>NC_091005.1:6077500-16077500 GCF_041146395.1 Eulemur rufifrons | reverse complement strand
GTAATTTGGGGTCTCGGACCTCTAAGAATTCACTGGATGGGTGTCATGGAGTCTGTGAAGTATATGCAGTAGTTTGAGTTATAAATTCATTTTCCTGGGGAGACTCCCAAAGGAGTGTGTGTCTTTTAAAAAGGTAAGACCCACTGTTGTGGATGGCTCTGGAAAGTCCCCCCAGTATCACTCCAATTCATATTCCCTCACAGTCCATATTCATTTCTGCCAGCGCCTGGCTCCCTGGGCCGTGGCTGCCTGTGTGCTCTCTGAGCAGCTTAGAGAGATCAGGGATGTAAAAATTTATTGATCTTGGGGAACGTTGGTCCCGAGGGATTCTTTTACTGACTTTAGTAAGTTCCTATGTATGAAATGATAAACAGCACTAGAACATAGAGTTTTGGAAAAGGAAAGTTTGGTCTAGTGGAAAGTTCTGGATATGCTCGTTATCCATAAACAATGGATTTTACTGGGGTTTTTTGTGTGTGTGTGTGTGTGTGTGTCATTCATTGGTTGTATGCACAAGAACTAATCAGTTGGTGTATTCCTTATTGATGTTAACTGAAGTGTTCGTGTTACTAAGACATCATTAATGAGTATGAGAAGGAAACGGCATGGTTTTGGTTGCTGGTATTAGTTACCATATGTAAGTGGAGAGGCCAGTTAGGACCCGATATTACTATTTTATTTTAGAGTTGACACTGTTCCAACATGAGCGATTGGGATGTCTCCATGGGCCAAAAGCCCTGCTCAATTGCCAGAGGGCTGCTCAGGTTCCTTTTTCCCTGCTGGTAAACCGAGGCTGCAGGCTCACTAAAGAAAGAAGGTAGATGGTAGTGAATACAAAGTCCTTATATTCTAAATAGAAATAGAACTTGGAGATAGGTCTTCTCTCTTTGTTGCTTCCATCTCTTATTTTTTATTTAACATGAAGGCTATTCCATAGGAAGTGGCAGCAGTATCCAGAAGGTGGTGGTCTCTGAGGTTAGAGAAGGTTTCATGAAAGAATGGTGTTTTCTTATAAGAGAAAAGCAGGATTCCAAATGACAAGAAAAGTGCCCTAGGCAGGGGAAAGGCATAAGAATAAAGCCAGTTTGCCAGGATAAACAGTGTGCTAGAAGGGTAGCGAGATGAACAGTCTGGTCATGTAGGCAGAAAATGAAGGTAGAAAACGAAGGTTTGGTTGTTTAAATGTTGTCTTAGTCCATTTGTGCTTCTATAACAAAATCCCAGAGACTGGGTAATTTATAAAGAACCTTGTGGTTCCAAAGGTTGGGAAGTCCAAGATGGAGGCACTGGCAGACGAGTGTCTGGTGAGGGCTGCTGTCTGCTTCCAAGATGGTGGCTTGTTTCTGCATCATCTGGAGTGGAAACTGTGTCCTCATGAGGTAGAAGAGACAGAAGGGCAAAAGAGCACTCCCTTTAGCCTCGAGCTCTTTCATAAGGGTGCCAATCCCATTCAACTTAATACTGTTGCACTGGGGATTAAGTTTCAACATGAATTTTGGTGGGGACAGCATCATTCAAACCATAGCAAATGGTATTTGGACTTAGTAGTAAGTTGTCAGATTGTTAAATCACAGGAAGGAAGTGATGAAATTGTTTTTTGGGGAAATTGGTCTAGTGGAGATACATGGATATACTGGAGGTGGAAAAGGCTGGCAGCTAAGAAGTCAGATTGTACCAGTCCCGTCACACAGCAAGTGCCGAGATGTCATTGCTTGAAGTACTGAGAACATAGAAGGAATGTGCTGGAGGGAGATTGTAGAGGAGGAGTGGCAGGCTTTTACGCTTTCTTGTTGTTATTCCAAAAAGGATTTGTGGCTCTTGAAAATTAGACTCACTGTACAAAATAATTCTGGAAAGAAACCCACAAAGAAGGTTTGGAAAGAACAGATGGCATCAAAGTTGAGTCTCATACACAGTATTTATGATGTCAGGCTTGTCACCTTTGCCAGAAGGGACAGACTCCATTCTTTCACCAACACCAAGTAAGCTTTTGTGGGCTTCAAGGACCCTCTTCAGATTTCTCTTGGTCCTGGACATAGACATCAGATTCTTGGGAACCCCTGCAGTTTACGCGACTTTGCTTTTCTCCTTGAGAATAAAGGTCCCTTATTCTGTTGCCTGCCTCAGGTTGCAGCATCTTCCCAAAATGACACAGCGGAGGTGAGGGCAACCTGAGGGGCTGGTGCTGAGTGCCTCCATGCTTCCCTAATCTAATCTAATCTCCCAGAACAGCTGCAAACACCTAGTGGGAAGTTAGAGGCCACGGTGGGTGGGAGGTGTTGGATGGTTCTAGGTGGGTTAGAAACTGTTCTGATGTTATACTCAGCAGGGTAAGGGGCTTTCCATTGTAGTTGGTTGTGCAATGAGGGATAGGAGTAGGTGGAGGAAAAGAACGTTAGAGGAGCCGGGTGCAGTGACTCATGCCTCTCACCCCAGCTATTCAGGAGGCTGAAGCAGGAGAATTGCTTGAGCTCAGGAGTTCAAGGCATCAGTGAGCTATCATTGCACCAGTGCACTCTAGCCTGGGTGACAGAGCAAGACCCCATCTCTTAAAAAAAATTTTTTTAAATGTTAGAGGAAACCTAACAATGGTGGTTCTCTGGGGTGTCAGCTGCTCAGATGAGACACTTTTCCCCTCTGCCTTAGCCATAGCTCATAGGCAGGCGGGGTTGGGGAGCAGACCCTTCATGTGGCCCTGCAGCCCCAGACTATGGCCAGCTTTTGCTGGAGGGGGTTGGGGCGGAAGGGAGGGTGTCTAGACAGAACTCTCCTGAAAGTACTACTGCCCATTTTGTGCATCTTTACACTGTTCTGTTGCATCCTCATCCACTTGTTTCCAGCATCCTTGGAATTCCCCAGCTGAAGAATAGCCAAATGGTCTTAGGTTTTTAGCTTATCCTTGAAAACAAACCTCCCTCTGCCTAGACTGGAAAAGACACGTGTGACCCCTGGTCAGATCATGTGGCCTAGTATGCCAGGTTCATTGTTCTCTGGTCTATTTATTTTCCTCTCAGACAGCAATAGCTGCTAAATTTGCACCTAACACCAATGCCATTTGAGTTCAGGTTTAACGACAGGCCCGGTGCCAATGTTCAGGCATTGCTTTGTTAATTTCTAAAACACGTAGGATTATGCCAAGTTAAACATTCTATTCATCTGATTTCACGTTTACTATCAGGGAAGAGGACAACTTCAGAAAAAGCTGAAGTGCCTCTAGGCCCATGGCTCTTTCTGGTTAACTCCCTCACACTTCCAAGCCCATCATCCCCCTTAGCTGTCAGCAGATGATCCCCCTATTGGGGGAAAAAAAACAGACACCCCCACCCCCCAGCATAAAGAAACTCCCTTAGCCTCCTGCCACCAGACCTTCCTCCCTGGCACCTAACCTCACCCCCTCCTGTCATGACGGGAGATGCAGCCTTGTTCTTTAGCTTCTCTATCAGTCCAATAGATTCCTTCTGGCCCGTTAAGGGCTTGCTCCATCCACTCCCCTCATATTTCTACCCTTTCCCACCCCGTCAGCTCTTCTCATTGTTAAGATGTTTGTACCTGATGACTGAAATTCAACCTTCCCTTGATTCCTCATCCTGCCTTGGCTCCTTGATGGCCAAAGTCTTGTGAGAGCCGCTTCTCTGTCCTGAGTCTCCCCGCGCTCCCCTCTGCGGTCTGACTTCTGCCCCACCGCTCCCCTCAAGTCGGCTTCAGCAGGGACACTGAGGACCTGCATGTTCCTAGTGTGGAAACCACTTTTTAGTCGCTCACATTTGCCTTCTCAGTAGCATTTCACACTGTGGACAGGCCCTTTCTCCAGCCACTGTCTGGGGAGTAAGTGACACCTCACTTCCTGCTCTTCCCTCTCTCTGGCTCCTTTGAAGTCTCCTTGGCAGACTCCTCCATTCACCTCTTAAATGTGCCCGTTCCTCACGGCTCTGTCTTGGGCCAGTTCAGACTCTCTGCCACAGGCAATCTGGTTCATTCCCGTGGCTTTGTCGGCTCCCAGAGATACAGCAAGACCTGATTGTTGAGCTCCAGGGTCAGAGAAACAACTGGGCACATGGCACTTGCGCCTGGGATGTCTTCTTGGAGTCCTCTACTCCGCGTGTCCAACGCTGAGCCCTTCCTCCTACACCACCACCGCTTCAGAAGCCCGGGCTCTGCTCCCACCGCTTCCTCCAACTTCCCCGCGCAGAATGGCGTTACAGTTAATTGCCTGTTGCTCAAGCCAGGAACCTCGGATTCATCATGAATCTTCCTGCCCTGCAGTCCTTTTGTATCAATTATCCACTGTGTCACAAAGCACCCCAAAACAAGGGCTTAAAAGGACAGGCTTTTTCACAATTCTGAGAGTTGTGTGGGTGGCACTGCTGGTCTCTCCCAGGCGCGCTCATGCAGCTTCCTTCCCCCAGCTGGTGTCTGGACACAGCGGGGACCGCTGGGCCTCTCCACATGGCCTTTCACCTTCAGTCCCAGCGTGGTAGGTGGTCTCTGGGTCTGAGTATACTCAGGTCTGTTGAGGCCTGGGCTCAGCCCTCTCCTAGTGTGACGGCTGTCACATTCTGTTGGTCAAAGCTAGCCACAGGGCCAGCCCAGCTCCCACAGGCGGAGAGACAAACTTCTTTTGGGGGGTGGGGTGGGGAGCTATGGAGTGTTTGTGGCCATTTTTAGTCTACCATACCTATCAATTCTCCGTTCTATTGACTGAAACCAAATGATACTGCCACCATTTGGTCATTTTTAGCCTACAGAAGCAGCACTGGTTGAATTTATCTGGTCCGGATCCTGGGGCCTCTGCCCCAGCTCCCCAGCGGGTGCCTGTCTCCCCTGGGGTTTCCCTCCAGCTCGTCTGTCTCACAGCAGCCAGGGTGATCTTTGCAGTCTTTGAGTGCGATTATGCCACTGCTGCTTAAGACTCACAGCTCACTCTCCATGTTCCTTACGTGCAGCGTTGAATGGTGCACGAGGCCCTGCAGGTCGGCAGCTGCTCCACCCGCCCACTTCGTCTGCTTTACGTCCCCTCGTGCTCTCCTCCAGCTCCGCCGTCACTGTGTGCTGCATTGTGGTCATGTGCTGGGCTGTGTCGCAGACAAGCCAGTGGTCCTGTGTATTTTCCTCCCCAGTTTCTCAGCTCTTGAGGGCCATGTTTCCTCCCGCAGCCCACTCTGAAGCAGAAAACAAGTCAAAGAAACTGCCAGGACTTAAGGGTGAGGTGAAGAAATTCTCACTTCCAGCCGAGATGGGCATGGAAAGAGAGAGGTGACTAAAACTGGGCGTCCTGGCACTGCAGAGGGTTGGGGAGCAACGTGGAAGGAGTTCAGTGGACACGCTTGTTCCACCCTGAGGCATCCCCTGTGGCCAGTCCTGGTCTCTTGAAGTCCCCCCTCTCCCCAGGAGAGCTCAGGAGACTTTGATACCCTGTACGGGGAGAGGAACCTGGACAGGGAGTCTTACCATTTTCCCAAGTTGGCCCCAAACACCTGTGATCAGGAGCGTCCACTGCCATGGTCATACCTCCAAGGTCCGTCACTCAGGCGTGGGTCACGGGCTTTCACAGAACTCTTTGCCCATCCTTCCCTTCTTTCTCATTCTTCCTAATCCTTCCTGTTTGCATGGTAAAAATCACTTCTTCAGGAAGGAGAGCCCCATTCCTCCATCATAATCTCCTGTAGTGCCCTGTCCTTCCTTATCAGCACGATGGCAGGCAGCTTTCTAAAGGCCTTTGTAAATCAGCTCACTCGTCACAAATGTGTCACGATTCCCGTTTTACCAGTGAGACAGGCACAGATAGGTTCAGTAATTTGGCCTACAACATCCAGCTAGGAAGTATTAATAGCAAGCCCAGGCGGTCTGGCTCCAGGGCTCACCACTTCGGGTGCAATTGCCTCGTGCCCCTTTGGGAACTGCTTGTTAAGCATCGGTCTTCCCTTGTATGTAAGTCCAGCAAGGGTAGGAAGAAACGTCTAACTTAATCACCACTGAATTCCCAGTGGGCAGCAGGGGGTGCTGCAGAGAAATCTGCCCTGTTGCTGTGTACTAAGAATGAAAACATGGAATACCTGTTTCACATATCTTCTAGAAAAATTATTCCCACTTTTTCGTACAATTTTTTTTCATTTGAGACAAGGGTCTCACTGTTCCCTGGACTCAAGAGCATCATAACTCACTGCAACTTCAAACTCCTGAGCTCAAGAGATCCTCCTGCCTCAGCCTCCCCAGTAGCTGGGACTACAGGCGTGTGCCACCATGCCCAGCTATTATTTCTATTTTTTGTAGAGATGGGGTCTCACTATGTTGCCCACACTGGTCTGGAACTCCTGGCCTCAAGCAATCTTCCCTCCTCGGCCTCCTCCCATAGTGCTACGGTGACAGGCTTGAGCCACCGCACCTGGCCCATACCATTTTTAAAATTCACTTTGTCTTTATAAATTAGTCATTAGACCTTTGTGGGTACAATACAAAGTGGTCTGGCTCCTGCCATTATTCCTAAGTTATTTTCTGAATCCTTACCACACCCCTCTTCCCTTCCCGCTCCTGTTGCACCCAGTACGCAGAGGCATCAGAAGGTGAAGGAGGAGTGAGTAGGTCCCAGAGTGAGAGTGGCCTTCCTGTTGTCCCCACCGCCATAGCAGCTGTGAGAGCAAGAAGTGCGAATCTGCACTGCTCACTCAGAAGGAGCTATGACGCCACGGAATCAGAGGCATGATCTTGGGTGATGGTTATTTGCCGATCAGAAAATTGCTTATTCTTTCATTCCCTAATTATTGTTTTTTGTGCCCCTGCTATGGGCAAGGTTTCAGGGAGCCAGTGCCGGGCCCAGGACTCAGAGTTGAGTGATGAAAACTGTGAATCAGGTGCTCAGGCAAGTCCGTGTAAGACTCAGCTCTCGGTTCGAGAAACCATGTTCACGCAGCTGGCACCTCAGCCGGGTACCAGGCCCTAAAGCTGGTTAGCAGTGCCCGGGGGCAGGCTGCCGCCCTCCACTGATTAGCTGGCTCACAGGGCCTGGCCGACCAGATGCTGGCGTGGCCCCAGAAAGGAAAGCCAAAGTGGCGTCTGGGCTGGGCCAGAAAGGGGCTCCTCACGTCTCAGGGAGGCCAGCCTGGGTCCAGCACTCTTTGTTTTTTGGTTTTGGTTTTGTATCAGAGGCATTGAAAGAACAATGCTTTTTGGAATTGGGTTGTCCCGAATTCAAATTTCCTACTTGCCACTTATTACACTGAGTGATCTTGGGAAAGTAAACTTCTTTGAACCTCAGTTTCCACCTCTGTAAAATGGAGATAACAGGAGGGATGTTGTGAGAATTAAATGAGATGATTCAAGTAAATCGGGTAGGATGCATTTTAAAAATGTTAACTCATTTTTTAATAATCTATAGCCGAGTGTAAATTGCATTTGACCCAGGGCAGGCTGTCTAGTCCATGTTTTCAGGATAAAGTGCCCTCTCCTCGGTTCCTGATGAGGGTTCTGGGAATTAGACGAGCCACTTAGATTGGGGTTTGGCATTCTTCTGTGGCCCAGCGTGTGCATGCCCTTTGTGTTGAGTGGTTAAAAGCTGAGAAAATATCTTCATCCCCTCCTTTTGTAAAAGTATAAATAAAGGTATTACCACTTGTATTTTTTAAACTTCGATTTTTTCATTACATTGCTTGGTCTGTTTTATTTTTAATTAACATATACATAGTGTGCAATGCAATGATATTAGGTGTGTAACTCTGTGAAGTGTTCTTTTTTCTCTTTATTCAAGAGACAGGGTCTCACTCTGTCACCCAGGCTGGAGTACAGTGGCTAGAAGGATTTGTTCTGTGAAGTTTGGATTCTGTCAAAAGGCCAGACTCAAGGATCTAGAAGGCCACATGTGGCCCCAAGGCTTACAGGTTCCCCACCCAGATCATAGCTCACTGTAGCTGTGAACTGGGCTCAAGTCGTGCTCCTGCCTCAGCCTCCGGAGTAGCTGGGACTACAGGTGTCCGCGACCACGCCCAGCTAATTTTTTCTTTTTTTTGTAGAGATGGGGTCTCGCTCTTGCTCAGGCTGGTCTCAAACTCCTGGCCTCAAGCAGTCCTCCTGCCTCAGCCTCCCAAAGTGCTGGGCTAGCAGACGTGAGCCACTGTACCCAGCCCAATTCTATGAGTTTTGACAATTGTAGACACACGTGGAACCACTGCTCCAATCAAGATATATAGAGCATTTTCATTACCCCTGAAGGTTTCCTTGTGCCCCTTCCCAATCAATCCTGCTCACCCCGGCCCATCCCTAGGCAACTACTGTTCTGATTTCTATTTTTTAAAACTCTTATTCCCCCAAAACAATCCCATCAGGCAGGTATTATTTTTAACCCCATCTGAAAGTGAGATCACTGAAGCACAGAAACACTCAGTAACTCCCCTAAGTCCTAGCAAAGGGAAAAGCTAGGATTCAAACCCAGACAATCTAGCTCCTGAGCCAAGCCTCTACCTGCTATGCCTAATAGCAGCAATATCATCCATCATATGTTGGTAAAACACTTCAGTTTACAGAGCATTGTCTCCTAAATTACATCATTAGCTGCTCCCCACCCCCCAGTGAGGCCTGGTAGGGAGGACTAGCCCCATTTTATAGATAAGGAGCTAGAGGTCCAGAAAGATTGCAGTTTAAGTCCAGAGAACTTAGCTGAGGCCCCCAGCTCCTCCTGGGCAAGAGTCGGGAAACGGAAGGTTAAATGAGGCTCAGTGTGGCCCGAGGGAGCACAGCGTTTCCAGGCGGCACTTTTGCCTGGCGCCAGTAGTGTCTTGCCTCTCCCTGCACCCTTGGCTGGGCCTCGGTCCTTCTCGCTCCAGCCAGGGCCTGCACTGGCACAGCAGGTGCAGAGAAGGACCGCAAAGCAGGAGACCCTACCAGCTCCTCTCCTGATTTCTATCTCTATAGATTAGTTATACCTGTTTTGTACTTAGATAAATGGAATCATGTGCTATGTACTCTTTGTGTGTCTGGATTTCTTCACTCAACATAATGGCTCTGAGATGGCAAATCTCTCATCCATGTTATTGCATGTATCAGTCTTTCATTCCTTTTTAAAGTTTGTAATCAAAATTATTGACAGGTATAATTTATATGCAATAAAATGATATTTTAACTATACAGTTCCATGAGTTAACTAAGTTCCATGACTTAACAAATTGGTACATCTATATAACTAGGACCCCAATCAAGGTATAGAACAATTCTGTCACCTAGGAAGTTCCCTATGTTCTGCTCAAACTTCCCCACTCCAGAGGCAAACTCTGTTCTGGTTTTATCACTATAGGTTTCACTTTTCCTATTCTTGAATCTCATATAAATAGATTATACAGTATGTGTCTCTTGCATCTGGCATCTTTCCTTGAACACAATGTAAGATTTCTCTATTTCATCATGTCTCTATCAGTAGTTTGTTCTTTTTTATTGCTGAATAATATTCCATTGAATAAATATACCATAATTTGTTCATCCATTCTCCTGTTGATGGACATTTGGGTTGTTTCTAGTTTTGGACTGTTATGACTAAATCGGTGTATATATGGATATACATTTCATTTCTCTTGGATAATAACTAGGAGTGGAATTGCAGGATCATAGAGTTAGGTGTATGTTTAACTTCTGGAGAAACTGTTAAACAGTTATACAAAACCATCATGCCATTTTACATTCCCTCCAGAAGTTTATGAGTTGTAGTTGTCCACATCATTACTAACACATGGCATATCAATCTTTAATTTTAGACTTACTATTAAATAACAACATGCAGTGGTATCTCATTGTGGCTTTTATATGTTTACTATCCTCTTTGTGAAGTGTGTGTTCAAGCCATTCATACACTTTGATATGATGGTTGCAATGATTAGAAATGTATCCTAGAATAATACCTTTTGAACTGAAATCTGTTAGTCTTTTCATCCATGCATTTCACAGTGTTTATTGAGAGCCTACTATATACCGTGAACTTTTCTAGGTTCACTAATCAGCTGTAACCAAGACAAATAATGTCTTTACTCTGTTTGAAGTGTTCATATTCTAGTGGGGAGAGAGAAAAAATAAATTGGAAGCAAACAAGATGCTTTTTGATGATACAGAGACGCTCATTGGAGTGTTATACATTAATAGTGAAACATTGGAAACAACCTGTATTCCAAGGAAAGAGAAGGAGGGGACTTAGGTAACAGGATATGAGCTTGATGGACTATTATACTGTCATTACGTCGGTAATTATAACATTAAAAATACTTAGCAGTATAATTAAAAGGTTGAACTTAGAATTTTACGTATGCTTTGCTTAGGACCATGTAAAATACCCCTGCTATGATGCATATGGACAAAGTCTGGAAGGACCCAGTAGAAAATGAAAACACTATGGTGTGTTGCGTATATTTATTGAAGTGGTGGAATCATGAGAGTTTAAAGGACTTTTCATTCATTTTTGGGTTTTGTTTTCTTACACGTTGTCGCGTTCTTAGTAAAAACTGGCATCCTACAGTATTCTCAAGGAACTTTCCTTTGTGTAAAGCTCTGCAGTTCGCAGACTTATTTAATACGAGACGTGGCAGGTTTAAAAATAAATTTTGGGTTTTTCAGTGTGAAGTAAGGCAATGAAATGAGAACTAACAGTTTCACTTTGCAGAGCTCAAGGATTTTCAGGCGCGATGAGGCTGCGCCTGCGGAAGGCTGAGCGACAGGCGCGGCCGTGCGCGCGCAAACCCGGGGCGAGACCCGGCCTTAGACCCGGCGCGGCGCGGAATAGTGACGTCTCCACGCGGCGGGAACTGCCGTCACCTGCGCGCAGCGCCGCTTCCGGTCCGCGTGAGAGGCGTCCTCGCGCCGGTGGCGGGCTCGGGGCAGGTGTTGGCGCGCAGTGCCCTGCAGTTTTTCCGCAAGTCGGCCCCCCTCTTCCGAGACCATGGCCACGGACTCCTGGGCGCTGGCGGTGGACGAGCAGGAAGCGGCTGTCAAGTCGGTAAGTGGCGTGGGCTCCAGGGGGAGAACGGAGCAAGGGCCCAAGCGGACGCTGCTTCCAGCACAGGGAGCTCCCCGGCTTGGGCAGGCCCTGGGCCGGCACTGTCCGGGAGTTTGTCGCGGGCAGTCACTTTGCCTTGGTTTGCTCCTAAGGCCAAAGAGACCAATATCGAGCTTTTTATGTTCAGCTGGGCTAGTTAAGGACTTTATCCTGTGGCAAATCCGTCGCGCTGTGCATGCTAGCTTTCCTATGTTACACCTCTTTCTTAGTGACAGTTGTAAGGAAAGGCAAATTTAGATGCCAATTCCTTTTTCATTAAGTGACTACTTTTTGCGTGTTCTCGTGCTACTCTATATTTAACGTTTTTTTAGCTCTGTGCTTAACCTGGTTGGCAGTTTGTAGCTTTTTACAAATTAACACATTCAAATTTAGATTAACGTCTCAATCTACTGCAAATGTTGGAGGGAGGGATTACAAATTGTTTCATTGATGCTTAAGGTAACATTTGGTTTCATATACTAATTCTTTGGTTAAGGACGATCCTTTCAAGTGGAGTGTAATTATGTTGCAAATGGTGGCTTTCTGTTCTTATATCTGAGCCCCAAGGTTTAAGTTGGTTTAGTGATAATGGACTGTTGGTTTTAAGAATATGGACCTTTTTTGTAGTTTCAGTCTTATATAACTTTCTAATGCTTAAATTTTCTTTCTTTCCCAGCCACCCTTTATTGCTTTGGGGGCATCATAAATTTGTCAGCAGGTATTTGAAATGGCCTAATCCCAGTGGAATATAGGAAGCAGCTTTGTGATCTATTTAGGAAGGCTAGAATGGAGGGACTGCTGTGACAGTGGGAAGAATAGCGTGACAAATGAGCTCTCGGCAGAGAGAGGACCTTTATGAGTAGGAAAATCAGGGGTATTGCTTATGAAGAAGTTTACATTTGAGCTGGGTATTAAAGAATGAGTCGTGTTTAAGATAGAGGTGGAGGCTAAGGGCATTTTAGGAGGAGGAATTCACAAAAGTGCTGGACTTGCTAGAGAACAGGAGTCAGAATTCATTTTTGCTGCAGCTTAAGGTTATGGGGTTGGGGTAAGAGCAGTATAGAAAGCATTGCAGGGAGTGTACTTTGGCCCTTAACTAAGAGCTTAAAGGGAAAAGGCTTTATCTGGTAGGTTTAGGGATTTTTAAGAGGGATACTGACAAGATAAGATCTAAGGGCTGGCAAGATTTATTGGGCTGCAGAAAACAGAATATATTAGAAGGAGAGGTGCCCAAAGGAAAGGAGATCGGTGTGGACATTATTCTGATACCCCAGAGAGAGAGCCTGTGTTGGGCAGTGGCAGTGACGATGGATTCAAGAGATAGCATGAAGGCAGAATGTGCAGGATTTGCTAACATAATATAAAAAGGAAAGGAGGAGATAAAACCAGGAGTTACTGTTTTCAACCCGGGTCCTATAGGCATTATTACAAAGTGCCAATAACAGGAACAGGACAGTGGGAGGAAAGGCAGACTTGGTGTGGAGAATCATGAGTTCAGGTTTGGCTGGTCTGAATTTGAGGTATGGAGACATCTTGATAAGGAGACATCCTGGAGTCCCCAATAGGTGTCTAGGTTTGATGATTTGCTAGGAAGACTTACAGGACTCAGCGTATAGTTGTAGTCGCAGCTATGAGTTATTACAGTGAAAAGATACAGAGTAAAATCAGAAAAGGAAAAGGCTCATGGGGCAAAGTCCAGAGGAAACCAGGTACAAATTTCCAAGCATCATCTCCCAGTGGAATCCACAGAACATGCTCAATTCTTCCAGCAACAAATAGTAACGACGTATGTGAAGTGTTGTCAAGGAAGCTCATTAGAGACCCAGTGCTCAGGGTTTTTATTGGGGGGCTGTCTTGTAGTCTCTCTCTGCCTAGCATGTGTCAAATTCCAGACTTCCAGAAGGAAAGTGAGTGTTTAGCATAAACAGTTTAGGCATCATGACCCCGTCTTACCAGTTCTGGGAATGGTAGGAATCCTCCCGAAATCTGAGTTCCCAGATGCTAGCCAAGGGCCAACCTTGCAAGTGGGCTTTCCTAAGGATGGCGGTCAGGCACTGCACCTGGCAGGCATTTGGAAGGGTGGCGCTGGAGTTCAGAGAGGCATCGGGGCAGAGGTATAAAACTGGCAGTTTCCACAAAGAGATTAAAAAGTATCATAAAGGACATGATTCTTGTATTCTAGAGTTTAAAAATCTAATGTTTAGCATCAGATCACCCCTATAAGACAGTTACTGATAAATTGGTTTCAAATCTTTTTAAATCTGTGACCCTAATCTAGCTGCAACAGGACTGTCACAAATACAGGCCTAAACATACTTGGGGTCTAATTCTAACCATTCTGCTTATCAGGAGGCTGGTGTAAATAGACGTTTTAAATAAATGTTTTCTTTTTTCTTTTTTTTTTTCTTTTTTTTGACTAGTCAAGTGCAGGTAATGAGAAGGGGGGAAATTAGTAGAACAAGAAGTTCAATCTGTAACTGACTGAACAATCAAGTGAGATAACTCACTACCAGCCAAATGTTTTCTCATAGTTGGGGAAGACCTCCCTGGTTTTTTGTTTGTTTGTTTGTTTTTTTACCATACAGACCTGTGTACGTTCACTTAATAAGTGATTCATGGTATTAGGTTATCATGCGGCTCTGCTGTGTAGGGATAGTGAATGAAGGTGACAGGGAACAGAGAAAGCACAATGATAAAGAGACCCTGAATTTACATAAATATAATGAGAATCTTTGGTTTGAGCTTTGAGAAGCCACTGAAAGTTTTCGAGCTTGTGAAGTTTTTGAGCTTGTGTGGTCAAAGGTGCACCTTCAGACTCTTTTCTGACATTCAAAAAATGGGTTTGGGGAGGGGAGAGAGAAGGAGGGAGAGGTGTGGGGGGCAGTTCAGATAGTTTTAGGAACCCTAACAAAGGACAAGAGTCTGAGTTGAGGCTTAGAAATAGAAAGGACCTTGATGCCAGTTCAGTTGTCTTCACTTCTTACCCAACTAGCTTCCTTTCCTGCTTCTTTCTGACCGTATTACCAGTTAAATTTCTTTTTTTCTCCTTTCCAAGACCAGGAAATTAATTAGGGTGGGGAAAAAATACTTTTATTGTAACAAAAAACTTGTGTCCAGTGTCAAGGACACTACCTTCTGTGCGAGGCCAGATTAACAGTCAGAAAGCTGCTCAGTGAGGATGAATCCAGAATGAAGGGAAATGGGGAATTGGTGGCTGACCTCTTTCCCATGGAGTTACCGCTCAAGACAGTAGGTTTTGAATGCAGCTGAGTTTGTTTGTTTGTTTTTTTTTTTTTTTTTTTTTTTTTTTTTTTTTTTTTTTTTGTTGAGACAGAGTCTCACTTTGTTGCCCAGGCTAGAGTGAGTGCCGTGGCGTCAGCTTAGCTCACAGCAACCTCAAACTCCTGGGCTCAAGCGATCCTACTGCCTCAGCCTCCCGAGTAGCTGGGACTACAGGCATGCGCCACTATGCCCGGCTAATTTTTTCTATATAGATTTTTTTAGGTGTCCATATAATGTCTTTCTATTTTTAGTAGAGACGGGGTCTCGCTCAGGCTGGTCTCGAACTCCTGACCTTGAGCAATCCACCCGCCTCGGCCTCCCAGAGTGCTAGGATTACAGGCGTGAGCCACCGCGCCCGGCCTGTTTGTTTGTTTTTTGAGACAGTCTTGCTCTGTTGCCCGGGCTAGAGTGCCGTGGCATCAGCCTAGCTCACAGCAACCTCAAACTCCTGGGCTCCAGTGATCCTCCTAACTCAGCCTCCCAAGTAGCTGGGACTACAGGCATGCGCCACCATGCCTGGCTAATTTTTTCTATATATATTTTTAGCTGTCCAGGTCATTTCTTTCTATTTTTAGTAGAGACGTGGGTCTCGCTCTTGCTCAGGCTGGTCTCGATCTCCTGACCTCGAGCGATCCTCCTGCCTCGGCCTCCCAGAGTGCTAGGATTCTAGGATTACAGGTGTGAGCCACCGCACCCAGCCATCGCATCTGTTCTTCATACGAACGACAGTACAGTGGGTTTGGTTGCAGTTTTCCCCCTGGCTCCCCATTAGTTCAACTTTCTAGAGACCCTGGATTAGGGAACTCCAGATTATCTCAATCACATTTTCAGACCAACCCAAGAGTTGTCCACTGCTGTGGATCCCTATGCATTTGGCCTGAAATGAGGATTGACCAGTGGGTAAATTCTGGTGTAAGATTCGTTTCTTACATGTGCCATACCTCCCACTGGCCTGAGGGAAAGGTATGGACCACCAGGGAAGAAGTGTGTTGATCTGATAAGCATAAGAATAATGAATTATCACACAAATTCAGGGATCTCATTGGGGGCAGGGCTTGGCCCAGGGCTTGATTTGGGAATTCCTCAACCTGACAACATTTATAATACCACCTTTATATCACTTCTTTGTTCTTACCAACACTAAACGTGGAAAAATTGTTCTCATGAAAGCGGAGGCTTGATTGCAATTTCATCCATTATTGCTCTGCTTGCACTGTCATCTGCAGCTGAGTACGCAAGTTTGTACTGACTAGGGCTGCACGGCCAAGAGTAAATGAAAAAACCTTTTTGTTCAAGTTCCTGGAAGATTTTCAAAATCAGGAGCTTGGTTTTGTCAATTCTTTTATTGTAATTCAGCTTTTACCTAACATAATGTAGGTGGTTGATACAATAAGAAAGAGGATGATAATTTATTTGCTAAGTGTTGCTTTAATACACTGTGGGTTTCCAGATCAAAAAGAAAAACTTGTTTGAGATATTTAGATGGTATCATTCTTCATGGAACTTCAAGTGTTTGTGCCAGTGGAAGGATACACAGCCATGCATGGCTTAATCAGAGGGAGACAGGCGATTTTGTGATCATGCAGACATCACAGAGTGTACTGACCCAAAGCTGGATGGTGTGGGCTGCTGCACACCTAGGTTATGTGGCTGGTGCTCCTGGGCCACAAACCTCTATAGCAGGTTACTGTCCTGAATACTGCAGGCAATTGCAACCCAGTGCTAAGTATTTGTGTGTCTGTATCTAAACATAGATAGAGTAAAAATACAGTATAAAAGATAAAAAAGTGATACACCTATATAGGGTGCTTACCATGAATGGTGCTTGCAGGACTGACTGGCTAGCAGTTACTCCGGGCGAGTCAGTGAGTGAGTGGTGAGTGGGTGTGAAGGCCCAGGACATCACTGCAATACTGTACAGCTTAGGCGACACTAAATTTGTAAACAATATTTTTTTTCAATAATAAGTTAACCTTGCCAGGTGCAGTGGCTCCACCCTACTGGGAGCCCCTTGGGAGGCTGAGATGGGAGGATCACTTGAGGCCAGGAGCTGAAGGTTGTAGTGGGCTGTGATCACGCCACTGCACTCCAGCCTGGGTGACAGGGAGAGATCCTGTCTCTAAAAAAATTTTTTTCTAATTAATTAATGAACCTTAGTTTCGAAACTATTGTAACTTTTTTACTTTACAAAGTTTTAAATGCTTTTAACTTTTTGCCTCTTTTGTAATAACATGTAGCTTAAAACACAAACATCTTGTATAGCAGTATAGAAATATTTTTTTTTTTTTTTTTTTGAGACAGTGTCTCACTCTGTCGCCCCAAGTAGAATGGAGTATAGTGATGTCATCATAGCTTACTGCAACCTCCAACTTCTGAGCTCAAGGGATCCTCCCGCCTCGGCCTCCCAGGATGCTAGGATTACAGGCCTGAGCCACTGTACCCAGCCAGCTTTTTTCTATTTTTAAAAATTTTTAGTTATTTTTTTACTTTTTATTTATTTGAGACAGAGTCTCACTCTGTTGCCCAGGCTTGCATGCAGTGGCTATTTACAGGTGCGATCACAGCACACTACAGCCTCGAACTCCTGGGCTCAAGTGATGCTCCTGCCTCATCCTCCTGAGTAGGTGGGACTAGAGGAGTGTGCCACCATGCCCAGCTCAGTTTTCTATTTTTTGTAGAGACAGGATCTCCCTCTTGCTCAGACTGGTCTCAAACTCCACCCTTAAGCGATCCTCCTACCTTGGCCTCCCAGAATGCTGATTTGGTTTACTTTTTAAGCAGCTCTTACTGCAGTGGGTTTGTTTACACCAGTATCATTGCAAACACATGAGGATACATTACATCATGATATTCTGATGGCTGTGATGTCACTAAGTGATAGGAATTTTTCAACTCCCTTATAGTCTTATGAGACCACTGCTGTATATTCAGTCTGTCCTTGACAGAAACATTATGCAGCATGTGACTGTAATAGATATTTAATGAAGGTTAGATGTTCTAGAAAGAGAACACTGCTGCTGGGCATGGTGGCTCACGCCTGTAATCCTTGTACTCTGGAAGGCTGAAGCAGAAGGATTGCTTAAGATCAGCATTTCGAGACCAGCCTGAGCAAGACTGAGAGACCTCGTCTCTATGGAAAATAGAAAAATTAGCCGGGCGTGGTGGTGCACCTGTAGTCCCAGCTACTCGGGAGGCTGAGGCAAGAGGATCATTTGAGCCTAAGAGTTTGAGGTTGCAGTGAGCTATGATGATGCCACAGCACTCTAGCCTGGGTGACAGAGCGAGACTCTTGTCTCCCCCCAAAAAGAGAACATTAGAGCACGTTCTCTAGAAAACAGAACATAAGTTGGGAGAGGCTGAGACTTTTTCATACTTTCTCCCCAACCATAACATTTAGTCCACCCTCCCCCCCCCCCCGTTTTTTTTTAAGACTGTTGAAGATATATGAAATGTTTTCACAGAAGCTTTTAGCGGTTTTGCCTTGAGCAGAGCAAACCGGCTCTCTGAGTATAGGTTCTGCAGTAGATTCGGACTAGACTTTCTCTACCTCGGGAGCTTCTCTTGGCTAAAAGGCCTTACTTTACTGGTCATTTGCTTAACTCTTGTTGCCTTTTATTCCTATTCAGATGAGCAGTTTGCAGATCAAGGAAGAGAAAGTCAAAGCAGATACTAATGGTGAGTCACTAGTAACGACAAGCTAGATGAGAGTTACGTGTGGGCTTCTGCTTTGCACTCACGGCTGCGGTGTGCAAAGGAGCTTTCATTTAGTATAACTTTTGGCAAATGTTGTAGAGCTAGGAAATTAGGTTTTGTTACTGAGGAATATGCCGGTTTTCTGGATTTTATCTAGCTTCTGACTCCTTAAAATTAGGGATCACTAATTGGATTGTACTGCTGCTGTTCACTTGATAATGTTTCTTTGAAATTTTTTATTTGACTTTTTGAAAAATGAATCTGTGTTCAATACTCAGAAAGTATTAATATAAAAACATGCAAAGATTAGCGCCCACCATAATGACCCCGTCTTAACTAATTACATCTGTAACAACTGTATTTCAAAATAAGGTTTCATTCTGGGGTACTGGTTAGCACCTCAGGGGAGGAGGACATAATTCAACCCATAACATTACCCCATCCCATAAGTAACCATTGTTATTGGATTTTTAATATTCTTCCAAAGTTTCTTTATGCAAAGCAAATACCAACATAAATTCTCGTATTGTCTCTTTCTTTTTTAAGCAAAAAGTAACATGATTATGTATAGTACACTTACTTTTTTACTCAACAATGTATCTTGGCAAGCTTTCCTTATGAGTACATGGAGCTTCCTCGCTCTCTTTTATAATACTGTATTGGGTCAGTACACCATAATTTGTTTAACCAGTCATCTATTGATAGATGTTTGGGTTGTTCCCATTTTTTTTTTTTGCTGTTATAAACAATGCTTCATTGAATAACTATTAATATAAACTTAATCTTTATACATGTGTGCAAATGTGTTTGCAGGGAAAATTCCAAAAGATTTTTGCTAGGTCAAAGGTATATGCATTTGCAGTTTTCATCAGTTTTCAAAGTACCCTCCATAGGTATTATACCAATTTATGTTTCTACCAGCAAAGCATGAGGGTGTTTTTTTTCCTACCACCTCATCACAGAATTGGTAGTCAAACTATTAGAATTTTGCCAGTCGGATAGGTAAAAAATGGTAGATTGTGTTTGCTAACAATGCTGTATTTTAACTTAGGATTAGTAAGTTAGAGGTGACATATTCTGATCACTGAAGTTAGTTAAAACTTCTAGAAATTTAAAATTGTCTTATTCACTTAAAAACTTTCCAGAAATAAAAATCCATTAAACATAAGGAAATGCCAACTACTTATATTTTGATCACTTACATAAGTTTCAGTATTTTCATCGTTCCACCTTTTAGGTAGGTTTAATATTTTCCTTCCTAACTATGACAACTGTTTTGTTGTATAGGTGTTGTCAAAACCAGTACCACTGCTGAGAAAACAGATGAAGAAGAGAAAGGTAACTGCTGTTGGCCCGTGGAGGAGGAAACTGATTAATGCCAAGAGAATGTTGAGAAACTGGCAAGAGACAGTCTGACCCAGGGCCTGCCTTCCTGGAGCAAGAGGCACTCTGAGCTTCAGGATCAGGGAGAGGAGAGGAATCAGTGAGATAGGAGGAGACCCAAGCGAGTGTGATGTCCCAGAAGCCAAAAAGGAAGTATTTGTAGAGTGTCAAATATAGGTAATAAGTTGATTAAAAGAAGAACTAGAAATTGGCCATTAGACTGATTTGGCACTGTGGAAGTCACTGGTGAGCTTGACAAGGGCTTTTGAAGTTAAGCAGGGAGGTTAAAAATAAAAGGCCTGTTCACCAGGTGTGGTGGCTCAGGCCTGTAGTCTCGGTGTTTGGGGAGGCCAAGGTGGAAGGATTGCTTGAGGCCAGGAGTTGGAGAATAGCCTGGGCAACGTGATGAGACTCCATTTCTACCAAAACTTTAAAAATTAGCCATGCATGGTGGCCTGCGCCTGTAGTCCCAGCTACTTGGGAGGCTGAGGTGGGCAGGTCACCTGAGCCCAGAAATTCGAGGTTGTAGTGAGCTGTGATCATGTCACTGCACTGCAGCCTCGGTGACAGACTGAGATCCTGTCCCTAACAAATGGTGGGAATGATCCAGTGGAGCAGGAAACTGATAATGCAAGAGAGTCACTGTTGAGGAAAATGTCCTTCCGGGTAGGAAGGGACGAACTATTGGACAGGCAGGGAGGTTAGCCGTGGGAGCACAGGCTGTTGATCCGGTCATAGGAGGGAAGGTGGGGGATGCGGGCACCGATGCAAGTGGCCGTGCTGCCTCGGTCATGGTGAGCATGTGGAGGGGTCATACGTTTGAGAAGACAGGAAAAAGTATAAATGGAGGTTTGAGGAGAAGAGTGATGCGTGGACTGTGGAAGCAAAGACTTGCTGGGCAGCTCTGCCCGTTTGAGTGTAGTGGTCAAGAGTTTAAAGTGAGACCTGTCATTGTGACTGTGCTTTTCTCCAATCATGCATGGCTGCCCAGGTGCCAGTGTGGAGAGGGGGAGGAATGGTTTTACAAGGGTGGGCTTTGCCAGAGGAGTATGAAGGGAATCTACTGGTTTCTTCCTGACAGAGGACCGAGCTGCCCAGTCCTTACTCAACAAGCTGATCAGAAGCAACCTTGTCGACAACACAAACCAAGTGGAAGTCCTGCAGCGGGATCCAAACTCCCCCCTCTACTCAGTGAAGTCTTTTGAAGAGCTTCGGCTGTGAGTATTCGTTCCTTTGAATGGCTGTTCCTCGCCAGTCCCTCCGCGTAAAACTTAGCATCTCAGAGATTCCTGTGCGAATTTCACTTTCTACTTTTACTTTAAAAAATTAATGTATTTTCTTCTTCGAATAGGTTATAAGTCATATGATTGAGAAGTCAAAACGCATGAAAAACTTTACAGTAATAATCTCCCACCCTTGTCTTTTGGCTACCCAGTTCTTCTCCTCTTGGTAGGAATTTTTAAATGCCACAAATTTATTCATTATAGCTGAAAGTCTTTTTTCTTTTATGCTCTTAGAACTTTCAATAAAATATTGGCTGACAGGTGATTTCTGGATGTCAGGAACATTTCTTATTAGGTAAGCCCTTTTGTTAGACTCTAGGGTTTACGGTCTTAAGAACAGCTTATCTGTTTCTAGAATAAAGTCTGTCAAAAGAGACTGGGTTCCTGGTATCTTCAGTGGAAAGCACCTTTGACAGTCCTGGAATTAAAAAAAAAACCAGAATGAAGCTTTAAAGGACCACTTTTATGGCATTGTGCTGAGAATAACTTCTAACTTGTCATTATTTTAAAGGCAGAAAATTGTGAAAGATCATACTGTGTTTTTTGTTTTGTTCAGTATGTTAGTAAGAGGTGTTTATGGCTCATTGGTTTACATACCCGCCAGTGTCCGTGGTGTTATGAGGAACACAAGACACACCTACCATTCTTGCTGTCCGCCTGGATCGCAGTCAGAGGCAGAGCTAGCAGGTGACTAAGAATGTGGTGGAGTAGATGGATTCTTTGCCTTGTTCAGCAAAATCTACATTACGCCCGCTGTGGGCAAACAGACGCCACATTCCTTCTATTACCAATGAGTAAGAGACACTTCAAAGAAGAGAGCTTACTAGTTATTAATGAAGTAATTATAAGGAACACTTTTTTTAAAGTGTGACTTTTTTAAAACATTCTCTGGAAATTATACTTTTCTATGTCAGGGGCTTTACTCAACAAATTTGCCATGTCTGCTTCTGTCCTTAAACTGTATCAGGGCAGGTGGATGTGCTCCATTGTTTCCTGAGACTGACATTTTCCAAGTATCAGTGGGTTTTCTTTTAAGATCCTTTCCTTTAAAAGCCTTCAGTTCTCAATTTAATGAATTGTCCTCTTTGAAAGGCAAGTTCCCTCTGATTTAATTGTTGGTAGCAAAAGGAAATAAACAAACCCAGGTTGCCTAATATACTTGGTCTGTTTTGTACTTAGAAAGATTTGAATTGATCTGAAAAATAAAGGAAAACTAATGAGGCAGTGGAAGCGATTGGATCATTTGAATCGTGGTTAGGTAGTGTCCGTTTCCTTGATGACCACATTAAAAGCTGCCATGTGTCACGGCTTTTTCTTCCAAATGAAAGATGCCAAAGGTTATGTTTTTAAAGTTCTTTGTGGGCCGGGCACGGTGGCTCACGCCTGTAATCCTAGCACTCTGGGAGGCCGAGGTGGGCGGATCGTTTGAGCTCAGGAGTTCGAGACCAGCCTGAGCAAGAGCAAGACCCCATCTCTACTAAAAATAGAAAGAAATTATATGGACAGCTAAAAATATATATAGAAAAAATTAGCCGGGCATGGTGGTGCATGCCTGTAGTCCCAGCTACTCGGGAGGCTGAGACAGGAGGATCGCTTGAGCTCAGGAGTTTGAGGTTGCTGTGAGCTAGGCTGACGCCACGGCACTCACTCTAGCCTGGGCAACAGAGTGAAACTCTGTCTCAATAAATAAATAAATAAATACATACATACATAAAAAAAAAAAAAAAGTTCTTTGTGTCTGAGAACCAATATGTGCCAGAGGAATTTGCCTTTTAAAGACCCTGTTAAGGCCGGGCGCGGTGGCTCACGCCTGTAATCCTAGCACTCTGGGAGGCCGAGGCGGGTGGATCGCTCGAGGTCAGGAGTTCGAGACCAGCCTGAGCAAGAGCGAGACCCCGTCTCTACTAAAAATAGAAAGAAATTATATGGACAACTAAAATATATATATAGAAAAAATTAGCCGGGCATGGTGGCACATGCCTGTAGTCCCAGCTACTCGGGAGGCTGAGGCAGTAGGATCGCTTAAGCCCAGGAGTTTGAGGTTGCTGTGAGCTAGGCTGACGCCACGGCACTCACTCTAGCCCGGGCAACAGAGTGAGACTCTGTCTCAAAAAAAAAATAAATAAAAAATAAAGACCCTGTTAAACTCTAAGGAATGCTTAAAGAACAGAAATCTTGACTTCGTCTGACTTTTCTTTTTTATTTTATTTTGTTTTGTTTTGTTTTATTTATCTGTTTTACAATGGGCTCAACACTGAGAAAGGTCTAATTTTTCTTTAGGAACAATCTGATACGGTTTTGTTAAACACCCTGTCAGTTTAGAGGTGGCATAGAGTTTATTATAAATGTAATGTAAGAACAACTTTAATTGGTAATTTTTGTGTAGCTCCTTAAT
The DNA here is from genome assembly GCF_041146395.1 of Eulemur rufifrons. Lineage (NCBI taxonomy): Eukaryota > Metazoa > Chordata > Mammalia > Primates > Lemuridae > Eulemur > Eulemur rufifrons. Next base: position 16,054,462 of record NC_091005.1, on the reverse strand, counting down.
AGGAAGTTGATGTTTTCCTATTCCTGATTTTGACTAGACCTAATATCTAAATCTGAGCATTTGCAAAGTTCAGTGTGATAAGTGAACCGCCCTTACCTATTTACTGTATATCAGCTGCTAGAAACTGGCTTCGTCAGTTTTCTTGCCTGTCGAGGGTCCTGAGCGTCTGCACAGCTGGCTTTGGAAGGGCTGTGGAACACAAAAGGACTGGGGTTCAATTTTAACACGTGCACGGAGAAATTAAAACCTAAATCTCGTGCTCTAAAGAGACTTCTAAATTTAACAGTAGAGTAAGCAGCGTTTATTTTAGTTTATTTTATGCTATGAGTTGATGACTACTACCATCCTTGCTGTATCCAGGGAACACTTATTATCCGAGGCAACCAGATTTGTGGGTCTGCTGAAAGCATGAATTTCTCCAGGAAAGGAAACCAGTCTGTATTTTATGAATTATAGAATAGTTGCAGATTAAAATTTCATAGGGAAAGATGGTGGTTTGGTTTGGTTTTAGATAGTGCTTTTTAAGGCATAGGAAATTATGTCTGACAGAGGTAGGAAGCATCGGTCCTCGCTAGATACAGGGAACAGTAAGATTCTAGGCCTTCTGAAACAATTTCAACTACTGGAAATCCATCCTTTCTCTCCTTGGCCTCCTAGAAAACCACAGCTTCTCCAGGGAGTCTATGCCATGGGCTTCAATCGACCATCCAAGATACAAGAGAATGCGTTACCTATGATGCTTGCTGAACCGTGAGTATGCGGAACCAAGGACATCCCTTCTAACTTTGATTAAATAAAGTCTTCCACGAACAGCTGTTATTGTGCCTGAGATCAAAGGGGGCCGTTTGGGGCAAACTGTCCTCAGGAAAGCAGCTTGGGCAAGTGCAGTGAAGCAGGTGGAAGTGGATACAGTTTCTGCCCTTCTGTACTTCACAGTAAAAACTGATAGAAAAGGTCGTACTTATCTGGGCACAGTTCTTATTCTGTACTCTTGATTTCCATGGGGCTCTTAGGGTAGAAAACTAGGGGTACTCTAGCTGTGCTAGAGTCTAGAATGATGATTTCTTGGTGTGAGCCTGTCTAAAACAATTATTATTTCCTATTTAGCTATTTTTTAAACAATATATAAAAAAAGGTATCACAGTGGCCAGGTGCAGTGGCTCAGACCTGTAATCACAACACTTCGGGAGGCTGGGGCAGGAGGATCGCTTGAGCTCAGGAGTTTGAGGTTGCTGTGAGCTAAGCTCCTGCCGCTGCACAGCAGCCTGGGCAACAGAATGAGACCCTGTCTCAAAAAAACAGTATCAAAGTAATTTGGGCTCAATGCAGAAAATCTGGATAATACAGAGAAGCATAAAGGGGGAGATACTCCTTCCACCCAGAAAGAACACTGTTGCTTTCTTGTGTTTAACCAACATTAATTTCATTTTTGTTATTCCCTGATGCAGCCCACAGAACCTGATTGCCCAGTCTCAGTCTGGCACTGGCAAAACAGCTGCCTTCGTCCTGGCCATGCTCAGCCGAGTGGAAACGGCAGAGAGATTCCCCCAGGTGAGGGCGTGGGAAGCCTGGCAGCCCTGGCTAGCCTGCCCCGGAAAGGGCAGCGCCACCTGGTGGGGGATTAAGAGAGAGGGCTGAAGCTTTTGATGCCTCAGGCAGAGGTGGTTAGCACACCAGGCCCCGACCTGGGCAGGAGTCATTTGGAAGCCGCAGCCTCCACCAAGCCAGGGTTCCCTACTGAAGGCTTTGGTCTATAACTGAAAGGTGGGCCTGGTTTGGAGGATGCGGGTCTGCACTATCACATGGTAATACCATCAGCACACTTGTTGCTAAGCTTGTCGTCTGTTACTAAATGTCTCTCCTAAACTCATCCTTTATGATTTCTCCGTCAGTGTTTGTGCCTCTCCCCAACATATGAGCTGGCCCTTCAAACAGGAAAGGTGATCGAGCAGATGGGCAAATTTCATCCAGAACTGAAGCTTGCTTATGCTGTGCGAGGCAATAAACGTGAGTGTGAGAGCTGAGACCTAAGCAGTCAGCAGGGTAGGGCGGTTGGTTGAGTGTTTGAATTTTAAAGATGTGATAACCTTATTCAGCTTTTTAGCTCAGTCTGACCCTGGAACCTAACTGCATGCCTTTTACCAAATCGATTTAAATACCTGCTAATTTGTTAACAATCTTGTTCTCTCTTAAAATAAGATTTTAAGTTGTCAAAAGTCCCTGCATGGCTCATGAATTTCTTCACCAAAGAATACAGGGTTTTGCATTTGGCATCCAAAGTTATGGGACCTGAGAGGGATTAGGACTTGAGGATGGTCGGGTGGGATCAGATGCCATCCTGTAGAAGTAAGCACAGGCCAGGTGCGGTGGCTCACGCCAGCACTCTGGAGGCTGAGGCTGGAGGATCGCTTGAGGTCAGGAGTTTGATACCAGTCTGAGCAAGAGTGAGACTCTGTCTCTCCTAAAAATAGAAAAAATTAGCTGGGCATGGTGATGTGCACCTGTAGTCCCAGCTGCTTGGGAGGCTGAGGCATGAGGGTCACTTGAGCCCAGGAGTTGGAGGTGAGCTAGGCTGACGCCACAGCATTCTAGCTGGGGCAATAGAGCGAGATTCTGTCTCAAAAAAAAAAAAAAAAAGAAAGAAAGAAAACCATTGTGCTTTGGCATGCAGCAAAAGCACTTCATCCAGAAATTGTGAGGGTGGGTATTTTGGATATTTTTGTGTGTGTTTATCTGATATCTCAAACTGATGAGTGTAACCTAAGTGAAATGTACCAAAAGGTTGTGACAACATGTATCTTCCTAGGTTGTTTTGTAACATGAGACTTCATTGTCTGTGTGAGGGGCTATTAACTGTATTTAATGCATCATTTTTTAAAGGTTCTAATTTTGACTGACAGCCAGTGGGCATTGAGAAACTACAATGATTTTAAGTGTTAATTTTAAGACTTTTCCAGTGGATAGCTGAATTCCTAAAGAAAGGCCATTTCACCTCAATACTATAGTGATTTTTTAGGTAGGTTTCAGATTTTTGATATTTTAATATCTAGTATTTAATCTTTAATTTTTCAGATAGTTAAGACAGTAACATTTTTCAAAATTGAAGAGAATCTATGATAGAAACCTCTTTCTTGCCCCCAACCACCTAGTTCTCCGTCTAGAGGCAGCCACTACTGGCCAGTTGGTGTCCTGCCAGAGACATTCTGTGCTGCCGTAAGCAAGTAGCGTGTGCACATGCACTGTCCAGGTAAACTCACACACGTTACACATATCTTTTGCATTCTTTTTGGTATATAAGCTACAAACTTTTTTCACTTTTCGCTGAGATAGAATGTCCCTGTGTTTCCCAGGTTGGACTTGAACTCCTAGACTCAAGTGATCCTCCTGCTTCAGCCTCCCGAGTAGCTATTTTTAGTAGAGATGGGGTCTCACTGTCTCTCAGGCTGGTCTCGAACTCCTCATCTCAAGCAGTCTGCCCACCTCAGCCTCCCAGAGTGCTAGGATTACAGGCGTGAGCCACCTTGCCCAGCCCCCTCTTTGACTTTTAATAATTTTGGAGATTATTTCATATCGGTTCCTAAACACTTTTATGGATGTCATCCATTGGGTGTATCATATTTAATCAGTTACCTCCTTACTGCACGCTTATTCTTGCACGTTACTTTATACGTTACTGCATATGAATATACCTGCAGGGTTACTTTCTAACAGTGGAAATGTTGGTCAAAGGGTATATGCATTAGTAATTTTGATAGATAGTTGTAACAGTTTCCCACCAGCTATAGTTTTAAAGTAATGTAGTTTTTTTTTCTTTGAGAGACATTCTGTTGCCCTGGCTAGAGAGCAGTGGTATCATCATAGCTCACTGCAACCTCAGGATCCTGGGCTTAAGACATCCTCCTGCTCCAGCCTCCTGAGTAGCTGGGACTACAGGCGCCTGCTACCACCTGCTGCTAATTTTTCTATTTTTTTGTAGAGACAGGATCTTATTCTTGCTGAGGCTGGTCTTGAACTCCTGGCCTCCAGCAGTCCTCCCACGTTGGCCTCCCAGAGTGGTAGGATTACTGCGTCTGGCTATAATGTAGTATTTTTTAGATCAAAGGGAATTTGTGCTTAGGTAAACTGTCTACACAAGGGAGATATCTAGAGACCAGATAACAGAGGAAAAAATTACTGGGCCAGGATCCTGGGATTCCCACTACCAATTTAGGAGGAACCGAGTGAGCTGTGAGTGAATGGATGTCAGGAAAAGAATGAAAGTAAGAATAAAGAGAAGAGGTGGATGATGTTGAGTTATGGGAGAAGGTAGTAGGAAACTGATGCTTATTTAGGGTTCACTGTGGGATTTGATTCTGCCCACGTGACAGAAGAAACTAAGACTTGAGGGAAATTTATGTGTGTTTTGAAATTTGGGATTAATTTGTTCTGCTGGTCCTGGAAGGACGGGCAGGGCTTGGATTTCTAGAGCTTGCTTTGGTTTCCACAGTGGAAAGGGGTCAAAAGATCAGTGAGCAGATTGTCATCGGCACCCCTGGGACCGTGCTGGACTGGTGCTCCAAGCTCAAGTTCATCGACCCCAAGAAGATCAAGGTGTTTGTTCTGGATGAGGCCGACGTGATGATAGCCACTCAAGGCCACCAGGATCAGAGCATCCGCATCCAGAGGTAGGAATCCCGAGCAGGGAGGAACTGCCTCCCTATCTGCAGCATCTTCTCCCTTTGCTCCCTTTAGTACACCCCTTCTCGCTTCTGTCGAGTTCTTGAGTCTCGTACTTTCAGCAGCATTAGTTTGCTGGGCCATTTCCATGTCGGCACTGAGCATACGCCCTCCCAGCCTGGCTCCAGGAAGGAGACCTGAGGACTCTCCCCCAGCCCTGTGCCCGCCCAGGTCTGCTGCTCCTCGTCCTGAGATGCTCCTTCCTGGGGACCCAGACCCCCCAGGCTGGGGCGGCCATGCACCTGCTCGTTCTGCCGAAAACCGCAGGGTGGTGCCAGATGCCCGGGCCTTGCCTTGCAGGATGCTGCCCAGGAACTGCCAGATGCTGCTGTTCTCTGCCACCTTTGAAGACTCAGTGTGGAAGTTTGCCCAGAAAGTGGTCCCGGACCCAAACGTTATCAAACTGAAGCGTGAGGAGGAGACCCTGGACACCATCAAGCAGTACTATGTCCTGTGCAATAGCAGAGACGAGAAGTTCCAGGCCTTGTGCAACCTGTACGGGGCCATCACGATTGCTCAAGCCATGATCTTCTGCCATGTGAGTAGCTGCAGCAGCAGCAGGAGGCCTGCTCGGGTTGCTCCCCCGCACCCCCCAATTCCCACTAGGTGCGAGAGAGAGAGAGAGAGAGAGAGAAGGGAAATAGTGTGTAAAGATGTAAGAGAGAGGTTCTTTAGTGGTGGTAATAGTGTCCTGAGGGATACAGAGCCTAAACATCAAGCCCCCTGAACTTTGTATCTTATTTGTAAGATGATATATTATTGGAAAACTCAAGAGATTCAAGTGATATTTGTAGGAAAAATAAATTCAACAAGATCGTTGTCACAAAATTAACATATGTAGTCTTCCAATGTCAAACAGCAAATACTTAGAAAATGGAAAAACAGATCCCACTTGTAATTGAAAAACTAGGAATAAATATTTAAGATCTGTGATGAAAACTTCAAAATATTAGAGGATGTAAGAATAAAACAAATCATACTGTGTTATTAGGAGACTTATATAAGTCTTTATACTCCTGTATAAAAAATCACAGGAGTTTTTATACAGTAGCAGTTGCCCTCACAACTTCAGATTAAAGATTTCAAACCTGCAGAAAAGGGATAAAATGAACATTCTTACCCGTTCAGCTATTGTCCACGTTAACCACACTTGCACTATCCCTGTGCTTGCTCGTATTTCTGTCTGTACTTTCTGCAGAATCATTTTAAAGTTTGTTGTAGACACCATAGCTGTTCACCCTTAAATACTTTCTAAGAATGAGATAATCTTACATAACAACAATATATATTATCTCAGATACAGTCCATACTCTCCACGTGTGCCAAAAATGTTCTTTATTGCCTTTTTTTTTTTTTTAAAGAGATGAGGTCTTGCTGTGTTGCACAACCTGGACTTGACCTCCTGGATGCAAGTGATCCTCCCACCACAGCCTCTGGAGTAGCTGGGAGGACAGGCGCCTGCCCAGCTCAGCTTTACTGCTTTCTGTTGTGTTGAGAGCCAATCAAGGATCGCTCCTTGCCTTTACTTGTCATGTCTCTTAAGACTCCTTAATTTACAACAGTTTCCTCCCCCTTATTTTTTTGCATTTCATAACAGACATCTTAAAGAGTCTAGGCTAGTAGTCTTTTAGGATTTCTCTACTTTTCCCTCCTTGTGATTATATTCATGTTAAATATTTTTATGGTCAAAATGTTTTTGTAAGATTACAACCCAGGTGACATTGTTACTTCCTGTTGCACTACATTAGGTTAACAATTTAGGAAATTTAACCCTTCACTGCTAAGTTTCAGATAGTTTTCCAGATCATATATATTCTCTTCAGATACCTTCATTTCTCTCTCATTTTCTTTCTTCCAGACCCGCAAAACGGCTAGCTGGCTGGCAGCGGAGCTCTCAAAAGAAGGCCACCAGGTGGCTCTGCTGAGTGGCGAAATGATGGTGGAGCAGAGGGCTGCAGTGATTGAGCGCTTCCGAGAGGGCAAAGAGAAGGTTCTGGTGACCACTAATGTGTGTGCCCGCGGTGAGCAGACAGTGTGTTTTGGTCTGCTAGGCTCGGGGTCCCAGGCCCTGTTAGGGAGAGAAATCCTTGTTTATATAATAGCAATCTGTCTGTGGGAGAGTGGTGGGGTTGGGGCTGAGATTTCTTTCTAGGAGAGAGTATTTGGATTTTGTAAGATGAGAACTTACACAGCAGCCAGGAGTCTGCCTTGTGGAAGGAAACGTACGGGGCATCTGACTGGTGGAGGGTGGAGTCTGCTCTTCCTGGACACCCAACTCCAGATGCCTGTGCCTACCAGAGGCTTTCTCCCTGCTGCCATGATTCACTGCACCTGCCAAGGTTCTGTTCTTGCTCTCTGGCTTCTGCTACGTCTGTATGTGTCCTCTCTCGTACCCAGTTCCCAGAGTTGGCATGTCCTAGACTCTCTCTCCACCCAGACTTGGTCTACGTTGACCTACCTGTGGACGACGGTGGTTTTTGTCTGCCGTCCTCACTCCTCTGTGTGTCCCACTCTGCTTCACGCAGGCATCGACGTGGAGCAAGTCTCTGTCGTCATCAACTTTGATCTTCCCGTGGACAAGGACGGGAACCCGGACAACGAGACCTACCTGCACCGGATCGGGCGCACCGGCCGCTTTGGCAAGAGGGGCCTGGCCGTGAACATGGTGGACAGCAAGCACAGCATGAACATCCTGAACCGGATCCAGGAGCATTTTAGTGAGTCCCTGGGAGGGTCCGCGGCCCAGCACCCTTTCCTGAGGAGCAGGGGTTGGGAAAGCGGTAGGTTTTCCTGTAGCCCCGAGAGAGGCCGCTGTCCCTGAGCACACTGCCCCCCTTTCCTACCGTATGGAAGTGCTCAGGGAGCACACCCGGAGGGCTCAGGGGCCAGGGACTCAAATGACACTGCCCCTGTGGCTCTGACTGTTGCTGTCAGTGACCGGGGCCCTATTGCCCCTGCTCAGGCACTGGGAGCCTTTGGGGCTACATGAAGGCTGCTGTGGCCCGAGGGGTGGCATGTGCCTAGGCAGGGCAGAGACCTGTGTATTTTCCCCCCCAGATAAGAAGATAGAAAGATTGGACACAGATGATTTGGACGAGATTGAGAAAATAGCCAACTGAGAAGCTCCACCAGTCACAGGTGCCGGCCCTGGCGCTGCCCCTCTCCGCAAGACGAGTGCTTTCTCAGCACAGGCCTGGACAGTCACCACGACGACAAAGCCACGAGTAGAGAGAAAACTACCTACCTCATTTCAAATTACATTTGGACTTGACCAAAATTTGTGCAAATAATGGGGGAAAATAGGAAAATTCTACATTTTGGAAAATTTAGTCCTTCCCGCCCCCCTTTTTTAAGCCATGGTTTCCCCCATCTTTATGGTAATCTGGTTGCTGTTGGTAATCGCTGGCCCCAGGGCTCCTTGCCTGTTTTCTGGCTTGGGGTGTTAGGAGCAGCCTCCAGCCCCTGAGGAAATGCTAGAGGTAGAGGTCGCACAAACAGGCTGGGCAGGACAGGGTGTGGCCCCACTGCCATGGGTGGAGCAGGTCGTGGCAGCGGAGTTCTGGGACCCGCCCCCTTCCTGGACCCATCATGAGCAATTCTTCTGCCCTTGAGGCTGGCCGCCTGCTCCTCCTGAAATCTAGAAACGTTCCACCTCGCCCCTTTACCTCTGCTCTGTTGCAGAAGATATCCATTTCTCCCTGAGGAGCATCTCGCCTACTTTTGTAACTTCAGATTTGGGGAGAACTGTAGAAGTCAGCGGATCCCAGCCCCTTTGAGAGATCGGTCCAGCCAGGGTAGATGACTCCTTCATGGATCGGGCCTGCTTCTCCTGTCAGTTGCCCCGTGTGTTTATTTTTGGCAGCCAGGACACCCGGTGACTGTCTGAACACACGTCTGGCAGACTTAGTTGGTTCTTACCCATGGGGTGTCACGCTGTGCCTAGAGCCAAGCAGCAGTTTGGAAAGGAAGTTATGACCAAGTGAAAACTATGCTGTTCATCCATAACAGTGGACTTTATGGGTCACTTTAATTCATACATTGTATGAATGAGGATAGAAAATTGTAACTATATGCACCACTCATTATGCTAAGACATTTTAAAGTAATTATGCTAAGACATTTTAAACTAATCATGATTTTTGTTTTTCTGCTTACTAGACTAATAATATACTCATTTTAAAAAACGTGTGTGTATCTATAATAAAATGAGAATGCCCTCTCCCCCCACCTCTCTGGGGTCACCATTGCTGGCAGCTTGGTGAACATTCCATCATATTGTGTTCTACTGGCCATAAACCAGGTTTTCTTCTACAAAAATGTGAATGTTCTATTCACGCTATTGTGCAGCCTGCTTTTCACTGATCACCGTGTCCTGGACATGTTGACACATCCATGTTTATTTCCCGGTTCTGCTGGTGGCTGGCCTGGAGATTTCTAGCCTGTGGCTACTGCCCACAGTGCCACACTGAACATCCTTGTTCTTACCTTTAAGCACTGGTGAGAAATAGTCCTGGAAGTAGAATTGTTGGGTCAAAGAGTGGGGACATTTAAAATTTTAATACATTGCCAATTAAGCCTGCCAAAAACTTTATCAGTTTACGTTATTGTGATACAAAAATATCTATTACCTGCTTGCCAATACTCTGTATTATCAATTTTTAAAATTTTGCCAGCCTGAGTAGCAAAAACAGATGATGCCATTGCTTTTTTTTTTTTTTTTAAGTGAGGCTTGGCAAATGTTCCTTTTACTGGCTATTTGTATTTTCTTTGTTGGGAACCTGCCCATTCTTGTCTCACCATTTTGTTATTAGATTGTTAGGCCTTACTTATTTTTAGTAACCTTTGTACATTAGGGAAATTAGACTTTGTCTTGAGGGGGGTGGCTTTTCTAGTTTTCTTTACAAACTCATTTTTTTTTAATGCTACCCAAAATTTTGATTTTTGGTTTAATTATTAGATTTTAATAAATACGGATTTCACGTCAGGGCTAGAAGAGCTTTCCTCATTCCAGTACTATAAAAACACTTACCCATGTTTCCTGTGATTCCTGGGGCAGTAAATTTTCTAAGTTCTTACAGGTCTTAAAAAGAGTGTCATTTTGCCCTGCTCGTTCGGCTGTGAGCAATTCTGGTCTCACAGAGGGTGAACACTTGGCAGAGCTGTGGGCGCCTGGGCAGCAAGAGTCACGGCCACCAAGTGAACGGGGAAGACCAGCGGGCATGCGAGAGTTAAGAGTCAGGGGCAAGACTGAGTGTCCCCGTGGTAAAGGTGGTGCAGGACAGACCGTGCAGGGGTGTGTGTGGGAGGGGCACAGGAGCCATGGCTGGGGTGAGGGGAAGGGGTTACAGTGAGATGCAAGGGACAAGCAAGGTGCTGTGAAGGGAGCCAGGCTGGGGGTGGGAAGGAGGGAAGAAACAGGAGGTCAGAGAGTCAGAGCCATAGTTAAGGGCTCAGGCATTGACACCACTTGGACCCAAACACCAGTGAGACAGAAAATGGAAAACAGAAAACACACCATCTGACTCAGAAACGAGGTAAATAGTTTCATGGACTAGCAATGGAGCACAAACACCAGGTGGTGAGCAGGGCTGAAGCTGAAAGCTTGCTGGGCTCCAGTGGACTGGACCAGTGATCGGATTTAGATCCAGTAGAGTTGAGGGGACCCTAAGCCCTGGATGCAAGGCCAGAAGCACAGCCAGGGTCCCTGCTTGGAGTGAGCCTCCTGCATCGTGGCTGGAGGCGACGTGTTAAGGCACAGGCCCAGGAGAACTTGGAGCCCACCGTGCAACAGGTAAGGGACACTATCCCCTGGTTGACTGCCCACCTGGTTCTGTGATGACCCCAAATCTCTGCTGGGTAGGAGCCCCAAAAGGTCAGCAAGACCTGGTTCCATTTAATGAACAGCCCTAGGGGATGGAAAGCTGGATGGACCCAACTGCTATGAGCCAGCCAACTATATCGGTGCATTGTGGGGAGAGAAAAATCAGCAAGGGGGAAAAAAAAACCCAAAAACAAACACCTTTAAAATGAACCTAGGCCGGGCGCGGTGGCTCACGCCTGTAATCCTAGCACTCTGGGAGGCCGAGGTGGGCAGATCGTTTGAGCTCAGGAGTTCGAGACCAGCCTGAGCAAGAGCGCGACCCCATCTCTACTAAAAATAGAAAGAAATTATATGGACAGCTAAAAATATATACAGAAAAAATTAGCCGGGCATGGTGGTGCATGCCTGTAGTCCCAGCTACTCGGGAGGCTGAGACAGGAGGATCGCTTGAGCTCAGGAGTTTGAGGTTGCTGTGAGCTAGGCTGACGCCACGGCACTCACTCTAGCCTGGGCAACAGAGTGAGACTCTGTCTCAAAAAAAATAAATAAAAATAAAATAAAATAAAATAAAATGAACCTGAAAATGAAAATTCCAAATTTAATGCTAACACTGCCAACATCAAAACAAATTCACCCTAGATAAAATCAATTTTATGGAATGCCTGATAAAAGACTTTTATGTGTATTTGGATGTTCAAAAAGAAAAAGCAAATACATTTTACTTTTTAAAAGCAAGAAATTATGAAGTAAATTTAGGCAAAAAGCAGTGGTGTACCAACTCATAAGAGCTGGTGGTTAAATCATTGCTAGCTTGAAATTGGGCACGCCAGGAGTATTTACACCACAGAAATCAGCAGATGCTATAAATCAAGGGGTGGTGTTTATCAGAGACAATTTACCAGCATGCCACTGGGCACACATAAGGTTATAAATGAAAAAGGTAATTACTGAAATTTAAAAAACTTGGCCAGGCAGAGTGGCTCACACCAGTAATCCCAGGACTTTGGGAGGTCAAGGCAGGAGAAATTACTTGAGGCCAGGAGTTCGAGACCAGCCTGCCCAAAAGTGAGACCCTTGTCTCTACTAAAATTTTTTTAAAATAAAATGAATAGATGGAAACAGCAGCTTTTGTCCACAGTTCACAACCAAGCTCTGTGAGCATCACTGGGCAATTAAAAAAAAATAAATTAAAAAAAAGAAATAAATAAAAATAAAATGAATAAACAAATAATCAAATTATTCTTTTCTGAGTGAGTCAGGAATCAGTGTTCCTCACTACCCTTCCAAAAAAGTCACAACTTAGGCACTGGCATGAGCCATCACCCCTGACCAGTAATTTGACTTTTTAAGATACAGGTTTAGGATTTTACCTTTACCTTGCCTAGCAAGGAATGATGCTTTCTTACCTTGCCAACATGTCACAGAAGGTAGTTCCTCGCCTGCGGCTGTTCCTGTGATGGGTAAGATAGTCAATTGCTTCCTTCCCTCCCCCTGGCATCCACCCATCCTACCCCAGCCCATAAATCCTATATTGCTCACTCAAATATGGCACCTCTCCCAGAGGAGGATCACACATCCCTGCTAGACTTGAGGCACAGCCATAGGACTTGTTTGGCATCAAAGAAACATGAACTTCTTGGCAGAAGGCTTAAAGGTCAGAGGCCAGAGTGGTTACAGGACAGCCTCTGCAGGAAGTTGGTGCCAGGAATTCTTTCCAATGTATTCCTTTTTTGGAGGAAACTGAAGAGGGAAAATCAATTTATTTATAACCAAAATCCTCACAGTCCCTCAGATGTGTCTTGTGGACTTCAGACACTTCAAAAGACGGTGTCTAGGAATCGTCTTGCCTCCGACATTCCCCCACCCCCAACATCCTCAGGCAGTATTGTTCACAGGTCCCCATCCTCAGATCTGCCTTCTCCCCATGATCATGCACATTTCAGAACAAACCAAAGACTATATAGTTTTGTTGTTCTTTTTAATTCAGAAAGAGAGAAAGGGAAGGAAATAAAAAACTTTTAACTATTGCAGAAAAGGAGATCTGGGCTGGATGCTGGGACCTACCTCTTCCATAATGGGGATTAATGGTTTAAACAAAAAAAGAAACAAAAAAATAAATTATTCTGCTCAATACTGTTTGGCATAATTGCATTGTTTTTCATCTTCAAAACACTCACAACAGCCTCTTCAGGAAGCACTGAAATGAGACTGGCAAGAACGGCTGGTGCCTTGACCCTCTAGGAGGGAGCGGGGAGCCCTGAGAGGCAGTCTACTAAATCCCCCGTCCACCCCATTCTTCACTCCTCCTGCGTTTGGAATTGGGAAGGAACAGACTCAAACTAAGCGCTCAATATATTAATTCTTCTGGATGCCCACTGCCCATCCCAACCCTCCCCTAACAAACTCCCCTGCTGGTCACTGTTCCCCCAGCCAGCTGCAGGAACCATACCCATGGCCAGGAGGCTGCTTGGTGGTGTCAACTGAGAAGGGGGGCGGGGGGAGGGGCATGTGTCATTACTGGGGGGAAGGGGATCCTTTTAGTGGTTTGGGAGCTTCACAGAAGCCCTTTCCCCCTCCTGAACTTCCCCAACCTCGAAGGGTGAGACGACCATCAGCTCCCTCTGGGGACCTAAGCTGGGTTCAGTAGTGCCAGCAGCTTCTAGCTGGAACCCCTGGTGGTCAGCTTCCCAGCCCTTCCCGAGCGGGAAACAGAAGGTGGGTCGGAGGGAGGAGGCAGGAAGTGAGCAGGGGGGCGCGTGGCAGGAGGCATGCAGCGGGCAAGTCTACTCCTCCCCGCGAGGCTCCTGGCTACTTGCACGGCCAGCTCAGAATTTTAAAAGAATCGTTGTTGGTCAGCCATACCTGGTAGCTTCACATTAACTAAATTAGGAGCCCAAGGCAAAGTCACCCCTAAGCAAGCATCACTCTTTGGGGTGATGAGTGGAGGAAGGGGCATGCAGCGAGCAGCTGGGCTCCCCACCTCCAGCCTTCTTTCCATAGTGTTGCTCTCCCTCCCTAAAGCCAGCCAAAGACGTGGGTGCCTGTGAGAGAGAGAGAAACAGCGCGCGAGCAGCAGCAGGGCCCCGATCCCAGGGCAAGTTCTGATTTTTTTTTTTTTTTTTTCCAGAGCAACAAGTAGGCTGGTGAGGAGGCCCAGGGCCTAAGGAGAGACACTAAAAAGGTTGTGAGTGAACAGAAGGGACCGAGGGCACACATGAGTGAGAAGCACCTTACATTGGATGTGACAGAGCTTCCTTGTCCCCTGCCCTGTTTCTTACACCTATGATCAGGGGTTGGGCCCTAGGCAAATTCCACCCTAGCAAGGGGGGAATTCAATTCCCTAGTTTTCCCGTGAGACACGAAATGCCCTGGTCAGAGGCCATTCCATAGGGTGGCCGAGGCGGGGAGGGGGAGGGGCCCGCGGGCGTCACCGCGACTGCGTTTCTTTGGTGGGTTTGCACTCACCCATCTGGGCCTGACGGACAAGGGAAATGTGGAGTCTACAATGCTCTCGGAGGCCTGAGAGATTGCCGAGGCCACTAGCTTTCTTCCTGGGGAGAAGGCGCGCCCCATGGAAACCCCTCAGGCCACCCTTCGACCCCCAGCGAGCCCCGCCGAGGCCCCGAGGGACACCCGCCCCGCGCCTTCCCGGGTTCCTCCGCAGCGCCACAGCGGAGTCAGGCCAGCCAGCAACGGGGACACTCCCCGCTGTTGAGACAGAGAAGTACTTCGTCGAAGCCCAGAGCATCCTCTGCTCCAAAATAAGCGTGAAATAAAATCCTATCCAAAAGCACAAGGGAGTGAGGATTCCGCGGCCGCCGGCCCGCCCCTCGAGGCCATTGATTGGAGGAGACGGCCCAGCGCCGGAAGTTCTCCTTGAGTCGCATGATTGGCTGAGAAAAACGAGCTTTGCCCGACTGCAGCGCTGATTGGTCGCCAGGCCCGGAAGCCCCCCCAGAGTCTCGTGATTGGTGGGGGACACCAGATGCTCGCTGGATTGCAGCATGATTGGTCCAGATCGTGCTCTGGAGTTGCTCTTGATCACCTGATGACAGCCAGGGCGGGGCGGGGCGCAGCGTGCACGCCGAGGCCACCGCCCTTGGGCTGGTCTGGAGTCCCGGGCGGGCACGCGCGCCAGAGCCTACCGCCTGGGCCGGGAGGGTCGTGGCGAAGCCAGGCTCAGTTGCCTCGGTAGACCTCGATCTTGCTGGCCTTAGCCAGCATGTCGATGATGTGGGCCTCGAAGTCCGCGTCGTGCACGCCCGTCTTCCGGAACTCGCCCGCATACCGGTTATTCTCCCAGTAGTGGTGCCAGTTGCCCCGGCTGTCGGCCCCGAACCCATACACGTTCACCTGCGGGAAGGGCGGCGCAGGGTCAGCCCGCTACAGGGATCGTGGGGGACAGGGCGCGGGAGGGCCTCGGGTCATGGCGGGGAGGAGAAGGGACCACAGCGACAGGACGACTGCCTGTGAGGCTGACCGGCTCATCAACTCCAGGAGTGCGGGAGGCAGTGGGGAGACACAGGGGACACCCGGGCCTGGCACAAGGACATACTCACAGGGAAGACCACCGTCCCCTTTCCCGTTCTCCTTCCTTTCTAGCCCTTGCTGACTTCTTTTTTCTTTTGAAATGGAGTATTTTATCTGAAAGCTGGTCGAGTACCCAGTACTGGACAGTGAGGAACTTACTGGCAAAAGTGGGCGTGCTGGGTGTGAGCACTGCCCTTTGTGGCACACTGGCCCTGGCCGCTAGTGAAATGGGCTTCTGCAAATGACCAGCCTCCATTTTTAACACACAGTAAGCCTGGGGCCCGGAGCTGTGGGGGACAGCCATCCAGCTGAAATGTAACCACTCTCCCCGGTCTATTTACGGTTATACTTACTTTTTCTTTCTGACAAGTAATATCATTTATGAAAGTAATACTCTATTTCCTTTTTCAGTAACTTTTTTTTTGAGACAGAATCTCACTGTGAGTAGCATGCAGTGGTGTCATCACAGCTCACTGCAGCCCTGAACTTCTGAGCTCCAGCAATCCTCCTGCCATGGCTTCCCAGATTGCTAGGATTACAGGCCTGAGTCACCATGCCTGGCCAGTAATTTAGCTTTTTAATGAAGTGATTTCAGATTTGATAAAATCGTTTGGGAAATGCAGATCTATACTTTACAGCCCAGAGATGGGGGAAATCAAAGCCACATGGTTTCTGCCTACAAAAACACATTCCTCTGGAGGCGCTGCTAAGACCGGAGAAGGGCCGCATTCCCTGTCTCAGGGGTCCCGCTACTCGCCCCACTCCAGGATGGGGCCTACCCACCTCGTCACACACATGCAGGGCAAAGAAGAGCACCAGCATCCCTGTGGAAGGGTACCGCCCGTGATGCTCTGTCCACCTGTCGTGGATGTACTTGAAGAAGGCTGGGTTGTAGATCTGAACCTAGGAGGGGAAGAGGTAACAGGTACATGAGGGATTGGCAGCCCAGAGATTCAGGCCAGCCTCTGAGCAGCTCCTGCCAGTTCCTCCGTGCCTGCCAGTGGACTGTGCATCTGAGTTCCCTGGTTCCTGTGGCCACTGCTGGGCTCAGGCATCCCAGCAGATGTGGACTCTGAAGGTTCTGGGAAGGAACTGGGGCACACCTGGGCCATAGGACCAGGCACACGGGTCAGGCAAGCACTGTTCCCACTGATGTGGGGAGCTTACCTTTTCTTTGTCCACTCGAAGGAAAGACTTCACTGGAGCATAGGTGCTGTAAGCAGACAGAAAGGTAACATCTCAGATGGCCCTGTGGGACCCACAAGTGCCTCTCCTCCCCCCACCTCTGGCCTCACAGCTTCCAGACCGATCTGTTTCCAGGCTGTTCTCCCACAGCAGGCCCTTGCTCAGAAGCCTTCAATAGCTCCCCACATCATTCAGGATGAAATAGGGATGTTTTAGACAAGCGCTGGGGCCTCCCAGCTGCAACCTTTTTTCCCCACCTATCTGCCGTGAGCTCTCCACGTGAGTTGGCTGATCATCTAAATCCTTGCCTGGGTTCTTGCCTGTCCTCGCCACTGCCCCCAGGCTTGGCATCCGCTCCACTCACTGTCAGCCACGGCTCCTGTAACCGGCACCCTTCTCTGGGAGCTATCATACTTCAGCTCTACAGCTCAGCTCTCCCAAACACAAGATAATGAACATCCTACAGTCAGCAAATGGTAACTTCTACTTTTGTGTTTAAAAAATACACGGTGACAATAGCCAAAAGGTAGAAACAACCTAAATTAAATGTCCACAGGTGTATAAAAGGATAAGCCAATTGTGGTATAGCCATACAATGGAATATTATTCAGCCTTAAACAAAACTCAGGAAAATTCTGACACAAGCTACAACATGAACGAACCCCGAGGACATCATGTTAAGTGAAATAAGCCAGATACAAAAGGACAAATATGAAATGACCCCACTTATATGAGGTACCTGAAATAGTCAAATTGCAGAGACAGAAAGTAGAATAAGCTTACCAGGGGTTGGGGGGAGGGAAGAATGGGGAGTTAGTGTTTAACGTGTACAGAGTTTCCATCTGGGGTGATAAAAAGTCCTGGACATAGTGCTGACAGTCGTACAACAATGTGAATATACTTAATGTTACTGAGCTGTATACTTTAAAATGGTCAAAATGATAAATTCTGTATATTTTACTACATAACAAAAATACTCAATGAGACAAAGGGCAGATTGGCGGTTGCCCAGGGCTGGGGGCGGGTGGAGCGCAGTGATGGCTGAGGGGTACGGGGCATCTGTAGAACTTTAAAGATCTTTAGAGCATGAAAATGTTCTAGAATCCATGGTGGTCATGGTTACACAACTCTATGAAATATACTTAAAGTCAATGGATTGTACACCTTAAGTGGGAGAGTTATATGGTATGTGAATTACATCTTGATAAAGCTATTAAAGAAAAATACTTGGTGAACTGGATTTCCCATAGTTCCGGGCTGTGATGGGACCACTGCCCCCAAAGAAAGTTCTCAGAAGGCAGAGCTCCCTGGTCAGGAGCCACAGCCCAGAAATGAGACCCAAACCAGATGGTCCTTTCCTCACTTTTCCACCATCAGGATGCTGGATGGCACCGTGCAGCAAGTGACGTGGAACAAGCTGCACCCTCAGCCAACTCACCATTTGAAGCCCTCCCTCCTCACCAGCCCCTCTTGGCCAAAATGTTCAACTAAAGGAATTCTAAAATCCGGTTCCCAGAAGCCTCCCCCCAAAGTGATCCTGTCACCCACATTCCCTCCCAGCACAAAGAGGCTCACAATCGGATCTGCCCCGTGGACAGGGCGCTGGCGATCCACAGCAAGTCCAGGGCCTTGAAGGGCACCAGCACAAAGCTGACGTTGGCGGGCAGGTTCTTGGCACTCTCAGGGTACATGAAATGGTGGGTGGTTCGGCTGCCAACATCCTGCTCAAAGCCCACAGTTGGCGCCTGATTCATCCTGCAGGGAAGAGAGAGTGACATGAGAATCAACTGCCATGGAAACTGGTACAAGATTTTTAGAGGACAATTTGGTGCTATCCATCAAAAATTTAAATGGGCGTAGACTTTGACCCAGCAATTCCACTTCTAGAAATCCTATAAAAATAAATTGCACAGGTGTGCAAAGACATGTATACAAGGATATTCAATGTAGTAGTATTTATAACAGTAAAAAGTAGAACCAAGGCCAGGCACAGTGGCTCATGCCCATAAACCCAGCACTTTGGGAGGCCAAGGTGGGAGGATCACTTGAGGCCAGGAGTTTGAGTGAGCTATAAATGCACACTGCACTCCAGCCTGGGTGACAGAGTGAGATCCTGTCTCTAAAATAAAAGTTAAAAAACTAAATGTAAAAGTATCCATTAAACAATAGAGGCTGGGTGGGTTGGTGAGTGCCTTTAGTCCCAGCTACTCGGGAGGCTGAGGCAGGAGGATTGCCTGAGCCCAGGAGTTTGAGGTTGCTGTGAGCTAGATTGTGCCACTATGCTCTGGCTGGGGCAACAGAGGGAGACGGTCTCAAAAAAAAAAAAAAAAAGAGAAGAACTCTTTAATATACTTTGGCACATTCATATAATGGAATACCATGTGGCCACCAGAATGAATGAAGTAGATTTACACGTGCTGGTAAAAAAAAAAATAGCTAGTCTATGAAAAAAAAAAGTGTTAATTGTTCCATTTCTTTTAATATGTATCTTTTATACTTACCCTGTGCAGCAGGAGGAAATTACAGCACAGAAACAGGAAAAAAGGAAGAAACAAAAACATACTTTTGTATATCAATAGAAAAAATCTAGAATATTAAAATTGTTAACAATTGGTTACTCTAAGGAAATGGGATGAGAGGGTTAACTTTTTTTATTGTATACATTTCTGTTTGTGTTTTGTTTTTGTTTTTGAGACAAGGTTTTTTTCTCTCATCACGGCTATAGAGTGCAGTGGCATCATCATAGCTCACTGTAACCTCCGACTCCTGGGCTCAGGCGATCCTCCTGCCTCAGCCTCCCCAGCAGCTGGGACCACAGGTGTGTGCCACCACATCTGGTTAATTTTTCTATTTTTTTCTAGAGACAGGGTCTCCCTCTTGCTCAGGCTGGTCTTAAACTCCTGGCCTCAAGTGATCCTCCCACTTTGGCCTCCCAGAACGCTAGGATTACAGGCATGAGGCACCGTGCCCAGCCTATTTGGGTTTTTTTAATAACTCACTCAAAAGTGTACATTACTTTTATAATTTTGTTCTAAGAGACAGGGTCTCGCCATGTTGCCCAGGATGGACTGGATTCAAATGTCATACTCTTGGGCTCAAGCGATCCTCCCACCTCAGCCTCCTGAGTAGCTAGGACTACAGGTGTGTACCACTGCGCCCAGCCTACTTTTATAATTTTAAAATATTTACTTATTTATTTTTTGAGATGAGGTCTTACTATATTGCCCAGGCTGGTCTTGAACTCCTGAGCTCAAGAGATCCTTCCACCTCAGCCTTCCAAGTTGCTAGGATTACAGGTGTGAGCCACCATGCCCAGCTTATAATTTTTTTTACAGAAAGAACATAACAGTCTTCCACAGCTTCCACCTTACCTGGCTGTTCTGCCCTCTCTCCTTGACGACAGCGAAAGTACGATAGGAAGGTTAAGCATTCCCTTGGCCCCTGGGCTGGACGGAAGCTTCTATCCTGCTACCCGCAGCCTGTGCCTGTACTCCCAGTCCCTGTCTGCCCTTCCACTCCAAGGCCCAGAGGAATGCCCTGCATTCTGAGGGTGTCCGCCCTGGCTGTCTTTCAGGTGACATGCAATGTGCCATCTCTCCTGGTTTCCAGACAGTGACCACAGGCTTCCCATCTCCCTGTGTAGCAAGCCAAGAAGGCTTCCACTTCCTTTCGATTCATGCAAAACACAGCATAAGTAAAAATCAAAGCTCCCCTTTTTGGTAAGCATCTTACGTACAAGATGAGCCGGCTGTTAAACGCAAACCTGTCGGTCCTGTCTTTTCTGCTAAGACTGTTTATGAGGGCATTCCTGTCTCACACAGACCACCAAGGTGGGGTGAGGGTGACAAGTCTTCAGCGTCTCTCCCAGCTTTTTGTGCCGCTTCTGTACAACCAGCACCAACGTTCCCTGTCCTTGCAGTGGCTGGACCATCTGGCTGGCTGGGTGAGGACTCCCTGTGCTGCAGGGGCTCCCACACTGGCTGCCGCATTCCCATCACTCAGCGAGGGGACTGGGAGGGCCACAGGCTGTGCTGTCCAGGACACTCCCTGCCAGTCACATCACCATGTCTCCTACCTCTATTTTTCCCTTCCCTTGAGGGCCTAGAGGATGCTCTGGAGTGAGAGGCCCTAAAGCCTAGAGACTGAGTCTTTGTTCTTAACTACTTTAGTTCTAGTCTGGTGCAAGAAGACACCTAGATTCTTCTCTACAGACTCCAGTGTGCTCTGTCCCCGTAACAGGGTCTAGCACCTGCCTCCCTCCCCAAATCCAAGTCTTTTGATGAAGTGCCCCTCCGCCTCCTGTCTGGGTGCCCCTCTGGTCTCCTGGTCCTTAGGGTTCAGAGGTACCGTCTTCTAGAGGAACCAAGAAGCATTTTTTTCCACCCATGAATAACTCTGAACAGTTTCAGACGTTGGCATCCTGTGGTAGCCACAGTCTGAATGTGCCTCCTGCCAGTCGCCCCGGGTGTGTGAAGAACAAGCAGGCTGGAGAGGAAGGCTTATCAGGGCATGGCCTCAGAGCTGGTAGGGAAATGTCTCTCTGCTGCCTGGGTGATGGCAAGAGGTAAGCAGGAGGTGGAAAAACTAGGTTGGTGACACTTGGGTTAGCTGGGACCCAGGCTGGGCAGGAGCTGGGGTCAAGGGGTACTCCTGTGAGGACCTAAGAAATTTCATCTCACCAGGTGGAGAGGCCAACCTGGTCCTGAAGATCAAAGGGCTGCAGCTGCCCCAGGTTGGCTTCCAAAGACCCACCATCTGCCTCCTCCACTGAACTGACAGCCCCAGCTTTCATGAAGTCCCGCCTCGGACCTGCCAGCCAGGATCACGCCGCCTCTTGCTGCAGGGCCTGCCCCCTTCACTGCCCCCCGCCGCTGGCCAGGCACCAGCTTCGAAACGTCCAGCAGTGAAGGGAGCGAGAGGTCCCAGCAAAGTTTCATTGCCTCCAAGGGAAAGGGAAAGAACATGGTACTCTAACGGGGACAAGATTTTGTTTTGAGGCTCTGATTCATTCTAGAGAAGCCGAGCCCTGGAAAGAGGCAGAGCAAGACAGAGAGGATGGATCTCTGGGACTCGGGAGCGAAGCATTCTAGAAATCAATCTGCTCCTGGCTGCCTCCAGCAGCCAAAGAAGCTCTTGGGGGCAGGGGCACAGGCAGAGGGGACGTGCTCTCCTATTTAGGGCTTGGTGTCTGGCTGCCTAGTCCCTTTCTTTCATTCATCTATTTATGGGGTGCTTACTATCTCCCAGGCACTGTTCTACAAGCTGTGGATGTATCTGCTGGCCAGCTGAGGCAGGAACAGCTCAACTCCATCTGGGCAGTCGGCAGGGCTCAGGGTACATTCAGGAGGAAGAGGAGGCAGCTGGGGGGAGGAGCGAACTGGTGAGTCAGGACATTGTGTCACTGTAACTCAGCTCAGCTCTCCCAGGGGGTCTTGCATTGGTCTTGTTTCCAAGACGGGAAGCCTCCCCACTGGTTCCAAACCAAAAAATGCCTGCAAGCAGAGTCCCCTCCACTGCCATCTGGCTCCCTACACCGGCAGACCGCCAATCACCACCTGGGTCACCCCTTCCAGAAAGCGAATTCTGGGGCCCACTCCAAAACACCACATCTCCTAGCCTGGCCCCTGTGAGGGAGCATCTGCAAATGTCTTTCTTCCACCTGGTCTGCCCGGGTACCACCGAAGTGTCACAAGCAGCCAAACCTTTTGGGTCAACAGGGCCTCCACCTTGGAGCTTCCCAACCATCACGGAAGTGCCTAATGAAGCTCTCCTGGTGCAGATGGCCAGGGAAGCAGGCGCTTCACGTACCTGAGAGCATTTTCCCGGGTTTCCCAAGAGCCCCAGGGCTGCACTGGAGTGATGGACACCTCATCCCCAACCTCGGCCACCATCTCTGGGGGGAGAGAGGCCCCTCTCCAGCCCCCATCTCACCTCCCTCCCATTTGGGGAGCTAGCAGTGGCAGACGGGGATATTCTCAGGTGGTTCTGGGGTCCTGGATGGGGTTCATTCTCCTCTCTCTCCCATTGGCCACCATTTCCCAACGTGAGGAAGGTCTTGCAAGGAATGCCGAAAGCCTCAGAGACATACTGCGGCCTCGGTGTTGCTATGGAGACAGCAACAGTTTCTAAGACAAAGCCCTTCCTTCTGCCTCCTGGGAAACCTGGTCTTTCTGCAGTGCTCATCCAGAGAGATGCGTGCAAACTGGACATTTTCAGCATCTCTAGTCTTCAGGCTCTTCCTCCACCAAGGAGAGGGGCGGAAGAATCCCACCGTGGCATTTCCTGTCCCCAGCCACGAAAGGAAGTTGAAACACACAGGCTCAGGAGCAGAGAGCAGCCTGTGACTCCCTGTTCACACCCAGCCTGCGTTGCTCTGCGTCTCTGTCTGCACCGAACCCCCTCCCAACACTCCCCTTCTCCTCACAGCTGGGCACAGATGTCTCTGGGATGAATGAGCCCACAGCAAGCAGTGAACGAGCCCTTTTGCACCCAAGACCTCTGTCTTCTGTGAGTCTGCCAGAAAGAATCACCTATTGCTGCTAAGCAAGATGCTAGTTTGGTTTGGGGCCCTTGCTCCTGCCCAACTGCTGGGGAGACCGGGGGGTAGGAAGGGCCTCTGGTGGGATCTTTCTCCACACATCAGCCAGGAGTCTGGTTTCAGCTCTTTCCAGAAGGATTCGGAGCCTTGGAAACTGTTGGCCTCAAGCAAAGTTTAGCTTTGGAATTCCGCCTCCCCGTCCACCGCCAACGGACAAAGGAGAGCCCAGCCTGTCCCGGGAGGATCTGGGGGTCAGGGTCCCACAGCACCCCCGCAGCTGGCAACCCACACCCTCCCAGACAAGGCCAAGGGGGCCAGAAGCCCTCCCGGAGGCTCCGCAGGGGCTCACCTCATGATGAAGTTGTGTCCATCCACGTCCTGCCCGTAGCCGGAGCCCCGCAGGTTACCTGAGTTCCCCACCACGGCGCAGCGCCGACACTGGTGGGGGTCCCGGACGCGGTAGGGGTTCTCCCCGGGGACGATCTGGAACAGCTTCTCCAGCACCTCGTTGGTGTTGTGTGATTTGAACTGGGGCTGCAACATCTGCGGGGGCAGCCCAGAGGCGTGTGAGCAGGGAGGGGCTCCGGCCTCCCTTGCCCTCTAGTGTCCGTGCACACAGACCCTTTTACCCAGGGCTCTGTCAGGGACTGGGGACTCTCTCTGAGCAGTAGGATCCTCCTCTCTCTCAACAGCAGAGTCCCTGGTTACGTGCAAGTCTCACTGATCAGGGAGCGGGGGCCCTGCTAGTCACAGAGCTGCTGAGGCACTGGAGGGCGCTCGGGTCAAGGTGCCAGGCGGCACGTTCTCCAGGGACTGGCAGGTCTGTGCTGCTGAGCCGGGCAGCTTCGCCCAGGGGCTCCTTCCCAATCAGCCTGCAGGGGGCGCCCCTGGGACTCGGCCCGGTGGCCGGGGGCAGCCAGAGCTGCTTCCAGGGCAATACTGATGGGATACGGGAGCTGCTCCCTGAGCCCTGGGTAAGGGCAGAGAGGCCTGTAAATTCTTTCAGAGCCGGAATGGCTAGAGCAGAACTGGTTCCCCCTTCCCAGCAAGAACAGGGGCGGCAATCAAATGCCTACGGGCCAGGCAGGGAGTGAAGGACCCACAGCAAACAGGAGATCTGTGCTCCGTCAAAAAGGGGCAACTTCAGCTGAGAGTTGCCACATGGGATTGTGAGCCCAGAAGGGCCAAATTTTCCAAATTTTCAAGGGCAGCTGAAAATACGGACTTCACATGAAATATCCTGATTTCTACATGTTGGTAACTAATGCAGTATTTTTAAAACACTGAGTGAGCTGGACTTGGCCCAAGGGCCACCAATCGGTCATGTCAAACTAGGGTTTTAAAATACTCTGTGGATGGAGCTGGGACTCCATGGGTTTGTGGCTGAGCAGGAGATGCTCAGGGGATCTGTCTGGAGAGGGAGCGCAGCTCTGGGACAAGAATTGCCAAGTTCGTGGCAAAAGGGGGTGGCTGTGGGGAGCAGGGGAGAAGCATATTGGCTGCTGAGCTCCATCCTGTGGGCAGGAGGCCGGGCCTGTTCGCCGGGCATCCCCCCCTGCCCAGAGTCCTGTCCTACCCTACATGGCCACCACTGAAACTATGACCTTGGGTAAACCCTGGGTACTCTCTGCACCTTGACTTCCCCCATAAAATGAAGGCCTTGACTCTGAGCAAGAGGCAAGACCTTTTGAGGGCTTCCCTCAGGGGCTCCTTCCCAGTCAGCCTTCAAGGGGTACCCCGTGGGGCTCCTGGCGACCACCCCCTGCAGACCCCAGTCTTGGGCACTCTGGGCCGAAGGCAGGTTCTGCGGAGTGGTTTGGATAAGCCTGGGCACATGAGCTCATCCTCACACTGTCCCTGAAATGAGAAAAGGGCAAGTCACGCTCCCTGAGAGCTGAGCAGGGAACGCAGGGAGCCTGTGGCTGGCCCCACCCTGGACCCCACCCACGTGGCAACCAGACGGCCTGCAGAGGCTGCGGGGTGAGGTGGAGGGAATCAGAAGGAGCAGAAAGGTGACCCACGGGAAGGGCGGGAGGACAGGACGGGAGGACCTGCGCACAGAATCCCCAGCCTTCAGCTCCCTCGGGCAGGATACGATGCTTTCTCATCCCAGCCCAGAAAGTCTTTTCCAGCAATTGTAAAGAACCAAGCAAGCGGCTCCTGTGGTGTTTGCAAATTATTTTGAGCCAACGTTTACAAATTCGGATATTTCGTTTAAAAATCTGGATTTCTGGGTTCTGTTACAAGGTCAGCACACCCAGCAGTGTGGGCCGCATCGTCGCACAGCAACAACTGCTGGAGCCCGGGCTGCCTCCTGCACAAGGCAGGCCTCCCCAGACAGTGCTCCTCATTTCCCACCGTCTTCCCACCGAGGGCCCGTCCTCTTGCCAGGCCACCTGCCCGGTCCAATAGGCACTTCTGGTCTATACCTGGCTCCTACAGGCACTAGAAAATGGTAGTTCTCTCTCCTTCCCAGTCAAAGCTTGCTCTGCTCTCCAGTCATCTGTGATCCTAGCATATGGCTCTGGGGGCCAGAAGACAGCCCAAGTCCAAGAGGGGGCTCTAAGAGTGACTCTCAATCAAGGGACAGATCCCCACACAGGGGGCGGCAAAGAGGAGGCAGGAGGGGCAACAGCGCTCACCATCCACCACCTCTGGACATCCGGGGGAAGATCCATGTTCTCTCGGGTCCAGACAGGGGAAATGTTGCCGTCGAAGTGGCTGTCAAACCAGTCGGAGGCGCCCGTGTCGCCCATGCAGCGGCGGCAGGCACAGCTCTTACCCGCGAGCCCCTCCTTGCTGAGGCGCTGCAGGCCGGCATAGCCGGGCACCAGCTTCACCCGGTGGGTGCCACTCAGGGCCCCCGAGTCCAGGTAGGGCAGGGTGGCCATGCTGTGGTGCGAGTAGGTGAAGAGCAGGGACATGATGAACACCAGCAGGAAGGCCACGGAGAGGAACCACACCCGCAGGGAGCACTTCATGGTGCCAGCGGGCAGGCAGCCGTCACCGCGGCCACTCCTTTCCCAGCCCGCTGAGGGGCCAGCCACGGCACAGTCTGCCTATTCCGGCACCACGTGCAAAGGGCATAGGGGCACGTGCCGCGGCAGGGGACAGCGGCAGGGGTCCCTCACCCACACCCTCCTTCAAGGTAAGGAGAAAGCAGTCAGCAGGAATGGCTGCCCTGTCCCTGAGCCACTCGGGCCCCTGCTTAGGGCTTCATCGGGTCTCTCGGTCACTAGCTGGGCCACAGAGGCTCTGCCTCTCCCGCTGCCCTGGTGAGGGGGAGGTCAGTCCATGCCAGCCCTCTAGTCCCTTGGGATTTCTGGCTGCCGGCTCTGGGGGGGCCCCTTTTTGGTGGCTTGAAACAATCCAGTCTGGAGCAGCTGGGGTCCTTGTGGTTCATGGGCAGACACCGAGGCAGCCCCTCGTCCCCTGCAGCGGGGAAGCCCTCGTCCTCCAATCACAGCAGAGAGCACATGGGCTTCAGGGGGCCTGGGTTCCCCGCAAGAGTCATCCCCAGCTTGGATGGCCCAACCCCTCTGCCAGAGGAGGGGAACCAGAACCCAACCCTGAGAAGAGAGAAACAGGAAGCACGGGGGTGTCAGAAAACTCTGCGATAGAGACCAAGATCCTCCTTATGTTAGGTTCTGCCCTGCTGCTTCCCATCCGAGGTGCTGGTCCCTCCTCCTGGTGGCCACGGCCCCAGCTGCAGTTGCACAGGGGTCGCGAAGCTCCTGCTCCTGCGTGGGGTCCTCTGGTGCTGGGAACAGCTGCTGCTCCGCGAGGTGCCGCGTCAAACCCCGTCTCATCAGCCGAACGCGCGCCCAGCTCCCCACCAGGGCCCAGGCCTCCTCCCTGGTGTTGCTAGCCGAGGCCGGGCGGCTGCTCTGCCCATCCCCGCTCCCCTGAGGCCAGCCTGTCTTGCCGTCGGCTCACAGTAATCCCCTGGCAGGTTCCCCTCGCTCGCCAGGCGCCAGGCTGCCGCAGCACGACCCTGAAATTGCAGACAGGAAAAATAGTGTGCAGATAAGTCACACGGGCACCCCAGGCTCTGCTCCAGCCCCACCCCCACGTCCCAGAGGGACAAAGCTAGCACTAGAGGAGACGCCCACTGAATCAGAGGGTGGACAAAAGCAAGGGCTCTCCCCTCTCACTTCGCACAGACAGCATCGCTCTGCGTGACTCCAGGGCTTTGGTGGACTAATCAGCCCTGCACCCTCACTTCCTAGCCAGACGGCAAACAAGGAATGGGGTAAAGTAATTTTCCCAGAGTCACACAAGTCCCTGGAAGTACCAGTTTACAGAGTTCCTAGTTCAGCTATGTGCAGTTAATTTCAGGTGAAACGTAAGAGAAAACGGCCCAGAGAAGATCCCAGGGGACTGTGAACACTGACTCCCTGACACAGTGCTCGGGAGGCCCTGTGGGAGGCCCCTCCCAGAAAGAAGAATGCGCTGGGCCTGGTCCCTGTGACTGTCCCTCTCCTCTCAGCTGTGGATTACAGAGGCGGCATTGCCGGGTAAGCCTGGTGAACCATGAACGATCCTCCCAGCTCCGGTGCTGGGGGAGGACAGGGCTGTGGCAGGAGACGGAGTTGCTGGGCTCGGTACCACACCACCAACCGGCCCTCTGGGCAGCTGCCTCCATCTGTCCGTACACCAGGGACAAACTTCGGGGTCCCTGGGAGCGCTTGCAGCCTGAGGCCCCACGCTGCCCTGGCAGGCAGGAACAGGGAGAAGAGGCCGCCTGCGGGGCAGTTTGGGCTTCAGCCCCGAAGAAAGGAGCTTGAATCCACACCAGCACAGGGGAGCCTCGGCAAGAGCTGGAAAGCACGCTGAGAGGGGAGCCCTGAGCACCTGCCCCTCCCACGAGAGTCCTGTGAGCCGGGCCACCTTCCCTCTTGCCATGGCCCCCTCTGCAAATCCGGCAAGCCCCAGTTCTGACCCGGGTGGGCCCAACAGCCCAGCCCTGCTCCCTCTCCTTGCTGAAGCTCCAGCCCTTCCAGGCTCCTCTGGCTGCTACCAGCGGCTGCAGAGAAGGTCCCTCAGGCTCTGTGTTCAAGAAACCCAGCTGCCTCCTCCACTTGTGGCGGCTCAAATTTCTAAGGCCAGGCCAAACCACAAAGCCAGCAGGGAACAGAACTAGCACATTGCAGTAAGGAGGACATTATCCTGGGTGGCAAAACGATGCTCACCCAGCATCAAATGTGAAAAAGAGGTGAAGGAACTTACCAGAGGCCACAAGCGTGTGAGTGGAGGTGAGCTTGGGACAGCCGGGGCACAGAAAGCAGCCCGTGAGCTCCCTGAACTACCCAGGGCTCAAGGCTGAGAGGGGAGGAGAGACACAGAGCAGGTTTCCGAGGTCAGGAGCGAGGGCCACCCACAGGCTCTCATCCACGGAGACCCCAGCAGCACTGGCTCCAATGTGCTTCTCCCAATGTCCCACTGTGCCCACTCGGCAGGTCCCACCCTGGGCACAGCCTCGGCTGAATGGTCTGTTACCAGAAAGCCAGGTCATGGTCTCTCCTGACTCTCCCTTCGCCCTCTGCCATGCCCAGGGCCTAAGGAAGAGGACTTGGCATCTCGGGGTCCTGCTCCCAGCTTCCAGGGAACTGGGGAGAGCCAGTCCTGAGCCAGGTGGCCCTGGGAGGCAGAGTCCCTTGCAGGCTGGGCCAGTGGCAGGAGTGAGGGGCCTCAGCTGGGGACACCTGGCTTCTGGCAGGGCAGGCCCACTGTGGCCACTGCAGGCGGGGGCTGGGCAGAAGCTGGCACAGGAAGCAGCTCGATCAAGGAAGCTACTAACTCCTTGGGATTCTAAATCAACACGGGGGGCACCCGAGGTGACTGCACTGCCTGCTGGGGAGAGGACAATCCCTAGTTTCAACAACACGTTTGGGAAGAGCACAGAAGTGGAGCAGCTGGCAAAGGCCCTTGCTTTGGGAACCCCATGTCCAGGCTGTTCCCGGGAGCTTAAGCTGCTCTACTTGTTGTGTTGAGAGCAAATGGAGGCACAAAGACTGGCTAAAAAAACATCAGAGGCTCCTAGACATGCACTGAAACTCCCAGAAGTCACCCAGCGCTGACCCTCACCCATCTCATTCCCACCTGTTAAGTCTCCGTACCCCTCAGCTGCCCACCGCCTAACTGGGATCACCCCCCTTCATTCAGGATAAGCCCATGTATAAAAAGCTCAGGGGAGGGCACACACTTTGGCATCAGCCACCACTCCTAGTGCCAGCAGAGGGATGCGGGCCAGTACTCCTGGGCCACCTGGCTGGGGGAGGAGCTTGTGTGCATACTCGGCAGACACTGAGGGGCCAGCGCTGGGCCAGGGAGGCAGTGTGGAACAGGACAGGGTGCATCAGCCCTGTCCTCAGGCAGCTTACAGTCTAGCGGCAAATACAAAGACACAGGCAATTACAGAGAGCCGGGAGAGAGAACAGGAGTGCAAAGGGCTTCAGGAGCAAAGCAGCCTAGGCTGTTAAAAGCACAGCAAGGCCAGCAAGGCAGGATGTCAAAGGGAAGCCGGGAGGCTTGGAGGGCCAGAGGAGTTCGGATTTATTGTGAATCTGATGAGAGGTTTTTGAGGAGGGAGGGATGTGTTGCAACCGGATTTATACTTTAAAATGGATCTTGGAGCAATTTTTTTTTTTCTTAAGAGACGAGGTTTTGCTCTGTTGCCCATGCTGGAGTGCAATGGCATGATCATAGCTCACTGCAGCCTCTAACTCCCAGGCTCAGGTGATCCTCCTGCCTCAGCCTCCTACATAGCTGGGACTACAGGCGTGCACCACCATGCCTGGCTAAGAGACAGAGTCTTGTTATAACGTTTCCCAGGCTGGTCTCGAACTCCTGGGCTCCAGTGATCCTCCCACCTTGGCTTCCCAAAGTACTAGGATTACAGGCGTGACACCGCGCCCAGCCTAGGACACCATAACTTATTGTTGACCACAGTCACTTTGCTGCGCTATCAAATATCATTCATTTTTGTACCCATTAACCATCCCTACTTTATCCTCCCCATCCCCATTATCCTTCCCAGCCTCTGGTAACCATCATTCTACTCTGATTCCACGAGATCAACTGTTTTAATATTTAGCTCCCATATATAAGAACATGCGAAATTTGTCTTTCTGTGGTTGCCTTATTTTACATAATATAATGTTCTCAAGTTCCATCTATGATGAAATGACAGGATTTCATTCTTTTTCATGGCTGAATAATATTCCACTGTGTATATGTACATTTTCTCTATCTCTTCATCTATTGATGGACACTTAGGTTGATTCCAAATTGTGGCTATTGTGAATAGGGCTACAATAAACATAGGAGTGCAGATATCTTTTCGATATACTGACTTCCTTTCTTTTGGATACATACCTAGCAGTGGGATTGCTGGGTCATATGGTAGATCTACTTTTAGTTTTTTGAGGAACCTCCACACCGTTCCCCATAGCAGTTGCACTAATTTACGTTCCCACCAACAGTGTTTGAGAGTCCCCCTTTCTCCACATCCTTGCCAGCGTTCATTATTGCCTGTCTCTTGAATAAAAGTCATTTTAACTTGGGTGAGATGATATCTTATTGTAGTTTTGATTTGGAGAAAATATTTTTACAAAACTAACAGTACCAATATTTTGGAGAGGATGTGGCATAGAGAACACTTGAGACAGCAGTGGTGGGAACGGAAAATGGTATAACCCTTTGGAAAATAATTTGACATTAGTTAATAAAGATGGACATGAGTATATCCCTGATTTTGTTTTTTTAAAGAGGAAATAAAAGTCATCTTTCTCACATAAAATATGGCGTGAGAACAGAATGAGAGACAAGATTAACCATGTGTGTAGTCATCCTCAGAGATTGTTTTCCTCTTCAGATTTGGGTGGGAAGCAATGGTTTCTCACCCAAAGATATTTAGAGTCACTAAATTACAAAGTCAGTGAGTTCCAACTGCTTGTCATGCTATAAGCAGATCTGAAGTTTATGCCGAACCCCAACAATGGGGTTAAATACAGCATTTCATGGTCCTCCAAAAATCTCACTCAGATGACTCTTGCCCGCACCTGATACAACTCTTTTTTTGATGATTAATTCATATATAATAAAATGCAGAAATCTTTCAATGTAAAGCTTGATGAACTTTTCCGTATGTCTACACCAGTGCCAACACTCAGTTTAAAATACAGAACATTTCCACCTTTGCTCCTTGCCAGTCAATACCTACTGCTCCACCACTTTTCTGACTTCTGTCACCAAAGGTTAGATTTGTCTGCTCTTGAACTTCACATATACATGCACTACATACTCGTGTGTGTCGGGCTGCTTTTGCTCAGCATCATTCATTTGGAGATTCATTCACGCTGTTATACGTGTCATTAGTTTTTCTTTTCCATATTTGAACACTTGAATGGTTTCCAGCTTTGGAGTGTTATGACTACAACTACATGAACTTCTCATACAAGTCTTTTTGTGGCACGTACTCTCATTTCTCTTGGGTAAATACCTAGGAGTAGGATTACTGGGTCACTGGGCAGGCGTATGTTTAACTTGACTAGAAATTATCAAGTAGTTTTCCAAAGTGGTTGCAGTATTTTGCATTCCCACCAGTAATGTATGAGAGCTCCATTTGTTCCATGGCCTTAACATTCTCAGTCTTTTTAATTTCAGGCATTCTGGTGGGTGTCTAGCAAACTCTAGTATTTCTACTACCAGGTATGTATGACCCTGTGCACCAGGAGACCTGTACAGCACTGTGTGACAGCTGAAAGCCGCAAACAACCTGAATGTCTGTTAGAATAGAATGGATGAACCGTGGGCCATTCACGCCATACAGTACATTGAAAGAACTCCAGTTTCAGACATCAACAGGGATGAATATGACCCCAAAACCGTTATGTTGCACAAAAAGAGTAAGTCATGGATAAATGCTCACAGCATGAATCCATGAAAAGTTAAAAAATATGCAAAGCTAAGCAAGACATTGTGTATGCCTCTATTTATAGATAATAAAACAATAGAGACTATTAAGGAAATAACACAAGATTCAGGAAATCTCACTGGAGGAGGAAGGAAGGTCGATAAGATCAGAGAGAGGCCCACAGGGGCTTCAACAGTACTGGGTAATGGACCCCTTAACCCAGGTGGTGGGTACAAGCACATTTTTTACAGTTATTCTTGAAAGAGCACACATATGACACATACTATTTTGAATGTGTGATGTATTTCATAATAAAATCTAAAATTATTTTAAGTTAAAGGACTACTCTGGCTGCTGTGTGAGGCTAGCAGGGAGACCAGAGGGGAGCTATGGGCATATCCCAGGTGGTAGAGGTGGTGAGAAGTGGCTGGATGTATTCTGAAGGGGCAGACGGAAGGTGTAGGGGGCGGAGGCAGGAGGCAGACCGGAACCAGGGAGACACAGAGGCTGTGGCCTGAGCAACCTGCTTAAGCGGGGGTGTCATTCACTGATTCAGAAAAAACAGGAAATTAATGGGCTTGCGTGGGAAGAAACAAGAGTTCTGTTTGTGAGAGGTTAAATATGAGATGCCTTTTAGACATCCATGTGCAAATGGCAATAGGCAGTGAGACACACCTGTCTGAAGCTCACGGGTAAGGTCAGGGTCAGAGGGATACATCTGAGAGTCATCAGAGTGCAGTTCATTTTTAAAACTACAGGACCGAAGAAATGATCTACGGAGGGCCTACCGTGGACAAGAGGAGGCAGCCCCAGACAGAGCCCAGGGCACCCCAATGTCTAAAAGAGAGGCCAGGACAGAGCCAAGAAAGAAACAGCCAGTGAACCAGGGGGAAAACCAGCCCTGTGTTTGGGAAGCCAAAGAAGAAAGAGTTTCAAGAAGGAAGGACGAATTAACAGTGTTAAACGTTGCTGAAAAAGTAATGTGAGGATCGAGAACTGCCCACTGGGTGGAGGTCAGTGGTGACCTCTGCAGTGGCTGACCCAGGGATATGGCAAGATGAAAAAGGCCAACAAGCACAGGAAAAGATGCTCAACGTCATTAGCCATCAGAGAAATGCAAATCGAAACCACAATCAGACACGACTTCCTACCCACCAGGATGGCTGTAATCAAACAGACAGACAATATCAAGTGCTCGTGAGGATGGGCAGACACTGGAGCCCTCATACTTTGCTGGTGGGAATGTGAAATGGTGCAGTCATTTTGGAAAATAGTCTGGCAGTTTCTCAAAAGGTTAAACATAGTCACCATATGACTCAGCAATTCCACTCATAGGTATATACCCAGGAGAAATGAACGCTATGTCCACAAAAATACTTGTACACAAATGATTTGCAGCAGCACTATTCATAATAGCTCCAAAGTGCAAACAGCTCAAAGTTCTACCAACTGATAAACAAACAAAATGCGGTATACCATACAGTGGAATACTGTCCAGGCATCAAAAGGAATGAAGTTCTGACACATCCCACAGCATGGATGAACCCTGAAAACACCGTGCTAAGTGAAAGAAGCCAGCCACAAAAGGCCTCGTGTTGGGTGATTTCTATGAAATGTGAAGGATAGACAAATCCATAAGCACAGAAAGTAGATTATGTTTTGCCAGGGGTTGGGGGATGGGGAGAATGGGGAATGACTGCTAGTGGTTTGGAGCTTCCTTTCGGGGTGATGAAATGTTCTCAAATTGCTTGTGGTGATGGTTGCAGAACCACGTGAACAGACGAAAAGCCAGACTTGTATACTTTAAATGGATGAACTGTATGGTGTGTGAATTATATCTAAACAAAGATGTTATTTAACAAGGAGGGAATAGGATGTCAGAAAGTGGCGTGGGGGTTCAGCTGGGAGATATTACAGAAGGTGCGTACACTGATGGGGATGTATGAGTAGAGAGGGAGAAATCTATGACACAGGAAAGGGGGCTGACGAGCAAAGCCCTCAGCGGGCAGGTAGGATCAGGCGCCCAGCTGGAGAGAGGCCACCTGCGCAACAGGAGGCAAAGCAGAGGAGAGGGGCACGGTGAGGAGGGGCTGGAGATTTACAGAGAGATCAGACGTGAAACAGCCTTTTAAGAGAGGAGGGAGTAACGAGGGAAATGTAGTCGGTGGCAAGGCAATGCTAGGGTCTTGTAAGAGGTTTGCGGTCACAAATTTGGCAAATTTGAGGAGACCATTTAACAAGAAACATCCCCTGAATGGCTGGTCTGTCTCGAGTTGCTGAGGCTGAACAGAGAGACTGGCAGCCAGGATCCAGGAGAGCAAAGGTCTAGGGGAGTGGATGAGCCCATCTCCCTGCAACCCCCCAGCTGCCACCCATCAGGGGGTGCACGACTGAGCTACTTCCACCGGGATAAGGAACCAGGAAGCTCGAAGGAGGCCCTCACCAGCTGGAAGGTAAAGGGAAGGAAAAACAAAAGCAAGGGATTGAGAAGCAAAGGGTGCCCCAGAGGAGAGCAGCAGGGACTGTTTTGGAAGCTGTAGCAGCTTTAGAGCCATTCTCGGTCAGATCCCAGGAGACAGCCATCATCGAATTAACCTAATGAAGCACAGGATAGCAGGCCTCAGACCAGCACAGCTGAACACAACCTTCTTGGCAGGCACAGAAAAGAAATGTCAAAATAAGGCACTGAGGATGGGGGATGGGAGCTGCCTGCTTCTGGGAGGGACAGAAGGAAAAATCCTAGCCCAAGACTCTGATGAAGCCCCCCTTTCCACCCGCTTATGCTCAGTCTGAGGATGTGTCCCAGAGCCTCACTCTGAAGACAGCAAGCCACAGACTATTACCCAAGTGGCATGATGCTTTATGAATCTCTGAGCATTTGGGGGGGGGGGGTAGCCTCTCATTTGGTATTCTCAGGAGTCCCAGGACTGGCTAACAAGGTCAGCCAGGCGGAAGTGAAGATGCTTTAACGCCACGCCAGGTCTGATGACTTCAACTCCAGCGCTCCTTCCACAGTGCCCACTGCCTTCCAAACAGGCTTTTCCACTAACTGGGGTACAACCATCGAAGGTTCCCTGTGCCCCAGATCCCGCCAGCGCCAGCGAGGCAACCCAGCAAACTCCCTGCCTCCTGGGTGAGACAACAGCCACCTCCGGCAGAAGGTGCCCTGGGGTGGCAGTGGCGGCTGGGGGGGTGGTGTCAATTATCATCTTGAAAAAGAAACCAAAAGCCCCTCCCTTGCCCACAACTCAAACCCAGTGAGGCACGTCCTTGACCTGAGAACTGGTTGCTTCACCTCCACGTGCTTGGTTAACTGAAGTTATCTGCACTGCAACATCGCGGCACAGACTGCACAGAGCTATTCTAATGACTCAGACCCTTTCTGCTCCCCAGTTACAACTCCCTGGGCAGCCCCCACCTCTCTAGCCCCTGCCCTCCTGTGGGACATCTGACCTTGACTTGACATCCAGCCTGAAATCCCAGCTCTGGCATCTCTGATGCTGCCCGGAGTTGGCAGCCAGAAAACCAGAAGGCAAGAAGTGCTAACATATTTCTTCAAACCTCAGATCGTACGTAACTCAGGCTAACCTTCGGTGAAGTCCTAGAGAAATTCACCATCAGTCTTCACTGCAAGAGGACCCATGCTGCACCCTAAGAACTGGCCTCTGAGGGGAAGAACGCTGGGCCCTGAGGCACGGGAAGGGGGGCAGGGGTTGAGCTGGGAGGTGGGTCCCCACAGATCAATCACCTGCTCTGCCCCGCACCTGCTCCTTCAGGAGGGAGCCCATATGCCACTTGTGTCAGGGTGGGCAGGGGACACTGCTGTCCATGTCTATACTGAGGCAGGAAGTAAAGTCTAGAACAAGTTACCTGAGTAGCTGGACAAGGAGGCAAGACAGAAAGAGCTGGGGAGAGAGGCCAAAGGAAAGGGTACGGACGACAGAGCAGTTTATGGAACAGAACCACCAGGGTGGGGAAGAGCCGGTGGCTTCTGTCGAGTCCCTGACTCCTGCTGACCAGGTCTCTCCACACTCCACTCCACTTCCCATTTGCTTTCTAATGAATCTGACAGTCTGTTGGGGGTTTTTTTTAAACAAATACACCAGTTTAGGCAGGGTGTGGAGGCTCACACCTGTAATGCTAGCACTCTGGGAGGCTGAGGTAGGAGGATCACTTGAGGTCAGGAGTTCGAGACCAGCCTGAGCAACAGCAAGACCCTGTCTATACAAAAAAGAGAAAAATGAGCCAGGCAAGGTGGTGTGCTCCTGTAGTCCCAGCTACTCGGGAGGCTGAGGCAGGAGGATCGCTGGAGCCCAGGAGTTTGAGGTTGCAGTGAGCTATGATGATGCCATGGCCCTCTAGCCCAGGCGACAATTCGAGACCCTGTCTCAAAAAAACCAAACAAACAAAAAAACCCACGAGTTTAATCTATTATACTTAGTATTTGGATTTATGTTACTATCTTTGTGTTTTCTCTACTATTTTTTCCTTCCTGACTTTTGTTGGAATGGCACTTTATTCCCACCCCCACCTTTTTTTCCTTCCTGCTTTGGAAATTATATCCCTCTTCTTTTGGTGATTATCTTAAATTGTTAGCAGATATACGTTTTCCTGATGGAGTCTAGTTTTTCGGTAATACCATTCTCTTAATAAGGCAGTAACTTGCTGCAACTTAACAACAAAATTCCTTAATTTATTCTATCTTATTCTCCCCCAATAATATGGTCTACCATTCTAGTTTTCCTTTTTTTTTTTTTTTTAAATTAAAAGCCCGTTTAGATCCTAGTTTTTTGTCTGTGGGTTTTGCCATCTGGGGCAGGCACTGCTGGCTGCCTACCAGTGGCCACCCTGTCTTCTTTTTTGGCAAGAGAATCTTGATTTGTTCAGGCAGCTAAAGACCCAGTCCCAGGAGATGACGCAAGACTGGCCAAAGCCAACCACAGCGAGCATGTTCCTTTTCCACCAGGAACTGGTCTGAGCATGGACTAGCTCAAGCCAATGAGACCTAAGGAGATATCTGCTAGGGCTACCTTGGAAAGATTCTCCTTCCCAAAACAGAGGCACATAAAGAGAAAGCATCCTTTCTCCCGACATCTCCCTGCCTCCTTGCTTGGGGCGTTACAGGGTCTGGAGTGGCAGCGGCACAACCATGATGAGCGACATCTTACGCCGTGAGCATGGCAGAACGGAAAGACCCAGGGCTGCTACTCAACGACTGCACCCACCCTGGAGCTCCCTACCTACACTTCTCATTCAACATGTCTTTTTTGTTTGTTTGTTTGTTTGGGTTTTTTTTTTTTTGAGACAGAGTCTCACTCTGTTGCTCAGGCTAGAGTGCTGTGGCATCAGCCTAGCTCACAGCAACCTCAAACTCCTGGGCTCTGGCAATTCTCCTGCCTCAGCCTCCCGAGTAGCATGCGCCACCATGCCCGGCTAAGTTTTTTATATATATTTTTTTAGTTGTCTATATAATTTCTTTCTATTTTTAGTAGAGACGGGGTCTCACTCTTGCTCAGGCTGGTCTCGAACTCCTGAGCTCAAACGATTCACCTGCCTCGGCCTCCCAGAGTGCTAGGATTACAGGCGAGCCACCGTGCCTGGCCTCAACATATCTTACGGTTTAAGTTACCGTGGGTTATTTTGTAACTTGCATCCTGATATACTGTTAGTAGTTCATTAAGTTTACCAACCTAATGTGTCAATTGCTCTGCTCACTGTTGGCACTGGCAACCTGCTCTTTCCTCCTGGGTTTACTTTTCTTACTGAAGTACACTTTCAGTAGTTCACTTGGCAAGGGTCTGTAGGTGCTAAGTGTCTGAGGATGTTCAGAAATACCTTCATTTCACCTCACTGTTGAATGACAGCTGGACACAGTATTCCCTTAGCTTCTCTAAGACATTGCTCTATCATCTTCTGGCATCTAATGTTGATGAGATGATGTCATTCTAATTGTCAATCCTTTGAATTCCTTTTTAACTCTGGTAGTTTTTAACATTCTCTTTGTTTTTGTCTGCAGTTTCACTGTATTATGCCCGGTGACATTACTTATCTTGTTTGATGTTCATGCTGTTTCTTTAAGTCTGGAATTCTCAGCCATTCTCTCTTCCAATATTATTTATTTGCCATTTCCTTTAATCGTATTTGGAATTCTTACTAGACACAAGCTAAAGGCTCCCAATCTGTCCTCCGTGTGTACGATGCATTCTAGATGAATTCCTCAGTATTATTTTGAATTCATGAATTCTCTGTTCTGTGTACAGGCCAGCATTATCTATTGCTTCAAATTCTATTGGCACTAGTCTTCATTCCTAGAATTTTTAATAGGTGTTTTTCTATATTCACTTTTTTTTTTTTTTTTAAAGAAAGGGTCTTGCTATGTTGCCCAGGCTGGTCTCAAACTCCTGGCCTCCATGGATCCTCTCACCTTGGCCTCCCAAAGCACTGGGATCCACCATAAACAGCCCCCTTTCTTTTCTTTACTAGATTTAATATTCGCTTGTCTCTTTGAGGGTCTTTAATCTATGTACACTAAAGACATTTTCCAATTACTCAGTTATTTTCATTTCTTCTAGAGTAAATTCTTCTTTAATTTTATTTGTTCTTTTTTCACATTATTTTTTTCTCATGTGTTTCAGAACTTGTGTATAAGCTCATCTCAACATCTCTACTTTTCCCTGCCTGTCTGGGGGTTTTCACATTTGCCTCCCCAGGTCCTTCAGTGCCCCAGGCTAGAACATACCTTGCAGCAGCAGCTCAGCTTAGGTCCAGGCTGTAAAGTTATGTCTCCTTAAGTAAGCACTGTTAAAATAAGCCATAGCCCCAGGAAATGGTCGGTAGCAACCTTTTTTAGCCTACTTTCCCAGCCGAAGGGTTTAAGCAATGTACTAGCTCTAATTCCATGTTTCCAGTGGAGTTTTTTCTAGCTGTTACCACAAATTTCTGCTTCCAGACTCAGAGACCTGCCGCCTTGACCCTGCTTTTGTTGCGTTCCTGTTCCATTTGTCATCCACAGGGATGTTTATCATTGTGTATGTGGTGGGGAGTGGGAAGAGGGGGAGTATATGACTGTTTTGAGAATTTTATCTTTTTATGTATTACTGCTATGTTTTTAGAGTATAAATTTACAGTGTCATCTTGACTGGATGAATTGGATTATACTATTCGTATCAGGGAACTGGGGATCTCTGCCAACACCAGTCTCTTGGGAACAGATATCAAACCATCTCTAACAAGATTCATAGAACTCCAGCCAACACAACGAAGGAAATGGACTGAGATACCCTGGCGTAACATGATCAAAAGTCTCAATTAAAACAGCTCTCCTGGCCGGGCGTGGTGGCTCACGCCTGTAATCCTAGCACTCTGGAAGGCTGAGGCGGGAGGATCGCTCAAGGTCAGGAGTTCAAGACCAGCCTGAGCAAGAGTGAGACACCCCCCGTCTCTACTAAAAATAGAAAGAAATTAGCCGGGCATGGTGGCACACGCCTGTAATCTCAGCTACTTGGGAGGCTGAGGCAGAAGGATTGCTTGAGCCCAGGAGTTTGAGGTTGCTGTGAGCTAGGCTGACGCCACGGCACTCTAGCCCGGGCAACAGAGCAAGACTCTGTCTCAAAAAAAAAAAAAAAAAAAAAAAACCAAAAAACCTGCTCTCCTATTGCCACCCCTACCTTCAACCCAGTCTACAGTGGGATGGGGGCGGGAACTTTCAGATGTGGTCCCAGCAGGCCTTCACAGACAAAGGCAACCCAGTCTTCAGCGCTCCTCCACACCACCTGACCACTCTGTCCTTCACCTGCGCTGGTGAAAAATGTGTACCGGCCATATGGACGTCCTTGATGTACGGCCCTTCAGACTCTCCTTCAAGTCCCCAGCCCGTCTGCACAGGGCCAGCCTGTAGTTTCAACGCATGTCATAAGAACTGTGGATTCAGGAGGCAAAATCTAGTCCAGGTTGTTACCAAGCAGCAAGTTACTTCTAATTTCCAGGCTAAGATTCTTTTTTTTTTTTTTTTTTTTTTTAAGAGACAGGGCTAGAGTGCAGTGGTGTGATCATAGCTTACTGTAGCCTCGAACTCCTGGGTGCAAGGGCTCTTCCCACCTCAGTCTCCCAAGTAGCTGGGACTACAGGCGCACCACTGCACCTGGCCACACCAACACTCTAGGAATCAAAAGGCGGCAATCTTGCCTCCACCCTCGTCCTACTGGCTGATCTCTGTTTGTAACTGCTGACCACCACTTTGACTCCCTAGTCACTGCAATCTACTTTTTTGACTTTCTGACCCTCTCTTGCCTATTTCCTCCAGCTACTAATGCATCCTGAAGGACGTGCCTTTAGTCCTTTCTGCTTCTTTGCCTCTGTAATGTGCACCGACCCTGCTCAAACTTAAGAGCCTGCCCCTCTACCCTGGGTTCTGAATTCTCAATGGCCTCTTTGGCACGTCTACATGACACTTCAGATTTAACAAACTCATCATCTTCCTGCATTCAAAAGTGTATGAGATGGGTGCCCTTATTCACAGGGCCAAGGTCAGGCTCCTTAACACAAATAGCATTCAGAGATCACCGAACCAGGCACTCCTCCCAAGCCTCATCTCATCACACCCTTCCCTCTAGGGATCATGAACCAATTTGGATCCCACGCCAAATCTGGCCCACATTTAAGATCCTACACTGCAACTAAAAGACATGTATTTATCTGTCTCCCTCACTTACAAACCCTAAGGTTACAGAGATCATGTTATTTAATTTACATCTCTGGGCCACTGTAGGGCCTAGCACTGTCCTGCATACACAAGGCATCAGTAAATGTCTGCCCAATGGGGTATCATGTCTCTATATAAGCCCAGGGCTATCAGAATCAGAAAAAATGGTTACAAAAAAAGGCTTTGAAAACCATTTTTATAAATTATATAAGTATGCAGATGGAAGTGATAATTATATTCTGCCCCCACTCTTCTGTCTCTGACATTCTAGAATTGAGAGCTTTCCCTTATAATTTCTCTTGGACCACCCAGAAACGTGGGGCCTCAGGTACAAACCAGATTTAGCAAATCCGAGGCAGTGGGAAAGGGGTGTGTGTGCCTGTAAAAGCTAAAGGGACAGTGGGAGTGCCCTGCTCTTAAGTTCCTGCCAGCACACACACCAGGGCTGCTAACATGGGGTTCTCACGGGCACTCCCCTGAGCACCGCAGGCTGCAGCCCTCCCAGCCGTGGCATCAGCCTAGCTCACTGCAACCTCAGACTCCTGAGCTCAGGCAATCCTCCTGCCTCAGCCTCCCAAGTAGCTGGGACTACAGGCGTGTGCCACCACGCCCGGCTAATTTTTTCTATTTTCAGTAGAGACGGGGTCTCCCTCTTGTTCAGACTCATCTTGAACTCCTGAGCTCCAGTGACCCTTCCGCCTCGGCCTCCCAGAGTGCTACGATTACAGGAGTGTGCCACTATTCCTAGCCAACACACAGATTCATAATCTGGCTTTGCCACTTGTCAGCTATTAACCACTGAACCTCTCTCATCTGTGTCCTCTCTGTCACATGGGAACACGACCCATCTTGAAGGAATTCCATAAGCGTTGGAAGCATAAAGCTCCTAGCTCCATGGCTGTGGTCCTGGGTTGGGCAGCTCGAGAGCCACAGTTCTGCTGGGCTGGAGCCCCATGGCCACGGATAGGCACCCAGAGGTACAAGCCCTTCTTGCACAGCCCTGGCTCTGGTTCATCAGCACCTCACCCCCAGCCAGCCTCCCCCAGGCCTGCCACTGGCTTGCTCCAGAGCTTCCTTTTCTGACTAACCGTGGGCACTGTCCCCCTACCCTGGCAGGCACTAGCTTTTAGGAAGGTTGAGGCTTCAGAGCCAGCTCTGCCTTGGTTGGCCCTTGCTCATAGGCTGAGCAGAGCACTGTGTCCATCCGGTGGGTCATGGGGCCTGTCACCTCTTCTCCAGCCCACACTTCATCCACACACAGCAGCGGCCTGACCTAGCTGGTCCTAAACAGCTTCCTGAGGCCCACTCACAGTTGCCCGCCCCTGCGGCTCTCTAGCCACAGGTCAACAGTGAGTTCTAGAAGAGACTAAGTTAATAAGGGGTTTCTCTGCAGGGCTGAAAGCCTCAGACATTAAGAGAGGCAGGAGACAGGTGGAAGACCCTGAAGGTAAGTGATAGGGGGAGAAATCTAAATGCCTTTGGGGACTTTTGGAGGAGCAGGGAGTGAGAGCTGCGGTTTGGACCTTCACCTCCCAGCTCTGCCCTCTGACTGCCTCCAAGGGGCAATTAATTAAACTGGACCATTCCCACCTCCCACATAGTCTGCTCTGATTTCCTTTAAAGACAGGGTTCCAAGAGCCAGGTGGCTTGGCTATTCATCACTGCTTGTGATTCTGACCTCAGTCACACCATGGAGGAATGATAAAGAGCCACCAAGAAGCTGTCAGGGCCTTCCTTTTCCTTCTGCGCTTGTCTGCATGTCTGGAGTATGACTTGAAAGCAGAGGATGCCTTTGTTCACCAAGTACTGATCAACACCAGGGAGTGGCAGCCAGCCTGGGAAGAGCCCGAGCCCCACCTTCTTGCCAGGGGCTGCATCACTGAGCCCTGAGCAAAGCCCTTCTTTCTACCGCCTCCTGGCTCCTCTCTGGAAACAAGCCAGCCAGCTTCCCACTCTGTCAAGCAGCACAGCAATGGGGCTCCTCTGTTTTCAGGACTTCCTGCAACCCCTCCAGCCTGCCACAAAGCCAGGGCTCCTTGACTTGGACAGCCAGCCTTCCTCCAGGAGGGCTGCCCTTGCAAGGCTATGCCAGGGGCAGCCGACCTCAGAGACTAGCATCCCAGGGACCACAGGCTTCGCCCTCTTTAAAGGGGTGGAGCTGGTAACGTGCTCCCCTGGTCTCTCCCAGAGCAGTAAGCACTGGCGGAGCATTGGTACGGAGAGCAGAGCCTGGATTTGAGGAGCAGGAGGCAAGCACCATCCCCACCCACTTCACAGCCTCCCCTGGGGAAGAGGACCACGTTCCCGGTCAAACTCACCCTCCTCAAAGTGAGCCCTCCTTGCTCCTCTGAGAACACCAGTCAGTCCACTCCTCCCTAACCCTGGCTTCCCCAAACACACACACTCACTAGCCTGGTTTGGGAGGACCAGGTTGGGTCTAAGAGGGTTGGAAGAGGGTCTCATGGCGCTCCACTGTCTTCTGTGTTTTCTCCAGGCAACCTTCAACCCTCTCCTCCCTAAC
The DNA here is from genome assembly GCF_041146395.1 of Eulemur rufifrons. Classification (NCBI taxonomy): domain Eukaryota; kingdom Metazoa; phylum Chordata; class Mammalia; order Primates; family Lemuridae; genus Eulemur; species Eulemur rufifrons. The sequence goes on along the minus strand of NC_091005.1, from coordinate 16,011,533 downwards.
CCATGCACCCACGGGCAGGAAATCAGCCAGTGATAACACAGCCCCCCATAGCAGACAGGCTTCCTGGTGCAATCCTAGGCAAGGGCACACAGCATGAGAAGGAAGCTCCAAGGGCTGGGGACAAAGAGCAAATGTTCTTGCACAGAGATGAGCCAGGGCGATCCACACAGAATGCTGGAGCAGGCAGGTAGAGCATTCCCTCCCCAACTCCCAACTCTTGGATATCAACATCAGGAGTTACTGAATCTGATCACTCTTTCCCTCGCCTAGGGGAAAGGAATGGGATTGTGCTTCTGTTTTCTACCACTGCCCTCTCTTGCCCCTTCCCATCCCCTGCCCATGGCAAGGAACTCTGGTCTGGTTTTTTCCCTCCCTCCACTTGTAAGCTCTGGAAGGCTAGATACCCTGGAGAAGGCTCAGGCCTGCCAGACCCCAGCAGGGGCTGATGGAGAGGGACTGAGCAAGGGTACACCCAAGTCCTGCCTACACCCACCAACGGGAAGGGGAGGCTATGCCTTAGAAAGCCTCCAGGCCACAGTCTCTGCAGCCCAGAGTTGAAGGACTGGACTTAAAAATTTGAGACCAGACTGGGCAATATAGCGAGACCCCTGTCTCCAAGAAGAAAAGAAAAAAAATTAGCCAGGCGTAGTCGCAGGTGCTTGCAGTCCTAGCTACTTAGGAAGTTAACGCAGGAGGACTGCTTGAGCCCAGGAGTTCAAGGCTACAGTGAGCTATCATCATGCCACTGCCTGGGCAACAGTGTGAGACCTTGTCTCAAAAAAAAAAAAAAAAGAAACAAATAACAAAAAAACAGCACCTATCCCCAGATCCTCTGAGGGATGGGAAAATAGGGAAGAGAAAAGGTCATAACCCAACTGCCAACACGGTTAAACTGCAAGAGATGGGCCCAGGAAGCAGGGCGACTGACTGCTTCACTAGAAAGAAGAGCCACAAGACTGGGGTCTGTGGAGTCACAGCATATAAACAACCCAACAGGATTCCAGACCCCCAGCAAGGCAGAGGGCAGCAGCAGACTGACCTGGTTGGCATATTAGAACAGGTTTGGCCCAGAGCTCCAGGGCACAGGACAAGCTACAGCCCTTGAGAATGTGGGGAGAGCTTCTGGGACGTGAGGCCCCCAAAGCAACACTCCCTCGGAGTGCAGCAGCCTCAGGTCTCAGACACCCCCTCTCCCGGCCCCGCGGCCAGAGGTCAGGTGCAGCGTGCTCACTCAGCCAGTGCTAGTGTCACACGTGAAGCTGCAGGAAAGAACAAGTTTCTCCAGCACGAGCCCCGGTCACATACCACACCTCCTCCATTGGGCTGGTACAACCTCTGCCTGTCACCTTTCAATCCTCCCAGCCCAGCCAAGCTATCCAGGTGGGATGTGTGCCAGAGCCTCTGGGACCAGGCAAAGTCAGGAAGGCCACAGTCCAGCCTGTAGGCATGGAGGGGGCAGCAGGCTGAACCTGAGGACTTCACCTTCCTTTTTAATCTATCCTGCCCCCACATTTCCCTGCGAGGCAGTAGTTCTTTTGACTTTTTGTGACTGCATCTGAACATCCGGTATGAAATGGAGACACTGTGCGTGGTGGCAAGCAGCAGTGTGGAGCCTGGAGAAACGTCTGGCTCCTGGGCCCCCCCCCCCAGATGCCAGGCAGGACAGACTTGGTGCTGCAGGCTGCAAACAACTTTGTGGCCAGGATCCTATGTACTTCCTTCATCAAAACCGCACGCTACAGGCAGGCACGCCTGTAATCCTAGCACTCTGGGAGGCCGAGGTCGGAGGATTGCTTGAGGCCAGGAGTTTGAGACCAGCCTGAGCAAGAGGGAGACCTCGTCACTACTAAAAATAGAAAAAAATTAGCTGGGCATGGTGGGGTGCACCTGTGGTCCCAGCTACTCGGTAGGCTGAAGCCGGAGGATCGCTTGAGCCCAGGAGTTTAGGGTTGCTGTGAGCTAGGCTGATGCCACTGCACTCTAGCTGGGGTGACAGAGTAAGACTGTCTCAAAAAAAAAAAAAAACTCACCACATGACTACAAAGTATTGTTTTTTGTCTTCAAACCCAGAACAACCTTTCCCCTGACCCACCGAAAAAACTTCTCTCAGCCAGGCCAACTTCTTATCAGTTTCTATTCTTTTGGCCCAGTAGGAGGAAGGATGCGGGTGGAGAGACTTTGACAGTTTCTGCCAAGATCAGAAGTTGGAGAAAGACCAGTCCTTTGTCTGGTAGCCCGTGGGCTAAGCTGGGCCTGAGCACTATGTAAAGACGTGGATCACATTACAAAGCTTACTTAGAGTAAGACAGCTCCTAAAAGGTACCATCATGTAGGTGCCAATTCCCTGGGAGACCCAGGGAAGGAGGCATCCCCTCCCTCCCCCCGAACCAATAAGCCCTGAGTAGAGAGAAGGGTAGGGCAGAGACTTGACCACAAGGTGGTTAAGTCTTCTCAGAGAAGATTCCTAGTGGTCCCAGAGGGCAACTTGGGGAGACAGGCAGCACTAGGAGGCCAGAGAGTCTGGCAAAAGGGCATCCAGAGGTCTGCTGGCCCTAAAAGTTATCTCCAGGGAGGGGTAGAACAGGGCAGGGTCCAAAAGCCCTGGAAACAAACCAGAGACCTGGACTTTGGGAGCCAGGCTGTTTTTACTCTTTGTATACCCTATCTTTAGCTTTCTTTTGTTCTCCTTCTATATTTAGTAATGTCTCTTGGAAAGGTCAGCCTATGGCAGCTACGCTAATGGAAACTCAAAGAAGGTGTCTGCATCCATGCTTGGACCAGAAGATTAAAGGGAAGCAATGTAGCCCCTGCCACCCCAGAAGTGGAGGTAGAAAAAAGCCGAGTACAAGGACAGAGGAGACCAGAATTGGGCCCCTTGCTCAGCTGCTGTGTCCTCTGGACATCTCCTTTCCAACACAGACCCTGGAAGTTCTAGTTAGGAAGAGAACAGTCATGCGCCCATGCCAGCCTGGTGCCATCTGCTAACTTCTAGTACTAACCCTGCAGGTGGCCAGGTGGCTTTGAGAAGCACCCCTGCCCTGTGCTCCGCTTTTCCCTGTCACTAAAGTTCAGCCCCAGCAGACTAGTGGTGGGGGGCACCGGGGGTCGGGGGGTGGTATATTATGAGGAACTGAGAGCCCAGAACACAATTGCTTTCATTTCTCTCTGGCTCTGGCTGAGCAGTCTTCATCTTCGTTGAGGAGCTGGGAAAGAGTATGCTGTGACCTACTCAGGCAGGGTCCCTGGTTGCTAGGGAATCGCTTTATCTGCTCCGGAGAGTGGCAATATCAGCTGCTATGAGTAGGCCTACAGGGGTGAAGGGAGCCGGGCTGGGGAAGCCAGGAGCTCTCTCCAGTCCCTGCTGCCCCTCCTTGAGAAGTGACTCATCCTCCCAGACCCGGCCTAAGTTATGAGCTCCCTGCCAAGACGATATCTACCACAACACTCACTTCTGTTGTCAACCTTGGGGGACATGGCAGGGAGGGATGAGACGTTATCTACCACAACATTCACTTCTGTTGTCAACCCTGGGGGACATGGCAGGGAGGGATACACAGACCTCGCCCAGGGCGTTATCCTTATCATATCTATCTCGGGGTTACAAAGGCAATGCCAACACGACAGTGCTGTGGAGGACTTGGACTGTGCAGGGATAATTTGAGGCTGTGAGGAGGAGGGACCCAGGGTCTACCTTCGAGCCCTTTGCCTTCCTTTGTGAAGCTGGGGCACCTCCACCCCAACATTTACCTACGAGTTAACGTTTTATAGCGAATTGTGAACCAATGGCAGAGGACCTTGATACCAGGACAGGCTCCACTATTCAATAGTTGTGTGTCTTTGGGTAAATCATACCTCTCTGGGCCTCAGGTCCTCTATCGGAAAAATGAGCATGACGATACCTGTCCTACTAACCTCACACTCTCCCCGAAAAGACTAAATAAGCAATGACTGTAGGCCATGAAGGGCTGTATACCCAAGTAACATCACTGAGTTTCAGCCTTACGGAGAGGAAGGAGGCAGGCATGACAAACACCGCGGCTAAGCTGAAGGCAATGGGGGGCCTGACCCAGGCTGGGAGACCAGTTAGGACCCGGCCCCAGGCAGAAACAGGCAGACCAGGGCACTCTGAGCACCAAGCAGGAGGGGCAGACCCAGCACACAAGTCAGTGTGGGCTGGCAGAGTTCAAGAACGAACTGGCTGTCAGCAAATATCTGCATGAGGGAGAGGGTCAGAACGAAAGGGGAATTCAGCCCGAAATACAGAAGAGCCCCAACCTCGCTCCCCGAGAACCAAGTAGGTGGTGAGAAAGGCCCCAAAGCTCCCAGGACCTCCAGCATCTTGTTAATATATAACTCCACACTCTCAAACAGCCCAAAGCCCCTCACAGGGACAGCATTCCTTTTCTGGACCAGAGGCCCCAGCAAAGTGACTTACCCAAGGCAAGAACCCTGTGTAAGATTGAACTTGAGGTCTCCTCTTGCTAAGTCAGAGGCTCGAAGCCCAGAGCACGCTGCTGAGCTCTTACTGCAACATCCCCCTGCTGGCTCTGCCAAGCTGGGCCAAATATCGGCACCCTCACAAATAGGAGGTGATAGGAAACTGAGTCCAGAAAAGAGCTATTTTTGTCTTTCTGGACTTGAAACTGGCACCTCTGTCCTGGGCATCCTCTTCCAAAGGAGAAAACAGAGGAGCACAACTCTCCCCAGTAGAAAGGCCCCAACATAATCCAGAAAACACAGCAGCACTACAGCTATATCCTGGTCTGGGCGCCAGCAAAAAACAGCACGGCAGGAGGCTAGACACGCAGAAAGCCAAGATGACACGGGAGACAGAAGGTGGAGGGCGGCGGCGGCAGCCCCAGCAGAACCCGGACAGAGTTGGGCCAATGCCCCCTCTGTCTACCGGGGCCTGGCTGAAGCCACAGTGAGTGAGGGTCTCCATTTCACACAGAGCCCTTCATAACACCAGCCACCATGCAGATCACCCTGGGCCACAGGAGGAAAGGACCATTTGCCATAACCTGCCTGTGTCAGGTGATTCAGCGCAGGGAATGAGTCGCCTGTCATAGATGGGGAGCCAGGGCAAGGAAGGGGCTCCTCCCTAAAAGTTGGCACTTCATGCTGGAAAGAGCCCCCAACCTACAGGTTAGACAATCTGGGCTCCAGTTTCAGTTCTACCTACTTGGTCTGGGGATTTGGGCAAATTTCTCAACCTCCACTTCCTGATCAGTAAATGGAATGACTGGATTCTAAGTTCCATTCTATATTGTAGCATTCAGATTTTAACAAGGTAAATTAATAAGTGGTAATAGACCCTTATTAGTTTATTTACAGTGGTGTTGCTTGACATATAGGTCAGGCCACAAAGCAAGTTGTCCATGGGTCCAACCAAATGCACACCTGACGCTGCTTCAATTCATGACATCTTTACAGTGAATGACAACCCCCTTTGGAGAGTCACCTCTCCCCAATTTGCCATCTCTGTGCCCTGGCTTGGCCAATCAGAGCACCAAATGCAACCAGCTACAGTGCATGACCCAGGGTTGGGCACGGCCCCAAATTCGGAGTGAACCCAGGAATCCTGTGCGCATCCTGGGAAGACATGCTGAGAGGGCGGAGGCCTGCACCACTGGCGGGTGCCTCCTACCACGGAGGAACTCAGAGCGGGTCATCTTCCCTGCACCAGGCCAGTCATACCCTCAGGCATGTAAGTCAAAGGATTCCCTCTGTCAAAGTTGGATTTGTAGCCTTTGTAACTGAAGAAGTCCATCTGATAACAATCTTGCACAGATGGACGACCATTTTCCGTTTCATTTGAAAGAACTCTAAAAAGTAACTTCTTTAAAAAGCAACTTACTGTATCACTTGCCGTCTGATGCACAAGCGCTGCCCTGAACCTTCCCCGAAAACCCCTGTCCTTGACAAGTCAACCCAGCTCAGACGCCCACCAGAGCAGAAGTGGCTGACATTCTGGGATTCCTGGCAGTGGCTCAGTTCTGGCCAGGACCCAAGTCCTTCTCCAGCCAGGGACGCTGCCCAGACGTGCAGACGGTGAGGGAGTCCCTGATAGGTATGACCTCCCAGGGTGCCTGGGGTGAGCACTGCTCCCCACCTGGAGCCCCCAACCACAGGGAACCTCAGCGGGGGGCGTGCCACACCTTCTGCTGCCCAGCCATGCCCTGACCCAGCTGAAGTGCTTCAGGGAAAGAGAACATGCCCCTGGACATGGAATGTAACAGGAAGTTAGGAACCCAGGTTCCATTCCTTGGATTTTGAGGGGAAGCCTTTCCCAAAGTGTTTCTCAACCTGTAAGAGTCATCTCTGGTTTAAACGATGCTAGACACTCCCCTGAACATCAGACCCATCTATCCCACTTTTTTTTTAATTAGCAATAATCATGCCTCGGATAAACTTCATTGGCTACGATACTGCCACTGCACAAAGCTATCCCACTAACCTCTGAATGCTACCCCTTCAATGGTATACCTCTGAAGTGCCCAAAAGTACCTCAAACTCAACCTGCCCCAAACCAAACTCATGCATGACCTAAGCCCCTCAAACCCAGTTCTCTTTCTGTATTCCCAGTTTCTGGGAAAGGGAGCACCATCCATCTAACCCTGAAATTGAAGACTCATCTGTGAACCCCTCCTTCCGACAACCTCCCACAGCCAATTTATTACAAAACCCAACTGATTTTTACCACCTAAATCTCCCTCAAATCTTTCTATTTCTCTCCAGGTCTACAACCATCATTTTATTCAAGGAAATGTCATCTTTCACCTACAGTAGGCTCCTAACCACTAGCCCCATATCTACCCAAGAGACCTCCCCTCCAATTCTGTCTCCACACAGAAGCAAAAGTGGTCTTCACACATGCAAATTCCATCAAATCTGCCTGTCCAACTCCTCCCAACAAAACAGCCAGAATTCCCAATGCTCTGATGCAAATGCGGGACTCCTGAGCCCCCCACATGGCCCCAGGTCTGGCTGGCTGACCACCAAGGTAACCCTGGGACCAAATGGAATAGGAAAGTCTGCAATCACTGCTCAATCCACAGCCCTGGCCCCACTCCTGGAGTATCTCCAAACTGCTGGGACAGGCTTAGAATCTGCTCAGTCTTGCCAGGTTTGCCCCCTCCCCCAGTGTAGACCTCATCTAACCACAGATGGGAAAGGGAGCTGGTGGCCAGGCAGGGGAAGCCCAGCTGGGCTGAAGCCAGGGGCTGTGTATTTCAGGAAGAGGTGATAGAGCACCAGCAGCAGCACAACAGACTGCCAGTATCTGTCGGGCTGGCTGAGAGATGGCAGCTGTCTGGAGTATAAAACTCCAGGAGTCTACCTCTTCCCTCTTATCAGACTGCCCCCTGGCAGCCAGTGAAGAACAGTCATTAACAGCCCCTCCCACACTTCCTTCTGGCTGTGTCCAGCCCAGCCAGGGGCTGCTGGAAACCCTCCTCCCTGCCAGGGTGAGGCTTGAGGCCCATCTCTCAGCCATCTCTCTACCTACCCCTCCCTCTGGGGCATGATCCAAGAAACCTTATGCTCTGCTCAAACTGGTCTCCTCAAGGTCCCCAAACGTCCCCTGCCTTTTCAGTTCAGGCCTTTCCATCTCAGTATATGTGGCCTTTTCCTCACCACCTTCCTTCTCTTCTCTACTATGAGACCTGCCCCCGCCCCCTTCCAGGCAGGTTCTCAACTCCTAGCGGACATGCCACATGTCTGTGCCACTGCCCCGGGCCTCCCATGACCAGCCTGCGATTCCACTTCCCACCCAGCTTTGGGGAAAAATAAACTGCCTAGAGCAGAACACAGGACATAGGCAGTGGGGGGAAACCTGGAAGAGAAAACCACAGGAACCCTACGAACAGTCACCCCAGGGCCTCAGTGGCAGCCACGTAAGAAGGGAGGAATGTGAAGAGAGGCCAGATGGGTTTTCTCCCAGGGGTGGGAGCCGGCAACAAGGAACCACAGAGAATGGAGGGACCGAGAACAGCTCCCAGCTCCCAGGGCCGCAGGAGCCTAAATCCCCCAGAGAGATGCCAGAGCCGGCTGGCTGCTGTTTGATGCATCCAAACAGGTTAAGAGAAAGGTCGAACCAATCCCCACAGATGTCTGGACTGCGTGCTGGCATCCGGGGCCCCCACACTACCTCCCCATGCAGGATGTGGTGCTCCTCTGTCGGTCAGATCGACCAGATGGTCTGAGAGTGAATCCCTGGGCAGCTTTCAAATTCTTTATTCACAGATGAGAACTCTGAGGCCCAGAGAGGGGCAGCAACTTGCCCTGGGTCACATAACACCGAACCCCCTGTGGGTAGCTAAGGTAGCAAGAACCCTGCATGCACCCAACCAGACTGAGCCCCCAACTGTGAAAATCACTGGCCGCCCCGCCTCCCTGCTCCCCCCTCCACCTCCACCCCAGCAAACAAGCTGCTTCCCCTGCAGAAAAGCCAAACAGCCCTGCCCTGAGGCTCTCGGCCCACGGCCATCCCAGGCCTCCACCTGGACCTCTTGGCTGCCAACTCGGGGCCTGCCGGCTCCTCCCCCTGGTCTGCACAGGGTGAATGGCAGGGTGTGCCCACATACACAGGAGGGGCAGGAACTACTAGACTTTACAGCATGGGTGGAAGACGACACCCTCCAAGACACCTCACCCAGGTTTGAAGAGGGCAAGGAACACAGACAACTGGGTAATGCCACTTGAGAGATTAAAACTCACACTCATTCTAGAAGTCTGCCCACTGCTGCTTTAAGGACAAGAGTAAATTGCTTTTCAGGCACTGAGGAAAAGCTTTCATCAAACAGCTGCCACTTTGATCTTGGGCTGAACCTCCTTGACACAAACTCTACCTGCTCCCCATTTCACAGCATATTCCTAAGAGGCGCCAGTGTTCCCGGCCCCTCCCCTGGGAGAGCCTAAACGGGGCCTCCACTCCTCTCCTTACCCCCTTCAGGTTCTCCCCTCTCAAGAACCATCTTCCCCTACCCCTGATACCTGGGGTCTCCCCTGAGCACTGCTAGAGAGCCCCAGAACCAGCCAGAGCTGAAAAAGGGTCCAGGGAAATAGCAAGCCCTCTGGGACAGCAGGGAGCAGAGAGAAGGACGACCCCCTGGAAAGTCCCTCTTGGCCGGGCAAACCCAACCAGGCCTCAGACTCCTCCCTAGGGAGGGAACGGAGGAGTCAGGGGCTCTTGGGAGCTCTCCCCACCTTGCCTTTCCCACACAGCCACAGTCCCTTTTCTTGCACAGCCTAAGGAGTCAACACAGGCCCACAGAAACTTTCATTTCCTCCTGACTCTCTGGTTCCAATTCACCGCCTGCGTCAAATGGCTAGTATCGTGTCTTTAATGGAACTTGGGTCGGAATGAGGGTGGGGGGAAACCCACTTATGGGGCAGGGAAGACTCAACATTCTACTAATGTCCCTTTGTAAAGGAACCCTGCAAAGAAGGCAGGAAAGAGGGGGCATGGGAGTGGGGGAGGCAGCAGGGGTGGGGCGGAGGGGGTGACAGTGGCAGAACCCACCTCACCCCCACCATTCCTTTGGCTGTGTCCCTTCCCCCAGCCACCTCCCATCCTGCCCTCCTAAAGACCAGCCCCATCCCCTCTAAACTCCCTTTAGCCACAAAAATAAACAACTTGTTGATTTTTCCTCACCAGAGCAGCTCCCTCTAGACCAATTAGCTATTTGCCTTTGTTCCTGGTTCTCTTCCTCAGAAAGCTGCTGACCTGCCAAGGCTGGGAGGCTGTTGCCTGCACGCAGGGCAGGGGCTGACGATTTAGGAGAGAAAAGGCAGAGCGGGGCGAGGACTGCTCCGCAGGTCCCTGGGTCATGCCATCACACCTCAGGGTCCCCCCACCTTGAGCCCTGCGAAGCCACCCTCCAGGAGCAGGAGAGGCCTCTGTGCCTGAGCATGAATACCCCCCTGGAGGAGGAAGCCGGACTGAGGATCCCTTAAGTTTTTCAGTATCTGATACCAGAACTATGTGCATTGTGCTAATATCACTATTGTGCAAATAAAAATTTAGCACTGATAGCAAAACAAAGAAACATGACATTTTTTTCTTTGGATTTTGCTTGTTCCTTGTTCACCTTATTGTTCCTGGTAGTGACCAGTGCATACAGGGTAAAACAGCACGTTTGAACTGAGGGAAAGTTCTCTTCACTCCAGGAAGACGAACTTCTGCTCCGATAATCCGTGGGATAAAGTGCCCTTCAGCACAGCTCGTCTGTGTCCATCTAGGAGGCCCCTGTTCTCTCCCTCCCACCCTTTCCTGCAGGAGGAAACTCCCCCAGGGCTAGGCTAGAAAGCGGGGTGGCCCCAAGCCCAGCCTATGCCCTGGAGCCCTCGGAGAGATCTGCAATGGCAGGAACACTCCATCGACAATACGTTGTAATCACAATGATTTATAAATAAGCAACAAGAAGTACTCCAGCATGGCTGGTTAGGGACACAGGCAGGCGTCCCTGATGAGCACGACATAAGTGGAGGAAAAGCCTGTTTTCCTCAGATAGCAGGCAAAGTTCAGACCCTCCCCTTGAGAAATGTCCCTTGGAGATGTCTGCCCTAACAGCTAGCAAGGACTTACTGTAACAAGCATTCTGAGCCGAGCAGGAGGGAACCTAGGTCCCAGGGAGCTGGGCCAGGCCCTTTAGTCAGTCATGGCTCAGGTGTGCCAGAACTTGGGGTGAGAGGGGCAGCTGAGCATGGGAACTGAGGGCAGTGAAGGGGGAAGAAAGGAGAGGCCCACCCTTGGCTGCCTGTGGAGACGGAAGACGTGCGAAAGTGCTGAGCTGGCCCCAAACCCCAGTGGCTTGCAGGATGTAGAGGGCCTCTGGGACTTTGCAGCTCCACCTCCTCAGGGTTGCGGGCCCCAAACCTCAGGCAGCTCACCAGGACTCCAGGTGTGCTGTCAGCATCCCACACACGGCTCTGCTAAGGCAGGGACACACCAACTTCTGAAACTCTTCCTCCTCCTGACTGCCCCATTTCAGCTAAAGGAACCAACTCTCCTCACCAGGCACTGAAACGCCCAGCCCGGCCACTCCAGTGTCTGTTCCGAAGACGGCATCTACTTTCACAGCCTCTAGTCTCCACCCCTCTTCTTCATTTCTACTGCCAGATTCCAGCCTTCCTGACATCTCACCTGGACCCTACCTTGTTTTCCGTGTCCTCCCTCCCTCCTCTCCCCACTATGGCCCAGTCTGCCCCTGGTCTGACAGCAACTTGTCAGACTGAAGTACCCTCTTCACCACCACCTGCCAGTTCAAGTTCTTGTCTAGCACCTTTCAGGACTCAGCTCTTGTGGTGTCCCTTTCCTCTTGTTCTGGGGACTTTCGCTTTTCGATACAATCTAGGGGGACTGCCTACCATGCCACCAGCCCTTGCCTGGCCAAGGGAGAGAACACAGCCCAGGCTGGCCAACCAGACATTTCCTCCCTGGCATGTGAATCTCAAGCAGTGGTGACAAAATTACCGAGCACAGCCTGAGCACATTCATCCTGGCGACAGTGGTAGCCCGAAGAGGTGACCTTTGGTTCCTCCAAAATCCTGGAAGGGACCTGAGTCCCAAATTATCCCTCTAATTCTGTAGTGCCCGTGGCCTTCCAAGCAAATCCTTTCTTGCCAAAGTTGGCCAACTTGTTGCTTGCAACCAAACAGAATTTCTCTTTACTTTCTAAATACATCCCCTACGCTCTAGCGGTCTAGCCAAAAGGGACAACTCCCTAACTGTGCCCTGTGACTGCCTCTCTTTGCACCCACTGGCCTGCACACCACCAGCCCGCAGGCACTGCTGGAACCCTACCCTTAAGACCCAGCCCAAATGCCTCTTCTGAGCCCTCTATGGGGATGACTTCTACCTCCTTTAAACTTACAAGCCACCCGCTATCCTGTCAACCTTCCACTGTAGACATATTGGCGCACTTGTCTCATCCCCCTCGCAGAGCACAGTGACTTACTTGGTCCTTGTTATCTCCTCCGCAATAGCCAGCAAAGTTTCAGGCTCAAAAAATTTCATCAGGCCGGGTGCAGTGGCTCATGCCTATAATCCTAGCACTTTGGGAGGCCAAGGCAGGAGGATCACTTGAGCCCAGGAGTTCAAGACCAGCCTAAGCAACACAGCAAGGCTCCCATCTCTTAAAAATATATAAAAATTAGCCAAGGGTAGTGGTGTGCACCTGTAGTCCCAGCTACTCGGGACGCTGAGGTAGGAGGATCGCGTGAGCCCAGGAGTTTGAGGTTGCAGTGAGCTATGATGATGCCACTATATTCTAGCCCAGGCAACAGAGCAAGACTCTGTCACAAAAAAAAAAAAAAAAAAAAAAAAAAAAAATTCATCAGGCTTTTGGGGACAGACAATCCCAAAGGACAATTACAAGTTTCCTGGGCAAGACAGCAGGGACTAAGAGCCGAACTAAGAGCATGGGGTATGTGTCAGAAAAACCTGAGGTCGATACCAGATCCTCCTACTAGCTGTCTGGCTTTGGGCAAGTCTCCTAAGTTCTGTAAGACTCAGTTATTCATCTACAATATAGTGACAACGATGTCAACAATGCAATGTTGCTGTGAGGATTAACACCTGAGAACATCTAGCACAGTGCCTGGCCAGTAGGAAGCACTCAAGGAACAGCAGCCACTATTTGAGCTATTAGTAGCAACTGGCTTAGCAGACACTCAGTCTAAGAGTTAGAATCAGTAGTCCAGGGGTCTCTGTGACACACAAAATCTCTCTCTGTCCCTCAGTAACCCTACCTGGGTCAGTGTCTGCCTTATATAAACCTCCCATGAAACAACAGATGGAAAGTGCTGCCTCCCGCTTTTCTAAATTTCAGAGATTCCGGCCATCCTGTCCAGTGTGCAGCCACGGCAGGACTTTGCCTGGCAGGCAACCCAACTCGCTCAGTCTGGGAGACAGGCCCAGGGCACATGGGGGCCCCGCTCAGCATTTGCTTCACTATGTCTATGCAGCCACCCTCTTCCAAAGCCCTGGTTCCTAGACCTCCTGCTTGGTCATGGGGCCCTCCTTCAAAGAACCATGGGGCAGTGTCTGCTATGTGGTTACAGTGAGAATGGCAGCTCAGGCACCTCAAGTCACCCCATCATTAAGGTACTCAACCCTGGACAGTATCAGAATGAAAGAAAAGGCCAAACCAGTGCAACTGCCAGAACAGCCTGGGTGGGGAAGTAAAGTGGAAGAAAGTGACTCTTAAGAGTTTACATCTGCCTGGATTAATCTCCCAAGCAACTGTAACGGCACCAGATCAGTGGTTCTCAAAGTGTTATCCCCAAGGAGCTGGGTAGAGATGCGAATTACCCAGACTGACTGATCAGAAAACTCTGGGAGTGGGGCCCAGCAATCTGCTTTAATCAACTCTGCAGGGGATTCTGACACCGGTCAAGTATGAAGAACCCTGCCCTAAACATTTAACCGTAAGACCCTCTGCTTTCACTCAAACATATACTGAACATCTACTATGTGCCAGGACTGAGCTGGACAATGGCATTTCAGAAATGAGTACACACATGAAGATGATCCACAAAATCAAGTACACAAATACTGCCAAAACAAGGCAGGATGTGGTATAGAAGAATCTGTTCCCCACCCTCTCCCCAGACCCCACCCCTCAGACCTTCTCTTGCCATGAAAAGACAACACTAGTTCTGGGAAACCCAAACTGCCTCACGTGCCCTCACCGCCAATCCTGGTATTTCAGACCCCTCAATCCCAGGTGGTCTTCTCAAGAACAGTGATCCTCAGGGGCAACACTCCCCTGAGGCCCCATCCAGTGGTTCTTAGGGGCTTTGACAGGGCCTTATGTGGGATTTGGGCCTCAGCATGCCACAGCACATCACAACAATGCACTCCCACGCAGGGGCACTGCCACAGGCGCCTGGCAAGCTCACACGCGAGTGTGCAAACGCAGACATAGACACTTGCACAGACAGTTGGCCCCCTGGCCTCCCTTCCTCCATTCTCAAGTTACAAGGTTAAAACCATCCAATTCACAGCCAAGGGGGAGTCGGCGGAGGGGGTGCTGAAACAGGGAACCATCTGGTTCAGATCAAGATTGCTTATTCAGGACCCCACAGAACTCCTGAAGCCTCCCGTCCCTTCCTCCACCCTTCCCACTGGGAAACTGGGGATTGGGGTGGAAAGGGCTGACCCCAAAAAATAATCTGAAGGAAGATGACAAACAAAAAAACTGAATTATACAGGCAAGTCTGTGGCACCTCTCTGAGCCTCCACTCCCTAGTCCCCTCAAATCCTGAGCACCATGTCTAAACTTGAGATCACCACCTACAGACACTGTGCCTTCCTCCACGAAGAGCTCAGAGCACCTCCTTCCCTGAAAGGGCAACCCCCTCCAAAGTTAGCAGCAGAAGCAGGATAAGGCTTAGGGGTGTGGTCTCCCAGAGTTCTCTTATGCCACCATCTCCCTAAAGGTAGGCGATGGATGTCTTCCATCTCGGAGGGACTTCAGAGCCCACCAGGCATAATAACAGCAAGGGATGGCCAACCAGCTGCCAGACATCCTTCCCAAAGACAGGCCGGGAGTGTGAGTTACTGGCTTGGAATGACTTTCCCAGAGGCCTCAGAGTGCCCTGAACCCCTCTCAGTGGCTTTGGCTGAAAGAGGCTGCACCCCTCTTTCCACGAGCAACACCTGTCTCTCCCTTTTCCCCAGCACCACCATAGCCTCTGTTCTCTGGTCCTTTACACAGCTGTAAAGCAGGAGGCAAGATGAGAAATGGATGCAGCTGGCAAGAAATCGAAATCGAAAGGCTAACTTGAGGAAGCAAGGGTGGGTGACTCCTGTACAGGCAGAGAGGGCCAGGAGTGGGATATTCGAAGGAGGAGGGGAAGAAGTGGTAGAAAGCTAAAGGGGAGACTAAAGTGAGCTCAGCTCAAGCGGCAGCAGGGGTGGGAAGTTTGGTCCAGTCACAGGGGAATGACTGGGGACAAGAAGTGACTCTTCTGTTCCAAAGCACGGGAGGAACAGGAGGGACAACGGACGAGGCTCAGGCCAGCCACCACAGGACTCGCGCACTGGCCATTTCTGGCTCATGCCATGCCTCAGTTTCTCCAGAATGGGAAGGAGATCAAGCTGGGAGAACTGGGACACAGGGTGGCCAGGGAAAAGACCACAGGGGAAAGAGGTGAGAGGTGCTGATGTTTCAGCCAGCCTCTGGCAAGAGAGGGGCAGGGGACTCCAGGTAAAGCAGAGGCCGGGAGCGTCCAGGGGCTTGGGGGTACGAACTAGGCAGTGGACTGGAAGTCGGGACGGGGGCTGCCAGCAAGCAGTGGAACAGGAGCGCCAGGATGGCTGGGAGCGGCTGGATGTGCACAGCAGAAGGCGGGGATCCGGATCGAGGCCAACGCAAGCGGACCCCCGCCCACGCGGGAGAGTCCAGCGCCCGACCCGGGGGAAGTTGCTGGGCTGGACCGGGCCGGTCTGGGCCGCGGGGCCGAGCCAGCGCCCGCGCAGAGGAGGGTTGGGGCAGCCCCGGGCCCGGGGTGCTCCGCATCCCGCCCGCCCTCATCCCGCCCGCGCACCTCAGTCAGCGCCGGGCGCCGCGCGGGCCATGCTCGCCGCTCCTGCTCCTGCTGCCTCCGCCCGCGCAGAGAGCCGCCGCCGCCTGCGTCCGGACCCGTTAGCTCCGCGGCGCTCTTGTCCGCCCGCCGTGGGCTAGTCCCGCCCCAGCCTGGCCCAGCCCTCCCCGAGAGCCGCCGCCGCCGCCGCCGCCGCCGCCGCCTCAGCCCGGCCCCTCCCCCCACCCGGCCCGGCTGGAAGCGAAGGGTGGGGGGAAGGGGGCGGCTGCCCCCTCCCCATTCGCATGCTCCCCTCTTCTCCGCCCTCCGCCTCCTGCACGTGCGCGGGCATGCTGGGATATGAAGTCCGGCCGGCGCCGGGCCGCGACGGGCGCCCAGCACCCCGGACTACCTCTCCCAGGAGGCGGCGCGCGCCCGCGCTAGGGATCGTGGGCTTTGTAGTTCGGCCGGGGCTCGGGGGGCGGGGGGGGGTCTACCGCGCAAGGCGGCGGGGCGAAGGAGGGCGATAGGAAAGCTCCGTTTGCAAAAAGCACGGCTTTGGCCGGCCGAAGCGGACGGCGTGGAGTCTGCGGTGCTCTGGGCCCGGGTTGCATACCTGCATCTTCAGGGAGGTGCACACTGGCCGAGGATGCCTCTCAGACGCGGTCGTGGCGAGCAGCTGCCAAGCCGGGCTAGAGGGGACTGTTCACTCGCGCTCGCAAAGAGCCACGGCCTGGGGCCAGCTTGGCTTCACAGCCCGGCCCTGCGAGGCGGAGCTGTGGTGGGGCCGCTGCGCCCAGGCCCGAGGGGAGAGAGCTTCAGTCAGCGGCGTGGGCGTGGAGTTTGGCCTCCCTAGACTTCATGTTCCCCACCTGAGAAAAAGGGGCTGGGTGCCTGTGGGTTTCCTAGAGCCCTCACACACTGGGGCACCTCATTCCAGACTCACTTAGATGCCCGAAGCTTCCTACTGTTTAGGACAGAATGCATGCATTTTAAATATTTTCCGTATCTTCTCTTAGCTCATCCTTCCCCCAACTTCCAAACCTAGGTCAAAACCTTTATGAAAGCTCCAGGTGGACCACAGTTTCGCCCTCCTGCTTCTTCCCAGCCGGTGGTAGGTCAGTGGTTCTCCTGGAAAGCTTGTTCAAACACAGATTGCTGGCCCCCACCCGCAGCTTCTGGTTCTGTAGCTCCAGGTTGGCCCTAGAATTTGCATTTCTAACAAGTTTCCA
The DNA here is from genome assembly GCF_041146395.1 of Eulemur rufifrons. Classification (NCBI taxonomy): domain Eukaryota; kingdom Metazoa; phylum Chordata; class Mammalia; order Primates; family Lemuridae; genus Eulemur; species Eulemur rufifrons. The sequence goes on along the minus strand of NC_091005.1, from coordinate 15,994,770 downwards.
GGTGTTGCTGATGCTGCTGGTCTAGGGAACCTCTTTGATAACAGCTGCTGTTGGTGTTTGTTGACTAGAATTCTGGTATTGTCTTTCAGGGATAGCCCTCCTATGGGATAACTGTAGCCTCTGCAGAGCCAAGGCATGGAAGGCAGAGCCCCAGTCCAATTTAGCACAGGAATGATCTTTTTATTAATAATGGTAATAAACAAGTCAGTGCACCCAGTAAAGGAAGATACTATATAATACATGGGGCCATCTGACTGGAAGGTGTTCCAGACCTTAGCGCTTGAAATTCCCCCTAAAACAGGGAAGGTTTTTCTATCGTGAAGGAGGCAGCAGAGGTGTTACTGGTGCTACTTGTGATATCAAACCCCTAGGACGAGGTCAGCTCAGTACAATCTGCTACCTCTGGGTGGGCTGTGACCTAAGACAGGCTGGGGGAGTGACAGATGGAGATGGAGATTCCTGGTTTGTCACTCTCAGATGAGAGTGGCTCTCATTCCTACCCAGGTTGACCCTTCTTACTACCTATTATGCTGCTGTTCTTGAAGCTACAAACTGTTGAAGAGGAAGCTTGGTGAGCACCACCCTCAGGCAGGAACCCAAACTCCCAGCTGTAAGGCGACAAAGACTGTCTCCTTAACCAAACTCTAGCCAGGCTCCGCTGAGCCCTCTTCTCAACAAAGCCTCAACCTTGGCCTATAAAAACTGCAGAGTCTCAACACAAATTATTTCATCCACCCTCCTCCCTCCACATTAAAAGACTTATTAGTACATACAAACATAGCTTCTAACAGCTCAAGGCCACGTCCCTAGAATGACCCTAGGTCCCCTTAAAGTGCCTGACTGAGAAAACTCAAGGCTGCCAAAATAATTTGTTGTTTGTTTTAGCTAATACCTGACCATAGGCCCCTGACTGTCTCATCTTTTTCCCTCTCTCTCTTTCTTTCTTTCTTTCTTTCTTAAGAGACAGGGTCTCCTTCTATCATCGAGGCAGGAGTGCAGTGGCACAATCATAGCTCACTGTAGCCTCAAACTCCTGGGCTCCAGGAGTAGCTGGGACTACAGGTGTGCACCACCATGCCAGGCTAATTTTTAAAAAGTTTTTAGAGACGGGGATCTCACAGGCTAGACTACCCTTTCTTACAGCATTTACTAAAAAGGGCTGACAATTGCGAATCTTTCCTCTGATCCTTTGAGATGTGTGTATATCTCCTACAACTTCACAAGTGTCTTTTTCAAGGACCTGAAAACCATTCCTTGCAAATGTCATCGCCCTGAAGGATAAGGCCTCTGTCTCCCAGTCTCGGTGGGAGGATAGAGTACACAGCCCCGTTGCAATTTTTCATGTCCCTGTCCCTGCTTGCCATCTGCCCTACTCCTTCAGTCTCCCTTTAAAACACCCAGTCACCTCTGTACAAATCGAAGTTGGGTTCAGTTCACGCAGGACCCTCTTCCCTATTGTAGTATATTGCTGATTAAAATTTGTTCTTACCAGCTTTAACTAGCATGTGGCTTTGTTTATCTTTGACAAAGTGGGTATCTACTCTGAGTCATAGGGGCCCAGACTCTAGCTCCTCCTCATCAAGGGTAAGAAGGCTGAATTAACTCTAGGTCCTTGGGCAAGTAGCCAAGTATTTACAACTACCAGAGGCACGGGACCTTGGCTGAGGTTGACTCAGGAATGCTTTTCTGTTTGCTTTAGAGTTGTGTCTCGTCACGGGCCATGGGGGACTCAGTAATCTGCATGCAGTCCCATGCTCTGCCCTTAAATCAGCTTCCAGGCCCTTCTTGCAAGGACTTTGTCTCTGCACCTAAGTCACATGCAATGGCAACATTCCCTGCCAGGTAGAAGTTAATTAATGAGCCTTTCTGAATTTACGTCCATCTCCCAAATCTCTTTTTAGATTATTCAGGAAGAATTAAAATGCTCTTTCCTGGGCGGGACAGAGAGACCCTTTCTATCCCTGAGCTCCAGCAAGAGTCCCCTGCCCCCCAACACCCTCACTACCTCCAAATTAGATGTCCAGTCGGGTTCACCCATTTCCCCCTGCCAGTTGTGCTTTCCGGTCCTCTCCAGCCATCTAAATTCTGCCTTACTGTCCACAGTCCATTTTGAGTTTTCTTTCTTCCAGAAAGTTCTCCCCAGATGCCTCAGCCCCGTGTGAACCTTGTATAGCACTCATATTTGTGTCATTCATTTAAAAGCCTAGCTTTGCTGGTGAACTGTCCCGTGCAAAAGAAGCACGTGGCTGATAGGAACATGGCTTTGGAGGCAGAGAGCTACTAAGCAGCAAAGCCTGGCTCCCTCCCTGCCTGGGCTTCTGTTTAGGGGACAGAAGCTCAAAATCAGACCAAACTGGCAGGTCCTACAAGCAGATGGTTTGTGTGATCCAGAGCAAGTTACACAGTTATTTCATCTGTAACATGGGAAGAAGAAGAATAATACACCTTGCACTTTAGAGTTATAAAGATTAAATGAAAGAAATACCATGATCTAGGATAGGAAGACTATCAAAAAGAAATCAGGTTAATCTATCAATGTAATATGATCCCAACACAAACACCAGCAGGTTTCTTTGTGTGAGGAAGGAGGGCTAGATAAATTGATTTAAAAATTCATTTGGAAAAATAAATAAGCAAGGGTAGCCAGGAAACTTTTGTTAAACTAAGATTAGTGAAGGTTGTTAGCCTTCTCAGATACTACGCACATTATAAAACTATAGTTAAAAGAATGTGATAGATTAATGGACTAGACCAGAAAGTCCAGAAATAAACTCAAATACTAATGGAAATTTGGCATATGGCAAAGATGCATTTCAAATAAGCGTGTGTGTGGTGGGGGGAGATTATGCTATAAATGGTGTAAGGAACCATCTGCTAAAAAAAATTAAGTTTACCCTGAATAAATTAATGGATCTAGGCAAAAATCACCAATGGCTACCAACATCATGAAAAATGAAGACACTGCCTTCGCTTGAAGAGATACAGATAACTGACTCCTGATGAAGGTATAATACATGATACTCTGATAGTGTTAAAAAAAAACCACCCTAAATCTGACAACTACCTAGGTGCAGAGAATGCAGATATCAGAAGAACATGTTAAGTGAAACCATGGGGATGCAGTCGTCAAAATTCAGTGAGAAACTATCCAGGACAAATGACCCAGTTTCTTTAATGAATACATTGCAATTTTTAAAAAAAGACATGGAGAGGAATCTGTAAACTAAAAAAGACATATCAGCTAATCGCAATATATGAACTTTGAAAAACTGTGAAAGTATACGAGAATAGGGGAAATTGAACACTGACTCTTGGCTATTAAGCAATTATTAATTTAGGTGTACTAATGGTGTTATGGTTAGTTTCTCTTTAAATATAAAGAGTCCTCATTTAGTGATATATACTGAAATAATATTTATGGAATGATAAAATGTCTGGGGTTTACTTCAAAATAATCCAGGGTTCAGGTATCAGTATAGATACAAGGTTGGTTAAATTGATAATTGTAGAAGCAGGAAGATGATAGTTACCCAGCGTTCATTATAACATGTTTTTCCACGTTTGGATGTGTTTGAAGTTTTCCGTAATAAAAAGATTTTTTTTCTTTGAAAAGTTTCAGTAAGGTCTCTACTTCATACCTAGCTGAAAAGCAAAAACGATAACAAAAACCAACTCATTAGGAAAATGGAAGAAATTTTTGCAATTTTTATCAGAGGCAAAGGGCTAATACAAAATGCTTCAGCAAATCTGCAAGGAAATGACCAAGAAACCAACAGGAAATATACAGTCATAAAGTATTCGTCCTCTTGTGACTGGCTTATTTGACTTAGCATAATGTTTTCAAGGTCCATCTATATTGCAGCATATGTCAGCATTTCCTTTCTTACCCAGCTGTGGGGTGGTACATGCCTGTACTCCCAGCTACTTGGGAAGTTGAGGTGGGAGGATCACTGGAGGCCAGGAGTTTGAGACCAGCCTAGGCAACATAGTGAGACCCCCCATCTCTAAAAATAAATACATAATTAAAAAAAGAATTTCTTGACCAGGTGTGGTGGCTCATGCCTGTAATCCTAGCACTCTGGGAGGCCGAGGCGGGCAGATCGTTTGAGCTCAGGAGTTCGAGACCAGCCTGAGCAAGAGCCAGACCCCATCTCTACTAAAAATAGAAAGAAATTAGCTGGACAACTAAAATATATAGAAAAAATTAGCTGGGCATGGTGGCGCATGCCTGTAGTCCCAGCTACTCGGGAGGCTGAGGCAGAAGGATCGCTTGAGCCCAGCCGTTTGAGGTTGCTGTGAGCTAGGCTGACGCCACAGCACTCTAGCCTGGGCAACAGAGTGAGACTCTGTCTCAAAAAAAAAAAAAAAAAAAAGAATTTCTTTCTTTCCTTTTTTTTTTTTTTTTTTTTTGTAGAATAGGGATCTCACTATGTTGCCCAGGCTATTCTCAAACTTCTGGGCTCAAGCAATCCTCCTGCCTCAGCCTGCCCAAATCCTGGGATTGCAGACACCCAACCCAGAATTTCCTTTCTTTAAGGGTGAATAATATTCTATTATATGTACATTCCACATTTTCTTTATCCATTCATCTGTCAAGTCAGTTATGAGTTTCTTCTACCTCTTGGCTATTTCGAATAATACTGCTATGAATGTGGCCATTCAAATATCTCTTAGAGTTCCCGCTTTCAATTCTTTTGGGTGTACACCTAGAAGTGTAATAGTGGAATTGCTCGATCATATGGTAATTCTTTTTTTTTTTCTTGACCCATAATCAAAACTTTATCAAAAAATGGACACCATTGAACCCTGGGTACCAAAGTTGTCAAAGACAAAAAACAAACAGGCTGGGTGTGGTGTCTCATGCCTGTAATCCTAGCACTTTAGGAGGCTGAGGGAGGAGGATCACTGGAGGCCAGGAGTTTGAGGTTGCAGTGAGCTATGATGACGCCACTGCACTCTAGCATGGGCAACAGAGAAAGACTCTATCTCAAAAAAAAAAAAAAAAAAAAAGGACAGAAAAAGAAACAAACAATAACAAAGAGATAATTGTTGTATACATTATAAAATCAAACATAATTACATTATCTTGGTAGATTAACTAGAATTATTGCATTTATGATAAGACATTCTGTGAGAGGACACAAATTTAGGAAGTTGTATGGATTTGTGTTGCTTTTTTTAAAATTTTTTATTTTATTTTATTATTTTATTTATTTTTTAAAGTGATTCAGTGCTAAGAGTCGTAACATTTGTGTTGTTTTCTTCTAAATGTACACCCTCTGTGAGTCTGGCCTTTCCTCCCACAGGTTGGTACAACAAGACTGAACAACCTACACAACGAACCACTGAGCAATGCTGAAAACTATGGTAATCTTGTGGCAGCCTGGACATTTTACACCCATAAAACAAGACTTTGGACTTTGACCTAGCCATTTCTATTTATGTTTTTTCTTTTCCTCTTCCAAGGATGAATGTAGTAAATCTCTAGTCAAAGGCATGTTGATCCTTTCACAAGGCCTGCCTGTCCAGACCTGGTAATGCTTTTTTTTGGAAACAGGGTCTTGCTCTGTCTCCCAGGCTGGAGTGCAGTGGTGTGATCATAGCTCACCGCAGCCTCTAACTCCTGGCCTCAAGCTATCCTCCTGCATCGGCCTCCCAAAGTGCTAGGATTTTTAAAAGTACGAAATGGTTCACAAATTTTTGTGTCTTCCTTGCGCAGGGGCCATGCTAATCTTCTCTGTATCATTCCAGTTTAATTACATTGCTGCTGAAACAAGCACCAGACCTGGTAATTCTATTTTTAATTTTTTCAGGAACCGCCGTACTGTTTTCCATAGCTGCTGCACCATTTTCCAATCCTACCAACAGTGCACAAGGGTTTCAGTTTCTCTACATCTTCACTAATGCTTGTTATTTTCTCAGAGCACCAATTTTTTTTTTTTTTTGAGACAGTCTTGCTGTGTCGCCTGGGCTAGAGTGCCATGGCATCAGCCTGGCTCCCAGCAACCTCAAACTCCTGGGCTCAAGCGATCCTCCTGCTTCAGCTTCCAAGTAGCTGGGACTACAGGGGCATGCCACCATGCCCGGCTAATTTTTTCTATTTTTTTTTAGTTGCCCAGCTAATTTTTTTTCTATTTTTTAGTAGAGACGAGGTCTTGCTCTTGCTCTTGTTGAGGCTGATCTCGAACGCCTGAGCTCAAGCGATTCTCCTACCTCAGCCTCCCAGAGTTCTAGGATTACAGGCATGAGCCACTGTGCCCAGCAGAGCATCACTGTTTTTTTTTTTTTTTTTTTTATTGAGTCAGAGTCTCGCTCTGTTGCCCGGGCTAGAGTGAGTGCCGTGGCATCAGCTTAGCTCACAGCAACCTCAAACTCCTGGGCTTAAGCAATCCTTCTGCCTCAGCCTCCCGAGTAGCTGGGACTACAGGCATGCGCCACCATGCCCGGCTAATTTTTTTTTTTTTTCTTTACATATTTCTAGTTGGCCAGATAATTTCTTTCTATTTTTAGTAGAGACGGGGTCTCGCTCTTGCTCAGGCTGGTCTCGAACTCCTCAGCTCCAGCGATCCGCCCGCCTCGGCCTCCCAGAGTGCTAGGATTACAGGCGTGAGCCACCGCGCCCGGCCAGAGCATCACTGTTAATATAAGAAATGCAAATGAAAATCACACTGAGATATCATTTCTCTCTTATCAGATTGGCAAAGATCAAAATGCTTGATAACTATCTTGGCAAGAGTGAGGGGAAGAGGCAGGCTGCTAGTGTAACTGGAAATCTGCATAACCTCTACAAAGAGCAACTTGGTAATATCTTCAAAATTACAAATGCACAAACCATTTGACCCAGCAATTTTTCTTCGAACAAAGTAGCCTATTTGCACATGTTCAAAGTTTCATATACAGATTGACACTTGTTGCACTACTGTAAGTGCAAGATTAAAAATGATCTAAATGTTGGCCCAAGCAGTGGCTCACACTTGTAATCCCAGCACTCTGGGAGGCCAAGGCTGGAGGGTCACTTGAGCCCAGGAGTTCCAGACCAGTCTGGACAACACAGTGAGACCCCATCTTTATGAAAAATTTAAAAATTAGCCAGGCATGGTGGTGAATACCTGTAGTACTACCTACTTGGGAGGCTGAAGTGGGAGGATCATTTGAGCCCAGGAGTTCAAGGTTGCAGTGAGCTGTGATCACGCCACTGCACTCCAGCCTGGGCAACAGAGCTAGACCCTGTTTAAAAAACAACCCCCAAAAACCAAAACTAAATGTTGATACAAATTAAAATGAAACGAATGAGGCTGGTGCAAAGGCAGTGAGTTATCTCTATTTAGTGTTCACAGTCAGTTACAGACTGACCGTTTTACTCTATACCCCCTTCTCACTACTGCACTTGACTAGTCTTTAAAAAAAAATGAAATGGATGGAATTGAGGAAGCTTTACTTGATGGCATCTTTTGTTATCATGATTTCGCTACATACTAAACTATTGGAAAGGCGGGAACTGGCTTTTGTAGGTCCAAACAGAACTTCAAGAAATATTGGTTAAATTAATGAAGTTATTTCTTAGCCTCTGGCAGAACTGAATTGACAGGGAGCTGAGGGATGTTAAGTGGGTCGTCCAAGGTCATCCACATAGAACGTGCACTTCCTATCCCTTATGTGCAAAGCACAGTGGTTGGCCCTGTGAAATATGCTGAAAATGAAGAACTGGAACCTACCTTCTGAGAGCTTGAGATCTAGTTAACCGCTCTGGCAGACATTAAAAATATCAACATATGTGAAAGTTAAAAATAGTTGATCTCCAAAAGTAAAAAGTACAACAGAGGATACTAGAGGCTGGGAAGGGTAGGAGGAAGGGAAGGATAGGGAGAGATTTGTTAAGGGATTAAAAATTACAGCTAGTTAGAAGGACTAAGTTATAGTGTTTCGTATCACTGTAAGATAACCATAGTTAGCATTATAATATTATATAGTTTCAAATAGCTAGGAGGATATTAAATGTTCCCAACACAAAGAAATGATAAATGTTTGAGATGATGGATTTACCAATTACTCTGATCTGATCACTATATACTATATGTACTGAAACATCATTATATACCCCATTCATATATACAATCATTGTATCAATTAGAAATTTTTTTAAATCAAGCCTTTTTATTGTCCTTTTACTTATGTGATAGAGACTGTTGTGGTACATAAACAGGCACAGATCAGAGAAGCAGTTTCTTTTTTTTTAGTTTCTTTCTTTTTTTTTTTGAGACAGAATCTCTGTTCTGTTGCTGGGACTCGAGGGCCTTAGCGTCAGCCTAGCTCACAGCAACCTCAAATTCTCAAACTCCTGGGCTCAAGCGATCCTCCTGCTGAGTAGCTGGGACTACAGGCACGTGCCACTGCACCCGGCTAATTTTTTCTATTTTTAGTAGAAACGGGGGTCTCACTCTTGCTCAGTCTGATCTTGAACTCCTGACCTCAAGTGTTCCTCCCGCCTTGGCCTTCCAGAGTGCTAAGATTACAGGCATGAGCCACCACGCTGGGCCAGTTTCTTAAAGGCCATACAAAAAGCAGAAGAAAGGTGCTGACCAAAACAGAAGTCATTCGTCCATGTGTGCCCTATCCTAGTGTCCTGGGCGATTCATTTCAAGAGACCCACTTCCCACCAACCTTCCATACGCTGATCGGCCTTCTCCAAAGTGTGTTACGTTATGGGCCCTGTGCCCTGCTCCTTTAGAAAAGGGCTCCTAACCTCAGGTGCTTATGAAATGCCTTCTAGATTAGCCTGATGGTTCCGCATGCATATTGGTATATTTTTCCTTAGCTCCTGAGAGCTGTGACACCCCATTAGCAACAAGCACACGTAGCACCCAGATCTTGTTTTTTTCTTTCTTAGGTTGAGGTGAAATTCACATAACATAAAACAAGCCATTTTAAAGTATACAACTTAGTGAAGTTAGTATATTCACAATGTTTTGCAATAAATACCTCTATCTAGTTGCAAAACATTTTTATTACCCCCAAAGAAAACCTTGTACCCATTAAGCAGTCACTCCCTATTCTCCCCTACCCCCAGCCCTGGGCAACCACAAATTTGCTTTCTGTCTTTATGGATTTACCTAGATACTATTCTAGATATTTCATATAAATGGAATCAGACCACATGTGGTCATTTGCATCTGAGTTCTTTCACTTCATTCTTTTCTATGGCTGAACAACCTTCCATTTATATACCACATTTTGTTTATCTATTATATTGGATTTTCAAAACCATGAGAAGAAAATAAACATGTCTACCTTTGTTTAATGGATCTATACTGCCTCCACAGCCACACTTATTTACATCCCACAGAATCACCCTTTGGAAAATGCTGCACAAGATATTTGGCTTTGGCTTTGGGGGAAGGAGCCACTTCATGATAAAATATACTTAATAGCTCTCCAGAAAGCGTTTGCTGTTTGGTCAGTCTATCAAGTCTGTGTTTTGATTAGTTTTGGTTTTATTTAAACATAAGTAAAATCTGTACATGAGCTGTCTATTCGTTTTCTTTGCTGGGCAGCCTGGCATGATTGGTGGCTCTGGGGGCCACCCGGGCTGTTCTTTTTGCAATGGCTTTGTGTTCTTGGAGGAAACATTGATGAGTAGTCTCAGCACAGGCAGATTTGTCCCACGTCAGCTCCCTGACACTGTGGACCAGGAACGTCTGGAAGCCACTGAGCAGTATGTGCTTTGTTTTCTTGCCGCTCCAATAACCGAGTGTTGTTGGGCATCAAGATCTGACCCCTGAATCTTCTCCACACCCTGTTGTCAACACCTCTGCGTTTCTGCCAGTTACCCTTCATTTTGACATATCGGTCTGACTGATGCCAGGTGAACTTCTTGTCCTCTTTTTTTAGAATCTTGGGCTTTGAGAGGGGTCTGAGGGCGGCCACGATGGCTGCCACCTCCGTAGGCAGTGCCGAGGAAACCCCAGCAGGCTGTACAACATTGTGTGCCCATGCCGTGTTGTACACTTAAAAATCTGTTAAGAAGTTAGAGCTGTGTTAAGTGTTCTTACCATAATAAAAACACACACACACACACACACACAAACCCAAAACCATACCAGTTGTTTCATTTTCTCTTTGGAAGACCCAGAAGGACAGTTTAATATCCTCTCTCCATTTTCTTCCCTCGGTTTTCATTTCTTCAGTCCCCCCTACCCGCCTTTAGGAAATGTCCCACCCCGGGACATCCCTTTACAGTGATGGTGTACCTGTTCCCAGTGTCTTGAGTGTTGGCTGCTAATGGCTCATAGCTTCACCCTTCTCCAGAGAATTGTCCTCAGCCCTTGTGAGCTTTTTTGCCCAGAGGTGCCTGGAAGTTATGTTCCTCCCTCCCCCACCTCCTAGCAGCCCACAGCTCAGGAATGACTGATACAGGGTACAAAGTCCAGCTCCCTTGCTTCTGAGAGAGATAAACTTTGCGATGATGTATTTTATGCTCTAGAGTTCCCTGCAGGATCAGACTGAGGCTGGACTTAGGTGAGCTCACATCTTTGCTCGGCTTCTTTCCCTGCCCTATCCTGCTTTCCTCACTGCCCCGGAAATCACTTGCACAAGGATCCCTGTCTCAGGCTCTGCATCTAGCGAACCCAACCTAAGATATCCCTGTGGGCAGTCCTGGCTCCCAGAGGGATTTCCTGCTACCAAGAGCAGCTACACATCTCACCTCTTCCAAGAAGCACCCCCAGACCTTGACCCCCACACTCTGGCACTATGTTTGTTTAACAATAAGGAAGTTGAATGCCTACTCTGTGCCAGGCTCTGCAATAAACCTTTTATGCACATTATCTCATCGAATCCTGCCAACATCCTGTTAGGTAAATACTATTGTTATCTCACAGAAGGAGTGGAGGCTCAAAGAGGTTGAGTGGCTTGTTCACACAGTAAGAAAGTGGAGCTGGGAGGATTTGTTTGCTTTCAAACTCCTGGATTTAATGCCTAGACTCTACCTTATAACCTCAGAATTTTTTTTTTTTTTAAATGGCTTTGTACACCCCAGGCAATCGGACCAAGTTCAGAGTAGAAAGCTACATTTTTGTGTCTGCTACTGATAGACTGCACTGAGAGCTTCATTTTATTAAAAACCTTCCTTGAGTCTCTTTGCTTCTCAGTTGGAATGATTAGGGTGGCCTTAGAGCCACCCCTTTCCCTTCCCCCAAACCCTGCTGCCCTAGGAGGTGGGGTGGAGCCCTTTGCCTCTGAGCTCCTCGAGGGCACATTCTGTGTTCCTGAGCCGGGGCCAAAGCTGCAGTTGCACGCATGGCTGCCACCCACTTCACCGCAGAGCCTGGGACCTGCACTGCTGAGAACAGCAGCAGTGGGAGGCAGCTCATCACTTCCCTGGAGGCCTCCTGGGTGCACAGGGGAAAGAGCAGGCACTGAAGTGGGGGAAGGCGATGTGACCTGGGCCAAGTGTAGGGGGGGTGACTCCACTGGGAAAAGACTGAGGGAAGGAGAGAGATTGTTGGTAGGTGGCACGTTGATGTGAGGTGAGCAGGAGACTGCTCTTCACACATTCATTCATTTACTCAACAAATTGTTTTTAACCACTGATAATGTCCTCTGCACTGTTCTAGGGCCCGAGAATACAACATCCTGCTTTAATGGAGCAGGATGGGAATGACAACAACAATAATCATAATAATGGTTAATGTTTTTTCACTTGGCAGTGAGTTTGTAAAGGTTAATATTTTTTGAGCACTTCCTATGGGGTCAAGCATTTATCTTATCCTCACAACAATCTCAGGTATTTGATACTATTATTAACCCATTTTACAGATGGTTACACAGAGTTAGAGCAGGGTCCCCCATCTCCATTGAGACGGAGGGTAGGGTCTCGCAGGCTCCCTATTAACAGCAGTAGAATTGGAAACTAGATTCTTAGTAAGAAAAATTCAGACAATACAGATTAAGCTCAACTTCTCCTTGTCCATCCCATCCTTGGCAGTCTTGCCCCAGGATGCTCTCCTCTCTGTTCCTGTGCATAACACATACTATATGTCCATACATATTATTTTTGACATGAGTGGCTTCCCTTACATACTTTGTTAGGTAGATAGTGAGGATCTCTGGCTCTTCTTGGGACAAGGGTTCCCTGCTTTGGTGCTGTCTCGAGCAATTGCTACACCTGGGAAGCAGGACAAGGGCGGGCACTCCATTTTGGTGTGGCCCCAACCTTAATCCTATCCTGAGCAACTGCTATAGCTGGGGAAGGAAGGAATGCTTTATCAAATTCGGTACAGTGGTGAGCATAGCTGCCTTCCGATCTGGGAATTCCCCAGCCCAGGCAAGATAGGATTTAGTAAGTGCTCTAGAGTAACCTAAGGGTAATTATTATGCCATTAGCTTGAATCTGCATTGTGGTTCAGCGCCCTCCCCCCCCACCGTCCCCCAGATGGGCTTTCTTAGAGGGAGCTCCTATATATACCTGAAGATGGAATTTTTTTTTTTTTTTTGACAGAGTCTTGCTTTGTTGCCTGGGCTAAAGTGCTGTGGCGTCAGAAAACTCACAGCAACCTCAAACTCCTGGGCTCAAGTGACCTCCTACCTCAGTCTCCTGAGTAGCTGGGACCACAGGCACAGGCCACCACACCTGGCTAATTTTTTCTATCTTTTAAGTAGAGATGGGGGGGGGGTCTCACTCTTGCTCAGGCTGGTCTCCAACTTCTGAACTCAAGCAATCCTTCCGCTTTGGCCTTCCAGAGTGCTAGGATTACAGGCGGGAGCCATCGCGTGGATGGAATTTTGAGGACACCTGTTGATCATCTTGTAATATTCCACAGTGCCCAAGAGCCCGTCCCCGAGCTGGGCCAATAAAAGGAAACAATCAGAGAGTGAGTCGGTGCGTTGAGTGGGTCTGTGTCTATCCACTCACGGAGACAGACCATACGATAAAGAGCTGCTGGTGTGAAATTGCTTCCTGCCTGGGGTCACTCCGTCCTATTGGCCCTGCTGGTGATTTTTCCAAGCAAGGAGTCAGAGGACCAGGATAATAGTGGACTTGACACTTTCGTGTGTCTGGTCATTCTTTGGCCAAGGGCAGACTGCCATCCTGACGACTCTTTCTGCAACTTGCTTCTTTTCCCTTAACAAAACAAAATGTCTTGAACATCGTTCTCTATTGTACATATTGATCTGCCTTGTTCTAAATGCTGCATAGCATATTCCATTGCATGGATGTGCCTATTTTAGTTTTCCAGTATCCTAGAGAGACCCTGGGGTGTTTCCAATTTTCGGCTATGACAAACAACGCTGTCATCCACAACTTTTCCAAAAGTTCCGCAGATCCTTTTACCACTGCTGAATTGTAAAGTTTCTTCCCGAAGGACCCACGTGATAAAACCAGCGAAAGCACTGTCGACTGCAAATCCAACTGTTTCTGCTTCTGCTGGGGCACGAATGTGATTGCCCCCGCCCCTCATTGGGTTTTTCTCTCGAGGAAAGCGGCCACCCCTGGCCCGGGCCGTAGGGGGCACACACACACAAAAAAAATCCCCAAACCAGAAAACCAACACACCCAAACCTGAAACTGCGAGTCCCAGAAAATGGGCCTGTGTCTTTAAGACGCATGGACCTCTGGGAGTTGTAGTTTCGCTGGCCACCCGCGCGGCCCTCCCCCCCCCCCCCTTCTTTCTGGATATGAAGACCCACTGTCCTTTTGGAAAGCGCTGCCCTAACGGTACCCGCCCGCCCGCGGTAGCTCGGCACGTGTCTTTTCGGGGTGGGTGGTTGGGGAGGGAGCCCGCCAGGGAGGCGGAGGTGTGAAACTACATTTCCCAGCGTGCGCCGGAGGGGGCGGTGGGCGGCCCGCGTTAAAGAGCCCGCCCCGCGGAACGCCGGCGGCCGCAGGTACGTCTATCCCCACTGGCCCCCGTGGGTCCCCGCTACGCCCCAGTACCCCCGCGGTTTCCCGGTGCACTCTCCCTGGTCAGGAGCAGCGCGCTGGACCACGAGCCACCCGAGTCCTGACAGGGAAAAGTCTCCGGGAACTTTGCCGGCGCCGTTGGAGCCCACCTGCTGCAGGAGGTGTCTGGTGTCCCGCCTGCCCTTGGCCTGGGACTGGGTCTTCCGGCGGCAGCCCCGGGACCTGGCCAGTGCTGCGGCACCTGCGCACGCCCGGGACAGGGAGTGTACGGGGCCCAGACTCCTCACACCTGAGCCAGGTGGGGCGCTCGATGCTGGCGCTGCTCTGATTTTGCTTTGAGACCGAGCTTCCTGACTCAGTTTACTCTGTCAAGGCTCAACGTTGTGCACGAATCTCAGTGATACACTGTTGTGTAATATGCAACACGATTTTGCTCCCAATCGACTTCTTTCTGTCGTTACTAAGAAGGCAGCCAATCAGAGTCCTCTATGAGCCCATTTTTTCTCTTTACGCTCTAAAATGCGCAAAGTCCTTGGCCCACCTCTCCAAAAAGCGTGTATGAAGGAGGCCTTATTTTATTCCACATTTAGTTCCCCCACCCTATCCCAGTCTTGGAGGACAGCGTGTGGCTGAGGACATTAAGAAATATTTCATCTTGACCTTAGCAGATGAAGTTCTGTTGACAGTGGGCAGAATATTAGAACAATTAGGGGCCTGTATTCTTTTCTAAGATTTCTGTGCAAATGTCAGGTGTGACAGAGGGGGCAGAGACTCCGAGAGAAATGTCTTGTTTCTACAGCATGATTAAGAGCATGAACCTTTGTGTTGGACACACCTGGCCTGCCACTACTAGCTGTGTGTGACCTTAGGCAGTCTGCTTGGCTCTGTAAGCTACAGTTTCTTTCTTCTTCTACAGCTTTGCAAAGATAAGATCCAACTCTTAGGGCTGCTGGGTGGGTCTTATGAGCCGATTCTGCAATGCCTTTGGCATAGTGCCTGAAGAAAGCACTGTGTGTCAGTTCCCTGTATCATTCTACCTTTTGCTGATCTGGCATGGGGTGCCCCTCAGCCTTGCTTGATTTCCCCAGGCCTTCCCTAATTTTTTTCTTCTTCGGGGCCATTTTTGACACAAAGAATATTTCAGAGCTCTTAGTCCCTCCTGTTTCAGGTCCAGGTTAAACTCTCCTGCTCCCTTCCGGTGAGGGAGGGATGGATAGGAAGTTTTGGACTGCAGTGCCCTTCCAAGTTTTGGGGTGATGGGGAGTCCTGAGGCCAAAGCTGCCTGTCAGGGGTGTCTGGGATCTTGCAGGAATAGGGCTGCCTCGGTATCGCTGCTGTGCTCAGTCCCTGGCTGGGAGCAGCTGGTGAGAAGCGTGGCCTCCATGTGAGCAAGGTGGGGGATTCAGATTGGAGCAGCTGGGGGCATCTGTCAGTTTCACTCCCTGCTAGAGGAAACCTAAGGGTGAGGGGTCCCTGAGGCCACAGTGAAGTCCCTCGCAGCCCTTCACAGGGAAGGCCAGGATTTCCCCTTCTGGGCTGAGCTGGGAACAGCAATTTCTGCTACTGATGGAGGAGGCCTTTCCTGAAAGCATGGGGGAGTGTGGGTGTTGCTAAGTGGTCGTGTCCTGTCAGCCTTAACCGTAGGCTTGGTGGCAGCAGAATCTGTCCTGAGAAGAGACCGTTCTGAGGTTCAGGTTTTCTGTGGGCTTTTGGCTGGGGCGTGGGCTGAGCATTGGCTGCATGCTCAGGGCACATCTCAGACAGTGGCATATGACTTGCTTCCACTGTCCCTCTCCTTGCTGAGCTTTGGGGGCTGGAGGGAAGAGGTGGTGGGTGGGCTGCTTCGTGGGACAGCAGTGGGAGTCCTGCCGGAGGTGAGTGCCAGGGGACTCCAAGGGATTCGTCCACAGGTGGTCTTGAGAGGCCAAAGGCTTTGGAGTCACACTGCTTCCCCATTTGGCAGGAGTGTTGGTGGGGTCAAGGGGGGGTGAAGCCGTAGCTTTGCTCTCGCTTTGCCCCTGCTTGATCAGACTGCCTTGGAGCAAGGTGGCCGACAGGTAGTGTTCCTGCCCCTTCTGGCTTAGAGCATCTGTGAGGGAGGTCCCTGTGCAGGTGCTGTTGGCCCCCTGCCCAGATCCCCTTACGCAGGCTGGTGCCCCCCTCCCCCAGCTTGCAGTGTGCACGTGGGATCCTCACAGCTGCCCCCTTCTCCAGGGAGTCGCCCTCAGCTGAAGGAGCCGGGGAGGTTAGACCCTCGCTCTCTCCCTCCCTCCAGCTCACAGCCAGTGATCGAATGGCAGCGGGCGGCGCTGGTGGTACAGAAAGGGCAGCCCCTTGCCTAAGGTGGGCCCAGCTGTCACCCCATCCTGCTTCCTCACTTCCTTCCTCCTCAGGAAATCGCACGCACTCGCATTTTAGAACAGCACCGTGCCCTTACCATGTGACCCAGCAATCCCACCCCAGGTGTCCACCTAGAGAAATGAAGCCACCTGTACCCAAGGTTTATAGCAGTTCATGACTGCACAGAGCTGGAGACAGCCCTGATGCCCTTCAGGGGGTGAATGGAGAAACACGCCGTGGCACATCCACGCCAGGGAATGCTGCTGTGTGGGAAAAAGGATTGGGCTATTGAAAAGTGCGACAACTCGGCTGAATCTCAGAGGCGTTACGTTGGATCAAAGAAGCTAATCTCAAAAGATTATATTCCAATTATTTTACAATTGAAGAAAAAGAAAATTTTTTTTAGAGATAGCATCTCACTATATTGCCCAGGCTAGACTAGAACTCCTGGGCTCAAGGGATCCTCCCACCTCAGCCTTTACTTGACAGTTTTAAAAAGATGAAACTGTAGCTATGGGAACAGATCAGTGGTTGTCAGGGGTTAGGGATGGAGGAGGGATAGCAGGAAGAAGTTTTTTGGATGCTGATAGTGGCATGTGTTAAAATTTATAGGACTGTATGCAAAGAGGAATCAATTTTAGTATATCATAATTTAAAAAATTTTCACATACATCATATCGCTCCCTCAGGAAGCCCCTCCACTTGGCCAGAATGGAGCAGCCGAAGGGGGTTGATTGGACCGTTGTCATCCTGACGTGTCAGTACAAGGACAGTGTCCAGGTCTTTCAGAGAGGTAGGTGACGCCCCATTCTCCCCTTGCTCCTAACAGAAAACCCCCTCCCCTTCCTCGCTATATCCCTACAGCCCCAGAGCCAGGCAGACCTGGGTTCAAACCCAGATCCTGCTTCTTCCCAGCCACGTGACCTGATACATATCATGCCACTTCCTTGTGCCTCAGTTTTCTCATCTGTAAAATGGGAGTGATGGTACTTCTCCCACAGAGTTGGGGAGAGATCTAGCGAACTACTACATGAAAAGCCAGCACGTGAAAGAAGATAAAATAGCGACCACTAGTAGGCTTGCTCAGGTGCTCTGGAGCAGGGCAGGGAGGCGGAGGGCAGGTCCCAGCGCATGTTCTGACCGCAGAGCTGGAGGTGCGGCAGAAGCGGGAGCAGATCCCAGCGGGGACGCTGTTACTGGCCGTGGAGGACCCCGAGATACGCGTGGGCAGCGGAGGAGCCACTCTCAATGCCCTGCTGGTGGCTGCTGAACACCTGAGTGCCCGGGCAGGCTTTACTGTGAGTGTTCACGAGGGCCACCCCTCGGCCCCATGTCTCTGTCGGAACCAGATCATTTCTGAAATCCCCGGCTCTTGTGGCTTCATCGCCCTGGCCAATTCAGCATTGGCTTCAGTTTTTTTTATCAATAAATGGGGCCTTCGTCTCTGCCCTGCCATCCGGGTGAGGGCAGAAGCCAGGGCCAGCTTTTGCAGTGTTTTTAGAAAGTCAAAATGAGGCTTTCTGGCTTCTCTTGAAAAGTTCAAAGATCTTGCTACCCTGGGCTGTCACTCCCACGTGGCAGCTGTTCACTGGGACTGAGATGCACCCGCCCCCTTCGGGCAGGCCGGGTGAGTCAGTGTCCCCTCTGGGCCCATGTCTTACACGCATCCAGCCACTTGGCTCAGTCATCTTGCCCGCGTGGTGTGCTGGCATGCAGAGTGAGGATAGTCACAGGCGTGGACATGCTCTGGTGATGGAGGTGGCACCTGCAGGGGAAGGGGACCACTGTGTGGCTGCCACAGAGCTAACTTCCCACTAGTCACACATTCAGCCAGCCCTGAGCTGTTGCCTGCAGCCTCGCCTCAAAAGAGGGAGCAGGGAGGTGGCCCAGGCAGAGGGCCACCGGCTTCCTTATCCTTGCCTGCCTGTGGCCATTGGTCTTGACCTTGCCTTTGTCCCTTTGGTACCTGAGTGGATTTGTGTTGGGTTCCTTCCCTGGACAATAGGGTGCCATGCTCTGGTGCCATGTGCCCGAGGCCCTGTCAATAGAGCTCTCCTGCCCCTGACAGGTGGTCACGTCTGATGTCCTGCACTCGGCCCGGATCCTCATTCTGCACATGGTAAGTGGCACTCGGGGCAGGGGCCACACAGAAGGCCAGAACCCCGAACCTCAGGGTTGAGCAGGACTTCAGGGGTGTTCTGCTATTGTGTGTGTGCACAAGATGTTCATTGTGCAAATCCAGAAGAATCGGAATCAGAATCAATCTCTAAATGTCAAAGAATTGGGAACAGGCTGAATATTAATATACACTGTATATCCTCCCCATGGAATAGTAGATTAAAAGGTCCATCTAACTCTATGTGAATCGACGAGGAACAAAGCTTGTCAGTTTCTGTGACCTTGGGCAAGTCATTTGACCTTTGCTAGGCTTCAGTTTCTATATATTTTATAAGTCTATAAAATGAGGAGGGCGACAGTGTCCCTCCGTGGGGACGTGCTGAGATGATCCATGTAAATGCTTAAAACAAGGCCTGGCTCACTCAGTGAAAAGGCCAGCGACCGAAGTTTGTACAGAATGATCTCAGTTTTTTAATGGGAATTTTTTAAAATTGGAATTTTGATTAATTATAGATCCACATGCAAGAAATAATACAGAAAGAAGCCTTTGTAGACTTTGCCCACATTCTCTCGTAATTATAACATTTTGCAAAACTGTAGTATAATGTAAGATTGTCATAGTATAATACTGACATTGATTCAGTCCCTAATCTCATTTCCCCAATTTTACTTATACTCTGTGTGTGTGCTAAGTTCTTTTCCAAATGATCTCATTTTTGTAAAAAAAAAAAAAAAAAAAAAAAGTAAAGAGTGTGTGAACAGTAGTCTGATAGGATATACCTTAAAATGAGGGCAGTAGTTAGCATCCCTGAGGGATTGGGTTTCTTTTTGAATATTTGCAGTTTCTAATTTTTTATAATCATGTTAATTTTAAAAATTAGAAAATGTTTTCCTGGTGTTTCCTTTTATAGCAGATGTCCTCTAGACTCTGTGCTCTGCCTGCACAGCTAATGAGCTGTCCCCAGGCTCTCTGTCCCAAGGGCTTCCTCACCAGTCCCCGCCCCCACAGGGCCGAGACTTCCCCTTCGATGACTGTGGCCGGGCCTTCACCTGCCTCGCTGTAGAGGACCCCCAGGCCCCCGTGGAAGCCCTGGTCTGCAACCTGGACTGCTTGCTGGACATCATGACCTATCAGGTGAGGCCGGGCGGTGGCCCCTGGAGCCTTGTCCCAGATAGAGCCATTTCTCTCCCACTGTACCCCCAGCTGTCGTCTGTGCTGGCTCAGCTGGGGAGCCCCAGGAGGAATGGTTTTGGGGGTACCCAAAGTTAGTGAGAGCTTCAAGAGTTAGTCTTGGTCACACTGGGGGAAGGTGTGCCCCCACCCCCCCACCCAACCTGGGGCCACAGCTTCCCCCAATGTGACCAAGACTAATTCTTGTCTTGGAGGTGAGTTCAGCAGTGCAGGGCCCTTGGGGAGGGTGGCTGCTAGGGCACAGACAGCCAGGCTGAGCCCTGGCTGGGGGAGAGCAGAGGAAGGGCTGGGCCCGGCATCAGCTGCATGTGGATCTGTTCTCTCTCCCCCTGCAGCTGGGTCCAGGCTGCCCGCCAGGCGTGTGGGTCTGCAGCACCGACATGCTGCTGTCTGTGCCTCCAAATCAAGGTGAGCCTGAGATGGCCTGGGACCTCCTTCCCTCGCCAGCAGTGAGAAGCCCGCTCTGCCGTTCTAGCTTGCTCTGTCTCTGGGCCCGGCCCACTGCCCTCTTCAGAAGGGAAGCTGTAGGGTGTGGAGAATGAAGCCCAGACCAAGAGGCAGGGCTTCCCCTGCTGGGCCTCAGTCTGCCTGTCTGTCGAATGGACATAAATACCCTTGCTGTGCCTCGGAGCTTTGTTGGAAGAACTTTGGGAAAGGAGGGTTGTCACTGTCCTAGACAAATGTCTGTTTGGCTTTGGAAACCATATTTCCCTTTTAGAGGTGCCCAAGTACCCCAGCTCTGGGCTCTTGAGTCCTGGCTGGGGACTCCCTGCCTCGGATTGGGGCCTCTGGTGGCCTCCCGATTGCCTCACCCCACAGGGATCAGCTGGGACGGCTTCCGGGGAGCCAGAGTGATCGCCCTTCCAGGGAGCCCCATCTATGCTCAGAATCATGGTGTCTACCTCGCCGACTCCCAGGTAGTGTCTCCAGGGGCAGGGCACGGGCTGCTGAGCTGGCCCGGGTGGCCTTCCAGCCCTGTGCAGTGGGCAGCCTCTCATCCTGCATTTCGAGTCTTGATGAGTTTCCTCACTCACTTGCTCTTGCCAAAAATGCATTTCACGCTGACTGCCCGCCAGGTTCTGCCCAGGCTCAGAGGCTGTGAAGACATTTAAAGGCTGCCCTCCACCGCCACAGTGTGGACGTCTCCAGCACCTGCCAGACTTGAGTCTGAGTTTTCACTTGGAGAAGTCCCTTGCTGTGGCTGTGGCTGGGGCCTCCTGCTGGATCCTATCTTGCTCCTTCCCTGTGTCTTTTCTTCCCCCACCCAGGGCTTCGTGTTGGACATTTACTACCAGGGCACTGAGGCAGAGATTCAACGGTGTGTCGGGCTTGATGGGCGGGTGCCACTGGTATGGCTGCTGGGCCAGGTTGGGGGACTTTGGGGTCCTTATGGGGCAGGGAGGGAGGGTTTGCTTTCCTTCCACAGGCAGAGCCCTACTCCTAGAAGATTCCAGGACAGGTTAGAGCCAGAATCTGAGGAAGGGGTGGTCTGGGAACTCAGGGTCTTGCCCTGAACCAGAAAGCCTGGAACTGGCGAGGCAGGGAATGCCACTGGGAGGTCTAGAGCCAGACTTGGGGATGCTTCCAGAAGGAAGGGCCAGGACGGGAGTGGTGGGGAAACCTGGGACTGGACCCTGTGGGGAAGGTGGAAATCAAGGTTTGGGAGAAGGCCTGAAGGTGCAGGGTGTTCCAAAAGGCACCTTGGTGGGGGCTGCCCCAAGTAAGCCTGGAGTCTGGGTGCTGGAGTGGCTCAGAGACCAGGTGTGCCTGTGCCTGGTGTGGCCCCGGCCTCGCTTGCCCCATCTGCATGTGTTTTCCTCAACTCGTGCCAAGGCCCCCACCTGACCTATTTGGGGACCCTCCAGGTCTCTGGGATTGTCTTCTTCTCAGTGGAGACTGCTGAGCACCTGCTAGCCACCCACGTGAGCCCACCCCTGGACGCCTGCACCTACATGGGCTTGGACTCTGGAGCCCGGCCTGTCCAGGTGACTGGGGGAGGGCAACTGGAGGGCCTTGGCTCAGGGGTGAGGTGCGGGATGACCTCAGCCAGCCCCTTCCCCTCTCTGGGGCAGAGTCTCTGAGGCTGGGACTGCCCCAGCTCAGCCTCGGAACTCCGGGGCGCAGTCGCTGCGCTGCCAATAGCTGTGCTTTTTCCCCTCGCCCCAGCTGTCTCTGTTCTTCGACATCCTGCTCTGCATGGCTCAGAACGTGAGCAGGGAGGACTTCCTGGTGGGGCGGCCCCCGGAGTTGGGGCAAAGGGACGCGGACGGAGCAGGTTATCTGCAGAGTGCCCGGGCCCAGCTGTGGAGGGAGCTTCGTGATCAGCCCCTCACCATGGGTGGGTACCGCCTCTCGGCTCTCTGGGGTGGAGAGACCTCGGGAGTGAGGCCCCAGCACGAGGACTGGCCGGTTACCCTGTCCCAGGCCAGCGCCCTCCACTGAGCTCACTGTCTTCCTGTCTTTTGTCTATTCCTGGGCTCCAATCCCCAGCTGTCTACTTTCTAGCTGTGTGGCTTTGGGCAGGTTTTTGAACCTCTGGACCTCAGCTTCCCCATGGGCCTGACATCGCCTGACGTCGCCATGCCTGCCGTCCTGGTGTCTGCTGGCAGGAGGCCAGTCTGGCGCCTGAGCTGCAGCAGGCATTGTGTTGGGGTCAGTACTTGTGTCTTTACAGCGTATGTCCCCAACGGCAGCTACAGCTACATGACCTCCTCAGCCAGTGAGTTCCTGCGCAGCCTCACGCTCCCCGGGGTCCCCAAGGCCCAGATCGTGCACTCCCAGGTGGAGGTGAGACCTCACTGCCCTTCAGAGGTGGCTGCTGGGTGTCTGGGCTCAGGCAGGATGTGGGCTCCAGGGCTCCAGAGCTCAGATTTCCTGAGTGTGGGCACTGGCGGCTCAGAGAGGCTAAGTAAATTGCCTAAGGCCACAGAGCCAGGAAGTGGCCAAATCAGGATTCTGGTCAAGGTCTGCCCGATTGAGAAGCTATAGAAGACTTTTCTGCGAGGTCTGCTTGGGGAGACAGACACGTTTGAGGTGGCGGGACTGGGTCAGTGCCCTGGTGTTAAGGAAGGGGGCAGGCAGGGTACAGAGGTGGCACTCAAGTGGCCGTGGTTGGGGTAGAAGAAGCCCCAGGCTGGGGCCGGGGCAGGTCCAGAGAGGAATCTGGCTGGCCGAAGGCACAGGGCGCAGCAGGCCCTGACGCTCCGCGCCCAGGTGCTGGGCTCTGGGAGAGGGTTGGGTGGCCCCCACCCTTGGCCCTCACGCCCACCCCCTGGCTGCACAGGAGCTGCAGCTCCTGGCGGCCGGGAGCTCCGTGGTCAGCTGCCTGCTGGAGGGCCCCGTCCGGCTGGGTCCTGGGAGTGTCCTGCAGCACTGCCACCTGCAGGTGAGGTCTGACAGCAAGGGCGGGCGAGTGGGGCCAGGGCAGCCAGCGTCCCGTGTGTGCTGGGGGGTGCTGGACGCCTGCCCACCCGGGACGCTTGCCCTCTCCCCTGCCAGGGCCCCATTCACATCGGCGCCGGCTGTTTCTTGAGTGGCCTTGACACGGCCCAGTCCAAGGCTCTGCGTGGCTTGGAGCTGCATGACCTTGTCCTCCAGGGACACCACATGCGACTACATGGCTCTCCGGGCCGTGCCTTCACCCTCGTTGGCCGTCTGGACAGCTGGGAGGTAGGCACCCGAGTTATATCCCCCATCGTCAGGCTTTGGGGAGCCCCAGGGGGCCCTCGCTGGAGCGATGGCTGTGAGGAGGGTGTGGCCGGTACAGTCTTCACAGGCCTCTGCCTCCCTGCTCTCATCTGCTCCGCGAGGTGGGCTGGGTGGGGATTTTTATCCCCTGCTTGTAGGCTGGAGACTGAGGTTCAGAGAGGGAGGTGACCTGCCTTCGGCCAGAGAGCCAGCTGTGGTGGATCGGGCCTGGAACCCAGGGCTCTGCTCCAAATGCCAGGCCCCTGGGCAAGAGGCTCCCAAGGCTTGAAGCAGTGTTTCAGAACTTGCTGGAGTGTGTGCCCACATCTCTCTTCCTGTCCTCTCGGAGCAGCTCCCAGCCCTCGGGCTGAGTGTCCCTAAACCCTTCCTGTGGCCCCGCAGCCCTGACTGCTTCCTCCTCTTCTCCCAGAGGCAGGGGGCAGGCACGTATCTCAACATGTCCTGGAGGGAATTCTTCAAGAGGACAGGCATTCGGTGAGGTCGATGGCCCCTATGGGGCAGCTAGGGTGGCCCCTCTTCCAGGCACACTCCTCCTGCCTGGGCAGCGCCTGCCCCCTGCCGTCCACTGGGCCTGGGGTGGTTTTCGGCAGCTTGATTCTCTCCAGCACTTTCCTTCTGGGCAACTTCAAGTCTCTGGCTGTGCTTAGACTTTGGGATTCCTGTTCAGTGGTCTGGGAAAAGGAGGCAGGGCAGCTCGGCCTCCCCCACTGAATGGCCCTCTTGTGCCACCTGGAGGAGTTTGTCAGGGCTTCCCTCCTAATTCACCCTCTCCCCGCGTCAGAGACTGGGACCTGTGGGACCCAGACACGCCCCCCAAGGAGCGTTGCCTTCTCAGTGCCCGCCTCTTTCCCGTGCTCCACCCCTCGAGGGCCCTGGGGCCCCAGGACGTGCTGTGGATGCTGGACCCACAAGAGGATGGGGGCGAGGCCCTGCGGGCCTGGCGCGCCTCCTGGCGCCTGTCCTGGGAGCAGCTGCAGCCGTGCGTAGACCGGGCTGCCACACTGGCCTCCCGCCGGGACCTGTTCTTCCGCCAGGCCTTGCATAAGGCGCGGCACGTGCTGGAGGCCCGGCAGGACCTCAGCCTGCGCCCGCTGATCCGGGCTGCTGTCCGGGAGGGCTGTCCTGGGCCCCTGCTGGCCACGCTGGACCAGGGTGAGTGTGCTGGGGAGTCAGACCAGGGTTACCTGCCCTCTAGACCATCAGCATGAGGGCACTGGGGAGCCATGAAGTGCTAAAGCAGAGAGACACACTGAGTTTACTTTTAGGTTTCTGGGAAGCTTCAGCCCTGTCGTGGGATTTGGTCAGAGGTTGAGGCCCGGCGGCTGAGCCTCAGGGTCCCGTGCACGTTGGCAAACCCTGCATGTTCCGTACTGGGTGCCAGGATGTGGGTGGGTGCAGAGCTCCAGCAGAGCCCCCGGGGGATGTGGCCAGCCCCCCCGAAGTCCCAGGCATACTGCTTGGGTGCTCAGAGCCTTAGCCTGATACGCAGCATCTCATGACCGGTCCCAGGGATTGTGGAACACTGTCCCTATTTAATCACTTACCCAGAGCCACACAGCTAGGCTGGTGGTGAGGCTGAGACTTGAGCCCAGGTGGTTTGACCCCAGAGCCTGACCTCTTAACCACTACGGGCATCCTAGGTAGGGGTAAAGGGACACATTTGGGCAGGGGCTGGCAGGATGAGAAGAGTTTTACCAGGCAGAGAATCGGGTGCATTTACAGGCAAGGATGTATCTTGAGCAAAAGCCAGGAGCTGTGCGGGGTCTGGAGCGTTTGGGGTCCCTTGAGTTGTCTTTCAGGGAAGAGGGTGTCAGGGGCAGGCCCCCCTCCTTGCCGCCCTGACTCCTGGTCCCTCAGTTGCAGCTGGGGCAGGAGACCCCGGTGTGGCGGCGCGGGCGCTGGCCTGCGTGGCCGACGTGCTGGGCTGCATGGCAGAGGGCCACGGTGGCTTGCGCAGTGGGCCAGCTGCCAACCCAGAGTGGGTGCGGCCCTTTTCGTACCTGGAGCGTGGAGACCTGGCTGGGGGTGTGGAGGCACTTGCCCAGGAGAGGGACAAGTGGCTGAGCAGGTAGGTGCTAATGAAGTCCCCAGCTGCCAAGGGAGGTGGCCCCTGATGGCAGAAACCCAGAGAGAGGTGGGGTACCTTTGGGTCATCCAGGGCAGTCAGGTCCCCAAAGCCAGGCAATCCACCCCAGCCCGGGTCTCCATGCCGCCAGCTCTCCCTTTCCTCCGGGCAGGCCGGCCTTGCTGGTGCGAGCGGCCCGCCACTACGAGGGGGCCGGGCAGATCCTCATCCGCCAGGCTGTGAAGTCAGCCCAGCGCTTCGTCTCCATGGAGCCTGTGGAGCTGCCGGCGCCTGGGCAGTGGGTGGTGGCTGAGTGCCCAGCCCGCGTGGATTTCTCTGGTGAGTGGGGGTGCGGCTAGCCACCCCCAGAGCTAGGCTGACAGCCCCCGTGACCAGCTTGGTCTTGCTGAACTGCCACAGGGGGCTGGAGTGACACACCACCCCTCGCCTATGAGCTCGGCGGGGCTGTGCTGGGCCTGGCTGTGCGTGTGGATGGCCGCCGGCCCATCGGGGCCAGGGCACGCCGCATCCCGGAGCCCGTGCTGTGGCTGGCGGTGGGGTCTCGGCAGGACGAGATGGCCGTGAAGATACCGTGCCGGAGCCTGGAAGATGTGCAGGATTACTGCCAGCCCCACGCCCCAGGTCAGGGCACCCCAGGACATCGGCAGGTGGGGACGGCACACACAGCCAGCTGGGGGATGGAGACAGAACCTAGAGTCCCCTCCATGGAGGACTGCAGGCTACTGGGGCCTGGCCTGAGGGGCGGCCAGTCTGGTGGAGGAGCCCTGAGGGAAAGGAAAGGCCTGGATGTCACCCTGCCCAGGCACACGCAGACACAGGAAGTAGAGATGGCACATTTTTCCATGTCGAGGAGCCCAAGGCCCTTTTGTGGCTTGGGGATGAGGCCTGCACTGCTGCTGGCCTTTTGTCCCACCAGATGAGCTCGCACTGGACTGGGAAATGGCGGGGGTGGGGAGTCTGTGTCTACCTGTGGAGACCAAATTCCTTGCTGGGTACCCGTCCCTCTGTAGGGGCCCTGCTGAAGGCGGCCTTCATCTGTGCGGGCATCGTGAGCGTCCACTCGGAACTCCCGCTGAGTGAGCAGCTGCTCCGCACCTTCGGGGGTGGCTTTGAGCTGCACACCTGGTCCGAGCTGCCCCATGGCTCTGGCCTCGGTGAGCACGCCCTGTCCCTTGCCAGCCACCTCCTGTCACAGCCCTCCAGCCTTGCCCGCGACCCCCCTCTCTGGCCTCTGCCCTGACGGGGAGTGGGGCAGGACTGGGCTGGGTAGAGGCGTTTCATGCCTGGTACCCTCCTTCACACCCCGCAGGCACCAGCAGCATCCTGGCCGGTGCCGCCCTGGCCGCCTTGCAGCGGGCTGCAGGCCGGGCAGTGGGCACGGAGGCATTGATCCACGCGGTACTGCACCTGGAGCAGGTGCTCACCACAGGTATGGGCCACTCCGGGGCTTTGGGGGAGGTCACCGACACTTTCCCAAGGGCTTGTGGGGGGCTCCCCTGGATTTCCATGTGATCAGCCAACAGCCACATAACCGTACTGCTCCTTAAAATGGTTAGCATTTTAAGCAATAAGTTTGCTTCTTATTACTTTGACCTCTGGTGGTTTTCAGCTTGAAATGTACTACCTCAGATGTTTTATGAGCACCTACTAAGTGCCAGATTCTGTGCTGCACTTTTCATGTTAGGCACTGGCCGGTACCAGGTGCTGTTCTTGGTGACTCTGCTTCCCTTCAGAGCTGTCCCTTAGACAAGGCTGGGCAGAGCTGGTTTGGACTTGCGGCCCATCCTTCTGGCACCATGCCCCTCCCTTGGGCTGTGACCATCTGTGCCTCCTACCCCTGCCCTGGCCATATGGTCGGGCAGCGAGGGCCCAGCATCGGCTATGATCTGATGAATGTCACTAGCACCGGGCTTCTCTCTCGTCCTGGCCACGTGCCCTCCCCTGGAATCCATGCACAGGACAGGGCAGCCAGAGGCTTGTCTGGTTCCAGATCCTCGGTGCTCTGTTCATCTACGGGTGCCGGGCCTCGTCTGCAGCGTGACTCTGGAAGGAAACTGCTGCAAAGACGGACAGATGTCTTATGGGGTCTTTTCCTGTCACTTTGCAGCCCAGCCTCCTCCTTTCATTGTAGTGACTCACATCCTACCATAGGTAGTTGTTAGCAAAAGAAGCAAGTGGAAGGCCTTTCAGTTTTCTTTTCACGTGTACCATTCAAGTTCTTCACTTGGTCAACTGACAACTATTTGTTGAGAATCCACTCTCTTGTGCCGCAGAGATAAAATGAGCACAGATAGGGTCCTTGCTTTCAAAAGTCCACTGTCTATTAGAGACAGACATTAATCAATAACTGCTCTAGTGAAGGTGTAATTACGAACTGCACCAAGTGCTCTCAAGGAGAGGGGCACAAGAGAGCTCGTGACATTTCGGGCCCTGTGCTACCACTGTGTTTTGGCTGTCAAGTTCCAGATGCCTCCTGCTATTTGCATTTTATACTTTAAATCCCGGCAGGCCCTTCCCCAAATATCAAGGGCTTGTCCCAGAAGGAGCTCAAGTTTTGTCATTTTTATGTAGCCGCAAGGGGAAAGGGAGATCGGTACCTTTCATTACTAAAGGAAGATGTAAACAAGCTCTTTCAAGTTAGAGAAAGATAAGAGACGCTGGAAAGCTGCCTTCCAACGTGAACACCGTGAACACTGCATCAGGAAAGACAGGCTGCAGGGGGAGGACCGTGTCACTTCTCCTCTGGCCCACGCTGCCCTAGGGAGCGCAGAGGTTTAGTGTAAAATCTTTACCCTTTGATGTGCTTTATCCCAATGCTAATAACACACTAGGTTTGCAACAAAACTCAAGCTTTGGGGATTCCAAGCCTGGCTCTGGCGTGAAGCCCTTTCCCTGCTGGGATTGTCCTGCTCCCAGGACTGGGGACAGAAGCTGCATAGCTCACCTGTCCCATGGAGTTGGGGGAAGCTACCTTTCTTTCCATGCTGGTCCCAGCCAGGGGTGTGAGGCTGGGAGCCTGGGCTGGGGAGAGGGAAGTTGGGGCAGATAGGCTCCAACAGTGACAGGGCCCTGGTATCACAGGAGGTGGCTGGCAGGACCAAGTAGGTGGCCTAATGCCTGGCATCAAGGTGGGGCGCTCCCGGGCTCAGCTGCCGCTGAAGGTGGAGGTGGAAGAGATCACTGTGCCTGAGGGCTTTGTCCAGAAGGTCAACGACCACCTGCTCCTGGTGTACACCGGCAAGACCCGCCTGGCACGGAATCTGCTGCAGGTGAGCCCTGGCCCCAGAACGAGGGAGGGAGGCAGGTGGCTCAGCCTGGCCCGGACCCTCCGTCACCTCTCTCCTGCCCCGTCTGCAGGATGTGCTGAGGAGCTGGTATGCCCGGCTGCCCGCCGTGGTGCAGAACGTCCACAGCCTGGTGCGGCAAACTGAGCAGTGCGCCGAAGCCTTCCACCAAGGTGACGTGCTTCCCCCAGGGGAGGTCAGGGCGTCAGCAGCCAGGAGCCTGTGGGAGTCAGAGGCCGGGCTCCTTTGCAGGCTTGGCGCAGGGCCCAGATAGTCGGCCCCTGGGAACAGAAGCCTACTGTCTGTCCTCTCTGGGGTCTCACACTTAGGCGGGAGCCGTATCTCAGGACAAAACTTGCATCGTGGGAGAGGCCCCCCAGCCCCACCTGACAGGAAGCAGATGGGGCAAGAGGCTCAGCCCCGTGGCTGAGTTCCAGGGAGTCAGGGCTGAGCAGGGCTCCCGGTGTGTGGCTGCACAGTTCACTGGGTACTGACTGCTGGGCGCCGTGTCAGTCACTTTACGAACATTAGTCCCCAAACAACCCTGTGAAGTGGGCTTTATTACCTGTTTCCAGCCAGCACGGGCACCGGGGTTTTTAACCGTGACTGGGCCAGTAGTGCCTCTTGGCTCTTGACTCAGTCTACAGATGGGTGTTGACCTTGGCCCAGGCACACCACTCCCCTCTCTGCCCTCGCCGCAGGAAGCCTGCCCCTGCTGGGCCAGTGCCTCACCTCGTACTGGGAGCAGAAGAAGCTCATGGCGCCAGGCTGTGAGCCCCTGGCTGTGCGGCGTCTGATGGATGTCCTGGTCCCTCATGTGCATGGCCAGAGCCTGGCAGGGGCAGGCGGTGGGGGCTTCCTCTACCTGTTGACTAAGGAGCCGCGGCAGAAAGAGGCTCTGGAGGCTTTGCTGGCCAAGACTGAGGTACCCGATGGGGTTGGGGTTGGTAGTTGGTGGCCCACCAGCTAGCCAGGGGCTGTATCTGCAAGCCCCCCTGGCCCTGCAGCCTCAGTCCAGCCTCCGGAAGGCCTAAGATTTTTCCATGTCCCTCTAAACACCTCCTGTCGTGTCCTGTCCTGTCCTGTCCTGTCCAGGGCCTTGGGAATTGCAGCGTCCACCTGGTGGAAGTGGATACTCAGGGCCTGAGCCTGAAGCTGCTGGGTAGTGAGGCCTCAACCTGATGCCTGTTCCCATGAGACTGATCCTTCGCTGCAAGGAAACCTGGAGCTGCAGCGGCCCCTCCCTCCCTTCCCCCACAGAGCTCTCTGCCTCCTACTCCTCAGCCACCTCTGCGCATCTGCTCCCAAAGCGAGCAGACTTGGCAAGCAGAGACGGTGCTTGGGACAGGACTGTGACCTCTGGCTGACAGCAGCCTACGCTTGGCCTCTATACTATTTGGACACAAGAAGGTCCTAAGCTTAGTGTCCCATGTGGCCTTTACCAATCCCATGGCCCAGCTTGGGTTTTGGCCTTCTCACTCTCCACTAGGGCGCTGGAAGAAGATGACAACCAGCCTTAGCTTATGGCTGGGGGTCCCTAGGTAAGGCCAGCCCTGAAGTGGCCCTTTGAGTCATTTTCTGTGGCCTTCCTTAGAGGTGTAGAGACTTCACGCTCAACCCTCATGAAGAGACTGAGCGAGGGTGGGGGTCCATTGCAAGTCTGTGGCAGTGAGCTGACGAGTCACTGTCAACCCAGGCCTTAACCAGCAACACTAAGGACTGTGCCAAGTGACCTGGTGCTGGTGGGCAATGGGTTCTATGATATTCTTGGAATAAATTCACTGCCCTTCCAGGTTATCCTCATAAAGTATTTTTTGTTCTGCTGGGAGCAATTCCCGCTTCCCCCGGCACTGTGGGCAACTGCCCCTGGAATGATCCAGCTTGTGGTGCTGAGGGCCCAAGAGTGGGGACGAGGGTCCAGGACCGGATGAGGGCTCCTGCCGTCACAGGGGGCCTGCAGTGGCTGTGCACCGCTCCGGGTGTGGGAAGAGGCTGAGGCTTCAGGCTTTTGCCTTCACACTTCAGCACAACTGGTGGACCTGTCCTGGCCCAGAGCGCCCAGCCCTCCCTGTTTCTGGAAACGGCACACTGGCATCTCTCCAAGGAATGTCTTTATTCAGGGATCATGAACATCACAGCTTTTCCTCAAAGTCAAACCTAATTCCTAGGTCTCCAGATGTACCCGTCTTCTAAA
The DNA here is from genome assembly GCF_041146395.1 of Eulemur rufifrons. NCBI lineage: Eukaryota > Metazoa > Chordata > Mammalia > Primates > Lemuridae > Eulemur > Eulemur rufifrons. The sequence goes on along the minus strand of NC_091005.1, from coordinate 15,963,948 downwards.
GGCTGGTAGGGACAGCGTGTCTGTTGTAGTGTTTCAGGGCCACACAAAAAGCTGGCCTGGGGTGCAGGCTGCCTGCCTTGGCTTTCCCACCGAATTAGGAGTCTACCTGTCTTGGTGGGGAAAGGCTGCCCCCAAAGCATCACCCAGGTAGGTCCTAGGGCAGAGCATGGAGTAAGTGTAGGCCTTGTTTCCTTGCTGCCAGCCATGGAACAGTCTGGACTGTCGGAGCTCCCTCCAACCAGACAGCCTTGCTCAGCTCCTTGGCTATGGCCACTTAGAGAACAGGCCTGGAAGTGTGACGGGCCAGGTGGGCTCACCCTGGAGCTACAGGCGCAGCCTCTTGATGTCCTCGCTGCGGAAGTCCATGCGCAGAGCCAGCACCTGGCGCACTTCGGCAGGGGTGAGGCGCCACGTCAATGGGCCAGAGTTGGCACCCCAGTAATCTAGGATCTCAGTGACCTGTGGGGAAGAATGCAGAGACCCGCTGGCCAGGTCAGGGCTATCCTGAAGGAAGCCTCTGGGCTCCAGCAGGGGTAGAGCAGGGGTACCGAGCAAAGGGAAGGTGCCCTGCAGGGCTGGGCTGCTGGCAGAGACATGGTTTTGAGGGAGTGGCAAGGATGCAAATTTTGTCATTGTCCCTCTTTCCAGTCACCTTTCCCTGGGTAGGCCAAGGGAGTCCCACATACCCGCTCCAGATTGAGGATTGTGGCCATCTGGGAGAGCCGAGCAAACTTGTCTCGGATGGTCCAGGTGGTCACCGTGGTAAGGTAGGCAATAAGTGACCTGAGCTCCTTGTCAAACTGCAGACCGCCCAACTGGGGAGAGCACAAGACAGTTAACGCTGTTTAGGGCCCGGCCCTCTGGCCAAGCAGAACTGGCTTCCAATTGTCCTCAGAGCTGGGTGGCAAGGCTGGCTGGGCCTTATGTGGTGTCCTGTAGCTCCAGTTAGCTCTAAGGCCTCAGAAGCCAGAACAGGACTAGGCCCAGACATGCAGGGCCTATGGGTAGCAGACAGAGGGGACATGAGTCCTGGGGTGGCAGCATGATTTGTCTTCCTCAGAGAAGAAATGACAGGGCTGTGGACCCGTGCCCCCTTGACCTTACCCGGTTGAAGGTGGATTTCAGCACCACTCTTTCCAACTCGACGGCAACAAGGTTGGTCATGAGGCCGGTCAGGCTGTCGTAGATGACCGGGGACAGGCTGGCCTACACACAGAGCTCAACATCAGGGAGTGCCACCTAGCCAGTCTGCCTCTACGCTGGAGTCTTCAGGGGATGGGGACAGCTACATGAGGCCATGGGGGACTGTTTCTACAGCCTAGGGTTGGAAGGGCTTTCGGGGTCCCCAGCAGGAATGTGATGAGAAGCCACCGGCAGCTGGTCTGGGCAGAGGTGGGTAATCCTCTAAGCTGGTTCTTAGAGCTCCTGCTCACCTTGAACTCCGCCATTAGCTGTTCCAAGTTAAGGATGAACTGCTGTACCCAAGGGTCGTTGGCTTCATAGTCGTTGAATTCTTCCTATAGTCAGGAAGCAAGGTGGGTCACCATGGGCCTCTTTCTAAGAAGTACCATTCACCCCCACCCCACCTCTGCCTGTCTAAGAAAATAATGTAAGAGGTTTTTCCACCCCCGTAGCTTCTTACTCTTCCAGTCTAAAACCAGCTTGGACAGCCAGGGTGGAAGAACGCTTCCGACCAGTGAACCACCTGGGCTGTAGCAGTAGCCCACATAGCACGGTAAAGCTCCTGGCATTTTCCTCCCTCTCACATCTCATGTTCTACAGGAATGAAATCACTAGGGTAAGGGAAAAAAAACCTCTTAAGTCTATGAAAGGTGGGGCAAGGAGAGCCTCAATAAAAGAGGGTGTCAGGTCAAAGCAAGCTCCTTCAGATGCCCTTCTCACTGTGGGAACAAACTCTCCCGGGAGGAACCTAGTCTTCAAGGGTAGGGGTGAGGAAGTGGGCACCACGGCTCCACTGCCTTCCAGCTGGGGATGGGGACGGGGTTGGGGGTGGTGGCAATCCCGGGCTTGGTGGCTGCCGGTGGTCAGGCTGACCTCCTCGATGTTGTGGGAGACGGAGAGAAAGGTGTTGATCCAAGGCTGCACCTGCGGCCTGACTGCCGTGCTGTTGAGCTCTGTCAGCCCTTCCTGCACAGGGACAAGGCAGAGACACATCAGACCGGGGGGGCACATGCCCCCTCTTCTTCATTCATCCCTTGACTGCAGGGCATTCTGCCAGCTCGGAGGCATTCTGCAGGCCCTGTCAGAAGGATGACAGAGAGAATGCTAATTAAAGAAGCCAGGAACAATGTGTCCCTTTCCAGATCTGTGCTGGTTCAGGTCCAGGCTGGAGATGAGACCCTGAGGTTCTGGTAAACTTTCAAAAGAAGAGATGTGAGAGTGCCTGGTGCTGGGCAGCACCTGTGAGTAAGGCCAAGCAGCAGGTAAGAGCAACCATGTGGCTCCATTTCCTCTGAGCGATTTTCTGAGGGCTCTTGTCATCGTGGGGGCCACGTGGAGATTCTAGAGGACCAGATGTTGGCTTGTCAATGTGACAGCTTCACTGCTGAAAAACCAACAGGGTCTTTAGTCTCAAGGGACGTGCACAACCTCGGGGGCTTGTGTGCGACTCCCTCCCTCCTCCTCCCCCCCATTTCCTGTACACAACGGAGCCCAGGACAAGCCAGTTAACAGTCTTCTCAGAGCAACACAAAGGCACGGGATTCAGTCAGCAGTTGAACCTGGGGCTTACCTGCAAGAGGTCTCGGAATTTGTTGGACACGGCAACCAGGTCAGAAAGGCAGCTGTCAAACTTGGCCTGGGCCTGCTCGCCTCCGATGCCCTGGCTGAACAGCTTGGTGCAGTCGCTCTAGGGGAGAACTCCGTGTTAAGGCTGCCGAGCATGCCTGGGCCATGGGAGTGTGGGGACAGGCAGACAGGAGGCCAGTATGCAGCCAGCCATTTCTCCTCATCCAGCTTCCTGTGGGAGCAGCTATGGCTCATCCTTGCCAAGAGCCCAGGGTGGGCTTCGGAAAACCTGTATTCTATCCCGGTGGCTATCCACTCGGTTCCCACCTCCCCCTTGGGAGCATGGGGGCACCAGTGTCAGGGGAACTGAAGAATAAACATAAATGCCTGAAATGTTTCAGACCTTTAGAGTAGACATTCCTAGATTCAAGTCCTAGCTCAGTCATGTATTAGTTGAATGACCTTGGGCAAATGATTTAAAGTGTCTGAGCTTCAATCTCCTTGTCTATAAAATGAGAAAACCAATTCCTGCTCCCATGGTATCGTGAACGTTGTATAAGGTGATTCACAAAGTGCTTAGCCCGGTGCTTGGCACATGGTAGACACTAAGGAGACATTAGCTATTGTTACAGTTTCTGTTTCTCAAATATTTTGGTCTGGCTGCCAAAGGGAGATTGTCATGATCATAGCTAAGGTTTAAGTGCTTACTGTGTGCCAGGCTCTGTTCTAAGCATTTTACTTTTATTAAAGTACTTGCTCTCCTAAAAAAACCAAACAGACAAACCCACAAATGTTGAAAATAACATTGAACTTAAAAAAAAAAGTACCTACTTGTGAAGTAGGTAAAATTATTATCTCCATTATACAGATGAGGAAACTGAGGCACGGAGAAGTTAATAACTTACCCGAAGCCACAGCAGAAAGTCATGGAGCTGGGATTCTAGTCTGGGAATTCTGGCTCCAGAGTGCCTGTTCCTGATCACTATACTGTGGCCTAGGTAGAGGGAACGCCACACGGGGACTTCCTGAAGCTCGTGCTTTAGGTTGCAGGAGCTGCCCACATTCTTGTAGCCTCCACAGAAAGTCTGTGCTGTTTGGACATGGCGGGGAGCAGTGTGGAAAGCTGCCCAGGGACTGGCCTGGCAGGCAGAAGCCCTCTGTTCCCACAGCAGCTCCAACGCTTACTATCTTTAGCCTTGTGACCTCATCCGGAAGGTGGACATCATGCCACCTGACCCGCCTGTCTCCAGGGTTGCTGAGGGGGCTGAGAGAGAATATCTGTGCGATGCAGTGTAAGGGGCGGGGGTGGGATTTATGGGAATTGTTTATTCAGCTCTTTGCTGTCCCTCTTTTCTTTCACTTGGCTAATTCTATGGGCCCAGTTCTGAATTTCTAACATTTCCCAAAATTTTACTTACAAAATCCAACAGACTGATGTTAAGGAGGAAGTCAGGAATATAATCTAAAGTGCCATGACTTAAAAACAACGATGACAGCCACCTTGTTGAACACATGCGATGTGACAGAAACTATGTTATCAGTACATTGTATCACCTTATTTTTCATTTTAAAGACTTTCTGGGGTAAATGCCTAACCTAGTCCAGTTACAGTACTACTATAAACTCTTACCCGACTGTTCTCCCTGAGCCTCCCTCAGTAACGCCGTTAGCTACTGGGTCCTCTCTCCCCGCCGTGTGCTGGCTCCCAGCCTCCTCCTCGGCCTGCCTAGCCCAAAGCCACACTTCACACCAGCTGGTGCCTCAAGCCCTTGCCCCCGCTGCAAAGCATCCTCCTCTCCTCCTCTGTCCAGGTGCCCCCTGTGGAGACAGGACCTGACCTCACTCCCTTCCCAGAGGCTAAGTTGGGGCGTAGGGAAGAATTGGGCCCCTCATTTTCTAATACTTAAAAGTGACAGCTCCATGCTGTTATTTGTAACTTAATATAATTAGTTAGTACCACCGCATGCCTCTCACATACCAGGTGCTTATCACATTGGTCTCAGGGTAAAACAAGGTCGCAGGGTAAAACAACCCTGCTTTGCCATGGAGGAGACTGACGCTCAGGAAGGTTACAGAATTTGCCTAAGGCCACACATTCAGTGCTCAAGTGGAGATCTGAACTCAGGGGTATCGACTTCAAAGCCCAAGGAATTTCCACTATACTCTGCTGCCTTGCCTCAAAAAATAACAGCAACCAGCTTTGTATAGGGCTTGGTGAACCTTATCTTAATCTCTTTCATTTATAGAGGGCTTTGTCATTTTATAAGGTGCTTTCAACCCTGTTTTTCATTAGGCCACCCCGCAAGCCCAACGTAAGGCAGGATAGAGATCTATCTGTATCTCATTTCACAGATGAAGAACTGAGGCTCGGAGAGTTAAGAGACTTGTCCAAGGTAACACGCCAAGTATGTGCTGGAAGAGCTAATTTGAATTCTGATCTTCCAAATCTTGATCCTTTCCCACTGGCCCAGGCATGCCTTGCTACCATGCCAATCACCAGCGAATCCCCTCAACTGTGGCTCAGTGTCAGACAATGCCCCTGTCTCCACCAGGATGAGCGTATGGGGCTTTCTCTCAAACTGGGGAGGCTACAGCTGCTGAAAGCTGACAGGCAATTTCTCCCATACCTCCAGTGTCTTCTTCAGAGTGGAGATGTTTTCACTGCAGACTTCCACGTTGTTCAAAGTTACCTGGGAGATGAAGGAGGAAGAATGTGATTTCCTGCTGACTGGTGTGTGCTACCCACTCCAACACCAGACTGGCTGACAGCTGCACTCTTTGAAGCTCAGAGGACTGGCTGGAGTTTAGACTCAGGCTAAGGAAAAGTCACAGCACTGTCATCAGGCAGGAGGCTCAGATCTCGGACCGGGCAGAATGGTGAATCAGTCTTGCTTTTTCTCCTGTGCCTAGTGCCAGGGAGCAAAGCCATAGAGACCTCAGAGGTAGAAAGCCCAGGTTTCATGTCTCTTGGCTCTGTTACATACAGACCAGAAATGACTCAAGCACACAGGTCTGCGATAAGTTCTGAGGCTCCAAGTTGCCAAGCCCAGGTCAGTTATACAAAGTCTGACATTAAAAGAAAAGTCTCCAGAAAGCCTGCCACTTATGAGGCATTTTCTCATCCTTTCTCTCACTGACCCTGCCAAATACCCCCACAAAACAAGTATTATCAAACCCAGTTCATGGGAGAAAACGAAACTTCTCAGAACGTGAAGTTGCTAAAGTCAGCCAGCAACTGACTTGGCAAATATTTACTGAGAGCCTGTTACGTGCTGACACTGTTCTAGGCACTAGGGAGAAAGCAGTTAACAAAACAGACAAAGTCCACCCCCTCATGGAGTTGATATCCCAGAAAGGAAGTCAGATAGTAAACAAATGTATGTATTATATAATGTCAGGTAGTGATAAATGCTACAAAGAAAAATAAAGCAGAGTAAGGGACAGAAACTCAGAGTGACAAGGCCACAGAGCTGGAGCCACGTTTAGAATTCAGGTCTCCCTACTCTGGGGCCAAAGGCTCCTTTTTTCATAGCTCAACTGCCTTATAGACTAGGTGCAGAATACTAATTGTAAAAAGCAGCATGTGACAAAAGTGATCATTAAGGCACTTACTGCTCTGGCTATTTAGAAGAAAGAAAAAAATTGTTTTGGTCTGAGGCATTCAAGGAAGGGTCCATGGCAGAGTTGGTAGCTGAGCTGAACTTAAAAGGCTGGAATAGGCCGGGCGAGGTGGCTCACGCCTGTAATCCTAGCACTCTGGGAGGCCGAGGTGGGCGGATCGTTTGAGCTCAGGAGTTCGAGACCAGCCTGAGCAAGAGCGAGACCCCATCTCTACTAAAAATAGAAAAGAAATTATATGGACAGCTAAAAATATATATAGGAAAAAAAAAAAAATTAGCCGGGCATGGTGGCTCATGCCTGTAGTCCCAGCTACTCGGGAGGCTGAGACAGGAGGATCGCTTGAGCTCAGGAGTTTGAGGTTGCTGTGAGCTAGGCTGACGCCACGGCACTCACTCTAGCCTGGGCAACAGAGTGAGACTCTGTCTCAAAAAAAAAAAAAATAAAAGGCTGGAATAAGCTGGGCACAGTGATGCACAACTGTAGTTCCAGCTACACAGAAGGCTGAGGCAGGAGGATCACTTGAGCCCAGGAGTTTGAGACCCGCCTGAGCAACATAATAAGACCCTATCTTTTTCTTTAAAAAAAAAAAAAAAAAAAGGCTAGAACACTGTTCTGTTTTTTGGTTTTTTTTTGACATAGTCTTGCTCTGTTGCCCAGGTTAGAGTGCCGTGCGTGGCATCGGCCTAGCTCACAGCAACCTCAAACTCCTGGGCTCAGATGATCCTCCTGCTTCAGCCTCCTGAGTAGCTGGGACTACAGGTGTGCACCATCACACTTGGCTAATTTTTCTATTTTTAGTACAGATGGGGTCTCGCTTTTGTTCAGGCTGGTCTCGAACTCCTGACCTCAAGCAATCCTCCCACCTTGGCCTCCCAGAACGCTAGGATTACAGGCGTGAGCCACTGCAACTGGCCCTCCTAGTTGATATTTCTTAATGGCACTTAAGATTTCCCGACATGATACGGTTTGTTGCTTGTCTGCCTTCTCCACTAGAATGAGAGCTCATGAAGGCAGGGATCTAGCCTGTCTTCTTCACCACTACATCTCTAATACAGCACTATCCACTTCCCTGACAATGGAAACATTCTAAATCTGCACTGTGCAGTACAGTAGCCCCTGGCCATGTGTGGCTACTGAGCATTTGAAACGAGGCTAGTACAAGTCAGGAACTGGATTTTTAATTTAAATATAAATTTCAATGGCCACCTATGGCTATTGGCTACCATGTTGTGCGGTGAAGCTTTAGAACCCAGAACAGATATTTCCCAATAAATATCTGTTGAGTGAGAGAGTGAATGGATGTATTCTGGGAAGGGGATAATATAAGCGAATGTAGAATGGCAGAAAACCCCAAAAGGCATTTGGGGAAACAGAGTCAGTTCACAAACATGTGCTGGGAAGTGGCAAGACGTAGAGGGGCAGAGGTGGGTAGAGTCTGACTGGGACTGGCGTCTGTGCTCAATAGTCAGGACTTTGGCCTATGGACAGTGGGATGGCACTAAAGATTTTTAAAAGCAGGTGAATGCCACATGAGCACAGCTGTGGTTTGGGAATCCTCATTTAGAGGCTCTGTGTGGGAGGAATTAGCATTTAAGAGGCTCCCACTGCCTCTGCACTGGCGTGCTAGTGGCCTGACCAGGAAGGCAGCGGTGAAGTAGGGGGAGGCAATCTTCAAGATATGAGTCAGGAGTTTCAGGATAAAAGGAGAATCCCAGAACCCCGGGGACTGAGATTAGGAAGTCCCTCTTGCCTTCCCCAGGGTGCTTCCTTTGTCAATACTAAAACCCACACCGCCGACGGCACTGCTTGGGCCACTCTGGCTGTGGATGGATAAGCCTAAAGGCCTTTCTTTAACACGCCACAACACAAGCCCGCCAACATCACAAGTTTCCAGAGAAATAAATGTACTGTTATGACAGCTTAGGGATGAAAGCCACACATAAATGTTTCCAAGGCATTTAAGGACACCAAGAATAACTCTCATGAGGGGAAAATGTATTTGGGGTCAAATGGTATTGATCTCAGAGTTTCCCCTGTATTGACAGACATTGTAAGCATGGATTCACTGGGCTTATCCCCTGCCCGCGGTGAATGATACGTCAGTATAGTTGGAGAATTTATCTTGACAGCCAAATGAATCAAGGTGACATAAAAAATAGGCCTTGCAGTGGCAGTGATGACATTTTAAGTACTTGGCATCGGGAAAACTGGAAACCTGTCATCGAGCATTTAGCATCACCTTTGTATTTTGCCTTATCTTCTGGGCCCTCAAACAATGAACCTGTGTGAATGGGAGGTCCTCACGGAGCAGTGAAAGAGCGAACACACGCTGGCCAGCCTTTGCCCCTGTGTGGGTGGGTGGCGGAAAACGGGACTGGAGAGGTGGGATGCGTCAGATTTAAGAGGCCTCAACAGGCAGACATCTAGCTTTGCTGTGGTGGGTAGCAAGGAGCCAATGAATGTTTCTGAGCACAGAAATGAAAGAATGAATATAAGTTCTGTAAAAAAATGAAATAGAATGCAAATGAAATAAATTTAAGTCACTTCATGATCAGATCATGCTGGTTACTGGATATTTTGGCAAAGTTCTCCAAAGGTACCATATTTCAGAGGCCACAGTTTTTTGGAATGGATCCTCTTCTTTGGCAATAACCATGATGTGCCAGATTGACAGAACCTATGCCCAGGGGAAATATTTTCCATGACAGGAAGAAAGTGGGGCTGCCTAAATAGCCTTCATACTGGATCAGCCAGATGACTAGTTACTGTGGGTTCGCCTGCACAGGAGCAGGGTAGATTTAGCACGTTTAGGTTTCTGTCTCTGAAAGAAACAGCTCTTAACTTTTTGGGGGTCATAGAACCTTTTAAGAATCTGGTAAAAGCTAAGGACTCTTGTTCCAGAAAAATGCATGTACACATTTTTGCACTGAACCCCATGTGTAGACTGATGATTGACAGTTCTGCTACTGGATGTTTCCTTCACGCTCTGAACTTGCCAATGTGAGGGATGGAGCAGAATGGACTTCTGACAGCGCCGTTCCTGTGCATGCCAAGACAGTGCGCCACAGAAGCATGAGCTTAGGACTCGTGTATTCTCTTTGGCTCATCACAAACTGCCTGTTGCCTTGTACAAATCCTTTCATCCTTCCATGCTTCTCCTTGCTGAGCTGTCACACAACTTCTAAGACTCACATCACATCTGTCATTCTGGATAGCTGAGGGCTTTAATAAGGTCACTTTGCCAGAAGATGCTGAAAGCCTAAGATGTGCACTAGAAAAGCAGTCCTGGCAGGCCTCAAGGATTGGCACCCACTGTGCTGTGGGCCTCTCCTCAGAGAAGCAGTCTGCAGGCCTGGCACAGATGTTAGCTACAGCTGGTTCTGTGGCTGATGCGAGCCAAGCTTGACACTCCGTGGGGCCCCTGAACAGTTGGGCACTGCTCTTGGGAAGAGACGCCAGGTGAGAGCTGAGAAGCCCAGCCTTCTGGCAGGGAATAGTGTGCACATCCTGGCTCAGGCTACTGAGAATCGGTCCCTGAGAAAGAAGTAGTTTCAGAACCTTCTAGAAAGAGCTTTCCTTAAAGGAGGAATTTTCCTTCTAAATAGACACTGGAGGAAAAGTTACCAGCTCAATGCTGATTATACTGTGGTTTAGAGATCATAGTTCAACCTCTCAAGATAAACTGAACCAGCTCCTGATTTGTGGGCTACTCACCAGGAAGGACAGCTTGGCCTCGTCAGTGCTCTCGATGCCTTTTGTGTCAAATTTGCCCTGCTGGAGGCTGCTATGCATGATGTTCACGGCACTTGTCACCCCACGCTGGATGTCCTGTAAGGTTGTGGCCGGGAAGCCCATCCGCAGCTTGTTGCACAGCACATCCCTGGGGGGTACAATGGCATATGGGGAGTGACAGCACTCAGCTTGGCCTCCGGGACAGCAGGACCAGAGTGCCCATTACCCTAATCCAGCACCACAAGCTGGGGAGAATACCCAATCCTTGAGACCACTGTAGGAGACTCTAGGAGCCAGGGTTTGAGAGTGACTACCACTCCTCAAGGACAGTGATGTGACAAGGACATACAGAGGAGACTGGCCGATTCTTTATTTCTTATGAGGCTTTCAGTTATCACCACTGTGCTCCAACAAATGAAGCAGAGGCAGTATGGCTTAGTCGAAGGCAGTAAGTACTGTCTGGGAGTCGAGAGAACAGGTTTTGCCTCAGTCAGCTCTGCATGCTACAGTCTACCACTCAGGAGGTGTGTGATCTCTGACGAGGGATGGAATCTCCCTCAACTCCAGTTTCCTCATTTATAAAACAGAGCTAATAGCTACTACCTCACAGGGTTGTTAGTAGGACTAGAGAAGAGTAGAAGATCGGCATAGCGTCTGGCCGTAGCAATGGTAACTATGAGTGGTATTATTACAATGACTGCTTTCATTTGAACTGCCCGTTCTTTTTCCTAGAACTCAGGGCCTCTTCAATTCAGTTCAGGGAACAGAAATTTGGCCCATAAGATATCTGGCAGATCAACAGCTGCCTGGAGCCAAGGATACTGTGCTAGGGATAGGAGCTTATGTCCTGTGTAAAACTGAACTAGAGCCATATAAAGGCGAAAAAAAAAAAAGAAACAAATAGGCCTCAGGAATCAACCACAACTAGGACCTTTCTGCCTAGGAAGGAGAAAGGGAGTCAACTGTACCTGAAGTCAGACTCCAGCTCTGTGGTGGCGAGGTTGATCATGGCACAGAGACAGTCGATGCTGGAGCTGGAGAGAGCCCGCCCAATGCACTTCTTAACAATGTAGAAGACGTCATCCACCATGCTCGAGGTCAACTGGCCCTTCTCACAAGTGTCCAGAGCCACCGCCTACCCAAAAGGTAAAACACACAGTGAAGGTTCCAGTTCAGCATGTCCTGTTCTAGATGGTTCTGGTGACACTGGCCCTGGCACTACTCCCTTTTCTATACCTTGTCCATGTTTCTCCCAACATGGCTTATTCTGGTCACAGCTTGGTGTAGATCCTCCTTGCCAAAGTAGCTCACTTCTCTATTGATCACTAGATTAGGAAATTAAATATATAGGGCCTTTGCCTTGGGGACATCTATTACCTGGGATGTAAGGCATCTGCAGAGGCCCTACTTCTCTGAGCCTTCTCACCACATACCTCCAGGGAGCAGGGAACGAGTAGGCTCCCTGAGGAACTGAGCTAATTCTTTTGTAATCCTTGGGAAAGAAGTCCCAACTGGATATACGAAGAGTATGATGATGCCAAAGATGCTCTCTAACCATACAAAGTGATGCCACTCAGTTTACATGCAAGAGAATTCTGAAAACTGGACCAAGAAATATGTAGGACATGCTCAGCCATTTCCTTCAGCCTGGCTTCTTAGACAGGAAGCCCCACTTCTAAGAGATGTGTTCTAGGTCCTACCTTATTGACAGATTCCCTCATGAAGTACTCCTCCATGGTAATATATAAGCCAATTAGTTCCTGCATGGTACAGCTCAGTAGGCAGTTATTGAGGAGTTTGTCCAAACACTTCTGGTGCTCTAGGGGACAGCCAAAAAAGGAATACTCACTTTTTTCCCCAAGGGAAACAGAGCAACTTTTTCATTTTTTCAAGTATTTTTCAAGTTTTTGTTCCAAATATTTACACATTTTATATGGTTGTAATCAAAATACAGATATAATTTCATATTCTGCTTTACAAAAAGTGTTAAGTATTTTTCATGTTACTACATACCTTATTTTTTCTTCTTTCTTATTTTTAAAAATTTTTAAATTATTTAAGAGACAAGGTCTTACTCTGTTGCCCAGGCTGGAGTGCAGTGGCACGATCATAGCTCACTGCAGCCTTGTGTTCCTGGGCTTAAGCAATCCTCCTGCCTCAGCCTCCTGAGCAGCTGAGACTACAGGCACATGCCATCATGCCCGGCTAATTTTGTTGTTTTTTTTTTTTAATATATATTTTTTTGAGACAGAGTCTTGCTTTGTTGCCCAGGCTAGAGTGAGTGCCGTGGCGTCAGCCTAGCTCACAGCAACCTCAAACTCCTGGGCTTAAGCGATCCTACTGCCTCAGCCTCCTGAGTAGCTGGGACTACAGGCATGCGCCACCATGCCCGGCTAATTTTTTCTATATATATTTTAGTTGGCCAGATAATTTCTTTCTAGTTTTAGTAGAGATGGGGTCTCGCTCTTGCTCAGGCTGGTCTCAAACCCCTGAGCTCAAACAATCCGCTCGCCTCGGCCTCCCAGAGTGCTAGGATTACAGGCATGAGCCACTGCGCCCGGCTTTGCCCAGCTAATTTTAATTTTTTTTTTTTGTAGAGACAGGGTCTCACTATGTTGCCCAGGCTGATCTTGAACAGTAAGAGATTGTTGCTTAACTATTACAAACAGTGCCAACTATATATACCCCAGCCTCCCAGAGAATATAGGAAACATGTTTTACCTTGCTTTACTTCTTCTGAAGCCATGGAGTCCCCCACCTCAAAATCAGAGCTGATCCTCTTCCTGAGGAAGCGTAAGTATAGCTCACTGCGGGCATTCATCAGGGTGACCTCAGTCAGGATGGGGTCCAATTCCCTAAGACAAATGGAGCACAAAGAATAGGACACTGGGTTCCCTCAGATAGAAGAGCTATAGGGCAAACATAGTCCCAAGCTCCCCCTCTCTACTGGTCCCATAAGGATCAGCCCCGCCAGATGGTCATCCTGGCTCTGTTGACCCGATTATAATCAGAGACAGCTGTCAGTCACATTTTCCATTCACCTGTTTCGCCCAAATCATTCATCCCTAAAATCCTGCCAGGGCTAACTGGGTGCAGTAGTGTACACCTACAGTCCCAGCTACTCAGGAGGCTGAGACAGGAGGATCACCAAAGTCCAGGAGTTTGAGGCCGGCCTGGACAACATAGCAAGACCCTGTTTCTAAAAAAATTCTAGGCCAGGCACAGTGGTTCACACCTGTAATCCCAGCACTTTGGGAGGTCAAGGTGGGAGGACTGCTTGAGGCCAGGAGTTCAAGACCAGCCTAGGCAACATAGCGAGACCCTGTTTCTATAAAAAAAAGAAAAAATTCTGTTGGAGCTAAATAAGGGGTTGTGGAGGTGTATTTTTTTTTTTTTTGGTGGTTTGAATAAAAATTATCTATGCCTCATGTGAAGGAAAACATACTTCCCCAATCTCTAATTTAGCTCTGGCAGGATTTTAGGAAGTATCATTAAACTGTTCCCATACCCATTCATCTATCTTGATGAATAGCCAAAATAACCTTGAAAAAAAACAAAGTTGTAAGACTCATATTTCCTGATTTCATAAGTTACCCATAAAGCTATAGCAATCAAGACTAATTGGTACTGGCATAAAGATAGAAATAGATTAATGGAACAGAATTGAGAGTCCAGATGGTCAACTGATTTGCAATGACAATGCTAAGACAATTCAGCAGAGAAAGAATGGTATTTTCAACAAATGTGCTGGGACAATTGATATCCACATGAAAAAGGAATCAAGCTGAATCCCTACCTCATATTATATATAAAAATTAACTTCATTTGCACAGTGACGTTCAAGAGATCTTTTCAAAATATAAATCATACCATGTTGTTTCCATAGTTCTTAGGATACAAGACCCTGAACAGCCTGACTCTTAATAACCTCTCCATATTCATCTCATTCCAGGCTCTCCCCACCTCAATACACTTCAGCTACACTTGCCTTCTACCTATGACCTTTGCACATGCTTTCTGCGCTCTATACGGAACACTCTTCACTTTTTATTCCTACTCACTCTTTTTTTTTTTTTTTTTTTCAGACAGAGTCTCACTCTGTTGCCCGGGCTAGAGTGCTGTGGTGTCAGCCTAGCTCACAGCAATCTCAAACTCCTGGGCTCATGCGATTCTCCTGCCTCAGCCTCCTGAGTAGCTGGGACTACAGGCATGCGCCACCATGCCCAGCTAATTTTTTTAATATATATTTTTAGTTGTCCAGCTAATTTCTTTCTATTTTTTTAGCAGAGACGGGGGTCTCGCTCTTGCTCAGGCTGGTCTCAAACTTCTGAGCTTAAACGATTCACCCGCCTTGGCCTCCCAGAGTGCTAGGATTACAGGCGTGAGCCACCGCGCCCGGCCCCTACTCACTCTTAAGGTCTCAGATTTAAGGTAATTTCCTAAGGAATTCTTTTTTTAATTTCCCAAGACTAGGTTGCATCCTCTTATTACATGCGGTCTTGCACCATATACTTAGTATATCATAATCGTTAACAGCATGAACTCTAGAGCCAGACTGCTGGGAAATAGAAATTTCTTGCTCTGCCACTTTCTAGCTGCATGACCTTGGGCAAGTCATTTAACCTCTCCAGCTTCAGTTTACTCATCTATAAAATGTTTACGGATTAAATCAGTGATTTTCAACTGAGGGTAATTGTGCCTCCCCGGGGGATGACCAGCATCTAGTAGATACAGGCCAGGGATGCTGCTATCATCCTACAGTGCTTAGGACAGTCCCCCATAACAAAGACTTATCCAGCCCAAATGCCGTGAGTGCAGAGGTTAAGAAACCTTGCATTAAATGATTTAACATTTGTTAAGTGCTTAGAACAGTGTTTGGCATAAACACTACATATGGGTTAGCTATTTTATTATCTGTCTACTTTCTAGACTGTAGGTATCACAAAGAAAGAATTACATCTGTTTTGCTCACTTTGCTCACTGCTGTATCAAGGACTAGTATCTGGCCCATGATGTATACTCAATAAAACTTTGTTGATTGTATAAATACATTTTTATAATGTTTGGATATCTTTTAACAAGCATATATTATCTTTACTATAAAAAAGAAAAAGTTTAAAATTTCAGGATAGTAGTTTCCTTTGTGGGAAAGGGAAGAGGAGAGTCACTTGAGGGCTTCAAAAGTACAGCTATGTACTGCATAATGACATTTTGGTCAAGGACGGGCCACATGTATGAAGGTGGTCCCATAAGATTATAATATCATATTTTTACTGTATCTTTGCTTTGTTTATGTATGTTTACATACACAAATACTGTGTTATAATTGCCTACAGTATTCAGTATAGTAACACGCTGTACAGGTTTGTAGCCTAGGAGCAACAGGCTACACCATATAGTCTAGGTATTTCGTAGGCTATACTATCTAAGTTTGGGTAAGTACACTCTATGATGTTTGCACAATGGTAAAATTGCCTAACAACGAATTTGTCAGAATGTATCCCTGTTGTTAAGTGATGCAAGACTGTACTGATAATGATCTATCATTCTTTATGAACCATGTTATATATACTTTTGTTTGTATGATATAGTCTATTGAAAAATAAGAGTAATAAATAAAATATTTTAAAAACACAGACCACACTGTAACAGGGTAGTCTGAATTATACATGATTACCAATTAAAATTCCTACAGGCTAAAGGAAGGAAAAGTATTTATTACCTTGGTTCGATTTTTTCTGTTGTAGAATTTCTCATCAAGTTGCTCTGGACATGCCGGAACTGCAATATACCACAAAAATCAGAATACTCTTCCCCACTCCCCATCTGTCTGCCTCTTGCCGGTCACTTCAAACTTTTCACATATAAGAACATTTAGGTTTAGTTTCCTACCAATCTTACCTTTCCTTCAAGCTAGAAGTGGGCTTTTAGGATGATGGGCCAAAGATTTGCTTTTGGCTTAGATGCTAATAATACTCTCCTCTATTACTGCACTTAAAAGTAATGCGAGGCCAGGCGCGGTGGCTCATGCCTGTAATCCTAGCACTCTGGGAGGCCAAGGTGGGAGGATCGCTCGAGGTCAGGAATTCGAGACCAGCCTGAGCAAGAGCGAGACCCCTGTTTCTACTAAAAATAGAAAGAAATTATCTGGCCAACTAAAAATATATATAGAAAAAATTAGCTGGGCATGGTGGCGCATGCCTGTAGTCCCAGCTACTTGGGAGGCTGAGGCAGTGGGATCACTTTAGCCCAGGAGTTTGAGGTTGCTGTGAGCTAGGCTGACACCACGGCACTCACTCTAGCCTGGGCAACAGAGCGAGACTCTATCTCAAAAAAAAAGTAATGCTAATGGTGTTTTAATGGACTACTATTGAGTCTCCAGGTCTGGAATTCTAGAAATAAAATTGTAAGAGGCCACTTCCATTTCTTTCTTTCTTTCTTTTTGAAAGAGACAGAGTCTTGCTCTTTTGCTCAGGCTGGAGTGCAGTGGCCTGATCATAGCTTACTGTAGCCTTGAACTCCTGGGCTCAAGGGATTCTCCTGCCTCAGCCTCCTGAGTAGTTGGGACTATCAGTGGGCATCACCACACCTGGCTAATTTTTTTTTGTTGTTGTAGAGATGGGGTCTCACTATGTTGTACCGGTTGGTCTCGAACTTCTGGCCTCAAGCCATTCTCCTGCCTTAGGCTTCCAAAGTGCTGGGATTACAGGCGTGAGCCACTGTGTGGCCAGCCACTCTTATTTGTATGTCCTATTTTTACTTTCTCTGCTCAAAGAAATGGAAAAATAAAGTTCTGAAAAAGCAGATGTTATCTTTAGCACTTAAGAAACTAAGGGGAAATTTGAGACAAATTACTTGAAACTCAAAAGGACCTTAGGAAATGAAATTCTCACTGTATCACTAGAGGGCACTGTTGCGCATTCTGTGATAGAGAATTGGTCTACGGTTTCTGTCTTGCTCCTTCCAGGAAGTCCTTTTTATTTCCTTTTCAGTCTTGTACAGAGGCCATTACCATCTCAACAACACCTCAAGTTCACAGTAAGCTGCTGATGGGCAAGATGCAGGCCAGTCTGTACTTGGTATTTAATTTTTCTGCTGTCTGCAGCTTTTTTCATTTTTTCCCCGCTAATTTATTCTACTCAATGTCCCTGGCTAAAGCTGCTTCCAAACTGCCTGTAGCTTTCCCTGCTCACCTGCTGGTGGTAGTCCCTCTGCCTGATGAACTTGTCTACCACCTTCTTCACTTGTCTGTCACATTCCACCTGTAGATATTTGATCAGGGTGTAGAGTTTCCCTGGCCCATAATAGGTTTCCACTATTGGTTGGTGGGTTTCCACGATGCGGGCAATCCCTAGAAGGAAGGAAGTGACATGGTTGGATTCCAAATATTCCTCCCACAAAATAAACCCCATTCTCCTATCCAGGACTAATCCAGGGTCTAACTCAATTCTTTTTGGCTGCTTCACTTCCTAAAACTAATATAAATAATCCTAGTCAGTGCTAGTGGTTGCTAAGAAAACTTGTTTGTTAAGTATGCACAGTGCTTGGTATACGAGAAAGCATTAGTAAGTTACATTGATACTATTTTTTATAGCAGCGTCCCTGGAAATCAGCATCTCTCTCTTTCCAGTAATTTATTTTAGAGTTAAATTTATTCTTATAGAGTTTGGGTCTTGAGTCTTAAGGAAGATCAAAATACTAGAGAGACTGTAACTAATCTTTGCTAATCAGATACTGAATCTGCAAGTTAATTCTCCAATAAATCAATACATAGTAAACTACAGGATTAAGTTAAAGGCATCAGGCTGGAGGGGAGAAAAGAAGGGCTAGGATGCACGTGTCAGATAGAAATGTCTCCAGTCTCCCTAGAGTGGAGAAAGAGGCTCGCCTTCAAACAGAAGAGTGAGTGTATCTGCGAAGATGACCGCAGCTCTTCGATCACTCATGTCCGTCCCTAGCACCAAGAGCAGATTCTCTTCAGCTTTACTGGCCACCTGAAAAAAATAGAACATACATACATATTTCTCAGACCAAAGGCTGGCCTCACACCAGGTATGTCTCAGTTTTCCAAAAAGGCCTCCCAGGATGGGCACATGGCTCACATCTATAATCCCAGCATGTTGGGAGGCTGAGACAGGAGGATCGCTTGAGGCCAGGAGCAACATAGCGAGAGCCCGTCTCTACAAAAAAAACACAAAAAAACTAGCCGAAAAGGCCTCCCATTGGCTTGCTTTATTCTATGTTTCCCTTGATGCTTGGAAGCTTAGGCAGCACTGAGAAACCTCTCTTGGGGGGGCTTTGGGCTGTCTGAGTTTCAGGCAGGAAAAGAAACTTAAGCATGGTGGTAGCTCTTCTTCCATTCAGAGGTATAAACAATGCTTTTCTTTTCTCTGAAAATATAGACTGCCATTTGCCAAGGGGGAGAGTCCTCAGTTTCATTAGTCTTCTCAAAGTATAACTTGTTATTAACTGTGCTTTGTTAAGCAAGACAAAAAAAAAATCTGTGTACTTTGGAAGGGACTTTTTGTTCTTTGGAGACAGAGTCTCCCTCTGTCACCCTTGGAGCTAGAGTGCAGTGGTGTCATCAGATCTCACTATAGCCTTAAACTCCTGGGCTTAAGCTATCCTCCTGTCTCAGCCTCCCGAGTAGCTGGGACTACAGGCCCAGGCCACCAGGCCTGGCTAATTTTTTGTATTTTTAGTAGAGACAGGTCTCGCTCTTGCTCAGGCTAGTCTCGAACTCCTGAGCTCAAGCAATCCTCCTGCCTTGGCCTCCTAAAGTGCTGGGATTACAGGCATGAGCCACCTCGCCTGGCCAAGGAAGGGACTTTTAATGGATTAAAAGTAGTAGCCATTTCTAGGTCCCAGGTGGTAGAGTACTGATAAAAAAGTACCATAGAGCAGCTCTATTTTATTTTTAATTAATTTTTTTAATAAGTAACACGCATAAATGTTCAAAAGGAACAAAAGAGTGAGTGTTCAGTGAAAAGTGGCTCTTCCTCCTATGTCTCTTGATCTCCTAATTCTCCTCTTCAGAGTTGACCATTGTTAACCCTTCCAAAAATATCCTATGTTTTTACAAACATGTGTCTTTACCGCCACCCCCTTCATTTTAAACAGGAATGATAGCACACTGTTTTGTACCTTGTTTTTTTTTTTTTTAATTTAACAAACCACATATGCTAGACAGTAAAATATGTTTCATTTTTTAAATGGCGGAACAGTGTTCTAATATAGAGAATTTTTGTGGGGAGAGGGTCAGGATGCACTGCCGTACAGTTAAAAAACTCACAACTCCATGTACACATCCCTGCTGAATTTCCTTCTCTGCATCTAAGGGGTGGAAGTGAGGAAGCCTTAAGGCCATAACCAAAATCTCTTTCTTTTTCAGGATTTAACCTTGAGTGACCTTACCTCCTTCATCTCGGTATGCCCTATTTTGAGACTCAAGCCTGGTTATGAAGTCTTAAAACCACTAACCAAGAATTCTAATTGCTCTCAAAAGAAGCCAGGCCCTGACTGACACCTTGAAAAGAGTGATTCAACTTGTCGAAGAACTTGCATTTTAATTTTCCCATACTTTTACTGGGTCTATTAGAAATAAATGTACTTCAGCAGATATCTTGGCCAGCCTGGTACACAGTAGGCTGGCAATAGGTGTGTTGGTGAATGTATGCATCCTGTCCCACCAGACAAGAGCAGAAAGGAGAGTCATATCCAGAAGAGAGAAAGTATCTATGGAAACTGGATCCATCCAGTGCCCCAGTCTGCAGGCAGGGGACCATGCAATTATCCTAACAAGCAATCGGGGTCCATACCTGCTTGCAAAGGTATTCTGAGAACTTGCTTAATCCCTCCTCATGCAAACCCAGCAGTGGGAAGATCTTGAAGAAGCGCTCCACCTGGGGAAGATCCCCTTCCTTGGTGGCGATGGCAAACTTCTCTGCTACGATGGCTTTGAGACGCTGCTCAGCTTCCTGCAGCAATTTCAGGTTGGCATCAATCATGCTCCCTGCTCAATGGGGAGAAAATGACAATTAGTGTAAGGAATGGTACTGTGCCAGGTGCATGCCACTTAGTTTGTGCACTACTATTCATTCGACAAATGTGCATTAAGCACTATAAGCAAGATACTGTGCTGGTGGTCCGAGTGCAGTGGTGTTTACAACTAATTGATTCTTTTGTTCCTTCTCCACTCCAACTGCTTCACTTGACTAGCCTTAAAAAAAAAAGATACTGTGCTAGCAATATGGATGATTAAAAGATGAATCAGCCATGATCCCACCTACCATCACAGAAGTTATGATCAAGTAAGAGATAAGGTGTGTGCACAAATTAACTATAAGAAAATTCAGTGTATGATAAGCATCATAACAAAGGTGCCCAAAAGTCACATTTCTGGTAGAAGTAATCAGAATAGGCTTCCTAGAGAAGGTGACATCTCATCTCTCAAAGATGGGCAGGATTTTTTTACCTACATAGGTGGGACATACATTCCAGGCAAAGTGAATGAAATAAGCAAAATAATAGAAGCAGAAAGACGAGAAAATAATTTGCAAAGTATTACAAGTAGCATATGTCCTGGCATATAGAGGAGCTCAACAAATATTTGCACCATGAATGGATGCATGAGTGAATAGTGTGAGATAAGGTTAGAAAGACAGGGTGAGTCAAGATCATGGAAGTTCCAAGATACCAAGCTAAGAATTTCTTTTTTTAATTTTTTTTGAGACAGAGTCTTGCTCTGTTGCCCTGGATAGAGTGCAGTGGCATAATCGTAGCTCACTGCAACTTCAAACTCCTGGGCTCAAGTGATCCTCCTGCCTTAGCCTCTGGAGTAGTGGAGACTACAGGCACATGCCACCACACCCAGCTACTTTTTCTGTTTTTTGTTTTTTTTTTTTTTTTTTTTTAGTAGAGACAGGCTCTTGCTTTTGCTGAGGCTGGTCTTGAACGCCTGAGCTCAAGCAATCTTCCCGCGTCAGCCTCCCAGAGTGCTAGTATTACAGGCATAAGTCACCTTGCCCAGCCTGTTAAATCTTATTGTACTTTATTCACCGTTGTTATGATGATGATAAAGAAGGCATGGAGTGGGATGGTGTGAGATTTCATCATACCACTTAGAACGGTATACAATTTAAAATTTATGTTTATTTCTGGAATTTTCCACTTGTTATTAATATTTTTGGACCTTGGTTGACTGAGAGTAATTGAAACCATAGAAAGTCAAACTCCTGATAAGGGTGGAGGGACTACTGTAATATCATCTGTCCTTGGATAGTACAGGACCTATATGGGGACTACTAGCAGACAAGACAACTTCCTAATAACTGCTCTCTTTTTCCTGGTTGAGTTTGCCTGGTTCAGATTATAGATGATTTTAACTAACCTAGAAATCAACAGTTTGGAAAGCTGACCTTCTTTCCCCTGTCGGCTGAGTTCAATGACTGACTTGTCCAAGCACAAATAGCGATGAATATGGGCCGCAGCCTGCTCATAGTCTTCGTTCCTCAAGGCAGTCTGAACTCCATCCATGCAGAACTTCAAGTCCAAGATGTCATCAGCTCTCTGAATGGCCTGATAGAGGCGGTTCTGCAAAAAGACTTGGTGCTTAGAAACAATGTCCTATTCTTTCAAATACACCTCTTCAGAAGGCAGGAAGATTGAAGAGCTCAGTCTGGTTAATCACAGGTCCTTTTCAGCTTTCACTGGCAAACTCACAAACACCACCATTACCACTCACAAAACTGTTACTGACGATGATCAAGACCCCTGACAGGTATCATACAATTTTATTAATGTGGTCAAATCATTCATTTTGGTGGAAGCAGGAATAGAGATAATCCATAATTTGTATAAATATTTGGCTTATTTTGTTAAATTTATAATAGAATCAGAATGTATCTGATATTTTGGGAATATGACACTGTAAACCAAGTAACGAAGTAAGTGAAATATGTGGAAGGTATTTTTCTTTTAGAACAAACAAGCATGTTTAAAAAAACCTTTAAGGCCGAGGTGGGAGGATTGCTGGAGCTCAGGAGTTTGAGACCAGCCTGAGCAAAATCGAAACCCCATCTCTACTAAAAATAGAAAAAATTAGCCGGGTGTGGTGGTATGTGCCTAATAGTCCCAGCTACTCCAGAGGCTGAGGCAGGAAGAACACTGCAACCAAGGAGTCTGAGGTTGCAGTAAGCTATGATGACGCCACTGCACTCTAGCCAAGGCAACAGAGGGAAACTCTGTATCAAAAATAATATAAATAAATAAATAATAAAAAGAAATACCTTTAACATATGAGTTGGTGGCTATGTGGTTATAGTGTTTTGTGGTGAAGCTATTTTTGCAGAATCTGGGCAAACAGATCAGGAAGAGTTACACTATCTCACAGGGGCAAACTGAGGCCAGGAATGACTTGTTCAAGAACCCAGGCCATGTACTATCCAATCTAGTAGCCATGAACGTGTGGCTATTGAGGACTTAAAATGTGGCTAGTCCAAATTAAGATGTGTATGTGTAAAATAAACACCAAATTTCAAAGACTCAGTATAAAAATAAAGTAAAATATCTCATTAATATCATTTTATAGCAATTACATGTTGAAATATTTTGCATAAAAACGGTTAAATCAAATAAATTATTAAAATTATTTTTACCTGTTTCTTTTTACCTTTAAAAAACGGCTAGTAGAAAATTTAAAATTATGTAGATGGCTCATATTAGCTTTCTGATTCCTTCTTTTCCAATCTGAATGATTTTTTTTTTTTCCCCTTGATACAGGGTCTCAGTCTATCACCTAGGCTAGAGAGCAGTGGCATCATCATAGCTCAAAGCAACCTCAAACCCCTGGGCTCCAGCAATCCTCCTGCCTCAGCCTCTCAAGCAGCTGGGAGTATAGCCACATGCTATCATGCCCAGCTAATTCTTCTATTTTTTTATAGAGATGGGGGTCTCACTATGTTGCTCAGGCTGGTTTTAAACTTCTGGCTTCAAGTGATCCTCCTGCCTTGGCCTTCACAGTGTTATAATTACAGGCGTGAGCCACCTTGCCAGGCCCAGAGTGACTTTTACTTCATTTTCTTACCTAACTGCCCTGGCTATACCCTCTAGTACAACATTAAAGAGATGTAGCAAGAGCAGACATCCTGTCTTGTTCCTCATCTTGGGGGAAAGCATCCCATCTTTCACCAGTAAGTATGATGTTAGCTGTGGGTACTTCATAGATGCCCTTTACCAAGTTGAGGAGATTCCCTTCTATTCTATTCCAAGTTTATTGAGTGTTTTTTAAAAAATTTTTTTCAGAAGTGGAGTCTAATTCTGTCACCCAGGCTGGAGTATAGAGGCCCGATGATAGCCTTGAATTTTTGGGCTCAAGTGATTCTCCTGCCTCAGTCTTCCAAGTAGCTGGGTCTACGGGTACATGCCACCAAGCCTGGCTAATTTTTTAAAAAATTCTTTGTAGAGATGGGATCTTCTATGTTGCTCAGGCTAGTCTTGAACTCCTGGCCTCAAGTGATCCTCCTGCGTCAGCCTGCCAAAGTGCTGGGATTACAGGTGTGAGCCACTGTGTCCAGTCTCTGTTGAGCGTTTTTATCATGAGGGGCCTTAGATTTTGTCAAACGCTTTTTCTGAGTCTATGAGGTAATCATGTGGTTTTTGTTCTTTTATTCTACCAATATGGTATATTATATTAATTGATTTTCAGATGTTAAACCAACCTTGCATTTCTAGGATAAATCCCACCTGGTCATGGAATATAATTCTTTTTATATGTTGATAGATTCACTTTGCCAGTGTTTTGTTGAGGGTTTTTATATCTGTATTCATAAGAGCTATTGGTCTGGAGTCTTTTTTTCTTTAGTTTTGGTATTTCACTTTAGATTTCTATTGGATGGTGCTGCTCTGATTTCTAATGTAGTAGCTTTGTTACTGCTCTCTGCTAACTTAAACATCAAAAGCTCAGTGGGATTACCTTGGCCAGGTCAAGCTGACGGACTTTGCTGGACACATTCTCAGCTAGGTTGCAGGTAAAGGTGATCATCCCAGCTAGCTGCTTTGCATCTCCCTCGATCAACTGCAGGTTGGGACTGGAGACACATTGTCAGCACATACATATCCATAGGGGCAGAGAGTAAGAGATGGAAAAATTTTTTTGCATATGGAGACTATGTCTTCTACTTCTTGTGTACCTTCCCACGACTGTTAGCTCTGTTCCCTCTACACACAGCTTTTTCTCAAGAGTGTTTTACTGTAACTCAGACCTATATTTAACAAAAAAAAGGTCTAAAACTACTAAAGACATCCCTAAATAGGTACAGGCTAAGAATTAGAGAACAGATTCCCTCAATTGCTAAGTGAGTATAAAATGTGCTAACCAATAATCTGAGGGGATAATGAGATCAAAGAGCAATTTTTATGACTAGTAAATATATAAAGTCTATAAAAATGGTGATTCTCAAACTTGAGCTGTGCATCAGAATCACCTGGTAAGCTTGTGAGTGCCACACTAGAAAAAAAATTTTTTTCCTTGAGGCCATGGTGTTTCATTATGAAAACAGAATAAAAACTTCGAAAACAAAATGATCCTTTCTAATTTAATGAAAAATTTGTTACTTTTTGTTCTCTGTGAGTTACATGCAATTAAACTGTCAATATTAATCGTAACAATAAGAACATCAAGAAGTAAGATTTTCACAAACCAACTGTGGGTTTTGCCCAGGGGGCCACCCATCACATAACATGTATTGAGCATCACAGCATGAGTTGCCTGTGCACCACGTGGTTCCCAAGGTAGACATGTGACTTATATATTCTTCATGAGGCCCTGGGCTCAAAACCAGCATGAGTTAAATACAACTCACCATGGCAGTTAATGTGTCAAAATACATATTCCTGGACCCTACCCCCAGCGTTTCTGATTCAGTAAGTTTGGAGTGGGGGCCCAGACTTTGAATTTCTAACAAGTTTCCATGGGATGCTGCTACTGTTGACCCAAGGACTCTTTGGGAACCCCTGAAGCATACCCTTAGGTGTTCACTTTACCTTGAAGCATTGCTTATTTACATTTCAAAATCAACTAGCAGTTTACAAAAGGAAGTTAAGAAAAATGATAATTTGTCCAACGGACCCTGTTGGAGTTTACAATAACTCTTGCTGAGGTACACAGACTCACCCCATTCGGTGGAGAGTGATCATCTTATTTTCAATGGTGTTTTGCTGTTCCAAAAGAGCATCCAGCTCTTTCTCTACCATTTTCTGAAACACAGAGAAACATCTTTTCATCAGAATGGTCAGAAGGAACCTTAAGAGTTATCTAACCCAACCATTTAGCTGAAGGGTGAATTCCACTTCGAATTTCTTTCCTTTTACTATTCTCCCCTCAGACTTTAACAGATAACACTTCATTTTTGCACTTACCATACTGCATTATGGTTGTTACCTTATGTGTGTCTTTTTTTTTTTTTTTTTTTTTTTGAGACAGAGTCTCACTCTGTTGCCCAGGCTAGAGTGAGTGCCGTGGCGTTAGCCTAGCTCACAGCAACCTCAAACTCCTGAGCTCAAGCGATCCTCCTGTCTCAGCCTCCCGAGTAGCTGGGACTACAGGCATGCACCACCATGCCCGGCTAATTTTTTCTATATATATATTTTTAGCTGTCCATATAATTTCTTTCTATTTTTAGTAGAGATGGGGTCTCGCTCTTGCTCAGGCTGGTCTCGAACTCCTGAGCTCAAACGATCCGCCCACCTCGGCCTCCCAGAGTGCTAGGATTACAGGCGTGAGCCACCGCGCCCGGCCCTTATGTGTATCTTATTCCATCTAAGCAGGTGAGCTTCACAATGGGAGGGAGGAAGTAAACTTTTTTTTTTTTTTTTTGAGACAGTCTCACTCTGTTGCCTGGGCTAGAGTGCCGTGGCATCAGCCTAGCTCACAGCAACCTCAAACTCCCGGGCTCAAGCGATCCTCCTGCCCCAGCCTCCCCAGTAGCTGAGACTACAGGCACACGCCACCATGCCCGGCTAATTTTTTTTCTGTATATATTTTTAGTTGTCCAGCTACTTTCTTTCTATTTTTAGTAGGGACGGGGTCTCGCTCTTGCTCAGGCTGGTCTCAAACTCCTGACCTTGAGCTATCCTCCTGCCTCGGCCTCCCAGAGTGCTAGGATTACAGGCGTGAGCCACCGCGCCCGGCCTGGAAGTAAACTTTTATTCAGTATCATTAGCACAGTGCCTACCCCAGGAAGGCATTTAAAATATATTGCCTAAGAAAATGACATTTTCAAACTGGCAGTCACAAAAAAATCTTTTCTTGGTGCATAATCAGTACCCCATAGGACTGTTGTGTAAGTCCAATGGGATAACATGAAGTGCTTAGCATGGTATGTAGCATATAGTTCAGCAGCCATTAATTGTTAGCTATATATTTTTATTATTAATAAGATAGCCCATAGCTGGGCATGGTGGCATGCTATTCAGGTGGCTGATGTGGGAGGATAACTTGAGCCCAGGACTTCAAGGCTGCAATGAACTAGGATTGTACCACTGCACTCCAGCCTGGGCAACAGAAAGCCTCTGAAAAACAAAAATGGGTACCAGGCTGCGCTCCCCCTGACCTGGGGCTTACTCGGATGTTGCTGCAGCCTGACGCTTTAAAATACATACATACATACATAAATCGCCCAGTAGGCTCCAGAGAGAAACTTCCCCCTGACAGTCATCAAATACAAATACATTACTGATATTGTTCTGTTTGTAAGATTTCCTTAATTTTCCACCCAAAGTATTGATTGACTCAGTGAATACAAACTAAGGAATGTTAAGTCAAGATACTACATTTTAAAACACATCTTGCTGAAAGACGTATCAGAAACTGCTAGAGTTGGTGCGAGTTAATATTTGAAAATATTCAAACCCAACTGACATTCTAAAGTGAATTGCCAGCATCAGGTTGCCATGAAAAAGTGAAGAGGCAGAAGGAAATAGAATTTTATGAAATGAAAGGAATCTTAGAATCTAGTCCACGCCCCTCATTTGACAGAATGAAGCGATGAAGTGACTTGTCCAATATTAGACAGTTGTGCCTGAGTCTTAAAAGCTCCAACTTCTACCAAGCTGTGCATTTAACTCAAATGCATAAATCACACCCCTAAATTATTCCCCACAAGAGGAAGTCTTAAAATGCTTCAAGAAGTTTATCTGCAATGAACTCTCTCTTAGATAACAGGAAAGCGTTTCATAATTTTTAAATTGCTAAGGCAATGCAAGAGGCCAATGATTCTTATTTTGAAAACCGAGCGCTTTGGCATAAACTCTCAGCGAAGAAACTAGAACTATAGGCCAGGGAAATCAATAGGGGGTTGAGGGGAGAGGGTGTAGATCGCCCATATATCAGGGAAAACAACGTTGGGCGCATCTGACCGAGTGCAAAGAGTTGACAATACCCCAAATACCCAGCTACATTTCCGCTTCTTTGTCTTCCCGCTTTTTTTTTGTTTCTCCCAGCAGAGAGCTTCTCACTGCCCGAATTTCCCAAGACTAAGGCCCCTATGCCCCCTGCCCCTGCATCCTCCTAGAAAAACAGGAGGCTCAGCCCTCCCACCTCCTCGCCGCAGAGCCGTTCGTACACAGCCTCCAGCTCCTGTAGCTCTGTCAGGGAGCGAATGAGCTCGGTGGAGATTTCGGAGCAGCAGCCACCTCCCACCCCCTCAGACGGCGAAGGCATCCCTGACAACTTTTGAGGGGCATCAACGTTGGCCATCTTGGTTCCTGTTCGGCACTTCCGGGCCCGCGAGGTCCCTTAGTCGTTGGCGCGCTGCGTCCTTGGGGGCTGCCCACAGAAGTGCCCAACGAACTCTAGCGGTTTTTTAAAAGTCTACTTTTTAAAAACACTATCAATTTTCTATTTTACTGGAAAAAGTAACGGTAATAATGTGTGTTTAAATAATTTTCAGTGCGTTACGGAAGCAAGCCGGAAGCCATTTAAAAAATAATATATTTTCTTCAGGCCCGGGTTGGACAGCTTTTTCCGCCGCGCGCCACCGGAAGGCCCCTGTCTTGAGGGCTAATGGCGGACGCCGGCGGGTTGGCTGTGGCTGTGGCTTAGATCTTGAGGAGATTCAGCATCCGTCTGATATCTACGTCATCCTTCACGCTGTAAGGTAAAGAAACGGCCTTGCGACTTCCCCGAGCCCAGGGAGGCGGAGAGCGGCCATGTAGAAGCGGGGGGGCCCGAGGCTTTGGTGGGGGCCTCAGGTAGTCTAGGCCTGAGAAGTCCGGGCAGGGGACGAGGAGATGCGGAAGAACGCTTGGGGTGGGCAAACGGCTTCCCGTCCCGCTTGCGTCCACAGGGTGGGAACGTGTCTTGGCTCTAAATAAGGCTTGTTGAATTGCTTCGCTTTTGGGTCCTGGGGCCTCTGAGACGGGGGAGGTATGAGATGTAGCCGGAGAGACGTCTCCCTTTGGAGAGAGTAAATGGTACACTGATGGAAAGACAAGATCGTAAGTGTATTTAAGTGTTAATAACGGAAACAGTCTTTGGAGCCAGGACTCTGGTTTAAATTTGCCTGTTGATAGTTGGGCAACTTGCCTCGTCTTCTGAACCTCCATTTTCTCATGTGCGAAATGTGGGACAAAATATCTATCTTACAGACTTCGCAGAGTTCGAATGCGATGATGTTTCCTTGGAAGATGGAGAAGGGATGGAGTTAGCAATCACAGGCTTCTTGTAGTAATCACAGCCAGGAGATAGACGTGGGGGAAGTTGCAAAGCTTACTAAGTTTTGGCCGTTAATGGTTCCTGGTGTATTGTTCTTCGAGTGCAGGACTGATCTTCCTTCAAAATGCAGCTTCCTCTGTTACCCAAGATTAAAATATGCCTGGAGAACCTGGCTCCTGCTAGGTTTGGGGAAAATGAATTCCAAGGGTTTATAATGGATGCTATCAATTATAAAGGAACGGGAGTGTAGGCCGAGGTCTTCCAGTCAGCTGTAAAGTATGAAAAGTAGCCCGGGGGGAGCTGTTCACGGTTTCAGAAGTGGCCCTTGGTTTCCTGTTTGTCTTCTTGTTGGTTGTTTCTCCACTTCTCTTTCAGCCTCAGACCTTTTCCTTCATCTTTCCCTGTGATTCTAGAGTATCATTAAAGATGTTCCTTAGCTTCAAGTAGGAAAATTTGTATCTGTCAGGATCTATTTCTTGTCACTTTACTTTTGCCCAACTCCCAAATTATTATTATTTATGAGAACATTTACTGGTAATTCTCCTGGGTTAACAACAAAATCAGATTTGTATGTTACACGTCAGTGGCTTTGGATTTCTCAAGATTTCTTGCTTTTGTCTCTTAAATAATACTGGGGAAAAATAATTCATTTTATTTTTCAGCAGTAACTGTAGAGGTGTAGTTTCGGATTAATCTTTGTGGCAGAGGCACCTCAGTTTGTGCTCTCTTCCGTCCTGTCTGCTGAGAAGGAATCCTTTTTTTGTGACTTTGTGTTCGTTTAGGGAGACCTTCTGAAAAAACACGAATTCAGGTTTTGTTGTAGTTTTTGATGGTGAGTATGTTTAAATTTTAAACTTGAACCAGTTCTCAAGTGGTTTGCATGTGATGCAAAGGAAAACTACACTAAAATAGCAGTTTTCATCTTCTAGGTAAGCGAAGGTTGTAAGTCTTAGTATCATTTTTTCTGTGGGCAAGCAGGGATGCGCACACATTGCTGGGCATGTAAATTGAGTCTCTTTGAAAGGCAGTTTAGCAGTATCTACCAGAATTTCAAATATATGAACCCCTTAATCCAGCAATTCCACTTTTAGGAATTAATCTTAGAGATCTACTCGTGCACGTATGAATGACCTACATACAAGGGATTTTCTTTGGAGCAGTGTTCATAATAGCAAGAGATTAGAAACAACCTGAATATTCGTCCGTAGGATATTGGCTAAATGAATTATAATATGCCCATTCAGTGGAATACTCTGTGGCTATAACATAAAAATGAGAAAGCCCTTTGTTTATTATTATCATAAAGTAGATAAAATAATAAAAAATAAGTTGTAGTATAGTGTGAGTGTATAAAATATAGTAGCCAACCTTTGGTTAAAAAGGGAGAATAAAATACCTACAAGCTGGGTGCAGTGGTGTGTTCCTATAGTCCCAACAACTCTGAAGGTTCAACTGGGAGAATCCTTTGAGCCTGGGAATTTGAAGCTAGCCTGGGCAACATATCCAGACCCTTCTCTCTTAAGAAAACAAAACACAATAAAAATGTATGTTTTTACTTGTGTATATTATGAAAAATATTTGGAAGGAAGGATATAATATAACTTGGTAAAATTGATTCCCCCAGGGAGGACTGGATGGCTAGGGAATAGGTTGCAGGGAGCTTTTTGGTGTGCTTTTGAATTCTTAACCACCATGTGAATGTATAGGCCATCGGAATACAAGTAAACACAGACCTACTTAGTTTCTGTGACAAAGACAGATAGGCAGTATTGCATTAATGGTACAGATCCCAGCTCCCAACATTTTCACCACTTGTTAATGCGACTTTGGGCAGGTGAGCTTCAGTTTCCCTCGATAGGATTCTTGTGAGATTAAAGGGAAGATATGTGGCATAGTGCTCTGGCATATTGAAGGAACTCTTAATTAAAAATATGTTGCCCTTAAATAGGCCTTACTCCACTGGTTCTGCTGACTTCAGCCAGAAGTTCCCATACAGAAATGTCTGTTAAAGTTAAAATTGCCCAGCTATTTTTCTGTTTTTATGTCTCTTTAGCTTGCTTTGACTTGGCACCGTTGGTATAACCAAGCCCTGAAGTTCTGGGTGGCTCATTTTTGCCGCAACCATGTTCCTGTACAACCTGACCTTGCAGCGAGCCACTGGCATCAGCTTTGCTATTCATGGCAACTTTTCTGGTAAGTTCTCTAGTTACTATCTTTCAGAAGTTAAGAGAATTAATAGATATTTTGCTTATCTCTTGTGGAGGAAATGTTTTCCATTTATGAGAAAGCAGTAAATGTGAACAGTCCAGATCTGGCTTGTAATTTATGAGATTTGGTATTAAATTGAGGTGTATTATCTGTTACCTACTTTCAGGTGCATTTCATTGTATAATGTATTATACAATGCTCACATTGTATAATCTTATCTCATGGTGCACATTTCTTGGCTCAAGTTGTGTGCATATTGTTGAGGCATAATGATATGTGTAAGACTTGATCTGTGATCTTGAATTTGAATCAAGTTGGATAAAAAGAATGTCTGCAGGAGATTCATGATTGTGTAGAATATTACATACTTTTGTTGAAGTTCAAAGCTGAATACCTATTGTATCTTAACTGAGCAGGAGCCCGACTGACCACACAGAATTTACATTTCATGTTGGCAGTATTTTCTCTGATCCTCATTATAACTCTTACTGTGGGTCTGAGGGCTTCACTTCACTCACTAACTCACTGAGGTAAGTTAGTTATTCTTTGCTACATGTTATGAAGGCAATGGTATGCATATTTGAATTTGAGGATTTGTAACTGACTTTATTATTTAATGTGGTGATTCTCAGCTGGAATTTGTATGAGAGGATTTTTGAAGGGGTTTTTTTTCTTAAGAGACAAGGTCTCACCCTGTCATTCTGGCTGCAGTGCAGTGGCCTAATCATAGCTCGCTGTAACCTTGAACTCCTGGGATCAAGTGATCCTCCTGCCTCAGCCTAGGACTAAGGCATATGCCACTATGCCTAGTTAATGAAAAAATTGTTTTTGTAGAGACAGGGTCTTGCTGTGTTGCCCAAGCTGGTGTCAAACTCCTGGCTACGAGTGATCATCCTGCCTCAGCCTCCCAAAGTGCTGGGATTACAGATGTGAGCCACCAAGCCTCGCCTTTTAAAATATTACTAGTTTTAGCCTCCAGATTTCCTTTTCCAATTCAAACCTCCTTTTTTTTTTTAATTATAGAAAACATTTTTTTCTTAACTATTACAGAACATTGTAGTTTATATAATACTTTACATTTTCTAAAGCGGTTTGGAGTACTTGATCTAATGTGATCTCCAAAGAATCTTTGGAAAGTAAAGTGGCCTGATAAGTAGTGACATTTTACAAATGAGAATGGCCTGGGATGGATAGTGGGTGGAATATCAGATAGGATAGGAAGACAGTTAGGCATTACATAACGAAAACCTGGACCATGGCAGTAGGACTAGAAAGTGAAGGATATGAGTTTCCAGCCTGGCTGGTAGAGAAAATAACAGTAACAGCAGGTTAGTTGAGACCAGAGAGGGACTTTGTAGAACAAAGAACTTACTTAAACATTTGAGGTTAATGACATCTCATCCAGGTGTAATTATATAGCAGGCAGGGAGAGATAGGGACAAAGTTGCCTGTTAGGCATTTGGAGATGTTGATTGCAGTTAAGAAAGTAAACTTTATAGGAGTTTAGAAATAATAGAGCATATATTGGATAGTAGCTTCAAAAGTTCTTTGAGACACTTTATCAAACTGCATAGAAGGTTAAATGATTTTGTAGAAATCAGCCTTAAAGGTGGACTGGAAAGAGTCTATGGAAAATTTTGATCTTAGGAAGTTGCTATATATTATACATTAATACCATTTACAGGCAATTCCCAATTAGCAGATTGATGGCAAATCTTAGAAAAATAAAAAGGAGTTTTTTTAAAAAAGTAACTTGTGTGGGCTGGGCACAGTGGCTCGCACTTGTAATCCCAGCACTTTGGGTGGCCAAGGCAGGAGGATTGCTTGAGCCTAGGACTTTGAGGCTGCAGTGAGTTATGATCAGGCCATTGCACTCCATCCCGGGCTACAGAGTGAGACCCTGTCTCAAAAAATAAATAATGAAAAGTAACTTGTGTGACCATTTTTAAAGTTTTCTTTGATACTACTTTTGTTAGATCATTTCAGTTCTAGGAAAAATGCTTTTTCAAATAAAATAACTTAAAGCACTGGGCCTCCAACTTGTTAAATAATCTAAAGTAGCATTTCTGTCTCTCCAGGTTACTTTTTATACTAGCTCTGGTTGTTTATGATCTTTATTTTTTGGTGATTTAGGAACCAAACAACAGGAAATTGTTGTTTCTCGTGGGAAGATCTTGGAGCTGCTTCGCCCAGACCCCAACACTGGCAAAGTACATACCCTTCTCACTGTGGAAGTATTTGGTGTTATCCGGTCACTCATGGCCTTTAGGCTGACAGGTGGCACCAAAGACTATATTGTAGTTGGCAGTGACTCTGGACGAATTGTTATTTTGGAATACCAGCCATCTAAGAATATGTTTGAGAAAATTCACCAAGAAACCTTTGGCAAGAGTGGATGCCGCCGTATCGTTCCTGGCCAGTTCTTAGCTGTGGATCCCAAAGGGCGAGCTGTTATGATTAGTGAGTGACTTGCTATACTTGCTCTATTGAGTATATCTCTTATAAATGCTCAGTTTAGGATAACAATGCTGTGATCTTGGCAGTGTGCCAGTGCATCACTTATGTGGGTAAAGTTTAGCATCATATTTTGATTTACTCTAGCTTTAAAGTTGCATTTCCTTTAAAAATAGTGGAAAAGGTTTTAATGCACCTTTTTTACTTCCCATGTAGTTCGAAATAGGGGTTTTTCCAATTTCTTACTTCATCTGTAGTAAAAAGGCTACAGTGAAATGATCTTACGGTATTAGACAATGAATCTGGTTGCCTTCATCAGCCTGAAGTGATGATTCACATTCATGTCTCTTCTCTGATAAATTCTTGAAGAAAATTTTATGTATCTGATCGGCCTCTAGAGGGCAACCCTCTCTGAGCAGTCACAAAACCGTTAGGTGTAATTCAAAGAATAAAAGCTAACAAGTTTATAATTATGGTTTAGTTTTTCAATAACCTTCAATCTAGGACACATTAAAAATTTTGAAGAGCTAATGGAATATTAAGATCCCTATTAGGAAGGAGGGGGCCAAAATTATGCTATGATTTATTCTGAGGATGGAGTAGTGTTGGCTGTTAATAAGAACAGTGATTTTAAAAAAAATAATCACGATGTGAATCTGGCTGTTCTGTAAGTCTCTCTTATTATCTGGAAATCTCCTTTGACTACAGGTGCCATTGAGAAACAGAAATTGGTATATATCTTGAACAGAGATGCTGCAGCCCGACTTACCATTTCATCTCCCCTGGAAGCCCACAAAGCGAACACTTTAGTGTATCATGTAGTTGGAGTAGATGTGGGATTTGAAAATCCAATGTTTGCTTGTCTAGAAATGGATTATGAGGTAATGGGGACCGTATCTTTCTCTTTCTTTAGATTTCTTTTAGTTACCTGATTGTTTTCCTAAGATTGTTTTCTTCCTTGTGGATATCTTAAACCTGTCCTGTTAGCAGATCTTTCCCATATTTCAAATGCCTTACTGAAATTCTTTGGAATGTTTCAGAGCTTAACTAACTGACGACATAACCTTTGCTCAGACTTAAGTAATCTGCCTGTGGAAAACAAGGTATTGGGAAAAGATGCATGAAAAAGGTGAAGCTATATTTGGCGTATTTTTTCACAGGGAAGTAATGAAAATCAGAACTTACCATTTTTTGCCTTGAGTTGAAAGCAGTATCCTCTAGTAGAGGGATCCCTGGATCGAGAATTTGGAGATTCAGGTTCTTGTTCTAGCTCTGCCATCTTCTAGTAGCATACGCTTGTTCAAACCATTTGGCATCTGTGGACCTCTGTTTCTTTGTTGATAAAATGGAGGAGTCTGATGTACTTTCCAGATTTAAAAGTTCTTTGATTTTATGCTGCTAATTAGTCTTTGTGCCACTTTTCTCCTCTGTAGGAAGCAGACAATGATCCAACAGGGGAAGCAGCAGCCAATACCCAGCAGACACTTACTTTCTATGAGCTAGACCTTGGTTTAAATCACGTGGTCCGAAAATATAGTGAACCTTTGGAGGAACATGGCAACTTCCTTATTACAGGTATTTTTCTCTCAGAGCTGCTGCCTGTATGCTTTTACTTGGTCCATTTTATGCCCAAACTTAATAGGCTTTACTTAATAGGGTTTGGAAATTTATCCATTTGTAGTAAACCTGTGTACCTGTCTATCTTTTGGAGAGTTTAGAAGTTCATGTGGTGGAGTGATAAAGTGTTGTGTTGGCCAGGTGCGGTGTCTCACACCTGTAATCTAGCACTTGGGGATGCTGAGATGGGAGAATTACTTGAGGTTAGGAGTTCAAGACCAGCCTGGGCAATATAGCAAGACCCCATCTCTACATAATAGTTAAAATAATTAGCCACGTACAGTAGTGTACATATCTAGTCGTAGCTACTTGAGAGGCTGAGACAGGAGGATTGCTTGAGCCCAGGAGTTGGAGGTTGCAGTGTGTGATGGCACCACTGCACTCCAGTCTGAGCAACAGAGTGAGGCCCTATCTCAAAAAACAGTATTGTATGAATAAAGTACCTAGCTCCTTAGTAACTCTTACTGTAATGGGGGCAGAGAGGAAAGGATGAGGAGAGCAGTCACCTTAGATATCGATTACTGTTAGTTGCTGTGATAATTTGGCTGTAGTCAGTCCTTGCCTCTCATCTGAACCTAGTTCTTAGAAAAGACAAATGAAACTGACAAACTCAACAAGATAAAACCGTATGTCTGTGCATTTGAAAACTTAGATGAAATAGAAGTATTTTTGAAAATCATTATCATGTTAATTTCTTTTTGGAACAATTTTGGTAACAGTAAGAAATTAACCTGATAGACCAACATCCATTAAAGAAATTGAAGCAATACTTAAAAATCTTTACCCCAAGGCCAGGCGTGGTGACTCATGCCTATAATCCTAGCACTTTAGGAGGCCAAGGTGGGAGGATCATTTGAGCTCAGGAGTTTGAGACCAGCCTGAGCAAGAGCAAGACCCTGTCTCTAGTAAAAATAGAAAAAATTAGCTGGGCAATTAAAAACAGAAAAAACTAGCTGGGCGTGGTGGTGTGTGCGCCTGTAGTCCTAGCTACTCTGGAGGCTGAGACAAGAGGATATCTTGAGCCCAGGAGTTTGAGGTTGCTGTGAGTAAGGCTGACAACACAGTACTCTAGCCTTGGCAACAGCCAGATTCTGTCTCAAAAGAAAAAAAAAAACTCTCCTCCAAAAGATTTAAGGTCTAGGATTCTCAGGGGTGCTTTTATTATATTGTTGAAGGATATGTATTCTGTTTTAAAACAAATTTCTCTGGAAACTAGAAAGAATAACAGCCTGCTCTTCTACTTTATTAGTCTAATAATAGACTAGTAATACTAATTAAGTAACAAAACTTGGGAGGGGTAGTAACAAGAAAAATTTACAACTAGTTAATACTTACGATTGTAGATAGAAAAATCTAACATTTTAGCAAATCAAATTAGACAGTATTTTAAATGCATATAGCTAAGTATGATTTTTGGAGGAGCTCAAAGATGGTTAGAAAGTCTCCATTAGAAAGTCAGTGTCACTTTATTCATTATATTAAAAGACTAAAGGAGGACAACTATATTTGTGGTCATCTGCATTTCAGCAGACTTGGGGAAGACAGTGATCCAATTCTTTCTATTGTGGATCAATTGCATTTGATATCTAAAATGAAATATGTCTGTTGTTTGGGAGGGTTTTGGAGAATAATATAAGACAGCACTTGTTTTTATAAAGGCTTCATTCAGCCAGTTTTTATTGAGCCTCTGTAATCAGTATGTGCCAGGTTAGTTTACTGGGTCCTGGAACTTCAGTGGTGAAAAATTAGATGTGGTACCTCTCTTTGTGCAAGATTTAATCTAGTGGTAGATACAGATAAATAACAAAGAAATTACTGGAGACTGTGTCAACTGCCATGATAGCATAAAGAAGGAGTCTCTAACCCAGGGAAAAGGAAGGTGCTCTCTAATCTGAGACCTCAGGACTAGTTAGAAGTTTCGTAGGTACAGTCCCTAGCACACACACTACCTTCATCAAGTTGTGCTAAAGGAGACAAGGAGTTGGAAGCTAAAGTAGTTCATGATTATGTCAAGTCACTGCTAAGTTTTATTTTCTCTGATAGTTCCAGGAGGGTCAGATGGTCCAAGTGGAGTGCTGATCTGCTCTGAAAACTATATTACTTACAAGAACTTTGGTGACCAACCAGATATCCGCTGTCCAATTCCCAGGAGACGGGTAAGGTCTTTGCCGTGAGAGGGGGAGATACTCCATTTTGTGAGATGAATTTAAGTTTTATAATTACAGTGTGGTCTCTTAGTTTCTCTGTTACCAAGTTTTAGTTTTTTGTAAATGTTATTTTTAATAAAACTAGCAAAATATTTTAGTAAAAGCAAAACACATTCTGTGAGAAAGGGAATTAAAAACTAATAATAGTTTTTAATAATTTAATAACTAATAATTTCCATTTCAAAGAAACCTCTGGACAATTATCAGTTTGAAATTCCTGAAGGTTTCTAGTTTGGAGAAGCCAGGCATGTTTGTTGGCGATAGATTGTCTTTTATCTGTTTGTCTTTTGGTTTTTTCCCCATTTCCTCCATTGTTTTCTTTTGAAAACTACCAACATACCGGAAATTTAAAAATAATAGCACAATTGAATTCGTGTGTGATCATCACTTAGATTCTTCGATTTTTAATGTTTTGCTACATTTACCTTTTTTTTCTCATGATATATCTATACACTTTTTCTAGGCTAAACAATTGAAAAGAAATTGCAGGCATCATGACACTTCAAGTAGCTCTTAAGATCTGGTTTCTGAGAAAAAGGACATTTTCCTATAAAACCACACTGCCAATATCACACCCGAGATATTTAACACTTTGTGTAATATATTTATATGTAGTTCATATTTAAATTTCTCTCATTGTCCCCCAAAAATTCCTTTTAATCTGCCTTTAGTCTCTTTATTTAGGATATTTCTCTCTCAGTGTTTTTTTGTCTTAGGATGTTGATTGTTTTTAAGAGGCTGGGCTAATTTTCTTGCAGTCTGTCCACACAGTCTGTTTCCTGATGATTATATCCAGGTTAATATTTTTGATAGAATTATTGCATAGATAGTGAGAGATTTCCCACTGTATCACATTATGCATAGTGTTGGTTTGTCTCATTGGGACAACTAAATTGATCAGTGTTAAGGTGGTGTCTGCCCACTCTTCATTGTAAAGGTACTTTTTTGTAATTCGTATGGGATCTGGTGGTGGTTTTAATTCTTAATTAAAAAATTTTTTTGTAGAAGTGGGGTCTCGCTATGGTGCCCAGTCTGGTCTTGAACTCCTGACTTCAAGCGACTCTCCCACCTCAGCCTCCCAAAGTGCTGGGATTACAGGCATATGAGCCACTGCACCCAGAATCAGGGTGGTTTGGATGGTAGTGTCGTGGACATGTGTTTTATTCACAGCCTGAAATGATGACTCTTAAATTTCATGTCTCTTCTCCGACATTTTTCTGTGGAGATAGTTGCC
Source organism: Eulemur rufifrons (assembly GCF_041146395.1). Taxonomy (NCBI): domain Eukaryota; kingdom Metazoa; phylum Chordata; class Mammalia; order Primates; family Lemuridae; genus Eulemur; species Eulemur rufifrons. The sequence continues at coordinate 15,925,415 of NC_091005.1, read as the reverse complement.
TTATTAATCTGATCAGGCTGTAGAGTAGAATTGTGACTCTTTTGGTTATCCCATTTATTTATAGCACACAAACTATGTGTTACAGTGCTGTGGCTGGCAGGCTGCTCTGGGTCAACAAGGCTTGTGCCTCTGGGCTTTGTCCAGAACTAAGAAGTACCCATTTCTAAGATGTTGGTTTTGTGTTTGACTTTGCTAGAATGACCTGGATGACCCTGAAAGAGGAATGATTTTTGTCTGCTCTGCCACCCATAAGACCAAATCGATGTTCTTCTTTTTGGCCCAAACTGAGCAGGGAGATATCTTCAAGATCACTTTGGAGACAGACGAAGATATGGTAAGTAGACCATGGAAGGAGGGGGAAAATGAAAAAACCCTTTTGTTGTGGTTCTTTCAGTTTGATAAACATTCCTACATTTTATTTTACATATTTTTTTTTAGAGGAGGGAGGAATTGTGAGGTTTTTTATTTTTGGAGATGGAGTCTTGCTCTGTCACTTGGGCTAGAGTGCTAACTCCTGGGCTCAAGTGATCCTCGTGCCTCGCTGAGATTTCAGGCATGTGCCACCATGCCAGGCTGATTTCTCTTTTTTTTTTTTTTTTTTTTTTTTGAGACAGAGTCTCACTTTGTTGCCCAGGCTAGAGTGAGTGCCGTGGCGTCAGCCTAGCTCACAGCAACCTCAAACTCCTGGGCTCAAGCCATCTTACTGCCTCAGCCTCCCGAGTAGCTGGGACTACAGGCATGCGCCACTATGCCCGGCTAATTTTTCTATATATATATTTTTAGTTGTCCATATAATTTCTTTCTATTTTTAGTAGAGACGGGGTCTCGCTCTTGCTCAGGCTGGTCTCGAACTCCTGACCTTGAGCGATGCACCCGCCTCGGCCTCCCAGAGTGCTAGGATTACAGGCGTGAGCCACCGCGCCCGGCCTGATTTCTCTATTTTTAGTAGAGACGAGGTCTTGCTCTTGCTCAGGCTGGTCTTGAACTCCTGACCTCAAGCAATCTTCCTGCCTCGGGCTGCAGAGTGCTAGGATTACAGGTGTGAGCTGCCGTGCCTGGCCCATTCCTACAATTTTAATAGAATTAAATAACCTTGTTTTAAAAACTGATGTTTGTGTGTACATTTAAGGTTTACAAAGCTGTTTTACAAGCCATTTATCCATACAACTACTCTCTGAGATGAGATAGAGGACAGTTAATGTGTTACAAGTTAAAATATGGGAACTTAGAAAGTGGTTGCTGTTGGGACTGGCATGTGAATACAGGTTTCTCTGTCTTGTTAAATTTCTGGTCTGGTAACCACCTTATGTGTAATATGAGACTGGTAATGCCACTTCTAGTGGTTACTTTCAGGTGGTAATAATTGGTGTGACTAAGAAGAGAAAGCTCTCCATTTCTAATGAAAACTGGCAATATACATGATCTATTCTTTTGTCCTATGGAGGAGCTCTGTGAACAGTTGGGCTATTTCTTAGATAGCTATTTTGGTCAGGAATTGGCAAACTTTTTTTTAAAGGTCAGACAGTAAAGACTTGCAGTTTCTGTGGACCATATAGTCTCTGTCTCAACTCAGCTCCGCGGCGCTGCTGTAGCACAAAAGTAGCCATAGACAGTGTAAATACACGGGCATGGCTGGCCCATGGGGGCTAGTTTACTGACCCCTGGTTTAGATATGAAGTAGAGTATTTTATTTGCTACTCAGCTTATGCTGCCTCATTAAAATAATAGTGGGCTCACTTTTGTGGCCTTACTTCACTTGGCTGTGCACTACAATCTTTATTCTTTTCTCTCCAGGTTACTGAGATCCGGCTCAAATATTTTGATACTGTGCCTGTTGCTGCTGCCATGTGTGTGCTTAAAACAGGCTTCCTTTTTGTAGCTTCAGAATTTGGAAACCAGTGAGTAATCCTTTTATTACCCTAGTTTACTCTACCCTAGTTACTATAAAAGTTGGCAGGAGGGAGGTGTGGCTTCAAGGCTTGGGGAGCTTTTTACAAGAATATTTTAGTTTTTTCAAAATAAAAGTTTTGCTCTCCTTTTCCCTTTACATTTTTTCTCTTATGTTTTTTCTCTTTTTTTTTGCCTGCAGCTGCTAACTAACTGATCTTTGTTATGTTCCTTTAGTGGTTTGAGTCAATTCCTCTGTGAATATCTGCAAAGGTATCTTTAGAAGTAATGTCTCTCCAGAGCTTTTTGCTGGGCATTTCGTTGCATAAATATTTATTGAGCTACTTAACATTAAGGAGATGTTCCGGAAGCACTTCACTAGTACATATGTGAAGTTGAAAGTTGTTACCCATACCTGCCCACCCACATCACCAATCCTCCCATCCTCATTATTTCTGTTAATGACTAATGGGCCAGTTCTAGCAACTAAAGTGTAAAATCTCAATTTTTTTTTTTTTTAACCCTCCACCACTTTCGTTTCAGTGCTAAGTCTTTTTTACTTCTGTATCCTTTTGTGATGCTAATCTCGTTTGCTTGTTTCATTTCATTGCCTTCCTGCAAAACTCAGCCTTTATAGAGTCATTTCATCAAGCAGACAAGATACAACCTTGATGAAATAATTTTCCCTATCCCTGTGTTACAATCTTTAATGGCTCTTCATTGCCAAATGGAAGAAATCTCAACTCCAGCCTTGAATTTAAGACCAATGTCTAAGACTCCACATTACTTACATGAGATAAGATGACATGGTTTTGTCAGTATCTGCAAACCACTTTGCTAATCTAATGCTCAGTAAGATATTGTCTGGGAGTCTGTGCCGTTTCTGCTTTGTCTCCACCTGTTCCCCCATTCTTAAACGTGCTTTTACTCCTCAGTGACTTTGTTCCTATTCTTCCTGTTTCTCTCCTTTGCCTGGTTTGTACCTGGTTGCTCTTTCCACATTTAGCCTGTTATGTCTGTTTTCATCCATTTCTAATTTTTTAGTTTTTTTAATTTAAGGAATTTTTTTTGAGGCAGAGTCTTGCTCTGTTGCCCGGGTTAGGGTGCCATGGTGTCAGCTGAGCTCACAGCAACCTCAAACTCCTGGGCTCAAGTGATCCTCCTGCCTTAGCCTCACAAATAGCTGGGACTGCAGGCACGCACCACCACACCTGGCTTTTTTCTATTTTAGTTGTCTGGCTAATTTCTTTATATTTTTAGTAGAGACGGGGTCTCGTTCTTGCTCAGGCTGTCTTGAACTCTTGACCTCCAGTGATCCTCCCGCCTCGGCCTCCCAGAATGCTAGGATTACAGGCATGAGCCACCATGCCCGGCCCAAGGAATTTTTCTTGTAGAAAAATTAGAATGTGTATGCAAAAAAAAATCCTTCCATTCAAATATAACATTTTTTCTGTAGTTTTTCTGTGTGTTTGTATTTAAATGTTTTTATAAACAATTATGTACCTATTTGTAACCTTTTTTTTTTTAAACCATAATATAAATATCTCTACCAGTAAATACAGTATCTTTTTTTTTTGGGCAGCAAGTTTTTTCCCTTGCTTTTTTTATTGTGGTAAAATATATATAACATAAAACTTGCCATTTTAACCATTTTTAAGTGTTCGATTAGTTAACATTTACAGTGTTACGCATGCAACCATTGCAACTGTCTTTCCAAAACTTTTTCATCACCCCAGACAGAAACTCTGTACCTATTAAGCAATAACTTCATATTCTCCTTCCCTCTGGTAACTTCTAATCTATTTTCTGTCCCTATGAATTTGCCTATTTAAATATTTCGTATAAGTGGTATCATACAGTATTTATTCTTTTGTCTCTGGCTCATTGTACGTAGTGTAATATTTTCAAGGTTCATCTTTTAGTAGTAGGTATCAGAACTTCATTTCTCTTTATGACGAATCTATTTGTGTGTGTGTGTGTGTATACACCACATTTTGTTTATCCATTCTTCTGTTGATGGGTACTTGGGTTGTTTTTACCCTTTCACTGTTGGGAATAATGCTGCAGTGGACATTTGTGTGCAAATATCTGTTTAAGTCCCCATTTTTAATTTTTTGAGTATATACCTAGGAGGAGTGAAATTGCTGGGTCATATGGTAATTTTGTGTTTAACTTGTTGAGGAGCCACTAAACTTTTTCATAGCAGCTGCATCATTTTACATTCCCAACAGCAGTGTATGAGGATTCCAATTTGTCCCAGCACTTGTTGTTTTCCACTTTTTTGATCATAGCCATCCTAGTAGATATGAAATATTTCATTGTGGTTTTTGGCTTGCATTTCCCTAATTGGTGATGTTGGTTGAGGTTTTTTTTCTTTTTTTTTTTTTAATTAGAGACAGGGTCTTGCTCTGTTGCCTAGGCTGTAGTGTAGTGGTGTTATCATACCTCACTGCAGCCGTAAACTCCTGGGCTCAAGGGGTCCTTCTGCCTCAGCCTCCCAAGTAGTTAGGATTACAGGTGCACACCACCATGCTCAGCTAATTTTTAAAAATTTTTTGTAGAGATGGGGTCTCGCTATGTTTCCCAGTCTGGTCAGGAGTTTGAGGCTTGTCTTCAACTCCAGGCCTCAAGTGATCCTCCCGCCTTGGCCTCCCAAAGTGCTGGGTTTACAGGGCTGAGCCACTGTACCTGACCTCCTTGAATTGTCTTGAACAAATCCCAGCTAGCATGCTTCATCATCATACCTAAAATTAATAACAGTAATATCTGATGGCTCTTGCATTATGTCAATGTCAAATGTTGTCTTTAGACAGAACATGTTAACTCAAATTTCTCTTCTCTGCTTTTCCCCAGTTACTTATATCAAATTGCACATCTTGGAGATGATGATGAAGAACCTGAGTTTTCATCTGCCATGCCTCTGGAAGAAGGAGACACATTCTTCTTTCAGCCAAGACCACTCAAAAACCTTGTGCTGGTCGATGAGTTGGACAGCCTCTCTCCCATTCTGTTTTGCCAGGTGTGAGCCTTTCTAGTCACCTCCACAATTAGCAGTGCCAGCCAACTGATTTTGTTTATTTTTAACTTAATTTTTATTTTTAAATTTTTTCCCTTATGAGTCATTTGGGAATTACCAGCTGATTTTGAATCTAAAGTTGAATGAGTTTAATGTTTTCTTCCAGTTAAATTAAGGTCTAGTCTAAGAAACACATATGTTAGCATATCTATGAAATCACAGGCATGTAAAGGTGAAGTGGTTAGAGCTAAAAGTTTGGGCACTAAAAACAATAAATCCTTGTGCTTTTTTTAAAAAATTATGAAACTCATGTATAATGTAAAAATTCAAACCATGTAAAAGGTAAAAGATAAAAGTCTTTTCCTCAGTCTTCTCAACCCTCAGCTCCATTGAGGCCACTGCTGTTAACAAATTCTTGTGCTTACTTCCAGGCATTTTCTTTGCATCTGCAGTTATGTGTATGTTTATATATGTTATCTTTTGTCTTTTTAAAGTAAGTGGGTTGATACACTGTATGGTATTCTGAATTTGACCTTTTATCACCTAACAGTCTAGTTATAGCTGTATGCATTTCTTTTTATTTTCTTTCTCTCTCTCTCTCCCTCTTTTTCTTTTTTTTTTTTTGAGACAGAGTCTCACTTTGTTGTGTGGGTGAGAGTGCCATGGCGTCAGCCTAGCTCACAGCAACCTCAAACTCTTAGGCTCAAGCGATCCTCCTGCCTCAGCCTTCTGAGTAGCTGGGACTACAGGTGCTGTTCCACCACTGCTGGCTAATTTTTTCTATTTTTAGTAGAAACGGGGTCTCGCTCTTGCTCAGGCTGGTCTTGAACTCCTGACCTCAAGCAATCCTCCCGCCTCAGCCTCCCAGTGTTAGGATTACAGGTGTGAGCCATCACGCCCGGCCTTCTGTCTTTCTTTTTTTAAATGGCCCAGGCTGGAATGCAGTGCCATGATTGTAGCTCACTGCAGCGTTCATCCTGGGCTCAGGTGATCCTTGTGTCTCAGTCTCCTGAGTAGCTGGGACTACAGGTGTGTGCCACCATGCCCAGCTATGTATCTATGTCCCTTATTAAGGCTTTATAAATAACAAAATGATGCATTTAAAATGGGTACGCTAGTTTTTTTTTTTTTTTAAGAGGGCAGTGTGAAGGCCATATACATTCAGCACTCACATGCTTATTTGTGTGACTGGTCTACAGAAGGTTAAGAATTTTCGTTTGAATTGTCCTGTTTGCCAAAACTACAATACAAATGATTCACGTCTTTTCACATATTCATCAAGACATAATTATACTTGAAACCAGCTAGATGTCTGGGATATCACTATGAGAATGCATGGCTTTGCTATTTGGTGGCTGAATGGCCAGGTACAGAGTTACCCAGTAGCTGGTCAGCTACATCATGGGAGCATCCATAGGTAGGGCAGTGTGATTCTGTGTAGTCTAACGAATGGCAGGTGTAATGAATATAATTTTGCAGTGGTAGTGAAGGTAAATGATAACGGGAGGTATCTATAAAATTAAATGTGATAGGAATAAATGTGTTTGCTATTGGTGACAAAGTCATGGGTACTGATAAGGTAGTTTGTTACCTATATATATATATTTTTTTCTTTTGTTTCTTTCTTTCTTTGTTTTTTTTGGGGGGACAGAGTCTCACTCTGTTGCCCAGGGTAGAGTGCCATGGCGTCAGCCTAGCTCACAGCAACCTCAAACTCCTGGGCTCAAGCAATCCTCCTGCCTCAGCGTCCCAAGTAGCTGGAACTACAGGTGTGCACCACTCCGGCTAGCTAATTTTTTGTATTTTTAGTTGTCCAGCTAATTTCTTTTTATTTTTAGTAGAGACGGGGTCTTGCTCTTGTTGAGGTTGTTGCAAACTCCTGACCTCAAGCAATCCCCCTGCCTCAGCCTCTCAGAGTGGTAGGATTACAGGCGTGAGCCCCACGCCTGGCCTTCTTACTCCTTGGATTGAATATTACCGATGTTTTTAATTGGAAGGGAATGTTCAATTCCAGTTGGAGGTTTATGTCACTAAATACAAAAGGTCCTTTGCTAACTTAGGAAATAATTTAAGCTGCTTTTTTTGTTGGAACAAGTTGCTGCTTTAAACTGATTTCCTTTTTCAAACACTGAGGCTTTTTCTCTTTATATCCTAGGGCCAGTAGCCAATATGTAGGCTGAAAAGTAGTTTGTCCCCAAAGAATCAGTTGTGTTGGGAAACTTAGCACTGGTAGACATTTTTTTCTCCTTTTTCTCTGTGCAGATAGCTGATCTGGCCAATGAAGATACTCCACAGCTGTATGTGGCCTGTGGTAGGGGACCCAGATCATCTCTGAGAGTCCTAAGGCATGGACTTGAGGTAAGATTGGAATTTCTAGATAATCTGCAAGGTTTTGAGGGAAGCATTGATGAAGCTAAAAGTTATGGCTTTACTCTGATGTGGTCAAAGAAAGAGTTAATGTATCTATGAAAAAGTATGTTTATCCTTCTCTCTTTCCCTAAAGTTTATACTTTAGATTTCTTATTCTTTAGTTGTTAGTGTGGTAGCTCCAGGCTCACTAGCCATGACATGGGAGGCTAGGAAATCTGCATGGAACAATTCATTCTCTATTTTCTTCTCGTCTTAGTCTTTTTTTTTTTTTTTTTCTTTTTTTTTTTTTTGAGACAGGATCTTGCTCTTTCACCCAGGCTGGAGTACAGTGGCAGGATCATAGCTCACTGTAACTTTGAACTCCTGGGCTTAAGGGATCCTCATAACTCAGCCTCCCTGGTCACTAGGACTATAGACATGTGCCACCATGCATGGCTATTTATTTTATTTTATTTTTTGTAGAGATGGAGTCTCACTATATTGCTCAGGCTAGTCTCAAACTCTTGATTCTCTTGCCTTGGCTTCCCAAAGTGTTGAGATTATAGATATGAGCCACCATACCCAGCCTAGTCTTAGTCTTTATTCAGAGTTTTTAGATAGTAATGATGGGTATATATTTTTCTATGTTACTAAATTTGTTATCACTCTATGCTCTTAAGTAGCATCCTTTTTAATGTTTCTGTGATATTTCACCAAAGTGATTTTATTAGAATTTATTTAGTGAATCTTTTATTATTGGACCTTTTAAGTGATAGTGAGACACAAAATTATCTTCTGAAATCCCACATCCTCCTCTTACCATAGTCCTAGTGTTGATACCTTCTAGCAGTGGCCCTGGCTTTGATTTTGTTAAGAGTAAAATAAAATTTCCTGTAACGATTTGTTTTCAGAGCTTGGAATTGTGAAACTACAGCTCTCAAGGGTGCCACTGCCTGTTTTTATAAATTTTTATTAGAAACACAGCCAAGATGACCTTGGCTTTGAATTCTAGCTCTACCACTTTACAGCTGTTACCAAGCTTTTAGTAAGACATTATTATTAATACTTACTAATGGCCATTATTAAGTCCATTTTACATTTTCTTCTATAAAATGGACTTAGGGTACCTGCCTTAAAGGATCATGTGAATTAAATGAGGTGAGGGATATGAAGCATTTAGCATAAGATATGGCATGAAGTGTTAAATGTTACCTACTAATACTATTATTTCAAGGAATTTGAAGATTTTTTGACTCTTCCACAATATTCATCAGTTCACCACATTTTCAGTGACCTGGACCCAGTTTAGATCCATAGTTCTCGATTATTTATACTTACTACTCACTGAGTCCTAATGAACATCTGATGAAAACTAACACTTTCTGCAAAAATATGCATATATGCATTAACAAAATTTGTGTACAGTGTAAAAGATTAAGAATCATCATCAATTAAGAGTCACCATTTTTTAGTTTCCTGCCCCCTCACCCCTTCAAATCTGTAAACAAATCTTTGTTGTATATAAAAATATTTTTAAATTGTTGAACATTGCCTTGTTCCTATAAGTCTGTTGGACCTTGTTCTCTAGCTAGATCATGGTCTCAGCTGAGCAGGGTAACTGTCAGTTTTATATTTGGTGTAGAGTGTAGCATACTTGACATACTTTATTAAGGATAATGTTCTTAGGTCTTCCTGTTATTATATCCATAAACTAAGAAAAGGTTATTGTCTTCCTTGAATAAACTTGAGTTCTTTCTATAAAATGTGGTTACATACTATGATATAGTAAGTGGTCTGATTATTGTCTCTAGATAATTTAAATACGTTAATAATCTTTATTTTAGATTGGTTCAATATTACTAAAAAATTGCAAGAATTCAATTCAGAGGGTTCACATATAACCCACATGAAGTTTCTCCCTCTAGATCATTTTGTATTTATCTTAAGATACTTTATTTGCTCTCAGGTTTGAAAACCTATAGATCATTTAGAGGATTATTGACTCTGACCTTAAGGAGCCTAAAAATCTAATAGGAAAGACAAAATAATTAGTTCACTGAGAGGTGGCGATTAACTTATGACTGCCAGCCACAGGAGTGTTTTTCCTAAAGGATATATAACAGCATTTGAATTGGTTCAGATGGGATTTGGCCTGATGGGATGCTAAGTTAGATGGCTTATTACATTCCTAGTGGTTACTGCTGTTTCTGAGGAGGATACAGGCTTGCTGTACCCAAATGAAGGGTATGGTTTTGGTTGCAACACCTGTATCCTCCCATACATTCCATGACTTTTGCTAAAGTCTGACATGGGGACAGCCAGTACCTCTGTTTTGGTTCTTAGGTTCTTCACTAGATGATTTCATCCTTTAAATCCAGCATTTAGTGTGAACACTGCCTTTGAGACCTCACTGTCTAGTGTAGATGTAAGCAGGTAGCTGAGAGTTGCACACTCACTGGATTATCCTCTCCTGTCAGGTGTCGGAAATGGCTGTTTCTGAGCTACCCGGTAACCCCAATGCTGTCTGGACAGTGCGTCGACACATTGAAGGTAAGCAGCCCTTTCCCAATAGTCAAATGAGGGTCTGGGTGCCATTGCCATAAGAAGGCTTAAGAGGCTGCATTCCTGATACTTCTTCATCACTTCATCTAGCACCATATACCGGAAACATTTCTGGCCCAGCACCGTGTTTTTGAGGCTGTTCCAATTAGGATGCCTTCACCTGCTACTTCTTTTTGTACAAGTGGGTAAGGGGACATAGGGTGACTGTTCTTATTTCAGTACGTGAAGAAACATTTCAGCATCCTTACACTGTTAAGTGTAATGTTCTTTGACCTTATATTCATAAACTGGTTCTGTCTGTGTAAGAGATATGGTGTGAGGAAATATTGTTGCTTTTTCATTTTTCTTCAACTATGTGCTCAAACCACAGTAAAGTTCAAGATGTTGTTCTAGGAATTAAGAGATTTGATAAAGCTTATTAATTAGTCAGTCTTACTTGTGCTTAACAAAAGCAGAGATTGAGTGGAATCAGAATTTTAGAGCGAGTAGACAAGAAGGGATAGAGAAGAAAGAGGAGGGAATCTGAGTTCCTGGATAAAAATGGTCACGTCATTGTAAAACTTTGAAAGTGACGTGAGCATTTAGAGTAGTGCAGTAGCAGGGAAGTCCTGTGACAAATTGCGATCCCATAAAATAAACTCAGTGTTATTTTCCCTTTTATCACTTTGGGGCTATAGGTCATTTCTGTTCGTAGACCTCATTTTCCTCTTGTTCCCTTGGGAATGTGGGACCGGTGACTAAGGTCATCCTGATTGGCAGACAAAGCTTTTTTTTTTTTTTTTTTAGAAAACAGCTGTAATTTTTCCTGATATTTAGATGTTCTGGTTGTAGGAACAAGTTTAAGGGAGCTGGGAAATGTGTAGGAGGAAAACCTCTGTTATGTTTTAAAACCTCTATTAGTAGCATGTGCATTTTTGTGGATTTTGTTTTCATTGTAGGCATTGGAGTTAAATTTGAGTTAAGTAGAAAGGGAAAAATGAGTAGGAAATTGGTAGGCTTATTTGAGCTGAAAAGATAATTGTTAGATAATCAGCTTTGTATGTAATAATCTATATAAGGAAGCTGGTCAGTGTGATGAGTCCGTTGATGTTTGCCTTGGTGGCTTATTGATACTATGGCTCTTGAAGACATTGCCTAGACTTTTTGAATTAGAAAAATGCTTAGAGTTAAACTAGTATGCTCCCTCTTTTATTCTTTTAACTTTTTAAAACAAATTTTTCATTTTGATGCAGATTTAGGTTTATAGAAAAGTCACCCATCACTTTTATGAAGGAGGCAGAAAGTTACAGGAGTTAACTTTCAAGATAGCCCATCTAAGTAATGGGGACAGTTTCCCCGTCTCCTGGATCCCGATCCAGTGCCCATTTTGACCAACACTGTAGTCAGAGTCTGTGGGTTTTGCTGGTTTCTTTCAGGATAAGTTCTATGCTTTCATTGTGCAGTCATTTTGAATGCCCACCATGTACTCAGAGCAATTAACATAGAATCCCTGTCTCAGAGCACATGCCGTTTAAAAAAGAAGACAAGTACACAAAACTGTTGTGTTTTCTGATGTGGTGAACAGCACAAGCATGTTGCCGGGAGGGGTTAGAGGAGAGGGAATGGGCATGTGTTTGAGCATCAGGGAAGGCTCTTTGGAGAGAAGCATTGGCTAAATTAATGATAGGCAGTATGTTGCATGATGGAACTTGGAGCTGACAATTTTTCTCCTTTACTAAGTGTCAAAATCTAGGAAAGGACTATATCCTGGTAGATTTTACTCTGTAGATACTATTCTTTGGGTAGTCACCCACAAAAATAGGTCAGGTTCTCTCTGTTCATTCTTTTTTCAGATACCCCAAGTTACTTTTGAGTGAACATTGCTTCTGTCCATACATGGTACAGTCTTCCAGGCAAATACTAACCTTGGCTGGTACTTGGTGATGCATACTACCAATACCAAGCCTTTTTTTCTCTTCCACAGGTGGCTGGTGAAGGTGCCGATCACCACAGGTGTGTACCTACTGCTAGGGTCTTTTGTGGGGTCTTATAGTTTACCCATGGAGAGGGACCTGCACAAAATATTGAGGCTGCCCTGATGGTGTCTCTCAGAGGGTAACTTTGCAGTTTTATGTCAATGTGCATCATAGTGATACACACCCATCTGCCTGTTCATCAGATGGGCTGAGGCAGGGATCAGCTTCTCTACTTTCTCCCACAGAATTTGTAAAATATGACTAATTTTTCTTCTTTCACTAAGCTGAAAGAGCCTATAGCTAGCAAACCTTAGCTTCATGTTCTCCCTTGGAGTTGTACGTTCCAGGTGTACTGACTGAAAGATTAGGACCTGGGGGGAGCTTTTGAGTATATTCAGGACTTTGCTGAAGCAAGAGAAGCATCAGGTACTCTGACTATACAGTGAATGAGAATGAGATATTGGAGGTGTCAGTCATCTGGATGGTCGCTCACTTTACCCTTTGGAGTGAGCTGATGATTGAGCCTTAGATCCTAAGGCAAGGGGAGTAGAAGAGTAAAGCATTCCCCTCTCTGGGGTGCTTCAGCAGTGCTCAGACAGATAGCAGCTATGTTTTTTGGAGACCTATAGATGCATTCTCATACCGTAATAGATTCTTCACTGGGTATGATGTGATGTTCCTTCACATGAGACTTGCAACCCCTAGAAAAGGGCAATGTGGATATTTATAGTTTTTAGTCATTTTCTGTGACTGAAACTTGGCTTTGTTCCAAACTCCAACTTTTAATCTGTAATCACCCTAAGACATGAGAGTAATCTGCTGCAGGTCTTTCTTGCTGTAGAATGAAAGGGGTAGAAGTTACAGTGTGCTTGATATTCACAGGGTAATGAATATTTTGAGGAACTCTGTGATGTAAAGGAATTTTCAGACCTCAATCATTGCTCTGCCACTTACTGAATTGACCAGCAATTCAATTTAAGCCCACCGAGCATCTCTTTTCTTTTATATCTGAGCATTCTGCGGCCTTGGTCAAATGGAAGATTAGGACCCAGGCGCACTCTTCCTCCCTTCCTCCCTCCCCCATGCCCCCATTCTCTTTGACATAAGTCAGAAAGTATATGGTCTGTTTTCTAGAAGCTCCCCTCTTCCCCTGGACTGAAGAAAAGAGGCTGGAAATCTGGCTGTTAGAGCCCTTTGTTGTTTGGCTTTTTAATTTGTTCTGACACAGCTTTTAAGGTATTAGATTTCAGGAATAAGAACATTAGGACTGATACAGTATTCAAATAATGTTAAAATTAAGCAATTTCTGTTATTTTTACACACCAGAAATTTCCAATTCAAAAACTGAGGGCTGGAGTATAAAGGTTCCAAGTTTGGTGTCATGTGGAGATGGATTTTGGTTTAGTTGTAAGCTATTAAGACATCCATTTTGGGGACAACTATGTCCTTACTTATTTTATGATAGCAGTCTTACAAAGCCATTTTACAAGATATCCTTAAGGCATTTGATATATGTTGATAGTTATGACAAAACAATTAAAAAGCAAGGTTCTTGTTGACCAGTTTTACTCCTTATGAGTAAATTGGAAATTGAACCGTTTGTGGATAGCCATTAGAGCACACCCACTGGGAAAGATCTTTGTTCCTTGCTTTTCAGCCAGCCCAGTACACACATGTGTATTAACTGAAACAAAAATTTTGCAAAGCAGTAAGTACTTAACTTTACTATGTGTTAGGCAGTCTCATAAATTATATTTGTTTCTCTTATAAAGTGCTGATTGCAACCCACCAAATTGTTTTATGTCCTGCTAATAGATCAGAACACTATTGTAGGCCACACCAATTATATCTCTTCACTTGACTAAAAAAACTACAAAGAATGCTGATTCTGCTGAACTAATCTAGTAACTTTAGTTCACCTGAACCTCATTTGGAGCAATCAAAACCAAGTGTGTCCTTCGTGTGGGTGGGGTGGACTAGCCCTGTGGCACTGAGATCTGACAGGGCGGCTGAGGCAAACAGGATCCTGTAGTTGCTACTGCTAGGAGTGAGATGGCCACTCCAATTTAATACCTTTTCTTGTGATTATGTTCCATGTATGCTTGATTTCTGGGTAAGGGGGACAGAAAACGGAGAGTTGATGCAAAAATAAAATTGTAAAGTAGAGAAATCTCAACTTCTTAAAAAATAAGCGTGCCATTGTCCGATATTTATCAAGCTTTATGCCAAACATTGTGCTGGATATGGGGCACACACACATAAGCTCTTCTGTGTTGTAGAGTGGGATATATGGGAAATAGAAGGCCTTTAACTATGGGATCTACAGGAGAAACTCATTAGTGTTTATTTATCCAACTGGGTTTCATTATGAGAAGCAGATCCTAATAGGATTGCGCATGATCACTGGATTGTTGTGTTTCTAAATAGTGAAAAACCTCAGAGGTCAAGGAATAACAGTATAAATACCCCACCCCCGCTCCCAATTCCTGGTTATCTAGTGTTTCTACATCATTCCCATTAGGACTAGGATTCTCAGTTTCCAACTCTAGAATGACTTAGTCTCGTGGAGGCTTAAGTAATCTGTTTTATTCATTAGAGCTTGTATTCCTACATAAGCTTCTTTTGGAAGAAGTTAGTATCTTTCCTAGTTATAGGAGTATCTTTCCAGAATGGGTTGTGATTGGCAACTGGCACAATTGTGCTCTAGCTTGAGAAACATAAATATTGTAGTATTCAAAAATTCCTCATGCCTCTGATTCCCTTGCTTTGTCCGCTCTAATTTTTCCAGCACATGTCTCAAAATATTAAGGAAGCGGAATATATCTGTAGGCTGTTCTGACCCCTAAATATCTTTTGGATCATCCTGTGCTCTTCGTGTGTGTATGTGATGACTGCATACAGAAGTGCCTTGGAAGGTTTCTGGAGAGAAAACTCTTAGTGTTTCACTTGACTTTGTAATTCTAATGAGTTCTTACCTAACCAACTCCTTTCTTTCCTTTTTCAGATGAGTTTGATGCCTACATCATTGTGTCTTTCGTGAATGCCACCCTTGTGTTGTCCATCGGAGAGACTGTGGAAGAAGTGACTGACTCAGGGTTCCTGGGCACCACCCCAACCTTGTCCTGCTCCTTGTTAGGAGATGATGCCTTGGTGCAGGTGAGGATTGTCAGAACTCGCTTACCTACTCAGCCTGCATTGTTCTTTCTTTGCCCTCATTGTGGTGCAGGCTGCTATTGTTGATGTCTCTTTCCACCCTCATTTGCCAGCAAGCTTTAGGGAGGGAACATTTAATTTTGACATATAACATCCCCTCTCTGCTGTTTTTCTCTTTATAACAGAGCCACATCACTGCTGCTTTCATCTCTGTTAAACCTGTTTATAAGTATTTTGTTAATGACCTTTGAACTTGTTTGAAATAGACATTGTAAAACATGAACTTTTAAAAAGCTGACCATGCCTGTGGCCTGTTAACTCTTTTTTGTCACTGACCCAACTGGTACTTCAAATACAGGGGCTCCGGATCAGACAAGGTTGACAGATCCAATAGGCATGAGGGTCATTCTGAGTGATGAGTCGAATAAATTGCTAAGTCAAGTTTCCTTTTGTTGTTAACTCTAGGTGTATCCAGATGGCATTCGGCACATACGAGCAGACAAGAGAGTCAATGAGTGGAAGACGCCCGGAAAGAAAACAATTGTTAAGTGTGCAGTGAACCAGCGGCAAGTGGTGATTGCCCTGACAGGAGGAGAGCTGGTCTATTTTGAGATGGATCCTGTATGTTATTTTACCATTCACTGTGGGACTTAGTGTGTAGAGTCCAGAGGTAAAGATGGGAGTTGTAGTTCAGGAGTCTAGATTATAGCCACAGGAAAGAGAATTGGGGAGTAAAAATGTCCACAAGCCAATCTGGCCCTCTATGGAGGGGAAAAAAGAGTAAGTTGGTGTGTGTCTCATTCTAATTGGAGCTACGAAATGCCGTCCTCGTAATGAACTGAAACACTTGCTCCTCCTATACTTCGCCCTCTACTTTTTCAACAAATATTTGGCATAGATTTAATTTCTGCAATTTGAGTCCATTTCAGAAAATTTCTTTTGCTCTTCTATATGAAAGGATAGTGGGTACACTTAAATATCTTATTCTCAGGAAGTTTCTAGTATGGCCAACTTTTATAGTCTCACTGTACTTATGGTTGAGATTTCTTTGTAACTATCATGTTTGAATTCGTTTTTACCCAAAGTATTCTCTTGAACAGAGAAACAGTTTTATCTGTTTCCATTTCCTGAGAGGTTGCCTTAGAAAATTTGTGGCACATTGACCTTGTCAAAGGTCTCTTCATTCTGTGGTAGGTGGTAGATATTAATTTTTCTTGCTATTAGCCTGTTAAATTTAGTCTTGGGAACTCAGAGAAATTTTTGTCACTGACTAAGGAGTGAGAGGAAGCAGAAAGAAATCTAGCAGCCTGTCTTCCTTCTCTGGGCCTAGGGTTTTGGGGCAAATTAGAGAATCTTGACCCATCTCTTTTTAGTTTTGACCTCCTGCTGTCTTTACTCCTGTAGTCAGGGCAGCTGAATGAGTATACAGAGCGGAAAGAAATGTCAGCAGATGTGGTATGCATGAGTCTGGCCAATGTACCCCCTGGAGAGCAGCGATCTCGCTTCCTGGCTGTGGGGCTGGTGGACAACACTGTCAGAATCATCTCTCTGGACCCCTCAGTGAGTGACAACCTTAACTTAAAGGATCTTCTGGTTGGAACCTGAGCACCTGGCCCCCTCTTGATGTCCATCTCTGAGATAAGCTGGGCTGGACCTCAGAATCTATACCCGTTGCTTCTCTTGATTATCATAGCAGCATATCTGAGGAGTCTTTTGCTGTGCTTTAAGGATGTTGATCTGAGATTACTTAAATGTTTCTTTGGCTTAAGCCTCAACTCCCTTCTGTAGTTTAAACCATAAAACTCAAGACTGTTTGCCTGAAAAGCAACTGACTTGCTCCAGATCCTAGGTGACTTAGGGAGGTGTCCTTTGTATGTTTATTTTTATCATTATGCACTTTGACAAAAAGAGGAAAGCATGATTCTCCCAAAGCTTATTCTGAGATTTAGTTTAATAACTGACTACTGTCTTAGAACTCGCTCCTGGGGTTTTCCCTGTGTACAGGAAAGCACTTCTTCAATCCTAGAATTTAAACGGGTATATTTTTCCAAAATTGGTAATTTTTTATATTGTTACGATTTTCCCCTACGTCTCCCCACAGGACTGTTTGCAGCCTCTGAGCATGCAGGCTCTCCCAGCCCAGCCTGAGTCCTTGTGTATTGTGGAAATGGGTGGGACTGAGAAGCAGGATGAGCTGGGTGAGAGAGGCTCGATCGGCTTCCTATACCTGAATATTGGGCTACAGGTAAGAGATCCAGAGGCCTTGTGTGAGTTTTGTCCACTCCATTGTTTGATACAAGTGTTTTCTATGCCTATGGTTCCACATATGCACCTTATGAAAAGTGAACAGTGCTGCCCTGGGTTCTACTTTCTTAGCTCTTTATTTAGAACAAACCAGGCTGGGGAGAAAGTATTTTCATGGAGAGTCTTCACATCTACTAAAAATGCTTTGCAATTGCTGCTGCAATCAGAACTAGATGGGGGCCTCAAGGGTCACCTATAGTTCTCGAAATTCATTTCAGCTTTTGAAACAAATATGTCACAGTACATAATTGGCTCCATTGGTAAAGGACCCCTAAATGTTCCCTGTTGTCAAAGCAGCTGAGCTCCTCATGCTATAAAGAACAGGAACCTAAGATAGTGTCAGGGTTCTTATCAGTTTTTTTTTTTTTTTTTTTTTTTTTTAGACAGAGTCTCACTCTGTTGCTCGGGGTAGAGTGCTGTGGCGTCAGCCTAGCTCACAACAACCTCAAACTTCTGGGCCCAAGCAATCCTTCTGCTTTAGCCTCCCGAATAGCTGGGACCCAAAGCATGCACCACCGTGCCCGGCTAATTTTTTTGTGTATATATTTTAGTTGTTTGGCTAATTTCTTCCTATTTTTAGTAGAGACGGGGTCTTGCTCTTGCTCAGGCTGGTCTGGAACTCCTGACCTCGAGCGATCCACCTGCCTCGGCCTCCTAGAGTGCTAGGATTACAGGCGTGAGCCAATGCACCTGGCCCCCCTCGATCTTATACTTGGAGCTATTGATACACATTGCCTAGATTTTTAATTTCATTAGGGGTTAAAAATGATTTTCTATTTTTTTCTACATTCAATTAGCTGGAATTCTTCTCCAGAGACAAAATCAGCTCCATTTCTTTGCTTACTCTAAATACAGTTTATATATGAAAATGATACCCCTCCCACAATAGTTCAACTGTTTCAGAGCAAAAAGTTAGGGCCATAGCAATCTCCCTTCCGTGGGGGCCAGTGAAGTGGGGTTTTTTGTTGTTTTCTAAAAATAACACCATGAACTTGTGGATTTTTATATATTTTTGCTTTGAAATATTGTTGCCTTTTTTGGGGAGTGTGCTAAATTGCCTCATTTTAGGCAAGTGGGAGTTTGCCTTTGAAGTTGGTTCCTTTTAACATGATCCTACTATCTTTAGCGGATTCTTTGCCTTCTTGCACAACAAGGTGTCCCACGTGTATCTGGAACAATCTTGCCCCAGCCCAAAATTAGTCATTTCTCTTAGGTACCTTGTTCATTTTAGGGGAAATGGTGTTTAGAGACCATAGCCTGGTTATTTTTAACTGTGGATCTATTTTCAAATTTAAAATTGTAAAGAAGAGCTTATTGTATATGGCAAAAAAATTTAAAGGATATATAAGCAAAAAATAATTTTTTGCTTAGCAGATGCTCGGTAACTATTTGAATGAATAAGTGATTTAGTGAGAGAATGAATGAATGGCTATCTGATTATCGGGGTCTTTTTTTAAACCGCCAAGTCATTTTTTTCCATCTACTCTGATTTGCTGTATAAAATAGCCAAGGGAGAAATTTCCTTAAGATAACTGATAAGCTTCCCCCAGGAGTATCCTTCACCTGTTCCCTCCTTTTGATTAGAATGGTGTGCTGCTGAGGACAGTCCTGGACCCTGTCACTGGGGATCTGTCTGACACTCGCACTCGATACCTGGGGTCCCGTCCTGTAAAGCTCTTCCGTGTCCGGATGCAAGGCCAGGAGGCAGTAAGTAATGGAAAGGGGCAGACAGCATGTTTGGATGTTAGTGGCACCAGCTGAGAAAAATCTTTATAGTAAGCTTTACTTTCACTAATTCACCACTATTTAGCTGATTTGACATTAGATCTGTCTTGGTTAGTTTTCTTTATATGGGAAATCTTGAATTCCTTAATCCAGAGCTTCCTAAGTGGGGTTCCATGGCACTGCACCATGATTTGCTTATAGGTTGGTTGTTATCAATCCCTTCTGCCCTCTGACTGGGCAGATAGGGCTGGAGGGTAGCTGGAATCTCCCACCTGTGGCACCGTTAGCCATGATTTGTCCCAGTCTTACATTAATATCATGGATGCAGTATATTCACCTAATGTGAAAGAGATTCGGAAACATCCTTTGTGGTTAAGAATATTAGTGATGTTGGGTGCTGGTTGGTTCATTCTTTGTTACCTCATTTAATCCTTGCAGCTGTCTAGCCTTGTGATGATAGTATTTCCATTTTATACTCCTGGACATAGGCTCAGGGAGATTAAGTGATTAGTCTTGGTCATATGGCTCACAGCCCATGCTTTTAGCATATACCAAGCCATACTGCCTCTTTTCTAGGCCTCTTTTTCTTAAGATAGCCTATTAGGTTTCTAGAATATCCTGCAGACTGAAATTTAGGGATAGGGTGTTTGATCAGCATCCCATGTTTGAGTTGTTTCCAAGCTTATTGGAGATGTTTTTCTTTCCTCAGGTATTGGCCATGTCAAGCCGCTCGTGGCTGAGCTATTCTTACCAGTCTCGCTTTCATCTCACCCCTCTGTCTTATGAGACCCTAGAATTTGCATCTGGCTTCGCTTCGGAACAGTGTCCTGAGGGCATTGTGGCCATTTCCACCAACACCCTGAGGTGAGTGGGTCTCATGTTTGAAGCCCAGAGGAAGCCTTTCTGCCAAGGGCTCAGACTGTGGTTCTGCCAGAGTGTTGGAATAGGTTGTCAAGATATGGCAGAGAGCCAACGCTTTACCATAAGACTTGTGTGTTGAAATTGAAACCTTTGTTTGGCACAGATTTTCAGTACTTGGGAGCCAAGTTTCGATGTTTGGAGTTTTAATGTCTGTTTAGACTTTAATAGTTAGCAGTACAGTCCATTCTTCCTAAGATTTGAAGGGGTTTTTTGTTTGTTTGTTTTCTTTTCTTTTTTTTTTTTTTTTTCTGAGACAAGAGTCTTGCTGTGTCGCCCAGACAAGAGTGCAGTGGCATGGTAGCTCACTGCACCTTCCACCTCCTGGGATCAGGTGATCAGCCTCCCGAGTAGCTGGGACTACAGGTGCCCGCCACTGCACCCAGCTAATTTTTCTATTTTTAGCAGAGATAGGGTCTTGCTCAGGCTGGTCTCGAACAACTGGCCTTAAGCGATCCTCCTACCTCGGCCTTTAGGAGTGCTAGGATTACAGGCATGAGCCATTGGGCCTGCCCCGGAGGTTTTTGTTTTCCAGCAAAAGGGCAAGGCCATTGGATTAGTTAGAAGTTGAATCATAGGTAACCTTTTTTTAGTGTCTTGTCATTTGCAGTGTTATGTCAAATTTTAACTTCAATATAAGTTAATTAGGCCTTTAGCAAGTTGGCAAGTTGTCAGTTCATACTGACACTTTTGACTTCAGGAGTGAGCACTATCTATATTATATTCCTAGCAAGATGGAAAATAACCTAAAACAACCTAGTCAGTTAGGCTTTCTCAAGTTTTGTGGAGTTTTTTTTAAGCTTCTGAGCCACCAAAGTTGTTCACATCCTGGTTATAACTATTGGCTATATTCATAACGAAACTGTGGCCTCTTGCTAAGCCAGTCACTATTATTTATCAAGTGAGCTCCCAGATTTCTTTGCAACGGCTTTCAGGATCTTTTCACAGTCTTTCTATCTTTCTGGCCTTCATCATCTTTGTATACCTTCTATTCCAGAATTGATCTCTCTGCACTCCTCCACACATCCCTTAATATTTTTGATCTCTGTACCTGCCCCTGGAATGCTTCCCCCACCCACATGCATCTCTGCCTGTCAAGATTCCCCTTGCCCTTTAAGGCCTGTAGTTTGGGTGTAGTTTCATCCATGGTTCCTAACTCCTGAATTCCTATAGATTTAGACGATCCCCACAGATTTTCAGACTTTCCTAGCAGCAGGACATACTTCCCTCCAAAACTCAATCACAGAAGGCCACTGTGTGAGACAGGTAAAAGCAGAGTTCTTAGGAGCTGACTAAACACCACTCTCTATGGTACTTAACTGTTAGAACCAGTCATTTCTGCTTTTTAGCTTCATGACTAATGCAGCATGAGTTTTTGTGTGGTCTTGTTTTCATTTTTGTTATGTATACCTTTAAGAGTGGAATTGTTACGTTAAATGGTAACCCTGTGTTTAACTTTTAAATAAGGAACTGCAGGCTGCTTTTCAAAGTCGCTGTACCGTTTTCCATTCCACTAGCAAATATGATGGTTCCAATTTCTCTACATCCTTGCAAGCACTTGTTATCATCTGATTTTTTTATTCTAGGTATCCTAGTGGGTGTGAGGTGGTGTCGTGTGGTTTAGGTTAGTATTTCTGTGATGGCTGATGATGTTGAGCATCTTTAATGTGTTTATTGCCTTCTTGTTCTTCTTTGGAGTAATCTCTATTCAGATCCATTGCCCATTTTTTAATTGGGTTACTGTATTTTTAAGTATTGAGTTGTAAGAGTCCTTTGTATGTTCAAGATAAAATTTCCCTATGAAATACATGATTTGCAGAAACTTTCTCTTAAAATTTGGATTATCTTTTTACTTTCTCAGTGGTGTCCTTTGTAGCACAAAAGGCTAGTTTTTTGGGGGTTTTTTTGTTTTTTTTTTTTTAATAATTACATTTTTAGGCTGGGCACGGTGGCTCACGCCTGTAATCCTAGCACTCTGGAAGGCCGAGGTGGGAGTATTGCTCGAGGTCAGGAGTTCGAGACCAGCCTGAACAAGAGTGAGACCCTGTCTCTACTAAAAATAGAAAGCAATTAGCTGGACAACTAAAAATATATAAAAATATAAAAAATTAGCCGGGCATCCTGGCGCATGCTTGTAGTCCCAGCTACTCAGGAGACTGAGGCAGTAGGATTGCTTGAGCCCAGGAGTTTGAGGTTGCTGTGAGCGAGGCTTACGTCACAGCACTCTAGCCTGGGCAAGAGGGTGAGACTCTGTCTCAAAAAAAAAATAAATAAATAAAAATAAAGAATAATTACATTTTTAAAAGTCCATCTGAGAACTGCCCGAAGTCATCTTGAATATTACCAATGGCACATGCCCCCGCTTTTACAAATGCTGGTTAACTTCATATTTTCCAAGAAAGAATACAGCATGGCACCATCTGCACTCCACTATTGTATGTGTCTCCCAGAGGACAGGTGCTCTTTCTGCCTAGAGTCTGTTGCCGTGGTAGGTGCCTTTATGGAAACACATCAATGTGTGGGTCAGACCAGAGGAATAAGAACTATAGGGGCAGTGGTCGTGGTTTTTATTTTATGCTGTGCTTATTTTTTCTTTCAAAATGATAATTTTTGATATTTAAATGTTTTGCTTTATCACTCAGATGTTAGATGTTTGTAAAATATTTTAATTGATGTCTCCAGATAAAGGAGCATGCTAATTACTACTCAGAGAATTTGGATATCCATGGGAGTGGGAATACCAGCAATCATAGCCTGTCAGAAAATGTTGTGACTATTATTTTGTGTTCTTTTTATATACGATTCTCGTTCAGCTGTGTTTTTTTCCCCCCCAGCACTTTGAAAGGATTTTCTTCTGTCTTTTTTTTTTTTTTTTTAGATCTGTGGTCAGATTATATGTGCTGTATTTATTTGGGGGGTATTTCTGCAGTTCTTTGGGAATTGTCTTTATTTTACTTGGTTTATGTTATGCTTCTTGAATCTGTTGGTTCATTTATTTTATTCTGGAAATTTTTCATTATTTTCCTGTTCTCTCACTTCTTTCCTTTTGGACTACTGATTAGGTGTGTGTTAAATCTTCTCATTCCATCTGTCCATGTCTCGCAGCCTTGTTTTTCTCCTCCATGTTGTGTCTCACTGACTCTGTGCTACATTCTGGGTAACTCTTCAAATATAAAATCAGATTACTTGATATCATACCCTGCCTGATACTGGCTCTTTTTTCCTCAGAGTGATGGAGAATTTATTGAAAAAGATTGCTTGCTTACTTATTTTCACTTGTACAACGTAAGTCTCTTGGCCTTTGATTTTCATTGCCATTTGGTTTTAGGAGCGGTAGAGCAATTACTGGTTTGCTGTTGAATCACAGAAGTGTGAGTTCCCTTGGGGGCAAGTCTTTTCTGTTTTGTTCACCAGAACGTCCCAAGGCCTAGCTTAGCATCCTGGCCCATAGAGAATAGGTCTCAGTGTATATTTATGTGTGGGAGGGACTGAGGAGAAAAATCTGTTTATCAGTTGAATGGGTAGTTGAGTTTCAGAAAGAATACCCATAGTTTAGAATGCCTATTCTCATTTCTATTAAAGCCTTTTACAAAAGGTATATAGCTCTTTAGCCATTCTTACTTTCTTGAGAATTATTTAACAATTTTATTTTCTTGAATTATCTTAATTGAATAACAGTAATACCATTATTTTTAGTGCTCATGGAGGGGCATAATGGAGAAATGGAAGGAAAAATAGATTAGAAGAGTTTTAGATAACCCCAAATGCCTTGCTTCCTTTATTTCAAGAGCGCTGTTGATGACTATTGAATAGAGAAGGGCATGATTATTTAGCTCCTTTATTTTTAAAATAGATGTGTCTTTTCTAAGCTTATCCTTCAGCCACTTCTCTCTCCTTAGTTTCCTGTGTATCTTTATTAAACATGAGTTTTATGTATGTACTAGTAAATATGTACATATGTTCTTTTTCTTTGTACAGAGAGAGTATGTACATTGCATAGACTGTTCTACTCTGCTGTTCAAACTTAACAGTATGTCTTGGAAATCTCTTGATATCAATATTGTATGGCATTCATGGTCTGTTTCATGGCCACAGAGTCTTCTGTTACATGGATGGTACCATAGTTTATTTAACTAAACTAGTCTTATCTTGGATATTTACAGTGTTTTGCTTTTAACAGTGCTGCAGTGGAAAACCTGATACATGTATCATTCCACATGTGCGAATAAATCTGTAGGATAAATTCTTACAAGTGGAGTTTACTGGGACAAAGGATATATTTGGCATTTTAGCAAATTACATTGCCTATCGTTTTTCCTTCCTTGACTCACATTCCATACCTTAAGTCTGAGATTGTTGTGTTTCTTTTCTGTTTTTTCTTTTTTTTTAACCAAAGAGTTGCTGGCTTGCTTTTAGTGAGTCTTAAGCTGTAAGCTTTTACAAGTGTAATCAACCAGGTGAGGGTGGGAGGGCCTATTTCTCAACACTTCTCACAGAAACTCAAATTTGAGGTTTTTCTTTAGAATAAAACGGGCTCTTCAGTATTGATAAGGTTATTCCTGAGTGGCAGAAATTCTCCATGTTTTTCCCCTGTGTTCAATATTGGCTGCTACAGTAAGAACGCTTTTTTTTTGCGTCTGTAGTGGGAAACTTAGCAGCAGACAGTAACTGTTCCAGTTCTGTCGAATAGATACACTCTTTGTGTTTCTAATTCTTAAACTTTTCTGAGGTTTGGGGCTCAATTCGTTGTTGGCTCCACACCTTTTTCCCACCTCCAAAATTTTATTTGGCATTTCATGTCTGGTGTCATCTCCTGTTTCATTTTCTTTGTAGGTTTTTACCTGTTAATGTATAGAATATTTAAAGTATAAATACAACTCCATGTAGTTAGAGATCAAGTAACTATATTTTTAAGAGTACATGAGTTCTGCTCATTTTGCACATGGTTTGGCTCAGGTGTACCTCTCTTTCCCATTTGACAGAAGTTGTGGGTCCCCTGTATGCTCTCTCGCATTGTCACAGATTTCCTAAAGCTGAGATGATTTTCATTTAGAAGCGCATCCACTTTATTTTATGAAGTGCAGTCAGTACAAATACTGTATATATTCAGGTAATTGTGTTTTATAACAAATTTAGTATTGTTCTTTCTTTTAGAGTTTGTCAGTAATAATCAAGAGGAAATTCTAACTCTCCACTGTCACATTATCATTGGAGTGATAAAAAAATTTTTTTGGCGACCGTAATATGTGTTTCATTGGTAAAAAACCAGAATTGCCATGAACAGTGGTGAGGTATTGTTGAAGAAGGTGGTCTTTCTCCATATTGTCTCCTATGCAGAATTTAGATTACAAGGATATTGTTTCACATTGCCTAATGCCAACATTAGAGCTTCAGGAATTTGCTGTAACTGCTCATGGTCCATTTCAAAACCGGTGTCTAGGTCCTCAGTGAGTGACCTGTTAACTCCCTTGCCTTTTGTCATAGGATTTTGGCATTGGAGAAGCTAGGTGCTGTCTTCAATCAAGTAGCCTTTCCGCTACAGTACACACCCAGGAAATTTGTCATCCACCCTGAGAGTAACAACCTTATCATCATTGAAACGGACCACAATGCCTACACTGAGGCCACAAAAGCTCAGAGAAAGCAGCAGATGGCAGAGGTAATGAGACTGACATTCAAGGGTTCAGTTAAAAGGTGTGTGAAATTGTGTTGAAAAGTTTAAATCCCCATAATTGCTGATTATGTTCTTTGTTGTTTTTAAAGCTCTTTCAGGTCCTTTAAGCAGAATCCTTTGCCAAATACTTTGGTTTAGAGGCTTTCTTGTGACCCAGGACTAATACACTGATCTAGGTTTATTCAGAATTCAGCTCCCGTCTGGAACAGAGTTCTTTACTCCTTGAGCTTCCAAAATATGACTGTTATATGTTTCCTGGATTCAGGCCCAAAGCAGACAGCTTTCATATTCCCCACAACACCAGCTCTTTCCAGAAATCATTTCTCAGCAAAAACCAAATAGCCACGACCATATAGAACTGTGTCCAGTCTGACAGAGAGGAGACAAGTAGTCTTAGCAAGGGAAATCAGATGGGTTGGGTAGAAAAATGGGGTTTTCATTTTTATGTTTCTCAAACCACTAGTGCAGTATTTGCCAAAGCCAATGTTCTTTTTGGCATTTTCTACTGATATGTAACTGGCATTATCTGGTTTTCCCTTTAACGATCTTCCCACTTCTCCTTGTCTGTACACCTCTCCCTTTAATCTTCATTTTGGGAAGTCCTGGTTTTGGATGACAGAATGTGCTACTTTATATATCATGAACTCCCCCTGGAGTGTTCTTGCTACTTAATCTACTTCTCATCCAACCCCCACCTCTGAACTCAGTTCCTTGCTTTTTGGGTTTAGGAAATGGTGGAAGCAGCAGGGGAGGATGAGCGAGAGCTGGCTGCAGAGATGGCAGCGGCATTCCTCAATGAAAACCTTCCTGAATCCATTTTTGGAGCTCCCAAGGCTGGCAGTGGGCAGTGGGCCTCTGTGATCCGGGTGATGAATCCTATTCAGGGGAACACACTGGACCTTGTCCAGCTGGAGCAGAATGAGGCAGCTTTTAGGTAAGGAGCCCAAGACAATCCAGGTTTTGGTGGGCTCAAACAGGAGCTCTCTGGGTTTTGACTAATGCCTGACTCTTGGTGCTTTCTCTGTCTGTAGCGTGGCCGTGTGCAGGTTCTCCAACACTGGGGAAGACTGGTATGTGCTGGTGGGCGTGGCCAAGGACCTGATACTGAACCCCCGATCTGTGGCAGGGGGCTTTGTCTATACTTACAAGCTTGTGAACAATGGGGAAAAACTGGAGTTTTTGCACAAGGTAGGAATCAGCCAGTTGTTCTCCTGGATCTTAGGTCCTACAAATTCTCCCACTTTTGCTTGAGTTAGGGGTCACGTCTTCTGAGGACCAGCTCCTGGATTCTAATCCATCTCCTGGCAGCACATGGCAAACACTGGGGCATTCATACTTCAGTGGTGCTCCAATGCCTGGGAAGCCCACAGGAAGCCTGTGTGCTGACCACCCATGATGGCGAGATAGATGCACATGGAATCGCCCCTTGTTTATTATCTTATGAAACAGACAGTAGTTTGTGACCAAAATTCAGCAGTTTAAAGAGTTAATATTTCTGGGAAGTTACTGTTCAGTGGGTACACAGTTTCAGTTTGGGAAAGTTCTGGAGATGATGGTGGTTGCATGATAGTAAATGTACTGTTGAATGTACTTAATGCCACTGAAAAATGATTAAAATGATTAAAATGGTAAACTTGATGTATATAGCCACAATTTTAAAATAAAAAAATATTCTTTCCTCTATATCAGTAGCACACGAATACGACTCCTACCCTACAGCCTTTCCATAAGGGGTATATCTTTTAGGAAATACTTCCTTCACAGACCCTTCTTTGTGTTAACATTTGTCTCCTTTACAACTCAGATGTCACTTTCATTCCTTTCCCATCCCTCCACAAACAAGGCTTCACTATTATTCCATGGTGCCAGTTTAACCAAGCACAGGCTCTGGGGCAGCATTCACCAGGTACCAGGACTTCTTTTCACTTGTGGCATTGATCCACTCACCGGGTGAAATGAAGCATGTGGGACCTGTTTACCCAAACACCCTGTTTTGTGGAGGCTGCTATATGTGTGGTTTACCACTTGCTGGCTGTCTTCCTGACGGTCCTGTAGAAGAAGGTGTTTCTGGGTGGAGAGAGTGGAACTGGTATATGGCTCTGTGTTCTGATAGCTGCATCACCTGTTTTTCCTCTTACAGACTCCAGTGGAAGAGGTCCCTGCTGCCATTGCCCCATTCCAGGGGAGGGTGTTGATTGGTGTGGGAAAGCTTTTGCGTGTCTATGACTTGGGGAAGAAGAAGTTACTCCGAAAGTGTGAGAATAAGGTAAATGTGCTGACATTGGGGCTAGGATCTAGCTAATGGAAAAGGAGAAGGCATCGGGGTGGTGGTGGACTCTAATTTTGAAAATTATGTGTCTTTGGTGGGGCTGTGTTGTACTCTCCCATTTTTAGCTTCAGTATTAGGTCCTTGAGTCTTGAGCAGGAGTAGAAGGATCTTGTTTCTTGACTTCTTCAAACCAAGAAGTTTCTATCCTACTTGTTTCTTTAAGCTCTTTTTCCTACCTTCTAGGAATCTGTTGCTCACTGCAGTTCTGCAGACCCGCATATGTCATGGGCAGGGAAAGCTGCACTTTCTGTGGGTTCTGAACTCCAAGGTTACACCCATTGCTGTCCTTGTTTTCCCAGCATATTGCCAATTATATCTCTGGGATCCAGACTATTGGGCACAGGGTAATTGTGTCTGACGTCCAAGAAAGTTTCATCTGGGTTCGCTACAAGCGGAATGAAAACCAGCTCATCATCTTTGCCGACGACACCTATCCCCGATGGGTCACTACAGCTAGCCTCCTCGACTATGACACTGTGGCTGGGGCAGACAAGTTCGGCAACATATGTGTGGTCAGTGGACGTTAACTTGGGTTACAGAGATGTGTGGGAAAGCTGGGCAGTTTATTATTTTGGGTAAAGCCAAGGACCCAGGATTATGATCCCTAATATGGTATGTAAAAATGGGTATAAAATTCAATCCTAGTAAGGCTAACTCTATAAAAAATACACTCTTCCAGTCTTCTTGATTTTTCCCCCTTAGTTTACCTCCCTCTTCCCTATGGAACATGATTTAATAATAAGTTTAGTTCGAGATAATGGCTCATACTTATTTTCATGTCATGCTAGAACTTTGGCTTGTCTTTTTAAGCTGAGCCTGATTTTTCTTGTCTGTGTTCTGTGGTTTTGTTTTTGCTCTTGGCTGTGTTAAACCCTTGCTCAGGGGTTGATTTTCTTGAGTTTCTCACTCCTCAGACACAGCTCCTACCCACCAGAACAGTGAGGAGACTTGGGCTCAGGCCTCTGCCTGTGTGCCCCTAAGCTTGCTTGCAGGGACCTGGGGCAAACATGTTGCTTGGTGACCTAGGTGAGCAGGTGCGGGACCCAGCACTGATTTGTGTCGCTTCCTTGTAGGTGAGGCTCCCACCTAACACCAACGACGAAGTGGATGAGGATCCCACAGGAAACAAAGCCCTGTGGGACCGAGGCTTGCTCAACGGGGCCTCCCAGAAGGTAAGACTGCAGAGAGGGCCCAGGGGAAGGCCCTGCCCAGTACCTTTCCTGTTGCCCTTACTGAAGAAATAGTTTTTAGTGAGTTACGCCCAGCGCACACACTGCCCGGCACTCCCCCGTGCACGGTCCTTTCTTCTTGGAAATCCCTAGGCTGATGATACATAGCCTGCGATGGATGAATGCTGGGTTTGACATCAGGTGACTAAATCACTGTCCCATTTTTGTGACTCTATAAAGTAGAAATTTTTCTGAGACATTTTATCAGTCAGTATAAAAGTCTTTTTGGAGAGTAGTGAGTTCCTTAGACAAGTTGATTATAAGGTTCATTCGTACCCAGTAGTAACCAGCTCTTGTCTGAGCTGTGTCCTGGGCATTACTCCTGTGCTGTAGGCATGTACTTCTTTAACAGAGCATCTGTGGACTTTTGAAAACAGAACTGTTTTAGAGGGGCAAGCCTAGTGATAACTGTTTTTTTTTATAGTTTTCTGTAGTTTTATTTTTTTATTGCAGACTTGATAATTTAACAAAAAGGTTTTAGGATATAATTGTTTATGAGAAATGATCTAACTTCAGCATGTTTGTGAGGCATTAAACTTTAAATGATGACAGAATTTTAAGTATTTTTAGATTTTAGTATTTTTTGGATTTTAATAGATGGTGAAATGTGCCTTTGGGGTTACTGCTTGCTCTTGGGAGTCCAGAACAGGCTTCCAAGGGCGTGCATAGTTACTAGTCTGTTTTTGATTTGCAGGCAGAGGTGATCATGAACTACCATGTTGGGGAGACAGTGCTGTCATTACAGAAGACCACACTGATCCCGGGAGGCTCCGAGTCACTTGTCTATACCACCTTGTCAGGAGGAATCGGCATCCTTGTCCCATTCACGTCCCATGAGGTGAGAGTGCTTTGGCCTTGGCTTTCCTAAGGTTGTTTCTTAGTACTGAATCTGCCTAAGAGGGCGAATCCATTTGTCCTCACTTGTAACTAGGAGTGTTCTGGAAATTATAAGGTAACAGAAGTGCCTGGAGTGATAGGAATTCTGATTTTCCTCCCTGGGGAAGGCCATTTGTTTTTATACTATAGTAAGATTTGGTTCAGTTGTGATGTGGTATAAGGTTACCCCGAGCCTAAAGCCCCAGAACCAAATTCCACAGACTAGGAAAGATGGAATGATGTCTGTTGGGGCACGTGTTGCCTCGTGGAATCAACTCTAGTATTCGCCAAGTTTGGTATGTTTCATTCCAGCCAAGGGAGCTGGGATCAGGAATCTAACCTCACATACCACTCTTTACATATGGCATTCTTTCTCGTGCTGTAAGTACAATGAAGTTTCCCTTTGGGTTTGTTTGGTTTGGTTTGGTTTTTGGTTTTTGGTTTTTGTTTGTTTTTTTTTTTTTTTTGAGACAGAGTCTCACTCTCTTGCCCCGGCTAGAGTGCCATGGCGTCAGCCTAGCTCACAGCAACCTCAAACTCCTGGGCTCAAGAGATCCTACTGCCTCAGCCTCCCGAGTAGCTGGGACTACAGGCATGCGCCACCATGCCTGGCTAATTTTTTGTATATATATTTAGTTGTCCATATAATTTCTTTCTGTTTTTAGTAGAGATGGGGTCTCATTCTTGCTCAGGCTGGTCTGGAACTCCTGACCTTGAGCGATCCACCCGCCTCGGCCTCCCAGAGTGCTAGGATTACAGGCGTGAGCCACCGCGCCCGGCCTGAGACAGGGTCTTGCTCTTGCTCAGGCTGGTCTCGAACTCCTGAGCTCAAACGATCCACCCGCCTCGGCCTCCCAGAGTGCTAGGATTACAGTTGTGAGCCACCGCGCCCGGCCTCCCTTTAGGTTTTAACTGTCCTTGTTGTAGCAGAAAAACCTGTGATGGTCAGAAGAGTAAATAGACATTTACCATCTGTTTGGGTGGTAGAGATCAGTGGCTCGTCTGTTCATTGTGCTTATGGAAACTGTAGCCCAGTAGTTGAAATCACTTTTTTCTCAGTGACAGATTCTTTGTTTTTATCACTAGGACCATGACTTCTTCCAACATGTGGAAATGCATCTGAGGTCTGAGCATCCCCCTCTCTGTGGGCGGGACCACCTCAGCTTTCGTTCCTATTATTTCCCTGTTAAGGTAGGTTGAGGGAATCTGGGCTGGGAGGGGAGATCCACAGCCCATTTCATCTGGTCTTTTCTCGGGGCTTCTGTCTCTTAAAAACTGGAGCAGTCCTGAGTGAAGAAACGGCTAGGGAGCCGATGAATGGAAGCAGTACCGATACTTAATATTCAGAGTCCTCTTCCTCTTCCTCCGGGCAAACCACGGCCAGAGAAAACGCTTCACCAGTTCTGCCAACCTGGACTCTCAGTGCTAGGGGTCAACTTAGAATAGTGTTCCTGGCTCTACAAATGGGGTTCTGGGGGAGAATGAAAAGCTTTCCCTACAGTTGCTGCTTTAGTTTGCACCATTTTCTTTTCCTTCTTCTGTTCTCCATGTCTTAGAATGTGATTGATGGAGACCTCTGTGAGCAGTTCAACTCCATGGAGCCCAACAAACAAAAGAACGTCTCTGAAGAACTAGACCGAACCCCACCCGAGGTATCCAAGAAGCTTGAAGATATCCGGACCCGTTACGCCTTCTGAGTCCTCCCTTTACCTGTGGGGCTTGCCAGAGACGCTGTGTTTTGTTTCCTCCACCACCATCACCGCCACCTGGCTTCTGCCACATGGCGGAAGAAGTGTGACTAGATAATTAAGACTTTGCAATATGAAAGCCAGTAGCTCTTTCCCCTCACCCCGGAATGACTGGTTTCCCCTCAAATTGGCGCCGAGATTCGCTACACTTCTCCCCACCTAGTATGTAATACATCACCCCAGGTTCCAGTGTGGAGCACGATGTGTCCGGTACCCCAGAGTTGTCCCTGCATTGGTATTTCTGGCTCTTGTCTACTTTTGTACACGACCTTAATTTTTAACTGTTTTTCCTGTAAATATAGTTTTGTACAATGTTATCTCTGTGGGAGGGAGGGAGGGAGGCAAGCAAGCTAAGGTGGCACCAGGTTGGGTAGATTATAACTCCTGAGTTCTACCACTCTGGAACCTAACCAGAAATATAAACCTAGTTTTTAAGGTGGCAGACATCCATGTGTCTTTTTCTGGGGATGAGAATTTAGGTGGGGAGAATTGAGCCCAAGTTGGAGTAAGAAGAAATGAGTATACTTCTCCTTTCCAGGCATCTACCTGGGCTTCTGGCAGCCTGTGGCCTCCAACTCCCAGCTCTGTGATGATTTCTTTGGCTTTTCCTGGTTCTTCATGCTCTGCTGATGAAACTTAGAGTCAATAACCATGTGAACATCCACCCCTCTTCCCATTGCCTATTGATGAAGAATGGCTGATTCTTCTTCTGTTTCAGCGTCCTTCTACTCTGAGATCTTGGAATGAGGGGTTTAGCATGAATTCCAATTTAACAGATGGGTGTATAACTCCTCAGAAGATCTTTTGCCCCCTGACTACTAGGAAGGGTCAGTAAGTACAGAAGAACCCAGATACTCACCTGCCCTTGGGATTGGCAGTATATATGGCCCTGTTGAAGGGGGAAGGGGCTGTCTCAGCAGCACACATCTTAAGTGGGTTCCTGAGGGCCTTTGGGATGTAAGGAGGGAACACTGAGAGCCTGTCAGCCATAAGTGGCCCAGATTCAGAAATGTTCCAGCCCACACTTGGGAATTCCCGCTCTTGCTTCCCTGTGTGGGAAGCCCTCATCTTCCAGGCATTCCTCCAGGTATGTTGAACCTGGAGGAACCTGAGCCCACTGCTCCTCTCAGTACTTCACGAAGAAAAGCCTTTCATCTGCATGTGCTCAGCCACCTAGCTGGAGAAGATTCTCGATGGTTGGCACTGGGTGTGAGTCAGGAGTGTGGTAGTCATTAGACACAATCTGAGCAGCCCAGAGAAGGTTCTTTCCCTTGAAACTGAGTCTCTCTTTAGTCATGACTTGGTTTTAGATCAGTCAGTAGGGACCCAGGTTTTGCCAGGAGTTGAATCCCTAAATAACATGTTTGTTGCTCACTGAGCTTGTGGATTTGCATTTGAAAAGCCTAATTTTCAGGGCTCATTTTGTCCCGTGGCCATAAATCCATTTGTATGTTGACATTTAGTAGTCTGAGAAACTCAGCATAAATATTTGAGCGATGGCTCCTTGTTCCTGTCCTCTCTTAACTCAAGTTTGACTGAAATACATATTCTTCCTTTAGTAGTACGGGGTTATGTAAGAAAGAAAACTTAACACGACTGGGTTTCCTCTGCGAGTCTATCCATCAGTTTGCTGGTTCTTGGTAAGAGGAAGGGCTCTAGCAAGTGCTGCAGTTGCCAGAGCGGGGAATTAGGCTTGAATGTGCTGAGTGGAGGAATTTTGTCTTGTTCATAGATGTTGCTTCAGGCGCTACAAAAGGTGTTTAAGAACTTTCAGTGATTGGATGTGGCTCAATTACGATTGACTTCTGTGGTTTGCTTGAGCAACCAGGTAAATAGGGAGCTCTGCAACCTTGCAGAACACAGTGAGGCTGCTGCGGAACTTGGGAGGACGTGAAGACACTGAGGCATCTGCCCTGGTAGGTTTGCTCTCAACCTGTTCCTTTGTCAAGTCCCTGGGACTTGGATCTAAGGACTGAAACGTTTTCAGCTGTCTCGGCTTTCCCTTGACCTTATGGACAGAGGTTCTGCAGATGTTATTTCCTTTGGAAGATCCTTGCCAAGAATAGCATTCCTTTGGGGGAGGGGGTTCAAGTTGGACTGCAGATGGAATGTTGCTTTTCTAGGTTAGGGTAAGCTATTGCAAGACAGCTGCCTGGGCTGGGGAGGGCTCTTGGGGGTTCACTGGTCTCCAGGGTTCAGGCTGCTCCCAGGACTGCAGCTTTTCTTGAGCTCACTCGAGGGAAGCCAGAAATGTTGAGGCATTTTTCCAATGGGATAAGCCTGGCTTTCACTTTTTTTGTTGTGTAGAGACAGAGTCTCACTCTGTCACCCAGTGCAGTGGTGCGATCATAGCTCACTGTAACCTCTTAACTCCTGGGCTCAGGCATCTTCCCACCTCAGCCTCCTGAGTAGCTGGGACTATAAGCACAGGCTGCCACGCCCGGCCTAAATTCTGTTTTTAGTTCAAAATAGAAATGACATGTTTGAGTCATCCACTTGCTCATTTGCATATGGAATATTGCATATGAATGTTCTATTACATGCTTAAAATTGATTTTTAAGGGCTATATCCAGAGCTCAGAAGAAACATCCCTGCTGCTAAAATCAAACTTTGTCCAAGAAAATAACAATGGAGGGGTAAAACAGACGGCTCCGGGGTATGTGGCAGGGACTCAATAAAACACCTGCTTGGTCACAGTAGATTGACATTTGGGGATCTGATGGCCCATCATGCCCACGTGCCTGTGAAGATGAGGCAAACTGAAATCAGCATGTACAGGCTGTACGCCAGTCTGAACCAGCACAACCAAGAGCTGTTTCTCTAGAAGTTTTGGAAGCTGTCCTCAGGAGACATGCCAACCCACTAGAGGAGGCTGCTAAATTCATTTATTCCACAAGTGTTTGCTGTATACCTACTATGTGCCACCTCCTTCCCGGTCTGCTCTGCACCCAGAGGTTGGAGGAGAGTTCTTACAGCCTGGCAGTCTCTGTTCCTCTCAGGTTGGTGGTGAGGTGAGTCTGCCAGAGAGCCTGGCAGCAAGTTTCAGAAGAGCCTAAAGCCCATGTCTCTGGTTTCCTCAGATACAACAGGCACAACCTTGGGACTTGTAGGAAAAATCAGAACGTCCTAAGTCCGAAAAATGAGGTGAGGGGTGGGTAGCCAAGGGGTTTAGGTCAGCAAATGGTAGAAAACCTGTAATAGTGATTATTAACCCCAGCTAGGCAGTAAGATCCTCTGCACTGTCAGAACAGACTTCCTGGTTTGTGCCCCTGATTAACTCTTAAGATTAACTCAATCTCTGCTGGTGGCTGGGCGAGGTGGCTCATGCCTCCAATCCCAGCACTTTAGGAGGTGGAGGCAGGAGGATTGCTTGAGACCAGGGGTTCAAGACCAACCTGGGCAACATAGCAAGACTCCATCTCTACAAAAAATAAATTAGCTAGATGTGGTGGCATGCACTTATAGTTCCAGCTACTGGGGAGGCTGAGGCAGGGGGATCGTTTGAGCCCAGGAGCTTGAGTTGCGGTGAGCTATGATTGTGCCGAGCTATGATTGTGCCGCTGCACTCCAACCTGGGTGACAGAGCCAGACCTTGTCTCTAAAAGCAATAAACAAAATGAAAGACTCTGCTGGTGATATCTGCATTTCACAATCTAGTGTTAATGATCAGTAGCTCTGATAAGGAATGAGAGAACATTGCTTCTTGTTCAAAATGAAGCCAAAAAAAATTGTCAGAGTCATCAAAGAAGGCCAGGCATGATGGCTCTTGCCTGTAACCCCAGCAATTGGGGAGGCCAAGGTGGGAGGACTACGTGAAGCCAGGTGTTCAAGACTGGCCTGAACAACATACCAAGAGCTAGTCAGGAGGCTGAGACAGAAGGATTGCTTGGCCCAGGGGTTTGAGGCTGCAATGAGCTATAATCGTGCCACTGCACTCTAGCTTGGGCGACAGAGTGAGACCCTGTCTCTTAAAAAAAAATAAAAATCAAATCCAAGTTTGGAAATTCCAGGATTCCAGTTGTGGAGAAGGGGTTGGGAGCGCCCACCTGGAAGCTGAAGGGCCCTGTTCAGCACCCACCCTACCCCCACATCCAGCAGCTCTGTCAGTGCCCAGTGGAAGCCCGCCTCACCCACCACCTCTCACTGCCATCCAGAGCCTGGTCTTCAAGTTTAATTCACAGGCCCAGCCAACAGAACTTGCCCGCATCTCTGACTGCAAACAAGATCTCAGAAGGAACGGAGAGGGGCTTTTGATTTGGTCATTCGGGGAGAGTTTTCACAAGTTATTAATTTGGGGCCATGACCATATGTGTCTGAGCTAGTGACATGTGACAGTGAAAAGAAGTATTCATATTTACTGAGGGCTATTAGGGCCTAATGTTAGAAGACATGCTGGGGTATCTCTTGCTTTTAGGGAGTCAATACTGTAAGTGTGGAAAGGCAACTTTGCCGCACAAAGCAGTCAGAAACAAGATTCTGTCTGCCAAATGCCAAGTGGGGGTGAAGTCCATGAAGAGAGCACTGTGTGTGGAGTCAGATGACCTGGGTTCATTAACGTCTGAGCACAATCTCGGTTTCCTATCTGTAAAATGGGTGAGTAAGACTGACGACCCGGGGTCGCGGTAACACAGAAGTGTGTTCACTGGGTGTCCAGGGGGCTGAGGAGGTGTGGCCACCGAACTGGGTCTCTGGGCCCAGAAGCCAATATTGATGCTTTGAGAGATAGGGGCATCATTCCAAGCCAAAGGCCCCAGGGAGGGCACAGTGGGGTTTCTTCAGGCTGTGCCCCCGTCACCTCCACCCCCTGCCCTCCCACGAGTGCCCAACTGGTATGAATCAACGCCTTGGCAGGATGAATCAACGCCTTGGCAGGGCTCTACCCCAGGGCCTTGCAGACAGTGTGGCCAGTGCAGCCACTGCCTTGGAGACCAGGGGTGGGGAGTGAGCCGGGACATTCCAGCGTGGGTGCTGTTGTGCTGCTGCAAGTCCCGTTGTGTCCATCCAATGGAGAAAACATTTCTTGTGCTGGGCATTGGCATTCAGAATACGGCATGCCAGCACGTCTAGGACGGTATTTCCCGAACTAGGTGGGGTGGAGTCCTCCATGTTAATAAGGGGCCCCCTAATAAAGGATTCTGTGCTCACGTTCAGGGAGGTGCTGCAAACTGTCCTCTTGGAGAGTTCAAGGCTTTGACCTCAGTCCTCCCTCCCCCTCTACCCCCACCTCCCGGGGGGGGGGGGGGTGGCCCACCCCAGCTACTCCAAGTACAATCTAGTGGCATCTGGTAGAGATTACGGAGCTGCCCCTGCAGGTGCCAACAGAGCTCTGCTGGGTGGTGCCAGTCCCAGCTCAGTCACTCTCATGCAGGTCCAGGGAGGGTGTCCGTGGGGACAGGACAGAGGGAAAGGGCCTCTCCTCTGCTGTCTCTAGAAACTCCCACAAGTGTGGTGTCTGGACAGGCCCGAGTCGCCTGGGAAAAGCCCAGGCTTTGGGGTCAGACCTGCTGGGGAAGCGTTCACCTCTCGGGGCGCATGTCCCCCACAGAGACTGGCAGGCTGGGCAATCATCGGTCCTCGGCGGCAACCACGTGTATCAGAGAAAGGCCTGTCTCCCTTTAATGCCCCCACCCCATACACACACACTTCAGTCACCACCACAGCATCCACTTTTAAGAGACAAGGTCTCATTCTGTCGCCCAGGCTGGAGTGCGGTAGCACGATCATGGCTTAGTGCAGCCTCGAACTCCTGGACTCGAGCGATCCTCCCTCCTCAGCCTCCCAAGTCGCTTGGACCACAGGCAGGTACCACCAGGCCTGTCTCCGCATCACCCGGTTTTATTTACTTTTGTGAGAAGAGGTTTTTGTCGGGGTCTGTGTGTTCCGGAGAGGAGCTGGGGTAGCCCCTTTAAACAGTGCGAGCTGCTTGGGAACCAGGAGCTGGGGTCCTGGGGACTCCTGCACCGTCAGTCGGAACAGTCCCCTGGCTGGTCCCCTGCCTTTGAGGCTCCTTCCTACTCCTCACCACTCCCAGGCAGGCTGGGGCCACGTGGCCCTGTCCCGCCCTTGCTGGCTCCAGTCCCTGACTTGGAACCGCAGTGGCCTGCTTTCCCCGCCCTTCTCATCAGAGGGGAAGCCTGGATTGTGGGCTGGGGACAGCCGCAGCCTCTCCCACCTGGCACCCACTGCCTGCAGCCCCTAGGCACGCGCTCCGGACCCTGGAGCCCCTTAAAGCCACCAGCAAACTGTAGAAGACTGTGTCCTGGCACGTGAACAGGTAAGAAGGCCGTGGGTTTTCTCTCACATGGCTTGTTTCCTTCGCTCTGCCTCTGATGGCCTGGCTTCCCCACACCGATTTCGCTGCTGCTTCACTGATCACAGCAAGAGGGACTCGAGCTAGACTTGACATAGACAGTCCCAGCCAAGAAGCTCTGAAGTATGTCTCCGATAAATGGTGTGAATGGTCTGGTCTGGCTTTCATTTTTTTAACCTTTGCCTTCATCAGCCCGGCAGGAAACAGCAGATCCACATAACCATAGAACAAATCGCTTCTCTCGTGTGCCCTGCTGACTTTCATCAATTGACAACCAGCTGTCATGCGTCATGGGGATTGCACCCTTGGGTACTGCTGGAGTTCTTTAGACCTTAATGTGCCGTGGGCATGAACTGTTACTTGCATGAATCACCCTATCAGAAATTAATTGATTTAAAGTTCTTTAAAGGAAAGGGGAAAAAATCAATGGCATAGGTAAGTTTTTCTCAGACAGTATTTCTGAAATTAAAATGGAGTGTTCTGCTTTTATACTTTGTTTTTATTTATTTATTTATTCATTCATTTATCTATTTTAGAGATAGGGTCTCTCTCTGTTGCCCAGGCTAGAGTGCAGTAGTGTCATCAAACCTCAGTGTAGCCTCAAACTCCTGGGCTCAAGTGATTCTCCTGCCTCAGCCTCCCAAGTAGCTGGGACTACAGGTGTGTGCCACCACACTCAGCTAATTTTTAAATTTTTTGTAGCGGCAGGGTCTCCTTATGTTGCCCAGGCTGGTCTGTCTTGAACTCCTGGGCTCAAGTAATCCTCTGCCTTGGCCCCCCAAAGTACTGAGACCACAGGCGTGAGCCACCGTACCTGGCCTTTATTTTAAATGCACAGAAACCAACTGACTAGATGTCATTATAAGGTCCACGTGGTATTCGTCATGTTAACAAACCCATCCCAGGACATGTAGCCTTTGTCCTCGGTTGTGATGTGGGATTTCTTCCAGGTGTTTTGCAATTAATAATTCTGCTTTTATGGACAACTCTGTGGAAATAATGTATTTTGGTCTTTTTTTTTTTTTTTTTTTTTCCTCTTGGATTGAGACTTGTCCAACATTTTTTGGTCTTTTAAGTTGTTTTTTTTTTCCCCTCTCCTTGGATTTTATTCTCCATCCAGAACAAATACATGGGACAAAGGGCAAGAACATTTTTGTAGCTCAGCTCCTGCCACACATGGGTTCAGCTCACTTACAAGAATTAGAGGACTGATTTACTGATTTCCAGGACCATGGTGTCAGGATAGGGTGGGCGAGGGACCTGTGATCTCTGGGATTTTTCAGGAAGGGAGATGGCGGCAGCCTAGCATCGTGGTTAGGAGCTTGGCCTCTGATGGCAGACTAGCCTGGGTTTGTACACTGTAGCTGCCTAACCTTGACCTCTCACCTAATAACTTCATTGTGCCTCAGTTTATTCATGTGTGAAATAGAGATTATAAAACTTGTTAGGGATGTTGGGAGATGGAGACCTAGCACAATGTCTGGTGCTTACTAAGCACCCCTCGGGGGCTCCCCTGGGCAGAATTGAGAAGGTCAAGAGTGGATGAATGGTTTCATCATCTGTTAGAGGATTTTTTTTTTTTTTTTTTTTTTTTTTTTTTTTTTTGAGACAGAGTCTCACTCTGTTGCCCGGGCTAGAGTGCCATGGCGTCAGCCTAGCTCATAGCAACCTCAAACTCCTGGGCTCAAGCGATCCTCCTGCCTCAGCCTCCCATGTAGCTGGGACTGCAGGCATGTGCCACCATGCCCAGCTAATTATTTTTTCTTTTTTTTTTTTATTTCATCTTATTGTTATGGGGGATACAGAATTGCAGGTTACATATGTTGCCCATGTACCGCCTTTCCCCCCAAGTCAGAGCTCCAGGCGTGTCCGTTCCCCAGGTAGTGTGCGTTGCACCCATCATGTAGGTATATGTCCCTCCCCCCCCACCCCCCCTTCCCGAGTCAGCACCTTCAAGTGTTACCATTCCCCAAACGGTGTGCAATGCACTCATTGTGTAGGCATACCCCCATCCCCTCCCCCACCCCCCACCTCAGTCTGATATCCGATTGGTGTCGTTCCCAGATTTGTATTTAGGTGATGTTCAGGGAAACCAATTTTCTGGTGAGTACATGTGATGCTTGTTTTTCCATTCTTGGGATACTTCACTTAATATAATGGGTTCCAACTCTCTCCAGGAGAACCATAGAGATGTCGTATCTTCATTATTTCTTATAGCTGAGTAATATTCCATGGCATACATATACCACAGCTTACTAATCCAATCATGTATTGATGGGCATTTGGGTTGTTTCCACATCTTTGCTATTGTGAATTGTGCTGCTATAAACATTCGGGTACATGTGTCTTTGTTACAGAATGACCTTTTTTCCTTTGGGTATATGCCCAGTAATGGGATTGCTGGGTCAAATGGCAGGTCTACTTGAATCTGTTTAAGATACCTAATTATTTTTTCTATATATTTTTAGTTGTCCAGATAATTTCTTTCTATTTTTTTTTTTTTTTCTTGGTAGAGTCGGGGTCTCGCTCTTGCTCAGGCTGGTCTCCAACTCCTGAGCTCAAACGATCCACCCGCCTCCCAGAGTGCTAGGATTACAG
The DNA here is from genome assembly GCF_041146395.1 of Eulemur rufifrons. Lineage (NCBI taxonomy): Eukaryota > Metazoa > Chordata > Mammalia > Primates > Lemuridae > Eulemur > Eulemur rufifrons. Next base: position 15,884,781 of record NC_091005.1, on the reverse strand, counting down.
GCGTGAGCCACCGTGCCTGGCCTGTTAGAGGATGTTTTGATGAGGCCCCATCCACCCTGAGGCTGGAGGGCTGGGCACCTGGCTCAGGCCTCCTTCTGGAGGTCCCCCAGGCTCTCAGCCTCCCCCTGCCATCACCTCTGGGTGCCACCCTTCCCATCTCAGCCACCTGCCTCAAAGCGCAGGTTTAAGGGACCCCGGGACGGAGTGGAGAACGGGAAGTCTGTGGGTGCATTTCCCACCCTGCGGCCGCTGTGGTAGGTTACTAGGAGGCCACGTGGAATGTGGGCTCAGGCCCTGGAGCTGGTCCCGCTGGGTCCAGTCCTGGCCCCACCGCTTCCCACCTGTGGGCAGTCACTGGCCTTCTCCAAGTCTGTTTCCTCACGTGTAAAATAGAAGTGTTAACACCTGTGCCATAGAACTACTTGAGATAACATAGGTAAGGCACCTGGCACTTAGGGACCCCTTACTGTGAATGGTTAAAGTGATGCCCCAGAGCCTCTGGGAAGGTACCAGAATTAGCTGTAAAAGGCAGAAAACTCACGGGTTTGTCTTCTCGGTCAACAAACATTTGTTGGGTTGTCTGGCCATGGTGCTAGAAACCAGGGCGAGAGATGCATAAGACAGCCCCCCTGCTCTTGAAATAGCCCGCACTGTGGGGGCAGAGAGAGCAATGAGCAGGTCGGTCCGAGCACGCAGGAAGCAGCTCCTCGCCTACGAGTGAAGAGCACTCGATTAGGCAGAGACTGGAAAGAAGCAGCCATGGCAAGTTGGAAGCCAATTTGAGCGTGGGGAAGTGTGAGTGCAGGAGGGCTGGGTGCAGGGTAAGGGAGAGGGACATGCGATGGAAGGAGCTGGAAGGAGCCGAGGGAACCGGATTGTGGAGAACTTTGGAGGTCAGGTGAGAATTTCGACTTGATCTCAGCGATGCGGAGACTTAAGCGGGTTGTGAGATGCCTGTTCTGGCAGCTTTGAGAGGTGGGGGACGGTGCTAGCCTTCCTCCCTGTCTCAGGGACTCTGATGGTACCCCAAATATATAGCTGCAGAGAGTGGGATTTAGGAGTTGGGGTTCTGGGGCCCTGGGGTTCTGGTCCTATCCCCACCACCAGAACACGAAGATCTCTTCCGCTTCACATTAGGACTCAGGGCAATTGGGCTTCTTACAGCTCTTTCCTTCCGGGGTTTGTAGAGTGTCTCTGGGGGTCATAGCCCTCCCTACTGTCCCCTACCCCTGAGACAGTACTGTCTGAAAGTCTGAGAACTGTGGCCTCCAGGCCTGGGACAATCCCAGGGGGGTTCCTCGCTCTGGCTGTTGTGCATGCTTGCATGTGAGGGCCATGTCCCACAAGTGGGTGGGGTGTCCCCTGGGGACTGGGCTGCAGTCAGCTTGGGAACCTACTTCCCGAACTTTCCAGGGGCTGCCTGGAGAGCTCCATCTGTGCATCCCAGCACGCCTGGACCACCAGCGGGCTTCCCCCTTGGGACCCTCTCCAGGTCAGGAGAGGTGAATGGGTTGGGACTTGGCTACAGTTAGGAAGGTTCAGATCAAGGATATGAGTTTGAAAGGCCAAAGACACGACTTCCTCCCAGCAGCTGTTTGGAAAGGTCAGGGCCCCTGCTCTAGTGCTTTCTGGGGTGCCTGTTGCCTGTCACAGCATGAGAAAGCCCACACTCTGGGCTGGAATCTACCACTAAGTCCCAGTCTCCCTTCTGGCCTTGTCCCCCCATGTCTTCTCAATGTCTCCTCCCTCCAGCCCTTTCCAGTTTCCCAAGAGCCAGCACCCTGCTGCCTTGTCTTCCTACTTTCTCATGACACTAAAATCTCTCTGCAAGCGTTTTTGTAGCCATCTTAATTATTTTGCAGTGTGCAATTTAGTAGTATTAAGTATATCCACGGTGTTGTGCAATGGATCTCCAGAACCTTTTCACCTTGCAAAACAGAAACCCTGTATCCATTAGACAGCTCCTCTCCCTCCCCCCGGTCCCTGGGAACCCTTTCTGCTGTCTGTCTCTATGAGTTCGACTACCTAAGGACCTCATGTAAATGGAATCATACAGTCTTTTTGTGTCTGTCTTATTTCTCTTAGCCATAATGTCCTCAAGGTTCTTGCTGGTTGTGGCAAGTGACAGGATTTCCTCCCTTTTCTAGGCTGAACGATACTCCATTGTGCATATACATATATACACCATATTTTGTTTATCCATCAGCAGACACTTGGGTTGCTTCCACCTGTTAGCTATTATGAATGCGGACATAGGTATACAGATATCCCTTCAAGTCCCTGCTTTCAATTGTTTTGGGTATATATCCAGAAGTGGAATTGCTGGATCATATGGTAATTCTACTTTTAATTTTTGGAGGAACCGCCATGCTGTTTTCCACAGCGGCTACACCATTTTACATTCCCACCAGCAGTGCACAACGGTTCCAGTTTCTCCACGTTCTCGCCAATGCTTGTTATTTTCTGGTGGTTGTTGTTGTTGTTCATAATAGCCATCCTCATGGGTGTGAGGTGCTATCTCATTGTGGTCTTGATTTACATTTCCCTAATGACTAAGGCTCTTTGCATGTGCTTGTTGTCCATTTGTGTATCATCTTGGGATAAATGTCTATTCAAGTCCTTTGCCCATTTTTCAATTGGGTTATTTAATTTTTTGTTATTGAATTGTAGGAGTTCTTTATATATTTTGAGAATTAACTCTTAATTAGATGTATGATTTGCAAATATTTTCTCCCTTCTATATAGGCTGCTATTTCGCTCTGTTGATTGTGTCCTTGATGCACAAAGTCTTTAATTTTGATGTAGCCCCATTTGTCTATTTCTGCCTTTGTTGCCTGTGTTTTTGGTGTCATATCCAAGAATTCATTGACATCTGGTGGCTACTGAGCCAGCCCCAAGGCCCCATTCCCACTACCCAAGAGAGAGGCCCAGCCCAAAACGCTAGTTTCAGAGTTGCCTAGGTCGGGGGAATCCAGGGGCTGGGGTGAGTCTTGCAGCCCCTGGGGTGGTCTCATTCAGGGTCACTGCCTCCTCCCTGGCCAGGACCTGGATGGAGGGCAGACAATGCTGGGGCCCCAGGGCAGTCACTGACCAGCTGGACAGCAAGGATTTGCGGGGACAGGGGTGTCGACAGCCCTGAGCTTGAATCCCAGCTCTGCCACCTGTGGGACCTTGAGTAAGTCACCATGTCTCTCCAGGCCCACTTTCCACAGCCATAAAATGGGGATAAACATGGTATCTCCCTACACTCACATCCATCAGGATAGCTATTACCAGAAAAAAAAAAAAAGGGAAAACAAGTGTTGCTGAGGATGTGGAGAAACTGGAAGCCTGTGCACTGCTGGTGGGAACGGAAACTGGTGCAGCCGCTGTGGAAAACAGTTCAGTGAGTCTTCAAAAACTTAAAAATGAAATTAAGCCGGGCGTGGTGGCTCACGCCTGTAATCCTAGCATTCTGGGAGGCCGAGGTGGGAGGATTGCTCAAGGTCAGGAGTTCCAGACCAGCCTGAGCAAGAATGAGACCCCATCTCTACTAAAAATAGAAAGAAATTATATGGACAACTAAAAATATATATAGAAAAAATTAGCCAGGCATGGTGGCGCACGCCTGTAGTCCCAGCTACTTGGGAGGCTGAGGCAGGAGGATTGCTTGAGCCCAGGAGTTTGAGGTTGCTGTGAGCTAGGCTGACGCCACGGCACTCTAGCCCGGGCGACAGAGCAAGACTCTGTCTCAAAAAAAAAAAAAAAAAAAAAAAATGAAATTAACATATGATCCAGCAATTCCACTTCTGGGTATATTCTGAAAATAATCAAAAGCAGGGTTTCTGAGAGAGATTTGCACACTGGGGTTCATGGCAGCATTATTCACACTAGCAAGGAGGTGGAAGCCACTCGTCATGGACACAGATGAATGGGTAAACAAAATGTGGCATTTCCATACAATGGAATGTAATTCAGCCTCTAGAAGGGAAGAAATCCTGGTCACATGCTCCAACATGAACGAACCTTGGGGACATGATGCTAAGTGAAGTAAATAAGCCGGGCACAAGAAGACAAACACTGTCTGATCCCACTTAGGCGAGGTAGTTAGAGCAGTCAAGCTCACAGAAACCGACAGTAGGAGGACGACTGCCAGGGGCTGGGGCGAGGGAGGATGGGGACCGAGTTTCAGTTTCACAAGATGGAAAAAGTTCTGGAGGTGGGTGGCGGTGATGGGAGCGCAGCAGTATGAATGCACTTACTGTGCACCGAAAAATGGTCGAGATGGTAAATTTTATGTTATGTTTTTACCATTATTAAAAAAATATGGGGAAAACAGTGGGTTCCTTAGGGGGATTCTGTGAGGCCCGGGTGAGGCAATGCACGTGAACTGCTATTATTAGCATCAGGCCCGTGGACGTCCAGCGCTTTCTGCCTCCAATTAAGAGTTGCAGGAAAGATGGCAACAGACCCAGGCCCTGGGGGTAGTGTCCGTGTCCCTGTGGAAGGAATTACTCTATTCTGCAGAAGGTGCTCGGGGCAGGAGAGGGCTGGGACTCGGGGGACACTTCCTGGGGCAGTGGCTGGGCCCTGGTCAGGGGATTCCTAGCATTTGTGGGATGGGTGGATTCCAGGCATTGGAAAGTCCCTGGCAGAGAAATCATTTCCGCTAAGGGGCAGTTTGCAGGGAGATTTCAGCTCAGCCCAGAGAGCTTGTGATCAGAGCTGTCTGAATGTGAAGACAGGCTACCTTCTGGGGTGGTGAGCTCCCCGTTAGTGGAGGCAAGTAAGGAGAGCTAGGTGAGCTGCCGAGGAGATTTCTGTGTGAGGTGGGGATGGAGCCACTGCTCTGACATGATCCAGCCCAGGCAAAGTTATATATTAATACAATAGGCCCGTGCAAAGGCGGGACCCAGGGCAGAGCAGCTTGTGCCCAGCCCTCCCCTCGGTAACCATAAAAACAGCTGCTACTGTTTACACTGGGCCAAGCACGGTGTCCAGTGCTGAGCAGGCTTGATCCCAAACCCTTACCGCAACCCTGTGCGGTGGGTGCTGTCAACCTGTGGGAACCAGGACCCAGGGTTAAGTCACCTGCCCTAGGTTAGCCAGTAGGTGGTGGGGCTGGGATTTGAACCAGGCAGTCTGGCTCGAGCCCTCTGTGCTGGGTGGAAATCTACCAAATCTGTCTCCCCAGCCTGCCTCTCCCTGCTCTATTGGCCCTGGCAGCCAGTCCCTGGGGCCCTGTCCCCACCCCGGCGCCCCCACCAGTGAGTCAGCGCCGCCCCCTCTCTCTGGCTAGCTCTGCACTCTCAGCGCTCGCTAGAGACCACCTCCAGGCTCCATGTCACTCGGCGCCTTCCTCCTCCTTCCATGCAATGAGACCCTCCTCGATAACTCTGTTCCAGGGCTCAGAGTCTTAACCGTAACTGTTAAGCTCATTTTCCCTTTTGCAACTGTGTGCTTTCCAACCCCGCTCTCTGGGTGCCAAGACCTTGTCCACGTGATTGAAATTTGTCCAGCTCCAGCCCAGCACCAGACAGGCAATAAATGCCACCGCTGATGGTGGTGATACTGTGTTCTCCTCCGTACTCAGATCTGACACAGGATTACCGCCGTGTTTGCAGTTGTGGCAGAGGAAGCCCCGGCAGGCACAGCTAAGCTGTGTGCAGGCACCGTCTCACCGGGTTCCTACAGAGCCCAGCAGGCGACATGCTGCTGTTGTTCCCATATCTCAGATGAGGAGACTGAGGCCTGGAGAGGTTAGGTCATGCTCAGGGCCTTGCAGCTCTGCACTGGTGGCCGGGTCTGTCAGCAGTGATACTCCCAGTTCCTTGCTGCCTTTGAGAGCAAAGTGCATTTAAGCTTTCTCTTCCACTCTCTCCTGTGTCCTCCCCACCACCCTGTGGTGCCATTTTATGAATGAAGATGCTGCTTAGGGGCTCCCCCAAGGCCCCACAGTGGCCAGGGGCACAGCGGGGCAGGGTGGGGGCCCTCCCAGCCTCCTTGCTCCAGGCCAGCAGACTGGCCGGCCCAGCTGGGGTGGGGCTGCGGTGGGGCCAGGGCCAGGTGCTCTCCAGTGTCCTCCCAGACAGGCAACCTCTGCTGGATGACATCTCGGGAGAGGGCGCCTGCTGGTCCTGCTCCATCCTCCTCCCCGCTACTCCTACCACCTCCTGAGGTGTAATAGGAGGCCGCTCCTCTCTCTGTCCATGGAAATCCTGTAGGCAACACAAGTTTTCACTCTCACAGGGCAGTGACAGAGTTCGGGAACCCCCAGCCCCACCCTATAAGGCATGGCTGTTAAGCCCAGAGAAGGAAGCCAAGGCTGGTTCAGGTGTTATAGAGGCGGATCTAGGACTTGAACCCTGGGCTGTCTGCCTGCAAAGCCCATTAACACTTGCTGAATAATTTTTTTTTTTTTTCTTTCCAAGACAGGATCTCACTCTGTTGCCCAGGCTAGAGTGCAGTGGGGTCATCCTAGCTCACTGCAACCTCAGACTCCTGGGCTCAAGGGATCCTCCTGCCTCAGCCTCTCGAGTAGCTGGGACTACAGGTGCCCACTGCCACACCTAGCTAATTTTTCCATTTTTTGTAGGGACGGGGTCCTGCTCTGTTGCCCACATTGGGCTCAAACTCCTGGTCTCAAGCGATTCTCCTGCCTCTGCCTCCCAAAGTGCTGAGATTACAGATGTGAGCCACTATACCTGGTTCTTGTTTTTTTAAACAGTTTTTAAAGCTTTCTCTTTTTTTTTCTTTTTCCTTTCTTTTCTTATAGTATGTGACTTTCAATTAAAGCTTTCTTAAAAACAAATAGTCGAAAGAAAATGTTTTAAACACAGTTTTATAGCAGAAAAATTGAGCAGCTAGTATATAGTTACATTTAGCTGCCCATCCTGGAGACACGGTTTCCCTCATTACTAGCATCTTGCATTATTGAGGCACATTTGTTATAGTTGACGAACTGATATTGATAATAAAATTAACTAAACAAGTTCAAGTCCATAGTTTACACTGGGGTTCGCTCTTGGTGTTGTACAGTTCTGTGGGTTTTGACAAATGTACAATGACACGTATCCACAGTTACAGCATCATACAGAACAGTTTCGCTGCCCTAAGGGCTCTCTGTGCTTCACCTGGTCATCCGTCCCCACCCTGACAACCACGGATCTTTTTACTGTGTCCACAGTTTTGCCTTTTCCAGAATGTCGTACAGTTGGATTCACACAGTAAGTAGCCTTTTCAGATTGGTTTCTTTCGTTTAGCAATGTGTGCTTGAAGTTCCTCCATATCTTTGCATGGCTTTTGCTGACTCATTTCTTTTTATCGCCGAATCATGTCCCACGTATGGACATGCCACAGTTTGTTTATCTATTCATGTATTGAAGGACATCTCAGTTGCTTCCAGTTTTGGGCGATTATGAACAGAACTGCCATAACCATTCATGTGTAGGTTTTTGTATGGACAGAAATTTTCAGCTCAACTGGGTAAGGAGTGAGATGACTTGATTTTACGGTAAGACGATGTTTAGCTTTGTAAGAAACTGTGAAACTTTTCCAAAGTGGCTGTCTGATTTTGCATTCTCACCAGCAATGAATGAGGGTTTCTGTTGCTCTTCATACTTGCCAGCACTTAGTGTTGTCAGTTTGTTTTCAATTTTAGCCATTCAGATGGGTGTGTAGGGGTAGCTCATTATTTGGTTTGTTTATTTATTTATCTATTTATCTATTTATTTAGATAGAGTCTCGCTCTGTTGCGCCAAGGCCATGGGTGGAGCGGAGGAGGAGGGGAGGAGGAGGCTTGGGAGGCTACCAGTCCAGACAGGGGCAGGTTCTTATCAGAATAAAGACTCCAGGCCTTGGAAGCCCTCCTGTCTCCAGGTGGCTGCATTTTAATTTCTTAGTTTGTTTCCTCTCTAGTTTCTTAGAAACGTTCTTCTGGGAAAGAGTCTGACCTTCTTTGGCTGACTGCGGGAGCAGTGGGATCTGTCTTAGTCCGTTTGGGCTGCCATAGCAGAGTGCTGCAGACTGAGGGGCTTAGCATTCATTGCTCTGGAGGCTGGGAAAACCAAGATCAAGGCACTGGCAGACTCGGTGTCTGGTGAGGGCCCTCGACCTGGACAATCATCTCTTCCTTGTAACCTCACATGGCAGAAGGAGCGAAGGATCTCTCTGGCCACTCCTTATAAGTGGACAAATTCCATTCACGAGGGCTCCACCCTCATGACCTAATCACCTTCCAATCACCCTCCAACCTCTTAATACCATCACACTGGGGTGATGCATTTGAAATATTGGGCAGACACAAATGTTCAGATCACAGCAGAATTTACCCATACCGAGAGCTAGACTGCCAAGAAGAAGTGGCCAGGGTGTTCCCAGAGGCACAAAGGGGACCAGGGTCATGACAGGCTGTGGTGAATATCCAGGGAGAAGTGAGCTACCGCAAACCAGGTGTCTGAGTGGCAGATCTGCACCAAATCCATTTCCCCTGCGTAGGTCTCCCTCCCAGGCTGGAGGTGGCTCTTCTAGACACCGCACTGAGCTCTCTGGCACCTCATTTCCCAATGGGCTCTGCAACCACGTGTGTGCCTCTCTCCTCCCATCTCCCGGCCCTGCCAAAAATATTTGTGTCCAGTTGCAATGAGGGTGGAGCTGCTATTGTCCATGCGCGTCATGCATGTAGCAATAACAGCTTACTACTGACCAGGCCCAGGGCTAATAACTGCAAAGTTCACTCCCATTTTACAGATGAGGAAACTGAGGCTCTGAAGCCAGACCTGTGCTTGTGCCCATAATACTCGATTATCTCTACAGGCTCCCAGCACCTAGGGTACAGGCACACACAGTAGGGTCCTTTCCAGCTCAACCTGTTTATAAGTGGATCTCCCAAGTGGCTCAGGTGGTTGGGTGATGGATGCTGATTTCTCCTGGTGAGCTGAGCCCCTTCCCCTCTGTTGGGCTCTGGGGTAATTCTCTGGCTCCCCTCTTCCCAAATGGCATTGCTTTGGGCTACTACTGACCTGTTTATTTCTAGGTGCCCTTCTCCTAAAGTGGAGTTACTCCCTCACAGAGTTCAGCCAGTATTTTAAGTTCTTTTTGCAAATTGGTCCAAGTAGGACCAATCCAGAAAGATTGGAGTATTTTATCAATGAGTACATATCAGACATATGTGTCTTCCCTCCCCAGCATCTTCTCTTGTCCCCACTCTCCATCCTTCCTCCTCTACTGCAAGTCTCTTCCCTCTTCCTGCCCTTAAGCCTCCTTTGACCACCTTGGCCAACTCCAATCTATCCCTTCCCCAAACATCTATTCATTCATCATACATGCCATAAAAACTAGCCTTGAACTGCTCTGTAGATGTTCTCTGGCTTGGCCTCCAAGATCACCAACTAACTTGTGATTTCCATAAGGGCAGAGGACTGAATCCTTGAGTGCAGGGTGGTGCTGGGCACATAATGCCTCCTTGTTAGCCACTGACAGAGCAAGGCACTGCATGTGGAAATATTCTCTAACCCGCAGGTGAGACATAAAATGCACAACACGGTTCTTGGAGTTACCACATTCTGCTGATTCTAAAACATTCCTCCTTCTGCCCTTCATTTTCACATCTTCTCTGAAATCAGGATCAATGGCATTTCATAATTTAGTTGGCAGTTTTTCCCCCTCTCTTTCTCAGTGGTGCATAAAATAATAGTGCATTTTATAATCAATGGTGCATTAGGTTTGATGAAATGAGGTGTGAGAATCTGTTGGTAGCTGTTTCTGGTTTGCACCCGGAAAAAAGCATTTGGGAGAAATGAGGGGATGTTGGGAAAGATGAAGGGACACTGGGAGAGATGATGAATGCTGGGAGAAGTGGGGGATGCTGGAAGATAAGGATGCTGGGAGAAATAGGGGATGCTGGGAGAAGTGCAGGATACTGGGAGGGAAGAGGAATGCTGGGAGAAGCAGGGGATGCTGGGAATGATGGACACTGGGAGAGATGAGGAATGCTGGGAGAAGTAGGGGATGCTGGGAAAGGAGGGGAGGTGCCCTACTGAGCCCAGAAGCTTCCTGAATCACCCTGATTGATCTGTATTCTTCCTCCGCATTCTCCTGTGCCTAGGCTGCCTTGGAGGCTGACTCCTTGGGAATCAGAAGCCAGCCTCCTGCTGGGTGTCCCAGAGTTCTTCCCTCACCTGTGGGGAAGAGCCAAGGATGCCTCTGACTGACCGGCTGCTGGGCCGGAGGAATGAGGAAACTGAGCTCCCAGCCCCAGTCCGAGTCCACACAGGGAGGGCCCAGAGAGGCCAAAGGGCAAGGGCCACAGGCTTTTTGACCTCTGAGGAAGTAAAGAAAGCAAACCCACCCATTGTGACGTGGAATAGCTCCTCTCCAGCCCAGTGGCTGTGGGCTCCAGCCAGAGTGGCCTCCTCTGACCAGCTCCAGCCTCTGTGTTCAGATGCCATAGTTGCAGGGTGCTCAGGTCACCCTCTCCAGTGCCAGATCCTCATGGGCCCCACCCCCCAGGCCAGGTCCTCCTTTGGCTTCACAATCAGGCTCCTTAGCTGCACAAGATTGCTGGGTTGGGGGAATGTGGCCTTTTCCTTTTGCCTTCAGACCATTTCTCTACTGTAGAGTTAATGGCGAGAGCTTTGTGGTTAGGTGCATTTAAATTCAATACTTGCTCCTCCACTTGCTCACTGCGTGACTTTGGGCAAGTAGCTGAACTTTCTGAGTTTTGGTTTCCTCTTCTTTAAAATGAGGGTGAGAATTTCTAGCTTTGGAATTGATGTTGGTGGGAGAGGGAATTAAATGACATAAAGTGACTAAAAATTAGCTATTAGTATTATCCTTTGTCCCTGTGGCTCTTTTCTTTTTTTGAGGCAGAGTCTCACTCTCTTGCTCCGGCTAGAGTGCTGTGGCGTCAGCCTAGCTCACAGCAACCTCAAACTCCTGAGCTCAAGTGATCCTTCTGCCTCAGCCTCCCGAGTAGCTGGGACTACAGGCATGCGCCACCATGCCTGACTAATTTTTCTATATATATTTTTTTAGCTGTGCATATAATTTCTTTCTATTTTTAATAGAGATGGGGTCTCACTCTTGCTCAGACTGGTCTTGAACTCCTGAGCTCAAACAATCCACCCGCCTCGGCCTCCCAGAATGCTAGGATTACAGGCGTGAGCCACTGCGCCCGGCCGGATTTAGATTTTAATGGCCACAGGACAAGGGACAAAGTTTGGAGCCTACATGAAACAAGGGAGGTAGAATTGAGACACCCCCCCCCCCCACACACACATATAGCTGGGACTCTCAAAGGTTTAAACCCCACTGAAAGACCAGAAAAAAATTTACCCACTGGCAAAGGTAGGACGAGGAAACTTATTTAATTTGGCCTGGGTTTAGGTTGCAAGAGGCCTTTTCTGAAGAATTTTAACCGCAGGCCTGCCCTCTTGGATTTGGCAATCAAATTTACATGACTTATGTGATCCTAGAGTCTCTAAGCAAGAAATGAACGTGAAAGCTATTCCTGATTGCCACATTCACAGAGACAGAAAGTGGGAGGTGCTGGCCAGGGCCTGGGGCGCAGGGGGAAGCAGGGAGTTGTTTAATGGGTGCAGAGTTTCGGGTTTGAAAAGATGAAAAGCGTTCTGGAGATCGTTTGCACAGCGATGTGAAGGTGCTAATATTACGGAGTGAGGAGGAAGGAGGCTGGAGCGCCAGTAGGACCAGGCTGCCCTCCACCTCCGTCTTCCTGTTGAGGAGAGCTGGTCCTGACTGCCAGGCTGCAGGCCACCAACCCTGGTGACAGATGCTTCTGGAAGTTCTGGAACAACCCTCCTGCCCAGGCTAGGTTCCATCTTAAGGAATTCACCCTCCTCCACCTCTTGGGAAGAGTTGAGCTTCTCTGAGTTTTGGATTCCTCTGTCTTCTCACCGTGCAAGGGACGCAGGTGAGAGCTCATCTCTCATCGTTGGCTAGAAGGGTGGCAAAGGCCCCTGTAGGTCCCCGCTCCAGGAAGCCGGCTTGGCCCCGCCCCTTCCCTATCTCCTCCCCTTCCCGGGCCAGCTCACGCTCCCAGAGGCATCTCTTCGCCCTCGAGGACTTGCTCACTGTTTCCTGGTCTCCCCACTGGTGTCACAGTGGGCTTGGAGCTTTCCTTCCTTGTGTGACAAAGCCCGGGCTCCCCAGAGAGGCTCCGTCCCACAGCACACATGGAATAGGGTCTGACTCTGAGGTGAGACTTCGTGACCCGTTAACAAGTGTCACGTGCTTATACTGGGTGAGCATGGGAAGGGGTGGGGGCTCCAGGGCGCGTCCTGAATCAGACCGTGTGTGAAGGAGGAGGGTGGGGCCTGGCGAGGAGCCCCCTCCACCCCTACTCGGGCCTTCCCTTTCCAAGCGCTGTGGGGATGGGGGTGGGGGCTGCATGTCATTCCCTCCTCGGCAGCAATGCTGACAGTTGTTAGCAGGAAAGACAGCCCCGCTCTCCGCTGTGACCTCCCTGTGTACTTGCATGAGTTAGCACAGTGAGGCTCTGAGTTAGGTGCCTGGAATTCAGAGGGGCTGCGGTCCCAGCAGAGCAGAGAGCTGGGAAACTCTGAATGAATGAATGATTGTTTCATCACAGTCACGATGGTGGTTAGGAAGCCCAGTTCCCCGTTGCTTTTGAAAGCGTGGCAGGGCACACCCTCACAGGAGCCAGAACAGGACAGCCCGCCAGCCAGGCTCCGGGAGGGACAGGGATGTCCCCACCAGCATCCTCAGAAGAGCAAGACTTGAACTCAAAATAAATAAGTGTGAGGCCAAACCTTTGCAGGAAAACGGGCCTTGTGTACCCAAGACTGTCCCCATAGTAGAGACTTACGCAAACCATTTCGACCACACCACGGGCCCCACCCAGTTTAAGGAGGAGTTTCTCAAGCTCCATCCTTCAGATGGGTAAAGTGAGGCCTAGAGAAGGAAATAATTTGCCCTCTAGTCCTAAGTCCTAAGGGCACAGACACCCAGGGTGCTGGGAAACCTGGTTTGGGTCATTTCCCGGCATCCTGTATGTCCCTGCAGGCTGTCCTCTGCATGCCAAAAACTTCAAACAAAGCTGCTCTGTTCCCCAAGAATTCCATTTTCGCCATTGTTCTCCTCTGGGGACATTCCTGAATTAGTGAAAAAGGGACTGGTTCAGCCCAAGTCCCTGGCAGCGGGTCATCTCTGCAGGGTCTAGATTGGGCTGAAAAAGTTGGGGGACAGAAAAGTGTCAGGCAAAGTCTGAGCCGTGCAGAAGCTCCCAGCCTGGCGCTGAGACGAACAGTCTGTGCACAGGACGCTGGGAGCAGGTTAAAGGCAGAGGAGGACCCTGGGTCTGGGGCTCTGCAGGGCGGCTCCCTTGCGGCTGGAGCAAACAGGAGGCCGGCGACCTTCTGTGGCTCTAGGGCCACAGTGAGAGAGCCTGTGTGTATGTGTGTGCTTGTGTGTGCACATATGTGTTTATATGTGTGCACGTGTGTGCGCATATGTGTGTTGGATTCTGCTGGGGGTTGAGGGGGGGGCCTTGCACAGCCAGAGTTAGGCTGGGGCGGGGAGGGGAAGATGTTCTGTTTATGGGATACAGCAGGTGCCAAGGGGCTGAGGCCGGTCGGTCACCACGGAGCGGGTGGGGCTGCAGGGATGAGGAGCTGGCTGCTACCAAAGCATCGCAAGAGCCTCATCCCGTGGGAGGGACGGGCAGTCTGTCCTGTGGGAAGGAGGCTATTCTGAGCCTCCCTGAGGACAGGAGATCCTTTGGGAAGCTCAGAGCGGAAGACCCTTCTCTCTCTCCGCAAATTCAAGTGTCCATTTATGTGTGGGGTTTTCTTTGAGGTTTTATTTTATTTTATTTATTTTTTGTTGTTGTTTGGGAATTGTTTTTTCTTAACCAAATCATTTATTAGTGATCTTTAAAAGCTAATATTTTTTTTTCTGAGTCTGTCTCAGATAAAAGCCTTCAGGATGCAGGGAAGAACCCTGCACCCCGGGGGGGCCTGGCCCCCAGAGCCCGGAGCAGCTGCGGGTGGAGGAAGCGTGGCATGGAGTGCTAGCGGGAGTGGAAGAGGCCCACAGCCAGGCGGGTGTGGCCCCACAGGGACGCAGAAGGACTGGACTGGGGACACGGGCCCTAGGTCTGCCGGGGGACAGGCAGATGGTCGCCTGGGGCCCCCAGCCCACTCTCTGCCCAATTCCCAGCAGGCCCAGGGCCCCTCTGGAGATGCCCAAGCCCTGGACTTCCAGGAGCCCTGGGGGGGACCCTGTGGTGTGGCCCCGACAGAGGCTTCAGAAACTGGGAAGATGAGGAGGAAGGAGAGAAAGAGCGAGGGGTGGAAGAGGCAGAGAGGGAGGGAAGGAGAGAGCGGGGTGGGGGGTGGCCCTCCTGGACCCAGAACTCCATGTGCCTGCGTTTCCGGTACTTGCTGTCACACTGGCCCCGGGCCCTGCCACACGTCACCTTGTGACAAGCCACGGCCCCCCAGGCCACAGCATAGCGCTGACGGTGGAGGAGGGACGAGGCCACCAAAACAGAACCGGCCAGGCCAGGAACTTTCCTTGGGCCGTGGCCTCAGTAAACAGGTTTCAAAACCATCAGTCAGCACTTTGGCTGCAGATCTGCCGCCTGGGTTCCTGGTTCCCAGACTGGGCATCCAGGCTGGAACCCTGCCTGTCCCTGGGCCTCGGGGACTGGGGGGCAGCTCGGGAAGCCAGCTGGTCGAATGGCCTTCCTCCTGGGGCTCTTTTTTGAGTGTTTAAAAAACTTTTTTATTGTGGTAAAATACATATAACATAAAATTTGCCATTTTAATCATTTTTTAAGTGTACAATTCAGTCACATTAGTATATTCACAGTGTTGTGTAACCAACACTACTATCTATTTCCAGCACATTTTCATCATCCCAAACAGAAACTTTACCCATTAAATGATAACTCCCCATTCCTCTCCCTCCCCAGCCCCTGGTAACCTCAATTCTACTTTCTGTCTTCATGAATTTGCCTATTATAGATACTTTAATTTATATGCAATTAATTAAAACAAACAGCTTGTTGAGGTAAAATTGACATGTAATAAACTGCACAAAAGTGCACAGTTTGCTAAATTTTAACACATTGACTGCCACACTAGAAAAAATTTTTTTTTCCTTGGGGCCACAGTGTTTTATTATGAAAATAGAATAAAAACTTTGAAAACAAAACGATCCTTTCTAATTTAATGAAAAATTTGTTATTTTTTATTGTTTTCTGTTCATGAGTTACATGCAACTTGAAAAATAGTTCTCTCAGCTCTCAAGGTAAAGAGATGTGTGAGTTACACATGCTTCACGAGGCCCTGGGCTCAAAACTAGCGTGAGTTAAATACAACTCACATGGCAGTTAATGTGTTAAATGTGCATACCAAACCAAGATAATATGTCAATTACTGCCAAATTTCCTCATGCCCCTATATAATTCCTCCCTCCCCCTCCACCCTCAACCAACCACTAATCTGCTTCCTGTCACTATAGATTAGTTGAATTTTCTAGAGTTTTAGATAATGGAATTATACAGTATGTACTCTTTCTTTTGAGGCTCTGGTTTCTTTCGCTCAGCATAATTAGCTTGAGATTCAGCTATGTTGTGTATGTCAATAGCTGATCCTTTTTTATTGTGGAGTAGTATTTTGTTGTATGGCTATACCATAATTTTTTTTAACCTATTCACCTGCCGATGGACATTTAGGTAGTTTCTAGCTTTGGTGCGAGTACATAGACATAGAATTGATTTTTGCATGTTGATCTAGTGTCCTGCAACCTTGCTGAATTCATTTGTTAGCTTTATAGTTTTAGAGTCTTTAGGATTTTCTGCATAGGTGATCCTATCATCTGGGAATAAAGACGGTTTTACTTTTTCCTTTCTAACATGCACGCCCTTTCCCTCTGTTTTTCTTGTCTGATTGCACAGAGCAGACATCCTACCTGTGCCCGTCTTGGAGGGAAAACATTTGGCCCTTCACCATTTGGCTGCAATGTTTTCACAGATGCCATTTTTCAAGTTGAGGGAGTTCCCTTCTATTCATAATTGGTTGAGAGTTTTTATCAGAAATGGACATTGAATTTTTTTTTATTTTTTTTTTTGAGACAGAGTCTTGCGCTTTTGCCCTGGCTAGAGTGCCGTGGCGTCAGCCTAGCTCACAGCAACCTCAGACTCCTGGGCTTAAGCAATCCTCCTGCCTCAGCCTCCCGAGTAGCTGGGACTACAGGCATGCGCCACCATGCCCGGCTAATTTTTTCTATATATATTTTTAGCTGTCCATACAATTTCTTTCTATTTTTAGTAGAGAAGGGGTGTCGCTCTTGCACAGGCTGACCTCAAGTGATCCTCCGGCCTCGGCCTCCCAGAGTGCTAGGATTACAGGCGTGAGCCACCGTGCCCAGCCGGATGTTGGATTTTGTCAGACTTTTTGTGCATCTACTGAAATGACCATATGGTTTTTCTTTTTTTACTTTGTCAACATGGTGAATTACAATGTTTGATTTTCAAATATGAAGCCAAGCCTTCATTCCCGGGAGTGCATGTGGATTAGATTAGCATGTGGGGAGCCAGGTGTTTCCAGTGCAGCCGGGGTCTGGTTGCCCAATAGATAAGACCCGGCTTTGGACCAGTCATTTGGCGGCTAGAGGGAGGAGGCAAAGGTCAAGGGTGGGGAGAGCGTGGACTTCTGCCTGCCAGGCCCTGCGTAGTCCCGACGAACTGACCCAGGTGGGCCTCGGGCCTACAGGTGGTCACTGCCCAGCCCTCGCGCCTCCCGGAGCCTTAGTCTCCGCCTCTGGGAAATGGAGCCGGTGGTGTCCGGTTGGAGGGCTTGGGCAGCCAGGAGAGTGGGGCGTGGGCCAGTGGCGCCCCCAGGAGGGGACCCCAAGTGCTGGGGGCTGCCCACGAGGCCAGAGGCGCCTGCAGACCTGGTTGGAATCGCGCTTCCTCTCTCTGTAAAACCGAGGTAATGACTCCTTCCTCCCAGGGCTGCGGTGTGAAATGGACCCGTGGAGACAAACCACCTACAGAGGAAGGTGCAAACGCCAGGCACCGGTTGGAACCCGAATGCCGCAGCTCAGTAGCTGTGCGCCCTCCGGCCAGGGCCTTCACCTCTCAGCCTTAATCTCCTGGTTTGTAAATGGAGATGATGATACCTGGAGATGTGGCCACAATGACAACTTGGTGTCGCGGCACAGAGCAAGCGAGCAAGGGCATGTCAAGTGCATGGCACCTGGGAAGTTCGGGGAGATGCTGGGGGACAGGTAGGCTCCTGGTGACAGGGTGAGACTGACCCTGCCCCGCTTTCAGTTCGCAGGGGTGTGTGTCTGAGTGTGCTGCCCCCAGGCCTGACGCTCCCGGCCACCCCGTGAGGCTGGTGTGATCACTGCGCCCTCTCAGGCGCCAGCGGAGACGGGGAGGCTGAGACCCAGAGCCGGATTGGAACCCAGGTGCCCTGGACACTTGACAGGTCGGCACCTTCCATATATAATGTGAGTTTCTCTCCCGGCGATGCCAACCCTGACGCCCAGTCGAGGTGTTGGGGCTGAGCGAGGGGCCGGGAGGAGAGGGAGGAATCGAACAGCTGAGGAACTTCTTGGTGGCTTCTCCCCTCCACCCCCGGCATGGCCCGTGCCCCGTTTTATTCCGGCTCCCGGGGATGCCAAACCTTTAGCTGACCTAGTTCTCCTCCTCCGTTGGAATTTCGGCATCTGGCCCGAATGTCCGGCTCATTCACTCAGATGTCATGGAGTTTCCTACATGCCGAGCCAGTGCCAGGTGCTGGGGCCACCGTGGTGAGACCAGAGCCAGGCTCTGTCCCTGCGAAGGCCACTCCCGTGGGGAGACACACGGCACAAGTGGGCACAGTTACCACAACGTCGGAGTGGCCAGTGCCGTGCAGAAAGTGCCGCAGGGGATGTGACAGGGAACGGCCTGGGTGGTCAGAGAAGGAACCTCTGTGGAGGGGAGGTTTGAGTTGACGAGAAGGAGCCAGCTGGGCAAAAATCTATTGTGGAACATTCTAGGCAGAGGGAAGGCAAAGTCCTCAAGGAGCAGTCAGTGCAGGGACAGCGGGTGGGGCTGGGAGGGGCCCATTCACAGCCTGCCGGGAAGCCGTGGGGAGCAGCTAGGGTTTATTCTAAGTGCAGATTCCAAGATTCTTCTGGAAATGAAAAAATGCTTTATTCTTCCTTTCCCTTCTGTCTTTTGTGATTTTGGGGACTCCTTGCTTAGAAACACATTTGAGAGGCTCTCAGAACTAGGAGGAGCCCGGTGCTCTGGCTCACACCCATAATCCCAGTGGCTCGGGAGGCAGGAGGGTCGCTTGAGGCCAGAAGTTCGAGACCAGCCTGGGCGACATAGCAATATTCCCATCTCTACAAAAAATGAAAAAACTAGCTGGGCATGGTGGTGGGTGTCTGTAATCCCAGCTACTCGGGAGGCTGAGGCAGGAGGGTCGCTTGAGCCCAGGAGTTGGAGGCTGCAGTGAGCTATGATGACGCCACGGCACTCCAGCCTGGGAGGCACAATGAGATCCCCGTGTTGTAGCCACTTCATAGTTGCTGTGAATTAGCAAGGGCTGCAACAAACAGCAGACTCCACGTCCTTCTCCGAGCCCCTTGGTGGAGATACTTGGGAGGTCAAACCACTCCACGCCCCCAGGGATCACTGATTGAATTAGGGTGGCGCAGCTGGGCCTCTTTGCCTCAAGGTGGGACAACTTAGTTGATTTAAACAGAGCCCTCCCCCATTCTGCTTTCCTCGCCCCTCACTGGTTTCTCCTGAGGTCCTCCCTTCACTAATCACGTGAAGCCAAACCCCCGTGGCAGGGTCTGCTTCCGGGCCCACCTGCCACGGTCTAGAAATTGGAGTTCTGGGGTCAAAGAACCAGGTGATTCCCTTACGGTTGTTGCCTGCAGCTCTGAGAGTCAATAAAACTGTGTGATTTACTCAAGTCACACACCAAGTAAATGGCAGAGCCAGGCCCACCGGCCATTCGCAGCCTGAAGGCAGCAGCGACAGGAAGGTGAGGGTTGGGGTCCCGCTGGTGACTGTGGTGCAGAGGGCCAGGCCCAAGCTATGATTTCCCAAAAGCTGTGCTCCTCGATCAAGCTCCGGATCTCTCAGGTAAGGCCTCTTCTGCCTTAATTATCCAGAGACTTTAGTTTCCTTAATTCCACTTTTTTCCCTCTGTAGTAGAATAATTCACACTAAAGTGTGAAAGATTGTCAGTGCAGAACTCTCCCAGAGAAAATGCATCCTGAAAAGAAGATGGTTGTTAACCCACATAAATCTCTAACTGGATGGACTTTTTGACAAGGGGAGAAAGTGAGTTGGAAAAAATGCACCCAGTGCGAATCTGGCGATCTGAAGGCTCCCCCACCCCCATTTCTGCTTCTCTCTGTAGTCCGGCGTAGGTGTTGGGAAATGCTGGGTGTCTTCCGCAGAGCCTGTCCAAGGTGTGAGTCACTGGAAGAGCAGGTGACTCAACTAAGGACATTTTGCCAAAAGTACAATTGTGAAGAGAAGAGACTGGTGGTTTGAACTAAGCTCCCTGGTAGATGGTTTATTGCTCAGAAGAGCAGAGGTCTGATTCAGAAAATCTCCACGCCGGTTTCTAAAGGATTGGCTTCGCTTGTAGGCCAGGCAGGTTTGTGGCCTGGGGACGCTGGGGATGGATAGGGAGGGACTCCCGAGGGACAGCTGCCACCCTGGACGGGGCCTTCCCTGGTCTCTGCCCTTGCTGTCCATGTGGCCTTGGATGAGTCTTTTACCTTTTCCAAGGCACAGTTTCCTCATCTGTGAAGCGGCTGGAGTTGCATATTCCAGAACTTGTTATTCACAGTGTGGTCTGCAGACCGGCAGCATCTGCAACACCTGGGAGCACATTAGAAATGCAGAATCCCAGGCCTCGCCCCAGACCTTCTGAATCAGAATCTGTATTTCAGCAAGATTCCAGGTGACTTGTTCGCACATCAGTTTGAGGAGCCCTGCTCTGGACCAGGCTGCTCAAACACGGTCCTTCCCCCAGCTGCGTCAATATCGCCCGAGAGAGCAAGTGTGTTTGAAATGCAAGTTTACAGGCCCTGGACCTACTGAATCGCATCTCTGAGGGTGGGGTCTGGTAGCTTGTGGGTTTTTGTAGTTTTTGTTGTTTTTCTGAGATAGGGTCTTGCTCTGTCGCCGGGGCTCGAGTGCTGTCTCGCTATCATAGCTCACTGCATCCTCAAACTCCTGGGCTCAAGGGATACTCCTGGCTCAGCCTCCCAAGTAGCTGGGACTACAGGCGTGCACCACCATGCCCGGCTAATTTTTAAATTTTTTTTGTAGAGATGGCATCTCACTTTGTTTCCTAGGCTGGTGTCAAATATCTGGCCTCAAGCGATCCTCCCAAAGCATGCTGGGGTTGCAGGTGTGTGAGCCACCGCGCCTAGCCGGAGCCCGTGTCTCAGCCTCTCCAGGTGGTGGTTAAAGACGCTGAGGTTTGAGAAGCGTGGAAGCTAAGATCTTCCATTGACCGCAGCTGCTGTGTAGCCGTCAAGCGGCCGTTGTATGCAGGGCTTGTTTTGTGCTGCTTTTGGAAACTCTAAAAACACCTGCGCTTCACAGCAATTCTGTGATGTTCTGTTCTTATTTTTGCTCTGCCAAAGACAAAAGTGGGGTTTAAGGGAGGTTAAGCAAATTGCCCAGTCTCTTTCTTTTTTTAAATGTTTAATTATTCTGGGTACATAATAGTTGTATATTCACTCTTTATCTCATGGTGTATTGCAGTAACAATATTGACACAAGATGTTTCTGGCAAGCGTCAGCTGACATTATGAGCAATAAAATTTCTCATAAGGATTTATTACCTGATTATAAATGACAGAGGCTGTGTTGGAACAGGAGCTGGGGTAGATCTTGTAGGTCTTGTTCTTGTTCAAGGCTTAGGAGCTTGTGATTGCAACTCCTCTTTTACTGATCAGTAATTTTTTTCTTTTCTTTTTTTTTTTTTTTTTGAGACAGAGTCTCACTCTGTTGCCCAGGCTAGGGTGCCGTGGCATCAGCCTAGCTCACAGCAACTTCAAACTCCTGGGCTCAAGCGATCCTTCTGCCTCAGCCTCCTGAGTAGCTGGGACTACAGGCATGCACCACCATGCCCAGCTAATTTTTTCTATATATATTTTTAGTTGTCCAGATAATTTCTGTTTTTTTTTTTTTTTTTAGTAGAGACGGGATGTCGCTCTTGCTCAGGCTGGTCTCAAACACCTGAGCTCAAATGATCCGCCCGTCTCGGCCTCCCAGAGTGCTAGGATTACAGGCTTGAGCCACCATGCCTGGCCAAGCATCTTTTTTTAAAGATGCTCTGACAGGTTTCTGAGTTGCCAATCTTTCACATTTTAGAGTAAATTAATACAGTCTCGTTATGCAAATATATATGCATTGTCACCTCTGCTGAACACAGTTTACAAAATAGATGACATGCTGTTCTGGGCTCGTTTCACTGAAGATACCACACTGTACTCAGGTTTTTTCAATCTGCTATCACAGCTATTGCTGAGATGGCTAACCTTGTACAGGTGGCGTGTTACATACGCAGAATAAATTCCCAGAAGCTGGATTGTTAGGTATCTGTGTTTGTAGTTTGGAGAGAGACTGCCAGTTTGCTCTCCATAAGGTTAGTACCAGTTTGTATTTCCATCAGCTTTGGATGAAAAATTACTGTTTTTCCACGTCATTGCCAACCCATTAAATTGTCAGATCAGGCCAGGCGCGGTGGCTCACGCCTGTAATCCTAGCACTCTGGGAGGCCGAGGCGAGTGGATCGTTTGAGCTCGGGAGTTTGAGACCAGCCTGAGCAAGAGCGAGACCCCCCGTCTCTACTAAAAATAGAAAGAAATGATCTGGACAGCTAAACATATATATATAAAAAAATTAGCCGGGCATGGTGGCGCATGCCTGTAGTCCCAGCTACTCAGAAGGCAGACGCAGAAGGATTGCTTGAGCCCAGGAGTTTGAGGTTGCTGTGAGCTAGGCTGACGCCACGGCACTCTAGCCTGGGCAACAGAGTGAGACTCTGTCTCAAAAAAAAAAAAAAAAAAAAATTGTCAGATCATTGGATGTTTACCAATCTGATAGGTGAAAAACAGTAACCCAGTGTGGTCTTAATTTAAATTTGTTATGAAAAGTTTAAAGTTTATAATATGTTTAAGGACTGTTTGTATTTCTCTCTGACTGTCTTACTCATATTATTTGCTTCTTTTAAAGGTTAAATTATTGGCTTTTTCTTTCTTTCTACAAGCTGTTTATATATTAGGGAGATTAGTCTTTTGCCTTTGATACAAGTTGCATTCGGTTTAGTGTTTCTCTTTTATTTCGTTGGTTTTTGTTTGTTTGGTATGCACAAGTTTTTAATTTTATGCAAGTTTGTCAGTCTTCTGTGGCTTCTGAATATTGAATCATAGGGACAAAAACCTTCCCACTTTAAGGTAGCAGGATGTGTTCTATGTTTCCCTCTATTACTTTACATTCAAATTTTGATCCCTTTGGAATTTATCCTGATACATGCTCCAACCATATTTTTTTCCCAGATGACTATCTTTTCCCTGCTAAATTGAGAAGCTATTTTATCACAAGCTGTTTGTCACAAGCTCTCTCCCCATATGTATTTGGGTCTGTTTCAGAACCTAGGACTCTTTTCTATTGGTTTCTGTGTTTATTCATGTTCATTGAAGTTCCCACTGTTGTGTTTATTAATATTTATAATATTTAAAAAATATATTTAGTATGTGGAAGGAATGCTGCTCTTATTTTTTCAGCCCTTTCAAGCTATTCTTATGTATTTTTTTCATTTGAGCTTTAAAACCTCATGTCTGATTACACCAACACACATGCTGGTGTTTTTATTGGATTTGCTTTAATAAAAACTGAAGTGTAATACACATACAGAAACATGAATAAATTATAAGTGTACAGCTTGGTGAGTTATCACAAAGTGAACACACTCTTGTAACTGTTACCTAGATTTGGAAATAGAACATTACCAGCATGTAGAAGCCCCTCTCAGACCCCCAAACAGTCACTATCCCACCCTCCTTCTGAAAGATAATTATCTTCCTTTAATTTCTTCATAGATTGGTTTTGCTATGCTTTGTTTTTAAAAAAACAAACTTTGTATACATGCGTTCTTTTGTATAGAAATGTATGCCCATGGACATTTCTGTTTGATACTTAGAGAAATTGGTGGGCCATGGGATATGCATATATTCGACTTCAGAAAATACTGCCCATCTGTCTTCCAAATAGACACGTAACAATGTACTCTCATTCTAGAAATGTCTGACAATTCTGTTTATATCCTTACAACACTTGGATTTGTTGATCTTTTTCTTTTTTTTTTTTTTTTTTTTTTTTTTTTTAGTGTTTTTTTTTTTTTTTTTTTTTTTTTGAGACAGAGTCTCACTCTGTTGCCCAGGCTAGAGTGAGTGCCGTGGCGTCAGCCTAGCTCACAGCAACCTCAAACTCCTGAGCTCAAGCGATCCTCCTGTCTCAGCCTCCCGAGTAGCTGGGACCACAGGCATGCACCACCATGCCCGGCCAATTTTTTTCTGTATATATTTTTAGCTGTCCATATAATTTCTTTCTATTTTTAGTAGAGGTGGGGTCTCGCTCTTGCTCAGGCTGGTCTCGAACTCCTGAGCTCAAATGATCCGCCCACCTCGGCCTCCCAGAGTGCTAGGATTACAGGCGTGAGCCACCGCGCCCGGCCGATCTTTTTCATTTTAGTCATTCCGGTGTGTGCATAGTGGTATTGTGGTTTGTTTTTTTTTTTTTTTTTTTTTGAGACAGAGTCTCACGCTCTTGCCTAGGCTAGAGTGCCATGGCATCAG
The DNA here is from genome assembly GCF_041146395.1 of Eulemur rufifrons. Taxonomy (NCBI): domain Eukaryota; kingdom Metazoa; phylum Chordata; class Mammalia; order Primates; family Lemuridae; genus Eulemur; species Eulemur rufifrons. Next base: position 15,860,919 of record NC_091005.1, on the reverse strand, counting down.
CCTTGGTCACAGCAACCTCAGACTCCTGCCTCAGCCTTCCGAGTAGCTGGGACTACAGGCATGTGCCACCATGCCCGGCTAATTTTTTCTATATATATTTTTAGTTGTCCAGATAATTTTTTTCTATTTTTAGTAGAGACAGGGTCTCGCTCTTGCTCAGACTGGTCTCGAACTCCTGAGCTCAAATGATCCGCTTGCCTCAGCCTCCCAGAGTGCTAGGATTACAGGCATGAGCCACTGTGATTTTCACTTCTTTAATGGCTAATGAGGTTAAATACCTTTCCTATATGTTCGTCAACCTTTTAAATATCATTTTTTGTTTAACGCATTGGGATTGCTTTAAATTTATGTTAACTTAGGAGAATGGAATATTTATGATGATAAATCTTCGTGTCCAAGAACATAATATATCTTTCCATTTGTTTAAATCTTCTGTGTCCTTTAGTATTGATTAGTGTTTTAGTGTATATCTTGCATATTTCTTGATACATTTATTTCTAGGTATTTTATCTTTTTTGTGGCTATTGTAAGTGGAGTCTTTTCTAACTGGCTATTGTTTATAGTAGCTTGTTGTTATGTTGGATGTTGTAGGGTTATATCAGATCATCTGTAAATGGAAATAATTTTACTTCCTCCTATTCAATTCTTTTATCTCTAATTTCTTTTGCTTGTGTCATTGCATCGGATAGGACCTCCTGTACAAAGGCAGTGAGCACACTCGTATTGTTCTTGTCTTTAGTGGGAATGCTTCCGGTGATTCCAAGTTAAGCAAAATGCTGGTCTTCATCTGAGATTGATATATTTTATCATGTGAAGGAATTATCCGTCAATTCCCACCTTAATGGATTTTTATCAGGAAAGAGTGTTGAATTTTGTCAAATGCTTATTCAGCATTTATGGATCTCCTAGGATCTGTTACGATCACCCCTTGGTATCCTCAAGGCATTGGTTCCAGGACCCCCCATGGATACCAAAATCCGAGGACGCTCAAGTCCCTTACATATTATAAAATGATGTAGTGTTTGCATATAACCTACGCACATCCTCCTGTATACTTTAAATCATCTCTAAATTACTAACACCTAATACAGTGTAATGTAGATGCTGTGTAAATAGTTGTTACAGTGTATCGTTTGGGGCATAACAAGAAAAAAAGTCTGTACGTGCTCAGTACAGACTTGATCACAGGCCCAGCTACAGTTTCGATCTGTGGTTGATTGGATCTGCAGGTGCGGAATCCGAGGATACAGAGGGCTGACTGTGTAGTGTTACATAAAGTAGTTTTCTGATATTGAACCATCCTTGCAGTCTTGGAAGTATACGTCATCTGGGGACATGGACAGAGCCAGTACCTACAGGCTTCATTCTCCTTTCCTGACGTGAGGAAGCATTGGTTTGATTCTCTTCCAGGAAACCCAGCTCAAACTCCTTCATGGTGTGATTGGGCAATGGGAAGTGGGGTTTCCCACCGAGTTAAGAAAAAACTGCATGTTTCTGATCTAAGCCTTTTCCAGTTTAGCTCTGTTATTGTTTTTGTTAACTTAAAACATATTAAAACCTCAAAAAATAAAACCAAAGAATCTTTATCCTGTTACATTCAGTTTTGTTTATGTAATGTTTTGGCAGATGTCCCAGTGGCCTTTTTAGAGTCTCTGGGCTATTATAAAACTTAATTTGGGACTCACTGCCCTAGTGTTTCTCAAGAAGGGGAAAAAAAAAAATAGTTAAAAGGGCCTGGGTCATTAACAAAGAAACACCCTTGGGTTCTTGGTCACCAGAGGGTGTGGTGCCCAGTCCAGATAAGCAGGTGTCCATGTGGCAGAGAAGCCCTGTGGTTACAACAGTGGTCTCTGGGCCAGATAGGGCTGAACTCCCTACTCTGCAGTTAGTGCTGTGTGACTTCAGATAAGTTACCTCACCCCTCTGGTCTGGTCCTCAGATTCCTCATCAGTAGGAGAAGATAATAATAGTTCCCAGCTGCCAGCCTTGTAAGAATTCAATGAGTTAATATATGGAAAGTTCCTTGGTACATAGTTCGCATCAAATAAATGTAGGGGAGCCTTCATGGGGATTAGGACATCCAGTAAGGATTGGGCCAGGTAGTCTCTGTATTCAGGGTTCATTCCTGACCTTCACTGACCCTAATCCTTGTGCAGATACCTGCAGGGGGTGCTTGGACCAATGATGGGTCAGTTCTCCAGGGTGGGGGCTTCTACCATGAAGGAAAATAATGAAAAAGTTTTTTAAAAATCTCCTTTTCTAAGTGTCTGGGCTACAGAAAGCAAAGGAATGGAACTGAAAACCCCTCTGGGTTGGCATTTCAGATAATGCATTGTGGGTTCATGGGGAGAAGAGGGGGGCTGATGCTCTTGGTGCCTGTTGGCGGCTGTTCTGTGGCCTTTGATTCCGAGGGTTGCAGCTCCCTCAGAAGTGGGCCAGTTTGCTTTTGAATGGTGCATTTGCAGAGTGGGTCTCTTGGGCAGTGCTGCCCGTAGACCACAAGGTGTTGATGTTTGAGAGGGTGAAGGGGGCATTTTTGCTGTGGGCAGAAGGGACAATTTTGCATGGTGGGCGAAGAGCCACCGGGATGGGGCCGGCTGGGCAGTGCCTGAGCACTCTGAGCAGCCTTGGGCTGGTTCCTCTAGAGGTTCTGTCTCCTGAGCCAGGTTGGAGCCTTCACACCAACTTGTTGGTTCCAATGACCGTTTTTCTATTGTTCAAATTGGAGTATAACTTAAAATGCACAGATCCTACATGTTCAGTTTGGTGGTCTGTTAGTTTCCTAGGGCTTCCGTAACAAAGTACTGGAAACGTGGCTGAAAACAACAGAGGTGTGTTCTCTCTTAGATCCGGAGCCTAGAAATCCAAGGTCAAGGTGTCGGCAAGGCCATGAGCTCTTTGAAGGCTCTAGGGGAGCATCTTGTTTGCCTGTTGCTTCTAGCTTTGCGTGCTTGCGTTCTGTCATGGGTGCTCCTTGGCTTGTGGACGTACCAGTCCAATCTCTGTCTCAGTCATCAGATGGTCTCCCCCTGTGTGTCTTTGTTTTCTCTTCTCGGAAGGACGCCAGTCATTGGGTTAAGATCTCCCCTAATCTGGTATGACCTCACTCTTATTTAACTAACTATATCTGCAAAGACTCTTTTTCCAAATAAGGTCATATTCTGTGATAGACGTAATTGGGGCGGGGGTACTATTCAACCCAGGACAGATGTTTTTGGACACTTGTGTATACCCATGACCACCACTCCAGTCAAGAGACAGAACATTTCCAATTCCCCGGCAAGTTCCCCTCCTGCCCCTTTCTAGTCAATTCCCGATCACCACCGCCCACCCTAGACGACCACAGTTCTGATTCCTGTCTCGTAGATGAGTCCTTGCATTCCAGTGGATGCAATTACGCAGTGTGTGCTCTTTTGTGCCTGGCCGCTTCTGTGCAAAATAACGTTTTTGAGATTCAGCCACGCTACCACGCCAATCAATAGTTTGATCAATTACTGCTGCGTAATATTCCTCTGTGTGATTATAGCACAGTTTGTACATCCGGTCTTCTGTTGGTGGGTATTTGGATTGTTTTCAGTTTCTGGAGTTGCGTGTTATTCATGATACGGGTATAGCAGCCGTGCACGCTCCTGGTCGTTGTATTTGTGGACATATGGTTTGATTTTCCTAGGCTAGATACTAGGAGTGGGATTGCTGGGTCCTAGGGCGGGTGTACACTTAGCTGCTTTAGAATTGCCAGTCTTTCCCAGTGTGATTGTACCAAATTATGCTCCCAAGGGCAGTGTGGAGGGTTCCAGTTGCTTCACATCCTTATGAACTCAGATGGCTATTTTCCTGGGGATCGTTATTTCCTTTGATCCGTGGAGAGGATAAGCCCTCTGCAGAGGTTTCCGTCCACAGAGCTCGCAAGCTAAACACCCTCCAGCTACTGACTTCGACTCCACTCTTTGTTTTGGTTTCCTTTTTATCCTGCTGCTCTTGGGAAGCTTTCGACACAAAGGCCTGCTGGAGTCCCTTTGTCTGCCGTCCCCTTTGTCAGAGGACAGCACCCTGATGACCCTCCCACTCCATTCTTCTCTCTAGTCTCCCTGCTAGTCAGGTCCGATGTTGGAGTTCAGAAGTTGGAGCGCTTTAGAAAGACAACAGCAGCTCCCTCGAAGCAGGAGCTGTTTAGAATGTTCAAGGGTCGCAGTAACCAGTCCCACACTGGGTGAGTTGGTTTCTTCTTTCCTTCCATCCCTCCTTTGCTTCCTTCTTTCCTTTTTCACAAGCAAGTATTTTCCTCATCGATCTCTCTTGATGGTACAAAAGCAATAGCAGTAAAGGCAGTAATTCAAAATTAAAAGAAGAAGCTTAAGTTTTCTAAAACCCATTTTACTGTTATCAGTAACAGTGAATACTACCCAGGTAGCGTGTCCTGTGCGCCAGCTCATGTTCCGGACTTTCTGTACATAGAAGCCCAGTACATCCTTCCAAAGCCCCTTGAGGTCACAATCCTGTATCGAGCCCATTTTACAGATGAGGAGCCTGAAGCAGGAAGAAGGTCCTCACCTTGTCCAAGGCCAGATGAAGCCAGAATTTGAGCCCAGGCAGCCCAGCCTCAGAGACTGTATCTTAGACTCTCCACATTTTCCCTTAGGGTCATTCACATTTTAGAAATGTAACCACATTTATTTAAAACGGATTGCCATCATCTTGGTGTTTTAGGAAAAAAAAAAAATAAAAAGGAAACTTTACATCATTACCATAAATGGAAGATCCATCCTACTTTCCACATATAGATGCTAACCATAAAAACGAATATTCTGGTAAGGACATAACATTATCCTAAATAGCACCTGTTGCTCCTGCCCCAATTTTTAAAATGGTTTGTTCTTGTGGTGTCATACCTAAGAAAATTTTGCCCAACTCAAAGGCACAAAGATTTTTTGAGACAGGGTCTCATTTTCTTGCCCGGGCTAGAGTACAGTGGTGTCATCACAGCTCACTGTAGTCTCATACTCCTGGGCTTCAGTGATCCTCCCACCTCAGCCTCCCAAGTAGCTGGGACTACAGCTGCTTTTTTCTGTAGAGACGAGGTCTTGCTATGTTGTCCAGGCTGGTTTTGAACTCCTGATCTCAAGCGATCCTCCTGCCCCCAAAGTGCTGGGATTATAACTGTGAGCCACCATGTCCAGCCTCTTCTAGAAGTTTTGCAGTTTAGGTTTTACAGTAAAGTCGATGATGCATGTCAAGTTAATTTTTGTATGTGGTGTGGGGTAAGGATGACATTAAATTTTTTATATATATTTTTTTCACTGAATACATATCTGTGAAAAAAATTCATGTGCGTGCACACACACACACACACACACACCCAGTAGTTTCCACGGTATTGATCGGGAAGCCTCGTTCCACCGTCTTTCCCAAGTCTGACTTTTCTCAGGGACTGGGAGGATTGATTCTCACAGTTGCCACAAGGAGAAAAAGGTATAATCATTTTGCTACACTGTTTGTAAAGCAATTGGCGAGTGGTCAGCACTCAATAAATACCAGTTAGTTCTCAGATTTTGCTAACTGCTTTTTTGTGGTTTGGCATTTAGGTTGTTTCCAGTTTTTTTTTTTTTTTTTTCCTTCAAGTGTAAACAGCAATGCAGTGGATATTCTAGGCATACAGCTTTTTTTCTTAAAATTATTTTAGGGTGTGTTTCTGGATCTTTCTCCATACTACAAATTAGTGTTAAAAGGGTTTGAATCTGTACACTCTGCCAGAAGCCATGGGGTGCTTTTAAATTAGCTCTGCTTCCAACCAGAGAGCTCCCTGGGAGGTTCAAGAACTAAAGTCATTGCCTTCCCTGGGGACACTTTCCTGTCCCCTGACCCCCTGTGACCCCTGACCCCTGATCAGAGGGTTCCCATCCTCCGTACACTGCACATCCTTTCCCATGATGCTGTTTTCTACTCATTTATTTACCTTTTAGCCTCCCCCATTGGCCTGTGTCTCTCTTACTGGAATCATGACTTATGAGTTCCCAGCGCGGTGCCTGCACACAGTAGGTGCTTAATAAATACTGACTGTAAGGACAGTGTCCAATGCAGCTTCATTAGTACTGCTGCCGGGCCTGTGGACTTCTTGGAGAAGAGCTTTCAGATAACAGCATTTGTTTAGCACTGTGGCTGGGGTCACCCTTGGGTTCCATGTCATCTCGTCATTGAGACGGTTTTCTCTAAGTGTGGCTCCTGGACCATGGTTGATGTGGGTGGTGTTATATGGTACCCGGATCCTGCAGTCAATGACATTGAATTCCAAAGTGAGGAAATTGCTTTCCAGTTCTTTCTCAACCTTTCTTATTTCTCTAGGACAGGGTTTCTCAACTTTGGCACTGTTGACATTTGGGGCCAGAAAATTCTTTGTGGTGGCGGAGCGGAGAGGGGGAGCTGTCCTATGCATTGTAGGGTGTTCAGCAGCACCCCTGACCTCTACCCTCTAGATGCCAGAAACACCCCCACCCCCAGTTGTGGCAACCAAAAATATCTCCAAACGTTGCCAAATGTCCCCGAGGGGCCCAAATCACCCGGTGTTGAGAATTACTGATCTAGGAGAAAGACTCAGCCTGTTGCTAATACATTTTAAACACCTCTTTTAACCCTTGCCAATCTCTTTTTTCCAAAAAGAGAGAGCAGGTCCCTGGCTCAGAGCCTTTAGCAGGCAAAGCTCTCTCGCCAGGATTTAATAACACTGCTTTGTTTTCCTTGAAATTACCTTCTCATCTGGACAAGTTTTCTATGAAAGTGTTAGAAAGTTTTCTTTACAAATAAATTTAAGTAAAAAGAGTGAATGAATACAGAGCAATCCATCTCAGTATAGGTACAACCCAACAGTTGACTCTAAGGTAGGAGATGCTGAGTAAGGCACCTTCTTGTTTTGGTGATTCTGTCACCTGTAGCCCTGCGGTGGATTTTAATGTTTTGTTTCACCTGAGATAACGCTCCAGCTTGGGAAATGCCCCGGGGAGGTGGCATCGCACCAAGCTTCCCAAATGTGCTGACGCTGATCAGAGATAGGTGGCACCCACAGAAGTGTACATCCTGCTTCAGGTGTTTGGATCCAGGGGTGTACTTGATAAGCATCACTCAGATGCCTTTGGGTCCTGCGGGCGAAGGCAGTGCATCCGGGACCCAGCCAATCCTGTGTGAGAAGCAGGCATTTGAGAGCAAATCTCACGGACCTGGAGATGATCTGATTTCACAGACCTTGTGTAGGAGGAGCAGTATTTCTTCTGTATCAGACATCTTGGCAAAGCTGTTGATAGGCTACTGGCTCTGCTTGCCTCTCGGGCAAAGACTTGATCAGGGCTGGGCGAGGTAGGTCACGCCTGCGAACCTAGCACTTTGGGAGGATCGCTCGAGCTTGGGAGTTCAAGACCAGCCTGGACAAGAAGAGCAAGACCCCGCGTCTCCTAAAAAGTAGGAAATAATTAGCTGGACGTGGCGGCGTGTGCTTGTAGTCCCAGCTACTTGGGAGGTGAGGCAGGAGGATCGCTTGAGCCCAGGAAGTGGAGATTGATGCCACGGTACTCCAGCTGGGGCAACAGAGCGAGATTCTGTCCCTCCTGCCCCTTCAAAAAAGACTTTATCAGAAAGCAGGATAAGTTACAAAAATGTTCTTGAGCAAGGAGTGATTGAATCGGGCAGCACTCAGTACCACAAGAGGTAACAGAGAACTTGTGTGTAGCTGTGTGGACAGCAAACTTGCACAGGCTGAAACAGAAGGAAGACAGAGGAAGTATGTTTGATTGGTTAGAGTCAAAAGACCCTAGTTAGAGGTTAGTGGGCGATTTCTGATTGGTAGAGTCTCTAGTTAGAGATTAGTTGGTGGTTTTGATTAGTAAAGTCTCTAGTTTCGTTATACTGTTTACAGTGGGCTTCAGTTTGCTTCTGTAGGAACTCGAAGCACTAGAGCCACAGCAGCCTAATGGCATCCCAATTTTTTAAAAATTTATTTTTTAATGTTTTGTAGAGATGGGGTCTTGCTATGTTGCCCAGTCTGGTCTCGAACTCCTAACCTCAAGTGATCCTCCTGCCTGTACACTTAAAGAGTGATATTTACATCAATTATACTTCAATAAGCCTGATTTTTATAAATATAACTTGATGGCTGGTGTGGTGGCTCATTTCTGTAATTCTAGCATTTGGGAGGCTGAGGCGGCAAGATTGCTTCAGCCCAGGAGTTGGAGGTTGAAGGGAGCTAGGATGATGCCACTGCACTCTAGCCCAGGTGACAGAGCAAGACCCTGGCTCAAAAAAAAAATACAAATGGCCAATAAGCACATGATGGTCAACCACCATTAGTTGTCATGGAAATGCAAATCAAAACCACAGTGGGATACCACTCCATACCAACTAGGATGGCCATAATCAAAAACGCAGATAATAGCAAGTGTTGAGGAGGAAGTGGAGAAATTGGAACTCGCGTGCTCTGCTGGTGAGAATGCATAGCTGCTTTGGACAGCGGCCTGGCGGTTCCTCAAAAAGTTAAACATAGAGTTACCATAAGACTCAGCAATTCCAGTCCTAGGTATGTACCCAAGAGAGTTGAAAACATATGTCCAGGCTGAGCACAGTGGCTCACACCTGTAATCCTAGCGTTTTGAGAGGCTGAGGCAGGAAGATTGCCTGAGCCCAGGAGTCCAGTTTACAGAAAGCTATGATTATGCCAGACCCTGTCTCAAAAATAAATACATACAATAAAATGTATGTGCACACAAAAACTTTTGCATGAATGTTCATAGCAGTATTACTCAAAATAGCCAAACAGTGAAAACCACTGAAATAAATGTTCATGAACTGATAAAATGCTAAGAAAACGTGGTACATTAATGCAATGGAGTACTATTTGACAATAACAAGAATGAAGTATGGATATGCACTGTGTGATGCATGCAATGTTTTAGTTTGCTTGGGCTGCCATGATAAAACACCACAGATTGGGTGGCTTAAACAACAGAAATTTGTTTTCTCACGGTTCTGGAAGTAGATCAGGGTGCCAGCATCGTTGGTTTCTGGTGAGGGCTCTCCCCATGGGTTGCAGATGGCCACCTTCTCACTGTGTGCGCGTGTGACCTCTTCTTTGTGTGAGCACAGGAGACAGAGAGGGGGAGCTTTCTGATGTCTCTTTCTTTTTTTTTTTTTGAGACAGAGTCTCACTCTGTTGCCCAGGCTAGAGTGCCATGGCATCAGCCCTAGCTCACAGCAACCTCAAACTCCTGGGCTCAAGCAATCCTCCTGCCTCAGACTCCTGAGTAGCTGGGACTACAGGCATGCGCCACCATGCCCGGCTAATTTTTTCTATGTATTTTTAGTCGTCCAGTTAATTTCTTTGTATTTTTAGTAGAGACAGGGGGTCTCGCTCTTGCTCAGGCTGGTCTTGAACTCCTGACCTCGAGCGATCCTCCCACCTTGGCCTCCCAGAGTGCTAGGATTACAGGCATGAGCCACCGTGCCTGGCCTTTTTTTATTTTATTTATATAATTGCTCTTTAGTTTTCTAATTTTTTATTATTTTTGTACTCACTCAAGCCTTTGAGAAGGAGGTCTCATAAGGGCACTAATCCCACTATGAGGAACCCACCCTTGTGACCTCATCTAACCCTAATTACCTCCCAGAGGTCTTTTCTGCAAATACCACCACATTAGGGGTTTAGAGCTTCAACATAGGGATTTTGGAGGGATATAAACATTCACGTAACGTGTTACAAGATGAATGAGCCCTTGGAGACATGCTAAGTAAAAGAAGCCGGTCATAAGGGATCACATACTCCGTGATGCCATTTATATGAAGTGACCAGAATAGCAAATCCATACAGACAGGAAGAATATTAGTGGTTGCCAGGGGTGGTGGGGAGAGGAAACGGGAGTGACTGCTGATGGATACAGGGTTTATTGTTGGGATGATGAAAATGTTCTGGAATTGGTTAGTGGTGATCGTCGCACAACTTTATGAGTGTACTAAAAAAACCCACTGAATTGTACACTTCAAAATGGTATATTTTATGGCAAATGAATTATATCTTAATTAAAAAAAGAAAAAAGACTTAAGAGACACATCAGTCAAGTGCACCAAAGGGGCTACATTGTCAGCTCTTAATTCAAACACAGCACCTTAAGACATTTTAAAAATAACCACAGAAAGCCAAACATGGATTCTATATTGAATTACATTAAAGAGTTATTAATTTGGGAGATGTGTCAAAGTGGCCGGTCCAGGATTTGCTTTAAAATACTCCAGGAAAAAAATTGGGAGATGGGTGAAACTGGAATGAGAGAATATTGATAATATTTTTTTTTTTTTTTTGAGACAAGGTCTTGTTCTGGTACCTGGGCTGGTGCCATCACAGCTCACTGTGGCCTCGAATTCCTGGGCTCAGGGGATCCTCCTGGCTCAGCCTCCTGGGTAGCTAGGACTTCAGGCGAGCACCACCATGCTGGCTCATTTTCCTTATTTTTTGTAGAGATATGGGGTCTTGCTATGTTGTCCTGGCTGGCCTTAAAATTCTGGTGTCCAGTGATCTTCCCACCTCAGCCTCCCATAGTGTTGGGATTACAGGCATGAGCCACTGTGCCTAGTATAATATTGATGATTTTTTGAAACTGAGTAATGGCTACATGGAGGTCCATTATACTATTCTATCTTGTTTGGGTTTAACAATTTCCATAATAAAAAGTTGCAAAAAAATAAATGATATAGCCAGAGGGAGAACAAAAGTCCTGAATTCTAGAAAGTTTATTTTCCTGCTGAACATCCTGAACTGGGCCCTAGAGCGATGACGGCACATCTTTGTCCCCAAAGGCCTTCTGACCTGGGACCGAGCATCAGTCTGAGGAGAGGAGCCGTCTGAACCACTGCCAGAAGATGCTTTGGGTTGGGTTTGATCCAGCCTCTTACGAAGCATTTTGCAGAGATGAGGCACCTTCATGCTGCATCAATTAGCTTTTGCTGCCGAACAAATCACTCCAAAACTTTGTGGCTTAAAATAAGTATCTCTCATTTCTCATTCTGTGCATGGACGGCGACTCTGGGCTGACTTGGCTGGGGCCAGCGGGTCTTGGCTGCCCTCTCGAATGTCTGTGGCCTCTGCGTCACCTCCCCTGGGCGGCTACCTGGACTATTTACCTGATGTGAAGCCTCCCTGCAGCCAGAGAGGGAAAGTCCTGATGCACAAGTGTGACTCATGGGTCAGAGCAAGTCCCATGGCCAGGCCCACACAGTCAGGGCTGGAGGGACAGACGCCTTTGCAGAAGGGACCTGTTCTGAATGGGAGCCCGTCTGACCCAGGCCCCCCCTCTGAATGAGACTGACACCTTAGGTGTGGGCAGGCGTGGTACTGTGTAATGCACGTGCACCAAGTCTGGAATCCTATTTCCACTGGTAGAGCAGGGGTGGAGGGTGTGAGATGACTCAGAAGTGTAGATCCTGGGCTAATGGCATTAACCAGAATAGAAAGTTCTTGTTTCTGCTTTTGTCTGTCTCCATTTTTCTGTGGCCTAAACTCAGCCCTGTTTTTCTTCCACCTCCTTCTTGTACAGAACGGCTGTGACTCATTCTTATAACTGCTGCTTGTTGTGCCCCACCCCCCAACAACATTCTCCAGGGGCAGAGTGGCCTGCCTCATGGGCGGGGGGTGGGGTTGGAAGGCCTGGTGACGGCCCTTGGGCCAGCTCCCTTTGCCCCCTGGGTCTCTGGGATATAAGTTTGTGAGGAATGGCTCTGAGGCCTTTTCGGCCCTGTCCTGCTTACAGGAAAGTGGTCAGCCTGGGCAGGTGTCCCCTGGGAGTCTGTCCCCTGGGATGCTTAGGTCATGTCTGGCCTCTTTGGGGAGGAGAATGTTCTGGGTGGGTGTAATAGATTGGTTGCAAAAGTGCCAATTCTGCACACCCACACACACATGCATCCATGCCCTGTGCAATGATCTTTTGCAACTCTTTGCATCAAGAAGTGGCATCTGTCTTCCCTCCACCCCGCTTGAATCTGCTTTGGCCAACAGAATGTGATGGAAGTGATGGTGTGATGATTCTGAGCCTAGGCCTTAAGAGGCCTTGACTCAGTTGCCTCATTTCTTAGAACCTGCTTCTGCTCTGAGGGCAAGCCTAGGCTAGCCTGCTGGAAGGTGAATCATCCCAGGTGTGGCCGACGTAGAGCAGCCAGCACCCTGCCAGCCCCCCAGCATGAGCGAGGCCAGCCGGGTCAGCCCAGCCCAGCGTCAGTCAGCAGGGCCCAGTCCGGATCAGCCAAGCCCCAGCCAACCTATAGTTCATGAAAAGTAATAAATGAGTGTTGTTTTCAGCCTATGTATTTTGGGGTGATTTCTTACACTGCTGATACAGTAGATGCCTGGGGTCTCTCTTGTGTGTGTCCTGAATGTGAAACTGCATCACCACCCCAGGCCTGGGCACAGGCTCTAGAGTGAACTGCCGGGATCCAGTTCGGATCCATTGCTCTGTCCCTGGGGAGATGGTCTTGGTTCTCAGGGGACAGAGGAAGAAAAAGTAGGTGGCTTTGGAAAGGAGGGGACAGTGAAGTGCCCAGGGTGAGCTGGTCCTTGCACGTGAGCTGGGTGAATAGCACAACACAGGGCTAGCACAGAAATTCCTTTTTAATTCAGTTTTTATTTTTTTAAGTCAAGGTTATATCTGTACCTGAACTAAAGAGTTAGATAGTTTGACGTGATGTTATAAACACTAGTGGGCCTCTGCCTGTTCCCTTCTCCCCAGTTCCTGCTTCCACACACAGGACTTTCAACTTAAAAAAAACAAAACAAAACAGTATATACATGTATTAATCCCTCTGAATAGCGTGTGCACCTTCTGTTGACTTCCCACCGTCCCAGGCTTAGCTCCTCATCCTCCTCCCCCCACCCACGCCCCTGCCTTCTCCTGGACCCTAGTATCCCAGTGTCCTTAAGTCATGATTTGGTGAAACTAACTTTCACTTTTTATGTGCCATTATGACTTAGAAAATGCTGTTTACCACTGAACTATGTCAAAAACGACGCCAACTTCAACTTTCTTGCACAACTTTCCCCTGCAATGAACTTCTCCATGACTGCTGTGAGCCCCAGGGAGAGCGTGGGGTGGGATGGGAGAGGCATGTTCTCAACTCTTCTCCCACCCCTGAGAGAGACAGAGATGGAGAGACAGAAACAGAGATACAAAGACAGAGAGAAACAGAGACACAGAAAGAGAGAGAGAGACAGAGGCAGATGGAGACAGAGACAGAGATAAAGGTAAAGAGACAGAGGCAGGCCCAGGCCCTCCCAGGATTGGGGAAGGCCACTCTACTGGGACAGATGGCTCACAGGCCACTGGTTAGGCCCCACGTGCTGGGGGGTGGGGGTGAGGGCTCCTGTGGCCTTGGGCCGCATCTGTGTCGGGGGGCCTCCGTGAGCTCTGGCTCCTGCATCACCAGGTGACAGTCACTTTGCGTCTTTCTTGGGCTGTCTCACGTTCCCTGTTTCAGAGGGGCCCAAGGGTGGGACCATAGATGGTGCCCAGGTTGAGGACGGTACAGGGTGGTGTGAAGGTGACTGTGACCCCGTTCTCGCTTCCTCGGCTTCTCCGTCAGGGTGTGGAGGTCCCGGATGTGCGGTGAGTTCAGTGCCGGCGCCTTCCTTGGGGGTCTCTGAGTGAGGAGGCTGCCGGGAGAGCCGGAGCTGGCAGGTGCCTGCGGGGAGGGCCGTGCCACGGGAGCCACAGCCCCATGCATGGCAGAGAGCCGAGGGACATGTGACGACAGAGACCCCCTGGCCAGGCCCCAGTGCCTGGCACGCAGAGCCCAGAGGGTCTGAAGGGCCACGGGGCACGACCGCGTTGCAGAGAGGCCCCTGAGAGACACGAACTTCCATCTGCACCAAACCCCGTGTGTGGAGGCTTATGGTGGCTTTATTCGTAATTGTCAAAGCCCAGAAAAGGGCCGGGCGCAGTGGCTCACGCCTGTAATCCTAGCACTCTGGGAGGCCAGGGCGGGAGGATCGCTCGAGGTCAGGAGTTCGAGACCAGCCTGAGCAAGAGCAAGACCCCGTCTCTACTAAAAATAGAAAGAAATGATCTGGACAGCTAAAAATATATATAGAAAAAAATTAGCCGGGCATGGTGGCGCATGCCTGTAGCCCCAGCTACTCGGGAGGCTGAGGCAGGAGGATCGCTTGAGCCCAGGAGTTTGAGGTTGCTGTGAGCTAGGCTGACACCACGGCACTCACTCTAACCTGGGCAACAGAGTGAGACTCTGTCTCAAAAAAAAAAAAAAAAAAAAGGACGAGGAACCAACTACAGTCCCCGACTTTGATTCCGAGTATGATTTTTGACTTTACGATGGTGTGAAACCATCGCTGTGTCAATGCAATTTACAGATTCAATAAATGACAGAAATACTCAACACGTTATTATAAAATAGGCTTTCTGTTAGGTGATTTTGCCCAACTGTAGGCTCATGTGAGTGTTCTAAGCCCCTATAAGCTTGGCGAGGCTGAGCTGTGACATTTGGCGGGTTAGGTGTATTCAGTGCATTTTCTTTCCTTTTTTAATAATGATTATGGGTACGTAATAGTGATGCCCTTTCAACTTTAAAGCTAAAAAGGCATTTCCGACTTACGATGGGTTTATCCTGAGCCGAGGAGAGTCTGTACTAACACGTGCACGGCGTGGCCGAGTCCCAAACGCAGCATGCGAAGCGGAAGAGCCAGACACGTGGCTACACACCATGATCGTTGTGTCCGACGTTCTGGAAAAGGCGAAAGTGCCAGACAGAAAACAAATGAGTTGCTGCCTGGGGCCGGGGGTGGGAGGAGGAGATGGCAAAGCTGCTGGAGGGAATTGTTTGGGCGGGTGGAAGCGTTTTGTGTCTTGATTACTGTAGTGATTACACAACTCGGTGAACTGGCCAAAACTCAGAATCGTACACTGCAAAAGGTGAATTTTATTGCATGTAAATTATCCCTCCATCCCTGAAAAAAGCCCTCCAAACTAATGACAACTAAAAGTTACAGTTAGGTTAGTGTTTGTAGTGGTGCAGGGTGAGATGGAGATGGGGGGAGGAGGAAGAGGAGGAGGAGGAGGAGGAAGCAGGCTGGGGCTGAGATTCAGGGTGACCCCACACAACGGGTGAGTTTGAACAACCTATATTCTCCGTATGAGGCCCTCTCTGCCTGCTGGGAACCTCTGAGGGTAAGGGCCAGTACTTCTGGTACATTCTGTGGGGACACCAGGGATGCTGCAAAGGAGAAGCCCCTGAAATCATACCTGCTCTCCTCTTGTGCCACCGACCTGTGGCCGTTTCCCCTGATCAGAGGGGAGCCAGGGATGGAATAGAGCCCGGTCGGAGACTGAATTTCAGAGCTGGCTCTGTTGCTCTCTAACTCAGGCTCATCTGACAATGGGGACAATAGCCCACGCCTCGCAGAGTTCAGTGACGGATAGATGAGATGACCTTGTGAGAGTGCTGAGCCTCATCTGGATGTCAACTTGCAGGGGTGGCTGCCAGCAGGCAGAGTTTGAATTCCTGACCCACTTCTTAGAAAGCTGTGTGATCTTGGACAGCTGTCTTAACCTTTCTGGGCCTCAATTTCCTCATTGATAAGCTGAGATTTTATGGTCCTGTAAAATTGTTGTAAGAATTCAATGACTATGAAGACCTGAGCCCTGGGCCTAGCACATAGTGAGCTCTCAGGAAGAGCTACCCCATTATCATAGGGTTGCCAAATCTAGAAAAAGAAAATGGGGGCCGGGCGAGGTGGCTCATGCCTGTAATCCTAGCACTCTGGGAGGCCGAGGCGAGCGGATTGTTTGAGCTCAGGGGTTTGAGACCAGCCTGAGCAAGAGTGAGACTCCGTCTCTACTAAAAATAGAAAGAAATTAGCTGGACAGCTAAAAATATGTATAGAAAAAATTAGCCGGGCATGGTGGTGCATGCCTGTAGTCCCAGCTACTCGGAAGGCTGAGGTAGAAGGATCGCTTAAGCCCAGGAGTTTGAGGTTGCTGTGAGCTAGGCTGATGCCACGGCACTCACTCTAGCCAGGGCAAGAGAGTGAGACTCTGTCTCAAAAAAAAAAAAAAAAAAAAGAAAAAAAAAGAAAATAGGACTCCCCATTAGTTTGGAATTGCAGATAATAATGAATACTTTTTTTGGCATAAGTATGTCCCATGCAATATTTGGGATATACTTATGCTAAAAATCATTCATGACAGTATTACACTAAAAGGAATATTGGTTGTTGATCTGAAATTCAAATTTACCCAGATGGTCAGTATCTTACCTGGCAACGCTGCTACCAGGGGAAGTGGATTGGGGGTAACAGGACTAAGTGTGCAGGGGAGCGGAGGGTGAATGATCTGCTTTTTTAAGCTCCCCTGCGGCCAGAGTCATTCATGGACTTGACCTGGAATCTCGCCTCCTAGAGGAAGCCCGGGTGACGTGGGAGCCCACACCAACCGCCTGTGCAGTCCCCGGTCCTGCTTTTGTTCAGGCCCAGGGCTGCCAGCTGGTGTCACCGTAACTCACTCCTGGCAGCTGCTGGCTGTTCTGAAGTCATTCCTCACGTGCGAGCGTGTCCCTGAGGGGCAGCCACAGGGGCAGGGTGGTCCCAAGGCCGTGGCGCGGCGAGTGCGGTGGAGCCTCCGTGCCCGAGGCTGGTGGCTGAGTGGCGGCGCGCTCTTACATAATCTCTCTCTCCTCCTCTCTCTTTCCAGAGCCAGATTTCACACCGAGCAGCTGCAGTCGGAGAAATCAGAGAAAGCGCCACCCGGCCCCAGATTCCAAGGGGCCTGCCGGGGACTGTCTCCTCCTTGGGAAGGGAGACCCCGGGTCTGCGTCTCAGACCAGCTTCTGGGCTGCCATGGGGCTCTCGGCTGCCGCCCCCCGGCTGTCCTCCGTGCTGCCAGGCAGATAAGGGCGGCCGCTGCCCCAGGAACACCTGCTCTCTTTGCTGCCCGGCGGATCCTCCGGGGCCAGCTCTTCCCCGACTTGGTGGCCACCTTTGCCGACCTGAGGCCATGTAGGTCCCGCTTGGGCCTCTGTGGACGCACCACCGGGGACAGCGCCTCTGCTCTCTGGGGACCTCAGCGCACCACCATGCCCCGGGGCTTCGCCTGGCTACGCTGTGAGTACCAGGGGGTCCCTGGGGACCTGCCCTGGAGTCCTTGGCCCAGAGCTGGGCTCTGCCGTAACCATAGCAACCAGGGCATCTTGCTGGTGAGAAGTTGAGATGCTTCCCAGCTTGACAGCGGGTGTCCCCGGGGACTCCTACAGGCACCCTCTGTCCTGTTTGCAGCGGACCCCAGGCAGGCAGGGTGTGAGGCTTGGGCTGGTGGGCACAGTCTGTGGGGTGGCTGTAGGATGAGGCAGGCATGGGGCAGGTGACATCATCACACCTTTCCTGGGTGGAGGCAGCGGTGGCCGAGAGCATTTCCAGCCTCCCTGGGTGTGGCCAGTGGGGGTGGGGCAGGGACACGTGAGGGTGCCAGGGACCCAAGACCCGCGGGAGAAGTGTGCCGGGTGCCTGGGGAAGAGGCAGCCTGCTCCCCTCTGCCCCTCCATACATAACAGAACAAAATTTAAAAGCAAAGATGACAATGTTGTCAGTAAGAAGAAAAATAAGTTGAACTGAGGACAGAAAAACAAAAGGGATCAGGAAGCCTCCGGTGCCTGCTGGGTGGGAGGCCAGACCACGATCTCTCTAGTCGCCAAGATTCGATTTAATTGACTCCAATTCAGCACATTTTTCTGGTGCCGCCCACGTGCCTGCTGGAGAGTCACTGCCATGACAACAGGGACCTTGTCTGTCTCGTGCCTCTGTCTCCACTGCCTGGCACGGAGCTGAGCACTCTGGGGCTGCTGGAGGTCAGGCTTTGAGCCTACAAGGGTCTTGGAGAAGAGTGGGGTCTACCCTGGCCCTCGTGACACAGCGTCAGGACATTCGGGACGGGCGGGAGGACTCAGCTGGACCCAGAGTTCCAGAAGCGTCCAGGTCGTGAGCAGGGGCAGCGCGTTGGGTGAGGTGCTACTGGAAATGGCCTCGCTGGCAGGACAGTGTCACAGTGTCCACCATGCAGGGACACTGGGGTGGTGTGGACGGTGATCCAGGCAGGGGAACGCTGTGGGTGAAGGCTCAGCCTGGGACCGTGAGTGACGGGGCTGCGGAGCTGGTTTGGGGCCCAGGTGGCTGAGGGCCCTGAAAGCCAGGCAGGGAGTGTGGCCTCCTCGCAACGGGGCGCCCTGGAGGGTTACAGAGCGGGGGTGGGCCTGGGGATTGGGGTTGCTCTGCGTTTGAAGATCAATCTGGCGGTGCCTGTAGGACTTGCTGTTGCCACTGTCTGGGCAATTCCGGAGGTGGCGGGAGAGCGAAAGGGGGAGGTGGGGCAGGAAACTCCAGGAGGCAGATCTGAGGACCCGGCCGGACTGGCGGGGTGTCGGGGGTGTGGGGCGGTGGGTGGATGGGCCTGAGGACCGTCTCCCACAGTTCTGGAGAGCAAGTGTGAACCCTGAGCGTTCGCAGGGCCACGCTCCCTCCGAAAGGCTCTAGAGGAGGAGCCTTCCTGGTCTCTCCCCGCCCCGGTGGCTGCGGGCATTCCTTGGCTCGTGGCAGCATCGCTCGGCTCCGCCTCTGCCTTCACGTGCCTTTCACTCTGTCCCTGTGCCCTCTCCTCTTCTTACAAGGACACAAGTCACTGGACCTGGGGCCTTCCCTAAATCCAGGATGACCTTGAGATCGCTTAATTTCGTAGGCAAGGACCGTGTTTCCAAACCAGGTCACACTCCGAGGTTCCGGGTGAATGTGGATTTGGGGGCAGGGAATGCTATTCCACCCACCACACAGGCTCAGAGTTGGTCCCTAGGGGTGGGGCTGTCAAGCCTCATTGCTCACCGTACAAAGGGTCGTCTCAGGGAGGGGGCTGATTCCCCCGCCGCCCGCTCCAGGCCAGGGAGCCAGGCAGGGGGCTCACACTGACCTCTCTTCAGCTTCCTCTTCCGGCTTCCGGGTCCTTCCCCCTGGAGGGGAGGGGACAGGGCGGCCTCCTGACCAGGGTAAGGGGTTGCACTGGCTGTGGGGCTCCTGGGGTGCAGAGACTGCCGGGGAGAGTGGCCTTGAGATTAGCTAAAGCCTCTGCTGTCCCTGCCTGGTCCCCTGTTTCTCCGGGTAGAGGCAGCAGAGAAGGACTTAAAATTGGAAACAGTGGTCGGCTGCAGACTTAGAGGAAGGCTGCCCGGTTTGGAGAAAGGCAGATGTCTATGGACAGGGTTTGTGAGGTGGCCGTGTGTCCCCCCGTGTCAGGCTGAGAGGCTCGATGTCACTGCAAGACATAATCCCTTCCCTGAGGGCCCCAGACCAGGACACGGAAGGGCGGCTGGTGTAGGACTGGGGTGAGGAGTGGGCAGCCGGTGGCGATGGCCACATGAGACGGAAGACCCGGCGTGGACAGAGATGCTGATTTTTAAAGAAAGTATGAAATTGGATTTTTATGTGAAATCCTTGTGCCCTAGAGGTAGCTCTTGCTTGGGACACCAGCTTACAACTGTTGCTCTAGAATCCATGGTCTGCACGTGTGGTTCCCGGCCAGCAGCAAGAGCTTCTCACTGGGAACTTGCTAGAAAGGCAGGTTCTCTGGCCCCGACCCAGATGACCTGTGCTTACCCTCCCTGGGGATTCCGATGTCTGGTCCCCCTTGTGCTGCTTGAGGCAAGTCCCCAAACGCACATGGGAAGTGTCGGGGAGCTGGACCATGATATGGGTAACCGTGTTGTGGAGTCACACGCCAAGGTCAAGGTAGTGCACGAACTGGGCCCGTGGTGCTGGAGACAGATTGGTGGGGGCTGGCGTAGGCGGGGGAGACCCTGGGGCGGGGGGCACAGAGTCCTGGTGGGACTTTGGCAGAGGTCTGCCCTGGGAGAGGGCACCGGGTGGGGCAGGGTGGGAGTCGGGACCCTGGAGGCAGGAATGATCTTGAGCTGCGGGGCGGGGGCCAAGCTGGGAGGGTTTACGACTCAGACCAGGCAGAAAACGAGCAGATCTTGAAGGGGGGGGGTGGGGCAAACACCGGTTCAGTTTGTGTTTATCTGTTCCTTTGGCCCAATACCGTGTCAGGCATGTGGGAAGACGGGGGGGGGGGGAGGAAGTACAAGATGATCAAAAACTTACAAGTTTGCAAAAAAAATGTGGTTGTCAGAGTTCTACGGGGCAGAAGGGCTGCTGCCCCCACAGGACTGAGGACCCAATTAGACCCGAGGATCTGAGTCAAGTGAGGGGTCCCGTGGAAGGAAGAGCTGGGCCCCAGGATGGGACAGGGCAGGGCGGGGCTGGAGAAGGCGGTGGGGAACAGGTGGTGTGGCCTCGGCCCACGGGGCTGTAAAGGACAAAAGTCTTCTAGGTGCCAGGAAGTGAGTAGGGAAAGTCCGATCCGTAATTCCTGCCAACCAGGGTGGCTCCAGGAGGGTGACTCAGCCTGCTTGGCTATTTTGCATTAAAAAAAAATCCGGATAAATGGATAATTACTGCTTTTGACTACAGCAATAAATACAGATTATAGAACATAAAAAATATCCTAGAAATGTAAAGAAAAATAGTTTTTAAACTCTCCCGTAGTGATTTAGCACATTTCTTTCCACCATGTTTTCCAAGCACACATGTATAACCAAAACTAAAATCATGCTATGTTCACAGAGAGTGCTGAATCATGCTTTTAAACTTCACTAAGCATATCCTATTTTTCTCATCACGTAAACACATCTTTGACAAGTGATTTTTATTGTCTATATTTATTATTATGGACCGTCTAGGCCATTTACAGATTTTCACTATTAGAAAATAATGCTTCAGAGTTGATATTTTTTTTTTTTTTTTTTTTGAGGCAGACTCCCGCTCTATCACCTTGGCTAGAGTGCTGTGGCATCAGCTTAGCTCACAGCAACCTCAAACTCCTGGGCTCAAGCAATCCTTCTGCCTCAGCCTCCCGAGTAGCTGGGACTGCAAGCATGTGACACCATGCCTGGCTAATTTTTTCTATATATTTTTAGTTGTCCAGATAATTTCTTTCTTTTTTTTAGTAGAGACAGGGTCTCGCTCTTGCTCAGGCTGGTCTCGAACTCGTGAGCTCAAATGGTCCACCCGCCTCGGCCTCCCAGAGTGCTAGGATTACAGGCGTGAGCCACCGCGCCCGGCCTGCAGAGTCAATCTTTGCCTACACATTTATTGGTTCTCTCTCTCTCTCTCTCTCTCTCTTTTTTTCCTTCTCATTTATTCCTAGAAGTGAGTTTAGTGGGTCAAAGGGTGTGGGCATTTTTAAGGCTTAGTGATTGGAAGGGTGTGGACATTATTAAGTAGTCCATTAATAACAAAAATTGCCAAATTGCTTTCTAGGATGAGAGCATCTGCCTCACTGCTTTGCCAGTGTAATTAAAACAAAATCAGCAGGGCGTGGTGGCGCATGCCTGTAGTCCCAGCTGCTGGGGAGGTCAAGGTGTGAGGATCGCTTGAGCTCAGGAGTTTGAGGTCAGCCTGGGCAACATAGCAGGACCCCATCTCTGTAAAACACCCGAGTGTGCGCACGCGTGCATGCACACACACACACACACACACACACAGACACACACCCCTTTCCATTTGGATAGATGAAAAACGGCATCTGACTGTTGTGATGTGAATGTCTTAATCTTATTAGTGAGGTTGATTTTTTTGGATACGTCCCTGATCCATTATGTTTTGTTCTTTCTGCTCTGACGGACTTGACTCTTACTCATACTTGTTGTAAATTCTCAGATTTGTTAAGTCTGTTCAGCCTTGCGGAAGTCACCAAGGCTATTTTCGAAGTCACAGTGTCTCCCAGTGG
The DNA here is from genome assembly GCF_041146395.1 of Eulemur rufifrons. NCBI lineage: Eukaryota > Metazoa > Chordata > Mammalia > Primates > Lemuridae > Eulemur > Eulemur rufifrons. Next base: position 15,839,068 of record NC_091005.1, on the reverse strand, counting down.
TGACAGTGGGGAATGTTTCAGAAGGCAGCGGCTGGATTGTTGCAGGAGGAGAAACCACCAGAGTGAGGTCTGCTTGGCATCCCAGAATGACCATCCGGGAAAGCGCTGCAGGCCTGCTGGCACCTTTAACAGAGAGGGATGTTAGGGCCACACAGAGCAGGGAAGGAAGTGGCTTAGGTGACCAAAGAGTCGTCTGTAGAGCTGAAACCAGAATCCACATCTCCTGCATCCCTGGATGGAAAATCTAGCAAAAGGCTTTGAAAATGCGTTACCCTTGGATGAGGAGCTGAGATTGTCCTGGATGGGAGGTGGCCCCTGCCCTGTGGGGCGAGAGCAGGGAGACGCTGGGGTCTGCCTCCCAGGGACACTGCTGGTTAGGGGTGGAGGGTACACAGTCCATGTGGACTGCCTGTCCCTGCCGTTCTGTGCCTGGCTTTGCCTCTCCCGTAAGTCCCTGTAACCTGGGCACAGGGATGACAGTCACGTTCAGCTTTGCATTCCAGGGCGGTGCGGATGCAGCATGGGGCTCACGTGCTCTTGTCGGGTTTGGTCCACAGATCTGGGCATCCTCCTCGGCATGGCCCTGGAGGGTTTGGAGGTGTGGTCCCTGACCGAGAGGGAGGAGTGCGCTGTCACCGGCTTTCTACGGGACAAGCTGCAGTACAGGAACCGGCTCCAGTACATGGTAACCACATGGCCACCACCTGTGTCCCTGTTTCCCAGCCCCTGGCTCACCTGGCTCAGGGCTCTGGACATTCAGGGCCCCTTCTAGGACCTGTGTCAGCCCTGAGCTTCCCGTGGCCTGTTCCGTGCCTTTGTCCAACACCCAACCATGGGCTGGGTCTGAGCTTGGCCCTCTCCAGCCATCTGCCAGGGCCTCCACCCACCCTTGATCTCACCTTTGACCCCACCTCCACGTGGCACTGGCCCTGTGACTCAGGAATGGGCTCTAGGAGCTCTTTGGGCAACCCCAGGCACTTACCAGCAGGGGAGCTAACGACCTAGAATTTGGGATGTTTGGTTGTTCTTGTAGAGTTGGAGATACCAATGTGGTTCTGTATGTCTTAAAAAAAATTTTTTTTTAAATGTTAAAATTTTTTTTTTTGTTAGGAGATGAGGTCTTGTTTTGTTGCCCAGGCTGGTCTTAAACTCCTGGGCTTGAGCGATCCTCCTGCCTCAGCCTTCTGAGTAGCTGGGACTACAGGTGTGCGCCACAATGCCTGGCTATCCTTTTTTTTTTTTCTTACTGGATTTATTGAGAGAGAATTCCCATACCCTACAATGCAAAGTGTACAATGGAATGGTTTTTAGTGTGTTCAGAGTTGTGCGGCCATAACAAGTTTTAGAACATCTTTACCCCCAGAATAACATACATCTTTTTTGAAGTATTTCAAACTTCAAAGGTATTTCAAAACCCCTGGGTTTGAAACTTCTGCCTTAGCAGGAACTATCTTTTGTTTGACCCTCCCTGTGTCCCAGAGGAAAGTGAGCTCACTTTGTGCCAGATGCAAGCCAGGGATACCCTCTCTGCAGAGGGCCAGCTCTGCCATCTCAGGGCTGGGCCTGGGGTTCTCTCCTCCATCAGAACTCGTCTGGGAGGCTGGGGGAGCCTTTTCAGTCATTTCTGCCTCCAACCTAATGGTTTGTTTTTGTCCCTCCCCAGAAACACTACTTCCCCATCAACTACATGATCAGCGTGCCTTACGAGGGGGTGTTCCGAATCGCCAATGTCACCAGGCTGGTGAGAACCCCGTCCTGGGCTGGGGAAACCCCTGCTTCCCGTGACACCTGTGGGCCCCACCGCCGGGGCGTGTTGGTCTCGGCAGGCTGTGCCGCTGCCAGGGGCCATTCCCCACCCCCTAAGCAAGCCCACCCTTGCCAGGCCCAAGGTGTCCACGGCAGCCACCCTGTCGTCTGCTCCCTACGCAGGGGCAAGTCCCTGGGGTGGGGGGGTTCAGAGCTGAAAGGCCCGTTTCCGGGGGTTCCAGTGCTTTCTCCTGTCCGCAGCGGAGGGCCCGGGTGAGCGAGCGAGAGCTGCGCTGTCTGTGGGTCTTGGTGAGTCTCAGTGCCGCCGAGTCGGTGCAGGACGTGCTGCTCGAGGGTCACCCGTCCTGGAAGTATCTGCAGGAGGTGCAGACGCTGTTGCTGGACGTCCGCAAGGGCCTCAGGGTGAGCTGTGCGGCGGTGGCTGTGCGCACACGTGTGTGTGTGTGTGTGTGTGTGCACGCGTGCGCGCGTGTTTTCGTGTGCCTGAGGGCGTGGTCCAGGGCATCGAGGGAATCGGTGAATGCGCAGAAAGTTTGGGCACATCCTGGGGGGTGGGAGAAACGGGAGGGGTGCAGGAACAGGAGCCCATGGGAAGAAGAGGTGGCTGGGCAGACCACGTGGGCTGGGCTGCCGGCGCAGGGGGTGTCCCCGGGCCCCCCTTCTAAGCCCTGCCTCTCTCGCTTCGGATCCTGGGCAAGTTCTCGAACCTCTGCCTTTGTTTCTGCCTCACAAAGGCCCCTTTGCAGGGGGCAGGGGCAAAGGGAGGGTGGGTGGAGCACAAGAGACTCTCAGGGTAGTGAAACTATTTGTATAATGAGACAATGGATACATGTATCAGGCGCTCGCCAAAACCTGTAGAACTGTGCAAAACAGAGCACGAACCTTAATGTAAACTATGTGCTTTAGTTAAAAACAGAGCTGGGCTGGGTGGCTCACGCCTGGAATCCTAGCACTCTGGGAAGCCGAGGTGGGAGGATCGCGTGAGGTCAGGAGTTCAAGACTAGCCTGAGCAAAAGCGAGACTCTGTCTCTAGTAAAAACAGGATCATTAGCTGGGTGTGCGGGGTGGCGCACATCTTTAGTCCCAGTTACTCGGGAGGCTGAGGCAGGAGGATGGCTTGAGCCCAGTTCAAGGCTGCAGTGAGCTATGATGGATGCCACTGGCTCTGTGTGACAGAGCCAGATCCTGTCTCTTCTCACCTACTTTTGTGAGATACTGCCTGGATTCTGCACTGTTCTTTTTTTTTTTTTTTTTTCAATTTTTGTAGACATGGGGTCTTGCTGTTGCCCAGGCTGGTCTCAAACTCCTGGTGTGTAGTGACTCCTGCCTTGGCCTCCCAAAGTGCTGGGATTATAGGTGTGTGCCACTCTGCTTAGCCACGCGTTATTCTTGGTTCACGTTTTTTCTCCTTGCTTTCATTTTCTTTAAAAACACAAAAATAAAAACAAGGACCCAGATGAGGACCGTGGTGGCTACTATGGTGGCACGGAATGCATTTTATAAAATTGGCCATTTTGACCATTTTTAAGTATAAAATTCCATGGCATTCATTACATTCACAATGCTGTGCACTATCACCCCTGTTCCATTTCCAAAACCATTTCTGTGTTGGTGCCTGGCTGAGGGGTGGCATCTGGGACCGTCCCTGTGCCTGCAGAGAAGTAGGTCCCAGGCTCCTGGTCCGAGGAAGTCTGTCCTCCTCCTGTGACTTGGGCCAGCCCCGGCCGAAAGCCCCCTGTGGTGTGTCATCTCATGCCTGGTCCTGACGGTTTCCTTCCTTCCAGGACGTGGAGGGCAGCCCCCAGGTGGAAGCCGTGTTGTCCCTCCTGAACACCCCGGGGCTGAGCCTGAAGCTGGTGCGGCCCAAAGCCCTGCTGGACAACTGCTTCCGGGTCATGGAGCTGCTGTACTGCTCCTGCTGTAAGGAGTGGCCAGGGGACAGGGCAGGGGTGTGTGGGGTTGGGGGAGGAGGCTGGGAGACAGGGCCCAGGTCGGTGGGCAGATCCAGTGCCCTCCTGGGCGTGCCCTTTGCTCCCCAGGGCCGGAGGCCACATCCGGAAGCGTAGATGGGCCCTGGGACGAGAACATGGGGCTTAGTGGGGCAGGGAGGGTGGCTTTTTCAGCCTTTTCCCCTCGTCCCTCGCAGGTAAACAAAGCTCCGTCCTAACCTGGCAGGACTGTGAGGTGCGGAGTCCTCAGCCCCACAGCCCCCCGTCCTCGCTGCAGTGTGAGGCCACCCGGCTGTACCCTCCGCCGCGGCAGCCCCCTACCTCCCTGGGCGAGAGCCTCCTGCCCTGAGCAGCCTGTGCGGGGACTCTGCTGGGGCTGCCAGGTGAGCTCCCATGGTCCAGCTGGGCCTGAGGCTTCCACAGGTGGAGGCGGGAGCCCCCCAGGGGAGAGGACCCCAGGAAGAGCATTTTTCCAGTGAGGGGGATCCGGTGTCAGCGCCAGGCTGCACCTCTGCCTTCCCTACCTGTCACGGTCACAGCTGGAACGGCCGGAGGCAACAGGGGTCCTGCAAGTGGCGGTGTCCTGCGGGTACGCCTGGGCGGTGGGTAGGGGTGGCAGCACCAGTGGAAGGTGGAGACAAGTGCCACATCTTGCCACCAGGGATGCTCTACCAGTTCCTTTTATTTTTTTCTATTAAACACCCCGCTTTATTTTGGTTTGGTTTGGTTTGCTGTGCATCGGGGCGGGGCTGGGAGCCGGCCCAGGGTGGGAGGGGCTGGTGTGGACAGAGCCCCCCCCTCCAGCTCTGCCGCGCCTGGGAGCCGCCACAAGCTGGGGGTCAGGCCATCGTCCCTCGATCTGGCTGTCCCCAGCACGGACAGAGCGGAGGCCTCTCAAAGCCCCAGGCTTTTGGGCATAAATCGTGGCCCAACTGCCCCTGCCACACCGACCTGAGACCCCTGGGAACCCCCAGCCTGGCTCCCTGGGGCTGGGATCCGGGGTGGGAGAGGCGGGCGGGGGGGCGGCGGCACCAGGCAGAAGGCAGCTGGTAATTACAGTACCACTTTATTAATACTGGAATCTTCACAGTGCATTTGTTACTTGTAGCAGTGACTATTTAAATCAAGGGGAGGATGGAGTAGAGGGGGGTGGGGAGGAGAAGAGAATTTATCCAAAAACCGACAGAAAGAAAAGAAAGGATACGGTGCAGATGGGCTGGAGGGCGCGGGGGCGAGGAGAGAAGGTGAGTAGGAAGCCGGAGGGCGCCGAGGGGGAGGGAAAATAAATTAAAAAAAGGAACAAGTTAACAACAGCACCAGAAAAGTTACTTCAGTCAAAAGACGCTTTTGAAAAGAATATTCCTCTGTACAAAATGAAAAATAAAACGAACGCAAAGACGTCCCCCAAACCAAAGTTTGTGATGCAGGATGGGTGGCTCAGATCCCAAGGGGGCCAGGCCTAGGAGGTGGTCACTGAAGCTACCCAGGGTGGGGGTGTCATGGGGACAACAGGGCTTGGAGAGGGGGGAGTATGTACAGCCCCGGGGGGAGGGGCGGTGGGACTGTGTCACCCCCGCCCCTCGGACTCTCTGAAGCCCAGCTGCCCCCCCCCCCCCCCCACCGTGGAGCCACCCCCCCAGGGAGGAAGAGAGCTCTTCTCCCAGGGCCTTGGGGACCCAGCCACCCTGTACCTGCTGCACCTCACTGTTCCCTGCACACGTCCTGCTCCATCTGCCCAGCCCCCCACCGGCGCAGCCCTTGGGAGAACCTGCAGCAGAAATGCCACCCCAGCGCTCCCCTACCTGGTCACCTGCTCTCGTGGCCCCCAAACCTGGGGCTCTACCGTGAGCCCAGACTAGCGCCGTGCAGGGCCCGTCCTCCATCAGCACTGCCTGATGGGGCTCTGTGCACACTGGGTGTCCCCAGTGCCCCAGATGCACCTGCCACCCCACAGCGACCCCAGTTCCTGGCACAGGAACACCCAGGAGTTCCAGCCTGGGAGTATCAGACCTGGCCCCGCTCCCTCAGGACCCAGGACAGCCGCGTTCCTGCCCCGAGGGACCACCAGGACCCCTTCCACTCGCCCTAGGTCACATGCTTTTACCTGCTGAGACTCGGCGTGAGTCGGTGCGTGGGGTTGGGGGCACCTCCTCCTCACCCACACGGCCAGCACGGGCAGAGGTGGCCCGGGAAGGCATCTCCTCTGGCAACAGAGAGTCAAAGCCATGCTTCCCGGACACGCTGCCACCCCAGCCGACAGGCCGGGGCCCCCCCTCCAGCCTCACTCTGGCTACGCTCAAGACACTGGAAAGAACTGTAGCTTCCCCCCGGCGTTGGGGAAGCCGATTCCACCCTGCTCCTGCCATGGGCCTGCCAGGCCACTGCGAGGGCCCCGTCCCGCAGGCCTTCCCGGACACACACCCTGTATCGCCACCTTGCCCACACACAGTCCTTAGAGACAGCTCCATTTTATTTTAGTCATAAAATAACCCCCCACCCCCTCTACTGCTCCAGCCCCCATCCCCCAAAGTGGCTAAAACTGTGACTCCAAAGTGCCACTAAGTATCGATGTGCCCAGATGAGAACCAGGCATCTGAAGCCAGCCCCTGCAAGGCTGACCAGACGACCCGGCCTCAGGGCCCTACCCTGCTGCCCCACTTGCGGAGGGCCTTCCCTGCCCGCCACCCCCTGCAGCCAAACTCACAGGGAGGGGAGGCCAGGGTGGAAGCCACCTTAGGGTCCCCAGCACCTCCAAGCAAGCCCCCTGCATGTCCTCCCTGAGACGCAACCTGGGCCCCCCCCACGGCAGGCCTCGCCGCCGAACCTCCCCCTGCACCCCCAGCCCGGCCGCTCCCCAGCTGCCCTGCCTCCCAGACGCAGAGCGGCCGGGGACAGGCAGAGGAAGGGCAAGAGGAAGGAGGGCGCTGGGGCCGGGGGAGAGCTGGCATTGCAGCAGGAGCCGGGGACAGGCCGCGGGTCCCAGGCCAGGCGGGGTCGGGATGGCCCCTCTCCTGTGGGCAGGGGCCACGGCTCTAGTGCTCACCTGGGGTGTGGAAGAGACAGGGCCTGCACAGAGGAAGGGGACAGAAACGTATAAAACGGGCTCCATCCCAGTTCAAGGCCCGGAGGCTCTGTCCTGGCAGGTCTGTTAAAGTCACCTCTCGCTTAAATGCTGGAATCCAAGCCGGGTGTCTCTTTCCATAAAGTGGCTCTGCCTCTTTCCCGGCCCTGCACTCTCTCCTGGCTGTGCCTTCGCTCTCAGTGGCCACCGCTCTCAGGCCACCTGCTTGCACCAGGGCCAGAGAGGGTGGGGAGGACGGTGCCATCATAAGATTCGGGGTGCTGACCTGTCGTTGGTGATGGTCCTGCGGAGCCGGACCCCGCGCCGGATGGCCACCAGCATGTCTTCGGCGGGCGGGTCGCTAGTGGCAGCAGGAGGTGGGGTGGGCGTCTCCTCCGCAGGGGTGGCCGACAGGGTGGTGGGGAAGGGGAACTGGCCCTCACCCAGGGCATGGGCGCCCGCCACCAGCTCGCCAAGCTTCTCCACCAGGCTGTGCCGGTTGGCGGCCAGCTGCTGCTGCTCCTCGTCCTCAGTCGCCAGCCCGGCCCCCGCCCCGGGGTAGCCAGCTGCCTCTGAGGACGGGCTGCCCCAGGCCGTGTTGGGCAGGCTGAGCCTCTTCGGCGAGGCCTTGGCGAGGTCTCCTGCCAGGGGCGAGGCGGCCTCGTCGGTGTAGAAGACGCACTCCTCGCTGCCCGCCCGGGTGGGCCCCACGTAGCCGGGCGAGTCGGGCACTGTGGGCGTCTTCACGGGGACGATGGGCGGCCGGATGGGGATGGGGCCGGCGCTGGACAGGGCGCGGCGCACGGTGGGCTTGGTGGAGGGCGTGCGGCGGATGGTGGCCACGCCGGGGGGCGCGCCCGAGGGCAGGCCGCCGGTGGCAGGCAGCCCCGCGGTGGGCAGCCCGGCGGTGGAGGCGGGGCGCTTGGTCTGGATGAGGCGGCGGTAGTTCTGGGCGATGTTACTGTTGCGCGGGATGGTGGACGACTTGTCGAACTCGGGCGGGCCCTCGCTGTCCGCGTCCCCGTTCACGGAGTAGCAGTCGTAGTCGGAGCCTGGGGCACAGCACGCGGTGAGCCCAGGGGCCCAGGGGTCCCCTCGCCCCCCAGGCTGGACACGGAGAGGGCCCTCTTGTGCGGCTGAGTCCCAGCTGTCCCCGGTGGAGTGCGGAGGCCCAGTAACCCACGCCAGTCCCCAGGGCCTACCCTGGGATGGGATGGTGTCCTCGGAGCACGAGGGCGTGGTGGTCTGCGTGCTGTAGCCGCTCGAGTACTGCAGCGAGTCCCGGCTGCTCTTCTGGTGCTCGAGGCTCAGGCCGCGGGTCAGCACCATGGCCAGGTCGCTGGCTGCAGGGGACACTTCCTCACCGTGCTGGGGGTGGGGGCAAAGTACAGGCTGAAGCCTTGTCCCCCACCTCCCCCTCCCCCCAGACACCAGAAGCCCCGCCAGGGGGCTGGAGCCGGCCCTGAAGACCCTGTGCTGGGCCTCCTGCCATTGACCTGGGTGCTGGCCGGCCTACCCAGAGAGCTGCCTGCTTACCTTGGCTGCGATGGTGGCAGGGGACATCCGGGGTCGCGGCACCTCCTCCCCACTGGGGCCCACGGTGCCCCCACTGGTGGGGCCTGGCTCTGCGTCTCGGAGGAGTTCCACCCTGTCCTTCCTCCGCTGCAGGGTGGTGGCCGCGGGCTGCTCGTGGGGGCCGGCCTTAGACCAGTCCTGCAGGGTCACGCAGCCAGGTCAGGGCACTCCTGGCCCTGCCACCCGTGGCCTGCAGGCCCCTCCCTGTGGCTGAGACTCAGGGTGTCCAGGATGGGGAAGGGTCTCCGGCTCACAACCATGGCCAGAGCATGGGGCGCAGCCGTGACTCCTCAGCCCCACCAGGCCCAGGGACAGATGTGGCGGTGTGGGGAGTGACCGCAGGCGGTGCCCAAGCAGCTGGTCTCTTGGGGACACACCCCTCTGGCTCACCCTGGGCCCTCCCTGCGGTGACGGTCCTGGGGCCGGGCCGGGGGCACTGACCGAGGTGGGGGAGCTGCACTCGCTAACAGACTGGCAGGTTTCCGAGGCCTCCGAGGACGCAGAGCTGGACGACTTCTGCCGTGCAGAGGCAGCAGGTTGCGCAGACAGACGGGGCGGCAGGGCAGGAGGCGGGGCGGCAGGGAGAGAACAGGCCTGGTCACAGCGCCGGCATGCAGGGGCGGCCTGACTCGGCCCCTCACCCCACCCCCACCAGGGCCGCAGCCGCCAAGAGTGCACGTGGGGGCACTGACCACACAGTGGCCCAGCCCGAGAACCACACACGTCTTGGGGACTGACCCCAGGATTTGCTCGATGTCCTGGACGTGGTGGGCACAGGAAAGAGACACTAAGGGTGGCAGCTGGGCCTCTGAGCAGCTGGGGTGATGGGTCACAGTTTTCTCAGAAAGGGGACATTGGGGGGGCGCAGGAAGTGCAGGTGCCATCCAGCACCTGCAGAGTGGAGCTGGCCCTTAGGACTCCACGTGAGACACGGGCAACGTGCTCACGCCTGGAGTTCGGGGAGATGTCGGGATGGAGCCACCAATGCAGCAGGCTGGGGGTAGGATGAGGCCACCTGGGCAGCACGTGTGGTTAGAGACAAGGTCCCGGGGCCCACAGGAGCCCTGACACTCAAGCAGCTGTGACGAAGAGCAGAGTCAAGCAAAGGAGCATGACAAGGAGCCACCGGAGGAGTGGGAGAGCTACGCGCAGGTGATGCCACAGGAGCCGGGACAAAAGCCTGCACGGGGGCGGGGGGGGGGGGGTCAGGGCAGCGGTGCTGCTGCCGGAGGGCCCATCACTGAGGGCACAAGAGGGTCCATGGAGACCCTGAGGGGGTGGTTGCGGCAGAATGGGATGGGGGAGCCCCTGTAAGAGTGGCCAGAAATGAGAATGGGAGGCCTGGCTCGCAGGTGGGTGGACTTCAAAACAACTGCAAGGAATGAAGAAAAAAAAAGCATGGGCACAGGACTGTGAGCTCCTGAGCACATGGGACGGGCGGGGGTCCCCAGGGCAGACACTGACCGGGGCACAGCGGGAGGGAGCACAGCGGGAGGGAGCACAGCGTGGTGCTCAGCCCATGAGCCCGAGCTGAGCGGCTGGCTGCAAAGGGATCCGTGCCCAGCCCCCATCGAACTCTCTAAATCAAGAATGATTTAGATCCCTGGGTTTCCTACAGATTATAAAGCACCAAGATCACCAAATAAAAGGAAACAAAACACCAGAGATTAAAGATTCAGAATAAATAACAAATTCAGACTTTTAGCAATACGATTGTTCAATTAAAAAACTCAATGGAAAAGTTCAATACCCATTCATGGGGAAAAAAAAAAACATAAAAGAAACAAAGACACTTAAATTAGGAATAGAGAGGAACTTCCTTAATCTGATGAAGAGTATCTGTAAAATCACTGATGTTTTTCCCTGAGGTTGGAAAACACACAAGGACGCCTACCGTCATCACGTCTGTTCAGCACTGGAAGTCTCAGCCAGTGCAATAAACCAACAAAAAGGACTAAAAACCAAAAGGATTGGAAAGGAAGAAACAAAATGATCACTATTTGCAAATGACATAATAGCATATGTAGAATCTGCAAAAGAACCCACAGACTATCAGAATTAATAAGTGATTTTAGCAAGGTTATTTGATACAAGGTCAGAAAAAAAATCAATCGTATTTCTAAATACCAGCAGGTAACAGGAAAATACTAAACTCTAAAAAAAAAAATCCCCATGTAATTTACAATAGAATCAATGAACATCAAATAGCAGGGGGAAAAAATCCCACAACAGACTGCACAAGATGTTTACATGAAAGCTACAAAACATTACTGAGGGAAGGTGGGGAGACATAGGCAATTCCAGTTCAAATCCCAGAAATGTTTTTTTTTTTTTTTTTGGTGGGAACAGAGAAGCTGATCTTAAAATTTATGTGGGGATGCAAAGCACTTTCATCACGGGATATGGAGATTTTCTATCGAGCTACAATCATCAAGATGTGTGGTATTGGCACGAGGCCAGACAAATCCACCAGTGGAGCAAAACACGAGTCAGGAACAGCCACACACATGCAGACGCCTGATTGAGGACACAGGTGACACTGGGGTGGGGAAAAGACAATGCTACAGTCAGACTGTGCCCCCAAATTCACATGTTGAAATCCTCACCCCACGAGGTGAGGTATTAGGAGGCGGGAACTTTGAGAGGTGATTAGGTCATGAGATGGGAGCCCTCATGAATGGGTTTAGTGACCTTATGAAGGAGGCCCAGGGGAGCGAGTTTGCTCCTTCCTCCGAGGGAAGAAGACACAGCAAGCAGGCGCCACCTGCGAACCAGAAAGCAGACCCTTACCAGACACCGGATCTGCTGGCACCTTGATCCTGAATGTCCCAGCCTCCAGGACAATGAGAAATACATTTCTGGGGCTGAAGAGCTAGCCAGTGTTATCACAGCAGCCTGAACAGGCTAAGACGGACGGCCTTTTCAATAAATCGTCCTGGGTCACTTGGAAATCCTCACACCACACCCACACCCCACACGTGAACATAGCCAATGCCACATGAGCTGTGGCTCTAAATGAAAAGGTAAAACAAGAAGGCTTTTAGAGGAAAACATCTTTGTGACCTTGGAATATGCAAAAATAAGCAGAACATAAAAAGCACTAACAATTTAAACACTGGGTAAGTTGGACTATATTGAAACTAAGAACTCCTGGTCATTCAAAGACCCCATCAGGAGAGGAAAAAGGTACCCACAGAATGAGAAAAGGTAACTGATGAAGGACTTGCATCTACCCTATATAAAGAGCGCTATAAATCAGTAAGAAAAAGACAACCTAGTAAAAAAACGGGCAAAAGATTTGAACAGGTCCTTCACAAAAATGGCCTTTAAAAGTACAAAAAGGTAGCCAGGTGCAGTGACACACACCTGTAGTCCCAGCTACTTGGGGAGGCTGAGGTGGGAGGATCACTTGAGCCCAGGAGTTCAAGGCCAGCCTGGGCAGCATAGCAAGACTCTGTCTCTTAAAAAAAAAAAATACAAAAAAGTGTCTAATCTGGTTACCATTAGTGAAATCACTTGAGCAATACACTGTGGTAATCCTGCTAACAGGAAAGGAAATGGGTATGATCGCTTTGGAAAACTGGTAGGACCTATGGACCCTGGACACATGCGTATCCCGAGACCCAGAGATTCCACTCCTGGGTGTGGCCCCACACCAAGGTGCACGCCAGGACATTTACGGTAGCACTGCCAGTAGCACCGCAGCCAAAAACGTGGGAACTACCCACATGTCCAAGAAAAAGGTCAACCACACTGCATATTCACACACAGCAGAATGTGGTACAGCAATAGGAATGACACACACCTCCACATAAAACACAAGTCCAATAAACACTAGCCTGAGCCAAAGAGCCCAGGCAGAAAGGATCCACGCTTCATGGTTCTCAAAGATAACAAAGGCAAAACGAATCCAGGCAGGACAGTGGTTACCCCAGGGGACTTCTGGGGCGATGGCCGTGCTGTTTCTCGTTCCTGGGGCCGGTTACGTGGGTGGGCTCCGTCTGTGCAGATTTACGGAGCTGCACGCTTACGACGCATTCATTTCTCTACACCTACAGAACACTTCGATAGATAAGCTCTTAAAAGACTCGACGGTAATAGGTTGCCACCCAGAGAATAAAAGAAATATTTACAAGTCCCTGTTGACATAAATCAATTGAATATGTAAATAAATGGGGGAGAAGAGGCAGATCTTTTCATGGCAGAATTCCAATGAATAAATGGAGGAGGAATGATGGGAACAGAAAAGTCACTTGTCACAGGCGAGAATCACCCGTGGGTGCCAACCTCAGCGAGTGGAAGTACGATGAGAAGCAGGATAGCTGCGGTCTCCAAAGTGTCCCCACCACAAAATACTTTATTCATCACAGAGGGGAAAATAATGACATTGCAGTGGGGAAACGCCACCTTAACCAAGATTGTCACCGGTCGCTGGGCACATGACATCATGCAGCTGACATGCCGCACCAAGAAGGGCACAACGCCACTTCTGTGGTGTTCTTGCCAAAATGTATAACCTCTCATTCTAAACGGGAAGACGTCAGACGGACCCCGTTGGGAGACGGACCCCGTTGGGAGACAGCCTCCACAGCATCTGCGCCACTTCTGCAAGAGTGTCAAAGTCATGAAAGACCAAGAGGGGAGGGACTGGGGAACGCTCACAGGTTGGAGCAACCTACGTGACACAAAAATTAAACACAATGGAGGACCCTGGGGTGGATCCTGAGCCAGGAAAAGGAGAAAGGAGAGAAAATTGGCAAAATTTGAAGAAAACCCACAGATGAGTTCGCAGTATTGTACGAGTGGTTTTGAGAATTGTTTGGAAGTACACGAGACAGTGGCATTGGGGAGACCGTCTTTGGGAACACTCATTCCTTTTGCCACTTTCCTACAAGTCTAAAATGATTTCGAAATAAAAGGTTAAAAAAAAAAAACAAAACCCTCAGTGGGTAGGACAAATAGCAAAAGAGGGAAGCAGATTGGAAGACCGACCTGCAGAAGTCATGCAGGATGTACATGAAAAAGCAAGGACAGGGAAGCTGAGTTAAGAGATGCAGAAAGACCGTAAGAAAGTCTGACACACGCTGAGCTGGAATCCCGGCGGGAGAGAACAAAAGAATGAAAGAGAATGAAAGACGGAATAAAGAGATGGCTGAAAAGTCCCAGAGCCAATGGCAGACATGAATTTTGGTTTGTTCCAAGGGAGGTTAAAATAAAAACAAACCCACGTCGCAGATACACTATAAAAAGACTAAAGGAAAGGCTTAAAAGTGGCCAGAGAGAGATGTCATATCACTTGCAAAGGGCAACGACATGACTCATGACAGGCCTTTCAACCAACGATGAAGGTCAGAACCGTGGAAAGATACATTCGAAGTGTGGAGAGAAGATAACCGTCACCCCAGAATTGTGACCCTGGCAAAACTTTCAAGAAAGAGGATAAAATAAAGCATGCTTATAAGTTAACAAAAACTGAGAGTTTACCACTACAGACCTATTCTAAAAGAACTTCTCAAAGATATTCTTTACTTCAGAAAGAAGGAAGATCACCTTAGAAAGAAGATTTGAGATGCAAGGAAAAAGGATGAACAGACAAATGTGTAAACACGTGGGTACATCTAAACAAATGCTGTATGTATAAGATAATAAATTAAGAAGAAAAATGTCATTTGTGGGTACGATAAAAAAAGGAGAAAATAACATATAGCAGCTTTTAAGTTGACAGAGAGTGGGCGACTGAAGTTAAAATATATTAAGGACCTTGAATTATTCATGAGGTGGGGTTGTGAGTTTGCTAAGCATGCATGGTAGAATTTCAAGGTAACCTGTAAAAGAACAGAAATAGAGTATAACTTTGCAATCTAGTAGAGGGGAAATATGAGAACAGGAGAAACAAAAGGTGAGGGAAGAGACAAATGCGGCACAGGATACAAAGAGAAAAGGTGTAAGTCCAAATGTGTTAGGAATCATAACAAATATAAATGGACTAAAATTCCAAATACACGACAGAGATTGTCAGATTGGATGAAGAAATCTAGGCACATGCTGTCTATAAGAGACGCATCTAAAACATAAAGATTATGAGTGAGCTTAAATGAAAAAGATGGAAAACGATAATGTATGATAACACGATGACACTGAACAGAACAAAGGCCCTGAGGACCTCTAGACCAGTCTCAACGGCTGCAGTGGCCCCACACGTGGGTAGCCCGAGGCCGGCGCGAGACTCCTGCAGCCCACCCCGGCTGTCCCCCTGGTGCCCCCTCACCTGACTGGTGATGTCTGAAGGCATGGGCGAGGGGGGCTTGGAGTAGGTGGTGTCCTGGGAGACGAAGCCAGAGTCATGGGAGGAGACGCTGGAGAGGCGGGTGGTGGCGGTGGCTGGCTGTGCCAGGCTGCGGTAGCGACAAGTGGAACTGGGTGAGTATGTTTGGGCACCCCCTGGCCACGGGGCTCCGCCACCCTTGGCACTGCTACTGCTGCTGGGGGCGCTGGGGGTGGAGGAGGAGGACAGAGCAGCCAGACAGGTAGAGACACAGGAGCGTGTTTCGGGGGAGGGTGACAGACGAGAGAGGGGGAAAGAGGTGAGGGGCAAAGGAAGGAAAAGACAATGTCAGACTAGGAGGTCCCGAGACCCAGCACTACAGAGGAGCTGTGTTCTGAGAGGCAGGGCAGGGCAGGGCAGGGCGGGAGCAGGGGACACCCAGCCCACGCCCCTAGAATGCCCCAGTGCCGATGGGGCCATGGTCAGAGCATGCCAGGGTGAGTCAATCTGTCTCCTACTCTGCCATTAAGAACAGTAGTTCTTAGGTTAACCATGGGGAAACTGAGTCACCACATGTCAAACCATTAGAATCAGACACAAGTCAGATCATTTCTAAACTGCCTTCTCAAAGTCTGGTATTTGCCATCCAATCCTAACTAGGTGTCTAACACGGTGACAGTCTGCTTGGGCAGGGAGGTCACCTGCCAGGTGGGTCCTGGACCCACCATCACCTTCATCTGCTCTACCCCCTCGAGGTGTCTACCCCTCCGTGGTGCACACCCTCAGCACAGCCACGTCACCCTTGGGCAGTGACCCTGGCAGCCAAGGTCGCCTTCCTCTTGAGTAACCGTGAAGCCCCCTGGCCTCTGCCCCTGGGTCTCCCTGCAATGAACCCTCCCTCTGGTGACCGCCACCTGCCCAGGGTCTGACGGCCTCCTGTGGCCCTGGGCCCTCCCCTCTCTGAAGGATCGCTGTGCCCGGTTTCTCCCTAGCCCTGGGTGTCAGTGACAGGTGATACTGGGGAGAGGGATGCCTGGCACAGAGACGCTGCCAATAGCACTAACTTGCGCCCTGTGTTCACTGCCGTCCTCATCCAAGGAACCTTGAATCGTAAATATCCCCTCCAAATCCAGCCCCGGTGCCAGCCCAAGGAAGGACCCCTGATCCTCAGCTCGCCTGATGACTGAGCGAGACCCCTGGGGCCAACCTGGGCCAAGGCGTGAGCCTGTGGCAGCTCCCTGGGAACCAGCTAGGCTGAAGTGTCCTCTACCTTGTGGCCTCAGCACATGTTCCCAGAAGCCTCCCTATCCCTCCCCAATCTCAGAGTCTCACTGTTACCCCACACTGTGCTGGGCCTGGCAGAGTTAAACGCTAGGACTCCGTGCCTCAGTTCCCCCTTCTGGGAAGTGGAGACGACACCATACCCGATATGGTGGTGGGAGGCTCCAATGACAAAATGCATAAAGCACTTAGCACAGCGCCTGGCACAGTTACCGCTCTATAAATGAAGCTGCGACTGCCTCCCCCTACCTTCCTGCCAACAAACGCCTGAGCCAGCAGCGGGCTGGGGAAGATGGCGCATATTTTTCATCTGCATTTGCAAATTCCTTGGCTGATGTAAAAGTCCTGCGGTCCTGGGGCCCTGAAGTGTTTGTGCAACTTTGCCAGGAACTTCCCCACTCCCCCTCGGGACACTGCCCCCCACCCCCACTGACCTGCACATGCTGGACTTCCGGGAGGTGGAGCTGCTGGGTGACGAGGGTGGGGTCTGGTAGGACCAGCTGTAGTCCGAGCCCTTCAGGTCTTTGATCACCTGGGCAGGGACACAGGTGGGCGTTACTGGAGGCAGCCCGAGAGCTAGGAGGGCCAGAGGCCCCCCACTCTCTTCCCAACTGTGAACCACACCCCAGGAGATGACCTGGGAGTCTGAAAGCCCCTCCCCCAGCCTTCTCCTAACGTGGGGAGCAGGGAGAAAGCTGGCGACATTCAGCCTTCTCTCAGCCCCTTCAACTCACACACACTGAGTATGAGCTCTGAGACCAGCCTGACCCGGGTGACAGTGACCGTGACACCATGGGGTTCAAGACGTTCTTGGGCCTCTCTCAGTTCTAGTTTTCTCCTGTGAACTGGGACCAACCGGCTCTGTCTTGGAGCACTGTTGGGAGGACTCAATGAGATGACCTGTGGAAAGTGCTCAGCAGAGAGCTGTGCATGCAGTAAGTGCCTAAGCAGTGCAATGCCATGTGGGCTGTCAGGCAGGACTGGTCTGAGTGCAGTAGAGCTGGGCGGGGGGTGACGGGGACCGGTGTGCCTGGGTCTCAGGGAGGTGACAGGGTTTCTGGGGGTGAGTGGCGGGCAGGCATCACCAGGTGTGGAAGGTGGCTTGCCCAGGCGGAGCCTGGTGGGGGCCGGACTCAGGGCACCCCCCACAGATCCAGGACTTGGCCCATCTGCTCTCAGTCTGAGACCCCATTGGGCCTGGGCACACCACCCCCTCACCTGGACAGGTGCTCCTAGACACCCCACAGCAGGTATTGCAAGGTATCTGGTCTGCTGCCCCCAGCTGCCTCCCACAAATGCCGTCCCCTTCTCTCCTCTACTGTCACAACCAAAGGCAGCCCATCTCCTCCCGGCCCATGGCCCCAGGGCTGGCCGCACCTGCTCACTGGCAGGTGGCAGCTTGTGGGGCTCCGCAGTCAACACGACCAGGTCGTCGATGATGCCCTGCAGGTGGGTGATCTCTCCCAGCATGGTCAGCTCTCCGTTCTGCGGATGCAGCCAGTCACACCCGTCAGCCCTGCCACCCGCCCTGCAGACACAGGCCCCTCCTCCCTCACCCTCCCCCGGCTAACCAAGGCCGCTCCGGGCTAGTGGAGGCGGGTCCCACCCAGCACAGTCCGGATGGCTGGCACGACCGTCTGTCCAGATCCATCAGTACACAGTGAGCTACAAGACCTGCCCCTGGGCCGGGAGCATGTGGCCTTGACACCCCAGCCAGGAATCACTGAGAAGCGATCAACCCTAGACCCAGCCAAACCCACGGCAGCCTACAAGTCCCCAAGAGACCCACCACCACAGGCTGCAGGAAGGTGATGAAGGTGCAGAAGCGGCCCCGCTCTTCGATCAGCGCCCGGCGCACCGCCTGCTTCTCCGTCTCCTCCAGCAGCAAGTACATGTCGTTGACGTCCTGCAGGGCGCTGTCCAGCTGGGGCTGCAGGTCTCCTTTCCCTGGAGGGATTGGGAGGAGAGGCCGCGCTGGGGACGCTGGCCCTGCTCGCTGCAGCCATGGCTCACAGGCCCCCTTGGTGCTGTCCCTGACCACGGGGCTGGGTGCTGCCGTGGGGCCAGGGGACGGGGGAGGGCAGTCAGGACTCCGGGGCTCGTGGAGGGGCTGATCCCACCAGAGCACGTAGAGAGGACAGACACCAGGCACAGGAAAGACACCAAAGCTGCAAAGCCACCCAGGACCCAGGGTGGGCTCAGGCCTGGGTAGCCCCGAGGTGGCACTCAGAGCCCAGAAACACTGCCGACCACAGGGGTGCCCCTGTTGCCTGTGGGAGGGAGCCCCTCACCTCACAGCCAGGGAGCAGGGAGGAAGCAGGACAGAGCAGAGTGTGGGCTCAGCTACAGGCCAGGCCACTTGCAGGTGGGGTCAGGAGAGCTAGGGGCTGGGACTTGGGGACAGGCAAGGGGGGAGTCTCAGCGTGGGCCCCCACTCAGCTCAGAAGCCACGCACAAGGACAGCAACAGAGACACAAAGAAGCAGCAAGAAAGAGAGAGGCGAGAGGATGGTGTAGAGATGATCAGACAGCAAGTGGGGCAGTGACAGACAAGGTCACAGGGCTGGCCCGGTAGGGGCAGGGCGGCCAGGGCCTGTGCCCCCCACTCTGCCCCAGCCACCCCTCCTGGCCTGGCAGACTGACCCAGCAGTGGCCCCGGACTCATCCCTGGCCAGGGGGCCCCAGGGGGACTGTGCCCCAGGCCCCTCCCTCGGTGGACCGACCGCCTTCCTTACTCCTCCTTGGCCGGGAGAGGTTCTTTCCAATAGCCCTGAACTGGGGGAGACAGACAAATGCGACAAGGACGGGAGGAGCAGCTGGAGGAACGGACATTTGACTTACCAAGTAGCTCTACAGGAAGGATGTGGGAGGAGGAGAGGAGAGACAGAGAAAGAGAGAATGTGTGAAAGACAGCGGATGGACAGAGCCGCTCCTGGGGGGCGTGCCTGCGCCTCTGGGGCCTCTGTTGCCTCCCTGAGGGAGGAACTGGGCCAGGTCTGGGTGCAGGGCGGCCCCCTCTGTCCCACCCAACCGGCTGGAGGGGCTTTTGTCGGGGGTAGAGTCCCTGCGGCCAGGAAGATGCTTGGGGAGCCCCAGGGGGCTGCGGGGGTGGTGGAGGGGACCTGTGGGGCTGTGACAGCGGTAGCCGCGGGCCCTACCTTTGCGCGCCTTCTTCTGCAGCTTCAGCGTGTCCGAAGACTTCTTCTTGATCTCATGCCGGGCCCGCTTGTACTCTAGGCAGAGACGGAGAGCGGAGCGCTATACTGGGGGGGTTCCCTGCACAGCGGGAAGGTGGGGGGCGGGAAGGCCAGCGAAGCCCCGCCCACCTTTCGCATGGTCCTTGTCGAGCTGGTTGGCCGACTTCTTCCAGTCCTCGATGCGCTCCTGCAGCGGGTTGATGAGGCTCTCCAGCAGCGCGCTGCGGGTGGGGGAGCACGCGGCTCAGCTCAGGCAGGGCCACCCGGGGGTCCCCCGCGAGCGTCCCCCACCCGCCCGCGGGCCCACTCACTTGGTGAACTGCCGCAGCTTGGTCTCGATGCTGCGGTGGCGCATGCACATGCGCGTGAGCGCCGAGCCGATGTCCCGCGTGGCCCCTGGCGAGGCAAGCGCGCGGCGTGGGAAGGGGCCCGCCGGGGCTCCGCAGTCCCGCCTCCGGCCACGAGGGGGCACCCGGCCCGCGAGGCCGAGCCACGATCCCGCTGCGACTGGCAGGGACTTGAGCCTGGATCGTTCCGAGCTCCTCCTCCTCCTCCGTGCCAGGGCCCTGGCCATCCGGGCCACGCCGGTCTCCTGCGGGGCAGGCCGGGAGCCTCCCCTCTCTCCCAGCTGGGAGAGGCCGGCGCGAACGACTGCCCAAGGCGCGCTACCAAAATTCCCCTCCAGCCCCTTGGGAACCTCTTCCGGGTGTGCCCAGGTGAGAGTGCGAGCACACACCCAAGGCCCGGAGGAGCAGGAGCCCCAGGTCTTTGCTATTATGATCAGAAGGCGCCCAATGGAGGATGGAGCGCTCACCTGCCTCCACGTGCTCTCAGAAGGGCACAGGGAGATGGGTTCGAACAAGCTGGAATCAGACTCATTGCACAGAAGCGTGAACTGCGACTGAGGGGTCAAATTAACAGCCCATGGCAAGAAGGGAATCCACATGTCTCAGCCCTGTCACCACTCGCCCACCTCTGCTTGCATGCCTCCTGTGACGAGGGGCTCACTCTCTCCACAAGCAGCCCATTCTACTAGAGAGCAGCCTCAGGGCCTGGTCATCTCCCTGGCCCATACCCTATTCAGGCTTTCCAGGCTCCAAGCCCACCTGGGAGTGTCCCCAAGCCCGAGCCACACCCCTGCCCACCTCGAGTGTTGGTAGCCATGTCAGCCACTTTCTGGAAGGCATCCAAGAAGGCCACAGCAGCCAGCACAGTGGTCCTGGGGAGAGGGACAGTGGCATGGATCACCAGTTGGTGGGCATCCTCTCCTCCACCACCTGCCCCTCCCCAGCTGGGGCACCCTGACAGCCTCACCTCAGCTGGGAATGCAGCTTCGTGGCCTTGGAGTTGAAGTCCTCCCAGATGGGGTAGGAGCTCTGCAGGGAGACAGAGAGGAGGTGAGCCCTGGGGGCTGCAGAGCTCCCCTGGGCTGGGTTCCCACATGCCTCGTCCAGACTCTGCCAGTTTCTGGGAGAGTGGCCCTGTCCCTGCAGAAAGGGACTCCGGGCCCTCTGGAGGAGAGAGGACCGAGGACAGAGGCACCGGGCATGAGGAGGGCCCGTCTTTGGGAACGAGTGGCTTTGCTGACAGTCGGGATGTCTGTCCTACCGTCTACAGTGGGTGACTGTTGGCCCACATCCTACCTTGGGGAGATGGAAGCAGCCAATGGCAGGTTCTGTCTCCCTAGGGTTTCCCAGGGGCCTGGCAAGGGACCTGGGCAGAGTCCCATGAGGGCACCGTGTTTCCCAGACACACACCTGGGATGGTGGGGGCCCACCTGCCCACCTGGCTGGGGGGTGGAGGCACAGTGTGGAGGCGGGCAGGATGTCAGGCACGCCAGGTCTAAACGGGGGTCTCCCGGGGCACTGCCCTGTACCCTGTACCCTGGATGCAGCCGGCAGGCTGGCTGTCCCAGGCCAGCAGCAGTGGCTCCCAGGCCCGGGGAGGCCATGGCTGCTACAGGGCCGGGCCAGCCTGCCGGGGACAACCAGGACCCGGCTGAATGGGGCCTTGTGCAGCCAACAGAGCCACCTTTCTCCACCCCCTGCTCCCCTCCCCTCCTGGGGAAACAGTGTGGCCTTTATCCCAGCCTGGCCCAAGGCTCCAAGTTGGGAGGGGGTTTCCCAGTAGGGAGGTTGGGCTCCTGGCGACCGAGTTGTCCAGTCTGATTAAGGGGCTTTTCTGGCTAACACACTCGCCCCATGGCTGCGGGGGCCTGGAGAAAGCTCAGCCCTGGCCCAAGGGCCCTGTGGAGGCTTTGGTCCTTGAAGGGGAGCCCTGGGCCAGCAAAGCCCCCACCCGAAGAGGCTTCTGACCCTCCCCTCCGTGTAGGATGGGGCACTGTGGGGTGGGGGATGGCAGAGACCCTGGGTCCCAAGGCCTCAGAGGCGGCTCTGCCCGGCTTCGATCCAGGGGTGGGCCCTGGCTGGCTTCTCCGGGCGAGGACAGCTCACAGGGGTGGCAAGGGGACAGGGCAGCTCTAGCAAGCCTCAGAACCTCTCTCCCCTTCCAGCTCAGCCAAGCCAGTGTCCAGGGAAAGCAAATATTTGGGAAGTCCACAGAGGCTGGGGCAAGACCGGGAGCCTGTGGGTGGGCTGTCCCCACGTGGGCACAGCTCAGGGTAGGGGAGCCTGGGAGGCCATCCCTAGCAGTCCTGAGGAGTTGACCCCTGCTTGGGGCACCCCAAGGTCTTCTGAAAGGGGGCATCCTCCCAGCACTTGGACCCCCTCCCCCACTCAGCCTTGAAGCCCTGCTAAGACCTTCCTCCAGGGAGCAGAGAAGATGCTAGGGGTGCGGGGCGTGGGGGGGTCCAGAGCCAGCTGTTCTAGTTCTCAGGAAACCCCCTTAGCCCCCTCAGCAGCCCCTGGGCAGTCTCAGAGATTAAGGGCTCTCCAGTGGGGAGGGGACAAGACAGGGCACAGTGGGGGTCAGGCCCGGCGTCCCCTGGGCAGCTGGAACTGGGCGCCTCAGCCTCTGAGGACCTGGGATTCTACCCCTTCCCAAGTAATCCATATGGGATCCCAGAGGCAGGGGGTTGAGGGGCCAGAGCGGCCAGTGCCCCTGCAAGAGTGTCTCAGCCTTCACCTGGGCCCAGAAGAGGAATGCTATTGTTGCCCCTGTGTTACAGATAGGGAAACTGAGGCCCACAGAGGTTAGCCGACTTGCCCAAGGCCACATGGTGGCAGGGTGAGGAACTGATCCCATGTCTGGTCACTAAGGTCAGGTAGAGGGACCCCCTGAGGAGCAGGGAGATGAGCACCTGAGCCTCAAGGCTGGGGAGGTGGCAGGGACTGCAGGGACTGGGGCAGCCAGCTCTGCCCCAAGCAGTGGCTGCTCTGGAGGGGGAGGTGGGGGCTTGTCACTAAGGAGCCCAAGTGGATGGGGATGAGACTGGTGGGGGGGCCACCTCAGTCTGGCAGTGGCTGCGGTTCAGATGTGGGGTATGGGTGAGCAACGCAGGCTCTGACCCCAGAGAGTGGGCTTTCCGGGTGGCCCTGGGCCAGGGCTCCCGCCGCCTCAGAGTCCTCACAGGACTCGACCCGCCTCACGGGGTCAGTGTGGAGACTCAAGGAGGCCCTGCGTGGACAGCACCGGGCACAGGGCCCGCGCACAGTAAGGCCCGGTCAGTGCCGGCTGCAGGAGAGGACACGGGCCCTGCCCCTTGGCCAGGAGCCCCCAGCAGAGGCCTGGCCAGGGCCCATGTGTCTGGGTGACACTCCCCACTCTTGGGGGCATTGGCAAAGATGACGACCCCACTTTCTGGATGGGGCAGTGCTGAGTGGCGGTGCCATTCCCCTTGCTGAAGGGACTGTGCCCTATCCCCATGGGCAGGTCCCTGCCCCTCCCTGGGCTTCAGTGGGCAGCCTGACACCGGCGGGCATCTGGCCTGGGTTGCACGAGGCGCAGAAGGCAGCGAATGCTTCGGAGGCTCCCCGCTCCCTAGCTGGTACCTCCTCCAGGCCATCTAGGCTCCAGGTGTGGCCTGGGGAGCCCCTTGTCCCCTCTATGCCTCTCAGCTCAGGGTCAGGGTCTCCTAGAGGCCCCAGGGAGGGCTGTCGTAGGGCCTGTGCACGGGCCGTGGGGCAGCCCCATGGGGCCAGCTGGCTAATGCCCTCTCCCTCTCTGAAGGCCCTGCTACCTCTGCAGCTCAGGCCACGGAGAAGCTGGCGCCCAAATCCAGGTGGTCAACCTCCAGGTGGCCCAGTCCCTTTCTCTGTCCTTATCCAGGGCCCCTGAACACATGCATATGTCACAGGTAGGGAGATACCTATACTTGGCATGACCCCAGGTGAAACCGTTTTGCTTCCGAATGTCAGAAAATCCTGCCCGCTGCCAGCTCAAACCTCTTGCTACAATCTGGGTCTAATTTCCTTCTGCCTCATCCCAAACTTCCTTGCAAATTGGCAGGAAAGGGAGGGCAACGGTCTTGGTCCTGTCCTCCAAGAAAAAGCTGCTGCTCCCTGCAGTGGCTGCTGAGAGGCTGCGGGGTGGGGGAAGGCGCCACCCTCAGCCAGCCCTGGGAGTGATGGGGGAGGGGGGGTGGTCTGGGCTGCCCAGTCCCAAAATGGGGTCCTGGGGCCAGGGCTGTGATGTCCGCAGGGCAGGTGGGGCTGCTGAGGGCCAGCTTTAGGACCTGCAGATGGAGTCCCTGGGGAAGCGCCATAAGGAGGGGGCACCTCCATGCTGCTAACTGGGTAGTCCCGGGCCAGGCTGGCTTCAGGCCCCTTCCTGGGGGGCAGGATCTGGCAGGTGCCCCTGCGGCTGTTCCCCTGGCAGCCCCGACCTCACAGGGCCTGTCCCAGCACTGTGGTGTCCCCCTCGCTGCTCAGTGGGATTCTGTGTTATATACTCGGTGCGTGTGTGCTGTGCCAGGAGGGCGGGTGCCCTCAGGAGTTCCTATGGGGAGCACAGTCCCAGTTCTGTCCCTTGTTCCTCCTGGCCCCTCAATCCTGCCCCTTCATCCTAGACTAAGGGGCAGAGGAGACAGGCAGGAACGCCGGGTCCTGGAGCTGGCCCTTCTCTGCCTAGTCAGCCTCGGGCAGCCCTGCCAAAGCCTGGCCTCTTTGGGAAACAGGGTCCCCCTAACCCCCAGGATGAACAATGAGGGCTGCGGTCATGGGCAGGGTGCAGTAACAGTCTCCTTCATGACCTTGAGCCATTCCCAGGCCTCAGTTTCCCCACCTGGTGAGGTGAGCCAGGACTCAGTGGCCTGCTTCAGCCTGACCTTGGGCAACCACAGGGGTGGTGGAGCTGAGCTTGGACCGGGAATGGAGTGAGAAACGTGCTCCCTGGGGGATGTTCCTCCAACCCCAACCTTCTCCCTGCCTCCTCCCAAAGTGAGGGTAAAGGCTTTAGCCTTGGGAAGCAGGGACGTTCAGCCTGGAGACCCTGGCGTCCCGAGCTTCCTGGGGCTTGTTGGGGGCGGGGGCGGGGCTGGGGGCGGCAGTCTCAGGGTCGGGCGGGCCGCAGACGCCAAGCCGGCGGGGAAGGAGTTAACGGTTCTCCCCTTTATTATTTTTTCCAGCTTTGGCGGTGACAGCATTGTCTGGGCTCTGGGCGACCGGGACAGGGGTGTGGGGGGGCATGGTGGTGGAAGGGGATGGAGGCTGACGAGACCCCGGGCCCCTTACAGGGCTGGAGCCAACCCCCATTCACGGTCTGCGGGTCTGGAGCACAAGGAGCCCGCGTGTGCGCAGGCTCGGGTCGGAACCCCACGGGCGACCCCGGGCACTGCACGGACACCCCGACACACGAGCACCCAAACCCTCCGGACGGGCACACGGAGATACGGGCGCGCAGGAGACGCGGGCAGGACACGCTCAGACAAGGACACGCAGACGCCGCGGCGCGCGGCCACAGCGGGGCACGGCCGCCCGCCGCCACGCGCCCCGGAGGGGACCCGCACCCGCGCGCCCAGCCCCGCCGCGCCCAGCTCCGCAGCGCCCCGTTACCTTCATGTCGTTGACAATGGCCTGGAAGAGCCCGCCCAGGGCGCCGCACTCCTTCTCCGCCGTCTCCATGCTCGGGCCGGGCGGCGGCGGCGGCGGGGCGCTCCGGGGCGCGGGGCCGCGCGGGGGAGGGGGCCGGGCCGCGGCGGGCGCTCGCTCCGAGGCCGCGCCGGCCTCCCGCCTCCGGGCCGCGCTCAGCGGCCGGCCGCGCCGCGCTCGGGGGTCGCGGGCCTGCGGCGGGCGGCGCGGGCCATGTCGCGGCGGGGCTGGCGGGCGGCGCGGGGGGCGCGGCGCGGGCAGCTGGCGGCGCGGCCCGGGCGCGGGGACTGGCGCGGCGGCGGTAATCCGAGCCGCCGAGGCGTGCGTCACGTGGGCGCGGGAGGGGAGGGCCGCGGGAGGACCACGGGGAGGGGGCGGGCCCGCGGGGGGGTTGTGGGAAAGGCCGGCGGGCGCAGGCCCGTTCGCGGCCAGGAATCGGGCTTTGAAATCCGAGCCCGGGCGCTGCCAGACTGGTCGGGCGAGCGGGGCCGGGGGGCGCGGGCGGCACCGCGCGTCCGGGGCGGCGCTGGGGCGGGGCCCGCCCTGCCCACGCGGGAGTGGGATGGCTGCTTGGGTCCCGGCGCCCCGGCAGGGGGCTCGACTCCACCTCCCGGCCTTTGGTCTCGGGGCGGTGGGCAGCACATCCCGCCGGTGCATCCCCAGAACAGTGGGCAGGGGGGTGTCATGAGGACCGCCTGCCTAGGGACGTTTCACCCGAGACACAGACCCTCCTCAAGTTCTTTGGTTCCTTTTCCAAGCGGTGCCGATGCCACCCTGATGGGGTGACCGAGGCCAGGCTTTTGGGGTGGGAGGGTGGTCTCCTGGCCCTTGAACAACTTCCTTCCTAGTGGGTGGGGGTCTGCGTTAGACCAGCAGAGCAGGGGGTGGATTGTCCCTAGTCCCTGATGCCTGGGGACACGTGTGTGGGGACGCACTCACGTGCACGTAGGCGACGGCAAATACAGCCTGTAGTCCTGGGGGCTCCAGGCAGGGAAACCCACCCTGGAGGGGCAGCCCCATGCTGGGGCTCTGGGGCAAAGCAGAACAACTTCCTTCCCTCCAGCTCCAGGGGCTGCAGGAGCTGCTTGGGAGCTCCTGAGGAGGATAATAAGCCCGGCCTGGGCACAGGTGACCCTGGCCTACAGGTGTGGGTGAGGCAGCGCTCTTTCAGCCAAAGCAAGAGTTGGGGCACCTGTCTTTCCCTGGACTGCTCTCTGGGCCTTTCCTTCCATTGCCCAGTGATCTGCGGAGTGTTCGGCAGTGTGCGATCCCTTTCACCCAGGAACTCCTGAGGCTCAGCTCCCACTGGGGGGACGTCCTACTACCCAGGGACTCATGATGGAAGTCAGATTAGGGGCTGGGGGAAGACAGGGTTCAGGGTCCAGGGCAGGCCAATGCCTGGCGCTCTCTAGGAAGAAGGGTCTTAGAGGTGGAGAGCTGGGCCCCAAGCCCTTGGGGTGCAGCTAGCACTCCTTGGGGCCACCACGAGAACAGGTCTCCAGCACAGAAGGAGCAGGCAGGTTCGGGTTGAGGGTTTTCTGTTATTTCTTTATTGGGGTGGGGTGGGGTGCATCATTCAGTGGAGATCTTTGTGCTGGTCCCTATGTGCATACAAGTATGTACACACATATGTACACACACATGTTCACGTACGTATACATATATACACACAAGGCCAGAGCTCTGCTGGGCTGGGGAGTTCAAGACCTTTTTCCAAGAGGGTATTAGAAAAAGACTGATTCCAGGGGAATGGGTGGCATCTGAGGCTGTGCCTCTCCCACCCCACTGGGTGGGCAGCCAGCTTTGAGTGCCAGGGTGCAGCTGACGGCACTGGGGGCCTGGGCCCTGAGACGAGCTTGGGTGGACAGAACAGGCTCCAGCCACCCACCACCCCCCGCCCTGGGCTGGTGGTCAGGCCCAGCCCTGGCCCTGAGAGGCAGGTCTTCAGGCTCCTGGGATTGGGGGGCCCTGAAGACCCTGAGTGCTTCATGGGACCACTCATTGGGCCCTTCTCCACGCCAGGTCTGTCAGAGGACGACCCTCCGGTCCAGGGGGTCCCCACGCCCACTCCGCTGGTGCCTCACTTCCAGGTGCTTGTTCTGGACCTTCTCAAAGTGCTGCAGCAGCTCCGCGTAGTCGATGCTGGGGGAGTCGGCCTTCTGAGACTTGGGGGCTGCCTTCAGACTGGCTCTGGGAGGAGGGAGCAGAAGGGCTCGGTGTCAGGGATCAGCTCAGGTGGGGGCTGCAGGGGGAGGGCAGGGGTCAGTGGGACTCAGCCTCTGGGAGTCTGCCTCATGCCCAGGCAGCCCTGCCCAGCAGCCAGCCCTGGACAGCTGGGGCACCCCATAAGCACCCCCCCCACTGGTGGGAACAGCCGGCACTGCTGCTTGGATATCGCCCTCAGCCTGCGGGCTGGCGACGGCGCCCAGAGCAGGCATTGCACTGGGAAGCATTTCCTGTTTACGAGTGGCTCCCTTTGGGGTGAAAGCCAGGGCCAGCAGCCAGCCAGGAAGCCAGCTGGGGCCTGGAACAGGGTCTGGGGACAAGGAGGAGGGGGCAGCCTGGCCCTTTCTCTGGGGCAGGGCTAGAGCTGGCGACAACAGGCATCACTTAAGAGCCTCAGCTGGGCCCTCAACTTCATAGGACACTTGTTTTTGAGTGTTGGGGTCCTTGGGGGAAGGGGAGCTGGTCTCTCCACTGGACACGCTGACAGCTCCATGCTCCTATTGCTACCACCCTCCCCTCCCCGGTGCTCCACAGTTGTGCAGTGCACAGCTACAGCGTGCACGATGCTCCCATAGCCGTGCGGGGACAACTTCAAGCCCAGTGCTTAGCTTGCTCTGGGCACCAGATCCCCTCGGGCTGCCGCCCCATTCCTCACCACGCGCCAGCGGAGCCTCATGGACTCCTCCCTCACCCTGGCCTCCCTGGCTTGGAGAAGCAGATCTGTGTGGGCCGGGAAGTAGGGGGTCTCATGGAGCCCATGGGCTGCTCAGCTAAGCAGGGAATCCTTGGCACCTCTGTATTCACGAAAAGACCCCACTATGGGGGGTCCAGACAGCAGCTGAGCACAGGAGCTGGCAACCTGGACCCAGCCATAACATGACCACTGCCTCGCCACCTGACTGTGGGCACGTGACTCAGTTTCTTCATCTGTAAAGGGGGGTGGCACGAGTCACCCACTGGGGTTGGCAGTAAGGATTCCTCCAGACATGGCATCTAAGAGCTCAGCCTGGTGCCCAGGCCCAGCCTAGGTACCCAAGAGGCGGCTGCTGTGGCTGCGATCCTGCCCCTCTGAGGCGAGGCCAGCCAGGGCCCAGCAGCTCGGGGCCTAGTGCACGGGGGTTGCCATTTTGAGGGAAACACAGTGGAGCTGCCCCCAATGGAAGCCTCAACGACGAGCTCTGCCCAGCACGGAGAACCAAAGGCCAGAGCCTGCCAGGCAGCTCTGACGGCCAGGAGGCTGCTGGGGCAGGGCCAGGGGCAGGGGGAACGCTTCCGGCAGCCCAGACACCTTCCGGAGCCCAGCCCTGCTCAGCCTCTGCCTGCCCACACCTGCTCCCTTCCGCCTCCCTGCTGAAGACGCCCCACCGGAAAGCACTTCGGGTGGCGCCGTGTCTGCGGCTGATTCTTCACTGGGCCTCGAGCCCCTGCCTCCTGAGTGGGGCTCAGTCAGTGTCGGCTCCACAAAGATCGAGAGCCGCTGGGTGGGGCCCGCATGGGGGCCAGGCTGTGGGCAGCGTTCCTGGGAATGGGGCGAGACCCCCCTGGCAGAGTCAGCCTGTGGCCAGGAGAGCAACCTGGGCTTCGGAGTCCAGGCTGTGGCCAAATGCTCCCCTAACCTACTGAGGCGGAGGCCCAAGGAGCGACACTGGTGTGTGTCTTCCGACCCTGGGTGCCCACGGCTGTGCCCTGCTCCCCACGGCACTCCTGGGAGCCAAGGCACTGGGTCCAGGGGAGATTAGGGGTTTTTGGGGAGATGCTAGCACCGGAATGCAAACCTGGGGTGATGTGCACACATGTGCCAGGGTGGGGACGGGGAGGAGTGGGCTACGTCCTGCTCTATGTGACGGGCAGACCTTTCCTGGCCAGAGGTCTTGTGAGCAGGGAAGGATGTGTCCCCGCAGGGCCAGGAGGCACTGCCTGGGGCTCTGTGCATGGAGCCAGGGCTGCTCTCCCCGTCTGTGCTAACGGGCACGGCCGCTGCTCAGACCCTTCGCAGGCTCTACGTTTGCAACCCCCAGGCGCTGAGGGACAGAGGATGTCCAGCCAGCGCGCAGAGCCGGGATTCCAGAACCCAGGGCCAGTCCTCTGTGCTGCCACCCCACCCACACACCTGTCACCAGCTTCTCCTTCAGAGGTTCCCTCCTGCCTCACTGAGGAGATGGTCCCTGGAGAGTGGCCCAAAAGCCTGGGCGGGGGATGGTCCCCGAGCCCTGCCGGCGCCTTGAGCGCGCACAACGTGGGACGGGCGAGGAGCACAGCAGCTGCCCCAGCTGTTCCCGGCTCGCAGGCCTGTCAGGCAACTGGACGCTGGCTGCCAGCTGCCTGCCCCTCCCAGGGCTGGGGCTGTCCGTCTGTGCCCAACCCTGCAATCTGACCCCTCCCCCAGCTGTGCCTGAGGCCCTTCCTTGCCCACTGCCCGTATCTGTGGTATCTCCTCCCAGGTCTTTGCAAAGAAAGGCTGGGAACCTAAGGCCTTGAAGGCTGGGAAGTGCCTCACATACCCCTTTGTCCAAATGTGCATTTATTGCTGAAGAAACCACGAGCCCAGAGAGGGCATGGGGCTTGCCTGAGGTCACACAGCAAATCCACCACAGAGCTCGGACCAGATCTGACTCCAGGCCTGCAGACCATCCACTGCCCCACAGAATCCTCCACCCAGAGGCCTCAGCCCCTTGCTCAGGACTTCCCTGACTCTGACTGTGGGAGATGCCGAGGAGATCCTCATTCTCCCAGCTTTCCTCTGCAAACTTGTGCTACCCTGGCTTGCAGAGTGTAGGCAGGGGTCCAACTACTCTGAGCCCCCACCCCCAAGATGCAGACACGCAGCATGCAGATCCCCGACAGTGGCACTGACCCTTAGCGGCACAGGACCTGCTGCCTGGCCAAGAGACCTCCCCTAGGAAGGCGGGTTCCCGTGGGGAAACCGGAGGTCACAGGTAAGCAGCCCTCCCTGCTTCTCCACCCGGCTTCGAGCTGTACCTTCCGCTCCTGAGTGCCTGCCAGGGCGACCCTAACACCCACATGGTGCTGCCAAGGCCAACACAGAGGCCAGGCTAGTGACGCGCGGTGTGGCTTCAGGGCTTCTCTCTGGGTGAGGGAATCGGAATGGCTGCCTCCCTGCTCCCCTGGGCCACTCAGTGTGCTGAATGCCGTCTCCTGGGGATTACCTGGGTGGCACCCTGAGCAGCTGGGACAGCGGCGGCACAAGGCCCAGTCCTGCCACCCGGAGCACTGCCATCCGGAGAAAGGGGCAGGGGAGGCAGGAGCTGGGCCTTGCTGGGGGCTCAGCCTGTCTAGTTGGCCTGGGGCCGACAACCAACAGGTGCCTCTGGGGACCAGGCCCGGTGGGCAGGGTGGCGAGAGCGAAGCCCACTGGTGTGGAGGGCACAGGGGCTCCCTTCAGGGGCCCTGAGTGCCGGGCAAGCCCAGCTCAGGGCTGTCTGCGTCCACCCTAAGGGCAAACGCCTGTGGCCCTTCGCTGGAGCAAGGCGCCAGGCCTGCTGAGTGGCTCTAACAGCCTGGGAGGGAATTCTAGACACACAGGGCATCTGATGCAAGCTGGGCGCGCTCCATTCAGCGTAAATCTTCTCAGTGGCTCTGTTCGTTTCCATGGCGACCTGACAAGTGAAATTTTCCATCTCGGATGCCAAATGCCTGTGGATGAGGCAAAGCCTCCAAGGGTTACCAAATATAGACACAGCCCAACAGGCTCTGGGGCAGGGGCTGCACTGGGTGCAGGGTGGGGGCCTGGGCCCCTGTCCAGAGGTTGCTGAGCTGGGCCTCTCGGTGGAGGTGTGCCTGGGCCCTGTTCTTCCTGCGGGCAGGACCAGAGCAGGGGAGCCCCGGGTACACCCCTGCCTGCGGCCCACCCAGCAGAGGCTTGGGAAGGTCCCAGCAGTGCTGGGGTCTCCCAGCGCCCCCAAGTTGCGTCTGCCACAGCCAGGGTGGGGAGGGCTGTGTGAGGCCTGGGAGATGCCTGGACATCTCTCTCGCTGTCCTGCTCAACGGCCGCCAGGGCCCCATCCCTAAGCTAGGGCAGGAACTCTGTTTGGGTAACTCGGGGACGCCCTCTGACTTAGGAGATTTTGTCCTCTGCTCACTAAGCTCAACGCTGATTGCTTAGAGCAGGTACAGTGACTACCCATCACCTCGTACATAAGCCCCCTGCCGGGCACCCTGATGTGGACACCAGAGGCCAAAAGGCAAGTGGCTGTGGGCTAGACCGTAGCTGCAGTGACAAAAGGGGTGGGAACTGAAGCAAGGGGACCTTGGCAGATGCTCAGACCCCCCCTCCTCCGCAGGCTCCTCGGCCAGGGCCCTGCTCGGTACAGGAGCCCCCCGGGGGCGGGGGCGGCACTCACTCGGTCTGCAGCAGCTCGGGGTTGGGCACGCACTGGAGCCGGTGCGAGAGCAGCTGGAAGGCGCTGCTCTGCGGCAGCAGCATGAGCAGGCCGTAGAGGGCCTTGATCAGGTAGGGGTTGTTCTTCACGTCCAGCAGCTGCAGGCGCAGATCTGTGGGGGGGCGGAGGGCAAGGGGCAAGGGTCAGGGGCCTGGCACTGCGCTGGAACACACCCAGCCCCGACCGCCTGCCTCAGCCTGGCTGGGGCCACCAGTGCAGTGGCACCCACAGCCCGAAGACCCAGCTGTGTGGGGCCAGCCAGGCGGTGGTGTTGGAGCAGGGCAGGGGCTCCTTCCCGGCCGGCCCAGCCTGCCCCTTCCTCCTCCAGGAGTGTCTTAGCTGTTTCCATGATCTCATCTTTCCTCCTTTCTACGCACCTGCCTGTCTGTCTGATCTTTCCAACAGTCACCCCAGCCTGGTGACCCCCAGACCCGCTGCTGGGCCTGGCCCACTCCCCTGCCCCCCAGGCCCAGCTGCCTCCCCAGTAACGAGGGCTCGGGGCTCGTAGCGTAACAGATTCCCCAGTCGGCTCTGCACGTGCCAGCACAAGAGAGCTATAAATAGGGTGTGCTGGAGAGAAAGACGGAGGATTAGGACAGCTTTTAGCGAGGGCAGGATGGAAAAACGCTTTTGTGTGTAGTGTGACACACACCAAAGCCCCTGCGTGTCTAGGAGGTGCTTTTGGATCTCCGGCTCAGACCCCAGCCCTGCACCACCCTGCCGGGGGTCTCGGCCCAGCACCCTGTCCAGCCCAGGTTGCACGGACCCCGCTGGTGGCTGCTCCCACGCAAGGCAGGCCCAGCTTCCCCAAGGCCCATGGGGAGTCGGGACTCAAAACAGGCTGTCACTGCTCTCCTGAGTCTCTTCAGGAGAACCCCTGGCTTCTACCGTCCGTGTCCCCAGGCCCCATCGGGCATCCTTTGTGGAGGGCGAGGTACCCCTGTAGAGTGGCCATGTTTCCCCAGAAGCAGCCAGGCCTTGGGGCCAGGAAGCTGGGACTGGAGCCTCTTCTCCAAGAGGAAGGAGCCACCCGTGGAGGAGCCCCACACTGTTGTCCCCAGGCCTGGCCACGCCAGCAGAAGCGTGGGCCTGTCTGGAGTCCTTTCTTCCCTTTGGGCCTAGGGGAACCTGGGACTCCCTGTGGCCAAGCCAGCCACCACCAGGCTCCAGGCAACTCAGGGTTGGAGCAGGTGCTGGGCAAAGGCCAGAGGTGCGTTCTCCTAGAGTCACCGTTCCCCAACAAAGCCCTGGGCCCGAGGACAAGGTGCTCCGGGTTGCTCCAGGGTCAGGCTGGACATGACCTCAGCGGGGCGAGTGGGCACCTGTCTGCCCTGGGAGGCTCTGGGGAGGTGAGGCATTAGGCACATGCGGGGCAGGCTTTGGTGCTCTCTGCTGAGAACAGGGTCACCCTCTGCTCTTCCGTCTCTGGGGCATCAGTCACCGTGGTACCCTGCTGCTGGGAGAAGCTGGCCCTCTGAGTGGGAGTGAGGGGAGGGAAGGAGGGTCCCTCAGCCCCTGCATTTACTCTGGGCTCCAGGGCTCAGGCTGGGCAGGTCGCAGCTGCTGCCAGAGATTGGGAGGCCTGGGCAGCCGGCTTGGCAGGGAAGGGAGCCCCGGCAGGGCTGCCTCCCAGCTCTCTGCACACTGTAAACACACGGGTGTCGCTTGGAGCGTGCCTGCTTTGGGGAGCAGGCGTCGTGTGTGTTGAGGCGCCAAGGGCGGTGCTCGCCCAGCCAGCTGCCGCCTTTGCATTCAGCGGGGTGTTACTAGCCAGGCAGCTGCTGCCCACCGGCTCCCAGCACATGCCAACTCCTCTTTCCAAGGGGTGCGGGCATGGCTCCTGGGCAAACGGGAGCCTGCAGGGGGACCCCACAACTTCAGAGCCAGGGCACGGGGCAGCAGGCTTGGAGGAGGGGCTGGGGACAGCGCTGGGCAGGCCTGACATTAGCCTTCAGGTGGGTTTTGCTGTCAGCACTGGCCTGTGTCCATGAGACCCACCTTGAAGGACACAGGCAGGACCCATGTTCTGTTGCCACATGCCCCCGCCCTGCTCCAGCTGGTTTCTCAGCCGACTATCATCCCAGTTTTACATTCTTGACATTCCAGAAGCATCCCTGGGGTGACTGCCCTCCCTCCCTGCCCCCAAGCCTCCGCCAAGAGCGGATGAGCTTGGCTCTAGCTCTACCTCACTCCAGGCTGGCCAGAGGCTCACGCTGGGCCCGAGGCCACACGCGGGACCCTTACATGTGAAGATGGGGCACTCGATCAGCTGCACCAGCTTGTCCACTTCTGTGAGGAAGTCCACAGTGACCTCCAGGTCCCCGCTGGGTGGGCAGTCAAGGAAAGTCTGGCCACCGGGCCAGCACAGCCACAGCTGCAGAGCTGGGGGCCAGGCTGGCCACACTTTGGAGCAGGTGGCAGAGGCTGGAGCCTGGGGCTTGGCCCAGAGCACCATGTGGCCTCCACACCGGTCCCTGGTGTCCTCTGCCCAGGGCCCGGGTCTCAAAGAGCGGGATTTGGTATACAGAGCACATGAGTCCGTCCTCCTCCCTGCCTTGCTCCCCCTCTACCTGGAACCCCCCTACAGGGCGCTCAGGTTCCGGGCCTGCAGCTGTCTCGTCTACACCCTCCGCGGCTCGGCCCCCCAGCCTGTCGGGAGGGCTGGGCAGGAAAGGCTCCTGCTCCCAGCAGGGCCACTTCAGGGCTGCAGCAAGTGTGCTGGGCGGTGGCCTGCCAGTCTTTGGGTCACTCAGGTGGCCCAGAGCAGCAGATCTGGGTTGTGGAAGGAGAGCAGGCACCCTGAGGGGGTCCAGGCAAGGCCAGGCCGAGCCCTCCACGGAGGCCCCTCACGGCCTTCTAAACAGCGCTCCTATCCACGGTCGCGCGTCAGGCACTCACGGAGGAGGCGGGCTGCTTCTTGGTGCCCTTCGAGGGGGCGAGAGCTGAGGTGTGCGTTGGCCCTTCCCCTCCTGAGACCCCCTATCCAGCCTGCGTCTCCCCATGGCGTCCTTTGCCAGGCTGGGCTCTGGCTCTGCGGCCCTGAAGGCTCAGTCCTGAGCTCGAGCCTGCATACCTTGCCCGCGCCCGCCCAGGGCCCTCTCTGCCCTGCCCCACGCTGGGCCTGGCGCAAAGGTGGCGGCAGGAACTGCAGCGAGCAGAGAGCACCTGTCTCTTCTCTGGGGCAGGAGCTGGGCTCACCCTCACCGGATTGCCTGGCACCACCCGCCAGCAACCTCCAGGCTGGGCCTGCTCGGCCCTGACCCC
Source organism: Eulemur rufifrons (assembly GCF_041146395.1). Classification (NCBI taxonomy): domain Eukaryota; kingdom Metazoa; phylum Chordata; class Mammalia; order Primates; family Lemuridae; genus Eulemur; species Eulemur rufifrons. The sequence continues at coordinate 15,804,097 of NC_091005.1, read as the reverse complement.
AACACACAAGGTTTCTCCAGGGCCAGTCCTCCTCCAGGAAGCCCGCAGCGGCCCGTGTGCTGCCAATGGTGCTGTCCCGAACACATCCCCTACAGCACCCTGGCCAGGTGGCCCTGATGTCACAGTCCTGGGGGCCGAGCAGAGGGGTGGGGCAGGAGGATGGCTGCCAGGACCCCCTGCTGGGTGCGGAGGGGTCACCCGGCCCACCCGAACAACCGTGAGGAAGGATACAACTTCTGGATGAGGTCGTAGGCGTGCTGGTAGTTCTGGGTGAGGAAGCAGAGGGACACCGTGGTGACCGGGTTGTGGCACCAGGAGCGGTATAGGCAGCAGAACAGATTCTGGCTCTCCTGAGGGGGAGAGGTGCGAGCACTTAGGCGAGCCCTGCTCCGTCCCTGCCCGGTCCTTGCGGGGGGACGGCAGAGGGAAGGGCCACAGGGGCCAGGAGCCAGCTCAGCACCCCCAGCCGTGTTTGGCAGCCCAGCTGGGAACGAGCTGTCACAAAGGAAACGCTGACAGTTCCTCCTCAGACCCTGTCATTACCTCCCGATCCCACAGAGCTGCACGGTGGCGAGGGCCGGTTGGGAGTGAGCCTGTCCTTTGTGCTGGCGAGACTGCCCTCGGCAGAATAGCAGTAATTGTGCACCCCGGAACCCTGCGGAGCCGGGACTGGGAGGGCGAGGGGGTGCGGGTGGGAGGAAGCTTCCTCAGGGGCCAGGCCCTCCTGGGCGGTGTCCTCCTCTCTGTCCTCGAACGCCACCTCCTCCCCGCTGCAGGCCAGCTCAGGAGCTGAGCCCACACTTGGGAGAGCCCCTGCCCCTGAGGAAAATTCTTAAGGCCTCTGCGAATGTCTGGAAGGAACCACAGGAGGAAGGCAGGGCTGTGGCCTGGATCACTCTCAGACAGGGGCTTGGACGTCCTCGGGACTCCCAGCGGGGGGTGCGGGGGACGTGGAGCAGGGTCTGCAGGGTCTGCTGGGCAGGGGCTGTGGGGGAGGAAGCCCTGGAGGATGGTGCCCTCCCTGGAGGCCTGTGGTAGCCCACAGCCCTCTGCCCGCCCAGGCCAGGCCTGCGCTTGGGTTTCTTAACTCGTGCAGGGTAGTGAGTGTCTCCCGGCTCTCTCTGACCAACCCTCCGTGTGTCCTCACCCAAAGCCTGGGACGGGCAGCAACATGACACCCTGGCTTACGACAGGTGCCTTACAAGACAGATGTGTCCAGCTGTGGGAGAGAAGGGCAAGGAAAGTAACTAAGCCCCGAGTCCCAGGCCGGGTTACAATCCAGAGGCCTGACCCCGAGAGGGGGGCGTCCCCCCAGAGGGGCGGGCCCACAGCCAGCAGAGCCTTGTTTGTGAGGGGCAGTGCCTGGGGTGGGGGTGGGTGTCGAGGGGCGCCGAAGGCAGGGCCGTTGGCAGGTCAGGGAGGGCACGTGGCCCTGGAGAGAGCACAGAGTCTCTGCGGGCAGAGACCTCGACGGGGGTCAGAGCCCGACGCGGCGTACCAGAGTCTTCAGGTCCTTGAGCTGGTTTCGCAGCTGGAAGAGCTCGGTGGAGGTGAGCAGGATGGTGTTGAGGGCGTGGACCATGGTTGACGCGAACTTGAGGTCCTCCTCCCGCAGCAGGATGTCGGCCATCGAGTGGAAGATGTTCTCTGCGTTGAGCAGGAGGCAGAGCTGCCTGGAAAGCCGGCAGAGTGGGGTCAGGCGCAGGGCGCTCTGGAAACCTCCGTGCCCCAGCTTGGGAAGCCTCCTCCGGGTTTTTCAGCATTCCGGGGAAACCTGCTCTTTCCGGGGAGCCAGTGTGGAACCCCGACTCCGAGGCTTGTGGGGGTGGCGCTGGGCCTGGCTCCACACCTCTCAACACTGCCCACCTGGCCCAGCAACCCCGGGCTCCCCAGGCTAGAGTTACCCCCCAGCCCCCGCTGTCAGGAGAAATAGCCGGGCCCCTGGCTACCAATGATGGACAGGGCCCCGGGTCACCGTCCTGAGCTCCCACCTGTGTCAGCAATGCCCCCCCAGGCCATGGCACTCCCACCCCCTGCTGGGCTGTAGCGACCACTTCTCCACCATTGCTCTCCTGGCTCCTCAGGAAAGCTCCTGAGGTCGGGGTCTGGGGCAGCCCCCGCCTGGGCATGCCCGCAGGCAGCAGGGGCCCAGGGGGTACCTGTAGGATGGCCCCATGAGGACCCTGGGTTTTCCCTTCACTGTATAGATGACACTCGGGGGCAGAGAGGAGAAGCGACGTGACCAAGGTGGCAGGGTTACCTGGGCCAGAGCCTGGCTCCTCTGCCCCCTGGGCCATGACTCCTCCCACTCACTGTCTCTCCTCCAGCAAGTCTTGGAAGGGACAAAGATCCGACTTTGTGAAAACCCACGTGACAGTCCTCATGTTATAAAAAAGGGAAAGGGGACCCAGAGCATGAGGAAAAGCAGTGTTTCCAGGGTCACTGGGGCAAGGTGGTGTCAGCGGTGACAAGTGGGCTCGAGGACAGGCTCTGAGGAAGCCCTGGCCGCCCCACTTTGCCACGTGCCCTCAGGGGCTTGGCTTTCAGGGGACGAGCACCCAAAGGCCACCTGGGCAGTGGCTTTCCAGCTGGGGTGGGGCAGGACTTCCTGCCAGGAGTCTCAGGGATCTGGAAGCTTCCTGCAAACCGAGAAGGCTGCAGGTAGGGGGTGGACAGGAGTGGACAAGTGGCCGGTGAGAGGGTGGCGTGTGCGCAGCCCTTCCTTACTGGTGGCGGCTGGTGCCAGCAGGGTGCCCCTGCCTTTACGACCTCCCGTCTGGGGCCAGTGTCCCCCCCGACTCCTCGCCTCTGCTGCAGGGAAGCATGGCCACACACCAGACAAGGGGTCTGAGGCCTCGGGGTCCCCTGTGCTGAGCGACACGAGCCACGTTTTGAGGCAATATCCCTGAAACATGTCCTCCTCCTACCAGGCGCTGACCCTGTGCTAAACCCGGCGTTATCAGGGCCTCGCTTCCTGCCTGCCTCTGAATACCAGCCACGGCGTTTGGGCCAGGCTCGAGAAGATTCCTCCCCACCCCTGGCCCCGGAAAAATCCCAGAGCATTTGGTAATGCAGAGGCCAAACCACGAAGCACAAACAGTGGGCAGGCCGTCTCCAGCCCAGCCCCGGCTGGAACCAGCAGGCTCGGCCGAGAAACCATGGGAGAAATCGAAATGGGGCCGAGGCGGGGCGGGGGCAGTGAGCGGGGAGGGCGGTGGTGGACACACAGACACGGGGTTACTTCCTCTCTGCCAGCACCTGGCGGCTCCCCTGCTGTCGGGTGGTGGGCAAATGCCTCGGGGCCTGGGGTCCCCAACCACCAGCTGTGTGACCTCAAGGTCTCTGCACGACAGTTTCTTCACTTCCTAATTGGGGGCAATCCCATGAGTTAAGATGGCAGGAGCCCCCCGAGGCCAGCTGCGAGGACTAGAGACGACGCATGTGAGGGGTCCAGTGTCCGGTGCACAGGCCACCCGGCCCACGGGAGGGAAGCCTGGCCAGGCTGCCTCAAGCCAAAGGCCGGGAGGTGGTGGCCCTGCCGAACTCAGACAAGGCTTCCCGTCCCCTCCTGGCCCTCCCACCCCGGGATGAGCCCTGTCTCCAGGGCCGTGGGACAGAAATGTTCCAGAAGGGCAGGCGAGGGAGGAAGGGGAGCGATCTGACAAATGGTCCAAGTGCCCGTCGCCTGCAGCTGCTGCCGTCTCCATGACAGAGGCCAACAGCTGAGCCGCTGCCAGGCAGCGCTCTCCAGGGATCACAGGCCGGGCCAGCCCCGTGGGGACCTGCGGCAGCCGGAGGGTGGGGGTGGTGCTCACGTGAGGACAGCCGGGGAGGCTGCGGAGGGACAGGCACAGGCACGGGGCTGGCGATGAGGAGGGGCGCGTGCCAAGGCCTCCTGGTGTCCCAGAGAACCTGAGAACACAGACGGTGCCACGGAAGGTCAGGGATAGCGGAGTTTTCTGAATCACTCTTTTCTTCCGCCACCAGGAACAAGACCCTCTCCTGGGTTTCCTCCCACCTCACCGCTGTGCCTCCTGCCCTAACTCTGGGGCGGCCCTTCTGCTCTTTTCTCTTCTAGTCTGTGTCCCTTGCTGGTGCTGGCCCCACGGATGTGTTCAAAGCTGCCTCTGAATCAGTGACTCCCACATGTGCTCTTCTGCCCTGAGGCCCCCCTGGGCTCTGGATGGGACAGCTGCTTTTCAAACCAAAGTTTGGGACAATGCCTACTGCACCCAACTCTAGGTGTCCCCGTAGACCTGCCACCCGCCCCCCTCCAATCTCAGTAAATGGCATCCCTCCCCACCCAGCTGCTCAAGCCCAAACCAAAGAGCCATCCCTGACGCCCAGCCCCGTCTGAGCAGTGTCAGGCCCAGGGGCTGCACCTTCAGAGCATGTCCTCACTCGGACGCCTCGCCCTGTCGCAGCCCCACCGCCTGGCAGAACGTCTGCACCTCTGCCTCATCGGTCTCAGGACGTCTCCTGCTCTGTCCCCTGCTGCTTCTCACCCCTACGGTTCACCCTCCTGCATGCACTGGGCAATCCTAGAAAGTGCCTACTGGAGCACACCCCTCCCCTGCTTGGGACTTGTTGATGGCTTCCTGCTGGATCTAAAATAAAGCCCAGCCCCTCACCACGGCCTGCAAGATCGTACACCCCCTGGTCGGCTCCCCTCCAGCCTCAGTTTTTTTTTTTTTTTTTTTTTAGACAGAGACTCACTCTCTTGCCCAGGCTAGAGTGCCATGGCATCAGCCTGGCTCACAGCAACCTCAAACTCCTGGGCTTAAGCAAACCTCCTGCCTCAGCGTCCTGGGTAGCTGGGACTACAGGCATGCACCACCATGCCTGGCTAATTTTTCTATATATATATTTAGCTGCCCATATAATTTCTTTCTATTTTTAGTAGAGATGGGGTCTCACTCTTGCTCAGGCTGGTCTTGAACTCCTGACCTCAAGTGATCCTCCCACCTCGGCCTCCCAGAGCGCTAGGATTACAGGCGTGAGCCACTGCGCCCGGCCAGCAGCCTCAGCTCTTACTGACCCTTCTTCACTCATGACATTCTTGCCTCTCCGGCTTTTTTTCTGTTCCCGACATGGCCCAGCCTGCGCAGTCCTAGGGCTTAGCCTGCTCTGCCCTGGCCCGGCCAGCTCTGCCTCGCTGGGCAGCTGCCTCCTGGGCATTGAGGCCTCAGCTCCAGCCTCAGGCCCCGGCGAAACCTGGGTCTGATGTGCACTCCCAGATGTCCCACTTCTGTGCAGGCATCGCTCCTACCATCTTGTGATGTGCTTGTTTGCCGGCTTGCGGTCTGTCTGTCTCTCCCGCCAGAATGAGAGCTGCACAGGGCAGGGCCTTAGCTGTGATTCCTGTTGCCCACCCGCCAAGCCAAGGCGAGGGCTGGCACTCCGCAGCTGCTCAGCTCTTGCTGCTGGGCATTGCTGGGAAGGATCGAAGGTCTCCCGGACAAGCCCGCAAATGTGCCGAACCCCACTCTGCCCATCCCCGGCAGGTCCGTGCACGCCGAGCATAGTCTGGCCTGCAGAAAGCAGCCGCCCTGATGTTGCATTTTTACCCATCTCACCACCAGGCCAAGAGCAGGCCTGGCTGCCCTGCCCAGACCCCCCTGCCGCGGGAGCCTGGGAGGCCAGCTCATCTCAGGGGACTCTGGAGTGTGTACCCGCATGACAGCCCGAAGGCTCGGCAACAACACACCGGGCTTCCTCACGAGAAGTCTCCCCTGAGCGCTGCTAATTAAAACACCGCTGCTAATTAAAACACCGCGGGAGGGGAGGGGAGGGAAGAGGAGAAGCTAGGAGCAGGCACCCACAGAGAGCAGCGGCTGGGGCTCTCCACGCTCTGGACGCTTCTGCTAGCCCTGCCCAGGAGGCCACTGGGCGGAGCCTGGAGGGGCTGCTCTGGGGTCAGCGGCTCATGGGGGCTCCACCAAGGAAGGAGGGCGAGGTGGGGGCTGCACCCTAGGTTTGGAGAGAAGGAAAGCACCTCCCAGACTGCTGGGTCACGACGCCTCAAGAAGACGGGAATAGTGTATCAGTTACTGCCAGGGCCCCTCCCTGGATGCCAGGCATCAGGCTGAAGGTGTCACACCCGCCCACCTGGATCCAGCCGGGGTGGTGGGTAAGCACAGCAGCTTCCTCTCAGAGGACTCTCAGGTGCAAGGCACGGTCCCAGGCAAGGCAGTCGGGGGGACAGAGAGTGGGAGTAGGTCAGCTGGACCACACCATAGAGAGCTCTGGACCTCAGCAGGATGCCGACACCTCCTCCAGACTCAAGGGGGTGGGGGAAGAGGGCCCACTTTCACTTCAATCCCGAGTCCTGACAGGGTCTGCACAGGTGGCCTCAGGGTTACCGTGTGCCTGGCATTGGGCTCTGAGCTCCTCCTGCGGCTTCTTGCGGAGTCCTCACACAACCTGGGCAGGGTGTGTGATTATCACCCCCATGCAGACAAGAGGACTCTGACGTTCAGAGAGGACCCATGCTGCCAATCACATAACTGACCAGGGGAGGACAACAGAGGATTCAGATCGAGAAGAGCTGACTTCCAGAACCCGAGTTCCTCCTCACCACTCTGCCTCCTCGGTGTCTGTTGTGAGCGGGCACTGGGCACTGTCCCTGCCCGGTGAAGGGCTGGCAGATGGCTGCCTCACAGGGCTGCTGCGTCATCACTTCTCTGTTGAGCCCCAGCCCAGCTTGAACTGCCTGCCTGGCTCTCAAGCAGCGTCAACAACGGGACACAGCTTGCGGCTCCGCACATTTGCCCTTACTTTCTAATGCCCACGCGGAAGTGCTGTTCATTCCAAGACCGTGGCCCGGAAAGTGCGTGGGCCGGGAGGAACCCCGAGTCTGGGAGGGCACAGGGAACCCCCGCACCGTGCCCGGGGCTGGTGGAGGCAGGTCCACGCACGCGTGTGTGGGGTTGGTGAGAAGCCGGCAGGGAGGGCCACACGACCACTCAGGGACGGCTCCTCGCTTGGTGGCAGTGAAGCTGTTGGCCTAGCTGGGGCTCTGCGGCCACCAGTTCCTCACACGCACCCCAGAGCCCCCATGGACGTGGCTCTGCTTCTCCCTCTCGGGCCTCCTGCTGTTGCCTGGACAGCTGCCCCCGTCCCCCCCGGGTCTGGTTTCCTGCTGGGGGCAGGACCAGCTTCTCTTTGGTTCCTCTGCCACACACCAGGAGCTCTTAAGGGAGCAACCCGACCTTGGCATGCTCTGAACCCCCCAGGGCCCAAGAGGGGGGCTGTCATTCTCCCTTGAGAACTGAGATGACACTGCATTGTCCATAAAGATTCTCTTCCCTGGGGCAGCCTCGAAAGGCCAAGGCCAAGGCCCACACTGGGGCCAGGGAAGGAAGGACGAGGCTCTGGCTTCCCTCCCGCCCTGCTCTGGCGTGGGCCGGGAAGGCCCTCTGAACCACACCTGCCAAGCTAAGGGGAGCCTTCGCGTCACTGTCCCTTCGACCACTCACAACTGGCCAAGCGCCACCATGTCCCAGGATCCAGCCCCGGACGGCCACAGGCCTCAAGGTGGCCCACAATAGCATGTGCTCTTCCAAGTCCCCGCCTGGCACCCAGCACAGCCCCTGCTTCGGGTGAAACTGGGCCAGGGTGCGTGGGAGGAGGGAGGCACCAACTGGCCTTGCAGGAGCCCTGGGCCTCGGTGGCTCTAGACTGGCCAGTCCTGCCCGAAGGCCACGTGGCCTGGGCTGGCAGGAGGAGGCCCACCCCACGGTCAGGAGAAGAGGCAGGAAAAAGGCCCAGGTGGAGGCCAACGGGAGCCTGCACCCTGTTCTCTGTGCTGTCCTGGGTTTGAGGAAGGGCCACTCACCGCTTCTCCTCCAGGGACTGGACAGGCCACCAATGCAGGTGATGCCAAGCCTTGGTTTGGAGGACAAGGGGGCTCTGACCTCCTCCCCACCCCAGGCTGTGTGCAGACACATCACAGCCACTGCGTGGACAGTCCCTGTGGGTGTGGCCCTGGAGGGCTGCGGGCTGGCGAGGGTGTCCTCCTTGGGAGGACGCATGCTGGCGCCGCGCTGTGCTTCGTCTTAGGGAAAGGGGACTCTGCCCCGCGGCTTCTTCCCATGACCCTATTTCCCTGCACCCTCCGAAAACAGGACCAGCAACATTACCAGGGCAGAAACAGCCTCCCCCAACCACACTGTCAGCCGATCCTTCCCAGGTCCCCTGGCTGTTTGCTCTGGACACTTACGCCGGCTCCCTCTCGGGACTTTCCTCTGGCTCTCGTCACCAAGTAAGGGCATGCCACGCTCCCACCGCCCCCGCCAGCCCCATGGTGGCTGTAGCACGGAGCCACCCGAGGGTGGGGGGACTGGGCCAACCTCCTTGCTGGGCGGCGCAGCTGCCACCCCCCACTCCCCACCCCTCCTTCCTCAGGCCTGGCCTCCTTAAGAGAGTGACCAAGGGCAGCAGCAGCTGATGCGTCTGACCCACAGCAGGGAGGTCTGGGGTGAGTGCTCAGCCTGGGTGGAAAAGAGCCTGAGGGCCCCAGAGTGCCCCTGTGCCAGCCGGCCTGGCAGTGCTGGCCTTCAGGGCCTTTGGTGGGCACCAGCTGACCCACGGCTCATGGAGAGGGATGTGGATGGGGATGTGGACTCTAGAAGTTTAAGGGGAAATGGCAGAGGCTGAAGCCATCATCCCCTCCCAGGACCTCTGACGTTCTCGACTGTCCCAAACAATAAGCTCACCACAACAAGGGGGCCACCAGCAGCGTGCAGAACCGTGGGGACACTCTGGACTCCAAACACCTTGAGTGGAAAGAGATGCCAACATTGAGAGACGAGCATGGAAACTGGAGCGCCCGCTTCTCGCGTGGCAATCCACAGCTGTCACTGACACAGTCCCTCTCTACCCCGGCCCTCGCGGGTCCCGGGATGAACAAAGGACTCAGAAGAAGCCTCAGTGGGCAAGGTCCGGGCCAGGTGGGCGTGTCCCAGTGCTTCACCTCCCCCCGTGCCCACCCTGCTGCCCCGAGTGCCAGCAGTGGGGCAAGTCCTTCCCAATCGTGCCTGGTTGGTGCCACCCGAGAAGCAGAGGTTTGGATGGCTTCACTCAGTGCCTCCTGCCAGGCCGGGCCGCATGAACGGGTACAGGAAGGTCTATGTGCCCCAAACACTCAGCAGAACCAGCCCTCAATGATGCCCACCCGGTTCTTCCTGCCTCTGCTTCTCCGTGGGCTGGCCCCGGGACCAGAGGGCAGCTCCTGTCCCCCATCCCTGTGGGTCCAATCCCGCAGCCCCACGTGCCCAGCTGGGACCCCACCTGCAAGCCCAGTTCCTTGGTGGGAGGGGTGACGGGGGATGGGGTCAGGGGTCACTATGCTCCCTTGCAGGCTGCGGGCAGCTCTGGGTTGGGTAGGAGGCTCCTAAGGGTGACGTGGCTCATAGTCCCGGCTCACGGAAGCTCATCGGCTAGGCTGGCTGCTGATTTTGAGAGCACAGGGCGGGGGGACTCCTCTGCCCTTCGCAAGCACCCTCAGGGCTGCCAAATGGCAGGAGGGCAGCAGGCTTCAGTGCCTGTTCTCGAGGGCGGGGCTGGATCCCAGGGTCCCTGCTCAGTCCCCTGTCCTTCTCCCTCCAGCCTGGGCCTCCTTCGTCCTCTCCACCTCCAGCTGCTTGCGGTGCCCTGACCAGGCCAGTTCCACACACAGAGGGACAGGCCCCCATCTCCTCTCTACAGTGGCTACTGGCTGTCGTCCACGTCCCCGTCCAAGGCCAATGGGACATGGGCACTTTCCCGGGAGACACCTGGAGTCTCACGGCCAGTAAATCTCAAGCGCCAGCTAACAGCAAGGCCCAGAGCTGTTCCCACAGGGAAAGGCCCCCCCCCTCCTCCCTGCCCCGCAGCTGCGATGCTTTAGGAATTTAAAGACAAAGCTGCTTTCGGGTCAGCACAACCTCAGGATGGGAGGGGAGGGAGCGGCCTCCCAGCTGAAGTCCAGAAAGCTCCAGAGCTTCGCTGCATCCGGCTCCTCCCCTCCGTATCTTCCCTTCCAACTCTCTGCTTCCCAAGTATGAAAACTGTAAATCTGTTTTATTTATTTCAATCAATCCTCGGCAGTGTGCCCCTCAGGGCAGAGGCAGCCATGGTAACCCTGCCAACTCATGCCTTAAAAATTCATCGTGTTTAATGCAGTCGATGCGTCTGGTACACTTAAAAGTTTCTTGAGGGGAGGTGGGAGGAGGGGGAGGAGGCGCAAGGACTTGTTTTTCTGGGGCTCGCTGGGAGCTGGTGGGAAGGGGATGGAGGGAGGGAGGGGCACGGGGGAGGCGAGGCCTACAGTCCTCTCAGCTGTCTGTCCCTCTGCTCAAGAAGAGCCACCATCCAGCTCTGGGGGTTCACAGACGGCTGGGCTGGGGTCCCCTAGAGATCTGCAGCGAAGGTCTCATTGAGGCAGCCGGCCCTCACCCCTCTGTGACAAGCTGGTCCCTCACTCCAGGTTTGGAGTTTGCTCTAGGGACCAAGCTGAGAGTGGGACAGACCCAGGAGAGGTGACTCTGGCCTTCTCCACCACCCAGGGTGCAGTCAGGCAGCCTTGCCTGCCGTGGAGGGGCTCCGCCTTCTCCCAAGACAGAAGTCACCTCCTGCCCTGGCCCTGTGGACTGCCTGGTCTTATTCTCCATGTGCTCTTATCAATCTGGCCAAGCCGGGCCCCCACTGTCCTCTCACGGGTCCTTCTCAAGCGCCCCTCTGGCCCTGGCTCCTCCTGCCTCACCGGTTGCTAGTTCCCCCCATCACCGTCCTAGACCTGTGCGTGGCCCCTTGGCCCTCCACGGGCTCCGGCTCCTTCTCCGCCCAGATCACAAGCTTCCCAAGGCCCAGGGCTGGGCCCTCGCAGACAATGGGGGGACGGATGCTTGTGGAACAGAACAGTACGGTGGCCTGGGTCACCGTGGTCGTGGAATTCAGCATGTACGTGGAACTGGACGCTAAGGGGCCGAGGGAGTCAGGTGCATGTTGAACCATGTTATCACGGTTGTGGGGTGTCTGGCTCTGGTTAAAGCACTTCCAGAATTTGCAAGGAGGCCCTCGGAGGGGACTCGGCAGGCAGCTGACTCACAGTGAGGTCTGGGTTTGTGTTCTAGCAAAGAGGCTGCGCCTCCTGTCCACATGGAGACACTCCAGAACACGGCTGGATGCAGCTCTTGGTTGGGGGGCGGGGGCCCTGGGGACAGGGCTGTGACCCCCTACTGGAGGCTCTGAAGCCAAGATGCAAGCAAGACTCTCCGGGACTTGGCCAAGACTATCTTGGTGCTGGAGAAAAACGGAGGACAAGACCGGGTGAGGAGACAGCTGCCAAGACAGGGGAGTGGGGGACAGTCTGGCCCCTGCCTGGAGGCCATCACCCCCCAAGGCCACAAACGTGTGGACAGAAGCACTTGGCTTCTGAGTGAATGTAAACAAAGGAACAGGTCACTAATGGAAATCCTGCCATGTCCCTGACGATCAACTCCAAGAAGCGCTGAGATGCGTTTGAACCCGTCGGTCCAGCCGAGTTCCTGCCTTCTCCTGCCACAGGGATTTCCTGCAAGCCAGAATCACCACTTCCTTCCTAACAGTGGCCACAAGTGACAGATGGTTGTGGAGCGACATGAGGCACGTCATGTGTGTTAAACGTCTCAACATGGGACAGGTGTCATTTCAGCCCCGGGGCCTTTTTAACAGAGGATGCAGGTGCAGCACAGGTTAGAGGCTTTGCCACGGCCCCTGGCGGGACAGCCAGCCCCAGCCCCTGAGCCCCTGAGCTGTCACTGCACCTTGCCACGCATCAAATGTGGAGGGCCCGAGGCCCAGACGGCACCGGGCTCGGATGTGCTTTTGAGATGACAGTTCAGGCCACCTGAGCTACAGATATCATTGGGGACTTCTGGAGGACTGGAGCCGAGTTTGCCCAGAGGCTGTGGCTCCGCCCAGGGCAGCACATCTGCAACTGGCTCCTTCACCTCCACTCTCCACCCCGGGCCGCCTCTGCCATGGCAGGCACTGACCAAACGTGGCCAGGACGGTGCCGTCCTGCTGGGCGATGGCTTGTCTCCAAGGGGACCAGAAGGAAGCAGGACCTGGAAACTGCACCCATAGCTCTGCAGCCTGGACCCACACTCATCCAGAATTCTCAGCAGATTCTCAGGAACCTCTGTTAGGAGCGGTAGCCAGCTGCCGTCTGAGGTCCAGGGTTGCGGGGGTGGTTTAATATAATGACTCCTGGTGCCCAGGGAGACGTGGCCAAAACTGGTGCTCGGAATCCAGGGCTACTGATGCCAGGGAAATGGCGTCCCTGAGCCCCAGCTGCCCCACAGTGTCCTTGGTCGGCTATCAGAGAACCACGGAGTAACCTTTCTCTCCAATGAAGCCCCCTGAGCTCTGCCCACTTAGCAGGACTTTCGAGATGTGCTACGGTGCCCAGGGAGGGGTGCCCTGCCTGGCCCCGGACCCGCCTGTCCCTCCACGCCCCTGCCACCTTCCAGTCGGGCCCATGCGCTCCAACTGCCTCGAGGGACACAGGAAGAAACCGAAGCCAAGGACTGGCTCCAGGCCACAAAGCCAAGGCCAAAGCAGGGACAGAACTTGGGTCCCTGACCTGGAGGTCACGTTCCCACCCTGCCAGACAGCCTCACACTGTGTGACATCCGCTGAAGGACAAAGACCTCCCCTCCCTGGCCCAGCCCCTCTTCTCACCCATCTGAGGGCTCCAAGTCTCTGCAGCTCGAATGCCCAAGGCAGAGATGCCCCTTCACCCCCTGGCATGTGACCTCATGCCGGGTCCTCTGAGGCAGAGAGTCTGTCTCGGAACAGGTAAGGGAAAGGCACCCTGTACCTCTGCCACTTCCGCTTTCAAACTACTGGGGTTGCCTTGTGAGGAACGAGGCGGTGCCAGGAGCCGGGGGAGCTGGCCAGGGTTACCCCATGGGACCCATGAATGGCTGGGGACACCCCTGCCTGGGCAGTCTTCCCGTTCCCAGGCTGTTCCGTTCACATTTTCCTTTACTTCATTCTGTTTCTCCCAGACTAGTCCCTTTGTTCCAGGCCAAGGGAGCACTCCCTGCTGCGGTTCATACACCCATGAGTGTTCACAGACGGCGACACCCTCCCACCTCTGTCCGCTCTGGGCCCAGGCACCGAGGCCTTTGCGGGGCCCACCTTTGGCCCCTCCAGCCTTAAAGCCACAGGTGTTCACGTGGCCATGGCCTGAGGTGAGAATGCTTCCCTTCCCAAATGATTTACCCACGTGGTTGTCCCCGGGTGATCACAGTGATTCACTGGTATTTCACGTTCCCGTGGCGACTTTCCTCCAAAGGACTTTACGCGCTCGGAGGGAGTTCCAACCCGGGCTGCCATTCTGATTTCTGGTGGCTCCTTGAGTGTTCAGCCCTTGGGTGCCATGCGCATGGCTTCAGCTCCACACCTCTCAGTAGAGAGCCACCACCCCTGTCCCACCAGTGTCCTCACCCGTCAAGAAGGCTGCACATTTACTCTCCAGAACCAGGAGGGTCCCCCAAGCCAGGAACATCTCCTAACTGAGGGACTCCTGAACCTGAGTCATGGGAAGATGTTTGAGATGCCAAAACTGTGCACGGCCCCCTCCTGCAGGAGGCCGGTGATCTGCATTCTTAACGAGCTTCCTGGCTGGCCTGAGACCCGCTGTCCCAACCGCCTCACCAGGGCTGACTGCTCTAGGTGTGGCAACGCACTCTCTCGGGGCCTGGGGAGATTTCAGCGGGGGTCTCAGAGGATGGGGGACGCAGAGCCCGGGCTCGGCCTTGGAGCTTGCCTTCTCTTGGCCCCACCCACACCTGCACGGAGCTTGGGTCCTGTTTTTTCTTGAGTTTCTGCCTGGCCTGTCACTGTTTCCCTGCTGGTCCCTATCTTGATGGTCCCAAGCCCATTGTGCGCAGCTCCGACCTCCTCTGTCCAAACAGAAGGGAAGAAAGAGCAGCTCTTGGGAAAGACCGGGGCTTCCCAGGACTCTCCCCAGCCTCCGGCTTCACCTCCTCTGGCAGCCAGAAGCTGGGCTCACCCCCACAGCCGCGGCACCCCTGGGGAGCAGGCGCAGTCACTCCTGCCTTTCTGGCTCGGTGTGACTTCCACAGTGACTTCCCGATTAGGAGCTAGAGCCATTAATGCCTTTCCGGTCTTCACATCTTTAGTCCGGGTGTTTTGTGAAACTTTATGAACTGAGATGGTTTTCTGTAGCCTTTGCAAGTACCCACTTAAAGTGCACTGAGATTAGTGTCAGAAAACAGGACGGGAAGTTAAACACTAATCCCCACTGCTGGTGACAAAGAGCAGATATCAGAGCAGCCGCGCTGCGGTCTCGGGGAAGCTGGTGAAAGATCAGAGACAGAAAGGGCTGGGAGGATGGAAGAGCCACAGCAGAAGTGGTGGGACAAAGGCAGCGTGGAGGGGACGCCTTCAGGTATTTGTGGCCACATGGAAGGGGGCGATTCTTGTCATTGTACCCTCTCCCACCCCCTGCCAGGAGGCTGAAAAAATTCCTTTTGTCATCAGACATTTTCAGGGAATTTTAAGATGCATGAAATAGGCTTTTCGTTCACATGTTCCTTGCCCGCCCAGGAAATCTTCACCAGATTAAATGCCTGAGAATGAGAGAGGCCCCAAATGTGAGGCGTCCTTGGAAGTCACACGGGATGGGGGGACATGTCTTAGTCCCACATCTCAGTTACATACCAGGGCCCCCCTCGGCAAAGCTCTCCCCAGGATCACGCCACTACCCCTCAGAGCAAAGACGCCAGGGAACCACACACAGAGAAAGGTTAGGGACAGATTTTAACACTGAGATGTGGCCACCTCTGTGAGCGGGGAGAGCACCCCTGAGCCACTGTGCTCTGGCCCAGAGAGCAGAGGGCAGTGTCCGACTGGGCTCAGGGTCCTAAGGGAGACGTGCTCTGCCCAAAGACTGCAGAGGGGGTGAAACCAAGGCGAGCTGCAGAGACATCCTGAGTCTAGAACCCACCGCTGGAAAAACAGCACCAAACCAGGCCCTGTGTGTTTTTTGTTTTTTTTTTTGAGACAGAGTCTCACTCTCTTGCTTGGGCTAGAGTGCCATGGCGTCAGCCTAGCTCACAGGAACCTCAAACTCCTGGGCTCAAGCGATCTTCCTGCCTCAGCCTTCCGGGTGGCTGGGACTACAGGCATGCGCCACCATGCCTGGCCAATTTTTTTCTATTTGTAGTTGTTCGGCTAATTTCTTTCTATTTTTAGTAGAGACGGGGTCTCACTCTTGCTCAGGCTGGTCTCGAACTCCTGAGCTCAAGTGATCCTCCCGCCTCGGCTTCCCAGAGTGCTAGGATTACAGGCGTGAGCCACTGCGCCTGGCCCAGGCCCTGTGTTTACAAATGCATAGAAAAGGTTCTGGAAGGAAATACAAGAAGCTGACAACAGAGGCTACTTCTGGGGGAGGAAATGGTGCTAAAGGGTCTTTCATATTTTACGCTATATATTTTCCATT
Source organism: Eulemur rufifrons (assembly GCF_041146395.1). Classification (NCBI taxonomy): domain Eukaryota; kingdom Metazoa; phylum Chordata; class Mammalia; order Primates; family Lemuridae; genus Eulemur; species Eulemur rufifrons. The sequence continues at coordinate 15,788,601 of NC_091005.1, read as the reverse complement.
ATTTCAAAAAAATTTTTTTTTTTGTGGAGATAGGTCTTGCTCTGTCACCCAGGCTGGGGTGCAGTGGTGCGATCATAGCCCGCTGCAGCCTTGCTCAAGTGATCCTCCCACTTCAGCCTCCATTATTGTCAATATTTGCTAATTTCAATATTTGTAAACAACAAATAAGAAAGTATTTAGAATCCTACACGACTGCAATGGTCCTGGACTCCCTGGCGGGGATGCTCAGCGGCAGAGGCAGGAGCGGTGCTGGGGAAGGTGGTGCCGCCCCGGCGGGTGTCGCTCAGCCCAGTGATGGCGGAGCGCTCCGCTCCAGAGGGGGCTGCTGCAGACTTAACAATGGAAACATGCATTTTACAAATGAGAGGATCAACTGCCGGGAAATGATATTTTTAGCGACTGCGGCTCTTTGCTTCAAAGGCGTATGTTTCATTTAAAACCAGGCAAACCTCCTACAAAGTCTGCCTGTTTGCAAGGAGTGATTAGCATAATACGAGCAGGAAAAAAAGGCCTGGCTCCACTTTGAGGCAGGAGTGCCTACTACAGGGGGAGGCTTTCTCCTGAAATAGAATCGCCAGGAGATGAGGGAAGTCTTATCAATGGGGCTGAACGCAGGAGAGCTACTTCACGCTGACCAGGCTGTCATGGGTGCAAATCAGCGCCAGCAGAGCGGGATCTGAGAGTCTGAGCGGACCACAGGCCGCCCTGACGGCAGCCCTCCTGGGTTCTGTTTAAATATTACCTCTACCTCACGCAACCATCTTCTTCCAATTTTAAATACAAAGGGTCTGGGGCTGCCTTTGCAGATGTCCTTTCTGAGGGGCAGGGCAGAGCCAGGTCAAGGACGGGCCCGGGGGACAGGCTTGAGTGGTGGCGGACAGGGACGATCACAGCACAAAGACACAGATGATGAAATCTCAGAGGCCACACCGCTGTGACCCCCCTGCCGTCCCTCACCCCCTCGGCCACTGCTGCCCATCTGAGCTCTCTGCTCTCCGTGGCCATGGCGCTTGCCTGTGGGCACATCTTTGATCGCTGCCTTTCCTCTCCCAGAAAGCCATTAGCGGCTGAACCTGGGGCTGTGCACATGTGAAGAGAGACTGAACTCTTCTCCAAGTGCCACAGAAATGAAATGAAGGCTGTGACCTCCCAGGAGCTGTAATTGCAGACACTCATCTCTGCAGCCGCTGGGGACAGATTGTGCTCGGCAGCTGCGCGGCGCCCTGTCCCTGGGCCAGCCCCACCGGCCCGGAGCCCAACCTGGGTGGGTGACCAACCGTGGGCTGCTGCGGGGCTGGGGCAGAGCGGCGGTACTTTTGCTGTCTATTTTAGGCACCACTGGCAGGAACGAGAGAAGGTCTGGAAGGTTCAGTCAGTTCCCCCCACCTCTCCCTGTGGGACTCCCACAGGGCAGGAGCACAGATAGATCTTCCTGCGGAGGGAAGCGCTCGCAGACGGGCCCACAGCTGAGGATCTGAGAAACCAATTACCACGCGGCTGGGGGCCCGGGAGCGGCAGAAGGAACTGGACCGGGACAGCCGACAGCCGCTCAGGCTTCAAGGGCAGGAAGGAAGGGAGGGAACTCCAGGAACCTGCCAACTGTTAGGGCCAGGGGCTTCCGGCAGAGGTGGGTGGGGGTCTCCTTCAGGAAACGGGCTCCAAGGAGGCAGGCCTTCGCCTGTCAGGGCAGGAGGGGCTCAGCTCACGTGGGAGGAAGGGAAAAGCTGACTCTTCTCAGGAAAAATGAGCGGATGGGGAACGGTGGCCGCCTTCACAGGCACCTTAACTGACTGAAGACAGTGTCCCCTTCAAAGACCAGTCCAGGGCAGGGATGTCTGGGGTGTCAAGGTTTTAAACTCAGCTCAGGTTATCTGCTTAAACTGCCTGTCCCAGCAGCACTGAACCTTCTAGAATGATATGGCAGCAAGATCCCTTGTCAAGCAAGCTTCCTGAGCCAGCTCTTTAACCAGCCTTTGGTGTTTTATGAGGCTAATGGCAGGGGAGGAGTGTAAGGCCACAGCTGTCACAGAGAAGGAGTGAGGGGTCTCACACCCCCAACCCCTCCGAGGGCCCCCCGGGCCCCACTTCCCTCCTGCTCCCCTGGAAGTTCTGGGAGCCAGCAGGGTGCTGAGCTCTGGCAGCCACTCGGCACGCCCTCCAACACTCCCGTAACCCATCCTCAGGGCTCCAGGCTGGCAGTACATCAGTGGCCTCTCCTCTCTGGGACTTGGGCACCCCCACCCAGGTGGAGAGAGTTTTCTGAACCTGCTCCGGCCCGTCTGTGGCTCGTGGGGTACCCCAGGGCTGCTCATGAAGCCGCAGGGGCCTGGCCTCCTGGCCACGCTCCAAGTAGCCCAGGGCTTGGGCAGCAGCCCCTGGGCTTGTGTGCAGACGGCTTGCTGTGTTGGAAACACCTTCTCCTCCCTGCCCCCGCTAGCTCCTACTAATCTTTCCTGGCTCAGCTTAGACATCATCTTTCTAGAAGCTTTCCTGGACCCCTCCAAAGGGCTGGGCACCCCCTACCCCATCTGCTCCCCAGAGCATCACGATGCTGTGATGCTACCGCTTGTGAGTGAGACTAACCCCGGCGGGCAGGGACTGGCTCTGCCCACGGCGGTGTCCCCACTGGCGGGCACTGGGCCTGGCACTGACAGACACCCGGACAGGTCTGCTCGGTGACAAATGGCTCTCCCTGGCCCTCCCTGCCCAGCACAGCAGCAGCGCCCTCCCTTATCTGCCCTGGCGGGGAGGGGCCGCGCTCTGGCTCCCGGCGGCTCCATGCTCAGAGATGCAAGGGCTCCTGCCCGGCCTGACAGCTGTGGCCTAATTTCCAGGGCTCTAACCAGGCTCCTTATTTTTACCCACTCGGTATTTTTCGTCACTGACGGGCGGGAGCCGTGAGGGGGTGGGGCTGGGGGAGGCGTGGACGAGTGGCAGCCGCGGCCGTGGGGCAGCCGGAGTCGGCCGTGGGGGTGAGGGGCCGGCAGGTGGGAAAGGCATGCTGTCGGGATGGACCAAATGGATGGGTTTTTTTTTTTTTAATTTTAGAAACGAAAAAAAAAAAAAAAAAATCCCAAATCCCACCCCTTGGTTTTCCTCAGTAAGCATTTTCAACAAGGTCACAAATGCACTGGCTCTATAAATTTTTGGCTCTAAACCACATTTCAGGCAGCCTTTAAAAGCTAATTCTTGGCACGGCTTCAGCGGAGCCTGAGGAGGGAAAACTAGGGCATTTCTAAGCTTTGAGAAAACCTTGCATCCAGGTCACAGTGTCCGGGCTCCACTGAGGCTGCAGGGCAGCCCCTTCCCAAAGGCCAGAAGCTGAGGACCCCTCCCCAGCCCCAGCATTTCTTTTCGAGCACAAATCACAACATGAGGTCACACATTTCTGTGACTTGTTGCCTGCGGGCCCGTCCTCCTAGACTGCAACCCTGGTGAAGGCAGGACCCTCGGCCCGGGACGTGCACGGAACGGCCTGCTGTGTGCAGTGAATCTTTGACCCCCGCCCCCCGCCAGGCGAGCTCCCTTGTTATAAACTCCCTGCGCTACCGGCCCCCTGCGCCCATCACACCGATACGCCTCCCCTAAGGACGCGGAAGCCGGGCCTGTGTCGGTCTAGCCCTGGCCTCTGCACACAGGCAGCACGCAGGAATTTACTGGAGAAGTCAGAGCCTCAGTTTCATTCTGTGTGAAAGAAGACACCTGATCCTTAAGGTCGCTCTGGCCACTCTCTGATGACACCCTCCTGGTTTCTCGATTGTGGCCTTGTGGCCGCCCCCCTGTGGCACGTGCGTTCAGCGGGGCCCTGCCCCCACCCCCAGCTCTACACATGACACAGGGCGGAGGACCCGTCCTCTGCCAGCACTGACACTTCCAGTCTCTGGCAAGGCACTGTGCTGCCAACGGAAGGAAGCCGTGAAGGAGGGCTTAGCTGGCAGGCCCACGGAATTCCTCGGAGACCGGCCACCTCCCCACTGCCTGTTCCCGCTGTGGTCTCCGGGAAGGTCACCGGGTCAGTCACACATACAGCTCCACCCTCCTTGCCCTCCTGGAGGGAGGATTTGGCTGCTGCGAAGTGAAGGAGAGCCACTCCTCTGCCACCACCATGGTAGCCCTGGGTGGGGCCACTTCACACCCGCCCCAGTGAGCACTGAAACCCAGCACTTAAGCTGGGTCTGCCTCCCGATGGCCACTGCCTTGGATTTGGTTCCAGAACCAGGACGGTCCATGAACACCTGAGCCTCCTGCACCCAAGGGTGGGCACACGATGCCCCTGGACGGTCAGGGCACTGGTGCTCGCTGGCTACACTGATGGGTCCAACGAGACACAAGCCCAGGACCATTGCTGCCATTGGGCCATGGAGCAGGTGGCCTGTCCACAAGTGGGGCTGGCAGAGGTGGAAGAAGGGATGGCTGTGGTGGGGGACAGGGAGACCGAGTCCTGAGGACAGGAGGAGGCTCTAGCCTTGAACTTCCTGTGACGAGCCAATCCTTGTCCTCACCTGCACACTGCCCTTACCTTTCTTACTGTCGGGTGAGAGCTGGCCTTCTGTCACGTCCCACCCAGAGTCCTGACCGGATGAACGAGGGCACTGAATGAGGGTGTGCTGGGAGGTGGGGAGGGGACAGAGGGAGAGAGGATGCCGGGGTTCATGTCCTCATTTGAGTCATGGACACTTGAAGGCTTTTTCTCTCTTAACCTGCTCCAGAGACAGGAGAAAGTGAGCCAACCCCAGAACACCCGCTCTCCGGGAGCTGGGCCCGGGGCAGCAGCCGGACGGTGAGCGGACGCCAGGCCCAGCTGGGCACAAGCGCAGAGAGGACTGACGCTCCTTCCCGCCATCGCCCTTGCAGTTGGCGCGGATACTTACAGCACAGTTCCTACATGCCAGCACTTTCCACGTGCTGCGTCATCTAATCCTCACAGGATGAGGAGGAGACAGAGATAATCCCATCTTCGCTTTCATACAAGAAAACCGTGCTCAGGAAGGCAGCTGCGTGGTGGCCCTGTGGTTCTGACTGTTCAGCACTGCGTGGTGAGAGCAGCCCCTGGCTCCCCACTCCACGGGGGGGCTTGGTTAGGGCTGCCACTCCCAGCCCCCTCAGCCCTTCCTCTCTGCCGCTGACCCTGTGTGAGCCAATCACAGCAGCTTCCTCTGGGATCATGATCTATAGGGATGTCATACGCAGGCGATGTGGTGGCCATGTCTCTGCCACTTGGAAGAGACCAAAGCAACAAGGCTGACCTCAGACAACGGCTAGAGAGAGAGAGCGATGGTGCCACAGGGAGATGCCGCCAGAGTTCCTGGGTCTTCCTGACCTCTGCCTTAGATGCCCAGGCCAAGCAGGTCCCCGTGCTCACTGTGGTGCCTCTGACCTGGGTTCCTACCACGTGCCACCCCAGGGTGCTGCCCAACACAGAGCAGTGGCTCCCAGCTCCAGGCTGCAGACCACTGCCAGCCTGGCCGCACCAGAAGTCCCCCAGGTTCCTTCAGGAATTGGTGTTTTTACAAAGCACAAGCAGGCTGGACTGGGTGGTCTCTAAGAACCTGTCGAGAGCTAAGAACTAAGGCCTCCGGGTCTCCGGCAGCTGGTGCTCAGTATCCCCCTCCCCAGGGGTGCTTGGGAAACATCAGTCAGAGCAGGCAGCATCATGGGTATGTTCCCAAGAGCTCCCAATCCCCTGAAAAAAGACCAAAAAACTTAGAAAACGCTAACTGCAAAGAAAAACTGACGACCTGGACTACGTTAAAAATACAGAACATCTATTCATCAAAGGACACATTAAGGGAGCAACAAGGCATGCTACAGAGCAGGAGAAGATAATTACAGTATGCACAGCTGAGAAAGACTCGAATCCAGAGTACACAAAGAACTTCCACAGTCAATAAGAAAAACGTTGAAAACTCAATGCAAAAATGACTTGAACAGGGTCGTCATAAAAGAGGATATCCGAAAGGGCAACATGCTGTGAAAAGTTGTTCAACTCCATTAGCCTTCAGGGAAATGCAAATCAAAACCACAAAGTGATAGCACCACACACCTACCAGAATGGCTAAAATCAAAGAATGATGATACCAAGTGTTGGTTAGGACGTGGAGCAACCGGAACACTCCCATACTTCTGAGCACTTTGGACGGAAGCTCCCAAAGCTGACTGTGTGTCTGCTTGCCAAGCCAGCAATTCCTAGCTTACATACCTAGCAGGAATGTGTATATATGTTTACCAAAAGACATGTAAGAGAATGTTCATAGCAGCATTATACATAATAGTGCCAAATTGAAAACAACCCACATGCCTATCAATTCTAGAATAGATAAACAAATCACGGTATCTTCACATAGTGGAACAATCTATGGAAATGTGAACTACTGCTATATGCAACACAGAGGAATCTCGCAAACCTAATGTGGATCAATAGAAGCCAGGCTTTATAAAACAGCACAGACTGGTCTGGGCATGGAGGCTCATGCCTGTAACTCTAGCATTTTGGGAGGCTGAGGTAGGAGGGTTGTTTGAGGCCAGGAGTTTGAGACTAGCATGGGAAACATCTCAAGACCCTGTCTCTACAAAAAAAAAAAAAAAAAAAAAAAAAATTAGCCAGGTGCGGTGGTGCATACCTGTAGTTTCAGCTACTCTGGAGGCTGAGGCAGGACTGCTTGAGCCCAGGAGTTCAAGGCTGCAGTGAGCTATGATCAGGCCAGTGCACTCAAGCCTGGGTGACAGAAAGAGACCCAGTCTCTTAAAGAAAAAAAAAAAAAAAGCACAAACTGTATGATTGCATTTATATAAAGTTCAAAACCAGGTAAACGAAGGAGGGGAAGGACATGAAAGGGACCTCTTGGTGCTGGAAATGTTCTTTCTTGATCTGAGTTCTCATTAGGTGAGTATAACAATTAGTGAAAATTCACTGGGCTGCTGCACACTCATGCTGCACGTACAGCACTAGTACACTTTGTGCACTTTTTAATAGTATGTTGTTCTTTAAATTTGTATTCCACAAAGGCATCGTGGGCATCACAGCATGGAGGGAGGGGAGGCTGCCACACTGCCCTGATTGGGAGAAGGGAAGAAGACATATCTGGGGCACTGAAACACAGGTGCTGCGTGGTTAATACGGGGAGAAGGCTTTACTAGAGAGATGCCAAACCAAGCCGAAAACAAGTCAGAACTTCCCGGGCACAGTGGCACTTCCAAGACCTCTTCTCTGAAGCAGCACCAAGGGCTGGGAGCCCTCCAGTTTGGACGACTGTCCTTCCTTCACTGGACATGCAAACAGCAAGTCTGGGGTCAGAAGGGCCCAGTCAAGGCCACAAGTGTACTGATGACAAGGCGGAGGGTGAAATGGAGACACAAGTGCCATTACTGGGCTAAAGACGATGCTCTCTGGGGGAGCAACTAGGAGGCCTGGGTAGCTCTAAGCGGGTCTGGAGCCGAAGCACAGACTGGGTGGGGGCAGGGATGCGACAATAAGGAGAGACCAGGCTCAAAGCGGACTGCACAGGGCCCTCGGTGGAGGACGAGAACAGAATGAGCTGACTCTGGAGTGCACTCGAATCCACCTCAGCTGGGCTTCAAAAAGGCCCGTGGGGACGATGCCAGCGATGGCGATGAGGCAGGAGGCAAAACAAATCCCCCGGAGGAAGGAGGGGGCGAGACACGTCCTCTTGAGCAAGAGTCAAAAGGGAGCTTTAGATCAAGAGAGACTCACTGCCAAAGTGCCGGGAGTTCCAAAGAGATTATGCTGCCTAGAAACCGGAAGTGGGCTGGGACAATGGGTGGGCCGGAGCGCGGAGGCGCTGGGGGCCTGGAAGACAGGGACGCATGGATTTACTTGGCATTTCCTTTTTGCCTGAGCAGGTGGCAGGCAGCCCGTGGGAGCCATTGAGACAGGAGGAGGAGGGCCCGCCAGGAGGGTCTCTGGGGGGATTTCTCTACGGGTTAACAACGCTGGGCAGAAGGGCTCCCGTGAGAGAGCACAGCGTCTTCCTAATGAGGCTGAGACCCTCCTGTGGTCCCGGCTGTCAGATCTGGGGTCCTGCTCTGGTGTGTGGCAATCGGGAGATGGAGACTCGTGTCTCAGCTCTGCCTAGTGTGTGGGACGGCCACTGCACCTCTCCGGGCCCTCCCAGCCACGGATTCGGGGCTGGTGAACCTGGGACTGCTCTGCAGACAGGGTTAAGTGGATCCCGGGCTGCCAGTGTGGGACCAGCACATGCCCTCTGGGCCCATGTGACGTGCTCACAGCAGGCACGTCCTGCCACAGTTGTGTCACCGTCCTGGCCGTCCTTCTCCCCTTCCCACAACATAAGAGCCCTCAGGCCTGGCAGGGGAACCCTCAGCTCTGGGGTCCTTGGATGGCCACACAGCACCCTGCATAGAACCCGATGCCACAGTTCATGACCCAAGACTTGGGGTGAGGAAGGTCGGGGGGAAAGGCTCAGGTGCCACAAGGGCATTTACGATACAACAACAATGACAACAACAGCAACAGATCCAAAGCTCATACTCTCCTGGGATTCACTCACCCTGTACCTGAAGCAGCAAACTTTTACAGAAAGTTCTATCATCCAGTACAGATTCTAAGAGCCTCTTTGGTGGACCATCTAGCCTGGGTTATGAAGAGGCACTGGCCTGTCCGGCACCCTTCCCTGCGCACTGGGTGCTACTTCACATGGACTGTGAGTGCCATCTGAGGCAATGTCTGTGCCACAGTTCCCCCAGCCAGGTCCTAGGATGTGCCATCATCATCTGCGCCGAGATGGGAAATTCTCCTTTCATGTGGAAGGGGCACCATGCTGGGGGGGCCTTTCACAAACTGCACATGGTGGAACCCTTCTGGGTACTTTTCTGAGGACAGAGGTCGGGGTGTGGGGGTTCTGTGATCTTTGTGACTGTCTGCTAAGAGAAATGACTTGAGAAGAGAGAAGGGAGGACCACACAGGGGACTCCAAGGACAGCCCAAGGAAACCCAGGATAAAAGAAAGAGCTTCCTGAGAAATAGACGCTTGAAAGAATGGACAAGATATACCCTGTAGCTGCTTTCCTGCAAGGAGTTTAAAAGCATCCTGGCTCAGATGCAGGCCTAACCCGAGGCGGTAGAGATGGGGTCTCGCTATATTGCCCAGGCTGGTCTTGAACTCCTCGGCTCAAGCAATCTTCCCACCTCGGCCTCCCAAAGTGCTGGGATTATAGGCATGAGCCACCATGCCTGGCCTGCCATTTTTTAAAAAAGATGCCACATATGGTACACATTAGCTACTTGCTAATTAACCAAGCTGTCTGAGTTACCAATGTCAAAACCTTCCAAGTTTCCTGGCGTCCTTCAGTAAAGTATAAATAGTCAGATCAAAGTTCTGCAGGTTCTACCTGGAACAACCCCTCAAGCTTCAGAAAGAAATTCATCAAGTCCTCAGTCCCTGAAAACAGTGTGTGACACCCTCCCACCTCAGCCCTGCTGGCTGCCTGAGCTACGGGCTGGGGGAGGTGATGCTTCTCAGGAGTGGACACTACAAGGAAAGTGCTTTCAGGGAGAGGCAGGTGCCGGCACCCACTGAGGAGTGTGACACGTGCTGTGTGGTGGGTGCTGGGGCGCGGCGCTTTCCCCCAGCCTGCGGCCAGGCCCTGCCCTCTGTCCCAGGGGCGATAGCCAGCTCAGGGGGAGGGTGGCTGCTTGGGCTGTCGGGACAAGGGTCACCCTGAAGGACACGTGGCCTCCCCCGCTAAGTTCACCTGTGACCTCTAACCTCCCACCAGCCCTGCTCAAAGTGAATGGGGCCCTTCAAACACCAGGACGCTGCCCTTTGAAGCTGCCGGCGCACACTGTCCCGGGCTTCTCTGGCCGGCACTTCCTTTCCTGCCCTCATACCCCCGCCAGCCCTAATGAATCCCAGCCCGGCCCGGCAAGGCCCACCACACGTGGTTTCCATTTCCCAGAGGCAAGGACATCCCCTCTTACGGGGAGTGCCAGTGTGTGACGGTATGGGGACTGCTCGGAGGAGATGGAGCAAGGCCAGTGGCCTGCCCCCAGGTCCCGCAGCCCTCCCTGCCACCCTGGGTCAACGAGGAACAGAGGGCCCCATCTCGGATGGTTCTGTGAGGTGCTGGGATGTGGGTCACTTTGCCAGAGACTAAAGGACAATGCAAATGCAGGCTGGCTTGGGCTCTCTAGGCTCCCTGAATTTTGCCCCGCACAAGGACACCTTTTTACCTTGGAGGGCAAGACTCTTTTTCTGCCAGGCAATGTTTTCTGCGTGTGAGACTGGCCCCTCGGGCCTCCCTGGCGTTCACACCCCCCAGTGTTGTCCCCAGTTAGCAAATCAGAAGATAAGAGCTGGTTGTGCAAAATGGCTTCTGCTGCACGCACGCCCCCCTCTGCATCCCCTGCAACGAAAAAACAGCACCCAGCCCCGGCCCCTGTGGAAGGCTCCAGAAGAGTCACACAGCAGCTGGGCAGACCTTAATTAAAGCCAGCGAAGAGAAGCTTCTTTTGAGAGGGGAGGAAGAATGCCTCTCGCCTGTTCCAAGTCCTGTCCTCTCCCCTCAGCTGGGGACCCAATCAATATGGCTACAAACTAATCAGAGATCAAGACCCATCTATTCTGGGTAGGTGGATCAGGGCCTCTTCCAGACTCCGGTTTGTGTGCCTTTCCACAGCAATTTACTTTTACTCTGAGCAAATGGGTGCAATCCGTCACAGGAACAAGGGGAAGAGACCTGAGTGGGGTCGCTCTGAAGCTCTCTCTCCTGAGCTGGGGACAGGAGGCGAGGCCCGGATGCGGGTCTTGCCACTTCACTCCAGTTCACCTTCCACTGCATCAGCACAATGCGCTTCCGGGGGCCTGGCCAGCGCCCCTGGCAGGTAACATGCTCTGAACACAGACTCACGGCGGGGGCGGGGGGCACCTGACCCCAAAGGGCCTCCAGAGACTGGGCTGCCTGGGAGGAGGGGTAGGCTTGGGAGGGTCACGGGTGGCCCCACACACTGTGGGGATCTGTCTCCCAGGCCAGCACGCACAGGGTCAGCTAAGTGGAATTTCCCAATTACGGCATGAAAGAGAGCTTCTTCTCTGAGGCCCTCCCTCCTGGTCCCCGCAATTAAAAACAAGTCCAGTTTCTAGTGGCTGCCCTGCCCCACCACCCACCTCGGTGGCCAATCAACTCCCCACTGCCCCATCCCCCTGCCCAGCACAACGGCCCTTGTGCGAACCCAGGACACTGTGGAGAGGCAGGATTAGCAGGGCACATGTTAGGGACTCGGAGCATTTGCTCGGTTGGGGAGGCTGCCGTGCCTGTGTGCACGGAACAGAAGGAGCCAGAAGCCTTATCGCTGGGCTTCTCTGCCTCTGGGTCTCATGAAAGAAGTCCCATGACCACTTCCTCCTTTCCCACTTGGGCCCCCGCCTCATCTTAGGATGTCCCTTTCCCCCGGGGAGGGTGCCCGCACCTCATCTACCATGAGCCAGGCCGGCTCCCATTCACAGCGCACGCACGGGTGCGTGTGACAAATGAAAGCATTCTCTGGCCGGTCCTCTTTGCGAGGCAGCAGGGAGGAAGAGGAGGGGAGCGCACAGCGGCTGCAGCCAAAGCCGGGCTGGCCGGAGGGCCGTGTTGGCGGGCAGAGTGGAGTGTCTTCGGATTTGCTCACTTCCCACACAGAGGCAGGCCTTGTACAGATCACAGCTGCTGGGTCACGCTGGAGTTCATATCACAGTTTATCAAAGAGGCTGGGCTTCCCCGGCTCTCCTTTTCTGCTGAGAATGAGTGGACCGGTTCACGGGGAGACAAGGCCCGGGCTTGTTCTGCCGGGACCAGCGCGCGGGGCGGGGGGCGGCTGGAGGAGGGCAATGCACACCAACACCTACGTGGGGCACAGTTGTGTCAGGGGTGCACCGGGGCCAGCTCTCCGCCCAGAAGGGTCAATTATTTCACCCTCTGGTGCGGGTCTGGCTTCTTTCCCCACAGGCCACCGTGGGAGGCAGAGGCCAGGTCAGGAGGTTGGACAACAGTCCCCCTTCACCAAACACGGCCAGCACCGGGGCTGGGACACGCACGATCTTGCGTAACCCCCCTGTGATCTGACAAGGCAGGCACTATTGTCATCTCCGTTTCCTGGCCAAAACAGAGAGGGCTGGGAACCGGTCAGGAGAATGGGAGGAACCGGGGTGTGAAGCCAAGCCTGACTCCAGAAGCTGCTCTTCCTCGGGGTGCCTGCGGGAGGCACGTCTGCCCCACAGCTGTGCAGTCCTGGGGAGGGGTTGGCTTGGGGAGAGGACAGGGGTACAGCGCTAGAAGCTCACGGCACCTCTTCCCACACGTCCCCCTATCTATGTGCTTGGCCCCAACCCTCTGCAGCCAAGAGAAGGGCCCAGGATGGGTGCAGGTTGCGGCGAGGCTGGCTGAGAGACGGGTGCTGGAGCTGTGGGCTTCCCAACCTCCAAGTATACCTAAACGGTCACGTCCACCAGATCAGGAGGCCATGTGGACACCGAGAGGATGTCCAACCCACCCAGGCCTGGATGGAGTTCGGGTACATCATTCCCACTCCCCCAACTCCCACGTGGAGGGGCGGCTGGGGAAGCAATTGGAGGGGAGGGAAATCATGCATCTTCCTCAGTGCCAAGAACCCCCCAGCAGATGTTTCCCTTGAAGAACTCCGGATGCTTTTGTCCTTCTATAGGCAGCAGCCGCTCCCGGGCCCAGAGCTGACACACCCCTGCAGAAGCGACGGCTTTCTACTTCTCGGCCAGAAGAATCTCTCCTTTCTCATGCTCCGTCTTGGAGGCTGAGAGGAGCCATGCGTAGTCTGCTTTGCAGCTGAAGGAGCGGGTTAGGAAATCACTTGGTGCCTTCCTTGTCAGGCCTGTGGCTTGTCCCAGCAGTCTGCTGTGCCCCTCTCTCCAGCCACAGCAGGAAAGAGGAAAATGAAGTGGAGAGGCAGGAGGGCGGGCGGACAGCCCCAGGGCTCTTTCCAGCAAGCGTCTGCTGACAGGCCTCCGCCCTGTGTGACCATCCACGGGAGGATGGCGGAAGTGACATGTTGGCAAGGCCTCCTCCAGCCAGATGCTGTGCTGTGCGCCCAGACTGGGTGGCTGGGACTGTGACCGGGGGCTGGTCAGCAGTGGCCTGGCAGGCTGGCCCCCAGAGCCGGCGTGGCCCCGAGGAAGTAACACGTACTGACAGGTGGGGGTGCTGCTTCTGGGGACGGCAGGCTGGACAAACGTGGCAAAAGGCTCGGAGAGACCAGTTCTGTGTGAGGGGCCCAACCACACAGGTCCCCTCTGTCCCAGCCCACTGGGCTCTTGTGCTGGTGCCAAGGGCTCAGAGACCCTCTGTGACTGTACCAGTGGGAGTGAGGCTTGGCCTGGAGGTCAGGCTCCATGTCCACCGAGAACCTGGTGTGGCCCACGAGAGGTCTGAGCCCGCGAAGGGTGCTGGATCGCCACGCTGGATACACCGAGCCGCTGGAAGGACGAGGTGGGAGGACTCTTGGGCCCGGATCCTGTGCCCTCCGAGGAGCTGGGTCCCAGGTGGTCCTGGACGCAGGCTGTTCAGGGCCCCTCATGGCACCAGGCTCAGCACTCTCCCACAGAAGGGACAAAGTGGTAGCTGCAGAATTAGCGGGGTACAGGGGTTTGCAGCCCAGTTCCAACCAAGCCCAGTGGACACGCTGCTGCTTTTCTTTTTCCCTTCTGCGGAATGAGGATCCCAGCAGCCCAGGAGACGCTGCGAAGCACGCCAAGCCTCCCTGCCCGGGAGTCTGCAGATGGGAACACGGGGGCGGCCCTGGGCGGTGGGGAGGACGCACTGCACGCCCCACTGCTGCCCGCCCGTCTGTCCCCGCTGTCTGGGGAGGCTGGTCACCCACTGGCTCCCTCTCCCCAGCTTTCCCACAGGGTGGAAAAGCCCATTATGGCTGCTCCTCCAGGGGGAAGCTACGACGTCATTTTCCAAAGGCCTCTCTCCTACCGGTTCCCTGACATTCTTGGCAGTAGGGAGAGCCCATCAAGTGTACTGACACCTCTGCAGTCTGCAAAACTGCAGCAAGTAACTGTCACTCTTATGGAACATTCCAGTTTCCCTGGTAGGGGGTCCCTTGCACCACACCTAATCTCTACTTCAATTCCTTACCCGAAACTGTCTAACTGCCGGGGAAGACAAACCACAGACATCTGCCTCTTCTGCCCAGTGAAATGAAGAATCCCTTGCTGCTTCTGTGACAGTGGTTCCCAATCGGGGTGATTGTGCTCCTCAGGGAACCTTTAGCAATGTTTAGAGACATTTGTGATTGTCACAGCGGGGCGAGGGTGGTGCTACTGGCACTCAGCGGGTGGAGGCCTGGGATGCCGCACCGCGCAGGACAGCCCCGTCACCAAGGATTATCCGGCTCCAAATGCCAATAGTGCTGAGTTTGAGAAACTGCTCTAGAAGAGCCCAGAGAAGCAACAGGGCAGTGGCAGCCTCCCCATCACCACAGGGGCATCCTTTTGCGGGTCTGGACCATCAGGAGCCCCTTCCTCATGCTGCAGTCCTGCTGTTTGTCTTTCTGCTCAGGCAGGCCTGTCCCCTCCCACGACTCAATCCTTTGGCCCCGTCCTCAACTCCAGACTCAGCCCTGAGCTGGCCGGTGGCCTCCTTGCCCGGCAGACAAGCTTCCTGGTCACTTGTCTGTACCTAGACCCTCTCCTGGCCTTGTCTCCTGCCGTCTCCCTCTTCCCACTGCTTCCTCCTACCTCTCTGGCCCCTCGTCACAGCCTCTTCTTCCAGCTTCTCCTCTTTTCCCGACCATCAGACTGGAGCTCTCAGCGTTCGGCCTCAGACCCCTTCCCTCCTCATTCTGCCCCTCTAACTCCCCAAGCGTGAAAGCTCCATAAAGGCAGAACCACCTAGAACGGCACCTCGCATGGAGTCGGTGTTCAGTAAATATCTGATGAATGAATGAATGAGTGACTATGTCATCAATTTCCAGATTTGTATTTTGGGCCGAGATCCTCCTTTTGAGAGCCAGGTACAGCAAACTACTCCGTCAACATCTTCCTTCTGACGTCCCCAAAGCAATCAAAGTCAAACAGGCGGCTGCCACCACTCTCTGCCACTCTTCCAAGGCTCCCATCTCGGGGACTGGTGCCACCCTCCACTCAGCTGCCCAAACCAGTGGCCTGGCTGCTACCCGACTCCCTCTCCCCACACTCGCTCACGCAGTTGGGCACCAATCAGCTCGACATCCTATTCATCCCCAAATCTGGCACTTCCCCCATCCCCTCTCGAGCCGCCAGGGTCTCACTTGGATGACAGCCTCCCACCTGGTCTCCACCTTGACCCTCCAACCCATTCTCCCAGCGACACGGTCACTTCAAATCAGAAATCTGGTCACGTCGCTCCCCCGTCAAGCCCTTTCAGTGGTTCCCTGGCAAGCCCCGGGGAAGGCCGCCGATCCCGAGCACGGCCCACAGACCGAGCCTGGTTTACACCAAAATGAGCTCCAGCCTCTTTCTTACCTTGAACCACCGTACAGGCTGGGCCCTCTGCAACCCCTCAGCCCCCGGACCGCGTCACTCTAGTCTGCTTCCCAAGCACATGGACCACTTTAATAACCCAGCACCTCAGAGGGTCCGATTTCACTGGTCAGGGGGGCCCGGGCTTCATTTGGTGGGGAGCCTAGAGGAACCTGTGCCCCTGATTCAGCTTCTGCTAGGCTGCAGGTGAAACCGGGCCACTCTTCTAGTGCCTGCCCCTTGGCTGAGTGGGAGGCAATGGGCCACTCCCAGCCATCCTGCTGGTGATGACAGTTCTATGGTCCTCGAGCCACTAGGACTGTGCCCTGGGACTGTCCAGGTTAGGCTCACACGACGCAGGAACCTGGGTCCACCAAGCCTGGGCAAATCCTGTGCTGGAGGCCGGACCCCGCAGCACAGCCCTGGGTCACATGCCATGTGGTGAACCCTTTTCCTCTCTGAAAGACTGACAATAGCATTTAACGAGAGGATGTTCCACCTCAAGGCAAAGGTACCTTGACAAGCAACAAGCAAATTCAGTTTTTTAAAAAAATGTCAACGCCGAGCTGCCTTATGTTGGCAGCACCAGCAACCCGGTATGAAGGGGAAACCCTCTTCACTTAAGAACAGACCAAAAGTCAGGAAGAGGAGGAGGGAGAAGGGAACGAGAAGGTGGCTGTTCTGGCACCTTGTGTGGTGCGACCACGGAAAGTCGTGGCCACGGGAGGCAGCGGAGAGGGCGCGCGGAGGCTGACCTGATGATGAAGGGGCCTCTGACCTCCAGGAGCTTCCGTTCACTGCTGAACCTCTTGAGAAGGTTGATCATGAACTTATAAAAGTAGGAGTTCATGGTGGGAGTGGAAGGAGAACATTCTAAGCCTTTGGTACCTGCAGAGAAAGGGACAGAGCCAGGATTTACTCTGGTTACGTGCGCACAGGATGATGCGATCCCTACAGAATACAGCCCACTGGAAACGCCAAAAAGCCGTGTGTGGGTTTGCGTACGTATCACACTGTCCACCCTCCATCCAAGCCCAAACCACCCAGTGAACATTCCTTACGTGTAAGACCCTGCGAGGCATCGTGCATTTAAAAAAAAAAAACCAACAAACTTGGACTCATTATCCTAATAAACAAAATACACTTGGGGTCTACCTGGGCCAGTTAAGGACAAATAAGAAGTCAGAGAGACCGAGGCTGTGTGCAGGACGGGCACACAATCTCAACGGTCAACACAGCCGGCAGACCCACAACAGGCAAAAGCCAAGCTCCTTTTTTTTTTTTTTTCCCATAGTTTTTTCTTTTATTAGACTTTTATATTATTATTCCACATGTATTTGCTCAATTTCTCACACCTTATAGTAATTCTGACTCATGTGAAAGTGGACTTTTTTCAAGTTTCCTAGAATAGGGACCTTATGCCAGACAATCACTGTATATGCCAAGCTCCTTTCTTAATGTTACTTGAGAAAAATAAATTATGCACACAGCCAGCTAGATTAAAAGCAGCAAATGTTGACAAAATGTTACAAAGGGTGTGAATCTTTACCTAACGTTTTGGAATCAAACATTCTTTCTTCCTCACCATCAGGCAAAGATGCTCTTTTAGGATAGTCATCTTTTCAAGACCCCAAGGTGGCTTTATAACCAGAAACACAAAGGTCTCTGACACGTGTCCCAGCTGAAAACACACTGAGGGACAGATACCATGACCCCTTCCAGCCCACCTTGCACGTGTGCCCCTCTGTAAAGCCCCAGCACCGAGGGGACAAACGGACGCTGCCGGAATGCCTGGCCCTGAACTGGAGTATTCACGCATCCCTTGGGATTCTCCCCGCCCCTTCTAACATACACTGACCTCCGTGGCTCAGAGGTGACAGGAATGGCAGGAACCCTCACCCACTCTGTCCGGAGCACTAACAGTGCATTACAAAAAAAAAAAAGAACCCCAAAAGCGTTGTGATATACTTCATATACCATAAAGTTCGTCCTTTTAAAGTGTAAAATTCAGTGCTTTCAGAATATTCCCAAAGTTGTACAGCAATCGTCATTAATTTCAGAACATTTTCATCGCCCCTTTCACCCCATGCCCATCAGCAGTCCCTCCCCACTGTTCTCTCCCCAAGTCTCTGGCAGCCACTAATCCACTTTCTGTCTCTATGGATTACTATCTGCCCATTCTGGACGTTTCATATAAATGGAACCATACAGTATGTGGCTGCTTTCACTTAGCATATTTTCAAGGCTCATCCATGTCATAGTATGTATCAGTTTTTAATTCATTTTTATGGCTTAATAATATTCCATTGTAGGAATATACCCTATTTTATCCATTCATCACCTGGTAGACATCTGAGTGCTTCTACTTTTTGTTATTATGAATAATACTGCTATGAACATTCATTTACAAGTATGTGTTTGAGCCTGTTTCTGATTCTTTAAGGCATATACGTAGGAGTAGAACTGACGGGTCATATGGTAATTCTAACTTTTGACGAACTGGTAAACTGGTTTCCACAGTGGCTGCACCATTTTACATTTCCGCCAACAATGTATGAGGGCTCCAATTTTCCCATATCCTCGCCAACACTTGTTATTATCTGCCTTTTTGATTACAGCCATCCTAGTGATAGAAGGCGGTTTCTCATTTGTGGTTTTTTGGTTTGTCATTTCCTAAATGACCGATGATGTTGATGTGCTTACTGGCCATTTACATATCTTCTCTGGAGAAATGTCTATTCAAATCCTTTGCCAATTTAAATATTGGGCTATCTGTCTTTTTATTGTTGACTTGTAGGAGGTTTTATATATTGGATGCAAGTCTGTTATCAGACAGAGGATTTGCAAATATCTTCTGTGGGTTGTCTCTTTTTACTTTCTTGAGGGTGTCTTTTGAAGCACAATATCTTTAATTTTGATTAAATATATACATTTTTTCTTTGGTGGCTTGCACTTTCAGTGTTATAGCTAAGAAATTATTACCTAACCCAAGGTCATAAAGATTTACTGATATGCTTTAGGTCTCTGATCCTTTTTTTTTTGAGACAGGGTATTGCTCCGTTGTTGCCTGGGCTGGAGTGCAGTGGTGTCATCATAGCTCACTGCAACCTCCAACTCCTGGGCTCAAGCAATCCTCCTGCCTCAGCCTCCCAAAGTGGCTGGGACTACAGGCTGTCTGGCTTCTGATCCATTTTCAGTTAATTTTTGTAGATGATGTGAAGAAGGGGTCTAAATTCTTTTGGATGTGGGTAGACATCCAGTTGTCCCAGTATAACGTGACGTCTTAACAGACAATTAACAGCTATTATCTATTAAGCAAAGCACTTATTATGTGCTAAGCATGCAGAAAGCCCTCACACATAGTACCCGATTTAATTCTCAAAATAGCCTTTGAAAAGATGCACCATTACTATTCCATCATATACACAGGAAAACCATGAGTCGGGCTGCAAATGATCCAATGCCACAGAGCTGGGGAGTGGTAGTTGCTGACCCCAGGTAGCTGGTCTTCAGAGCCTGTGTTCTCATCAGCCCCTGGGCACTGATGTTTGGGCGGGTTTGAGTCTCCCAGGTTAGGAGGTAGAGCCTTGCTAGGCAGGGGAGCAGAAGATGGCATAAAGACCAAAGCCATGGTTCTGCCAAGCCAAGACTGAGGACACAGAAAATAACGCCACCAAAAGCTGTGGAGCAAGCACCTGGCCACAGCTCTCTGGAAACCCAGGGAGGACATGGGGGTTAGCAGAGGGGCCAACAGAGGGATCTGGGGCCCTTACTTTCAGGGCCGGCCCCTCTCTGGTCTAGGAGCCCAGCGGGAGTCATGACTTTCTCCCTGGACCAGGGAGGAGACAGGAGGTACCAGCAAAGCTAGGCAGGACGCACGATTTCTGAGAATCCAACTTGGCCAGGGAGGTAATACTGGCAGAAGCATCAGCCCAGAGCACAACACAAGAATATGTGGAACCTTCCAGAGTATCACAAGCAAGTCTTACAGAGAAGCCTCTATGGACCGACTTTCGGAGATGCCCATGGTCAGAAAGCAGAATAAAACCCTCCTGGAAGGAGTTGTTTCTTGCTGAACTCAGACTTCCCTCGCATCCTCTGCGGTCCCAGAGGGGACGTAGAGGGCACTAGAAAAGGTGCTGGGCACTAGAAAAGCTGCTTTTCTGTTTTGTTTTTCCCAGCTGTGAATTACTCTACGAAGATTCCTGACCAGGAGCCACACCTCCAAACAGTCCTGGCCTCAATCCTGAGAACCTCCGAGACAGCTCTCGTGAACCTTGCTGGGGCGAGCCTGAGTGAGAAGCCCTTGAACTTCTTGCTGTTTGGACTGCGTCATCCTGGTCCCTGCCCTGACAGCCAGGCTTGGGAGGTCCTCAGTGACTCTCGGATGGCAAACAGTCTCTTCTCCCTGGCCCAGAGGGGCTGTTTGGAGAATCAAGTGTCACATTCTTACAGATCGAGTTACCCGGGGCCAGCTGGGGCTGGTCTCTGCAGAGGCGGCTGCAGATACAGCTGCTGAGGCAGCCCCACCTCACCGCCCCACCCTCGGGGGATGAATTCCGGGGTCCCCGGTGGCCTGGCAGGAGGCACAGGCCCCCCACACTGGAGGTGCCCAGTTAACCACAGGCCTCTCGGTAAAGGCTCCTAGTGTCCCTGTCACCATCTTGCCTCTCTATGTGTACTCCCAGCCCATCCCGTTTCCAGTTAGGCTCCCAAGTATTCCAAAGGACAAAGGGACCAATGTAGGAAATAACCACAAAGAAACCCTCCCCATGTGGAGCCAGAGTCCCCATTCTTCGGGGCTGGTGCCTTAGGCAAGCACCGGGAAGAAGTCAGTGCCACTGTGAGGCTGGAACAGCCTATTAAATGACACAAAATACATAATGTACTAGGCCTGGGGCCTGCCACAGTCTGTGCTCAATAAATGGGGACTCCTTTCATTAGCAAATGTCCCATATCTCCGAGCACTGCACGGGGCAGACTGCTCTCATTCTTCTGATCAGGGAGACTTTGGATCTAGGACAGATTCACAGTGCTCTGTCGGAATGCTGTGAGGAGGAAAGGGTGTCACCTGTGACCCCCGCCCCAACATCCAGGGAGGAAGATCATTTCACCTTGCAGCGGGCAGACTGGCCAGAGACAGCAGAAGAGAAGGCCTGGGGTGCTCTGGACACGTGTCTGGTCTCCTTAGCCACAGCCCCCACTCTGGGCCCAAAACAGACTCTCAATATCCCTGGAGCTGAGACCCTTAGCGAGGAGGAGGGCAGAGTCACACCTGGGAGAAGCCACGGCAGGTGAGTCACCCTGTCCTCGCACTGCTCCCACTGTTTAAAGACTAAAACAGCAAGAAGCTGGGCGCTCCCCAACGGGGGACCGGTGCCTTTCCTGAGGCTCAGGTGACAGGAGGCCAGGGTGTGTGGGAGCTTTAGGGGAGCCGACCAGGGCTCGCTGGGCCTGCAGCTATCAGGGGTGGGCCCTTTTGCCCCCTGGGAGCCCATCTGCCAGAAAGACCACTGCCCAAGAGCAGGTGCCTCCCCAGGACGGGGCTGGGAGCTTGGGAAGTGCTGAGTGGAGCCCACAGGTCTAAGCAGGCAGTTCTATCCCAGCAGGGGAGGCAGGGAGAGGGGCAACACTTCCTGGAGCAGGGGTGTGGGCTGGACCGGGATGGGGCACTGTCTCAGCACTCACTGGGGACAGCGAAGATCTCCCACATCTCTCCCAACCTCAGCTTCCCTCTTCGCCCACCAGCCGCTCCTCTGACCTAAGCAGCCCTTCAGGCCTGGTTGGCTTGACCTGGAACCTGACAAAAGATGTTCTCAGGCAGGGCTGCAGGCTCGGAAGGAGGAGATGGGGTGGAGAGAGGACAAACTTGCCCCAGGAGTGTGACTACAGGCACGACAGGCCTCGCAACAGCACTGATTTCCACCTCACTGCTGCCTGCTCCTCCCCAGGGAGCACTCACAGCGCCTCCACCCGCCCCCGGCTCCCAGCTCATCTCCACGGTCATAAAAGCTGGGCCTGGGCCCAGGGCTACACGTGCCCCAGGAAGGGGCAGAACTGGGACAGGGACTCAGCGGCCGGCTCAGGGCACGCCCTCCAACACTGTGCTCCGGGGGTCTGCGAGAGGCTTTACTCAGGTGGCGTTTCTGGCAGCACACAGCGCCCGGGCCGCGCGAGACGGGCCAGCTGCTCGGGTTGGAACAGCCTGGCCACGTGTCTCAGGAGAGGGGCTCCCCCTGAGGGGCCGAGGGGAGCGGGATTTCCATCCTCTAATCCCGCGGAGGCTGAGGGAGAATGCTGCCCCTCAGCGAGGGCGGCGCTGCCTCGCCTTCCCGGTGGGGGCGAGCGAGCAGCCCGCCGGCGCTGGCGGGACGTTCACGTGACCGGCCAGGCCAGACAGATGCCGGAGCGCCCTGCGTGCAGAACCAGGCCGGCGGGGCGGGCGGCGGGGGAGCCAGCCCTGCAGATGTTCCTAAGTGAAACCTGATGTGGCGACATGAGAATCTGCAGAACATCTCACAAACAACCTTCCTGGGGATGTTTTGGATTGAATTTTGTGGCCATGACGTGAAGGAACCTCACATGTCAGGATAAAAATAGCTCTGGCCTCAATACCCTACGCGAGTTACAGTTCAGCAGAACCAGATGCGAAAGCATTAGACACCCAGCGCAGGCTCTGCGCGGTCCCCGCGCCAGGCCGAGCCTTCCTGTCCTGCTGGGTCAGGGCCCGTGTGCCTGGACAGCCCCCGTCTAGGGGCATCAGGATCCGCTGCCCTGAGGATGCAGAGGGGAAGGCCACAGGCCATGCAGAGCACCTGGGGAGTCCAAGGGACCCCCTGGATCCAGGCCCTGTCACCGACTAGCAGGGGAGTGGAGGCAGGACGGCTTCTCCGAGGCCGGTTCCTCTCCTGTGAGCCGCAGCAAGGCTAAAGAGCATCACACTCGGCCCAGCACAGGAAGTGCTCCGCTTAGGGACAGCACAATGGGGAGGCTGGTATGGAACCGACAGGCATAGGGTTGGGGAAGGACAGCCTCCCACAAGGGGCCAGAGAATAGGAGGCCAGGCCGGGTCTCTGCGGGGGTGGTGTGGAGTCCATGGAATGGGAGGGGGTGCAAACCTCACGGCTTCGTAGACAAAAGATGCTGCAGTAATGGCATCATCTTGGGACCCGATCCAAAAGGCCATCAGTTATCTGTGGGCCAGACCAGCTGAGGTCGGCAGGACAGGAGCGTCTGGGGCCAGCGCCCACAGCTAGGCTTTCCAGCTGCTCAGCTCGGAGTCAGAGATAAGCTGATGGGCCACAACAGGGCCTGCAGGGACTTCCAGCTGACGTGGCAGGGGACAGTGGCCACACAGCAGTCTGCCACTAGGAAGAGTTGCTGCTGCTGCTGCAGGGCGAGGGCTGGGGCCAAGGGCAGCACAGAGAGGGTGAGGAGGAAGGGACCCGTCAGCAGGGAGGCCTGGGTGGCTGGGGCTGGCTTTCCATCTGGCGACAAGGGAGGGCCTGGCAGTGAGGGCACCAGAGGACGCCTTCCTGGGCAGTGGTGCTGGGGGGTGGGGTCAGACTGGCTGCCAAGAGCTGTCAGGCTGGGGCCATGGCCTGGCACCCACTGCTTCTCCCCCAGGTGGTGTCAGCTTCCAGGGCAGGGCAGGGGGTGGGACCCCCGAGTGGGGGTGAGGAGTGCAGGCTCTCAGGCTATGCGTCTGAGAACTGAGGTGGGAATGACGACAGTGCTCGCCCATCAGAGCTGCTGCAAAGCAGCCAGGGGCCAACCCACAGGAGCCAGCCCGTGCGAGCGCTGAGGAAAATACCTGGTCCTAACAAGACCTCAGCCAATGCTGCAGCCATTATCGTTACTGTTACTGCGGTTACTGGGGAAAGTGCCCCAGAGATGGCTTTCTGGGCTTCTTCTAGAACTTGTTTCCGTGTGGCAACATTAAGATGCTGCTCACGTTTGGCCACACCAGCCTGGGCTATAGGGAACGAAATTGAATCAGAATGTTTCATTTTTGCCTGTTTTTAGAGGCAGGCATAAAAACATCTTGGCCCGGCGCGCCCTGCAAGGTATACCGACATGAGCAGCTTTCATCACACCAAGGATGGGCCCCATGGTGGGCAGGGAGAGCCAGGGAAGAGTGGGTTTCAGGGGCCCACCCTCAGTCCCAGGCTGCCACACTGCTGCTGCACTTGGCCGTGGACCCTGCAGGCCGGCTGGGTCTCCCCAGGCCCGGCCACCCTCTCTCTGGCAGCAGAGATGCCCCGGCCCCGGGAGCACAGGCACGTCTCTGACAAGGTACCGATCCCTGAGGCCTCCTCAGTCCTGTACTCTAAGCAGGCACAGGCTCAGGTGGCCTGCAGGCCTGCTCGTCACCCCTCGTCCCCAGAGCCCGGCAGGCCCTGCAGAACCCCCCGAGTGGAGACCAGGCAGAGAAGGTACAAAAGGAGCTGAGCCACAGGAGAACAAGGGGTGGGAGACAGGAAAATGTGGTGTCGCTCCGTCAGCTTCCCGGTCCCGGCAGCTCTCTCCTGACTGTCCCCGAGGTGACCCCCTCCCCACTCCTGGGAATCTGCAAGGGAGGCGGGGCGGGAGGAGCGCAGAAGGGAGATGTTTACGCTGGGCCAGACAAGAAGCAAATCCCGTGAGGGCGGCTGTGCCTTGAAGGGCCCTGGGGACCACCGCAGTAGGAGCCTTCAGGCCGACACAGCAGCCGCCCAGGCGTGTGACGGGTCTGGCTTCCCCAGGGCTCCGTGCGATCTGCACCATCGCAGTTTACAGACCCAATGTGCAGGCGGCGCCACTGGCTCCCAACAGATGCCACCGACTTCGTCCTTCCTGGGCTCCTGCCTGCTCTGCCTTCCAGAAAGTCCCTTCACACCTTTGGGGCGCTCTGCTCTAAAGGGACACAGCACTGCAGCCTGCAGGTTCTCAGAGCTGCGCCCCAGAGAGCCGCAGCAGAGCAGAACCCGAACAGGCGGATCGTGTGGCCTTGTGCGCTTGTCTGCGTGCTCGGCCAGATGGAAACGGACAGAACGATGCCCCCGCAGGCCCGAGAAGCAACGTGGGAAACAGCAGCTAGCAGAGGAATGAGTGTACACTTCCTGCATGCCTTCTGCCCTCAACACCGCCACACACGTCCCTGGCGCCTGGTGGGTGCCCTATGGCAGCAGAGGCGGGAGAGGGACAAGGCACGCTCCGGCTTCCGCCGATCTCCTGTTACTGGTTTGAGCTGACCTTTTAAAACCACGGACCCGTCTGTAAACTCTGATGCCGGCTGCGGACACGCACGTGTGAGCACATGTGGCTCTGCCTGGAGGTTCCCACACTCCTTGAAGACCACACGTGGTCTCAAGCTAAGAGCTCGTGGCCCAGAGTTGTGGCTGCTGCTTCTTATTTTTCTCCCCACATGGTGCCTTGGCTACGATGTCGTGGATTCTTGAAGCAAGAAGTGTTATTGGCTGCAGGCACTTCCTTGGTGTTCTTTCCAGGATGGAGTTTCTTCCCATCTGGCATAACTTGTTGTTTTTCTATGAATTCCCAGTGAGTTCCTGGCTGACTTGAGGCAGTGTGACAGCCTCAGTGACCTGGGGCAAGAGTTGCCACTGCCTTAGCCTCCTTTGCGGCCCGCCCATCTCGGCAGGGCCAGGAGCTGGGATGCAGAGTGCTCTGCCGTTCGGTTCCCCTGGCCCTTGCTCCCAAGCAGGGGGAAGGGCGTGATGCTACCGGCCTTCCAGGGACCCCCGGGCCAGGCCCTGCCCTCCCCCCGGGCACATACTGGATTTTTTCCAGTCCGGGCTGCCTGTAGCAGTTTCCTGGCCCATCCCTGCACGAGTAGGAACCTATGTCACAGTCGTCAACATCTCTGTGTCAAAGCAGAAGAGAAAAATCCCCTACAGATGAAGGGCAGATCAAAGAGGGTCAGGGAGATCCAGGTGTCCTGGCCCTGCCCCGAGGCTGTGCTACCCCAAATAGCTTTCTGGGCTGCCCCTCTGAGGACGAGAGAGGGCGCTGGGGCATCTGCCTCCCAGGGCGAGGACCAGGGCTGCTCCGCCTGGCCACCCCCTGCAGGACGCCTCCTCTCGGCTGTGGCCCCTCTTCTGCCCAGTTCTCACAGCTCCCTGAACCTGAGCCCCCTTCTGGGGGAAAAGCTTCTGCTCCTCTCCCCATCTTGTCACAGTCCCTCATGTGCTGACTTGGGGACGCAGGACGGAGAAGGAACTCCTGTGCCAGGGGACAGGTGGGAGCCCCAGCATGGGTCCTGGGGTCAGGGTGTGGGACCGTTTCCCTGACTGTGGCCACTGGCTGCCTAGAACTGGGCTCATGGGCAGGGAAGCGGTGGCATCCTGGCAAAACAAGACAGAGGAAGCTGGGCGGCCGTGGCGCCCTCACTCCTTCTGGGTTGCTGCAGGGCATGTGCAAGGAGGTGGCCTGAGGCCCAGGTGCCTATATGACACCTGCTGCAAGGGCTGGGGAGCCCTTGACTTTCACTGTCATCAGGGAGGTGTCTTTAATACAGGGGTCTCCGTGACTTGAGCTGGCAAGTCCCGGGGCATGGTCAGGCCTGCAGGGCTCCTGCGACCCCCTGTACTTCTCAGGCACTGGGTGGTCTCTGGGCCAAGGAGACGCCCAGGATTCGCTGGGCACTTTCCCACCACTCGTGTCCCTGGGCATTTTCCAGGATCGTGTTGCTGGAGGGAAGGGGCGCCGGCCTGGGACCAGGGAGGAGAGCAGGCCCGCTGTCAGGAAGGAACCGAGGGCCGAGCACTGGAACACTACGGCCACCTTCGCTTCCAAGGACTGCCGGAAACAGCCTGTTTGAATTATCCCGTCTCCTGCCGGGGCTGCCTGCCGTCTTGAGGGCTATTTTTAGCTTCTCAGTGAGGAAGGAAATGGCTGCCTCGTCTTCCACCTGTGAGGCCTAAGACCAGGGCCCTTGGCTCCTGACTGGGGAGACGCTGCCCAGCTGACTCACATGGTTTTGGGTTTAGCCAGTGGCTCACAAGCACCCAAGGTGCAGGAGGACGGGGAGAAAGGGCTGCTGGGTGTGAGGGTTGCCTGCCGCCGGGGCCTCGGGTCACTGGTAGGAAACCCAGGGACCCCTCACACGCTGGAGAGTTCCGCCACTCATGACAACAGCCCAAAGGAGCACCTGGGCCCAGCACGAGACCCAGCATGAGCACTTCCAGGGTCGCTGGGGCTGGAACCCCCAGTGGGTACTTACCGGGAGTGGTGGGCAGGCCGGCTCTGCCGAGGGTGGGCACCTGGAGCTCTGAGTGGCTGATCCGGAGGTCAGGGCCATCGAGGGGGCCTGGGTCATCCGTCTGGCCTGCGGGGGAGGAAGCAATTTCTGCCAACACCTCTAGATCCTTCAGGACAACCTGGGGAGACAAGTAGAGCATGAGGATGAGCCCCTGCTGTGAGCTGGGGTGACCTGGTGAGAGGTGAGGTCAGCAGGTCTGCAGAGGACAGCAGGCTGCAGAAAGCCACCAAGACCATGGCTGCAGGCGTGCTCAGAAAAGTAACAGAAGATACGAGTTCAAGAGAACACAGATGTCCCGGACAGGGGACCCAGGAAAGGAGCTGGAATCTGAGGCCTGGCAAGTCAGCTGTCCCAGGACCCCCCTCTCTGGTCCCCAGGGCTCAGGTGAGGGTGTGTGCTGCAGCGTGAGTCACAGAGCCTGTGGCCACGAGAGAATCCCACGGTGCCCTCCAGCCCACACTCTGCAGCTCGCAGCAGCCACAGCCCTGCCCCACACTGGTCCACAGAACAGATTCTTCTGCAGAGGTGACGTCAGGCCACCGCAGACCCCAGAGCACCCGCCATATTTGGGGTGCATGCTGGGCTCCAGAATCGAGCACTTCCTAAGGTCCAGACATACTGTTCAGTCCTCACAGTCTCCAAAGTGTTCCTACGCAGGTTTGGGGGGGACGAGGCCTCCCCAGACTGATCACCTGCTTGCTGAGATTGTCCAAGGCAGAGGCAGAGCGTGGGCACAGAGCAGAGTGGACTACAGGTCAGTGCTGTTACAAGGGCCCCAGGGCTGCCCCTACAATCCAGAGAACCCCCACACCCTTAGAAGCTGCCTCCCCTTGTACCGCACCTATCCTGGCCTGGCACCGAGAGCCCATTGCTCTGCTGCCGTGGGAATGGGGCCAGGGGCCAGGGGTGTGCCCTGCTGGGAGGGGACCTGCTGAATGTGTGCACGTGCAGGTCATCTGCCCCAGGAGCTGGCGAGACTTCCCAGCCACTTTCTGCTCACTGTGCTCCACACTGGGGTGTCTGCCCGCCCCTTCCTGCTCCCCACTCCTCTCCTGCTCTGAAGAGGGACTGTGCCTGTTCTAGCCACAGTGTATCCCCAGGGCTGTCCTTGCCCCAGTAGATGCCTGGTGGGTGGATGACTGTGCCTCCTTCTGGGCTACCCTGAGCCCAGGCCAAGGATAACCCCAGCAGGCAGGGCCTCAGCCCTGGTCCAGTGGAAGCGAAGCAGCACCTGGTGGGCGGGGCCAGCTGCGTGGGACACGGTGGATGCAAGGTCAGGTCAAGGCTACGGTGGGGTCATGTGGGATGACTGCAAGACTTTATAAATATGCTAAAAACCTGTGAATTATGTACTTTAAAAGGGCAAATTTTATCTCAAAAAAAAAAAAAAAAAAAAAAAAAAGAACTAAAAAACAAGGCCTGTCTTCTCTAAAGCTTGAAAGCGGTTCCTGCCAATGCAGACGACGTGTGCCAGCGCCTCCTCCTGGCACTGCCCTGTCATCGCCCCTCCTGGTGTCCTCTTGGCTCATCCAGGCCCAGTCAGCTGAGGCTCCCTTCGCTTGCTAGCCCATTCTGGCCCCTTGGGTTTCTCCGAAAAGTGTCACATGTTTGGCACACAAGCTCCTCACCAGCCATGGCCTGGCCTCACCCAGGCACTCACGCACACACATGGATGCCACCTCCCACTGTCTCATCGCGTAGCGTCCTTCCCTCTGTCCCTCCACTCCCAGACACTGGGATGTTCTCCTGACACCTGAGCCCTGGTCTGTGCCAGGGGCTGCAGAGGGGAGTCGGAGCCACCCCTGCCCACGGCACAGCAGGCAGCAGAGTGGTGAACGGATCACCAGCATCCACAGCCATCGCTAGGGGCAGAACCCTGGCCCGCCCTTGCCTGCAACAGTATACTTGATTCAGCATCTCCCCAAACTTTCTTTTTATCTTTTTTCTTTAGAGACTAGGTCTCACTCTGTCGCCCAGGCTGGAGTGCAGGGCTACAAGCATAGCTCGTCACTGCAACCTAGAACTCCTGGTCTTCAGTGATCCTCCTGCCTCGGCCTCCAAAGCGCTGGGGTTACAGGCATAAGCCATGTGCCCGGCCTCTCAGAGCATTTTTACTCGCTGGGCCTGTGGGAAATGGATCCACACTGGCTGAAAAACGTAGCTGCTAAGGAGCCTGGTCAGACGGCAGGAGCCAGGGCTGCCCCTGCGGCCAGGCCAAGAGCCAGGGGGCCCTGGGGAGGTCTAGGCCCAGCAGGGAGGGTCCAGGCCTCTGCTCCCACTGAGGGAGGAGCCTCCACGGGCTCTTTGCTTCAGCGACAGAACAGAGACAGAGAGGAGAGGGATGGGACGGGACGCGGAGAGCACAGCAGTGTCGCTGCAAGCGGCAGCAGCCCCGGAGCACCTGTCTTTGCAAGAGCGCAGAGGCTACGCCCCTCGGTGCTCAACTGTCCCTGCATGTCACTTTCCAAAGGTCAGGGACGGGAAATGAGACCAGGGGATGGGATGGGGGGCGGGTGGGAGAATGACTCACTCAAAATTAAACAGTGAGGCAAGAATAAAGCCAACAGTGCCTCAAAAAGTCAAACAGAGTTGCCATAGGTATACTCCCACTCCTAGGTAGTTACCAAGAGAACTGCAAACATATGTGCATGTATAAAAACTTATTTATAAATGTCCACGTGGAAAACTTATTTATAAACGTCCACGCGGCGTCATCCCTAATAGCCAGAAAGTGGAAACAACCCAAAGGTCTATCCACTGAGAGACGGATAAACAGAATGTGGCGTATCCACACCAAGGACTGTCACTTGGTAATAGAAAGACACGAGGCACTGATCCATGTCACAACACGGGCGAACCCTGACAACCTTTGCCCAGTGAAAGAAGCCCGGCACGAAAGACCACGCAGCGTATGATGATTCCATTTGTATGAAATGTCCGAATAGGCTAATCCACGGAGACGGACGTAGATTAGTGGTTGTCAGCTGGACAGAAACGGGGTAGGGAGTGACTGCAAATGGGTACAGGGCTTCTTTTTGGGGCAATGAAAATGTTCTGGGCTGGGCACGGTGGCTCACGCCTGTAATCCTAGCACTCTGGGAGGCCGAGGCGGGAGGATTGCTGGAGGTCAGGAGTTCGAGATCAGTCTGAGTGAGAGCAAGACCCTGTCTCTATCAAAAATAGAAAAATTAGCCGGGCATGGTGGCACGTGCCTGTAGTCCCAGTTACTCAGGAGGCTGAGGCAGGAGGATCCCTTGAGCCCAGGAGTTTGAGGTTGCAGTGAGCTATGATGATCCCACAACACTCAGGCCCTGGTGACAAAGTGAGACTCGGTCTCAAAAAAAAAAAAAAAAAAAAAAAAAGAAAATGTTCTGGAATTAGAAAGTAGTGAAGGTTGCACAACCTTGTGAAAATACCAAAAACTACTATATTGTATGCTTTAAAAGGATGAATTTTATGGTATGTGACTTGTATTTTTTTTTTTTAAAAAAGGGCCCAAACCCCAAGTCAGCCCCCTAAAACTCCCAGAGTCTAGTGGTCCTCGTGAGCACTGTGCTCTTGCTCTGCTCACAGAACCAGGCGGTGGGGTCTCAGGCCCCCCAGGATCTCACATCTGACTCAGACCCGGGGAGGTGAGGGTCTCAGGGAGGCAACCTGTGTCTCTTCGCAAGGGTTTGCATCTGCGACTTCCTCCCCCACGCTGCCCGCTGCACTCAGGTCTGTCTGTGCAGGGGACGGAGGCGCATGCCTCTGGCAGCAAACGCGCAGTCACATGCAGCCAAGGAGAACAGCGTGAGTCAGCAAGGCGGCTGGCACCAGGCCACATGGTGGACACACTGACACATGGACCCGCGCTAAGTGTCCGGTGGGTGCTAATTTCCCCGTCGGGAAAGGTGCTCGGGAAGAACCACCAACACCGGAGGGTCCTGGCCTGTGCAGCACCGTCTCCGCCCTCTGAGTGGCCCCAGGGCCAGGCTGTGAGGGACGGGGAGGCCGGCGTAGCACGCTGTCCTCACTCCTGGCCACAATTAATGCCCGCACTTGTCATCAGGCCCACCTTCCATACTACACATGAGGAATCTGAGGCTTGGACACTGGCTCAAGCTAACAGGAAATCCACCTCAAACCCAGCTCTGGTCCCCAAGCCCGAGCTTGTTAATAATGCTCCACAGGGCTTTGTGGCCAGACAGTCCTGACGTCCAGTCCTGGCCCTGCCACTCAGCTGCTGACCCTGGACAGTTACCTTCATGCACACAACCTCCGCCCCCAGACATCCACTGAGTGGCCTCTGCGGGCCGGTCCTGTGTTGGCTGCAGGACATGCAAGGCAGGGCAGGACAGGCTCTGCCTCTGATGAGGTCACAGACTCCTGGAGGACACAGGCGGTAAACATTTACTGACAACACAGCACAGGTGCCAGGGAGCCAGCAATTCCGCCAGAGGAGGGCCCAGAGGCTTTGGAAGTACTCGAGCATGACTTGGCCAAGGGAACTGAGGCGGGAGAGAGGCATTCAGAGCTTCCTCTTACCTAGCGTGAGCCATTCGTGGAGGCCGAACGACTCGGCACATGCCAGGAAACTAGACTTTTGCTCTAGCTCCTGAGAGCGGAATGGGGCTGGGGGGTTGGGGGATATGGCCAGAAATCAGGCCGAAGCGGTGGAGCTTCAGATAAAGAAGTCTGAACTGCGTTTTGCAGATGATGGGCGGCCTCGGTTTCCCCATACGTGCAAATGGAGACTTAACCTAGCCAGGCTGTGGTGAAGATTATAGGAGACACTTTGTGTGCAAAGCACAAAAAGTGAGCACACGAGAAAGGCTGGCTCACCACTCTGGGCGGTGACGGTGGTGCCCACGCTAAGGGCTTCCGACCCCACTTCTGCCCCCAAAGAGAAGGCGCATCAGCCACCTCTGGACCGCTGCCTCCCGCCCCGCTGGAGAGTGCAGCCGGCAGCCAGCAAAGCTGCACATTCACATTTTGAATTCTCTTATTTTAGAAAGTTTAACACCAAATGGCAAATGAATGCAAATTACACTTCAATTGCACAATTAAAGCCGGAAATGTTGTGTACAGGTTCCTTCAGTAATCCCAGCCACTCCTCTAGTGCTTACATAGGAAGGATTTGTCTCTGGCGACAGCCCCTGCGGGGGGCAACGCCATGTGTACTTGTGTGCAGACACACACACACAGCCCCGTCCGGTGCCTTACATAAAGCGGGGAGTCAAGAACAGCATCACCATCTCCTCCAGCCTCTCAGAGGGGAGGAGGGGAAGGGGGTGTCAAAATGGAGGGCAAGGGACGGCTTGAACTGGGGAGTGGGGTTGGCGTGTAGCTCTGACACCCGGGCTCCTGTGCCTTTCAAGTCCAGCTGCTGGTTCTCCCTAGCTGAGTTGCAAACCCGACTCAGCCCAGGGCCTGACCCTGAGGCTCTGGAGCAACAACCTGGCCGCAGACCTAGGCCAGGACTCGGCCTCTGCCCGGGGCAGGAGCGGCAGCCTGGACAGAGGAAAGCCTTGGGAGGCAACCTCGACAGGTGGCCTGGGACCGAGAACAGGGGCTGCGGAGAGCCGCCCTTCCTGTTGGACCGGCTTTGAGATTCTGTGCCAGGGTCTCGGTGCTCCACCCACCTGGAGACCCCACAGCCCTTGGTGGGTGGGCAGGAACCTCTGGGACCAGGACCAGGTGTTCTCAGTGGCCTTGCTCACTGGGCACCTGGCTCAAGGCCGGGAGGAAAGAAAGGCCCCCCAGCTTGGCCACTCCTGCTTTGGCCTCTAGAGCACGCAGGCTGGGCCTGGGCCTGTGGCCGGCCCTCGGGCCCGGCTCTGAGAATGGGGAAAGGCTCAAAGCAAGCAGGAGGAAGCCACGTCCATTAGTATGCACTACACAGCTTTTTGCAAAATGAATATAAAACACTTGTGCTTTCTTTTTGTGTGAGAGAAAGAAGGGGGAAAAGAGAGGGAGGGAGGGAGGTTACAAGAAAGCAATATTCTGCAGGAGCAGGAGCGCCTGCTGTTACCATGGCAACAGGCTGGGGGTAGGGAAGGCCCATCAGCTGGTCCCTCATTTTTTTTTTTTTTTGGAGAGGAGCAAGCTGACCTTCTGTGGAGTGAAAGGGTCGATTGAGGTGGGTGGCGACTGGGTTTGGGGGGCATCTGCAAAGCAACTCAGGGGAGGCCTTGGGGTGAGGGGAGGGGGATTCTCACCCTCCATGGTATGGGCAGCAAAGACCAGGAAGCCCCGCCCCACTTCTTGGAGGTAACTTTATACAGGCAAAGGGCATATTTTGGTGTGGGAGGGGAGTCAATGTCTGGGGTGGTGGCTGCTGCAGGTTGTCTGTCACCCCACTTTGCGTTCCTGCAGGCCAAGGACAACCTCTCTGGGATGGTGGCTGTTTCTCCCTCTTCTGACTGGTCCATCCAGGCACTCACTGTCCCAACACCTCACCCACAGAGCAGCACTGGAAAGCCACAGGGAGCGGGAGGCTCTGCTCTCTCACCCTCCCCGAGGGGCTGCTGGCTGCTCCTTTGCCACCCTGGGAACCGCAGGAGGCTGGGCGCCAGCTTTGCAAGGCCCAGTCCCAGACTGGGAGGCCTGCCCTTGCCTCCTCCCAAGGCTCCTGAACACGGAGTCCCAGGGTGAGGCATTCAGCAGATGGTGAGTAAACATTAATACCAGCTGACCTGCAGTGCAGGGCAGGAAATGCGAGATGGACAGTTCTGAACAGCTTCTGCCCAGGGGGTGCACGGAGGGGCGCCCACTTGCCTGCACCCACTTATCCTTAAGAAACCACTGGTTGGCTGACGGAGCCCTGGGTGTCAACTGGCGCAGCCTCCTAGCTCTTGAAGAGGGAGCCCTTCTTATACTGACAGGACATCCCCAAGCTGGGCCCTCTCTGGTCCAGCCAGGAGGAAGCTGCAAGAATGTTTCCAAGGGACACACTTGGTGCTGGTGGTAGAGGTGAATTATGGCTGAAGGCCCTGGACGCTGAGGTCTGGCCGGCGCAGGCCACTGTCAAGGGCTCTCTGATGCTTCTGCCCAGAGCGGTCGGCTGGCAGGGCCTTGCCTGAGATCTGGGTCAGTTCGGGCTGCTCCTTATTCTTGTGAAGTGGAGCTGATATGAAGCGCAGAGGCCCCGAGGCTGGGCATTCCCGGAAAACCTTGGGGCCTCTGCGCCCGTCCACACAGCAGCCTGGCCCCTCCCTTCACGAGGGGCATGGCCCTGGCCACGTGTGGAACGGCTCCTGCTGTCCTGGGGCTTGGGGTATCGGCCAGAGAACTCACCCCAGGAAGCCAGGCTGCTGTTCTCTGGGGGAGGCGAGGGAAGGGGCTCCCGCAGGCTGAGAGCAGTGGAAGAAGCCACCAGCACCAGCTGGCACCAGGGCCAGAGGCCTCCGCCCTGGACACAGTAAACATGAGCTGCAGGAGGTGGCAATCAGGCCCCAGCCCGGCCTGGGAAAGAGATGGCGTTCCAAGAAAGGCTTCGGTCTACCGTGGGTCGCAGCACCCCTGCCTGCTGCAGGAGGGAGGGACAGCACTGCCTAACAGACCTTTAGACTTGCGGGGGGAAGAGGAGGATTGCTTACGCTCAGACCTACTTTACTTCCTGTTGAGAAAACCACCCTGATTAAAAACCTTTTGTCTTGGTACAGCAAAAACAGCTTGAAAAAAAAAAGAGGATACACCTTGGTTAGTGCTGTGTAACTCTGAACACAAGCCCGTGGGGATCAGGGTTACTTTCTTTGTAAACAGACTTTTGAAATCTTTCCTTCAGTGCCTAGCACTTTCCTCTATGCAAAAGGCCAGCACCTAACACTTGTTGTTGGGTTCCACTGATTCACAGTGACAGCACAGCTTCAAATGCCCTGGCAGCTGTCCATCGCTCTTAGGGCACAGGGGACAAGACAGGCCAGCCTGGGGCAAGACAGTGTGGAGACCAGGCCCCTGATCCCCTCCACCTCCGCTGGGTCTCCTTCCTGCTGAATCCAGCCACTGCTCATCTGCACCACCTGGGGCCTCGGACCGGGAGGGCAAACTCCCAGGGTTATACCTTCTCCCCAAGAGCCCGGCAGGG
Organism: Eulemur rufifrons; assembly: GCF_041146395.1. NCBI lineage: Eukaryota > Metazoa > Chordata > Mammalia > Primates > Lemuridae > Eulemur > Eulemur rufifrons. The sequence goes on along the minus strand of NC_091005.1, from coordinate 15,753,779 downwards.
AACAGGGAGGGCCTGCTGCACCCAGGACAGCTTGAGCTCGATGCCCACTCACACCCGCTGTGGCCTGGTTACCAGGGGACAAGGTGATAAGCCAGGAGCCATGGCAGCGGGAGAGAGGGCTCCTGCCCAGTGCTGGGGCTCCGCTTCCTTCCAATTTACCCGCAAGCTACGCACAGCCCCGTCCTGAGGATCCGGGCTCTTCCCTACAGGCCTAGTCTCCCGTCTCCTCTGGCAGGGCCCGGGGCGTAGTCAGGCCCTAGGTGGGATCAGCTCATCATCTAGCCAACCTTCTGTTCCTTCACTTTCTCCTAAAACGTTTCTGAGCATCTACTGACGCTGCCCACCAACTATGGGCTGGACAGAGTCTGTCCACACAGACCTCACAGCTGAGGGGCCCCCGCAGAGGGTGAGAAGGGCTATGAGAAGGTCCCCTCAACAGGGGGACATACAGACACAGAGGGGACCTGGCCCAGCCTTGATACACAGGGGGAGGGGCTTGTGATACAGACATAGGCGTACACATGCACACACACACACACACACACACACACGGCTTCGTGGAGCATCTAGGCTGAGATCTTGACCAAGTTACTTAACATCTCTGGGTCTTAGTTTCCTCTTAGGTGACATGGGGAACACAACTGAACCTATCCTCCAGGGGCTGTCGTGAAAATGAACTAAGCTCACACACGCGGCGCTGAGCACAGGGTCTGGAACGGAGTGAGTGTGAAATGTCAGCTCTTCTTGTAGCAGGGGGGAAGGCCTGGCCCACAACGCCACCAGGCTCGCCCAGCCCGAGGGCCTTTGTGAATGGCCAACAGGGAGCTGCCTAGGAAATTCAGCTGACTCAGCTCTGGCCATCTCCAGAGGTGGAAAAACCAACACATGACTTGGGAGAAATTTTGACTTCTGAAGACGTCATGTTTGCTGAGTGGGGTGTGGGGTGGAAACAGGGGGCCCGGCCTGGGTACCATGCCTAGGGCTGTGTGGAGAGGGCTCCAGGGCCAAGAGCTGGGGGCACAGCCCCTAGTCTCTAAGTAGGCTCTCACACTGGCCCCTAAATGTGACTCCCAACCAGAGATGTGCATCAGAATCACCCGGGAGCTTGGGAAAAACACATAAGCTATGGCTTAATTACAGGCTCAACAAGGGAGGAATATTCATGGCAGAGGTGGTGTTTCACCATGTGGGTTCTAACGGGTTGGAACTTGCCCTGTCTCCATCCTGTTTTGATCAGGGCAATTTGAAACTTCATTTAGAGACTTCCTGACTCAGTTAAGGCAATGCTGCAGCAATGCCCAACGCAGCGCCCAATGCAGTACCGGCCAGTTCCCTATCTCAGCACGATCATAGCCATAGCTCCCTGCAACCTCAAACTCCTGGGGTCAAGTTCCCGGGCAGCCAGGCCCTACCTGAGGGTGCAACTGAGGAGGGCTGGGATGAGGCCCAAGCAGCTGGATTTTAAAAGCTCTAGACGATTCCGATAGCTGCCCCAGTTTGGACGGCTCTGCTGTGTGGCTTCTGAGCCAGGCTGTTGGCTTGGTTGGGCCTCTCTAGGTAAGACCACTTCCCGAGTTCAAGGAGACATGGGCCACGGGGTGGGTGGTCAGGCCCGGGGCCAGGCGGTGTGCTCAGCCCTGCAGGCAGCTTGGCCCCATCCCTGCCCCAGGAAGAGGCACCCCGCTGGCTCCTCTTTGGGGAACTCCTCCTGCGCCCCCTGCCTCCACCAGCAGCTGGGCAGCGCCCTCCCCAGCCCCCAGCCCACTCCCCCAGCTTTGGCTCCTCACTTGGCCATCGGCCTAGGGACGGAATTTAGACAGATAAATACTAAAATCCCTCCTGGCCACAGACCCATCTTCCCCAGAGTGGCATGCCCTGCGGCTGTCACGGGTGGCCACGTGGGCACTGAAAGCACAAGGTGGGAAAATATGGAAGAACGAGGAGCAGCGGCCCTGTCGGTAGGCGCAGTTCTGGAAGTGTCGCCTTGCCACTCTTCTCTCCTCCCTGGCAACGATTTGCTGCCAAACGCCCATATCACAAGACCACAGGCCTGCCTGGACCCCTAGTGGTGGCTGCAGTCCCTCTGCTGTCCCTGAGCAAGAGGGCAGGCCCGTGGGGGCTCCTCTCCCTGCCCACTGGCCCCCTTCCTCTCACAAGCCCCAGAGGGAGCGCAGGGTCAGCTGCGGGGAGAGCGGAGAGAAGGCAAATGCCCCGTGCCCTTGGCGGGACCCCTGGAGGGCTGCGACAGGAAAAGGGTCTCAGGCCGTCCATGCCAGGCCCAGCTCATCTTCCCATGTGGGTCTGTCCTTGGCAAGAGGAATCAATCAAGCTCTTGGCCACGGATACGTTACCCCTCAGTCCTCTTATCGCGTGATCTGATTTAAAAGAAATCTGCGGAATTGAGGCAGGGTGGAGGGGTTGTTTTTGCTTGTTTTGGAGAAGGGGTGGAATGAAAAATGGAGTGGAATAAAAACTGAGGCAAGGATATGAGAAGGAAAAACAAGTCCCATTCTTCCGGAAGACTGTCCACTTTTGAGCGCGCAGCATTAGTATTCCAGGGAGAGGAGTTGGGACCACACAGATTCAGAGCTGGAAGGGACCTCAGACAATCCAGTCCAACCCCAGCATTCGGGGGAGAAAACGGAGGTGAGGAGATGTCGTGCGACTTGCCTGGCCCCATGGGGAGCTGGGCGGCATGGGACCAGGGGCCTGCCCTCCTGCTCCCTCCCGTTCCCCACCTGGGCCACTTCCGTACCCCTCAGCAGTCCCAGCACTGGCCTCAGCCCTTCTGGGAAAAGACCAGACAGGCGGAGGGGGAGAGGGCTTCTGGACCGAGGGAGCTGGGGGACCCTATGTCAGTGAGAAGCCCAGGGCAACCCTCGGAGGCCGGGGAAGGGGCAGGGGAACAAGGTCAAAGTCAAAGGTTCGGAGGGAGAAGGTGCATCCAGAACGGAAGGTCCGCCAAGGACATAGCACCGTCAGTGCAACGAAGCGCCAGGGACTGGATGAAGCAGCGCCCCCCTTCTGGGCCGGGGCCCTACTCTGCAGCGAGGGGAGGCCTTGTGTGGGGTTTTAGATGCTTGGGAATCGGACAGACTTGACTTCCAATTCTGACTGCTGGCACTGTGACCTCGGGCAAGTCATCCTCCTCACGCCTGCATTTCCTCGTGTGTCAAACTGGGGATAACTGAAACCAGTCCCGGACTGCCATGCACGTTCGTGAAGACAGTAGATGCCACGTGCTCTGAACAGGGGACAGACCCCACAGGCTTTAGGCTGTGCCCTCTCTCCCTCCCAGGCTCCTTCCGCAGACACGTGAGTGTGTAAGTACGATGACACATGCCTACGTCCGAGCTACTTGGGAGGCAGGAGGATCACTCGAGCCCAGGACTTGGAGGTTGCAGTGAGCTATGACGACATTACTGCACTCTCGCCCGGGCGGCAAGTCTCGCTCTGTTGTCGACACGCGGCACCCACCACAGGGCCTGAAGACAGCCGCAGCAGGGGTGCCGCTGGGCCGTCACTGGCTCTCTAAGCTGCCCTTAAATAAACGGGCCTCTAATTAAGTGCAAGTCCCCATTTTGGGGGCAGACACTGAGGGATGGCCAAGTTCTAATGGCAGGCCCTCCCTCCGGACACAGGACACAGCAGACCTTCCCCCACCATTCCTCACAGCACAGCTCTCGGGTTTGGGGATTCCCCTGGGTGGGACCCTAAGCCAACGTCCCTGTCATCATGAACTAAATCCTCTGAAGCAGGCCGATGAGCCTCCAGGCCCAGCTGGCCGACCCAGGAGACCTGGTGACAAGGAAGCCTTGGAAAGGGCAAGCCGAGGGAGCACTTATGTGGTCTGGGTGGGACGACGGCTGGAGCAGGGAAGGACGGAGGGAGCCCGGGGCAGCCTGAGCCCGGATCTGCCAGGAAGCAGTGGCGGTGCAGTGGTGTTGCCACAGCCCGACCCCAGCTGCTCCTCTGGGCTCTTAAACCAGCTTGACCTGCTTCTCTTCCTGGCGACCGGGCCGGGCCCCAGCGAGCCCTCTCCTGTGATACCTGAGAACCTCTTCGGTTCTTCCGTGCATTGCTCCTGGGACCTGGGCCATGAAAACAAATGAAATCTTCTCCACTGTCCCCCAAAGCAAATACCCCTCAGATGTGGTCTAGGGTGTAGTGGTGTCTGTTCCTCAGAGACAGACGGGCCAGATGGGCCCCCAGCACGCCCAGTTCCTCTTCCCTCAGAACCCCGGGGAGGCTGCAGCAGCTCCTGGGGTCCCACCTGCCGAGACGCATGGCCGGGTGGAGGGCAGGGAAGGCACTCGGCACCTTGGACTGGGTGCATCATTGGACCACGTGGCATACTTGAAGCAAGTTTTTAAAAAGCCCTTTCAGATGCCCCTAAAACACTCCTCAGCCCCACCCCCACTGTCCCTTCCCTCCTAAGTCAAGGCCGTGTCACACGGGGCTGATGGCTACCCACGTTCTTCATGCAATTAGTGGGCTCATGAGCTGGAAACCACCACTGCCACGGATAATGCCCTCAGAATCCTACCTTCCACATTTTCTAGGAAGCCCATTTGCATTCTTTTTTCTGTATCCACCCCAGTCACATAAGCCGTAAACGCCCAGCAGCGATTTCTCCTCTAGTTACTTCGAAGCTAAGGGAGGGGAACAAGGGGCTGCTCTTGGGCTGAGACCCTCCTCTCTAAAGTGTTAAGGACACTCCAGCTCGGAGACACCACCAGGCCCCGGGGAGGCCGTCCCTGCAGGCCCCGCTGCAGAGCACGCAGTTCATGCCGGGGACGGGCCCAGCAGGGCGTGCCTTCTGCGTTGCAAAGGTTTTGCTGCAGAGGCTCTGATGCAGGCTGTCCTCTGCCCACGCCGCCATTTCTCCCCTTCTCCCCAGACTCAGCCAGCTGCGAATGCACCGACAATGAGGCTCTGATGAGCGAGGCACATGCCAAATGCGGCCTTGCTTGGGCTCTGGGCTGCTCCAATCCAGGGGTGCTGGGAAGGCTGAGGTTGGGGGCATGGGAAGGGGACACCCATCCTGCGGCCCACTGTGTCCTCGCTTGGCTTTCTATGACCCTGAGATGGAACCTGAGTCCCTCAACCCCTGTGGTCCTTGGGCCTCTAAAGAGAGGCAGGAAGACAGAGAGCACCAAGAGCAGCTTCTGTTCTGGCTTTTGGGCAGACACGGAGCCGATGGCCCTGATCTCAGTGTGTGTCTCCAGGCCCTTTACAGAAACCATTTCCAGCATCGGAAGACCTACCACTATCGTGGGTTTGTGTGGCCAGCTCTGTGCTGAGCACCTGACACGCGTGATCTCACTTAAACCTCACAGCAAACCCAGACGTGAGGTTGCATTATCATCCTCCATTTACAGATAAGGAAACCGAGGCTCAGAGAGCCTAGATCACTTGCTTCAAGTCAATCAACCATCAGGTGGCAGAGCCAGGGCTGGACCCCACAACCTGTGCTCTCAACGCCAGGCCCTGCTGCCTCCTGGGGAGACAACATTACCACAAAGGGGCGCCACTCAAAAGCACCACAAAAATACAAATACTGAAAGTAAACTTCACAATGAGTGAGTAAGACCTACAAAGAAGACCCAAAAACTTTGCTGCAGGATATCAAGATGACGCGATGCCCTGCTCTGAGAGGGAGATTCAGCACAGTGAAAAGGCCAATTTCCCCATAAACAAACTCATTACAGTGGGCCTAGATCTGGTAGGTGCTTTGCACTTTCTCTTTAAACAAGTCTAAGAGGCAGGTGTAGCCATCATTGGCCTCATTTCACAGGTCCAAGGAGTGCCTGGGCTTGGTGGCCAACTGTCTGGGATGTCACAGGGGAACTGATATCCTTAAGACTACCCTGAGAACTTTAAACGCAGGTTGGGGGCAGCTATGCCTAGGAGTGGGGGCTCACCCGAGGCCCCTCCCGGGGCAGCCCCTTAGGAACATGGACAGGACCCCTGTCCTGGGGGTGCTCCGAGCTGGGGGCACGGCCTTCCTATAGGCAGAGATCCCTCAGGCAGCGTGGCAACCGTCCCACCTCCCCAACAGGGACCCGGCACGATGCTCTGAGCGTGCACCCGGCATTCTATGCTATGGAAATCAGGGTCACATTTTCACTTGAAAAAATGAGTCACTGGCTCTCTAGCTAATGGGAGGGTTTCTACTTCAGTGCCAAGAACATTAATTTGACACCTGCAAATTCTTTCTGACAAAAAGGGTTTTCAGAAAATGCACGGAGCAGGTGGTAATGAGCAGACAGCTGCTCATCCCGGATGACGGAAAGGCAGACACAGTCGCGGGTGTCACTCAGGTGGAACTGAGGAATGATGGCAGACCAGACACCCCGTGAGGCCATGCGCCCATAGGCTGTACCACGTGGTCCTGGGGGCAGAGTTAGTTCTCTGAGGCTCTGCCCCGCCCTGTGCCAGGTCTTGCATCGTCAACACCTGAGTACACTCCGTCCCCCGAGGCCAGTGGCTCCCTGCACGACGGAGCGGTTTGTGGGTTTAGCCCAATCGACCAGGGAGAGAGAGACATTTGCAACACGGATGACACCTTGAATGTCCCAAATATACAAAGAGCTTCTACAAATCAGTAAGAAAAGTGGACAACGGATCTGGGCGGTGAGGGAGCAGTGTTTCCAAAATACACACACCTCTCCATACCACACTGAGAACTCCTCTCAAGAACTTGTGGAACAAGAGAAAAAGGCCCGAAAAACTTATCCTGGTGAAATCATGAGGGAATGGGGACAATGACACAACCAAACACGAGCTCCCCACCTCCTAGCTAGGTTCTGAGGTGGGTGGCTGGGCCTGCACCGGGTGAGACACGGGCCTGGTGGGTAACGATTAAGGGCTCTGGAGTCAAACGGATCCGGCTTTGGGCCTGGGCCCCACCACCTCCTAGCGGTGTGCAAGCTACTTAACCTCCCTGGGCCTTAGTTTTCTGAACTGCAAAATGGAAATAATAGAACCTCCCCCAGAGAACTGTGGGGGGGCGTCCACAGGTGCCACCAAAGAAGGGTCTCGCATAGCTCCTCACATGGTAGTGACTCCTACAGCTGAGAGTCATCTGGGGTAACCTGTGCCTCGAGCCCCCAAGCTGTATGTACGAGCCATCGCAGGCAGTGCTGAGGTTCAATTGCACCCCTGCAGGCTTCCCAGGGAAGGGACCCGCCAGGCTGGCTGAGGTCCTAGTTGACTGAATAGGCTTTCATGGTCTTGAACCCCAGGAACTCCAATTTGAGATCAGGGCTGTGTTTGAAAATATTTGAACAATCCCAACAGAGAGCATTTTCTAGATAGTCTGTAAAGGAGAAAACGGGCTTTGTCTTGTTCATGGCTATGTTTCTATTGCCAAGTGCACAGCACGTCCTCAGGGTCACCAAAGAGATTGAGCAGGGGACACTTAGGAATGTGATTCTGGTGAAGCAGCAGGATGTGGCAGAATCAGGACTCACCACTGATTGTCAGGGTCCCCAAATCCCTCCTCTAGAGAGATGGGGAAGCAGGAGCTCTTCACTCCTGTTACAACACCCCCCCCAACTGTCCCCAAGAGCAGCTTTAATCTCCTACCCACCGGAGGCCCACACGATGTGCCCCAAAGCCTTGACAACATTTGGCACTTCAGCAAATCAAGTTTCCACAGGCGCAGCCTGAACAGAGCTGTTTAATGGACTGCATCTCCTCCCGCTCCCCGTAAATGCACACGCACACAAAAACCAATTTCAGGCAAAGAAAGCTGGATGGGATTAAACAACTCAATTTAAAGGACTGAAAACTCAGCTGCTTCCAGTGAAGTCCTAGGAAAGGAACCAATCAGCAAAGTTCTGCTCTTCCTTTTTGTATTGAAATGAGGGCCGTGACTGTGCAGTGAGTCACTCCCAACACACAGGCAGAACTGGGCCACGTCCACCTGGGCCTCGCGCTGCAGGGGTGGTGCAGGGGGAGAGGGGAGGGGGTGTGTGTGTGTTGCAGGGGGAGGCAGGAGAGGCCAAAGGCACACTCACAGACCATCTGTTTTGGATTTTTCTGGAAATGCAGAAAACCTCAGGGGACGTAAAAGCTGATAACCTGCCTGGCCGTGTCTCTCTGCAGCCCAGGTTTGGGAAAGCAAATTCAGGCTGCAGGACAGCTGCTTGGGTTCCCACACGAACCTGACCCTGGCCCAGGGGAGATCAAGGTGCCTCACTCCATAGGGAGCTGTGAGCAACGTGCCTCTCCCATTGCCCCCGCCCCCAGCCCTTGTCCACTCACGCTGCCACGGGAAGGTGTAGGCAGGTCTGTGGATTCGAGAGAGCCCACTGCCTCACAGAGACACGCTCTGCCTGCAGCCCACAGCCTCAGAGCCCCGAAGAGGAAGAGGCGGGAGTCTCGGCTCAGACTGTCAGCATCCAGCACACAGCCTGCAGAGCTGGCATGGATGGGGGACAGGTGCCGCCCTTGCAAGCGGGCAAGCCTGGCTGCAAATGCTGCCCCTTGGCTGGGAGGCAGGGGAGCCCTGGAGAAGAACTACCTTGCCCTAACTCCATGGTGTGGACGCTGCTGAGAATGGCGTGGGGAAAGGTGTGTGGCTGCAGGAGACCCTCCCCCTGCTGACAGAAGGACCCAGGGCGCCCGTGCCCACAGGCTGGCCTCCGTACTCTGGCCCTCTCAGACGGGCTGCTCCTGCTGCCTGGGATCTGGGGCAGCCACTCCCTTTGCGCCAGTGGCTCTTGGAGGCCCCAGCAAAGCAAAGCTTAAGGGTCTAATTTCAAACTAGAGGTCAAAACGGATGCAGCTGAAATGAGTAACACAAGCAATGCCGACTGAGGGCTCAGCTTGTGCCCCGCAAAGCACTTAGCATGTCACAGGGAGCATGGTGTTCTCACATCCCCAGGTACTGTTATGCCCCACCGAACAGAGAAGAAAACAGACACACAGATGCAAAGTGTCTTGCTCAAGACTGGGCAGCGAGGCTGGCCTGACCCTGAAGCCAAGTGCCCACCAACCTCCGCAGACTTGCAGGGCAGACACCCAAACTCCCATAGCCTCATGTCCTCACGGACGCCCTGCACCAGGGCATAGGCGGAGTCCTTGCTCCCAAAGCTAAGAGCACAGCTGTACCTCTAGGGAGGATGCACCTTACCAGGTATGAAGAATACGGTGATTTTTAGGTGTTGATTTAAGAGCACAACAACAAAATAAGCACATCTCAGTTCTAAGACTCCCAAGTCATTCAAAAGGGGAGGCAGGGCAGCCCATGTTCTGTAAGGACGGGTGGTGTTGGTGACCTACCTCGTCGGACTCATCCGATAACGTCTGCAGTAGGATGGGGAAGAGGCTGTCCGTGTGCCGGAACATCTAGAGGGCAGAGAAGCGGGGGCACCCGTGAGCTCTCCCAGGGCTGCACACCATACAGTGTCCCACTGGTCTGCATGGACCATCCACTCCCTGAGACCCCGAGGGTTCCTCCCAGCACCTGTCACTCCTCTGCCGGCCAGGGTTTCTCTAGAACTGCAATGACCAAAGCCCTACCAAGCACAAGCAGGGCCTTGAACCAAGGTGGACCGGAAGAGGCCCCTGGCCTGGAGGCGCCTACTGGGTGATGGGCCTGGGGCTCACCTTCCGAGGAGTCTTGATGTAGAGGTGGTAAAGCCACTTCAGAACGGCAATCCTGGTCATCATCCCGATGGCCATGTCACTGAGGTGGCAGTTCAGGACCTGCACAATCCCATCGAGGTGCAGGGTCACTGGGGCTCTTTCGGTGCTGTGGGCAAGACCGAGAAGAGAGCCGGGTTGAAGCCCACCAGAGCCAAGCCCACCAAAACACGGCACCACCCAAGGCTGAGCACTCCGAATCACACACAGCCACCCCACTGCCCTGGGGGCAGGCGGTTGGGCCGGAGCCCACGGCTTACACCCTCACCTGCCTCCCACCAGCCCCACGTGGCCCAGACCGGGGGTTGGAAGAAGGGCTTCTCTCCCCCTTTCTGGAGGAGTTTGGAGCTTGCTGCTTGGCTGGAGCTATGGTAACCACACTTGGGGGAGGACAACCAGTCTTCTGGGCTCCCACTCACTCCCCTCTCCTTTCTCTAGCACGATCCTGGCTTGAGCAGGTGGAGAAAACCCCTCCAGTGTCACTGAGCCAGCCCCTCCGGACTCAGGGCGTTACGTTCAGGCCCTTTGTCGATAAAGCGAAACCAGCAGGTCCAGACAGCACAGGGAGGGCCCCAGTAACAGCCCTTGACATCCGACCAGCCCTTTGCAGAGCAACCAAAGAGTGGGGACAGGACAGGGATGGTGGCCTGTCATCTCGCCCTGTCCCAGAGCACTTAGCACAGAAGCCTTGACAGCTGCCTCCACGAAGCACGCTCTTTTGAGCTGGGGAACAGGCAACAGAGCCTCTGCCTGCGAGATACTGATGATGTTCTGCACACACTTTTGTTCCGGTGGGCACGGGAAAGCCCTGGCTTCCAAGGACAGAAGCCTTGCTGGTTTCCAGTCGCAGAAAAGTCCCGCTAGGCAACTTGGGGGAGGGTGGGTGCCACAGGGGGACTGCGAGTTAGCCTCTGCCCAAAGCAGTGCTCCCCGGCAGAGGCTGTGGCTTTCAGGGACGGGGACTGCACGGGTAGAAAACCTCAGATGTCAGGGAGAGGCGCCTTCCGATGCGTCACACTGTATTTGCCAAAAGGTGCCCTGGCAGGTGCAGGCTGCAGGCTACCTTTCCCGAGGACCTGGGCCGGGCGGTCCAGTCGCCCGCCTGTACGACACAGTCCTTCGTGGCATTTCCAGGCTGCTCAATTATTCATTTGCGTCAGGGAATGACGGCTGTGCTTTCCCCATTCACCTGCAGCCTCTCTGAAGCTCATTTGATGTGAATTCCCAAAGGGCGCAATTCTGAGCTCTGTAATTGCGAAGCGGAATTGCTATTTAATACGGTTTGATGATCCCGCAGCGCCTGTTTCAGGGGTGAGAGTGGGCACAGCTATCCTCTGATGGCCGGAAGATCTGGGCATGCGACACAGATCCAGAACTGACAGAGCCCACAACTGAGCCTCTGGGTGGGCAGCTACTGTGATTTCCCGGGAGTCACGTGGCTGGAAGTTCCCGGTGTCGTCTGAGGATATCAAAACTTCCAAATTCTTTGGTAGCCTAAGACAGATGGGGAAACTCCAGCACAGAGAGGGGAGTCCGGGGTGGTAAACTCAGGCTCTCAGCCAATCTCTTAATCGGTCTCTCTCGAGCTTGCTGTCCAACAGAAATACAATGCAAGCCACAGACACAATTTTACATTTTCTAGTTTTAAATTAAAAAGGAAAAAGAAACTGGCCGAATTAACTTTAATGATGTCTTAATTAACCCAATATATCCCGAATGAGCATTTCAACATGTAATCAATACAACAGTTAATATAAATATTACTAACAAGATACCTTATATTCTTTTTTGTGTCCTAAGCCTTGGAAACCCAGCACGTGTTTCACACTTACGGCGTGTCTCAGTTCAGACCTGCCACGTTCCAGGTGCTCAGCAGCCATGTGACAAAGTGATCCCTGCCAGGGCTTCCGAAGCATTTCTTACCATCTGACGATTTCCTAGATACTCCCTGGCCCTCTGCCTGAAGGCAGCATTTACTCTCTTATCTCCAAGTCCCTCTTCCCCCCACCCCGGGTGGCCTCCCACAGAGCTCCCTCCCTGGTGATTCTGTGTGGGTCTTCTCGGGCCAGCAGACTCCCGTGGCCAGAGGAGCTGGCGTTCTAGCGGAGGAAGAGACGTCTATCCACAGCCTTAGTAAAGCGGGCGGTGAATGGCGAATGAAAGCCTCCTCCCCTGCCCCCAGCCTGGTCTGTCCTAACCCTGTGAGCCCCAAAGTCCACAGGGAGCCCCTTTACACCACAAGCTGCAGGGCGTTTGGGCGGCCACACGGGGCCCAGGGTGGCATGAGTGCCCCTGCTTGGCAAATCACTGCCACATTCTCAGCTGCATGGCCCCCTGGGAGGAAGACCTTGTTTGTACGTACTTACCCCAGAGGCTCAGGGCTGCCCGGGCCTAGCAACGGCCTGCCCGGAGCTGCTGGCGGAGGGAGGCAGAGCCAAGGCCATGTCTCCGCTCCACCCCCCAGGGCGGCCCAGGGGTGTGCGGAACCTCCAGGAGGAATAATGGCTCTGACAACAATGATGACGACTGTGCTGAAGACGATGGTAACAAGCACTGTGCTGAGAGCTTTACCTGCACAGCCACGTGTGACTCCCTCAAAAGCCCAAGTGGTGTTACTTCCATTTTGGAGAAGAGGGAATTGAAGCAGAGACATGAAGTGACCTGTCGGAGGTTGCAGGTAGCGGTAGAGCTGACAGTCTGAATCTGAGCAGCCTGACTCCAGAACGGTCTCAGCCACCGTAGGGCACAGCCTTCTACTCGGGCAGCAGGCTCAGGGGAGTCCACGGTGGCATCACCTCCAAATGTCTCCTGGCAGGGGTGGCCCCTGTGTGCACAGGCCCCTCTCTGGCCAGGGCAGACCTGGCAGCCCCAGGTAGAGAGAGGAGGTTATCACACACACACTTGCAGTGTATTGTCTTGTCAAAAAGGGAGACAAAGTCTCCATGTGGGGACACCTGGGGAAGCCTGATGCTTCCCGCCTGTGTGGGGCACACTCCACAGCCAAACAGGGCCCAGGTCCCTCCACAGGCCCAGCTCTGTCACTCACAGTGGTCCGGAGATGCGGCTGGCCAGCCCGCAGTGGCACCTCCTTCAGGCAGCGCTGTCTCAGGGCCGAATAACAGAAGGATTTCACGGAGCTGGTGTACGAACTGGCAGCGTTTTGTGTGCTAACATTCTCCAACTTTCTCCATGACAAATGCCAGCTGGCACAAACCTGAGGACATGGGCAGTCTTCAGACTGCTGGTGAGGCAGGCCCAGCCTCAACCTACCAAGAACTCAGTGACTGAAGGGGACCTCGAGGTTCATGTAACCCCATCCTTCAAAGCACGGATGAGCAGACCCAGGCCGGAGACAGGACAGGACCCATCCAAAGCCACGGGGCTTTGCATCGAGAACTCATTCCCTAGGCTGGAGACGCTCTCCCGGGATCTCTCTTGCCTTGGCTGTCTGGAGATGTAGTCATGGGAGGCAGGTGTACCCCAGGGCGCCGGGGAGATGGATCTTAGTGCCTGGGAAAGGGAGGGTCACCATCCTATCCGCCCTGAGCAGGCAGCTCTCAGCGGCTCTGATGGGTGGAGCTGGCCGCAGCTGTGGCTGAGTCTCTGCACACTCGGCCGGGGAGCTGGGACTCCAGGACCCTGGGTCCCTCCTGGAGGGGCCATGCTGTATGAGGTGCTCAGCTTCCCAGTCTGGAGCCTGAGATGGGGCGCCCTCCGCCCTGGCTTCTCTTACCCATCAAGAACAGAAGGAGCTCACTCCCAGTTTGAAATATATTTCTGCATTGGTTCCAAAATGTCTAGACGAGTCACTCCTGGGGGCTTCTGAGTTATTTCAAGGTGTCTGCAAAGCCCCATTTTCACCGAGCATTTTTTCTCATAAAGCATCTTATAATGAATGTCTTACACATACATGTGCTACAAATTCCAAATGCGTGGCACTGCTGTGGCTATTAAAATATAGATTTACTGAATGATGTTTCTGTTACTACCCATAAATAATAATAAATTCCAGTTGTTCTCTGGGAGACAGCACTTTATTTCTGTAACGTCTAACTCTTCAGACCTGCTCATGTTACATCTCTCATCAAATTAGAAGAAAGGCAAATCTAAAAATAGAGTTGCTTCTGAACTTGAAATTGCTTTTTAAAAATATAAGATCATTGCACATTTTTTCAATCATCAGATGCTAGAAGTTGGGAAGCACTGATTTCTAGATCTTTCTGCCTGCTTATGCACAGGGCAGCCAGCTATAACCAGGGCACTGTACTGAATGTCGCTGAAGACACCATGACCCTTGGCAAGGCCCTGGCATCAGACTGGAAGACCCTTCATCCAGCGACACCCCTTTAAGATGTGAGAACTCCAGCAGCAGATGAGCCAGGGAGGGAGGGAAGGCCAGCTGCAAAACTTCTGGAACTCCAAGGGCGACTCATGAAGTTAAACACACGGGCTCTGGAGTCACACAGACCGGGGTTAAATTCCAACTTGGTCAGTAATTATTAGCTGAGTGACTCTGGGCAAGAAGTTAACTTCTCTGGGTCTGTTTCCTCATTTGTAAATGAGGATAATGAGGTTCTTATAATAATGACTGGAGCTAAAATGTGTAAAGTGCTTTCTGTGTGCCGGGCACCATCCTACGCTCTTTACATACTGTCACTCGTTTATCCCCATAGCTATCACTACATGCAGTTTACAGATGAGGAAATGGAGGCAGGCCGGAGTCAAGCCACTTGCCCAAAGGCCACCGCCAGGCACGCTGGAGTCAGGATGTGAACCCGGGCAGTTGGCGCTACCACTCAGAGCACTCGTGAGACATCAGGGACGTGCCTGGTGGACAGACACCAGGTGGTGAAGACTATTCCCTCTTACTCGGTCCTCGGCTGTGAGCTTGCTCCTGACACCCCATTTCTTCGCCCTTCACCCCTCCCGAGGAGGCCAGTTGTCGACTTCCTGTGTATTTCCTGTGCTGTGGAAGACGGAGGAATCTGGTTTTCTAGTGGCTCTCCCCTGTGGCTAAGCCCGTAGCCACCTACGGCTTGTCCCAGGAAAGAGGGGAGAGGAGGGGTGAGAAGAGGCTCATGCTCTTGAGTCAGTTAATTCTCCCTGTATTTTGATCCAACTGAAGAATCTTTAAAAAATTGAAGGTGCAAGCACTCGAGGTAATCCCTGAGCCCACGAATGTGAATCCAGAGTTGCGTGTGGACGTGCATTCTTCCGGGAACAGGGTCTACAGCTTTTCTCAGGCTCTCCAAGGGTCAGTGACTGCCACCACCACCGGCAGTTTTCTCCCAGGTGGGGACAAATGCCTTGCTGCCACGGGAGGGGTTCCCGGTTTGGCCACTGCCCGTGGCAGGCCTGAACTGAGTGAGACTGGCCATGCACCTGGCAAATCGCAGGGCGGGTTTTGTTTCTTGGTGACCCTGCCTGAGGCCATACTGTCCAAGCTCAGCTCAGCCTCCCTCTGGCAGCACCGACTGCGCGGAGGAGGAGGTGGGGCCCAGGCACCCCGGCTCTGGCGTCACAGCCTGCAGGCTGCCCCCTCCCTAGTACGGCCAGCGATCGGTCTGCAGCTGCCATGCGGAAACCTTCACGCACCCGCAGGAGTCAGGAAGCACCAGATGATCTGTTCCTGTTTGGTTTTTCATTTTAAAACTGTAGGAGTCACCACTGGCTACTAAATGACAGGTATGAACCAAAACCCTGGTTCCAGTCTGCTGGTTCCTGGCCTTCGCACGGAACTGCGGCCTCCCGTAGGCCCACCCCCGCCAACAGCCGTGCCACCTCCCCAGTGAGGGAGCGGGGAGCCCGGGCCCCTCCACGCGCATCAGTCAGGCCCTCCCTGTGCCTCTTCCTGGACCTTCCCGACCTCCCACTGCCACTCCCTTGGAGCGTGACAACCCTTGTAGCCCAGATTATAGTGACAGGTCTACAACAGGCTTTTCAGCTGCCAGACGGAGGCTTCTAAATGCCAGATCTGATCCTGCCATTCCCACTCCCAGTGCTGGCTCCCACAGCCTCGGGGACAACAGCAGAACCCTCAGCAGGACACCCTGGTCTCCTGCAACTCTGCCCAGACCTCTCCCCGAGTTCTGGGATCCACTGTCCAGGCTGCCTCCTTCGCCTCCCCTGGGATGCTCAGCGCCCCCTGGAACAGCGCCCTGACCGCCCCACTCACACCTGCTCTTCCTTCCAGCCTGGGCTTGGAAACGATACCCGGATATCCGGAGTTTGGCTCACACTGAACATCTAGAAGTTATTCTTCCCCTCACCTCTCTCCTGTCTACCACACCCCATTTGTCAGCAAATCCCGTTGTTCCACCTTCAAAGCAGACCTCAAACCCGCCCAGCTTTCTCCATCTGCGGACCCCCCAGCCAGAGCCTCTGTCCCTCCTTGCCGGGATGGCTGTGGGGGCTCCCTGGCTGGTCTGCGCCCACTGGAGCCCCTGGGTCCATTCTCTACACAGCAGCCCCCTGTTTGCCCTCCCTCCTCATCCCTAAGATGAAGACACTGACCCCAGCGGACTCAAACATAAACAAAATCGAAATGGCCCCGCACAAAGGATTTAGCGCAGCGCCAGGCCCCGGCAGCACGGGCTGAGCGTCACCCCCGTCACCCGCCATTCTCAAGGCCCAGCGTGGGCACCACGGCTTGTTCCCCCAACACTCTTTGTGGAGCAACCACCCCCTTTTCTGGTAACTTCCTGGCTACTCCTCTGCCTCCCCACGAAAGCGCCACGTGCGGGGCTGGCTCTTTATCTCGGAACCTGAACCAGGTGGGTGCTCTGGAAATGCACAACTGACCGAAAACGAGCGAACGATCACATTTACTCATCTCGACCGACATGGCAGAGGTCCTGGGGTACATATTTACAGTCTGTACTTGCACACTTGGAAAACACACTCGGGCTTTAGAGATAAGAATTAATTCACAAGTGATATAAAAGGAGGAAAGGTCCTAGGGTCTGGGAGAAGAGCCTCTTGGGGTTGAGTGCACGTCTTCTCTTCATGAGTGACTGGTCCCCCAGGGCCCAGGTCACCATCAAGTTCAGACGGAAGAAATCCCCTGTAGCAGAACCGCCACCCAATCCAGCCCCACAGGCACCGATGCTGCCCAGAGAAAAACTGGTACGGGGTCAGTCCAGGGGACTCAGACCAGACAGAACCGTGGCAGTTCCCTCCCCAGGGGAATCCCATGTCCCTGCAGGGAGTTGGAGGGAGTCGGCCAGGAGGGGACTGTCTCGCTGCTTGGCCTGCACTGCCCTCGCGTGGAAAGCTTTGTTATTACAGCTGACCTGGGCACTCCGGGGCCCGCGCTCCAGTTAATCTATCAGTTAATGACTGTGTGTGTTCTGGGATGTCCTCCTGGCAGTCTGGTTGGCCTCACCTTGTCTTGCACGTGCAGAAGGTGCTGGGCCCAGGCATCGCAAGTGTCTCACTGAGTCACCACACAAGCTGTACGTTTACGACTTGCATTTACTGCCCTCCTGCAGCTTCTAATCCCTCCCCAAAGGCGACCTGCCCATTACGGTGGGCGGGGTGGGTTTGCCCAGTGCCCTTCAGATCCCTCAACAAGCAACCCCCTTGTATACAAGCGCGCGTGCCCAAGGTAGTAGCCCCAAGCAGAGTCTGCCTCGGGTCTTTGATGCAGTCTCCTGCACCCAGGGAAGATCTCGGCTGTGTACTTTCCACAAACACTTCTGGCTGGAACAAACCACTTACCTGGCCTGAGTGAAGACACTGATGCCACTACTGAAGCTGGAGTCACAAGAACCATCTGGACCTCCTGGCAGAAGAAAAGGAACACGGTGTCAGGAAAGGCTGCTGGGTCTTTAGAATAAACAAGATCCCTGTTACAAGCACATGTGAGACCCTCTAGTGCCCCACACCCTGATTCAGGCTCTTGAAAACGAACACAGCTCTGGAGCCCGGAGGACCCAACGCTGACTCACTCCCCAAAGCCCTGGGACAGCACCCACGCCCGTACGTTCTTAGACACAGCAATCTCGCAAGGAGGGGACACCAGTGCTGAACACTCCTGGGAAATCTCAGGAGTTACTGGCCTGCGGGCAATGGACGTTCACAATGACTGGGATACTCATCACCCTTAGCTAGCAGGAAAATGCAAATCCGAAGCACAGTGAGATACTTCACACCCACTAGGATGGCTAAAATAAAAGAGACCGATAATAACAAGAGAGGATGTGGAGAAACTGGAACCCTCACATACTGCTGGCAGGAATGGTGTGGTCACTCTGGAAGACAGTCCAGCAGTTCCTCAAAAAGCTAAACACAGAGTGGCCATATGACCCAGCAATTCCATTCGTAGGTACATACCCAAGAGAAATCAAAACCTATGTCCACACAAAACTTGGACATTGTGTTCACACCAGCATTATCTACAACAGCCAAAAAGTGGAACTAACTCAAATGTCCACCAGCTGACGGAAGGATAAATAACATGCACTGCAATACAATGGACTACTAGCAATACAATGGACTAGTACGTGGTGATAAACGGGAGTGAAGTTCTGATACATGATACAACATGGATAAACTTTAAAAAACACTGTGCTAAGTGAAACAAACCAATCGCAGAAGACCACAGGTTATATAATTCCATTTACAGGCAATATCCAACAGGGGCAAATTTACAGAGACAAAAAGTAGGTTAGAGACTGCCGAGGGCTGGAGGAGATGGGGGAAGGGGGATGGTGGCCAAGGGATTCTCTTTAGGGAACCGAACATGCTCTGAACTTGATCTTGGTGATGGTTACACAATTCTGTGAAAACACAAAAGTCACTGAATTGTACACTTTGAGTTGGGTGAATTGTATGGTATGTGAATTGTATCTCAATACAGGGCTTAAGAAATGACTTTGGGGAAAGGACCGTGACCCTGCCCTTGGCCCAGTCTTTCTCCATGCGGCCAACCCAGTACCTGTCATTTGTATTTAACTTCCTGCTGCATGACCCAGGATAGAAGCGGCATCAGCGATTTATTTTTCTCACTTAAGGGATAATCGTAAAATTCCAACCTTTTTCTTTTGGCATCTAATTAAGTTTCCTAAAGAGCCAAGATGTTCGGGATCTGGAAGGCTGCCAGCAGGACCCTATTCCAACTTGAGCTCTGGTCCGCTGGCTACACCCCTGTGGCACGGAGGGCGGGGAGGGAGCTGGCAGCACTCTCTGGAAACAACCCAGACTCCGCGATCCACAGCATGCCTTGTTACCCTTTTTGCCCTCAGTTTTCTCATCTATACAATGAGACTGACACCATTTATACTGCCTGATCCATATTTTACATATATTTTCCTAAATTAAAAAAATGGTTTCATCTTGAAATTAATTTTAGATGTTCAGAAAAGTTGTAGAAGAGTAAAGAATTCTTTGTGTACCCTTCACCCCAGTGTTAGCTGCCCCAGGCGCTAACACTGCATGTGGCCATAGCACAATTAGCGAACCCAGGAAGTTAACATCCATACAATACCATTAACTAAATGATAAACCTAATTTTAATGTC
Organism: Eulemur rufifrons; assembly: GCF_041146395.1. Taxonomy (NCBI): domain Eukaryota; kingdom Metazoa; phylum Chordata; class Mammalia; order Primates; family Lemuridae; genus Eulemur; species Eulemur rufifrons. The sequence goes on along the minus strand of NC_091005.1, from coordinate 15,734,605 downwards.
ATGAGTTTTCCCATTCCTGTTTTTTCTTTTTCTTTTTTTTTTGAGACAGAGTCTCGCTCTGTTGCCAGGGCTAGAGTGCCGTGGCGTCAGCCCAGCTCACGGCAACCTCCAACTCCTGGGCTCAAGCGATTCTCCTGCCTCAGCCTCCGGAGTTGCTGGGACTACAAGCACTCGCCACCGGGCCCAGCTAATTTCTTTCTATTTTTAGTAGAGACAGTGTCTCGCTCTTGCTGAGGCTGGTCTCGAACCCCTGACCTCAAGCGATCCTCCCGTCTCAGCCTCCCAGAGTGCTAGGATTACAGGTGGGAACCACCACACCCAGCCCAGATCCCCAGATTCTACACTCAAACTACACTATTTGGCCTCTCACATTGAGGTTTTCACAGTGATGGACCCACAAGCCAAGAGTGCAGGCGGCCTTTAGAAACTGGAAAGGGTAGGGAAATGGATCCTCTCAGAGGGGCTCCAGAAGGAACGAATCCTGCTGTCCCATGTTACACTTCTTACCAGAAGTCTGCCCCAGTGCCTTACTAAGTCGATGTTTATATCATAAACATGTATTAAAACAACACCAAAGCACTTACTATTGAGAACGTGCCATGTGCTATGTGCTAAGTACTTTACATGCAAAAACCTTTTTTGAGACTCACAACCATACCCCAGGTTAGCTGTTATTGCTCTCACTCTGTTTGACAAGGCAGGAGTCTGAAGCTTTAGAAAGGTGAACAGCTGTCCATGGGCAACAGACATGAAGTTTGCAGAGTCAGGACTCACAGGTGGCTGGGACCCCAAAATCTTTGCTGTGACACCTGAGATAACCAGGGAACATCATGAAGGGGACCAGGCTGGATGTGTTAAGTGGCGTAAGAACTCAGAACCGGGGAAAGGACACGTGTTGTGGGTTCCCCCAAGGGGCAGGCCAAGGCGGGGGCTGGAGCAAGTGACAAGGACTGCCCTGACCGGAGGTCTGTGGTCAGCGGAGGAGGGAGAAGCTCTGGAGGGTGTAAGAGTGTGTGTGTGTGTGTGTGTGTGTGTGTGTCTGTCTGTCTGTCTGTCTTGCCTGCAGTGTGCTGTGAAACGTGGTGCTGTGGGTGAGTCAGCACAACTACACCAAGACCGCGCAGGAGGGTCCTGTCTTCAGCCTGGACCAGGGTCGCAACAGCGGGAGCGGAGTGGGTAGAGTAAGCAGGAGAGGCTGGGGTGGACGTGTCCACTGCCCAGCTAATCACCTGTCCCCTGGCTTGCTGGGACCTTCTCCTGGGCACCTTGGGAAAAGACTGGTGGTTAGTTAGATACAAGCTGAGCAGGCCTGAGAGTGGATATAAAGGTCCCAAGTAGCTGCTGCTATCTCTAGGAACTGCCATAAAGCGAGCTTTTCATCTGCTGAAGTGCTGTTTAGGGGCAGTAAAATCCAGAGCCAAGCTGCCCGAATGTATCCTGGTTTAGAGTAACGGTCTCCTGAGCAAGCAGCTGTTTGAAGAATGCTTAGGAAAACTATCTAAAAAGGTAAATGAACTGCATTGGCCGGGAATCGAACCCGGGCCTCCCGCGTGGCAGGCGAGAATTCTACCACTGAACCACCAATGCTCCAGCTACTATGAGGTTTTTAGCTGCTGCCACGAACCACAGGATGAAGCAGCTCCTCCCCAGAGAACTTGACTTTACTGCCACATAAGCAGAAAGGCAGGGCAGGGGCCACTGGGTTCCACTTTGGGGGAATAGGCAGTAACTTTTTTTTTAAATTGAGAAACAATTCATATAACAAAATTTCACATAACACAAAAGCATACAGCTGGGTGGTTTTTAGTACATTTATAAAGTTGTGCACCCATCACCTCTATTTAAGCCTAGAACATTTCTATCATCCCCAAAAGAAACCATGCATTTGTCAGCAGTTGGTCCTAATCCTTCCTTTCCCCCACGCCAGGCAACCGTTATTCTACTTTCTGACTCCATGGATTAAGAGGCACCGTAAACTTTTAAGTCAGTATAAAATAGTCAAAACTTCTACATGTTGTACTTGTCAAGGTACAAACAAAGCAAAGTAAATAAAAACAAAATTTAAAAACCCACTATCAAAGAAAATAAAAGCAGAATATGAAATTGTATAAGTTGTATGACCTTAACTATATATGTGTAGATAAAAAACTGGAAAAAATATGCCAAATTTTAATAGTGACTGTCTCTTGGTGGACAGTCTTCCTTCTTTGTATTTTTCTCTAATTTCCAAACTTTCTAAAATGAGAATCAAAAAAACCCACCAAAAGAAAATACTCATATATCAGTGAGAGTTCATAAATACGTCTATTTCTTCTAGTTTCCCCTGGGAAGAAAGCTCCTCTCTTTGAAGGCCTCTATTAACTTACCTCCTCGAGGTTTTTTCCCCTCCCAGGAGCTGCCAAAAAGTTTTCAGCTGCTGCATTGGCCGGGAATCGAACCCGGGCCTCCCGCGTGGCAGGCGAGAATTCTACCACTGAACCACCAATGCTCCAGCTGAGTACTACTTTGCCTCCAGCTGTTTTGCTGCTCTGGCTTGCAGTGGTGACAGCACAGCTGTAACCTGATGCCTGAGACAGGTCCAGCATGGAATGCTGCTCAATTCTAGCAGCCAACTGAGCTCCATGGGACACACAAGCTTGACATTCTGCTCAGATGTTCACAAGAGAACTCCGTGTATGGCAACCGGAGAACGAATATTCTTTAGCAATTCTTTCGGCTCCTGGGTGTAGGTTCCAGACCTGACTCTATTATCCTTACAGATTTGAGTAGGGTGTGCATCAATTTACTCTCTGGCTGATTCTGCAAAGGTGGATAGCACCATAATGCTGATCTGTGACCTCTCGGTGAGCAAAGAAGCCCAAGAGATATGAAAACATCGGGTAACATCGAGAGTCAAACTCCAGACACCAATCAGCATATGAGTAGTTTTCTGTATGTTACAGATACACAAGGAAATGTTAAAGGAGTTTGAAAGAATACAACAACTTCATTTTTAAAAGGAACTGAATTGGGCAGTGAAATTCCCAAGTATTGAGTAAACTGAAGCTAGAGCTTTCTTAAGCCTCCCTCCCTGAGAACCACACACACGGTCAAGGCAGCCGGGCCTGCAGGCGGCTGGATGTCCATGGCCAACAACCGAGTGCGTCCTGAATCCGGGTGCCCCTTCACGCTCCAGACCCCACCCTGAAAACAGCTATTTCCTGTAGCCGAACCCAGGACAAAGATTAAGCAAAGGCTCAGTGGCCTTTGTGGCAGTAAGGGTTAAGATCGTGGCCTCTGAAGGCCACCTAAATAGGTTCAAGTCTCAACTCTACCCTTCCCCTGTCGCTGGACGCGTCATGCTGCTCAGCGCCCCTGTGCCCATCTGCAGGTCCCACCTCGCTGGGCTGTTGCCAGCATTACGTGAGTTAGCGCGTATAACGCAGCCCCAAGGCAAGTCTGGTGACTTCCGGCTGGGGCTCCCATGGGAGGTGACGGGCCGGGGCACAGTCTACTCACCACTGCCTGCCCCTTCCTGCTTTGCCAGGGTGTCGTCGGGGTGGGGTTCTGCCTGCCTCTGGAGCACTGGCTTCGGCTCGTCCGGCTCATCGTCCTCAGGGGTGACCAGCTTCATCAGGCTCTGGTTGCACACATTGGCCACCTCCTTGATGCCTGAGTCACTGATGTAAGGAGTGGCCCTACCCAGGGGGGTCTTCTCTAAGCCTGGTGTCCCTGGTCAGGGGCTCAGTCCTCCCCAGGGCCTATGCTGGGCGGACAGAGAGTGTGAACCCTGTGCCTGCTCTCCATGCTCTCCTGGTGCCCCTGTGAGATGCTTCTCTTCTTCTCATAGGTCCCCTTCCAGGTGGCCCTCCCACTCCAGCGTCCCTCAACTTCACAGTCCCTTAGGGGCTGCTCTGGTTTCTTCTCTCTCAGAGCAAAGGATACTTTTCTTGCGGTCATCGTAGGCCAGGCAGGGCAGGACGGCAGTCAGGATCCCAGAAGAATAGGGTAGCATCACCCGGCCGGCCAGCTGGATGAACTCCCGCATCCAGCACATGGCCGTCAGCTGGATGAGGTCGTCTGGAAGGGGAATCGGTGGGTTCCAGGGGAACTGGCGTAAGCAGCCAGAGCGCTCCCTGCCACCGACCATCCCCAAGCCCAAGGCTGGCTTGCTCTGTTACCTGCCTGCTTTGCTCTCCAAAGGAACATTCAGGCACAGGCTGGTGTGGGGTAAACTGTGAAAGGAGCCCTCCCTGCACCCCTGCCCCTCTGCAATGCAACTCCGTATCTCCTCTCGTCAGGAAGGGGGGTTTATCTCTCTGCCCAGGCCCGACTGTCCCTGTTGCCCCAGCTGACAGCTGGATGACTGCCAGACATGAGCGAGGCCACCGGGGACCACGCAGCCCAGCCAACCCTCCAGTTCACTGTACATGCACAACTGAGCCCAGCCAAGCCTGGCCCAGGTGAGCAGAACCACCCAGGCCGGGTGACTCAAGACCAGTAATTAAGTGTCAGTTGTTTTACGCTATTATGTTCTGTGGTGGTGTGACACCCCCCAGAGGCTGACAGATGTGGAATTCCAACCTCCAAGCATTTCAACTCCCAGTGCTGAGGCCAAGTTCACCAGCAAGGAGGCCCCTGGATCTTACTTCACTCCAGGCTACACCTGGTGAAAGGACCTCCGTGTCAACAGAGAACCGAGACCTCCTGCTCACAGAGACCCTGCTCCCAGGGCCCAGTGTCCCACGGGTCACCACTCCTCCCAGAACTCTCTCCTGCCCCTCACTGAAGCCGAGGTGGCGGTGGCCGTGGGGCCTCGCCACACTCACCTGTGGTCTGGCAGTGGATCACCAGGATGTTGGCCATCTCGGCAAACTTAACACTGGAGGGGTTCTTCTTGATTTCTTTCAAGAATTCTCCAAGAACAACCTCACACCTACCGATGAGAAAGGAGAGTGGAAACAGCACACGTCAGCCAGGGCCGAGGAGCCCCAACTGGCACCCATTTCTGCTCGGGGGCAGCCACCCAGGGGCGACCGCACTTGGACACGTGGCAGATGAGTGTGCGCAGAGGCTGCTGGGTGCCGAGCTCTCAGCTCCTGGAGCAGGAAGCACACCCGCCGGGAAGAAGAGCGGGGCTCATTTCCTGCCCCTCGGCTGCGCCCGTCTGTGCTGTGGGGTACTCGTGCACAGCGCAGGGGCCCAGCAGGTGGCCCTCACATTTTCCGAATCTCTTTGCCGTTGTCGCCCAGGATCTGGAACAGGCCGTCCAGGATCTCCGGCAGGTAGTCTAGCAGGTTGATGTCTGGCACGGACTCCAGAACCAGGATCTGCGTGGGGGGAGGAGCACAGGAGGGGGGGGTCACACCAGCCTGAGCAACTTGTCTCCTCCTTCCTGACCCTCTGGGACTGGGCAGTGGGAAGGGGACCCTGCCTGCAGGTGTCCCCCGGGGGAGGGGATGTGAGCAGCTATCATGTTTTGTTAAACCTGCAGGGGAATGGTAATTTGACTCCAAGGCAATCCAGATGCTAGAGGAGAAGGGTGTGGATGGGGAAGGACTCTGAGGCTAGGATAGGCGTGACTGCTGGAAGGAGCATTACTGGCTTCAAAGAGAAATCAGAGTTTCCTAGGACAAGGAATGAACTGGATCCCCTTCAGGGCCACCATGATGGGCTTTGGGGGCAAAGCTAAATGAAGTGTCTTTAGATTGTCAGGTGTCAATGGCTATTCCAGGGATAACAAGGAGGCACCCTGTGACTGAAGGGACTGCCAACGGGGTTCCAGAGAGCAATTACTAAAGCAGAGGCTCATTCAACCAGAGGCTGGAGAGACAGTGTTGGGGCCGGACCTTACCCAGGAGATGATGAACTGCCGGGCATACTGGTTGTTGGAGTAAATCCTCTCCCGCAACAGGGGGATGAAGCCCACCAGGTCAAACTTGCTGCTCTCAGTCACGATGTCCTGTGGACCAAAGGAGCGTGAGCTGCCAAGAGCCAGAGACTGGGGCTGGCCCAGGGCTGGCTCCAGGGGTCAGGTGACCACAGAGGAAAATGGCAGAGCCCCAGCCAGGCAGGAGAGGCCCCTGGAGTATCCATTCTGTTAACAGGCTAGAGGACAAGCAAAACTGTTGGGCGGAAAGCAGGATTCCAAGGGAAGAGAACTAATACAATGGCAAAACCCTCCTCTCTGTGGTCTGGAAGGATCGCCCAGCCCCCCAATCCTCAGGTGGCAACACCACAAGGGGATGTTTAGGGTGATGGCACAGTTCTGTGTTTCTATTGTGGTGGTGACACAGCTCTGTACACATGTCAAAGAACTGCACCCGGAAGAGTAAATTTTATTGTATGTAAATTAAAATACTAAAAAAAAAAAAAAAAATTTGGAAGAGCATCCCCAATGATAGAACTTCTAAACTGTACAGACAGATGGGAGAAACAGAGTCTAGAAATAGAAGTGGCAACAAAGTACAAATACCTTTAAAAGGCGGTCTAGGAGCTCCGATCCGCTTTTCACGTTGGGGTCTGGGTCAGCGGCCAGCTGCGACGGGGACAGAGGGGAGAGACACGGGGGCTGTGTTCACAGCTGAACAGAAGACACAGGTCTCCTGCGAACCCAGGGCCCAGGCCTTGGTGCAGCCTGGAACACCTAACGGCACCCCGCCCAGCGAGGAGAGCTGAGGAAGGTCGGGGTGGGGGGATGGGCAAGCTGGAGCCAGCTAAGGACCCCCACGCAGCAGATCCCCTCCTGCTCAGGGACGTCTCCTGTGACCTGCTGGGTGCCTGCTCCCTGCTGCGACTGGGCAGGGGGTCACTTCCCATCGCCCTTCCTCAGGGGGTTCCGATCTTAACATGCTGAGTCCTCTCTCCTCTCCTGGAGAGGGGACGGGACAGCTTCAAGACGATACTCTAGAAAGGACCATGGCATTCCACGGGGGCAGAAGCGCTGCAGGGTGGCTCTGCACCTGGGAGGGGAACGCCATGAGGCTGAGAGAGGTGCGGAAGAGAGAATTAGAGGCTCCAAAGCCCTTCTAAGAAGAGCTTTTTCTAGAGCACGTGTGAGCTAGAAATCATTGCCCTCCACGCATGGGAAACAGTCTGTATAATTGATTCACTTTCATCACCTCCAACAGGGAGGTTAGTGCTCCTCAAATGATCAGTTTTTTCCCTCCACTGTGTGGTAGACTGATACTTCCATAAAATGCAATAAAAATGAATTAAGAGAGAAATGAAAAAAATGTAAATATAAGCACATTTAAAGAAATCATTAGATTCAACAGGCAGTAAGTGTCCCTTGCAGCCACACGTTTATCTGCTCTGCGTGCATCTGGGGAAAGGGACCCAAGCACCCCGGGTCCCAGGAGGTCAAGTGAGGGGCGTGGACTGAGCTCAGCCCAGCTGGGAGGGGCAGTCACCTTGCTCAGCCCGTCAAACAGCACGTTGAAGTGGGGCAGCACGGCGCCGCGGGCCACCTTGACGATGTTGTAGAGCGCCTCGCAGGCGTAGTAGCGCAGCCTGCTGTCCGCGTCATTGAAGCAGGTCAGCACCGGCTCGATCAGCTCCTTCAGGTAGAGCCCTGAGTCCTGCGACGGGGCGCGAGGGGGAAAAGACAGCTCAGAAGGGATCGGCTGACATCCCGGGTCCCTCGGAGATGCTCAGGCCTGTGTGAGCCCTTCCCAAGCCTGCCTCCCAGGAGAGGGACCACGCCTGGAGACGGGCCCGCAAAGTCAGATGTCCTAGTCTTAGGTGTAGAAAGAGTGGCGATAAAACACAGGTCTGCAACGCCCTGCTGGGACTTGGGAGGGAAGGTGTCTGGATGGCTCAGAGTCAAGGTCATGGCTGGCGTGTCTGTCCCTGGGGAGAGAGGCCCACCTTGCCCAGTGCGATGGAGCAGGCGGCCAGGCCGATGAGGCCCCCTTTCCGGCTGTGGGGGTGCTGAGACAGGGCGAACTCCTGAGACAGGGTCTGGATCACATGTTTGATTTGCACGGTGTTGTTCTGGGCCACGAACTCCCGGACCAGCCTGGAGAGAGAGGAGAGAGGGGCTGTGGGGATCAGGCCACCCCTGCTGTTGGCTCCTGAGGAAGGAGGGAGGTGACCTGTTTAGAAAGAGGAACCGGGAGTCAGGCATCTCAGGCGGGTCTTCCCAGTTCTGCAGCTGGCTGGGCCATGGGTGCTTCCCTACTCTGGCTCTCAGTTTCCCTTTGTGCACAACAAAGGAACAGTTGTGTCTGGAACAGTGGTGCTATCTCACTTCCGGGAATCTGAGAGAATGCAAATAAACGTCCCACTGGAGACCAAAAAATACAGCGCATTGTCAGTTGATCAACCATCTTTATGCAACACGCGCTCAACTTTCCATTCATGCATCCAAGAAGTTCTCCGCATATGGGCCATTATTTCCAGGGATGGTGCTGGGTGCGGACACACAGCTGGACCAGGCCCCAGCCCAATGGGCTAGATCCACACACAAACAAGTAACTGCAGCAAAGTGGCACAAGGGTTATCACAGGAGCAAGAAAACACAACAGGCCAGGTCTCCAGGGCCATCCAGGAGAGGTGGCAGAGAGATGTCAGTTGAGTCAGATCTTAAGAACATTTGAGGCATTTTCTAGGTAAGGAAAAGAAGGCAGGGTGTCTTGGGCACAGGGAAGAGCCTGGTCACAGGCAAAGAGTGCCGAGAAGACGTGGCATGCTGAGGGCAGGAGCAGGTGTCGAGCGTGTGGAAAGAACAGCTAGAGACAAGTTAAGGAAAATATGAACCAGGGCAAGTTCTCCAGCAAGGGGTGACAACACGCCCACTCCCATGCTTTACCAGACACCTCTGGTGGCCACTTGGAGAAGCAGAGCTGGGGTGGGGGCGGGGGTGGGTTTGACAGAAAGAACTGACGCCAAGGACAAACCTTCCAGCAGAACACTCCAGCTACAGGATAAGGAGGACCTGAAATGTGGCTGAGGTGTTGGGAAAGAGCAGGAGGGACTGCTTCTAGAATTCAACAGAAAAGCATCAGCAGCCATGTAATACAGGGGTGGGTGGGCAGATAGCACCTCCAAAGTGTCTCCCTGGGCAGTGACGCTAACAGGGAGAGGGGCAGGTCAGAGGGAGGCTGCCCTTGTGGGAGGGAGTGCCTGGGCTCACCCCAGGGATGGGCGGGACGCTTCCCCAGGCAGGCCCTGCCCTGAGCGGAGGAGAGCTGAGGGAGGCCTGGTTCTGCACAGACCAGTCTGTTTTCAGAGCCCCATGGGCACGGAGGCCAGGCCTTTGCCCTGCGGTGAGAGGCCCCATGTGGGGCGATGGCAGCACGAGTGGCCCGGATCACTGCTGGGGGACCTGTGGCTGGGGCGGTCAGGGAAGGCTTCCTAGGCGTGGGATGGGAGCCGGATCCTGCAGGAGGCGTGAGAGAGAAGGAAACGGGCCTTCCAAGCAAAAGGAACTGTGTGAGCAAAGGCAAGGAGGGGGAACTGGCCAACCTTGCCCGGGACCCCAGGGGCCAGAACAGCAGTGGGAAACCTCGAGGATGGGTGGGCTCTGGTAACTGGGGCATCTCCAGCTAGGAGAATATTCACACCACCTAACAGGAGCCTTTCAGAAAAACAGGAGTTTTTTCTGGGCACGTGAGTGTCTTGAGGACCCTGGAGACGTGTGTGGGGTGCAGCCACTGAAGGTGGGAAGTGGGAGGTCTAGAGACCGTGGACTTTCAGAGGCAACTACAGAGACTCATTCTCACCTCGCCTTGCATCCAATCACGGCAGGCACAATGCTCGCCTGTTGCATAAATGAGATCTCAAGTTGGCCTGAAGAATTTTAAGAATAGTCATGTTCAAAAGGTATTAATTAGTCTGTGTGGTTCCAGCTCAGTGTCAGGAACTTCTAGTAATTAGAGCTATTCAAAACCACATGTGCTGTCCTATGAGACAGTCACCACACCTACAAAAAGGCTGTTCAGAGAGGGGTGGGCAATGGTTTGATAAAGACTTAACACAGCAAATCATATGGAGCACCTACTGTGTGCCAGGCACTATTCACACAAGAGGTGACAAAACAGGTCTGGCCCCTGGCTGGAGGACGTTGGAGCAGAGATGGGTATTTCAGGAAGGGGCTGTATAAAGGGCCTATGAGAAGCCTCTTGCTCTGATCTTTATGGGGCTGAGGGCTATGGATGGAAGATGAATGCCAGTTCATAGGCTCCAACTCCCCAAGGAGAATAACAAGGCCTGGCAGGGAAGGTTCTACATAAACCTGTCTGGTCTCCCAAACTGGGCAAACCAGCCAGGTGAGGCCTGGTGACCTGCCAGAGTGCCTCTCTCTGAGTATTTACAGAGAGAGACAGTCCCTTGGGAAAAGCCCTGTAGGTGCCACAGAGAACAGCTGGAGCATTGGTGGTTCAGTGGTAGAATTCTCGCCTGCCACGCGGGAGGCCCGGGTTCGATTCCCGGCCAATGCAATGCAGTGTTGCTTTTTATTGCCTTTTCCGGGTCAGTTTCCTCCCAGAGATTCTTCCTTAAGCACACCAGGCCTGCACAGCCCAGGTGCCCACAAATCTGACACCACACTTCCTGCTGAGCGAGCAGCGGAGGAGTGGCTGGGTTCTCTACAGAAGCACTCACTACTGGCACTGGAACCATGGCCTTGATGCCTTCACCCTAGGAGACTCCTGCTGTGCTGCCCTTGGCCTTGGCCAGTCTCCAGCAGGAAGCTGGAGTGAAACCTGAGAACAGTGAAACAGCCCAACACAAGCCCAAGCAGATGGAAAGGGAGGATTCAAACACCAGAGAGGAGACAGTCCCCCAAAGTCCCAACATGCTTTTCTTTCTGACAAAGACTTTAAGCTCTTGTTTCTTTCCCAAGGTCTGAAGGCAAATCAACTGCACACGCTCACCCTCCTGCTCTGCAGTCTAAGCTTACTGTCCTTGCAGCTGTGCTGACGTGGCAGCATCAGGGACTGGCTTTATGTTCTGTGAACTAGCATACACGCACACATACACACACACACACACACACACACACAGACAGACACAGAGGCCCAGGAACGGGGTTAAAGGGAGGTGTCCACACAGCTGCTGACAGCTGGAGCATTGGTGGTTCAGTGGTAGAATTCTTGCCTGCCACGCGGGAGGCCCGGGTTCGATTCCCGGCCAATGCAGCAGAAAACTTTTTTTAAACCTAAAAGATTAAATTGGAGACTTCAAACTGCCTAAAGAATTTGTGAATACACCCTGAAAACTAAGAGTGACTTGTTTCTAGCTTGGATTTTAAATGTCTTCTTCAAAAACCACTCATTTCCTGAATTCCATGAAGATCCAGAACCTGGTCTCCTTGCTCTTGAAGAGTCCAGGTTACTGGGATGCACCGAAGCCCACTGAAGGCAGCTGTGCCTTCCCACGCCTGCACAGACAGCCTGCCAGGAAGCCAGGACACGTCTCTGTGTGGTACAAGTCAGAGTGGCACCAGGAGCTGCACGTGGACATCTCTGACGTGTCAGCAAGGGATCCAAAAGACGCGATGTGCGCGGCAACACAGACAGCCCCGGGACCACCTCTCCTGTCTCCTTGTTTCAGGTCCCAAACGTTCACTGAGCAACCAGAGAGGGCCCCTCCCAGCACGTGGGGTGCATTCCCCGCCCTTGCCCGGGTGGGAGGAAACAAGAGAGAACTCAAGGACTATGGTGCAAACAGAATAAACCCGGTAAGAAGAATGGAAGGTGACCAGGGACAGGTAAGAAAGAGAACGCCTGTTTCTGGTGGGAGGCCACGTGGCGTGGCTTCCCGAGGGGCAGCACTGGGAGGGGCTCTGAAGCCTTCTAGAACAGTGTTCTGAGGCTGGACAGCGGCTCAGAGGAAGGAAGAGCAGGCAGGCATCTGGTTCGGCAGAAGCCAAGGCCACAGGAGGAGAAGTGGACGACAGGCTGGAGAAGCTGTGCCCTGCCATGTGGCTCGGGACCCCGAATGCTCGGGAAAGGAACTGGCATTTAGTCCTGGCGGCAGCGAGGAGCGGGGAGGCTGTGAACCAGGTGAGTGAGTGAGCTTTAGGAAGGGCCGTCTGCAGCGGTGGGCGGTGTGGATGTGAATGGCTCAGACGGAGCCTGAAGAACAGCGACAGGTATAGGGAATGCGGCTCTAACGTCAGGTGACAGCCTGCAAGAGGCACGGGGCCTCCTGAAGGGAGAAGATGGGAAAGGGGCACATGTGTGCTCCCCACCCCCTCGTGCAAGCGCAGCACTGCCTTTCTCCTTGCTCGACACCAGCTGGAAGGCTTCTCCCACCGAATCTTACTAGGACTCAACTCAGGGCACCCAGGCCACTACAGAGACGATGGCCCACTCTTCAAGTCCTGCGGCTCCGGGAACCCCGTTTCTACTCTCTGTACGCTTGCACTTAAGGGTGGAATATTCTTCATCTCCAGGCTGGAGGGAAAGCTGTGAGAACATGTTCTCACCGAAAGCATCAGCCTGGAGAGCACGGGGGCTGGCCGTAGGGTCGACCCCCGGGTCACAGGCAGGAAGAATCCGTTCCAGGAATCAAGCCCATCCTCTTACCTGGCACCTACGGCAATCAAACCAGGGCCAGGCCGTCCTTTGCGGCCTTCCTGCCGGTCCCCGGCATAATCTTCCTCCCCAGCCAGACCCACCTTCTCACTGGGCTCCTTCCATGCCTTCTGCACGTGCCATCAGCCCCGTCTCTGGACAAGCTCCCACTCCCCTCTGCATTCCTCCGGCCCTCACAGTCCAGCCCAAGTCCAGCCCCCTGCTTTTCCTGACTACCCCACGAGGTGAGCACTTCTCCTCTGACCCTGAAGGACTCAGTGACCCCTCATTCTGTGCCCTGCAATGCACTGTCGGATGTCACCAGTTAAGTTCCTTCTCATGGGTACATTCCTATTTCTACAGCTTCTTGATAAAGTCCTTGCAGACTGGCGCCATCGTCTCTGCATCTCCAGCATCCGCCCTCTGAGTCCAGCACTTTGCACAGAGTAGGTTAGGAATCGGTAAACACCTGGCGAGGCCAGCAGAGGCGACAGACGACACGAGCTGTATGGCAAACCTGGGCAAAGCGCCATGCTGCCGTATGGGTGCCATGGGGGTGCTCTGTGAACCCAAACCTAACCTGCTGGGTTAACCAATATTGCATTTGGATGGTCCTAAGCCCCTTGCCTTATAATTCAAGTCAGTAGGAGCAAAGGGCCCCATTACGGGGATCCCAGAATGCACACTGAGAAGGGCCCAGGTCATCAGAGCTGCAGCTGGTGGCTGGGGAAAGACGCACATGCTGGGATGTGACCGGAAGCGCACCTGCAGAGGGCAGAGGTGTGCTCTAACTCCGCACTAGGTACTCAGAATCACCCCCGTCAGCCAGCCTGTGGTGTGGTCTCTCTACATCACAGGGCAAGTACAGAGAGGGAAAAAAAAGCAGCTACAAGGGGAAGCAGAGCAAGTGAAGTTTAAAATCCGGGCATCCCTGGTCTCTCTTCAAAAGATCACACTGTCTCTCCTTTCATGCACAGGCTGGGAGCCGGGGTGCGGTGTGGAGGGGGGGATCTGAAGCTGAACTCATTTTGAAGTTAACATTTGGCCCAGAAACTCTCATGATCACAAACCCCTGGAGACCCTGACTGATGCAAAGGTCACGGGCATTACTGTTCTATACACTGGAGAAGGGAACCCGCTTCTGCCTGGTTTCCTCCAAAAAGCACTGAAAATCCCTGGCTGGAGGTGTCCCCTAGAGGTTGCTCAGAGCCTCCATTCTCAACTGGTCATCGGTGTCACAGGATGGCAGAGACACCCACTGCCCAGAAGAGACAAACCCCCAAGTGAGCCAGTGCCAAGCTCTTGACACCCCCTTCCACGTGGTGAAGATGAGCCACACTGACTACCCCTCCCCGATGGGAGGAGAAGCCACAGACAGGGTAGGATGCATTTGGGCCCTTATCAGCCAAGGGAGAACCTGGGGCCACAGCCTCAGCAACACACTGGACCTCTTGGCCTCCATAACACAGTGTGGGGGGCTGCGTGGGGACTGGAGGATCGACCACTTCCTAAGCACTCACTCTGTGCTGAGTATTTCAGGGCTCAGTTATTCCCCAGGACAACCTCTTCCCGTAGCTATCATTACCCCATCTTCCCGATGTGAAACGGCCTCAGAGAAATCAAGTCCTTTTCCCCGGGTCACAGAGGGTCTGAACCTGGGACACCTACAAAGTCCACGCCCTTTCAACTGTCTCTCAGTTCCTCTCTCCCGTCTTCTTAAGCCACTTCAGCTGCAACCGGAACACACCCCCCTCACAGATGGCACCTCCCTTGTGTGGAACAGAGGACCCCAAGTAGCATGGAGCATTCTCCATACATTTTCCCCACACTATTCAGTGTTCAGATATCCCCAAAGCCTCCTCCCCACACGCAGGGAGTGCAGATAAGGTGTGCATTTGACATCTTTTGAAATGAAGCTCGAGAGCTGGTCTCCTACTGTGAAGGCAGGAGCTAAGTAACCATTTACTGAGCACTTCTTATGTGGCGGGCCACGTGCTGGATGCTTTACACACATGATCTAATTGAAACCTTAAAACAACTCACTGAGTTAGGTACTATTATACCCATTTTACAGCTAAGGGAAACTGAGGCTGAGAGAAGTTAAGAAACATACACAAAGTCACGCCACTTGTAGATGACCGGTCTAAAATGCAAACCTAGCCTTTGCTGATCCCAAGGCCTGAACTCTCACCTATTGTGTTACACCATCCCCCCGCCAAATATCACAGCTACCACCTGTTGGCTGCCCACTGAGTGACAGGCACTTTACATTTATTATTTCATTTAACTCCAATCCCATTTCATTTGGAGATGTCCAAATGTCCCAACCTCTGTCCCAGGCGGCAGAGGTTTTAGCCACTGTATTTGGGTTCTCGTATGTTCAGAGGAGACACCTCAGCTGTACGGTAGGGTTAATAATTACAATGACTTTGTGCTGTTTTTAGAATATTAAACCAGATAAGGCACATAATGTGCTTTGCACTGCACACGCTCAGCGACAGTCCTAGTGCAAAGTCAGAAGCAGGGAGGCTGTGATCTTATACCCCCATGCGAGATCGTGTTCATTCAATACATGCTGGCCGAGCACCTGCTCTGCTGCTGGCTCCAAGACGGATACAACGATAAACCCAGAGCCGACAGCTATTCCTGCAACGCGAAACTTTCAGCATTGACTTGGGGCTGCTGCCTTCTCTCCCCCTGGCAAGTCCAACTATCCCTTCCAGTTCCCCATGCGACATACCACATTCCGACGGCACACCCGGGCAGCGGCACACCCGGGCAGCAGCGTCCCACAGAGAATCCGGGTAAACATCTCCATCTGCTCTGCTGAGTATTTACGTAATTTGGTTTCCATTTGCTCACCAGTCTCCAATAACGGGATGGGAAAACCAGCACATCTGCTGCTGAGCAGGGGCCAAAGACCTTCTGCAAAGGCCTAAGAATGAACTGATGGAACATACACTGGATACAACCCGGAGAAAAACAACAAAGGAGAAACAAGCATCAGAGGCAGAGCAGGAGGCCTGTTTTGATCTCAGGTGACAATAACTGTGACCACTTAACGAGCGCTTCCCTCACACTGCAGCAAAATACCACCGACATTAGTTTAAAAATTGAGAAACGATTCACATACCACACATTCACTCTTTTAAAAGTCAGTGGCTTTTAGTATATTCACAAAGTTGTACAACTATCACCACAATCAAGTTTAGAACATTTTTGCCGTCTCCAAAAGGAACCTTGTGCCCGACAGCGGTCACTCCCCACTTCCCCCCAACCTCCTGAGCCCCTGGCAACCACTAACCTACTTTTTTGTCTCTACAGATGTGCCTGTTCTGGACGTTACACAAAAATGGCATCATACAGTATGTGGCCTTTTGTGACTGCCTTCTTTACTGTTTCAAGGTGCATTTTTTTAAGATAAGGAAACCGAGGCACAGAGAGGTTAAACCAGAGGCCACTAAGTCAGGTGCTCACAGCGGCCAGGCAGGAGAGACCAAGGAGGCGGCCCAGGGAGGTGAGACGGGCGCTGGGGAACTTGCCAACGCAGGTGGCAAAGGTCCCGCTGATCGGCTACGTGGGAACGTGGGCCCCATAGGGCCGCATCTCCCAACTCTTTAAGGGAAGGCAGAGACTCAAATTTCACTGTGAAATTTCTCAATCTAAAATAAAAATACTCTGTGATCCAGGCCAAACCAAACAGGTCTGTGGGCAGGACACAGCCCCTGTGATGCCTGGATTAAGCAATCTGCCGAGGGTCCCACTCTGATAAACAGCCGGGCTGGGTGGCATTCTGACCTGCATTCCACAAACTGCCTCAAGTCACTTGGGAATAAATATAGTCTTGCGCCACATAGGCCGATTCAGTCAACAACAGACTGCACATACCGCGGTGGTCGCATAAGACTGTGGTATGGTATTGGTACTGAATCTTTTCTACGTTTAGATATGTTGAGATACACAAATCCTTACCATTGTGTTACAGTTGCCTACAGCACTCAGTACGGTAACACGCCGTACAGGTGTGTAGCTCGGGAGCAACAGGTGACACCTTACAGCCTAGGTGTGCAGCAGGCTGTACTCTCTAGGCTTGTGTAAGAGCACTCTGTGATGTTTGCACGAGGACGAAATCGCCTGATAACACATTTCTCAGAACATATCCCCCTTAAGTGATGCATGACTATACTGTCTTCCCCACAGAGGCGGTTGGCTAAAAAACGAGCCAGATCACACTGTACAGTTCAACCTTTACCTGATCACGCACCTCCCGGGACCCCCCACACCACCCCCAGTGGGCTAGGAGGCCTGACTCAGGACGGCCTCCCACCAGCCCTCTCTGGGTCTTCCTGCAGGGCTTTTCAACTCCAAGTTGAGGAACACTAGAGACCTGACCACAAAGGGCGCCGTCTCTCCCAGCCAGCAGTGAGACGCCGGGGCCCTGCCCCCGCAGCGCCTGGCACAGCAGGCACCCAGCACGTTTATCAGACGCCTGCCAGCACTTCTCCTCCACGTCAGCCTTTCCTAGAGCACAGCCTGGGGTCTACCAACCCTTTCATTAGGACTGATCAATGACTATGTCCCCTAAAATCGAGAACCCATAAAATCTGAAACAGTCATTCTAAAAATCTTAACCTGAATTCAGGCTTATCCTTTAGGAAATTGTGTGGTTGTGTTGGAATGAGGTTGCCGGGGAAAAGCTCTCCAGGTCTTGTGCACAACAGGCTCACAACATTTAGCCAACAGATTCCGGTCCCTTAACACGATGCTAGAGGTCTTGACAGTCGGGATCTGGGGGTCCCTCAGTTGATGCCAGCATCCATCTCTCTGCACTTTTACTGTCTGAGACGCCTGTCGTTGTGATAAAACCCCCTCTTATTAGTGGTTTTAAGCTCTCACTGGAATGCCATATGCAGTACTGGCTCTGTCACCTAAGCAGACAGGCTTTGGAGAACTGAGAGTGGCAGCTACAACCACCATGGAGATGACCAAGTTTGAAAATTTTTTTTATCACATGAATGCCCCATTTTTGGTAGAAAGAAACATTCACGTAGTGGGGAAGCCTTCTGAGACGCTGATGAACCTGGGTTTTCTGGCCAGGTTCTATTCTAGCTGTGAAACCGTGGGAAGATAACTTAACCTCAAGGGGCCTCTGTTTCCTCATCTGTGAAATGGGATAACACCACCCAGCTCACAGGGCAGCTGTGTAAAATCAATGAGATGAGGGGTGTACAATGGCCAAAGGGAAGCTTCTCTATTCCCCCTGCCCGGCCCCAAATGGGGCAGACAACATTTTATCACATGTGCACTCCCAGTTTCACTACGACCACTGTTATGCACTGAACTATCCCCTCCCCACCAAACTCGCATGTTGAAGCTCTGACCTCCAATGTGAGAAAGGGCCTGTAAGGAAGTAATTAAGGTAAAAGAGGTCGTAAGGGTGGGGCCCCTGATGCCACCGGATTAGTGTCCTTATAAGAAGAGCCACCAGAGCTGCCAACTCCCATCCAAAAGAGGAGGTCATGCAGGCACACGTGAGATGGCAGCCACCTAGAAGCCAAGAGAAGCGGTCTCAGAATGAAACCTACCTTTTTTTTTTTGTTTTGTTTCCATAAGAAGGACAAAAACCTACCCTACTGGCACTTTGATCTTGGACTTCCCAGTCTCCAGAACTGTAATTAGAAATTTCTGTTGTTTAAGCCACGCAGTCCATGGTACTTTGTTACAGCAGTTCTAGCAGATGAAAAAAATCCCATTGCCGGAGCTTTTCTTTAAAGGGATCCCTAATCAAACCTTCCCATGCCTGCGGGGCTCAGGCTGGCAGAGCGGCTGTGGGCAGCAGGCTACTTGGTCTGGGAGAGCCTGGGGCAAACCCGATGGGCAGGCAGTGCTGCAGCCTTCTAACACCTGCCACGTGCCGCCAGGGACTAAAGTATGACGGCAACACGGAGGTGTGGACCCTGCCTTCAGGGAGCTCGCAGTCTAGGAGGGGTGGCAGATTTAGAAACAATGACAGTAGAGTTGTACCCATTTTCCATGTGCTACCGTAATACATTACCACAAACTTAGTGGCTTAGAACAACACAAATTTATTATTCTGGGTCCCACTGAGCTGAAATCAAGTGCTATCAGGGCTGAGTTACTTTCTGGAGGCTCAAGGGGAGAATCCACTTCCTTGCCAGCTTCTAGAGGCTGTCTGCGTTCCTGGGATGGTGGCTCCCTCCCGTCGATGCCAGCAATGACTGGTTAGGTTTTCTCACATCACATCACCCGACACTGACTCTTTCTGCTCCCCCCTTCCCAGTTAAGGACTCTTGGGGTAACACTGGGCCCAGCAGGATAATCCAGGATAATCTTCCCCTTTGAAGGTCAGCTGATGAGCAACCGTAATTTCCCCCTACCATGTAATGTAACGTATTCGTAGCCTCCAGGGAATAGGACGTCTTTGGGAGATCATTATTCTGCCCATCAAAGAGCGATAAGAGCGCTACTGATAGATAATACTTATGTAGTATATATGTTATAAATAATTAGAACAGTTACGAAATAATTCTGTATATATAGCATATTATATCACAATTATAACATGCCAAGTACTGCGCTAAGCACTTTACAACATTGGCTCAAACACCCCTATGAATGCAATTATCGTTCTCATTTTACAGGTGAGGAAACAGAGGCAGAAAGGCTAACTAGCTTGCCCATGGTCACCCAGCTAGTAAACGGGAGCTTGAACCCCAGTGTCTGGCTCCAGAGCCTGCTCTTAACCACTATGCCATGCAGCTTCTCAAAAAATAGGGTGTCTTAGAGGAACCACTTACCTAAGAACAGGCTCGAGCACTTTCATTTCTAAGGCCCGTGAGCTGACTCACCTCCACCACACAGATAACTGCTGGTACTGTGACCCTTCTTTTACCAGGCGTCTGCAGCCTATACGAGAGCTTAATTAATAGCGTTTGGCTGAGAGTCACTTTGACCAAGCCCAATGAAGAATGTATTCAAATATACAATATTCCATAAGTACCTGACACATAGAAAGTGCTCAAACATGCAAAATGCTGGTGAGGTATCGATAAATAAATCAGTATCTGTCTCTGAGCAACAAGTGAAACACACGTTCTAAGGAACATATCAAACTGGCCGGCCATTGCTAATTCCAAACATGACTGCAGAAGGCTGGAAAGGGACCAGAGGCTTTTTGAGGCCAGTGCTTCTCAAACTTTAATGTGCCCACAAATCACCCAGGGATCTTGTTAAAACGCAGATTCTGACTTTGTAGGTCTGGAGTGAAGCTCGAAAGTCTCTTTCTAACAAGCTCCCAGGTGTTATCGATGCTGCTGTGTGTACGCCACACTTTGGGGCAGCAAGGTCCTTAGACTGCAATGCTACTTCCCCCACAGAACACGTAGGGTCCTTCATCTATTCAGACACCACTAGTCAAATGTCGCCAGGCACTGTGCTAAGTGCTGAGGAGAAATAACACAGGGTTTCTGCTCTTGAGGAATTCACAGTTAAGGCCCTACTAAGTTTCTCCAAATCCCACAAATCAAGGGCAATATCCAATAAAAATGAACCCCATTAAAGACAAAACCCATACAGAACTGTCGGCAGAGTGACAGCACTTATGCAGGTTGTGCTGGAAGCCACAATAATGTTGAGATGAATACCTCTATTCAAGGACTCAACAGATGACTCAAGCTATGATAAAACCAGATCCTTCTGAGAAGCTGAGTGGGTGAGGGACAAAACTGGGTGTCAAGGCAACTTCGAAGCCAACAAAACCTGTGGACATGAAACCATGCCCACATATCATCTCTGGTTCCCCCTAGTCAGGATGGCAATACTCATTAAGACTTGCTAGCATTAGTGAGCAGTCAAGAAAGTGGTGCCTGATCAGAGAGGCAGCTACATGGTTGTGGACATACTGCATGGGGCGGTCCTCTTATCAAAGTTCAAACCCTTCAGTTTAGAAGGACACTTAAATCCAAATCCAAAGCCATTATGGCAGTGGTTCCCAACAGGGACAATTTTGTACCCTCAGGGGTCATTTGGCAATGTCTAGAGACATTTTCGGTTGTTACAACTGATGGACTGCTACTGTCATCTAGTGGGTAAAGGCCAGACACACTGCTAAAAACCCAACAAGGCACAGGACAGCCCACTACAACCAAGAATTATCTGTCTCAAAATGTCAATAGTCTGAGGTTAAGAAACCCCAAGTTAAGGAATGTACCCCAGGTCAAAGAATGAATGTTATACCATGGAATAGATCAGAGCAGGCCAACATTTCTGCAATGACAGAAATGTTCTATAATCTGTGCCGCCCAATATGGTAGCCAATAGCTACATGTGGCTATTGAACACTCGAAGTATGGGTAATGAGACTGAAATATTAAACTTTAAAATTATATTTAATCTTTAGTAAAATAAATTTAGATAGTCACGCATGGCCAGCGGCTACCCTACTGGACAGGGCAGAACTACAGTCCACCTTTTCTGACTCTCCCATTGGTGTTCTTCCAGTTTCACAGCCTGCTTCCTTTACTCTTCTGAAATCACCCACTTGATTTTATCACTAAGATTTGACTGGGAAAAAATACACAAAAGTAAAATAATACTATAGCTAAAAAGAAAATCTTAATATAACATTCCCAGTTAAACATTCCCTGTTTTGTACATTGGGAGAGAAAGTAAAAGACGAGATCACTGTTACACATACAATGTATCAAGATAGCAGAAGCAAGAAAGGTCAACTGATCTCTACTTCCACTTGCAGGGATGGGTGTTATGACAGATAAAAACCCCCTCTGAACCTTGAGATCATGAGGTTTCGGACTCGATTTCTCCACTTGGTCATCTAACAGGACCTTCCGATTCTCAGAAGCTGGGTAAGAAACCAGGCAGGTCAACATCACTAGCAAATTCTCCCACTCTGACTTCTCTCCCATCACAGAGGCCAACTCTCTCATTTGCTGGTTTTGGTGGCGCCGCCACACTGAAGACCCACCATGTGCCAGGCACTGTGCAAAGCACTACACATACATTATGTCACTTCATTCTAACTGCAGCCCTTTAAGGTACCAGGACATTAAAAAACTTGGACCAAACCTCACAGCCAGTCGGGGGCAAAGCGGGGATTCCCAGATATGACTGCAAATCTCCTGCTCTTAAACACTGCGCTAAGGGCCTGAAACCCGGGAAAGTTAACAGTGGCTGGGAAGGTGTGAAGCGTCCCCCCGGGGAGCAGAGCAGCCAGGGGCTGCACGACCAGGGAGGTGTCCCGGCGGCTCTTACTTCTCGATCTCCAGCGCTGCCACCTTCCGCTTTTCGTACAGCTTGTCATTGAGGGCGCGAACGATGTTTGGCGTGAGGGGCGAGAAGTCCTTCTCGGGGTTCATGGTGGTAGCTCGAGAAGCCTCGCGACTCCTTAGCCCGCGGCTGCCGGGGCCGCGCCGGTGCCAGGGGAGTCTACGGCTCCGCGCTGCCCCCGGCGCCGGCTCATGGACCACGCCGCCCCAGGCCCGCCTGCCTCGCTCTGCCGCCGCGCCTTGGAACCCAGGCCCAGACCCCGCTCCTGCACACCTGACCCTGGCCGCCTAACAGCTCAAGCGACCCTCTCCCGCCAGATGCCGGCGGCACTCACGGGGCAGCGGCCATGTTACCCGGGACACATGACTCCTCAGCAGCTTCCGCCTTCCGCCGCGAGGACCCGCCCCTCTCCGGCCACGCCCCCGCACGCCGGCCGCAGGTGGGTTGGCCACGCCCCTCCCGGCTCCACCCCCGCCCCTCACTCTCTCCTGCGCCCCCTGGTCTGAGTGTGGGTTGAGACGTGCTTTACGGGCTTGAGTCACACGCTCAGCTGCCGGCACGTAGTGGGCTTCCGTAACGCTGTGACACAGAAGGGGTTCTTGGAGTCAGAGTCACTTAGCATAATTTATTCAATACTCACCGAATTCACTAGTTCATTCACTACTTAGGTCACTTACCAGCCAATTTCGTATATGACAACGTTTCCCAAAGTGGGGTAACACCATCATCATTTTCGCCATATCCTGGCCACTTGTCCTACTAGTTATTTAATGTTTTTCTCAAATTATCACTTTAAAAAAATCTTAAATTCCTACTTTTAGCTTTGCTTATCCCCTAAAGTCATGGGTTTCAACAGGTAGTTATATATTTTTTTCTAAGACATTAAAATAAATTCTCAGTTAAACACAGTGCTACCTACCTGTCTACCACCTAAAATCTCAGTTACCAAAAGTGGCTGTCACCCCACCATGTGGAAGTCGGAGTGTATTTACCCTGCTCTAGGAGGGCTGGGTTACAGGCAGAGGAGCCCCCAATCTGCTGAATGTGGGTCACCAGATGGATCCACTGGAAAAAAGCCCCTTCGGATGCTTTGAAGTCACACTAAATGGTGGAATTGAAATTGCAGCTCTGTGGTAAAATTTTAAAAAGCAATTTGTGGCCAGAATGTGGTTAAAGATGCAGCAATGGGGAGAGGCTTCAGAGTTCCGTATTCTAAGCTTTCAGAATGAACAGGGACTTAGGACAAGGGCTTGGTTTCAGTGGAGCTCAATGCATCTTAAATATGAACAGTTTTAGAATGCATGGTGGTACTTTTCTCTGAGTGAAAAGTACACATATAGAGCTTATGACAATCTTAAGAATGGAGTATTACCCTTAATTCATAGATCACAAACAGGAACACAATGAGGGACAATGGTAGGCAGAATTCTAGGATGGCCCCCAAGATTCCCACCCATTTGGGCACCTGTCCTGTATAATCCCCTCCCCTTGAGTGTGAGCAAGACTTGTAAATATGATGGGCTGTCACTCATGTGATTATATTGTGTAACACAGCAGAAGGGATTGTGCATATATAATTAAGGTCCCCAATCAGTTGACATTCAGTTAACAAAAAGGGAGATTATCTTGGGTGGGCCTGACCTAACCAGGTGACTGCCTAAAAGAAAAAAAGAAATTTGAAGTGGGAGAGAGATTCTCCTGCTGGCTTTTAAGAGTAAACAGTCATGGGAACTAACTATGATGGGCCACATGGTAAGGACCTGAGAGTTGTCTCTGGTTGCTGAGAGCAGTCCCCTGTTGTCAGTTGCCAAGAAAATGGAGAATTTAGTTATATGGTCTCAAGGAAATGAATGTTGCCAACACACTGAGGGTGCAGACATTTCCCTAGTTGAGCCTCCAGGCGAGGTTGCAGCTGGCTAGCACTTTGATCTCAGCCTTGTAGGACCCTGAGCTGAGAACTCGAGGTTCAGTCCACTCTCCTAACCCATGGAAACTGTGAGATAATAAATCTGTGTCGTTTTAAGTTCCTAGGTTTGTGGTAATTTGTCATACAGCCATAGAAAACTAACACATGGGCTAATGCAAAACTCAGTAAGTCACAGAGATACCGTGTCTAGAAAAATCCGTGTTTTCCTTTTCCTTTCCTGGTGGGGTTTTCACAGCTGTTAAAACCTTTTCCAACACAATTCAACAGATGAAGGTATGTGCATCAACAATATGAAAACTGTCCCAAATATAGATCCATCTTCAGAGAAAATGCATGGCTCTTACCTTGATACCAAGTAGTACTGCCAAGGACATTTTCAAATGTCTTTCCAAGTTTTTCTTTGGGATTTTGATGATGGTTGATGCAAAACAATGAAAAAATTTAAATCAATGGAAATGATTTGGGTCTATTTCTCCAATGTGTGTTCATTTCCACTGGACCCATATCTAATATAATATTTCATCTGTTCCTTTTGCTTTTTGATTTGGCTTTTTCTTAGAAGTGAACTGAATTTCCCAAGGGTCATAATGTGATATGGTTTTTAATAGTTGAAACAGTAAGTTTTTTTTTTTTTTTTTACCAGAAGGAGTTTTTTTTCTCCTGAAATTACATTCTGGATCAGGTTGCTAGGAAACCAGTTTCTTATTCAAGTCCCAAACCAATGCTTTGTCCTACCTTTAGGTCAGAAGTTCTGAAAGCCAGGGGTTAATTTGATCAGGTTTGCCTGTCCTGCGTGCTCTTGGTTGCCTGCTTTTTTTTTTTTTTTCTCCCTTTTTCCATAAAGCTGAAGGCTGCACTGCTAAATGCTTAAACTTAACTTTCATAGTTACCATGGTCATTGTAGCCGTTTTTCAGAAACTCGGACCAGCTCCTGTCCAGTTCAAATCAGTTGAGACCACTGACCTTTCAACTGAGCCTGTATAAATGCCCGAAGATGGCCTTTTGGTATCAGAGAGCCAAAAACACCATCCTCGGATCACGGTAATGCCACCATTTTCTGCACATGTGTCCTGTGGAATGCCATGAACCCCGACTACGAT
Source organism: Eulemur rufifrons (assembly GCF_041146395.1). Lineage (NCBI taxonomy): Eukaryota > Metazoa > Chordata > Mammalia > Primates > Lemuridae > Eulemur > Eulemur rufifrons. The sequence goes on along the minus strand of NC_091005.1, from coordinate 15,709,772 downwards.
TCTGCAAAACAGACCCATTATTTCATTTTTGCCCCCTGCCAATCACCTTTCCCTATACTTTAGCCCACCCCACTTCCCTAACCCATAAAGATGCCTAAGGCTTCTCTTCGCGGAGGTGAATTTGAGAGCTATTCTCCTGCCTCCTTGCCTGACGGCCTTGTGGTTAAATATTTTCTCTTTTACAAAACCAGTGATTGATTTACTGTGCAAGGGCAGGACTGACCTGGACCTGGCTGATAACAGTTCATGGAAAAAGTGGTTTTTCTTCTCCAGTGTCTTAGAAAATGCCAACTAATGAAGGTTATTTATGCATGATTGAACTGGCAGTGGCGCTGAGAATGAAGCCCAAAAGCCACCCCTTCTCTGACCCCAGTGGCCAGCCCTGCACAGACTCTTCTAGACTAGGGGACAGCTGACATGCCTGGCTGCACACATGTCACAGTTATGTTATAATTCATCTGCATCTGGGTGGTGCCTGGTTGTTATTATAGAACTTGGAATAGCTCTGTAACAACTATTAATAATAGCTATTACAAGTTGTGTAAAAGTTACTGTATAACTCATAGCAAGGGGATGCTGGTGACATTGTAAGAGACTGTACCCAAATCTTGAACTGTGCAAAGAAAGTTTCTCCAACAGCAATGTAATTTTAGCTGGAGTTTCATGGCAACATGGTTGAAGGTATAAGAGGCTTGGGGAGTCCAACAGTTGGGATTTTCTTGAGATTTGGCAGGCCCTCACTCATGTGATAATATTGTCCTCTGTGACTTGAGGCCCCCAAAGAAGGGGTTAGACTTGGCATGGCACGTTCACCAAGGCCAGGGAGCCCATTCTCATGGTATTCCGTGCACAGTGCTCCCTGGAGTTCTGCCACACAGCCTCCCTGAACATGCCCAGGTAGACGTCCCCTGGTCTGCTTTGCTGAGAATGGACTCTTTCAAATGTAATTCCCACAAGCTTGTGTCAGAAGGCCTATTCTCACCAAGCTTCTACCCAGCCCCCCGGTGAGCTACTTTGCCATTCCAAATTTGCCAATATGAAACTATTTTGTTATGATTTTTTTTGAGGCCAAGGAAGCATGGGAACTACCAAAAGGGAAGAAATGTACCCAATCTCATGTCAGCCTAGAAGGGGCTTCACGCTGGGACAGGATCTGAGCTGGGCTTTGGTCCCAGGGAGAAGAGACTTCCTCCTCTCTCAGGGCCTAGGAGAATTTGGACTCTGGACTCTGGCCTGGGGAGTACTGGAACAGGTCTGAGGTGGGGGGAGTTGCCCCTTGCCACCCGAAGGCAGGCTGCAAATGGCGCCGTTTTGCCAGCAGTGACACCAGGAAATGGCTAGTTTCTGCAGCAGCCACTGTTTGGGGTGGTGGTTGGGTGCCCTCCAGCAGGCTGGCTTTAGAGGAATCTTGGAGTCTCCCTGTGCTCTGGGTGCCGGCGTATCAGCCAAGCGTTCGCACGGCTTCCTTCCTTTTCTTCAGTCCCAGCAACCATTTTAGCACATTAGGTTTGCAGCTGCGGAAAAGGTGTCCCGTTTGAAGAATGCGGAGATGGGCCAATCGCTGCCCTCCACCCCAGCTATGCTGCTGTGAGCGGGTGGTAGGAGGGACATTTTGGGGAGGGCTAATTTCATCAACTAGGTCACCAGCATAGCTCTTAAGACTCCTCTCTTGGGCTCTAATGGAGAGAGTTAGGGCTGCGGATTTGGCAAAGGCAAAGTTCTGCCAGTGATCCCAAAGTAGCCCAACCCCTGCAAGGTGCACGTCCACCACCTGGAGGGCTGCCAAAATGCAGACTCTGATTCAACAGGTCTGGGGTGTGGCCTGAGGTCCTGCTGTGCTGCCAGTGTGGCTTTAGCGCTGTGGTTCTCACAGCCTGACCCTACAAACAGCAGCAACAGCATCGCCAGGAACTGGTTAGAAATGCAAATTCTTGAGCCCCACCCAAACCTTCTAAATCAGACTCTCTGAGGGTGGGCCAGCAGTCGTGTATCAGCGAGCCCTCCAGGGGACCCCGATATATACTAAAATGTGCGAACCACTGACTCATACAGACTGTGTGTTTGCTAGTCATTACACTTGCTCCTTGATCTTAGCATCCTCGCAGATTGTTGGTTAGAGCAGTCTTTGCTCACTCAGCCACTGGGAAAATCTATCACCTAGTTCTTTGTTTTTATACCTATTACTGTTGTCTTTAGGTTTCAAAAATGAGTTGTCTATTAAGTATCATAGTTCCCTTGTATGCATGGCTTCAGCTACCCTCGTTCAACTGTGGAATGAACACATGAAATGAAAAATTCCAGAAATAAGTTGTAAGTTAAATTGCACACCGTTCTGAGTAACGTCAAGAAATCTCGCACCATCCCACTCCATCCTGCCCAGGACACGAATCACGCATTGTACAGTATACCCCTGCTGTATACATTACCCTCCTGGAGATCACTGAGTAGCCGTCTTGGTCACCAAACAACTGTCATGGGACCGCATGCATGTGTTCAAGGAACCTCATTTTACTTAATAATGGCCCCAAAGCTCAAGAGTAGTGATGCTGGCATATAATTGTTCTATTTTATTATAAATTATTGTTAACCTCTTTCTGTTACAAATTTATAAATTAAACTTTATGATAGGTATGTATGTATAGGAAAAAACATAGTACATATAGGGATTGATCCTATCCGTGGTGTCAGGCATCTATTGGGGGTCCTGGGACATAGACCCCGAGGATAACAGTGGATTACTGTATAGGTCTGAGTTTACAAACATTCTAGAAAAAGCTGCATTTGGTACTTGCTGTGGGTCAGGTGTACTGGGCTGAGGGCTGTGAGAGGTACAAAAGATGTAAGAAGAGTCTCCATCCATAAAAACACCTCTAACAGGTTTAAGGGGCTTACTAACAGCCACGCTGCGGGGCCACACCCACAGAGTTTCTGACTCAGTAGGTCTGGGGCGGGGACTGACAGTGTGGATTTTAATAAATCACCAGGTGCTGCGGGTCCAGGGACCATTTTTAAGGCCCACTTCCTTACAACATTCCTTCCTGAGCGGCCATCTGCTTTCGTGCCTCCTCCCCCTCTTGCAGGTGGGCCGTAGGGGATCGGGGGTGGGGGGAGGTGGAGGCAGGGACCCTCAGCCGTAGCTGGACGTCTACAGAAACAAATCCACTCCAGGGCCAGTCTTTAACCATCTTTATTTCAACAGGAGGCACTGACAGGGAAGTGGCCCTATGAAAACACACTGCGAGGCTGGGGAAGAGGCGTCTGCGGAGGTGCCCCACTGCCCCCTGGAGGGGAAGCTCGAGAAAGGCACTGGCTTAGATAGTCAGGCTTTAGGGACACGCAGAATAGGTGCAGTTTCAATGCATCAAACTGGGACGCGGTCTTTCTCTAAAAGGGATTCCTGACTCAGTTGCGGCACGAGTAGCTGGGTGGGTGTTTGGTCTCTAGCACTTGTTCTCAGCTCCGCTGTACAAGTTTTATATACAAAGATGACCGTGCCCCTCTCCAGACCAATTAAATCAGAATTTGGGGCAGGGGTGGGATCTGGGCAGAGAGGTCGGGAATCACTGCTCCCCCATCTGCCTGCTGTGACCAGGGCTGGGGAGGGCAGGGGCAGCTGTGGTCTCTGTTTGCCTTTCTCCAGGGATTCAGGGACTGACAGAATAAAAGCCGGAGAAAAAGTGATGGGAGCGTCATCCCTGGGTGGCTTTAATGTTATCTGTTCATTGCTTCGAAAATAGGTACTTACTTGGTGTTTGAGTGAAAGCCGGATAAAATGCCACATCAAAATAGGGCCATGTCTAAGGGCTCGTTAAACCATTATGGACTTTAAAAAGCAGCCACAGTGCCCAGCGCCGCGCACGGCTAAGAGCTGTCTGGTGGAAGGTCATGGGCGTGATACCTAGGTCTGCTTGGTACAAATGCGGATTATTAAAAACCACTCGAGCTTTGCGAATATGTCAAGAAATTAAATTTAGGGACTCACAAGGATTCAGTTTTGTAAAATATAGATCTATAGTGTGTAGTTGTAATGGCTAATATGGGATAGATATTTCATATCTATATTTGGAAACCACACGACATGGAAATAATTGAATGAGGAGGATAAAACAGTCCCTTTGGAACCTCTTTCTGTTATAAATTTATAAATTAAACTTTCTTCTTCTTCTTATTATTATTTTTCTGTTCTTTGTCAGGCTGAGACAACACGTAGGTCTTAGGGCCTGGGGGACGGCTTCTGGCTGATGCAGGTGACCCTGTTACCACTAAGGCGTGATCCCCTTCAGGTAATAAACCCATTTGATTATGGCCTCACTGCCCTCCCCAGGGCGGCAGCTCACGGTCAGCCTGGTGGTGATGGGGGTTTTGCTGCCGGAGGGGTTCCCTTCAAAGTAGACGGTGATGTTGTTGATCTTCTTGGCGCGCACGGTGTCTGTGGCGCGGACGGTGAAGGCCGGGTTCTCCACGATGATGGAGAAGGTCACCACTTGGTGGAAGACGTTCTTGAAGGGGATGATTATGTTGTACCCGGCTCGGATCAGGAAGGGACCCTGGGGCTTGGGGGGCAGAGCCACTCCGAAGAGGGGGATGACATACTCCCCACCTACAATCGACGACAGGCTCAGGGTGCCCTTGGTCTCGCCCAGGTGGCTGGGCTCAAAGAAGACTTCCACGCTGACCTCGGTGCCCCCCTGGGCTCCCGGGGCTGCGCTAACGATCCTCTCCGTGTGGAAGTCCGCACAGTCGGTCTGAAAGGGGAACAAATGAACTCGGCTCACGCAGGATCCCAGAGCTCCAGTCCCCACCGGCCCCATCCTGGATGTCAAGCAACCATGTCTGAGTGAGCTGGGCAGGTCATAGCTCCCTTGCAGGGTAGGCGTTACTAATTATTATCCCTATTTTACTACAAAGAATTGGAGGCAAAGATGTTAATAACATGCCCAAAGACACAGCCGGATTGCGTTGATAAGGCAGCCACTGAGGCGGCTCCCCAGTTCTGGTTCTTCTCTCCCTCCGTGCACATGGAAGGCTGCATGTTCTGGCTCCTGGTGGATGGGCGGGGCTGGTTCTGGACAACTGGGCTGAGCAGGAGTGAAAGGTGTCACTTCCACACTAGAGCACGTAGTTTCTCCTCTCTGCTTCTGGGACTGGGGACATTTGAGGTGGTGCTTGCTATTGAGCCTGGATCCCGAGGGACCAAGATGAGCAGAGTGCCCTGTGGACCCTCGCTATTCCGATGGCACAGATGAGAAATGAGCCTTTGTTTGTTCTAAGCCACTGGGGTATCGGGAAGTTCCTACAGCATAACTTTAGCCTCTCCTGACTGATACGATAGATTGACCATATCCTGAGACCCCGAATGTAGCGGGGCACACGGCCGCCCAGTATAAAGGCTACATTTCCCAGCTCCCCTTGTTGATAGGTGTGGCCCTGTGAAGTTTTGTTCAGTGGAATATTAGTGGGAGTGGTGTATGCAATGCCCCGTGCAGCTGGCTGGGGTATGGATGTCACAGTAGGCCATCGTGGCCCATGTGGACCACAGCGACTCCCTACAGAGAGCAGAGCATTGGGACAGAAGGCATGTGGGTCCAGATGTCATGGAGCTGCCATTCCAGCTCACGCTGCCTATGCCCAGGCTGGCATGTGTCAGAGGAATAAACTATTTTGCTCTGATTTTGGGTTTCTGTTTTAGTAGTTAAACCTCTACTCCAACCGATAGGATAGCTAATGTATTGGGAGCCAGGCTCCAAGAAAATGGCTTTAGATCCATATTAAAAATTCTTACAGCAATGCTGTAAGGTCAGAGGTACTATCTTCACTTATAGATAAACTTAGAGAGCTTGAATAAATGATCCATACGGAAGTACGTGGGGAAGCCAGGGTTCAGACCCCCATGTGTTTGATTCCACAGGCTGTCTTCACGGCCACTAAGCTATGCTATCTTGCTCTGTGGACCACTGAGCCTGCTGCTGGAAGCAAAGCTACCCCTGCCCCGCCCCCAGCTTGTTAAGATCGAAAGTCTGTAAAGGAGGAACCCAGGCCTGCTACTATTGGTTTCTAGCTGGGAGTTTCCAGGCTGGATTCAGGCCTCCAAGGCAGGGGTCACCATGACAATGACGCACTGACTCTGAGTCGCACATTTCTGCACCCTCTGTGTCCTCCTCCCATTATTTTTGAACCCAGATTTCTGGCGAGGGATGGGCAGAGGGAGGAACAGGGTACTCACCCTGCAGTAGTATTCTGTCTTCTGCCGCGTATAATTGGTGAACTTTGCATAGATGCTTTGGTTGCTGCCAAGAACAGTCTGGAAGTAGACAGGCTTTTCAGGAGGTGCTGGCAGGGCCTTCAAGCTGAGCTCATATTGGTAGTAACCCAGATCACTGTTGTGCAAAGTTAGTTTCCCAAAGGTTTCTCCAGCTTTCAGGGGCTGGAATTCAAATGCAAATGTGCCCTGAAAGAGGAGACAGAGGCCACTGTCATGCTAAAGGGCTGGCCCATCACCTGCTTCACAAGCAAAAGCCCACACTGATCTCAAGCCTGGGGATCCTCTGTCCAAACCAGCCCACTTTCCTTCCCCTGTACCTCTTCTAGCTTTCTCTAGTCTAGATATTTCTATCTCTGGGATCTCTGTGAGTCTAAAAATAGCTGCTGGGTCCTCTCCTGAGAAGCACACTTCTGGAGATGGGGCGGTGGTGTCAGCAGGAGGGCTGAAGGTCAAGTGGCCCCTTCTTTGCTCACAGCCCATCTCACAATAGCTTCCTGGGTTCTGCCATCTTTTGGGGGAGGCTTTCTCCTCCTTCTGTTGCTACCCATAGCAAAACAAAGCAGGAAAGAGCATTGCTTATAAAAGCAAAGCAAGGGAAATAGTTCAAGTGCATTAACAGTGGAAGACTGGTCAAATAAATTATAGTTTTCTCACTTCAGTGGAATATTATGTAGACATTAAAAGGATGAGGCAATAAGCATTGAAATGAAAGGTGTTGATGATACTGTAAGTGGAAGAAAGAAGGTTCCAGAAATGTATATTAAAGTATGAGATCATTTTTGTGGAGAAGAGTTAGTCCACACATGTATAGAAAAGAGATTGTAAGAATATAGACCAAATTGTTATCAGCAGTTATGTTAGTGTGGGGAAAATGGGATTGTGGGGACTTTGATTTTCTTTTTTTTTCTTTTTTTTTTTTTTTGAGACAGAGTGTCGCTTTGTTGCCCAGGCTAGAGTGAGTGCCGTGGCGTCAGCCTAGCTCACAGCAACCTCAAACGCCTGGGCTTAAGCAATCCTACTGCCTCAGCCTCCCGAGTAGCTGGGACTACAGGCATGTGCCACCATGCCCGGCTAATTTTTTTTTTCTATATATATTTTAGTTGGCCAGATAATTTCTTTCTATTTTTAGTAGAGACGAGGTCTCGCTCATTGCTCAGGCTGGTCTTGAACTCCTGACCTCGAGCGATCCACCCGCCTCGGCCTCCCAGAGTGCTAGGATTACAGGCGTGAGCCACCGCGCCCGGCCTGATTTTCTATTTCATATACTTTTATATAGTTAAAATTTTGTTTTGAGTAGATTTTTAAAAAACAACTAGTTCTTCTTATTGAGAAACATCAGAATAAAAAGAGGATGTCACTGAAGTTATAGATGTTTAATAGAAAAGAATATAGTACAAAAATTTGGATGATTTTACCACAATTAAAAAACTTAGATGAAATGGACAAATATTTAAACAAATATAACTTATAAAAACAGATCCAAGAAGATATAGCAAACCTACATAGTCCTATAGACATTACACAAATTTAAGCAATAGTCAGAAAATTTCCCTTAAAGAAATTGCAGGATCATAAAGCTTTCCTTGTGAGTTATATCAGACAATCAAGGAAGAAAGAATCCTACTATTCCACAGATGCTTCCAGAGGAAACCTACCCCAGCCAGCATAGGTTGATAACAAAATCCAACAAGAATAATAGAAGAAAGAAAAATTGGATGCAGTCTCCCTCCTGAACACAGGTACAAAATAATCTAATAAAAATATTATCCACCTGAATCCAGCAATGTATAAATAAGAGAATATTACATGACTAAGTTGGGTTTATTCCATGAATGTGAAGTTGGTTTAACATTAGAAAAAAAGCAACCAACTGCCACACTGAGGCAGACTGAAAGGAGAACAATCATATTAGCATCTCAATAGATGTGGAAGAAGTATTGATAAAACTCATCTATTTATGGTATTTTTAAAAAAGCTCTTAGCAAACTAGGAATAGAATATCATCCTTAACTGATAAAGTATATCTGTAAGAACTTTGAAACAAATAACGTAACAAATGGTGAAACTCTCAATGCTTTTCTTTCAAGATCAGGAACGAGAGAAAGATACTCTCTAGCACTGTTCTGTTATATTTGACAGTGTTCTTGAGGTGCTAGATAGTGCTATAAGGCATGAAAGGAAATTAAAGGAAAACGTTTAAAAAGGAAGAAACAAAATTGTGATGATTTACCCATGCTATGATTGCAAATGTAGAAAATTCAAGAATCTGTAAACTTCTTAATAAGTGAATTTTAGAAGACAGTTGGGTATAAAGTCAATATACAAAAGTCAGTTATATTTCTAGATGCTTGCAACAAACAGAAAATGAAATTTTAAAAAGATACCACTGACATTAGCATTAAAATACGTAAAACCTAGAAATAAATCTAACAAAATATGAGAAAAGTCTCTGCATAGAAAACCACAAAACATTATTGAGAGAAATTTAATAAGACTTAAATTAGTAGAGATTTGCTCACGGACTGGAAATCTCAATATTGTGAAGACTTGAATTCTCCCTATGATGCACAGGCTCAAGACAGCCCAATAATCCCCACTTTCGGGTATTCACAGTCTCCTGCCGTCCTCGCCCACATCGTAGCAGGGGTGGTCTGTGTGACCGTTAGCGGAGATGTAAAAGTTGCCAGCTGTACCCCCAAACCACAGGGAGCCGAGAGGAGGGTGTCCCCTTGGGGCACACTGGGTGCTCCTTGGGTTTGAGGTGGTACTGTTGACCCCAGCCCCAAGGGAGCAGGGGGCAGCTGCCCTTGGTCCCCCCCCTCAGGGTTCAAAGGGAAAGCAGGTGGCACTGTGTGCCCAGGGCCACCCTGAGAGTTGGGGTGAAGGTTGGGGCCAGGGGACCCATGAGAACTGGGGCCACACAGCCCTCCCCATGGAGGATTAGAGGAGGATCCAGGCTCCTGATGATCCTTGGGGACCACAGTAACAAGGGATCACAGGCTCTGCTGCCGAGAGAGAGAGAGAGAGAGAGAGAGAGAGAGAGTGCTATTATATACCGGGCTTTCCTTTTCACCACACATATTATATTCTATGCTACTTTTATAATTAGTAAAGAAAAAGACAAATATCTTTAGTTTGAAGAAAGCACACAAACAAATGGTAGAGCCTAGGTTCATAATAAAGAAGCCCATTTTACCTGTCTAAACCAAAGCTACATGCCCCTAGTTCATGTGAGGACTTCAGCAATGAGGAAAGGAACACGAGGGTGATTGTCACCGGCCTTCCTGACCACCGCTAGGGCTGGCCCACCCTGGGAATGTGCGTTCAGAGGCCCCATGGGAACCCTGGCAGCCAGGGCCATACCTCGGAGTTGGCAGGCACCGCAAACTGGGAGGGCAGGCTCATGTCCGGCAGCCTGCACTCCGCGGAGACGGTCACCGAGTAGGGCAGGGGGTTCTCCACCTTGATGGAGGCCGATGCACTCTGCCGGACTGGGGTCACCATCTCGATGGTTTTCATGATGCCTGAAGGGATGACCCTGAAACTCACCGTGTAGTACAAGAACTCATTGGTCACCTCATTTCGGAAGATCACCTGCATTCACAGGGAGAGAGGGAGGAAGGAGGGCAGAGCAGGGGTTAGCCGAGGGTCCTCTGCACATTTCCAGGAGCTCCTTCTCTTTGTCAGCACTGCCTGGGGACCTGAAGCACAGGTGCCGGGCTGGCATGGCCCTCCCAGCCTATCTGGATCCCTGCCAGCCGGCCCTTCTCCTTAGGTATCCGGTCTGGCTCCTCCCAGGGGAGAGAGTAGGAAACAGGCTGGGCTTGCTGCAGAGGAGGCTAGAGCAGCGCTGTCCGCAGCCGGCTGGCCCTGGAGGACAAGCAAGGCCTCCAGAGGTTCCAGTTGTAGTGGGCTTTACTCCTATCCCTGTCGCTGCTGGAATAGTTAGTTAACAACGACGATGGTGACAATAGCATCTAGCACTTCATGAACGATTACTGTGTGCCAGGCACTTAGAAGCACTTATTGAATCCACACAATTTGTAGGCACTGTTGTTATGCCACCTCACCTTTTTTTTTTTTTTAAAGAGATGAGGAAACTGAGGCTTAGCAAAGTCCAGTATCTTGCCCAAGGTCCCATGCACAGAAATGGCAGAACTAGGATTTGAATCCAGGTAGGATTGACTCCAGAGTTCGCACTTACCACGCTACACTGCCACTCACTCCTGCAACTGACTTGCAGATGCGCAGCTCACCGTTTAAGTCCTCTTCCCTGGTGACTGATGACGGTGAGCACTGTCTTGTGTGCTTATTGGTCATTCACACAGCTACTTTTGTGAAACAGTCTATATCCTTTTTAATACATTGGGTTGTTTATCTTATTACTATTGGGTGGTATTACTTCTTTCTATAGTCTGGCTTTTTATTATAATTTCAACCTCTTTGTGTTATTAAATTTAAAGTGCTTCTGACACTCTCTGCCTTTTAACTGTAGTGTTTAGTTTTTTTACATTTAAAGTAATCATTTCAATGTTTGTGTTGAAGTCTGCCTTCTTGCTAGTTATTTTGCATTTGTCCATTTTATTTTTCATTTTTCTGTTGCTATTTTCTTGCCTTCTTTTGGATTAATATATAATCTTGTGAAATATATTTTCTTTCCTCCATTGGCTTCTTAGCTATATTTAAAAATAATTTTTAGTGGGTGCTCTCGAGCTAACAATGTGAATCCTTAATTTATCACTCTGGTAAATCTCACGTTGTCTTGCCCTGTGCATGTGTAGGGCAACCTTGGCCAAGGACTGTGAGGGGACACAGACTCCTTCCCCTCGCCCATGCTCTGCCCCCTCCTCTCTGGTGTCCGACATTGTAGAAACCAGCCATTTCTACTGCCCCAGACTCCGAGTTCTGCCTCCTCAGCTCTTAGGGGCTGCTGTGCTTTGCTTGGACTCTAGCTCACCGCACTGCAGTCAGGAAATTGTCCCAGAGAGCCGGGATGATCATGGAGACTCATCTCGTGAGTTTTCCTTCCCTTTGGTGGATTACAGGATTGTGCTACTGCCTGTTGTCCGGTGCCTGAATTGCCTTGGATATTCTGTTCAGTGTTATAATTAGTGGTTTATGGTGGGAGGACTAGTTACTTTATTATAACCAGAAGCAGAAGTGCTTTTGATTCTTTAAAAAATGTTTGTTGTTATTGTTAATTTCAATATGCATTACTGCAAGGAGATTCATGATCTGGGCTCACTCTGTTTTTACCCAAAAGTCTTTACACTCACATTTTATTTGTTTATTTATCTTTAAATTTTTTTAATTGCAGCATATTATGGGGGCACAAATGTTTAGGTTATATATATTGCCTTTGCCCCACCCGAGTCAGAGCTTCAGGAGTGTCCATCCCCTAGACGGTGTGCACCGCACCCATTAGGTGTGTATATACCCATCCCCTCCTTCCCCCTCCCACCTGCCTGACACCGGATGAATGCTATTACTATACATGCACTTCAGTGTTGATCAGTTAATACCAATTTGATGGTGAGTACATGTGGTGCTTGTTTTTCCATTCTTGGGATACTTCACTTAGTAGAGTGAGTTTCAGCTCTATCCAGGATAATACAAGAGGTGCTAGATCACCATTGTTTTTTGTGGCTGAGTAGAACTCCAGATATATAAAACCTTCCTCATATAGCCATCTAATCTTTGACAAAGCAGACAAAAATCATACACTTACATGTTAATACATATCTTCAAGTATATTTTTGTTCACATCTATAGTTTATGAATATCTCTATTCTCTCCCTAGCCTTCTCTCTGAATGAGAAAACATCTTTTATTTCCCCCATGCTCTTCCTCCTGAATGAGGAAATGTTTCTCACTGCCTCATTTATTCTTCCCCTTGTTTCCCATGTTGAGGTTACATAAAATATTCATGGTAGATTGTTTTTCAACAATTGTTGTCAATTGTCTATCAATTTAATTTTGATTCTTTGTTCATTTTATCCTTATAGTTTCCTCTTATATTCACTTATTTATTTTGTAAGTTTTGCTGATTTAAAAACTTTCAATTTTGTAGCACTTTTTTAGACAGGGTTTATATACGAGTGGGTTGATCTGAGTTCTTGCATGTGTAAGTTTTGCCTGGAAAAAGAGTTCTAGATTGAAAATCACTCTCACCGAGAAATGCGAATGGCTTACTCCATTATTTTCCTGTATTTAGTGTTTCCACCGCAAGTCTGATGTTACTGTGATTATGTATATATTTTTTCTTTTTAGACAGACTTCTGTAATGCAGTTACTGTGATTATAGTTTCTTTTTATGTTCTGTAGAATCATTTAGAACTTTCTCTTTCATCCCAGTTTTTGAAATTTTGTTCTAATGCATTTAGGTGGGGGTCTTTTTTTCCATTCATCCTGTTTGGCAACTTGGTGGGTCCCTTCAGTTAGAAGACTCAATCTTTTTCAATAGCCCTGGAAATATTTCTTCGATTATTTTTTTCAAAATATTTTTTTCCTTCTATTATCTTGTTTCTGTTTCAGGACCTTCTATTAGGTGGATATTAGAACTTCTTGGTTTATATTTTGTCTCATATTTCCTTTCATTCTTTTTTCAAACAGCTTTATTGAGATTTAATTCACATACCATACAATCCACCATGTAAAGTATAAAATTTAGTGGTTTTTGGTATATTCACAAAACAGAGCAACCATCATCACAATAAATTTTAGAACATTTTCATCACCCCCAAAACCCTGTACCCACTAATAGCCACTCCCTGTTTTCCCCACCCCATCCCCTCCAGCCCATACCACTAACCTGTTTCCTATCCCTATAGATTTGCTTACTTCTGAAATTTCATTTACATGGAATTGTAAAATATGTGAACTGCTTCTTTCATTTACATTTCAAAGCATACATTTGTGCCTAGCTTCTTTCACTTGGCACAGTGTTTCGTAGCATGTATCAATACTTCATTTCTATTTCTTTTTACTGCCAAATAATATTCCATTGTATTTCTCCATTTACCAATCGATGGAAATGGAATTGTCTCTATTTTTTTGCTCTTATGAATAATGTGGCTATGTATCATGTGTGCACAGGATTTTGTGTAGACGTATGTTTTCTTTTCTCTGGGGTATATACCTAGGAATGAATCCTGAAAATTATATAGTAACTGTATGTTTAACCATTTGAGGAACTGCCAGAGTGCTTTCCAAAGCAGCTGCACCATTTTATATCCCCACCCCCAGTGTATGACAGTTCCAATTTCTCCACATCCTTGCCTACACTTACCATTTCTTTTCATTCTTTCCATTTCTTTGTCCTCACGTGCTAAGGTCTTATGATATTACTCAGTTCTGTCTTCTGACTTAACTAGTAACCTCTTCCTCAAAGTCCATTATACTCCTCAGCCTTCCTTAGATGGTTTTCTATTCCAGATACTCTATTTTTCATTTCTGATTCTTTTCTGCAATGAGCTTATTCTTATCTCATGGGCATGATTTTATTCCTTTGAGGATATTAATAGTATTCAATTAAAGTCTCCTTCTGCTTGCTTTAATAACTTTCCTCTCAGGGGTTCTCATTTATTGGGCTGGTGTTTCTATTTTATGGTGATTTTTTCCCCTAGATTGTTTTGTGATTCCTCGATTTTAAGAGATTCTTGTCTGTCTGTGAGTGTTGATCTGAGTAGATCTGATTAGAGCAGCCTCTCTCAGTTATTGCAGGGGAGGAGATCACATGCTGCCGGGGGAGTCTTCCAGTATCTTTTTGGGGGTGTGTGTGTTACTAGATACTTTTTTTTTTCACTTTAAAACCTTTCCGTTGGTGATTCCACCCCCCATCATAGCTTCAAATTACATCTCTAAATGAATAACTTCCAAATGGTATCTTCAGCCCTGACCTCTCCCATGAACTACAGGTCTATACATACACCTTTTCTTCAAATGACTCATCTCATTTTGTAATTATACATTCACAGTGCAATTATTTAAGTAACGTCACCTCTCTCCACTAGACTGTGTGTTCCATGAGAACAGGACTGTGTCTATTTTTGGCCATTACTATGTTACTAGCACTTAGTATAGTAAGTGGCATATATGCTAAATAGATACTTGTTGAACCAATGAATGAATTAGGCAAAATAGCTTATGTGGGAAAGACCCTGTAGTGTATTGGAGCAACAGTGGGAGGTCATCTTTATTCCTAACACCAGATTCAACCTCAGGGTCAAACCTCCAGAGTTCCAGGGCAACGCCTTTGACATGTAGTTACCTTTGCGGTGTACACTCCCTCCTTGTATGCAAAGAAATTCAGCTTGTAGTCTTTCTTGGAGCCAGACAGTACATCAATGTAATCAAGGCCCTTCATAGTGACGCTTAGGTCTGGCTTCTCTGGTTTCAGCATTTCCACAATGACTCGGAATCTGGGGGCGCACAGGAGCACACGAAGAGAGGAGAGAGAAAATGAGACCGTTTACCCAAAGGACAGAAGAAGGGAAAGTGCTGTGTATACTCTTGATTTTATGGAAAGCACATGGGTCCAGGGTTCTAGTCCTCACTCTGTCGCTAACAGTAACTGCCACTTATTGACCACCTGTTATGTACCAGGTACTGAACGAGTGCTCTATATATGTTATAGGCATTTAATCCTTGAAATATCTGCAAGAGGTACACATCACTATTTTCTTTATTTCACCAAATAGAAATAGAAACCAAGAGAAGGAAGATAACACACCCAGGTAACATGACTAGTTATTGCCAGAACCAGGATTCAAACTTAGGTCTGGGCCTTTATCCACTATGGTAAGCATGTGGCTTTCAGTATGTCGTGCTTTGTCTCCCAGTCTTTGGTTCCTTCTCTGTAAAAGAAGGGGACCCAGCTGGTTGGCCTTGAGCTCTTTGCATGCTTGCATTCCACTCTACTCTTATTGTGGGTACAAGATCCAAGGGACTTCCTTCTCTGGCCAGTGGCTTAGGTGATAAGACAGATGATACTCAATAATAATAATGATGGCTACCATTATGATAACAGTAACAGCTAACATTTATTGAACACTTATTTTGTGCCAGATATCATTCTAGGAGATTTACAACTAACAGCACCAAACAGGAAAATCTCTCCAGAGGCCTAGGGTTTAGGAAATGCCCGGCCATATCAGAGAACTTTGTCTCAGACTCTCTGAGCGCCTTAACAGCCTCCAGAGACCCTGGGCAGAGGAAGGACAAAGCCAGATGGTGGAAGTCCTCCCTCCATCCCCCCACCCAGAACCCTTACCCTACTCCCTCACCTCTGGGGCTTGTTCAGCCAGTTGGTGATTGGCAGGAGCTCAGTGTAGGGTGTCTTACATGGCACTTCACGGTAGATGTTGGCTACAGCTTTGGGGAGCTCGGCAGTCCCATGCAGAGCATATAGCCAGCCAGTCCCATCCGGGAGGGGGAAGAAGAGGGTGCCCTATGGGAAGAATTGTGATCAGAATGACACAGAGGGCCCTTTATTAGGTAAATACCAGGCATGGTGAGGACACAGGATTAACGAATGCTATGCAAATAAATATAACACTTATGGAAATCAGCTTGGTAGTATGTTTCAAGAGTCATAAAAATGTTCATATTTATTTGAATCAGGACTATCACCCCAGGGAATTTTCTGAAGAAAAATTCCTCCAAAGCAAAAAGTTACATATATGTATTAGAACCACTTATAATACTGATGAAAATTTGGAGATAAACATTCAACAAGGGAATTGTTAAAAAAATTATGGACTCTCATTCAATGAAATATTAGGTAGCCATTAAAAATGGTTATCACAGGCCGGGCGCGGTGGCTCACGCCTGTAATCCTAGCACTTTGGGAGGCCGAGGCGGGTGGATCGCTCGAGGTCAGGAGTTCGAGACCAGCCCGAGCAAGAGTGAGACCCCGTCTCTACTAAAAATAGAAAAAAATTATATGGACAACTAAAATATATATATACAAAAAATTAGCCGGGCATGGTGGCACATGCCTGTAGTCCCAGCTACTCGGGAGGCTGAGGCAGTAGGATCGCTTAAGCCCAGGAGTTTGAGGTTGCTGTGAGCTAGGCTGATGCCACGGCACTCACTCTAGCCCGGGCAACAGAGTGAGACTCTGTCTCAAAAAAAAAAAAAAAAAAAAAAATGGTTATCACAAAGACTAAATAGTTAAATATAATAGAAAAATGCTAGTGATATAATGTAAAGTGAAAACAAATACAATGCAAAATTGGGTATGCTATGCTGACAGTTATGGGTGTATCTTAATAAGAACTGGTAGTGAAGACAGAAGAAAAAAGTTCATTTTTTTTATAGGGTGGGAGATTGTGGCCACTTTTATTTTTTTTATTTTTTTTTTTTTGAGACAGAGTCTCACTCTGTTGCCCAGGCTAGAGTGAGTGCCGTGGCATTAGCCTAGCTCACAGCAACCTCAAACTCCTGAGCTCAAGCGATCCTCCTGTCTCAGCCTCCCGAGTAGCTGGGACTACAGGCATTCACCACCATGCCCGGCTAATTTTTTCTATATATATATTTTTAGCTGTCCATATAATTTCTTTCTATTTTTAGTAGAGATGGGGTCTCGCTCTTGCTCAGGCTGGTCTCGAACTCCTGAGCTCAAACGATCCGCCCACCTCGGCCTCCCAGAGTGCTAGGATTACAGGCGTGAGCCACCGTGCCCGGCCTTATTTTTGATTTTTATTATGGCAGTCACCATGATGTTATTTATGCAGTTTAGCTAAATATTAATTGCTCGATGCTTGGTCTAGTACGTCATTTCAGAACTGAGCCCCCGGCTCTAGAATCCCCTGTACGTGAAACATACAAACAAAAAAGGAAACAAAAAAGGAAGCCGGGGCTTGGTAATCTGCACAATTCCCCATTTTCCAACATGATCTGTGTGCTCCCCCCTTGTTCTGACATTCTGAGCTCTGAGCCCCAGAACCATCTCTAACCACGCAGCTCTTCCCTTCAGCTGTTCCAGGAAACCAGTGGTGAGGCCTCAGCCTACCTGGTGCTTGCGGTTCTCCACGTTCATGGTGCGGGGCCTGTAGGTGATCTCGTAGGGCTTATTTTGCTGATGGGCCTCCAGGGTGATGAACTCGGGCCCCTCCCAGTGCTCGCCCTCAAAGATGGGGTGCAGGTTCCAGGTCTGGTTGGTGCGATTTGACAGCATGATGGTCTGTGTGTGCTTGGAGCGCACCTGACAGGTGAAATTCACCACCTGGAAGAAAGTAGGTGCTACGTCTTCCACGGCACCTCCCCCTGGCCTGTCTTCAGGGGCCAGAGATGCAGAATGTGCCAGGGGAGTCTGACTTTAACAGTGCTTCCCGTCATGAGTTTCAATGGATCCTTTTCTTTTCCTTTCATTCATTCAACATATATTTACTGGGTACCTTCTATGTGCCAGATACTGTTCTTGGGGGTGGAGATGCAGCGATGAACAAAATAACAAAAATCCTTGCCCTCAGAGAGCTTACGTTCCAGTGCGGAGAGAAAGGCGAGTAGGATACGAACATGTGCTCAGGGGAAACAGAGCAGAGCAGGGGTGCAGGCACGACAGGCTGGGGAGTGGGTTTGAAATATTAAATAGGGTGATCAGGACAGGCCTCACTGAGCACGTGTATTTGATTCAAGACCAAGAAGGATGACATCAAGGAGGACCCGGGGAAGGGCCTCCCAAGCAGAGGAAACATCGGTTGCAAAGTTCCTGGATTTTGACAAATGGCAAATGAGGCCAGTGTGGCAAACGTGAAGTGAAGGAAGGGAGATAAAGTGACAGGGAACAGGAAATGGCATGTAGGGCCTTGGAGTCACGGTAGGGACTTTTCTTTTCCTTCTAATGAAACAGGAGGACTTAGAAGAGTTCTGAGTAGAGGAGTAACCTAACAGAGTTGCTCCAGATGCTTAGAAGAGACAGAGGAAGAGAGACCAATTAGAAGACACTTGCAATAGACCAGGTGGGAGATGACACAGACTTGGCTGGCAGTGGTAGCACTGGGGATGGTGGGAAAAGGAAATATTCCAGTTGTGCTTTGAAGAGCAAATGGGATTTACTGCCATATGGAATCTCGGGTGTAAGTGGAAGAAGATTCAACAATGACACCCAAGTTTTTAGCCTGAGCAACTAGAAAGAAGGAGATGCCACTTCCTGAGGTGGGGTTGACTGTGGGAGGAGCAGGTTTGGGGGAGAGATTGGGAACTCAGTTTTGTACATGTTAAGCTTGAGATGCTTATTAGTCAAGCAGGAAGTGGAATTTACAAATTAGGAGTTCAAGAGAAAGGTTCGGGAGGTACAGATCTGGGAGCCGTCAGTATAGCAGTGTTTTTTTTTTTTTTTTTTTTTTTTTAGATCAAGAATCTGGATGAGGTCAAAAAGAAGTGAGTGTATTTATAAAAAAGAAGGAATCAGAGGACTAACTCCTGACTGGCACACTCCAAGGTTAAGAAGACTCAGAAGACAAGACGAGAAGGAGCCGCCAGTGAGACAGGAGGAAACTGGGAGAGGGTGGTGTCCTGGAGCCTGGTGAGGGAAGTGTTTGAAGGAGGACGGCTGGTTCATGGTCAAGTAAGGTAAAGGCTGAGAAATGGCCATCGGACTTAACAACATGAATTTTGATCCATATCTTGCACTATATACAAAAATTAACTCCAAATAGGTTGAAGACATAAATGTAAAACTTGTATCCAGCATACATAGAGAGGTCTCAAAACTTTAATAAAATTAAAAATAGACAGAAGATTTGAGCAGACACTTCAACGAAAAAGATACATAGCTGGCTGTTTGGCAAATAGTACCTGAAAAGGTGCTCAATGTCATTAGTCATTGGGGAAATACAAGTTAAAAACCTCAATGAGATACCTCTACATACCTATTAGAATGGCTAAGATTTAAAAAACTGACCATATTAAGAGTTGACAAGGATGTGGAGCAAGTGGAGATGTCAGACAAAGTGCTTGTGTAAAGGGACAATTGTGTAAAAGGACACAATCGCTTTGGAAAATAGTTTGACAGTTTCTTAGAAAGGTAAACATATACCTACCACATGACCCAGTCATTCCACAACTAGGTATTGACCCAAGAGAAATGAAAGCGTATGTTCTTGCTGAGCCTTGTACATAAAAGTTCACAGCATACTGTGGGGCTCCATTCAAATAACATTCTTGAAGTAACATAATTATATATAGAGAGACTGGCCACCAATTCTACCATGAACAATGTAGCTAGTTAACACAGCCAACAGTAGAGTTAGGTGTCTAGTAACGGGGCTAGCAGAGGGTTAACCCCAGGCTGTTTTTATTTTTGAAACCATAGAGAAGGAGAAAGGTGTTGACCCTTTACTCACAGATCTTAGAGTTTGATCTAGGCAGGGATACCAACGCGGGCTTCCTTGGGAATGTAATGCTTGAGTTGTGAGCTAAAGAGTGAGCAGAAATGAACGAAATGAAGAATATTCCAGCAGTGGGAACAGTGTATTTGCAGGCCTCGTGGAGGGAGGCAGCAGGTCTGAATGTCTGATTCGGGCGCTGAGGACTGTTTGGAAGAGCCAGTTGTTTCAAGGAGGCCCAGCGGAGCTCACCTGCTGGGCTAACCCTGCCGCTGGCCCGCCCCGGGCAGCACCTACTCACCTCTTTTGCTATCGGTAGTCCCACGCAGACTCCAGACAGGGTTAGGGTCAGAGGACTGCCCCCCTGGATGAAGCACAGCATGTTTTTATAGAAACTCTCCTTTCCCACCTCGGTGGGATGGTAGGTCACTTCGAAAGAAACCTCCATGCCTGCGGTGATGTAGCCTTCCTCTGGGCTGATGGAGAAATGAGGCTCAAATTTTTTGACATCCCATTTAAACCTTTTCCAAGAAAAAACAAACAAACAAACAAAAAAAAAAACAAGAAAGAGAGTTAACTAATATTCTAAGAGTGTCCTTTGCCTGGGCTTTTAGCTGCGAGGTTCACCTGCGTCCTCCCGAGGACACAGAGGAGAAAGGTCTGCCAGACAGCAAGAGTGCTGGTGGATATGGCCAAGACCGCCCGCTGGTGAGCTGGGAAGTGGCTGCACCCGATTACCCGAGAGTGATTACCCACGGCAGAAGGAACATGCACGAACACGTATACACACGTGTACCCAAGGTCACGCAGTTAGGAAGTGGCGGGGTGAGGACTGGAACCCTTCTGAAACTGTAGTTTAACCATTTCCTGTACTGCTCCTCAGTTCAGATCCAGGAGGGTAGCAACCATCCCTTCATGGGAGAGTTGTGCTGGGTTCTTGGTGGCAGCTGAGATCCGATAGCCCTGTGTGGTCACCCCTCTGTGGCTGGGCACTTGGTTCAGGCAGGAGACAGAGGCTGGATGCATGCCTTGGGGTGCCACTTACACTAGGGTCTATGTGAAGAGTGCCCCCTGGGGGTGTGCAGTGTGCAGCCTGCACCGCCGGGTCAGCATGCCCAAGGCTGCCACAGAAATACCTGGGTTCCAGTCCCATCTTTGTCACTTCCTGGTTATGTGATCTTGGGCAAGTCATCTACCCTCTTTGGGCCTCAACTCCATCTTGTATCACAGGCACGATATAGTACCTACCTTAGCGAGTCCTGGGATGATTAAGTGGGATATTATATGTCAGAATGCTCAGCATGGCACCTGCACATAGAGAGTTCTTTCTACATGCATGATTTTGGAAAAGTTAATTAATCTCTTTGTACCTTAGTCTGCTGGTCTGTAAGATACATTGGTAGTAGTAGTATGGGTCGCATAGAGTTGTTGGGATTAAATGAAGTGAGCTACGTAAAGGGCACACAACAGGCACTGAGCAAATGTCCCCCATCATATTAATTTCAGTAACCACCCTGGTGAGGCCACTGCTGTCACACCTTGAGGGAAGTAGGGCTTGGGGGGCTATAGAAGGGATAGGACAGAAATAAAAAGTGGCTGCACTTGCAAAACAAGTGTCTAGTCCACGGCAGACCCAGGGACAGACATCTCTGCTACAGCCTCGGGGAAGGAGGCACCGCTCCTCTACCTTGCACCTATGTCGCCTGTGTTCAACATGAGGATGCGACGTGTGGCCTGCGTCTGATACACGACTGGTCCAAAAGGAAGATGGTCCTGGTCCAGGGAGATCTCCAGGGCTTGGCAGCAGCCGTTGAGAAGGAAGAGGGGGCGCAGGAGCCCCATGCATTCCATGAACACTTCCTCGGAGAAGAGCGGCACGCGCTTCTTTGGGGCAAATACGACTTCCACTTTGCAGACTTCTTTGGGCTTCAGTGTGATGTTGTGGAAGGGCACCAAGGTGATGACCTGGATGGAACAACACCCAGACTCAGCAGCTGAGGGGGGGAGTGGGGGTTAGGCCTCAATTGCCTGAGGTCTTGCTGCTGGGGCTGGAAGAGGGGCCAGATCTCGCTTCTGCTCTCGTCCCGGCTGTGTGAGCTTTGGTAAGTTACTTAAACTTTCTGACTTACTCTATGATTTAGATTAAGATTGTCTGTATAAGATATAGGGCACATAACAGGCATTCAGTAAATGTCAACTCCCTCTCCTGCCCCTTTCCTAACTCCTTTTGGGAGTTTCATCCTTCCTGGTTCCTCCCTGCAGAGGAAACAGTACCTAGAAAGAAGAAACACTCAGAGCGCCAGTGTTTGTTAAGGAACACGCCCTGCATGGGATTTCCCTGTGTGATCATTAAAATGCAGATTCCTGGGCCCTGCCCCAGGCCGACTGAATCAGAATCTCCTGGGAAGAACCTGGAACCTGCATGTTCAAAAGTTCCACAGGTGATTCATGTGTTCCGAAGTTTGAGAACCACTGCACAGATTTATTTGGCTTTCTTTTTCCCTTAGTCCTGGCAGAAATCAATCCGCACCAGCATTGGGAAGCCAACTCCTCTTGCATCCTTGAGCTTCCTTTGGGGCATAGCCCTGAGCAGTCACCAGGAAACGAGCTGTGGCTGCAGGGAGTGAGATGATGGGCGAGGAGCTGCAAGCAACAGGGAAGTGATCTTAGGGATGTCACAAAACATGATGACACTGGAAGCTAGCCTCAGGGTGCTGGTGCCAGCACGGGTCCCCCTGGCAGCTTTAGTCCAACCACCTAGGGAGGCAGATTTGGTATGGCCAAACCTTTAGGGGAGCTGAGGGCTTTAATGTGGATTAACAAGGGAAGGGAAGCAAGAAGTCTTCCCTCCTCATCTGGATGGCGACGTGGGCAGTGTGGGGTCCTGGGATGAGATGCCCACTGGGTGTCTGGGCTTGGCTGGCCTCTCACAGCCGATTTCTCTGTACCCTGCCATCTCCAGATGGTACCCACTGCCCCTTCCACACTGAATCCCATCTAGTTTTCCAAAAGCGCTGACCCCTTTGAGCATACACACCTTTGCCCACCAGGAATGCCCGTTCCCAAACTGTCTGCGAGGAGACACCTCTTCACCCTGTAAAACGCAGCACAGGCCTCCCTCCACCCTGAGGTCTTCCCCAGCACCTGGGGCCTCCTCTGAGCAGACCTGCTCCCAGTGCACACCCTGCCTCTGCAGTTTCTCTGCTGTCCTGGGATTGTTTCTGTGTCTGTGACCCCCCGAGACTGGGAACTCCACCAGACCAAGGTCTGTGTCATAATCACCTTCTTATTCCTGGCACCTCGCAGTATTTACTGAGTAAATGTAAGAAGGAACTGCAGGAAGGAATGGATACAGTCCACTCTCGGAATCAAACACATGGGTCCATTTTCAAAGGGCCACGTAGATACTACTGACCATAAGCTGGGCAGTGGCAGCCGGGACCGTGCACTGCGAACCTGTAGAAGTGGCCTCACCAACGAGCAGGCTTTTCTCCCACTGCCGACGGGAGCACAAAGTGGGGTGACCTTCCGGGGGCAGACTGGCAATGCGTATCGAAACACACCTTCCCTTTGGATCCAAGATGCCCACTTCTAACTAGGAGTGTACATCACGTAGACTCATGGATGCGCGCAAAGGCTTAGTTACGTGGATGTAACAGTGTTGTTTGTAAGAGAAAAATTAGAAACACCTCAAATGAGCAGAAATAGAGAACTGGTCCACGTACATAATGGAGGTGTAAATGACCAGGTGATACTGAATGACACGGAAAATGAAATGAGAACATAAAACGAAAACAATAAAGGACCAGTCCCATACTGTTTTTGTGAAAATGAAGAGAGAGAGAGAGCACGTGGAAAGCTCACAGAATGGTCTGGCACGTCGTAGGTGCGCAGGAAATGTGAGCTGTTTGTGCTGCTAGCATGGCCATCCTTAGCATCAGGAGGCATGAAGAGGCCACTAGGGCCCCGTGGGCACCAACCTTGGGTTCCTGGAGCTCTGGAATCGAGAACAGAACCGAATGGTTGAATGTGAGCTGGGCGAGGCTGTTGTTCATGATGGAGACTGTTTTTTTCACAACCTGTCCTGGCAGGACGGCTCCCAACTTCACAACCCTGTTGGCTGGATCTAGGACTGAAATCTGTGGGACGAGGAGGAAAGGAGGAGGAAGGGTTCACGAGTTAATGAGAAAAATAAGTGTTATGAAACATCTTCCCCGGGGAGGCAAGAATGGTTCCCTTTCCTTTAGTGACCTAACTTCTTCATACTGGATGGGCATTCACCTACTCGATAAACACTTACGTGCATCAAATGCCCACTAAACTACTCGCCCACAATTACGTAATTACAACTGGGTTAAAAGATAGGAAGGAAAAGCTCAGGGCACCTGCAGAGCACAGCACAGGGGCTGAAACTAGACGCGGGCTTGGCGAGGCCTGAGGATGGCGTGTTCACACTGAGAGCTCAGGAAAGGCAGGATCCGGTCAGCTTGAGTCAGGCTGGCCATGGGGTTGGGGACACTCTAAGGGGAGGAGACAGCCTGCAGCAAGGCCCTGAGCTGGAGGGAGTGGCCCTGGCAAGGCCTGTGGCTGGGAGCTGGGACCCGAGAAGATGTGTTTGGAGGCGGTCAGGTCTTGTAAGGCCTTGCAGGCCACTGTTGGGTGGGAAGAAGACTGGGCTTTATTCTGGGAGAAATGGAAAGTCAGTGAAGCATGGGGTGACCTGGTCACATGTGTGCTTGTGAGAGTGCGCTGGCTCGCTCCTTCACGGAGAACGGACTGAAAGGGCAAGAGAGAGAAAGCACGAGGAGTGCGAGGCGATGATGATCTAGGCTAGAAGGGCAGCCGTAGAGGTGGAGAGAAGTAGAGACTTTCAGCTAGAAGCCTCAGCTAAGGCACTGACGAAAACAGTGGTCTGCTGCAGCCAAGGCCGGGCTGAGCCACAATTAGCAACACCCACTGGTCACTGTCATTCGATCAGTCACTAAACTGCACCCCTTCCCCCAACTAGCTTTAAATCCAGCCCACATGCTTCCATTTTGTTTAAAAAGGCAAGAGAGTGTCTCTCTTACCAACCATGAGCTCCTGGAGGTCTGAGAACATGTTTAAGTCACCTCTGGATCTACCCAAAGTGCCCAGCACACAAGGGGTGCTCAATGAACAAATAAGCAAATGAACGAATACGTGGGATCAGAAGAGACTGCCTCTGGCTTGGGTCCAGACACACCGGCTGGCAATGTCCTGTTGCTCCTATGCCTTGAGGAGAGAGCTGCCAGGAATACACCCCTCCATTTTCCCTGGGTTGTTGAAATACCCCATGCATTCTTGAGAGTCTTCGTCTATTAAAATAGAAAAACTCCCAACAAACACCTTAAATGTTTGTCAGACACCGGAAAGAAAGAAATGAGGAACAGGGCACGACCATTCCCTTTCTATCCGGAGCGCCTGGGCAGAAGGAGTGCCCTTAACCAAATATAATCCTGGGGTCTGGGGCTGGCTGGAGAAGGTTAATCAGTGGGGTGTCAAGGGAGGATGTTCCATAACTGAAATGCATGTCTGTGTACATTGCTTGAAAGTGTCGTGTATTAAATCTGAAAACAAACGAGTCCTAATGGAAAGGACGTAGGTGGGGTGCTACATCTGACATTCTCAATTTCTCCAAGGAAAAGAATGTTTCTCCAGTGCCTGTATCATCCCATATGGTAAAGGTTGGTATCGAATAGGACCTGTGAGTCCATGGGTCTGATGTGACAGTTCAGCCCTTTGTGTTATTAGGTGCATCATCTGCCCTCGGACAGAGCAGCCTGGGGCAGAGATGTGGAGGGAGAGGAAGGGTGTGGGGCCCAGGTGGGCACAGGAGGCTGAGAAGGGTGGGAAGGAGGGCGCCAAGCCCGAGGGCCTCCCTGTCTCTTACCTTCATTTCCGTGCCCTTCCCTTTGATTTCAACTGTTTGTTGTGAGAGCCCATTGATTTCAAAGGCGATGAGTTCTCGATAGTTGATACTTTCTCGAGGATAAAAGATGATTGGAATCTCCAGTGTCTTTCCTGGCTTTATCACCTCAACACGGAAGTTAACCTCGAGGTGGGTGGTGCTGGTGTACAGGCAATCTATGCTGGAGAAAATCCAGAGAGGCTGCATAAGCTCTGAGAAGGTTGACCCAGAGGGCTGGAGGCTGTCCCCTTGCCTCTCTGGGCTGGGCATGATGGATTTCCCGCCCTGCTGTCCTGGAGTCACAGAAGTTATTTTAGAGCTGGAGGGACCTTGGCAGTGACCCAGCCCATGCTCTCCCAGGCACAGCCCAGTGACATACCCCAAATCCCATCCTGAGATCCTGGCAGAACTGGGCCTCCAATTCAAAGGCTCATGACACTTTGCCCAGTGCTCTTTACTCTCTTGTCCTCAACTTTCTGATGAGGCATCTTATGGTTTTGTACCCTCTCATAAGAAGGAAGTGCTTCCAGAAGCAACTGGGTGGTAAAGCACAGTGGAGAGGAGTATGTGTGCTGGAGTCACACAGACAGGAGGAGCTCCATCACCAGGCTCCATCACCAACTAGCCACACGATCTTGGAAAAATTACTTAGCCCATCTGGGTCTCTGTTTCCTTATCTGTAAAATGGGGGTAATGATAGCTATTCCATAGGGTTGTTGCGAGGATTAAATGAGATAAAGCAACTTAAGCAGTCACTAAACAGGTCGGAGGAAACATTCTATAAAGGTGAACTTTATAGAATTATTACTAATTGCTCCACTAGAAGGGACCTTAAATTATCACATCCACCCTGCATCTCGGGCAGGAAAGCACTTGGACCTCTCCATTACAACTTTGCTCATCTGCCTTACAGGTGTGCAGAGAAGGAGTCCAGCTAGGCCAATGTAAAGAGCTTGATGCCTTGAGCAAAGTAAGACTGAGATTACATTAAATCTAGTAAGAAAGAGTATAGGTAGATAAGCTTTTTAATTCGTGTACATGACCCTCATGTAATTTAATATTCAGGATAATCAGTAATAACAACAACAGCAGCCGCTAACAATAATTGAGGATTTCTTATGTTCCAGGAAGTGTTGTAAGTATTGTTTCTAGATGAACTAATTTAATCTTCCTAATAGTTCCTATGTAGAAGGCCTTACTGTGATTGGTCATTTTGGGCAAGGAGACAGAGGCACAGAGAGCTTAAAAAGCATGTGCAAGGTCATACCGCTAGGGAAGAGTTGAAATTGGAACTTAAATCTGTGCTATCTAATATGGTAGCCACTAGACACATGTGTCTACTTAAATTAAAATTAATTAAAATTATATAAAATAGTTCCTTAGCTGCATGAGCCGTATGTCAGGTGCTCCAGAGCTGCACCCGGCTGTGGCCCCTGTGTTGGACAGTGCCGACAAACAACTCCATCATTCTGGAAAGCACTCATAGTACTGATGTGGAGAGCTCTGAGTGGACACAGTCTTTGGGCCAGTCTCTGGAGATTCTGTCTCTTAGGTATAGAACGGGGTCCAGAAACCTGCACTGGAACATCCCACGCAGGCGTGGAGCAGAGAGGCCAGACTTGAACCAGAAGGCTTAGGCTCAGTACAGATCCATTTCCTGCAAGGTCATAGGCCTGAAAAATTCACTCTTTAACTTTCCAAACCTCAGTGTCCATATAGAGTACATGGGGAAAATAAATGGAAGCCATAAAAGCTCTCATCAGGCCATTAGGCATTGCCCTCTGCACTTTAAGAAGTAGATGTTTCGCAGAGTAGCTTATAGCTATCCAAGCATCAGTATTAGTGGTGGGGACAGGGACCCAGGATTCATGCCCACTGTGTTTGACTCTTTTCAGTAATCCTTCTTTTTTTTTTTTTTTTTTGTCTTGGCCAGACTTCACCTAGAGGACCCACAGAAAGTTGCAGAATCCTCTGGAGGCCTGCTTACCTCATAGACGTTTCTTCCTTGTTGGTGATGACCAGGGTTTGTTTGTACGGGGGCATCCCAGCTTGGTAGATGAAGCAGGTCCCAAAGTTGTAGCTGGTGAAGGAGAAATGGACAGCCGGGCTCACGGCACGACCTGAGATGCTGCACATATAGGTCGGGCCTTGGCTGATCTGTGAGGAGGGAATGGCAGGTGGGTGTGATCAGAAGTGGGAGGAGGGGACACGTAAGTGCTCAGGTGAAGGAGAAAAGCACTGTGTTTTAACAATTATAGGTCTCAGGGCTCCATCTCCAGAGATTCTGTTTCAGTAGGTTAGAAGGTTGTTTACTGAAGAAAGACTGCTCTGTAATCAGACCCTACAGGGGCTCTTGCTTTGTTCTTGCAGCAGTGATTCAGCTTGAAGACTCAGAGGTATGCCAGACACCGCGAGTTATCACCCAAACTCTGCTCCCCACGGTTCCCTTACTAGCAGGACTCTGACTGGTCGCCAATGTGCTTAGATGAAAACACTTGATTTCCCACCCTGCCTTGCAACTCAGGGTGGCCATCAGACATAGTGCTGATCATTGGATGTAAACAGAAGGGGACAAGGGCGTGTTCTGTCTTGAATAAGGAGGCACAGCCTTGTAAGGGAAAGTTCTTTGCCTTCAGGATCTTCCTGTGTCTTTTCACTGTGGAATGCAGACATAGAGGTTCAGGTAGGGTGGTCACCTTACGACCAGGAGATGACAAGAATAAGGACAAGGCCAATATGCCAAGGATGAAAGAATGGAAAAATAGAAAGAGGATGGTCCCCATCTGGACTCTCAACCACAAGGTAATACTTGACCCACTGGGACATGAACTTAATTTGTTCTTTACAAACTTTTCATAATATGAAATTTCACAAACTGATAACTGATTTAAAATAAAATATCTAATATTTATTTTAAACATAATTAGAATAAACATAAGAATGAGCATTCATTTTAAACATCATTAGAATAAATCAAGTCATTGGTACAAGTTTTCATAAACAACTTTGTACATTTAAAACCATTTTCTAAGACTTTCATGCATTTTATGGCTGATTCTTTGAAAAGGATTTAAATTTATCACCTTTAACTCTTTTGCTAATTAGAGTAGGAAGATCTCATAACATGTTATGCTTCTTTCTGCTGTAAGAAATGCAAGTTCTGAAAGAGACGGTCCTCAAGGAGGAGGGGCCCCTTCTGAGGCTGCAAGCCTCGCACTTCTCAGGGAGGATGGTGGCAAATTTGCCACCGAGTTCCAGGCCAGGAAAACAGGAGATTCCTGAACTCCCAATGGCCAGTGACTCACCTTGGGTTCTCCTATGGCTTGAATGTTTGTCCCCTCCAAAACTCATGTTGAAATTTAATTGCCATTGTGATAGTATTGGGAGGTGGAAACTTTGAGAGGTGTTTAGGTAGAGAGGGCTAGCCATCATGAATGGACTAATGCCATTATTGTGAAAGTGAGTTTGTTATTGTTATCACGGGAATACGTTCGCCCCCTTTTGCATGCGTGCACTCTTTGTCTCCCTTTCTGTCCCTCCCTCCCTCCCTCCTTCCCCTTTCACCATGTGATACCATCTACCGTGCTATGATGCAGCAAGAAGGCCCTCACCAGATGCTGGCACCTTGATATTGGACTTCCCGGCCTCTAGAACTGCGAACCAATAAATTTCTGTTCATTATAAATTACTCAGTCTCAGGTATCCTGTTATAGCAGCACAACACAGACTATGATATGTTCCAGTTGTTTTACCCCCATCTTCCTGTCAATCACCTTCCTGAAGATTTGATAAAGATAATGTCCTTAGGCTGGGCATCCTAAATCTCCTTTTGTTATTGACTTCCAATTTTATTCCATTGTGGCTGAAGAATGTACTTTATATGATTTAAATCTTTTTAAATTTGTTGAGGTTTGTTTTATAGCTGAATATATGATTTATCCTGGACAATGTTCCATGTGCACCTGAGAAGAATGTGTATTCTGCTGTTGTTGGGTGAAATGTTCTATATATATCTGTTAGGCATAGTGCTTTTATAGTGTCGTTCAAGTCTTCTTACTTCCTTGTTGACTTTCTGTCTATTTATTCTATACATTATGAAAAGCTAGGGACCAAAATCTCTAACTATGATTGTTGAATTGTCTCTTTTTCCCTTCAGTTGTTAGTTTTGTTTCATATATTTTGAGACTCTGTTGTTATATGCACATATGTTTACAATTGTTATGTCTTCTTGATGGAGTGACCCTTTTATTATTACAAAATGTCTTTATCTCTAGCAATAATTTTTGTCTGAAAGTCTATTTTGTCTGATATTAGTGTTGGCACTACACCTCCTTTTGGTTACTATTTAAATGGTATATCTTTTTCCATCCTTTTACTTTCAGCCTATTTGTGTTTTGAATCCAAAGTGTGTCTCTTGTAGACAGCACATAGGTGGATCACATTTTTTCCCATCATTCTGCCAATTACTTTTTATTGGAGTGTTTAATTCATTTACATTTAATGTAACTACTGATAAAATAGGATTTATGCCTATTTTGCTATTTGCTTTCTGTATTTCCTATGTCTTTTTAAAAAAGCCTCCTCAATTATGCCTTTTTTATTCCTCAATTCTTCCATTACTGCCTTCTTTTGTGTTAAATATAATAGATATTTTCTAGTGTACCATTTTAATTTCCTTGTCATTTTTAAATTATATTCTTTTGAGTTGTTTTATTGGTGGTTACCCCGGGGGTTGTAATTAATATCTAACTTTATAGCAACCTAGTTTGAATTAATAATAACTTAATTTCAATAGTATACAAAAATTTGGTCCTCTGTTTCTTCCTCTTCCCTTTGTGCTATTATCAAACAAATTGAATCTTTATATAATGCCCATCAATACAGATTTACAGTTATTGCTTTATGCAGTTGTTTTTAAAATCAGATAGAAAAAAGTTACAAATAAAAATATATTTATACTGACTTTATGTAACCTATGCAGTTACTTTTTCTGGTGCTGTTTATTTCTTCTTGTGGATCTGAGTTACTTTCTAGTGTCCTTTCATTTCAGCCTGAAGGATTCTCTTTGTTATTTCTTGTAGGCTAGTCTGCTAGTGATGAATTCTTTCAGTTTTTGAGAATGTCCTGGCTTTTCCTTCATTTTTAAAGGAGAGTTTTGCTAGATACAAAATTCTTTGTTGATGGTTGTTTTTCCAGCTTTGAAGATGTCATTCCACTGTCTTTGGGGCTCCAAGGTTTCTAATGAGAAACCAGCTGTTAATCCTGCTGCTTTCCAAGTTCTCTTTGTCTTTCAATAGTTTGATTATGAGGTGTATAGGTTGGATTTCCTTGAATTTATCCTACTTGAAATTCATTGAGATTTCTGGATATTTAATTTTTTTCCATCAAATTTGGGAAGTTTTGGGCCATTATTTCTTGAAAAAAATTTTTTTATAATTTTCTTTCTTCTTTTTTTCTGGGACTTCCATTATGTGCATATTGGTATACTTGATGGTATCCTATGGGTCTCTGAGGCTTTGTTCATTTTTCTTCATTAGTTTTTATTTCTGTTTTTCATACTGGATAATCTCAATTTCCCCATCTTCAAGTTTGCTGATTTTTTTCCTTTTGACATATCAAATCTGCTACCAAGCCCCTGTTTTGAATTTTTCATTTGAGCTATTATAGTTTGCAACTCCAGAATCTATATTTTATAATTTATATCTCTATATTGATATTTTCTATTTTTTCAAAAATTTTTCTCATACTTTCCTTTAGTTGCTTAGACACGGATTTCTATAGTTCTATGAATATATTTTAAACCGCTTATTTCAAGTATTTGTCTAGTGAGTCCAACATCTGGGTTTCCTTGGGGACAGTTTATATTGGATGATTTTTTCCCCCTATGTATGGGTCATACTTTCTTGATTCTTTTCATGTCTCATAATTTTTTTTTTGTTGGAAACTAGAGATTTAAAATAATATAATGTAGCAACTCTGAAAACCAGATCCACCCATGCTGGGTCTGTTGCTGTTGTTACTCTTCCCTTTTTCTTTTTGGGGGATGGCGTCTTGCTCTGTTGCCTGTGCTGGAGTGCAGTGGTGTCATCATAGCTCACAGCAACCTCCAACTCCTGGGCTCAAGCGATCCTCCTGCCTCGGCCTCCTGCGTATTTGCTTTATGTAGTTGTTTTATTAGTTTAGTGACTTTTCCCATAAAGTCTATATTCTTATTTATGCATAGCTAATGAAGTTTCTGCTTAGTTAGTTTAGAGGTCAGCTAATGCTTGGACAGAGATTTCGTTAAATGACTGGCACCAATGAGTCTTCCAGCTTTTGCTGAGGGACTCTGTATGTGTGATGGGGCATGCCTCTGACACTCAGGCAGGCAGCTGCCAACTCTGCTTTATTGTTCACTTTTTGCTTTTCCAAAAGTTTAGCCAGAAGTGAGAACTTAGGGCCTTCTCCTAAGCAGTCTTTACTGAGCACAGCCCTGAGATATACATATCCTATACATGCATGGCTATCTAGATTCCAGGGAATATGTTGGAGATTTTCAGACTCCTATGGACATCTTCCCTAGCTTTTCCTTTTAAGTTTTTGGGTCAGCTTGTTTGCCTCAAGGGTCATTGCCACCTCGGGCTGCTGCAGTGTTGAACAATTGCCACTGATTGTTTTTTGACAAATGCCCCATGGGAAAAGGCTGTTTACATTGACTAAGCTCTGAGTCAGGTCAAATAAAAGCAAGCCTTGTGAGTGGGGGTTTCCAGTGAAATTCTAGACATGGCAAATAATGACAATTCTCTTAGTTGGGGCTTTTGGGGAGTTCCAAACCTGTTCTGCCCCCTCCAGTGGCTGATCAATTGCTGGTTTTCACTTTAATTGCAGAATTGTTGGTTTTCAAGGCTGCTGCAGAGCTGGGGAAGGAGGGTAGGAATAGGGCAACTTAAAACACCACAAAGTTCACTGTCCTTATGGATATTCTGCCATTTGTCTTGAATAAATACTCCTAGGATTGTTGCAAGCTTGTGACTAATTTCCAGAGTTCTGAAAAAGTTTATTATGACAATTTTTGCTAGTGTTCTCATTGCTATTGAAGAGCAGCTTTTTGGATGTCCTTTGCCATTCCTGCTGATGTTACCATTCCTCGGTCTTTCATTTGATAACTTATCTTGGGAAATGTTGTACATATTCTCTCCATGCCCATCTATCTCCCATATTTGTTTTAATGTCTGAATGGCCTCCCAATGCATAGATGGTCAACTGCTTTTGAATCAACACTTACTCACCAGGCACCCCAACCATGGATGAGGCCTTTGTACTTGAGATTGTGGGGCTGTCTCCAACACAGTCACCTTCCAGGAGCTTCAGGATGGTGGAGAAGACATGGAATACACAGGAGGATTAACCTGTCAAGGTAACATGCTGTGAGCATTTTCAGTGTTTGGACAATGTCAAATGGTCTCACCTTGATTCTGAGTTCTAGTTCCTTCAAGACACACTTCTTAAGTGGTTGAAAAGATAGGGTAGCTTGGACACTCTGCCCCACGTCCACAGTACTGTCAGTGGGTGAAAATTCCAAATACTGCAGCAGGGTTTTGGAGCCAGATAGCTCTGCTTGGAAGCTGAAGTTGAACTTTCCAGTGTTAATAAAGCTGAATTCACACTGGACGCATTCATTTAACCCCACCTGGAAGACAGAGACCAGAGCAGTGAATGCAAACCATAGTTCCCTTCTCTGGGGTCAGGATATGTAACATGTTGATAAAAAATGTCCTTTGGGAAATGAAGTTGGCAGATGACGTTGGTGAATTGAGTATAATTAGCTTAATGTAGTCAGACATTCCAGCAAGAGCTACCAAGTGTTGGGGTCCCCTAATATCTCAAGAGCAAGATGGCAATTTAATTCTTAGACCGCCCTTGGTAGTCAAATATCCTTCCTGTATGTTTAATACAGGCATTCTTGCCCCTCCCCACCATCTCTCCACCCCATGAAAAATAAAATAAGAAAAGCATCCACATCATAACTATGTACATTCTGAGGATGGAGCTGCTCCTGGCATGTTTTTGTTCTCCTGGTCTCTCTGGCATTTGAAACAGAAAGACTCAGCTCATATTCACTGGTACCACCTTCCCCAGTCAACGTGGAGACCGAGAGAGAGCGCGAGCAAGGCCCTCTCACAAGTTCACCTCATAGAAGTTGATGATGTTGGTCTGGTTGGGAGTCAAGAGAGTGATGGAGCCTGTCCTGTCCTTGCACTTGATCTCTGTGTTCATACTGTAGCCCTCCGCCTTGACATTTAATGTCAGAGGCTGGACTTTCTTTTTCACATTGCAGATCAAATTAAAGTTCACGTCTCCTTCGTGCTTTGGTGTGAAGAAAATATCAATTGGGAACCTGGTTGGGGAACAAGAGAGCAGATTAGCTGACTAGGTTTTATTAAACCCTGCTAGAAAATACGAGCTAACTGGATTAGCAGATTCACTACGAGGGAAAGGAACCGTAACTCCAAATTATGATGAGTTTTTAAGATTCGCCAGGCAAAGCTGAGCAATGCTCTGTGGATTCACACACACAGCAGACAGCAAGGAAAGAATACAAACACAAGAGAAAATATTGAGAACGTGGGTGTAGAATTCTCAATGCTCCATAATTCCCCAGGAAAATAAACGCCGGACAGTAAGTAGGACAAAGATGGAATTGTTAATATGCAAATCTTAGAGTTGAAAGAGATTTTAGAAATGGGGCACTCTAAGGGAAACGGGTTCCCCTGGCTGGCAGGCTGAGGACCTATTGTCTCTTTACCTGGACAGTGGCGGGATCCAGCCTTCCATGGGACATACAACCAGGCTGTTGCCGAAACCTTCCGAGTATCGGGAGTTGTCCTGGAAGGCAAAACTGAACCCCTGCTCCTCCTTGTTGATGAGCTGCACGCGCTCCCTGGCCTCTCTGCCTGAGGAGGAAGTAGCAGCCCTCAGCAGCGAGGCCTCGGGCATGCTCGCTGCAGTGGCTCAGCAGATAACGAGGGTGATAATTAATATCCTGGCCTAAGTCCCCATTTTAATTGAAGAGTTTTAGTGGTTTATTACAGGATAATATTTGCCTCTTGATTTCGGTTAATCTTCTTTCAGTTTTTCCATCAATATCTATTTTGCTACTAGGATTTTTATGGGGAATGCCTTTTCAGTATATATTAATATGATTACTTGGTTGTTCTTCTTTAATCTACTGACACAATGGTTATATTGAAGTGTGCCACCCTTGCATGCCTGGATTAAACTTTCTCTTGCTGTTATTATTCTTATGCTATATTGCTCATTTATTTGTTCAAACCCTTAGTAAATGCCATAATCTCCCCTCCCACCTCCTTATGAGTATCAGTAAAATACACACCCAGCTGTTAACATTGGTTTCCTTTGATGGAAAGGGAAGGCTGAGTTAGGATGGATGGGGAGACATTAAATTTTTTCTTATACGGTACCACATTGATTGACTTAAAATACTACAAAGAATATTATTTTATAAATAAAATTCTAATTATTAAAAGAATCATCTGGCTTTAATTGTATTCTGTACGCGCGCGCGCGCGCGCGCGCGCACACACACACACACACACACACACAAAGATATCACAGCCATGGGAGAGATTCATAGGGTACTAAAGGACGGCTGAACCAAACCAATGCGTGAACAGATGCGAGAGAAATCCGGCCACTGCGGCACAGACCAGGAAGCAGACAAATATAGTCCATAATCTGGGGCACATGCAGGCAGGATGGGGCAGACCTGAGGCTCTGGAAATGAAGAGTCAGTCCAGGCCCTAAGGGAATCTGCCAAGGAGGATCTTTAACAAGGCTCCCACATTTCCTTGAGCTATTAGTGTACAGGTTTAAAAGATGGATTCCACTTAATCAAAATGAGATTGAGAGGTAAATACTTTGTGGCTTTCTAAAAAGTGATTGAGGCCCTCTGACATGCTGCTTCTGGAAGGCACCAGGGACGTTCCCCAACCCTGGCTGCTTCTAATGACCTGGCTCAGATCCTGCCAAGTCTAAATATAAACGGACAGGGCAGCCTTACCAATGAGCAGGGAACTGAAGTTGAGGTGTGACTTGTCCAGGGAGATGAGCGGGTCGGTGGCTTTGCCTACCAGCAGGAAAGGGACCCTGATGTTGTGTTCAGGGACTAGGAAAGTCCATAATGCTTCCGTGATGTCCAGATGGGAAGGTGTGAACTGGAACACAATCTAAGAAGACAATTTGCAACAGAGTGGTGATGGGTGCTTGTGTTTGCTTACTCCATGTGCCCTTGGAGGCTTGTCAGCACCAGGGTCATGGCAGTTGACATTCAGGTTATTGCTACCTTTTTTCTACAGTCCCTGTAAGAGCAGGTAGGTGCAGCTGTACCAGCGACATCAATGTCTATCTGCCCTGGCCACACATCCTACTAAGGGAGCCTACCCTACCCACAGCCTCTGCTGGTTAAGTTGTCATATTTTGTGTCATGTCTTTGGATGGCATGGTTGTACCATAGCTGATTGGACCAAAGAATTGGCACCTGTCCCAAAGAAAGACAATCCACTTGCTTGTCCACAGCCTGGTACACAGTCCAACACAACATGATTAGCAGGGCCGGCCAGATTTCTCTCCCGCAAGTTTGGAATTAGAAAGTGAGTGGCTGGGCCCGCTGGCAGTGGAGCCGACGGTGAGGGAAACCACGAGGGTGCGTTGGCCATGGCCAGCCAGTACCCATTTGCTCAGGGAAGTTACAAGCAACTGGAAAATAAATAAA
The DNA here is from genome assembly GCF_041146395.1 of Eulemur rufifrons. Taxonomy (NCBI): domain Eukaryota; kingdom Metazoa; phylum Chordata; class Mammalia; order Primates; family Lemuridae; genus Eulemur; species Eulemur rufifrons. Next base: position 15,673,479 of record NC_091005.1, on the reverse strand, counting down.
TAAATGGTGAAGAGAGAATGGGTAGAAACAAGCAGAGTCCTGGAAGGAAGGTCCAATCTCAAAAGGTGCCCCTGGTCCTTTCTTTTCCTTTTCTTTTCTTTAGCTAACCTGAGTAAGTCTCTGCAATGGATCAGTTAGGACTGAGTGGAGGAACAGTGGCATTTGGCCAGAAGGGAACTAGACAGGTTAACAGGTATGGTCCATGGCAATGCCAGGGTGGTACAGGGGAGGTGTTCTGGAGATATGTCTCCTCAATGACACTACTGTCACCCAAAGACCAGCATGACTCTGGATGATGGATTCTGAAACTTGCCTCTCTAGAAATTGGGCTCATCTTTGACACATTTCTGGGCTGTAATGGGTCCACATCCAAGCGGGACTCTGCCTATGGTGGACACAGTACCTGGATCCGGCCACGTTTAACTAGATGGCTGGGCACTGATAACACACAGAGGTCAAAATCAGGTGGGGTCTACAGATATATTTATTTTGGTTTGGGAAGTGTTAAAAAATATTGAACTAACTACCAATATGTCAAATAGGGCGATTCACATAGAAATTTGGAATTTTGGCTTCTCCTGAAAAGTTTGGGGGAGTTGGCCACCCTGGGCCCCCTTGTTTGTGCGGTGGTCATTTGCCAGAGAAGTGCTGTGGCTGGTAGGCCCTGGCGCCCGGCATTCCCTGTCATTGTCCTCTTGGCCTCCTTTATTCATTTGTGTGACCTTCCTGAAGGCATTTGAGGTCACAATTTTTATTTCATGGATTTATTTCCACCTTCAGGATTCTCTGTGGAACTTACTGGATGTGGAGCCCACAGATCCGTTTTGGGTAGCAAGTTCTTTAAGTCTGACCCCCTGCCATATACCACTGTGTAAACATTTAGGACTAAGCCACGGGCCATGACTCCATTTTTCTGTTTTCCTCCTTGGCCTGCCCAAGTAAACACATATCAGTGTCCGTTCACTATCATCGGCCCCTTGGACAAAGATAACCCTTTATGTCATGCTACTGTGTAAGTCCTAGAGTACCCAGGCATTGATGTCTAGTTAACCTTTGCTGCTTGGATAACCTCAATATTAAAAACTGTAAATACTAGAGCTCTCTGCTTCTCTACACTCAGCCAGGAGAGCTCAGGTCTGCCTTGTTCATCAGGATTGCCCAATGCATATGGTAGCCACTCAATAAATACTTGTTGATTGACACACCCTTAGGCAGAGTGTTCTTTCTAATTCCATCTACTGTCTATGGCACACTTGCTGTGCAGAGATGGTGAGAATGACCCAAGACTTGGATTGCGTGGTCCTCATTTGCACACACCTCAGCTTTCTTGTCAGGGTGGATGAAGCCCTTCTCTGTAAGGCACGTGAAGGCTGGAGGGTTCTGGAGACTTTCAGTCTCTTCAGAGATCCAGGAGAAGGAGTAGGTGCTATTGGTCGGGTTCAGGATTGTAAAGGTCCTGGCCAAGGGGGAAGAATTGACAGCAGAGATTGAGGATTAAAATAACTTTCTTAGAACCTGGGTCTAATGCAGCCCCCTGATCTGGGAACCAGAACTGTTCTGAGCACTTTGTTACTATAGAAACGAAAACTCCATCTCATCCAGGGATCCAAAGGATGGGGAGGGTTCTGGACTTTGGAGTAACAGTGCTGCTAAGGCCACATCTGTCCTAAGGATCCTCTGTGGTCAAGGTGGAGGTCTTTCAAATTTTCCCCAGTGTCAAAACTAAGGAGACAGAATTCAGCTTCCTTAGTGTAACAGTTCTCTAAAGTCAAATCTCTAAAACTTAGGTCAAACCCCAGGATATCAAGCCTGCTTTTAGGAGTCAGTTTTGCTCATTTCTCTAAGTTCTTCTGAGTTCTTTAGAAGGATTGACTGATACAGATCGAACCAATGCAAACGTAAGGAACTCACTGGAGATTCTTCCCTCCTATGCCCACAGTGGTGAACTCGATCATCCGGGTGTTTGGATCCAAAGCGCCACTACCAGACCCTCGGAGCTCTGGGTTGCGCCGAAGACCGCTGATGTAGTCTGAGTCCTTCAGGTCAAAATGGCAGATGGGCAAGGAGCTTCGCCCTTTTGCTACCAGGACCGGACCTTGCTCTCCAGGTGGCAGGTTTGGAATCCTGAGAGGATAAGGTTACTTTTATTTCTATTTTATTTTGTAGTCAGTTGTTCTCTTGGTTGGAAATGAATATTATACCCATCAGCACGTGAGCTCCAGGGGAGCAGAGGCTGGGTCTGTCTTGGTCAATGACATTACCTGGGTGCTTTGAGTGCATGGATGGGCTGAGCACGAGGAGCCTGCATGTGGCTCCTTCTGTGTACCTAACATCCTTAGGATGGTTGCAAGTTACTTCCTCCCTCAGTGGTGAGAAAATCTCCCTGCTGTGACATAAGCTCAGTCTTACCCCCTGGGCCCATAGGCATTTGGTGGGATATGAAAAGTAACCTGCAAATCCTAAAAAAGGTATCCTGAGTGAGCTCCTTGGGAAGGTGAACTGGAATCTTAGCCCCAGGGTCAAGCTGAGGTGGCCTAGGTGTGGGAGGGGTCTCTGTGGTGTAACTGCGGGGTTCAAGGAGGCTCTGATAGCTCACATAGGTCTTTGTCACCCTAGGCCATAGTTCACAGGATTCCTCTGTGAGGCATGTGTTCTCCTTTGAGCTTTCCTGGGTTTGGGTGCCACATTAGGGACTTTCACTGTCAGATGTTATTGGATTAGCTTTTTTATCACTGCTATGTGCCAGATCCACCACCTCCACCACCTCCACCACCACCTAACATTAACTGTGTGCCAGGCACTATCCTAAGCTCTTTATGTGAATGAACTCATTTAATTTTCCCAACAATTCTGCAAGGTGGGTATTGTTATTTGCATTTTACATATGAGGAAACTGAGTCTTAGAGAAGGTACAAGAAAGATTGCCCAAGTTCATGCTTGCCCAAGGACTGGAACCCATCTGGCTGTCACTGTCTGTTGGTTAGTGGCATCCTATCCGTGGCTAAGGGGGAAGTAGGCAGGGGGAAGCATCTGGAAAGGGTTGATGAACAGGACAAAGAACGAATTCTCCTTGTTCTCCAAAGCCTGGTCCCTGTCCACCTTTCCAAAGGGAAGAGTGACAATCTGTAGGGGGGTCTAGGGTTGAACAGAATGGGGATCGGAGCTGCAGAGTTTTGTGTCTGCAAAGATGGGGTTTCGGAGAGCAGGTTTCCTTACTGGCAGAAAAGGTTGCTCTCAAAGTCTCCAACATCCAACGGGGAGAACTTCACTTTGAGCTTCTGCGTCTTCCCCACAGGTACGATGCCTGAGGAGGGCTCCACGGAGAAGACTGGTGGGGAGCCCTCGGCGCAGTGGTCCATGGTGCTGTCCAGGGTGCTGCCTGTGTGCAGCGTGCCCTGACTAAGCTGATCTCTCTGAGCTAAACCTGGGGACAGACAGAACCCAGGTGACAGTCTGAATATGCAGTGAGAGGCACGGGGAAGGCAGCCCACTCACAGGTCCTTAGGGACTCTCTGTGGGGTCTGTGAGCTCACTTTTGTAGCAGGTGTACTTAATCTTGGGCACTTGAGGTAAGGAATTGGGCTCACATATCTCACAAGACATGAAAAATACTTCTATTAATTCCATAGCTTTCAAACTTGGTTTCCTTTTGGCTCAAGGGGGTGGATTAAGAAGGTGTCTGTGGATCTTCTGCCCTAGAATAATGGGCTGTGAACACAATTTTTGGAAAAATCATTGTTCTGAAGTAGGGGTTTACAATCTGGGGGCCCATGGATAGGGGCCCATTTGAAAGGTCTGTGAATCTCTAAAACTGAAATAATAATAAAGATTATTTGCCCATCAAGTGTTGGGCCTTTTTCTGGTGCTTCACATGTATGAAATGCAAACTTGGGCATGGGCATGTATTTTCCCAGGAAAGTGGTTCACAGTTTTCATCAGTTTCTCCAAGGGGTCTGTAATCTCCCAGGTTAAAATCTTATATGCTAGATTCCTAGTGATTGGTGAGATGGGGCATTGGCCTAGAGGGGTGCCCAGGGGCTGGGCTTCTGCAGGGTAGAGGTAAGCTCTGGAGTCTCTTGGGCCATTTAGCTGTGCAGACTGCATGAGGCCTCTGCTCTGCTTTTCCTTAGCTACTTAGGAGGCCATCTCAGCATGAACAAGGCCTCTCCATGAACAAGGCTCTGCTCCAACTGGTGACTCAGGTCAGGTCCTGGGTTTTACCTGTCATTGCATTTACCTTGTTTTTCTGGCATTGCAAAGCTGACTGCCCTTGAGTTATCTTCTAAGAGCCAGCTGAATTCCAGGTGCACACGTCCTGAATTAATCAGGTCAAACCTGCAAATCAGTCAGGGAACAGACTTGAGAAATGCCCTGCAGGTGATTTTTGTCCTGCCTGCATGTTACCTATACTGTTACTGAATTGTTTTCTTTTTTAAAAAAATTATTTCTCATTTTATTTTTATTAATTTTTTAGAGACAAGGGTCTCGCTATGTTACCCAGGCTGATCTTGAACTCTTGGCCTCAAGTGATCCTCCCACCTCAGCCTCCCACAAACTAGGGATTATAAGTAGGAGCCACCGCATCTGGTAACTCTTTTCTTTGTCAAGTCATTTTGTTTCTTAAATAATTTTTAAAGGGCAAGTATTAAGCAATTGCATCTAAAATCATGCATTTGATGTACCACTTATATTTCCTTCTAAAACACATAAAATATATACATGGTGATTAAAAGTAAAAATATCCAAAAGTTTAGCATTTTGCATACTACCAACACCCTATGCAGTGAGCTCTCAGCATGCATCACAGTGATCCTGAAAAATTCCAAGGAGAGAAGAAAAAAAAGGTATTTTACATGATAGCACCTCCCTCAGGACATTCTGTAGGCCTTCTGTTTCTACATCACCTGCCACCAGTAACAATGTTTCTGTGATCAGAAGCCGTTTGACCCCTGCTTGCAACATCTACCCTGGCTGAGACACAGACTTGGATTTTAGTTGCTTTGAACTCAAACTCTCAATCAGCAGAGGCTTTTCCTGACTCAAGTTTTCCTGCTCTAAGACAAGGACAGGGAGACAGAACGTTTTTCTGGAATCCCTTTTGAACTTGATCACAGTAACAGCAGGAAGATGAGGCCTGATACTAGAAAATGACAGTGTCAGAGAGATGAATACACATGCCTTTCCAGTTTTAGGGGAGTAGTCAGAGTTAGGAGTAGTCAGGTCTGGAGTGGGGTGTAGAGATTAGATTTCCACGACCCAGTCCAGCAGACTGTGCACGTGTGCCTGACATCAAGTGCTTTGACCACAGGGGCTTGTGCTTGCTGTGTGAGTTTATGAACACTGGTATTTATCCTAAAGATAATTTTTATAAAGTGGAGAAATCTCAGTGGCACAGAGTACTTTTCATAAAAATAGTTCTTGGTTTAGGTCAGGGCAAACTTTTTTGCAAAGGGTAAGACAGTAAGTTATTTTGGGGCTTTGTGTACCGTACTACAAACTACGTACTATTCTGTTCTTGGAGTGCAGAGCAGCCACAGGCAATATGTAAATGAGGGGGCGTGGTTATATGCCGGCAAAGCTTTATTTACAAAAACAGGCTGTGTACCATAGTGTGCTGACCCTTGCTTTAAGTGAAAAGCAGGAGATTCCACTTCCTCACAGATCTTCTGGTTCTATACCAATTTAAGAGGACATTTAAAGTTCAAAAAATGCAAAATGAGGTGAAAAAGTTAATTACTAATTTTTATAAAGTAGAAATGTCAGTGATTGACATGTTTGTCTGTGTATGTTGCTCTCTCTGCCGAGAAGGCCCTTCATTCTCACTTCCTTACTGTGTCCTCCAAAATCCACCACCTTGTCTGGGAAGCCTTCCTTGACACTGTCTCTCCCCATATTTGGATCTGCTTTAGGTTCTCTTTTGCTGCATGCACGCGACACTATGCTGTAAATGGTAATTCTCCTATTTTTATCCATTCCCCCGTGGCCACCCCCAGACAATGAGCTACTGGAAGGCAGGGTCAGGGCATCATTGGATCCCTGAGTCTGAGTGTGGGTGAAGGTTTAACATAAACTTTTCTCCTTCTCAAAGACAAATTTGACTCTGAATTAACTTTTTAGCTCTGTTCCCCTGGAAACCGTGAAAGGAGAAAACTCAGCTGTATTATTAGGTGACATTGTTTATAGTGAAAATGACCCTTGATTAGTAACACGTATGTGAACTGGAAGGAACCATGATCACCAGGAGGGAAGCCATAGCTTTGCGGTTCTCTGACTATAGTGACTTTTATAACTGGGCATATTCTCTGCAAGGAACCGGGAAGCTATATCTAGAGTGGATATGAGAAACGTTGGCTTCTGTTGGGCGTGGGCTTCTAAGCCATGAACCCCGTACTGGCTAGTGCAGATACTGTCTGGGCTGTCACCTGGGTGGTGGGCAATAAGAACAGATCCTAGGTGGCTGTGTAGGCTGCTGCAAGGACTATTCCCACGAAAGTGGATTGCCTGATGCCACTCTCCTGCTAGACTGTGTTTCCTGGCCTGTATCTTGATTTCCAGTGTGAACTTCAATAGCTTGGTGGGTCTGAAGGTTTCACTGGACCTAAGATGACACTCTGGTGCATGCTACACAGATATGATACCCCGTATACACTGTCATAGACACTAAATGAACGTTTGATGAATGAGCAAGTGAATGATGGAATGAAAGAGCTTCTCTGACTAGTGTCATGTGGCTTTTGATGACTCACTCAAACACTCGGGTCTGGTAAACCAGAGTTTCCTTAAAGTGCACATCGCCCCTTTGGCACTGGTAGGAAGCGAAGTCCACGACGGCACTGATTTGAAGCTGCAGTTCTCGGTAGCATTCTTCTAGCATTGAGTGAGCAGGCTCAGGATCCGTCTCTATCACCTGGAACAAAGGCAGCTGTGTCCTCAACAATGCAGAGCACAGGGACAGGTGCACTGACAACAGAATGGAATAGAGAGACCAGAGACATCCTAGATAGATATAAAATTCAGGTAAAATATATGACAACAGAGTCCTGGCAGATCACTAGGAACCGAGGATAAACCAAAAAGAGATTTAGAAAGATTAGATATCTAGATAAAAAATATGAAATTGGATCCTTGCCTCGCATAATACATAAAATCCAGGTGGGCCAAGGGCTTAAATATCAAAAGCAAACCTCTTAAACTTAAGAAAAATAGAGGTGAATATCTTTCTGGAAGGGAAGTGTTTTAAAAATAAAACACAAAAAGTAATAAATATAAAAGAAGAGATTAATAAATCTGGCTATATTAAAATTAAGAACATTTTTATTTAATCAAACAATTAAAGAAAGTGAAAAGATAAGCTATGCACTTGGTAAGGATAATTGTAGACAAATAATATGAACAGAGGAGTTTATCAAAAATAAAATAACAAACAACAAATATTATAACTGAAAAATGGGCAAAAGGCATGCAAAGGCATGCATGTCAGCGATAACTTGCACGGCCAATAATCATATGAAGAAAAACTCAACCTTATTAGCGATCAGGAACATGCAAATTAGGCCCACTGTGAGACCATTTCCCACTCATTCAAATGAATCAATAAGTCTGACAATGCCACGTGAGGGTGTGGATCCATCAGATATCTTTGCTGCGGGAGTATAAATTGGCACAGACACTCTGGAAAATACTTGGGCATTATCTTGGAAAGTTGAATGGTCACATATCCAATGACTCAGCAATTCCACTTCTAGGAATATAAACTCTTGCAACTGAATATCACCTGAACAGTAATGCTCATAGAAATACTGTCCATAATAGCAAAACCACAAATAATTTACAGAAGAAGAAGGAGGGATAAATAATATTGGAATTTCATATGGCAATGAAATGGATATACTAGAGCCACATGCAACAATACAGACGATCACATGCAATAATCTTTTTAAAAAATAAAGTTAAAAACTACAACTAAACAATATACCATTTAGAATGCATAGGTTAAAAAAGAAACAAAAAGCCAAGGGAACAAACAAGACAAGAGTCAAGATAGCAATTACCTCTAGGAGGGAGACAGAGGGATAGAGTGGCTGAAAACCACACAGGTAGTCAATGTTCTACGCTCCATGTTGGGTATGGGTTAGTCTCTGCTTATTATATTATTAAAAGGAAGCTAAGGAATGAATAAACGAGGGGCATGTGTGGGCTAAAGATGAGATCCTGTCATAAACCAAAGACTATAGCTAATCTAATTCTGGACACCTGAGAGGAAAAGGAAACAATGAAAGACTAGCTGTGACATTTTTTTTGAAGAAGAAGAAGGTGGGAGCACTCCCTCAACTGGTCATCAAGACTTAAGCCAAAGGGTCACCAGTTATGATGTGTGGGATGTGTAGTATGAATGGCAGGCAGCATGTGTGGAATTTTGGTTTGTCACTTTTGAAATCAAGGTCAAGTAGAATGGGAACCTTTTGTTTGTTCCATGAAAGAAGGAAATGATGCGACACCAAACTTGAGACCAGGAGGCATCCAAGCCTGGTCAGCTTTGCACTTGATGTCCCCACTTACTTTTCGTTTTGTAGTGAAAGTCCCAGAAGGGTTTTTGGGCACGTCCACCCACTTGACTGTGCGCATTCGGTCGTCCCAGTCAGGGACCTGGTCTGTGGGGAGCTGAAACGTGATCTTGGAGAGCCTGCACTTGACCTGCATCTTCTTCAGGCTGATGGGCACGTCTGACTTCACGGTCACCACTACATCCTTGGCACACCCAGGGTGAAGGTGGCCCACCTGGGGAAAAGCCTGGTATTAGTATTTGTGAGAATTCAATCTTGAGGACTCTTGATACCTGCTGGTGATACTCTAGAGAAGGGACGGAGCCAAAAGTCTTGGCAAAAAATGCATCCGTCAAGCCTGTATATGTAGATTGACTTAAACATGTATAAGAGGTTCTTAGATAGAAATGTAATCATAACAATAGGAGCAACTAATATTTACCAAACTGTTAACTTGCTCCAGGCACCATTCTAAACCTTTACACCATTTCACTAATCCCCACAACAACCCTATGAGAGGTAGAGCTCTTACTCCTGCTTTGTGGACATGAAACTTGTAACTTGCTCGAGGCCATTAATATCGGAAGAGCTGGATTCATACTCAGGCAGTCTGGCTCCAAATGCCGCACTCCACCACCTTAAACTTCTTCATCAAATACTATCTATACAAATTATGGCAGATGAATACAGTATACTAGCAAAACTCAGAAGGTGTTCTGGGGACCCTTGGGATCCCCAAGACCTTTTCAGGGGTCCATGAAGTCAAAACTATTTTCATCATAATACAAAGATATTATTTGACTGTTTCAGTCTTATTTTCTCAGGAGCATACAATGGAGCTTTCTGGAGGTTACATGCCATATGATTTTGCATCTTGTTGAATGCAAAAGCAGATATGAGAATCCAGCTGTCTTCTATTAAGCCAGATATCAAAGAAATTTATAAAAATGTAAAATAACACAACTCTTCTCGCTCAATTTTTTGAAAATATAGCCATCTTCATGAAAATGTGGTATTTATATTAACGCGTAATGGGTTTACTATTATATTTTAAAATGAATACGTACATGCTTTTAGATATTCTCAGTTTTAAATTCTAATATGGTAAATACTGATACACATAATACATACAAACAAAAGCTCTTTGGGGTTCTCAATAAAGTTTAAGAGTATAAAGGAGTCCTGAGACCAAAAAGCTTGAGAATTGCTGAAGTATAACCAGATACATGGGATATCCAATTTGGTCTGTACAATAAAATAATTTATGATTTAGTAAAAACACACACACATATGCCTACTTATCTACATATATATGATAGTCCTATCATGTTTCTGACAGATAAAACACTCTCCTTCCTCTGGAAAATGAGGGGAGAAGAGAGCTTAATACTCCCCAAGGCATGCATGTGTGTGTGCATATATGTGTTTGTGTATGTAAATGGACTATAAGAAGCTTATCTCTGCCTTCAAAAACAATGCTCAAAATTAGATTACCCTATTAGATTATACCGTGTTTGTTTCCTGGCAGGTAAAATGCCGATAATACTAGTATTTACCTTATAGGGTTGTTGTAAGGATTAAATGAATTAACCAAGTCTTAGAACTCTGTCTAGTATATAGTAAGCACTCAGTTTACACTAGCTACTATTTAGGGTAGGATTTGGGCCACGCTGGGGTTGGAATCCATCAGGAGGATTCAAATGAACTTTACATCCCTTCAGGAAGCAAAACTTATTCCTAGTAGCACTCAAAGATTTCAAAGTGACAAAGCAGAGTCCCCAACCTCCTTGCATCATCTCCCTAGAGTGCCAAGCTTAAGCAGCCTGGCTGTGTGTAAACAGAGCAGGGGACAGTGAAGACATGTGGGTGTCCCAGTGTCTTGGGAACTCAGATGCGAGCTGTCTACAAAAAGCAACCACCGGTCAGAGGCAGTGATCTGCTACAAACTTGTCGTAGGCCTTGTTCAATGGCAAGCTTTGGTCAGCAATTCCTAAAATGTGCTCTGTGAGATACTAAAAGAAGAGGTTAGAAAATTCCAAGTCAAACAAAGTTAACTAGGGTTTGTTTTTTTTTTTTTTTTTTTTTTGAGACAGAGTCTCACTCTGTTGCCTGGGCTGGAGTGCCGTGGCGTCAGCCTAGCTCATGGCAACCTCAAACTCCTGAGCTCAAGCAATCCTTCTGCCTCAGCCTCCCGAGTAGCTGGGACTACAGGCATGTGCCACCATGCCCGGCTAATTTTTCTCTATATATTTTTAGTTGTCCAGATAATTTCTTTCTATTTTTAGTAGAGATGGGGTCTCACTCTTTCTCAGGCTAGTCTCAAACTCCTGACCTCGAGCGATCCTTCCGCCTCGGCCTTCCAGAGTGCTAGGATTACAGGCGTGAGCCACTGCGCCCGGCCGACTAGGTTTTAATCTACTGAAGGATACTGGGAATCTTTAAGGGAAAGATGTAATTTGCACCATTTTCTAAAACTCAGTTGTCCACAGAACCCACCACCCCAATTTTAGCTTTTGGTGAAGCACTTTGGAAGGAGTAATGCTTGAAAGAACACACACCTAGAGACGCAGGTCCACACTGTGGGACAGGAATCCTGGGACCCATGTTCATCTACACAGGCCTCCGTGGAATTCCTCAACATCAGCCTAGCAACAGTGTTGGCAGACTTCATTCTCTGTCTTCCCCTCTTAACCAGGGGGGACATGAACAGTGTGCTCAGCACCAGGTATGAGTGAGGATGGTCCCTGGGCTGCCTCCCAGCCTGAGGTGCCTGCATCCCATTGCCTGCGTCCATGGCAAAGGGCTGATAATCAGATGGGGGGTGGCTTAGGCCTAAGGGAGTCCAGAAAACAGTGAATGGTTTTCACTTACCTGTGGGGAGAAAGTCACTGTAGCTAAAACGGGCCATTCAAACCGTATCACGTTCACGTGGCTGTGATTAGTGATTGTGAAGCTCACATTATAGCTGTTCCCAATATGGCAGTCCCCAAACTGGATGTGGTCCACCAGGGAAGCTGGGGGTTAGAAGCAAAAGGCTGGTGAGTCCGCCCAGCCTCCTTGGAGGGCCTGCTCCCGCAGTACTTGACAGACACTGTGCTTCACCCTTATTCACTGTTTATCTGAAGTTCGAATTTACTGAAGACTCTCGTATTCTGATTTGCTAAATCTGCCAACCCCATTATAGGTATGAAATCTGATTTCTGAACTTAGGTTCACTGCTGGATCCTGCTTGAGCCCTGACAGGAGAGAGTTCACCCCATAGCTGCAAACAGGGGTGAAACCCCAGATATGTGAGGAGTGTTGATTGCAACACATGCTGTATAGACCACCTACTGGTATACTCTAGCACTGTAATTAAGCTCCTAGAAAAACTGTGGCACTGTGTTTATGACTCGCTGTACAGTAGTCAGCCACATAATTAGGCTGCTTAACAATTGCTTTTTGATGATAACAATGAAGTATATGTTTCCTACCCCAAAGAATATGATCAAGTAAATGAGTGCTTGATAGACTGTAGAACGGCACTTTAAGCTTTAATACATACGCAAATCACCTAGAGATCTTGTTAAAATGTGGATTTGGATCCAGTAGGTTCCCATTTCTAACAAGCTCCCAGGTGATGCTGGTGCTGTAGCTTCAGACGGATCATTGAGTAGTGACGCCATGGAGAATGAAGTTCTAGAGGTGGACCAAACCCACACCCTCTCTAATCTAACAAGACAGGCAATGCCAACCCAAGCCAGCTAAAGGATACAGACAGGGAAAACTGCTCCCTAGGAGCAGAGTTTTTCTTATTAATCTTTGCAACTCTGGGGCTGAGCATGCTACCTGGCACACGCACACAGGTGCTCACACACATTCGCTGAGTGAGCACGAGAATTAATGGCAGGATGGATGCAGTGACCAAGGCAGGCAGGACAGAGCACACAGGCATGAAGAGGAGCTTCATTCTGAAATTCCCAGGAAGCTAGCCAACCTGTTATTTAAATTTCACTCTCATTTAAAGTGACCGGAGAGCCAATACTTGTCAACAGCTCACTGCTGTTTCTCCTACCTGCCACCAAGTCGACCACAGTGTTGTCCTCTGCCATCTCTACAAGCTCAGAGACACTTGTGGCCTCCTGGCTGGTGGGAGTCACCAGCCCGTGGATGTTGTCCAAGGTGATGTCATCCTCATAGCCCTCTCCCACCGTGTAGATGATGGTCTCCTCGTACTGGTTGTTGATCACTGACAGATGGATGGTGCCTCGCACCCTCCCAACCTTCTTGGGGTGGAAAAAGACATCAATTTCAGCTGTATTTCCAGGAGAAATAACCAGGGAGGCTGTGTGAGCTTTCTTTGCTGCAAAGAGAAAAGAGAAGACATGATTTACAACCAGTTAAAAGAAATATGTACCCATAAAGACCCTGAGAGAAGGGAAAGCAGCCCTAGCATGAGCACGAACCCCAGCTAGAGGCCAGTGGTGACGAGACTGGGCCCTGAATGGTCCCCTAACCAACCAGCCACCAAGAACCATTGCCCTCTAGAAGCACCCTCCCCCCACTTACCCTTTTCATTTGGTTTGTTGTCCTCTGTGATGTAGATGTAGGAGGTAGTGGGCCTCCCTTTCAGTGAGAAGACTCCTAGCCGGTCGTGAAGGTCCACATGCAGCTGGCAGAAGGAAAGCGGGACTGAGTACTGAGCTTACAAGGCTGCTCATGGGCTTTCAGTGTGGGCTGAGACACTGTGCTGCATTTGGGGCAGGGTCCCCAAAGGTCATTGTGCCTAGTATTCACTCTTTTGAGTTTCTTATGAAGGGAGGGAAATAATAATTATTAGACCTGAAGGGGACAAAAGAAAATTCGGTCTGATCAGCCCTTGTTATTTAAGTGAGGAACTGGAGGTTCAAGGAGTGTAGGTAATTTTTCCTGATCACGCAGCCAGGTAGTGTCAAAATGGGGTTTACAATGCCTCTTTTATTAACAGACAAAGTTGTAGGACATATACTAAATTAATAAAATGGACATGAATACTTGTAATTCTATGAGGGCTTGCATGAATGTCAATTCCTAAAAAACCAGTATCTCCTAGGTACTGTGCATTAGTTGCCTGATAGTGTCATGTTGAGCATCTTCCTAAGATAAGAGAAAAAACAAGGTAGGCATTTGACCTACTTAGAGAAAGGGGTGGTTCCTGGCTCATTGGAAGGAAAATAAGACTAAAGTGACACATCTGATTTTAGGTCTGAAAAATAAGCAGACCTTGTTAGAAGACAGGAATTCTGGCACCATCATGAACAAAGTTAAATAATATAAAGTATGAGGCATGAAGAAGGAAAAAATAGTGACATCACATGGGAAGCAAAAAAATATATATTTAGAAACAATTTTAATAAGAAACTATATGGAGGAATTATATGTAAAAAATACTGACATAATAGAAGATCTAAATATATGGGTGGAAATCCTAAATGTTGCTCTTGGCAGAGAGTCTGAATACTCTAAAAGTAGAAATTCTCCCCAAATAGTTCATAGGCTTCTCAATGGGATTTTTTCAGGAACATTATAAAATATTCTGAAGTTGATTTGAGAGACTAAGAGGCAAAACTGTTCAGAGAAATGACGAAAATAGGGAGTGAGTGGGTAGGAATTTACTGAACTAGATGCTACAACATTTTATAAAGCCACACTAATGGAAACAATGCAGAGTAAAGGTAAACTACGTAAACTGAATTCAAGACAACAAAAAATGCTAGACTAAACATACAAAAACAATTTGAAAGCATCACAGGGCTAAAAGGATGATGAAGAATAACTAGACCAAGATCTGTGAGAGCCTAGAAATGCAGAAAGGCCAGTCTGACTTTTTAGGCTGTTTTTGTCCTGGAGTACTTGCCAGTCGGTAAGAGGTAGGGAGGCTTGTCTGTGCTTTTGATGGTCTTTTGGTGCTAAGAGGGCAGAAGTCCAAGGCTGTGAAGGCAAGAGTGCTTTCTTTGCTCTGGGCTGGGACTCCAAAATATGCACCAAAAGATGAAAGGGGAGCTGGATATAAACCAGCCTTCCTAAGTATAGCATTCCTGCTCTGAATCATCTTGGTAAGCCAGAAAATATCAAACCCTTAATCTGGCTTAAGGTGATCCTGAATTCCTAGTGTCCCAAAATGCTAGGCAGAAGCAAATGAAAATTGTCTCTGAAGACAAAATAATTTCTAAACAACTTTTCAAATGTAATACTCAACACACGATCAAGAGATCCAGGCACATGAGGAGACAGGATAATATGGGCAGGAATGAGCAGAAATATCAGATATCAGAAACACAACCACAGGGACTTTGGATTTTGGAATCATCAGGCACAGACTGCAAAAATGGCTATGATTACCGTGTTCAAGAAATAAAAGCCATGTCTGACAATTTCACCATGAATCCAGAAACAATAAAAATAAATTATTCAAATCTAAAAAATAACCTAACAATAATTTTAGAACTGAAAAAAATAACAACCTAAGGACTCAATGGAAAGGTTTAACATCAGATTCAATATGGCTAAAGGGAGAGTTTATAAATTGAAGACAGGTCAGAAGAAATTATACAGAATGAAGCCCAGAGAAAAATGAATGGAAAATACAGTGATGTTGAGAGACACAGAAAATATAGTGAGAAGGTCTTCTACACATTTAATTGGCATCCCAGAAGGAGAGATGAAAGAGAATGGAATTAGATGCATTATTCGAAGATATGTCCAGGAATTTTCCAAAATTGATTAGACATCAATCCATAGAATCAAGATGTCTGGTGAATTCTAAGAAGGATAAATTTAGAGAAATCCATATCTAGACATATCATAGTAAAACTGCAAAGAACAAATACAAAGTGAAAATGTTAAAGACAGTCATCAAGGAAAAGAATGTCTTAAAAGAACGTGGACTTAAAGCTGACATCTCAGCAGTAAACAATGGAACCCAGAACACACTGGAATCATATCTCTCATTTGCTGAAAGACAACAACTGCCAAACCAGAATTCTATAGCCAGTAAAAATTACATTAAAAACGAAGGATAAATAGAGATTTTCAAATAAACATGGAGAGAATTCACCACCAACAGACCCCCATTAAGGAAATACTACAGAGTGTTCTTCAGTTGGTAGGAAAAGGCTTTCAGATGGGAAACTGGATATGCAGGAATGAAGAGCAACAAAAATGATAAATATATGGATAAATCTAAATGAGGCTTGATGTGTCAACAATAAGAGCAATAACAGCAAGAACAATAGTAATAATATAATATATATATAGAATCCAAAGCCCTCCACAGTCGCCCCATGACTCTGTGCTTTTGTCGTTATCTTCCACTGCTCTTCTCCCTGCACCTCATGCTCTCGTGAAGCTCGGTGCTTACTGGTTTCCTGCCAGGACCGCACACTCGTTTTGCTTCTGGGCCTTGCAGTTTTCTCTCTGTTCCTGGGATGTATGAACTTCATGCCCACTTGCTGAAACCCAGTGCCCTGCAGATGTCATTTGCAGTGAATTTGCCCTTTATGCCCTAGATGAAACCAGATCATTTTCAAGAGTCCTATAGTCCTTTGTATAACACTTCCACAATTTACCACTTTTTTTTTTGTAAAATTAAAACCATAATTTAATCATTGAATCAAAAATCCCTTTAGATGTTTTATCTATCACCCCTAATGGAGGTTTTTTAATTGTATTTTCCTCATTACAAATGCATTGTGATACACAATGGAATATTATTAGGCCATTAAAAAGAAAGAAATTATGTCACTTGCAACAACATGGATGCAACTGGACGTCATCATCTTAAGTGAAATAAACTAGGCACAAAAAGACAAAGATCACATGTTCTCACTTATATGTGGGAGCTAAAAAATCTGATCCCAGCGAGGTAGAGAGTGGAAAGACAGAGAACAGAGACTGGGAAGCGGGGAGTGGGGGCGGGAGGGAGGATGAAGAGAAGTGGGTTAAAGGGTACAAACATACACTTAGACAGAAGGAATAAATTCAGTGTTTGATAGCAGAGTAGGGTGACTAAACAAAAATGTATTATACTTGGGAGATGGACACCCTAAATATCCTGACTTAATTACTATGCATTATATACCTCTAACAAAATTTCGCATGCACCCTATACATTTTTACAAATAAAAAATTTTAAAAAATGCAACGTTTCTTATAGAAAAAAATTGAAGAAGATACTAAGAATACACATAATCCTGCCCACTCACCGCATGTGCCTTGCACAGTGGTTATTAGTGTGTCATGTAACCCGGATTCCTGCATTCCCTGAGGACAGAGACCATGCCACATGCCCCTCTGCATGTCCCTGACACATAGGTTAATGTATGGGGATCCTCTAAGAAGTCCCCATTAGGATGGCAGAGAATCCAGCGTCAGAAGTCTAACTTCTGGATGATTCTTCCCCCTCTCTGCCCCAGGCTTCGCGCTCAGGCGGTACCTGGGCGGGGATGGTGCCGTTGTTCTTGAGGATGAGGGGCAGCTTCTCTGAGTGGCCCAGCAGAAGCCTCTTAAAGAGGAGCAAGGGGTTTCCGTGCTGGTTGTGGAGAACGGGCCGCACGATGGTCACCCGAGGGAGGTTCCCATCACCGGTGATATCAAACACGAGTCCTCTGTTCTTGGCCAGGTTGCTGCAGGGAACAGGAAGATTGAGGCCTGTCAGCCTGGCATGGCAGGAATGACATTCCACAGAGAGTGTGGCCCGGGGCAGGGGGGTACCTGGGCAGGCCGTCCAAGGTAGCCTCAAAGATACACTGGTAGGTCTGCATGGTCTGCGGCATGAAGGACACTGTGGCAAAGGCGTGTGAGCGGCTGGCGATGCACATCTTGTTGGGTTCCACTTCAAAAATGTCGATGATGCGGGCAAAGGGCTGGCAAGGGAGAGCAGAGGCCAGGGTGAGTAGCTCCTTTGCATTTACTCCTGGCTGCTGTTCTGCGCTGCTGCCTGCCGGGGCTCGCCCTCCTCCAAGCTCTGTGGCGGACATGCTTTGTTGCCCGCAGAGTCACAGTCCGGGAAGCAGCAGCCTGGAGACCCTGGGGCCCGCCCCTGTGCAGTATCTCACTGGATTTCTTCTAGACCTGTGACTTTTGACTCACATAGCTGAACTAAGGCAGTCAGATATTCTCCCTGCCACCACACCACAACCCCTGCCACTGAATGAAGATGCCCAGTGAGCGCTGGAGGTTACACTGGAGCTGAGCTGGAAGCTGGCTGAGCCGCATGCAAGGTCGGGAAGACGGACTAGAGAATGGAGCAAGGCAAACACCCTCGAAGACAAAGACACATGGCCCTTGAACACGGACAGAGCATCTGCCGGTCTCCTGAGGGCCGGATTTCAGGTAACAGTTTCAGTCCTAAAAAGTCCTGGCTATGAGATGTGTCTGAGGTCATTGCCATAAACCTGACTTTGGTTGGCTAACCTGAGCAGGTTTCTGCTCCTTGTAACTCCAAGAACCTTGGCCAGAACAGCACCCCTCCCCCCTTGCATTTTATTTGTTCCCATCTTGTGGCGGTGTTTTGGGACTATAAGGACCCCTGGCAAGGCCTTGAAAGGATGTTTCATTCTTATGGGAAGCAGGTGGGATTCCCTCTTGTTCTTAAGCTGAGGGCACTGAGGTTTCTTTGCTCTCCGATGGATCCCCTTCAGGTCTGCAAACTGGAGAGGAGACCGTGTCTGCAATCCCCTGTTCTGAAGACTGTCTTTAGACATCGGGCTTGCTCGCTGTCTATCATTTTGGTACAGAATAGGGAGAAAGGTGCTCCTTGGTGTCCCAAATAAGGTCAGAGAATAATGACTGGATGTCACCAGGGCCTGAGGCAAGTCATAAAAGGGATTACATAGTCCCCTGGGAATGCACACTCTCTGTATAGCCCTAGGCTGACACCAACCTCCTTGTGACCTCCCCTCCACCCTCAGCTGTGAACACCACCAACCCTGGGTCATAAGGACTTCCTGAGTCCAGATTGCACCTTTGGGCAGAGAACTGAAGCAGCTGATATAAGACTGCATGGTATTTGCTGCACATTCTACTGGAAAATTAGGATGACAGAAACCCATTGATTAAGCCCCCTCTTGGCCGGGTGCAGTGGCTCACGCCTGTAATCCTAGCACTCCGGGAGGCTGAGGCAGGTGGATTGTTTGAGCTCAGGAGTTTGAGACCAGCCTGAGCAAGAGTGAGACCCCGTCTCTATTAAAAAAATAGAAAGAAATTATCTGTACAACTAAAAATATATAGAAAAAAATTAGCCGGGCATGGTGGTGCATGCCTGTAGTCCCAGCTACTCGGGAGGCTGAGGCAGGAGGATTGCTTGAGCCCAGGAGTTTGAGGTTGCTGTGAGCTAGGCTGACACTACAGCATTCTAGCCCAGGCAACAGAGAGAGACTCTTGTCTCAAAAAAAGAAAAAAAAAAAAAAAAAAAAAGCACCGTGTTGATATTCTGAATTTTCTGTTCCACTGCGAGGATAAAGGGTCCCAGTATGATCTGACTCAGAGGAATAAGGCAGTTTCAAGTCTGGCAGACCCTAAGAGGGGCACTTAGTATTTACCTTGTACGTGGATGAAGTTTGGCTCTGGGACCTAGTGGAAGAATTTAGCCTTTTTGAGCCTCGGTTTCTCTAACTGTAAAATGGGGATGATAATACAAAGTCTGAGGAGTTGTCATGAGGGTGAAATGACATGAGACAATAACTGTATTCAATCAGTCAATCACTTAGCACTGTGCCTGTCACACAGGAGGGCTCAACAAATGTTCCCCATTCCACCTTGCCCTTGTCTCCCTTAGCAGGAGAACATGCAGCTGGAGGTCTAAGCTGGTGCCTGTCTCCGGCTCTCCCCCAGGCTCTATCTAGGCACACAGGGAGCGTTTAACGGGTAAGCTAGTTGCTCACTGGCGCCTACCAGTGTATCACAGGGGCACCTAGAGGAGACACACACTGGGACAAATGTATGGCCCTTGGCCTAGGGGACACTGCCCAGTTACCGCACATAACTTCTAGCAGGGCCCAAGAGCCAGATCGTTCCCACTCATGTCTCGAGGCCCCAGAGCAGTGGCTTCCTGGACCTCTTGCCCTGGCTTTATGCCAGCCATGCTGGGCTTGGGCCACTTGGAGCTTTTTACCTTGGTGGAGACAGGCTTAACTACAATGTTGACATCACAGGCGATCTTGCCCACATTGCTGATCTTGAATCGAGCCTTGGCCTGATGGCCCACCAGGACATTGCAGAAGATGAACTTATTCTCATCCTCCACGAACAGCCCCCCACTCTCTATGGTCTGCAGGATGTGGTGTAGGTTGGGGCTGGTACACATCTGGTGCTCCTCAAATATCGAGGCATTGTCGTCAGTCACAAAGGCTGGGGAGTGAAGGGAAGACTGTGAGACACTGCCCCATGGCCAGAGTCCTGGCTCCGTAATTCCTAATTTGGAGCTTTGGATTTTCACAAGGGAGAATCACAGAGAGGTAAGGGAATTCACACAAGGGAGTGTGAGTGAGGGGACAAATTCTATCCTGTCTTCCTCTTTTGTACTGTTCTTGCTGGTTGCCATATCCCAATCGGCCTTTTGCTCCCAATGGTAAGATCTGAGATCTAGGGTGGGCTTTGGAAGGAAGGAGGCATCTGGCCCACTTTGTGTTCTGTGCCACAGCCATGTCACCATGATTCTCAGATAACACTAGTCATCTGAGAATCCAGGCCCAGACTCGAGGAGGCCAGGAGTTTGAAGCTGCACGTCCTCTCCTAGGTATGCATGCCTTGGAAAAATATGGCTGAAGACACTAGAGGAAGTTCTAAGGTCCCAAGGAAGCAGCCCAGCCACATTTGCTAGACATCTTTGGAGAAACTTGCCTGAAGGGGAAGGGGTATTACAAATGCAAGTCTGGTGAATGGTACTGTTCAAAGTGAGTGGCCAGTACCTGGGAGACAGGCCTCAGCCAACAGAGTGTAGGGAATGCCAGAAGGCTGGTCTCCCGGGTCTCGGTCGGAGATATCAATGGCTATAAGCTCCTCACACCTTCCCACGGGGTCAGCCACACAGTCAACAGTGATGACCTGCTGTCCGCCAGAAGAGATGGAGCCAAACCCGGGGTACACGGTAAACATGCCGTGGGAGAAGCGGGCCTGCAGCACAAGGGCGAGAAGGAAGAGGGATGGAGGCAGCATGGGTGACAGAGTCTGAGACCTTCCGCCAGGGCTGTGAGACGGGGTGGAGAAGGGAAAGGGGGCCTTCCCCACAGGCACTCTCTGGCCCCTGCGCTCCTCCTCTTGGAGTACCTCCTTCCAGGCACATTCCTTCTGACCAGTCATGTGTGATCCGAGGGTTTGAGGGGACAGACGGTTTCCACATCGTACAACACTTCTCCATCCAGGTGGGGATCACGAGCAGAGGGTGCGGAATGGAATAGTGATTATGATTATGGGCATTTGGGTCAGATACTCCTGCATTTGCAGCCCCAGTCCTGTTATATATTAATGGTTTATTTTGGACAATTTACTTCTCTGAGTCTCAGTTTATTTATCTATAAAATGGGGCTAAAGCTCTTACCCCAGGGCTTTCTGGGGGCTTCAAGAATAGGTGTGAAGCAAGTAGCACAGCATCTGGCAAAGGATGTTGGTGCCTTAGCTGACTGGCTCTTCCCCCTCCCGCTTGTAGTCTTCAGGATAACTGTAGAATGTGCTGAGAATGCAGTGCCCTAAGACAAAGAGGAACTCTCCGGAATAGCCCCGGCTTTGTCTTCATCCCTCCTAGAACAGGATGCCCTGCAATTAGCTCAGAGAGCCAAGTTTCTCTGTGGTATAAAACCCAGGCCAGAATGCTTTTGGGGTACCCCAGATGCGGTACAAAGTGGGGTATGCACAGAAAAGACTCCATCTGCCCCGGGCAGCTTTCTTGAGCCTAAAGGGACCATCTCACCACGAATCCTAGGCTTCTGTATGTTCTTGCTGCCTATCTGTGAGTGATAAGTTGGCTTTGCCTGACTCGTGCCAGTGTTCTGTCTCACTGGATTCGTACTCTGGCAGTTGGGTTTGTGCAAAACCTCTGGCAGCTGGGATTTGTGCGGGGCCTCCTGCTAGATCTGGAAACCTCAGCAGAAATCAGCAAGGTGGTTAGTGTTGCCTCCCCACCCCGGGGGCGATATAAGTGCACGGTATCGGCAAAGGGACTGTTGATTTGATTAAATTAAGAACCTTCCGATGGGGAGATTATCTTGGATTATCACGGGCCCAATGTAATCACAAGGGTCCTTAAATATGGAAGAATGTTAGAGGGAGATGTGACTATGAGGAGGCTGATGTGAGAAGGACTTGACCCACTATTGCTGGCTTTGGAGATGGTGGAAAGGGACCACGAGCCAAGGAATATGGGCAGCCTCAAAAGCTGGAAAAGGCAAGGAAAGGAATTCTTCCCTGAAGTCTCCAGAAAAGAACATAGCCCTGCCAACATCTTGATTTTAGCACTTCTGATCCTACAAAATTGCAAGATAAAAAATTTGTATTTTTTTAAGACACTAAATTGGTGGTAATTTGTTAAGGGAGCAATAGGAAACAAACACAAGAATTCCTGTCATCTGTCTTCAAAGTCACTGATTCTTTCCTCTGTCCCCTCCATTCTGTTGTTGAACCCAGCCCTTGAATTTTAAATTTTGGTTATTTATTTTCCAATTTCCATTTGGTTCTTCTACCTTCTCTTTCTTTGCTGAGACTATTTTTAAATTTTTTTCCAAGCATGTTTATAATCGCTCATTGAAGCATTTTTATGTTGGTTTCTTTTTCAGATAATTTTAACACCTCTGTCAGCTCAATGTTGGCATCTAGCATTTGTCTGTTTTCCTTCTGTTTGATATCTTCCTGGTTCTTGGTAGGAAGAGTGATGTGCAATTGAACCCTGGACATTTTGGGTATTATGTTATGAGACTCTGGGTCTTAGTTAAGCCTTCTGTTTGAGCTGGCTTTCTGACACTTTTCTGGCAGGGAAGGAGGGAACTAAGGTGGCAGCCCAGACTCCTCACTTGGACTTGTGACTGCTTGGCAGGGGTGGGTGTCCCAGTTCCCCACTAGTCCTCAACGAATACCTCCCTGGTGGGGAGGGGTGAGAGTGCCTTGCTACTGTTCCACTGGTGCCACGCGGGATGGAGAGGTCCTGTGACACCGTTCCAGCAGGGGAAGGGGAGGGACGTGTCATTACCACTGGGTTGGGTGGAAGCCAAGGCTTTCCATGGAGTGTCTCCATAAACACAGTGGCTGGAGGGAGGGGCTCTTGTCCCTGGCTAGTGGGAATGAAAGTCTTGGTGTCTTACTCACCCTTCTCTGACACCACCCTGGCCAGGGGGTTGGGGTACCTCATGACAGCCTGGAGAGGGTGGAATCTAGACTCCCTAATTGGCCTTTGCAAACGGGGTGGGGTGGGACTAGAGCTTTTTCTTTGATGTTTGGCTGGAGTAGGACAGTTATTGTCTAAAAGTTTTCTGTCTTTCTAGGCCACCCCTTTCCTGCTCCTTGGACTAGTGGGAATAGGCTTGTGTTGGGGCTTTTTGTCTGTGTCTGTCGATATTTCAGGATTGCACCCAGTCTGAAGGACACATGAAGAAAAAGAAAGCTAAGGAGCCAGAAACCTTGCTACTATTCCCTTGGGCTGCAAAGACCCCAGCAGGCCTGGATTCCTCTCTCTACTTTTCAGAGTCTGAAGTTTGTTTTAGACGTCCAGGGTTTTTAGCTGTATTAGGAAGAATAGAGAAAAGTATGTCTCTTTGATCTTACCAGAAGCAGAAGTCCTCAAATCTCCTTTTATTTAGGCTGGATAGGCTGTTTCTTATAAACAAAAGGTTTTTTGATTAAAATATGTATGAAGAGTTGAAACAATTTTAAGGTAATGGGGAGCCAATGACAGTTTTGAAGCAAAGGATACTCAAATGAAAAAGTCATGACACCTTAGCTTACAATGAACATGACATTTCAAAAATAATTTCTTAACATTCTTGCCACAGTAGATTCCAATCCTGTTATCCCAGGGAGGTATTTGGTGGTGAGGGCTAGTGGAGAGGTGGCCTCCCTGGGTTCCTGTGACAAGGAAAAGGGCACTCACCTGGCTTGTGATGGTTATGTCTTTCTGCATCGTGTCAGAGAATTTGGCTCCTTTGGAAAGGCCGCCCCTGTAGAAGGTGTCGCTCTCCCGGGATCTCGCATGTCTGATGTGGCTGGCTCTGATTAAAGAAGCAAGAGTACACCCTCGGATTGGGTGGTGACATTAGATGCCACCTGTCTTTCTGCTTGCAGGGTCCCTTCTAGGAATGGGGGGAGGGGCCTTTCTTTGCCCATCAGAGTGGCACAGTTCGCTTGCTAATCACTGACCAAACTCGTTTAATAATTGGAAAGAAACTATACAGTCATTATACTTACTGTAATAGCTATGATTTATAAAGACATTGAAAATTACTACAAGCAAATAATTTTTAAATGCCTACTTGAGTTCACCGGAAAGCAGTGTATGGCAAATTATTTGTGGACGTCAAATCTTCTACCTAATCTCATTTTAAAAAAATGAAATGGAAAATAGATTAAACTCTGTTCTCTTTCTTCACATTTAGGGTCATGTTCTCTTTAAGGTTCAGGATAAGCAATAGTTCAAATATAAGTTTTGGTAACTGCTCACTTCCCTTGAAGCTAGTTTACCCAATAATTAGTTAGAGATCAATTCACCTAAAATATTCCAATGTATTTGAGGTGAGTCTTAAACTTTTAAAATGCTCAACCATTCACTTGCTTAATGATCAGCACACCTGAAATTCAACCCCCTTTTGCATGTTTTACACGAAGTTGTGCATGCTAAGATAAAAATAAATTAAAACAAAAAACAATTTAAAGCAAAACACAACTAAGTTACAATCATTGCAAACATTACTAAATTATTATAAAATAAATGTAAGAAATTAGGTTGAAATTGAATTTGGAAAAAAGAGACTTTAGACAATTTAACTCCGTATTTCTTAATATGTTCAAACTTTGCCAATACAGAAAAGGACAGCCACGAAAATAGAAAAGATTACAAACAATGTAAAGCTGTATGTCTGGCTTAAAGCAATTAACTAGAAAGTCCAAATTAAGTTAGAAGTGTCTTGGGAATTGGTAAAACCAGTCCTAATTTTCCCAAAAAGAATAGGACAGCCGAGTGGGAGCCAAAAGCACTCTAACTATTAAGGTAGCTGTTGTCAAAGTGTCTTCATGGGAAGAAGACGATAACATTCCCTGGTAGACTGAGGCATCGCCCCACTTTATCTCCTCCACGTGCCCCGGGTAGCCTTTGCCGTCCCCCATCATGAAGCACAGCGACAATTTCTTGCTGTTATAACAGTCTCTTGACATCCTACAGAATGACGGATACGACAACGATCCTGTCAGTCCTTCAGCACCCCAGAGGCACTAGGACAGCAGACGAAATCCTAAGCAGAAGACTTTTGCTTGTGTTCAACTAAAATTTATCATGTATTTGACAGAAAAAGTCTAAAATCTGGAGTCAGAAGATGTGGGTTCAGAACCAAGCTCTACTGGTGATTTCCTGCAGAATCTTGGACCAGCCATTTCTAATGTCTTAGTGACCTAACCCACAAAAGAGGATTGGGTGGATTTAAATAAGACATAGGAAAGTTCTTTGTAAAATATAAAGCATGAATTAACCGGGGAATAGAATAAGTTAAGTACATACTCATCTTACCCTTTCTTTTGATAAATAGTGTTCTCCCCTGTCATCCTAAAAAGGGCATACTTGAAGTCAGTAACACCTTGGTTTTCTATGGTGAAGCAGATGCTTTTACGAGTGCCACAGATCAAAGCTCCAAAGTTGATGATAGAGGAAGGGCTGATGTTGTACTTGGAGTACACCGCATTCACAGAAATCTTAATTGGGATGCTGGCAATGATCTCACCTCCTCCTCCCATACTGGGCTCAATAATCTAGAAAGGGAAAAAGAATTAGGAAGATGTCAGCCACCGGTATAGCTACAGAATTCCTGTGATTGTCTACTTCATTCCCTATTTTCATCACTGACATGAAGCCAAGTTCTTGATTTCACTATCTTTGTATTAGTGCATCAACAACAATACCAGCAAACACTAACACAGAGCTCACTATGTACCAGCCAAGGGTCACCGTGGACCAACCTTTCCTCCTGTTTTCAGTTCCCTACTCGTCTCTAGCATTGATGACTGAACTCAGCTTCGTTGTCTCTGATGCTCCCCAAAGACTTCGGGACACATTTCCTCTCTGTCTCTATTTCTGATGACTTTGCACACCTCCCACCTGACCCACCAATGCTTGCTAGTTGGGACCAAACCCCGGTGGATCCTATCTTATGCCACCCAGGCCAGCCCTCCCTTCCCCCCTGGAGCATGGATGAGATTAAGTATCCTTTTCAACAGGAGGCCCACAATCCTGCCATCAGGTCACCGTCTCCCTTTGAGCTGTCTTACCTGACAGCGCAGAATGGGCTGGTGCTCGATCTTCACTTCCTTTGTTGCACGAAAGTGTACTTGGACATTTGTAGGTTTTTCTGCTGTGGTCAGTGAACCCTTTTTGGGTTGTACTGAGATCATGGAATTTATATTTGTTGTCAAAATCCCTACAGAGTCCACAGAAAAGCTGAAAGACAAGAATAAAGAGTCAGTTTAAGTCATTATCCAGGGAACTCAAGACACGAGAGAGGAGGGCTGAGTGCCTGCCACGTCTCCTGCCTCTCCCGGTTAACCACTATGCCCAGAAGTGTCCACTGTGCTTTTTACTCTGTGACCTCCCCTCCTTAGCAGGAGTGACTGGACCAGGGATTGATGCTTGAGGTGAAGATAGCTGTCCTCTATCCCATGGTCAAGAGGGGCCCTCAAAGGAGATCTGTGTCCAACAGGGACACCTGATACTGAAAAAGGACCACCTAAACACTCTCTCTCTGACTCTCTCTGTCTGAGACTGAAAGCGGTACACACAGAGGGAAAAGTGACACAGAAACCAGGGGTCTAAGGAGAGAAAGGGGAGGGTGGGGCAGAAGCCATGCTACAGACGCACTAGGAAGGGGAGTCATGGCCCGACAGGGGTGAAGCAAGAACACAGAGAGAAGCTGCCTCACAAGACTGGCAGAGGGACCAGAGTAGGCACAAGGACCGTAAGCAGAGGTGGGACACCTGAAATTTCTGTGGGGGTCTGAATGTCACCCCCACGCTCTAGGAGACCTGGTGGATCAATTGCTTGCATGCCTGTGCTTCCTCGCTTCCCTGCACGTTCTTTCCATGAACCCCTGATCACCTGTTTCAGCCTGAGGTGACTCCATTCCATGCAACTTAAAAGAGTAGAGTTAATGCCCCTGTCATAATCTAAAACGAAATTCACAAACAGGCAAGATTCCACTTAGTGCTAATTCCAAAGCGACAGTGGTCTTTTTTCTGTTTTTTTTTTGTCTTTATTTATATTCACTTATTTTAATTTATAGTTTCAATGGTAGTATGGAGGTGGGAACTCTTTAATTTTAGCATTCTTTTCTTTCTTTCTTTCTTTCTTTCTTTCTTTCTTTCTTTCTTTCTTTTTTTTTTTTAAGAGATTAGGTCTTGCTATGTTGTTGGCTCAACTTGAACTCCTGGCCTCAAGCGATCCTTACACCTCAGCCTCCCAAGTATCAGGCATTAAAGGTGTGCATTATCATGTTATCATGAATACACTGAATTTCTTCCAAGTCAGCAGGGGGGAAGTCCTGTTGTCAACTGTGAATTCTTCTGGGGGAGGATCGCCTTTCATAGAAATGGACTAGGCCTGAGCCTGAGGGGCCTCCCTGATCCTATGCTTCATTTTTAATCTCAAGGGATGAGCCCCAGCTGGAGCTGTATTCTGCCAAGACACTACTTGGATTCTATAATATGATGGTTTTTAAAATTAAAAAAAAAAAAAAAAAAAAGGAAAACTCTTTCTTCACATGAAATCTTGTGCAGAAGAGCACCTTGTAAAGCAGGTAAGAGCTGGCAGCCGGCAGGACAGACAGCTTGAGGCCAGGTCCCCCCTCTCCAGTCTCTCCTCCCATGCCCCGGGCCTCCTCCCGCCCCCCACGATCCCCCCACTTCCCCCTGGTCTCTTTCTCCACCCCAGACCCCTGTGGCTCCAGGTGCATCCAGAGGGCCCTGAAAGGTCTCTGGTAAGCTGCAGAGTTGGGAGCTCTTAGCAGCTGAAACTCCATTCATCTGAAGCCAAGGGAGGCCAAAAGTAGAGATGGTTCTTATGATTTCCTTTAAAAAATCTCCAAGACGTTTCCCGGTTCTCCGCCTGAGTGGGTGGGATTTGGGTCACCTGAACATGATCTCGTATCTGCCACGGTTCTTCAGCTGCAGGGGCTGCTTCACCTCCTCCATGACCTTCGTGGTCCCGAAGTCCAGGCCTCCTTCAGCTCCTGCAGAGGCCGGGCCGAGTGGGGAGGGGGGAGTGGGCGGGGGATGGAGAGGCAGGGTCCCACTGAAGCTCACGTGGAAAACCCAAGGTGCCAAGTGCAGAGGATTTGCTTTCTGCAGACACTGTGGCTAGAAAAGCCTCAAGTCATTGAGTTTTGGCAAACAAACGACAGACACTGCTCTTGGCCCAGGTCAACAAGGCGGCCCCCTCTGGATTCCACCCTAGGATCGTTGTCCCTTCATGTCTACCATCAACTAAACATTCAAGTATTTTAAAAAATATTTGTTTAAAGTGTATAATTTACACAGTTGGGCTATGACACATACATTTGTATTGTTTTACATAGCATTACATCTCCCCAAATCATTAAAAACTCCTCATAAATGTGATACTAGTGGCTGCATAATATTCTATGATATGGCAGTTCCGTAATTTATAATATTGGTCCCATAATACTATTATTCCCTTATTGGTAGACCTTTAGGTTATTTCCAACTTTTCATTATTATAAACAATGCTGCCATAAAGGATCTTTGTACGTTTGACTACTGGTGTCTGAGCGAAGATGTAGCTCTCACATCCTATGACTCTCGCTGAGAAGGGGACCATCGGGGGACGGAGGGGCGGTGGAGAGTCGCGTGCTAGAGGGACAGCTGCGACCCCTCGGGTGTCAGGGCAAGTGTGCTGGACAGAACAACAGCTGCGCACCCCCACTCCAGCCATCCTATTCCCCGGAACAAGTGCATACGCTACCTTGCATGGCAGGGGGGAATTAAAGTAGCAGACGGAATTACCCAGCTGACTTTAAAATACAGAGATTAATTGGGATTATCTGGGTGGGCCCAGTCTAATCACAAGGGTCCTTAGGAGTGGAAAAGGGAGGCAGAAAGAGGAGACCCAGAGGCGGCGGCATGAGGAGGACTTGGCCGGGCCTGGCTGGCTCTGAAGACAGGGGAAGGGGACTGTGACCCAGGAAGACTTGGGCAGCCTCTAGAAGCCGGGAAGGGTAATGGATTCTCCCCCAGAGCTTCCAGAAAGGAACACAGGCCTGCTGACACCTTGATTTTAGCCCTGTGAGACCTACAGAGCTGGAAGAGAATAAATTTGTGTTGTTTTAAGCTAGAAAGTTTGTGGCAATTTGTTATGGCAGTGACAGAAAAGTAACACAGACAGGAAGGGGGGTGTTTACTATCAAATGACTGCTCAGGAAAGAGCTCTGCAAATTTTATATTTATGGCCCCCCCTTGCTATCTTCAACTGGAAAAATTATGATGTGGAGTAACGTTGCTAGCATTGCTCTGGGGCTCACATCACTGTTGTCCTGCAATTGTCTCCTCCCCGCCCCCAACCACCACGATACTAACAACACACTAGCCTTTCTCTACACAGAAATACACTACAGGAAAAGACACAACTTCTAAGCACCCTTTCCTTGAAGGGCTCAACAGACCTTTGGGGAAGGTGATGTCCAAGGCAATGTCGTACGACTCTGCAAAGACCGGGATATTTTCAATCTGAACAATGCCAACAAGATTTTCTGGATCTAAGACCTGTCAGGGTAAGAGAAATTCTTCAGTAAAAGCAAGATCCATGAGGTGCTTGGAGCCTGAGATATGTAACATGCAGTTGGTTTAACGAAGGGGACATGGTAGGGGGTGTTTTTGAAATGTATTGAGCCGTGGGTCTTTTATTTTCACTAAGCGTTTGGCGGGATTAGTGCTTCTCATAACACTCTTGGTGTAGACGATGCCGGAATGAGGGTAAGAGACTGTGTTTTTTGTTGTGTGCTTCTACCGGGTTTACATTATTTGCATGATTGTTGCTACACTACTGAGGTTTGGGCTGTGGGTAGACATTGCAAAAAAGCGGTTTTTGTTTTTGAACTTTTAAATCAAATAAATCTGAAGAGCGTTGTTCTGACAGTTGAAATGGAAGAGTGTATACTCGAAGTCATCCTTGCTCTACTCATTTTATAAATCTGATCGTTCTGCTCTTTGTGACTCAACCTGTGGAAAAAGTGCTAGATTTTTCATATAAAATAAGTGTTTACTGTTTGGAAAAGTCAAATGTTTTATTTATGTGAACATCGATGATTACTGCTAAGACCCCTGGCGCCAGCTGCGCACTGACCCCCGTGGCCATGCCCATGGGTGGTCCCTCTCTTGCTGTCCTGAGCACCTCTGAACTGGTGCAGCTGTCAGCCCAACTCAACTGTTGGCTCTTGGGGCCAACCAGGAGGTGCTGGAGGGTCCGTTTGTCAAGGGAAAGTGCTGGCAGGTTGGGGCTCAGCCCTCCTGGGTCTGCATGGAACCCACCTGCCTGGCTGCTGAGGCCCCCAGTTGAAAACCTACGTCACCAACTTCTCATTACTTGTGCTTTGGGTGCAAAAGGGGAAATCTCTGGCTGTCACCAAAGTCAAATTTTAATTCAGGATTTCCATCATGTCTTTCATCTGACTTTGACAGTGTCTCAAAGAGCACACTGGACAGACTTGGGTTTACCTTCCCTCTCTGGCTGCTCAGCCTGTGGCAGAGACGGCAAGACGGGCTCAGTGAGTTTATATAGTGCCTTCCCCTGATGGATGCCAAGTACCCAGAGCATTCTACTTCCTTTGCTTCCCCACTGGGGGGAGGCGGAGATCAAATTTTATAATTGAGGAAAATAGGAGGGACAATTTAAGAGGTATACAAATAAAATAAAACCAGTTCAGTGGCATGCTTTCCAAAGAGACTGGAAAGTAAGGCATTTCCTCCTGTGGACGTTGAAGGAATATGACGTGGGGGCCTGAGGGAGACCCACTCTGCTTCGTGCAGAGCCCTAGTCAGGCTGCTGTTTGGCTGGGACACACAGAGATGGTCACAACGGTTGTTACAATACAGAAATCTTTCTGTAGCAGTTGGAGAACAGCTGTCACAATGATCTCTCCAAGTGTCCACTTGCTGCCTGCCTCCTGAGCCCCGGGTGCCCTGTGATCCAGCAACTGCAGGATGAAGCTGGCAAAGTGAGGGGACTCCAAGCCCCTACACCAGCCATGGGCCTCGGTCCCTTGCGCAGAGACCTGTGCCTGTGCAGAGATCAGTGGGCTGGGGGTAACAGGGTGAAGGATGACATTTACCGAGATGGCAATCTGATCGGTGTCTAATGCTTACCTAGGTACAGTAATGTCACTGATTTCCTTCATCCATTCCACATTGATTGGGTGCTCTGGTCATGGCCCTGGGAAATCAGCCTCGAGCAATACTGCCTGTATGGAGCTTGTGGTTGTGTGCACAGCAAGATATTATGGGCTGGGATATCAAACGGGGATCAGATGGGAGGCCGTGTGTGTGTGTGTGTGTGTGTGTGTGTGAACCCAATGTGCTAACCAAGTCTGTAGACGTGTGAAGCCTCACCTCCAACCGGATAGCCTTCCTGATGTTGACTGGCTTGGTGGGCTGGAAGTGCACGTGCAGGCCATACTCGGCCTTGGAGGGGATGATGCCCTGCATCATGGACACGGTGAAGTCATCGCCCAGGTGCTCCAGGCTGGAGATCCGCCAGGCCACGGGCAGGAGCGTGACATTGTGGAGAAGAACTACCTTGGATTCCTTTCTGTGAAGAGAGAAGAAAATTTGAAATTTTTTTTCAAATTTTGTAGTTTCAAATGAGTTTTTAAAATCACAATTTCTCTTTTGTGTATAGATGTTTAAAAACCAAAATTTTTTTTGAGACAGTGTCTTGCCCTGTCTTGAGGGCTAGAGTGCGGTGAGGTCATCACAACTCACTGCAACCTCAGACTCCTGGGCTCAAGCGATCCTCCTGCCTCAGCCTCCCGAGTAGCTGGGACTACGGGTGTGGCCCACCACACCCAGCTAACTTTTTCTATTTTTTGTAGAGACAGGGGTCTCACTCTTGCTCAGGATGGTCTCAAACTCCTGGCTTCAAGTGATCCTCCCACCTTGGCCTTCCACAGTGCTAGGATTATAGGCTTGAAAATTTCTTAACTCTTTTTTTCTGCTTCCTTTATTTAGGTCTCTCAGCTTACAGGGCCAGGCTAATTTTTATGCTTCTTAATTTTTTCATATACAAGTTGGCCCAAATTAAATGTCATAATTTTAAACTTACAGAAATGTTGTAAGGATTCCAATATACCCTTTATCCAGATTCACCAATTGTTTACATTTTGCCCTCTTGACTTTGCTTTCACATTCTTCTCTCTCTCTCTCTCTCTTTCTCACACCGCACCCCCTCGCCCCCCACATCCATATTATTTTTTTCAGATCCATTTGAAATTAACTTGGAGATATTGTGCTTCTTTACCTTTAAACATTTCAGTATCTGCCCCAGAGTCACAGATTTAGTGGCAAGACTTGGGCTATAACTCAGACCACCTGCTTGACAGCCATTGTTACCTCTTATATGGACTTGTTCATGGAGGTCAGAAAAAGCACTTCTGGTTACCTCAGTTATTACGTAGTTCACTAACCAGTATTTATTAGGAAGTGGGGCTTCCTGGTAATGATCAAGGAATGCAGGATACACAGCATAACAATATTCTCTCCCAGCAGCCCCAGAGATACACATCCTCTAGTTAGAAAAATACAATTCCAATGAACATGTAAGATCTAGTTTTGGTCTAATGTTTTCTGTTTGGACTCTAACTTCTAGAGTAAAGACTGTTTTAGGGTAATGAACTACTTTGAGAAGCTGAAGAAAGCTAGTCCTTCTTCTGAGAAAAATGCAAATATGCACATACTGTGGCAGTTGATTTCAGGGGATCCTCGACCCTGTTGAAGTCCATCTATTGAACCCCAGTTAACAATCCATTAACTATTAATAATTAGGACTACTAACCATCCTGGTTTGCATAGGACCAAGGAATTTCTCAGGATGTAAAACTTTCACTACTAAATCAAGAAAGTCCAGAGTTAATCAGGATAAGCTGGTCCCCTTAGAACTAAACGTTCTTTAAATTCCATTCCAGCCCTGGCACCATCTAGAATGCTGACCTGTGTAGCAAGAGCCGGTCAAAATGTAATTGCCTGGGTTCCAGCTCTAGTTCTGGACGGACTCCTTGGCAGCTTAATTTGAAGACTGCTGGCTCTGGGTTCTCTTTGATGCAGCAGACAATGCTGTCTTCAAAGACACCAACTGCAGTAGGGTAGGCCCATATGTTTAGCAACTGATGGAAGAACCAAAAGAAAATATATTTTACCCTGAGGATGCCAAGGCTTCAAATTTCCCAAGAAAGCATTGCCCTGGTGACTTGTTTTCATGTGACTGTACCTGCTTCTCATTGGGTTTCAGGATCATGTTGGTGGGCTCCAGGAAGTAGGTGTTCGCTTTGACATCATTCTGAAAACAGAAGAACACCTCTACCATCATTGGGGAATTGTTCAAGATCGTCAGCGTCTCCATGTTGCCTGGGAACAAGGATGACTTGTACCTGGGGATGAACAAGAATGGGGCTGTGGTTGTGAGGACTGAATGAGAATGCAGGTGGAAAAGGAGGCTGTGATGTGCAATGTGATTCAAAGGACAGTGTGGCTGCACTGAGGCGGTGGCATGGTGGCTAAGAACATGAGGTTTGTGTTTGTGCAGACTTGCCTCTGAGAATAAATGCTACACTGTAATCTGACTCCCCTATGCCTTGGTCTCCTTATCTCTAGGATGGGATGATAGTACCTCTTAGGATTGCTGAGCATTGAGATCATGCACCTGAAGCTCTTAGGACAGCTGCAGATAGCAAATGTCCAAAGAATGGTAGGTAGCGTTATCGCAAAGAATTCTAACTGAGAAATAAGCAGGTCTAGACTTCCATGGCTTATATCCCTAGGAGAGATTATCATTTGATAATTTCACATCTGTCTTAGAGATGACCTCATTCACTACCTTCCACACCCTCATAGGGTGTTACTGTTCTGAAATAGATTCATTCGGCCTTGTTTGCTGTTACAAGGATGTTTCTGTTCCCTAGTACCTTAGGGAGAGATCCACAGGGTAGAGCACTGTGGGCATTGGAAGATGCCTGTTAATGGCAACTGAACAGAAAAGGAGCCACAGAGAAGGCACAAGGAGTAAAGATGCACCTCACCAGAGGCCAGGAAAGCAGAACCAGTCTGAAAAGCTTTTTGGACAGGCTATGATGGAGGACAAGAAGAAGAGAGAATGACAGAGACCAAATCAGAGTCAGAGAGACAGAGAACTCCCTGTGTGCATGCCTGCCAACGGGGCGGTCATCTAACCCATGTCACCACCATCCAACACTGTGCTGGCGGTTTCACATGCATTACCCAGTTCAGTACTCACACATCTGCAGGGTGGATGTTATCTTCCCATTTTGCAGATGATGCCACTGAGGCTAAACAAGATTTAAAAGAATAAATGCACTGGGCCTTGTTTTGGACCACTGTAGTCACCTTCCTCCTAGATCAGTGTTGTCTGGCCCTGCCTCCCGGTTAGTTCCAACGCTGCCCACACTCATGCCTCTCTGAATGGCCACCCCTGCCCTGATTCCTGCCCTACACTGCTTTGTACATCATGTCCCTCAACCTGACCCTCACTCCTTCTCCTCCTAGGCCCTTCTACTGGGCCTTGAAGATGCTCACTCTCATCAGCAAACCCTCTTCATATTCCTGCTCTAGTCCAGCATCTCAGGAAGTAAAGTAGAGGTAATAAGGGGATGGAGGACAGACATGGGCCATGAGCTGCACCAAGGAAGCACAGAAATAAACTCTCTCTTCATATCAGAGTAAATGCCGGATGGAATGAAGACATGATAAAGACTATGGTGCCAGTTTTGGTCTCATTTCTGGCCTGTACAATAAGAAATTTGTGTATCACTGAATAAACTAGTATCATTAAAAATTTATGCCTATCAGTCTCACCTGGGACCCCAACCCTGCCTGATAATCTTAATTGTCTCACTAATATGATCCCTTTCCTACTTTCCCCCAAACTGTTTTGCATACCTTCTCTGTTTCTCCAACATTTTTAAGTTCCTCCACTTCCCTCACTCTTGGGGGAAGCTCATTCATCATTTATCATGGAGGAAACAGACACAGTTGCATAGGAACCTCCTCATCATTCCAACCAAATCTATAAGCTCACTTTGACCTGGTGCCATCTTGCCTTTCCCTCCCTTGGTATGCGATGATGGCACCTCCGCCTGGCAAAGACCAGCATGCCTGCATCCAGTTGTACTGTCTCAGGGAGCTACGCCAGGGATGGCCCTTACTTCCTTCTGAAACTCCAACCTCTTACTTCTACTTGCCCTTGACACATGAACATCCTAAGATCAACCACATATGAACAGCCTTCCCTGGACTCCATTCTCCTTCCCATCTCTCTTCACAGCCAAACTTTTCTGAAGAGTTATCTTCTCACCCTGTCTCCTTTCTCTCATCTCCCACTGAGTCCTCAACTCATTTTGCCTGGGCAAAGGATTCTTGCTAAGACTCCTCGCAACCTCCATGTTATTGAACCCTGTGGATGTCTGTGCCTCCATCTTTCTGCCCTCTGCAGCATTCAATGTGGCAACCATGCCCTCTTCTCATGGCTCCATGACCCACCCTTTCCTGGTTTCCTCCAATAGCTCCAGCCCTCTTTCTCATTGCCTTTCCTGGCTCCTCCTCTTGTGCATGGTGGAATTCTCCAGGGCTCCATCTTTGGTCTTTCTTACTGTACACAGTACTCTTGGGCGATCTCGTCCATGCCCATGGCTTTTGTTGTCTTGAAGACAGACCTCTCTTTTGAGAAACAAAACCATATAGCCTATTCCCTGCTTTACGTGGCTAATAGAGATATCGCCAAACATCTCAATCTTAATACTTCCCGGAGTGAACACTTGATGCCACCCTTCTGAAAGCCGGTCCTCTCCCAGGCTTTCTCATTTGGGAAAATGCCAACCCTCTTTATGTGGGTGCTTAGCAGAAACTTGGGACATAAGAATCCAGTTCTCCTAATTTGTAGTTTGGGGCTGAGGCTACCTCTATGTACACAGGAACCCTACTTGTACTGTTCATGAGCCCAACCCAGGAGCATGAAATCTACTTTCAAATCATGGAACACTTACTTATCTCTTGATTTTCCACAAAGCAGTGGCCCGAAGTAATACCTCTCCATGCTTGTAATATACTTCTTAAAGATGACCTCATCTGGCTTCATGTTCACCTTCCGCTTAGGAAATACCACTCTGAACATGGGGGAGGAAGAGATGAAGAGAGGCTGCCTAAATAGAAGTTCAATGCTTCCACATCGTATGTACATGAACCCAGTACTCCCTGTTCAGCAAAGGGTCAAGGTATCTGGAGACAGAATGACTCTTAATTTGAGGACCTCTGTTGAGACTTTATCCTGGCTCCCTGCCCCCCAACCCCTAGAAAAGATAGTATGGTTTTAATTTGAGAAAAGAGATTCCTAATGGTGTCTTCCATAATAAGGACTGGTGAACTGGTGATGGAGCTCACTTGGATGTTCTGTCTCAGTGCGTGTGGCCAGAAAAATTCCCGAGAATCTCCATGAAAAACTAGCTTTGGCAGATATTAATTAGCTTCTGAGTTCCTTGGTCCAATGTGGCCCTCTGGTGAGAATTACAGAAAAGCTCCTGTTGGTGCTTTTCACAAGCTATAGAAGGCCCCTTTCTCCAGGGGGACCTACCCTGCTGGCTTGCTCAGCCAGGTGCCTCTGTGTGGTGCACGAGCTGCACTCTGGAATTCAATAGCTCAAGAAAAAGTCTTGCCATGGAGAGTCACACATATATTCATGTTATAAGATATACTTTAAGCAATTTAAATGTGCTTAATAGTTAAGTGAGCAAACTAGCCAGAGGAAGACATTTTCTCTTCCTTCCACATCCATTATCTGTCATCTAGCTGTCATCCCTACGGCTCTTAGGCAATGACCAAGACACTGACACCAGATTCAACAAGAGGGTCAGGGATGCTGTCTCGGTTCCACGTTGTTATTAAGAGCCTCCCCTCAAAGTACTTGGGGGAAAACTAACGTGTGCGTGTCAACATTTTCTTTAAAAATCAAACATACTTACTTTGGGTCTTGGCAAATGTATGGGTAAGTGCAGACACCTCGGCAATAAAGCTGGTACTGGCGGCGAGTTCCAAGGATCTCAAAGTTGAACGTTTGGTCAAAGTTCCCGATATCATCGGAGGAGAAGTACACGCGCAGTGTCACCTCACCGTTGGCTGGCACAATCCACCGGAAGTGACTCAGCCTGCAAATGACCACCGGGCTTTTAGAGTGCAAGTGCTTCCTTCTAGCCAAGAGAAGACAGGAGGGCTGCCTGGGAGGAGGCCTGTCCCGCTGGGGTTAGGCGTGGTGGTCCACAGTTCCCGCAGCAGGACAGCCCTTGTCCCATGTGGTGCTGCGACAGCCGCACCCTCAGTTTGGGGCTCCAGCATTCCCCCCTCCGGGTTGCTCAGAGGCCCACCTAGTGAACTTCTCCTGGGACTGCTGCCCGTCCAGGCTGTTCTGGTCTACGTCCGACAGTGGGGCAATGGTTCCATCAGTTCCCCCAGAAAGGCCCTTCCGGTTGACGGCCACGCGACGCTTGTCCTTTTGATTCTCGCGGGGTTGTTCATTTTTTTCTTTTACTTTCTGTTTGTTCCCTTTAAGTGAGGTGGTCTGCTCCTCTTGAGCCTTCATTAAAAATGAGCACGAGGTCTTAAATATTCATCTTACGTGCACACAAACAGAAGACAGAGGTGCCTAGGCCAGAGTCCAGTCCAGCCTCCTGTTGTAGTGACAGACAAGAAAGAAGGCCAAAACCCCAGAGAAAGCTTGAAACTGCCAGGGCTCCCGGCAGTACCTACCTCCGCCAGCAGGGGCGTCTTGTTTTTTGGCATTGCTAGGCCAGTCACCCCTGCCCACTTGTTCTCTACTTTTCCAAAATTTTATTGGCATATTCTGTCTATCATCATCTCTCTCCCTTTCTCTTTGTTCTCAGGATTTATACACTAAAAAAGACTTACTGTTTTGGGAAGGAGTAGAGATAAATATATGTGTTTGATCTGCCATGTTTACTAAGAAGTTCCCATTTTCGTGTTTCCTGATTAAAATTTTTTTTTTTCCTTTTGTGCCTTTTAATTCATTTGTCATTTCCAACTTTTTATTTTGGAAAAAACTTTCAAAGCTGAAGGCCTCGTATGGTAAGGACTAGTGCTAACAGTTGTTACCGTTCAGCCATATCTACGTATCACTTTTTTCTCAGAGCCATTTGAAGGTACATAGAGACATGATGACTCTTTGCCTCTCTATACC
Organism: Eulemur rufifrons; assembly: GCF_041146395.1. Classification (NCBI taxonomy): domain Eukaryota; kingdom Metazoa; phylum Chordata; class Mammalia; order Primates; family Lemuridae; genus Eulemur; species Eulemur rufifrons. Next base: position 15,635,256 of record NC_091005.1, on the reverse strand, counting down.
TGCATCTCCTCAAGGCAGGGACATTTTCCTGCACTCCCGAAATACTATTATCACCTAACAAAATGAACAATCATTCCACAATATCATTCTAGCATACAGTCTGTATTAAAATTTTCCTATTTATCCCAGGCATGTCTTTCATAGCCATTTTCCCCCAGATAATGTCTGATCAAGGTTCCTATATTGTGTTTTGTTGTTATATTTCTTTAGTATCTTTCAATCTAGACCCTCCCACCCCTTTCCAATCACAGTGACTTTTTGGAGAGACTAGATCTGAGTTCCTAACAGAATATCCCATAGTCTAAATTTTCCTGACCATCCTCACAGTGTCATCTAACATTCCTTTGTTCCCTGTATTTCCTACAAACCAAAAATTAGGCTTAAAAGCTTGATTAGATGCACAGATGATGCCATCGGCTTCACACTCCATCACCACAGGAAACAAGGGATGTTAGGTTGAGCCGGGGTGGCAAAGGCAAAGCCCGTTCACGTGGTCAGGGTGATGCCACAAAACCTGCCCAGGGTGAAGTGCTCTCTTCCCCTGCAGTTCATCCGTCACCTATGCGATGGTGGCCTGGCTGGGGTGAGGGGCTTCTTCCCCCAAAACCTTTTACCTAGTGTGTTTTGGCATCCACTGGTGATCCTTAATCAATTGTTTCACTCGGGGTGATAAAATAGTGATTTTCTAACTTCACTATTCATTCTATAACTTTAAGCTGCCATTCTTCTAGAATGAAGAGCTTTCATTTGTCAGCTGAGGAAGAATTAAAGTTCCTCCTGAAATGATAGGTTAAAGAATGCTTAATTCTTTCTTTTTCATGGCCGATTTTCAGAATAATGGGTTGGTGCAACATTCACCTCCGATGATGGTGTCATTTTTTTCTTTTTATCTTTTTTATTTGAAATTTCGCCAGGGACTCTGCTCTGGTGAGGTACGCCCACCAGATGCTGCTGACCTCAGATGCTGACTCCCTGTTTACACGTAAAATGAAGTTTGGGGTAGTCTCTGTCACCTACTTACTCTGTAGGCAAGGTATACAGGTGATTTTATTAGCTCTCTTTGCTGATGTGCATGGTCTGTGTTAAAAGACTCAGATTATGGGCCATCAGTCTCCCCTGGGAATAAAAAGCCCCTCTATAATTTTTAATATATATACTTTCTGCATATTATTGGTCAAATTTATTCTCCTTTATGATTGAATCTATTAATTGTATATATTTGCTCCTATTTCTACATGATTTTATTTTGATTATTTATATTTTAAATCCAGTTGGAATTTATTTTACTGTATTGTGTCAGGCGAGGAGACAAATAATGACTTTACCCAACATATCCAATCTTTCCATCCTAATTCCTTTAGTAATCTATTCTTTCTCTTGTGGTATGTGTTCCCTTAACTTGTGTCTGCTGATTCTTCTATTCTTATATACTGTTTGAATTGCCTTAGTTTCAAAATACATTTTAATATCTTTTTAAAAGAGCTAGTTTTCCTTATTTTTTCTTGTAGCTTCAGAGTAATTTGACAAGTTCCCTAAACCCTCCCACAGGGACTGGAAAGTTTGGAAGGTGAGAATTGATCATGTAAGTTTCCTCTTGAAAAGTAGGCTGAGTCAGGCCCAGGGAAGGTGCAGCTTAGGGAAGCACATGCAGGGCTTCAGGCAGGATCTCCACCAAGTCAAGGGAGAACATACCCCAGCGAGCACAACACATCACTCCAGACTCAATTTGTGGCCATGTGGAAAGTGACCTTCTCTTCCCGCCCTCTGAAATTCTGCTAAGGTCAAGAACAAACTGTTAGGCCGGGAGCAGTGGCTCACACCTGTAATCCTAGCACTCTGGGAGGCCGAGGTGGGCGGATCGTTTGAGCTCAGGAGTTCGAGACCAGCCTGAGCAAGAGCGAGACCCCATCTCTACTAAAAATAGAAAAAAAAAAAAAAAAAAAAGAAAGAAATGATCTGGACAGCTAGAAATATATAGAAAAAAATTAGCCGGGCATGGTGGCACATGCCTGTAGTCCCAGCTACTCAGGAGGCAGAGGCAGAAGGATTGCTTAAGCCCAGGAGTTTGAGGTTGCTGTGAGCTAGGCTGACGCCACGGCACTCTAGCCTGGGCAACACAGTGAGACTCTGTCTAAAAAAAAAAAAAAGAAAGAACAAGCTGTTCACGCTTTACCTTCATAGTGGTTGTGATGGCCAAATAGTCTAAGTCTGTTTCCATTTCTGCTTTTTCATCCAGTACGGAGAGCTCCTCAGATGATGGGATCACAAACACAAAATGCTTCAGGACGTCTGTGGTGGCCACAGGCAGCCGCTTCGCAGGGTAGGTGATGATTGAGAATAAGGTGGGAGGTGGGATGGGTGGCCCAGAGGAACCCATACCCAAGACGTCTAGGATCTAAAGGAAAGAGCCATTATTAATTTCCTGTGCAACCCCCCCGTCTGTCTTATTAAAGCCTTTGTCACACTTTATCATGATTGTTTATAGTCTGTCTTTGCAAGTGGACTGTAAACTCTGTTAGGACAAGAATCAAGTGCATATAGCACACAGCCTATCACATAGTAAGGATCCAATACATCTGTTTAATTTAAAAAGACCACCTCTTAAGGTGCCAATATCCACAGTATAGAGGTGTTCCATCTATCTTCAGAGTCCACGTTAATTTTTCTTTTTGCTTTAAATGTTCTTTCCTCCCAAAGGTGAAAGAAAGGATGGGAGCAGGTCAAATATAGCAAAGAAAAAAAAAATAAAGCCAAGGTTCTGGGAATGGACTAGAGAATGGCAATGGAGAGAGAAGTCAAAAAGAAACTTGAGAGAGAGAAAATTTATTCTGCAGCATTCTCCTGTGCTGCTCTGATACACGAAAGCATGAGCAATTTCTGGAGAAAATGGGTTGAAAATTTAGTAGCAACTTCCTTCCCAGCATGTATGTAAAGGTGCTCAGAATAAACACATTATCCCTAGGTCAACAGCTGTTATCACAACAGTAAATGGCAAAGCCCACCCGAGTGCCTGCTCTGTGGACCACAGAGTCCGTTGGGTTTAGCAAGTAACTGCCTCCTGTTTCTCGTCCTGTGAGTCAGGGAGCTAAAGGCGTTTCCTGACTAATATGTGGCTGGAGTTAACTCTGGGAGGAGAGGCGTGAAGACTTTGTACCAATTATTGAATGACCAGAACCAGAGAGTTCTTCAAGCCACAGTCTAACCTATAACTTGGAAGGAAGTGAGTATAAAACAAGGCAAGAAGATGGTTTTGCTATAGTTCTTTTTCAAAAAACATGTCTGAAAAAGAAATCATAGTTCCTTAGGTAGGGCTGGCCTGGGGCGAAATCACGAAATGAGCAGAGTGTCAATATTATTGTCAATATTATAATAAAAATCAACTGGACAGGTGGCTTTCTATGAGGTTAGATGGGATAATTTAGATCTGTGGAACTTTCTATGGATTTTCTTTCACCAAGTAGGAAAAGGTCCCTTTAGCCATTATTGTCTTACTTCTACGAAGGCATCAGAGACGAACAGAATTGAGGGGATACAGGTTTTGGGTGGGGGGAAACACTGATGATAATCAGCACAGCACCTGCTGCCCGGTCTGTCCCTGCTCCGCCCTGGAGGGGTGTCTGTACCTGATCCGCCCTGGGAAGCCTCTCACTCTCCAGAGCCTGCTTCCAGCTCGAGCCTTCCACGTCGGGCGTTTGGATGTTGAGGAAGGGCACGCCGCCCAGGTCCTTCTTCCCTTCGTGGTCCTCCTCCCCATCCCCCTCGCCGTCACTCCGCTCCTCCAGAGCCCGCAGCTTCTCCAGGCGCTCCCTTTCCGCCTTCTCCCTCTCCAGGCGCTCCTTCTCTGCACGCTCCTTCTCCGCACGCTCCCTCTCCCGGTCCTTGCGACCCCTGCGCCCACCCGAGGGGACCTGCCGCTGGTCCTCGGGCTCGTGGGACATCTCCTCCATCCCTCCGTGGGGCAGCTGAACTCCTTGCTTCCGGTCCCAGTACATGAGCACGCTCTGGATGTCCTTCAGGCTCAACTCGTAGACCTTAAACTTCTGGGCCAGTTGCTTGTCCGTGTCCTTTGGCAAGTCCCCTTCACTGTCCTCTTGTTCCTGGGCCAGAGGGATGCTAGACACGGTGATGTCGGCCATGTTCTTTTTTTTCTTGTTGACGTCTTCCTTCTCAGACATCGCCTGTTCCCTGACAGATACTTTCCTTTCCATTGCCTCCATCTTGACATCTACTTTGCTGAAAAGGAGACCCTAGGAGGCAAAACACAGAAAATATGCTTAAAACAGTTTATTTAAGGGGGAACAAACTGCATAAGGAATAGAAGAGAACAGTCTGTTTCATGAGAAGGACTGCTAGGATTTAGGCACCTCTTATGCACACTAAGCTTGTGAGTGAGAATCACCTTGGGGGCTTTGATCCAAATATCCACTCCATGGCCCTTCCCTGTTACGGTGCTCGCTGGGTCTTGGCATTGTGCATTTGGCGTGCTGGAGAGATTTTGATGTGTACTCTTGGTTGAGCTGCTGTTTTCTGAAGGATCAAGGGGAAAAGACCAGCAAACATGAGCCTTCTGCTCCTGCGTTCGGGTGCCCTGGAACAGGCCACAGAGCAGAGAGGTCTAATCCTGGTTGTACCACTTGCTAGCTGTTGACCTGTACTTGGCCTCTCTCTGCCTCATCTGTACAATGGGGAGAGTAATATTACTAATAATTACCCCAGAGGACTGTTGAAGATTAAATGTGTGAACACATGTGAAAAGCTTCCAACAGTGCCTGCTTTGGAGTAAGGGTTCTATTAGTGCGAAGTTATGAAAACCACACAGGTTTATATATGACTGGTATTGCTGGGAACAAACAGGAGTTTAGAATCAGTCTGCATCTCAGGCTTTTTAAAAATATGTATTTATTTAATGAACTGGGCACAGAGACACAAACTTTGTTCTTTTTCTTACTGTCCTTTAAAACTTGCTTTGTGGGCTCTGATTTTCTCCTCCGTTCCCCTGGATGAAATCCTAGTTTTTTGGGTCATTCTTTGACGACAGAGTCCAGTTCGGTGCAGCGATCTGATTGCTGTCTGCATCTCGGCTCAGTGACCTTCCTAAGTCCAGGCCTGCTTCAGGCTTGGAGGCATTAGTGACCAGGCGCTGGCTGTTCTCCTGTCTCACTGCACCTCCTGTTACTCCACTTCACCGTCTCCAACACAGCCTGGAGAGGGAGCAGTACAAGAGGCTGCCACCACTGTCTCAAGGAGGAGCTCTAATACCTTACTTCAGCTCCTGTGGGGTGGGAAGGGACTCGGCTCCTACTGTTTCGCTCTCGGTCTGGAGAGCCAGTGCCCGGATACCCAGGTTTGCGTGGAAGGTAGAGCCCAGCGAGGGAAGGACTTGTACCTGGTGGATGGTGGGAGCCCAGCATGGAGCAGCTGCAGGCTGACTATAAATTACTAAGAATATAGAAGATTTAACAATGTGATTAATGACCTTGAGTGAATTGATGCCAAAAAAAATACACATATTATTCAAGCACAGCTGGAACATTTACAGAAACTAATCACATACGAGGCCACACAGCAAGGCTTGAAAGATGTGAAGGATCAATATGACATGGAACATATCCTGTGAAGATAGTATTCTAAAATCAGAATTCAAAAAAAGACAGCCAAAATGAAGTCATTCATTTGGAAATTAGAAAATATACTTTGAAATAATTCATGGGTTAAAGAAGCAGCCAAAAAGGGTAATAGTAGAAAGTGTTTAGAATTGAATAACAATGAAAATATTGAATATCAGCAATTAGGGAATATATCTAATGTTTGCAAACGTATGTATCTACAAATGCTGTTATAACTTTTAATACATTGGAAAAGAAAAACAATTGACAATGAATAAGATTAGCATCCACTTTAAGAAGTTAGAAAAAGAACAGAAGAAAAACATAAAGAAAGTAGAAAGAGGGAAATTATAAAAAGATAGGAACAGAAACTAATTAGATGGACATAACAATAGATACAGAAGAGGTTAAAAAAATGGTGAGATAATGCCATGAATTTCCTTATGCCAATAAATCTGAAAATATGATAAAATGGATACTTTTTAAGCAGTGAATGACCAAATTGACTTGGAAAACAAAAGAAAGGCTAAATAAACTTGTAATCCTAAAACAAACTGATTCAATAATATATTAGTAATATGTAACATACCACATGATCTGATTGAAGGAGGAAAATAAACACAATCATATCAATGGATGCAGAAAAATCATCTGATATAATTCAACACCCACAAGTAGGAAATCTGTACAAAAGAGGTAACAATCTTGTGTCTGAAAGCACTGGATAGCCACAGAGGCAGCAGTGAGTTGCAGGCTAGGATCCGGAAGAGGAGTGAAATACAGGGAGGTGGGCATTTGGGACTACTTTCCCCCAAGAGCACTTGCAGCTGAAAGTGTGGCTGAGAAGCTGAGCAAAGCTTTTGACAGACTCACGGGGCTGAGGTTCAAAACTCAGGCGTCAGGCCTACCCAGGAAAAGACGTCCTGGTAAATTTCCCAGCCTTTGGGTTAGGACTCTGAAAAGCTCCATGTTAGGAGTTAGGGTCAACCTGAAATAGCCTAACCTTCCCAGGGAATGAAGCTCAGTCTTAAATCATCCCAACCCTGATTGAATTAAGATTTCTAGTGCTCCTACCCTATCTGTCTGCCAGAATCAAACAGGGATTCTCTGAGGAGGGAGATAACATTATCTAGAGCCTCAAATTATTTCTGTAGTTTTTCCTGTTCGGTATCTGATCCTTGATAAAAAGTAACCTGGCACCCAAAGAGACAAGACCATGTGACCATACACCAAGAGCAGAAGACAGACAACAGACCAGACTGCCAGGGAGCCATGTATTGGCGCTATGAGACAAGGACTTTAAAAAGATATGCTCACCATTTGAGCGAATGAAAAGACAATTGAGAAGTGAGAATTTTGAAGAATTGATGACTTTCTAATGCAGTAACAAAACAACACGCATGCCAGGTCTGGAAAGGGATTTGAGGGCATGGTGGAGACAGAGGTGAGGTTGGAGAAGGGGAGGTGAGGAGGCAGAGCCAGCGAGTGGGGACGAGTGTGAAGGAGAGGAGAGGAGCAGGGTGCTAGTCAGGGGGCACAAGGGTTGAAGGTCAGTGATTCTTGAGAACATCTTAAAAGTGACAGGCTTGGAGGAGAAAGATCGCAGCCAGTGCAGAGAGGAGGAGGGGTGGAGCAACCCTTTTGATGAGGAAGCAGGAAAGCCTTCAGGCCTTCCCTTTCACCTTGGCACTCCCTTGGAATTTCCTTTCACTTCCTGAGAACATATCTAGTCTCAGCAGTTCTTCTTGAGCCAGAGAGCTTTCAGCCTAGCCAATGGCATTAGAACAAGAAGCGCCTCAAGAAATCCCCCCCACAGGGAATATGATGGATTCTGCTTTGTGCTAAGCTCCAATGATACACAAGCTCGTCCCCCAATGGATGATGTGATACTACCCCTATCACCCTGCCCAAGGTCGACAAAGCACACACAAAGGTACTTGCCATGTGTCTGGTATTGGGGACAGGGACTTGGGTAAAATAGGGGAAATCCACAAACTCCACTTAAAAGTTCCTACAGATTCAGGCTGGAGACTCCGATGATGAAGTCAGTGGGCATAATTTGAGGTTAACTGTGCTCCAAATAGTCTTTCTTTCAAAGATGAATGAAGTGTTGTCTTTTGAAAGCAAGTTTGGGAAGATAACTTCTGCACAGATTATTCTGAACTTGTTCTAAGTAAGAATTTGACTTTTTTAATTGAAAAAAGAATGGCTGAAACAGTTACTCAAATTCTCCCTCCTGGCCTCATGAATAAAATCACCCAGGAGAGGTGGAGAGATAGGGTCAGTCCTTGTAGCTCTCTCCTGGGGACTCCCTTTTGTTCTCAGCCTGAAATGTCATATACTTCCTTCAGGTAAGCAGCATCGAGCGTCCCGAACCTGTGCCCAGCTCTGTAAGCTCATCCTCACTGAGCTCTCCCGACTGACACCCTGTACGCGGATTCCTCTGTCCTTACGTTGGCCCAGCCACTGTCATTCTCTCACTCACCTACTTGGACCCCTCTGCACCTTTTCTGGGAGTCTGGTTTTGGCTTCACCCTGGTATTTCAATACCTCGTGGTATTGAAACAGCGACTGTCCACGGCAATTAGTCACAGCCTTCGGCCACAATCACCACTACGGGGCTCTTCTAGCCATTCTGCCCTTCCCGTGTCACAGTGGGCAGGGAGGTGACTGCTAAGCATGACAGGCTGATAAACTATTGGCACTTGTCTGCAAAGATGAGCTTATGCTGGTATACTTTCTTGACTGTTGTCAAGGGTATGCTCTTGACTGGACACAGGGGCTCACCGACTTAGTGCCCTTCTGGAGACAAAGCTCTGGCATGAGCCTGTTCAGCACCATCCGGGGGCCTGCAGGTGCACTGGGAGCAGCAAGGGCTGTGGTCACATGTAACTGGAACTGCGACACTGTCTCTGAACCCCGCAGGGTGGGGGATGCCAAAATGGCATGATTATGTGTAGCGCGAGCACAGCACTTGGCACACAGTCCATGTTCAACAAACGCTGGTCCCTTTCCCCCTCCTTTCTGCCCCAACACAAAATGCCAGCAGGTGATTTTCTGGAAGGGGGACATGCTGGGCCGACTGGCTGGTTATGACGGCTGCCTCCGCCTGTCTCCCGGTGAGGGGAAAGGGAGGGTTGCTACCTGCTTGCCTGCTGCTTTCTTCACCGGGGGTTCCTCCTTTACGGGTCCCTGCTTTGGCTTTTTATTCTTCCGTCTCAGCTCATCTTCCTCCTTTTGTCGCTCAAGCTCCTGCTGTAGTTTCTTTTCCTGCATCTCCCTGGCCAGCCTCTCCAGCTCCCTTCAGCAAAGCAGGCAGAGAGGAGAGATGTCAGGGACCTTGTGTCTGAGCCCTTCCTCTGCCTGGCGTTGCCAGGTGGAGGGACATCGGGCAGAGCTTTCTTGGGTATAAAAGAACAGAGGCAAGCTGGGTAAGTAGGATGGAAAGAAGGAAAAAAATAGAGAAAAGTAGCTCCCATCTATCTTCGAGTGACATTCAGCAAAACTCTGGTTAAATGGAAACTCAACAGTTGATCTGTATTTCTATCCCAATCTCCTTTCATATGAGAGTGAGAAAGGGCTGAAAATAGACTTGATGTTAGCACTTAAAAAAAAACAGCTTTCAAAGATTGTTTTGGTATTAGTGCAGATGAGACCCAGCCTCCTACACTGCCATGTCTGATGTTCAGACCATGAGAAGCGGTGTTTGTAACAGTGGTCCCCAATGTGGCTGGCTCTGCAGCCATGGCGCTGAGTCTGAGTCTACGCTCCTCTCCTCCTCCTTCTTTCCCTTTCTGCTGTCATCCAGCTGTGCCTGTCCCTGCTGCTGACAGCAGAGAAGGCCAGAGGGGCAGGTACCACGCACAAATAAACGAGGGAATAGCACTTCTGAAAATAGTTAACCCATCTACCCTCATCTCCAGGGTCCCTAATTGTTCCTGGTTGCTGTGGCTCTTTGCCCACTGAGGCCAACTCATCATACTCCATGGAGTGCGTGTGTGTGTGTGTGTGTGTGTGTGTGAGAGAGAGAGAGAGAGAGAGAGAGACTGACATAGACAAGTCACTGCTGCTGAGGACCGAATTTGCATTTTCCAAGTCCACCGTGAGATGAATGCCTGAAAACCAACAGCCTTGGTGAGAAATAAGAGTTTCTTCTGGAATCTCAAAGCCAGGCTCTTCCTAACTCCAGGGGCTGGACGTTTCTACAATGGACCGCATGGGAGAAAGGATAAGGGCACACTGTAGTGGCAGGAGGACAGTAAAGCTCTTTTGAGGCCAGTGGGAGGAGTCTGGGGGCAGAGGGAGAGGCGAGAAGGGGGTTAAATTGTAGGTGAGTTCCTTGGCTCTGCCCCTCCAGTGTCTGAAGTCCTAGGGACGGGGTGAGCAACAGAACCACTGTCCCTTTGCCCCCACAATGTCTGAAGGTCTGAGGGCAGAAAGGACATTTGTCCCACTGCCCACCTGTACCCCTGACATCGCCGGAGATGGCAGCCCTAGTGTCCTGGGCTCTATGTGGTGTGGAGGGATCTAGGCATTTCTGTGTGGTTCCCAGAAAGGGGTACAGAAAGTGGCCGAGACTGTTGGCTTGTGAGCATGCCTGGGCCAAGGATGCCACGGGAGAGGCAGGCAGACCTCAGAGGATGGGCAGCACCACAAAAGGCCAAGATGGGGACCCAGGAAGGAAGAGAAATGGCTGAGTTCTAAGGGGCAACCACCATACCCATGTCAAAAGAGTGGACTCTAGGTCACCGGCTGTGGACACCTAAGCAGAGAGGCACAAAATCGAGCCACACCTTGGGTGCACTTGTCAGGGGAGTCTGCAGGGGCCCCAGGACAGCACAGGAGCCAGAAGCCCCTCTCCCAGGGCCAGCCATGACTTTACAGAAGCTTCCCCTGGTCCCAAATGCCCCCCAGGGAGAAGGAAGGAGAGTGGTAGAAACCCTGAAAGGTGCAGCACCCAGAGCCCTGGATGGGCAAGATGTGTCTTCCTGCTCTCAGCAGGTCATCTTCCAGGGCCTTCTGCGGCTACTGCTGCCCTCCTGGAAGATGACCTGGCCCCACCACGCCAATTCTAGTTTCCCTACTGGGTTCCTCCCTGGGAAATGGCTTCTGATCTGGCCAGCCCTCGGCCCCAACCTTTTCTTCCTTTCCCGCAGTGCCTGCTGAACCTCTCGGTCGAATATGATTTTCTCCTCCTCTGTCAAGGCGTCATATTCTTCCTCATCCATATTTTGGAGACGCTCCTTCTCTTTCTGCAGAGCTTCCTTGTGTTTGAGTTCTGTGGGGGAACAGAGACCGGCAGGTGAGGAAAAGTTCTTCTGCTGCTTAGCTCTTGGCCAAACAGGCTGAGGAGGGTCTGCTGTGAGAGGCGGCCGGGGGCGGCTGGCTTGCCTAATCCTGGGGGATCTCCTTCATTTACACGCCCCACACTTGGGCTCCATCTGAGGTCTTCTGCAGAGTGGCCCCTGAAGGTGCCCTTGGCCCTAATCTGCGGGACCTGTGACTATGGTGCCTTCTACAGCAGAAAGATTTTGCAGATGTGACTGAATGAAGGATCTTGACGGGGGAGATTATTTGGATTACCTGGGTGGGCCCAATCTAATCACAAGTGTCCTTAGGAGTGAAGCAGGACAGTCAGAGTCGGCGAAGGCGATGTGACGGTGGAAACAGAGGCCGGGAGCCAAGGCATGCAGGTGGCCTCTGCGTGCTGGAAAAGGCAAGAAAAAGGACCCTCCCCTACAGCCCCCAAGGAACGCAGCCCTGCTAACACCTTGATTTTGGGACTTCTGACCCCAGAACTGTAAGACAATAAGACAATACATCTATGTTGTTTTAAGTCACCAAGCTGGTGGTTTCCATGGTCTGAATGTTTGTGTCTCGCCTCCCCCATTCATATGTTGAAACTGAATCCTCAGTGTGGTTGTTTTAAGAGGCGGGGCCTTCAGGAGGTGATTAGGTCAGTAGGGCAGAGCCCTCATGAACGGGATTAGTGTCCTTATAAAAGAGGCCTGAGGAAGCTTGTTTGCCCTGTTCTCCAGGACAGGACTCAGTGAGGGGACACTTTCTATGGCCAGAAAATGGCCCTCAGCAGACACGGAAGCTGTCAGCACCTTGATCTTGGACTTCCTAGCCTCCAGAACTGTGAGAAGTAAATTTCTGTTGTTTATGAGCTACCTAGTCTATGGTATTTTGTTATAGCAGCCCGAATGGACTGAGACAGTGGTAATTGTCACAGCAGTGATAGGAAACTAATATACCAACCATTGGCTTTAGCCATGATAAGCAAATGCCACTACAGTGCTCATGGTGACAGAGCCATTTGCAAACCAAGGGGAATCCCCCTCCACACCCTAGGATTCCAGGGCCAGGCGTGGGGCTCACACTCAGGACAAAGGCACGAGGCTTCCTCATCACACCTTCCTAGTACAGCATTTCACCGTACATCCCCGCAGGTTTGAGCTGTGGACTCAGACACCTGCATTTGAGGTTTTTCTCTGCCACTCATTAAGAGATAATAACATTCGAGTGCGGATGTCTTTTTTATAGAATGTCTTTTGTTCTTTTGGGTAGATGCCCAGTGATGGGCTTGCTGGATCAAATGGTAGATCTACTTGTATCTCTTTAAGGTATCTCCATATTGCTTTCCACAGAGGTTGCACTAGTTTGCAGTCCCGCCAGCAGTGTATGAGTGTTCCTATCTCTCCGCATCCATGCCAACATTTATTGTTTTGGGACTTTTTTGGAAGACGGGATGGATATATACATACATAACGAGTGCGATGCACACCGTCTAGGGGATGGACATGCTTGAAGCTCAGACTTAGGGGGGAGGGGGAGAAGGGCAATATACATAACCTAAACATTTGTACCCCCATAATATGCTGAAATAAAAAAAAGAGATGATAACAGAAAAGAAGAATAATTCCTCATGCCGTTTTAGGACTTTTCCACATGTAGATGATTTAGGAGAGAGGAGCCCACAATTTGACCATGAGAAACTTCAATCCAAAGATAGGTGTGAAAATTAAAAGTGATAATTTCTTTCAAGTTGATCATTACGGAGAAATGAGCTTTCTAGAAAACTAGGAAGCTGGAGGTTCAAACACTGCCTAGGGAGCCTGGTCATCATTCCTGGGTTTTCTCTGGCTGAGAGTATAAGGAAGCAGACTTTGAGTTCTGTTCAAGAGCTGAGAGAGCCCACTGTCTATAACTATTTTCTTAATTGGGAAAACATTGTGATTTGTATAGACTATGCCTGAAGAGAGGCAAGCCCAAGTGAGGACAGGCAGGAGTGTGGCCGGAGCTAAGCAGGGCTGTGCCTCCCAGGGACAGTGTAACTGGCAGCTGTCCCTCAACCCCTCTCCCCGGGGGCTGAGATTTGCTGGGGCTGCTTCTGACTACATTGGGACCTTCAGCTGACATTACTTGTGTGTGTATGTGTGTGTGTACCTATTTTGCAATTCCATCTTTCAATTATTGAAATTTTTCTCCAGGCCATTGTTGTAATGACAGAGGAAGCACAGGTTTCAGAGTTACCCAGAGCTAGTTCTACTACTAATTTGCAACACCATCTTACACAAGATTGTTGCTATCTCTGAACTGCATTTTCCTCATCTGTAAAATGGGGACAATAATCTTCACAGGGTTATGGTGAGGACTGAGTGACCCAAGGTGTACAAAATGTCTGCCATAGTGCCTACAGCACAGCAGATTAAGATGTAGAAGCTGTTTTGGAAAATGTATCAGCACCTCTAGTTTTACAGGAAGTGCACAGTGGGCTCAAACAAAACCAACAAGCAAACCAGTCACCTGAGTCAGAATGGAACCTGTGACAGCTGTGATTACAGAGAGGAGGAAGGGGTGCAATGTGATATGAAGGAAGGAAGAATGCTCCGGCTGTCAGCAGGGCTGGGTGCAGCCTCCATCATACAACCCCTCAGCAGGCCGCCTGCGGCCAGTTCCCTCCCGGTAAGGTAGAAATCCGAACTCCTGGCCACTGCACAGGGCAGAGGTGAGGCGCCAATGAAACAGCAAATGTCAAAGTTTCATTTAAGCCCCATGAAAAGCCTAATGCCTTGTTTAAAGAAAAGCCCTGGTGTGGCTTGGGAGGGACAGCCCAGGAAGGAATGGGGCCTTGCCTTCTTGCTCCTTTTTGGCTTTCTCCTGGGCCTTCATGGTGGCATAATCTTGGGCCATGTTGATGACATATATGTGCTCCCGGCTGCCAAAGGCCTTCAGCAGGCAGAGGAGAGCGGCAGTTGTGCTCCGAGCAAAAAGTGTGTCGAGGCCATCGAACACTACTCCTCGGTAGCAGTCACTCAGCTGGAAGCAGAGAGAGCAAAGACAGTTACCATGGCCACGAGAGCATTCCTTCTCTACGGAGAAAGCTGTTTGTTCAGTTGGTGCATTTCCTGGGGCTACAGTGGGTTCTGCAGACCTACTGGCCACGACGAAAACACCATTACACTGTCCTTCTGCTTGCTAAATTCATGGTGCTGTGATAATACTCCTCTACTTTGGGAAACCTCAAAACATAACCTAATTTTGTTATATTTAAACTGATAAGAGCAAATACTACACTTGATCTTAGCCAAAAGGCCGAGAAGCGATAGTTTTGTTATATTTAAATGTGCAATTAATATTGTGGCCTGGTTTGAAAAACCAAAGCAAACACACAACTCCAGGACCTGGTGAGCAATTTAGCTCTGTCTGTAACCCACGAGCAGCAAACAGGCTTAAGTGATACCCTCTCAAATCCTGATGATCTCTCTTTTCTTTAACTGTAGAACATTTGGGGGATGGGGCGGGGAGGAAAGGAAACAGTGTTATTATTTTTCTGACTTTAAAATGAGTATGTCATTGGAAAATAATTCAGAAATGCATAAAGAAGACTAAAAATCTGTAAACCTGCTACCCAAAGATAACCATATTTAACATGTACTTTAAGAGTTTTTATTATGTATGTGATATACATTTATAAATATATATAGAAGTGTTATTGCATTTTACCTACTATCTCCTAATCTACTTTTTTTACTTAATAACATATTGAAAACTTTTTTTTTTTCAGAGACAGGCCTCGCCCGTCGCTGAGGCTGGAGTGCAGATGCAGCCTTGAACGCCGGGCTCAGATAATCCTCCTGCCTCAGTCTCTTGAGTAGCCAGGATTACAGGCATGTGCCACCACACCTGACTAATTTTGAAATTTGTTTTAGAGACAGGATCTTGCCATGTTGCCCAGGCTGATCTAGCACTCTTGGCCTTGGCCTCCCAAAGTGCTGGGATTACAGGTGTGAGCCACCATGCCTGGCCTGAAAACATATTTTTACAGCAATTAATGTAGCTCCAAATTTTAACTTTAATGTCTTCACATTATAATTTTTAACATGCCACTCTGTTTTTTTATTTTTTGTTTTTTTTTAATTTTTGTGTAGTCTTCTGGTCCTTTAAGGAGGTGAGTGGCTTCAGGCTATAGACTAGGCCAGGATCAGGGACTGACAAAAGTGGACAAAAAGACAAGTAAATGACTGTTGGGGGTGAAGAAACCCATCTCTCCTCCTCAGGACCCTGGGTTCTGAGCTGCTGTGGGTGGCCGATGGCCCAGAACCTCTCACAGAATGGGGACAGTGTGTGAGGGCCGCCCTGCGACAAGGTGCAGGTGGGCGTGGATGCACCTGTATCCGCTCTGCCAGGATCTGCACGAGAAGCTCATCAGGCAGCACGCAGCTCACGAGCCCGGTCTCGCCTCCAATACTGGCACTGACGCTGAGCCGGCGCTGGGTGGGCCCCACTGGGAGGGGGCTGGAGGAAATCTGCCGAGGGGAGAAGGATCAGGGCTCAGAATCCAGCTGTGTCTCAACAGCTCCTACACCTACCGGCCACGTGACTTGGGGTAATCATACAATCTCCCCGGGGCCTCCTTGCCTCATCGGGTAAGTGGGGGTTGCGCTGTAAAATGGAAGAAGGAAGGTACTTTGTGTCTCTCCTGAACTCCACACAGCTTTTCATTCATTCAGCAAACAGTCATTGAGCACCTGCGTGCATCAGGCACCCCTCAGGTACTAGGGATACACCAACAAACAAGGCTGACAACAGCACAGCCCCTCAGGCCCTTACCTTCTAACAGGGGACAGAGAAAAGATGCGCTTTCCCATATAAATCAGTGGCATAATTGACAGTGATGACCGCCAGGGAGGAAATAACTGGGTAAGGGGATGAAGAACAGTGACTGGGCTGGGGAGTGGCTCTGTAGAGGATGATCATGTTATCTGGGTGACGTGAAAGAACAAGACGAGACCTTGGGAGAAGAGCTTCTCAGAGAGGACAGCAAGCTCCCTGCTCAGCACGAGTGCACCTGGGGTATTTGGAGAGCGCACAGGGGCCCAGCGTGGCTGGAACTGAGTGAGCAATGGATGGGCAGGATGGTCAGGCTGAAAGTCTAAGACACATTCAGGGCTAGAAAATGCAGGGACGTGTAGGGCATGGTAAGGAATTTGTATTTTATTCCAAATATTATGGGAACTTGTTGGTGTGTTTCAGGAAAATGATATGATTTTTATTTTTAAAAGACCACTGTACCTGCTATATGAGGTGACAAGAGTGGGAGCAGGAAGACTAGGTAGAAGGATATCTCTGTGGTCAAGGCAAGAGAGAATGGCCGCAGGGACGAGGGTGGTGGTGGGGCACAGTGGCTGATGGCGGATATATTTTGGAAGTAGGATCAGTAGGACTTGGGAGGGAATCTACAGAAGGAGGCATCAAAAGTGACTTCTTGAGTTTTGACCTGAGCAACTTGGAAAATGCAGTAATCATTGACTAAGAAAGGAAAGACTGAGGGAAGAATGCTTTTTTTTTTTTTAATGGGGGGAAGCAAAAATCACTTTTTGGATATATAAATTTTGTGATGCCTCCAAGCCATTCAAAAAAAGTATTGAGAATGAATTTAGATATATGAATCTGTGCTTGGGAAGAGCTAAGGCTGGAGTTAGAAATGTGAGGGTCATAAGTGTGTTGAAAGTATGTAAATTTTGAAGTATTTAAGCAATGCAACTGGGTGAGATCACCTAGGAAGAAAATGTAGATAATAAAAAGAAGACAGTAGTATAAGACTTTGTCCTGGGGTACTCCAACCACCAGGAATTTGGAGGAGACGGAGAAACTAGAAAAGTAGAGGAAGGAGTTGCTAATGAGGACGAAGGGAAAGTAGAAGGGTGTGGTGTCTGAAAGCCACATGAAGAAAGCCTTTCCAGGAGGAGGACGTGATAAGCTGCCAAAAGGTTGTGTGAGATGAGGACAGAAAACTGACCACTGGGTTTGGCAAGATGAAGGTGGCCGATGACCTTGAGAAAGAACAGCCAGCTCAGAGGTGAGGACAAAGGCCTCATGCAATTGGTGGGAGAGAGGATGGGGAGTGGGTAAGGACAAGGAGGCAGTCACCACGGCAATTCTTTGGGGGAACAGCAGTGAAGGGGTTGCTGAGAGAGGAGCTAATAGCTGGAAGGGGTGGTGGATCATGGGAAAGTATTTTTAACATACTACAGCATGTACAGATGCCCATGGGAAGCATACAGCTGACGAGGGGAAATGAGAGACAGGACAATTGCAGGAATTTAGCCCTTGAGTAAGAAAAAGGGTGGGGCCCAGGGCCCACGTGGGATGGGCTCAGCCCTGGGTGGGGGCAGGGGCAGCACTCCGCACTGGCTGGGAGATCTGGTGGTGGGAGGATGAGGTCATTGTCTCCTGATGCTGCTGCTTTCTCCATGAAATCAAAAGAGAGACAATGAGGAAGAGAAAAGTGCCTTAGAGGTCAGGAGAGTGATGAGCGCAATTAAACTGTCGTCTTGCCCGGATGGAGGGCAAACTTACTGGGGCCGACCAAAGGGTCCGCTTGAGATTTGCAGTCTTACATTTAAATTAAGACCATTCAGGAGAGATGAGTATCTTCCCCAGCTATGTCCAGCTGCTCCGTATGGAGTAGGTGGGGAATTGGGTTTACCAGGGCGGAAGCTCTGCCTGGAGAGTAGGAAGAAGGGGAAGGCGCGAGAAGGGACTGAGGGGGTGGGCGGCAGTGAGGATGTGGATCGTAAGTTTTGATGGGGCTGATCACTTACCCAAGTAAGTCATCTGGAAAGTTAGAAGACGCTTGTCAGAAAGTAGGATGTGTGATAGAGAGATTGTGGAATTCATGAGCAATGATGAACAATGTCTAGGACATGGTCATAGTAGTGAGTAGTCACGGAGGCCATGGATTGAGAAACAAAAGTGTTGAATTAAATATTATTCAAAAGATCAGGATTTCTAATTGGTGCTTTCTTGGAAAAAGGTGATTTATAAGTAAATGACCTTATATTATAGGCTATATCTTCATTATATAACTATCACATGTTTCTTTCCATTTGCAACTTAACTAAATTTTCAGCCATTGGAGAATTCATACATTATGAGAGCTTCAAGAAGACCAAACATCTGTCCGGGTAACACTGTGACAGGGGGATTGTGTTGTCCAGACCACTTGAGTCCTGTCCCACTGGGGCAGGTAGCCATACATGTGGGTCTGTGAACTCTGATTTCTACTGGGATCTTTAAGTAGATTCCTATTTATTAAAAGGAGTTTGGAGTCAGAATTGGGATATTCTGCTGCATTTGAAGAATTCTAAAAAACCTTACTTCACTGTCCAAATAGAATAAAACCAAAGGAAATGACTCTCCATGACACCCTATTTGGTAACAAATATATGAGTTTTAGTTTATCCATAAACATCTATGTAAAGAGTGGCGTATTAGGTCCTGGAAAAAAGGGTTAAAAGGATGCTACACCAAAAGAAAATGAGTCAATTTTCAAGCTGTTAGAAGAACGTAAGACTGAAGTGAAGATCAGAGACATCAGGTGGCTCCATCTAACCTGCAGTTCTCTTCTCCTGTGAAGACCTTCCCCTCTGCACTATCCACTTGCCCCATCTAACACGTGGGCTTCCTCTCCCACAAGGGTCTAAATATTCCACCTACCTGCCCCATCCAATTCAGAGGTCTTCTTTCCTGTGCAGACCTATGGCTCCATTCTACCCATCTGCCCCATCCAATGCAGGGGCCTCCTTTCCTTCAAAGACCTTTAACCTCTGCTCCATCCACCTCTGCCACTGCCCCTACAGCACTCTCCCTGTTTCTCCCATTCTATATTCTCTGTTTAATTCCTTCTCTACCTAAGGTGGTCTTCCCATACTGATGCCACCCTGAACTCCCTTGCCCCTAGTTCTGGGCACATCTGCTCCCCTTCAGTGACAACAACTTCTCTCTTCACCTCTGAATGAGAGCTGCCAGGGGCCACTTCAAGAAACCTTAGTTTTCAGTTTTCTGGTCTTAGTTGGGCCATCACCATTCTCAACTATTTTTTCTTTGTTCATCACCAATTTCTGGTTCTATTCATCACAGTGGAGACATCAGTGCTTTGCCACTCTCCTCAAGCATGCTCTGCAACACTCACCTCCTTATTGCTTCCCACAAAACCATGCCTCCTGCACATATCATAGAGCCAGGGAACAAGGTCTTCTTCAACCTCCATTCTCCACCCTGCTTCTCCCACCATTAGCTGTATCTGTTTTTACCTTGACCAAAGGCAGCTGGCTCCCTTCTCCTTTGATTGTGCTTGATCTGCCCTACCTATCCCCTCCCAGAATCTCATTCACTGTTGGGTGGCTCATCACCTTATACCCCTCCAGGAGCTCCATTCTTTGTAGACCTGCTTGTGCCTCTACCTCCTTTCTAAGAATGGACTCTTGATGCTGGGATTTCCCCTCTCACTACTACTCTTTTTTTTCCCTTCTCCTTCAAACATCTTAAAAGCCTGCACTGACTTGACTCCACTTTTCCACCTACGAGTCATTACTCACCTTACCCCACTGTCTCTGGTTTCAGCACCTGCTAGTCTGCTGGGATTTCTAAATCCTTTCGCATGCTGCTCAAACTCTGTGACTTCCAACTTTCCCAGATTCCCGGGGCAGCCCTCCCACAACTTATATCAGTGATTCCATCCTTAACATTCCTTTAGTATTAGGTTGAGTTACATAGGAAATTGCTACTATGGAGTTCTAAAATGGCTGAATTTTGGCAATTTTCTATGGCTCAATCTAATTCCTTTTACACACCTCTTTTGTTACTAATTTCATTTTATTGCAAATATTTGCAAGTGTGGTTATCTCCTTCATCAGACTCTTAGTGCAGCTTGAGTGCAGGAATTTTGCTTTCTTTATCTTCACTTTGAAAGCACCCAACCCAGTGCCTATAATAGGAAAGGTGCTTGCTGAGCACCTGCTGAGTAAACACTCCTGTCAGCAGTGGTGCAGGGACAGTGGCAAGGACACCTGTAGGAATGAAGGGCACTGACCTGGCTGTAGGATGCTGAGAAGGAGGAAGGATCCCAACTCTCCTGCTGGAGAGCCCTGATTTGTACCTGTGACGTTTCAGACTGGTGCTGGTGATGCTGCTTCTGTGACCCAGAGGTGTGGCTGTCCGCTTTGCCTTTGGTGATCAACATGCTCCCACGAACGCTCTTTCCGGGTTTACTGTCCGGGGCCACCAGCGTCATTTCTGAGGTTAACTTGCCCAAGATCTCAGTGCTCAGTCGTACTGGTCCTATGACACTTTGGCCCCCAGAAGTCTCCTGGGCTACAAGGAGAGGGTAAGTTTTTTACTAAAAGTCACCCAAGGATAATAAAGAAATGATAGTGGGGATGGCACACTGCTGCCCCATGGGATTCTCTTCAGGGACACAAAGCCATCTCCCTCTGCAGCTAACTGAGTGGGGCTGGGGAAGAGGCTCTGCCCCCCAGGACTGGGTGAAGAAGGGTCAGTGGACGGCAGGGCCTGGAGTCCTGGGCTCTTCAATGCTCATCTTGCCAGGAGATCCCAGGCTAGTCTGTGCCCACTCCCTCTTCTAGCCCACAGGGTAACACTTGTTGAAGCTGAGGATACACTATAGCCCTGCCTTAGAAACCTATCACGTGACATTTTGTGGTTTGGGGCATTGGTGAGGCCAATGAGTAGTTTGGGTAGGGCCTTCTCTGCCCCCTAGGCAGAGCCACCCAAATGAACAAATCGGCCAAGTGGTAACAGTGCACCTGTCGGCAAACATGGCTTCAAGGTTGATTTCTTTTTATCACCCCAACCCCCTTTTCAATCAGATCGTCACCCTCCCACCGACCAGTTCCCTTCCAAAATCATGGTTGATATAATTATTTAAAAGGGTTTCTATGACAACTGTTCAGAAAGACCCTTACTAGAGTGCCTTGGGCTTTTATGATAAATTCCGGCCATGTCCCAGCCTCCTAGTCCTTCAACATTCATGCCCCACCCCACAGCACGTCCTGTGTCTCATGCTGTCCCTGGGGCTCCTACTCTTCAAGTATGGACCACGTGGCCCTGGAGGAGAACAGGGGTGCAGCAGATGCTCACGGCACCCTGAGATGGGGTGATGGGGCTGGGTGCTAAGTAGCTCCCACGTTTCTCTGGCTCTCAGCAGGACTCACTAAGACTCATTACTCCCTGTCTATCAACCATTTCAGCAAATCAGCCCCCAGAATTCTGTTGCCACCCACTGCACTGCGAGTCCTGCTCTGCCCTGTCATCCCTGCTCTTCACCCCGTGCTATGGAATCTCTTGGTCTCCATGTGCCCTGCCCATTCCCTGTCTATGGCATCATTCCTCCTTATCCAAAGATCCAGCTCTTCCAGATACAATACCAGTGAAAGTTTCCATTCGACCCTTCATTTCTTTCAAGATACCACCATTTTGCCTCTTCTTTTTCCTTCACTGTCCAATTTCTTGACACAGTGGTCTAGACCAGCTCTGACCAATAGACATATAATGTGAGCCACATATGTATTAATATATAATTTAAAAATTTCTAGTAGCCACATTAAAAAAGGAAAAATTAATTTTGATAACATATTTTAATACAATGTATCCAAAATGTGATCATTTCAACATGTAAACTTTGTGTAAAAATTGTAACTGGGTTATTTTAGTCTAATATTCACATTACATCTTCCAGATTGCACTTACGGCACATTTCTTTGGATTAGACCGAGTTCTGGGGCTCGGCAGCCCCGTGCCTGGCGGCTGCTGTAGGCCACAAGTAGATCCGGATTTACTGCCTCCGCGTCACGACAGCCTGTAGACTTCACAGCACACAGCCGATGGAGGTTAGGGCCCGACCCCTGCACTGACAGGGCTCCCTCCAAAAGCACCAGGGACCTCCAGACTGAGAAACACAGCGGTGCTCTACTTGGGGCTCGTTCTATTTGAGCTCTCAGCAGTCTCAGATTCTGTGTATTTATTGATTCGATACATTTTTATAAATCTTCATTATGTGTCGACTATGTTCCAGCCATTCTCCACTACGCAGATGAACCTGGGGTCAGCTGGCCCAGGCCCACTCACCTGCAGCTTCACTGTGGCTTCCTTGACAAGACATTAATTACCAAGGCCTACTTCCCTCTTGTGACTTTCTGACCCATAGTGTGAAACTGCCCCAACTCCGCTTTCCCTTCAAAATAAAACCCAAATTCCTAATCTTGGCATTCAAGACTCAACCTGCCTTCCTACCCCTAATTTCCCGTCAGCTTCCCTGCTTTCTTGGTCTGGACTGTCCTTGGCCCCAATTTTTGCCCATTAACATCCTCCTGCTCCTTCAAAGCCCATTTCCACGAAAACTTCCCCAAATAGCCCTTGTCGGAACCCACTCATCCCAATCCTGCTGTTTCATAGAATTGAGTACTGCTGTTGCAACGTTATTTTCCTCCGCTCTGCGTGAGCCCGTGTCTGCTTCCCCTCCCGGTGTGTCAGTCCTCATAGGTGCAGGCTGCGTCCTGTCCATTGTCCTGCTCTCTGCAGTGCCAGAAGCACACCTGCGTTGGGCAGGGCAGGAGACCCGGACATGCTTGGTGAGGAGGATTCTTTTCTGGCTACTAAGTTGGCAGCCTCCAGCCTGGCTGAGGGCGGCAAGCTCAGCGAGGGCACAGAGAAGGTGGGCGTTCCCAGTGGGGGTGCCAGCGACCTGGCCGCAGAAAGCCGGGGAAAAATGGGCTCTTACCGGACTCCTCTCCCTCCTTCATGGACTGCTCTATGGCAGCCTTGATGCAGAGCTCACGGGCGCGGATGCCTGGGATGTTGTTGCTGTCGGACACGGCTTCCAGCACGATGGAGTCGATGTTCAAGCAGGCCGCGTTGTAGTACTTGGCCATGCTGACGGCGGTGGCCGACTTTCCTATAAAAAAGGCCGGGGGGGGGGGAGGTTTCATGGTTCTCATTTGCTTAGTGTCCTAGACAGAAGAATTCTCTAGAAGACAGGTCCCTGTACAGGGATCTCTCAGAGTGCTCTGCTCCCAGGTCTCTTGTGTAGCCAGAAGTGGCAGCAGCAGCAAGGAGCAGGAAAACCCCAGCCAGGAGTCAGGGCTGTGAGTCTGGTCCTGGCCCCGCCACTGACACACCTGTGCGGTGGCAACCGCATCCTCACTGGGTTTTCTCCTCAGTTTAAATAACAGATTCTATCAGATGGTCTTTAAAATACCTTGTCGCTCCTACTGTCTCTGATTCTAATGGGAAGAGTTTTGGGGTTTAAAGAATAACTTGTGTTAATTTTTTTGTCTCCTTTCAAAGTACTGTCATTAAAAAGAAAGCAGCAAATTCAGAAATAACAAGCAAGAGAAAAAGAAAGAAGATCCACAGTCCTCTCACCTGGAGATACTATATTTAGCCTATGGTTGTGCATCTGTAACTATGGTAGTTATATTTCCTATAAAAAAGAAACGGGTTACGTGGTAGGCTGAATAATGGTCCCCTGAAAATGTCCACGTCCTAACCTGCAAATCTGTTACCTTATATGGTAAAAGAGACTTAGCAGATGTGATTAATTTATGGATCTTGATACGGGAGAGCATCCTGGATGATCCAGGTGGGCACAATCTAATCGCAAGCGTCCTGACAAGAGGAAAGCAGGAGCGTCAGAGTCAGAGCAGGGGATGTGACAGCAGACGTAGAAAGAGAGACCAAGGGATGCCACACTGCTGGCTCCAAAGACGGAGGAAGAAGCCATGAGTCAAGGAGTGCAGACGACATTTTAGAAGCTGAAAAAGACAAGGAAATGGACTGCCCCTAGAAATTCCAGAAGAAATGCAGTTCTGCTCACCCATTTTAGACTTCTGAGCACCAGCCTGGTAAGAGTGGAAATTTGTGTTATTGGAAGCCACTAAGTCTGTGGTCATTTGTTACAACAGAAACAGGAAACTAATACAAGTTATTAATACAAATCATAGGTATGACATTTTTTCCTCATGTAAAATGATATATCATGAACATCTTTTTATGCATTCAATACACTTGTATGATACTGTTGTTTTTAACTGTGGTAAAATACGCATACTAGTTGCCATTTTAACCATTTGTAAGTGTACAGTTCACTGGTGCGTACGTTCATATTATTGTGCCTCCATCAGCACTGTCCATTTCCAGAACTCTCTTCGTGTCAAACTAACACTCTACCCATTAAACGCTGACTTCCCAGGTCCCTCTCCCTCCACTCCATGGCAACCACCATTCTGTCTTCCTTTCTTCCTGTCTCTATGAATTTGACTACTCTAGCACCTCACATAAGTTGAATCATACAATCTTTGTCTTCTGTGACTGTCTTACTTCACTTAGCACGGTGTCTTTGACGCTCATCCATGTTGTAGCATGTGTCAGAATTTCTTCCTTTTACAGGCTGAATAAATATCCCATTTGGCCACATTTTGTTTATCTAGTCATTCACCGATGGCTATTTGGGTTGCTTCCGTATTTTGGCTATTGTGAATAGCACTGCTATGAACGTGGGTGTACAAGACACTGTTTTAATACTACAGGAATAGAACGTGTAGTGATCAAGTCAGGGTATTTGGGGTCCCCATCACCTCCAGCATTTACCATTTGTACATGTTGGGAACACCCCAAGTCCTCTCTTCTAGCTACTTTGAAACATATGGTACATTTTTATTAATGACCGTCACCCTACTCTATTATTGAACATGAGAACTCATTCCTCCTATCTAACTGCATGTCTGTCCCCATTAACTAATCTTTATCTTCCCCACCCTTCCCAGCCTATAAAATGTATAAATATTATGTATCAATTAAAAATTAAAAAAGTTCACTACATAAAGGTACCACAGCTTAATTAACTAGTCCCCCATACTGAATATTTCAATTGCTCTTAATTTTTAAGTTATGGTAAACAGTGCTGCAGTTAATCTTCGTCCACATCATTAATTATTTTCCTAAGAAATTTTTAGAAGTAACATTGCCAGGTCAAAGGATTTGCACATATTTTTCCCTCTCTTTTAAAATAATTTAATGTCTTGGATTTTTCTCTAAATATTTTAATGTTTTAAATTATGAAAAGAATACAAGCTCGAACAACTCAGAGATGTATAAATTCAAAATGAAGCGTCTTCCCTCTCCTTCTTAACTCCGTATCTGTCAGACTAACAATTTAACAGTTTGGGGATAATCTTTTGGTATATAAATTATACACAAAAAGGTCTTTTATTGTCTTCAAAAATTACATGTGCTAACTTCACCATAAACAAAAAGGGCAAAATAACTTACATTGAGCAGTCTTTGACACACACTATTAAACTGTTCTTCATCAGCATTCCTAGAAAACTCTAAGTCTCCATGAAAATGCCAGGGTTGTTACTGCTGTCATTCACACTTCAATACGCCTTTTGTCTCCAGATGAAAATGCGATTGGACCCTCCCCTAGAATGGGGCCAGCAGCTCCTTCCAGGTCGGTGTGTTCTCAGGGCTGACTCTCTGGCTGTCTCCAATCTCTCCTGGCCTGTCCACCATCTCTCTGACACTCCTTTCAGTGCAACTCAAAATGGCAGGAGCTGCTGCATGCGGTAGGGTCTTCAAAACATTCCCAATTATGTTCTTATTTACCTTGTTTGATTTTTACCTATTGTCCCCAAATCTGGCCTTCTACCTTTTAGGTTCTGGTTTATGACTTCTCAAGGAAAGGTTCTTCAAAGGAAGGGGTAATGGATTGTGACATTTTTAGATTCCTGGAGCCTCTCAAGTGATTAGAACATCGAAAATGCCCCATAAATGTTGTCTGTATGAGTGACAGTAATTGCATCAGAAAAAGGTTTCATTGCCCTTCTTCAAGTAAGCTGAAGCTAAAAGAGGTTGCAGGGCATCCTCCCTCCCAAAGTCCCTCTGCTCTGTCACTACCTGGCTGACCTTGGGCAGATGTTCTTGAATTTCTGTGAACCTGAACTTCCTGTTCAGGTTCTGTGAACCTGAACTTCCTGTGAGGTGGGGCAATCAAACTCTCTCCTCTGGGTGGTTGTGAAGTTTAAAGAGAGAAATGGATGGGCAGGAGCTCTATAAACTATTCATCACTACACAAATTGAAGATCTTGTTCAGCGTAGGTGATTTTGCTCCTTTAGGTTTATGGCAAAGCTAGCACGTGTAATTTTGGAGACAATAAAGGATTCTTGTTAAAGGATGGCTCATTCCTATAGTAAGCAAGATATTCCTTGAGAATATATAGCATGTGATTGGAGTTTTTATCCAATGGGGATTTAAACTCTGGAAGTATAATTGTGAATATTAATCATCATTGTAGTAATAATGATGATAATATCAAAAGATTTTTGTTTGAGTATTTATTAGGTGCCAAGTACGGGGATAAGCATTTTATACAAATGCTTGCATTGAATTCTTATGACTACCCTATAAAATAAATACTGTTAATATCATTTTAAAGACAAAGAAACTGAGCACAGAGCACTTAAGCAACTTTCCCAAATGCACTCATCTATAAATGGCATTGCAGGTTAGGATGTGACACAGGGCTGTTGGCTCTGGGGTTCATGCTTGTAATCACTCTGCTATGCTGTTCCCCAGATACAATCGTTAGTATCTGCCATGACCACACAGCTGATGTTGCCACCATGGAAGCCACGGAGTTTACGGAGGACATGTGGCACCCATGGCTTAACCTCCCCTCAGAATAGTCGTGTACCTGACAAGGGCGTCCCATGGATGATGATGGCGATGCCTTTCGGGTTCTGGACCAAGCGGCCTTCTGCAGAAATGTCAATGCCCAGGTGGCGAGCGATTGCTCTGCTCACTGGGTTGTTTTCTACCTCTCCAACTTCGTCTGTGGAGTAGCTATCGATGCTCTGAATCTTGTCGGCTGCAAATTAAAAATACGTGTGTGTGCACACGTGAGTGCATGTGTATACAGCCAGAGTTTACATGGGTACTCGTGGAAATGGGAATGAATTTCTCTTTTTAAATGTTGTTAGTTTAAAATGGCAAACATTGCAGCAGTCCTTGCCTATAGTGTATGAGAATGCCCTTTTTGGCTAATAATTTGCCCATAGCTATTAAAATTTAAAAACACAAATACTCCTTGACTCTAATTCTATTTGTGGGAATCTCTCCTGCTGAAAAAAAGAAAGGGAATTTGATGGGAAAAGACTGTTTATAATGGCAAAATATTAGAAACTAGATGAATTTACAACATTAAGGGAAATGGCTGAATACATGATGGCATATTCCTATTATAGAATTAATACATAGTAGTTACTTTAATAATGACTTAGATAGCACAGGCTGGGAAACCACAGCCCACAGGCTATGTCTGAACTGCTATGTGTTTTTGTAAATAAAGTTTTATTGGAACACAGCAATGCCCCTTTGATTACATAATGTCTTTAGCTGCTTCCATGCTACAAAGGCTGAGTTGAGTAGCTGCAGCAGAGACCGTAGGGCCTGCAAAGTCCAAAATATGTACTGTCTGGTCTTTTATGGGAAAAGTTTGTCATACCTTGATTTAGATCAAAAGTATTGCCCTGGAGAAATATTTACCATAGAAAAAAAGCAATCTGCAGAATGATACATATAGAATACAGAGTTAAGTATGCAGCCCAATACACACAGTGATCCCAAACTTTCAGTGTCTTGATGACAAAACTAGGCCCATACTCTAAATTTTGTTCTGCAATTTGCCTTTTTCATATAATATATCTTGGATATCTTTCTATTTACTGAAATATAGATCTAGCTCATTCTTTTGAAAGTGCTGCTAAATACCTCCTACTGTGTGGATTTATCATAATTTAACCATTTCCCTGCTGATGAGCATTGAGATGGTTTCCAGGTTTTCCCATCCTCAGCACTGTGGTGTGCTTCCTTCTTTGTAGGACGTCGTCTGCGGTCGGCTCTGGGAGAACCCAGGCATGGGGAGCAGAGCCAGGCTGTGTGGGGTGGGGAAGGCAGCCATGAGAGACCAAGAGCCACTTGGGTCAGTAGAGCCAGATTAAACACAAGGCATGGAGCCAGGAATTTCTATCTTTAATCTCAGTTTTGCCATCGCATTCTCCTGCCTTAATTGGCTCACCTGGTTGATGAGAACTAAGAATAGCGACTTAACCAAACTCTTTAAAGATCTCATTAGTCTTGCCCATGATTCCTATTTCCTGAGATGAGCATGTGACAAGTTCACTTATGCTTTATTATGGTTTACTGACGGGCACACAAATGGCCCCCGTGAACCCAGTTCTGCTGAATCTAATCTTCTAAATATAGTTTCAACATCTTGTATGACTTGGGGAAAATAAATGCTAGAAAATGGGCCCACAGTGCTGGGAGGTTTAGAGGAGGTTTTCCTAATGGTCCAGGTGGAGGCACACTGGGAAGAATGCTTCCCTCCTGCTGAAATGTTTCCCTAAACACCCCCAGCCTGCTGGGATTTTAGCATTAAAGATTTAGGCCTTCAGATCCATACTTAGTCTAGCCAAAATGCTGATAGCAGTGGCAAGAATATGTCACATGCTGAGCTCATCAGCAGGCTCCCATGCTTGTATCCTAGTGCAAATGGGAAGACCAGCGCTCCTCCAGGGGACGGTGGGGGGCAGGGCTGGAGCGGGTGGGGATGGGGCTCAGAGGAGGCACTTTATGGGGAAAGGCGACAGGGTGCTGAAGAGATTTCCCACTTTTGCTTAGAGAGAACTGGTACCGAAATATTAAAATGCTTGGTTACTTTGAAACATTATTTTTTCCAGGCTTTCCTCATCGTCATCATCATCTGAGAAGGTTTTAGACTCGACGAAAGGGACATGCCGCTCTTCCAGGTTGGATGTGACAGAGATCCCTCGGCTAAGTGACGTCCTCTTTGTGCCAATGGAGGTTCCCTGATCAGATGTGCTCATATCTTCCTCTTCTGCTGGGAGCCAAGGATGAGAACACAGGGAGAAGGGAGGAGGTGGGGGGCCACAAGGGAGATGGGGGCAGAAAAGGAAAAGAGGACAAGGAGGAGAATCACTATACCGGCCTCATCACCCCGCACTACCCAACCCAAATGAACAAGAACTGCAGTCAGTTGGCTGTTACATAAGTTCCTCTGTGCATAGTGTTTCTTCATTTCAACATTTGTTTTTTTTTTTTTTTTTTTTTTTTTTTTTTGAGACAGAGTCTCACTCTGTTGCCCAGGCTAGAGTGAGTGCCGTGGCGTCAGCCTAGCTCACAGCAACCTCAAACTCCTGAGCTCAAGCGATCCTCCTGTCTCAGCCTCCCGAGTAGCTGGGACTACAGGCATGCACCACCATGCCCGGCTAATTTTTTCTAGATATATTTTTAGCTGTCCATATAATTTCTTTCTATTTTTAGTAGAGATGGGGTCTCGCTCTTGCTCAGGCTGGTCTCGAACTCCTGAGCTCAAAGGATCCGCCCACCTCGGCCTCCCAGAGTGCTAGGATTACAGGCGTGAGCCACCGCGCCCGGCCTTCAACATTTGTTTAAATACGAAAATTATGCATTTGCTCAGAAAATTTGGAAAATTCAAAAGAGCCAAAAAAAAAAAAGATAAAATTCAGCTGTAAAAAAAGACAGAGCTAGACAAAGGAATGGTAACAGAGGAATTGCACTGAATTTTATACCAGTACAAGAGCGCTGCATCCTCTCCAATTTATTTTTAATTTTTCACAACTACGATTGAGGTCATTTGTACACACTGAATTGTAGCCTGCTTTTCCCCTTAATTTATCATGAACATTCCCCATGACCTTGTTAGGCACATCTAACAGTTTGTTGGCCCAGCACCTCCACATTGTCCCCTAGTCCACAGTATCTCAGGGGATGCAGTGGGCTGTGACTGTACAAGGTGACCCCCCTGTACTGCAGGGCAAGATGTCCTCTTTGTTGAGAATTTGGATTTGAGCCTAAGACATTGCAGCTCTCTTGTGAACGGTGACAATGTGCTTGGGGCCGTGGGCAGGGGAGCAGAGAAGGACTGTCTACAGCGTGAGAGCAGAGTGAGTAGATTCAGGGACGTGCTGGTGAGAAGCAGAGTGTGAGCCTTCCTGGGTTCCCTCTGGACTGACTGGTCCTGGCTCTAGACCATCTTCCACTGGGACAAAAGGAAAAGTGAACCCACAGCCATGGTGCGTAAGGACGACAAGAGCAATAACGCCCTTCTCTGGTCTCACCAGGTCCTTTGTACATTGAAGCCCCTTGCAGCCCCCTGCCTCAGGCCACTGGGAAGTCCCTCTGAGTTTAAGTATCTCTCTCCTCACCTCCTTCCTGAATCAAAGGCCTTGTGTGATTGACTTTTCCCCCAGCATTTTAGCTCAGTGCTTGCAACACAGTGGATACTTGTTATGGACTTCATTGTACCCCCTACCGCCAAAATTCACGAGTTGAAGTTCTAACCGTCCAGTGTTTCTGAATGTGACTGTATTTGGAGCTAGAGCCTTAAAAAAGTAATTAAGGTAAAATGAGGTCATATGGGTGAGTCCTAATCCAATAGGACTGGTGTCTTTATAAGAAGAGATTAGGACACAGACACACACAGAGGGAAGACCACGTGAATACATAGGGAGAAGACAGCCATCTACAAGAAGAAGAGTTTCAGAAGAAAGAAACTCTGCTGACACGTTGATCTTGGACTTCTAGCCTCCAGAATTGTAAGAAAAGAAATTTCTGTTGGTTAAGCTACCCAGTTTGTGATATTTATTATGGCAGCCCTAGCAAACTAATACAGTGCTTAAGGAACACTATAGGAGAATGGGTGGGAGGCAGTGTTCTTCTCTTCTCTTTTCCTTTTAGGCCACTGAGAGCCAATGAGACTCCCAAGGGCAGGAGAAAAACACCCCACTCAATCATTAATGCACTTACTCCTCTAGCACCCAATTATAGGGCTCTGTCATGTATCAGCTGCTGTTCCAAGCCCTGGGTTTACAAGTGGGGAATATGTGATCACTGCCTTTATGGGGGGGGGGGTTCTTGGCTAGTGGGGGAGGCAGGTATAAAGAAAATAATTAGCCATGTGATGACTGTTCCACAGAAGAGAGCAAGTAAGAACAGGGGAGGTACATGTCCAGGAAGAGGGCACAGAAAAGCAAGAAAAGCCACACAGTCCCACAAGTCAGTCAGAAGCCTTCATGCTCAAGCATACAGGGCAGATGATGGGATAACTTGGGGCTGCTGGGTCAGAAAGGGTATGATTATGAGAGCTCAGTGCAGCTCTGTGATTGGACTTTGGCCTTGAGGCCCATGGAAGGGCTGGCCTTTTTCTTGTGTGAACTTCCACTCCCTATCTCTTTTAGGGCACCAATTTCTACCTAGCATGATGTATTACTTTACATCACCCTGGCACACCTATAGGAGGCAGTGGTGTATAGTGGTTACCTGCATGGACTCTGGAGTCAGAGAGCCCTGGGCTGGAATCCTGATTCTGCCACTTAAACCTAAAAATCAAGCCTCTTTGCACTTTATTTCTTATCTGTCTGTGCAAAGCCCTCAGCACAGTATCCAGCAAGCGTTCTTCCATCTGTATTAGCTGTTTTTAAGACTTAATACTCTATTGGATTCTACTGAGAGCAGAATGTGTTCCAGCCTCTGGACCCTTGAAATGGGGATAACAAGACCTATTTTGTAGGGATCCTATTTTTTGAGGATTAGAAATAGAATATGTAAGGCACCTAGCCTCAGCTGGGCATCTGGCAGGTACACAGCAGGGGGAATTTAAAGGAGCCAGGGTAGTGCTAGCACCAGGGGTTCTCCACATTGAGTTCTCACCATTCTCCTGCACCAGATTATCCAGATATTTCGTCTTCATCTGTTCCTCTCTTGACTTCTTCATCTCCCTAAAGTACTCGTACACCTCTGGGGGCAGCTTCTCCCCCGGGTTGCGGGGAGGTAGTAGTAGGCTGTTGTAGGAATCATAGCCCTTCAGCTTTCGCAAGATCTGCTCAAGGGGAAAACAGGAACTGCTGTTGGTCTCACCAGAAGTTTCCTTAGCTCTAGGTGGGTTTGCTCATTGATCTTGTAAAACTCCTACCTGAGGCTGAGACTTGTAGAAATACTTTCTGGATTTCAAAGGGTGGGACCTTTTGGAGAGGTCTAAGAGGTAGGGCTGAGCTCTGAACTTGTAGGGATACAGGCTCTTTATTTTGCTCTATTTCAGCCTAGGCATTTCACATGTGGAAAAGAATTTTCTTCTTATTTGAAAATATATATACTGTTTTTCTTTTTCATTTTTTCCCATGACAAAAGTACAGAACTCCATTATCCACTTTGAATGACACATTCTTAAAAAATATTGTGGTTAGTAATATTACACTAAGCAAGGTTGTCATCTAATTAATAGAGGATCCAGGGAAAAATATGTAAAATAGTATTAAGTGTGTGTGTGTGTGTGTGTGTGTATGTACATGTGTGTGAATATATATTAGAGCTATAAGATAAAATACAGGATGCCTAGTTAAATTTGAATTTCAGGTAAACAACAAATACCTTTTTTAGTATAAATATGTCCCTGTAAAATTTGGGACATATTTGGGATACAGATTCAAGAAACTGAGCAAGTCCCAAACCAAATAAACCAAAAGAAATCTACGCCAAGACACATTATAGTCAAACTTTTACAAACAAAGGCACAGAAAGATTCTTAAAAGCAGTGAGAGAGAAATGAAACCTTACCTATAGAGAAAAAACAATTCAAATAACACTGCATTTCTCATCAGATTACGGAGGCCTGAAAGAACTGTCAGGCCAGAATTCTATATTCAGTGAAAAAAGTGGATATAGAATGTTTTTCAAGATTAAAGGGGAAATTAAGACATTCTCAGATGAAGAAAAACTAAAAAATTTTCATCAGCAGAACTACACTAAAAGAATAGCTAAAGGTAACTCTCTAAACAGAAAGGAAATAATAAAAGAAGAAACCTTGTAATATCATAAGGGAAGAAAGAATAGAAAGAGTAAAAAGACAGAGAAATATAATACATTTTCCTTCTCCTCTGGGGTTTTCTAACTTATGTTTGACAGTTAAAATGACAATTATAATACAAAAATATTTAAGACAGTTATATTAAAAAGTAGGAAGGGTAAAGGGAGATAAAGGGAGGAAAGGTTTCTAAATTACACTAGAACTGGTAAAATGTCAATACCAGTTGATTATAATGTTATGTATATATAATGTAATACCTAAAGCAATAACTAAAGAAACTATACAAAGAGATACACTCAAGAACCACTCTAGGTAAATCAAAATGGAATTCTAAACAATGTTGAAGCAACTGACATGAAGGCAGGAAAAAGTAAACAGAACAAAAAACAATAATACAATAAAATGGCAGACTCAAGCCCTAACATATCAATAATTGCATTAAATGTAAATGGTCTAAATACACCAACTGAAGACAGAGCTTGGCAGAGTATAGTTCAAAAACAACCCAATTATATGCTGTCTACAAGAAACTCAACTTCAAATATAATAATACAGGCAGGTTGCTGCATACAGTTCTTTACTGTTTGAATTTTAACCTTGAACATGCATTACTTTTTCAATTAGTTCCTTAAAATGTATAATGGAATCACAAAGAGGCAACGAATTCTGCTCACGTCAAGAGAGGTTGGTCAGCAAAGCCTACAGAGAAGTGATCATTCAATTGACAAGGAAGGGTTCAAGGTGAAAGAAAAGGGAAAGGCCAGGAAGAAGTTATGACATGCAGAGAGAAGAGCATGAGCAGTACACAGCAGGGCCCAGCATGTGTCAGAAAATGGGGTTTGACTTTGGTCTCTGCTCACCTTTTCTTCTAGGAGATATTCCTGATCAAATTCTAAGGAGTAAAACTCAATGGGAAAGTTGCAGGGATTCTTCACTACCACCTCAGCCTCATCTCCAGGTGAAAAAGGCAGTAATGGCCCCAGCTCCAAAACTGAAGGACTAAATTCCAGGCGTGGCTCCAGACCTTGCCCATATGCCATCAGTGTAAGCTTTTGAGAACTCTGGGCAACCTGGAACTCCAGGTTTTGGCTGTAGAATCTCTGGAAAACATAAAAACAAAACAAGCATCTGATTTTTTTTCTATTACATGCCATGTAAAACTGTACACCACTGATGGGAAAAACTTATCTATTCAGATTAAGTGAGAAATTTTCTTATAAAGTTGCATAGGAATAATTTATATTACTCCTATATACAGTATCTAGCATGCTAGGCACTGTACCAAGTGCTTCATGACTTATAGCAGGCTCTCTGAGGGTCACCCCCATATCCCTCAGACCTTCCAGTATGCTCAGATTTCCAACTGCCACTATCTGCACCTCTGGGCCTGAAGGCTCTCATATCATGGGTCCTGCTGCATGAGCAAGGGGAGGGCAGGGCAGAAGTGCCAAGGAAGTAACACCTTCTGGGAGCAGTCCTTAAGCAATGACTCTTGGGAGTTACCGTATAAATACCCCAGCTCCCTTGCTCCTGGGGAAGGATGATTCTGGAGTGTGTACTTTGTATATTTCCTCTGAGTTTAGAAGAAAGCCAGAGCTAGGGCGTTCAGTTCATTGGATGCAATTATAATCAGATGCCAGTTGATAATGATACCATCACTACTCACATGTTTTCTCAAAATGGTACAAAAATCTACTTTCCAGTCAGTGGTTCCTATTCTGATTTTACTGGGGAACCTATTAAACATATAGATCCACAGGTCCCATCCCTAGAGATCCTGACTCAGTAGGGGCAGAGTAAGGCTGGGGATTTTGACTTTTTAACCAGGTCATTCTCATCCAGTTAGACTCATGGCTTGGGTTTGGGGGCCATGAGTGGCATCACAATTTGAAGAGCTCCTGTCTTAGCTCAAAGGGAAAAAATTCCGATGGATGGAATGTATGCAGACAAACACACACACACACACACACACAGAGAGAGAGAGAGAGAGAGAGAGAGAGAGAGAGAGAGAAATAACTATTGTTGGACACAATAAGAGAATAAATTATTGGCTCAGAGGGTTTTTTATACAGTTATGGGCCTAGCACTTTATGAGCTAAACTTCTATGTTTTAATTGCTTTCTAAAACATTTCATTCATATCTTTGTTTTCTAACACAGTATTCTGAACACGTTATAATGTCTAAGAATGGTTGGTGTGGATGTCAGTGATTTTTCTGTGCTGCTGGCATTGATGGAAACACAGGTACGGATGGTATGGGTTGCAGAGCCAACCAATTCCTTGCATACAGCCAAAAGTTCCTCTTCCAATTGGTGGAAACATTAGTTTTAACTTTGATCAATGTGAACTCAACATTTATGGAACTGTCTGAACAAATCTATTTTTTTAAACTATACTTACTGGTATTTCCCTTATTCAGTAATGAAAAAAAATCCAAAATCTTAAGTAAACCTTTGACAGTTTTAAGACTCTCTAAGAATGACAAATATATTATTAATTTTCTTTTAAAAGGGTTGGAGAGATTTTGATAATTACAGAAACAGGGGCTTTATTTTAGAGTGAGATATGAAGTCATTCACTTTTCCTCTTTCTCACTGCAGATTCTTAAGCATTTCCTCAAAGCCATTACCAGGAAGATGGGAGTTAACCACAGGTGTTCTATAAAACTTACATCAATTTTTCTTTCAAAATAACAGAACAGAGGAAAACATATCCCAAACGCCATGGGCTTTGAACAAGTCTTTACAGTGCAACCTCTTGAGATCCTCTCTGGTTCTAGTATTTTATTAATTTTACTGTGTTCTTGGTCAGGAGTAGCTTTGTGCTGGTGGTGGTCACAAAAGAAATGTTTGTGAGGCTCAGGGAGGCTGTCCACCAGGGAGTACTTATCACGACTACTGATGATGATGGTTAACAGTTATTGAGACACTTACTCTACATAGAACAGTATCCTGTGTATATTTTATTCAATGTTGTGCATTTAATCTTCAAAATGACCCGAGGGGGTAGTTATTGTAGGTAACTGGAATAACTGAAACCCAGGGGCCAGATACTTTCAAATCCACATTTGTATAAAGGCAAAAATAGTGCATATACCCCGTGTTACCTAATACCCTCAGCAATGTTGGGGCAAGTCCCCAATAGTCAAACACATTAGTGTTTCTGCAGTTGCAATCAAAGTTTCACTCTGAAAACTAAGTAGTGTGAAACTTAAGAAATCCCCCCACCCCCAATTTTTGGAGCTTACTGGATTCCAGAGTTGCAAAAGGGATTTTTGACATGCAATATTATTCTTTTTAATTTTATCTACGAGAAAACTGCGGCTTAGTGAGGCCAAGGGATTTGTTCAAGGACACAGCCTTTGAGTGAGAGGCAGAAGCCTTCTAATCCAGGTCTGCTGATAAAAATCAATGTGTTAGATTGTCTGCTGATTCCAGATCACCAGGCCACACAGCTCCTATGTGAACCAGCGAGCACTTGAGATGCCATATTCAGAGTATCGAGGCACGAGTCACTCAGAGTTTCCCTTGAGACCCAAACAAGCATGAACTTTGAGTAAAGAGAATCTAAACAAGGCCACGTTTCTTTAAAGCTCACCTCTTCTTTTGGCATGAATTTCACTTGCACGTTGGACCTCTCCCCAGGATCCAAGACTCCAGAAGTGGGCTGGACGTCAAAGATCCGTATCTTTGGTATTAATTCAGCACGTAGTTTCTGTCTTAAGTACTTTGGCATGTGTTTCTCCAGCTGATTTATAAATATCAGATAATTAGATCATCTTCTGTGGAAAATGGACTCATTTCATCTTCCACTCACACAACCTACATTTCCCGAATATTTCTCAGGTACCAAGGAATGTGTGGATACTAGAGGTACAAAGATGAATAAGACATCTGATCTGACAGTATGGTCTGAGAGGGCCTCGGGTGCTGGGCTAAGGGGCCAGATTTTACTCAGGAGGCAATGGTTGCCACTGAAGAGTCTTTGAGCAGGAGATTGAAATGATGAGAACGAAGGCCTAGGTTTACAAATATGGCTGAAATGGAGATGGGGAAAAGGTGACCAAGGGGACCAAGGGGACCAAGGGGCCACAACTCATTTACCTTGTTAACAGGCTTTAGGCTATGGACAAACCATTCACAAGGGACTTGGAGATGATTGAAAAGCTGAACAGTTTCCACCAGGCACTGTCCACACTGAATTGCAGCGAACTCCACTTTTGCACAAGACAGAGTCATAGCTGGAATGGTCACTTTGGCTTGGAGACAGATGGGAACTGTTGGCCCTCCAACCACCTAGAGCAGGCATAAAATTGCTGTTACCATGTGGCATGGGGGGCAGGGAGGGGGAAGACTCACAGCTCTGACATAATAATTGGATCATCCTGGGGCCATTAGCAAGCAGAGCTGGGAAGCTGGAGCGTCAGGCGGGCCCAGTGGTGCAACATACCTTGATGGGCAGGATGACTTCCTTGTTTCCAACAGGAAGATTGGCCCCTTGTGGGTCAAATCTCACTTCAAATGTTTCTGTTTCACAGTAAGGCAGATTCTTTACACGATCTAGCTCAGTACTGAATCCTAGAGCAAGACAGTTAAAATGCCTTCGTGGGAAAGAGAAATAGCAAATAAAAGCTGCTTTAGGCAGACCCCCCTCTGGGGCAGGATGACCACTCAGAGTACCAACAACTCTTTTAGGCGATCCCTGAAGAAACACAAATGCTGTTCCAGAAGGACAGTACAGATGGGGTCCTAGTTAGACATGACAAAGTACTACAGGAAAGCGTCTCCCCAGCCTGGTTACCTGTGTCATGAAGGACACGCTTTTCTGCATGGAAGGACACTGGAAAGTGACCGGTGTTAGTGATCTTGACGATATGGGTTCGGGCTTCACCAAGGACAATGTAGCCAAAGTCCAGGGTATACTCTGGCAGCTGGATTCTGAAACAGACACAGGCTCTCCTTATCAGTCACTTTCAAACCTGGAAGGCTACTTTTCCCAAAGTGACAAGACTGTGAGGTTCTTTTCTATCTCCTGTGGACAATTTTATTCTCCAGAGTGGAGAACAATTAACGGTCACCAGAATGGGGACTAGAAACATAACTTCCTTGGAAGTTCAGCCATCATCTCAGAACATGTTCAGCCTGGGCCCTCATGGACCTGAAATGGGGCTTGTCCATTCGACAAAGCTGGAGTTTACTGACCAGAAGGCAGAAACCTGCCTGGTTGGCTTGATGCTGGGGGAGGGCAGATCACATGAGGAGAGTGGATTTCATTCCCAGATGATCAACCAGTGTTTCAGGGAGTACTTAGTGCAAGGCAGCAGGGCTTGCTATGCTACACTCAGAAACAAATGCAACACGGAAGGGGACTCACTTGGCCATTTTGCAGTGACTGCCATGGCTGAAGTAGGTGCTGTCGGTGGGATCAGGGATAACTGATTTCTGATGTTCTAGGGCATAGTCTTGGACTATAAGTCGCTCTACTTCCATCTGGAGATAAGCACTTAACTGGAACAAGAGAAATGAGCAAGTCAGCAAATTCTTCTATACCACACATTCTCAATGGGAACAGTATCACTCCTAAAGGGGTGAAAATTGGTTCTTGTGGGGGGAGGTGGAAAATATCTTGGATGTTACAATGGTTGGTGGTCCTCCAAAAGGACCACAGCTCATAAACAGATATACAGTATATTTGTGGTATTAAAATTTTCATGGGAAGGGGGCAGGGGAGGGAAAACAAACTATTAATAATACATCCACCCCATGGAATACTGCTCAGCAGTGAAAAGGAATGAACTGTTGACGTGCACAACTTGAATGGATCTCAAGGGCATTGTGCTGAATGAAAAAAGCTAATCTCCAAAGGCTATGTGCTGTATGATTCCATTTACATAACATTCTTGAAATAACAGAAGTATCGAGATGGAGAACAGATTAGTGGTTGCCCAGGGTAAGGGGCAGAGAGAAAGTGGGAGATTGGTGTGGTTTTAAAGGTGCATAGGCAAAGGCAAACACAAATTAAAAAAGAGGCTTAATTCTCC
The DNA here is from genome assembly GCF_041146395.1 of Eulemur rufifrons. Taxonomy (NCBI): domain Eukaryota; kingdom Metazoa; phylum Chordata; class Mammalia; order Primates; family Lemuridae; genus Eulemur; species Eulemur rufifrons. Next base: position 15,596,338 of record NC_091005.1, on the reverse strand, counting down.
CTGTTGAAAATAAGGGATGAGACCTCTCCCTTTCTTTTCTTAGAGCACTTACTTTAGAAAACTTGTAATTTTAAGTACTTTGAAATATTATCTCTTTGAAACATGTATAAATCTTTTTAAAATCTAAATGAGTCTCTTGCCAGCTTTAAGGTCCATCCACTGAGGAATGTCTTTCTCAAGGACCTGGGAACCATCTCTTTGAAATGTAATCAACAAGAAGATGTGTCCCTATCTCCCAGTTTTTGCGGGAGGATAAGAGCCCGACTCCAATGGGGCCCTGTCATACAGACAAGAGCAGTTTGTTTTCCCTTTAGATAAAGCCAATTAGCTAACCCAGACGGTCACCCCAATCACTCTGTAAATTTAGGATAAATTGTGACAAATGATGTTGTCAAGTCTTCTCACTGGAGGACTAGCTATTATTTACTTTGAGAACATGCATGGAACCGGTTGGATCTAGTTGGCTACATGAAAGCGTCAGACTTTTTTCTGCCTTTGCAGTCTCTCAGCAGATGGCCTGTGATACGTGTCACATTCTGATTTAATGCTTATTCAATAATAAAATTGCTTTCTTTCCCTTCTACCTTTGTGGAGAAATTTTCTGGGTTGAAAGATTTTGTTTTTAATTTTATTTATCCAAGAAGCACAAGGAATCCTTGTGGTGATGGAACAGTTCAGTTCTGTACCTTAATTGTGGTAGTGATGACACAAATCTACAAATGTGATGAAATTGCATAGACCTCCCCCTCCACATGTACATGTAAAAATGGTGAAACCAGAACAAGCTCTGTGGCCTGTATCAATGTCAGCTTCCTGGTTTTGATATTGTATTATATTAATAGTTATATAAGATGTTACTACTGGGAAAAAAACATTTTTTTGCAACCCCCTGTGAATCTATAATTATTTCAAAATAAAAAGTTTAAAAAATTAAATATCAAATTATTCAAAGACATTCCATTTAATATATAATGAAAATATTTCATGGGGGTTATTAGGAAAAAATGTCTAAAAATGATATTTGGGAAGTGACAGTGAAACAATCTGATAAATACTGTTTGAGAAGGGCCAAACCTTAAGCCCAGGGTGCAGCGGGAACGTGAATGTGTGCCACCACCGCAGTGAGACAACAGGGAATGAGGGTGGGAACTGTGACAGACTGGGAGAGGAACACGCCACACCGACAGCCATCCCAGTCGCCTGGATGCTAGAACAGCAAAGCCAGCACTGTGCTTGGCTCCTGAGCTGTGAGTGGCTGACCCTGCCTTACTCAGGGGGACCAGCTCAGCTCTGCAGTGACCAGCAGGGACAGCTGTCCTGAGGCTTTGACGAGGAGCAGCCTGGGAAGGTGGTTAGCAGGTGGAGATACACCACTGCCTCTCCTGGACAGCTGGGGATCCAGCAGGAAAGGGCAGAGGCTAACAGCACCATCTCAGCAGCTGGCAGGCCTGGGTTCAAATCCGAGCCCTGGGCCTGTCTTGGGACATACGCTTTACTGCTGTGAGTTCTGTAAAACTGTAAAATATAGACGATAATGGCACCAAACTCCCCTCACTCCCATTGTGGGGATTTAATGAGATGATAATGCAGGGTAATAGTGTGGCACAGGCCTAGTCTGAGAGTCCAACAAGTGGTAGCTGGTGTTACTAACTATGATCATTCTTGGTGCTATGGTTCACTTTTAGCATCTGTGCCTGAACAAGGCTTCTGCAAGACAAGTCATCGCTGGTGGCCTTTGGGGCTCCCCATCTCCCCCACGGCACCAATTTAGAACCCACTTTTAGCCAGTCTAAGGGCTCTAAAGCTACATATGTAATTCTTCCTTAGGACAATATTCTCATGCACACTAATTTCAAAGAAGAGCACAGGGAGGAAGCAGGCTTCATGGTCAGGAAAAGACTGTTAAGAGAGGAGTTTCAGGGGATGGTGAGGGAGGACATTTTGGGGTTTTGCCTTCCTATTCCAGCCTTAATTTACAAGCTGGGCCACCCTGTCCCTCTAGAGACCACATCTTGGCTTGGCGGCCACCTCTGTGACACCACACACTCCTGACTTTTCCAGAACCTCTGGCTGCCCCTCCCCCACTCAGATGTTGGGGTACTTGAGGGCTCCATTGTGAATCTACCCTCTTCATTGCTCCCTGGATACACTTGCTAGGGAATTTCACCATTTTCTGTGTTACAGTGATCATCTGATGACTCTCAAATTACTTTCTCCAAACTCCCTCTCCCCAGCCCCCAGCCCCCAGCCATGGTTCCAATTCCCTATTGCAGTAGTCCCCAACATTTGTGGCACCAGGGACCAGTTTCAAGGAAGAAAATTTTTCCAAGGATGGGGGTGGGGGGATGATTCAAGCGCATTACATTTATTGTGCAGTCAAACCTCCCTGCTAATGATAATCTGTATTTGCAGCTGCTCCCCAGCACTAGCATCAGCTCAGATCATCAGGCGTTAGATTCTCATAAGGAGCGTGCAACCTAGATCCCTTGCATGTGCAGTTTATAGGAGGGTTCCTGCTCCTATGAGAATCGAAATGCCACTGCTGATCTGACAGGAGGCGGAGCTTATGCACTGATGCGAGCCACTGTAAATACAGATGAAGCTTCTACACTCACTGGCCTGCCAACGACTCACCTCCTGCTGTGTGGCCTGGTTCTTAACAGGCCATGGATCGGTCCACAGCCTGAGGCACGGGACCACAGCCCTATTGGATGCTCCTCTTGGAAGATGCACAGAAATCTCACACTCAGTAACCCTCTCGTCTATCTTAACTCCTTTCCTTTCCTTCCCCTCCCACCCAAACTTGCTTCCTCTCACAGGTTTCCAACCTCAGTGCCCCCTCTTTACCTTGTCATCAAGCAAGACACCTAGAGGTCACCTCTGCCTCAGCCCCATATCCAATGAGTCCCTAATCCCTGACCATTCCAGCTCTGGAGTATTTCTTTTTCTTTTTGCTTTTTTATTTCAACGTACAAATGTTTAGGTTACATATATTGCCCTTGCCTTACCCGAGTCAGAGCTTCAAGCATGTCCATCCCCCAGACGGTGCACACCGCACCCATTAGGTGTGTATATACCCATCCCCTTCTCCCCGCTCCCGTCTGCCCAACACCCGATGAATGTTATTACTATATGTGCACTCAAGTGTTGATCAGTTAAAACCAATTTGATGGTGAGTACATGTGGTGCTTGTTTTTCCATTCTTGGGATACTTCACTTACGAGAAAGGTTTACAGCTCTATCCAGGATAATACAAGGGGTGCTAGATCACCATTGTTTTTTGTTGGAATATTTCTTGAACTGGCACAGTTCTCCCTGCCCCCACTGTCATCACCACTGTTTACACCACCACCACCTCTCACCTAAAACACTCTATCAGCTTTTTAAAAATTGATCTCTCCACATCTACTCTCAATCACCTGAGTCCCTATTCCCTTAAAGCTCTTTAAAAGAGCAATCTTATAAAGATGCAAAGCCAGTTATACCACACCTGTGGTTGAAACACTTCAGGGGCGTCCCATTGCCCTCAGACTAAAGACCAACACACACCCTTAACAGGTTCACCAGGTGGCTGCCCACCTCTGTGGGCCCATCTTGCCTGTCCTGCCTCCCCACTTCTTTGCCTAGGCTGTATCTTTCGCCTTTCTGTTCCTCAGTGAGACCATGCCCTTCCTGCCCCTGGGCCTTTGCATATACTGTCCTTCTGCACATGCATTCTGTGCAGGGTGGAGCTAGTCTTACCTCAGTAGATTCATCCTCAGGTATTTCCTGAGTCATTATCTCAAACTGATCGAGAGTTTCGTATCTGTCATACTCTTTCTCTATGTTTTCTCTGGCCTGATTCAATAAGGTTTCATACTTTTCATTTCCTGTGGGGGATTGGAAGAAAAGGGGAGTCAGGTAGGTCAGAAAAATATGAGTTATGTTCAAAACACAGGCTCTCAACTCAGGGTGAAGTGGGAAGGGAAGTGAATTTCTTTAACAGTTTAGAAGTTTCTTTCTTCCTTTTGTTTTATTAATTTTTTTTAATTTTAATGAATTTAGGAGTAGAAGTTGAATTCCATTACATGTATGTAATAGCTTTTGTGTCCCCAACACCTGAGTAGTGTCCACTGTGCCCTATAGGAAATTTTTCATCCTTCATCCCCTCCCTCCCTTCCCCATCTTGAGTCTCCAGGGTCCATTATGCCCCTCCATGTGCCCTTGTGTAGCCATAGTTTAGGTCCCATTACAAGTGAGAACACGTGGTATTTATTTTCTGTTCCTGAGTTCCTTCACTTAGGATGATGGCCTCCAGTTCCATCAGGAAGTGAACTTGTTGACCCCTCACCTGCCATGTTTCTCTGCTTCAGAGGATGAGCCAATCTGTGAGTGAGTTGAACTGGTATCAGAATTTAATGAGATTATGCTTTAGGGAGCTACTAGCTGGTTCTCAAGAACTTGAAGGCACTAATATTCCAAGTTGCTCGTGGGGTGACCCACTTGATCCCGGCTTGCTTGGGACTTCCTTGGTTCTAGTACTTACATCCCTACCTGCTGGATCTCCCTCAGTGCTGGACAAACCAGGACAGGTGGTCCCCCTTTAAGTCAGTTTTTATGTTTACGAAATCTCAGTTAACAAAAATGATATATTTGGGTCAAGTTGCTTTAACTAAAACTAAATAAGCCACAATATCCTGAATCAGAGAGGGTAGGCAATTGGTGGAGAGATATTGGACCACCAAATTCACCATGGAAGTCAGTGCAAATTGAAATGCTTTAAAGGAGCAAGGTAGGCAAAGTCATTAAAATGTCTACTATAAAACAACAGGACATGCTACAACTGCAGTGAATTGGAGTACAGAAGACCACAGTAATGCTATTCAAATTTAAATTATCTTAAAGCCCTCACCGGCCAAACCATGTCTACTGCCCTGATGAGGCCAGCAGGGTGCCCAGTTTTCAGCCATGTGGCAAAGGCCTTCCTCCCAGACAATTATACGCAGAGGTAGAGTGACCCTCAGCTATCTAGAACTCTGGATACTAGACTGTAATGTGGTCTAAGCTTTACTAATGTTTCTGTTCAGATTTTCAGGGAGCAGAAGATTATCAATAGAATTCAATGGATCATCACCAACAGGTGAGTTAGTGATTAGGGAATGGGTAGGAGGAAAGGTGGGGTGGGAGGGTTTAGTCTGAAGCTCTTTAGGGAAAGTGGACTTCAAGGAGCTTGAAGAGGTTTTCCTGACCCTTCGTCCTTTACCTGATGTTGGGCAGAAAGAGCCAGAAAGAATCTGTGGTGAAAAGAGCTGTTCTTTGGGATCTGCCAAGACAGAAACATCACTCTGGTCCACAAGGATGGTCCACGGGGCCAGATATGACCAGAAAAGCCTGGGCCAGGCACGTGGGCAGATAGCTGTTAAAGCCTAATTTAGTCATCAAGCTGGGTAATGCCAAAAATAAGAGGTCAAAATCTGAGGTTGCCTTTCTGTGCAGTTTATGTTTGGAGAATCCTACTCCCGGAAGTACATCAGCCTTTGCCTTCTCAGTGGCCATCCGTGAGTGTGTTACTGGGAAAGACAACTCAGGGAGAGACTGTGGCTGGAAGGAACATGCGCTGGATGGAAAAGCCTCTGGAGGTGGAGTTTTCCCATCCTTCTGTAAGTAATTCAATAAGAGCAAGTTTAGCCAGGGTTCTTAACATAGGACTGCCATAGGCTACATCTTGTCTCAGACTAAGCTCAGGTCACCAAGTCAAAATCAACTTTTGCCTTTTTTTTTTTTTGCAGTTGAGGATTAACACTGAATGGAACAACAGGGGATTGCCAAGCAAATAAAGCACATAGCCATTGACCTTCAAATAAGCAACGCTAAAATGTATCTTTTGTCTTCCAGTGGGGAAATACTATAAGGGGTGGTAGTACCTCTCAGGTTCCTGGGGAGATCCAGGCAGATTCGGGGAAAGATTCCCTCTCCACTTAGAGTGATCTTTTCTGGGTTCAGGTGGGCAATCTGTATCTGCAAACTTCTCTGAAAGAACTCAGGTACTCCAGGTAAGTAGTAAATCTTCAACACCTGCTCGTTCTGTGAACCGATAAAACCCTATGCAGTAGAAAGAGCAGAGAGAACTTTAACATTTACAAACGGACTTCTACTTTTGGGAGTTGGGTGGACTAGATATCCCAAAGGCTGATTGTGCTGGTGAGTCTCCACTCACACACCTTTCCCAGGATCCATTTCTGTGAAACAATAAGAAAATGACAAGAAAATGACCCAAAAAGAGGCAATGCATACAAGCAGACATTTCACAAAAGAGGAAAAAGAAATAGCAGATAAAAACAGTAAAAAATGCTCACCCTTCCTAAGTCATCAGGGAAATGGAAACTAAGATCATAATAATTTTTTTCAAGAAACCACAAGATTGGTAAAATTTACCAAATTTTGGTGAGAATGTGCATCAAAGGGAACTCATACACATCTGGTGGGGACGGCAATGGGAATAAGCACTGAGAAAAATGCTTTTGCACCATCTTATAAAGTTGAACACACACATGGCCTGTGACCCCCGATCCCGCCCCTGGGAAAGCTCCCTAGGAAAACTCTTCCAGCTGTGGACCAGGAGAGGTGTACCAGACTAGTCACGGCAGGATTGTTGCCAATAACAAACTGTTGGGGAAAAATGCAAATGTGCTTTGACCAGGAAAATGGAAATTTACTTTCAATTTACAGTAGTTAGAAGAGGAATCTTATTCAGTAGTGAAAATAAATGAACCACAGTGCATACAACAATCTGGATGACTCTTGGAAATGCAATATTGGGTGAAAAAAGCTAATCGTACAAGATTACATTTAATGATGCTGTTTTTAGAAAGGTCAAGATAAAGCAAAACCTTGTAGAACAAAACCTGCACTAGAGCAAGTGTATTTCTCTGTTTTGTTTACCACCCTATCCTCAGTACTAGAAAAAAAATACTAGAAATACTAGAAAAAAATAGTAGGTGTTTAAACGTTTTGATAAATCAATAAACTAAAGTACTTCGTTTAAGAAGTCATACATATGTAAGAAAATTATCTTAGGAAATGATAAACACAAAATTCAGACTGGTGGTTAATGGTTGGGGGGTAACCACCAGCAAGCAGGGGCATGAGATGGGGGAGGCGCCCAGGTGGGTTCCAGTATATTAGAGTGCGCGCACAGCAACGCACGAGTGGATGCAACTATGTTAGTCATATTCCAGATTTAAACATGGGTGGTAGGTTCACGGTGTTCATTTTATAATTGTGCTTTCTAAATCAAACACATGTTACAGAGATTTCTTTTGTATACATAAAATACCATACAATAAAACTCTTAAAAAATTATACTTTCAAAATATAACCTCCAGATAAGTAAACCAGAAAATAAGAGCTGGGAGAATTGCATGGTTATAAATTGGTAGAAAAGGCAAATCAGACTGGAATCTGAACTGGGGAAATAAATACCAATATAAGTTCAAGTTATTTAGAAGTGTTTCAAAAGTCAGTTTTGAATGGGATCCTTATACTTTTTGAACATATTTTATTATTTTTTTTTGATGTCATAAGTAACGCCTATTCTTTGAAGAAAAATTAGAGAATGAGATAAGAAAAAACTTAATAAAGATCACTAGCATTTGTGCCACACACAGAATGATAATATTCTGGCATATATCTATCCAGATTTCATCCAAATACACAAACACACACACATGCTGGGTGTTCAGTAGCCCTAGTAGAGTCAATAAAGTAGCTGTGACAGTTAAACGTCACTGCCACAGTTCCTAAGAGAGCCATTCCTTTTCCCCCTTGCTTCTCTGTCCCCTATCTCTGGCTGCCTTACATGCTGCCTGTTTTACTGCACAGAACCGAGGCTTCTCACCAAGTTTCACAGGCATTCACTCACAGGAAGCATTTTACGAAATCTCCCATATTTTACAGAACGTGTGTGTGTGTGTGTGTGTGTGTGTGTGTAAGGGACCACAACGTGGAGTCAAACTGCTAAGTGTGCAATGTTTTGTCATCTCCATGATTCTTCCTCATCCTCTCATTCTCTCATCTTCACTCCTGTATTGAACAATCCACAAAATTCTCTTGTTTTTCACATAGCAGTTCTTCTTGTGCTCAATGTCCTGGTGGTGGGGTGGTGTGTGTCTCAGCTTTTAACCCAAGTACTTATTAATGTATTTTTCCAACAACAATAGTTCTCTCACACAACTCTGGTGGGGAAATTTTTCTCTATTATACACACCAAACCTTATGTAAGACAGCTAATGTGGTATGAGAAGGACATTTATAGGCACATATATATGAAGAAGAGTAAAAAATAATATGCTACAAATTCAACTCATTAAATTAGTTAAAACAACAACAAAATAAACCTGAAAAAAGAAGGAAAGAAATAAGATATTTAATGAAATAGACTACAAAGAAACAAAAGAGGTTCAAAAAACCAAACACTGGTTCTTTGAAAAAAGACTAATAAAATGTACAAAATTCTGGCAAGATTGATTAAGAAGACAAGGAGAAAAGTCACTAGAAAAAGTAAAAAGAAAAATAAAAATGGTTCATAAATATAGATATAGCAAAATATTTTATAAATCATATGTGATTATGAGAAAACTTTATGCCAATATATTAAAAACATTTTGTGAAATTAACAATTTTCTAGAAAAATATGAATAACTAAACTAAACCCCCCAAATGATCTGTATCTTATACAGAAGGTGAATAAGTCAAGAAAATTAGCCTGAAAAAGGAATATATGGCATTAGAAGCAAGTTCTGACAATCTTTCAAAAAACAGGTAATTTTAGTTTACAAACCATTCCAGAGAATAAAAAAGAGAGAAATACACATTTCTTCTTATGATATCTGAATTGGTCAACAATAGCATGAACAAGGAAATTTATGAAACAATTATTACTTACTAACAGAGATGCAAAAAATAGTAAATAAAATATTAGTTAACTGAATCCAGCAATATACAGATATTTTAAAATGCAGATGGTAGCATGCATAGTGTTTTTCGCTTTCTTTTCTTTTCTTTTTACCTAACAACATATCTTAGAATTAATATTAGCACATTTAGAGCTGCCTCATCCTTTTTAACTGCTGCACATTATATCATTACATAATTTTAATATATTTTAAAAAACTAGTTTCCTACTGATAGTTTCTGGTCATTTGCTATTACCATTACAAATGACGTAGAAAATATTCTTATATACATGTCATTTTGCAAATACAGAAACATGTATACAGAATAAATTCTTAAAAATGAAATTTCCAGGTCAAAGGTAATTTTGACAGATATTGTCAAATTATTCCTTTTAGAGTTGTATCAATTTATACCAACAACAGCAATGTAAATTCAAATGCTTAAAAAAAAAAAACCTAGAAAAAGGGCAGAGTAAACAGCAATTGTGATATAAAGATAGAAATCAAACATTAAGGAAACTTTAAAAATAGATAAAATACAATGAAGGAAATCACACCAATCATTTTACTTATACTAATGATAAGAATGTGTCAATCTCCCTATTAGAACCTAAGACTTTCAAAGAAGATTAAAAAAATAAAATCCAACTATATATATTTTATGAGTGATAAACCTAAAACAAAATGAAATAGTCTATGGACAAATGATGTAAGAGAAAAAGAAAACAGGAATCACAATGTGAAGACCAAAGTGGAATTCAAAGCAAAAAGCATTAGAAGGGAACAGGAAGACAATTTAAAATAGGTAAAATACACAGTCCATGAAGAACACTTATAGTTACGAAATCCTATATGTAAACACAGAAGTGAAAAGGTCTAAAACAATATATGTATTCATATATGTATAGAAAACAATAGAGAAATGAACAAAACTTTTTATATACCACTCTTAGTCTTAGAAAAATTATATAGAAAAAGATATAGAAGATTTGAATCCTATAATTATTCAGGTTATAGCTCAGGTAACATATTTTCAAATATTTATTTGTATAAAAATCAATTTAGGTCATTAAAATATGCTAATAAATTCACTAAGTAGGAATTTAGAGGGCATATTATCTGACCAAGATACAAAAAACCCTCAGTATTAACACTAAGAAGAGTTTAACAAAAACAAAAATCTTAGTCGTTTGGAAACTTAAAAAAGAAAAATATATTTTTAAATTACACTTGTAAATAAAACTACAATTCTAGACAACTTAGAAAATAATGAAAATTATAATAGTCATAGTAAATATTAACATGTATAAAATATACACAACTGACTTCTACTTTTTTAATCTGTAATTTTCTAAAATTCATGGGATGAGACTAAAGGTATACTCAGGCAAATGAATAGTCTTACATTTTTTTCATTATTAACTAAGAAAAAAATAAAAGTAGTTGCTCAACTTCCAATGTTTGAGAAATAAAACTTAAAAGTAAACTCAAGAGAATAGCTAAGACAAATTGGAGACAGAAGAACAAAAGAGAGTTGACCTGTCAGATATTAAGATGTATGTAAAGCTACAGCAATTACAATAGTACAGCATCAATGTGGACACAGACAGACCAATGAAGAGAGACTAACAATAAACCCAGACATGTGTGATGATTTAGGGGAAGAACAGACTCTAGCATGATGGCATTCGTTATCTTTCGATTGTAAGATTAAGAATAATTATAACTTTATTCTTTGTCCTTTTTATGTTTTCCAATTTTTCTACAATTATGCGTTATTTTCATAATGAGAAAAATTCAACATAAATTCCTTGAAAGTGGTAGATGAACATAACCACCTCCTCCATTTGCTCCTAAAGCCAATTTGGCTCACTGCGGTCTACTGGTATTTTCATACCTGCTAATAAAACGTTGCTTTGATTTGGTGTAGTCAGTGGAAAGGATGCCCTCAGGAATTACAAGGGATGTGTGAAGACATCAGTGGAAATAAATTAGTCTTATTATCATGGAAAAAACCCCACGGGTTGTGTCTGTCTTAGTCATTGCTCCATCCCTGGTGCCTGGAAACAGACTAACGCAGGACTCAATAAATATTTGTTTAATGAATGACAGAAGTTGCCTGGACTCATTTATTTTTCTTGCTTCTGAGAGTTCTTCAGTTTTAATTAAAAGAAAAAGTCACACCGGTAATCCTGGCAGTGAGGGCTCGCCAATGTCTGGGGCGTGGCTGACGACTGGAATTGGGCCCTGCCCGCGGTTTACTTACACAGAGAGGCAGGACCAGCGGCACTCCAGGGAGGAGGCTCTCCGGGGAAGACTCGTGGTCAGTCAGAACCTTGAACTCAAAGCCGACTTTCCCAGTGTTCCTCAGCGTGATTTCCCTCTCTGTGACATGGTCAAACAGCTTGAGAGGAGAAGAAGGACAAGAGTGACTCCTCTGTCTACCACCTTTGGATGCTGCTGTCATCCTGACAACGGTGAACAAACAAACATGCCTCACAGACACCGGTTTGGTTGTTCCTGATACAGACACTGGTCAAGCCACATTTCAGCATCACAAAGAGGTGCCAGAGGGGCGGGAGGACCACTGGGGTCTGCAGACCTAGCTCCTGTCTTCGTTCCCCCAGCTGATTCAGGCCAGGTATGGCTGTGCTGGGAGCATCTAACCGCTCTGGTCTCAGTTTCTTCACCCCAGGAACTTATATTAGAAAATCTTAAGTGAGCTTTCTATACTAAGAAAATTTGCCTTCTGGGTTCTATCCTGTAAGAAAAATAAAAAATCTGAATTTAGAATGAATTTTCCCTATTTAAATGGAGAGCCATAGGTGTAATAGGCAAGGCATGTTCTTTTTTTCTAGGATTTTGCTAACATAATTCACCAGCTGGTTTAGAAGATCCAATAACCACAAACTGAGGCAACTTCAGGGGTCCTTAGGACAAGCTAGGGCAAGGACTAGCTGCGTCAAAGACTATACTCAGAGATGAGCCAAAACAAACTGTCCACAGGACCCTGGAGATAAGGAAGGAAAGAGAATTCTATTTGGAGAAGGTCTCCACACAGTGGAGGTGCTGGGTGAATCTGATTTTAGGCATGATCTTTAATCTATAAACACACATGTACATTATATAATGGGCATCCAATCCTCACTGAAATTTGGTAAGAGATGTGGTCTCTTGAGTACACAACACAAAAGCTAATTGGAAAGAGAGAGTGTACAGACAGAACTAACCGATGATTATTCTAACACAGAAATGACAAAGCAGGTTATATTATGGCAAAGAGTATAACTAAGTGCCAAGGGCATGTCAAGTAAGAGAAAGACAACTGTGGATGGAGCTGAGCTGGGTGTTCAGGATGCAGAGGTTTGGGGGTGGCAGAGTAGAAGATGAGGGGATAACATAAGAGAAAGTGTGGGGGCAGGAGGGGCTGGGTGCAGTGGGCCAGTGGGTAAACCAGCTTGGCCACAATTAAATAAATGGGCTATAATGGGGGAATTATGGGAAACGAAGTTTACTGTGTAAAGAGCACCAGTTAATAGAGGAGCTTGTGATATCCTCACCCAGGCGGAGAAACAGGCTCTGACCCACTGGGGGACAGAAAAAGAACTCAGGATGATTGAAGGCCTATTCTGACCACGGCACAGCATTGACCAGACACTTACGCAACTACAACCTGCTGGGGAGATAGGCATTGGTCCCCCATTCCACCATTTTGGATGAGGGAGACTTGAGGCTTGGAAAGGTTAGGTGATGTGCCCAAGGTCACACAGTCAGCAGGAAGTAAAACAAGACAAAAAAACCATGCTCTTTTTCTCAAAAAACACTACATTGCTTTTCCAAATGCTGCTGGGATTAATTGGTCAGGGACTGATGGAATGAAAGTACAAGTTGGAGAAAATTTCTCTGGCAGTGATGTTCAGATGGGTTAGTACTAGAAGCTATGAGTGCACTGCAACCCCTTGTTTGCGGTGGGTGCATGGATAGGGGACGGGCAGCATTGATGTCACCTGGGAGCTTGTTAGAGATGCAAATTCTCAGGCCCCACCCTGGATCTCCTGAATCAAAATCTGCACTTGGACAAGATTCCCAGGCAATTTGTATGCATACTATACTGTGGGAGGAACTGCAGTAGTAATGTAGGCATGGCTTGATGAGACCCCGTAGTGTGATAACAGCGATGACAGGAAGGGAAAACTGACTCAGAGAGCGATCCTGGTGGATGACCTAGCAAATCCTGGGTGCTGTAAGGACACGGGGAGGTGAAGGAGACAGTGCAGCAGAAAAGCCTTGGAGATCTTAAAGCAGGGGGTGTGAGAAAACGGCAGAGCTACTGAAAGAATTGGAGAGGTTGGGACGGGCTTGTGGATTGAAAAGGAAGATGCAAACCTGAGCGTCTAACATGCTGAGTTTCAGGAGTTGGCGAGAAAAGCAAGATGAGGTATCTGGCAAACAGTTGGCAGCAGGAGGATGATCAGGGATAGGGAGGCAGATTGGGGATCCAGGCCAGGGGTGATGGTGAGACTGTGATGACTGGGGACACAGGAGAGATTCATTTAAGATGTTTAAGTCAAAACCAGAAAATCTACACCTGATGGTTTGCAATACCTGTAATCCATAGTTAATATCCTTGGTGTCAAAGAAATAGTCGATCAGGGATGCCTCCCCCTTGAGTATTATTTCATAGGTGGGCCCTCCTTCCACTTCGCACAGAGCTTTAGCCTGTGCAATGATGTTACTGTGCCCATAGAAGGTGAACGATATCTGCTGGCTACTGTGGGGCTGCAACGTTCCATAGAGGGGCAAAATATCGAACACCTGCAGAGAAAGTCATTCTGTATGAGAGCAGCTATCAGGATGAAGGGCCTGTGAAGGGTAAGTTAAAGTTATGCAATTTACAGATTAATTCCTGACTTGAACTTGTTTGACTCTGTAGGAGGTGACTAGCCCGGCACCCAAAACATAGGACGGTAAGGGCGGTAACAGTGCTCTGGCGAGATTTATGTTTCTGACTTGGGGCAAGTGCTCAGTTAGAAAAGTTTGTATCACATGACATCAGGACCCGTGGTGTGTTACTTACTTCTTCTATCCCGATGGAAAGGATATCATCCTGTGAAAAGATCCATACGGATTCCTGAAACTCCATTTCACTGTGGCTTGAGTGTATTCTTTCTGGTTCAGCATAGTTAATTTTTAATCCCTAGAAATTAAAGACGTGAGGAAAAGCTAGCAAGCATTCATACTGGATCATCAGTGTGCTTCTCCTCACCCAAAATGAAGCATGTTGTATGTGGTTATAAAAATAGTACCTTTCTCCCTAGGCAGATAACTGGGCAAGTGACCAAAATGCATGTATAAGGATGTTTACTGCAGTGTTATTTATAATAGCACAATTCTGGAAGCAAACTAAATGCCTATCAATGGGGGGATGTGTGTGGGGGAACTCTATCCATGGAGGATGATGCAATGTGTATTTATGGACTGGGAATGACGTGCAAACGTATTATTGAGCAAGAAAGCAGTCATTCATGTAAAATCACATGTACCTCATGTTTCTGAAGGTGTACGTATAAACTCATCCAGAGATTTGCATAAGCAAACAGATACCTGAGAGGTTATTTGTTAAAAATTTCAGTAGCATTTTTCTATGGTGGGATTGTGAGGATGTTTGCTTTAATTTTTCTGTATTCTTGAGTTTACTGTGACAAACATCTTTGAAAACAGAAAAAAGAATTAACATACTAACATTTGAAAGACAACTGTTTTATATACTCACACATACTGATTCTAAGAAAACTGAAAAAGATGGAAAACTCCAAAGAAAAAATAAAAATAAATCTTTAGGTTATGCTATAAATGTATCCATATATATGTGTACATGTGTTTATACACTGAGTAGATATATTTGTATTCTGATTTTCCAGTTGTCATTATGAGTGCTGCCTGCCCAACTGACTGAATATTCTTCACAAGCATCATTTCAAATATTTTTTAAAAATAGATGATCATATATGATAAAAATTTAAAATATTCAAAAGGGTATATGGTAAAAAAAAAAAAAGATTTCCATCCCTTTTCCCCGGTCCTCCAGTTCCCCCTCCCCTCCATTTAGTTATTCTTTTTATTCCACTAATATTTATTGAGGACTTACTGTGAACCAGTTCTAGGTCTTGGGGATATAATAGTGAACAAAATAGAAAAAACCCTGCCCTAATGAAGCTGATATTCCATGCATGAGCAAATATATTAATATCTACTTAACTACTTGAGAGATAATACAGTGGTTAGGAGCAGGCCAGACTGCCCAGTCTTCCAGCTCCACCGCCTGATGGATGTGTCCCCTCACTGGTAAATGGCGAGAGATAATAGCACCCACTTCACAGGGTGGTGGGGAGAAGTAAACGAGTTAATGTGAAAAAAATGCTCACAACAGTGCAAAGGCCACAGTAAATGCTCAGTGTTAGTTGTTCTTATACACTTTTTTTCTTTACACAAATGGTAGCACCCTATACTACCTATTTTGCATTTAGTATTTTTTACTTACTACATCAGAGATTGTGCCAAATTAGCATACAAACTTTCTCATTGTTTAAAAAGGATTTCTTAATATTGCCTTGTGCAGATGCAATTTAGTTTATTCAACCAGTCTCCTATTGGTGGAATTGTTTCCAATTTTTCTTACTTTTATAAACAAAGCTACAGTGTACAAGGATAGTCACATGTCTTCATGTAAATGCCGAGGGGTATCTGGAGAATAATTTTCTAGAAGGGGAACTATGTATTTTAAATTTTGATACACTTGCCCAGTTGTATGTCATAGAGATTAGGCCAGTTCATGTTCCTACCTAGTCATCCCCAGTCTTTGCCACTACTGACACAAACGCTATTCTAAAAGACTGTATATTTCATGGACATACAGTAATGTAGCTTTCCTTATTTTTTCAATTTTTTTATCCCTAAAGTATTGTAACAAACATCTTTGCAAATCTTTGTATCTCCAGTGGTTTCCTTAGGCCATTGTTGTGGAAGAAGAATTTAAGGGTATTAGTTTTTAAACTCTCTTGGTCTTCCCTTTGTTTCAGCTATGGAGTTATTGTGGAAGATATTTGTCCTTTAGTAGCCTCTATTTAGGGAGTGGGAAGAACACAAGATTACCAATGTTTAGAGATAATTAGCTTTTCCCTGCAGAGGAGACCTGTGTACTATGGTGTCCTGGACTCTCACTGAGGTGTTGGCGCTGGGGGTATTTGGTTGGGAAGTGACGTGAATAAAGTTACGTGGCCGCGTCCCAGCTAAATCCCAGCGTTGCACTTGCCACTCTGCTCCTGGTTCTGCCTTTGTTTTACAGGGAGGACCCTTGACTTGCCAACCCCTGCCCCCCAGGGCAAGGAAACCGTACCTCTGAGATCACGGTGGGTGCTTTGTCTTTTCCAAGTTCTCTTTCTTCAGGCAGGGCCTCTTCATTCAGGAGGATGGTCCTGGGAGTTCAAGGAAACAGACAGTCACTCACCGGGCAGCTGTCACCATGCAGTCTCAGCTGTGTAACAGCCCTGTCTCCCTCTTTCTCTTCTACCACACCCCAAACAGCAAAACGAAGTTCTCACTCCGGGGGCACCTTCCTGAAGAGGTCAGCTGCTCAGGGCTCTGTCGCCCTCTGTCCCCAAATTGCAGTATAGGCTGGCCACTGACCTGGTTGATTTTCCATAGGATCTGACACTTCCTTCCTGGCCCACTGAGCCCATGTCTGACTTACAGAAAGCTCTAGGAATCTCTAGCAATTCTTCAGACAATTTGGATGTGTCCTAAGTGCTCAGCGGTAAGTTTCATCCTTTACTGGAGCATTTTATTGTGAAGATATACTGTTTGGTGAAGTGTCACGTCCTTTCCTGCTTGCTGTTCTGGACCTAATCCAGGCTGCAGACCTTGGACACATGGAGAGGACCCATAGGAAGGGCTCTGTCCCCCAGGGCTCGGGATGCTGCGGCCCCCTGAGAGCAGAGATGACGTCCAGCTCCCTATCCCACGTTACCTAGTCCAGGGCCCACCGTAGAAGATATTCATTCAACTGTTAACTGGTGAGTGGTTGAATGAACAAATGACGGATGAGAATTGAGAATGGAAGTCAGTGTAGAGAAAAGAACACTATTAAAAAAAAAAATCCACGCTGACTTTTCATTTGCACTTACTTAACAAAATCATCTAAATCCAACTCGAGGGACTCTCTTGTAGCTGGGACAGCTGGGGAGCCGGCAGTGGCTGGAGTTGCTGGGATGGACTCCATCTGGGATGGGGGGGCGCTGTAGTGCTTCTTAGGCAATGCCACAAACCTACAAAGGCATGAGAGGTGGGGGAGACAGGAGACAGCAGCTTTTGCAAATCAGTGCCCAGTTTCTAAGGCTAAGCTCCAAATTCTAGACCAGGCAGGTCTAGAAGGGACCTCCCTACACCCCTCCCTTGGACTTGCCTTCTTCAAATCTTAGCTAAGGTTTCATCTGAAAAAAATTTTCTGACCACCCTCTACTGGTCTGGGTGCCGTATCTCTCCTCTGGGCAGCCACAGCCCCCTGGGCTCCCCTCTCACACTTTCTCCATCCCTGCCAGACTGTGAACTCACCAAGGACTTGTACTTAATATGGTGTCTGAGACAGTGTCTGGCCTGGTGTGAGCAGTCAGACATGGTCACGAAGGAATGAGTTACCAGGGACCCTGCTCCCAGCTAACCAGAACGCAGGGCCAGGGCTAAGGTGAGGCGTGTGAGGCACTCCCTGGCAGGGTCCTGGAAGTGCAGGCTCAGCCTTTTTGTGTGACCTTGCCTCCCTATAGCGTGTGACCTTGGTGCCTTTCTTGCCACACCCTCGTTCTGGTCCCACCAGTGAGCTTTGCTACCACTTAAGTTCTCTGAGCAGAGGACCCCAGGGGAAAATGGCACTGCACCAGCTGGCGCTGAAGCCCGTATGTCCAGGCCTCAGTGATTAGAAAGGCCTTTGGGCATCACAAAGGCCAAGGTGGTGGGGTCGCCCCCATTCTTCCTGTTCCCCTCATGGTACATAGCTTTTTCTGGACTCCTCCCCAGCCCACCCCTACCCATCTCAAGCCCTTGGATATTAATTTCAGCTCATTTCACTTATACATGCATTCTGGCCCCATATGCACTCAGAGGCTCAGCAGAAACGTCATCTACTAGATAAAGCTCCCACCACCGTCCCATCTTCCCCTTGGAAGACATTCTCTCTCCGTTGGAAGTTTCACAGCGTTTCATCTGCACTTCTTTTAGGACACAGTCACTCTCTACCGTATGCTGGAGTACCATTTCCTAAACCTCAGGTGTCCCATTACCACCTTGGTGATTTCTGCCATCTTCTCTATCACCCAATAAAGCAATTTTACTGGGGAATAATTTCCATAGGAAATGCGTACAGTTGTAAGCATACAGTTTGATGAGTTTTTTTACTTGGGTAAAGTTTCCTACCTGTGTAACTACTACCACATTAACATAATGTTTCCATCATCCTAACAAGTTCCCTTGTGCAAACACTCATCTGCTTTCTATCACTAGAGATTGGATTTGCCTACGTTTCATACAAATGGAATCAGAAATACGTACTTTTTTGTGTCTGATTTATTTTGTTCAGCATGTTGCTAAGACCCATCCATGTTGTTGTGTGGAGTGACAGTCTATTCTATTTTTTTTATTGAGTAGTATTCCACAGTATGGGTGTTTATCTATCTTCTGGTTGATAGACACCTAGACTGTTTCCAGCTTTTGGATACTATGAATAAAGTTGCCCTGAACATTTGTGTATAAGTCTTTGTGTGGACATTTGTTTTTTTTTGTTTTTTTTTTTGAGACAGAGTCTCACTCTGTTGCCCAGGCTAGAGTGAGTGCCATGGCGTCAGCCTAGCTCACAGCAACCTCAAACTCCTGAGCTCAAGCGATCCTCCTGTCTCAGCCTCCCGAGTAGCTGGGACTACAGGCATGCGCCACCATGCCCGGCTAATTTTTTCTATATATATTTTTAGCTGTCCATATAATTTCTTTCTATTTTTTTTTTTAGTAGAGGTGGGGTCTCGCTCATTGCTCAGGCTGGTCTCGAACTCCTGAGCTCAAACGATCCGCCCACCTCGGCCTCCCAGAGTGCTAGGATTACAGGCGTGAGCCACCGCGCCCGGCCGTTTTTTTTTTTTTTTTTTTTTTTTTTTGAGACAGAGTCTCACTTTGTTGCCCAGGCTAGAGTGAGTGCCGTGGCATCAGCCTAGCTCACAGCAACCTCAAACTCCTGGGCTTAAGCGATCCTCCTGTCTCAGCCTCCCGAGTGGCTGGGACTACAGACATGCACCACCATGCCCGGCTAATTTTTTCTCTATATATTTTTAGTTGGCCATATAATTTCTTTCTATTTTTAGTAGAGACGGGGTCTCGCTCTTGGTCAGGCTGGTCTCGAACTCCTGACCTCGAGCGATCCACCCGCCTCGGCCTCCCAGAGTGCTAGGATTACAGGCGTGAGCCACCACGCCCGGCCGACATTTGTTTTTATTCCTCTTGGGTAAGTCCCTAGGAAGGGAACTGTGGGGTTGTGTGGTATATGTATGTTTAGCATTATAGGAAACTGCTGAACAGGTTTCCTAGTGGTTGTACCATTTTACACTACCACCCACACTGTATGAGGGTTCTGGTTGGTCCACATTCTCATCTATACTTGGCATTCAGTCTTTACTTTTAGCCATTCAAATGAGGATATAGCAAAATCACATTGTGGTGTTCATTAATAGGCTTATTATTATTATTTTTTTTTTATTGAGACAGGGTCTCACTCTGTCGCCTAGGCTGGAGTGAAGTGGCATCATCACAGCTCACAGCAACCTCAAACTCCTGAGCTCAAGCAATCTTCCTGCCTTGGCCTCCCAAGTAGCTGGGACTACAGGCATATGCCATCATGCCCAGCTAATTTTTCTAATAGGATTATTTTAAAGGAAAATTTCATATCATTACTATAAATGAAAACCTGTATTATCTATCATATTTAGAAAATTCAACACAATGGAAACAAAAATCAATGTTGTTACTTTCTTGCCTGGTAAAGGCTCTGAGCTGGCTCTACTTGCTCTTTTTAAGAAGGAATATCCGTTCACTTTCTCCATGGGAAACCACTGGGCTAGCACCATCTGTGGCTGGACTTTTTACTCTATAGAACTGTGAGCTCTTGGAGGGTGGGATCTAGGGTGTGCCCTCCTTATAGCTCCCAGAGTGCAGGGTCTTCTACATAGAGCCTGAGCTCAAGAGGTGTTTGACTAAATGAATGGATGGATGGGTGGATGGCTGAATGAGAACAAACAGCATGGAGGGTAATTTGACTATTCTGTATACCCACCTCAACTGGGATGAAGAGTGGGGGTGGGAAGGTGTGGAGAAGCCACAAAGTGTGGAAAAGCTCTTTTCGTCATCTTTCATGAGCTTCCATTTGGCTTGTTCCAGACCAGTTGTCCCTAGTTGACTTTACCTTGGGCAGAAACTACGCCATTCCGGGCAGGGCACACATGTTGGGCTGGGTGCTGAAAAATCTCCTGGGAATCTTGTTAAAATAAAGATTCCTGAACCTCATCCTTGGGTAGATTCTGATTCAAGAGGTCTCAGGTAGCACGTGGGAGTTAGATTTTTTTAACAGTCTTCCCAGATGATTCTAATGGACAGTGAGATTTAGGAGCCACTGTGGGCAGGAATGGCACCATGACACTAAGGATGGAGCTGATAATTAATACAGGGTTATCGCTGTGGCCTTCCCAGCTAGAAACAGTGAAAATCAGCTCAGGACAATGCTGGACACTTATTAAATCACCCCAGGTCAGCGGAGAAGCCCAGGGAGACCTTGCTGGATCGCTGCCCCACATAATAGCATTCTGCCATCCAACATTGCACCCCCCCTGGGATGTTGTGCTGAATTAAGAAAATGTATATGGGAATATCTGTAAAGGAAAAGTACAAAGCTGTAGAGGGTCTGGAGAGCTGAGGAAAAACAACACCTCAGTTGACAATGCTACCTGGACAACTGGGAATGAGAAATAAACTGAGGAGAGTTTCTCTTTGGAAATAAACTGAGGAGAGGGCAGATGGAGGCTTCGCTGCTAATAGCCTGAGCCTCAAGAGACAGTGAAACCTTTACCATAATGAAGGCTTTCAGTTATCGTTAAAATTGGAAAACCTGCTTCAAAAAAATTGCAATAGAATGTTGGTAGAGATTTTTTGGATCAGATTTATTTTACCCTCAAGAACAGATGATTACTTTCCTGTTATGCTGACCCAAACTAGATTAGATTGAGTTATTTTTAAAAGAGAGTGCATAGCAAACAAGGAAAATCAATATTGCTCCAATTCCAAAGCTACCTACATCAGAGTCACTGGAGGAGCCAGGGACGAAACACCCTCTTAACTGTGACAGAGTCGTGTGTGTGTGTGTGTGTGTGTGTGTGTGTCAGACACACACTGATCTGCAGCACTGGCTGGGGCTCAGCCGCCTCTCTCTTCATGTTTTATTTTCAACTCTTGGGTGAGGAGCAACACAATCTTTTGTGCTGCGAGTTAAAAAACTCCATCATACTTATTTCCTGTTCTTGCTTCACTAAAGGAAGCAGTGTCATGCCAAAATCAAACCCCAAGAACAAGCTTGTGTTTCAGTTAATATTCTGCACTGTAGTTCCCATGGGATTTGTGGATGGAATGGTGGATGTTGAACCTTCACCGAAGTCTGTGCAGTCGAGGTCTTGGGGAGAAAGGAAGGTGGCAGGAGTGGGCAGCCTTGCTGTACTTCTGATTTACTGATTCAGTAGATGTGGATTCTGGGAGTGTCCACCACAGAGGGTGGAATCAGCCACTGGCTGGATAGAAAGGGCCTGCACATGCTGTTCGATGGTTTTTCATACTGACGACTGCAGCAGATGCTGTCGGTGCACTTTATTAGGACGATGCACCCATTAGGACGATGTTGGCTTTACCTTCCTCTCTGGAGGATTGGCCGGGCCAGATAGGAGCTGCCTCACCCACCCTGAGGTGCCTAGGAGGTTATGCCCTCCCTCCTGTTAGGGTGTGACTTGTAGGCAAAGGACTCATTGATGGAGGTGACAGTTATGAGAGCCCAGTCTCTTGGTCTGGGTGGGACAAACTGTGCTCCCCATGCCATTAGGCAAAGGTTAGAATTCTTCTGAAATCACTCTCTTCCCTAGTTTCCTCCCTGCCCTCTCTTGCTTTCCTGACTCTCTTACTGTTTCTCCTGAAGGCTCTCTCTCAATAAACCACCCTGAGAACCACCAGCTTAGGCTCTGCTTCTAGGGAACCTGCTATAGCACTGTGTGATTCCAGAGATGAGAAGCCAATCCTTGCTTCCAGGAACTGAGGCCAGTGGGTCAGAGACAGAGGGACGGGCACACTTCAGGGTAGAAGTGCTGTAGCAGGGAGACATACAGGCTGCACGGTGCTCAGACCAAGGCCGCAGGTCACAGGGCCTGGATTTGAATTCTGGCTTCCCCACTCACGCGCTATGCGGCCTGGGTCCTGTGTTAGGGACAGAACCTTTCTCGTCTGGCTGTGAGGCTCAGTTCACAAAAAGAACTCCGTGGTGCCTGGGTCGTAGCAAATGTCCAATGAATGTGGGCTGTTCTTGGCTAGGGTGAGTGGGGAATTCAAACGAGGGAGAGACTAACTCTTCCTGGATGTATGGGGATGTCTTCATGAAGGAGGATGTGGTCTGGCTGCATTTGGAAGAAAGAATGAGACTTTTCAGGTAAAGAGTGGAAAGGATGTATGGGTGGAGGGAAAAGTTTCTCTAAAGGAAAAAGGTTGGAGAGTACTTGGATTCATTCTCTAGGGACAAAGGAGACCTTGTTGTGGGAACAGGGTGTGTGTAGGTGCCAAATGGAAGCAGATGATGATGATGACAACAATGACAGTGAAGAATATAGAAGCAATGATGTAGGGGTCAGTGATGGCCAGCACTGGGGTCAGGCATGACAGAAAGGGGGGACAGTGGCCATGATGACAGGTGAGACACAGATGCTCCGGCTATCACTTCATTTTGATGGCTCTCATGTGCCTTTCCCCTTGGCATTGGGCAGAGGAGGCTGTCGAGCACACACAGCAAATATGGGGGCACAGCGTGAGCAAGGACTTCTGAGCGTGGTGGCCTCCACCGTCTCCTCCTCTCCTCTCGTCTCCTATTTCCATCCCTTTTTTCTAACAATCCACTCAGCCTCGCTCAGGGGCTGGCCAGGGGTGTGGTAGTGGGAAGAGAGTCTTGGGCCGTGGAGTATCAGAGGGCTCCTCACCTGGGCCATGGTCCTGCCATGCCACCTGCTAATGTGCTTTGGAACTTTCCATTCCTCTCCATCCTCAACTCTTGCTTCTCACTGTTCCATTCTAGACTAAACTTCTCCAAGTCCCAAGAAGGCTCTTTCTCATCCACAGGCCTTGGAATATGCCTGTTCCTCTGTCTAAAATACTCTCCATCCTCTTTGTCCAGTTAAGGTCTACTTAACCTTTAAGCCTTAACTTAGATGTTACTTTCACTGGGACCTCGTCCCTGACTCCCAAGCTCAGAGCAATCCCTCAGCAGCTGGGGCAGGGCCATGTCTGTCTCACCCAACACAGCCCCCAGCTCTTGGCACTGACTGTACCCAGCTTAGAGTCATGCCCAATAACCGCTGAATGAATAATTCTAGTCAATAGTCCTGTAGTTAATTTCCTGTACTAAAAAGGGTTATAAAGGTCTTGTATTCTCTAAATGTTACAACAGAGGGTGTGGTCTATTATTAGTAAAAATGGCCCCTTTGCAATGTGACTTTGTCTGTCTTCCCACCAAGAGCTGGAGTCTATTTTCTTCAGGCCTTGCACCTGGGCTTGGCTTGACTTCTCTGGCCAATGAGGCATTCAAAAATGTGATGCAATAAGCAGCTTGAAAACCACCCAGCCAATTCACAGATTCATGAGAACTTACAAATATTTGTTGTTTAAGCAATTGTGTTTTGGGCACTTGTGTAGCAAGAGCTAACATGTACAGATTGGTTTTGTTTCTCCCTTGCACAGGGCCCTGCACAAATATACTCCATCAATAACTACAGAATGCACAAGTGAATAAAAACATTTCAAGTATGGAAAGAAAACGTCAATATTCTTTGTAGTGTAAGTTGGTCATCATCCTTATAAATTATTGATATCAAAATGTGGCTAGCAAGATTCACAGTAGCCACTGGTGCCTTGCATGGTTCAGAGGTCCTTGTCATTAGTGTTTGCAACAACCCGAGGCTCTGAGTGTGTGCTGTTTGCCACAGAGCAACTGATTTCACTGTTGAGATCATTTTCTCCTCCAGTTATATATCTTATTTCTGTTGCTCTTAATTTATAATCTGGTGCTATGGTGAGCAAACCACTCATCTTTACTTGTTAGATCTATCAGGTGGTTTTTTACATTCCCATTCTTGCTCTCAGCAATCTAACTTTTGCTTCTCTCATTTTGTAAACACCCCCTCCCTTCCATCCTTCCTTCTTTGCTCTGACTCTACACATCACAAACCTGCTCCAGATTAGGTAGGCCCCTGACTGCTGTTTCTAAAGGGAGCAGATTGTAATCACCGCTTTAAATCATATTAAAAGTGGTCAAATTCCTTAGCCCCTCTGGGTGCAAACACAAAGTCCCTGCCATGTTTCCATATTTTTTTTGCCTGGATTTGTGGTCTTACACTTGCTGATCTTCCCACATTGGAAAGCGAATGACAGATAGAAACAGATGGGCTGGCCCCGTGCCTTCCCTACCAGCACATTCTAGCTCTGCCACGTGAGAAGGGGAAGACAACTTCAGACACGTGCCCATTATGGAAAACAGCCTGCCCTGGCCCTCTGACACTATTATGTTCCAGAATGCTTCTAACTGGCCACCTGTGCTAAGGTAGAAATTGATGAGAGATAACTGAGTAGCCGAAACTCAAGTTACTCAGACCTTAGGGGATGAAAACCATCTTTTTAAATGTTCTCAAAAGGAGTTGCATTTGGAGCTTCTAGAATAGTGGTTCTCATGTTGGCTGGCTATTGGGACCATCTGTGGACCCTTAAGAAAGACTGATGTCTGATTCTAATGTGCACTCATGGCTAAGGGCCACTGACCCGAAGACAGTGGTGGGAAGGTCGCAGAGAAAATGGTGGTATAGCAAGTGCATCAGTGAGAGCCCTAGTTCAGTGACTGCAGCTGCCCTGACTCGTCTCTTACCCTCTACCAGCTACTATGAAGCACTTAACAGGCACTGCCTAATTTAATCTTCACAACAGCTCCATGAGGTAGGTACTGTGATTTTCCTCAGTCTTCAGATGACAAAACTGAGGCTCAGAGAGCAGGCAAGTGGCTGAGCGAAGTTAGACCAACACCAAAGCTACTGCTCTTAATGACTTTGCTGGAGAATCTACCCGATAAACAGGTGAGGGTGTCCCCTGGGTCGCTTCATGCCATGCCACGCCCCTGGCGGCAACCCACAAAGCAGACAGACCTTTTCATTTCAAAAACAGTATGTGCCACAACACAAGGTACACACAATGTGTTGTCTAGAACCTTGTTTTAGAAAAAGAGGGACCTGTCCTGATTGTAATATGCATGAGAAAAAGCAAGACACCATTCACCTAGCCCTTGAAGTGACTTCCCAGAGAGTTTTGCTGTGAGGTAAATAGTGGAGGATTGTGCCCAGAATCTACCTGGAAGCTCACTAGAGGGATTTCTGTGTGAAACGGCCACTTCTACAAAGCTCCAGAAGGTGTCCCCACTGCTTCATGCTCTTAGAAAGGCTGCCAAACAGGTAGGCTGTGAAATCTCCGTTATAATCAGCTTCAAAGCTCTTTAGAAATACTTTCAAAACAGGATGGTTTTTAAAGACAATTTCTTTTAATGTCTGGCCTTCAGTAGATGTAGCTAGCTCTGGGGGGATTTTAATTAATATGAACACATAGATAAATCAAATGGACCCCTTTTCATGAATCAGATCACTAAGCGAAGCAAGCAGATGCAACCCTAATGCAGGTTCAGATGTGCACTGTTATTTTCCACTGATTTCTTTAGAAGTCAGCTTAGCTCAGGCTGAATCTCTAAAAGGCTGATGCTCTCCGTGGATATTGGAGACGTTGGGAAAATGCCTTAAAAAGAATGAATCTA
Source organism: Eulemur rufifrons (assembly GCF_041146395.1). NCBI lineage: Eukaryota > Metazoa > Chordata > Mammalia > Primates > Lemuridae > Eulemur > Eulemur rufifrons. The sequence continues at coordinate 15,570,232 of NC_091005.1, read as the reverse complement.
TAATAAGGTGACTAGAGTTCGTCTATCATAACATAAAAGCAGGACAAAAAGTTTTATAACACTTAAAATGAAAAACAGCCTGATTCATTTATCTATGGAGTAATAGATAGGGTGTCTCAGGAAATTGGACTAAACTGCATTGCAAATAGAAGCAGACTGTGTGAGTCCTAACGTGCGGATAACTTTCAAGTTAAACATAAAGAGAGCTAAAGGCCTAACCCCCTCCATAGTTCTCCCTCTGCTTGGCCTTGAGTCATTTGCAGGTTGACTACAAAGGCAGGAAAATTGTTTCTGGAAGCTCAGACTTGATAGACGGCTTACAGCCCTCTCGTTAGCCTCAGAGCCTAATCGGATCCCCTGGTCAGATAAATTAGCTGACCCATCACAGCGGAAGAGAAGATTCTAGATGAATGGGCTACAGGAGGCCTGTATGATGAAGGCCCTGGGAGGGTTCTGGGGACATCAGGGATGGAGTATAAGGTAGCCTACTGTTCTCTTTCACGAGGGACTTCACATTTACTAATAATGTCCTATTTGTAGTGGGGGTGATGAGACATAGACATTTCATTATTATGCTTAAAGTGTGTGTAAGTTGTTACATACACTTTTGTATGTATGATGGACTCTCACAATCCAAAGAGAGTGGATGTCAGGGAATGTATGGAGTAAGAAAGGCCTCTGCTGGCTAATGAAGCCATTACTGACCTTCCGCAGAGGCAGTTTCAGCTAAGTGAGGGGGTCAAAAGCCAGCTGAAATTGGGTTGGGGAGTGAACAGAGGCAACTGGTGTATTCTGTTTCCTTACATCGCCTGGTGTAGCGTTGGTGATGAATACAAGAGGATGAAGGGCTTTCTAAGATGGGGGGCACTTGTCCTGAGGGCAAAGGAACAGGGAGCTTGAAGATACTGAGAGTGAGAGATTATTGACAGAGAGGAGCACAGACAGAAAGCTTGGCCTGGAAAAGCAACAGATGCTATTTCAGTACAGTCGCACTCTGCATCTGCAGGTTCCACACTGGGGGATTCAACCAACCATGGATTGAAAAAATTTGAGAAAAGGAAAACAACAAAAAATAACAATAAAATAATAAAAAATAATACAAATAGAAAACCAGTACAATATAGTAACAATTTCATTTATTTATTTTTTTCTGAGATTGGATCTTGCTATGTTGCCCAGGCTGGTCTCCAACTCCTGGGCTCAAAGAATGCTCCCATGTCAGTCTTCCATGGCTGGGATTATAGGCGTTAGCCACCACATCCAGCCAATATAGCAACTGTTTATAGAGCATTTATATTGTAGTAGGAATTGTAAATAATCTAGAGATGATTTAAAGTCTTGGGGAGAATATTCAAAGGTTATATGCAAATACTATACCATTTTATATTAGGGACTCGAGCATCCACAGATTTGGGCATCTGCAGGGGTCCTGGAACTAATCTCCTTTGGATACCTGAGGGACATGGATGACTATATTTGAAAACATGGATTTAAACAAAAGTGAAGGGCTCATCTTCCTCTTGAGTAGGGAGAAGGAAAAGGGGTGATGAAAGCAGCAGCCTGAAGAAAAGAAATCTCTGGTGTGGGCTGCAGCCAGCGAGGACCAGAGGGAAGAAAGCCACCCGCAGAGGGTAGGAGGGATCCTAGAGGGAGGATTTGTGGGCAAGACGGCAGAAGGCAGAGCCATCACTGCTGAAGAAAAATCGACAGAATGTACTGACCAACTGGGTACTAGGGGAGAGGAAGAGCCAAGAAAAAATGACACAAAACCAGACAGGCTAGGAGCTGGGCACGCCCTTGGGAATGTTCATGATCAATTTTACTAGCAAATAATAAATTGCTTTCCAAAGTGATTTTATCAATTTACACTTCCATCAGCAACGTCTGGGCTTCTATTCCTCTATGCCCCCAACAACACTTGGTAGGATCATATTTAATTTTATCTAACCTGGTAGGTCTGTAATAGTGTCTAGCTGGAAATGTTTTAATTTCTATTTTAAATATCACTAATGATGTGGAACATCCTTTTATTCTTTATTGGCCATTCATATTTCCTCTTCTATGAAATAACTACTCATCCTCTTCTCCCATTTTTTAATTGAATTCTGTCTTTTTCTTCAAGGGCATTCTTCATATATTATGTACGAGGATCATCTGAGGGTACTATGTATGCCAAAAACTTCTCTTCGTTTGTGACTTGTCTTTGTACATTTTTTATGACATTTTTTTGATGAATAAAAGTTCTCAAATTCAATGTAGAAATTATTAATAGTTTCATTATGATTTTGTGTTTTTTTATATCTTGTTTAAGAAACTATCTTTATTCAGAGATCAAGAGATTATCCTGCATTTTCTTGAAGTTTAAAAATTTTGACTTTCGGCCGGGTGTGGTGGCTCACGTCTGTAATCCTAGCACTCTGGGAGGCCGAGGCGGGAGGATCGCTCGAGGTCAGGAGTTCGAGACCAGCCTGAGCAAGAGCAAGACCCCCATCCTCTACTAAAAATAGAAAGAAATGATTTGGACAGCTAAAAATATATATAGAAAAAATTAGCCGGGCATGGTGGCACATGCCTGTAGTCCCAGCTGCTTGGGACGTTGAAGCGGGAGGATCACTTGAGCTCAACTGTTAGGAGCTGCAGTGAACTATGATCCTGCCACTACACTCTAGCCTGGGTGACAGAGTGTGAAGAGTGAGCAAGACTCTGTTTCAAAAAAAAAAAAAAAAAAAAAGGAAGAAATGGAACTCTTATCTTGTTTCTGATTTTAAAAGAAATGCTTTTAACATTTCATCATTTTTAGAAGTTATCCTAGATCAGGTTAAGGAATTTTCACATGAATAGTTGCTAAGTTTTATTGAATATTTTTCCTTAATCTATTGAGATGACCATATAACCATAACCTGGAATAAACCCAATCTCATCACGATATCTTTTTATACTTTGCTGGATTCAGTTTGCTAATATTTTGGTGAATGTTTTGCATTTTTATTTTTGAATTAATGGGTGAGAATGGCTTGAAATGTTTACGCTTCTGACCTGGCTTAATAGGTTTTGGTATGAAGATTAAGTTAGTTTTATAAAATGAATTGGGTAATATTGTCTTTTTAATTTTTCTCTGAAAAGAATTTGGAATTATTTGTTCCTTAAATTCTTGGAGAAACCTTCCTGTATCTATCAGAGCTTTGTGGTTTTTTTTTTTTTTTTTTAAAGGGAAGAGTTGATTGAAACTATTCAATTTCCTCAATGATTATAAGGCCATTCAGATTTCTAGTTTTTATTTTTTTAGAGTCAGTTTTGGCAAGTCGTATTTTCCTAGGAATATGTGCATTTTAGTCAAGTTTTCAAATTTGTCGCTGTAAAGTTACTCATGACTGTCTCATTATCTTTTTAATATCTGCTGCAAACTGTAGTTATATCACTTGTTTATTTTTCATAATGTTTGTGGTTTTTTTTTTCCTTGATCAGTCTTGCCTGAATTTATCAATTTTGTTAGTCTTTTCAAATAATCAACTCCTGGTTATGCTGATTCTTTGTATTTCATCTTAATTTTCTCCTTCATTAATTTCTGGTCATATATTCAGTATTTCCATTTGTGTACTCCTTGGATTTATTTATTTATTTTTCTAACCTTTTTAAGTTGTGAATGCTTAACTCAATTTTCATCCTTCCTTCTTTTCTAACATAAACTTTTAAGGCAGGGTTTTTCAACAGCAGCACATTTTAGACCAGATAATTCTTTGTTGTTGGGGGCTGTCCTGTGTGTTTATTATCAGATATTTAGTAACATCCCTGGCCTTTTCTGACCAGATGCCAGTAGCTCCCTGAGTTATGAAAAGTCTCCAGACATTGCCAAGTGTCCCTTGGGGGACAAAATTGCCTTCAGTTGTGAACCACTGATTTAAGGCTACACATTTTTATTTATGTACAGTTTAGCTTCATCTCTGTTAGCTTATTTTCATCATCATTCAATTCTAAGCACTTTCTAATTTTCTTGTAATTTATTTCACCCATAGGTTGTTCCAATGTATGTTTTAAAAATGCCTAAGCCTGTGTTTTTATGTACTTGTTTGTTTCTAGTTATATATTTGCTATGGATTTCTGACATATAAGATTTATTGAGATTTGCTTTAAGACCTAGTATATGGTAATTTTTCATAACTGGAAGATTTTTTTAGTGCAGTGTTCTACATATATCAATTATATTAAGCCTATTAATTGTGTTCAAATTGTCTATAGTAGTGTTGTCTGTTAGAACTTTCTGCAGTGATAGAAATGTTCTTTATCTGTGCTGTCCAATACCATAGCCATAGCCACATGTGGCCATCTAGCACTTGGGAGATAATTAGGTTTAGATGAGGTCATGAGGGTGGGGCCCTCCTTATGGAATTAGTGCCTGTATAAGAAGAGACACCAGAGTATTCTCTCTCTCCCTCTGCCATGTGAGCCTAGTGTGCAAAGGTGGCCGTCTACAAGCTAGGAAGACAGCCCTCACCAGAATCTGACCATGCTGGCCCTGTGATCTCAGACATCCAGCCTCCAGAACAGAGAAAAAAATGTCTGTTGTTTAAGCTACCTGCCTATGGTAGCTAGCTCTGGCAGCCAGAGCTAGGTAATGCAATGTACTTAAGTGTAGGGATTTTTTTCAACATTGCTTTGTGACTTGACTTAATGTAACACTTAAATGTAATTAGGGATTAGTTAACTAAGCCCCAGCACCAAGGGTTCCCTGGAGGAAGCCCAGGAACTGACAGGTGGGGTGGGAGGGAGGAAGAAGGACCCCTCTACTCTCTCCTCCACCCAGCATCTCTGCTCGCAGGTGATTTACATTAAAACAAGTTCTGCTGTAAAGAGTATGAACACTACTAAATTAAATAATATATGTGTGTAAGTTATATTTATTTAAGAAACATTTTCTATATAAGCAAACCTTAATAATTTATGTAATATATCATATGTAACACATATTGTATTTAATTATATTCGCTATGTATTTCAAGTCTACTTAAGTAATGATATTCCTTCTCAAGACATAAAATAACCCCTTAGATCTTAGATATTCTGTATTGCCCGTCCTCGCAGTTAGTTATTGCTACTTCCTCAATGGCAGTGAACCAAGCTGTAGGAATGATGCCCAGAAGGAAAAACAAGTCAGCTCCCATAACAAGGGGTTGAACTTGAATTTCCAAACCTGTCAACAGAAGGATAGTGTCCGAGATTTCACGGCCTTCTGAATGGATGCAGGATGGCTTCTCCTAGAACTCCCATCCTCCCCTCTTTCAAGGATGATCAGTTAGAAGCTGGTGCTGAAACTGTGGGCAGCACCCCCGGCAAGGTGACAGCCCCACAGTGACAATTTAACCAGTCTACAGCCCCAATTGGGGAATGCTTGCCCTCCTGTGACAGTGCTGCAGCCTCAAAAAAGAGGGCCAGTGAGCAAAGAGGAGCGGGAAGCAGGCTGTGCTGCCAACGTGCTCTCTTGGGGGCCCTACGCACACACATGTGCACACATACATGCACACACAAGCACAGCAGATGCATGTGTTGTGACAGGAATATTAAGAGTGTCTAAGCATCCTCATACCTGCCAAACAAAAGAAAAAGAAAACCCTATCATAAGTTTTTGTTTCTTTTACCAACTGCAAGGCTTAGAAGAATTCTAATTGGAAAAGAAAGGTTAGTGTTGTTATATCTGATAAAAGTGACCTTTAGCCAACGAGAGGTTTATGTTTTTCTGATGCCAGACAGAAAGAGTCTGTCTGGAGGGCAGGTGACATTTTTTTGGTCTATTCTAGGTGACATTTATGCCTTGAACATTTCCATTTGACAGGTGCCAGGAAGCCGACAGGAAGGAATCTTAAACCAGTTATGAAACTATCTCCCTCTCTCTACAAATACCCAGGTGGGAGAAGGTGATCAACTAAAAAGTATCCGTTGAGCTTCTACTCTGTGCTAAGGACTGTGCTAGGCTCTGGGGCTCCAGAGGTGGCAGGGCAGATGTGCTTTCTGGCCTCATAGAGGTTAATAGCCAGCTGGGAAGGTGGACATTGAGCCAGAGTATATGAGTGATGTGAGTCACCAAGGAGATGTGACTACCAACGCCCATGACAGGTCTCTGGCCTAGGGAAGGACCCTGGAGAAGGCCTCCCCAGGGAAGGATGCTGAGGCTGAGACCTGAAGAGGGGGCAGGAGGCAGCTGGGTGGGGGTGGGGACAAGCGTCCAGCAGAGGGGGCAGTTGGAGAGGAACAGCACGGGGTGGGACAGAGGCCAGCATGCTAGGTAAACAGAGAGGTCAGTGTGGTGAGGAGGGAGCTAAACTTGAGGGAACACGGGACCAGCACATTCCAAGCCCTGCAGAATGCAGGAAGTGTTTTGTGCTTGATTCCAAGAAGTGTGGGTAGTCACTAAGGGCTGAAAGCCAGGGTGGTGACATGCTCATAACCTGGCTCCTGAGTGCAGAGTGGACTGTGGGCGTGTGTGAGGCAGAGAGCCCTGGGCTGTGGCCACAGTCTCAGCAACAGGTAATGGTGGCTTGATCCAGGGTAATAGCAATGGAAACAGCAATGAGGAGTTTAGAAGGCAGAAGAGGTAGAACTTGGTGGTGGACTGGATGGGGTGAGTGGGGTTAAGGAGAGGAAGGAATCCTTGTGCCTCCCAGGAGAACACTGATGTCATTTGCTGGGACAGGCTGCAGTGGAGGGGAGGCAGAATCACCTGGGAGATATCCAGGAGGAGATGTCAAGAAGGCAATGGACTTGGAACTCAGCAGCGGGTCTAGGTGGAGCTACACACTTAGAAGCTCAGCAAGAGAGGCTGACTGATGCTCTGGGCATGAGTCAATCTCTAGGAGGAGCACAGGGCCTAGGGCAGGGCCCTGCAGCCTGCTCCTATAGCGGGGTTGCTGGCAGAGTTGAGAAAGAATTGTTGAGGGGATGAAAGGAAAAGCAGGAGAAGATGGTGTTCTGCAAGCCAAGAAAGGAATGTTTCAGGAAGAAGGGGTTGGGCAACTGTGCTGAATGTGGCTAAAAGTTATCTTTTGGAAAAAAAACCCAAAAAACGAAAAAACCCCGACTCTGTCACTCTCTTGATTACAAATCTCATCACTGCCTCCAGAAACAGTCTAAATTTCTTATGGAACAACAGGCCTCCCACACACTGCTGTCAATACACCTCTCCAGACTCACCTCCCATAACTTCTCCCACCCCAGTGAAGTCTGTGCTCTGGCCACACTGGCGTAGCCTCTGCTGACACCATAGTGGGTGTGTGTCACTGCTGTCCAGCACCCATTCTCTCAGCTGTCAGTTCCTGTTTGGAGAACTACTGCATTCCCACCTTCAGCCCCTACAGTTATGGGATCACCATGTGCAGCTTTTGGGGTGGGGCATGTGACCAGGCTGACAATGACAAGTGCATCGCACTTTCCTGGCAGCAACTGATTAGGGGTGGGAGGCAGGAAATGTGATTAAGTAGGTCTGACTGGAGGGAATCTTCTGGAAGTTCTAGGAGAAAGAGCTCAAGAGTCCTGAAGGCCATGGATCGAGGAGTGCGGGCAGCCATTCGGTAACCACGAGGAAAGCTGATCTGAGAATGGGGTCAACACATGAAGTTGAGCAGAGCCGAGAGACAGAGAGCCTGTTTGAATTCTCGCTGTGAGTCAGGCTATAAGCCAGAATAAATCTGAACTTTTAAGATGTGGAAACCAATGAATTTACTTTCCTTTTACTTTTTGCTTAGGGTCAGGTTTTCTATGACTTGCAGCAGAATGAACCCATGAATCCAAACTGGCATATACATGCTATTCCTGTTACCTAGAAGGCTTCCCCGCTTCTCCATCTGGAACATTTAACTATGACTCCCTGGTGCAGCCTTTTCCAACTCCTCGGGGCACTCCATGTCTCCCTCCCACCCCCAGAGCCCGATGTTATCACATGTTCACTGGACTTTACACATCTGCCTTCCCCACTGGCCCCAGCATGGGCATTGTGTCTTGTTCACTTTTATAACCCTGATGCCTCAATATCTGGTCCACAAGAATAATTTACCAAATGTTTTCTGAACGACTCTCTGAATGAACGAATGAACAAATGAATTATAAGCAGAGGCTCAATACAAAGAGATAGGAAGATACTGAAGAAAGAGAAAAATGGTTAAATAACCAATGAAAACTTAAGTGTATTATCTTCAGTGCTGGCCAAATACATTTTCAAAATGTCATTATTTTAATTATGAAAATGGCCTCTCAAAAATATAAAATAAATAAAGCATGTCCTTGTTCCCAGATGGAATAAACTCACTTAGCTGTGTTACATCAGAATAACTCCACAAAATCTGGTATTCAAAGCGCATTAGGTCAGGTTGGCTGATTTTGCCATAATTATTTTAAACATTTACCATCTACAGAATTTCATTCCAAACCCAAACCGTCCACAGCACTTAATGAGCAGGTTCCAACGCCCAGGCCCAGGACCGGCTGCTGGCTTCGGTGCTATGCTGGGTCATCATTAGATGTCTCCGGAAGACATCCAGAGCAAGTTGCTGTTACCGTGGTAACGAGCACAGGAAAGAAAAGGGTGGCTGTCAGATATAAGATGAGGATTATGTACAGGACGCACTCACAAGCCTCTAAGGAAACAACACGCGGTTTCCTCAGTTAACAATGTCCACACGATATTCACATGCTAAAAACTGAGTGTCAAACATCCAATAAGGAAATATACAAAAGCCCTTAGTCCTTGTTGTCAATCAAGAAGAAAATGCAGCAGTCACCACCTCCCACTATGTTTTAACTGTGTATATGTCTATACATACATACATTTGGACCAGAACAGAAACCCATTGATATGCAGAATAGGCAACATGGAGCTCGGCGTGGCACACAATGTACAGTCCTCTCAATCCATGCTTTGAGTTTGAAATGCTTGTTAAGTAAACTCTACAGGCAACAAAACCAAAAATAAAAAAGTGGGACTGTATCAATCTAAAAAGCTTCTGCACAGCAAAGGAAACAATCAACAGAGTGAAAATATAATCTATGGAATGGAAGAAAATATATCTGATAAGGGGTTAATCTTCCAAATATGTAAGAACTTGTATAACTCACCCAATATAGCAAAAAAAAAAAAAAACCCCTAATAACTTAATTAAAAAATGGGAAGGACTTGAATAGACATTTCAACGAAGATCTACAAATGGTAACAAGTATATAAAAAATGCTTGACATCACTAATTATCAGGGAAATGCAAATTAAAACCACAATGAGATATCAGCTCACACCTGTTAGGATAGCCATTATCAAAAAACCAAAAGACAACAAGTGTTGCTGAGAATGTGGGAAAACTGGAACCATGTACACTGTTGCTGGGAATACAAAATGGTGCAGCCACTATGGAAAACAGTATGGTGGTTCCCTTAAAAATTAAAAATAAAACTACCAAAAGATGCTGCAATCCCACTCCTGGGTATTTATCCCAAAACACTGAAATCAAGATCTCAAAGAAATATTAGCACTCCCATCTTCACTGCAGCACTTAAAAGAGTAGATCTCATGTTAAGTGTTCTTACCACAATAAAATAATAATTTTTTAAAATACTACAAAGACTTTTTTTTAGTGATAAATGTCTAATGATCTTACTACTAGATTCGAAATTAAGGCAGGCTTATGGATATTGCTCTGTTAACTTAGTAGTCACTGGGGCTTTCAAAGATGTTTTATATACTTTTCTAGTTTGGAAATCTAGGGTGGATCATGATTTTAAATTCCTTGTTACTTCTGTCCATAACTAGTTGTCAGAACTGAAAACATGCACGAATGACCAGGACGGAGAACACAGGAAGAAAACCAGTGCCAAGGCTGAAAGAGGAAAGGAACGAAGAGCAGAGTGCTGCGGGATTTCTATGCTGGTGGTACCTTATCTGATTTTCCTCATCGTTCACCAAGAAGAACCAGCGGAACTTCACAACCAAAGGGCTGGAGTTGCTGATTGTAACGTATCGAATGACCTCCGTATCGTTCAGGATACAGCCGAAGTCCAGCTCCATCGTCTCAAAACTGAGGTTGGGGTAATGCACCTCTCCATGTAGGTTCAAGCTGTCTACCTGAGGGTGTTCCACATACTTAATTTCTAGAATTTCTTCTGCCACCCAATTGTTCAAATCAGTTCTGTAGAAAGGGTCAAACTTGATCAGCAGGTTTTTTTCTTCATCAATGTCCAGTTTAATAGGCTAAAAATAAGATAAATGGGGAATTACCAACTTTTGTACTATGCATTTCCAACCTGATACATGAAACAGGACAACCAAATTTATTTATACAGATTTATGTACACACAGATACATATATATTAGTATAAAATCCATATATAAACACACATACATAATTAAACAGCTAGTACATATAAGTACAGATATTTGTATATATGCATACACATTTTATTAGTTGAAGATGAAAGCAAGGAGAATCTGGAGAGGAATTATTTGAAGGAAGGGATTTTGATAAGAGTCGAGTGGGGTTATAAGAATTCTTAACTGAAAATAGATTGTGAAATGATCTTTCTAGACAAGTGGAAAAAGTTCTTTGCTTAAGAAAATTTTAAAAAAGGCTTTCTAAAGCACTGGGGGGCTCTGTAGAGAGTGACCCAGAAAGGGACATATTAGGTGATTTAATTTCTTTTCCAATGTCCGCAATCCGAACTTTTAAGCACAGTGTTATCTACTTTCTGCTGTTTTCTATTCAACTTAAAATGACAGTCCACAGCTGTACAGGGTTTGTTCGGTAGATTTTATTTGTTCTTTTCCCTCTTTGATTCAAATCCCCATGTGTTCCTTGATGCCAGTGTCTGCACTAACACCTTCTCCTGGAAAGGCTATGACTGAGCTTTTTTAGGCAATGCTCAATTCATTTAATGGGCACGAAAGCCACCTTGTGGTTTTTCAGCAAGTGCCCTGAGGCAGTTGGGACTAATGCATACAGGAATGAATCTGTCTACCGTATACCTCCTCTTTTCACTGGACTTAAACAGTTCAGGTATTTAACTGTGCACTTCAGTGACATGATTAGGAGATTTCGATAAAGCCAATTGCCTGATTCAACGATCAGAGAAAGTCATGACTCTTCAGTTGGCCTAATCCCACCTGAAAGCCAGCCCAGCCACCTGTCCTTTGACTCTACCGCTGGCACAGGTGGCCGGGCACAATTGAGACCCCATCCTTGTAGACCGTGGTATCTCTAGCACTTGATATCACAATGCTTGGTGTTTCAATGTTTTGAAACATTGAAAGATGTTTGATTTGAAGATTGACTTCAATTTTTTTTCCAGAGGAATTTTGTAGAAATGCTACAAAAAATTACATTATATATAAAAGCACAAAGAAGAAATTAGAAATTCATCCAAAATTTTACCATATATTATTTCGCACAGTTAACATTGGGTAAATGTTAGTCCAGACATGATAGAGGGATAATAGAATTTTATAAAAATGGAATTAGACTACATTATTTTCTAAAAAATATATTTGAATTTTTTTCTCAAAAATATCCTTAAGTTTTTCTTACACAAGGGATATTAATTCCTAAGGTTACGGACTCTGGAGCCAGACTGCTTGGGTCCAAATCCTGGTTCTGCCAGTTACTAGCTGTGTGACCTGGGGCAAAACACAGGACCTCAGTTTCTCTATCTGTAAAATAGGGCTAATAACAATAACTACCTCTTTTTAAAAGGCTGTCATGAGTAATTATATGTGTGAGGTGTTTCAGGGCAGTGCCCTACAGGTAGTGTGTGGTATATACATGTTAGTTATTACTATGTTCCCTTTACAGCCAAGGAAAAAGATGGTTAAACATAAAGCACTTTCAACTTTGGAAATCTCTTACTGACACCTGGCTGTAAAAGGGGGTGACACCAGCACACTTATGCTCTCCCCACCTCCCAATTTTTATTGGCTATAGTGAAGTTTAAAAAGCTGAGGTTTAAAACATTCTGCTCTGAGGTCCTAACTGCCAAAGCTGTGTAGTCTCGGTTGTATAATTAAATGGACTGAGTCCTCCTGTCAGTCTTTTTCTCACAGTTTTTTCATTCCCAAGCCCCTTATTTGATTCTTCTGGATGGTCGGATTTCACTGGCAAATTAGTTTTTCAAGGGCGTGTGAATGGCGTACTCAATGTTTCCTTGCGTCCTGAGAGGGCCTGTTACTGTTGTACTCAAAGGATACTTTGGCTGGTTATAAAATTCTTGGGTCACACGTTCTTCCCCTCAATACTCTGTAGTCACTGCTCTGCTGTCATCTGGCATTAAGTGTTATTGTGGAGAAGTCTGAGGTTAGTCTAAACTCTAACATCTTCCCTTGATAGGTCTTTTCCCTTGGTTATCAGTAAGTCCTGTAACGTTACTAAGATGTGCTTCATTGTTGAATATTTTATATTATTTTGTCCCAGGACAAGTGTGGCCTTATTTCAAAAAATCTTTTAAAAACATTTCTTTATATTTTGAATAGATAGAACAATGAAAAAGCAAGTCATCCTTGTGCCCTTCTCTCCAACTCTTACCTAAGCCAACTAGTTTCCTACCCCGAGGCAACCCAGGTTAAAAATGTCTTGTGTATCCTTGTAGATTTATTCTATGGTTATAAAATCATACTTGTATATGTATTATTTAATTCTTTGCACATATGCTAGCACACTGTTGCACATCTCACTTTTCTCACTGGGAGGTCACTCAATATCATTGCATGTGGAACTGCTCCATTCTTTCCAATAGCTGCATTTCATTCCATCATGTGATTCTGCCATCATTTATTTAGCCAGTCTCCTATTGATGGATATTGGATCCCAATCTTTTGCTCTTACAATCAACACTGCAATGAATATCCTATATATATATGTCATTTTGTATATTGTATCTATGTCTGTAGAATAAAGTTCTAAGAATGGACAATCTTGCAGGGCTGTTTAGAGAATGCTACAATCCTGTCCCAGACTGGTGGCCAGGGTAAACTCCTAGCTGCCTCCCTCAGCTTGGTTCAGATTTCTCGGTATTTGGAGAAGGGCTTGCTGCTTTGGGGACTGGGCTTGGCTATTTCTTCATTTCCTTGCGTATGGAGTTTTGATTGGATTTCAGTGGGGAGAAAAAAATCTTTACTATCATTAGTAGAAAGTCACTACTTTCTATAGATTGTCTTCATTATAGTGGGCTGGAGTGAAAGCATTATCATAATGAGCTGGAAGTTCTCACACCATTAGTGATAGTGTTTCTAATGAATGATATTGGAATTGATTACTCATTTTAAATTTTTTGTGGTCTTTTCTGTTTGTTTCCTTTGAATCCTTTCCATTTTTCTGAACTCGAGTTAGGTGGTGTATTGTTATTATTCTCTTCCTTTTCCACACACACAGCCCCCCCCAGGAGCTTGTTAGGACTCCCCTGTTGAAGTACCTCAGGAACGGCGGGCAGCGGGGATTTATCAGTCTTGCAGACAAAGAAGGGTCCCGAGATTGACAGCAACATGTTCACGGGCAAGGTGGAAATGTTCTTTATGACCAAGGGCTGGTAATCAGGTTCCAGCACAGCATCAGGTGTCTGTAAAAACAGAAAAATAGGAAACAAAACATGTCATAGTAAACATAGTGAGCCTTTAGCAACGAAAGTCTCATATTCATTAACAGCAAATTCAATGCTCTCTCTCCCCCGGTGTATGTGTGTATATGTATGTATGTGTGCGTATGTGTGTGTTATTCTTTTCTCCCTTACAGAAGTTTAGATAAATCACGTGGAATGATGTCTGGTTGACTACTAAAAAGTGGATCTATATAACCCAGAGAACATACATCAGACTTTCCTCTCTTGTTTAGTTAAAAAAACCTATACGAGTCATGCTTCTGGATAGAACTATTACTATTGAAGTTTCCACAGTGTCATAAAACAAAGTCTAATAAATTAGTGATATCTTGTAGATAAACCTAGGTATCATTATAATGAATAAAGCATTTTGCCCTTATATTTTTTCCATGCTTAAAATAACCAATTTGCAAATATACTCAATTTGTTATATTGACAAATGCTCATAACTATTTCCTAGAAACTTTTTCTGATAACACCAGGACAGTTGATTTAGAAGCATATTTTTACTGTGTTAGACATAGCAGATTTAATTCTCAACTAGAAAAGATATCAGAAATGAATCTTGAGCCAGAAGTTCTGGCCAGACTGAAATTTTCTCATTCTGATGCTGGCGCCCACATTATATCTTGTGTGCCCTGGAAAGGGTGTCCTCTAATATTAGCAGTAGGGTGACCAGAAGCCTCAATATACAGCCTCCAAAGAGAACCTCTCTCCAGTCATTCCCTGGCTCTTCTAACAACTCTACCCTGTTTTTCCAGGCCTCCTTGTTTTGATTTGCCTTTTCTCTTTGTTCCAATTTCAGTTAAATCTTCCTATTTCAGATTTTGATCTGACTATCTTCCAGCTCTCTTTCCAGCACAGTCTTCCTCCCACTGTGATTCCCAGGTCCCCTGGCCCTGGGTGAGCTTGGGTGACCAGTGCCCATTGGCTTGAGCCTCCTGCCTCGGTTGTACCCCACTACCCCCGGGGTCCACTCTCAAGGTTATTTTAGGGGTCTGGTATGGCATTTGCGCTGAGATGCCAGCCTTTGTTTCCCTCCCTGTAACACGGTAACACAGACACCAGACTCACCGTGCACCTGCAGGTTGCACGCTACAGTGTAGGGAGGGATGAAGCAGCACTTTGGGGCTTACTAAGCAACAGGCTGCATGGAGAATTGTCCACCCAGTGACCTTCCCTGAAGGCTGCTGTGTCACTGCAGATGGCTTTGAAGTGAAGAAGCCACACTTGGTTGGTTTTGGCAAGAGGCCATTCAGAGGTTAGTGATGAGAAGTGGAAGCACTGAGAAGCCATTCTATTTTAAAATGACCCCTTCTCTTTGGGTTTCTGTCTCCCCAAATACCAGCAGACAGAATTTGCCGCTGGAACTTCATGAAGCAAGCTGGCTGCTAGTTTCAATTGACCTTTTCAATCCCACAGAGATGTTTCTGCAGGATTTCACCTCTGTGGCTTATGAATGGTATGATAGTTATAAAGTAGATCAAAACCAAGGAAACAGTTACAGAAAAATTCTTTCCATAGACAGGGTTGGTATCATTATGTTCTAATGCATCAAACCGGATGTACTGCCTGGAGACGAAAACAAGGAGATGGAGCAGATAATTGGGTGTCATGCAATTAAATCTGAATATCGAGGCCTAGCAGGTCTCTTACACATGCTGGGCAATGAAGTTGCATTTCCTAATTGTCCCTCATATGGATTACATGTGAGCAGGAAATGAAAATGAACAATATAGTACTAGGACAGATTTCAAACTTCCCATATTTGGGGGAAAAGAGAGAAGGGTGGAAACAAGCAGAGAATTGTAGCTCAATTCACTTTTTGATTCAATAAGAAGTTGATGCCATATTCAAAATATTTGTATATTTTAATCTAGTGATAAACTCAAACAACAGAGATTTAAACAAAAATATACTTGCCCTTGCCCCCCGACAAAGGCATAAGGATATGAAAAGAAGAAAAGGAGCAGGAGTACTACCCACACATTTTTATGAGTGTTTATGGGCTTAGAAAACTCTAATAAGAAACTAAGCTGAATATTTAACATATATTACAGTGTCATTCACGGAACAGCTATTCAATAAATAGTCATTGAACTTTC
The DNA here is from genome assembly GCF_041146395.1 of Eulemur rufifrons. Taxonomy (NCBI): domain Eukaryota; kingdom Metazoa; phylum Chordata; class Mammalia; order Primates; family Lemuridae; genus Eulemur; species Eulemur rufifrons. Next base: position 15,554,516 of record NC_091005.1, on the reverse strand, counting down.
TCTGAATAGCTGCATTCAGAGAAAATATGATGCTACCAAATCCAGTGCAGCTGTTGCCAATAAATATCTTTACTGATTACTTATTAAATAAAAAGGAAGAATTTAAAACAGAGCACTAAAGCTTAATAACTGTAGCAGGAACTCTTGTAGTATTTTCTTTTTACACGTCTCATGGAGCTTGTTGGCTCCATGTTTTGCTTGTTAGTTGAGCTTCCTGGAACCCTTATTCTATTTCTTCAATGTCCACTTTCCCCACTCATCAGTTAAGCAGGGTCTTTGCTGTGTCTTTTCTGCCTTATACACTGTAGGTGTCTAATACTCTGTTAGGTGCTCAAAAATTATTTGTGGATTTGAACCTTGCCTCTCTTACTAGTCTATAAGCTCCCTTATTCACCTCCTAGCAGAATGCCTTGCCCATGGTGGTGCCCAGCAGATGTTCATTTGTTTTAATGAACAAAATATAATGGAATCCACTACCAGAATTAATGGTCTCGAACATTCTCCCGTAAACCTCCAAGTAATGGAAGGAACCCCAGTTCCTTACCCATGACTGCTCAGGCACTGCCACACCCGGCACTTTCATATGACAGCACAGATCATGCCATGGGACAATGGCTTACTTAATGCTTGGTCTTCCAAGTAGGCTGGGAAATTCAGCAGGGAGAACTGTTCTCACTGTTGTATCCCTAGCACCTGGCATGGTGCCTGGCACATGACAGGCCTTAATAAATATTTCACTCAGCAGCCAGCATGACTGTTTCAAAGACTAAATCTGATCACATCACTTCCCTTCCTGACACTCTCCAGTGACCACCCAGAACAAAGCCGACATCCCGAGCATGCCACCCAGGCACACTACACGTCCCCAGACAGATCTCTTGCCATCCATGGCACATTCTCTGTCCAAGGCAGCCTTTCAGTTCTTTAAGCCTGCCAAGCCGTCCGTTTCCTAACTCAGGCCTTTCCGTGCACCGCTCCCTCTGCTTATAATATTTTCCCCTCCTTGTCACCAAACTAATGTCTATTTTTACTTCAAGTCTCAACTTGAGGCACCTGCTCAAGGAAGCCATCTCTGACCACATGGACAGATGAAGTCAAGTCTCCTGATATATGCCCTCATAGCACCTCGCACCTCTTCTTCATAGCGTTGTTTATGATGGTAACTCAAACAATTAAATTTCAATAACTTTTTAAAAGTCTATAACTTCAACCAGCATCTTAGATTTGGTTGTATCTGTCTGGTTCATCAGATTTTCAGCACCAGCACTGTCCCCGACTTAGAACAGATATTCCATACGTGTCTTTTTTGGATAGTAAATAATTCTAGGATGGACACCTGCCTAGGAGTAGGTCAAATCCTACTGTGATATCTCCTCTACCTACTCACCATCCTGACCCCCTGCCCTGAGAGGCAGCCACTTAGTGCCTGCCCTTAATGGCCATATAAAATCAAGGACATATATAGCCACTTAAGTTAAAGAGTGTGAACCAAATAGTTCAAGTTGATTATTCTCCAGCTTAACTTGTATCTCAGTTTCCTCAAGCGTATCATGGGAGTGATAACAGAACCCACTGCATGAGTGACAAGTGGGAAAATGTACGCAATGAACACAGCTCAATGCCCAACATGTGCTAATCAGTAAGTGGTAGCTATTCTGACTGATTGTAATTATCAATCATTCTACTCCAACCCTTTCTCTAATGTGATGTTTATTTTACCTGGTTAGAGTAAAATGATCAAATAAAATGCATTTTCAGTGCACTGGAATACTCTTTTACTTTGGTCTTCTACATTAGGAATGATGAAAGTAGAATTTCCATAGCAATTTACATTTCAAAGGATTGTAGGTTTAGATTCAGAATTTTTAGTTGAACATGTACTAGCCTCTGAAGCTTAGGAAATACGAGCTGTGTAATGGGTATAACAGGATTCCTATTATCTTCCAAAATAAAAACGTGAACATGCTGACCCCCAGTTGGAGCATCCAGCCCTCCCTGGTGCGGCCCCACTGACCTTCTCCAGTCGGTAGATGAGCTGCTTGGCGGACAGCTGGATGAGAGGTGCGATGAACTCGCAGGTGACGTTCACGATCGTCACCAAGCTCTTCCCCTTCTTCGCCCCGATGACAGCACGGCACACCAGCTTCTCTTTAACTACCTGCCAACGAGATATGCCAACATTTGGGGAATAACCATAACTCAGAAAACTTAATGACCCACCAAGAGCAAACTGATTCCCAACTACCTTCCTGGGGACACGAGGGGAGAGAACCCTTTCTGAATAGTGCATTTCAGGGATTGCTTTCTGTCACACATTACATTCCGGTTAGTTAAATATGGCTTTAACGGATTCTGTGTTTATTTCTGACTGCCCCTGAGGACACAAACAATTTACATTCAGTACAAATTACATATGTGTGTGTGTGTGTGTGGTGTGTAGGATCTATTATGCATCCGGGCTGTGTTAGGGGCTGACAGTACAAAACTGATAAACAAGGCAGATAAAACCCTTCATGGGGCTTATAGTTAAATGGTAGTTATATGATTTCTTATCAAACTAGCTGGAAACTGCAGTTGAAAAATTTTCACCTTTCATACTTAAATATTAAAAAAAACATGCATTAGAAACTAATATTTCCTTGGACCCAAGAAGCCCAGATTTTTATAAAGCAGAAGTTCCCAAAGTGAATTTATATCATAAATAGCTTATATTGAAGAGTGCTCAGGTTTGGGATGTTAATGAATCTCAGTCTTTTCTCAACTATGTAGCATGATTTGGAAGAACATTCAGGGAGGCTTTTAGCAAAGCTTAAGCTGAATTTGGTGCTCAAGAAGCTTAGATTTAGTGCCTTTAAAAACATGGTCAACTCTTGGATAACCACATTGTAAATATGCTCCTCCAACAGGCTGTCAGTGTCTTGAGATAAGGGGCTGTGTGCTATTCATCTTTGCCTCTGCAGTGCCTAGCACAGTATTTGTCACATGCTATATACACAATAAAAGTTGGCTGATGACCTGAGTAACAGAGAGAAGGAGCACATTATATACTCCATAATGAGAGATATACCCTTTTTTGGGGTACTGAGGATGTGTTTTACCTGAAAATGCTCCGCGAAGAAATAATGAAATGAAATAAAGTGAAATCTGTGACCTTAGAGAAGCAAAGCACTGCACTAGCTTTCCCATCGTGTCTGGTAGGAGATAAACTTCTTGTTGCTTCCTATTTCATGAGGGGACAAGTCAATACCACTTCCTAACTTAGTGACACAAACAGGAGCTTAAACAAGCATCATTTCTCATTAAAATTCTGCATTTGTGGGGTGGGAGAGATGCTTAAGTGACTTCAAAAGTCTTTCCTTTAGGTTTTTGATGGTTTCCAAACTCCACGAAGGTATCGGCATAAAGAGACACATGGTTTGGATCTACTAAAATGTTTTAAGTAGAATGTATGGTAGTAAGGTAAATAAGAGAAGAAAATCAGGGCTGCTGAAGATAAAAGTTGCTCTTTCATTGACACATAAAAAGATGATGTTTTAAAATGTGACACTGTTGTAGTAGTCAGACTGGGAGAAAAGAAACCAGGGATGTCCCAATATCTGGAAAAGAGAGGCAGTCCAGAGTCTATAAAAACACTCTTTTTGAATAAATATTAAATTAATACTGCTAAATGTTAATAGGAGAATTTGCTTTGGCTAAAAACTGGATGTTTCTTTACCAGAGACTTGCTAGTTGGTCACTGTCAACCCTGGGAATGAGAACCTGCTTTAAAGGGTCCTTTAAGGTTGGGTTCGTGGTAGCTATAGAAACAAACAGAAAACTGAGCAGACCTGAACCTTGAAAGCCACGGATGCTGCCATGGCAACTCAGTGCTGTATACAATCCTTGAGAAACCACATCCTTTCTCAGATAAATGTCAAGGGACTCTCCTGAGAAACACATATAGCACAGATTTATTTAGGAAAAAAATAACTTCTAAATGTGCTGTCCTCTTACCCTGGGAGTCGCAGAATAGCTTTCCAGTATCACATCAATCGTCTGGCCTGGGTACAGCTCCATTCTGATGGGGTGGAGCTGAAACACTGGGGTCTGTGGACCCCTGGGTTCCTGGGAGCCATCGGGCTGGAGCCGGCCATTAGCACCTCCCTTCTTAACCGGGCCCTTCTTGCTCAACTTGCCCTGGGGACGGAAACTTTCGTTCATCCAGAACAACTGTTGGACCCGACGTCCCTTGTTGGTCAACTTAAATCGGTAATAATGGGTATCCAGGCTGGAAAACAAGAGGCAGGTGTTGAGAGGATTCAACTTATGGATGTTCTATTCACCTCTACACCCTTGGGATTTATTCCTCTGGAAGTGTCTAAGACGGTGAACAACAAAATAAGACATTCCTTTTTTTAAAATGTGGGAAGGCTGTTATGATGCTACTAGGAACTAACACAGTAATGGGGCAAAATAGCATCTACTCAAGGGGCTAGTAGGGTTGGATTTGTGAACCTAGTTTTTTTTTTTTTTTAATTTCAGAATATTATGGGGGTACTAAGGTTTTGGTTACATGAATTGCTTTTATACAGTTTGAGTCAAAGTTGTGTGTCCATCACCCAGAGAGTGTACAATACACCTGGGTTTTGTCCCAAAGTTGCCACCACCAGGTAAGGGGCTGGAGAAAGCTCCACTCATCCTCAGTCTTCCTGGGCAGGTCACACCACAGGACACACAGACACAGTTCACGTGAAAAGCATAAGAAAAATGCTTCTGAGAAGTGAAAGGAAAACAAAATACCTACTGGGGGAGAAGCACATTTCAAATTGTGTTGAGTAAATTTCTACTGACTGAGTGAAATGTCTTCCGACAATGGGCTCAATTTGAAGGGAACTTGGAAGAGAAACAGCACGTATCCTCGAAGCCTTAACAAAGGTCAGGGAGACTGCAATGGGCCAGACACCATCTAGAGTGGTCACTTTTCTTAGACAACTGTGCTTTAAAGATGTTGCTAATTTCACTTATTAATTTGTTTATTAATTCATCCATCCTATAAATATTTATTAAGGACCTCCTGATTGACTGAATCTTTGCTAAAACTCAGATTTCTAAGCTCTTAGAGGTGGTTCAAGTGTGTTTTTGTTTGTTTGGGATTTTTTTGTTTTACTAATTTACAGGCTTACTTTAAAGTTTGTTTTTTTTTTTTTTTGGTGAAAGAACCTCTCTCAGGCACTGCGTGTTTTCAGTTTTACCAGGCTTTGAGATTTCATCCCATCTGTTCCTCCTTAGGAAATAACATCATGTATAATAAGTAAGTTGAAGCATCAAATAAATAATCAGAAGAAATGTTTGCCAGTTGTCAGGTATAACCATTTCTATCTAAGTATGTGTCCACAGGGCATGCTCACTGGGGCATCTCTACTTGGCAGTTTAACTTTATGGCTATACTGTTTATGAACTAGGCAGGGCCTCTGTTACTTATTCATAGTAAATCTTTCAATCATCACAGCAACCTAGTCATAATAAGTATATTTACTACCATTTTATAGATAAAGAAATAGAAGTTCTGACACCATTCACAGTAGCAAAGGCATGGAATCAAACTCAATGTCCACCAACAGATGATTATATAAAGAAAATGTTGTATATAATAAACCATGGAATACTACTCAGCCATAAAAAATAATCAAATCATGCCTTTTGCAGCAACATGGATGGAACTAGAGGCCATTATCTTAAGTGAATTAATTCAGAAACAGAAAGTCAAATGCTGCATGTTCTCATTTATAAGAGAGAACCAAATAATGTGTACACGTGGACATAATGGAATAACTGACATTGGAGACTCTGAAGGGTGAGAGGGTGAGAGGGAGGCAGGAATGAAAAAAATCACTTAATGGGTACAATGTACATTATTTGGGTGATGGTTACACTATAAGCCGAGATACCACAACCATGTACTATATCCATGTAACAAAACTGTACTTGTACCTCCTAAATATATAAAAATGAAATTTTTTGAAAAAATAGAAGCTCTGAAAATCTAAGGGAGTTGCCCCAAAATATGCAATCAGAAGGAGTGGCATATGGGTATTTCTTTAAACCAGGATTGCCAAAATTTTCGTTAAAGGTTTGAGTAAAAAATATTTTAGGCTTCTGGGGCCACATGGTCTCTGAAACAACTACTCGACTTTCCTTTGCAGTGTGAAGGCAGCCATAAACAATATGTAAAGGAATGGGCATGGCTGTGTTCCAATAAAACTTTATTTACAGAAACAGGCAGTGGGCTGTAGTTTACCCAGCCCTGCTTTTGACAATCCTTCTGAAGATTGCTGGCATCATGATTTTATGTCAAAAAGAATAACAATAGGGTTTAGGCAGAAGTTAAAGTTACAGTTTACTTTTATACTTATAGATTACTGTTAGCTAACCCTCCAATTTCAGGTAAGTGTCAGACTATCCTTTGGAGGTTATTTGACACTATTTGAAGATTAAGAAGAACAGGTAATTAAGTCTGGTTTGCAGTGTATTGTTTTCTATAATTATATTTGAGTGCATTTAAAGAAATTTGAAAATAGAAGCACTGAAATGCAATGACAAAACACCCTAGCTTACAGCCAGTAGACAGGCAGAGAGGAGGATTTTTATATCTGGTTGACTCAAAAAATATAATTGGATACTTGTCTAAAAGCATGCAGTTCAACTACCTGACTTGCCTGTTACTTAAGTCTCTACTGGTTCATAGTACTGTCAATCAATTCCCATGCTTTGTAGATGGAACAAAGGAAAGGAGGCATGGGTGGATTGTGGGGAGGGCTCCTGACTGATTATTATCAGTCACATCTTCTCGAAGCACAGCGCATCTGACTTGGTTTCAGGACCCGTTAGACTAGAAGGCAGGAGGAGCACCCTCTGAGATCTGTTCACAACACTGCGACAGGTACAAATTCAACTGGCCCCTAAGAGTCAACTAGTGATAGCTGTATGACTGTCCTGAGGACCTAGGAGTAAATCCCCACACACATCCTCTACCCTCTATCTCCACATTTAGATTGTTCTGCTCCGAGGTATCTCTAGTTACCACCTTTTACTGAAAAATTGAGATCTTCTAGCCTTTCCTGGGTGATCAGGGGAAGCAAACTGCAACCATCTCGGTTGTTGGTGCTATAGTGGGAAGGCAAGCAGAGGACATGACACCCAAAAAAGCTACTGGCTTTGTAACACCTGATAAAATACATTTGTAATAATTTTTATTAATACCTTCCTAGGTATATTCTACTTAGGTTACCACTAAGATATATCTGTAATTTCTACATTCATGGAGAGGGATGAGCAGCATATTGGAATCAAAGAGGAGAATCATGGTTGAAATTCTAAATTCATCACGGATAAACCACTGTAAGTTTGGGAGAAGAATGCACTTCCTACAAACCATCTCTTTCGCTGATGCAGAGGAACACAGATTGGAGAATGTAACAAAGCTATGACTAGAAAATATCTTCTTCTGGCTGGTGTACCCATCAGGAATGGGAAGTAAGAATGGGAAAGGGGAGGGACCGACGAGGCTAGTTCTATTTACTCAAAAACAATTTTCCAAAGTAGAAGTGATGTTCAGCTTATGCAACGTACATTATATCTATCAGAACTGGTCCATGATATTTCTGTACCTAAAAAGTGCCCCCAGATTGAGTTCTGGAGCAAAGGGCTTATCTGAAACGATGGTAGAACCAATTCCAGAAGCTTGGACAGGAATCTCATAGGTGTTGCTATTTTCAATGTCCAAAATAACTGTGTCCTTGAATGTCAGTATGTCATCCAGGTTGGCGGTCAGTGCCAATTGAACCTCAGTTTCCGGGGGAACCATGCCTTCATTGGGTTCAATCGTCCAAAGGGATTTTTTGTGTGCCTGCAACACAAGACGACAAGTTAACAGGGAAGATATTCTTGGCTTTTCATTCTGCACATGTCAAAGCCCACTATACTTCAAATGGTTGGCACCGTGGAATTCAACATAAGAGACAAACATTATTTTTTTGAATCAAAGCAGCTGGATGCTTGTTGGCTTTTCTTTTTTCAAAAAGCAATCTGATTCTGAAGAGAAAACCTCTGATTTTACTTTTGAATGCTCTGTGAAGATTCTTTGCATCTCTTTCCCAAGATGACAAACCAGTTCTCCAAGAAGCTTATACTAATTATCTGCTCTAATCTCCAAATTCTGAGATACTAACAGAAGGTACAACATTCTTTATGGAGTTTGAAAATTTTCAAAGAAATGTTTTTCAAATGCAAAATTTCTTGTGTTATAGTGAGGACGAGCAGTTTTCATTAATAAACATAGTAAAGGAAGTCACGCTGATTTCTGCTATTTCATAATAAAATTTCATTAGCTAAAATTCCAAACCTATTTTGAAATATAATCATGCATCACTTAACAATGGGGAAATGTTCTGAGAAATGTATTGTTAGGTAATTTCGCCAATGCACGAACATCATAGAACGTACTACCCAAATGTACATGGTGTAGCCTATTACATGCCTAGGCTGTATGGTATAGCCTATTGCTCCAAGGCTACAAACCCACACAGCATGTTACTGTACTGAATACTGTAGACAACTGTAGCACAGTGGTATTTGTGTATCTAAACACATTCAAACACAGAAAAGGTACAGTAAAAATATGGTATAATCTATAGGACCGCCATCGTATCTGTGGCCCATCTGACCGAAAGAAACATCATTATGCTGCACGTGACTGTATACGATAGGACTAAATTATAGAGTTGGAAGTCACTCCCAACAATCTTTTCCTTTTAACTGCTTAGATCCTCATAGCTTACTCCTTTTCCTCCTTAAGGTATTTGGCAAAGTAACACCTCTGAATGACACCTACTCTGACCATCACATTTTAAATTGCAAACCCTCCCCTAGCACTTGTGATCACATTTACTTTGCTCGATTTTTTTCCCCTTAGCACTTATCATCTTCTAACATAGTGCATAATTTACTTATTTATCATGCTTATTGTCTGTCTCCTTGCATTAGGATCTAAGCTCTACATAGAAGGGAATTTTTGTCTTTCTTTGTCACTGATATATTCCCAGCATCTATAACTATGGTTGGTATATAGTAGGTGATTAATACACATTTGATAAATGAATGAATGTATCTGCCCTTTAATCAAATCCTTTGATGGTAGAGAATTCACTTCTTATGTAAGGTAACTTATCCCAGGTTTTAACAACTCAAAATTATGAGATAACGCTTCCTTACAGAGATATGCCTTTTTGGACCTTCTACACATTGGTATTTGGTCCACTCCCTTGGAGCTATATAGAATAAATTGAACCTACTTTTGCTTAACAGCCCTTCAAATCCCAGCTTCAGTAGAAAACCTCATCTGGTGCAGTCAGTCTCCAAAGTAAGTTGCAAATGTGGGTAAGGTATCAAATCATAAAAAATGACTCACTATAAACATTTTAATTTTAAAATATAATTTTTGCTTCTTTCATGATAATCTATTTTCTCAGATTGCTTTTAAGATTTTCTCTTTGTCTTTGAATGTTTATAGTGCAGGTTCACTACCTTATATCCAGGTATGGATTTATTTTCATATCCTACTTGGAATTTGCTATCCTTCTAGAATCTGTGGTTTGCTATTTTTTATTTCTGAAAAATTCTCAGCCATTGTCTATTTAAATATTGTTTCTGCCTCACTCTCTCTCCCCTATCCTTTTAGGACACCAATTCTACGTGCATATGATTTTGTGATGTACCCCCTCTGTCTTGTAGTCTCTTAGCTGCATTTTCTATTCATTTGCTCTCTGTGCTTCAACTTGGAGCTTTCTTCTGAGCTCTCTTCCAATTTGCAAGTTCTCGCTTCAGCCGTGTTTAATATGTTGTTAAAGACATGTAGTATATTCTCAATTATGGTTTTTGTATTTTGAATTCAGGTCTTGGTATTTTATATTTCTTTTTTATAAGGTTTTCAGCCCTTTGAGAGCTTTTTACAAGTCTGACTATGACATTCAACTTATTAGCTACTACTAATAGTAATTAGGGACTACTCATCCTAGTCTCTCCTATTCACTGGCAAATTTCATAAGCAAATTGTTTTCAGGACTTTTTAAGTAATGTAGCAAATACTTAATGGCTCTGAGGTCCAGGTGTTGTGGGAAATACATAAACACTCAGAGCACATTCCCTTCCCCAAGGAGCTGACAGTAATGACATTTAGGGAGATCAATATGTAAATAGCAAGAAACGCAATTCAGAAGAAGGCCAGAGAGAAAGTACCTCAGGGAAATGTAAAGAACAAGATGATTTTCCATAGCAGAAGATGTTGAAACCCTTTGAATGACTGACAAATGTATCACACACATTTTCTTTTTCCTCCAAATGTGAAATTGGGCTTATCAGGTGATGTGATTACTAATTCTATTACGATAATGATTAATAAAATTACAATTTACTCTAACTGCATGTCTAAACAATGATCTCAAAGTTAATAAAAAGTAGGTAATAAAAAATTCTTTCCCTATTTTGATTGCTTTATCATTTAAATCAATTCTGACAGTTGTGGTGTATTTTGTAGAAGACATGACTCAGAAATACTTCTGTGTATTAATCTTCATAGAAAATATTTAGTGATTATCAATGTGAATTGAGAAAAGGTTTAAAAGGAAAAGATGTGGAGATCATTTAGAAACTTCCAGGATAATAACTGAGAGGAAAAACCAAACTTCAGCTCATTGGTGAAAAGTTGGATTATTCTCTCATTAATTTTCCTTGGCTCCTCAGAAGAAGCCCTCTGAAGTAAAGCACATAGAAGAAAAAATATATTTAAAAACAAATGCAAAACTTACTCTTTGAGCAGGACTGTAGAGGACATTCCAGTCTAAAATTGTCCTCCTTTCATTTAAGTTCTATGGTATACTTCTCTTAGCAAAAGGAGAAAAGGAGAAATGTAAAAACTCGTGTACCTCTTTGGGGCTCAGGTATAATGAAGGTGATGAATCAGAAACTTCCTGACAAGCTTAGGTCAGGTTTGGCATATAGTTGCACTGATGATCTTTATAAATGAGATAAATGTACATTGCAGATTATAGGCAAGCGGTAAAGATTTCAGCCAGGCAGAATCTCACAGGATGGCAGTGCCTTGGAAAGTCACCAAAATCCAGTTCTGGCTCCACTGCAGATTCAAAACTAGACTTGGTCAGTGGGTCCTGGTGGTCACAGTCTTAGGAACAGGCTCATATGTACTTAAATAAGGAGAATCTAATATTTAAAGCAAAATGTCAATTTCTCAATTTACAGTGGAGGATAAATCCTGTTACACAGACCAGAAAACATTTCCTTCTGCTTTGAAAGTCTACATAGGAAATAAGTAAATTTCATTTTAAAATTTAAATAAATTAAAGCAAAGAAGAACATTTTCAAGATTATACGTTGTATATAATGAGGACGTAGATGAATGATAATGAGGAAATTTTATTTTCATTTTAGTATTAATGGAAATTATAGATTTAACTCTAAGTCAAGAGTCCTATTATTACTCATGATCTTTGAATATGGAAAATCTCTAGAGACACAGAAGTAGAAGAAAACAATTAAACATTAAATACCACACTAGACAAACTAGGGCGTGGATGGAAATAGTTGTATAATTGCCTCAATTCAAAGGACACTTGTGGGAAAAAATGCTGAATCTTGCACGACACAATCTGTTTTTCACAATTTTCTCTGTAGCTTTCTTACTCATAGTAACTTATTTCTAAGCAGAGTACTAAAATATTAAGAAAATAGTAAGCTAAGTCTCTGTTTTTCTAGAGTATTAATCTGTATTTGTTTATAATTTTGTATTAAAATATTAGTAAAAATAAATTCATAAATTTAATTTTTAAGGACTGTAGGTCAATTTTTATTGGCAAGAGAAACTACAAGGATTGAGTGTCACAATACTCTGCTCATATTTAGGTTGAAAGAAATAATTTCTAATGCATCTTTTAATGTATCCAAATTTTTTTTAACTGTCCCAAAGTGAAAACCCTAAAATCCTCTAACACAATCACAAAAAAATGACATAAAAATGAGTTCTAAAAGAGCTATACACGCAAATTCAATTTTCTGTGGGTATTTAAAAATGGATTGAGGTAGCTTCATTTCATCTAGAGTTTATAATATAGTAGATAGGAGTCTTTGCCTTATATCACTTTCAGTCTGCCCTACACTGTCAAAGCAATAATGGAAATAGATTTCTCACGCTTCAGTAACCAGCCCGTCTCCTTTCTTAGAACTAGTTTTCTTACTTGCGGTTTTTAGATTATAGGCTATTATTTTAGATAAGGTAATGATAGCTGCCGTAACAGAAAGACCCTGACACTCAACGGCTTACTACAATAGCAGCTTATTTCTGGCTCACATGAATTCCAACCTGTGACAGGGGTGAGGATGGGCTTCTGTTCCATTTAGTTATTCAAGGACCCCGGCTAAACAGAGTCTGACATATTTAACTCGTGGCTTCTAAGGACACTCTGGAGTTTGGCACCCAGTTGGCCAATAAGAGAAAGAAAAGGATGGAGGGTCACATGCTAGGATTTTGTGCACCAAGCCCGGAAGTGGCGCACGTTACTTCTGCCCACTTCCGCTTGCCAGATTTGTCACGCAGCCACACCTAACCCCACAGAAGGCTGGGAAATGCAGTCTGCTTCTCGTTCTGGAGGAAAGGGAGACGAGTATGGTGAGCTGCTAGTTGCTCTCTGTCAAAGCTACCTTGTTGGTTCACTAGACTGCGAAATCCTTGGGCCTTTCCTCAACTCTCGTAGATCTCAGATTTTGAAAGGTGAAGAGCTAACTCCATCAGAACACAGAAATGGGACAGTAACTTGGTATTCCAAATCCTATGGGAATTGCAGGCCCAGAATTCAGATCCATCTGCTGTTAGGACAAACGGAGGGGTAGCTAGAGAGATAATAAGAAAGTTCTAGGCAAGAAGATCTCACTCTGTTGACCCTTCTTCCCAAATTTGTGGCCAGAGAGCATCCTATATAGTTTTGCTCATTTATCAGACTCAGCTTACAATTAAAACATAAATCAACGTCACTTTTTGTCCTTCTCTTATCAAAAAGCAAAATGCCTTTTAGAGAGGGTACTGTCAATGTCATCTTTCCCATCCCAACCATTTGTCTTCCTCCTGTAGCTGGTAGCACAGGCCAATCCTCTGTTCACAATGAAGTGAGGATGTCACTGGCATAAGTGCTATTTCAAATCAGGGGACATTAGTTTTCAACAGATGCATACCATTTCTATTCTGTTTCTTGCTGACACAGGTTGGCTGATCTGGAAAGAAGACCTGAAGTTGCTCTCCAGAGCTGAACTGTTGAGTTTTCTTTTTGATGAAGCTTATTAATCAGTGCTTGGCACAAAAGCAGACAGCAAAATATATCATAGAATCCAAGAACAAGGCACATTAAAATGCCGGACGCTAAGGTACCGGACTATCCTTAACCAAAAGTCAGGCTCTAAACTGCTCTAAAATCCTTGTGTCTCTTTGGTATTTGACTTTTAGGAGTGTCCTTTGCTTTTAGGGAGGACTTGGTCTGTCTGATATTTTGTGTTATTAGATGGCAAATTTGGTTAAAGAAGGAATTGATGAGAGTATAATCATCATAGCTATGGAGGATATTTTGCAACCTTTTCAAAACCACAATACAGCAAGGTAACAGCTGATGGAAACAGGTTAGGAGGGAGGGTTCTGAGGGAAAAGGAACGTGGGTTTGAGTCCCTGTCACATCTCTTAACCATGCCTGGTCTCAGTGTTCTCATCTGTAGCTCAGGATAGGGACTGTACCTTCCGTACAGAGCTGTCGTGATGGATAAATGAGATGATGCGTGCAAAAACTCAGCACAGTGTCTGGCACATAGCAAGTCCTCATGAACCAAAGCTATTGTCATCATTTCACCAAAATCTGAAATGTCCCACATGACATAGTATTATGGGCTCAGTAGTATTTGCTAAACAAAAAGATTATGAAATGGAGAAAACAAAGATGAATGCTAAGAACACATTTAATGTACAAGACTCTTGCCACAAGAGAAGAAGCCTGTGGAGGTCTGTGTGGTAGGCAGAATTCTAAGATGGTCCCCAAGATCTCTAACTCCCAGAGTACAAGATCTCCCAGTTATTTAGTCAAACACTAATCCTGATGCTGCAGTGAAGGGATTTTGCAGATGTCGTTAAGGTCCCAAATAAGCAGACTTTAAAATAGGGAGATTATCTTCAGAGGGCCTGACTTCATCAGACTGGCTCTTCCTAGTGAAGAGATTCCAAGCATGAGAGGGCCCCGGAATGGGGCCACATGGCGGGGAACTCTGGTGGGTCCATAGCAGCCGAGGGCAGTCCCTGCCTGCCAGTCACTAAGCAAACAGGGCCTCAGTCATTCAGCTGCATGGAAAGAAATTCTGCCAACAACATGGTGGGGGGGACCTCGTAGTAGATTTTTCCTGAAAGGAATGCAGCTCAGCTAACACCCTGATTTCACCTTTTTTGAGACCCTAAGGAGAGGATCAAGGCAGACCATGCCTAGACCCCTGACCCATGGAAACTGAGATAATAAATTACTTTTGTTTTAAGTCATTCTATTTGTGGTAATTTGTTACCCAGCAATAGAAACCTAATGCAGGATTCCATATATTTGTTTCAAAGATGATAAAAATGAGACCTCCTAGGCCTCCCATTAAAACTTCAGCAATAGCTGCTTTTGCTTTTTCTGCGAATTAAAGCTGGAAAGCCAGAGTCATTTCAGCAGCCCATAAACAACACATACAGGAGGTATGTGCGTGCATGCAGGGAATATGACTGTGCGGAAGACGGAAAATTTGTGATCTTTTGCAATTCAGAATTCCATGCCCACCGGTGATTAGCGTTAAGCCCTTCTCACTAAGGTTTCATACATCTAAAGATAACATTTGCTTTTTATTTGACAACAGGGCATCGGTACACTTATGCAGCGCTCAGCTTCCAAGGTTTCAGCCAGAACTTTTTTTTTTTATAAGTTTCCTTATCGTGTATTTAATATTTGCCACGAAAGGCAGATGTGAATGTCATTGTTTGCACATGTCACCTCAACAGTCACTGAGAGTGTGAATATGCTTGGACAGACCTGCTATTCTGTAGTGCTAATGACTATGAACTTGAAGAAAATAGCACCGTGTACTTTTCTTCAAAATAGCTTGTTTACCAATTGAAATCTACAAGAATTTCCTTCCATGAAATGGGAGGAGGCAAATGACAGGAGCCAACGTGCAGAGTGAGGGCTTTCTTTGGATTTATGCTATTATCTCAGCAGACGATCGATTCTTTGTGGAACAAGAACAATGAAGAGTCACCAAGGCCTTTCCCCGTTTTGTCTTCTAAATAGTATCTCTCTAGTCATGTAGTTCTCTTCCCTGAAGTGAGTCACTTTGTTGCTTAAAATAATTAACTGAAAATTAGGAGGTGAGGTGCAGAAGAAATTGTGCTAGAGCTTTCCAAGGGAGGCAGTTTAGGGTCATGATTAAAAGTGTGGCCTTTAGGGTCACATGACCTAGTGGTCAGCTACAGACTCCGCCATTCACAGCCAGGCAACCCTAGGCTAATTTTAAAATCTCCGTCTTGGTTCCCTCCTCTGTTAAGTGTTAACCTGAAGATGAACTAAAATGGGGGCCAGGCATCTAGCACCTTCCCTAGTACAGAGTAAATAATCAATGGTGGTTATTACTAATGTTACTTCCAAAACTTTCTATCCAGTTCTCCTGCCATCTGGCACCCTCCCAAGTCTACCTTGCTCACGGGATTATCTCCAACAGATCTGACCCTCCTACCGTCCTGCTATGGATTGTAGATGGCTCCAAGGTCTGGGTCAGTGGTGCTGAGTCTTTTATCTCCTTTAAGAAAGCCATGGAACCCCTTCACAGAAAATGCCTGTATAGCTCCCCAAACTTTATGTACAAGTTCCAGAGTTCATTGGTCCCAGATGAACATTTGCCACTTTTTTCTATTAGATCCACATGTGAAATCACTTTTTATGTTTGGGGAATCCATCATTTTGTGAGAATTTTGGTAGACAACAGAATCTCACCGCCATTGAGAAGTCACCCAGGCTCTCTGCAGACATGGCAGCCTGCAGTCAAGACTGGTCTAGAGATACGAGCCTCTGGTCTGGAGGAGCTATTTCCAAATGCAGAGGGCCCCATTGTATTTTCCAAGCTTACTTCCCAGGACACCAGGTCATTCACCTTTCCAAAGTGTCCCAAGCATCACTACTGCATTAAATATGCTGCTCAGAGGAAATGTCCCCGCCATGTCTCTGTCCTCCTTCTCCTTAGCCTTCAAGCCTCCACTCAAATGTTCTGACTCATGGAAAACTTTAATTTGACAGAAGAATGAATCATTTCCTCCTATGTGCTTACATATTGCAACCTAGCTGATTTGTTTGTGTATTTATTTCTTCTGTGAGATTATAAACTCTTTGAAGAAAGAAACCATACTAATTACCTTGGTCTCTCATCTCACTCAGCACAGTTTCAGGCAGGTGGAAAAGGCTCAAAAAATAAATTTGTTGGCAAATGAATATATGAAAAATGTTCTGTCTCGCTAGTAAGTCAAAGAAACACAAACTTAAATAACAATAAAAGAGTTTTTTCATCTGTCAGATTTGGCAAAAACAAAACCAAAAAAGTTGGCAAGACTCTTAGAGAGAGTGATGGTCTTCACCACTGCTGGGAGGCAGGATGTAAATTCGTACAAATTTTCTGGGTGGTAATTCATAAGATGTATCAAGACTTTTAGTTATGTTCATGCCATGTGACCAGAAATTGCATTTCTAGGAATTTCATCAAAGGAAACAGTTAAGAATGTGAGCCACAATTAAGACACAAGCATTATTTACAGTAGTGAAAAACTAGGAACAATCTATCAGTAGGGGATTAGTTAAATCAACTGTGGTGGAGCCAAATGATGTAGTAAAATCAGTCAGTAGAAATAATCTGTAGAGGAATATGCTTTAAAAATTTGTATTAAAAAATTCATATTAGAAGTGACTATATCAAGTGAAAACAGCTAGTAACAGAATAGTATTTTCCAGAGGAGGATGCAAGAATACACAGACCACTTACACAATAAAAAATTTGGAAGATGCACACCAAAAATTTAACAGTGGTTATCTGCATGCTGGGGCTATAGGTGATTTTTCTCTTATCTGTAACTTCTGTTTGTTCTATAAGGATACTGTTACGTGTTCAACAAGAAGACACACATTTACTGAATAAATAACTCATTCTAAAAGGATACAGTCACTCTTTTAGAGCTCATTTAATTTTAACTGTTTGCTCTCCTGCTTCAGTTTTCACTCCTAGTTTCTTTCTTTCTTAGAAGCTTTTTTAAAAAAATAAATAATACATGTATACAGAGTAAAATTCAAATAGATTCAAAGGGTAGAGTCTCTCTCTCCTGCCTGTGCCTGGTCACTAGTTACCACCCCCAGAGGCAGCTGTTGGTCCAGTTTCCTGTGTATCCTTCCAGATACACTTTTTTTAGTATGTGCATATATACTTTTTCTTACATAAATTACAGCATACTATACAGACCGTTCTGCACTGTGATTTACATTTTTTTGCTTTATTTTTATCAAATGTATATATACACACAGTTTAAAGTCAAATGGTTCTAGAAAAGGCACATTATGAAAAACAGTAGTCCTTTGAACCCACTCTCCCATCTTCCCCATTACTCTAATCCTTGCCCATGAATACAGTCAACCACCGTTAATTCTTTTAGCCCTTTCTTCTGGTATTTGCCCCTATGTCTCTAAGTGATCTACCGCTACTTCTTAATTTTTCAATTTGCACATTATCCATTTATTTCTCCCTAACACAGATAATAATAGCTCTTTTCTCACTCACTCTCCATGACTTTCTTTCTCTATTTCATTTTCTTCTCCCCACCCTCCCAGTATAGATAAAACTTACTTTTTGGTGAGATAAATATTTTCATTTATGCTATTATGAGTATGCAAACACTAAACACAGCTGAGCTATGAAAAGTGTTCTGTGATTACATTTCCTTTCTTGTACAACTTTCATGTTTCCAGGAATTAATTGCCTTGTCTTTGCTTGGTTTTTCATCCATCATGGACACATCTCCAAACCCTCAACCATAGGGGCAAAGTGCCTCTCAATACTTTTGGAAACATCCAATTTTCTGTAAGTTCCATCTTTTTGTAGACAAATCTCTCCTGGAGCCATCTGTTCTCCAACTCCTGTCTGGGCAGGTGGCTCTCTGGGCCTGTGGGATAGCTCTTATCCCAGGAACGCCCTGAGGCTGCTCCCTGTGTGGTCCCCAGACTCTCTCCTCTGTTTGAGCCCCCTGCTGCCCTCTTACCTGTGGTGGAGCATTCTTTAGTAGCTTCCCGGAGAAGGGTACGTGGAACGTAAAGTTTTTGAGATCTTGCATGGCTGAAATGTCTTTATTTTGCCCCCATGCTTCAGTTAATCTTTTGGCTGGATGATGAATTCAAGATTAGGATTTATTTTCCTCTAGAAAGTCAGGGTTTTTGGCTTAGTGTTTCTGTCAAGAAATCGGATGCCACTCTGTTTCCTAATGTTTTTGGTTTTGATCATTAATTTTTTTCTTTCTGGAAGTTCCTACAGCCTTCTCTTTGTGTCTGGTATTCTGGAACTTAATTATGGCATGCCTTGACGTGGGCCCATTTGCATCCATTATGTATCACATTGGATGAGTCTTTTCCACAAATTCGTTTCCTCAGGTCTGAACACATTCCTTCAGTTATTTCTTGGATAATTTCTTCATCTTCATTTTAAAATTTGCCCTTTCTGGGACACTTATTTGACCCAATAACTCCTGAACCAATTGTCTAATTGTCTAATCTTTCTCTTAATTTCTAGCTCTTTTTCTTGTTTTTCTTCATCCACACAGAGATTGAGATGATTTTAATTGAGGGTCTATTCTAGTTTATTCTCTTTCCTAGTATGTAGCTTTTCAGAGTCCCAACCATAAGGCTGGGACTTTTCCAGAACCCATCCTCCTCTAATTTTTGTTTCCTTAGCCTGACCTGACTCCAATTTTTATCTCCCTAGACTTGTGAATTTTGTGAAAGCTGCTTTTAACTCTTCAACCTCTTCTGGAACCATATAGGGAAAGTAGTCCCAAATGTTGGTTTTCTTTTTCTTTTGGGTTGTCACTGGCTTGGTTGCTCTCTAATCCCCTCAAACTCATGATTTTCTTATTTTGTCCAGATTTTCTCCTTGGTCTTAGAGGGAAATAGTTTGGAATGATAGACTGAATAGAATGGGTTTGGTCAATGATGTGCTGAGAGTCCCTGTTGGCCAAGCAATTGTTCTATCTCTTGATTTCCCTATTTGGGGAAAAAATAGCCTGTAAAAAATTTAAAGACAACTGACTTTGATTATATCAGAGAGGCAGGTATATGTAATTCAGATTGTTTTCAAGTAATATGTACTAATAATATTTTTATGTTACTAGCTTAGCATTTTTGAAAAAAGATCATCATTTTTTTTTCTGAAAGTCAATGCCTTCTCAAGACTCAGTGAAAGG
Organism: Eulemur rufifrons; assembly: GCF_041146395.1. Taxonomy (NCBI): domain Eukaryota; kingdom Metazoa; phylum Chordata; class Mammalia; order Primates; family Lemuridae; genus Eulemur; species Eulemur rufifrons. The sequence goes on along the minus strand of NC_091005.1, from coordinate 15,534,928 downwards.
TTTCAGATCAAACACAAGGCACAAAATATGGTTAAATAAAAGGAAACAGAGCTCTTGAGCACATAGGCACGATTTATACAGCGCTAGCAGGCATCTGTACAAATAAGTAAGCCCCAAGAAGACAGAAATCAGAGAGCTAGTGAATCTAAAATTTCTAAATAGTAAATTATTTGTTAATAAACCTATTATCTTTGATATGGAAGGACATATATGCATTCATCAATACAGATTTTTATATAAGATAGCTGTCAAAAATTTAGAGAAACAAGCGAAGAGTGAGGAAAAGGCAGCATTAGAGCTTCTGTTTCAGAGCTCTGTACCACATGAATCAGCTCATACAAAACCTTAGGGCCTCTCTGAATGTCCCTTATTTCTTTTTCTTTCTTATCTAAGAAAGAAAAGACTTTCAGATATAGTGCCACAAAAATTCATGTCTTTCCACAAGTCATGTCACTTGGCTCTTTTTGTCTGTCAACATTAATAACTAAAGCTACTGTTTATTGAATGCTTATTTTTTTCAACAGGTACTTTCTACATATATTATCGTGTTTAATCTTCTAGATGCCATTATTAGTTCCATTTAAAGGGAAGGAACCAAAGGCCCAGAATAATAAATATGTTGCCCAGAGTTAGTAAATACAGAACTAGGACATGATTTCAGATCGGTCTGAACACAACATCCTTACTTTTGATACAACTCCATACTGTTTTTGACAGTGGCTATATAGTACACGACTTCAGCATCCATATACTCAACAACTCTTTGTTGAATGATTACTGTATGTAAGACAACCGTGCACGGCACATAACCAGGTCTGCTCTCAGATAATGTTGACCTTCCCTCCCAAATGCATCCCAATTTAATGTCCTAACATTCCAGAAGATTTTTTTCTTCCAAAGCGTGAAAGTTAATGTTGTAGACAATTTCATTGCAACTGACATTAAAAGAAGACATACTCCAACTGCCAGCCTACGGAGAGTTATACCATGTCACATATGCCTCTGCAGTTTCTGTCCTTTTGCTTGTGACAGGGAAGAGGAAATGGAACTGAGGAAGAGTACTATTTTCTCCCTGACAAACAGCATATAATATTGATGAATGTGTGTTGGAAATTTCATACCATTAATAAATCTCTATATCATGCTACTGGAAGTACTTCTCATTTTTATTCATTATATAAAAGTGTTTATTTCATTTTGTCCTGGCTTAATATTGAATATGGCTGCCTACTGTCAGTGCACAAAACAGGCAGAGTAAATAACGACAATGACAGCCATCTTTTAAAAGTGACATGAGTTGGGCTGATGATAATACTGGTAATGGGGAAGAAGTTCTCTATTTCTATGCAGGAGGGAAGGTGGAATGCAAAGAAAAAAACCTGTATTTGATCCATAAAAAGGAAGTTTTATCTTAATTTCCTTCTGTGATGATAGGTACTAACTGTATACTTGGACAGTAATTAATTAGATAAAATCCAATTTTGATCAACAGTTATGTGCACACATGGAAGTCCAATTCAAGAGAAATCGAGTAGGTGAAGGGGGGGATGGGTAAATTCACACCTAACGGGTACAACGCACACTAACTGGGAGAAGGACAGACTTATAACTTTGACTCAAACTGTACCAAAACAAATGATGTAACCAAAATGTTATATATTCTGTAAAATTCTGAAATAAAAAAAAAATAAAGAGGCATAAGAACTGTAGTTGGTTTCTGATTCATGTCCATTTCTTTCCTTTTTCCTGATACCTTTTCCTCCATCATTTCCTTTCAAAGACCTAACAGTTTCTTTCCTTTCTCCGTGAACAATTGCCTTCTATAGATGTAATGGTTCAAACTAAGGGCAGAGCTATCTACTCGTTAAAGGTTTACTTAATGTGTCTCTCCCTCTGTTTCTACCTTGTTAAAATCGGGATTATAACTGTATTTTTGCACAGAGTTGCAGTAAATGAAACACTTAAAGTGGCAAATAGAACTAAATAAATGTTAGCCATAATCAGTTGAAAGTCATCATATTGTGATCATTATAATTGCTGGGTCTGCTGCTGGGTGCTGCAAATTCAGTTCCGAGACTGTTGCCATTTAAAGGAGACAGACATATAAACAAATAAATATGGAAAGGAGGTCCCCACTGAAATGAGGAAATAAGCTGGTGGCTGACGGTCTGAAGGAGATGTGAAAGCCCAATAGATGCCCTGTTGCCATAGCACTGTGTATGACGATGGCAGGTGATCAAGAAAAGTCAATGTTTTTTAAAAACTGTACTTGAATGAGGTATCAGAATTCCTGTCTCCTGGATCCAGGAATTCTAAACATCTAACTACAATGAATGGCCTCTCCCTGCAGATCATGGAGGCATAAGGCCACTGAGAAGATGTCTTAGTGCCAGCTGAATCCCCAGGCGTCCCTGGCATCTGTACACAAGGCTTTGAGCTCCCTATAGCCGAATTAGAGCCAAGAGTAAAAGGAAAGGGATTCCAGATGCTTCCAAACAAGTGCCGAGCAATGCACTTGCTCTGCCTAGCAAGGGGCACCCATGAAAAGAAGCCATCTATTTCCCAGCCCAGTGCTGAGGCCCCCAAGGCCCCAGGGATACTGTCACATCTGCATTCTCATTTCTGCTACTCACCGAAAGAGAGGAAGTCTCTCTTCCTGATAGAGCTTTCTGTGCACAAGCAGAGCCCACATCCTCCTGCCAGAAGAGCCTTTCCAAGCTCTGTTCTCACATTCTGATATTCCTTTACCCCTCCAAACCAGAGGTGTTTATTCGATTGTTTCAAATAAGTCAGCTTGCTGGGAACCTTTAGGGGAGGCTGATGTTCCAGGCATTCCAAAGCAAAGGAGAACCTACTGCTTCAGGTCACAGAACACTCTTCCTTGTACTAATCAATTTTTTTTTTAAACTTAAGATAAATTAAGCTTTAATGTAACAGAAAAAAATACAATCTTCACTGTTTTTTCACTCCATACTACATGAAAAGGTCTCAGTATTTTTAAAAGTCATGTTCTTTGTATAGCATTTATTTCTGAGAAATTCAAAATTGCTGTGTCATTGATCTTCCAACATCACTGTGAAGGTGGGCTTCTAGCTTCCCATCTGACCCCTTTGGCTGATAACAACCAGATGTTTGTTGCTAAGTGTGAATCTAATCACAGTGGTTGCTGTGATGTGTGGCCACACACGAGGCTGAGTGTCACAGACGGACAGCTGACAGTGAGTGCATCTGGGAGGGCTGATATTCACCAACAGCCAAAGGAGGAGACAGAATGACCCCTCCTGTTGGGACATCCAGAAAGAAAAGAGAAGACCTTCCAGCACCTGAATTTGTACTAGGCTTAGTTAGGGAACCAACAACTACTAATTGAAACTCTTTCTGAATGCTTAGTAATTTCTGTAAAAATGAGTTTGATGGTTCAGCACTGTGCATCAAGTTGAAATTTAATAAATGGTATTTCAATTCCTTTCCACTCTAGTTAATTTCTAAGTTAACAATTCAATTTCTATAATGTTAATATGTATCATATTTACTAGGAAATCGAACAAAAATTCCAGCTGAAATATGAAAGGAGTTTAGTTTTCTCTTATGAGTACTACAGCTGAAACTACTTTTATGTTACAACTAAATAAACACCAGTTTTCAAAGACAAGATTGAGAGAAAAACACATTCTATAGTAGATATTGCAGGTTTGGCTCCTTGGAACTGGAGCTCGATAATTAAAGATGACATTAATGAACCAAAAGGCGGAATCATGACATCTTTGTGAAAATGAAAGGAGAGGTGGCGAGCAAGGCAAAGGCACCTGGATTTGTACTCTAGCTTTCTTGTGGTCCTACCTGTCTCCTTCTTCTGTGTCCCTTCAGAGCCTCCTGGGCCCTCCCCTCATTGTTCTGACTCTTCCTCTCTCACGTCAACTCTGCTCTGGACCAGGGAGCAACACTCCCAAGCAATACCCTATGCTTTTCACCAAACACATCCATTTACCAATTGGATAAAGGCCAGTGAAAATGTCTTTTCTATAGGATTTTTCTTTAAACATTATTAAACGATATTCTTTACACAAGATTCACAAGGTGCCATAGCAAGATCGGGGTTGTATCAGAACCTCATGTTAAAAAGAACAGTGACTATCTGAAAGTGGCGGTCTTCCTAGGGAGTAAGGATAAATGACAATAAAAATGAATACTGATAATGATACTTTTTTTTGAGACAGTCTCACTCTGTTGCCCAGGCTAGAGTGCTGTGGTAAGCCTAGCTCACAGCAACCTCAAACTCCTGCCTCAAGCAATCCTCCTGCCTCAGCCTCCCGAGTAGCTGGAACTACAGGCATGCGCCACCATGCCCGGCTAATTTTTTTTCCCTATATATTTTTAGTTGTCCAGCTAATTTCTTTCTAATTTTAGTAGAGACGGGGTCTCGCTCTTGCTCAGACTGGTTTCGAACTCCTGAGCTCAAACAATCCGCCCACCTTGGCCTCCCAGAGTGCTAGGATTACAGGCGTGAGCCACTGTGCCTGGCCCTGATAATGATAAATGGCTGCTAATTGGGACCAATGTCTCTGGTGAGTTGTCACAAGTCAGCAGAAAACTACAATCCTATTCCTTCTGCTAGTGACTTTTATATAATAAATAATATTTGATTCTTCACAAATACCTGACAAATGCTGAAACTAAATGTTGGTTCTCATTCAAATGCCAAAAATTTGGGTATAGGCAGAGGGCTATACCATTTAAAATTTTATGTTTAAAATTAGAAAATGACTTCTCAAATCAAGAATACTTTCAATTATTAGATTAGAAATTCCTAAATTCTGCATAATAAATTACTCGCTATAGTATCCCTGTTCTAGTGCAAAAAATAAAAAAGTAGTTTATAGAAGCCTAGTAGATCTAAATGTCATTATGAACTGCAGTTGACGCTTGAACAGCACGGGTCCACTTATATGCAGATCTTCTTCTGCCTCTGCCACCCCTGAGACAGCAAGACCAGCCCCTCCTCTTCCTCCTCCTCCTCAGCCTACTCTGTGTGAAGATGACAAGGATGAAGACCTTTAGGATGATTCACTTCCACTTGATGAACAGTAAATATGTTTTCTCTTCCTTATGATTTTCTTAATAACATTTTCTTTTCTCTAGTTTACTCTATTTTAAGAATACAGTATACAACACACATAACAGACAAAATATGTGTTAATCAACTGTTTATGTTATTGGTAGGGCTTTGTCAACAGTAGGCTATTAGTAGTTAAGTTTTGGGGAAGTCAAAATTTATATGTGCATTTTTTACTATAGGGGGGTCTGCACCCCAATCCCCATGTTGTTTAAGGGTCAGTTGTACACAGATATGTGACAGACTCATTTCTAAAACCATTTTGTATCTATCTTTGCTTTGCTGTTTTCTTTTTCACTTTTAGTGAATGCTATCTTGTATTTCATACATGCTTACAAACTACCTTAAAATACTCCTGGAAGGAAGAGAGAATAAAAATAGAATAAACATACTAACATATTTGTAGACAAAAGGATTTAAATTAAAGGAAACACTTCTAGTTACAGAGACATGTAGAAAGTGGTTTTTTTTGAGAGCCGGGCTAGCCCTAGGTACAGTTCTGTAGGAGAACTCGTCAACCTCTGAAGTGTCTTCTTGATCTGGGCTTCCATTAAATGTATTTGCTTATTTACCAAAAGACAGGCACATTATGTTTCTTACTTAACAAAAGTATTACAATAAAAAGGAATTGGGGATGGGAATGACATGGTTTAACATCGTTTAACCTTGCAAATAAATCTCTACTTCCGGCGATCATTTTCAAAGACATGTTACAAAAACAGTGCCCCTGCCTATAAGCCAAAGCTGTGTCTTCATCACATGATGTCCCATGACTTACCATGTGTGCCCGAAATACTGCAGGAATGAAGGACTGGTTAGATAGGCTGAGGATCCTGGAAGAGTCTTGCAGGACATAGATAGTGCCAAAATCAACTTGAAGGGGATGTACGTAGATAACTGGGCCTTCTCCAATGCTCTTTAAGTGACATACCTGAGTTCCACATGAGAGAAAGAACACAGGAACAGATGGAAATGCTAGTCTTTAAAATCAGTTAAAACAGAAGCTTCTAGCCATCCCTTTAATAAAGAGTAGGGGCATAAAATGGTGCTTATGAGAAGACATCCCTCCCCCCACCCCACCCCGCCCCCAGTACTGTGGTCACAGGGGAACAGATGGCCAGGCTGGCTCAGGGCTGTGACTCCAGGCTGGAAGTCCTCCCCAAGGAGGGTGGTCTGCTTCCCTGGTCTGCCCAGTGCCGTGCATCGAAAGGAAACCAGAATCTTGGTCCCCCACATCCCAGCAGCACTTCAGCCTCAAGAACACTTAGTATGGGGTTAAGCGCCAGCACTCAGAGTCAGAAGTGTCTGGATTTGAGTCCCAGTTCTGTCGCTTTATAAGAGGCATGGCAGGAAGGCAGGGCAGGGCCACTGTACACAGTTGTGCAGGATGGGGACTGAAATCCACTTTGCTCTGCTCCCCTCTCCCTGTGCCCTTGGCCAAGCCCTGGGGGTGTCTGCCTGAGGAAGGTGGGTCCTTTTCTTTCATGAAGAGATGTCTGCTCAGCAAGCCACGCTCTCACGAGCTGCCTCTGTGCAGGGTGGGGGGTCATCCTAGTAGGTGACCTGGACTGGTGGCACCTTTGGGGATTGGTCTGCTTTCGTGATGCTGCTTTATAAGTTGGGTGGCTCACCTATGGCATCTGATATGGAAGAGATAAAAGAAAAATCCTAGTTTTCTATGCTTTCTAAGTAATCAGAGACACTTCAAACAAATGTCAGCTGACATCACCAAGCTCCCAAGTAAACCAAATGTCTAGGCATACGTAGCCTGTTGGGCAGCCTACTTTAAGATTCAAGATTTATCTTTCAATTCAGCCCAAGCAGTGGTGAGTTTTCCATATCTCCCTCTACCATGCTTGGAGAGAGACTATTTCTCTTAACAACTTTAAGAGGTTAATTTGGCCTATGAGCTAAGATACAGGGGAAGATCACGTGAGCAGTGAAGGAAACTGATCTCACAGCCCACATGGGACAAACTAGTGATACCCAAACCCAGCTTTGCAGCAGGAACAACTGAGGAGCTTGTTCAACACACAGATGTGCTGGCCCCTTTCCCTCAGAGATTCTGATTTAAAAGGTCTGGAGAGGGATCAGGCATGTATGTTGTGTGTGTGTGTGTGTGTGTGTGTGTGTGAGAGAGAGAGAGAGAGAGAGAGAGCAAGCAAGAGAGAGCAAGAGAAACTTTTGACACTCCGTTAGGTTTAAGAACAATTGCTATAAAATACCACTTCTTTTAGATGTATCTGCAAATAGATTCCCTAAAATAACATAGCACTGGTGTCTTACCACTGCACAGTAAAAACATAAAACTCTAGAACTCCAAACAACTGGAACATATGTGAATATGGTATGGGACTTATGTGAGGAAACTCAACATGTCTGACAAGAGGGACAGCAATTTCAAGTGCAGCTCTGAAAATCGGCTCTCACCAGAGGGGGGTCCTGGCTCCCAAAGGTCGGGATGTAGATGACGGTCCTGTGTTCCCCAGTGACCAGGGTCTCCAGGGCTAGCGGTATGTGCACAGTGCCATTGGGGGGGATGACCCCGAAAGAGATGGGGCTAGAGAGCAGCACAGCAGGCGCAGCCTCAGACACCTGGAGGGAGAGACAAGCCGGAGGGATGAGCATGCCCACGGCACAGTGTGGAACGGATATTATAATAATTTATTTTGACATAAGTGTTGTCCTGAGACCATGGAGGTCCTTTAGAAATGTCTTACTGCTCAAGCAAGTAGCTGGGGATGAGCACCCTACTTCAGCCAAAAGGAAGTTTGGTTAAGAAGAGTGTGCATAAGGCCAAAAATCCAAAGTGCCCAACAGAAATTATCCATAGCATGAATTAGTTCAGGACAACAGTTTTCCACTGCCAAGCTCCTTAACCAGGCCCTCCACACCTGCAAGCATCACTCCCCACCACCTCGTCCCTTTGTGCTCCATCAACAGAGGCCACTGATACCTCCTGCACACAATGCTGCTTCCTGTCTCCCACCCTTTGCACTGCAGTGCCTCTTCCCGTCAGCCCACCTGGCACACTCTTCCTGAATTCCCCCACCCCAGTACCCCTAGTGTTCTAGAGTGGGGGCTTTTCCTCTGTCCCCAGGGAGCATCCTGTGAAGTCCTTTTCCACGGCATGCATGGTCAGCACTGTAAGCATCTACGTGTCCCTCTTCTCCATGCCTGTAAACTTCTTAGGGCCATGCCCGGGCATCTCCTCTCGACATGCCCACTTTCTGGTACACTCAGTATGTGTTTTGTGAAATGAACGCATTTGAAGGAATGAACGCATGTTGACCAGTGTTTACCAATGTGTGTTTCTCAGGACCCTGTTCTGAAGCACATGACTAGCTTTTATGCAACAACAATAAAAATTTAAAAATCCCATTGAGAAATTCTGGGCAACACTTCTCAGAGCCTCAGTCCCTCAGGAGCAAGACGGGCACGCAGGTTTGACCCCATGGTCTTTCTGCATCTGGTCCTGCCTAACGGGGCCCAGTCTAACTCAGCCTCCCTGTGCAGCAGCGTTCTGTCAAACCCTGCTGGAGTTTGAAGCAAAAGGAGAAATTAGTCATGCTGATCCTACCTTTATCGAAGTTTTGATATTTTGTTCATTATGGGTCATTTTTGGAATTAATTTTGATTTTTTAGAATATGGCAGGAAAATATTAAATATCTTGATTATTGTTTGGCTTCCCCTTAAATTTTGTGCCTAAGTCAAGTGCTTCACCCTCTTCCCAGTCCCGTTGTGTGGAAATTTCTTCCTCTGACCCCAGACGTAGGCTCTGCTCTGAGTTTGTGAGAGGATCGTGTGCTGTGCAGCATCAGTCTCTCCTGCTGTTGAGCATCTGGGCGCTAGACTTTGTCTCCCGTCAGCCGCACCCTTGGCTCCTGATTCTGTCTCAGAGAAGCCCACAGAATAATTCTAATTCTTTCTTTTACATGACAACCTTGTGACTAGTGAAAGCTCTCTTATCCTACCTACGTCTACTCTGCTCCAGATTAAACACTTGAACTGGTTCCTCATGTGACTTGGATTTATAGATGCCATGGAGTGCCATTTTGGCTACTCTGAACGTGATGCATTTTTTTTCAAGTTTCCATTTAAAAAAATACAATGACAACATCTGAAGACAAAATTCTGGCTGTGTTCTGACTGGTGGCTATCTCCTTCCCTTACCTGAACCCTGCATTTCTCTGATGCAGCCTACACCTGCATTGCATCTGTGGCACCCATATTGCTGTTGTTTTTTTTTTTTAACTAATATTGAACTTGTAGCCAAATAGACCCCCCCCATTTGATTTTTTTTGCATGAATTTTTATTATAGTACTGTACTTATATAACTTGAGTTTTAAACTCAAATGCACTCTTGGTAAACTGCATCTCATTAGTAACCTTCCAATGCTCTAGTTTACACAGATCTTTCTGAATTGTTTATCCATATGTATTTAACTGCTTTGTCTCCTACCTAGCTAGGTGTAGCGGCATGTGAACAAATACATTTCATAAAACATTAAGAAGTAATTCCTCCTTTCTCATTCCTATATAATATCTAGCCTTCTGGTCCAACAAACTCACTTATAAATACTGCCTTATTATATTTTACTGATTCCATTCAAGTCACAGCCGTGGACATAATGAAAACTCCTAGCTCATTTTCCATGCATGGTTAATTCACAGGCAATTATTTGCAGGTGCGATTCTGCATGTTGGCTTAATTGACACTTTTCTCTTCTTTATCGAGGGCAATTTCCCTGGGAAATTAACAACTGTTTACACCTGCAGCTGCTCACTCATGCAGATGGCAATCCAGCTGTGACTTTATAATCCCATCCCCAGACTGAGGGTTAAAAATCAGAATTACATAAGGTCGTGTGTTCAGGAATATGGCTGTTCTGAAGGATTTCTCTTTCGCATCACAAAAATGCAATGGGAGAAGAATTAATACTAAAGAAAGGTAAAGTAACTCACCTGAGGCAGGACCTCATAGCATCCTGGGAGGTTATCTTGATTGACAAGCTGGATCGTTTTCTCATACGGATACTTTAGGAAGCAGTGCCCAAAGTCCACTTCTGTATTAACCAAGCGTAGGGTAGGTACAACACACCTGCTCGAAGGAGCCCATTAAACAATTCAAAACAGAGAGCTTGTTTACATACAGAGAACACGGAGTCCCAAGTTAAATACATTTGTCACTGTCACATAGTAGTTTTTCTCTAATAACTACATTAGTCATGTTCAAATCTTTTCTCCTATCATCCCTGTCTCTTAGCCCCTAGTCACCACTTTTTAATCAAAAAAGGACTAGAAGTAGAACTCTTTAAACTGCTGTCTTTGGTGGGTAATGACTCATATTTCCATTGTTTTTGCACAGTTGGCCTTCCTTTGGCAAGGAATCCTCGTGGTGCCAATTCCTTAGGGTAGTGGTTAGTGATCTCTCCATGTCAAACAGGGCCAATGCCACCAGCAGGGGGTCCTAACTAGCTGTGACACTTCGGGCCAGTCAGAAAAATCCCCCAAGGACTAGCAACAGCTCACATCATCTAAATAACGGTAATAATTCTAATTCCTATGCGGAACAGCTGTCTTGGATTAGCAGGCTCAGGCAGCTGCTCAGCCCAGAACTGGCACTGTGACAGTGGTTCTCAGCATGGAGATGTGCAGGGGGTAGAGCAGGGGGGAGAGGGAGGCAAGTTGTGTGCAGGGAACAGAGGAGTTGAAGCCCTGTGTTTGCAGCTGGCCTATTACTAGGTGACCTGGGTTTCATTTGGTGTCTGTAACCCTCAGTCTCTAACGTGCCCTATGTCATTGTGGCAATGTAGCGCAATGGTGAAGACAGCTGGCTTTTGAATTAGCAGAGCCAGGTTCAAATACTGACCTTACTAAGTACAACCTGTGTTACCTCGGGCAGTTTGCTTTCTGTCTCAGAGTCCCATTTCTCTCACAGGTAAAATGAAGATAATTCTAGGGATTTACATTGGCATTATGAACCCTTCTTAGGGCATTGTGGGAAATCCAGGAGATAATGTGAGTGAAGGGCACAGACAGCCCCGTGCCAGGTAAGTGCTCAGCAAAGGGTGGTGAACCCATGGTGGAGGCCCAGCAAGCTGTCACTGCTGGCTCTGTGGAGAGGGTTCCTTGAGGGTGCAGTTCTAAAAGCAACTCTTCTGTTGAGAGTCAGCGAGCAGTTCCTACAGATTACACGGAAGATCACAACATGAGAGAGCCTTTCTTTAACCCCAGAGTTTGTGATTTAGCATGAGATGAATGGCCATTTTTAACTAGAATGAAGTCAGTTGACCCAATGACTTTCTTAAAGCTCATCTTTTACTGTCTGAAATAACACTGTGACTGAGAGGGTTTATAACATGTGACTTGGGTTACAGAATATACATTAGTAGGAAACTCAGAGCCTCTTTAGACTTTTTTTTTTTTTAATTCCAGATTTCCTATTGATAGCTGCAGGGTAACGGGGCTAGAAAGGGTTAGAATGAGTCTGCACAGAAAAGAAATGCAAGACTAGACTACAAGGCAAACTCGGGTAAAGAAAGGACCAGCTGAAAGAGATTTTGCTGTTTTTAAATAAAGAAACAAAAAACATTAGGTCTTGAAGGAATACTAAGTAGGTCAGGGCAACCAATGCGTTCCCTGTGGGTAGAGGAAGCCCTAGTGAAAGTTCTTTCAGTGCTGTTGTCTTCATCCAAGCCCAAGACACATGAAATGGTGCCAGTTACTATCTCCCAACCAACCAGCACGTCTGCCCCTTCTTTAAGGTAAATCTTCCTAAGATTCATGAGAGACCAGAATTGCAGAGATTGACATGTTAGCATTATCAGTTTTACTAAGTCATTTTCTCTATTTCCTATACATAACATTTTCATACAAACACTTTAAAGCCCCAGAGGTGGACACTGTTTGCCTTGGGAAGAATGTGGCCCCATGATTTTATTTAGGATCATCCCTCATCACCACCCGTGGAATGACCATAACTTGGGCAAGAGGCAGTCAACAGATGGCTGAACCAGGATTTTAACCCAATTCCAGAGCCCATGGCTGCCTCTCTAAAAGAGTTGGTGATGGTTCTGAGGAGTTTGTGTTGTTAGAGATGAGTCTCATTCGGGCGGCCCACTCATAGCCTGCAGCTCAAGTCATAGCAACCGTGTCCTGGAGCAGGGACCTCTTGACTAAACGGTTCTTCCACTACGGGACTGAGAGCAGCAACTTCCTGCTGCGTAACTCTGGAGTACTATGTTAAAAGTTAAAAATAAAAATACAACCCAGTACCTCTTCACCTCTTCCCGCTAAAACCTTTTAGTTACAGACTTTGAAAGTGAGACCCACTAGAGAGAAGACTCCTATTCTCAGGGTTCTCTGCGACACACACGCAACCATCCTCGTCACTACCAAAGGTGCTTTAGAAACATGTGCTCTTTTAAAGCTTTGTCATTTGAATATCAGACTCAACTTCTCTTCCCAGGAAGGCAGAAGGAATGCAATGTGCCCTGGCTGGCAGGTGTGCTGCCTCTGGGAGGCCGCCCCTTGCGGGCTGCTCTGAGGAGCTCGGGAAAGGGGAGAGGCGAGTGCTACCTTGCTGTAATTAGGAGCGCCAGCACTTCTTCTCCAACGCCCTGCACGTCCACCACCAGTGCCAGCTCGTATTTCTGCACAGTGTTGGAGCATAAGGTCACCTGGAAAGAAAAAGGTGACAAGTTGCTCTTCTAAAAGGCTAGCGCTCTCTCTGCACAGGGGAGAGAGCAGCCGGAGGAGGACCTGCTCAGCGTGGTTCCTAAGTGCTTTAGGGATGTCTGTATGGCGTTCTCCATTTTTAGTTGAACAAGTTACATTGTGGGGTCAGGGCATGCTGGGTGTTTTCAAAGGCCAGGGTAGAAAGCAAATGGCTTTTAGTACAATGGGTTTGCTCATTTGTGAGGAGGTTTTATCAAAGAAGCTACATACCTGCATGAGGGGAAAATAGGACCATGAAGGAGGAAGAATATCAAACCAACTTTAATTATTGCAATTTAAATTGTTCCCAGCACCTTTGGCCTATATGAATTATGAAAATTCAACATACTAATAAAACACTACAGTGAAATTTCTCTTACGGCAAAATAAATGAAAACAACTGTGTCAGTTCCAGAAAATGGCATAAGAAATCAATTAGTCTGCTTTACCAAAATCTTGTCCCCTCCCTCATTCTTTATTAGAGCAGAAAACAGAAAGCTCCAAAGAAAGGTCTATTTGAGGATAATATCTGGTCAGAACATTTTACCTGGTTTTTATTTGCTGCTATGAAATTTTACGTTTAGGCTTTTGAAATCTTTGTTATAATTTTTAATTGCTTTGAAATGATTTGTACTGGAAAAGATACTTGTAAGCCTAGAAAACAGCTTCTGGCATGGGTTAAGGCTTTTCTGTCTATAAATTATGTATCAGGTACTAATTAAAACTTTTGGGGTTGCAGAGGGAATCACTGAATGCAAATTTGAGTCCACACAGACTTGGTTGAAGTGCAGATCAGGAGAGAAAATTGAGCTTGTGGAAAACTTTTCCAAATATACAGTGAAAATGAAGTTACTGATTTGGAAAGAAAACTTCAGATTTGGATGGAAACAGAGAATCCTTGTGTGCCTGTAATGGATGTATCTGGGATGTGGTTAGAAGAAAGAAGCACAAATGGTCCTGGCAGAAGGCTGCTAGAGAGATGCTCTGTCTTTTAAAGTCTTCCCATGCTACCTGGGAGGGACAAAAAAAAAAAAAAAAACCAAAGGCAAGACAGGTAACATGTAGGCTGAGCACTGCTAAGGAGAAAAGAAATAAATCCATTGCAGCAGCACTGCTACCAAGGAAGGTTCCAGTTAGCAAACCTCATTAGACCCACGGAGAAACCCACGGAGGAGCCAAAAGCTCCTAGACACGATTTAGGATGAGTGGATTTGAGGTGAGATATGAGGCATTTACAACTAAAATGATAGCTAGATTAAATATTCAATGATATAATGACTAACAAGAAAATTACCCACCTTAACTAAGATGTCTTTTTTCTTTCCCAGAAAGTAAAAAATCATTTCAATTTAGTGACCGTCAAGACTGCTAGACCTAACTGTTTGGAGAAGCAAAAATGAGGGAAGACAGCTAGAACCTTTCTCAGCTAACTGTAAAATAATTGTGCTGGTGGCACCATAAGGCCATAACCAAGGTATTGCACTGCCCTGATTTCAGACAAAACACGGAAGTGTGAAAAAGCAGCCTCCTCACTACAACCTGTGGACCTCAATATAAAGCACTGTTAGTAACATCACATCCACAATTTGCCATGAAGCCCAGATTCATGTAAAAATCTGAATAAACTAGATATCCTCTTTGGCAAAAATGTCACTATTTATTGGTATAAAGGATCTGAGTCTGAAGGAAAAAAGAATGTAAGTATCAGTGAGTTCTTTAATCTGTTTATATTAGCACCGATGGGTGTACTATCTGTACAGAGCAGTGGTTTCATTAGAAATACCTAGAGTTGATGCTTCTGTTGAAGGCAATGCATCTAGATTAATGTAAAGCCACTGGAGCAGTTCCAGTTTCTTTGACCAATGTATTTGTGTCTGGTTTCTTTTGCTGCAGCAGTTTATTTCCTTATAGGCTCACTTTTCTATGTGAACTGACAGGCACTCCCTCCTGCTGACATTGGACATGATCGAGCAAACTCTAGAGGAGGTCCCCATGGCCAGCTGAAGGTTCAGCTGCTTCGCTATGTGTGCCAGGGGCTGTGTGCCTTACCCTGATAGCAGCAAATCCCTGGGAGCGAATGGTGCCATGGTCAGGAGTGATGGTGAACTCTTTTGGTTTTATCGCAGGTATTTCTTCCTTCGTCCAAGGTAGTCTTTTGTCGCCTGAATAATGCTCATAACTTGAAATGCTTTTACGGCCAAGGCCATCCCCAGGGACACGCAGTTTGAAGGTCATGGGGACCAAAGAAGTATTATTGAGGGAACATATCAAAGTCTGAGGAAACCCTAGAAAACAAAATATGGGGTGAGAAATAAAAGTCCCCCAATAGCCTCTCTTGAGTTTCAACCTCTCCTAGAAATCGCCACACTTCTTGAATAAATTGTCTGTGCAATTCATCGCTACTTAACTCCAACTTGCCCTAAATATTGTTTTCAATCACACAGTCGATAAAGACATTTTCATTCATTCATTCATCTATTTATGCATTCATCCAATGAATATTTGTTGTCCATTTACTAGTAGCAGCTTAAACAGTAGATACAAAACAAACCTCTTGATCATCACCCAGGCCCTTCCTAAGAGGCTGTCTCTATTAGTTTGCTGAAATGTCTTGCAGAAGTATATTTTACATTTATTTTGTGCATAAAAACACATATTTTTTTTTTACATGAAACCATGCTTGTTCTTCTTATTTGCCAATGTGTAGAAGGGGAAGCCTGCATGGCTTTGCCCTCTGTGTGACCTAGAGCCGGCCAAGACATGACAGAACTCGTCCTAGGGTCGTCTGAGGATTCTGCTCTCAGGGTTGATGACACAATATTGAATAATAGCCTCTCCCAAGAGAGACTTGGCAACCTACTTTCAAGCCAGCCAGAGACTTAACAACTGCCTTTTGCCTCACTTAGCCAAAGCTGCTTTGTCCTGTCACACCCAGCCCTCCTATGTTCAGTTTGGTGGGACTCACGCTCCTTTCTTAAGAGATGTGGATCTTCCTTGGCTGGCAAGCAGTAAACTGAGCTCTGATATTGGATCCCCTGCGTGGCCATTGGATCTGCTACCACTTTCATAACAAGAAGAATTATCCATAACCATAGGAGAACAAAAATGCAGACTTCTATTAGATGGAAACGCTACTCTTCTACCTTGAACCGTACTACAATAAAATAAAATCAGTCTCTTAGAGTAATGACTATTACTGTAGTGGGTATTTTCAACCAATCTACTTATATTTCAGCATTTGCCTACACATTAGGGCCACTGGAGGAAACACATTCATGTCTCCTTTGTGATTGATACCACATCTGCCAGCGTACTGGGAAGAGATCTTTTATGGAAAAAGAATGGTCAGATTAAGTGCACATGAAAGGCTATTCTTGGAAATTCCAGAGGACCTGCTAGAAAGTCAGTTTAATATTCCCTTCTTTTAGCATCTAGTAGATTAAAAGACAATATTTATTTTCGTCTTCTTCAAATAATTAACACAATGGGGCAGAATGTCTCAAGGATTCCCAGAGGCACCTCATACTTCTTCTAGTACTTAAATAGTGATTTAAAAGACAGCATTCTCAAGAGGTTCAATTCTCCTTCAATATTCATGTTTTTCATCTGACCTAAAAAGCCCCGAAGAAGACTGCTTGATGAAACTAGCAGCTGAAGATCAGAAGTCTGCAAAGGGAAAATCACAAATCTTTAAAAATATGGTATATTATTTGGAATATAACCTCTCTACTAAAGAACTGACCCTGTCTAAAGAGGGTGTTAAACTAATTCAGCAACACATATGCCCAAAACTTAAATCATAATTGAGAGACTTTTTGGGATCCATGGGATATTTTAGAAAATGGATTCCTAATTTTTCCAGTAAAATAAAAATCCCCACAAAACAAAGATAAATGTGTTGGCAGATCATTATGCAAATCAAGTGACTTTTTTTTTTGTTATTGTTCATAGAAATAATTCAGAATATGGGAGATCAATTAGCACATATATACAATCCATTTTGGACATATAAAATTCAGCCTCAGATTTAGAAAATAAATGTTGCCTAGAATTGGGATCCTCTGTCCACTCCAGCAGTTTCTGGCACACCAACTATGATCCCAAATCTGAGAAGGTCTTTGACAGAAATGTTTTACTGCAGGTCCCCCATAGAAGAGATAAGAAAGTCTCTGAATAAGAACCAATGGGAAAATTTCTCCTCTGTAGCTGGACATGGCTGGCTCCTGCCTCATGTCCTGCTATCGTACTCCAGGAAAACTGTGCAAGTAGGACGTGGGTCTCCAGAATACAGATGGACTGTGCCCAGATCATCAAGTTCAGAATACGTGCTTATAACTGTCTGCAAACTCTTTAGACGGGTTTGAGCCTTCCTATACAGAAAGACATTAACTGAGACTAAGAAATTAGAAATTGTAGCTGATAGCTTTCCCACCTGGGGAATATCACCTTACACTGGAAGACTTATAAAGAATCTTACAATGTGTTAACCCTTTGATCAAAAATTCATTATCCACAAACTTTGGGAAATGTACAGTATAAAAATAGTATTATTGATCATGAATTGGCCAACCCTCTGAGGCCCTTAGAATTCCTTGATGAAGAATTTTACCTTTAGTTCTGATAGCTATCAGATCAGGTTAGCTCCCTCTGGAACTCATAGGCTATTCACCTTCTGAAGTAATAGCTGGAAGATCCATGTGAATACAAGTCTTTCGTTAATCTGAGTCAACCTTACTTCATGAGGACAACTATTAATAAATATTGTCAAGAACCAACTCATCTATAAGTTTAAGAAACCTTCCTGAAAACCCACCCTCAGAAACTCTCCCTTCTTTCCTTTTTTTATTTCAAAATATTGAGGGGGTATAAATGTTTTTGGTTACATGGATCACTTTTGTAATGCTTGAGTCACGGCTGTAAGTGTGCCCATCACCCAAATAGTGTTCAAATAGTAGGTTTTTGCCCCTCCCCTCCCCTCCTCTGCCCTCTCCCATCTGCTTGATTTCCACTGAGTTTTACTTCCCTCTGTGCACATGTGTACTCATTGCTTAGTTCCAATTTAATAATGAGTACATGTGGTGTTTGTTTTTCCAGTTTTGAGATATTTCACTTAGGAGGCTTTCAACCTGCAAAATGAGTACTCCGAAAAGTATATTCCTGAAAGTGGTCTTCAGGGCCTTCTAGCAACTGACCCTGCAGTTGAACTATGAGGTGGACCTTTGAGGGAAAAGATGTCCCACAAAAGCTGAATTATTGGCTGAAGACATGTTGAAAAATACTCTCACTGGAGATCTTAAATGGAGGTTTTCTAAAAAACTTCCAGAAGCAGATGACCTTCAGAAATAGAATGCTATTTCGAGATCCCCAGAACAAGCAGACTTTACACGAAGTAAACAGCTCCTGCCCAAGACTGATGGGATGAGATTTTGCTAGATGCCTGACATTACTGATTCTCATACTCTCCTTTGCATGCTTTTGTTCTTCATCATTTTGCCATGTTATTCCATCTCCTATTTAAAGGTTATACAATTCCGATAGACCCTGCTATGTCTCCCTTACTGTTAATGACAACTTGCTTGGGCAGGCTTTGCTTACACCTACTATGATCTCTTCTACCAACCTTTCTAAGATCTGTGATTATTACAATTAAGCTTTGCCCCGATTCCCTACTTTACACCCTCCTCAAGTCAATTTCGATATTTCCCCTTGAGTTAAATGCTGCCAGTTCATACCAGGGTCATGGAAGAGACAATTATAATGCATCTTTTCATGCTTATGTGTAGCTCAACAACTCTGCCCTCAAATCCCAGATGGGTCATCCTATTTTGTAATGGCTTCTCTGTCCACAATAATCGTTTTCCAAAGAACTGTTTTCCCCCAAAGAAGACAGGCCTACTGGAAACGAAGCAAAAGTCAAATTGGGAAGCAAGGAGGCAAAATGGAAAAGATTATAGAATATGTATTTAGACTAGTATTTCTCAACCTTTTTTATCATCACCTCCAAAAAAAGGTAAATTAATTTTAAATAAAGAAAATTAATTAAACATGATTTAAATTAGATTTCAATTCTCCTAATAAGAGAAATTAAATATTAAGGAGTAAGATTATGTTGGGTAGCATTGAACTTTGGAGAACCACAAACCATTGTTATATTTAAGTTTTTTTTAACCACTCAAAGACCAGTTTTTGCCCCTTTAGGGTCAATATCACCCCTGTGACAGTACACAAATTCAGAGAGATCTCAATTGAAATACTAATTTCGCCACTACTGTGTGACCTTAGGAAATTATTTAACTGTTCCAAGACTCAGTGCTTCCATCTCTAAAATGGGTATGTTAAGCAGCACCCCCCTACTGGACTGCTAAAAGATTTCAACATAGTACTGCATGTGATCCTCTTAGCAGTGACTGAAACACAAGAAGTAACCAATAAATAGAGCTTCTGCTGCAACTGTTGTTATCATTTTTATTATTGGGGAAGCTTAGACAGGAAGAAATGGCTTAAGGAAGTAATTAAGTGAGAAAACAACACAAAAATATATAAGAGCCTTCAACATGAAGGGATGGAACACCTGAATCAAAGCACCACCGAGTTCACTTTAGACTTGACAGCATCTCTGTGAAGAGGCTGCTGTGTAGCCAGACTGGCAAATTAGAGGCTGCGCTGAAACAGTGTTCACAATGTTCAGATAGTGGATGAAGCCTAAGGCTCTCTGTTGTCTTACTGTTGGAAAAGGGCAGACAGCCATGGCCCGACAGCTGCTGGTGCCCAGGACACAGCTACTGCTTTCACGTATAAACCAAGAAATGGCACCACGACACTACTGCGCTACTGCCACAGAGCAAGGAAAGCACAATTCTAGGTCCTCTTGGCTATTATCCATAAAAAGTGGTAAGAGAGGTTCTTTTTAAACCTCCCTCCTCCTACATAGAGAGAAAATGAATTCTATCCAATTTTGAATTTAAAACGGAAAATTACTCACCAAAGGCAACATCACCAAAGTGCAGAGCAGGAACATTAAAATGGAAGGTAGGTCCAATGACACAGCCTCTGGAAGAAGAATACAAGGTGGGGGAGTCAGGAGAGGTTCCAGTGAATTCAGGGAAACAATCAGGAACGGGGGTGAGGGTGAGGCTGGGTACTAAAACCTATAACTTGATAGCAAATCAACTATAGCATCTAGGATTTAAAGAACCTATGAGATGATGGTCTATCACACGGTTCTTAAAATTCTTTTTTAAGACTCAAACTGTGGGTTTTAGCAAATGGTGCTGTGGTTAACTTATTACCTTATTTCCTACCTAAGGAAAATAGGAAAGAAGCTCACAAAATTGCAGAAAGCAGTCATTTAATCAGTGTAGAAGTTGAACCACATTTGTTCAAAAGTACATATAACAGAGGGAACTGTGGCTGAATAATAACATTTGGACTTAGATATGGTCACATTAATTCTAACAGGGATTCTGAATATTAGGACAGCCTATGCCAAGGTTGTACCATACATCAACGCAGTGGTCTGTTAAAATTATAATTTTAAAGACTACGAGAGAGAATGATTGAATTATTGTGATACGTTAAGTGAAACCAATTGAATACAAAATATATCTATGCTATGGTTCAAACTTTATAAAATTACATATGCAGAAACAGGAGAGAATGGTAATTTTAAAAATCACATTAATTTTACAGTGTTGTTTATCCAACCACTTAAAATATTGTGTCATGTAATTAAAGGAATAAATAGAAACAGTAAAGTATAATATGCTGATCTTTCAAGGCATACTAGCAAAAATCATGTGGTATTGAAAAAGAGTAGCTGGCAATAAAAGAGTAAGAAACAAAATTCCAGTACCCACATTAACTTTATAGACATTTCTTGGGCCCAAGGCCCAAGAAAGTATTTGTGACAAAGCAATAAGTGAAGTCAGTGTTAATTTGTGGATCTGGGAATAGACGATACATTCTACATGCATTTTCGCCCTTTATGACTAGACATTTATTTGTGAGTCAAGATTTTTACCAGGTTTTCAAAATTATTGTTAGTGGTTTGGAGTGCTAGGACATTTTTGGATACACGAAATACTGAGCTTTAAAGGAAGTGAAGTTGGAAAGGGAATTTAGATAGATCCATTTCTCTCAGCAACTGGTGATTAGTTAGGGGATAGAGCCCCACAAACATTCCTTCCATAGTCAGGTTTTTCTTCCCTTTCAAAGGAACCAGAGATGAACATCCAAAATAAGAAAGTGGCATAAGAATTCAGGCAAATGGTAATGTCCAGAAGACAGAATGAAAGACTTAACCTCCAGAGAGCAACAAGAGTACTAACTAGTCCAAGTTCACTTGTGAGCAGCTTCCTGGGAGATTCCTAAATCCTGTTATTAACAGTGGAAAACCCAAGTACTCCTTAA
The DNA here is from genome assembly GCF_041146395.1 of Eulemur rufifrons. Classification (NCBI taxonomy): domain Eukaryota; kingdom Metazoa; phylum Chordata; class Mammalia; order Primates; family Lemuridae; genus Eulemur; species Eulemur rufifrons. The sequence goes on along the minus strand of NC_091005.1, from coordinate 15,513,685 downwards.
CCTGTTCAGACATTGTTAGTGACATGAACTACTACTTTGGGATCTTTAGGATAAGAGATTAAAGATTTTAAAAATTCACCCAGGAAATGGCAGAACTATTATTCAATTATTATAGGATCCTAGAAATTTTTTAAAACGAAAGCTTCATTGAGACATGATTCATATACCATACAATTCACCATTTAAAGATCAATAGTTCTGAATTTCCAGTAGATTATCATGAGATCAATAAATTTTCCTAGGATCCTTCATGTCATGTGTGTCTGTCTGTTTTCTCTGTTATCCCCAGCCCGCAAGGGAGACTTCAGCTTGTAAATGGAGGGAGGTTTTGCTAGTAGTCACCATAATAGGAGAGACTGCCATAGTAATTAATAACCCGTCGCTGTGGGAATCTAAATAGAGCAATGTGTTTACAATGCTTGGAGGCAGTGTAGGTGAGGTCATGTAAAGAATTTCCTTAAGATAAAAACAAAAGATGAAGGTTTAGAGAAACTGTGATAACAGCCAAAGCTTAGCCAAGAAGATGACTTTATTCAAGTGTTACTATAATAACTTAGTTTCTCTAAACATCCTAAAATAGAGAGTAACTAGAAATAAGTTTGATGTTTAAATCCTTCTTTAATAAGGTTATAATTTACATAGAAACTAGATCCCCAAATGGCATATTACAATAAGTTACACATGTTTACTAGGGAAACAATGGTAGAGATTTAACACACCCCTTTATGCGGATGTGTTCCTATCAACACACAGTTATGGACATCCAAGATACGAGCTAGTTATCAAGTTCAAGAAAGCAGTAGGTAAAAACTTCAGTTAGATTCTATGTGAGTTATAAATACGCCTTACCTAATGGTCAATTTCACAGGCTCAGGTGCCCCACTGACATTGACCTGGAACTCTTCTTCAAAGTGCCCCAGGATGGCAGAACTGAAGGAGATCTGGACAGCCTGGACTCCACTTGGTTCGATGATACCTTCCTTGGGACTGAAAACAAAGCAGGCCCCCAAAGGTGACGTTGGAGGTATCACACTGAAAATGGCGTCGATGCTGCCTTTGTTGTACAGTATTGCCTGTATCAATAAAGGCAAGAATGAAAAGGTCAATGGACCTCTGACCTATTTTCATATAAGCATGTGGCTATACTATTTAACATAACACTAGAGAAAGTTACTGGAATTGGAATCAAAGAAAAACTCTCAGAGACAAAGGAACAGTCTGATGTTCTGAATGTTTGAAGACAGGACTTCTAAGCCAGAGAGTACTTTTACGTTTTTAGTCTCCTCTTTAAAATGAACTTAGTCATATGTATTATACTTATGCTATCACAACTAATCACAATCATATCTACTTTAAAATACCTTTTTTTTTTTGGTACTCTCTGTAAAGTAAACAAAGGAAGGGAAGGTATTTCTCATATACGTAGGAAAAGGCTGAGGTTAAGGCAGCATGCTGAAAAATAAAAAGCAAGTCGGAACAGACTAGCAAGAACTGCCTAATCCTATGCTTATAATGTAGCTTAAACAATGTAAATGAGACATCATTGTGGATTCCAGTCGACAACAATCCTCTTTGTTGTGCTATGAGGTTTCATCCTATTGGGATATTTTCAACTCAAATTCCACTAGATGGATGATTGTTTCGAAATTCTTATGGAAGCAACTGTTTTACTACAGAAAAGTTGTATTCCTATGTTAGTGTTCTGGAACCATGTTATTGGCCATATTTGGTTGCACACAAGGTTCTGTGTGTGTCTGTGAAGAGCTCGTGCCCGATATTCTGAGACCTCCACAGCAGGCCTCAGTCTAATGCTTCTGCCCTAACCTCTCACAATTCCTGTATGGGAACCTGCACTTCAGCCACACTGTTCTACTCCTGGCATCCAAAGACACCGCCTCAATTCCTTGCCAATGCTGGCCTTACACCTAGCATGGTGAAGAGCATGTTCTCTTGATTTTTACAGAAACTTCCCGCAACCCACACTTAGGGTTTTGGAGGACAAAGAACAAGGGAGAGCACCAGGAAACTTTCAGAAAGTTGGCAGGAAAATGTGAGGCGTATCAGAAACCTGGAAGCTCAGGGAGGAGGAGTCCCAGAAGAGGTCATATGTGGACAGAGGTAAGGAGAACAAGCTCTGAGAAAAGGTTACCAATTTTTAATTTTGAATTAGAAGTCATCCCTGACCTTGAAGCAGAGAGTTATTCCAACAGGGTAGGATAACAGAATCCAGAGGACAAATGTTTAGGGTGTGAGTGCGTGCAGAGGAAATAGTGGTGGCTAGTTTAGATTTCTGTTTTGAGAAGATTCATGGTGAAAAGTGAGAAGGGAGTGGCTAAACTGTGTGAAGATATTTTTAGAGGAAACTGAGTATATCTGTATTAAATGAGATAATGCATACTCAGTGCCCAGCCTAGAGGAAGCACTCGATGAACTGATGCCTGTTGTAAGAGAATAGGGTTCAGTAACCAAGGGAATGAGGTCTGGGTGGATGTACAGGAGGATGAGTTCATGGGCTCAGCTTGCTTCTTGAAAAGCAGGGAAGAAGACATCAAGAGCATATGCAGGGATTCTAAATCACCGTTATGAATCCCTTTTGTTCTCCTGGAGAGAGTTGGAACCCATTCTATTAACTGAAGTATCCAAGAATGGAAAAATAAGCACCACATGTACTCACCAGCAAATTGGTTTCCCTGATCATCACCTAAGTGCACATTTGCGAATAACACCAATTGGGTATCGGACTGAGGTGGGGGGAGAGGGGAGGGGATGGGTATATGCCTACATGATGAGTGTGTTGCGCACTGTCTGGGGAATGGTCACACTTGAATGTTCTGACTTGGGGGGATAGGGGTGAGGGGAGGGGATGGGGGTATAACTACATGATGAGTGCAATGGGCACTATCTGGGGAATGGACACGCTTGAAGCTCTGACTTGGGGGGATGGGCAGGACATGGGCAATTATATAACCTGAACTTTTGTACCCCCATAATAAGCTGAAATTAAAAAAAAAGAGCATATGCAGGAGAGAGTCAGCAGCCTCTGCAGAAGAAGACAGCCATTTCCACTGAGAGAAGATGGCCAATGCACCAAAATGGATATATAAGTAATTGCTGCTAGCTATTTTATTCATCTTTTATGTTTCTTTCCCATTCCCTCGTTCTAAGCTCACTGGTAGTAAGAATCATGCTTCTCCCTTCATTCCTTTTAATGGTACCATGTAGAAAAGCGATTACAGCTGTTGACTCTGGAGCCAAGCTGCCTGGGTTCAAATCCCAGCTTTGCCATTGACTTACTAGCTGTGTAACCTTGGACTACCTAGCTTCTCTGTGCCCCAGTTTCTCCATCTGTAAAATGTCAGTACTACTAGCCTCTCATATTGAGGTAAGATTAAATCTATTAATTTATCTAACTTTTAGAACAGTGGCTGGCAAATACTGGTTATAAATGATAGTGACTGTTATTTCTATCTCCAGCCCGAGCAGAATGGGTTTAAAATTTACCTGTGCTTAAGAAGCAACTAACATATACTAGTGGTAACTCAAAAGCAAATTGAAGGCATTACGTGGTAACTTGAAGGACCCTGTTCTTCTCTTTGAAGAGGTGCATGGAATGCCTTTTGTTTTTTTGGTTAACAGGAATGTTTTATCCAGATTTTCTGTATTGTGACAGTTCCTCCATTTTTAAGAATATGCATGTCATTCTTCTCCCCCTGACAAAGAAGCACCTACTTATGAATACAGAATCCAGCCAATAATTTGGGACATAATTCTGAGGTCTTTTGATTCCTGGTAATACTCTTACCCTTGTGGTCCAACACTTTGGAGAGGAGAAAATTGATAATACAACTTCACCTCTTATTTGTTTTCCTTCTTAATTACACTGGGGAGTAGCGTATACTCTTGGGGCTATAGCTTATTCTCTATGTATCTGCTAAGCTCAGCAATGACTAAGGGCGATAGCTAGTTATTCAAATTTGTCTCATGGAGGTAATGTAATAAATTGAAGGATGCAATGAAGCATCAGCATTAAATACGCAGAGAGTGCAAAATCTTCCTGTAAGAAGCACCTTACACGTCCTTCTCTGCCACACTGCACAGCTCTCAAAGGTGTCCGATCTGATACATCACCTCATTGAACACTTACTTAGCTGGCTGTGGTTTGCTTTACTATTAAAATCAGGGAGACTGGGAAGCAGTGGCTCAAAGTACACTTCTGTTAAATTTGCACTCAGGGAAATCCTATCCATTTTGCATCAGAACTAAAGATCTATTTCTGACGTGGCACTTATAAGTCTGGAAGATATAAGGGAAGTTCACACTGCACCAATTACAGACATAATATCAATTTAATAAGAACTATTGTACTTTTTTTCCTCTCCCTAAGCACTCTTTCTCTCAAATGCAATCCAGGACAATGCAGAATGCAGCTGTGCCACTTGTCCTTTGATGACAGTCATGAGACTGACTTCTCCATTTATATTGTGTTCCTGTGTATATTCCATCTCATCATGACATTAACCTCTCTCTTTACCTTTCACATCACCCCATTTAGGCCACATTTACCCTAGTGAACGTGGGAATGCAGGACACTGTCCCCATGCCAGGTTAGGCTGGGCTAAGAGCTGGGTTGGCTGGAGGCTGGATTTGCCCATGGTGAAAAGGTGCGATGCTGAGGGCCTGAAAGACTGAGAGGTCAGCAAAGACCTTCTCTTCCCAGAGCAGGAGAAAGGGCGCTGGCAACCCAGTTCTCACTAACGTTACAAGTTGTATGACCTTGCCAAGTTCCTCAACTCCTCTGGCGGTCAGGTTTGCTGTTCCCTGAGCTCATTTCCTCTTTGTTTTGGATTTTATGTAAGCAACAACAACGAAAAAATTTCTACAGTATTTGATATATATGCTTTTGTATTTATTACAGTATCTAGTGTTACCTTAACTAGTAAAGCTTGTCTACACCTCCACTTACTTAGCTACAAAGTAGGAATAGTAATTGTACCGACTCTGTAGGGTTTTGTGAGGAATAAATGAACTAATGGATGGCAAGGCACCAGCACTGTCCTCAAAGCACATTAAGGACAATGCTGTTGATGGTACTAACCACTGCATGACTCGTACTTCTCATTTGTAAAATAGGTATAATAAAACCTACCTTGCACAGTTTTCTGAGGATCAGAAATTACACACACATAAACACATAGACAGGCACACACAATAAAGCATGGAACCTGACACGTATTTCTCACTCATTAAATAACTGCTTTTCTTACCTCTATAAATATACAACCATATACAATTTAGGAAGCTTTCTAAAACAAAGTTTCAATGGTCATAGCTTTGAAATAGCGTAAAAATAAACCCCAGATACAATTTAGTGATGAGGTGACATTGACATAACATTGATCCAGAAGAACCCATGAATACAACGTGTAAAATTTCATTTTCTGTTTAACTGGAAAGACAAAGCAAGCAGGTCTTTACCAGAAACCATGATGATTGGGTTTTTAAACATGGATTGGAAACTAGTGCATTCAGAGAAAATTCTAAGTGTGAAAACAGCCATCCTCATTAGGACAGTCTAGAAAATGTAAAAGGTTCTCTATCCTCTGATCTGTAGGATTTTTTTGTTGTTGGAGAACAAGCACTAAACAGATGGAGAGATGTATTTATGGTTTTCCCCTTTGCAATCTACAAAATGATGAGGATTAAAACAAATTAAACTAGAGTGTTGATGCTTTTTGCCTTTTTAGTAAAGTTAGAGAGGGTTGATGAAGATGGAAAAAGTTGTTCCCCTCAACCTGCCAGGAGGGAGTAGAAAGAGTCAGAGCATTTCAGAGTCTAAATAAGGATGAGTAGTAGCTAATGGATCTGATTGTACAAATAAAAACATAAAGTAAAACAAACAAAAAAAAAGCCAAGTACTGTTTGGAGTCTCAATGGACAATTCTAGCGCTTACCTCATAACAATGTACAGATCCAATAAAAACTTTCCCAATATCGAGCAATTCAAAGTTGAAGTGAATCTTAGGTCCCATTCCCTCCCCTTTGATTCGGAGGGGCAGACGGATCTCTCGGCCTATAAAAACAATTCAGATTTTATGAGCCTAAATGGTGCTTTATTGCCCCGAATTACCCACAACTTGTTACCACTGTAAACAATCAAGATTATTAAACAACTCCCTGCACTGCACTGAGGGACTGGCAATTTCATCAATGCTCAAGATGTATCCTACGTGGGAGCTGATCACAATCCTGAAAGACACAATCCTGAATGCCGAAATCCCAAAAGATGAAAATCCCAAAAATATAATTCTGGAAAAAATAATTTAAAAAATCTTCAAAAGATATTTATTTACCTTTATAAAAGGGGATTTATTTGAGAAACATGAAAACACAACAGAACATTTCTTTGGCTACTTTCCACAATAAAATAGGCAATAATAAAATACATATTTTTGCAAGCATAAACACTCAGGTATGCGAATGACAGTCACTTGGGTATAACGGTTATGAGCAGACAAACCATATTCACAAAGAAATAGGTCAAAAGGGAATGTGCAAATGCACACCACTATGGTTGGTAACTGCAGACACCCAGCTTTGTAACTGCAGTCATCTGAAATACTGTGACAAACAGCCGAAGTCTTTTGACACAATCGATGAAAAACCATGACGGGTCACCACCACATATGCAGTAACCCAAAGAGCTGAGATCTTGAGAAATTTTATCTTTCACAAATGCAAATGTGCAAAAAGGACATCTGTTCATTTATTGAGGAAGTTTCAACATTTTTATGTACATGCGCAATGCTTGTATACAAAGTCAACATTGTGATAATGCGCTTTTGTGGAGTCAAATTTCTGATGTCCAGGGAACAGAAGAAAAGTCTGTCCTAGCTCTGACAGAGAGGGAGAGAGCGTGAGAGCCCATTTTGTGTTCCGTATTTGTTCTCCCTAGGCCCCTGGCCAGTTGGATGGTATCCATGACACTGAGAGCAAGTCTTCTCCCACTTAGTCCACTCAGACTCACACACTGCTCTCTGGGAACACCCTCACAGACACACCCAAAATAATGCCTCACCAGTTTTCTAGATATCCCTTAATCCAGTCAAGTTGACACCTAAATTTAAGTCCACAAGCCCGCCCCTTGTCAACCTGGTACCCTTATGCATCTCCTTAAATGATACAAAATTTCCAAATAAAGACAATAACAAGGCAATAATTCTGCCTAACATGAGGCAACTATCCTATGTACAACTGAAAACACATCAATCCCTTTCCCAGAATTCAGCTTTCAAGATTTCAACATTCAGGATTTTAATCTTTCAGGATTGTGATTTTTAGAATTTTAGACTTTACGGATTTAGATTTCAGAGATTCTGATCTTTCAGGATCTCAACATTTGGGATTATGGCATTCAGGATTGCATCTTTTGGAATTATGATCCAAACACATTTTATCTTTAGGAAATAGGAATACTGCTTGTTTTTTTACCTTTAGGGAACAGAATATACTGGAATTTATAGCAGGAAAAAAACGTCAAAATTTTAACCCAATTCTTATTATTCTGAAGTTTCTTATAAAGAAAAGCAATTTCTCTAAATCAGAGAAGGGTGACCACTGATTAATGCTTCTCACAAAATGAGAGCCACTATGGGGCTCGAAGGGACATTGTTCATACTGATCTTCCCTAAATTTAGGAAGATCCAGGGTATTAGGGATCTGAGTCTAGGGGTCTTACCTGACCTTTACTTTGCAGAGTTTCTTCCATATAGAGATAATGAAATGCATTTAACAATACCCATTATAACACAACCACAATGGACCCAGGGGCAAGACAGAACATATAACCTTTGAAGTAATTTTGTTCCCCTTTTTAAAATAAAATATCCATGTTTGATAATACATGATCATTATAAAAATTAAAGAGAAGGTGAAAATTCTCTCATAATTCCATCATCCAAAGATAACCACTGTTAACATTTTGGTGCCTGTCACACCATATTTAATTATATCAACACACTGTTAATGTAAGTGAGAGCATATACTACATCCCTTTGTAACCTGCTTTTTTTCACTTAACAATACACTTGGAATATTTTAACATTTCATTATCTACAGATCTACTGTCTCCTTCTTAATGGTTGCATGGTCAACTGTAGAGAGGTAAATATTTTTTTTTTTTTTGAGACAGAGTCTCACTTTGTTGCCCAGGCTAGAGTGAGTGCCGTGGCATCAGCCTAGCTCATAGCAACCTCAAACTCCTGAGCTCAAGGGATCCTCCTGTCTCAGCCTCCCGAATAGTTGGGACTACAGGCATGCGCCACCATGCCCGGCTAATTTTTTCTATATATATATTTTAGCTGTCCATATAATTTCTTTCTATTTTTAGTAGAGATGGGGTCTCGCTCTTGCTCAGGCTGGTCTTGAACTCCTGAGCTCAAACGATCCGCCCACCTCGGCCTCCCAGAGTGCTAGGATTACAGGCGTGAGCCACCGCGCCCGGCCTGAGAGGTAAATATTTTTAAACATCTTACTGGACATTTACGTGGTCTCCAATTTTTCACTACAACAATTTACAGTGTAATTATTATCTTCAGATATGTATCTGTGAATAATTTTCCTATATTTTATTCAAGCACTTTGAAGATATATCATTCCACTGTTTCTGTTGAGAAGACAGCTCATAGTGTCATTGCTCCTTTGAGATAGTATGTCTTGTCTTCTGAATGTTTTTATGACTACATATTGATTGATTTTTGCCTTTGGTTTTCAGCAATTTTATTATGATGTACCCAGCTGTGGTTGCATTTATCCTTTCTGGCATTTGTAGCACTTCTTGAATATGTGAATAAATACCTTTCATCAATTTTTGAAACATTTCAGTCATTATTTTTTCAAATATTGTTTCTGGTCTACTTTTCACTTCTCTCTCTTTTAAAAAAATATATACACACACACACACAAATACACATACACACACTTATATATGTATGTGTGTATGTGTATTTGTGTGTATATGTCCTTTTTGCCACATTCCATTAGATTCTTTTTTTCTTTTCTGTATTTTATCTCTACATGCTTCAGTATTTTCAGATATTTCTTTTGATTTAGCTGACTCTCAGTTCACACAATCTACCTCTGGCTATAACTAACAAGCTGTTAAATTCATCCACTGAGTTCTTAATTTGTTAATACAACTTTTCAGTTCTAGATTTTCCATTAGAATTTTTATAGTTTCCAGTCCTCTGCTTACTTTCGTCTGATAAAAACATTTAAAAAAATCTATGTCTGATAATCCTGTTTTCTGGTTCACGAATTTGCTTCTGTTGTTTATCTTGGTTTTCTATCAGATCGTCTTATCTCCTCACATGCCTGGTTACTTCTTTACTGAGTGCTGATTAGTGTATATAATCCCAGATAATCCAATATAACTGTTCTCAGCTAAGATTTTGTGAAAGAATTAAGCCCTGTAACAAATCATTTGAGTGATTAGTTTCTCAATTCTCTCAAGAAGGATATGGAGCTAGTACCTTCCCAGATATAAAAGAAAGAAGTTAATTCCTCATAAATAATAGGTGCCTTAGAACATTAGAGATTATCTTCTGGAACCTCAGGGGAGAATTGTCTGAATCAAATCATTATCTGAAAAATGATTCAAAGCTGAGCTTCAGTCTTTGTGAGGGCTGGTCCATTTTCAGTCCCTGCTCCCACCCAAGTCTGGGAGATAACTGGGATCTTTTCTTCTTGACATCCCAGGAACTTCTATGTTTTCTTCCCTAACCCTACTTAACTTTTCAGCCTCTCTGCAGTTTCTACCAAAAAGGCAGCATCTTTAAGGAAAAGTGGCCCCCAAAGTCTGATGGTCTTGGTTTCCTTCTCCTGGATCTTGGCTCACCATAATTCTTCACTGTCCTAGTAGCTCTCTTTTGCCTTCAAAACAGACTTTTGAAAATATTTTGCTTTGTTTTTCTAGTTGTTCTAAGTGAGAGATTTAATCAAAATTACCCAGCCTACCGTTACTAGAAGTATATTTCTGAAACAAAGGGATGTACATTTGGGATTTTGATAGCTATACGGATATTGCCCTCCAGAATGGTTGTACTAATTGCCCACAAACATCAACAGTATTTAAGGGTTCCTGTCTCTCCACATCCTCCCCAGCAGTGGGGATATCACTACTCTTGAAAATATTTGCTAGTTTGATGATTTTCCTTAAATTTCCACCATTTAAATTTCAAGTTCTTTAAGGAAAAAGGATATATTTACTCTGTATGTAACATTTTGAACGTTCAAAATACTTCTGATGCTCTGTTAGATGGAATTTTCAGAATTACAGCAAATACACTTGGAACAACCAAGTGATATTTCTACTTTATTATCATCATTATAATGCCTTGTGACATTTTATGTTTCACTGTCTTCTGTTGCTATTTAGCTCTTGTATCTTTAATGCTTTCTCCCCATGAATGTCCTTTTAAAGAAAGGAATACTTGTCCCTTTATTCCCTCTAGTTCTTGGCAACACGGCAGTCATTAGTTAGGCAAATATTACTTTGATTATAAAGAGCAATCCTTAGGACAGCTGATTTACCCAAAGAGTTCTTCTATTCCCTGGAAAAGAAGTTTCTTTAAAGATTAGGTGTCACTGATGACAAGTACTCTATAACATAAGTAAAACTTCCAAGGGCCCAAACCTCATCATCCTACTCTATTTAGAGTTCTAATCTATTGGCAATAGTGTGTACTCTTTGGTCAAGAGAAAAGTATTTTGATTGAGATCCAACTTTTGGAATGGCAAAGAAAGAGAACTACAAATATATCATGGAATAAACTGCAGGACTATTTATAACTGTCAGGCCTAAAACTTTCTCCATCTGTTACCTTGAATGCCTTCCTTAAAAAAAATGGAGGTGTGTTGTAATAAAGTAGGGAGGCAATGTTTCTTTGGTAACTATTAATTACTTCAAAGGAATCTGTCTTATTTGTAACTGGCCATTTCCCTCACTCAGGATAGAATGGGAATACAAGTAATATCCAGTGTTGCATTTCTAAGAGTTAGTCTAAATTTTAGAGTCATATTATAAATACTACTTTTCCATAAGATTTTCTAAGTAGATATTTTTCTTATCTTGGCAAAAGGCAGCAAGGGAGACAAGCATGAAAGATCTTAGTAAGCTCTAAGGACAGATTCCTACTGGAAGAGAAAAATATTAAAATGTTTTTTTGACATAAAGCAGTTTCTTATCTATGATTACAGCCTTCTGGTTTCATATATGAGAAGCAGAGAGAGAGAGAGAGAGAGATGTGCTACAGAACCCCTTTAATGACCTTGAAATTCCTGAATGCAACAGATTTCATTGCATTCATTACATACCAGAAAATGCAAACAACGGGCTTTCAAAATTTTGCCATCTGCTATGGTCTGAATCTTTGTTTCCTCCCCCTCAAATTCATATTACCAAATCCTAATTCCCAAGGTAATGATATTAAGAAGTGGGGCCTTTGGGTGGAGCCTTCATAAATGGGGTTAGTTAGTGCTCTTATGGAAGAGGCCCGAGAGAGCTTATTTGCCCCTTCCATCATGTGAAGACACAACAAGAAGGCACCATCTATGAAGAATGGGCCCCTCCAAACACCAGATCTGCTGCTGCTGCCTTGATCTTGGACTGTCCAGCCTCCAGAACTGTGAGGAATAAATTTCTGTTGTTTATAAATTACCTAGTCTATGGTATTTTGTTATAGCAGCCCAAACAGACTAAGATACAATCTAAGATACCCTAGATGTTCAATATCATACTGGAGTCCCATTCCTATGCAGTAAGACAAAAAAGGGGGGTGGAGAGAGTATGAATTGGCAGAACAAACTGCCATTATTCATATAGTTTAGGACTGTCTACCTGGAAAATCTAACAAAATCTATAAACAAATTCTTAAAATTAATAAGAGTAGGACTGAGGGTTACCAAATCAATATACAAAAGTCAACTATATTTCTATACCCAGAAAAAAATCAAAAATTTATTTTTCAAGATTCTATTTATAATAGTAACAACAATATAAAGTGCCTAGAAATAAAATCAACAAAATACATTTGTGACCTTCAAGGCAAAAATTGTAACTTTATAGAAAGATATCAACAAAGATCTAAACAAGAAAATAAATAGAGAACTAGACTATATTCTTGAAAAGGAAGATTCACTATCATGAAGAGGTCAATTTCCCCCCAGGTGATCTATAGCTATAAATTCAATGCACTGCTGGAAAAAAAAAAAAAAAGGCCATCTGGTGGAATTTGGTAGGTTGATTCTAAAATTTAAATGGGAAATCAAAAGGCCAATAATAACAAGACATTCCTAAAGAAGAATAAATTGGAGGGACTTGACTTTTCAAACATTAAAATTTGGTATTAACATAAAGCTATTGTAATTAAGATAGTGTGGTATTGGGACAGAAAATACAAAACAACAAAGGGAACGGAGTACTTAGAATGGATGCACACATATATGTGAATTTGATTTATATCAGAGCAGGTATTAAAGATTAGTGATGAAAGCTGGACTCTGTAGTGTAAAGAGCTAAAACAGTGGACATCCACATGGGATCTGTGGGAGACTGTACAATGGCCCTCAAAGATATTCACATTGTCATTCCTGTAAATATTATTTCATATGGCAAAATACCTTATGTGTTGAAAGAAGCAGTTAAGAATTTTGAGATGGGGAGATTATCCTACATTATCTTGGTAGGCTCTAAATGTAATCACAGATGTCCTTAAGAGGGAGGCAGAGGGAAATGTGATACAGAAGCTGAAAAGACAATGTGACCTAAGTAGACGGGAGTGATGCAGCCACCAGCCAAGGAATGTTGACAGTTTTAAAAGGTGGAATAGACAAGGAATGAATTTTTCTGGGGAACCTCCAAAAGAAACCAGCCCTGCTGACACCTTGACTTTAACCCAGTGAGTTCTTGTGAGTCACTGGGACTACAGATGCACACCATCATGCCTGGCTAATTTTTCTATTTTTTGTAAAGATGGGGTCTCACTATGTTGCCATGCTGGTCTTGAACTCCTGGCCTCAGGCGATTCTCCCACCTTGGCCTCCCAAAGCACAACGATTACTGGTGGGAGCCACTGTCCCTGGCCCCTACTACAGTTTTTAATAAGTCTTAACACATGGTGAGGCTAGTCCTCACACATTCGTGTGTGTGTGTGTGTGTGTGTGTGTGTGAATTTTCTAGGCAATCCTAGCTGATCTATTTTCTCCATAAGAACTTTGGAATCAGCTTGACTAATTAAAAAAAACTTACTGATATTATTACTGGGATCACATTATATTTACAGGGAAAATTGATCTATTTATGATGTTGATCTTCCTAACCAAAAACATAGGCATACCTTGTCATTTGTTTTTGTTCAAGACTTTTAAAGTCTAGATTATGTATACATGGATATTTGTATATTATTCTCTATATTTTCTCTAAGTTTGAAAGAGTTGATAATTGAGAATATAATTTAAACAGAATAGGTGATCAGGAAATTTCTTTAGGACGAAGAAAACTTATTATGAGGTTGCAGTCTGATGAGTTTTGAGAAAGAAAACCTACCAATATGTAGAGTACTACTCAGCTATTATTCTGAAAACCCAAAAAAGTTTTTAATGACTGGGGTGATTTTAATGATTGGGGTGATTTTCTCTTTCCTAAATGTATTTCAATCTCCATTTTTTAGTTCAATTAACATAAAAATCACAAGTCCGAAATTATCCTAAAAATTCAGATGTTTCCCTTTTCTGATGTACAGAATGAAAATGGACAATGAGGTTTCATCTTAATTGGGAATTGAAGGAAGTGGGTGCATCTGGAATCATTTCCACAGTGCAGCTTTTCTGCATTTGACTCTGAAGCACCGTGAACAATGTTATCTAGCAATACATTTCAGTTATAATTAGAAAGTGTTACTTCCTTTGAAGTTCCCATATGCTGATCCAAACCACATTTGTGGAGTTGCTCTTTGCATTTGTTTAAAAAGGTAATCTTCATGATTCAGTTAGGAATGTCCACATTCCACTGGAAAGTCAAAATAGATGAAAGATCAGTTTCAAGATCCAGATCAAACCATCAGCAAGTCTTTATAAATATCTAACATACAGATTTAACTACTTCTAAGAAAATCTGATGATTTCAAATGTGGAAAACTTGTTCAGTTTCAGATTAACTGAAAAGATGTTCATGATGTTATATTTGCCATATTCAGATCTGAGCAGATCGCTCCCCTGCTTGGAGCCCTTCAGTGATCGAGGACTTCACTCCGCATAAAGTCCCATGTTCTCAGTCTGGCATTCGACCTTCATAAACTGGACCCTGCCCACTATTCCAGCCTCATTTCTGGCACTGCCTCTCCCCTCCCAAACCAGTCCGTCAGTTAGTCTGTCAGGCGGTCAGTATGTCTGATGGTCTCTCTCAATCTCCATGGCAGCCACACCCTAAGAATTTGTAATCCTTTCTCATTTCATACTCTTGCTATGTATTTTCACAGTGTTTCTCTATGTATTTTCACAAAGTATTTCCCTGCCTGACAAGCCCAACCTTTTTATGTTTTTGTTTTTACTTGATTAACAAATACATGAAGAGTTACTTTCTCTCGGCAGCCTTCCTTGACACACAAGATAGAGCTGTGTGCCCTGTATCCTCTTCTATTACCATTCATTCACTGCGTAGGGTTGCAATATAACTCTCGGCTTATGTGTCAGTTTCCTCCATTCAATTCTATACTTTCTGAGGGTGGGAACTATGCTTTTGTACATCTTTGTACTCAGGGTGCCTAGATATAAAAAGCTTTCAGGCTGGGCAGGTGGCTTATGCCTATAATCCTCAGCCTCCAGGCTAAGGCAGGAGGATTGCCTGAGGCCAGGAGTTTGAGACCAGTCTGGGCAATATAGTGAGACTTTCATCTCTTCAAAAAATAAAGAAAACAATTAACCCGGCATGGTGACATGCACCTGTAGTTCTAGCTACTCAGGAGGCTGAGGCAGGAGGATCATTTGAGCCCAGAAATTCAACATTACAGTGAGCTATCATTACGCCACGGCACTCCAGTCTGGGTGAAAGAGTGAGACTCTGTCTCAAATAAAGTAAGTAAATAGTTTTCAAAAGAAAAGAAGGTTGCAGCTGGAGATGTGTGTTAAATCTCATGTATTCTGAGAGAACTCCCTCAAGACCAGTGGGCCTTCCCTGCTACTTCCTGTCTCTGAACATATGTTCACAGAAGGGAACATTGTACAACAATGAAAATGAAATACATTTAGAGCAAAAGCAACAGCATGGATGAAACATGCAGACTGCTTTCAGTTGCATTTCAAAACAGGCATTACTAAACAGTATTGTTTAGGGATATAGACATGGAGTAAAAACCACAAATGAAAGCCAGGAATTGATGGTTGTAAAGGTCAGATGGTGATTATCCCAGGGGTGGTTGAAGTGAGAGGAGTGTGATTGGGAAGAGACATACAAGGGGGCTTCAGGGGGGCTGGGAATATTCTATTATTGATCTCGGTGGCAATTACATGGTGTTTGCCTTAAAATTATTTTTTATACTGTATATGTATGTGCATTAGTTCCCTACTGCTCCTACAATAAATTGTCACAAATGTAGTGGCTTACTGTACAAATACATTATCTTAAAGTTCTAGATGTCAGAAGTCCAAAGTGGGTCTCACCAGGTTAAAATCAAGGTATGGTAGGGCTGTGTTTCTTTCTGGAAGCTCTGGGAGAAAATATTTTTTTTTTCACCTTTTCCAGTTTCTAGAGGCTGTGCCTCAATTCACTGCCCCATCCATCTTTGAAGCCAGAAATGGCTGGTCAAGACTTTCTCATATTACATTATTCTGACACTGAGACCGATACTTTTGCCTACCTCTTTGACATTTAGGGACCCTTGTGATTACAATGAGCCACTCCCATGATCCAGGGTAATCTCCCCAACTTAAGGTCAGCTCATTAGTAACCTTAATTCCATCTGCTGCCTTAATTCCTCTTTGCCATGTAATATAATATATCCTCAGGAACATACTTACAGATTGTGGGGATTAGGACATGGGCATCTTTGGGAGGCTACCACTGTGTTTACCACTGTGTGTATTACGCGCATTTTTGAATCTATCTTCTATTTTGCAATGCCACAAGGTTAAAAATTAAATTGTGGTATATAAATACAAAGGATTCCTATACAACTACGAAAAAGAATAACACCTTTTATTTAGTGTTATAGAATAATCTCTAAGAAATATTTAAAAAGCAATGTTACAACCATTGTATAAAGTATACTATCATTTATGTAAAAAGGCATGAGAGGGAAATGGAAACATATCTATGTGTATTTGCTTCTATATGCCATATATATCTCAGAGTAAAGCAAAGCAAAACAACGGAAGGAGCTTTCCTGTCTGCCTAAGACGTATTTCTTAGTGACCTAAGACCAGGAGGTTTTGCCAGCTCGTTGAAGATAATAGTAAGGAATCATCACTAGCTCTTGAAAAGACAGATAGAATTGCATAGAATTTACAGGGAAGATAATATGGAATTACCATGTAAACAAAGTCCTTCTCTAGCAAGCGTATCTTTTAATAAACCACTAACAAAATAAAGAAGAATGTCATGCAGATGGAAAATTATACTATTCCGTTTACCCAGGATGTGAATTCTGTGGTAGAATTTGGAATTACAAACGAAACAATAGATAAATACGACTGGTTGCGTAATGTTTGGGAACCTCCCGGAGAGCAGCCAAGCCCCTGGAATAAGGCCAAGCATGACGTCCACGGGGAGCTGCAGATGGGAGGCAGGTCCCACTACCTGTGGCTTGGGAGCCACTGGGGCATTTCCAGCTCATGTCCGACACTGCTGGACCAACATTTCCTCCGGACCCGTTAAGAAGGCTGGTGTAGGTGATGCTGGTCTGAAGTGTGGAAACAGACTTATGTCAACCCAGAAACTCCTAGACCGTTCCACATTCATTCTAGGGACATCTTAAGAATCCCACACTCATGTGCAAGGGAGAGATCAGATCAAACCAGGATTCTATCAATCATTCATTCATTTTCTTCAGTTATTTGCTCATTCATTTCGTCGACATTTATTGAATAGCTTTATTTTCTTGGTGCTAGCAGGAGAAGATAAACTGTATGATTCCAAGATATAAATTCCAAAAACAGGCAAAACTACATTATTTTGCTCAGGGATGAATTTTTAGGTGGTAAAATTATATATGAAAGCAAGAGAATGACTATCATAAAAGTCCAGGTGATGGTCCTACCCAGGGAAGGTGAGGGGAACATCATCAGGAAGGGACACAAACCTGGGGGAGGTGGGGGGCAGCGCAGGTCAGGCAGCCCATCCTTTTGCATGTTCTAAGACTGCCCTTTTTTACACAGAGAAGAGTAACTACACAGGTATGGATTGAGCAGTGGAATATTTGCATTTGAAAGGACTTCAATGACTGTGTACTCTTACTACGCTTGCCCCAGTTTAAAATAACCACAGCAGCACACTTTCCTGGGAAACCCACATACAAAACCGCAGAAGTAAATAGCACCAGCTATTGCTCCAGAGGTTGATTTGCTCCATGACTGCTGGGATTAACTAAGATAGCATCCACCAGGCTTCTTCACTTAGTTTTCTCCCCTTTATAATGGATAAGTATTTTCAAGGGAGACATTTTGAGACTGCATAAAATCTTCCTCCATGCCCCACTTTCACCCATTACTTTCAGATCCACTGACGCTTTTTACCTGAACTGGTTATTACTGTGACGACTGTCAAATGGTACGTTTTTATTAAGTGCATTCACAGATTCCTATTTAATCAATGGATTATAATCTATTAATATCATCATTTATTTTGAATCTCAGCTTGTTCCAAATGTGGTCAGTGGGAGTTTCTTTGCTGACTTCTGTGTCATTTTGACACGTCCCCATCATTCTTTGAGCCCTTCCTTACTTTGCAGCAAAGGGAATGTTCCAGGCTCATCTTGTTCCTTCCCTGCCTCAGTCCTGGAATCAGCCAGGTCCTTTCACTAGAGAGTGGCATTTAGAAACCAAGCTTTGGGTGCTTTGTGCGCTCATTGCTAGGAGGGTCTCAAAGCTTCTGGGACCTCTCAATGGACACAGTCAGGAAATATACACATTTATGTACATATGCCTTTATGTACATTTACACATATATTTATTTCTGTATCTAGCTATACATATCAACAACAAGTTCATACTGACAATGCCAATTCCAAAGGGTTTATCTTAGCCACCTTCTTTGTATCTCCTTCCTCCAGGAGTGAAAAATACTGGCTCCCATCATCCTCAGTATATTTACTTTTTTGTTTAATCCCTTTGTATTACTGAATCTCCTGATGCCATCAGGCTGCTACGCTATTTGTACACCCTCCTTGTTGCTCTGGCCTCTGCCAGGCTGCCTTCCCATCCCACTTGGCATGCATTATTTTGAGTAAAACTTAAAAGAAAAAAATTAATAGCCAAATACTACAAAAGGCACAAAAAGTAACACTGTGGGAATCTGTCACGAGTAATGACCTTACTGCTATAAGACCCATGGTTCCCATTTCCCCTACCAACCACAACTGCAAGCACTTTAAAGTTTGATCTGTTCTAGAAAGAAGTGACAGGGGCATTGCTTGGCTCTATTATTACCGTACAGCTATGGTGCACTGCCCGTGGCCTGAGCCACACATACACGCAGACGCCCCACTTCATGCTCTGGGCACTTGGTAACCTGAGTTTACCACATGGAGGAGGTCTCTACCTGAAATGTCGCAGTAAATGGTCTGTTGGTAGAGCTTGGCTTCTAGAGGGTTAAAGTACACAGTGATTTCAGCTGATGAATTGGGCCAGACCTCACCTTCCTAGAAAACAAAAGAATCATTAAAAAAAAAAAAAACACAATATGATGAAAGGAAGGCACTGCTTTTAAATGTTATTATAATTCCACAAATTTTTTTTCATAAAAATTGTATATATTTAAGGTATACAAAATGATGTTTGATGTACATATATACAAAGTGAAATGATTACTGCAGTCAAGTAAATTAACAAATCCATTTCCTCACATAGTTACCTATTGTGTGTGTGTGTGTGTGTGTGTGTGTGTGTTGAGAGCACCTGAAGTCTACTCTCTCAGCAAATTTCCAGTATATATTATTATCAACTACAGTGACCATGCTGTACAAGAGGTCTCCAGAACTTACTCATCTTATAACTGCAAGTTTGTACCCTTTGACCAGCATCTCCTCATTTCCCCCACCCCCTAACCCCTGGTAACTACCAATCTTTTCTCTGTTTCTATGAGTTTGACTTTTTTCTAGATTCCACATACAAATGAGACCATGTGGTATTTGTCTTTCTTTCTTTGGCTTCACTTAGCACGATGTCTTCCAGTTTCATCTACGTTGTTACAAATGGTAGGATCTCCTTCTTTCTTAAGGATGAATAATATTCCACTGTATGTATGTATTTCTTTATCTATTCATCTGCTGATGGATACTTAGGCTGCTTACTTGTGAATAATGCTACAGTGAACACAGGAGTGCAGATAACTCTTTGAGATACTGATTTCATTCCCTTGGGGTATATACCCAGGAGAAAGATGGCTGGATGATATGGCAGTTCTATGTTTAATTTTTTGAGGAAATTCTATGCTGTTTTCCATAATGTTTATACCAATCTACATTCCCACCAACAGTGCACAAAGGTTCAATTCTAGGAAATTTAAAGGAAACATTTTGCAAACAAATGCAAGAAGGCATCATTTTACCCAGCAGGTAGTAAACTGCTTGCTCACTTCTGAAGTGAAACAAGTTGGAAACAAGCTTCAGAGATAATTTCAGTGAGTTTATGAATATATAAGGAGTCACTAAAGAAAACTAGGATATATAGAACATTTTAAAAATGCATGTTCAGTGAACATTCACTGTCTGTCCAGTGTGTGCCCAGCATTTGGGCTTCAGAGAAGCAGAAAAGGATAGGCCGAGACTGCAGGGAGCTCACACCTTACTGGGATGATAAACATGTATACAGATACTTTATACTATATGTGATAAGTGCTGTGTCTATATAAATAAAGTCCAGAGGGCTCAAGAGGAAGAAGTACTGACTTCCTTGGTGGAGGAACCACATTGCTAACTTTTGAGGTGACAGCACAAGGCAACTCTCTTATTCTAGAAAAACATAGCAACAGTCTGAGGAAGAACAGTGGCTGGATTCCCTCTGTTTCTGCTCCGGTGTGATATTTCTCCCTTTAATTCAAACCATCCTGAAGTCATAATCAGGAAACCAAGTTTTGCCACTGTAATGCCACATGCCACATATCAGAAACCCCTTGTTAGGTATACTTTAATTAAAAAAATTTTTATACTAACCACGTAACCCAGGCCTCTTCATTAACTTCTCAGGGCTACCAAAGAAGATGCTGATAGCACTGGTCTCAAAGGGTTTCCTAAGGTCTGAGGAAGTCATGTAGGTCAAATGCTTTGCCCCATTCTCGCTAATGAACTCAGCAAGGACTCAGGAAGTAACTGTTTACTACGATCAATATTATTTTTAGGCTACTTACAAGTTCTAAGATGAAAGTATTGAAAAAATGAGGAAACGTGTGTTTTTTCTATGTTATTTGTAAACAGGGCTAAATGAGCATATCTGATAAACATATCCAGAAATCTATAAACAGTCCCACCAGCTAAATAGAAAACTAAGGAAACACAACTTGATAAATAATTAGGCTCCAGTTTCAGACAGTTCTCAGTGAATACTCTTATTTGCAGTCCGGCTAGAAATGAACATACTTTTGGAATAACAATTGAGAAGAGAAGAAAATGGCTTGAAATGCAGACATAAAACAAGAGGAGGAAAATAAAATATTAGAGCCAATTTGGGCTTATTTATGAACACAGTCTGATCAGTGTACTTCTCAGGCAGCAGCCCTCCTGACTCCAGAATGAAGGACGGCACAGAGGCTCCAAGAAGTAGCAGAGAGGGCTGTGAATGTCATGTGAATTCTAGGGGCTTATCACAGCCTCAGATCAGCCTGCAAGAATGAAGGCTGCATGTGGGTAGGCAATGTTCTGTCTCCACACCTAGACCAGAGATTGCTCTTAGTAGATGCTCAATAAATATTTGTTGAATCAGCCATATCTACTCACAGTTTGTACACTGTGTAGTTATTAGCAGACACCTATTCATCTTTGCAACCTACTTCTGCCATTTTCTCTTCCTATGGAACCCCCAAAGTCATACAGTTTTAGAGGCAAAAGAGACCTGGGAGATCATGCAAGGAACAGAGAAGTCCTGAGAACTTTTATTTCTTTAGAAATTTCACTGTGATGTTTTGGCAAACCTTGAAAAAAGTATTTATTCTCTTCTGATAAATGACAAATACCTGGCCCCTTTGGACTGGTGGGAGTTTTTAGTGATACGGAGTGTTAGAAGCACTCATGGCTAGACTAGGCAAAGAGGTTGGGCAAATGAAGTGGCTCACCCATCCATGTTCAGCCAGCTAATGGTGTGTTAGTGGGTATTTCTTCTCAGAACTACTGAAGTCCTGGACTTATTACTAACCCTTGAGACAAACATATTCCCTTGGTGGGTTTAGACTGTACTGTTTAGGTATGTGCAATGGACTGACCAAAGTGCCTGGGGCCATCTTGGATTCTGAGAGAATCCACGCTAGAAAAGTCTCACTAGAATGATAGGAAGTAGCCCCCCAAAGGATACACTAGAAATCAGATAAACTCAGTACATGTGGGAAAGTCACGGATCTTATGGCTTGAGGAGGGCCAGAATGCTTTCAAAAGCATTATCCCAGCAAGAGAATCCAGGGTCTATATGCAGAAGGAGGCGACACACTTAAGTTCTATCCCAGAAGCACTTCTGGGTGGCTATCATCAAAGAAGTCTGATCAGCAGGACTGGAGGGTTGGGAAGTGGGTGGTGATCGACACAGTCCAGAGGCGAGACCACAATCTCCTCAGAGGAGCGAGTGTGGACACTCACATGTGATCGGTGAGAGTATCATCTGCTATGGAAGTTTCCTGGAGGAAGAGAAGCCCTTCTGTGAGGTGAGGGACTCTGAGTCTGCAGGGTTTGGGCTGAGCAAATGGGGCTGTGGGCTCAGGGCTTTCTTATCATGGACTGCAGCTGTTTTGTTGTGCCTGCAACTAGTAACTTGCAGCCTTTGCTGAACCCAGGAGATAATGCAAGGACAAACTCTATTTATCCTAAAATCCTCTTCTGGGCTTGGAGTGGATACCGTGTTTTAAGAGGCCTGTGCGTATCTGTAAAAACAGAGTGTGGTCATTCACTCGCCTCTCACAGAGGGAAGCTTTCAGTATTAGGTCATTTGAAGGAGTTAGGAACATGTAAAAGGACACTTCTATTTTTCAGTTGGGATTCAAATAAAAGTTAAAGAATTTCTATTTCTTTACAGCAAAACCTCAATAGCATTTTCCAGCAAACAAGAGAGCAAACCTCAGAAACAGGCAATAAGCCTAAAACTTAGACCCCACGTTTAGTTACATGTCTTTGCAACATTTCTTATTACTTCTCCAACGTTTCTGAAATTAACTTCCATGTCATTTATGTCTCTGAATAATTTTTTTCTTTATTTATCTCTCAGTTCTAAAGTTTCTGAAAATCAAAGCATTCAGAAATTTCCCTCCTGGCTCTGACATCAACACCCGTTCTTCCCAGCCCTACAAAACCTGTGTCATCACGCAGAGCCCCTCCTGTTCTGATTCCCTTTTCTGTGTGACCCCACTCCCACCACTGCTCATTGTCCTGCTCCAAATGAGAGGCTGAGCCTACAGGATCAAATTTGTAAGTGACTACGACCTTGTTTGTTGAAAATAATTGTCAAAATGGCCTTCAGTTAGAGTGCAATTATCTTCCTTCTTGGTCTTAATGTGTTATTTTTCCTTCAGCTCTGTAATGAGTAAAGTAATTGCATTTTACTTATTAATTAAGTGACCTGCTAGAAGGAATCAACTTTGAATTTTCAGGACTAAAGCTAATTCACATATTGTGGTTTTGGTCCAAATATTAAATATCTCTGGACATGGAACTTCATGTTTCCTTCCTTCTGCAACAAGAATAAACAACCAAGTGACTTGATGGCCACAGTTCTGAGACTTTCTGAAAGCTGTCTACGAACACAGAGTCATTGGTTCATGATGAGTGACAAATACAATCGAGAGAAAGGTATCCTTTAAAAGCAATCTCCTTTAAAAATTATATTGGCAATGATTAAAGGGGATCTTTAAAAAAATCTCCCTTGCAAATCCTTAAATAATAAAGAAAATGTTTTAAAAAATCACCTTCCTTTCCCTCTCTCTACTACCCATTTCCTTTCTTTTATTCCTTCCTCCTTCCTCTCTCCCTCTCTCCCTCACTCCTTCTCTCCTTGAAAGATCATTTCATGCAAATCTTGCCAAATCAAAACCCAAAGTGCAAGAACAGAGCATTATATATATATATATATATATATTTAATTTATTTGGTTTATCTGGAAAATAGTTTATAATATGACTCAACTTTTACATATATTAAATAAAATGGTTGCATTATAATTCCCAGCTTACATTTAAAGAATGATCCAAATGTTTGCCCACCAAATGCTATACTTTCTAATCATACTCTCTAATCTGACAAGAGACAAGTGGGTAGCTCCAAATCATGACACTTGTAACCGGGAGCTTATGTTCCCACTACTGTGTTAAGCACTTACATACATTATCTAGTTTAATCTTTATAGCTTTGTGAAACAGCATTACCCCCATTTTAAAGACGAGAAAATCAAGGCAAAAAGAAGTTAAGTATCCCAACCAGGGCCAGACCAATAGTAAGTGGCAGAACTGAGATTCTATAATAATTTTTTCCCTAACTTCCCTGACCCCATGCAATTATAACAAAAGGTCAGGCCTCACCTTTCTCACAATGTCATTATAAAGGCTAGAAGAAATTTTAAAACACTACAACTGGGAAGCAGGCTTGGTAAACCTGGTGTTGCTGTCTGTCTGGTAAATATAGTGCAACATCCTGAGTGTTCATATCCTTCCAGAAACCTCTGGAAGATGACCATAGGAGGTTCTTTTGGATGACACAGTCAACATTAGTATGTTGCAGCTCTTGAGAAATGCATTGCTAGGTCTTTAACAAGCTCTCCTTTTTGGACAAATGTCAGGGTCCAGTCCGCTCAGAACAGGGTGGATGAATAATGACTTCAAGAATAGCTATAGTATGTGATGAGTTTCATTATGATTCACCCAAATGTAAATGTTCTTGACTCTATAAACAAATATTTTCAGCTATCTTGTAATTTTCTTAAAATATTAGAAAAGTATCAACATAAATAATTTCTCTTAGGAAATGAAAACATGTTCTTAAAGTCAAATTTCTATCAATGAATAACAATAACAACAAAAAGAACCACTGATTAGAATCTATAGTCTTTTCTACTACCCATAATTGCTCTTCTAGATCCTTCCAGATCAATAAGGGAAATCATAGCTCTCTTGAATATCACCCAGGGAAAATAGCAGTTTTCTCAAAGAGAAATGGAAAAATAAATGGAAGCTAAAAAATTGAAAGTCAGCTATGTTAATTATCATTGAGAGAAAACATCCAGTTGGGACATGACATGCAAAATTTTTCTACTCCATTATTTCTCCTGGGACAAGAAACTGTGAATTAAATAGAGTTCTGATTCTCAAAATAATGACCACAAAAGTTTCTAAAAGAGGGCTCTAAGATTTTGCCTTCTGTCAGAGGAAGCTTCACAAAGGTGTATTCTACCTTGATCTCACCTCCAACTCAAATACAGTGAAAATTCTACCCGGTTTTATAGAGCAGAGGTAGTTGCGTGTGATGTTCATGCCTTTCTCTGGAGAGAAAAGAATTCTGTCTCGTCCAGCAAGGAAGGGTGTTAACTTATTTAATGAACCATGAAGAACCACACTGTTTCTAAGACTTCCCTAGGCCTCCCCCCACTCTGGTTCTTCAATATAACAGTGAATGTTCCAGCACAATTGGAAACAGTGCGGCTGAGCACTAGGATCTGAAAGGATGATCCTATTAAAAGGAGGCTGAAGAATGGGGAAAACCACACCGACAGAGAAGCTGTGACTTGTCAAGGACAGTTTGCTCTCAGCAGGTCCCTGTCCTTCGTTTTCCTTTTTGGTGTCCATTTCTAGAGAGTCAGCTCCCACATGTTTGCAATGTGACTCGAGGCTAATGGAATGAGAAGTGAAAAGGGTATGCAGGAAAAAGCTGGCTCTGTTTTCTTTGGTAGCCATCTGGGCTTCCACCCAACCTGGTTCTGCTGAGCTCACATGCTAGGCCCATTTGGGAAAAATAAAGTAAAATAAATTTGAGCTGTGCTCTCAAAGTCTGAATTGCTGGAAAGGCATGTTTTCTGCAGGCTTAGATGACGACAAAGCATGGTTTACTATTACTTAAGTGGTACCAAGGAAATTATCAAGTTTCTCTCGTTTTTTTTAAGGCTTAGTTAAATTAAGCTTAAGCTTCCCAAGGGATACCGGATGAAGTTTTCTTTGATCGAGGAGACACTTGCTAACAGAAGCAGAAATGTTTCTCCACTCTCTAATGGCAGCCAATCAGCTAGGGCCAGTTTGGATAAATACCTTTTAAATTCTCAGACCTTGCTTTTTGAGAAAATATTAAGTGTTCAACATTCAGAAAATTGCTGCATCTTCAAAGTGTGACCTGAGCCAGCAGCCCCAGAGTTCAGAAACAAGGCCAGCACATCTGTGCTGCGATTTCTCAGAGGACGCCTCGATGCCCGTAGAAAGCAAAAGCTTAATTCTCTCTTTTTGCCCTGTGATATTCTCTTGCCTCTTAATTCTCAGAACTGTGTTTTTTGTCTTTGAATCTCTCTCTCTCTCTCTCTCTCTCTCAGAGTACCCAAGAGATCTAAGCAGAGGAAATAAGAGAATGAAACTATCAAAATTCTGTGAAGCCAGAGTCCATCTCGCACAATAGAATATTATATTTCTGAAAGTAGCCAATTCCACTTGCTTTTCTGGAAGGCACAAACCATGCATAATAGACTCAATTTTGCAGTTCTTTTCCAAAGGGTAAAAAACCCCACATGGAAGCAGGTGGCTGGAGAAATGATCAGTATTCTACAGAACCCAGTATCTTCCCTCGGTAAGGAATAAATGGAAAAATTTAGGCTAATGAGGAACTTGATATAAATAGTAATAACACAACACATGTATTAACGACTAGAACAACAATTCTGGTTACTTTTAGAATATCAATAAATTATCAAGTAAAGCTAAAAAAAACATTCCTTCCAGCCCTCTGTCCTGGACTGCCTTCTCCCCGTGGTCACTGTGGGTCCTTGTCTACTCCCTTTCTCCACCCATGAACACTTCCGGGCTCTCTCAAAAGACAAACTCCCACCTTTGTGCCCTGGAACAACTATCAGCCTCCCTCTGTTTGGATCACAGGACAGAAAGGGAAACAAGCAGGCCTGCCACTCTGCGGCCACATCAGTCCCCGAGACGTCCAAGCCTAACCCCTCAAGGTTTGAGGAGCAGACCCACAGCCTGTTATGCGATGAGCATGATGAGAAGCCGGTGCGCTAAGGCAAGTAACCTGCGGCCACGTGGTTGGCAGGTGGTAGGACAGGGTAGGAATTTGCAGTTTCAGAGTTTGGGTCTGTCATTCTTATAGCATTGAGTCAAACCACTCCTCATGTGATAATATTAACAAAATTTGATTTAAATTCAAACCCATCACCACCTCTGGGCAACTTAGGGACAGCGATTGATCTTTTGATCTTGAACATCCTTGTTTTAAATTGAAAAGCCTCTGTAGCAGGAATGATGTTCCCATGAAATACTTAATATGCAGAGAACACAGTCGGAGCTAAACTAATCCTCTGTTTTGCCTGATGCATTTGAAGAAGCAAGATACACAGACACAGGTCTGAGGAAATAAGCATAGATTTCTTATTTCTTTCCAGAATTTAAGGTAACAAATTTTGTTTTTTTTTTTGTTTTGTTTTTCAAGTGTACCTTATTTGAAAGCAATGTCCTTCCTCAGAAGACAGAGGCTAAAGAATCCCTCAGAAAGCAAGGTGGTCTCTAAGCCTCTTCACCGCCCTTTTATTTTGTTTTTATTCTTTGAGCAGGGTTTCAATTAGAGATTGATTATTAAATCAGGAGATGACACTGCTTGGTTCTAATCCTCTCTGCTTCTACTGTGAACTCAAGTCATATCAAGAAGCTAATTAAAAGGAGTCACACCCTAAGAAAAAACTAATCACTGATGCACAGCTAAATTGTCAAAAAGTAAGCAGTGGCCACTTAGCATAAGTGACCCGATAGTGAGCAAG
Organism: Eulemur rufifrons; assembly: GCF_041146395.1. Lineage (NCBI taxonomy): Eukaryota > Metazoa > Chordata > Mammalia > Primates > Lemuridae > Eulemur > Eulemur rufifrons. The sequence continues at coordinate 15,486,274 of NC_091005.1, read as the reverse complement.
GCTCAGAAGAGATCTTCAGTAGACGATGCTGCTGAACCAGCCACGGTAGGTACACAAGTGGACGCAAGCCCCGATGGGCTCTCAGCTGGTGGGCTCTCCTCTTGGCACCTTCTCTGTGAAGTTATGGCCTCTACTCCAAAGGACCTCTAAAGGTGACCACCTTGAGGACCTCCTGAGCCCTCTGCAATTTTCCTTTTCTGATCTAGCTCTTAGAGTTTCCATCTGCTTTTCCTGGCTTCAGTGAAGACCTCTATAGGGCACTCACTAATCTTGCCTCCAGTCCTGGATCCCCACCCACATTTTTATCCCGCATTTTCAAAACTTTTGAACATATACAGTCGTCTCAAATTCAACATGTTCAGAGCTGAACTCACTGTCATTAGTTGATTTACATTTATTCACTTATTTATCCACTTATTGGCACTGGGCTAGGCACTTACGGCACTCCTTGACCTTAAGGAGCTCAGAGTCCAATCTGAAATGGGAGAGTCTGAATGCACGAGCTGAATAGTATCAAACTGATCTACCTGCAATACCCTTAGTTTGTGTACAAGGCAGCTAAAGCCAAGGGAGATCGAAATGGCTGAAGGTCACATTTGCTATTGGCAAAGCTAGGACTTCAGGACTCCTGACTTGCTAGTTTCCATCACAAATGTCATATTAATAATTTTCCCCATCTCTCCAGTTCAGCTTTGAGGAGACACTTGATTCCTCACAGTGTCTCTCCATCAATGGCCAGTCAATCAAAAAGCACTTCAGTGTCTTCCTTTCAAATACCTCTCACTCCTGCCATTTCCTTTCCTTTCCAACCATCACTGGGTGGTTCCAGGTCAGCGTCACTCTCATGATCGCCCTGTCTTGCCTGCAGAGGTGCACCATCTCCCCTGGTAGACATGCCCACCCATCTCACCCTCTGTCCACCCTCCTCCAGTTCAACCAACACGTGGCTTCCAGGGTAGTCTGTCTAAGCCCCCTGAACACATCATGCTCCTGCTGCAAACCCTGAAGTGAATCTCAGACACTCACAGCACCATTTATTTGCCAAACTGGGATCCACAGAACACTGACTCCGGGGGGTGCTCTGTGGAGAGGGCTCTGTGGTCACAGGGAAGTGCTGCTTGCAGTCTAGCACTTGGAGACTCACCTTCTCTTGAACCAGTATTTCCCCAAACTCCCTTTTTGCCAGGGACACACATTACCCCCTCTCAGATCCAGTGTTTCTGGAAAAGCATGGTGGGCAACAGGAGCCTGCAGGCTAAAGCACAGCAGGTTGGTCAGTAGCCCAGGTTTCCTCTACTCTCCTTCCCAACCAGAAACAGTCTACTCATCATTATTTAACGTGCCATGAACCTAATAGCTTCCTTTTTCTTTGTTTTTGTAATTTCCCCAGTTGGAAAGATTCTCTTTCTCCTTTTCCACTTAATTAAATCTTAACCTTCCTTTGGATATTCAATTCAGACCTCATCTCTCCTATAAATCTTTTCCCAACTGTCTCATCTGAGACTACTGTAGCATTTATTTACCTGTGTCAGAAAACCAAAGTCTCAACAGTAAAAAATACCCATGGTTCATATTTGTGTGGAGAAGCTGGTGAAATAGCAGAATTTTCCCATTATATACAAAAGTAATTTATAAGGTAAGATTATATTATACTCACAAACAAGAACTGTATTTATATAAAACCATCAGAAAGTATAGTTTTAAGTAGACAAAAGGAGATTTAACATCACTGTAACTGAATCTGAGTTCTGCTGTTTTGACTAGAATAACTTTAGAAAGTTTCATGCCTTCATTTTCATCTTGCAAAAATTGTCAAGAACCAGCTAATGAACAATATTATGAGGAGAGAAACTGAATAGTGTATGGAAAAGGCAAAATCATGACAGATTTCATAAAGCCCATTTATTTTATAAGTGAATATTACCCCCTTCCTATTTCTGGCATTTTTTCCTACATAACACAAAAAAAATTAGTCTCATTTATTTAAAAAGTACCATTTCTGTACCATTTCTATGCATTACTAAAATGTTTTTCTTCCTAATGGTGAAAAGCCACTATGTGCAAGAATGCCCAATTCAGTTTCTGTCTGGAATTCAAAAACAATCACATTAAAGGCCATATTTTAACACACATATATCTCTGTCATGAAGCTCTGGGTTATGGAATGAAGCATGAGGAGAAGAAAATTTGAGGTAATTCTAATCTTTCTCCTTCTAAATTAGAAATAAGCAGGGCTCACCTGTGGCTCTCCCACCCGTCTCCTCCTGGCCACCATGTCTGTGACCCAGTGCCCTGCCAGCCACCCCCCCACTCCCATCATCAGCCTGGATCTCCAGTACCAGCTGGGAAAGGTCCTGAACTGCATGGACTGCAGCAGTGTGTCTAAGACGACCATGACTGACTGTTCCTCCCTGCCTCCGCCCAGCTCAGCCACTTGCTCACTTGCACCAGTAAGTCCTTCCACCTCTTCACTATCTCTGGGCTTGACCTCTTCTCACCTTTGGTCCTCATCTTGATTTAACCCCTTGCTGGTCTAAGGCATTGTATCTGGAGATCCCTTTGCTCACTTGAGCCCTGGAAAGTCTTCTGCCATGAGAGAGGATTTAGCCTCAACCTACAACTCCAGCCTTATTTTGCTACATGAGCCTTTACTTTGAGCAAATTGATCTATTCATGGAGCCTTGGACGAACCATGCCACGCACGCCCACAGTTTCATTCTCCAAAAGTCTTGTCCTGCAAGACACAGCCCGAGATTCTCCTCTCGAGAAGCCTTCTCTAACTCTGTAGCCTGTGAAAATCACCCCAGCCTCTGAACTAGTCAACTTATGTCTTCTCCAGTGATCCACACAGCAGCCCTCACTAAATAGTCCCAGAGGATGTCTCCAAGGGGAGAGAGCTCCTTCTTGGAGATTTACAACACACATTAGCATGTTAAAGACATTCCGAAGTCTTATAGCAAAGAAACCTTCCAAACAATATTGAACCTAGTGTTTCTCAAACTTACTGAGCCATGGAACCTCTTTTCTACATCATATCTTTGAGTAACCATTTGGAAAACAGTCTGCATAAGTCAGTGGCATTTCCCACAAGTGATCTTGTATCCTAATGTGCCCTGTGCCCATGCTCTTTCTCCAGCTGGTTTACATGGCCACAGCTTGGCAGCTCTAACTAGCTGTGGGCTTTCTCAATGCCTAGTGCTGTTTTTCTCCTCCAATTACTCTATGCTAAGTGTAAGGGAGGGCACAGAAAGGACGTAGCTCGGTGCCTGGCAGATGGCAGATATAAAAGCTGCTGGCTACTTTCCTTTTGAGGCAGTAGGGCAGAGCGGCTACTGTCAGACAGACCCCATTCTAATTCTGGTGCATTCTAATCCCTCGCTAGAGAGACTGTGAGCTCAAGGACCATGTCCGTTTTGTTCCTTAATGCCTGGTACACACAGTGTCTGGTACAGACCATGCACTCAATCAGCATTCATCGAGTGAAGTAAAGACAAAGCAGTTTTCAACTGAGGTGATTCTGCCCACCAGGAGATATCTGGCAATTTATGGAGACAATTTTGGCTGTCACACCAGCATCTGGTGGGTAAAAGTAGGGATGCTATTAAACATCCTGCAACGTACAGGACAAGGAACTATCTGGCCTCAAATGCCAATAGTGCTGGGGTTGAGAAGTCATGCTCTGTAGTCTAATCAGGGATGGATTTCTAACTACTAACACTAGCTGTTTGGCCTTGAGCATGTTACAGAATTTTTCTTAATTTCCTCTTCTGTAGAATGGGGTTCTAATTTTATCTTTAGGGTTGTTGTAAGATTACATATATGCAAATGAGATAAACTGCATAATACATATGAAGCGTTTAATGCAGTGACTGGTGCACAGAAATTGTGACCTATAAGCGTGACCCATGAGCATTCTTACCATTGACCTCTATTTAATGTCTCAAAATAATGATGAGGCTCTTGAGATGAACCCTTTACTCTCTCGAATGCACTACCTTCATTCCAGAGTGGGTACTCGCATCAAAACAGGCCCTGCACTCCCCGATTTTATTAATGTACTCACCACAGGCTCGATCGTGAAAATGTTATTCAAGAAGAGCAATCTGTCTCCCTGAACCATCCTCCTCTGGTTCTCAAAGGTGCGAGAGAGAATAGAAAGACGGTCTCGGAGGATGGGATCAATAATGCACTCTTCGAGAAACTCATCCATCTCATCCTTTTCTTCTTTGATCAGATCATCACAGACTCTAAAGAAAACAAACATGGGAAACGCAAGATTCACCTTGGTATTCCCATGAGGAACTTTGTAAAGTGTGGCCCTCCAGTCCATCTACGTGGAAATGTCCTCGCCCATCACCCTGGGTGGTCCCTGCTTGCCCTGAGTCTATAACACACTAACTGGGGGACCTTGTACTCCGTCCTCAGACTATCAGAGCCTCAGTTTTGCTCATCTTTAGTCACCTCCTTTAAGGAGTCCTCCCTGGATTCCTTTCCCACTCGACCACTTGTTCACTCTTGAGTCCCTATGTATATCTGGAAAAATATTTTCCAGGCCGCTTTTTAAATATTTAACATCTAGCCTGCCTCTCCCACAGCAAGGACAATTTTTTTCCTTTTTAACTTGCTTAGCTTTAATTCCTTTTAGCTGTTAGTTACTCAGAGGACAGAACCTGGAGCTAAGAAGGACTAGGTTTATATACTGATGCCACAATCTATTTACTAGCTCTGTGAATTTGAGAGTTATCCAATTCCTCTAAGCCTCAGTGCCGTCTCCTATTAGAAATAATAGGAGCTCCTCCATCAGAAAGATGTGTTGAAGGTTAAATGTGATCAAGGCCCTGGTGCAGTTCCTGGGACAAAGCTGGTGCTTCATAAATACCAGTTTTCTCTCTCAGTCAACTGGAGGCAATCACCAAACTGTCAAGCTTATAAAATGCTCAAGCTGCACCTAAAGATGCCTTCTTTTCTTTCTCTTTCTACTTCTTAATATCCATTCTGATAAGTGAGAAAAGCAGCCTTCCCCAATGCTCTCACCAGGCTGGGTTCACATTTCTCATGAACTTTGCAGACTGAATTTTATCTCCTTCTAGGACATACGACCACATTCCCAACATTATACTGGCACCACTGGTGGTGAGAGACAAATTATTTAGCAATGTGAGTGCTGAGTGGCAGCCTAGGATCACCGCATGCCTTGTCCCAGCTCCAACTATTTTCTAAATGACTTCCTGCAAACCATAAACTCAGTATTGTCAAATAATTCTTTTTTAATAACTTGTGTGCTCAGGGTCCTTTGGTCACACAGCATAAAGGAGTCAAAGAAATGGGCTCGGGATGTTCTGGTTCCAAGGAAGAAAGCATTCTGTGCTTGCTTTTTATTGCCAAGTAGGAAGCAGCGTGCAAGGTAACTGGCAGCAATCCTCCCGTACTGCCGGGCAGAGCAGGGCAAGTTAAAGACGGTCCACAGAAAGAGAGGAATCCATTTCTTTTTTATTTGATATTTTGTTATTTGATACCCATCTGAAAAACTCGTAAATCATATACCCTTAGAAGCAAAAAATCCCCCTTGTAGGAATAAATCCTAAAAAACAATCATGGATGTAAACAAAGACACAGCTGCAAAAATGTTCATTAAAATGCTGAAATGATTACTAGATAAAGTGGGTAAATTTGATGTAAGATAATGAAGCCTTGGTTAAACAAAACCAGGAATCATAAACATTATATTTATTGGGTACTTGCCAAACTCTTCACATGCATCATGTAATTTAATATTTATAACTACCATGAGGTCATTATTGCTATCATCATCCCCATTTTATAGATGATAAAACTGAGGCTCAGAAAGGTTAAGTAACTTGCCCCAGATCACATAGCTGAAAGATGGAGCCTGGACTTCACACAGGGTCTTTTGCAGTTTGAATCCTCTAGTGCTAGCTACTATGCTACACTGCCTCCTAGGCTGCATCTATATCAAGGGAATAGAAAGCAGTTATTAAAATGGTATTTAAAAATATTTAAAAGTATTTTCAAATGTCTGAAATATTTTAAAGTCAAAAAGAAGGTTACAAAATGTAATGTATAGAGTAATCCCAATTTTGTAACAAAAAAAAGTAAAAGAAAAGAAAAAACATACTTACTGTGAAAAAGGAAGAGATGTAGAGATATCAAAATATTAATAGTGGTTTTCTCCAAGTTGGAAGGATTAGAATGGATTTTTAGGTTCATTTTTGTGTTTTTCTTTATTTTCTAAATTTTATTAGTTCACAATGGATTTCTTTTTAAAATAGAGGACAAGTCATTTTTAAAATTAAATGTTAACCAATTCTCAGACTAAAGCACCCCAGGTTTTTCCATGGCTGCCCAACATGCAGACATTGGCGCGAGCCCACCGATGCCCTCACTGGGAAAGTGCACAGGTGCAATATGCGGGGTGTGCAACGTGGCACAGTCTGCAGCAGGGAGAAGCAATGGATTATACATACATGGCAACACACATGGATCTTAAACATAGAGCCTAGTGAAAAAAGGAGAAAACTGCACACAAAATATGATCACTCTCTCATGCACCCTCTCTCCCCCAACAAAGCAATATACATTTTACAAGAAGATTCACAGAAAAAGACTCGCGTTATCGTATTAGAATGGTGTCTTTGGAGGAGTGAAACTGTGGGGATGTAAAGAATAAGTAAAATACCTTGTGTGGACCAAGGATGATAAGTGAAGCATTCACTCTACCCTCGCACAGGAAAACAGAAGAGAACAAAGATTCCCTTGTGCTCCTCTTTTCCCCTGCTGTTGAGACTCTGAATCAGTAACAGCCAGCGTAAGGAAAAGGGGAGGAAGGGGCATCACATGTCTTTCTCTTTGTCCTCTGATGGAGAACTGGAGCCATGGCAGAGAGCGTAAGGAGGAGATGTATACAAAAAACAACACCTTCAGCTGGCTTGACTCCAGCAAGAGCTTCCGTATATCTCAGTTTATTGTTTTGTTATCCTGTCCAGATGCTAGTGTTGGTTTCTTGCACTCAGAGATGGTTCTGTTTTACAGATGAGGAGATCTCTCATCAGAGTGCATAACAACAGACCAGTCTTCTCTTTGAAAAAACCATGGACTTAACCCATTTTATAAATGGTGTGGTAGCTACCAACACCATCTGATGCCATCTCCAGGCACCCAGGACAGGCCAGCCTATGGACTATAGTCAGGGGGGAAGATTATGTCTCAGGTTCAGTAGGGTTGTACCAGTAACGATCCCTCATCTTGAGGTGCTCGAGACCTGCACCCTGCTCCCTTGAAGCATCCACAAGAGGTGGATGCTGAGGAGATGAAAAACTCAGAGCCATGGCCTTCAGAGCTGGGAGGAATATCCCCATGTGCACACTTCGGCATGGAATGAATGGAGACCTCCGCCTGCAGAAGGACCCCATGATCCTGAACTCGGAGCAACTCTGTGATGACTGTTACAAACTGAAGACTAGAAGTCCTCTGCCTCTCTACCAGTTACCACTTACGTCTTGAGGTTCTTGTATGACCCTAGGGAAGGGAAGAGGACTCCATAACTGAGATTAAATTTGGTATGACCCAGGTGGCAGGCTCAAAGCCCAATTGCAACTGATTTATCTAGAGAAATGTGTCATTTCCTGGACCTAAATGCTGTGTAGTAAATCTATGCTGACCACTTTGGGGGGCTCCAGTGATAAATCTAGTTCTTGTACAGAGAAAATCTAGAATGAGAGCCAGCTGCTATTAAGACAATGGCCGTGACCTTGCTGGAGAAACACAGGAACAGAAATCCTTAAAGCCCATGCTGAGTCTCTGAATACAGTAAATGTGATAAGTGATGAGAATGAGTATGAAAGAATCTTGAAGAGTGTTTTAAAATCCCTCAGGACAAGGCTGAGGAAGCAGGGAGGGATGAATGTGGCCTCCATTTCTGAAGAGATTAATTTCTCTGCAAGCCCCAGAAAAACATCAAGAAAGAGAAAGAATGAAAAGGTAATTTTTTTAAAGGTCCCTATATCTGACTCCAAAGTTAAAGCAAAATGAAAAAAATTTTAAGCCCGGAACTTTTCCTAGAGGTAGAGACATCTTCATTGCAAAAGTCTGGAGCATGGGAAGGGCCCTATGTCCCCAAACCTGGACATGTGTCCTAAGGTTTGAGGTTGGTGGAGAGAAAGGCCATCCTTCCTAAAATGGAAATGACAAGCTGCCAGAAAGGAAGAGAGATCTCTAGGGCTTCAATTCCTCCACTGGAAGAAGAGATGTCCAAGTCTTCGCTCAGCTAGACTCTAGAGGACAAGACACCGTGATGGCTAGAACAGGACTTCAGAATATCCATTCTCAAAGTGCCCTTTGAGCAACTTTCAGCCCCTGGAGATGAATTCCTCAGGACAAGCTGTAAGTCATATTTAACTGCCAGGAGAACTGCAGGCACACTCTTGAGTCTCACCTAAAGTTTACGCTGAAATTAAATCTTAGGTCCTTGGGGAGCTGATAAGGGAAATTTTGGTTTCTAGAAATACGTATCAGCCCATTTAGGATAGGTTCACCCTGCTCCATGCTTAGGAAAAAAGTTGACCATTCTTTCTACTTTTTTTTTTTTTTAACTACAGAGGCTGATGAGGGAATGGGAGAAAAGGAAAAGGTTGCTCCCCATCATGAGCAAGACAGTCAAACATAGAAAGAATAATGCCAGGGACACCTGCTCAAGCCTTGCTGGGAGGTCAAGAGAGGAGTCACCCATTAGCTAAAGATCTCACTGTTGCTTTTCAGGGATGGGCAAACCTCTTCCCACAGCAAGCTATCAAGGACAATTCTGCTTTATCTGCCACTGATGTGTGGCCTAGACACAACCTGAGAATTTGTGACGTGGAGTAGGAGGGGCCTATACTCATAGCAAGAGCACTACCTCCTGCAGAGGGGCAGCTATGCAAGGACAGGAGCTAAATGTTCAGCCAACTGCAAACGTCTCTGTACTTGCCATGCTTTTCAAAAAGATGAGCACTTCATGGCAGTTACTTCAAGGACACGAATCCATGGCTAACAACATGGAATTTGTGGCAGACTTGGGAATCCATCAAGGAACAAGAGAGCGATGGGTGAGAAGTGCTACCCTGGTCCAGTAAGAGACCAGGCATAGCTGGCCTCCATTTCCTCCCTTGCCCTGGGTCCCTCCCTGGCACTCTGGAGAGGGGAGAGAGGTAAGGCAGGGCACACATTCAACAGACTCTTTACTGAGATAAACCAATCCAGTTTGAAGAAACAGGAGTTATATGGCTGTATGTCATCCAAAGTGAAAATGAAAGTATTCTTATTTATCTGAAGCCACTTTTCAAGTTCATTGTTTAAAAGAGGGCTGTGATCCTACATGATAATATTAGGCTGCCAATCATGGTTATGAAAATACTATCCTATGTTGTGCCCTTGTTACAAAAAAAATTGCCAGAAAAAATAATGGAAAGATCAAGAGAGATAGTGAAAGAAAGACAATGCAAGAAAATAGGAAGAGTAAGAGTCTTAAAAGACAATATTAAAGAGATAGGGGTATGAGTGTCGGCACAGGTGATATGGAAAAAATAAATAAACAAATGCCCATCCACTGTGGCTGAAATTATATTCTCTATAGCATCTTTGATAACAATTGGTTTTAATTTTTCTAGAGTTGATCTGCTGAAATTAACTTTCTTACATAATTTTTGGATACTGGCACTGCATCAATCACATATTATCCATATAGTCAAACACAGACACGGTTGAAATGAAAGCTGGCTTTCCCTCTTATAATGTGTACTCGTTCTCCCCAAGAGGTCAAGTCCATGGGACAAGTGTGATAGTGAAACACTACTTTTACTGCTGTTTCACTTTCCGTATTTGTACCTCCTCTCCCACTTTACCTTTAAACATGTTTGGGCCATTCTGACCACTGGTAAGCACATGTGAGCTGGGGAACTGGGACAAAGGAAGCAATGCATGAGCTTTTTCCCCTTGCCCTTTTAAACCACAGGTATTCCTATACCATGAGACCAAATGAAGTTTTTAGGCAGGAAAGGTTTTTCTTTTCTTACTTTTTAAAGATGGCACAGTGGCGATCCAGTGATTAAAGCTCATTGTCTGAATGACAAAGCTTCTGGCCCACTGTGTCCTGTCGTTGTCATGGCTCCTTCTGATTCAATTAGGGACAGCATACTGGGGGGCTTTCTGCCTGGTTTCCAAGGACCTAAGACTTTTATTTTTATCACATACGAACTTAGTTTTAAACAAAGCTTTGAAGCTTCCCAGGGCTAATCTTTAATGAAAATGGAGAGGCAAATAAAAAAGGCTGAAATAAATTCCAATGAAAGCAGCAAAAGTGTTAATTCAGGGAGGTTGGGACGAGATAAAAATGAAAATGGAGCTTAAAAGAGGCAAGGGTGGATTCAGTAAAAAGAAATATTCAAAATTTAACAGTGATAAGATTGGTTAAGTTAAAACAGTTTGGTTTTACATTTTGTTAATTTTCTCCACTGCCAGAAGCAGCATTTTAAAAAGCAGAATATTAAAGATAGCAATAAGAAATCATTATTAAATTATCTGGCTTGTAGGGATCAAGCAATGCTACTAAAACCAAGAATATAAAAGCCATTATATCTAAGCCCTTCTTTTTCTTCATTCTTCATATTTTCTGGAAATATATTTTCACTGGAAAAAAAATTCTACATTGATGCCAACCCAAAAGAGACTATTTTTAGAAATTCTTTATGAAAGCTGACCAACCTGGTTAGAGTTATTAAAAGAAATACAGACATGCAGATTCATTTTGAAAAAATAGTGAAGAATGATCTATTTGTCTTTTAAAATCTAAGAGTTCCATCACTGTTAAATTAAAACCAGGTTACGATTAACTGAGGATGAACAACATTCTGTTCCACATAGCTCGGCTCAAATTCTTTAAATGAGCAGCTCCAAAAGAGCATCACACACTACATCCAAGTTAGAAAAATTTGACATTGTTTAAGTTGGTTAAAAACTTACTACAAAAGTCACTGATTTTTTCATAATAACTGAGTTTTACACCCCCTCTCAAATTATTGCATGTGTGATTTTCGTTACAAACCTATGCTTTTCTCTGTCCTCTTCTTCCTGGGTAGCAAATATCTTCCACTGGAAATGGGCAATGATGCTACTGCGGTTGTGAATGGTTACAGTTCGCTGATTGGCCAGAGTTATATAGGTTTTCTCGATGATCAAGGAATTCTTATCCAGCCTTATATTCATGTCTATAGCAGCTCCATAGAGAGACACAAACACTTTTTCACCTAGGAATTAACAAAGTGCAAACATACTTCAAGATTTATTCTAGAATGATACTCTTAGGCTACTTTTTGCCCCAAGTCAAAGTTAGGCAATGTAGCATAAGTATTAGGCATTTCATTCTTTCCCCCTCAGCCCCATCAATCCAGAGATCAGACATGATCAGAAAACTTAGATATTATGCTTGGTACAATTATAGAAAATCAAACTATCTTGCTTGGTCATTTTAAGAAATATATAAAATATGAACTGTTGTGGTGAGTGCTCTAAGACTTTTTCTTCTTCACAGTTTTCAATCCTATAGCCTGACTGGAAGGGCAATTGAGTTCTAGAATTACAACCATATGCATCATCTTTAGTTCATATATGAGTTGGATTTGTGATTCTTAAAATGTATACCTTGGAAGAGCTGCTCAGCATGAGAGAATTTTCAGGAAGGAAAATTCAATAACGTCAAAAATAGAAAATTGACTATTTAAAAGGAACCACATCTTTAAACAACAGCAATTAAAACAAAAACAAAACACAACACATACACACATAAATACACATGCATCTGCCATATCTGGGTAGTGGTTACATAAAAGGAAAACAAAAATAGACAAAAATTATATTTAAAATTTGAATTTTTAAAATATTAGGAACACCTTTATTCAGTATAGCATTTAAGTCCTTGACTTTATTCAAGATGCACCAATTACCCTGATTCTAGGTGTGACGCTCTGGGCTTTCAAGAAGACACAAACCTACAAACTATATTCTTTTTGATTTTTGCAATGTCACAGCAGGTGTATTATTCTGATATCAAAATCGAAAAAGGAAATACTTAAATACTGTGAATGTTTTGTTGATCTGTGCTACAAAAGTTTTCATCAGAGCCCAGAAAGCATAATTACTTGTACCTTATTTTCAGCAAACATTTCTGCTACTTCACTATTGTATGAACCAAACTGCCACTCAGTAAATTGATAACTCTTTATACATTTTAAATGTTCTTTAGGCTCTATTACTTTTTTTTTTGTTGTTGTTGAGACAGAGTCTCACTTTGTTGCCCAGGCTAGAGTGAGTGCCGTGGTGTTAGCTTAGCTCACAGCAACCTCAGACTCCTCGGCTTAAGCGATCCTACTGCCTCAGCCTCCCGAGTAGCTGGGACTACAGGCATGCGCCACTATGCTCGGCTAATTTTTTCTATATAGATTTTTAGTTGTCCATATAATGTCTTTCTATTTTTAGTAGAGACGGGGTCTCTCTCAGGCTGGTCTCGAACTCCTGACCTTGAGCGATCCACCCGCCTCGGCCTCCCAGAGTTCTATTACTTTTAATACAGAAAAATCTTCTCCAAATTTTAAAGAAAAAGTAAGGATCTAGGCATTTGACACTAAAAATTAAAATTTTTTATTATTTATTTATTTATTTTCTTGTATTTTAAAGTTTTTCAGTTTTAATTTTTAATGCAGTAAATATTGATAAGGTGAAATCCACATAAGTATAAGCTTTTTGGAGTCCTTATTTTTTTTTTATTTCAGCTCATTATGGGGGTACAAAAGTTCAGGTTATATATATTGCCCATGCCCCCCTCCCCGTCCCCCCGAGTCTATTAAAAAATTTATTCATAGTGTCAAAATTTCAAGTACAATAAAAGCATATATGTTGAAACTAAAATGTCTTTCTCCCCTTCACTTAATCCCAGGCCCACTTTCTAGAGGTAAAAACTGTCAATATTTTCAAACTTCCCAAAAGAAAGCTATGCATTCTTATCAACTTTTAAACTTTTTGATGAGTGTAATTTAACACTCTGATGAGTGAAAACTCATTGTTGCTCTAATTCACCTATTTTAAATTACGGATTATGTTGAGCACCTTTCCATATATTAATTGGCTTAAGCCAAAAAGAAAACCATCCCCACAATAAGCTGATACTCAAAGATGAGGGTGAATGAGAAGTAGATTAGCCTTAGTACAGAGTTAAATATCAGGCTGGAATTGCCTATGTCTTGCAGAGAATTTCAACCTTGAATTTGGTGGTCATTAACAGGTTATGCCATGAGATATGTGGAATGAAGAATTCATTTCTCTTTGGAGGAAGTACCTGCATTCAAAATTTGTAGCATTTTTTAAAAAGCACATAGCCAAACATAATGAGGCAAGCAGAGAAATAAAACCCAATGTGTTAGAACCAGCAGATACAAAAACAACAGAAATAGACCCACAAAAAATTCAGATACTAGGAATCATCAGATATAGACTATGAACCAATTACACTTAGTATGTTTAAAGAAACAAACGGATGAGATTGAAGCTAAATCCAGAAAACACGAAATCAAAAAAATCTTTAAAAACTTGAAAACAGCCACAATCTAAGACTTATACAAATCAAATAGCCTAATTTTTTTAAAATCTCAAAGACTATACTGAATAAAATAATTTTATTAGTTTTCTTATAAAAAATAGTGAAATGGAAGATAGTTTAGAAAATAAAAAATGCAATATGAAGAAACAAAAATATATGGAAAACATACAATGAATGGGTAAGAGACAAGGCAGATAAAATGAGAAGGTTTAATAATATTTAATTGGAAAATCAGAAGGAGAGGAAAGAGATAATAAAACAAATTATTTCAAGAGATGATAGCTTAGAATTAATTAAAGACATGAGTTCACAATTCAAAAAGCCCAATGAAAGTTGAATGGGATAAATTGAAAGAAATTCCTACCTAAATATATTGCAGTGAAATTAAAGAAAACCAAAGACAGAGAAAATCCTAAGTGCAGTCAGAGAAAAAAGATTATTTTCAAAGGACCCACAGTTACAATTACACCTGACTTTTCAATTGAAATAATGTAAACTTAAAAACATGGAACAGGGCCGGGCGTGGTGGCTCACGCCTGTAATCCTAGCACTCTGGGAGGCCGAGGTGGGCGGATCCTTTGAGCTCAGGAGTTCGAGACCAGCCTGAGCAAGAGCGAGACCCCATCTCTACTAAAAATAGAAAGAAATTATATGGACAGCTAAAAATATATATAGAAAAAATTAGCCGGGCATGGTGGCGCATGCCTGTAGTCCCAGCTACTCGGGAGGCTGAGACAGGAGGATCGCTTGAGCTCAGGAGTTTGAGGTTGCTGTGAGCTAGGCTGATGCCACGGCACTCACTCTAGCCTGGGCAACAGAGTGAGACTCTGTCTCAAAAAAAAAAAAAAACATGGAACAGCATCGTCAGTATGATGAAGGTGAAAACAATGCCAACCAAGAATACTACAGAAGTTTTTCAGCTTTTTTTCAAATCTGCAAATATGTATGTCTCTTTGTCTTCACTTTTTAAGGATACTTTCAATAGTGAAGAATAGTTTAGCCTTAGTATACAGTTACCCAGCACTTCAAAAATGCCATTTGACTGCCTTCTGGCTTCCATAATTTCAGCTGAAAAGTTTCCCATCAGTATTATCAGTATTCCAATACAGTAATAACGTGTCCTTTTTCACTGGGTACTTTTATGATGTTCTCTTTGCTTTAGATTTTAGCAGTTTTACTATTAATATAATGTGCTTAAGTTTGACTTTCTTGTATTCGTACCACCACAGGCTTGCTGAATTTTGTGAACCTATCGATTAATGTCATACATCATTTCTGAAAAATTCTCAGCCAAATATTTTTACCCCATTCTTTTTCTCCTCTACTTCTGAGACTCCAGTTACACCTTTTAACTGGGTCCCATGTGGCTTTTATTTTCTGTTCTGTTTTTTCCATTTTATTTTTGTTTCTTTCTGTGCTTCAGTTTAAATATTAATATTTTTTTCAGGTTCACTAATTCGGTCTTCTGCTATATCCTTTCTGCTGCTAAACTTATACAATTGGTTCTTAATTTCCAACATTGTATTTTTCAGTAAAACATTGTTATTAAAATCTGACAAAGATAAAACAAATAGGCCAATCTATAGGCCAATTGCACTTCTGAATATCAATGTCAAAATCCTGAATCAAAAATTAGCAATCATAATCCATCAGCACATTAAGAGAATGATACTTCATAACCAAGTAGAATTTATTTCAGGAATGCAATAATGGCTTGCTATTAGAAAATCTGTTAATGTAGCAATAGATCTAAGGAGAAAAATGATATGATCTCCATTAATGCTGGAAAAAGAACCTGAAAAAATTCAAAACACATTTTTTAAAAAGTCTATAAAATGGGAACTGATAGAATTAAAACATAGTATAAAGTCTTAGTAATTAAAAGAGCATGGTATATCAGTGCACAAAGAGACAGGTTAATGGAATAGAATAAAAAGTCAAAACAGACTCAAATACACATCAGAATTTAGTCATTATAAAGGCATCTCAAATCACTGGTGTAAAGGTTAATTCAGTAACAACAAAAAAAAAGATGTTGCTGGTACAACTTCATAGCCGTATGGAAAAGTATACGTCACACTAGAATAAATGTCAAGGGAATCAAATATTTAAATGTTTAACAAGAAGCCATATGTAGAACAATACAGAAGATAATTTCTTCATAACCTCAGAGAGGGGAAAGTCTTCTATGATTCAAAATCCAGATTCCTCTAAAAAATTAAGAAGCTTGATTACTTAAAAATGAAAAAGAAATTCTGCATGGCACAAAATTCCATGAGCAAAGACAAAAGACTGGGGAACAGATTTGTAACTCATATCTGAGACAAAGGAATTAAATATATAGTTGACCCTTAAACAACATGGGGGTTAAGAGTCCTGACTCCCTGCTCAGTTGAAAATCCATGTATAAGTTCTGACTCCCCCAAAACTTAACTACTAATAGCCCTACTGATAACATAAATAGTTGATTAATACATATTTTGTATACTAAATGCATTATATACTGTATTCTTACAATAAAGTAGAGAAAATAAAATGCCATTAAGATAATAAGGAAGAGAAAATATATTTATTATTCATTAATTGAAAGTGGATCATAATAAAGATCATTATTCTCATCATCTTCATGTTGAGTAGGTGGAATAGGAAGAGGAGGAGTTGCCTTGCTGGTTCAGGGGTGGCAGGGGCAGAAGAGGTAGGGGAGGTGGAAGAAGAGGTGGGAGACACAGGCACACTTGCTGTAACTTTTATTGAAAAAAATCTACATATAAGAAACCATGGAATTCAAGCCCATGTTGTTCAAGGGTCAACTATAAATGAATAGCTATTAGAAATCAATGACAATGCAATAGAAGAATTGGATAGGGTTGCAAAAGAAGAAATATAAAGAACTCCTATATGCATAAAAAGATGCTCGACTTTATTCATAATAAATGAAAATAAAGATATACTTATATACCACCTCCCCAACATCAGATTGATAAAACAATAAAGTTTGAGAACAGAATCCGTTGTCAAGACTTGCAGAGTAAAAGGCGTTTTCCTATGTTGCTGTGTGAATGTAAAATAGCACCACTCTTGCCCACCCCATGGAGTGAATCAGGCAACATAAATCAAAATATCTACCAAATTTACAAAACTATTTACCCTCTTGCCCACTTCTAAGAATTTGTCCTATAGATGAGCCAGAATACGATTAAGGGTACTTATGACAGCATTATTCTTAATAACAATAGAAAAAAGCTAAAGTATCTATCAAGAGAAGGGCGGTAAAATAATCAGTGCTACATCTACAAGAGCAACACTGTGCATGTGTAAAAAAGTACACAGTGATAAGGAAAGATCTCCAGGAAACAGGGTGTAGAGTTATTTATATAGTATGTTACTGTGTGTAAGAAGGGAAAATAGGAATATGCATTCATGTTTGCATTTATTAGCAGAAAATCACTGAAGGATATATGAGAGACTGATAAAATGGGACTGAGACAGGGAAAATGGGGCAGGGTGGAAGCAAGATCTTTCAATATGCTGCTAAAATGTTGCTTTAATTTTTGAACATAAGAATATATTACCTATCTAAAACCTTAAATGTATAGAAGAATATGTACCTCCAATTACATGTAAAGCTTCCAGATAGCACTAGTAATAAAATATAAAATAAAAGAAGATACTCTCATTTCATTACCATCAGACTAACAAACAAAAATCAAACAGTTTGACGATATTGTTGTGGCGATATATTGGAAAGGGTGTGGAAAATGAGACTTTTCATACACTGTTGATGAAAGTATAAATGGGTACAAACCACTTGACAAACCAAGCTCAGCATAAATTTGCCCTATAACCCAGCAATTGCACTTGCAGGTATTTATCCTAAAGGAAAATCTCACACAGCAGCACAAGAAGACATTGTACGAAGATGGTCAATGTAGCATTATTTGTAACAGCAAAAAAACTAGGAACAGCCTAGATATTCAATTTTCACATACTGGAATGTGGCAGATTGTTAAAATTAATCAGAATAATGTGTGTCTACATGTTTAAATCTTTAAAACAATGTTGAATGAAAAAAGCAAGGTGGAGAATGCTATGTACTATATGATACCATTTATATAAAGTTTAAAACTACTCAAGACTATAGTTTATGGATAAGTAAATATGTAAGAATAGCATAAAATTCAGCTCCTCTGAGATGTGGGAATTAGATGAGGAAAAGGTAGCAAGGTGGCTTCAAGTCTATAATCAGTTTAATTATCCAAAAGATAAAACTTCTAAAAAGAAATGTCTATGGCAAATGTTGAGATGTGTTAAATATAACAGGTATCTATTATATTATTCTCTGTGCTTTTGTGGTTATCTGAAATATTGCATTGTTTAAAAAATTAATCAAGCAAAAAAAAAAAAAAATCCAAGGGCTTATTTCACACAAATCTAGGGGTCAGAGAGACGAATGTCATCAATTTCAGTTGCTCACTGCAAAAGTGTTTCCTTCTCAGAAATATAGCAAAAGCTATTAATTTTTTTCAAGAACCATCTAATATTGATTTTTTCACCACTAGTTTCCAAAAATCGTCAGATCCACAAAGTGAAGGAAGCAATAACTCTTCTAGTATACCCAAAGATGTTGAAGTACTTGGTTTTTATATCTGAATAAAGACACCTTAAAAAGTGTCCCCAGCCCTTAACTACTCAGAAGACTGATAGGATGGAAGTGGTGTCATGGTGTCATGCTTCTGGGAATGAATGAGGCTGTGTCTCACCATTAGCATTTTTGTGCCCTTGGCATACCTGTTCCCACCCTGGTTCCTTTTTTGGTTTCTGAGGTTGAATGCCACAGTCATTGTTGATGGGGTTAGACACAGTCATTTATTATGTCCCAGTAAAGATATATTTTATGGAAGGTCTCACTGCCTCTTGCCAGTTTTGCTACTATCAATCAAGCAAAAACAAATATGAACAAAACTAACTTTACAAAAATAAATGTGTAGCTAGCTATATACACAATACATTTCATGCTGCAGTTTCAGTACTTTCAGACAATAGAGGACACTAAATAAGATATATGAGTGGAGCCATAGGTTTTCCAGGGAAATAACAAGTTGATGGAAAGAATGTTTCTCATCACTTGGTCACAGCAGGGTCAAATTCACTACTGTAGTTAATAGCTGAGCCAAACTTCTTTTGGAAGTGTTTTCTTTGTTCAGGAAACTTAAATTAAGCAACTTGACTGAGCTCACCCAACCTGTCACTGATAATGCCCAAACCAGTGTTCTTAACCTGCCCAGAAGTCAGTGTGGGACTGCAGTAAATATGCTGGCCTCAGAGGCTCCCAAAGACCTGAACTCAAGTCCCAGCTTTACTTAGATGTAAAGTCATTTAACATCTGTAGGCTCCGGTTTACTTACCTCTAAAATGAAGGCAGTTAAAGAAATGTCCTCTAACATCCCTCTAAATACTAACATCTGGTGATTTGAGAGTCTCCACTTGTTATGAATTTGTGAAAACCTCATTTCATCTCCCTAAATAGTCCCCTGACCATCAAGGTGTCCTAACTTCTGCTACTCCCTATCCTAAGCTATGGAATAAGAAACAAAGAAAAGAAAAGTACGCCAAGTAATGTTTCCACTGCCTCTAAAGCCAGGCTAAAACACTGGCTTCTTTTATGATAACTGTGTTTTGCTGATTTTTAATTATAATGGCACACATTTATAATTAATTATAATAATCACAATTAAAACAAAGTTCATGCAGGTAAGTTTGCATAAATATATTCAGATACTATTTAGTAATTTCAACTGAAAAGTATCATATCATACTCAATTACTTAATATGGTATATTTTGGTATTCCTTTATTAGCCTTTACAAAGAAAACAAGAAATTCTTCATGGTTTTAGAAAGCTTACTAGAGTAAAATATATAAATGATCATAAATCTGCCCTGTGAAGCACTAATATTATGATTGAATGTATGTTTAACAATAAAAATATTATTATACCTTTGGGGGAAAAAGCCTACTTGCCAATTTCTGACCCCTGAATTGAAGAGTAGCCCCCTCAGTAAGAGACATAATACTCTAAAAAATCCTGAATAAGTACGTCAGCTCTGTTTCCTGATTATGCCAATGGTTAATGTCACCTCTAAGGTGAGAGCAACCTCCCCAGGCACTGAAGAAAAAGCACTGCTGTACTCCTACTGCCAGTACTCATTCTAGTCACCAAAGGTTCAATAAGGATGTCTTTTTAAAAAGCCAATATTAATATTTCTTTGAGCCCTTATATTACATATAGTTTCTCAATTCTCAGTTGAAAAGTGCAAAACTTAAGCAGTTAACCATTTGTTTGTCTCTTAAGAATCAAATGTATTTTCACTTCTCAGTTTTATTGAAATTATAGAACGAGCCTACTAGTTGTTCTGTTTTTGTTTTTGTTTTGTTATTATCAACAAAGCCTTGAGTAACTCTATTCTTTCTTCTGGAGGGATGAGTTTGTTAAAAGGTATCACATTACTTCAGTTCTTTCTCAATTTTAGACCATACCTAAACAAACTTGATTTTACTACACATAAGCACTCACAGGGAGAAAGAGGGAGGGAGAAAGGAGGGAAGAATTCTGGTTCAGGAAAACATTAATGAGTAAAATATTAGATACTGGTGAAGCTTTATACTCAGCCTCTCTAATTGCCAGAGCACTGGTTCAAACTCTGATCATCAGGGGGGAAAAAAAAAGTGAAGAAATCCCCCAGCTGCATTGAATCAAGAATATATCCAGTGGAGGGCCAGAAACTGAAGGAACAAACACAACTGCTAGAAATGAGAGTGAGTACTTCCTGCTGAGGAATGTCAGTGCTGCTCCTTCTGGAACACTGTTTGAGGAAGTACAAAGAAAAGACTTTCATCAACAGCTCATATTAAATTTCCCTCCTTACATCAATTCATATTTCAAACAGCTGCAGAAAGTTCAATCAGATGCTTATTTAGTGAAATGAGAAGCCAGTTGGAAAAGCTTCATGATTAATTGTGTTCAGGCAGTCATTACCATTTTTCACTAATGGAAGGTTATGGGTTCTGGTTATTGATAACCCTCAATAAAGACTGAAAGCGTATTCTTAGCAGCAGTTTATGTCATGGAAGGAAAAATGCTACAAGACAATTTTCCTCTTTCTGAAATCTTCAGAAAATAATAACTTTATTTATTCACCAAAGTTGACAACAGAATCTCAGGGGGCGGAAACCAACTTTTCCATGAATGATCAAATTCTAATACACAAATATTCACTGTGGTTCATCCTACCTTTCCTTTAGCATAGAAGTATAAATGTAAGTATGGGTGTCGTTCCAAATGCTTATATGTAAGTTAACTCAAGATCCAGGGCCTCTTGGAGAATGCAGCTGCATTTCAAAGGCAGCAGATCAAGAGAGCAAAAATGCCCATGTAGTCACATGGGAGATTAGACCGTCCGCGCTGGGGAAAAGAGCACTGCCCAGGAGTGAAGAGTATGAGCCTGGGTTTTAACTGGGATTCTAGTTGGGCTTCTGACTCATTACATGACCCTGGGCAAGCCACTTAATTTCTTAGGACTTCAGTTGTTCATCTCTAAAATGTAAGGTCTGGATTAGTTTATCACTGAAGTCTTCTCTCCAGTTTTGATTCGATGGATCTATGAGCACTCTAAATCAGCTGGACTCAAAACTCAACCAAATAAAATTTTTTGAAATTATACCCCAACATATGTAGACTTATTTCTTTATAAATTATACCCATATACTATAGTGCCCACATGTCATATGTATTAAAAATACACTCAAAATACTAAAAAGGATGAGATAAAGATGAAATAAACAATATTTTAAAGGTAATTTATTTAATATATTAACCAACAATTAATTTAGTCAAAGTAAAAGGATTAACTTAATTCTTTTTCAAACTCTTTGTTTAAAAACTTTGTGATACAGTGATCTACAGGTAATTGTAAAGCCACAGTTTTTCCAATACTTAGTTTTAGGGACTGAGATAAACAAAATGCTACCTCAACAAAGATACGGAGATCCAGACAGAAGAAATGTTACTACTGATGGAGTTTATTAACACTTCCAATTTCATCCACTATCAACATTAATAACACAAAAGTTTTTGTTGAAATTAAGCTAATAATTTTCCCATATTGGTAACAATTACTTAATAGTCAAACAGAATATTCAAACCCAAATATATCAGTAATTGCATTCAACATAAAAGGACTGAATAATACAACTAAAAGACAAAGATTTTCAGACTAGACTTAAAAAACAGCCTCCTAGTGATGCTTCCAAATGTCATGCTTTAAATATGAAGACACAGAAAAGTTGAAAGTAAAAGGATGAGCAGAATGTACTATGTCCACACTAATCAAAAGAAAGCTTCGATACTATATATGTATCAGATCGAGTAGATTTTAATGTCAGAAATCTTACCAAAGATGCAGAGACATTTTATAATTATAAAATGGTTAATCAGAATAGGAAGCTATAATAATCCTAAAAGTGTATACATCAATTATTATAGCCTCAAAATATATAAAATGAAATTTGAAATTAAAAAAAAAGAAAACTGATAGCACCAAAAAAGAGAAACATCAACACCATAATGATAGTTTGGATTTTAACAACATCTTCCAGTAACTGATAAAACAAAGAGACAAAAAATTAGTAGAGACAGAGACTGAATGACATGATTATTGACAAACTTGACCTAATTGACATTTATGGAACTTGTACCCTTTTCAAGTACACAGGGAATATTTACCAAAATAGAACATATTCTAGGCCATAATGTAAGTCTCAACTAATTTCAAAGCCTGAAAAGCCTGAAATTATATAGGATTTGTTTTCTGTCACTAGTGGAATTAAACTAGAAATCAATAACAAAAACATAACTAGAAAATTCCCTAGTATTTGAATATTAATCAACACATTGCTAAACAGCCCATGGGTCAAAGAAGAAATAAAAATGGAAATTCTAAGATATTTCCAATTAAGCATTAAGGAAAACGAAACATGTAAAAACATACAGGCTGAAGATAAAGTAAACTTTAGAGAAAAATTTATTGTCTTCAATGCATATATTATTCAATAAAAGAAGAAAGGTTGAAAACCAATGATCTAAGCATATGTGCTAAGAGCAACAGTACAACAAATCAAACCTGAAGAAAGTAAAAGGAATAAAATAATAAAGAGCATAAATATCAATGCAATTGAGAAGAAGTTAACAATAAAAATAATCAACTAAATATTGGCTCTTTGAATAAACTAATGACACTGTTAAAGCCCTAACAATACAGATCAAGAGAAAAAAAAAAAAAAAGAAAGGAGGAAAGACCCAAATTACCAATATCAATAATGAAAGAGGAGATATCATTAAGGATCCTAAAGACTTTACAAAGATTAGGAATGGTATGGAACAATTTTATGCCAATAAATTTAAGATTTTAGAGTAAAGGAAAAATTCCTTGAAAAACAGTTTAAGAAACAGAATCAATAACGTAAAACCTGCCCCCCCCTTTTAAAAAGCTGAGTTAGACAGATGGCTTGAAGCATAAAATTTTCAATTATTTAAGGAAGAAATAACAAGACTATTTTTAAAAAGTTTTCTAGAGAATAAAAAAAGAGAATAAAAAAATAATTCCCAACTTATTTTATGAGACCAATTTGTTTTGTTAGATCAAAACCTGACAAGGGCATTATATGAAAAGAAAATTACAGGCAATCTTTCCCCTGAACTTGGATGTCAAACCAAACTCTCAAACAAAATATTAGCAAATCTAATTCAGTGATATATTAAAATGACAATATTTATTTATTTATTTATTTTTTTTTTTTTTGAGACAGAGTCTCGCTCTGTTGCCCGGGCTAGAGTGAGTGCCGTGGCGTCAGCCTAGCTCACAGCAACCTCAAACTCCTGGGCTTAAGCAATCCTGCTGCCTCAGCCTCCCGAGTAGCTGGGACTACAGGCATGCGCCACCATGCCCGGCTAATTTTTTTTTTTTTTTTCTATATATATTTTTAGTTGGCCAGATAATTTCTTTCTATTTTTTAGTAGAGACGGGGTCTCACTCTTGCTCAGGCTGGTCTCGAACTCCTGAGCTCCAGTGATCCGCCCGCCTCGGCCTCCCAGAGTGCTAGGATTACAGGCGTGAGCCACCACGCCCGGCCAAAATGACAATATTTAAAACTTCCATTTATCTCAGAATGTAGCAGGGATTTAGCATTTCAAAATCAATCACCATATTAGAAGAATAAGGGTATATTCAAGTCAAATATATTCAAGTCAATAAATGCAGAACAAGTAGGTGATAAAATCCAATACCCATTCAAGATTAAAAGTCTTGGAAATCTAGCAATAAAAGAAAAGTTTCTCAACCTGATAGAGTAGTCACTAAAAATCTATACCAAACATCATACTAAATGATGAATACTGAGCACTGCCTTTCTGATACCGAGAACAAGAGAAAAGATATTTGCTATCATTGCTTCGAATGAACATTGTACTGAAGATCTAGCCTGTGCAAGAAAGAATAAGAAAGGAAAAGCACAAGGATTGAAAAAAACTAAAGCTATCATTATTTGCAAATGATCTGATTTTGTATATATGAAATCCAAAATCATCTACAGATGTGCTATAAGTTAAATGAATTTGGCAAGGTCTTTGGATAAAACATCAGCATATAAAATAGTTCAATATACTCACACAAATTTAGAAAATAAAATTGGGAAAAAATATCACAGTACATATAAAATAAAAAATTGATAAATTGTACTTCACCAAAATTAAATTTTTCTGCTGATGAAAAGACACTGTGAAGAAAATTAAAAAGGCAATCCACCGTGAGAAAATATTCACAATAATTATTTCTGAAAGACTTGTATAGAGAATATATTTTTTAAAACTACAAGTCAATAACAAAATAACAAACTACCTCATAAAAAATGAGCAAAAGACTTGAACACATCAGAAAAGAAGCAGAAAAATGGGCAAAAGCACATGAAGACACTCAACATTATTAGTTGTTAGGAAAACGCAAATTAAAACCAAAATGAGATACCACTTCACACACCACTAGGATGGATAAAATGAAATGACTGACATGACCAAGAGTTAATGAGAATGTGGAGTAACTGGAAACCTCAAACATTGCTGGTGGGAATATAAAATGGTTCAACCACTTTAGAAAACCATTTAGAAGACAGACATATTAATATAATGACTCTGACTCAGCAATTCTACTTCTAAATGTTTACCCAAGAGAAAAAAAAAGCCATATGTACATCTGCACACATATACACAAAAGACTAGTACAAAAATTGGTTATTAAAGTTTTATTCATAATATCCCAAAACTTTAAAAATCCAAATTTACCTTAACAGGACAATGGATAAATTGTATATAACCATACAGGAGCATAATGCTCTGAATATAAAGGAAATTACTGACACACAGAGCAACATGGATAAGCCTCAAAAACATTATGGTGAATGCAAGAAACAAGACACAAAAGAGTATGTGCTGCAAGGGTACACTTATTTGAAGTTCAAGAACAAATATAGGATGCAAAACTAATATAGGATGACAGAATTCAGAACCTGCGCGTGGAGTATGGAGGGATTGATTTGGAACAGACATGTGAGAATGTTCTGTAGTGATGGATGTTCTGTATCTGGAATGGGGTGTAGGCACACACGATTTACCCTGTCAATGCCCATCAAACTGTACATTTGTGCTCTGTGCATCTTATCATACCTAAATTATACCTCAGTAAAAAATGTAATTATAAGACTACTTATACTAACATCAAAAAACACTAAATGTATAGGAATAAATCTAATAAAAATGTTTGAGACTTCTACCCTGAAAACTACTGCTGAGAGAAAACTTAAGTACATATAGAAGGATAAACCATGTTTATAACATGATGCAGAGAAAGGATTATAAAGTAGTAGGAAAGGACGAACTACTCTATAAATAGTGATGAACAATGTGAAAAAAAGGCACAAATTAGAGCCAGTTTTTGGTAGCAAATGAAACTGGAGATGTAAATAATTAAAATACTTGATAAACTATTTTTAAGTTCATCACTAACCTGAGAGAAAAATAAGGACATTAAAGTAAACAGAACAGCAGGAAACAATCTAGTGCTAAATGCTGGCCTTTGCCCTAATGGCTTTTGTTAACCTTTAAACTTCTGCTTTGAAGATTGTATCACGTGCCTAGGACAGGAGATAAAGTCCAGCACTTGCCCAAAGTTGGGATTTTAAATCCAAAAATTTCAAAACACAAAAAGACATAAGATATTATGGTTGAAAACCAGCAGAAACAATAAACAGCAAATTAAATAAATAGATTTAATAGATTTGAATTATCAGATACAGAATATAAGTAACCATGTTTAGTGTATTTAAGAAATAAGGGGGAATCTTGAAAAATAAAAGAGTGGAGAGCAATCAGATTTGACAAGGACCAAATAAAATTTCCAGAAATGAAAATAATCATCATAATTAAAAAATTAAAACAGCAGATGTGAGTTCACTGAAGAGGAAATTACTGAACAGAATAATGGATAAGAACAAAGTACCCAGATCAGTCTACAGAGACAAAGAAATGGGAAACATAAATCAGAGGTTAAAAGGCATGAATAATAAAACAATAACAGATTAAGTAAAAGAACAATGAAGTAACTCTAATCCGGGTTTCAGAATGAGACAATAGGAATGGAGAAGAACCTATAACATATATGGGGAGAAAAAAATGACACATTGTCCCTACCTCACACAGACACAAAAATAAACTAAAACTATAACCTTTCTAGAAGTAAACAAAGGAGAGAATATATTCATGATCTTGGAGAAGGCAAAGATTTCTCAGCATGGAGGCAAAAACAATCTTAAAACAGAAATATGATAATATGGATTTCATCAAAAATTGCTACTCATTAAGAAATATTAAGGAAATAAAGAGGCAAACTATAGACAGAGAAAATATTAATAATACATATATCTGACAAATGACTAGTATTTAGAATACTGAGTTATAAAGGATACTTACAAATTAATCAAAGAAAAAACAAGCAAAAGACTTTGTTAACAGACACTTAAAAAAAGATATAGGAATGGCCAGTAAGCACATGAACAGGTGCCCCACATCATTAATCATTAATTAAAACCACTGTCAGACATCAGTTTACACCACTAGTGTGTCTAAAATTAACAAAACAATACTACATGTAGGCAAGGATGTGAAGCAACTGGAACTCTTACATTGCCGGTTTGACTGTAAAATAGTACAACTACCTTGGAAAACTGATGTCCTTGATGTATTATGAGCTGCACTTTTAACCTTCCCCCATTTGGTTACAAGAGTCAAAAGTTCCCCCTTTCACTTAAGCTAGTTTCCCTTGCTAGCAGCCAGTGAACTAACAGATAAAACAACACTCTGCGCCCCTGCTTATGTGTTGTTATGCTGGGCAATGTGGAGCCAGGACCACTTAACTATGGTTCCTAAGGCAACGGCTTGAATAATTTTCCTGCTCAGATATGCTTCCACAAAGCCAGCAACTCAGAACTGTGACCTCGATGGCATTCGTCACTTTCCCTGGCTGTGTACTTCTCCCTACAATGTCCTTCTGCAGATAATCTGGGTTAATCAGCATGAATGGGTAAAAAGGAAGTGAGGGGGAAATGAGAAAAATCTTGAAATAATAAATGGTACTGGTAAAATATTAATCTGAAAACCAGCTTTAGAGAGTGTATAATGTACATGCAGTCCACATGACCATAAATTAAATATTTGCAAAAACAATGATTACACAGGGCATGGCCCTCGAGAAAATGCTAGTGGCAATAGACACAATCCTACACTTATGTAAGATGTTAAGTAAGATATTTGCATGTCTTAAAGATTAAAGTAACTGGATCTTACATAGAACAGTGGGCACATACAAGAACATTCTGAACTGAGGTTTACATTTTTTAAATGTCAGACAAATGTATCAATAAATCAAATGGAAAACCCACTGTATTAAATTACCTTCAAGTTTCTGTTTACATGCAAATACCCTTAATCTATCAGTGTGACTTCTGGGTCTGGGTTCCTTCCTGAGTCCCATATTGCTCAGGTTTTCAAGCATTGGGAACACAAGTTAGGTGGGATTTATATCTGTTTGACTCGACATCATTTCTTTTGGAGGCATTCACTGTTTGATTCATTATATCGTGGACCTTAGCTTACTAAGCTTACTCTAAGGTAGCCAAAAATAACCATTTCCTGTTTAGATTTATCATATTTCCCACTAGATATTTCTTAACATGTAGAATGTTTAACAAAAATAATGCATACCTGTGTCATAACACACGATAAGTCTTGCACTGTGACTGCCCACACTCTGTGGCTCAAATTCCACTTCCAGTTGCATGGACTCTCCCACGTTAAGAGTTCCAACAGGTGGCTCTACAGAGAAAGGCCTGCAACACACATGGAGACACATCATCAGAGTACATTTCTGACAGGTGTGAGGAGGCGAGTTCTAGTTCTGCAGACAGCTCAAATCCCAAATTGCAATTTTGTGGTGTGGAAGCGAAGTACACTTTCCTCCTTAATGTGAAAGAACTTTTATTTTAATGTTCAAATAACAATAATAGATCAGCAAGTGTGAGAAAAAAAAAAAACTTAAACGATGCAATAATATTCTTGTTTGTTCAGCCCTTCTTTTGACGTTCACTGAGTGTCCCTGCTGAGCTCAGACACTCAGGTTATGGTGACTGCAAATGACTAAAACTTGCCCTTGTCCTTAAACACTGAGATTGCAGTAAGGGACAGATTTAAAGCATGTATGCAAATACTGGCAATTGCAAAGGCATAGTGCCTTCAAAGAGATAAAAATCAAGTTTTGTGAGAGGTTAGAGGAGAGAAGGCATCATAGTAGAAAAATATATCAGAGTCTCAAAAGGAACGTGATGGCACACTCACTCACATTAGGATAATTCCAGGTTAGTTTAACAAACAGTCTATTTAAATAAGGGGTAGGAAGAAGGTAGGGGAACTACAAGAGATGACATGACACAATGCCCCAGGTGTTAACCAGTAGAGCTGCTCCCACTTCTAAGCCCAATGAGCGATGGGGAAGGAGTGGTTTTGAAACTGGCAAGGAGAGGCCAAAAGAGAAGGCTCCCTTATGAGGAGCAAGGAGCTTTAGCCAAGGGACACAGCCAACCCAGTGGGCTCACTGGGCAGAAGACAGTAGGGGAAAAAATATCCTGCCCTCACAGCTCCTGTCTGATTGCCTCTCATTGGATGAACCCAACCAGAAGCCAGAAGTCAGTCTCCCCCAGGGCTAGGCAGAGAGTGCATCTGGAAAGGCAAACTGGGGACAAGTTCTATGTCTTGAAAATAGAATTTGGGGATGTAGACATTGTGGGGAGTGAGGGTTGATTTGGGAACAGGAAATCATTTCATTTAATTGTCTTGGAAGGGAATAGTAAGAGAGAAGTTGGATCTGATCGTGAAATACCTTAAATAACTTATAGAGTTCTTTCTAAATAGGAAACCCAGCCCATTTAATTATTTTCATGGTCCATTTCCCTTCTTTAAATTGCCAGTTTTTTCAAAGTAATGTGTTGTGCAATGTATCTGGCAGACCAAGCTGTTTCTGATTATTTACTTCTATCACAACAGTTTTTAGAGTCATCATTCCTTAAATCTTCCATTAGATGATGAAAATTTCAGAAAAACCAATTTCAGAAAAACTAAGCTTTCTGCTATGAGGGTACAGAGTTTAGAGCAAGGGTAGCACTGGGTGGTACCTGAGATTATTCCTGCAGAACCTCAGATGCTTCCTACCTCAGGCTATTGTTTATTTTCTCTGGCTTTTTCTACTTGATCTCCCCTCCTTTCACTTCTTGATTTTCCCTACTTCCTTTCTCTGCCCCATCCGGGAACCTATGGCACCAATCCTCCAGTGAACCCCAGGCACTGCTATAGTGGCATCCTAGGGCAGTGGTTATTAGCCTAGCCCCTGAAGCCAACTGAGTGAATTCAAAACCCAGCTCTGCCATGACCTTGGGCAAGTCAACCTTCAGTTTCCTCAAAGGAGGGTAACAATAGCACCTATTTCACGGAGTATAATGAGGGCTAACAGGGTTGATATAGGTAAAGTGCTTAGAATAATACCTGGAGCCTTGGAAGTGCCATATGAGCATTTACTATTATTTTTGTTTTTATCTCCCTCAGTGGCAGCCCCAAGATGCTGGAAGATGAACTTGAGGATGAGTTTGAGTGGGTTTTTTTTTTCAGAATATTACGGGGGTACAAATGTTTAGGTTACACATATTGCTTTTGCCTTGCCTGAATCAGAGATACAAGCATGTCCATCCCCCAGATAGTTTGAGTGTTTAGATGAGTCCAAGCTTTTAGCACTCTCCTTTCAACCCTTCATGCTGATCTAGAGAGAGTGTAAAAACCACACAGAGGTCATAACACATCAATCTCTCATTCAGACACCTTTGGTGGTCCTCATTATCTATGCAATCAGGCTCAAACTCCTAGGCATTGGAGGTCCCACACAATCTGTTCTGGTTTTTGCATTCTCTTTATGCACAGACATCTGTCCAAACAGCCTATGTGCCTGTAACATCCCAAGTCAGTGCTGGAGCGGGATGGGGTAGGAAGGCTCTAGTCTCTTCACCTATAATTTCCCCCAACATTGCAACTGCTCTCCCTTTCCACCAGATTGTGCCCGGCACATAGACAATCCAGAACTGCTAGGACAGCCTCGGAATAGGCACCACTTCCCACATGCCATACTCCTTCTGAAGACACCTATCGCAGTGCAGACTCAAAGTCACTTTTTAACTAGAATCTTCCCTGATTCTCCTTTTTATAAATAATATCTCCTAGCTCTCAGAGGCTATAACTTTCTTTTTACTTCTTACTGTGGTTTATTTTATAATAGAATTATTTTTCATGCCTGCCTCTCCCAATAGCTAGAAGGTTGAGAAGAGTAGAAAGGGAAAACAAAATTTCATGAGCACATATTCTATGCTGGGCACTACACTGGGTGCTTTACACACATCAGTTCTTTTAATCCTCGAACAAATCCTGAAAAAGGAGGTATTATTATTTGCATTTTGGACATTAAAAAACAGATGCGCCAATAGGACAGGCAACTTGCCCAAAGATGCCCAACCAGGTATCAGTGGAGCAGGGAAGAAAGCCTGCCTTCAAGTCCATGTTCTTTCTGCCCATCCCAAACTACCCTGAACATGGCAGCCATGCGATCAGCTTCATCTTTCAACATCTCTCAACACCCTATGCACAGTTCTGTGCTCATAGGGGCCTCTCAGAGGAGATTGTTGAATTAAATTACAATAAGCTTTTATAGGGAAATAAAAATCTGTTTTTGGTTATTAATTTCTGTGACATCTTGGTGAAAGAGAAAAGGAGCAGACCTTCAGTAGTTCAAGAATATCTGCTTCATGGAAGATGCAGGTAAGTCTCCCAGTCTCAAACTTCTTTCCTTCCTGTGGCCTCAGTAAGAATCTGAAGAACTGAGAACTGAGCCCAGTTTCCTGGCTTTGGGATCACAAAACAACATTGCAAAATTTTCTTCTATCTTTGCTTCCCTACTTCCTGGTATTTTTCTTCCTGTACTGTGCTCTCATTTTCTTTTTAAACATTTCTTAATAGCAAAAGAACAGTTTTGAAATGAATTGGATATTATTAAATTGCAGAAACTAAGCTAATTTACTACAGAGAAAGTGACATTAGTATCCCATCTCTATGACCTCCAGGAATCTAAATTCCATAGTGTGGTAACAGGTACTTTCCCATTGTGCTAATTGTTGGGTTTAGATTACACCAAACTTCTTCAGTAGTTAGACCATCACCTGGGATTGCCATTGCTACTTAGAGCTGCCTAAGCTTTCTCGATAAATCAGATGTTAATTGGGTAGAGTGTGTTAAGCTCTGGAGCTTACACATCATCTATAATTTGATTTTGTGTTTCATTTTACTAAATGCAGACAGGCAGAACAGGCTATAAAATATCAAGTATCAGAAAATGCTCTTACAAAGAAGTAAAAGTATTGCTCCTCAAGGGTATAAGACTGGTTCAGTCTATCAGAATGCTTGGTTTTGATATCACATCCTCATTAATACTGAACACTTAATTATAGAGGGAACTTGGCTTTGTGAAAAATCATGAGCCATGAGAAAGATTTGAAGGTTTTTCAATCAGTTATGAACTATTCTTAAGAACTAAACCTATTCCATCCAAATGAGTCAATATTTTAGGACAAGACTAAATATTGGTCTTATTATATTAAATATTGAACATGATATTAGTATTTTTTCTTAAGATAATCTTTCTTATTTAATTCCTACCTTGAGATTTTAGATTTTGAAATTGCTTCCTAATCCTCTCTATTTCACAGTCCAGTATTAATCCTACTTTAATAGTCAAACTTATTCCGATACCTACTAGAGTTTTAGGTCAAATTTGTGCTAAAGTTGAACAGTAATAGTTTATGTTCTCTGTATATTTTATAGCACATTGCAGCTCCTTTTATTAGTGCAAAAAATATTATGCTTATTTTATAGTACTTGGAGCATATTTTAAAAAATTTTATTGTAGAGGTTTATAGTTGTAGCTTTGCCTTTGTGATATATTGTTAGTTAAGCATCCTATAAACATTTATTGAGTGCTTATTTATTCTAGACACTTTGCTAGACACTGAGGACATACAAATGAAAAGAGTTAGATACAATCCTTGCATTTGAGAAGCTCACATTCTAATAGGGGCAACAGTCACAAAGAAAGTTCTGTTTTTTATAGTTTACATGAACCTAACCATTTTAAAAACTGACCATTAATCAAATCATTATTTCAATGAGAAAAAAGACGACCTGCTTTTTAAATAATTTCCTGTAAGATGTCCTTTGTAGCTTCATATTGACACTAAAAGTGGCAGGACCAAAAGTAGACCCTGCGATTTTGATTCCAAATTCTCAAACTACATCCACTGTTCTACCAGGTCTATTAACAGTCATATTAACTGAAGAACCCTGTCAAGGCAACAGAATCATCTCTGCAGGTTTTAGAATGGATACTTGTCAGAGGATCTTCCTAGAGATTCTAATTCAACGTGATGTGACCACAAATTAACCACACCGTTTCCCATTGTAGCCATCAATGTTCTCGGTTGCAAATAACCGAAGCCAACTGTGGCTAATTTAAACAGAAAAGGGATTGATTGGAAGGATTTGAGGCAGCTCACAGAATTGACGACATGGTTTAAACACACGCATTTTTGTGGAAAGATCATAAAACTACTATTTCATGAAAAGTCTAAACAGGAAAACAAACACATTTGCAAGCTGGGAATTTAACTGAGAGACTTGGTTACACAGAAGATGGAAGAGACGAGAAACCCAACTTAAGACGGTTAGATAGCTCAGGGATTAGTAACAACTGTCAGCCATTTCTGCCCTTGGGCTGGAGACAAAGGGAGAGGACAAAGTGTTATCAGGTCTTGGGGACCAAACAGGGTCACCTGGCAGAAGCTGGAACCATGGCAGTCTAGTCTGACCGCAGGTAGAACCATAGAGGAGATGCAGCCACTGTTGGGGACTGTGCTGAAGACGAGGAAGGAGGAGAAAATATACCCCCCAGCTTCTTCCTTCTTCCTACCCTCCAATCTCCTTCTAGTGCCCTGACTGGTCATCCCCAGCTGGAATCCAGCTGAGCCAGGAGGCTGGGACGGCTACCACAGCCCCACAGTGACATTGAGAAGAGCAGAGGAATGGCGAGAAATGGATCTGAGGGCAAACAAGCCCAGAGCTGGCCCATCTTTGTTCTAATCCAGGTTTACACAGTAACTTACTGGGGAAACTTGGGCAAGTCATTTCCCTTCGCAGACCTTCCGTCCTTCATCTGTATAATGGAATGTTGGGCCAGAGGCTCTAACATTTACATTTATGATTCCCTGCTAGTCCTTGAGTTGGCTCCCCATTTTACCTTAGAAATTTTTCTATATTAGAAAAAGGTGATGATTCACATCCACAGTTATATGGATAGAAGAGTTTTAGATCTTTTTTGCAACTTCACAGTATTAAATCTGTCAAGTAACTTTTGCTTCACATTTATGTGCATCTGATATGTAAGACATTGCCATTTATGTGCAGTTTTTAAGATTCAGCCAAACAGTCCATGAAGATATGCTGCCAACATTTGTCTTTCCACCTCAGGTGAGTTCTTTTTTTCATAGAAAAAAATGCCAATGTAACAGGAAGTTTTTAATATGTATTATGGATGGGGGTTGTGTATTATGGATGTTTTTTTTTTAATTGAGTAAGATGGGTTCTTTCTAAGTGATGGTGAGCCAGTTGAACAACCTGCTTCTTTCTCCCTCATTCAAAATACACGAGGCTCACCATGAGATGACAGACAAAGGCTGTACTAGCACTTAGGAACAATGTCAGGAGATGCTGGTTTCCAAACAACTTTTCCTTTGCCTTTGATGGTTGATTTATTTAAAGTGGTTGAGAGTCTTGCTGTCACCTAGAATGCAGAAAGCTGGAAAGAGTGTTTCTCTCATCCTAACAAAGTAAAAAGTCATATAAATAATGAAATCACAACATTTCTGGAGCCTGTCAGATTGCTGAGGTTGCAGGGCAAACAGTCTGAAATCTAAAGATGGACAAGCCGTATCTCCCAAGGGAGATGGCACATGTGCATACTGTTACACCTGTGGCTTTCACCTGTGGGAGGAAGAACTTCCCTACAAGCAGAAGAAAAAGTGGAAAAGGATGGAGCAGAAGTATTTAAAGAGATAATGGCTGAGATTTTCAAAAAATAATGAAAGATTTGGAAGTTCAGAGAACATTAAGCAGGATTAAAACCAAAATCAAACAAAACCAAAACAAAATCCTTAAAAATAAAAACAAAACCCACACCTAGACACATTATATTCAAACAGCTAGAAGCCAAATATAAAGACAAAATCATGAAAACAGCCCAAGAAAAAGAGATAATTACCTATATATGAGCAAAGGTAAGAATTATAAGAGACTTCTCATTTAAAAAAATGTAAGCCCAAGGAGAATGGAGTGACATCCTTAAAGTACTAAAAAAAATAGTGTATATGTAATTGTTGACTCCAAATTCTACCCTGTGGAAAAACTATCTTTCAAAAATGAAGGAAAAAAATAAAGACTTTTTCCAAATAGACAAAAACTGAGAGAATTTACAATAGACTTATGCTACAAGAAATATTAAAGGTAGTTTTTCAGCCAGGAGATAATACTAGATAGGAATGTGAATCTACATGAAATGGTTCAGAGATAATGATTCTCCTGAGATACTTGGAAGAATAAACACAAATTCTCTCTCAAGGGATGTGCCCTCAACCTGCAATTATGGCAGCCCTGCTGCCCTACAATATGGCACACTGGGTAACTTGAGAACTCTTCCACCAGAAAATACCTAGAAAGACTGGAAAAAATGTAACTTACATAAATGTGTAGTTGAGCATGTACAAAAATAAGGAAAACTCACAGGATTCCCAAACAAAGAGGACACTGAGAACCAGAGCAGGAAGCCACTGAGCTAATGCTAGGTCTGGCCTGGGTTCCCAACAACCTAGAAGCCTGGGTTTTTAACAGCCCTGCTGGAGCAGGAGACAAGGCCTTGGGACAGTCAAGCCAGGAGACTGACACCAAATCCCCATATAAACCTGAGAAACTTGAAGGGCTACCAAAACATTCTCCCATCAGCAAAAGAAAATGTCTGTCTTGGGTTTGAGTAAAGGAAATGAAGTTTCTCTAGGAAATTCGTAACTCTGGACTTGTGTCTTATGCGGTTTTAGGGTTTGCACATGTACTAACAGTCCAGAAGTGGTAGTGTCTACGCCAAGAAATTACTAAAAGAGTATTCCATAGTAGCCTAATCTTTGGGAACCAGGCAGAAGCAAATGCTAATCCTTTCTGTAGAGATGTGTCCTTAAACCAGGAAAGGATTCCACAGAAAAAGCCCCTCCAAAAATTAGCTTAAATCTAGATCAATATACACACTAATTTTTAGAAAGCCATAGAAAAAAACTTGACTCCCTGCTTCCTGTCTACTCAAACCAGTCATTCTTGTTAAGGCCCCACTGGTCAGCCACTGTTCTCTCCTATGTTATAAGAGAACTCTTTGAGAGCAGGGATTGTCTCATCATCCTTTATCTTGTCCCATGGTGTCTACAATGTGGCTACTTCATAAAGATTCAGATTAAATCCAACTCCATCACTTACTAGCTCCGTGCCCTTGAGAAAGTGATGTAACCTCTATCTCTCTCCGTTTTCTCACCTTCATAGCCAGCAATAGCAGGTTGAGTCCTTCTCACATCGCATCACTCTGAACTCTTCTGTTTTAAAAAAACCTTTGTGATTACATTAGGCCCATCCAGAGAATAGGGATAATCTCTTGATTTTAACATCAGCCGATTAGCTACCTTAATTACATCTGCAACTTTAATCCCCCTTTGCCATGTAATAATAATATGACAGTCACAGGTTCTGGGGATGAGGACATGGACATACCTGGAGAGCCATCTTTCTGCCTACCACACTGGCATTAGCTCATTTGAAGAAAAAATAAAAGAGCAAACACTTATTACATGGCACTTGCTATATACCAGGAGTTTATGTTTATTATCCTCACAACCACCCTGTGAAGTGGCTGTTATACTTTTCCCCATTTTTCAGATGAAAAAAACTGAGGACCCTGAGCCAAGGAATGTGGATGACCTCTAGGAGCTGGAGAAGGCAAAGAACTATATTTTTCCCTCAAGCTTCCAAAAAGGAACATAGCCCCACTCTCACTTTGATTTTAGCCCAGTGAAACTTCTTACCTATGGAAATGTAAGATAATAAATATGTGTTGTTTTAAGCCACTAAGTTTGTGGCAATGTGTTTGAACAGCAATTGAAAACTAATCAAGCCACTTATAAAAATTCTCAGTCAAAACAAATTTGTTTATTTATAAATTCCCATGGGCCATTCTCGATAGTAAAAGAAAGCATTTCAAAAAACCAAACAGGTGGAAGATTTAGTAAAAAATGTATATAAGATATTAAAGCTTGAATTTTAGTTTCCTCTGACGATGAAGAAGTCTACCCTACATCAGTGAGAACTTCCAGCTTTGCAACTGAAGATCGTAACAAGCAGTTCCACCCCCAAAGCTATTTGAGAAAATTACTTGTGCTGACTAGATTTAGCTATAATCAATCAAAAAACAAGAGCCAAAGGAACACATACCTATGAGTTTTGATGTGAAACACAGCATCTTTCTTGCCAATGTTTCGTACCAGCAGAATCTTCTGGGTGCTGTATTTGACAGGGCAGGTGGAAAAATTCAGCTTGTCAGGAAAATCTAGGATGGCTCGCGCACCTCTAGCTTTGATGGGTACAATAAACTTTTCTCTTTCAGTAACACAGGTCAAGTTATGGGCGTAATCCTGCAAGGGAAGGGTATGATCATTATTTGTGGGAAAACAAGCATGATCAAGATAACTGTGCAAGAAAACTGGCTGTACGCCGGGCATTTTGCGAAACAACTTAGTATATTTCTGTGAAGACTTCTCAAGACAATTACAGATATACTTTTAATGAGATTCTCTTTTCTGAGAGCGAGAGAACTGTTCAAGTGTTAAAACCTACCAGCCAGTCGAGAAGCTCATGTTTCATGTGTTTCCCAGGTACTAGGGAGATAGGGTAGGGGACAGTAACAGGCAAGGCACATTTTTCTTTAGATCAAAGGAGGTTTACACCAGTTCCCTCATGCCGTCCTTCTAAACCCTATTTATCCCTCAAGTCATGTATGAGAACAGTGATTCTAATTAATGGCCTCTTTATGCCCTCTTTATCTTCTTGCTTCAGTATACCCAGTGCCTAGAACAAGGCCTAGTACTTAGCAAACATTTAACAAATATTTGCTGAATGAAGGAAACTGAGCAATAAAATGGTGGTTAGTGATGAGTGAAGAGAAACTAAGCACAATACAGGGACAGAGAGTGACTGGAGAGCTCTTTGACACAGGGGTCAGGAAAGGCCTCTATGAGGAGGTGACACTTCAGCAGACAGACATGAGTGGGTGAGAGATGAAACCATGTGGGCGGACAGCTCTCCGGGGGAAGCATGATTTGAAGCCTGGTGCCAGGGCAGAGCAAGAGGAGAGTGTTTAGACACAGGGCAAGAGGTTGTGGGGGCCAGATCCCACTGGATCTTGTAGGCCACTGTTAGGACCTAAGCATGGCTGAAAGTATTTGTGATGCTGACAGCTGATCATGATGTAACCTGGGTCACATTTTAGAGAACACACTAGCTGCTATGTGGCAAAAGACTGTAAGGAGATTACAGTGGGCAAAGGGAAGCCAGTTAGGAAGCCACCACAATAGTCCAGGCAAGAGATGACACAGACCTGGACAGGTGGGGTCAAGTGCTTAGCCCAGTGTTTGGTGAGAAGCAAGTGCTCAATAAATGTTAGCTATCATTATTAAACTTTTGCATTAAAAACAGTAATCTGTGTATGGCATATAGGAAAAATTTGACGATAATACAGATAACAATAATAGAACAAGATAATTTCAGAAAGTGACAAGAGCTTTGAAGAAAATAAAACATGGTAAAGTGATAATATGGGGCAGGGCTGCTTTAGGTTGGAATAACCAAAGAGGCCTCACTGAGGAGGTGACCTTTGGTTGGAGACCTGAACAGCAAACGGAGCCAGCCAGATGAGATCTAGGAACAGAGTGTTCCTGGCAAGGAGAATTGCAAACATAAAAGTCCTAAGGCCAAGTGAGTAATAAAAATTAATGGACAGTATTCATGAAATTTATTACAATTGAGTTGTTAGACTCGTAGCTGTGCAATAGATTCTGGTTTCTAGACGGTAATGCCAGGCTCCAAAATTATGTTATAGAGACACAAAGAAGTACAAATTGCACTAAGCATATTTGATTTTAGAAAACCCCACAGACTTCAACAATGCAGGAGTCTAATCTGATTACAACAGAATCCTAAAGAGATAAACACTGTTTTCACTTTTTCTTAGGAGATCGAAACCAGCCAAGTACAGGTTTTTTTGGGAATTATAAACTGGAAAGCACCTGGCACGTGTGAAAACAATATTAATTGAGACTTTGAAAGAAAGTACAAAAGCTGCTGCTGAATCCAGGATGAGAGGATATCCTGAAGTGTTTTGTCTTATTTTATTCTAAATTCACATATCCTCTGCCTTGTTCTATTAAAAATTTAAGACAGCTGAAAATAGGAGACTAATTGAAATATTGAGAGGGATGTTTTCAAATCTTTTCAAGGTCTGAAATAAGGAAGGTTTGAAGTTTGATCAGAATTACATAGTTTTTCATAATCAAGTCACATACCCATAGAAGAATATAAATAAAGTTCTTTAAACAGTTCCTTTAAAATGTATTCCGATCTCTGAAGCGAGCCATATAATATGATTACATTAGGTTATGTAATATACCATTATATACTGCTCTACTGGTTTAAAACCAATTCAGATGCTATCACTTAGGAGGCTCTGTCGGCATGTAAGCCAAGCAACCACTTCAGTTGATGTGCCCCTTTCACTGTGCTAAGATCCAGGACAATCAGGTCACCACTGAAAGCCAAAATATTTCTTCTAAGCTCTTTCCCTTCTACTATGAGAGATTTAGCCATGAATTACTTTATATCCTTAAATGCTATCCTGTATGACAACGCTCTCCAGATGAAACTTTCAAACCACTTTTTGTCATTAGCTTTCCTTCCAACATGCCCCTCTTCCAAACTCTAAAAAACCAGCAGCAGAATATGCAAATGGCAGACATGACTTTCTGAGAAATGAAAAGAATGGACCTTGATTTACATTAGCCCCGTGATAGAAAGCAAACATGGCAATAATTCTGTCCTTTCAAGTCTTAGGCAAAGGAAAACGATGGCTTGTACTGCAGTACGTGACTCTGTGGTGGAGAAGGGCAAGGCCAGTGTGATGACGCGCTCACATCCTCTTTCTGCCTTGTTTCCACTCCTAAACTGGATGGAGGGATGGTAACCAGAGGGAAACCAGTTATGATTAGGACTCCGTGAGTTTAACACTCAGTGTCGCTGGAAAATGTTCTAAATTCCTTAGCCAGATAAAAGTATTTATTATACACTTTCTTATCACTCTGAAATTCACCCCTCAAAAGGGAAGAGTCAGTTCTGAAGTCCCAATCACTTTAAAGATGAGACTGATCAGGTATCTTGGGCCTTGTCCTCTACCATGATGGCTCTTCATGTGATTTAGCTAGGGCCTTGGTTCCCACCAGCATCTACATTTCGCCTTGGTTCCTACCAGCATCTATATCTCTCCATCTAGTAAAAAAAAAAAAAAAAAAAAGGATGACCTCTGACCTTTGGCTTGAAAAGAGACCTAGGACTTTCAAATACATTTTGACTATTGTCCTTAGTATTCAATGATAATGTGGTTACTTCATGATTCGTGTATAAATCATCTACTTAAGGTAATTAAATTTCCTCTTTAGCTTTTTTGCTTTCTAAGGTACCCCTAAAGCTACCAATCCACCTGTCTTCACCTCTGTTCCTATCTAAGGTTAACCTCTCCCCTATGTACTAAATCTCGACCCTTCTCACTTTTTCTGAGTCACCCGTTTTCCCTCTTTACTGAACATGCAAACATCAGCTTATAAACATGCTTAACTACCCTAATCTTAAATATAAGAAACCTTCCCTTGATACCAGCATCCACCTCCAGCTACTTTCCTATTTTTCCAATTACCCTTTCCAGCAAAACTCCTCAGTGGTGTTATTCACGCTCCATCGTGCCACCTCTTCACTTTCCATTCTCTCCTTAACCCACTCAATCCGGGTTCTGTACGCAACGTTCCACAGAAACTCTTCTTGCCAAGGTCACTAATGGCTTTGCCAAATCCAGTGGTTAATTCTACATCCTCATTTACTCCTGATTCCCCACTGTACCCACACCCGGCTTCACAAACCTGCCTTTCCTCCTCTGTTCCCTGTCTCAGTAAATGGAGCCACCATCTGGCTAGCTGCTGGCCAAAATCCTGCGTCAAACTAGACTCCTTTCTTTCTCAAAGCCTTCATCCAACCCATCGGCAGATCCTGACAACTCTACAATAAAATACTGTAGATATTAAGGAGGTTTTGCCATTTTTAGTTGTGATAATGGTACTGTGGTTATGCTAACTTCAAGAGAGACAAATAATGAAGTATGTATATATGAAATAATATGATGCATGGGGCTTACTTCAAAATCCACTGGGCAAGGGAAGGATAGATGAATCCAGACAGGTCATATACTGATAATTTGAAGAGCTGAGTGATGACAGTTCCTATACTGTTCTACTTTTACATATGAATGAAAGCTTCCATAATAAAAATATTTTATTAAATACTTTATGATGGCTTCCTATCCAAATTTGCATGCCTTCAAAGATCCTTCACGAGCTCCCCTTCTGCGACCTCATCTCCCACCATTTTTCCAGCAGCTTCCACTGTTCAGTCCTGCTGGCCTTCTGGTACTTTCTTGAGCCTGCTACTGAGCATGTTTCTGCCACAGGGCCTTTGCACTTGCTGTCCCCTCTCCCTGACAGCTCTTCCCTCAGATATTTGTATGGCTTAAATTAGTTCACTGCCCAATGTCATCTCAATGGAGAAATCTTCCCTGATTCTCCTAATGAAAGGAAACAGAGCCCCCATCACTCTCTATCCTCTGTCAATACCTGAGATGAAATTAAATTATGTATTTGTTCATTTTTTCATCGTGGAGCATAAGCTCCATGAAGGTCAAAGCTCGTTCCATTTTCCACTGGATTCCGGCTCATAGAACTGGGCCTGGCAATGAGTGACAGGCAGAATATTATTCATTTTAATATGTTTATTTGGATACTAAACTACCGAGTTCTTCATAAAGAGAATTTCTAAGATCCACTTTAGCTTTATTATCAAATTGTATTTTTCAAGTCCAGAAAGCTAAGAATTAGTGATGTGACTCACTGAATATATGAAACAAAATGGAGAGAAACTCTCTTCTTAGATGTCTTTTTCCTGGTTAAAATGACAAAAAGAAAGTTAACATCTAATATGTTCATGACACAAAAAGATATTTTAGCCCTTTTTATATGCTTTTGTTATCTGTAGGCCATCTTCAAGTTGAAGAAACTTCTCTATGTGTTCTTGAGATGAACTTTTCCTCACTCATCTCACTTAACAAATATTTACCACACACTTCCTATGTGTCAGGCACTGTACTAAGTAAGCACCAGGGTTCCAGGTGTGATCCAGACAAAAACTGGGGAGGGCTAATTCTGGGCAGTAGGAAAACAAAATCCTGGTCATTATTTTTGCCAACAAAAATTACTGATTGCAGAAAATTTTATGATACCTTTATTTTAATTCAAAATGCTGGCCCTATAGTTTATTATTATTGCACAACTAGATAACATAAAACATATTCACATTTTCTATTCTTCTCAGGCTATGGTTTTTAAATTTCACAGGAACCAATCAGGAAGACCATTTTGACAACAAATTAGAAATTGTCTTAAAACATAAGGGGGTAATCTAATTTCATCACTTCATACTTTCTTCAAAGCATTGCTGCCATTTCCGTATGACAATACTGTTGCAAACGGGGTATCTTCAGTCCAAGGAAGTAGTTTTGCTTTCACACAAAAGCCTAATATTTTTCATTCTCATTTTAACAGTAAAGATACAAATTTAAGAGGTCAAGAAAAATGTCAGGCTTCAGAATTTTATGGTGTTATTTAATGATAACAATGACTATTATATTTCTACAGTGCATGATATGTACACTAGGATTATTAGATTAATGACATATCCAATCAGTTTTTTAAAAGTCTGTGTGAAGAGAGATAAGGAAAGCCAA
The DNA here is from genome assembly GCF_041146395.1 of Eulemur rufifrons. Classification (NCBI taxonomy): domain Eukaryota; kingdom Metazoa; phylum Chordata; class Mammalia; order Primates; family Lemuridae; genus Eulemur; species Eulemur rufifrons. The sequence continues at coordinate 15,443,654 of NC_091005.1, read as the reverse complement.
AGTGAATTTGCTGCACCTGTTATCTGGGTATTTGGCATTCTTAACAAGTTCTATGCCCAGGAAGCCAGATTAATAGATGACAGGGAAAAATGTAAATTGTATTATCATCTTCGACGTGCTAATATACATGGTTGCTGAAAATCCAATTGCAAGAGGGCTGGCTGATTAACTGTGGCATGCTACAATTTACATATCTCACCCTCCAGATGTGAGAAGGGTAAATGAGAATGGAGTCTGCTCAGATCAGCAGGGGATAAGGAGGGGGAAAAAATGTGTGTACTTTGGCTATCAATTTGCCCAAGTGAAGAAACAATGACACAGTGAAATGACTGACTTTCATTTTTTCCCAAAATAAATCTGGCTCTAGTTACTCCTTGGCTGCATTCTGGAGCAGTCCAGAAGATAGCATCCCTAACCCTAGCCTGTCATGCTTGCATGGCCCTGTCGACTTTCCAACAGTGAGGGCGAATGCAGATACCGAATATGCAACACCAGTCTTAGCCAGCAAAAGGAGAAAACAACTCTTGTCTTTGGAAAGATGAATTTTATAAATTATACAGAGCTTAAGAGTCCAAGTCCAACACAAAAATCTTAATGCAACCAAAACTGGATAACTGAATTTCTCATCAGTAACCATGATTCTCACTATGTCTCTATACATGCATGTATGTGTGTAGATAACTTTCATATATTTAGCCGAAGGATCAATATAACAACATTTAACTTAGTTAAGTTTTTAAATTAGGAAACTGCCAATAGACATGCCTTGTTGGATAAATGGAATGGTAAGAGGGAATAAAAGAGCTAGTAGCCAAGCAGCAATCCTCAATGGAAATGTAGCATTTCATATTTACAAAGTAAATACCAACATAGCTAAAATACATTTCAACTATTTATTCACTGTATAGACAAGCAGTAATAAAATCTCTCTCTCTTTCTTTCTTTCTTTTCTTTTAGCTTTTGATTATGTAAAGTTTAAAACAGAATAGTATAACAAACCCTAAAATGTGAGGGATTTAGTATCCCCATCATCCAGATTCAACAATTATTAACATTCTGTTATTCTGGTTTCATCTACACCTCCACCCTCTTCCCCCTTCTATTGTCATACAGGTTTTTTAGGTAAAATTTGTGTGTGTGTGCCTGCGTATGTATAAGCACAAATATTACATGTACAATTTTGACAAATTCATCCATGTAATCCACATGCCTATCACAATATAGAACATTCCATCTCCTCAAAAATTATCATGTCTCCCTTTCTTAGCCAGACTTCCTGCAGGTAGAACAATAGTTATCCAACAGAAGACATATTTTGTCCAGCACAGAAAAAAAAAGTAAGGAAATCTAACCCCCTGAATCCAGCAGGCTTTGTATTTCAAGCCACATAAAGGCTTATAATCAGCTTTTGAAATGACAGTGTAGGAATCCACCACCAAAACTAAATCCAGGTACCATCCTCTTCACAGATAGTAGTCGGATACAGAGTCTCCAGAAAAAAGAAAAAAAAAAAAATGAGGAATTCAACAATACATAACAAAAATCCCTGCATCTGGAGTTATTTATCTTTTATTTCAGTAGAACCTCCAACAAAATTACACGTCCACAAACACAACCCAAGATATAAACAGTAATACTACAAAGTGGCAAAATAGTAACAGCAGTATTATTATAATGGAATTTTTAGCCACTCACTATGAGTACATGCTTAACAGACCACATTAAATTCTCCATCCCTGCTCTCCAGAAAAGTAGCAATGATAGCAACGGTAGCAGGAAGACTAGAAATGACCTTAACAGCAGCTAGTAAGTATCAGTGGTGGAGAAGCAGGGACCCAGAGCTAGTGTGGCTGACTCCCGATTCCAGCCATAATGGTGTGACACTGATAAGCACACATGTTATTAACATTACATATAGCCTACATTTTGTTATGCCTATTTAAGTCTTGTTTTCCGTCCTTGATGCTTCAATCATGCTGGCAAAACTCTTTTCCTCCTTCTGACAAGTCCCCACTTAGGCCCAAAGAGAAGAAAACGTGACCAACAATTCTATACCACCATGACAACACCCACCCACCACTACCATCAATGACAACAATACTACCACCACCACCCACCAATGCCAACAACATCAATAACACCAGCAATACCACCAACAACTTCAACACTTCTGTGAATGTTCAAAATTGCATTGCAAATTGTTGTGGTATTAGTATTAGACAAGTGTTAGTGACAAGTGTTTAACCAGTTTCTTGCCAGTGCTGCTATTACCTTGTTCTCCTCTGGCATGAAGAGGATTCGAAATGTGGATGGCACTCCTGGAGCCACTTTGTGGCCAGTATCTTTGGGGCTGATTACTTTAAAGTATGGTGAACTTTCCTCAACAACTTTCACCATCCTTGGAATCTGCAGGAAAAATACACAATGATGGATACTGTGCATGTGAAAAAGCAGAAGAAAAAGCACAGGCCTTGCAGTTAAACATAGACCAACATCTCCATCAACTACTTACTAGACATGTGACCTTGGTCAAGTCTGAACTTCAGTTTCCTCAACTATAAAGGGAGGTAATTGTACCTACTTTTATCCCATACAAAGTAAATGCTCAATACATTTTAACTTTAATTTTTATTAGCATTATTATTGTTACTCATTTTTATTATCATTGCAAGTCTTTGTTCATTTTATTATTTAAATGTGACTATCTTCAAAGGCTAACTGCTTGATCAGCTAAAACCCTACCCGCATAGTGGAGGTAAGCTGGATTTCCCAACAACTGAGAACTGCTCTGGGAGAAGATATCACACTGACTGCACTCCTTCCATGGGCCGTGTCCTTCATCTGATGTGACACTTCATCCTCATGGTAACCTCTGAGCTTCATTATAGCTCCCAACCCAAAGTGGTCTAGCTCCACTAGGCAGTGGTGCTGGGAGTCAAGTCCCAGTCTGACTCCACCCTGCCTCTCCATGGGATTGTAATGAGTAAACCCACTGTGGAGCAAGAACAAAAAGTACAGTGGGACATCCCCCAGCCCAGCCTCAGCAGCTCCCAGCGATTCCATTCTGTTAAAGGCTTATTCCTCCACTGGAATCTGAACCCAGATCTAAACCTAGTCTGACTCTGCAGTCTGGGTTCTTATAATTGTATCCCAAGTAGAATCATGTTGTGGCTTATAGAGTGTCCATGGCTTACTCTCACCGTGTGTATGTGAGAGAAACAAAAAAAATAATGACCAAACATGCCCTGTCTTTTGCACTCCATGCCAGTGAGGAAGCAAATAAAAGGAGAATGGCACAGAAATCATTCCTCCATGCTCCAAATCTCTCCTGGTGGTTCCTTATGAGACCATGAACTAAGGAAGCAGAGAAGCAGGTTTACATTAACCACCTCACATGAAGATCCTAGAGTAACTCACCCGAGGACAAGCCTACCTGGCCTGGAGAAAGCTGTCTGCGTAATGGCAGCTGGACATTCCCTAGATGGGGACCTTCTTTCCAAAGGTCCAGAATTCTGGCTGCAACTTACTGAGAGGTTTGGGCTATCTATGGCAGACAAAACATATACTTGCCCGTTACTCTTGAGTTACTCATATATACCCACTGATAATAATTTCTTGTTTGGGGTCAGGGAGGCATGGCCAAACGGCCATTTCTAGACTAGCTCATCTCTGCCTTTAATAGCCAAAAAATACCTGAGAAAGAGTCAAAATAATAGAGAAAGGAAAAAGGGAATTGGAAGGGAGAAATGAATGGGTTGGCAGCCCTACACGAAAAGACGGAGTCCTAATGTCTACGTAATGTACCTCTTCTTGAGCTCTAAGAACATAACCCTGTGTACCTCGGGTCTTTTTCTTCTTTGCCTACCCCTTTAGCTTCTGTTCCATGAACTTCTCTTGCTAACACTACTGCAACAAAGAACTAAATAGACCATTTTCTCCAGAGTCTGACTTCACTGTCACTAAATCACCCCATTGATCTCTGAAAGGCATCACTGATTCCTTTAATGAGCTACTGTATCAAATATAACTGCAAGTCTTCCCATTTGCTTTAGATTCTTGCATAGTCTTCAGTTATTCTTTTTTCTTATAGCTAGAATTCTTTGTCTCTACACTTTCAGACTCCTATAGGTGTATGCCTTCTTGTCTTTACACCTAAAGTTCAGCATCTCTCAGACACCTTCCTCCCATCTGATTACTTTTCACACTTAAGTGTGCTGCATGCTGACCTTCTGCATTATTCTTTCTTTCATTATTGTTAGATATCAAGGAAATCCTCAGGCATTTAATACCTTTTCTTGAAATAAACCTCTAATTTATCTCTGAAGAAAAAGGCATAAGGCTTTTCAAAGAAGAAATTCTCAGTTGGAGCCACAAAGAGACAAAATATAGACAGCAAGAGAGGCCTTCCCAAACTAGCTGCAGAAAAAATCTGAAGGCTATCTGATATAGAAAGGTGAAGACAGAAAAAGGCGAAAGGGATCTACATTTTTTAGAAAAGTAGGTTTTTTTAAAGGTACAATTTGCAGAATATAAATGCACTACATACTATAAATATAAATGCTCAACACTGCAATTCATATGAGTAGACTTTATATCTTGAATTGGGGAAATGGTGTCTCTATTGAAGAGTACATAAACATTAGTAGTAAATGCCCTTTCTTAAATGAAAACCTAGCCCAACTTGTCATTCACAAGAACTACATGCCATTCATCAAGACAACCCTTTATTCAACAAAAATTTAGTGTACATGTTGGGAATTTACTCTTTGTTGGGCACTGTACTAGGACTGAACATAGAGCAACAGACAGGCATAGCCTTATCTCCATTAAGCTGTCAATCAAAGGACATGTTTTCATACTATTTTCCTAAGTCTATCAAATTAAAGAACTTATCTAAGATCCTACAAGATCCCATTTTACTTAACACCTTCTCATATATCCTGGAAAAGTTCACCTACCTCAGGGACCATACTTACTTTGTCGGTGTTCCTCAAAACCAGTGGAACTTCATAGACTTCACAGGGAGTGTAGTTCTGAAATATAATTTCTGATGGAAAGGGCTGGAATAACGCCTGATCCAGGTCAATTGATGAAAACTGCAGTTGAAAGAGTAAATTATTCATATAGACACACAGTGGCAAAAGTGACTGGGGAAGATGAGAAACTACTATATAGACCTATGGATATTAAAACTAAGAACATGAAAAACACTCAAAAAGGGATAACCATTACAAAAATTAATAGTTATAATTAGTGAGATTATTGTCATCAACTTCTTTAATATAAAAGAAAATACAAATTTTTGGTCCTCAGTTTTTTAAAAAATAGGCTAATAAGAACATTAATAATAGACTTCCATTTCTAGTAATTGTGAATGAGGTGATTTGAACCAACTTCCCTATGAAAATAACCAGGAAAGCTATATCAATAAGTATCTGCTTGGAAGCACTGGAGAACCAACAAGAGAGTAAAGAATTACTGGCTAGAATCCAGGAGAAAACAGATAACTGGGGTGGTGAATGGAGTCAAGAGAGAAAATGGGGCTACGTTTTTCCTTCATGTACTAGCGTGGGAAACTGGGGGTTGGGGGAGGGCATATGGAAAGGCATATGGAAAATCTTTCTACTTCGCAATATATTTTTCCATAAGCCTAAAACTTACCTTAACAATATTAATTAAAAAATTAAGATTGGAAAGAAAAAAATAAACATGTCATTATTCTCAGATAAGATTTTTTGCATAGACAACCCAAATAAATCTATAATAAATTACAAACATCTCAGGAATAAATAGAAAACCAGATATGCAAAAGACCTCTGTAGGGAAAACTATAGAATTTCACTGAGATAAATTACAAAAGACTTCAAGAAATGGAGAGATACAGTATGTCCATGGTTTAGAAGAATCAATATTGTAAGGATATAAATTTTCCCCAAATTACTTTATAAATTTAATATGATCTCAATTAAAATCTCTTTACTCAATAAATTGATTCTAAATCTACATGGGAATGCCAAGGACCTAAATGGTCAAGATACTTCTGAAAAGTGATAGGGAAAATACCTTTAATGAAGAACAAAGTAACTTGCTTTATTTAGATATCGGACTTACAATATATATTAATAGTAATTAAGACACTATGTTTTTGAAAAGGATAAAAAAATTGATTAATGGTATGAAATAGCCCAGAAATGGATCCTTGCATATATGAACACTTAAAAAAATAGCAAATAAAGAATATTTACCAGAAAATTATTTCTATGAAGCAATCAAAATCTTAACTGCACCATTTCGTCATAAGCTCAAAAAATATCACAGGAAAAAAAATCAAACAGCACAAAGAAAGTATTCAAGAATTCAGGGAAGATTTAAGCAGTTAGAAGAGATTTAAAAAAATTCATGTTTTCATTGAATAAATATTGAGTTTCCAATATGTGCCAGGTTCTTTTTATATGCTGAATATATAGCAGTGAACAAAGCCAACAAAGCCCCTATCCTCATGAAGCTGACATTCTTAAGACAGTAGACAAAAATACAGAAATATATAATATGAGATCAGGTAGTGAAAAGGCTATGCAGTAAACTAAATCAGGACAAGGACTGGTGGGTGGTTGCTCCTTTAGATAGGTAGTTAAGGGAAGGCCTCCCTGAGGAGAAGACTTCTAAGCAGAAATCTGAAGCAAGTCATGCAAACATCTGAGAGAACAGCACTCCAGTGAGAAGGAATAGCAAGTGCAAAGTCCTTGGGGTGGGAATTGTCTCCGAGTGTTTGAAGGGCAGCCATCAGGAAGTGCAGCTGGAAGAGAATAAGATGGAGTAGAGTGGAGAGAAAAGAGGGAGGAGGACTAGATGGTATAGGACTAGATGGTATTGAGTTTAGATTTTATTATGAGAGCCGTAGGAAGCCACTGGATGGTTTTAAACATGGAAGTAACATATTCCAAACTATATTTTTAAAAATCACCTTTACTACTTTGTGATAATGGGGCAGGAAGGGAAGATGAGATGGAAAAAAGGAGGCTGTTCTAGTATTCTATATGATGGTAGCTTTAACTGGAATGGTGATGGAGGAGGTGGTGAGAAGTGGTTTGATTAAAGATATACTTGTGAAGGCAGAATTTATACCACTTACTTGCTATTGGATTATAATATGTAAGAAAAAAAGAAACATCAAGGATAACTCCAAAGTGTTTGGTCTGAGAAGATAGATAAGTGGAAATCTATATATACAGGAGAAAGGAAAGGAGACAAAAGAAGATAGCCTTGTGCTGTAAAGCAACAATTAGATCTTAAATTTATTAAGTTTGAGCTGCCAACCATACGTTGAGCTGAGCTGAATATATGATCCAGAGTTCAGGGGACAGAATGTGGCAGGAGATATAAATATGAAAGTAATCAACGACAACAACAGAAAACTCCACAGAATTTAAAGCTGTTTTCCTAGAAGAGATCACCTAAGGAGTACACTTAGAAGAGAAAGAAGAAATCCAAGTACCAAGTACTGGAAACTCCAATATTTACTGATCAAGATGGAGAGAAAAATTCAACAAATAAAATAAGCAAAAAAGCAACCAGTGAAGCAGGAAGAAAACTAAAGGAGTGGGTTATCTCAGATGCACATAAATAAAAAGGTACAAAAAAGAGACACTAACTGTGTCAAACGCTGTGAGACAACCCAGGTATGCTGAGCTGGTCAAGCTCAGTAATGGAGCTCAAAAAAAACATGTACATAACTCAAGTGAGGGATCAGAGAATAGCCTGATTAATGTAATTACAATGAAGTGGAAATGAACAGAAGTTAAAAATGGATTACAGCGGGAATGCAAGATGTAGAAGGGCAAAGACGGTCTAGCATATTCATAATTGATGTTCCTAAGGAGAGAACCAAATGGTAAGAAAAATACTTGATAATTCAAGAAAAACTTTCTAGAAATAAAATAAAGACACACAGTGCCTCAGGAGAAATTTAGTCATATCCTAATAAAATTACCAGACATTAAATGAGAATAAATAATCTTTGGGTGAGAGAAATCAAGCTGGCTTCAGACGTCTACACACTATCATTTAAAGCTAGAAGACAGTAGGTAAAATGCCTGCGAAGCTGTTATGAAAATTTATGGCCCAAGAATTGCATAAAGGCAATATGCAAATTTTATCAAATACATAAAACTAAGGAAATGCAGTTCCTATAAGCTCTTCTTGAAGAAATTAGTAGAGGATGACTGTCACCCAACTAAGAAATAGATAATTAAATTTCAGAATATAAACAAATAACCAACTGAATTGAGAGAGCAAGGAAGAGGGATACACAATAAATTATTTTATTTTCTCATCCTTCATAGAAGTCAAAATACATTAAAATACACACACCAGTAGTACACACTAAAAAATACTCATAGTCTGATGTTAGTTACACTTTCAGGAAAGAGGAAACTGCCCTTAATTGGGATGAATTAACTTTGGAAAAGGCCATGTTCCCTCCTCTCAAGTTTGGAGAGTCGTTGTGGGCAAGAAAAGAAACAATTAATAACTAAAGCTAGCAATGCTCAGAACAGCACATTTTATGCAGATCCTAGACAGAAGAGGCAATGATCTGGCAGCAAGAGCAAAAAAAGCCTCAGGGCCTCATTTCTCATGTGGAATGTAACTCTGAAATGGCCAGGTAACCCTTTGAGAGGAAGCTAATCTCCAGCAGGCCAAATGATAGAGGTTCGTGCCATAAGCACATAAGTCAAGAAATTAATTAAAAAGTAGAAAACAAGAAGTTTATAATCATATGCTCCTAAATCCAAGAATGTATGGCTTACATTAGAATACAGGAACATGTTAAAATAGCTGTTCTTTAGAGACTAAAGGATACATCTGTTATTGGAAATGAGCCTGAACGAACAGCAAATGCCTACTTTAATAAACAATTCCACCTTCTATATTTCTAGTGGACAGCTCAGATAAGGAGAGATTACTTGTTATGCTAAGAAAATAACTTAATTGGGCTTGGCTACTCCTAACCTGAAAAAAAATTATGTCAATTAGTATCCAGAAGTAGCTAAAAAAGAAGTATGACTAGTCAGAAGTTATTTTAAATGAGGTTTGCACTTATTAATTTTAATTTTCACCATACCAAATCACAGATACTAAGGTAAACAGAGGTAGAAATGGAGTGTATAAAACAAACCCAATAAGGGACTAGATTGTCCAGAAGCACTAACTTTTACTTAGTTGTTGTCGTCCTAGAAATTTCATATTTTTCCAGAGCCTACTTTATATGCAAGTATGACAGAAAGCAGATACCTTTTGATGTGTGGTCTCCCCCATATCTAAGAGTTCGATGATCTGTGGTCGGCACGTGACATGTGTATTTGCCAGTCTCTGCTCTGTGGTGAGGGACATTTCCTTCAGGAACTCTGAAGGTGTAAGCTAGAATTTAAAACAATAAGAACCAAAAATTCATAAGTGGTTATACTGAAAAAAATGTTTTCACAAGTGTTAGTAATGAATAATTTGTGTTTGTAACTTTCAGGGTAATTCTAGAATGCCACTAAGTTCCCTTATAAAATATTTAAAATAACTAAATTATACAAGAGAAGTACCCATGCACTTTTGAGGTCTTTGCACAGTAATTTAAAATGACATGTGGTTGCCGTTTCCTTACGATTTTGAAGGAATCACACAAATGAACCTGAGAGAAAAAAGTCAAGAAATTGCATAGGAACATGTCCAAAGAGCTTAACATTTATGCTCCAAAGAGGCATCTGAGCATAAAACTCGCAGTTTGTAAAGTCATTTAAGGGCTTCAAAGATAAGGAGTTTGAAATATTTCTGCTTCACAACTAAGTTACAACCTGCAAACAAAGCTTTGAGGTGTTTAACTATTACATTAAAGAGAAATCTTATAAAATGTAAAGGATCTTGGAAGCGTGATTGCACTACTTAGGAATGAGTTTGAACATTTTAGAAATTCCAAAGCACATTTAGACCTTGTTTTGAAAGAGCCCTAAAGCTAATCATCAGATCCAGGAGCCAGTCATATTCACACATCCAAACAAGAACACAAAATGCTTTAACACTTTCCAATGTTATGAGAAAAAAAGTAACCTACTATTTAAATAAAACTAATGCAATGAGGATTAGTTAGCCAGAACCAATCACTATTATTTAGTTACTGCTGCTCTAGAATGTTCACATTGTTCCAGAGCCTACTTTTTATGCAAGGAGATTGTGATCTTTGGCAACTACATAATAATTAAGTATAAACCAAGACTTTTTAGAACATTCAGGGATATATAATTTAGCTGATTTATTTTACCTTGGGTTAAAGTCAGTGCAATTCGAGAATGCTTATTTTCCTACAAATTTGATTTCTGTGATGGAATTCATCTAAATGAAGGTATATTTCCAATATAACTTTCAACTTGGTTTTTAAATTCTTTTTGATTGAAACTTGGATGAGAATAATAAAGTATTAAGCGGTATCAGTTATATTATGATTTAAATTAAAATAATGAAGTCTTAAAAGCAAAAAGGCAGACATTTCTTTAAATACATATATTCACCACATTGACAAAAGAGAGTGATGATTGATTTTATTTTTCTAATTGGAATGTGACTTGAGATTAGTTTTAAAAATGTAGCGAATACTATACCCGGCAAATTTTTATTAACATTTTCTATAGCATGTGGTCCATAATTCAATTCTCACAAAATCATTATAAATCATTAAAGTTACAAATATGCTTTATTTTAAAGAACAGAAAAAATTATGTATTTTTCCTAGATAACATTTACTTATTATTTTAATGTTCTATGTTCTACAAATATACAAAAAAATTACTCTTGCCAATCAATAGGTAATAAATTATTAAGTTGAATCCTATGAAATTCTGACATTTGACTGTTTTTGAAACAACAAATCACAGTTTCACATGGTTCTAGCTTAATAGTTTAGAAAACCTTAATAGTTTGTTTGTATAGTCTTACTTCAACCAATTAAGTTTCTACTTTGAAGTATGTACGCAATTTCAAAACTTCTCAGGCTTTAAAAGGTGCCTATTCTCTGCAGCAAGCTACCAGTCTAACTAAATTGATGTTAATCGGTTAGTAATTCTGTTTGGTGTTCTGAGAATACCAAGTAGCAACGGTCATTCTCCTGAGGAGACTATATTAAGTGTTTTACGTAGAAATTCCCTGATATATTACCATTTGGTTTACTTCTTCTTCTGTAACCACCTTTGGACTCATGGGTGGCAAAACCTTGCTTGGGAATCCTTTGAGCATTTTGACCAACCCCATCCGAACAGCCCCCATGGACTCCTCAAGTCTTCTACTTGTCATTTTTAGTTATTTCCTTTGCTCACCTAAGAGTGAAAAAAAAAAAGTTTTAGAACAAATACAGTTAATTCCTGACTACAGGTCACAATTTCTTTTTGTTATTTTTAAGCTTTTTCAAATGCAGGAAGGTTTAGAAAATATTGATCTTCAAAAACACATCGAACGCTTGCAACAAATCCCTTAACAAAGAATTCTATTCCATGTGACTAGTCTAGATTTATCCTTCCCCCAAAGACTAGACTACATGTTAGGCAGACTAAGGGATTCTAGACTAAGCTCAGAAAGACATGGAAACATAAACTGTTTCTACATTTGGCGACTTTCATCTTCCCAATGAGTAAAACAAACACTGCCCAATAAATATACTAAATAGGTTGTTAATTTATCTGCATATTTGAAAGTTCTCTCTCATGACAATCAACTCTTCAACTGAATAAACATAAGGCTTCAGGCCTTCACAGCTGGGCAGAGTCTCAAATGAGGCAACAGAGATGAGACAGAGAAGAGGAAATTTCTGGAAAAGTTTTGAAGTTTATAATCATAAATAAAGCATTAAATAACCACCCAATGTCCCCAAATCAAAGAAATATGACATCTCCTTTTGGCATATTCTTCCTCAGACTTCTGGCAGGACACTTGCAACTTCAAGAACTCATCTGTAACCAGGTAGGGATTTCTATTTTTATTAATAGCAGACTAGATTGTTCAACCCTTGTGCTATTAAAAAACACTAAAAATGCTTGATAAAATATCAAATTAAAAAAAACTAAAACCATTAAAAAGCTCATTAGACAGTAAGGTATTATCAGACCAACACACAGGAGAAAGAAGTATATAAAGGAAAATAGATTTGAAGGAAAATATAATAAGGTGCACCAAAATAATGCAGTAAAACACCCATGAAAATGAATATGAAGTTCTTTTTTAAAAAGGTAAAAGGGTCATTAGGGTAGAAAGCCTCTAAGATGATAGCCAATGAAATGGAAGACAGTCAAAGAAGGTCCAATGTGCTATAACTAGAGCCCATCAAGAAGAAAAGAAAGTACTGGGATGGAACAAATATCGCCCTACATCTGGGCAAGCTGGTAAGAAAGTTCAGGCATTTCCTCCTTTGGTGCCTGTGGGAAGTTCAAACAACACAACGCCCAGACTGCACAGGGATCCTTAGTACAACCCCACCCCTAAATATGATAAACACCAAACCAGTTTCCTCTCTCTACTCTCTCAAGCTATTTTTCAGCCTGCTTGGGAGTCTGCCCTGCTCTTCAAGAAAGCCCCATTATGTAATAACCGTTTCATATCTTCTAGGTGCATGACTGGCATAATCAGTCTTGACATTCAAATCTAATTTTGGTCAAGGAGCCCATTCTGAGTGGTGACAACAACAAAATTAATCTAAAATCAGAGTCTGTGATTCTGATTTTAAAATAGAATTTTAAAAAATCATTAAACTAGACAAAGAAGAGTATTTTATAGGGCTGAAAGTCATAATTCAAAATGAAGATGCAACAATTATGAACCTGTGCATAAAATAGCACAAAACCCCTCCAGATAAAGCAGAAATTCTAGGAGATGAAATGAGAAATAAATATACAAATAACAGATTTTAATATATCACTCTCAGTACAAGACAGGTCAAGCAGACAAAAAATAAGATCATAAAAGACTTGAACAATGCATTAAATAGGTTTAGGGATATATATATACCAAACACTATGTTCTAATAATAGAAAATATACTTCCTCAAGAGCAAATGGAACAGTTAAAAAATTTTGATCATATATTAAGGAACAAAGAAAACAGTAGTAGGTACTATAACTTAGAAACATTACAAATAATACTCTGATCACAATAAATAAAACTAGAAATTAAAAAACAACAAAAAAATCAAGGCCTGTTCACTTGGAAATTTTAAAGCCTTCTATTAATGTTAAAGAACATGAGCTAAAAATCCACAAAAGGAAGAAACTACGTTGTCATTTTGATTATCTTATCATAGTTACAAAGAACTAAAAATATGGTGGTATAAAATGTGTGGCAAAATTATATGTGCATGTACGTTTGACCCAACAATCCCTATTCCAGGAATCTATACAAATGATACACTGGCTAAAATATGAAATGATGCATAAATCAATAAGAGTGGTTACCTACAGGAGGAGTGAAGGAACAGGGTAAAAGAAACAGGAATGAAAGAAAGATTTCTGTGAATGTACCTCACTATGTGGTGCTGACTTTTGAACCATGTAAGTATTTTACATATTAAAAACCAAAAAGAAACAAGAGAAAAAAATCAATTCTTAAAAAACCGAAAACAAACTGAGACAAATGAAATTTGCTGTAAATCAAGTTGGTGTCATAACCACAAAAAGAAAACAATTATTCCAACTGACTTTAAAACATAGTATTTTGACAATGGGATATGCTGTAAAAACACAGAGAACAGCAGAGAAATCTTACCATGTATTCAGCAGTCTTGCTGTTGGTCATAATATTAGTGATATTATTTTTATTTTTTTTATTTTTATTTTTTGATAAATAGTTCATCGAGTGAACCAAAGACTTTATTTCTTAAAAACAGATAACACCAAAGTACTATGTGGTATCCATATTCATTGCAAAAAAAATAATTACTGGAATTTTCAAAACATCAAATGGATAAGGCAAATCAATGGTTACGACTGTCATTTTCAACAAATATACAGATTTTTGTGCAAGGTCTAATTTTTCTCTCTACATGATATTATTCACAAGAGATCCCCGTGCCAATGTATTCTCAAAACGGGGGCTCCTGAAAGTCAAGCCCGGCTTTCTCCTGATTTCCAAGACGATGCAGCCGCCAACCTAGACCTCTGGCTTACTGCTAAAGTCCTGGAAATCATGGCTTCCGATGTTAGGCAACAAATTGTATCTCTGGAAAACAAGATCAGACTTTAGATTCCTTCGAAACAGTTGCGGTGCCCAAGCTTTCCAGCACCACGGCGCTAAGACGTGTTCGGACACGCCTGTCCTCCTCTTTCTAAAGCCACCACCGGCAACCCAAACGGGACTCTGCTTCCGCAGCTCCGTGACGGAGGTTTCTTAAGAACCACACTGACCCCAAGGAAAGGCAGTAAATGAAATCATCCATTTCTCTTTTTTTTTTTTTTTTTTCTTGAGACACAGTGTCTCTCTGTTGCCCCGGCTGGAGTGCCGTGGCATCAGCCTAGCTCACAGCAACCTCAAACTCCTGGGCTCAAGCGATCCTCCTGCCTCAGCCTCCTGAGTAGCTGGGACTACAGGCATGCACCACCATGCCCGGTTAATTTTTTCTATATATTTTTAGCTGTCCATATAATTTCTTTCTATTTTTAGTAAAGACCGGGGAGGGCGGGGGGGGGGGGGTCCTCGTTCTTGCTCAGGCTGGTCTCAAACTCCTGACCTCGAGTGATCCACCCGCCTCGGCCTCCCAGAGTGCTAGGATTACAGGCGTGAGCCACCGCGCCCGGCCCTCTTTTACTATTAACAACAAAAAGTAAGAGCGCACTGGCAAGTGGGAAAACAATACCAATCGTACGGTCACAGAAAACGGCTTTCTAAAGCCCTCCTTTCAAAATTACTTTCGAAGGCATTTAAGACCCAGAGGAGGGCATGAAAACTGTTAATACAAGGAATCTATGAGAAGAAAAAGTTCCCTTCATGTAAAATGGTGCTAAGGAACTGGCACGAGAACAGGGGAGGCAGACCAGTGATAAAATCCAGCCCGATTTTTCTAGCATGCGCTGATGACCTCATGGATAGGTGTCTAGCGGGTATTAACAGCCTCTCCCTCCACGTCCGGCTGAGTCCTACAAACGCTTGTAGGTGCCCAGGAGAGCCTTGCAGTTGGGACAGTAGTGGTCCACGTCCTGCAGGGCGTCCACGCAGAAGGGGATGAAGCAGCAGCCCGCTATGCACCCCAGCAGGCACAGGCTCCCGCAGGACAGCCAGGTGAGGGCGCCGGCGTTGTAGGACAGCTGAGTCACGATCATCTTGTTGCAGGAAGGACAGCACATCTGCACAGGGTGGTCGAAAAAGGAGACGGGCTGCTGGACGTAGACAGTCTGCACAGCGATTGCATTGGCATTGGGGACGGGCACTGGCTGGGTGTAATACGAAGGAGGATTCATGCCCTTCCCATCTGGGCCTGTCATGAGCCCTGTCGTCGGCCCAGGCACGGGTGCTGGAGGCGTGGGGTAGTAATTGTTGACAGCCACCGTCTCTTCATAGGACGGGGGCGCGGTCGGCACTGAGGAAGGCCCAGCGGCTGCCTGGTAAGGTCCTGGAACCGATATTTTACCGCCGCCCGCGCTGCCTGTCCAGTGATATTATTTTTAAAATAAATAATTACATCAACATTCTTAGGAACCAAGCATTTCAGCATTTAACAAAGTATAAAACAAAGTTCTTATATTAAGAAACCCTATAATCTTAAATTTAAATTGAAAATGTGAGTACAAGCTCAGGATGATTTTCTCTTTCTAAATAACCTGCCCACTGAAAAAGTTCAGAAGCAGTAAGTCCAGTAGCAATGACAGTGCAGAGACCTAGATTGTAGTCTCCAAATACCATTTACCACTAAAAGGAATCACAGCTCCCTGGAGAAACAGGTAATTCAAGGACAAGAGCACAAAGTGTATAAGATGAATCTGGAATATTCTATCATATCATAAAACAAGAAAGTTACCAAAGGCTACTAGGGTTGCGTCAAGAACCCAGAGCAACTTGAAAGAGTTCCCATTCACCAAAGACAGGACAAATTTGAGCATGAAAAAAAAAAGTCTGCAATAAATTAGTTTTTAAAAATCTGAGCACAAATGATACTAAAAAAATATCATTGGTCACCTTTGGAATTTGCTTCAACACCAAACTAATTATTTTGGAAATAATGAAAGGAAAGAACCAACAATTTATTCTGTACTATTTTGTATAAATTGCATTGTAGGTGAACCAAATAGCTGATGAAAGAAAATTATTCTTCATAGAAGAATTCCAACCAATAAAATGCAGAAAAATGACAGAAAAATAATCACCATTTTGCAGCTCCTAATGAAATGAGGGATCATCAATGCTAAAACAATTAGGTAAGATGTTGCTGGAAAACATTCTAATGGCTCAATCAGGCTGACAACACCTGAGCCCTCTAAATCAATCTTAACACTAAAAGAGTAAAAAACTGGCACTATGTGCCTCCTGATGTGGCACGGTACACAGCACCACTTACATAGTTCTCTTAACAACAATCTAAACCTAAATCTAACTAAGCTTCTAGACCTACCAGCTAGGTTGCTGGAGACAGAGACAATGGAGGAACACAAATATTCTGTAAGGATACAATTAAGCCAAATCCAGAGCGTGGGAAATGTAGAAAATGACCTAGTTTATTCAACTAATAAATAGCATGGTGGGGGAGGGAGAGAGAGAATGATTTAAGAGGTCTTATGCCAACCAAATGCAAGGGTGGACCTTGTTTGGATTATGACTCAAAAAAGTGAATAGATGACATAAAGTAACTATTGTTCATCAGATTAAATATTTTTATTTGTAAATTTATTAAGGACTACTATCAAACTATATCTATTTATTCAGTAGTCTTGCTGTTGGTCATAATATTAGTAATAATATTTTTTAAACCAAGGAATCCAAAAGATTAGTGGTGGTATTGTTGCTGTTATTTGTTAAATATGTCAATAAACTTAAAATACCTACTTTGCACAGGGCATTTACTGTACCAATGAGACATATCTCCAGAACTTCAGTTTACATCTAGGATAAATTTTTAATTTTTAAAGTTAATTTCACAAACTCTTAGAATTACATGTTCATTAAATACCATTATATTCCTTCCCACCTCTTTTCCCCCTGTGTGTGTGCATACACACGCACACACAGACACACACGCACTCCTCGTTCTGCCTCTTCCTCTATTTGTCATCCCAGTCTGTCTTTTCTCAAGCCAGTAATCTAAGAATCATCCTCAACCCCTCCTGGTCCCTCTCTCCCACCCATCAGTGACTAGGTGCTGGCCAGCTGCCCTCTTGAACATTTCTCTTATCCCCTTCCTCAAGCCCTCTTATTTTTTCCAAGACCAGTACAATAGTCTCCCAATTGGGCTGCATGCTTCTAGCTTTTCACATTCTTACCCCGCAAAAATCTTTAAAATGTATAGATGTCCTAATTCACTCCCCTTGTTCCCCTCTCCCTGTGGGATGAAGACCATGCTTCTCAACAGGACGCAGAAGGCCCTTCCCTGTCTGGTTCCTGTCTCCTTGGCAGCCTCAGCCGTGCTGCTCTGTGGCAGCCCTGCCATCCACCTCTAGCCTGCTTCCCTGCCTTCGTCTCTTCTGGCTGCTCATGTTCTCAACACTCGCTCAGTGATGACTCTGCCGCCTGAGTCACAGTGCTTTCTCCCTCCTCAACTCCTGCCATGGTCCTGGGGGACTGCAGCATGCACACAGCTGAAAACCCATTCAAAACACGTTCACCTCCATTATACTGCGCCCTGCTTTCCCATAGATGCCCTCGAGACCTCATTGTCACCAGATGCTGCTCTCCACCTAAACCAAAGCTGTGGCTTAAATAGCCCACTCTCCAAGATTTATAGGTAATAAGAAATGATTACATACAAGATATATTAGGAGAAGAAAAGCAAGTTTCAGAACAGCATTTATGGTATGATTCCATTTCTGAAATAATACTAAGAACTAATGTGTAGAAAAATATGAAAGAATATATGCCAAACTATTAACTATATATGTAAAGTAATAAAAGTTAGAATTATTAATATAAGGGACTTTCACTTCCTAAGTGGATTTGATTTTTCTAAAGCGTTTTGAAGCTTTACAAAAAGCATGTGCTACTTTTACAATTTAAGAATAATCATTAAACACTATGGTGAGAGAGGTGGAGAGGGTACCCCTCTCTCTCCAGCTGATCCCAAACTGAGCTGCCCCCTTCCAGAACTTTCTCTCTCTCTGATACTTCCACTGTATCTGGCTTCAGGCTCCTCATGCCCTCTCCTTTCCGGGGCCCTCTTTGGCTTGCTCAACCCTCTCATGTCTTCACTCTCTTCCCTCTCCAGCCTAGATCTCACAGTTAATTGTGTCACCCAGTCTCAGCATTACTGTCAAGGTCCTCATTCCAAGTCTTGCCATCATATCTAGTGAAACCCTAACTAGGACAATTCAGCTGCTCCAGTTCTCTCCTCCAACTAATCATATAATAACTAAATGCTTAGTAAATACTAAATATATTTATACTAAATATAAATACCACGTGCCAGTGTTGCAAGTATTATATTATATATAATAATATATATTAATTTAATCTCCACAACAACCCTAAATGAAGGTACTATCACTCTCCCCAAATCACAGATAGGGAAACTGAAGCACTGAGGAGGTAAGGAACCTGCCCTAGTTCACACACTAGCAAAGGGTACAGCCAGGATTGGAACTGGTCACTCTGGCTCCACATTTTCTTGATCATGACATTATTCTGCCTTTATCTTGTGACTCTACCTCCTTGATAGCTCACAAATCCATCGACTCTTTTCCATCTTTGCCGCACCTCCTTTGTTAACATCACTGTATCTTGCCTGGATGACCACAACAACTTCTTAACTGACCTCTCAACTCCAGAATTGTGCCCCAACTCCCATCCATCCCCATCCCCCAGCCATTCTCTCTACACTGCAGCCACAGGGACCTCTCTAAAGGGCCCATTTGGTCACGCCAGTTCCCTTCCTAAAATCCTTCGGTCCAGAATACCCTCCACTCCTCAGTGTGCTATTCATCCCAGAACCTTTGTGCTCAACCTGCAGTTCAGAATATACCCTATGTTCACACACCGCCAGACTAGCACATAACACTGGGAATGCCTTTCTTGTCCCCACCCTGCCACAGCTAATTCCCATTTACCTTTCTGGACTCAGCTGTCACTTCCTTCAGAAAGCCTTCCCTGACTCCCCAAGGCTGCCACTTCTTTATGATCTCACAGATCTTCATGCTCACCCCCAGGATGGGTACTGATCTATCTCCCTTCCCCACTGGACTGTAAGTTCCTAGAGGACAGGAACTTTGCCATTTCCATCACTGTACTGCCAGCGCCCAGTACAGGGCCTCATATACATGCTTATTTAATAACTGTGTTTAATTATTATTCAATCCATAAAAATGACTTTTCATGGTTCCCAAATGTGCCATGCTATTTCATACCTCTGTCTTCATACAGGATCATTCTTTCTTCTCACATCCCTCTCCGCATCTGCCCAGCAAACTTCTATTCATCCTACAAAACTCATGTCAAGAGTTTGCAGAAGCAAGGCTTTCTCTAATGCACTCAAGGAGTGCCAATGCCTCTATTACTGAATGCACTGAATATATTGTATTGCAATTATTTTCTTACAAGCCTGTCCCCACCTGCAGAATATAAGCTTTTTGGCTGTAGGGATCATGTGCAATTGGAACACAAAAGGGTCTCTGTAAATAATTGGTGAATTGAATGAATACTAAATTGCACTTATTCACACAAAATTTTTATTAGGCCAAAACATTTCTGAAAGGAACTATTTCCCTCTTTTGTTTTATTTTTCTTAATTTAAAGCCAACCTTCAGCTCCTTCCAGTGTTTTTACTTAACAGAATCCACGTTAAGTAAATGTTTAGTATCTATGACATAATGTCTTCTTTCAGAGAATATTGAGACAACAGGAAAATGTACTCTCAGCTCTCGACTCTCAGGAAGGAGAACTAGGTAGGATGGGGTTTGCCATTAGAGCTCTGCCTTTATAGATTTGCACCACTGGATTCTTAAAAAAAGGTTTTAGAGTAGATACTCAAGCACAAAATTCACTTCCTGTGGCGAATTGAGATCTGTTCACCTCTAGGAACTCATAAGGGAGCTGAGTCTAAAAGAGTTCAAATCTAGAGTGGATTGCAGCCTGGTGAAGCAGAATTTCATGATGTATATTATTAAATTAGTGAATGCCTCCAGATGCTGCAGGGATGTGTATATGCCACATTAATAACTATCATGATCACCATAATCATACCCCCATCCCTCACTGCTATCCGTCTCTGTTTTCCCTTTATCCTGTCCAAAAAACTTATTTCCTAGTATTTTTTCTGCCCCTCCTTCTTTGCAGAAAAGCCAAACAAAAAATTGACATATTTGCTCCCAGTTAAATCTCAGAACAAGTTAAAGTCCTTTCTATCCAGTAAGCAACATGCAAGATGTAAACAAATCTCAAAGATCTTTAATGTCAAACACTGTATTTCCTATTTACATATGTATTTCAGTAGCCCGCATCCTTTATCATGTTTAAATAAATATAAACATTAATTGATAAAAAGATTTTCCCCCAGTTTAAAAAAAATTCTTTTCCTCTCAGAAAGAACTATCAGCAGTAACAAACCAAAACTCTGTGAATGTATTTTGTTTCCATTAAGACCAAAGGTTTTAGAGTCATCAGAGCTAGGTTTTAATCCTCCCAAGCCTCAGTTTCCTCATCTGAATACTGGAGATACAATAATAATAGTGAGCCTATAGTAACAATTATCTATTGCCATGTAACAAATTGTCCCAAAACTTAGTGGCTAAAAACAACAATAAATGTTACTTATTTATCAGTTTTGGTGATTCAAGAATTTGGAAGAAGCCTGGTGAGGTGATACCAGCTTGGAGTCTCCCACCAGATTGTAGTCAAAGATGACAGCCATGGCTGCAGTCATCTGAAGGTTTGACTAAGGTTGGAAAATCCACTTCCAAGATGGCTTCCTCACATGACCAGCAAGTTGGTCCTGGCTGTTGGTGGGAGGCCCCAGTACCTGCCCTCATGAGCCTATCTACAGGGCTGCCTGAGTGTCTTCAAAGTGTGGTAAGTGGCTATCTCCACAACAAGCAACCCAAGAGACCATGGGAAAAGCTACAGTGTCATTTTTGACCCAGAATTCACATGCTGTCATTTATGCAACACCTGCTGGTCACACAGATCAGCCCTATTCAATGTGAGATAGGCCACACAAGGATGTAAATACCAGGAAGTGAGGATAACTGGCAGCCTTTTTGGAAGCTGCCTACTATATCCATCTCGTACGTTTCTCATGAAGATTAAATGAGATAATGTTTCTAAAATAGTTCACTTTGCACAGTACCTGGTATATTATTAGCAGAAAGTTTGGTTAAAAAAAAACTAGAGGCCGGGCGCAGTGGCTCATACCTGTAATCCTAGCACTTTGGGAGGCCGAGGCAGGTGGATTGGTCAAGGTCAGGAGTTCAAGACCAGCCTGAGCAAGCGTGAGACTCCGTCTCTACTAAAAATAGAAAGCAATTATCCGGCCAACTAAAAATATATGTAGAAAAAATTTGCTTGGCATGGTGGCGCATGCCTGTAGTCCCAGCTACTCGGGAGGCTGAGGCAGTAGGATCGCTTAAGCCCAGGAGTTTGAGTTTGCTGTGAGGTAGGCTGATGCCACGGCACTCACTCTAGCCCGGCAACAGAGCAAGACTCTGTCTCAAAAAAAAAAAAAAACAAACTAGAGAGAAGGAAATTCTATTCAATTAACCTTGCTTGCTGGAAGTAAGAATGAGTGTATAAAACTGTTCACACGTCTTTAACTTCTGCTACAATGAAGGCTGGGGCTATTTTACTCTGAGATGTTGATAAATATTTCTTTACCCCAAACCACCATTTTAGCAGGTAAATATCAAACTAAAAATAAGGAAAATACTCATGAAAATGCAACATGACTTTGGTTGTCAGTGGGGAGTTCTCCAGGCATTCACTGAGTAAAAGGATTAATTTCATTTTTTATTCCTGCTTCATCTTCTAGTTTCTACTGTCTCTAAAACTGTTATGCTCCTCAGCTTTTTATTTGTTTGATCTCTCTTAAATTGGATTATTTCAGATTTTATAGGTTTCACATTGGCCTCTGCTCTCTTTCCCTTGAAATACTTCTTGAAAATAATTTGTCTCTGCAGGATATGTGACTTCTTCTATCTGAGGGAGATAAAAGAGAGAGAAATTCCAGAAAGACTCCTCTTATTTGACTCATGTTGAAGAAAAGGAAAACGCAGATGTACAGTGAAAAGTAATTTTTCCAAGGCCTCAAATTACAAAAAAGAACTGCTTCTCTGTAGGAAAATATCAGGTGCTAGAAAGTTGTTCAAAATGTAAAAGCTTCCAGGCCGGACACAGGCAGAGAAAAAGTCAAACAGCCAACCTAAGGCCATATGGGAAGAAGGTAACAACAGAAATAGAGAGAGCTATAGCTGCAAAAAGTGCGTATTACTGGTGAGCCACAATTCACATCATTTTCATGACTTACACCAAGAATCTACAAGTATTATAGTTCCAAAATAGATTGCTTTTCTCACATGAAAATTCAATTATCTTTTTATTTAATAAATAGTAGATGTGAGAGTTAATTTTATGTGTCAACTTGACTGGATTGTAGGATGCCCAGATATCTGGTTAAACATTATTTCTGGGCGGGTCTGTGAGGGTGTTTCTGGAAGAGAGTAGCATTCGAATCAGTGGACTGCATAAAGCACATTGCCCTCCCCTGTGTGGGTGAGCAGCATTCAACCCACTGAGGTGCTAGAACAAAAAGGTGGAGAAAGGGAGGATTCACCCTCTCTCCGTCTGACTGCTTGAGCTGAGACTCAATCTTCTCCTGCCTTCAGTGCTCATGATTCTCAGGCCTTCAGAAGCAAACAGGAATCCACACCATTGGCTCTCCAGCTTTCAGGCCTTCAAAGTGTACCACCAGCTTTTATAAGATTTTATTGTGAAATATAACAGGCATACAGAAAAGTGCCTCACAAATGTATAGCTCAATGAATATCACAAAGTGAACATCCATGTAGTGATTGCCCGGGTTAAGAAAAAGAACGCTGCCAACACTCCAGAAGGCCTCTCATGACTCCGGTCAACACTAGGCCCTCTCTCCACACTAAAGGTAACCATTATCCTCACTTCTTGTAGAAATCACTTCCTTGATCCTCTTTTATAACTTAAGCGTGGATCTCTTATCATTATAGTTTTGCCTGGTTTTTAATATTTAGATGCAGGGAATCACATAGTATGTGGTCTTTTGTGTTTAGCTTCTTTTACTCTATTTTGTTGCATACAGCTGTAGTCTGTTCCAATTGATTTATAATAGTCTACTGCTTGAATTTACTGTAATTTATTTACCCATTCTACCATTGATTAACATTTGGGTTGTTTCCAACTTGCAGCTATCATGAATAATGATGCTATGAACATTTTTGCAACTGTCTCTGCATGTATAAAGGCAAACAGAGTATGTATCCAGGAAAGGAACTGCTGGAACATAGGGTATGCGCAGGGCAATTCTCCAGGTGGCCTTGGAGTGACTCAGTCCTCTCACCTTTCTTGCTTATAGTTCTCAAGAATAATTGCAGAATGTGCTGGGAATGCAACATCCTGAGATATAAAGGGATTGGCTGGAACAGCCTGGGCTCTGTTCCAGTACCCCCTTGGAACAGAATGTCCTTCAGTGCTTTAGCCCAGTGATTCATGTGACCCTGGAGGTATAAAATCCAGAGAGTGCCGCTTTCTGGGGTTCCTCAGCTGCGGTATAAGATGAGACTCTATATGCCCTGGGCAGCTTTCAAGAGCCTTGGGGGACTGCCTTGCAATGAGTCCTAGATTTCTGTTGTCCCTTGCTGCCTATCTGTAAATAATAAACCTACTTCATGTAACGTGTGAGTATTCTATCTAATCAGACTCAAACAAGTTGGTAACCAGTACACAGTGAAACTGCTTCACAACGTGCATATCTTAAATTATGGTAGATAATGTTAAACAGTTTTCCAAAGTGATTGTACATATTTAAACTCCCACCAGCAGTGTATGAGAGATCTGGCTGCCTAGTAAAATGCAAACATTTGCTATTGACAATCTTAATTTTAGCTATCTGGTGGATGTGTCACGATAGCTTATTATGCCTTTATAATAATAAGCCATTTCTCCAGTTACTAATCACACTGAGTATCTTTTCATATGTTTCTTGTCCATTTGGATGCTTCCTTTTGTGAAATGCCTTGTGAAGTGTTCAATCAAGTCTCTTGACTTTTTTCTTTTGGGTTGTGTTTTTCTTACTAGTTTGTGGAAGTCCTTTAAATATTCTGGATAGAAGCCCTTTGTCAATTATATGATTTTAACAAATATCTTTGTCTACTCTATGGCTTGTTTTTGCATTTCAAGTGGCTTCCTGGGTGTATTTCCAGTCCATCTGTACTCCTATGAGGCAGCCCTTTGAAATTCAAATCCAAAGAGTCAGGTTCCCCAAGCTCCTTCTACCCTCAGCAGGCCCAGTTCACCAATCCCTGCTGCCCTAGCCCACAAAGGCTGCCATTCCCTTAGTCGCTCAGCTCTTCCTTGAAATTTGCATGTTCTCTAGGAGAGAGAAGGAGCTCAAGGTCTGGAGTTCACCTCCTTGGGGCTCTGCCTTCCTCTAGACTTGGACTGGTAATTCTTCACCATCTTCTGCCTTTGAGTGCCTTGAAGCAAGCTTTTATTTATAATCTATCCAGCCTTTCTAGTTGCCCCTCAACAGGAAGGTGGGCCTGAATTACCTAGTCTACCATTATCAGAAGCAGAAATCCCCCATTTATAAAATAAAATGAAGATAGTATAAAGAGAGAAATTCTAATCCATGCCTAAAGAACTTTCCAATGCAGAAAAGGATTTTTTTTTAAAGAGAAACATGGCAAAAATTAACAATAATACAAATAATGCCCAAGACCAGTAGAAGTCTACTGAGAGCATTGTTCAGGTTAATTAACCTGGATAATACATTCATGCCACCTAATCCAAGATTTGTAGAGGTGATGTCTTGATATCTTGATTGCTCCATTTTAGGTAGCAGGTTGAGATACAATTAGTTACCTGAGATGGACATTTAGTGTATTTACACTGAATAGCTACTTACAGGATTACAACGGCCAAAAGTAAACATTTTCTACCAAGCAAGGAAGGGCATATTTTCCAGTCCCTTCTCGCCTGAAGAAGCCAAAAGAACAATCAAGTTTTTAAAAAAGGTATACTAAAATTGATGTTCTCTGAACTTCATCTAGTGTAAGCCTGGGCTACTGATCTTCTTTAAGAAAGTCTTGATCAAAGTACAAGGTTATTCAGGGGTAAAATGCCTGGAACTTTCTTCTTCCATCCTACCCTCTGTTTCATGCTAACTCAGACTCATCCCACAGAACTCAGTTGAAACATCACTTAACCTAGAAAGCCTTCCCTGATCTCCCTGAAGTCCCCTTATTATATGTTCTCACAGCAGTGCCTTTTCACATGTTTAATAA
This sequence comes from Eulemur rufifrons, assembly GCF_041146395.1. NCBI lineage: Eukaryota > Metazoa > Chordata > Mammalia > Primates > Lemuridae > Eulemur > Eulemur rufifrons. Next base: position 15,417,972 of record NC_091005.1, on the reverse strand, counting down.
ATATATAACCAGATTTTTACATCTTCCTTTCCCACCAGAGAGCAAGCTCCATGAGGTCAGAGACCTCAGCAGTCTTGTTCATTGCTGGTATACATACCTAGCATAGTGATTGGCATGGAGTCAATAAATATTTGTTGAATGATTGGATTGGTAGCTGAATCACTGAACCATTCATTGCAATTTCCTTCGCAAAGATATCTTCATTAACAAAAATAATCATTTGGCATATATTTATTGGTTTTTATTAATACTACCTTGCATCCATTCTCCCTCACACCCCTTTTCTGGGAAAAATACTGTGATTTCCCTTAAGGAAACACCCCACTCCTTACTCTGATTCAGAAATAGCCTATCCCAGTATTACACCTCCCTAGCTACAGTGATTGGTTCAGGGCAAAACACATGACCCAAGTCAAGCCAATCAAAGCCAATAAGGCTTAATTCTGATTTTATTGGAACTGCTGCAAAAGAGGCATACTTTCTTTCTACTGAGGTGCTAAAAGTGGGATACAATCCTGAAGCTGCTAGAGCCAACTTGCCCCTAGGAGGGGAGATGCTGTCTGAGAATGAAGCCACACAAATGAAAGCAGTACCAAGAGACTGAGTTCTTAGGCATCATTTGAATCCTTAGATCCAGACAGGAATTTTTGAGTCATCTGTGCCAATCAATATTCTTGACACAAGAATCATCTGAACTGTATGCTGTGATCGTTGTCTCTTGACAAAGTGAATTCCTTATAAATAATTGCAGCCCATCTATTATTTTTAATGCATTACCATGGCATGAATAACTTGTATAGTCATCCAGATAATAACTTGCAAAAGCAGTTTTTGATGGTCTTGTTCAATTTGTCAAATATATTAATTTAAACACGGCAGACAAGCTATTTTAAAGTCATGTTTGCCTTACTAATATAAATTCTATTTTATATGCCATTGATTCTGTCACCAGCACAGTCTAAAACACTGGTGGGCTTTCAGAAACACAAAGTGAGAATGCTTTTGGCTTCTACAGCAATTACATGTGATGAATGCTCATTTGGAGAATTTGCTTCAATTTACACAGACACATGCATGAATGCACACGCATGTGCATACGTACACACACACACACACACACACACACCACTCAAGGTAATATATTTTATAAGCTTCTTACAAATGCGAGGCAATACATATCATTCTCATTTTACCAATTTGCTGCAATGAAGAAGAGCTATTGAGATAACTATTTATTGATAACTAAAATTCCTTACTTTGGATTCGATCATCAAATCAATGAAGGCTTATTCACATTTTAATACAAACAGTAGATGTAATGGCCCCCTTTTGCTGGTTTAACAATAAATATGCTGCAGTCTACCATTTCTTTGTGAAATAAATCTAAGCAAAGGAAGTCCTGGGCATATTAATTTCTTTTCCTAACACTCGCAACAATCTGTAATTCAATTGTCCTTTCATCCAGTAGTTGTATCAATTCTTCCAATCTATGAAATTTGCTAACATGAGAAAATATCTTCTCAGATGCCTATAATGAGTTTAGTAAATCATTCTCTCAAACTTATTTATCCTGCTTGGATTCAAGGCTGTGGTTTCAATTAGAAACACTTTTTAACAGCTTTTATCCCGTTTTAACAATCTACTCTTCTAAAGTATGTCTTTTGGCTATCCAGTGTAATTTCCTCCCCTCCCCCAGTCTCCTTCTGGTACAAACCCATTGCCCTGTCCAGAGGGGTTGGTAGATGTGCCCAATCAGAGTATCCCATTGTGCTCTGCCCTAATTGGTCCTGGGGGTAAGCATGTGACCCTAACAAAGCCAATCAGAATCCTTCCCTTCAATGATACAGCTGTACACTGGGAATGAGAATTTCTTTCTTTGGATATGCTAGGCTGAATATGAATTTAAAACTACTGGAAACCATCTTCTCCTCCACATGAAGAAGTCCTTCTATAGAACAAAGCCAAGCAGATAAAAGCAGAAATGTCAGCAGGATAGACAGATGTATGGATGGATTGAAGGAGGGAAGAATATGAGTGAATCACAGTACACATCAAGAGCTGTTGTACACTCCAATACCCTGGTGTCTGTGGCTCATCTTTTGATCCCATGAGTCATCCTAGTGTTCTAACTAAATGGACTAGTAAATTCCTTGTTTTGATTAAGCTGTATTAAAAGTAAGCTTCTGTCATTTGAAATCTAGCACTCTCTATGATAACTGTTTTATTTGCAGGCATGATATATTTACCTGAAATTTATTCCTGGAGTTTATTAGGAATATCTGCAAATAACCTCCATGCAATGGTGTGAGTTGCTATTTCCAAGCAAGCTGAAGATGCCTTATTTCTGTTATAACAGGAGAGAATAAGCTTATCTTTTGTACCTATATATAACATATAGATTAATCTGTATCAAGGATGACAAGTATGTTTTAGAATGCCTGGAAATCTGGAAATAATGAAAAAAATCACCGGATAACTAGATGAGGAAACCCAGGACAGGTAATTCCATACACAAAAGATCCTGCTCTTACAAATCCCACTTTAAATATGACAAGCACATACCAATGTCTTTGCAGAAGCTCACATGTATCCAGTGATTTCTGGTCACTCAGAATGTATGAGTCCAGAACAGAAAACAGGAAATATTTCATTATCAGATTCTAAAGATCAGAAAACTGATACATTTTTACTTGCATTTTTTCCAAATACTAAAAACTTGGAGTTATTTGAAAACATTATTAAAATTGATCTTATTCGTTAACTAAATCCTTCTGACAAAAAGTAACACCTGGGTGTCAGATTTCCTTTCATAGAATATGCCCAGAATACCTTTATTAAAGCCAGCTATACACATAAGAGCAAACTTGGATTTACTTTTTGACCCTTCCAAGACTCCAGCTGACATCAGTAAAGAAAGAGACCAGTGCTTTCATCAATCTCCACCAGCCATTAGGGATGTGGAAATTTCCGGAAGCAAGTGAACAGCAAGCTAGTTTTACCCTTCTCAAATGAGTGCTTTCAACATTGATCACTGGCTTGCATATCCTCACTAGCAGCTACTTGTTAAATGCTGCATGTCTACTTTTATTAAAATGTCAAATGTAATTCTTTTAATTCATATTGAATGGCTATCATAACAGAATTCAGTAATGAAACCAGCAAAAGAGATTAGTTACATAGTTACACTGTACTTGAGCTGTCTGGCACATAACAGGGCCATTTTTCTTCTTTCAGTTATCACATTGGTAAATACTGTCTAGGAAATTCTTAGTGTGTTGCTTTCACAGGGTTTGGCCAGATCGATTCCTATTAAAAGCATGAAAAATATCTGTATCCAGCCTACATCTCTAATAAGAACCAACTGTAAGACACTCTTCTGAAATTAAAGAGGACTTCCATTTCCAGTAATGGCAAATAACAGGTGAAACCAACCATCCATTTTAACACAACTAAAAGCTCTAGGTAAAAAATATTTTAATCCCCTTTATAGCATTAAAGAGCTGTCAAGATAGTAAGCAATTACCAGACCAAACCCTAAAGGAAATCAAGCACCAGAGAAGTAAGCAAAGCACTAGAATACCATAGGCACTTTTTCTGATTCAAAAAAATGTGGGCTTTGGTTTTGGTGGCCTTGCTGGGCAGTGAAACAGAAGTCAATGATTAGAGCCTGCTCAAGATTGGAAGTATAATGAGAAATCAAAGCTGTCCACTCCATCATCATCTCCAGCAAGGCATAATAAAACCTGTCATGGTGCTGAGCAACAAAACAGAATAAAAAGGAAAAGAAGGGAAAAATGTCCAGAAAGTTGAGGTTCCTTCTGACTCAAATTTGCACCCCAGGTCTATACTACTAAACTTGTCCAGAAAATTTCAAGCCATGAACTAGGTTTAGGGTAGTCCCAGACTGAAAGATCCTAAGATGTCTGATGGAAGCAAATAGAAATCCCCTCTGGAGGAAGGCATCATCATCTCAGACTTCAAAAAATATGCACAAATAATATTTCAAGGTCAATGAGGAACACCCAATCACAAATAAGCAAACATGAGAAAAAAGACACCAAGAGCGAAATCAGCAGAAACTTAAGATAGCAGAAATACCATCAAGGCTTTGTATGGGGGACTTATTAGATGTAGACTATAAAACAACTATGTTTACTATGTTTGAAGTACTAAGATACAAACTTGAAGGTATCTGCAGGCACAGGAATCTACGAAAAAAATGATACAGCAATTCTGAAACTGGACTCTTCAAAATTGTCAATGTCCTGAAAAACAAAAACCAACAACCACCCGCAAAAAGTGGAAGGGGAACTGTTTTACACTAGAGGAGACCTTAAAAGCTTAACAACTCAATGCAACACAGGATCCTTGACTAGATCCTTGATATTTCTTTAAAAACACTATAGAAGATATTATTGAAAACTTGGGAAACTATATAGACTGTACATTAGATAATACTGTATCCATTTTAAGTTTATGGACTGCGATAACGGTATTGTGGTTAGTATAAGAGAATACCTGCTAACGTATGTGAAAGAGAAGTGTAATGATGTCTCCCTTACATAAGTCATAAACTTACTTTCAAATGGTTCAAGAAAAAAGAAACAGAGAGGGAGAGAGAGAGAAGCCAGAGCAAATATGGTAGAAAGTCAACAGCTAGTGATTCTAATTAAAGAGCACAAAGTATGTAGGGCTAAGTTGTACAGCAGATTTGAAAAAGATCCAAACAGAACATCTAACAATGAAAGATAAAGTAACTGGATTTAGATATTCTGTGTATGGGCAAATATTATATTTTAAATGGCTGAAGAGGAAAATACTAAATTAGAAAACAAATAAGAAGAATTATGCAGGATAGTGCAAGGAGTGTCAAAAATACAAAAAATAAGTTAGTTAAGAGACATGGAGAACAGAAATCTGGCATTGCTGGAGGTTTGAGAGAAGAGAAATACTGAGTCAGAGGCAACATCTAACAAGCAGTAGCTGAGAATTTACTGAAATATGGAAAAAGACCAATATATCTAGTGGAGAGAGCTTTGGGCTGGAGATTGGGAAGCAGTGGGCTGGTTCTTAGTCTACCACAGACGACTCCCAGGACAAATGTCTTAACCTCCCATGGAGTTGCAACTCAGCTAGGGCATTTTTTTTATGACAGCACTCATGTTCATTCAGAATTGCTTCACTATTGAACACTCCCCCCCCCCCATTTCTTATTGCATCTTGGATTTTTTTCCACTTGGGATCACCTTCCTTCTGCTTAAAATTGCATCTTTTAGATTTTTCTTTAGCGAGAGTTTGGTAAGGTCAATCTTCTCAGATTTGTTTGTCTAAAATTATCTTTAATTTTCTGTTACTGATGAAAGATATTTTTTCTGTTTATAGAATTTAAAGATGACAGTATTTTTTCTTTTAGTACATTTGAATGTATCATTCTATCATCTTCTGGCTTCCATTATTTATATTGAGAAGTTAGCTCTCAGTCTAACCATGGCTCATTTGGAGATAATCTGTCTTTTTTACTTGCTTTTTAAATGATTTTTCTCTTTATTTTTTATTTTCTTCACTCGCTCTGAGTTTGGGTATAGATTTTTCCCCGCATTTATGAAGTTTGGGATTTTTTGTGCCTTCTTGAATAGGTCAGTAAGGACTGGACATCCCTTGCCTTTTGTCTCAACTCTTGTCCTAGAGAGAGTTACAGTCAGCAGGCTCAAGGACCTGGCACATGAAATGATAGCAGTAGGTACCTACTGGACAGGTTCTAGTAAGTCTCCAATTAAATGATGCTTAATATCTAGTAAACTAGTATTGACTATTAATTTGACCTACACTAAAATTTATTCATAAGATTCTCCTCTCCAGTTTTCTGCCATTTTTCTCTCAAACAAGCCATCCATTAAATCACAAAAATAATGTACAACTATTGCTGAAAATTATTTTGAACTGGTTTGATACACAAATTTACTCCCATTTAAGTCTCAATGATGTTCCAAGTTGTCATTCATAAGAGTTCATGAATACGTGTACAACCATATTGATGTACCACTTTCCAAAAATTAATTAGCCAAAATAATTTGAATTAAGCAGAGATCTTGTTTGTCCCTGACTCATAATCATGTCTGTCCTACAGTTCTGTATTAATTACCTGACCCAAGTAGAAATACCAGTACCTATATAAGAATTTCACTTCCAAACAAAACAAAATAAAAAAATCCATGAGTATTGACCTCAAAATGAACTGGTTAAATTTAAGGACTCATTTTTAAAGGTCAGTGTCCTTTGCTGCAAATACAGTTCCTATGCAGATGAGAAGTTGAACCTGCCCTATGGTGTTGAGCATAATTAGCCAGCTGCACCCTCACAATAAGGTGCAGATGGTTAATTGCACCAGCAAATAACTGCTTACTTGTGGGCACAAAAGCCTGTACCTAAAATCATTGAAAGTATACTTGGGCCTATTTATGCTCATGCAAACAAAACACATTTCCAAGATTTCATCTGCGAACAGACCACAGCCAGCTCCAGCCCCACAGCGTTGGGGGAGAGTTATTTACGCTGCAGAGGTCTGGCTCACGGGAGGGATGACTGGCCACAAAGCCACATTTCAAATGATGAAATATTTCTTGGGGTGCTGAATCCTGGTTGAAAAATCTCCTAAAGTTAACTTGTTGTAATACAACCAGTAAATAAAGTGAGACTTTGGTTTTCCTTGAATCCAAAGTAAATTCTATATTCCTTTGATAAGAACCCTAAAATAAAAGAAATTTTTTCTCAAGCAAATATGTCAACATTAGTTTTCTGAGTAAGGAAAAAAAAAGATTAATTTTTCTGTGCCCTTGAGGAATTTCATGCCCTGAGTTCCCAGAATTTAGCAAGCTGTATTAGGTACAACACACCCAGTGCTGGTTAAAGATTGTTCCAAAGATCCATTGTAAAACATATTCTATTAATTCCTGCATGGCAAGAATAGGATATGGGAAGAAAGCAGAAAAGGGGTAACTACTCCATTACACTCATGTTTGGAAGTCCTCTGCCAGCTGCAGAGCTCTCAGCTGGGCAAGGGGTCGAGACGACAAGGCCAGGGAACAGAATACTAATCTACTGGAATCCATACAGAACCCTCTTCTGAAGAACCCACTGGGTTATGTGATTCTATTCAGTTTAATTGTATATTGGGGAGGAGGAAAATCTGCTTGCCATGGTTTTAATTGCTAAGAACACGCTATCTTTTTCGGAACCATCTGTTTAATTGTAATTACAAACAGCGATGTAAAAACACAAATGATTAACAAGTACAAAATTCCCTACCGCTAACAGTGCTAATATAACAAGCCATATTGTGAAAGAGTATGTTACTTTTTCCTTCTCTGCAATATTTCATGATTTAGCAACTGACAACCTACCATTTTTTACAGAATTTCATTCTGGTAGAGCTACAGTTATTAATTAGTATTCTTAGATTACATCCCCCCTGTTATTCCTTTTTATTAACCTTAATTCTCTCTGAGAATGAAAGGGATTATATCAGAAATTAAATACACAGTCCCCTTTTTTTTCCACCTCCCAACAAAATCTTTGGGATTTCATAAGATACACATCACCTATAATTAATTACCAGCAACATTCCAAAGCATTATAAGACTAATTTTTGGCTTTCATAAACACAAATTTCTGCCTTCCTGGTTCTGAAATATGCTTACCACACTGTTATTATTTTAAAAGCCATGAGTATTGGTAATTGTTTTCAGGCATCAATAAAAATAGCTTAACCTTGAAATTTATTTTAATTAGAGATTTTTCAAAGCCCCTGCTGCAAAGTTGGGTGGATTGTTTATAATAAAAACAAGCATCAACAACATAGTTGTGCAGAACATAGAATTAGGCAAAGTTGCTTAAGTTGGACTCACAATAGCAGTTTAAAGAAATGCACTCAGACCCAGATGCAGTCAGATCATAATGTTATTAGGGCAACCTGATATTCAGGACATTTTAAATAGCTTACTAAAGCAAGAAGATGCCATTTAAAGTAAAATATGGAGATGCATGAACTGCCAGTAAAATTACAAGAGATTTCTTTTTTAGTTATTTCCCACTAATTCTTCTTTAAAGTCAATGAAGTTGAGCTTTTGGTATTCATTTTAAGATGCAGATCATCACTTTAAGAATATCATACACTTTCTAACAAGCCTTTCAATCAAACACAGAACATTTTTTAAAAGTCCACTTTTTCTTCCCACCACCCTCAAGGGATAAATAAGACTCTTTTAAAAAAATCAGAGAACAAAAACATTTTAAATCCTCAAAGAATTGAAAAGAGTGACTGCACAGGTTTTCAAATTAAATTGCATTAGTGGCATTTTGCAATACATCAATTCTTCACTTTTCCTTCTCTGCCCACTCTGAAATCCTTTCGACCACAATCTTACAATTATTTTTGCCTATTTCAAATTCTCATCACCCTCAAAAGACATTTTATATGAAGATGAGCCAAATGCTAAGTGGCTAAGTGCTTCTGCAGTGTCAATGAGGAAACAGATCTTGGAAGAAACCATTTGAGAAGAAAAGTTTGCCCTCAGGAAAGGACTGCTTCTTCACTTTTAATGATGGTAACTGTGGTCAAGCTTATTCCGGTCCACTGAGTTCTGAAACGTGCTCATCCCAAATCAGTAATCTTTAACCTTCATGGTCCAAGTCCCACTGGGACACTGATGAAGGCTATGAACACTATCTCCCAGAACATAAACATAAAATTTGAAGGTCCACCCACACAAGGTCAAGGGTCTCTATTACACAGATCCCAAATGTGTACCAATTAAAACATGGTTTCAGCACTATCAGGCTATGTGGGTTTCTTTTAAACTTCTGAGAGTTTTTATGTTCTAAATGTTTTTCCACTAGTGTGGAGAAACATTCTCAAAACTATTCCTGAAGCCTATGAAATATATTACTAATAAGGGATAATAACTCCCCTCTACTTTGTGCTTGCATGAATTGTTCTCACTCACAAGGTACTGTTATGCCTTCCCCAAAATAATTCTAACTATGCCTGATATACAAGACATGAAATAAAACGGCACCTTACAAGTATTATTTTCTGAAGAGCTCTTCAGACATGCATTTATTTTTACACCTCTAAATGTAATATGGAATAAAACTATTATACCCATTTCATATAAAAAGAAAATATTTAACTCCCTAGTCTGAATGTATACATTCTTCAGTTGGCACTTGCTAAACTTGAATTTTTCCATCTTTGTCACACATGTATACAATCAATACACCCAAATTACATATAAGATTTACTCTGATGCTCTCCATAAATAATGCAATAAACGAATTATTAAGAGTGATTACCTCTGCGGACTGGAATTGGGAAATAGAGGGGAGTAATGAGGAGACTTTCAAGTTCACATTTCCAAGGATTTTAAATTTTTACAAGGAGTATGTAAGCTACTGTGCTAAAAATTAAGATTAAAAAGTAATACATGGTTTTCTAATATAGGATATACTGGCTTATTTGAACCAACCCTCCTGCTGAAAACAACTGAAAATACTGATGAAAAATATTTTTTAATCTTCTCAAAAGTATCAAAGAGCTAACAAGATCATAAGGAATTAGCCAGCCTGAAAACAGAAACCAAGAGAGGTAAGTGGAGCACTGAAAAGGATTTTGCTATGAGCTCACACTCTAGACAAGGACACGTTGAGCTCTGCCTGTGGCTGCCTTGCAGGGCTTGGAGGAAACGTGTCTATGTCCAGGGTCCACCCAAGGTACGAGACTGATACGAAACTCCACTCCAAAGGCCTATACCTTCAAGGTAAAATTGGACCTAAAATAAACCCTTCCTGTGCCACCATCCCCAGATGAATTCAAGGAAAGTTTCCTTGGCACTAAACAGAGAAGGGAGATAAAAAACAAAAAATACCTGAGAGGTTGGAATCACAGGCCAACTTTCTTATAGATGTGCAGCCCAAATTTATATCACCTCTGAGCTCCGAAAGCCTCAAGGTGTGATTGTACCTTAAAGTGAGCCTGGACAGGTAGTTCCCCAAGGTACCTGACAGAGGCAAACGCAAATCCTCTCTGGCGGGGTCCTCCTCCATCTTAGTCATCAAAGAACTTCCCACAAATCATTTTCCAAGGAAGATAAGCGGCTCACAGTCAACATAAACACCAAGCACACTAAGAGAGTGAACAAAGCACCCTGAACAAGAACCAGCAAAAACATACTGTAGGAAAAGTAACTCAAGAAATGAAAATTAAAATAATTAAAAGTAAAACTCAATGAATACAACTGCTAATCCTAAGAATAATGTATTTGGTAGCTGTGGGCTCTCACACCTACTGCAACAACAACTAGGAAAAAAATTATAAAAGTTGTATTTTTAAAGACATTAGAGAGCTATAGAAGAAACATGGACTAGAAGAACTGAAATTCCAGAAGGGAAATGGCCCATCCTTGGTGAGTCGCAATCACTTGTCACTTTTTTCTCTGAGGATATTTACTAATTCTAGACACAGACAGAGGCTCTATCTTGGCATAGGCAGAGGAATTCTTAAGGTGGGAGAGAAATAAACAGAATAGTTGGTGGCTGTATAATGTGGCAAGACTGATAGGTATCTAGAAACCCACGGCCAGGTTGCTCTGTGGGTGATTTGCTGAGAGGCAAGGCAGCATCAGAGCTCTGGAATTGAATGAAAAAAAGAGAATGGAGGATTCTCCAGTTCCCCCTACTTTCTTTCTGTGTCCTGACCAAAAATCACAGTGCCTTGACCACTCTGTGACCAGCCAGCTGCAGGTTTTTCCCAACAGGGTTGAATCCAAACTGGGGCCTTGAACATTCCCAGGCACTGATAAAGGTATCTAGATTGTTACCCAAAATACTGAAAGAAACTAGTCCCAGCTCTGAGCCAAATTCCTTAAGCCCTCATACAAACTCCGTATGCTGATCCACTCACTGCCATCATACCTAGGTAGAACACCCCTTTTCCTTTGCTGTCCATCTCTAGGACTGCTGCAGCACTCTGTACGTCAGTTCCTCTAATACATGTTTTCAACTGATCCCTCTAGTGTCTGGTGCTTGTTTCCTTTTTTGGGGGATCCCAACTGGCCCTATGTTGGGACAGTTTGGGGCACTGCTGCTTGGGAAATCCCCTGCTGTTGCTTTTGGGGTGAATCCAGCCTCAGGTTTGGCAGATGAAACACAAAGCGAAATCTGCTATAGTCTCTTGGTGCTTAGAACCCAAGGTCCAGATAGAAGAAGGATTTTGCAACAAACATAACACAGTTCTCCCCACTCAAGACATTTGAAAGAGTTCAACATTGAGTGGGTGTGAAGCCAAAGACCTAACCTCAAGATGTTAAAGGGCAGAACTTTTAAGCCTGAGAAGACAGAGACACATAAAACTCTCAATCAAAGGCCTTGCTGAGCTATACCAAAGGAAGGAGCTGGTCTGGAAGCAGGTGAAATTGCTATTAATTTTGCATGCTTAGGAAACAAAGTCCTGCTAGAGAAAGGGGACAAGTCTCTAGCAGCATGGGGTAGGAAGCTAAAGAAATAAGCTCAAAACTCTGAAGAAAGAACCAAATTTCCAGCAACATTTAAGGGAGACAAAGACTTACAAAGCTTGTAGTCAAAAGCCCAAGAAGGGCCAGGCAGAGTGGCTCACACCAGTAACCCCAGTGCTCTGAAAGCCCAAGGTGGGAGGATCGTTTGAGGCCAGGAGTTCCAGATCAGCACGGGTAACATAGAGAGACCTTGTCTCTACAAAAAAGTATCGGGATGGAACTGAAGACCATTCTCCTAAGTAACGTGTCTCAAAAATGGAAAAACAGGGCAGGCACGGTGGTTCACATCTGTAATACTGGCACTCTGGGTAGCTGAGTGGGGAGGATCACTTGAGGTCAGGAGTTTGAGACCAGCCTGAGCAAGAGTGAGACCCCGTCTCTACAAAAAATAGAAAAATTAGCCAGGCTAAGTGGTATGCACCTGTAGTCCCAGCTACCTGGAAGGCTGAGGCAGGAGGATTGCTTGAGCCGAGGACTGTGAGGTTGCAGTGAGCTATGATCACACCACTGTACTCTAGCCCAGGCAACAGAGTGAGACCCTGTCTCAAAAAAAAAAAGAATGGAAAAACAAACACCACATATACTCACTATTAACTTGGAACTAACCAATGAGCATACATGTGCATAGAGGGAAATAAAACTCAGTGGAAATCAACCAGGGGCTAAGAGGAGGAGGGGAGGGGCAAAAATCTATCTAACCGATATTAAGAATACTATTTGGGTGATGAACACACCTTTAGCCAAGACCCAAGCATTACAAAAGTGACCCATGTAACCTAAAACATTTGTACCCCCTTAATATTTTGAAATAAAAAAGAAAATTAGTCTGATGTGGTGGTGCAAGCCTGTAGGGCCAGCTACTCGTCAGTTTACTTGGTTCTTTTAGACAGAATGTCTGTCATAAAATCAAACTTATGAGATAAACAAAGGAAGAAAATGTGACTGATAAGGAAAAAGGGACACAAAGATGATGCAGCTGCGGGAGGCAGGCCGTTAAAATAACTATTTTAAATATGATAACAGAAAAAGATGAACAAAATGAAAGAATGAAGAATTTCAAAAGAAATATGAAATCTATGAAAAACAGAAACATTCTAGAACTGAAAAATACACTATCTGAAACTAAAGACACATTGGATGGGTTAACTATAGACAAAACACAGAAGACAGAATTAGTAAACTCAAAGACAAGTCAATAGAAAATATTAAACCTAAAGCACAGAGGGGAAAAAAAGAATGGAAATAAAAGAATGATGCTTAAGAGATATGTGAGATACAGCACAATGGTCTAACATACATGTAATCGGCATTCCAGAAAGAAAAGAACGATAGAATAGGACAGAAGCAGTATTTGAAAATTAATGGCTAAGAGTTTTCCAAAAATAATGAGACATCAAATGCAGGGTCAGAATAACTGCTAAAATAATTACATAACTTAAATGTAAATAAATTTAGGACAAAACAGCATAATACGAGATTCAAGAAGCTCCAAGAATTCCAAACAGGGTATACCTAGTTACATCATAGTAAAACTGCTGAAAATCAAAGAAAAAAATAAAATCCTAAAATCATCCAGAGGAAAAAACACATTTCTTTCCATAAGATTGATGGCTGACTTTCAACATAAACTACAAAATCTTTAAAATTCAGAAAGGGGGTAAAAGGCAACTTAGGTTTCTATAACTAGTGAAAATACCCTTCAAAAATGAAGGCAACATTAAGAGTTTCTCAAACAAACAGAAGCTGAAAGAATTTGTTGCCAGAAGACCCACACAACAAGAAATACTAAGAACCTAAAGGGAGTTCTTTAGGTTTAAAAAAAAATGCTGACTATATCTTAAATTGTAAAACAAACCTTAAGTATAAGAGAACTAAAATCATACAAGGTATCATTGCTGACCATAATGGAATTAAATTAGTTATCAAAGAGATGTCAGGAAAATCTCCAAATATTTGGAAATTTAAAAACATACTTCTAAATAACTCATTAGTGAAAGAGGATGTTATAGGGAAAATTAGAAAATACATTGAACTGATGGAATATAAAAGCACAATTTATTAAAATTTGTGGGGTGCAGCTAAAGCAGTGCTTAGAGGAAAATATATAGCATTAAAATGCTTACACTAAAGAGATAACAGCATTATATTTTCCAGATCTGATGTAGGGCAATAATGCACAGATTCAAGAAAAAGTAATAGATGCCAAGCATAATATATAAAGAGAAATACACATATAGACACATCATAGTGAGACACTGAAGACCAAAGAAAAGCCCTAAAAAAACCAGGAGTGGGGCAAAAAATTCTATCTATATGTATAAAATTATCTTCTTACAACTCAGTAAGACATGGGCAAAATTATTAACAGAAACTTTGCCAAAGAAGTTTACCAAACTTCTTCACCAAAGATACATTAAAATTAAGCACATGTTGTTCAATACCATTAGTCATTAGCAAAATGCAAATTAAAAGCAGAATGAGGTATCACTAACACCTATAAGAATAGCTAAAATTAACAAAATTATCACCTGCTAGCAAAATTGTGGAGGAAGTGAAACTCTCATGCTATGCTAGTAGAAATGCAAAATGGTATGAATACTTTGAAAGACAGTTTGGCAGTTCCTTGTAAAATTAAACAAACGCTTACCATATAACCTAGCAATACTACTTCTAGGTATTTATCAAAATAATTAATAACATATGTCCATACAAAGATCTGCACATGAATAACAGTTTTATTTATTTATTCATAATTACCAAATACTGGAAGCAACCCAATGTCTATCACCTGGTTTACATCCATTCAATGAAATAGTACTCAGCAATAAAAAAGGAATCAACCTCTGTTACATTCAACGACATGGTTAAATCTCAAAAGCAATATGCTAAATAAAACAAGCCAGACAAAGAGTGCTACATATTTTATGATTCCATTTATGTAACATTCTGGAAAACAAAAACTCAGAAAACATAGATCACTGGTTGCCATGGGCTGGAGGTGAGGCAAGGGAATTGACCACAATGAGGTACAAGAGAGCTTTTTGAGCTAAAGGGATCATTCTATACACTTATCATGGTGGTAATATGACTGTATATTTTCAAAACTCACAAAACCGTACGCCTAAAAGGGGTGAATTTTACTGTATGTAAATTATATCTCAATAAACCTGACTTTAAAAAATAGTTAAGAACATACTCGAAAAAATATTAATTTTAATTATGTATCCAATAACATACAAAATATTAATATCTGGGGTACAGACAATACTTCTATAAATCAATACAAAAAGGCCAGCCAAATTTAAAATCAGGCAAAGATAGGCAATTCAAAGAAGAGAAATTATCAATAATTAATAATCATAAACTGGTCAACCTCACTAGTTACCAAGGAAATGTAAATTATAACAGACTGATAACTATTATTTTCCCATCAGAAAGACCAAAATATTAAGACTGATAGTATCAAGTGTTGATGGGTATGCAAGGCAAGTGCAGTCTCTACAATAAGACCCCAAAGGAGTTGCAGCAATGGGGATAATGAAATTTCAACTATGTTCATACTTAGCGGAGGAAAAAAATTAGCTTTTAAATAGTTAGTTGATTGTCTTTGGCATTCTAGTCAACGGCCTGTGCTACAGAATGAGGTGAGGTGGTCCTGAATGCCCAGGTGAGTTTCATCAGGGCTGAAACAATCAGTCCGTGCAGATGGGGGAAACCGTGGGAGGTATGTGCCAATGATCTAAGGACTTACCCACCCATCCAGAAAAGAGTAACGTCCAGGTAGCCACAGAAATGGTGACATCCTCCTCAACATTTTCAAGGAAGAAAATGAAGACCGCGGCAAAATTTAGAAGAACAAAGACATACTGGAACTGATCAATTGATCCTTCTATTAATTTATGGTGATAAATGGGAAAAGTCTATAAATAAGAATGTTATGAAATTTACTTAATCCCAGAATTAAAGCTTTTCAATGGTTCAGTTTCTGAACTGGGTTACTCCTGGATGACCTAAGGAATTCTGAGAATTATTTTTTGATTGTGTTCAACTCTGACCTTAATTAAGCGCTGACTTTTAAACCTAACATAGAGAGTAAAACCCATACCCCATTGTATAAGCTCATCGAAAGCACAGATCCTGATTTACAGTATTTTTTTCCCTGCAAAATACCTAGGTTAGTACTAGCCATGAAGTAGGACCTCAATTACTTTAAGAGGTAAAGGAAAGGAGAATGGGAAAGAATCATCTTAAAAACTTCCTGGTAGAGTATTCTGAAAAGACCCAGTAGAGGCGGGGAGCAAGAAACCCAATATAAACAGGTGAGTACACAAAGGACAGGACACTGTGCAGGCAGCACAGGCTAAGAGTCACACAAATGGCCACTCACTAGTCTCACCAAGGGGCACTTTCTGAGCCAAATTGCGCAACAGTAAAAGCGGGTTAATCATTTCAGCCACTTCACAGGACCCTTCGGCCATGAAGTGAGACCATACAGGCAAAGCACATGTATTTGGTCATGCATTTGATCCTCACAGTCTTCCCGGGAAGGGAGCCGGGAGGGAGCTGAAGGAAGGGTAGGGGCGTGGCACCCCATTCTCCTGGTGAGGAAGGACGGGAAATGACTGGTCCAAGGCCTCAAGGCCAATTTTAAGTTGGAAGCAAGATAACACCCAGGCCTCTGTCCTTCAGGCCGACACCTGCCCCTTGCCACCTGTCTGGCCGAATGTGAGGTCCCGTAATTTTAATGGGTGAGGAGAAGGCCCCAGAGGAGGATGAGGAGGGGAGGAGTCTGGAAAGTCAGGGGAGCCCCTGGGACGCAGGGAAGAGCGAGAAGAGGGGACGCCCTGGCCAGTCCCCATGCCCCCAGCACTGTGACCCCACAGTGTCTGCCGGGACCTCCGAACCCGGTGTTCCCCGGGTCCCACATCAACTCCACATCCCGCTCCTGGCCGAGACCCCGCGTCCCACTCACAGACGCCGCCGCTAAGAGGCTCCCTACCCGGCTTCCAGACGCTGCCAGGACCTCCGAACCCGGTGTTCCCTGGGTCCCACATCAACACCCCACCCGCTCCTGGCCGAGACCCCGCGTCCCACCCACAGACGCCGCCGCCAAGGGGCTCCCTACCCGGTTTCCAGACGCCAGCTCTCGTCCTGCGCCGCCAGGATCCGGGAGCTGTTGCAGTCCGTTGCCACAGCAACCACGGAGCGCCGCACGGCCTAGCAAGCCGCGCGATGATTGGAGAAGGCAAGCGTCCATAGCAACCGCCCGGCCGCGCTGCGTGGTGGGAGAGACTTTGGTTTCCAGGGGTTCTTAGGACCACCTCTCCCCAAGCCACCCTTCACCTGGCACCTGTTCTAGTTCTTTAAAAGTGCTTCGTGCATTAGCTCACCGAACAGCTGCCTCCCTGTGTTGCTGGGGGGATCTCCATTTCTACAGGAATTTTTAACCTGGAGTCCTTTGACCTCTTCAGGAGGTCCACGAACACCCTTCAGTTATTAGCAAAACTTTATGTCCGTTTACCTGGTAAGATGGTCCATAGCTGTAGATTCTCAAAGAATCTGGAAGCAGAACTCGAGTTGCCGGCCGCCCAAGACGGTCAAAGAGAGTAACTTCCATACGCATTAACCCCATCTTCCTTCTCAGAGACCGCAGACAAATGAGCGTGGTTCTTCCCAGACTTCCTTTACATTTATTCAAATCCTTGAGACATCTCCTAAAGACTTTAACTCTTGGACTGTAGCTAACTCATTCATTTGTTTAATAAATATCTATCACTAAGTATGGATCACATATTTGTCTTGGAGACACTTCTAGGTACTGAAAGATAGCAACTGTCAAGACAGAGTCTCGAATTTCTTATAGCTTTACCTTTGCCTATAGAACTTGCAGCCTACTGCTGTCCTGTCCGCGACAGTTGCCTCTATGTCCATTGAACACTTGATATGTTGACTTAATTGGAATGTGGAATAAGTGTGAACTCCACATTTCAAAGATTTAGTGCAAAATAAGAATGTAAAATGTCTCAATAGTAATTTTTAATTGATTTCATATTAAAATAATGCATTCATATATATGGGTTTAAATAAGATCTATTATTAAAACTAATTTCACCTGTTTTTTTTCCTTCTTTTTAATCTGTCCTGCTAGAAAACATAAAATTACATATGTGGCTTGTGATATATTTCTATTGGACCACGCTGGTCCAGTGGGAACTTAAAGATGGTTGAATAGACAAATGAAATCTTTATACAGATGTTAAAGTAAATATTTTGGCTGAGGCATGATAAATAGCAAATTTCAAATAGAGGAAACAGACCAAGAATTTACAAAGAAAACTAGTTAGACAACTCTTAAATCTTCTGCACATTGAATGTATAGAAAGGTCAAGAGTAGGTGATTGGGGAGGATTTTCAATACAGGACTCTCAGGGAGGATTTTTTCAAAGAGAGCTAAGCTATCTGTCCTACCTGCAAATCTCCAGTCAAAAGAAGGGGGCTTTGAGGAGGCCACTGGATGAGTTTAATATGTGGTACCTGCAGTTCAGCGAGGCACGATGGGCTGGTGTCTGAATCCCACCTAGAAATTCTAAAGGGCAAGAGATGGGCTCACTAGTCAGCAGACGGCAGAGCAAAGGAAGAATTGCTTGGTTAGCAACCACTTTTCCTCCTCCCCTAGGATTTATCAAGGTAGAAAATGTGTGTCTTCTATTGAAGAGATGAGGGACACTCAAGAGCGATTGTGCAGGGTCACTGTAGGTCCTTTATAAGAGGGAAATCTGGTAAGACAAAGAGACCTCAGCAAATGGGAACTGAGTGTTATGGTTTGAATGTGTCCTTCCAAAATCATATGTTGAAATTTAATGACCAATTTGATAGTATTAACAGGTAAGACCTTTAAGAGGTGATTAGGTCATGAGGGCCCCTCTCTCCTGAATGGGATTAGGTGCACTTTATAAATGGACTTGGTGAGGGGGTTCACCCCTCTTGCCCTTCTGCCATCTTCGAATACAGCATTCATGGTGCCATGTTGGAAGCAGAGACTGGACTGTCTCCAAACAACGAACCTGCCATCACCTTGATCTTGAACTTCCCAGCCTCCAGAACTATGAGAAATAAATCTCTGTTCTTTATAAATGACCCAGTCTTAAGTATTTTGTTATAGCAGCACAAACAGACTACGAAACTGAGGGTATTGTTAGGTTCTCAGGGGCCAAGAAAAAGCAAAGAACCAGCCAAGAGAGATGCATCAGACCCCATTAAGAGAACTGCAGGGTACAGGTTCCCAGCAATGAGGGTAAGTTATCTGAAAGAGTCTCAAAAGTGCCCACGAGAGGACATATTAACCACAGCAGTATCATACAAATAAGAATTTTCTTGCTGTCTTTTCCAAAGAGAGCTATGAGTCCTACCTCCAAATCTCCAGCCAAAAGATAGAGGCTTTGAGGCGGCCAGTGGATGAGTTTAACACGTGGCACCTGCAGTTCAGTGGGGCACAATGGGCTTGTCTGAATCCGACCAGGAAATTCTAAACTCTAAATTCTCCTCCCTCCCTTGCCACAATCTCAGAAGAGCAAGAATACAGTTCTCCAGTTGGGAGCACAGGTATAGAGATGTTAACAGACTCAAACAAAAGACAACAGGAAAGAGAAGGAGGTGACCATGCTTCCATTCTCCAAGTGTAGGTTTCCTGCCTGCCACAGGCCCACACTAAAAGAGGAGAGAAGCCACAACTTTTAGAAGTTTATCACCTTGGACAGAACACTTGAACAATGGCATTAAGACTATTTTGACACCTAAGAGGGTCCATAAAAGTCTTGGCATCTGACTGAGTTTACCCATGGGCAGAGAAAAAATTGGCCCCACAGAGAAAAGTCAAAGAGAGACTGACTACATGACAAAAAATTGCATTGCTTTTGACTGTAGTTCATAAGTCACGCTTGTTTGACTTAACAGTTGGCTAAGAAATGTGAATAGGCTATAAACATTGGCAGAAACATGTGTTTATCTCAAAGGGTACAGAACAGGAGAAGATGTATAAAGATAAGTGCATATTGTTACAGGGAGAAAAAATGGCTTATCTAAAGTCACCTAATATCTCTGTCTCAGACCTAAAACTAGCATCTAATCCTCCATCCCCAGAGGCCTTGCTGGGGCTGCTGGGAGCCATAGCCAGTGGCATACGGGCTGCTCCTCTGAGGCCATCTGCAGCTGCTACACAATGATGGAAGGCTGGAATGTTCTTCGTGCCAGATAGGCAGGCAGGCAGGCAAGCTGCCTTTCCAGAGCAAACAACACAAAAACAAAAAAAAAAGCCACTCAGCTGCAAATGGATATCCCACTGATGGCTGATTATACTATTAAAAAGTAGATAAAATTTGGGAATTATTTTTGATACTTCCCCTAAATGTAAAGAAGCTAAACTGAAAGGATGAAGACTTCATTCTTAATCGGAGCTGCCTGACTCCTAAGGAAACTCATACTTTGGTTAGGTCATAGAGAAGAGGCCAAGGTTTCATCCTTTCTAATGTATGCGCACACAATGCAGTCATGAGCAGTGAAGGCTGAGCTTCTTCACACTTCAGAGTGGTTAAGGAGGCCAGTTACCCTGAACACCCCATGCAAACCTACACAAGCATGGAAGGGCCCTGGGCAAGAAGCTGGGAGGCAGAGACCCAGAAATCATGGACCTGTCATTGTAAGGCACCTTAGAGATCAATGCGTATAAAACTCTTATTACATAGTAGTTGCTCAATGCACAAGTGAAGTTTTTTTTTTTTTTTTTTTTTTACTACTAGGAGATGACTTAAGTTCTCCCACTTCATACCTGTGTAGTTTGTTACATAACCTCTCTGTGCTGCAGTGCCCACTTCTGTAAAATAGAGACAACTGCCACATAGCATTATTGAAGATTAAATAAGATGATAACATAAACCAAGGGCTTAATAAATGAAAGCTATTACTAATATTTATATCATCACTTCCTTCTGTTCAGTCTTCTGTCTCTTCAACATCACCCCAAATAGTCACCCAGCCTCTGTTTAAGTCTTTGCTGTTCGTTCTTCCATTTCTTGAGCTTTGACTGAGAACCTGCTTGCTAAACCCCAGACCCTATGTTAGGCACTGCGAATACCAAGATAAACAAGTCACAGTCCCTGCCCTCAAGGGACTCGTAGTATTTCTTTCGGATGCTTACTTCTCACACTTTCTCAAACCTCAGACCAGGCATTAGGCTGCTCCATTTTTGAACAGCTAAAATTTTTGGAAACTTCTTCTTAAATTAGCCCCAATGTGATTTCCAATAATATGTTGAATTCCCCTTTTTACATAACAATCCTTCAAGTTCAAAAACCATCCATCATGGCCCTCCAACTCCTTCATTTTTCAGATTAAACTTCCTGAGTATCTTCAGCAGTTTCTTATGTGATGTGATTTTTAGTCACTTTATATCCCAGACATGATTCACTGCACAAACTGCAGCTGGCCAATGTCCTTCTTCATTGCTGCTCACAACAAAATACTGTTCTTTCAAGTGCTCCAAGCACTGTTTAGGGTGGGATTATTGCCAGAGAGAAAAGTGTTAATTCTCCATGTTCTGAGAGTGTTGGGGAAATAAACAACTTCCTCCTGTTTCATGTTTTTTAAAAAAGAGATTTTTTTCTAATCAGCCTCATTTTCTGAATAGCCACCATCAGAATGTTCTGTTGATACCTGTGCAGCATAAATCACAGTCTCAAGAAGAATGAAGATTTGCCAAAATTGAGTTTAACTCCCCTACTCTATCAACTGTTCTAGCTTGTCTTAGTCAAAGTGTTGTAAGTTATAGAATCCCATTCAAACTAGCAAATGGAGGAATTTGCTAAAGGATTCCACTAAATGGTGGAACCTAAAGGCATCTGGGCTTCCTGGGAGACTAGTACCAAGAACTGGAAAGTTAAACAGAACCAAAGTGAATCAAAACCACTTAGAATACTTAGTAATACTTAGAGAACTTAGAATAAAAACCATGAGACTCAGGAAACCGAGGTTGGAGACTCAGTTCTGCTATCTATTAAGAGCTTTACACACATAAAACCTCACAACCACTTGAGATTGTTCTCTTCATTTCACAAATGAGAAACTGAGGCTCAGAAAGCAAAAGTGACTTGCCCCAAATCACCCAAGTAGTATGTGGCAGGACTCAGCTCTGTCTGCCTTGCATCTAAGGTCTTAACCAAGATGACACAACCTCCAGTTTTCCCCAATACCATCGAGTTCCTTTCAGTACTTCATCTTTTACACCTGCCCTCTGCTAGCAATGGTTTATAGTCATTCAATTTCTAGAACTGGACTTCTGCTAGAACATCAGACTCAAGTCAACTATGAAAAGACTAATTATAAAGTTCTTACAAGAGCTAGGAACAAAAGCTGTGGGGATCATGTTTAATTACTCACTGTCTTGCCTGCAGGAGGAATATATGTCTTATTTTATGTCCCAAGGATTAGCCAATATGGATTATGTCTGGGCTGGGAAGAAAATTTAAAAGCAGATTTCATTCTGTTTTGAACTTCCTAAAAATGCAAATCCAAGGACTGCCAACAAGACTATACTGCCAGTGATTAACTGTCAAGAGAAGAGCCACAGAGAAATGCTTGTTAAAAGGAGACACCAGACACTTGCGGTGTCTGATAGCCATGAGACAAAATTTAAAGGGCAGTAGACATGAACACCCAGGAGCAGGGATTGATTACTGCTGTGAAAGTGTCATACAGCTCTGGGACTAGAAGCATGTGGCAGAGGAGACCTAAAGTTCAAAGGGGGTGGAGCCAGAAGCTAGTCTATGAAAAAAAATTCTTCCAATCAATCATCAGGTGTGGATAATTGTAGCAAGAGGGTTTGGTTCTTGTCAGCACCCAGGCAAATGCAACGTTGTCTCCTGTTAGGAAAATACTTGATAATGTAGTATATACAATTATAGATGCACTAGCCTTTCTTTCCCCAGAACTGGATAAGCTTCGAACCCTACAAAATCTGAATTAGCCCCTGGATGGAGCTTACATCAAGGGGAGGTGAGGCACACAGACATGCAAATATTAACAGACAATACATTGAAGAATACATTCAGTGTTCTGTGATACCCTATAGAAAACATTCAATAAACACAAGGGTTGGTTAAGAAGGAAAAGATCTGGTTGGCTAGAGTTGTCAGGAAGGAGGAAACAAAGTCAAACTCAAAACCACCCCATTACCCTTGACCTTCCCATTAGACCAACCCCAAGGCTTTGCAAAGCCCTCAGGCCCCTGACCTCATTAGAAAAGCAGATGGACACATCAGAGGGGTTAATGGCAGCCCACAATGACCCTGATCCAATTTGGTCCTAGCTGCTGACCCTCTAGAGATGATTATGACTTTGAAAACCAAAGGACTGACTTTTGGTGGAGAATGAGGGACAAGTAAAATCTAAAAGTATGTATGGTTTTAAGAAAAATAACTCCTCTCTATAGGAATAGAGCAAAAAGGAGAAATAAAAATTAAAATAGAGGAAGAGCAACATTGCAGACTGTTCATTAAGTCAAATAGTGCCTACCTGCACTTGTAAAGGTAGTCCTGACATGGATAATATATGCAAAAGGAACGTTTCAAAATATTCTTAGCTGTTCCATTAATCAGGGCAAAATTGGAAGCCTAGGTGGAGGAACATAGTCACTGACACATAGATGGGTGGATACTGCAGTGTATGTGTGCATTTGTGTGTGGGGGGTGTGCACATGTGGCCACATGCATGCATGTTTCTTGACAGCCAAGATGAAGATGAGGACATAAACCTAAATCCACGTGGATAAAGTGGAATTGCATGATGTGTTTCATCTCCGTTCTTCCTATTTCTGACCAACTGTCTTGGTTTATCAATGTCTGCACCTTGCCACTAAACCCTTCATAAACTGTCTTTACTTAAGATGCAGGCTCCTCTAACTGTCAGAGGTACCAAGAGCCATGCAAGATTGAAGCATTCTATATCATGGATAAATGGGACTCCCAAAGAGTGTGACAACACCAGTGATTTGCTTATAGCTGCTGCTTTTATCAGATGATCTGTAGATGTTTCCCATCCCTGAACAGTTCCTGTTGCTCTCTCGGAAAATAGTTTTGTTATTTAGCAGCTCAGGAAATGAAAGTTTCCAAATCAGTGATGACTATTTCTGCTCAGTCTCTGCCTTTTCCCATCGCACAGCTTCATTGAGCTGCTAACAGCTCAATGTTCATAAATATGCAAATATAGCATTAATCTTCCTGGTTAATTAATCCAATGAGTTATCTAAACTGTCCCCTGTGAGGCCTCCTAGACCCACAGTTTCTGCTCTCCCCCCCTCGGTCAGCCCTTCTCTCCGACTGGCATTGAGCAGCCTATAACAAAAGGGGTCCTGCCTTCCTCAGCAGGCTGCCTACAAGAATTTCACAAATTCCTCAGGCACTTTTAAACTTTCATAATGAGGATTGCGGACTTACGTGAACAAATGGCAGATGGAATTTGAAAGGTAATTAATTTTGTTCATTAAAATTTAGGACAGCCATATTATACAATCGAGCACAGTGGACTTTTATTCCATCCTGTGACACAGACAACTGGCTGGCCCATGAAAGGAAGAATTCAATTTGCATTGAAATGTCAGTCCCAGGGTGTGACAGAGACTGCCCATGTTATTCCAGTTTGAAGAAGTTGAGGTTCAGCTGGTGAATTTGCAAAAGCGTTTGTGATCAAAGTGCAACAATGAATGGAGAAGCCACACCTTGATGGGAAGATTTGTGAGCAGCCATGAGCCAGAGAAGCCACCCAAGCAGAGCCAGGAATCCCACCCTCAGTAACAGTGGGATAAAAGGTGCTCTTGTTTTAAGCCATTAAAAAGAAAAATGAGGGGAGGTCTTGTTGAACATCCACACACACTTCCACACTTCTGGGCAAGGACATTTTCTCCTGGCCTTCATCCTCTCATCTATTCTAACTTGATACAAGCCATGAAGCCAATGCACAGAGTCTGTTCACCATACTTTAGGACATGGGGAGCTCTTTTTCCCACTCAAGCCATGACCTGGAGAGAGCTGTACATCCCCAATGAAGTCTGCATGCCACACACATGCATGTGCATGTATGATCCCCCCTTCCCCTTCTCCCCGCCCCCCCCCCGCCGCACATAGACACATAGTTCCGTTAACTCTTTGGAGAAAAAAAATCTTCTTTAAGAAAATGCCAATTTCTTTTCAAGGTAAATAAATGCCTATAAACCATGAAAGATTGAGTAAGGGAACTGATATTTACCATGGTGAATGGTGTCATTTGGAACTAGCACCAGAAGAGCCTTGAATTCCACACTAAGAAATTCGAGCATTATTCTGTATGTGCCAGGGAACCATTCTAAGATTCCTGAAGACAGAGTTGATGTTAAACCAACAGTCAATTGATAGTATTAAGAATAAAATGGAGAGGTAGGGGACTGAAATTAGACCAGTTGGGGACTATGGTAATGGTTTATGGAAACAAGACTACAGGGTTAACCAGGGCAGTGCAGGTGAGAGGAGGAGGAAATGCAAAAGCTAAGTAGCATCTTAGAAACTGATGACTATTTGGGTGGGGCACGGACAAGAAAGACCAGATGCAATTTCCAGCCTTCATGACGGTGCGTGATGATGCCATTAATGGAGACAGGAAATACAGGAGGGAACCCAGATTCCAGGGAGGAAGAACAATGATTATATTGTCACATTTTAAAAGTTTGCTTATTCCCTTGATATGATGTGGTGAAAATGGCACTTCACCTCTGCGATCTTCCTCCACCCTAAACCCATAACTTCAGTCTAATCATGAGAAAAACATCAGACAAATTCCAGCAGAGAGGCATCCTATGATATACTTGACCAACACTTCTCAAAACTGTCAAAGTCAACAAAGTCTTGGAAACTGTCACAGCAGAGAAAAGCCCTGGGAGACGTGATGACTAAACATACCATGGGCTCCTGGAACAGAAAAGGTCAGAAAAGGTAAAAACTGAGAAAATCTGAATCAATCAAACTTTTTTGAATAATAACGCATCAGTATTGGTTTATTAATTGTAACCAATGTACCACAGTAATAGAAGATGTTAGGACCAGGACAAACTGTAGAAGGTGGGGGTGGGAGAACCCAGGGGAACTCTCCATACCACCTGCTCAAAAAACTGCTCTAAAACATAAATACTACTTTTAAAAAGTTTGCTTGTTAAAGCTTTTGATATCTGCTGACCCGTCATGGGAGCTGGGGGACACAGAGAACAAATAAAGCTCTCATTCCCCATCCACAACAACCCCATTCCATATGGGACCACGTCACTGATGACTCTACCACCTTTCCATCACCTACTGGAACGAGAAAGCTGAGATGGAGGAAAATGACTCATTGCCTAGAGCTTCTAGTACTGATGCTGACATGGCCAGAAGGAGCATATATGGGTGAGATAGTCATGTGCCAACAGAGGGGACAGCCAGCCTCAGAAGAGCAGGGTTTTTTTTCAATGGCTGGGTTGGGGGTACAAAGGCACTATGAGCTCATCCCTCAAAACTCTGTGCTTTTGGTTGTCATCCAAACAACATTTACTCCCCACCTTGACCAGCTGTGGACTGTTAGACATGAGGGATGTGAGGATGAACACGACACAGCCCCTGCCCATAAGGAGCTCACAGTCTACTCAAGAGAAGGGAGGGAAACTCATTACAGTGCATGGTTAGAGCCAGGCTGTTATGTGTTAAAAAGGAAAAAAGGGTTTGGAGAGCACTGAGGAGGGAACGATGAACTCTACCTAGTAAGGCAGTGAGACAGAGCGACAACCTGGGACCTGGGAGAAAGGTAGATTAGGGAGGAGAAAGGCTGGAGTTAGAAAGACCAGGTAGGAGGTTATGATAATGATGCAGCTGGAGATGATGGAATTCTACAATCATGCGAGAATATAAAAATATGCCCTGACTCTCCTACCCTTTCATTCCTCCAGCAACACATTCGAGCCAAAGAAACTTGAGTCCCCAAAGTCCTCTGCTTTTGGCAATGCAGAAAGGTCTAGCATCTGCTTCTTGAGCAACAGAAGCCAGAGGTTGGCAGTGCCCAGGTTTCCTCCCATTCGAGAGCCCTGCGGTCCGGTCTCATGCCTGTTTGCGAGCGCATGCACCATCTGCTAGGTAGCTCTCTCTTTCTCCCCAGCACAATCCTCTCAGCTCTGGCTGTTTGAAGGGGGCCACGCTCAGAGCCTGCATGGGAGCACTTTGCACGGCTTCCAATGCTGAAGCTGAGAAGCTGCAGAGATTACTGATTAACAACGTTTTTTTGTTTCCAGGTAGACGTGGACAAGGCCATGTGCACACAGATTTCCTCTTCCCTTAAAAATGGAGAAGACAATCTATAGCAGAGACTTTGCCCAAAAGCCAGTTGGCCACATGAAACCCCAGGGGCTTGGTCTCAAATTCTCATTGTTGTTGTCAATGGACATAGTGCAAGGAACTCAAGCTCTGTGAACAGAAGCAATGGTTCCTGTTATAATAGCACTTAGGCCCCATGGCTTTGCTGCCCTGTTGTCTGCCCTGGTGGGCGCTGAAAAGAGGCATGTGGTGGGATGGTGAAGAACACAGACTCTGGCGCACACAGACTTGGATTTGAATCCTGGCTCCATCACATACTAGTAGTTGTATGTTGGGCAACTTACTTTACCTCTCTGCATCTCTTTCCCCATTTATGAAAATGGGCATAATGATATACCTACGGCAATGGGCTGTTGTGAGGGTTAAACATCACACTCTAGGTAACGTTAAGGTACAGCACCTAGCACACAGTAATCAAAGTCAGCTGGTAGATGCCTTTTGCAGTGCAGGCCAGAACCAGCTCCACCTTGCACCTCTGGGTGTGTTTACACCAAAGCAGCCCACACCCAAAATGCCCAGGGCTTATATGACTAAAGGCTGGGGTGGGGAACGGTGGTATACAGTGGTTAAGGGTTGGAATGCAACTGCCAGTGTTCAAATCCCAGCTACTGCACTTCCTGGTTTTGTGGTTTTACGCAAGTAATTTATCCTCTTTGTGCTCAGTTTCCTCATCTGTAAAATAGGAGTGATACCAGGAACTAACCCATAGGGTTACTATGAAAAGTAAATGAGGTTCATCCACAGCGTGGCAAGTAGTTAGAGTTCATTCACTCCCATTGCTACATAAGAGTCCATGTTGTGAATATACTGTGATTCATTTATCCATTCTGTTGATGGAGATTTGGGTTGTTTCCAGTTTGGGGCTATTACAAATAGTACTGCTATGAGAACTCTTGTACTTATTTTTTGGTGCACACATGCTTACAATTTTGGGGTCAGATGGAATTTCTGGGCCAGGAGTATCAGCTTTAGTAGATGCTGCCAAAAAGTTTTCCAAAGTGGTTGTTCCCATTTAAATCCCTACTAGCAGTGTATGAGAATTCAGCTGCTCCAACACTTGGTATTTTCATTTTAGCCATTCTCGTGGGTTGGTAGCACTATCACTTGGAGTACCAATTTGCATTTCCCTGGTGACTAATGGAGTTGAAAACCTTTTCAAGTGTGTACTAAACACAGTGTCTGGCATATAGTAAGTATGCAATAAATGCTAGCCATTATCATTATTATTATTGTTCTCTGGTCACTGAAACACATCTTTTTCAGGTGGGGACATGGGCAGAGACTTCTGGAAGCTTTTAAAATGTTAAACTCTCTTGGCCTACCTTTTATCTTCCACGTAGGCCTTTCCCATGTCCCCTTCTTCTCCTGGCTAACTTCCCTGTGATTAACACTCCTCACCTGTGCTGGAGTCCAGACATGCTGCCTTATTGGAACTGAAAGGCGGGTGAGATTTCTGACTTCTACCCCAAACAGGGTCCCACCTCTGCTCAGATGCGTCACTTCTAAGAGAAACAGAAAGGATCCTTTCCTGGAGGCTCTAGATCCCCCGGAATCTCATCTATCTGACCCCACTCCTAGCTTCTCCCTGATGAATGGCTTTGACAACTTTCTCATTATTACAGCCTCTGGTCCAAGTCTGACTTGAATCTTTAATGCCTTCTGTTAGGAAAGATGCATCACTTGATTTTTAAGAGGCACACACAATTTCCCTTGCACAGCCAGTATCCTGAGGGGTTTGTTAATGCATCAAGCCATAGAACTCTGAGGAAAATTCCATGATGTCCCCAAAACAAGAAGACACTTAAGCGCTCTCTTCTGTTAAGCCTCTAAAGTGAAAAAAAAAAGTGAACTCCAGGAGAAAAGGAAAAAAATCAGAATTGTATGATTAGGGGTGGAACTACATCTTACAGAGTCTTGGGAAACAGAGGAAAGGAAGGCAGCTTAATAATTCCCAGTCCAAATCAAAAGTTTTTATCTATGTTTATGTAAAATAGTCTTCATTACGTAATGTAATAGAAATAATTTTATCCCTAAGTCACTGGGTTAAGAATTCCTTTTAGACGAGCCCCGCCTTTGTTGGGAAAGTTTCTTGGATTACCCACGTGAAATATAATAAAATGTGAGACCTCTGCCACCAGCGACCTTGAGGGGCAGAAATATGCTGGATAGGACAATAGAATGAATCTGCTGATTGCAACAGAGATTGAAGGGAAGAGAAAAAAAAGAGGGGCGCTGGAAAGCTACTTACTACATTAAATGCATCGTGAGAGTGAATCCTTTGCAGAAATCCATGAAGGAACTAAGCTTTGCATGTAGGTTCTCCAGGGGTGGAATTAAGCAAGCCAGAACACAGAAGCCACAAAGGAGGCGATAGAAAAAAAACTTAAGTTGTTTGGAATTAGCAAAAATTGTGGTCAGGGCCCCAGACTCAGAAAAGGTCAGGGTGACCCAACCTGTCACGGCTTGTCCAGCACTTTTTCAATGTTAGCCTTGAATGTCTAGCATCTCAGGAAGCCCCTCTGTCCCAGGCAAACCCTAGCTGGGCTATCCAATTGAGGGTTTGGGTTTTGTTTACCTAAATTTCCTAGGACCAGGGAGGCCCAGTTGACAACTGAACTGTAATTAAAGTAGCACATATACTGTTTAACTTTTGGATTCTGAATGTGACAACTTCCTACACATCAACATATATACAGACATGCAAATACTGAAAGTATATGCCAAAATGCTAAGTGCATCCTGACGAGTGAAATCCTCCTCCCGATGGAGAATTTCAGTTTCCACCGCAGTTTACTTGAGGGTTTTGTGCACTGGGGAAGAGCCACCGCTTTGCCAGCTCCTGTCGAAGCCCCTGAACTCAGCGTCCTTTCTGCAGGAAGACAGTCCCTCTGATGCTGGTCTTTAGACAGGGAAAGAGTAAGTAGCAGAGAGCAAGAGGATTCCCCACAGACACCCTCCATTGCTTTCCAACCCCCCAATTTGCACGCACCTTGGAAGAACTGAAGCAGGGAAGGCTTGTGTCTTTCCAAGAGTCTGGAACCACTGATTTCAGCTAAAATTATATTATGTCTTCAATAATTTGAATCTAGACTTTTAATTTTTATAGTCTTAGAAACTGAGTGAACTAAATTTATTAACAATGTGATCTCATCTCTAAACATTGACTCAGTCCATGGACTCCTACATTGGAAGACACATTCCAGGAGTCAGGTCAGAATTATATTTTCAGGCTAAGGGGCTTAGAATAAGGCAGTGTAATGTAGGTGTGTTTTACAGCAAGATGTACCTGGATTTTAATTCCACCCTGGGCAGGAACTAGCATGTGGCCTTGGGCATGGTCCCTGTGAATGAGGGGAATGAGAGAGGAGAATTGAGCATGGGGGCCTGAAGAACTAAAAGGATGAGGTAGAAACCAACTGAGATGGCTAAGGCTGTAGGTATAGCCGATTTAGGCAGAAAAATCAAGAGAGTTCAGGATAGGATATGCTAAGGCAAGAGTTCTAGGCTGGAAATATAAATTTGGGAGTCACTGACATATAGATGCTATTTAAAGCTGTGACAAGATGAGATCACCAAGGAAGTGACAGCAGAGAGAGAAATGTCTGTGCCATCATGGCATGGGTGCGCAACCCTAGGATGAAGTTGGCTGGCCAGTACTCCCTCCTACTCCCCTCTCCCCACCTATGTTCAATTGATCCATCACAGCAGAAGGCTTTGTGCTCCTTTGTGAGGAGGCAGTAGCTGCAGGACAAACAATTTCAGGTTTGGAGATAGAAGATGGACTGAGGCTTAGATTTGCCACAGGTAGTAACAAAGTAACTGTGTTACTTTGGGGGAATCACTTACTCTCAGTGAGCTTCAATTTCTTTACCTATAAATTGGAGACAACATTACCTTCCTGTTATTTGGGCTGTTACTCATTTGGGCTGTTACAACAAAATACCATGGTCTGGGTGGTTTGAACAACAAACACATATTCTCATAGTCTAGAGGCCGGGAAGACCTAGACCAAGGCTCTGGCAGATTTGGTGTCTGGTGGAGGCCCACTTCCTGGTTCACAGATGTCCATCTTCTTGCTGTGGCCTCATACGGCCAAAGGGACGAGGGAGCTTTCTGGGGTCTCTTTTCTAAGGGCATTTATCCCATTCATGAGTGTTCTACCCTCATGACCCAGTCACCTCCCAAAAGTCCCATCTCCTAATACCATGATATTGGGGCTGAGGACCTCAACATATGAACTTGGGTGGGACACAAACATTCACTCCATAACACTTTCTTACAGAATATCTGTGAGTGTTAAATAAGTTGACTAAAAATGCTTTGTAAAATACTTTACACTTGAAACATCATTATCATGTATCCCGTTATAATCTCTGATAATTTCAGTGAGAAAATTCTGTATTAGTGATTAGATACAAAGTTTAGAAGAGTCTCTATCAATATTTACAATGCATGCACTATGCTCTTTGATGCAGCAATTCCAACTCTCCTACAGATACAGTTGCACACTTATAAAGATAAATGTGCTAGCCATTGGCCATAATAACAAGAAATTGGAAACAATATATATCAGTAAAGGATTGGGCAAGTAAGCCATGATGTATTCAAACTGTGGAATACCAGTTGTTAAATATAATGATAAAATGTATGTATACTGACATAAAAAGATGCCCAGGTTATTCATTTAAAGTAATAATAAGCAAGTTGAAGACAGTGTGTATAATATGGTCCAATTTCGGTTTTAAATTCTTGCATGTTCACATTATACGTTTTGATATGTGCATACCAAAAAGACCAGAGGCCATGCATGACACTGTTGATGGTAGTCAGGAGGCTCGT
This sequence comes from Eulemur rufifrons, assembly GCF_041146395.1. NCBI lineage: Eukaryota > Metazoa > Chordata > Mammalia > Primates > Lemuridae > Eulemur > Eulemur rufifrons. The sequence goes on along the minus strand of NC_091005.1, from coordinate 15,386,150 downwards.
GTGTGTCGCTGAGGAGTTCATTTACCTCTGAGGGACAGGACTGTCATTGGGGAAAATGCCTTTCCCTTTCTCCTTTTATACTTTGGAATTCCTTGAGGTTTCATAACAAACAAAAGATATTTTGAAGACATAACACAAACCAAACCCTGAGCCCTGAGGTTCTTAAGCGGATAGGCGCACCAAGAACATAATGCCTCCTTCCGGTGCAGAAAAAAAAAGTCTCTGTTGTGTCCCCAGCTATATTTCAATTCTGGAAGCCACAGCTGTGCTTCCCACTAACCCACATGGTAACACAGAAGCAGCAGTCCAGAAAGCGGAAATCACAGGCCCCAGAGTAGGGCTACTTTGGAAAGGAAAAAGCAAACGCGAACGTATTCTGAAAGCAGATGGTGTCTGCAAGAGAAAGTGTGTTTAGCAACAAGAAGGGAACCACAGGGGAGGAGAGAAAATGAGTAAAAGACAGACAGCCAGAGGAGGTGGTAATTAAGTGCGAAGCTGAAGATTTCCAAGGGATTTTTCAGCTTTGGCAAGAGTCAGGCCTCTGGAGGATTCTGTGGTAGTGTGCAGACGTTGTTTTTCATTTCTTTTCTTTATTAAAAGTATGCCCCTAGAACAGCAGCTCTGAACCATGATATCCTGACACCAGTTAGAATTTTTCCATGTATTGAAGTTTTCAAATAATTTACTTTTTTTTATAACTAAAGTGAAGCCGAGGTTCGCCCTCTCCTCGCTGACATTCTGATAGACTTCCTGGGGCGGGAGAGTTATGTATAACCCGCAGACTATTTGTCTTGCCACCTCCTGACAAGTCATTCTTCTCTGGGCTCTGGGTCTTCCCGAGGGTCACTGGTAGGGTGGGCAGGTCAACCACAAAGCAAAGAGAGGCCTGGACCCATCTAGAGTCACACCATTTCCCAACCCTTTTACAGCGTTAACCAAGGCACAAACCAACGTCTGAAAGGTCCAACAGCAAAGAGATTAATTGAGGGGTTATTTTGCCCTAAATTGCCTGCTGGCACAGCTGCTTATGATGTTAATGAGCGCCACTGAACTCTGGCCGCCCCAGCAGGGAACAGCTGTAGAGGCTGGAGGCCAACTCCCCTGCCCAGTGAGGGACAGAAGTCCTATGTCTAGCTTGACCTGTCTGCTCATACCACAACAGTTCACAGACAAGGTTACGAAGGACAGGTTTTGCATTTGGTCCTAACTAACCTTTTAATGTCACATAAACTGAGCCAAAGACAAGAATACATTATGACATCCCAAATCATCTGTTCTATCTTTGGAATAAGAGGTATACCATGCACCAAACAAAAGGTCGGAAGAAAAGTCTTCTCCTCCAGACAGGGTCAAAACCTTTCTGGGTCTTATCAAATGGGACTTGTGATACCAGTTTATTTTAACAGGGAGCTCTGGAGTTAAATGAGCTCTAAATATTGCATTTAGAGAGGTGAGATGGCAGCTATTTATATACTAAGCTCAAGCTTAATTGCAAATCATATATATAAATGTGTATATATGAGAAAAAATGTATGTGTGTATGTGTCTATATATGGAATAGTAAATTACATAGTCCTTTCCACCTATATTCCACCTATATCTCACTTAACCCTCCTTGAAGGTAGAGCTCACTTGTAAGTATGTCAGTTGCCTCTCTTGGATAAGGATTTTTTTAAAACATAACTATAATATCTTTATCACATGTAATGAAATGAACAATTCCTTGATATCATCTAATTCTCAGTTCATATAAAATTTCCCCAATTGTCTGAAAATATCTTTTTATAATTGGTTCATTCGGACCAGAATACAAACAAGGTCCACACATTGCATTACACGCATACGTACATATTTTTTCTAGCTCTAGCCACTGGGAGGGTAAGGGGACTGGGAGAAATGACATGCCTGTGGCAATAACACCTGATCTTGGTTTCGAAATACTATTCTTCACCAAGAGGACTTGGAGACCAGGGGCCTTAGAGAAATGGCTGATTCAAGGGTTGGGGCAAGGAAAGTACCAGATGTACTTGGAGCATATTGAGCAAGAAAGCAAGGATATGCCCAAAGAAAGATGGAATATGCCAAACGGACACCGAAACCAGATTGATGAGGTACCCACATTTCTAATTGGAGAAATTTGAGCATCAAAATAAATAATGATAGTAACAAATTACATATAACTCACTGAATGAGAATTCTTGAGTTTGACTGATATAAATAAATGAATAAAATGAATATTTGATGAGGAACTAGATATTTAAATATTTTCAAAGTACCTCCTCATAAAATACTTGTTAATCACAAAGAAAAAAGAGTAAGTGCACAGTGAAGAAGTCTGACAGACACCTCCTTAATCAAGTGCTCAAAGAGAACATCATTGACAATGGGACACATCAACATAACATCCCACTTGACAGTAAGATGTGGAAGAACACAGCCTCAATCCTGGGATATCCCTTCTAAAAATGCATGACCTGAATCTAATCACAAGGCAACATCAAACAAATCCAGATTGAAGGACACTTTACAAAATAACTGACCTGTAATCATCAAAAGTGTCAAGGTCACGAAAGTCAGAGATTGAAGAAGTACTGAAGAATGAAAAGTACTAAATCAACTTAACAACTAAGTGCAACACGTGATTCCAAACAGGATTCTTTTGCTATTAAAAAAATGTTATTAGGACAATTGGCTTATCAACATTAAATTTCCTAATTTTGTGGACTGTACCGTGGTTATCTAAGAGAGAGTCCTGATTTGTAGGAAATACACACTAAAGTATTCAGGAATGATGAGGCATCAAGTTGCTAAATTGCTCAGGGGGAAAAAGAAGTAGTTTCTTGCACTCTGACATTTTCGGTAAGTTTGAGATTATTTCAAAATAAGGGAAAAAATGCAATGAAAATAACTCTCCTCATCAGCTATATTCCCCAGAAAAACAGAATAACTTCTTGATTCTGAACCTTTATTGGTTTTCAGAGTAATGAGTTGGTGCCATAGAAATTTCCAATGATGACAATTCTTTAAAGTATTAGTATGCACTCAGTTTTATAGTTGCTATGGTTCAATTAATTGCAGTGATTATTCTTTTTGGTTCTCACAATTGTTCCTGTGTCCATTTGCCACAACTCTTGGTAGGCAATAGTTTCCCTTCTTCTTGTACATAATAAGAGTTTCCAAGTTCATCATTTATATTTCCTGCCCCAACCATGCAATCAATTTTTAAACCTTGAAAAACCCAGAGGAGAAGTCCATCCCTTCCAAACTAACTTAATTAATTCCTTTAAAAAAAAATAGCCAGGTATGGTGGCACATGCATGTAGTCCCAGCTACTTGGGAGGCTGAGGTGGGAGGATCACTTGAGCCCAGGAGTTCAGGACCAGCCTGAGCAATATAGTGAGACCCAGTCTCCAAATAAATAAATAAATAAATAAATATGATAAACGATGGTTTAATTGTGTTACTTTTCTCATTCTAGGCATGGAGAGATTCGTGAGTTTACTTCTTTGTTTTATTTCTCTAGTAAAAATATTTACAAGTAATAAGCAGGTCAATTTTCAGAAGCCTCTTATCCTAAAACTAGAGCTGGCCAATATTGTATTATTCAATCCAGCCTCCCCATGTTCAAGTTTAATCCCTTTGACGTAAGGAAGGCTAATCCAAAAACCACTCGCCAATGCTAGGGAGAATTCGTGCAATCATTCATGCACACATGGAATTGAGAACCCACTTTGGGCCAAACACCGTTATTGGTACTGAGGACAAAGCAGTTCACAGCAACCAGGAATAAACTCCTGTCTTTGAGGAGGGTACTTTCTAAAGGGAAGAAACAGACCATAGCAAGATCAATCAGTAAATTATAAAGCACGAGAAAAACAGAGTAAGAAAGGGCGATGCAGAAGGAGATACAGTCGTAAATAAAGGGTTTCAGGATGGGCCCCACTGAGAAGGTGACATTTGAACAAACACTTAGAGGAGGTGAGTAAGTCCTGTGGTTTTCTGGTGGGAGAGATTTCCGGGCAGAGGAAACAGCTTGGGTGAAGATCTTGAGGTGCAAACATGCTTTGAATATTTGTGAAGTCATAAGGAGGCTACTGTGGCTGAGTGGAATGAGCAAGGTGAAGAGAGAAGGTCAAAGACAAAAGGCAAGGGTCGGGGGAACAGCGCACCTAGAGCCTTGTAGGGCATTTTAAGGGAGTGGGCTCTGACTCTGAGTGCCATGGAAAATCTTCTCTGGTTTCTGGACAGAGAAATGAATTTACCCAACTTATATTTTAACCAGATTGCTCTGGCTAGAGGAGGATTACAGAATGGAGGGGAGGAAGACAGACGCAGAGACCAGTTAGGAAGCTGTTGTCATGGTCTATGGGAGATGACGGCTGCTCAGACAGGTGATAACAGCGAGGGAGATGACAAGTTGTCACATTATCAACATCTTTTAAAGTAGAGCCAACAGGATTTGCTGAAGGACTAGATATAGATGCGACAGAGAGAGAGAGAGAGAGGGGGGAGTCAAAGGTAATCCTCAAGAGTTTTGGCCTGAGCAACTTAAAGCATGGAAGTTCCATCAACTGACATGGTGAAGAATGTGAGAGAAGCAGGTTTTGGGGAAGTTGCTCGAGAGCTCAGTTTTGGGCAAAGTAGGGCTGGACATAATCTACCAAACATCCAAGTGCAGATGTCCTGTAGGTAACTGAAGAGGAAAGAGAAACAGGGTGAACATGAAACTTTCTCTTCTAGACTGACAATCTCGTCTTTCTTTTTACCATCCAATATAGTCTGAGCCCTCCAAGGCCCTAACTTGTTAAATGGCATCTGCCCTAAGCCCAGGTGAGTTCATGCAGTATCTCAAAACCAGGAAATAGTTTTTTCTTAGAGAAAATATGACCTCATCAAAATTAAAATACACAAGTTTCCAGGACCTGGCATTTATATCACCCATTGCTTTAGGCAACCTTTTGTGTTTCACATTCCTTCGTCTCAAAACTCAAGTGTTAGGTGATCATCTATAAAAGACGGAAGTCAGGCAAGGGGGTCCCTTGTGGCCAGAGACGAATACATCCCTTATCACACTGCCTCCCAATGATTTAGAGTTATTTGTTTACTTGTCCATCTTCTCCACTCGACTTGGAAGTCCTCAGAGAGGCGAGACTGTACCCTTTTATTGCTGAATTATAAGGATGATAATTCATGTACTTCCCCTTCGATGAACTTGTCATACATGTCACAGTGCTAATTGCTTTCAGGCATTTAATCTGCACACAACCCTATGAGATGCGCATTATTTATTCCATTTTGTAGAAAGGTTAAGAAATTTACATAAGAGTCATGCTGATGTGGAGAGGGCAGAGCAGTCCAATGCCCACCTCTGTGAATAAGGGCCCCCAGGGGCATCCACAGCCTCCCTCCTGGAACCTGGGAGTGGTACCTCACAGGGAAAATGGAACTTTGTGGGTGTGATTAAATTAAGGATTTTGGAGATGGGGAGATTATCCTGGATTATCCTGGCAGGCTCGATGGAATCACACAGGTCCTTCTAAGAGGGAGGCAGGAGGTCAGACTGAGTAGGAGGAGATGTGACAAAAGAAGCAAGAGTGGTAGTGAGCTGATGACAGTGAAGAACAGGAATTGATAGTAGGAAAATGTGTGCTCTCTTTGATTCTAACTGATGCTATTCGCTTCTGTGACTATGCTTGCTTTTAGTTGTTTAATAAATATAGTTAATCAGAATGAAAAACAGAGATAAGAGCAAAGGTAACTCCATGATAGGCTAGGCTTCCTGGATGTGAGAAGCCTAGTTCTGCTTCTGTATATATGGCTTGCTGGCTTGGTGCTTAGCGTAAGTGGAGCCATGGCAGGCTTCACTAAAGTAAAGGAAAACAAAGCCCCGGGGAGGTAACTGCAAGTTGCTTTCTGATAAAGGGCTGGAGAATCCAGGTGCCCTCCAACCAACTAAGTAGATAAGAAGAGCAAGACATGATCAGCGCATGAATGGCTTGTGCAGGGCATGTGTTCCCAGTATGGCTTGTAACCAAAAACTAGAAGGTATGCAACAACAGCCCCCCTCCCCCCCGTCGGAGACCCTCCTCTTCCCCTGGATGATGTTAACTACAACTGGCGCCAGTGCAAAAAGCCCGAAACTTAGAGTCAACAAACCTGAAGCCAACGCGATCAGCCACTCCTAAACAAAAGGAACAAATAAACTGAAGGGGGATAAAGTGCAGACTAGTGTGTCGTGTACAGACTAGTGTGTCGTGTGCAGACTAACGTGTTGTGTGCAGAATAACGTGTCGTGTGAAAACTAGCATACAGAAAAGTATAAAAGCCTAATCTTTACCCCAGGGCGGGGTCCTAGTTCCTAGAGAGGCCACTGCGTTGGTGCTCTGGAATTTGGACCCTGGCCCAGGGCTAGTCAATAAACTCCTTTGCCTTTTTGCAGCCTCAGTGACTCTGCCTCTCTGTTCCTGGGGCCAAGGGGAACCGGATCTAACAACAGGTCCCCGAGCCAAGGAATGGAGATGGCCTCTAGAGGCTGGAAAAGACAAGGGAACAGATTCTCCCCTACAGCCTCCAGAGAGGAAGAGGGACAGCCCTGCCAACACCTTGATGTTGAATTCTGGACTTCAGAACAGTAAGATGATAAATTTGTGTTGTTTCAAGCCACTATGCTTCTATGGTCCATATACCCCAGGATCTATGGCAGTGCCTGACACACAGAGCACTCAGGGGGTGTTTGCTAAGTGAACTGCTGAAGGAGGAGATTTTCCTCTAAGGCTCTCTTGCCTGTTCCAATCTGAACCCCTGACCAAGGGAATCTAGCCTCCCTGAAGAGACGCAGGCAGGAGCAGACCAGGTATATCTGGGGGGGATGTGGGGATGGGGTTTCCTTACTGCTAAATTGAATGGATGAACTAATTATAGTCTGAAGCTTATTCTATGCCAGTCGGCGCTCCCTGGAAGACATGACAAAATATGACTCTAATTTACAGCTGTGATTTAGAGCCACGGGGGTGGAGGGAGGTAGGAGGAGGAGGGAAATTGGCTATTTTTATATCAACAACTTAGGATCTCTCTTCCATTCCCTACAGAAGTGCATTAAGAATCAGAAATGATCCAGTTAAAATTATAAGCAGCATTAGTAAAAAGATGAGCAAAGATCATATTTTACAATCGAATTCCTTTATAAAAGTATTTCACGACGAATTGGAACAATGACTACGTATACACTCTGCAATAGCACGTAACTTGACCGGCCCCCTTCTCTGAGACCATCGTGGCTTGCTCTTTAAACAAGGAAGATGATATTTTCTGCATCAATATTAATAAAGGGAAAGTTTTCCAAATTCATAAAGTCAATACACCCCAAAGCTTTGCTGCTTAAGAAATGAAGAGCTGGAAATCTGAAAATTGTTTAGGTTTCATAAATGGCTCATTGTGCTATGGGGGGTTAGTTCCCCTCTCTGTATCCCAGTTTCTCTAGCCACTTAAAATCCTGTAAACTTTTTCTGCAGAAACTTCAAAACTGCTTCTGATCTTTTAAGAGTGAGTACTATTATACATACACAGAAAGATGGTTACAACTCCGACTAAAAATAGTCAGAACTAAAGTCTCAAATTCATATGTTTGCCGTCATTATTTGTAGTTGACCTAGAAAGTAAATTATTGGATAGATATAAGCTAAGATCAGTCACTGCCTCTGCTCTAGAACTTCTGATTAGATTGGCAATTCCCAGTGTTCCTGGCTTGCCCAGTTTTGCAGCCAAGGCCCCACGTGGTCCTGAATGGCTTTGGAATCTGAATAAATCACACATACTAGGAGTCCATCGAGACCACCAGGAGCTCAATGTATTTGTAACCTGAGACAGGATTTTATTGCTTTTCAGATTAACCGTTAAAAATGTTTTGCTTTTCTGCCTCAGGGGTATTAGTTTGATGTATGAGGCAGGGAGATTATTAAATCTTTGTTGTTCTGCAAAGATGTAAATTAAACCACAGCACCTCCTTAGCCACCTTCCCTGTATGATCTGTTGATTTATTATTAACTTGTCACTCTTGCATGCTCATCAAAACAACCAGCACCATGATTAATTACTCCTGTTTATTTAAGTGTTTGTCATTCCAACTTTTTGTAGACAAGATAATACAAAGTCTCCTGATTTCTTTGCAGAACTGTACAGTGAGGACTTTTAGAGGACTAATCACTTCAATGGATACATTCGAAAGAAAGGTACATGTAACTGTATATTGTTCTATCAGTTTTAAATAAAGCTGCACTTCATTTTGGCTTCCCTTGCTCAGTCAAACGTCACATTGGCTGATTTTGTTCCTTTGGAACAAGACTTTGTTCAGGTCTTCCAAAGACTTAGAAGAGGTCCAACATTAAATGGACATAAACTCTAAAATTCTTTTTTCAATTTTGTCACAATGCAATTCAATAAAGACAGTATTTATTAGATTTCTTCTGTGTGGCAAGCAGCAAATGTGAATGTATTCATTCCTTCCTTCAATACAATATTTACTTAATGTCTTTAATGCACCAGTAATGGTACTAGGTGTACCATTCACTGTTCAGAACAATGAACAGAACTTACCTCCATGAGGTTACTTGTTATTTCCCTTCCGAAGGCATTTGTCTCTCCATATTATGAGCAGGGGAGAATAAAGAGACAGTGGGAACTGGATAAAAGGGAAGAAAAGCACAATGTCTCCCTCCTAAGGTAAGTTTGCACAAAACAGAAACTAAGCTGAGTCAGGTTTGGTAAGACAACTGCAAGGCTCAGTCCCCGATCCTGGTCCGGTTTGAGTCTGCAGGACTGAACTGCACCAAAACTATGGCATTTCACCTCTTCCTTTTTTCTCTCTTTGTACCTGTCTTATCACAGATCATCTGGTTTGCTGAATAATCGCTGAAGAAAGAAGTATTCAAATGAACTTTGGAGGCATGGCTGCCTGGCCTCTGCCACGAGAAAAAGTCACCTTACCAGTTTAAATGGTTGGATTATAACCTATTATTTTTTAAGATATAGGTTAGAGATACATTCTGATGGGTTTGGGGGGCAATAGTATGATAGCAAAGATTTGTTTTAAAATACTCAAAATCAAAAAAGATGAAGGGAGAGAGAAAGGTGATGTCGCTGATTCTCTAAAACAAAAATATATATATATATATATATATCTCCTTTTAGATTGAAACAGTATCTAAACAAAGTCTAGACATTAGATTTGGTTGAAGTATCTTTTACTTGTGACTTTTCTCTCTATGTCCTTTAGAATATGACCAAAATGATCTTCAATATTTGATTTTTATCCAGGATAAGGAATACCTCCAAGCCTAAGGTATGCTACTGGTGAAACCTCATTATATAATATTTTCAAGGACAAACTATCAATGGAGACAGTGATCATACAAGTTATAATTCAAATGGAGAAACTGAGTCAGAGGGGGTACTGTTCGTAATTACACTGCTGTAAACCAGGACAAGTGGTCACCCTACCAGCAGAAGCCATTAGGGTAAAAATGAAGATCAGGTGTCTGGTTTCCACTTGCGAGTTGGAGAGCTGGGAAAGAGCTAGAAAGAATGCCCCTCCCACCCTTACAGTTAAAAAAATAAAATTGAACAAACTGCAAGTTAACAACTTCTCTAGGATCCATCAACGAGTTGAAGGTGAAGAAACAACTAGTCAAAAAAAAAAACGCCAACTAGCCTGAAATCTGGGGAGAGAGAAGTACCTGCAGGAAGACACAAATGCAAGCACTTGTTTACTTGGGGCAGTTGAACGCCCGTAAGGACTCACCTGGAACTGTTAAAAAATTGTGGCGGCTGAGTACCGGCTGGCGCCAGAATATGGCCACGACACAAGGGGAGTTCACACACTCACAGGCTTCTCTCTGCGCCTCCGGTGGGCACCCACAAACGATGATGGCACCAGTCCTGAGAAAATGTCCCTGGGGGAGGGAGGAGCAGCTGCTGCTGCCAGGGCATGGAGCCCCGCCCAGATCCTTCCTCCCTGTGTCCCCTATTTAAAAAAAGACCTCACCTGAGATGAGGAGGTAGGGCAACAACCACTGTCACCTGGAGGGCACAGCTGAACATCCACTGCAGCTTAGGGAAGGAAATAGGAAAAACCTTTCACATCTCAGGGAGGAGCAGGAATATATGCTGAGCCCAGAACTGTCACTGGGTAGGACAGGAGCCCAAGAAAGGTCACACCCCTGAGACCCAGGAACACAATGCTCTCTGAACACTGAGGCTTAGTCAGAACACCAGAGAACACTTCCTTCACCTGTCACCATCATGTGAAGCAGCACATAAGAGCAGTGGATTACTGCTGAGAGGGCCCAGCGAGAAGCAAGGGCATGGAGAGAAACTCCCCTGGGAGTCATTGCATAAGGGGGAGGAGTAAAGCTTAGGGTACAGGGCACTGAGAAAAGCCCTCTTGATGGGTAAACCTGCCCTCATCCTAAACACAGCATTTTACTAGAGGAGTTTGAAGCCTCTGGCACACTGAGGAGAGCCCTGGGAATAGCAAACCCCAAACCCACCTCAACTCCTGTCCAGGTTGGTTCACATCCCATACTATAAGTCTAGAAAAACAAAACATGTGCCATTTGCAGGCATAAATCTATGCTGTCTTAAACAAGATGTCCAGCTTTCAACAAAAAAACAATCTGATGTGCAAAAAAAAAAAAAAAGAAAAAGAAAACCCAAAACTAAAAAGAACAAACAAAAAAGCACAATGCCAGGAGACAAAGCAATCAACACAACCAGACTCATTTTATTTTTATTTATTTAGAGACAGGGTCTCACTCTGTTGCCCGGGCTAGGGTGCAGTGGCATCATCATAGCTCACTGCAATCTCAAACACCTGGGCTCCAGCAGTCCTCCTGCTTTAACTTTCCAAGTAGCTGGAACTACAGATGCACCACCATGCCCGGCTAATTTTTTTTTTTTTTTAATCTTTTGTAGAGATGGGCTCTTGCTATGTTGCTCAGGCTGGTCTCAAATTCCTGGTCTCAAACAATCCTCCCACCTCAGCCTCCCAAAGTGCTAAGATTACAGGTGTGAGCCACTGCATCCGGCCCAGGCTCATATGAGACACAGATGTCGGAACTATCAGATACGGAATTTTAAATAGCTATGCAAAATATGTTGAAGTCTCCAATGAAAGAATTGGCCAATATTCATTGACAGATGGGTAATTTCAGCAGAGAGATGAGAACTGTAAGAAAAAAAATACAGTGAAATGAAAAACACAGTAATGGCGATCAAGATTGTCATCGACAGGCTCATCAGTAGACTTGACAGAGCTAAGGAAAGAATTGGTGAACTTGAAATCATCCAAACCTTTTGAAAGAGAAATAAAAGTAAAAAACAAAAACAGAACATAAGCATCCAGGAACTATAGAACAATAGTTCTATAATAACTATCTAACAGATGTGTAGCTAGAATTCCAGAAGAAGAAACAAAAGAGAAAGAGAAATGGGGTAGAATAAATATTAAAAGGGATAATGGCTGAGAATTTCCAAAATTAATGACATACATCAAACCACAGATCCAAACTACCAACCAAAATAAATACCCAAGCCAGACACAGACATATCATATTCAACTTATGAAAACACAAAACAAAATCTTGAAGGAGACCAGAGTGGGATGGGGGAAGACACATTATCAAAGAGAAATAAACACAAGAATTATAACAATCATCTTGTTAGAAAACAAGTAAGCCAGAAGACAATAGAGTAACATTTTTAAAGAAAAAAAAATGGTGTCGACACAGAATTCTCTACATGGTAAAAATATCTTTCAAAAATAAAGGATAAAAAAGACTTTCTCAGAAAAACAAAAACTAAGAAAATTAGTTGCCCTCAGGATCATACCATAAAAATTTTAAAGGCTGTTCTTCAGAACAGAGAAACTGGATACCAGACAGAAACATAGATTTAGATGAAGAAATAAAGAATGCTAGAAATGAAATAAATAAAGGGAAGACAACAATTTGGGTTTTATTGCTTTTAATTGCTCTGAATGGTAACAGTATAAAGGAAAAAAAAAAAGGCAGCAATACATTATACATTATAGCATATGTAGAAGTAACATATGAAACAAAAATAGCCCAAAGGATGAGAGGAACAGATTGGAAACATAATTGCAAGGTCCTTGCAGTACACGCAGGAGTATACTACTACTTCAGGGTAGACTCTGATTAAACAGTTATAGTGTAACTACTAAAAAAATTTTTAAGAGGTATAAATAGTAAGTCAATAATATAAATAAATATAAATAACAAAAAATGCTTAATTAACCCAAAAGAAGGCAGAAAAAAGTTGAAAAGTAACTCACAGAAAACAGGTAGCAAGATAGATTTTGATCCAATATCAATAATCACATTAAATGAAAGCAGTTGAAACTTACCAATTAAAAGGCAGAGATTCTCAGAGTGGATAAAAATGCAGCTATATGCTGTCTACAAGAAACCCACTCTAAATATTTTGAAAATGAAAATACAACATACCAAAATCTGTGAGATGTAGCTAAAACAATGTATAAAAGGAAATTCATTGCATAAAATGCTTATCTCAAATCACTAATCTAAGCTTCTACAAAACCTAGTTTTTTGAAGAGATCAATAAAGTTGATTTAAAAAAAAAAAAACCTAGCGGTACATCACTACAGATGCCTCAGATATTAATAAGACAATAAGAGAATACTGTGAAAGACTCAATACCTATAAACTTTAAAATTTAGATGACATGGACTAACTCCTTGAAACAATGAACTACCAAAACTCACTCAACAAAACCACCAAGATAGTTATGTGACTACTAAAGAAATAGAATTTGTAGTTAAAAACCTTCCAATAAACAGAAACTCCAGTCCCAGATGGTTTCACTAGGGAATTATAACAAACATTTAAGAAAGAAATATCAATTCTAAGAATCTCTTCCAGAAAATAGAAGAAAAGAGAACATTTCCTAACTCACTTTATGAGGCCAGCATTTCCCTGATGCCAAAATCAGACATTACAAGAAAACTGCAAACCAATATTTCTTATGAACATAGAGATCAAAATTCTCCAAGAAATTTATCAAATCAAATCCATAAATATATCAAAGGGATAACATGTGGAGTTTATCCCAAGAATATAAGGCAGATTTCAACATTCAAAAATCAGCCAATATAATTCATCATATTAACAGTCTAAAGAAGAAAAACCATATGTTTGCCTCAACTGATATAGAAAAGGCATTTGACAAAATTCAACATCCATTCATGATTTAAAAAAAAAAAAAATCTCAAAAACTAGGAATAGAAGGAAACTTCCTGAACAAGATGAAGGACTTTAAAATAAAAAAAAAAAAAACCCTACATCTAACACCAGAATTAATGATGAAACACCATTTCTCCCTAAAATCAGGAAGGAGGCAAGAAAGCACTTTCTTACCATTCCTACTCAACATCATAGTCAAAGGCCTAGCCTGAGCAAAAAGGCAAGAAAAAGCAATAAAAAGCAGAGACTGGAATGGAAGAAATAAAACTCTCTGTATTTCAATATAACCTGATTGACTCTATGGATACTCCCAAAGAATTCACAAAACAGCTCCTAAAACTAAACAAGATCTTATCAAAGTCAGAAGACACAAGGTCAATACAGAAAAACTAATAGTGTTTCGATACACTAACGATGAACTATATAGATTTAAATATAAAAGTAATCTGTGCAAAATATGTATACCCCGAACCACAAAATGGCAGTGAAAGAAACCAAAGACAACCTAACCTAAATAAATGGGGAGATACACCGTCTTCATGGTTTGGAAGATTCAATATGATTAAGGTGTCAATTCTCCCCAGTCTGATCTATAGATTCAACATAACCCCAATTCAAATCTCAACAGGACTTTTTTGTAGATATTGACAGGCTGTTTCTAGAATTTATATGGAAAGACAAAGGATTCAGAATAGCCAAAATAATTTTAGAAAATATAGTTGCAGGACTTAACACTAACTGATTTCAAGACTGGTTATGAAGCCACAGTAATGATGACAGGGTGGTTACTGAACAAATGATAGATGTGGAGCAACACAAAAGAGGGTCCCGAAATAGACTCATACAAATATAGCCAACTATTTAAAAGCTGTCAAGGCAATTCAGTGGAGAAAGAGTAGACTTTCAACAAATGGTGTTTTTTATACATAGCAATTTCCATATGCAAAAAAAAATGAACCTTGACCCTTATCTCACACTTTATGCCAAAATTATCTCAAAATGGGGTCATATACCTAAATCTAAAATATAAAACTCTAAAATGTCTAGGAAAACAGAATATAAAATGTTTGTTACCTTAGGTTAGCAAAGTTCTTAGATATAACATGTACCAGATAAGAAAAAATTGATACATTCATCAAAATTAAAAACATTTGCTCTGCAAAGCCACTGTGAAGAGAATCAAATTAACCTGCCACAGACTGATGGAAAATATTTGCCAACCACATGTTCCAATCCTTCCACCCACCTCTAACCCTTGGCAATCACTAATACGTTCTCCATTCCTATTGTTGTGACATTTTTAGAATGTGATATAAATGTTGCTTCTCATTTTCAGATTCCATGAGATCCTTATAAATCTTACTTAAATCAAAAATAAGGCACATGAAGAATAAACAAGGGAATGAAAAACTCTTAGGCATTGGAAATTACTCAGATATTTTTGGTTTGATTGACTAAGGAAAATTAGGAACTTCTGGAATAGCTTCAAATTCAGGGATTGGCTCCAAGAACAATCAGTCCCCCATTTCTTTAGCACCTTAATCAGACACAAAATAAATGATAGGTTTGGCCCTTTGTGGTTTTGTAACCACAGAACCAGTTCAAGCTGGTTCGACTTTGTCAACAATAGAATGTTGTGTTGTTTTTCAGCCACAAGGGTCAGGCAGGTTGCAAGTCACAAGCGTGCGCTGATGAACCAAGCATGCCTGCTTAGCAGCTCAGGAGCTGAGGAGCTGGCGGGAATGAAAAAGTCACGCACTTACAGAACCTGATGGTTTGGAAGATTCAATGTAATTAAGACGTCACTTCTCCCCAGTCTGTCTATAGATTCAACATAATCCCAGTCAAAATCTCAACAGTCTAAGTACCTGGACTACAGAGTGCAGGCCAAATTAAGAAGCAAGAAGGGCCCTATTTTGTTGCAACACAAAATTAAGAGCCGGGGACGCAGCACCACCCCTCTACATAACTCAATCAAATTATGCCTGGTAGTATTTTCCTGCCTCCTTCATAGATACTTTCTTCCTACAAAAACTGCCCCTAGATCCCAGCTCAGGGAGACAGACTTGAGTATTGATTGCCTCCTGTCTTCTTGCTGGTCAACCTTGCAATAAAGCTTTTTCTTTTCTCAAAAGCCAATGCCATAGTATTGGTTCCTATGTGCTTCAGACAGCAAACAATGTAACAAGTGATTCCTATTTAGCAGGAGATGATAATTCTGTACAAAACCATATTTTAAGAGATTAATTTTTATTTTACTTTTCTCATATAAAATATTCCTATGTAAAAATGTACTCTCATTGCATTTTCCATTTTACTGTGAAGTTTTACCGGCAATTTCTTATGTTCTTTCGATTTTTGGAAATCACATTAGAGTCAGGTCTTGTGGGAACTGAAAGCAAGGCAGCTTGTTCCTCTCACAGAACTTGTATGTCGTTTTCATGGACTGTCTAGTACGCTCTATGAATGACCTGTTTCTCTTCATTCTATTTTTTTTTTTATTTTCAAGCTTAAGAGATCATTGCTGCTCCCAATACTTTGGCTTGCTTATGAATCTCATTAAAAAAAATATTTACAGAGCATCAGCTACATACCAGGTGCTAATTGACCCTGGGGACATTTGGTGAATAAGAACAAAGACCCCTCCCTTCACTGTATTGGAAGGAGACAGTA
The DNA here is from genome assembly GCF_041146395.1 of Eulemur rufifrons. Lineage (NCBI taxonomy): Eukaryota > Metazoa > Chordata > Mammalia > Primates > Lemuridae > Eulemur > Eulemur rufifrons. Next base: position 15,370,203 of record NC_091005.1, on the reverse strand, counting down.
AGTAAGTACACAAATAAACAATTCAAACTGTGAACAAAAGCAAATCAGGATTCTGTGTTACAGAATGGTGATGGCAGGGTAGGTGAATGGGGCTAGGGATTAGGTGGTCAGTGAAAGTTTTCTGAGAAGACGGCATTTGAGCTCAAACATTAAGGATAAAGAAGAGCCAATCATGAAAAGAAATAAAATAAATGCTTCATGAATTTGTATGTTGTGCTCTATTCAGAATTTTTCAGTCTATTTCCAGCTCCTAAACTTACAGCTTCGGGGCTCACTCCTCACTGCTTCTCTTTAAATTCTCCAATTGCTAAAGACTCTGATCAACTCAGTCGTCTTTTCTTTTACAGACTTTAAAGCCCAGATCGCTGACTCAACTTGGCCCAATCAAATGGTAGGGGATAAAGTGTGGTGGAATAATATAAAATACACCAATAGTCACACTAAAAAAGACAAAAGCTCTATACAGATGAATTTTGTGAAAAGCAAAAAAGAAAAAAAGGAAGTCATAAAAGAGCTCCCCTGCCAAAAAGACACCACGCACTGTTTTCCAAAAGAAATTCTACCAGGCCTTTAAAGATCATCTTAACTACTTAAACTATTTCAGGGCACAGAAAAAATAGTCCACATTATTTTTATAAAGCAAATTTAACATTGATTCCAAAACCAAAGATTGCACACACCCACACACACACACACACACACACACGATAGACAAATCTCATTTATTAATGTAAATATTGATGCAAAAATTATAAATACAATATTAGCAAACAGAATCCCACAATCCACCATGATCAAGTAGTACTTACTCCAGAACCATGAGTGATTTAATATTAGGAAATTAAAATAATTAATCATATTACTAGAACTAAAGAGAAAAATAGGTTCATCTCCACAGATTTAAAAAATGAAAAAATTTAAATACCCATTTGATTTTTAAAAATTTCAAAAAATGGGAATCAATATCTCTTTAATAAAAATAGTAAACCAAAAAATCAGTAGCTAATATAATGGAGAAAACACTAAAGCAGCAGTTCTCAAAGTATGGACCATGGACCCTTTCAAGGATCTGAGATCAAAACTATTTTCATGGTAAAACTAAGACATCGTTATTTCCCCCTTTCACAAAGTTAATAGTCGCATTGCTTGGGCAAAAGCAGTGATGGGCAAAACTGCTGGTGCCTTAGCACAAATCAGGGCAGTGGCACCACACTATACCAGTAGGCACTGTATTCTTTTGTTTGTTTGTTTTGTTTTGTTTTGAGACAGGGTCTTTCTCTTTTGCCCAGGCTGGAGTGCAGTGGCATCCTCATAGCTCACTACAACCTCAAACTAAACTCCTGGGAGTGATCCTCCTGCCTCAGCCTCCTGAGTAGCTTGGACTACAGGTGCATACCACTGCACCTGGCTAGTTTTTCCTATTGCCCAGGCTGATCTCGAACTCCTGGCCTCAAGCGATCCTCTAGCCTCAGCCTCCCAAAGTGTGAGCCACCACAACCAGCCCTGACATTGTAGTCTTATCACATATACTCATAGTGGCCATTTTTACTTAAGAATGTGCTTGATGAAGTAGTAAAAATTATTAATTTCATTAAGTCTTGACCTTAGAGTACATGTCTTTAATATTCTTGATGCAGAAATGGAAAGTACTGTACACATAAATCTCTCTGCATACCAAAGTAGAATGGCTGTCTCCAGAAAAACCGTTTGTGCAATTGAGTTGCAAACTCAAATTGTGCACTTTTCATGGAACACCAATTTCACTTGAAAGAAAAACTGGCAGACGAACTACAGTTATTGATATTTGAGTATCTGGCAGACATTTTCCCAAAAATGAATAAAGTGAGCTGCCACTTCAAGGAAAATAACTGTCAGTATTTGTTGCCATGATAAAATTTGAGCATTCAAGTGAAAATTAGAATTTTAGAAAACTTGTATTCACCACTCTGAGCTTGATGGTTTCCCAATACTTAGATTTCTTGATGAGATCAGTGGTGATGTTTTAAAACACGATTTTTTGGATACTGAATAATCAATTGTGTCAACATTTGCAAGATCTGCATGACTCAGTGAACCAATAATTTCCAAATGACAAATTCATGGTGTTAAAAAAAATCACATTTGGGCAAATGATCCATTCAAAGTACAAGACAGACCAATGAATTTTAGTGTACAGAACACAAAAAAGTCATTAATATGGCTTAAGATCCTTCATTGCAACCAACTTGTAAGAAACTATCACCTGTGGCACCAAAAAATATTGATAATTACCTAAACAGATTATTAAAATACTCCTCCCTTTTCCAATTAGATATCTATGTGAGGCCAGATTTTCTTAAGTATAATAGTTTAACCAAAACAATGTATTGCAACAGATTGAATGTAGAATCAGATGAGAATCCAGCTATCCCCTATTATAAAAGACATAAAAAATGATTTGCAAAATGTAAACGATGCCACATTTCTCACTAAATTTTGTTTTGAAAATTATTTTTAATAAAAATATGTTATTTATAACATGTAATGGTCTTATCGTTATTTTTAAATTAGTAAAATTTAAAATTTTTCTCAATTAATTCCTAAAATGAATAATATCAATAGATATAATTCCCTTAAACAATACATCTTCGGGTTCCTCAATAATTTTTGAGAGAGTAAATTTTGAGACCAAAAAGTTTGAGATCCACCACACTATAGACATTGCCATTAAAGTCAGGATGATGTCAGCTCCGGGCAGAAAATATACATGATGAAACTGGCACATACTGTACCAGAATGTATGGAAGCTATCAATGACTGATGAATTACATTAAAAAAAAAAAAAAAAAAGACATGGGCATCAACATGAAGGAGCCCTTCTCCTACCTACCTAAGCCGAAAGTGAATAATTTGAACATCAAGTGAGAATAGTTGCAATTGATTAAAATACTTCAAATATATTACCACCCATGAGTTCCTAAATATAGTTTAAAAACAACCAAACAAAAATATCTCATTGTCACCTTTGAGGTTGCTAAGATACCTAACTTATTTTTATGAAAATTGATAAAGTGTTTAAAAAAATAAGCATTTGTCCAGCTTTTCCTGAACTATTTCAGAAAAAAGAACAAATAGTTGATGACTTTGAGTACATCATAATACAGAAGAAATGTGGTTAAATACTTACTTTGCAGCCCCTAATAGAGTAAGTATCAATATTCAATGGCTGATAAACCTATTAAGTGAAAAATTGATAGAAAACAATAATTGGATCAGACTGACAATGTCTAAATCGATTAACCTTAATATCACTGAGGGGCAACTAGCCATTCTGTGCTTCCTGGAGTGATGAAAAGTAAGTACACAACACCAGTTATGAAGTATTCTTGCCAAAAGTCATCAATCCTCTAGGTTTACCTACCAATTTACAGGAAATCTGTGGCATAGAGATTCAATTAAAAAGTAATCACAAGTAAATAATCAGCCAAATTCAGAATGTGAAAAAGGCTACAGAACAAATAACCAGTTCTTCAGCAGTTAAAATGGCATAGAAAAGAAATTGTCAGGGCTACGGGGTAGGGAGAGGGACTCAATTAAGAGAGATTTAACAGACACATTAAGTAAATGGACTGTGTAAAGCTTATTGGGATCTTTATTTGAAGAAACCAACTATAAAGATGCACTTCTGAGACATGAAAAATTTGAACATGGACTGGGTATTGGGTGACAATAATTTTGTTAGGTCTGAGAAAGTGTTTATCTGTTAGAGATATGTAGCTATGTATTTCATGAATTTTAAATACTCCAACAAAAAAAAAGTTTGGGAGGGTAAAACAAGTTCAGCAAAATGCTGATAGTTATAGAACCTGGGTGAGGGTACCTAAAAGGTTGTTGTATCATTTTAATTTTGTGCATATTTGCAAGTTTTCTATAATAAGAACCAATCAAATAGCATTCTGTAGACAGCTGTGTTGATGATATGGCATGCAAAATAAGTATATGTCATGTGAAGAGTTTATAATCCTGGCAAGAAAATGAAAGAATGAAAAAAAAGAAAAAGAAAGAACAATGTAAAATCACTTAAAATAATGCTCGAATTGAACAATGCAAGCAGCAAGTGCAATAGCTCCAGAAAGAGATTAATATTACCGCAGTTATCAGATAGTTGCAGGAATGATGCTTACTCTAATAAAAAAAAGAAATCCACTAGAAAATATTTATGCTTGTTTTGAATATTCTGAGCTAGTCTATTATACAGACTGATTTTTCAGTCCTGGAATTCTCTGGAAACAGAAGAGAAACTCTCAACAATATAGACAGTAAAAGCACATCTGTCTCACCCAGTAAAATAATTTGGTGTTGAAGTACAAACAATCTTAAATAGCAAAAAGATGCAGAAACACATAAAATACAGGTTTGTTCACAAAGATCTGTGGAATTTTTTTAATAAAAATATTCTTGCACCATAATGAACACAAATAGTTTAGAGAAAAAGAACAATCTCTACAAATGTTTTCCTTAAATCACATCAAAATTTAAGCCATTAGTAAAAAAATATGGCTGCAATATTAATATTAAATGTCCAATAACAAGCTAAATTGATCTGCTGCACTTGGTTTAAATGAACACAGAATGATTACACCTAGTTGATTAAGACACTCTGAAAAGACACAAAGATCAAGAGCTCAAGAAAATTACAAGAACGTTATGGGTACAATTTGCCAATGCGTATGCAACCTATAATTCGAACACAAGCAGACAGGACTTTTAAATAAAATTTTCAGTTGAGTGAAACTAAATGCTAACCTACACTTAGTGACAGATAATCTGTAAACCTTCTCAGTAATAAAGAACAGCAGGCAGTTTCCCATATCTGTGGTCATAAAGTTTCACCTCTTCCCAAATCATTCCAGTTAAACTTTTACTTATCCAGAGATAAGTTATCTTCATTTTCTGTATTGGCCAACAAAAAGAAAAAGCAAATATTGAAGAGATTTAATAAGGAGAGAATGGGGGGACGGAACTCCTTATTCAAAAAGGACAATTTTATATAAGCAAAAGAATGCATTAACTGGAGGCTCAAAATAACAAGCAACATCTCATTTTACATTTAATGAGGATTATTTTAATTATGTGTCCTAAAACGTACCTACATACTATGAGTTACTACATGTAGCATCAAGTTTTGCATTTACTTGCTACTTGGCCCATTAGGCCAACACTAAAACATGTTTAATATCCAAATAGAAATTCATTTTAATTGCAATATTGAATTTGAAGTAAGAAATATTCATCTTTCATTTCAATATTGAAATTTAGCTTTATAGTTAGTTCTGCTTCTAACATAAGCCTGAAATGTTTTATTCAGTTTTTAAAAAAGTAGTAATCAAATTTTCAGCCAGGTCTTACATATCTGTACCATCCAGATATAACAATTTGTCATCATTTTAATAGAGGGTATCATTTACATTGTCTACATTTTGTTCAAATTATATTAATTGTTAAATGAAGGAAATTTAAATAAGGCCTAATAGTATCAGCATACTTAATGTCTTTATTCTTTATAATAGAACATAAAGGTGAACATAAAACCTTTTATGCTTTGCTTGAAATCTTTAAAAGCATGTATTTTTACAAAAATGATAATCATTGTTTAAAACAATTAAAAAAACTTAAATAAAACTAAAAATGTCCTATTTCTTACTTTCATCTTAGAAAGCAAATACATCAAAAGTGTTATCCTTATTTTAAATCGAGGAGAGTATTTAAATATGGAAAATAAGATTTTGTTTGGATTTATAATCAACATTTTCATTTCCAGAAATGTGAGGGATTAACTGACTTTATGTACCTATTCCCATAGCACTATAACTAATTCAAAATATTCAACTAATGATCTCATCTGGAAATAAAAGATGAGGTCTGGCAGGGCGTGGTGCCTCACGCCTGTAATCCTAGCACTGTGGGAGGCCAAGGTGGGAGGATTGCTTGAGCCCAAGAGTTTGAGACCAGCCTGAGCAAGAGGGAGACCCTGTCTCTGCAAAAATTAGAAAAATTAGCCGGGTGTGGTGACATGGTATATGCTGTAATCTCAGCTACTTGGAAGGCTCAGGCAGGAGGATCCCTTGAGCCCAGGAGTTGGAGGTTGCAGTGAGCAGTTGTGATGGCCACTGCACTCTAGCCCAGGCAACAGAACGAGACTCTGCCTAAAAAAAAAAAAAAAAAAAAAAAGAGGTTTAAATATTTTTGAAGACCTGGTATTCTCACCAAAGATAAGTAAAATAACAAAAGCATGGGTAAACATGTTTCTTTCATCTCTTCTAATATTTTAACCCTGCTTCTTCCATTCTATTCCAAGATTTTTGGAGTAGAAAAAATAATTAACATAAATCTCTTTAAACAAAAACATAATTTCTAAAAAATGAGTAAAGTCCACAAACTTAGATTTTAAATTTCTTTCAAAAAAGATATTTTCAATGCACTTAAATATTTAAACATTACAACAAAAGCCCCCACTAAAATACAAAACTGACTTTTTTCTTTGGGAGAACAAAAATTAATATTGAAGAAATTAAATTTGTAAGACCTCTTTCTCACCTAAGTTTTTGGGAAACACATTTGTGAAGTTTAACTTTACTGGCTGTTAAAAACTTTTAAAAAAGCATGGTACCAGCCTGAGCAAGAGCGAGACCCCATCTCTACTAAAAATAGAAAGAAATTATATGGACAGCTAAAACTATATATAGAAAAAATTAGCCGGGCATGGTGGCGCATGCCTGTAGTCCCAGCTACTCGGGAAGCTGAGACAGGAGGATCCTTTGAGCTCAGGAGTTTGAGGTTGCTGTGAGCTAGGCTGATGCCACAGCACTCACTCTAGCCTGGGCAACAGAGTGAGACTCTGTCTCAAAAAAAAAAAAAAAAAAAAAAAAAAAAGCATGGTAATTAAATTAAAAATCTCAAAACCTATGGGAAAAAGTATTTTTAAAGAACAGTAACTACTTTGATGAAAGATACAAACCGTCTCTTATCTCTTACTGTCCTCTACTTTTTCTTTTTGGATAGCATTTTTCCTCTTTCTCTCAAAAAGAAATTCCAATAAATCATTGGTATTTATAGGAATTTACTGGATTCCTATAAATCATCTTTATCCAGCTCAAGTCTCATCTTACCTCTAGAGCAATGTGAATCCAATATATCAGATGAGCAGCAACTGATTCTAAAAGCCATGTAAAAAAGCACAATATATTCTAGTATACTCCAGTGTTATATATTCCAATACAGATTAGTGTTAAAAATCTAAGCATTCAATACTTATTTGAAGGGCTTAAAAGAAAGTTTTAATATTAGAATCTGGACCCAGGCTTTCATTCTTATCAGATGGTTAATATAAGTAAAAATAAACTACATTATTATTTTGAACCACACCTAGAAAAGCATAAAGACTATTAATACTAAGTGCAAATGGTTTTTCAAGACTGGTTTCTCTCTCTCTTGGTAACCAGTTTTCTATCAGACTTCCATCATCATACAACTGGAACAGCTTCCATGAAGTCACCAGTAGGAAATAAGATTTCTTTCAAAAATCTACTTCCAGGCCTCCCCTGGCTCCCCTCCCCCCCATTATGTACTTAATCTCTTTCCTGAAGTAGATCTTCCATAAATATTACAATATTAAGGACTACATTTTAATGAATGCAAATCAGAGGAAATGAAAGGACATTACCTCCCATTCAAACCTTCCTTTAAGAAAAGGTCTGTTTCCAAGTTATATTTTTAACTTCCCCGACGATTCTCTTTTAAAAAGATGAACACAAAATCTCTCTGCTAATGACTTTATTCATGAATCTATAATGGAACTCAAAATAGCAAAGAACATGAAAATTTTTCAGATTAATATTTATCAACCAAATACATCAGAGAATACATCTATTATTTATATAACTAACAAAAATGCCTAAAATGCACATGTGAGAATACAAATATTCTCCACTTGGTGGAACTTCAAGGTAATGAAGAATTGCCTGATACAGTTTGCCAGAAAAATACATTACACTATCAAATACATACAAAAGAAATCATATGTAACTGGTAAAATAACCATCTCATGGCTAATCTTTTGGTAAAGTGTCATTTTCATACTGAAAAAAGAAATTAGTAAAGATTAAAATTTTTAAATGCTGAGCTATCACTTCAAAAATATTAAGATTTTTTTGTTCATATTCACTACATTCATCACATTCATGTCTCCAATATGAGGCTACAAACACTAGCTTAAAACTTTAAAAAAACTTTTCATTCACAGATATCCAGGAAGTTAAAAATTATACCACTGCCAAATGAAACTTTTCATGATGAGTGTATTAGACACAATTTTTCATTGTTTTAAACATGATCTTTGGTTTAAAGCTGTCACCTTTTAGTTGGATGACTGTGGTTAGTAAAATATTCATACAACAGCACATTCATTTTATTTGACCCATAAAAGAAAATCAGGTCAATGGCCTAAGGGCAATGAATGACACACATCAAAAATCTGGCAAAATGAATTCCCTGAAATCCATAACTGACATGTTAAACGTTAAAGGAAATCAGTGTTGCCAAGATACGCACTTGCAAAAGGAAAAAAAACTAAGTAAATAAAGGAAATCAGTGTTGTTGAGGAATGGCTCACCTCCTTTCATCAATGAACACCATTAGCCACTGAGAGGAAATGAGCTTGGAAAAAACTATCTAATCTGAATGAAGGCACACAGGTGCAAATCTCAAGCAGATAAACAAGAACAACCAAGCTGCATATGTCAGCATGGGCGTACTGACCCCAAGCACATACACGCATCCCATATTCAGAGGTTGAATACCATCACTGCATAGATTCCATCACATGGACGAATTCTACGCTTATGAATGTATATATCCCAGAGATCAGAACTAGCTGCTGGTTTTCCAGAATTAATGAGACTTTGAATGATGCAAACACTGACGTTTCCCTAAAAGGTTTTAAATTAATAGAGCCAATGGGATGCAATAATACTGGATAAATGGTAAATCATAAAGCTGAATCTCAGAAAGGACATGTTCAATTTCGTAACTGAAGGCTGCTGACAATTTCTTCTCTCTCTCCCTGAATAATCAAATGCAAATGCCTTTTAGCAATGGCAGCATTCAAATCCCACAAAAAATCAAGTAGTGCCCCATTAAGGAGCACCTCCATTGGCACAAACTGCAAAACCTGCTGGGGTGCGTCAGAGTTAAGCAAAGTGCTCAACAGTTCATTCACATTCTGCAGATACTGGAAAACTGGATTTGGAAGGTCCTTATAACCAACACATAGCAGGACTGCACAGGTCCTCAGGGGCTCAGAGGATGTGGGACAAGAAAATGTGATGAATCTAAAACAACTGTGGAGAACAAAGATCAAACCAGCCATAAATCTTGTGAAACAAGAAAGTACAGGCAAAATCATAACATCTCCTGTATGAAGCTGTTGCAATGAATGTAGAAGGCAGTCTAAAAATAAATGCTGGTAAGTTGGGTCTCCATCATGAAGCAATGAACAGCTAAAAGTCAGGAGTTCAGCTGATTCCAGGAGTTGAACTTCCAATGGTATATGCATTTTGATATCACGGAGAGTCGGCAAACCCACAAGGAGGCACTTTATTGGGTTGCTGGGTTCTACACCCTGCTCATCCTGAAGGCACTTGGTAAGGCTAAACAACTCAGAAAATATCAGTTCTTCAGAAAAAACATGACAAGAACAATAATATTGCTGTTTTGGCCTATACTTAGAATCCGAATTCAAAGCTCCTCCTAATGACTTTTCAATGACTTCATTAAGAGTCTTTAAAATTTCACCATCACAGAAAGGAGAACACTTTACCTTTGGCAGTTTCTTTCCCTCTAAAATATGCCATAAGTGACACTCAAGATTGGAAGCTGTCCCTTCTAAAAGAGAACTTTGCCCAGGGTGATATACACCATGCTCTTCAGCCCAAATGTTAAAGTATCCTTTGGCTACTTTATCTTTCCATGAAAGGGTTTCCAGCATCTTCCTTTCATTATAGGTTTTAAAATATCTGTTCCTCTGCCCAAACCATTTTGTATTTGTACTACAACCAATATTTGACTTTTTTACTAGCCAATTATTTCTGGCAAGAGGCTTCAGTTGATATTTTTGCATGAAATATTGTACAGCACAATCCCTTAAATTATTCAGCTTTGTTTGTTCCCCTTTTCCCATGCACTCAAACAGACGAATGTTCTCAGAAATAGTCTCTAGCTGGTATTTATGAAAGAACGCACAACATTCTTCGTGTCTTTTAAGAAAAGATTCAGGAATCACATGACGGGGAAAGAGGGCTTTCCTGGTCATTTCAGTCCCAAAATTCAGCACCATCTTAGATAACAGAGGACAGATGGCCTCTCTTCCCTTATAGTGAAGACATATCACATAGACTTCTGAGTTTCCCGCCTTGCTCGTAGCAGGTTTGAAAACATGGACTTGGTCAAAGGAACAGTTTAGCAGGTACATCAGGTTTATGGAACAATGTTCAAACAAAGTAAACATCTTCAGAACAAAAGAGCCACCATTTCCAAGAGTGGTCAGAGCAGTGACAACTTCACAGTAATGCAGAGAAGAGACTAAAGCTTCTTGTTCACCTGGGTTTCCTTGGCAATCAAAACTCCCATCTGCAGTGATCAAGTGAATGGTAGCTATGCTGCTTATGAAATTCTGAAGTCCACTCAGGTATTTCTGGGTCATGATATCACCGGTGTTATCTGGACCAAAGTACCAGCAGTGCAAGGTATTTGCAATGAGCCGGTCATCCATAATCATGGTCAGATTGTCATTGGCTTCATGGTAGGGATTCAGAGTATTAGCTACCCAACTCCAATCACAAGGGAATCTATGGGATTTTAAGTAGTGATTGAGACTAGCTATAAAAGCTCCGGGAGCTTCACAAAGGTGTAGCGAATTCAGTTTTCCATTCTGAAAAGCTTCCTGTGGAATCAGTGGAAAGCTACACAAAATCTCATGGAACTTACACCATGCTTGAGTACAAAGTTCAGCATTCATAGATTTTCTAACATGGGAAATGATTTTTCCTGCTTTATTAGTGAAAGCAGTGTGCTCATGCCACTCATCCAATTTCTTATCACTCAGTAGGTTTTTTACTTCATTTAGGGAGTGCTTCAAATCAAGAAAGGCATTAAATTCTGTGTGGTCACAGGTGAAAATCTCACTGGGATCTGGTAACTGCCACTCATCATCAAGTGGCTTGCCATAAGAAAAATTCTTGGCAAAGAGTTCAAAAATGTCAGCCAGAACATCTGGGCTGAATGTCTCAAGACTTGCTAGCTGCCGAACTGGTGGCTTTCTGCACTTACTCATGTTCAAATCAAATTAAAATCTAGAAAGAGAAAACACATAATTAAATGAATCAAATTTATTAGTGAGTGAAATCGCATCAGCAGCAAATCTGATCACACGTGTGACAAACTCCATAAAATGAAAAGGCTAATGTCAGCACACTCCGTTACATAACAAGGTAATTTGGAATAACGAAAGGGTAAAGGCTTTGATGTCCAAGAGACCTGGGTTCAAATTCCAGCTCAGCTACATACAGCTTCATAAATGGCCCTAGACAAATTACTTGATGCCTCTGGGATTTGGTTTTTTCCCATTAAAAAAAACTGGCTTATTTTTTTTTTAGAAGAGAATAAAACATACTAGCATCTAAAAAGCCTATATCAAAGAATAACCGTCAGTGAATGACAGCTCTTAATATCTTAGAAACCCATCTAGCTTCTCCCCAAAGTTCCCCTCCACCCGCAGCTCTGACAACACTCACATGGCCTCCAACACACACACACCTTTAGACATTTATCCCTGGACATGACCTTTGTTCAAGCTCTAACAAATGACTTTTAGCTTTTTTGTTCCCTCCCTACCTCACCTCCTTCCTGGAGAAGATCATGCACCTGGACCCAGTACTGGTCCAGCCACCAGCCACTTACCCCACTATTAGTATTATTGAATACATCCTCTGTCCAGATTTCATTCTCTAAGACATGCACTTTGGTGGTACCAATCACCTATGTAGGTCACCAACTAATGTTCACCATCATACAACTTGATGCTAAAACTGAACAATAGTTCACGCTGGCATGCCTCTAAACTAGATTCCTGCCTTTTATATACTTGGTCAGACAGCTCCACACTTAACACTATAAAATATCACTATTTCTTCCTGCCACTAAAAGTTCTTAACACACTTTGATATATTGAATATACAATTACAAATAGTCTATCTACATTCTGTGCACTAATACTGACAAAGAAACCAAACACATGAGAAGGAAGCATGGCTTAATAATACAATGTTGGAAAAGTTATAAATCCCAGGAGATAGCAGCAATGAGTATCATACGGTACCTGTTAGTACAATGTTAATAGACAGGAGCGTGAGTTCAAGAATCTGCACTTATTCAGCATATATAATGCATTCTACAAATGGTTTTCAAAAAAACAATCTAGGCTGGTTTCAGTGGCTTATGCCTATAATCTTCGGGCAGCCACGATGGGAGGATCACTTGAGACCAGGAGTTTGAAACCAGCCTGAGCAACACAGCCGAGATGGGCATGGTGGCACGCACCTGTGGTCCTAGCTACTAGGGAAGCTGAAGCAGGAGGATCGCTCAAGCCCAGGAGTTTGAGGAAGCAATAAGCTATGAGCCCACCACTACACTCCAGCGTTGGGGAGACTCTGTCTCTAAAAAAAAAAAGAAAGTAAGTCTAAATTTGTTAAATGTGAAATAACTGACAACTAAATCACCATCCCAGAAAAGCAGACGTTATTTGAAGATAAAATGGGAAAGAAAGGGAGCTACTGCCATAATAAATACAAGAATATCCAGATGACTTCATACCTTTAGCATTTACTTTGTATTCTTGTTTTAGCGTACTTTTTTCTTCCTTTTTAATTTTATGCTTAAATTACTTACAACTCTACCAGTTAAGTTCAGGTATCTTCTAAGTCACTTGCTTGCCATAATGTATTTACAAATTACATGTAAATAGAGATTAATAGTCACAGTTACCCATCAACATCTTTTTCTTACCTTAGATCACTTTTTTCCACTGGTGGAAGCTGTATTTAGACAAATTTCTGGAGGAAAGCAAAATGGAGGCATTTTCACATTCACTAAAATCCTAAACGAGGGCAAATAAAAGTTTATTACAACAAGCTCCTCTGTCTTTATTTACACTGCGCATGCTGGAAACTATAACCATGTTTAGATCTCAACTATATTCTATTTTGGATAAAGTCTGATTTTGGTTAACTTCCCATGCTAATTAATAGCTGTAATTGAGCAGTGAAATCTTACCTAATAGGTAATTTACCTCCACATGCAGACAACTGAAGTGATTTGAACACTCCACTGTTCTTCCTGACTATACTTCGACTATGGTGCCACCTAATTTTTATTAACTACTCCCATACTCATTCTGCTCCAGCCACATAGGCCTTCCTCATTGAAGACACCAGGCACATTCCAAGCTGAAAGCCTTTGCATCAGGAGGTCCCTGGCCCAGTATACTCTTCCCCCAGACATCAGCATAGCTAATTCTCTCACCTCCTTCTAGTATTTGCTGAAATGTAATTTTCTCAGTGAAGCCTACACTAACATGTTTATTTAAAACTGTATCTTGCATTCCCAATGCCCCTTATCTTGCTGTATTTTCCCCCCATGGCACTCATTTCCTTCTAACCTATAATTTACTTATTTCTATTTACTGTTTGTCTTCCCCAAACTAGAATGTAAGCTTCATAGGGCAGGGATCTTTGTTTTGTTTATTCATATATCATCCCAAGAGGTGAGAACAATGCTTGGTACATAGTAAGCACCACGTATTTTATTGAATAAATGAGTGGATGTTATACTTAGCACAAAATACACTTCTGTTCAGGTTCTGAACAGGAGTCATAATAATGCATCTCAACTTCACTACAACACTTCAATGCATGACCAAAAAATAACAATAATAAAAAAAAAAAAGCATGTGGTTTAGAGAGTGTGTGGGAAAATTTTCCAGTATATGATCCTCTGTGTCCCTTTCATTAAGCCCTACATAGAGCTCTGCGGCATCATAATTCTGCTAGGTGGGTATTACCATTCTTATATTGCAGACTCCAGTAGAAGTCTTGTGGCTCCGCCCAAAGCCACAAAGGCAATACTTGGAAAATTGGTGAGCCTAACACAAAAACCATAAGATCTCATCAACAGTTGTCACCTCTCCAATTAACACTTACAAAGCAGTTGTAAGTGCTTCCGCCAGCTCCCTCTCCCAGCAACTGTGACACTAACAGCTAGTGTGTACCCAGGGCTTACTTTGGGCCGGGGGCACCCAAGACCTCATTTCATCTAGTGGAAGCGACCCCAAGCCCCATTCGAGTGGCCCGGTCCCTGACCTGGCACACACTCAGGCCCAGCCCTCGTCTCACCCGCTGGAAAGTCCGAGGAGGACCCGGGCTCGGAACCAGGCCTGGATTACCTTCGCTCACGCCCACCTGGGGCCCCACTGCCGGGAGAGACTGAGCTTCACTCGCTCTCCCCACTCCAGAGGGCCATTCTCCACTTCCGCTCCCGGGGCTACTTCCCGGGGTGGTCGCTCCTTTGGGTCCGCGGCGCCCTCAGCCGCAGAAGACAGAGGTGGCGCGCCGGGTGGCCGGGAAGTTTGCCCGGACCCGCCCTCTCAGCACCAGGAGACTGTGCCCAACTCCGGGCCCCCAACGCCGGCCGACAGCAGCCCGGGAACCCTGACAGTCACACTGCGCACGCGCCCTCTAGGCCGGGCTGGCGACGCATGCGCCAACGTTACGCACGCCGGCTGGTCTCGCAGCGCCAAGGCTTCGGCTCCTAAGGTTTCGTCGTTTCTCCGCGGGGTACCGGAGCGAGGAAGCACCAGCCTCCTGCACCCCCAGTCGCTATGGCAACGGAAGCTGCGCGCGCAGGCCTGAAGTCCTTTATTCCCGCCCCTAGGGGTGGGATGGGGCGGGGCATACCTGTCAGGACATGCTGGCCCCGCCCACCTGGCCTCTGGCCCCCAAAAGCTTTCTGGCACTGTTGAGCAGATGTGTTAGCGTTGGGTTAAAACTGGAGCTCAAAAAACAATATGAGGTTAAAAGGTAAACGGGGGAAACTGCGAGATAATATTGTTATTTTATACATATATTTATATTTATAAACCAATAAGAAAAAGACAACCTAGGAAGGAAAATGGACGAGGATTCCAACAGGCAGTCAAAGAAAAACCCGTGAAACAAATAACCAATGAGAATATACAATGTTATTTAACCTATTATAAAAAAGAATTGAAGATGAAAACAATAAGTTTTCTTTTTACCCGGTTTAGCAAAGATTTAAAAGATTGATAATGGCCACTTGGTGAGAATATGGGGAAACAGGTTTATGTCTGTGGGCGGGAGTAAAAATTAGTATAACCCTTACAGAAGGCAAACTTAAAATAGGCTCACACTTTAACCCAGCAATTCCTACTCCTAGCAATTTATCCTTAGGAAATAAACAACTGGCACTCACTTTGGACAAAATGTTCATTGCTGCATCTTAACAACAATAACAAATATGTTAACATTGTCTAAGGAAGTTAATTAAATTATTTATGCATGCATTACATGCAACCATATGTCAACAGTACTGCATGAAAATGGGAGAATATAGAACTGTGTAGAGTTTGAACCATTTATGTAAATAAATATATATAGATATAGATATATTGTAAATATAAAATACATTTTTTACAAGTCTCCCAGGACATGAAAAAATGGAGACAAAATTATATTTAAAAAATGATGCTAGGTCATTTGGCTATCCATATGGAAAAAAGCTTTATTTGGACTCGTTCATCACACCATAAATAAAAATACATTTCATTGGTATTACCAATCTATATTTTAAAAGTCAAACATAAGAGAACATCTTCGCAACCTTGAAGTATGCAAAAAGTTTATAACAGGACACAAAAAACACCAATCACCAAGGAAAAATATATAAATTAAATTACATTAAAATTAAGAATTTCTATTCATCAAAAGACATCATTGAGAATAAAAAGTCAACCTACAGAGTGGGAGAAGATATTAAATCTATAAAATATATTTCTGAATATGTAACTCCTACAAATAAATAAGGAAAAGATACCTCAATAGAAAAATGGACAGATACTTCAAAAAGATGATATCCAAAAGAACAATAAACAAATGAAAAGGCATACAACTTCATTAGCCTTTCAGGAAATGCAAACTAAAACCACAATAAGACACCATTACACACCCACCAGATTGGCTAAGATGAAAAAGACTGAAAGTATAAGTGTTGTAGAGAATGAGGAGTAACCAATGGAAAGCTGTTTGGAAGACAATGATCCTCCAAACTCACTAGTTGGTTGCTTTTTCTTTTTTCTTTCTTTTTTAATTTCAATTTTTTAAGGTGTACATCTGTAAAGTGCTCAGATCTTAATTAAGTGTCCTATTCAACCACTTTTCACAAAAGCTTATTAAGGCCGGGCGCGGTGGCTCACACCTGTAATCCTAGCACTCTGGGAGGCCGAGGTGGGCGGATCCTTTGAGCTCAGGAGTTCGAGACCAGCCTGAGCAAGAGCGAGACCCCACCTCTACTAAAAATAGAAAGAAATTATATGGACAGCTAAAAATATATATAGAAAAAATTAGCCGGGCATGGTGGCGCATGCCTGTAGTCCCAGCTACTCGGGATGCTGAGACAGGAGGATCGCTTGAGCTCAGGAGTTTGAGGTTGCTGTGAGCTAGGCTGACGCCACGGCACTCACTCTAGCCCGGGCAACAGAGTGAGACTCTGTCTCAAAAAAAAAAAAAAAAAAAAAAGCTTATTAAATATTCCAGAACATTCCCACAAGCTCCTTCCCAGTCTCCCACCGTCAAGAAGCAACCACTGATCTGTTTCCTACCATCATAGTTTAGTTCTACCTATTCTAGAATGTCAAATAAATTCAGTCATTACAGTTCATACCTTTTTGTTTCCAGCCCCTTTCAATTTAGTGTAATTTAAAAAATATTTATCCATGTTGTTGTATGTATCTAATATTTTCCATTAATGCAGGAAACAGGCTCTGAGTGAGATTTGAGTGAACAGCGTTGGACTTGGTGGAGACAAGGGGAATGTTCCTAGGTCCATTCATTTGATCTATTTGTCTGACTCAGTGCCATGCCACACAGTGTGGGTTTTGACCATTTTATACAGTCTTAAATTGTTCCTGTTCTTTCTCACATACTGTTCCACTTACTCTCTTCTTGCTGTATGGAATGGACTATTGTTTAAAGGCAGCAAAGACAGTGTCCCTAAGGGATGTTGAAATTCTAGAATTTGATAAGGATTTAAACCTAGTCATTATTCCAGTTTCCCTCAAGCACTTCACTAGATCTTTAAATACCATTCTGATCAAAATTTTCACACAGCACCTTATAATGTCAAAACACAATGTTAAAAACAGAAAATATAGTAAAAAAATATAAACCAACTATAGTACTGGGTAGAACATCTACATCATGGTATTTATGGGAAGATGCTTGCAAACAACAGCCTGAATCTTTTTTCTTAGATTTTTAGAAGCAAAAATTATGAAAACAAATCAATTAATTTTTAAGCATAAACGCAAGGATTCTAAGCATCAGTTCATGAAAATAGTTTCTGTCTACTTTTGATGCTCTAACACCTAAACTTCACTCTATACTTTAATATATATTCAGGACTAAAATTCAATCTTCCTTAAAATTTATTTCTCACTAACTCATGTTTTTTCTTACATAGTTAATTTAAAGCTAACTAAACAATGTGAGTCACTAAGTGGGGAAAAGTATGTTTTATATGTTATGAATATCATTAAAGGTTGTTTAAAATTAACCTTAAAATAAGATTTATAATACAGTCATTAATAATATGCTGACCTAAAATAGGTTTTTACTTAAAATAACTTTGTTATGTGCTGAACTGTATCCCCCGCCCCCAAATACATATGTTGAAGTTCTAATTCCCAGTGTAGCTGGATTTGGAGACAGGGCCTTTAAGGAGGTTATCAAGGTCAAATGAAGTCATAAAAGTGGAGCCCTAATCTGATAGGACTGGTATCCTTATAAAAAGACAAAGAGACACCAGAAATCTCTCTCTTTCTCCCCACACACAGAGAAAAGGCCACATGAGGACACAGCATGAAGACAGCTATCTGCAAGCCAGGAAGAGAAGCCTCATTAGAAACCAGCCCGGCTGGCACCTTGATCTTGGACTTCTAGCCTCCAGAAATGGGAAAAAATAAATTTCCATTGTTTAAGTTGCCCAGTCTGTGGTATTTTGTTATGACAGCCCAAGCAGACTAATACACACTTCTTTATTGTCTTCCATGTAAAATGATCAAAAGGACTTTTAAAAAAAAAAAATCACAAGGGTTTAATACAGAATGTGTATTACTATGAGATGGGCTCAGGAGTTTAAAAATGTTGGGAAACACTGACACGTGGAAGAATACAGGATGCAGCCCACCCTGGAAGAGTTTATCATTTCATTGCAGACACAAGACATTTAAAAATAAATAATGTTATACAACTAAGTGCTCTGTTGTGTGGTACCGATTACATGTTTTAGGAGTCTAAAGAAGGTGAAATTAGTAGAAAGTAAGGGAAAAGACTAGGGAAAAAGAGACTAACTCTTGTCTTAAAAGGTAGCTGTTACTTGGTGGGCGGCACATCAAGCTAGCTCAGGAAAATAACATGGATGAAAAAACAGGCAAGAGGAAAGGTGATGTAGATTGCAGAAAAGGGATGGAAAGCTAATAAGATTAAAATGCTACATAGATAGTGTCTTAGCTTGGGCTGCTATAGCAAAATACGGGAGAGTGTGGCTTAAACAACAGAAATTTATTTTCTCAAGTTCAGGAGGCTGAGAAATCTGGAATTAGGGCTGTCTTCTTGCGGTGTCCTCACAAGGCAGAGAGAGAAAGCAAGCTCCCTGGTCTCTACTTACAAGGGCACTAATCCCACCGTAAAGACCCCACCCTCCTAATTTCATCTTGTGAGAGAGAAGGAAAATTTCCTCTTCAACCCTGGAAGTTTCGCTGAAAGATCAGTTCACAATAAGGCAGATTAATAAGAGAAAGATATTACAAATTTATTTACTGTGTGCATTGGGAGAATCACAGAGTGATTACCCAATACCCCAATGGGATCTAGAAGTTTGTATGTCCTCATTGTAGAGGGGAGGAAGAGATGAGGAGCATATGCAATTCTGTTTAGGGGTAATAAAGGGTTACTAGGGAGGATGTATACATATTTGGGAGAATGAATGGGGGGGTACAGATTGACTTGCAAATGATTCTCTTTGGAAATTAAATTAACCTGAGACAAGGGTATTATCTTTAAAACGGGTTGGACTGGGTGTGGTTGGTTGTATGCTTGATCTTCTTTCCTGTAATATATTGAGATGTTAATAACAAGGAGGGGAAGGAAAAGCAATTGTTCTTTTTGATGGGTCCATCTGGTTTTATGCAAGTAGAAAGAAGGCCTATTCCAACACCCGTAGATCTCTAAGGGCCTTTAATTCAAAATACTTTTTATACTAAGAAGTCATATTTTGGGGTTAAATTCCCTGAGCTCCTTCAATCTAAACCTAATGATCTCCCAAAGGCCCCATCTCCAAACACCATCACATTGGGCACTAGGGCTTTAACACACGAGTTGGGGGAACAATTCCATCCTTGGCAGGTAGGGGGGAGTATCGAGGACCAAGACCGAGGCACCAGATCTGCTGAAGTAGGAGATGGTCAAGAGGGAAAGAAATAACTACGTGTAGTTCTTACAGAGTTGGGGACAATACTGGAATAGTGAAATGGAAATATCAGAGAGGTAGTTGGAAAGCAATGGGTAGCTAACGTTCAGGTGAGAAAATTCAACTGAAGTATTAATAACAATCAGTCTTGTGAATTTTCAAGTACCTACTTCATTATAGTTATCACTGGCTCTCTGAACAAATTTCAATGGCCCCTATATATTTTTTTGATAATCTCTTCCCTTAACTAACTACTTGAACTTTTTGAGTTCTTCCCCAGAAATGGCAAAATTTTTACAAGACAGAGGAGTTGAGATTCTGAAGGCCCCACAGCGAGATTCCTGATGCCAAGAATCAGGACACCCCATGACCTCCTCCAGTGCACGTGGCCCCTCCTTAAAAAGCCCATGATCTCTGTTGGTCAGAGAGACGGATTTGAGACTATTTCTCCCGTTCTCCAACTGCTTTCACATCAAAATTCCTTTCTTCTTTGGCAATCCTCATTGTCTCAATAAGTGGATCTCTGTGTGGTAACTGGATGGACGCTGAAACTCCCTTGTGGTTTCGATCACATTATTATTTAGTATTAGCAATCATTATGATACTTAATTTAGAAGTGAAATCAATACCCAAAGTTGTTCAAGCACTACCTCGGGGGCACCTGTCAATAGTTCACCCGACACCGTGGAAGACTGGCTTCCATACGGATGCTGTTTTTGAAGGATGAAGCATATGAGCTCTGGCATCCAAATGCCTGAGGTATCTGATAAATGTTAGCTGCTCCTGAAAAATGTCTGTTCTTTTTTGGAAGATAGGGCGCTAACTTCAGACCCTCCATGCAGAGTTTTCTCTCTTCTGCTGTTTCTTTTTATATTCAAAATCTTTAATAGAGCAGGAGAGGAGAAGAGGTAGGGAGAGTAAGGAGAAGAAAGAGGAAAAAGACAATTGAGGCCAAATGATTTCATATCTGCCGCTGAGAAGCTGTCAGATGTATCTGCTTTCCGTCTGCAACAATTTGGGCAGGTTTCAAAGAGTAGAAAGAAGACAGGCTGTAAAATGAATGAACACATGAATCAACATGGGTGCATTTCAAAAGCGTAGTGTGGAATGATAAAGGCAGGTTGCAGAACAGTTTTACATCGCCTTGCCCTTTTATGTAAGGTTTAAAAACACATGAAACAATTCTGCTTAGTATTTATGGATGCCAACACAGTAAAAACATCAAAACATGGATGAGGAAGACACACACCAACCTCTGCAGTCTAGTAACCTCTGGGAAGGCGGAGGGAGTTAGGGAAGAGAAGGCAGCACAAAAGGAACATCAACTGCATCTGTAATGATTTTATTCTTTTTCTTAAGCTCTGAAGCAACGGCAAAATGTTAGTGCAGTCAGCCCTCTGTAACTGTGGGTTCTGCACCTGTGGATTCAACTAACCACAGATAAAAATATTCAGGGCAAAAAAAATGGATGGTTGCATCTGTACTGAATATGTACAGACCTTTATTTCTTGCTATTATTCCCTAAACAATACAGGATAGTAACAATTTAAGCAGCATTTACATTGTATTAGGTACTACAAGTAACCTAGATACGATTTAAAGTGCACGGGAGAATGGGCACCATTTTATATGCAAATGCTACACCATTTTATATAAGGGACTTGAGCATCCACGGATTTTGGTATCCCTGGGGATCCTGAAGCCAATCCCCCAAGGACACTGAGAGATGACTGTTCTTTTAAAATCTAGGTAGTGAATACATGGGTGTTATATTTTTCCCTTTACTGAATGTTTGAAATGTTTCCTAAAAATGTTAAAAAGAGGACTATCTGCCCCATTCCTAAATCCATTCAAACTTTCATATATTTTAAAAATTCCTTATTTCTCAGTTAAGTCACATGTGCAAATGATGTTTCAGGAATGAGTATGTGTCTCACATTGAATTTGAAAAGAATATAATGCATCTATTAAAATATGTTCTGTATTCGTGTTATGTTTATATTACCAAAATATATTTCACATTCTGAAACATCTGGGTTGAATTACACATATTATCATATCATTATGAGGCTTTTATTTTTTTTATTGATGATACCATATTACATGTTTGGAGTGCTTTGTGGTTCACAAATTGCTTGTGTACACCTGAAGGTAGAGGATAACCAGTAGGTTATATCTCAGGGGTGAACTACAACTGATCGATGGTGGCTGCCCAGAAAGCTCTGTTGAGACAGATTTGAAGCCACCTCTGGCCCCAGCAGGGAGGGCAATGATCAGCTAGAGAGGGGTGTCGAGGGCAGGGTGATGGAGTGGTAGCCTAAGTGTCCCACTGATATTCCTGACACTTTCCTGAGTCCCCTTCTACCTCTCTCACAGCTCCTTCCCTATCTCCCCTCACTTATCCCTTCTATCTTTGTGCTTTCCAGAATTCTCTCTCCCTGCTGCTCTCCGATCTTTACTCATTCCACAACAATCACTGACTGATTTAATTCTCAACCACAGCAACCTGACATGCTGATGATTCCTCCCGAGCCCCATCCAGGCCAGGTGTGACACCTCCCCTTCATCCACGTGGCATGTGCACAGCATTTTCCTCTAAGTAGCCCAATTATTTGTTTCCCCATCTATCTCTGCTACTAGACTCTGTGCTTTGAAAGGACAAGGCTAGATCTTATTGATCTCTGCACTCCCAGCTTCTGGCACACAGTAAGCAATCGATAAATGTTTGTCAAATGAAAGACTGGTTTAATGAATGGTGTCCTTATTTTGCAGAAAAGGAAACAGACTCAGAAGTTGGAATTTTCTCAAGGTTACCCTTCCTCTGAAACTTTCCCATCTTTCCTGTAAAACAGGGATTGTCAAACATTTTCTGTAAAAAGCCAGTAGTATTAATAAATATTTTCAGCTTTACAGGCTAGAGATTTCTGTCGCAACTTGTCAACTTCGATGTGGCTGGAAAGCAGCCACAGACAATATGTAAACAAGTGGGTGTGTGGCTGTACTACAATAAAAAACTTTATTACAGAAACAGGTATTGGGCTGGATTTGGCCACTCTCTTTAGCCACTACACTCTCTTTCCTCCTCTCTTTCTTCTCTCCTGGAACCTTTCTATCAACATTTAGACATGCATGTCTCTACCGTCTTGAAAGTGAGTCTCTCAAACCCACATCTTCCTCCAATTGTTGCCCTCTCTCTCCCCCTACCTCCTTCACAGCCAAAGTTCTTGAAAGAGTTGTGTGCTCAGTCTCCACTTCATCATCTTCCAATAATTTCTCAACCAATGACAAATCTGTTTCTTCTATGTTATATCCCTGAAATTCTCTCACTGAAGACCCCAAATAACCTCCTCTGGTGCTACCTCCAACCTAGAATTCTTTACTCTTTGCTTTACTGAATCCCTGGCACCATTCACCCCTGTGATCTTCCTCCTTGAAGCACTCTTTTCCCAAGACTTTGGTGACAAGAGATTTCCTGATTTTCCTCCTATGGCCATTCTCCCTTAGGCTTCTTTGTAGGCTTTGATACCTCTACCTATTTATTAAATATTTGTGTCCTCAGAGTTCTCTAGTAAGCCATCTACTCTGAGTCTACATGCTCCCTAGGCTATCTCAACTAATCTCTAAGCAATCTTCAATACTCTGATGATCTTCAGATTTATTGCTTCCACCCGGAGCTCACTTTTGAGGCTGGAGCCAGCTGGCCAATTGCCTAACAGAATTAGAAATCACCCCTCTTATCCTTCATTCACCACATCCAGTCCCATCCTTTAAAAAATTATCTGGATCTCACCAACCCAGCTAGCTACCACCTGTTTCTTTGCCCCATGTGCAGCAAAACTTCTTGGAAAAAAATCGCCCATGTTTGCCATTCCAATTCCCCTCC
The DNA here is from genome assembly GCF_041146395.1 of Eulemur rufifrons. NCBI lineage: Eukaryota > Metazoa > Chordata > Mammalia > Primates > Lemuridae > Eulemur > Eulemur rufifrons. Next base: position 15,346,469 of record NC_091005.1, on the reverse strand, counting down.
AGCTGTCTCTCTCAAGCCCCCTCCAATCAGGCTTTCAACTGTAGCTCCACTGAGACAGCTCTTGTCAAGGTCGCCCATGGCTACCATGTCGTTAAAGGCAGTGGACAATTCTCAGGTCTCATCTCACTTTGATCTTTCAGCCACTTTTGACACAGCTGATCATCTGCTTCCCCTTGATGCCTGCCCTCCACTTGGCTTTCCAGATATCACCCTCTTCTGGTTTTCCTCCCTCCCCATGGACTTTCCATCGCAGTCCTCCTTGCTCATTCCTCCTTTCTTAACATTGGAATGAACCAAGGCTCATTCCTTGGCCGTCTTCTCTACACTCACTCCCCGAGTGACCCTATCCAATCTCAAGCCTTAAATATCATCTATACACCTATGACCTCCAAATGTATGTCTTCATCCCAGAGCTGTCTTCCAAGCTCTAGTCTTTTACATGTAACTACCTACTCAACATCTACACTAGGATACCGCACAAGCATCTCAAATCAAACTGATAATTCAATTCCAGTTGTAAACAACTCTTCCACCCACAGCTTCCCACATGTCCAAGGAGGTGGCAATTCACTTTCCCAGTGGTACAGGCCCAAACCTTGTCACCACCATATATAAGTTGATTCATTTTGAGTCCTTTTTACTATAGCTGCTCCATTTCTGCCTTTTTAACCATGGTGTGAAGACTATTTTTTTTTCAAGAGGGCTCATAGGTGCCGCATTAGAGCAAGCTTAAAAATGTCTCCTGTTGCCTTTATCCTCAAAGGACATTTATACTTTCCTTCTCTCATTAATCTGTAGTTGTTCCATGATCACATGGGAATGAGTGTTGCATTAGTTCTTCTTTCCTTGACCTCTTCATCTTTTGGTTTGTTGAGTTTTAATCTGTAAAGTATTTGGGGGGGGGGGTGTTGGTTTTGGTTCTTATTTTATTGAATTCATGTTCTTAGTAATTTCCTCTGTAGCTTGAAGCAATTGCAGGGAAGTTTTCCTAGGTTCCTTGGATTATTTTTCCTTCCACCTTCCTCTGTTTTATGCCTGCCACACTCATTGAAGTCTTCCCTTTCATTTTATCCTCCTGCAGAATGCTCGCTTACTTACTGCGTCTTCTTTTCATCTTGCTCATGTTTTAAGAGGACAGCTCTGCCCAGTTCTTTTTGCTCTGACAGAAAGAAGATGAATTCTCATTGACACCTTCCCAACTTTATCTGGGACTTTTTTCCCCCTTTCGGATACTATTTAATGTCTGGGGATTACATCCCACCCACTTCCCTTAAGCTTGAGGACAGGAACTTGGGACTAGCTCAGCAAACTTGCTGCAGCCTTTGGTATAGAGCTGGCCTGACCTTCTCTTCTAAGACCTTGGAATACCCTCTCTTCTCTTGGAGGGGGTAGTATTCAAGACTTCAAATCAGTGCCTGGATGCAGCACAGAATCCTGGCTTTTTCTGGCTCCAGGCTTTTTCTGGCTCAATTATGATACTGAAATCATAGGTAGGAACCTCTGCTCTTGGAAAGGTTTCCTTGACTTTTTTCTAAGTTCCCTACTCCCAATTTGGGTTGCTCCTATCCAGATCAGGAGGTATCGGTGAGAATTCGCAAGGTTTTGTGACTCACTTCCTTCCCTTGTATCACTTTTAGAGGAAGAGGTGATGTAGGAGTTGCATGAAGTCATACTAAAATTTTCTGTTTTTCTTCTTCTTGGATACTTTTCAGTTTATAGCATGAGGACAGCTTCTTTCCTTGTTTGGTTGTTACTGGTAATTTTTTAAAATTTCGTTTATTTCCTTGAGGATTGGAGGAGGGTAATTCTGGGAACAAAAACAAATATATATATACATATATATTTTTTTCTTTTTTTAATTACAAGGACACTGGCAATTTCCTCCTGGCATTCTTGGGGACAGAAATGGAGTGGGGGACATGGAATGTGGTGACCCCAGCAGACCCCAGAAGACCTTAGCTTCACAGCAGTGGCAGCCCTACTCAGGGAGCTTGGTATTTTTTGTGAAGCATATCTGGCCTCCATACATCTCATTGCTCTTTCTGCTGCCCGTTGTTTTCTCAGCAAGGAGGAGTGGCATTTTTTGCACAAAAGGGCTTCTGTTTTTGCTTGACTTCAGGATGGCAATAGTAGGGGAGCTCAGGAAGTTCCCCCACAACCTCCACCCCTTGCAGCAGCCAGGCTCAGGATGGAAGAAGCTCAGCAGTGTGAGTGGATGGAGAAGAGGGGCTGAGCCCCTGGTGTCTGGAATAAAGGCACAGTGAGGACAGGCAGGAAATCCAGGCTCCAGCAGTGGCCTTGGGATGGAGAGGTGGAAAGATCTAACATCTCCCATCAGCATGCAAGGCCCACATCTCCCAGTGGAAGAAAAACAACATCCCGAGGGGAAATGAAAGCACAATAACTGAGCATTTGTGCTTGGAATTAATTAGCAAATCCCAACTCCTTGACATCGTGGGCTTGGGCCTCAGAAGGCAGAAACCTTTTAAGCGCCAATGCTAATCCTTGTGTGCTTCCTCCTCAGGCTCCGTCTCTGTGATGGACTGTCACCTGCAGAGTGCCCTGGCATTTCCACACACAAAATAATTGGCTGCAGAAGGTTATTGGATGCTTTTCCATGGAAGGAAGCTGCAAGAACAAATTCTGTTCCATCAACTCCATTTTTTTTTTAATGTTTTGAATCCGAGAGCACTAGATTTGTTTGCGACTTGTCCATGATATGAAATTGCTCTTCTCTGTATGAGCAAAATGAAAATAGTTTTTTCTATATTTAGTAGTTCAATAGCCATTTGCTGCAAGATTTTGGGATATTTTATGCTGCTTTCTATATCATTTCTGTAAGGAGCATAAAATTCCCCAGACTTCTTTGAAGACGGAACTGAGGCACCAGTGACCCAAGCATATAGCGTTAGCAGAGTTGTGAAAGCTCAGTAACAATAGCTAAGCTTTATTGATATTGTTAATATTAATTAATATTTGTTAATTAGTTAATATTAATATAACTAAACTAAGTGCAGGCACTGGGCTTATCTTATCTCATTTAGTCCTTAAAACAACTATATTTTTATTATCCCAATTTTACAAAAGAGAACATGGCTTGAGGAGGTTCCATAACTTGCACAAAATCACACAGCCTGTACACGGGAAGGCAAGGACAAGACACAGGCCTCTGACCTCAGAGCCTCTCCCGTCATAAAATGCCTGCATTAGTTATCTATTGCTGCATAACAGATTACCCCCAGGACTTCTGGAATGGTGGGGTAAAACTTAGTGGCTTAACATCTGTTATCTCACAGTTTTCTGTGGGTCAGGAATCTGTGCCTCAAGGTCCCTCACAAGGCTACTGTTAAGGTGACAGCCTGTGCTGCGGTCACCTCAAGATTCCAGTGGGAAGGGTCCACTTCCAAGCTCTCTCCTGTGGTTGTTGGTGGGATTTAGCCCCATGGTGGCACTTGGCCAGAGGCCACCCTCTGGCCCTTGCCACATGGACCTCTCCACAGGACATACATATCAACTTGCTTTCTCAGAGCAAGTAAACAAGGAGAACCAGAAAGAAAGAGTTTGAGCAACATGGAAGTCATGGTCTTTTGTGACCTAATTTTGGAAGTGACATCTCATCACTTTGGGCATAGTCTATTGACTAGAAGTGGGTCACTAGGTCCAGCCCTTACTCAAGGGGAGGGGACCGCATACAGGTGTGTCTACCAGGAGGTAGGACCACTGGGAGCCATTGCAGAGGCACCTGCCACAGCGCCCTTCTCAAATAACTCACGCCACTCACGCACAGGGGCAGGCTTGTGCTATGTCACTGTGACCCCCTAGCCATAGCTGACTGGACCAAGGAGGGACACCTGATCCAAGTAGGCCAATTAGATTCTTTCCCCTAGGAATTCTGAATTGCAATTCAGAGACCTGGTTGGTTTCTGCTAGAGGCTTGAAATGAAATAATAGTAATCAGGAGCTTCGGGGCAGCCATCTTCTGCTGTGCTCAAAGATGTGAACAAGTGCTAGATATGAACAAGACAGAGAGAGAGAGAAAGAGACAGAAAGAAGAGAGAAAGGGATTGGCTATAGTTCCTCCCCTGGGTTTAGAGAGAAACAATAAAAATGAGATTTCTGTCCCTTGCAACCAGGGGTGACATTCTTAACATTTAACAACCAGTAAGGCCCAAACACCAACCAATCCAGAGGGAATGCACCATAAACACCTGGTGCGGCCCCACTGCGGGACGCTGGGTACCCACCAGCTGTTTGCCACCCCAAAATGCACTGCACTCTGGCCTGGACCACACTGCTGCCCTAGGGTGGTAAGCTGGGGAAGGTCAGGCCCAAGACCCTCAGATCAGCAGGGTGGCTGTCCCAGTGGCACCTCACGCGCAAACCTCAGTGTGATCGCAGATTTCCTCTGTAACCCACGGGGGTGTCAGCATCTCTGGCAGACAACTCACAGATGAGGTTTTTGTGACAACGTCCAGTGCTTTTCCGGCTCATTCACTGTGATCCCTGGAAGAAAACACACAATGCCCTAGACAGGGATCAACAGCCTCCCTCTGACCCGTGTGAGAAGGAGCTAGAAAGAGCCACACCCGAGTAACGGGATTTGGGAAACTTGTCACTTCCTCTAAAACAGAGCCTGTAATTGGGTCCGTGGGGCTCCCTGGTGGGCTTCAGGGACTGTAGATCTTGTGACAATATATGCAGAGTTTTATGGACATTTCACGAGTATGTAGCTGACACCAGATACTTCAATGATATGACCAAGATAAAACAAAAAGTCCCAAGAGCCAGTGTTTGGGGAAAGGGTCAAGTCTCCTTTTATTATTTTTTAAATTAAATCAACTGAGAATCAACAAATGCTCTTCTAGCATAATTCTTCTCAGGAACAAGGAGTTGACATGACCTTCCTCTCTAAACTGGGAGGGATTTTCCACTGACTCCTCATTTCCTCCCCGGGAATAAACACCAACAGGTGCATCTGAAAGCTGCCGAAGAATCGACCCCTGAACTTGAATTAAACCTAAATCTACTTTCCTTTTCCGATCACCTGATGAGTTAAACTTTTGCATGAAAGCTACACAGTCAGATGATTTTTTTTCTCACCTTAGATATTGTGGATAATTGCTCCGCTTCCTTGTTCAACAAAATATGAAGTAAATTATTATAACTCACGAAAAAAAGAGATTTATGCCCCCGTCTAACAGTAGGGCATAATGTGCATATTTCTTTTCTAAGAAAATAAGGTTGATCTCAACACACTGAAGTAGAGTTCGATATTCATAATTATAAGTCATAACTCACAATTCAAATTTTTTTTAATCAGCAATTTTGCTCTAGGAGAGATTTTAGATTAAGGTATATAGTATATGCTCCTTTTTAATTAAAGAAGGGAACATGTGTATGTGATTGTAATTCTTCTTTTTTCAAAACTTTAGATGAATTAATCACAAAATCTTGCCCTGGATTACCAACCAGACCTGTAACAGCCACATGCTGGTGTACAGAGATGTCCTTTGGTGATTTAATTCACCATTATTAATGGAAATGCTTAATAATTATTGAGTGCTCACTTTGTGCTAGGCGCCGTACTAAACACTGTGTGTATTCTCCCATTTTATTCTCACAGCCATCCTGCCACAAACTATTATTACACCCATTTTGCAGAAAAGGAAATTGAGGCATAGAGAGGTTTGGAAATGTAGCCAACGGTGGAGCAGGGATTTGGAAAGAGGTCTGCTTCATTCCGGTGTTTACTCTGAACCACCACGTACTTACTGTTAAGCTTGAGATTTTAAAAATATCACTACTGCCTTGGCCAGGCATGGTGGCTCATGCCTGTAATCCCAACACTTTGGGAGGCTGAGGCAGGAGGATCCCTTGAGTCCAGGAGTTTGAAACCAGCCTGGGCAACATATCAAGACCCTGTCTCTACAAAAAATAAGAAAAGTTAGCCTGATGTGGTGGTAGAGGGTTGTAGTCCCACCTACTTGGGAGCCTGAGGGTGGGAGGATCACTTGAGCCCAGGAGTTCAAGGCTGCAGTGAGCTATGATCATGCCACTGCACTCTAGCCATCTCTAAAAAGTATGTAACAGTTAGCCATCGCTGCATAATAGACTCTCCCAAAACAAAGAGACTTTAAGCAATAGGTGTTTATGATTATTCCCGAGTCTGTGGGTCAGCTCTGGGTCAGGTAGGCAGCTCTGCTGATGGCAGCTCAGCTGGGCTCCCCCAAATGACCGGGAGTCACTGGCTCAGCCTAGCCTGATGGCCTTATTCAGGAAACTGGTCTCTGCACCGTGTAATTCTCATTATCCAATAGGCGAGCCCGGGCTCTTCCACATGGTGATGGTAGTGTTTCAAGATCAAACAAGAAAGAGCATAGGAGTTCAAGGGTGCTGGAGACCAGCTTGAAACTAACACTGCATCACTCTGCCCAAAGCCACTCTGGCATTCTATCAGCCAAAGCAAGACCCAAGGCCAGCCCAGAGTCAGAGCAGGCAGGGACCAGGACTGCTCATAGCAAAGGGTGTGGCCACAAGGAGCCATCAGCTGGGGGCACCAGTGTGCTCAATCTTTCACGACGAGTAGCTACGAAAACGGTACGTCTCCTATTTTGATTCCAGTAGCAATACTGTTTGAAGGCAGAGTGTGTGGGGGACTCCATGACTGCTCTGTGATAGAGACACTGTTACAGTCACACCTTATATGAGAGGACACAGGTTTAAAGAGATGAAGAAACTTGCTCCAGTCCCAAGTTCTGAGCATCTAGAAAGGATGCTAGAAGGGATATAGTCTTAGTGTTCACTGGCTCAGTCCAGCCAACTAGGCCCAGAGCCAGGAGCACTGGTGGCTTCTTTACTTAAAAAGCACAAGGAAAGATCTATTCCCACCTGGTCCCGAGAATGTATTCAAAGGGCTTAGTCTTTTGACATCTCGTCCTTTCAGCAGAGAGCCTGATGAAATTGATAGTCCCCCAGAGATGGCGCCTCTGAACCAGCCCCTTCTCAATTCATTGCTTTGGCAGCTTTGGCTCTAATTCCAACGGCGTGCGGTGCCCTGGTGGTAGAACAGCCTTCTCTGCAATAACAACACAAGGCTTGGCCATTGCCTTTCGTGTCCCGTAAGTGTATGGGAGAAAAGAACAGGTACTAGGGACCAGGCTCCTCTCTGGGCCTCTGTTTCTTCTTCTGCAAAATGAAAGATGTTTAACCTGACCTGACTTTCCCAGAGAAGAAGACACAGTGCGGCAGTGGGTGAGCATGCTCCACAAAGATAAAAGGTGACCCCGGGTTCGAGGTAGAGCGGAGGGAACAAGGGGACAGAATAGAAGAAGAGACACGAGGAGAGAGGGAAGAACAGGATCCTGGAGGGGAGGAAGGGAAGGATGGAGGATTCTACAGTTCAAGGTTACGTAAACTCTTCCCCAGACCCTCGAGAGAAAAACAGACAGCCCCTCACTCCCAAGGAACACAGTGACTGCACTGCCCCCTGCTGACCGTGGTGTGTAAGGGCACAGACGCCGACAGCCCGGGAAGGGAAGAACTTGGGTTTTAGGCACTAGCAGGGGCGGCGACGGGGTTGGGAGGCTGGTGCTCTCTGAAACCACACCTGTACCACGGAACCTATGCGGACTTACCGCCTAACCGGTTCCAAGGCCCACTTATTAGCCCTAGCTCGGCGAACCCCACCCCCTTCACTTTTTCTGTTTTCCCAGGGATGCAGAGCTATCCCTTTCCGACAGGCGCGGCTGCCATGTGCATTCTACCAACTGTGGCTGTCACATGGGACCCAGGTTCCCAGCTTTCCCATTCTTTGCAAAGATAAAGCCCAAAGATTCTTTCCAGAATTTTATTAGTAATCACCACGAGGAAATGGGGAGTGGGGAGGAGGAGATAACACAGCAAAAATTGCAACCACGTTACAAAAGTTCTGCAATCTCGTCAAGTCATTGGATCTTAGTCTTAGATCTTAGTCTACTGTGTCTGACTTTCCCTCAAATGTTACCTGAAAGTGAAAGCCCCTTAATATTTTTCCCTCTGCTTTTATTCCTGGGGAGGGACCTTTCCAATCTACTCCCCTGACCACCCCCTGACTTTTAGTCCATTTTACAGACTCACTTTCTCCCAAATGGCTCCTTGCCCCAGCACATGCTCGGAGGACGAAACTGTGGCAGATCCTCAGCTGCCCTCTGGCTAAAGCAGAGCTTCCAAAGAGGACAGACCCATGGCTTGGGAACTGTGCACAGATGGGTCACTTGGGTACTTCCTCCCTGCTCGTTCGGAATCAGAATGACTAAGACGTTCATCTGGCTTCAAGTAAACTATAACTTCCAGCAAACCTCTCTTGAGCCCCTGCTCTGGGCTGAAGATTATAGCTACACAGAAGATTAAAAGAGGAGCCTTCCTTCTCTGCATTATAGTGTCAAATGTGGCTCATGGTCACCTGGCATGGCTAAATAATAGTGACAATATTTGCACAATGTTTACTATGTGCCAAGCACCATTCTAAACTCTGTACATTGGACTAGTTCAAGTTTGAGTCCCCACACTGCCACTCGCTATCTGTGTGAAAGTGGACAACAGACTTAAATTCCTGAAGCTTCAGTTTCCTCATCTGTAAAATGGGAAGAAGAATAATAAAATCTACCTCAGATAATGACAGATATGAAATAAAATGATACCTATAAAACAATCAATTAAATAAAATGATGCCTTATAAAGGGCCTGGCAAACCCTAAGCACTTAATAAATGATAACTACTCTTTTATGTTTATATTTTTTCAACTGGCCTGAAACCACTTGTTGTTGGAAAAAAAATCTGAAGTTTTGCTGCTGGATCTGCCATTAACTTACCATATGATTGAGGATTTTCTCTCATTTGGATCATAGCATATCCTCTTATCTGTGCTCCCTGCTTCTCCCTTGCCACCCTCCAATGGACTACTTTCCTTAAATAGCAAGAGAAGTCCTTTAAAAATAAATATATCACTTTACTTCCCTGCTTAAAGCTGTGCAGTGGTTTCCCGTTGCACAGAGAATGAAATCCAAAACCCTTGCTGTGACTTACAAAGCTATACGTGACATGGCCACTGCCCATCTCCCCCACTGGGCGTTGTTCTCCTCCCTCACTGTGATCCAGTCACACTGGCCTTCTTTCTGTTCTTGAATTTAACAACTTATCCCCATCTTGTGGTATTTTCCAGAGAAGGAGCCAGAAAACTCTTCACCTTGAACTTTGCAAGGGTGGCTCTTTCTTGCCATTCCAAGCTCCACTCAAACATCATTCCTGTGGAGGTGTTTCCTTATGCTCGTGTCCACCCTCTCTCCCAGTCACTGTCACGTCACCCTGTTTTATCTTCTTCACAGTATTCACCACTATCTGAAACTATCTTATTTATTTATTGACTGGTTGGATTCTCTCCTGTATCCTTCCACCAGAATGCAAACTACACAAGGCCAAAGGGTGTAGTTAGGAGGACTTTTAGTCATGGTACTGTGGTACCATGAGCTCAGTGCCTGGCATCTAGTAGAGATTCAATACATAGATGTTGAATTAGTGAGTAAATGAAGGAATTCAGTTAGCCCAAGACTCATTTATGAAACAAAGTAATTTGGGTTCAGTAATGTCAACATTTCCTTCTAGCTCTAAAATTCAAGATTGAAGCATCTCAGGGTCCTGAGCCAATACAGAAATGACTGAAAGGTAAAATTCTAGAACATGCTATTGATAATTAATATTTACCAGGTCATGGGAACAATGCTGTAGTCATCTTCCCTGTAACTAAAAAGGGATACATTTTGTCCAAATGACACCAAAACTTCTCATTTCCCAACTCTCTCTTAGGTCTAGCTTTCTCACCTCTTCTATATCCCCATGACAAGGAGGAAGGCACTATCAGAAAATATGATGGTGGACAACTTGTTGATGTGAATTTTGCCCCTAATCCAGAGATTTCTGTCGACTCTCAGAGTTCTCCTAGTATTTTCTCTTGAGAATGTTCCATGGTATACCTCCCAGGAACACTGAAGTGCTTCTAGATGAACCTGGGTTTTACTTAATATCTTGACACTAAGACTATCACTTGGATAGTTGCCCACATCATTTTTAATTGATTAATTCAACAAACATATATTCAGCACCTACCATAAATAGTCAAAGAGTAAACAAAAGAAATATCAATATCTATTCTTATGGAGAAGCAATTGATTAAACACCAAAATTATATGTTTGTCAACTATGGCAAATATGATGGCAAAATATTCTCAGGAAAAAAAAGTATACATTATAATCCTGTATAGTAGGTAAGAAAATGCAGGTTGAGAAAGCAGAACAGTACTCGCTGATGAGAGAAACAAAGGGTAAGGAAATATTAACCTACAACATAAGTAGAGTTCAGAATAGCTTTCTGCACTTACCCTGTTGGAAACCACTCTCTTCTGAGCCGTGGCTTGTTTATGGGGTTCTAATTAGCATGTTTGGTTAGAAGTCGAGGAACCACGTGGAGCTGAGCCTGTCATTTCTACACAGGGAAAACTGGCTTTCTTAAAATCCTGATATCACCACGTGCTGGTCTCCAGTACACACATTAATTTGTGTTTATCCCTAGGGAGAGCAAAGAGGAGTTTGCAGAAAGAGAAGAATGGAACAGAAAGAGAAAAGTAAAGCCTCAGGCAATACACAAAGCCCCATAACAGGCAATTCTGGAAGGGAGAAGATTGCATCAGCTTCAATGGCAGATGAGCCTTGTCTTATTTTTCTTTGCTCATCTGACCAGGTACTCCATAAATGTCAGGTGGGGGATAAGAAGTAAACATGTCATTATAAAAGAAGGAGACCATTTGGTTCATGTCAGTTGTCTGGATTGTAAAATATCGCAATGCCCAAATGACCTTGGGAAAGCTTGCACTCATGTAATATTGACCATTCATGTAAACATATTGAACTCTCTGGTTTAAGCTACAGTGCGTATTTATGGGGATTGCAAATATAGGTGCTCTTTGAACATGTGTGCTCTCTCCTTGCTATCTTGAGTTGGCTGTGTTCTCTTTGGCTAGATTTGTTCTAAGCCAACTATAGGCATGTGGAAGGTATATTTGCTGCTATGGAGGATCTGCTGTGTTTAGCAATCTCCCAAAACATAAGAGAAGCATTTCTCCAGATGGCAGGGTGTTTGGAGTTCAGAGGAGTGTGTTCTTGGCCATGAGCAAGGCTTAGTCGTCAGTGTTGGCCAGTCACCCGCAATGAGCATCACGTGTAGTTGTGCACTGTGACAGCCCACCAGCAGCTCCGGGCCCTGGGGTGAGTACTGTTATTTAGACAGAAAACGAAGACTTTCTGTGAAAAGCAGATACTATGCTCTGGGAATTGATCTAATTTATTCATACCACATACCTACACGTGGTTGAAGCCAGAAGAGGTCTGGATTTAAATCTCAACTTCACTCTGTGTAACTGTGCAGTCTTGAGCAAGTTAAAAGAGATAATATATGCAAAGTGCTCAGGACAGTGGCTGACTGCTAGCAAGGGCTGCTTTGCTTGCACACAGTTCTGCACTGGTACATCTGCCACTATAGACAGGGAGTATATTTTAGGATGGGAAAGAGGGGAAAAATGAGCATAAAAGTGCATTTTCTGGTGGCTAACTCAAGAGGCCTTAGGATGCTTTTTCTCCTATACCAAGTCAATTTAGTGGGCAGAAATCAGCACTGTGGACAGCTCCACCAAACAGCAAAAAAGGGCAGAAGGTGCTGGCTTTGAACTTGGATCACCTATATCAGTGTTTTTAAAACTGTGAGTCGGCCGGGCGCGGTGGCTCACGCCTGTAATCCTAGCACTCTGGGAGGCCGAGGCGGGTGGATCGCTCAAGGTCAGGAGTTCGAGACCAGCCTGAGCAAGAGCGAGACCCCGTCTCTACTAAAAATAGAAAGAAATTATATGGACAACTAAAAATATATATATAGAAAAATTAGCCAGGCATAGTGGCGCATGCCTGTAGTCCCAGCTACTCGGGAGGCTGAGGCAGAAGGATCGCTTGAGCCCAGAAGTTTGAGGTTGCTGTGAGCTAGGCTGACGCCACGGCACTCACTCTAGCCTGGGCAACAGAGTGAGACTCTGTCTCAAAAAAAAAAACAAACAAACAAAAAAAAAAAACTGTGAATCTAAACAAGATCAATACTAGAGGGTTGTGAGCAGCTTTTTAAAAATAAAATAAATAAAGAAGAAAATAATTGGATTAAATGCATAGTGTATTTGCACATAATCAGGGTAAGTATTGTTTTATGAACCTTTTGTTTTGGTCTGGGTTTTTGGTGTGTGTGTGTGTGTGTGTGTGTGTGTGAATGTGCATACATGTGTCTAGTGAGGCCAAAAGTTGGAAAACCACTGGTCCGTTAGGATCACTTTTCTCTAGAAAAACCCATTCTCAGACTATTTCTGGCTTGACTGACTATTGGCGTCTCCCTCTGATTTCAGTTGCACATGCCATTTCTCCTGGTAAGCACCCAAATATAAAAAAAACCTGAGTCAAAAATTCAATCAGACAGCTGGAATTTGATCTGCTCGATGCTAAATAATCAATTGAAATATTTTCCTCCATAAGACTTATAAATCAGGAAGTTCCATCTAAAAGTTGGCTCCCTTTGGAAGCCTCTACAGGATTGCCTTATGCCTGAGAATATCAGTCTGGGTAACCACCAACCTGAGAGGGACACTGGAAAGTTTGTCTTGGCCTCAGACCACAGAAAAGGGTACTAAGACGCATCTCACCAAAGGCCCTACAAGTTACTCAGTGAAGGAACTGGGACTCAGAGACAAGTATCCTATTCATTAAATCTCACATCTGCATGTGTGTGTATGCATGTTGCACCTATGCTAAGCTCAGACTTGAACACAGAGGCAAAATAAGAATCATTCATTCCAGGTACAATGACCCTTCCCATTAAATACACAAGCTTACAATCATGGAATATGGAGACATGCAATCACTGAGAGAGAAAAAGACACTTCTTTCTCATAAATGGTTAGAGCATAAATATTGCTGGCATTTTCCAATGACCATTCATGGTAAAACTCATCTTCCATCCCACGATTATTCTACTAATTAGCAAGGAACCTAAGTTTTTCTCCCCCAGACCTGTAAAGGCAATGTGTTTGGATATGTGTTGCCTTCTGACCGCCTATCACCCACTTCCCTCTGCTAAAATCACCCCTGTTTTCTTTTGCAAACTTAACTCTTCTCTTTGGGATACAATAATTCAGGCCTTGCCCTTTGCCACTCAAGGTGTGTCCATGTGATCAAAGCCTTTAGCAGTCAGACACTCCCTCCCTAGAATTTTATTCATGAGCACAGAGCCGAAAAGACTGAATCTGGCAGGGTTTGTTCCTAACCAGCATCTGGGTCCTCACCACACTGGTGACCCTTGCACTATTACACTCTAGATTGGCCTTGGTTCTGCCCCATTCCCAGTCTGGTTCTTCAGCCTCTCCCCTCAAAAAAAAAAAAAAAAAAAAAAAAAATCTGTGAGCTCTCGGTTCCTTCCATTGAATTCCCTTTTACTTAAATGAATTGGAATTGGTTTCTGCTGCCTGTCACTGAGAGTGTTATTCAAAATATGTTAAGACCATTCCATCTAAACCAGATGCACTGAGCAACCAGAACAGGTGTCAACCACAGATCTGGTATGACTGTCCTGGTGTGTCCTGGCTAAAGATCAGCCCAGTTTGAAGCCAAAGAAGCATGACAAAAACCCAGGCCAAAACACCCCAGCATTCATGACCAACAGAAATAACCTCACTCATGAGGATTCATGGGGATAGGGACCTTCACCAGGCTCAGAACAGAGATTTAATCAATGTCAAGCCAATGAATGAATGAACAGCGTCCCAGAAAAAGATACAGGAGAATGGTGAATCTGAACTGCCATCTATAGATAATCCAGAGTGAGCCACACTCTTCTTTCCTCGCGGAAGGATTTAGGTCTACTACATTCCATGAATGGCGGGCAAGATAGCATAATTAATACATGGATAAACATCGAGAAAACTATAATAGTTACGTAACATTGTCACATCTTTTTGTTACCTTCTGTTTATGGCAAGTAATATTGGTTTTGAATTAATGGTAGTGAGACAAATTTTCCTTATGGAAGAAATGATTTAAGTGAAAATGTGGATCAATTTTTTTTAATTATGGAAATGAGTACAGAGGGTACAAAGATGTGGCATGAGTCATGATGGCAGCATGGGAACACCTGACATTTAGGAACCACTGTATTACACATGGTAGACAAAGAATCTAAACTCAAGACAAAGATGTGAATCTTGGATTCCTTTTGGACTCTCTAAACATAGCATCCTTTCTGCCCTCCACTTCTGTCTCTACATCCACTAAACAGGAAATGACAGTGCTGGCAGTATTCACATAATTGTTATGAAGGGTGGCACCTAAGCACAGCCACACAGAGGCATAGAAAACTCAACTATGATAGCAAACTGAGATCCCGAGTCACTCGCACATGGTCCACCGAGCAGCTGTTGATGATTACACGTTTTAGACAGTTTTGCCTTGGGCTGGATTCAATTCAGTGACCTAGACAGGAAAGAATGTCTGTGTCCCAGTTCCAGGTTTCTGAGTTGTGTCTTTTGTCCCTCTGCTCTTAATATTGATAGAAACTCCAAAAGACTGAAGAGCTCCCTGTAATACATTTCTCTCTGGCTTTTTTCTTATACAAGGCGGCTTTAAAAATTAAAGTAACATCCACATAGTTCAATGTATGTTTATGCATACATTCTTGAGGCACACTTTGGTAATCTTACTAACCAAAAGGCAAGATTTAGAGAAATTAATTTTAAGGGATGATACTTGCAGGACTAAAGTTCTAGTCTTGAATTTTTTAAAAGACCAAAGAGCACAAAGATATTAAATGGGAACTGCCAGACTCACCTAATCAACTGGATTGCTATAAAGCAAAAATTGCAAATCAACATCCCATAGAACAGACTCATAGATGGGAGAAGAGGGAATGTAGGAAGGCAGGCAGGGGAGGATTTATTAGAATAAATTGCCCAGATCTTACCATTGGGAGCTCTCATGTAGAAGTGTTAATTCCCATCTTCTTTTGACAAAATGCAAATATCTGATGACACTGGGGCTCAGACCACATTCAGCTTGATTTGAGAAGTAACTGTCACCTTTAGGTGGGTCATGAACTTTCAGTTAACCACACTCCCCACTCATCCCTATTATACTATATCCAATCCCTCTGCCTTCTGTGTATAACCCGCCTAAGACCAGAAAGGTCACTGTCACTTCCCATCATGGAATTGGCCACCTCTATCCAAAGGTACTCAAGAAAGAGACTGTAAGTTTCATGAGGGCAGGCATGCACTGTGTCCACTTTATTTCCATTGTATCCCCAGCATCTAACACATATCAGGTGCTCAATGTATTTCTGGAATGGGGGTAGAGATAGAGGGAGAGAGGGAAGAAGGCGGGGATGGATAAAAAGAACTTAGCCTCTCATGGCTCTGGCGAAGTACAGGGGCTTCAAAGCCCAACCAACGAAAGGGTTATCATCCCACACTACATCCATTGTCTAAATGTTCTTTCCCCTGAAGAAGAAAGAAGCAAATGAAAGAAAGAGAAGAGGGAATTCCCAAAATATTTTTTAAAAAGAGCACTAAGACCACAGGCTCGGATGTTGGAAGAATCTAGATTGGAATCTTGGCTCTGCCCCTGACTCGTTGTTTCACTTTGGCTCAGCTCCTTTACTTCTCTGGGCCTCAGTTTCCTAATATTTAAAATGGGGATGATGGTAACCTTGTAGAGTTGAGTGGGCACTGAATGAGGTGGTTCATATAAGCACTTAGCAGAGAGGGGCAAATGGTAACATCTTAATAAACATTGTAGCTCTTGTCTCCTCTTTTTACTGAATTATCATTTTTTTTCTTCTCCACTGGAATATTCTCATAAGCATAAAATGCACTTCAATAGCTCCCATTTAAAAAAAAAAAGATAAATTAGAAATCCTTCCTTGATCCACAGCCCGCTCCTGCTATCACCTCATTTCTTTTCTTTCTTTTAGGGCAAAAATTCACCAAAAAAGTTATCCAAACTCAATGTCACCAGATCTTCTCTTCCTATTCTTGTTTGAAGCTGTCAGGCTTTTGCCTGCACCACTTCCCTAAAAGAGCCCTGGTTAGGATCACCAAGGACCTCCCCACGACTAAGCCCACTGATCAGTTCTCAATTCTCATTGCACTTGACCATCGACATAGATGATCTCTCTCTCTTTCTTGAAAATGCTTCTTCACTTGGCAGGTACAGAATGACTCCTACTTCCTGGCAGCATCCAATCTGGAGCAAAGCCCACTTTCTTGAATCCTCCCCCAAATCACTGAACACAACCCCAAAACCTATGATTAGTTATTTCTAACATCTTACTGAGAAGTCCTGTGGTTCCCCCGTGTACATTCTCTCTCATTGCCAATCGCCAATAAACCCGGCTTTGCTCAACTACAGGCACACTTCTGGTGGCCTTCGGCCATAGGGCATTGACAACCATCTGACGTTCCAAACATTTATCTCTTTATTGTCTGTCCAATCCAGCACTGCATCCATTGAGCCTGGATCATCATAGACATACAATAAGCAAATCATAAATCAATCCACAATGAACAATAAATCATTAGTATTAAGGATCCTCACACAAGTATGATGAAAGAGGAGTGTTCTAGGACTGTACGTCAGGTAAGCTAAGCCAGCCCAACCAATTTACGGCAGGCAAACATTTATTTTCCCTAATTTTTTAAAGGGTCACTAAAAGAGTTTATCAATCCTTCTTTTCATAGTGAAGTTCCACGAGAAAAATGCTGGCCTTGGAAAAATGGGAAAGGGTGAGGTCTATACTGAAGCCAGGAGTTCCTGGCTGGATTTAGGGGGTGGGCAGGAAAGAGTGACCCAGAGAACTACTGTCATGGTGATGTCACAGTAACCATTACCTGTTGACTCCCTAACGAGGTGCCAAGCACTCTCCACATACATCGTTTCAGGCAATGCTGTAAATAGCTCAAGAGTTAGATAAAACGGTTGCCTTATTCCACTGATGAGAAAAAGTGAGTCTGCAAAAGATGAAGCTGTACGCCTGAGGCCAAACAGCTAACAGGTGGCAGAGCTTGGATTTGCACCCAGATCTGTCAGATCCTACAGTTTGTGGTCTCAACCATCATGCTACAGCCACCAGAGTCCAGGAAGCCCACCTGTGCTGAGTAAGAAGTCAGCGCTCGGGAAGGAGAGTGCTAGGAACACCTGGGTGCTTGTTTCTTTAGCTCACACTTTTCTCCACTCCCGTACAGCTGATGATTGAATGTGAGTTCTCAGCGTTCCCTGCAGAACTTTCTGACTCTAAAGTAATTAGTTACAGAGGCAATTTATTCATGTATTCATTCAATCAGTGAATATTCATGGAGTCCCTAGGGTCTGCCAGGCACTGAGGCAGGGTACAAGGCCCTCTACCCTGGAATTACTGACAACTGGAAAACATTCCCAGTAGGTTTGGTTTGCCATGGTTCAGCCTGGAGATGTAGGAGTGGACAAGATGCCGGGAACATTCCCTTCCAGCGTTGGGTCTGGTGATTCTGCGTGCTCCTGAAACTGCTCAGGTGGCCAATGGAGGCCTCCCCTGGTGCCCCCCTAGCAATCTCTGCTCAGAGTGATTGGCAGGAAAGACAACAAGCTCCAGGGCTTCATCTCAGCCCGACAGCTCGTGCATCCCAAATGCCTGGCGAGTCACAGGGCTCAGCCCTTGGATGGGGCTGAGGAGTCTTGACAGAGCCCCGTGGTGCTCCCTGTGGGGTCTGCAGGCAGCTTTGATAGGGTCCAGTTGGCATTTTCTACAAACACTCATTAAATCCAGACCTTTTCCCTGCAGCTGGGACTCCAGCACAGCTGCCCCGGCCCAACAGAAAAGAAGCGATATCAAAGTCACACCATGGACTGGAACCCGCCCAAAAAAACAAAAACAAAAAAAACACCTGTCTGGCACTGGCAGAATGATAACTTCGTCGCATGCCTGCTTTTCCACAGGAGCCACTGCAGGGGCCGTCCTGGGGGGAGTCGCAGTGCTGGAGGGCGCAACAAGTTCAAGAACTCCTGCAGCAGGGCAGGGCAGGGAGAGGCCTCCCTGGGTCTAACCAATTTACTCCTATTGATTTTCAGATCAAAGGGGTTCAGCTCACAAATCAAAAGATGCTTCTCCCTCCCCCCTGCTAAGTCTGCAGACTCCCCCAGACACCTCGAAAATCCTCTTTTGGTCTCGATCAAAGAGGATGCCTCTGGCTTGGAGCCGGTGGGGAGGGGCAGGGCTTTAAGGGTAATCTGGGCTGCGTCAGAGGGCCTGGGCGAGGAGGCTCAGTGGTGAGAGGGCTGGGAACCTGGGTCTCGATGTGGGTGTCACCACCCACTTGATTTTAACCTTTTACAAGTCTCTTAAACTCTATTAGGGTCTCTTTTTCTTGATTACGAAATGAAAATAAGAGCCTCTCTGGCCTTATGGTTAAGGAACCAGGGCTTCAGAATCAAACAGAAGTGGGTTCACATTCCAACCGTGTCCTGTGTGACCTCGGGCAAGGCACTTCACCTCTCTGAGCCTCCTTTTCTTCATCTGAAAAATGGGCTTCCAGCAGTTCTGGCCACTCAGGGTCATTGTGAGAACAAAGCAAGAGGATGCACCTAAAAGTGTCCAGCATTTACATGCTTCTAGCAAGATCAACACCCACCACCTATTACTATTAAATGGGGCTTTGGTAAGAAGAAAACAGAACGGTGTGTGTCAAACGCTTTGAAAAATACAAAAGACTAAAAAACTCAGAAGGTTTCTGGAAATCAGTCTACCGCATTTTGGAGGGGGGGTTAGGGAAGGTCTCCATCAGGGCAGGGTCCAAAGAAGGGAACTCCATAGCGAAATGTAGGAGACCCGAGGAGACCCCTGCAGGGCAGGACAGGCCACTTTCCAGGGCTCCAGGGGGGTTTCTATGTGACTGTGACATTGATGCTCCCCACCTCACCCCACTATCACCCCCAGAAATGCTTGTTCTACATCAGCTGCTGTTACAGGTGAGAGCCGTTCACGTAACACTACCTGCTGGCAGAGCCTTCCGGCTATGGCAAGGACTGCTTGTTGCTCATGCCAGCAACCACCCCCACCTTCCTCCTTTAGAACAGGATGTCAGCTGTATTGGGGCAGCCATATTTCCCAGACTCCTTCGAATCTAAGTATGGCTAGGTGACTATGTTCTGGCCAAAAAGATGTAAATGGAAGTGTCATATGGGACTTTTGAAAAGACTTTGAAAAGGAAAGCATGCCTCCCTTTTATTCACCCTCTGTGACCTGGCATGGATATCTGGTGTCTGGCGCACCAGCAGCCATTTTGGACTATAAGGTGACTTAAGGATCACTGTGCCTTGGAGGTAGCAATGCAGAGATGGGAGGGTGCCATGCCTGGTGACACCGTGGAACCTCCATTATCAGGCCCAGACCAACCACCTCTGGACTTTTTCTACATGAGAGAATAAACCCTTATATGTTTAAGTCTGCATTTTCCCCCAGCTTTTAGATGATGGGAAGAAGTCCTACTAACTTCAACTGTTTAAAATTCTGTCAAGGGGCCCAGTGCCTAGTAGGTTATCCCCAGCCTAAGGCCTGACCCGAGACTCATTATCAGTGGTTTCACATCAGCAGGAAGCTAGTTTGGGACTTGATCATCATACTTATTAGCAAACGTGGACTAAGGTTCTACCTGTGCCTTGGAGATAGGAGATGGTGTTGGCTTCTCCACTAAGGCTTTCATCACACAGACATCCCCAGGCAGAGGAGTCTCTACCTCTCTCTCTCCTGCTCCAACTGGAAGAACCAAGGAGGGTTTCAGGGAGGGTTTTATTCTGGGGGCTATGTCCCAAACAAAGAGTAGAATTTCAATCAGCAAGAGCACACTTCCAAACTTTTTATGAGGCCAGTGTCAGCTGCTATCCAAGCCAGACAAAGATACCACAGGAAAAGAAAACTACAGACCAATATCCCTGATGAACACAGATGCAAAAATTTTCAACAAAACATTAGCAAACCAAATTCAACAGCACAGTAAAAGGATCATACACTGTGACTAAGTAGGATTTATCCCTGGGATACAAGCATGGCTCAACATACACAAATAAATCAATGTGATACACAACATGAACACATGAAGAATAAAAATCACATGATCATCTCAACAGACACAGAAAAAGCTTTTGACAGAATTCAACACCCATCATAAAAATGCTCAAGGCCGGGCGCGGTGGCTCACGCCTGTAATCCTAGCACTCTGGGAGGCCGAGGCGGGTGGATCGCTCAAGGTCAGGAGTTCGAGACCAGCCTGAGCGAGACCCCGTCTCTACTAAAAATAGAAAGACATTATATGGACAACTAAAAATCTATATAGAAAAAATTAGCCGGGCATAGTGGCGCATGCCTGTAGTCCCAGCTACTCGGGAGGCTGAGGCAGTAGGATCGCTTAAGCCGAGGAGTTTGAGGTTGCTGTGAGCTAAGCTGATGCCACGGCACTCACTCTAGCCTGGGCAACAAAGTGAGACTCTGTCTCAAGAAAAAAAAAAAAAAAATGCTCAAGAAGTTAGGTATAGAAGGAACTTATTCCAACACAATAAAGGCCATGTATAAAAATCCCATAGCTAACATCATATTCAGTGGTAAAAGACTGAAAGTTTTTCCTCTAAGATCTGGAACAAGGCAGGGATACCCACTATCGCCACTTCTATTCCACATAGTCCTGGATTTCCTAGTTAGAGCAATCAGGCAAGAAAAGAAATAAAATTCATCCAAATCAAAAAGAAGAAGTAAATTATTTCTGTTTGCAGATTACATGATCTTATATGTTGAAAACCCTAAAGACTCCACAAAAAAAAAAATTGTTAGAATTAATAAATTCAACAAAGTGGCAAGATACAAAATCAATGTAAAAATCAGTTGTGTTTCTAAATACTAACAACGAATTATCTAAAAAGGAAATTAAGAAAACAATTCCATTTATAATAGCATCAAAAAGAATAAAATACTTAGGAATAAACTTAACCAAGGAGGTAAAAGACTTGTACCCTAAAAACTATGAAACACTGATGAAAGAAAGGAAAGAAGACACAAATAAATGGAAGGACATTCTGTGTTCATGGATTGGAAGAATTAATGTTCTAAAGAGGCTTACAGATTCAATGCAATTCCTAGCAAAATCCCAATGACATTTTTATGGAAATAGAAAAAAATCCTAAAATTTATATGAAACCACAAAAGACCCCAAATAGCCAATGCAAATTGGAGCACTACTATAGCTTTCAGCTCATTCTTATCCCCCTTGTACTCAGGTCACCCACATGGCTCATTTTCAAGATTAAAATCATCAGAATGGAACTTCTCAAGGCATCAACATACTGTGCATTTATCAGCCACATCCTTCCCCAACACTTCATTGATACTTCAAGCTGTCTGCACTGTACTGGTTCCACGATGGAACTCATGTTCGAAAATAACATGAATTTTTTACTTATTCATGGTTTCACAAAAATTGCTCTAAAGAATTTTTTTTAATATATATATTTTTTATTTCAGAATAAAATGTTTAGGTTACATATATTGCCTTTGCCCTGCCCGAGTCAGAATTTTTTTTGAAAGATAATCACAAATCAAAACATGCATTTGAAAGAATGAGACTGTACCTGCACAATAAAAAAGAAAGTGTCAAAGTGGAATGTCAGAGATATCAACTGTCAAACTGAGTACTTAAGGAAATTGGATATTCCATACTTAATAACCTGATAGTTATACAAGATGAATAAGTCCTAGAGACTTACTGTATAGTGGCTATAGTTAAAAATACTATACTGTGTACTTAAAAATTTGCTAAGAGGGTCGATCTTATAGGAAGTGTTCTTATTACAGTAATAATAATAATTAATAAATAGGGTGGGAGGAAACTTTTGGAGGTGATGGATAGGTTTCTGGCCTTCATGTAGTGATGGTTTCATGGGCGTGTACTTATCCCCAAACTCGTCAAGTTGTATACATTAAATATGTACAACTTTTTGCATGTGAATTACACCTCAATAAAGCATTTAAAAAAAAAAAAAAAAGAATTTCAACCAGCAAAAAGGGGAAGGGACACCAGGCCAAGCAGAAGCACAAGTAGATAATATCTTCAAAGAATGATGGAGCAGAGTAGGTTACATACAGCCTTGGATGTTGTACCGGATTATTCAGGCTTTATTGTATAGAATTGTGCCTCTGAGAGGGTCAATAAAGGATCATTCCTTGTTTAAAATTGTCTCTGGTCAGAACTGCTAAGAACTGCAATTTCAATTTCATAAAAAAATACACATTATATATGATATCCAGATATTTAATATCTATGCACACACATATAATATGAAAATTATATATGTGTACACATAAGCTTTTTAAAAAGACTAGAATGAGTTAAACTGGCCAACACTGATTGCAGATTTATTGCATTCTGGGCATTCATGCATTATTTCATCTCATCCCCATGACAACCCTTTAAGACAAGTATTGCTATTACCCTTATTTCGCAGACAAGAACTGCAGTCCCTTGCCCACGTTCTCACATTTAGTAAGAGGCAATGCCAGGATTTGAACATTGCTCGGGTCTGTTTAATTCCAAAGTCCATCTTCTTCACCACCAAGGCCAACTCCTTCCAAAACGATTCACACCAACATGTCAACGGTGGTTACTTTTGGGTGGAACTATTTTCTGTTTTGTACTTTTTTTTGTACTTTGTACAACTTTGTACTTTTTCCTAATCTTCTACAAGTATATTATCTTTATATTTATGTTGTGAAATATAGCACGTTTAGAAAGACAGGCATGAAGCATAAATTTGCAGCTTAGTTATACTGGCGAATAAACCCATGTAACCACTACCCATGTCCGCACCCGTCCTGCCCACGTAAAGATAAGCCTCCTCCTCACTGTCAACTTGTCACACCCTCGTCTGCCTTTGAAATCACCACCTGATCATGTATCTCCAAATGACATCGTTTGATCCTGCTCTTTTTGAATTTCATATAAATGGAATAATATAGTCTGCATTCTGTTGGGTCTGGCTCCTTTCATTGAACATTATGCTTTAAAGAATATGTTATTTTCATGATCTGAAAAAAGATCATTAGTGTTGCAAAATATTTTAAACCCGGAATCACACAAGGGCTTCCTCAGTCTGACATCGTCCCAGTTGATATCTTCAAAGCAGAATCGAACTACCTTATAAACTAGGATTTGTTCCCTTTAAAAGCCATGGCCAGAAAAAAAAAAAAAAAAGGGGGGTGAGGGCCCATGGCTGGTCCCCTCCCCTGTTCTCTCTGCCCTGTCGGTGTCGTGCCTTTCTACCAGGCCAGCCCAGCCAGCTGCCTCTAACTGGATTATCCAATTCACTGCCAGGTTTTCCAAATCACTGCCTAGGTCATCAAGCGTAGGTTTCGCTGCCGGGTGGGCAATGGGACCTCTGGGGCAGAGGGCAGTGGCTCTGCTCCCTGGAGCTGCCTGGCCTTCTTTGGGACAACCCAAGAGTCCTTCCACTTGGGAGATCGATGAAATGCACCCCTCACTTTCTTCTTCTCTTCCATCTTTTCCTCCTTGTCCTCCTCTTCTTCTTTTCTTTCTACTTAAAAAAATTTTTGGATAGAAATTTTCAAACATATACTGAAGTAGAGAGCATGGTACACTGAGCCCGCATGGGACCAACATCCAGGCTCAACAACGATCAACACATGCCCCATCTTTCTCTCCCATACCCCCACCCAGTTTTTCCTTATTCTTACTGGATTGTTTTGAAGCAAATCTAACATTTGTCATCTGTGTATGCCTCAGTACGTATCTTAAAAATGTAGGGTATCTTTTTAAAACCATAGCCGAAGCGAAATGATCGTAATTCCTTAATTGCATCAAATATTGAATTGGTCTTCGATTTTTCCCCATTATTTTATAAATATTTCTTTACAGTTGTTCTGTTCAAATCCGGATTGAAACGAGGTCCACACATTGCATTTTGTTGAAATATCCCTGGATTCTGGGTGTCTCGTTACTATGGAGTTGGTCACTGCTTCTAGACCTTTTGGGGTTTACACATGTGGGAAATACAGAGTGTGTGTGTGTGTGTGTGTGTGTGTTTAAAACAGAAGATATATGGTAAGTTTAGATGGGTATTTCTGACTCAAAATTTAAATTATAGAATTTTTTCTTGAACTCTTTAATTTTATATTTGCATCTCTTTTCTGTTATGCTGAAAATCTTGGTTCCTAATAACATCATTACTTCCTTGCGTTATTTTACTGCATGTGTGTGAAATAGTTTTGGAATAATAATACTCATATTATTTTTAATGATTTTTTTACTGTCAACAGTTGATTTGAGTCCCTTTTGTCCCCGGGATATATTCCACTCCAGATGACCAGTTAAATTACTGCGTTTTAAAAGTCATTTGAAATAATTTCTCTTTGCCTGCTTCCAACTTGACACACAATTAGGTTTCCTTGTTTCACGTTTCTCTCTGGGTTCTGGGATTATTTTCATTTTTGAATTAATTATGTTTTGTAACATGCAAGACATTTTCACTGCTCAGAAGTTAAATCTCCAGAAGTTACCTTCCAAGAAGTCGAGCCTCTGTCCCTGTGCCCTCCACATATTCCTTCCCTCCCCCACAGATAACTAGTTTTTAAAAATATATATTATGTTATCAATCAATAAATATAAATATTATGAATATAAATAAAAACAATGCATTTCTAAATGGCAAAGAGATTCCACCTTTCAAACAATAATCACAAAATGCTTTTAAGTGACTAGCATTGCTACATGTTTCTTTTCAGACCTTTCCTCCAATAATTTCTGAGTTTTCAGGGTCGTCTACAAGAAGAGAGGTGATTTACCTCATGGATAAAGCAATAGGAAAAGAGGAAGGAATTTTTCCAAGAGTTCATAGCACATTCAGAGATATTTCCCACTGACTACTTTGTGTGCATTGATCTATCCAACGCGTTGGAATGCACAGGCTGGCCTCGCCCCGAGATATTCTGAGACTCTAAGTCTGACGCGGGGCCCAAGCAAATGTGTCTTTGCAAAGCTCCCCAGGTGACCCTGAGTGGCAGCCCGGTGGATAAACCATTAGGACAAGACAGTCACACCCAGTCAGGCTTCTGTTTGAGAATCTCAAAGTAATTCGTTGCTGTGGGAACAAATCTTGCAACCAAAGCTCAGGACTATAAGGAACATGACCTTATTTTTCTTTAATACAACTTAATCTCTATTCTAGTCTCTCATAGCACCGAGAACAGACACTAAATCTTGGCCAAAATGAGGACCCCCCAACCTCGCTTCCCCAAAATGCCTCTAAGTCCCCAGGATCCCCCAGAGGTGGGGCTGGAGGGAGATTTGATTCTTGCTGTCCCCTGGCCACTTCCAAACACCAACACAATTCAAAAAGAGCCTCTTAAAAGATACCTGGTCTCTGGTCCATCCCCAGTGCCCAAGTTCTCAAAAATCAGCCAGTTACCATGGCAGCTGCTGCCCAATTGAAATGTTCCCATTTATAGAAACTGGCTGAAAACATTTGAATCTGATGGGATCTGGTCACCGGGTGGAGGATATCGCTCTCACAGACAGAAAGGCTGATTTATCCAGAAACCATGGGGAGCGCCTGGCCTGAGAGGTGGACCCAGGCCCTGACACCAGTTCACCACGTGACCCTCAGCTGGTGTCCCACCCAGAAGACGTTCCCTGCCTGCTCTTATGGCCTATTTCATCATCACCAATTCACTCTCGACAACATCCAGCACCTTGTCTGTCGAGCAAGGCACGGAAGATCAATGGTGAGCGATGCTGAGTTCCTGTGGTCACCAAGGCAGTGTAGTCGGGGAAGCCAATAGGGAAACAATGCAGTGTGATAAAAACCATAAGAGTAAAGCGTGGGGGGCTGGGGAAGCACCGGACTGGACAGGAAGTCATGGCATGTTCCAGGCGAAACCCGAGCTGAGTCTTCAAAGATGAGCAGGCATTAGCTGGGACGGGGCGGGGAGTGCAGAGGGAGAGGAAGGTGCTCCGGGCAAGGGGACAGGGGATGGCACATGCAACAGCCCAGAGCAGGGAAGAGCATCCCGGGCCCCTCAGGAGCTCAGTGCCAGGCTCATGCAGAACGAGGGCGAAGGTGAGGAGAAATGTGGCTTTAGAAGAAGGGGGGCAGGGAGAGGAAGGCCCCTCGGTTCTCTGCAGGCTTCTGCTGCCTGGCTTCTATTGAAAGTAGAACAGCCCAGGAAGAGACGAGTTGAGAACTAGCTAAGAGGGAGGAAGGAGGGGCAGAGTCCCCAAAGAGAAGAGTTGAAAAGGGAGAGGAGAGAGCACCATGGACACAGCCCCCCACTGCCTGTTCCACCATGAGCTAGAGGGGCCATCAAAGAGAACATCCCTGCCACCTGCCACCTCCTGTGTCCTCAGAGCGTCACTGCTGCTTAGACCCACTGGAACATGCCATTGCAACTTCCCATTCCACCCTTCTGGTGGGTGAATCACAATTTTTTGCACAACAAACTGGGCTTGGTGCTGTGCTCCATACTTCACGTGCAAAATTCATGCATTTCAAAAATCATGTTTGAGCCCCTTCTACCCAATGGGCAATATAATTCAGACACAAAAATAACAAACTCCTTGTTCTCAAGGAATGTAAATTCTTAGGGTGGGGGGAGATAGACAAAAGCAAGTAGACATGTAATATGTCAGGAGGTCATAAGTGGGCTAAGAAATATAAAACCCAGTAAAGGGACAGAGAATGGCAGAGAAGGGATGGTTAGAAAGGGGGTCATCTGGGCTGAGACCTGAGGGAAGTGAAATGAACCACATGGAAATCTGGAAGAAGAATGTGTCGTGCTAAGGGAAAGGCAAGTGCAAAGGCCCTGTGGTCGACATGCCACTGTGCATTCTGTCAGTGAGGCTGGGAGGCAGGTGCAAGGGTGCAATCAGGAGCGGACCAGGTCAGAGAGGTGAAAGGGACTGAGATTGTTGTCACAGGAACACGGCAAAGTGGGGTACTATTGTTCCACAACACAGATGAACAAACTGAGGTTGACGAATATGCCCAAACCTTTTCTAGGCAGAGCTGTGATTCAAACCCAGCCACCCAATCTTCAAACATGCGCCTCTCATTGCTCCCTTATAATGTCTGCTTGTCAAGGAGCTATAGGTAACTTAGAATAGATTAATAAAATCCCAATCTTTCCAAAGTTCATCCCCAGCCACAATAATTCCACATTGAAATTGTAAGAGGATCCTCAAGGACTTGAACAAAGATGTAGCTCCTTTGTTTACAATAGCAAGATGACTGGAAACAATACCTTCTCCCCAATAATAAGGAATCAGCAAATAAAGAGGTTATAATACTTAACACAAAGGATGGATCACACATGGTTATTTAAAAAGACACCGTAAGAGAGTGCACAATGACATGGAAGGATGGTCAACATATGTAACTGAAACTAAGCAATATGCACAGTAGGACCCCATTTTGTAATAAACGAATAATGTGCAAATATATGCAGAGGCAAAAGACTGGAAGGAAATAAACCAAAATGTTATTAATGGCTAACGCAAGGTCTGGGGTTGTGGATGGTTGTTTTTTTCTTTCTGCTTAGCCGCATTTAATACAACGAATAGACATGATTTTACAAAAAAAAAGTTTGTATGCGCATGTGCACGTTTGCATACACACACACACACACACACACACACAGCCGGCCAGAAAGGTTCCCAGGTTGGCCGGCCACTGGGCATGCGGGACCTGGACTCCTCTGGCCACCACCATACTCTCCAACATGTGCAGAAAACATGGCTCTGCACGTCACCATTAGAGTCAGGTTGGAGACCCCTAAAATGAGGCAGCTCCCTGGCCAGAACTGGAAAATTCGGGGCACACTGGCAGCCTCACCTCCCTTCTCAACACAGACTTCACGGCACAGCGCTGGAGGGAGCACTGCAGCGACACATCAGCAGGAGTGCTGGTAATTAGCGCTCGACTTGTCAAAGGGACTGGTGCTATTTTTAAAATCTTTCCAACACATCGGTTTCACAAAGGATTCCAGGAGTCCTTCACCCAGTGCTTTAGGAAGGCAAAGGAACCAATTAGTAATTTAGTGGAAATCGCCTGTCCTAGGACTTGAGGGGATGATGCATTCCCCCTCCCCCACATACAGTTGCCACCCTTCCTTCTGGAGATGACGGGGGAGTTAAAACAACTGGAACCTTCTCACCTGCTCCACTGTTTCTTTCACCCTGGGAGACACCTTGAGCCTCTCACCAACCTGAGCAAGTGCACTAAGCCCCCGGTGCGGGAGACGTAGTAGAGCACCAAGCTTCCTGGGCTGCTGCCAAAGGTCAGCTAACTTCCGCCCTTAGACTAAACCCGGCCCACTTCCTGTTTCTGCAAATAAAGTTTTATTGGAACACAGCCATGCACCTTCATTTACATCCTGCCTGTGGTTGCTTTTGTGCTACGAAACGGCAGGCAGGCGCGTAGTTGTCACGGAGACTGCATGGCCTGCAAAGCCTAGAATATTTATTATCTGGCCCTTTGCAAAAGGTGAGACTCCCAGAAGCAGAACTTGAGATGAGGATTTGGGTGCAAGCCACTTATCAAGGAGATGCCTCCAGGAGAGACCAGGAAGGGAGCGAGGGAGGCAGGACAGCTGAGGAAAGGGGACCAAGCGAGGGTGTGATGGCAGGCAAGGTCCCAGCCCAGCCTGCTCCTGTGGGAGAACTTCCGGTCTCTTGCAGGTGAAGTGGCTCAGGTGGGTCCTGAAGAAGGCAGCAGGTGCGCGCTGTGAGAGGCAAAGCCCGCAGAAGCTGAGGGGGGTGGCCAGAACCTGTAATAGGGAGTCGAGGACACCTGGGCGGAGCTCTGAGAGGGTTTCCCTCGGCTGGCAGTAATTTTTTCCCATTTTTCAAGCTTTTACAGCATGAGTCACTGCGCTAAGCATCTGCATGCTGTACAAAGTTTACTCCTTGGCACAGTCCAACAGGTGGGAAGTGCAGGATGCCCACCTGGCAGCTGAGAATTACATGATCATGCAGGTGAGGTGCTCAGCCCAGCACCGACCTCGTAGAAAGCACTAAGAGGAAGGGACATGCATCTTGAATTTGGTTGTGTGCTGAGTTTGGGGGACACAGGGATCACTGGGGAATGCAGCACGTAACTGTGAGAACTTCTAACAGAGCCCTTGCTGGCGTTCCAGGGGGGTCAGAGCAGGAGGCTCTGCAGAATCTGGAAGAAGAAATGGGAGTGGCCGGGTTGGGGAAGGGATTGTCCAACACAGGACACAGCGCGCACAAAGGCAAAGTGATGGGGAGGACAGGTAACATTCTGGCAACCTCCAGGAGTCTGGTGTAGGTGGAGTGCAGGAATCACAGCGGTAGGGGGAGATGGGGCCAGAGGGAAGGAGGGCTGTACAGGGAACAGATCCCAGATGACTGCCAGCCGGCGAGGATGCTACATGAAGCTCTGCAGGTGGGCTGGCATTTCAGAAAGCTCTCCTGGTTTTGGTTGGGAGTGCAACTTGGAGAACAGAGAGCAGACCGGGTGGAAAGCCTCCTGCATGCAGCTGTCCAGCCAATTAAGGTGTGAAATAAGGACGACTGAGGCCACAGTCTATGGGATGCTGAACAGCGGTAGCCCAGCTGACCTGGCCCTGCTCTCCGCTGCGACTGACCTTCAGATCCAGGCGGCAGAGAGAAGAGGACGACAAAGGCACACTGCTAGCTGAAGGCGAGCAGCGGGTACCCAGAGCACTGGAGGCCTGCGGAGCCAGCATCAAGGTCAGCAGACGCACAAATCCAGCTGTCACCTGTCCTCTGGGCCTAGCCAAGAGGGCTGGCCTTCTGGGCACTGCCTTGGGGGAGCAGTGCCCCCACTGTCCTGACCTGTTCACAGAGTCCCCATGCTCCTGGTGCTATCAAAGGAGCCTCACACCATCAAGGTTTAGAGTTCACATTGGGAAGGTTCTGGGAGCTGCTAAGAAGGCTCATGCTACACATTCCCAGGTGGTTCATCCCCTGAAGAGTCTATTTGTCTATTTTCTTTGGTCCTGCGCCCTGAGCTGCAACTCCCATTTATAATTACAATTATCCCTCCCTCCCTCTCTCTCTCTCTCCCACCCCCACACCCCTGCACACATGGACACACAGACACGTTCCCCCGGTCCTCAAATTCTACCACTCAGATTCGCTCCTTTAGTCCAACTTCCAGGAGAAGGAGGGTGCAATACATTACGTCACCAACACCTTTGTGCAACCTCATTAATCACATTCTTCCCTGTACATTAGCCAGGCGTTAAAGTACGGAGCATGGAGGGAAAGCTTACAGAGAGGGGTGGCATTTCGGAAGCGGAGTGGCTGTAAACAGCGGGGAAGAAACTTTCCTTCTACCCAGTCTTGGTCAGCCTGGTGCTCTTAGTCGGAGGTCAGCAAACTTCCTGTGAAAATGACCAGAGAGTAAATATTTTCAGGCTTGCGGGCCATGGAGTCTTCTGTTGCCAGCACTCAGCTCTGCCACTGTAGCGCAAAAGCGGCCACAGACAGTAAGTAGAGAGACGAGTGTTGTGGCTGTGTTCCAATAAAGCTTCATTTGTGGACGCTGAAAATTTGAATGACTTATAATTGTCACAAAAATAGTATTCCTCTTTTAATTGTTTCCAAGCATTTACAAACGTAAAAGCCGTTCTTAGCTTGCAGACCACACAAACACAGGCGTGGCCGGACGGGCCTGGGAGCTGTAGTTTACTGACCCCAGATCCCTTCCCTTCCTGTCCAAACACGCGCTCCATCAGGACCAGCCCGTAGGCTTTCTCTGCTGTGCACCTCCTTGTTCTGTGCACTCTGTCTGTGATCCCTGGGGACCTGCCTTCAAGGATGCAGGCGATGACAGGATGACAAATGGGCAGATGTGCAGCCACCTGCAGTGGGCGCTGCAGACCAGTGGCCTTGGGGTGCATGCCAGGTGACTGAGCAGCGAGCCCAGGTGGGTTCCATCTGCCCACCCTGCCTGGCCCACGTCTGATGGGTCGGGCACCGTGAGGTTCATCTCCACACTTCTGGGACACTCTTAGGTGCCTCCCCTGAGTTACCAAGGGTGTTTATTGTTGTCATCACCATCTGTCTTTAAACAGATCATTCCCATCAACAAAAGTAACAGCACTCACGTCTCACTGCGTACTTAGCCTGTGCCAGGCACCATATAAACTCTCCGTGGCTGGTGTTCGCTGAGTGGGCCGGGCTCCGCGCGAAGCACTTTACATGCTGTAGCGCTCGGGGACCTGTGGCATCAGCACTATTAATAGTGCTATCTTCATTTTCTGGATGAGAAAGCAGAGGCTAGAGAAGGAACCTACACCCAAGGTCACAGAGCGGGGCGGCTCTGTGTCACTCTAATGCCAGGTTCTTTGTCGCTGGGTCCCCAGCCCCTGCCTAGCTCACAGCCACGCTGTAAGACTGTATTAGGGTCCCCCTTCCTCAGATGCAGAAATAGAAACCCTGAGGACTAAAGTCTTGGTCCAAGTACACACAGCTGCTGGCGGGTGGTGGGAGCACGCTTCGCCGGCACGCCACTGACACGCAGAGATGCTGGCGCCACCCAGCCCTCATGTGAAAACGCACACGTTTCTAGAAGCTTCCAAAACTGGGGTCCTACACTGAAGGTGTGGGTCCCCAACAAATGGTGAGAGGAGAATTTTAGCCTGAGAGTGTGTCTCAGGTCGGATCTAAAAGCAGAGCCAGAGGAGGGGGTCTCGTGCAGGTGGGTTAGTGCAGGAGGGTCCCGGGAGGCCCTGCCAGGAGCGAGGGGAGAAGGCTGGGGAGGGGAAGAAGCCAAGCGAAGACGCGGGTTCCGCTGACGTCTGGCCCCAGCCTGATCCCCCAAGGAGCTCTGGAGCATGGATGGAATTACAGAGTGTTCTCACCTGAGGCAAGGGCCGGGCCTTTATACCCCCACCTGTCAGTCATTGGTTGTCCTGTGGGGTGGGGGAGGTGGGGGAGCGTCTCTGGGCAAGGTGACAACTCTGCAGAGAATGATGCAGCCTTGAGCCTTAGCACCCAGCACGCACAGCCACTGGGGAACGGTGCACTCCTGTTAGAGGGGACCTCAGCACAGAGCGCCATTGGCATCTGCCATGAGAAGGAGACCCAGGAGGCCCGGACATCACTACCTGTCTCTGCAACTCCTGCAAAGTCACACTCCCTTCCCTCCCCCACCTGCTCATTTGTTACCCTCCAGCCCTGGCGGGGCTGGGATGCGATAGGCCCAGGCTTCTGGCTCCTGTGTCAGACCATCAGCAATCATAGTCGGGTCTGAAGACTCCAGCAAGGGTCCAGTTTGGCCTCGTCCAGCCTCGGCCTGCTCGCCCGACCCCCCTCCCAAGGCTGCCAGCGAGGGGAATCCCACTGACGTGCTGGGGAAGGCCGCGAGGGGAGCAGCTATGAGCCAGGCAGCCCCTGCACACCAGACGGTGCCGCGGCCACCAACAGGGCCAGCAGCTGCCTCCGGAGGGCAGCCCACCTGGGCTTGTTGCCCGGTGCTCGACTGCCAGGAGCTGAGCGGCCAGGTCTGTGCATGGGGTCATTTCTGGAGCCTCCAGAGGGGTCCTGACTCCATAAGCAGAAACATTCATATCCTCTTCCACTCTTCTGCCTTCCATTCATCCCTTGATTCATTCAACAGTCATTCTCAGAGTGCACATGGGCCGCGGACTGCGCTGTGAGCTGGGAAAGTGATGAGCAAAATAGACACGGTCCCCACCTCCGTTCTAGCAGGGGCGGAGGATGAACTAGACCTGGGCACAGCAGGGTCACTCAGGCGTGCAAGGAAAATGCAGTTCTTCTGCTTTCCTGTAACTGATCTAATCTTCCTCCAGTGCCCCACCCTGCTGGGAAGGGGCGCTGGAGGTGAGGAACCCTTTAAACTCGCCAATTTATGGTGCTTGCCAATATGTCCATCTTAGGAGAAGCTACTTTCGCTTTTGGTGAGACCAGCGATCCAGGACTTGAAGCGCAAGGCCATGGATGCCTTCAGCCTTGGAGCCACCACCTCTGCCCTGAGTGGCCACTGGGCACGAAAGCAGTGGGAGGTGGGCTTGGAGATGGCCCCAGAGGGCCCCCGCGGCAAAGAGCAGCCCAGTGTGGGAGGCCCAGCCCTGTGCAGTCTCGACACCCAGCAATTCCCAAACTCACCTCTCCAGCCCAGACCTCTCCTCCAAGCTCTGGGTCCACAAATACACCTGCCTGGTCCATGCCTTCCCTTAGACCGTGTGTTAGTCTATAACATATGCCCCACTGTGCTCTGATCCCTTGGCTTAATTACAGTTCCTCCACCATGGGGCCTTGGGGCACGGTGTTTAAATCCCAGGAATGCTCCCCTCCTCCCTTCTCCCGGTTCATTCACACTCAGATAAAGTGGGATCCTGGGTACACTCTGTTTTCACTTACACATTCAAGTGTGGGGTTTGGTCAATGTCTGCCTCCTCCACTGGACTTTAAACTCCTGAAAGGTGGAACCATTTCTTTCTTGCTAACCATTGAATCCCTAGGGCCTAGTACAGTGGCTGGCACAAAGTAGATGGTGATTCAATAGTTTTTGGACAGCATGAATGAATAAAATCTTAAATGAATTCACGAGCAAATGAAATGCAGCCCTTGTCTCTTAGCATCTCATTCCAACATCCCCGTTACATTCTGGAGAGTCCTGGAAGTGGGACACTGCCCCTCCAGGGACACTTTTCCCATCCTTGGTATGAGGATTCAAATTCCAGGCCACCTGGAAGTCCTGTTCTGGCAGGAAATAGAGCAAATTGTTTGCAAATCAAGCCCAGGCAGGGCTCCCTGCCAGGTCCCCAAGCAGAGCCAAGCCCGCCTCATACAGACGCCCTGCAGATTTGGAATCATTTGCCGCTATGATTCCTTTTGTCCTCCTTGCCCGAGTCTTGTCTTTCTCTTTCCCTCCACCTCCTTTCTCTAGAGATCCCGTCTCAGCTCACGGAGAGAAATTACCAGCTTCCAGCTGAGCTCAGAGGAGACTAAGGGACTGATCTAGATTTGCAAAGCAGATTGGTGGATCTAGAACCCAGTGATTCTGAGACCCCACCCAATAATAAAGAGAACAAAAGCGGCCAACATCTATCTCCTCTGTGCCAGCCACTGTGCTAAGTCGTTTCTATCACCATTTTATTGAATCCTAACAATCCTTCTACATAGGTGCTATGAGGGTCCTCATCTGATAGAAGAAGAAACTAAAGCTTGGAGAATTTAGACAGCACCTAGAATTCATGTACTAGATCAGGGATCAGTAAACTATGTCGCAAAGGCCAAAGCCAGCCCACCACATGTTTTTTTAAAAGAAGCGTTACTAAAACAGAGTCATGTTGCTTGGTTTAAGTATCATCTGTGGCTGCTTTTGTGCCAAACAGTAGAGTCGAATAGCTGAGGCAGAGAACCTATAGCTTACAAAGCCAAAATCATGCACTATCTGGCCCTTTACAAAAAACAGTTTGCCCACCCACGTTTTAGATGAACCCAACAGGCTCTCCCTTTTATATTTGGATCCATGGGTCAAGTTTACAGCCGACATGTCTCACTGCCTGTTTGAGTTTTCCGTGTTGAGCACCCAATACTAGAGGTGTCAATTAATGCCACCGTGCCCATAGCTGCTCCTAAGGGAAACGGGCCCCTCTCTGCACAGCTCACCCTCCCCTTCCCTCCAGCTACAGCTGACTCGACCAAGGGATGGGTGCCCGACCCTAGGTGGCCTCACACAGCTATGATTTGAATAGCGTGGCTGAAAAAGATAAGCCAGACCAATCAGATTCTTTCCTTGGGGATTTGGGACAGGGAAATAGGGAGGCCACAGCCATTAGGGCAAATGGAAAGGTGAGAGTGTTGAGGACAAGTTGGGGCTGGTGACAGTGAAAGGCAAGGTTGTAAGGATGCTTGCTGGGTGGGAGGGAAGAAAACGGAGGAGCTGTGCGCGTGGAGACAGAATCTGTGAAGGCGTGGCCCCGGTGCTCTAAGAGGAAGAGGGAGAGAGAAGCTTTGGCTCCTAAAAGTTGCCCAGGTCCAGGTCCCACAAGGACAATTGTCCTCTTTATGGATCATCACTTAGGCCTTTTTTGGTTGCAAATGAAACAAAACCTTGCATAAATGAGCTCAAACATTACTGGGTATATATTGACTCGTATAACTGAAAAGTGTAAAGATATTTCAGGCTCAGCTTGATCCAGCGGTTCCAACAATGTCCCCCATGACCTGGTTTCTTACAGTCTCTCTGCCCCACCTTTTGCAATATTGGCTTCATCCTCAGCCTCTGTTCTGCACCTTCTCACATCTCTAGCCACTCTGGACTCTTCACTCATGGTGTCAAGATGGCTGCAGCAATTCCAGCCCTCACAGCTTCATACCAGACTGTCTGCAAATAGGGAGTGCCAGGAGCTCCTTCACATTCTGGGATATGAGCTCTCATTGCCTCTCCCTGAACCAACTGCTTTGGCCAGGGTGGGGATGGGCTGCGCTCACCAGATTAGACTCCCCATCAGTTGTTTGCAGTTTTCTCCTTTGGAGTAACATTTGAATGTTTATTATATCCCAAGTCTTGCCTCACTCTTTACATACAGAGGTAATGACCTCTCTTAATGCTCCCAAAGCCTACGCACTAGTTACTAGGATTGTCCCCATTTTACCAATGAGGAAATCAAAGCTCAGAGAGGCTGGACACCTTGCCCAGGGTCACACAGCCAACGTGGGGCAGAACTGCCGACATGCAGCAGATCCAGTTGCTGAAAGGGGCCTGTGGGATCCTGGAGGCTGAGCCATGAGGCGTGCCCCTGCCTGTTGGGGGAAGGTCACTCAACAGCCCCCAGCCACTGCCATTCCACCTCCTGTCGCTACCATGGTGATACAAACCCTTCGCACAGGGGGAGTTGTCCACGGATCTCAAGCTTCAGACCGAGTTATTCAAAAGTCCTGCTGCCACCTCTGGGTTCCTCTGGATTCTCTATTCTCCCCACCACCTCAATCCGTTTCCATGGAAACTGCTGGGCTCCTGCATCCCTTTCATCCTCCTTTCTGGGAAGCAAGGCCAGCTCTCTGGCACTACGATAGCTAGGCCTGACCATTATAAAGACCAAAGCAGCAATATCCGAAAGAAACGTTTCCAGGCAGAGGGAGGAACCAGGTCGGGTTTCTTATTTTCTCTTTGATGTGCTCCAAAATAACACCAGGCGCTCTGCGGAGTTCTGCCAATTACCGCGGCCCAGTGGATACTGGCTGGAAAGTTGTTTGTCATCTGTTCTCTGGCATCTCACCATCCCACAGTCACCAGGCCTCCCTCCCTTCTTGGGAGAGGGATTCTGGGGGCCCGGGGCAGAGGGCCAGTGTCGGGCAAGTCTTCCTGCCAATGCTTGGTGCCGGATAGCCACACTCGGGATGCAGCTGGTGGGCTGTGGATGCAAAAGTGAGGGTGGTTCTCAACCTGTCTTCTGGAGAAGGAGGAAGCAGCCATCAGGGCAACCTGGAAACAGTGGACGTGACATCTCTCCTTGACGCTGGGAGGGGCCCTGTGGCTCCAGCGGCCAGGGTCCGGGAAGAACTCTATACATAGAGCTCGGCACTTAAACCCCAAGGGCCCCATACTCAGGGAAACTGGAGGAGCCAAAGTGTTCTTGACTGGTTCTAGGTCTTGGCTGGGTGTTAATCTCTCTGTGCCTTGGTTTTCTTGTCTTTAGAATGGGCCCTATTCTTGCACTGCACACCTCATAGGCTAGCTGTGAGGACCAAACAAAGCAAGAGACATTAAAGCCCTTTATAAAGGCATTTAAAGGTATCCTTGTAGTCACCATGACCACCACCATCATCATCGTCATCATTGTAATAAAACTTGAGGGGACGTCCTGGAGGAAGAGCAAAACCTCAGGCATGGAAAAATACTGACAAGGGCCCCAGTTCATTGAGACGTAAGCATGAATTTGTCTCTACTGTCCCTGCTTTAGAACATGCTCAACTGTCCCTTGATGATTTCTTCATCTGAGTCCGTGTTTTCCCCACATGTTCAGTTATCTAAACTTGGTCCGGTCCAGCTCAAAACTCCCATCTCTTCTCCAGTTCAAAGCTCTCCTGCTGACCCACAGCAAACTGGACGAGGGGACCCAGCGTTAAGCCTGGAGAGGGGGGCAGGCTGGCCCTGAGACAGCTCGTCCTGCGGTGGAGAGGAGGAGATTGTCCTACCTACCGGGTCACCCGTGGGTTGCAGGAGCATCCGGGCTCTGGCCACCGCTGCTGGTCTCTGCAGAGCTAGACAAACTCTGCACAGCAGAGTAAAGGTTTCCTGGAACAGTTTTTGGCTCCGTCCTAGAATCCTCAAACACCCAGGGCACCTTGGACACCAGCAGGTTTAGGCTTAGGCACCTCCTCTGAACTCCACGCACCTCTTCCAGGAGCCACAGCAACCTCTAAAGGCTGCATAGAACCGTGGTGGCTGCTGTCTTCCTTCTAGACACAGGAGAGGACAGTCGCGGCTGCTCCCACAGGCCTTCACACAGCCCTAAGTCAGAAGCAAGCTCCAGTCCTTCTTCACGTGGGGCCCAAACTCCAGAATTCCGCCCACTGCAGCGCCAGTGGCTCGCCAGCGTACCCTGACTGCAGGCATCTGGAGGGGTTTTCTGGAAGTCCCCCCAGCAAGACATGGCCTCAGGGGAGCCATAAATGCTGCACCCCCCCACCCACAAAGCCAAGGCTCCTCCCTCTCTCCCCAACCCAGGCCACCCCTTTGCTAGTCCGTGGCCTTGGCTGGCAGTGGCAGTGGCAGGGGCAGGCTGAGCGAGCCACACAGATAGGAGGTGTCTGGCTCTTGTGTTTCCAGGTGTGGCCTAAGCTCCACTATTTCAGAACAAGAAAAATCCTCCTAACATCCAGTTAGTAAACGAGACCCACCTTTTAATTAAAGCACTTACCGGGGTTCTTGCTAGCTAACCCCTTGATTATGTTATTTTGGGTCCTTACACTGACTTTGTGAGACTAGTATTATTATTACCTTGATTTTGACTAAGGTTCAAAGAGGCGAAGCAGCTTGCCCAAGGCCTCCCAACAGCAAGTGGGTTTTGAACACATATCCCTCTGCCTCCAGGGCAGGAACTTAGAACTCCTACATGTGACTGCTTCTGCAGGACTCAACTTGAGGACAAAGGACCAAGGGACTTGCATGGGCTCTTCTGTCCTCCATGGGCATGTGTCTGGGAGAGCCAGCGATGAGCTCTCTCACCCCACAGATCCGGGGCAGGGGAGGGGGCGGAAGGCAAGTCCGAGGAGCCTGAATGACAGGTGTCAGAGCTGACAGGCTGAGCCTGGCCACTTGAGAGGCTGTGCTGCACGGTGCTTAAGAGCTTGTGTTCTGGAGACAGCATGTCTTGGCCTCACTTTGGGGTCAACCCCTCCAGGAGCCATTAGCTACCCCAGGAGAGCGACACTGACCAAGAAATTTCTTGCCAAGCCAACCACTGATCACCGGCTCCACGTAAGACAGTGGGACCTCTAACTCATCCAATCCTCAGAACAATTCTAAGGATGCCCATTTTGCAGAAGAGAACAATTGAGGCACACACACAGATTCTATAACTTGTCCAAGGTCACACTGCTTATTCTAGGATTCAGACCCAAGCAGCCTGATTCCAGAGTGCCTGCTCTTAACCACTGAGCCATCCTGCCTCCCTGGAGGCAGGGCAAGAGACCCAATGGCTCTGGTGAATTTCTCAGCCCAGGACTCTCCTTTGGCAGCAAGACAGAAGGGGGCATCTACAGCGAGCTTTTCATGACTCCTCTTTCCCAGTCTATTCCTACAAGTAACTCTAAACACGTTTGACCTGGGCAAAAAACAAGTGATTTTGGAACCTGCACTTGGTACTGCCCCTTGGGGGCTCCCTCTGGACTCACCCCTCTCCCTAAGGGACCACTGTCCCCCTCTCTCCCAGCGACCTCCTTTTGGTTCTCACCTCCTTCCCTTTCGCTCTCCCCTTGGAAGGCAGCGCAGCTAACACTCATTAGCACGTGTTAATGAGCATGGATTCACGTCTCAGTCACTCCGTGGTGGAAAGGGGACAAAGGAGGGATGATGCTGTCATTCTGGGGTTAAGGTGTATGCAAGGCCAGAACAGACCCCCCAGGGATCAGATCACCAGAGAGGATGGGGAGGGGGCCCAGCGCCCTGCCTGGGGAGTCCTGTCTGCGGTCCTCAGGATGCGCTGTCAGTAGCTGCTTCTGTCCAGCTGAGAACATCCCTAGGTCAGAGTTGGGCGGTGGATGAGCTTAATACCCAGACCAGGACGATCTAATTCCGCCACTCCCTGGCCATATGTCTAAAAGCCCCCAGAGCATGTCCAGGGTGAGCCAAGTCCCAGAGGTGGGGGAGGCTCCCGGGGAAGGACATACAGAGACTGAACAGACGGTGCAAGCCCCTCCCCCACCCCACCTGAACGCTCCCTGGGGATGCTGATTCCAGCTGCTCCCCTCTAAAGCCTGGCGAACGCGTGGCCTCTCCACGAGTCTGGGCTCCCGTAAGTGGCCATGCGGAGCGTGGAAAGAGTTCTGGGTTCAAATTCTAAGTTGTGCCACTTATTTGCCGGGCAAGTCGTTAAATCATTTTAAATCTCAAGTCCCTCATCAGAAAAGTGGTCCCTGCTCTTCCTGCTGTGGGAGGGTCAGGTGAGAGGAGGCATGAGAGAGACCTCGTGAGCTCCGAAGTCCGAGTGCTAAATATTTGTCAACTTGGTATTAGCATTGTAGTTGTTACTACTGATACTATTATTGCTACTGCTGGCAATAATAAGCGGTGATGGCCGCACTCGAGATGGTCAGAGGGAAGGCGAGGACACCCTCTCTCCCGTTTTCTCCGA
The DNA here is from genome assembly GCF_041146395.1 of Eulemur rufifrons. NCBI lineage: Eukaryota > Metazoa > Chordata > Mammalia > Primates > Lemuridae > Eulemur > Eulemur rufifrons. The sequence continues at coordinate 15,306,453 of NC_091005.1, read as the reverse complement.
AGAGGCTCTAGTGTCCCCGGCCGGGCGCCGAGCGGGCCGGGCGCAGACGTGGTGACCCCCCGGGGACCCAGGCCGAGCCCCTCGCGGCCGCCCCCGCCGCGCCGCGCCCCGGCCGGATTCCCTGAGCGCGCGCGCCCCCTGCCGGCGGCCGGGCGCGGGCGCAGGCGCGGCGCGTATATAAGGGCGGCGTGGCGCGGGCAGAGAGCCCAGCCCGAGCAGAGCCGGCGCCGAGCGCGAGCGCGGTGCTGCCAGAGGTCTCCGAGCCGCTCGCCATGGCTGGCCCGCAGCAGCAGCCCCCTTACCTGCACCTGGCCGAGCTGACGGCGTCCCAGTTCCTGGAGATCTGGAAGCACTTTGACGCAGACGGTCAGTAAAGCTCCCAACTTCTATGCCCATCGGCGCCCAGGGGACCTGCGGTGGAGGGGCAGGGGGCATCGCTGGATGAGGGCAGGTGGACGTTTGCCCCCACGAGGTGTTCTGGTCGCAGAGCCTGCTGGAGTTGGGGTGGGGGGGGTCTCGAGTTTGAGAGACATCTGGCTGCCTCTGGTGACAAGTGCCAGTAACTTTTCTTCCCTGGCATAGACGACACAGAGCCCACCCGCTTTTGCAGCCTGATTCTGGGCAAGTTGGCGCTTTCCCAGAGAGGAGGCCTGGGCTGGAGATGCTCCCCAAGATTCCCTCTGCCATCCCCCCCGACCTCTCCCTTCAGGGTAACTCCTGCCTTCAGCTGTTGCAGCCACAGGTCTCTGAAGCCCACTCATTTCTTCCCCTTTTATGGAGTGCCGGGTTAGCCCCGTCACCATTCTGGAGACTGGGACAAGCTGCAGGATCCTGGAGGGAAACCCTTGGCCTCCCCGGCCTGGCTGGTGGGGAGCAGCATGTGGGAGTGGAGACCAGTATGTGGGACCCTGAACACCCTCCTGGACCTCCTCCATCCATTTTCCATTCCCCGTTGGCATGTGGGCTTCCCAGCCACAGTGGTAGTGGGTGTGGCGGGGGCAGGATTAAAGCCCGCCCCGGACCTGTTCCTTCATGGTGATCATCTGTCTCAGGGTGCTTTGGATCACTCCCTGGGGGCCGGGGAGATAATCTTAAATGGCTCAGTGACCAACTCTTTGCTCTGTGTGGTCTTGACATTGACTCACCCCAAAATCAAGGGCCAGACTGAATGACATTTGGAGGAAGCTCCCAGCATTGGCACTCTAAGAGTCTGTGGTGGCCTCACTTTAGCATAAAGGGAGGACCCCCCACACACACACACACCTTTAAAGGCTTATAATATTACTAGACTTTTCCTCTATCACTCCAAAAAATAAAAGTGAGCTGATTCCCCTCTCTGAGGTTCTAAGATGGGCATCCAAAATGCTCTGGCATCTCAGACCCGTTGGCAGGGTGGTGGCTCAGGTGTTTATCCCGGGGTTGAGAGAGAGGGGGCTGGGAAATGGAGTCTCAGATGGTGGCTCGCTCCATTCTTCCTCCTCCCTTCCTCACCTCGGCACGGTGTGGAGGTGGCTAAACAGAGATCTTCTGCCCAGAGTGCCATGGGGAGGCAGGGGTTAATGACTGGGGATACTAATGGTGAAATCTGGTTTCCTTGGAGCCAACTGAGAAAGCTGGAGGGGCAGAGGACTGGGCATCTGAATACCTGGGTTGGGACTGTGATGTGTCCATGGATTATTGAAGGAGGTGGGAAGGTTGTTAAATCTGTAAAATGGAGCCAAGAAGGGGTTGTATTTCCAATCCCTGGCTCGTGCCGTAAAACTCCCTTGGTAAAAAGGGCTATAATAGGATTGCAGCCTCTTAGTATTCCAGATGACATGCACATTCCCTAAGGATGCTCCTGCCAGTTTATCTGCACCAGAGACTTGCATGATTCAAGGAAAGTTACCAGGCGGCCAAGGTTATACCACTGGCCTCCTGCTAGATGAGTCAGCTATAAACAGAGGACTCCACTATTCTACTTCTCCCCGTGCTCCTAGGGACAACCAATAGTGCTCTCAATAATCATGCAGATCCTTAGGTTTATCCGACATGCTGTACTTTTCTAAACACAATTGCACCTTTCCTGAGTCCCGCATCGTGAGGCTGCTGGACACACCATGACTTCCCTTGTGCAGATGAGGAAACAGACTCGGGGACTGACTTACCCGAAGTCGTGTAGCAAGTTAGTGGCAGGGCTATTCCCAGCCAGCGCTATTTCCTCACTCCGGTTTCTGGGCACCTCCCTGGGTTGCAAGAGGGTTTTTTTTCCCCACAATGATAGATATAAGTCTCCCTCCCATTCACCCAGAAAGAGCCCCGAACCCAGCCTTGTGAGTTGATGGGCAGTTCCTTTTATCCCGGAAAGGTGGGTCCTTGGCTTGGCTGGAATATAGCTAAGCTACCACTGGACCCAAGAGTCTTTAAAGCCCCCCACAGCCATGGTGCCCACCTAACACCTGCTCCTGTGCGAAGGGGCAGCTTGGTGCTTGCTTTTTGCATCCTTGTCCACCGGGCTTCCCATTGCCCTCTGGGGGTCCCAGCTCAGGGACATCTCAAGGAGGGACCATGGATTAAACGCCAGAGACGGAAGAGAGGCGATTGGGGAAAATCCTTATACAGCCAAACTGGAATTCCACTCAAGGATCCAGAATTTGGCTTCGGGCCGCCTTGCTCCGCACCTTCGCTCCTGACCATCCTCATTCCCTAGCCCTCCCCTCCTGGGCACCCAACGCCTGCAGGTGAGCCCAACGCCTCGCCACCTGAGCTGCTCTCGGCCCTATCTGGGCCTCTCTCCTACCAACTCCGGCTTCTGTTTTCAACCTGGGGTTGCTTCCCAACTCCGAGAGTCCCCTGCTGCTCCCGAGCTTAAAGACTTCTGGGAGAACTCGCCTTTGCAGCTCACCAGGCCCCCGGAGAAAGCGCGCTAGAGACCAATTAATCACAGCCACCAGGGAGCGGGCGCCACCTGCCCACCCCCTTCTAGACTCCCGTAGAAAACAAAGACAAGGAGACTTGTTGAGAGAAAGCTGGATCCTGAGGAGAGGGGGGCAGGGGGCTCTGAACCGTCACTCGGCCCACTCCAAAGCAGGAGGAGGAGGAGACGTGATGCTGGTGCCTCTGCCCAAAGAGTCAGATTATTTTCAAAATTCTCATTAGCCTTGTGGTGGAGAAAGGAAAGAGCAAGTGTTTGGAGAGGGAGAAATTGGGACTCAAAGAGGCAGATTCTTTTCACAAGATCACACAGCACGGCAGGGAGGGGCGGGCAAGAATCCAGTCTGCTAGTCCCCAGTACGACTCCACCGACTCTCCCTCAGTGGCCAGCCAAGGCCATGTATCCCGGAGGGTTCAGGTGTTGTCTCTCGAAGGCAGAGGTAGGGAAGATGACAGCTAAGCCCACCCTATAGCCCTGGTGGGGTCTGGGGCTCTTCTACATGTCACCTCCACCCTCTGAGTGATCCTGATGTGGCCTTCCATGTCCGAGCCCATTGCTCTGTGGCTTCCTGGTCACTTTATCAGGAACATTCTCACTCTGGCAGATCCGGGTGGCTGAGCAATGCCCAGCTCAGAGTTCACACTGCCCTCTCTTCATGCTCCTGACCAGACAAGCCACCAGGCTCCTATTCTACTGACAATCTCGGGAGGAGCAAAGTTGCGGCTTAGAAGAGACATGCCTTTGCTTTTGCTACCCCCTTAGCAGCAACTGAGAGTGCAGGGACGAGATAGGTTTTCTCCCCGAGGTAAGCAGAGATTCCTAAGACCAAGTAGAAAGACGCACTCACTTCCAAGAATCCAGCCTACACAGGCATGCTAGCCTACATGGACATACAACATGTACAAAAAGTTATCTGAACGAGAGGGTCTATTATTCCTTGGAATTCTGAAAGTTTGAGGGGGAGGGAAATGTGCTTCACTAGGGACCAGAAAAAGAAATTATGGTCATCTCTACAATAGAATAGTATACAACCAATAAAAGTGACATGCAGCTTTTGTGGTGACATGGGAAAAATGTCCAAGATGTGTTATTAAGATAGTTTTCAAAACTGTAGCAGAACACAATTACAGCATAAGCCCATTTTTACTGTTAATGACATGTGTATGCTGGAGAGTATATAGAATACAACCCAACACTAGTGGTTCCCTCTAAAAAGTGGGTAAGATAAAACTGAAGGGCCTTTTCTTTTACTTTCTAAGTTAATTTCTGTACTGTTTGCAAATTTTTACAAATGCACGTGTTTCTTGTGTAGGCAGAAAAACAATAAAGACATAAGAAGAAAATAACGTTATGGACACCTTCCCCTCCCCCAAAAGGAAATACACGTGCATCTGTAGGTGGGGGAATCTGCCTAGACTCTTCTGGGCTTTTGCCTGCCTCCAAATGGCCCTGGTGAAGCAGGGGGTTCTCAAAGGGACTGAGTCCTGTTCCTTATCCGTGTGGGCCACTGAGGTTCTCAGCACTCAGGGACTTTGGAAATCGTGACAGGACGGCCACAGAGGACCAAAGAGGGCTCTTCCCATTCTGCTTTCCTTTTCCTCTGAAACCCAGTGGCCCTGACAGAAGCAATCTCCAAGCCCACACACCCCTGAGGACCACCGGCCCAACTGGAGTGCCCAGGTAGGCTCTTCGAGAGCGCTGGTCACTGCTGATTTGTTGTCCCCAGTTGGGGGTTGGGGGGAAAGGACAGAACAGTGGCACCTCTCACAGGGGGCGAGGGGCTCCCGGGCATTGGAACACTGCATGGGGGCTCTTGGAAAGCTGAAACGGGAGCCACACCCAACAGGGTGACAAAATACATGGTGTAGATCAAGTATTTACAGAAATACTACAACATTTACAATGCAACATAATTGTGCTATTCATAAGATAATCATTGGATTTATCAAATGGTTCTTGGTCCATTAAGGTCAACAGGGTCTGGTGCTGGGAACCGAGGTGAAAGTTGCCTGAGGAGGGCCTTCTTTTAACCCTGCTAGTGGATGTCTGGGGGTCTGCGCATATCTCAGTTGGGTGTGGCATGATGTCAGGATTTGAGGGCCTTAGGAGCAGCCCCTGCCCCACCTGGAGTGGGCCCCCGCACCCACCCCCAACTCCCCAGTTGTTTTGCGAACAGTGTCCTTGGGTCGTGGAGTGTTTGCGATATGCCAGCCATACACCGGGGCCTCTGGGAGGGACCTCGTGCCATCGCTCTGCCTCTCGGACAGTCATTGCACCAGCCGGGGCGGCGGGGAGGCAGCTGGTTCTGTGCAGAGCCGAGGCTCCCCCGGGAGGTGGCACAGGGCACACATTTCACAAACAAGACACCCGCCCGCACTGCCAGGGCAGCCACCAGCCCAGTGGGTCCCAGATGTCTCCCTGCCCCGCTCTGCTTGTTTATTCCCCTCCAGACTTTAGCGGTTCTACTAGCTGAGCCCCTGGGGGAGGTTTCCAGGGCTCAGGAGACCCCTCAGGGAAATCTATTCCAATACCGAGGGAGCTGGAATTAATAGAGCAGCAGAAGGCTCTTCAAGAACAGTGGCTCTCCTGCCATTGCTGATTGCTTCGAAGCCCTCCTTCCCCAGGCCAGTCCCGTCTGGGGCATCTGGCTTCGGCCTCCCCCGCTCCTCTCTGGCTCTCTGCTGTCTCCCCTCCCGCCCAATCTGCCCCGTCCTTCTGGCCTCCCCTGTGCCTGGGACTCAGCCCAGCGTTAGGCTGCCAGATGTCCACAGGTTCAGGGGACCCAGCCCAGCTCCGGAGCCACTGTTCCAAAGCAGCACAGCTCGGAAACACAGATTGCAATTCAAGTGTCCAAACATTCATCGGCTAGCTGTTTGCTTTGGGGCTTACTCTTCTTTTCCAGGAGCCACTTCAAGAATGTGTGTGTGTGTGTGTGTGTGTGTGTGTGAGAGAGAGAGAGAGAGAGAGAGAGAGAGAAAGAGATATATAGAGAGAGAGACCAAGAAAAAATACAGATCTGCACAGAGGTTGTCCCCGGGATGACAGAAGGAAACCAGGCTAGTCCAGGACTTCTGTTAGTGGTGAGTGGTGTGGCTGAATCTCCTGCCCCCTCAAACTCCTCCCTGCTAACATGGGGTTGGTAACTATAGACCCGGCAGAGCCGTGAAGATGAGGTGGGAAGGGGAAAGCTCTTTGTAAGTGGTGTGCACCGTGCAAAGTAATATTAATACTGGGGCAGAGCCCGGGGAAGCCAATTTCTTGCCCCAAAGCGTGGAATTTGACCGTCCCGGAGGGTGCTCAGGCTGGAGGCTAGAAGGCGATTTGCTTTTCAAGAAATCTGAACTCTAGACAGACAGACAAGTGGCCTGGCCTGGTGGACGCTTTCTCGTGCGGCTTCACGAGAAAGTGCAGAAACTGAAAAACTCCACTCCTTTGACATCTCTGACCTGGTGGAGTGCGGCACAGACTGGTGTGCTGGAAGGGACTGACACGACATCAGTGGTTCTCAAACTTGAGCATACTGGAGGGCTGGTTAAAACGCAGACCTCTGGGCTCCACTGCAGAGACTGGTATCCAGTAGTCCCTGGGTGGGGCCCAAGAATTTGCATTTCCAACAAGCTCCCAGTGACACTGATGCCGCCACTGGTCCAGACCACAAGTTGAGAACCTCTGAGCCAATGCTTCTCAGATTTTAGCATGTTGAAGAATCACCAAGACAGTGTGTGACAAACAGATCACTGGGCGCCGCCCCCAGAGAGTCAGATTCAGTAGGTCCGGGGTGGGGCCTGGGATTCTGCATTCCTAACAAGTTCCCAGGTAATTCCCACGCTACCTGTCCACAGACCACACTCTGAACAGCAAGTCCTTACACTCAAAACCTACTGTATCAGAATCCTCACTTTAATGAGACGCCCAGGTAATCCTTACGTACCTTATAGTTCTCGGCACGCTGCTCTAAAGCAGTTCCTACGTTGACTGCACATCGGAACCCCGTGGAGAGCTTTAAAAACATCCCATCAACTAAATCAGAAACTCTGGGGCTGGGCCCCGGGCAACAGTATTGTTTTAAAATCTTCCCAGGTGATTCTAATACACAGCCTGGGCTGAGAACCAGTTTTCTCTAAAGGAAGAAGCGGGGCTGGGACTCTTTGGGCTGAAGGGTTTACACCTGTGAATTGATTCACGGACCTTAGGAGGAGAGAGTATAAAAATGACGCCTGCTATGTATGTGAGATTTTGCATTTTCACATTTTGCAAATGTGAGATTTACTTTCATAATGTTACCTTGTATGGCTCTCACAATAACTCTATAAAGTAGAGAGGGCAGAAACAGTTATGCCCATCTTAGAGATAAAGAAACTGAGGCTCAGAGAGATTGACTTGCACAACATCACAGGGACAGTTATAGGGCTGGTGGGAGAACTATACCTCTTACCTGTTCAACTATTAGAAAATCTGCACATAAAAGCTGCAGGGAGAAACAAGCAGGTCTCTTTCCATTGTGGGCTGGAGCATCCTTCAGCCAGGCCTTCCAAGGGTCTTGAGCAGACTGATGGTAAAGAAGCATCGTCTCACTTTCAGTTGGGGGAAACTGAGGCACAGCAGTGGTGAGGAACGGCAGCAAGAGCAGACTAAGGAAGGATGCAGGGTCCCTGGCACTCCCTTTGTCCCCTTTCCCTAATATTCTCAGGATGTGGTTTGATGAAGAGATTAAGAGTGATGGTTACTATGGTAACCACATCCTTATCAATGCCTATCCGCATGAGACTTGCTTGGTGGCCAGTCACTGCACTGCTCTTATTACTAAGAGGGTCATAGAAAAAGAGACCATCTGTCCAGTGCCAATGCCCTCCCTGGAAGGATGTCAGCGACCCACCCTCTGCTGCAGCCCCCCATGATACTGAGATGGATGGGGAGTTGCTTTGAGGGAAGCCAAAGCAGCGCGGGCCATTTCCCCCCAGTGGCGAGGAGGTCCCCTCTGGGCCCCACGGCCCTGCCTCCTGTCTACTCTTTGCTCCTCACCCTCTGCCTTCTCTGCCTGCCTGGCTGCCTCACCCCAGCTGACCACTAAATGCTCCTGGGGAACAGGCCCGTGTCTAACACTTGGTTATAGGTCCCTGAGCACTGGGCAAAGCGTGGAACTGTTGCTCCATTCAAAAAATAAAGGCTTGTTGGGTGGAACCACAGTTCTGTCCCTCTGTTGGGGTGCACAGGAGGGGTGGGGGATCCCCAACATGGCAAGAAGGGCTGGTCCAGCGTTGGCCCCTCCTGCTGCCGGCGCTACTCAAGCCTGCCTCGGGGAGGGGCTGAGTTCTGCAGTGCCACCGTCCCAGCTCCCAGCCCCCTCACCTGGCCCTACTTTGACTCCTCTCTTTCTCTGATTCTGTTACATCATCATTCCTTCATTGCCCTCAGCACTCTCTGGAAATACCTTGTTCCAATCCATTTCCTCACTGCCTGGCCCTCCCTCCACTACCCATTAGAACGTAAGCCCCATGAGGGCAGCACCTTGTCTAGCTGGCCTTGGTCCCCCCAGCCTCACACACAGCCCACAGCAAATGGCTGCTCAGCCAGGCTTCAGTGAATGAGTGAATGAAAGAATGAAGCCTGGAGCAGGAATTAGGACACTCCAGTTTTACTCCTGCCTCGCTGTGTGACCCTGAGCAAGTTGCTTACCTTCTCTGTGCCTCAGTTTCTTCTGTGACCAGGAAAGGGTTCTACTCTGCCATGTCGTGAGCTGGGTCTCTGGAAGGCCTGTGACCACTTGGAAGGCAGGGGCCACATCCTGGGCATCACCAGCCCCCACCCCAACAACCCACACAGGCCGTACCCAGAGCGAGGGCTCAAATCATCAGCCAAAGCAAAGAAAGAGGGCAAACGTGCTTTGAAAAGTTAAAGACATTCCATCAATACAGGAGTCACTGACCTCCAGAACTTTCCCGCTGGGAGAGGCACTGACTGTCTGAGTTTCTTGAAGTTATTAACCCTCCTTCAAACCTTTCCAGAACATGATAGAGTAAAAATAAATACTTATTCTTTCTAAGTCCCAGAAAAACACCAAAGAAAAGGCAGCCCCTACGGGTCTATGCTTTTCCACTCTTCTGCTTTCAGTTCCGATTGCTGGGGGCGGGGGGCGAGCTAGCTCGGGGCTGGCCTTGCCTGCTCTGGCCTCCCTCTGCTCCCCGAAATCTGTCCAGCCTAAAGAAACCAGCCCGGGGCCGAGGTGTTCCCACCCCGGGCAGGAGGCTCCAGCCCCAGCCGCGAGGGTAATTTCCACCGGCATTTCTGAGGCTCTCTGGGGCCGGCACTTTTGCAGAGCGCCAAGGACTCGCGCCAAGCAGGAGCCCGACAGAGGGATGGTGGCGAGGGGCACTGTTCAGAGATCAGTGGAAGCTGCCCCCGATCCCACCCCCGAGTTCCTTTCGGCCACCTCCTAATGCCCTCACGAAACAGACACACACTGACTCACGTGTGCCCGGCCCTGGCTTCTGCCTCGTTGCGCCATGATGCACATGCGCAGTGCCGGCTCCGCGCTCCCCACCTCCTAGTCTGGCCTCGGGCTTCTGGAAGCCGCAGGTGGACCCAGCTTTCCGCCTCCCTGTCTGACTCTACAAAGGCTCTGAGGAGAAGAACAGAACTTTGCCTTCTTGGTCAAGAAGAAACTGCACCTAAGCAACGGGAGAAGAGCCCTAACCCTAACTAACCCTAATCCAGAGAGTGACAAGGGAGAGAAAAATTACTCGTTCCTCCAACTCAGAGCTCTCCCTGTTTGCCTAGAAAGCCCCTCTCCCTCCGCCTTGCAACCCCACTCCAGCAGGCCTCACGGGCACCACAAGCTCCCGAAATTCCAGCTCTTCCAAGAAGCTATGCAGAACAATCTAGAAGAAAGATGACCACCCCATCCCAGGCTAAAAGGGAACTCAAGTTTCACTCTCTCACCATTACAATCACACCTCTTCCCTGCAGACAAAAATATATCATGTATCTCATGCGGTTTTCACCATACCATATTTACTGTGGCATCTTCTCCACTAGTCGGTGCCTCTAAGTATATTTATTCGGAATTCAGATTCTAGGGAGGGGCGGGGCACTAGAAGGAAAGGCTGGGTAAAACCTCCCACCTCCATGCCCCAGAGGCCAGGGTCACTGCTCCTATTTTATTTTCTTTTTCCATTTGCGATTCCATTTGCCCTTGAAGAAAGCTCCCAGCCCTCTTCCCGTTCATGTTGAATCTCCTCTATGGGAATGTTGCTCAGCAGCTTTAGATCAAATTTGGAACTTGACTTTAGGCCAATGGTTTCCAAACTTTGCTGTCCGTGGAAATCACCTGGGGAGCTTTAAAAAAAAAAAGTCATAATGCTTAGTTCAACCCCAAAGCCACCGCATCAGGATGTCTAGAGGTCAGAGCCAGAGAGTCACATTTTTGAAAGATCCCCAGGGGATTCCAGTACACAGCGAAGTCTGGGAAGCACAGCCGTAGCCACGTCTGATTCCCCCCGACAAATGCCTCCTCCTCGTCACCACACAGACCAGCGACCTTGGCCACGGACTCAGCTCAGCCCTGGACTCTAGGCCATCGGGCCTCAAGGCGTGAGAACCTAAAGGACCTGTCACTACTTACGTGATCTTGCAAGTCAGGCTTTGGCCTTGGGAGCTGGTTCTAACCATTTCACTTTTTTCTCAAATTCATTCCCACTTCATGCAAGGGTCCTGGTAACTGAACTCAAACAATAACAACATCGGTGACGCACTCATAATGGACTGTGTGGCTTTAGATACAAAATCCCATGTAATTATAATAACCCATTTTACAGATGCGATGGGTCAAATAAGTGTCCCAAAGTCACACCATTGGTAAGTAGAGCAGAACCCGCGTTGGAATCTGCAGGCACAGACCTCAAAGTCCCCTCCCTTCGTCACTAGGTATGGGCTGCCCCTTCCATCCTGGATTCTTGTGACCAAGTCTGGGCAGAGGTCATCCCATGACAGACGCCCTGCGGTTCTCTTTTCTCTGGGCCCTTCTGTTTTCATTTCCCAGGACGGCTGCAGCAAAGTACCGCAAACTGGGTGACTTAACACGAATTTATTCTCTCACACTTCTGGAGGCTGGAAGTGTGAAATCAAGGTGTTGGCAGGGTTGGTTCCTGTGAGAGGCTCTGAGGGAGAATCTGTCATGTCTCTCTGCTAGCTTCTAGTGGCTGCCGGCCACCTGCAGTATCCCTTGGCTTGTACACACGTCACTCCAATTTCTGCTCCATCTTCACAGGGCCCTCATCTGGGTGTCTCTGTGTCTTCACATGGCCTTCTTACGAGGCCACCAGCCATTGGATTTAGGGCCCGCTGCAATCCAGAATGACCTCATCTTAACTAATGAAATCTGCAAAGACCCTATTTCCAAATACAGTCACATTCTGAGGTTCCAGGTGGACACGGATCCTGGGGGAACCCGCTACACCTCCTGAATGCCAGGGACCTCAGTTCTGCCTCTGCCTGGGACCTGCCACCTGCAGATGACCCTCAATGCTGCTGACTCACTTCCTGCCACACCTGCGGCACCTAGCGCTTGTCCAGGCGGTGACCAACAGGTGCTGCAGACGCCGGCTTCTGCTCACCTCTGCCCGTCGCTCCTGGCATTCCCTAGCTGTCAAGTGCAAATCCCAGGGACACGCTGTTGTTCATCGGGGATCTCTGTGGGCACAGGCGCCCCGAGGGCAGGACCCACGGCCCTAACACTGCTGGCCTAGATGCCTGCTTGTGGACCAGTGGGGAGAAGACGTTCTCCATGAAGCCTTTGATGTCCCCACCCCACCCCCATTAGTCCTATTTAGCTCTGAAATTAAATGATTTTTTTCTCTGTCTTTACAGGAAATGGGTACATTGAAGGTAAAGAACTCGAAAACTTTTTCCAAGAGCTGGAGAAGGCAAGAAAAGGCTCTGGCATGGTAAGCCCAGCCCCTTTCCCATTCTGGGGGATTTTCTGGGAGGTCACTTTGACCTATGGCTTTGAGCACTGTCTGTCCCAAGTTGTGCATCCCACAAGCAGCCCTTATAGCACTGGTCTTGATACTTAACATTTTTCTATTATTTGTAAAAATTAAAATAATCCCTAAGAGTACCTTATCCTAATATGCTTTGGGTCTGGTGTTCATGAATGGGGACCAGGGATTGATGAACCGTCCCCAAACTGCCAAGCCTTGTGTCTGTGCACGCATGTGTAAATAGTATTTTTTCCCTGGGGACAGAGTGCATAGCCTCCCTCAGATGAGAAGTGTGGTGACTCCAGATTGGATGGATGCCTAGGAGGTTCCAAGTGCCTTTATACCAGACCAGAGTTTCTCAGCTTCAGCACTATTGACATTTGGGACCGAAAAATTCATTGTTGGTGGGGGGGGGGGGGGGGGACTGTCCTGTGCACTTAGGATGTTTAGCAGCATCCCTGGATCTACCCATGAGAGGCCAGTAGACTCGCCTACAAGTTGTGATAATCAAAAACATCTCCAGGCATTGCCAAATGTCCCCTGTGTGGAGGGTGTGGACAGACTTATCCTCAGTAAAGAACCACTGTTCTAGAATAACAAAGACTTGAATCCACAGTGAGGACCCAGAGAAAAATCGAGGCATGCTCTGAGCCAGTATCTGAACCAGATGGCACTGGCTGGCCTCATTTGCGGAGGCGTCACGACCTTCTGAGCCTGCCTGAAGTGACTCCAGATCACGTCCCAACCCCTTAATGACAAGAATGTTGTTTCCTCTGGTTCCAACCTGGCGCTACTGAATTTGCTGGAGCCTTTTGGGGGAGGTGTTCGAAATATCGAAAAGCTAAGGTGATTGGAGCTGGTCTGTTGTGGTCCCCATGTGTGGTTCTAGAATATATGAAGTGAAACCCACCCCTTCCCACCAGCTCCCCCAGGTCCTTTGGGGGTCTCTCCTCTCTCCCCTGCTGCGTGTCTGTTGGCCAATCCATAGCTTATTGCAGCTCTTCAGGGAGCAGTTCAGGAGATGAGTCACAAATCCACCGGTGAGCTCGCTGGTTCAAAGCTCGGCAGCGCGCCCCAATGAGGAGGAGGTCAAAGCTTTGGGCTTAAGAGGGTTGGAGGTGATCCCTGGATTTGTTTATCAACAGCTCCCCTGTCAGCCCGTACCACTAGGATAACGAAGCCCAGATAACAGAAAGCACAGGCTTCAGAGCTGATTCTAGGATCACAGGCTTGGCGGAGGAATGTGATTTTATGAAGTGCTTCAAATCTAAAATGCTTCTCTCAGTCATTCCCTTCCTCAGATGGCATTGGGGTGATTTTCGAGTCTGTCAACAATTATCCCAACCAACATCGGCCAGAATTGGTTCTCAGAGCAGCTGTTATATGGTAGACAGAATATTGACCTTAGACGCAGGAGCCAGGAGTTCAAGTTCTGGCCATACGTACTGGGTGACCTCGAGAGAAGTCATCTTGGGCTGCATTGCTGTGTGAAATAGACGGGCTACTAACCTTCTGGGGACCACTGTAAAACTTAACTAGGATGACCACCTTTGTGATAAGTGCCTGAGATCAGACCATATACACTTATAAATATAAATAAAGAAAAATATTGATAAACAAATAAATGCTGGCAAATTGATACCAGTTCCAATGGTAAATAAGCAATAGAAAGAATTCAGAAAAGACTCCCAGAGTGAATAGAATTTCCCATGGCCCAATCCTAGGAAACACACAGCCACCCTGGAAGACAGCACGCGAGTACAGGTGAGGCACCAGCCCCGAAAGGTGACTTCATTATCCATTAGGGAAAACGAAAAGTTCCTTAACACAAATAATCAGCAGCATCTCAAACCAGAGAAAGGGTTGAAAACTTTAAGAGTCATGTATCTGAAATAGGCAGCAGTGGGCTAAAGGAACTTTGTAAGTCCTTTGCTTCCCAGTAGTCAGAAGAATTGAATGGACTATTTAAATTACCACTCAGCTATGTGATGACTTTCTTCTCATATTCCTCCGCGCACAAAATCAGATATATATATATATATATATATATATATATATATATATATAGTGGAATTGCCAGTTAGTCTATAAAGAAGAAAATGAGCAATCTACCTTGCTGTGGTGGGGTGCTTAGAACCTATTGGGGGGCAGTGGATTAAGTTGGGTTCCATTACAAGCTGCCTTAGTAAAATTTGGGGCCTCAGTTCTTGCATCGGAGTGGTGGGAGTAAGTCCAAACCCTTCTGATGAGTTGTGGTTTAATCCATCTCAAAGGCAGAGGGCATATTTAATTACGTGGTACAGAGCATACCCACATGTCCTGTCCCCCTTTGAAAACGATGTGACTGAGCCTCCAAGAAGAGATGACTCCATTTGGAAGGATCTTGAAAAGGAAAAAGACGCAGCCCTGATCACCCAGAGCATTGGCACAACCTGGTTTTGTGCCCACTTACCCAGCACGCAGGATGATTTCTGAAACTGCTGCCCTGAGATCATGAATCACGTGGGACACAGCAGCAGCAAAATCAGCCCCCTTTGCCTTTCCACAGATGTCAAAGAGTGACAACTTTGGGGAGAAGATGAAGGAGTTCATGCAGAAGTACGATAAGAACTCAGATGGGAAAATCGAGATGGCAGAGGTAAGTGCCGGGGTGCTGGTTAACCGCTGTGTGGGAAGGGCCCTGTGTCCCCTGTCCCATGCACGAGCATCCTTTCAGGGATCGGGATAGGTGGTGGCTTTAAAGCTCTCCCCTGCTCCCAGCACGTGGGCTGACCAAAGAGATCAGGTAGGGCTTTTCCTGCGTGTCACCGAAGGAAAGAGGAAGCCACAAACTACACCTAAGACAGAGCTGGAGAGCTTAAGTGCCTTCGGGAACCAACAGGGATTGCAACTGTGTGAGAACCCAGCTTAAGACAGTAGGAACTGAAGGCTGGAGAACAGGAGGGTCCATGCCCCACCTAAAGGCATCTAAAGGCAAAATCTGTTAAGATTATAAATATATAATGTACACATATATGGTTTACATAGGTAACTTACATAGATATGCATATATTGTATATAACATAATGTATACATACTATATATACACATACACATTAATCTGTACATAAATACATACACACACACATACACATATGCATGCCAAACACCTCTAGCAATCAGTTCTTGAACCAAGAATGACGGTGGCACACGGTGTATTGGTTGGGAAGCTGCCTGAGGTCCGGTGCCCTAGAAGCACAGCCTGTGACAGTGAATGTGACCTACTGAGAGAGAACTCTCGAGGGAAGGGAAGAGAGGGCAGGAAAGGGTGGGGAGGGAGGTAGGCAGGGGTGCCATCTCAGCTGGAGCCGAGCCTTGGCCTAATTTCATGGGGACTGTGGAGTGTGGGTTGTACCACAGAGGGGTCCCACCTTGAGGCAAGGGGGTGGTCTGTTGTACCCCCATGTCAATCAGTCATTGGATGCAGGGTGCCCCTCTCTGGGCAGGGAGGAGACCAGCAGGACTTCCCCAGTGGGGCAGCTCTAGCCTGGCATTTCTGTGAGCCCTCCCAGCCCCTGAGGGATAGCACCAGCCTGGTCACAGAGCACCTGAGAGAGGCACCAAGAGTAGCCACTGTAGACTCGAGGGGGCTTAAACCAGGGCTGGCAGACTTTTTCTGTAAAAACACAGATTAAGGTAAATGTTCTAGGGTTTGTGGGCCATCCAGTCTCTGCCACAGCTCCTCAAGTCAAAGCAGCCACAGATGATATATAAATGAGCGGGTGTGGCCATGTGCCAATAAAACTTTATGAACAATCCCTGGGCCATATTTGTCTGGTGGGCCACAGTTTACCACTGTGAGAAGCTCCTAATAGAAAGGTCAAGGGTAGGCTTGGCTCCAGCTCTGCTTCTCTGCAGTTCTCTTGGTTCTGTTAGTGGCAAGATGGCTGCAGCGGTTCCAGGCATCACATCCAGATGCAACCATGTCCAACTGCAGAAAGGGTCCCTCTTAAGTCAAGGTACTTCCTAGAAGTACCCTCTGCAGCCCTCCCCTCACATCTCATTGGCCAGAATGGGGGTCACATGCCTACCTGTAAGCCAATCACTGGCAAGGGGGGTGGGATGATCAAACTTAACTGATGTGGACTAATCAGGATCTGCCTGTGACCCAAGAATCTGGGAGCCTAGAAATGGGGAAGGCCGATTGGGAGGGCAGCCAGCAATGTTTGCTATGAGAGAGTACTTGTATTTTTAAAAATCTAATTATTGAGGTATTAATGTATATATAGTAAACTGCATCCATTTAATTTGTAAAATTCCATGGGTTTAGATTTTAGGCCATGAAATCATCACCCCAATCAAGATACAGCATTTCTGTCACGCCCCCCCCCCCAAAGTTTCCTCTATCGTGGTGCAGGCCATCTTACCCCGGGCAACCACCCATCTACTTAGATTAGTTTGCATTTTTCAGAATTTTAAATACAGGGGATCATCTATTGGGTATTTTTTGAAGCTGATTCTTGCATTTTAAAGTAGTGTGACTTTCATTCCCTCTAGCTGCTCATACCCTAGGGTGGGGTAACCCGGAAGGACTTCTCAGAACATCCTTCTTCCCCTTTGAAGGGCTACCAGCCCCTTTCCCAAGGAAGGAAGGAATGTGGAGCAAGTGTGACTCCCACGCTGCCTCACCACTGGCTCTTCCCATCCTTCCTACAGGAAAGTCTGCTCTGCCCCCAGCAGGTCCCTCTGTAACGCTGGTGTCACTCTCTCTGTCCCCACAGCTGGCGCAGATCCTGCCAACCGAAGAGAACTTCCTTCTCTGCTTCAGGCAGCACGTGGGCTCCAGCGCTGAGTTTATGGAGGTGAGGCCAAGGTGCTGCCCTCTCTCTGCACGTTGGGACCTGCCTTCCTCCCCTGCCTGGGGATGGTCCCTGGGGGATGCTAAACTCCTTAGAGTTCTGCTACTCAAAGTGTGGTCCATGGACCAGCAGCATCTGTGTCACCTGGGTGCTATTGGAAAGGCAGACTCCCTGACCCACTGGAGCAGAACCTACATTTTAACAAGATGCCCAGGTGATGTGTGTGCATGTTACAGTGTGGGGACTAAGACAAGAAGTAAACTTGGGGTCAAGTCCATTTGGGAAATGCTGAAAGATGAAATACTTTCATCTATCTCCCTTTTGGGTATTTGTCGTGGACGTTTGCGTATTACATATAATCCTAAGAAATCCTGCAAGTAAAAGAAACCCATTTCATTCAGTTTAGTGCCAAGATCTCCCCCCACCCAATGATAACGTTAGTGTCCCTCAGAGTCAGAGATCCAGGGAGCAGGCCTGGGAAAGACAGACTTAGGTACCATCTGAAGCTGAAAAAGCCCAGTGGAAATTTCCAGTTTCCAGAATCTTCCAGATTTGATCTTTGACTGTGATCTGGGCTTCAGTGGCCCCCTTTAAAATGGGCATCACCCTCTTTACCCTTTACAGCAATTCATTGAGATCCTCATGGAAAATATGACATTAAAACTCAAATGTCTTTTGAGTAACAGTCTACCGATAGTTTGAACCACACGAAATTGCTGATATTTAACAACTTTTTATTTATAAAAATTGGAAATTCCATATAGTTCAACCAAGTATATTATTTATCCTGATGTCCAGCAAACTACCAATTATTTCTTGCTCTTTCTGTGGGACTCTGCCCCAAAGCCATTCGGTATATGTGTCCCTCAGAGTGAAACTCAACCCGTACCCATCACACAAACTGCCTGCTCTGATAAATCATGGCTGGCTGCAATGTGATTGTCACTGCCATTCATTGGGCTAAATCCATCTCCAGCCACCGGTAATCCACTCTCCATGATTCACTGCCTAAAACGACGGGAGAGCCAGCCCAGACTCCCGCGTGCCAGTGAGTTCGTCTCGTGGACAGAAAGTCGGCTAGAGAGGACCAGTTCTCAGGGTGGAAGAGTCATTTTCGAAGTGGCAGCTTGCCTGGGCATCAGATACAGGTGGAATGTTATGGTCCTCTAAAGGATTTTCTCCCGGTTTTTTCAAGACGGCAAGATTCCATAAGCTGGGCATTGACATTCTAGATTCTGTTCTTAGTCCTTCTCCGGCCTGTCTGGGAGAAAATGTTCTGCATATACTCACAACTTGTCAGGGTGCTACTTTTGTGAGTATCAAGTTTTCTGTATGTAGAAAAGGGAGCCTTATGCCTGACCCCTCCTTTCTTGAAAGAAGGAAGTCCAAAGACTGGCCTCTTTCCCCCCTCTGATCTGGAAACAGGTTGGTGACAGCTTGCAGGGGGCAGGGATGCTTAAAGAGGCACTAAAAAGCTCCTGCCTACCTCTCCCCTTCTCCCTCTCCCCGCTCTTTTTTCTTTCTCTTTCTCAGAATATTGGTGGTTTCCCTCTGTGTGGTTGACATGATTCCATATTCTTACGTGCCTGTAACCTTCTAGGTCCAGCATAACTACAGAGCAAACACCCCCGCCAGGTTTCACGGGACCCCACCCTGCTGTGCATACAATACCATCCCCTCCTGGGCGTGCCCATTTGCTCCATTTTTATCAGCCAGAAACATGAAACGGTCCCGGTAGCCGTGAAAGCCTTGTGCTCTTGGGTAGTTCCCATCCCAGGGCTCAGCACATCTTAACTTCTAATTTTATCCACGCCTCGGGATTTCTTTGAGATTTCACAAAGTGCAGGTCTCTTGAACTCTTTTCCTTGAAAAAAAAGAGACTGAGGATGCATTCCATGATGGATGCACTCGCGGTGCTTGGGGGAAGGGAAGGTTTGAGAGAGCCCAGAGCCAGCGCGGGGGCAGGGTGGCCCCCTGGGAGGGAGGGGGAAAGTGGGAGGGTGACCGGCTGCAAATGTGGCCCTGGTGCTTTGCTCTGTGTGGGGACTGGGGTCCCTTCAGGTCATCTCCCTTTTAGGCTACGTAGCGGGTATCTGCCTCTTTTCTCAGTCAAGACTCAACTGAGATGAACTAAATGCTAACGCACCGTGTACCCGCAGGTTGTTGGTGAAGTCATATTTGGAAACCCTCACACATCTCTTAGTACCTCTTCAAGGGCCACCCTGCTGGGCGCAGGAAGGAGTATTTTGATGGAATCCAAGGCATTTTTTTTCTCCAGAGAAAAGACACTCTTCTAATCAAGTACCCTCAACCCGAGTTGTCTACAGTACAAGTCTACCCTTTTGCTTGGATTTGCTCATGTCTCATAACTAAAAAAAAAACAAATCAAGACCAAATTTCCTGAGCCCCAACACTAATGTACCATGAAAGTTACCTGGCCTTGTTTGCTGGCATGAAAGAAAGACCCTTCCATAAAATCGAAGTAAACTGTAAATATCCTGACACTCCTGACAATAAAACGGGCACTCGAGGCAGAGAACTGAGGAAGTCAGGAAAGAAAAATTAGAGAAAGGATTAGGATTTGCTGACTTTCAGGAAAGCAAATGTGGCTGGTGTTCAGGAGTGCAGGGAGAAGGAAAGAAAAGTCAGGGAAACAAAACTTCAAAGAAAATCTAAGAAATATGAAGTGCCAAAACAGACCAGAGATTTGGGGGAACAGGGTTCTCCGGGCCTCTGCCACTGATACAGGCAGCACCCTCTCCATGTCACTTCCCCTCTCATCACAGTCTCTTGTCGCCACCAGATGGCTTGCATAGAAGCCCCAAGTTTCAGAGCAGTTGTACACACGCATTTTTTATTAGGACCATTGTATTAGTTACCTATTACTGCATAACAAATTAACCCTCAAATTTTGCCACCTAAAGCAACAAACATTTATTATATCACAGTTTCTGTGGTCAGGAATTTTGGAACAGCTTAGCTGGTGGCTCTGGTTCAGAGTCCATCATGGGATCACGAGCCAGATGTCAGCCGGGCTGCAGTCATCTGAAGGCTTGACTGAGGCCGGAAGACACAACACTTCCAAGATGGCTCACTCGCATGGCTGTTGACAAGAGGCCCAGTTCCTTGCTGGGCCTTTCTGTAGGCATGCTTGAGTATCCTCACAACATGGCAGCCAGCTTCCTCCAGAGCAAGTGATCCAAGAGAGAGCAAGAAAGAAGCCACAATACCTTTTATGACCTAGTCTCAGCAGCCACACACTGTCATATCTCCCATTTTCTATTCAGTAGAAGTGAGTCACGAAGTCCAGCCCACATCCAAGGAAGAGGAATTAGGTTCCCCCTTTGGAAGGGAGAAGAATTTGTGAACAAGTTGTCATGTGTCTTAAGACCAGAAAAACTATTTTTCCTTGTTTCTCCTGTGTAATATCTGCTCTGCTTAGATGGCCAAAACAGAGAGGAAGGAGGTGGTCAGGCCCATGTCACCTGCTAAAACTCTGCTTCTCTTTATCAAAGAGATAAAGCCCAAGCCCCCAGATGCTGTGGTCGGCAGGCTGTGCCCTGATTCCTCACAGGGATCCAATACATGCAGCAAATAATTGGGACTCAGATCAGAGCCCAGAACCAGGGTGGGATGAGATCCAAGAGGTATCTTACTGGCCAGGTTTCGGTCACAACCTACCACTGAAGATGGGTCAACCTCCCTTGGACCATATGGATTGAAAGTGGGAGATGGGTGGTTGCCTTTAAAAAGAAATGGGATGCTTTTTATCAGAAAGGTAGGGGAGTGCCTTTGGCTTGGGAGTAGTCTAAAAAGAATTGATGACACTACCAATTCTACTTCAGCATCTGACGTGGCCGCCATATGCACCACGATGGCAGGAGGGAGGAGGGCATACAGAGAAAAGCAACCAAGTCTGTTCCTGCCCCTTCCAGAAGGTTCTTCCTCTTGCCCGTAGCCCCCACCTAGAGAATGAGAAGCTTCTAGAGCAGTAAAAAGATATCTCATATACTCAGCAAAAACAAGATCCATCAGATCCTTGTTCTGGCCCTGGTAGAAGCTGCCTGGTTAGCGCCTTAGAAAGCATCAACCCTGGAGGACCCAGAAAAGGACCCAGGCCTGCACCAAGTTAGAGCAAGGAGACCTTGTCCAAGCAGTTCTCCTCCTCTGTGTGACCTTGACCAAGACACTTTCTCTCATTTCTTCCTCTGTGACACAGAAGGGAATGGGCTACACCTTCTCTGTGACCCCATCCCATTCTGATATTCTTGACTATCAAGACCCTGCCTGGCGCATTAAAGGGAAGTGGAAGGAGGTGTATAGATTTCCATGTGTCTTTGCAAATAGGTTGACATTATTCCCGTTGCAGGCTTGGCGGAAGTACGACACAGACAGGAGTGGCTACATCGAAGCTAACGAGCTCAAGGTAGGATGCGCCTTGAGGAGGGTGTGAGGCCAGAGTGGCAGGGGGTTTAAGGAACCCGGGGAGGGAGGGGATGTCGGATGAGAAGCATGGGTCTGTGGTCTGCTTAGGAATACCCCGTCCTGGCACTGAATTGCTGGGCTTGTTCAGAGAAGCCGTGTGAAATCAGTAACCTGGAGCTGCAGGGCCACAGAGTTCAACCAAACCCCACTGCTTTGCACCCCAGAGCCCCGGACTGGCATCTTCCAGGCAGTTCCAGAAGCTTGGCATTCTAGCTTGTAGGTCCACCCCCAAATTCCCCTGGGTGCCCAGTGATCCCCAGACACAGCCTAGCCCTGTGTCCTGGGCTCTGGGGAGGCACAGCCAGTCTCTACCACCTGTTCTGTGGGGCAAGTTGCACCCAGGAGCCACTAAGGCTTTCAGAGTCACGCCCCAAGTGTTACAGGATTAGGAAATGATACGGGCTGAGCCATGGAAGTGGCAGACCTCCAAAAACGATGTTAACTGACTGAACAAGTAAGTAAATGAATGAGGACTGGACGAATAGGTCAGGAGCTCTGAAGAGGCCTTTTGTCTTCCAGGGGTTCCTGTCAGACCTGCTGAAGAAGGCGAACCGACCATACGATGAGCCCAAGCTCCAGGAGTACACCCAGACCATAGTGAGTGGACACAAATGTCCTTCCTCCCCAGGGGCACAGAACATGAGCCCCAGGTCCCTGAGACTCTGGTATGCAGAGCCTTCTGTTTGCTGATCCTTCAGGCCCAGGTGAAGTGACTCACAGTGGTGGCTGGCAAGAAGGGTACTAGTTCATGGCCCCGCATACCGTTTGAGGTCCTCGCTGAGCTGACAGCTGGGCCAGTGTGAGGCTGGGAGCATCTGTCTCCATGGCAACCTCTGCAGCTCCAGGAGAGGATAAACTTGAGAGGCAGGGGCCTTTATGGCTGGCCCACTGTGCCCGAAAAGGGAGAGAGAGCTATGACCAAGTCCCTGCTGTCCCCCTCATGACTGAGTTAGACCATGTTGGTCCCTGGTTTCCAGGTGACTTCAGAGGAGGCAACAGCACATGCCACCTGTCCCCTTCTTCTCCTCTGCAGTAGAAGGGGAGATGGCAGGGCAAGGTCAAAGCAAATAACCCAGGTACCTCTTTCTGTCCCCAACAGCTACGGATGTTTGACTTGAACGGGGATGGCAAGTTGGGCCTCTCGGAAATGTCCCGGTAAGTGCCCACCCCACCCCCCGCCCCTGCAGTGTCACTTGTAACAAGACCCTGCAGATCCCTATCTCTGAGATCACTGTGGGGAAAGTGGCATGTCTGGGTGTCAAGCTCAGGACAAAGCCAGATGGAAGTGGGAACGTCAACACCTTGCCTTGTCTGTCTCCCTCTTTTCGAACTTTCCATAACTCCTGATTGCAAAGTGCTCAGATCGTTTCCGTAACTGCAGACGCTGCCTCTGCGTCCCCCAGGCCGAGCTGTCCTCCCTGTGCTCTGTCTCCTAATCTCCATTAACGTTCTCTTTCCAGACTCTTGCCTGTTCAGGAAAACTTCCTGCTCAAATTCCAGGTAAAACAGCCGCTCTGCTGTCTTTGCTTCCTCCCTCCCCACCCCCTCCGTCGGACCCGAGCCCCGCCTCCCTCCTGCCCCCGGCACATCGTGCAGCACACGGCACACAGCACACACACAGCACATAGCACACACAGCGCACAGCACACACACAGCACACAGAACACACACCATACTCCACACACAACACAGCACACACAGCACACACACACAGCACACACCACACACCACACAGCACACACACACTATATACACACCAAACCACACATCATATGCCATACCACACACATGCACCCACATCACACCAAACACCACACACGCACCCCCACATCATACACAAACCACACTATACAACACATACCATACATACACCACACACCCCACACACACACTACACACACACACCCCGAACCCCACACCACACACAACACATACCACACCACGCATACCACACACCATATACACACCACACATCACACACACACCCCACATACCACACATTACACACACCACATACACTGCACACACACCTCACACCACACACACCACAGACTACACCACATGCACACACCTCCACACCACACCCCATATACACACCATACGCACAGCCCCCACATCACACGCCACACACACACCCTGGGTCCTTTGCTTCTGTCCTTAATACCTTGGTCCTTCCAGGGCATGAAGCTGACCTCAGAGGAGTTCAACGCCATCTTCACGTTTTACGACAAGGTAAGAGGGACAGTGGCGTGGAAGGGAAAGTAGAAGCCCTGTGACCAGGGAGGCCCGGCCAGAGGGCCGGACTCCATCCGCAGGAGCAGGTGGGCTTTCCAGCGGGGCCGCTTGGGCTGTGGTTTCTCCCTGCAGCATCTGCTGCTGCGTGGGAGGACAAACGTCCTTCCCCCTCCGTGGCCCATGGCGCCCAAGGGTTTGTTTTCTTTGACACGCGGCAGGAATCACTAGTGGAAGAGGGTCGTGCTCAGCGCTGGGGTGGGGCCACAGAGGAGACATTAAGTGCCACCTGGTGCCAGCTCACACTTTCGCATGAGGGCCAGCTGCTTCTCTAGAAAGTGGGAGTGAGATGACCCCCTTAACCCCCGTCCCCTTTCCGTGCCCTGCCCACGTGACTCCAGCGGTCTGTAATCAAAGGCTTGGAGGTAAACCATAAATAGCCCCTGGACCCAGAGAATTAACTAAATGCTTCTTGACCCTCATGTGTATTTTCAATGCCAATGAAAACCCTCACAACAAAAGGCTGCCCACAGTCGGCACTGAACTGCCCATTCCTGCGACCCCATGACGGGTAAAGACGGGAGGGACGCGTTATGTTGTCATGACGACAGAGTAACGGGAAGGCTGGACTCTTAGACCTCCCTGGGGTGGGTGGGGTGGCTGGCCCGGGCCCCAGAGCTCCGCACTGACTCTGCCCCCATCATCACCAGGACGGGAGCGGCTAC
This sequence comes from Eulemur rufifrons, assembly GCF_041146395.1. NCBI lineage: Eukaryota > Metazoa > Chordata > Mammalia > Primates > Lemuridae > Eulemur > Eulemur rufifrons. Next base: position 15,282,281 of record NC_091005.1, on the reverse strand, counting down.
ATTGATGAGCACGAGCTGGATGCCCTGCTGAAGGATCTGTACGAGAAGAACAAGAAGGTGAGCGCTGAGCCCGGAGGCCTGGGCCCCTGTCCCCAGGGCACAGGAGGGGCGAAAGAGCCAGAGGTGGAAAGAAATACCTTGAGCTGCCTTTTGCCCCCCTCTGATCTGCCATAATGAGGCAATGGCAGTTTTTTTGGTGTTTTATTTCTGACTGACTGATTGGTGTTTCCTTTTTTAAATTTAATGGTGGCAAAATACACATAACATAAAGTTTACCATCTTAACCTATTGAAATGTGCGATTCAGTAGCATTAAATAGCTTCGTAATGTTGTGCAAGCATCGCCACCATGCATTTCCAGAACTCTGTTCATCTTGCAAAACTGAAACCTGTGCCCACTAAACAACAAACTCCCATTCCCCCTCCTTCCAGCCCCTGGCAACCACTCTTCTACTTTCTGGCTCTATTTTTGACTACTCTAAGTACCTCATATAAATCATACAGTATTTGTCCTTTTGTGACTGGCTTATGTCACTTAGCACAATGTCCTCAAGGTTCCTCCGTACTGTAGCATGTGACAGTATTTCCTTCCTTCTTAAAGCAAAATAATATTGCACTGTGTGAACGTCCCACGTTTTGTTTATCCATTGCTCATCCGTGGACACTGGGGTTGCCCCCACCTGCTGGCTGCTGAGAGCAGGGGCAGTTTTGACATGGCCCTGCGTGCGGAAGTGTTAGCCAAATTGCCAAGAAAAAAGACTTTCCACCCGAAGAGAGATTTTGGAGGGCAGGGACCAGTGGGGAGTGAAGGGTATTCTGAACTGATTAACTGAAGAATCTGGAGCTGGGGTTGGGGCCAAAAGGAGCCACCAAAGTTTGCTCCTCTTAAAGACAAGGTAGAGAAGTGAACTGCATTATTCTGCCTGCTGTCACCCCCTGGGTGTAGCCGGGGAGCCCCTCCAGGTGGGCTCAGCGTGGTGCACTGGGTGGCAGGGGACAGGCGGGACAGCAGCCTGGAGACAAGCCTTGGCAGCTGTCTTCCTTCACCTCCCAGAAAAATGTCTTCCTCTGAGCAAATGGTTTTGCTGCTTTCTTTAATTAGACGTTGAAAGCTCTGTAATTCCTTGCGTTGTCTAACTGCCTTGGCTGCTGAGCGAGAGCTAAATTTAATGCTCAATTTCAGGAAAAAAAAAAATTCACTTCAGCCTCTGAGTCTGTCTGTCTCTCTCTCCAAGTGCTTTCTCATCTCTTTATCTTTATCCTGAATATCAGCTTTCATTTATTTCATCCTCAATTTTTTTTTTTTGGTACCTACAATTGCTTTTGAAAGCGGTAGAAAATAAATAATAAGGAAGCAAATACTTCTCAGGAAGAAGGAAGTGCTCACAGCAGGTATTGGAACTCAGCAAACTTTTTTCCTGGACCAAATTCTAGGAGAAAATTATTGATGTGCCTATAGGTGGCCAAGGAGTGTTGGGCACCAGAATAGAAAAGATCTGTAAGTGTAATTATGTTCATGAGGCTTCATTCGTCTTGCTAAAGCCCTGTCTTACACCTGGGGTTCATAAATCCTGAAGGCACACATTAAATCTCAGAGTGACCCGAATTTCCTGGCCACCAACTAACTAGGCTCTTTGTTGATTAGCACGAGGGACAACTCATAGAGCTGCACAGGTTGACTCCACGGAAACAAAAGCAAAGATTCAGGTACCGGGGTCTGCAGGCAGCTCTGACGGGTAGAGAAGAGGATATTAATAACGCTGTTTACCTGAGAGGCGCCACCTGTGTCAAGCTCCACATTTGGCACCTGGGATCGAACCAGTAGAAAGAGCGAGCTGCGTGACTATAAATAGCAGCACCTGAGTTGGGAAGCGAAAGGCCATTTTTGGTAAACCCACAGCAGATGCGCATTCCGTGCTGCTGGTGCCTGCACCGGCTGTGATAAGGTTTCTGAGCCGATTAATATTTGAGGATCCTGGGGGCACAGGTTGATGGGATAGAACTTCGATATTTCACAGCACTCCTGAGGCCATGGCAACTCGCTACAGCTTTCCCCAGTTTTAAGCAAAACTTCTAGATGCAGAAAGTAAGGAACCCCTCCCCCCGCTCATGCCACTAAGCCTCTCATGGCCACCTTCACTGTGGGAATTGTCTCAAGCTTGGGGTTAATTGATATCCAGCGTCCCTTCCTTGGCTCCTAGTTGAGTGGCAGATAGCTCAGGCACACCCCAGGGTTATGAATTAGGTGGTATTTCCAGGGACTTCACAACGTTAGGGAAGATGCCCCCCACCCCCCGCAGCCCACCTAGAGCTAGAGATGCTTGCAGGGTGCCCTTGGGTTTTGGTGGCACCAAACCAGAAATCAGTAACACGGGGGGGATGTCCCGATGTTCTGAAATGATGGGGAAAAAAAAGAAAAGACCTTTGAGCACTGAAAGAGAGGTGATAGGACAGTAAACCAGGTCAATAAGTAGACTCCAGGGTGCAGGGGACTGGGGACATTTGTGAGATGACTGTACCGCAGTTTTCTCACCAGCAGAAGGGAGGCAATGGCCATGGGCCTGGAATGAGAAGCATTAAAAAAAGAGTATCTGCCATGTGTCAACGTGAAAGAACAAAATCAGGAGGAGAAAAAGTGGAGGGGGATGAGGGGGAGGGGAAAAGGAAGGAAGCAAGGAGAGAGAGGGAAAAGGAAGGAAGGAAGGAGGGAAGGAAAGTTGTTAAGTGATTTTCCAGTGTTGATGACTCTGTTATATTTCCAACCTATTGGCTACTTGTACCCAAAATTATTACCATATAGCATATCATCAACATGAGGCTTGCTATTGTTTACTCTGGAACTCCATTTTCTAAGAGACTGCACGCCTGCGTTCACAAGACATCTGCCTTAGTGGCGTCTGAACATGACAGGAAGCCCATAGGTGGTGAGCTTTGTTGCTGAAGGTGACAGGATTTAGAATTCCTTGTTTGAACAGATGCGATGTGGGGACACATGGCCCAGGAGGCCTGAAGACAAGGCCAGGGGGCTTTCCTGGCATTCTCTTCCTCACCTGCAGGGACCCAGATTGGCCTTAAGTAAAAGGAGGCCCAGTGACATAGAGGAATACACACAAGTTACACATAGATAATGACAGTCATCACAGTGGCTACTGCTTTCTTTGGAGGGCTTGCTGTGTGTCAGGCACTGTGCTATGTAATCATTGTGACACCTCAATGAGGTGACTACTCTTAGTGTACCCATTTTGCAGGTGAGGCAGCTGAGTCTCAGAAAGGTTGACTCCTTTCCCCCAAAGCTGTGCAGCCAGGAAATGAAAGAGGGTTTTAACCCAGGCCTGGCTGACTCAAAGCCTGTGTCTTGTGTTCCTTTAAGCCACTTAACGCTGGGACCGGGTGAGGGAAAGGTTCCAGCGGGTGTGCTTGCGCATGGGGCTTCTTTGGTTGGAGCCATCCCCTGAGCCTGCTCTAACCCTCTCCCTGCATCTCCTAGGAAATGAACATTCAACAGCTCACCAGCTACAGAAAGAGCGTCATGTCCTTGGCCGAGGCGGGGAAGCTCTACCGCAAGGACCTGGAGATTGTGCTCTGCAGCGAGCCCCCTGTGTAAAGTGGGGACAGGGGCTGCGTCTCCACCTCCCCCAAATCCTGCCCCTGCTGCCCCGACACTTCTACCCAGACCCAGAGCTCATGAGCACCCCTGCCCCACCCCTGCACCCCGCACACGCAGCCTGCAGCGCAGGAACGGAGAGCTGGAGGACGGGCCACCGCGGGCTGCCCTGGAGCCCCTCCACTCAGTCCTGCCCAGATGGACGCGCTCCCTGCGGTGGGTCACCACCTGCATGGAAGTGTTGGGGCGCAGGTGGGAGGGCCCCGATTCTCTCCGCTGTGATGCATGAGCTCCTTCGCTGTACGATTTCGGCTTCTGTGTCCGACAGAGTGGACTCTTCCCTCTCGCTCCCCCCGCTGCCGCCTGCCCCCAAAGCCCAAGTTCCACCCGCCACCTGCTAAGGGTGTAGCTGTCTTCCCCCAGCTCCCGTGTGTGCAGGGCCCTGCCCTTTCCTCGCCGTCTGTGCTCTGCGTGCTCCTGTTCTCTTTGGGTTTCTTGTTTTACCAAAGAAGAGTTTACAGATAATAAAATGGAAACGTTCTGCTGTGGAAGCTCACCCAGTGCTTGTCAAGCCGTCAGCTTGACTCTGCAGCGAGAAGCTCTTCTCGACAAAGGGAGGCCTGTTCTCATGAGGGTGGGGGAGGGCGCCAGGACCGCCTAAGTGGGGTGTAGGACCCCAAGACTCTATCTGTGGCTTTCACTCATCATTCATTGCCTGTCCCTTCACCAGCTGAGTTGCTTCTTTATGTTTCTACATCTCCAAGATTATAACAGCAGTTTCGAGTTCATTGAAATCTTGCGGAGTGCCCAGGATTGTGCTGAACAGTTGACCTGCAGTATCTGTCTTAGTTATTTGAGAGAGGTGTCGCCACTGGACAGGCCAGGAAACTGAAGGTAAAAAGGATGAGTAATAAGACCCACATTTCATGGTCAGTTGCAGGCAGAGCCAGGGTTCGAATCCAGCAGACCCGCGTCCTAAACCATCGCCTACCTTTACAATGGGGATACCAATGGGGTGTGGCAATTGTGGGACTGGGTGATCCCCACCAAGCAGGAGGGACCTCCGGCCAGAAGTTCTAGACCACCACACACTTAACCTCCTCAAAACGCAAGTTACCCCACAACACCTGCTCACATGCCTTTTGGTGTGAGGCCAGTTTGGCCTTTGGGTCCACAGAGCTCTGTGAGATCCTAGATCAGCAATAACTGATTTTTAATGCTATCATTTATTGACTATCTACAAGATGCATTTTGACACTACCTCATTTAATCCCACAACAATACTATGAGATGGATACTATTTTCAGATGAAGACACTAAGGCTCAAAGACATTAAGTAACTTGTTCAAGGTGACGAAACTCCTAAATGGCAGAGAAAGGACTCAAATATGGGTTGGTCTGACTCCAAAGTCACCTTTGGAAATGGCCCTCAATTGCACATAGACCTGGAGCAACAGACCACCCAGGGTACTGGCCTCCTGAGTCAGATGTAACCCTCGTTTCTTTCCCAGCCATACCCTCTCTGGGAGAAGCCACCCTGTGCACAGCCTGGATGACACAGCCCGGAGAGCCTTCCGACCCCTGCCCGCCTGTCCACAGCTGATTGGGCCAAGAGTGGACATCTGGTCCAAGGGTCTCCTGGGATTTGAGGTTGAACCCAGGGCTGTCAGGCAGAGGTGGTGGCACCGAAGCTGGGTGGGATTAGAGGTGGTGCCATGGCAATCACAAGCGAGGTCTTGGATGCTGGGAAGAGCAGAAGCTAAGATCCTGGAAGAGGGAGCCAGTCAGATGATAGCGGAAAAATATGCAGAGAAAAACACAGGTTGGAAACCAAAAGCCAAAGGAGAAGGGATGAACAGAGGGAGAGAAGGAGAGAAGGAGGGAGAGAGAGAGAATGGGGGGAGGGGAACCATGGTCTGATGGCATCCCGGCTCCCATGAGGCCCTGATGCGCTTCCTATTACTGATTTTGCTGTCATCCCTATGTATCCTTCAAAAGACCCCTATTTACTTAAGCCAGTTTGAAAGGGTATTTCCTGTCCCGTAGGTACAGTCCCTGTCTGACCCCTAGTTTTCAGCCTGCATCCCCCTAGATGCGGAGTAGTGGCCCTTGACCCTGTGCTCCCAGCACTCATAGGGCTCTAGGCTTCAAATCCAAGCCCCAACCTCTCCCTGCCCCGTGTCACTGCACCTGGGCGTGGTCCTCCGCCATATTTGCCCTTTGACCCCTGGAGAGGAGAGACTCCTTCAAGGCCATCCTACACGTCTTCCTGCTCTTATGGGTGCTCTTCATAGTATGTTTGCAGTTTTAAAATTTTTCTTTTCCTTATATGTGCTCTCTAGGGCCATGAGAACAATCCAGATGACTCTGAAATATTTACATGCCTTTTCGTTGCCATAGAAACTAAGTGCCACAACTATTTGAAATCTCAATGCCTTACCCTCCACCTGCCTGTGGTCTCTGTCACTGCCAGTGATAATCTGAGGATGTGTGCTGCCACCACCTGCTATGGAGAATCCATGTTCCACTTCCCTCTGACAAGGAGGAGATTTCTGTCCTTCTTGAATAATTGATCAACCCAGTCCCAGAATATCCAGGCCCTGTTTCCTAAGGTCACCTCCAGGATCAATCGCTAATGCAGCCCAGGTCCCAGCAGAAAACAGATGGCACCTTCAAATTCTACCATTCAAGGAGAATTTGTTCACAAAGATCTTTCACAAACATGTGGGTGAAATACAAGGGACTGGTCAGGGATAGCGAGTGTCAAGGCAGTAGTAACAGTGCAGTTGCTGTTTCCACCCCTGGGTCCAAAGGAATGAGAGGAGTGAAACTCATCTAGACCCAGAAGAGAGAGTTGTGCAGAATGTCACGTGTTTGGTTTGAGCACACAGCCAGCCCCAGGTTAACTCTCACAGAGTGAATGCCACATGCCGCCACCCCCGCTTCTGTCCCATCTCCTTCCTTCCAGGGTTCCACATTGCCTGATCCCACCCTGAAGCCAGAGGGTCAGGAGCCTGTGGGTGGAGTCTGTACAGGCCCCTTGAGGGCAGAAAGCAAGGCAGGGAGAGAGAGGGGCAAGCCATGAAGAGGGGCGGTTGGAAGACATCTGGCACACTCAGATGGATGGAGGTGTCTGTAGGCACCGAATATGTGAGCTGGGAGTTCTGGAAGAGGCTGAGATATGAATTTGTAAAACATCCGTGCAGTGATGGGATTTTGGGTGGTGGGAATGCCATGACATCCCCCAGGAAGTTAATAGAAAGGAGGTCTGAGAAAGGACCTCTGAGCCCTCCCACAGCGAGAGCTCTGGAAGTGAAGACAGCATGGCCAGTGAAGTAAAGAGAAACCAGGAAGGGGTGGTTTCCTGAAAGACAAGTGAGAAATATGTCTCAATATAGAGGAAGCAATCAGAGGTATCAGATGCTGCTGAGATGAATGAGGGCTGCAATTTCAAAGACAGCTTGTTTCCGTGTCCAAGTCCTCCAAGGATAACTGGAACTCCTTGAGGTGGGGGCGGTGTCCTTGGAGCAGTGTATGGATGCAAGAGTGAATGAATGAATGAATGAATGACTCCATCATCAGGGCAAGAGGGAGGGCGTGAGCCTGAGTTTAAATTGGGAAACCTCTCAGGGAATGAGGGAACAATAACAGCTCCAAGACCTCTGGGACATGAGCCACTCAGAACACATCATCTTTGCAGTAATCAGGTCTTTGAATGGAAAGTGACAGAAATCCAGTTCTAACTAGCTCAGGCAAAGAGGAGAATTAGTGAACAGAGCCGTTCTCTCTCCTGTATCTGGAAGGTCCTCCCGGACAACCTGAACTGGGAACTACAACACTGCCAGGTCTCTTCCTGTCTCGCTTCCGCTGTACTCTAATTGATGGGTTTATTTTCTCGGGCTGATAACTTCCATATGGCAGGAAACATGGCCTCCGCTGGCTATATCCCCAGCTTCTAGAACTACGCCAAGCACACAGTGGGCGCTCCATAAACACGTGTTGAACGAACTAATCTGCTCCAGGCGACAGGTCTGTGCGCCTCTCCCCAGTTCCACTTCAAAATGGAAGGGGGAGGAACTCTGATTGGCCCACCAAGGTCACGTGCCCATTTCTGACCAATCACCTGTGGCCAGCAGGTGGGTGGGTGGCTCCTCCTTAAGAACCCGGAAGTGTGGAATGAGGGAGGGAAATTTTGAAGAGTGGGTGGGGGACCCGGTTCCCAGAGCTGGGCAGCGTGCCTGCAGCAAAACGGCAGCCACCCAACAAATCCCCGTTTCACAAATGAACAAAATCTAGTTGGGATCTGGGGAAAGAAACGTAAAGCTTATGCAACTAGATTTGATCCCACAACTTGTGTTCATGACGACTGAATAGATAATCGAGTTTGTTCATCTCACGGATGTTTATTGTGCACCTACTATGAGCCAGGCCCCTGCTGGATGCTCGGGACACGGTAATGAATGTGACACCTGGCTGCCGACAGCTTAGCCTGGGATGAAGAAACGAGCAACTCAGTGTGATAAGGTGATAATGGTGGGTCCAAAAAAGGGACAGGAAGAGACCCCTAACCTAGACTGAGAGCAGGGGTCAATTCCTGGATGAGGTAATGAATAAGCTGAGACCTGGAAGAAATGCAGGGTTTGGGCTGGGCGTGGTGGCACACACTTGTAGTCCCAGCTACTCGGAAGGCTGGGGCAGGAGGATTGCTTGAGCCTAGGAGTTTGAGGTTGCTGTGAGCTATGATCTCGCCACTGCACTCTAGCCAGAGCAACAGAGTAAGACCCTGTCTCTTAAAAAAAAAATAATAATAATGTAGGATTTGGTCGGGAGAAGGGGTGAGAGAAGAGAGAACCAAGTAAGGCGGGGGGGGGGGGGGGGGGGCGGGGAGGGAAACTAGCATAAACAGTGGCACCAAGGCCAGAGGTAGCAAGTCACTCAATAAGTCACTCTGCAAGTCACTCAACAGAACAGAAGCTCAGCGGGAGAATCAAGAACTAAACCTCAAGGGAGAGGAGGATCCCACTCACCAAAGGCCCCCGTGGCCTGCTGGGACTTTGGACTCTTTGCCCAGCCTGCAGTGTGGCTGCCTTTCCTCCTTCCAGCCTTGGCTCAAATGCCCCTTCTCAGCAAGGCCTGGCCTTATTGGGCTGCAGCCCCTGCGTCCCCCTATGCTCAGCACCTCCCTGGCAATAGTGTCCCCAGAAGACTTTGCTCAAATGATGGAGGTTTGGGCTGTTCCCCCAGCTAGGAGACCACAGGGGTGGCCACCTCACATGCTGCTCTTCCTGCCCATGTCTACTCAACCCATGTGCCCAGGGTGTCCATTCCTCCCCACCTCACACTTCTCTCCTCCCCAGAACAATCAAGTCTCAGGGGCCAAGCACCAAGCAGGCCGTAGAATAATGGCACCCAAAGATGCCTGCATCCTAACCCCTGGGTGTGGTGAATGTTATCTCACATGGCAAAGGGGAGTTAAGCTTGCTAACTGGATGACCTGAAAACAGGAAGGTTTCCTGAGTTGCCCAGTGGGCCCAGTGCAACCACGAGGGCCGTCACATGTGGATCAGAGAGACACAATGGGAGAGACACTCCACCAGCCGTTGCTGGCTTTGGAGATGGAAGAAGTAGCATCTAGAATCTGGGAGAGGTGGGGAAACATTTTCCCCCGGAGCTCCCAGAAGGAACACAGCCCTGCTGGTACCCTGATTTCAGACAACTGAGCCCCAATTTGCACTTCTGACCTCCAGGTCAGAATATGCTTCCTCTGCTTCCAGGCGTGCGATTGAGGCTTCCCCAGGACTCGCAGGGACTCAGGTGGTTCCAAGTTCAGAAGTCCTACCAACCCCTGCCGCCCGTCAGACGAGGTGCCCACTGGGTACACTAGCTCCTGCTGAGGGGGTGTGAGTCCTCCAACCTGGGCAGATACCCCAAGGGGACAGCTGTGTCCCCTGCAGTGTATGTAGCTGACCTGCATACACTGACCCCAAGGTGGGGCAGAGCAAAAGCTAAAGAGACGGGGGTCCCAGACTGCCTAGAAGCCTTGCTCAGTGTGCTCAGCCTTGTGCCTGTCCTTTGTTTCCGTTCAGAGACCACAGTCTACTGTGGCAACTTGGCCAAACACCCCTTCATGGATCTCAAGGGCCCCATCAAGGGGAGCTTGGTGTCCAAGCGTCTTTCAAACTCTTACCTCCTGGCACTTCACTGAAGAGGACATATGAATGACAAATAAACACATAAAAGATGGTTGACATCATTAGCCATTAGGGAAATACAAATTAAAACCACAGCGAAATACCCCTGCACACCAGTGAAAATCAAATGCCATTTTTAAATGTTTTATTTGAGTTTACAAAAGCAGAGTACACTACATTGTTGTGGATTACAGGGAGCTAAAGAAGAGAAAATGCTTCTTGCATAACCTGAAAACAGAACATGAAAACGACATGAACAACAGTTTAAACAAATAACCATAACGAAATTCCCACATGGCTTCACGCAGTCCTATGTAATCAGCTCATGTTGCGCTGGATCTTGGATTAGCAGTCTGATTTCATGAGGCCATCTGCTTCTCGATTAAAAAGAGTCCTGAAATCCTAACTCAGTCCACTGTTAATAATCTGAGAATCGCTTAAGTGATGTCAGCTCTGATGCCTGCACTCATGAGTCTGTTCTTTTAAGTGTGGACAGTCTGAAATACCTGGTACAGTCATGAGGCTCTGTGACTGTCCTTTTCCACTGATGACACAAACTGCAGCCTGTAGCTTAGAACAGAGCCTTCAGGCAAGCATCAGAGTCAACCAGAAACTACCTGTTGACAGCAGAGACTTTATATAACAGCTGCGGTTAATTTATTACCATAACCAAGAATATCACAACAAAGAACAGTAACCTTCTCTATGGAGGTACAGTATAAACTGTTTCAAAAGAGTCTGGATCTGTGTTTCCCCTGAAGGTAAATATATTCTGGGTGGTAAAGGCATTAACAAATTGCCAGTGATTTCCCATAAAACACACCACTTCTAAAATATTTGATAACTCATTAATAACACTTTGTGTACATAAGTTTAACCTGGGAAAGGCTGAGTGTCTCTTCTGATCCGACAATTCTTCCCGTGCAAATCTTACAATAGGAACACATCAAACAAACCTAATTACTTCTAGCAAAAGAACAAATCTCTATAATTTTTCAAGGCTTCTCTGGGAAATCATTTTACATTATAGGGGTAAAAGATATCCTGAAAGTTCCCTTTCATTTTTTCCTGTCTGATTTGGGAACACAAGACCTAAACAGTTAGGCCGGGTGAGGTGGCTCAGGCCTGTAATCCTCTAGCACTCTGGGAGGCCGAGGCAGGAGGATCGCTTGAGGTCAGGAGTTCGAGACCAGCCTGAACAAGAGCAAAACCCAGTCTCTACTAAAAATAGAAAAATTAGCCAGGTGTGGTGGCACACGCCTGTAGTCCCAGCTACTTGGGACGCTGAGGCAGGAGGATCGCCTGAGCCCAGGAGTTTGAGGTTGCTGTGAGCTAGGCTGATGCCACGGCACTCTAGCCTGGGCAATAGAGTGAGACTTTGTCTCAAAAAAAAAAAAAATCTAAAGAGTTGTCAGAGGAGATTTGGACACTTGACTAATATATGGTCATGGGTACCTGAGAAACAATCCTTGGTTGCCCATTTACTTATGTATTATAATAAGAAAGCATTTAAAAATAAACAGACCCAAGAGTATTGAAAACATATGTCTACACAAAAACTTGCACACAACTGTTCATAGCATTATTCACAACAGGCAAAAAGTGGAAACAATCTAAATACTCATCAACTGATAAAAGGATGAACAAAACATGTCATATGCATGCAAAGGAATATTAATCAGCCATAAATGGAATGAAGTACTAATGGATACCTGCTACGACGTGGATGAACCCCAAAGACATTACACTAAGTAAAAGTCATCAGATATAAAAGGCCACATACTGTATGATTCCACTTATATCAAATGTCCAGAATAGGCAAATCCGCAGAGACAGGAGATTAGGGGTTGCCAGAGGCTGGGGGTGCAGGGAGGGTAATGGGGGGTGGCTGCTAATGAGTATGGGATTTTCATTTTGAAAATGTTCTGGAATTAGATAGAATTAGACAGTGGTGATATTTGCACAGCCCAGCAATGCACTAAAAACCACTGACCCGCACGCTTTCAAAAGGCAACATCTCAATTATTTTTTTTAAAAAGTCTATGAAGACATGAAAGGTAAAATAAACAAAGAGGTATACATACAGCTTGTTCATAAGTGAGGAATTTTTGTTCTTTGTATTTTAAAATGATCTATTCTAGGCAATTACAAATTCAACATAAAGCACCATAAAATATTCTGGTAGGACACAGAATCTTTGCAATCCAGAATAACCCTTTGTATTACAGGCAATGGTGTTAATCAACAACCAAGGGGGTGAGCCCATTAAACCTGAGCAGATTTTGCTAAACTTTAGCACCTCTCGCAGTTTCTTTTCAGACTCGGGTATTATAAAGCAGCACAAATAAAACTCATTTTCCGAGTTTTGTCTTTATAGTACCTTTTCATACTTCAAAACAAACTGACACTTAACTAGGACAGGGATTCTGCAAGGTCAAAACCATTGTCATAACAGCACTCAAATGTTATTTATGTTCACATGCAATGTGTTCATCATTGCTATTTTTAAACAAATGTTCGATTTTTTTAAGTGTTTCCTCTCAACTTCTAATGCAGGAAATATCGACAGTTCTAACCCACATAAACAAAAGCTCTTTGGGTAGCCTCAGTAAGTTTTAAGACCGTAGAGAGGAAGGTCAGGTCTTAAAACACAGTGTTGAATGGGAAAAGGAAGAGAATGAGAAACGGTAGGATGATCCCACGCATGTGAATTAGAAGTGCCTACACTCAGGACAGCAACAGTGCTTTGTTCGAGCATTAAAAATGGTGCCCACTGACACACCAGAACTGGCTGCCTGTGGTGGCAAAGGAAGGCCCAGGAGTGAGAAATCTGACTCAAAGGAGACTAAAACCACCAGAGAAGGACTCACAGGGACCATCGATAACGACCCGCCATGTACTGCGGAGTGTGCTTAATCTGCCCTTGGCACCAGAGGCTCCAACACTGAGCCTGTCCCAGAGAAAAATACCCCTGGGCTTCCTCACCCCGCTGCAGTCGCCCAGGACAGAGCTGACACCATACGGTGACCCACCTGCTCCTGGGACCCCAGCATCACTGCCTTCCTGAAGACGCCTTGTCCTGGAGGATTTTCTCCAGCAAATCCACGCAAGGGTTATGGGTACAGTCAGCCACGGAGGGAGAGGCATCCCAGGACAGGGGAGGCAGGTGGCGAACGCACCACGCTGATCATTCACAGCCCACCTACCCTGACAAAAGGACCGGTCCAGTGGCAGGGACAGAGCAGGGATGTTGGCCGGGTGGGCAGCACCCCCAGGGAGGAATGCAGAAACAGGCAGGGAAGGACAGAGTGGCTGGTGGGGCCAACACGCCCTCATCCTGTTAAGGGCACATCATCCAGGCTTATGGGCTGCAAGCAAAGCCAAGGTGCCCTCGGCGAGTGGGAGCAAAAAAAAAAAACTACCCACAGTGTGGTCACGGGGCTCATTGCCACATCCCCAGCGGCTCATGCTCCATTACCTTAAACCAGCAGCAGAAATACAAGTCAGGGGCTTCCAGTGACCCTCTGGTTTCTGCTTGACCAATGCCCCTGACCGGAAACTTGCTGCTTGTCAAAGAAACACACTCCACGGTCACTCGGCTCGGCCATGAAGTTGCTCGCTGCTTGACAACTTTTTATCTGTCGGGTACCACTAATGTAACTGTATCATACTCCACTCACACGGAGGGGTCCCTGAAGAACAAGAGCAGCCTGATGCCCGCCCGAGGGGACCCCTGTCTGGCCAGACAGCGATTCATCACAGCAAAGCTCTTGCCTTCCGGAATCCCGTGAAGGATGCCTGGTTCCCCCGTTCCACCCATCCTGTTCCGGAAGCTGCCCTCTGCCTCCCCTTCTCTGTCTTCCCGAGCACCTGGGTCCCTTTGCCACACCCTTCTCCCACGGGATGGCTCCCACAGCCCTCAGGGCCTCAGCCACCGCCTGTGGACACACTTCTGCTCTGTGACTGCCCCTCCAGGACCAGGTCAATGATTTGTAGGGCCCAGCGCTAAAAGAGGACGCGGGGCCACCTTCCTCAAAAAGTCCTTAAGAATTTCAAGACGGCCACAGCAGAGCGTTAATCCAAGCACAGGGCTGTGTGTGGCCACACAGGTCGCAGGCCCCTCCCGAGTGTGGCAAGAGGCAGGCACTCATCCACAGCCAGCCCTGGGCAGAACAGGACTGGCGCCATCTGGGCCGCCCAGCCTGGGACCCATCGGCATGTCGTGAGCAGGAGCCAGACTGTCATCACTGACTGCTCCCAAAGGGACCCACAATCTCACCGACTCCCCTTGAAAGGGCTTGCTAAAACTACCAGAGCAGAAATTGCACACTAAACTTTAAGGTTAAGGAAGAGCGAGCTTTCTGGATATTAATTTAAAAACCAAATTAAAGTTTGCAAGCGTCCTTCCTGAGCACGCAAAACTACACTCTAAAGCGCAAAAGCCCCCGGCTTCCCCGCAGCATGAAGCCTGGGAGGGCGGGGGAGCCCCAGCAGGATCCTCCGAAACTGAACGGTGGGGCAGCCGGGCCCGGCCGCGGGCGGGGCACATGGCAGGGAGATGCCAAAGGGGTGAGAGCTGCCCCCAGAGACGCAGTGCGGAGGGGAGCCCCCTCCCCCCGCCTCGCCAGGGGGCCCCTGTGAGTCCTGAAGGAAGGGGCTGCGATGGCCTCTCCCTTTCAGGTGTGACTTTTCTCAGCTTCTGGCTTCATGACAATCGCTGAAGTCAGGAGACCCCCGCCCCTCCGAAGACACGACCTTTCATCAAAGACTAAGCAGCTGAAACCTCAGCCGGGTTCCTTGTTAAGAAGCTGAAAAGCCACAGACAAAAGTCTAAAGAAATGGCGCCACGAGGCAGGAAGGCCCCACGTTCTGGAGCGTCAATGCCACCAGGGCGTCCCTCACCCAGTGAGAGACGGGGCTTGGAGGGTAAATGTCCCCACGCCCCCCGCCCGCCCTCTCCAGCATCCAACATGCCACAAGTCACAAAGCAGTTGAATCCCAGGGTGAGAAAATACAAAGTCTGTCGAGCCAGAGCGTGATGATCCCAGGACAAAATGTTGTCCGCCATGGTGTGAAAGGGTCTATCTTCTTCCCTTTCAAAGGGGGGCAGGAGGTGTCACTGCGCCAGAGCGGGGACAGCAAGAACAAGGCACAGCCCGTGCTCCAGCGAACACTCAAGAGGAACCTGACGCACGCCGTCAGGAGGCCGCGAGCAGTCAGGGCTCTGCAACACCAGCAAAGTGAGCAAGAAAGAGAGCGGTTTGGGAGAGATGAGACATCCACTGGGCGGGTGTCGAAAGCGTAAGTACAGCCGGGCAGGAGGCCAAGCGTCCCCTGTGTGTCCCCTGCGTTTGGTCACTACTCCTCAGAACCACGCAGGCCCCCACGAAGGCCGCTGGCGACGAGTCCTGCCGGGGGACAGACAGCTGATGAGGAAACAGAAAGAGCAGGAGCTGCCTGAGAAGCAGAAATGGCACGCAGGAAACCCAAGGCCTGGGGTAAGAAATTAGAGAAACAGGGCAGCCCGGGTAAAATCCCGAGCCGCGTTCCCAGCAAGAACGCCCGTGAACTGCCCTGCATGCCTCAGGATGTTGAAAGAGCTCTTGCCACGGAGAAGGCGGGTGCTACCACCTCGAGACATGTTGCAGGACAAGCACACCAAGAGAGAGAGACTCCTCAGCAAACCGAGTCCCTCCAAACAGCTCTGAGAAGTAGCCGTCATCACAGACTTCCTGCAAGACACCCTCGATCGCCAGAGTTCCGGCCCGACCCCCAGACCGGGCCAAGTCTCCCTCCCACCACCAGCGACCAGCCACCCTGTGGGGTCTTCCTCTTCCCGCCGGGGGAGCCCGGTCTAGACCGGGAGCCTCAACGCCAGTTCCTAGGGGTCATCTGAGCCTGCGGGGCAGTGCGTGCCTCCTCTCTGGCACAGCTGAGCTCCCACCAAGAAACCTTTCTCTTCTAAGGAGCTGGCTGTCACAGGCTGTCTGTCGTTTCCATGATTTCCACGATCACAACAAGACAAAGATGCCCCTCCGCACTGGGGAGACCACCGCCCCCGCCGGGAGGACCTCCCGGGCCTCCCCTTCTTCCACTTATTGCTCCCCCTTAAACCTTCTCGAGAAAACACGATCTGTGCTTTCCTTAAGTAAGAACTGGCTTTCGCCCAAGAGGGTATATGCAGACAACAATCTGAGGTTTGGGATTGCTTTTAAAAAACTGTTTTGACCACTCTAAAGACCACCCCCCAACTGTTTCCTCCCACCCCAACAATGAGGCAAATGCACCATCCTCCTCATCCCCCTTGGGGAGCTGCGTCTGCTGAGGGAGCCCCTGCATCTTGGCCCAGAGCTCATCTGAGATCTCTCCTGACCTCGTGTCTGTGCTTTGCTGCCCTTCACTTCCTCAGGTAAGTGCAGAAGAGCTGCAAAGGATTAAGGAGGAACCAACTCAGTTCACAGATGATGCATCATCCATGGCCAGGCCAACCAACAGCTTCCCGGCCCCCAGCGTCCCTCCCTGGCTCTTCTGAGTGAGAATCGTGTGATCAGGGCGCCCTCCTGTGGACAATGCCCTGTCATTGGCTATGTCTGCGGTCTGTATGCACAGGAAATGAGAGGACGCCACACTGCTAGGACAATTTGCACCACACTCCTCTGGTGCAGTGTGCCCGGCCTTAAGATGTATTCTTGGAGGTGCCATTTGCAATTAACTCCTAATCCAATGCCCTGGCCCTGTGGCTACAACGCTCATATGGGAAACTGGAATCTCCAATACAGTGATGACCTACAACATTGATTTGGTTTAGATCATGCTGCTCTCAACATCCTAAGACCATTATTTAGGGAGTCCTGTGAAAACAGTCACTTCCACTCTGCAGAGAGCCTCCTCAATGCCTCACCAACAGCCAGCCGCGTTTCCGTGGTGCACACACCTCACCCAGCTCAAGCCACCTCGGCATATGTTACCTTGGTTGCGGCACAACCGTGGTATTGCAAGATGCTAGCTGGGATCCTAAGCCAAGTTCACCAGCTGCACAAATGATGGCCCAGGTCCACGGGATCACAGAGGGGGCTCGAGTGACCATGTTCAGTACTGTGGAGCCTGACGCCCAGGAGCCCACTCCATGCTGACCCTGGCACCTGGGGTCACTGACTCCACGCAAAAGCTAGTACCTGCTTCCCTTCACTGAGGCCTGGAGGCGTTCCCTGCTGCACCAACTGTGTTTCCAAAGCTCGCCTCTATTGTCCTGTGCCATGCATCAGAGACAATCTCAACAATGAGGACTTATCGTGCTGGTAAACCCCTAACAGGAGGACTGCCCCAAAGCGAGCTCCATGAGACACTCAGAAAAAAGCTCCCAATGTCTGGAAGAACAGCCTTCACTCCAGAGCAGTGGCACATCCTCAAGTGGTTTGGAATTACCAGGGAGATTTTAGAGCAGGCGTACAAGAAGTCAAACAAGAGAAGGAGAATCCTATTCGTCTATGGAGGATGATTAAACATAACCACCCCCAAAAAAAGTGTCAAATAGCCTCCCCACAGCCAGGGTGCCCCAGGAGCAGATGCCACCACTCCCCCCAATCTTTGAGACCACCTCCTAAATACTGGGGACCTCAAGTGCTTCCACCTCTGTTTCCTGCTGGGTCTTCTCCTTAAGACCCTTCTCTGGTCTTTCCCCCGAATGAGGAACTACCAATTCTGAGGCTTGTGGCTGAACAAAAATGTATTCCCCACAAAAGAAGTTCACCTCAAGATCTTGTTGCCCAGAGAATCCGTGGTTTAGTTTCAAGCGTAGCTCCTACTCTTTTAACTAACTGTAAAAGACAGAAAGAACCAAGTTCCAGTTGATTTGGCTGACCTGCCAGGTCCAAGAACCAGAATTTTTTGTCAAATGGGAATGGAGTTGGGAAGATCTGTAGTCCATCGACTTTGAAAAACCCCTTTCCCCGCATTGCACGGGGTCCTCCAGACACTGCACAGAAGTAGGTAGAGATCACGAAGGTTCAGAAGGCAAAGCTTGCTAAACTTCAACACAGTAAGAACCACTCGCTGAGGGCTGAGTCCCCAGGGAACATGGCAAAGCAATAGTTCTCAACGGGGAGCAAGCTCGTCCCCACTCTCTTCCCCGGGGGACACTGCGCAATGTCTGGAGACATTTTTCATGTCAAAACTGGGGTGGGGATGGGGTGGAGGGTGTTACTGGCATTTAGCAGACAGAGCCAGAGAAACTGCTAATCATCCTACAATGCACAGGACAGCCCCCCACAACAAGGAATTATTCGGCCCCAAATGTCAATAGTGCCGAGGCTGAGAAACTCTGGCCCACAACAAAGGCGCCTGAAATCCCCTCGGCATCCAACCTGGAAACACGGCGCCTCTGAGCGTCTTAGTTAAGGGGAGCCAAACATTTCTACACGCGTACACAGATACAAAGCTCTGCGGTTTGGGGATGGTTCGTCAGTCCCTGCCGCCCATGCATGAACACCCCTCCATCCCAGACACCCAAAGATACTGAGATCAGATACTCTTTTTAGGGCAAACTCCAATTTTTTTTTTCTCTTTATAAGTAAAAGAACTCTGCTCAAAGAACCTTTTGCATATATGACGACCTCATTGAAACCCTGCAGCCACCCAATCGGGTCAGGACTATTTACGACCACCGTGGGACAGAGGAGAAGACAGAGATAACCTTTCCGAAGTGACACAGCTGGCAAGTGGCAGAGCCGCAGGAACAACCCCCAGCACTCCAGGTTCTGAGACCCCCGTGGAATTGTGCAGTGGGATCCCAGCCGACCCGAGACCGACCCTCAGACTTTACATCTGGCTCGGCCTTTGCACAGAGAAGTCACCGAAGGTACCTGGCCAGCCCTCACCAGTGACAGTCACTCTCCTGGAAGATGCACAGACGTGGACGACACCAGGTACGCAGCAGAGGCAGCTTCCTCCCCGGGCCCAGGCGCTTGCAGGGAAGCCGACCACAACCTGCATCTCGCCCAGGTGCAGCTCGGGCAGGCTTGTCGGCCTCGGGCCCAGGGTCAGCACCGGTGAGTGTGAGCAGCGCACGTGGAGCAGCGAGTAAGCGCCAAGAGCCGTCACCTGTGCATACACCATCACCAAATCTGCCCGCGCCGGGCCTCCAGGCCCCCTTCTGCGCTCCTCGGGGGGGGCCAGCAGTCTGCCCATATCTGGAAATGAAGGGAATGAGAATAAAGGTGAATCCCTGAGGCTGCCACGTTTTTCCTCCATTAAACCTCTTCCCGGTCCCCTCAGTCTCTCTCTGCTTTTGTTTCATAGCAACAGGCTGCCTGGGGGCCAGGCGGGGCTGGCAGTCGTGCAGGAATCGATTTGCTGTCTCCTACCTGGACACTGTGGCCTGGCACTGACCCCGGGCTCTGGAATTTGAGCCCCACGATGTCCTCTGTCTTCACAGCCTGATGGTGGCTCTTTTGGTCTGATCACTGTTGAAACCCCCAAACACAATGACACCTGTGCAGCTTTTGGAGGCCTGTGACAGTCAGGAACCTACGTCAACCAAACTGTGTTCACAGGCAACTCAGTCTTCCAGTTTGCAAATACACACATTCAAATCTAAAATTGCTGTCTCAGAAAACAACAGCCAACCAGATTTAGCAGATGTCGTCCATTGGTCACAGGTGCACCAGACCAATTTTCGTAATGAGTAAAGCATTAGCGTAAAGCTAAGCTTCCCACCACCCTGCTATTCCTTCTGGGCCCTTCGCTCCCCGGGACAAACCCCGTCTGAGTCTGACATGCCTCCCTTCTCTGGATATTTCTTACTGTCACAGGGCAGTAGTGTCACCAGAACCAACACGTCACACTGTCGGGTCCGTCTTGACAACTAACAGAAAAGGCATCGTATTGTCCACATCTGGGCCCTGTTCGGGCTCATCCCTTGGGAGGGCCCCAGCGCCTCTCCTTGGCCGGATGTCTCACCCCCATGGCTGTGCAAAGGTAGCTTTGGAAAGGGGACGGGAAAGGGACACCTCAGGACCGGGCCCTGCAGCAGAACGGTGATTCCCCTGACTCTGATCCCCTAAGGGCAACCCCAAAACAGGCTGGGAGGGATGAACCCCGCCATTTGATGAGGCAGAAACAGGCAAAGGAAGGGGAAGTGAATGTGTCAAGATCACACAGCCAGTCTTGGCCACTTTGCATTTCTGCACGGTCAGCCTCCTCAGAACCTTCTCATTCCTCATGCCACAGACAGCAGGCTGTGTGGACAGGCATCTCCTCGACCCTGAATCTGACACGAAGGAGCTGCAGCCAGCCAGGCCCTGGAGCTCTGAGCTGCTGGTCCAGAGGGCAGGACTGCAGGGCCCCACGTGGGCTCCCTGGGTGGAGCCCGAGTGCCCCCTGCTGGCTGACTGCTGAACAAGCCAAACCTTAGGTCTGCGCCTGAGATTTCTTGTGGGTCCCGCCCAGGCGAGCGGAGGGCTGGATCCAGGGGACGCCCCCCTCCTGGGAAGTTCCTCCTTCTGCTCTGTAAAACCTCTGGGGAATTCCTAGGATTCCCTGCTTATGGAAGAATCATGCCCACCATGAACAAGACATTTCTTCCCTCCTACAGCATCCCTGAACGTACCCACTCAGCATCAGCTATTGGTGGCTTTCCACGCCCCAGCCACTGGGACTGGGGCACTTTGGGGCCCAGAAATGACCAGACACGGTTCCAGCTCCCTTGGAGTTGCTCGAGTGAGGCAGATGATCGAAGGAAAGATTTGACGGAGTAGAGTACAGTGGGCTGGGGGAGCAGGAAGGAGGACCAAATGCCAGGGAGAGCCATCAGAGGGGAGATGGTGGCGGAGATGGCGTCTGGGCCGAGCTTTGCAGAAGAAACAGAGCTAGACGTGGAAGAGAGGGGAAAGGCATTTCTGAGGGGGAACAGACACAGCGGGCGGCCTCACTTTTCCCCCTGTCCCAGCTGCTTCCTCTTCCTCCCTTTCCTCCCTCCCTCCTGACTCACCACGGTCACAGCCGCTCTGCACCCTGAGAATCCACCCAGTTCTCCTGTCCAGCCCATGCCTGGTGGGGTTCACTACAACACTCCCAGCCTCATACCTTGACCCTCCCAATGAACACTTGGTTTCCTGAATCCTGCACAAGCCTGTCCGCAGTCCAGACGCTTGAGAATTCAACACTTGGAAAGTATTTATTTATGCACTTGCTGCAGGGGATTCTGGAAAGCCTAGACCACCCTCTCTGCTAAGAAAGAGAGCCCAACCCAGGGGAAAAGGACAGGTGCAAAGGAGTCGTGCCTGCAGGGGTTTCTCTGCGGGTTCAAAGTTCATGCTGAGCCTGCTAGCAGAGATGGGGAAGAGGGGTGGGGAGGGGGACTAAGAGCCACAGTGTCACGTGGAAGGCTCAGGACCATCTGTGGTACAGTGCGCAGCAGCTTTGATCAGGATGGCAGGGTTGGTCCCAAGCAACATTTCCCAGTGGGCAGTTGGGAGCCACTCAAGGTTGGGAGTGGGGAAGAGACATTATAAAAAGAGTGCTTGGCCAGGCGTGGCAGCTCACACCTGTGATCCTAGCACTCTGGGAGGCTGAGGTGGGAGGATCACTTGAAGCCAGAAGTTTGAGACCAGCCTGAGCAAGAGTGAGACCCTGTCTCTACTAAAAACAGAAAAATTAGCCAGTTGTGGTGGCCTGTGCCTGTAGTGGCATGTGCCTGTAGTCCCAGCTACTCAGGAGGCTGAGGCAGGAGGATCACTTGAGCCCAGGAGTTTGAAGCTGCAGTGAGCTACCATGACGCCACTGCACTCTAGCTGGGGTAACAGTGAGACCCTGTCTTTAAAAAAAAAAAAAAAAATGTGCTTATAGAGACTCCAGAGCAAAGGTTGTCTCTGTCCCCTGCAGTGATCAATCAGCAGGGAAGGGCAGGGCAGCCCTGTCACCGCAGCTCCTACAGGGGAGGACCCACCCTGGGGACCGGCTGCCCCCTCCGCCCCCCCCCCCCGGCCTCGGGATTTGCCCCCCGTTCTGGCAGAATTCTTCCTCCCAGACAAGCAAGAGGGCAGTGCCCAGCCAACCACAGGTGCCAGGGAGCCTCACCTGGGGTAGGTCCCAAGCACAGACTCAGGGTTCCAAGCAAGGGGACAGGGATGGAGCACAAGCTGGGTCCCGGGAGCCTGGGTCTTCACCCTGAACCTGCCACTTGCCTGCTAAGGACCTTTCAGAAAACCCCTTTCTTCTCAGTCTCCAGGGCCTTCTGACAGCCAGCCCAGCCCATCAAAATCAGCAAGGGCCTTTTGCTTTCCTGTGGCGGGCACTCTGGGCTTTGGTGTGAGACGTCACTGGAAACCAAAACAGACACGTCAAGCCCTGGACTATGGGGCCTCTGAGTGCCACCGGGCTCTGGTCGGCATGGATGCTGGGACCCAGGCCCCAGCCCCTGGCCGCTGTCCCCACCGTCCCTCCAGCCCCGGCTGTCCTGTATCTCTCCTGTACCCAGCCACATGGAGTTTCCCCTACTCATGCAGGCTACCCCCAGGACCTGGAACTGACGCCTTTAGTTTAAGAGTTATCTTCAACATGAGGGCAGAGACCGAGCCTACCCATGGCGGAGGCGTCCTGGGGTCGCAGGGAAGCCCGTTCAACGTGGGCAGCAGCACTATTTTCTTGCTCGTTCGGCTGTTCCCATCTCTGTTGGAGAAAAGGCTGGAGTTGGAGACCTGACTGTGAATGAGCAGTACGGCCACGAGAGGGCAGCAGAGGCAAAGGCTTTGCCCAAATTCACGGCCACGAAGGGGCAGAAGCAAAAGCTTTGCTCAAGTTCACGGCCACGAGGGGGCAGCAGAGGCAAAGGTTTTTGCCCAAGTTCTCCAGAGCTTTAAAGACTACTGATAAGGTTCCCACTCACATGAATCCGGATTTTTGGGAGTTTTTTCCCCCTTTTTTAAATTTCAGCATATTATGGGGATACAAAAGTTTAGGTTATGTATATTGCCCTTTCCCCCCTCGCCCCCGAATCAGAGCTTCAAGCGTGTCCATCCCCTAGACGGTGCGCATCGCACTCATTATGTATGAATACACCCATCCCCTCCCCCGCCACATCTACCCAACACCCGATTAATGTTATTCCTAAGTGTGCTCTTAGGGTGAGACCCTAACATCAGGCAAATGGAGAAGGAAGTGGAAGAGCAGGAGCAGCAGCCTCTCGGACCCTTCTACCGCTGGGCTGCGCCGAGAACCGCAGGGCCGGGCCTTCGCCAACTCAAGGCGTGGCTCACGGACCGGCAGCGCCAGAGTCACCCACGAGCTTGCTAGAAACGCAGAATCTCAGGATCCAGCCCAAACCCACGGAAGCAGAATCTGCCATTTAACAGATTCCCTGGGGGGATTCATGTGCACATTAAAGTCTGAGAAACTTCTGGTCCTAGTTACCCAAAAGGCTCTTGGGAGTCTCCGGTCCAATGCCATATCCATGGTTGGAGCCCAGAGGGAAGAGTCCGTTTGCTCAAGGTCATTGGCCACGTATTGGGCAAGATCGTGCAGGGACCCTGGAGACCCTGACTCCAAATCCGGGCTCTTTCTCCCGCAGCACCCTGCTTCTGCAACCAGAGTGGGGCGGGCCTGGGCACAAGATGGCAATGTGTGGTGGCAGGAGCTTAGTGGGATCCTGGAACTTCCCCAGACCTGTTAGCAGGGGCCTGCGGGGATTCTCAGGGACGGCTAAGATACTGTCCCTGGCTAAAGGGGCTTCTGTCCTCAGATCTAACTCAGGACAGACACAGGTGGTATCAGCCAAGCACAACTTTCACTTTGAATCATGGTGAAGAACCATCTCTAGGAAAACAGAGAATGAAGCGAAATACCAGTATGGCTATGTCACCTGGGAAGATTTCCTGCAGTCCGGGCTGTGTGGGAGGAGGGGGTGTTAGAATTCAGGAGCTGGTGGAGGGAGGGCCTGCATTTCAGACCCAAAGACCAAGATGCATGAAGGATATTGACAGGCAGGAAAGGTTCGCAGGACCAGGGGACAGTAAGGGCTGGGCAGCAGTGGCAGATAAAGCCAGAATGGGACAGGGGCTTGGAGCACTGACCAGACCCTGAAAGCAGGCAGAGCACTTTTAGCCAGGTAAAGCCAATCCAGACCTTGGGCTGGAGGCCACAGGGAGCCACAGAAGGTGTTTGAGCCGGGGAAGAGTCTGGGCCTTGGAAAGACCTTCTCATGTTGATCCTGTTGTGTGCTGGAGATGGCACAAGGAGGAAGAGGCTACAGCCCTCCTCACCCTGGGAGCGCACTGAGGATGTGCGTGGCTTAAGGCTTGTTCATCTCAAGGTCACCAGCGTTTGCCAGAGCCTTGGCCCTTGGAAGGTTCCCTGCAAGTGACCATCTCTAAGGGAGACCAGCCTTTAACCCAAAGGCCATTTAGTACTTAAGGTCCATATCAGAACAGGAAAAGTAAGTCATACTCCGGTGACCTTGAGCTTGTTACATCGCAGAGTGGGGATGACAACAGAAGTTCCCTCATAAGGTTACAGTGAGACCTGTCTGTGACAATCTATGTGACGTACCTGGCATCTAGCTGGTGCTCGATGTCGTGACGCCTCCATTCTACTTCTTCTGCCTGCTGTTCCCAAGGCGTCTGTGACTGTGCCTGGCCTTTGTATTTTCAGTAGCCCCCAGAGTGGCTCCTCCAATCTCTTCTTGCCCCTAATTAACGGCAGCATTTGTTGAGTGCTTCACACATACTACTTTACATATGTGAGTTCATTTAATCCTACAATAATGCTTTTCCGTGAGTTTGATTGGTTCCTGGATGTAAAGGTGAGAAAATTCAAGGACAGAGCTGGCACAGGAGGGTCACAGGGATTTGAGTCAGCTCGTTGGCCCAAGCGCCTCTGCTAAGCACTCCCCTCCAGGACCTGCAACATGAAACCGCCCAGGACTCTGCCGTGGCCACTCCACAACCCTCGCTCCACACTTTCTCCCTCCCTAACTCCTCCCCCACAGTGACAGGGCCAGATTTCAAGTCTCGTTCTGAGCCTTCATGACCTATCGAGGGAGGCTTCTCCTTTGACCAACAGACGCATGTGTCCCGAGGCCAGAGGGATAGAGCCACATGGACATCTGTGTTCCCCTGAAACCCAACCAGCCCCCAACTTCCAGCCCCCAACTCTAGTTGGGCAGCTTGACCCCAGTCCCTTGATTAGTGATTAGTGCAGCACGGTCGTTCTCTCCACAAGTCCCAGAAGTCTAGGTCACCGTGGCTCTGCTGGTCTCCCGAGCACGGGAAATACAGGACTTACCTCCTCACACCAGCATCCGCTCCCACCTCGCCTCCTTGAGGTAACAGTGCCGTCCTCCCTCCCGACGGTCCCCTCTGCTCCAAACCGCTTTCCAACTGCCCCTTGGAGTGTCCCCTTCCCCCACATTCCGACAGCCCAACGGCTCAGCCCACCCTCCTGCAGGCTCCAGTCCACCCCCCCCCACCTGAATTTAACCACACTCTGCCCCGTTAGATCCGTGCCCCCAGCCTGCGTCTTTCTCAATGAACCAAAACTCCTTGGGGGCAAGAACCGTGTCTTCTTAATTTTGGCCACAGCGCTGATCACAGAGATAGGCGTGTGTTTGAGGACCACTGCAATGTGATCACGTGAATTGTCTGTTCAAGTCTTTTCTCATCTTTCTTTTGGGTGTTTCATCCTCAGTCCTCAATTTTTAAGAGTTCTCAACATATTAGGGGTATTTCTTCCTTTTGTCTGTGGTATGTGTTGCAAATATTTTCTCCTAATTTTTCAGTTGTTTTTTGACTTGGCCTTTTTTTTTTTTTTTTTTAAGGAAATTATTATTTTCTTAACGTGGTGTTGGATTCTGTTTGCCAACATTTTACTTGGTATTTTGCATTGATATTCATAAGGGATACGGATTTTTAGTTTTCTTAGTGTCTTGTCATCAGAATTAGGTATCAATATTATTCTTGCCTCATAAAAAGAGTTAGAAAGTTTTCCTTCATTTTCAATAATCTGGGACAATAAGACGATAGACCCTTAGAATGATCTGGCACGTGAAGGTTTGCTAGAACGCTTCTGTGCAAATGTCTGGGCCTGGTGCTTTAATTTTTAAATTATTTTTGTGAAATTTTTACTATAAAGCATTTCAAACATGCACAAAAGGAGAAATAGTAAAACAAACCTCTGTTTCTCATCACCCAGCCTCAGCCATTACCAACATATGGTCATACTTGTGTCGTTTTATACTTCCCCATCTCCTGTTTCTCGCTGGTTATTTTTAAAATAGCTTCATTTTGATATAACAATGCAATAGAATATTATTTGTCCATAAAAAGGAACGAAGTATTAATACTGGTACACACTACAACATGGATGGACGCTGAAAGCCGTGTACCGAGTGACAAGTGCCAGTTACAGAAGACCACGTATCATATGATTGTATTTATATCAAATGTCCAGAAAAGGCAAATCTACGGAGATGCAAAGTAGACTGGTGGTTGCCTAGGGCTTGGGGTCGGGGTGGGCAATGAGGAGTGACTGCTAATGGGTATGGGGTTTCTTCTGGGGGTGATGAAAATATTCTAAAATTGACAGTGGTAACATTGCACAACACTGAATACACCAAAACTGATGAATTGTCCATGTTCATGGGTGAATTGTACATGTGATTTAGGTCTCAATAAGCTTTTACAAAAGCAGGGGGCACACTGGGAAGAATTAATATGGAATATGAATTAGTGAGAAAGAAAAATGTCCCCAAATGAAAGCATGGGAAACTTTGTGGCTGTACATTTAGGCTCTACACCTAGAATTTCTGCACACCAACCCTGGGGCTCTGTATCACAGACCCCAACCTCCAAATACCCAATGAAGAAACCACAGCTCTGCAGGGCTGTAAAATGAGCCATTCTTGCCCAAAACAATTTTACCCAAGATTCCTTCTTCCCGTGGAAACTCACTACCAACAAGGCTAAAAGGAACCCAGTCTTTCCTTTGGCTGGTTCCCTTGATATTGGGAGTATATAATAATGTTTTGACATGTTTATAAGTTATTTGTGTGAGATTTGCTTTAGGGTATTAAAAATGATGCCCATCTATGGCTAACTGAGCACTTACTACGTCCCAGGCCTTGTCCAAAGCCCCTTATGAATGGGCCCCAGTAAGCCTTACAAAGTCAGTGCTGTTTTCACCCCCACATGGTAGGTGAGGCAACGGAAGTACAGGGACGTGAAATTCCCAGCCCTGCACAATTAGCCAGGGATGGAGTCAGAAGGTTTATAACTGGCTTTGCAACCCACACTGCCTCTACACCACGAAATACACAAGAATACACGCTGGACTTTGAAACTGAGCAGGAGTAAGTCCAACAGCCTGTATCGAGCCTCTGTTAAAGGGAGGAGAAACCAGGCTGTGCTCAGACTTCTCCTCCTCAACAACATTTAACACGAGGAGAGGATTAATTAGGGCCCTCGAGGAAAAAAACACCCTGACCCTAGGATCCTATTCTCCGCCCACTTGGCCCTCAAGAATAAAGGCAGTCTATCAAGGCTTTCCATTGCGCCAGAACACAGCCAATGTTGCTCCTCTTCGGTTGAGACCCGGGCAGTGTTAACTGGGAAAAGATACATTGCAAGCTGTGGCGGATCTACAGACAAAACCCAGTCTTCAGGCTTCCAAGCTGCAGAAAGGAAAATTTTCTGGGCCAATATTTTCCTTCTTCATGTGTCCCTGATCCCACCAGCCCCAGTCTGGCAGCCCCCAATCATACAGACGCTCCCACTGCTCCAGGCCCATGGGTCCCGCTCATTGAGGCCCAGGGACCTAGAGAAGGTCAACCCCCTATGCCCACCTTGCTGGGCAGAGGAGAAATGTGGAGTGTCAGAGCAGGGGCACAGCCAGGGAGGGGCCACGGGAATGAGGTCCCCACTGTCCAGTGTCTGGGGGCACTGTAGTAACCCCAGCCTTCGCCTCTTCCCCTAGAGGGAGGCTGCAGCTCATGGGGACAAAGGCTGGGGACACAGGATACCTCCCCACCAAGACTCTTCTCCTGTGGCCATGGACCTCCCTCTGAGGCCACGGACAGACACTCTTCCTTGCAGGAGAGTGCCTGGAACGGAGGCCAGCCACAGCTGAGGCAGGGGCACCTGTGTCCTCTCTACCAATCTAGGAAGCTGCCCCAGTGACATCTCCCTTTGCAGACCCTAGAGCCTGGGCTTCCGCTGAAAGAGGGAGGACAATTTT
Source organism: Eulemur rufifrons (assembly GCF_041146395.1). Taxonomy (NCBI): domain Eukaryota; kingdom Metazoa; phylum Chordata; class Mammalia; order Primates; family Lemuridae; genus Eulemur; species Eulemur rufifrons. The sequence goes on along the minus strand of NC_091005.1, from coordinate 15,254,265 downwards.
CCTTCCTGATGCAGAGACCAACCTACCTCCAGAAAGAACTGACTTCTCAAAACGTATCTGAAGGAAACGGGGGACATTCGAAATACACTGCCAGATTTCAAACAAAACATCCAAAGTTCAAGGACATTCTTTGAGGCCATCAGGGTACAAAACAGGCATCAGTCTGAGGAAGCGCCTGGGCTTGAACACATCAAATTCAATTCTACCGGGCAATCTGATGGTTAATTTGGAACCTGAGGAGCAAGAGAAAATAGAGACATTACGAAATATTATAAGATTTTACACAAGATTGAATAACGCTTTCCAAGGTAAGAAAAGCTTTAAAGAACTTAAATATAAAGGAGAGATGTGCAGATGTGACCTCCGTTGGGCTCAGGAGGAATAGAAGAGGCTTTGAATTCCAACAGGAAAAAGAAGATGAGAGAGAGCGGCAAAGCGGCTTTAATGACTTGATCCAGTGCTGTGAGCCATCTCAGAGTCCTCCAAGTTCTTTGTGGCCAGACTCAAGGAAATGCACTTGTGAAAGGTTACATTATGCCGGGAGAGGCGCGGCAGCCCAGCAGGACGGTAAGTTGCAGTCGCTGACAAGTCAGGTGGCAGATGACTTTGACCGAGTCTTTGTTAACCCCCATGAAAACACGCACGGAATACTTCCAGGCAAAACAGAGAGAGGCTGTGTCAGACAGGCGACACCTGGAAGAAGAAAAGCAGTTGACAGAAGGTGATTCTTCAGTGCACGAGGCCAACGCTCTCCTGAACACGACTAATGTGACATCCACGAAGAACATCAGTAGGAAACCACAGCTCTGCAGAGCAATGTGGCCCTGAAAGAGAAAGAAACGAACGAACAAGGTGACAAGATGCAGCCTACTGAACGACGCTGAGGGAGAGTGTCAGTGACGAGGGGCTGGCAGAGCGACTGCCGCACTGAAAGAACATCTATTTCCTTCACGGGGACAATGTTCTCCCGGAAAATCAACGCAAAAACCGGCAGAGTCCAAATGAACACTACCAGCAAATACAGCATCTTCAAAACCAGTTTACTTTTCAAGGAAAAGACAGGAAGCAAAGTAGCAAAATCTTTCCTCCAAAAGAAAATAACCAAAACCCAAGACCTGGATAAAAAATTAGAAAACTAAGGCAGCCCTGATAAAATTCAGAGCTGCGTTCCCCGCAAGAACACCCATGAATCGCCCTTCATGACACAGGATGTTAAAAAGAGCTCTTGCCACGGAGAAGGCGGGTGCTACCACCTCGAGACATATTTTAGGACAAAATACCAAGAAAGAGAGAGACTCCTCAGCAAACCGTGTCCCTCCAAACAGCTCTGAGAAGTAGCCATCATCACAGACTTCCTGCAAGACACCCTCGATCGCCAGAGTTCTGGCCCGACCCCCAGACCAGGCTAAGTCTCCCTCCCACCACCAGCGACCAGCCACCCTGTGGGGTCTTCCTCTTCCCGCCGGGGGAGCCCGGTCTAGACTGGGAGCCTCAACGCCAGTGCCTGCGGGTCATCTGAGCCTGCGGGGCAGTGCGTGCCTCCTCTCTGGCACAGCTGAGCTCCCACCAAGAAACCTTTCTCTTCTAAGGAGCTGGCTGTCACAGGCCACCTGCCATTTCCACGATGTCCATGTTCACAACAAGACAAAGATCCCCGGCACTGGGGAGACCACCGCCCCCGCCGGGAGGACCTCCCATGCCTCCCCTTCCTTCACCTACAGTCCCCTTTAGACTTTCTGGAGATGATACCCTCCAAGCTTTCCCCAAATAAGAAATTCCTTTTGCCCAAGAGGGCATATGCAGATAACAATCTGAGGTTTGGGGGTTAAAAAAAACTGTTTTGCCCACTCTAAAGACCACCCCCCAAACTGTTTCCTCTTCTAGAATGACCTGCTTCTCAGTTTAGCTCCTACTAGCCCTATAAGAAATTAATGAAAGCTTTCCATGCTGACATTGCTCCTGCAACATGGCAAATGTTAGTAAAACCTGCTGGACTCTCTGCAAGAAGCGTGGTGAGCACCAACCCTGCAGAGTGACACAGTACAAGAAGGGCACGGATTCTCTGCATGCCCAGGGAAAGCGGCGTTGTGACAGGAAGCAGAGTGGCTATAATGGGCAGACTAAACTGATTTTCCAGAAAAAGGCAAAACTACAGAGAAGATGGTGCTGAGGCTTGAGCGCCTTGAGCCCAGCGACAGATCAAGGAGGAGCCGGCTGTGAGGAGATGCAGACATTTTGAACTGGGAAGACAGAAGAAGAGAAAGGGCCAAGTGATTAGTTCTAAGTGTCGTGTTTTGTTTTATTATGAAGACTGTAAAACCTTAAGGTTATGTCCACTTCAAAAAACAAAACAGAAATGTATGATACATTTTACAGTGTAAGTAAGTCCTTTCTTGTGAATGGATAGCAAGCGTTTGTTAGTCACCCTGATGGGAAACAGAGGAATATAACAGATGGGACCGGGGTGCGGCAGCTCTGCAGGCTTCTCCTACTTCCTAGCGAGGTCCCTTGAGAACAAGTGGCCCCTCAACACCAGGCAGTGGCGGGGAGGGGTGGGGGGGGCGGTGCCCAGCCTGGCCAGGAGGGGTGCTCTGGTTTGGAGTAGCCACAACCCCCCCAGTGACCAGGGACAACTGATGCTGCCTTCTTGTGCTAGGCGTATTCTGTGCCTTCTATAATAACATGTCCCTTAGCGCCCCGGCGAGATCGATGCAGGTATGATCACCATTTTATGGGAACACAGAGGTTAAGACAACCTGTCAAAGGTCACACAGCTAATCACGGCAGACCTGGGGATGAACAGAGGCATCTCACTCTAGCGACTACACACAGTTGCTTCCAGGATGCTGGTAGAAACGACAGGACTAGGTAGGTTCCCACTCTCCATGTTGCATGGCCACAGCCAAAGGAGAATTTATGGGATGGGGGAGTCCTAGACCAGGCTGGAAGAGACCGGCCCTGCCATTTCATAGAGGAGAAACAAACCCAGAGAGGGAAGAGAGGGTCTCAAGATCGAGGGGCCAGTGTCACAGCTGCATCCAGGTCTCTCAGGCAGGGCCTTTGGCATCCAGTGCCCTCTGATGCATTTGGGCGTTAGAGGCAGCGCAAGGCTGTCCCCTGGAGGAAGGGCGAGAAACTGCAGGCGACTCTGTCTAGCGACCCAGCAGAGGATGGCCGCACAAGGTGGCTGCAGGGTGGGAGCCAGAGCCTCCCCTCCCCCATCCTCTGAGCACCCGGAATGTGGTGTGCCCAGGGCTGGCTCAGACCCTGTCCCCAGATCAGAGGTCCCAGTCTGATAATGGAAAAGACAGGGCCGACACACGGGGAAGAACTGAGGGCCACCTCAAACCCCAGGACAGTCCCGAAGTGCCCTAGGAGATCAGAGAAGGAAGAATCGGGGTGACCAGCTGTACGAGAGGTAACCTGAGCCCTGTCCCCAGTGCAGGACCAGAACCCAGAAAAGAAGAGCAAGTGTGTGTGAGGAGGTGTGTGAAGGGGCCCAGCCCCACCAGGTAGTGCAATATATCATCACTCTGGTGAAAACAAACAAAAATGCCACACGGGCATGGAAAATGACCAAGCTGGGAAGCCCAGGGCCTTACCTATATCGGTTTGGGGTAAGTGGGACGGGCAGGCCCCGTCCCTCCCGGGCCTCAGCGGCAGCAGCTTCCCTGAAGGGGCGAGGCGGAAACGCGGCGTCAGGTGGCGAGATGCTCTGCGCGCCCTCCCGTCCCCGCGCCCCCTGTCCCCGCTGCCTTTTCTCCTCACGAGAACTTGCACAGCCCTGCTCAGAGACGGTGGCGCGACTCGTCCGCCCCTGCACTGGGACTCCCCTGTGTGTGACGAGGCGGCAAAAGTACCCGAAAGAGACACGAGAAAAACAAAAACACGGGGGTGATGAATCAATTGCCGAGGCCAAGGGAACCACAACCTCCTCCCTCCGCTTTCCTACTGAATTCTCATCCGAGAACCTTCCGGAATCTTCCCTCCCTTCCTCCAGCGCGCCTCCGCCTCGAGCCTTGGCCGCTGCCCGGCCGCCCAGGGCGTCCCCACGCGGCCGCGCGCGGGGTCCGCCCGCCCGACGTCCCACGGCGACCCGCGGGCCCCGCCTCCTCCGGGTCCCCCACGGCTGCGGCCTCCTTCCCTCCGCCCAGGCCCCGCGGGGCTCGCGCCAGAGCGACCCGCTCCCCCGCGTGTCCCCAAGTGTCCGCGCGGGGACACCGCGGGCTTCTGCCGGGAGGCCGGGAACTCACCGGGTCTTTGCTGGGAGAGAGCGACGCTGCGGAGGCGGCTCGGTGGGCGGAAAGGCTGTGGCATTTTCTCTTTAGAGGTAGGGAAGATGCTGCCAGCATGGGCCCTCTTGGCGCAGTGGGCAGCGCGTCAGTCTCATAATCTGAAGGTCCTGAGTTCGAGCCTCAGAGAGGGCACAGCTGTTTTGCTGGGCTACGATCTGATTTAAAGCCTATTATAATAAACATTCAGCGAAGGCGCTTAGACACCTTGCGGGGCCCAGCAGCAAGAGCGATGTCACCCAGCAAAGCCTTCACGTCTGAGTCTTTGGAGAGAACAGGTGTCCTCCCTCTCCAGGGACCAGAGGGTAAAGCCAGGTGTCCAGGAGCGGTGGACCCAGCGCCGCGCCCGAGGACTGCGTAAATACACGCTTAGGTCCACCCCCAAACGGCTCAACCTCACTCATAATAAAAGAAGTGCAGCGAAATTTGCATCGTCCCTTCCCCCTCCTCCCCGGAATTAAAATCCACAAATGAGAAAACGCAGTGTTGGCGCGACTGTGGGGAAATGGACACTGGGTGTTGCTGATTCAATTCCTTTTGCAACATTCCTGAAAGTCAGTTTCTTAGGCCACTTCCATCTCCTTTTACCCACCTGCCTCTGCTTGGAGCAAGGCCGTGCCCTCACCTTCCTTTTCGGCTGCCTGGAAACTGCCCAATCCAGCTCCATTCCAGACCCAGCTTTCAGGAGCCAGGAAGTCCCAGGCAATCTGTGCCCATCCTCAGGTGACCCAAGAAAGCCGGGTGGGGCGTGGCATTGATGCCAAGCTCTAATTCTAGTTTTAGCCGAGCCTTTCCTTTTTTTATTAGTTCACAACAGCTTCTAATTATTTTGTGATTTGTTCTCTATTAGTTATTAAATATATTTCTTAATATCCAAAATACAGAGATTCCAGGGGTTTTTTTATTATTTATTTCTATATCAATTGCATTGTGGCTGAAGAATACATTCTATAAAATCTAAATCCTCTGAAATTTGTGGCTCAGTAAATGGTCGTTTTGTATATGTGTGTATGTGGGAGAATGTGTATTCTGTAGTGGTTGTGTGCATTGTTCTAAATTTTCTAATCATGGTATTCAAATCTCCTCTATACTTACAATTTTTTTTGTCTATTTGAACTATTGGTTACTGTGAGAGGTAAATTTGTCTGTTTTGCTGATTTTTTTTAATGTAGTTTAAGTCCACAATAACAAATGCATAAAAACAGAATTCTTGTGCCTTTCTGGTGAATTGGACACTTATAAAGTGTTCACTTTTATCTCAAATGTTGTTTTATAGTATATGTTGTCTAATATTAATATTACATTAGCTTTTAGTGTGTACATGAAGTATCTTTTATATTCTTTATGTTATGCTTTCTGTGCCCTTATGTTTTAAAGCCTCTTTTAAACACATAATTAGGATTATTAAAATCCAGTTATTTGATCCCTACGGATTAATAAGAATATTTAGTCCATTTACACTTAATTACTGATATTTTTGGATTTAAATTTACGATTTTAATAACCTTTTCCTTTTGTTCTGCCTGTTCTTTGTTACTTTTTTTTCTTTTTCTCTAGATTTCTTTTTTCTTCTTTTGGATTCCTTTTAGATATATTATTATTCCAATGTTTTTCCTCTAGTAGTTTGGAAGCTATACACTTAATATTCTTTTGGCATTAACCTAGAGACTACAGTGCTCCTTGATTTATCAACACTGTGACTAATTGGGACTTTTACCTTATTTCCAGAAAGCATTTTAAACTTCTGTTACTGTGGCCGGGCGTGGTGGCTCATGCCTGTAAACCTAGCACTCTGGGAGGCCGAGGCCGGAGGATTGCTCGAGATCAGGAGTTCAAGACCAGCCTGAGCAAGAGCGAGACCCCCGTCTCTACTAAAAATAGAAAGAAATCAGCTGGACAACTAAAAATATATAGAAAATATTAGCCAGGCATGGTGGCGCATGCCTGTAGTCCCCGCTACTCGGGAGGCTGAGGCAGGAGGATGGCTTGAGCCAGGAGTTTGAGGTTGCTGTGAGCTAGGCTGACGCCATGGCACTCACTCTAGCCTGGGCAACAAAGCAAGACTCTGTCTCACAAAAAAAAAAAAAAAAAAAAAAAAAAATTCTGTTACTCTAACACTCCCAATTATTACCCTCCCAACTTACACGTCTTTGTTTTCAGTTCTCCTGGACGTATGCCTAGGAGTAGAATTGTTAGGACATATGGTCATTTATGTTTAGCATTTTGAAGAACTGCCAAACTTTTTCAAAGTGGCTTAAACATTTTATTATATAATCCCACCAGCAATGTATGAGGATTCCAATTTCTCCACATTCTTGCCAATACTTGTTACTATCTTTTTCATTAAGTGGTATCTCCCTGTGGGTTTGAGTTCTATTTCCTTAATAGTGAAAGATGTTGAACATCTTTTCTTGTGCTTATTGGCCATTTTTACATCTTCTACAGAGAAATGTCTATTCAAATTCTTTGCCTCTTTTTAAAAATTGGGTTGTCTTTTATTGTTGAGTTGTAAGAGTCCTTCCCATGTGGTGGATACAAGTCCCTTACCATAAATATGATTTGCAGATATTTTCTCCTATTCTGTGAGTTATCTTTCACTTTCTTGTGGTGACCTCTGAAGCACACATTTTTTTAATTTTGGTGAATCTTGACGTATTTTTCAAGAAATAAATATTGCAGATAGAGTTGAAGCCCTTCATGATCCAATTTCTCTTCTTCCCTCCCCAGAGATTAACCACTATTCTGAATTTGGTTATTATAATTCAAGACTTTTTTTCTTTTTAATTGTTGAAAATACACATAGCATACAATTTACCATCTTAACCATTTTGTGTACAGTTTGGTGGCATTAAATACATAGTTGTCCAGTCATCACCACCATCCATTTCCAGAATTATTTTCATCTTGCCAAACTGAAATTCTATCCCCATTAAACGATAACTTCCCATTCCTCCTCTTCCTTCGTCCCCTGGTAACCACCATTCCATTTTCTTTATGTATTTGACTACCATAAGTACCTCATATGAGTGGAATCAAACAGTATTTGTCCTTTTGTGACTGGCTTATTTCACGTAGCTTAATGTCCTCAAGTTTCTTCCATGTTGTAGCATGTGTCATATTTTCCTTCAATGCTGAATATTCCATCATGTGTGTGTATGTATGTATATACACATACCACATTTTGTTTATTCATTCATTCACGGATGGACACTCATTATAAATTTTGGAGTCCACTTGTTACTAGCAGGATAGATCTGCTGGTGGCCTCTACGCCCTGTGTCCTATTTTTACATGGATGCCAGTTACAGTACTTACATTAGAAGCACACTGGCTCCAGTAGGGGCTGGTGAACTAAACAAGCCAAATCTATGCCTGTTTTTTACAAATAAAGTTTTACTTATGAAACTCATTCATTGATTATCTATGGCTGCTCTCACGCTGCAATAGCAGACTTGAGTAGCTGCCACTAAAGTCACATGGCAAAGCCTAAAGTATTTCCTATCTGGCTCCTTAGGAAAAAGCTTACTGTTTCCAGAGCTATAGTGACAAACAGACCCCAAAATTACTAACAGCTCAAACGCAAGTTTATTTTTCTTCCTTGTCATAGTCCAAAGTGGGCAGCTTTTCCCCATGTTTAATTCACACACACAGGATGTTTCCACCTTGGGATTCTGCAATGCTCTGAGGACGCCATGGCATTTGCCTGGAGCTGGCAGAAAGGGAAGGAGACCCTGGAGGGGACACCCCTACGTATTTAGGATTGGCCCAGAGGTGCATGATCTGTTGGTAAGATCTAGGTGCCTGACAATGTCTAGATGTTTCAGGGGAGGGCACACTTGGTCCCTGGCTTTGCAGCTTCTTCCCAGGGACAACCCTAAGCCACTAACTTTAGTGGGCAGCCAGCTGTCTTGGCCATGCCAGCACCAAGCGAAGAAGATATCACAGATGGAAGAGAACTGGAAAAGCGGCCTATACAGTTTGTGTTCGGGAGCAAGGGCTTTCTCAGCCTGGTGCAGGCCAGACAAAATATTCCATTGTCACATCCTCAGACATGAGGACATGTGGTCCTGAAACAGCAAGCAAGGCAGCTGGGACCAGCACCGAATGCCAGAATTAGGATCAGGACTTCTGAAGAGTCAGATAAAGCGAGGTATCGTGAAGCTCTAGCACTGAAATGGGGCACAAAAGGGGGGCCCATCCTCAGAGCGTGTGCAGCCCAGCTCCCAGAGTTTCACCGGGGTCAAGGATCGAGCATCGTTGGTCTATCAACTCCCTGATACAATCTGAAAGTTTGTACGTGTACTTACATTTTTTCTTGAGCTTTCTAAAGATCCCAATAATTTCCTAATCAAAGGAGAAAAAAAAGTTATAGACAAAACTAAGTCTCATCTAAAATTGCTTCTCGTCCCTGAAATTTGCCGAATGGAGGTATAAGTAACCCATCTGAATGAGTCTGTTACTTGAAAGAAATGGACACGCATCCACACCATTCTGGTTTTTGCTTTGCTATTTTATTCATTACTTCATGATAATCTCATTTACCTGACTCTTGAGAGGTCCTGAGCCTAATTCTGGCATTTGGTGCCAGTCAGAGGCCAGACCTCATTAAGTTTCCCCATCTAAGCCCAGAAATCAGTGGTAGAAAAATAAAGGGAGAAGCCCCAAGCCATGGAATAACACTCTGGGAGTGCAGGCTGGGGCGGGATAGGGTAGGGGCAGTGACCTGCCACCAAGGCTGAGGAGGAAGTTATCCAACACCCTGAGGTCATCCTCTCAGCCACGCTGGCCCCAAGGTGGACGTGGCACGACTGTGGCTCCCAACCTTCAGTACAAGAGCTGGTAAACCGTGGCACTGTTCCTGGAGCCCGTGATCAGATACTGGTTGTTGGGAAACACCTCACAACACAGGATTTCGAAAGGCTCCTCTACCTAGAGGGAAGGGAGGACCAGAGAGGGATCATACACAGAGACAAGGCTTGGGCCAGACATGAAGGCTCCAACCTGGGGCCGTTGCAAGGCTTGGCGCAGACTAAGGGTCAGTCTGAAGACAGGGCCAGGTCCCAGGGCTCAAGGTGGAGCCCAGGAGTCCACAGGACCTCAAGTCCTCGTTGCCCCACTCTAGGAACCGGCCCTGGACGCCTCTCAGAGGGACTTCCCAGCACACCCTGGGATCTGAGTCACACGCTGTGAGTGCCTGGGCTGGCAAACGCTTCCTTCCAGTACCTGAAATGACTTCTGTAGAGAAGATGCCTCCAAGCAGCGGATGGATGCGTCCATCGTGGTCACAAAAAAGTTCCCTGGAGAAGCAAAGAATGGGTGGAGAGGACAGAGACTGAGCCTGCAATCTAGTTCCAGCTCTGTCCTCGACTAGATTAGGGAAAGGGCAATTCTTTCTCTGCCTCCGTTTCCCTGTCTATGACAATCAGAGGCACAACCCAAGCCGTTGCCTTATCTGCTTCCACCCTCTTGCCATACACAGGATCATGGTGAGTGTCACTGAACGGAAGGACAATCAGATGGGGCTTCATGCCCTTTCTGTCTGCCTGTGTCCTCGGGCTGCCATGCTGTGTAGGAAGCTGCCGTCCCATTACAGAGGGGATGGGGATGGGGGTAGAGGAAAGGGATGGGGGTAGAGAATGAAGAGAGGCGAGTTAGTTCAAATCAAGACACCCAGAGGTGTCACCTGGCTTCTCACCCACCAGAGGAGGCGAACTTGATGTTGTGGTGCTGGAGGTATTTTTCTGAGCCAGTCATAAACTTTTCATCCCGATACGTGTGTAAGATGAAAATACTGCCCGTTCTCAAGCCCACTAACATCCATTCCTCACTGGGGTCATGGGTAATACTTAGGATCTGCATGGAAGAAGGTTTGGGGTCAGCACTCAAAGCTGCCAACGCCACCCTTTGTGCCCAGCCTCTTGGAAACTGGACGCCGCCCCTGCTGGCATGCACAGCTCCCCCGAGGCCCAGCCAGGTACCTCATACTGCATGTGATGTTGCCGCAGCATCTGGTAGGTCCTCAGGTCCCAGGAATACAGGTTGGTGTCTTCGCCTCCCGTCCAGAGCGTGTTGCCTGCGATGTCAATCCGTCGAGACCCATATCTGGGGATGTTGTGCTTCCTGATGGGAAAACAACTCAGAGGTTCACCAGTTGGTTGGGGCCCCCTGAAAGCTGCAAGGCCAGGAAGCTCCTAGGAGTAGCCCAGATGTCTCCCCCTCACTGACCCGCCTCGCCCTGCTGCAGAGGGGGGAAGGTGAGGCCTCATGGTCAAGTCCTCCCCGCCCGGTGCACCTGAGCAGCTCTGCAGACAGGCCCCCATACCTGACCAAGATTCGGTTGTGCGGATCCCAAATCTCCACAAATCCTTTGAAACAAGCGAAGCAGAGGTGGGCATCAGGGGAAAGAGCCAGGGCAGGGCACATGGAGCCTGCAGTGGGCAGCTGTATCTGGATTCGGGGCGTGGGTGCCAGGTCCCAGATAGTCAGGGTCTCGGACAAACCCCCTGTGATCAGGGTCTGCTCATCCGGGAACAGCTTGCAGGTGAAGACACAGTCGTGCGGGTCCTGTAGGAACGGTTCACACTCTCATGTCCCCCCGCAGCCCTGTCTGGGGTCCCCAAGGTCTGCTTGAATACCCCGCACCTGAAAATCCAGCTGGGCCTGAGGGGCCTTGTCCCTGGCATACAGAGCACTCTCGTCCCACACCTTGATGTAGCCGGTGCCACACGTGTATACATGGCGTGTCAAACCACTGATGGCAACAGCAAAGACTCTCCTTCCATGGCAGAGTGTGCCAAACTTCCAGGAATTCCGCGGGGCACTCCGTGTAACCACAACATCATCTGGAACAGGGGTCTGGGGAGGAGGGGCAGGTGGCAATGAGAGGCTATGGCCCTGCCTTCCACGGGGCCAGCCTGCCCCTGTGCTCCAGCCAACTCCTATCCACCCATCCATCCATCCATCCATCATCCACCCACCCATCCACCCATCCATCCATCCATCCATCATCCACCCACCCATCCACCCATCCATCCATCCATCCATCATCCACCCACCCATCCACCCATCCATCCATCCATCCATCATCCACCCACCCATCCACCCATCCACCCATCCATCCATCCATCCATCATCCACCCATCCTTCCATCCACCTATCCATCCATCGAACCAGTCATCCATCCAACAGCAGAGCCTGGCTCTGGGTTCCCTAGGTCACAGCTCTTGACGAAGTGACACTGCGAGCAGAAGCCCTACTCAGGATGAGGGGAGAAGGAGGCCTAGTTCAAAAGAAGCAGGAGCCCCAGGACACCCTTCACCTGTGGGACTGAGAGTGGGAGTGCGGACACATGGCTTCTTGATTAGGGGTAGGTGGGAAAGGCTCTTAAGTGTTAATAAAATAAAATAAGACACTTACAATTGTGCTGAGCAGTGACAAGACTTCTGCACTGGGAGGGGGCGAGTGGCCTGCAGGGAAACGGTGACACCCACCTGATGCCTCAGAGGGTGTCCGGCAGCAGAGTCGCCCCGTACAGAGAGAAGGCTGCTGTCTTGACACCGGGCCATTCCTAGGCCTGCACCTGTGGCCCAGCTTGGGCTACCACCCCGGCCCACCCACACCGCCACAAGAACTTACCAAACTCAGATCCTGGTGGGAGGTAGCTATGGCAAACAGAGGGGAGAGGGAGGAGACACTGTGTGAGACATGGGCCCTGTGCCAGTGTCCCCTGCACCCAGGACAGCTCGCCGCCCCCACCCAGTCTTATTCAAGCAAGACCCACCTTGGGCCAGCCACTGCTATGTCTCCTACTCCCACCTCAGAGGAATAAGCAGCCTGGAGCTCAGATCTGCTCAGAGCCCAGCGCTTCCACTGCTTCTGGGTGACATTGGTCAACCCTTTATAAATAGGCTGGTCCTTCCTCAGGGAGTCCAGGTCATCCAGGGGCTGCTCAGGCTCCTGGGGCATCCCATGTGGACTGTCCGATTGCTGCTGCCCTTGTTGCTCATGCTGATTGGAAATAGCAGAACTTTCTGGCACATTCCTCCTCTCCTCTGGTCCATTGTGAACCCTCAATGTACAGGATGAGGCCTCTTCCTTCTCTTCACTCATATTACTAGATGAGTGAAGTGCCCGGGCCACCTGGCTCTAGGGCTTGAGAAATAAACCTGCCAAACAGATCCTGGGTTCCCAGTGGTCCCGATGCCCTATGGCCTGAAAGAGAACAGAGGCACTATGCAGGAGTGCTGTCGGGGGCCGTTCAGAAAGGGCAGAGGACGCCTCCTTTGGTCAGAGGACTCGAAAGATTGTTCGCCAACTCACTTTTTATATTAAATGTTGGCAGCCACGGTGTTACGGGTCAAAGTTTCACACAGACGCTTTGAGCTGTTCACGCCCAGTGTTCTTGGTTTTGCACACATGCAGACTGCATTTCTGCTCACATAAAATCAAACTCTCCCTTTAACCTGGCCAGATACATTTCACCCGAGGGCTCATCCCCAAGGTAAGTAAGGCAGACAGCAACAGGAAACTCCACGCACTCCACGGGGTCTGCCACCCCCTAGAGGGACAACGTGGAGGAACTCCAAGAGGTCTCGGGAAGGCTGAGATGCTCTGTTTGGATGGGGCAAGGTTGTATTATAGAATGATGAAGAGGTTGGGCTTGGGGGTGATAATATTTCATACTTTATGGGGTCATTCTGAGAAGTGGATGGAATCACGTGTGTAGGATGCTCGGCGATGGATAAGGCAAATGGTAAGTGGAAGATACGATCGTAGGCTTCTTTGTTGAAGGTTCTATCACCGTCTACCTGCCCAGCAGTCGGCCTTAGAGAGGCCCTGGGAGACCCAGGGTTCTACTAAGAGAGCAGATTAGAAGCCTCAGGGACAAAACAGGTGGGTATTGGGAGGGGATTGTCCAGGTGGAGCCAATGGCCTGACAACCACGCTCCGTCGCCAGCTCTCAGGCACCCTCTCACCGAGTCCTACGGCGGGCGGCAGTGGGAGCCCCGGCTGCCTGCCCTGGGGAAGACGCAAGGGACAGTTTTCCTGCCCCCGCTACGTGTTTGACCCTGAGCTAAATGCTTGATGTAGCTGATCTCATGTTATCCTCAAACCGTGTGGGCCACATTTCATAGATTTTAAAAACTGGAGCTCAAAGCGGGTGAGCATTCTGTCCATGATCAAACAGCCAGAAAACACAAAGAAGAAGTTCAAACCCCGTCCTTCCTGGCTCTGAACTGCCTCCTTTCCCACCTCCCTGTTGGAAGGCGGAAGGCAGGAAGGCGGAAGTCCACCACAACTACCGATGCGGTTACCCTTTGACCTAGCGCTTCCACTTTTAAGCATTTATCCTATCGATGTGCTTGGATATATGCAAAACAATAGATGTACACGCTAGAGCATTACAGCAGTGGTTGTGACAGCAGATGACTGGCCACAGGAGGGGACTGGTGTAGTAAATTACAGTACAGCCATATAGCGGAACAGGATGCAGCTATTAAAGATGACAAGGACACATGCACTCATATGGAAAATTGCAATGTGCATTAATAAGTGTGGGGGAAATGCATGGTTCAGGAAATGTGCAAAATACGCAACTTGTGTGTAAAAGAAGGCTGGAAATTAAAAGTTATCTCTGTGTATGTTTGTAGGCACATGAGAAATCAGGAAGAGCGGTCACCTTTTGGGGATGGAAATTGGCAAATAGGAAAGAAGAATGGGAGGGAGATTTGTCACTGCATAACTTGGTACACTTTTTGCATATGTGTGGATGTTTGAACTTAAGTTAAAAACTGGACCTGGAGCCTCTTTCTCAGCCAAGTTCTTTCTTTCTTATCTTCCCCCAAATGATAATCCTCGCGGTTCTTAATTAGTTATTTAGATGACTTAACACGCTCTCCCTGTCACGCATCAGGCCTCCCTTAACCGGAGAAACCAGGGCTGAGTGCGGAGCGCGGACACCCCCAGAGTGGTGGACCAGCTGCTCACACCCGCCTTGGAGGGCTGGGTAAAGCTAAAGGCCGTGAAGCTATTTAACCAGGACTTCAGACTTCAAATTAACCAGAATTTCACCCTAAGAATAAGACAAGGCTTTCTAGAAAGAGGAGAAGTCAGTATCCCCAATTCCCATCTCTTCTCCCTCCCAGAGCTGGGAATAGAGACCCCTGCCCTTACCAGACAAATCTTTCTCCAAAGCCCCAGAAAATGCTGGTGCTGGGGGGCTCGCCCCAAATCTCCCCTGGCAGCGAACTCACCTCTGAAGGCGGAAGTCAATCTCCAGAGACCGAAAGTCAGCTGAGCGCCAGCTAGGCTCAGGAGCCCCCGCCCCTCCGGCCCCAGACCCTCACTGCCACACCCAGGCACTGCCCCCGGCCTGCAGAGCAGCTGTTTTTAAACCTTAGCCTAATGGATCATCAAGCCCGGGTCAGAACCTGGGTCGGCCATCTGGCCCTGAATGGGTCGTCAATCAGCCAGGAGTGGCCACAGCCCACTGTGCTGAGCCACAGCTGGCAGGCAGGGTCCTTGGGTGGGGGTGAGTCAGGGATCCACCAAATAAGTTCATGGCAGGAGGCAAGGTGGAGTGAGAAATTTTTAGGGGCATAAGTGTTTGGATTGGATTCGAGCCGCCCCCCAAGAGAAGAGTTTGGGCAAAGATGGAGAGTTGAGTTGGGCTGTTCACAGGAGCCAAATAAGAGCCAACGCCTCACCGCCAGGTGAGCCCCCTTTGCTCCCGAGGCTGCTCCGGGGCTGAAGCCAATATGAGTGATTACGGAAGGGAGGTGGGCCCACTTTCCTTTTCTTCTCCCTGCTTTGGCCCAAACTTGCCTGGCTCTGTGCCTGTTATCTTTCACCAGGGTCCCTGAAAGCAAAGACTAAGGAGGCCTGTCTTTTCCATGGCTGTCCCACCCAGTGGTTCTTAAATGTGAGCACACATCCAAATCCCCTGGAGGGCTTGTCAACACAGTGCTGGGCCCACCCCTAGAGATTCTGATCCAGCAGGTCTGGAGTGGGGCCCGAGTGTATTTCCAAGTTCACGGCAGTCCTGCTGCTGGTCTTGGGACCACGTCTGAGAAACACTGCGTGACCCTAGGTCTGCCGGTCCCTTTCTGGAAGGAGGGAAGGGGTGGTGAGGGTGGAGGCCTCTCCTGCTCTGCTGTCACCCTGCCCCCTGCCCTGGACCAACCCAAAAACTACTCTCTCCTCGGTGGCTTCTCATTCATTGGCTTCCTTCTCTTGCACCAGAAGTCCCGCCGCTACTTCGAAGTATTTTACCACCTCTGACCTACAATCTCCAAAGTTCTGTCTCTCCCTTCCCCCTCACACAGCCCTTGTCCCTAAAACTTTTGTGGCTGCCTATTGCCTTCAAGATAATCCCCAGACCCCTCAGCTTGGTATTTAAAATTCATCTCCACCCACCTCTCCTCGGTTTGCACCCTGCCCTTGTGCCAAGCCTGACCCCCAATGTACTGAAGGGCACATTTCCACACTCATGCTTTGCTCGTGCTCTTCCCGAAACCAGGAATGCTGTTCCCTGCCCACTCACGTGTCACATATGTGCTTCCACGCACTGAGTGCCGGGTGCCAGGGACCAGAGGGCAGGTTGAGGCCAGGCTTGGCAGCTCTAATGTGAGGGGGAGGATAGGGAGTTACACACACAAAAATTCCCATCCTGATACATGATCTATTTTTGGTGAATGGTCTCCTTTGTCATTTTCACAGGAAACGCAACAGGGAGGTATACAGCGCATGGATTTTATCCCCAATTTGGAAATGTGAGAATTAATTCAGGGGGTCAGAACCTCACAGATACTTGTCAAAGATGTCACTAAACGGGCAGAAGAATGAGCTGGGATGCAAATCCAGGACTAGAGGAGCTTTTCAAATGTGTTTGCAAGCCTCATTGAATCACAGAAGTTCTTTACATATTCTGATTATGAATCCTTTGTCAGATACCTGTGTGACAACTGTCCCCTGCCAATCTGTGGCTTGCCTTTAACTCTCTCAATGGTGTCTTTGGGTGAACAGAGTTCTTTATTTTAAGATGTTCTATCCAGTGTATCTTTTATTTTACAATTAATTCTTTTTTAGTCTTATTTGGGAAATGTTTGCCGATCCCAATATCATAAAGCTATATGTGCCTTTGTTTTCTTCCAGAAGCTTCACTATTTTACCTTTCGTATTTACATCTATGAAATTTAGGACCCTGGCAACATCGGAAATGTGGTGCAGGAAAAACAGACGCCCCGAATGGAAGCCTGGGCCTCTCGGGGGAGGGAGCACGCAGGGTGGTGAGAAGCCCGGGCCTGCCACTGCCAAGCAGCAGGGGCTCTGACAGGTTACCTGTGCCTCAGTTTCCTCATCTGTAAAATGGACTTGGCAGGACTACATCCTTCCTGAAGCTGTGGGTTCAGGTTAATAGATCCAGAGGTTAATAAGGGCTTTGATGATGCCAGATTTCAAATAAATGCTCATGGATGGTTAGCGATTCTTAGGGGCCTCAGGAGAGAAAAAGAAGTGAGAGAGGCTGGTTGGGAGGGCCCTTGTCGTCAGGGAGTGCAGTCCTTGGAGGAAAGGACTTCTAGAAGGGGTATGGGGCCTGGATCACAATACAGTGACTGGCTGAATTATCACAGCTTACTCTCATAGCTGCCCCAGGAGGAAGTTTACATTTAAGGAAACTGAGGCACGGAGAGTCACAGTCACACAGCAAGGAAGTGCTGGAGTGAGGGCTGGGTCTAGCTTCAACCTGCTCAACCCCGCATGGTCCTCTACCTGGCTGCAGGGAGACGGAGCAGGAACAGGGGCCATTCATCTTCAGCAACCTGGCCGGGGTGGCTTCTGTGCACTCTCGGGCAAGACGCTAGATTGCTAGGAATGAAGTGTCACACGCTGAGTAGACATGGAAGTCGGGGAGGGGGGTGTAGAGGGCTCAGCTGAGACATTTGAACAAAGAACTGGAGGCAGCCCGAAGGGTGCCAGAGTCAGGAGGGCAGCGGTTCTCAAACCCAGAAGCAAGGTAGAGGCAACTGGGTGCTTTAAAACTAACTAGATGGAGAGAGACAGTATGTCCTGTTGTCCCTTAGCTGTGTCCGTGGATGGAGGGACCCAGGCTGTGCCATGGTTGAAATTCAGGTGCACGTGCAACTGGTGGGACTCCCTTGACCAAAACTGTCTGAACCAGGGTGCAGCTGCTTCCGGGCAGAGAAAGCAAACGGGGCCGACGATGTAATCAAACACGTCTGTGCGTCTCCCCCTTTGCCCCCCACCCCTCCACCCAAGGGGTCAGTTGGCACAGTGATACTGAGCCCCCTGTGCTGGGCACCGAGGACGCAAGGCTGAGCCCACCACCTGGCCATGACCTTTGTGGATTTCAGGCTTTGGGGAAAACTGAGGGCTGAACTGGAGATTACAAAGCAGAGTGGAAAGTGACATGGTGGGGGAGGGGGATGTAACGGGGAGTGTGGGAGCACAGATAAGGGCACGTAACCCCAAGTGGAAGGTGGCGGGGAGCAGGTGAGGTCTGAGACACGAAGGCTGGAGGGCTTAGTGAGGTAGTGGAGAACAAAGGAGAATTTTCTAGGCAGAGAAGAACAGGTGCTAAGGTTTGGAAGAGTGTATTTAGCAGTTGGGAGAATTTTCTAGGAGCAGGAGCACAGAGGGTGTGTGCTGTGGGGGCAGGGAGGACAAGAATGTGTGTTCATTTCTGGGGAGAGTTGGGAGGAATTTGGGGGTCATAAATGTGGGAGACATGATCAGACCTGGGTTTTGGAAGCAGGACTCAGCTTGTTCCTCTGTGGGTAGACTGGGGGAGGGGGCGAGAATGGAGGCTGGGACCCAGTTAAAAGAAAAAGACGCTAAACATCACTAGTCATCAGGGCAATGCAAATCAAAACCACAACTAGATATCACTTCACACTCACTAGGATGGCTATGACAACAATCACCGAAACCACAGAAAAGAACAAATGCCAGCAAGAAGGTAGAGAAATTGGAATTCTCATACATTGCTTATAAGAATGCAAAATGGTGCAGCCATTGTGAAAAACAGTTTGGCAGGTCCTCAAAAAGTTAAACATAGAGTTGCCATCTGACCCAGCAATTCCTCTCTTAGGTATAGATCCAAAAGAATTGAAAACAGGAACCCCAACAGATTCTTGCACACCAATGTTCCTAGCAGCAATATTCACGATAGCCAAAAAGTAGGAACAACCCAAGTGTCCATCAACAGATGAACAGATAAACAGAATGTGGAACATCCATACACTGGAATATTACTCAGCCATGAAAAGGAATAAAGTACTGATACATGCTACAAGATGGACACACCTTGAAGACATTAGGCTAACTGACAGCAGCCAGACGCAAAAGTCCACGAATTGTATGACAGAAAGCAGATTAGTAGTGGTTGCCAGGGGATTGGGGGAGGGGATGGGAAGTGTCTGCTTAATGGGTAGGGGGTTCCTTTTGGAGTGATGAAAAAGTTCTGGAACTACATAGTGCTAATGGTTACTCAACATTGTCAATGTATCTCATGCCACTGAATTGTACATTTTAAAACAGTTAAAATGGTAAATTTCATGTTATGTGTATTTCACCACAAGAAAGAGACAAAAGCAGGCACGGGGTCACGAGTTAGAGGCCCTGCGAGTCCCAACAGCATTTTTCCTTCTTCCTCTGCAGCAAACTCCGGGCACTTTGGCCAGTGGTTTTCTTACCTTTGCTCCCCTAGAAGAGCCAGTCGGTTGCAGGTGTCCCTGCCCGGAGGCTCTGGGCAGCTACAGGCAAACTGGGAGGAGGGACCCAAGCCCCTGGCTGGCCACCACCGGAGGCCGGAGCGTGGGTCGTCCGGGCAGGACCGCAAACGTCGGCCCCCAGATCTTTATTTGGGGGGCTGCGCGCCCTCTGGTGGGCAACTGGAGAGCAGCCACCTCATTTCCACCTGTGAGGCCTCAGCGCTCCTGTCCCAGTTCACTCGCTGACTGCTTCGGGGTACGGTCCCCTACCCCGAAAATTTCTTTTTCCGCCCAGTGCCCCCTGGAGATTCACCTGGACGCTTGTTGTTGATGGAAGTGCATAAACCATATAGCCACAGGCGCAAAGCACTTCTTCCCGGACGGATTCACCGTCGTCAGCCACGCCACCGAAGCGTGTTCCCGAGCAAGCGAGCTTGAGGCCCACCAGGTCCGAACACCAGCAGCTCCAAGGAGAGTGAGAGCGGAGGGCTGGCGAGGACGCCGCGCAGAGGACCCAATGCTGACCAGGGGGACCAAGGAGGCCGGCAAGGGGGAGGTGGCGTTTGAGGGGAGCTCAGGGTGGAGGAGGGGAAGAGCGCTCCAGGTAGAAGGGACAATGCTCGGCCAGGCCCTGCTCTCGGTTCGCCTGGCCCCTGATGCTTCCTCAATCTTCCTCCCTCCCTGTCACTCCTCGTGCCTCACTCAGCGCGCTCCTTATGAGAGCGTGGTGACGTTGCTCTTCCAGGAGCACGGTGGCATATCCCGCACGGTGCATTGCTCTTCCCGCCACCGCGCCCCCGACCCTGCTGTGGAACACCTGGACTCCGACTCCTGCGTTCCCATTTCTGCCCTGGATCCGCCTCTTTCCTCCCGAGAGACCTTTATGCAAAGCCCCCAGCCCGGTCACTCTCGGGGGCCCGCCGGCGACTTCCCCCTCCCCCACAGTCCTCGACAGCAGCTCTACTTATGTGGGCCTCTGAGCAAGACTTGAAGGAACGTTTGCGGTGGCTGGCCTAACCGTTCCTTCCGACTCCGGCCTGCAGGGTGCGGGGTGGCCCGCTGGGCTTTGCCGGGTCAGGCGCCCCTTCAGACCTCGGTGTCCCTGAGCTCATCTCCGCCCACCCCACTCCGCGGGAGGCTTTCCACCGCGAGCTCGGGCGGGGCAGTTGTTGCAGGGCTACCCCTCCGGCACGGGGCAGGAGACACGCCTTCGCGTGGCCGAGGGGACCGGGTGGCCTCCCTCCTGGGTTTTCTTACCGCCCCGGGGAGAGTGGGCAGCGTGCGGCGAGCGCCGGCCGCCAGGGGGCAGCAGGAGCCGGGGGCGGGGAAGGACTCCTTGGGGCTTCTCTGCCCACCGCGCGGGGCGCAGGACCCCGGGCGCAGCGCCCCGCGTCCCTGCCCCGTTCCACGCTGCGGCAGAGCCGAGGCCCAGAGAGGGCGAGACAGGCCGGCCGAGCGGCCACGCGGCGCCTGCAGCCTGAGCAGGCCCGCGCCGGGCCCCAGCCTGAAAGCACGTGGGCTGCGCAGCTGCAGGCCAGTGGCGGGGTGGGGACGGGCCCACACGCGGGGGACGACGGCAGAACAGCCTCTTACCGTGGTGGGCTGCGCTGCGGACAACCAGCGGAGAGAGGCCTGGGGGTGGGGGGGGCCCTGCAGTCGGAGAAGGCTTCCTGGAGGCTGGGCTTGGGCTGAGCGTGGGTGGGATTTCAGTGGCCTGTAGGAGGTGGGGGCCACACTTCAGGAACTTTGGAGCCACTTGAGGACCAGCCTGCATAGTGGGAGATCAAGCGGGAGTAGGGGGCAGTCTGAGGCCCGGAGGCCGGAGAGCAGAGCTGGCTTAGACCCCGGGCAGGAGCCCTGGAAGCTGCTGGATGTGCTGAGGACCCCTGGTCTGTAGTGTGTGGCGGGGCCTGTGAGCTAGGGGAAGGGGCTCCCCGGGAGGCCGAGGTTGGCTCTTCTGAGTTTCCCCAGCCTGTGGTCAAGCTCTGGCCTGTGCAAGGGGCCTGCGAATGGTTCTGGAATTGAATGGAATGTGTAAGGGGAAGATGTCCCCATCCTTGTTAGGCCAGGAGATACAGACAAAAGGGGGGGGAGTGGGAGGACAGGAGAGAATACAGAAGCCTCTTCTCAGAACCCCCAGCCTGACTGCAGAGAGAGGGCTGCTAGCCGGACGCTGTGCTGATAGCACTGGAGCCCAGCCCCCAAGTCCAGGGACACTCCCTAGCCCGTGGACACCCTTCTTGGGCCTCTCCCCAGGCTCCCCGCAGCCGTGTTTTCCTCTGAGCGTCCATTCCCCAACCCCCAACCTGGTCAGGGCAGGCCCAGATGTTCTCTGAAGGCCAGTGTGACAGGCCAGAGCAGTAGGGACACAGCAGGGACAGAACATGCTGATCCAGACTGAAGGAGAAAGACTTTAATCCCTGACCTTCCAGGCCCAGGCTCCAGTGCAGAAAAGGAGAAATGCTTTTGTGTGGGGACAGGGGCCTTCACTGGTGAGGCTCCTTCTTGTCCTCGTAAGGCCTCCCCCGGACCCAGGCAGCCTGGGACTGCAACAGTGATCTCAGGGGCTGCAGGCTATCAGGAGTCCTGGGTGATGGGGTCATGTGACTTCATACAGCTTTGCAGGTGTTTAAGTACCTTCCTCTCCCCCTGATCCCCGGGGTGTGAGCAGATGATCCTGCCCTGAACAGTAACAAGACTGCGGGAGGGAGAAAACAGGGGCCATAGGGTGGGGAGGGCCTTCCAGAGCCCTGGGACCAGCCCCACCCTGCGCTGACCAGAGGAGCCTGAGGCACAGAGAGGCCCAAATTCACATAGGACACTGGTGGCAGATCTGGGACATCAGATTCTGTCCTCAGTGATTTTTGATCCTCCTGGAGTCCCTGCCTTGGTCCTGCCACAGCAGAGAAACTGGACCCTGCAGGATGCCATAGCCAAAGGACTTCCTGTGCTCCCCTCCTCTGTCTGCCCAGAGGCCTGCGGAGACTGTCCATGAGCTGGGAAGGTTGGGGGAGCCCTGGCCTTCTGACCTCTCCTCTGGCCCCAGCAAGAGATCACGTCAGATGCTGATTTGCTGTGGGACTGGGGGGGGAGGGGTGTCCCATCCATCCCTGGGCCTCAGTTTCTCCATAAGTAAAGAAAGGACTTGGACTCCATGGCCTGGGGCCCTAGGAGGTCTCACAGCGTGCGTTCTGGAATTGCCCAGAGGAGCAGGACTGGGTGGTGATGGGGGAGAGGGGTCCTGTCTCTACTCTCTCCAAGGTGTGTTCTGGGGGCTCCAGGGTCTGCCTCTTCTGGTGCGCAGCTCCCAGGAGGCCCAGGGTGGGGTAGACTTACATAATGGCATCCTTGGGACACTGCTGAGGTCCTACACCACGTCACTAGCTTTCTAACAGGAATGGCTCCTTTAAAGAACTCAAGGCAGCACTCCCGGCCAACATGCCCTGAGCCACAGAGAGCAGGAGCAGGTGTCTGTGTGAGGGGGTGGCCGTGGGGTGTACCACGTGTGTCTATGTGGGTCATTGTGTGCATCTGTGTCTATGGGAAGGTGTGTACGTACATCTAGTTTATGCCTGTGGGAGAGAGGTTTGGGGGCTTCCTGCACGCGTGTGCATCTGTGCGTGTGCGTGGATGTGGCCATCAGATGTGCACACACTCAAACGACAACCCCCATCGCCATCCCTGGGCAAGGCTCTGGCTGAGCGTTGACTGGCAGCAGGTAATTCAGTCCTCAGCACCACACCTGGGAGGCAGGTTCTATCATCACCTCATTTTACAGATGATAGAATAGAGGCCTGGAGATATGAAGACACTTCTCTGTGCCTCAGCTTCCTCATCTTTGTGGAAAAAAAAAATTCCCAAACTTGGAAATAGGCAAAACTATGATTGTGTGGCTTTTAAAAAAAAAAAAAAAATATATATATATATATATATATCACACATTTCCTAAATATTTACCCCTAACTGTTCTCTGACCCTCCCAGGGGATGAAATTTGGTTTGACTAACTCTGTAGCACCAATTGGGGCCCAGCCCTTTCCAGCCCCGTGAACTTACACCAAACCCACAGCAGACTTTAGGGTGGCACCATGTCATTTGCCCGGTTGAGAAAATAACCCTAAATGATCACAGTTTCTCGGCCATGCAAGACTAACTGATTTTGTTTCTAAAGCAGCAACCTTATTTTGACTTTCCTTTTCTACCTGAATACATAAATTTCTTTTTAATGCTCTTGGAACCAATTTTCTCATCTTTCCACTTATTCCCTCATTTTATTTACAAACTAAGAATGACATGGATGCCAATGAGTGGTTTTCAGGACTGTTCTTTTCCAACTGTGAAACCAGAATCAGTCACTGTCTTTGCCACCGTCAGGTAGGGCTCAATCACAGTTGGAGATGTGCAAAAATTTTGTAACTCACCAAGCTGATCCCGTGTGCTGGGGGCATCATTATTAATTTGCTTTTGCTACTGTCTAGTGGGAACACACCTGTGTTGTGCTGTGGTCCCAGTTCCCCCATCCCATGCCCACAGGTGCCTGGGGGGCCCCTTCAGTCCCCCTCTCCCTGCGCTCACCTGCACGGGTGTACTGAAGAGAAGGCCCCAGGAGGCAGGCGACCAGGAGCAGCGTCTCCAGGTGAGTCGTGGTGCAGGAGCCGAGGAAGGCCCTCTGTGCTGGGGAGTGAAGATGACCTGTTCAGCCCCACATTCTCCCACCTCCCCTCACGTCCCTCCCTCGCCCAGTACATGATGGAGAACCTGACATGATCCCATAGGATTCCAGTCTTGGAATGTTTGTGGCTTTCCAGAGAATGGACACTCAACTGGGGACAGAGATGGGTGTGTGTCCATAGCTGGGAAGGGAGTGGGTGCAGAAAATGATGACACAGGGCTCCTTCAAAGGGGACGTTTCTTGACTCCATTACCAAAAGCCAAAAGAACAATAATAAATTTCTGTCTTGGACTGGGTTAACCTATGTGCTGTGTCTCTAAAGCTGGGGAGCTCCCACCAAGACTGGGCCCTGGGCAGTGGGCAGGTGGGGGACAGGCAAGCGAGGCAGGGGCAGAAGAGAGTGCCTAAACCAAGCACCATAAATGAGCCCCGGGCACTGGAATCCTAATGTGGTAGAGACTGCCGGATGTGGGCACTCAGGCACCTCTGTGGGAGGGTCCATGGCTTCATCTGAGTCTGAAACCAAAACAGTTAAGAACTACAGTCCCGGCCGGGCGCGGTGGCTCACGCCTGTAATCCTAGCACTCTGGGAGGCCGAGGCGGGTGGATCGCTTGAGGTCAGGAGTTCGAGACCAGCCTGAGCAAGAGTGAGACCCCATCTCTATTAAAAATAGAAATAAATTATCTGGCCAACTAAAAAAATATAAATAGAAAAAATTAACCAGGCATGGTGGCACATGCCTGTAGTCCCAGCTACTCGGGAGGCTGAGGCAGGAGGATTGCTTGAGCCCAGGAGTTTGAGGTTGCTGTGAGCTAGGCTGACGCCATGGCACACACTCTAGCCTGGGCAAGAGAGTGAGACTCTGTCTCAAAAACAAATAAACAAACAAACAAACAAACAAACAAAAAACTACAGTCCCCTTAGCTGGGCACTGAAACACAGGACAGAGGCTGATGGGACTTTGCTCTATCCTATCCAAATGTCCTGTTCCATAGATCCAGGAGCCAAGTTACCAGAATGGGAGGACATGATGCCCAAGGCCCCAGGACAGAGAAAAGGGCGGCAGGAAAATGATGCCTCACTTCTAACAGGGCAACACCCAGACATCTGGAATGAACACCTGGTCAGTGTCCAGACTGAGTGAGCCCCTGAGCAGTTTCCCAAGCCTCCCCTCTGGCCACAGCCTGTGTGCAGGTCACTCCATCAGCCACTAGAGAAAACGATCAGTTGTTCGCTATGGTCCCCTGTAGGGCCAGAGGATGGATGCTGGGTGGTGTCAGTACCCCCACTCAGCACTCTCAGAATTGGCTCTGCAAGCAGCTCAGAGCCCCAAGAACTGTGGGGGTGAGAGAGTTAGGGGGAGGGCTGAGGAATGTGTTGGGTGTGGCACTTGCGGGATGGGGCAAGTTCTCTTGTCCTTGTCTTACCGGTGTATTTTGGCCCCTTTCTTTACACTTTCTACTTGAACCTGCTGTTCTTCAGCTTCCTGACAGTTAGCCTGCCTGTTCTTTTTATTACTTAGAATTTTTTAAAGGGGTGATAGATTTTCTTCTAAACAGTATGTTAAGACTTCCAAGATTTTCATGGAACCAGAGACCTTGAAAAGCACCTACAAGACTGGGAATCCAAGGCAGCCACCTTACTTCAGGACCTCAGGAGCCATGTGTATGGAAGAGTTCCACTTAGTGAAAAGCAGGAACCCTCTAACAGGCTATCTTGTTACTGCATTTTATACCTACATAAAGGGCATCTATAGTAAATGCCATTTTTGAGGGCTGCATAGTATTCCATGTATGCATGTATACCAGTATGATATAAAAAAAAAATCCCTAATTTTCACTACTGAGAGTACTGCTGAAACTGAACATCTCTTAATCACTTTTATATCTTTTTAAAAGCTGCCTATTAGCATTATTTGCTAGTTTTAATTAAATTATTTATCTTTCTCTTAATTAAAAACCTCTTTGTATATTAGATATTATACTTTTATGTCACAAATTTTATAAAGGTATTTCTACTTTTTATACCTTATCTTTTAACCTTATTTGCATTATTTAAAATGAAAAGACAGAAATATTTAGTTTTGAGTAGTCAATTTATCAATACATTCCCTGTGGCTGGTTTCTAGCTTTCATCTGACATTTAGAAAGGTTTTCTCTATTCCATGAAAATAAAAATATTTACTTGTATCTTTTTTCCTTTTTTAAAGAAATCTTTATTTTTCCTCTTTACAAAAGTAATGCATGCTTCTTGTTAAAAACCTAAACAGAAATAAGTTAGGTAGAGTGAGTATCTTTATAATATGGGTTTTTCTGTCCAAGAACAAGGTTTCTCTTGCCAATTTTTCAAGTTCCTCTCGTGGCCCTCAGGGGACACTTTTAATTTCCTCCATATAGGTCTGCCATGATCATTGTTTAATCCTAGAAAATCTATTTTTCTTGATGCTGCTAGGAACAGGATATTTTCTTTCATTATAATTTCTAATTCTTGTTGGTACAAAACAAAGCTATTTATTTTTGGATGTTTCTTTTTAACTGGTCATCCTTTCCTGATTAAAAATAAAATTTTTAAGAAAGATTTGTTCCCATGTGAAGACTCTGCCATATTCATTTTCCTCTCAGGGTATTCCATCAGGGTGAATCTGATGATACTTGATCCATTTTGGCATTAACCTGAGAGTTTTCCACACCTTTCTTCTTATTAGGATTCTTCTTCACTATGGACACTCTAATGCTAAGTTGGAAGCAAACGTGAAGGCTTTCCAACACACATTACCCAAGTGTGGACTGTTATTAGGATTTTCCTTCACTATGGACACTCTGATGCTGACTAAGTTGGAAGCTAAACCTAAAGGCTTTCCCACACACATTACACATATAGGGTTTCTTCCAAGTGTGGACTGTCTGATGTATAATACAGTCAGAACTAAAACTGAACCCTTTCCCACACTCCACACATCTGAAGGGCTTCTCCCCAGTGTGGCTTCTCTGATGTCGAATTAAATGGGCATTAACATGGAAGGCTTTTCCACACTCCTTACATTGAAAGGGCTTCTCTCCAGTATGGATTCTCTGATGCACAATATAGTCAGAACTACAGCTGAATGCCTTCTCACACTCCATACATTTGAAAGGCTTCTCCCCAGTGTGTATTCTCTGATGCCTGGTTAGTTTGGCATTGATACTGAAGGCTTTTCCACATTCCTTGCATTGATAGGGCTTTTCTCCAGTATGGATCCGGTGATGATCAAATAGGTTTCTTTTAGAAGTAAAGCATTTTCCACATTCATTACATTCAAAAGGTTTCTCCCCGGTGTGAATTCTCTGATGCTGGATTAGTTTTGCATTAACGTTGAAGGCCTTTCCACACTCATTGCACTCGTAGGGCTTCTCCCCAGTATGGATTCTTAGATGCTGCCGAAGCTGGGAGTTGCACCTAAAGGCTTTCCCACATTCACTACACTCATAGGGTTTCTCACCTGTGTGGATTCTCTGGTGCTGAATTAATTTCCCTTTGACACTGAAAGCTTTTCCACATTCAGTGCACTCATAGGGTTTCTCACCGGTGTGGATTCTCTGATGCTGTATTAATTTTGCATTAACATTGAAGGCCTTTCCACACTCTTTACACTGATAGGGCTTCTCTCCAGTGTGGATGTTCTGATGCTGCCTAAGCTGGGAGCTGCACCTGAAGCCTTTTCCACACTCATTACATGCATAAGGTTTCTCTCCAGTATGGATTCTCTGATGTTGAATTAATTTTGCATTAACATTGAAAGCTTTCCCACAGTCATTACACTCATAAGGTTTCTCCCCAGTGTGGACTCTCTGATGTGTAATATATGCAGAACTACAGCTGAAGCCACTTCCACACTCCTTGCACTGATAGGGCTTCTCTCCCGTATGGATTCTCTGATGCCTACTTAGACTCCCATTAACACTGAAGGCCTTCCCACACACCTTACACTGATAGGGCTTCTCCCCACTATGGATTGCCTGATGTGTGATATAATGCGAACTGTAGGTGAAGCTTTTCCCACACTCCACACATTTGAAGGGCTTCTCTCCACTATGAAGTCTTTGATGCCAAATTAATTTTTCATTAACACTGAAGGCTTTGCCACACTCTATACCCTGATAAGGCTTCTCCTCAGTGTGGGTTTCTTGACGCTGAACTGACTGAGCGTCACACCTAAAGTTTTCCACTAATTCTTCACATTTGAAAGGTCTTCCCACAGAATCAATTATTTCATGCTTAATAAGTTTTGTGTCAAAGCTGAAGGCTTTCCCCAGTTCTGTCCACTCAAGGGGCTGCTCACCAGTGGAGATAGTGTAACACTGATAGAAGTTTGGACTTTGACGTAAGAAACAATCCTCCACGGGGCTTGCATCATCTTTCACTGTTCCATCCATGACACTGCTCTTTTCTTTCTTCATATTTTCTGCTGAGTAGATTTCTTGTTGTTTCTCTAGAACGTAGGCTTCTGAGAAGTCTGTTTCCTGGGAAAATTCCCTTTGAAGTTCAAGTGATGTATAAACTGTTTCTTCACACATTTCCTTTGTCAAATTATTGTCAGTCTGAATATCCACTATAAAAAACAGAAAACATAAAATTTAATAACCATGTTAAAAAAAACAACTGTGCTATAAAGGATCATAATCAAGGGGCTCCTTAAAATCACTAGACTAAGTCAAAGAACCTAAGGCTTACCCATAAGGTGGAATAAATAATATGTAGCTGGTAAAAGAATAAAAACAATAAAATAAATCCATACATGCTGACATCAAGAGATATCGAAGATATAATATTAAATGGAAAAACAAGTTGAGAATGGTATGTAGGTTCCATCTGTGTAAAGAAAAAAAGAGCAGACACATTTATATATCTGTATATGTCTAGAAAACTTCTGGAAGAATACATAAGAAACTGAACAACCGGAATAGGAAGTTTGGTAGACTTATTTTTCCACTTTAACACTTTCTATACTGTTTTGAGTATGTGTCAGTATTATAAATTTTAAACTAATGATTAAAAAAGATTATCACTCTCACTCTAAGGCAAGGCCATTATAAAGGACATAATCAATAACATGAAGGTTAAAAATGACGGCAGCAGAATAAAACTCTAGGTCTTGTCCACCAGATCAGCATTCTTTCCATCACATCATGCTTTTCTACACTCTGAAGTTTCTTTTTAGTTGTCCCTATGGCACTGAGTTCCTTATTAATAAAAATAGAAAATGCTTAAGAAGCAAAAGGTACAGGATCCAACAATATGTGGCAACACTGGGGATGACAAATGTCAGCAGCACCAGGAAGAAAAGGGAAAGAATTTTGTTTCCTTCCTTAGAACTTCAACTCCAGGCTTTCCAAAATTCCTCCTTCTACTTCCTTTTTTCTCTACTTCAGAAGGCTGTATTTAAGGCCCACTTGATCCCATCCCTTCCCACCCTCCTCCAGAATACTTCTGCATTATCCTTGCCTTTTCCTCCACCTCTTCCCTCAATCCTAAAATTGATCATTCCCTAAAATTCTTTCTATAATCCCAACAGTCTTTAGAACTACTGATCTCTGCATTTGTTCCCAAATTTCTCAAAAGGTTGGCCCAAATATGATGCCTCTATTTTTTCATCTTTCATCTCTCCTTAACCACAAGTAATATGCCTCCTGCCTCAATATTTCACTTTAATTCCCCTCAATAAACCCAAGTGGTCTGGGCAAGCATTTTCATTCAAAATAATATCAGTCTTTTCCCAATTAAAAAATAACACTCATCTGTTACTGAATGTTTGTTCTCCCTCTAAATTCATATGTTGAAATCCTAATCCCCAATGTGATTGTATCAGGAGATGGGGCCTATATTGGAACATTCATGAATGGGAGTAGCGCCTTTATAAAAGAGATACCTGGAGAGCTCCCTTCCCTTCTGTGTGAGGACACTGTGAGAAGATGGCTGTCTATTAACCAGGAAGCAGGCCTTTGCCAAGAACACTGAATCTTAGAAAACTCAAAGAATTAAGCCACTTCAAAGTCACATGACTAGAAAGTAGCACAGTCAGGACTGGACTTCAGGAAAGTCTACTCTAAAGACTATGCCTTTAACCACTTTAACCATGTCTGCTTTTCGTTCCTTTTTTTTTGAGACAGGGTCTCACTCTGTTGCCTGAGCTGGAATGCAGCAGCATCATCACAGCTCACTGCAAACTCAAGCTCCTGGGTTCAAGTGATCCTCCCACCTCAGCCTCCTGAGTAGCTGGGACTGCAGGTGTGCATCACCGCGCCCAGTTCATTTTTCTATTTTTTACAGAGATGGGGTCTCATTATGCTGCCCAGGCTCACTTCTCCTTTTCTATGTGAAACGGCTGTTAATTCTGTATCCTCCACATTAAGTGGACAATGCTTAGAAAAAAGCAAGGGCCCCCAAAATTACTGAATCCATTAATTTTGTCTGGGAAAGGCAGGATTCCAAAATTAGGATTGAAAAGAGTTAGAATGAGGCATTTAAAGAAAGATCTCTTCTTCGAATTAGACACAGAAAACTGCAAAGATAGAAAGGACTGTACCTATCTCTATAAATCAACAAAACTTATTCAAACTTTACTCTGTGTGTCTGGTCAATAAATATGACATGTTTACATGTTGCTGAAGTTGGCCTTCTTCCCAAAGAGCTAAACTTTCCAATGGAGTGGGCAGTATGTTCCTTCCTTACCAGTCCAGAGGCCCTGGGGACCTGTTCCTATTCCAGCGGCCAGCAGAGATGGGCCCCCCAGCTCACCTCCTTCCTCCAGTTGTGAGATCACAGCAGGTTTGAGAAGTGGAAATCCTGGTTTAGGGGAAGTAAACAGGACAGATAAATGAATAATCTTCTGCAGGTCAGTTCCTAAGTCTCTTCTCAGATCCTCTCAGCAATAGGGAGGAAAGGTAAGAGCCCCAGCGGTCCTAGGCTGAAGGACCATGGGAAAGTGTTGGGGGGCTTGGGAAGTGTGAAAGGGTATAGGGGTGCTTGAGAAAGGCCCAGACTACGGGTCCAGGACCTCATGCAGGGCAGGCAGGGAGATTCTGCACAAAAGGTTACTATTAGATTGGTGCAAAAGTAATGGCAGTTTTAGCATCGTTGAAATTTGCTGTTTGATATTGGAATACATTCTTTTTTTTTTTTTTATTGAGACAGAGTCTCACTCTGTTGCCCAGGCTAGGGTGAGTGCCATGGCGTCAGCTTAGCTCACAGCAACCTCAAACTCCTGAGCTCAAGTGATCCTCCTGTCTCAGCCTCCCGAGTAGCTGGGACTACAGGCATGCACCACCATGCCCGGCTAATTTTTTCTATATATATTTTTAGCTGTCCATATAATTTCTTTCTATTTTTAGTAGAGATGGGGTCTCGCTCTTGCTCAGGCTGGTCTCGAACTCCTGAGCTCAAACGATCCGCCCACCTCGGCCTCCCAGAGTGCTAGGATTACAGGCGTGAGCCACCACGCCCGGCCTGGAATACATTCTTAAATAAATGTAGTTATGTTATACATCATTTTAATGTGCATTTCTCACTTTATGTTTTTTTGCTAATAACCTATTACTTGCTGTTTATTTTATATTTATTTTAGACTATGGAAATGATGTTAGACAAAAAGCAAATTAAAGCAATTTTCTTATTTGAGTTCAAGTCGTAAAGCAGCACAGACAACTCACAATATCAGCAACGCATTTGGCCCAGGAACTGCTAACCAAGGTACAGTGCAGTGGTGGTTCAAAAAGTTTTGCAAAGGAGACGAGGGTCTTGAAGATGAGGAGCACAGTGGCCAGCCGTTGGACGTTGACAACGACCAACTGAGAGCAACCATTGAAACTGATCCTCTTACAATTACATGAGAAATTGCCGAAGAACTGAAGGTCAAAACAAATAAAGATGTGTTTGAGCCTAGTTACAATGATTTCAAATTCAGTCTCAAAACGCAATTACTTTTGCACCAAACTAATACTTTTTGATCTTGGCCTGAAATATTCAGAGTCTACTGAGATCCTTAAAAAGACTCAAGATACAGGCGAGGTGATGGGGGGACCTGAAGATGCTACTGTGGAACAGGAAGTTACTGTATTCCACTCTGTGTCCAAAACACAGCTTCCGGAGGGTGGATCGAAAGTGCACACCAGTTCCAGCAAAGTCCTTTATAGGCCCACAAAGGGTGTGGGGTTTGTCTTTCCCAGCAACCCGTAAGTCTAGGGGATTAGAATAGCCCTGGGGTTGCTACTCAGTAAAGGATTACCCAAAGATCCCACCTGCAACCTGTAGGGGAGAAGGAAGCCGGGAACCCCAAATGGCAGAGTCTGGGTCCCAGGGGGAGAGAGACCTTACCCAGGGAGGCCACATTCCCATAATTCTCCAGCATCACATCCCTGTACAAGGCCCTCTGTGCAGGGGATAGGCCATCCCATTCCGTCTGAGTGAAGTACACAGCCACATCCTCGAAGGTCACCGACTTCTGAAACAACAGGTTCCTGCTGCCCTAGGGCCAATTCCATGGCTCAGGCCCTAAGTGGGGGGCAGAGGGCAGTATAAGGGTTTGGGAGGGAGCTCGTGAGAGCACAAAATTAATAACAAGGGAAAGACTTGAGAAAAAGCACCAGGAAAGTAAACCACAGAATATCCGACTTCTCCCACAGCAGAGAAACCTCATGCCTTATCTTTTACACTTATAAAAGATAACATTAAGGCGGGCTGAAAGAAAAAAAAAAAATTTCCATAAGCAAATTCTCCTAAAGCCACCCTGCTCTTTTCAATAGGCCACTCCCTCACTAGCAGACTCAGGACCCATCCATGAGCAGCCCCCACGTCATCCCCTTGAGGTCCTGGCTCTCCTGTGCCTGACCTCAGCTCCATTCCACTCTCCATACCTCACCTTCATCCTTACACCTCAAGCCACCTGCTAAGAACAGTCATGGCTTCTGTCTCAGCCGGCCCCCATCTGCCACCTGGTGTCCATCACAGGCCCACCAACAAGGGGCTGTGCGACACCTGTTTGAGCACCTCCAGCCAAGGGACTCAGTGCTGCCCAGGCTGGGGGGTTCTCCCTGAAAACCCACCATTTTTTGTTACCCTCTCCTATTCAAGCCTCATCCTTTCCAACAGCTCCCAAGACCTCACTGCTTCTCCAAGAAGGCTTGGGAAAGAAGGGAGACCAGCCCTCCCAATGGCTGGCCACTCTGCCATGCTTTTGGTTTCTCCTTTTTGTGTCATTAAGCTTTGGGATCAGCACAAGCTCTGCCACTCAGGGTTGATGCTGGGCAGCCACGGCCTCTGGATGGCTCACCTCTGCCCACTTTAGCCTTCCACGAAGACCCAGGGGAATCACTGGCAGGGACCTGCCTCTCAACTCCTCTCTGCCAGGACTTGTTTTCCTTGATGCTGCAGATCTCCACCCGTCAACAATTCTGGTCCAGCCTCTAAGTGTTTCTGTCCTCTTTGTGTGGCCTTAGATAGGTCGAGTAACTTCTCTGCACAAAATTAAATGCCTTCACTGCATGCCAACACCCTTTTCCCCAGTAAGTTGGCACTTCCTCCTGAACCTGCACCTCAGCGATGTCAGCACCATCCTCACAGGAAACCTGTTAGAAACCTGGGGCCCATTCTTGACTTCCCCTGTCCCTTATGCCTAGCCCTAATCCTTGACTCTCTTTGTCCTAAAGATTCTTGTCTTAAGCATTACTTGCATTGGATCCCTCCTCTTCAACAGCTACTTTCCTTAATGAAGCCCACATCACCTGGACCAGTGGGATTCCTTCTCAAGTGCTCACCTTGCTTTTGAATCTTCCCTAAAAATTATTCCATACATTGCAAATCTAACCAACTTAACATCACTGATTTCACAGTTGTCTTATGGCCAAGCAGTTACGAATCTCACGATAACTCTGTGACCTTGAGCGGGTTACTCTGCTACCCTTTGCCTTCATTTCTTTTTGGTAGAAAGTACAACACAGCACCTATCAAAGAGGGCGGCTGTCAGGACCGAACGATCATGCAAAGGGCTTAGTGTGGGGCCTGCAGCATAGGAAGCCTCAAACTGTGTTACTATGACTATGATTGTTCCCAACCTGTAGTCCATGGAGGTCCATGGATGAGCTTCAGGGGGTCCATGAAGTCCCTGAAAAGTGTATGGAAAATTTGGTTTGCAGGTTTCTTTTTCTGGGGGAGAGGATGGAGAGCTTTTATCAGACACCTGAAGTCTGAGGCACTGTACCCCAAGCCCTGAAAGCCTCACGAGGACAATGAGATACTCTGTCCCACAGGATTCCTTGTCTGTCCCTTCCCTTGACTCCACTCACCACCATCTTCCCCCTGCCGCTGAATTAGAGGCACAGCCATCCCTCTCTTTGATCTGGTCCTGCCACTCCTCTCCCCTGCACCGCCACCACTGAGACTCCCAGTCCTCTGCAATTCTCCTCCATTCACATCTGGGCACAGAGCATCCTATATGCACAGTTTCCACGTCCCCACTGCCCCGGAGCCCTGTGCTGGGGGTACACCTGCACAGAGGTGTGCAGAAGACCACCTGCTGCCTCCTACTCAGCACCACGCTGGTCTCTGCCGCCCTGCCTCCATGCCACCTCCTTCCCACACGTTCCAGCCCAGCAGGTGGATGCAGCTTTCAGCCCAAGGCTCAGCAGCCCCTCTTCTCACTTCTCAGTCGGAAACTGCTCAGAGCAAGAGCTGAAGGACCCACAGCTCACCTGGGGCCAGGCTGTCAGGAGCATGGCTGCCATCACCTGGTCTCCCCTTCAGAGCAGGGTTGGAGCTGAGGAGAAACAGAGAGAGGGACAAGTGTGAGGCAAGCCACCCCTACCAGGAGCAGCACAGCCCTCACAGATGTGAGACACAGGTAGCCTGCATCCGAGCAGGCATGTGAACAGGAGCTGCCACAGGAAGAAGAGTGTGATGTGTTCACTGGCTTGGTGCCTAGGACTCCTTCCGGTTGACAGTGATGTTCACTGCCAGGAACCCTATGGATTCACAATTCTGACACATATCATACAAAGAGTGTATATAAAACGTATGCAGAGCCTGAAGGACAATGAAACAAAGAGTCATGTATCAGTGATTCAGTTCAAGAGATAGGACATTACCAAGATCTTTTACTTCTCTTACTCTAAACAAGCATCGCCCTCGATGACACTGCATGAGAAGCTCGGCTGGCTGGGCTGCAGCCCCAGCACGCAGGCCTGGGAGTCAGGCCCCAGGGAGGGAGGCAGTGCCTGGAGAAGAGGGCAGCTGCTCCCCGACATCCTGCCCGGTTCCTGCAGAGCCCTGGACATTCTCAAGAATTCTAGTGCCTCTGAAGAGATCTTGGGAGGTCAGCCTCTGCACGGTCCAGGCTTACCCTGAGGAAGCTGGGCTGGAAGTGCTGCCTTTCATACTTTCCAGCCTCTGACAGCAAATAAGCCAAGGCTTGGACTTTTGCCTCAGCCCCTGAGAGAAGAGATCCTGACAGTATCTAGAGTCCCATGACCCAGCGCCTGTTGTTCATTATATTCAAGAACACATGGACTGGTTATTTTCTGAGTTTTATTGTTACTAAAGTCAGTCTTGAAATTTTACATTTTTCTAAAACCTAAGTGGGAGCTAAACTATGGCTACACAAGGGCACACAGAGTGGTATAACAGGCATTGGAGACTCACAAGAGAGAGGCTGGGAGGGGGTGAAGGATGAAAAACTACCTATGGGGTACAATGTACACCACTTGGGTGATGGGTACACCAAAAGCCCAGCCTCCACTACTATAGAAAATACATATGTAACAGAATTCAACTTGTACCTCCCCAAATTAAAAAAAAATAGAAAATTATTTAATCTTTAAAATTACATCATCCAAGTGCATTTAGAATAAAAAAATTAAATGGTATAGAACATGAAAAAAATTATGCAGGTTCACATGGCTTTATTCATTAAGAAACATATATATGTATTATAAATCTATAGAAAATCAGAAGACAGACACAAAATGATAAAATCATTGCCTGGCATTAGGGTATGGTTTTTTTAAGTTTTAATATTCTATTTTTATTATTTAAAATTTAGAGAATAAATAGTAACATTACTGTTGAAATTAAAAAAGAAGAAATTTTACATTTTCCTAAAATATCCATTTCTTCCAGGATTTCAACTTTACCAGTAAAGAGCTGTGGAAAACACTGGTTCATGATTCTTTTCATTTCTTCCCTCTCTGGAACTACTTTGCTGTTCCCACTTCTTCTTTTGAACATATGCACTTTCCAGACCTTTTCCCCAGGGTTAGTGTTATGGACTAAATTTTATATACCCCCCAAATTCATATATTGAAGCTCTAACCCCCAATGTGACTGTATTCAGAGATAGGGCTTGTGAGGAGGTAATAAAGTTAAATGAAGTCCGAAGGGTGAGGCCCTAAACCAACAGGGCTGGTGCCTTTATAAGAGGAAGAGACACTGGAACGCATGCTCACACCCACTCACTCTGCCACTCTCCACCCTGTGAGGACACAATGAGAAGGCTGCCACCTGTAAGCCAAGAAGACAGCCCTGGCAGGAACTGAAATCAGCAGCACCTTGACCTTGGACTCCAGTTTTCGGAACTGTGAGAAATAAATACGTTCTGTTTAAGCCACCCAGTCTATGGTATTTTGTCATGGGCTGCCAATAAATCCCAAGCAGACTAATATACATAGGCGGAGCAGTAGTTTATTTACTAATCTTTTAATGTGGTTTTCTTTTATTTTCAAAGAACCAGCTTTTCCATTTATTAAGTAATACTACTTTCTTCTATTTGTTTTTAATTCACTAATTCTGCTTTATTAGGTTGTTCCTTTAGCTCTGTAAGGGACAGTTTAAGCCTCACTCCAAATCCTCTTGTCCCATCCTCAGTCCAGTTTTATAAAGGCTTTGACCAACTTTGGGAAGCTTCAACTTACCAACATCTCTGCAAAAACCTACACCACATGCCTGGTTCTTGCCCTGGGGCTTCTCTGGTGTCCCGTATGGGACACCTGTGGACACCTGCTGGGTCCTAAAGTGCAAGGGAGTTAACAACTGCAGGGCCACCCTCCACCAATAGGGGACAGAAGCTAAGGGATAAATGTTAAATGTTCCCTCCCCACCCCACCCCTGTTAGTCCCCAGGTGGGCAGCCTTGAGACTCCAAGGCTCCTCAAAGACCCTGCAAGACAGAGTACCATCATCAAAGACCCTCGGAGACAGAGCCGGTTGAGGGCTGAGCCTAACAACACATCCTTGTACTGGCTGTCCCTCCTTCTCTGTTTCGCTCCCCTTGTCCTTCACGCTGCTCCTGTAACCACACTCCTAAGGAAATTCCTATGCACAAATCTTAGTTCAATGTTCTGCTTTTGGGGGAAGTTAGACTATAAAAGGTTTTTTTCCTACCTTCTTGAAGTTGCATCATTTATTCATTTATTTTCATTCTTTGCCTTGGCAATTAAAGCTTGTAAGGCCATAAATTTTCCTCTGAATATGCTACTAGACACAATCCAGGAGTTTTTATATTTCACGTCTTAATTGCTATTTTATAGCCAGTCAGCAACTCTGTTTTGTCTCTGATTTAACACTTGTTTAGGACAGTGTGTTGGTGCTCATTTCTTCTCTGTTGATAAGTTCTGGCTTTAGTGCAAGATGTTTAAATAACCTGATGTATTAAGTTCTACTTTATAGATTTTTCACGTTATTTTGTGGCTAAGTATCTATTTAAAAAAATATTATGTAGTGTTTACAAAGAAAACTTATTCTACAATGACAGTATAATTCTACTTGAATCTAATAAATCAATTCTACAAATTACATTATAAAGATTTTCTACATAATCCTTGATTATTTTTACCTAATTAAACCAAGACAGCCAGTGAAGAGCTAACACTCAGAAAACACTGAGCCCAGGTACATGATGAGAAAGTCCTTTCAGTTCTTTAAGAAATGAATAATTTTAGGGCCAGGCATGGTGGCTTTTATCTGTAATCCCAGCACTTTCGGTGGCCAAAGAGGGAGGACTGCTTGAAGCTAGGAATTTGAGACCAGCCTCAGCAGCATCGAGAGATCCTACCTCTACAAAAAATAGAAAAATTGGCCAGGTGTGGTATCCTCAGTCTATAGTCCTAAGCTACTCAGGAGGCTGAGGTAGGAGGATGGCTTGAGCCCAGGAGTCTGAGGTTGCAGTGAGCTATGATGACGCTACTGCACTCTAGTCCAGGCAAGAGTAAGACCCTGTCTCAAAAAAAAAAAAGAATAATCCTATAACACCATTTAAACTGTAGCACAGCACAGCAAAGTAAGTTTCCCAGTTCCTTTAATGATGCCAGTGCAATCTTAATACAAAAACCATAGACCAGTCTCATTTATGAATAGTGATGCAAAAATTCTAAATGTTAAGGAATAGACTCCAGTAGTTCATTAAAGTAATGTATCATGACTAAGTAGATCATCCCATGAATTCAAGTAAAGCTCAATATTACTATACAAATTAGTATCTTTTCCACATTAATAAATCAAAGAAAGATAAACATATTATCCATCTCAACAGATGCCAAAGGTGTCTGAAATAATTCAACATTCATGCCTAATTTTAAACACTCAGGCTAGGCGCGGTGGCAGTGGTTTGTGCCTGTAATCCCAGCACTTTGGGAGTCCAAGGCAGGAGGATTGCTTGAGTCCAGGAGTTTGAGATCAGGCTGGGCAATACTGCCAGACCCCGTCTCTACAAAAACTAACTAAATAAATAAACACACCTGAGAGAAACTCTCATATATAGGAGATATGTGCAAAAATATTCGTTATCGGCTGTATTTAAATAGCAAAAAACTGGAAACAACCCACAGATCCACTGAGAATACATCAATAAATTTTTATAGTTTTTACAATGGAACATCACCCAGCAGCTACACACAACATAAATGAATTTAGGAATATCATATGGAATTATGTCAATCCCAGATGATTAAACACAATGATGCCATTTATATGAAGCTCAAAAACAAAAAAGTTAAACATTGTTTACAGATATATGCATACGTTATACAAATCCTTTTAAAAAATAGTAAGGCTATGATTAACACCAAATTCAAGATAGTAGTTACCTTTAGGGGTGGGAGGCTGGGAGTTGGGTTGAGGAGAAGCACAGTACTGGCAATGTTCTCTTTCTTAATTGGGTGGTGTGTTCACGGGTGCTCATTTATATATATATGTAACATATAAACATATATATTTAATACACACACACACACACACAAACCAGCCAGGAGTGAAGGTGAGGACCCAAAATGGAATACTAACAACAGCAAAGGAGCCTCACTATACTACAACTGAATAACATAACCATACTGAAGTGGTGGGAAGGAAAAGAACTAAGTAATTTTGGAAAACAACATTTTTACTGAACACTATAAGGCTAAAGACAAAAAGACTTGTAATAGAATACTGTAGGCTAGGTAGTAAATTTGTTTTGCAAGGGGTTGAATTAGCAATGCTTAAACTATTTTACGTGTATTCAAGAACTGTGCAAATTCGTAATTACACTGCAGATGTCGTTTCCAAGTAACTGTCACCCTACAGCCCAAGAGGAGTAGGGCCGAGTTACCTTTTGGGACTGGCAACACAGTAGGAGACAGTGGCCACCAAAAGCCAGGCTTCTTCTGCTCCCGGGGGACTGGCAGGGGATCTGCTTTTCCTGCGCTCCCGGTCGGTCCTGATTCATGACCTTATGTCGCGAGACTGGGAGCCCACAGTCCAAACCTGAGATGCAAGACCTCAAAGTGTCAAAAAACTTGTGGTATCACCTCAGGCTGCTTCACTCCCGCAAATCTTCATCCCCTGGCTGCACCGACTTATCTTCCCCGAACAGATCAAGTAGTAAATACTGGGGGCCTCGTGGCTCTGACAGCAACACAGGCTTTGCATTCCACGGGAGGAAAGATATTGGGACTCCAAGACCAAAGCGGGAGCCGAGGAGGGCGGAAGAGGACCCCGGGCCGCCGCCGTGCTCCCTTCCCCCAGCCCAGGCCTCCCAGCAGCGGAGTCCACAGGAGACCCAGCTCCACCCAGACTGCAGGCGCGCCTAAACCGCGCCCAGAGCCTTGGGGCCGGGCACCGCCCACGAG
Organism: Eulemur rufifrons; assembly: GCF_041146395.1. Classification (NCBI taxonomy): domain Eukaryota; kingdom Metazoa; phylum Chordata; class Mammalia; order Primates; family Lemuridae; genus Eulemur; species Eulemur rufifrons. Next base: position 15,214,446 of record NC_091005.1, on the reverse strand, counting down.
GCCCGCAGGCCAGCACTCACCTTCGCAGCCCGCGGCTCCGCGGCGCTGCCGGAAATGCGTCACCAGGCCGAGTCCGCGCCTTTCTAGGAGCAGGGTCGCCCCTCTCTATGGTGCTCTCGCCGGCCCGCTGCGGCCGCAGCCCTGTCTTTCAGAGCTTTGCTCCCTTGGCCCTTCTCCCTCTGGTTTGGCCCGTGAGGGTCGTTACTCCTCCGGGGATTGGAGCAGGCAAGAATCAGCGTCGAGCACGGGGCCCAGCCTGGGGAGGCGCGCCAAGAATCTGAGTCTTGGTAAAGCTGCAGGGCAACTATGTTTGGAAGTCTCCGGACTGGACCAGTGGTTCTCACGCTGCCTGACCCAGATCCAGTGCCCCTTCCTTTAGTTCTTTTTCGTTCACTTTTTCTTTTTCGAGACAGAGTCTCACTGTGTCACCCCAGGCCGGAGGGCAGTGACACGATCATAGCTCACTGCAACCTCAAACTCCTGGGCTCAAACGATTCTCCTGTCTCAGCCTCCCAAGTAGCTGGACACACCACGTCCTGCTCCATTGCCCCCCTTTTCTAGCAAATATTCTGTAATGTCCACTTAATTCTCCTGACCTGAAACTCATAAATAATGGCCTAGAAAATAATAATATAAAGAATCTACATTTTAAACACTAATGTTATGCCTTAAGTGTAATGAAGGAGAAATAAAAGGAGCACAATTTATAATTAAAAAGCACATACTTCAATATGCAAATGTTTGGCCATGACTGCTGTAGGAGACCTAATGAAGTGGTCTGATATTTGTCTTTACACACAAAATTTGCCTGAATTGCCACAGCCACAAGCTGTGACTTATATTGGTGTTTCAAAAATCACAAAAGTGTGATCCAGAATGGTAAGCACTTTTGGATGAAGTTCTGAATGAAACACAGGACATTCTACTGATTATATACTAGTTATAGTCCTGGGACATCAGTGTATGTTAAAACTGTGCAAAAATACATTGTGTTTATCTAGAACAGTTTTAGCTTCTAGGTTCAACTAATTTACAAACAGGGTTTTCATTTACATGAATGTCCAGCAAGACACTTGAAAGTCTGAAAATGTTTTCGACAGGTGGGACTATCCTGTGCAGTGCAGGACTTGTGGCGCTCCTCGCTCCCATCCATAATGCTAGCAGTAATGCCACCACCACCACCAAATGTAACAAAGTACCTCCCATAATTTCCAAAATGAGCCCTGGTGGAGGGGAGACAGTACTAAAAGTCACTGGATTGGACCACCCTTACATTCCCACCCTCAACCCTGATCGTGTAGCCCTTTCTTCCTTCCAGCTCTGATCCCTCCAATGCTGCTGCACTGGAAGTTGGTGGTTGGCCCAACTCACCTCTCCAGCCTTTTATCACTCCCATTCTTTCCCCTCCCGATTTCAGCCCCACTTGCTGAAATGCTGTTCTCTAAACATACAATACCCTCTCCTTCCTCTGACCCTCCATTTGACTGTTACCGGAAGCGTCAGCTCAAATCCTATTTCCTGTGGGAAGCCAGCCTTCCCTGACCACCCAGAATAAGGCGGGTCCCCCATTTATGTGCCATCACGGCATTTCTCAGGACTTGGAACACCTGTACCTATTTAATGGTGATATTTTATTTAAATATCTAGGTCTTCTCCGGTAGCTCCAGAGAGCAGAGACTATTAATATACCTATCTTGTTCAACGCTGTTATCCTCAGCTAGAGCACAAAACTGAGCACAAAGAAGAGGAGCAATAAATGTTTGTTGCTGGCATGGTCCAAAGGCTCCAGCCCCAACTCCTAGGTAGAACCCTACTTTACTTTTATACCACTGGGGGTAGGATATGTCTTATACCTGGGATCATGGCATTGACCATGGCCAGCAGCCCTTCTCTGCCTAGCCCTGACCCTGATCCTCACTGTTTTCTAAAACAAGCACTTTATGTGGCTGCTCTCATTCGGATAGAGAAATAGTCCCTGTGATTGGGCAGAGTGGGATTACACTGCTCTTACCAATAAGTGCTAGTTGTCACTTCTTTCTAGACTCAGACGTCAGACCTCTAGGTAGGAGTGAGGGCTTATTGAAAGAAATAGGAAGGAATTAGGAGATCACACCATCACATAAATGCTGGCCACAAATAGTTGGATCACAAATAAGTTGCTTTATTTTACAGGTAAGAAAATAAGGCCCCCTAAAAACCCACAAAACTCCTACTCCTAAGAGTGCTCGGACAGACACAAACCGAGTTACAAAAGCTCTATGGTAGGTCTGGAGAGGCAGAGACCTCTAGTTGTCTGTCAACCTCTGTTCTTCCATTCTTATATGGTATCAGAATCTCTAGCAAGGCACAGGACAGCCTGGGGAAAAGGCACACATTTCCTAGCACTCTTTAAAGCAAAGTGTAGCCAGGTGACCCTGGCAAACGGGCTGTAAGAAAATGCGATGTTGTGTCCATAAAGACAAGGGACATGCCCTCCTTGGCCCCAGACCTCCATCAGCTGGGTGGAATGTTGACCAGCGTGAGCCTCTTGGACCATGTGGATGAAGGTGTGTCTCCTGACGATGACAGAGCAGCTAAACAGAGTCACGGAGCTGCTATATCAGCCCCAGACTGCTTACCTCCAGATGATACACAAGCAAGAGATAAACTTTCATCAGATTTAAACCACATTTATTTGGGTTCTTTAAATTAATTCCCAAGCCCATAGCCTAACTAATCCCAACAAAAATGAGGAAAGATGAAAAATCACAGAACACAATAGTTAAAAATTTAAGCTGGCTTTTATATTTCAGCATTATGCAAGTCCATCTTCATGGTGGGCCTGCAGCCATGATGCCTCAGTTTCCTCCTGCTCAGCTCGAAGACTTCTCCTGTACCCTCTGTCCCTACAGTCCCAAGGCCTCCCTAAAACCCCTCCTACCTGACCACCAGGGAAAACTGATAATCTTCTCACATTAAAATATCTTTTTTGGCATTTCCAGTTTTAATATAACAGAGTAAAGATGGTTTTACCTGGTTCTTCTCTTAAAAATTGTGATGAAACAGTAAGAGTCTGGTTGGGATTCACGCTAGGTGTTCAAGGATTCTTCACTATTATTAAAGTTTTCTTCAGTTATTGATATTGTGAATTATATTAACAGAGCATTCAGTCTACTATGTGAAGAATTATACTAGAGTACAGAGAGATCGTATTTGCAAAGCAAGCAAGCATATATAGGAATAAGTTTTAATAATGTTTAAGACATATATTAAGAAAATTTTTAATACTCAGGAACTAAACCAATGAAAAAAGCCTGTAAAAATGGAAGGGCATGGGTAATCTTTCAGTAGAAGGGTATTTTTCTTGATTTAATCAATGAGTCCAGTGCTATACCAAATAAAGCCCCAGAAGGAAAGTGTACCCAGGGACCAAAAACTAGCAAGAAACTAAAACCAGAGGGATTGGTCTGGCCTGAGGTACTGAGCTAATGCTTTGGGCAATGTGAGTTGGGCTGGTGGAGATCTGTAAGTCTGGATATCTGAGGAAGCTGAACTGTAATATTCAGGAGGCCAGCAGGAAGACAAGAGCGGGAATGGAGACTTCTCTCTTACACACATACATCCACCAAAATGCCTGGACCCATGAAAGGATAAATCAGAAAAAAATTCTCATGAGCAAATAGATGTAACAAAGAGGGTTGTGGTCCTTGCCTCAGTTTTGAAGTGGCAGGGGGAATGCTCCTAAGGACTTATAATCATAGTTTGTATCACTGCGTGCAGAGTTTAAATGAATACTACCTACTTGGACCAGTAACTCATAATCCAAGAAATTAAATTAAAAACTAATCTAGATAGACTTCTGAAATAGTCACTACAGAATTAGCAGATTATGACATTTAAAAATCTGCATCCTGTATGTTCAAAAGTTAAGTGGAGCCATGGAAGATATTTAAAAAGACCCAAATCAAACTTCTAGACATGAAAATCTGTAATGTACAAGGAAAAGTACACTGGATGGAATTTAGATAAGACATTGCAGATAAAAAAGATTAGTGAATTTAAGGACATATCAATAGAAACTATCCAAAAAGAAACAAAGAGGAAAAAACTAAAAATAAGTGTACAGGACCAGGCATGGTGACTCACGCCTGTAATCCCAACACTTTGGGAGGGCAAGGTGGGAGGATTGCTTCAGGACAGGAATTCAAAGCTATAATGAGCTATGATCACACCACTTAATTTTTCTGAAACTTCCTTCATTTATCTGAAAATGAGGTGATATTACATAGTTGTTGTAAATACTATACATATTGTTTCACTTAAAGTACAAACAACAAGGACTGCGATTCAGTAGTTACTTAAGTAATGTTAATTTTTTCCTCCTCTACCTTATTTGTGGATCTGAGCATCCTTCTGTATTTGTCAACAGGAAATAATTAATGCATAAGTTTGTAGATGTGACATTATCATAACTAGGAGAGAGAGCTATAGTGCCAAACTCCCCCAAAGTTTGATGTGCATAACCTCATGGAAACTTGCTAACAGCAACCAAGTTCAGAAGCTTTTTACCACAGAGAAATCAGACCCAATCCACTGTATGTTTCTGAAAGGAGGTTTTCTGAAAAGAGGTTAACAGTTGAGGGTTAGCAAGTAAGGAGAGCGTATGGAAAAGAATCAAGCCTTTCTCCAAATGAATACAACATACCTTCTTTCTTGCATGTGTTGCCTAACAGTTTGCTTCTTATATGTGCCTAGGAAGAGCCCTGAATATTCTTCCTTATACAGTACAATCAGGCATTAGATATTTTCCCTTAATTTGAAGGATTTGGGCCTCCAGAATAAGACAACGGTACTGGGTACCAATCCTACAGAGCCCCCAATCCTACAGAGCTCCCCCCAAGGGAGCCCAATTTTTAGATCTGATAATGAAGTCTCCTACAACTGTGGTCCCCAACCCTCAGGCTGCAGACCATTGCCAGTCCTGTTAGGAACCGGACTGCACAGCAGGAGGTGAGCAGCAGGCAGGCAAGCGAAGCTTCATCTGTATTTATAGCCACTCCCCATTGCTCACATCACTGCATAATCTCTGCCTCCTGTCAGATCAGGGGTGGCATTAGATTCTCATAGGAATGTGAACCCCATTGTAAACTGCATATGCAAGGGACCTAGGTTATGCACTCCTTATGACAATCTAATGCCTGATGATCTGAGGGGGAGCTGAGGTGGTGATGCTAGTGCTGGGGAGTGGCTGCAAATACAGATTATCATTAGCAGAGAGGTTTGCCTGCACAATAAATGAAATGTGCTTGAATCATCCCGCACCCATTCCCCCTTTCCACCCCCTACCTCCCTGCCCATGGAAAAATTGTCTTCCATGAAACCGGTTCCTGGTGCCAAAAAGGTTGGGGACCACCGCCCTAGAATAAAGAGAAAGGATCCCAACCCCCATCTTGTCATAAAGTCCCAGGAAATTAGCAATGCCCACCGCAACGTGTGTTTATTACGCTGGCGTTCAAGTAAAAGGGACTACAACAGAAAACAGGGCTACTGTGGTGCTGTCCAACGTGCTAGCTCTACGTCATTCGGGTGTCCATGGAGCTCTCCAAGGTCCTGGCTCTGGCTTCAGAACCCTTGTTCTCCAACCCGTTGCTGGTCCCTCTGATTATATTTTAAGCCTCATCTCCAGATACTTGTCTCATCCTCCCTCTCCCTTTGAACTCGTTGGCCAGAACCTGACGCATCTCACCTAGCCACCCTGTTCCTGCTTCTCTTTGCCTGTCACCCTGCCTCAAACTCCAGAGAATTCTAAGGATGAGAATTTTTTTTTGTGGACACAAATGGCCAAGAGAGGCTCTTCTAGAAAGCTTTCTTGCATCTTAAAGATTTCTATAAACATGAGTTATTGGCTTTGAAAATTTAAAAAGACAGGGACTAGATATTGTTCTTGTTGGTAACAATAAATTACCTCAACTCAATTTAAGCATAATGAAAGTATAGTAAGATTGGAAACTTCATTATGTTCCAATTGCTTTATTTAAGCACATTACACTCCCTTCCTGAGTTACCTTGCATGCAGGTCTTCTGAGCTATAAAAACATCTTTCATCTGAATTGAACTTTACTATTAGACACTTTTGTGTTTATTATGTTTTTTTCTTCACATCAGCCTGAGAAAGGTGCAGAGATATTATATCTATTTTATAGATAATGAAAAACAAAACTTACAGGTTGCAGCCTTTCTCTGAAAGACCTCAGGGGAGCCAGCTCACTGACTCAGGTATTTGATAAGAAGACACCCATTTTCAGGTGGTGTTGAAGAATAGATGTTTAACTTCCCAATGCTACACAGCTATCAAGGGTGGGGGAACCTAAGAACTGGATCCCCTGCCTCATCTATAGACATATGCTACCTCCCCCACAACAGCTATACTGGGACACTGTACTAGACAGATTTTACTACTTTAGTTCAACTCAGGCTTCCCCTTACAATGCCAATCCCCCAACTACCTCTGTGAAGCTGAGCACAGTCCTTGTCTTGTCTTGTTCCTCTTCTCCACCCCTAATGAGCTTGTTTCCCGCAACAACCCTGCTTCTGTTGCCAAGACACAAACTTTACATCCCACCTCTACAGGGCATACTATATATTGGTTAGAACATGAGCTCTGGACCCAGGCTGCCTGCGTGTGAATCCCTACTACACTTACTATGTCCTTGGACAACCTAATTAATTGGTTTCCTCAACTGTAACATGGAGCTAAGTACATCCCCTTCTTCATAGAGTTGTACTGAGTAAATGTGTGTCGTGATTAGGAAAGTGTCTGGCATATGGTAACTGTCCCCCCCAAAATTACTGCTGTTATAATTTACCAAAGGGCAGTTGTAGCTGATGAAACATGTGAAACTAACAGTTCCCCACCACAGTTACTTTAATTAGTTTCTTTTCTGGGTGACTTTTAGATTTTCTTCCCTCAAAACGATACCCCTAGAAATAACCCAAATGCTCATCAATAGTAAGCAACTTATGTAGCAGAATACTATATCATCACTAGCAGTGATAATGAATCTATACTGATGATTCCATTGCATAACAGTACAAAAACAGGCAAAATAATTTATGGTGACAGAAGTCAGAATAGAGATTATGATGAGAAGTAGTGACTGGAATGGAATACAGGGAGACATGAGGTGCTGGTATGTTCTATTTCTCTATCTTGGCAATTGTAAGACTATGTTCTTTGTAAAAATTCATGTTGTACAACTATGACTCATGCATTTTTGTGTATGTTATACTTCAATTAAAAAACGTCTACTTCAGCGACTATCCCAGCCTATTATTCATTGGTCAGTGCAAGCACCTGATACAGCTGCTCACCCAACTGCTGGCAACTAAAGAAGAGGTGGTGAAGCCCCCCAGGCGCTACACTCTGGGGCAGGTAGTTTGGAATTGGGTAGGGTGACTCCAACAGTGGCTGGCAGCAGAAAGACACATAGGAAAAGAGGGTGCAGATTATATTCATCACCCAAACAAAAGGGCTAGCTCTGTTTCCCTACCAAGATGTCTCTGCAGTATCCCTTCTGATTGAGAACCACAGCATTTCCTTGGCCCACTAACCAGATCAAAGAGCAGAGTGGGCATGTTATTGTAGGCATTAAGCTGGCAAATATTAATACCAGGCTATAATACGTACAACAGCCTGACATTTGTCAGCTTAATGCCTACAACAGCACCCATTCAAAATAAAAACTGGGTATAAACAGAAAATGAAAGCTTTAAGAGTGAAAGGTTTCAGTTTCATAGTTAAGACTTTTCTTGAGAATGGATTCACTGATGCAGACAGTTTTATAGTGACATCAAGATTTCTGTTATAGAGCTTAAGTTAGAATTCCTATTCACTGGTGGTGTTCTGATGTAGACTGCACTCTCCAGTGTTGCAATGTGTTTCCTAGTCTCATTACAATCACGGCGTCTGGGAGCTACCATGGCTATAGCTAAAGACTTTCCACATATTATACACACAAGACATTTCTCCACCATCAGGAATGTTATCCCTCAAGACTTTTCAAATAATTGTTACACCAATAATGCTCTGTATAAGTCAAAATGCTGTTCCAAGGGAAGAAAACCTAATTTAAACTTGCCTAAGCAAAAAACAAAACAAAAACGAAAGTGGAATTTATTGGCTACTGAAATCCAAAAACCCACATGTATTTCTAGCTTCAGACATGATTTAATGTAGCTGTTCAAACAATGTCTTCAACATTTGATTGCTCTTCAACTCTCAGGTATCTTTTGCTGTGCTGACTTTATTCTCAGCCTCTGTGAAAATCTAGGAGGTCTTCTCAGCTTTAAAACCAATGGAACAAAAAAGAAAAGGAGTATTTCTTCCTATTAGCTCTTGTTCTTGCCAAGTCCTGGGACTGTTACCAGACCACCTTAGGTCACCTACCGACATCTGAACCAGTAACTATGGCTTGAGGGAAGGATCTGAGGCTGAGCCTGGTCTGTGTCACACATTCTACTCCTGAGTGGAAGACAGAATCTAAAAAGAAACTGAGTGTACTATTATTACCAGTAAAAAGGAGTAAAAAATTCTGGAAGGCCAAAACGACCAATGTCTAGCATAGGCTTCTCTCCAGAATGGACATGCTCAAGATGACCTAGCTGGGAAGAAGTCCGAAAGGCTTTTGTGTACTTGCTACGCTCATAGGATTTCTCTCCAGTATGGATTTTTTGATGCTGAAGAAGATTTCTTTTGCTAGTGAAGACTTTTCCACACTCACCACATATATAGGAAGACTTTTGAATATGAATTCTTAGGTGTCTTTTTAATTGTTCTTGAGTTCTGAAGGCTTTTCCACAATCTACACAGTCAAATGGTTTCTCCTCGCTGTGAATCCTCTGGTGCCGAGTTAGTTTTGTATGAAAATTGAAGGCTTGTCCACATACTTTACAAGAATAAGGCTTTTCCCCTGTGTGAATACGCTGATGTTGGCTAAGATGGGAAGTCCTTCCGAAGCATTTGCCACACTCATTACACTCATAGGGTTTCTCTCCAGTGTGGATTTTCTGATGCCGAATTAGTGGTGAATTACCAACAAAAGCTTTTCCACACTCGTTACACTCATAAGGTTTCTCCCCAGTGTGGATTCTCTGATGTATGACAAACTCAGAACTACTGGTGAAACTGTTTCCACACTCGGCACAGTGATAGGGTCTGTCCCCGCTGTGGATTCTCTGATGCCTGATCAGATTTGCGTTGTCATTAAAGGCTCTCCCACACTCCTCACACTGATAGGGTTTCTCTCCAGTGTGGATCCTCTGGTGCCGAATTAATGAAGAATTGCCGTTAAAGGCTTTTCCACACTCATTACATTCAAAGGGTTTCTCCCCAGTATGGATTCTCTGGTGTCTAACATAGTAAGAAAAATAGCTGAAGCATTTTCCACATTCCTCACATCTGAAAGGTTTCCTTGCACAGTGGATTCTTGGAACCTTTCCTCGAATATTTTTCACTACGGGGATTTTTTGGTGCTTCTCCTCTTCGCATGTTTCTGGGAAGTCAGTTCTCTTAGGGACACTCTTCTTCAGCCCACATGACATCATCATATCATCTCTTTCTTCAGAAACTCCTTGTGTTGACACGGACTCACGGTCAATATTGGTCTCAGCACCTTACATAAGAAATAGAAAACACAAATGCCACAGGAGAATTATAGTAAAAACAACAGAACATCAAAAATTAGGTGGCTTTGAAAGACATGATTCCAATCTCCACATTAGTCTGCTGAGAAGATAAGGCTGCCAATATGAAAACGCCAAACATCACATAGGCAGAGCACAGCCAAGGCGGAACAGGCTATCAGTGTGCACAGCACATATCAGATTGCTTCCTAAGCTTTTCCACTCTAATATTAATCTGAATGCCTTCTGGTCATCCCTGGTATGATCTAGTATCTTTTGAACTTACAGGCCTACAAGACACCAAAGACAACACAGGCTTTAAGAAAAAGTAGTGACACTGGGGCTGGCAAGACTCAGAGGAAGGAAAACAAAGAGTCAGAAAGCAAAGGCAATGGATGAACTGTTGTTCTTTTTAAAAACTGATACCCTGCAGATGTCACAAAAGATTGAACACACTGAGCATTAAGGGCACTAGGTTGTGGCAAAACAGAGAGAAAGAAAGTCACAGCGGTGCTTAGAGGACATCACCACCAATATGCTACATGATTACCTAGTCCAGAGGTTCTTAACTGCAGTCCACAGATAGACTACAATTAAGGAGACAGGGAAATACCCTAAAACTGCTGGCAACTGCCACATCTTGGCATCAGACTCTCAAAGTCTGAACCTCAAACATGCAGAGAAACTAATGTCCTAGACTCCCTGCCTATTTGGAAAGGGAAGAACTTGTTTACTTAGACACACCAAGAGTACAGAGTATTCTTTCTTATATTAGCAGAAAGGAGTCAAGCAGCAGCCCATATAATGGATTTTGTGTTCCCAAAGATTGTATGACACTTGAACTAAGTTAAACACTTTATATAAAATCTATTTTATGTATAATGTTGGACTAACTTTGTTTTAACATTATTTGGATTACTGGGACTCATCTGCTGGTTAATGAAGTTCATCCTATGCATGTGAGTTAAACGAGCAAAGGCCCTCAGAAGGAGAGTGTTGGGAAAGGAGAGATCTGAGACTGAAGTAAAACACAGTAACCAACAGTCTGAAAAAGAATGATCACAGAATTGAGAACCTGGTGGCCTGTTCTCACATCCCTCCCTCTCTAGCTACTAGTTTATGCAAATATTATAAAATCAGGACCAAGTAACCCCAAAACTCTCTATTTTCCCTGCGGTCCCATACTCTGCCATTCATCTTGATCAGGATCCCTGCGGCAGATCGTCCAAGCAACCAACATTCCCTATACCCCAGCTGAGCCCCCACCTCCCTAGTTCTCTAGTCACTGTGACCTCCTTCCTGCTGAAAGAAACCAAGGCTGCCCAGGTGCAGGGCCCTGGACTTCTTTCTCTTCGATTTCCATACCCTCCCATCCCAAACTGCCCTCTCAAGTCTCACATTTTCTCAACACCTCCTCCCACATCCTCTGACATACCACCCTAGCAGCTGTACCTTCTCTTTCTTCATCTTCAAGCTCCTTTAGATCCTCAAATCCACTGGAGCTTAGTGATCACCCCATCATATCCAATTTTTTCTTAGTGTTTTTCAAACTGCCTAGCCATTAGTCATAAACTGATAAAGTGTGCCACTACTGTTGTAAAACAATTTTTGAAATGAAATACGCTAGCCTACATTAGAACAGAATATAATAGAAAATATCCACACACACTGCAAGAGTAAGGGTAAATTTTGGTTCTGGAGACCCTTTTCAAAGTACATATGACTGCACAGGGTTTTGCTGCAAAACAATGCCTACTCAGGGTCATAATGAAAAAATTGAAAAAAATTTGCTGCTGTGTCTACTATATTTTCTTTCATTCCTAAACTTATCAAAATAAGAGGCTAAAGGGCTGCTCCAACTTTGCCATCTTTCATTTACTTGCTCCCTGCAAACCACCTGCATGAAACTCCTGTCTCTGCCTTCGGTTTCACTGTTCACTCTCGGTGGCCCTCCTCTCTTCCCTTTCTCACTGAAATTAAATATCCCTTCATATTAAAGATTCAGGCCTCTTGTTTTTTTTTTAAATCTCTGGGGGTCATTTCAACCCAACTCTGGTAGAGTACCCTTTCAGACCCAACCTTTATCTTGGACTCTCCACCACCTTCTCAGTGGCCTGCTCCAGTCATCCACTCACTGCACACCCTGTGCTCATACGAATTATAAAAGCTCCAACCATGTCAAGACTTCCCAGTATTATCTGACTCAAATCACCTCTTTTATGGCCAATCTTGGTAAGATCTGGTCAATTTTACCTCCATACTTTCCTTCCCAGTCCCAATAGCACTCAAGACTTTTAGCTTTTTATATCTGTCTCCATAATTTGTATCTTCCAGAGCTTCTTACACAAAGCTTGGCACATGTTAAGTGCTCAAAAACTGTTCTTGAATAAATCTGTCCCATCCAAGGAAGGAGGACCACTGGGGTAGGCAATATTGAAACTCACAAAGGATGGATTCAAGATTGCAGATGAGATGTACATGCAGATGAGTGGTTACACGTTGATAAAAGATTGGTGGGAAAGTTTCATATTTTACATATTAGGAGAAATCATCTATTATATTTAAATCCTGCCCAGCATGACTCTTTTTAAAATACAATGCTCCAGGGCCGGGCATGGTGGCTCATGCCTGTAATCCAGCACTTCTGGATGCCAAAGTGAGAGAATCACTTGAGACCAGGAGTTCAAGACCAGCCTGGGCAACACAGTGAGACCCCCATCTCTACAAAATATTTAAAAATTAGCCAAGCGTGGTGGCACACACCTGTAGTCCTAGCTACTTGGGAAGCTGAGACAGGAGAATCAATACCCAGGAGTTCAAGGTTGCAGTAAGCTATGATTGTGCCACTATACTCCAGCCTGGGCAACAGGGCAACACTGTATCTCCGGAATAAAAAAAAAAAAAAATACAGTGCTCCATAAAACTCTACACTTGTTGGTTCTAAACCGGACTCACCTTTATAGATGTCCCTGGTCCTCTCTGTAAGGGGTTCATCCTGTGCCTCCAGGCCCCAAGGCAAATCCCCTCCCTCCAGAAGTGAGACCAGTGCAGGTTTGGGAACTCGGAATCCTAGAAAGGGTAAGAAAATGATAACCTCTCAGTCCTGTATCTGCTGTGTCAAAAGAAGGAAAACCCCAGGAGTCTCAGAAAGCATAAGACCCATAGAGGATGGCTCAGGACTGGAAAAGGCCAAAGAGATTTTTATCAATAGGAAACTGAGCATTTGTGACCTCTTTCTAAAAACCACTTAAGCGTAGATAAATTAGTGAGATTCTGCAAGGCATGTGCAAACACAGGGAAGGGCTCACACTCTTACCAGGGGACAGCAAGTCCCTTCACTGGGACCAAACTGACCCAAGACCTCTCCCTACCCTGCAATCTCTGAAGTTGGTCATTGGGCCTCAGCCTTCGAGCCACGCAGTGGAGGATATCAGAGACAACCCCGCCTTCTCCAACCGCACCCCCAGCCTATAAAAGCAAGGTAACAGGAAAGTACAGATCTGAGTCACAGAAAGAAAATGACCTTACCCACAATAGTCAAGTTCTCATAATTCTCCAGCATCACACTTCTGTACAGGGCCCTCTGGGTGGGAGAAAGGCCAGCCCATTCTGTCTGGGTGAAGTGCACAGCCACGTCCTCGAAGGTCACCACCTCCTAAAACAACAGGTTCCTGCTGCCCCAGAGCCAATCCTCTGGCTCCAGGCCAGAGTGTGGGGGAGAGGGGACAGTACTGAGGGCCCAAGGGAGGGTCCTGTGAGGGGTCAGTAATGAGAAAGGTGAAAGAACTGAATATTAGATCATTACATGACTACTACTACAACCAAAAGTCTGGAACTTCTCTACCAGAAGAGCTAACATTAGGACACAAAACTTACCATAAAACATGATTTAACATTTTTGAAAACCCCGGAAAAAAGTCTCCCATTAGTTAAACTACATACAGCAAAATTTCTTTGATTCTGCAAATACTTTTGTCTTTCATTGTTGCACCTAAAAGTGGACAATTAGCTTCAAGTGGCCTCTCAGGACCCACCTGCTCCCACTTTGCTGCTGTTTAAGTCCCAGACAATCCATCTGTCCCACAAGTGCTCAATCTGCCCCAAATGTCACTCCCACATAATAACTGATTCGTGGTTTGTCCTGATAACCTGTCTCATCCAACCCCATCCGATGCCTGAAAAAGGGGCTGTGCTGCCTGTGCTCAAGAACATCCAGCAGAGGCAACTCGGCCACCTGAGGCAGTCCATTCTGCTTCCTGATGGGTCTTCCTAGGAGAAAATGCTTCTGACATCATATTGTTGCCACTGAGTAGCTCTTGTAGGGGCTTATCTTTTTTTTGAAACAGAATCTTGCTCTGTTGCCAGGCTAAAGTGCAGTGGTGTCGCCATAGCTCACTGCAACCGCCAACTCCTGGGCTCGAACGATTCTCCTGCCTCAGCCTCACAAGTAGCTGGACTACAGGTGTGTACCACCACACCTGGCCTATTTTTCAATTTTTAGTAAAGGGGGGTGGGGTCTTGCTCTTGCACAGGCTGGTCTCGACCTCCTGACCTCAAGCAACCCTCCTGCTTTGGCCTCCCAGAGTGCTAGGACTACAGGTGTGAGCCAACGTGTTTTATACCTTCAAGACAATTGGTAACAGCTTCTGCCAATCAAGCCTCATGCTTTTTCAATAGCCACTCCTTCCCCTCCCTGATAGCCCCAACACTTCCTTCCCAGAAAGTTCTAGCATCTGGTTTAGAGTCTCTATTCACTCCTCAGACTTTCATATCAAACTTGGTTACCTGGCTGGGCGCGGTGGCTCACGCCTGTAATCCTAGCACTCTGGGAGGCCGAGGTGGGCGGATCGTTTGAGCTTAGGAGTTCGAGACCAGCCTGAGCAAGAGCGAGACCCCACCTCTACCAAAAATAGAAAGAAATTATATGGACAGCTAAAAATATATATAGAAAAAATTAGCCGGGCATGGTGGCGCAAGCCTGTAGTCCCAGCTACTCGGGAGGCTGAGACAGGAGGATCGCTTGAGCTCAGGAGTTTGAGGTTGCTGTGAGCTAGGCTGACGCCACGGCACTCACTCTAGCCTGGGCAACAGAGTGAGACTCTGTCTCAAAAAAAAAAAAAAAAAAACTTGGTTACCTGAAAGCCTCAGTGAATATCCTCCCACCTTCTGATGCCTCAATGATTCCACACATCTCCACTCGCCCCTCATCCCAGCACTGCCTCAGCCTCTGGATGACCCAACACCAAACTAATCTTCCCCCAAACTGGCTCCCTTTGTAATTCATATAAATTAATTGACACAGTGAGTGACAATTTCCCCCCCTTCTCAGTAATATCAATTTCAGCCCAGTCTCCAATGCCAGAAACTTGAGATTCATCTTAGACCATCTCACACCTGACACTGCTCATTGCTGATGAACAGTCATTTAATCAAGTCCTGCCAATTTTATCATCTAAATATTTCTGGAATCTGATTCTTCTTCACCAGTACAATCAGTACACTAGTTCAACAGCTGGGTACACTTAAAACAGCTCCAATTCCAGGCTTATCCCACACTGAATCCATCCTCTGCCCAGGTGACAACCTGATCTGGTCAACTCCTGAATGAATCACCACTAAAAGGAACAGTGGTTCTCAAAGTATGGTCCCTGACCACCACCAGTAACTGCTGCACTGCTAGGAACTTGTGAGAAAGGCAAATTCTCAGGACCCACCCTGAGAGCAATCTATGCTTTGATAAGCCCTCCAGGTGATTTTCATGCACACTAAAGGTCGAGAACCCTGGATTAGAAGATAAAATGCAAGCTCAGAAAACTGAGCTATATCAGGTGACACATACAAAGTGACGGTAGATGCATGACTATGCATAGAGAAACTATTAGTATCTGGGAAGCTCTGCAAGCAAAATCCCAGAGAAGGAATGACAAATCTTCAATGGGGGTAATATAAGATTGGACAAGTGGAAGAAATAACAGAGAAAAACAGCAAGATTTGGCTTGTCTGACAATGGTATCAAGGGAGAACGGAGTCAACAATTACTCAGCAATCTAGAAACTGAATGATCAGGACTGTGATATAGTGATGTCAGTGACTTGTAGAAAATCAGAAGACAGTCAGAGCCAAAAGGAAGATGACTTAGCAGTGAGATAGTCAGGTAGAGAAACTTGACAGGTGTTGAGAAATCTGGGATTGGGACTTGGGATATGGTTTGCGGATGCTAAGTTACTGGATGAGTAAGTCTCAGAAAGAAAGAAATGATAAAGCAACACCCAGCAACTCATCAGTCTTAAAAAGTGAAATATATTTAAGAAATAAATTTCCCTGTCCCCAAAATGCAAAGTACTTATGTTCACTTTACACGTGAAGCCAATTAAGATGCAAAGAGGTCAAGGTCACCATGCCACTGAGGTTTAATGGTATCCCTAACTTCAGGTGCCCTGGCTTAATGTAGGTTTTCCTATCGCAGCCAACTGCCTTGCACAGCCAGCAGTACGGACCTCAAGAAGAATACATGTTCCCTGATTCTGAAGCCCAAACTTCTTTCTTTTGGAGGACAAATGGCATAGGCCCCCTTTTTCTTGTCTGCTTCCTGTCATCCCTTTGCCACCACTTTCCAAGAACCTTGTGACCTTGTTGATCTCGATTACTCCCACCCTTAAGAGTTCCTACATCACCAGCCTGAGTCCCTCA
This sequence comes from Eulemur rufifrons, assembly GCF_041146395.1. Classification (NCBI taxonomy): domain Eukaryota; kingdom Metazoa; phylum Chordata; class Mammalia; order Primates; family Lemuridae; genus Eulemur; species Eulemur rufifrons. Next base: position 15,198,096 of record NC_091005.1, on the reverse strand, counting down.
TCCTCACAAATCTCTCTGTGGCTAGGAGCTACTGAACCTGGGGACCTTCCAACCCACAGAGATCCTCAGCACACAGGAGGCTGTACTTCTGCTTCTAGGATACTCTCTCCTGCCTCCATCTTCACTGGCCCTGACGTCTGGCTGCTCAGCTCCTCACCATCAGCTCTTTCCCCAGCACCTGATCCTACTGGGGGGAGTCAATAGTGGTCTTCCTACTGCTTTGGTTCTAAGACCTGCCAGTGTCACCTCCGTCATCCCCCATTTTCTTCCAATCAGATCTCTGTAAGGCTGACCTGAGGGATCCACAGCTCACCTGGTGTCGGGCTTTCATGGGCATGGCTGCCATCACATGGGTTCCCTCTTAAGAGGCAGGAGCTGAAGAAAGGAAACAAAGAGAACCAAAGTGAGTCCCAACCAGTAAAAGGGTCTCCCTTAAACCAACAAACTCTCAAATAGTAGCAGCAGCAACCACTTGCTAAATGCCCACTGGGTAAGTGGTGTATAAATATTTGCTCTTTTAATCCACACCATACCATGAGGTTTGTAGTTCTGAGGAAACAGATTTTGAAAGGATAAGTAACTTGCCCTAGGTCACCAAAGCCTGTACTCATCAACATCAGGCAAAACAAAGAGTAAAACAAGCAAAAGACACCAAAAAACTTGCAGTAAAACCTAACAAGAGGAATCTCAGACCCTTATTTTTAAAAACAAAATTTTATTGAGAAACATAAAAGGTTAAAAATTAGAAAGTATCATGTTTTTGGATGAAAAATACACATTCTCTTATTCAGTTCTCACAATGATCTTCTGAACCTTTTCTTTTTCCCAAACGAGAGAACAAGGCAAAGAGATTAATTTTCTCTACCAAGATCACTCAGCTGATAAATGGATGAACTTGGATTCCACACCAGATGTGTCAGACTCCAAAGGCCTTGCTTATAATAACTACACTAAATTGCTTCCAGTTGTACCCAACAGGATTTATTTTAGAACTGGCAAAGTGATTTTAAGGTTGATATGGAAGAATAGATAAGAATATCCAAGGAAATTCAGAAAAAGAGTCTTAAGAGTTCCAATCAATGGTGTCCAGTCAAAAACAAACAAACAAAAACAAAGAATCTTAGAGTAAATCTTCCTTTACTTGGACCTGGGGGCAGGCATCTCTTTTGTTCATTGTCCCAATCTAGGACCCAGTGATAATCAGAAACAGATCAGCAAATGACCTGAAAGGCCACCTCAACATGCCAAAACATCTGGGTTATTACTTATCATCCCCTACAGACACTTTGTATTCTTGTTAAACAGTGATGTTCTACAAAAAGCCAGCAATCTTCCCTAAGAGACTCAATGCATGACTCAGTTTCCTGCAAGCCTCATCTTACGCCACCCTCCTCCTTTCTCATAGTTTAGCCACACTGGCTTTCTTTCAGTTTCCTCTACTATGTTAATTCAGGATCTCCATGCTTGCTGTTTCTTCTGTATGAACTACTCTTCTCCAACCTCAAAACCTTTGTAACTGATATTCTCTGTCTGTCATACTCTCCAGTAACCTGTCCACCCTTCACCTTCAGATCACGATCTGTCTCTACAAACCAGGTCAAGTTCCCATTAACACACTCCACTAGCACTTTATTCCTTTTCCTATATGCCACTTATCCCAGTTTGAGACTATACATTGATTTGTGCTTTCTCCATTCAACAGACATTTCTCACATACGTATTTCATGAAAAGCCATGTTTGAGACACAGGAGTGCGGTGGAGAGAGACAAAAAGGCATGATCCCTTCCCCCATGGAGCTTAGTCTAAATGAAAGACACACATTAATCAAAGATTCTCACAAATAACTTTAAGATCACAACTGTGATTAGTGCCAGGGGGGAAACTATCCTAAATGGGAAGGCTTAAGAATATAAATTAGATTAAAAAGGAAACCTTTATAAACATAACAGCATGTGCAAAAGTATGTTCTAGAAGGGAAGGATCAAGAAGGCTGTAGTAGCACAGCCAAGGGGGGTGTGCTGCAAGATGATGCTTTATAAGTCACAGAGTCAAAGCCACACCTTGCGCACGTCAAGGACTTAGTCTTCCACCTACAAGCAATAGGTCATGAAGATGTGAACCGAAATGATCAGATGTGACTAAAATGAGACTTTCCCATTAAGCTCAAAGCTGCCGGGGGCGGGGCCCGCGCCCGCTCATTCCCAGCAGCATCTCCGGAACTTAGAGCAGAAACTGGCGCTTGGCCGCTCAGGAACTAGTTGTTGGCCCGATGAGAAGGGCTTTCCGGCAGACTCGGGCACACAGGGCGTCTCGTTCCACCCAGCAGCCCACATTCTCAGCCTCCATTTTCCAAATCGTCCGGGGCGGAGGAGAACGAAGGCGCCCGAGGGGGAGCGGGACTGGCCCATAAACTGCTTCCGCTGCCCGGACCCGGAGGCGCCGCCTGCCTCGCTCCACCAGGGCCTCAGAGATGAAGCCGAAAGCCTTCTCTAGAGGACAAACGCCCGAGCCTAAGGACTCCCAGGAAACAAACCCCACCACTCACCTCAGGAAAAGCGAAAAGCGCGGCGTGACCGGAAGTGCGTCACTACATCGGCCTTGCGCCCCGCGCGTGCTTCCTCTCTAGGATGCCAGAGCGCTCCTCTCAGTGGTTCTCTGGCTTTGCTTGCCGAAGCATGGGTTTTTTTTTTTTTGTTTTTTTTTTTTTTTTGAGACAGAGTCTCACTTTGTTGCCCAGGCTAGAGTGAGTGCCGTGGCGTCAGCCTAGCTCACAGCAACCTCAAACTCCTGGGCTCAAGCGATCCTCCTGTCTCAGCCTCCCGAGTAGCTGGGACTACAGGCATGCGCCACTATGCCCGGCTAATTTTTCTATATATATATTTTTAGTTGTCCATATAATTTTTTTCTATTTTTAGTAGAGACGGGGTCTCGCTCTTGCTCAGGCTGGGGCATGGGTTTTTAAGCCGGGATTCTCAGAGACTCTAAACGGAAAATAAAGTATGTCATTCTTTTCGCTAATCTCTAATTGAAAGTCAGCATTTCCTTCAACTGAGTTTGCACAATTGCTGTACCTGTGACTTTGTCACCAGTAGAAATCATGTATTTTCATATCATATTACAGTTGATGCAGATCTCAAAATATGGCTGGTCTGATCACTAATTTGAAATTATCATAGTTGTTATTGAGCCCACCTTTAGATCTTGTCATTTCGTTTTATCACATTGGTAAGAATGCACTTCTATTTCTGTATCACAAATTCGTTTTTTAAAATTATTTAACTGTGTTTCAATTGGTTTTGAAGGGGTCCACAGTTGTCACCAGACTACCAAAGTGGTCTTTGGGCAAAAAACTTGCCCTCCTTAGAGGTAAAGATCCAGGCACAGTAAGAAAAGACCAGGACTGAAGAGGGATATATTAAGGAACTATTTAGGAAGTGAAAACAGTGGACGTTAAAAAAAATGAATATGAGGGAGCCCGAGCAATCTATGATAGCCATGAAGTTTGAATGACCTGATAAAGATGCTATTAGCTGAGATCAGGAATTCAGGAAGAGAAGCTTGTTTCAGGCAAGAAGGTTACAGAATTTGGTTTTAGAAATTCTGAATATACACACACACCCCTGCTTTATTAAAATTTAATTCACATATCATACAATTCATCCATTTAAAGTGTAAAGTTCAATAGGCTTTAGTATATTCACAGATTTGTGCAATCATCACACAATGAATTTTAGAACATTTTCATCATCCCCAAAAGATACCTCATAACCATCAGCAGTCACTCCTTATATTCCCTGTGGTAAGCAGAAAGGTGTTTCCCTTATAGATGTCTATGTACTGATTTCTGGAACATGAGAGTATGTTTGGTTACATGACAAAGAGAAATTGGGGTTTCAGATGGAATTACAGTTGCTAATCAGCTCACTTTAAGGAGAGTATCCTTGATTATCCAGGTGGGTCCAGTGTAGTCATTAGAGTTCTTAAAAGTGAAAGGGGGAAGGGGGAATTGAAAGAGATGGCAGCACAGGAAGGACACTGTCTTGGCCCAATGTTGCTGGCTTTGAAGATGGAGGAACAGGCCATGAACCAAGGAAAGTGGGTGGCCTCTAGAAGCTGGAAAAGGCAAGAAAATACATTCTCTCCTTAGCCCAGACCTTTAATTTAACCCAGTGAGATCCACTTTGGACTTCTGACCTCCAGAATTAAGAGATAATAAATTTGTGTTGTTTTAAGCCACTGTTTGTGGCAATGTGTTACAGTAGCAATAGAAAATTAATACACACACACACTCTCCCCCCAGACCTAGACAACTACTAATATAGTATACTTTCTTACTTTATGGATTTGTAATGTCGGTAGGAAATTATATAAAAATACCAGAGGTGAGAGCACACAGGAAAATTCAGTATTAATCTGAAACTTTGGTTTCAATTATATGTAGAAGTGTACATATTGGATTATGACAGAAAATGTATTACTTACTATAGGTTATAGTAAAAACAGTTTGCAAAACACTGCATTAAAGCTACTATTAACAGTCTTTCCTTTCACTCCTAAACCTCACCAAAGAAGGGTCTGCGCAGGCACATTGGCCCATGCCTGTAACATTAACACTTTGGGAAGTGAATGTGGGAGGATCGCTTGAGCCCAGGAGCTCGAGACCAGCCAGAGCAAGAGCAAGACCCTGTCTCTACAAAAAATAGAAAAATAAACCAGGGATGGCGGTGCACACCTGTAGTCCCAGCTACTTGGGAGGCTGAGGCAGGAGGATCACTTGAGCCCAGAAGTTTGAGGCTGCAGTGAGTTGTGATGACGCCACTGCACTCTAGCCTGGACAACAGAGTGAGATCCTGTCTCTAAAAACAAAACAAAACAAAAAGAAAGGACTCCAAGTGCTGCCTCAATATATGTTCACTCATCTAACCCCTCAGCTGCGTTATTTGCCACGGCACACCATCTTCCTTGAAAATCTTTCCGCACACAGCTCCATTTCACTCTCTAGTTATCACTATTTCCTCCTCCTCCCCCTCTCCTTAACCCTAAGTATTCCATAAGATTCTATTCCCCATCCTCTTCGCTTCTCTATTCAGGGGACATTTCAGCTACATAGAGTCTTTTATACAGAGCAGGGTTTCTCAACCTCAGCTCTAGGGACATTTGGGGCCAGATAATTCTTCACTGTGGGGAGATGTCCTGTGCACTGCAGGATGCTCAGCACCATCCCTGATAAAGTAGCATCCCCTTCCCCCATCTGGATAACCAAAAATATCTCCCTGGGGGCAGAACTGTTCTCGACTGAGAACCACTGACATAGAGGATGCCCAGGTATACAGGGTGACCACAGTCTGGAAACATAGGTAATATTTCTTAATAGATTGAAGATGTGTTTGACACCATTATGTATGTTTGCCTATGTATCCAGACTTTTTGACACCCTGTAAAATTCCAGACTTGAGGCACCCTAACATTACAGCAGTGTATTCTCAACAGCCTGCTATACCCAGGGAGTTCTGTGTCCCAAAAAAACCTCATCTTCACCATAAAAGCTGTTCTTAAATCATGACCTGCCTTTGTTATCAGACTCATTTACACTTTTACTGTTGAGCTTTGTCAAGGCCACACCACACTCCTCACAATCCTTTCCAGCTCTGTATTACCCAGTGCCCACCCTTGTGCAGACCTCCAGTTATTAACTGCAACATACACACAATGGGACAGGGTCTTATGCCTTCATGTTCTCCTCAGTCCAATCAAACCACACACCATGTAAACATCACAGGCCTGCACCATGATACAGTGGCAAGGTCACTGCTCCTGCTCCGTGCTGTGTGTCGTCTGCTCTCTCATTCATTTCCTGTTCCCACGCCATGAGTTCCCTAGGACAGAACGCTTCATGTCTGCCGTAGCTGTGTTCTAGATTTTCCACCTGCACTGACAATTCTTATGCATGCTTGGCTAGGTAAGGGTGCTAAAGAGCATGCTCTGTAGTAGAGCAGGGCTGTCCTAAAGAAATACAATGTGACCCTTAAATGCTATGGCATTTTAAGTTTTCTAGTAGCTACATTAAAAAAAATTAAAATGGTGACATTAATGTTAATATATTTTACTTAACCCAATATATCCAAAATAGTATAATTTACCATTTCAACAGGTAATCCATATAAAAATTATTGAGATAATTAATGAGATCATTTATATTTTTGTACTAAGTCTTCAAAAGCCGGCGTGCATTTTATACTTACTACACATCTCAATTTGAGCCAGCCTCACTTCTAGTACTGAACAGTTTAACGGGCACACATAGCTGGTGGCTACTCTATTAACAGCAGAGAAGTAGAGAAAATCAAGTCCTGCTTAGGCTTTCAGTCCTAAGACTTATGCTTTTGAACACTTACTAGGAAAGACAGGAGAAGGAATGCTTGCAGTGGGTCCCAGAAACATCCATTTTTTAATAGGTCCCTGTGATTCCCGTACACATTAAACCATAATGCTTTTCATAATGATATACGTGATACATATAATAGATGTGTAGTAGTTTCTCATTGTGGCTTTAAATCGCATTCCCCTGATGGCTAATGAAGTCGAACATCTTTTCATGTGCTTATTTGCCATCTGGTGGAAAGAAGTTGAATCAGTGAGGAGTGGACCACAATTCAGAGACCAAGAGTAAGGCGTCCAGGAAACAACCGGGACCACGTGGAGCCTGTGGTGTTTGCAATTTTATCATAAATTCTTCTTTCCTGACACATCAACTGCTCCCAGGCAGAGGTGACCCATTTCGGGCTCCACCCAATGGTAGAATTATCAGGTGTGATGTTCCTGATGAAAGAGAAAAGTGTGCAAAGGAACGAGGACGTCTTTCGGGGATGGACGATGCGATACACTAAGATGAGGACAAGCTGCACCTTAGAAAGGAAAACCAGCCACGCGCCTGATGGACTTTCCACCTTCCTTTGAAGAAGGCCGTTGTCTCTCTGGGCAGCAGTTTTCTATAAAATGAACCAGTGAGATAAAATACCATTCAAGACATCTTTAATCCCCTCTACTGTAACTTCAAGGGTTTGCCACTACTCCTGGAATCTAAATCAACATTCAAGGCCTTTCAGAATTTTGCCCTTGCTCCCCTCTAAATGATTGCTTTCATAAGCAATGTTCTCAAACCATGGATGTACTGTGTATTCATTAGCTACATCTTTCCCAAACGCTTCGTTGATATTTTGAGCTTTGTGCACTGTACTAATTCCATGATGGAACTCATATTTGAAAATCACATGAATTTTTGACTTATCCATGGTTTCACAAAAATTGCTCTATAAAAAAATTCAAAAGATAATCACAAGCCAAACTGTGCATTTGAAAGAATGAGGATGTACCTTCACAATAAAAATAAAACAAGTTTCAGAGTGAAATGTCAGAGATATTAACTGTCAAACTCAGTACTTAAGGAAATCAGACATAGTTAATAACCTAAATACTTGGTTTCTCCATGTACTTAGTAGGGTTGAATGACAATTTTAGAGAAAGAACTCCTTGGATGACTACTTGTAATATCATCTTCCTGCAAACCATTGAAGCATCCTTGTAATAAATTCTGACCATGGGTTGGTTTTAAATATGGAGGAGAAACAATTTAACAAGCTTTCTTATTTTTCAAGGAAAATGATACAATGACCATCAAGAACATCATCATGAGATCATCATCTGCCTGCTCATTTCTGCAGGCTAAACACCAAATAGGAGGAAGAGCCTTTGTTCTATTCACTTGCAGAGATTCCATTACATACCGTTCCCCTCCAAATTTCAGACCAAAGTGCCACCTTGGTTTTTAGTTCTTTGTTTTGAGCTTCAAATACATTAGCATTTTCTTTTAGAATTTCAAGTTTTTTATCTTGTTCTTTTACATTTCTTTTTCATCCTCCCATCTTGTGCAGATTTGGATGCTGGAAATAAACCACAAACTGCAAGAGAGATTGGCTCCTTGAAGATACTAGCAGTACCTGTGGAGTGAGCATGTGTGGAATCCGATTTGGGTTCCAGTGGCTTGTTTTCTAAAGACACTGTTTCTAGCACTGTTCTCTTCCCCCTTCTCATTCAGCACAAAGCTTTCCAATTCCATTGACTGATTGTGTCTTTGTTCAAGCTTTTCACCAACTTGATTGATTTTTTCAACATATCATTTCAATCTGTTTTCCCCCAAGCCTGTTGCCTTGGAGTAGTTAATTAACTGTCCTCCTGCTTTTTCTGATTTTACTTGCTTGTCTTTGATGGTGTTCTGAGCTACTTTTCTCTTGAGACTGTTCATTCCTGAGGTCTTTCCCTTTCATTTTCTTCACAAGCAGATCCAAAGTTTGCATCTAGTTTGGGTTTTGCAATGTTATGTCCTAATTCATCTTAAACATTTGATTTTGTGTCTTTTCTAATGTATCTTGAATCTTTTTTACATATTTGGTTTCTTTAATAACGTAAGCTGATATGGTCTCATACTAGGCAAAATTATCTTATTTGTTGGGAAAAATTATATGATCCCTATTAGTGCTGTCATTGTTGAATCAGACCATATTCTGACATCAAGAGGGGGAAAATTAACAGTTTTCAACCACTTGAAGAACTGACCCGGTCCTGAATATTAAACAGCATTCCTGAGCGACAACTACATTTACATAGCACAATGATGACATCTAGTGTCAGATGAATAAATTTCAGATAGCTCTGCAATTTACCTGAAATTTAAGGGTAGGATCTTAGTGCCTCAGGATCCTCACCTCAATTTCCTGCAGGGCCAAGATTTTTTTCTTCCAATTTGTAATTTGCCTTTTAATTTCCTTAAAAACTGCTCTTTAATTATTTACATTATTGAGATAAAACTAATGTACAATAGACTGGACTTTTTTAGAGCATACAATTTGATGAGTTTTGACCAGCAGAGAACTAAATAGACAAAACCTTATCCTCATAGAGCTTACATTCTTTATGGCCAAAGTTGTGTCACATGGCTACTGCTAACAGCAGAGGAATCTGGAAGGCAAGTTTTTCACTTTCTTGCTTCTATAGCAGGAACAAGATGGGAAGGGTGTTGGGTGAGTCAACCTACAGTTCCTGCCACAGTGAGACAGAGAGGCACGTACTCAAAATGTGTGAATCCTTATATATAACAGTTAGGTTTAAAATATGTTTCAGAAGTTTGGCGTGCTTGTTCTTTAAGACAGCCCTGTTTTTTATTATTATATTATTAACTTACATATCTTCTTGATGACATATAAATAGATCTTCTAGCACAGGACCTTAGTCCACACGCAACTTCCAGCCAATGGTAGATATTACCTTGCCACCAATAATGTAACCCTGTGGTCTTCTAGTGGTGTTTAGATCTTTCATTAGTTCAGGTCCCTTGTTTGCCTTAAAGGCTCTCTATAAACTACAAGCTCAGCTGGCTTTGCTAGGGTCTCAAGTTGTTCACAGGCTTTGCTTTCCAAACTGTCCTGATGGAAAGCAACAGATGCAAACTAGATAGGATGAGTGAATCTGCTCATCTGGCTCAGAATATATCCATTCTTTTTTTTTATTTCAGCATATTATGGGGGTACAAAAGTTTACATTATGTATATTGCCCTTGTCCCCCTCCCCCCAAATCAGAGCTTCAATGTCCATCCCCTAGACGGTGCGCATCGCACTCATTATGTATGTATACAACCATCCCCTCCCCCCTACATCTGCCCGACACCCGATTAATGTTATTCCTGAATGTGCTCTTAGGTGATGATCAGTGAAACCAATTTGATGGTGAGTACATGTGGTGCTTATTTTTCCATTCTTGGGATACTTCACTTAGTAAAATGGGTTCCAGCTCTATCCAGGAAAATACAAGAGGTGCTATATCACCATTGTTTCTTATAGCTGAGTGGTACTCCATGGTATACATATACCACATTTTATTAATCCACTCATGTACTGATGGGCACCTGGGTTGTTTCCACATCTTTGCAATTGTGAATTGTGCTGCTATAAACATTCGAGTGTAGATGTCTTTATTATAGAATGTCTTTTGTTCTTTTGGGTAGATGCCCAATAAATGGGCTTGCTGGATCAAATGGTAGGTCTACTGGTATCTGTTTAAGGTATCTCCATTTTTCTTCCAAGTCCTGGATTATTTTGTGATTTCTTTGTGTTGGTTATCCGTTTTTTTCTTTCATATTGTTGAGTTTTGTTACGATCCATGTTTGAAATTCTTCTGTCATTTTAGTGTTCTGAATTTGGTTAATGTCCATTGCTAGAGAGCTGGTGTTCCCCTTTGGGGGTGTGCTTTCCATTTGATTCTTCATACTTCCAGAGTTCTTTTGCTGATTCCTTCCCATCTGGATCAGCTGTTGCTTCTTACCTTTAGACTTTCGTTTGGATGATGACACACCCTGTTTAGTCTCTGAGCCAGTAGGTGGTGTTTGTGGGTGAGATTCGACCAACACCCTATATGATGAGTCAGTAGATGCAGTAAAAGGGTGTGCAGAATGACCTCCCTCTCAGAAGGTGGCGCTTTCTGGGAGGAGCAGGCTGCAGTGTTGTTTTTGGGTCCTGTAACCAGCTCTTGTTCCTCTGGAGAGACACTCTAGTGCCTCACGTGGTGGGTGGGGCCCTGGGACTTCCAGATGTGTCCTTATTCTGCACCTCAGTGGGGGCAGATCGGGGAGTGAGTCTGGGCAGAGCTGGGTTGGGTGAGCCTGCCCTCAAGCTCCGCAAATGCTATTAGCAGGAGTCAAAGTTCTGTTCTTTGCCTATAGGCAAAGCTGCCAAGGAGGGGCTAGAATGGCAGCGCTCAGCAGAAAAGTCTGAGTGTGGGGGTGGGGCTGTCTGAGATCTACAGTCTAGAGCAGGCCTTGCTCCTTTCCACCCTTCCCTATTCCACAGTTTCTCCCGGGCCTCGGCCAGCAGGCAGGACCTCAAGCCAGTGGATCTACCCTGGCTGTCATGCAGGCCAGGAGGTTCCCTGCCCAGGATCGCAGCCTGGGCTGGGCGCACAGCCTCCCCGTGAGAGAAGGGTTGCCCCTCAAGCATGCTGATCTGCCCCTGAGGGCACACACACTCAGTAGGGTTGTTCACAAATATCCCTTCTGTGCCCCAGGGCAATGCAATCAAGACCTGAGTGTATGGGATCTGGTCTGCAGGCCTGTCCCCTGGGCCCTGGAGATCAGTCCCTGACCCTTCCAGGGAGAGGAGTGCTGGTCTCAAGTCACCCACAGGGTGCCCAAGCTGGATCGATGTCTCTGCGGCTCGGGATTTGCCCCGCTCTCCTGGAGTCACCAGGCAAGCAGCACCTGGGAGGGCTGGTGGGTAGGGAGCTCACAATCTGAGTACCCCTCAGTCTGCTGTAGGTTCTCAAAAGGAGAGGTCCCATTCCCTGCAGATGCCTCCGGGTGGTGGCTAAATTGTCTCTCTCGGCAGCCGCTGTTAGGGAGAGAAGGGAGAATGAAGCAATATGGCGTCTGCCGATGGGCTCAGGTCTGCGGACCGGGAGGTGCCCCGAGGGAGCTGGGAGCCTGGTGCCCTGTCTGCAAGAGGCACACGGCTGACTGGCAGCAGGCGTCTCTGGGATGGAGTGGGCAGGTCTATTCGCTCAGCAGCCCACCTGCAGTCCAAAACCCAAGGGCGGGGAAATGGAGCTGCTCCACCTACCCTTGTTGCTGGTCTCCGAGCCTCTCGGGGGCCTTTCTCCTTCCAGTTCTCCTCCGCAACGTCTTCCTGTGGAGTCTCCTGTAGTTTCAGGCACCTTTCCTTCCGACCCTCGTCTGATCTATGTTTGTCTGCCTGTTTATTTTTTTTTCACTTTCTTCTAAAATCTGTCTTTCTTGCGGAGACACTCTGGCTGGCGGTTTTTCTCGTCCACCATCTTCTTGAAGGATTTTTAAGTGCTATTCATCCATTGCTACTGCTGGGCTCCTCGAATATATCCATTCTTACTCAACCAATATTAAATCACACTTTATGAAAACCCATTCCAAAATTCCAGGGACTTTCCACCTGGGTACACATCCCAAGGGAAACTCCATCAGAGCACTGGTTCTCAAACTTCACTTCACATTGGGATTGCCTGGGAAGTTTTTTTTTTTTGTTTGTTTGTTTTAATATAATGCCTAGGTCCCACCCCCAAGAATAGTGATTCTTAACTGGGTGATTTGCCCCATCCCCCAGGTAACACTTGCATATGCCTTTTAGTTGGTACAACTGGGAAGGGTAGAGCCCAGAGATGCTGTTAAACAACCCACAATGCACAGGACAGCCTCCCATACCAAAAAATTATCTGGTCCCAATGTCTACATTGCCAAGGTTGAGAAAACCTGTCCAAAGTTTCAACTCTCAGCATGGGTTGAGCCTGGGCATGGGATTTTTAAAAGCTTCCCAGGTGATCCTACTATGCAGCAAACTTTGAGAATCACTGCTAGAGACCTGTTGCTAGAGGATATTCAAATATGTGACTAAATTCCTTTTAACCCTGTGCCATTGGGCTTGAACTTAAAATTTTCCATATCTTCTCGTTTTTGCTTTGTAGTTAGTTTGGGAGTTGGGGATGGCTGGAAGGAGGAAGAGTTAGTTGCTTTTGTGAGAAAGCCTAGGTTTCCCACAATGTGCCAGAATGGACAACTCCACAAATATAAGTTTTGCTGCTTATTATTCACCTTAGGAATTGGACTCCCTGGTACAGTTCAGGAGGATCATTAATCACAGTCAAACAAACACATCCTGTGGGACAGGTCACTTGGAGTTACATATGGGAGAAGCTCCTCCTTTGCAAGTAAACACTCCCTGATGTGTGGGAAGGTGACAGTCTCTCCCTTCACGGGACCCCCAGGAAGGGTCACTGCAGTTGCAAAACTCCAGGGGGTACCATTCACAAAGAACGCAATGTGAACGATGTTCTCTGGCTCTGTGGCCCCAAAAGTAAATTTTGAACTCACCAGAATAACTAGACTTTTAAATCAGTCCCTTTTAAATATTTTTGCCACATGAAAATATCCAACTAGCTCTACATATTTACTCTGACATTTATATTCTCTCAGATAATGTAAAGGAAAATATATTTACATCCATATAATATATGTATAAATATGTGTATTTATATACACTATTTAAAAATTTTAATGTAAATGGTCTCATATACACCAACTTACAACTTGCTTTTTTCATTTAACCTCCTATGTTACCCACTTTACATGTTTAGATATATATTAATAGATATGCTATTCACTTAACAGCTTAAGAATATTACATTTCATGGAATTTGATTATCTTAAAGATCAGTTGCTTATTAAATATGAGTGGATTGAACACAGGCATTTCCTGACCCCTTAACATGACATTAAAAGTACAAAAAGGATGCAAATCCACAAGGACAAGAGAAGGAGAAAGGAGATGAAAACAGATGAGAGATGTCAACACAGTTTGTGAAGATGGAAAGGGATGGAGAATCGCTAACCAGAGAAAGCCTTGCAGGAGAGTGGGCTGGGGAGGAGGGTGGCTGGGACGGTGGTATTATCATACCAGGAATCAAGATGATTCACCCAGTGGAAAGGCTCATGAATTGGGTAGACAGATGTATAAGGAACAATTGGACTCACAGATCCCATTCCCACATGCAAAGCCTAGAGATCTCTTTTCCCAAACTCTGCAACACAGGAGGTTTATTTTCTGGGGGGGAGGAAATAGCAGAGGGACAGAATGAGACAGTGGATTTAAAACAAAGAGACAAAAGTCTGTATAATGAACAGAGATACATCAAAAATCCTCACCACTCCAGCCCCATTCTCCCACCTGGCTCTCAAAACACTATCAAGCAGACTTATACCTTCCACACAGGAGCCTTTAGAGGCAGTGAGTAACCCCAGATAAACCTAGAAGACATCTCAGGTAAGAGTTCATCAGCAAAATATTGGATAGTCCCATGAATTCTTGTTTACTACAGAGGATTGGATGTGATTCTAAGGTCCCAAACATAGCCATGCCTACAGGTAGTGCAAATGTAGTAGAAATAACAAGGGGATAGAGGGAAATTTCTTGAAATAATGATCAAGAATATAGGAGACACTTAATGTTAAAACCGGAGATCCAAGGTGCACAGTGATAGGAGGTAATGGGGAACTGCTGGAGAATGTTGGACTGAGATGGACAGGCATGAGCGAGGAGCAGGAGCAGCACTGGGACATGTACTTCTCAATGCCCACCAGGGAGGCAGAGTCCTCATGGGACAGAGCATCAACAGTGAGCAACCCCAGTTAGCAAACATCACGTGTGTACCTGCCTTGTGCCAGATTCTGTGTTAGGGAACATGTAAGGATATAGGACTAAGATACTGATCAATGACCTAGCAGTATATCTGAGGAGACTGCCCAGCACAGTACTCCCTGTTCTCCTAGAGTCCCAAGACTCTCCTCTTGTCACTTTCACAGCTCCCTGCCAGCCACAACTTCATTTGCCCAGAGGCTTCCTCATTCCCTCCCTTTCCTCCAGCCAGACGCTGAAGCACCTTTCCCAGAGCACTCCCACCAAAGAATATCAGTGAGAACTGCAGCTGAAGAGCCCTTCTGGTTGTCATGTCAAACCAATGAATCATTATGGAACGTGCTTACTATGTGCAAGGGGCTCAGTTTGGCATTCAAATTTCATCATAGGGGCTTGAAATCTTGGCATTTATAATAATGTCAAAACAAAAGAGGGCTAATTTACCAGGTAGGAGAAAAATGGGATGATTTTGCTCTTTAAGTTGTAATATCAGTCTCTCATGACACCCCACCAAGAGGGAAAGAAAGGGTTTGTTTTGTTTTGTTTTAATTTTTAGTTCTGCACTTCTAGAAAGGGAAAGTGTTCCTCAGACAAACTCTCCTGAAGCCTTGGGGTCACAGCATGATGCTGCTGGAGAACAGTGGGGTAGTTTGGGCAAGATCTTCCCAGTGGCTTTGACTCAGAGCCATGGTCTGCAAACATTTTTGCTTTCATACCTCCTAAAATATTAATAGTTTTGTAAAAACTAGGTAGTCATGGCTATCAAGCACATGAAAAGATGCTCAATATCATTAGTCATTAGGGAAATGCAAATCAAAACCACAATGAGATACCACTTCATACCCACTAGGTTAGCCATAATTTAACCAAAAAAGGAAGATAACAAGAGTTGTGGAGGATGTAGAGAAGTTAGAGCCCTTGTACATTACTGGTGGAAATGTAAAACCATGCAGTTACTGTGGGAAAGTTTGGCAGTTCCTCCAAAAGTTAAACATAGAATTATCAGCAATTCCACTATTAGATATACAGTAGTCCTCCCTTATCCTCAGGGAATACATTCCAAGACCCACAGTGGATGCCTAAAACAGCACATAGTACAAAACAGTATATATACTATGTTTTTTCCTATACATACATACCTATGATAAAGTTTAATTTATAAATTAGACACAGTAAGAGATTAACGATAACTAATAATAAAATAGAACAATTATAATAATATGCCAGCATCACTACTCTTGTTCTTTCAGGCCATTATTAAGTCAAATAAGGGTTACTTGAACACAAGCTCTGTGATACTCCAACAGCCGATCTGATAACCAAGAAGGCTGCTAAATGGCTAACAGGCAGGTAGCATCTACAGTGTGGATAGGGACAAAGGGTGAGTCACATCCTGGGCAGGACAGGGTGGGATGGTGAGAGATTTCATCACGCTACACAGAATGACATACAATTGAAAACCTATTAATTATTTACTTCTGGAATTTTCATTTAATATTTTAGGGCCACAGTTGACAGAAGATAACTGAAATCACAGAAAGGGGGTCTACTGTATGCCCAAAAGAACTGAAAACAGGTATTCAAACAAATAATTCATACACAAATGTCTGCAGAAGCACTCATCACCATAGCCAACAGATAGAAACAACCCAAATGTCCATCAGCTGATGAATGAATACACACAATGTGGTATATTCATACAATTGAATATTATTCAGCCATTAAAAGGAATGAAGTACTGATACATGCTATATCATGCATGAGCCTTGAAAACATTATGCCAAGTGAGAGATGCCAGGCACCTGATTCCGTTTCTATGAAACACCCAGAATAAGTAAATCCACAGAAACAGAAAACAGACAAGTGGTTGCTAGGGTCTGAGGTGAGGGGAGGATGCAGAGTGACCATTTAATGGGTACAGAACTTCCTTCTGAGGTGATAAAAATGTCTTGGCAACAGATAGATGTGATGGTTACACAACATTGTGAATGAATGAACTAAATGTCACTGAATTGAATACATCGAAATGGTTAATGGTTAATTTTACGTTATGTGAATTTTACTCAATAAAAACTCCAATAAAGAAAAAAAAAGTAGATCTCCTACAGGTTTTTAGCTAATATTTGACATTGTTAACATAAGTGTAAATAGTTGCAAAGGATGTAGTTTAAAATAAAACTATTACATCAGTCTTTTAAATATAATCATATAATCTTAATGTCCCAGTACTTTGATACTGGTCTCCTATTCTAAAAAATACATAAGCTTTTTAACTGTCAGATATTTTATATCATTCCTTTTCCTCCCTGAAATTATGTTTCCATTACACTTGCCCACAAAGTTTTATCCTTGTGTAATTTTTTAGGTTTGAAAGTCTTTTTGCAATTACCTTATCATGTACAAAATATGTATATAATTTAAATTTAAAACTTCCTGATACCAAAGACTCCAAATATTAAAAACTTGATGTGGATTGGATTGTTATAATTGGTATTAGTATACAACTGATCAAAATAGCATTACCATTACAAATTTTGATAAATAAGATAAACAATTATTAAACACAAAAATAAAAATGTTTGTTAAAGAAAAAAATTGTTAAAAATAGAAATCTCTTAATAGGTTAGATGGGGCTTTTTTTTTCCTGCTTGTTCATCCATTCATGGATAAATACTACTGCTCGATAGAATAAGATAGTTCAGCATCAACTCTATTGCTTGATTTTGTTTCTAGAGATACAAGCACTGTCTACATAAACAAGTAGATGAGAATGGAGAGTTTTGTTGTAACAATGTTAAGTCACTCAGTCCTTTCAAGATTTAAGCCCCAAATCACACAGTGGTTAATCATCAAAAAAATTATCTTTAGTGATCTATCAGCTGATGACTAGATTAGGTACTACTTCAATGCATTAATTTATTATTTAGGTTTGTTTTTATTTATCCTTACAGTATTATTGAAAATGTCAAGTCTGCACAAACACAGAAAGAGGATAAAAAATGAGTCCCCGTGTGCCCATCACCAGCTTCAACAATTTTATCACCCCACGGCCAGTTTTGTTTCACTTCCACCCTTCCCCACTAGCTGCTCTCCACCCCCTGTCACTTCATCGCCATTGGATTATTTTGAAGCAAATCCCAGGTTATCACATCACTTCATCTGCAAATACCTCTGTATATATCTCTAAAAAATAAGGATGCTTTTTGAGCATAACTATCAACCAGTGCACCTAAAAAATATAAGTCATTCAATATCTAGCCAATGTGCAGATTTCCTCCGATTGTCTCAGGCATGTTTTTCTTTTGGTTTGGTTTAGATTTTAGGGTTGTTTTTTTTAAAACTCAAAATCCTAACAAGGTCCACGAGTTGTACTTGTCTGATACTGTTCTTAAGTTTCTTTTAATCTGCAGATTCTTCCTCCCTATGTTTCTTTCCCCTTGCAATTGATTTGTTAAAAACCTGGGTCATTTGTCCTGTAGAGTTTTCCACATTCTGAATTTTGCTAATTGCTTCTCCTTGGCCTGCTTCAACATGTTCCTCTGACTCTTGTATTTTCTAAAAATTGCTATGTAGATCTCAAGGTTTGGTCAGATTCAAATGTTATACCTTGGCAAGAATCCTTCGAAGGTGGCGTGTGTACTTCCTATTTAATTAGAGGTACATAAAGTCTGTGTGTCTTTTTGTGATGGGATTGATCAGTGGGTTCAGTGTTGTCAGCTGAATCAGCTCATTGTGAAGTTCACTATCAGGTTTTCATCTAATAGTTTTAGCAGCCATTAATGATCACTGCCTGGATCCATCATTTCATTAAGAGTTCCTCCTTCAATTTTGGTGAAAATAAATATCTGGAAACCTGTAAAAGAATTTGCTGCCTAGTTAGTAGAGTCATTCATTCCTTAATTTCTGAAAATTAGCATAGTCCAAAAATTTCAAAAATACCATTATCATGCTAAATAATTATGAATTTTGAGACTTATCATGTAATTATAATCAATTATATCTGTTATTCTTTCACTGAAGATACCCCTTGTTTAATTTGATATATTCAGAAAATATTGAAAAATCAAAATATTAACATCAAAACACATCACCAATTCAATATTTTTTCAATAAAAATATTTATCTTGGCCCATGTTTTAAATACATTTTTAGTAAAAGCCTTGGAGATTTATCTCATTTCATCTATGAAAAATACCCACCATATAACCTAATTGGTAACTCAGATCCTCATTTTCAAACCAATCAAAGTAATCAGAGTTAATTTCTGACTTGTAAAATTCAAATTAAAAAATAAAAATAAGCAAATAAAATTCAAATAAATGTGTGTCTTAGTCCATTTGTGTTGCTATAAAGGAATACCTGAGGCTAGATAATTTATAAAGAAAAGGGTTTATTTGGCTCACAGTTCTACAGACTGTACAAGAAGCTTGGTGCCAGCATGTGCATCTAGTGAAGGCCTCAGACTGCTTCCACTCATGGTGGAAGGTGAAGCAGAGCTGGTGTGTGCAGAAATCACATAGAGAGAGAGGAGGCAAGAGAGAGGGGGGCCAGGCTCTTTTTAACAATCAGATCTCTCGGGAACTAGTAAAGTAAGAACTCACTCAATACAGCCAGGATGGCACCAACCCATTCATAAGGGATCCGTCCCATTCCACGACCTAAACACCTCCCATTAGGCCCCACTTCCAACACTGGGGATCAAATATCAACATATTTGTAGGGGTCAAACAAACCAAATGATAGCAATGTGTTAATAGGTATTTTTGAGGAATACTATAAAAATTACTGAGAAATAAATTATGGAACACATCTTGTAAGATACATTACTAAAAACAGACAAGATTCAAATAACGTAGCTCTTATATGATTAATTTATTCACATTTAGAATAATTTATAAAAACAAGATAATTATGTGACCTGCCATCACTTAATTATAACACTCCAATGTAATGTGCAGCTAACATAACAAGTTACTTACAAAGTAAGAAATAGGATGGGAGTAGGTTTAGAATGTGGTGTTCCTAAAAAAAACCAATATGGCAGGAGATATGATATTCCTTTGATATATGTGTGTTATCAAAATCAGATATTCAGCTTTTGACAATAAATAAAATGATGTATAAATATCAGAATCAACTTTACTAATTTTGCTAGACATCTTGTTTGAACTTTTCCTGTAAAAGAGAAAGGCATATATTGCACTAATTGGTCCAGCACTTGCATCATTAAACATTTTATAAGAAAAAAAATGAGGATTGACTGATTTTGGAATAAATATATCATGATTTGATAAAACTACCTTATTAACTACTTTATTGATCAATGCATTGAAAATCTGAAAGGAATCTCATAAAATTTTTCTTCAAGAGTTTATCCAGTATATCATGAATAATCTGTTAGTCCCAGAACACATTCCAGTTTCCTTGAAAAGAAATGGCATTGTCAACTTCTACCCTTTTGCAAGTACTTCTCTTTCCACAGAAGAGTCTTAAGAATGTACTGAATGGAATGGTTTACTTTAAATATGTAATGGGAAATACATCTTTGGGATTTGATGTTTGCCTTGCTTTCAAGAGGCTCTTGGTAGGAGAAAAGCTTTCTTCAACAACAAACTAGAGATGGAACAGGAGAAGTAACTTCTACTCCACTATCCTACTCTATAATATCCAATTCAGAATTTCCCTTTGCAGGCCAATTCCTTCTAATAGGAAAATGTACAAGACAGTTGAAGACAAATGGTAGGTGTAGGTAAGGATTTTTTTCCTCCTCCTTTGATTAATTATTAAAGGAGCCTTTTCAGAAATCCATATTTCAAAAAGTCCCTTGTTTGGTGCCCCAGAGGTTTTGACTCCCTGGAGCAATTCTGGGCAGGTTAAGAGTGTTCACTCCCTTTGTAAAGCAAGAGAAGGGCAGATTATGAATGGGCTTGCCAAAGCAGAACCTGTGTTCAGAAGACCACACATGAAGTTGAGGATCTGGGACTGGATTCTCATAGAACTGTCCGTGCTGCTGTTCCCACTCTGAAGACCACTGACTGCTGACCTCTAGCTTTGAGGATATTTCCTCAAAGGGCTGGGAAAAGACAGATGCAGCAGGCTGGACCACTGACTTGCTTAACATCTGAGAATATTCTTTAGTCTTCTTGTTCTAACCTGGAAAGTGCAACCAATACCTAGCTTTCTGGTTCCTTCTCATGGTATTGTGAGAATTAAGCATGACAAATGGTTAATAATATTACTTTGGTTTTGAATAGTACTTTCAACTTACCAAAGACTTTGCTGCCTGGATCTTGTGTTTCCCTCTTACCTTTGTGTGACAGATGTGAGTCATGGAGACTCAAGGCAAGACTTACCAAAGATCACACAGCAAGTAAGTGACCTGGCTGTAAATAACACCTACATTTACCCCCTTTCTCCAAATGTACCAGCATGGGAAAATACCAAGAAAACAGCAAAGCGTTCAGTAATTAAACACTAGCAAATAAATAGAAAGTATGAAGTATACCCAACATGCATACTATATATATAAAATAGTATTATATTTCTAAGTTTATAGTACTATATGTCTAAGTTTATAGCACACATTTTATAAAAATCTTTTTCCTAAAGTAATGGAGGCCAATTAATATTCTTAGTCTATTCCACCAAACTGTGACTAAGACATCTGAAGGGGAAAAAAAAAAGACCTGAAGTTCCTAATGGCAGTCTCCACCCTAAACTGCACATTCATTCCCTCTGTCCCTTGATCTATGACATGATTTCTACTTCTGTATCCACCCTGCAAGGTGATCCTCCTCTGAAAGGAGTGCTGCCAGCTAAACAAGAAAGTTCTTAAAAATAAGTACATTTCAGGAAATAGTTTGGTTTTGCTTCACTTGGAGCAAATAATTTTTTTTTTTTTTTTTTTTTTTGAAGCAGAGTCCCGCTCTGTCACCCTGGCTAGAGTGCCATGGCATCAGCCCAGCTCACAGCAACCTCAAACTCCTGGGCTCAAGCAATCCTTCTGCCTCAGTCTCCCGAGTCACTGGGACTACAGGTATGCGCCACCATGCCCGGCTAATTTTTTTTCTATATATATTTTTAGCTGTCCAAATCATTTATTTCTATTTTTTGTTAGTAGAGACAGGGTGTCACTCTTGCTCAGGCTGGTCTCGAACTCCTGACCTCGAACGATCTGCCCGCTTCGGCCTCCCAGAGTGCTAGGATTACAGGCGTGAGCCACCGCACCAGGCCGAAATTTTTAATTTGATTTAATTTTTGCCTAGTGATACAAAAGCTATTATAAAAGTTAAGTTTCCCTCCTATTCCTTTTCTCCTGCCACCCAGTTCCAAACCCCAGAGGTAATCAAAGAGAAATAATTTAAAATATAAACTATCTTGTAATTCTGTACTCACCAAGGACAAGATGAAATAAACCATTTGGGGGACCCATCCATAGTCTAGGAAGGGTTTAGATATTGTAAAAACCTTTGTTCTCTAACACTAAGAATAGAAAGTTGGGAGGAAGATCTATTCAAGGGTCAAGGTAAAAAGTGACACGTCACAAAAGCATAAAAGAGGGTGGCAGCCACAGGAATGGAATAATGAGTCTGGGAGTACTGAATCATAACTGGGAGCTATGTGTGAGCCCAAGACAGGAACGGGTGTTTCCAGAAGTTCACAGAGCAGTTAAGACATAATAAACCTAGGTAACCAAGACCAGTCAAGACCAGGCATGAAGACAGACCCCAGGGCTGCCCCTCCTTCTGGAGCTAATCCAGAGACTAAGAGTGATCAGTTACATATGATCTAAACTGCTCAAGAGAACTCTTAAATATCAGAGCTGGGAGGGAACTTAGATACTATCTAATCCACCTATTCTCAAGCATTTTGGTTGCAGGGCCCCTTCATACTCTGAAAGATACTAAGAACCCCACAGAGTTTTTGTTTATATGGGATTCTTTCTACCAATATTTACCATATTAGAAATTTAAACTAATATCTTAAAAATATTAATTCATTTTTTTAATATTAATTTATTTAAAAATAACAATAATCAACACATTACATGTTAAAATAAATGTTTTATAGGAAAAAAACTATTATCTAAAACAAAAAAATAAGTGAAATGATTGGCATTATTTTGCATTTTTGAAAATCTCTTTAATGTCTGGCTTCATAGAAGACAGCTGGATTCTCCTTTCTGCTTCTACATTCAAGGTGATAACACATGACACGTTGCCTTGGGAAAACCACTGCACACACATGAGAATCAAGAAGGTAAACAATGTCCTAGTACTATGATGAAAATGGTTTTGTACCTTCAGACTCCCTGAAAGCGTCTTAAAGGACCCAGTGGTTCCTGGACCACACTTTGAGAATTCTGGATCTGATATAATTTAGGGTTGCATTTTCCTAAAATGCCACTTATTAGTAATGTGACCTTGGGAGAGTTACCTAACCTCTCTAAGCCTCACATTCCTCAACTGCCACGTAGGACTAATACTAGAAGGCCCCTTTTATGACCATGTGGGTTCCTATAAATGTAGACATCCTCACAGTCACCTAAAAATATTAATATAAGTGAGGTGATACCTGTAATTGTTTAATACAGTGCTTGGCCCAAAGTAATCACTCAAACAATGGCTCTTCCTACTAGTATTTTTAATATCTATTATTACTACCTACTAGGCACTGTGCCAGGCACCACATGGGTCATATAACAACACGTAAGATGGCCTGAGCTGGTTAATGGTAGAGGAGATAAGACAAATACACACCTACAGAACAAAACAGATTTTTTCTGGAATGATGCAAAAGAGGGAGAGGTCACATCCATGCAGTCATTCAACAAATATTAATCTATTGCCTACTGTGTGCCAGGAGCAGCAGTGAGGAGGAGGCCAAGATAGCGGGGCCACATGAGTGAGGAATAGCAGATGTAAGGGGAGCAGGAAGAGCTGGGCTGCGGCGTGGCCAAATCACACAGGGCTCTGCATGCCCCTGTGCTTGGGGATATAAGGAAATACATTATGAGAAGGTGACATTTGAGTCAGAGCTTGAGAATGGGTACGATGTGGGATGGAGTGGACATACACATTCTTTTACACACTCATTCAACAAACATTTTATTTTTCTGCCAAGTTGGCTACGTGAACAAAGGATTCCTACTTCCCAAGAAGATATTTTTGCATTTAACTGTTTTTATTACATAAGAAATACATGCTTACTTTTTTAAAAAATTAGAAAATACAGGTGAGCAAAAATGAGAAGATAAAAACCACCCATGATCCTCCTGTCCAGAGAGAACCACTTTAGTGCTACGATTAGGATGAGGTGAGTGAGGCAATTTTGTATTTCTTTCAGGTGCAAAACACAGGGGGGTGCAGTATGCAAAAAATTTCAGTAATAAAGATAAATAACATTTTCATGTTATGTTTTCTAAAAATCAAAATTGTTGCAAACAATCCATGATGACACAATGCCTAAATTTTAAGTAAAAGCAAAATCCAGCCCTACACCTGCCCTGCTCAATCTCGCTCACCTCAACCTAGCCATGGCCTGACCGGGCCGGTTATTTCCCGTGGGCCCTTCTCCCCGCTCCCAACCCCAGATCCATTCTCTGCCCTTGTCTGGGTCCTGGGAGGCTGAGCCCCAGCACTGCCCCTGTGGGCTTCTCTTCCCCCTGGATTCAGTCACTAGGAAGCCCGTGTAGGAAATCAGAGGGTGGGAGGAGAGAGGTTTGGGGGCGTTTCCTTCCCCTCGCCCTTCACCTCACCTGAGTTCGGGCAGCTCCTTCCCCGTCCCTCTCCCACAGCCCTGGTGCCCACAGAGCTTCCCCTTCCTCCCTCAGGCCTTGGGGTGCTAGACCCTGGGTGCCTCCCCTTCTCTCCTTGGTTTCTTTAATGCTGCTTACACTTCTGTAAACTGTCACTTTTGACCCCACCCCTAAATTCCAACTCAGAGTGCCTTCTGTTTCTTACGGGAACCCTGACTGTGACAACCATTGTCAACATTTTGGGTCTAAGGGCGTGGGAAGGAACATTGTCACCACTTACAAGGAAACACACCTGGGGTTCAGAGGTGGAGGCCCCCTCCTGCCCCACCGCTCACGACTCCCCCGCCGTCCCGGGGGTTGGTGGGCGGAGGACGTGGCGAGGAAGGTGGATCTCCTTGGAGTAAGAAAGGCAAAGTCCAGGGCGGAGGAAGTGTGAGAAAAGGAGGACAGCGAGGAGCAGAAGGGGAGCACCCACATGAGAAACGCAACCGCACTCTGCAGGGCGGGGCCGGGGTCACGATCACGGGGGCAGGGCG
This sequence comes from Eulemur rufifrons, assembly GCF_041146395.1. Lineage (NCBI taxonomy): Eukaryota > Metazoa > Chordata > Mammalia > Primates > Lemuridae > Eulemur > Eulemur rufifrons. The sequence goes on along the minus strand of NC_091005.1, from coordinate 15,173,537 downwards.
CACCGCGGGGATCCACACTGCGCCGCCTAGTGAACGCCTTGAGGGGCCGCACCGCATCCCCAAGCCGCCCCCCCTGCCCCCACCGACAGCTGCGGGAGGGCTGTGAAACCTCCCCTCCCAAACATTTTAAAGAAAAAAATTAAGTGGGGAGGGTTTGAGGCGCTGCTCCTTTATCTTTTGCTTAGATTTTACAAGACTGTAGAATTTTCCTCTTTGTGTTTAGAGTATCTCCCCTTGGATCTGACATTAACTGAGCACTTACTGTGTGCCAGACATTGGTGCAGGGGACACAAAGGGAAGTTTGGAGGAGACAGGACTGAGCACAGGGAGGAGGGAAGGGTGCACAGAAAGGCTCTGCACAGGGTTTAGAAAGCCGAATTGTTGTGAAATGGAATGGGGTTGGGATGGCGAGGAGAACATTCTAGAAGAAACAGCAGGTATAAAGACACCGAGTGTGAAAAGACATGCTCTGTCACTAACATGACATAAGAGTTTGGATGAAGTTATTTATCCTTCCTGACTCTAAGCTCCTCTTGAGTAAAAAGAAATAGTGATGCCAGTGAAGCAATGGGCATCCAACTGGCAGATTATGAAAACACACTTCAAGGGAAAACTGACATCCTCACACCCAAAAGGTAAATGCTACCCTAACTCAGGTGAGCTGTGTTCTTGGAAAGGCGACTTAGAACAGTTTATCCCAATGTTGATTCTGGGTTTGGCTACACGAGTCTCATTTATTCTTACTTCTAACCTCCAACCCTGGCTATAATTACTTTTTCATAGAACTGGACCACCAGGAGCCAGGGTATCAAAAGCAAAACAAAAGAAAGTGAGGACCACCCAATATCTAGAGAAAACAAATAATTCATGGACTCCCAATGGGCAACAGATTAAATGACTATCAGGAAGAGAATATCAACCCTTATCATGTTAAAATGATTCCTTGGGCATTTGCACCTAGCATAAATCTAGACTTTAAGGAGACAAGCGAATTTCAAATAAATGGGTACATCATCTGCATAGTAGTATTTTAGTGTTATTTGACAAGACTACTAAATGTGTTTCTGCAAAAACCATCCCACCATACTGCTAGATTCTAGCAGCTAGATTGACCCAACACTTCATTTATTATGTCATTCCCTTGCTCAAAAGTCATAACTATTCCCTGCTGAGTAAAAGACAATGTTAAAATGCCCAAACCTTACACTCATGGACTTCCATAATTGAGCTCGATCCTGCCCTCCACTCTCAGTCTTTTTTCACTATTTCTCTTCAGAAACCCTCTTTTTCAGCAAAAGTAGTTTTCTCAGTACCCCAAAACATGCCATACCATGTGACCTCTGACCTTTCATAAAGATAATATTCTCACTGTCCCACCCACATACTTGACTAGGTTACTAGATATGATATTTTTCTTCTGAAGACTCCTAGTGGAAATTCTATTTTTTATATTAATGCAAATAATGTTTTTTTAAAGCAATGTAAGTTTCTTGACATTATTTAGGAAATAGCAGTTACAATGGTTTAGTATTGTGTGTACTGAAGATAATAGGAAGAATATCAAGTCTGAGTCATACTTACGTATTTACACTCTACCCTTTAAAATGCACTTGCGGGATTTAGATTATCTTTGATCTATACAACATAATAAAATATAAAATCAATTGCCTACCGTTTAAAAAAACGACCATTATACTCAAGGTGGTAAAGCACTTTAACCTGTGACGACAGTTTACTTTATGTTACTGCTTCACATAACTTACTGAACCAGGTTTTCCGTGGGTGTGTTCATTTGATTACACTGTTCGGTTATGGGGAATTTGCACCTGTTGTGCACAAAGCTGTAAGTTCCTTTCTAAAGGTTGAACAAAGGTTCATTCATTCATTCCTTTCATAGGCTTCCACTGAGCACTTCTATGTGCCAGGCACTGTGCTGGGTGCTGGATATTCACAGAAAAAGGTGAATATATTATACATAAATAAAAGGTGGCTCTCTCCCAACATTAGTTGAGACAGGGCTAAGATTACCCACATTACAGTCATATGGCCCCTGTCACTCTCCAACCCTACTTCTGGGACAGTTCTCCATGATCTCAATATCCTGATAGATGATCCTTCTAAAACATCCAGGTCTCAAATCCTTGACCCCCTCACTTCCAGATAGCTTGTTCTCCACCTTAGCTCAGCTACACCCCTTGTGTCCCTGTTTCTCCTCTTATCCAGCTTAGATTCCATAGTCCATTATTATGATCACTCCTTTGAGTAGTCTCCTTGGTTCCTTTGCCCCTCTAACACCTCACTGTACTTTTCTTAAAAAAAAAAAAAAAAAAAAAAAGCACAAGCCTTACTTAAATCTAATCTTAACCTGTGCCTTTGCAAGTGCAGCAGTGGAACATGGCTGGAAAAAATCACACACCTATGCTAACTGCTCTCACTTCAAATCTATAACCACTCCCCTTGAAAAGACCTTCAACGTCACTCATTGATCTGAATTACCCCAGCACAGTCACTAACCCATTCTCACAGATGGCCATTCCATACCATCCTCTCTCTCTTCACACTTCCCATAACACCTCCCCCATCCTCAGACTTTGCTAACAACCTTGTCCCCTAGCTCACTAGGATAATAAAAGCAATAAGAAGAGAATTTCCACAAATCCCCAGCACATCATCTCCCTACCTCCCTGCATCTGTGCTCATATACACTGCCTTCCCTCCAATTAAAATAGTTGTGCACTCCGATTTTGGACCAACTCCTCCATTACCATCAAGAGTTGGCCACCCTCCTGGTCTCTAATTCCTTTCTTCTCATCAGATTTTCATCCCATGACTCCACAGAATGCCCTCTTGTCAAGATCATTAATGATATCCATGTTGCTGTATCCAATGGTCAATATGCAGTCTCTGTCCTTCTTAATCTCTCTGAAGATTTGGGCACAGTATACTGCACCTTTCTCCTTGAAACCCTTTCTTTTCTTGGCTTCCAGGATACCACCTCTATGTTGATGACTCAAATGTCTATCTTCAGCCTCAACCTCTCTTCGAACTCTAGATTTATATACCCAACTGCCTGCCTCGAAGTCCAATAGGCATCTTAAACTTGACACGTCCAAAATTAAACTCCTGATTTCTCTCCTGAAACCTAATTCTTCCCATTTCAGAAAATGGCACCATATCCTTGAGTCAGCCTTAACTCCTCTGTTACTAACATCCCCACATCTGATCCACCTGTAAATTATTTGACTGTACCGCTAAAATGTATGTTTTAACACATATTTTAGAATCCACTACCTTCTCCACTGCTACCACCCTGATCCAAGCTACCTTGGTCTCCTGCCCAGCCTGAGCTCCCAGCTTCTGCCCTGATGCTCTTTTCGTTTATTCCCCTCACAGTATCCAGAATGATCTTTTAGAATATAAGTCATTCCTATATTCATACCCTCCAATAGCTTCCCATTTTTCCCTAAGAGCCAAACTCCCCTAATATAGAAAGCACTGCTACCCAATTTGTCCCACCCACCTGCTGTTAGCCCTCACACTCTCTTTTATTTCTCTCCCCCCTTAGTCTGGCCAGTCACACTGTTTTCCTTGTGATTCCTGGCTTAGCATCTCAGCACTTGCTGTTCTCTGCCTGGAATGGTCTTTCCTCAGACATTTTCTTCATTTTCTTGCCCTCACCTCCTTCAGGTCCTTGCCCAAATATTACTTTCCCTGGGCTCTCTATCTAAAATTAGAACCCTCATCCCCAGCTTCAATCTCTACTGTCTTCTCTCCTTATTTTTCTTCATACCACTTTCCATCATCTGATACACTACACGGTTTATGTGTCTGTCCCCCACCCAACAGAATGCAGGCTCCACAAAGGCAGAGAATTTGGTCTCTTTTGCCCACTGCTGTTTTCAGGGCCTAAAGCAGAGCCTGGTGGGTAACGGGCACCCGACAAGTATCTTTGGAATTCATTTCATGAAGGAGATCATGATGAGGAGTAGAGAGACACCAGCTCTTCAAAGATGCTTAATGGCATGTCGACGAATTTGTACTTTGTCTATAATCAGTTCCACTGTGGTATTTTCATCAGGGAAGTGATAAGGATCAGATCATACTAGATACATCATTCTAGCAGCAGGAGAAAGTGAAGGATGGAGGAGGTAGGACTAGAGATAAGGGAATAGTTTAGGAGAATTTGTTGGCAGAAATTCAAGCAAGAAACATTGAAAACCAGAGCAAAGACAATAGCTGTTGATATAAAGAGAAGGGGACAAATTTGACAGCTATTTAGAGGTAAAATACATAGACATGGGTGATCACCAGAAGACATACTGGTGCTTCGACTTTTATCTCTCTGCACAACTTTTATATCTCTGCTCATCAGAAGAAGAGAAATCTCTCTTCTCTCTACCAGAAACAGGAGGGGAAGAAGGGCCACAGAATTGAAATCAAGACAGGCAAGCACCACAGGTTCTTGTCATTTGTACCAATGCTGATGCCTTCCAGGACTCAGCTGAAGGTAATCAGCAAAGATTATCCCAGAACTCAACTAACTCCCTGTCTGTGCTCTCTTCCAAGGCCTGGGAAATGAGCCAGCAGCTGAGTTAGAAAAAAGTATTATTATTCAATAATAATTATCACTTTTTAACTCTTATTATTGTCATAATATTATATTAGGGGTTTATAGATATTAATCCTAACATTCACCCCAAAGCTATAAGGTAGATATTGTTACCCTTATTTTACACTGATGTTCTAGGACTCAAAGAGGTGAAGTGAGTTGCCCAGCTAGATCTCTGACTTGAAAGGCTGTAGCTTCTATACTACACCACAGTTTACATTTATTCATGTGCACCTATTGTTTAGACCCATGACAACCAGCTACTTAGCTCAGAGTGGGCATGTGATTTGCCCAAAGACACACAGCTAGGAATAAATCATAATCTTTAATGATGACTTATTTCTTTTTTTATTTTTTTTAATTTTTTTATTTCAAGATATTATGAGGGTACATTTTATGTCTTTGCCTCACCCAAGTGAGGTTTAGAGGCTTGCCCTTCCCCTCTACAATGCACACAGTGTCCATTAGTTGTGAGTTTACCCCCCCCAACCCCCTAATCCCTGGAGACTATTACTACCGTGTGAGCACCATAGTGTTGATCAGTTAGTGCCAATTTGATGGCGAGTATATGTGGAGGCTATTCCTCCGTATTTCTTTTTTTCTTTAGGGGGATTTTTCCACCACACCCCAAACACACACCAGTGCATTTATGTCCTCCCAGAAAATATTTATTTCCTCCTGCAAGAAGGGTGAAGATGTTGACTATGACACAGAGGCTGAGAAATGTTATCTCAGTAGAGCCAGGGTGGGGCGAGCAGGCAGGTGCAATGCAGAAATAACTTTGACATTTTCGCCTCAGACAAGAGAATAAGATTTAAGAGTCAGGTTTAAGATCTTGTGAGCATTCTAGTTATAACTGTCATGAGATTTCCCCATCAATCTCATCTCCTAGTTCTCCAAGGGTCTCTTTTTTTCCCCCACTCTGCCCTACGGGAGTTGACCTTCACAGCTGTCTTCCAGAAGTCCACATTCCAGAATATCTCCTGGTCAGGGAGGGATCACTTCCTCCTTTGCTTCTCCTGCCCACTGCGAGTAGTCTCCACACCCCTGGATTCTCCTGGGTGTAAGTGCTGCTAATGTCGCATCTTCCTGGGAGCGAGTGCTTTCTCAAGCCTGTCTTTGCAAGGTGGATCTTTTTTTTGTTTTGTTTTTGTTTTTGACAAAAAGGGGAGGACAGCGAAATATGTTCTGAGTAGAGACAGTTATGCAAAATCAAGTAGGAGGAGGGAGCCAAGAGGGAAGTTGGTGCGTCAGAGGAGAAAAGTGCAGCCGGGCTAGCAGTGAGCCTCTTAACAGCAGCAGGGAAGCCTAAGCCATAACAAGGTAAGAAGAGAATTTCTCTGTGTACACCTCCAGTGAAGAGCATTATCCTGAGGCTGCTGGAGCAAGAGTATCAGATAACCTCTGACAGCTAAGCTGGGGGTTTCCATGGCAGAGGGGTTATTGGAGGGGAGAGGAATCAGATCACCTGGGGAATCTTTGAGGGAAAACACAAGCTTATCAGCAGCATCCCCTAACCCATTTCTTTTTCTTTTTTTTTTTTTTTGAGACAGACTCTCACTCTGTTGCTTAGGCTAGAGTGCCGTGGCGTCAGCCTAGCTCACAGCAACCTCAAACTCCTGGGCTCAAGCAATCCTCCTGCCTCAGCCTCCCAAGTAGTTGGGACTACAGGCATGTGCCACCATGCCCAGCTAATTTTTCTATATATATTTTTAGCTGTCCATATAATTTCTTTCTATTTTTAGTAGAGACAGGGTCTTGCTCTTGCTCAAGCTGGTCTCGAACTCCTGAGCTCAAATGATCCACCGGCCTCGGCCTCCCAGAGTGCTAGGATTACAGGCGTGAGCCACCGCGCCCAGCCACGGCTCCATTTCTGAATGGGTCCGAAAGAGCCTGGAACACGGATAGGACTGTACTGATGTATATTTTATAGACAGTCCCTGGTGCATCTGATTTGTTCAGATCCTGGCCTGGGAGCTCAAGTCTCTGTATTTGCTGCAGCTTCTCCTCTGTTCTTTGTTGAGGGGTGGAAGACAGGAGTTGCAATGAGCTGCAGATTTTCTCTAGCTCAGGTGAGGTGTAGTGTGATCACTGAAAACTCTCAGACTTGGGACCTAATCCAGGCAAGGCTGTTATACCCAATGTGTCAATCAATTAAAGCTCTGAAAAATGAAGGAATGGCTCATCACAGTCCTAAATATCTAATTGGATAGTTTTCATGACTGCCCCTAAAAAGGCCTCGAAAAGTGTGGAACACCACGCAGATGTAAAATATGATTAAGTTATGGAGTCAACATATCAGCTAAGGTAGAGGAGATCTCTATCTTGTTTGCCCTTGGATAAGTCTGGACTTTTAAGTAGAACTGAAATTCTTTTATATGTGTAAGATAAAAATAATATTTTGCACTATCTTCCTTTCTGGGTCAACAAGGGTACCTCCCACAGTAAAAAAAAAACACTTTACAAAAGTTTGTTCACATGGCATTTGTTGATTGATGTTTCTTGAGCATCTACTATGAGGCAGGCACTGTCCTTGGCACTAGAGACACAGCACTGGCAAGGACCCTGGCCCAGTCCTTCTGGTGCTCTCAGTCCAGTTAGAGTTTGTTATGTGGACACCTTTGCCCAGGTGCTTTACTCTCCAGGTTTCCCAGGTCTATGGGCCATTCGTGAGGATGCTGGTTTCCCCAACCCAGCTCCGCATCTCTCTGTGCAAGATATCTTTTGTCATCTCTAATTTCTGGTTGCAGGGTCACAATCTCACTGGGAAATCTAAGTTAAGAATGTTCTGAGTGGCTGGAATCCAGGCTTCTTAAATTGATATGTTTGGTTTTTTCTCAGCATTTCCCGTTTTGTTTCTAAAAGGCTGCACAGTACCAATTTGGGAGACACCTACAATTCAGCCCTCTGTAAGCAGGACACTGCACAAGGTCACCCATCCTGGTGCCTTGGTGATCCCTGTGCCTAACATAGGCTCTCCCTTATCACCACCTCTTTGGTGATGTTTTCAAGATCCTCAGGTTCTCATTACTCTTCAGTAATGGACTGTTCTTTGTGCTCTAAGACAATACTACTTACCCATCACTGGGGGTAAGTATTTTAAGTTATTTTGGGGGATGGTGAAGATGGGATTTGCTGAGGGGTTTTGTTTTGTTTTGTTTGCTTTTGCTTTGTCTACCTAGTAACTGGTAACTGAGCTAATTAGAGGAAGATAGCCTGTTACCCAGCAATAGGGCTTTTATTTCTTTTTAACAAATATTTTCTAAAAATCATTTTCATAGCCTTCCCCCATCCAGTTTTAATTAATACATGCTCAATGCAGAAACTATTTTTTGAAGGTTAACTGTACCACACTGCATCAAACCTAAGCCTCTGACTTTATTAACAGCTTGCTCCCCGCAACTGAGACAGTATTGGTTATGTGCTCAATCCTCAAGAGAAGCACCTCAATTTTAATAACTGATGCTAAAGCTTGTCCCGGTGCATTTTAGAAAAGGATAAGTTTCAGATTCTTGCAGGTGCTCATTTGGTTATCTGCTTTCTAGCAATGACTATGCCTCTTCCTACATGCAATTACTTACTGACTTATTCATTTATTCAAGAGGTGTTTAATGAGCACTGATCACATGTAGAATGGTTATGTACTTGTCAGCAAGATATGAAATAGCCATTCCCTAAGTTGTAGCAGCCCAGTGGGAAGAGACATTCAAATACAGCTGTTTACTATAGAGTGGGGTGTTAATGGAAAGTCTGGGGAACAAATAAATCCTGGGAGGAAGGGAAATAAATTTGTTAGGGAAGAAGGTGACCCGTGAACAGAGTCTTGAAGGAGGAGTGGCAGTCTTGCAAATGTCTCAGGGCTTTTAAATAACAAGGCAAGTCTGAAAGAACTGAAAGTGAGGTCTGGAGCCTGAGGTGCTTAAAAAGGAAGGGACTGACACAAAATCAAAGACCAGACCATGAAGGACAATTGGTGCAAGGCCTGGGGATTTTGATTTGATACTGCGTATGTTGGAAAGTTATTGGAGGATTTTAAGCAGAGGAGGGATAAATTTGTGCTAAGATAGATTTGGGCAGCAGTGAATGGTAGAGAGACGCTGGGAGAGAGAAGAGAAAGGCTACTGTCAAAGGCCATGCTGGATAGGAACAACTGGGAGTTCTGGCAATAGGAGAGTGGGATTCAAGGATGCAATGGGAAGGGTCTCCTTCAATCGAGCACACTGGTGACTCACATCACCTCCCTTCTGCCAGGGCCTCAAGAGACTCTGCCTCTACTACTGATTATAGTCTTTGCAGAGATAAGCTTTGCCCAAGACACACCCTAAAGTATTCCCTATATGGTCAGCCCCATCACGTGTTGCCTAGTCCAGGAAGTGCTACATCCCAGTGGCAAGGGATAGGACTTGCTTTATAAGAGCATACTTTTTCTAGCTGGGGAAAGTACTCATGGAAAGAAAAAGAAGCCAGAGGGTTTCCATAGGAATTCCTGAGCACTGTGGACAGCTAAAGCCTGAGAACAACTTGGGACAGATTTAGGAGGCCCAGCTCCAGCTCAGGGAGGGAATGGGCTTGAGGCCAGAAGCAGTTGGCAGGCTAGGAGGGCACAGAGCCATGGAGACCTGCACAGGACGCAGAATTGGCTGAAAGCCAGATGGAGGGAGGAAAGGAGGGTGGGGGGAACTTTGAAAGGTCTACTTTCCTAATCCCTAGGAAATGTTAGCTTTTTCCTGAAGTGATTATAGGCCCTGTTTATAAAATTCGCCAGTTTCCTTATAATCGTACACAGGTTAAGTTCTTCTCTTATTTTCCTGTCTCTTTTGCTCCATTGCTTCCTACCTTTGTTCCCAACTTTTTCTCGTATTTGCATTGCCCTTAGGAGAAGTTCTCTTGCCTAACTCATCTCTTCAGTCTTTGAGGGAGGGTTGGGGGATATCCTTGGGCCATTATCAAGAATAGCCTAGTTTCTAATCATTTCCTCTTGGACTCAAATTTTAAGAACTAGGATCATATCTTAGCTGATCCTGTTCTAATCTACAGAGCCAAGACTACAAGGCAGGAATTACCACACATTGACGTTTCCCTGCCACACAGTGAAGTGGTTCTTGGCCAAGAAAGAGAGATGATCCTTACTGTATCTTTTTGGCACATCCAGAGGAAAAGCTTTGTTGTTACAAATGGAAGAGAAGGGGTTTTTCTGCCACTGCCACCCAAGGTTTGGCTTGAGTCATGATATACTTCCCAGAAGGTTCAGGGGACTTCCAAAGAAAGCCCACGAGCTGGCAAAGCATGCTCTACCTTCTCAGGAAGAAAGCTATCAGCTCTGAGAGTCACATTTGTGGCTGCCCAATTTCTCCTCTGAAATCCACTCTCTAATACCTCTGGAGCTCTGGACGTAGAGAATGGTTTGTGACCAGTATGGAGGCTGCCTGGGCAACAGATACCAAAGTTACATACGCACACACTCTTGGACTCAGCAATTCCACTGGGCATTTATCTTACATACATGTGCAATTGTGTGTGAACGTGAAGGTCATTACTGAAGTCTACGAAATGGCGAAAGATTGGAAACAACCCAAAAGCCTATCAATGAGAAAACTGGTTAAATGAATTGTGGTATATCGATACAATAATTCCATGAAGTAAAAAGAAATGAGGAAATGCTTTATGTACTGCCCTGGACAGCTACCCAAGACACAGTGACAGGTTAAAAAAAAAAAAAAAAAAAAAAGCAAAGTTGCAACATGGTATGGATAAATTGCTATTTTTTGTGTTTTAACAGGGAAAAAGTTAAGAATGCATATATATTTGAATTTTCTTGTGTATGCATAAAGCATAAAACAACTGAAAGGACACATAAAAAATGAACTCAGTTGCTATCTGGGACAAGTTGAGAAATGGGCAGAGGGAGGACAGGTGTTGAAGGTAGACTTTTCACTGTATGCTGAAGACAAAACACCAGCTAGTAGATAAATACTGGCTGTTAGTAAATAGAGAAGAAGTTACTGATTTAGCAGCTAGAGAAATCCTTAGGTTTTCTCCTGGAAAAAATTCTGTGACTCCTTTAAAGACAGGTCATTTACCCTGTTTACAAAGAGCTCTGTAAGTTTTCTCACTTCTGACTACAGGCCCTTCGCAGACACAACTGCTTGTCATAAGATTTACCCTTCCCTGTCATAGATGTTAAAGACCTGGGATGTGTAAGTCTGGGCTGCAGGCTGGCAAACACCCCTCCATTTTCCTCCCTGCATGTGGAATCTTAGGAAAGCCTTATTTTATTTTATTTTGCTTTTATTTGTTTATTTATTTATTTATTATTTTTGAGACAGGGTCTTGCTCTGTTGCCTAGCCTGGAATGCAGTGGCATCTATAGCTCACTGCAGCCTCAAACTCATGGGCTGAAGTGATCCTCCTGCCTCAGCCTTCCAAGTAGCTGGGACTACAGTTGTGTGCCACCGCACCTGGCTAACTTTTCTATTTTTTGTAGAGATGGGGTCTCACTCTTGCTCAGGCCAGTCTCAAACTCCTGGTATCAAGCGATCTTCCCACCTCTCCCTCCCAAAGTGCTAGGATTACAGGTGTGAGCCACTGCACCTGGCCTAAAAGCCTTATTTTAAATTCCGAGTCTATAGATACTTTTCAAAACAATTTGAACCATGTGACTATTAAAAACTTTTTGAACCATGTGACTATTAAAAATGTTGTACTTGGGTACATAGTAATATATAAATTAACATCTTGCCACTATTAATATTTAGACTATGTGTAATAGCTATTATATCTCTCAACAGTTATGCCAGGAAGTCACCCAAAATGATTCAAAGTCATGTGAGAAGGAGGGTTAACATTTATCTTGGAATAATACTGTAGCATAGCACTGGGAACTGTAGTCTTTCCACACGAAGCAAGTCCTGACTGTGAAGGGAGTAAGTTCCGGGTTGCCACCAGTCAGTATGAGCCTTAGTGTGGATTACAAAGTGGAACACCTTTCTCTAGATATTTAACATATAACAACTGGAAAACCACCTTAATATACCTATTTTATTGGGCCAAGATACTTTACTGTCACCTACAGAATTTTTTTTTATAATAAATTTCTAGGCCGGGCGTGGTGGCTCACGCCTGTAATCCTAGCACTCTGGGAGGCCGAGGTGGGCGGATCGTTTGAGCTCAGGAGTTCGAGACCAGCCTGAGCAAGAGCGAGACCCCATCTCTACTAAAAATAGAAAGAAATTATATGGACAGCTAAAAATATATATAGAAAAAATTAGCCGGGCATGGGGGTGCATGCCTGTAGTCCCAACTACTCGGGAGGCTGAGACAGGAGGATCGCTTGAGCTCAGGAGTTTGAGGTTGCTGTGAGCTAGGCTGACGCCACGGCACTCACTCTAGCCTGGGCAACAGAGTGAGACTCTGTCTCAAAAAAAAAAATAAATAAATAAATAAAATAAATTTCTAAATTCTTGATGAGATGCCATTCCCTAGGGTTGTGCTATACACAACCTGCCCAACCATACTGAGCAGCCCTGAGTAGGTTGTGTGCAGTGGCCAAGCATTCCTCAAGCAGCAGCACAGTAGCCAACAGGCCACAAGTGTCACTACTGATAGTGATGTTGCTCTGAGGCCTGAAACTCTTAGGTCGGCTTGCCACCCTTGCGTAGAGTCGGCAGGTAGGGAGACAATGATTCAGCTCAAATAGATTCCAGTTGTTTGTGACCTACACAGACACAGGCCAGCACTGGATCAGCTCCCCATGTTCCTAGTCCCACAGGATGGGACCAAATCAGAGGACACCAGACGATAGGTGCCATGAGACAATGACTCTGCCACTGGCTGTGTTTTTTAGCCTGCAGCCCTACCCTTGCGGGACTGAAGTGGAAAGTCCTGTGCTTAATTGCAAAGGGGGAGGGGATAAGAAATGGCTTTGAGGTAGTCTCCTTCAAGATGGGGGGTGCTATGAGCAATGGCCTTGAGGCAGTTCCTCACTAGGTAGCTTATCTACCTTAGTTTCTGGAGGAATCACAAGGCATTCGACGGAGACCTGGACCAGACTGAGGTTAAGCTTTGCCCACATGGCCCAAGTGCATTCATGCTCATCACCAGGGTGCCATGGTGAAGCTAGTTCCCCTATATTGATTAAATACAGCTGAATCCAATGGACAAGAAAGACCAGGAGGGAAGGAAGAATGAAAGCCCCTAAAATCAATAGAGCTTATGGACACCCTAACTATAAGGGACGGGAATTGATTTGGAGAGGGATGTGTGCAGTTAGTTGCAGGAATGTTCTGACCTTCTATCTTATTCCTTGGTGGGGGTCAGGGGGAAGGTGGCTTTGTCTAGAAAGAGAATGGAAGGCAGACACTACAACAGCAGCCTAACTCAGCCTCTTCTGCTTGTTCCTTAAAGGTTGTCTACTTTGGCACAATGACATTTCCCAAAAAAGCAAGGCTACTGCTGCTCCTGCTTTTCCAGATAGTGATCTTCGCTCTGTTCTTCCATATGTACAGCCACAGTATCAGCCACAGTGTCAGCCCCCTGCCCAGGAAGGAGGTGTCTAAGCAAATGCATGTGCTGGTCCTGTCTTCATGGCGCTCTGGCTCTTCTTTTGTGGGGCAGCTTTTTGGGCAGCACCCAGATGTCTTCTACCTGATGGAGCCTGCCTGGCACGTGTGGATGTCCTTCAGAGACAGCACTGCCCGGAGACTGCACATGGCTGTGCGGGACCTGATACGGTCAGTCTTTCTGTGTGACATGAGTGTCTTTGATGCCTACATGAAACCTGGTCCCCGGAAACAGTCCAGCCTCTTCCAGTGGGATGACAGCCGAGCCCTGTGTTCTCCGCCTGCCTGCGATGCCTTCCCACGGAACAAGATCATCTCCCAGGCTCACTGCAAACCCCTGTGCTTTCGACAGCCGTTTGAGGTGGTGGATAAGGCCTGCCACTCCTACAGCCATGTGGTGCTCAAGGAGGTGCGCTTCTTTGACCTGAATTCCCTCTACCCGCTGCTGACAGATCCTTCCCTCAAGCTACACATCGTGCACCTGGTCCGGGACCCCCGGGCTGTGTTCAGTTCCCGAGAACGAACTGAGGGAGAACTCATGATTGACAGCCGCATTGTGCTGGGGCAGAGTAGGTACACACTCAAGAGGGAGGACCAGCCCTACCACATAATGCAGGTCATCTGCCAAAGCCAGCTGAAGATCTACAAGGCCATCCAGTCCTTGCCCAAAGCCCTGCAGCAACGCTACCTGCTCATGCGCTATGAGGACCTTGCCCGGGACCCTCTGACCCAGACGTCCCGAATGTATGAATACGCCGGGTTGAAATTCTTTCCCCATCTCCAGACCTGGGTGCACAATATCACCCGAGGCAAGGGCATGGGTCAGCATGCCTTCCACACAAATGCCAGGAATGCCCTCAATGTCTCCCAGGCTTGGCGCTGGACTTTGCCTTTCGAAAAGGTTTCTAGACTTCAAAAAATCTGTGGTGATACTATGAATTTGCTGGGCTACCACCAGGTCAGCTCTGAACAAGAGCAGAGAAACCTGTCACTGGATCTTCTGTCTACCTGGACCATGTTTGAGCAAAACTACTCAGCCTCATCCACCCTCTTTGAATGAGGTCCCAGCCTCATCCACCTTCTCTGAATGCTTCTGAGCCTTTACTTTGTCTCCGCTGAGCATGAGTTGTGCCCACACACACTCAAGCAGAAGAATCTTTGTGTCTATACTCGGGCCTAGGAAAGAGACTCAGGAACCTCATGTGGGCAGCACATCCCAGTAATGTGACAGGGGTACTGCCTTTCTCCTCTTTTTGAGTTCCGATCTGTGCCTACTCGGGAGACTTTGTGGCCTGGAGGCCCGTTGGGCCCCAAGCAGTATCAGTGGAGTAAATCCATAAACCTCCCTGTCCACATCTCGCCCAGTGGAAAAGTGAAGAGACAGTAAAAATCAGGGAAATGAGTCTTTCTCCAAAGAGCTCCCCAGCACATTCCACAGAGATGTGAACTCTGAGCCCTCAGGGTTCCCAGTGGCTTTAAGGAAGGAAGCGGACACAGGGCTGGGTGCTTACCTGTGAGCCTGCCCGTTACAGCTATGGGTTATCATGAACAAACATGAAACAAAATCTCTGGACAGCAGAACAAGCTTTTAAGATGATGGGCCTGATTTGAAAATCATTTCCCCTCAGCATTTTCCTATCACATAGAAGACTTTGACCTCTGAAGCTGCTATCCATTAATATTAAAATTCCAAAATAAGATTCTGTTTGGAATGTCCCCTTTTGTGATTTCTCATTACTAGAAGTAAACACTCATGGGATCCAAACCTAAGAACTCATACAATCATCTTTATGGATTTTGTTTATACCTTTGCTATTATCTGTTATCTGCATATAAAAAAAATTGCTAAGACAATGTTTGGTATCAGGTGATGAACTGTCTATATCCTCTTAAGAATTGGTAGAAAGAAAACCAGCAACTGAACCATTTCTTTGTTGTGTGAGGCGTAATTTGTAATAATGCCGTATGTATCACCCTAGGGTCTGGGTAGAGCTCTTGTACTCTGAGCCCTCAGCCAGGGGACCTCAGTTCTAGTGTGACTGGTGCTATTTACCTCCTAATCACCTCCCTTACTAAGAAAAGTTGTTTCTCCCAGTCTTGGCAGGAGCCCCTCACTTACAGCTCCAGAGTGTAGGATCTCCCAGGCAATTGCTTCTACTGACTTTCCAAAACAGTGTGACAGTAAAATTTCCCCAGCATTGAAAACAAGGCCAGAGCAGCAGATGACGGTGTGACCAAGGGAACAGTGAGTGATAGACTCGACCATCTCTGCCCCTGCCTGAATTGTTTTAACGTTAGCAACCTCCTTAGAAACCATCTCTATGTGATGCCTGCTTGTCATTCTTCAAAATAAGAAAAGAGACTAGCCACATGGAAGTCTCGGGATCTTATTTAGGAGCCACTTTACAACAGGTTTAAGTTTCCTATATTCCAAGTCCCAGAAGTCCAAGGAAGCCCAGCATCCAGGAACTGCACTTTTAAAGGGGAGCCTGTCTGTGTTCTCCAACAGAATAGCCACTAGCCACCAGTAGCTGTTTAGAGTTAAATTAATTAAAATTAAATAAAAATTCAGTTCCTCAGTCACACTAGTCACGTTCCAAGTGCTCAGTGGCCACGTGTGCCTGGCAGCTACTGTACAGGATGGCACAGAGATAGATCCTTCCCAGGACTGCAAAAGTTCTATTGGACAGCTCTGGTCTAATTCATTTTTATTTGTGTAACGTCTTATCCCTACCTTCAACCCACCCCCACCCCCACCCCAAAAAGTTTAAATAATATATAACAATATTATTGTGGCATTTTTATATGACGTAAGACTGTGTAGTATAAAATCATGCTATATGACCTTTTTAAAAATCTGACCCAGTGTTGAACAAGACTTCAGTGAACAATGGCACAGTTTTTGACAAGTGATGTGTTCAGGTGGCTGGCACTGGGATTCAGGATGAGTGACAGTACACTCAATTGTGGGATATGGGGAGTTGGGGAACTGAGAACCAATGCAGAAGATGGTGTTCTGCTAGACATCCTTTCTGATTTGGAGACATCTGTTCCATCCCCAAGCCCCAGCAACAGAAAGGCATTTCTTTGCTTCCTTAGCCTCTTTAGTTGCAAAGGGTGGAAGAATATGTTTAAACTTAGATTATGGATGAATGTGATCTAAATTTCTCAGGGCTAATGAGCTCTCTCAAGTCTAGAGTAAACATAGCCTGAAATGCCTAATTGCAGGTCAGCAATCGATGCCTTTACAAAAAGCCAAACTGGGAACTACTCCAAGCCCGACAGTTTTGGAAGGGTGCAAAGAAAGGGGTCTCAAAATTTCAAAATAAATTTTTTGGAGGGTCAGAAAGGAATATTTTTGAAACAAAGGGGCTTCAGCTGTAATTTAACTGTGTTTCTATTTATAGTTACCATGTGGCTTCACTTTGTATATAATGAGAGAAAATGCTAAGTTTTTGATACATTTCAATTAAAACTGTATTCTTTTTCAACTTATGAATAGTTGTTAGGGAGAGGTAGAATCGACTTCTGATAATTTTGCACAAAAATGTGCCATCATTGTATTTTCTGTAATATGTTTCTCAAAAAATAGTTTCTAATTTACTATGTGATTTAAATCCAAGTTAAATATAAATTAATTTCACTATGTATATAATCATGACTCTTTTGACTTACTTCCACAGACCAATAAAGCAAAATTAAAAATGAACGTTGTGAGTGCCCCAGGCCAATTAACAATAAGCCTCTGATAGGCATTAGTCGAGGATCCCCAGTACTTTGGCCCTTCTGTGGAGGACTGTGCCCCTCTTCTGCTTAAATGTCCCTGGTCATTCAGAGAAAGGTTAGTTTTTAGATGCAGTATTGAGGAAAATGAGGAACCAAGACCAGAGTAAGGAGATTGGACTCTAGCATGCAGCTAAAGGGTGTCTTCATTCATTCCACACGTTTAACGGGCATCTACTATATGCCAAGGAATGTTGTAGGTGCTACGGATACAGCTGTGACTACAACAGCAAAGCCCCTCCTTTCATACAAAAGACATTTTAGTCTGTCGGGAGGGAGGAGCAAACAATGAACAAACATATGTCAGATGCTCACTGCTATTAATATAAGGAAGAATAAAGCAGAGGAAGGGGCTTGGGGGTGAAGGAGGGTGCTGTTCCACAGAGGTGACAAGAGATGTCTTGCCTGAGAAAGGGAGACTGGAGCAGAGACCCTTGAAGTAAGGCAGCATGCCATGCAAACATTTTTATATTTTAATTGCTAAATATTGCATGTATTTCTCTGGAGACATTTTTGATTATCACAGCTGGGGAGTAGAGG
Source organism: Eulemur rufifrons (assembly GCF_041146395.1). Classification (NCBI taxonomy): domain Eukaryota; kingdom Metazoa; phylum Chordata; class Mammalia; order Primates; family Lemuridae; genus Eulemur; species Eulemur rufifrons. The sequence goes on along the minus strand of NC_091005.1, from coordinate 15,156,047 downwards.
GTGTGATGCTACTAGCACCTAAACATCCTACGATTCACAGGACAGTTTCCTACAACAAAGAATTCTCTGGTCCGAAATGTCAGTAGTGCGGCTATTGAGAAACCCTACTCTACATCAACCAGGGATAAGGGTAAAGAGTTGGTGATTCAGATGGATTTCTCTTCCATCTCGTTCAGTCTCCTTCAAGTGGGTGTGCCACCAGCCCAAATGTCCTGAATGGGGAGATGTCATAACCAGGGCTTTTTGGGTGTCCACTCTTTCGGTAGCCATCTGGAGAGGAGAGTGGCAGAGTAGATGTTATCAAAACACAGAGCTGCATACCAGGAGGTGAAGAGAGAGCAGCGTGAGGACAGGAAATGAAGTGCAACCAGCCCTCCTGGGACCAGTCCCCCACTGGTCACTCTGTGCCTTCCCTGGGCATGGCCTGTGGCCACCCTAATTCAGGCACCTGGGCCAGAAGAGAAAAGGGTTTAAAAGGGCAAAACATGGTCATTTAGGACTTCAGGTAAAATGGGCAGAACAAATGAAGCCTGAAGCAATTGTGCTGGACAAACATGCCTGACGTGTCTGGGAACAGGGGGATCATTCATGAATGTCAGAAAGCTCTGTAGGCACCACAGGATCTAAGTCAGTGTTTCTCAACCTTTGTTTCATCATCACTGCCCACCACATTGCCACTCCAGCGAGCCTTTTGAGACATTTTTTTTCCCTAATCACCACCACCACCCCGTGAAATTTTAAGATCACAAATACACCGTCATTTGTTTATGTACGATGGCGCTTTGGAGGACTATAAACCATTGTAATATCTAAGGGCTTTTGCCCACCAAGAACCAAGTTTGACCCCTCAGTGGTAATGTTACCTCCACAGAGAACGAATGAGTTACTCCATTGTCCCTAATAGTTTTAGCCCCTTTCTCAGGCCCTCTTTTCTCCTCAACTTGTCTTTTCATTTTATCATCCCCTCAAACTATGTTCCTTGCTCGACAATAATTAAATGTGATTAAGTAAATCACACATATGACAACAATTTTTAAACTGTAAAGGCCTAAGAAAATGTTGGTTATTATTAGTAGTAAAAAAAAAAAAAAAAAAAAACTGTACAAGTCAGTCTGATTGCTGCCCTCCCCCACCCCCACCCCAACCCCACTACCCCAACCCTAACGGTTGGGATGGTCATTGGCCCTGCTTTCCTGGCCAGATTTCGAGCTGGCTTATTGTGGTACTGGCAGAACAATAAGGAAGCTAGTTTATTGTTTGCTTTTTAAGTTAGTGGCAGGAATTGATAAGTGCAGTTGGCGCATGGGGCTACCCTTCGTAAGGAACGAGGTGCATTTCAGAGTTAGTTATTGCTCCACTCTAAATTGGCGTGGATTTAAATGGCTAACTATAGACAATGTAAAAACGCCAAAAGAGAAGGAAAAAAGGGCCCTGTCCTTTATGATTCATCGTAAACTAAACTATGAGACCTTAACAGGTGGAACACACACATGCGCACACATGAAACAATCTGGATGCAAATAAGCTTGAAAAAGTTGATCATATTAAATTTAACTGAGGTTTCTAAATGTAAGACCCTCAGAACCTCAAGTGTGTTCGTGTCCATATTAAGAAAGGAGTAGAGTGTATAGTGGTTCTCCCAAACTTATTGGACCAGGGAAGGTATGGGGATTTTTTTTTTCTCAATATACCTGTTAAAATCTGTCAGGACAGTGTTTTGAGAAAGAGCAGTGTGGGAAATGCAGAACCAGCTCTGGCTAACAACAAAAATTGAGTTCCATGTTGCTCAGCAATCGTAAACCTGGATGGACCTCACACCCTGCTTTCTCCTCACCTGCTCCCAAGCCCTGGCAGGCCAGTGCTGAATGGGGAAGGTCACACACGAGGGAAGCTTATTTCATGTGGAATTTATGGTCACACATTTCGATGTATGAATCCCCTCAGTCCTCACCTGCAACCCTTTCCCTCTCTCCACAGAATTCCCCATCTTCTGACCACATACCTTCCTGTCCTTCCCAGAGAAAAGTCAAGCCATCAGATGTGAACTTCTCGACTTCCCAGTGCCCAATGTCTAAATCCCCTTCACACCTGTCTGCCCTGTCTGTCGTGCTCTGGTGTCGATGTCGTCCCATCTCCCATTGAAGGGCCAGTCCCGCGGTCAGAGCTTTGCATTGCATCCCCTCCCACCTTCTCAAGAACTGCACGTTTTTATTATTCACTTCCTCTCTCCAAACTTAACTTCTCTTCAACTAAATCCTTCTCTTTGGCTTTTTAACTTATTCAGTTCTCTCTCTTCTTGAAGAAACTCTCTCATTCCCATATCTTTATCCAACCACCAGGCTGTCCCTCCTCACCTTCACAGCTGGGCTGCTCTAAAGAGTCATCTGCATGCATTGGCTGTGTTTTCTCACCTTCGTCTTCCTCCTCAACCCACTCCAATCTGGCTTTCACCCCCATCTCTCCACTGAACCAGCTCTAGCTAACAACTAAAATTGACTTCTATGTTGCTCACTCACTCCGACAAACATTTCCCAGTTTTCACTTTGCCTGAACTCTCAGCAAGAATTGACCAACAATTATGGACAACTTTCTCCTTGAAACGCTACATCCCGGTTTCCCTCCTACTTCGCTGGCCACTCTCAGTTTTTTGTAGAATAGTCTCCTCTACCTACCTATTAAATGTTGGAGTTCCTCAAGCTCAGGCACAGATCTTTTTCCTCACCATATGCTTTCTCTCTAGACTACCTCATCCAGCCCCGCAATTTCAAACACCACTTATATGTAGATGACCTGCAAATGTATATCTCCAGCTCAGACATCTCTGAGTTCCAGATCTGCATATCCAATCCCTGATTTGACACCTCAGAAGACCCCCAGATTCAGTGTCCAAACACTTCACTCATGATTTTCCTCTCCTCCACCCCAGTCCATGCCAAACTTCCTTATCTATTCTGGGTCTCTTTCCCACCTTTCCACCTGTTGCCATATCAAAAACCTGGATTTTGCCCTTGACTTCTTCCACCAGCAACTGTAGGTCCTACCTGGTTGGAGTTTCTTCAGTTCATCTGCATCTCTTTTCCCCCAACCTCTTCTTCCCTGCTTTGTTCATGCCACCATCATCTCTTTCCTGAATGATGGACTGGTCTTCTTGCCTCCAACCTACCCACTTCAATCCAGTATCTACCCTATATTAAAAATTCAGGCCGGGCGCGGTGGCTCATGCCTGTAATCCTAGCACTCTGGGAGGCCGAGGTGGGTGGATCGTTTGAGCTCAGGAGTTCGAGACCAGCCTGAGCAAGAGCGAGACCCCATCTCTACTAAAAAAATAGAAAGAAATGATATGGACAGCTAAAAATATATATTTAGAAAAAATTAGCCGGGCATGGTGGTGCATGCCTGTAGTCCCAGCTACTCGGGAGGCTGAGACAGGAGGATCGCTTGAGCTCAGGAGTTTGAGGTTGCTGTGAGCTAGGCTGACGCCACGGCACTCATTCTAGCCTGGGCAACAGAGTGAGACTCTGTCTCAAAAAAAAAAAAAAAAAAAAAATTCAGACAGTTCAAATTTCTTCATGTAGTTTAGAAGCCTTTCATGATCTGACACTGGTGTCCCTTGCTTATCATCCCCTCTTAGACTCTTCTTTCCACCCACCTCATATTTGTAGTTTCACCAAGATACCACACATACATCTTCCTTTGGATCTTAGATCATGCTATTTCTCCAACCTGAAATACCCTACTCTGCCTCACACTAACTTCTCTGGCTCATTTTTTGATCCCTCAGGTCTAAACTAAAACATCTCTGGAAGCTTTTCCTGGCTTGACCTCCCAACACTTTGTTGGATGCCACTGCTGAGTTTTCCACTGTCATAGCATTCACCATACTGTAATAAACTGACCAATTTACATGTTCTTTGACTGAACTCTGTGAGGAAAGGACTGTGTTATTCACTGTGGTATAATCAACTCCTAGCACAGTTCCTGGCACATGGTAGGCACTCAATAAATATTTGTTCAATGAAGGAATACCTTGATCTCATCGCATTATATGTAAAGGGTTCATTCTTTTTATAATATTTAGCTGGGGGGGGGGGAGGCACATTTAACCAATCACAGAACCTTCTATTCTGAGAAACACAGTGACACATTTAAAGATCCAGATAAAACAGAGCCAACATTTAAAAGTTTCCTGTTTAAGAGAAATAAGGGAAGTTGAATCTTAAAGCCATAGCTCAGAAGTGCTGGGTCAAGTGGGGTGGCAAGTGGGGAGGGGTAATATAGAGGTTCAAAAAACTAAGTTGGCTTGTATTTTTAATAGTAATATTACTGAAGCAAGCAAGGCTGCAGATTATGCTGGTTCTCTGAAGAGCTGCCTATCTGCATACCATGTAGCATATGAACTAATCAATTGCCACCTACAAGCATTTGGCAAATATGTGCTGACTTATTCCTTTATAATCTGGTTTTTGGCCAAATTTCCAATAAGAAAGTTTCTGGTTTATATTTTATTGCCTCTCCACTCTCATAATGGCAAAGTATGGTTAAAGGAATGGTTTGGAGGAATAGAGTAATCTTTGATTCTTTCTCTCACCTTCCACATTCTATCCATCAGCAAGTCCTATCAGCCCAAATTCCAAACTATACCCTGAATCAGACCACCTCTCACCATCTCTACTGCTACAGTGTTAATCCAAACCAACTTCAAATGTCACCTGAACTTCTACAAGAGCCTCTTAACTGGTTTCCTGCCTGTTCTCACCTGCCCCTCCCCCCCATAGTTCACCTTCCATTTACTATTCAGAAGCTCTTTTCCAGGCAGGGGACTAGATTAGGGCTCCTTTCCAAAAGCTAGTCCGCACCCTTGTATTGCAGAGCTCTATCTAGGAACAGAAGGCTGAGAATATTGAGTCCCAACTGCCTTCCCCCTAGCTCACTCGTAGGTTCCATGGCAGGAGGAGCAAGCTGAAAAGACTAGGGGCTGCCATGTACATCCAGCGCTCCATCTGTGGAGCAAGGCAGGTGTGCCACTTCAGAAGTGGACCACAGTCCCTGCCCCCCCCACCACTCTGGCACAGTGGCACAGAGATTCTGTCCAGGAGGAGAGGGAGGCCATAAGAACAGAGAGCTCAATGGCTCTTTCTAAGGGGACTCACTTTATTTGAGAGGAAATGTGGGGAATTTCATGACTAAGTAAATCTTCATAACCTTGGGTTAGGAAAATGGTTCTTAGATATTACACCAAAATAATAAAAATTAAAAGCTTTTATGTTTCCAAGGACACTTTCAAGGAAGTGAAAAGACAACCCACAGAACTGAGAAAATATTTGCAAATCGTATATCCAATAAGGAACTTGTAGCCTGAATATATAAAGAACTGTTACAATGCAATAATAAAAAGACACATAACCCAATTTAAAAATGGGAAAAGAATATGAATAGACATTTCTCCAAAGAAGATATACAAATGGCCAACATGCACATGAAAAGACGCTCAATGTAATTAGTCATTAGGGAAATGCATATCAAAACCACAATGAGATAACCACTAGGATAGTTGAAATAAAAAAAGACGTTTAATAAGTGTTTGGCAGTTTCTCAAAAGGTTAAACATAGAATTACCATATCACATAGCAACTCCACCCCTAGGTATATTCCTAAGAGAAATGAAAACATCTATTCATACAGTGTTGTTCATGAATGTTCACAGCAACATTATTCATAATAGCCAAAAAGTGGAAACAACTCAAATGTTCACCAACTGATAAATGGATAAACAAAATGTAGTACATCTATACGATGTAATATGATTCTGCCATTTAAAAAGATGAAGTACTGATACATGCTACAACATGCATAAACTCTAAAAACATTATGCTAGATGAAAAAACCTAGCCACGAAAGACCACATATTGTTTGTATCCATTTATATGAAATGTCCAGAATAGGAAAATTCATAGAGACAGAAAATAGACTAGTGATTGCCTAGAGCTTGGGGTAAGAGCAGGAGTTAGGGTGCAAAGTGACTGCTAATAATAATAAACAAATATATTAGGTAACTCCCTGGCCAAAGCAGGACTGAGGTTGTACAGGGCAAGGAGAAGAGAAGGTTTGTGGCTACGGTGTTGTCCCAATTTGCAATTTTCGTTATCTGTAACTACTGCTGCCAAACATTGAAGTTGAAATGAGTGGGATATGTTGAGTTTTGCATTCCTCTTTCTTGTGATTGTTAGTGAGATCTTATTTTCGCAGCTGTTAAAACAGTTCTTTCAAGAGCTATCTAATGCCATTTGAAGATCAGGGAAAGGGGAGATTTTAAAAAGAAACAGGAAAGAGGAGAGACAGGAGAGAGAGAGACAAAAGGAAAAGAGGTAAAGATTGAAGCAAGGGAAACTCCAGTCTGTTCTAATTCTTTTACAATTCTTTATAGCACGACTCAGTACTTGAAATTACCTTAGTTACTTGTTTGCATGTTTATTTTGTTTCTCCTACCACTAGAATGTTTCCATCTTATTGTCCACATAGTACATGTACAATAAATATTTGATGGCTGACTGGCCAAATTCCGCACCAACATGATAACTCTAAGATTAAAGCATGAGCAAACTGTTTGAAACTTTCCAACCATTCCTCCCATTTCATAGGACTACAACTAACTTCCAAAGCAGTGATGTGCCTAGGCATCCAGCTCCTCGGATGCTTGCTAGAGTTACAAATTCCTGGGCATCACCTCCCTAGATTGGTTTCTGTGTACTTTTAACGACCATGTGCCTGCCTGGACAACTAAATATGGGGGGGAAAAAGGTAAGAACAAAGTCTATGATAGTCTGGACAGTGCTTCGGATGCATGGAACTAGACACTGGGACTGTTGATTACACAGGAGAAATGGGAACTAACCTACCACAGCTTTTTACATGGTTTCAAGTTTGTCCTTTTTTTTTTTAATTCAAGCTTGCTTTTTTTCCTTCCCAGGTGCAGGAGTGGAGTCTTTGTGCTTAGTTACTTCTGCAGCTGCTACAGGTTAGAACCAAAGGTCAAAGAATTTAAGTGCTAGAAGGGACTTCTGGTATTATTAACCTGTTTCTTCTTGTCAGATGTGTCCTTCTTATCAGATATATGCAAAATATCAAGGTTTCACTTTCCATGAACACTGTGCTACTCAGAGCATGTTCTGCAGACCAGCATCGCTGGCATTACCTAGCAGCTTTGCAGTGAATTCTTATAATTTTATGTTGCCTCGGCACCCATTTTAAATATAAGGTGGACTTTCTCACACCAGAAGCAGGGCTCAGTCACCCAAGATAACTGTTTCCTCTTCTCTGCCTTCTCCCAGTTCCTCAAGGTGGTCCCTCCAGATATCTGCCCTGTACAACTGCCGCCTGGTGACCGCCTCCCTATGGGACAGCTGGATACAACCTCCTTGACTGGCCCCACTGACACCACATGCTGCATGGACTGTGAAGAGATGCCATAGTGACCACCTCTCAGCCACAGTGTGACCCCAGGGAACTCATGTCTGCCTACTCTAAACACACCAGTTAGAACTCCCCAAGGGAAACCTTCTTAGGTAATACCCTAGACACCAATAAAAGCTTCGGCCCACAGGTCCCTTGTTCGCTCACGCGCGCGTTCTCTCTCTCCCCCCCTCCCTGCTGGTTGCATACATGTCCAGGACAATTCCCTGCTTCCCGCTGGCCCTGTAAGGCATGCCACCCTCTTCCCTGTAGGATCTGTAAGTAAGTAAAACTGCTTCTGTTATTTCATGTGTTTGGTTGCGCTGTCTCCTCTGTGTCTCCCCTGACCAACACACCTAAACCTAACTCTCCTCCTGGCCAGGGCTCTCCTGGACAGTGGCTATCTTGGTAGGAATAAACTGGACACAGGCCAGACAAGAAAGAGCCACAATGACGTCTGTCAGTATAAACAAACTTCCTGTGAGAGGGACATCTGGTCATTGGGCAGACACTTAGGCATTAGGCCACATGCCAGGACAAAGAAGCATCCTGTAAAAGGCACACTGTAAACTTCCGCAACCACCTCCCCTGGAGCCCTGTCAGGGCAGGGCTGGAGTTTATACCCACTCCCCAGGGAGACCCCAAGACCAAATTAGAGGAAAATCACAATAAGCCTGTTGGGAAATGAAGAATTTCAGATCCACTCCAGAACTATGGAATCAGAATTTGCAGTTTCACGTGACCCCCAGGTGATCTATGTGCAGTTTGAGCCAAACTACAATAATTTCTGGATTACTAAACTACTGCCTAATATCCCCAACAACATGCATCTATCACTGGCACTCATCTGCCAAATTGGACCAGCGGAATGAGCAGAACTCATAAGTAAAATGTTTTCCCAAATGCCCCCTGTAGAATTCAGGAACTTGTATGTTAGGAAAAAGAAGAGGAGCTCAAAGCATAGAACTCGAAAGTAATGAATATGGTTTGGTTATTAGATGACATTAAGGCATTATTTTTAATTTTGTTAGGTGTTAAAATTGCATTATGGTTGTATATAAAAACATAAAAAAATTAAAGTTTTGTTAATGATGCATACAAAAGTATTTATGGGTGAAATTCTATGAGATCTTGGATTTGTTTAAAATATACCAGAAAAAAAAGAAGGCCAGGAACAGTGGCTCATGCCTGTAATCCCAGAATTTGAGGAGGCCAAGGCAGGAGGATCGTTTGAGGCCAGGAATTTGAGACCAGCATGGGCAACATAGCAAGACTCCATCTCTACAAAACAAGTAAAAAATTAACCGGGCATGGTGGCAAACACCTATAGTCCCAGCTACTCAAGAGGCTGAGGCAGGAGGCTGAGTCTGGAGGATGCTCAAGGTTGCATGGAGCTGTGCTCGCACCACTGCAGTCAAACCTGGGTGACAGAGTGAGACCCTGTCTCTTAAAAAAAAAATGCTGGTAATTGTTGTTACTGGATGATGATACCTTCAGATTCATTATACTACTCTATTTTTGCGTATACTTGAAAGTTTTTATAATGAAATATTTTTTTAAGTAGTCTGAAGTCAATGATAACTACTGGTTCCACCAAGAGGCTCTTGTGGTGGGAAAGTGTAGTCGGGAACCTGTGTACCCAGCTCTGTGACTCCACCTTAACCCAGTGAGTGAATCAGCAACGCCAATCATGGGATAAACTGGTATCGGGTGCCCTCTGGTGGAATGCATTGGGAAGTACACCTTGTCATTGATATCTTTTTGGCCAAAAATGTTTAACCTGAATCTAATCAGGGGGCAACAGTCAAAGGTTGAAAGTGGGACATTCCACCAGGTGACTAGTCTGGACTCTTCAAAACTGTCAATATCATGAAAGCCAACAAGTTTTTTAAAAGTCAGGTAAACTGTGTTTAAATTAAAGGAGACTAAAGATATATGACATGGAAATGCAATGGGTGAATTTTGGATCCTAGATTCAGAAAAGAAAGACTGAAAAGGACTATTGAGGAAACAATTAGGAAATTTGAAAATGGACAGTGAATTAGATGATATGTTTGAAAGAACAGTAAAAAAAAAAAACCACAATAAATCCCTTAGGAGGTAAGTGGTAACCCTCTTTTAGAGACAGGAAAGCCAAGGTTGGAAGAGGTAAAGGGGCTAAGAAGCCACAGCTGGTAAACGGCAGAACCAAAATGGGCCCAGATCCGTCTGCGTCCAGAGCATGAGCTCTTTGCTGGTGGATGGTTCTTCCTCTGCAGAACACCCAGGAAGCAAGAGATGGGGCTGTGGTCTGCAGTGTCTCCAAGGCGATGGCAGTGGCTAAGGGTGGTAAAGAGGCACCCTCACTGTTGTCACAGCATCTTCAGTCATTCATTCATGCAAAATTAATTGCTGGGTGACAATGAGAGGCAAGAACAGGCAGTCCCTGGGCACAGGGAGTTTATAGTCTAGTGAAGGAAACAGACATTAATCGAATGTTGGAACCACTCAAAGGAATATGTACGTACAATAGCAAAGTAAGATAAAAACCAATAAAGAAAAGGAAGTAGACCAAAGCAAAAGGTCAGCAGAAGATTTCCCCGAGTTGCACTTTGAAGAATGAATAGGAGTTAACGATACAGGCGGAGTGTCTGCAAAGGCAGGAGGCAGCACAGCCTTACGGTAGGAAAGCCCCAAGAGCTGGCAGGTGCGTGGCGCAGGATGAGAATGGAAGAAAGAGGGCAGGGCCTGATCATGTAGGAACTTGGGGGCCACACTAGGGATTTTGGTCCATATAAAAAGATACATGAAGTTACTAGAGGGTCAAAGTGGGTCACAAAATCAGATTTGAGGTTTTAAAAAAAATCACTTTGTCTACAATGCTGAGAAGATGGCTCCATTGTGGGTGAGCAGAATGGATGCGGTTAGATCAGTTAATTGAGGTAGCCAGTGGTAACTTGGATTAGAGTCTGCAGTGCAAATAGAAGGGGCCAGATCCAAGGGATTTTTGTGAGGATTTGATATGGTGGAATGCAGGAGAAGGGGGTGTTAAAGATGCTTCTTAGGTTTCTAGCTTGTACAATTAGATGGAGAGGCCATTTCCCGAGACAAGGAACATTCAATGGGAGAACACCAGATTAGGCAGATAGGAATGAGATCTTGGAAATGATGAATTTGAGACCTCCAAATGAAGATGGGAGAAGGCAGTTGGATGCGCAAGTCTGAAGTTCAGAAGAGAGGTCCAGGCCAGCCACGGTGGCTTGTGCCTGTAATCCTAGCACTTTGGGAGGCCACGGCAGGAGGACTGCTTGAGCCCAGGAGTTCAAGACTGAGCAACATATTAAGTCCCTGTCTCTACAAAAAATGGAAAAATTGGCCAGCCATGGTGGTGCATGCCTGTAGTACTAGCTACTCAGGAGGCTGAGGCAGGAGGATTGCTTGAGCTCAGGAGTCTGAGGTTATAGTGAGCTATGATCATGCTACTACCTGAGCGACAAAGCAAGACCCTGTCTCAAAAAAAAAAAAAAAAGAGAGAGAGAGGTCTAGACTAGAGATGCACATTTGGGAGTCATCAACTCATGGTTACTGAAGAATGGTTAAGACGGCATCAGAAAGGGAGACATTTCATGGATGGGAACCTTTGGGACTCAATGATTCTTAAAGAGAAGGCAGCAGTTGATGCAGAAACACTAGAAATGAGCAGTGGAGGGGTTGAGTGAGGAGACAGAGGGAGAAGTGGTAAACCGGGGGAGAGCCTAGTGTCATTCTTACTGCTTCTTGCACTGCATTTCCCCCAGCAGCAGTGCCATCCCCACTAGTGTTGGAGGATGGCTCATGCTCTCACCTGGCGGGTGCTCTCCCTCTCCCTCCAGGCAGGCCTCTGCTGGGCAGCCTCCACATCTGCTGTCACTGCTTCTTGGGCAAGCTGCTCTGCCCTTGGGCTTCTCTCCTGGTGTTCTCCAAAGCTACAAAACAAAGTATACCATAATGGATTTATTAAGCAATTATCTGTTAACCAATCCTTTAATGGTGGGCAAAAATTATGGTATAACCATATCACAGAATACTATATAACTGAAGGGAGAGGTAGGAGGAGGGGGCAGAAGTTCTTTATATATTCTAGATGTTAATCCCTTATCAGATGTATATTTGCAAATATTTTCTCCCATTCCATAGGTTGGGTTTTCATTTTGTTGATCGTATCCTTTGATGCACAAAAGTTTTTAAGTTTAATGTAGTCCCATTTGTCTATTTTTGCTTTTGTTCCCTGTGCTTTTAGTATCATATCCAAGAAATCACTGCCAAATGTGTCATGAAGCTTTTCTCCTATGTTTTCTTCTAGGATTTTTATGGTTTGGGGTCTTATGTTTAAGGCTTTAATCTATTTTGAGTTAATTTTTTATATTGTGTAAAATAAGGGTCCAACTTTATTCTTTTGCATATGGATATCTACTTTTCCCAAAACCATTTGTTGAAGACATTGTCCTTTCCCCATTGAGTGGTCTTGGTACCCTTGTCAAAGACCATTTGACAATATGTATGAGGGTTTATTTCTGGGCTATTCCAGTCCATTGGTCCATTTGTCTGTCTTTATGCTAGTACCACACTGTTCTGATTACTGTGGCTTTGTAATGTCTTTTGAAATCAGAAAGTGTGGCACCTTCAACTTTCTTCTTCCTTTTCAAAATTATTTTGGCTGATTAGGGTTCCTTGAGATTCCATATGAATTTCAGGATGATTTTTTTCTATTTTGTAAAAAATGCCCTTGCTATTTTGACAGGGATTGTGTTGAATCTGTGGATTGCTTAGGGTAGCATGGACATCATTACAACATTAAGTTTTCCAATCCATGAGTGTGGGATGTCTTTCCATTTATTTTTGTCTTCTGTAATTTCTTTCAGCAATGTTTTATAGTTTTCATTGTACAAAGTTTTCCCTCTTTGATTAGGTTTATTTCTAAGTATTTTATTCTTTTTGATGCCATTGTAAATGGAATTGTTTCTTAATTTTATTTTTGGATCATTCATTGAGAGTATATAGAAAAATAACTGATTTTTGCATACCGATTTTATATCCTACAACTCTGCTGAATTCAGTTATTAGTTCTAATGAGTTTTGTGTGTGGAATCTTTAGGGTTTTTTACATATAAGATCATGTCATTTGTGAACAGAGATAATTTTACTTCTTCCTTCCAAACTCAGATGCCTTTTATTTCTTTTTCCTAATTGCTGTAGTTACCACTTCCAATACTATGTTGAATAGAAGTGGTGAGAGTGGGCATGTTTCTGATCTTAACAGAAAAGCTTTCAGTCTTTCACCATTGAGTATGATGTTAGATGTTGGCTTTCCATAGATGGCCTTTATTATGTTGAGGCAGTTTCCTTCTATTCCTAGTTTGTTGAGAGTTTCTATCACAAAAGGCTGCCAAATCTTGTCAACTAATTTTTCTGCAACAGTTAAGATGATCATGTGGTTTTTGTACTTCATTCTGTTCATGTGGTATATTGATTTTTATATGTTGAACCATCCTTGTATCTCAGAAATAGACCCCACTTGGTCATGGTGAATGATCCTTTGAATGTACCGTTGAATTTCATTTGCTAGTACCATGCTAATCTTTTTTGTATTGTTCCAGTTTTAATACATGTACTGGCAAAAGAAGCACACTTGTGGATTTACTTTTTAAATGGGACATCATGTAAAAATACATAGAATTTTGGTTATCAAATAATGAGCAAGAATTCTTTCCTGTGTTTAAACATTGACAAAAATTACGACACACACGTTAGTTTTTCTGCTGATTGTTTTCTTTGAAATACTGGGCATTGCCTCCTACATAATATACTTCAATCTGAAATGTCAGCATTGACTGCCTCCTCGGAAAGTGCTGTGAAACAATTTCGCCTATAGAGAGCATTTGGATTTGCACAGTAATGTGCAGAGCATGTAGAGTGACAAAGATTCTGTCCTTGACCAAACTCTAGCCAGGCTTCTCTGAGCTGTTTCTTGACTCGGCCTCAACATATCTGAACAAAATACTAATAGTTTCTAACAGCAAAAGTCCATATCCGTAGAATGACCCTAACCCCCTTAAAGTGCCTGCCTGAAAAGGCTCAGGCAGCCAAAGGAATTCACTGTTTGTTCCAGCCAGCACCTGAAGATGGATCCTTGCTTCCCAGCCCCTGAGGGAGGGTAGAAGGCTAACTTCCACAAGCACCACTTAACAAACCCAGATGGGTTTCACAAGGACCAACCCCTCTTTCCACTTTTTGTAAATTTTCACTTCCCTGACTCTAGTAAGCACTCCCTCACCCGTCTTCCTAATCCCTCCTTCTCCCTTTAAAAGGCTGTGTCACCTCTGTACAAAGTCGTGTGCAGTTTGTGCTGAACTCTTCCCTATCCCAATAGTATATTACCGATTAAAATCTGTCCTTACCACTTTAGTGTCTGGCTGTATCTTTGACAAGCGCGTAGGGAGAGGCGGGTTCAATTTTTTTGTTGTTGGCTGAGTAGAGATCCTAACGGCAGGCACTCAGGACCGTGAGGGACACGATTCTCTGGAGAAGAGTTCCAGGGACAGGCATACTATTGGGAACTGACACCAGCTAAAGGGATTTTCTGCTCGGCTTCACAACTCATCGGACTTGCCAGGACTGGCCTAGAGCTGGGAAAGGATTAACAGGTGTTTACAATGCCCAGGGCTGATCTGTGAACTTCCTGGGAGCCTTCCACTAGATACGGCCCAAATCCAGGCCAAAGGAGGAAAAGAAACTCGAAACCGGGAGCGAGTCTGGGAGATGACGCTGAGGGAAGAAACAAAATGGAATTCCTGAAGAAAAAGCTGGAGCCACGAGATGGACAGTCTCTCCGGTGCCTTCAGATTCGGCGCCTGGAAGCCCGCGTCCGCGCATGTGCAGCCCGCGCATACGCATGGGCCCTGAGCAGCGCAGCCCACCGCGCATCCGCGCCCGCGCAGCTGGGCGTCTCCCGGAGTCCGGGAGCTGAGGGATGCTGTGGGCTACAGTCCGACGTTCTGTGGCATCACATCGCGTCTGCGATAGTCACCAGTTACCCGGTAGGCGGTGCTCCGACATAGAAAGACGGGTGAATTCGCAGCGTTGAGCCCTCGCCTCCGACTTTTTTATGTGTTCTTTTTGTTATCTCAAGACGCTCAGACACCACCATCCGCAAAGCAGTTGGCAGTTGTCTCTCTCTTAGGAATTTTAAGTTTGTTTGGAAGCGGTCCCCGGCCGGGGGTTCCTTTTTATCTGGAGACACCCGGGACGTGATGGACACCTCAAAAATATCATGCCTCCTATGACCTCCATAGGGGGCAGAATTGTAAAGTTTAGTGGAAGCTGATTTTAAAAAAGGAAAAGTTCAGAAACAGACGCTTGCATGTGCACAGAATAATCTTGAAGTCCCAACCAGCAACTGATAACTGATTCCCTCAGGAGAGAAGAAACTGGGTGCTGAAGGGCAGGGATGAGAAAGGAGGGTGATGTTTGGTTCTGTCGTTTGAAATTTGTCCAGTGCACGCGTATTATTTTTTAAAAGTTTGTTCATTTGCCTAATTTATCAAAATGTAGATACCAAGGAAATTTGGAAACTTAAAAGATCTGAGTAGAATTCTGTCATGTGTGAAGCTAAAACGTCTTAGCTTAAACCACCAAGTATTCCTGTTTACTTCTGGATGGAAATCTTTGGGGGCTTGGATGGAAGAAAAGGAAAAGAGGAGCCAGACATTTTTGGAAAATTATCAGCAGTGGTAACATACAGGAAACTGAAATCTTTATCATCTCAATGACTGTACATTCATTTTGGATTTGCTGAGGAAAATTAAAAAGTAAATTATAGTGTCAGCTCACTGAACTCAAACTTAGACTGGAAGGGGACATTTGTTGTTTATTTTTGTAAAGGAAATTATTTGGGCGTGATTCACAGGGTTGAGACCTAAAGTTCCTCTCCTCAGTAAGGAGAACTTCCTTTGGTGAGGAATCTTCGGACTGATTATGGTGTGTTCCTGTCCCCAACCTTGCAAGATAACTTCAGGCTCCCTCCTCTAAGGGAGGTGATAAGAAAAAATTAAACAGGCAACTGGGCCGAGGAGGATTTGCACACAAAAAGCTCATGTTGAAAGAGGGTCTGGGATACCCTTCATTTGCTGGGTCAAGCTGAACCAGTGCACCTTTGTTCCCTAGTGAGTGGTAGTGGATCTAGGCAAAGGCAGGAATTTGGAACTAGAGGCTGGGGATCCAAAAAAGTTGGAAGTGTAAAGACAAAGGCCAGAGGTGGTAATTTGTTGCCTCTGAGTTTGCCTTGTTTGTAAGTAGGAAGTCAGAAGTTGAGCTCCCAAATAAAATATTTTAGGAATTGTGGTTCTTAAGTAACTCCAAATGTCAGAACATTTACAGAGAAATAAATGAAACCGAGTGGGTAATGCAGCAGTCACACTGAGCAGCGCCTGGGGATAGAAATTCCCCTGCAGAGGAGAAAAAAACACATCACAGAAGAGCATACTTAGTAAAATTTATTTAAAAAAAAAAAAAAGAAGAAAAACAATAATTTATGCCCTTGGCAAAATAAAGGACCTTGTCAGTATAAATGTTTCTTAGAAAACATATGAAAAGATAATATATTAATAAATCAATATTAACATTACAGCAAAAATAATGATTCTGTAATAGTGAGGATATTTCTGGCCCTTACACAGCAGTCTTTCTGGAAGGTTCTCTGATTCCTCCTTTTTCTAATACAGACGTGCCCTCACTTTAAGGAAGCCTGATGCACACAAATCTAAATTTAGGAAGTTGATCAGTTAAAGGATATTTATTTGTATCACAAAATAATTCTTTACAAAAACATCAGCAAAAAGGTTTCTGTCAGGGATCCTTCAAATAGCAACTTTGCCTAATATGTTTAGAATATAATTAACCAAGTATGTGTGTCCCCAACTTCTTTCCAGTTATAATTCCATTGCATAAAGTGAGGTGTACCTGAAGCGAGGCAGTAACAGAGCTGGGCTTCAGAGCTGACTGGAGAGAGTGTGTTCTTACTTAGCGTATGAGGAAATGGTGGAGGGTACAAGTTCTCTCAATCTTTTGCTTCTCTCATTCTGAGCTCTTGTTTTTCTTGTCTCAACTGCTTTCTGGTAAACTTTGTTCACCTGGTACTCTCAGGAAAAAAGGAGGAAATCACATGGGAGGGGGGCAGATTAATGAATTAGTGAGTCACTCCAGCAGAGCAAAGGGAGGAGAATCTTGGATTGAGCATGTATGTGGACATCACGGGAAAAGCAGGTGCAATCCTGAATACTTGACACGGTGCTGTTGAGGCCCCTCTCCCAGTAGGGCCACCTGACTCCCTGAGGAACAGCAAGGCACAATCCAGCCCTCCCCAGGTGGGACACATCCTCCGGAGAATGGATGAGGGCCTATTTATCACACTCCTCCTGGCTCCCTTCAGCGCAGTGGTAATGCTGCTCACAGAACTCCTGGATCCGGCTGCAAGCCTCCAACATCATCACCTCGGGGACTGTGATTACCACTCGGAAAAAATTCATGTACTCGAAGCACTGCAAAAATAAGAGCCTGTTATGTTCAGAGCAATTGAATCTACTAAGACCACCCTAAAATGGCCAGGGGTCTAATCGGCAAGAAGCAGTGATGCCATTTTGTCAGGGCCATCAGTTCATTCATTCCCCATCACTGTGGTGCTAAGTTAGTAACTGAGTTAACTCATCTTAAAAGGGACTTGTGGGACAAGCTTGATTTCCTCCCACCTAGAATGTTTGTTTACAACTCTTCTTCCCCGTATGCGTGGGATAATGATGGGAGAGAAACAAATTTTAAATAGAGGCCATGAGACCTATCAGTTTGAATCTTATCAAATGAGAATACGCTTTGTTGGAGGAGAGAAAGTCAAGCTAAAAACCAGGTAAGAGAGAACTCCCAGGGCTATAGAAACTGTTGAGACTGTCCTGAGAGAGACACAAGCACTCACTGTTGATGGGAGGCAGTGGACGGATTGCTCAGCAAGTAACTTCTCTGTGAACTCCACATCATTCTCAAATTCTGGGAAGTGTTCCATCTCAATTCCAACCTATACCAATAATAGGAGGGAGAGGCATACTGATCAGAAGGAGAGGAAACAGCCAGTTTCCTATGCTAAAAATTAAGGTATGGTCTACTTTAAGAGATACCTTGGAACTCTACCACCAATAACTAAGAGTGCTCTAGCACTTATGAACTCATGGAATTTTTCTCAGGGAAGAGAGGATATATTTATATTAATATTTTAGTTTATTGAAGAGTTCCTTCCTGGATGCCAAGAAATTAAAGCTGGAAATACAATGCCAGGGTTTCTCAAAAGAGACACTATTAGCAGTAGGGCCAGGCAATTCTTTATTGCATGGGACTGCCCCCACCCCCCGACCCATTGCAGGATACTTAGCATTCCTGGCCCACAAAATGGCAATGGCACCCACAAGTCATTCTGAAAACAAAACTCCCTAGGGAAACAGTATCACTCCTAATTGAGAACTATAATGGTATGGAAGGCCTTTTATTTATGTCTTATATATTTCCTGTATCTACATATTAAATGATTCTCTGTACTGAAGAATTAAGTCATTTTAAGAGTTTTATGAGCACCAAGGTTAAATTCAGAATAGGACAGTTCCTAACCTGGCTCAGCATCCTAGCCGGTTGTCTTTCTTAATGGTGGCAGTCCTACTGACTGGCTTCCCTTTGCTCTATAACATGCATAGATCTAGTGCCTGCCATCCACACACTTACCATGAGGTACATGGCCCCAAAAGGGCGGACTGGCCGGAGTCCGGGAATGGCAGCCAGTGCCCCATAGCAGAGATCAGCATTGGACTACAAGAGGAGGCAGAGAGAAATCAAGGATCAAAATTTAAGTAAAAGCAATACCGGAATCTTCATTTTCTGAGGGTTCCCATGTATACATGTTAAAATAAATTTGATGACTTTTCTCTTATTTAAAGAAAAGAAAGAAAGTAAAAGAAATACCAAGTTGTCAAAAATAGGTTGAAGGCCAGGAACCTAGTTTTGATCTTCTGGCACAAGGAGTCAACAAGAAAAAGCTCCATCACTTGAAGTTTTTGGCCAGGAGCAGAGTGAATTGCCAGAAGTGAGAGTAATGTATGGGTGGATAGTTACACTGATGATACCTCCTGATATGGAAGCCCCATGTTGGAACAGTGCTCCAGAAATTAGAACCAATTATTCCTAATTCCACTGGTGGCATTCTCGAACTCCCAGACTCCCCAAGTGGAAGGCCGCACATGGGCTGCCCTTACCTTGAGGAAGCTTAGAGTGTTGTGGTAGAACTCTGGGGGGGTGCGACGCAGGATGCTCTTCAGAGCTCCCTGGACAATGGTACAGGGTCCCAGTATCCGCTGACTCAGCTTCACCAGCCCAGCTCGGATCTAAAATTCACCCAAGAAATATTTAGTTTTTCTTAAGCATCCCTATTTGGGGGATTCTTGCTCTGACCTTTCTTTCTATCAGATTTTTAATCTTGGGAAGTAATGGTGCCTAGTGGCCTTCTTTGACTACCTGGGTTTATAGCCTAGCTCTGCCACACATCTGCTGTGTGACTGCCAAGAAGAAAAAAGTTGGGGGATAAGCCTACCTTGTCACTCAAAAGGAAATGCATACCCTAAATTACACCAACTATTTTGCCACGTTATTCTCACCTCACTGCCAAAAATGTCTCTTCGGTCATGGATGAGAATCCAGCCCAACCTCCAGCCTGGAACCAGCCAGCGCTTGGCCAGGCCTCCACAGGACAGGATGGGGACATTGTTGCTGAGGTTGGCCAGTGGTTCATATTTGCAATCCGCAAACACCTGAGGAGAAGAGGTGCTGGTTGCCTTCTTGTTTACTTCCCTCTGGAATCCCAAATCCCACACCTCCTTTTCCTTATATCACTAGGGACGGGGCCCCAGGTTAATGGCTCATTCCTACCCTAAAGCATGATTGGGATTCTAAGAGGCTTCAGGGGGCATTATCCAAAGACATTTAATTTGGTGTCTGGTCTAGATTAAAGGAAACCTACAGTGAGGAAACTGACCCTTGCACAGTAATATGGATAACTCCAAGAAGCTGGCTCTGTGAAATCAGTGACTATTAAAGTTACATATTTAAAAATAAAAAATGGGCCCCCAATTCCTTATCCGAAATTCCTGGCCCCAGATGTGTTGCAGAATGCAGAATGGTTTGGACTTTAGAAAGGCCATGTAGCACATTTACCATACTTTATGTAACACCCCCAGAGCAGTCTAGGGTGGTACCCATAATCAAGAATATTAACATTTCTGCCACTTCCCCTATAGTCTTAACAAATATATAGATCCATAAGTGGGATATATAAAATCTACAGATAACTTTATGTCACGTCAAATCAGGTTTTGCAACCAAATGAATTCCAAGAATCTTTGGACTTCCAGAGTGCTTTGCAAAGTGTTTTGGAAAACTGGCTAAGCAGTTTATATTTGTTAAAATTGCGGTGATGCTGATTTGCTGTACTGAAAGGAGTTATTCTGATTATTCTGGTTTCTATCTCTAAATATCCCATAAAATAATTTATAGGATTGAGAATATCATAGTGATATATCCAGACCAAGACTCACCATGTCTCCATAGATCTCATCAGCTAAGATGGGGACACACTGCCTTGCAGCCACTGAAAATAAGAGAAACATGCTGAAACTATTTTCCATGCGAATTGCCTTATCACCTAATATTCACCTGGTCTTCTTGTGCTTTGTATTTCCTGTTTGTGTGTTTTGTCTTCCTCTTTAAGAACTGTAAATTCTTCTGATAATCTGGCTGGGCGTGGTGGCTCACGCCTGTAATCCCAGCACTCTGGGAGGCCAAGGCAGGAGGATTGTTTGAGCTCAGGAGTTCGAGACCAGCCTGAGCAAAAGCAAGACTCCGTCTCTACTAAAAATAGAAAGAAATTAGTTGGACAACTAAAAATACATAGAAAACAAAATTAGCCAGGCATGGTGGCACATGCCTGTAATCCCAGCTGCTCAGGAGGCTGAGGCAGTAGGATTGCTTAATCCCAGGAGTTTGAGGTTGCTGTGAGGTAGGCTGACCCCACAGCACTCTAGCCTGGGCAACAGAGTGAGACTCTGCCTCAAAAAGAAAAAAAAAAACAAACAACAAAAAAACCACACCAAAAATTAAAAAAAAAAAAAATTCTTCCAATAATCTTCCAGGACACAGAGCCTAAATTTGCCATTTAATTAACTAGATAATTCAACCTTCTCCTTCTGGGAGTGGTGAAAAGGCAAGTATTTCTTCTTTTTCTCCTTCATTTAGGCAAGTCCTACCACTATTATGGCGCACTATTGACTGGAGATGCCGGTGGAATCCCTCTACCTCCATCACATGCTTGGAACTTAGGGAAGGGCTTTTTTTGTTGTTGTTGTCATTCCACGAAAGAGCTAAAGGATTCTGTCCCCATCTCCTCCTCTGAAGTCTGCCACACTTACCTTCTAGAATCTTCTGAAGATGACTTTTACTGAACACTGACCCACAGGGGTTTGATGGATTATTGACAACGAGACAAGCTGTCTTTTCATCAATCAGAGATTCCAGATGTTTCAGGTCAATTTCCCAAGACTTCTCTGGCTAAGGAGGAAGAAAGAGTGAGGCTAAGACAATTCTGAAACGTTTAGGGGAAATACTCACTTAACCCAAGAATGCAATGTAAATAATAAAATGTGTCTTTGACCTCAGCCACCCACTTTCAGACCTTCCTCTCCAGAGGTAGTGGTCATACATTTTTACAGGGTAGTAACTGAGCACTTGAGTCTAAAATGAAAAAGTTATTTACCAACAAGTTGTAGAGTTTGACCTCAATTCCCATAGATTCAGCCAAAGTCCTGTAGAGAGAGAAACCCGGTCTCGGAGCCAAGATGTTTTGCCCTGGGTTGGCCAGCACAGCTAAACAAAGTTCAACAGCCTGACTGCAGCCACTTGTCAGAATGACATCCTGTGAAGAAAATAAAAGGTTAATTTCATTAGAGGTTCCAACAGCAACAGGAGAAAAGAACTTGTTGGATGGATGAGTTGGGGACAATAATGAACTTACTTTAACAAGTTCTAAGTAAAATAATAGGGACTGCACTAAGCCAAATCCGAAGGAAATTAATACGTGCATATATGTCCATATCTAACTTGTTAAAAACTGTTGGCCTCTTAATAAACAAATCACTTTTAAAAGGACAGATTGGCCATGATTCATCAAACTTCCATGAGAGACCCTACTGACCTTGGACTTTTTTCACTTGGTTATTTATTTACTTTTGGCCAGAGATTTGAAGCCTGTCTCTTCTCTGAAATACATCTCTTATGTTAGAAAATAAAGGACACCTCTTATGTTAGAAAATAAATAACACCTCTAATGTTAGAAAATGTTGACCCCACACAGTAGACTATAGAGGAAAGGGCGTCATTTAAACTTGGAACTGCTATCAATCCAATATGCCATGCTACCTCTATCTTTCTGTCTGAATGACCTTAAGGTGAATGAGAAAAGCTACAAATAAGAAAAGAACCTGTTGGTAAAATTTAAAAATTTAATGGTTTGGTGTTTGTGAATTATTCTCAAATGATCCTTTGCAGGCAATCAAATATAGGTAATTTCTGGGTTCTTTGAGCCTCCTTCAGACAGACACCATGGAAGTTGTAGGTGATGTCATTATCATACCATAATGACATTAAATATAATCACTGATCAGTGACCCCCAACGGTATTAGAAGTCTTCAAATTGCTAAAGGGGAATTATCCTCCACTTTTTCTCCCTTGAAACTCTTACTCCTTGTGGAACAGAAACAAGGAAAAGGGCTATAGTTTGCCCTAAATTGCTTCAGAGCTGGTACCTTGTATAAGGCTCACCTTAGCTTCTAGGGGTGCCTCAGGGCAGTGGTAATAAGAAGCTATCTCCTCTCGACTGGCAAGGTAGCCTGAAAGAAGAGTAGAAAGTGGAAGGTGGAGTTTTCATTCCTCAACTGACAGCTGTGCCCCAGAGGGTCAACGTGGGCTTCAGTCTGCCTTCCGCCCCTGCTCAGAGGACATTCTATTTAGTTTAGCTCTCAGCCACTGTAGATAAAGGAGATTCACTTTTTATTTTACAATTTTAGTATAAACTCAAATGTATAAACAGTAAGAAGAAAGACCTCCCCAAGCTATAAAATACTCTGCACTGTCTTGACTACTGTGATTATGTTTTATTCTATGTAAAATAAAGGATCTAGATTATTTCTAAATCTCTTTTAAGGACTGTATTTTTTGAAAAGTTATAATCAATGCATTTGATACATGTGGTCTAGTTTTTTACATTATATAACATTCCTATAAGTATTTTTGTAAAAATTTTTTCTTTTGAATTATTTTCCTGTGCAGTATTTCCAAATGTTGGTTTACAAGCTTGAAGTGTTGGCACTTTCATGCCCATTATAATGTTTTTAAAAACTTTTGTCCAGAAAAACAAGTTAGCAAAGCTAGAGACACTACTTCGTAATGTTTGTTAACAGATATGAATGGATCTCTTGAAATTACGTAAATCAGCACTTCCTTAATTGTTAATGAGAAAGAACACTTTTCTAGACATATTTCCTTTGGCATAAAAATGTTTAGATCCTTTGAACATTTGTGAAATGGAGACTTGGTTTTGCTTTTTCAGGTTGAATTAGTTCCCTAATATTTTGGATATTAAAATCATTACAAACATTTTTTATAATCTAACTTTTGGTCATGATTTTGGTTTTTATTGTATGAAACTTTATAAAATGTAAGCAATCACCCTAAAAGCCGTGTCCCTGATATCTCTTTGAAGTGTTTTTAAAATACGATTTTAGCATGAAACTGAGTTTTTATTCTGCATTAAGAATATGTCTCTATGTACACATATACACAAGGGGGAAAAAATGTGCAACACTGAAACAAAGTTCAAAGAATCACTTATTTTGCCAAGATCTTTAGGGTAGAAATTTTTAATAGAAGAAAATAATTAAAGCTAAATAGGAGTAATTTCTATCAGAAACAACCTTTTATCCTTCAATATGATAGCCCGTTAGCTAGCCTCCTGGCTCAGCTTCCCAAGTAGCTGGGACTACAGGTTTTTCACCTCTTCATCTTAAACAGCTACAATTACATTTCAAAATGATCAGAATGTAATGAAGATAAGCCTTAAATAAATAGAGAAGAAATAAAGCAAACAAGCTGTTTACAAAGAGCAATAAGTAAATTAATTTAGGACCTAGAGGACCCAGTAAGCAAGCAGCTCCAGCCAGACTCAAGTCCTTCATACTAGAATTTGTAAGGATAGGATAGGAGCATTGTTTAAGAAATAGGTATATTTGGGAGCCTTAAGGGGAAGTGCCAGTATGCCAAAGGAAGCCAGGAAAGAAGTTGGACTTTGATGTCTTATGATTAAGCCTCCTGAGACTCCTTTCCCAAAACCCAAAGTGCCATTTAATCTTAGCCTCTCCTTAGGAATTATGCATCAGGAAAGTGAACAGAATTGCTAGAAGTTTAGTCCCATTATAAGAACACTAAAGATTTGGAAGCCACCAGGTATATAGAGTCTCACCAATGGAAGAACTTACCAATGGCTGGGCCATAACCATTATATTTCCCTGAGTCCAGGGCATCTTTCATTGCTTGAGTAACTTCAGGGTCTGCAGGCAGGTTTCCAAACACAGTTGGATCCCCTTTTCATGGGAGGAAAAGAACAAAAAGAACCACCAAGAGGTTACCCTCCAATATCCAGCACTAGACTCACCCTCCACTCCCATCTTCTCCAACCAGCCCGGGAGGATGGGAGTGGCATGGGGACAATGACAGCCCTTCAGTCTTGTGTCCCCAACTCACCAATTGACAGAGAAATCATGGTTTTGTTTGGATTTGGCTTCACCTTCATGCTGTCTACAATGGCCCGGATGGGATTAAAAGTTTTGTTGGACATGTCTGATGGCCTCACGCACCATCTGGCCTTCCTGCTTTTCATTTTTTCTGACACGGAGCTTCTCCCGCTGAAGTTGACATGCACATCTCGAACTGAGGGGAGGTTGCCGTTGCCGTTGCCGTTGCCGTTCATCTGAATCACATATGGGTCCATCATTAGCAAAGCCTACAGAGCAAAGAAGGAGGTCTCCATGATGTTGGGAACAGGGCGCTATGCTACATTTGGACCTAAACATCAAGGTGACTTCAGTAGGTATCTCTTCCACACTCTTCCTTTCTTCCCCGCCCCTACTTTCTCTTGTAAAGTAGCTTTACTATGAATGAGGGGAATTTTAAGACTTTTTGCTGAGATGAAAAGTAAAGCAAGAACCAAATCCACTCTACAATGTTAGCAGAGCGCATTCATTTGAGTCCTTATCTATGGTAAGTAGGATTGGCTATGAGCAACTGTGATCCCTGTTAAAGCTTAACCATGCTCTAAGTGAAACCAAGGAGAAATAACATGAAAATCATTAAAACAATCAAAGCATAGCTGCTCCCTCCTTTCCATGCTGACCCTCTCCAAGAAAGAGTCTCCCTAATGCTTCAGCATTCTGCGTCTTGCTCTCTGCAGAGAACTGGGAAGAACCACTCCACTTTGTTAGAAATTTAGTGTTAATATTATTGTTAATAAAAGTAAAGCCCTATCCCATATGCATCTTACGGCCCTGGGCTGAAAAGAAGTCAATAGACCAAAATGAAAAAAGCAAACATCCCACCCAATCGCAACTCCCAGATCAGCTGAGGCTTGAGGTCTTTACCTGCTGAGTGGAGGAGAAGCAGCCTCCAAGCAGCCAAACCTAGAAGCCCACTTCGTCCTTCTTTGACAAATTGCAGTGACAATGAACCCAGATGCAAAGGCTGACTCCTGAAATAGTCTCCACAACTGGGCGTTGGGCCTGAGACTTTCATGCTATTGGCTGGGTGTGAGAGCTGAGCAGCAACCAGCCCTTCCGTGGCCTCCTCCTCTCCCCTCCCAGCTCCTTGCTGCTTCTTAGCCCCAAACCCCGCCCACCATCCTCAAATCAGGAATTTGTCCTCACTTCAAACACCTGGAAGTCTCTGTGTTAACACTTTCTGGGCACTTTGTGCGATGTTATGAGGACTGCCGGGGGGTAGTTCTGACAACAGTTGGTCATTTGTATTAAATCTTTTTTTGTTACAACACAATCTATTAAAATTTTAACAGTACAGAGATATATAAAGTAAAAAGTGAGGGTCCTTCCTTGCGTCCTACTGCCTGCACACCCCATTCTCACTCCCAGGGGCAGGCATGGATGGATGGAGGTAGATAGGTAATAGATAAGACATACATACATAATTTTACAGATTTTCAAAACACAGATGAGATCGTGCTCTACCCCTTATTTGGCAACATTTTTTTTTTCACTGTCTACATCTTGCACCCCCCCCCCTTTTTTTTTTGTTAGTCCACAAAGTTTTACTCCACCCAGAACAAATTGGGCAGTTAAAGTAAATTAAGTTCTATTCAACAAATATCTTAAAAAGTACAGGGTCTCCAAGACAGCCGACACCTGTGCAGTTTTATCCTTCTACTGTGTGTGAATTCTTCATTTACCTGCTGTGGAGTTATTGGAAGAATAAAATGTCAGACAGGATCCACACAAAACAACTTTGCTAAGCAAAGCACAAAGTCCACAGGAGAAATCCCAACATTCCTGTGTGCCTATGGAAAAAAACACCTATTCAAGGGTTAAGAGAAGCCTCAGTGACCCCCAGCCCTCAGATCCTATGTTTATTTATTGGAAGACAAAGAGTTATTACATAAGTTCTTTCTTCTCCATCTACGTTTCAGTGATTTAAGTCTCTGGTAGGGTTGAACACAGTTGCCCTTGCTTATCCTGGAGGGATACGTCCAAGACCCCCAGTGGCTGTCTGAAACTTTGGACAGTACTGAACCCTATAACTACGTTTATTCCTATACAGTAATGGCAGGTAGTGTCTACAACATGGATATGCTAAACAAAGGATGACTCATGTCCTAGGTGGCATGGAGCAGGATGACACAAGATTTTCTCAAGCTGCTCAGAATGGCACACAATTTAAAACTTATGAATTATTTCCTTCTGGAATTTTCCATTTAATATTATCAGACCATGGTTGACCACACGGGACTAAAACCTCAGAAAATGAAACTGTGACTAAGGGGGAACTACCATATGCTGCCAAGGACATCCTTGTCATAAATGTTGGTTCACATATTTTATTATTTCCTTAAAATAAATTACTGTACATTCACTGACTGTATTGAAAAGAATAAGCCTTCTTTCTTTTATTTTTTTGGTAAAGTATGACATATCCTTATATAATAAATTCAAATAGGGATGTTCATAAACTAAATCCTGATCACCTTCCCTCCCCACGATCACTGTTCCATGGAAATGACTACCTTTAGTCATTTCTCGTGTACCCTTCGAAATGTTTTCTATGTTTATACTATACTTATATAGCTGGTTTGGGGGTTGCATAAAAAATAAATACTATACATTTGTTCTATAATTGCACTATCTAATATTGTAGCTACTAGACATAAATGGCTTTTGAGTACTTGAAATGTGGCTTGTCTGAATGGAAATGTGTTGTAAAATACACATTGTAAGGTTTTAAGACTGGAGTCCACAGGAGAGGGGCGGCATAGCTGAAAGTTAAAGTACCCTCCCGGGTTTTGGCACCAAATGTAAGGTTTTTTGGATTGGCCGGCGCCAGAGAAAGAAAAACGAGCAGAGTTGAAAGGGATAAGTAAAGAGGCTTTATTGGGGCTCTCCTGGGTGAGGGTAACGAGTTCCAAGAGAGGGACCTGGGTGAGATTTTCGGGTCTCTGGAGAGAGAGAGAGAGAGAGAGAGATCCGAAAAGTCGCATCGCCCAGAAGTCTGAATGGGTTTATATATGTTTTTAGGGCAGGGGGTAGGGGTGTTTCTGTCAGGAAGATTTATGGTGAGGGAGAGCAAGGAATTTTCCATTGTAGTTTTAGGGCAGGTATTGAGAAATAGGAGGGGCCGGTCGTATGTGTGGACTCCAGGAACCGAGACTCTTATCAGCATAACCATCCAGGTGAGATCGTCCTTTAACTTAGCTGGGCTCTGCAGGCATTGTCCTTGGCAGGTCGTGGGCTGCTTCTTTTTCCATTAGGGAGGGGAGGGGTGTCCACCACCAGCCTTACACACATCAGGTTTCAAAGACTTAGTATATAAAAAAAGAATGTAAAATATCTCATAATAACTTTATATGATTGCATGTTTAAAGAGTATTTTAGATATATCAAGTTAAAATATTAATACATTATAAAAGTAACTTCATCTATTTCTTTTTATATCTTAAAATATTTCTACTAGGAGATTTGAAATTACGATGTAGTTTACATTCTATTTCTATTGAACAGGGCTGTCCTATAGCTTGGTGTTTAAAAAAAATCATAATACTGTGTGGACAGTTTTTCTATTTTCATACATACAGATGAACTTCATTCTTTTTAATGGCTACATAATGTTTAACTATTATACTCTCATAGGACATGGGGCAGCTTCCAGTTGTTTTTCTATTACAAATAAAGCATATTGAATTGAATGTCCTTGTACATTTATGATTGATTGGGAAGTTTCATAGGTACCCTGTTATTTGAGGGACAGTTTCCCAGAAGTGGAATAACATTCCAAATACTGATAAATCTACCAAATTGATCATTGATAGACTATACAAAGAAGAGACAATACAAATACATCTTATTTTGATAACCTCTTGGAGTTCAGACTACCCGTCAGGACAAGATATCCTGCTTGAGCGATGACACAGGGAACCAACTAAGTGTTCCTATAAGGGTTCTCCAGGTGGACAGGGACTCAGAGGTGTTAAAGAAAAGTCATTCAATGATATATGTTAAACAATAGTGAGGCAGACTTTATTCAGGACCACTGCGCTAGGTAGAGGGACCACTACAATGGGATTTTGCAGTGAGGGAGAGAGATTGGGCTCAACTCCAAATCCAGCGTGGGCAAGTGGAGATCTATAGCCATGGAGCAGGCTGGGGGTGGTCAGTGGATGGAAAATGACTAAGAAGAAACATCCAGAGTCAGGGGGATTCTGCTAACTTGACCTAACATGAAGACCTTGCTAAAGAAGGTCAGGATGATTAGACATCATTTAGAGGATGGTGGAGGATGAGGAACCCAATCAGACGTCAAGAGTAGAAGGTTCTTGCTAAAATGACTCATCAGGGTTCTTTGCTAAAACTGGATTTTATTTAATAAATAAATAAATAATTTAAAATTAAAAAAATTTTTTTTAAAAACTGGATTTTTTAAGGAAGTGCACATATGGGCCTAAAGGAGGGTCTAGGAGCCTGACAAAAGTTTGGCCAATCAGAGAATCTCTGTCAGAGGTTAAGATAGTTCTTGATGTTGACCTTCAAATGAGTTAGATCAAGCAAGGATGGGATTGTCTCAAAGTCAGAAGGCTATTGTGACTGATTGCTGTCACTCAAGGTCTACATTTTCAAGGGTTCCAGCTATCCATGACACTCAGCCTGTAACTCACTCCTCCTACAACCTATAACAGTGGTGTCCTGTCTCTACCTGGGCATTAAAACAAGACCCTTAGATTATTCAATTGTTAATCCCTCCTAAACCAGAGCAGCATCAGCCCATCTATGTCTCTATTTTCAGTTCTTCCTCATTGTTTGGCCCCTGGGGTGTTCCCTTTTTATCTTTGGGTCGTAGGCATTTTGTTGCATTTTATCCAATATTTCTAGATATTTTTGTAACTAAAGATTTTCCAGGTTATCCTGTCCTCAATATTGTCAGAAATGGAAGTCTCTCTTCTTACTAATTTGAAATGTTACTTTTACCTTGCACTAAATTCCTGTATCTCCCTGAATTTGTTTATGGCATACTTTATTCTAGAATATTCTCGAGTATTCTATTCCAGAATTAACATTTTTACAGTTCTTCATACACACTGCCAGGTTGCTTTAAGAAAGGCCAATTATCTTCTATCAGTCATTGTTTGCAAACCCTGGGAATCATTTTCTAAAAAAAATCTTTGCCAAATTGATTGATGGGGGGAAATGGTATTAAAGTGGTAGTGTTATTTCTGTCCAGTCTATATCAGGGAGGGTGGTCATTTCTCGTGTTTATTAGCTCTTTGCATTTGTGAATTGTCTATTCGTGTCCCTCACCTGTCTCTCTCTATGGCAGGATTCATCTTTTTCTTAGCTGAGACTTCAGCCTAGGAAGCAACTGCAAGGCAACAAAACAGCTGCTCTGAGATCACTGGCGCAGTCTCCTCTGACTCAACCCGCCTGGCTCAGATGCAGGCTTACAGGTCAAAGAACAGCAAGCAGCACAGGATTTTGGCAGGGAGTCCTGCAAATAGTGCCACTGACGCAGAATCTGTGGGGCCGAGGGGGTGTGCGGAGGGGGCAAGGGCTGCTGTGTCAGAAGGTCGTCCGCAAGGACATACTCTCATCGCTGCTTCAGCAGGCGACAACTGAACCTAAATCAGAAGGAAAAACAGACAGAGCAAACAAGTTTTGATAACACCCCTCTTCTGTAGCTAATGTTTTCCCTCAAGAGAAACTGGACAGAGGACAAACGACAGGATCCAACTCTACTTAGGAATCTTTCCTGACACCCAGGTGAATTTCACCGGGCAGACAGAGCCCAATGAACTGTAGAAACATGCACAAAAGGCTACACCAACCAGCCATGGTTAAGATTTTTCATTCAGAAACCAAACAACAACTTTCATTAACTTTTTTCTTAAGTATTGAACTATCCTTTGCTATTTTAAAAAGTATTTTTAGAATTGTAAAAAATGCATTAACATTAAATTTATCATCTTAACCATTTTATTTATTTATTTATTTATTTATTGACTTTGAGACAGGGTCTCACTGTTGGCCAAGCTAGAGTGCAGTGGCATGACCATAGCATGATTGGACACCCTGTGCCTGCATCGAGTCATATAATCTTCACATTGATCCTAAAAGCAGAGCCTGTTTCATCCCCACTTCACAGGTGAACGCTAAGTCACACAGGTAATTAGCGGAGAGTTGGCGTTCAAGCATCTCAATCTGGCTCTAGATCTCACTACACAAGGCTACTTCTCTTTAGAGGACAAAGTGAGTTGGGAAGCACAGTCCTTTCCTCCCTAAGGAATATAAAAAAAAGAAAACATGAAGAGAGAGCCAGCTAGGGAAACCATAAGAAAATAATGAATTAACTACGTGGATTAAGCATGGACCATTCACTTGCCTTCCATTGCTCATTTTCTTATTAGTTATTTTGTATCTTCCATCCTGAATCATCATCAGTCATTAGTCATCTATAGGGAACAGAGGAATGGATATGTTCTAACTTCCTGAGTCGACTGTAAACTCCCTCAAAAGTGCACAATAGGAAACATTCTGTATGCTCTCAATGTCCCCCTTTATGGGTGGCACAGCACTTTATACAAACCATGCTCCAAACTTGTTGCCCACTTGGCAATGAATAGCACAGAAACCAAAGGATAGAAGAAGTGGCAATTATAGGGAAACCAAAGTCCTTGCATATTTACAGTATATATAGATGGTAGGATGAGAAATTTAGGAGGGATCAGGAAGCTAGGTTGGACTTGGATAAGTTATAATGTCTTATATTTATAGAGAGTTTGGGGTCTGATCCCACATTCATTAATTATCTCAATTATCTCATGATAATTGTCTTTCTCTCTCTTTCTCTCTCTCACACACACACACACAAACCCTGTGAGCTAGAGGACTGTCAGAACAGAGAAGTAAGCCTGGTTGAGCTTTCATTTTTTTAATTAAACTTTTTATTTAAAAGAGTTTTAGATTTACAGAAAAGTTGCAAAGATAGCACAGAGCTCCCACATACCCCTCACCCAGTTTCTCCCTTTTTAAACATATTATATTACCATGGTACATTCTTAGTCACAACTAGAAAACAAACACTGGCCTGGTAATATTAACTAAACTCCACACTTTATTCATATCTCCTGAGTTTTTCCACTAACATCCTTTTTCTGTTCCAGGATCACATCCACGATACCACATTATATTCAGGGGTCCTGTCCCCTTAGTCTCCTCTGGTCTGTTACAGTTTCTCAGACTTCCCTTGTTTTTCATGACCTTGACAGTTTTGATGTAGAATGTTTCTCAATTTAGATTTTTCACATTGTCAGAAGGGGCCATGGATTTTAGAAATACCCGTTGAGCTTTTAAAGTTATGGCCATTCACTGCACATCAGAGCTCTAAAGGTTAAAAAAGAAATAGAATCTCCATCTGTTTGCTGATTGAGGTACTTGCTGGCTACCTCTCTCAGGGAGCTTAGCAAATAGCCCCATCCTGTTTGTTTTGTGCTTTGCACAACCATTTAAACCATGCTCATTAACTCAGCCATTTTTATGTTGCTGGAACTTGGTGTTCCTTCATTTGCATTCCTTCAGTTCTTACCATTCATCAAGAAAGAGTATCATTGGTACTCCCCGAAGGCACCACTAAGCAAATACACCTAGATACTTGGGAAATGGTTCTGTCTGCGTTCTTGCCATTCTGACAATCAGAATAATCTAGAGTCTAAACCATGCTGCAACCCATCATCCTACCTCTTGACCATGATACCCCATTATTTTTGTAGTAATACATTAGTTGATTGTGGTTTTTAAAATCGAGATATAATTCACATGCCATAAAATTCATCCTTTTCAAGAGTACAGTCCTCTGGATTTTAGTATATTCACAAAGTGGTACAACCATCACCACTACCTAATTTCAGAACATTGTTATAACCTCAAAAGGAAACCCTGTACCCTGTGCCCATTAGGAGTTACTCCCATTCCTCCTTCTCCTCAGCCCCTGGCAACCACTAATCTACTTTTCTCCTCTATGGATTTGTCTATTCTGGACATTTCATAAAAAATGGAATCATACAATATGTGGTCTTTTGTGTCTGACTTCTTTCACTTAG
This sequence comes from Eulemur rufifrons, assembly GCF_041146395.1. Lineage (NCBI taxonomy): Eukaryota > Metazoa > Chordata > Mammalia > Primates > Lemuridae > Eulemur > Eulemur rufifrons. Next base: position 15,123,585 of record NC_091005.1, on the reverse strand, counting down.
CACGATGTCCTCAAGGTTCACCCATGTTGTGGCATGTATCAGTACTTCATTCTTTTTTATGACTGAATAGTTTCCATTATTCACATTGGACATACCACATTTTGTTTATAACCAAACAGTGGCTATAGCTAAAAACAGACACACGAAAACACCAAGAGACCACCTTTATAGAAACCGTTGCTGAGTTTTCCACCACAAGCAGGCAGTAATTGACTCACACCTGTGTTTAGCATTGCTGTGTGTCCTACAGACACAGGGGTCAAGGGGACAGATACAGACTCTGCTGCCACAGAACTTTAGAGTCCAGTGACAGAGATAGACATGAAGCCAATCACCATGCAAATAAATATAAATTGCCATTAGAACAAGTGCCATGGGAGAGAAGAGCTTGGGTGAGGGTAGGGGTTAAGGAAATCATCACTGAGGAAGTAGCATTATTTGAGGTGGAAAGATGAGGATTTGGCCAGAAGAGGGGAGGGAGAGAGATTGCAAGCTGTGAAAATAGTGATGGGCTAGGGGCTTGCAGAAAGTGGGGCTGCGCTACACGTAAGTGGGGAGTAGTGGACATTGAAGCTAGAGATGTGGCAGAGAAGGTGGGGACTGGCCAGATTGTGCTTATGGATAAAGTGATCAGTAGCTATAGCAGCATTTTCTCACCAAAGGACAAGGTTTGAACTGTTTTCTGACACACCGGAGCATTTAGAAATCCTTCAAGCTGCTCAAAATTAGGCAATTTGTCTTCCAGTCCAGTAACGAGCAATTTGGGTACTGAACCTTGTTCTTGCCCACTCGTAACATAGCCTAGACATGTCGTTATTGGCTGTTACGCTGGATGTCTCGTGTTTGCCTCTTTAAGCCCATTCTTTGCCCTTCCCCACCCTCCTCCTTGCTCCTGGGGGCTGACCTGCCTGAAATGTGTGCAAAGTTGCGCGATTAATCCTCTTGCTCCCTTCTCTCTTTCTTTTCAATTGAGTGATTAATGCTTTACCTCCGGCTCCCTTCTTGTCGGATTGCATCTTCTGAAGGCCACAGCTGCTATCATGAGACTGTCTCCATACAGCCGCCCTCTCTAGGTTCTTGGAATCAGTTCCTCCCCTTATTCCATGAGGCCTCACTGGGGCCAACTCCCCTGTTGGTTGCTCTAATTCATGCTCACACCTTTTCTGGCAGACTTTAGTCTCCAAATATAGTTGCAACAATACATCCATCCCACGTGTTCTTCAGCAGTACAAACTTGCCAGGACTCCACTGAGAGGTAGAGTCTGTTTCTCTACTCTCTTGAATCTGGGTGTGCCCTGTGACTGCTTTGGCCAGTGGAAGTTGGGGTAAGTGTTGCTGTGACAGTTCTGGACATAGGTTGGTTTCTTGCTCTTGGGACCCTGAGCCACCATGTCAGAAACCCAGTTTACTATGCTGGAGAGAGAGGACACAGAGAGAAGCACTAAGGTGCCAGAAAGGTAAGTGACGGAGCTACCTTGGATGTCCAGCCCATCTGAACCTTCAGATGACACCAGACCAAGATGACTGTCACTACATGAGAAATATCCCAAGCAAGATCCACTCAGCTATTCCCAGTCAACACTTGGAACCACAAGTAAATTATTTTATGCCAGAATACCTTTGCATATGGTCCCTTTATTAAACTCTCTTCAAATTGCCTAGTGTGCGTGCACTGTCTGTTTCCTTCCGGGACCGCATAGACCACAAGCAAAACTGTCTGACAACCAAAATCTCACCCCTAACTTCTACTGTGAATCACAGAATCCTATAAGGGTTAGAATAACCCTGGAAAGCCATCAGCTTGAAGTCACCCTGCATACATGGGTCTCCACCCATCCTGTTCTAAACACAAGACCTCAGTTACCTATTTCAGGACTTCCTTTTACCGGTCACTTTCAAGAGCAGATGTAGCAGATGTGGTAGGACAGGCCATTCTGCTGCACATTAAACTATTCATACTCTCAAAAAAGCATCATTTTTTTTCTTTTTCAGGCTAAACGAATCAGTTTTTTGTAGCTTTCTCAAAGGCCCTGTAATTGGTCAACTCTTGTGTTTTATTCCTTGTCCTTCTTGGAAAGATTTCATGCATGGTGGTACCCAAAACAGAGTCCAGCTCCTCTTATAAAGATCTAACCTTTCTCTCTCTTACTGACCTTTCTGGGGTCTCTGGGCTCAGGAGTCCTGTCCTTTAGCTTTTTATTCCGGGCCTACATTTCCCCCTGCAGTGAGAGTTGTGAGCTACAAGACAGGACTTTCCCTGAGGAAGAGTAGCTGGGGTAGCACAGCACAGTTAAGCATCCCCTGCCCTGTGCCTCAGTGGGCACAGGGTCTGCCTTCCACACAAGGCAGGGGCTGAACCCAGCTTCTCTGCTCCAGGAAGTTCTAAGTAGATCCCCATGGTTCTGAAGAATTCTCTCAGCCAAGAAGCACAGAGTGCTCCAAAGGTTAAAAGGTCTTGCCACCCACCATCCCCCAGAGAGGTCTCAAGGTCAACCCTTCCCTACTCTGCCTGAAAACAAGCACCAGAGATGACGCAACTGAGCAAACTTTTCCCAGATGCACTGCTGGGATCTGCGGAGGGGAGAGGACCATCTCTGGGGGCCAAATCACAGGGAATTACCCAAGTCTGGGAACATCGCGTTCCCTCAGGACCACAGGCAAAACAGAGAAGAGATGCAGCGGGGTCTCCAGGCTTGAGAAGAGGCCCACGGAGTATAGATCCCTGTCAGTGGGAGAAGTGGTGAGGAGAGCGTGAGAAAGAGAAAGGTAGAGTATGAGGATTCAGGTGTGAACCAAGCCAAGCCTGGAGGGGTGGAACAATATGTCTACTTGTCACTGAAAGCTCTTCCACAGCCAGAGTTCTGTGTCCACATTTCATTAACATACTCGTGCAATAAGCATTCATGAGCCAGGCTCTGTTGTAAGTGCTGGGGACACAGCTGAGAAGGAAGTAAATGAAGCCCTGCTTTCATGGAGCGGATGTTCTTGTGGGAGAGAGAAGAAATGAATTAACAGAAAGCTATTAATTTATTAATTAATTTTTTACCATCCCACTACTTTTTTAGAAATTATTTCTAGCCTAGCTGGCTGCTGGATTATAGGACTTCCCTCCTAAGCAAGTGCAGCGAGAGTGAACTGGGCCGCCGTAGCGTGTCACAGCGCAGGAGGAAGTCATCTTGGGCGTGTTGCTTGGTCTGGGCTTCTCCCATTCAAGCGGAGGCAGCCTCCTTTCTCCTCCTCCCTCTCCACCCCATGTTCTGGGCCCACTTCTGTATCCTGGGCTTAGTGAGTGTCATTGGCTGTTGAACAGCTGGTTGTCCACATCGGGCAGTTTAATGAGTCTCCAAGTCTGATCTCTAAGGTGGGAAGTCATGCTCGGGTTCGGGAAGGATGGGAGAGCAACAGGTTCCCGGCTCCTCCGTCCCCTCCCCACCTCCCAGCCTCAGCCCCCAACTTAGCCAGGGTGGTTCCAGTTTTTCCTCTTGTCTGTCTTTTCAATCCATTGCATATACACTGTGCCCTGTCGGTCCATTGATTTGCCAAAAGCCTTTTTCCTTCCTTTCCCAAAGCAAAGAGAATCAAAAGCTCTGACTTTCACAACTATTATCTGTAAAATGGACTTCTCGAATCCTCTTTGGAAGGCAAATGCTGAGCATAGAGTCCTCCTGTGCTGTAACAGTCCTCAACTTCCCTGTGAAGTGAGCACCCCTGGGGTACCTCTGGCAGAGCAGGGTCACAGATGAAGGAAAAAGAAAAGCACTTTAATGTCCCTTCAGGTAATAGTTGATGATCCTTTACAACCAAATTTGTTCATCATTGTGATGCTGGTGGCTTTCTTGAGAGTTCCACAAAGATAACAGCTTTCTGTTTTCTCCTTTAAGATACGTTCTCTGGATTAGAAAACAATTTGCAAGTTTCTTATAAGGTTACCCATACACTAACCATGCAACCCATTCCCAAGAAAAGAATCCCACTCCTAGGAAAAGAGCTAAAAACTTACATTCACACAAAAACCTGTATGTGAATGTTTATAGTGGCTTTATTCAGAATTGTCAAAAACTGGAAAGAGGCCAGGCGCGGTGGCTCACGCCTGTAATCCTAGCACTCTGGGAGGCCGAGGCGGGTGGATCGCTCGAGGTCAGGAGTTCAAGACCAGCCTGAACAAGAGTGAGACCCCGTCTCTACTAAAAATAGAAAGAAATTATATGGACAACTAAAATATATATATACAAAAAATTAGCCGGGCATGGTGGCACATGCCTGTAGTCCCAGCTACTCGGGAGGCTGAGGCAGTAGGATCGCTTAAGCCCAGGAGTTTGAGGTTGCTGTGAGCTAGGCTGACGCCACGGCACTCACTCTAGCCCGGGCAACAGAGTAAGACTCTGTCTCAAAAAAAAAAAAAAAAACTGGAAAGAACCTAAATGTACTTCAACTGGTGAATGAATAAACAAATTTTGGTACATTCATAAAATGGAATACTATACAGCAATAAAAAGGAACAAGCTACCAACGCACCCATCAACATGAGAGAACCTCAAATGCTTTCGGCTAAGTAAAAGAAGCCAGGCTCAAAAGGCTACAGACAGTATTATTTCATTTACAGGATATTCTAGAGAAGGCAAAATTATTGGGCTAGAAAACAGATCAGTGGTTTCTCAGTGACTGGGGTGTGTGTGGCTCTAAGGAGGCATGGGGCAATTTTGGAGGATGAAGGAACTGTTGTATATCTTGATTGTGGTGCTGGTTATACGACTATATACACTATACACACTTGACAAGAACTGCAGAACTGTACACGAAAATAGTGAATTTTATGATTTGTAAATTATACCTTAATTTTTAAAAATAAAGAATAGAACAGCACCTCACATGAAAGCCAAAACAAAACACCTGTGCTGAGACAGGTGCCCCTGAATCTCAGTCCCGTATCTGACCCTTCAAACTAACTTTGCAGAAACTGGGGAATGCCATCAGTTGGAGAGTGGCTTGTTGCTCCTTTTAGGTAATTATCCTTTGTGAACAAAACCTATTCAGTATCAGCAAGACACCAGGTTGGCGTGGTTTTGCCTTTAAGAGTCTAGTGATCGGGGAATGTTTGCAAGCAGCATGGAACAGAACCAAGTTAGGGGACACAAAATCCCTGTCCTCATCGCCATTGCAGTGTAACTCAGCTGGGCTGCCAGCCCCTGAGCCCGTTCTCTGTGTTTCATACCCAGAAAGATCTCAAACTTCACACTCCTCCTTCAAACCTTCACATGGCTTCTCCTTGGACTTGGAATAAAATCCAAGCTTTCCACAGGACTCTGTGTGACCTGGCCCCCAACAACTGCTTGCACATCATATCCTATCGTTTTCCCCCAACTCTCCAAGCTCAGCCACACCAGCCTTTTGGATCCTTGAACAAGTCAAGTTCATCTCCCCTTGAAGGCCATTGCTCCAGCTAAATATGGATCACAGTTCTCTCATTTCCTAGCTGCGTAAATTGGGTAAATTACTTAATCTCTCTGTGCTTCAGTTTCCTAGCTGGTAAAAACAGGGATAATGATAGTATTGACTTCATAGGGTTATTGTGAGATTTGGTAAGTTAACACACATGAAGCATTTTAAACAATGCAGGGCATGTTGTAAGTGTTTAATAAATGGTAGCTGATGTTATTTCTAGTTCAGGAAACTCTTATTTTCTCTCCTCTCTGGGCCTGACGTCCAGAACTATTTGCTTGCATGACTGTACCTACTGGCTAAAATATCTTACAAAGAAACTGTAACCAAACCAGTCAGTTATTTCTTGGTTAAGAGAGTGGATTAAGTATCTTAGTAACATTTTTTTCTTAAACTTTTTATTTGGGGAGAAACTTAGATAAACAGAAAAGTTGTAAAGATAGTACAGACAATTTTTGTATACCCTTCACCCATCTCCCACTAATGTTAATGTCTTTTATAACCATAGAAATTAAGAAATTAACATTGGCACAGCACTATTAATTAAACCACAGACTCCATTCAGATTTCACCAGTTTTTCCACTAATGTCCTTTTCTGTTCCAGGATACCACACTGTATTTAGCACTAATAATGTTTTTAAATTATGATTTTATAATTTTGGCCTTTGATTTCTAAAATGCATAACATAAAAAGAGGCAGGGGTATACCACATTCAAGTTTCAAACCTCCTCAAGTTCCCTATCTTCTTTTCTGCCTTATTTTTCCATATCACTGAATATGTCTAACAGGCTATCATAGTACATCGAATCTAGGATGTTACCGATTGACACATGGAACATCATTTTCTGTACAAAAGAATAATGCCAACAATAATAACTATAAAATGCTACCAATTATAAGATGCATCCCAACTTATGAGATAATAACCTGAAAATGCATGTCTTACAATCAGTAAAATACAGTATGCATTTTACGTACTCAATATATAGATTGTCTATTTGCCCATTAGAATGTTGATTCCATGAGGACAGGATTTTTGTCTTTGTTCCCTGGTATATCCTTGGTGCCTAGCATATAAAAGATGCTCAAAAAATATTTGCTGAATGAACAAATGAATGATAATATAATACTAGCTAATATTTATCAGCACTTGTTCAAAACTCTTTACTTGTGTTAACTCTTCAATTCGTGTTTAAGAATGAGAACCTATCATAAACTGGCAATAATAACCCAGAAAGTGATACTTTTCAATACCTAGCCTAACCAGAACATAAAAGTAGGAAATTGAAAGAAGAAAAAAGAAGGGTGTTTAAATATCACCTTTAATAATGAACTGAAAATTTTAAAGTAATAATTTTACTCATCAAAAAAGATGGATTGAGCACCTCTCTATTCTTCGCACTTTCACAAGTTCTTAACACTTTATATACATGAATTCATCTAATTCTCACACCACCAGGAGGCAGGTAAGCCTGTTTTGCAAATGAGGAAACTCAGACACAGAAAGGTTAAGGAACTTGCTCAAGGTCACACAGCTACTAAATGGCAGAGTCAAAACTCGGGCCAAGGCAGCCTACTCTAGCCTCCAGTGGGTTACACTGCCTCGTAGCTGCTAAAATATCCTGTCCTCTGTTGATGGTACAGTAGTCGTTAAATGGTATTTCAGAAATTAATAAAGCAACAAAAACCCTTAACTTTTGTGACCAAAAAGTGACCCTCCTTCAGCCCCAGTGAATTAGGCTGTTCTATTTTCTGATCTATGCATATTAAGAGTCAAAAGTAAGGCAGAGCCAACCTGCTCTGGTTGGCTTTTGTTTTATTGACGCATGACATGACAAGTGCTGTTCTAGGTGCTGGGGAGACCTACCTAAGACACAGGTGCTCCCAGTGCAGAGGTGAGAGGCTGGTAATCCAATGATGTCACCATGGAGGTCTGCAAGAGCTTCAGAATGAGCCTGGGGGAAGAGAAGGGATTTGGTTGAGCCTTGAGTTGAAACTTGCAGGAAGAGTTGCAATTTGCCAAGTGGATGAGCAAAGGAAGCCTGAACTTACTGCCCTGCAAACCTCCTGCCCTCTAGACCTGTGGGTGGGTGTAGTCAATTTCATTCCCCTCCCTTTTTAAGTTTTTTTTTTATTTATTCAGGATATTAGGGGGGTTCCCCTTCCATTAGTTGTGGGTTTACCTCCCCCCTACCCTACCCCTGACCAGCACCCAGTGAGTATTACTACCATGTGAACACCTTAGTGTTGGTCAGTTAGTACCAATTTGATGGCAAGTATATGTGGTGCATGTTTTTCCACCCTTGTGGTACCTCGCTTTGGAGGATAGGTTCAATCTCTATCCAGGATAACATGAGAGGTGCTAGATCACCATTGTTTTTTGTAGTTGAGTAGTAGTCCATGGTGTATATATGCCACATTTTGTTAATCCTCTCATGTATTGATGGGCACTTGGGTTGTTTCCACATCTTTGCAATTGTGAATTGTGCTGCTGTAAACATCTGAGTGCAGATGTCTTTATCATAGAATGCGTTTTTTTCCTTTGGATAGATGCCTAGTAGTGGGATTGCTGGATCAAATGGTATTTCTATTTTTAGGTCTTTGAGGTATCTCCAAATTACTTTCCACAGGGGCTGTACTAATTTGCAGTCCCACTAGCAGTATAAGAGTGTTCTAATCTCTCCACATCTATACCAGCATTTATTGTTTTGGGACTTTTTGATAAGGGCCATTCTCACTGGAGTTAAGTGATATGTCATTGTGGTTTTGATTTGCATTTCCCTAATGATTAGAGATGTTGAGCACTTTTTTATATGTTTGCTGGCCATTAGTCTGTCTTTTGAAAATTTTCTGTTCATGTCCTTTGCCCATTTGTTGATGGGGTTGTTTGATTTTTTCTCGCTGATTTTCTTAAGTTCTATATAGATTCAGGTTATCAGCCCTTTATCGGATGTGTAGAAAGCAAATATTTTCTCCCATTCTGTAGGTTGTTTGTTCACTCTAATGATAGTTTCACTGGCTGTGCAGAAGCTTTTTAATTTGATCAGGTCCCACTGTTTATTTTTGTTGTTGCTGTGATTGCTTTGGGGGTCTTGTTCATAAATTCTTTGCCTAGGCCGATGTTTGAAAGAGTCTTCCTGACATTTTCTTCCAGAATTCTTAAGGTTTCACGTCCTAGGTTTAAGTCTATTATCCATCATGAGTTGATTTTTGTGTGAGGTGAGAGGTGGGGATCTAGTTTCAATCTTCTGCATGTGGATATCCAGTTTTGCCTTATCCCAGAGATGCAAGGCTGGTTCAACATACACAAATCTATAAATGCAATTCACCACATAAATAAAAGCAAGAACAAAGACCATATTATTCTCTCAATAGATGCAGAAAAAGCATTTGACAAAATCACACTTTTATGATTAAAAACCCATTCCCCTCTCTTTACAACATGATTTTCGGTTCCCTGAAACAAGAGATCAGCTCCAGTTCCCTATCTCTGCCAGAACAAATATTGAGAAATGTTGGGCTCGATGACTTCAGTGTTGCACATTATTGCGTGTGCCACAGACTTAGATCTAGTCTCTCCCACCCTGTCCCCATGCCCCTGCAAATGAGAATCAGGTGGCCAAGTCAAGGCTAAACCCTGGTAAATGAGATGGGGAAGAACTATGGGCCATCCAGGGACATGCAAAGTGAGGAAAGAGCCAAAAAAGAGTGACCAGAGTTTGATCCTGCAAAGTTCCCCATACACAAGCCCACAGAATGTGCAGCAGAATAGTACCTGATGTCAGAGCAATAATCAATAACTATGAGGAATGTGAATGCCAGCTCTTCTGCAGTCTCCCAGGAGCCCTTGTCTACGTTTCTTTAAAAAATAAATAAATGGGTATTTATATGTACACACATGTACATATATCAGTGTTTTCTCAAGAAGGTTTATACATGACCAATCTACCAATGCAACCAATATACTTGCTTAGAAAAGTTACTGACTTCTGTTGCTCTATTAATTTTTGGCCACCAGCATGTCCCCACTCTTATAACAATAAGAATCATTAGCTGTAATGCATATAGTTCTTAAAAATATTTGATCAGGGTGTTCCCAGCTTGTGCTTTTGCCAATGTGTAGACTCTGGGAAAGTGAATATCTCTGTATCTTTTCGTAATGCATACTCCTGAGGGCAGGGGCCATATTTGTTTAACTTGTTTTATACAGTGTTGAACAGTTCCATGCACAAGGGAGTACTTAAACAGTCCAATTTAAGCAAGAGGTGGATGTTTATTTCTGACGGGGTTAAAATATGAACACATTCACATGCCACAAATTTTTAATCATAAAAAAGTATGTATAAATGTGTACAACATGTACAAATATGTTGTAAAATTGATTTACAAGTATCAAATAATCATACCAAAATACACACCCCAACTGATGAAAATGACAATTTGGGCAAACTCACATATTTTGTCTTGTTAGCACTGAGTGACCATGACTTGGGTCTGATGGAGGCAGGGTCAGAAGAAAATTCCAGCACAGCAGTAGAGCTTCAACTTCCAGTTGTCTTTCTCCATGCATCTTTCAGCCACGTCCATCATGATTTTTGCTTCTGTTAAAAAAAAAAAAAAAAAGATAATTTTCATGCTTGTGTTTTCTCCTCCCATGCAAAAATGGGAAGGTTTGAGATGTAAAATGATACAAGATAAAATAAAAATGACAGCTAACACTTACATAGAATTATATGCCAGTCCCAATTCTAGGTGTTTTATATATAAGTCATTTAATTCTTACAACCACCCTATGAGTCAGTTGTATGATTATGCCCATTTTCAATGGAGGAAAACTTTTCATTTTACTGGAGGAAACTTAGGTTCAGAAAGACTAACTAGCCTGCTCAAGTTCACAAATCTATCAGGTCTGAGATGCAAACCCAGTCAGTCTGGCTCCAGATCTATCTTAACCACTAATATGTGAGCAGAAACCCTCAGGAAGTCACCTTTATTGTGAGTGATGTTGACCTGGGCACTTAGTAAATTGTATTACACAATAGCTCTCAAATGTCTTAAAAGCCATGCAAAACCATAGGCTGAAACAGTAAACAGCAACTAAAACTCCAAAGTATTAATATATAAAACTTACTTTAAATTATTGGATGTGTTGATGTATATGTCATGTGCATTTCAGTAACACGATAGCTAAGAATGTCAGCTCCCAAAAGCTTGGGGACCTCTGATGATGTTCAAGGTATTTTTCCAGCTTCTTCCAACCATCTAGTACTTACAACTGCCTCCTCTATGACTGATAGTCCAAAGGTAACTCAAAACTTGGCAGTCTTATTAGTCAAGACAATTAGCACTAGTTGCTGTAACAATCTCCAGTCTGGCGGCTTAATGAGATTAATGTTTATTTCTCAATCACACAAAGTCGAAAGCAGGTGCTCATAATTGGACATTCTCCTGATCAGCTTTCTTCCAAGTGGTGATTCAGAATCCAGGCTCCTTCCATAACGTGTTCTTCCATTTTCAATACACAGTCTCAACGATGTCTTGTTTTGGGGACAGGGGAGGCAGAGAAGGCAGAATGTGAACACAGAGAAGACACAATCATTCTTAATGGTCTCAAACTGAAAGTGACACATATCACTTCCTCTTAGATTTTATTGGCAATAACTAGTTATCTGGTCCTACCTAAGTAAAAAGGGGCTGGGAAAAGTAGTTTGCTAAGGTCCCAAGAGAAGCATCCCACTTGTCTGTGCTGTGGTGTCCAAAACCACATTCATTATATTCTTCCATGAAACCTAGTTCTCCCCCAGAATTCACTTACTCAGTGAATAATGTCTCCATTTGGGTTAGTTATCTATTGCTGCAAAACAAATGTCCTCCAAACTTAAAGGCTTGCAACAACAATAAATATTTATCATCTCTCACACTTTCTGTAGGTCAGGAACTCAGGTGTAGTGTAGTTGGATGGCTGTGGCAGTCTCTCACAAGTTTATAGTCAAGATGTCATCTGGGACTACAGTTACTTGAGACTTGGCTGGGGCTGGAGGACCCACTTCCAAGATGTCTTACTCACATGGCTGTCGGCAGGAAGCTTCAATTTCTTGGCTGCTGACAGAAGACCTAAGTCATTCTCCATGTGTACCTTTGCAGAGGGCTGCTTGAGCATCCTCACAACATGGCAGCTGGATTCCCCAACAGTGAGTGATCCCAGACCAAGGCAGAAGCTCAATGTCTTTTTTGACCTATTCTCAGAAGCCACTTCTGTCATTTTCACAATATTCTACAGGCTACACAGATCAAACCTATTAATATATATTCATAAGTAATTTTTTTACTGGCCTCAAAACCATTCAAGATACATATCCTCCCATAAAACAATGATGTGTCAATTGTAACTTTAGGTCTAAGTCCAGCTCCTAAAACTAAAGTCTGTTAGATTTCATGCTGATAATGACCACGACAAGCTTATCTTCCCAGGTGCAGAACACAGACAAGAAGAGATCAACCATTCCTCCACCTATCCTGAGATGACTACATAATTGATTCTTCCTTTACTCCTTTTTTCTTCAAAGAGTCACCTTATCTTGTGTAAAATCCCTGGGCACTAACTAGAGTCTCACAAAAATGTAATCATTTGCCTCACCACCAACACTCCCCTTCCTACATGCCTCCACCCTTTTAAGGAAATATGTAAATACTAAGCCTCCTAAAAACCTCTTTAGAGAGCACAAAACACAGACATTTCTGGGACTCGTGTTTTTCCTGGGCACACCCTCAAGCTCTGGCTCAACAAACCTCGATTGATTGCGACTCTTGCCTCAGTCTCTCGTGTTGGTGAACAATGCAAACATTTGAATTATATACATGTGCCACTCTGCTCACATCGTATTTACATTATAAATCAGATAAGAAAGAGACAATCCAAAAAGGATATCATTTACAGATTAAATAGAAGTTCTAATATTTTTTCCCTATGCCATAGTGGAGGTTGTGTGCACTTGCTTGGAGACCACAGACCCACAGTGGTAAGGTCAGGCTTGTTATGATCTGGCCCCCACCTACCCCTTCTGTCTTTTTTCCCTTCACTTCTTCCCTTGCTCCCAGTGCTCCCAGGTTCAAATGGAAGGATTTGAATTTGAAGTTCCTCAAACCTACCTGCTTTCTCTCTCTTTGTTTGGAATGTTCTTGATCTTGGCTCCCCAAGCCTCAAGTCTCTCTGTTTTACTCATTTCAAAAAGCCCTTCTTAACCACTCCCTTTTCTGGAAGCTGCTGAAGGAAAAGGCTAGAAATATAAGAATCGCTGAAAAACTGTTTTTGTTTTTGTTTTGTTTTGTTTTGTGTGGTGTGACTCACACCTGTGATCCCAGAGCTTTGGGAGGCTGAGGCAGGAGGATCCCTTGAGGCTGGGAGCTTGAGACCAGGCTGGGCAACATCACAATACCCCATCTCTACAAGAAATTTTTAAAATTAGCCAGGCATGGTGGCATGTGCCTGTGGTTCCAGCTATTGGTAGACTGAGGCAGGAGGATTGCTTGAGCCCAGGAGTTCAAGGTTGCAGTAAACTATGATAATGACACTGCACTCCAGCCTGGGTGATGGAGTGAGACCCTGTTTCTAAAAAAAACAAAGAAAAGAAAGCAATAAAAGAATGAAAGAAAAAACATTTACTATCTATTCCTGTTACTGAAAGTTTGGTAATTGTCCCCAAGGCCAAATCAGTGAGAGTGAAGAATGAGGACAAGTGATTTGAGGAAAAGGAAAGAGACATTTATATTAATTTGCCAGCAAATGAGGAGGGTGGTAGACTAGCATCTCAAAAGACCAGCATCCTACCTTTAAGCATAAAAACAGGACTTTTTAAAGGGGGATTTTCAGTAGTTGGGCTTGGGTTTACATGACCACTGTCACATGTCATAGCTTTGGGCTATTGTTGTTTAACTATAATTGGTGTTCCGGTTGACCTTATCTCCACTGCCTATGGTCTTGTGACAATTCTGCTGAGTCATCACCTGTGGTTTAAGAAAACAGAAAACAAACAGCAAAGAACATTTTTCTTCCCCTTTGATTACTGGCCTCCGGAAAAAATGCAGGTTTTAAGTCCCCGAAAGCGTGGGGAGTTTTAAAGAAACAACTCAGAAAACATTTTGTTGCCCTTTTTCAGACCTTTACCTCTGTGAAATTCTCTGAGGGCTGATACCTGTGTTACAGCCTTACAGGTTCATTGTCCGCTGCTCAAGAGGAAGCCAATACCCCGAGACAGCAGGTATTATAGCAGAGAAAGAGTTTAATGTTGCAGGCACCATGTGAGGAGATGGGAGGAAGTTCTCAAATATATCTGCCCAAAAACTAGGGAGAAAGGGTTTTTAAAAATAGTTTGGTGGGCAAATGGATAGGCAATTGGGTCTGCTAACCAGCTGGGTTTGGGGCAGAACTGTAGGGGTGTAGAAATTTTCTCCTTTGCTGAGTCAGTTCTTGGGTATGGGTCACAATACCACTTGAATCGGTTCCTTGGTCTGGGCCACTGGTCTGGGTGAGTCAGCTGTTCCACCAGAGCGCCTTAAGTTCTATTCAAAAACTAGCCTTAGGTTTCACAAGGGTGAAGTTATCTATGGAAGCAATGAAGAAAGCTAAGAATCTTTATGACCATCAGCTATCTGACTGCTGAGTGGTAAGCAATTATAGGAAAGCAAGCTAGGGAACAATGGCTGGTTATACATATACATTTCCCATTTTGTGGGAAATATACAGTTCCCACTTTGTGGCCCTTTATTAATTTTATAAAGAGTGGTTTCACCTGTGAGATTTCATCTACATAACAAGACCACCTTTCCTAGCCAGACCTCCTCTTCTCCCCCTCCCATAACCTGTGTTGCCATGACTCTTATCCTCTCTGTAACCTCAAGATGGTTACATCTTTTGTCAACCATCTTCCCTTTGAGATCTTATATTTTGTAAGACTCTGGTATGCGTTAATAAATTTGTATGCCTTTTCTTCTATTAATCTGGCTTTTGTCAGTTAATTTTCAGTGATCCTTCAGAGGGTGGACCACGGTAAAGCTTCAGAAAGCTCTCCTTTTCTGAGACGTAGGTACAATTATCCCTAGTTTACAAGCCAGACATTTGGGCACAGAGAGGTTGAGAAACTTCCCAAGCTCACCTATGTATTGTATGCAAAGTTCAGGAAATATTGAACTTGAACTCCAGGCATTCTATCACAGCTGTGATGAGAATTCTAATCACCCAGACTGAGATGGGCGAGGAGATACTCAGACTGAGGAAGACGGGCATCATGTGGGTCCTGGCGCCTGCCAGAGCTGCTGGGTGGTCCCAGCCTGAGCCTGTGCTGCCCCCTGCTGGCCAGAGCTTTCCTCCCTGCAGGCTTCCTTTCCAGTCCAGAGCCCCTGCACCTGAACTAACTCCACCCAGCCAGAAGTCCCTTTCGCCACCAGAGCTGGAGTCTGGGGACTGACAACAAACAAAGGATGTTCCAGACAGCGTGGAGAGTCAGGAGATCACACAGGTAATATGCAAGGATTTCCCCTTGATCCACATACCTGAAGGCCTGTCTCCTTCACAAGGGCAGGCTGAGTGAAACCACTGGACGAACCAGATGGGGAAAGTAAACTCTCTGCCCCCAAATGCCATTGCATGTAACCAAAACCATCCACCCACCCATCCACCCATCCATCTAGCCATATATTCACCCATTCATCCAGCCAGCCACTCACTTGCCCACACATCCACCTATCCATCCACCATTCATCCACCCATCCACCCATTCACCCATCCACCCACCCATCCACCACATATCCATCCATTCATCCATCCAGCCACCCACCATCCATCCATCTACTCACCCACCCATCCACCCATCCACCCACCCACATATCTACCCATTCATTCATCCAGACACCCACTTGCCCACACATCCACCCATCCATCCACCACCCATCCACCCACACATCTACCCATCCACTGTCCCTTTCTCTCTCTCTCTCCTGCTATCCTTACACAGCTATACTGTAGGAAGCTTGATGCCAGTTCATCTATTGTGACAATTTGGTGACTTACAACATGAAGTCCCAAAACTGACAGGCATATCAGGACGACTCTGATGTCAAAAGAACACAGGCAGCTCAAAGGGATTCCCACTTTCCAAGTTTGGGCAATTTTAATATCAGAAAAATAAACAAAAACATTAGTAGATTATAACACATTATTAGGAAAAAATGATGAGTCTACAGAGATAATGTAATAGTTTGCCTCCATTTTTGATGCCTAACTGCTGACAGCCCTGAAGTCCCATGCTCCCCTTCCCTTTTTATCCCACATATGGGTGAGCTAATAAGACAGGCCAGGTGTGCCAGGTATGTCCTTGGCACGGACAGGAAGTTCACACCATGCAGGCCCCAGACCACATACAGGAACTCCAGTGCTATTCTAACTGCAGTAAAACCCCAAAGCCAATCACCCCTCCTGCTTTCTCAAGCCACTTTCAGACCTACTGGGGAGCCTGCCCTGCTATCCCCACAAAGTCTCATTATGGCAGTAATAAACATTTTTATGCCCCCTTGGTGCTTTTTTGGCATCAGTCTCAGTATTGGAACCAAATTTTGGGTGGGGACGTCCAAACTATTTCTGTGGGATGATCACAATAAACAGAAGGGAAAACTATTCTTTATAGAAAAATGTCAATGAATTTATAAAACAGAAGGATTGGTAGAATTAGAAACTACAGTTTTGAAACCAACATTGTAATAATTGATTTAGGCAAGAAAGGTTGTGGGGAAACATAGAGTCTGGAAGTTATTAAACACAAAAATGGGAAACGGTGCTTTTAAAAGGGAGAATGTGGGAGATACCACCCTGTCCAAGTGATCAAATTTCATATCACATCACATAATGAGATAAACACAGCCTGTGTCTCATGATAGGAGGTACCAAGAAGGATACAACATCACTTATTTTAGTTTGCCTTTCAAAAATGTTGAACCTGAATTTAATCATAAGAAAACAATCAGACAAGTTCAAGTTGACAGTCTGAAAAAAAAATTGTGTCAATGCTGTGAAAAAAGAAAAAAAGATTGAGAAACTGTTATAGGTTGAAGGAGACTACAGACACATTATGATGACATTATTCATATGCCATGAATAATCCTTCATTGAATCCTTGGACTTAAAGGTGGGAAGTAAACATAAAGGACATTACTGAGACAATAGGGGAATTTAGATGTACAGTGTATATTTGATAATATGGTATCAATGCTAAATTTCGGGATTGTGATCATTGTAATGTGACTATGCAGGAGAACATTGTTCTTTGGAGATACATGTCGAAGTATTTAGGGGGAAGAGTCATGTGTCTGGAAATTACACTTAAATGTTTCATTTATTAAAAAGTTTATATCTAGGCCGGGCGCGGTGGCTCACGCCTGTAATCCTAGCACTCTGGGAGGCCGAGGCGGGTGGATCGCTCGAGGTCAGGAGTTTGAGACCAGCCTGAGCAAGAGTGAGACCCCATCTCTACTAAAAATAGAAAGACATTATATGGACAACTAAAAATCTATATAGAAAAAAAAAATTAGCCGGGCATGGTGGCACATGCCTGTAGTCCCAGCTACTCGGGAGGCTGAGGCAGTAGGATCGCTTAAGCCGAGGAGTCTGAGGTTGCTGTGAGCTAAGCTGACGCCACGGCACTCACTCTAGCCTGGGCAACAAAGTGAGACTCTGTCTCAACCAAAAAAAAAAAAAAAAAAAAAAGTTTATACAGAGAGAGACAAGGAATAAATGTGGCAAAATGATAATTTATATTTCAAGATAAAGATACAAAACAAAGAGAAATGAAACAAAAAGGTGAGCTGATAGGAGGGTTTGTTTATTCAGAAAGAGGGTTCCAGAGGCGCAGAGGGAAGGTCTGGGAGAAGGACTGTGCCACCTCCCAAACCACCCTGCTTGTTCACCAGGCGTCCTCTACAGCCAGCATTGTCAGGCATCAGAACAGCGCTTTGCTCAATAATACCTGTGGAAGGTCCTAGAATTTGGCCCCATCCTCTCCGCCCTGGGAAGACCGTCTGTGGAGCCCACAGCAGCACTTCTGTGGGATGCAGGTTGGTGTCAGGTCGCTCCCACTCTGCCGGTTTCCCTCCACCTCACTCATCATTTCTTCTTAGTCCTCTTTGGTCTGAGCTCTAAATGGTAGAGTCTCCCAGGGATTCTGCCCAGAGTCTTCTCCAACCTACCTCCCTCCTGCCTCTGGTGAGCTCCTTTATGCCCACAGAGTGTCTCCAGCCCAGCCCTCTCCCTGCACCCTGGATTCACAGGTCCGCCTGCAACTAGACACCCACACTTGGATGAATCGTAGCCATCTCAAATTTAACATGTCACAATGGAACTCTCCGGTTTCCCCCTGAACCCAGTTTTCTCCAGTCTTCCCCATCTCAGTAACAATCTCACCACCCACCCAGCTGCTTCTCCCTTCCCCCTATTCCTCACATGATTTCCTCTCCAAAACAACAACCTGGATCTGTCCACTTCTCACTAACTCCATGGCTGCCACCACCACTGCTTAGCTGTTCCTTCAGTAGCTTCCTAACTCGTCTCTTCCCTTCATTCCTGGCCCCTCTGGTCCATCCTCCTCAGATGCCAGAATGATCTTTTTAAAATGTAAATCAGAGCAAGTCACTCCCCTGCTCAAAACCCTTCAATGTCCTGATTGGTCTTAGAATAAAACTGCAGACTCCCCACCATGGAGACCCTACTCCATCTGCCTGTTCCACTCACTCAGCCTCATCTCCTGCCCTGCCACTCACTATGGCTTCTGTATGACTCAGGCTTCTCTCTTTCTGGAATGTGTTCTCAGCCATTCCTAAGGCTGCCTCTTTATCATCCGGGACTCAGTTCTAATGTCATCTTCTCAGATTTCTATAAAGAAACCTGCCCTTCCCGTTATATTTTACACATTGTCCTCTTTCCTTGGTCATTCTTTGTTTTCCCTTTTCCCCACACACCAGAGCAGAAGCACCGTGCAGGGAGAGTTCCCACTGTATCTCCAGCACTGCTAAAATGTGCTCCTACATATTTGTTGAAAGAATTAAACAACAGATGGCAATTTTATAAGTTTTTAAATATCCTCACTTGGCAAAATAAAAAGCTGCTAATTCTGTGTGGTTCCCCACTTTAAAAAACATTTTTTAAGTTCTGGACTGTTGCAATAGATGAATTGGCCTCAAGCTCCCTACAGTATAGCTGTGTAAGGATAGCGGGAGAGGGAGGGAGAGAGGGACAGTGGATGGGTGGATGGATGAGTAGATGAACAGGTAGACGTGTGGGTGGACGAATGGGTGGATGTGTGGGTGGATGGTGAATATGTGGTCCAGTGGGTGGCTGGGTGGATATGTGGGTGGATGGATGGGGTGGATAGGTGGGTGGATGGATGGGTGGATGTGTGGGTGGATGGGTGAGCGAGTGGATGGGGGTACGCTCTGGAAAAGCCAGCCCAAGGTGCTGCATAAATCGAGCCACAGCAGGTGGCCAGAGTTGGCTTCCCCAGGCCACCCACCTTGTGGTGTCACCAAGGGGATACTTCGGGGCGGATGGGCCACGACGGTCGGTTGTCCCCGTCCCTGGTTTAGAGCAGCGATACCCCAATCCCCGCCCCAACACACCTACCCCCCGGCCCCCGGCCCGCCGGACCTCCAGCTGCGCACAGGGGCGCCCCCTGCCGGTGCGCTCAGGTGCGCACTCCCCAGGCTGGCCGCCCGGCTAGCGCGCGTGCGCACAGGTGAGCGGCCCGTCCTGCCCCGCCCGCCCCCGGGGCTCGGCCACCTGCCTGGGAAACTTGTGGTTGGTTGTTGCCCTCCGGTCGTTCCCGGGCGAAACCGGGCCATGGAAGATACGTCGGGGACTAGCGAATCCCGCGCCCGGCCGAGAGAGCGGGACCCGGACCGGCGCACCCACGCAGACCGAGACCGCCACCCTGAGCGACGGCGGGACAGACCCCGGGACCCGCACAGGGAAAGAAACAGGGACGGGCGGAGGGACGCGAACCGGCGAGAGGACCGGGACAGAGAGAGGGACCGAAACCCGCGCCAGGACAGACGCAGGGACGCGGGCCACCGTGCAGGTGAACAAAGAGTTTGGGAAGAGTCCCGCCAAAGCCGGACGCGGGACGCACCCCGGGGCCGGACCTGGGACGCAGCCCCGCAGCCCTGGCCCGCGCCAGGGGCAGCCCCGGAGCCGCCGCCCCTGTGGAAGGAGGACCTCGGGCGCCACCGACCCGAAAGGTGAGGCTGGGCTGGGGGCTCGGCACCGGGGGCCTGGGTGGAAGGCCAGCCTGCGCTGCTTGTCCTAGGAAACCGGTGTAAAGAAAGAGATGCCATTTCCCCCTTGTGCGCTCTCAGGGGGGGACCTGGCAGGGAGGGAAAACTCTGTGGTGACCCGAACCCGATTAACAAAGCAAGACCCACCCCTGTTAGCAGTGGCAGGGCGGGGGCAGGTGAAGAGGAAGACAAGTCTCGGTCCGGGAAACACAGGGCGTGGGAAGGAGGTTAGGTAGGTGGGGGTAACCCAAGGCTCCTCCCTGACCCTCCCTCCTGGTCACTGGACTGCCCCTTGGAGCTTTAGACCTTGTCCTGTGTTCCAAAATCAGCCCTCCGCGACTTCAAAGTCCTCTTCCCTGGTGGCCAGGACCTATAGTTGAACGTGTCGCCCTCCCCGGGGGTGGGTGCATTTCCCACGCAGACAGGTGGGAGAAACTACACGTTTAGCCAAAGAACTAACTAAGTCCATCTAAAATGCCCCACGGAAGGGCGCGGATTGGTTTCCCCTTTGTCGGTGAGGTCTTTCTAGGCAGCCTCATTGAAATCCCAGGATTGTTTGAGACCCCACCCTCCCGAATGAGCAAACTTTGCCACCCCTGCCTCGTAGAGCACAAAGAATTCCCATATGCCCTTGGGAGGAGAAGCATCGAATGCTCTGGAAGACTGTGTGAGCTGGGAGTGGAAGGGGAGATAAGAGGGGCCTGGTACTCACCCCCCCACACACACACACACCAGGAAGGTGGTCTTTTTTCCATCTACTGAATGCACAGGTGACACTCAGGGCGCTGTGAAATGTGAATAGATGGGATATTGCCCCTGCTGGCTCCAACAAGGAGACAGACAGGTCCTGGGGTGATGACTGCTTCTGGCTTTTGAAACCTGGCTTCTTTTCTGAGGAGGAGTCAGGCTCCCCTCTGCTATGGGACTTGGTGGCTGAGCCCAGTCTCTCTCCCTGTTGTGTCCACACAACGGGAAAGCCACTATCCTGAGTTTATGTTACATTATCTAAAACCAACTAGCAGGACAAAGGGTGCGCCAAGATACAGTCATGGGCAGTAGCTATTGTTCCCAGACTAAAGCCGTGTTGCACTGCAACTGCGTGACCCATGGGTGTCCAGAGCTGCATTTTTAGGTTTCCTTATAAACCAGTGTCCCACTTCCCCCCACCCCAAAGTAAGTGTAGGAAATACTCTTGCATTTGCTTCTTTTGCTCACAGCCCATTGGTGGTTTGAAACCAAAGGGCAATTTATTTCTGGTTTTCCTCCACTTAAGCATTTATTTAATGGATGGGATGCAGGGGTGTGGGCCAGAGAGATCCACTTTCAGGGTGTTCACAGTGTGGTGTAGGAGACCAGCAGATAAATTGGCCAGTTGTAGCACCGCTGTAAGCTGGGCTTCTGACCAGGCCCAGGAAAATTTTCTAGAGGGGATAACCTCAAAGCTCAGTTCTGGAGAAGAAGGGGACAGCTGGGGGAGGAGGAGGAAAGGTGTTCCAAGCAGAGGACTAACTTCTGCAGTGACTCTGAGGCATGGGAGAGAGCAGGTCATCTTTTGGGTGCAAGGGGACAGTTCACTATGGCTGGGTCTGTGAGGTGGTGAGTGCAGAGAAATGAGCAAGGCCTCCAGTGCGTGCTAAAAATTTTAAGAATTTCAGTCCTAAGAGACATGATGTTCTTGAAAGATCTCTGGAGCCCAGCCAGTAGAATGCAGCTCCCTGTTGAATCTTAGACAAAGCCCAGGATGTGCTGCATAAAGGTGAGAAAGAAGGAACAGAAAATGCCAGGGTTGGCAGAGGAAGAAATGATAGGAAAATGCCAGAA
The DNA here is from genome assembly GCF_041146395.1 of Eulemur rufifrons. Lineage (NCBI taxonomy): Eukaryota > Metazoa > Chordata > Mammalia > Primates > Lemuridae > Eulemur > Eulemur rufifrons. The sequence continues at coordinate 15,102,010 of NC_091005.1, read as the reverse complement.
GCTGCCTACAGCACCCACACACCTGGAGAATTATTGTTGACTGAGCACTTTCCAAAGGAAGGGCAGGAAGAGAATGCCAGCCTGGGCATCAGAGCCATGTGCATGCCAACTATTTTGGAAGAGCCTGGTCCATGCTGAATTGGGAACTTAAGCTCACAAGGAAGGCAGCCCACAGCTACCTGGCTAGCCAGCTCCCATAGGAGCACCGACCAGCGTGAAAGGTGGTGCTCCCGTGGGCGGGATTACAGGATCCATCACATGGTTAGTTAGCAGAGTTGGGCCAAGTATTTGGATGCCCTGTGGGGTCACTAAACCAGAGAATTCTCTGGAGTATACAATACTGCGGCAAATTTTGTTCCTGTTCTGCGAGTTCTTTAATGTTTGGCTGCAGCGTGAGGAGTGGAGAGTTCTGATACTGAACGAGCTATTGGGTTGGAAGCCCCCTAATGGCCGTGTATGCTTTTTGGTTATAGTGAACCCACTTCAGGGAGATATCTGCCCTCGAACCCCAGGCCTGGACTAGAAGAAGTGGAATTTTATCAGTCAGAGGCGGAAGGACTCCTGGAATGCCATAAATGCAAATACTTGTGCACGGGGAGAGGTGAGCCATTTTAGAGGCAGTTTGACCTGTGCTGTCGCTGGTGGTTCTAGAAGGGGTGGTCTGAGCTGGAACCCCTTTTGGGTTCTCAGCGCTTTGGGTTTCTTACCTGCACGAGGCTCCTGTTTCCTGAAAACAAGAAAGGCAGGAAGGTTCTTGTGCTTCTCCTCAAACATGCCCCGGGACCGGAGAGGAAGGCGGCCTCGTGTTCACATTTCAGGTTCCGGGTGGAACCGCGGCGTCTGCAGGTGCACGTGGCCGGGGGCTATCGGAGGCCGCTCCTCTGGCAGGGTGGCCTGAGTTAGCAGAAAGGGAAAGTCACCTGGAGCAGCAGCCAGGTTGCAGCTCAAGCCACACGGACAGGAGCAAACCAGATGCCCAAACACTCAGTCAATGGCTTTTAAACTTTATTAACTGAGATTCACAGTAAGAAATATATTTTACATTAAGGCCAACTTCACACACACATACAGAAAGACAAAAATGAAACTATACTTACCCTATTACATACTAAGTGCTCTGTTATTTTCTCTTCTGTTTCATCAAAAACAAACAAACAAAACATACTCATTCAGGATCTGCAGTCTGAAAAATACTTAGATATTATCATGTGTGCACTTCAAATGTGGCTTCCCGGGCTCCCTTCCGTGCCGCAATGAAGAAAATCTGGTTTGTCAGGGTGAGCCCTTACAGCTCACATGATTCAGTGAGAAATTTTCTTAGGCTCCGTGTGACTAAGGGAGAAAACGTCCCAGCCTCAGGGAGAGAAATCCTGGCGTTCATACCTGCGAATGTCTCTTAGGATGATTACAAAGATGTACATGATTATGGGATTCTAGGAAACCTGCTGAAAGGGCTCTAGGCAATCTAGGTACAAGGATCATCACTCTAGGTTACATATGTTGGCCCAACCTCATTGCCTTTAATTCTCCCAACAACTCCTGAGGCTCAGAGAAGTACAGTAAGTTTCTCAAAGTCACACAGCTGTTAAGTGAAAGAGCCGAGATTGAAACTTGGAGTCTGACTCTAAGGCCTCAGATGGTTTACTGGAAACCAACCGTCCTTCCTTTCTTGTTGATATAAATAACAGGAATAAGCCAGAGGCTACTTAACACGTTTCTCCAGAGTGATGTTTTTTTCTTCTGTGGCTGGTTTACCTTGAGGAGAGGGCAGGGCTTGAGGCTTCTTACGAAAACACACCTTGATTTAGCCTGATTGTTTCTGGCTGTCTGGCTTTGAGCCTGGAGGTTGGGTTTCGAAGTTAAGGTAGTGAAAGTCTGGTTCAGCAGTCGGAAGCTCACAAATGAGGGTTTATAAAGAACCCTGGATGTGAAAGAACCCGTATAAATGCACAGTGCAGTATTGTGTTGAAAGAAACAGGCATTAACACCAGGAACTTGTCTCAAGCAGGAAATAAACGCCTGGATAAAGGTCATCCGAAGATTTTTTTTTTTTTTTTTTTTTTTGAGACAGAGTCTCGCTCTGTCGCTCTGGCTAGAGTGCCGTGACATCAGCCTAGCTTCATAGCAACCTCAAACTCCTAGGCTCAAACGATCCTTCTGTCTCAGCCTCCCAAGTAGCCTGGATAATTTTTTCTGTTTTTAGTAGAGACAGGGTCTTGCAGTGGCTCACACCTGTAATCCCAGCACTTTGGGAGGCTGAGGTGGGAGGATCACAACCTGGGCAACATGGTGAGACACTCACTCTACAAAAAGTAAAACAATTAGGAAGGTATGGTGGCACGCACCTGTAGTCCCAGCCACTTGGGAGGCTGAGGCAGGAAGATCACTTGAGCCCAGGAGTTTGAGGCTGCAGTGAGCTATGATTGTGCAAGTGCACTCCAGACAGAATGAGACTGTCTCTTTAAAAAAAAAAACAAAGAAAGAAAGAAATTCTCCCACATAGCAAAACACTGGAAACACCTGTATGTCCTTTACAGTGGAATGACTGATATAAATTGTGGTAATCTATAAATCCTTTAAACTTGTAAAGTAGATTTATATTTACTGAGATAGAAAAGTATTTGTATTTTCCGAGTTAGAAAAACATTCACACCATATTCATAGTGAAAGAATAAGTTACACAATAGTAGATATAGTAGGACCCTGTTCTTACTTAAAAGCAAACAAACAACAAAAATTACAAATATATGGTAGAAAAGTTCAGAAAAAATATATAATGTTCTCAGTTTTTTTAATTGGTTGGATTATAGACAATTTTTACATTATATTTTTTATCTACATTTTCTTTTTAAACAATAAATGTAACTTTTGTAAGTAAAGGAAACAAACACTATTTGCATTTTGGGAGAAAATTATAGAATATAAAAATAATGCTTAAAAGAGCATCTTTTCAATTAGAGAATGTGTAGACGGAGCACAGCTTAAATAGCCCAAGTGGAACCAGGCGTAAAAGCTGGTTATCTAAAAATCAGGGAGATGTTGACAGATCAATCCCATAGCGTCAACGAAGACAGCACTGTTCCAGCACATACAGTTTGTGGCTCAGAAACACCCACTTGTGTATCGTGCTGAGCAAAAGTAGCCAGACACAGAAGGTCCCTCCACATAACTGTGGGATTCCATTTGCATGACATCCTAGAAAAGGCAAAACTAATTTCCAATGAGAGGAAGTAGACCGGGGTTGGCTGAGAAGGCAGGTGAGGAATTGACTACAAAGCATTACCAGGGAAGTTTCTGGGTTAACGATGCATGTTCTATGTCTAGATGATGGTTGCATGGTATATGCATTTGTCAAAACTCTTCAGGCTGTATGCTTAACGTGGGTCATTTTGTTGTGGCTAAGTTATATTTCAGTAAATATAAATATAAACTGAAAGCAGCCAGTTGTCCCATCCACAATAAAGAAGCCAAAGGTCCCAAAAGAACCCAGCTCTGGGAAAATATCACAGCCCAGACATACTCTTTAGGGAAACCAAAGAAAACAGCATTAAACTTTATGACATATTTATTAAGTTAAAGTCTAAAAACGATAAGACAAATAAGTTTTTTTAAACTTGGTAAGCATTATGGCTTTACTTAATTTTTCCTCTTTCTAATACCTGCAAACCATCATTAACCTTTTGATGTATAACTTCCATGCTTTTTTCTAACATTACATTTTTTAAGCTCTGTGATTTCCTTCAAACTCGAGAACTCTCCTCTTACAAATTAGAATAGCCACAAAACATATATAAAGAGGTGGTAACTTTTTTAGTCTTTTTGGTGGTGAGAGGCAGGGGCTGGGATGTTCTCACCTTCTGTATAGGATGCCCTTCTTTCTGCTCACTGGCCTGGTTTCTCCCACCACCTTCCTGCACCTCTCCTGAGGCAGGCTGCTTTGCTCTTTTGATAGTGACTCCTCTTGGCCCGTAGTATTTCTAACACCATTTCTGGAACCCACGGTTCCCTGCTACCGTCTAATGCTACTGCGCTGCCGTGGCTGCTCAGGCCGTGCACAGGGGCAGAGCCCGCAGGATGAGCTACTGCGGGGAAGGTGACCCTCCAGGTGGAAGAGTCTCCGAGTACAAAAGAGCATCTCTCAACATGGTAACACGCCCTTTTTTTGCAGCCTGCTGCCAAATGCTGGAGGTTCTCCTGAACTTGCTGATCCTGGCCTGCAGCGCTGTGTCTTACAATTCCACGGGGGGCTACACGGGCATCACCAGCCTGGGGGGCATTTACTACTACCAATACGGAGGGGCTTACAGTGGTTTCGATGGTGCGGACGGAGAGAAAGCCCAGCGGCTGGATGTCCAGTTCTACCAGCTCAAGCTGCCCACGGTCACCGGGGCAATGGCCTACAGCGGAGCCCTCATGGCCTTTTCCTGCCTCCTGGTCCTCACAGGTGTCCTGCGCGTCCCGTGGCATTGTCCACTGTGGCTGGTGATCGAAGGCTTGCTGGACGTGCTCATCGCTGGGGGGTACATCCCAGCCTTGTACTTCTACTTCCGGTACCTCTCCGACGCCTATAGCTCCCCTGTGTGCACGGAGCGGGAGGCGCTATACCAGAGCAAAGGCTACAGCGGCTTCAGCTGCAGTTTCCACGGGGGAGATATAGGAGCTGGCATCTTTGCTGCCCTGGGCATTGGGGTCTTTGCCCTGGGGGCTGTCCTGGCCATCAAGGGTTACCGAAAAGTCAGGAAGCTAAAAAAGAAGCCAGCAGAAATGTTCGCGTTTTAGGCTTCTTAAAATGTTCTGCCAAATGTGATGGAAGTTACACCGAACCACCGTCTTTCCCAAGAACGCTTCTTGGGGGAACTTGCCGACGCTGGAGAAGTCACGAGCCAACGCTGGCGTGGCGGGGCGGCGCCCAGCTGCGTGGAGTTGCGTTCTCTGATGGAATCCTCTGTTAGTGGGGGACTAGCCGAAGTTATTTAAAAAAAAAAAAACGAAAACAAAAACAAAAACAAAAAACTGGAGCCCAAGACTCACAGGGAAAAGGCACAAGCCGCAGCAAAGTGCACTTCTTGATTAAATAAAGGGAGATAACCAAGTGAATTGGAAGAACTTTATCTTCAAAGTTCACGAAAAGCCACACATTTCAGCCTGAACTTTTCTAAGCACGGCTGCCTTAAGCAGATTAGCCCACAAGTTTTTCCACACTGAAGTCTCCATTTCTTCCACCTCCTTAATTCTGTGGACGGAGAGTGTTGGGATTTGGGGGTGGGGGGCGGGGGGACTACTCCTGTAAAATTTAAGTCCAAGGTAGGCGTGGGCTGAGGAAAGAGGAATCAGATTAATTCGTTGGGTTGCAAAGAAGCTATTCTGCAAGCCCCCCGACAGTGGCCCTGAAAGCTCAATAAGTGTTTTGTACCTCTTGTAAATGTACCATTGTATGAAGAATTAACCCTAACATCTGGAATTCAGGATCCATCCAGGATAAAAGAATGTAAAATCTCTCCCAGCTTCGGCTGGGAATGTCAGTTTTGGCCAGAGAACTTCATGGATTCTCATTGCATATTAAATTATGACTTATAGAACAGTACAGTGTATTCTGGGTACAAGTGAATGTTCTTTATGTGAATCCAATAAAAATCGAAAGAACAATTTTAATTCGGAGATGATGGTTCTCTTTACAGTACATTTATATTATTCCCTTAAATACAGACAATTTGTTGCATTTAAAAGGTTCCATTTGGTTTTAGGAAAGGAAATACATACATATGCTTGTATATGATCAGAAAAATTCTTGTAGAATACTTAAAGGCTTAACAGTTTTGCTTCTGGAGAGAAGAGGATTTTAATTTTTCACTTTTTTTGTTTTTTAGTTTGGGTTTTTTTTTTGAGACAGAGTCCCGCTCTGTCACCCTGGGTAGAGTGCAGTGGTGTCATCGTAGTTCACTGCAACCTCAAACTCCTAGACTCAAGCAATCCTCTGGCCTCAGCCTCCTGAGTAGCTGGGACTACAGACGTGTGCCATGATCGCCTAATTTTTTCTATTTTTAGTGCAGATGAGGTCTCACTCTTGCTGAGGCTGGTCTTAAACTCCTGAGCTCAAGCAATCCTCCCGCCTTGGCCTCCCAGAGTGCTAGGATTACAGGCGTGAGCCACCCAGCCCAGCCTAATTTTTCACTTTATGCGTGGCTTGACTGCACATGTATTCGTTTTATTTTAGAAAAATAAAAAATAAAATTGACTTTTTTTCCTCAGTTTTTTTCAGGTCCACATTTACAGTTCAAAGGCAGAAAAGGTGTATAATTAAGCAGAGTATTAAATGATCAGCCCCAAAAAGAGCTTCACCCAGAATGACGCTACTTGCAACAAAGATCTCCTGTCTGTTTCAGGGGGCTCTATTTCCTTCTCTTTCTGGAGACTTGCTCTACCCCACCCAGAGACAAACCACTGCTAGCTCTAGTTGTAACCCTTGTTCTCTTCCCTTGATGCGTGTGCGTGTCTTTCTTCTCTGACAGCACTCTTGGAAACACGTGAGCCTGTTTGATAATTGACAGCTAAGCCAGGTCAGGCCTGACGGGTTCCTGGGATAACATTCCGTGGCCATATTCCTTCAACAGAACCAATACCAGTGGACACAGCAGATGACCATTACTTCTCGCAGTTGTCGCAGTCAGTGGGTGATTGACAGGATCTAGATGTATCCCATTGCAGCCTATGTGCTATATGGATGGTACACCCATCCCAGAAGGAAAACATTCCGGCTTTCTGTGTCTTTAGTGCAGTATTCCTATTTCCCTTCAGGGGCTGAGATATGCACATGCATGCAGGAGGTAAACCAAGGCAGAGAAGGTGTTGGGTGTTGGGGGGCTGGCCACCCCTATGAGCTAGAACAACGTCTGGGTCAATTCACTAGCTCTGCTGTAGGGAGAGAGTGTAAACCAGTAGCCTACAGTGCTTGGGTGAAGAGTGGGCAGTTTGGGTCTGATGTGATTTTCAGTTTTAAATTAGAGGAATGTAGCTTCTCGACTAGCAGAGCCTTTGACTGCTGTGTCCCTGAGGACTGCGAGGAATTTGTGTGGGCTGGGCAGGAGATAGGATCAGGGAGTGCAGTAGCTGTTGCCTACGTACTTTAGGGACACTGGTCTTGAAATGCGTCCTAGTATATTAGAGGAGTTGTCATGATTCGTGGGAAACCACGACTTTCCTAAATTCGTCCCGTTTCTTCTTAAGCTTCTCACTAATCCTCTTCCATTTTATAAATGTTACTGGGTAGCATCACCATCCATTTGTTGTATAACATTTTATGATTTTTCAAAGTATTTTCATATACTCGCTTTCATTTGAGCCTCACCACAGCGCGTGGGATAAGACAGGCAGGTGTTATCTTCGTCTGTCGATAAGAGTCCGAGGGTTAGACTGGATTATGACCTGGGCAGGGTCACACGCAGTGGAGAGCAGGTTTGTGTGTGTCCTTTTCCTTGTCATCTCTGAGCCCTGAGGGAATGGCAGGAGACCCTCTCCCCGAAGTACTCCTGAGAAGAGTCTGGGCCTTCTGTCGGTAACAAATGAAAGCTGACCTTGGACAAGAAGATATTCAGTCTCGTTAACCTGTTGGCTCCCACTGCCTTTTGGCATTTTGGGGTCCTTGAACTTGTAAGAAACTCCCAAGCGAACAGCCCAAGTATCCACCGGCAGATCCTGGGTGAATAGACTGGTCCATCCGTACCATGGAGCTGTAGGAACTGATCTGAAAACATCTCTAGGACATGGTACATGACAAAATCGAGGTGGAGAACAGTGCACGTGGCACACTTACTTTTGCGACAAAAATAGGGAAGGGGGAGGAAATGCAGATTTGAATGTGCTTTTATTTGCATAAAGGAACACTGGAAAGTTATATTCAAAACCAATGAAAGTAGTTAGGGATAGAGAACAGAGGGGACGTGGTGAAATTTCTCAGTTTAGACCTTATGTCACTTCAATTTTTTAAAAACTTTTCATTTTGAAATCTAGATTCACAAGAAGTCCCAAAAATAGTACAGAGAAATCTCGTGTACCCTTAACCAGTTTTCTCCAGTGATAACATCCTGCATTACTATAGTACAATAGCAAAACCAGGAAAGTGCCAATCCATAGAGCTTACTGGGATATCACCAGTTACATGCACTCATTTGTGTGTGTGTGTGTGTGTGTGTGTGTGTGTGATTCTATGCAGTTTTATCTCATGTGTATTTGTGTGAGCAGCACCACAATCAAATCCAGAACTGTCCCATCATCCTCGATACCCCTGTGCTAACCCTTTATAGTCACACCCATCCCCGTTCCTCTCCCCAACCTCATCTCTTGCCCCCAGTGACCACCAATCTGTGCTCCATCTCTATAACTTTGTCCCTTTGAGACTGTTACAGAAACAGACTCCTACATTATGTAACTTTTTGAGACTGGTTCTTTTTCATTCATCATAGCTCCCTCGAGATCCACCCAACTTGTTGCATGTACCAAGGGTTCATTCCTTTCATTGCTAATAGAGTATTCCATGGTGCGGGTATACTGGTTTAACCATCCACTCACTGGAGGACATCTGGGTTTTTTCCAATATTTGGCTTTCATAAATAGAGCTACTGTGAATAATCATGCACACATTTTCGTGTGCATGTAAATTTTCATTGGGATAAATACCCAGAAGTACAGTTGCAGGGTCGTATGGTGTCTGCTTAGTTTTTAAGAATCTGACAAAATTTTTTCCAGAGTGGCATTTTGAGTTTTCAAACATATATAAAAACAAAACAACAACAAAAAAGAAATCAAGGATGTTCAAGTTCAATATGACAATGTTTTTAAAATCAGGTCACAAGTGGCAGCTCTCTAAGTTTGATCTGGGTGAGTGAGGTTAAATCCTGAATCTCTCCTTCCAGGTGTGGTGCAGATAGTGGAGGTGATACTGAACGCGATGGTGCTCATGTGCATCGTGGCCTCCTACTTTGTCCTTGCCGGATTCAGCGCCAGCTTCACCAGCGGCGGCCTGGGGACCAACTATTACTCACCGTTTGAGGGCACGGAACTGGAGCAGGTGCGGCAGCTGGACCAGCAGTACACGGTCCTGCGGGCGCCCCTGATATATGGCGGCGTGGCTGTGTCTCTGGGGCTGGGTGTCCTCACCATGAGCGTTCTACTCCAAGGAGCCAAAAGACTAACAAAACTGTCGGGGAAGTGGCTCCTCACAGAGGCCACCTTCAGCCTCCTAGCCGCCGTGGGCTACTGTGCAGGCATCGGCGTCTACCTCCACGTGGCCTTGCAGATCAATTCCACCAACACCTGCAAGGCGAGAGAGAGGCTCTACGCCAGCAGGGGTCTCACCTGGATGAACTGCCAGCTGTCGGGCACCGACGGAGCCGCAGCCACCTTTGCCTGTCTGCTGGTGATCTTGTACTGCGTCAGCGTGGTGCTGGCCCTGCGGGGCTACCGAGAACAGAAGCACTACAAAGGCAGCCGAGGACAGCCCCGAAGTGGCAGTGATGCACCAGAATACCTGTGGTCTGGAACACTCTGAGACGATCTTCTGTAACCTCAATGTCAACCCACCCCGACTGTTTCTCCCAAAAAGACAGGGCCTTTCAAACCACACAGGAGACAACTGCGGTTTTCACATACTTGATTTTAGAAATGCTCCCTTTGGTTCAATACAAAGTTAAATAATTGACTCATTTTTTTCTATTGTAAAAGATTAATAAGTCTTTTTGGCCGATTTGATGAGAGCTTGAAAAAAACATCACCTTGGCTACAAAGCGCAACATTAGGCATCTGGGGGACCCTTACGCTGTGGCTCTCACCACATGCCGAGGTCACAGGGGCAGAGCTAACTAGCCAGAGAAATTCTGTGAGATGAGAACCACAGGTCACGTGGCACAGTAGAACTATCTTACCTGTCAGAACTATTTAAAGTCATCAAAAAAAACATGCCATTCCCATCCCACCCGGTCCCCCTGGATTTTGTCCCAGGGGAATGATTTTAAAGCAATTGTATTCTTGAATTTATTGAATTCTAAACAAGTAATTACATTCAGATGTGCTCCCCTAGAGGCAAGGTATTCTGTTCAGAGAGAGGGGCCACGCAGCCTTCTCCCACTGGAGATGGGAGGCTGGATTCCGGATACGTAAGAGGAGATGTTTTTCATAAGCATGTTTTTCCCCAAGGCTCCTGCCTTAGGTTCCAGAGAAAATGTTTTCTACCAGCTATTCCAAATTAGTTTCTTTTTTCGTGGCAAGTTGTTAATTGGAATTCACTTTCCCGAAATGTTTTGTAGTTTTCCTAAACAGAGAGATTCCAAATAGTGAGAAAATTCCCAAACTTCATATACACGTTATTCAACTGATTTCAAAGATAAAGCCGTTAATTTTACTAGACGACGAAGGCTTATTGGAGGCTTTTTCACTTCTGCGTTCCCCGACAGTGCCACACAGAATGGGCCTTCAGATACATAGTAACCTCTCCTTACCCTGAACTGGCTTCACAATGTTAACATTACTACCACTGGATCTTAAAAATAAAGCTCTTTCATTAATTTTAATCGGGCGTGCGATTTTTTTTTTTTTAGAGACAGGTCCTCACTCTGTCATGCGGGCTGCAGTGTAGTGGCACAATCATAGCTCACTGTAACCTGGAATTCCTGGGCTCAGGTGGTCCCCTGATCTCAGCCTCCCAAGGAGCTGGGACTACTACAAGTGTGTGCCACCACACCCAGCTAATTACAAAAAATTTTTTTGTAGAGATGGGGTCTTTACCAATTCCATTGTACTAATGAAAAAAAAAAAAAAGAGATGGGGTCTTCCTACATTGCCCAGGCTGGTGAAGTGTTTTATAAAGTCTCAACTGTATCAGTTCATGTCAGCTGCAACTAGAAATATAGTCTCATTATATAGTCTAATTGTCCTCTTGCTTTTTAACAGCTAATTCTTACGGAACCTATCCAAAATGAAGGATCAAAACTAAACCTCAGATAGAAATGGGACAATATCTAGATTTCATTTTTATAAAAAAAAAATAAAGCTTGGAGGGAAATAATTAACTAGAAATCTACATTGCTAGGTTAAAATGAAAAGTTTGTGGTGCCATTGAAAGGCGCTGCCAATCCATCTCCCTCAGCCTGAGGCAGTGGCTAGAAGCCCACGATTTTCACTGAGTGGCAGGCACGTTTAACAGCAGTGAAAACCAAACCACCCACTCTCCACCCACCTCCCTGAGAAAATATACCGCCCCCCACACTGTTCTCACCTGGCATTTATTCCCTGGAACGTGTCTGTTAGATCTTTGCCCCTGTCTGGGTCTTGTGGTTGATAAAGTGGGGACTTTGGCCCACCTGACCCCAACTTTGTGCCCAAGCCCAGCTACGATACTGCTCCAGAGAGGCAGCTCCTCCCAGGTGACTGGAGCCATCGGTGACCAGCCACACTCCCATGAGTCTGTGCGGTTTTATAAGGTTCAAAATGCTTCAGCGAATCTTATCTTTTTCACTACCGCTTGGCAGCGAGGCAGGCCGAGATGTAGTACTCACATTTTATAGAGGAGGAGACGAGGTTCAAGGTCAGGTGGTTTCCCCGTTAATATTTCGTTGAAGGCTAACTAGGTGCCAAGTTCAAACAGAGCTGCTCCTAAGAAGCACTTTGTTCGCATCACCTCATTTAGTTCACCACCGCTCGACTGACCAGATACCATGATTTCCTTGTAACAAACGAAGAGAAACAGCCTTAGAGAGGCCACGTTAACTTGCCTAAAGTCACAAACTTTTTTAAGAAGCAGAGGCAAAATGCATACCCATGGAATCACACACTGTACCGTGATCTGAGTGACTTGTGGCCTTTGGCATACGAGGGAATTAATAATGCATGAAGCAGAGAACATACGAGAATTCCATCTCTGCCACCCAGGATCAGGGAGGTGTGTCTCATGGAACTGAGGTATTAGGGTAAAGGGTGGCATAGTGCCCACTACAGGGAAGGAGCTCAGTAACATTTTTGAACTAAGTTTTTAAAATGTTCATTCTGCTAGATGAAGGGGAAACCTGCAAAATGACTTTATCTTGCTTGGCCTTTAGCTGGAGAGAGGTAGCTAATCTCACCTGCAGCCCAGATGTTATGGGAGACGCCCAGTGGTGGGAGGCGGGGAGGCAACAGTTTAGAGGCTCAGCTGGATCCCAGCTGTATCTTGTGAGCCAACATGCACCACTGCGTCTGGAGGTCCTTCTTACGCCAAAGCCATCCCATTATGACAAACGTGACGGCCAGCCTACCCACTGACCTCCTCTGTGTCATTGGCTCTGTGATTTACTTAAGAAGAGCTGTAGATTTTTTACAACCGAGTTTCCTCTAGTTAGCTAATAACTTGCACATAAATAAGGGCCAGGTTTCCTGTCTTTGGGATTTCTTTAAACATACAAACCACATCAGAATATAGTATTTCTTAAAGTAAAAATTTTTTATTGCTACTTCAGCTGAAAAGATGATCAACAATATTTAATTCTTGTTTTAACTCATAGCTCTGTGGAACGTCATGGAACGTGGGTTCATGTGTTTGTTCTTACTTCTCTTCCCCTGAAATGAAAGCAGAAAAATCCTAAAGGTGCCTTCGGTTAAGAATCTAATTCTACATATAAGTTAGGAGAGAAAATTATAACTTCCTGCTAAAATATTTATGAAATAACAGGCATTCCATTTTAAAACAAAGCCATGAAAAAGATAATTCCATTTTATTTTATTTATTATTGTTATTTTTTTACAAACAATAGATTTGCTGCAACATGCTCTGGCTCATATTATTGAATTAAAAAATTTAACACATTTCAAAAATATCAAAAATACACTATAATGAGTCTTAGGACTACAATACAACAATGATTGCACAAACCATAAGATATGAACCCACTGTCTGGATGACATCCATTGGCCAACAGTGAGAGAAAACCCTACAGCGACTGGGAGAAGGGCATGAAATTTAGAGTACAAGGAGCGTATGTGTGATTGATCACCAAATGAGGGAAACAGCAGGATTTACTGTAGCTGCTTTTCTCGATCTAGGAAGTGCTCACCCAACTATGGGGCAAAAGTCACCAACTGGAGAGAAATATTAACTCGCCTCCATGGCTGGGGAGTCTGAAGGGCTCCACCCGAGGGAAGTAAAAAGTGACACAAGACAGTTCTACAGTGATGCTGCAGACATCACCGAATGGCTTGGAGACTAATTATTTAATAATTGGTACGTGTATCGATGATAGCCAGTGATCCCTTATGGAGGTCTCTTCATTAATAATTATTGAATAGAAATAAGGTGAGCCTGTGGCTTCCAAGTACCTGCTTCCGCTGAATCTGGAAAGAGCATCACTTGCTATTCAGTAGATCGGCCGAGCCTACCTGGCTCCATCTCCTGGAGAACAGCACTCGCTATAAGCAACTGGAATAGCACCCGGGATTTCCAAGCTGCTCCTGTTGGCTCTTCTGCACTCCAGCAAACGACTCTGCCCATTTACTGTACGCAGACATCTACAGTAGTATAATAAAGCCCTCACCTGTATCAGGAGCGGTAATTCAATGACTTGACTCTGTAGTAGCACTGTAGCTTTAGGTCATACCAACACTCAGATTTTCAAACGCATTTCCAATCCATTTGGATAACAGAAAGAATACCATGGCTGCCAAGACACATCGTTTTCTCTTCCATGGGCCTCCTGAACTGCTCCCATAATCAAGACTGTTCTTCTTTCAGAATTCACTTAAACTTCTCTATTAAAAAGGAGGTCCACACAGAGACCTGAGAACCCTGCAGAGGCCAGAATCTCTGTGCCAGAGATCAGCTGTGCTCTCCCCTCCTGGGGAGCACACACTCTGGGTAAAGTCATGGGAAGTAGATTTCATTCCCCTGGAGACAGATGACTGGATCTCAACAACTGACAGCCTACTCAGGTAACACAATGTCTGAAAATTATCTTGTAGGTCAAGAGAGTTTTGTACTATATTTTTGGTAATGGGCTATGGCCTTTTTACCCTCTGTTTTGATACAGAGCAACTGGAGAAGGACATGAATTAAAAGAGATTGCAGAAAAGAAGAATCAGTTTTGATATAGCCTATATTAAAGGTTTTCAATACAACCTAATGGTTCCTAAAAATAACTCTACCACATAAAAGAACATTTGGAATTTCAGAGTTCTGCTCACTAAAAAGTAAACATTTACTTTTAGTACGGTCTTTTCAGAACCGGTTTTGAGGTGTTTCCAATAAGTAGGGTGAAAAACAAATAGAAGACAAGAAAGGGGTTCACATATAATGAATAATTTTTATAAGACTATAGTATTAAAGTGGTATATTCCCAAAATAACTTTCATTTTTAGATAATATCACTATTCTATAACCCAAAGTTCCTGTTGTCTGAGTAGAAAGATGTTTTCCAGCACCCAACACTATCATCTTGGATTTTTCCATTTTTTCTTCATTTTTGAAAATTTTCCATATAAAAATAAGGTGGCAACATACCATTGTTCCCATTTTTCTAACAGCACCTATGCTTTGTATAAGCCACTGTGCTCCCCACTTCAAATCAAAGACCTGAGCTCTAAACTTTGTCAAATAGCTGACCAGTAGTTTGACACAGGGAAGTCAAGTGTTCCTGACAATTTAGGGACTGAAGTTCAGACTCTTGAGGGGTCTGATAGCCATCAGAGTGGCACAGAATCCCCCAAGAGTGTACCCCACTGACAATACACACATGGGCACGGGGCCTCTAAGAAGATGAAGACACACAACCATTTGTGGACAGGTCATCTGGTTTTTGACTATTGCTCTGAACAAAAAATTCCCAAAAAACACAAATGAAAAATATATATATATATTCAACCTTCTCTTTAACATTTTGTTTTTGATGAAACAAATTAAAAATGGTTCCACTCTATTTTCTTTTTAATTCTGCAAGTGTTCCAAAAATTCAAAGCACATTCCCCATTGGGTAAAGTCAAGCAATACCAAAATTTTGTAGGAATAAGTGGGAATTAATTTTCCTAAGTAAATCTTCTAATGGAAAAAGTGACAGACATGTAGAAGGAAACTGCATTTTGCTAGGGGTACATGGAATGTGCAAAACATACAGGTTTTCTGTAAGCTTAAGAATTTCTCAATTAAGTGTCTTTCTTATATTAGTATTGAGCCCAGTATTCTGAAACCACATAAGGTGAATAAGCAGTTTTCAGAAGAGTACACTGTTTAACATTCAAGAGGTGAGCTCTCAACTCACTTTCAACATTCTAGGAAACCATCCCTCTGCTCTAGAGTAAGAGAAGGAACAAGTCTAACCTGTGAGCTCCATCCATCTGTTCTCTTTTGGCCTCAGTCTGTTTCACAGTCACCTGCCATAAGTCAAGGTTACCTGGACTCGGGCAGTGTCAGTCTTGGCCCTCCCTGTTGGGAGGCTGACTGCCAGCCCTTCCTACCGCACGTCAGGGACAGAGGCCAATCCCCAAATGCCCCCCTTGTGATTTGCTGGGAAATTCCTAGCAGGTTTCACATTTGTCAAGGGGTAATTCTCTTTCTGATTTGGGGGGGATGTGGTCTTAGTCCTCACTTCTCCCCCATCTTCATCCCCCAAAGAAGATCCTGCTACCCCAAGTTTCTCAGGAGCTTTCACAGTCTGACATCCGACAGTGAAACCAGTTCCCAGGGCCCTGCCGAGTGAGTACCCTCCGAGAAGGCTACAACACCCGACTAGCTCTCTGCCTGTGGACAGAGGTGCCGGGCTGCCTCTAAGAAGATTGGCTCGAGTGCAGATTCAAAAATAAAAAGTTCACAGTCAATGAAAAGTGCTCTCATTACATTACATACATAAATTAACTGTTTGATTGGTTCTACATTTCCAATAGACATCATTTTGATAGGCTGTATTCTCGTAGAGAAGAAGGAAAAGCCATGTGACTAGTCACATCATATCCCATTAGTTAGTTTGAGAGATAAGGTGATTTCTCTGTCACAGAGATCCATCAGCAGCAATTAGTAAAGGGAATCAACCTTCAGTTATTTCCTCCACAGAAATAGTCCCTTTCCTGCCCAGGCAGGCAAATTCTCAAAATGATCCTAGGAAAGAAAGGGTTAATGGCAGGTGGTAGGACTGATACAGAACAGCTGCTTCCTTCCCAGCAACCCTGGGAATTCCAACGCAGGTTCCACGTGAAACTTAACACTGATGGTGGCTACTAGCTTATCCAGAGCCAGACCTGATCCCTCTCGCCCTTTGGCTCCGAGTTCTGCCCCGCGCATCTGTGGTTTAGAAATGCAGAGGCAAATGCCGCTGGCAGGGTCCCACAGCGACAGCGCACAGCATTCTCCCACATGGTGCCCACTGTGGGGGCGGGGTCACAGCGCCGTGTCAAACTCCTCTGGGGGCTCGGTCCGATCCTCGTCGTTGGGCTCGGGCTCGAGCCTGCTTTCCTGGTGCTGTTTCATTTGTTCCTTCACTTCTTCTTCCAGGTCACGAGGTACAACAAACTGATCCTCTGGTTCCAGCTGAGTGGGGGCAGCAAAATAGCCAGTTTTCCTCTTGGGTGCTTCTGTGGCCACTTCGATGAGGTTCAGGCTGTCTTCCAGGGGCACGATAGAGCCGTTGGAGAGCTTCTTTCCATAGAGACAGGAAGTGGAGGGAGACTTCTGTAACTCCATCTTGTCCTTACTCACTGGCAGAAGTATGCCACTAGTCACACTGTTCTGTCTTCGGATCCCAAAACCCAACCCTCTAGCATGCTCCTCAGGACACAGGGCGGGAGGATTCCCTGCAAGAGCAGGAGAGCTCTCGAGATCTCTTCCTCTGCAGCAGTGGATATCCACTTCGACTTCCACCCTGCTGCCATTGGTTATGACCCCTTCAACAGGCTGGTCATCATCGCTGTCCAGGCCGTTGTCAGACTGATTGCTGGAAAAGGTGGCACAGGAAGGCTGGCGCTGAAAAACCCCTGAGGTGGGCGCGGGATGAAGGCTGCAGCGCCTCTCTGGCCGTGGCAGCAAGGCGGCGTCCAGGCCCGCGGCGTTATGCTCGTCGGAAGCGGTGGAGCCCACTTCACTGCTCACCTCCGAGGTGGACATCTCACTGCTGAACTCAGAGGCGATCCCACTGCTGGAGGAGGGAGTGGTTGGCTTGGGGCCGTCCTTGATGGTGGTGGTCGAAGCAAATCCCACAGGACCCGGGAGGGTGAGCCCATTCATGTCGCACGTGCAGCCTTCCTCACCAATGTTCAAATAAACCACCATCGCCCCTACGTTGTCCTGACAACCGTAGCTCTGTGCTAACGTGCACAGCTTCTTGGCAGCTGCTAATGGGTCTTGTACATGACGCACTGCGTTGACAGCTTCTGTATAGGACAAGTGTTCCCACAATGCTTTGTTGCCTAGAATCAGCAACTCATCCTGAATGGTAAGTGGAGTGGAAGAAATGTGGGGCTTGGGGAGGATCCAGGGGTAGAGGTAGGTACAGCCCAGCATCCGGGTACAGCAGGTGACCCCATTCACTTTGTTGTCCTAGAGATGAGCAGAACGCAGACCGTGAGAAACAAGCAACGGTGATGTGCCACTTTATATCTTTCTAGACCACAGTGCTTAGGATCTTCAATAAAATACAATTTATATGATTTTTCCTATGGAACAGTATAATTTTAAGTGTACTTTAAAAATGAATGTGGAGAAGTCTCAAAACACAAAATACTACACGGTTATTATACCAAATAGTTCAAAGGACTGAAATTCAATTCAATTCAATTAAGCGACTAAAGGTACCACCATGTCAAAAGATATTCGCTCTAACATGAAGGTCAGGCCTTGGCATAACCTTAAATAGAAAAACGTGTGTTAGGAAAACAATACACAGAATTGCCATTAATTCTCCATGACTAGTACTCCCAGAGAGGCCAAAACTCAGATGGGTCACCAAAAATGATTTCTCATTTAAAGGCACAGTTGGGACTGAAAAGATATCAAATGGCTAAGAAAATCCTGGTAGCTAAAGCATCGAATAGTCTCTAAGGTTATTCAGCCTAGAGAAGGAGCGTGTGAAACCTGCAGCACGATTTACCTACTCTGTGAGGACTGTGCCAAGAATAACCAGCACATCGAATCAGAACCCAGGTCATTGGACACTTAGGGGAAAAGGCTTGCAGGTTGGGAATGTTCATATGCCAGACACTTTGTATTCATTTCTCCTCAAGAAAACAACAACAAAAAAACCAAATAAAAACTCCATAAAGTTTGGCAAATAATAGGCAAACAATTAATGTTTGTGGTTAAAATAACATTTATAAAAAGATTTCCTACTTGTCTAAGACCCCCTAAGAAAAATGTAAGCAACATTATCTAAATTCTATAAAAACAGTGTATTAAAAAAAAAAGTTATCTTAAGCCAGGTGTGGTGGCACACACCTATAGTCCCAGCTAACTCGGAAGGCTAAGGAGGAAAGATCACTTGAGCCCAGAAGTTTGAGTTCAGCCGGGGTAACATCTCTTAAAAAAAATAAATAAATCTTTAAATTTAAAAAGTCATCTTTTATTCTTTCATTTGTTTTGACTGACAGACCCTCCTAAAACTAATGCCACATACTTCCAGAATCCTAACAGTATCACCCACATTGTAATGATACTTTTCGGTTTTGTGTTTCCTCAGATGGAATCTAAGATGGAAAGTCCTTATACAGAATTCCGACAAAATAGAGAGCCCACAAGGAGGGGGCCCATACAAATACAGTCAACTGATCTCTGACAAAGAAGCAAAGGCAATTCAATGGAGAAAGGACAGTCTTTGAACAAATGGTGCTGGAACAACTGGACATCCACATGCAAAAACATGACTCAGACACAACTTACTTTTCACAAAAATTAACTCAAAATGGACCACAGACCTAAATATTAATATAAAACACAAAACTATAAAACTTCTACAAGGTAACATAGAAGAAAATCTAGGTGACCTTGGTTTTGGCAATGAGTTCTTAAACACACCAAAAGCACGATCTATGAAAGAAAAAAAATTGACAAGTGGGCCTTTATTAAAACCAAAAACTTCTGTTCCGCAGAAAACATAAAGAATGGACAAGCCCCAGACTGGGAAAATATCTGCAAAACACATTTCTGATAAA
The DNA here is from genome assembly GCF_041146395.1 of Eulemur rufifrons. Classification (NCBI taxonomy): domain Eukaryota; kingdom Metazoa; phylum Chordata; class Mammalia; order Primates; family Lemuridae; genus Eulemur; species Eulemur rufifrons. The sequence goes on along the minus strand of NC_091005.1, from coordinate 15,082,867 downwards.
GGACTTCTTTACAAATTATACAAAGAACTCTTGAAACTCAACAATAAAGAAATAAACAATCCAATTTAAAATGGGCAAAAGACCTGAATAGAATACTGCTTTGCAATAAACAATGTTCACATGTAATTGCTAAAGTTTTTTTGATAGCGAAAGTGTTATGCTAATTTCTAAAAAAGAAGAAAAGCTATAATATAGTAGAAATATTGATGCTTCATTATTAAAAAAGAACACTAGAGCATAGTAAGCTATACACAGTATAAACAGGAAAAATACTTCAAAACGTTGCATTTCAGAATGGGGATGTCAAACTATAAAACACTTCTGTTTAGAAAAACAAATCAGATGAGTTGGAAATTAGCTAAGGGGGACACTCAACATACACTTTACACATTGGCTACTCATTTAAAGGATCACAAACTAGGATTTTTCATATCTAATTCGTTTTGCTTTTTCTTTTTGCTAGTTACAGCTCAGTAACTGAGCTGTAACTCTTCTAGTACTATTACTGAATATTACTATTACTATTATTTTCTTCTAGTACTATTACTGAAACCATCTGAATTGAACTTTTATCTGGATTGGACACTGTTTACAAGGCATAACAGGAAGAAAGTGGGCTTTCATCACGTCTGTGCACGGCACAAGTGATCTCTAGATCTGGGGTGGAGGTGACTGGCAGAGAGGGAGACACACCTCTGTAATGATGGCTTTTTGTTCCTTCACCCTTTGTGCCTCCTCTGGGTCCTGCTCCAGGCTGAAGACTTTAGAGAGGGGCAGTGGCTTCCCACTGCGGCACAGGACTGCCTGGCATGTGCCAACGTTGGCCACAGTCAAGCTAAAACTGCTGGCTGGGTCGGCAGTGTCGGGGCGGATGTAGCACAGGAGAGCAGAGGAGCCCAGCTTCTGGCCGGCCATTCCTAGTTTCCTGTTTAGAAAGAAAAGAAAATGAAGGCATGGTAGCTAGTTTCAGAAGGAAGTGGTAGTCCTTCACGTCTGTCCTTTCCTTGGTTTTCTGCCCTGTGATCGTGAACCAGCCTCACCCTTACCCACCTGACGGCAGACTCTTACTGTGGGTGATGCTGGCAGAGAGCTTTGCCTTTCACTCTCAGCTGACTGAGAAAAGAGTAATTTTACAAAAGGTGGAGAGGGGGTGGGGGTGGGGATGGGGGGCAGGGTTGGGGAGACAGTGAAGGTGCATCTTTCTCTACTGCTTCCGTATCTGATCATAGACTTCCTAATTCAGAGGGTCTCACACTTTAGCACGTCAGAACCACCTGGAGGGCTTGTAAGAGCAGGGACTGCTGGGCCCCACCCCGGTTTCTGATTTAGCGAGTATAAGCGGCTGGCCCAATAATCCACATTTCTCACAAGTGCTGGTGATGCTGAGGCTGCTGGTCCTAGAACACCACTTTGAGAACCACTCAGTTGTAAGTTTCTTGAAAACGACCATAATTTTCCTTGTATTTTCCCCATACACGTGGCGTCCACACCTGCACTTAGTGCACAATGCCAACAAGGAGGAGACACTATTAGATCTAATTTAAAATTCCAGCTCTGCCATTTCCTGGCTGTAGATCCTCAGCTAGTTATTTCTCTAAGAAATGTCTCGTATAAAATACCTACCCCTCTGGCTTGTTTTGAAAATTAAAAATATAGTATGAAAAAAATCCTTGGTACAGTGCCTAGCTCTTGAGAGGTGCTTCACAGATTGAGTTCCCATTCATGAACTCTTTATTTTGCCAAGTCTCTTGCTCAATTGTACTACTGAAAAATAGATACTTTCCCAACACCTTGCTTTGTGTTATAATGGCAGATAAAACCAGTTCAAGCTCCAGGCTGTTCCATTCCAACCTTGATTATACAAGTTGCCAACCTCTCAGTTGTTCACATCCTCCGTACAGCCCACCTGATGTGCACGATGCTCCCTTACTGTTTGCTTATCCATATGGTCCCTGACTTACAGAAGTATGACTGACAATTTTTCGACTTCATGATGGTGCAAAAGCAACACTATATGCATTCAGTAGAAACTGTACTTTCAATTTTGATCTTTTCCTGGGCTAGTGACATGCAGTATGACCCTCTCACACCATACTGGGCAGCAGCAGTGAGCCATAGCTCCCAGTCAGCCTTGCAATCACAGGGGGAAAACAACTGATATTCTACAGTGTAGTATTGCCAGTATTGATTTTGCCCAACTGTAGGCTATTGTAAGTGTTCCGAGTACATTTAAGGTGGGTTAGGCTGAGCTATTATGTTTGGTAGGTTAGGTATGTTAAGTGCATTTTTTTCACCTTACAATATTTTCAACTTACAAGAGTTTATCAGCACATAGCAACATTGTAACCCCATCTGTATAGCGTTTGCTCTTAAGTGGTTTAGACTTTAATTAGAAGATTAGTTGGGTAAAGCCCTGATAACAAGTATTCTAAACACATGAATCTGATGAATGCTTGTTAACCTTTTTGTAGATTACTGACTCTTTGGACAATCTTAGGAAAGCTTACCATCTTCCTTCCCTAGAGGTACAGCCACATATACACACAGACAACATTTTGCACATAACTTCCAGGCTTCCCAGATCCTCAGCAGCCTTTGGGTTCAACAGAGAAAACAGATGACTCCACAGGCTCTTCAAAGAGCCAAATCCCCACACTCCATGCTGACGTATGGAAAGGATGATCATGGAGGAAGCAGTGAGCTCTCTCCTTGACCTTGTATTCATAACGTGAACACTGACCCGGTTTAGAGAGATTTATTTTGCAAAAGTAGAAGTGAGTTAGGGATTATTCAACCCACCTGCTTACCTGTGAGACACCAAGAAGGTGTTAGCCATGAAAACCATGTCATTTGTTGACTGCTGCACCTCTTCCAAAAGCACATCTGCCATCGTACACTGGAGCAGGCGAGGGAGCTCCTCATTTCGGTCCCCATCAAACATGCCGTACACAGCTCCCACTCCCTCCGCAAAGTTATCCATGGCGAGTGCAGAAACACACAGCCTAGGGCAGAAATAGGAGAAAGACAATCATTAAAGAAAGTTATCAGTAAAAGATTATTGATCAGAGAGCATTCTTTTAAAAAGTAGCTATTAACTGAAAGTGTAGAAGAATAGTAGTAAATCTAATCTACACACACAAAAAGTCCCTAGATATGATCCTTAAGCAGCATCTGGAAGAGCTGATATCCTAAGGAAAGCGGAAATTCAGCCACATTCATGGGCAGTACTTATTAGCTTTGCGATGCTGCCACAGGCTGGAAAGATAAAATGTTTTCTCTTAGTAGTAATTAAGGACTAGTTTTGTCAAGAACCTTCAGCGGAAGACCACCAAAGCACACCACGTGTGGTTCAACAAGTTGAATTTATTACTCCTTAAAATAAGGTAATGCTCATCATGGAACCCTGAGTGTATAGGTAAGAGAGTGCTGGAAAGAACCTAGTATAGGTTTTGGGCTTTGGCTTAGTCATTCTGCAGAGGGTCTAAGGAGGTGGAGGATCATACTAGATTGGGAGCCATCAGAAAGCGGGGCCATTCTTTGGTTGGGCATCTCAATATATCTTATCTATATGGTACAAAGATTGGCAGAAGGATAAAGCTATAATTGGCAAAGAAAGCAGCATTCACCCATTTTAGCCATGAAAGCGGGTGTTTGGTGTTCTGTTGACTGCACAGTCATCTTCTTTTTGTCTCCCTTTATCATGGTCTCAGAGGGATTTTATTCAACACTGACATTCTGTGATTTTTTTATGTGCAAAAGGAGAACAACATGGCCTAACTGTGGGCCTCAGACCAACTGCCACAAGCCAGGGGCTGCCTTTTTTCTTTCTCAGTCTCCACTGCCAACGTACTCACTTATTTCTCTGCCCTGCCATTTCAGCCAGTCCATGGCTCCAGAAGGTTGATGTAACTGTAGAATCTGTGGTTGGCAAAGGTTTCTGATCAATTTTCAGGGTTGTGATATGGCTGTGGGAAGTGGAGGAAGGGAAGATTAAACCATATATTCTTCTGTATTTTACAAAAATTATTCCAACGATAATATAACTTTTTATAAAATAATCTGTTGATAGACTAAGATGCATTTCCAGAGAGACTGAATGAAAGCAGTATACTGAACTCCTGGCCAAGGAGGAGAAGAGAGAAAGAAAAAGATAGGAGGAAGAAATAGGAGCCAATATTGTTATAATTAATGCTATTTGTTGCAGTAAAAAACTAAGCACAAAAATGATTTCTAAGTTTCAGCCAACTGACAAAATGAAGTCTTGGTACAATGAATGAACTTGTATTGTCTCTAAGATGCTGTGATGTGACCTGTGCCACCTCAAACATCTATGCCTGTCATGTGAAAATATTCAGTGTGTGGGTGGCTAGTGGCTATGTCTACTAAAATTAGACTGACTACTGGATAGAATATCCATCATAACTGAATCAAAGAAGAGAACCGAGGGGCATTATGGTCTAATTCATTCTATTCGTTTAATTAATCGAGGTCCCCACAGTCCTAGAGAAGACCTGCACGTGGCTGGAAGACCTAAGAGCAAAAGCAGATTTAATTACAAATTTTTTCCTACCTAAATATGTCCAGAGTCTTGTGTTCCAGAACCAGATTTGTATTTCCAGTCAGGTCAAGGTCTTGTAACGTCACGGGCAATGCCTCCGGAATCAGGATTTCTGTCAAGTCGTTGCAACTCAGGTCTACAAACTAAGAAGAAACGGAGAAATCAAAAGAAAATACATCATAGTGAGTTAGTTCTTTACTCCCAAATGTTCAATCTCCTACTATATCCCCAAAGCGGAACTTAATTTCTTTTCAGGAATCAATTATGTACACTCGTCCCAAACTGAGTATATGAGAAGAGAAATGATATTTCTTCCTTATGAGAATAATCTCATTCACACTCCTGCCATTTCATCATCATTCCAGCACACAGAAGTACCTGGATCTGAGGCAACTGCAGTATTTCCGGGAAAATGCTGATGTTGTTGGAGTGTGCGACAAGGGTGTGCAGCCTTTTGCAGTTCGCTATGGTTGTGGGAATGGTTTTAAGCTTATTGCCACTTAGGTTCAGTTCCTCCAATTGCTCCAATTTATTTAGTTTGCTGAAAAAGAAAAATCAAAATACTACACTGTACCAAAACTGAGCAGCTACCAAGCAGGTGCTATTTTATAACAACCACAGAGTGCAGACAGCTGACCTGGTCCACTGCCAGATGACTGCTGAGAATTAAGTAGATACCAGTGAAGGCAGTGGCCCACCAAGATGACCGCTCCTGCTCTTTCTCAGCCTACTCTGTCTGTCTCTCAGTGTGTTTCAAGGGCTAAAGCATCCCTTGCTTTTCTTACAGTTGTTGGATCTTGTGGGCATGATCATCTCCCTGCTATCTAACTTACAGGGAGCGGGTAAAAAAGGATTGGCCTAGAACTGGGAGATTAGTCCTGATGCTTGGTTCCCCACTATCTAGCTAGAATATACTGGGCAAGTTAAGGTCAGGGGACCTCAATAATCTCAGCTATATAAGAAAAAAAAGTTGCACTAAATCATCACTAAGGTTCCTTATGTTTAAATTTCTACAGTTACCTGTTCGTAACATAATTCATCTCCATCAAACATTTATCAAGTTCCCATTTTACAGACAGCAGTTTGCTCAGGCCTGTGCAGCAAATGATTCCCATTGTTCCACTGACTAAGCAACGCTTTCTACATGGTAAGCAAAATACTTACAGTCGGCTTAACACCATTATCCAGATTATTGCAAATTGCTCTTATTTCTTTTGATTTATTGGTTTAAAAAATTATAAAAATAAACTGCTGTAACATGGAGAGAAAGTTTGGAAAATAAAGAAAATAAGTCACTAATGATACCAGCAATTTGAAAGAATTACTATGATTATTTTCCTGAATTTTCTACCAAATTTTTCACATGAATATTTGTTTTACATAAATTTGATCCTATCTTTTTCATATAACATATTTTTATTGCTAGAAAATTCAAAAATACTTTTTAATAAGTAGGCTTAGTAAATTAAAATCATTTTTCTTATAGTAATATATACACATAGAAAAAAATGGAAAAATAGAGACAAATAGAAAAAAAAAAATCTTTTCATTCCACAATCAGAATCTCTGAAAACATTTTGGTGAAAAGTATTCTTGTCTTTTTTAGGGTATGAAACTATATTTTCAAATTAAAAAATGGTGCTATATTAAACATATTGTTTTATAACTTGCTTTTTACTTAATAAATAAAGGATTTTAAAATGTTCCAATGTCCAAATCTCATGTTTTCCCCTTATACTACTCCCTGCCTAGATTTTTCTGACTTATAAATAAAAATGCAGCACCCATATCTCAATCAGTTTCTTACTGAGTACCCAGAACTGTGCTAGATCCTGAAAATAGTCCAAAAGAAACAAGATCTATAGTGTGCCTGTACAATTATAACACTGCTCAGGAAATGATCTCATGGTGGATTTATTATTCAGTACAGAATATACATTTTCTTCAATATGCTGCTCCTAAATTCCATTTAGCTTTATTATGTATATTCAGATTACTGTTAATTCTTGTCTTTACCACTAACTTATTATTTTCATTTTAATGTTTTAAGTTTTATATCAACCTGCTTTTGACTCCTTCAATAATAAAAGTGTCATCAAATTAGGTGAGATTCATTAGTTTCAGAGTATTATACCTGGTACCATAAACTAGTATAACTTGTGAGTGGTCTGTTATTTTCACTTTATATGAACATATTTGAGGTCAACTAAACTAATCTGATAAGATTTCAAGGGATCTACACTTCCTGAAATTAAGATTTTCCATTCATTTTAAAAGCCATTATTTGAATTCTTTCAAGGAAGCAATCAAGTTTATCCTGCTTGTCGTCTGAAGCTCTCTCATTTTATTAATGCTTACAAAAATTATAATTTTATATAATTTCACTCAAATTACATCAAATGTCATTTCCTTGTGTTCTTAGTTTTTAAAAATATGATTTTTAATGACTATTTGCATGGTATAGATGGATTTTTTTGGTGGTAAATTTTCCAAATATTAGCCAGTGCAGTGGTGAACATCTGTAATCTCAGCTACTTGGGAGGCTGATGCAGGAGGACCACTTGAGCCCAAGAGTTCAAGGCCAGCCTGGGCAAGACTCTGTCTCTTTAAAAGAAAAATTCCATATTTATTTTATCAGATGTATTTTGAAAGATATTTACTCTTCCACTGACACTGTCTAAAACTTTGATAGCATTAAACATCTTTTATAGATGTAGCCTGGCTAACTACTAATCATCTCTTCTTTGAGGAAGCCTAACCACACCCCCCAGGCTCTGTGCAGTGCAGCTAGCAACCTGTGCTTATCTTCTTTAAAATCCTGCCTTTATTAGACTGCACTACAATTGCCTAGTTACTTGTCTGTTTCCTCTGTTTGACTGTATTTCCTCTATTTCCTTAAATTTCCTGAGGTCACAGGCTATAACTCTTACACAGTACTTGGCATATAGCAGGCATTCAAAGTATGTATTATGAATAAATTAACAGACTCAACAATATTTTATAAAACAGTGCTGAGAAGGGAAAAGAAATAATTGTCTTCAGAATTCTTTATTTCATAAGCCTGTATTATTCTAGGTTAAGTATTCTCATACCATTATTAAATAATTAGAACTAAAAATTAAACATATTTTTTGGCCGGGCATGGTGGCTCTTGCCTGTAATCCTAGCACTCTGGGAGGCCGAGGTGGGAGGATTACTTGAGCTCAGGAGTTGGAGACCAGCCTTGGCAAGAGTGAGATCCTGTCTCTACTAAAAATAGAAAAAATTAGCCCAGCATGGCGGCATGTGCCTGTAGCCCCAGTTATTTAGGAGGCTGAGGCAAGAGGATCACTTGAGCCCAGGAGTTTTAGGTTGCAGTGAGCCATGACAATGCCACTGCAGTCTAGCCCAGGTGACAGAGTAAGACTGTTTCAAAAATTTTTTTTTTAATTTTAAAAAATAAAAATTAAATACATTTTAACCACGATTTCTCTTATTACTGATACTTAACTGGGTATAAACTATTAAGATTTTCCCACTCAACTAGTGAAATCACAGCACTACTAAGTCAAGTCAACCAAAAGCAATAGTCATAGTGAGATAGCTGTAATTTAGTCTGACAAATGTAGAGTTAATGTTACATTATCTGAAACAAAGTTTGCATTCATTTACCTTGCAGGAAAGGTCTGTAGCTGGTTGTTTGCAAGGTGCAAGATTCGCAGGTGAGGGTGTCCGACCAGGATAGGTATACACTGATCTGTCAGGAGATTGTTGGTCAAATAAAGCAGCTGCAGCATACTCAGGCTCTCCTCTCCGGTGCACGCAGGTGGTAAAGACTCCAGACTATTTGCAGATGCATTCAAGTATCTGAGACTGACAGAACACACACAGAGAGTGTACTTGTTGCCTTCCTTCACAGAAACCATCATGCCACCTCTGTATGGTGTGCTACCATTCCAAGCTCCCACGTTTAAAAAAAAAAAAAAAAAAAGTAATTTTCTTCAGGTAGTTTTCTCTAATTGATTTTAACCAACTCAAAGCTCCTTCTACTAATTTACGCAAGCCAAGTAGAGAGGAAAGAATACAGGCTTGGTTGTTTACCCAGGCTTCCGTAGTGGCCAGATTCTAACTTAGCTTTATCTTTTACTATTATTGCCATCTGTATGTCTACTGAAAGGACATTGTTGAGTGTCATGTTCACATAAAATAAACTATGAAGACACCCTTCAGAAAAATTTTTGTCTGGTTTTAATAACCTCATTATTTATTTAGCCAATCCCATAATAGTCCCCTAATAATGAACATATAGCCTATTCATTTCCATACATATGCTATGACAGATGTTGTAATGAGCATGTTTGTGTCCTTATCCAATTATTTCTTTACAGAACCTTCTGAGGAACAGAATTCATGAGATCAAAGGATATCTATTTTTTAAGGATTTTTCAATATATTGCCAAACTAAGCTCTAGAAAGGCTATACAAAATTATACTTGCACAAGAAGAATATAAAAACGCCAGTTTGCCCACACCTTTGTCAACACTGAGTATTACAATTCATTTTAATCTTTGCCAATCTAATAGCCAAAACACAGTATAATTTTAAAATTTGCCTAGTACAGTATTTGGTACATACAGAACATTCTCAATAAAAGGCAACTAATATTATGAAACTTATGTGTTCTTAAATCTCCATGTTGTGTGATCCACATCCCTAATTAGATTTTCTAAATTGATACATAACAGTTATACATACCTAAGTAGCTTTTAAGTTTATTAAGGGTATCATGTCACTTGTGTCTTTGTCCCAAAAATGCTCTGGGCAGGGTTAGTATTAAATACCACTGACAGTTTGCCACAGCTAAATAACTTCCTTACTACAGATACTAAGGTTGTAAACTAATTTAATTCATACTATCAGTAGGACTAAGGGAGGTGTTTTGCATTGCTTACAAGTACTTGTTAATTAACAACTGCATTAAGACTCCATATAAACTTTACAAAAAGAAAATTTTCTTCAAACATTTTGTAGAATTTCAAAAGATTTTATTTTGAGGAGTACCCAACCAATTGTATTATATATTAAGAGCTGAACAAGCCGGATACTTGTTCTTTGACATAATCGCTTTTGGCATGTCTCCTGTTAATTTACTATTGCTTATCTCTGTTTTCTCCATTTCAAAATTGAAGACAATATTGCCCTCTCCATATTGCAGAAGACTATAATTAAAAACTAGTTTTCATTTAGAGATGACATACACAATAGGTAAACCCTTCCCCTAAAATGAGAAGATATGGCCATGTATGTGCTAATTACAGTGAGAAGGCAAATAACACCTTTTGGAAGGATACTACCTTTAAATACACAGTTTTCAAATTAAGTAGCAAAAAAGCTTTCCTAATAAAGAATGTAACTCAAACATAGTTTGGTAAAGCTAGAAGCAAAAACCAAATCAACTTTTGTGGTATATCCTTGCTGTCCCCAACGCCTGGGCCACAGGGTTGCTAGCGAAGCCTCACCTGCCCCCACAGCCGCTCCCCGTTGTGCACATCACTGCCAGATCCCCACCCCCATCAGATCAACAGCAGCATCAGACCCCCAGAGGAGCATGAAACTACACATGGGAGGGATCCGGCTTGCAGTGATCCTCATGAGAATCCAACCCTGATGATCTGAGGTGGAGCCGAGGCAGCAACTCAACCCTCCCCTCTCCATCCATGGAAGAACTGTCTTCCACAAAACCGGGCCCTGGTGTCAAAAAGGTTGGGCACCACTGGCATACCCTTTTCTCTCCAATGCAAAAGCTGAGAACTGCCGAAGGAAGCTATATCAGAATGTTATAATTTCTCTTTAAATGTCATAACTATGTTTATTTTCTGAGATGAAAGCCTGAACCTTCCCAAACTGTCTGAAATTGTTTACAACACAAAAACTTCTTAAGTATTTGATGGTCATTTCAACTTTGAGTTAAAGATTACTGCCTCATGAAGTAGTGTCATACATTCTTTCATAAAACTTGCAACTATGTTTCCACCCATAGTTGGACTATCAGGTAAAGTCTCTCTAAATATAGTTCCAAAGGTCATTCCAATGACAAGTCGCTGCAGTTTGTCTAGGTGATGATTCTGCTTTTCTGAAAAAATAAAAATAAAAATAAAAATAAAAATCCAATGGTACTTACTTTAAGGCCTTGGAGAAGAGAGTGTCTGGCAGCCTGGTGAGCACATTATGCTGAATATCCAACACCTCCAGGGGGATGTGCTCCACCAGCGCTGGGAGGTTCTGCACATGATTGTGCCCCACCATCAGTTTCCTGAGGCTCAAGCTACTCAGAATTCTAAGAGGGAACACAACAAAGACACAAATAAACTTACTTAAATCTTTCTGAGTCTGTTCCAGGCTATTTAATTGAAATCAGTAAGCTAACAGAAATATATTCTTCTAGACTGTATAATCACCGACAAGTGCTTGAGCCTGCTTGAGCCAAGAAAGCAACCATGACCATCTGTTTACCCACCACCCACCAGGAAGTCATTAAGGTCATTCTGAGAAAAGGTGAATCCGTGACACCAAACAGCACAGAGGAGAGCTAAACTAAAAAAGCAATTTCTAGAATTAATTTAGATTTTAGTTCTAAACAGCACCAAAAATTTAGTGTATGTATTACTATTAATATAATAAATTCACAACAAATTTCATTACAATAAAAACTATTATTTACTGAGTGCTTAAAATGTGCTAAACCATTTACAATAAAGTTCAGAAAGGTCAAGTGACCTTGATTTGCCAAAGATCTCACACTGAATAGGAAAGGATACAGTCTGGATTTGAACTAAGGTCTGCGACCAAAGGTTGTTTTCATACCTACTATGCTACAAAGCCTCTAGAGTTTCATTTTAAAGACTCCATTAGGTAATAACTACACATTTCACATCTCAGTGCTTTTGAATATCATTCCCCCTGGCCTCAAACACCACTGTTTCCCCCTCCACTTGGAGAAATCTCACCATCTGGTGAAGGTCAATTCAAATGCCATCTTTTCCATGAAACATTCTCTAATTCTCAAAGTACTTCTGAATTTCTAAAACATCTAATTTATACAGTGTAGTGATTAAAAGTGAAGGCTCTGGAGTAAAAATGACTACATCCAAATGCCAGCTCCCATCACCTCCTAGTTAAGTGCAACCTTGGACAAGTTACCTAACAGCTCTAAGCCTTAGTTTCCTGGTTTTGTTTTTGTTTTTTTTGAGACAGGGCGTTGCTCTGTTGCCTGAGCTAGAGTGCACTGAACTCCTGGGCTCAAGCAATCCTCCCACCTCGGCCTCCCAAAGTGCTAGGAGGGGGGCCACCATGCCTGGCCTAGGATGACAGCACCCATATAGTAAGGTTTTTAAAAGATTAGGTAAGATAATAAAAGTGAAGTTCTTAGGACATTGCCCAGCTCATAATAACTCATCCTATAAAAATTAACTATTACCACCAACCTATGCCAGCACCTCTTGGAACATTTTATCACAGTTATCTGTGTATACGCCACACTATCCTCTTATTAAGTTCCTTGCAGTCCAGAACCATGCGTTAGCCATTACTATATTCCTTACGGCACATCACACCACCTCAGACTTGGCAGACGTCCATATTCACTCAACAAATGAAAGACAACACAAATCTAGAAAAATGATTAAATACAGACATACATATGTATTCACACACACATACCTCATAGGAACCTCTGTGAGAAGATTATAGCTCATATCTAATATTTCTATCTTCTTTGAGTCACAGGCCCAGTCAGGAACACATTCTAGCAGGTTTCTGCAGAAAATACATAATTGAAAGGCATCATTTAAGATGACAAATGGGACTCATTTCACTAGACTATAATGTCTCTGTTAACCAGCCTGTGAGCCCCTGTGAGGGCAGGGACACTATCTCCAGGGCATCCCTTGGTATATTACCTGGAACATAGTAGGTGCTCAGTGAATGCTGTTGGATTAGAAGGGTGGGCAGTCTACGGCCATACCACCCTGCATGCACCCAATCTCGTGTGATCTTGGAAGCTAAGCAGGGTCAGGCCTGGTTAGTACTTGGATGGGAGAAGGGTGGGCAGAGACAAGTACATGAATATGTATAATACTGGATCAATTATGCTATACGCTCAAAAAAGTACAAAGGCTTTCGGCAGTAGGAAAGCACACATATGGTGGGATGGGATGAGGGCGAGAAGAGGAAAGACTTACTGGAAGTGGCATTTTAAACGAAATTTTGATGATGAGGAGGAGTTTCACAGGGAATGGCTGGGGGAGACAAGAAGCAAATTCCAGGGAAAATGAACAGAATGAATAAAAGTGACGAAGTAGGAAGAAAAGATAACTAGCGGATGAAAAAGTTTCAAACCACTTAGAATTTGAGCTCAAATATTTAGAAGAGCGCTGAGCAGAAACTTAGTAAAAGGAATTTTATTTTCAGATGTGACTTAGCTTCTCTAGGCCTCAAGGTATCTATTGATTAATCAAAGGGTAAGATGAGGCAGGATGAAGTAAGTGCTACACGAGAGAAACACAGATACTGCTACGTTAGCCTAGCGAAGAAAACACTGAGCTTGCAATGGATCAAGGCAAGCTCCCTATGAAATAAGACATCTGGGTTAGAATTTGAAGAATACTGTACAGTGACCTGAGGTAAGGTGAGGAGCCCGTTCCAAGCACAGAGTGGCAACATGAACTAGAACACAGAAGCAAGAAAGACCACGGTGCGATACATGTGGGGAAACAGGCAGCTGGGGACGCCGCAGCAGCTGGGGGAAGAGCTGGGTTGGGGAGCTGGGTGTCACTGACACTGGCGTGCAGCTGAAATCACTGGAGTGAATGAGGTCATGGGCAGTGAGGTAGAGTGGACCACAGACAGAACCCTGGGGATATCTGACCTTTAAAGGGCTAGCTGAGGAGGAGGAGTATGCAAAAGGGACAGCAGGAATGGCCAGAAGGGCATGAGGAAAATCAGATCATATTAGCCGGCCAAGGAAATAGCGTGTTTGAAGAAAAGAGAGCAAGGTTAACTGTGTCAACGCAGAGAAGTTCCAGTAAGAGAAGGTCTAAATCACACTGCTGCTGGGATCAGCAAATGGGAACTGAGGAAACTAAGTTAACAAATGCAAATAATTCTTGAGAAATTTGGACAAAAAGCGGATGAGCCAGATTAGACAGTAGCTAGAGGAGCCGTGAGGTCAAGGGAAATTTTTTTGTTTGTTATGACGGAATTGATTATCAGTGTGTGTACAGACTGAGAAAAAGGAAGACACTGAACACACCCAAGAGAGAGGAGGAGGGCTCACTGAGCAGGCAGAGCAGTGGGAGCAGGGGGTGCCACAGGCACACACAGCTGGACCAGCCTTGGATAGAGGAGAGAAGCTGAGGATGAGTATGAGTCCACAGAAACTCAAGCAAGGTGACAGGAAGCTGAGAGAAATCACCCACAATGGCCTCTGTTTTCTCAATCCAGTAGGAAGCTAAGCTCCAGCCTGGAGGAGATGGGGTGGGGGCGGGGAAGTAGAGCAATTTGGAACAGATGCTGAGGATACTGGAAGGAGCTGGCAAGAGAAAGGGCCAATAAGCTCCAGAAGAGGCTGTATATTATGAATTTGTAGTGATGTCCATCTGGATGTGATTTTCTTCAGCAATAATCAATCTCAATAGAAAAGGTAAAATCTTAGTATTTATCCATGTTGGGGTTTTGCTGGGAAGATAAGACAGCAAGAAATGGCTAGAAGGAAATCTAAAACAATAGCTTAATAATAATGACAAAGTAACAATAACAACAAAAAGAAATATAACAGCTAATATTTCTGCAGAGACTACTGGATGTCAGACACTATGCTATGTATTTTGCATTTATTTTCTCATTTAATCTTCACAACAACCCTGGCCACAGAGTATAGAATGCTTTGGGCATTCTATACTCATAGCACGTATGCTGTTGCCCCCTAACTCCTTGTTAGACTGCTGATCTCAACACTAGACTGTAAAACCCAACTGCTGAATCTGGAATGCCTAACACAGGAGTTAAAAGTGAAGGAATAAAAGAAAAGCAAACACATTTATGTTTGTTCCTGGCCACCAACAGAAGTAATAAAGTCCTGAATATAATTAATGTCTCTCCAAAAATCAGAACAACATGAATCTCTAGAGTATCAAAAAAATAGAATAATTTTTTTAAAGCCACTAACTAAAAATCAAGAATTATCTGATTTCGGTCAAAAAGGAAATCACTGAAATGAAGATAACAGGTCTTCTTTGTTTGCATCTCATCCTAAATACACAGTCTTTAAAGACTGAGTAGTTCATAGGTACTTCTCCATTTCAAGAGGATCCTTCCTTTAACTATTAATATACAGTATGGCTATTAAACCTATTCTTCCACTCATCCTTTCTCTCGGTTATCCAAATATTTCAATGTTTAGATTTCTCTGTACCTCAAAACTGCCAAAGTACTTGCATGTATCTTATAATAGTAAGAATTAAACGAGCACCACCCTCAAGAGAGACACTCACCGGGAGAGTTCTAGGGAAGTGAGTAGACTGGGTACTGGATAGACATTCACTGCTGTCAGCCCTAATCAGAAAACAAGCAGGTGTTAGTGGCATCATATAAAGAAGAAAATAACTGAGAGTAAACAAGGGAAAAGCAGCTTAGTGAAATCACCAGAGAGAAAACTGATGTCCTCTACTGAGATGAACTAAAGATAAAAATCACTGGGTAACTTGCTCTGACTGCTTGATCCCAATTTGCCTTGAAAAACAAATGCAACAGCTAATTGAAGGATCCTGTGTATTGACTGGATTTACACTAGGATCAGACAGTTGTTAAATGTTAACAGTAACTACTTAGCTTTCCAACTTGAAAAAATTAATAATTGGATTTTTACTGGCAATATTTTAACTTTTAATTAAAATATAACATACATACAGAAAAGTAGGCTGGGCACCATGGCTCACGCCTATAATCTTAGCACCCTGGGAGGCTGAGGCAGGAGGATCGCTCGAGCTCAGGAGTTTGAGACCAGCCTGCACAAGAGTGAGACCTCATCTCTACTAAAAATAGGAAAAAAAAATTAGCCAGGTGCGGTGGTGTGCACCTGTAGTCCCAGCTACTGGGGAGGCTGAGGCAGGAGCCCAGGAGTTTGAGGTTGCTGTGAGCTAGGCTGACGCCAGGGCACTATAGCCTAGGCAACAGAGTGAGACTCTGTCTCAAAAAAAAAAAATAAAAACAAAAAAAAATAAAATACAGAAAAGAAAAATTATTCAGTGAGTTTTCACAAACTGAACACACTAGGAACCAATACTCAGATCAAGAAACATTACCAGCTCCCCAGAAACTTGCCCTTGTCTCCTTTTTCCAGTCACTACCCCGCCACAAAGGCAACACTATCCTGACTCCGAATACCACAGACTAATTTTGCCTATTTAAATAAATATACACATAAAGTATGTAATTTTTTGTCTGGTTTCATTCACTCCACAATATGCTTGCAGGATTTGTTCATATTGTTGCATATGGTTATAGTTCATTCATTCTCATGCCTGTATAAAATTCTTTTATGTGAATATACCACAATTTATTTACCCCCATTTTAGAGTTAATGGGCATTTAAGTCTCTTCCAAGTTGAGGTTACTATGAACAGCATTTCTATGAACATATTCATCCATGTCTTTTGCAGACTAATACTAGCACTTCTGTTGAGTATAAGCCTAAGAGAAGAACTGCTGGGTACAGGGAATGTTTATGTTTACCTTTAGTAGATACTACTGACAATTTTCCAAAGTGGTTGTACCAATTTATACTCCAACAGCTGCCACTGGGATTTTCAGTCTTTTCCATTACAGTCATTCTGGGAGGTGTGTAGTGGTGCCATATAGGAGTTCCAATTTGCATATCCCTGAAGACTAGTAGGGCGCCTTTCCCCATATTAACTGATCATTTGGATAACCTCTTTTGTGAAGCTGAGTTCTTTACTTTGAGGCATCAGAACTTCAAGTGTTTATGTGAATTCCCCCAGGCTGAAGAATTTAAGGATTCCGTGAACAGAGTAGCTAAGCTCAAGCAAGCCCTATTTATCAGCACATTGCTATGATAGAATCTTGGTGACTAAGAAGGAATGCATGTGTGTCAATGAGGTCTTTTCCAGTAGGGCCAGGCATCCAGACTCTCTAGACACATTAAGGATAGAGAAAGGCCTGGTAACAAACACCTTCATGGCAAGGACTTACTACTGCATCACAGCATCTACAGGCAGCACAAGTCAACACTCACCAGTTTTAACACTCTTCTGATCAAGCTAATAACCTAAGCTACAATTTGAAGCTTAGATTAATTGCTAATTGATAAAAGGCAATGCAAACGGAAGTCTTTAACTTTCTTTTATCCTAATAATATATTTTACAGAAAAGTAAACAGAATAAAATAATAAACACTCTAGCTTTTAAGCAAATCTACATTCTGCCTTACATGCTTCAGACTTTTTAAGAAGCAAAATACTACACATACCACGAGGTAAACATCATCCTGAATATGGTTTTTATCATTCCCATGGATTCTTCCATATTGTTATGCATACTTACAGCTAAGAAAACAATATTTCTGTATATTCTAAATTTGAATATGATTATCGTAGTATATATATGATGTACTTTCTTTTCTTGCTCAAAAAGTGTTTCTGAGATTTACCCATATTAACACACAAAGCTTTACTACATTCATTCCCACTGCTGTGCAATATTATATTGTGTAAATATATCACTAATGATTTATATATTTTCCTATTAATACTCCTAGTTTTTCCTATTTCTTCACTTTCACAAACAGTGCTGTGATAAACATTCTTGTACACATCTTGTGCACATGTAAGTGTCTCTGGGATGTATCCAAGCAGGGAACTGCTAGAATGTGGTGTATGTGTGTCCTCCACTTCCCTAACACAGGCACGTTGATCTCTGAGGTTCTATGCCTCTCACTGGCAGTGTGTGAGTGCTCAGGAAGATCCTTCTCCTCACCTTTGGTAACATTCAGCATTACATATACATATATTTTTTTTAATTTGCTAAGTATAAAATGTTATTTAAATTTGCATTTTTTCTGACAAAACTTGAACATCTTTTCCTTTCTACTTTTAAACACAGAAGTAATTAAACAATGGCCTCTGTGTACCCACAAACTGTTAGTAAAACTAAATACTTCTTCAGCTGAGAAAAAAAAAATGGCCTCAATAAACATGAGGCCCTTTACATTAAAAAATATTTTTGGAACAAATCCTCATTGAAATGAGGGGCTTCTCATTCTAGCACTGAGGCAGCACAAGCTTTCAGATCGGGCATTGGCAAACTTTTTCTGTAAAAGGCTAAACAGTAGATATTTTAGACTATGCAGACCATAATACGGTCTCTCTTACTACTACTCAATTTTGTCACTATAGCATGAAATCAGTAATGTGAAAACAATGTGTAAACCAATCAGTGTGGCCATATTCCAATAAAACTTTATGAACATAGAAACCTGAATTTCATATAATTTTCACATATCACAAAATTCTTCTTCTTTTTTTTTTTTTTACCCAATCATTAAAAAACCATTTCTTATGGGCCATACAAAAAGAGGTAGTAGGCCTGATTCAGTCCCAGGGCTCATCCTTGGTTTATATATTGATATTCTGTTTTGAATATGCTTGCCCACCTCCCCACACCTTTTTATTTTGAGAAGGAGAAAAGAGGAGTTTATTCATTTGCCGGAAAATGAAGAGGCTGGCAGACTCCCATCTCAAAGTACCAATGTCCTCCACACATGCCATTATTTTGCGAAATGCCTGTTATTACGCTAAGTAAATCTCGAAGTATTCATGTCTTTTCATGCATGTGACAACCACTTAAGTGTTGACACCAAAGTGAAAAGATAAAGCTAGGCCTCAGGGAACTACAAACTCCATCTGCAGAGAGGCTGAGAAGTACCACAGATGTCATTTTTCCTAGAAAGCTCCGACTAGAACTGAAAGAAAAAACAAGAGGCTGGACAGAGAACTCACTGTTGGTACTAGCGTAGAGAGTGCGCAGGGAGAAGCCGCTGAGGGTCAGCTCTCTCAGCTGGTTCCGCTCACAGTGCAGCTGCTCCAAGCCACACAGGGAGCTGAGATCCAAGTCAGTCAGCTGATTGTCCCGGAGATCCATGTGGGTGATGTATTTATTTCCCTCTAGATTTTCAATAACCACCATTTTCAAATGGTTCATCCTTAATAGTAAGAAACAAGGAAATAACCAGAAATAAACTCTATTAAATGTGCTTATCAAAAGAAACATAGGAGAAGTATGATCCCTTTCTCTATTTCCTAAACAACTTAAGAATTTCTTACTTACCTTATTTTGCAAGGTACTATATAAATAACCACAGATAGTTTATAAACAAAGACCTCAAGGTACAGCTAAGTTAAACAATCCAGACTAGCAAATGCATATGCAAATTAAAGAAAGAGAAAGAAAAAGGGGGCCATATCCACAAACAGTTAAATACCTAATAAGGTTAGGTAGGGACTAAGGAGTAGGACAAAGGAGCAAGAAGATGAACTTAACCTTTTGGGTTAGTGAGTAGCAAAGCAGTCATAAGAGTACCATGCCAAGAGTCTGAGGAGCAGCCACACTTCCTCCTGTTGCTATGCCTATTCCACCTCTAGGGCTGAGACTCGTATAACATTAATTAATGTATAAGAAAATAATCTGTATGTATACTGGATAATTCAATGGCAAATTACAGAAAATGACTTTTTGGTTCTTTCTACACAAGTATATGTAGGCCTGTTCTGATTTTTCTGTACTTCAATAAATCTCTCTCTTACTATGTCTTTATAAGGTACATCAATGGCTTACTGTAAATGACAGAACACCCAATAAGTGTCTTCCTTTGGGAAAAGATTATGACTAGAAAATAAAACTCTTAAAAATTTCTTAGTAGTGACACCTTTAACATTTTAATTATAATACGATGGGTATCAAGAAGAAACCCAAAGACTCAACAGAGAAATGGTCAAGTTTATGGAAAACAACAAACTACTAATATGTATATAAAAGGATGCTCAACCTCACTCCCGTGTAAATAAACATTGATTAAAACAAGGAAATAGTATTTTCCACCTAGTAGACTGACAGTAAGGAAAAATACTGCTAAAATCCAACATTAATAAGGATGTGAGGAAATGTGAATGCTCATAAAATGCTGCTGGGAGGGTAAGTCAGAACGCCCTTGTCCAAGGCAATGAGATGGTCTCTGTCACGTGGTGCACCTACCTGGTCCTTCATCTCTCTGCTATTGGATGGCAAATGAAGTTGTACTACAGCTTTGAAAATAGCTATTTCTACGCTATTCTAAAATCTTAAAGTTTTAAAGAAGTCTTTGTAAGACAAAAAGGCCCATCAGAGTGAACCGAAGGAAGAGATGGTAAAGAATGGCCTTACCTCAAATCTACCTGCTTGATGTGGCTCATCCTGCTCAGCAGCCCTAGGTTGAGGACTTCCAGGCAATTTCCTGCCATAACCACTTTATCTAACATAGTGAGCTTCTCATAAACCTCAGGAATTTGACTAAAGTTGTTGAAAGAAATTCCCAGGGAGGAAAGCTGTTGTAGATTTCCCAATTCTTCAGGTAAAGTAGTCAGAAAGTTGCCATCAAGACAGAGAGTTTGAAGACTGTTGGAACAAAACAAAACTACTTTGTGAAAGTTACATTGGAATGGATAGAACTGGGGTTATGGATTCTGATTTATGTCAGTAATTTATTACTAATAATTACTAGTAATTATTACTAATCCAAAAATGATAAAATGTCTTAACTCGCCATCTGTAGATACTTAATAGATAACCTACACATAACGTGCATGGATGGTCCCTCTCAAAGAGAATCAGGACCTCTGCTGTTGAAGCTGAAGGATTAGTCATTGCAGTAGACACGTAGATCTCTGATGTCTAAAACCGTTGCTGACCAGAATCTTACTAATTACATGATTTATATCACTGCAAGAGCTCATGGTACTACCTTCATTCCAAATGCCAGACAAGTTTCTTATTCTGCAAGGGAAAAAAGGAATGTAGTAGAAGTCAGTTACTTACTTTAGCAGATTGCCAATCTGACTCGGTAGGTCGTGAAATCCATTGCAGGAAAGGTTGAGTTCAGTCAGGGTGGAGATCTCACACAACAACACAGGAAACGACCCCAGTTTATTATGGGACAAGTTCAGGCCCTTCAGCTGAGAAAATCTAAAGAGCAAAGGCAAAAGTTCATACTGCATTTCAATAAATCTGTTACTGTAACTTTTTAAGAGACATCAATGGCCTTTGATGATCTATCTTAAATGATCTATGTCATCTCTTTGTTATTTATTTTTTAGAGACAAGGTCTTTCTGTTGCCCACGCTGGAATACAGTGGCACAATCATTAACTTGTTGTAGCCCAGAACTCCTGGGCTCAAGTGATTCTTCCACCGCAGCCTCCGAAGTAGCTGGGACTATAGGCACGAGCCACCATGCCTGGCTAATTTTTTACTTTTTGTAGAGGTGAGGTCTTGCTATGTTACCCAGGCTGGTCTTTTTTTAAAATTCCATTACAAGCAACTTCTTTTTTCATACTGAAATTATGTTGGCTCAAACTGTCACTTGAAACAAATGGACCAGGTGGAGCTTGAAAATATGACCATGATATAGCGTTTTACTGAGATGAGATCTAACATACAACATGAAATAGTAATTTTTTTTTTTTTTTTTTTGACACAGAGTCTCACTTTGTTGCCCAGGCTAGAGTGAGTGCCGTGGCATCAGCCTAGCTCACAGCAACCTCAAACTCCTGGGCTTAAGCGATCCTACTGCCTCAGCCTCCCGAGTAGCTGGGACTACAGGCATGCGCCACCATGCCCGGCTAATTTTTTTCTATATATATTTTTAGTTGGCCAGATAATTTCTTTCTATTTTTAGTAGAGACGAGGTCTCACTCTTGCTCAGGCTGGTCTCGAACTCCTGACCTCGAGCGATCCACCCGTCTCGGCCTCCTAGAGTGCTAGGATTACAGGCGTGAGACACCGCGCCCAGCCTGAAATAGTAATTTTTAATGCTTCTATTTTATTTATAAGTAAAAGTATCTATATTGTCTTATCCAGAGATAGTATTGTCATAAAATGGATCCATAAGATTAACTCTGATAATTCTACTTCTAGCTAATTTCTTATTCTTTGTAGAGACAGGATCTCGCTATGTTGCCCAGGCTGGTCTCAAACTCCTCAGCCTCCAAAAGTGCTGGGATTATGGGCATGAGCCACAGTGCCTGGCCTTAAATGATCTGTTTTAAATGTTTATCATAGAATTTATTCCAAAAATATTTACTGAGCAATTACTATGTGATACCCAACACTGTGTGGGCACAAGTGCAAGATAAGGTACTGTGCTCCATGACGGTGGTCTGTATCACCTGCTTCTAGACTGGAATACTTGCCACCTCACTCTAATGCTCCTCTTCCAAATTCTCAACTGTTGATTTCCAGATGACTTGGCCTTGATACTGATTATGCCTTTGGCTTGGTGCCTCGACTTCAGAATTTATGATCCAGCCCTCAGACTGGTTTAATCCTATTTTCATAGCAACTCAGACAGAAATGCTACAAACCAACTTCCCTAAATTATAGCTTGTTTACACTTTCACATGCCAATGTTATTAAAATAACCATATTATAACTAGAGGCTTATACTTGAAAAACTTTCTAAAACATAGTATGAGATAAAAATCATAATTTTTCTGGAAATTACTCCAGAATCATTAGTTATCAAGGTAGTAAGATATGTCATTTTAATGTATATTATCTTTTTAATCACCACATAATTTAAATCACTTTGAATGCTTTAATTTCTAATTTCTCCCTTCCCTACCAGAAGCCCAGACAATTACTCACACCATGCATTTATTCACTGCTATCCATTTTTTGAGTAGAGGAGTGAGGTGGGATGGACAGAAGGTAGGAATGGGAAATATATTTTAACAAAGGAGATGGAAAAATATGTAGGGCACAGTGTGGTAGGTATAAACGGTTCCTTTATTAGAAGAGAGAAGTTTCATAGCTGACAAAAGGCTCAAGAGTTGGCAGTAGAAGGTACAAAGGAAAGATGAAGCCCTGCCTCTGGAAGTAAAATCCTTGAAATTAGGCCTATCTCCTGTAGGTCATTTAAACTTAATACTTCTCATTCAAAAATTTCCATATCCTGAATCTCTTGATTCACCTTGGCTGCATTATCACTGTCAATGATTTATATAAAAAGATTATCCAGATCAATGGCAGCTCACTGTTGCCTCCATAACAGATCATTTGCATCAATATTCTGTTTTATGGAGGGTGGAAGGGCAGCTGGAAGAATTGTGTAAATAAAAAAATTTCACTTCCCCATCAAAAAGGAGAGGGAATTTTAGAATACATGCACCACGGGAGCATGCTCACTTACAGCTCGCTTACAGACACAAACCACTAAGATATTCGGTACAATTTGGTTTTAACACATCAGTCTGGAAACCTATTCTCCACATACTTGTAGAGCGTGTCAAGGCCCCCGGGTCTTTCTAGCTGCATGAAGTTGTGTCGCAGGTTGAGGTAGGTGATATCTTGACTGTAGAAGAGATGCTCAGGAACCTCCTCGAGGCCGTAACACGAGAGATCCACAGTACTGATTCGCTGGGACACCACCTGAAAAGGCCAAAGAGCAGAGCCTTCTGAGCTAGCACTGAGTGTCTATAACCCACCTTACAATGGAATGGCATTTATTTATTTATTTTTCTAACAGTTCTAGTCAGAGAACATGGAATGGCATTTACACAAAAGGGTATTAGATAAAAACACAGGAAAGAGGCAGATGAGGGGATGGGTATATACACACATAATGAGTGCGAAGCACATGGTCTGGGGGATGGACGCGCTTGAAGCTCAGACTCAGGTGGGGCAAGGGCAATATACATAACCTAAACATTTGTACCCCCGTAATGTGCTGAAATAAAAAAAAAAAAAAAAGAAAGAAAAGAATAATATTACTCATTAGTCTAGCCCTAGGTATCTTTATTATTTTGTATATATCTATATATATGTGTGTGTGTGTATATATGTGTACAGACATATATACACATGTAAACATGCATATATATATATATACATGCACACATGTATGAACACATTTTAAATGGCTAGTTAAATATAAGCTGCTTAGAAAATTTCATTAATTTTTCTTGCTTAAAATAAATTCTGTATGATGTACCTAGTCTCTTTTTGAACACACTAATGATGTAAATGAAACAATAGACTTACTCATCAAAAAAAACCCCCCACATGAAAGAAAAAAAGGTAATGAGATGCAATTATTCATTTATAAAAGCAACTTAATTTTTACTTTTCCCTAAAACCATAAGCTTCTTGAAAAACAAAAGTATAAACCATAAAGGCTCTATAAGGAAAAGATTTAAAAAAATACAAATCATAAAGATGGAAAGGTCACATTTCATGTAAGAAATAATCTTAAGATGATTCAAAATAACTGTAAAAAACTAAGAGTTTTTTGTCGTATCAAGAGTGTGATATGAAAAGACACGGCCTTTTGTATTCACACTGGCTCTGCTACTTATTAGCACAGTTTCTTCATCTGTTATGAAGCTTAAAATTAAATAACCAAGCACATACAGCACGCTACAGAGCATGCAAAAGATGTTCAAAAAATATTAACTTCTCTTTACAAAGGCAGAAGAAGAACAGAATAGCTACTTAAAATTGAAACTAGTGTAATTCAGAGCACATTTTTATAGCCAATACAACATAACCAAAAAAATTCAGGCTGGGCGTGGTGGCTCACACCTATAATCCTAGCATTTTGGGAGGCCAACGCAGGTGGATCACTCGAGGTCAGGAGTTGGAGACCAGCCTGAGCAAGAGCGAGACCCTGTCTCTACTAAAAATAGAAAGAAATTAGCTGGACAGCTAAAAATATATAGAAAAAATTAGCTGGGCATGGTGGCGCATGCCTGTAGTCCCAGCTACTCAGGAGGCTGAGGCAGAAGGATTGCTTGAGCCCAGGAGTTTGAGGTTGCTGTGAGTGAGGGTGACAGAATGGCACTCTAGTCCAGGCAACAGAGTAAGACTCTGTCTCAAAAAAAATAAATAAATAAAATAAAAAATAAAATAATTCAATAAAACCAAAACAAGGTTTATATTTCTATAACAGTATGCTAACAAAATATGGGCTGCGAAAATGGATCTAAAAAACCAAAATTGTATCACTGGAAAAGTCATTTGTATTTTGATGACATGTCATTATAACAATCCCTTATGCAAAATTCTGCAAAGATGGCTTACAAGAACAAGAGAATTTGGAAATCACAATGCATTTTTACAACAGCTTATCCTTAAAGCTAAACAGCAGAAATTATGCTGAGAAGCTAATCATCCTCAGCATATAGGAATAATGATTTGTGAAGAATTACGGGCACTGTTGCATCAATAAGTTCATATGTGAAGTGGTTTATCAAGCCTGTTCTAAGTTTATACAGACCAAGAAGCACTGGGCTACAAGTCAGAAAATGGACCCATCTATCACTGACTACTGAGGTCACAGGAAAGTCATTTAAATCTCACTGTGTCTCAATTCCTTTAAGGGTCCTCTCAAAATCCACCCAAGGCCCTACACCTCAAAGAAATGGTACAGAGGTAAATGCACCTGAAAACACTTTTGACAGCATTTTGTGCTATGCAAATATAAATAATAAGTTAAGGAGTTTGTGGTGTTCCATGATTTTACTCATTATATACTCAGAAAGGTCTAGAAAGGAAATTAAAAATTATAATTCACTCTCTTGGGAGTAAGTTCAGTTTCAAAATACATTTCTGATGGGCTTTCCATTCTTATCTCCACATCAGGATACGTGAGCACTTTTCACCTTGGATGCTTGCCGCTGCCATCTCTGGTACTCCGCCAAAGTCTCAAAGCTGACATGATAGGTCTGAGCTTGGGCTCCAGCTGAGCTGAATGCCAAGGAGTACTGCCGTCGCTTCATTTCTTCTATCTGCAGAAGAGGAGGGGAGAAAACCAGAACAACTAAAAAAAAAAAAAATCCTAGTCAAAAAGCAAAAGGTAATGACAAGACAAATAACCCAATTAAAAAAATAGGCAGTGGGGGAGGGGAGAAGAGGGAGGAGAATAAGCCAACCTAATGGGGACTATGAACACTATTTGAGTGACGGGCACACCTGTGGTCAGGACTCAAGCATTACAAAAATGATCCAAGTAACCTAAAACATTTGTAGCCCCTTAATATTCTGAAACAAAAAAAAAGGCAACAGATCTAAATAGATATTTCTCCAAAGAAGATAAACAAATAAGCACACGAAACATTGTTCAACATCATTAACCGTAAGGAAAATGCAAATCAAAACCACAATGAGATGCCAATACATCCACTAGGATAGCAAAAATTAAAAACGTAGATCATAACAAGTGTTGTATAGTAAGTATTGGCAAGGATATGAACAAACTGGAACCCTCATATACTGCTGGTGGAAATGTAAAATTGTCCAGCCACTTTGGAAAACAGTCTGGCAGTTCCTCAAAAGGTTAAACACAGAGCCACTATACAACCAGCAATTCCACTCCTACGTTTATATCCAAGAGAACTGAAAATATGACCACCACACAGACTTGTACTTGAATGTTCATAGCAGCATTACTCACAATAGCGCCAAGAAAGCAGAAACAACCTGAATGTCCATCAACAGGTGAACGCATAAACAAAATGTGGTATATCCATACAATAGAATACTATTTGGCATAAACAAAACAAAGTAGTGATACATACTACAACATGGCTGACCATCTTAAGTGAAAGAAGCCAGTCACAGAGAACTATACATTTTATGATTCCACTTATATGAAATGTCCAGAATTGGCAAATCAAACTAGAGACAAAAAGTAGATTAGTAGTTGCCTAGGGCTCGGCAGGGAATTGGGAGATAATGGCTAAGGGATGCACGGTTTCCTTTTAGGGTCTAAAAATGTTCTAAAATTGATTATATGGATAGTTGCACAATTCTGAATATCTAAGAGAATGCACACACCCCCACACACGCACACAATGGCCTGCACTCATGTGCACCTGCTCTCCCTTTCCTGCTCTTTTCTCTTCTCTCTCTCTCCCTTTTCTCCCTTCTCGCTCCGTCTCCTCCCTTCCCACCCACCTCAACCCATCTGCCAATGGATCACACACTAACAAACTAAACTCAAGGAGTACACAATGATCCCAACACATTAGCTGTGCTTTTGTTCTGTCACCAGCAGCTAGGTAGCATCTCTCTTATCCTCAAGATTTCCTGATCAGAAGGCAAGACACTAGTCTACTATGTCCCACTTACTGCACAGGACCCTCATCAAGCTCTCTTAAGTCACCGTAAAACCTCTTTCACTGGGCTTAAGAAAGGAGGCAAAAACCTCCTCCATTACTATTTGGAGTGGTGGCAGGGATTCAAAGCACAAAAACAGCTCTTGAAAGAAATTCTCCCCCAAACTCCAAGAACCCAACCTTTGATAAGGATGCAGTCTTTTTTTTTTTTTTGAAACAGTCTTGCTCTGTTGCCCAGGAACGAGGGCAATGGCATCATCATAGCTCACAGCAACCTCAAACTCCTGGGCTCAAGCAATTCTCCAGCCTCTGCCTCCTGAGTATCTGGGACTACAGGCATGTGCCACTATGCCTGGCTAATTTTTCTATTTTTTGTAGAGATGGGGTCTTGCTCTTGCTCAGGCTGGTCTCGAACTCCTGGCCTCAATTGATCCTCCTGCCTCAGCCTCCCAAAGTGCTGGGATTACAAGTGTGAGCCACTGTGCCCAGTCAATGTTTTCTTAATTAAGATCATCAAATGAATAATTCATCTCTGTGAGTCTTACCTTTCCCCCAACCAGAGGCAAAATGTGCATCTTTCCAGTTTGACAATCCTTCACCGAGGAAACGATAAGGCAGGTACCACAGAGAACCACCAGGCGCTCAGCCCACTTATGCAGCTGAGTCTTGCCCTTGCGTACATTATAGATCCCAGACAGGAGGATTCGATCCAGGTGGTCCGTCTGGCATGGTTTTTCTGAAAAGAAGACAATACTTCAGAATTCACCATTAAAGTAGTATAAGAATACTGAAAGGGGAAAAAAAAGTATTATGTGTCAACATTCAACAACCTTATTTACAGATATAAGTAACCTAGCAATATAGGTATTACAAAATAAGATCTCGGTCCTAAAATATTATCCATCACTGAACTTGTATATAGTGCCAATACCTATAAATTTTGGTTTACAGAGCAAGATTTTACTTGAATGCCATTGTTAACCTTTCTTCCAGCAGTTATATTTCCTATGTATGCAGAGAAAGGCAGGATAATAAAGTGGTTAAGATCATGAACTTTGGAGTCAGATATCCTTGAGTTTGAATCCTTGTTCTGCTTACTTTGCTTAAACTACTTAATCTCACTGAGCTTTACTTTGTTCATTTATATACTTTGGATCTTAGTACTACCTACCTTCAGGGGGTTCTGATAAAAATTAAGAAAGATAATAAAGTACTAAAAATAGTTTTAGGTACAAAAGAAGTGTGGAATAAATGAGAGCCACTATTGTTGTTAGTCTATTCATGAAGGAAGAAAATAATAACTATAGGAGTACTAGTACTCTAATTCTGTATGTAATCTTCTATCCCTCTGCCTCTCACAGGGGAAAGCTTATGGGTGACATTTCAATCAACTACCCCAACAATTATGGCAGAAGCTGATATGTGCCCACAAGAGCTTCTCTTTCTTTAAGCATCCTCCTTTCCATTAGAAGTCTTCATATGACAGAGATACAGTGAAGAGACGTGAAGTTTTTGGTAACAACACTACTAAAAACAGACAAGTATCTATACACAGAAATGAGCATGAGCAGCAACAGCATGAGGCGGTACAAACAGTAACCCAGGAGTTGGGAAGACTGGGTTGTACTCCAGATATTATCACACAATTGATTATGCAACCTTGGGCATTACTTTAGTCACAAACATAGTATCCAAAGGATGTATATTCAGAATGAGGAAATGGGTAGATTATTTGAAAGCCTTAAAATTGTATTATTCAATAAAGTTTTGTACGTTAACATTAGCTATATGGGATAGCCATTTATCTACTATTCTAGGCCAATCCTTTCATCTATACAGTCTTTCTCCGGTATTTACAGGGGACTGGTTCCAGGACCCTTCCACAGATCCCAAAATCCACAGATGCTGAAGTCCCTCGTGTAATATGGCATCAGCCAGGCACGGAGGCTCATACCTGCAATCCCAGCACTTTGGGAAGCTGAGGAAGGAGGATCACTTAAGGCCAGGAGTTTGAGGTTGCAGTGAGCTATGATGATGCCACTGCACTCTAGCCTAGGTGACAGAGCAAGACGGTGTCTCAAAGAAAAAAAAAAAAAAAAAAGCCATAGTATTTGCATATAATCTATGTATATCTTCCTGTATACTTTGAATCATCTCTAATTACTTATAATATCTGATATAATATGAATGCTACATAGTTGCTGTATTTTTAAAATTTATCTTTTTTATTGTACTGCTGTTTTTTTTAAATGTTTTTGATTCTCAGTAGATACGGAGGGCCACCTATATTCCAAATTCTACCTTCCGCAGAGAGTTAGGCTCTCCCAGATCTGCATTTCCTAAGCTCTGGTTTCATATTTCCAACTGTTTGCCAGGCACCTCCAACTGGACATTCACCAACACTGAAAATTAACCACGCCTAAACCAAGTCCTCAACATCCCTGAAACCAGCTCGTTCTCACAACTCAAGCTCTGTCACCTCCTGAAGTCACCCAGGCTCCAAACCTCAGTCAGCTTTAACTCTTAGGTTCACTTCCTCAACTCCCTTTATTAGTCAACCATCAATGTTTACTGATTATTCCGCTGAAAAGTCTCTCATAGGAATGACTCCTTCACATTCCCTAGTTCAGGTCCCTATTAATCCACATCTGATTTATTAACCACACCAGCACAAGATTCATCTTCCTCTGGCTCACTTGGATCCCATCATTTCCTGCTACCATCTGCCAGATGAAGGCTGAACTCCTGATAGTACACTCATGGCCCAAAACAATCTGGACTCAAATTATCTGTGATTCACAGAACATGTGATGAAATTTCTAATCTACCCTGTCATCTTTCATTTCTGCTTGTTGAAATTCTGTCAATTTTTAAAGAACTAACTCAAATACTACTACTTCACGAAGACTTCCCCAATTTCTAGAGCTCTCCCTGATTTTCCGAGAAGGACAGCGATAGGGAACTTCCCTGTGAGCTATCAAAATAAATCATATATGTGTATTAGTTAAAATAGTTTTGGTATTGATACAAGAAAAGACAAATAGATCAATGTAACAGGACAGAGTCCCAAAACAGACTCTTGTTTATATAGAAACTTAATAAAGATGGTATTTCAAATAACTAGGGAAAGAATGAGCTAATTTCATTAATTTTGTTGGGCAACTGGCTAAGAAAAAAGTTAAGTTAGATTCCTCCTTCCTATCATATTTTAAAAATATAAAAGTATAAGAATAAAATATAGACTATGTTTATGACCTAGGATAGGGATGAAATATAAATGCATTTAAAAGAAAAAACTGACTACATAAAAAGCTTAAACTCTGCAAAACAAAAAACAATAAATAGGCTGGGCGCGGTGGCTCATGCCTGTAATCCTAGTATTCTGTGAGGCCAAGGCGGCAGGATTGTACGACGTCAGGAGTTCGAGACCAGCCTGAGCAAGAGCGAGACCCCATCTCTACTAAAAATAGAAAGAAATTATATGGACAACTGAAAAAATATATATAGAAAAAATTAGCCGGGCATGGTGGTGCATGCCTATAGTCCCAGCTACTCGGGAGGCTGAGGCAGGAGGATCGCTTGACACCAGGAGTTTGAGGTTGCTGTGAGCTAGGCTGATGCCACGGCACTCTAGCCTGGGCAACAGAGTAAGACTCTGCCTCAAAAAAATAAATAAATAAATAAATAAATAAATAAAATTAAAATTTACAGGCTGAAAAAATTTAGTCACTAATATAGTATCCAAAGGATATATATTCAGAACATATACAGAAGTTCTTTAATCAATAAGAAAACTGACAGAAGTATGTACAAAAATATCAATAGGTAATTCAAAGGAGAAGAAATCTAAAGATCCAATAAAAATATAAAACAATTCTCAACCACACTAGTAGTAGCAATCAGGGAAACAAAAATTTAAACAATGAAGACCATTATTTTATCCATCAGATTAGTAAAAAATTTAGAAGCCTAATACTATTGAAAGGTCATACTGTGGGCAAAGGGTACTCTGATACACCAATGGGATATAAAATGTTCTGCAGTAGTAATTAATATTTTAAATGTGAATATCCTAGGATCCAATAATTTCATGCTTAGAGACTGACTCTGAAGAAACACAGGTGCACAAAGAGGCAAACAATGTAATGTTCATCACTAGGGAAATGGTTACATGGACTATAACACATACATGATATTCAATACTATGCAACTTAAAGAAATGCACACAGAAGATGGTTCTACAAATGCCAATAAGGAAAGAGCTTCAAGACATACTGCTGAGTGAAAAAAAGCATGGAGACCAATACCATTTACGTAAACAAATAATACCGCTTATATAAACAAAATCCATATATTTCTACAAAGATATATATATATATATATATTTTTTTTTTTTTTTTTTTTTTTTGAGACAGAGTCTCGCTTTGTTGCCCAGGCTAGAGTGAGTGCCGTGGCGTCAGCCTAGCTCACAGCAACCTCAAACTCCTGAGCTCAAGGGATCCTCCTGTCTCAGCCTCCCGAGTAGCTGGGACTACAGGCATGCACCACCATGCCCGGCTAATTTTTTCTATACATATTTTTAGCTGTCCATATAATTTCTTTCTATTTTTAGTAGAGATGGGGTCTCGCTCTTGCTCAGGCTGGTCTCGAACTCCTGAGCTCAAACGATCCGCCCACCTCGGCCTCCCAGAGTGCTAGGATTACAGGCGTGAAAGAACCACGCCCGGCCTACAAAGATATATTGCACAGGAATAAAAGTTAGAAAATTATCAATAGGTACACACCAAATCGAGAGTAGTGGTCACCTATAAAGCAGTTAAAGGACTTGAGAGGTGATTATAAGAAATTAAAGCACTACAGATTATAACAGTATATTCATATTTACCTTGTATAATTAAAAGCAAAATGTTTTAAAAGAAAAAATGTATGACCACAATAATTAAAAATATCTTGAGAGTAAGAAAATACACAATCATAAATGCAATTGTATTAGGGTGGTACAATACTTTTCTACAATATTATTCCTACATTTTAACAAAGACGTTTAAAATATGCAAAATTAACATGAGATAGTATTCTCTGCAGTTTGAGCAAGATTAATTTTAACAATGATACCTGATATTGGCAAAGGTGTAGGGAAATGAGTGCTCTCAAATTCTACCGAAGAAAGTGCACCCTGGTACCACCTATTTGTGCAATTTAGGAATACTGAGTCAAAATTTAAAATGTATATATGTATTAACTCAAAAATTCTACCGGTAAGATTCACACCCTCCTCCCTCCACCCTAGAGGTCCTCCACTCCCTTGACTTTTATAATAATCATATCTTTGTTCTCTTTACATTTTTGCCACTTTTGTATACATCCTGTATTAATTACGGTAAGTTTACTGCTATAGCACACAGAATATAATGGCTCAACCACAAGAGAAATTTAATTCTGATCAGGTGAGCATTCCCTGTTGCCAGGGGTCAACACTGTCATTCAGAAACTCAGGCTGACGGCTCTGCCATTTTCAACACTTTACAACAAATATTTCTCTGATGATTACCATCCCAGCCCACACAAGAGGAAAAGAACACCGAGAGGCATACGTGGCAGGTTCTAGGAACCAGGTGCAGAGGCAGCACACATCCATTTCACTATGTACCATCGAAGAAAACTGTGTCATGTGTGCACACCTAACTGTAAGAAGGGCTGGGAAATTCACAATGAAATGAAAAAAAAAAAAAAAAAGAAAGGCTGGGAAATGAGGTATTGCCAGGAAATCATATACTCCACTATGGTTTTGTTATCATGGAAGAAGGAAAGAACAGATTTTGATAGACAGCAGTACTGCACACATCTCTAAACAATATGGCTGTGATCTGCCTGGTTTTGAACTTGAATGGAATGAAAACATACTATGTGATTCTTTTGTGTCTGTCTTCTTTTGTTTGTTTTTATGCTCTTTGGACAAAATTGTTTGAAACAATGTGTGCAGGGAATGTGGTACAGAAAGCAATGCCCAGGCAGGAATACCTGAGCTAGGCAGTCCCAGAACTATAACTTCACGAGCAAATCACACCCTCTAGACTCTGTTTCCTCAAACACAAATAAGGGGATTGATGAATGTGCTCCTGTAATCCCCATGACTGATCATGCTACCCACGCACCATTAGTAAAATACGTTATTTCCATAGCTTTTAGATCATGACTTTGCACTGAGACTGTCATTCCACTCACGTCTCCCCCAGCACTCCCTCCCCAGCAAGACTGGTAACTCGCACTTGCTGCCTGGGACACTGGGTATGTTTTAAACCAGAGAACATAACATTAACTGGTTTGAACTTAGGCCCTTTATGACCTTGGCCTCATTAACACTGTATTCTAACAAAGCTGACTCACCACAGGTTCTACACACGAAATATTTAAAGCTGATTACTAAGCTATTTGCTTCAAAGGAAAACTTCAAATCTTCTGTTAACAGTGGTTATCTTTGGACCAGGCGCGGTGGCTCACGCCTGTAATCCTAGCACTCTCGGAGGCCGAGACGTGAGGATCGTTTGAGCTCATGAGTTCAAGACTAGCCTGAAGAAGAGAGAGACCCCATCTCTACCAAAAGAAAGGAAAAAAAAATAACCCAGCCAGGCATTGAGGCATGCACCTGTAGTCCCAGCTACCCAGGAGGCTGAGGCAGGGGATCACTGGGGCCCAGGAGTTTAAGGGTGTAGTGTGCTATGACTGTGCCTGTGAATAGCCCTGAATTCCAGCCTGGGCAACATAGTGAGACCCCGTCTCAAAAAAAAAAAAAAAAAAAAGGTAATATACACAAACTAAGTCAATGAAAGCAGGGAATCTTAGTACACGGTTATGCCTAGATATACTAATAATTTAACCATTCTGGTTCAACTGTTTGGTAAGTGGGTCATATTAATTCAAAACTGTTAGGTGTTAAACGGCTCTGTCATTTTTATATGACCTTGAACAAGTTATTTAAGTTCTCTCTGCCTCAGTTTTCTCATCTATAAAATGGGATAGTAGTTCCTACAGCATAGGATTATTATAATGAGTAAATTAGGTAATTCATAAGCATAAAAGCACATAGTAACCACTCCATGAATGTTACTTAGTAGTAGTATTAGTAAGCTAAGTAATATTTAGAAAGAGTATCTGATTTAATAAGTCTAACTTCATTGTTGAAGTGATCAGGTGAAAAAGTCTACAGGAGGAAAACTACACAAAAGAGAAGAGAGTGTCAAAAATCCTAGATTTAAAGCCTACTAAATTCACCAATACACAAATCTGACAGACGTATTCATCAAATGTCAAGTCAAACATTATACTGACTACTTATTTCTCGCAACATTATTTAACTATCCAGAAGTTCATAGACTTTACCAGGAGCTTGAAAAAAATAACTGATACTAAAGCATGATCTGATCAAGATTCTGGCCAAGGTAAAAAAATAATTCTATTGCAGGAAATTAGCAGAACACAAGAACAAAAAGAGCAAAAATTAAAAGGGAAGATATTTTTGGCTCATACTTTTAAGTCTTCCCCTAACCCCGATCTCTTCTTTTTGTTGTTGTTTGGTTGTTTTTACTACATGAGTTGATTGGCTTAAAATTAGCTTTTGATACAATATTTTTAAAAAGCTGAATGCAGATGAAGGCATATATGACCAACTTAAAAGTTGCTAACGTGTTCATAAAGCCATTGATAAATACTTACCACCATAAAATCGAATCATACAGCCGAGGTCAGGGTTTGTAGCCTCCTCCTGTATGCGCACAGGATCATCAAATCCCAGTCTGGACA
Organism: Eulemur rufifrons; assembly: GCF_041146395.1. Classification (NCBI taxonomy): domain Eukaryota; kingdom Metazoa; phylum Chordata; class Mammalia; order Primates; family Lemuridae; genus Eulemur; species Eulemur rufifrons. Next base: position 15,048,091 of record NC_091005.1, on the reverse strand, counting down.
AGTAATCATAAACAATCTGAAGAGGTCGTTCAGTAGGTTCCAGTCTCCTGCTTGCACAATTAGAAATATATATTTTAAATAATAAAAATGCTTCATTTAATTTTTTTAATCTTTCAATATATAGCCTTGATTTTTATTTCTAGATCAAGATTTTCTTTAGTAGTATATGCTACAACTAAACAAGTGGTTTTCAAAGTTTCTGATCTCAGGACGCCTATATGCTCTTTGAGGACCACAGAGCTTTTGGTTATAACTGGTATCATATAAGCTACACAAACAATTATAGATGTAGACTTTCGGGTTGCCTACTATATCCCAAATACTATATATTTCCACCAGCCTCATAGATGATTCTTCCATAAAAACTAGAATGAATGGTCCAAAAGGCCCCAAAAAATCATTCTACTACATGGTCCTAATTGAAAGCTAAGGTAAAACTAGAATGTCTAGCAATGATTTATGGCCTCTATTGACACCATATTTTAAGACACACAGACTTAAAATACTTAAAAATATATATAAAACCAAAGTGATCAATGTGGATTTTGACAGAAAGAGTTACGCCAGTCATAACAACAAGACGGCTCTTTTACAATGCTTTCATGAGAAAGCTTACAGTTATAAATACAGTGGCTAAGAGTATGGGCTCCAAAAGTCACATTGCCTGGGTTGGAGACTTAGTTCTGCCATTTATCAACTACATGTCCCTGTACAAGTTATTTAACCTCATTTTCTTAAATTCTTCATCAATAAAGTGGGAATAACATAGTACATAACTCATAAGATTGTTAATAGATTTATTTATTTACTTATAAGATATCATGAAGTGTGTAAAGTGCTTAGCAAACTATCTCACTGATAGTAAACATTCAGTAACATGTTGACAATTATTCAAAAGAATTTTAGTACTGGAATCAAATTTTAATTATAATAAAAATAGAATATCTCTCCCACCTGAAACAACCAAAAAGCAAAAATGGGATAGTCAATGTGTATGCAAAAGGTCTTAAAGAACATTAAAAGGACTCTGTTTAGAAAACTTAAGAATTATATTATTTAGAGGAAACAAGATACACTTCCCATCATGGCAAAAAGATATGAAGGATGTCTGTGTTTTGTGGTTGAAGAGCTAGAAAATGCTGTTAGCAACGAGAATTAAGTAAAAAATACAATAAAATGGGAACATTACAAAGATGAACATAAACACCTGTATCAAAATGATAATTTAAGAATAGTAACCATACTGATGTACAAAAAAGATAAAAATAAACAACTACCTGGCCCCTCCCTCAGTTCAGTCTTGTAGCTTCTAGAAGCTATGAAACAAACTCAGAATGAACTATTACATGGGGAATGACCAAAGAAACAAAAAGTCTATAAAGACCAATAAGGACTGAATTTAAAAGAAATGGAAAATAAACTTTTCATAATAAAAACACCAGTTACAATTAATCCCTAGCCAAAGAAAATCAACTTCACAAAGGTCTTTGACAATGCTAAGCATTTTCCCAGCACAATGGCAGAATTTTTCTGAAAAAGATGCATTTTAAGAGGTACTTCTAATGAACTGCATCCTGGAGATGTCAACTATTAATAACTACACAATATGAAGAATGATTAAAGGAGGATTAACTTGAATACAAGGAGACTTAGGGCATAAAGAGCTGTATCTTCACATGTCAGGAAGGATTAGACTTACTCTGTATTGCTCCAAAGAACAGGACTAGGAACAATGAGAAGTTGCATAGGTAGATTTGGACTAAAGTACTAAATATAAGGAAGAATCTTAATAATTAGAGATGCCCAATAATGAAATACACTGCCCCTCAAAATTGCTCAGAGAGAACTAGGGAGCCATCTGTCTCAGATATTTTAGAAGAGATTCCTGTAAGAATCAAATTGGACCAGATGATCTTTAGGCTCTTTTAGAACTCAAGAGTCTGTGAGGTATCTAAGACACCTTCCTAAAAATATAATACAAATTCTACCTGAACCTTACTATTATTTTAGAATATAGAGTTCAATGTATTTAAATACCATAATTCCATCTAATGATCACATATTCAGGACCAAAAAAATTATAATTTTTCAGACTAAATCTCACTTAGTGTTTCTATTTCTCTCTAGAAAACCGAAAGAAATGGAAGCATCTTAATTCCAACATATTTTACATGATCAAATTTCCTAGCCTAAAAAGGCTCTGTAGACTTTAGCAACTCTCTGTATGTGTTTCTACCTAAAGAAAGTATTTTCCCTGGCGGGAGAAAAAGAAAAAAAAATCAAGAGAACCTCAACATCTGCTTTCATTGATTTAGCATAAATAAGTAAACAAGTAATATTTTAAGAAGTACAAAAACAAGCAAAATGAGGAACTAATTCCATTTACTCATTAAACTCATCTGCTTAAGAGAGTAGAAAGTATGGGGGAGGGAAATGTTGTAATATGCTTACAGCTCAATTTTATGTTTCAAAGTTCCAAAAGTTTAACAGACTGGTAATTAGCTATTTGTTAAATCTCTCACAAATCAAAGGGAAATTATATACTGCAAAACAGATGTAGGAGAAACTAATGCTGGGGGGAAAAGTTTTATTCAGCATTTGAACTACTTCTATTACTGCTTTAGTGAGACAGTAAGACTACTATAATAGTTTTGGTTTGCTTCTAATGCTTCTAAGAACTACCATAGCCCACTTAAATTTAAATACATGTGCATATGGTAATTTCTCTCCAAACCAGCCAACAGATAAAGCAGTGCTATCAACAAGAGATTATATCTCTCAGTCAAGAGTAGTATCTTTCTATATTAGTTATCCTAAACAGTGCCCATAGCTAAGGCACCTGTAAGAGAAGAGTACATTTCACTCTAGGTATCATTTCATAAGAGTTCTAGTTAATAGCGGATGATAGGCCAATGATTCAATCAATCATGCCCCTGCAATGAAACCCCAATAAAAACTCTGTACTGAAGTGGAGCTTCCTGGTTGGTGAACACTTGGAAGTGCTGGGAGGGTGACAGGTCTTGATTCCACCAGGAGAGGGCACAGAAGTTCTGCATTCTGGACCCTCCCAGACCTCACCCTGTGTGTCTCTTCAGTTGGCTGGTTCTGATTTATTCTGATTTACATCCTTTATACTAAACTGTAATTGTAATTGTAAGTACAGTGCCTTCTAGAGTTGTGTGAATCATTCTGGTGAATTCCTGAACCTCAGTGGGTCATGGAACCTCTCAAATTTGTAGCCAGTTGGTCAGAAGTACAGCTGGAATCTCGGGTAAGGGTAATCTTACTAGGGACCACGCTCTTTAACCTGTGAAGTCTGCACTAACTCTGGTGATGAGTGTCAAAACTGTATTGCAGTAAAGCACACAATGTCAGAATAACCATTAATAAAAAACACTGCCTATTAAACTGTGACCTACCATCAACTGTACAATACATGCTGATTTCAGAAGTTTTAAAATAAAACCTTTCAAGATAAAATTATTTATATTCCAATTTTTAATGTATAATGTACTTTTAAAATGTTAAAATGGTTCAGAAATATGAAGCACAAAATGAAAAACCCTTTTCCCCTCCTCAGTGGTAATCTGTTCAATATGTTTCCTGAAATAAGATTTTTCAATCCACTTTCATGACTTCAAAATATGGTAAACAAAATTTTAATGACTTGCAAAAAAGGTCACCCAACAAGCCAGTGCCAGAAAAGGAATTAGAACTAAGGATTCCAAATCCCAAGGGTGTTATTTTCTGTTATACACATCTTGTTGGCTCTCATCTAATCTTAAAAGATAACTACCAAACACTCTGAAATCTTCGTCATTTTGATGACAAAGAAAAAAAGCAACTATATGACCATGAGCCAAAGGGCAATCCATTTTATCACATACAATCTTGTTATAACTTTTCAGACAGTAGGCAAGGATCACACTAAGCTTCACTAGTGAGTCATTTATCACTTAAACAGTTTAGTAAAAAAAAAAAAAAAAAAAAAAGGCCAAACATTATAATGTAAGGAGCAGGAGACTGGGAGGTAAGACACTTGCGTCCAACCTGCAGCTCCATGACCAGCCAGCTGCAGGAATATACTTTCAACCTGAACTCTGTGGGCCTGTTTCACATTGAGAAAACAAAGGGAAATGGTCTCAGGGATTCCCAATGAGAAAGTTCCTGGTTTGGTGGTAGGACAATCCTTTGCTGAACAGAAATGTCCCACACACTGAAGACATTAAGCCTCTCTGGCCTTTGCCTTCTAAATGCTGGTAACTATTCCCAGCAGTGTGACAGCCGAAAACAGCCTGCCCTCACACATACTTCCAAATGGAAAGGTGGGGGGTTGTTGGGTTGGGTAGACTTAGTTTCACTAGTAGATCTAAGGTTCCTTCAAGTACTAAAATTCTATAAATTAGTAATCCTTGAGTTATACTCAAGTGACAAGTCCATGATTGAAAAAAAGTAAAGAGAGAAGGAAGTAATCCATGATTTAGAGAAAACATGGTATAACTTTAGTTGTAGTAATCCCATTTCCTGGACCTACCCTAGGGAAATCACCAATGAAAAGATTCATGGGCAATGGTTTAGTCAACATAACACCACTTCTAAGAGTTGAATGATCTGAAAGAACCCAAATAGGTAACATTTACTGAGCACTTATTAAGTACTTTACTTTCCTTGCAATTTAAGCTCCTAGCACATCACTCAGAAGCTTAATAGAAAGACACAACCATCTCAAGCCCCACCCTAGACCTACTGAATCAGAATCTATTTTTGCTGTTTTTTGGGGTTTTTTTTTTGAGACAGAGTCTTGCTCTGTCGCCCTGGGTAGAGCGCAGGGGTGTCATCACAGCTCACTGCAACGTCAAACTCCTGGGCTGAAGTGATCCTCTTGCCTCAGCCTCCCGAGTAGCTGGGACTACAGGCACATGCCATCACACCTGGCTAATTTTTCTATTTTTAGTAGAGGACGGGGTCTCCCTCTTGCTCAGGCTGTCTGGAACTCCTGATCTCAAGTGATCCTCCCACCTTGGCCTCCCAGAGTGCTAGGATTACAGGCATGAGCCATCACGCCCGGCCAGAATCTGTATTTTAACAAACTCCCCAGATGGACAGTTTAAGAAGCACTACTTTACAAGTATTAATTCATTTAATCTTCATAACATGTGTAATTAATTCTCAGGACTTTACAAATATTAACTCATTTAATCTTCATAACACGTACAATTAATTCTCAGGACAACTCAACAATGTAAATACTATCATCCTCCATTTTAGAGATTAGTAAACTAAGACACAGAGCACTATGTAACTTGCATAGTAACTGTCAGAGCCAGGATTTGAACCCACACAATCTCATTCTAGAATCCAACCTCTAAATCATACTGAATACTGTGTCTCAACTTATAGTATATCCATAAAGAGGACTATTCTATAGCTATAAAAATTGGTATCTAAAGAATTTTTAACAACATGATAAAATTAAGATGATCCATTAAGTAAAGTAGGCAGGATATAAAGTTGAATATATGATATGAGCCCAAAAATGTAATTATTAAACAGTGTGTGTGAGTGAAAAAAGATCTCGGGAAAAAATGTTACTACATAGGTTAAGAGGATGGTATCTGGTGTCAGAATGCCAAGATTCAAACTCCAGCTCTAACATTCATTAGCTGATTGCTCTTCGGTAAGATGTTTAACCCTCTCAAGCCTCACTTTCCTCATCTATAAAATGGGGATGGTATTTACCTCAGAGGATTGTGTGAGGATTAAACGAGGTAACCTACATAAAGCATAAACATTAAATATTATTATTCCTCTTCATACTTTTTCCTTTCCCAAAATTTCTTCAGGGAACACATATTACACTTCAGTAATCAGCAGAAAGTTCCTTAAAAAAAATAATGTCTTAGATTGTCAACTATCTTATAAGGGGCTATTACAAAGAAAGCACCTACTCCTCTCATTAGACAATTTAAGACTGAACTTAATTAACAGCTGAGTAAGAGATTTAAAAAGATCTTGAAATAAGCATGATTAAATAGTGAAACTCAGTAAGGTACGCTGTAGTGCCAGTTCCTCTCAGGGAGGGCCTTTACTGGGATCAAAGTCCATCATCTATCTTGAATGATGCCCTGACAGTCCCTGCCTGACCTTGAGTAGGTTACTGAACCTCTCTCAAAGCCTCAGTTTTCGTCATCTGAAAAGAATGATACTACTTCCCTTGGAGTTACTGAGAAGACTTAATGAGAAAATGTGCATAAAGCACTAAGCACACTGACTAGCACAGAAAGCACTAATCTTAGTTGAAATCTACCATCATCATCATCGTCCTTAACTGGATAAAAGTTTCTTTGTTTTTTTTTTTTTTTTTTTTGAGACAGAGTCTCACTACCCAGGTAGAGTGCAGTGTCATCACAGCTCACTGCAACCTCAAACTCCTAGGCTCAAGAGCTCCTCCTGCCTCAGCCTCCAGAGTAGCTGGGACTACAGGTGCACACCACCATGGCTGGCTAATTTTTTCTATTTTTAGTAGAGACGGGGGTCTAACTCTTGCTCAGGCTAGTCCTGAACTCGTGATCTCAAGCAATCCTCCCACCTCGGCCTCCCAGAGTGCTAGAATTACAGGCTTGAGCCACCTCGCCCAGCCTGGATAAGAGTTCTGGAGCACCTACTCCAGCAATGGAAATATATTCATTCTTTCAAACCACAGTTTGTGTTTTCATTATTTTCTAATCAATTATATGAGCAAAGAGCTATTTCATTACAAATGATCAAGACTACAGGACTGGTCGGGCGTGGTGGCTCACGCCTGTAATCCTAGCACTCTGGGAGGCCGAGGCGGGAGGATCGCTTGAGTTTAGGAGTTGGAGACCAGCCTGAGCAAGAGCGAGACCCCATCTCTACTAAAAATAGAAAGAAATGATCTGGACAGCTAAAAATATATATAGAAAAAAATTAGCTGGGCATGGTGGCACATGCCTGTAGTCCCAGCTACTCGGGAGGCTGAGGCAGGAGGATCGCTTGAGCCTAGGTGTTTGAGGTTGCTGTGAGCTAGGCTGATGCCAGGGCACTCTAGCCTGTGCAACAGAGTGAGACTCTGTCTCAAAAAAAAAAAAAAAAAAAAAAAAAAGACTACAGGACTAAAAAGAGACAAACCCCTCACTTTAAGTACAGTATAGATTCACGTAAGTAAATAAACTGTAACATTTGTATTCTTAACTAATTATACAACCAATCGTAACAAGCTAATTCCAGTGGGGTTTTCTCCACATTTCTAGTATCTTCGTAAACATAAACATTACTATACAAATGAGTACATCATATGCTTAGGTAAGTGAACTCAATCACTACCAGCTACAATCTAGGTCAAGGCTTTCCACCTGATAAAATTAGATCGGAATCAGTGCTAAGATTTAGAAAAGCCTAAGGATCACCCGGTCTGATCCTTTCGTTTCACAAATGGATTTAGGAAATGTAGTTAACTGGTGAACAAGGAAAACATTCAAATGCTAATCTATTTTTTCAGGAATTAGTCCAAATCCTAAAAGCAACACACAGGAGACCTCAGTTTAGATTTTCAAAATGACATCAATTTTTAGCTTAGCAAAAGGTGTTACTATTATTACCACACTTTAAGGTGTAAGTGGGAGCTTCCCTTCTCACTTTCAACAGTACTGAATCCAAAGCTTTGAAGTATGTTTCAAGGTATTTCTTTATTATGGAAAATGAGGAGCAGAGGAAAAGGATGACCGGTCAAGCATTTAAAGTACTCCTATTTAACATCTAATTCAAAGAACTAATAGTGATTTAAAAAAATAAAGCTGAGTCAAAGTTTATATGCATACTATAAGGCTACTATAAGAATACTCTCTTCATATATAAAAAATTTTCAAGACACTGATGGCTTTTAAACCTATGAAAAATATGGTCAACTTCACTAATTAAGAGAAATGAGAATTAAAACAACAAAATAAAATTCCTACCAGATTTGCAAAACTCTGAGTCACGAGGCATGGGAAAAGATTTGTCCTTGGAATGCCAATTTTATGATTTTCTAATTTAAAAACTGTCATCAATAATTTCTATTTACATGCAGGTATGTACTCACACATGCATGTGTCTGTATTTATATATAAAATTTAATACTAATATGTTTTGGAGAAAGTGGGGAAATAAATATACTTTACACACATACACACACCCATATATATATACATTTCCTTTTTTCTCTCTTTTTAGAGACAGGGTCTCAGTCTGTTGCCCAGGGTTGGAATGCAGTGGTGCAATCATAGCTCACTGCAGCCTTGAATTCCTGGGCTCAAGTAATCCTCCCACCTCAGCCTTCTTAGTAGCTAGGACTACAGGCATGCACCACCATGCCCAACTAACTTTTTAACTTTTTGTAGAGATGAGGGCTCACTATGTTGCCCAGGCTGGTCTTGAACTCCTGGACTCAAGAGATATTCTCCCCTCGGCCTCACCAAGTGCTGGGATTACAGGTGTAAGCCACCATGCCCAGCCCTACTTTTACATTTTTGATGAAAATATAACTTCTATAAAGAGAAATCCGACAATATCTATCAAAATTGACCCAGCAATAATTCCACTTCTAGGAGTTTATCATACAGATAGACTCCCACATATGACAGACATCATATTCACTGCAGCACTGTTTGTAGTGCTAAAGAACTGGTAACAATCTCCATTTATAGGAGATTGGCTAAAATTATGATAGACTCATAAAATGGAATACTACTACAGCCATTAAATAACTATATAAATATTAACATGGAACAATCTCTAAGAGATACTAAGTCAACAATGTGTTGCATATCGTAGTATTACCTTTAAAATTTATATATGAATAGAGATACATACTCATGCATGAGCATATAAATGCTTATAATTGCACAGAATGTCCCTAGGATGCATAAGAAACTGATAACAAGGGCCCTCATGAAAAGGTCTGAGTAGTAGGGAATGGGGGAGAGAAAAGGAATTCTCACTCTATACACTTTTATACATTTCAATTTCATTCTATTTATACTTTTCAAAACAATTAACTTTTAAAATAGTTATTTTAAATTTAGATATCTGACCTATGGTATATTCCAAATGAAAGAACTCTCATATGTTCCTTTGCTGATAGTTTTTAAATTCAGGAATCATAAAGCCAGCATTCCAAGGACAAATCTTTTTTCAAACCAAGCAACTCCCATAATCAACAGCAGATCCAGCACGATTAAAATCCTAAAGTCCACTTCTAAGCAGAAACATTTATCATTTACACTGCAGTAGAATTAGAGTGGTAAAACTCAGACTCACCTGACCAGGTCTCCATGAAGCTGTAAATAAAGACTTTCTCTTCCTTCTCCAGCACATATTTCTGATGCTGGTGTCTCCACTGTGCAAAGGACAAGATGTACGTCAGAGGAGGACGAGGAAGAGGAGGAGGTGGTGGTGGTGGTGGTTGTAGTGGCAGTGGTAGTGTCTGCTCCATAAAGGTAAACACAGCCTCTCTTCACATCTTCTCTCAGCCAGTCTCTTTCTCGAGAACCAAACCTGCTTCTCCTATTCAAACAATTTCTGCTTCCATTGCGTTTCATATTTCTCTAAAAAAAAAATTAAGAGAAAGAAACCATTAGCTAGAATGTCTGACTGAATGAGATATGTTCAGTCCTCACCTCACCTCTCTTTACTTTATATTCACCAACACTCTACTCAAGTATCCCCCCCCACCCTGTCTTGTGGAGCAGTTTGCATCTGCCATGCCCATTCTTAACCTGGAAAAACTTAATTTTCTTTATTGCAAGCTTTCACGTCTCCACCCGTCAACTTCCCTGACTTTCTCTTTTGTTTACGTTTTCAGAAAAATGTCAAAAATAATAAAATACCTAGGTACCTACTACCCAACTTTCACAAATTTTAACATTTTGCCATATTTAGTTCAGATCATTATTCTGAAGAACGTATAATCAGGTGAGACATACCTCACCTGATTATATCTCACCTGATTTAAAACTCTCTCTAAATTTTAAGATACTTACATTTATTTCACCCTGCAATTTTATTTGGTCCAACATTGGTTTAGAGATATAACTATGTTAATATACCCAGTTTGTTCATTTGAATACTATCCCATTATATGAATACATTGCACTTTTTCTATTCTCCTATTGATGGCATTTAGTTTGTTTCCAATTTTTCACTGCTGGAAACAATGCTGCAATAAACATTTCTGTACATGTCTCTTTATGCAAATGTGTATGTTTCCCTAGGGTCCTAAGCCTCTGCCTCATATCCCAAATAAACAAGTTCAGTATCTGCATAATACTGCACAAATATTCTTTCAATTCCCTGGCACATTTCAAAAAAAAAAAACAAAAAACTGCAGCTGGTAACTTACGTATGTGAAACTCATATATTACGAAGTTATCTCAAAGCAAAAACAATTGCTACACCCAATACAACAAGTTTCTAATGATCAACATTTGCCTGCTCTATTTTTATGATGGGCTATTTCTGTTCTTTTTAATAAAAAAGAAATTTCCACTGACCTACCTCTCCAGTTTCATTCCCCACTGCCCTTCACTTTGTTTCAGTCACATCCAACTACTTGGAGCTCCCCAAACACACCAACTATTCCAAAATTTTGCGACTTGTCTGAAATGTCCTTCTCCATCTTGCTCATATGACAAGTTACGCTTCAAAACTCTACTCAGGCATAACCCTCTCTATGGAGCCTCCCATATGTCCCATCCCCATTCTCCCTTCCTACCTAGAGAGAATGACTCTATTCTCTCCTCAGCAGAACTTCTTCACCTTGAGTATGTTTCTAATACTACAAGTAGGCCAATGGGTTTTATTTATTTGACATTTCTTCCTCTCTTCTCCACTGAGAACCCATTATAGTATCTTAACATCTGGGTGGCACAGAGACATTTCCAGAATTTAGCTGACATTTATTCCCAGTCTGTGCTTTAGCACAATTAGGTCTGGCAAGAAGTTAAACAAACTTGGGGGGGGGGGGGAATCTTCATTTCTATAAAGAACTCTACATCTTTGTATCAACTGCAAAGTGAAAGGAAGTAAATAAAATACTTTCACTAGCACTCCACATTGGAAAACAGAAATATCTCTAAATAAAGCAAACGTTATTTTTCTAATTACTGAGGTTAAATATTTGAGGGTAATTTTAGCACTTAAATTAAATTTCTAAAGATGGTAAAGAAAGGGGAAGGGAAAGGTAGCAGGTATTCCCATGTGAGAGAGAAAAAAGCAAGACTGAGAAGGGCTTCACCGTTTAAATTTAAGATAACTCAAGTAAATTGATCATTTTGCACATCTTGGGGATCTAGGTTTGGTTATTCAAAACCATGAAAGGCCAGGTGTGGTGGCTCATGCCTTTAATCCTGATGCTTTGGGAGGCCCAGGCAGGAGGATCACTTCAGGCCAGGAGTTTGAGAGCAGCCTGGGCAACATAGGGAACCCCCATGCCTACAAAAATATTTAAAAATTAGCCAGAGCGATATGGTGGCATGAGCCTATAGTCCCAGCTACTTGGGAGGCTGAAGCAGGAGAGTTGCTTGAGCCCAGGAGTTCGAGGTTAAGTAAGCTATGATCATGTCACTGCACTCCACCCTGGGTGACAGAATAGGACCCTGTGTCCAAAAAAAACAAACCATGAGGACATGAGGATTACTATTGATTCTAACTTTAAAGAAGTAGGATAACCCCTGCCACAAGTGGGAACTAGATCTCTCTTTTCTCATCAAGTACATTTTCTCAAAGCTCAACATCTCAGAATTAAAGGGCTTTCAAGTGCTTATTGTATAAACACAGGGACCATCACACTTGTACCACTAAATAATTATGTTCCTTATTTTTTTAACCTTTGAGAAAGATTAACTGGTCCATCTGAAAGATATTTTATATGGTACAATAATATTTATATAAAGAAGTTCTGCATTCAGCACTCAGTGGAAAGAACAAGCAGACACTATTCCACACAAGCACCCAAAGTCTTCTTTAAAAAGAACTTTCTGAGGTCAAATAATGGCCCGCTGACATTCTCAATCTTAGAAAAGTCAAGAAAGATTCCAGGAAGTACTATATTAGTTCATACATAATTTTTCTTCCATGAGAATTTACAGTCATTTTTAGTGCATATATATAATATTTCCCTTAGGATTATAAATTTTTTAATGAACTTTGTATTATCAAAACATCTATGTTGTTAGTCATCATTTACTTCAAAGGATCTGTCTCCTATCTGATAAACTCCACCCTATGAAGATAAACTGCTGAGTTAGAACTTTACTAGATATCATTTTCTTAGACCTGATCAATGGGTATTTAAAAGGCCTGGGTACTAAGCAAAGCAAAGTCTTGTAGCAACAATTAAATGAACTATTTAGCTATTATTAGCCACTGCTGAAATATCTAGTGTTTCCTTCTCAAGAATGTCCACTGCCTAACTAACACATTAGGTAACTGCTGGAAAGGCCTTCTTAGCAGCCAGTACTGACGATGACACTGTCCTCTGAGCTGCTTTCAGCTTTTAGAATCACCAACCCACTGGAATTGCCAGACTAAGAAAACTTCATTTTCTCCCTTACACTTATATAAGAACTGTTATCACATATTTATCTAAGAGGAAACACAACTACAATCACCTCCCACATCAAACAAGCATATAGAGCATATTTAAGATTTAAAGATCTTTCTAGAAAGCAAAAGTCTTGAGACTATGCCACAAATTAAGCACCGTTTCAGTTTCACACTTTTAACTCTCTAAAAATAAAGATGATATATGAGGGCTATGATCAGATCAAAGGTGATAAACTATTAAACACTCATATATGATAACTAAGATATTCGTGGTAAAGTAACTCTCCATATTTATTTAGTTCTATTAAAATGTGGAATTCCAGCCTGAGCAAGAGCGAGACCCCATCTCTACTAAAAATAGAAAGAAATTATATGGACAGCTAAAAATATATAGAAAAAATTAGCCGGGCATGGTGGTGCATGCCTGTAGTCCCAGCTACTCGGGAGGCTGAGGCAGGAGGATCGCTTGAGCCCAGGAGTCTGAGGTTGCTGTGAGCTAGGCTGACGCCACGGCACTCACTCTAGCCTGGGCAACAGAGTGAGACTCTGTCTCAAAAAAAAAAAAATAAATAAAAAAAAAATAAAAAAAAAAATAAAATGTGGAATACTCCCAGGTAGAAGATATGTTTCTGCATTTGAAACTTAAAAACAATATAGGCTCATCTCTGGAAATACATATGTTATGAAATATTTTGAAAGGAGTGGGGAGGGGTGGGAGAGAGATGTTTCAGTTAATTAAAAATTTTCTGGAATTGCTTAAAAAAACATATATTTTGATAAAAAAATTATTCTTGAAAAAAACGAAGCCCAGGGAATTAACTGACCACATTAGTTGTAACTTCATATCTTCTATAGACTGAGTTAAAAAAAAAAACATAATCCCAAAATTGTAGGAAACATCTGGAAAACTTATAACCCATGTTTCAGCAATTCATTAAATAAATCTACGGGGGTATTTTGAATGAAATTTTCCAATACCTCATATAGATGGACCTAGATCTAGTCTGGCTAAGTTATACTGGCCTTTTTATGAAGATCTATATTATTTCACAATAATGATGTTCACAATTTGTTATTAAGAGAGTTACAAAAAAATAATGAAAAGTCTTTTTTGAAGTTATCTTCAGAGAAAAATGTGTAGCAGATCATGACTTTCTTTCCAATTCAGAAAGTCTTCAATTCTACTTATATATTCTTTTCCAGTTTCACTCTTGGCACAAAACTCAACCACTTAAGAGAACAGTATGTGGAACAGAGCATCTATTCTCCATAACAGATACCAGTTATTTGCAAGGATTATTTAAAGTCTTGAGCATATGCAATACAGCAAGGAATGCAAAGGCCTTTGAGGCCTCAAAGGACTGTCAGCCTCCCACAGCATTAGCTCAGCACTGTAATCAAGGTCAACTTCTTGAATCTTTTTAATGGTCCCTAGATTGGAAACTCAGGGAACCAGTGGTAGCTGTCTTCAACAGAGGTCCGCATTGCTCAATTCCTTTCCTCTCACAACTCACTCCTTCACCACTAAAAGAAAGTTAACAAGAAAGCCAAAGTTGTTTACCTTCTAGGCCTGACCGCATTATCCATCTCTCAGACCTGCCATTTCCTGATAAGCCTGGCCAGTTGATGTTTGGTTTATATTCATTCACAGTTCACATTTTTGTGACCATATCATTTTTAATTAATATCTACAAGCCTTTGGGTAATTATATTTGCAATTTATAAAGTCCAATAAATAGTATAAAGTTTATGCAGAGTCAGAGGTAAACTATGAAGCTATTTCTTCCAGTCTCTGCGTTAAGATTGAGAAGTAGTATCAAAAAAAACTTTTACATTTTACAGAGTTCTAGTTTATGTTGCTGCACAGATTCACTAGTTCATTCAAATCTATTATTGTTTTTGTTGTTCCCATCTTTGTGATATCCTTACTAATAATCTTAATAACGTAAATACTGCTCAACCTCAATCCCAATGAACAGCTATTATTTAATGTATTTAACATTATGCTTTTCCACTGTCTTTTAAAGTATTTTGAAACACATCAAATCTTCTAATTTTTTCTCTCTGTCTTCTTTCTTCCTGATAACTTCTAAATCCTGCCGTTTCCTCTCCTACAACTCTAGAAGGAATTCCATTCCACCTCCGGCAGGACGGCAGGACACCTAGTTTGCATACTTGACCTACAGAAAAATTTCTCTGCAACTATTTCAAACACTAGTAGAAAACTCCACCCAGTTAGCCTCCCACAATCCCTCCCTTCAACCATCCTCAAAGTCCCCTCCCCACCTTGTGCATTCCTGTGCATTTAAACTTCTTGTCATCACCTTCAAGGCTCCACTTCCCCCCTCGCCTGCATCTGTTTTCTTATCCTCCCATTCCTGCCCAAAAGCCCCGCTAGCTGCCTGTTGCATAACGGCTCCCCCAACACCGTCTCCCCGGATTGTCAGCCCCGCTCCCGCGGGCAGGAGTGCCCCTTTTTGCCCAGCCCCTCCTCCCTTCTGCAACACGCCCAGCGAGTCCCCGTGATGAAGCTCCTCCGGGGATTCTCTCCCCAGGCGGGGCGGGTCCTCCTTCCCCGCCGGCGTCTCCGAGCGGGGCGCCGGGTCGTGAGTTGGGTGCAAGCCCTCGGGGCAGAGCGCGCCCGCTCCACCGGCGCAGCCCCGAGCACACCGCAGCTCCGGCCAATAGCCGCCGCCATCCTCCCGCTGGGGTGATGTCTTCAGGTGTCCGGGGAGAAAGCCCTGCGTACTTCCAGCCCCGCTCCCGGGCCGGGAGCCGGCGGCCCTCGGAGACCCCCGGAGCCGGCCCCAGGCCCCGAGCGCGGCCGAGGGAGGGCGGGCTCCCGGGGTGGCCAAGCACCGGTGGGCGGCGGCGGCCAGCGGCCCGAAGGCGTGGGCCTGCGAGGCGGCTGGCGCGCGGCCAGGGATGGGCAGCGGTGGGGACGGCGGCGGCCGAGGCCTCGGCGGGGGAGCGGCGCGGAGGCCTCGGCGGGGGCCGGGGCGCCCCCCGCTGCCTGTGCAGCGGCCGAGCCGCGAAGCCGACAGACTGACGCTGGGCGGGGGTCGCCGGCAGCCTCGGCCACCGGGCGGGGCGGGGGCGGCAGCAGCCTCTGCCCCACCTCGCTCCCTCCCCAGCCCGCCCGCTCGCTCGCCCGCCTCACCTTCAGGACCCGGATCCCTCCCGGCTGGCGGCTCGCGGGCGCTTCGGGCGCCTCCGGGGGCTCCAGCGGGCCCGCGGGCCCGGGCTCCACCTCCCCCATCGGCGGCTGAGGCGGCTCAGGGACACCCGGCCGGCGCGACGGCGCGCGGAGCCTCGGCCGCGCGCGCGAGCAGCCGGCGGCCCCGCCCCCCGCGGCCTCAGGCCCCGCCCCCCGCGGCCCCGCCGGACCTGCGTAGCTGCGGGCGCGGCGGGGTCGGGGCGCCGCATCCTGGCCCGCTGGAGGCGAAGACGCGGCGGGGGAATCTGGTGCCGCCGCAGGGCGTCGGGCCTCGGCCGCCCGCCACCACCGTAGGTTTGGAGGACTGGGGCGCAGTGAGGGTTATTTCCTGCTATCCCCGCCCTCGAAGTCCAGCTGGAGGAAGGGGCAGGTGGGGCCTGCACCTGTCAATTGTGACAGGACGCTGCCCTCTGCCAAGGGTGGCTCTTGTAACTTCCCTCTCCCAGACACTTTCCTCTTTCTACTTCAAAACTGGCCTGTCGGCCTCACTTGCAAAGCCGCTGAGGATACTCACCGCAGTAAGGCCCTTTCTCTTCCTTATTACAGGTGCGTGCCCACGACCTTCTTCAACAAGTTCAACCCAACCTCGTACAAAACGTCAGCTCACCTCCCAGCCATATTTTAATTCGCTTTCTCCTCGTGTAGCAAAGTGATCAGAATTCTGTTCTCCGCCTCGAGCAGATTTAATATAGTAAAATGGTCTGTGAGCCATTTTATTATTTGCAAGGCTAAGTCAGAAAAACTTAAAAAAGTTAGCATATTTTTTTAAGTTCTTACAGTGATGGTAGTTTTGTGGCCAGTGGGCCAAATGTGGAGTCAGACAGCCTGCTTCCAAATCTCTGCTCTACCCCTTATGAAATCTATCCCCCTGTGCAAGTTACTTGATCTAAGGCTTTGGTTCTTAAACTGTGAAGTAGAGATTAATACCTACCTAGTAGTTATTAAGAAAATATGGTGAATAATGCATACAAAGTGCCTCACATCTAGTAGGGACTCACAGTAGCCACTATATTCTGAAATTTTAAATTTAAGATTCACTCAATTTCTCAAAAAATACTCTCCTTGTAAATTCCTCCTAAATTTTCCTAGGAAGCCTTCCCCTCTTACACAGGTATTGTACATTCAAGTAACTTGTAAGGAATTAAACAGCAAAAACCAATAATTTCTTGACCTTTGAAGAATTGGTAAAGATAGTATTACCCATTATCCATTGCTTTAGCTTACCTAGTCCAGAGCAACTGTCTAGAATACATTAATTGTAGGCTTAGTACAAGAGAGTTTGAGATCTAAAAGGGCAGGCAGTCTGTGTCCATCTCTAAGATATGTATCCATTTGGAGATATTTTAAATGTCAAGACAAAATTTGGCTCTTGCAGCCAGGTGCCATGGCTAATCATGTAGATGCAGCTACTCCAGAGGCTGAGGTGAGAGGATCACTTGAGCCCGAGTTTGACATTGCAGTGAGCTCTGATAACACCACTGCACTCTAGCCTGGGCAACAAAGCAAGACCCCATGTCAAAAACAAAAACAAAATTCAAAATTCAATCTCTAGTAATCTTCATTTCTTGGTGTCTCTCTCTTTTTCTTTTCTTTTTTTTTTTTTTTTTTTGAGACAGAGTCTCACTCTGTTGCCCAGGCTAGAGTGCCGTGGCGTCAGCCTAGCTCACAGCAACCTCAGACTCCTGGGCTCAAGCGATCCTCCTGCCTCAGCTTCCCGAGTAGCTGGCACTACAGGCATGCACCACCATGCCCGGCTAATTTTTTCTATATATATTTTTAGTTGTCCATGTAATTTTTATTTTTAGTAGAGACGGGGTCTCGGTCTTGCTCAGGCTGGTCTCAAACTCCTGAGCTCAAACAATCCACCAGCCTCGGCCTCCCAGAGTGCTAGGATTACAGGCGTGAGCCACCGTGCCCAGCCTTCTTGGCCTGATTTTAATGCATTAAAAATCATTTGACTCTATGAGTCTGGTTTAAGGTGAAAAAAGCTCTTAGGCTGTCCACCTCCTGGGTTTTCCATCCACGCTAATATTATTTTCAAGAAGGCTATTCAGGGCAGGCATGGTGGCTCTAATCCCAGCACTCTGGGAGGTAGGAGGATCGATTGAGGCCAGGAGTTCAAGCCCAGCCTGAGCAACACAGTGCGACCCCATCTCTACAAAATTAAAAAAAAAAAAAGCTATCAAAGTAGCTGGATTCCCATTTCAGTGCTTACTTGGTAATTTCTTCCAGCAAGAACATTGGAATATAAGGAATAGGCACTAATATGGAGACAGAAGTGGACTTAATTAAGGGCAGATAGGCAATGATAAGGAAAAAAATAAGTGTAAAAGCCTTTTTTTTTTTGAGACAGGGTCTCCTTCTGTCACCCAGGCTTGAGTGAAGTGGCATCCTCATAGCTCACTGCAGTCTCAAACTCCTGGGCTCAAACAATCCTCCTGGCTCAGCCTACCCAGGAGCTGGGACTACAGGCACTCACCACCACGCCCAGCTAATTTTTCTATTTTTCTTTTTTTAGAGACAGGGTCTTGCCCTTATTCAGGCTACAAAGCCTGTTTCTTGAGGTATTACACATTATCTTTTCCAGAGCTCCTGAGTAGATCCTCTTTATTGACTGATCACCCAAAACAGTAAGGTCTTGTTCCAGAACCAAAGTCTGAGTCCATACTAGGGAACAGCAGTGGTAGATGGTTGTTGTTTTAATTAATTGAATAGTGAGCTAAAGCACCTATTCAGAATAAAAGCATATGCTAAAAGTTATTTATGTACCACTTCCTCCTACTGGCAACAGTAGTACCTCTTTCAAAAGGGGGAGGAGGGTGGTGAGAAAGCCACCAGCCCAAATGTTCCAGGGGATGATTTATGATGTAGCTACTACCTTTAATGGTCCCCATGATTTAAGATCCAATTCAGTAGTGACAACCAGTTGAGTTTTCTTTTCAAATATTGTACTGTCATTAACATTGCATACTTCATTTCAAAGGTCACATATTCACGCTCTCCCCTAGTTCAAGGCAGTGTGTATTATGTATGCCAAGGGTTATGTAACTACGATTTCTGGAAATGGTAAACAGCTGAGACTAACCCTAAAAATAAATTCCTCTGGGATTTTTTTTTTGTGTGTAAAAATCCATCTGCCCTCACTGCAGGTTCATCATTACAAAAATCACTGTTTGGATCAAGCCAAGAAACAGAAGTCATTAGAATCTCTCCTGTCTGTATCCTTCCTATAGCAGCTGTGCATACCCTTTCTACCTCCCTAGAATGTACACACACACACACACACACACACACTCTTCATGCCAGGAGCTTTTCCAAATCTTCACTACAAAATGGGAAGACAGTCTGAAGAAGGAAAGCCCCTGTCTGTCAGATTTTGGTAGAGGAACCATAAAAGACATATTTACTTATTTATATCGAATTCTTACTCCTTCAGTGATCCACAAAGTCATCTTTAAGCCTAAATCCCTTGTTGTGCTACCATAGGTTGAGCAGCTTTGGATATTCCTTATTTTGGTTCCAAATAAATAGGCAGTATTTACTTTGTTTCAAGATTTGAAGAAATTTTTTCCTTGAACATTTGTTTTTCCAAATATGGGGACAATTGAACTGGGGGGAGGACACAGTATAGAGAACCCTTAAAATTAATTTAGTCCTTCTGGATTAAAGTTCAAATCTGAATACTATTTCTTGTATTGCTGAGTACACATCTGAAATCTATCATTGGTTCAACTTTTCCATGGTAGCTTTTATTATATATTTTCATCTAATTACATTACATGAAGGTGACAACTAAATTCATATCAGAAACAAAGATGAATTTTAACTAAGCTATATATAAGGAAAGATTATAGAAATGTTGCTTATCAAACAGTGCCAAAGGGCACTTCTGCATAAACTAGATAATTGCCAAGGCCTATACCCTTCTCCTTTTCAATCAGGGGATTATCACAGCCTCCCCCTTCTCAAAGGGACTGTTAGGGATCATCAAAGTAATAGATAACCTAAAGCTTCCAATCTCCAAAAAATTATTTATGTAAGAAAGAGTTCATATAAAATAGACCATGAAATAGAACACTCATTTTGTCTGGTCAAGCCTTCCTTTTCCCAGTCACAGATATGCTTGACCAATTCACAAAAAGAAACTCATATGTTTCATCTTTGCCTTGTTTGAGAATTCAACTATATAGAAAAGATAAGCATGGAAGTAATCATATTTTGGTTAAAATGTATGATTGAGCTTAAGACTTTTTCACTGTTTGTAACACCTAAAAGTTTTTAAGTTGTTCAGATTCCTCTCTTGGTGAGATTTCTGTGCAAAAGTAACATTAACACATTAATGAGTTTAGTTCAAAGCTCTAGAATAAAATTCATCCAAGGCTTCTAATCCACTTGTAAGAAGCAAGGAAGCAAATTTTAAATCATTGAGTATTGACTTTTTATTATTAGTCACTGTTCATAATTTGTTTCAACCAAAAGACAATACACACAGCAGAATTCTAATGCATCCCATGTAAATGTTTACATCCATTTTATTCCTCACTCGCCTCTAAGACTTATCATTTAATTTTAAATTTTTTTTACATCTCAAAAATATGTCTGCAATAATTAGAACTTCATTAGCCGTCCCATTTGGAAACAGCCTTTTAATATTTTTACAGTAAAGAAGATGTGATGGGGCTTAATGAAAATGTAACTTACAACATTAGGAAAGAAAAGGGACTTTACAGGAACACAATGGGAGTTCACACAGGAAAGAGTTCAGAAGCTCTTTCCCATGTAGCCCCCAAATAGAAAACAAAAACAAAACACAAAGCTCAACTGCAGGTTCTTTAAAAAAACATACAAACAAAAAAGAAAACTCCAATGCTCCATCTTGAAGCCAGAATCAGCCTCTTGGAAGTTTGGAAGCAACTGTACAAGCTGCTTCAGCATTTTCTTCTGTTGAAGTGTTCCAGGTCCTGGAACCTTGTTGATGGGACCCACTCACTACTATTGCTTGATAAAGTTATTCATTTTCCAGTTCTACAAGCAGCCCCACCCTCCCAAGTCAAAGCTGGTCAAAAGTGTTTTAAACTTCAGGACTTTCTGAACAATCCTCTCTTCAATGATCCTCCCCACTCCCAAATTCATGAATACACAGACATGTAAAACCACTCTCCCAACCACAAAGTTTGTGAGTGCTCTCTCTCAGTTTAGGACACTGTGGTTAAAATACATTCACTAGAAAAAAATTATACACATTCAAACTCCTTTCCCCTAGTTCTCATGGCCCAAATATTTTCCAATGCAGAAATTAATGAAGTTGAACCTCAAGAGCAGTACTTCCTAACTTCCAATTTCTAAAAGGACAAAAAAATGGAAAGCATGCTATATAGTAGATGGAAATATTCAAACCAATCATGTTGGACGGTTTTAAAAGTCTATTTTCATATATGAATGGGAGAAACATGGGGCACAAACCACACCTTTAACCTAGCAAGAGGTTAAGAATCCCCTCCCAAATGTTACATTGAGGAATGTTTCTTTAAATAAGAAAAACCTTAAAATTAACAGATGATCACTGTACACAGCAGGAAACTTCCATGACTGTCCAAACCACCTCAAGGTAACAGCACCAAAACATTGTGGGAGAATCTTCTCAGGGAGAACACCCTTCCTACAGTTTCTTGAGATTACTTAGATGAATTCTCCCTTAGGATTACCAGGGGTGGGAAGAAGATAGGATACAAATTATCATCGAAGAGGAAAATAATGAGGTACAAGTACATGTGAAATTGTGAAAGTATGGTCCAAGTGTGAGGGCTCACTGCTTATCACTCTGGGCTTATTAAAACAGCCATGGAAATTGCTCTTTTCTCATAATGGCTCCTAAGTGTAAATCCATCTAAATTTGCTCCTCCTTGAGTGGTTATCCTTGGGAAAGAAATTACTGAAATGTGCAAGTGTTCACAGAAATTAAGAGAATTCTCCTTTTAGCTGCAAGGCCAAGTGAGAGAGAACTAATTCTGATCCTAGAAACTAAGGCACGCTGAAGCTTTCAAAGATCCTATCATTTGAAACAGTCTTCACAACCATCAGTATCCTAGGCAGGTATTTGGCTGCTAGCCTTTCAGTATGGTACTCAGGTTCAGTTTCCAAAATCAATTCATATTATACACAGCACCCTTTGTGTTAAGGCCATGATATTTTACTCCTTCTAGCCAAAGCTATGGATGATCATAAACTCTACCTCAAAACCATGATCACCCAAGGAGATGCTTTTGCCAGAGGAGTAGACCCTTCCCACTCCATTAGCTAGCACTACTATCTTATAGCACGGTCTTGAGCAGATTTCTTCAGAGATTCAACTCAGTTCAAATAAAAAAACTGAGCTGGTTAACTACAAATGTAAGAAAGAAAATAAAGCCTCTACACAAAGAGGAATGTTAAGACAAATTCTATTCAAGAAGTCCACCAACATTACGTTAATCTCATCATGTTTCACAGCATTAAGTGTTCATCCAATGAAATCAGTCTGCAAAGAAACCTTTAAAGGCTATTTTGCATTGCACAGGCAGAGCAGTTGTCTGAAATATGCACTAGTCCACATTTACTTTACTGAAAACTACGCAGAGGATAATATTCTGTTTTTAACTCAGTCAACCATTTAACCAGTGGAGTAAGTTTTAGCAGATCTTGCTCTTATATACTAGTAAAACCAAAAAAATTCCCCTTTGGAGCCTTTAGTTCAACTCCAGTTTGTCAAATGTTAGGAATAGTCTAGCATCTGATACAGAGCTAGATTTGACAAGACACTGAAGATTTTAAGTAAAGGCTTGGTGAAATAAAGGGGGGGGGAAAAGGACATCTGTATCCAGGTTTAAGACTGAAGCCAAAGTAGTAATTATACTGTACTCAATACAGTAACAATTGCAAATATTTTAAGACCATTTTAAGGGCCTCATTCTTTCTTTCTTCTTCAGTATATAAGACACGGTGCCTGTATACTTGAACGTACACAGTACATTCAACATGTACCACAGGAGAGTCACCTCTACCTCATTCTAGCAACTCAATTTTAAGGTATGAGAACACATGGGTCCTTTAAGCACTGGGCACTCTCACTAGTTTAAAAAGCTCAAGTCTTTGATGTGGATATTCATGAGATTGGTCTCTTTCAAAAGACCAATTTCTCAGACTCGGGAAAGGACATTCCTACCCTAGGGTGTCCATAAGACTTCCTCTGACATAAGGGGCAAGGAAGCTCCAAGGCTTCATTCCAACACCATAAAGTACAATATAGGAAAGACTTCTTTAACCGTGTGGTCTTTATTTCAGTGCCAGTGTTACAGATACAACACAAATGTTCCAGTTAGAAGAAGGAATTCAAACGGAATGCCAAGGTCCAAGCCAGGCTCAAGAAATAAAAAGGGAAGTTTGGAGTAATAGATAAGATGACTCCAATATGCTCCAGGATGAGTCTTATACTCACTCTTCCTATGGGCAAAGGTGCTTTTGTTAAGGAGTCTGAACTTTAAAACTGGTGAACTCTTCTTTCCACCCATTTACCACAGTTCAAACAGGCAAGTTACAGGTTTAGGAGAAACTTTAAAATTTGTGGTGGGGATAGGGCCATTAATAATTCTTAATGTATCTTTTAGAAGGTGTTCACTTTGCACTTTAGGAGGAATCAATTTCGAAAATGATGGAGAGTATTCATGACTACAGCTAAAGAATGGAGAGAAAGGGGAGCTGGAAGAGCCTTGGTAGTTTCTATTACAAATAGAGCACCATATCCTTCATGCCAAATCTCAACAAAAGCTCTTTTAACTGCATCTGTCCAGTGTTTACAAATAACCTCTCAAGGTCTGACCAGTTCTTGATAACAAACATACATACATGTGTGTGTCTGTGTGTATACAGCAATGCACAGAAAAGGCTACCAGGAGCCTAATGCCTCTTTCACACATTGGGGGAACCAGTAGAAAAAGGCAGGGCTCCCTAATGTCCACTGTTACATTTCCATTCCAAATACCAGATGTAAAAAGCGCCTGAAGATGGTAACCCAGCTAGTGAGGAATAAATACCCCACCTTGCCCAGTCCACAGAGAAACAACAGTAGAAAGAAGGGGCAACTCTTTGCTGCAGAGACAAAGTGAGTGTTTTCTCGCCATGAATTCCAGTCCTCTCCTCCAGACCAGCTGTTTATTTCCTCGGGGGCCCAGGGAATGTTGATTCTGGCTGTAAATGTGGGAGGGGTGGAGAAGTGCGGAAAAGGGAGAAGAGGAAGAAGAGTGCAAAGTAGCCTCCAGAAGCAGCCAGCCTCAACAGTGGAGGAGAGGACATTAGTCTTTAACAATGCTTCAAGGTCAGCAATAACTTTAGGAGAATCCTCCTCAGCAGTTCTCTTCAGCTCCTCATGCCCATGGTACAATTGGGGGGACTTGCCAGCAATCACAACCTCCTTCCCAGAGTTCCTTTGATTGAGTGGGATAAGAATGAGAATGGTGCCAGACCCTCATTGCCAGGACTGAGGGGGAAAGTTGTTGACTTCTGCTAGATCTTGCATTGCTGAGCCCTTGTGATTATATGTGAGCTTGATCCGCATTCGCAGCTGTTGCTATAAGAGAAAAAGAGAATCACAAATTATATATTGAAATAAAATCTCCAGAATCTGTCCAGTCTACAAATAGACTTTTAATCTTAGGAGTCAACAACTTACTTTAAAGCAAAGCTGTCTCTTAAAAATGACTCACAGGCAAACAACAACGAGAAAACACCTAAGACTCTAGCTTTAAGCCAAGGGGCCAACGTCATGCTGTCAAGTAAAGAAAGTGCATATCCAGGACATGTGGTTGGCTTCAACCCCACAACTGCATTAAAAGGACAGAACCACTTGGGAACACTTTACTAGTAACATTTGCTGAGTGCTTTTCAAAAAGATTCAACCCTCGTATGCAAGTCTCTTGAAAAATGAGGTAAACACATACTCATCTTATGCCATACATTCAAGTATACTATTACTTTATTGCAAAACCTATAGTAAATGTGAACATAAACTTGTTTTGTTCCCAAAGCATAAAAGAAAAGTTAAATCACAGGTAAAACCAGTAGTTTTAAGAGAACTCAATTATTAAGTACTTTTTACTTTTATGAGGCAGATTTCAAATATTAATGCACTAAGAAAATTTTTACTCTATGTATCAGATGGTCAAAGGAATTTGTGCTTGTGGTATAGACAGATGGTCAAAATACAGTGACTAGCAGAGGAAAGGTAGTGTTACAAGAGGAAGAAATTATACTGGTATTTACAAGGAACTAGTAGAGATATTACAAGGTGAAGAAATTCTTTGAACCATTTTCAGAAGCTGTTTGAAAATCAGTCAATTGATTACTATTAGGTAGAGTCCATTTACTTCTTTGAGAAGATAAAATATTGCTTAATTTCAGTTTCTAAAGCTATTTTTCATTTGGCTGCTTCATTTAAAATCCTTCCACTTTTGCAATCCACATTTAATAATTACAGCAGTACATGTAGATATATGGCTCAACAAATGCCCTTACCTCAGATTTCAACTTTATAGATTAAATGTCTAAGCTTCTCCTTCCCAGCCCCCCTCCACACCCCCTGCAGCAAAAAAACTAGACCTTTAATCCTCAGCAGTACCCAACCTTTTTGGCACCAGGGACCAGTTTCATGGAAGACAATTTTTCCAGGGACTGGGGTTGGGAGGGTGGGGTGTCACTGGTGGGGGGAGGGTGGCGCGAAACTCAGGTGGTGATGTGCAGCCCATTTTCTAACAGGCCATGGACCAATACCAGACCGCAGCCTGGGGGCTGGGGACCACAGCTCTAAATAGAGAATTTTTTTAAGCTGCATTTTAATAACACACCACTAAGTCATTTGATGTCTCTGGGTTCCATCTACAAAAGAACAAGGAAGTCAGACCAGGCATTTTCATTGATCTCTTCTCTATGAGTCAGAAAAACCCCGAGAAACAAAGCAGAATTTTATTTCAGGAAATACGCTTACACCTTGCTCAGATATTGGCTACAAATGTGCTACTCACCTTCTGTGGGTTCAGAACTTTAATGACTTGTGTGATGGTCCCCGTATTAAATGCTGGGACAATGCTGCTGCTAGGAGACAAAAGCTGCAGCTGGAATGTCTAGGGGGAATAAAAGGCACTCTTCAGAAGAAGTAATACACAATGCTATGTCAGAGATGCCAACAAACAAAACAGTTAGACACCCAGATGATGGTTCAAATAACAGATTTATCTACTACTAAGTTTTGCCTACGATTTGTTTTCTAGATATCAGCAATTCATAGTGGGCTGTCACTCATGCTATTTGTAAAAACCCATTGTTAGGTCTTTGATCATGAAAACCAGCAATGAGCGATACTCCTCTTTCTGGCAGAAGAAATTTTAGTCTACCTCTTTTCAAAAGCTGACCAATTCTTTTTCTGATAACTTTACTGAATAGAACTGACCAACTATGCAAGTAAAAAATGGGCGCCTGTGGCTTAAAAAAAAACAGAAGGAAACCAAAAGAGAAGTTTTCCAAAAATAAAATACCAAAATACTGGTCAGCAACTATAAGCCTTTATGCTTTTGTGTAATAAGATGACTGGGACCCAGAGACTTGAACTTTTGTTTTTTAAATCCTGCATAATCTGGACCACGTCAAGGCCTCCCCCTACAGGACAGAGGTGAAGAAAAGGCTTGAAAGAGCCAGCCCATTAATATTTAAGTGGAACACATTAGGGTCACACCATTAGGGACACAAGGTCCACATACAGAAAAAGTACGTGCAGAACTAGCCTGTACAGCAAAAGATCAAGATAAGCCAAACACCATGACATTTTGAATGCTGGTGGGTTTTGCTTGTTTATAGGATGAGAGATGAAAGTGCTGTAGGCAAGCAAGGTAAACCATACTGTATTATGTAGCTAGTCTACATAATAGAATGTTAAAAATCTTTCCTTAAAATAGATTAGACTTCTAAAATATTTAAGGGAGAGAAAGAGAAAGAGAGAGAGAGAGCAGATAGGTTAGTCTTCTCTAAGGCCAAAAATTACAAGAGGAAAGATTCAGTCTCAATGTACAGATTTAGTATATTGGGTCTGATTCATAATTCTACTGTCAAGATAAATTATGTAAGCTAAAATACTATTTTTCATTAAATATAAGATACTATCAACTGTAATTCACACCATTATTTTATGTACCACTAAGAAGGAAAATAGGCTGCCCATTAAACTATGAGAAGGTATCAATTTAAAAATGTACCTCAATTTCAGAAATATTAAAAAGTGAAATACTACATAGTGAAATCTATGAAATATGACATTTTGAAGTTCAAGCTACATCATCATGTTGCATCATATAGTACACCACGAAGAATAAGGCCATGCTTTAATAGTAGAGGTGGTAAGCTGCTAGAAAAACAGCCTAAAGTAACAAGTGTAAAACCTAAGTTGCAGCAGCTAACATTTACTGAGCACTGAACACATGAAAAGTGCTTGAAACAGTGCCTGGCACAAAAAACTCATCTATTCCTCAAAGCAACCCTATGAAGAAGTAGCTATCACCGCCCCCTTTGCAAGTGAAGCAACTCAGCTACAGAGGTTAAATAACTTTCTTCATGTCATACAACTAATATTAAAGTCCAAACAGGTCTAGAGTTCATTAGTGGTTCTTAACCATTTGACACTACTGTTTCTAAAACATCTACATTACTCTGGGTTCTAAAAATGTAAACAAAGAAGGATGCAATGTCAGCAGTAACCACAAATAAAAGAAAACATCTTCAATTTCCAAATGTGTGTTGTCTGAATGCCATATTTCACATGTCACCACAAAGATTAGGTTAGCTTAGTCCAAACCAGCAGTTGGCAAACTATGGCCCATAGGCCAAGAATGGTCCAACACCTGTTTTAGTAAATAACATTTTACTGGAACAAAGCTATCCTCATTCATTTACATACTGTCTATAGCTGTTTCTGTACTATAATAACAGAACTGAGTAGCAACAGAGACTGCATAGCCTAAAATACACACTGCTCTTGTACAGAAAAACTTGGTTCAATCCTTAGTCTAAACTTTTCTTTATTTAAAACTTTTCGTTATTCAAAAATGGATATAGGCCGGGCGTGGTGGCTCACGCCTGTAATCCTAGCACTCTGGGAGGCCGAGGTGGGTGGATCGTTTGAGCTCAGGAGTTCGAGACCAGCCTGAGCAAGAGCGAGACCCCATCTCTACTAAAAATAGAAAGAAATTATATGGACAGCTAAAAATATATATAGAAAAAATTAGCCGGGCATGGTGGTGTATGCCTGTAGTCCCAGCTACTCGGGAGGCTGAGACAGGAGGATCGCTTGAGCTCAGGAGTTTGAGGTTGCTGTGAGCTAGGCTGACGCCACGGCACTTACTCTAGCCTGGGCAACAAAGTGAGACTCTGTCTCAAAAAAAAAAAAAAAAAAAAAAAAAAAGGATATAAATACCCCTTAAACTAAGATTTGGTATAAACAAAACTTCAACTCCCCAAGACAGTCACCATATCAATAGTAAACTGGATGTTAATTAAGGAAAGAGGAAAGTTTCTCTCTTACATCAAGAGATGAAAAAAAAATTTACCTCGGATCTAGTGACTAGAAGATAATACTAAATAGACAAAATCCCTCATCTTAATTAACATTAATTCTATATCAGATTTTGTGTTTTTAGGTTTTTACTATTATATTACTGAAGGTTGAATTATCCTCAATGCCCTGAGCAATAACTGACCAATTTGTAGAATTCTGCTCTCACTACTCTTCTTATTTTTTCTTAATTTTTTCAATGAACTCCGTAGCTATTGGATCTCAATACTATTAGAATTTCCTTTCTTTTTCATATAATACTAATTGTAAGAGTATCTGTGACCAAGTCTTATTCACTAAAAATGACAGGCTTCAATGAATCATAATAGTTATATTATTGTTAGGTTTGAGTTAAATAGGCAAATTTAGTTTAATCTCCAAACATTATGATATATCCTTTACCAAATTCATGATTCTTTAACTCAGCCAATCTTTAAGGCAAAAGGCAAAGAAGACATTATAGTACCTTTGGTACTGCAGCCTGGAAAACAAAGTCCGTCATGTCTAGCTCTGTGCTATTAGAGGCCTGTATCGTTATCACTGTGACACTGGGGTTGGTATTTGAACGTTCAAAGGTGAATTCTATCTTCAAGCCATTCTTACTGTATGCTGTGATGGAGGGGATGCCTGGAAAAGTATGGGAAGATCAGTCTTATTGTAGTCAGCCTAATGCTTGCAGAATTATTACTTCCTTTCCCCAATAACCACCTCTCATGGCTCAGGGCTCCATGCAATGATGGTAACAATAGCAAACATACCTGCAGCAATGTCATTGAAGAGAGGCTGTGATGAAAGCCCATCCAATAAGAAGGGGGGCTGGGATATCTGTGGGACTGGGGCAGGGGTAGGAGCAGTGGCTGGAGCACCTAAAAGAAATATTCCAACAGAAAGTCAACCTTAGCCAGCATGACAAAGCTTACCAAGAAAACATAGGAGAAAATTACTATGATCTCAGGTTAAGGAAAGGATTCCTTAAACAAGATGCAAAAAGCACAGACCATAAAAGGAAAGAACTAAAATTTCATAAACTTTAAAATGAGCAACTTCCATTCAGTATTAAAAAAATATTGTGAAGGAAAAAAGGAAAAAGATACCACAGGCAGGAGAAAATGTTTGCTATTAATACATAATGATAAATGGATAAGTATCCAAACTATAAATATCTTCAAAAATCAGCAAGAAAAAGATAACCTAATTAAAAAGTAGCAAGATACATGAACAAGTAATGCACAGAAGAGGAAACCTTTTATAAGGGAATCTTATAAAAAGATGTTCAATCTTACCAGTAATGATGGAAATGGAATTTAAAACCACAGTGAGATACCACTTCATATCTATCAGAATGGTGAAAATTTCAAAGTCTGATAATTCCAGATATTGGTAAGAATATGGAACAACGGGGACTTTTAAGCTCTGCTGTACGAACATAAACTGGTACAACCAAACTAGTGAATAATTTGACAATAGTAGAGTTGAACATCAGTATATCCTTAAAGGTTCCTCAATCTTAACACTAATGATATTTTTGGCTTTCTAATTCTTTGTTGTACAGGGCTGTCGTTTGAATTGTAGCATGTTAAGAAGCACCCCTGGCTTTTATGCATTAGTTGACAGCATTCTCCCAGTTGTGACAACCAAAAATATCTTCAGACACCACCAATCTTTGGAGAGCAAAATCTTCCCCAGGTGAGAAACTACCTTTCTTATTAATGCTTTTAATTAATTCTTACATATGTAGAAAGGGAGACACAGGCAAAAAGCATTCATAGCAAGATGATTTGCAACAGAGAACTATTAGAACAATCAAAATGTGCATCATCAAGATAATGGACAAGTTGTGATATACTGATACAATAAAATACTGTACATTTACAATAGTAAAAATGTGAATTCACTAGAAATACACTTAACATGGGTTATTCGTGAATTATCCTCATAAAAATAACATTTAGCAAAAAAGCAAGGTGCCAGAAAGAACACATTCAGTTAAATACCATTTCTAAAAAGGTAAAAAACTGCCAAAACAATACACACTGTTTCAAGAAACACACAGAAATGGTAAACAATGTTAAACACTGCTTTAGGACAGACAGCAGTTACTTCTGAAATCAAGAGAAAGTGAGATGAAAGGGAAATACACAGAGAACATCAACCCTCTTAATGATATTTTATTTTACAAATTAGGTAGATGAAGACATTTGTTAAATTTTGTAGATGTTAAATATTGCATGATAAAATGTAAACACATACACACCCTGGGAGGGGTGGTATGAAATGGGGTGGGGGAAAAATCGTCAGATTACCATTTTTATTTGATCCTTCCAAATGAGAACAAGTTGAGAGTCATATAATAAGGCAATTCATAGAGCATGAGAGAACTCAAGATTCTAAGCAGCAGCATGACAAGATTCAGGAAAATTAAGACGAAGCATTTTATATTGAAGATTTCAAATCACTTATGAAATTAACTGATAATATGCCATTTTAAAAAAGAATTAACACAATGAAGTAAAGGAAGGCTGGTATATATATTTTTAAAAGATACTAAAGGATACTAGAAAAAAATGATATACTAAAAATTAGCAAAGAAAGCAGAAACACAGGCGGCTAAGCAAAGCAAAAGAAGCTAAAACAAATGCAAACACCACAGAATGTGCAGTCAAGCAGATTACCAATGAAGTATACAGAGACATATTCATATAGTTCTCCTAGTTTTTATAAATCTAATCTAGAAATTTTTGCAACAATTCACATTTTCAAAACAAGCTTAGAAATATGTTCTCATGAAGAATCAGAGGCTACCCAAGATACATAGGCAGTGTATGGGTCCCCAACTCCCTCAAATATTAGCTTTTGTATTCTGTAAAAGTACAGTATAGTAGTTTTGGGGAACAGGAACTCACTGCTCCAAACCCTCTAAAAACACATGCTAAATCTAATTCTAAATTTCCACTGAATTACTATACAATAGGATAAAACTGTAATGATGAATTAAAGAATCTAGAATTTTTAAGCATAATGTAAAGAAAATGGAAAAACATGTTTAAAATACATTATGAAGAAGCAAAGAAAATCTAGGCTTTTAAACACTTTACCATTTTGCTTTTACATGTAACACTAGGGAAACAAGAAAGTAAGAACAAAAACCAAATCAAACTTTAAGACCCCATGATACGTGAGTTAATGATACAAAAAGAATGTTCAAAAAGGAAATTCATCTAAAATACAAATATGTAGATAGATATTAAACATTCTCCGTGATCGAAAAAATAAAAAACAAAACAGTAGGGCCAATTTTTTACCTAACAGGGCTTTTAAAAAATTATAATACACAATGCTTATGCTTATGACTGTACAATGAAACTAGTGCCCATATAAATTGAGGGAAAGGTAAATAACATTTGCCAAGTGTCATGCATGGGGTGGGTCCGCAGTTCTCACAAATACCCTATGAAGTAAGTGTTCAATCACCCTAATTTTAACCAGACTCAGAAAGACTAGCTTAGTCTATGGAAAAATCTAAAATAAGGACAAGTTGATGTAATGGTATTTGTTGAGGCAACTAAGAAAAATCTAGAAACAAATAAAATGCCCAACAGTAAAAAACTGAGTAAATAATAATGCAAACTTCTTGATAAAATATTAGACATCATCTAAAACTGAATTATGAAGACTGTGTACTAACATGAAAATGCTAACATGTTAAGTGAAGCATACACTATATTTTAATTATGGGGTTGTTTTTGATTTTCTAGTTATCCAGCATAACTTTGGCATCTGAGGATTTGTAAATGACTCACAAGTACATGACAAGGAACATGTTGAAATTTTGTTAAGACACAGACATAAATCCTAAACTCTGGGAGCCTGCTGTGAAAAAGCCTGTGAGAGTCTAGCTAACCAACCAACATCTTTATCCCACTGCTGCTTTCAACTCAAGATCATGTATGCTCTAACTCTCCATTATGCTTTTAAGGAAGACACTTTAACTTTTAAGCTATGCTTTACACTCCAACTTAGAATAGAGGTTATACGCTACAGTGACACTCCTGAACTCAGAGGTTCACAATATTGCCAAACACATCAATTACAAATGTCTAGTACATATGAACAGAAACAAGAAAAAATATTCCCAAATGAAGTTATGTTTGAATATTATGAGTGATTTCTCCTTCAATTGCTTTAATTATAGGAAGGGTAGGAGGGGAAGAAGGACAAAAGGTAGACAGTAGGTTAATTATCTCTCCACAAATGGCCATAGCTATTGAAAACTAATCTTGAGTAGAAAAGAACCTAGAGAAAGTCATGTCTTAGGACACTAAAAGCAGAGGTTCCATGGGATATATTCTTTTCGAGCCTAAAAGAGAAAATCTTTTCTATCTTAAAATACTATGAATAATATATTATCCCAAAATTAAAAATTAGGCTTTAAGGAATCCCTATGAATTATATTTAGAGCCTCAGCATGGCAGCTTACATCCCAGATGTTGTGAAGATTCGACTCTTGCTTCTCACTTAGCCTAGCCCATCTTCAAATGATTCATGTGCTGGAGGGTCTGTTAAGTGTGGTTTTTTCCCCCGATGCCCCATCCCTATCCAGGCATTACGTAGCTCCAGACTGGCCTCACCTGTAAGGTTGATGTCACCCAGCAAATCAAGAAGTTCTCCACCAGCAGAAGCTGGTTTGCTTGTAGGTGCAGTTGGAATAACAGGTGTTATGTCATTTCCTCCCAACAAATCCAATAAATCATTGGCCTAAACAAGGAAATAAGACCTCAACTGATTAGTTTTCTAGTCTGCTATCTAATGCAAAGCTCTTTCAATACTTAAAAATAAGGAGGAGAATCAAAAACCAATCCAGGAACAAAAGGAATCAACTAAGAGATAAGCTATAAGGGACCATAAGATCATCAGAAGCCCCAGTAAGTGAGTGGAAGGCTACCTGGCTGGTGGGCTGTGGCCCAGAGGGTGGTGGTTTGGTCTCTAGTGGAGCTGGTTCTGTCTCTCCATTTGTCTGCACAATCTCAGTGGGGCCATTTGTGGTCACTTTTTCCATGACAGGCATTCTCTCAAGTAGGGCAGACCTAGAAGAATCTGAAGTGGTTAAATTCTAGGCAGTTAACCTAGATTCCCTACCAAAAACAACCACAAACCTATGTTGAAGCCAAACGTGGAGAGCCCTCTCCCATCGCCACCCAACACACACACAAAAACAGAAGGTGGATTACAAGAATACATGACCTAAATTCTTGGCTGGATTAAGGGCAAGCAAGAAACCTTGAATAAACAAACTGTACACCAAAATCCTGAAGCATATATTTCAGTGGCAGAGAAACTGGGATGAAAGAGAGGTAAATCAGTAGGTATTAACAGTCTCCAATCAAGAAGATACTGCATAACAGAAGAAAAAAGATGACAAACACCAAAACGTTGATGGTGATGGGATACAAATGAGATTATTTCTCTTGAAAAAACATAACTCCCACATCTTAATCAAATAAAATGGGAAATGAAACAAACTTTCCATAACAAAGCATTAGAAAGGGGGAGGGGAGTTGAATGAAAAAATAGTTATTTTCTTTCTTTTTTTAAAGAGACAAGGTCTCATTCTGTCACTCAGGCTGGAGCGCAGCAGCATCCTAATAGCTCACTGCAGCCTTCAACTCCTGGGCTCAAGCAATCTTCCTGCCTCAGCCTCCCAAGTAACTGGGACTACAGGTGTGTGTGCCACCACGCCACCACACCCGGCTAATATTTCTTCTTCTTCTTCTTTTTTTTTTTAAGAGATGGGATCTAGCTATGTTACCCAGGGTGGTCAAACTCCTGGCCTCAAGCAATGCCCCCTCTTCAGTCTCCTGAGTCACTGGGATTACAGGCCACTGCACCTGGCATAGTTATTTTATTTAGAAGCTGGGAAAAATAGAAGATCAACAAAACCGAAGCAGCCATGCAATTAGAACTAAATAGGGTTGTGAGGTCCAGTTAAGAAAGCCCAAGGAATGAGTGTCCTTTATGGATAATCATGATAATTCAGGATGCTAAGAGGTACTACATGAATTGCTTCGTTTCTCTTTCACTCACCTCATGTGGTCATATTTCTTAAAAAGTGCATTATATTCTACTGCCCTCTGCTGGAGTTCCACATCAATGCTGCTTCCATAGATGGAAACCACTTTCTTAATTCGGCTACGGGATAAAACAACAAAGTCAAATACTTAATTCAGCTACGGGATAAAACAACAAAGTCAAATACCCAAAAGAAAATTCATAAAGAAGCAGAGAGAATGTTTAAACCAGAGTTTTCTAGTTAAAAATTTTGAAACACACATCTTCATCTTTTCTTACTTTCCATAATTTTTAAAAACAAAATACTTATCTTCATTCATCCATTCATCTACTATTCACCATTATACTATTCTCATTGTAACACCAGATTTTTGTCTGTTAAATATCTCATACCTTAAAATTTGCCTGACAAAGTAGCACTTATTACTTTGCCACAAAAGAAATCTGTACTGTTCAATCTCTTCTTTAATAATTTTAAAATAAGTTTTTATCAACAAAAAGGTAACAGCATCAAAATCCTGACCCCAAATTCTTCTAGGTCACAATTTAAAGACTAAGTAAAAAATACGATTTTCACAAGACTTTATATTAAAAAGTGAAGAAAAAGTCTAAGAGAACTAAGTTTACCCTTAATATGCTTGGCTGAGAAACTGACTCAAGAATTGACTTTTATTCAAAATAGGAAAAAGACTTAAAGATTTATTCACCAAAACATGATTTTATTCCTATTCAGACATTTCAAAATACTATAATAAACCAAAACCCTTACGTAACTACAGAACCAGTTGACTTGGTTTGACTTAGTCAATAACAGAATGTCCAGCTGTTTTTCAGTTGCAATGGCCCCTCAGGTTGCAAATCATGTAACATGAGTTTGCACAGATGCACCGTGTGTACCTGATTAGTGACCCTGGAGCCCACAAGGTGAAAAAGTCAATCGTATAAATACTCAGATTAACACACTGACTGCTCACAACAGAAAAATGATTTTTTCCTTGAGGCCCCAGTGTTTTATTACAAAAATGGAATAAAAACTTTGAAAATAAAACAATCCTTTCTAATTTAATGAAAAAATTACTTTTTATTGTTTTCTGTGCATGAGTTATATGCAACTTGAAAAATAGTTCTGGTGGCTCCCAAGGAGAAGAGATGTGAGAGTTTCATATGCTTCATGAGGCCCCCGGGCTCAAAACTAGTGTGAGTTAAATACAGTCACATGACAGTTAATGTGTTAAGGAGTACAGAATGAATTAAGCAGGGAGTGTCATGTTTTGTTGCAGTCGTAATTGTTTTTCGCCTATAAAACTCTTCCCCAGACCCCAGCTTAGGGAGAAGGATTTGAGCATTGCCACCTGTCTCTCTGCCAGTCAACCTTGCAATAAAACCATTTCTTTTCTCAAGAGCTGGTACCATGGATCAGGCAGCGAGCCCACTGCTTGGTAACACTTACATGGAGACTAACTTCTCCACTTAATAATAATAATAAGAAGCATCATCATCATCATCATCATCATCCATGGTGGAGTGGGAGAATGAGAGGGAGCAAAGTATCAATGAAATAAAGATGAACCATGAATGGAAAATCATGATTGTGGGGCAATAAGTAAATGCATATTTGTTTTACTATTCTCTCTGCTTTTGTCTATGCTTGAAATTTGCAATAAAAAGTTTTTTAAAATTACAAAACAGCCTGTTCCCCCTACTTTTCTTCAATACTCACTTTACAGTACAAGTGAATCGAGTAGAAAGCTTCATAATGGCAGTGAGGGCATAACCTCGTGTCACAGAGGTGGACATATTAGAGATTAGGACACTTTCTAAAATATCCAACACTTCATCCTCTGTTACCTGGGGAGGAAGGAGAAAAAGTAAAAAAACCATGTGTACAATGAATGGCAAGATTAAACATCTAAAGCTGATATCAAGCCAGAGGATGCCACCAGAAAGACAATCCTACCATTGCAAAATCCCCTAACATAACCTGTGCTTTGCCAGGGTAACTAACCAAGCTGTTCCATCAACCAAAGCAGGTAGGAGGGAGGTAAAAGGAGTAGAAAATGACTACTGGGGGCTGAGAGGCGTATTACAGT
Source organism: Eulemur rufifrons (assembly GCF_041146395.1). NCBI lineage: Eukaryota > Metazoa > Chordata > Mammalia > Primates > Lemuridae > Eulemur > Eulemur rufifrons. Next base: position 15,011,487 of record NC_091005.1, on the reverse strand, counting down.
TTGAAGTGGCAGAAGTACAGGAAGAAAAGAAAAAGATACAGAGAGGTTAGGTGTTGTTGCCACAATTTTCCCTAAAGCCAATCTCTTAACAAGCAAATGAAACATAGATATGTCTCATTTCTTTTTGTTTATCAGCCAGAGGATAAGAGAAACAATAATTCAGTCTACTAGGGTAGGGAATAGGGCCTAAAGCAGTTTTAAAATCTCAAAATGGTTCAGTAAGTTCCATCTCAAAAAATGGCATGTTTCTCAATAAAATTCTAGTATTAATTCTCTAAAAAGTTTTTAAGGAATCAACCTCAACTCCCCATTAGACACATACTCTCTTATAACCAAAAACACTATTTCCCCCCTCCTTAACCAAAAGTGACAAGGGGTACCTGAATAGGCTCTTCCTCTTCACATTGGCCAGATACAAGAAGATCACCATATTCACCTATACACCACGCAGCCACTTGTACCAAAGGTTGCTGTCAAAAGAAAGCCACTGTTAGTCAAGGACTTCAGTCCTTCCAAAGATACTAAGGCAAATCATAAGTCATCCAATCATCAAAGTCAAAACTGAGCACATCGAGTGTGTTAGTAATAAGGACGTACTAGGAAATTAAAGGGTAATTTCCCCACTAACGTAGAAAGGCAAATGAAGACTTACTTGAGAATAATCACCAAGAATTGCTTTGTACAAGCGCTGGACAGTATAGGCATGCATCTCCACACTATTGGTTATTAACTGGATCAAATTGGGAACTGCATCATCACGAACATAACTTCCTGCCTAAAAGGAAATGCAAACAGTTACCCCTAGAAACACATAACAATGAAAACAAGTGTTAGCTATTATTACTGTTGTTGTTAAACGATTAAGACAAACGTGGTTCCACTTTTCAGGTTCACAGCAGCTCAAACTTCAAAGTCTTAGATATTTTAAGTTTTTAAATTTTATCAAAAAATCCTTTGTCCAAATTAAAGGTAAAATACCGAGATTTAAAATTTCAAGAAAGACCTTTTCTACTGAGAACAGATGAGGCCTAAAATTTCAAAATTTAAGAAGTACATTCACTAGAACTTAATTACAAACACCTCTCCCTTCCCACAACTTCCCAGCACTGGTATTAAAATCAGATGGTCTTGATCTCATGCAGACAGAGTAAAAATGATGGTTACCAGAGGCTGGGAAGGGTAGCTAGCGCGGAGGGAGGAATAAAGTTGGGATAGTTAATGGGTGCAAAGTATAGTTAGATAGAATGAACAATATTTGATAGCACAATAAAGTGGCTATAATCAACAGCAAGTTAGGGTATACTTTAAAATAACTAAAAGAGTGGAATTGGAATGTTCCTAACAAAAAGAAATGATAAATGCCTGAGGTGATGGACACCCAATTACCCTGATTTGATTAATTCACATTATATGCCTGTATCAAAACATCAGATGTACCCTATAAAAATACAGGGTACAAATATTATGTACCCATAATAATTTTTTTTAAAAGTCAGATGGTCTCACATGTCATGAGTTATTCTAAGAAAAGAAAAAAAATCAGATGGGTGAGCTACAGTAGTCATGTTACTCTAGTGGATGGAGAGTGGAGGGATGTACATAAACAGTTCAAAAGGGCATATTAAATAAGAGATTAAATAAATAATAACTTTTTAGAAGCAAGTTTATTAAAACATCACACTGTTCTTTAAAAACTAGTGTTTACAAATATTATGGAACCAACATTAGCCTCAGGAATGGGAGATATTTTGTATTGAATTATCCATGCTTTGATCTGATTTACAATACTGAAACCAGGCATAACCATGTGTATTTTGGAAAGGTTGAAAAGAAATAAGAATAAAAAAAAAAGAAAGAAAAATTCCTAGGTGATTGAGATGCTCACTCCTGTTAAGAAACACAAAGACAGAAGTAGAAGTTTGCCAAAATGGTCAAAAGGAAATGTAAGATGCTAAAACGTAGGTAAGGTGTGGGATGACTTATTTACATTCTTCACTATCCAGAGAAAGTAGAGTGCTTAAAGTAGGAGAAAGCATCAGCATGATCTCATTGACATTTATAGCTTGTTTCATCCAACAATAGCAGAATATACAGTTTCTTCTCAAACTCACTGAACCAAGAGAGACCACATTCTGCATCATAAAAAATATCTTAACAAATTGAAAAGAATAGAAATCATACAAAGTATGTTCTTAGATCACAATGAAAGTAAACTAGAAATAAGTAATGCAAAGATAGCCAGAAAAAAAAAAACAATCCCCAAATATTTGGAGATTAAATCAGCATACTTCCAAATAGCAAATGGGTCAAAGATGACATTACAAGAAAAGTATAGACCAGTATCTCTCATGGACATAGATGCAAAAATCCTCAACAAAACATTAACAAATCAAATCTGACAACGTATAAAAAGAATCATACATCACAACCATGTGGGATATAAATCCAGGAAAGAATTAACATTCAAAAAAAAAAAAAAAAAGAATAACATTCAACATTCAAAATTAAAGCAATGTAATTCAGCACATCAACAGGCTAAAGAAGAAAAATCACATGATTATATTAAGAGAACATAAGTCAGTTGGAAAAATGGAAAGTAGGAGCATTTATAAAAATGGTTTTTGATAAAACATTTTCCTTCAGGAGCTCTAATTTTTCCCTTCTTTTGGGCCTCACGAAAATAAGAAAATATGTCCTAATTCATCATGTCTTTTGTCAGAATATAATTTTCACCATTAATCATATTCATTAACTTTTAACCTTTTACAAAATATTAATTCATTGTAAGTAAACTAGAAAACTACTATGCCCCAGACAGAATTCCATAGCAACAAATACATGCAAATCATAATTTTAATGCATCATTCCCTCCCTAGAGATGTTTCATAATTTACTTAATCCCCATTTGCGGACTACCAGTTGTTTCCAGTTTTCCTCTATTATAAACAAGATTGGGATGAACATTTCTATTTATACATTTTTGTACACTTGTCTTTTTATTTTTCCAAAGTCCTAAAAATTTAATTAACGAATCAAAAGGTGTAATTTAAGATTTCAGCTACGTTCTATCAAACTACACACTGCAAAGGTGGCATCATCTTATAGCCACATAAACTGGAGAGTACTGCCTGTTTCTCTATTTTCTAACACTAGGAATTAGATTAAAAAGTATGATATGTGAAAAAAATGATACCTCACTTTTATTTTACTATTTCTTTACTAGTAAGAGTATTTTTTCAAAGGTTAATTAGCCATTTCCTCCTTCTTTTGTAAATTGCTTGTTCAATTGCCAATTATTCCATTTTCCCATTAGTTGTAAATTATTTCACAGATTAAAAATAATAAGCTAGGCACAGCTGTCATACCTGTTATCCCAGCACTCATGAGAGGCCAAGGCGGGAGGATCATTTGAAGCCAAAGAGTTCAAAACCAGCCCAGGCAAGATAGTGAGACCCTGTCTCCACAAAAAAACTTTAAAATTTAGCTAGGCATAGTGGTGCACACCTATAGTCCCAGCTACTCAGGAGGCTGAGGCAGGATCACTTGAACCAAGGATGCAGTGAGCTATGATCACACCACTGCACTCTAGCCTGAGTGACAGAGTGAGACCATGTCTCAAAAATACAAATAATAATAACATACTGTCACATGTTACAATGTTTTCCCCTAGTTGTCATGTGCCTTTTAAATTTACAGATTTTTTTCCCTTTTGCTATACAAGTTTTTTATTTTAATGCAATCAAATTTGTAAGTGTTTTCCTCTATGGTATCTACTCCTGGTGACATTATTAGATACAGTTATGTTTTCTTTGTATGCCACACTTTCATTTTTACTCCTGAATTTCTACTCCCTGTTTATTATTGAATGAAAAACAGAGAAGCCCCCAAATTCTGGAAGAATACCAAAGAAAGAATACCTTCTAACACAGGAATTGGAAATCCTGAAAAATTTACTCATTCAAAACCCTGCAATAGCTTCCTATCATATTCAAAATAAAACTCAAACCATGAGACCTTACATAACCTGGCCCCTGCTTGTCTCTCTGACCTCCAACCTGCCTCTCACTTTATTGGCTTCATTTGCCTTCCTGTTGCTCTCCAAGCAGGCCAAGCTTGTGGTTACCTCAGATCTTTGTACTTTCTGCTCCCTCTGACTAGTACACTCTCTCTCAAGATCCCTGCAAGGCTTGGTCCTCACTTCACTGAGGCCTCTACTCCGTTATCTCCTCTGAGAGATCTCCCTGGCTACACTACCTAAAACACTTAGCCAGTTGTCTCACATTCCACCCTACCCTGCCATCACTGTGTGCCTTCATGCTGCTTTAGTTTTAGTCATAGTGCACTTAGTATATGCTGACTGAGAAAAGCTACTTACCGTTGTCAAAACACGCATAATTGTGTCTATATGCCACCGTTTGGAAGGTGCATACCTGAGAAAAAAATGGCACAGGGTGAAAAAACTGGAACCTGTAAAGTATACTATATTCAGTGACTTTCAAAAATCCTGTCAAGAAGTCTTTTCTAGGTTCTCTGGATAAGTAAGTATATATGGAGACATTTCATCTTCAAACCTAGCAGCAAATGCCGTTTCAAAGAATGATAAAATGGTATATAGTCAAACTCAGATATTTCCCATTTTATTGTAATAGGAGTTGCTGAACTGAGAAATGGAACTTCAGTTTCACAGAAAACAAATCATACAGTCAGGGCAGAAAATAAAGAACAAAGAAGAAAAGGGACTATTCTCAGATCCAGACAACACCAAGACTAGAAACTCATTTCCTTAAATTAAGAATGGAAAAAAGAGACAGAATAGCCATACTTCTAAAATCCTGAGGTACTTCCTTAAGTTTTACAAAGAACTACAATTCAGATGCTGTAACTTTTCTACTTTTCTTTCTTTCTTTCTTTTTTTTTAGAGACAGGGTCTTGCACCCAGGCTAGAGTGCAGCAGTGTGACCATAGCTCACTGCAACTTCAAACTTCTGGGCTCAAGTGATCCTCCCCCCTCAGCCTTCCCAGTAGTTGGGACTACAGGCATGCACCACCATGCCCAGCTAATTTTTCTTACTTTTTGTAGAGACGGGGTCTCGCTATGTTGCCCAGGCTGGTCTTAAACTCCTGGCCTCAAGTAATCTTCCTGCCTCAGCCTCCCAAAGTGCTAGGATTACAGGCGAGAGCCATGGCACCTGGCCCAGATGCTCTAACTTTTCTATTCCCTTCATTAAAACTGCATCATAGATGAGAAGTTAAAGAACAGATAAAGGAGGAGATTTCATAAAAGTGGGAATTTTTTTTAGTCTTAACATATTTAAATGCTGGCTATAATGGCCTTCTAAAGCAAACTTATAATTGGGAGCTTGGAATAAATGTTATGTTTTAAACATATTTACAGCATTTTCCCCATGTTTTAAAGATGCTCCCCCAAGTTCCAAGCATCTTTTACCAATAAAATAAAAATTAAATCTTACTTTTCTGCAGCAAGAAAGATTCCAGATGCACAGTCTGCTTTAAATTCTGGCTCACATGAATCCAGAAAATAAAGTAATTCCTTCATCATGCCTCGGATATTATTCCCATTTACCAGGGCAAAACTCAACTCCATTGCACGCCTTGCAGAGAGGAAAAATTTAAAAAGTTACAGATACTTACAGCAGGAATGAAACAAAGACCGAGGTATGCTCTCTCTGGGCACCAAGCACTGGCAGATGTGTTAATGTCCTTACACAATCCTGTGATCCCAATTTTTACACTCAAGATAACCAAAGAGATTTATTCTTATGTAATCAAAGTTAGCTCTGATATTTTGAATCTACATTCAATACTTTTCTTCAAAAATCCCTAAGAGACACTACTAATAACCAAATATGTGGTTTGGGTTCAACAGTCTATTCCATGAAGCTGAAATTTAGAATTATTTAACAGCCTCAAAAGGAGGGGCAACAAAATCATTACCCAATGATAATACCTCTCTGCATTATTCCTTAAAAATGTGACACATTAAGTCACCATACTCCACATCTATTGTACCCCACTTCTGTGCAAAGATGAGGTAACATAGTTTACATCAAAAGGTATACAGAAAATCAGACTAAAACCAAACTCAGAGGGAAAATGAGGGCCATGAAAAGGAAAAAAATGGCATGTGCTTTGAGGGCAAATAGCAGTTTCTGTAACTACCTATTAAATTTGGCAAGAAAGCAAAAATGAATATGGTTAACATATAAAACTATATGTATCTTTCTGTATTTGGTCAATAATTTCAAACACTGTATGTACACTGACTTTCAGAAATACCAATTTAATACAAAAAAGTTATTAAGGTTCTTAGCTAATATAAAAGCAACAAAAATTCAATCCCTAGAGAGATAATAGCTAACTGTTATATAGTGTTTACATAATTTACATATACTAATTCAATTAATCCTGCATAACCCCGTGAAGTGGGTGCTCTTCTATCTGCATTTCATATATGAGGGAACTGAGGCACTGAAAGTTTAAGTAATTTGACCCCATCTATAAAAGACAGAGCTAGGATTTGAAATGAGGCAGTTTGGCCCCAGAATCTGAGTTTTTACTTTGAATCTCCAGAATCTCTGAAATTCAAAGCCCAGTAATGAGCCACAGAGAAACAAAACAATAGGAGTCAGAAGGCTAACATCTGTTCCCAGGACTGCCCCTTACAAGGATTAAGGTTTAGGGTAAGTCCTTTGATCCCTTTGGGACCATATTTTAACTGATTTGTGAATTGGTGATAGAAATAATTGCCTAGCCTAGGCTCTCCCATTGGCTTGCTCTGAGAACCAACCGACAGAGTGCTTATAAAACCCCTTTGAAAAGCACTACATAAAAGTTGATGTTACTAAGTCCAGGACTTATCTTTAGATTGCCCAAACCCTTAGCACCTCTTCTGTGCAAATAAAAGGAACTCAATAACAATAAATCTTTGTAACTGAAGGGTTTCAGAGATCATTTTAAATCTACTTTGTTCTCAATGAACCAAAAGTTCATTGAGGCCAATTATAGCTAGGGTTTACAAACATCTGAATTCTAAGAGGAGAACTAGTAGAATTGCTCCAGTGGGGGAAGAGATGTATGCTTTCTAAGTGCTATCTGCTGCCTAATAGTCATCTCAGGATACACTGTTCTAAGAAACACGGGCTGCCTTCTGGATCCTGGGGCATAAGTACTGTAAAAAATGTGCGTTGTCAGCAATTTGAGTTTCAGCATTGTGATAAGACACTTAGCCGATGGATCACTCCTTATTTTCATCCTCCAACACACAAAGCACAGTACCTCTGTTAAGTAAACTTCTGCCCAGCTTATCTGTACCTGTTATATTTATTAAAGAACCAAGGACAACTTTAGTGTGTACTTAAGTATTTCTTATTGGCCCCCTTAATTGACCTAAACTTCTCTCTGCCAATCCTTGCTAAAAAAAACTCACTCTGCACTCACTCTGCAGAGAGTTCATCTGTGAACACAATGACTAAATACAGAAATGTCAACACCTTTGCTCTCAAAAATATTACAAAGTATGGGGGGGGAGGGCACAAAATCATTAATACTCTGTTTCTGTCACTTAATTTACCAAAACCACTAGACTGATAAAGATTCTCAGTTTGTTACCGTTTTATTGAGACATCCAAATCTTTAAGACAGTCCACGATTGTGCTTCTGTGTCTCTGTACTGCATTATGATCTGTCTGCACCGTCTTCAACAAAGATGTCAGAGCTACATATCTGAATGAAACAAAGTTGCAGATTAACAAAGTTAAGATGTAAAATTCAGGAAAGTTTTCCTCTGCCTAAATAATGAAAAGAAGGATGTCTAATAGATTAGGGAAAGCACACAGTTTTAAATACTTAAAGACAGAGTTAGCTGAATATAAAGATAAAATTTTAAAGGTATAAGAGGCCAGGTGCAGTGGCTCATGCCTATAGTCCCAATGCTTTGGGAGGCTGAGGTGGGAGGATTCCTTGTGGCCAGGAGCTCTAGACCAGCCTGGGCAACATAGCTAAGACCCGTCTCCACAAAAAAAAAAATTTTTTTAAATTAGGAAACGTGGTGGTATGTGCCTACAGTCCCAGCTACTCAGAAAGTTGAGGCGTGAAGATCGCCTAAGCCCAGCAGTTCAAGAACAGCCTGGGTAACACAGCAAGAACCTGTCTCTACAACAACAACAAAAGAGGTCTAAAAGATACCATAATTTAAAATAGTGGCAACTAAGAGAAGATTTGGATTTAGATTTGCATTCATGGTCAAGTCCATTTAATCTTCTAAAAGTAATTGGCTCAATTCTTTCAAAATTTTCAAAATAATAAAACAAAACAAGTATATAATATGCCTTTTCAGATTGTCTTAGCCCCCGCCCCACTGCAAGAGGAAATTATTTTAATTTAACCATTGCACTTTCTCTGCTTTTGACTACCTCTATAAAAACTGAGTTTAAGATCTAAGTGTTGAAAAATTCTTTTAGAAAGAGAAGATAATTCAGAATGCCACAATGATTATATTTCCACATCTTCTCTTAACATTACAAAAAAAATTCTTCCTGATTAGAACAGGCAAACAAGACATACTACAAATAGGAAAGTAACAAAATAAAAGATAACACTGATCGATTAATTCATCTATCTAAAAAAACTAGCCTGAATTCCAAAGACATTCCAGATTTGCTACCTGAAATGTTGTATTTTTCTCCTTAATTTAGAGCAGAGGTCAATAAACTACAGTCAACTGCAAAATCCAGCCCTCTCCTGTTTTTGTAAATCAATTTTTATTGAACAAAGCCACACTCCTCATTTGCATATTGTCTGTGGTTGATTTTTATACTAAGGTGCAAAGCTGAGTAGTTGCCACAGAGACCTTGTGGCCCACAAAGCCTAAAATTTACTATTTGGGCTTTTATAGAAAAATTTTGTTGACCTCTGATTTACAGAACAAATTGGAGTAAAAGTTAAGCCATGAGGCAAATGCTCAAATTCTTTATAAAACAGTAGTCTGGGCCAGACTAAACAAAAAATTCTGAGTTGAAGTTCTAGATGGGTCACTTAATACATGTGTAAACTTGATCAAAGTCACTCATGAAAATACTGGTTTTATATACCCAAGACAAGATATTTTTTAGTTGACTTACCTAATATTTTTGTCATTGTTCAGTAAGAAACGACCCAGGATATTTATGGCTAGGACCTAGAGAGATTTCACAAGCATAGGTTAAAAAATTAAATATTTATGTTGTTTCCTGACTCTGAGGACCACTTCCCGGTCTCTGACCAGACAAAACTATTTAAAGACAATGACTGGTATTTTATAGACTGTTAGCAAAAGGAACACAAAAAAACCAAACCAAACAAACAAAACGCTAAAAAATCTAAAAAGCAAACTCTTAAAATCATGTTATATTTCAACAGTAAGTGAAGGAAGATTATGTTTTAAGGTTTTGATATTGTTAGTAAAAGAACAATATTGGTATAGCCTCTTTAGAGGAAAATCTAGCCATAACCATAAATTTACTTAAAATAAAAATATATTCTCTGCTTTAACAATTTTACTCTAGAAATTTATCTGACAAACATAATTGTATATATGCACAAAAGTCTATTGTAGCAGTACTGCAAATCACAAATAATAGGAGATAACCTAAAAGTTCATGAATAGCAAATTTACTAAATATACTAGCGCATACCCATACGATGGAATACCATGCAGCCATTAAAACAGAATAAATTCTGATACAACATGGATCAACCCTGAAGACATTATGATAAATAAGACAATCTGTTTATCAAAAGGATAGATATTGCATGATTCCATTTATATGAGGTACTGGGATACTGTGAAATATGTATTTGCTCTTTGTCTTCCCTGGCATGCAACTCCTAAATCCCTTGGAATTTCCTGGCTGATAGCATCTTTATTTAGTTCTAATGAGGTGACTCTAGATGGGCTCCTGGATAGCCTAAGGATGGGGGCTGGTTGCCAGGGGAATCAGTCAAGTGATTAGAGGGTTGGAACTTTAAGCCCCACCCATCAATCTCCCAGAGGAAAGAGGTACAGAAGGTTAAGCCAATCAACAATGGCCAATGGTTTGATCAATCATGCCTATATAATGTGGCCTCCATAAAGACCCAAAAGAACACGGTATGGAGGATCTTCTAGATAGCTGAACACGTTTCCTGGAGGGTGGAGCACGTGGAGAGGGCATGGCTCCCTCACTCCTTCCTGTATGCCTTGCCCTATGTATCTCTCCCATCTGGCTATTCCTCTGCGTCCTTTGTAATACCCTTTATATTAACAAACTAGTAAGCATAAGTAAAGTGTTTCCCCTGAGTTCTGGAAGCCACTCTAGCAAATTAATCAAACCCCAGAAGGGATTGATCTAGCTGGCTGGTTAGAAGCATAGGTCACAATCTACACTTACCACTAGCATCTGAAGTGGGGGTTAGTCTTGTGGGACTGAGCCCTCAACCTGTGGGACGTAACACTACCTCCAGGTAGACAGTGTCAGAACTGAATTAGAGGACACCCAGCTGGTATCCACTAGAGAACTGTTTGATGTGTGAGTATTGAAATAGCCCGACACATTTAGTGTCAAAAGTGAAATACTGAGTGGCTGTGTGAGAGTCTAGAGAGTAAAGAGTAGGAAAAACACTTTGGTTTTGGGTGGTTTTTTCCTATATCTCTTCAGCGGTACCTGAAAGTAGTCAAATTCACAGAGACAGAAAGAACTGTGGTCTCCAGGGGCTGGGGGTAGTAGGGCATGGAGAGTTACTGTTTAATGGATACAGAGTTTGGGAAGACAAAAAAGTTCTGAGATAAATGATGGTATTGGTTACATAACAATGTAAATATACTAATGCCATTAAACTGTACACTTAAAATGGTTAAAATAGTAAAATCTGTGTTATGTACATTTTATCACAATTAAAAAAAAATTTAAAAGGAGATGGTTATATGTGAATATGGAACTAGCTACAAGATAATGTTAGGTGAACAAGGTAAGGTGCAGAACAATACATATGGTATGTTACCATTTTGTTTGAAAGGTAGGAAGAGGAAAAGAACTTAACCTACGTTACTTTGGTTACTTGACTGGATACTGTAATGCTAAAGACAAAAAAAATTATACACAAACAATATACTCTAGTTAGTAAATTTGTTTCTTACAAGGTTATGGGTTACCAATTCTAATATTAATAAATGATTGATGAATGAATAAATTCATGGAGGAGAAGGGTCAACTCCTTTTACAAAACAATTCCAATTATTTAATGAGAAAAAAATGAGAGAAACAGAAAATTATCATTAGAACACCATACCATAGGCAAGATCTTCCAGTAGATACTAAAATTGGTGGCCAAAAGTCTGAAGAGAACAGGATATTTCTCCAGCCAAATATTTTTAATTACAAAGAGGAAAAAAACAACTTTACAGTGGAGAAAACCACAGACACCACCTCAATCAAATGATCAAGGTTAATATCACCCGTGATGAGACACATAAGATAGGTAGCATGCACCTCCTAATGTGATAAACTGTGCAGGGTACATAATTTCTGTGGTAGTTTTGCCAAAAAAGCATAACCTTAATCTATAAAATTGTAAGAAAATATCAGATAGACCCAAATTGAAGTATATTCTACAAAGTAACTGATCAATACTTCAAAAGTGTCAAAGTTATAAAAGACAAAGAAAGGAAAGACTGAGGAACTGTTAAAGATTAAAGGAGACTAAGGAGATATGACAATTAAATGCAATGTGGGGTCGTGGATTGGCTTCTGGAACAGAATAATGACATCAATAGAAAAACTGGCAAAATATGAATAAAATCTATAATTTAGCTAATAGTATAGTACCAATATCACTTTCTTAGTTTTGATAATTACACTATAATTATGCAAGATGTTAACATTAGGGGAATCTGGGTGAAGGACATAGGGTGTATGAGAACTTTAAACTATTTTTACAACTTTTCTTTGAGTCTGAAATGATTTCAAATAAAGAGTTTTTTTAAAGTAGAGAAAATAATAAATATGCATGTACATACATTTGAATATGGATAAAACATCTCAAAAAATATGTTAGAAAATGGTAACAGTATTTCCCTCTAGAAGGAGAAGTGCAGGCTACATGTGAAAACTACAAGGCTGACATTTTCTTACCTGCTTACCTTTGGTATTGCTTCAGTTTCTTATTCCATCTTTATTTGTTAAAATAAAAACAAATTAACTCAAATATGATATCTTGTTTTGTCTGAAGTGATGAGTACAGCCCAAACTGTGGCTCTAGTAAAAGCTTTTCTAAAATGTTTACTTGACTCAACAATATCTACTATAAACCTAACTACATCTAAGATCTTCCAAACTTTATTATAATCAATGTTAAACCTTAAGCCTTCAATGGGAGGGAATAACACTTCAGATACCAAAACCAAAGCATTATACATTTTGCATCATTCCTTCCTAAACTCAAGTTCCAAGTGGAATCCAATTCCAAAGTACTAAAGACCAAGTCAATTATCCTAAATGAAAAGTTCAGGGGAAGAAAAAATTAAAAATGACTTACTCGAAGTCCACTCTCTGACTTAATATCCATGATAGTCAAAACTGTTTCATAAAGAATAGCATTTCCTACATTTTTACTAGTCTCTGTATTAGTAGCAACCTGAAAAGACAGAGAGGGCAGGACATAAGTGAGAAAATAATGCTCCCAAAAATATCCAGAGGTAAAAAGAGATATTTTGTGATTACAGCCACCAATGAGGAAACACAAATAAAAACTGCTCCATATAACCACAATCATTCTATGCTCTGCTGAACTAAAATAAATATTTAATATAATGCAAGTTTGGTCTACTCACCTGTGCTAATATATCATTCATAGCTTCACTTGAGTCATCATCATTTCGTCCTAAAATTCTTAATAACCGCAAAATTCGTACCTAAGGTGCAAAATATGAGAAGTGTCAACAAATTACAGCTCACACAAAGGAAACTTGCTTGGTACAAAATTCAAATAACTTAAGTTTTAAATCCTATCAGAAATGGTCAAAAATCAAACAGAAGAATTTTAAACATTATCTTTAAGAGAAGCTATATATAATTCTATATCTAATGAAGTTATTAGGTCCCTCACACTTTATCCTTTCACAACTAAAGAATACTACTACCTGCAGAGCTCTATTATATTGAAAATTCAAGTGGTAAATAAATTGGAATATTAAAACTGTCATTTTAACCTATTAATCTAATAAAATATAGAATCATATCACTGGTCATTTATTAATATAATTAAGTACACAATGTTTACCCAATATAGTCTTAAGAGAAAGGAAATAGCCTACTCAAAAGTTATTACATTCATATGACATTTAATCAAAACTTTCTTTCAACCTCACCTGCAAAAAGGGGTCACTGATACCAGAAACATCATGTTCTGGTGAATATCCGGACATGATGAGATTCTTTAAAATACGAACTAATTGGGGCACAAGCTGCAGAGAAGAAAGATGCATCAAAAACCAGTGATTATCAAAGAATGTCTCATGAACAAGCAGGTCCTTTGGTTTAGAAAAACAGTACGAGGGTCCGAGTTCAAGCAAATTCTTCTATTGATATACTACAGGGCGTCCAGAAAGTCCCCATTTATAGGGAAAATGGGAAATTGTAGCTAAATGTACCTTTATTTACAAAACATTCATTACAAAACTTTGCAAAACTTTTCCTTTGTGCCAAATGAATATTTTGTTTAAAAAAAAAAAAGGTACATTTAGTTACAATTTCCCATTTTCCTCATGTATGGTGACTTTTCAGGCACCCTATAGTACACTGTAGATGTTTGATAAATATAACTTAGGATACCTAGGCCAAGATCTCCAGAAGTAATATATATTTTATCTGGATTAAAAACAAATCAGACTTTTTTACTCCAGAGTCATATATGCAAAGATATTACAAATAACAGTAGGTCAGAAAGCCTATGGGAACCAAGTAAAACAGATGCATTTCTACTTCTGTAGAACTTGACATTCCTAGGTGACAAGAACATGTTCAGTTTTTATCCATTCAAACGTCTGCATACAAGACATTATCACACCAAAATATAACTGGTGATCTTATTAAAATTATAGCTTTAAAACATACGACCTCAAATGGAGGAAAAACTTCTCTCCTCTTAAGATAGGGCAGTTATGTCCTTTTCCAACAAACAAGGAATACCAAAGCTGACAATATTAAACAAGTAGAAAAGACACATGAAATATCTTTCACCTTAAGAAGATACCAAGGCCATGAATAATTTCCCTCTCTCTATTCTTAACTAACATGACACAAATTTTATTGAAATTTAATTCCAGCACTTAATTATACATACTGTTTTCTTGTTTTATCTTACCAATAGGACTATACATTCCTTATAGTCAGGAATTTCCTTCTTGTCCTTCCTTTACTTTATCCACTAGAGTTATAACACATGGTAGAGGCAATTTTGTTGCCAAGCTGAACTTACAAATGCTTTAAATATTAGCACTCATTTCTGCTGATCAGATACTTGATCTTAAAACCCTATTCCAAAATGTTTGCCACAAGAGGAACTTTTCCAGTCTCTAACTAAAACTCAATTTAGTTAGATAAACAACTTTAATGATCTAAAATTAAGTAAAGAAATATCCTAAGGGAACACATCGCATCTCTTTTGTAAGCAATCTGAACAGCCCCAACTCTGCTGCCACTCAATTATTTTTTTCTCATTGTATTTAGACTCTGTGCCTTCCCCACTCCCCAAGCCTAAAATGGGATCAGGACTGAAATGAAAAGCCAAGCTATACCCAAGGCATGCACTCAAAACATTCAAAACACTTGGGCTACTTCTAAAGAACACAATCTGTACGAATTTAAGTAAATTTGGTCACAAGAGGTGGGAATTAAGCGACTTATAAGTCAAATAAACAAAAACCTAATTTGGACAACTTCAAGAATAAGACAAATCTAAGCCATGAATATCTATAAATTCTAAACAAAATCCTCATTAAATCTGTCAACTGTGGGCAAACTTATATGAGAAATAAGAATATAATTTTATTGCTTTAAATAAATATTTTAAAAATAAAACCAGGGCCATCTAGTTACTAAGCTCACCTTGCATGCTTCCCAATGGTCTGCTTTTTCGTACTATACATAACCCCAATTATTTTTTTAAATCAGGTTTATTTCTTGGAAAAGTCCTTTTTCTTGGGCTACTACATTCTGAAGTTGTTTTATTCACTGTGAAAAGCCCAGCACATCACGTAAGATTATCCTGGGACAGAAAGCTCAAATGTCTAAGTGTTTAGCATACAAATTCTTGGAACCCAGCTTTATTTTTCAGACAAAAATGCAAGTAACTAAAACTGATGACAGGACAAACAAAATAAGATGACAAAGGGAAAGGCTGCAGCCATGAAAATCAGTTGGTGCCAACCTACTGCACCTCAAAATCCTTTTAATATTCTAAAACTTCTCGGCAAGATGAAGTACAGGTGAGGGGGAAATAAAAGCTCTAAATCTGAACTGAAAGCTCAGAAGTAAACAAGGAGCTTTTTAAAGTATGAGGTTACCTATTTACGACTCTAAAATATCTACTTCAAAAAGAAGCAATGTTTTGTGTCAAAGCTCTATACTGATCTGGAATTGCCGTCACCAAAGCCCTGGGAAACTGCTCCAAGTTTCTCAAGCGAAGATAAAGGAAAGGCAGAGGAGGAGGTTTACAATTCAAGAAAGGCTGCAACTGAAATCCAAGGCTGACTTTGGAGTCAGGAGTTTAAGTGACAAGACAGAAACTGGACTAGGAAGTTAGCCAAAAATGCTAGAAGAAATAACTCACAGTATTAAGCACAGCTTCAGCATTAGTATTATTTTAAAAGCCACATTTGTGGACGGATACACAAAAGCTACTAAGGACCTAATGCCAGCATGCACCATCTAAAAGAGGGTTAATGCTTACCTTTTCATTCTAACATACAGCAGGATTCCAAACAGACAACAGGAACAAAACATACAAAGCAAGCATTAGGGACAGATACGGGTCTCATACTATATTACAATAATTTAATCAAGACATGAACATCTAAGGGTGGAAAAAAGCCAAAAAAGAACTGCTGTTAGAGCCTCATTAGATCTAAAATATGAAGTGAGTCCTATTTATGGAGTGATCAGCATCCTATAAAAGGAATTAAATGCATGTCATTACCCAAAGAACAGTGTTTCTCTGATTTCTCCTTACTACTGCCTTCTAAAAGTGAAGAAATAGAAATGTACACTTTAAAAATGCTAGTAAAAAAGGCAAGAGGGGGGACTTAAGAAAGCTAGGACTTCCATCAGAGAAGTCAATGGCTTAAAATGAACAGTGGGGTAAAAGGAAAAGAAATCAAATTTCAGTTTGCAGTTTTCACCTTAAAAAAAAAGGAAAAGAAATTACCTGTCTTAAAAAAAAAAACAAAAAACAAAAAAAAAACCACACACACACACACAAAATCACTATTTGTGATTTTACCTCAGGTTACATTTCCTGACTCAAATGTGAAAACAGCAGATAAAACATGTGAGATTGGTGTGTCTGCCAACAATGAGAGAAGACTTCTATTATGAAAGGGAAAACACTATACTAGTGCCAGTTCTTACATGCCTAAATCTGGCTTCTAGCCCTACCACACAGCAGGGCTGGTTAAATCCTTTATTTGGCTCCACAACTTGCTTTCAAACGAAAATCATAAGTGAGAAAATCATGTACTTTTCAGGAAAATCATTTTTCAATCAAGAAAGACTCCGGCATACAGAATGGCACCTACCTTTCTGAAATGCGCAAGCATATCTGGGCTTCGCTCACACATTTCTGTGAGGAGAACTACAGATGTGTGAAGGACACCTGAAAGAAAAGATCAAATAAAAACTAAAAATGAGACTAAATTATTCAACTTCATAGAACAGGACTTTGAGTTCCCGAAGGTCAATTACAAAAAGATAGTTGCTACTTTTGGTTTTTAATCCCTCAAAGAATCTAGGCATTGAGGTGAATACAAAGGAGGAATTTAATAGATGACTGCTGATTTAATACTGGTCAAGCCAATCAAATCACAATGTTTTCAACAATTATGTGACCAAAATAATTAAAATATGACAACAAATACATGTGTCTCTCCATCTGAGAATATTCGTAAAGACATATAGTCAATGTTAGCTAGGTATCATCTGCTCCATATTAATCAATAGCTATTAGGTAACTTTTGACACATAATCCAAGAGGCAAAAATTAATCAGATTTTAAATTTCAAGATAAAATGTATCAATAATTTAGGTTAACCATGGATGACAAAATGAATTTGCTTGTTCCAGAGTCAGTAAAAAGAATCTCATAACACTTCTAACTAATAAATAAGTGCCCTAAACACTCATGTGTTCAACAGGTATATTTAGAGCATTCTGGGAACAGCATTGAATTAATCAAATTAAATATACCATACCACTTTTTCTCTTAGTATTTCCATACGAATTTTCTTTACTCAGAATTTATTTCACGGACTTCAAAATAAGAATAAAATGTTTGGGGCCGGGCACAGTGGCTCACGCCTGTAATCCTAGCACTCTGGGAGGCCAAGGCGGGTGGATCGCTCAAGGTCAGGAGTTCGAGACCAGCCTGAGCAAGAGCGAGACCCCGTCTCTACTAAAAATAGAAAGAAATTATCTGGCCAACTAAAATATATATAGGAAAAAAATTAGCCGGGCATGGTGGCGCATGCCTGTAGTCCCAGCTACTCGGGAGGCTGAGGCAGTAGGATCGCTTAAGCCCAGGAGTTTGAGGTTGCTGTGAGCTAGGCTGATGCCACGGCACTCACTCTAGCCAGGGCAACAAAGAGACACTCTGTCTCAAAAAAAAAAAAAAAAAAAGAAAAGAAAGAATAAAATGGGAAAAGAACAGCCACATCTCATTTAATTCCTCAAATGTTTTATATAAAGACATCTGAGTACCAATTACAAATTCCTGTCAGAAGTAATACAAAAGACGTTTCATAAACGTTATACTACTATCACATGACAATGAAGGAAAATTTTTTATTATAAAATAGCCAAGAAATAAAAGGGTTTTACACATAAAAATCAAGGGTAGGGCTGGGTGAGGTGGCTCATGCCTGCAATACTAGCACTTTGGGAGACTGAGGTGGGAGGATGGCTTGAGCTCAGGAGTTGGAGACCAGCCTGAGCAAGCGTGAGACCTCGTCTCTATTAAAAATAGAAAAATTAGTCAGGCATCGTGGCACACGATGTAGTCCCAGCTACTCGGGAGGCTGAAGCAGGAAGATGGCTTGAGCCCAGGAGCTTGAGGTTGCAGTGAGCTGTGATGACACCACTGCACTCTACCCACAGCAACAGAGTGAGACTATTTCAAAAAAAAAAAGAAAAAGAAAAGAAAACCAAGGATAGGATCATTTACACATTACACTCCATATTAGTAACTTAATATAGTACTTTTTCTTAAAGATGGGATCTTGCTATGTTGCCCAGACCAGAGTGCAGTGGCTATTCATAGGCACAATCATAGCAAACTACAGACTCGAACTCCTGGCCACAAGCAATCCTCCCGCCACCTCAGCCTCCAAAGTAGCTAGGACTAGAGGAGTGTACCACCATGGCTGGCTTTAATACAGTACTTTTAATATCATAAAAGATGATCAGAGATGAAAGACAAGTTTACTATGAAGGAATCAATCCCTGATTATAAAACTAGTATATGTGAGTAGAAAGATTTGCCAGAACAGACCTTCCTGGAGAAGTGTCTAAGCACAGTTGAAAGGCAACTCCACCGCACTCAGACACACGGCTAACATAGCCTTAAGCCTTTTCTCTTTCCCTTTCTCCTTCAATACTTTATTAGTGCATCCAAATTACATTACCATGGTTCTTCTCATTCAATAAATTTTTTGTTGCTGGTAAAAACATCTCCATAAGTTCAGGAACTTTCCTGATGACATGAACAGCACATAGTGCTGCCTATAAAAAATAAAAGGACAAAGGATTTATTTCAATTATGTCCAGACAACCAACCTTATAAAAAACCACCACCACAAAAACCTAACTAGCTCATCTACTAGAAAAATAAAGAAGAATGAAGTTAGATATGAGTTTATTATTTATTGACTGGTTGGGGATTTCCAGTTTATACTATTGCATTAATGAGAACTTCTAGCTCACTTGTCCCTTTGTTCATATATTGCTAGACAAGTGAGCAAATACTTTCTAGACTAGACCATGATTAATATGAATTTATCAAACAAATTAAACATGACTTAAGTGGAGTTTTGGGTAAGTAAAAAAGAGGTAAGATCCTCCATCCTTGATAAACATTCCTCTGAGTAAGATGACCAATAGGTATAAAAATATCATACAAATAAAAGATATACACCACAGATGGTATAATATAAATCTGTTATGTTTAATAGTATTTACACTGCCCCCAACTGACTCTCTGCTGACATTAAGAAAATCATCTGAAAGATACTTAATTAGTCTCTACTAAAGAAAAGATGGTCTTATTAGCTTGTTCACTGGAAAGAAAAGTCCATTTAAAAACTGATTTTGGTTATCCCCCAAAGTAACCATAACTACTATGTGTTTGAGTCAAATACCATAAAAATTTAGAAAGATTAACAAGAAAAGATTTCTAACTTCACCCATGTTACATTAAGGGGAAAACATGGGTTTTTTTCCTAACCTGCAGGAATGTTTCATTTAATGCAATAATGCGGCTCTGAACAAGAGCAGCTCACATATTCTTTAAGAAAATGGACTGGCTTACAAACTAAGGAAAGACTTTAACTTTGAAGCCATCATGGGAAATGGTTTGGCCCTTTCAACACCTCTCTCTCGCACCATTAATACGGAGGCACAGTAAATGCCAACCAGACAGATGTGTGTTCATTTCTTGGATTTCTAAATTCTACACACTTGTTTATAGAGGTTTTAGGGTTCAATCACAATTTTTAAAAACTCAATAATGTATTTAGATTAACAAACAAAACCAGGTAAGAGAATAAGATAATTCTCTTCCACCACTATCCCACTCAGACATACAAATGTTAGAAAGTGGGCTCTACATCATTCCCTAATAATTATCTAGGTTCCAACAGAACTACCCTTCCAGAGAAACAAAGGCATTAATAAAATGACATGGGCACTAATTATTAGGATAAAAGTAAATTCATAAAGATTTATTCATAATCCACTTTATTTTAATACTGTTTAGAATCAGACAATTTTAGGAAGTAATTAGGTACACCACCTAGAATATATCCAGTAACATTTGTTTGTTTATAAATCATTTCCTTGAAAAATAAGAATCAAGATTCATATGTAACCATTTAAAAATATATTTAACTACACAGAGAAAAAGACTTTATATTATCATTAGAGCTTTCAAAAATAAGCAATCTACTTTCTCATCTCCATAATACCCCCTAATCCAAACAGATATTTGTTTTCATTAATAGTTACCTTTTTTCTTAAATAAGAGTTGGAGGTTTTCAGGAGCTTCTCTACCTCTCCTGCAAGATCTCTGCACATCTCTGAGGAGCCCATGCAGCCCAGGGTACAAAGTGCTAGCCCTTGTACGAATTGCGTGCTATGATTGAGATCACTGCAAAAAAAAAGGTAGAAGGTAGAAACAAACATGTTCTCCCTGATGCTCCCCATGAAGAAACGTCACAATTTAACAAACTAGTTCAGAATGACTCAAGATTTCTCCAATCATGAAAATAATAGGATTATTTGCTGCAGAAAATGTTTATTCCAACTTTATTACAAATTATCAATACATCAATGTGCCGTGAGAAGGGTATAAAAAAAATTATCAATACAGTGAATGGATTGACAGTCCATCCTCCAGGCTCACAAGCCAATGCTTCCAAAAACCAAAGTGGCAGAAACTGGACAACATGTTATCTGTTGAATGTTAAAAGACACCCACTTCAGAAATTCCACAAACGGTTGAAAGTAAAAGCTGGCAATGATAAAAATATGAAGGAAAACTCTGTCTTTATTTTTTTTTTTTTTTTTTTTTTTTTTTTTTGAGACAGAGTCTCACTTTGTTGCCCGGGCTAGAGTGAGTGCCGTGGCGTCAGCCTAGCTCACAGCAACCTCAAACTCCTGGGCTCAAGTGATCCTCCTGTCTCAGCCTCCCGAGTAGCTGGGACTACAGGCATGCACCACCATGCCCGGCTAATTTTTTCTCTATATATTTTTAGCTGTCCATATAATTTCTTTCTATTTTTAGTAGAGATGGGGTCTCGCTCTTGCTCAGGCTGGTCTCGAACTCCTGAGCTCAAACGATCCGCCCACCTCGGCCTCCCAGAGAGCTAGGATTACAGGCGTGAGCCACCGCGCCCGGCCGGAAAACTCTGTCTTTAAAAGATTTTTAACAGCTCGACTACTCACCACAAAAAAAAAAAGGTAAGGATACACATTTACCAAAATCCTTTTTTTAAAAAAATCGGAAAATACTATCTATGCTAGCTTATTTAAGATGACATAAACATCATGACAGAAATTTAGTTATCTGTTAAAACCTGTAGTCTTATGCTTTGGGTTTTGTTTTGGGTTTTTTTGTTTTTTTTTTTAACAGGGTCTCACTCTGTTGCCTGGGTTAGATTGCAGTGGCGTCATCACAGCTCACTGCAACCTCCAACTCCTGGGCTCAAGCAATCCTGATTCAGCCTCCCAAGGAGCTGGGACTACAGGCACATGCCACCACATCCGGCTAAGTTTTTTTAATCTTTTGTAGAGACAGGGTCTCACTATTGCCCAAGCTGGTGTTGAACTCCTGGCCTCAAGGGATCTTCCCGTCTCAGCCTCCCAAAATGGTAGGATTATAGGCGTGAGCCACCACCACATTCAGCCTTATGCTTTAGCTTGATGTTACATTAAATAATTTTTACACTTTTATTTATTCAAAAGAAGAAAAATTAGTAACTGTCCATTACTAATGATAACAATGAGTCAATAAAACCACCTTTAACAAACTAAGCTAGACATTTATAGTGAACCCCCATATCCAGTGGTATACATACACAAAAATCTTTCTAACAGGCATTGATTACTGTATAAAATTACTTCCAAAACGGCCAGGAAGCATACTTTCAGAAAAGGTGAAGTATTAAAATCTTGAACCATTAAACTCATCTATGTATTATAATCAACTCTTGCTATTCAGAAACTGAATTATTATGTTAAGTTACACTACCTTCACTAGCTTTCAGAGCATTTTAGAATCCTTTAGTCCAGTGGTTCTCAAAGTGTGGTTCACGAGTCTCTGGAAGTCCCCAAGACTGTTTCAGAGAGTCCATGCAATTCAAGCTCTTTTCATAATCCTCACATATTATTTGTCAACTGTGTTGACATTTGCACTGATGGTGCAAAAGAAGTGGTGAGAAAAACTGCTGGTGCATTAACACAAATCAAGGCACGGACACGAAAGTGTACTAGTCACTGTATCCACTACCATATTCTCGTAATTAAAACAAAAGAAGAAAAAAATGCAGTTTCATTTATGACTGCCCATAGCAAAGCAGTAAAAATTATTAGTTTTGTTAAATCTCAACTCTTGAGTGTACATTTTCTCAATATTCTGTGTGACAAAATGGGAAGTATGCATAAATCACTTCTGCTGCATAATGAAGTAAAATGGCAGTCTGAGAGAAAAGTACTTGTGAACTTGTTTCACCTGCAAGCTGAGCTAATGCTGCTTTAAAATGAACATCAGTTTTATTTGAAAAATAACCAAGACAACTATGGTTATGAAGATTTGGGCCAGGCGTGGTGGCTCACGCCTGTAATCCTAGCACTCTGGGAGGCCGAGGCGGATGGATCGCTCGAGTTCAAGAGTTTGAGACCAGCCTGAACAAGAGCGAGACCCCCCGTCTCCACTAAAAATAGAAAGAAATTATTTGGACAGCTAAAAATATATATATATAAAAAAAAATTAGCTGGGCATGGTGGCGCATACCTGTAGTCCCAGCTACTCGGGAGGCTGAGACAGAAGGATTGCTTAAGCCCAGGAGTTTGAGGTTGCTGTGAGCTAAGCTGATGCCACGGAACTCTAGCCAGGGCAACAGAGTAAGACTCTGTCTTAAAAAAAAAAAAAAAAAAAAAATTGGGGTATTTGGCAGACATCTTCTAGACAAAAAGCCAAGTAAACCTAATACTTCAAGAGCAACAACTCACAGAATTTATTACTTCGGGTTTTGAAGTGAAAACTAGAATTTTGGAAAACTTGTATTGCCAACATGAGCTTGACAGTTTACCTTACTTAATACTTAAAGACTTTTCTGATGAGATCAGTGGCAATATTAAGCAATGTGATTTTATAATATTCTATAATGAAATGTATTAACATTTGGAAGATCTCCATAACTCAGTAAACCAGCTTCTTCCAAATGACCTAGGCAGGATGATACAAAATAATGCATGATTAAAAGATTCACTCAAGGTCCAAGAAAGACCAAAGGGTTTTAATGTAACAAAGTACCAAAACTTCCCTGATACAGTTTCAGATTCCACATTGTACCTAACCTTTAAGGAACTATCATTTGTTAAGTTTTAGTATAGTATCAAAGAAGAATATCCATAATTATGTGAAAAGGCTATTAAAATACCCTTCTCTAATTATATTATCTGTAAGAGGCTGGACTTTCTTCATCTACTTCAATCAGAACAACATAACACAAGAAATTGAATGTAGAAGCAGATACCAGCATCCAACTACCTTCCAACAGATTTACAAAAACATAAAATAATGCCACTCTTCACATTGAATATTTGTTTTAGAAAATAGCTTACTTTTCATAAAGAATGTTATATATTTTAACATGTAATGAACTCATTATTAGTATTTTTAAATGAATTAATAAATGGTTTTAATCTTCACCGTAGAATGAAGAAAGAAGGTAAAGTGTAAATTAGCCAGGTTTGCTACTTTTCACCAACTTAAATAATTTAACATAAAAATTACTGGTAAGGCTGGGAGTGGTGGCTCACACCTGTAATCCTAGCACTCTGGGAGACTGAAGTGGAAGGATTGCTTGAGCCCAGTAGTTCCATGTTGGGGTAGCGTAGAAATGTTGGGGTGACCCAAGGAGATTGCTGGCATAGAAACGTCTTGTTCTTAAATAAATACAAGTGAGAAATTACTCTCGGGACTCTTAGTCTAGAAAGCCTTGAGTGCCCTGACCCCACTCTTTCTCCTCTATTATCTCGTTTCTTATTCCTACACAACACCCTGTTTTCAGCCCTGTCGGCTGCAGAAACTCTGGACAGTTCCAGACCAGCCTGAGCAAGAGCAAGACCCCATCTCTACTAAAAATAAAAAAATTAGCAGAGCATCATGACACGCGCCTGTAGTCCCAGCTACTTGGGAGGCTGAGGCAGGAGGATCGCTTGAGCCCAGGAGTTTGAGGTTGCAGTGAGCTATGATGATGCCACTGCACTCTAGCCTGGGTGACAGAGTGAGACTCTGTATCAAAAAAATAAAATAAAATAAAAAATTATTACTGGCAAAACAAAGCTTGAGTACTAACTATGGCTTTATCATCTAGGCTCCCAGCTTCCAAAAATATTTAGTTAACTTTTCATTCATCGTTCAATGATTATAGATATTTTAATAAAAGTTCTTAAAATAACAGATCCCTTTTTTTTTTTTTTTTGAGATAGGGTCTCATTCTGTCACCCAAGCTATTAATAGAACGCAATGGTGCAATCATACCTCACTGTAACCTCAAACTCCTGGGCTCAAGCAACCCTCCTGCCTCACACTCCTGAGTAGCAGGGGGGCTACAGGCACGTGCCAGAACACCCGGCTAATCAGATCCAATTTTTTAAGGATTTAATTCCAAGATCTTTAGTATCTTAAATAGTTGTTTTAAGCCAATGAACAATGAGACAAACATTTGTAATTAAGCATAAAAACTATTAGTACACTATGATGCCCTATAATACAAAGAAATAAACCCCCCAAAACCAAAAAACAAAACAGAAAAAGACCACATTCATTAACAGATTGAAAAAGAAAAAACAAAAAAACTGAAAGATACAAAACTTGGAATGAAGTGCTAGATCATTTCCCAACTACCTGAAAAAGTATCTAACTCCTAAATTCACTTGGGGCTTGGCTGGGTCTCCTTAAAATTAAACACAAAGATATCTTCTCTACCTATGTGCCTCATTCTTCAATTTTTATCAAGGTACAAACCTATATTTAAGTTTGGTATTAACTCTCTAACATGAACTTGCTGCCAGGCAGAACTGCCAAATTATCAGCATGTGACTGAAAGCTTAAGTAATAGGGGCAACAGAGCATGCAAGAACTAAAATTAAAGAAAACTCTCTTAAAGGCCTATCCAGAGTAAAGTATCCAAGAATCATGCTGAACATCTAGAATATACCCTCCATTACATCAAGGATTTCTGCCCATTTTTCTCCACTCTCCA
Source organism: Eulemur rufifrons (assembly GCF_041146395.1). NCBI lineage: Eukaryota > Metazoa > Chordata > Mammalia > Primates > Lemuridae > Eulemur > Eulemur rufifrons. Next base: position 14,985,977 of record NC_091005.1, on the reverse strand, counting down.
AACATAAGGAGTACTTGCAAACAACTCCTGGCATATAGCAGACATGCAATAAGTATTTGTTAAAAAAATGAATCAAGTTCATAATTTCATTATTAATATTTCTTTCAAGGCCAAACACCAAAAATTCTTCCAAATTACGTTCACAGACTCACTGTCATATTTAAATGCTACACTTTATCATTACAACCAAATCACAACTGTCATTTTGGAATTTTTCAATACCCATTGGAAAAATTTAAAGTAAGGCATTATTTACCACAGAAAAGTATAAATTTTAATTTCCACAAATTTGATCTCCTCTATCCCCGGGCTTCAACTTTCTGTCAAATACAGAAATATCGCAAATAAAAAAGAAGTCTGAAAAGGAGATTAAACTTATAGTAAACCATTTAAAGGCCATCAGAACTCCTATAGTCTTCTAACAGAAAATTCTTCTAAGAAGGACACTGGGAAGAACAGCAAATTCTCTGCTCAGGTCCTCTCATTTCTCTATACAGCAAGTATTCCTTGATTTGTAAAGCGAGTTAAACAAACAAAGTAGTGCATCAGTAAATCAGCCATTAGAAAAAAAGACTATACATAAAAATTCACAGGGCTAAGATATAAATCCATGAACCTAAATCTCAGATGGATTAGATCACCAACAAGCAAGACCTTTCCTTTTATTTTTTTAAATGGTATTTACTCAGAATATACATTGATAATTTTTAAGTAAATGTAAAGTTTCATAATTTACAGTAGTCAAAGTCCTGGAAACAAACAAACAAAAAGCCCAGACTTTATCAATACTTCTCTTTTCTATGAATGCCCAAATGTCTATTTTATCAGTAATGTGTGTTTTTATGCCTGAAGATACACAGCAATACCTACATTTAATAAGATTATCCCCTATAGAAGTTTTAATCCTTTGCTCAGCTTCTTTGCCTACAAGCTACTGAACCAAGAGCAATTCAAATACATTCTGGACAGTAAATATCAAATCAGCAAATAGAAGGTATTGATGTCATTAGAAGACCTAAGAGAACAAAGCTGTTGTTAGAAGAAAAAAAAGTAAAAGACTTACTTCTTGATACAGTTGGTCATGAGAAGATGAACATCTTGTCTTTCATCTAATAGCAGCATTGCCCCTAAATAGCCAATGCGTTTGTCTGTGAATTTTTGAGAAGCGATAAGCTTGAGGCACTCCAACTGCAAAAAAGAAAAAAAAAAAAGAAAAAGACATTAAGAACTTGCTACACAATCTAGAAAAGCAATCTTTTTAACCCAGAATATACAGATGACTAAAGTAAAGTACAAACCTGTATCATCAAGCTGCCTAAATAAAAGGCAAAGAATTAAGACCTTCGGCTATCTTGATAATAGTAATCAAGTTCTGGAACAGATTGTTTTGTCAAGGTCCCATGATATTTGCCATCCAAATCATCTGTGAGTTTTACTTTAGTTCTCTACAGATTCATACAAATACAAACTAGTCAAGTATTACAATAAGATACTAATAAACCTATCCCTATGTTACATTAAATAGGCACCTAACTCATGTATTTAAGGTCTGGTTCCTACTTTGGAAATCAAAAAACTCAGTATGTGGAAATACATCAAAGTATCAAAAACTGTCCTAAACATGGAATGTATAATTAATTAAACAAGACAGAGAATAATTAACTTTAATATAATACGGAAAGTGTTTCAACCAAGTACATTTAGGGCTTGATCCAAGTACTATAGGAGAGGCGAGTGATTAGGAATCAAACAAAGAAAGGAAAAAATATTCAGAGGAAAACTCAGTAGCAGAATTAAGCTAAAATGTTTTATATGATTTCTTCTTTACCTAATTGTTATTAATAGAAATAGTTTCTTAGGGCTTAAGAGTCCTTGTAAATAGTTTGTCTCTCTCCTTGGCCTTTCTTAAATAACCTTCACAATCACTTTGATATACTTTATCATTCCATCTTGACAAACATGAAAAAGGCCAAACATTCCTTCTGGAGTAGTGGTTTTCAAAGGTCATACAAAAGTCAGACTATCTAAAAAGAGTTTTCAAAAACATGTTCTCCTTTAAAATCACACATTTAAAAAAAAAAAAGAGGCTCAAATGGAGACCTGTGTACACAGGAAGTGAAAGTTACATCAGACTACTTCCATTATGAATTTATCTAATAAGTTTGAATGTGAAATTGAGGAAAGTAAAACAGTTCTACAAATATAATTTTTTCAAGCTATTTAAGAATTGCTCTCTCAATATACCTGCACTAAAAAACACGTAAAGCCAGGTGCAGTGACTCATGCCTATAATACCAGCACTTTGGGAGGCTGAGTGCCGGAGAATCACTTGAGACCAGGAGTTCAAGACTAGCCTGGTAAACAGAGTGAGAACCCACCTCTACAAAAAATTTAAAAAATTAGCTGGCCATGGTGGCACAAGCCTACAGCCCCAGCTACTGGGGAGGCTGAGGTAAGAGGATCCCTTGAGCCCAGGAATTCAAGGCTGCAGTGAACTGTGATCATGCCACTGCACTCTAGCCTGGATGACAGTGTGAGACCCCATCTCTCTAAAAATATAAAATAAAACAAAAAATTTTTAAAAATTAAAAATATAGGCCAGGCATGGTGGCTCACACCTTGTAATCCCAGCATTTCAGGAAGCTGAGGTGGAAGGATAGCTTGAGGCCAGGAATTCGAGACCAGCGACACCCCATCTCTACAAAAAATAAGAAAAATTAGCTGGTCATGGTGGTGAGCACCTATAATCCTAGCTACTCGGGAGGCTTAGGCAGGAGGATCACTTGAGCCCAGGAGTTCAAGGTTGCAGTGAGCTATGATTACGCCACTGCACTCTAGCCCAGGTGACAAAGGAAGACCCTATGTCTTAAAAAACAAAAACAACAACAACAAAAAAAAACACACCTAAAGTTAGCTGATTAACTACACTATCATAAGCATTTCAAAGAAGTCTCCAAGGATCAAACAAGAAAGCTTAAATGCCATGGGAGATTGAAAAACGATTATCTAAGTAACAACCCTTTCCTTTTGTCTATATATTCAATTTAAATTAAAAACAATTTCTGAAACAGAAGTTAATGAAAGTCATTTTTACAATTTCAGCAGAAAATTTACCGAGAGGGGCTGGGCATGGTGGCTCACACCTATAATCAATCTTAGCACTCTGGGAGGCCGAGGCGGGCGGATAGTTTGAACTCAGGAGTTCAAGACCAGCCTGAGCAAGAGTGAGACCCCATCTCTAATGAAAAAAAGGAAAAAGGAAAGAAAAAAAGAAATTAGCCAGACAACTAAAAATAAAAAAAAGTAGCTGGGCATGGTGGCACGTGCCTGTAGTCCCAGCTACTCGGGAGGCTGAGGCAGGAGGATTGCTTGAGCCCAGGAGTTTGAGGTTGCTGTGAGCTAGGCTGACGCAACAGCACTCTAGCCTGGACAACAGAGTGAGACTGTCTCAAAAAAAAAAAAAAAAAATTTACTGCTAGGGTGAATGAGAAAATCAGGAGTTAAAATATTATCGGAAAAAGCTTACTCTTTTTCAAACTGAAGCTTTTTTCCAATCTTCCCATTTAATAATTCTATAAATAAATATTTTAATAATGAAAGAAGATGCTCCAAGAATCAGATAATCACAGAAGTTTTCAACATCCTTACTGAATCAATCTTGCTTCTGGCAAACCCCAGGCCATACACAAATAAATTATCCAGAAATATTTTATTAAGATCACCTAATGGGTAGGGCATACTCTCAGGCATTAATATTACTTATGTATTTTTAGGGCCAAGTTTTAAGATAGTCACACTAAAAGTCACCAGTGACTGGTGAACAAAATTTGCTGTTTCTGGTGACATTTGTGTAAAACTTACCTAAAAACTAAACAGCAAAAAGAAAAACTAAAACTTAAAGAGATAAATATTAAATTAATTCTTTATAATATTCACCATTTGTACAGCAACTTTGCTTAAAAAACAAGCTGTAGTTTTCTGAAGGACAAATTTGAGGGACAACATAAGGTTTTATGACTGGAAATGGCACCTAAAATATACCCTCCAGTGAAGGATCAATTCTGATCACACTTTATACTTAAGAGCCCAGTAACAGTGCCAAGAATATACCATGTTTAATAATGTTATCAAAGTTTTTAAATGTTGAAAAACAAAGATAAAATTTGGGGTGGAAAGTACAATGATGGGGGGTGCATCTGAGGAAAAGGCAGCCATTTTTGAACAGCAATTTCTAAAAACACAACTCGACGCTACTACATTAAAGAACAAAAGGAAAAAAGAAATCATTTAATATATCTGCCCCTTAGGTAACAAACTCAAATTTACCCAGTACTGCTATTCCACTTAAAGCTACCTGGAAAACCCACCTGAAACATTTCTAACCACAAATCTAGCAGATGCTTTAAGACTACAGTAAACAGTCCAGCTTTTATATCCACACCCCATACAGTTAACAGAAAACTTTTACTTTTATTCTAAACTCTTCTCAGCAGAAGGTTCTAGTAAGCCATTATAGCAACGAGCCTAAGAGACTGAAGTTATCAGCACCCTTTTGGAGCAAATGCAGTGCCTAAGAAGTGGTTTCCAAACCTGACTGGTCAGATCACCTGGGAGAGTTTTGAAAAATATAGGTCATCCCCAGGATATTCTCATGGAGAAGATTTGAGGTAGGGGCTGACAATTTAATTTTTATAAAATTTTTCTAAGTGACTCTTAATGTTCCAATTTTCTTTGAATTTCAAAGCAATTTTTTAAAAGACAACTTTACTAGGTTTCTGGCCTTTTTACACTTTCCTAAAGCAAGTACAAAAGTTGCCTTTTATCAATGTTTAATCTAGCTGCCCTTAGAAAAAAAGGTGCACTCATTTTGTTATGTTTTAGAACAGTTTCCCACAAGGTCAAATGCACATCTGCATTTGCTTTTAAATTTAACACTGGAGCTTTATGATGTGAATATTCACCTTGATGAAAAGATACAACTAAAATTTTATAAACATTAATGGACCTGCAACTGATTGGTCTTTTAAAAAGTTACCTTTATTTCATTTTAATATTCAGAAACAACTGCCTAGTTCATACAAATACATACATACACACACAAACATACATTTCTGAAAAACAAGCTTGTTATAACTGCTTTACCACTATGTAGCCTGGTAACATAAAACCTATATAGAACAGAGCCTATTTTTTCATTCTTTTATCAGAGGAAAAAAAAAAATGCCCCAAAACCTGATACTCCTATTGAATCCCATTTTTCTCAAGAAAATTTATTATACAATATTTAACTCAAAATACATAAAAATCATATAATACTCATTGACTCACCAATCAGCTTTATCAAATCTTAACATTTCACCCTACTTATTTATTTATTTATTTATTTTGAGACAATCTCCTCTGTCACTCCAGCTAGAGTGCAGTGGCATCATCATAGCTTACTACAACCTCAAACACCTGGGAACAAGTGAACCTCCCGCCTCAGTTTTCTGAGTAGCTGGGACTACAGGCACACACCACCACACCTGGCTAATCTTTCTGTTTTTTTGTAGAGATGGGGTTTTGCTCTTGCTCAGGCTGGTCTCGAACTCCTGAGCTCCAGCGATCCTCCCACCTCGGCTTCCCAGAGTGCTAGGACTACAGGCATGAGCCACCAGGCCCAGTCTGTTTTAAATTTTTTAATACTACAAATTCAACTGAAGCTCTTTCCATACTGTGCCTCAATCTCATGTCCCTTCTTCTCTTCAGCCCAGAAGTAACCAAAATCCCAAACTACTGCTCGTTATTGCCATGCCTTATGTTTTTACTATACATGTAGAGACAAGTGGTTTTGAATGTTTTAAACTTTATATAAGTATCATACTGTATTCCTGCTCTTTTCACTCAACATCTTTGAGTATTACATTAAGACAAGATGCTCTAATTCAGTCACATTCATTGGTATATAGTATCCCACTTGTGAATATAAACTAACCTACTCTTTTTGAGGACAAGCAGACTGCTCCCAATGTTTTACTATTAGACACACTGTTGCAATGAACACTCTTATCCATGTGTCTTTGTATACTGGACAAGAATTTCTCTAGGTTATAAACCTAAGGAGCCTTGTTCAGATTCAAGTTTTTCAGTTTTTGATTTTTGTTTTGTTTTGATTTGATTTTGCAAATATATACCACTTTATCCTAGGTGGTGGTATGAATTTTCATCAGGAAGCACATAATATTTATTTCTGGTCATTGCTTCTCTTTTGTGACGTTAGCTGCACTGATAATCATCACGGATTGAAAATGGTAATATTATAATTACTGCTCTAAGAATCAACTTCTCTGTATACATCATTGAGCCTTTAGAAGAAATTATAGGTAGGAAAAGGCAAGATAAATCTTTATTTCTTTCCTTTTGTTGACCAGTTTTCAAAATAATGAGTTAGTTCTATAGTATCCTCCAAAGATGACCAATGAAGTTTTTGAAGTTTTTTATTTAAATATTATTATCATCTCATGGATATAGACTTACTTGGTATGTTTCAATTGATTACAACTATTCTTATTATTGCATGAATTGCCTCATTTGGGGGCATGATAATCTCTTCTCATAATTAATGAAACCTTTTGACAGGACCTTCATAGTCTTTCTTGCTTTCTGGCATAGTAAAATGGTTCAAGATTATTTTGCAAATTTCCTACCCTGGATTTGGGATCAGCCATCTTTCCAAAGGGCCCTGACTATTTTAGAGTAAAATGGCATTTGGAGACCATAATCTAGACTTAAGAGTGCTCACTGCTACTGCTTTGGTCATTGTTTCCAAGTCTTTTTAAGGAACAGTACTAGCTTAAGTACTTTTTAAAGATAAAACATAACTTAAAATATTAGCAAGGCAAATCCAGCAATGTAAAAGAAAAAACCATCATGACCAAGTAAAGTTTATTTCAGACATGCAAGGAGTATATCATTAGAATACCTATTTATATAATTCACCACACTAACAGTTCAAAAGAAGAAAGCCCATGATTACTTCAGCAGGTACTTAAAAAGCATCTCATAAAATTTTCTTTAAATTCCTTAATGTGTCCTCATACAGAATTCACAGAAAAAATAAATAAATTCCTTAATGTGATAATGAGTGTCTTCCTAAAATGTATGATAGTCACCATATCTATCCATAATAATGTAGAGCATTTAAGGTTTAACAAGACAAGGATACATACTATTTTTTTAATACTGTACTACCTATACAGCATAGTAAGAAAACATATATAAGGATGGAAAAGGAAGAACTGCCAATGTTTGCAGACAATAGTTTTCATTATATGGAAACAATGGAGTCTACCGAGACTCTTAGAACCAAGTTCAGTAATGTTGCTAGGTAGGATAGGCATATTTAAAAATCAATTATATTTTCATATATCTACAACTTTTTTTGTTTTGTTTTGTTTTTTTGAGACAAGATCTCATTGTGTCACCCAGGCTAGAGTGCAGTGGCATCATCAAAGTTCTGCAACCTCAAACTCCTGGGGTTCAAGTGATCCTCCAACCCTACCCTCCCGAGTAGCTGGGACTGCAGGCATGTGCCACCATGCCCGGCTACTTTTTCTATTTTTTGCACAGGCAGAGTCTCGCTATGTTGCTCAGGCTGGTCTCAAACTCCTGGCTTCAAGCGATCCTCCACTTCCTCTTCCCAAAGTGCCAGGATTTTACAGGTGTGAGCCAGCGTGCCTGGCTATTAAAATTTTTAAAGGATATTATTTGCAATATGAACAAGAGCTCTAAGGAACCTATGAATAAATTTCTCCAAAGAAGTAAAACTTCAAGGAACCTACAACGATGGAAGGGAAGACACAAGTAATAGTCATATATGGGTAATTGCCTATAGCAGGCCATGTTGGAAACAGGGAGAAAAAGACAATGCATGCCTAGCCTGCAGACAGTCTACTACTGCTATGCAGAAATGTAGATCCAGTGTTGCCATATCTGATTTTTCTAAGAGAAACTAGAAATCCACATTTCTACAAGGAGTCCCTTGATTTTCATATGTTGGTAGCAAATTCAAAGTAATTTTAAACACTGTACAGGACAAATAAAACACATCTGTGAAAGAACCTGGTCCGTGGGTTTTCTACTCCTGCAACTAACCACCACTTCTTTAGATACTCAACTTTATTTCTGGATTTTGTTTAAGCCAGATATGTGAAAGGTTATAAAAGTGTTGAAGATACTGTCTCTTACATTACTAAGAGACCCCTAGATAAGAAACCCACATAAGAAAATCTCTTTCAGAATTCAAGGCTACAAAAAGCTTTGTCTGAGCCTGGACAATAGCAAGACCCTGTCTCCACAAAAAATAGAAAAATTAGCCTGTAGTCCCAGCTACTCAGGAGGCTAAGACATGAGGATAGCTTGAGCCCTGGCGTTTGAAGTTGCAGTGAACTATGATGATGCCACTGCACTCTAGCCCAGGCAACAGAGCAAGACCTTGTCTCAAAAAAAAAAAAAAAATTTTTTTATTTGCTGTTCTTGAGGAAATGGTAAAATGGGTAATATCTGAAATATCTGAAGGTTTTTAATGTATAAAACATGAATGTCTAGCATTAATTAACTTAATCTTCATTATAATCCTATAAAGTAGACATTAGGACTGTCCCCATTTTACCAACAAGGAAGCTGAGACACAGAGAGTTAAAGATCTTGATCAAAGTCACACAGATAGTAAAATTACAGAGCCAAAATTCACACCCAGGTAGCTTAGTTTCTACAGTTTTGCTCTTCGATTCTGGCAATAACCACAAAACTGAATGTCTCTTTTCTTGTCTTAGCTGCCTCACCAACCACAACTACACTGGCCTTATGTTCTGAATTATTATAGTCCCTCTCCCAACTATTCCTACTATTTTTTTTCTTTTTTAAAGTAGATGCTGGTAGTTCATGCCATCTCACATCCTCTGCACAGCAAGGCAGGGCTAAAATAATTAATTAATTAACTCAATAGGAATAACTATTTATAGATTTGAGTTCAGCCCAAAGAATGAACAAGTTTTCAAGTTATGCAAGGCTGAGCTCTAGTCCCCTTACTAGCTGTGTGAATTTAAACAAGTCACTCCAGAATTTCAGCTTTCTCATCTGTAATATGAGGTTATTACCTCTTCTTTCAGTTTTACTATAAAACTTAAATGAGAGTTTTTAAATCCACTAGAAATTTTAAAATTTATATGTGGCTCATATTTTATTTCTACTGACAGCATCATACTAAATCCGGCAGTAAAAAGTAAAAAATAAAGGTGAAATTAGTTTTAATAATATATTTAACCAATATATCTAAATTATCATTTCAACATATGATCAACATAAAATTTATTATGTATTTTATACTCTTTTTTTTGTACTATGGCTTCCAAACACACTATGTACTTTTATACTTATAACAGCATGTCTCAATTTGTACACTACATTTTCATCAGAAATACCTGAATTGTATTTAGATTTCATAAAATTTATCACTGATAAAGTAGACTCATATTCAAGTTGTTTAAAACATATTTAAAAGTTTTCCAATAATTGAATCAAGTACCAAAAAAAATTTGTTTTCCTCAGTTGAAATAGCCACATTTCAAGAAGCCAATGGCCACATGCAGCTACTAGTTACTGTAATGAACAGTGCATCTAACAAATAAAATGCCATTAAAGGGTGACTGTTGTTATAAATTAAATGAAAATGGCACTGTGATTCACACACACAGGTGAGAGAATGCAGATATGAATCATTTTGTGGGCATACGATAAAGGTAATTCCAACAGGTGGGGTACCAAATTACTGATATGGACAGGATGGTGACTCATTCAAACAGAGGAAACAGAATAAGAAACTTAAAATTATGATTCCTACCTAGTCCCACTCAGAAAAATCTTTATTTTTTTGAACCAAAATTTTAGAACAGTTTGAGTATTCACATTTTCCACATAAGAATTAAATGTTTTATCAAATAATTACGTCTCAAAACACCCCCCCCAAATGCCACCCAGATAGGCCTAGGAAGCATATGCTATCTAAACATATTATAGAAATGAATCTTAGGAAATATATATAGAGATCTTTTACAAAATGAAATATCCTCCAAAGTCTTAAATCTACTCTAGGATTTAAAATTCAAGAGTTTGTCTTTAAAGAACTCCTTGGGAATATGTAAATGTACTGTTTCCAAGATGTTAATAGTGGTTACTTCTGAGTGGAGACATTAAGAGTCTTCCCCCAACTAGACTATCTTTTATTTTTATAGCCCAATTCCCAATATATCAGATTTCTGTAAATCTAGCCCAATACTTAAAATCAACCAACAAGAATGTATGGGCAACTATTTGCTTTATACTATGTCACTACACCAACAGTCCTCAACCTTTCTGGCACCAGGGACCAGTTTCATGGAAGACAATTTTTCCACAGACCAGTGGTGGGGATAGTTCCACGATGATTCAAGCACATTACATTTATTATGAAGTCAAACCTCTCTGCTAATGATAATCTGTATTTGCAGCCACTCCCCAGTACTACCATCACCGCCTCAGCTCCACCTCAAACCAGGCATTAGATTCTCAGAAGGAGCGTGTAACCTAGATCCCTCACATGCACAGTTTACAGTAGGGTTCACGCTCCTATGAGAATCTAATGCCGCTGCCGATCTGACAGGAGGCGGAGCTTATGCGGTGATGTGAGCGATGGGGAGCAGCTGTAAATATAGATGAAGCTTCACTGGCCTACAACTCACCTCCTGCTATGTGGCCTGGTTCCTGATAGGCCACGGACCAGCACCGGTCTGCAGCCCGGGATTGGGGACCACCGTCATACATTATATGGATAACCACTTTAATCAATTTTTGATGTGGTAAAAGCTTTTAACTTGAAATATTAGTGCCTCAGGATGTAATGCCCCTCCTATCTGTATATGAATGAAATACGAAATACATTTCAAAGAATGTACTAGTTGCATTTTTAAAAACCGTTTGTGATATATGTGAAAGAGAAGAATGCTATTACTACACTAATTCTATTCAAAACCAAGTATGAATATATTGATTAAATAGCTCTAGTTTTTACCTGCCCCCCTTCTTCTGATCCACTCTCCCTTTCTTCTGATATTAATACCTCAATTTTTCTTTGGGGAACTAATACTCTCCAACTCTCAGTCACATATTTCCAAAGAGGCTGACCCCACTTCCGATCTCAAAATAAGCATAAAACTAACCCAAGTGAACCTGAAAAGATTCAATCCAGTACTTTTTTGTTTTAACTTGAGGGCAGGAGATCTCTTGCCACGGAAGTTACTGAGCTAAACAGAAAATAAACCGAAGGCCAGCTTTCCTGACAAATTAAATATATCAGCCAAGCTTGGACTCACACCTTTAATCCTAGCACTCTAGGAGGCTAAGGCAAGAGGATTGCTTAAAGTCAGGAGTTCGAGACCAGCCTGAGCAACAGCGAGACTCCGTCTCTATTAAAAATAGAAAAATTAGCTGGGTGTGGTGGCGTGCACCTGTAGTCCCTACAGGGAGGCTGAGGCAGGAGGATCTCATGAACCCAGGAGTTTGAGGCTGCAGTGAGCTATGATGATGCCACTGTACCCCTGACTGGGCAAAAAAGCAATACCCTGTTTCAAAATAAATAAATACATCAAAATATTAACAATAGTTATCTTTAAATAAAGGAAATATCAATATTTTTCTCCTTCTACCTAGTGTTGCACATTCTTTCAATTTTGTAGTCTTTTTCTTTAAAAGACTTTTAGCATATAATACGTTAAGTGAAATAAAATTTAACAGCATTAATATGAAATAAAAATCCACTATTCCCTTTTCTGTGACTAAATCCCCCTTATAAAGAAAAGCACTTGTCACTAAGAATATCATCCTCAAAGCCCAGACTGGATATATCGAATAGCATACATTTGTTTATCAGGAGGCAGACCTGCACAGAAGTTGTAGCAACCAAGGCATGAGGTAATTAGGACAAAATAGATGCAACTAATTGGCAACTATCTAATTTCTTTAATTTAAGAACATCTGTTATGAATTTTTCCATGTAACATCATGCACAGAAAAAATAATTAAGAAAACATTTAGCAAACATTTCTTAAATACTCATTATAGTCCAGGCCTTCTGGCAGAACAATCACAACCTACTGGTTAATACTGGTCAATCTTTAAACAAGCTAGCTGCCACCATCAAAACACTCTCTGATCCACATAATGAGAGATTCCCAATGGAAAGCATAACTGATGGCAATATCATACCTTCCAAGGCTGCAGCTTGCTCTCTCAATCCTCCCCTCAATTCCTCAATGATCAGACTACAAGATTATCAAAAGTACTTCCCCACCAGAAAACGATTGACACTCCCTGAGCTACAGTGTCATTCAAAGAAGAGTGCCCTTAAGCAGGAGGATCACTCCAGTTCAGGAGTTCAAGGCTGTATTGCCTTATGCACCTGTGAACAGTCACTGCACCCCATCCTGGGCAACACAGGGAGATCTTGTCACTATTAAAAAAAAAAAAAAAAAAAAAAAAAAAAGACAAAGAAGAGTACCCTTGCTAGATGTGGTCTCAGCTCAGCCTACCTGTCCAAAGTGAGCAGGGTAGCCCAGCATGTGCATATATAGTAATTTTGCCACATTGCGACATCGGTATGTGTTGTCTTCTTCTCTAAAAGATGACCGGATTGCAGCACATTCTTTCTGGATCATTTCTCGTTCTTCGGCTTGGGTTCGGGCTGTCCGGATGGTCCGGATCAGCTCCCGCAATCTGATGGGGGCTGGCATCCTCTGGATATGGAAAGACATTAAATAGAGATATTCACATTTTTCACTACCAAAACCATTCATACAACTTATTTAAATTGACTAATTTTTAAGAATTCAAGACTCGCTAAATTCAGTTTAGCTAAGTTAAGCAAAGCTTGTTGAGCTTCAGCAAAGCTATTAAACACAAACTCCTCAAACTCAGTAAATTTCTAGGAAAGGCTACAAACAAAAACATCAAATGAAGCCAGGTGCAGTGGCTCATACCTGTAATACCAGCTACTGGGGATGCTGAAGCAGGTGAGGATTGCTTGAGGCCAGAAGATCAAGACCAGCCTGGGCAACATAGGGAGACCTCATGCGTGTGTGTGTGTGTGTGTGTGTGTGTGTGTGTGTCATTTTCTTTCTCTCTCTCTCTGTGTATGTGTGTGTGTGTTTGTGTGTTATTTTTTTTTTAAGCCAGGCGCAGTGGCATACACCTATAGTCCCAACTACTTGAGAGGCTGAGGCAGGACGATCACCGGAGCCCTGAAGTGCAAGACCAGCCTGGGCAACATAGTGAGACCCCATTAAAAAAAAAAAAAAAAAAGAGTTAAGTATTAAATTAAGCAAAATAAGACACAGAATACACTAATATATCAAGTCCATCACTAATATCAAAATACTTCAGGAACTAAATCAACCCAAATCTTTACTCAACTCTTAAAGAAATAAGGAAAGGCCTATGCTTAACCTTAGAAAATACAGCTATTATATTTTCTGCTAACCTGCTGTTAAATGCTTAAACACAACATAGCTCAACAAAGTATCAGATAAATATAATCACAATCATACTTCAACTCCACAAAATATGAGAGATTAAGAGAGAAGACCCGGCCGGGCGTGGTGGCTCACGCCTGTAATCCTAGCACTCTGGGAGGCCGAGGTGGGCGGATCGTTTGAGCTCAGGAGTTCGAGACCAGCCTGAGCAAGAGCGAGACCCCACCTCTACTAAAAATAGAAAGAAATTATATGGACAGCTAAAAATATATATAGAAAAAATTAGCCGGGCATGGTGGCGCATGCCTGTAGTCCCAGCTACTCGGGAGGCTGAGACAGGAGGATCGCTTGAGCTCAGGAGTTTGAGGTTGCTGTGAGCTAGGCTGACGCCACGGCACTCACTCTAGCCTGGGCAACAGAGTGAGACTCTGTCTCAAAAAAAAAAAAAAAAAAAAAAAAAGAGAGAAGACCCATTTACAGATTAAAACACATCTAACAAACAGTAATCATCTTTGTACATTGGATATATAATACTTTGAAAATGTGATGAGGAAAAATAATAATAAACCCACCTCAGAGAAAAAGGTGTTAGTGTCATGAATAGCATTTAAAAATAAAACACATACCAGGCCCTGTGGCTCACACCTGTAATCCTAGCACTCTGGGAGGCCGAGGCAGGATGATTGCTTTAGCCCAGGAGTTTGAGACTAACTTGAGCAAGAGTGAAGCCCTGTCTCTACTAAAAATACAATAATTAGCCGGCTGTCATAGCACTTGCCTATAGTTGCAGCTACCAGGGAGTCTGAGGCCCTTAGAGGATCACTGAATCCAGGAGTTTGAGGTTGCAGTGAGCTATGATGACACCACTGCATTCTACCCGGGGCAACAGAGTGAGAGTCTGTCTCTATAAAAAATAATGATAAAATTTTAAAAAGCAAAAGATATACACTAATAAAGGACCTGTAGACAGCCAAAACAGTCGTGGAAAAAAAAGAACAAAGGTGGAGAATTTGTACTAATTTCAAGAATGACTACAAACCTACAGTAATCAAGACAATGTGGAACTGAATTTAAGGACAAACTAAGAGAATAATGGAACAAAATGGAAAATTTAGGAAAAGACACACACATATGTTCAAATGATTTTCAACAAAGAAGCCAAAGTTATTAAATAGGAGAAAGATATCTATATGGGGGACAAAAAATTGACCTCAAACCTAACTTCACACTTTACACAAAAATTAACTCAAAATGAATCATAGACATAAAAGTCAAAGCTAAAACTAAAATTAACCCAGAAAAAAATACAGGAGAAAAATCTTTGCAAACTTCGGTTAAACAGAAACTTTGCACACAAGCATAAAGTATTAAAAAAAAAAACACTTAATAAACTAGACTTTATAAAAATGTAAAACTTTTGCTCTTCAAAAGATGCCATTATGAAAATAAGGCAAGCCATGGAAAGAGTAAAAATATTCACAATATATATCTATCAAGGGACTTATACTCAGGATATATGTTTTACAACTCAACAATAAGCCAACTGTATTTAAAAATGGATAAAAGAAAAATATTAAAAATGAGTAAAAGATTTGAATAGACACTTATCAAAAAAAGATATATAAATGGCCATAAGCACATGAAAAGATGCTTAACATCATTAATTAGCAAGGAAAGGCAAATTAAAACCATAATGAGATTCTGCTCCATACCAGTAGCATGGCTAAAATTAAAGACTGGCCATACCAAGTGTTCATGGGACTAAAAATGGTTCAACTATTTTTGGAAAACAGTTTGGAGGTTTCCTATAAACTTAAACGTACATTTAGCATATGATTCAGCAAATGTACTCAGTGTTTACCCAGAAGTATTTACCCACGAGTAATGAAAATATACATCCTCACCAAGACGTGTACATAAATGTTCACAGAAGCTTCATTTATAATTGCCAAAAACTGTAAATAACCCAAATGTCCACAAACAGGTGAATGGATAATGGTGTATCCATATAATGGAATACTTCTCAGAATAAAACAGAACCAGTGTTACACAACATGGGTAAACCTCTGGCCAGACTAGACTACAAAAGAAAAAAAGAAACAACACAAATTACCAATATCAGGAATGAAAGAGGGGATTATCACTAGAGATATGGAAAGGATAATTAGGTAATACTATGAACTACTCAATGCACATCACAACTGGGTATCCATATACAAAAGTGAAACATAACCTAAACCTAACTCAAAATGGATCATAGTTCTAAATGTAAAATGTACAACTATAAAACTTTTGGAAGACAACATACGTGAAAACCTTCATGACCTGGAGTTAGGGAAAGAGTTCCTGGATATTTGTTACACCAAAGACACAATCCATAAAAGAAAAAAAATGAGGGCCAGGCGCAGTGGCTCGCCCCCGTAATCCTAGCACTCTAGGAGACCAAAGCGGGCGATTGCTTGAGCCCAGGAGTTGAGGTTGCAGTGACTGACCTACGATGATACCACTGCACTCTAGCCAAGGCAACAAAACAAGAGCCTGTCTCACAAAAAAAAAAAAAAGTCACCTAATGGCAAGGGAAGAAACAAAAATAGCATCAAAAACAAACAAACTAATTAAAACCCATATATAGAGGAAACAAGTAGTTAAAAAACATAGAGGCATGTATTCTCCATACCTGTAAGAGTAGGAAATTGATAAGTATTGCATTTATTGAATCTTAAATGTGAAAAAAGGTCTTATCTAAAAAAATGACTTGTCCTTTCCAAAGTACACAAAATAAAGGCTGCTCACCATCAGCTATGGGGAATACGCAGTCAGGACTTAACCCAGTCTGCTCTTTTACCTTGCACAAATAACTTTCTCTCTACTTCAGAACCCACACTACCCACTGTGAGCTCTGAGCTACAGACAGCCAACAACAGAACATGTAACCAAAAAGCTGGAGCTCCTGCTGCTGCTATATAGTCATTCTTCCCCCAGAGCTAAGGGCATCTGGCCTCTAAATCTAAAAAAAAACCCTAAATTTTAATTTTTCAATAATAAAAATCTCCCCCTTTTCTATCCAACACAAAGATTGTACTTGAAGAAGGCTTTCTTGCTGAACAATGAGACTTTAAAGATTCAAGTAAAGGAATTAGATTTCAATTAACTTTCTAACACATTTTTTTGCTTTCTAACATATCTTAGAGATACTCACTGTCATTAAACTGACTTAAGCTGGTTTTTCACTGCCTTTGTGTTTTTGTAGTTTTCTTTCTTTTGGGGGAGGGAGGGACCGGGAAAATACACATCTATTTCCCCCATATGAAGACATGTGTTCAAAGAAGGGAAATGGCCTACGAAGTGAAAAAAAGGGGAGACCAATGTTAGCACATCACTGTTTGAATAGCAGAGTAAATCAGAGGGTGGGTATTTTGATCACTGGAGAAGCAAGCACCATTGTGGGACAAGGACTGCTTTTTCATCAGGTTTCACCATGGCCTAGAATGATGAAACACTCAAGATTATCCAACTTGTCATGGGTCACACTTCACAAAAAAATTTAAAAAAAGAATATCTAACTTTCTATGCTTTTTGTTTCAGGCTCACAATGCAACTTCCTGATCATTACATGTCCTCCCAAGGAAATCAATTCCCAAGTACCTCCATACAAGGAACATTGTGCTATGGAATGCAGACACAGATAGACACAAGAAGAAAACCATATCCCCCTTGTGAATTACTACATCTAACTTACAAACCACTACAAGTGATCGATCTGAATCACCTGTAAGTGAACTACTAAAATGCAGTTTCTGTATCTTCAAGGCTAAGGAACAGGCAGTGGAACGTGTGACCACATGGAGTTACCAACACACTCTGTCTAGGCAGCCAGCGGGCATCCCCCTAAGAGGTCTTAAGTTCATTTCTCCCTAAATTGACACAGTAATTACACTAATCTTTATGCTTAATTACCCATAACCAAAATTCACCAAAACTCAAATTTTAAAAAAATAGATGTATGTAAATGCAAACATGCCTACTGAACAATTCAATAGCATTAAGATGCATGAAAAGCAATAAAGCCCAAGTAAACAATGATAGGTAAACAAGAGAAATATCTATTAATAATTTGACACTAATAAAATAAAAAGCAATTTTTCACTCTCCCAACCCTAATGCTATTAACAAAAACATACTAAGGTGTCCTCAATTCAAGAAATGTCATCAAATTCCCAAAGCAAAATTTTAGAGTTTTTGTTTTGGAGGGGTTTTTTGTTTGTTTGGTTGGTTGGTTGGTTTTTTGAGACAGGGTCTCACTTTCACTGCGACTTCAAACTCCTGGGCTCAAGCAATCCTCCTGCTTCATCCTCCCAAGTAGCTGGAACTAAAGGCTCCCACCACCACATCCGGCTAATTTTTTGTGTTTTTGGTAGAGCCTGGGTCTCGCTCTTGCTCAGGCTGGTCTCGAACTCCTGAGATCAACTCCAGAGCTCAAGCAATCCTCCCACCTCAGCCTCCCAGAGCGCTAGGATTACAGATGTGAGCTATCATGCCCAGCCCAAAATTTTAGTTTTTTAAAGACATGTCCCAAAGGGTATAATTAATGTTCAGGGAAGTTATCTGTGCTGTTGTAAACCATATGCCTTTTCAACTTCTATATATTTTCTGACATCTTTCATGTAACAGATATGTACAACTTCAATAATAAAACTTGCTTTGGGCTGGGTGCGGTGGCTCACACCTGTAATCCTAGCACTCTGGGAGGCCAAGGCAGGAGGACTGCTCGAGGTCAGGAGTTCGAGACCAGCCTGAGCAAGACCGAGACCCCATCTCTACTAAAAATAGAAAGAAATTAGCTGGACAACTAAAGATATATAGAAAAAATTAGCCAGGCATGGTGGCGCATGCCTGTAGTCCCAGCTACTCGGGAGGCTGAGGCAGTAGGATTGCTTAAGCTTAGGAGTTGGAGGTTGCTGTGAGCTAGGCTGACGCCACGGCACTCTAGCCCAGGCAACAGAGCGAGACTCTGTCTCAAAAAAAAAAAAAAAATTGCTTTGAAAATTTGAACAAATTAACAAAAACTACAAAAATGAATAAAGCAAAATTAAAACTTTCAAACTCATCTCAAAAAGACTTACCTAAGGGCATTTTTCTACAGAATAACAAGTAGAAATATTAGAAAGTTATGTAATACTATATTAAATTTTCCCTAGCATATTCTTCATCCAAGTTCTATTAATTCTGGATACAAAAGGGGGGGGGGTAAGAGGGTGTCCACAGATAATTAAAGGTCGTACAACACTCATTTATACAAGTTTCTGGTACTAATTAGTTAGAAATGGAGGGTAGAAAGTCCCACTGATAACAGTGTCAAAATAAAATACCTAGCAATAAATTTAGTAAAAAAGGTACAGGAACTACGTGAAGAAAACTATCAAATCTATAAAACATCTATTGAAAAACCTAAAATTAATTTGAACAAATGGAGACACATCATAACAACAAAAAATTATCATTAACAAATGTCAGGCCTCCAAAATTAATATATCAATCAATACAATGTAATTCCAAGCAGTGGGCTTTTTTTGAGTTTTTTTCTGAACTCAAAAGTATTTTCAATCCATACAGATAAAAGAATAAATACTTAAGAATAGTAAAAAAATGAAAAACTATAGTGATAGGAACTTTTCTTCATAGAAAGTAACTTTCTAGCTATCAGTTACCCAAAACAGTAAAAAAAATGGTAAAGGAAGAAAAAAACAGAACATGTGAAACTGGAGAAAATATGGGACCTTAACATATAACAAGGTGCCTTTTAATTCATTGAGGAAAGAATGGTTTACTTGGTCCTGGCATAAGTGGCTCGCTATACAAAGGAAAATCACATACCCCCCACCTCACACATCATGTAAATGTTAACTCCAGATGAATAACTATATTAATGGTTAATTTTTTTAAACCACAATATTAAAAAGAATATTTAGGAGAACATTTCCATATTCTTAGTACGGAAGGAACTTGTCTAAGACAGTTTCAGAAGCCATAGAGGAAAAGAGGGACATTTATGACTATTTAAAAATGTCTGTGACACAAATGAGGTTAAAAGAAAAATGAAAGACAAGAAAAATACATGTGCTATATGACAAAGAATTAATATTCCATAAAGTGCTCCTACAAGATAAGAAAAGGAGAAAAACAACTTAAGAGAGAAATGAAAAGGAAATCCAAATGGTCATTAAGCATATCAAGTAAATCTAAACCCAGTAATAGGAAAACTAAAATTAAGACAAAACTGAGACACCATTTATCATCCAGCAGACTAGTAAAAATTAGGTATTTACATCCAGCGGTTTAATGATATGGTTACTGCTAATAGGGGTGAAAATTATGACAACCTATTTAGAGAGTAATCTGTCAATAACATTTAAAACACATTCCTCTTAACCCAGAAATCCCACTTTGGAGACTCTAGTCTGTAGAAATAAAAGCACCAGCAAATACGGTGACATGTACATGGATATTTATTGTAGCACTGTTTACAGTAGCAAAAATCTAGACACAAGCTAAATGTCTATAAGAAAATAGCTGAATAAATTATGGTACATTCATGCTACAAGACACAACAGCTATTTAAAAGTTGCTCTCTCAATGTACACCTTAAGGCCGGGCTGGGTGGCTCACACCTGTAATCCTAGCACTCTGGGAGGCTGAGGCATGAGTGCTTGAGGTCAGGAGGCCAGCCTGAGCAAGAGCAAGACCCCTGTCTCTTCTAAAAATAGGAAAAATTAGCCGGGCATGGTGGCGTGCACCTGTAGTCCCAGCTACTCAGGAGGCTGAGGCAGGAGGACTGTTTGAGCCCAGGAGTCTGAGGTTGCTGTGAGCTAGGCTAATGCCAAAGTACTCTAGTGTGGGTGACAGAGCTAGACTAGTCTAAAAAAAAAAAAAAAGAAAGAAAGAAAAATAAACCCTTAAAGCCAGGTGTGGTGGCCTACCCCTGTAATCCCAGGACTTTTGGACCACAAGGCAGGAGGATCACTTGAGGCCAGTAGTTTGAGGTTGCAATGAGCTATGATGAGGCCATTGCACTGTAGCCTGGGCAAGAGAATGAGACCCTGTCTTAAAAAAAAAAGAACAAGATAGAATTATATTTACTGAAGATGATAATGTTAAGAAACGCTTTTTATAGAGTAATATAAACAATATGATCTCTCTTTTGTAAAGGCAAAGATTTCCCATATATGCACATTTATGTTAATATATAAAGTCCTAAGTATGGAGAGAAATACTGAAGATACTCACAATCTGGTAAAATGGTTGAGGAGTAATAATGCAAAGGGTTGTGGAAATTAGCAGCTTTCTTAAAAGAATATCTTTCCATTTTTTCACTTATTACAATGGACAATTACAAAAAAATCTCACAAGGATAAAAGTATATCATTCAAACACAAAGCCAGGTGTAGTGGTGTGTACCTGTAGTCTCAGCTATTTGGGAGGCTGAGGCAGAAAGAGCGCTTGAGCCCATGACTTCAAGGCTGTAGTGTGCTATGATCATGACTATGAACAGCCACTGCATTCCAGCCTGGGCAACATAGTGAGATCGTGTATCTTAACACACGCACGCACGCACATAAAATGGGGGAAAATCAGTAATAAATCACTGAACTATCAACATATGTCCATTGTTGGGAAAAAGACTGAAGTTCCCAACTTACTCTTAGTTCCTCAGTATAATGAATTATATAACAGATATTCGAAATAAAGAAAAGATGGTAGGAAAAGCAGATTTCTTTGCTGTCACTTGACGCTCTTGCTGAGTAAATCACAAACAGAAAAAGGTTAATGTCTATTTTGGAATTAAATATTTAAATACTCTAATGCTTTCAAAGATAGGAGACAAGATTTTACATGTTTTCTAAAACTGAAAATAAACTTCAGTGACATTAACGCTACCAGCCACAAGTAAATGGCTTGCAGTAGAATCCTGTAACTCAATCAAGGACCCTGACTGCTTTTGGCTCTAGCATTGACTAAATTACCATATGTCAGAGTACCTGAACAATTTTCCCAAATTCCTATCTTTCATCTACTCTACCCAGTAACTACTAAGTGCCAGGCACAGTGCTGTGTGCCACAGATACCATAAATTAGATAGTTCTCAGAAGCTCAAGGAAAAAGAGACTATTCAACAAGTACTAAAAGGTGCTACACCCCTATGCCTGTGGGTAGAGAATATGCCCGCAGGTAGAGAAGAAGGAAGAATGGGTTCACTAGATAGAACAGAGAAAGAAAAGCTTTCCAGATATAGGCAGAACATGTACAAAAAGAATGAACGGTACAGTTCAAGCCATGGGGGGGGAAAAAAATAGAAAGATCAAAAAAAACAAAGAATAAATAAAAAAATTATATAAAAAAAAGAATGAATGGGTATGGAGTATTCAAGGAACAGCAGAAAGTTCAGTGTGTGTGTAAACGAAAATGATACAAACAAATGCTAGGAAAATCAAGGTGTAAGCTACTTCCTCATTCTACTTTCTTTAATAATCAACATCATTTATTAAGCTTTTATCATGCAAAGTTTCTAAAGAAAACACAGAGCCCATGCTCTCACTGGTGGAGAAAAATACACATTTTAAAACATCAAATATATTGAGTACTACCACAATAGTAGGTTCTTTTTTCTTACAATAAAGATTTTTCTCCTTCAATAACAATACCAAAAACCTAATATCTACAAAGATTCAATTAATTTTATGCAGTGTGCCTAATTATTTTCAGCTAGTTTTCCCAACCAGTCATCTCAAACCAATATTTTCATCATATTTTAAAAGTATAACGATTTCAAATTTTTCAAAAAATGGAAGGGAATCAATCTTTCATGCAGATTTGTTAACAAAAAGAAATTTTTAAAAATCTTTCCTTTTCTTCAGCTTAAAAGTGAACAATTTCTCAATAGTGAGGTTTAGGTTCACTAACTTGAACTGTGAAACCAATAATGGAACTCCTTTTACTTTGAGTTGTACAACTGTATTATCCTTTACAAAAGTTACCTCTTACAACCAAACACAATTTGAGTATCCCTTATCTGAAATGCTCGGGATCAGAAGTGTTTCAGATTTCAGAGTTTTTCACATTTTGGAATATTTGCATTACAACAGATGAGCATCCCCAATCTGAAAATCCAAAACGTAAAATGCTCCATGTCAGTGCTCAAAAAGTTTCAGATTTTGAAGCATTTTGGATTTCAGATTAAAGATGTTCAACCTATAGTGCACATCATCTATTCTATGACAGTCTTAATTTTTTTTTCTCCACATCAGTTCCTAAGCAGACAGTCTTAATTTAACCCAAAGGATTACAAAAAGGGGAGTGCAAAAAGTTATTTCACAGTTCCAAACATCTAAGACCACGTTTTTCTCATATTTGATACTCCCAGGAATCTGTAACTTTAACCTCAAAACCAGACAAACTGAAAAGTCTAGGATGCTCAGTGTAACACACACAAGCTGGAGTTTGCAAAGCAACTGCCTATCAAGTTACACTGCGACTATTGTACTCTATCCGAGAAACGGGGAGAAAAACCACTTGTCTTTAAGATGTCTTTAATTATTCATAAAGTACAAAGGTCACATGTATTTTCCTCAGCTTTTAAAAAACTTTTTCCTTCTAAACCTTAATTTTTCACTAACATTTATAACTTACTAATTTTATCTCTCCAATGGTATGAGTAGGTTTTTAAAAAAAGTTAAACTTCCAAGTACCTAGTGAAAAAAGCATTTCTTATTTCAACCGTTTTATCCTAAACCTTGTCCGTTTATACTAAAGTGTCAGCTAATGCTGACTCAACAAGTTTTCCAAGTGTGGGGTTCCCCCCGCCACTCAGGACACTTCAAACTTTGACAGGTTTCTTCTAGTAACCAGAATGCAGAATTAAGTGCTTTATGTTACTCTTTCAGTTAAGAAAAAAAAAACTTACATGTATTTTCAAGATAAAAATGACATCTCTTTTCCCTTTTCTCTTTTCTGGCTTCACTGAAATAGAATTTTCTACACAAAAAGGCAACCAGAAAAATCCTAATATGTTCTGACAGAGATATGATTTTCAAAATCTATAAGCCAAGAAATACAAGAGGTTATATAAATATGTATGTTCTCTTAATTTTAAAATTACTTGCTACTTTAAAAACATTATCCTGCATTAGAAAGCGAATAAAAGTAACAGATGAAAGAAAGCCAAAATCAAGAACCAAAAACAATTCATAAAGCAAAGAAAGACTAAATTACAAGCACCTAGCCAGGCAGGTGGCTCACAATTGTAATCCTAACACTTTGGTAGGCTGAGGCAGGAGGATCAACTAAACCCAAAAGTTTGAGACCAGCCTGGGGAACACAGTGAGATGCCATTTCTACAAAAAATAGAAAAATTAGCCAGGCATGGTAGCATGGGCATGTAGTCCCAGCTACTCAGGAAGCTGAGGCAAGAGGAGCCCAGGAGTTTGAGGTTGCAGTGAGCTATGATGACGTCACTGCACTCTAGCCCCAGCAACAGAGACTCTGTCTCAATAAATAAATAAATAAATAAATAAATTACAACAGCTAAACAAGTTGCTGCTATTTAAAGCAAGGTAATAATTTATATTTTTCTGAAATTAAACCTAAATAAGAGTTTTAAAGTTTTGGTATCAATTAAGTCCTGCTGCACACATTAAATTTAAAAATCCTCATCAAATGCAAATAAGGAGATTAAGCATTGTGAAAATCTGTTCTGGTATGTAGATTCCCAATTCATTTTTAATTAAAAATAATCTTTGGAAAATATTCAACTTTTGATATTTGTATGATTTAGTTTTTATAAGTCATAAAAAACTTGGGTTTTTGCTTTTGTTTGCATACCACTGACTTTTAAAACTTTAAAGTAAATACTGGGGTGAAATATCACCAAGGTGTTTCCAGCAATTTCTGTATTTTATAGTTTCACTCTAAAATTTGCCCTCAAATCTAGAAATATCAGTGACAGACCAGATCGGAGAACAAGCAAATGCTCCCAAAAGAAAATGAATGGAGGCCGGGCACAGTGGCTCACACACCTATAACCCTAGCAATCTGGGAGGCTGAGGCAGGAAGATTGCTTGATCTCAGGAGTTCGAGACCAGCTTGAGCAAGAGTGAGACCCAGTCTCTATGAAAAATAGAAAAATCAGCCAGGTGTGTTGGCCTGCACTTATAGTCCCAGCTACTTGGGAGGCTGAGGCAGGAGGATTGCTTGGGTCCAGGAGTTGGAGGTTGCTGCGAGTTAGGCTGATGCCACTGCACTCTAGCCCCGGCAACAGAGCAACACTCTGTCAAAAGAAAGAAAGGAAAGAAAGAGAGAGAGGGAGGGAGGGAGGGAGGGAAAGGAAAGGAGGTTTCCTGAAGACTAATGTTAATTAATTCAAGTGTAATGCTCAACAACCATAGACAAAGTAGACATTTGTATATGTGCTGATCAATCCACTAAACAGTACTTTGCCAGTAATTTGTTAAACCAAAAGGACACTTTCCACAAGTGAATGCAAACTACTTAAGAATGAATGACATTTAAATATCAGCACATTATAATATGAAATGAACTGCACTGAATAAAACCTATCTGATAGCTCTTCCAGAAACTGTAAGGGGCTACTTAGTAAATCACTGAGCATTCCATAGGTGTCCATTGTTTGACAGCCCTTAAACCAAAAGAGAAAATTCCATAGCTTCAGAGTAATACACACTCAAAGAACTAATATCTAATAATAACCAATATATTTTTGAAAAAATGTCCTTAAAACAAATAACAAGAACACTGAGTATTTACACTGAAAATATTCCGTCTTCTCCTGAGACAGCACATGACCTGTACAGAAATTTACCTACAGACTCATTTCAACAGCCAGATAAGAATAATACATCTATACGTGCTTAGCAATATTAAAAGATTTGACTCAGTTCTAGTAATTAAATTTCAGCAGTCACTATACTGTGATTTCAAAAAAGTTATTTCTCTTTTGCTGATGTAAAAACCCAGGCTGAAATGAATAGGGGTGATTCAATCATACTCACCCAACTTGAAATGCAGGAGATAACCAGTGCATGATTGTGAAATGCTTTTTATTCAAGCACAGTAGATTGCAAGCATACTTTAAGAGTAGAACAAAAGCGAGGAGATTACGGGTACCTCCAAGGTCCGTATTTTTCAAACTGAAAGTTAAGGCGTATATAGTCCAACAAATATTACGGGGAACAGTGGAAGTGAATACTTAAAATCCACCTATCCCCAGAAAAACCCAATACATTAAGTCAATACACGTATTTTTTAGAATCAGTCAGCACAGATCACTACCGTACAAACACCTGAAAGTTAAGATCACTAAGGAATCATTCCTCTCTTCTGTTAACTAATCACTATAGCAGCCAAACTCTCCTTTCTACCTACGTCAAATTAATATTCTCCACAGGCAAATTTCCATGCTCAGGGATGTATAATACCAAGAAAAATACACCAGTGACAATAAGTACCAAAAAGCTAAATGTACAGCACAGGGCAGGAATCTACAAATGAGAAAACATTTGACAGCTCCCGCCCCCTAAAAGTCATTTAATGTGCTTTATAGACATTTACCGCTGAAGTACACTCTGAGCGAACGGTTCGACGGATCTCCCACACCAAGCCCTAACACGGAAACACAACCAACCGTCCCGACTCCTTCAGGCAATCAGGAAGATCCAGAAGAATTATTAGAAACTGATGTCCGCAGGAGCAGGAGTTTGGGAAGGGTAAACAGTGTACTCGCAGGTAAGTTTAAAAAAAAAAAAAAAAAAAGAACACGGAAAATTGGTAAAGAAGTTGGTCGGAAGGTTAGAGGGAGGCGAGGCCGATGTCCGGTTCTGAGAGGACGGCATTGCAGGGGCAGGCAGCGATTAACTGGGCATTTGGAAATACTGAGTCCTCTGAGAGACTTGACCCGGGTACAAGATACAAGAACGCTGATACGTGGCTCAGAGAAGACACGCGGGGGTGGGGCCCGCCCCGCTAAATCCCAGGCTCCCTGAATGAGCCCTCAAAGGAGGATCACAGCCTGAGAAAGTCAATGGGTTCAAGGAGGCCCGCACCGGCCGGGCAAAGCCACCGCACGGAACGCCGCTGTACGCGGAACCTGCCGGTCCGAGGCCTCGAGGTCGGCCCTCAAGAAGTCGGAGCAGCCCCTGGGGCTCCGGGCCCCTCCTGGCCCAGCCTCTCAGTCCTCTCTCCTCACCCCCCACAGCCTGAGACCAGACCCCTGGGACTGACAGGAAGCTTCCGGCCGAGCGCCCGCGGCAGCGGCGGGGCAAAAGCAGCAATATGCTCTCA
Organism: Eulemur rufifrons; assembly: GCF_041146395.1. Classification (NCBI taxonomy): domain Eukaryota; kingdom Metazoa; phylum Chordata; class Mammalia; order Primates; family Lemuridae; genus Eulemur; species Eulemur rufifrons. The sequence goes on along the minus strand of NC_091005.1, from coordinate 14,959,086 downwards.
GTGCCGCCAGTGACACTCACCGGCCCGAAACCTCGAATGAAACCAGCAGCTCCGGGGGCGGCGGCAGCAGTGGCAGCAGGAACCGAACATCCAAAATGGCGGCTCCCTCGGCCTCACCACCGCTACTGCAGGCGGAGGGATCCTTAGGAAGGAAGGAGTTTTTAACTAACTTCACACACTATTGCAGAAACTTCGGTCCCTGTGTTCACCTCCTGGTTGTTTCAGCGTTGCCACACTGCAACTTCTCGTGCCTCCCCTCTCGGGTTATCCAAGAACTCGGACCCTGCCGAGGACTATTTGCCAAGGGGGAAGCGACTTCTCCTGGCAGAGCGACGCAAAGCGTAGCAAGAATCGGGGCTGTCACTGATGACGCGAGACGCTGCTGCCGAGTCACCGCTGCGATGAGTCTGAGCGAGAAAGATCCGGCCGACCCCGGAGCGGACGGACATTGGTTCCGCTTGGAGGTGTGGGGGGTGGGGCTAGGTTACCAGGAAGCGGTGAGGCCACCTGAAGAGGGCGGGACTAGGTAAGGTAGCCAAGGAAGTGGGAGAGGCGAGGCAAGGTGGGGGCGGAGAACCCAGCCAGGCTAAAAGGTCTTGATCCAGGAGAATCCCAAACTCTTTCTCTGTCGCCTTTGAAACTTTAACTTTCCCTTCACTTTAATTTCAGAAGAATGCTCCGAATAGTCTGGGATTCTATGGTTTTATGGTATCTTTGCAACATATTTTATGAAAAGAGAGGAGGACTCAGAAGAATGGGTTGCAAGCCCAGTACCAATGCTTATTTATTGGACAAGTCACGAACTCTCCAAGACTTCGGTTTCCTCACATACAAAAAGAGAAGATTTCTGTATCCCCCATAACAATAAGATGAAATAAAAAAAAAAAAAAGAGAGAGAGAGAGAAGATTCGGACTGATGATACAAAACCGCTTCCAGAATGGACTCTCTGTCTATGTCTCCATGAACTAACGGCCAGAGCGAAAGAAAGTCTAACCAGACAGTTCCTGGCTAGATAAACATCTGACACAAATATTTTCCATGCCAATGTAAAGAGGGCCCTGGTATCTTGGTCCATTTAAAGGAAAGGTGACCTACCTAGACTAAAATCCTTCAGATAGATTAGCAACAACACGATAAAACACAGCACCAAGCTGGATGCCAAAGAGAACCAAACTAACCACAAATCTTGAGTTTAGGACCTGAGTGTCACAGCCAGGAGTTTGCACTTTCTTCCTTAAACAGTCACTTTCATGCAGGGATGTCAAAACACTTTACAAAAATTGAACTAGATAGGCCCACCTGTACAGTTTTGTCCTTGAACTAATGGGGCTTGCCAAGTGGCTGAAAAGAAAGGAGGGCGAGGGCTAGATAATAATTATCACTTTTATTGTTAAATATTGCTATCACATTATTCACAAAGCACTTTCATTTGTATAAATCTAATTTGACCCGCTGGACAACCTTCTGAGTCAGAATAGGTAAGCATAAGTAACTTAGTTTTACAAATAAGGAGACAGGTTCAGAGAAACTGGCTTGCTAAAAGACCCATGTACTCTCCCCTACCCCACTGGGGTTCTGCTGTAGGGTGCCCATCTTACAAATTAAAAAATAGTACCCACCATCTACCCCTACCCCACCACTCTACACACACACACACACACACACACACACACAGTGAAGTCAACCCAGAGCAAATGGTTTGGAGAGCACAATGCTCATGGAATTCATTCCCTCCGCCATACGACTGTGCGGCGCAGCCCAGGATCACGTGGCTAATAAATAGTGGTTTCATGCCATAATGCAGATTATATACTCTGAGGTATAGCTATGAATGGAACACATGCAAACTCAGTTTGGGATTTCCATAAAAGTAAGAAGTTTGCAGGTTGCAAAGCAAAGCAGAGTTAGCTGCAGCACTCCATTTGGAACGTCATAAAAATTGCTTAGAGGTCAAATTTAAATGTTTGTGAACCACAGAAGAAAAATTAAACCGTTATCTTGAAGAGGAGGAAAGAGCTTTTTCCTACAGTGCCAAGTGGCAGAACACTAAAGAGAAAATGGCAACATTAAAAAATGTAAACCCCCTCCTGGTATTTTTTTTACTCCTGTTTCTCTTTGTTTATAATTACCAACCCCCTCCCCCAGGAATTGAAAATTAAAAGCAATTGCTCCAATATATAACGTAGTCACATTATCTTGGGATTTTTGGTTTCTGTGGCTAGTGATTAAAGTTTAGGAAGGCTTATTCTCCATCTTCTCAAACATAATCTCTATTTCCAGATAAATAAATTATGGCACATTCATAAAAAGAAATACTATGCAGCCAGTAAAATGAGATTACTACCTCTATCTTTATTGTCATGGGATGGCAGACTTAAAAACAATCTTATATAAAACAATGTCATAAAATGCAGTTGTAAAAATTATATATATATATATATATATAGAAAAAAGTTGAAGGACAAAATTAAAACACAAAAATGGTTATCTTTGAATGGTGGGATTATAGAGAATTTTTACTTTCATTGTGCTTTGTTTGGCAATGAGCATACTGTACTTTTATTTGAAAAAAAAAATCTGGATAAGACAATGCATGTTAGGTCCGGAGCCAAGGGAGAGACACACGAAGTCTCATGTGTAGCAAAATGCTGTTTATTTTTGAGCATCTGGGTGCAGATGAGTGTAGGCGAAAAAGCGTCCACCCCGAGGGAGGGAAAGCCTTGGGTTTTATAGAGGGTTTTTCTGGGGGGAGTGAGTACCACTTGCAGAGTAGGGGAGGAGGGTAGCTTCGTCTGAGTCCTTATCAGGGGGTATAGGAATGCCAGCGTGGCTGCAGCTTTCTGTGGTCAAAGTTAGATTTATAACTTGGACTCTCCAGACTCCTGTGGCTTTTGTTTCACAGGCTTTAATGATATTTTTCGAGTTTCCACCCGGAACAAACCTAACAATGCAGTTTAATGGATTTTTGTTTTTAAAACAGCAACAACCTGAGAGGATTAAACAAACTTCTACGAAGAGATAATGCCTGGGAGAAAAGATCATTATTTTAATGGTTTTGTTTATTATTGATAACTTGCGTGCTTCAATTTAACAAACAATAACAACAAGAAACTAAACAGAAGGAGGCATTGGCCAGGAATCAAACCACTTACATTCCAGTTCCGGCTTGATTGAACTCACTGTGTGCCCTGAGCAAGATGTTTAGCATCTCTAGGCCTGTTTACTCAGCTTTCCAGTATTTATTTATGTCTTTCCTGTTCCAAAGTGGATTTAAAGTGACTTGTTGTCTAGAAGGCATCAGATACATGAAAGCACTTTGAAAAATATAAAGCATCATAAGAATAGAAGTATAAAAACTTTTTGTGCCACTTCACAATTCAACTAAAGCATTTATTGACTGCCCACTATAAGTAACAGTAGTACATTGTGTCTTACAATTTACAAAAGCATTTTCATATCCATTGATTCATTTGCTCCTTACACACCATGAGCTTATAAACCATGTAGATGTTACAGCACGACACTTAAGAGTGTAGGTTTCTGGTGTAGACTACTTGAGTTTAAAACCCAGCTCTTCCTTTATTATGTGACCTGAAGCAAGTTACTTAACATCTCTGAACACATCTGAACCTCAGTGTCCCCATCTGTAAAATGGGGCTAATAGCAACAATGCCATCTTAGGGCTGGTGTGATAATTAAATGAGCTGATACATTTAAAACTTTTAAAACAGTGACTGACACATGGCAAGTGTTCAATAAATATTAGGTCTCTTTAGGATTAATGTTATCATCCTCATTTTAGAGATAAGGAAACAAGGGCTCAGAACAATTAAATGATTTGTCTCACTTTCCTATAGCAGAGACTGGACTCAAATCTAAATCTTCCAACTCTGAATTTGTCTTCCAGCCCATATAGCAATCATTCAGTAAATATGCTCCCTAATTCTTTCCACTATGAGACACTGTCCCGGGTATACCAGAATCTGTAACAGACATTGCAAAACTGACTCCCCTCAACCCCAAGCCAGGCCTGGTGGCACATGCCTGTAGTCTCAGCTACTCAGGAGGCTGAAGCAGGAGGATCATTTGAGCCCAAGAGTCCAGGAGTTCAAGTCCAGTCTGGGCAACATAGTCAGATCCCATTATTTAAAAAAAAAAAAAAAGGGACTGCCCCTACCCTCCAGATAATTATAATCTCATTGAGGATAACTAGATTTTTTTTAAAAAAATCCACAAACATTAAAAAGCCAGTGACATTATTATTCAGCAGATAAATCCTAGCTCAAGAAAAGCAAAAGCAGAAAAATGAGAGGCCACTGGGAGCCAGAGCAGTGCAAGAGGGCTTTTTGGAAGACATGATGTATCTGCTGGAATCTGTGGTACTAGAATGGACCCCCTCTTTTGGGCTTAGGGATGCAGTGGGTTTCTTAAATGACTTGATTAGTATCAGCAGCTAAAGTCCATATGACCTTTAGAGCAGATGGGGAAAGCTCTCTCTAAAGAAATTCGGTCAGCACCTTTCACAAGGAACTCTTCCTGCCCCTCCGTGAGCCAGAGATTCCAGCCAAGGAGAGTGAAGAGGGCACAGCCCTGTAGGAAATACAGTGACGTGAGTCAGAGGCGACTCCACTGGCCTCTTTTGTTATCGTTTGAGTCACACGAATCTATAAATAAGCCTGAAAGAGAGAAATTAGTCTCTCTGCTGTTGTTTGTGTAATGTTTTCACAAAAATCATTTTTCACTATTCTTTTAAGCACAGTTCCTGATCACAATTTATCCTGGACTGAGATAAGGGTTTAGGAATTAATCCTTCAGGGATGACAAAAGCTAGAAATGATGTAAAAATTAAAATTCCAACAGCCAACTCCATACACTCTTTGACCTCCTACGAGGAGCATTAGGAAATCTACGATGTATTCCCTCAAAGTTATTCTTGGACTGTAAATGATTCTATATTATGTTGGCACCTTTGGAGAGAAAACCTTGCCCGGTATGAGACTACAATCAACTCAAACCCCAAATTGAGGAAATGAGAAGACAAAACTGAGATCACCAGAGGAGGATGCACTATCCAGAAACAGAACAGGACTCATTTTTTTCTACTTAAGTAATTTTATTTTTTTAATATGGGCACCACTGAGCCAGGTGAGGTGGTACACACCTGTAGTCCCAGGTACTCAGGAGGATCCCTTGAGCCCAGGAGTTTGAGACCAACCTGGGCAACGTAGTGAGACTTTGTCTCAAAAAACAAACAAACAAAAAATGCGGGCACTATAATTTGCCTAGAAGAATCTATAGTAAATTGTTTTTGTTTTCCTGTAGGTACACAGCATCATCTTTTTTTCTCTAAAATCAGCCCTACACTCCATTGTGCAATGCATAGTGTACTGGACTTCTAAAATCAGCCCTACAAGTGCTTAAAATTAGCCTGGAAAGTCCAAGAAGCGTTGGGATATCCACAGTAACTGGGGCAGCCAGTTCCTGGTGCCCAGCTCAGGGAATGCCAAACTCCTTCTCCACCAAGCCGTTCACACATGCCAAAGGATGGCTTAGGATTCTAGCAGGTGCCAGTGTGCGGCGCCTAACTTCTGAGGAGAGGCAGCCAGCTTGTTATGCAAGTAGGTCTCTGGTCTTGGACTTGAAAATCCTCCCTCTAATTCCATATTCCTTGAATAAACTTTTTTTATGAGAAGTGGAAATTTTTTTTTTTGTTTTTTAGAGATGAGGTCTTGCTATGTTGCCCAGGCTGGACTTGAACGCTAAGCAATCCTTGCACCTCACTCTCCTGAGTAGCTGGATCTACAGGTTTCCCCAATGTGCACAGCTAAAGTGGAAAATATTAGACTGAAACATTCAAGACCAAACTGATGTTTTATAGAGAGACATTAATTTATAGGTATCACTTTCTCACATGCAGTAAGGGGACTGTAGAGTCCCCTGGACACATAAAATAGGATTCTGAAATAAAAATTCTGCATAACCAAGAATTGCATTTAAAAATTAATTTGGCTTTTTGCTGTGAGCCTACCCTAAAACTGCTCTTAAAAACAAAGCCTATTAAAAAGGAAAACAAACAAAAGCCAGTTAATTTACATAAGAAACCAAAGAAAAATTAACTTGGCCATCTTGTTTTCTCAGCCTCTCTTTTATCCAGTCTCACAGAATCACTACTATTTAGTCCACTAGAACGTAGAAAATTATAGAAACTGAAAAGTAAACTACTATTATTGAACACCTACTAAATGCTAACGACCTTTACAAATATTTCTGTTAATCCTCATTATTATACCCATTTTACAGATGAGTAAGAAGAGACTCATAGCTAGTAAGTGGCAGAGTCTAAATTTTGAATCCAGGCCCACAGGATTACAGTGATTGCCTGGCAACACTCCTCTCCTCCACTCTGTATTTGTACATTCATTTTTAAGATACTCATTTTTTTAAAGATACTTATTTCTCTAGTTTCTTAGCTTTCTCACAAACATTTGACAGGAGGTACCATTTGCCAAAAGTCTTATAGCTAGTAAGTATAGCGGTGGGATTTAAATTCACACCATTCTGCCTCCCTGGAAAAAGAGATAACCACAAGACACATAGGATCCAGAGAAAACTAAAGTTTATTGACTACAATTAATAAAATTCTGTAGGTCAAGAATTCTCATCAAAGAAATATAGAATTTTTAGGAACAGGAATAATTATATGTGTGTGCATAGACACACAGAGTAGGCAGAGAACCACAGAAATTTAAGAAATGAATGAGAAAATTTGAGACCCACACACAGTTGGGCATGTTAAAATTCATGCCCGGGATCCCCAATTCCCAAGCAAATGCTCAACCCAGGACTAAGGAATTATTTCATTTTCTTCAGCATTTCCAGTCTCCAGTGAAGATCTTCAACGTCACCCTCTTCAGAACCATGAGGGTCAACGGACAGAGTTGCATGAGGTTTTACATCAGGTAAATTGGGCAGCATAAAATTATCAAAACCAATCTTGGCTCTTGATTCTGGCTTTGGAGAAATTTGAGGGTTGAATCCTAGACCTGTGCATTTCAATAAACGTATTAATAATTAAAAGTCACAAGGCAGCCCTCCAGAAAGAAACCCCAGCCTCAAAGAAAGTCAACCACTATTGTTTTTGAGAGTTCAGAATATGCTCTGACTGGAAAACTGGACAATTCCCCCGTCATGGAAATGGTGGTATTGGTTATGATTTGTTGGCAAGCTTCTTCAAGGGCAATCTGAACTTTTAATTTTTATTTTTGTATTTTTTTTAGAGATGGGGTCTCGCTGTGTTGCCCAGACTGATCTCAAACTCCTGGCCTCAAGCAGTCCTCCCGCCTTGGGTCTCCTAAAGTCCTCATGGAGCTCACATTCCAGTAGGGGAGATAGTGAATTATACAGGATGTCAGATAGAGATAAGTCCTAGAGAGAAAAAGAGAGAGAGCAGAGAAGAGGGAGGGGGTTGACATTTTAGAGAAAATAGCCAGGAAGGGCTTCACAGAGAACAGAACATATTTAAGTACAGACTTCAAGGAAATGAGGGACAGAGCAGGCAGATATCTAGAGAATACAGAGCACCAGAAGGAAGTGCAAAGGTCCTGAGGCAGGAATGTGCCTGGTAGGGCAGAGGCAGAGTAAACAAGGGGGAGCGTGGAGGAATGAGGTCAGAGAGAGCATAGGGGTGGGTGGCCTCATCAATTATGGGGAAGATTTTGTTATTCTAAGTGAAATAAAAAGCGATTGGAGGGCTTTAAAAGCAGAGGAGTGACATGATCTCACTTAGATATTAATAGGATCTCTGATGCCAGAGCATCAATTAATGGGGATGAATGGGGGAGCAGGAACAGAAACAGAAAAACCAGTCGAGAGTCTACTGCAATAGTCCAGGCAGGAGATGATCACGGGTTGGACCAGGGTACTGATAGTAGAGAGAGAGGTAAGAAGTGGCATAATTCTGGATATATTTAAAAGTTAAAGTAACCAGGCTTCACTGAAAGATTGGCTGAGGGGTAGGGGTTGAGAGAAATGTACAAGTCAAGAAAGATATCAAGCTTTTTGCCCTCGCATGGAATTTCCATGAACCGTAGAAGTGGTAGGCTTTTCAAAGAGGTGAGAGTACTCATGAACATGTTAGGTTGGAGATGTCTCTGAAACATTCAAGTGAAAGAGTCAAGAAGGCAGTTGCATTTGTGAACCTGGAGTTCGTATAAGCCTAGAAGTCTATGCATGTGGAAGTCCTGTCCCCCATGAAGATGGTGTTAAAAACCATGAGGTTGGATGAAATCACTTAGAGTGTAGGGCAGAATGAGAAGAGTTCTGAAGACTAAGTCTTTGGGCACATCTCTAGATGTGGCACGTGGCATTTTTATATGTCTTTTACTTCTTCGAAGTCCCTCTTTGTATTGTTTAAAGTTTTATAATGTGTCGGTTTTTTTTCAACAAGCTATATAACACTTTGGAAGATAAAAAAAAAAAAGAGTAAAAGTGTCCCTATAAGGAACCCATCAGGAGCAAAACATCAGAAAAGATAAATGGGCCACTTAACCGCAATCAGACATGTACATGCTGCACGTGCACTTTGAGGAAGAGCAGGGGGAACACCAAGGACGGAACAGACTTCCCTTATTGCTTCATGCCCACACTAAGCAGAAGTTTGGCACCGAGTATGAGGCCATCCTTTTTATAAGGAAGTCACCAGAGGCAGCCTAATCAACCGCTTAAACCAGAAGCTCCCCACATGATTTGAGAAGCATTAGGCAAAAATTTCTCTTGCCCTAAGATAGTCCATAGCCCAACTTTTGGAGGTCCACTCTCTATAAGAATGATGACAATGATAAAAAGCAAAACTTGATTACATTTGTTATGTGCTAGACATTGCCTTTAAATTCTGTATACACACTAGCTTATGTAATCATTTCAACAAACTCACGAGATAGGAACTATTATCACCCCGTTTTTATAGTCCAGAGAACTGAGTGTCTGACTTGCCTGAGGTCTCACGGTTAATAAACGGTGAAATTAGGATCTGAATATGGATCATTTCACCACCGAACTCATACTTTTAACCAAAACTAAATGATTCTGCTTTGTGCCTTTGGATCTTGTTGCCTTCACTCCGAGATCTCCTTATTAAAATGGAAAATATCCCCAGGACAAAGTGGAGATCTTAAGAACTAAAAATGTTTTACACACTTCTGGATATAATCCCTTAGGTATCTTCATTTGTGTTTTTCCCTCTATTGTTAACAACTAATAAGGGTCTGTTAGGTATAGTATGTGGGCAGAGAAAAAGAACAAATTTCACCTCCTTTATAATTTTTCTGCAGCTACTCTAGAAGCCACATCCCTAAGTAGAAAAAAATCTTGGGGTGCACAATAAAAATCTCAGCTTTAAGTAAATTTTCACTTCTTCACATACTCACCATGATTGCCTTGGATTTATTGGGCATATTATAATTCTTAGCAATTTGTATCAGGTACTGTTCCACTAGAACATTGGTCCCCAACCTTTTTGGCACCAGGAACCAGTTTCATGGAAGACAATTTTTCCACGAACTGGGGGTGGGGGGTATGGTTTCAGGATGATTCAAGGAAATTACATTTATTGTGCACTTTATTTCTATTATTACATTGAAAAACATATTGCACAAAAACATTATTGCCTTGTCAACATTGGTAGACTCGTCAACCTGGAATGCATACCACACTGAATCATTAATCCTCTCTAACAATTGTACCTCAAGATCCTCTGCTATTTCATCAGTTCATCTAGTTATGGTTCTAGCAGAAAGAGGAACACATGCCACCTTTTGAACTGCAGCCTCTCCTAAAAGGTCACAGCAAACGTGCTTAGCAGCAGGCAGGATCAACGCTTCACCAATAGTAAAGGGCTTCTTAGCTTTGGCAAAGTGTTAGCCACTAGGAATGATGCTGTTAGTGCAGACACATTTGATGAAGTGGTGGCCTTTAATAATTGCTTCTGTTCTTCACATTCATGTTTTTTTTTTTCTTTTGAAAAACTCCAAAGGCTTTTCTTTGGATGCAGGGTGCTTGGTCTCCATGTGGCAAAGCAGTTTTGAAGGTTTCATGCCTTCATTAGATGGCCAGTCACCACATCATATACAAAGCAGGCTCGGAGAATGTGAATCGCCTATTGCAATGAACCTGTAATTTAAGTAGGACTCTTGGATTTTCTTTTAAATGCAGCTTTCATTTTGTTGACAGTCTTAGAGTCTTCTGCTGTCTCAACATTGGGTCTTTCCCCCCTTTCAAAGAAGCTCTCCAGCGACATTTGTTTTCTAGTCATTTTTGCTACGGTTAGCTTGTGGGCTTACCAAAACTGCAAGTGGGGGAAAGAGGCATGGATGGAATTGGTAAATTAACTAATGGGCAGGCCTATTAATGCAACTAATGCTGCACGTACTATAGTAAGTGTCATATTCTGACTTGAAGCTGCCACCAGACGCAGCTGCACTATTGAAGTACATCAACTCACTTGCCACTGTAAAGCCTGCCACCAGATTCAGCTTGTCACTCGCCACTCACTGATAGGGGTTTGATATGAGTCTGCAAGCAATTGATTTATTATTGTCTCTGTGCAGTCAAACCTCTCTGTTAATGATAATCTGTATTTGCAGCCGCTCTCCAGCGCTAGCCTCACCACCTCAGTTCCACCTCGGATCATCGGGCATTAGATTCTCATAAGGATGGTGCAACCTAGATCCCTCACATGTGCAGTTTACGGTAGGGTTCAGGCTCCTATGATACTCTAAGGCCGCCACTGACCTGATAGGAGGCAGAGCTCAGGCTGTGATGCTGGTGATGGGGAGTGGCTGTAAATACAGATGAAGCTCCCCTTGCTCACTAGCTGCTCACTTCTTGCTGTGCGGCCCAGTTCTGGGGATTGGGGACTGAAGCACTAGAACCTGGGATAGAGTGTTCATATTTAATTTACACATTAGCTGCAAAATAAAGAACACAACAGATTTGGTCACATATATATTTACAAAATAAGAAACAAGAAGAGTTTAAGGGGTCTTTCAACTCTGAGTTGTTCTTCATCTTTCTATTCTCTGCTGTCTGAGATGTACAATAATAGCCCTCCCTTCTCCATGGTTTCAGTTACCCATAGACAAGCACAGTCTGAAAATATTAAATGGAAGATTCTAAAAATAAACAATTCCTAAGTTTTAAATTGTGCACCATTCTGAGTAGTGTGATGAAATCTCACTCCGTCCTACCTGGGATATGAATCATCTTCTTCCCTGGCGTATCCATGCTGTACACTAACCTACCTGTTCATCACTTAGTAGCTGTGGGTTAACAGATTGACTGTCAAGGCATTCCTTGAGTTCTAGTAACTTATTTTACTTAATAATGACCCCAAAGCACAAGAGTAGTGATATTGGCAATTCAATATGCCAAAGAGAAGCTATAAAGTGCTTCCTTTCAGTGAAAAGGTTAATGTTTGTAATTTAAGGAAAGAAAAATAAAAGCGCATGCTGAGATTGCAAAGATCTATGGTGAAAATGAAACTTCTATCTCTGAAATTGTGAACAAGGAAACAGAAATTCATGCTAGTTTTGCTGTAGCACCTCAAATGGCAAAAGTTACAGCCATAGTACATGATAAATGCTTCACTAGGATGGAAAAGGCATTAAATTTGCAGGTAGAAGACATGAACAGAAACATATTTCGGTTCAGTACTATCTGCTGTTTCAGGCATTCACTGGGGATCTTGGTAGTGTAGTATCCTCTGAATAAGGAGGAACTACTGAATAATTTTTTTAAAGATGTATAATTCAGCAACAAGGAGAGGCCCTACTTGTGAATGTATCGTAAGGCAGCCCTATTCTAGAATTAAGGAACTTCAAACCGAGTGGAATAATAAGAAGAAAATAAATATAAAAATATTTTGTATCAAGAATTCTGATTTTGTGGTATTTGAATTATGTCAGAGGTGACATTCAATGTATTGAATAACCGGTACAACATGGCACTAACCAATCACAATGGACACCCTGAATTATAAGAATGTCCACCGGCCTTAAACAACTGCTACAGCCAGATCTCTGTGTTCCAGCTCAATGTCAATCCTGAATTACATGTGTGGTCATGATGTCACATGTTCAAAAGTTGAAACTTCTAAGTTTCATTAGCTTCCTTCATATTACGAGGCCAGTTACTTTGAGGAAAATGGGTGCTTTCTTAAAATTGTTCTGCCACCAATGCAAAATTTATTTCTAAACAACTTTAGGTCTGCACAAAATTATGTAGTCTCAGTTTGCTCAGCTTTTCCCAGACTTTTTGGTTTAGAAAAAGGTGTGTCTCTGGAAATGGTATTACCTGAGAGGTGACAGTTCCAACCTCATTGGCTCAACACACTTGACCATATTCTTGGCTATATGTTGCACACAGCTGATTAGATACCTGCAGCAAACCATCATCAAGAAAGAAAGGCAAAATTCATCAAATTAAGGCAAATTTGCTTTAGATGAATAGCAACCAAAAGAGCAAATGTCACTTTCATGTTACCTCATTGGAATTATGTTCTTTTAGCATCAAAACAACAAAAACAATAAAACACTTTTTGCTTTGCTTTAAGTATCTGATAAATGTGCAACTTAAATGCTCTAATTCTAAACACCTTATAAATTATGACACTCCTCCCCAAAAGAAACCCAGTTTTTAAGTTTTGTTTTAGTTAAGCCTTATTTCTTTTTTCTACCGTTGCCATGAAAAAAAGTATTTATTTTTCACTTAAGAAGACTAACAAAAGCAAATACTTCTTTGGTTATCCCTTAAGAGAAGAAAGAATTCCCCCAATAATTCTACAATTTCAAATAAGTAACACCAGTGATAGCCTCACTTACAATTATGTCACAGGCAGTTAGAGCTGGTCAAACTTACTATTTTCAACTCAGGGACTTGTGACTGCAATTGAGGAGCTGCCCAGATGAGTGTAGATACAGGTTTAGCCAGACCAGAATCTAGTTCCCTAAGAAAAGCACAAAATTATGAAACTTTATGTTTCCCTCTTTTTTACCTACTTCAAAGGTAGCCCATGGGCAATGTTCATAACACAATGTTAAATAATAAAAAAACTAAAATTGTAATATAAACCTATATGTAAATATATATGTGTATGCACTTTCTGTGTATACACACATAGCTACATATAGATATACATATATAAACTGCAAGGAAAGCTACCACAATTCTTGTCTCTAGACCTGGGGATAAATCTGATCCCTATGCCCTGGGAGGTAGCAATCCTGCTGAATACACTTGCTGGTAAGGGACAAAGTATGTGATGGAACTACTGAAAGATCTCATGTGCCCAGTTTGTTCCAATCTGTTTGATGGTCCTTGGGTTTTGCCTTGCTTGAACAACTTCTGCAAAAAAAAAAAAAAAAAAAAGAAAAGAAAAAGTTTAGAAAGTATCTTAGAGGGGAATGTGTGGAATTTGTTGTGGAGATCAACTCCATTCAAGTGCCCCGGGTGCTGTACTGTACTCAGCTACCGGAGACAACAGTCTGCAGGTTAATTACTCCCTGAAGGGTACTCTGCAAAATATAGCAGGATCAAGATCTCTCCCATAATGCAAGCGTGCAAAAGACACTCATACCTCTCAACATGCTCTGCCTGACTGATAGGCAGCCGATTTGTGGAATCTATGCCACTTGGGGTGATCACACCAAGCATGTCTTCTGTTCTATTGGAGATGCCTATGCCCTGGAAAGGGATCCCTTTAATGAGCTTCTCCAGAGCTTTGAGACTTGGCATCAAGGAGATGCCCTTTCTTGCTTGGGCACCTTGGAAACTAACAAGAGGAAATCCCTATAGTTACTGACTAAAGATTTAAATAAAGTGCAGGAGTTTTCTGAGAAGTTACAACACATTGGATCAAAAAAAGAATGAAATCCTGTCTGATTTTGAGACCAGGAAACTTGCAGTTAGGCAAACTTCTGACCCAGAGATCAACAAACTCCACACCATCTTGCACAAGCAGTGAATGGCCTTAAACATTGCTGAGGCTTTCAAAGATGTGTCAGAACTTGTCATATACTGCAACAGATGCAGGATTTCTGGGCGGGCGGTGGGGTGGAGGGGACCAAAGTAATCCAGGAAATTCCTTTACCTCTCTCTCATTTGCCCACAAGTCCTTTAATGAAGAACTCAGATGTTCCTTTTATGTCCTCCCGATCAGCGGGAGGACATAAGACTAGTAGACGTGCATAAACTTTCTTTGCCTCGACACACTGGCACATTCATTAGCAAGATTCCCTGCAGCTTTTATCAATTATTTTTGGTAGTCCTTCTGCTTGGTCTTCTTGTTTTCTTTGGTCCTACCATATTCCTAAAATGGTCTTTATTTGATGAATTCGCAACTTGGAAAGACCGTCTTTCAAACCTCACATCCTATCTGACTACATCAGCCAACATATAAAATAATTAGTTTTTTCCAGGGAAGCGGTGACAGATGGGTTTTTCATTTTTAGTGAAAGATTCAAGACTTGGGCTTTGGTGGCACTGAAGAATGTGGCAGGATTTGTAGGCAAATATAAAATACTTCCAAGGTAGCCCATGGACAATGTTCACAATACAACGAATCATTAAATCTTTCAAAAGAGATTTTTTTAAAAATTGAAATTGGAATATAAACCTATATGTACATATACATATATATTTGTATACACACATGCATGTTTATACTCACAGTTACATATAGCTATACATACACAGACTGAAAGAAAATATACCAAAATTCTTATCTCCAGATTTTGCCTGTATTTTCTGACTTTTCTACCATAACTTTATATTATTATATATCCTTACAGCTCGAGAGGAAAACACAATTATTTGGTTTAAAAAAAAAAAAACCCAGCTCTTTGGACCAACACAGTCTCTTCAAGCAGGGGTAGTTGTCCCTATAAAAGAGACAAAGTTCTTTAACGGTCCCAATAAGTTAGAGCCCACCCCCTCCCTCACCAGGTGGGAGGAACGCCTTGTCACCCCTTTGAGCCTGGGAAATGATGCATTCACTTTGTGGGCTGAATTAGGCTAAACCGAGCCAGCAGCAAGTCACAGTACAGCCCCAGGATCTCCGTGGCCTCCATGAGGTGGTCTTCCTGGACAACGTGCTCTGCACGGATCTGAGCTCCTTCATCCCTCCCAGCAGCCAGAAGGTCGGCAACCTCCTCCCTTGCTTTCTGGGCCGGCTCAGCTGCAGCACAAAGCACATACAGGAAAAAAATGTGCAAAGAGGAATTTGTTGAATAAAAAAATCGAGTTATATAATAGTGTAAAACAATTTTTTTATAAAAACATATACACACTTAAAATACACTATATATACATAAAGTTATGTGTCACTGGTTCTCAGTGTCATCCCCAGATTGGCAGTATAACCATCACCTGGGAACTTGTTAGAAATGCAAATTCTTGGGCTACCCCAGAGACACTGAATCAGAAATTCTGAAAGTGGAACCCAGGAATCTGGGTTGTAACAAGCTTGCCCAAGGATTCTGACATCTGTTAAAGATTCAGAACCCTGTAGTTTTATAGGTGATCTTTATTTTCTTCTTTAGGTTTACTTTTATTTTCTAAAATATTCCATAGTGAACAATTATTACTTTTATAATAAAAAAGATTAATTATTTAAAAAAGAAAATGCATGTAGTGCTTTGCTTTCTAAAAAATGTTTTCAAAGGCCAGGTGCGGTGGCTCATGCCTATAATCCTAGCACTCTGGAAGGCCAAGGTGGGAGGATCACTTGAGGTCAGGAGTTTGAGACCAGCCTGAGCAAAAGCCTCTGTTTTCTACTGAAAATAGAAAGAAATTAGCTGGTCAACTAAAAATAGAAAAAAATTAGCTGGGCATGGAGGCACACTCCTGTAGTCCCAGCTACTAGGGAGGCTGAGACAGGAGGATCGCTTGAGCTCAGGAGTTTCAGGTTGCTGTGACCTAGGCTGATGCCATGGCACTCTAGCCAGGGCAAAGAGAGCAAAAAACAAAAACAATAACAACAAAATGTTTTCATAGGTACAGTTCCATTTTATCCCAGCATCTGTGAGTTTTAAATTGTTATTTGCATTTTACAGCTGAGAGAATTGAGACTCTGAGAGGTTAAATGGCTTGCCCATGGTCACATCATTAGGAGTAATTGGTTGAATTGGAACTCAAGGCCAAATTTCAGGCTGCAAATTCCTGTGCTTTCTTCTTTCTCTATCTTTCTCCCTCCTTCCTTCCTTCCTTCCTTCCTTCCTTCCTTCCTTCCTTTCTTTTCTTTCACCATATTATGCCATAGAATGAACATGTATAGTCATGCTAGAGAGGTAACAAATGTAACCTGTCCCAGGCAATCCCCTGGGACAAGTCAAGTCATATTACTTTGTGTTATGAATTGATGAACTGATGACTGGGCCTGGGAAAATAGTCTTTTCACAAGCCAGGAAAACCTCTGAGCCTCCAAATTATATACCCTGCTCACCATACCCTAAAAGTGATGTTTATCATCTAAATCATGAACAGAAAGAGTCACTCTGTCACTGCAAAACATGTTGACATAACACTGCATTTATTTATTTTTTATTATTATTTTTTGAGACAGAGTCTTGTTGTCATCCCAAGGTCTTGCACTTGCTCAGGCTGGTCTCAAACTCCTGACTTAAGGAGATCCTCCTGCCTCAGCCTCTCAGAGTGCTAGGGTTACAGGCGTGAGCCACTGAGCCCCACCTGAGACAGCATTTGAATCATTGCTTGGAAGGGAGCAGAGCTAAATCCACAGTAGGGAAATACTCTTTGCTCTAGTCTAGACATCTCAGGGAAAAGAAATCATGGTGGTACCAGGCTTGTTTCAGATAAATGCTGAACTGCTGCTATATAAACACCAGTATCAGTAAACAATTGTTGTGTGCCCAGATAATAGTTTGTGTTACAAATAGAACTCTGGAGTGATAGAAGGTCAAGATTATTGTCTTCTTTCAAAAAGGAATAAACTGAGGTCTAACACAGGGCTAATTTGTTTTAGTTATCTCAAATCACTCAGGCACTCCATGTCTAAATTTCATCATTTGTAAAAAGGATACAAGCCGGGTGTGGTGGCTCACGCCTGCAATCCTAGCACTCTGGGAGGTAGAGGTGGAAGGATCACTTGAGGTCAGGAGTTCAAGACCAGCCTGAGCAAGAGTGAGACCTGTCTCTACTAAAAATAGAAAAAAATTAGCTGGGTGTGATGGCATGCGCCTGTAATCCCAGCTACTTGGGAGGCTAAGGCAGGAGGATTGCTTGAGCTGTGATCATGCAGCTACACTAGGATACTATTTATCTGGATAATAATATGTATCACTGGATTGTGAGGATCAAATAAAAGAACACGTGATGTGTGCAGTGGCACAAACCTGTAGTACCAGCTACTGTGGAGGCTGAGGCAGAAGGGTCACTTGAGCACAGGAGTTTGAGTCCAGCATGGGCAACATAGCACAACACACACCCCCATCCTATGTTAAAATAAAAAAATAAAGAAAGAATATGTGGTCATGAGGTTTCAAATGTACAAGGGCTGTTTACACCATCGACATCATCCTTATTGCTCATGGTAACAATAATGGGTACCACTGGGTTTGCATAAATTTCATTTATTTTAGGTACTTTCCTTAGGCCCTTATGTAAATAATGCCCAAACATCAGCAAGATCTTGGTAAAGAATGCCTAAAAATCAATTTGTAAGTTCGAGTAACAATTGCCTTCCTACCAATACGTTATAGTAATTCAATAGGGCTATTAACTGAGCACGCAGAGAATTGCATTTATGTGTAATGCTTATCTCACCTGAACCTTCCTCATAATCAGAGTCCATCAGTTTTTCAGTTTGCTGAGGGGTTAATGGCTCATGTGACCCACTGGAATGAGGAAAGAGCAAAAAAGGCAACAGAAAATATGTCATACTTAAGAAGACAGCACTCATTAGCACTGTCCGGCTCACCAGTGTAATACTACCTGAACTGTTTGAACTGTCACCTGATAGAAGGAATGGCATTTTGTGTGTGTTTGAAAAAAGGTAAAGAAGCTCTTCAAGAAAAATTTGCCCAGAGGTCTCAATCTCAGTAGCTACTGAACATTTAAAAAGACTGACTAGATAAAGTTCTCTGCCTTAGTGGAGAGCAGTCCAGTGATCTAGACATTGTTTTATAGTTTCAACTTTTGGAAACTTTTTTAAATTAATCTTTTTATTTTGAGATAATTGTAGATTCACACGCAATTCACATGTTGTAAGAAACAGTACAGAAATATCCGCAGTAACTTATACCCAGTTTTCCCCAACTTGCAAAACCGTAGTAGAATATTACAATCAGGATCTTGGTATTGATACAGTCAAGATACAGAACAGTCTTTTTTTTTTTTTTTTTTTTTTTTTGAGACAGAGTCTCACTCTGTTGCCCAGGCTAGAGTGAGTGCCGTGGCGTCAGCCTAGCTCACAGCAACCTCAAACTCCTGAGCTCAAGCGATCCTCCTGTCTCAGCCTCCCAAGTAGCTGGGACTACAGGCATGCGCCACCATGCCCGGCTAATTTTTTTCTATATATATTTTTAGCTGTCCATATAATTTCTTTCTATTTTTAGTAGAGGTGGGGTCTCGCTCTTGCTCAGGCTGGTCTCGAACTCCTGAGCTCAAACGATCCGCCCACCTCGGCCTCCCAGAGTGCTAGGATTACAGGCGTGAGCCACCGCGCCCGGCCCAGAACAGTCTTTGGAAACTTTTAAAATGTGTTGATCACTATAATAATCATTACCATTTTCCCACAAGTCAAAAACATTCCTTTAAATTCCAAAATTGCTAAGTGAGGTCTTAGGCAATATATCACCTTGGGGATCGTACAGTGATCTGAGAGGCACCTTGCTATGGAGTATTTACTCACTGTCCTTTTCTTTTTCCAGGACTTTCAGGTGATGGATAAACAGTTGCAAGTTAATCCAAAGGCGATCAACTTTGGAGGTAGAGCTGAACATTATTTCACCCCAAGATACAGCAACTCACAAATCACCTTGCTAAGCAAGCTTCCCAGAGAAAAAAGACAGTTATCAGTATTATAAGGGGCTCCAATTTTTTCACACCCACTTTACTCATTCAACAAGCCCCATGGAATTCCTGGTCACTCAGCAATGGCCTGAATGTACTTGCTTCTCTGTGGACCGATCCCCCAGATATGACTCTTGCAATTCAAATAGAGATCAGGTTTCCTTCAGTTTATTCCAATAGTCAGTATTTTTACGGAGCGTCAGTATTTTATTTGATAGTTCCTCAGGAAGTTTCTGACAAAAATGAAAGTCATTGGCAAGTGTCTGAGGAAGTATTCAAGAAAGGGAGATTCCCCCTCTCCAGGGACATGTTAACAACTTATAGGGCAATTACAAGACCTCCTTCTAAATAAAATAGTAATGAACTTTGAAGGGAAACCCCCGTTGGAATCTGGAGAGGTCATATAAGATTAAAAGCATGTGGAGATGAGGATACAGAATTATTCAGAGAAGTAGACAAAAGAGAAGCTTGAAAACTGCTTATTTCTACATGTAGACATCCAGAAAACCTTCTGAAAAGTAATCTAGGCCAGGCATGGTGGCTCACGCCTGTAATCCTAGCACTCTGGGAGGCCGAGGCGGGTGGATCGTTTGAGCTCAGGAGTTCAAGACCTGCCTGAGCAAGAGCAAGATCCCATCTCTACTAAAAATATAAAGAAATTATATGGACAACTAAAAATATATATAGAAAAAAAATTAGCCGGGCATGGTGGCACATGCCTGTAGTCCCAGCTACTCAGGAGGCTGAGGCAGTAGGATTGCTTGAGCCCAGGAGTTTGAGGTTACTGTGAGCTAGGCTGATTCCACGGCACTCTAGCCCAGGCAACAGACTGAGACTCTGTCTCAAAAAAAAAAAAAGAAAAGAAAAGTTATCTAACACCAGGCACCAACACTGTTCTAGACAAAGTATTTCTATAATTTCAGTGTATACTTGGGATTAGTTGGTGTTCTGCCATTGGCACCCAAAGAAAAAGTTCCTTTCCAAAAATGACACTTTTATATGCCAAAACATACTAAAGCAGGAAAATATGACAATATGAAAAAAGCCACCTACTCCTCTTGTTATGACACACATGGTTTCCCAAGTTACCGGTGCTTCTCTTTGGTTTGATGCCCAATGTCAGAAAGAGTTGGGATAGTTTTCTGAGTTCCTCTGCTTGTACTACAGGACTAGAAAAGTCACCAATGAAAACTAGGCAATGTAGAGAGCTGGTTTGAAACTCCTCTGGGTTTAGCGAGAATAACCAGCATAGCAGGGTTTTATTGTTGCTGTTTTCCTTCCAACAGAGTAGCTCAAGCCCTCACATCACAAAAATTCAGTGTACACACAACAAAGCAATTCAGTAAGAATTCAGGGAAAGGGGAGAAGTGGACAAAACAGATTGAAGTTTAACTTTTCAGTCCCCAAATGTCCCAAATACCTTTAAAAATCCCCCTTTTAATTCACAGTTCTTAAAATTCAGTAGATTAAAAAAAAAACCTAAGTGACAGAAAATGAAAGACTTCAAGATGAGAGATTGAAAACAGGTAGCTGGTTAACAAATAGGCAAAATAGATAAGAGTAGAAATGAGGAAAGGGGAGCAAAGCATCAGCCAGGAAAGTCTCCCAGTTTGGGATAAACTAGGATATCTTTGTGAAGTTTCATTCAATGCCTCTATATTAAACCAGTTTCATGCATAAGAGCCTGAGTTTACTTAAATAACTTAAGTAGGAAATTATCCAGATTCTAGAGAATACTATTTTTGGATAAATGAGGTAACTTCTGGTTTAGTGTCATAAATCTGAAAACTATATTCGTTTATTTATCACTAATATTCCTGTCAAACTGTTACTATGAAGTTTCCTACCAGCAAATGTACGACCAAAGAAATGAGGATTGCTGGGAGCAAAGAGTTCTGGAACAGGACATAGCAGAAATAAGACCCACTCTTTTGGGACTGCAGCACCAAACCAGGAAATCACCTACATTTCACCTGTTTTTTAAACAGACACACCTTTGCATTATGTCATTAAGTTAATGGCTAGTCGCCAAAATCCTTTTTTTTTTTTTTTTTTTTGCTTACATCTACCTGTGTCAGCTCTTACACCTTTATAAAAAAATCAAGCTCTCTTGAGTATATTTCTTGATGTGGGATAAACTGGCTATCATTGAATATCCCTGTGTTAGTAAGTGACTGAAAAAGAGAGAATCACACTCAATGGAGGTTTATTAAGCCAAAATTTTAAGGATGCACGGGGAGGAAAAAACACAGCCCACAAAGTATCTGTTGTGGACTCCTAGTAGAACTTCACATTTAAAGGAAAAAGGGGATATACAGGAAAAAGGGAGGGGTGACAGAGGTGAGAAGTTAGAGTGATAGCATTCTTGTGAAGTTCTATTTGGTGCTCAGTAAATCTACATAAGATAAGATGAACATTCAAAAAAGGGGTTAGAGGAAATAGTCAATGTTGGGAATCTTCTCGGGGTGGGTAGCTGAGTGATCATATCTCTTCCTTGATTTGTATCTGTGGAGATAAACTTGTAATTCACACCTAAGATTTTATTTAGGCTACAGTCTTATGGTTATAATTGACATGCACTCATTTTATAGGGACTGTGGATCTTGGAGGAGTTTTGTTTAGGCCTGAAGGAACTAAGAAATATTTTAACCCAAAATACATTTCTTTGCCATATTTTGAGATGGCTGTGGCCAAACAGGAATAATGCTGTAAGATTGTCTAGGTGGGGAGGCTGGGGGAGAGATTTGCATTTATAGAGAATCTCTGTTAGATGCAGCCAGGCCCTGCCTATGTGACTTCGGATGTGCTTGCTGAGAGTCTGACACCCTTAAAGGTCTGAATAAAAACATTTCCTCGAAGGCTGTTATGGTAAGGCTTATCTGCATAACAAGACCACCTTGCCAGCCAGACTTCCTTTCTCCCTCCCATACCCAGTCCACCAAAAAAACCCGTTTAGTCATTTTCTAAGCCCCTTCGTTTCTTAAAAGAGGACCCCTGTATCTCATTGGGGAGAGGATGGCAGTGCTTGTGTGACTCCGTTGTCCCTTTTGGCATAATGAATTTTGGGGGGTCTTGAGATTTTTATTTTTCCTTTGCCTCTGGATGGTCCAAGGGTCTCCACTTGGCAGTTTTAATGCCAAGTGAGCTTAGCAATGAACTAGAAACCAGAAAGTCCGTTAGCGCTAAAACTGATGCACTGAGGGACCACAGGACTTCCTTCTTAGCCAAACTGAGAGAGAAGGAGACCATCATGAATAATATTAATATTCATGAAGCAAAGTCCTCCCCTCTGCTAATTTAGATGATAGCAGTAGCTTCACTATATTTTTCCCACTTGTGCTGGCTCTGGGGTGGGGTGTGTATGTGGTGGTGCTTAGTAATTTTGATGATCCTTTGTGCCCATCCAGGTGAGAAAATATCAAAATAAGGTCTACATGCTTTAGAATACTGGAGATCATGTATCGTATTAATATCTTAACTTATTCATTTTTATATTTCTAAGATGATATTCTCACAAGTTCAAATAACTTAAGTTGCCTTTGTGCCTTTTGACCACCCAATTCCACTTTCTTTCCCCAAATGACCAATGTTAACTAGTTATGTATTCTTCCACTTTTCTGTGCAGCTTCATAAACATACACAACCACAGTTATATCTTTTTTTTTTTTTTTTTTGAGACAGAGTCTCAGTCTGTTGCCCGGGCTAGAGTGCCGTGGCGTCAGCCCAGCTCACAGCAACCTCAAACTCCTGGGCTCAAGTGATCCTACTGCCTCAGCCTCCCAAGTAGCTGGGACTACAGGCATGTGCCACTATGACCAGCTAATTTTTCTATATATATTTTTAGTTGTCCATATAATGTCTTTCTACACCCCAGGGACCACAGACCAGCCAGTATTTTTTAATCAAACAAAAATCAATTGTTATGTTTTGAAGAGTTTGCAGAAACTCAAAGGAAAAAAATCCACTGAGAATCCAATCTCTCTAGCAATCAAGCTTATTTTTTCTCAATTTTGCTCGTTTTTTCTGAAAAGAATCCATAACTACTTTTTTACATAGTTGTAAATTCAACTGGCGCTCATTTTTGTTTTCACTTAATGTTAGGAAGTGGACTAATTTGTAATGAATGGTAACCTAATAATATGGCATCGCAGTCAAGGCCTCTTCCCACTAAACCAAGCTGCTTCCCATCGTATTAAACCCCTCCCTCTTATTCCCCATAAACTTTCAGGTCTCCCACTACTTGCTTCACCTGTCCCTACACCCCACGGCCGGTCCACTCTCATCTCCCTCTGTGCCATTTCTCAACTCTTAAAGAGTTCCTATCTCAGCCTCGGTTCCCAGGAGGGATCTCCTTACTCTCCTGGGCCTGGGTCACCTCGGGGTTTCCCGAGGTTCCCAAAAGGAGACTTCACAAGTCAGGACCGGAACTCCAGGAAAGGGTGGGGGTCGCTGATGGCCACACCCCAGAGCTCTGTTTGGGATCCCCGGAATTTACTTAAGGGGAAAAATTGAGGGGGTCATTGTGGGGTCAGAGTGAGGGGGCCGGGCTCAGCCCCATTCACGTGACCGGGTGCTAGGGAGAGTAGTTTGTTTTCCCACCAGAGAGGGCGCTGGACGTAAGGGGCGGGTGGTCAGCCCCCCCTCCACTCCCGGGCAGTCCTGGGAATCGCTCTCCGGCCCGGGCAATGACGCAATCTCTCCGCGCCGGGGGCGGGGCGAGCTTGACGCCATCTCCGG
Source organism: Eulemur rufifrons (assembly GCF_041146395.1). Lineage (NCBI taxonomy): Eukaryota > Metazoa > Chordata > Mammalia > Primates > Lemuridae > Eulemur > Eulemur rufifrons. Next base: position 14,935,265 of record NC_091005.1, on the reverse strand, counting down.
GCGCCCAGCTGGGGGGGGCGCTGGGTGTGGGGCGGCTCCGGGGCCGGGGATGGCGGCGGCCGCGGTTGCCGCGGCTCCGGGACGAGCGGGAGGAGCCCGGGAAGCGCTGTGAAATGGGCCGGTGAGTGTTTTCGGGAGTGGTGGCCGCTAGGCTGGCCTTACTGAGGCCAGGCAGGCCGGGGCTGGTATCTCCGGAGGAAGTGGCCCCCAGGAGCCAGTTGCCCCGCCGGGCCGGGGCCCGGGAACCGCGGACAGAGGGAGCGAAAGGGGCCGAGCCTAGACCCTCGCGCGCTTCTTTCTGGCCCGGCCGGGGAGGCAGCTTCAGGTCCTGGCGCCCCCGCGGCTGTGTCCTAGCGGGCCAGGGTGTCTGAGGCTCCGGGGCGGGAAGGGACCCCCAAACAAGGAAGCGTCGCTTGCAGGGCCTCGCCCCTTCCCTCTTGGTGAAGGATCGGCTTCCCACTCTCTAAACGCAGAATTCTCAATTTTGGACCCTACCCTTTTTGGAGCAAGGATTGCAGGATCATGGGAAGCCATAACCCCTAGTCTCTAACAAGCTTCTCCCTTTCTGTCGGGCGCACCTCCCGCTTTCAGCAAATTCAGATCTCCGGCTGGGTTCAATCTCTTGATTCCGACCCAAGCGTAATGAGAAGCTTCGTTCCAGGCTCTGCTGGCAGCGTTGGCAGCTCTCCGGAACAGCCCGTTAGCTCAGTAGGGGTTATAAGCTGCGTCTTCCCCTTGAGAAATCCTCATTGAGCTTCTCCAGAGGCCGAGGTTTCAGATTCTGAAATGTGTTTTGCGTTGTGGCAACCTAGTGCACAGGCTTGGTTCTTTGTTGTACTTCCCGCAGACCTTTTGCCTCTTTCAGCGCTTTTATTAGCCTGTTTGCTAACTCCTCCGTGAGCTAGAGGCAAGTTTTCTTTAATGTTTTAGTTACCAAGAGCAAGGATCATTCTGGAATTGGAGATGTGACCCCAATTTCTGTTGGGAATGAAGGAGAAAGCTAACTGCTTTTCAGTTACTGAAACTGCTGGCAGAGAACAGATGCATGATTTGTGCCCACACTGTATTTTGTGTTTGTGGAATTAGGAATTTGTCTTTCCACACTGTGTTTTCCTATCTTTCCACCTTTTGTGTATACCTGCATCTTGCCAATCTTAAGACATAAATGTTGCCTTCAGTTTGGGTAGAGGTTTGCAGTGTTTTGTAGGACTTGGACAGGACAGTCGGTAGTTTCTCAGAGTACTCATCGGTACTACTTTCTGTGTTTTCAGAGGTTAAGTCTCCGCTCTTCAGTGCTTGACGTTTCTGACAAGTGTAGATTCAGATATGGATAGTTTGGCGGTAGTTTTGTTTACCCAGTGATAACTACCTGAGGCCCAAGGTGATATTTTAAGTTTCTTTCACATCTGACACAGCACTTCATATAAAGTTGTCACTCAGAAAATTTTACACACACAGGAGATCTTTTTTTTTTTACCCTGAAAATCTGTTAATAAGTCTTCCCCTTGAGTGACTCCCCCTTGGGCGACTCCCCCTTGACCTCTTTTTCTGCCCCAGAAACATAAATAATCGTTCTTTTTCATCTAGTGCCACTTTTTTCATTTCAATAACCTCCACATCTGTGTTTTCATGGGCCCTGAATAAAGGTGAAATCCATGGAGTTGATTTTTCCTGCTTCCCATTGTTCACATGGAAACAATGTTAAGTCCTCCATTTTTATTTGTGCATGCCACTGAAATTTGGATTGGAAATGAATTCAACCTTTGGAGAATAGGCATGGGTAGAGAATGAAGAGTATGATATTAAGGAAAAACAATGAAATTTGACACATGGACTTTTTTTTTCCCAAGGATGTCTTCTTAACATATTAGAGCTTAAGAAATGGCTTTTTCTCTCTTCAACTGCCTAGGCACTCTGGATAAATATTCTGTTACCTCTGGAGAAGAGGATGCAGCGAGGACTCATGGGCTTTAATGCTTTGGAATTGCTTTTCATGATGACCCTGGGGAGAATCAGAGATCAGCCTCCTGCTTACTCCATTCCTATTTCTGTCTCCTAGGCTCCCAAGTCAGCCGGGAGGACACTTACTACAGCTGCTCAGAAGCACCACGGGAAGCTCAGGTAATACAGGGACTTGAGAGTCCTTACTGTAGAAAAATATCTGGGATGTGACAGTGGAAAGACAGAACAGAATGTAATGTCATAGAAAGGTCTTTTCAGATCCAAAGAACTGGAGCCTGATTGGAAGAAGTAGGTGACAGAGTTCATGTGCGTTGAAGTATTCAGACCAAAAAGTTGCTCTATAACAGCGGACAGAAGCATTTGTGAAAGGTGACAATAAAAGAAAGGAGAGAGAACTTTCTTACGCATCATACAAACATAGACATAAACAGGCGTATTTAGAGGAATGGAACCAGAATTTTATGAAGTTGTGCCTAGAGAAGACCTATAATGGAAAAGGAGCCGTTGGCAAAAGAAAGGACAAAGAAGAAAAGAAAGGAATGAATAAAGAAGGCACATTGAAGGCGGTCAGTGAGAAGAAAAAAAGTCTTGAGAGACTAGGGAGTAGGAATTCTGCATGAGATCGGAAGAGTTTTGTGGCTCTTTGGGGAGGAGGAGAAACAAGTTGTAGAGCAAACTAGTATAATTGCTCTCACTATAGGGCCGAAGTTGGAATGTAGTACATTTCATGGAGCAAAGAAGATGGCAGTTTTCATAACATGTTTAAGGAGCAAAGTTTTTTTAAAAAGCACAAGCAGACCTCAGGACTTACTGACATCTCATTCCTTGAGGTGCTGGTGACATGAGGCAAAGGAGGATGAGAGTTTAGCTAGGCTTGGGGTGGGAGGGATGGGAGTAGGTGAGATCATAACCCAAATTAGGCTAGGGAAAGGAAGCAAGGATGAGGTCATATGTTCAGGGAAAGAAGATGGCACATTAGTATATCTCAGCAAAAGGAAAATCTTAAAAAGAACCAGCAGCAAAGACCATGTGTTCAAAGCCTCCTTAGAGGAGAAGGCTGAGAACAGTCAAGCTGCACATGAGGCATGGCTAATTGTGAAGTTCTTCGGCTCTCTGGGGTTATGGATCCCACGGGGTATTTATGCATGATTGAATGCTTGTCCTCACAGTGCTTTGTGGTTTCCCCGACTGTTTGTGTCATGTCCTAGGTGGATGAGTGGGAGTGGAGTGGAGTGGGGTGGGTAATCTCCTTGACTGCCCCTTTCTCATACCTCCTTTTTTCCAGCAGTCCGTCCCCTTTGTTATATTTTCCTCCATGGGCACAGTTCTTGCTCTTTCCTTTGACTTGGTTCATCTGTAGGTTACTTTTCTTTGCCTCTGATTTGTTCCCTAGCAGATGTGGGTGCCCCAGCCAGCAGCAGAGAGGGGTGCAGGGAAGCCACAGAGAAGCCCCTTCTGATGCCCCAAGGAGCAAGCCGACCCATTCCAGGCTCCAGGAACACCACAAAGCAATATGAAACCTGTTCATGAGAGGAGTCAGGAATGCCTTCCACCAAAGAAACGAGACCTCCCCGTGACCAGCGAGGATATGGGGAGAACTACCGGCTGCTCCACTAACCACACACCCTCCAGTGATGCTTCTGAATGGTCCCGAGGGGTCGTGGTGGCCGGGCAGAGCCAGGCAGGAGCCAGAGTCAGCCTGGGGGGTGACGGAGCTGAGGCCATCACCGGTCTCACGGTGGACCAGTATGGCATGCTGTATAAGGTGGCTGTGCCACCTGCCACCTTCTCACCAACTGGCCTCCCATCTGTGGTGAACATGAGCCCCTTGCCCCCCACATTTAATGTAGCGTCTTCACTGATTCAACACCCAGGAATCCATTATCCCCCAATCCACTATGCTCAGCTCCCGTCCACCTCGCTACAGTTTATTGGGTCTCCTTACAGCCTTCCTTACGCTGTGCCACCTAATTTCCTACCGAGTCCCCTCCTTTCTCCTTCTGCCAACCTTGCCACATCTCACCTTCCACACTTTGTGCCATATGCCTCCCTCCTGGCAGAAGGAGCCACTCCTCCCCCACAGGCTTCATCCCCGGCCCACTCATTTAACAAAGCCCCCTCAGCCACCTCCCCGCCCGGGCAGTTGCCACATCACTCGAGCACTCAGCCACTGGACCTCGCTCCAGGCCGGATGCCCATTTATTATCAGATGTCCAGGCTACCTGCTGGTTATACCTTGCATGAAACCCCGCCAGCAGGTTCCAGCCCAGTTCTTATCCCTCAGGAGGGCCAGTCTGCTCTGGAAGCAGCTGCTGCCAATGGAGGACAGAGACAGCGAGAGCGAAATATAGTGAGACGGGAAAGCGAAGCCCTTGACTCCCCCAGCAGCAAGGGTGAAGGCCAGGGACTGGTGCCAGTTGTAGAATGTGTGGTGGACGGACAGTTGTTTTCAGGTTCTCAGACTCCACGGGTAGAGGTGGCGGCGCCGGCACACCGAGGGACCCCAGACACTGACCTTGAGGTCCAGCGGGTGGTTGGCGCTTTAGCTTCTCAGGACTATCGTGTGGTGGCAGCTCAGAGGAAGGATGAACCCAGCCCCCTCAACCTATCCCATCATACCCCTGACCATCAGGGTGAGGGGCGAGGGTCAGCCAGGAACCCTGCAGAGCTGGCAGAAAAAAATCAGGCCCGTGGGTTCTACCCTCAGTCCCATCAGGAACCAGTGAAACATAGACCTTTACCCAAAGCAGTGGTTGTAGCCAATGGCAACCTGGTGCCCACTGGAACTGACCCAGGCCTTCTGCCCATGGGCTCGGAGATCCTGGTAGCATCAAGTCTGGACATGCAGGCCAGAGCCACCTTCCCAGACAAGGAGCCATCGCCACCCCCCATTACCTCCTCCCACTTGCCCTCCCATTTCATGAAAGGCGCCATCATCCAGCTGGCTACCGGGGAGCTGAAGCGGGTGGAGGACCTCCAGACCCAGGATTTTGTGCGCAGTGCCGAAGTGAGCGGGGGGCTGAAGATTGACTCTAGCACGGTCGTGGACATTCAGGAGAGCCAATGGCCTGGATTTGTCATGCTGCATTTCGTGGTTGGTGAGCAGCAGAGCAAAGTGAGCATCGAGGTGCCCCCTGAGCATCCCTTCTTTGTGTATGGCCAGGGTTGGTCCTCCTGCAGCCCTGGGCGGACTGCACAACTCTTCTCTCTGCCCTGCCATCGGCTACAGGTGGGAGATGTCTGCATCTCTATCAGTTTACAGAGCTTGAACAGTAACTCAGTTTCTCAGGCCAGCTGTGCTCCCCCAGGCCAGCTGGGTCACCCCCGAGAAAGACCTGAGAGGACAGTCTTGGGACCCAGAGAGCTATGTGACAGTGAGGGGAAGAGCCAGCCGGCAGGAGAGGGCTCCCACATGGTAGAGCCCTCCCAGCCTGAGCCCGGTGCTCAGGCCTGCTGGCCAGCCCTGAACTTCCAAAGATACAGCATGCAAGGGGAGGAGGCACGGGCTGCGCTGCTCCGTCCCTCTTTCATTCCACAGGAGGTAAAGCTGTCCATCGAAGGGCGTTCCAATGCGGGAAAATGAACCTCTTCCCCAGACCAAGACTGGGCTTCACCCCAGAGCTGAGCCTCACTGTGAGCAGGCAGAGGATTTGCACACGCCGAGCAGGGAATGGCTCTCTTGGCAGTGAGATTTGGGGGGACAAGGGAGGCATGAAGTAAGCCTCCCAGGGCAGGATCTGTTGCTCATGACTCCGTGGCATCCTTTCGGCACAGCCCCAGAGGGTGCTGTGCTGGGGAGCAGCAGGCCTGGGCCAGGGAAGGAAGGGGGTGCACGCAGGATAAGAAACATTCCAAAATCAGGGCCTCCCTGTTCTTTCCTCCCCATCCCTAGCTCCTGCGAGGGGAAGTCCAGGCTTTTGGGAGCAGGTGGCAGAGGGAGGGAGTATAGAAAGAGCCAAAAATGATGATCCACAGCTTATAGTAGCAGTTAAACTGTCAGAAGGTTTTTTTCTTTCCTTTTTTGTGTGGAAGGGCAGGAGGCCCCAAGGTTGGAAATAAGAGGGTTCCCACCCAGAACCTTTCTTGTGAGAGATGTGCACTTTAAAAGGGTGACTTTGTTACAGATGTCTGTGGCTGGGTTTGTGGGAGGAGCACTCACCTAAGGACTCTGCTTGATCCTCTGCGTCACAGCCCTTCCCCACCTCTCCTCACCATTCCTGCTACAAGGCTTCAGTAGCTGGGGGCAGGAGAGAGAGAAGCCCCTCCAGGGTTCAGACTGAAGTACCGCCTTGCTGGGGACCCAGTCAGGGGACTCTGGGAGAAAGACCTGATAGCCAGGCTGACTGAGTTCTAGGCAGGGCTCTGGAAAGGTAGCTGACCTCACAAAGCTCCTCCAACTCGGCATGCCAGACCTGCTTTGAAATTTCACTGAATCTTTAGTTGGTAATGGTGACTTTTGCAGAACCAGTGGACCCTTTTCCCTAGGCACCCATACCCCGCCTTTGTCTGTCTATGTTGTGCCTAAGTGCCTGCGCTGCCCCCACCCTACTGCTGCCCTAACCTCCCTGCATGGTGTCTCGACCTGGGCCTCATTTGTAGCTGCACTGCCTTTCCTCTTCTGCAAAATTGGTTTTGTCCACTCTGACCAAGAACTCGAGTTTTTTGGTATGTAGCGGTCTCTCTGGTTTCCCCTTCAGCTGTAGTCTCTATTTTTAAAAACTCAATCATGTCCCCTCCTCTTCCACTGCCAAACAGTTTGGTGGAGAAACAAGAAGGGAACCGTGCCCTTGGCCGGGGCACATGCACATGGCTGGGCAGTGCCCATCCTGGCATTTTTACACAGCCTCTCCCAGCATTCTGGCATCTCCAAGCCGTCCCCTCCTACTGCCAGCTCTAAGAGGACAGTCTTGATAACATTTCAATACCTGAAGTGGATTTCACCCTGTGGTGGCATATTCCTCTGCCAAGAGTATTTCCAATCTTAGTTGCATTTACCCCCCTATGTCTCAAGCCCACGTTTTTTTCTTCACAACTTTCAGCATCAGCTCAGACTGTGGGGTTCCACTGGGTATTGGGAATTAGGCTCCCCCACCAGCTTTCAGGTGGGTGAGTGTTTTTTTTTTTTTGTTTTTTTGGGGGTCTTTAGACTCTTGAAGGCAACTCAGGGTATTGTCCACCCAGCTCTCTGGTTAGGCTTCTCCCAGGCTATGATCCTGGCATTTCCTTTATGGATGTACTTGGACTGGCCGGGGGCCGGCCTGTCGTCAGGAGTCCAAACCTCTGACGTCTGATCTCTGCTCTGTCAAAGACTTGAGGCAAGTCTCGTGACCTCTCGCTCTTTCACTTCCTCCCCAGCTGCCAAATGGGGTAAATAATCTTACCTACCTCCTGAGGGGAGGGGAAGTTCTGAGAATGGAGTCATTCTTAGTGTTCAGGTGCTAAAGGTTGTTCTCTTGGGGGGACAGAGTGACTGAAACTGGCTTGTTTGCTACAAGCCCTATAATCCGTGGTTTCATTTCCTGAAAGCATTTACCTGGTCACTCAGCTTTTCGGGGGCGAGTCGGGGTGTCCATCCAAAGGAAGCTGCTGACCTGACTGTAAGTACTTCATTCTCCGGGTCATGTCAGAACCAAACACCAACCTTGTACTGCATTTGGGATCATGTCCTTTCCCTTCTCTGTCCCCCATTATCTCTGAATGCTGCTTTCTCTGGCTTGTTTCCTACAGCGGGGGCCTGTGGGGTTGAGTCTTGAGGAATCCCCTCAGATGACAGCCTTGGGAGAAGGCGTCATCTCTGGCTGTTTCCTGAGCACCTCATTCCTCGGGCTTATTGTTTGCACGGGTTTCTCGCAAGCGTCCTTCCTCATAGGAAGTCTCATCAATGAATATGGTGACATGCACACAGTAGATGCTCAGGAAGCATCCACAAGGACACCAACTGAGCTTCCTCCTTATGGGAGCAAAGCTGTATCTAGTCAGATACCAGCCAAGTAGGTTAAATCAAATCATCCTCCACTTGGGCTAGTTGTGACTTTCCAGCCAGGTATCTCCTGCTGAATCCCGGAAAGAGAGATTCTTGAGGAACTTGGCAAGTTGGGCCCTGACCTTTCTGCTGCTGTTCTGTGTCTTGCTGGTAAAGCAGTACCAGCAGCTCCCATGATATCGTGCCATGCATATGTAACATATTAATACTTGATTTTGCTGAGTTGCAAAGGTATCTTTCATAAAGTATGGTCCCCCAGGAAAAGAAGGCCTGTGCTTGAAATCTTGGTCAGAGCTGTGGCATTCCGCTTGCCTTTTCCCTCTGGTTCAGTCTTTTCTTCCAGGCATGAGAAATAAGAGTAACCTGTGGTGTGTCCATTCTTCCTTATAGGAATTTCCTAAGTTTGCAAGAGACTTGAGAGTGGTTTTAAGAGAGTGATCATTTTAGTAGGGAAGTTGTCAGCTTTTTGGGAATGGGCAGCTGATGAAGGCCAGAGCCAGTCCTTTGTCAGTGGTAGGACATTCCCGGAGCTTCAGGCTAGAAAGGAGGACTGCTCACTCTCTGGCACTATACAGAAATGTCCATACCAATTTGGGAGAAGGGGAACCCAGTAAAGGATGGGTAACAACCTAAGTCTTGAGTCATCATTCCTTTCAAGATTATAGTACATGCGGGAGGGGGTGGCATGGGGGAACCAGCTCTGGGAATTAAGAGCTGAGTGTTTGTACCCGAGGGGAGTGGCCCCAGCAGATCTGGACTGACCCTTCCATACTCTTGGTCCCAGTTAGTCATAACACCAAGGACTTTGCTCTGTGCTGCTTTGCCACTGCTGCTGTCTGCTCAGTGTCCTGCCCGCTATCCTCTGGAGCTCCCAGTCCTTTCATGTCTTTGACCATGTAGATTCAGTCCAGGCATCGTGCTCTTTCTCACCTGTGTTGTACCAGTGTTATTTTATGGCAAAGTCATATTGAGTAGGGACGGTATGAAATGCTGCTGGTGGGCTGGCAAATCCAAAGGGATATGGCTTCAGTGCTTCAGGAGCCCTTTGGCTCCAAATGTCTGAGTGTCTTGAGGGAGAAACAAGTAGGTCCTATTACTGGGTGTTCTCTGTAGTATTAACTTCTTTCCTTTATGGTATCTTGTATCCTGTTTTAAAAACTGAGTGAGGGGGAACCACATTAGGGCCTGTGCCACATCCCAGCAAGGTACATCTAGTTCCAGTTACATGGACTCTGGGGTTGGGAGAGGGTTTGGAGTTTGGCTGAAATAGCTGCTCAAGTGGGGTTTAATTTTATTTCTACCAGTGGGCGTCATAGGTGATTTAGGGGGAAGCACAGGATGGTAGTGTGATTTAAACCTGCAGCAGCAGGCATATGGAAGAGTGGAGTGTTCACACTGGAGATGAAGGTGGACATGCGTTGACCAGGAAAGGGCCTGGGCCCACTGGAGTAAAGATAACCTGATGAATTGGCCATGGGAGATTTGGTCACAGTCTTATAAACAAAGTAAATAGGACAGAGGCCAAGTTTTAGGGAGACGTCTTGGCCTCCCAGGGCTAAGTTTACTAAACCACACTGAAGCTACAGTACCTTGCAGATGGGAAAAAGCGTACACTACAGTTGAAGAGCTGAACCTTACTAGGTTAGATGTTGATCAGTAACCTGTTAGCCCTTGGCTGGGAAGCCTTCACCCTCCAGCTTCCCTGGGGTAGGGAAGGTCTCCCACATTATGCAATAATAAAATAAGCATCTGGGTCTTAGCAGCCGTCAGTTGCTCTTTCAACTCTAGGATCCATCTTGGGACCAGAAGGCTGGTCTGGGCCTAGGATGACCCTGGCCCTTGAGATGCTGGAGTTGGCTGCACTCTCTCCTTACCTGCAGACTATGCACAGTGCCTGGGGCGGAAGGAGGAGAGGCGTTGCGGTTTGCCCTGCTGCCTCCCCAGCAGGAACAGTAGTCATAAATGCACTTTTCACACTAAAGTTTTCTTTATTAGTTCTCCTGTTAAGCCTAGATCCCTCCCTGGTAGATTGCAAACTCACGTCTGTGTGATCCCAAAGCCACTCCACTGCAGATGCCCGCAGTGAAGATGGCCTCAAATTGGGTTCCTGTCTGCAGTGTGTGTGGCAGCAGCCCATGTGCCTTTACCCATCGTCAAACTTGCAAGCATTTATTTCTGTCTTTATGACTGTCACAGGGACTGAGGTTCTTCAGAGAGAGAGAGAGCTGATGACACAGTGGTTTTACACCCACCCCCTTGGACAGGGAGTTTGCACGTATTTGTGAGCTGTGAGTGGTTAGCACGTTGCTGGTATTGCTGAAGGCAGGGTTGATCCCTCACTCGCTTGATACTTGCATTCAAGAGAATCTAGATTGTGTTGGGGAGGAGACTGTACTCATGGCTAACGTGAAGTCCCCCAACAACCTTCCTAGTCACACAGGATCCCTGTAGCCAAAACAGTATATGTTCCAGCTGCAGAGAGCAGACTGCTCTCAGCTTGCACAGCACCTTAGGAGAGGGAAGAATATATGGATAGGGAATGGGGTGGAGAAAGAAGGATGGGAATGTTGTCATCCGGGCGGCTTTAGGGTCCTACAGAGTGGAGAAGGATGGCACTGGGGAGGTCTGGATGGATCTGATTTGTGTAGGAGTTCCCTGTAGATAAATTACTGATCCCCCAACTACTATCCCCAGTATGTAATGGCTGAATTAATATGTAATCAACTGCATTGTATCTAAAGCCTTAGAACTAGTCAGGTGCTCCCCCACCCAACACCATTTCTTACCCTCTAATCCTACCTGATCTTTAACAAAGCATTAATAATTCTAAGGATAATCTCTATTTTGTTGTGCTTTTTTGTAACTGTTTTAAATAAATCAATTTGTACTGTATATTTGTACTTTTGTGAGATCCTTTTTGCTGTTTTACCATTTTAAGTCTCTGTACTTGGCTACACACAGATTGTATTTTTATTGTTAATGCTCTTCTTATGGATACCTGCATTTAACTTGTGGACTATGTAAACACAATATCTATCAATATCTATATATCTATATATCTATCTATATAAACTACTAGCTTTTCCTTTTGGTGTTTGCGCCTTCTTCCTATCCCAGCCTTAGGTGGTGGCCATTGGGTGGGGGATAGAAACCCTTCGTGGGAGCATTTACAATGGAGCACAAATGGTACCCATCTTTGCGTGGTGAGCTTGGGGCAGATGGCGTGAGCTTGTCCTGAAGCATGGGCTCTCATCTGTTGGTATGGATTTCAGAGACCCAGAAGTCTACCTGTAGACTTAGACGCTAGCAGAATCAATTACAAGGATGTGTAGGTGTCTTCACTGCTGGCCTTTCCCCTACTTCTTTTCTTTATTCAGGAACACTGCCAGAAATGGCTGGAATAAGTCAGCCCCAATCAGAGCTATTGCCTACTAGTGAGAAAGCTTGCCACTAGTAAGTGGCATTTATGGAACATTTATTATATGCCACAAACTGTCCCAAGTGGCTTACATATATGAACAATCATTTGTTAGTAGTGGTGTTTCCATTTTGTGGATGGGGAAGCCAAGACAAAAGTTAAGTAACTTGCTCAGAGTTACACAGCTAGTAAGTGGTAGTACAATTTTGAACCTAGATATCCAACTCCTGAGTTTGTATGAACTCAGAATTTGTTGTGAAAATTAAATGAGATAATCTACGTAGGGTGCTCAGAATAATCTTTAGCACATAGTGAGTGCTCACCCATTTTGAAGCATCCCAGATGGAACTTCAGTATGGATCTTTGTGGGAGAAAAGCATTTGGATTAAGTACTTTCTTTTAGATGTATTTTTTAGAACAAATATTTCAGCATGCCTGGTAAGAATTAACCCCAGTTTGGGAGTCAGTTGACAGGATTAAACAGCACTGGACCTGCGGAGGTCAGAGAGGAGTCCAGGTTTCCCTGGAAGAGGTCCACATTCCTGGCATAGTTATTTTTCTGGCTACAATTTAACTAGGGCACTTCCTTCTGGACCTCAAGATCTATAATTATCTAAACTGTACATAACCTTTGGTGCAGGCTAGGAGAGTTCTGTGCTTGCTCTGTACCATCACAGAAACTTTTTAGAAATGACCACAGCTCTTGTCTCCTCCATGGTTTGGCAGCCACACAAAGTGTCGGAGTAATCATTTTGCTCTGGCCTTCACCACGACTGACACGAGCTCTTTCATCACCTTAGTACTGCAGTTTCCTCAGTGGGTTTTATTATCCTACCTTGGCTCTGGGGAATAAATGAAAACATGGATTATCTCTTCTTTCAAACATGAGTTCCTTGGTGCTATGGACCTTAATGTTGCAACCATTGCTATGAACATAATGCTAGGTGCAGCTGACTTTTATTTGAGATAGAATTTTAAATGTTCAACAAACAGTATTGCCGGGAAAAGTCACCTGCACCTATTTCAAATTGCTGCATACTCTTTAGAAAATGCCAGTTATGAGGAAAGGCCTCTACTACTTCTGAGTTGGGAAAAGGCAAGCTAGGTTTAAATAGCCCTTGGGACGGTGGCGATCTCCATTAGGGTTGTGGGAATGGATCCTCACAAAGTCAGCGTCAGTTCTTCCTTCAATGTCACTTATTCCTCATCAACTTGTAAAGGCCCAAATAAGGGACCTCTCCTTGGACAGCCTAAGTTGAGGAGCACCCTCCCTCAGAAAAGGGCAAACACCAGAAGTCACTGCCTGAAAACTCATACCCGGGTCTCTCCTAGATCACGTCACTTGCTCGAATGAAACTGAGAGAAAAGCAGGAAAGGGCCAGTAAAGATAAAATTAATTTATTTGCCCTCACAACTTCCTGGGCCACGCTGGGGCCCCACGGTCCTATTAGCACGGCCTGCAGCAGTGGGCTGGGAAGTCCGATTCTCTGGAGTACCTGCTCCCTGTCCAGAGCTGCCCAGAGCCGGGTTCCTCCTGACCTTGTTCGTCATCCTGCTCCCACATGCAAGGGGTGCACAGGTCCGCCTGCAGCATACCCGGGCCTGCCTCCGGCCGCACGACAGGGCCTTATGGGTGGCCAGGGCCTTATGGGTGGTGGCAGCACTGGTCCTTGTGGGCCTGGGTTGGTGGGCGGGCAGGGGGGCAGGCAGGAGGGTGTGGTTCAGTGCAGAGAGCTGCTGTTCTGCTCTTCAAAGGCCATCTTGCCCAGAAGCTGGCTGTCCAACTCTACCCCACTTACAGGGAGCTGGAAGAAGTTCATTTCAGCTGCTAAGGCTGCCATGGCAGAAGGGTCCTGGCCAAACTGAGCTCGCAACATCATGTCCATTTTCTCCAGCCTCCTCTTGAGCCGCTTGGCCTCTCGCTCTCGGATGAGTCGGGCCTGCCGCTTCTCCGGGGTTTCGTTGGCCCGCTTCAGCCTCATGGCCTCCCGATCCCGCTGCAGCCTGCGTGCCCGCTGCTCGTCGGTCTCCTGCATGCGCTGCAAGCGCTTGGCTTCACGGTCCCTCATGCGCCTCACCTCCCGCTCCTCGGGGGTCTCATTGTCCCGCCGGCTCTTCTTGGCCGTGCGCTCTCGTTCCAGCCGCTGCAGCCGTACCTCCAAAGGCTCATTCTGTCGACGTAGGGCCCACTTGCGTACACTGGGGGTCTGGGCTTCCAGTAGCTTCCGGTAGGCAGCGCAGTTGTTGCACACAAGCAGAATTCCAGCAGGGTACACTGGAGGACTGAAGGCAATGTCCTTCCCCTCAGCACTGGAGGGGCCCTCATTGTGGGCTGGGGGTAGGGATTCCATATTAAGTACTTCAGGAAGTTTCTCACTGGAATGCAAAAATTTGGGATAGTTAGTGTTTTCTTCTAGCAAGGCTCAGGTATTCAGCCCCAGCTTACTCCTTTCCTACCAAGCCAGTTGCATCGAGTTCACCACTAGAGGTCAGTTTGAATGCTTGGCAGACCTCTTCTACCTCTCCACCCCTCATCCTCTGTGGGCTGGGGTGTCTACCAAGTCTTAAAGCCCACCTGGAGTTAATGACTGAGCCAACTGCCATAACAATGTACCAGAAATGAGATGAGCCCTTACAGTGTGGAGTTTTCATTCAAGCTGGAATGCTGGTGTTTGGAAACGCTGTGCAGGGGCAGTCCTGCTGCGGGAATGAAGGCTCCTGGAGGTGGAGACCTGCTTTAGCGAAGGCGCACGCCACTGACTCACCTCCTCCTCTCCTGGCACTGCCTGCAGGGCAGAGGCAGACTCTGCGCTGTATGCTAGGCAAACGCGATGAGGACACGATGTTCACATAGTTCCAGTCTTCCTAGGACACAGTGGAGACTACGTTCTCATGCCAGGGTCCTCTCAGAACCCTGCAACTTCTTTCTCTATGCTTCCTCATGAATGTCCTTAGACTTCCCTACATCTCTTCCTAGTCGAAAATATCATGCTGATGGGAAAAGAAATGGGAATTCATTTCCCTTTGGGGATATCTAATGAAAACAGCATCTTTCTTTGCCTCTTACTTGTATTTCCAAATAGTCATGAGTCAGTTGCCTGAGCATTACCTATCTCTTGCCTTCACTTTGCCTTGGGAAAGTAGAACCCACACCCAGGAATTTGCTCCTGGCACAACAAGGGTAGGTGCCCGGCTAACCTGTTAAAGGTGGCATGGCTGGTGAAACGGGCTCCACACACAGCACAGTTAGACCGCTGGTCCTCCGAGTGGATTAGGAGGTGGCGACCCAGTGACCCCGGGGAGCTAAGAGCCCGGCCACAGACGGGACACATGTAGCTCTTGGCACTCACCACTGCTGCAGTGTGCTGTAAGACAAAGCCTTCATCTGTCAGTCTTGCACTACTTCCAGGACAATTTGCACCCACTTAGAAACTACTTTCTGGGAAATGTCCCCTTTCCTCAGTCTGGGAACAAGGCACTTACAATTCTGTTCTCTGTTTGGCCCCTGGAAAGTTCCCAGTTTCTGGGTTAGTGGGCCTTCAGAAGGGCCTGGCCATTCAGACCATTGCTCAGATTCCATTAGCTTGAGCTCTGACTACATTGTGGGCAATGTGGCTGGCTCGAGGAACAGTGGGGCGCCAGAGCCCTCTTCAGAGCCTCAGGATTGTTTCTCCCTGTCTCCCTAGTTCACTGTGCAGGTACAAGTGCGTGTTAGGGGAGTGATGAAGGCCAAATCCAGAAGCTGGCTGGGAATACTGGTTTGCAACAGGTATTTATATTCTGCCTGTCCTTGATCTTAAGACAGTCTTCCAAAGAAATACTTGTCCTCACGAACCAAGTGTCTCTATGGTACAACCCAGGCTGGCATGTGTGCTAATGCCTTGTCGATAAGATCACAAGACACGGGCACTCTGCAATTGGACCGTGGTAAAAAGAACACAAACGCCTGATTCTGATCCTCTTGTTTATACTAACTTCATTGGTATTTCAGAAACATTTATGTTAACGAATGTTTTTCTTTAAAACAAAGCCCTCATTATTAATAGATGTTAGTTTCTATTTCACTGTTTAAAATAGTATTAATAATTTTGAAAAACATAATGATACTTGATTTTCACATTGTGTCTGCCTGGGAACCCAGAGTGTATTTATCCAACATATCCCATTTATTCTCTAAAATGCTTAGAGGACTGCAGTGGAATCCTGATGGTAGCAACAACCCAAGATTCCTTCAGGAGCCCAAGGCAGGATCTGGGCTACAAACAAGCTGCCACACCGTACCTGGTACACATGAGCGATCAGCTGCTCCCGACTCCCGCAGTCCAGCTGGCAAAGGGGACACTGGCAGAGTTCGAGCAAGGGGTCAGAATTCAAATTCTCTGTGACCTACAAGTCAATAGACCAGCAACTCGTGAGGACTCTTACTAGTTTCTTCACTGCCCTCCCCTGCCTTTTAAACGGGATCCTGTTAAAAGGAGCCCAGCCTGCTATCACATTGACATTCTTAGCTTCTCACTGTGGGACGCAGGACAAAGTAATAGTTGAAAGGGAACTACATTTGTTCCCATCTTCATTTTCTCCCAGGCTTCCAGCCATGAGGACACAGGATTGCCCCAGGGAGTTTTTTTTCCCTTACGGTAAACTCTGCAGAGAAAGGATTAGCTAGCTTCTCTGCTGTCGTGCTCCTTACGGGAATACTCAGGACATGATTTAGTGAGAGGGTGGCACTGCAGGTAACACTTTGACTTCAATTTGTAAGCATATTCAAGAGTATGCCTTGGAAAGGAAGCGTTGCATTTTGCAAAGGTGGCCTGGAAGAAATGGGGATGGTTAGGAGGAAGGCTGTACGTGGGTGCAGTGACACGCGGGTGGACAAGGAAAGCTGGTGTGACAAGAACTGAGTGTGTGAGGTGTGAGCTCTGCTGCTGCAAAGGAAACGGCCTAGTGCTCAGGCCCGGGAGACTGTCAGAGGCAAGACTGTTCACAGGGTGAGCAGCATCAGGGCAGGGTGTTCCCGGACTCAGGAGCCATCTGTCACTTGCCTCATGTTCTAGCACTTCGTTCCCACCAACAGGCTGCTCTGCGCTTTCTAACTCTTTTTCCACTTTGACCACCCCTCCATCTTCCTCTGACGTGTGGGAAGAGACTTCATCTTGTGTGGTCTCCTCTTCATCACCCTCACTGTCACCTGAAACACACAAACTGGTCACTTGTTCTGATTTTGGCATGAATACGTCCTGAGCTTCTATCCACCCTAGAGTTTGCAGCTATAATGGAAAAACATTTTCAGATCTCTCATAACATATTTGATATCAGTGCTTAGTTGAGTACATATCCATGTCAAGGGGAAACAGCTATAGCTGTTATTTATTATGCCCACATACGCACTAAAGAGAAAATCTGCGGCAAAACTGCATTGGAAAATGGTTATTGGGCCCTCTACGTTTCATAAAAATGGTCCTTCTTATGCATGGCTCTCAAATATCTCACACTTCAAATCACACCTTCCCAAGCACCTCACACCAAGCTCATTCTCACAGCACACCACCTCTGACTTACCGGCACTTCTCATTTTATGACTAACTTTTCTCCCCCTGCAGAATTTTTCCATGGTGTCACTATACTATTTTACTCTGAGCCCAACTAATCGGTTTTCTCCCAACAAACCCCAAGGCACACTTACAGAAGCACTGGCAAGTTTTCTGTCTCTCTTATCAGTAAAGGAAGCAGTAGTAAATTAGTTAAAAATTATGTCACTTTACAGGAAAGAGTTGTTCATCACAGTGGAAAATGAGCAAGCAATCAACCTCAGGCAGTCTGCAGTGGTATCCGACTGGCTGCTCTTACTCTCCTAGTGATAGCATTCTAAGCTAAGTAAGTCCATTGTTTCTGTAGGTTCTTTGGATTATCTGATGGGTAACTGAATGCATTGAGTAGAAGGAACAGGCCATTCTTCTCTTTTAGGATGAAATGTAATTTCTTGTGACTAAAGTAAGAATTGAGTTTGTTTTAGTTTGTGGGGCAAGTTGGGGAGGTCTGCCTGTGGCTAGGGAATCTGCAAGGTTTGTGGGAGCTGATTTTTCTTCTCTATTACTTATAAAATAGAAAAAAAAAAAAAAGACAAAAAATAACAAGGGGAGTTCTTCCTGAAAGGAAAAAAAAAGTGCTACGGCCTTGAAGATCACAAGAGGAAGCCAAACCCAGGGAAGCTGTCAGGCTCCAGCCCCTTCCCAACCCCTCTTAGATCCTGGACTTCTGTGCCTGATGTGAGCGAGAGAGGAATACAGGGTAGAATGTCACCACGCTACCTGTGTGAGACTAAGATTTCCTAGCTAACAGTGCTGCTTATGTTCTCTCTCCTATCCCTTGCATAACTTCTAAATCCACCAGTGTGTGAGCAACACCCATTACTAGGTTTCCTTTCTTACTGGGTGAAACTGGTTACATTCCCTTTCTTCAAGAGAAAGCCTAACCAAGTCATCTGCTAGTGGTTACATGTCTGTATTAGATACTCCAGTTGGTTGGTGGACTAGATTTGGGCCCTGGAAAGATCCATGGTATGTATGCCTTATTCCCCAGCCCAGAACTGCTTTCATTTGAATCCACCTCAGTAACAAAGGATTGGCGCAGATCAGATCATCAGCTTCTCATTTGAAATACTTGTAAGCTTAATCTAATACAATGTATCAAACACATTTTTGTCATGTATCAATAATCCAAATATATCTCTCTACTAGAAAGATTTAAAAAACAGAGATGATGCATCTGTTCCAGAATGGAAACCTATTAGACTTTTGCAGATGTTGCTATTCCTGTTACTCAAGAAACTAGTGGCTCCTATAGATTTTCTAGAACTTTTTGGGTTCGTTTTTCTGTTCCTGACAAATTAGTTGCCAAATTATTTTTTGTTGTTGATCTTGCTTAATTATTGGTTTGGGGGGAAACAAGTTCCAAGAAGGTTGCATAACTCTGTCTTTGTTCTCACCCAGCCTCAAATGTGGAGAAAAATCAGAAGTGTCACTCTGAATTGACACTTATACTAACCAATATCAAATGGATGAGATCAGGAAAGTGTGGAAATCTTCCTAGGAAATAACACGTCTCAAAACACATTTGTTTAGGCAGGTCATAAGAGAGACAATTCGTGAGGCTCAACTTGTAATAGCCACTGTCTTTTCTTAAGCACAGGGATCTACTTAGGGTACTAGTGTGGGAAGACCCTGACTTTAGCATTTTATATGCTGCATAACCTCATTACTAAGTGAATCTTCTTGTGTAACATAAAAACTGGTCCCTCAAGCAAGAATTCATTAATGCCACCCTTATGTTTTATTAATTATGAATAAACAGACCCTAGGAGACAGGGATTTTTTTTTTTTTTCTTTTCATTGAACCTAACCCAGGGGCTGCTTGAGCATTAATTTGTTTCCATCCTGCCTATCACAACCAATGAACCTATCTGTGTATGGCATTGCACCAGTACTATAGTCCATAAATTAAAAAACATAATGCTAAACCTGTCCTCTCTCTCTAGATAAGCATATGCCCACACACTTTAGAACACCTTTGGGGACACTAAGGATCCACATATCTCCTTTTTTATGTCTTCCTCCCAACCCCCATGCACAATCCCCAGAGCACACACACTCTGATAATTCTTCTCCCATTGCCCTGAGTCATTACCAGAAGGTGCAGAACTCACTGCTACTGGAGTCCTGATCTCTTAGTTGTTGGATAGCTTGTCGCTGACTGCCAAGGTCTCCAGGAAAATCAGTTTTCATCATCGCCTGGCGGGCTTGCTCTTCTAGCCCAGCAAATACTTGATCCCCTGGTGGTCACAAGGAAAAATAGTCAGGCCACCAGCTGGGCAGCACATCCCCAGGTAAGCTGGTTGGAAGGTCAGACCATTCAAAGGTAGGAGACAGGCAGATACCCTGTGGTGGGGTCATTCATCTCCAAGTCAGCTTGCTGCCTCCAACAGCTTCTGGGCATAGCTGCTCTTCCTGGGCAGTAAGCCAGATGCTCTAGAAAGCATCGCTTGCTTCTCTTAAATCCTCCTAGTCTTGACTTCTTTCAAAAGGTGATCAATTGCTACTTCACAAATTTAACTGCAGAATCTCAATTGCATTTACAACCTTCCATCAGGATTGGGGAGACAGAAGCAAGAGGCAAAGTGATGGGATGAAGATAGGGCAACAAGTCTGGGCAAAATCTCTGCACCTTAACATAGGGTTACCGTCTTGACTCAGAGTCTATCTCTGACTACAAACAGCGCTTCAAATAATCCTTCTAAATAACAATCTCTAATCCCATCTTTCATCCACTCTTCTTCCAAGACATGCTCTGGAAGCTCTTCCTTGACTTTCTTTCTGATGACAGACATCAGAATTAGCCATGAGTAAATCAACAACTGGTTGAACAATGGACTAGAAGAACAGATAATATATGAATTCATTTTCTGCTGAGGAACAACCTTCCTGAAACACACTAATTTTCAACAAATAATATGTATCTAGTGTTTATGGTCCAATATGGTCTTTTTTTTTTTTTTTTTTTGTATGAAGTATCCAAAAGCCCTGGACCCATCCTTAATTTTGCATTTACTTGTGATGAACTCTGCCTAGAATCTATACGGTTGTTGAAGAGTTAACACTTAAGTGTTCTTTTATTTCCAGGAGACCAGGCATAAGAAGAAAAGAGAGCTGGGTTTCTTGAGGTTTCTCTTATCTCAGTCAGAATGGGAACTACAGTGGCCACTCACCAGCCAGCAAGAGGGAATAATAAAAAGCTCTGGTGAAATGTCTGACAATAGACCAGGCCCTTTCTTACAGAAGAGAAAAAGGAAAGTAAACATGCTCTGGTTCTGAGACAGGACACAAAGATGTGGGAGGAACGAACTAGTGAGTTGACCTTCACTATTGTCCTTTGGCAGCAAAAGAACTGATATGGAATAGGCTTCATGTGATGCACTTAGTCATTCATTCAGCAATTATTCATTGAGCACCTACTATATGCTAAGTACTAGACACTAATAATACTTACTGTTTGACACTTGCAACTTCCAGGCTCTCTGTTAAATGCTTTATGTTTGTCATCTTAATTCTCTGCAAAACTCTGTTAGGTATTACTATATACGTTTGGGCTTTTTTTGCCCCAGCTCCGACTCTACTATTTATCTTTTACTGAGGAGAAAACTAAGGTCAGTGGTGGCATCAAGTATACAAACCCAGGTCTGTCCAGCTCTCATGTCCATATTTCTAAACTGATTTCTAGTAGAGATGTATGTAGAAGGTTAGAAGGCTCATCAGAGTGGTTTTGCTGAAAACAAGGGCTTATCTCTCGGTGAGAATGGCTCTGATCCTAGTGTTAGTGTTACCTTCCTACCACGAGAAACTGCTACATATAACTCAAATAGCAAAATAATGTTCTCAGGGCCAGTATAGGACAAAAGGAAAAATGATATTTCTGATACCATGTCATGAGCTACCATGCCTGGTTTAGAGTAACTAACATTATGGCTATTATGACTCACACTGTGGGTGGGAATGGAGGTGGTTCGTGTTAAAGTGTACTCCTAGCTACATAGCCCTCAAGAAAAGGAAAAATAAGCTGCTTTAAGTCCATCGTCACAATATCTAAGATGACACATTGGGTATAAATTACTGCAAGTGAAAGCAGAAAATGAATTCTGTATTAGAGTGCTTCCCCTTCCCTTCTTCCAGATGTAAAATATTTGATTCCTCCATGTTGGTTACACTGCAACCACAAGACCATGGCCAACTGCAATGGTTACTGAATCCTTCTGGGTAGGTACATGTTTTCAGACCTAGGGGCATAGGCAGATACGGTACTAAGGAACAAGTTACGCACTAGCATAAAATTATCAAGGGGAGACCATTCTCGTCAGTGACACTTCTGGTCTCTAACGAAACCTAGCCAGAAGCCAGCTAGATTTATAACATACTAAGAATAAATAATTTTTTTCCCCTTTCTTAATAGGGAATCATCATTGGATTAGTGGAAAGACATTTCAAGATGAGCCAGTAATTCAGTTTAGTCTCCATCAACTTGAGCTCAAAATTTATTTCTGTCTTTTGATGTTGTCTAAATATCTGGGCCTTCAAAGAACAGAGAGGAGTCTGTTCAATGTGATTTCCCTATCTAAGACTCCTGCTGGCAATCCCACCTAGGATAACTGGGATAAATTAATTGTCATTCCTTTTTGGCAGTTTGGGAAGAAAAGCTGTGTTCTTATATTTTATTTTATTCCCGACTTGGAAAAAAGACTAAGGTGAACTTTATCCCTCAGGGATATTCCTATTTTAAATATCACCATAAAGCAAAATATATAAAAACCATAAAAAGGAAGCAATTTTAGCAGATGTCCTAAGAAAAGATATGTGAATGATCTGCCAGTAGTTATTATTTACCTAATCTCCAAATCCGATTGTCCAGAATTATCCTTTCATAATAAGGTAGTGAGACTTGGTAAAAGTATGCCATGTTAACTCAAGTGTAATGTGACCCACAGAGATACTAATGATTAAAAAGTTATAGAATTAACCATTTTTAAAATGTAGAATTATTATTTCCTTCTATCTTGAGACTGCTGGAGTAGGTTAAAACAAATTCTGTGGTCCCTAGATATTAATGTAGGCTGGCTATCTTATTTAACATGGGTATTTATTTGTCTATTAGCAGTTGAGAAAGAATCATCTCAGCTCCACAATAAAAAGCAAGGTGCCCAGTCTCCTTTTTGTGGTATGGAATCACGAAAATACTATTTGTCTGACTTAACTAAGGTTTTTTAGACTAAATAAGAAAAAGGCCACGCAAGCAAGTTTGAAGAACAGATGAGAAGACTGAGATGAAAGTTATTAGAAAGGCATGATTTTACAATTCTCTTTCTTGGGTCCTTGGTGCAGTTAAATAAAAGCAATTTCAAGCTGACTGCAAAGTAAAGCAGTTGAAACATATTCTCTAAGAGAGCAGATGTTGAATTCTGAAAAAATGAGCTAGTATTGGGAGTGAGAAGCTTAGGATTCCATTTCTAGCAGATGGTCTTTGTAACCCAAGGTGCTATCACATGTTGGGAACATAGCCATTTACCTCACAAGAATGTTAACAGAATGAATGAAGACAAAACAAGCTGTGCTTTTTAGAAGAGAAAGGACTTTAAAGATGTTTATTCCTCCTCTGTGAAAAGCTTTTAGTTGAAGCTGAAGGTTTTTAGTTGTTCATGTATTTTGCAATCTGAAAGCAAAAGTCTCTATAGAAAAAGAGATTTTCCTTTCCTTAGTGGTTTACTTGGTTCAAACACACTCAATGAAAATGTGCAAGGGACTATATTTTCAACCTCTCTACACATAGTTGACAGAAATCTGTTCTCAGAAGAGAACGAGATGGGGAAGGAGGTAGGGGAGGAGGTCTAAAATAGAAACTCAGCCCATCAGCAGTTTCTCTATGACTAACAACAATTCTGGGCTTTTATTCCAAAAGCTCTGCATCGAGTCTATTAATGAAGTGAAGTGGGCAAAACACAAGCGTCTGTCTAGAGGTTTCTGACAAAAGGATCATACCAGTAATTTAGATATAAAAACAGTCCTGAGGAAAACCAAGTAAGTGCCAAAGCAGCCTGCTCATTGGCTTCTAAGGCGGATCTGACAATTGCTGCTGGGCTACAGGAGTGGGATTCTTAATATACCCTTTTAGGCGGGCCTTTAGTTTCATGCCACACAATTATCCTCTTCCCAGAAAGCAGCTCTAGTGAAACTCAGCCATTACTCTGATCAAGTGTTGACTGGCTTTGACATTTAAGCAAAGCTTCTGCAGACTTTCCTGCCTCCCAGACCTCGAGTCCATTCCATTTACTTTAAATAGACAAGCAGCGTTAAATTCAATACATTTGGTTGGTTCCATTTCACTGCAAGGTGATAGGAGACTCAAGTGGTCAGAAAACTAAAATTACCTATTTCTACTTGCCACTATTGTCACTGGCAATCAAAAGGTGACCTTTCAAAAAGGATAGGGTCAGCTTCAGTCCCCAAATAATAAATAGCTCTTCAGAAACCAGCAAATCTCAGTGCCTTTTCTTCTTTGGTCAAGTTTAGTCATCACCTAAGAAGCCTTCACAGCTCTCTGCCCAAATGCATCATTGAAGACAGCTCCTCCCTGGCGGCCTGCCATTTAGTTGTCACTGAACAGTTTGTATTCACAGCACCACAGTGAAGGCCCCCTTAATGGCCACCACTGAGGGGCCTGCAAAGTCCCAGCCACTCCACCACAATACAGTGTTCACTCCCTTGACTCTGGTAACTGCATTTCTGCAACTGTGGATGTGTCATATTCTCCCCATCTCCACGGCCTGTTTGTCCATCTGTTTTCCAACTCCAATGCCAGCTCGTCTTGCCTTCGACTGACTATGGGGGAAGAAGATACAGCTGATGGATATACGCTATGTGAACAGGCACAGGCCATGCAAACCTTTACTACAATGATGCCATCGCCCCACCAGCTACTTCCCTGAAATCTAACCAGTCTCTTTGGACAGGTGGCTTTTGTAAGTGAACACTCAACTCCTATAATTGCCTTATTTGTGAACCCATCATCTCCACTAATAGTACCTTTCCTGCCCTGCCTTCTTGGGGTCACATTTGTGTCTTTTATCAATACTCATCTTCAACCAGAGAGGCGAAAACAATCTTCCTCAACTCCTGTGTTGGACGACCTATGCTAGAGATACTACATTTTATCTCCCTTGACAGTGCTCACTTCAGGACCATTGCATTTTACCGTTTTAGCAGCAATTTCTAAATCCTTCCTAAACCACTCACCTTTATATTAAGTGGCTGGGCACATCCACCTGTTCCAGAATACACTCCTAGAGGCATCTAACTGGTTCCATCTTACCCAACCTTTCCAGGACTTAAACAGAAGAATGAATTGTGTATGGAGGTTTGCTACCCTAAAATAATCTACAAGATGTCAAAACCCTTTTACATGTTCTGCTCATACTACTTTCTATCCTATCTTGAAATTGCCCAATAAGATAAGATAAAGTATATAGTCCCTGGCTTATAGTATATTTTTAATGAATTTTAGTTTTCTTAACTCTTTGACTCATCTATCTTCTCAAATGTAGGTTTTTTACCTTTAAAAAAACCCTTTCATATGTTACACTTCTGAATTCTCTTCGAATGTTGTCGCACTTTACTCAATCAGTCCTCCATAATAATAGGAAGCTATTTGTTTTTTATGAACATTTGGGCAAGAATGCTTATCTCCCCAGAGCATAGGAAAATGGCCAATTATCTCAAATCTGCAGAGATATTAATGTTAATTTGAAAAGGCACTTTTTAAACATCCTCCATAAGCAGTGCTAGACGTAGAGAGGGACACATAAGGAAATATATATGGCACATAGTCTCTGTCCTATAGAAGTTTACAATGTAATTATTTATTATTATTATTGGTTTTTAGAGACAAGGTCTTACTTTGTCACCCAGACTGGAGTGCAGTGGTCCAATCATAGCTCACTATAACCTCGAACTTCTGGGCTCAAGCAATCCTCCCATCTCAGCCTCCTGAGTAGCTAGGACTACAGGCAAGTGCCACCATGTTTGGTAATTTTTAAATTTTTTGTAGAGTCAGGGTCTTGCTATGTTACCCAGGCTGGTCTCAAACTCCTGGCCTCAAGCAATCCTCCTGCCTTGGCCTCCCAATGTGCTGGGATTATAGGCGTAAGCCACCACACCCAGCCCTACAATGTAATTACTAAAATAAAACATACATATGAAACTGTTGAGAAATAACACAAGGCAATAGTGCACACCTGGTCTTCCGGTTTCTAGTCTCTCCCTCATGTGATCCATCCCACACACTGCTATATAGTACCAAAACAATGCATTCTAAATGTCACTCCACTCTCTCTGCTTATAAATCTTCAGTAGTTGCCTACGGCCTACAGAATGAAGTTTGAACTTGGCCTGCATTCAGGCTTCCACAATGTAGAGTTAAACATCTCCAACCTATGACTCCTGGACAAATGAAACTTCTGCTTCATACAAAGGTTCCTCATCCTCTGAACATATGTGCATTCCCTCTTTGCTCATATCACTTTCCCTTCCTAGTTTTCTCTCTCCCTTTCTCTTTTTGTTTCAAATCCACTTTCTACCTTCTAAGGCTCAGTTCAAGTGCATGGTCCACTAGGGCCTCTTCCATCAAGCATTCCCCTTGCTACCTTAGTCCATGGAGATTTCTTAATTTCCCTCCTCTTAACTTCTGTAGTACAATCTGCAGCATCCCTATTTGGTACTTAGCATATACTGTCTTGTATTTATATTTGGTTGTGCATATATATATGAGGCTACATTACAGTCTTATATATCTTATTTTGTTTTACAGCCTTGACAGCCTTGTGTTTTACAGCACAAGGATTTGCACAGAGGAGGTATCCTATGTTTGTTAATGTGAATATAAAGGATCAATAAAGTACACACACAGCTAAGACAGGTTTCTAACACTTCCTTCAGCAACCAGACACACTTTATTTTTTTGAGACAGGGTCTTTCTCTGCCGCCCAGGCGAGAACACAGTGGCACAATCATAGCTCACTGCAACCTCCAGGGCTCAAGCAATCCTCCTGGCTCAGCCTCCTGAGTAGCTGGGACTACAGGTATGCACCACCACACCTGGCTAATTTTTCTATCTTTTATAGATAAAGGGTCTTGCTATGTTGTCCAGTCTGGTCTTGAACTCCTGGGCTCAAGTGATCCTCCCGCCTTGGCCTGCCAAAGTGCTGAGATTACAGGTGTGAACCACTGCACCCGGCCCAGATACACTTTAAATCCGTCGTATCTGACACCAATAACCCTATCTTCTTTACAAATTAGTGTGAGTCTCTCACCCTAAATTAAGGTTACTCTTCCATTCCAACCCTCAACATTCCCAGCTTCCAGAAGACAAAGCCCAGTACTCACAGTGAACTTTGTTCGGATTTGTCTGTTTCCGACGGGACATGTTTCCCAAATCTGAGAGCTCTGGCCTTTCCCAGTTTCACAACTGGATATGTTACTACCTCCGTGCAAGGTGCTAACCTATAATAAAAAAAGGATATGGTTTGCACATGCCATTTTTCTCAGAAATTAAACAAAATTAAAAGATAAAAAGACTTTAAAAATAGCTCCTGAGCATATAAAACTCACCAGTTATAAATAATTGAACTAACATAAGAAAGAAAGAAAGAAAGAAAGAAAGAAAAGAAAGAAAAGAAATCCCTAGCACAATGTCAAGATCCTGAGAAGTTTAAGAGGGAACTCCTTCAGAGAGGATTTAGAGAATTACACTCTAAATCCATCTTTGGAATCCAGAATATGGGTAAGTGATCATGATCAAGGTCACAGGGTAGAAAAGAAAGCAAAACTCAGGCGACCAGGGTTAGTACTGTGGGCTCAAAGGGATAACCCCATGGACTATAAAAGGAAGCCAAAGAGGGTAGTGGCTCATACCACATGCCCACTGGAAGTCAAGCCCTGCAGTCTGCGCCAATGGGAGCCTCCAGATGGTTTTTTAAGAAGTTACCTTGCCCAGAGGTGACAAAGGTATCACATCCCTGTGAGACAGGAAACGTCTCAAAACTCTTAAGCGTCTGTACATGAAAATAGTATGGGAAATAAAGGCCTTTATCTAGTGATATGCAGACACAATGCTGGGCAGTGTGGATGACAGGGCACTAAAGCAAATCAAACTTATAATGTTGAAGATGATCTCTTACCAGAAGAGCCAGATGCCATCCACATCATTGAATACTAATGTAGCACCCCAGTGTGGAACACCAAGCTGGCCCTGCTCACGTGTTCCACAGAGGTGGTCAAAGTTAATAACTTTAGAGCCTCTTCTCAATCCAACCTCTGTGTAGCAAAGAGACCAGTGGGAGGAACAAAAAGAAAAAGCTCCCCAAACAAGAAGTGCTGCAGAGACATGCATCTCCCCCCAACCTCCCCATATAGAAGGGGACAGATGCTTAAGCCTGGAGGTCCCTGGTAACCACAAGAGAGATTGTCCCAGCCATAAGCATTGTTAGAGAATCTGAAATGGATTAGTAGCAGAAGCTGTGACATTTTTCTTTGAAAGATAGAGTGAAAAAACAGATATAGAATAAAAAGAGATGGATTCTCTTTCCTACCAAAGATAGGAATATGGATCTGGTCACTCTCTAAGTTTTCTTTCACTTCCTGCCTTCTCAAATTGTACTCATATTGAATAAGCTATAAGCTAAATAATTGAATAAGCTAAAATTATAGTTTATTGCCTTGAGAGGAGTTATGAGAGACTACTACAAGCTGTACTTTGCACTCCAGTTAATGAAGACTCACCTCCTCTTATGCCAACTAACTCCTCTATGTAGCTAGAAAGGACCTCAAACCTGTAATCAGATCCTGCCTCCCCTTACCAAAAGAAGAAAGAAACCGCAAATGGCAAAGACAGGCCTCCACAGGAAGTGGCAAAGGAAGCAGCTTTCAGGCAGTCTTCTATCATATCTGCATATCAAACACAGTTCTTTTTTAGACTTTTAATTAAAAACAAACAAAAACTCCAAATGTATACAATAAAAATAAATGTTAACTATTTAGAGGGCAATATACTGAGCGCTAATGCTAATGGTATATGTTCTTTGTTCTAAGTTTTATTTGTGTATATCATTTCTTTCTAATCAGGTAGTTATTTTATTAATGGAAGCAATGAATGAATATCACACTTTGGGTCTTTTTCTATATGCCTGTGGAATCACAACATAGAAAGCTGAATGAAATGCAGGTTGTCTATTAATTTTTCTGAAATACACCTGTCTGTTGCATTAAAAAAATAGAATCTTGACTAATCTTTACATTTTCTCCCATCAAGATCAGAAATTGAAATTGTCAGATAAAGGTAATAAAGTCCATTCTGCAAGAAGGCCAAATAATTTGAATCAGGCTCTTTTCAGATCATCTTGGTGAAAGGACACTTACACTACAGCTACAAGTCCGAAGACAGAGATGAGCATGTGCGTAATTAAATCGCAGTGTCCACTGCGTCGCCTAATCCTCCTAGTGGACAAATGGGGAACTGACCAGATGGTACCCAACGGGACTTCACACACCTGAGGGATCAAGGGAAAAACAAGCAAATACCCTCCCCTCCCTCAAAACAAAACAACAACAACAAAAACACCCACAAAAAAGGCCTGAAGGGTCATGGGCTCTTGAAAATATATAAATAAATGGCACTGAAAGGACACTCTTGACCACAAAGCAAGATCTCCGAGGCTAGACAACTGTCTTACAGGCAGTAAAAGCTAATAAAACCCATAGACATATTGTCCTAAAGGTCATTCATTCCGTTTTACTCTTAGCACTGCCTCAGTTTCCAAGCGCAAATATGAAACCAAACCAAAAATGTAAATGGATGGCTGCCTGATCATCATTATCATCCTAAAGAAAAATGGGATGCGGAGATTCAGGTCTAAAGGGATTCTATTTAAAAAGGAAGACGGCTCTGTCTGTCCTTAGAGCGAGGTTAGGAGTCCTTGGGAGGGTGCAAGGCCTCCCCTGAACACTGCCTCTGTTCTCCCACAGGTGTTAGGTTGCAGCTTCCAGGGCACCCCAGAGACTTTAGCAAGAAAAAAACGAGTGAAATCCCAGCTTTAAGAAAAGAGGGTGCGTTCCCACCTCCAGCTCTGGTGCCGTTCCCACGGAGCAAAGTAAACTCGCCTGAATCCAAGTGATTTGTATCTGCCAGGAAGGAGAGGACAAGAAAGCTGGTCACTTAGCCGCCTCGCCCTTCACCCTGTGCCCCCTTGGGTTGGGTCGGTGTGTAATCAGCCGAGATGTTCCCTCGGCTTCTTCAATCACGAGCCCAGGTAAATTCCCAGGATTTACCAGACAAGGGCCAGAGGTCTTCCGAGGCGGCTCAGACAAACCCTTAGACAACACAGTCTTCTCCGAAATCTAAATTTAGAAGCTGTTCTGCGAGACCGAGACGCTGGGACCGATACCCCCCGGTCTGCACTCCCACGCCCATCCTCCCCTCCCCCCGCGCCAGCCCAGCCTGTCAGACGCCCGGGCTGTCCCGGCTGCGCCCGGCCCGAACCCGACGAGGCCGGTGTCCGCGGCCCGGGGCCCACGCGGGGAGGGCGGCGGCGCAAACGCCCTCCCCCTGGCGCCCCAGACCGCCGGAGGGACAAAAAGAGGAACGGCCGGCTGGGAAGCCCGGGGGCGCGGGGCTGGACCGCAGGGAGCCGTGAGCCTCGGCTGCCCCCGCCCCCCAGGCCGGAGCTGGCCCCCGGCCTCCTCCCCAGACACAGACAGACAAAAGGACCGACAGCCGGCGACCCGCAGCGCGGCGAGGAGCCCCTGCATCCTCAGCCTGGCCCCGGAGGAAGGACTCGGGGGTCTTTTTACCCGGCGGCTCGGCTCCGCTGCGCTCCGGGTCCCTGGGCCCCGCCTCCGGACAGACGGACCGCCGGACAATGGGGCCCCGGGCCGCAGCTCAGGCCGGCCGGGCCGGGGCTCTCCGGGACTGGGCCCCGGCGGGCGGAGAGCGGCTCCAGGCCGAGCCGGTGGCGGGGAGCCGAGGGGCGGCGCTGCAGACGGACAAAGCCAGCGGCAGACAGACAGACGGAGGGGGAAAAAGATGGCGACGCGGGCGGCGGGAGCGCGCTGCTCGTGCACTCGCAGCGAGCGGGGCGCGTTCACGAGCCTCTCCTCTCCCCCTCCCACCTTCTCCAGCCGGGTCCCCCTCCCCGCTCCCCAGGCGCGCGCCTGGCCTGTGGGCGGGGCTTGAGGGAGGGGGGGTCCTGGGAGGCGGGACATAAGGGAGCATCCAATCACAGACGTTCGCGAGGGGCCGCGCCAGTATCCCAGGGCCCCCAGACCCCCAGCCTCGCACCCTCCTCGGTCTTTCTCTGGCCCTCTCAGCCCCTCAGCTCCCCCAAACCTTCCTGGACACGTAAACTCCACCGTGACCATCAGCCCTGATCCTGGTTTCCTACCCCACCACCAAGTTCAGCCACAAAACCCACATCCCCCAACCACAGGTCTACCACAGGCTCCCCCTCTGCTTAGCCCGGCTCAGCCCCCCTCCCCGCCACCGTCGCCGACCCTCTTCCTCATGCCCCCACACCTCACGGTTTCTTGCTCCCGAGCATTTAATGTGACTGAAACGGGGGGGGGGGGTCACGGGCCTTTGTGGGAGGGGCTAAGTTCAGCTGTCAGAACCTCAGAGGGGAAAAATCTTGAGATTTCTTTTGGGCATTTAATTCTGTAACATGATTCTCAGTAATTAGAATAGTAGCTGTAGATCCCGGGGCAGGGAACCTTGTGGCACTGTTGCCACTTAAAAGGCATTTGGGGCAATTGAGAGTGGTTGGACTGACTCCTAATAAAACACCTCCTCCTGGCATCGCCCCCCTCTCTACTATTTCCCCGTTGCCTGCCTTCCTCTCGTCTGTCTTCTTGTAGAACGCCTAAGACTATCTCTGACATCGCCTACTTGAAGCAGTAGGGAATGCAGTGGAAAGAAGATGAGATCTGGGAATAGAACATCCAGCTTTGAGTCCCAGCTCTGCCACAGACCAGCCTGTTGACTTCGGGCAGGTCACTTCCCTATTCTGAGCCTCTGTTTCCTAACATGTAAAATGGATAATGATGTAATAATTTCTGGCCCCTACTCTCATAGGGTTGTTGGGCCAGTTAAGTAAAATGGATTTCTGAAAACATTATGCAAATATTCCTTATGATTACTGGCCCGACAAAGGCAGAGCTAATGAGGATGCTGACTCTTGCTGATAGAGTGACAAGTCTTGGTATTTGCATACAGCATTTTCCCAAATTGTCCTTCCCCCTAATCTTTAATAAGATGATGTCATTGTCTGCATCTCGTGTTTAATATGATAGAATGGCTGTACTGAAGGATCTTGGTCCTTCACAATTTTGTGATAAATAGCCCATTCATTCATTCATTGTAATTGGTATATTTAGATAGGAATTATTAACTTCAGTCCAGGAAATATTTTAATTCTTTTAAAAATTTAATCGCTAGCCAGAAAATGGCACATTTTCATCCAACCAGCAAGTTTTTAGACTGCTTTGTGTATGAATACAAGATGGAATAAACACTGGCTTTTATATTTAACAGTGATTCTTGATCATTTTAGACTGAGGGATACAAATATGGCTTTGTTATGTCACTTTAGAGTTAGTTGACATTTTCAACAGGGAAGTAGCTAACAGGTAAAGTTAGCCTCCAGTGAAATTTCCTGGACTCATTGTTAAGTTACTGTGTAAAGCTGGACAGCTTGTTCCGTCTCCTTGAGTTGCAAATAAAATGAGATCATAATAATGCTATTCTTTCTTTTTTAAAATACCATTATACAAATGAGGAATAAGGCTGTTCTTATAATCTTCCTTTACTCTAAAAATGTCTCTGAGACCTGTTGTCCCAGCTGAAGCAGGAGGACTGCTTGAGCTCAGGAATTCAAGTGCAATGTAGTGAGAAGCCATCTCTTAAAAAAAAAAAAAGAATTTGCTTTCACCTAAACTTGTTCTAGATGAAGACGACTTTTTAATGAATCATCATTTCTTTCACCTTCACTGTTATTTCTAGTTTCCCAATCTATTCACAGAGTTATGCCATTATTTTGCCACTTCAGCTATATTAACTTTCCCCTTGAAATATCTTTGTAATCCATTTTATATTTATTAGCTCCTACAATGATCTTGCTAGGGCTTTACATTCCAAAAGTAATAGTATGAAAACTGTAAGAACCTCATACTTAAAAAATTATTACTAAGGTGTAATTCACATACCATGAAACTCACAGTTTAAAAATGTACAACTCAGTGTTTTTCTAGTATATTCACAAGGTTGTACAACATCATCACTATCTAATTCCAGAACACTTTCATCACTCCCCCAAAAAATCCCATACCATTAGCAGTAACTCCCCATTCTTCTTCCCCCCCAGCTCCTGGCAACCACTAATCTTATTTTCTGTCTCTATGAATTTGCCTATTCTGGACATTTCATATAAAAATGAGATCATACAATACGAGACCTTTCATGTCTGGCTTCTTTCACTTAGTATAATGTTCTCCCGGTTCATTCACATTGTGGCATGTATCAGTATGTCATTCCTTTGTACGGCCAAATTATTTTCAGTTGAGTGGATAGACCACATTGTATTTATCCATTCATTAGTTGATGGATTTTTGGCTTGGTTCCACTTTTTGGCTATTATGGATAATGCCACTATGAACATTTGTGTACAGGTTTTGTGTACATATGTTTTTAATCCTCTTGGGTATATATATACATGTATCTAAGAGTGGAAATGCTGGGTCATATAGTAACTCTGTGTTCAATTTTTTGAGGAACTGCTAAACTGTTTTTCAAAGTGGCTGTACCATATCATATACCTACCAGCAATGTATGATAGTTCCAAGTTTTCCACTTCCTGGCCAACATTTGTTATTGTCTCTCTCTCTCTCTTTTTTTTCTTTTGGAGACAGAGTCTTGCTCTGTCGCCTGGGTAAAGTGCAGTGGCATCAGTGTAGTTCACTGCAACCTCAAACTCCTGTGCTCAAGTGATCATCCCGCCTCAGCCTCCTAAGTAAATGGGACTACAGGTGCATGCCACGATGCCCAGCTAATTTTTTTATATTTTGTAGAGATGGGGGTCTCGCTCTTGCTTGGGCTTGTTTCCAACTCCTGGCCTCAAGCAAACCTCCCACCTCAGCCTCCCAGAATGCTAAAATTACAGGCATGAGGCACCGAGCCTGGCCTTTTTTAATACTCCTTAATAATTTAAAAAACCATTCTTATCTGGAGAGGCTATACAAAAACACATCTGAGTGGTTTTGGCTTGCAGGTCTGTTACAGACTCTTACACTGTTAATATTTGGTTCAAACACTATATCAGGTTTTAGTTACAGCCACTAGTAATAATCCATTTACATAAAAAAGAGTATCTGGTTAGGTACCAAATACCACAGAGTATCTGGTTAGGTACATGTTAATTTTTCTCCTAACAGCGAAACAGGATTTTCAAGTGAAACAATGTGTGTCAGTTTGTTTGTTTGTTTGTTTTGTATTATGTTTAGTTTCTGAATGAAACTGGTCTGTTCAGTGAAGGACAGAGATACTGTTTTGAATAACAGGCTGATTGCGGTACAATTCACAGTTGATGTATTATGGGATCTAAGTAATTAGATGGGTTTGCTAAAACCCAGGACACAGGTGATTGTTGAATCCAAGCAACTTCTGAGTAGAAAGCAATTTTTCTCAACAAATCATATCACTTTTAGTAGATGGGGCTCAATGACATTTTAAGTTCATCTTTACTTTCATGGTTTGGACAACGTTGCAATAATGTCAAGAATCCCAGACGTTATCTAAACACAGTGTGGTACAGAGGGCTTGGGGAAATAGAAACTCTCATACGTTGGTGGTAGTAGTGTACCTCTTTGAAGGGTGATTTGGCAATATCTATTAAAAATAAAAATGCACCTACCCTTTGACCTAGTTCTTCTGCTTCTGGGAATTTACTCGGTAAGTATAATTCATGCAGGCAAGTATCTAACCATTGCAGCATTGTTCACAGAAACAAAACACTGGAAATAACCTAAATGCCTGTCAATAGAGCCCTGCTTAAAAAATAATGGTATAGATACATAATGGAATATTATGTAGTCCTTTAAAAGAAAGAGAGTCATAGATAATTACTGATCTGAGACAACCTCCAAGATATATATCTTAAAGCAAGTTATAGCACAGTATGTATAGTATGCTACTATGTGTATAAAAAAAGACATACATATGGTTTTACATGCAGATAATATCACTGGAGGAATATTGACAGTGTTAAACATCTGTCACTGTTCTAAGATCTTTTCATAAATTAACACATTTAATCCTCACAACTTTATTAAGGTAGTTGATACTATTCTCATTTTATAGATGAGGAAACCAAGTCATAGAGATTAATTTGCACAAAGGCACAAGAATCTGGTAACAATGGTTACTGCTGGAGAGGGGCTGAAAGACTAAGAGTAAGAAGAGGGAGGCTTATTTTCACTGCATATCTTTTTCAGCTGTGCATTTGGTTTGCCTTGTCTATGAATTACTTAAAGGATTTTATTTTTATTTATTTCGAGACGGGGTCTCGCTCTGTTGCCAGGAGAGTACAGTGGCATCATCATAGCTCACTGCAACTTCAAACTCCTGGACTCAATCGATCCTCCTGACTCAGCCTCCCAAATAGCTAGGACTACAGGTACATGCCACCGCAGCCCCCTAATTTTTAAAATTTTTTGTAGAGATGGGGTCTTGTTATGTTGCTCAGCCTGGTTTAGAATTCCTGGCCTCAAGCGATCCTCCTGCCTCAGCCTCCCAAAGTGCTAGGATTACAGGTGTTAGCCATTGTGTCTGGCCTAAAAATATTTTATATTTTAATATTTTTTACCTTTATTGAGCTATAAAACATAGCAAAAAAATTTTATCTTCAAAATAATCTGTAACATTAAGAAGATAGGCAAAAGACTATCATGAGCACTCTATTCACAAGATAGTCTTACTAATGTAACTTACAAATTAAGATATTTTGTCTTAGCTTCACAAAGATTTGAAAGATTGATAATGCCCACAGTTGGGGAGTATGAGAAAATGGGCACCCTCATATACTAGGAGGATAAAGCAGTAGAACTTCTTGGGAACTCTGGTCACGGACTCTGTGAGTTTGCTATGGCTACTATAACAATATACCAGAAATTGGGTGGCTTAAACAACAGAAAATCTGTTTCACAGTTTTGGAGGCCAGGAGTCTGAGATCAAGGTGTTAGCAGGATTGGTTCCTTCTAAGGGCTATGAGGAAGAATCTGTTCCATTTCTCTCTTCTAGCTTTTAGTGGTTTTCTGGCAGTCTTTGGCATTTCTTCACTTGTAGATGAACCACCCCAATTTCTGCCTTGATGTTCACATGGTGTTTCCCCTGTGTGTGTGTCTCCAGATTTCCCTTTTTATAAGGATATTGGTCATACTGGATTAGGGCCTAATATACATATATACAAATGGTCTAATACACAAAAAGGGCTAATACACATAAAAATTACCATTTTAGCCATTTTTAAGTGTATAGTTCAGTGGCATTAAGTACACTCACATTGTTGTGCAACCACCAGCCATCTCTAGGACTTTTTTATCTCCTCAAATGGACTCTCTGAACCCATTAAACAACAATTTCTGCCCATTTGTGGTGGCTCATGCTTGTAATTCTACCACTTTGGGAGGTCAAGGCAGGAGGATTGCTTGAACCCATGAGTTTGAGAGTAGCCTGAGCAACATAGTGAGACCCTGTCTCTCCAAAAAAATAGAAAAATTAGCCAGGTGTGGTGGCACACACCTGTAGTCCCAGCTACTTAAGAGGCTAAGTCAGGAGGATCACTCCAGCCCAGGAGTTTGAGGTCACAGTGAGCTATGATGAGGCCCCTGCACTCTAGACTGGGCAACAGAGGGAGACCCTGTCTCAAAAAAGGAAAAAAAAAAAAAAACCCCACAAAACACAATTTCTCATTCTCCCCTTGCCCCTAGTCTCCAGAACCATCATTCTACTTTTTGTCTCTATGAATCTGAAGCTGACTACGCTACGTACTTCACATAAGTGGAATTATACAGTATTTGTCCTTTTGTGGCGGGTTTATTTCACTTCGCATAATGTCTGTTAAGATTCATCCACGTTGTAGCATTTGTCAGAATTAAGGCTAACATTCCACTGTCTGTATATACCATATTTTGTTATGCGTGCGTACCTTGATGGACTGTTTGGTTGCTTCCACCTGTTGGCTATTGGCTATGAACATTTGAAAAGACACTTAAAGGTACAATAGTACAAGAGTAGCCATCATCCGATTCAACAATTAAGATTTTTGCCATTTTACCCCCACATACAGGATGAATTTCTTAAAATTAAAAAAAGAGAGTACATTTTCTTACAAAATTTCACTGCCAGTTTTAGGCTTATCAAAATAACAACTCTTAGGTTATTTGGTATCATCTAATATCTAGTCCATAATATAATTACCCTGATTGTCTCACAAACGTCTTTTTTAATTAGTTTGTTTGAAAGAATATCTAAACACGGTCCACACACACTACCTGTGGTCTCTAGGGCTCTTTAGAACAGTTTGCCCATTCCCCCCTTTTTTTTTATTTTGTAGAAGTGACTCAGTTTATATATGCATGTACTTACTGAAGAAAAGAATCTGCACATTTTAAGGGAACCAAACACTGTATTTTGAGGTCCTGGAACCTGGCCTTATCTCGAAATGCTGCAAATGGTTATAGAGACAAGGTATTTCTAAATCCACATAAACCCCGTACAGTAACGCGCAGCTTCGTTCTTGTCATATGACTGCCCCAGTACAATTCAGCAAACCACAATTTTGGTCTCCGTCTACGCAGCCTCTACAGCAGGGGGCAGGGTTACTTCCTTCTGGGAGCCCCTTCCAATGCTAAACGGAGTGAATGGATTTCAAGCTAAAAACAAAGATAACCAAATGAAAAAGTTTCCTCTGAATCCAGAGATAAATAAGAGAAATTGCCAGAGAAAGTGGTGCTGAGGAAACATGACTGAATGAAACACAGACCGGAGAGAGTCTGGTTGAAAGGGCAATCAGACTTGGCCGAAGAGCGGAGCAGGGGAATCAAAGTCCGTAGATGGAAACGGAGAGACAGAGGGTGAAGAGTCGGATAAACAGCGGTGAGCTGCCAGAGAGAGGTCGAAACCTGGTCGGCCACTCCACCCGGGGACAGAAACCACGAAAGACCCCAAGGCCGAGAGGAGAATCGAGCAGGGGACGGGAGCACATCTCAGGGGGTAACGTCTGGCGTTTGAGAGGCGGTACTGGAGCCTGTTTTTCTGGGGTCCGGAAGAACCCGGAAAAAGAGCACTGGGCGCAAAGTCGAAAAACCAGCCACAGACCCCACCTCACCGCGCCCAGGGCAAAATCCAGAGCGCGCCCAGGGCAAAATACAGGGCGCACCCAAAGCAAGTGACTCAGTGGAAACGACTTGCCACTCGCCACGGCCCGTGCCTCCGCCGCAGGAAGTAGTCCCCGGGCCGCGCCCGCTCCAAAAGGAGCCGAGGGAGAGAGCCCCGAAGCCCTCAGTGCGTGCGTCCGGGCAGCGGCGGGAGCGCAGCCAATCGCTGGGCAGGAGGGCGTGGCTAGCTTGGCCCCGTGGATCCCTCCGCTCGCGCTCGGGGTGCTGAGTCCGAAGGAGCCGCCATTTTGGATGCTGATCTGTGGTTTTGGAGTCGGTCTCTGTTGTTTTCACGCCTGGACTCGGTCAGGTGAGTGTGGCATCCTGTGTCAAGGGTCTTCTCCGTCTTCTTCGCTTTACGCTCGGGATTTAGCAGTCCTCAGTCAGCGCTCAGGGCCGGGGTTCAGACGACCCCGGAGGTGGCCCCTGAGAAAGGGAAGGATTTTGGAAGTGGGGGTCAGGCCAGAGGTCAGGCCCGAGGGGCCGCGGGGCAGGAGGCGGCCCCGGCTCGGGGGTAAGGGCGTGGCAGGGCCGCGAGCTGCTTGAATACCGATGGTCCTGGATACTAGAAGCCGCCAAACTTTCCTGTCGTTCTCCCTGCTCTGAGGCGTCTCTTCCCTGGGGCGGAAACGCCGCGGCCTCGGCCTGGGCTCCTCGGCTACACCCCTCCCGCGTCTCCTCTGCCCTGGGAGACTTCGGGAAGGTAGGGGTCTGCAGTACCGCGAGGTCGCCTCCGAGTCCGGGCAGTCTCCGCCGAGCGGGGTGGCCTCCTGGGCTTGTCTCTGGAGGGCCCACACTTGGGCCCTCTTTGGCCGGAGGAAATTACCGTTTCTTTCGCTGAAGCAGGCAGCGGCTTCTGCTCCCTTTCTTAGCTCCCCTCCGTGTGTGATGAGAGACCTTGTGAGGAGCCCGCGGCCCCTCTCTGTATTCTCAGCGCTCCTCTTCCGGGGTGCTGGAGGTGAGGTGAGCACTTGGAATTCACCAGTATAAACTTTGAGGATCCGGACCCCACAGTATCCGTTTCATAATTAGGTAATGGGACTGTAGGGTAGTCAACAAAAGACAGCCACCTGCACTGCGCGTAGTAGTGAACTGAAAGCCTGGTCTTAAACAGCTCTTTTGGGGAGTTGTAATTTTTAAAATGGTGATGTATTTTAACTTTTTATTATGGAAAATTTCAGACAGACAAAAGTAAAGAATATAATGAATTCCCTCTTCATCTAGTTTCAGAAACGATCAGCTCCTGGCCAGTCTTGTTTTATCTATACCCCTCGTTATGTCTGTATTTTTTAAATTTAATAAAATAGTTTATCTTACCCCCAAGTAGAAGCCTTTTGGCTCTCGTATCTACAAACCAGTAGTTCTTTGGAAACTTTGTTTTTACAGCTTCTTCAGAACCACATCTTTTCGCATAGGAGAACTTGATAATAGTCATTAGAAGACAAAGGTGTTTTGAAATGTTTGTATTACATTTTTAAACCATCCAGTTTCTTAAGTCTTATTATTTTTAACACATTGACTGCCACAGTACAAAAAAAATTTTCCGCTGGGGCCCCGGTGTTTTATTAAAACAAAAGGATCCTTCCTAATTTGTTATTTTTCATTGTTTTCTGTGGGTGAGTTATATGCAACACAATCCACGTTTTTAGAATTAACTTGTCAGTGTTAATTGTAACAATAAGAACATCAACAAGATTTTCACTAACTGCAGGGTTTTGCTTCAGGTGGCCCAGGGCTCAAAACTAGCCTGAGTTAAATACAACTCACATGGCAGTCAGTGTGTTAAAATAGTGTTATTATTTTGTCCAAATAATTTTTGGTTCTCCTTCTCTTTCTTTCTGGCTTCTAAATGATCAGGAGCTCCAGAATCCCCAACTCCAGTCTACTTAATTTAAGCTGTTATATTTTAAACTAATCAGAATCAAGTCCCAGTTAAATCTAGCCTATTGTGATTTTAAAATACAGCTGGAAGACAGAAAGTGTAGTCTGAAGAAATCATTTCAAAGGAAAATCATTTACAGGAGAAGTAATATGCACATGAATACTTCAGCATTATTTATGTGATATAAATGTTGGGGAATTAAGAAGAAAATTATTACCCAGTGAAATATTAGGCAGCCGTATTTTAAGGTTTTTAGACTAACGTGATAGGATGTTAGGTGATAGAAGGATTCTATAGTGTTTGTAGTCCATGAGTACAGCTTTATAACAATATGCCTTAAAAACCCTTGGTAAAAGTATGGTGTAATGTTTTTGTATTAACTTTATTGAGAAACAAATTAAGGTTAAGGTATTATACTTTCATATTTATAGCTTCCTCGAGAAAACTTTGGTCTCTGAATTCTGAAGCCTGTACTTTATTGTGAATTTTACATCATGCTGCTGGTCTTAGAGTCTTTTATTAAATTCTCAGTCTTGATTAGTTTGGTCAGTGAAGATTTGATTATGTTTATAGTGTGAAAATATAGTAAACTTTGTGGCAGCCTATACATGAAATGCTTTTAAGGGGATTGGACTATATTATGTTGGAAATGCCTTGTGGCTTCACATTATGTTTCTACTTTTATATCACATTTTCATAATTGCAGTACAGTGGTCATACCTAAATCTGTAGAAATCACTTATTTTATAAGAAAAAGTGTTCAGAATAAATAATACATTTCAAACACTAAAGTTTTTGTTTATATTGCAAAGTATCTCGTAGCCACCATTGACTCCACTCTGTCCCTTCCCCATGTAGTACTTTCAGAGCCAGAGAATAAAGCTTGTCCCTGATGATGGCTTCCGGTTCTTTTTATTTATTTATTTATTTTTGTTGGTTTTAGCTACTTTGACTAGAGCTTTCAGGAGCACTACCTCTGGGCAGCTTCACTAGTTTGGGCAGCAGTTCTCTGACTCCTTTCCTCCGTTAAATAACCTGAGAGGAAGGACTCCATCCATGGTTTTACACTTTTCCTTTGGTCATGATGGAGAGATTATCTAGCTCCAGAAGGCTCGGGAGCTGAGTGATAAAAGAAGGACTAGGTGGGATTGTTGTGCCAGCATTAAGGATTGGAGTAAAGTGAGGAGTTGGAAAGAACCAAGACGTGAGGCTGCCAACCTGTGTGTGACAGTAATAAAAATAATGGTGTTACACTAATAAAAACAGTGTATTTTAGTATGTAAATAAGCTGAATACTGAGAATTAGTATTGCAGTCACTAGTTTATAATCCTCTAACAGGGGTAAGTGGCATAAAAACAACTGTAAGACGAGGTGTAAGATTACTTATAGTTGTTTTTATGTCAGTTACCCCCGTTAGATTGTGAGCCCCTTCAAGGCTAGATAGAGTCAGCTATCATTTAAAGGTCTCTCCTCCACAGTGGGTTAGCACAGTGTCTGGTAGAGTAGCACTCAACAAGTGTTTGTTGTATGAATGAATGATAGTAAAGATGTTGAGGGATGGAGTGATTTTAGAATAACCTCTGAATGACAAAGAACTTTAAATTAGGTATTGGACAATATTAGTATGTGGTATATATAGAAATGTATTCACATATACATAAATTTGTTTATCTATGTTTATGTATGTGTACATATACAAACAGTAACTGTTGACCAGAACATTTTAACATTTCTGATACTGATAATTTGTTTTCCTTTTTCTTTCTTTGTCAGTTTATTATATAGGTTTATCAATTTTTAAAACCTTTTTGAAAAACCAGTATTTGGTTTCCTCGATTTTTCTCTATTTTTATTTAGTTTCATTGATTTTTATTTTGTTTTTGTCTTGTTTCCCTGTACTTGCTTTGGGTTAATTTTACTCTTTTTCTGGTTTCTTAAGGTAGAAGCTTAGATTACTAATTTGAGACTTTTCTTCTTTTGCTAATAAAAGCTTTAGTGTTACAAATCTCTCTCTGAGCACTGCCTTAGCTACATCTCACAAATTGTTGTATTTTCATTTTCTTTCAGTTCAGTTCTTTTAAAAAAAGATTTTCTCTGTGACCCATGGATTATTTAGAAGTGTATTGTTTAATTTCCAAGTGTTTGGAGATTTTTTTCCACCTTGGTTTTTTTTTAAATAGGTTCTTGTTCTGTCACCCAGGCTAGAGTGCAGTGGTGTCATCATAACTCACTGCAGCCTCAAACTCCTGAACTTAGCCATCCTCCAGCCTCAACCTCCTGAGTAGCTGGGACTACAGGCACTTGCCACCATGCCTGACTAATTTTTCTATGTTTTGTGGAGACCAGGTGTCTCTCTTACTCAGGCTGGTGTTGAACTCCTAGCCTCAAGTGATCCTCCTGCCTCAGCCTCCCAAAGTAGTAAGATTATAGCTCTGAACCATCGCACCCAGCCTGGCGATTTTGTTATTGATTTCTAGTTTAATTCCATTATGATTAAAGAACTTTCTTCATGTGACTTCATTCTATTTAATTTGTTAAGGTGGTAACCCTGGATTTGGTCTGCATTCATGAATGTTCAGTGTGCATTGCTGTGTTGGGTGGAGCATTCTATAAATGTCAATGTGATGCAATCAGTTGTTGGTGGTGGTCAGTTCTTCTATAACCTTGCCAATACTCTGTTTGCTAGATGGATTAATTAATGAGCGAGGTATGTTGAAGTCTCCAACTGTAATTAGATTTTATATTTCTTCACTCCTGTCAGTTTTTGCTTTCCGTATTTTGAAGCTCTATTTGTTAGGTGCATTCACAGTTAGGATTGTTACATTTTCTTGGTGAATTCACCCTTGTATCATTATGTGATTTTCTGTATCCCTGATTTTCCTTGTTTTAAGTCTATTTTGATGATACAGCTTCTCCAGCTTTTTTTTTTGATCCACATTCTTGCTTTATGGCCCTGGGTAGAGTGCAGTGGGGTTATCATAGCTCACTGCAACTTCAAACTCCTGGGCTCAAGCTATCCTCCTGCCTCAGCCTCTCAAGTAGCTGGGACTACAGGCACACCCTACCACTCCCGACTAGTTCTTCTATTTTTAATAGAGACGGAGTCTTGCTGTTGCTCAGTCTGGTCTCCTGAGCTCAAGCAGTCCTGCTGCCTTGCTGCCTCGGCCTCCCAGAGTGCTAGGATTACTGTCCCAACTTTTGTTTTGATTAGCATTTACATAAATACCTTTACTGATAGTTTAGAGAGTTGAGAATTCTGCTAGAAAGGTACTTTACTTTTAACCTATGTATATTATTATTTGAAGTTCCTTGCTGATAGTATATATTTGGATAATTTTTTTGGTCCATTCTAACAGTATCTATCTTTTAATTGTGTTCATACCACTTACATTCAGTTATTTATGTAATTATTGAATGTTCAAATTAAGGTCTACCATTATTATTTGTTTTGTTCCCTGTTTTTCATTTTTGTTTCTGTTTTTCTAGCTTTTGGATTATTAGAACACTTTTTAGTATTCTAGTTTAAAATCTATTCAGTCTACTTAGAATCAGTATTTTTCTCATGGACTATAGAAACCTTACCGTCATATATAAGATATGTCTCTTTTCCCTCCCCTCACCTTATCCCATTATGTCGTGGTTATGCTCGTAATACATCTACATATACTGACAATTCCATCAGATAGTGTTACTGGTTTTGCTGTCAAACATTATACAAGACTTTTTTTTTTTTGAGACAAGGTCTCACTCTGTGCCAGGGCTAGTGTGCATGGCATCATGATAGCTCATTCCAACTTCAAACTCTGCGTCTCAAGCAATTTTCCTGCTCAGTGTCCCCAGTAGCTAGGACTACGGGCGTGTGCCACGACGACACCTGGCTAGTTTTTCTACTTTTAGTGCAGATGGGGTCTCAGTCTTGCTCAGGCTGGTCTTGAACTCCTGAGCTCAAGCAGTCCTCCCACCTTGGCCTCCTGGAGTGCTAGGATCACAGGTGTGAGCCACAGTACCCGGGCTTTTATGAGACTTGAGTAGGGTCATCTATACCCAGATAGTCACAATTTCTGTAACTTGTTTATTCCTAATGTTCCAAGTTTCCTTCTAGTATCACTTCCTTTCAGCTTTAAAAATGTCTTTCAGCAATTCTTTTAGAGCAGGTGTGCTAGTGACAAATTATCTTATTAGTTTTCCCTCATCTGAGTATGACTTTATTTCACCTTTATTTCTAAGGGATATTTTCACTAGATATAGAATGTTAGATTGACCTTTCTTTTCTTTCAGCACTTGAAAAATGTTGTTCCTCTTCCTTTTGGTCCCCCTGCTTTTTGATGTGAAATGCACTGTCAGTTGACTAGATCCCCTAGAGGTAATGCATTGTTTTTTCTCTGGCTGCTTTCAGTATTTTAAAAATTTGTCTCTGGTTTTCAGTAGTTTGATTGTGATGAATCTGGGCATGAATTCTGTAGGGTTTTGTCTGATTGCAGTTGCTGAGCTTTTTGAGTCTGTAGATTTAGATATTTTGCCAAATTTGGCATGTTTTCAGCCAGTATTTTTTCAAGTTTTTTTTTTTTTTTGTACTACATTCTTTCTTTTATCCTTATATGACTTGACACAATTGTTAGTTCCTTTGCTGTTGTCCCACAGATCTCTAAGGCTTTGTTCACTTTTTTTCAGTTTCAGATTGGTTACATTCTATTGTTTGCTGCTGTCCCACAGATTTCTAAGGCTTTGTTCAATATTTTCAATGTTTTTTCTCTCTGTTTTTCATGTTGGATACTTTCTATTGATTTATCTTCAAGAGCACTGTCTCTTTCCTGTTATT
This sequence comes from Eulemur rufifrons, assembly GCF_041146395.1. Lineage (NCBI taxonomy): Eukaryota > Metazoa > Chordata > Mammalia > Primates > Lemuridae > Eulemur > Eulemur rufifrons. The sequence goes on along the minus strand of NC_091005.1, from coordinate 14,891,128 downwards.
TACTACTCTGCTATTGATCCCATACATTGAGTTTCTTACTTCGGTTATTGTTATTATATTTTTTAGTTCTAAGAATTCTTTTCTTTCTTTTTCTTTTCTTTTTTTTCTTTTTTAGAGAGAGATAGGGTCTCATTTTGTGGCCCAGGCTGGAGTACAGTGGCACAATCAACAGCTCACTGTAACCTTGAATTCCAGGGTTCAAGCAATCCTTTTGCCTTAGCCTCCTGAGTAGCTGGGACTATGGGCACACGCTACCATGCTAGCCTAGTTCTAAGATTTCTGTTTGTTTCTTCTTGATGTCTTTCATTTATTTACTTTTTATATTTCCATTCAAGAGTACTCTCCTTTACTCCTTACAGTATTTTCATAGTAGCTGCTTTAAAGTCTTTGTCAGTTAATTCCAACATCTGTGTTGTGTCAGATTGACGTGTGCTGATTATTTTTTCCCATGTGAGTTGGTATTTCACCCACTGTTCATACCAGAGGTCCCCTTTACGATTCCTCAAGCCAGGACTAGAGAGCTTCTCTTGATGTTCTGTATGTGCTGATGTATGCTTTTTGGTTTCAGGCTGCTTTGCATTCAGGCCAGGGATTATCAGAAGGGAAAAAAAAGATAAACTCACTGCCAATTTATTAGTACTTCAAATTCTGTTCTTCATCCATCTGCTATTATTTACTTTTCAGAGCTTTCAAATAGCTGCTGCATGCATTCTCTTCAGGTTTTATAGCTTTGTTCAGTGAGAGAGACACTGAACCTAGAAACCTGTTCCTAATTTTTTTTTTTTTGCTTCTGTTTTTAAAGACTACCCATGTTGCTCTAAGTATAGCTGTTTCAGTAATTCTGACTGCTGCATAGTATTCTGTCTTACATTTCCTTCACATTTTATCTGTCCTCTTGAAGTGGAAACTTAGCATTCTCCCACCTCCTTATTACCATAAAATCCTCACACATGTGTCTTCATGGTCCTATGTACAAATTTCTTTGGTCATATATGTCTAGGAATGGGATTGCTATATCTTAAGGTATATGCATACCTTTCATTAAAACATTAAAACAGTTCGTTAAGTACTAGAAATTCGTTTCTAAAATGGTTATACCAACTTATACATTTATATTGGCCAATATTTGAAACCCTACTTCTAATTTTTGCCAGTCTGATAAAATTTTATCTATTTTTGTTAGCACATTTACTTGTAGGATTATGCACAAATGTAAATGAAAATTTGAGAATAACTCCTCAGATGATTATTCTCTTCAGAATGTTACTCTTGGCTTGGCAAGTTTGATTTATCCACGTTAAGCTGAAGTAATTGTCTGCTAACGGCAAGATCTTTGTAGGCATATCCGGGAAAACTTTTCCTTATATTTTTTTAAACCTAATCTCCTTATTAATCATGTATGTATTGAGTAATTTTACAGAAAATTGGATAATATTCCTTAGGATAACATCTTCTGGTTTCAGTCACTGCCGATAGGTAAGTTGTGTGTGGGAATTCATTTAGTTTTTTTTTTTTTCGTCTTCTGAGACAGCGTCTCACTCTGTTGCCCCAGCTAGAGTGCTAGAGTGCCTTGGCGTCAGCAACCTCAAAGTCCTGGGCTCAAGCGATCCTCCTCCCTCAGCCTCCTGAGTAGCTGGGACTACAGAGATGCACCACCACACCTGGCTAATTATTTCCTACTTTTTGGTAGAGATAGGGTCTTGCTCTTGCTAAGGCTGATTGGTCTCAAACTGTTGAGCTCAAGCGATCCTTCCGCCTCACCTTCCCTGAGTGCTAGGATTACAGGCATGAGCCACTGCGCCCGGCCTAGTTTTCTTTACAATATAATTAAAAACCTTGATATACAGTAGTCCCTTCTTGTCTCAGGTTTCGCTTTCTGTGGTTTCAGATACCTGCAGTCAGCTGTGGTCCGAAAATATTACATGGAATATTCCAGAAATAAACAATTCATAAGTTTTAAATTGTATACCATTCTGAATACCGTGATGAAATAAATCTTGTGCTGTCTACCTGAGACATGAATCATCCCTTTGTCCATCATATCTCCACTGTAAATACTGCCTGGTTGTTAGTCACTTAGTAGCCCTCTCTCTCATCAGATCAAAAAAACATAGTACTATATATATACCATTTGGTACTATCTGTGGTTTTAGGCATCCCCTGGGGTCTTGGACTGTTTACCCCCCACAGATAAGGAAGGGGGACTGCTATATTTCATAAGGGAAAGGGTAGTTATGTAGAAAACATTCTTACCTAGATATACTTGAATATATTTTTATAAATATTCATCAATATAGAAGTATATAAGAAAATATTAAGGTTCCCATTAAGCACTATTTTCCAGAGCTAACACTATTAAAATTTTGGTCTGTGTTTTTATAGACCCCTTTCCCATGCATTTGTACATGTGTATAAGGTGGTATCATACTGTATATGCTATTTTTGGTGTGATTAAAAAAAAAAGCCTGGAGATCCTCCATTTCATTTATTCAAATATTTGTGTGCTATGTGCCAAAATGTTTTAGAATGCTACATTACCTTTTCTTAAAAAGCTACTGCCAAGTAGTCTGTAAAATAGACACATCTTAATTTTAATCAGATCTTAATTGTTGGAATTTAGATTATTTCATTGTTGTACCTTTCTCTGTATACATGTGGATTGTTTTTCAGGGTAAACATTTAAGCTTGATAATTTGAAAGAGTGCCCTTCCGAAAAAGGTTGTACCAATTTACAATTTTAGCAGGAGTTTGAGAATATCCCTGTGTCCTCACACATTCATCATCGCCAAGTTTTATTAATCTCTCTTGCAGCATTCCCCCAAATATTGCTTACCTGTTAATTTTACTTATGGTTCAAGTCTTTTTTATACAAAATAATTAATTTATGTGTCTTCTTAAAAAGACCTATATTCATTATAAAAATATTCTTTTATGTTTATCCTAATACATTAACAGTTTTTTTAGCTTTTATAAATTAAAAAAATCTTTTTAAACTGTGGTTAAAAAACACATGACAAAATTTATCAACTTAACCATTTTTAAGTGTACAGTTTAGTATGTTAAGTATATTTACATTGTTGTACAACAGATCTCCAGAACTTTTTCATCTTGCAAAACTGAAACTCTATAACCATTAAACCATTAAACCCACTCCCCATTTCTGCCTACCCCCAGACCCTGGCAACCACCCTTCTACTTTGTTTCTATGAATTTGACTACCTTAGATACCTCACATAAGTGGAATCTTAACACTATTTGTCTTTTTGTGACTCAAAGTTCATCCATGTTGTAGCATGTGACAGGATTTCCTTTCCTTTTTAAGGCTGACTGATATTCTGTTGTATGTATATACCATGTTTTATTCATTCATCCCTACCTGGACATTTGGGTTGCCTCCACCTCTTGGCTATTGTGAGTAATGCTGCTGGGAACTATGGGTAGGCAAATACCTCTTTGAGATCCTGCTTTCAGTTCTTTTGGATATGTACACAGAATTTGGATTGCTGAATCATATGGTAGTTCTATTTTAAATTTTTTGAGGAATCACCATACTGTATTCCTTAGTGGTTTGCACTGTTTTACAGATCCCATCAGCACAGTCCAAGGGTTCCAATTTGTTCACATCGTGGCCAACACTACTTATTTTCTGTGTGTGTGTGTGTGTGTGTGTGTGTGTGTTTGATAATGGCCATCCTGATCAGTGTGAAGTGATGTCTCATTCTGGTTTTGATTTCTATTTCTTTAATGAGTAATGATACTGGTGTCTTTTGATGTGCTCTTTGGCCATTTGTATATTGTCTGTGGAGAATTATCTATTGAAGTCTTTTGCCCATTTTTAATTGGATTATTTTGTTGTTGAGTTGTAGGAATCTTTATGTATTCTGGATATTTTAGCTCTCTTACTAATCTGAAAATTTTTTTGTCTGTATGATAGGCTGAATGATACTCTCTTGCGTGCATATACCATACTTGGTAATATATGTACAGGCAGTGATTTTTTTTTTTTTTTAATTGTACTTACAGAACCTAGCACAGTTTCTGGTATATAATAAATTGCTTAATAATTATTTGTTGAATGAAAAATGAATAAAAAATTGCTGGGTTTAGGCTGGGTGTGGTGGCTCAGGTCCGTAATCCTAGCACTTCGGGAGGCCAAGGTGGGAGGATTGCTTAAAGTCCAGCCTGACAAAGAGAGACCCGTCTCTACAAAAAGTAGAAAAATTAGTCGAGCGTGGTGTTGCACGCCTGTAGTCACAGCTACTTGGGAGGCTGAGGCAGGAGGATTGTTTTAGCCTAGAAGTTTGAGGTTACAATGAGCTATGATGACGCCACTGCATTCTAGTCATGGTGGCAGAGCGAAACCTTGTCTCGAAAAAGAAATGAAATTATTCGGTTTATTTTTATAGGAAAACAATGTTATGTTACTTTTTAGAAATAAGATTCCTAGCAAGAAAAAAGAAGCAAATGACATAAGGGAGTCCCAATAAACCTAAAAAAAAAAAAAAAAAAAAAAGATTCCTAAGGAATGGCTTAAGGACTAATCTCATTTGTGCCTTTTTCCTGTTCCATGTAATTTAGTACAATTATTTATCCAGTGTTCTTTAGAGTCTTAGGGCTGGAAGAGACTTTAGAGATTATATTGCAAGAACTTAAAATATGTTCACTATACTGTATTTTTTTTTTTTTTTTGAGATAGAGTCTCGCTCTGTTGCCCAGGCTAGAGTGCCGTGGCATCAGCCTGGCTCACAGCAACCTCAAACTCCTGGGCTCAAGCGATCCTCCTGCCTCAGCCTCCCGAGTAGCTAGGACTACAGGCATGCACCACCATGCCCGGCTAATATTTTTCTATATATATTTTTAGCTGTCCATATAATTTCTTTCTATTTTTAGTAGAGTTGGGGTCTCGCTCTTGCTCAGGCTGGTCTCAAACTCCTGAGAGCTCAAACAGTCCGCCCACCGCGCCTGGCCCACTATACTTTATTGTTGTAGAAAGAACATATAAATGCACAATCTATTTAGACAATTCCTGTACCTTCAATTTTCTGGTCTAGTTAAAACTGCTGATGTCTTACTACATGTAAATCTGGGGCTGCTTTGGTAGGTCTATGTCTCAGTTTGTTTGGGCTTGTGTAAATACAGTCTTTGTGATGAATATCTTGTTTTCTTCTCAAGAGCTATATGCCATCCTTTTCCCTCTGATCCATGTCCCTGGAGGCTCACATACGTGAACTGAGCGTATGGGCCCTTTTGCTTGCTTAGTGCCAGTTGAGGGTAGTTGAGAGGTGCCAGCAGAAGACCTGAGGGCTGGATATTTATTCCCCTGCTCCCTCCCTTCGGGGTTGTTGTAAGTTGTCTGCATGTGTCTACCAAAGACCATGACTCCTATCTGCTGGCCCTCTCCCTGTAGCTACCTGGGTTCCACTTCCTCATCCTGCCCTTTCAGGCCTAAAGGTGTTAATGGCTCCAGGGCAATGCACTATCATTTGTTGGTTTCTCTAAACCATATCTATACCTTTGTAAATACTCTCTTTAATAAATTTTCCTCAAATTGCCAGGTTGTGGGTGCCATCTCTTTCCAGCTGCAACCCTGATTGTTAGAGTCCCTGAAAGGGCCCTATGATTGTGCTTACTTTTATAGGTTTGAATAAATAAATGTTAGTTAATCATAAGATAAGTCTTCTACAGTAGACTTCCATAAACTTCTCTGCCTCAAACATCTCCAGCCAAAAGATTAACAGTGAAATATAGACAACTGTGCACAGTTCAATATTTTCAACTTCATTTACAGGGCTTGATTTCTATTTGCAGCATGAAACTTTTAAGTTCCTTTTTCAGAGAATTTTAGCACTTCTTCAAAGTCTCTGTTTTTGTAACTGTTGGACTCTTTTCTTTTTCAGGCTGCTTAAGTATGGTCCCAAACTCACATTGGTGGATGCTCACCATATTAGGCACATATGTGAAGTAGAGAAAGATGTCTCTGTACCCTCCTGAGTTCCTTCACGTTACTAAAGCCACTCCTTTCTTGTCTCTTTCGTTTGTGTCCTTCAGTGTCTCATTCTCTTGAGATACCTATTCTGATAAGTTAATTTTGTTTGTTAACATTTTTTGATGACTTAATGTTTTGCTTTTCTAAAGGAGCAAATGAATTTATATGGTTCTTTGTTTTTTTTATAGAAATTCCAAATTAAAAGCTTTCAGAGGTAGATTTGGATTTAGCATTAGCTTTAGGGTTAGTCCAGAGTCCTTGGATGTGAAAAGGGTTTACGTATAGGAATGGCTAAATTTTTTAAAGTTCAGTCTTTGTGCATATGTGCCTTTTTAGAATTTGAGGTCATACTTCATATATATAGTCATAACTTTTTTTTTTTTTTTGAGACAGAGGCTCGCTTTGTCGTCCAGGCTAGAGTGCCGTGGCGTCAGCTTAGCTCACAGCAACCTCAAACTCCTGGACTTAAGCAATCCTTCTGCTTCAGCCTCCCAAGTAGCTGGGACTACAGGCATGTGCCACCATGCCTGGCTAATTTTTTATATATACATTTTTAGTTGTCTAGCTAATTTCTTTCTATTTTTAGTGGAGACGGGGTCTCGCTCTTGCTCAGACTGGTCTCGAACTGCTGACCTCGAGCAGTCCTCCTGCTTCAGCCTCCCAGAGTGCTAGGATTACAGGCGTGAGCCACTGTGCCCGGCCATCATAACTTTGTAAACTGTATGTCATTATATCATTAATATATTCTCATGTCAGTAAATGCTTTTTAAAAATATTCTAATGGCTATGAAAAGTTATGTCATATATTATAATTTATTTAACTGTTAGTTCATTATACAGTTTAATTCTAATTTTTTGGTCTTAAAATGTTATAAATATTTTCATGTAAAAATATGTGCATTGGCCGGGTGTGGTGGCTCACGCCTGTAATCCTAGCACTCTGGGAGGCCAAGGCGGGTGGATCGTTTGAGCTCAGGAGTTCGAGACCAGCCTGAACAAGAGTGAGACCCCATCTCTACTAAAAATAGAAAGAAATTAGCTGGACAACTAAAAATATATAGAAAAAAAAAATTAGCCAAGCATGGTGGCGCATGCCTGTAGTCCCAGCTACCGGGGAGGCTGAGGCAGAAGGATTGCTTAAGCCCAGGAGTTTGAGGTTGCTGTGAGCTAGGCTGACGCCATGACATGCTAGGCCAGGCAACAGAGCGAGACTCTGTCTCCAAAAAATAAGTAAATAAATAAATATACATGCATGAAGCTCTATTCCTTAGGTTAAGTTCTTAGAAATGGAATTACTAGGTCTAAAATAAATATATATATTTTGTTGGTTTGTTTTAGAGACAGAGGTCTTACTCTGTCACCTAGGCTGCAGTACACTGGCGCAATCATAGCTCACTGCATCCTCCAGCTCCTGGGCTCAAGTGATCCCTCTGCTTGGTCTCGCATAGCTAGGACTGCAGGTACTTGCCACCATGTCTGGCTAATTTTTTAAATTTTTTGTAGAGACAGAATCTCACTGTGTTGCCTAGGCTGATCTAGAGCTCGTGGGCTCAAGTGATCCTCCCGCCTTGGCCTCCCGAAGTGCTAGAATTACAGGCATGAGCCATCACACCTGGCCCAAAAATATATATGTTTTTAAGCCTCTTGAAAATATCTAAAATATAGACATGACAAAAGTTTTGTCTGCAGGCATTGACACATCACAAAATGGATACTTATAGACCCCAACATAGACTATTGAAGAACCACACAAAAATCTTGACATTTTTATATCATAACTTGTGACTCTGTATTAGACCCCCATAATAAGTCCAGAATACCATTTATTTCTTTGTGTCACTTGACTACAGTTGTTATTTTACAGTTAGTGACACAATAAGTTTCTCCAAGTGTAAACTCCATGAGGGCAGTAATAACCCTGTATGCTTTTCATTACTAATACATCTCCAGTGCCTGTTATAATGTAGTAGGCATTCAGTAAATATTTGTCAGAAAGGGTTTAAAAAACGTATTATGATATATAGGGCTGAAAATGATACAGTAGTGTATGATTAAGATTGTTTACTTGGGTTTTGAATTCAGATACACTTAGGTTTTATTCTTAGCTCTACCATTTAGTTGCTGACTGATCTGAGCAAGTGCCTGGTAGAATAAATGATAGTAGTATTTACTGTTTTTCTGGCTGCCTTCCCACTTCTTATCCATTTCTGGTTATGAATGCCTTGAGAACAAGGATACTTTCTGGATCTAGCTGGCACCAGAACCTAGTACAGCGCTTGACATCTTACAAAATTGTTGAATTAAAGTCTTGAAGTTATGATTATGAGAGACACATTATGGCATAAACTATGGTTAATCCCATACTTCAACTGTACTAAACTTGTGTCTCTCAGAAAGCTCCTTGTTCTCTCTAGTACTTTGGTTTTAGCACACACCACTCCCTCTTCCTGGGATATTTATACCCGGGTCTTTACAAGTATCTTGTTTGTCCTTAGGACTCAGCTTAGGCTCTCCCTTCTTTTGGAAAGCTTTCATCATCTCTCTCAACAGGTTGGGTGTGTTTTCTCTAGAATAGGTTTCTCAGTTGTGGCATCGTTAACATTTTGGACTGGGTAGTTTTTTTGTTGTAGGTGCACTGTCCTGTTCATTGCAGAGTGTTTATCAGCATCCCAGGCCTCTGCCCACCAGATGCCAGTAGCATTCTCTCCACTTGCAAAACCCAAAACGTCTCCAGTCATTGCCACATGTCCCCTAGGGAACAAAATCACTGCTGAATGAGAATTAGAATCTAGAATTAAAGTCCTTATGCAATAATATTGTAGTTTCAAGATTTTCTTAGCTGTTTTTTTCAATAGAATGTAAGTTCCCTTGAGGACAGGGACCGTACGGTATTTATACTTTTTATCTCCAGCATCTAGCTAGTGTCTGACATACAGGTAATCAGTACATATTTGTTGAATGAGTTGAACATAAATCAGGATAATGGATTCCAGATACCTCATGACATACAAGCCTCATTTTAAACTGGGATTTGGGTTCATTTTTAAATGTAACATAAAGGCTTCTGGAGGTGATTTCACAAAAGGAAAATACATCTGATGTTTTCTATTAGTGGTTTATTCACAAGTAGACAAGTACTATTCCTAGTGTCGTCTTACATTGGGTCTCTTTTGATTGGTCTGTTTTTCAGTTACTTTGTTAGACCTAGGTTTTGTTTGGATATTACATATTTTGAAGATTGAGTCCATGGTTGAGTGAAATTGAAATTGTACTGTCTTGAAATGGAATGCACAGTGGGTGGTGGTATACCCTAAAGTCTTGCGGATAGAGGAAGGATAGTTTTGTTGACTGTGACTTTGCTGTTCAGTGAAATTCTTGGTAAATAGCCTTTTGTTGTAGAATTTTGTAGAGCATTTTTTTCCCCTTGGGCTTTTCACCCCTTTGTATAACTCTGTACGTGAGTAGATGGTAATGATGTTTCTGTGATGTTGGGCAGTACCTTTTTCCCAAAGGCTGAGATTTAGTAGCAGGATTTGAGGAATTAAGAAGATAAGAATATATTTGGTTTTGGATGTAAATTTGATAATCTTTTGCCATCACCACCTCGGTTGAGATTTTGGGGGAGAAGCAGGATGCCTTACTGCTTCTTTGTCTTTTTATCATCCCAGTCCTATGCCAGTACCTACCTGCTCATTTCATCTATCACCAAGTTCTTTCAGCTATGCCTTCAAAGTAGATTTCAAATCCAGTTGCTAAACCACCCTGGTCTAAGCTATTACCATCTCTTGTCTGTACTATAGTATTGGCCTTCCCATTGGTCTTCTTGCCTGCAGTATTACTTTTCCCTGATCAGTTCTCTATACAACCACCAAAATGATTTGTAAAAAATGTAAATTAGATCATGTCATTTTCTTGTGTTGGAAAGCCAGTGGTTTATTGTATCAAATAATTCACCTTTAAGTGGTGTTAGTTCCTGAATTTTGACTTGAAAATAGTCATTGTGCTGCTTCTTTTTCTAGGAGGAACAGCACAACATGCTGGGCTCTGGATTTAAAGCTGAGCGCTTACGAGTCAATTTGAGATTAGTCATAAATCGTCTTAAACTATTGGAGAAAAAAAAAAGTGAGTAGCATATGATTGCTCTACCTTTTCTTCACTAAAATACATCAGTGGGTGCCAGCACCGCGGTACTAGATCTTTTAAGCCAGTACTATGAAGTCTAAGGGATCTCATATGTTTTGAACTTCTGATGCATTTCTGTCTTCTGTAACTAGTTAGACCAAATCACTTTGTTGCAGGGAAAGGGACATAGTCTTGCTGTGGAATAGGTGACATTACTCCTGAGTTGGAGATGTCAAGCCACAGGAACTATATCCTTACCTAGACAAAGCAACAAGTTCTAGAGTAGATGGGATGGAACTGGATTTCCTAAGGGAGAGTGTGCTGGGATATAGCGGAAATACCCAGTTCTCTGTTGGGATGGAGGTCAGCTTGCAGACCAGGTGCCAGTGCACTACTGCTGTGTGACTGGAATGGAATTTGTACCTCAGCGGAACTGGCTCAGAAAGCAAGGAAGGAGATTGCTGACTATCTGGCTGCTGGAAAAGATGAACGAGCTCGGATCCGTGTGGAGCACATTATCCGTGAAGACTACCTCGTGGAGGCCATGGAGATCCTGGAATTGTACTGTGACCTGCTGCTGGCTCGGTTTGGCCTCATCCAGTCTATGAAGTAAGATATTTTAATTCAAAGACCTAAATCACTTCTGGAATTTGAGAAGGGAATAATAATGATCTCTTCTTACTAAGGGATTATTTTACATACCCAAGGGTGTTTTTCCTACCAGTTGGCTTGAAGGTCTGATCTCAATGTAGATAACTGTTGAAAAGAAAATATAGAATCTGACAGTGAGTTTGAGTCTAGCTTACCCTGTGGCCTTGGGCTTTTGTTGCCTAGTTGAATTTCCCTAAAAGAAAAATAGGGTAATGAAAATGGCTAGAAGCCTAGAGACTGTGAGAATCCAGTGAGATTGCTGAAATAGCTTTAGAGGCTATCACATATATGATACAAAAGCCATGGTTTTGTTGATTTTGAATGGTTAAGTTACATTAATTTTTTTCCTTAACTAGGGAGCTAGATTCTGGTCTGGCTGAATCTGTTTCTACACTAATATGGGCTGCTCCTCGACTCCAGTCTGAAGTGGCTGAGTTGAAAATAGTGAGTACAACCAGTTTCAGTGCTGTTTGTAGCTTTTCATATTATGAGAAAGGTTGGTTACATGTAAGTTACTTCTGCTCATTTGACCAGGTATTTTTGTACCTTTCTCATGCTTTTCAAACAGCTTTGTAAATTTCTTTTTCCTTTTCAGGCCTAAGATGATAGAACAGTATTTTGCAAACCTGAATAATTATTTTAAGGAGCAAAGTTCTGTGTATCTCCAGTTTTGTCTTAAATTATTTTTATTGATATTTATACAAATAGAAAAGTTCTTATACAGTTGTAAACCAGCAAAGTTAAAATAACAGTAATTTAAGGTGATAGATGTTTTGCTTTATTTGTTAATTCCACAACTATTTATTGAGTGGATGCTGTGAGCTAGGTGAGTGCTGAGGGTAACAGTGGTGAGCACAGTGTGGCAGCAGCCATACTTTTGTAGCTTAAAGTAGAAGAGATGGACATTAACCAGAAAATTGCACATCACGGCATGGGTACAGTACTGACTACCAGGATACAAATTCAGTTGAGTTGTTTTCTATTTTCTGCATCTTTGCCTTTTTGTTTTATTTTCCAGGAGTTTGTCTCAGTCTTATCTCCTACACCATATTTTGAGATTTCTTTGTCTTCTATAAGTTTTTATTTTTCAAGAGCTCTTTTTAATTCTTTGAATATATTTTTATAATCTTTTTTTGTTTTTGGAGATTGGCTGTCACTATGTTGCCTAGGTTGGACTTGAACTCCTGGGCTCAAGCAATCCTCCCACCTTGGCCTCCCAAGTAGCTAGGACTACAGGCACCATAGTCTGTTGCTTTTGTTTCATGCCTTCTAACTTTCTGAAGATATTAATTACAGTTTCTTTTTAACTTTTTTTTCTTTCTGTTATGTTTATTTCCTTCAAGTTCTTTTTTTTTTTTTTTTTTTTTTTATTTCTTAGTTTTAGACTCTGTTTTGTAGTAGAGGCTTTTCCAAAGGTTTGGTGGTCCTTGGCTGTCGGTTTACGTTTGAGAGAGAGGCACTGAAAAACAGATTGGAGTCTATGTGTGCATGGATGGGCTTTACTGCCAGATGCCTTCATGATTGAGTGATTGAGTGAGCTAGCTGAGCCCTTTCTTGGGGGAATTCCAGACTGTCAGAAACTAGTTTTCTTTCTTTGGGTTGGTCATTTTCCCCAGAGGAATCCTCCTATCTTCTACCTGAGGGTATAAGCTGGCTGCCAGTGTTTCTGAGAGCTCAGTGAAGAAGGAAGCCAAAAGTCTCACTGTTTAACATGTAGACTTACACTTAATTGTCCTGTTGTCAGTAAGTATCTCTGTTCTGTCCTGTGTGTGGAGTCCAGAGTCCCTCTGATTTTACTTTCCCAGAGCATAAACCTATTTTCTGCTAGGGTAGGGAGGGTAGTCAGGGTAGTCATTGAGTTATGTGGACAGAGAAACGGGAGAGTAAAGGCAACTGCTTCTTACACAGACTTTTTTTTTTTTTTTTTGAGACAGAGTCTCGCTGTGTCGTCCGGGCTAGCGTGCTGTGGCATCAGCCGGGCTCACAGCAACCTCAAACTCCTGGGCTTAAGCAATCCTTCTGCCTCAGCCTCCCCAGTAGCTGGACTACAGGCATGTGCCACCATGTCTGGCTAATTTTTTCTACATATATTTTTAGTTGTCCAGCTAATTTCTTTCTATTTTTAGTAGAGATGGGGCCTCGCTCTTGCTCAGGCTGGTCTCAAACTCCTGAGCTCAAATGATCCACCCACCTCGGCCTCCCAGAGTGCTAGGATTACAGGCGTGAGCCACTGCACCTGGCCTTATACAGATTTTTAATCTCAATCTCATTTTTAGTCTGTTTTATACTCTTCCTTTAAAAATAATCTCATAGTGGAAAAGGCTTATATGTCACAAAACCCAAAGCCATAAACAAAGAATGATAATATAAGTAAAAATAAAATAGTCTCTGTATAGTGCAAAGCAAAACAAAAATCATAGGTCAAAAGACAAATGACATTTATATCATAGGTACCAGGTACCCCTGAAAGTCTACACATGGAACAGTAAGAGCTCCCTCACTAGGCTCCCAGAATGTTGGAACCACTCTTGTTCAGTGTCACTGTCATCTCCTGCCTGGACTATTATAGTAGCTTCTTGAATATTCTTTTTTTTTTTTTTTGGAGACAGAGTCTTGCTCTGTTGCCCAGGCTAGCGTGCCATAGTGTCAGCCTAGCTCACAGCAACCTCAAACTCCTGGGCTTAAGCAATCCTTCTGCCTCAGCCTCCCGAGTAGGTGGGACTACAGGCATGCGCCACCATGCCCGGCTAATTTTTTTTTTCTATATATATTTTTAGCTGTCCAAATCATTTTCTATTTTTAGTAGAGATGGGGGTCTCGCTCTTGCTCAGGCTGGTCTCGAACTCCTGACCTCAAGCGATCCTCAAGCGATCCTCCCACCTCGGCCTCCCAGAGTGCTAGGATTACAGGCGTGAGCCACCACGCCCGGCCCTGAATATTCTTAAACCCATTTTGACTTCCTTCAGTCTGTTTACCATTCCATCAGAACAACGTGAAGGTTTTATTCAAAACACAGATGGAATCCTGTCACTACCTCTTGCTTTAAAGCCCTTTAGTAGCTTTCTGTTGCTCTTGTGATCGAAACAAAACTTCTTAATATGGTCGACATGGCCCTGCATTGTCTGGCTCCCACCTGCCTTTCTTTCTTAATTTCCTACCATACTTCTTCCTCAGGCTCTGTACTAGAGGCTCCCTGCCTTTATTTCAGGCTTGAGGGATTGGCCATGTTTTTTCTTTGCACATGCTGTTTTCTTTTCCTAGAATCTTCTTTCTTCTTGAAGCATCATTTCCTTCAGAAACCCATATACTTTTCTCATCAGATCTGATTGTCCTGTTAAAAGCTGGTGATAGCATGGTGTACCTTCCCCTTGGTAGCATTTATCACAGCTGCAGTTGTACCTTTATTTGTGTGATTATTTGATTAATGACTGTTTTCCCCAGAGACTGTAAGATTCTATGAGTAGGAACAAATGTCTGTATTTGTTCATCATTATATTTATATTGCATGCCATAATACTTGTTTGTATAGTGTTTGGCACTTGGTTGCTGTTAATTGGATGGATAAACAAATAAGTCAATGAATGAATATCCCTTAAGGTTTTATAGACTCCAGTTTTTTGGAAGTCCTATAATAGAAGCATGTTAACTATTGATAGAAGGAAGCTTGAAGCTGTAGGAATAGCTTCCATTTTTATTTACTATTCTTTTTTCTCTATAGGTTGCTGATCAGCTCTGTGCCAAGTATAGCAAGGAATATGGCAAGTTATGTAGGACCAATCAGATTGGAACTGTCAATGACAGGGTAATGAGCATACTTGGTAAAAATGAAGCAACGCATGGGTGGGAGCAGGATATTTCATTGCTTGTGGTGATTTTAGTGGGTACCACTGTGTGACTCAGTTCATCTAAGATTGCACATTTCATAGTGAGGATGAGAAGAACAGCTCTGTGACTGGCAGTGCAGTCAACTCCTTACCCCTGCCCAGCACCTCTAATTATGATGCTGTTATTCCTGGCTTTTCCCTCATCCTTTGTGCCCCTTGTGATTTGTGAAGGTAGGAAGCAAGGTGGGGAGAAATGTGGATGAATTGAAATGTGGAATGAAGCTCTGTCAGTCTTTTACCAACACCTGAGTGATGTGTAACTGGAGAATGTGAGGGAGAGATGGGTGCTGTGACATGCCTTGTGATTCTGGAAAAAAAAAAAAAAAGAAAACATTGAACTGCTCTGAATCTCTTTTTTCCTCAACTTTACCTGTAAAATGAGAGGAACTGGGTTTAAATAGTGACACAGGTTAGGATTAGGCTGGTTGATGTAGATCCATCTTAACCATGGGTCTTTTACTTATAGCTGATGCACAAACTAAGTGTGGAAGCCCCACCCAAAATCCTGGTGGAGAGGTACCTAATTGAAATTGCCAAGAATTACAACGTACCCTATGAGCCCGACTCTGTGGTCATGGTAAGTTTATCCCACAGTGCAAAGGCAAATGAGTTTTCTAAATATGACCTTCTTTGAAGAAATAACCATATTCTTTGTACTAACTTAAGTTTGTGGATGTGAATTTAAGCCTTTGTTCAGTTACTGCCTTTTTGAGTGATAATAAATATGCCACCCCTATTTCTCAGAGTATACTTAATCAGATTAGGTGAATAAATGCAAGCACTTTGAGAAGGTACAGACCTTGATACAAATATAAAATGCCATTATTATTGCTGCTAAAAATATATAGTGAACGTCAAGAAATTGGGAATCCCCCCTATGGATAACAAGAAATGTCCCAAGACCTAAACAGTTCCTAAAACATTTCTTGGGTGTCCGCCATGTGCCAGATAGTGCATAGAAGGCTGAGAATACAGAGATATAGAAAAACAAGGTCTCTATCCTGAGACCTTACAGTATATAAGGTAGGTAAATATGCAAACAATAATCGTCAGCAGTTAAAGTTGACAGGGTGTGGTGGGTGCTTTGGTATGCTGCTCAGTCACCCCCTTTAGCCCTAGTTGAGGATACTTCTGTGGGTCTCTCCCAGCTCCAGAACTCACTGGAGAATTGGCTGAGGCCTTTGTTGTGACCATGGTGCAGTCCAACTTGTCCGACTAGCCTACTCTGCTTCCTTCACTTTCCCCACAGGTGTTCATCCCAAGAGCACTCTCCCGTAAACTTCCTTCATGCTAATCTCCCTCTCAGAGTCTGTTTCTTGAGAAACCTGGCTTTGGACATGGATTAATGATGGAGGTTTCTCTCTTTTTCTCAGGCAGAAGCTCCTCCTGGGGTAGAGACAGATCTTATTGATGTTGGATTCACAGATGATGTGAAGAAAGGTGGCCCTGGAAGAGGGGGAGGAGGGGGCGGGTTCACAGCACCAGTTGGCGGACCTGATGGAACAGTGCCAATGCCCATGCCTATGCCCATGCCCATGCCATCTCCGAATACACCTTTCTCATATCCACTGCCAAAGGGACCAGTAAGTATACATATAAATAAGTGTGGGTGTAAGCTTTATAAAATGGTACAGAGGATGACAAGTCAGCTCTGTGAATACACTCAGGAATTGTATGTTGTCAGGAGCATTTAGTATTATGAATATTTGGTATTAGCTTAGTGATCACGTTGTGGGAAAATAGCATTGGGATTCAGAGAAAGTCTTTTGGCTGAGGTTATAGGTAATGGAGTGGGAAGAATCTAGAAAAATGGTGTTAGAAAAACCCTTTTTCTATAGGTTTACTTAATATCTTTGGGACTTGTTGCAGTCAGGCCAGCAGCTTTTTCCACAAATGAATAAACCATCACTTATTACCAGCCCGAAAAACCACCTTTGTGGACAAGGAGAAAGAGGTCATAGCTAGTATGGAAGTCTAATTGGAATTTTCCTTTGTAGACAATGAAGGACTTAAGTAATTTGAAGAATAGCTATTAGCTGTAGATCTTTAAAAATCTGGAATCCTTCCAACCACATGTGGTCCTTTTGGGCATCCTGAATATATATATTCAATGTGAGGAGATATATATATATGTATATATATTTCTCCCTTCCCACACACAAACCTCAGAAATTGCAAATCGGGGGCAGTGTCTCTGATGTTGCCTTTCTCCTCTTGCAGTCGGATTTCAATGGATTGCCAGTGGGGACTTATCAGGCCTTTCCTAATATTCATCCACCTCAGATACCAGCAACTCCCCCATCATATGAATCTGTAAGTGCCTGAGTCTCTTTTATAAGCAACAGGAGGGAGAATCCCACGAAGAGAGCACAAAATAATCAGGGAAGGCAAAGTTTTCATCAACTCCTAGTACCAGCGTTGCTGTTGCTTTGGGATTCTTGTGTTGCTTTAATGCTACCCTGGAAATGGGGAGTGGCGGTGATGGCAGCGTCATTGGTGGCAATGCTTTGTCCATGCAATTAAGCCAGGAATCAGGAAGGTGCTGCAGGTCTCTTAGAGTTGTAGTACCCTCTGAGGGTACTTAACAAGTTTTGTTTTGTTTTTTTTTTTTTAGCTAGGCAGAAAATCACGTTGAGCTGGTATAGTCTTGGTGCTAGAATATCATAATTATTAAAATAGTAACGATAAAAGTTCTCAACACTTACGTAAAGGAATAGTGACCAGATTTTTATCTTTACAGAAGCATTTAGCAAATTTCAGCCTATAGCATTGATTCCACATTTTAGTCTTGTAGTTAAAACTTGCTATTTATATTAATAGCTAGTATAATAATGATGCCTTGAATCTTAAGTGGTTGTTAACAGCTTTGGTTCAGAATTAGATTTTTTTTCTGCCAGCTTGTTTCCTCAGTATATGCCTTTTGACCCGTTTTCCATCTGACACTTTACTGAGAAAACAAATTGGTGTGGCACTTGGTGTGTAAATTACTCATTTAGGAAAATCTCCCTGTTCCTGAGCTTATTATTTTTTGGTTTTATCTCTAGGTGATTTGTTTTACTTTGGGCCTGAATTTTTGTTATGCTTTGGTCTTGCATGTGTCAAAGCATGACCCACAGCTGTTTCTAGGAATGAGGTAGAAGATCTTTAACAGTATTTGAGGACTTGGTTCTTATAGGTGTTTAGTGCTTGCTCTTTGCCTGGAAGGTGAAGGTATCATAAAAAAAAAAAAGGTTTCATGGGGTGGTAAGAATTTTCCTTTTCTCTGCTTGGCAGTTAGGAGTTCAACATGGTATCTACCTGGTTGGAAGAAGGCGGGGGAGGGGCAGTTCTTTGGAGCAGGTTCTGTTGCTTTTGGGGAGCAACTTAGCTCTTGGAAAACACAGGGACTTATTTATATTCGTGTTTCTCTAGTGATGCCATTGCTTTATCCTCTGATAACAATCTTTGTGTTTCAGGTTGATGACATTAATGCTGATAAGAATGTTTCTTCTACACAGATTGTTGGTGAGTGTGTCAGAAACCTTCCAGGTTTCTGAGTCCTCTGTTTTGTCATTATTGTTCTTCCCTGAGAGACTGTTTCCACATCATGGTATTCTACCCACATTTCCTATTCTCTTCCCAGAAGTAGTATGGCTAAAACAGAACTTTGGAAGATTTCCTGCTTCCAAAGATTTTCCCAAGTTCCCTGTTTCTGTCAGTGGTATCATCTTTTTTTCCGGAGAGGATCTAGGCTAGAAGTGCAGTGGCTCAATCTTAGCTCACTGTAGCCTTGACTCCTGGGCTCAAGCAATCTTCCTGCCTCAGCCTCTCTAGCAGGGAGGACTGGTGGCATGCACCACCATGCCTGGCTAAGTTTTTAAAAATTTTTTATAGAGACAGGGTCTCGCTATAGTGCCCTGGCTGGTCTCAAACTCCTGGCTCAAGCAGTGCACACCCCCCACCCTCCCAAAAGTGCTGGGATTGCAGGCATGAGCCATGCCTGGCATCACTATTCTTTTTGATCTTGTAAAGATCAGTTCATAAGCAAGTTTTTTATTATTGTTGCTTCAGTTTCCATTGTGCCTGGAAATACAAAAAAACTTTTTAAAAATCAGGGCACTAGAGAGATGTTAAAGAGGTGAAAATAAGCACAGATCATAAGAGCATAGCTCAGTTGATTTTCACAAAGCAAGTATGTTCATGTAGCTCTCCATGCGATTAAAACACTACCAGAAACCCAGAGGGGGAATACTTTTAGAGACAGTAGTTTTATTAAAGTATAATTTAGATTAAAAAAAAAAAACCATACAGACTGAGTTTTTATACACTCTCAAACACGACTAGAGCCAAGGAATAGAATGTTTCTAACACCCCAGGAAGTTTCACCCTTTTCCCCATAGGCAAGCGCTGTTCTGTAATTAAGTTCTTCTAGAATAGGCAAAACTAAAGATATAAATAGAAACATAATAGGTAAACGGGGGGGGGGGGGGAGCGATTTTAACATAAAATACAAAGCAGAAGACTAGAAATACAGATTAGGCCATTACATCAGATAAAATAGGTTGTTACCAGACTTTTGTGAAAGGGAACTGTCTGTTTAGATGAATGTTCTGTGGACCTGGCCCCATGTGTTACACTTTGACTTCCCTTAAGAGGTAAATGTTGGCCGGGCATGGTGGCTCACATCTGTCATCCTAGCACTCTGGGAGGCCGAGGTGGGAGGATCACTCGAGGTCAGGAGTTCGAGACCAGCCTGAACAAGAGCGAGACTCGGTCTCTACTAAAAATAGAAACAAATGATCTGGACAGCTAAAAATATATAGAAAAAATTAGCTGGGCCTAGTGGCACATGGCTTTAGTTACAGCTACTCCGGAGGCTGAGGCAGAAGGATCGCTTGAACCCAGGAGTTGGAGGTTGCTGTGAGCTCGGCTGATGCCACAGCACTCTAGCCTGGGCAACAGAGTGAGACTCTGTCTCAAAGAAGTAAATGTTAATTATTTGTTAAAAAACTAGTGTTTTCTCCTGTATTTTGATAGTTTATTTTTTCCGCCAAAGGAGATCTGAGCCATTTCTCTGGCATTTGTAACATCATGCTCCTCTTGCCCTAATTTAATTAGGTCCTGGACCCAAGCCAGAAGCCTCTGCAAAGCCCCCTTCCCGACCTGTGGATAACTACGACAACTTTGTACTGCCAGAGTTGCCATCTGTGCCAGACACACTACCAACCGCATCTGCTGGTGCCAGCACCTCAGCATCTGAAGACATTGACTTTGATGATCTTTCCCGGAGGTTTGAAGAGCTGAAAAAGAAAACATAGGCCTCTTAACCCAGGCAGCTTCCAAGTTCTGGGAGTTGAGACTGAGCAGTTTTTCATGTAACAAAGAATCTCCATGAAATTCTGTTTCATCTATTAACCATCACTGAGCACACTTCCTTGGGGCTCTTTTCCTATTTCTCCAGATTCTGCTGCTTTCCAGTTCTCTAGTGATCCTAAGAGACTAACAACTCTGTGGCCAGAACAGCTGGCTCCAGGCAGCTGTGCTTGTCCATTGCCTGTCAGCGTGATCCTAGGTTCTCTCCTGGTCTCTCCACAGGAGAGCGGTAAGATGAACGCCTTGTGGGGAGAGCTATCAGAGATGGCTGAACAGTGGAGGAGAGCACCCCATGAAGCCTTTCACTCTCGTGTTGGGGTTCCAGACTTAGAAACAAATCCCTCTCTGTACAGGGGGATTGAGGTGAGAGAATCAAGGCCCTGGTGTGTGTTTTCTCACGCTCTAATATGAATGGGGGAGAGAGAGAAAATGACTCAGGAAGCCATTGTTGTAACGGTTCTTGGAAGCTGGGCCCTCTCATTGGTATATACACTACTACTCCTCGTGGCCGGGCACTGTTTGACCTGGATCCAGTTGCAAAGTTTATTTGGAAAGTTCAAGGCCTCTCATAGTTCTGCTGGAATCTCAGGGAGCCCTCTGTGGCCTTTTGCTTTATTTTGAGTGCTGTGTTTCCCTTTTATAAGAGGGCAGCACTGTAGAAATTTCTGTTTTCCACATGGCACGTTCTGTTGGATTGCATTACTGGCAGAGGGAGGACAGGCCACATACTGGGCAGAAGATGCCATTCAAGCCTAGGGTGGGCTTCCAACTGCCTTAATAAAAGTACTCAAGTCTCTTGGGTAGTGAGCTGGAAAGCCTACAGGAGAAGAGGAGTACCTGTTTTCATTTGAAAACTTTATGACTGGTGGAATCTTTAAAAACTGATCTCAGATAAACTTTTTGTGCCCATGTCGCTATAATTCATGGCTTTCCAGAAGGGATGAAGCTCTTACTGTTGTAACTTACATGCTCCTTTGCCCCATAGCTAAAGCCATCCTTCCTCACAGGGATGGTTTTGGGATCAAAAGATAAAAACTTTGTTTTCTGTGTAATGTATCTGTACCTACCTGTTTCAGCCAACTTTAATGTTTTTGATTGGGTTGTATCTCATGGCCTAGTAATGCTAATAAAGTTAGAAGATCCTAACTATCCTATCCTTCACTCTTAGGTCAAACAATGATGTACAAATTTGGATTTTAATCAAGTGATCTTTGTTGGTGTACAAGCCAGAGCCAGGCCTCACTTTCAGCCCCCTCAGTAATGCAGATGTCTTAAGCCATGCAGGGCTTATTTTGATCTCTGCATTTAAGCACAGATAGCATCTGCGAGTTTAGCTACTCCGCTGTGGCAGGGTTCTGCAGCAGCCAGAGCTCATGTTTGTATCTTTATGTTTAGTAAGTTGCAGTGAGCTCACTTCTGACTCATTCATTTCTCACAGCCATCCTGTGGCATGGGTGGCGTTCTGTTACTTGCTGCTTGGCAGCATAGCCGGTTTATTCTGTAATGTTCTTACGGTGTTATCCTGACAGTGCTAAGCTCCATAAGCAAGAACTTGGAGCCAAGGGGACTTTGATTCCTTACGAACAGAATTAAGAACAAAGTGTAGGGAGGCAGGGGGCAGAGTGGCAAGGAGAAAAAATTTAAAAAGTGTGTTATACAGCCTGAGCAAGAGCGAGACCCCACCTCTACTAAAAATAGAAAGAAATTATATGGACAGCTAAAAATTTATATAGAAAAAATTAGCCGGGCATGGTGGCACATGCCTGTAGTCCCAGCTACTCGGGAGGCTGAGACAGGAGGATCGCTTGAGCTCAGGAGTTTGAGGTTGCTGTGAGCTAGGCTGACGCCACGGCACTCACTCTAGCCTGGGCAACAGAGTGAGACTCTGTCTCAAAAAAAAAAAAAAAAGTGTGTTATATACATCCATAATTTTCTAAGCTATGCAAAGATAATAATATGGTAGGAAGTAAGCCAAGCTAGGAAGTACCAGGATTAAGGTAGTTCATCTTCTAAAACTTCAGTGTCATTGGCCACTGCTGTCATTGCTTCTTGCTTAGATGAGGGGTTCTGGTGTCGCTGGATTCCTAACAAACTTGAGAACTTCTGGAGCAGCATATCTACCACTGTAGCCTCTCTCTGAGTATTTGAAGACCAAAGGAAAAAATTGAAATTACTGCTAATGTTCAAGTAAAGAAAGACCAAAGATAAAAAAATTAATGATTCATTCTCAAGCACTGGAGGGTTTCTGCAACTTAACGGTTGAGGGCCAGCTTTTTATGGGACATTGGCTATAGAACATTAAGTCGTCCTGGTTACATGGGTTTCCTAGGAAAATAGTTGGCAGAGCTGTTGAAACTAATAAAGGGGATATGCTGATACTGTGTATTGTGTCAGTCTGGAATCTTAACGGTTACAGTTGAGCTTTCCCAGTGATACAGTTCATTTTTCAGTTACCAAGCCAGAGTGACCTACCTTAGGGGACTTTCTTTCCTTTCTAAAGGCCATTAGAATGGCAGAAACAAAAAGATTCATTATCACAAGTACTATCAGGATGACACTGGTCAGGATCAGAAAGGAGCCCAGGACTGGGTCTAAAGCAATAACCTGGAAAGACAATAAGAACATGTTAAAAGACTAACAATTTATTTTCTACTTTATGAACATAGCTATATGATAATGTTGGGGATCCACTCATAAGACCTGACTGGTAGAAACTAGAGAGAAAAAGGCAAGAAGATATTAAAAAGGAAAATAATTTTAAATGAGCAGAGCAGGAATGACTGACTATAAGGATGTTAAAATAATTTTGACTTTAGGGCTTTCACAAGAAGAAAACAGTGGAATTGTAAATGATTGAAATCGCATGTGAGTTTTGACTGTTCCAGAAAATAAATCTAAACATGGAAGCTTCAAGGGATAGCAGATGCACACCGAAAGAATAAATGCATACCAGAAGTAAGAATGCAAATGGTCTTTGCCATATTAAGAAAATTCTACTCTGCTGGGCTCGGTGGCTCACGCCTGTACTCCTAGCACTCTGCAGGCCGAGGCAGGAGATAGCGGGAGCTCAGGAGTTGGTTATCAAGCTAAGAGCAAGACCTCGTCTCTACTAAAAACAGAAAAATTAGATAGGCATCGTGGTGTGCACCTGTAGTCCCAGTGACTCTGGAGGCTGAGGGAGGAGGATGGCTTGTGCCCAGGAATTTGAAGTTGTAGTCAGATACAATGATACCACTGCACTCTAACCAGGGCAAGAGAGTCAGACCCTGTCTCAAAAAAAGAAAAAGAAACTTCTACTGTAAAACAAAGGAGGATTCTGATTAAATTTTAACAAAGTTGACTACAGAAAACTGGCTTTTATTATAGGATTTTTTTCCATTATCATTTTAATTACCAAGTCCTGTTAGTTTTTTTTCTTGAGACAGAAACTACCTCTGAAAGTTCTGTCATTTACTTTTCTGCATGAAGAGAAATTTTCTCAAATTCCAGGTCCAGTAGAATGGTTTCTGTAACAATGATACATATTTTTTTTTAACCTGGGTGTTCTTTTTAACAGATGTTTATTTTCCCTTGGTATTGACCCATTCCTTGTTGCCACTAGGGCACTGTTTAAAAAAAAAAAAAAAATACCCAACTGAGAGGACAGTTTACTTGTAATGAACACCACCCGATCAGGACACTCCAGATGACAAAATATTTTCAAACACCAACCTATCAGCCACTTAAAAGTGCTTAATTATATAACAATATAACAATTCCAGATGAACTGAATAATCTTGGCAGTCTGAGTTTGAGATACAAGATTCTTTCCCACAAGTTTACTGTTTTTCCTTCACATTGCACAATTTCATTGACAGCAGAAAAGAAATTTTTTCTAATCAAAAAGTACATGTTAGCAATAGGTTATTCTGATTGTTACTTCCTTTAGAGCTTTAGGATACAAAGTGCTCCAGAGGTTGAGGGCTCATTCCCTAATGATTGGAGCTGGGACCCACAAAAAAATAGTACAGCCAAAATAGCAGTTACAGTCGCCCCTCAGTAGCTGGAGATTGGTTCCAGGGCCCCTTTGGATACCGAAATCGAAATGCTTAAGTCCCGTATGTAAAATGGCATAGCATTTGCATATAACTTTTGCATACCCTCTTATATACTTTGTCATCTCTAGATTACTTACAATACCTAATACAGTAGAAATGCAATGCTAATAATTGTTAAGTTTTTTTTGGATACAAGGTCTTACAGTGCACCCAGGCTGGAGTACAGTGGCATCATCAAAGCTCACAACTGCAACCTCAAAATTCCTGGACTCAAGTGATCCTCCTGCCTCAGCCTCCCAAGTAGCTGAGACTACAGGTGTATGCCACCATGCATGGCTAATTATTCCTTTGTTTCTTTGGTAGAGACAGGGTCTCCTCTTTGTTGCTCAGACTGTTCTCAAACTCCTGGCCTCAAGCAGCCCACCTTGGCCTCCCAAAGTGCTGGGATTACAGGCATGAGCTACTCTGCCTGGCCAAGATTTGTATTACTTTTTATTGTATTTTTATTTACAAATATTGAATCTGGATACAGATTCCACGGATACAGAGGGCTGACTGTATGTTCTTTCTCAGAGAGTGGTAATTTCCCACATTAGAAACAGAACTTTCCTATTTTAAGTAACCTTTGAATTTCAGATCATCAGGATGATCAGCCTAGATCAAAGTCTTGCCAGTTTCACTAACTAAAACTGCAGTGTTTTTCTTTCCCTATGCAAATGTGCCAATCACGCACTAGTGTTTGGAGCCCAAATCCTCATTTGGGTTTTTTACTTTATCTTTTATGTTGAGGAGGACAAGGATTTGTATTGATAGTCCCTTGGGGAAAATTAAACCAAATAGAATTATGTAGACATTTAAAAAATAAAAATAAAAAAAAAGAATTTTATAGACATTTAAAACAGAATTAAACCAAATAGAACTCTACAGAGACACTAGGATGGGTTTTGTTTTTTACCTCCTTGTGGTGAGAAATTCCCATCAGGAGACCAACAACAGTCATTGCTGAGCTGACAAAAGTCTGGTAGTCAGAGATAGTCCATCCAAACAGTAGGTTAAACTGAAGAGGAGAAAGGTGAGTCGGTGGGAATGCAGGTCTCTGTCCTGAGGTGCTTGATGATGTCGCCAACATAGAACCAATGGAATGGAAAGAAATTCCTTGTGGCATTCATATTACTGTGCCCAAAAATTACATAAAATTCCTTTGTAATTACATAGTATTGTCATTTAAATTTATTTGACTATCACATTACCCAGTGAGCTACATTTTATCCCCATTTTAGAGAGGAGACAAACCTCTGGGTTTAAGTTATACTAATTAAATATGGAACTACAACTAAACCCAACTTTGTTACTCTGCTACCTTTTCTCCAAAACTCATGGGTTTTCTTTTCTAAGGGGAGTGATGTGATTCCAGGATCACAGCCCCTGGGGACAGACAGACAGTGGGCCCAGGGGCTTACAGCAATGGCATAGCTTGTGAGCAGGATCAGGATGATCAGCAGGAAGCCCACCACCTCGCCCCAGGCTTTGCTCAGCGTCCTGCCAATGACCTGCAGCCTGGCATTACGATGCAGCAGATTCCACAACTGAACAGTGGCCAGCAGAACCAGGAAGCCTGTGAGGTGAATGGCAGCAGAGTTCACTTTTACTGCCTCATAGAAGCTGATGAACCTGCACCAAGGAAAGCTGGCAGTTACTCAGCAGGAAGTATGTGCCATCCTCAATTCCTGTGATGGCAGTTTCTCCAGGGCTCCTGCTGCCGGAGTGCAGCAGCTCTGAGTCCTATTAGGTTGAACACTTGCTGATGTAAGAACTGTGCTTTCTAGTGTGGCCTCTCGTCCTGGCAGCAGATGTGAGAACGTTAGCAAAAGGCCGTGTACCTGGTTGGGAGCTGTGCTGAGGTTGAAATGTGACCTCTAGCTGATTTTATTTAGTCCAGATTCACCTGGAAATCAAAACCAGCCTCCTGTACTGCTCTGGTCTGAGCTTAAATCTCCCCTCTCAAAAGGAGATGAGTTAACCCAATGAGAACCATCATGCTAATCTGTTTTCTATAGCACTCTGCTCCTGTATTGTTCTCTGGTAGTAAATAATTGACCTATACATTTGATAGTGCTTAGAACAGATGATGGATAATGAACTAGAGGCGAGGGGTGTTGCTGCTCACCAAATTAGGTTTCGTTATATGGGAGAGAACATAATTTCACGTTGCAGCAACTAGGTTACTCAGACCCCCATAGACACAAGCAAGTTAGCACTTGATCACAATTTTTTTTTTTTTTTTTTTGAGACAGAGTCTCACTCTGTTGCCTAGGCTAGAGTGCCATGGCGTCAGCCTAGCTCACAGCAACCTCAAACTCCTGGGCTCAAGCAATCCAACTGCCTCAGCCTCCCATGTAGCTGGGACTACAGGCATGTGCCCGGCTAATTTTTTCTATATATATTTTTAGTTGTCCAGATAATTTCTTTCTGTTTTTTTAGTAGAGCCGAGGTCTCGCTCTTGCTCAGGCTGGTCTCGAACTTTGAGCTCAAACAACCCACCTGCCTCGGCCTCCCAGAGTGCTAGGATTACAGGCGTGAGCCACCGTGCCCGGCCAATCACAATTCTTTTTACTGTCTAAGACCTAGGCAATGCCACACCGCAGGCTGGACTTAGGCTGCCATCACCATTCAAGCTGCAGACCTACTGTCCCTGTATGAACAACTTTGCATGAGGCCCACTGGGACAGTGCCTCAAGAAAAGTCACACAGGTCACAGTCCAGGCTATTGCTCACTGAAAAGATTAGCAAACCACCAATTGGCAATACCTGGTGTGGGAATACTTGATTCTCCTCTCCATGGGAAGACCAGAGAAGGTGGCCAAAGGGGCACCAAACATCTCTCGGGATGGATGAATTTGGATGAACATCCCTACCCAGAAAGCAATTCCATTGGCATTTAAAGGATGGACTAGGCATTGTGGTTTTATTTAAAAGATGATTATTTGTCATACTTCATGCTTTTATGCCTTGGCCAGGGTGCAAAATAATGACCAATTCCAGGACCTTGCTCTGTGAAATTTAAATGCATTGTCCTTGACAAGCACATACCTGAGCACTGAAGGCAGAAGAGCTTTACAACATCGCCAGCAGTTAAATGGTTTGTAGTTAACGGTTTTCTCTGCTGTGGACATGAGTCTAGGTTCTGTTTTAACTCTGATATTATACAAATACACTTCCTGTTGGGCAGTGGAGGAGGAGAGGAATTTCAAAGAATACATGTGTGTAACCAGGAAACTTCAGACATGAGGGTAGGGATAACCTGTGCTCCTCTGGCTCCGCCCTACCTGTCGCGGTCACGGTGGTATTGTGCCATGTTTTTCTTATGGAGAGAAATGCTCTTCATGTCAAGCCCCAAGATGGTGAAGCTAATGAGGATTATGCTCGTGACCAGAATGTTTCTCTTCCTAGCGAAGAACCTCCATCTCTGCCGTTTCAGCCGCCGACCCTGAAAACACCAGTCGGAAAGGTTAGCTAGGTCTCTCGCTAATTAAGTGTTACAAGTACAGCTGAGTCCTACAGACAAAGCACATCTATCAGATCTAATTTAGACGAATGGCTATGGTCTTGGTTCTGCTCTGTAGTCACTCAAATGCTTACAGAAAAGGTAGTCTCTAATAAAATTTCCACTGGATACATACATTCTTTTTCTTGGAGATCACAGACCTGTCACTTTAAAATAAAAAATATTTCTAAATTAATGAAGTCTGAGAATAAAGAAAAACTACTCTGTTTGGCTTAAGATATATTCTCTCTTGAGTGCAATCATTTGTATTTTTGAGTACTTGCTCTTTGTTCCTCATACTTTCTTGATACCACATATAGGGGTAGTAAAAACTGTACATAAAATAATATTTCTACAGACTTAATTCTTTAGCTCCTGAAAATTGAAAGAGCTATACTCTGGTGAAAAACAAGTCAGCCTTTAACTGATTTCAGGTTTCTAGAAAGGACCAAAATCATAACCATAATTCCAGTAACAGGTCTTTGTAGAGCTCCCCAAATACAATCTGGCAACCTTTATTATTTCTCACATCTTCCACGTTCAATTCACCTGTACGAAGGCATTGTAACAGACGAGCAGGTAATAGATGACTTGTGCGACGACAGACCAGGCAAAGCCCTTCTTTGATGTCTGCAGGTAAGGTAAGCTGTGCAGTCTCACAGAAGTGAAGAAAGCACCTGGGAATAACAGAACACCTGGAGTCAAGAGTCTTTAAAACTTTTGCCCTCTTCTCTTCAAACTTTGTCTTTGAATAACCCCAAGTGTTCCTGTGTCATCGATTCAAATAGTTCTGAGTCTCTACACTCCACTTAGTATTTCCTGTAGAGCTGCTGTGAACGTTAAATGAGATCTGACCTCACCTAGACGAAGTGTCAGTGGCTTAAGGGCTGTTAGAACGGTCGCAGAGACAAAGTCTAAAGCACTAACATCCTGTAAGTACTGTAGTATCCCATGGATATTCCAGATGTTTAAATGAGGATGAACTAAAAAGCTTCAGCCTCCACCTAGAAGGACAGAATATTTATAAAATCATGAAAGGTCTGGTGAACATAAACTTTTCATGAAGTTCCAAAATATTAGAGCTAAGATGTATTCCTTTTAGGTAGAAACTACATTTAAGAACAAACTGAATTACTATTTCACATAGTGAGTTGTCAAGACTGGGACTTTGGCCATGTTTATTTTTACCCCATCCAAATTTTTGGTAGTTACTACTGAAAACCCTCAGTAAGCTGTTACGCTTTATTTAGAAATAAGGATAAAAGTGGTCTTCTCTTTGAGAGTCTGGGAAGAAAAAATTCCTGATTAGGAGTAAGGCCTAATGGTAAACGGAAGGACACTTGGGGGCCAATTCCAGGGGAGAAAAGAAGTTGGATTAGGACTGACTCCTTGTTAAAGGTGGGGGAATTGAATGCACCAGCTTCCCTCGAATCCCTTACAAAAGGCCACTACAATGACAGTGAAGGGATTAAAATAAAACGACCCCAAAGATAAAGAAGAGGGCAGATTAGAGTGACGAAGTGTTGGAAGCTGAGAAATAGAGGAATAATACTGACGTAGCAAATTCAAGAAAACAGAAACCTAAGCCAGCACCGTAGGACCCAGAAGTAAGCCAGTTCGAACCTCAAAACCCTAGAAAGGCTCAGAAATTGGAAGCATCAGGGATCTCTGGAGGTTGAAGTTCATCAGGCGGAACTGAAAATAGCACCGATTTAGAGTCTGAACACGAACAGTTAGATCCCAGATTTCCTCTCTCACCATTCACAACCAGGTATTTGCTATTCATCCTGCCTTTCACCACCCCAAGAATAAAGGTTTATTTCCTAGGGATGCTGAACTGAAGAATCTGCACTCAGGGAGACCAGGTACATTGGAGAGCAGTGGTTGACTGAAAAAGGAAATTAGAGAAAATTTACATACTGCATGGTGAGAACTCTTCTCAGTCCCTTTCCCTTAACTGGTCTGAGAGGTATAATGCTCATATCCTCCAGGCAGGGGTTTGGAGGGTCCTTCTGTGAAAACTGACCGCCCAAAAGAAAGATATGGTTACCAGTTGATAAGCTCTGTCCATGGGCTTAGAGCTTCTAATCAACATTTATTTGCTTTTTATTGCCTTCCTTTAAATGTAAGAAGGACAGCCAGACACTTGAACCTCTAATGTTGAAAACTGGATCAAAACAAAACATCAAAAAAAGCAGCTAAGAGGAATTAGAGAAAGTGAAGGAGCAGAAGGAAAAAAACACTGTAATATCCTCAGAGAGTTAAGAGAGGATATTGCATCCATTAAAAAAAAAAAAAACAGGTGACTATGAAAAATAGTAGTATGAGAACAAAAAATTTTTGGATATTAAAACATTATGGAAAGGAAAAATTCAGCATATGGTTTCAAGGATAAAGTTGAGGTAACCTCTCAGATATTAGAAGAAAAATATGGAAAACAGAAGCAAAAACATAAGAAAATCAGAGCGTCAGTCTAGGAGTTCTAACATCAAAATGCTAGGAATATCAGGAAAATGTGAACAGAGAAGATGGAGAAGAAATTAACAGGGAAAAGAAGAAAATGTCTCAAAACTTAAGGACACAAGTTTCCAAGTAAGAGGGCTTACCATGAGGTCCTTTCATAACCTTGGGGACAAAAAAAGAAATCTAAATACTTTTGAGGGTAGGGGCTGGGAATCAGAAGGACATCATTCATATTTATGTGTGTATATCTGCAATCTAATGTGATAGCAGAATAAAAACATTTTTTGGACATGTAGGCTTCAGAAAGTTTACCTACCTTGCACGCTTCCAGGACGTTACTGGAGGATGGCCTCCAGCAAAATGAGGAAGTAAACCTAGAGAGGAAGACATGGAATCTGATAGAGGGGAAAGGTAGAGATCATCCCCAGGGTGACGGTGAAGGCAGAACCTGGATGACAGCTGTAAACAGCAGGCCTAGAGGATAACCAATCCAGACTGTATGTACCCAAGAGATGGGAGCTCCCTTAGAGGGTGTCTCTAAGGCAAAGATAAAGTGATACTTTATGTGATACTCTTGAACAGAAAGATGTTTTGCTTCTAGGAAGAGTTTGGAGATGAATCAATGACAGATACATATAAAACCAAGCAAATTAAAGAAAAAAATTATAAATTCCAGGGAAAACAGAAAGTTCTAAAACAAAGGAAATTTAGTCATAACATATTCTATGTCTTGTCTTTGAAAAACATAATCACAATGGAAATACTCAAACATATTACTATTAATTCATTGGAAGAATGAAGAGGAAAGATGTGTATGAGTGTGCGTATATTTGGGATATAAGTGGGTATAAGAAAGCTAAATCTTCGTCCTCAAAGACATAGATAATATCTAAAACTGAAAATTCATGAAATAGCTAATAAGCATGTTAATAATTTTTCAACTCTGAAAGAACTAGTTTAAAAAATCTGAAAGTAGATGCTTCTAGGGAGTAGGAATGAACTGAGAACTGGTTTTTTTCCTTCAACTATTTGACTTTTAAAAAATTACATAATACTTATGAGCTAGGTTCAGTGATGGGCACCTATAATCCCAGCAACTTGGGAGGCTAAGGTGGGAGGATTGCTTGAGCCCATGAGTTCAAGGCCAGCCTGTGCAACATAGTGAGACCCTGTTTTTAAAAAAAAATTATATTTATGCATAATCTTAATTGAAATAATATCTCATAATAAGATAGAGAAAGAAATTGGGCCTTCTCCTGAGATACCCAGGTGTCTTAGTCTGTTTTGTGTTACTATAGAGGAATATCTCAGTCTGAGAAATTTATAAAGAAAGATGATTTATTTGGCTCACAATTCTGAAAGCTAGAAAGTTCAAGGTGGACATCTGCATCTGGTGAAGGCCTCGGGCTGCTTCTACTCATGGCAGAAGGTGAAGGGGATCCTGTGTGTGCAGAGATCACATGGCGAGAGGAAGCCAGAGGGGGGAGGTGCCAAGCTCTTTCTTAACAAGCAGTTTTCTCTGGATCTAACAGAGTAAGAACTTACCCCCAAGGGAGGGCATTAATTGATTTATGACGGATCCACTCCCATGGCCCAAATATCTCCCCCATCAGGCCCCATCTCCAACTTTAGGGATTAAATTTTAACATGAGGTTTGGAGGAGACAAACATCCAAATCACAGCATCAGATCACAGAGGGAGGAGAGCAGAGGCCTTCATACCTACATCGCTGGACTCCAAAATCAGGGTCACAACACAGAACAGGTTCACATTAGCATTGAAGACCACAAATTCCACCAAGAGGCATTTTGTGCATCGGTCTAGCCAGTGCCTCTGTTCAAGATGCTGTAGAACTCTGGGGAAACAGAAGGACAAGGCCAGCTACTTTCTTCATTCAGCACTGCAAAGGAGAAAAATGTCCTGACATTTCCAACATCGCTGTCACATACCAGGTAAGAAGCTACATTTCCCAATCTTGTTTCCTTATAAAATATTTTATGATTACTAATGCCCAAACTTTCACTGGTGTTAAGATGAAATTTAGTAGACTACAAAAAATGAAAGTTGTCACAACAACATTCACAACAAGGTTAAACATTTAGAAAAATATATTTGGCATTAAGGTCTGAGGTGTAATTAATTTCATATGCTATGTAAGCTACTTCCATTTGAAATAGTAAATGCTACTCTTTACTAACAGCTATTCAGTTGTAAGAGGTAAGAGTATAAATGTCATTATTTAGTTGGCATTATTATTTTTGAGTAACTAATTGCTTGCTGTAAGTTTACATGAAGAGATAATTATTTTAATTCTGACTTTTTCATATGTAATGACAAAGTCTCAAAATACTAAACCATTCTATAAGTCACTGGAAATTTAATCTTGGCATTTGAATTTTGGATTGATGTACACATCATGGCTCGTGAAGGGCAGTGTTGCCTTTTATAGTTGAAGATGACAGTGTGTCCAAGCTAGAGTTACCTAAAATTAACTGCAACTAGGATTGAAATTGATACATGTTCTTCCAGATAAGGCAAAATGTGGCAAATTGCCAAACCTGAACATATCTGTAGTTTGAAACTGAACAAGGAATTTTTTTTAACCAAAAAGTGTATTTCCTTTGAAGTCTAAAATAAAAGTGTCTACAAGTGGTATAGACAGTACAGTGGCTGTTGAAACTGCTCAAATGGGTCCTGAATTCTTAACCGTCCTATGAATAGCCAGAAGCAAACACAACTTGGTTCTCTTGTTCAGGGCTCAGGCTTGCTCACCTGGTTGCAGTACTGGAGTTTCTTCCAAGTTTCACAACATATCCGCCTCCTGAGTAAGTGGCAAACTCCCCTTGGATGGGATAACCACCCAGTGTTTCCTGCTTCTGATAATGCCAAATGCTATCCGGTTCTGTGATGTTCGTATCAAGTGGTCCCCAATTTACCCCATAGTTCTCTGTATCCTCCTGATGTTGGTGAGATGGCCTCACTCTTTCTTGGGGAGACACTGTAGCTGGGAAGAGTGTGGCATTGGGAATGCGAATCTGACGAAGCAGAACGTTGCCCAAAAGAAAGGAGTTCCCGTCAGTAATAAATCCTAATGTGAAAGTAAAAGAAACAATTTTGTAAGTTGCCTCATTAACTTACTGACAAGACAAAGATGCACACTTTCACCACTATGTTTGCAAACATTTTTAGAGGTACTAGCTAATGCAATTAGATAAGAAAAGCAGGTATAAAAATTAAAAAGGGAAGTGAAATTATCACAATTTGTAAGTTATTAATATATATGTGTGTAGTTAAATTAAGAGAATCAACTGAAAAGCTATTACGGTTGACCCTTAAGCAACACACCACGGGTTTCAACTGCACAGGTCCATTTATAAGCAGATTTTCTTCTGCCTCTGCCACCCTGAGACAGCAAGACCAACCCCTCTCCTCTTCCTGCTCCTCTGCCTACTCAATGTGAAGATAATCAGGATGAACACCTTTATGATGATCCACTTCTACTTAATGAACACTAAAAATATTTTCTTTTTTAAAATTTGTTTATTTATTTTTTTAGAGACGGTCTCGCTCTTGCTCAGGCTGGTCT
This sequence comes from Eulemur rufifrons, assembly GCF_041146395.1. Lineage (NCBI taxonomy): Eukaryota > Metazoa > Chordata > Mammalia > Primates > Lemuridae > Eulemur > Eulemur rufifrons. The sequence goes on along the minus strand of NC_091005.1, from coordinate 14,857,503 downwards.
TGAACTCCTGGGCTCAGGCAATTCTCCCGACTTGGCCTCCCAGAGTGCTAGGATTACAGGCATGAGCCACTGTGCCCGGCCTATTTTCTCTTCCTTATGATTTTGTTAATAACATTTTCTCTTCTTTAGCTTACTTTATTGTAAGAACATGGTATATAATACATATAACATACAAAATATGTGTTAATTGACTATTGATGTTATCAGTAAGGCTTTTGGTCAACAATAGGCTATTAGGGGTTAAGTTTTGGGGGAGTTAAGAGTTATATGTGGATTCTCTACTGCATGAGGGGTCAGTGCTCCTAAATCCCCCCATGTTATTCAAGGCTCAACTGTAGTTATGAAAAAGATAATTCAAGCAAGGCGGCTGGGTACTAAATAAATGTCAATCAATAGCTTTCATATGGCCACACAATATTTACTTAGAAGGTATAAAGAAATAAAATATCTCATTTGTAACAGCAATACAAAAGATAAAATGAACCTAACAAGAGATATGCAAAAACCATATGAGGAACAATTCTGAATATTACTCAAGGGTACAAATGAAGATGAAGACAGAAAAGCATACCATGCTCCTAGGTAGGAAGACAATATAATAAAGGTATCTCTAAATTAATCTTTATAGGTTCTTAAACCATATAAATCTCTATCTACTAGATAAGCTCTTAATATATAAAAAGCTCCTACAAGTCAAAACAGGTAAACAAAACCAAGCAGCCCAATGGAAAATGGGCAAAGAATATAGGCTGACACTTATTATTTCTTTCAATCAGTATGTAGTGAGTGCTCACATGTACCAGGTCCCATTCTAAGTGCCTGGAATACAGATGTCAGAGAGTCCCTGCCCACACAGAGCTTATATTTAGGGAGAAAGACAGGTAATAACCAACAATATTCAGGTAACAGTAAGTGCCAAGAAGGAAAATTAAGCAGGATAAGGGGAAATAAAGTATTTTGTGTGGAGGAAACACTGATGTTGTGTTAGGTAGGATGGCATGTCAGAGACCCTTATAAAGTCTGGAGCACATAATTCAGACACTAAGCAGGAGAATATCAAGTTCCAGGGCCCCAAGGTAGAAAAGGCCAAGCGGGCTAGGTCCTTGAAAGCTTTGGAAAGGATTTGGGACTTTAAGTATGATGGGAATCCATTGGGAGGTTTTGAACGGGACCACAGGTTTATGGGTTTTTTTTTTTTTTGTTGTTGTTGTTGTTGTTGTTTGAGACAGAATGTTACTCTTGTCACCTAGGCTGGAGCACAGTGGCATCATCATAGCTGGCAACAACCTCAAACTTCTGGGCTCAAACGATCCTCCTCTGCCTCAGCCTCCTGAGTAAAGCAAGATTAAAATGCTGTAAGCGAAATTTTAATTAAGTTCTACCAAAAATGATCCTTCCCTAAAGGTGATTAAATGTTAGATTAGCCTATTCAAGAAAGTTATGTATTTATAGGGTACATATTTTTATCTGTTAGAAAAACTTCTGTATAAAAATCTGTGAATGGCTTGGATGTCAGAGTTCCTGAAAACATTGAACTAATAGGACTCGGCTACATGAATCTTGAAAGTCAAGATTTTTAGTAGTTGAAGAGATAAACCATGTCATTGCCAATTTTTACTGTTTTTAACAGCATGTCTACTTCTTCATCTACATTCACAGATTTGCAGTTGCTGTTCCTTAGTATGTCCGGGTAACTCACATAAACTTTGTAGTTCCAGTGAGTTAACCAGAACTCCAAAGCGCCCCAGTTCATATTAATAATAGCTAACACTTACCCAGTGCGTATCACATTCCAGATGCTGTTCTAAGCACTCAGATCTATTAACCTTTTAATCTTCATGTCAATCTTACAGGGTACATTACAAAATTATCCCTATTGTATAGACGGGGAGACTGAGGCACATAAGGTTGAGTAATTTACCCAAGATCACAGTGCTGGTATGTGGAGAGCCAGGGTACAAACCTGGGCAGTCTGGCTTCTGAGTCTGTGCTTCTGGACCACAACTCTGTACCACAGGGCCAAGGAGTCCAAGAGGAGGCCACACCTGCTGTGACAGCGCAGACCTTAGCCACCCAGGCTTCCAGCTGCTTTGATTTAATCAGTATTTTGTTAAGCACAGAATGACAGAATGCAAACAGAATGTTCCCTGGCCGGGCACGGTGGCTCACGCCTGTAATCCTAGCACTCTGGGAGACTGAGGCTGGAGGATTGCTTCAGTTCAGGAGTTCGAGACCAGCCTGAGCAAGAGTGAGACCCTGTCTCTACTAAACACATAAAGAAATTAGCCAAATAACTAAAAATAGAAAAAATTAGCCAGGCATGGTGGCGCATGCCTGTAGTCCCAGCTAATTGGGAGGCTGAGGCAGGAGGATTGTTTGAACCCAGGAGTTTGAGATTGCCGTGAGCTAGGCTTACGCCACAGCACTCTAGCCCAGGCAAGAGAGTGAGACTCTGTCTCAAAAAAAAAAAAAAAAAAAAAAAAAGAATGTTCCCTGATCCTAGAACTGTCACCATCTAGCATTGAACTCAATAGACTCAAGATGCAATGAGTAAGAGTTGCCATCTATAAAAACTCTCCTAAACACACCAAGTGTATCTTTAAGAAAAGACCGTAAATGTTTGCTGAGATGAACATGTATTTTGGATTCTTTTCAGGAACCTAGGAGATGCTGCACATCTCATCAGGAAGCTATCTTGAGATACATGAACACAACCATTTCTAGAATACAAGATATAAAGTTGTATAATGACAAAGTGTTGCGCACCCTTCTATAGCTCAGCTGGTAGAGCGGAGGACTGTAGACTGGACAGGCATCTGCCGACAAAGTGTTGGTAACTGGTGAAAAATATTGAACAAGCAGTATTCTTAAGGAAAGACATTTTTTAGCATTTCTTCGACACTGGCCAGGGCAAACCATACTATATCCACTTTTTTATCATTAGATCCCAGGACAGTTCCCAGCATATTACAGGTGTCCAATGCATGTTTGTCGCACTGACTAGGATAACCACACAAGATATACAGACACAGTGACAGAGCTGGGACGGACTGCACATCAGGCCAAAATACCATCTCGTGTGGAGACCCTTCCAGTGAGACCATATTCCGGGTTTTGCGCTCACTGAGCAGCTGCTTTGCTACATGTGATTGAGTCCCAGGCGTTACTCCAGTTACTTTTCGTGCTGGAGCCGAATCCATTCTCGTTCTCATTTGTCAGCCTTTGATAAGACACAGCACTGGGAACCAGCGCCCATGGGCCTGGGTGCACAGATGTGACTGAACCTGCTTAGATGAGGTCCAGGGAACAGACCCTCTGGGTGCCCACGGGGTGGCAGCCATATCCAAGGAGCCCACTGGCCTTTCTCCAGTTTCTCATGGCTCTTGGTAGGGGTGTTTGGAAAACTAATTGCACCCCACATTGGCATGACTGGGCCCCAGGCCTGTGACTCTTACCTCTGTAATCGCCATACAGGTTAGGAAGGAGGGTGCGACTGGCCCAGGGGTAGAAATCCTCAAGAAGTTTGACTTCTGAAAAATGCTGAGAGAAGCTCTTCCAGATAGCTTGATGGAGGTAAAATCTGTTGGAGTTCCTTGCAGAGTAGACCGTAGTCATCAACAGGATAAGGAAGACGATTTGTACTAGTTTAGATGGAAAAATATCATAATTGAGTGGGTAGCTTAGAAATACTCTATACATTTTTATTTTTTCTAAGCCTTTAGACTTTTGCAGGTCTAAAAAGGTCAGAAATTGGCATTTCACATGGTTCATCCTAATAATTGATGATATATACATATATGTGTATGTGTGTGTGTGTATACACACACACACACACACACACACACAAATTCCTTCCTAGAATTATTCTGCTACTAATCACAAGTTTTACTTAAAATAAGATACATAAAATCCCACACAAAAATACTGTGCTTAGTTCTTAGAACTAAGCATGTGCGCACACATGCACTCTTTCTCTCTCATGCTTCCTCTCAATTGTCCGTGTTCACAAGAAGCGACGGCATGATAAAACAGAACCTATCCTGTTTGGTCTAGAGAATCCAACAGAGCACTAGATGTGTTGAAGCCAGTCAAGCACCTATAGAAGAGCCATTTTCCAAAGCATTTTCATTTTCCCTCCACCCCATATGTACGTATTTAATGATCAAAGATTGTCATTATATTTCGTAGGTGGAGAAAGTGACTCAAGTACACAATGAAATCTCAAGACTCCAAGTTGAGGAGTCTATTTATCATGCTACTTTGTTTACCAGAATCTCAATTTTCACAAGGTGAAGATTTTAAAAGATACCTTTTCACCCTTCTATATTTTCCATTTTATCCTCCCGCCCCCGTCTCCCTCCTGGAAAGTGTGCTGCAGGATGGACATGTTGCCATTTCCTCTCCGTACCCAAAATATCTCCAGTCAGCCTGAAGAGTTTCTTTTTCAAGGTTCTCTCTGGGTGCTTAGGGGGACTGTTCACAGGTGGGGCTACATAGATGGGGTTGTTCTTATCTTTCGAACCAGGTAATGGTGGTGAAGAACACTTTGCTGTCAAAAATTCAAATGTAGAGACAAGAAATGTCATATTTCATTAAGTGGTCACTCACCAACATTTGTTTATCATTCCCATGCATTTCTTTATCCTTTATAAATTTATAAAGGAGATACATACATATCCTCTAGTCAAGACATGCATTGTTTTTACATTATTAAAATACTGTGCTAATTTTTCTGCAACTTGCTTTTTTGTCCAACGTTGAGTTTGTGCACTCCATTGAGGTAGTTTGAGAGGCTCCTATTTAGAGGGTAGACATTTCTCAGGCTTGGTGACTGAATGTGGGGAATAAAACAGGAATTTAGGACCTGGTACTCTGACATTTTTTTTTAGGGAATGGAGGTGCTCTTGATTGAAATGAGGAAATATAGTAAAGAAGTGGATCTGGGGCAGGTAAACAATTTGTTTTGAGACACCTGCAGGCACTCAGCTACAGATGGTGAGCAGCTGAAAATAGTACCTGGGGATCAGGAGAGAAAGAAAAGATTGAGAAGGACATCTAGAATGCTGGGGAGAGATGAAGCTTGGAGAGAGGGTATGACGATCTGGGGAGGAATGTGTAGAGTGTTGGGGACACCATTGATTAGCCTTGGGCAGAAGAGGAGGAGGAACCAGCTGATTACAGAGAGACAAGATCTTTCAATGGATACATCTGTCAGTGGACAGATAAATGTGTCAGTGAAGTGGTTAGACTTCTACCAGTCTCATATAATTTGATCTTTGCAAAATTAGATAGTAGTTAGAACTACTTGAATTACCCAAGAGTGCCAAGACCCTCCTCATTTGTCTTTCCTTCTCCTTGTTAAGCCACGGCATCCTGTTCATCCTCAGTGAGAGTAAGAGTGTGAGGAGGATCACCTGGACAGGAAATCGTAGGAGGAGAACTTAATGAGCAGACAGGACAGATCCAAGAAGATGACATCACACATACAAAGGTAAAGGTGGGTATTAATACATTTCAATTACTTGGCCCTTTAGTTTTATGGAAAACTGACAATGAACTGATTTTCTACTCTTTTTTCATAATGATGGGGACCTGGAAGGGCCCCAAGAGTCTACATAATGGTAATATTCATATTTTTGTTTGTAGTCCTTAATGTGCTTGGCTAGGAAAGCTTAAACTGTTAAATGATTTGTGATGATGTAAATTGTTCAATGATGTCTCTCAGTATCTTTGGAAGACCTTTGATGGTCTTACATATATCCCTAACAAAGGTCACTCTGCCTAGTTCTGTTTTTTGCATTTTTTCCTTGTTGTTGTTAAGTTTTCAAAAACCATTAGGCGCCTTGGATTGACATCCATGGGACCTCAGTTTCCCAAGCTCCCTGGGAGTAGAGCAGTTTGTTCCAGTCCTCACGTACCTTTACTGGCTGGCTGATGAAGATGTTCTGAAGCACTGATAAAATAATCGAAACAACCCAGCTGGTGGCTTGGTCTTTGTTCAATTCCAAGCTATAAAGTGCCGTAAAGAAGGCGGAAGCCAGGCTAGTGACCCCTAGGAGGAGCCAGCAGATGTAAGGCAACCATGTGGGCAGGCCACCAGAGATGGGATTCTTCCCTTCTGCTGGGCTCAGAATGGGGAAACTGGTCACCTCCCTGAAGGACAAAAGTAGAAGGAATCATCTTGCACCCAACTGCTCAGAGAGAGGATGACAGGTGATCCAGAAAGCTGGTGCGGTGCATACCTGGATGGCTCTTCCTCCGTGGGAAGAATATGTGTTTCCAAGAGTTCCTGGAGTTTTTGAAGCTGGGTGGCTGCATCTAGGAAGTCACGGGGCTGGTGAAGCTGGGTGAGACCCAGTCTGCCTACGTGAGATTTCAGCCTCTGCAGAACTCTGAGCAGGTAACAGCAGAAGTGATGGTGGTTTTCAGGAACCACTGAAAATACATTTCAAGTTGACACTTGCAACAAGTGGAAGATTTCAGTAAGTAGCAATTAGCGGTGGAGATCAGCAATTCATTAGTTGATGATAAGGTTACATTTTCCCTGTACTAATGGAGATTGGATCCAACACCTATAGTATTACTGTCTTCTCTGAGGATGCTGGTGAATTTTTAACAATTATAAAATTGTAAACTTTGATCTAAAGACTTTTAAAACCTCATTGAGCTATTTCTCTGGAACAGCAGGACATGCAACCTATACTGGTAAGTGCCCAGGGGACTCAAACTGTATTCGAGTTTGATAAACTGCATAATCTTACCATTCCATGGAAGAGAAAGAATGACAAGTTCCAACAGCCTTTAACAAAGCAGATTGAATATGGGGGTCTGATATAGAGAATATTTTTGTAGTTTTTTTCTTAATCCTGTACTTTGAATCACCAGGTAGATTGTGTAGAAGCCATCAAAGGGATCAGAGCTACTAGCTCTGTACTGGAAGCTTAAAGAAATTAAAGCAAGCAGGTGGTTGTATCATGACTGTTGGTTATGAATGAGTAAGAAAGTAAGAGACACACAAGGGAGTGGGAGGCAGATGAAAGGTGAGTTACTAAAATCTACCCACCTTTACCATTTGCCCAGCGGGGTTCTGCCTGCTGATGACAACCTTGACCCTCTAAGTGAGAATATATGAGGCTGGATAAGAGTGTCACCAGCTTGTTAATGTCATAAGAACTCCATGAAGATTGTTCACACTCTGAGAACAGACATGGATTTCTCCTGAGAAGGAATCCCACAGTTTCCTGTAATTCCTGAAGGTAGGAACAAGATGAGAAAAATCAGTCTGCTGTATGTTAATCCAGGACTGGTAGTGATTACAGATGCTCAGGCTGTTTCTTACAGTCAGAGGGAAATACGCTCAGTGTAATGAAGCTCAAGTTTTCATTTTCTAATACTTCAGAGAGCAGTCACCTCACAGTAGATTAGAAACCAGTTTTATGAGAGAATATGGAATGAAAGAAGGGACAGTTTGATCAAACATCAAAAACTAAAACAACTCGAGTAGTACATAATCATTCCCACTCTGTCCTCAGAATACTTTATAGTCAAGAGTAAAAGCTACAGGTACGACTGATCACAACTCAGGGGACAGGAATTAGGGGGAAGATATTAAGGGTAAAAGGACCCCAAGAGCCTTCCAGGAGATCCTCTCCACTGCTCTTTCCCATTACGTGGGGAAGGGGACCGTGTCATTTACCTTACCTCGACCACCTTTGTGAGACAGGGGGGCTCGACAGAAGCATCCGAGAGGCAGGAAGCCTGGCCGGGGGGTAAAGGAGGCAGAGTTTCCTGTGGTTCAATCAACGGGAAGAGCTGCCCAATGACAAGATTGATTGGGAAAAGGATGACAGCAGTTTGGACGCTGATAAGCAGTTCGGACCAGGTCACAGCAAATGGACTCACTGAAAGAAAAGCACTACGTCAACCTTCATTCTCAACAACCCAAATCCTCACATAGTCATTCCTCTCCTAGGTTTGACTATTTATTTAGGAATTTAACTACGTTTATCTAGGGATAGAAAATTATCACGGCAGTAAAGATCCTGATGTGTTCCTAAGACTGCTCCATTTGCTAATGAACGAGAACAGTGGGAAAATTTGCTGGAGTATTCTAATGTTAGGGCGGGGGGGGGAGAAATGAAGGTGCATCATGATTCTGCTTCTAACCCTGAAGTTAAGGAGGGCGGAGCACAGGGCGACCCACGCCACACGCTAGGGCTCGTACATGTGTGCTCGTCTCTCTCGGCAGCGGTGCTGCTTCTCTTCCAGAACATGACGCTGGTGACCATGTTGCAGAGGAGCAGCGTCACGCAGCACGAGAGCCGCTGGACCCTCGTGAACTGGTTCCAGGGATGCCGAGTTGCCACCGAGAGCCACAGGTAATCCTGGGTGAACTTCTCCACAATCATGGAGGAAAACGTGTGTCTAAAAAGAGAAATCAGAACAGGAGAAACGTAAGATTTCAGTCTGACAGTGCTCCAGACTAAGATGCGGTTTGCCCAGCAATCAGCTACGTAGCAACTCCTCAGCCTCTGTTCTACACCTGTACAGACGGGCTTTCAGATAATTTCATTCTTTTGTTATTTTAGGATAAAAGGTTTCTGAGGATATGGATAATTTAATATTGTACAAGTGTTTAAAATAAAAAAAAACTGTTGTTTTAGCTTTATAAGAGTTTGGATAATTCTTTCACTCTTCAAAAGTTCACATTAAGCTTCCACTCAAAATAGTTTGAATAATTTGTCCTTTGAGCACCTAGTCTATCCCAAATGTGGAAGAACTGTAAATAACATATAAAAATAAAGAACCAAAAAGACTCGGCTGGGCTTAGAAACAAAATAAATATATCCAATGAAAAGAAATGGAGTGAGAAAACAAGGTGGTGAGTGACGTAGAAGCCACAGGACTATGGAGCAGCTCTAGGCCTAGAAGAAAGCAGGACACAGAGGTGGCAGTATGACTCTGTCACCTAGGCTGGAGTGCAGTGGCGCATTCATAGCTCACTGCAACCTCCAACTCCTGGGCTCAAGTCCCTGCCTCCCAAGTAGCTGGGACTACAGGTGCATGCCATCACACCTGGCTAATTTTTAAAATTTTTTGTAGAGATGAGGTCTTGCTATGTTGCCCAGGCTGGTCTCAAACTCCTGGTCTCAAGTGATCCTCCTGCCTCGGCCTCCTAAAGTGCTAGGATTACGGGTGTCACCCATCATGCCCGGCCAAGACAGTGATTTCAAACATGGGAGTTGGGAGAGAGGTTATTCAAGAGTGGTTAAAGCATTTGTAGTTCTTTATCATGTTCAGGAGGAACAAACATATTCTAAGTAAGACCTTCTTAGAAAATTAATAGTGAAAAAATATGTTAAAAAGTTAAAGCTAACCACCAGAAAGAATTAGAAGAATGAAAAAGAGGAGAAACAGCAGCAGGAGGTAGAAATACAAGAGGAGGAAGATGAAAGAAATGCAATGTATAGTTTCTAAACCAGGAAAGATTAACAATACATGAGGTAGGGAACATTTAAAAAAACTCTGTGACACCAACAGAAAGGATGGTAACAACACAAAATAAGATGGTACAGTCCAAATGGATCAGTAATCATAATTAATGTAAACATATTAAATTCATATATTAAGATCTACAGATTAGATCTTACTTTAACAAATACAGTGATGTAGCTTATAAGACATGCATCTAAACAAAATCATAGGAAAGGGCTGAAAATAAACAGATAGATATTCAATAGAAACATTAACCAAAGAAAGTTGACATATTAATATCAATATCAGACAAAATAGAATTTAAGATAAAAAGTATTAAAAGGATAAAAAGGAAAGCTATATAACAAAAAAAGGAAAAGGAAAAATTCACCCAGAATAACATGCACTTAAATTTCCTAATAAAGTATCTTCAAAATATGTGTATGTGGTAAAAACATACATAATTAAAGGACAATTAACAAATCCATCATAATACTTCTATGAGAAACACAGAGATTAAACAATCACATTTCAACAAAATGAATACACTTGAATTCTTAAATATACCCATATATTATAACAAATACTGGAACTATCTGGGCACAGTGGCATGCATCTGTAATCCCAGATACTTGAGAGGCTAAGGCAGGAGGAGTGCTTGAGCCCAGGAGTTTGAGACCAGCCTGGCAAACACTGGGAGATCCCATCTCAAAAACAAAACATACTAGCTGGCCGGGCACGGTGCCTGACGCCTGTAATACTAGCACTCTGGGAGGCTGAGGCAGGTGGATCGCTCGAGGTCAGGAGTTCGAGACCAGCCTGAGCAAGAGCGAGACCCCGTCTCTACTAAAAATAGAAAGAAATTATCTGACCAACTAAAAATATATATAGAAAAAATTAGCCGGGCATGGTGGCACATGCCTGTAGTCCCAGCTACTCGGGAGGCTGAGGCAGTATTATCGTTTGAGCCCAGGAGTTTGAGGTTGTTGTGAGCTAGGCTGACGCCACGGCACTCACTCTAGCCCGGGCAACAGAGCGAGACTCTGTCTCAAAAAAAAAAATAAAATAAAAAAAATAAAAAATAAAACATACTATAACTGAGTCAGGTATCGGGATGGAGGGATACTTATTTACCATGTAAGTTTTCATAAAGAAGAGGAAATTTCTACCAGTTTACTCCTATACACAAGCAACAAACAATTTAAAATATGTAATTTTAGAAAGGTATCTACAGTAAAAGCAAACTCTACCACTTGACACTCTCACAACCAGTACATAATACTTCCCATTGTTACACCACCTCTTCAGTCCCTGGAATTACCAGACTGTCGTTTTTGTTTATAATGCGCACACACTTCAACTCAGAAATTCCACTTCTAGGTACATACCCCAAAGAATTTCAGCACTTATCTGAAGGAGGTCAGATACCAGAATGTTCCCTGCAGATTGGCAGACACTCTTGGTTGCCTGTCCAACAGCCATTTATTTCCTTCTTCCTCTTTTCTAGTAGAAACCTGATTTTCCAGTAACAAGTAGCAACACAGGTATGTCCACCCCAGAGAGTGAATCATGATTGTTTTAAGCCAATTAAGGTGACCCCATGCCCATTGTCATTGTTTAGGGATAGAAATGTGTTTTAGTTTGGCCAAAGAAACCTAGGGGGAAATCTGCTAGGGTACTTTTCAATAAAAGATGATATAACTTTAGCTAGCACACAAGTCAAATGTGAGCTTCCGTATTGCTAAAGGACACAGGCAAATTCAAACCAAACAACCTTTGATATGGCAAACAAAACCACCAAAAGCACAATTCACAATTGCAAAGATATGAAAACTCAGGTGCCCATCAATACACGAATGGATCAATAAAATGTGGTATGTATATACCATGGAGTACTACACAGCCATGCGGAACAGTAGAGAACTAATACTTCTTGTATTAACCTGGATGGAACTGGAGACCATTCTTCTACATGAAGTATGACAAGAATGGAAAAACAAACACCGCATGTACTCACCATTAAATTGGAACTAAGTGACCAACACTTATGGGCACATATGGAAATGACATTCATTGGAAATCAAGCAGCAACGTGGATGGAACTGGAGGCCATTATCTTAAACGAAACAATTCAGACACAAAGACAAGTACAGCATGTTCTCACAAGTGGGAGCTAAATGTGTACCCATGGAAGCAGAGCGTAGTGTGACGGACAAAGACTAGGAGGGGTGAGGGTGGGGAGGGGCTGGATGATGGGAGGTGCTTGGTGGGTACAATGCGCATTGCTCCAATGATGGATGTGCTGAAGGCCCTGACTTCACCAGCATGCAATATATTAATATCAATGTAGCAAAATTGCACTTGTACTCCGTGAATATATAGAAATAAAAAAAAATAGAGGAAAAAAATAAAAACAAGCAAAAAAAAAAAACCAAAATGAGATTTGTGTTCTTGTGGCAGTTCAGAAAAAAAGTTTCAAAATTCTTTGTTACTTCTCCCATCAAAAAACAGGGTCTATGTCCCTTCCCCTTGAATCTGATTTTTCAAAGCTAGGTCATAAAAGGCCAGGCAGCTTCCAATTAGTGCTCTTGAAATGCCCATCTTGGGAGAAGCCAGCCAGCATGTAAAACATCCAGCTATCCTGAGGCTGCCATGTTGAATGGAGGCCAGGTGGCAGACACTCTCTCTGAAGCCACAGATGCGCTCCCAGCTGGCAGGCAGCACCACCTGCTGGCCGCGCCCGTGAGCCACTCTTGGATCTCTAACACCACGGAGCCCAGAGATGACTATGCAGGAGCCCAGGGGAAAACTGCCCAGTCAAACCCTTGCCGAATTTCTCACCCACAGAATCATGAGAAAATCAAATGTTCATTTTAATCCACTAAGTTGTGGGAGCAGCAATAGTAATCGGAATGATTCTTAATAAAGAACTAAGTATTTCTTGCTGTCTGGAAGTCCTGACTGAATCACACAAGAGGAGAAAAAGGAAACATTCGTGAGGAAGAATTCAGCACAATTTTTAAAAAGGAGAGGGGATCAGGCTCTGGAAGAAGCAGTTCCATCTTTTTCGCCTTGAAGGCATTTTTATGTAAGGTGCTTGGACTTCTTGAAGTCAGTCATTTTGTTCTCATGAGGAAAAAGCCAAGAGCCCTGATATCACTGAACCCAAAAAACTGCAGGGAAGAAATGGAGCAGGTAGTCAAGGTACATTCACCTGGACGGCACATCAATATTTACTGCAAATAATGATTTCCCAACAGTACCTAAAGGAAAAGAGCTCTCTCTTTGCGGCCGGTAGGAAGACTCGGTCCTGCTGGCAATCTCCTAGGTCCACGGCCAGCCAGCAATTGCACAGGAAGTGCCATTTCCTCTTAACTGCCACGTCACTGACAATCACCTGGCTTACATACCTAGAGTAAAATGCAGATAGTCACATTAGGAAGGTGGGCTTGAGTCAAGTGACAAGTAATCTTTCACCATCAGTGGATGTCCTAGTAAATGAGTGGTGTCAGCAAAAGGCAAGAACTAAGGAAACAAAGGAGAGTTGAGCCTGTCTGTCCCTTCTTACCCTGTAAGGGAGTTCATGTGTCAGACACCAGACTGCCAACTCCTGTTACCTATGAGCAGCTCAGTATGTGTGTGTACTTTATTGATTGATTGATTGATTGATTTTAAATATGAAGGGGTGGGGGGTTGTGAGTAGGCGTGCTCAGTTGCCTTGTTCGTTTTTGTTTAGACAGAGTCTCACACTCCATTGCCCTGGGTACTACCCTCGCCTGTAGTCCCAGCTACCTGGGAGGCTGAGGCAGAAGGATTGCTTGAGCCCAGGAGTTTGAGGTTGCTGTGAGCTATAAGGAGGCCACTGCACTCTAGCCCAGGCAACAGAGCGAGACCCTGTCTTACAAACAAACAAACAAACAAAAACCCACTTTAATACCAAGCTGATAGAAAGCTCTAGAAGTGACACATAACCCTGAGAATTTATATGCACTACATATTTATTGTTATAGTATTAACTATAATTATTAATTGTAACAAATATATATTCAGTCCTAATATAATCGTGCCATTGGACTGGCTGCTGAGAAGACAAACATTAATAAGACAGTATCTCTACCCTTGAAGAGCATACGACCATTGTGAGCTCAAATTTTATAATCAAAGACTACATATAAAGCTACGATTGATGTAAACTAGTGATATGAATTAGTGAGAAAAGTAGAAACTATTACGTAGGTGTGAATTTCTTTAAGTGCTTCCTGTGAGTTATCTACTTTAAATTTTAAAATTATCTTCATATGATTATAAACTAATAGGAATTCACTGTTACAATTTTAAAATACCTAAAAGTGTACTGAAGAAAATTTTTCAAATGTTGTGACCCTACTACTCAGAGATAATTACTGATGATAATTATCAAATATTATGTACTCTCCCCTATACACATACTTTTTAAAAACAATCAACTTTATTAGGCATAATTTACACATGATAAATTGCACCCAGTTTTAAATTCAATGCATTCTGACAAATGTATACACCTGTGTAAGCACCACCACCGCCCCTGAAAATATCACCCCAAAAAGTTCCCTTGTGGCTCTTTCCAGTAACCTCCCACCCCCTCACTCCTGGCCTCAGGAGACCATGAATCTGCTTTCTGTCTCTATAGACTAGTTCACCTTTTTTAGAATTTCATATAATGTGAATTCCTGCAGTATATCTTCTTTGTATCTGGTTCTTTTACTCAGTTTGATTTTCTCTTTTAAATTCATCCATGCTTTTTGTACATAAATAGTTGTCTCTTTCTTTGTTGAGTAATATTCCATTGAATGAATAGACTAGGATTTGTTTATTCATTCATTCGATGGACATCTGTGCTGTTTCCAGATTTTGGCTATTATTAATAAAGCTGCTATGATCACATGTAGAAGTCTTGGAGTGGACACAGGTTTTCATTTATCCTGTGTAAATACCAAGGAGAGGAATTTCTGGGTCACTTGGTAAATTCATGCTTAACTTTACAAGAAACTGCCAGACTGTTCTCTGAAGTGGCTGTACCGTTTCACACTCCCACCACTGCTGTGGGAGTTCCAGTTGCTCCCATCCTCACCTCAACTTGGTGTTGTCAGAACTTTTAATGTAAGCCATTCTGGTGGGCGGTTAGTGCTCTTCCACTGTGGTTTTAATTTGCATTTCCTGATGACTAATGCTATCAAGTACCTTTTCAAGTGTTTATACATTATTCACCTTTATAAATAAAACTGAAATGACAGTATACAAACTGTTTTGTATGTACCTGAACAGAATGAGAACAGCACGGAAGTGATTAGGCTCTGCCCGCCTAGTGGTTGGTGTATCTAGCCTAGTAGGGAAAAACTTCTTTTGCTAATAACTTTAGGCAGACTTCGTGCTCTTCTCAGGTGGGCAACGATCGGCAACTCGTCCTCGTGAGTGCCTGCACCTTAGAACTTTCACGCCATTGCCCTCTTTTTTCCTAACTCCAAACAACCAATAATCTTCATTCTTTAACTAATTACCTACTTTCTCCACCACTGTTTCCTAATTCTCAGAGTGTTGCTGAAGGAAGATGCCGAATCATGCAGACCAAACATGTGCCAAGTTCATGGGCTCTATCACTGTCCTTTCATCATCTCTCTAGCTCCCCGGGCACACCCCACATGCTCATTCTATTCTTTCCCTTCTCCTTCATCTCTTCATTTTGACCCAAAGTAAATTCAGTAGATAGTTGCTTATAAAATTTACTCTTTAAGGAATTTTTTTGTATTTAGAAATATTTTTAATTTACCATACATTGGGGCAACATTTCACTGTTATTTGCTGTTCATAATCATGACAACATTTAATGAAAATAAAAAGAAAAGGTATCTATCCTTCTACTATCCAAAAAAAAAAATCATATTGCTGATATGCCATCTTTCTCTCCAGGGTTTCTTCTTTGTACATAGCTTTAAAACTTAAACCTAGAAGTCATTTGTTACTGTTTGGCCCAGAGAGTCAGTTGTTAATTGTGACGGCTTTGCTTTTCTTTCTCCATGAGCCGTAAAGAAGAAACAAGGCAGCAAGATGGAGGGAGCTCACCAGGAAGGGCTGGCGCCCGAACTGTCATGCCAGAGCCGGAGGCCGTGCAGCTCCCCTAGCGAGGACCGAGTGGTGAGAAGGAAGACGTCCAGGCCTCCCCGCTCAAACACCGTCTTCTGCGGGTCCCAAAGGTGATGGGGCTCACTCCGTCCCTCTGATCCGTAGAGGGTGATGACAACCTAAAATTCGACAAGAAAAAATAAGATATAGGAAATTTTTTTTTTTTTTTTGAGACAGAGTCTTGCTTTGTTGCCTGGACTAGAGTGAATGCCGTGGCGTCAGCCTAGCTCACAGCAACCTCAAACTCCTGGGCTTAAGCGATCCTACTGCCTCAGCCTCTCGAGTAGCTGGGACTACAGGCATGCGCCACCATGCCCGGCTAATTTTTTCTATATATATTTTAGTTTACCAGATCATTTCTTTCTATTTTTAGTAGAGACGGGGTCTCGCTCTTGCTCAGGCTGGTCTCAAACTCCTGACCTCAAGCGATCCACCCGCCTCGGCCTCCCAGAGTGTTAGGATTACAGGCGTGAGGCACCATGCCCGGCCAAGATATAGGAAATTTTAACCTGTTTCTTTGGGTTTATCCCTAAGAAAAAAGATGAAGATGTAGAAAACCGCATTTAAATGAAGTCTTTGGAATCTTAGACAAGCATGGAGGTGGCTTTGCATTTACAACTTAGAACCAGGAAATACTAATCTCTGTGGTCCCTTTTTTTTTTTTTGAGACAGAGTCTCACTCTGTTGCCCAGGCTAGAGTGAGTGCCATGGCGTCAGCCTAGCTCACAGCAACCTCAAACTCCTGGGCTTAAGTGATCCTCCTGTCTCAGCCTCCCGAGTAGCTGGGACTACAGGCATGCACCACCATGCCCGGCTAATTTTTTCTATATATATATTTTTAGCTGTCCATATAATTTCTTTCTATTTTTAGTAGAGATGGGGTCTCGCTCTTGCTCAGGCTGGTCTCGAACTCGTGAGCTCAAACGATCCGCCCACCTCGGCCTCCCAGAGTGCTAGGATTACAGGCGTGAGCCACCACGCCCGGCCCTGTGGTCCCTTTTAAAGTGCTGTTGGAAAGTGCCAGGATGTCACCAAGTCAGAGTGGGTCTCACGTGGTGGGAGACACAAAGCAATGAATGAAGAACGTTTATCTCATTAACCTTAGCTGTTGTAGCGGCCCTTCTTCGATACCCGGTGTAGACCTGAATAAGGTAGCGAAATTGAGAGTCGGGGTCATTATCAGCCAGGACAGTGACCTTCACCTGCAGGAAAAGCAGAACCAAGAAACCTAGCAGGCCCCCACGCAGCACAGCCTCCTGCCTCCTCCAGCGACGGAGCAGGAGGACGCAGCACTGTGGGTTTGGCGACCGGATGGAGAACAGTGGCGGGTGTGGTCAGAAGACAGACAAACCAGCAGACCCGAGTTGAGTGACTGAAGGGAGGGTGAGGCCTGAAATTCCAGAGCTTATGCCTTTAACATGAAATATTCACCAAATCAACTGATCAAGTCTTGGGCCTCTAAATTCTACTTCCCTCCCACTCAGGGAGGATTGCCAGCTAACAGAGAGGATACCCAGTTAAACTTGAATTTCAGACAAACGATGAATAATTTGTGCCATACTTAAACTGCATTCACTATGTATTTAAAATGCAAATTTGACTGGGTATCCTGTATTTTAGTTTACTAGAGCTGGCAACTCTCCACCCAGGGCAACAGACAAATAGATACTTTGCATATTCTAGAATTTCCAGGGTGTTCTCTGAGTCCCATGAGGATACAACCTTGGCTTAAAAAATAATAGAGATTAAAGCGTTAAGTTCTTAGGTGTTGAGACAGTAGATATGAAGAGAAATGTAAGCAAAGTCCCACTTGGATTTCTATGCTACCTACTGTCATGCTACCTGCTTCTTCTGATGAAAGTCCTCCCCACCCCCAATTTTAATATCCTCAAGACACTATGACAAAGCTTTTGGAATCAAAGTCTCATTACCTTCTGCACATCGGCTTGGTCCTTCCTCCAAGCCCACACGACCAGGATCATATAGAACCCTAAGAGGCTGGCCAGCAAGGACACCCCAACGGGATTGCTGGTCACACGAAGGAACAGTTTGACTGTGTCTTCAACATGCACTGTCCTGGGAACAATGAAGAAGTCGCTGCTGAAGAAGGTCAGGTGGTTACAGAGACACTGTGTCCTCCAAATTGTGCTCTGCGGCCCAACCTGGAATGAGAGTCAAGATGCTGATTCTCATCAGAGTGCTAAGGAAGGCACAAACCTAGTATGTAAAACACAGGTAGTTTCGAGATGGAAAAGGATGTCTGGATCTCTCGCTCACTGCTGCTGGTGGTGTGAACAATTATAACCAATGCGGGGAGCAATGTGGCAACAGCCTGTGAAGCTGGAGAAGCTCAAACTCTGAATCCTGAAGTTCCAATTCTGAATATATATCCTAGGGGAACTCTGCACGAAGATACGTGAAAAGGAATGTTTTGTCAGCACTGTTTGTAACTATCAAAAATAGGAAACAACCTGTATGTCCAATAACAGCACAATGTAACAAATTAACAAGTATATAAGTACATAACAAGTGCGTAAGTACATAAGTAGAGTCAAACTGATGGAACACTATACGGCAGTTAAAAATGAATGAATGCGAAGTAGATGTAGCAACACGGACAAACGCTGAGTGAATAAAACAGGGTATGTACGGTATGGTACCATTTACACAAAGCCTAAAAGCATGCAAAATAACACTTAGTTATCTATTCAGTTTCAGTTGCTTTCTAGAACGTAAGCTCACGAGAATACTGTCTTGTTCATTGCTGTGTCTCTAGTTCCCAGACTTGGGCATGGCATGTGGAAGATACTCAATAAATACTGGCTGAGAGAATGAACACATACAACAGACTCGGGACAGTGGTCACCCTTTGCTGGAAGGGAGGGAGGGAGATTAGAGAGGGATACACAGACGGCTTCAGTTACTCCCGAGTGTATTATTTTTTAAAAATCCACAGTAAATGGAGCAAAATACTAACTTTGATAAAGCTGAGTGTACATTTAATGTTTATCATATTATTCCCACATATCATAACATTTCTTCATGATAAATATTTTTTAAAAATATCAGTAGGTGAGTAAGTGGAAGCCACCAATTCTGTTTGGTTTTGTGGATGAAAAGCCTAAGAGACCGTCATTAGGACTGACTCCTTTCCGTGGCACAAGGTTAAGTTCTGGACGCCCCACCTCTGTGCTCTGCCCTGGGAAGAGCTCTCATGCTGTGCTTGGCAGCTCTAGTCCTTTCAAAGGTACAAGCACTACAGGGAGCTTCGAGGAGGTGAGAGATACCTGATGCCTCCTGCCATCAATGGGTCTGTGTCGCTAGCGGAGCAAAGCTCTCCAGCCTGGCCACTCACAGTGTGGCTTCCCCAGGACGCGGCACCGGCATCGCCACAAGCTCCTGAGAAGGCGGGATCTCAGGCCTGGCCCCAGAGCCGCTGCGTCAGAATCCGCACTTTAACAAGCTCCCAGTTTGAGGAGCTGCTTGAGAAGCCACCATCCCAAAACCACTGCTTGCGGCCAGGAATGGTGCAGACGCCTCTCTGGGAATCCCTTTTCCTTCTCTTCCCAATCTGGATGACACTTTCTCAGCTGTTGTAAGAAGAGCTTCATAACCCCCTCCAGGACCTTTAACCACATTCTCTGTGCTGCTGAACCGAGACTTTAATCAGGCAGGAGCTCAGAGTGTGTGCAAATGGACGGTGCTGATTTAAAGTGGTTAGACATCAGGAACAAGGTGCTAATGACAAAAGTGACACTCTGTCCCCATCTGGCCTGGAATATACAAGAACCTGCAGTTTTTTCTTAGCTGTAAAAGTTCTCTTTTGTTCAGCAGGACGTTTGTTTCGTTGTACCCACATCACACTTAATACTTCAAGACTTTTGCAGCTGCTAGATTCTGCTTTCCTTATTTTAACTACAACCGTCAGATGCACCCTGGACTGTGTCTGAGAAAGAAATTACGAAGATAAAGCACAAACCTGCTCCTGCCCCAGAGACACACTTTCCCTGCCCACCACGCTCAACCCCTCCTGTTCCCCAGGCTGATTTATTTCCCTTTTGATTATTTTTCGTTCTGGGCCCAGATAACAGATGTGCCCCGTTTAACAGGGCAGCTAAGGTAGCAGAGAGGCCTGAGAAGTGTCGGTTTCTTACTTGGCATCCGTTGCTCCCCCACGTCCTGTTGTGGCTGTCCCAGAAATAACACTGAGTGACGGCAGTGACGACGGAGACCAGGGGGGGTGTCAGCTGAGCGCCGCCCTGGCTCCCGGTCCACGCGGCTGTTATGTAGTAGGTGCCAGCCCCGTACCGCAGGCTCTCCGGCGTCAGCACCCACGTGTACTCCTCATCTTCGAGCAAAGAACACGGCTGACCTGTGTTTCACATGGGACAGAAGGGCCAGTAGAACTTCTGTTCTGATGGGTCTATTGTTATTTTATTTTACAAATGAGGAAATGACAAGCCAAGAATCACAGATAATTTGAAAGGAAATGATCAGTGATACAATCCCAGGCTCCGGATGACCCGTGTTCTGGTAAAGGATCATATTCTTTTGATAAATGAAAATTTAGGCCTAAGGAATTAGCATGTAGTATGAGTTTTAGAAAAATATGAAATAATCAAACATCTAAATTAATAGAAAATCCAGATAATAAAAGAAACCCAAGGGCGAAGCAAGGGTAGGAATAATGCAGTTCCAGGAAGAGTCCTGCACCGCATGTCCGGGGCTCGATGCCAGGCCCAGCTCTGTCACCAGGTGGCTGCTTAAGGGCTAAGGCAAGTCACCCAATCTCTCTAGGCCTCAGTTTCCTCATCTTTCAAACAAGGAGTCTTGTCTTTCAGACAAAAGATCTCTCAGGCCCCTTCCACCTTTAAATGACACATTATTATTGCCAAGATCAGCAAGAACCACCGAGAGCACATTCTGAATTGGAAAAATGCCTGTTGGTTTTGATCACGTATATGTAGGCACTATTTGTGTACCTTAGAAATTTTTAACCAGTAATGTCTCCAATTCTTAGCTTTTCTAAACTACAATGTAGTGTTTCTTTAGCTTTTCTAAACTACAATGTAGTTTTCTCAGCCTCCCAGAGTGCTCAGATTAGCAACATGAGCCACTGCGCCTGGCCCTCATACTTTTTTCAAATGCATTTCATGGTCACATGTATCTACATGTGTTAAAATTACACAGAACCAAATACACACACAGAGAAATGAATGCTCGTAAACCTGGTGAAATCTGAATAAAGTTGATATATTATATATATCATTGTCATTTCCTGGTTGTGATATTGTACTATAATCATGAAGGACGTTACCATTAGGGGAAACTGGATTAATGGTATATGAGCTATTTCTTACAATTGCATGTGAACCTACAATTATCTCAAAATGAAAAGTTTAGAAAAGAAAGAAATGCATTTCAAGGTATGTTTCCAATGTCTGATTGGGGTTTTACCTTTCTGCCACACCTGATCCTTTGGAAGGGTGACGTTCAGGTGGAAGTGCGTGTGGTTAGGCTGATACTGGAAGCCCAGGTAGAGTGTCATTACCAGGGGACTTTCAGGCTCTATGCTCACTATCAGCGTTTTCTCCAAAGAGGTGATGTTCACTGTGATGACAAAACGGTCCGTGCTTGTGTTGAGGCTGATGGGATGGGTTTCCATGCTCACATTTCTCCAGAGAATGATCTAGAATAGGAGACAGTCACTCTTCAAGTTTAAGATGGTCCATCCATCAATGCCTTTCAATTTCCTTTATATTGATAAAGTTGTGACACTTTCTAGTCTTCCTCTTTGAATATTAGTAGGTAACATACTTCCAAGGGTTAAGGGAGAGTATATGGTCTAAGACCTAAAACATCTTTTTCTAAGGGTAAGGAATCTTTTTGTAAAAATTCCCAAAGATGGTCATAACTAACTAACGGCACTACCATCAATCTGAAACGACTTCCTGCGAGTCGTTGCATCCTTCCGTCCTACTCTCCAGGATGGACTATGCCCTTCTATTTTATTCCCTGAGAATCAATTCCTACCTCAATGTCTTCCATTAAATCACGGACTTGGAGCAATGTATGATTAGAGCTTAGTTTCACACTTCCGATGCTCCCGACAATGTTTCCGTCACCAAAATCCTTGAAGGGATTTAAAGCTAGTCCTGCCACCTAGAGACAAAGAAAAGTCCAGTTTCATCAATTGCTGAAATATTTATAAGTGACCCTGTGATAGGTTACAAGGTATCAGATATCATAAAGTAAATGTTGGGATTTTCCCCCTGCTAATATCTCAAATGAAATAAGATTTTGTACTATGACATCTACGAGGAATAATTAAAGACAAATCATATTATATTGGGGACTCTTAGAATTTTTTTTTTTTCATCTTTGTACATGGAGGATTGTGTTTTATTAGGGAGTAAGGCAGCAATGCTATTTGTGTTTGTCAGGTAATGCTGAAAGAAATACAATGCATGGCCATGACCAGGTTGGTATACCAACTCAGTAATTATTGAGATATTCCCAGCTTTGCATAAATAGTGAAGAGCTGAGATCATTTCAATCCACAACACAGCAGCTTAGTTAAATCCAGAAACCTGTCTAATGCTCTCAACTTTTCTCCCTGCCAGTGTAAAATAAAAACCGTTGCCACAAAACCTCTCTCATGTGGTCCGGTCAGCTTACATAACATTTCATGGTACATTCCTTTCACCCAAATGCCTCCCTGGCCATCCAATCCCATTTTCATTCTGACCGGAATCAATTTCACACTCACTTGGACATTCACTTCTGGGTGTTCATTCAAGAGTTCCTCCAAAGCCGCAGCCGATGGAAAGCATAACCTCACAGGTGCCGGGTGACCCAGAGTATAAGAGCTCAGAGGCAAAGTTGATATGTTGTGGCTACTGAAAAAGAAGTTAAAATGGAAATCCGTTTTTGTATGTTCTCTAAAGGTCAAAAACTTAAAATGAAACTCTCCCCCCTTCTTTCCTCCTATGTTAACCTGCTCAGCATCAGAGTGGCAATGGAAGAGGTCAAGGTCACTGGAGATGCAGGAAACTGGTTCTCCTGTAGAAATGCTTCCTGGATGTTCCCAAGCGCCACCAAGGACATTTCTAGCATGTCTTCTACCTGCATTTAGAGGGAAACGCCATGTGACATATAACCTCCATGTACTGTGCTAGTGAAATAACGGTTTCAGAAGGGTGGAAGGTTTGTCAGTGATGTAATGAAAAGAGACATTCAAAGGAGAAGACCCTGGAACCCCACATGAAGTACCTGCAGTCTGGCTAAAGACTTAGCATCCTTTTTATCAACTAAGAGAGCCAGCCAAGGAAGTGTTCCTCTGCCCCATTATGTAACTGTTCTAGACCTGCTCATGATACGTTTTTTTTCTTTTTTAAAAGGCAGCTTTAAGATAAATTTCACATATACAACTTGCCCACTGAGAGTATGTAAGTCAATGTTTTTTAGTATATGCACAGGGCAGGCTGGGTGCGGTGGCTCACACCTGTAATCTTAGCACTCTGGGAGGCCGAGGCAGGCGGATTGTTTGAGCTCAAGAGTTCGAGACCTGCCCGAGCAAGAGTGAGAATCCCATCTCTACTAAAAATAGAAAGAAATTATATGGACAGCTAAAAATATATTCACAGGGTTGTGCAGTCATCACCATAATCTAATTTTAGGATCCATCCTCCCCCTAAAATAAACTCGACATCCACTAGTAGTCCTTCTCCATTCCCCCATCCCTACTCTTCCTGTTCCTAGATAACCACTAATCTATTTTCTCTATCTATAAATTTGCCTCTTCTGGATGTTGCATATAAATGAATCACAACATACGGTCTTTTGTGACTGGCTTCTTTCATCTGGCATAATGTTTTCAAAGTTCATTCATGTTGGAGCATGTATCAGTACTTCATTTTTTTTTGTTGCTGAATAATATTCCATCATATGGATACAACACATTTTATTTATCCACTGATCAGATCATGGACATTTGGGTTGTTTCTGCTCTTTGGCTATTTAGCTATCTGGACAATGCTGCTATGAACACGAGCATACAAGTTTTTGAATGGACATATGTTTTCAATTCTCTTGGGTGTATACCAAGGAGCAGAATCGCTAGGTTACATGGCAATTCTATTTTTAACATTTTTTTTCTTTTTTTTTGAGACAGAGTCTCACTCTGTTGCCCAGGCTAGAGTGAGTGCCGTGGCGTTAGCCTAGCTCACAGCAACCTCAAACTCCTGAGCTCAAGCGATCCTCCTGTCTCAGCCTCCCGAGTAGCTGGGACTACAGGCATGCGCCACCATGCCCGGCTAATTTTTTCTATATATATTTTTAGCTGTCCATATAATTTCTTTCTATTTTTAGTAGAGATGGGGTCTCGCTCTTGCTCAGGCTGGTCTCGAACTCCTGAGCTCAAACGATCCGCCCACCTCGGCCTCCCAGAGTGCTAGGATTACAGGCGTGAGCCACCGCGCCCGGCCTATTTTTAACATTTTGAAGAACTGCCCAACTGCTTTCCAAAGCAGCTGTATCATTTTACAATGCATAAATGTATAAGGATTGAGATTTCTCTGCATCCTTGCCAATACTCGTTATTGTCTGCCTTTTTGGGGTGTACACTGGTATCCCATTTTGGTTTCGACTTAGAGTTTACTAATGATGTTGAACATATTCTCATGTGACTAGCAAATATGATTTACTGTGTGTTTACTATGTACCAACACTTTGCTAAGTCCTTTTCACTTGGTACCACAGCACTAGGTAGTCTCAGTTCCCTGGTATGGAGGAGAGGGAGCCCCCGAGAGGCTTGGCAGAGTGGTTTCTTCCGCAGTGCACAGCTCAGCTGGATGCTCTTTGAAGGTCTAGGGAGAGGCTGGACCTTTCAAGATTAAAACGTTTCTAAACAGAGTTGGCCACTTGGGTCTAAGTGTACCTACCTGCTCAGCATCCTGCTCGGAGTTCTGCGAACTTTCCTCACCAGCTTCCATGGCGCTGTTGAGGGAGTGGAAGAGACAGGCAGTCACAGGGAATCTGAAGCCCAGACTGCTGTTTTTCCGAAACAGGATCTTCAGTAACTGCTCACTCAGGTAAATAAGAGAATCGATGACACTGACCTGGGAGTATCAGGAAGCAAACGCACGTCTCTGAACTGGTTATGATGGTTTTCCATTTGTGTTCTTTTTAGCAGTTCAATATTCTTTACACATTTTAAATGCATTGTTACAAAAAGCAACATTACAATTTGGCAAGGAAGGAAAATATATTATTTCATGTTACCTATAGGGGAGGATTCAGATTTCATGCCATTCAAAAAGCTGATAACTCTTTGGAGTGGTAAGTATACCAAATGTCTAGCCAACAAAACTCAGGTAAGAAAAGGAGTGCTGAGGAAACGGGCAATGCTGCCCCAAACGCTGAGTAGACCGTCCGCTTATATCTAGTCTATTTTGATATATCTTTTGATCGAAAGCATTCAAGATAGATTTAAAACACAGAACAAAGAGAAATTCTAAATGGAACAGAAAACACCAATTCTCTTTCAACGTAGGTCGTTCTCATGAAAAAGATCAAATAAGAAAGGTTAGGCAAATTGACAGGTATTTACTGAAATAGTCACTGTAGGTACTACTATTTTTGTTTTGAAATTTTATTCTCACAGTTACATTTATTAAAAACTTCTGAAAAATAAAAGACATAGTAAACAATGTTAAAATTAAGAGAAAGTATGTGCAATGTATATAGAAAAGGTTAACATTCATAATAAATAAAGCTCAAACAAGTAAGCAAAAGACAACCCAATGTGGGGAGGAGAATGAAGGACAAGAAACAATTCAAAACAGAAATAAAAAGGTCAATAAATATATAAAATGATGCTCAGCCTCCTTAGTAATCAACCAAATGCCCCTTCACCTTTTCTATCTTTTCTTTTCTTGCTTTTGAAATTGGCAAAAGTGAGACGGTGGAGAACTGGTTGGTGGGAATGTAAAATGGTACCTTTTTTTTTTTTTTTGAGACAGAGTCTCACTCTGTTGCCCCGGCTAGAGTGCCATGGTGTTAGCCTAGCTCATGGCAGCCTCAAACTCCTGGGCTCAAGTGATCTTCCTGCCTCAGTCTCTTGAGTAGCTGGGACTACAGGTGCACATGACCACACCCGGATAATTTTTTCTATTTTTAGTGGAGATGGGGTCTCGCTCTTGCTCAGGCTGGTTTCGAACTCCTGAGCTCAAGCGACCCTCCCACCTCAGCCTCCCAGAGTGCTTGGATTACAGGTGTGAGCTATTGCACCTGGCCAAACGGTGCCCTTTAAGAGGGATTTTTGTTGTATCTATTAAAAATTTAAAAGCCCACCAGTCCTACTTTTAGCATTGTATCCCACAGAAGTATTTGTGTATGTGCTCAAAGATACAGGTACAAGGGTGTTCATGGACATGCTGTTTGTCGAAGTAAACAAATGAAAAACATCTAAATGAACATTGAGTCCATTTATATGTACTGACATGAAAAAATGTCCATGACAAGGTACTAAGTTTAAGAAAAAAAATCAAGGCTCCAAAAAAGTTGTATACCTTGGCCCTATTTTTATTAAGAAAAAAAAACAAAACCCCAAAACCAAAAAAGAGCTTATGTACGCACAGAAGAAAGCCTAGAAAGTTATGTGCAGCAAGTTAACAACAAACTGAAAACAGCAGTTGCATCTGGAGAGTAGGATTGGCAAGGACAGAGATGGTGAGGGCGCTAGCTTTTTACTGTGTACGCTTTTGTTCTGACTTTTTAAATGATACGCATTATTTCTGTCATTAAAAAGCCCAAGGAAACCAAAACAGATTACATTTACATGCTTATTGCAGAATATTCAAAAATATAGAAAATGGGAAAGAGAAAATTACAATTCCCACTAATCTGACCACCTTCCTTTGCCTATGTGTAAGAAGCCCTTCTACTCCCTAGGCATGAACAATCCGGGGCAAGTGACCTTGGTAAACGTGGCTACAACAAATCCAAGGATCACGACCATGCTGATTTTTGATGCCTGTTTCCAGGCTGTACTACTCTATCCACCACCAGGAGTAGATCTATTTCGTCTCCCATTATTTCTTCTAACAAATGCATCTGAAAGGCAGTAAACCTGATAAATAAACAAATCAACATAAACACAGCGTGTCCAAGGATGTCACTACTGATCAACTTATTCACAATCTTTAAAGATACAAATGTACTTGCTAATGTTTAAATTCAGGCTCCACAAATCCTGCACAGGGCACACTCTCCAGATTCTCTTTTTCACTTTTCCCCTTTTTCTGTCTGGCTCCCTCCTGATCATCCTCTGCTTACGTGAGCTGGCTTAGAACACCGTGGGGCAAAGGCTGTCAGCGCCTGGAGGACCTCGCAAGCTTGCTGTAGCTTGTCATGAGCTTGCAAACCATAAACCGCTCTGCTGTATTTCCCAGCTACGTCATCTATGACCTATTGGAAACAAAGAACTTGGTCAAAATTGCTTGCATATAATCATCAGACTTCAACAGTTTGAGACATTGTCCCAACCAGAGTTGACTTTTGGTAACATTAAGCTCTAGGAAGCACAGGCTCTCTGAAACAGTTACTTTCAGAAGCTCTTCTGCAAATGCACAGAATTTATTTTCACTTCTTCCATACAGTACACAAAACAAGTAACAAGGTTATACAATGATTACAGTCCAAGGGCAAATGAGTATGGGAATAAGATGACAGGAGTACCTGTAAGTCAAAGAGCATGATCAAAGGTGAGGGAAACCGGGAAATCAAAACAACAGAAACAAACTTTTCTATTCAGAAGTATCTTTTGCCCTCAGGTTTCCCATGGTGTTTCGTTTCCTCCATGCAAGAGTTTGTGTTCAAGAGGGAACCAAGTGAAAGACCACACAGCAGGTGGGAGGCAGAAAACCTCCCTGAAAAAACAAGCTGGGCAAACCGGAGGTGATCCCAGCGCTTAAGAGGCTGCTGTTTTTGAACTGGACGTCCAACCCCCAGAGGCTCTGTGGACACCAACTACTAGGTCCATGTCTAGAGAACAGCTCATTTATAGCTTAATCCAATCGCATATTCGAAAAACCTTTATTAAATGCCCAGTGTGTACTGCCAGGTGCTAGAGCAGTTAAAGTCAGCCATGATCCCTGCCCTTGGGAACCACGCAGTCCGATAGGGTGATTCCTGATTCAAGGGGTTTGTGAGAGGTCAAGTCATTTATAAAGTGATCTTAGAATTGAGGAGCACCCAATTTTGGTTTTATACTGTGGGACTGAGCTGTAAGTAAGCAGGTGTGAAGATATGGATGAGATATAGAGTTTGCACCCAAGCACACACTTGCCAACAGCGGCCAGGGCTTGATGCCATTCTAGCTGCGGCCAGGAAGGTCACTGAGGGGCCTTATCGGACACGTTAGAACAGAACTTGTAACCTGGGCTGAATCATGGTAGATCCCCCCATTTATCTAGTCTTTTAAACAATGTATCTTCATTAAGTTATATAGTTGTCTCCAGAGAAATTTTGCACATTTTTGGTTACACTGAATCCTAGGCACTTGCTATGATATTTTTTTAAATTTAATTTTCAAACTGATTGTCGCTGATATGTAAAAATACAATCAGCTTTAGCATACTGATGTGGTATTCAGCAACAATGCTAAATTCTCTTTGTATTTCTAATAATTGTTCCATAGACTCCTGGATAGTCTATACTTCAGACTTCTCTTTAAGGGAAAAAACACTCTTTGTTTAAACTACCATAGGTCAGGTTTTTTTCCCGTAAACTGCTTAGCCCATATGGAACATCTAACTTCCATAAGCACTGCGAACAGATCCCGAGTAAACAGCAATCTGTTTTAGCAGGGACATGTTAGATTGCATACAAACTGTTTTTGTTAATTAAAAAAAAAAAAAAAAAACAAAGTGGGGGGGGGAAGCAGGATGATTTTCTTTAGTTAACATTGTCCAAATGGCTTTGCCTTTTTTTGCGTGTGGGAGAAAGGAAACGAGGTGAAAGGAAAATGCAGAGGAGGAGGAGGGCTTGTTGTGCAGAATGGTTTGCGGCTGCTGAAAAAGCAGAGCAGGTGAGCAAAGCTTCTTCCCTGCCTGCAGCGTGGTGGACAATGGCATTAAATACTAAAGTCATTAAATACTGACACGGGCATGTAACCCACTGTGGAATATTTTCATGACCTTTGTTTGGTTTAGTTTTTAACTGGGACATATGCCAGTCCGTCAAGGCATTCCTACGTATCGTTCTTCTAGCAGGTGAAAGTATAAGCCAGGCTCATTCTTATCGCCACTGTTTTTGAAACATCACCGTAATAGAAGGAAAGAATAAAAGTGCTTTTCCAGTGTCACAGGGCTACTCAGTGGTGACTTCGGTTTCCCGTGTTTACCTGGTCAGACGCATTCTGAAACGATGCTTGTAGGTAAGTGAAGACATCCGACTGTGAGTCCTCCTTTGGGCTTGAAGTCATTTCCGCCAGAGATTTTCCAGGAGGCGTGACAGACGCGTTCTGAAATGATGCTTGCGGCTGAATGGTGAAGACATCCAGGTGCGAGTCCTCCTTTGCTCTTGAAGTCGTTTCTACCCGAGATTTTCCAGCACGTGCGCCAGGCCTGGTGAGCTCTGTGGTCGCAGGGAGAGGCTGGCTGGTTGGCACGGACGCGACTGATAATATCGGTGATGTGACTTCCGGTTGTATTGAAGGGAAGGGGCGGATGGGGTAACATAGGGGCTTGAATTAAAAGATAAAAATATGTAAAGGAAAAGGCTGAATCTGATCTTACCAAATAGTGAATAATTAAGACAGCATTTCCCAGATTGCTCTGAAATGCCCACGTCCCGTGAGATAATAGGCAATTCTGTCAAAAGAGCCAGTGATGCTCAAACAGCTTTGAGAAAGCTGCACACTGTATTATCTCTTTAAGATTCACAATTTTCATTAGTGTATTTACCATCAATCATTCAATAAATTAAACATCTGTAATATAAGCTGTTTATTGCTAGACTTGGTAAGTTAGAACAACAAAAACAAAACCCTAAAACATCTATGAGGTGCTAAGCCATGTTCCTGACAACTTGGAATACAGTGCAAAAGAAAATAAAAATCTCAGGACCCCCGCCCCCTGCCACTTCTTATGCACAAGGGAAGGTCAAGACCTCAGGCACCAGGGAAGGTCTGGCCCCACAATTCATTCAATAAGGAAATTTTTTTGAGGGATTTTTAATGGCCGCCTATATGCAAGGAAGGACATGCAAATTGTAACTTTAGGTCTGTAGGCTGCATCTACCTCCTAAAACTCAAGTCTCTTCAATGTTACCCTAATAATGAATTACAAGTTTATCTTCACAGGTGTAGAACAGAGACAAGACAGGATGGAACATTCTTCCACCCACCCAGGGACATCTACGTAATTGATGCTTCCTTCACTCCCTTTTTCTCTTTAACATTTACCTTGTCTTATGTAGTATGTGTATTTTCCTGGGTCTCACAAGAATGTAACCATTTTGTCTCACTACTCCTATCACCCACTTTTTTCTTTCCCTTTCTGTTTGTCCTACTCTCCTTTACTGAAACTTTCAAATTCCCCTTCAGAAAAATAGCCACAGATTTGTCTCTGATGTGTATTTCTTCCCAGGCGCATCCTCAACTTTGGCTTAATAAACCTCTGCTGATTGAGATCTTTGCCTCTGTCACTTATTTGGGGTCAAAAATAACAGTGAACAAAATGAGCCAAGTTTCTCCCCTTGTGGAGCTTCCGTGCTGGTGGTGGAGGCAGATAAATTACATCATGCATTGAATAAGTGCAAAGAAAAAAATAAGGGTAAGCAGATGGAGAGAAAGGGTGTGTTTTGGATAGGGTATGCAGAGGTAAGGAGACATTTTTGCTGTGAGTAGAATAAAGGGAGACAGGGAGCTCTGCCAATGTATTAGAGAAGAGCATTTGAGGAGTGCAAAGGCCCTGAGGCCACAGCCTGCTGGGTTTGTTTGAGGAAGACCAAGGAGGCTAGATGAGCAAAGGTGGTAGGAGGCGGATAGGAAAGATCCTGGGGGGGGGGGGTGTCAAGTGTCAGGCAACTGAAGGGAGTATGAACTTGCCTTTGAATGAGATGGGAAGACACTGGGGGCCTTGCAGACCAGTGGCATGAACTGACTTCTGTGTTAAAGGCTCAACCATTCTGTCAGGAGAACAGAAAAGGGGGCCACAGTAGAAGCCCAGAGATCAGCAGGAGGCAAAAGCAAAAGTTTGGATGGGAGATGATAGTGGTACCTTGGACCAAGGTGTGACAGTGTTGACACCGTTGAGGAGGGCTTAGTTAGATTTGGGACACAGGAAAGGCTCTGAGAAGTCCTGTAGTCAAAAATCTTTGTTTTCTTCCCTTTTGGTGATAATTTGTAGGGGTGGCAAAACTCTATCTCCATCCTCTTGAGGTCCCGTCTGGGCCCGAGAATGAAACGGACAGAAGATAGTTTAACAGGAGAAAAGGGCACAAATTTATTTAATACAAGTTTAATGTGGCATAAGAGCCCTCATAAAGAAATGAGGACCCCAAAGAAGCAGAGTCAGTAACTCATATATTGAGTTGGACAAAGAGTGGTAAGTTGTGAAAAAGTAAATTATGTGAGGAGGCTTAAAAGAGTTATTTTGAGATAGAATTCTGTCTTGACTTGTTGTCCTTGAGGATAAGGATGTTGTATATTTCACTTGGGAATTTTTATCTCTTGCTTTTAATAAATAGCACAAAGGTCAGAGAGATCTTTTTGCACCTACTGTTTTTCCAAGTGTCTGTAACTTACATATGCCAGAGGGGTATTTTTAACTCCTTCAGTTCCAAGGGCTACTGCTGGTTATTCTGCACAACACAGCTTGGAGAAGACTGATTTGAGGAATTTTTACTTCGTCCTTGTTCTCTATTATACTGCTAGGAATACTTATTTTTGCAGTTAACATTAACATTATTTGGCAGTTAACATCAAATAAATATAAATCTACATTTAAGCATCCACTAAAGGGTTTCTATGTAGGACACAAAGGCAAGAAGGCTGAGAAATTTTCTTAAGGTGAAATTTTATAGATTATGCAGACAGCTCCTGCCTTTATTTTCCTTTCTCTCTGATTTCTCTCCTTTTCTTTTTGGCTTTTACATTTTATTGCATTCTATATATTTTTGTAAGATGCCACAAGTCCTTTTTGGAATAAAGCAAGGAATAACCAACCTACAAATAAATGATAATTATACCAACATGAAAGCCAAGGATAGGCTTTAAAATTTTCTTTAATAAAGCACCCATCAAACCCAATTCTCTCCTGCACTTAAGTACTTTCATAATTAGAAAATTATACCCAGAACTCTCTATGAGACAGAAGAGAGTTCTGGCAGGATCTACCAGTTATGACAAAGAGACTGATAATCCAAGATGTGTATCGTGAAGGTAATAGGTACTTACACGTTGAGCGCGATGGGGACGGTGACATGCGGGGTAATGATGAACTCCTATGGGAAAAAGAAAGCAGATTAAGCTGAAATAAAAGTCTAGGACAGA
Source organism: Eulemur rufifrons (assembly GCF_041146395.1). Taxonomy (NCBI): domain Eukaryota; kingdom Metazoa; phylum Chordata; class Mammalia; order Primates; family Lemuridae; genus Eulemur; species Eulemur rufifrons. The sequence goes on along the minus strand of NC_091005.1, from coordinate 14,825,312 downwards.
AATATTTACTATTTTATCTGAGGATGTCTTATTTGTAGCTAGAAACAATGTGAATTGTTTTACGCAGGAATCCAAAGTGAGTATTTCCCACCGTTGATAAATCTGTAAACAAACAAGATTTCTGGAGCTGAAACATTATGAATCATTAATGTCTAATGCATTTGTTTACTGTTCAAAGACCTCTGTACAAAAAAATAAACATTAAATAAATCATAAAGCTACCAGTATGTAAATATTACTGCAGAATTATCTGCCTCATAATTTTAACCAAAGAGGAGCTCTTTATTAGTTAATCAATCATTTGGAAAATGATCATTTACAGAATTTTTACCAGATTACTGTTATTGCTTTCTCTTTCCACATTTTCCAGTAGGAAACTCATGACCTGAAGGCCCTACGACACCGCCCTTCTGTAACGGGATGCAAGGTGAGAACATAGTAAGGGCCTAGCTAAAAATAATGCACAGACCTAGCTAAAAAATAACGATAATTGGTAACTGTCCCCCTGTAATTCACACTGCAGAGCCACGCAGCCGGTGGTTGTAAAGATTCTTAACTTCTCCCCATAGCTGGTGTCCATAAAGATTCTTACCTTTCTCCATAGATAACATCACCTATTCGAAACCTAAAGGTAGTTTTTAAGGTATCTTATAGGCCCCGCACTCCAGTGGATCGAACGGCCCACCCAGACCAACAACCCATACCAGGAAACCAACTCAACTGCAATTATCACCCCAGGGACTGGAGCAACAAGAGATGATTTCTACATCCCTAGGAGTCTGCCCCAATTAACAAACCTAACTGCCTAATCCCTTGCCTGTCAAACTATCCCTAAAAACCCCCTCTCCCAAGTTGTTGGGGAGGTGGATTTGAGAAATTTCTCCCGTTTCCCCGCCTAGTGCTATGCAGAATAAAGACTGCCTCTGCTGTCAACCCTGCTGACTCAGCATACTGGCTGCTGCTTGGGCAGCGGCAAATGAACCCGGCCGGGCGGCAACAATATCTGTGCGTTAACTCTGTTTGCTATTAAGCTTAGGTTGACTTCCTTCAAGGCATGAGCTTTTAAAACCTATTAAAATGTACCCAGCTATAGCAAGGCTACTTCGCCCTGTATCTTTTCTTGTAACATTCCCTCTGTTGTTCATAGGACTGACGTGCATATTTAGCAGCAAAACCATGGCAGGTAGTTCTGCGAGGGGAGGACACAGTTCTGGGACGCTCTTCTGATCAGACGTCATGTCTAACACGGCAAAAATGACAGAGGGTTGAATAAATAAACTGGAAGCTGAGTCGAAAGACTCGAGTTCCAGAGCTGATTTTCCCTTAACTGTGAAGAACTCCCGGCCTCAGCTGATCCTCTCGCCTCAGCCTCCCAAGTGCCGGGATTACAGGAATGAGCCACTGCACCCGGCCCAGAGTTGGGTTTTTAATAGTTTTATTAGTTCCAAATAGCTTACAACTACAGCTTACATAAATCTCACTTTTTTCTACGATATTCATGAATAGAGAAAAAGATGAAAAGTCACTTTACTATAAACCATGACTGACCGACAGCCTAATGCTAGCATTTGGGAGTAACTAAGACTCTCTCTTTAACCGAATTCTAGTCAGGCTTCTCTAAGCCTTCTTTCTCAACTAGGTCTTGACCTTGGTCCTGTCCTTGCCAGACCTGCATGGTCCAATTTTAGCAAGAATCCTGCTAAGTCCGTTTAGAGAGAATCCTTCCTCCCCCCCGTCCCACCTCGATACCTGATCACCCTGGCCTGCCCTCGGCAAGAACGCCCCAGCCTCGATTTCTCCTCTTAGTGGTTTCCACCCAGCCTCCCACCCCACCCCCAGCCTGCTCCTCGGCTGTGAATCCCCACCTGTCCTTGAGTCTGGAGTTGAGCTCGGTCTCTCTGCTCTAGTGCAGTGGTCTTGACACTTAACCACAACTGTCCTGAATAAAGTCTTCCTGTTTTAAAGAGCATCAGAATAATGTCTTTCTTTAACAAGAAGAACTGACACAAAGGAAGATGTGGATGCAATGGACGCTGAAGACCTACGGAGCTTGCCTCTCGTCTTTCCCCGTGTGGAAGACGGCCTGGTCAGTTTGGGTAGGAAGGAACTTGACTCAGACACTCAGGGCCTCCACCGGGCAGAAACGTGGGCAGCATTTTTTTCTTCTTCCCTAATCCCATTCTGGGAGATAAGCACAAGCACTGTAGTCGCCTTTGTTCTCAGTGGCGTCTCCAACTCATGCCGTTTTCCAAACCCAGGAGGCCCCTGGTCATGATAGACAACAACTAGGCAGGCAAGAGAACGGGAGGTGGCAAGGGTGTGACGGATTCTGTGACTTACTGGGGGCCCCACCAGTACGGCCCCCCAAGGAGAGCACCAGGGAAGGGGACCGAGGGTGGAGTCCCAGGGAGACCTGAGTGTCAGGAAAGCCACCGCTGCTAGGAGTTGTAGTTCTTCACGGGCACGGGCTCAGAGCACTAGGGAACCAGGCCACGGACATTAGGGAAAAGGTCAGCTCAGATGAGGGTCATTAGATGGGCAGCTTGCTGGGCACAGGGCACTGACCCTGCACTTTGGCTGTAGATATGGAAAGGGGTTCTGACCATTAAATACGCTGACAGCCTGCTGCATTAAAGTGATCCAATTTCTTGGTCCACTGACAAACATTGCATTTGGACAGATCTTGCCTTGAAAGAAAAAAACAAAACCCAAAAAAACCCCCAAAGGGAGCAGGGGAACTGAATCCAGAGGACTCAGAGGAAAGCACACTGCTGGAAATTATCCACAGCAAAACCCAGGAAAAAAATTTCAGAAAGCTGTTTAATACATCCTTAACAGAATTTTTTTTTTTTTTTTTGAGACAGAGTCTCACTCTGTTGCCCGGGCTAGAGTGCCGTGGCATCAGCCTAGCATCACAGCAACCTCAAACTCCTGGGCTCAAGCAATGCTCCTGCCTCAGCCTCCCGAGAAGCTGGGACTACAGGCGTGTATCACCATGCCTGGCTAATTTTTTTTAGTTGCCCGGCTAATTTTTTCTATTTTTAGTAGAGATGGGGGGGGGGGGGCCTCACTCTTGCTCAGGGTGGTCTCGAACTCCTGAGCTCAAGTTATTTTCCCACCTCGGCCTCCCAGAGCGCTAGGATTACAGGCATGAGCCCCTACACCTGGCCGGAACAGAAAATCTTAAGGATAACCAACTAAAGCGAAAATGCACCACAGTGAGATAGATTGAGAGAGAAATAAATTCTATGAAAGGATTTCAAGAAAACTAAAAACGCCACCTGAACATTAAAATCCACATTGGAGTTGACACAGAACAGAACTGATGTGGAGAAATCAAGTTGGTGACGTGGAGGATGAACGTGAAGAGTTCTCTCACCCTGCAACAGGAAGGCTGCTAAGTACAAAACCATTCTTTTCATTTAAAGGGATGACAGGAAAGATACGGAGAACAGAAACCAGCTGGGCAGCACATCAACACCTGCTACTGCTCAAGGACAAAACCAGAGCAAATGAAACCGAAGTGATAAACGGGTAGAAAATAACTTTCTTCAGCCAGAAAAGATGGATATAGATAACATTACCTTCTAGCCAAAATCAGGGAAAGGTAACCTGGATACGTACTAAGAAAATGTCTGGATTACAAAAAATTCTACAAGTAATCTGATGGGGGGAAGAAAAGGCTGCCTGTAAACCAAAAAACTAGCCTTAGTTTTTTTCACCATGGTATTAAAAGCCCAAGGACAAGGGGAAAATGTCTACTATGTTTTGAAGGGAAGACTATGACCATATAATAATGTATCATTTTCACTGCAGAGACTGCCACTTATTCTCCACTATGTCCTCTTCCTTCTATTAACATAAGAACCTGATATCCCAGTTAAGGACTCCACGAAGAACTACATTTCCCAGACTTCCTAGCAGCCGTGTGTGGCCACGTGATCAGGCCCTGGCTAATGGATACAAGCAGAAGTTGTATGTATAATTTCCAGGCTGTGCCCTTAAAAAAAAAAAGGTCAGGCCCTCTATTTTCTCCTCTCTTCTCATTTGCTGGAATGTGAACTTCGGGGAGGCGGCTAACGCAGCTTTTTTAGACCACAAGATAGAAGTTACACATGGATGATAGCAGAACAAGGAAGAGCGAGCTTGGGTCCCACCTGTCAGCCCTGGACTGCCCCTTTGGACTGTATGTTAAAGAGAAATGAGCTACTCTCCTGTTTAACTACTGTTTTGGCCTTTGGCAGCTGATCCAGTATTTTAATGAGTAAATGCTAAAATGCTAAAATATGGTTCCCTGGGAAGGGAGGAGAAAGACCTCTTTTGACTATTCAGGAGTTCCCCAAAATATTTCCACCAACAGATCCTTCTTGAAAAGACAGTTGGAACAGATATGAGGCAAATTTAAGAATTCAAGAAAAGGAAAGTTATGGTATAAAATGATGGGTGATAAATACAAAACCTTAAAGTAGAAATGAGTTCTAAATTAGTGTTTGAAATCTGTTTCAATAAAAAAGCATTCTCGAGAGAAGTTACATAATATGAAGAGAATAATTTAAAATAATAGCCCAAATAAAAACCACATATTAACAGAACCTTGGGCAGAAGCACATAGAAGGGAAAAACTGACACGTGCTACACTCCCTTAATCAGATGAGGGGGTCTCCAAAGAGAATGTTTCATCTTCCAGCCTGACAATTAGGAAACATAGGTATTAGAATATGTTTTTGAAAAGAACAACTCCTTAAAGGTAAACAATTAAAAGAATATTGAGGTCAGGTGTGGTGGCTCACACCTGTAATCCTAGCACTCTGGGAGGCTGAGGCAGGAGAACTGATTGAGTTCAGGAGTTTGAGATCAGCCTGAGCAAGGAGATCCCGTCTCTACCAAAAATAGAAAAATATCAGCCTGGTGTGGTGGCGTGAGCTTGTAGTCCCAGCTACTTGGGAGGCTGAGGCAGGAGGATCACTTGAGCCCAGGAGTTTGAGGCTGCAGTGAGCTATGATGATGCCACTGCACACTGGCCTGGGCAACAGAGTGGGACTGTCTCAAACAAATAAAAAGAATACTGAAGAACAAAAGTTTCAAGCAAAGACAGAACAAAGTAGCAAGAAAACATGAGAATCAGAAGGTAAGAAATGATATTTGCTATCAAGATATCCTAAATGTGATAAATGCTACTACAAGAAAATAAAGATTCCTGGAGTAGATAAAATTCGATCCATCTACATGGAATTTAATAGAGACACTTGAAATGACAAAAAATTTTAAAGGACCATACATACATATTAGGCATCCCCCCCCCCCCCCCCCCCGCCATGAGGCAATCTGTTCTTTTCCCAATAAGGAGATTAAAAAAATTTGGATACAAGCTTAGTTATATAAACTTGAAGGATATAGGTCAAATAGTCAAATGTCTAGTTACTTGATTCAGTAACTTCGTTTTACAAAAGCATATTTAAAAATCACGTTATCTGAAGTCATATTAATTTAGAAACATTGCTCTCATGAAACTCACATTTCATGACATATTTTAACTCAAACTTTGCACGTGCATCTTCAACGTCATTGCTTTAACTATAATCAGAACTTTTTGAAAAATTTACCAGTTTTCTAAAATATATCTTTACTTCCACCTAAGGCTATCAAACATTTTCCCCCCAACTCACAAGTACACATTTACAAACCAGTCAGAAAACTTGGATTTTATATTTGTTCTTTAGGTATGTATTCATGTCTCTAAACAACACTACTTTCTACATTGTTCTTTTAAGTGGTATTTAAAGGGCTTGTGGACGAGCACATCCAACACTTGCAGCTGTGAGGTCATGCCCGAGGAATAATCACTAGATCCACTTTAAATTTCTCTCTTTTTTTTACCCTTTCTGTCAGGTGATCTCTATAACCAGCCATGCACTGATGTTCACTGAGATCAGTTCAGGCTAACGCATCTTCCCCAAATTTTTTTTAAAGGAGAACATTATAATTTGAAAGACTTTACAAGGACTTTAACACAACTTTTCTCTTTTTTGATGGAAAATCTGTGGGTGAAGAAAACCCACAAAATTTATTTGGGCATTTGTGAAAAGAAGATGGCCAAAGGGTTATCAATAAGCATAAAAAACGAAAGAAACCAAAGATTGCAACAGTAAGATTAGCCACAATAGAATGCAACAAATATTTATTGGGTGCATGTTATGACATGTTTCTGCATTAATTTAGTCCTGTGCACTTTTTAAGCAGGAATTGACTTCACTGATGTTAAGGTCACTAGAGGACCAGCACATTACCTGGGTTCTTGTCGTTTCTTGGTATCGCACCTTCTCTTTTTTTCTTCTTGGGTCTCTCGAGTAAAGTGGAATTATTTTCATTTCTTTCATGACTGGCATCTTGATCTGGAAAGGAATCTATTTGGAGGCCAATACAAAAGTTAATGTATAGGTTATAGCTCTAGTTTTAAGTCTATAACCATTCCATGCACATCTATGATAATCAGGAAAATACAAATCAATCATTACTATCCAATTTTTTAAAACAATAATACAAGCATTCTGAAGTAGCTCTTTTGCGCTGGAGGAGTTACATTGCCTTATACTATTCGACATCTCAAATTAGGTCCACCAATTGAGTCAACACTGAGAAGACAGAATTAAGTTCATTTTAATAAATTACATACTGCGTGTAATATTCTTCTTTGTATTCTGTAACTCTCATTGCTAGAAATAGAAGAGTTCAGAAGTGGGCAACCACATTCTTGCACATGCCTCTTTGCATACATGCACAAGACTTTCTCCTACACGCTGTCTCACGTGGCTGGAGACAGTCACATAACCACGTTGACTATATCTTAACTTGAATTCGGGATCCTGCCTTCACTTGGCCTGATAATCACATTAATCTCAAGTCTATTCACTCTTCCACTCTCCTGGGTGACTCTCTCCCACTTCCTTCTCTCTACCCAACATCCAACAACTAGGAGCCTCCCTTAGCCTCATTCTCGGGCCAGGTGATAACCTTGCCTTTTAACTCGAGGAGAAAATTGAAGCAATTTAGAGAGTCCTTCCATGACTCCCACCACCAAATCTAGCCACCCACCCACACCTGTCCTGCAGACACTGCCTCCTCTCATGTTGTTAATATTACAAGTCTGGCCGGGCGCGGTGGCTCATGCCTGCAATCCTAGCACTCCGGGAGGCCGAGGTGGGCGGATCGTTTGAGCTCAGGAGTTTGAGACCAGCCTGAGCAAGAGCGAGACCCCCGTTTCTACTAAAAAAATAGAAATTATATGGACAACTAAAAATATATACAGAAAAAATTAGCCGGGCATGGTGGCGCATGCCTGTAGTCCCAGCTACCCGGGAGGCTGAGGCAGTAGGATCGCTTAAGCCCAGGAGTTTGAGGTTGCTGTGAGCTAGGCTGATGCCACAGTACTCTAGCCCGGGCAACAGAGTGAGACTCTGTCTCAAAAAAAAAAAAAAAATACTACAAATCTTTGTATGCCTCCCCAGAGTACACCCTTCTAGCTGTGCAGTAGCTCAGATCAAGCGCATCATTCCAGCATGTTCTTCTTCCTGCCTTAAAAAAAAAACCCAATCCATATTGGCCTCAAGAATTACTGCTCCCGTTCTTTCCTGCTCTTGAGCAAAATTACCTTAAAACATTGTCCAAACCTGCCAGGCTCCAATTCCTCCTCTCCTTTCTATTTTTAGGAATTGCTTTTAGAAATTTTGATTTAAATTTGTTTTATAATTGTCTTAGTCCACTCTGTACGCTGCTATAACAATACCACAAAGTGGGTAATTTACGAAGAACAGAAATCTATTTTCTCACAGTTCTGGAGGCTGGAAGGCCGAGGTGAAGGCCCTGGCATTTGGCGTCTCACTCATCCTTCGGAGAGAGGAACGTCACATCCCCGGGAGGGGGAGGGCAATAGAAAGCCTAGCCCCCCCCCGCCCCCCCCAATCAAGCCCTTTTATAAGGACACCTGGTCCCGTTCACGAGGGAGGAGCCCGCATGGCCTAATCACCTCTTAGGGCCCCACCTCTTAATACTGTCACTTAATACTGGCAACACCTGAATTTTGGAAGGGACACATTCAAACCTTCGCAAATCATTATGTAAAACTTTTACAGAGTTCCAACATCAAAACTATAAAACAAAGTATGTTCAGAAAGGTCGAATTTCCATCTGTATTCTCTCTGCCCATTCCCCCTCTCCCCTATAGATAACTATTTTCATTAGCTTTTATTTGTTCTTCTATTACATGTATGTCCATGTATGTAAGCAAATATATTCATAGTATCTCCCTTTCTTTTTTTTCTTTTTTTTTTTCTTTTTTGAGACAGAGTCTCACTCTGTTGCCCAGGCTAGAGTGAGTACTGTGGCGTCAGCCTAACTCACAGCAACCTCAAACTCCTGAGCTCAAGCGATCCTCCTGTCTCAGCCTCCCGAGTAGCTGGGACTACAGGCATGCACCACCATGCCCGGCTAATTTTTTCTCTATATATATTTTTTTAGCTGTCCATATAATTTCTTTCTATTTTTAGTAGAGATGGGGTCTCGCTCTTGCTCAGGCTGGTCTCGAACTCCTGAGCTCAAACGATCCGCCCACCTCGGCCTCCCAGAGTGCTAGGATTACAGGCGTGAGCCACCGCGCCCGGCCTCCCTTTCTTAAAGTAGCATACTATATACTACATTGTTCTGCGCCTTTTTTAACCACTAAAAAAATGTATCATAGAAATAATCCCATTGTGGTATGTAGAGATTGTCATTACTTTTTAATTTTAATTTTTTTTTTTTTTTTTGCAACCAGTTTCCTCTTGATGGGCTTGTGGGTTGTTTCTCCTTTTTCGCTATTACAAAGGGAGCTACAATTAATCGTCTTGTGCATGTGTCTTTTTGTATTTTTGTCAGCATAACTTTGGGAGCAGATTGCTGGGTCAGATAGTACATGTGTGTGTAATTTTGCTAGAGATTGCTCAATTCCCCTCCACAGAGATATTTTATTGCAATCTCATTAGCAATTTCTGAGAGTACCTATTTCCTTGCAGCCTGACCAACAGTATGTGTTCAGTTTGTGGATTTATGCCAATCTGCTAGGTGGAAAACAGTATCTCAGTTTATTTTTAATTTGTGTTTCTCTATTCTTTGGCAAGACTACTGGGTAAGTGATGTGTATACTTACATCAGGGTCACTTTTCTATCTATCTATTTATTTATTTAGACAGAATCTTGCTCTGTCACCCTGGGTAGAGAGCAGAGGCATCATCATACCTCACTGCAACTTCAAACTTCTGTGCTCCAGCAATGCTCCTGCCTCAGCCTCCCAAAGTGCTAGGACCTCTGCCAGCCGAGAGTTATTTATACATTCTGGATACAAGTTCTTTTTTTTTTTTTTTTTTCCCCTCCTGTGACTTCCCTGGGAGAGGATGGATACGAGTTCTTTGTCTGATACGTGGTTTGCAAATATTTTCTCTAGTACATGCTTTATCTTTCATTTTAATAGGATCCTTCTTCAAAGCAAAAGTTTAAAAATTTTTGAGGTCTACTTTATCAATTTTTCCTTTTATGAATTGTACTTTTGATGTCAAGACTCAGAACTCCTTGCAGATCCTTTAATCCCAAAGATTTTGTCTTTTTTTCCCTAAAAATTTGGTAAGTTTAAATTTTGCACTTAAGTCCATGATCCATTTTCTGTTGGTTTCTTATAAAATGGGAAACTTAGGTCAAGGTTTATTGTTCTGTGGATGTTCAATTGTTTCAGTACCAGTTGTTGAAAAGGTTGTCTTTTCTTCATTTGATTTGCCTTTGCCCCCTTTTTAAAAAATCAGTTGGGCATATTTGTGTGGGTCTTTTTCTGGGCTCTCTATTCTGTTCCATTTATCTATCCATTCCTCTAATGTCACAGTCTTGATTATTGTAGCTATGTAAGTCTTAAAACCAGGTAAATCATTGCCTCCTCTTTGTTCTTTTTCCAAATTTTTTTTTTTTTTGCTATTCTAGGTTATTTTACTTTCTATGTATATTTTAGAATAATCTTGTCTATATCTATCAAAATTCTTATAGAAATTCTGTTAAGCTTATATATCAGTTTGGGGAGAACTGACATCTTTACTATACTGAGTCTTCCAATCGAACACAAACCTTCTTTTATTGAAATGTTCTTTCATTCACTTTCAATCAATCAATTTCTTTCATCAGCATTTTGTAGTTTTTAGCATACAAATCCTATACATGTTTTTTTTTATGTTTAAATCTATTTCATTTTGGGGGAAAATTGCAAACAGTATTTTAAATCTTGCTGTCTACATCCTCATTGCAAGTACACAAGTTGTTTTTGTATGTTTATGTTGCACCGTGTGACCTTGCTGGACTTATTTATTAGTTCCAGGCGATTTGTAGATTCCTGGGAATTATCTGCATAGACAGTCATGTTATTTTCAAATAGGAGAAAGACTGCAATGTATCTCGTTTTAGTTACCTACACATGCTTCATATTTTAGTAAGAACGTATTTGTGATGTTTTAAAAGGTGAAACAAAATTTCTACCTAGACAGTCTGAGACATCATAAGGTCTCTGAGAATTCACTGAGCTGAGAATAAGTGTTTTATGTAAGTCTGAAAGCAGAAGCATCACCAGGAGAAACATTGCTTAATTAAAAAAACAACAATAACAGCAACCACACATACACAAATACATACCCACGTAGCTTAATCTTGATCTGCTACTTCTGAGGAAGCGAACCTTGATCTGCTAACAACCTCCTCACTTTTGTCTTCTTGTTTTCCTACACCGTATTCTCCTTTCTTCCTTAGCTTTCCCCTATCCCTCTAAAGCCCAAGTGCTGAATGGATTAGGGGTGTACACGTGGAACACGAGGGTCACCAATACACTTTCTCCCGCACTCCGCCCAAGTCAAAACACAAGGGGAACATCAAGGCACGACTCTTTTCCAACTACCAGCGTGGGATGCATACAGTCGGTCACTCCAGATGAACACAGTTTCTCATTCTGATTAATATCAGGAAAATCAGAATCCCCACATCCGCCCTCTGGTATGTCACTCACAGACTAACTAATACTCCCAACACATGGTTCTTATTCAGAATCACTTTTAAAAGTTTGGGTCCTTGGTAGCACCGAACTTAATTACTTACCAGTCTGGCAAATGAAATAATATTCCAGTAAGCACGTGTCCTCTTTGGATGAGATTTGAGTCAAGTTTCTGGACAGGTAGGTGCAGCCAAAGGGCTTTAGTGGATGGGCTGAGGCTGTGACATCTGCTGAGAGGACACCAGATCCAGATGAGCTTCATACTTAAAAGTCAGACGTTTAAAAAAAATATGCAAACCAAGTTTGGCTGGCTTCCAATAAATGAAAATTCAGGATGCCCACCTACATATTATAGATTGTTTATTTTATCGTATGTGTTCTTTACCACGAGGCTTAATATTAACTTACCTACATGTTCATGAGGATGAGGAGGATATAATAATGCCTTGGAGGTTTTTTCCTAAAACTTCAAGATTATGGCACATAACTTTGAATCTACTACGTAAGAAAGAAAATAGGTAATCGTTTCCCTAGTTTTTGCATTAGGAAACTTGGAGCCCAGAACAACAAAGAGATGTTTGCTAGGGGGGAAAAAAGACCATAAAAAATGTCCCTCTTTAGAATGTAGCACAATTTTTAGTGTAATGTTAGGTAAGTTAACTTTAGATAGGCTCTGAGAAAAATCTCATCACCTTTGCTGCAGACAAATCGAAGGCTGTAGCGCATGAAAATATTTTAGAGGAATTACGGTAACGAAGTAAAGTGACTGATTTTTCTGTATACAAACGCAGAAAGATTAAAATTGTTTTCTTTCTCCTGTCCCAAAATAAAATGTAAGGGAGTTTCCTTCCTTTTTTTTTTTTTTTTTTTTTTTGTTGAGACAGAGTCTCACTTTGTTGCCCAGGCTAGAGTGAGTGCCGTGGCGTCAGCTTAGCTCACAGCAACCTCAGACTCCTCGGCTTAAGCGATCCTACTGCCTCAGCCTCCCGAGTAGCTGGGACTACAGGCATGCGCCACTATGCCCGGCTAATTTTTTCTATATAGATTTTTAGTTGTCCATATAATGTCTTTCTATTTTTAGTAGAGACGGGGTCTCGCTCAGGCTGGTCTCGAACTCCTGACCTTGAGCAATCCACCCGCCTCGGCCTCCCAGAGTGCTAGGATTACAGGCGTGAGCCACCGCGCCCGGCCGGGAGTTTCCTTCCTAAACACTGACTCCCAGAGCCTTACCTGGGTGGTTGTCTTCATGATGCTTTCTTGGCTTAAAGTTTTCCCCAATCCACCACTTCTCTCCTTCGTCCAGAAAGTTCCAGAGGAAATCTTGAACTTCCTTGTTCCAAGTATGAGCAAGGTGTCCTCCTTGGGCACGACAGTAATTTTCTGCTTCCTTAAAGCTGCATGTAAATCTGTTAAGCTGATAACAAAGATTTTTCTCATGTAGCTCTGGGCTATCTAGTTTACTTCCTAGAATGATGCTGGTCCTGATGTAGAACCAAATCCAGGTTCTTCCTCTGAAGAACATGTTCCCTGTGAACCGTGAGCAGGAGAAAGTGTGGGGGTTCAGCAGCTGCCTGGCCCTTTAAATATATATATATGTGTGTCTGTGTGTGTGTGTACATATATATATATATATATATATATATATATAGCTTATTGGGTTTGTCTTACTAGTATTATTCTTTTATGAACTGGGAACAATTTACCAAGCAAACAAAAGGTTTTGTTTTGTTTTGTGGACCCAGGTGCAGCTCTTACATGCTGAAAGCAAACTGCAGAGATCAACAAAGCAATGAGCGTTTATAGCTGGGGCATCACCATCTGTGTCTACACAACCGGCCATGCCTTTAGCAAATACAGATGTACCATGAAGCTAAGTTTGAGCTGTTAGTGGGTAGAGGGTAACAAATATCTCAATCAATTTTTAGTGTTGCTAAAAATGAATAAGGTACTTTTATTTTTTTAAAAAAATAAAGAGAATCATTCTTACACACCTCTAGGATTTTTTAGAAATAAATTTTATTGTGTATATTTCAGCAATACAAAATGTTATGGGATACGTATAGATAGTAAGAAGGTTACTATAGTATAGCAAATTAACATATCCATTATTTAACCCAGTTACCCATTTTTTTGTTTGTGGCAAGAGCATTTAAAATCTCATTTAGCACGAATCTCACAATTTTATCATCCTGTAGTCCTCACATTGTACATTAGATCTGTAGACTCGTTCACCCTACATATCTGCTACACCTAGGATTGATTTAAATTACTATTTTTTAAATTCATGCAGACCAAAGTAGGCATAAACTCTATCCTAAAGCTCACACACAATCATAAAAACCAAACAATAAATATTTAATGGAAGAATGAATACAAATTAAATACAATCAAAACTGGAAACCAAAGAAATCCACATCTGCTCCACTAAATAGCAGATAAACATGGTTCTGGCTCATGACTACACAGGTTCCTTTGAATGCGGCACGCACACTACTCTATGCGATGGGGAAGATTCAATTCTCCCACCACTTCTCTTTGACTTGCTGAAAAACTTTTATTCATACAGCAGGTCATTTGTTCTTTACCTCTTGCTTGTCCACCATTTATAGACCATAGCTCATTCATTATTGGTCCCAAACATTGATCGTAAATGCAAACAAAAGTGAGTCCTGAAATTGCTTGGCAAGTTTCAGGATTAAGTTGGTTATCCAAATGGTCCAAATCATGCTTATGTTACTTTTAAAAATCACTATGGAAGTGAACAAAGTTAAAAATTTTCTAAAGCACAGACTCCAAGAATACATCCTTTGGTTTGAAAAATACTGCAGCAATCAAATGAAAGACAAATACGGTATAATCCCTTCTTTCAAAAAGTCTAACTAGGGAAGAAGAGGCACAATAATGGTAATTAACAAAGACAGTGAAAGTGCCAGCAGAGAAGGACACCTTAAGCAGCATGAAGGTTCAGATGAGGAAGAAATTATTTCCAGCATTTGAACATATAAGCATGGTCATGTTTAGACAGATGAAAAGGACTCTTGTCAGAAGAGTCGATGTCAGTAAATGCACAGAGGTGGGAAAGTGGAAGGTGTTTATGAAGAGAATGAAATAATTCTTCATGTACACACATGCATAGCGTGTATTTGGTGGGACAGCGGTGGAAACTACAGTCAGAAAATGAGATGAGAATGTTTCATATACCAGGATAGAAAGCCTGCGGTTCATCTGGAAGGTTTCTGAGTTGTCCGCCCTTACTAAGACTGTGTTACAGTGGAATCATTTGGGTGCAGGATGCTTTTGTTTACAAAGTTCACAAAGTCTCAATTTCCAAACAGCTTCATATACATACATATGTTTCAAGCATTTTTAAGTGACCCCTGATGTTGATGAAATCTCTGAAAGTCAACTCAGGTATTATACAGAGTGCTGTAATTTCTTTCAACACTTTTCATAGTAGTTGACATATACTCTCTCAATACATGCTTTATTGGGGTGGTGGGGCAAACCCCCCCCCCCAAAAAAAACATGCTTTATTGGCTAGGCGCGGTGGCTCATGCCTGTAATCCTAGCACGCTGGGAGGCCAAGGTGGGAGCATCCCTTGAGCTCAGGCATTCCAGACCAACCTGAGCAAGAGCAAGAGCAAGACCCTGTGGGCAGGTCTTTTCCTCCACTGGCCCAAGAGGGAGCCAAACATTCACAAAAGGGGCTTTGAAATTCTGTGTTGCACCCTATCCTAGAAGTCTGCCTTCTTTCCCAGAAGCCTCAGCCCCCTTCCAGAAGGTCTGAGGCAGGGGAAGGGTGAGAAACCTTCAAACTTGGGTGACACGTGCCTGCCGGGGGGCCTTTAAGCCTGGACAGTGGCCTGCCAGCCGAGTCCAAGGCTCTGAGGTCATTTCCCCTGACATCAGAGACTTGGCACCTGCAGACACGCCTGGTGGAGTGGAATGGGAGGAGTGCCCCAGATCTGACGCCCCGCACCCTGGCGCCTGGGCAAGAGGCTGGCGAGGAGCGACTGCCCTCGGGTGCCCAGAGCACAGCCCTGCAGCAAGGGCAGGGTCGACAAGGCCAGGCCACTGGAGAGGGCACTGAGTGACCCAGTACCCACCTATGCCCTGCAAGGCTGACCTTGGGCTCAAGGGCACTGAAGGGGAAGGGAAAGAGCAACCCCCTACTGAAGACCTCAGAATCTCTGAAATGGGGTCCCACCTTGTTCTTTCAGCACCTTTATTGGTTTTTGTTTTTTTTTTTTTTTGAGACAGAGTCTCACTCTGTTGCCTGGGCTAGAGTGCCGTGGCATCAGCCTAGCTCACAGCAACCTCAAACTCCTGAGCTCAAGTGATCCTCCTGCCTCAGCCTCCCAAGCAGCTGGGACTACAGGCATGCACCACCATGCCTGGCTAATATTTTTCTATATATATTTTTAGCTGTCCATATAATTTCTTTCTATTTTTAGTAGAGATGGGGTCTCACTCTTGCTCAGGCTGGTCTCGAACTCCTGAGCTGGATGCACCAAACCTGGCCTTCCCCAGATGCCGCAGGGGACTCTGATTGCTGGACGCAAGCACCTATGCTGGATTTAGCCAAGTAGCAGAGGCAGACTCTTGCAGCCAGATGCACCTAAACTGGTTTTCCCAGGTGGTGGTTGGCGAATCTAAAGGCCGAATAGAGCTTACCCGGTTTTCCCTGGGAGGCAGCAGGGTATTTTCTGGGGCAGATGCACCTAATTTGGTCTTCCCCAGATGGTGGTGGGGCCAGAGGCACCTAACCTGGTGAAAGTGCAGATGCTGGTCGTTGATTCTGAGGGCCGGATGCATTTGTGCTGGATTCCCCACGTGGCAGCGGGGGACTCTTGCAGCCAGATGCACCTAAGCTGGCCTCCCCAGACAATGGCAGGGCACATGTTGGGCCGGATGCGCCTTAGCTGGACTTCTGAAGTGGCGGCGGGGGATATTCAGTAGCAGAGTGTGGCATTGGGAATGCGAATCTGACGAAGCAGAACGTTGCCCAAAAGAAAGGAGTTCCCGTCAGTAATAAATCCTAATGTGAAAGTAAAAGAAACAATTTTATAAATTGCCTCATTACTTTACTGACAAGACAAAGATGCATATTTTCACCACTGTGTTTGAAAACATTTTTAGATGTACTAGCTAATGCAATTAGATAAGAAAAAGATGTATGAAAATTAAAAAGGGAAGTGAAATTATCACAATTTGTAAGTTATTAATATATATGTGTGTAGTTCAATTAAGAGAATCAACTGAAAAGCTATTATGGTTGACCCTTGAGCAACACACCATGGGTTTCAACTGCACAGGTCCATTTATAAGCAGATTTCCTTCTGCCTCTGCCGCCCTGAGACAGCAAGACCAACCCCTCTCCTCTTCCTGCTCCTCTGCCTACTCAATGCGAAGATGATCAGGATGAAGACCTTTCTGATGATCCACTTCTACCTAATGAACACTAAAAATATTTTCTTTTTTAAAATTTATTTAGTTTTTTAGAGACAGGGTCTCACTCTTTCTCAGGCTGGTCTCGAACTCCTGGGCTCAAGTGATTCTCCCGACTTGGCCCCCCAGAGTGCTAGGATTACAGGGGTGAGCCACTACACCCAGCCTGTTTTCTCTTCCTTATGATTTTCTTATTAACATTTTCTTTTCTGTAGCTTACTTTATTGTAAGAATATAGTATATAATACATATAACATACTAAATATGTGTTAATTGACTATTGATATTAGTAAGGCTTTTGGTCAACAATAGGCTATTAGGGGCCGGGCGCGGTGGCTCACGCCTGTAATCCTAGCACTCTGGGAGGCCGAGGTGGGCGGATCGTTTGAGCTCAGGAGTTCGAGACCAGCCTGAGCAAGAGCGAGACCCCATCTCTACTAAAAAATAGAAAGAAATTATATGGACAGCTAAAAATATATATAGAAAAAAAAATTAGCCGGGCATGGTGGTGCATGCCTGTAGTCCCAGCTACTCAGGAGGCTGAGACAGGAGGATTGCTTGAGCTCAGGAGTTTGAGGTTGCTGTGAGCTAGGCTGACACCACGGCACTCACTCTAGCCTGGGCAACAGAGTAAGACTCTGTCTCAAAAAAAAAAAAAAAAAAAAAAAAAAGGCTATTAGGGGTTAAGTTTTCGGAGAGTTAAGAGTTATATGTGGATTTTCTACTGTATGAGGGGTCAGTGCCCCTTAAATCCCCCCATGTTATTCAAGGATCAAGTATAGTTACAAAAAAATGATAATTCAGCAAGGTGGCTGGGTACTAAATAAATGTCAATCAATAGCTTTCATATGGCCACACAGTATTTTTTTTTATTTCAGCTTATTATGGGGGTAGAAAAGTTCAGGTTATATGCATTGCCCATGTTCCCCCCCCCATTCCCCCAAGTCTGAGCTTCAGGCATGTCCATTCCCCAGAGAGTGCACATGGCACTCATCATGTAGGTATACACCCATCCCCTTCCCCACCCCCATCCCCACCCCCATCCCCCCCCGAGTCAGAACTTCAAGCCTGTCCATTCCCCAGACAGTGCATATCGCACTCCTCATGTACGGATACACCCATCCCCTCCCCCCACCTCTGTCTGATACCCAATTGTTGTTATTCCCAAATGTGCACTTGGGTGATGATCAGGGAAACCAATTTGCTGGTGAGTACATGTGGTGCTTATTTTTCCATTCTTGGGATACTTCACTTAATAGAATGGGTTCCAACTCTCTCCAGGAGAACAAAAGAAATGCCATATCACCGTTATTTCACACAGTATTTACTTACAAGATATAAAGTAATAAAATATCTCATTTGTAATAGCAATACAAAAGATAAAACAAACCTCACAAGAGACATGCAAAAACCATGAGGAACAATTCTGAATATTACTCAAGGGTATAAATGAAAATGAAAACAAACAGAAGAGCATACCATGCTCCTAGGTAGGAAGAGAATATAATAAGGATATCAGTTCTCTATGTTAATCTTTGTAGGTTCTTAGTCTGTATCTATATAAATCTCTACCTACAACTATATAAGCTCTTAATATATAAAAAGCTTCTACAAGTCAAAATAGGTAAACAAAACCAAGCAGCCCAGTGGAAAATGGGCTAAGAATATAGGCTGACACGTATTATCTTTCAATCAGTATGTACTGAGTGCTCACACGTACCAGGTCTCATTCTAGGTGCCTGGAATACGGTAGATGTCAGAGAGTCCCTGCCCACACAGAGCTCACATTCAGGGAGAGAGACAGGTAATAACCAACAATATTCAGGTAACAGTAAGTGCTAAGAAGGAAAATTAAGCAGGATAAGGGGGGAGAGAATATTTTGTGCAGAGGGAACACTGATGTTGTGTTAGTTAAGATGATTAGAGAAAGCTGCTCTGGGGAGGTGACATGTCACAGACCCTAATAAAGTTTAGAGCACATAATTCAGACACCAAGCAGGAGAACAGCAAGTTCCAGGGCCCCAAGGTAGAAAAGGCCAAGTGGGCCAGGTCCTTGAAAATTTTGGAAAGGATTTAGGACTTTAAGTATGATGGGAATCCATTGGGAGGTTTTGAATGGGACCACAGGTTTATAGGGTTTTTGTTGTTGTTGTTGCTTTTGGAGACAGAGTCCCCCTCTTGTCACCTGGGCTAGAGCACAGTGGCATCATCATAGCTCACTGCAACGTCAAACTCCTAGCTCAAGTGATCCTCCTGCCTCAGCTTCCTGAGTAAAGCAAGCTTAAAATGCTGTAAGAGAAATTTTAATTAAGTCCTACCAAAAATGATCCTTCCCCTAAAGGTGATTAAAAATTAGCCTATTTAGGAAAGTTATGTATTTATAGGATATAGATTTTTATCTGTTAAAAAAATTTCTGTATGAAAATCTGTGAATGGCTTGGGTGTCAGAGTTCCTGAAAACATGGAACTAATAGGACTGGGCTACATCAATCTTGAAAGTCAAGATTTTTAGTAGTTGAAGAGATAAACCATGTCATCGCCAATTTTTATTGTTTTTAACACCGTGTCTACTTAATTCTACTTCTTCATCTACATTCACAGATTTTTCCGTTGCTGTTCCTTAGTACATCCGGGTAACTCACATAAACTTTGTAGTTCTAGTGGGTTAACCAGAACTCCAAGTGCCCCAGTTCATATTAATAATAGCTAACATCCCGTGAATATCACATGCCAGATGCTGTTCTAAGTATTCAGACCTATTAACCTTTTAATCTTCATGTCAGTCTTACAGGGGAGATCCTAAAATTATCCCCACTGTATAGACGGGGAGACTGAGGCACATGAGATTGAATGTACCCAAGATCACACTGTTGGTATGTGGAGAGCCAGGGTGCAAACCTGGGCAGTCTGGCTTCTGAGTCTGTGCTTTTGGACCACGAAACTATACCACAGGACCGAGGAGTCCAAGAGGAGGCCATGCCTGCTGTGATGGCGCAGACCTTGGCCACCCAGGCTTCCAGCTGCTTTGATTTAATCAATATTTTGTTCAGTACAGAGTGACAGAATGCAAACAGAATGTTCCCTGATCCTAGAACTGTCACCATCTAGAATTGAACTAAACAGAATCAAGATGCCAAGAGTAAGAGTTGCCATCTATAAAAACTCTCCTAAACACACCAAGTGTATCTTTAAGAAAAGACCATAAATGTTTGCTGAGAGGAACATGTATTTTGGATTCTTCTCAGGAACCTAGGAGATGCTGCACATCTCATCAGGAAGCCACCAACCCTGAGATACATGAATGCAATCATTTCTATACTACAAGATATAAAGTTATGTAACATCAAAGTGTTGGTAACTGGTGAAAAATATTGAACAAGCAGTATTCTTAAGGAAAGACATTTTTTAGCATTTCTTCAACACTGGCCAGGGCAAACCATGCTATATCCATTTTGTAATCATTATCTCCTAGGACAGTTCCCAGCATATTAGAGGTGTCCAATGCATGTTTGTCGCACTGACTAGGATAACCACGCGAGTTATACAGACACAGTGACAGAGCTGGGACGGACTGCACATCAGGCCAAAATACCATCTCGTGTGGAGACCCTTCCAGTGAGACCATATTCCTGGTTTTGCGCTCATTGAGCAGCTGCTTTGCTACATGTGATTGAGTCCCAGGCGTTACTCCAGTTACTTTTCGTGCTGGAGACGAATCCATTCTCGTTCTCATTTGTCAGCCTTTGATAAGACACAGCACTGGGAACCAGCACCCATGGGCCTGGGTGCACAGATGTGACTGAACCTGCTTAGATGAGGTCCAGGGAACAGACCCTCTGGGTGCCCACGGGGTGGCAGCCATATCCAAGGAGCCCACTGGCCTCTCTCCAGTTTCCCATGGCTCTTGGTAGGGGTGTTTGGAAAACTAATTGCACCCTACATTGGCATGACTGGGCCCCAGGCCTGTGACTCTTACCTCTGTAATCCCCATACAGGTTAGGAAGGAGGGTGCGACTGGCCCAGGGGTAGAAATCCTCAAGAAGTTTGACTTCTGAAAAATGCTGAGAGAAGCTTTTCCAGATAGCTTGATGGAGGTAAAATCTGTTGGAGTTCCTTGCAGAGTAGACCGTAGTCATCAACAGGATAAGGAAGACGATTTGTACTGGTTTAGATGGAAAAATATGATAATTGAGTGGGTAGCTTAGAAACACTCTATACATTTTTATGTTTTCTAAGCCTTTAGACTTTTGCAGGTCAAAAAAGGTCATAAATTGGTATTTATACATTGGTTCAACCTAATAATTGATAATATATACATATATTTGTATGTGTGTATATATATATATACACACACATATATAAATTCCTTCCTAGATTTATTCTGTTACTAATCACAAGTTTTACTTAAAATAAGATACATAAAATCCCACACAAAAATACTGTGTTTAGTTCTTAGAACTAAGCATGTGCACACACATGCACTCTTTCTCTCTCATGCTTCCTCTCAATTATCCATGTGCACAAGAAGCAACCGCATGATAAAACAGAACCTATCCTGTTTGGTCCAGGGAATCCAACAGAGCACTAGATGTGTTGAAGCCAGTCACCTAGCACCTACAGAACAGACATTTTCCAAAGCATTTTCATTTTCCTTCCACCCCATACATATGTATTCAATCATCAAAGATTGTCATTGTATTTTGTAGGTGGAGAAAGTGACTTACTCAAGTACACAATGAAATCTCAAGACTCCAAGTTGAGGAGTCTATTTATCATACCACTTTGGTTTACCAGAATCTCAATTTTCACAAGGTGAAGATTTTAAAAGATACCTTTTCACCCTTCTGTATTTTCTATTTTATCCTCCCGCCCCCGTCTCCCTCCTGGAAAGTGTGCTGCAGGATGGACATGTTGCCATTTCCTCTCCGTACCCAAAATATCTCCAGTCAGCCTGAAGAGTTTCTTCTCTTTCAAGGTTCTTTCTGGGTGCTTAGGGGGACTGTTCATAGGTGGGGCTACGTAGATGGGGTTGTTCTTATCTTTTGAACCAGGTAATGGTGGTGAAGAACACTTTGCTGTCAAAAATTCAAATGTAGAGACAAGAAATGTCATATTTCATTAAGTGGTCACTCACCAACGTTTGTTGGGCAACTACCAGAAGCACCTCCTGTTACATGTTGAAGAAATACGGAATAAAGCTACCTATACAATGCTTCTCAAACTATTTGCGGTGACGGACCTGTTTTCAGAAAAATTCGAATCCATTGGGGATCAACAGTTTTGTACAAAAGTGAGTTGCTAGAAAAAACGAAATAAAACAGAAGCATATCAAACACAAGCCCTATTTTGAAAATTAGATTCCACAGGCATAAAATTAGCCTGCCAAATTGCTATAAATTTCTAAATGCTTACATTCAATTTCTGTACTTATCTTCGACTAGAAACAAAGACTTGTAGTCAGGGGACCACACTTGGGGAACTCTGTTCTATGGCAATGTTTCTCCGATCTTAACGTGCACAGGAATCACCTGCGAATTTTGTTAAAATGCCGATTCTGAGGTGAGGCCTAAGATTCCGCATTTCTGACAACGCCATGAGATGGCAATGCCGCTGGTCTGCGGACAACATGGAGTAGAAGAATCTAGAGACACATAAATCAAGAGGGAGAGAGCGGAAATGAATTAGAATACAACACAAAACATGTGAGCACATGTGTGTCAAGTACCACGGGATCCCTGAAGAATGAACAAATCAATCTCCCCAAGAAAGTCAGAGAAGGCTTCACAGAGGAAGCGACATTTGACGTTTGTTTTGGAGGATGAGTCAGAGTTTTCCAGATGGACAAGGGTGAGGATAAGAAAAAAATGTCACTTTAGGCAGAGAGCACAACAGTTCAAAATGCATTACGTGTATCCCTGCATCATGGTATCCCTTCTTTTCCTCAGAGAAGTCAGACTTTCCTGAATTTTAGAGTTTATCATTCCCATGCATTCCTTTATACTTTATCTATAAATTTATAAAGGAGATACATACATACCCTCTAGTCAAGACATGCATTGTTTTTACATGATTAAAATACTGTGCTAATTTTTCTGCAACTTGCTTTATTGCCCAAGGTTGAGTTTGTGCGCTTCATCCAGGTGGTTTGAGAGGCTCCTATTTAGAGGGTAGACATTTCTCAGGCTTGGTGACTGAATGTGGGGCTTAAGACAGGAACTTAGGACCTGGTACTCTGACAGTTTTAGGGAATGGTGGTGCTTTTGATTAGAAATGAGAAAATATAGTGGAGAAGCAGATCTGTGGGGCAGATAAACAATTTGTTTTAATTTGAGACACCTGCAGGCACTCAGCTACAGATGGTGAGCAGCTGGAAATAGTGCCTGGGGATCACGAGAGAAAGAAAAGATTGAGAAGGACATCTAGAATGCTGGGGAGAGATGAAGCTTGGAGAGAAGGTGTGATCATCTAGGGAGGCATGTGTAGAGTTTTGGCAACACACTGATTAGCCTTGGGCAGAAGAGGAAGAGGAACCAGCTGATTACAGAGACACAAGATCTGTGAATGGATACATCTGTCAGGAGACAGATAAATGTGTCAGTAAAGTGGTTAGACTTCTACCAGTCTGATATAATTTGGTCTTTGCAAAATTAGATAGTAGTTAGAACTACTTGAATTACCCAAGAGTGCCAAGACCCTCCTTGTTTGTCGTTCCTTCTCCTTGTTAAGCCACGGCATCCTGTTCATCCTCAGTGAGAGTAAGAGGGTGAGGACGATCACCTGGACAGGAAAATCGTAGGAGGAGAACTTAACGAGCAGACAGGACAGATCCAAGAAGACGACATGCAAAGGTAAAGGTGGGCATTAATAAATTTCAATTACTTGGCCCTTTAGTTTTATGGATAACTGACAATGAACTTATTTTCTACTCATTTTTTTTTTCATAACGATGGGGACCTGGAAGGGCCCCAAGAGTCTACATAATGTTAATATTCATATTTTTGTTTGTAGTCCTTAATGTGCTTGGCTAGGAAAGCTTAAACTGTTAAATGATTTGTGATGACATGTGTAAGTTGTTCAATGATGTCTCTCAGTATCTTTGTTAGACCTTTGATGGTCTTACACATATCCCTAACAAAGGTCACTCTGCCTAGTTCTGTTTTTCGCATTTTCTTGTTGTTAAATTTTCAAAAACCGTTAGGCGCCTTGGATTGACATCCATGGGACCTCAGTTTCCCAAGCTCCCTGGGAGTAGAGCGGTTTGTTCCAGTCCTCACGTATCTTTACTGGCTGGCTGATGAAGATGTTCTGAAGCACTGATAAAATAATCGAAACAACCCAGCTGGTGGCTTGGTCTTTGTTCAATTCCAAGCTATAAAGTGCCGTAAAGAAGGCGGAAGCCAGGCTAGTGACCCCTAGGAGGAGCCAGCAGATGTAAGGCAACCACGTGGGCAGGCCGCCAGAGATGCCATTCTTCCCTTCTGCTGGGCTCAGGATGGGGAAACTGGTCACCTCCCTGAAGGACAAAAGTAGAAGAAACCATCTTGTACCCAACAGCTGCCCAGTACCCTCGGAGAAGGGCACTCGTCACTTCATGGGCTTCTAGTAAGGTTTTCCGTCCTCCTGGAGCCTCGGCTCCTGAGGGACTCTGATTCGAGGGTGCGGGAGTGCAGAGAAGCTCCGCAGCAGCAAACTACGCTACATAGTAACAGTTGATCAAAGCCTCGCGCCATCAGGCGGCCGGAAGAGGAGCGACTGCCGCGACTGCGCACGCGCGCGAGCGTCCAATCAGGACTTCGGGGTGGAGCTGGGCCTTCCCCGCCACCGAGGCGAGCGCCCTACCCTTCTGCCCGGCGATTGGTGGGTTGGCGACTACAGGCGCGGAGATAAGGGCGGGGCTCCTCCAATGGAAGCAAGGCAGGGGTGGGCCCAGTGGCGGGAAGGAGCATGGCGTGGAGACAACTCAAAGTGAGTACCGCAAGAGAGGCTTGCAGCGCCGATGCAAGCGGTGGGTCGGAGGGACTGGAGTGAGATGGGTACAGGAGGTGGCTCCCAGAGCGTGGGCACCTTTGGGAGCTTTATGTGTCTCTGGAGGCACCTGCAGATGCTCGTGTACTTACGCGTGTACTGGGCCAGGCGTGTGCGGACAGCCCACGCGAGTCGGGCAGATGCTGATGTGTCAGTGCCTGCGGGCCAGGCAGGGGCGCTTAGTGAACACGACCGCCTAGCATTGGTGTGCAGGAGCCAACGCGGGATGAAACTAGACTAAGACATGGTCCCAATCCTTCTAGATAAAGTTTTGTTAGGGCGCGGGCTCAATGCGAGGAGTTCTTAGTTCAATCTCCACGATCTGGAATGTAGTTAAGTGCTCAAATATTGTTGACTGACATGAGGGGCGTTCCTACGGTCTCTAGGAAGACTCCAGGGTGACAATGAATACTTGATCTACTTTACATCACCTTTTGAGGGATCCTTAAAAGTAAATCTTACCATGTCACTTCTTGGTTTAGGGAACAAAACCTAAGTCTTTATTCTGGCCAAGACTTTCGCCTATTTCTCCTGCCTCATCTTAATTCTTGCTTTCTCAGTCCTCAGTTCCAAACAAACGTTCTCCCCTTCTCATTCTGTTCTGTCGCCCAGGGAGCCTTTGCACCTTTTCCTCCCCCTACTGCCTCCTAGTTAACTCCTATTTATCCTTTGAATAAAGGATTTTATAAAATCCTTTATAAAAGCTTTACGTCATTTCATCAAAGAAGGTTTTTCTTCCCTCAGATTAGGTTGGGTCCTTCCATAACCTTATACTTCTTTTCCTTCTTAGCAACGTATTTGCATGATCATTGATTTCTGTCTATCTCTTGAAGAGACTGCACCCTCCATAAGGGCAGGGACTAGATCTGTTTTGTCCACCTTTGAGTGCACAATCAGTATGTGATGAAAGATTGAACTAATGAATGAGTGATTTAGCATCTGGCAGCGTTAGAGAAAAGCATCGTGAACCACTTGTGAGGTAGGATAGTGGTTCTCAATTCAGTAAGACTTGGAGCTTGTTTTTCGTATTTTGTAAACCCCCCATCATTCAGAAAAGAAATGTGTAATATCTATGTATTATTTTTGAAAGCCAACATAATGTTCTGAGATATAAAGGAGAAATTAAAGTCACTTATAATATTTCAGTATGTGATAGTTGGGTGTTTAAACCTCTACTTAGAAAATGTGAGTGCCACAGGTGTGTTGTGTTGTCAGGCCCCAAGCAAAACACCATTCCTGATGGGATTTTCTGAAATGGTGCACAATTCTTGGTAATGTCCTGTGGAAAACAGCACAGTTGTCCCTCGATTTACAAGGTAATTGTACTGTATATGAAAACCATGTGGATAGTTTGTGTTTATGTAGTGAAATATCGTTTGACTCAAGGCTCAGGTAACATGAACAAATAATTTTTTTTTTTACCCACACGAATGTCAGCATGTTCAAGAGTCATACAGAATGTGCGACAATTCATGCGTCAGATAGTCTCAAGCAAAGAAGGATGTCTGCCTTTACTGATTCCTGCCCACAGAAGTCTATTAGCATTGCCCCATCAGGCTAACCAGTAAAAAAAAAAAAAAAAAAAAAAAAAATGTGTGCCCCTAGGGGGCAGGCTGCTCTGGCGTCCTCAGCAAAGTCTTCAAGGCCAGAGGAGTGTGTGTAAGTACAAGTGTAGATACAGCTTCTGACTGTAGAGGCCAGTGTCAGCAGAAGGTGCAGCTTGGCCCGGTGGGAGAAGGGGCCCTAACAGGCTTTTTTTTTCCGCCCCCAGAAACGGGCCCAGGATGCTTTGGTCATCCTGGGGGGTGGAGGACTTCTCTTTGCTTCCTACCTGACAGCCGCGGGGGATGAGCATTTCTACGCTGAACACTTGATGCCAGCTCTGCAGAGGCTGCTGGACCCAGAGTCAGCCCACAGATTGGCTGTTCAGTTTACCTCCCTGGGACTCCTTCCTCGAACCTCATTTCAGGACTCTGACATGCTGGTAGGTACTCTTGGAACACCTTATGCGTTAAATGCAAGGGTGAAGCTGGCAGTAATGTTTCTCAGCTGGGACTGATCCTTTTTAAAACCAGAGCCTCAAGTTAGCAGTGGGAATTAGAGTTCAAATCTGAGCAGTATTTGTTATATGTAACATATTATAAAATTAAATAACAAGGAGTATTATATATTACTTACAGGACTTATGTTAGACAGTGGTCTCCTTTGAGCTTCACAACTACTCTTGGAGCATCTTTCTTACCTCCCTGCTTCAGGATCAGATGGCGCTCACCTTGGGCGCCCTTTGCTGGTCCTCTTAAAGATTGCCGGAGCCCAGCAATCTGTTCTGCCCTGTGGAGCAGCTCCTCCCTCTGGGTCCCACGAGAGTCTGTGTGATGTTGCTGGGGCTTCTTATGAGCCTGGCTGAGGAAGGGCACAGCTGAAGCTGACTTTTATTAAGCCGATTAAAGGGTTTTGTTGTTTGACACTCCTGGTTTCAGAGTAGCACTGTCAAGGGCCTGACGCCAGTGAGCTACTCTCTCCCACCCAGGACAGTAGACGAGAAGGTACGGATCGTAACCATAGTTGAAAATCACAGTGCCTGTCTCCTGTTCATGCCATGGTAGAAACACTGTTTTCCTCCCCAGGCTTGTTGATAATAGAACCTCATGGTTTTCCAGCTCTAGCAGGCATCACAATCACCTGGAGAGCTCTGTTAAAAATAGGTTCTCTCAGCACTCCCTCCCCTGCCTTGGGGGGCGCCCAGCAATCCAATGTTTAACAAGCTTCCCAGGTGTTTCTTTTGTTTTTTTTTTTTTTTTGAGACAGAGTCTCGCTTTGTTGCCCTGGCTAGAGTGAGTGCCGTGGCGTCAGCCTAGCTCACAGCAACCTCAAACTCCTGGGCTTAAGTGATCCTACCGCCTCAGCCTCGTGAGTAGCTGGGACTACAGGCATGTGCCACCATGCCCGGCTAATTTTTTCTATATATATTTTAGTTGGCCAGATAATTTCTTTCTATTTTTAGTAGAGACGGAGGCGGGGGGGGGGGGGGGTGTCTCACTCTTGCTCAGGCTGGTCTCGAACTCCTGACCTTGAGCGATCCACCCGCCTTGGCCTCCCTGAGTGCTAGGATTACAGGCGTGAGCCACCGTGCCCGGCCCAGGTGTTTCTGATGTAGGTGAGACAGGGACCACACTTTGAGAAACACTGGGATAGCTTTATGTACTTTCTGACTTTTGTCGTCTTCTTCCCAGGAAGTGAGAGTTCTGGGCCATAAATTCCGAAATCCAGTAGGAATTGCGGCAGGATTTGACAAACACGGGGAAGCTGTGGATGGACTTTATAAGATGGGCTTTGGATTTGTTGAGATTGGAAGTGTGACTCCAAAACCTCAGGAAGGAAACCCCAGACCCAGACTCTTCCGCCTCCCAGAGGACCAAGCTGTCATTAACAGGTAGGCGAGAGACCCAGAGTTAACAGAGGAGGCCTCTTTCTAGCGGGGCTCTCAGTTTTTTCTCTCACAGGACATGGACATTGTTCTGTCACTTGAAATATTCAGGAACCCTGTTGAGCATCTACAGTGTGCCAGGCATCTGTCCTCACACCAGCCCTGGGAAGCAGGTTTCATTATTTCTGTTGAACAGGTGTATATGCCAAGGCTCAGAGAGCTAAATAACTTAGCTGCAGTCACGGAGGTAAAAAGCAGGAGAGCTTGGGTGTGGCTCAGGCTTATTGGACTTCAGAGTTTGTACTTCGTCCACCTGTTTCTCCAATGGCCTCACTCAACTCTGCAAGCCTCGTATGTAACTCAAAATATTTTGGTGACATTAAGACAGTGAAAAGGGCTGGGCACACACCTGGTCACACACTCATGTTTCAGTTGCCAGCAAGGCTGGAAGGAGTCATTAGCATCTTCCCCGGTCTCAGGGGAGGTGGCTTCCACTGGAGGCAGATAAGGGGAATGGCCACTAGGTCAGCCACCCACAGTGGGGCTGGGGATACAGGGATTAGAAAGAAAGACGATGCCCCTGCCTGCAGGAGGTGTCTAGTGACAGGGTGATAGAGAGGTAGGATGTGTCGCTTGCCCTCAAGAAGGTTATAACCAGGATGGGAACTTAAACATACACATATATACATACATATCCTGGGTCAGGAGGAGGACAGGTACAAAGCCCTCTGTGAATGCCAAGGGGCTGAGGGATCCTCTGCAGCCAAGAGCTCTGTGCAGGAGGAGAGGGAGCCTTAGATCTGGGCCGGGAAGAGGGGCAATTTCATAGGGAGAGAGCACAGGGAAGTGGAGCAGCATGGGCCCCAGCAGGACGCTGGTGGAGCCCAGGTGGGAGGTGGAAAGCTTTGGCTATCAGAGAGTGGTGAAGGCTGGGGGGACCAGTGGCTGGGTAAGGAGCGGATGGATGTAGGAACCAGCAGGTCTGGGGCAGCTACTACTGACCAGTCTGGGCTGTTGCCAATGCTAGTGGGCTGACCGGCTTGTTTGTGACTTTTAATGTTTCCCTTTGTATTAGATGGTGTTCTGGCAAATTCTCTAGGAGTCCCAGGCAGTTTAAGAACTGACTCTGACTGTTTTTTGTTTCTGTTTTCAAAAGTCATAAGTATACAGTGGAAATGGCCTCGGAGCTCTCTCCCCACATCCTTTGCCTTCTAACCTTGCCCTTCCCATCTGCTTCTGTGCTGCAGATACGGATTTAACAGTCAGGGGCTGTCAGCGGTGGAACACAGGTTACGGGCCAGACAGCAGAAGCAGGCCAGGCTCACAGAAGGTAAAATGGAGTTGCATCAGTGGGGCTCTTTGCATTTATTAGGAGGAACCGTGGGAGAAACACTGGCAACACTCCCAGTGAAATGAACATGGTTGAGCAATAGAAAAAGCCACTAAGGAACTCAGGGCTCCTCTCCTAGGGGAATTTTCCTGGTTCTGCCCCAGCCTCCAAGATTTTAACTCAGTTTCATGATTTAGCAAAGACTCACTGTGTTTGTCTCGTTATGTAACCTGTGTTGTATCATAACTAGGGAAGGCTGGAAGTAAGCAAAGCAAAGTGGCTCGACTATGATCTTACAGGTGGTTAGGGGGTGAACAGGACAGCTTCCTATTTTCCACTCTGTTGTCCTTTTGTTCATTGTGTAAATAATATGTATTAGTTATAGAAGAGTTAGTAAATACAGAGAAACATAAAGAAGAAAAATTAACTCAAACCCCGCCCCACTCAGGGATAACTAATATTAGCATTTGGGAAAATATTCTTCATGACTTACTTTGGGAACAAGAAGCATGTTCGAAGGCTGCCTTTAGAAATGCAGATGTTTACTCTCTGTGGCTGTCTGCTTTGCTATCTTTCAGGACGCACTCAGTGCTCGTAGCCCTGTGGTGTCCTGACATAGCTCCCCAGGCACCCTCCGGGATCATGCAGGGCTGTGGCTCAGTAGGGATCATTTTCTTCTTTGGGTCCCTCTGAAACTCCTTCCGTGAGGTTGAAGTCTCATTAGATGTCTTGGTGACATGATGAGAAAACCCATGGATGTCAGATTCATTTCAGGAAGTGAGGTGGAAAGGTCTGGGGCATGAAGCAATGTCAGGTTTGCAGAGTAGGAACGGCCTTGTTTGGGAACAGCTGACTTTGTTGTACTGTAGACCTGCCCACTTGGGGAACTACTGGGAAGGTCATGGTAGGGTTGCCACTGTTTGGGATGCTCTCCTACCTACTCACCTTCCTTTTCTTCTTTTAATAGTCCACAGTGCTCTGTGCGCCGGCCTTCCCCTGCCCCCCTGTGCCCACCCCTCACTCTCAGGCTGGCCCTGACGCTCACTGCAGTGCAAAGCCCATGGCAGTGCTCTGCACAGATGTACCCGCCAGCAGCTGGGAGCCTTGCAAACAGCTTCTTGCTAGCACCATGCCAAGGGACATGAGTTGACAAAGCTGTGGTGCCCTCTGGGGACAGAGCTACCCAGCAATTTCTAACTCTAAAATCTTGTCAGTTTGGGCAGATGACTACTAATGAAAGATTCATTAGCTACACAAAAGTGATACTCTCTTTCAAGCCAATTTACCTATGTGGAAAAGAATTCAAGCTTACAAATGATCTTGGCTTGATGGTTGCTAAACTTGGGAAGCTTGGAGACCTTGTGTTCTAACCTTTGTCTGCTTGGGTTCTAATCCTCTCCCTCGGCCCCCTCCCAGGAGGTTAGCTACACAAATCTCCTTTACTTTCAAGCTGGTGATAGGAAAGTGTGATCTGGAGCGTGGGAAGGTGATTAGCAGTACTAGATACTGTTCTTCGATCCTCCCTGGCCTGACACATGTTTTTGTGAGCTAACTTGGTGTTCTAGGTCTTCTCCCAACCATCAGATGGAAAAAGCAGCCTAGACCATTGATGTACCACTGACTTTTGCAGATAGGAGAGTCACTTAGGAGAAGTCAAGTACAGACAACCCCTTTCTTTCACACACAGCGTATTTCTGAAAATGCATTTTCCTGAAGGTCGAAAATGCAAGTTAAGTGATAGTCCTATGGATTTTTAAGGAAGGTGACCATATTACTTACGTGCAAATTAAGACACTTTGGAGAGTGAAAGGCAGTAGGCAGTAATAATTATGCCCAGGCTACAGGAGTAGTCAGCGCTCTCCTGGGAGTGCTGAGATGTATGGTCACCCCAGTTATAAGGGGAAATTCCTTTTCTCAGAACCAAAATTATAAAACAATTATACCTCTGCATTTTAGGCATGATAATTAAATTTTTTCCAGTATTTTATACACATTCTTTAATTTTGTTTCTTCTTCACAATTACACATTGCTTGTTGGAGCATCCCTTGAGATTAAAGTCGCTCCACATATACTGATTTCTGTCTACTCTGAGTTTTACTAAATTTATGGGGCCTACCTTTGGATCACTAGTATTTGCACTCCTCATTTCTCCATTTTCCATTACAGTTTTAAAAATAAAAAAGGCAGAATGCCATGGTACATCCTTGGAGTTGCCCAGAATTGCCATACAGAGACTACGGTGTTTTTTGGGGAGCAGGCAAGGGGCGCAGGGAAGCTTGGGCTCGGAGAGGGGGACCTACAAGGCTGTTCGCGGGCTGTCTGGGCGAGGATGGCCTCCGAATGTTGCCCAGGAAGTGGTGTGTGGGGTCAAAATCCTGACCGGCGACATTTGCAGATGGGCTGCCACTGGGAATAAACCTGGGGAAGAACAAGACTTCGGCGGATGCGGCTGCGGACTACGTGGAGGGCGTCCGGGTGCTGGGCCCCTTGGCCGACTACCTGGTGGTGAACGTGTCCAGCCCCAACACGGCCGGGCTGCGGGGCCTTCAGGGAAAGGCCGAGCTGCGCTGCCTGCTGACCAAGGTGGGAGTTACACCTCCTCGCCCATCCACCCGCTCCCTTTCATTCTCCAGGGCCAAGCTTCAGCGTCACCCTCCGGAAGCTGTCCTTGACACCTGGACCAGTCAGGTCCCCGCGCCACACCCTCCTGAAGCACCCTCTGACTTTCTACCGCAACACTGATCATGTGCAGTAGTTATTAATTGTTCAGTTGTCTGTCCCTGCTGTTAAACCATAAGGTCCATGGCAGCAGGGACCATGTCTCTCATTTGTCACTCTGTCCCTAGCACCTAGCACAGGAGTGAGTGGAATGACTTTCCACCATCTAGTACTTGGCGCAGTATTTCTTGGTTATCTTTTAGGAACTAAAGTCTAAAAGACCCTTAAGATATTATTAGCCAATGCCAGTGGGTTTTCTTTGGTTCAAAAGAATTGAATCAAATCCATCTTGATGGGGTCCCTCATGTAACTAAGGGCTGGGTTTCCTAAAAAGGAAAAATCGCTCATGCTTAAGTTTGATAACTTGTGTGAAAACCCACTAACCTGCAGCCGTAGGTCCCAGTTGCACTGTCGGGCCGTGGTCTGGGGGTCCCCATCTCTGGCCATTTGTCACCCCAGGTGCTACAGGAGAGGGAGGCCTTGCAGGGAGCACGTAAGCCGGCAGTGCTGGTGAAGATTGCTCCTGACCTCACGGCCCAGGACAAGGAGGACATTGCTAGCGTGGTGAGAGAGGTCAGAGTCGGGGCTGGGCCGGGTGGGGGGGGACCTCTCATTGTCTGATGAGGCCATCTGGCCAGCTGGGATAGCCCAGAACGGCAGCCTTTGTGATTTCCTCTCTGTGACACTGAAGGCTGGTTTAGTATCTGTCACGGTGTCATTCATCCTGTAGTAAAAAGTGAATGTTTGAATAAATGTCTGAATGAGCCTTTTTCTCATGCTTCTTCCCTCCTCTCTTTCCTCATCTTCATCCAGCAAGGGCTTTAACACTCATGCTTGTATCCCTGGCCAATCTCAGCTGGGACCGGCGTATTCTGTCTCGTTCTCTGCAGCCTTTCTGAATACGAGGTCTCTATGGCCAGGACAGTGGCAGGACAGTGGCAGGAACACAGACTGAGCCCAGCAGTTGTAGGTAAAAATTTTGGTTCCAGCACTTCTTAACTGGGGCCTCAGACAAGACATTGTATAATTTATTTATTTATTGAGACGGGGTCTTGCTCTGCTGCCCGGGCTGGAGTGCAGTGGCATCATCATAGCCCACTGCAACCTCAACTCCTGGACTGAAGGGATCCTCCTGCCTCAGCCTCCCGAGTAGCTGGGACTACAGGCGTGCGCCACTGGCAAGACCCTATAAAGTGGGTTGTTCCAAGGATTAAACTCCATCCTAGTGGAGCGTTATGGGTGGTCAGTATGTGATGGCTGCTATTGTCACATTGTGGCTCATTCAGACACTTGTTCAAGAAATGCATAGTGAGGTCTGCGGCAGCTCTTGCCTCCGGGTGCCGTAGGTGTGGGCACCTGGCCCAGCTGCTGTCTCAGACCTCCAGAGAAGCTTCTCTGAGTCCTTCAGTGCCATAACTCAAGGGCTTTTCTCTGTCTCACACTGCAGTTGGGCGTTGATGGATTGATTGTCACGAACACTACAGTGAGCCGCCCCGACAGCCTCCAGGGTACCCTCTGCTCTGAAATGGGAGGGCTGAGTGGGAAGCCCCTCCGGGATTTATCAACTCAAACCATTCGGGAGATGTACACACTCACCCAAGGCAAGGACTCGGTGTCTTCAGACCTGTGTGTGGCCTGGGTTCCTGGGTTGTGATGGGAATCATTGTTCCCTAATCTGCTGTGTTGGGTGGGGGGTGGGGAGGGGGTGGAGGATGGGGGGTGGGGAGGGCCGGGGGGCTGAAGCCAAACCAAGGTCCTCATTCTTGCGCCCACCTGACCGTGTAGCCATGTCCTTCTCTGCAGGCAGAGTTCCCATAATTGGAGTTGGCGGGGTCAGCAGCGGGCAGGACGCGCTGGAGAAGATCCGGGCGGGGGCCTCCCTGGTGCAGCTGTACACGGCGCTCACCTACCAGGGGCCGCCCGTGGTCGGCAGAGTCAAGCGGGAGCTGGAGGCCCTTTTGAAGTGAGTGGGGCCGCATGTGGCTGAAACAGGAGTTCGTCAGGAGACATTAATTCCAACCGCTCCGTCATGGGGATGCTATTCATCTATTTATTGCTCATTCAAAAAGGCTTCGAGGGGTACACTCTGAATGCAGGGAACATTACTCTGTGCTATTCCTCTGATGGAGGACAAACAGTGCCAAGGGGACTCGGGATTGACCCCACAGCAGTGGTGTTTCCAAGGCAGAGTCGTCCATTTCTCTGAGGGAGAGGAGCTTGGGGACTCCTGGCAGTGTTCCCTCTAATTAAGTAACATTTGCTCAGTGTCAGGGAGCTGTCTGTACTTAAAACCGATTCCCCTCCTGCTCGGAAGAGCTGTGTAGAAATATCTCAGTCCCTGGGGGAAGACCGTGTCGAGCGCATGCCGAGTGCCTGGGTGGGATGGTGTGTTCAGGGGTGAACGTGGGCTTCCTGTAAGAGCAGGGCCCATCCTTCACTGTTTGCTGAAATTGCTTTATTTTGCTCCTTTTCCAGAGAGCAGGGTTTTGGCAGAGTCACAGATGCCATTGGAGCAGATCATCGGAGGTGAGGATGTTGTCTGTCGGGAAGCCTGATCTGGAACCTTCCCACAAACTCAGGCGAGCCTTTGTGGCTGGATTGTGAGAGGAGTGACTCTGTCCCAAGCCACGTACCCCGAACCGTGGCCTGGCCTCACTGTAAAAGGCAATCGTGGGGTCACCAGAATCAATAGAAGGCCGTCTTCAGTCTCTCGGTCAGACCGTAGATTGCGTCTGTGATGCTTTCTAGGTTCAAATCCTAGGATCCTTCAATACTGCAAGGACATTGGATATTTGGGGGAAAAAGTCACGGAAAAAATAAAGCCATTTGGAACCTGGATTTAAACTGAGCCCTTTCTGGAGGGTGAGAGGCTTCTCACCAGATGCAGCAGGTCCTCTCAGGCCTCTGCCGCCTGCATCCTCAGTGGGCTTCCAGGGAACTTGAGTGTCTTTCATTTGATCTTTATTTTTATTTATTTTATGTTTTTATTTTAAAAATATTTCAAATACAGACAATAGTTGCAAGAATAGTACACTGAACTTTTACATACCCTTCATTTTGATTCACCAGTTAACATTTTTCACATTCTCTCAGATATAAAACATAAATTATATGTAGATAAAATCTGTATTATTTATTATTACTGAAGCATTTGAGGGTAAGTTGCAACTGTCATGACCCTTTACCCTCAAGTGCTTCAGTGTGTATCTCCTAAGCACACTGACGTTAGTTTTTGCAGTATTACTGGCATGCGTTCTGAACAGTACAGGACAGTGTAGAACTCTTGAACGTTCCTGCTCTCCCTAATCCCGCTCTCCCCGGCTGACTACTGTTTGGTTCTATCTTCCCAGACTTCTCCCCTTGCATAAAAACATTCGTTTTGTACACACACGGATATGCATATTTTGTGTATGCCTGTTTATACACGGAATGTACGACATCACAGACATGACTCCGCAGTTGACTTCACTGTTGTCATGTGGATGTAGTCGATGTTGGTTCCTATCAACCTGCCTCATTCTGTTAATGGGATATATTTAGCCATTCTCCTGTGGATGCTCACTTGGATAACTTCCTGGGTTTTCTTGTCACAAACAGTGCCTCGGTGAACATCGCTGTGTGTGTATTTGTGCCTTTGTTTGGGTGTTACGCAGAGCACAGCCTGAACCGTACGGTAGCTGGGCCGGAGGGGTGGTGTGTGTGACATTTAGAGCCAAAGTGCTCCTGTGAGCTTTTAAAGCTGCCCATTTCCCACCATGGAGGCAGCAACGTCGGGGACGTCGCTGGCTTCTCTGGCTGTGCCCACTGAAAGCTACAGTGAGGTGCCTGAAGAAAGGGCCACCATGATAGCAGTTAATGTCCACTGAGCGCTGACTGTGGGCTGGACACTGTGCCAAGGGCTTGACGTTCCCTCCTTACACATGAGAAATGGGGCAGAGATGCTACGGGCTGTCCCGTCGGAAGCTGCGGGGGGGCTGCGGCCAGGCAGTCTGGCCACACTGCGTGGCACGGAATGGCTCTGCCATGGGTCAGGCAGTGGCCGTTTTAATAGCTGGTTCGTGGCCTTCTCTGCTTCTCCATGGTCACTCCCTGCTCAAGGGAAAGCGATACACCAGAGGAGAGATGGGAATGGGCCAAAGGAGAAGGAAGAGAACCCTGATGCTGGCCAGTCCCCTGCGCGGTCCCTCTCCTCACTGGTCCGGCTCTGACCCTGCGTCAGGCGCCGCCACACACACTCTGGACACGCTGCTTGTTCTATCTGGGCTTTGACACCCTGTGAGCCGCCGGCCCTCCCTGCCCCATGTTACAGGACCGCTCTTGCTCTGCCCACCGAGTAGCTTCAGGACTGAACTCTTCAGGGAAGGGGAGGAGCCGGGAAAGGGGAAGGTTCTCCCCTGGAGACTGACCGTTCTGTCTCAGCACGGCTCTCACAGGCCGCCATTTCTTCTTGAGCACAAGAGCAAGGAGTTGTCTTGCACGTGGGGGCCTGGCGGTGTGAGGGGCACCTACTTTTCTTAATGCCAGAAGTCACTCTCAGAGCCCAGAGCAGCTCACAATGCTGGGGACGTGGGAAGAGCACCAGGCTGGTCGTGCTGGAGTGTCCCTCCGGGCAGAGGATAGCGAGCAGAATGGTGCACAGGATTCCAAATACAATTTCCATCCCTGGCTCTTGTGTTTTTTGTGGAGCACGTAATTGACATCATTTGCCAATTTCACGTTAGTTAAATATAAGCAGGCAGTTAAACTATTCTATGACTCTGCTCACATATCATTTCTAACAGCCCTTTGGTTTTCCACAGCATCAATACATCCACGTCGCTTATGGGTAAACATGCAGGCCGTTCTCAGTTTTTCACATCACAGACGGCGCTGCAGTGACCTGGGTTTATGTGTCTCTGTGCTCCTCTGCAGAATCTCTGTAGAATAGATGCCCAGGAGTGGTATTGCTGGGGCAAAGGTTATATGCACTTAATGTGTTGACAGTTATTGCCAAATTGCCATTAGAGAGGGTTGTCCAAATTTATCCTTTCTCTCTGACTTTGGAAGAGAGGGCCCCTTTCCTCTTACGTTGCTCCACGCTAGAATTTCCAAGAGCTGATCTGGAATAAGCTGTTCTTCCTTTTCCACTTTCCCACTGGGAACAGCTTGCATTATGGCTCTTCCTTGGTGGAAAAAGATAAAAGGAGCTGAAGATTTGGCAAGTTACTTTGGGCTGTAGCCAAATGATTGCCACATCCATCTCTCTGTGTGTGTGCATGTATGTGTGTGCATAAGCCTGAAATCGGACAACAGAAGGGGCATAGTTTCCGCTGGGTTCACCCATTCCCACTTGTCTCAGGTGACCCTGCCCGCCTTTCCTCCCCCTGGTGGGGCCTGCAGTAGGCTCAGCTCTGCACCAGAGAGGGCTGGAGTTCTTCACGCAGCAGTTTCCTCCAAAGGGGTCGGCACATCAAGTCACACACACTCGGTGTTTTGAGAGAATCCATTTCCCTGCTGACTTTCTGATAGGCTGCTTCTGGGTCAGGTTCTGTAGCCAATGCTCTTTTGTTCAGTTACCTGTGAAGACCTGACCAGGAAAACATCCATTAGAATGGTGGTCTCAAGGACATGAAATACAGAGTGGAGACGATTTGCTCAATTCCACCTTGGAGGCCGAGGGTATAACTTGCTAGCTCAGTAGGTTCCTGGTGGTGCTCACTCAGTGCCTCTTGGCAGGAAAATCAAGTTTGCAGGACGTTGAGGGTTCACTTGTTTCTGCTCTCAGTGGCAGCCAGGGGGCACCGGCTCCATCTGGAAGACGACCCTGCTCTCTGGCCCCAGCTGGTGTGCTACCCAGGAGGGCCGGCCAGCTTCTAACTTGATAAGAGAAGGCAGAAATCTGCATGTTTTATATGACATATCCAACTTTTTAAACATGAGCTAATATTGTGGCAGTCATTAAAACTGGTTTGTGGCCAGTGTGAATTAGGCCTTCCAATTTAGGTTCACACGGTTAACAAAAGACCATGAGAGGCCGGGCGCGGTGGCTCACGCCTGTAATCCTAGCACTCTGGGAGGCCGAGGCGGGTGGATCGCTCAAGGTCAGGAGTTCGAGACCAGCCTGAGCGAGACCCCGTCTCTACTAAAAAAAAAAAATAGAAAGACATTATATGGACAACTAAAAATCTATATAGAAAAAATTAGCCGGGCATAGTGGCGCATGCCTGTAGTCCCAGCTACTCGGGAGGCTGAGGCAGTAGGATCGCTTAAGCCGAGGAGTCTGAGGTTGCTATGAGCTAAGCTGACGCCACGGCACTCACTCTAGCCTGGGCAACAAAGTGAGACTCTGTCTCAACAACAACAACAACAACAACAAAAAAAAGACCATGAGATTTGCAGAGGCAAAACGGAGAACTTTATTTCCTGAAAGCAATCTGCACATTGGGGAGATGCAGCTTTTGGTGCAAAATGAAAGTGCCCACCTAGGAGGGGTCGGTAAGTAGAAGATTATAAAGGCAAAAATCGCAGGGCAGGGGAGGGGAACCAGGGCACTGAGGAACAATTCCTCCAAGGTGGAATTGAGAGTCTTGATCGGATGAACTTTAAGCCCCCAAACCACCAGTGTCTCTTCATTGGCTGGTTTCAGGTGGTCTACTGGTGGTCAGTTGGGGAATTTCCAGCTGTAGTTGTGTCCAAGAACTGTTCTTTGACTTGGTTGCAGAAAAACAGGTTTCGCAACACTTTCCAAGGGCACAGAGAGTGTGACCGCTCCCTCACCCTGCATGGCCTCTTCATTCAGCTTTTAACTTCTGAGCCACAGGAGTCCATCTTCTCATTTTTTAAATATGGAACGCTTCACAAATTTGCATGTCATCCTTGTGCAGGGGCCATGCTAATCTTCTCTGTATCGTTCCAATTTTAGTGTAGGCGCTGCCGAAGCCAGCACAGGAGTCCATCTTATCTGTCAGCTGGGGGCATAATTTGACATTTCACCTTTTGGTCAAAACCTACTGTGGGCAGTCTTGATGACCAGTTTGGGTTATGTCCCATTGTGACATTCTGTCGCTCAGCATAGCCGTCACAGGCTGCTGCTGCTTCTCTTGAGCATCAGAGTAAGAAGTTATCTTACTCCTTACATTGCCAGGGCAGTGTGGCTACCTGCCCCACGTTCATCTGGTCCCTCAGTGGGACTCATGTGGCCAAGAAACTTACGGCCAGTTGAACAACTCAGACTCAGCAGGGTGCAAAGGCAGGCAGGCACCTTTTAGATTTTTATCAATGTCCCTCATTGATGTTCGGTGGTATAAGTTAAGTCTATGAATAAGACTCAGAAGTGTCTCACAATATAGGTTGGAGAACTGGTAAGACATTTGTGAAAGCAGACAAGAACAATTTTTTTTTTTTTAAAAGATGGTTGCCCAGGCTAGAGTGCAGTGGCATGATCATACCTCAAGGTAGCCTCAAACTCCTAGGTTCAAGTGATCCTCCTGCTTCAGCCTCCCAAGTAGCTGGGACTACAGGTGTGTGCCACCACAGCTGACTAATTTTTAAATTTTTTAGAGACAGCATCTCAAACTTGTAGGCTCAAGTGATTCTCCTGCCCTCAGCCTGCTGAGTAGCTGGGACTACAGGCATAAGCTGCCATGCCCAGCTGGACAGAACTGTTCTGAGGAGGAGCCAGGGCCTTAGGCCTAACCTGAGAAGGATTTAAGAAAATAACTGTGGATGACAAAAAAAAATGTAGAGTAGTCATGGTTGAAAAAAATGCAACTGACAGGGAAATTTGGTTATTTCTGTGATATACAACAATTTAACATAATAACCATAATTATGACTGGTAACATATACCAAGATGTATTGAAATTTGGGAATATCATACAATTTTGGAACACATATTAGTACATTTACATAAATATAACTCAATGTTAAACACCAACTTTAAAAAATTTTTTTTCTTTTTTTTCTTCTATAAGAGATGGCCAGCACTTTTGAAAAATTTGACAGTGCTTCCAGTATGATTTTGACATACCAAACAAGCCCAGTATGTCTCTATTGGACTTCCAGGGGTTCTTCTTATGTCCAAGTTAGTTCAGGTCAAAAAGATTTGATTTCAGAACTTGAAATTTAATTTTGGGAAGTCTGTCAAATATCAAAGATTTAAAATGCTTGATCAAAAAATAGGATCGTAGGTTTCTATAAAATAACGTCAAAGTGACAAAAGATTTCTGAGGCACAAAACACAAGAAATTACCTTGATGAAACACAGAGTGGAGTCTGTTTCCTAGGCCGGTTACCTAAAAGGTAAAGAAAAACCTTTTATCATTTCTTTTCTTATTGAATAGCAGATGAATACTTCAAAAAAATCTTGTTGTTCTGAAACGGGCCCAGACTCTGGCCTTGCATCAGTGTGGTTTTGATATTAATGTTCAATTTTTAGAAAAACTTATAATTTTCTTTTAATTTTAGCCAAAAATTTTGATCACACACAAAATTTCTTTTACAAGATTAATCTTCCACAAACCTACAATGTGTTTAAACCTTCAGTTTTGTCCTATACATTTTTTTTTTATATTCTCTCTTAGGACAAAAATTTACTTTTCTTTCTCCTCATCATTTTGACCACACAAAGTTCTTTCTCATGTAAAAGAAAAAAAATTTGTCTCTTTTAAACTTCTTTAAAAATGAAAAACAAATCTTTCTTTACATAGTCTGTATACAGGATTGTTTCTCTTATATCTAGTAGTTTTAATTATATATATGTTAATCATAATTCTAACTCTTACCGTAATCTCCAGTGAAGAACTTAGGAAGTAAGTAATTTTGAACTGTTTTATAGCTGTATTTGTAGGTGAAAACCATTTTAAAATTTTTCAGTAAGATTTGTTTCCTCAACTTTTTTGTTTTTTAACAGATCTAAATATATTTAGCTTTTCTATGCCATGTAAATGACTCAGATACTCTACGCTTATCTAATTATTGGACTTAACATAGCATGACTTTAAGATTTTAAATTACTGAAAAGAATTTTCAAACTATGACACAGGTACCCTTCCTAAGTCTTTTTCAGTTGTCTTGGGTCTCAGGTACTCATGTGGCAACCAAGGGCAGGGCTTGTCTGGGTCCTGAATTTACATGTGGGCATAGAGCTCAGGATGGAGGATGAAGTTGTGAAGACAATGCCTGGAGGACCCAATGCTGGGCCTGGAAGGAGGGGGCCACATTGGGCTTGGCTCGCCTTTGCAGCTCGTGGTCAAGGTGCTGAGGACATGTCCTCAGTTCTCACCATGGCTACCTGTCCAGACCAGGAGGCTCACTGGAGCCCAGGAGTTGGAGGCTGCAGTGAACTACAATGATGTCACTGTACTCCACCCTGGGTGACAGAGTGAGACCATCTTAAGAAAAACCAACCCCCTCCCCCCCAAAAAAAAACAACCAAGCTTAAATCACACCTGCAGGTCACCAATTTACTAACAGATCACTTGAGCCTGGATATACCAGGGCTGTCCGAAAGTACCCAGCCATGTACTATGTTCTTGTGATATTAACAGGGGCTGGATACTTTCCGGACAGCCCTCATATGTCTGGTACACATGACTGATGTAGCTTGTTTCTTATTAACAGACTTCCCTATCTTAACTTAAAACGTTTCAAGCCTTTGGACAAAGCTTCATTTCTTTAACCAATCACAAATCAAAAAATCTTTTTTTTTGAGACAGAGTCTCACTTTGTTGCCCAGGCTAGAGTGAGTGCCGTGGCGTCAGCTCACAGCAACCTCAAACTCCTGAGCTCAAGGGATCCTCCTGTCTCAGCCTCCCGAGTAGTTGGGACTACAGGTATGCACCACCATGCCCGGCTAATTTTTTCTATATATATTTTTAGCTGTCCATATAATTTCTTTCTATTTTTAGTAGAGATGGGGTCTCGCTCTTGCTCAGGCTGGTCTCGAACTCCTGAGCTCAAACGATCCGCCCACCTCGGCCTCCCAGAGTGCTAGGATTACAGGCGTGAGCCACCGCGCCTGGCCAATCAAAGAATCTTTAAACCTACCGATAACCTATAAGCCTTGTTCCGCACTTAGAGATTTCCTGCCTTTTTGGGCCAAACCAGTGTATGCCCTCCACGTATTGACTTAGGGTCTTACATGTAACTCTTATCTCCATGAATGTATATTTATTTATTTTGTTAATTTATTATTATTTTTTCCGCAAATGCATAAAACCAGACTGTAACCCAGCTACTGTGGGCGCATTTTCTCAGGACCTCCTGAGGTCATGTGCTCCAGGCCGG
Organism: Eulemur rufifrons; assembly: GCF_041146395.1. Taxonomy (NCBI): domain Eukaryota; kingdom Metazoa; phylum Chordata; class Mammalia; order Primates; family Lemuridae; genus Eulemur; species Eulemur rufifrons. The sequence goes on along the minus strand of NC_091005.1, from coordinate 14,783,047 downwards.
TCACACACATTCAGCTCAGAATAAACCTCTTTAAATTATTTTACAGAGTTTGGGTCTTTTTCTATTATCAAAATCATTGTAACCAAGGTTATGACTTAGCCAAGAACAAACTAGGTTATCTGCAAAGAGGTGCAAAGCAGTCCTCACAAGATCCAGAACATCTCAAAAACAGCTCAAAGAAAGAAAAGTCTCCTTAGCTACCAATGGAGTACAACGTCCATTTCTGTCCGGCCATGTTTCCTAGGGTCTCGGCTTCTCAGCTGAGCGCGTGTGCAGTAAAGGTCCAAAAGACCCGTATGTCCCACAGATGAAAAAAGACAGGAAATCAAAATCTGTCCATGGAAGGAAAAAGGATCAATAACAAATGGGCACCATGAAAGTCAAGAGTGAGGCAAATAATTTAAAACAAATGGAATTGAACTCGGGACACAGCCGTGAAAGCACAGAAGCTTAACCCCTAGACCACAGGGCAAGATAACCTTTTCATAGGTTCTTCAGGAGCTCTAAAGTAGGCAATTTGAGCATACAAAGGATTTTAACTTCATTTTAGGTTAGATTTTTGCTCTTTAATTTTGCCAAGAGAATTTCTAAGGCTAGCTCTAACACTATTATGTCTTTTTAAAACTTAATCTTTTCATAAATACAAATAAGGCAATGTTTGGAATGAGAGCTCTCTAAAATGTTTTTTAAATTTAGAAGTCTAATTTAAAGGATGTATCTTCTGGCACTGACAATCAGAATTTTCAATGGTGTACCTATTTCAGCACTGCCTCAATGCAGTAGCCTCTTTATGGAAAGTCCAGGACATAATATTCCAGGTTTAGAATAATTTTTTACTGGCTAAGAAAGAGGTGTTTCCTGGAGAGGGCATAGAAGAGGCAATCCCAAAGATAACCCCCCTACAAAAAAATTCACTCCCAGGAAGAGGCTAAAATGGCAAAAGACTCTTGTTGCCGCAGTTAATTAAGGATAGTGTTGGGTTTGGGGTGTGGGAGCTGCCAGTCACGGACCTGCTAATCTGTTACACGGGGTAGGCCCTGCTGGGATTGGACTTTCCCAGGACTAACCAGGCAACAAGTGTTGAAATGACGAAAGCTCCACAGGGATAGGACTTCTTAAGACAAACTCCCCTGAGAACTTGGCATGTTCAGAACAAAAAAAGTGTTGATCAGAACTGCAAACTGACCCGTCTGCAGGGCCAGCTTGAAAAAGTGGCTTACAGGAGTGTCTGGCCCATGTCCTACCCTATGGTACCCTTTTGATGACAACACCACAGAAAGACAAAGACAAAAGAAAAGACTATTTCTGAGAGGAAAAGAGATCAAACAATATGTATATTCATACCAAAAAGTACCAAAAAGCACACCAGAGTTGCTGCACCCAAGACTTGTCACACAAATCCTTTTCTCCCATTAATCAAGATTTTGCGGAGCAGATAAACAGTGATTTTCACCGTCCGCAGACCTCTGGTGCCAGCATACCATGGAACGTTCTCAGACTATAATGTTTCCTACCCTCCAGTCTTGCCCTCTTATTATGTTGAATGAGTCTTGGCAGTGAGGGAAAAATTCTGTAAGAACCTTGCGGTTAGACATGTGGGAAATGAAGTCAGTGTGGCTTGTCACGTGTAAGGGGACAGGGCAGTGTGCAGGAGCAGAGTGGGAATGACCTGGAACTTGCGAAATACCTGGGCAGCAACACAAGGGTGAGGCTGCCAAGGGTAGGGCTTTCAGGAGAGGAAACATGACGAACATTTGCACTCCTTCATTCCTGCCAGCCAAGGAGAGGTTTCCTGAGCACTGAAGACTCCATTTGGAAAGTGTCCCATAGGGAAAAAGAGGAGTTACAGCCTGTGAAGTGCTGCTGGCTGCATGACCTGCTGTCCTGTTAATCACTTGACCTGGTGGGGACAGGAACAAAGTTGTGTGCACAGGGTCAGGACGTCTCCTTCCTGCCCCAGGCACGCGGAAGACATTCTCTCAAGTGGTAACCTTGGCACTGCCTTGGTTATTTGAGAACCTGGCCAGCTTTTGACCTTCAACTGTTCTCGTGGTCACTGAATTTGAAGTTCTTTATTTTGATTTATTTATTTACTTTGAGACAGAGTCTCACTCTGTCATCCAGGCTGGAGTGAAGTGGTGAGATCATAGCTCACTGTAACCTCAGATTCCTGGGCTCAAGGGATCCTCCTGCCTCAGCTGTTCAAGGAGCTAGGATTACAGGCGTGGAATTTGCACTTGTTAGTGGATCTAGTGACATCTTCCTACCTCAACAGAGCAAAAAGTATGGATTCCGGGTCTGGGAACCTGTAAGAAGTCACCCTGGTTAGGCTAGAATTTTACTTTTATTTGAGATTCTATTATAGTCATTAAAAAATAAACACACACCTACAAATATATATTTATTTACACATACATATGTATGTGTGTGAATAGGATTGATCCAGATTCATTTGTTCTTTTACTCACTCATTCTTTCAAACAATCATTTATTGAGATCCTATCTCTTGCCAGTGGGCTGTGCTAATGTGTTGAGGATGAAGATAACTGAGTTTTCCAGCATCTCTCTGTCTCAGAAAAGACACACAAACACAACTGTCTAGAATCCAGTGGATCACACCCTACAACAAAGGAAGGATTCCGGTGCTTTCTTAGTGGAGAAGGGATTCACTTCAGGGCGTAGCAAGTTTATGCAATACCCTGATTTTTATTTTTATTTTTTTTTGTACTGACTGCTCAAAAGCAGAACCCCATTTTAATATCATTCCTTCTACAGAGATCTGTCATGGGACAGGGGTGGATGGTTCAACTCTTCCCAGCACCTGGCTGGTGCCCAGGGGACTCCGTTGCCCAAATGCTCTGTCAGGCAGTTTCCTTGGTCTGTTTCCTAATGTGTTTCCCAGCTACGGCCCACACGGTCTTTGCCTCTTCTTGGTGCGCCTGAGGGCCTACCCAGGGGCTCATGCTTGGAAAGAGCCTCAACCTCTTCTCAGCCTCAGGCTCCTCCAGCTTTGGGTGCCAGTGCTTTAAGGTCTTCCTCATCCTCTTTGCTGGGCATCACTGCCTTGGTCCCAGTTTAAATCTGATACACAAAGTCTTAATGCGCTTCCGTAGCCACTTAGAACCGATACCCCTAGCCTGGCTAATGTCGTTAGTTAGCTAGCGAGTTTGTTATCCCTTCCAGGTAAGTAACGCCTTAACCCAGTGAAAGATCTGTCTCTAGTTGACTCTTAAACGTGGCTCTAATGGTAAGAACTTGAGGCTGATTATGTGAAAGGCCTCTGAAAACCCTGTAAAGTTCATCACGCAGGAGAGGTGGCACCCCAGGGTGGTAAAGGGTTTGAACCCTGTCTCTTCTCTTAATACTTCCTAGCTGTGTTACCTTGAGTTCCTTATCCTCTCTGTGCCCATTTGTAAAAACAGGGTTGTTAGATAATAAAAGAACCCACTGGTTATGTGTTGTTGAAGAATTAAAATGAGTAATCACACACAAAGCTCACAGAACGGTGCCTGGCACATAGCAAGGACTCTCACAATGTTACCGTTAGTATCACCAGTTGACTGGCTTTTCTCCTAAAGTACTTGTAGGACTGGCTCTGCTGGCAGCTTTCATGCCTATGGGGGCAGGATGGTCTCTATCGCATGTAGAAACGGATGTGACAGGCAGCATTTAACCATGTTACAGTGTTTATTTCTTCCCCCTGCTCTGAGCTCTGTGAGGGCAGAGGCTGTGGTTTTTGTCCATGGCATTGAACAAACTCAACTGAGCATCCTCTGTGTGCTTGGCATTGTGGGGTGCAGGATAAAGGTGAACAAACACACCCCAACAGGGTCCTACCTTGTTTCCTGGGACCTAGGAGAATAAGTGTCCCATAAAAGTAGGTTGAAGAAACTGAGAAACGTTGATATGCATTCTTCTAAATATAGAGTCAGTTTTTACACTTACACTAATATCCTAATGCCTTTGACATCTGACTAGTTTCACACCGGGAGAGGCAGATTTCATTGGAAGTTTTGAGCTGTGTTCGTTCACCATCTTTGGTTGGCTGTCATTGCTGATAGGAAGCTGGTCTGAAGATAATAATTGACTTAGCAGCCTGGATTGTGGAAGTTACTCATTTACAAAGTGTCAGGGTTCATGCTACTTTTGAGAAGTTTTTAAAAAAGCTTAAAATATCAATATGTATGGTGCAAAATGTCAGTATGTGTGTCTGCCAGTGGCTCAGTTTTCAAGCGGAGAATTGCTGGCACTAAGGAAGTGTGGCTGGGAACCAATGCCCATGTTCTGGGCACAGCAGGACATTGTAGTCCCTGGTCCCTTGTGATTGAGGAAAAGGCATGTTCTAGGAAGAGGAGAAATAACGGGAACGTCTTTGTTTAATTTTCTTATCAAGATAAATTGCAAATTTGAACAATATGTGCTGTTCCAAATTCAATATTCCACTCTCCATTCTGTTCTAAGGTCACGTACACTCCTGGGAAGATCCAGGGATTCTCATTCCGTGGCTGCTCATGTACTCCTGTCCTCACTGTTGTGTCAATTCTGAGATGCTGATTTTTCTCTTGAATTCATCCTTTCCTTTTAATTTCCACAATACTGAATTGGTCTCCTTGGCTTTAATTGACTTGCACTTCCAGTTATCTCATACCCACCTGCTAGAAAGTGTTTTGAAAAAAGTGTTTATGGAAGTTTTAATATGTAGATGTAAAATGTGTGACTGTAATAGCATAAAGGATGGGAAAAGGTAAAGAGAATTAAATTATTGCAAAGTTCTTCTATTATCTGAAAAGTGGTAAAGGCATTAATTTGAAGTAGATTGTGATAAGTCAAGGATGCATATTTTAAAATCATGATAGTAACCACTAGAAAAAAAAAAGAATACATAACCAAAAAAGCTAATAGAGAATAAATATTTTTAAAAAACTGAGCAATACAATAAGGGCAGGAAAGGAGAAATAAAAAAGAACTTGTGGATTAAATATAAAAGAAATAGTACAACAGTAGCCTTAAGACCAACTCTATTGGTAATTACACTAAATATAAACATTCCAATTCAAAGGCAAAGGTTGTCGGAATGAGTGAAAAATCAAGTGTCAATTACATACCTAAATAGACAGAAAATGATACACCACACAAACACTAACCGAGAGAAAGGTGGCGTGTCTCAAGAGACTTCATGGCAAAAAGAATTATTAGAGATAAATAAGGACATTTCAACATTATAATTGATCAATTTAACAGAAAAACATAACAAAACTAAATTTGGATGTGTCTAATAACAGAACTTAAAAAAATAGAAATACTCACAATCCTTCTCTTAGTAACTAAAACAAAAAGCAGAAAAAAGTCAGTAACGATGTGGAAGACATGGACAAAACAATTAATAAACCTGACCTAACTGACACATACAGAACATAACACTCAAGAGCTGCTGACTTCTCAAGCGCACATGGACTACTCGCCCAAACAGGCCACACGCCGGGCCATAAGGCAAGTCTCAGTACATTTCAAAGGCCTGAAATCATATGGAGTATGTTCTTTGACCACTAGGGAATTAACCTAGAAATCAATAATGGAAGAATAATTTAAAAATCTCCAAGCATTGGACATTAAGCAACATCCTTCTGTAAATAAATTACAGAACAAACAAGACACCAAATGCTAATTAGAAAATATTTTTAAATGATTGCTAAAAATATAATGCAGGCACACCATGTTTTATTGAGCTTTGCTTTATTGTGCTTTGCAGATATTGTGTCTTTTACAAATTGAAGGTTTGTGGCAACCCTGTGTCAAGGAAGTCTATCGGTGCCATTTTTCCAAAAGCACATGCTCACTTCATATCTCTGGGTCACATTTTGGTAATTCTCATAATATTTCAAACTTTTTCGTTATTATTATATCTGTTATGGTGATCTGTAATCAGTGATCTTTGTTTTTTGTTTGTTTGTTTGTTTTTGTTTTTTTTGAAACAGTCTCGCTCTGTTGCCCGTGCTAGGGTGCTGTGGTGTCAGCCTAGCTCACAGCAACCTCAAACTCCTGGGCTCAAGCTATCCTCCTGCCTCAGCCTCCCAAGCAGCTGGGAATACATGCAGTGGGCCACCATGCCCAGCTAATTTTCTATTTTTTGTAGAGATGGGGTCTCACTCTTCCTCGGGCTGGTCTTGAACTCCTGGCCTCAAGCAATCCTCCTGCCTTGGCCTCCCAAACTGCTATGATTACAGAACTGAGCCATCTCGCCCGGCAAGAAAGGAAAATTACAGGCCAATATTTCTTAGGAATTCAGATGGAAAAAAAAATCAGCAAACATCAAACCCAGTATTATGTAAAAATTATACTACATCTTGAGAAATTGAGGTTTATTCCAGAAATGCAAGGTTGGTTTAAAGTCAAAAATCAATCAATGTAATTCACCACATTCACAGGATAAACAGATGATCTTAATGTATAAAGAAAAAGTAATCAACATCTCTTTTTGGTAAAAAACCAAAACAAAACAAAATTCAATACAATAGGAGTAGAAAGGAAATTCCTTAATCTGATAAAGAATATCTACAAAAATGAACAAATAAAGACCCACAAAAAAATCCCCCCCAAAAAACCAAAACCAAAACAACCAAAACAAAACCAAATATAAAACCTACAGCTAACATAATACTTAAGAGTAAAATTTTGAATGCTTTCTCCCTCTCTGAGTTTGGGGATTAAACAAGAATGTCCACTACCCACTTCCAATTCATACTGTAATAAAAATTCTAGTTAGTTCAATAAGGTGAGAAAAAGAAATAAAAGGTACAAAGATTAGAAAAGAAGAGGAAAAAGAGCCTTTATTTTCAAATGACATGATTATGGCTAAAAAATTTAGAATACTAATCAAACAATTAGTGAACTTACCAAGGTTTCTGGATATAAAGTCAATATAGAAAAATCATTTGTACTTTTCTATAGTAGTAATATATAATTATCACATTAAATAAAAATATCATTTACAGTAACATAAAAACAAATATTTAGAAATAAATCTAATGAAAGAGGTGCAAGAGATCTATATTAATATGTACAAGGCACTGAAATTGAAGACAACCTAAATAAATAAAGAGTTGTACTATGTTCATGGACTGAAATATTCAATATTGTTAAGATGCCAGCTGTCCCCTAATTGATCTGAGATTCAACATAATCCCAATCAAAATCTCAGCAGGGCATTTTGTGAGAATTGGAAAGCTGATTCTAAAATTTATATGAAATATAAAGAACCTAGAATAGTCAATGTAATCTTAAGGAAGATGAATAAAGTTGGAACACTTATAATACCAGATAGCAAGATTTACTACAAAGTTCCAGTTGCTAAGACAGTGTGGCATTGGCTCAAGATTAGACAAATGGACTTATGGAACAGAATAGAGAATCCAGAAAGAGATCAACACATATACAGTAACTTAAAACAAAGATACTACTGCAATTCAGGGGCAAAGGATGATCACTTTACCAAGTAATATTGGATCAATTTCATATCTATAAGGAAAAAATGAACTTGAACTTTTATCTCACATAATACACAAAAATTAATTCCAAATGGATCATAGACCTAGATTTGAAAGGTAAAATAATAAACTTTTAGAGTAAAATATAGGAGAATATTGCAATGACCTTATAGGAAGAAATTTCTTAATCAGAACATAGAAAGCACTACCAGAAAATTTTAAAAACTGATAAATTAAGACATTAAAATTAATTAACTCTGTACATCAGAATACATGATTAAGAGAGTAAAAAGACAAGCCATAGAATGGGAGAACATATTTACAATACATTTATCCAACAAAAGACTACTGTCCGGAATATTTTTAAAAAAACAAAAACCCTACAAATTGACAAGAAAAAGATATTTCATAAAGAGCATATCTAAATGAACCAACATGAATATAAAAAGTGCTCTACAACATTCAATATTGGGGAAATGCATATTAAAGCCACGATTATATTTTACTGCATATATACCAGAATGGCTAAACTTACAAAGTATTGGCAAGGAGGTGGAGCAACTGGAACTTTGATTATATGGCTGAAAGGAGTGTATATCGGAAACTGTTTGGCAGGATCCATGAAAGCTAGACATGAACCTATCCTATCACACAATAAGGTATTTATCCAAGAGAAATAGGTCTATGTATCCATCAAAAGACATGGGCAAGAATGTTCATAGCAGCTTGATTTATAATAGCTCCAAGTTGGAATCAATTCAAACATCCATCAACAGGAGAATAAATGAATTGTGGTTTATTCATACAATGGAATACTTCTCAGCAATAAAAAAGAAATACACTAATGTGATAACATGGATGATTCTCACAGACATAATCATGTGCAAAAGAAGGCAGAACCAAAGAATGGCTACTATTTGATTCTGTTTATATGAAGTTCAAGAACAGGCAAAACTATTCTCTCATGATAGAAGTCAGGACAATGGTTACTTTTTGGGGGGTGGTTGTTGACTGAAAGGAACCCAAAGTTGTCTTCTGAGGTGCTGGAATATTCTACATCTTCATCTGAGTGTTGATTACATAGGTGTTATACATATGTAAAGATTCATTGAGCTGAACATGTAAGATTTGGTGTTTTTAGTAAATGATGCTGGATTAATTGTATATCTATATGGAATAAAATGAGCCTGGACTCTCCACTTCACTTCCCTGTGTGCATATATGCTATTTATGACAGAAAATTAGAATTATCTTCAATTTCCAACAATAAGGGGTTAAAGTACATATGACCCATCCTCAAATTGGGAGAATAATATGGCATTAAAATGCTCTAAAGAGTTTGCTGCAACATGGAAAATACCTACAACACTGGGTGAAAAGGGCAGACCACAAAAATTCTGTATAGAGGATGATTAGAACTACTGTGTGTACTGAGAAAAACCAGGAAGGAAGAAACACTAATGTGTTACTAGTGGTTACTTATCTTGAGGTGGTAAAACAATGGAAGAACTTTTTTCTTATTTTTCTGTAACTTGCAAACTCTCAAGACTTTCAAAATGGCAGAAGGAACTTTTAAAAATCAAATTTTCCTTCTAAAATCAAAACTCTGTCCTTCAAGCTCCTTTTTCAACTGCTGCCCTGCCTATTACTCTTTCAAGCTTTTCTGCTTTCTCTTCCTACAAAATGTATTCCCAGTACCTGTGGCTGAGTACAGAGTTGTCTCACCTGCCACCACCCATCTTGTCCCATTCAATTAAGACATGAGGCTTTTGGGCTCGATACTCTTTATTGTCAAGTTAATGACAGATGCGAGGAGGCTGTCAATGCCTCCTTGTTGCCCAAGACAAGGGGTGAGAGTAATCGAGTTCAGGTTACGCTCAGAGCAGGAATGTAAATTTTCATGGACCTTGTTCTGTAGCAGCGGTGAGGAACGTTTCATTTTAGATACCCTAGAGCGGCACTAGCTGCAGTCCAAAGAAAATCTCTGCCTCCATTTCATGGGACCAGAGGTCTCCCTGCTTCCCTGAGGATCCACAGAGTCACAGAAATAAAGCCCATCTTTTCCGTCTGTGGAAAAGTAGCAGCAACTGGGCCAAGAAGAAACAAGAAGGCTGGGGCTGTGACATCAGCAGGACTCTAGACAGAGGACTCCTAGAGGCTGAGCTTTGATGACTCCTGTAAGGAGGAGTGATGGATTGAAGGGACATGTGGATTCTGTAGGAGGAGAGTGTTCCAGCTTCAATGGAATCCTCCATAGTCTTCAGTGTGTGTTCTTCTTGAGGAAAGGCCTTTGGAAAATGTAGGGAAGTAGCTCCTTCTGGGTGGCAAAGAGCTGGTAAAGAGAAGCTGCAACCAAAGATATCAGGGACCTAGGGATCTAGGGAGCAGAATTCTAACTCCTTCATCCCAGACTCGGCCAGAGTGGCTCCATTTCCATCTGTGCCACATACTAGCTCTATCAGTTAACACTTGCTACCTAACAAACCTTCCCAAAGCTTAGTGACTTAAAACAGCAACCTTTTCATTTACCTTATGATTCTGTGGGCCGGCAATTTGGGTTGGGCTTAGCTGAGGGTTGTTTTGGTCGGGGCCAGTCTCAGCCGATCTCCACAGGGGCTCACTCGTGCATCTGTGCAGGGCTTCTGGGAAACTGGGGCTGGATGTCAGTTGGGATGCCTGGGACCTTTCATTCACCCTCCAGCAATGGAGGACCAGCGTGGGCTCATTTACAGGGTCCCTGGATTCCAGGTGCAGTAAAAGCAGACAAGTCCCAATTCACAAGCACGCTTCATGTCTATCCTTGTGTTATGTTCGCTATTCTTGCGATGTAGTCACAGAGCCAAACCCAGATTCAAGGGCTGAAGAAACAGGCTCCCCCTTATGGCTGGAAGGGCTGCAGTCTGCTGCAGTGTGTGTACGGGGATGGGGAGAAGTTATGGACACGGAAAATGCAGATTCTCTGATCCCTGCTCAGACCTACTGAATCCAATCAATGGAAAAGGGACCTCCTTAATAAGTCCCTCAGGTGAGATTCCTCCATCCTTCATATTTTTCAATATGTTATTTGATACTTAGCAAATGTTATATGTCATATTTACGTGTGGTAGATATGTATGGGCATATATGTCTTTTTTTTTAACTTAAAGCACAATAAAATAATGCATTCATGAACCTACCACCCAGCCCAAAAGCGGGATCATTAATAACAATTTATTTATATTAATATTTACATTTACTTACGTGTTTTTCTTTTGTGCCTTTCTCTTGCCTCCCCATGAGATGTAACATTTTATATTTTGTGTTTTCCATTCTATTAAACCTAAAAATATAGTTTTGGTTTCATTGGTCTCTATGCCTATACAACATATTGCTGAGTTTTGCTTCCACCCCCCCAATAAAAAGAAATTTTTAACTTATTTCTTGAATTTTTTACTGATAAAATATATAACATAAAATTCTGATTTTAACCATTCTTAAGTGCACAATTCCGCAGCATTAATCACATTAGCAATGTTGTGCAACCATCACCACTATCTGTTTCCAAAACTTTTTCATCACCCCAAACAGGAACTCTGTACCCATTAAGCAATAACTTCCCATTCTTCTCTTCTGCCAGCCCCTGGTAGCCTATAATCTAATATCTGTCTCTATGACTTTGCTGATTCTAGATATTTTATATAAGTGGACTCATAATAGTTGTCCTTTTGTGTCTGGCTTCTTTGCTTAGTATGTGTTCAAGGCTTATTCACATTGTAGCATGTATCAACTTCAGCACTTTTTATAGGTGAATAATATTCCACTGTATGTAGTTACCACATTTTATCCATTCATCTGTTGAGGGATGCTTCGATTGTTTCCACCTTTTGGCTACTGTGAAAAATGCAACTATGAACCTTGGTGTACAAGTCTCTTTTGGGTATATACCTAGAATTGCTGGTCATATGGCAGGTCTATGCTTAGCTTTTTGAGGAACCATCAAACTGTTTTCCACAGGAGTGCACCATTTTACATTCTCAACAGTAATGTACCAGAATTCTAATTTTTTCCACATCTTGTCAACCTTGTTTTGTGTGTATATATATATATATATTTTTTTTTTTTAAAATTTATGGCCATCCTAGTAGGTGTGAAGTGATGTCTCATTGTTTTGATGTGCATTTCCCTGTTGACATTTTCCAATGGCGTTGAACCTCTTTTCATGTGCTTCTTGGCCATTTACATATCTTTTTTGGAGAAATGTCTATTCAAATCCTTTGCCCATGTTTTAGTTGGGTTATTTGTGTTTTTGTTGCTGTAGGAGTTCTTTATATACTCTGGATATTAAACCTCATCAGATATATGATTTGCAAATATTTTCTCCCATTCTGTAGGTTGTCTTTTCACTTTGATATTTGCCTTTTGATGCACAAAAGTTCATTTCAATGAAGCCCAATTTATCTATTTTTTAATTTTATTGCTTGTGATTTTGGTGTCTTATCTAAGAATCCATTGCCAAGTTTTACCTGGTTTTGAACTCTGTAAGAAAGGTGTAATACTGAATGTAATCTTCTGAAACTTGAGGTTTTCTTTCAAAATAATGTCTATAAGATTATCCATGTTCTTGCATAATTTATTCATTTTCATGGATGTATAATATTCCACCACATGAATATACCATACATTACCCATCCTCCTAAATGTCCACAAACTGAGGGGCATTTGTGTTGTTTCCAGTTATTTTGCTATTATATCAGTGCCACTATGACTATCCCAAAGTGATTCCTTTGTACACTCTAAGAACTACTAATCTTTTTTTAATGAATAAAACAATCTTTCATTGAGTTGCGATGAATTTTCATTTGAATAGTACCTCAGATACACACAGGCACAAACATTTGACCCAAACATTGATTTTTTTCTGCCTCTTTGGACTAATCACCGTACCATAACACCATGGGAACCTCTGCCATTGAGAATGGTCTGTGTCAGTTTACACCACAGCTTTAACTACTCTGTGTGATTTCTTGCAAAAGCAAGCAGAGAAAACACAATAAACACATTTTACTGATTTCAGGTTGGAGAGCTTTTAAGCAATAGGGAGATGTCCACACACAGGGTGGAGAAAATTATTGTGAAAAGGAAGTGCTTTCTTTAGACCCCATCTAAACTAGGTTGCAGGAGTGTCTACAAGGGATTTGAAATAACTCTAAGTAAAGCCTTTTTCAGCATGAAAATCCTCCAAAATACAGAGAAAGACTGACAGTTCCTTCTCACCCCCCTGCCCTGCCCTGCCCAGCCCAGTTGCTGATTTCGGGAAGGACTTTGGCAGGTACATGGTGTCATGAAGTTGCCAGGTTTCTCTGGGGGTTGTAAAAGAACAACATGGGAAAACCAAGTGTGAAGCAAGAGCTCAGCTCTTCACAGGGGTGTTGTTTGTGGTTTTGTTACTGGAATATGCCAGTGACCTTAGCAAGGCCAAAGTTTTGTAGACACAGGGATTACCACATCGAGAAGGGGGCGAGGTGAGATCCTGGAGGCATAAAAGGAGCAGCACAGCACTGCTCTTCCCAAAGCGAGACAGACCAAGATGAGGTGGGTCCACAGCTTTCCCTCCTCCCCTCTCTCTGCTTCTTTATTTCCTCCTTCTTTGTGTTCATTGGTAGAGATGCAGAAATATAACAAAGAATCAGGGCAGCTGGGCTAAATTATATGAAGAAAAGGGTTTAGTGCATTAAATCTTCTTTTCTGTATCCATAAAAGACAGTGCTGTCTTCCCCAGGAGACGTGATTTACTCTAAGGAGCGTCCTCTTCCTCGAGGTTATGAAGTTTTGATCTTTACAGGGGACACCAGCAGCTCCTGGCATCTTGAATATATTCATTAGCAGATTTTTTCCTTTTTAAAAATGTATAATAAGAAAGAGCAAGAGAAACCTTTGTATGACACAATTAAGGCACTTAGAGCTTATCAAAAGTAAAAAGGCATTTTGAAATGTCGAAATAATAAGACTAGAAATTAATACGACCAGGCAATCCTGACTGGTCGCTCTCTGTCAGTGAGATGGTTAAGGGGTGAGCGGGGCCTGTGCTCCGATGCCCATGGCCGCCCTCCGGCTTTCGGGAAGCTACTTCTCTTCCAGGTGATCTTTTGGCATTTTGGGATTTGATATACCATTCCCTAAAGGCAAATTTTCATAAATGTTTTAAAATTATCTATTTTAAAAACCTTTTATTATGGAAAATTTCAAAAAGTAGAGAGAATAGCATAAGCCCTATGTTCCTTATCTCCGAGTTATCTACATCAGCAGTATCTTTGTAGCCCAGTACCTGAGGGCTGCCTGAAGGAGGTTTCTCTTTGTTGGAGAGCTCATATATTATTGCCAGTTTAATGTTTCCTGAATCCAGCCAGAAATTGAGGCCCACCCATATATGGGCCTTCCTGTCTTGGCGATCCTTCTCTGAAGCTTATGTAGAATTCCCAGCATCATGGAGTGTGTGGGAGCTGGGTGTGCTCAGAAGCTGCTAAGTGTGTTTGTGGGTGGGTGGGGCAGTTTCTTGGTTCTAACCCTTCCACACACGTACTTTCTTTTCTGGCTTCTTAATGGGAGATGCGTGTGCACGTGTGTGTGCGTGTGCGCGCGTGTGCACGCTGCAAAGCAGGGAGACCAGCTTTGCACTCCTTCCTGCATTCTCTCTGCAGTGCCCTGGGAGCTGTTGTTGCCCTCCTGCTCTGGGGACAGCTTTTCGCAGTGGACTTGAACAATGATGCCACAGACATGACAGGTGGGTCTTGGGGTTTGGGCAGGAACTGTGCATCCCCAGCGTCCTACTTTGACCCTATTAGACCTGCACTGTTTGCCATGAGCCTGTTTCCCCTTCTCATCCTCATCTCGGGGCTTTCAGTACCGCGAAGAACACTGGGGATCCTGCCCGAATGAGAGGAGACTGCCTTGTCCTTGGCTTCCATTTGCGGTGGAAGGAGGTTGATGTGCAGAGCAGCTTCCTCTCAGCTGGCTTTTCATGGGTCTCGGGCAGCAATTGCTGAATATTAACCTCCGCTTCCGGCTTCTTTTTCTTTGCAGACGATGGCTGCCCAAAACCCCCCGAGATTGCCAACGGCTACGTGGAGCACTCGGTTCGCTATCAGTGCAAGCAGTTCTACCAGCTGCGCACTGAGGGGGACGGTAAGACCTACAGTGTCACTGTGCTCTACACACACCCCCGCCCAGACGTTTCCATGGTGGATGGGATTGGCGTGGCTGGCCAGGAAGTTCACGTGTTCTCCTTGGAGCCAGATTTCGATTCTAATGAGGGTTTTGTGACCAGTAGCTGTAGTCCTTCCGGCACACTTGCTTTTCTCAGCCCCAAGTTTTTCCTTCTGTTAAGGGGAGGCGATGCCGTGCAGCCTCCTTAGGAGCTGTGGTAAAAGAACAAATGAAGATGACAATAGGTAGCCCTCATCTAGAGACTTCTACGGTCCTGGCACTATCCTAAGTGCTTTATATTTATTTGCTCACTTAGTCTTTCCAGCACCCTCTGGAGAGATATCCTTATTCTCATTTCGCTGAGGAGGAGCCTGAGGCACAGACAGGTTGAGTATGTTGCCCAGGCTCAGGCAGCCTGTAAGTGGAGGAGTCAGGATTTGAACCCTGAGCCCTACCTGCACTGCCTGGCCGTGACCGCCACAGCCAAGTCTGTTCTGCTGGGCTGAACTGGCGCCCAGTGCCTGGCTTCCAGCACTGTGCTCCCCCCGCTTCCTCTTCTTCCCCGTTATCTTTTTAATTCTTCCCTTTAAATACCTTCTCACTCTGTGCTATGTGCAGTTCGGTTTCTCTTTTGGCTCATTTCTTTCCTTGTTTCAGGAGTGTACACCTTAAACCGTGAGAAGCAGTGGACGAACAAAGCTGTTGGAGAGAAGCTTCCTGAATGTGAAGCAGGTGGGAGCCGCGGGTTCAGGGCACAGGCCAGTGTCTAGGGGAAGGTCGCAGAGGCACAGCCCGCCTGTGTGGCTTCCTCTCAGCCCACAAGAGCCAAGACGAGGGATCAGGGAGCTCCAACTGGTCAGGCAGAGATCAAGCAGTTAGGTGATGACTCTTGACAGAGCTCACTAAGGGTCTTGCTCATTTGGGCCTGCAAGGCATTGGCTGAATCCACTGTCCACACTGCCCCCAGATCAGGTGACCCCATGCATGCAGACAGCCAGCCCGCCCACAGAGCCCTGGGTCAAAGGTAAAGCAAGCTCCAAGAAGAACAAGTGGAGGGAGGACATAAAATCTTAATCCACGGAAGTGTGACCGGAAGCTGGAGATGGGCTGGGACTGCTGTTTCTTGTTACTGGAAAGAGCTGTTGCTCTCTCTTTTCCCTCCTTGGAATAAGAGGGTCTTGCCCAGCTTCTGCTGCTCTCGGTGGTGTGGAACTGCCAACCTACCTTGTATTAATTACATCTGTGCAATCTGAGTTCCGGCCAGTGCTGCTACAGACCCCCTTTACTCAGAAAGAATGAATTCTCACAGCTCCCAGCCCTTTCAATGAATTTCAGGGAATGCTGGACATTCCTTTGTTGTGATAAATTGTTTAAATATAATACAGTTCATCAGCCAGGGCTCAAAACTCTCAGCATTACTTCTTTCTTTTGTGAGTTAGAAAGGCAGGAAATAGAACTCTGCTTCGTGATGCAAAAAAACAAACAAAAAACCCCGAATTGTTTTAAACTGTAAACATTGGAAATGAGATGAGCAGGTGGTGAGGGCAAAGCATTTAAATCTTTTGAGGGTAATGATCGCTTAGACAGCAGCAATGGCCCATGCTTCCCATCCCTCCTTCCAAGATCGGGAGACTCTCTCACAGCTCTGCTCACGAGTTTCTTGCTCTCTTTGACAGTATGCGGAAAGCCCAAGAATCCAGTGGATCAGGTGCAGCAGATCCTGGGTGGATTTCTGGATGCCAAAGGCAGCTTCCCCTGGCAAGCTAAGATGGTTTCTCGCCATAATCTCACCACAGGCGCCACATTGATCAATGAACAGTGGCTGCTGACCACGGCTAAAAATCTCTTCTTGAATCATACGGAAGATGCCAAAGCAAAAGACATTGCCCCTACTTTACGACTCTATGTGGGGAAAAATCAGCCTGTGGAGATTGAGAAGGTGGTTTTCCACCCTAACTACTCCCAGGTAGATATCGGACTCATCAAACTCAAACAGAAGGTGCCTGTTAATGAGAGAGTGATGCCCATCTGCCTGCCTTCCAAGGACTATGCGGAAGAGGGGCGTGTGGGTTACGTGTCTGGCTGGGGCCGAAACGCCAACTTCCAGTTTTCTGAGTTTCTGAAGTATGTCATGCTGCCCGTGGCTGACCGAACCAAGTGTGTGATGCACTATGAAGGCAGCACAGTGCCCGAAAAGAAGACACACAAGAGTCCTGTAGGGGTGCAGCCCATACTGAACGAGCACACCTTCTGTGCGGGCATGACCAAGTACCAGGAAGACACCTGCTATGGCGACGCTGGCAGTGCCTTTGCTGTTCACGACCTGGAGCAGGACACTTGGTATGCGGCTGGCATCCTGAGCTTTGATAAGAGCTGTGCTGTGGCCGAGTACGGCGTGTACGTGAAGGTGCCTTCCATTCTGGACTGGGTTCGGACAACCGTAGCCAACAACTAACTCAAGGCTGGGAGAAGTGGACGGGAGAGGATGGGCTAAGACTCGGGCTGAAGTTGATGGGGGCCAGCCCTGCCTTGCTGAGTCAATCAATAAAGAGTTTTCTTTTGACTGATTTCTGTCCTGTGTTTGGTCCGAGGCCTTTTTTATTCTCTCATTTATGGTCCAAGAGCAGCCAGGTGGTAGAGTCTACAGGAAGGATGGCAGAAAACACCCCAAGCCAACTGGAAATCCCTAGGGTGCCACAAACTGTTCCTCCTTGGGGAGTCATGCTCACTCAGTGCCACACAGACTGAGAGGAGTTAGTGATTTGCTTACACAGCTATTAAATAGTGATGCTGAACCTTGAACCTAGGGCTGTTTGAACACAACTGAGCTCTTTTCACTGCATCCTATCAGCTCTTCAAAGTGAATGAGGAGAAAGGGTGCAGGCCTGGTGAGGAAGATGCTAGCTCAAAATGGGATGGAAAAAAGTGTTTTGACACAGACAGTACTTTTATTGTGTTCCAAACTACCAGCACTCCAGAAAACAACATAAGATGCCATAAAGGCAGGAGCTCTGGACTTGCTAGGTCCAAATCACAGCTTGGCCCATAAATTTGCTAAGTTCTTTAAGCTTCCTGGCCATCAGTTCCCGATCTCTTCCTTGAGGGGCTTAAACCACACAATCTCTAAAGTCCCTACCAGCAATTACATTCTGGGACTCCACAGAGAGTTAGGAGGTCAGAGTCTTTTCCTCCGTAGGAGCTGCTTTTCCTGCTTGGAAGAAACCTACTCTTCACCGGGAATCAAACGCAAGCCATCTGAGTCTGACCTTCCAAAGACAGGGGTCTTGCTGTTGAGGGCCTTGTAAACGCAAAGCTCATCTAACGGAGCTCTTTCTTGCTATAAGCCTTCACCAACACACCTCCTTCTCATGCCAAACATACGGCCTCTCCTTCTCTTGGTGCAAAATGCCACCCACGGCAATGTCTCTTATCAGGGTCCGGCCTTCCATGTGCAGTTCTCTCACATACACCCTCCAGATCCGTTGATAAATTTCAACAGGTTAGAGCCAGTGGGCCAATGAAGATATGGAGCTACATTCTAGAACCTATGAAAGAGATAATAGCCAGAAACTGGAAAATAAAGGCCAAACACTTAGAATTACTGATTCTATTAAGTGGTTTCTGGTCACTGCTCAGGAGGAAAATAATAACAGAAAAACTCTGGCATTTTCTTATCATTGATCTCTGCCCCGGCAGCACCTCCTGCCAGCCTGGCCTCAACTTCGGGGTTTCAGCAACACTGGACTCTGCACCGCTCTCTGAACACCCCTGCCGTCTCCAGGCCCTGGGCCTTCTTCCGCAGGGGCCCTCTGCTGAAATGCCCTTCCCCTTTCTGCACGCATACCTCCTGCTCTCCTTGAACACACGGGCACTGCCTCCTCTGAGGACCTGTTCCCCGGTACAGGAGTCATTTGTATTTATGTAGCACCTAGCGTAGGATGGGACATACAGCATGTACTCAATGAGTACTTGCGGAATGGGAAGCAATTAAGATAGGATCAAAAATACAAATCAGGACTTCAGAGAAAGAGTCTCTAAAGCCCTCAAGGAGAAAGAAGATACGAGAATTTTACGCATGCAAGTTCTGAGTTTTTCCATCTGTGCACTTACCACACATCAAATACTGTGTTATTTGGACTGAGGGACGGAAAACTCAAGTAACAGTGACTTAGGCAATGAAGATATTTTATTCTTTCACAGAAGTAGGAAGGAGGCAGGTCTAGAGTTCACTTAGTAGCTCAATAACATCATCAGGGATCAGGCTCTTTTTACCATTCTTCTCAGCATATTGATTTTTCATCCTGATGCTGGTTGTCTCATGGTCCTAAGATGGCTGCTGTAGCTCCATGCATCGTGATTAAATCAATAGCAGGAAGTGGAGGTGAGGAGAAGACAGGTTGTGGTGACAGGGTTTTGTTTTGTTTTATTCCTGGAGTGGCTCTCTTTTTTTTATCAGCGGAGGACACAAAAGGTGCCCAGAAGCCTTCCCTCTATGCTGCGTTAGCCAGAACCAAGTCTCACGGTCACCCCTCCTGCAGGAGAGACTTGGAAAGGAAGCACTTGGCAAAGGGGGTTGGACTTGCAGTGATGCTGCTGCCCTGAACAGAACTGGGCTTCTGTCAGCAAGGAGGTCAGTGGCTGCCAAGCAGGTGACAAGCCGACTGGCCCGCTGCCCTCCAGCTGTGCACCCACTCTCCCATCCTAGAAAGTCAATGCCAATAGCTGCCATGAAGTTTTCAGAAAAGCAGTAACTTGCCCAAGGTTGTGCTAGGTGACCATGGAAGAGCAACAATTCCTCACGACGTTAACAAAGCAGGCAAATCCCATAAAGGTGACATTTCTTTCTAATAATTCTGACATCTCTTTTAGTTTTGAGCCCTTGAAATATAATTTTCTGCCTCAGGAAGGGGCGGCAACCTCTGGGAGAGATCTGTTCCTACTTACCAAGAGTAGTTAATTCTTTGTTTCACTCCAGTTGGGTGCTGGATGGTGTAGGTTGAAGTTCTCACTTCTTTGGCAATTTAACAACATAAAAGCTAGTTAAATGAGCCAAATAGGACAGTGTTTTAAAAGTCAGAGCCTGTAAGGCTCCAAAATAAAACAAACAGGCAAGAAGAGCTATTCTCTATTCAGTAGAGAATTAATTATTCTAAGGGAAACTGAGGTAATAGGGACTGGAGATGTTGTGTGTGCGAATGTGCACACATCTAGGGTAGAAAATGTGTATTTTTTTTTTTTTTGCTTTTTTTTTTTTTTTGAGACAGAGTGTCGCTTTGTTGCCCTGGCTAGAGTGAGTGCCGTGGCGTCAGCCTAGCTCACAGCAACCTCAAACTCCTGGGCTTAAGCAATCCTACTGCCTCAGCCTCCCGAGTAGCTGGGACTACAGGCATGCGCCACCATGCCCGGCTAATTTTTTCTATATAAATTTTAGTTGGCCAGATAATGTCTTTCTATTTTTAGTAGAGATGGGGTCTCGCTCTTGCTCAGGCTGGTCTCGAACTCCTGACCTTGAGCGATCCACCCACCTCGGCCTCCCAGAGTGCTAGGATTACAGGCGTGAGCCACCGCGCCCGGCGAAAATGTGTATTTTTGCTCCGATGGGAACTGACTCTTGATTTTACTTGTGCATCAAATAAACATGATTAAATCAAATTATACTAGCCAACGTTTGGGAGGATTCTGTATTATCTTAAAGTATAAAGAAAGCACGCTATAAAGAGAAGGTAAAAAAAACAAATCACCCTGGGGAAACTGAACACCTCCAACTTGACTGCTCTGAGGTTTGCAGGGAGCAGACATTTAGGCATCTCAGATGAGCAGGTTACCACTGTGGTTTTCTCCTCAGGGGCTGGTATTTTACACCATGCGCGTCAAACCTCTTCTCCGCTGGGACACTGAACACGTTCCTGAAGGACTCCAGGAAACAGCACGGCTGGGATTCAGGTACTGCTTCAAGATGTGCCTTTCTCTTCGTCTTTGACAGCAGACAATGCGCTAAATGTCTTGATAGAGAAGGTCATATTTGGGAATATTCTTGGGATCAATAGGACTTTGGACAATAAGTTTTCCTCTCATTGCCCCTCGATAGATTACTTCAATCAAATCTATGAAGTCTTGTTTGGTTTTGAAACTTCCCACAAACTTAGTGTGATCTGGAGATCTAGACAGCATAGAAGAGAAACAACTGTGCTCAGAACTTTTAATAATTACTTTCTGAAGACTTGCAGGATAAACAAAATGAACAGGAGCTTTCTTACTTTTCTTCTTGTCAAAGAGACTTTAGACATGAAGCCTGACATTGATTTTTCCATTGATTTCCTCCCTCCACTTGGTATATGACTATAAAACCAGTGCTGTGGGCCCCTAGCATAACAACCTGTCATGTGAAAAGATTCTACTTGAACATCTGCTTTAATCACTTCTCAAATCATTAGCAAGTGTTAGAGTGGGCACTGTTTCTTTATTGTTGTTTTTGGCTAGTGCAAAGCCCATTTACAAGTCATGGTCTCCAAGTTCTAGTCACTTATATTTTTGAGTGGTAGGTATTAAAATATTTCAAACATCAGATATGTTTATTATAGAAACTTTTTGGAAAAACATAAAATCACCAGTGAGGTCAGAGGTCACTTTTGGTATATATCCTTCCAATCTTATGCATGTGCATGTGTACATGTGTACACATGTATTTCTTTTTTCATGATATTGGAAATTATATCATACAAACTATTTAGGAATGTGCTTTTTTCCAACTAACATATATTTCTTTTGAAGCCATTAAACATGCATGTACATCATATTAAATTTCTGGACATGTAATTACTGGGTTAAAAAGTTTAAACACTTTTAAGTGTTTGATACATTGTGTTATAAACTGCCCTCTAAAAAGGTTGTACCAAATTAATACTTACATCAACTGTGTTCCAGGAGAATAAATAGCTTTAAAACACTTTAAAACAGGTAATATGGAACATACTTTCAAACAGATGACAAAGAAGGTACACAGATCTAGACAAGTGGACACCTCAGCCACAGTAAGAAATGATAAGAATGATGGATACATTCAATAATGAATAGTAAGTATTGGGACAGTAACTGGATGAAGGAGAAGGCATTAAAGAAGATGTCTTGTCACTTATTCTTGACAGGTCTTACTGAAGAATGATTTCAAATTCTCAGAGTGGTAGAAGACAGGAAACTTGGCAAGAGAGAAGCATATCCTAGCTTGCTGGAAGGAACGCTTCTTTTATAAATGCCACCTGCCAGGCCCAAACATCTAAGAACAATTATATATTTTGTTTTACATGAAATTCCTGGGAAACTTTTTAAGTTCTTTATTTAGCTAACTTAACTGTTCTATATTTTGTAGACTTAAGGATGGTTAATGCTTCACAAACTGTATGATTCCTTCATACTTAAGTTGGAAATTAAAATTTGTCAATCATACCTGAAACCCTTTCATTTTGTACCAAAGTTTGGCATAAAAAAATTATAAAGTCTATCATCTAAGGAAACAATACCAATGTAAGACTCACAGAGCCAACATCACATGGGAATAGGTAAGATACTGAAACTGCTTAAAGGAAGCATTCAGGATTGTCACAGGTAAATCATCCTAACTTACCCATAATCCACTTTCATATGCTGCCCATTGAAGAAAAAGACAGTAGATGGAATATAACTGATGTCAAAATACTGTGTATAAACGGGAGTTCGGTCCACATCTACCAGGTATATAGCAGCCATTTTACTTAGGTCAGAAGAGGTCTTAGAAAGCTGCAAATGACAAGAGAGACATAGATTACAATATGAGAGCTAGCTATTGTTTCTTCTATGAAACCTTTTACTACAACAGAGTATTTTGTTTGAAAAAGTTTCTGGGCCAAGAATCTAGGCTGTTTGGGTTCCACATTAGATACAGTGTAACCTTATCATCCTGAGTCTGAATCGCTGCTGACAGGGTTATGAGAAGACCTTGGGTAAAACTGTGTCAATGTATTCCTTCCTTTAATTTTTTTCTTTGATTGTTTTCATAAAAGTAATCTATCCTCACTTAAAACAAAATAACTTAGAAATATGTAATGCAGATACTGAAATTCCCTAAAATCTCTTTCCTCCTAATCCTCCCAGAAATGGTAACTATAATAGTTAGTAACAAACACTTACATGACACTTACTATGCGCTGTCTTAAGGGCTTAACATTTGTTGAGTCATTTAATCCTTACAACATTCCTATGAGGTAGGTGCTAGTAGAGTCCCCATTTTATAGAGAAGGAAACTGAGGCACAGGGAGGTAATCTGCCCCAGGTCACACAGCTACTAGGTAGTAGGGCTGGGATTTGAACTTTGGCAGTGTGGCTTCCGAGTCTATACTATTGACCTCTGTGATATTTCCTCCTCCCTACAGCTGAGGGTATACTCCTCTGGTCCTTTTTTCCTCAGGTTAACACAAGACACACTCATTGTTAACCACAGAAATGAGGACTCTTACACTCGATTTCGACAGTGGATGGCAGCACCAGAAATGGTGGGAAGAGGTCTTAGTCCTAGGTTAAGTCTTTCTCCATGATGAATACAGACAAGAATACACCTCCCCTGTCCCATACTCCTCCTTCTTACTAATCGGAGTGTGAAGGTGTGCTGTGAGATCAGAGATTATCATCAGGACATTCTGGAGACAACTAGGGAAGAGTGTTGGCAGCTACAGAAAACTGAGTTCAAATCCCAGCTCTGCAATTGAGTGGATCTGTGCCCGTGGGAAGTTATGTGTCCTCCCTGGTGTTTATTTCCCCTGCTGGGAAGTGGGGCTGCTCTTATTCCACTGTTGTGGGCATCGAAAAAGATAATGTTCATAGATGCCTGTTAATCATGTTTCCTGCTCTTCCACTGCCTTGCTGATGACACTGAGCACTGACAGCTGTTAAGTGGGAAGGACACCTGGGTCAGCACAATCGGAGATTTGGGGGTTCAGCGCAGCGCAGGCACACAATCAGCTCTTAAGGAAAGTGTGTCAGTGACTGACCGGCTTTCCACCCAGCCCTGCCTGCTCCACTCCATGCACTTTGCAGATGACGAAGTGGGAATATAAAGATTTTTAGTAAAAACCATTTATTTAAAAAATTCACTTACAATATCATCTAGCTGCAGACAGACAGAATCTTCATCTCTCCCAAACCTGAGAACCAACACTTTCTCTGCAGTACTTTTTATCACCTGGTCTACTTCCTTTTTGCTGGTCAGCTTGGGCAATAGGAAGCTCATCTGGAAAAAATTCAGATGTTAATCCTCACTGTCAATCCTGAAATAAAGCGGCAATGTTTAAAGACAATTTAGATTAAGTGCATGAGCCCTAATTATAAAAAAATTAATTTTCAGAGTAGGTTATATATTCACATGGTTTTGAAACAAACAATATAGAAAGGCACTGTGCAAAGTTTCCCTCTCCCTGTCCCTGCTCCTCGGTCCCAGTTCCCACTGCCCCATTTCCCCCCACACACCAGGTAACAGCTTTCATTGCTTTCTATTTATATTCCAGAGTTTTGTTACGCATTGGCAGGGAAATACAAATATATGTTTCTATATTTTTTCCCCCTTTTTTACCCCAAAAGATAACTATCGTATCAGTCTTCCAGCAAGAAAACCACAAGACTCTCAAATTTGGTAATTTCAAGACAGCTTAATTAAGGGTAGCATAGAAAAGAAATAAGGTAAAGTGCAGTACTTTGGGGCTAGTAACAGCGGGAAGCTATTCCCACCCCGAGGCCTGAAGAAGCAGTTAGAAGAATCGTGTGGCAAGGAGAGGTGAGTGGAGAGGCTGCTGCACAGGCCAGCCTGCTGATACGGCACACAGCTTCCCTTCTCCCACCTCTGCCTGTGCCCCCACTGGCTGACTCCAGCTGGAACCAAAGCGCAGGGGAGCTGCTAAAGCAGGCACACCTCCTGTCCCAGAGCAGTCTAGAAGAGGATGAAGAGTGGCTCTTAAGGGGCAAATGGCAGATGTTCAGCACACATACTTTATCCACTCTTCTGCACTTGCATTTTTTAAATCTAACACGTGAAGATCTTTCCATACTCTATACAGAAAACTGCCATATTCTTTGACGTAGCAGCATACCATTTCACGCATGTACCATACTTTTTAAACAGTCCTTTATTGATAGACATTTATATTATCATCAATCTTGGCTTAAGGATTCTTAGTGCATACCTGACTAGGTACACCTCACCACATGGCAAACAGATCAATTAAGAATGTGTGTAACCCTGTGGAAAGCATTATGGAGGTATCTTAAACAGATTCAAGTAGACCTGCCATTTGACCCAGCAATCCCATTACTGGGCATATACCCAAAGGAAAAAAGGTCATTCTGTAACAAAGGCACGTGTACCCAAATGTTTATAGCAGCACAATTCACAATAGCAAAGATGTGGAAACAACCCAAATGCCCATCAATACATGATTGGATTAGTAAACTGTGGTATATGTATACCATGGAATATTACTCAGCTATAAGGAATGATGAAGATACGACATCTCTATGGTTCTCCTGGAGAGAGTTGGAACCCATTATATTAAGTGAAGTATCCCAAGAATGGAAAAACAAGCATCACATGTACTCACCAGAAAATTGGTTTCCCTGATCATCACCTAAATACAAATCTGGGAATGACACCAATTGGACATCAGACTGAGGTGGGGGGTGGGGGAGGGGATGGGGGTATGCCTACACAATGAGTGCATTGCGCACCGGTTGGGGAGTGGTTACACTTGAAGGTGCTGACTCGGGAAAGGGGGGGTGGGGAAAAAAAAATGAAACTATTGTTTTTAACTTGCACTGTTCACTTAATAATTTATCATGAATATTTCCCATATTATTTCATATCATTGTACAAGAAATAATGTATACATTATGAGGACATACTGTATCTAACAAGATATACTGTTAGACTCTTTGATTCTGTAAAATTAAATTGAAAAAAAAAAAAAATAATTCCCTCTTTCATGATCATCTATTGCACCTGCTGAGTTAATGTTATCTATTAGCATCCCAAAGTAATTAGTATTTAATAAAGGCATAATATAACATGGTTAAAAAAAAAAAAAAAGAATGTGTGTAAAACCAAAATTAAATAAACAAATCATAAAATACTAAAGTAGGAGGGGCCTAATCCAACCTCTTCATTTTATAAACCAGTTTGCTTATAGTTACACTTCTAGCTACAAGAACAAGGACTAGAATACAGGCCACCAAATTTCTAGTCCCAGCGTTCTTTCTGCTACAAAGAACTCGTATTTTCATTATTGGAAAAAATTTCATTTCTGAGAAACTCTTTGACCAAGGAGCTAGTTTTTTGAGGCCATCCATGAGAGACACCATTGGGATGCTTGATATTTTGAATTCAGTTCCAAAGTTGGCTAATGCAACAAAAAGGCAGGGTTTCATTTTTTTATATTTTTTTTTTGTCACAAGTCACATTTTAAGATACGAATTAAGAGCCAGGTGTGGTGGCTCATGCCTGTAATCCCAGCGACTTGGCAGGCTGAGGTGGGAGTACTGCTTGAAGCCAGGAGTTTGAAACCAGCCTGGGCAACACAGCAAGACTCTATATCTTAAAAAAAAAAAAAAATAGGCTGGGCGCGGTGGCTCACGCCTGTAATCCTAGCACTTTGCGTGGCCGAGGCGGGTGGATTGTTTGAGCTCAGGAGTTTGAGACCAGCCAGAGCAAGAGTGAGACCCTGTCTCTATTAAAAATAGAAAGAAATTATCTGGCTAACTAAAATATATATATAGAAAAAAAAAATTAGCCGGGCATGGTGGCGCATGCCTGTAGTCCCAGCTACTCAGGAGGCTGAGGCAGTAGGATCGTTTAAGCCCAGGAGTTGAGGTTGCTGTGAGCTAGGCTCATGCCACGGCACTCTAGCCCAGGCAACAGAGTGAGACTCTGTCTCAAAAAAAAAAAAAAAAAAAAAAAAATATATATACACACACACACACACACACACACACATGAATTAATAAAAATTCATATAGAAATGAAACTAGGATGCCAAAAACAAAAACAAACAAAAAAAAGGAAATGAAATTGTTCCAGCAATGAGTCATACTTTAAACGGGGATGCCGACTGCCACCAGGGACTTCATCAAACATTAGCAGAACAAATTATTGTCAGTGAAAGGGAAACTCAGAGAGAAAACGGATCTGTCCCGCCACTAGAATTCAAACCAACAGCAACTCCTCTACATTACTGATAAAAAGGAAGAAGTAAGGGGAGGGCAACATGTCGACAAACAGGCCAGGGGTGGGACTGGACAAATGTTTAAAGGAGGGAGGGAAACTGAGACCACACCTAAGAAAACGCCCACAGCAAAGGACACCAAGAGAATTCCCAAAAGAAGAGGTACAAATGGACAGCGAATAAATTTCAAAAGCTTTATAGTAAGCAAATTAAAAGATGTTAAAAAATCCATTAAATTGGCAAAAATTAAACAAGATAGTACACAATAATGGCAAGAGTATGACTATAGGGGCAGGTATAGATAGCCCCGGCTGGAACATAGAGAGATAAAACCTTTTTGGAAAGAAAGCTGATATACTCTTTGACCAACAATTCCATTGCTGAAACTTAATTCTTGGTGAATAGACAAGTGGACACAGATTTATGAAGAGATGATACTCATTCCATTTATAATGGTGAAAAACTGGAAACAACCTAAATGGCCATCAATAGGGGATTGGTGAAATAAATGCAGGTACCGTCCTAGTGCAACGCACTATTATAGAACCACTCAAAAAAAGTGATCACTTTTGCACAGACCCAAACCATAGCGCATATGTACATATTTAGATAGAAAAATAACTGGAAATAAATATCCCAGAACATCAACTGTGGTTATCTCTGCATGTGAGCAGTGGCTGAATTTTATTTGCATCGGGGCGTGCGTCTCTATTTTTCCGATATATGTATTTTAAAGGTTGCCTACAGTTGCGCTACTCCTGGCCCACAACTGTCAGGTACGACGATACTTACTTTGCTCGTCCAAGTCACCTTCGCCGCTTCCACGTCAGGGCTGCAGGCACCCGAGCACCAGTTCTCGGAAGAGCCAGGACGCTGGAGGCTCCTTTCTTCGGCTCCAAGCCGGGCAGCGACCCTAATCCAAAGTAACCCAGGAACTGTTGCCTAGCAATCCTTGTTGGACAATTTAGCGGGAAGGACACGGAAGAGGAAAAGGTACAAGCGCAGAAAACGAACTCCCAGACACCCCCGCTCAACAGCCCAACGAGCAAAGCAGATTCTAGTCAGAGCCCGCGCAGACCGGAAACCAAACGTCACTTCCGCCCTCATTAAATATGGCCGATTTTTTCCCCCTTCCCTCTCCCCACCCTCCGACTAGAGGCGGGGTCTCACCTCTCAGGCTAAGCGTGATTGGTCGCAAGGAGACTCGGAAGTGTCTCTGATCAAAGCCCCAGAGGAGGTCTGGAGAACCTTGTCGCGTTCTGTCCCACATTTGGATCCCGGAATCGTGGTTTTCTAGGCTGCTCTCTATGGTATTTTTGGACGGATAGAGGGGACCGCGCAAGGAATTAAGGGACAATAATGGCCGCTTTCAAGGTGTGGATTTTAGGTCTTTGAGGCCGTCTGTGCGAGGGGTGGCAGCGCCGGTGCCCCAGAATCTCGGACAGAAAGGTCCGGAGAGTCGCCCTCGGTGAGGTGAGTGCCCCTTCTTCCTTCATGACTGGCCCTTCGCCAATCATGGCGGCTCCGGGCCGTGGATATTGGTCCTCTGCTCAGGTCCGGGCCCCGATTTGGGAATTTCCTCTCTCGTCCCTGTCACGCACTTTGCCTTACCTCAGGGACGCTGCGCCCGTCCTGCCTGCCCTGGCCTTCCGCCTTGCTCTGGTCAGATCCGGCTGCCATGAACGGCTTCGCTGAGATCCAGGGATGTTGCCCAGGGTCGCCCTGAGCCCTTCCTCAGCCCACTCCCAGGCTGTCGCCGAGCCAAGTAGGACTTCTTGTGTCTTCCTCTTCTCTCTCACAGTGCTGTCTCTACCAGGCGATCCCTTCTATTAGAATGTCAGCTCCAGGTGGGCTGGGATTTTTGTCTGTTTTGTTCTCTTTATTCTTATTGACGAGAACAAGCGATTGGCTCACGGACACACTCAATGAATAATTGTTGAATGAATAAATCCAGGTTCCTTCCTCACTGTTTTTCTCGTACCCCTTGTGGTTTCTTTGCCATAATTCTTCTCCAGAATCTTGCTCTTCAACTCCTTATTATTCTCAGCAGCTAGTTAAGTCCTCCCTGTCAGACTCCTTGTCCTGTGTTGCTGGTATTTTCCCTTGCGGTCTCTAGAAATGTTTGGTGTTCTGTTCTCCTTTAATAAGTTTAAATTCATTAATTCATTTATTTATCAAACATTGATTTTGCTAGGCACTGGGCTACAACAGTCACCAAGACATACAGGTTTCTCTCACCTGCATAGAATAACATTCTAAGTATATTTCCTCCTTTAGACAACTGCTGAGCAGAGCCTGTATATCTCTACCTTCTTGTCTGGATTTCCTCACATGCGTGCAGATGTCACCAATATGCAGCTTTCCCTTTTCTGTTCTGCCTGGTGACATATTCAAAATGTAACTCTTGTTTCTGTGTCAGTATTACATGTTCAGTCTTTTTGGCAATACTCATTTATAGAGCTGTGCATTTAATTAGAGCTTGACAAAAAATTCTGGATTCTGATGGTACCTGACCCCTTGACAATTCCTTTGCTTCACTAACTTGTTGGAATGAAGGGAATTATCCAAGCACCTAGAATAGATGCCTATTTATAAGTGGAAGATATGTAGTGGGAGGTAAAGAGGAATTTGTTAGAAGTTCGTGCCAGGAAGTCTCACAGTTACTTAAATACTTCTCAGTAACACCATTTCCTAACCTCGTGTTTCTCATGAATATTTTTGCACGTGGATTGTTATTAAACTGATTGTGGCTGCTGTGAGTTAATCGTCTTCTATGAAACACAACTAATCCAAAAAAGCCAGTAAAATATGGAGACCATGGATGGTAGTCATGTACTCGGCCTCTACTCTGCTATATCTGTTATGTAGAGGGAGGGAGAGGTGGAACTCATAAAAAATTGGTGAGGGACCAATCAGTATATAGGAACACAGAAAATAAAATATTGTAACAGTTACATTTATGTAACTCTTGTTACAGAGTACATTCACATACACTTTCTTGTTTGATTGTCACAATAGCTCCACTGGTTAGACAATGCAAAAATTGTTTCCATTTTACAGCTATAGAATTATGGCTAACCAAAGATTAAGTTATTTGCTTAGGATCATGTGGGTAGAAAATGTCAAGAGCCAGGTTTCTAATTGAGGTTCCTGACTCAGATTCAGTGGGGTTTCTGCTATCCGCCCTCCGTGCCCCCTCCTCCCCCCATATAGAAGCCATTGTGTTCTAGTAAGTGTCCCTTAGTGAAGCCTTTTCTTGCCTGGATGATAACCTCTTGGATCCTGGTGTATAGGAGAGGGTGTGTGTATATCTATTTTGGTGTCTGTTGGGATAAGAATAGAAGGGTCTTTTGAGATTGTCGATGGCTTAATGGAAAGGTCATGGTGAGAAGTAGCCAAAGTGTTCCTGGTGTTGGGGGGTGTGGCGGGGGTGGGGGAAAGGCTAACCACCTAAATATACCCATAATTGCAGTTCTTCTGGGATATGGTAGAGCTGAGCCTTCTCCCCTCCTTTTCCCCTTTTATGTCTAATACTAAATGGCTTGCCTTCCTTCCACAGAAATCCCAGAGCCTGTGATGGGCGACACCAGTGAGGATACCTCGATCCATCGATTGGAAGGCACTGATCTAGACTCTCAGGTTGGTGGTCTTATTTGCAAGACCAAAAGTGCGGCCAGTGAGCAGCATGTCTTTAAGGCTCCTGCTCCTCGCCCTTCATTGCTGGGGCTGGACTTGCTGGCTTCCCTGAAGCGGAAGGAGCGAGAGGAGAAGGACGATGGGGAGGACAAGAAGAAGTCCAGAATCTCTTCCTACAAGGATTGGGAAGAGAGCAAGGATGACCAGAGGGATGCTGAGGAGGAGGGCGGTGAACAGGCCGGCCGAAATAGCCGGAAAGACAGGTAAAGGCCTTAGGATGGGTCGGCCCAAAGGGCAGCAAATGGTGGTCAGGAAATAACATCTCATGTTTATCTGTCAGTTTTTCTGTTGGACATTTAGAGCTTTATGATTTTATTATGACCCTAGAATATCGATGATAGGTAGTACTTGGTATTTTCTTCAGATTTGTGGGGAAAATTCAAAGGTCACTAAAGAGAAGATGATGGAGGTTAGCAATGCCTTAGGTTGTTGCCATGTGTAAGCCTGCAGTACCAGGGAGATAAAGTGGAAAAGGAAAGATCATTTGTCTGGCATAGCCAAAGGTTGTGGGGCAAAGATTTTTTCCCGTGGAGGGCCCTTGACCAGTTGTTCTTCCTGTTCCAGACATTATCGATCTGCTCGGGTAGAGACTCCATCCCATCCTGGTGGTGTGAGTGAAGAGTTTTGGGAACGCAGTCGGCAGAGAGAGCGGGATCGGCGGGAACATGGTGTCTATGCCTCATCCAAAGAAGAAAAGGATCGGAAGAAGGAGAAATCGCGGGATCGAGACTATGACCGCAAGCGAGACAGAGGTAAACTGTCCAGCATACTTCCTGTTGCCTGTTAGCATTTGGGTAAACATGTCAGCCCTTTTTCTGTTGCAAGAGTTTTTACCACACCTGTTAATTGGGGAGCCCTATTTGCATGATGTCAGCCTGGTTGGTTTTGGCCCTGGGATTGGGAATAGCAGGCAA
Source organism: Eulemur rufifrons (assembly GCF_041146395.1). Classification (NCBI taxonomy): domain Eukaryota; kingdom Metazoa; phylum Chordata; class Mammalia; order Primates; family Lemuridae; genus Eulemur; species Eulemur rufifrons. Next base: position 14,751,535 of record NC_091005.1, on the reverse strand, counting down.
TTTAAGAAAAGAGCTGTCGCTTCTAACATAGCTGCTTTGCTTGAGTGTGTACTCCTTGTTTTGTTATGAAAACAGGTGAAAAAGGAGATAATGGGTAATATGTATAAAAGCCAGAGTTTATAATAGCGATTATAGAGAAAGGACAGCGCTATGGAGCAAACTAGACATACAATCCAACACTGGCTTTGCTCAGTAGTGTTTAAGTTAATAGCTTATAGACTTGTAACTATTAAAAAACGTTCAGTATAGATTTGTAACTATTCTTTTTTGAATTCTTGCAGGAATATAACTGTTACTGTGAGTTTGAAACTTTCTAGCCAGTAACTGTTTTTTCCCCTTGAAAGAATGAGAATATGTGAGTTTCAGGAGCCCGAGGATCACTTTAGAGCAGTGCAGGTTGCACCTGTGAGTGAGTGGGCAGCCTGTCTGTGCTCTAGGGTGAAGATGGGTGTTCCTTAGGACGGGTGGGGCACAGTTGTGAGCTCTGCATGTGACTCTTCACAGATGAACGGGATGGAAGTAGGCACAGCAGCAGATCAGAGCGAGACGGGGGATCAGAGCGCAGCAGCAGCAGAAGAAATGAACCAGAGAGCCCACGCCATCGACCTAAAGGTAGATTTAGCTGTTTCCTGTGTTGGTTTGTTAGGGTTCAAGTGCATTAAAGGCAGAGTGAGTGATTCCCGTCCACAGTGGCACTGAGTCAAAACTCCTGACTCCACCGTGAATCTCCTGGAATACTTGGTTCTGGGCCAGGTGGGCACAGCCCTGCACTTCTCTGTTGAGATGGACATGCTGCCTTCAGTGACACGCTGGTCTGCTGAATGGCCGGTTTCCAAATGGCAAGAAGGATCACAGGGAGCTGGGGGCAGAAGGATGAATTTTTAAAAAATTATTTGTATTCAGGAAGGGGGTGCTTGTAGAGATAAATTGAATATTCCCTAAAATGTCATAAACACAGAATGAAAACTGGACCATTAAAATTCAGATATCTTTAAAAACTATCAAAACCATCTTATCCCTTACAAATAAGTGCATGTTTTATAAATAGTAAAAGGAGTAAATTTGGGGAATTGACTTTTAGCTAATGGTTCTGGAGCCATGTCTTGGTTAAATTAGATGTTTCCTGAGGATGTGTCTTTTGTGGCCCCAGATGCAGCCACCCCTTCAAGGTCCACTTGGGAGGAAGAGGACAGTGGCTATGGCTCCTCAAGGCGCTCCCAGTGGGAATCGCCCTCCCCGACACCTTCCTATCGGGATTCTGAGCGGAGCCATCGGCCGTCCACTCGAGATCGAGACAGGTGATGTTCCGGCTGAAACAGCCCGGTTTCTCTGGGTGGGTCGTAGGGGTCTGGGCAGGGAGAGCAGGTGGCAGCCAGGGGAACAGGGCTCAGCTCAGTGCCTGTTTTGTGACACTGGTTCTGCTGCTTCCCAGGTCTGTGAGGAGCAAGTACTCAGATGACACACCTCTGCCAACTCCCTCCTACAAATACAATGAGTGGGCTGATGACAGAAGACACCTGGGGTCCACCCCGCGCCTGTCCAGGGGCCGAGGTAAGGCCTAGGGGGCAGGAGGCAGAAGAGCAGGACGGCTTGTGCTCATGCGGCTGAGCAGAGGCTGCGCCCCTGGAGCCGTGTGGCTGCACAGGTCTGTCTGTGGCCCCTGGGGATCAACAGGGTCGTGTGGACTGACCTGCTACCTGTGCTCCTTCAGGAAGACGCGAGGATGGTGAAGAAGGAATTTCATTTGACACAGAGGAGGAGCGGCAGCAGTGGGAAGATGACCAGAGGGTAAAGCGTTACACCTTTGAAGGGCTAGACAAGAGGGGTGGCCCTCCGTAGGGGAGTAGGTGACAGGAGGTGTTAGAGCACAAGGGCACAGGTGACCCTCTCGCAGGATTGGTCTTCAATGAGGGTGCAGCTGAGCCTTGGGCAGCCCTGAAGCCCTGGAGTCTTTCCAGAGGCTTGGGCTGCAACGGCCTGTCACTACCGCAGTAGTAATGACCTCACTCTGTGTGTTGGTGCCACCATGTGGTAAGTCTGAGAAGTGCTGTCATGACGGGCTGCCATTCAAAGTCTAACGAGTCTGCTGCTGTTCTCCAGCTGGCTCGAGGGAGCAGGGTGGCCTCTCTCCTGCACCTCCCAGGAAGGTTGCCCCACCGCACTAGTGACCTCTTACCGAGCCTCTCCTCTGCTGTCCGCGTCTCACACATTAACTCACTCTGTCCCTTGTTCTCGTTCTTTGTCTCTCGCCTGCAGCAAGCTGACCGGGACTGGTACATGATGGATGAGGGGTACGACGAGTTCCACAATCCCCTGGCTTACTCCTCTGAGGACTACGTGAGGAGGCGGGAACAGCACCTGCATAAACAGAAGCAGAAGCGCATTTCGGCTCAGCGGAGACAGATCAATGAGGTGAGGCTGTCTGCGGTGGTCACCGTGGGTTCAGAGCTGGAGGTGGGGACAGTGGGAGGAGGAGCAGGTCACGTCTGATGTGATGGCAGCACAACTTGTGTCTCCACACTGCCGAGTGGGCCAGATCTAGTCAGACCTCTGCAGGTGGAGAAGGGGCAGCTGGGGACCCTTTTAGCCATTTAAGGAAAACCCCAGCTCGTCCTCCTCTCTTTTGTAGCATTTCCTTGAGGGGTGCTGTTGATGGTAATTAATGGGTACGGTAGGACCTGCCTCTCTGGTCTGTGTTCGTTGTGCCTCTGATTTGGGCTAGGGATGATCACCATTCGCGTGTCCATCTAGGGGTTCTGACTTAGATGTAAGGTGCGGCTTGTTGGAACAAAATACTGCAGGTGATTTGGGATCAGCGACTCTTCTGTCTCAGGAGCTGCTGGTCGAGAGGCCTGTGATGCCTCTGCGGCTACCTATGGCCTTTCTGTTGGGACTTGACGTGTGGACTTGCCTGGGGACCTTTCAGGACTACCTTTGGCTGCAGTCTGAGTGTGGCTCCTGTTGTGTCCTCACAGGATAATGAGCGCTGGGAGACGAACCGCATGCTCACCAGTGGCGTGGTCCACCGGCTGGAGGTGGACGAGGACTTTGAAGAGGATAACGCGGCCAAGGTGCATCTGATGGTGCACAATCTGGTGCCTCCCTTTCTGGATGGGCGCATCGTCTTCACCAAGCAGGTGAGGTTCCTCTGTGGCTGGAGACAAGACGGCTCAGAAAGACCTGATGTGGGGAGGGAAAGAACGGAAAATGAGAAAAAGCTCCGTATCACGAGCGGGTAGCAGCCCCTTTCATTGACTGGGGCCATTTTGAAATGGGCTTTGTTGCTGATTTTAATGATCAGTGGGGGTTTCTCTTTTTCTGCAACCTGGTGTAGCCAGAGCCTGTGATTCCAGTCAAGGACGCCACTTCTGACCTGGCCATTATCGCTCGAAAAGGCAGCCAGACAGTGCGGAAGCACAGGGAGCAGAAGGAGCGCAAAAAGGTCGGTTTCTTGTCACCAGGGCTGGGAGGTCTCTGTGTATTTTTCTTTCCTTTTAAAAATCTTAATAGGCTGCACGGGTAGATTTCTGTTAGAAGTTAGAGGATAGGCAGGGAGTGAGAATCAGCCCTGGGAGGAGGGCATGGGGTTCCTCCATCAGGTCCTTAGTCACACAGCTGCTGTGCCTGTCATCGGGAGAGCTCACGGCTCGCGGCTTGGAACGTGTGGCTGGGGGGGTTTGCACTTGCGGGGGAGGCCTGTTGTCAGCCGGGTTGATTCCCCAGCGACCACAGTCATGTCGCAGGACAAAGCTGACTGACTTTTCTTGTCTCTTTCAGGCTCAGCACAAACACTGGGAACTGGCCGGGACCAAGCTGGGAGATATAATGGGCGTCAAGAAGGAGGAAGAGCCAGATAAAGCTCTGACGGAAGACGGGAAGGTGGACTACAGGTAGGCAGTCTGCCGGCCACGGCCTGCTCAGGGCACTCGAGGTAGAACTGAGCGACTTCATGCTCCCGAAGAGGAGAATGTTACCACGTCAGTCTGAATCTTCTACCCGCTCCTAATCCCTTTCTCCTGGTTTCTCTTCCGCTGTCTCCCAGCTTTTCCTACATACCATTCCTACTGCTACCACTGCCACTACCGAGGGGCTTCCTCTGTCCCAGGGGGTGTTATGAGGAGAATGAGGCCCAGGGAGGTTGAGTAACTTGTCCGAGGTTGCCCAGCTGGTAAACAGGGGAGTTAGGGTCAGACCCAGGCAGTCTCATGTCACCGCCCACAGTCTTGGCCACTCTGCTAAAGGGCCTCTCAGTTGCTCATGGTGGGAAGTCGAGTTTTGCTCCCTTAGTCAGATTTCAGTTCCATATAAAGCAGAATTATTGTTAATAGAGATTCCAAAATAGAAAGGGTTATCTTACCAGGTAGTGACCCCTCTGTTCTTTGAGGTATTTAAGCAGACGTTGGATAACTGCTTACTGGATTCCCTCATTGGGTAGGTGGCCGGACTTAACTGTCTCTTGGATTCTCATCCTTTGAACACTCTCAAGTCCTGCTGAGCTGTCATCTGAGTTAATAATTCCCTGTACTCCTGTGTGAAACATCTGAAATGAGAAGCTGGTACTACTGATGGGCCCTTGTTAGTCTCTCGTTAATTTAATCCTTTAGGTATTAATTGTTCGGTGACGAAGCAGGACTGGGTGAAATTAGAAATGGAAGTGTGACAGCACGTGGGGCAGATCTGAGGGAGGAAAAGCCCCTCAGGGAAGGGTGGGGGAAGATCCCGTGGACTGATGTAGCCACCGAGCACTGAACTGGCAGGTTTCTGCTGTGCAGCCTTGGGTTACGTACATGTGTCAGACGTTAGTGCTTCCAGTAGAGGTTGCAGGTGAATATTAAGTGGGACTGTTCCCACAGTTCTTTGAAAACGAAGCCTTCCAGACCATGCTGCCCTGCCACGAGGAGGGAGGGAGTTTGACCTACATCGGGTGCTCTGCGGCCGTAACTCCTCAGGGGACCTGTGTGGCTATTTTAGGCCGTTAAGTGTTGTGCTGAGATTGCCCGAGGGTATTCTCCAGAGTTAGTGACCCGGATTGACTTCAGCTCCTCTTCTGCTCAGACTCTGTTTAGGGCAGAGGATTTGCCCAACAGTCGGTAATCTGTGACTCCTCTGATCCACGTTTAGCTGTTTGACCCGGGGCACTGGGTATGTTGTAGACGATGGGTTCCCACATGGTAGTTCCAGGCCTTCGGATGACAAGAAACATCTCAGATTACCTGGCTGCTGTGGTGTCTCAACTATTCTTGTCCAAGTCCTTCTCATTCCTGGGTGTAGGAAGAAGGGCAGTGACCCAATCAGGAAGGACAATGTGGGACGTCGTGCAGGGTGCTTAGGCTGCTCTGTGTTCTCAGGACAGAGCAGAAGTTTGCGGATCACATGAAGAAAAAGAGTGAGGCCAGCAGCGAGTTTGCAAAGAAGAAGTCCATCTTGGAGCAGAGGCAGTACTTGCCTATCTTTGCAGTGCAGCAGGAACTGCTCACTATTATCAGGTAACTTCACCCAGAGCCCAAGAATTCCAGTGTTGCATCCGGGGCCCCCTTGCCGCCCATGTTTGCTCAGGAGCTCTCTTTGTTTTGTGCATTGCAACTGATGGAGACCGGGAGTGATTTTTTCCCTCTGACTTGGTTGCCCTGGGCTACACTGCACAAAGTATCAAGATGGCATCATTTTGCGTTAGCTTACCTGTTTAAACCTCACTGTATTCCAGACGTTTCAGGTGGTATCTCTGTAAGAGGCTGTTACCCAGTGGAATCTTTCTCTCTAAGCAGGCAGCTCTTTGGATAGCTGGACATGGGGAGAGGAGGTGGCAGAGTGTCCTTGCAGGCTCAGGGCTGGCCTTCCACTTGGGCTGACAGCCCTGGTCTGCTTTTCCCTGTAGAGACAACAGCATCGTGATCGTGGTTGGGGAGACGGGGAGTGGTAAGACCACTCAGCTGACCCAGTACTTGCACGAAGATGGTTACACGGACTATGGGATGATTGGGTGCACCCAGCCCCGCCGTGTGGCTGCCATGTCGGTCGCGAAGAGAGTCAGCGAAGAGATGGGGGGAAACCTTGGCGAGGAGGTGAGTGGGCACAAGGGCTGAGCCATGCAGTTATTCCCTGATGGTTTCTGCCTGTTTGTGCTAAAGGGTGTGATCTGCTGAAATGTGGACCCCAGCACGGCGTGTGCTAGTGGTGAGCTGGTGGCCAGGGCTCCTGAGCCAGCTCTGTGACCTCCAGGTGGGTTATGCCATCCGCTTCGAAGACTGCACTTCAGAGAACACCTTGATCAAATACATGACTGACGGCATCCTGCTCCGAGAGTCCCTCCGGGAAGCCGACCTGGATCACTACAGCGCCATCATCATGGACGAGGCTCACGAGCGCTCCCTCAACACCGACGTGCTCTTTGGGCTGCTCCGGGAGGTGAGGGCTGTGGGGTCTGGTCCCTCTGTGCCCATGGGGCGTTGACCAGCGCACTGCCAGGAGTGAATGACGGAGGTACTCCAGCTGGGCTGAGGGGCTCTGACAGGCCATTTCCCCTGAGGCCTCTGGGTGGCCGAGTTCAGACCTGGGTCGTAGTTTACTCTGTTCCTACTCGGCTGACTCGGGGTTTTCTTGGCTGTGGCTCCATTCTGCAGTCTGCAGGATTGTTAAGAGGCTGGTTTGTTAGCTTTGGCTCGTGTTTTCTGTGGGAGTAGTGGTGATGAGACTGGAGGTGGAGCCAAGGGTCCCAAACCCATGAGCCTCTGAGCGGCCTCCTCTCTCAGGTGGTGGCTCGGCGCTCGGACCTGAAGCTCATTGTCACGTCAGCCACTATGGATGCAGAGAAATTCGCCGCCTTTTTTGGGAACGTTCCCATCTTCCACATCCCTGGACGGACCTTCCCTGTTGATATCCTCTTCAGCAAGGTACTGAGGCCCCATTCCATGCATTTCTCTGATGAGAAGCCAGCTGGAGGGTGTGGGGTGGAGAGAGGGGACTGAGTTGGGGAGGATTTGTGGGCCCTTTGGGGCAAATGGGGCAGCCTGCAGCTCCAGGGCTGAGGGGGACAAAGGACTGTGCTCTCGGGGAGGTTTTGTTTCATTGTGTCTTTGGAGCTGAGGTATGAGGCCCAGAGAGGCACTGGGGCTCCTCTCAGCCTGCAGTCAGGCCTGTCTGTAGGTGCCATGGCCCTGGAAGTCCCCTGCTCCAGCCCAGACCAGTGACTGGGCCGTGGGGCTCCCAGAGGGATGCTGGCTCACGCCTCTGCTGCCCACCCCTGACTGAGCTCCCTGGCTGTGCTCCCGGGCTGTGTTGCAGACCCCACAGGAGGATTACGTGGAGGCCGCCGTGAAGCAGTCCTTGCAGGTGCACTTGTCGGGGGCCCCGGGCGATATCCTTATCTTCATGCCTGGCCAAGAGGACATTGAGGTGCGTGCCTTGGTCACGTCCAGGGTGAACAGGCTTGCCTTGCATAAGAGTCTCTGGGCCTTTGGTGTCTCACAGCTCCTTGTGCCCTCAGGTGACCTCAGACCAGATTGTGGAGCATCTGGAGGAACTGGAGAATGCACCGGCCCTGGCTGTGCTGCCCATCTACTCCCAGCTGCCTTCTGACCTCCAGGCCAAAATCTTCCAGAAGGTACTTCCTTTCCTGGCCGGGGTGGGTGGGAGGTGGTCTCCTGCCCCCACTGTGGACTCTTCTCTCTGGTGAGGGGCTCAGCTCCCCACCTTGCACATCTGCTTGGTTCTAGGCCCCGGATGGTGTTCGGAAGTGTATTGTTGCCACCAACATTGCTGAGACGTCTCTGACTGTCGATGGCATCATGTTTGTCATTGATTCTGGTTATTGCAAATTAAAGGTAAGAAAAGACACAGGAAGTGGTGCCCTGGGTCTTCACCCGAAACCAACTCAGCTTAGCGGGTGGGAACTCAGGGCCTTGTTCTTCACCCGGGAATGGGGGACGCACGTGGAAGTGGGGGTGGTGCTAAGGCTGGCGTTGAGTGCGCATTTTGCCATGTGCTTGATTCATTTAATCCTTGATGAGGAAGATAATTTAAATAACTCAGTAAAGATTACAGAGCTAGTGTTTATGGGAAAACAACTTGGGTGTTTATGAGAAAACATCAGAGGCTCCTGGCTCCAAAAGGATGGCTGCCTGCGTTGCTAAGACGCCTCCTCTGTGATGTGTAGCAGCCAGGGTCTGTCTTTGTCTCGGGCTGCCTCACTTTCCCCCTTACTCTGTCCTTCATCCGCGGTTTGCTGCCCTCCTAGGTCTTCAACCCCAGGATTGGCATGGACGCTCTGCAGATCTACCCCATCAGCCAGGCCAACGCCAACCAGCGGTCAGGGCGAGCCGGCAGGACGGGCCCAGGTCAGTGTTTCAGGTAGGAGCCCTGTGCTTTCTGGGGCAGCGCTGGGGTTGCTGAGCGTGGCGGGCGGGCTGGGGTGGGCAAGGTGCTAGCCCTAGAGCTGACCCTCCAGGCTGGGGCTGCTGGTGCAGCTGCCACTTGTTTGTCCTGTCATCAGATGCCGCTGGGGGAGGGGTAGCTGTTCCCAGGAGCTCTGAGGTCTGAGGCAGACCTGCAGATGTGGGCGCACATGTGGGTGGTGGCAGCCTGCCTCCCTCCACAGTATGGGTCTGAACAAATGATGCCATTCGCTCTTTCACGTCTCCTATTTTTCTCTCTCTAACCCCCTTTTTTTGTTCTGAGTTTTAGAAATAATGTATTTGCTGTAAAAATTCAGTAAATACAGAAAATATTAAGAAAATAAAACTCAGCCATAATCCTAGTCGCAGGCTCACTGGTTCTCGAAATGAATCAGGCATGTAGTAGGCTCTGGTAGAAAAGCCACATTGGCAGGTGGAGTTTTGAATAGGTGGAGACGAGTGAGTCACAGAAGTGGGAGGTGGGGGAAGAAATGTGGGATTTCATCTGTACTGGCTGCTGTGGGGTTCAGCTGTGGGGAGAAGCTGGAATCTCGTTGATCTTCCACCGCAGGGGGCCCCAAGTAGGTAGCCAGGCAGGGTTAGAGGTCGGCAGGCCGGCGCGGCAGCAGGAGCAGCAGAACTAGGGTGTTCTCCCCGGCAGGCTGTACACCCAGAGCGCCTACAAGAACGAGCTACTGACGACCACGGTGCCCGAGATCCAGAGGACCAACCTGGCCAACGTGGTGCTGCTGCTCAAATCGCTGGGGGTGCAGGACCTGCTGCAGTTCCACTTCATGGACCCGCCCCCGGAGGACAACATGCTCAACTCCATGTATCAGCTCTGGATCCTTGGGGCCTTGGACAACACAGGTGCGGTGGCCCTGGGAGCGGGAGCCTGGTGGGTGCTGGTGCTGGGTCTCTCCCTTTCCTCCCCCGTCTGGTGGAATATCTGGGTTTGCTCACCTCTCCCAGGTGGTCTGACCTCTACTGGGCGGCTGATGGTGGAGTTCCCACTGGACCCAGCCCTGTCCAAGATGCTCATCGTGTCCTGTGACATGGGCTGCAGCTCCGAGATCCTGCTCATCGTCTCCATGCTCTCCGTGCCCGCCATCTTCTACAGGCCCAAGGTGGGGAGGCTCGAGGACACTGCAGGGGAACAGCTGCCCTCTGAGTTACTCACACAGAACAAGGGCCAGGAATCCAAGTTTCCAGAGAATGATTTTGCAGTTTTCTGTTAAGCAGGTTTGGGTCGGGGAAGGAAGGGCTAGATTAGTGGTTCTCAGGAATGTTCTGGAAGTCCGCAGAGCACTTTGTATCTGCTCGTATGGTTGTTCCTGAGTCTTCATGGTTTAGAATAGTGTTCTATAAATTACTTCTATTATTCCTGTGTTGCTGGGGCAGCATGTTGATGTGTTTGCAGTTGTGTGTGTGAGAACCTCCAGGATATGCTCAGGGGGGCTGGACCTCCCATGCTTAGAGTGAAGGTCCTTTTTCCCTTCCCAGGGCCGAGAGGAGGAGAGTGATCAAATCCGGGAGAAGTTTGCTGTCCCTGAGAGTGATCATTTGACCTACCTGAATGTCTACCTGCAGTGGAAGAACAATAACTACTCTACCATCTGGTGTAACGATCATTTCATCCACGCCAAGGCCATGCGGAAGGTGGGGGCGGTGGCCCAGATGAGCAGGATGTGGGGACAACGGGTAGGAGGGGAGGGGAAGGAGGGCACCGTCCTGGCCTACCCTGTGTTCTGCTCCAGGTCCGGGAGGTGCGGGCTCAACTCAAGGACATCATGGTGCAGCAGCGGATGAGCCTGGCCTCGTGTGGCACCGACTGGGACATTGTCAGGAAATGCATTTGCGCTGCCTATTTCCACCAGGCAGCCAAGCTCAAGGTGAGCCCCAGGAGCCCGGTGGAGTTGTGGCCCTTTTCTGGCGTGAAACCCGTATGAGGGCAAAGTTCTTCCTTTCCCCTGGAGCAGATCTGTAGAGCTGGGCTCCCCAAGCCTGCGTTAAGGGATGGGGTAGCCGCCCCAATAGGCAGTGCTTTCCTGATGTGGCCACTGTTGTGTCTTCCCCAGGGAATTGGGGAGTATGTGAATGTCCGCACAGGGATGCCCTGCCACTTGCACCCCACCAGCTCCCTCTTCGGAATGGGCTATACCCCGGACTACATAGTGTATCACGAGTTGGTCATGACCACCAAGGTGAGTCTTTTCCAAGGTGCTTGCATAGCGTAGGCCCGCCTGTCTGCGCCAGGCTCTTGTTACCCCTCACGGCCTTCTGGTGTGAGCGAGCTTTGGCTTGGGAGAGTTGAGGCCGCATGCATTGCTCTGTGGGGCGTTCGAGTAGGTTTTCAGTTGGGGTTTGGAGAAGCTCTGCACAGGGTTAACCTCTAGACTAAAGTGATGTCAGCAGTGCCAGTGGGATTGTTCCCTACTTGCTACTTGGGATGAGCAACGCTGATGGGGACATTAGACGCATGTTCTGAGGGGTTGGGCCTTTTCTCTTAGATACTAGGGGGCATTTTCTCAAGCATGGAGGAATCTGGATGGGGGAGGAAGGATTAAAATTCCAGCGTCTGGGACTTTTCCCTGTCTTTTTCAGCCTTGCAGCGTTGAGAGTAGGGCCCTTCTCATGTGGTTCCTAATTGCGGACCCACTCTGGGAGGGACTGTGGCCCTCCTGTGACCACCTTGCTACCCTTCTGCCCACAGGAGTACATGCAGTGCGTGACGGCCGTGGACGGGGAGTGGCTGGCAGAGCTGGGCCCCATGTTCTACAGTGTGAAACAGGCAGGCAAGTCGCGGCAGGTAAGGATCCTGCAGTTTCCGTGGAGGTGCTGTTTGCCTGTGGGGTGGATTTCTTGTGAGCCTGGTATTGAACACTCGTCATCTGGCCTCTTACTCCTCTCTCCTTACACAAGAGCTGCCATCCAGCCAGGCCGGTCTGTCTGATCTTCCCCCACCCACTCCAGTTGCTTGGTCAGCTGAGCCTTTAAGAAAAAACTTATTATTGAAAAGTCCAGGTATTTGTAAAAGTGGAAAAAACAGTATAACAAGCCACCATGGATTCCTCACTCAGCCTCTGCAATGGCAAGTCAGTCAGTCTGGTTTTGCTTATTCCCACCCCCTTCACACACAGCCGCTTTCATTTCTGGAGTATTTTAAAGCTTATCTCAGGCATCATGTTATTTCACCGTAAATACTTGAGTATGTGTCTCTGACTAAAAGTACTTTTTTTTTTTTTTAATGTAACCTCTGTGCCATTATCACTCCTAACAAAATGAATACTTACTGTCACTTAAGTCTCCAATCCCTCTTCACATTTCCCCATTTATCTCAAAGATGACTTTTTACGATTGATTTGCTTGAATTAGGATCCAGACATTGCCACTGGTTGTTATATGTGTTAATAACTCTTTTATTCTAGAATAGACTCCACCCCCACCTTTCTCTATGACATGGGTTTATTAGTACAACCAGATCATCTGTCCTGTAGAATATTCCATCTGATATATGTGGCTGATTGCTTCCTCCTGCTGGTCTTTGACCTGTGCCTCTATTTCGTGTATTTCTATAAGCTGGTAACTGGCCTAAAGGCTGATTAGATTCCGGTTCAGCATCGCTAGGTGAGGATGCTGTGAGCTTCCTTTAGGTGCCATCAGGAGACACGCGAGGCCAGGCGGCCCCACCTTTGATGAGGGCTGCAGTCGTGCTCCTGCTGCCCCGGCGCAGACTCTCCACCTACTCCTCTGTCTCCAGGGTTTGTGTCCATTGACGGCCACTGCCCAGGTCCATTATTTAGGGTTGCAGAATTGTTGGGCTTTGGCTTTCCCTGTTCTTAGCATCGTCTTCCCCACACTGGGCCCGTATGCGTCTTCCTATGTCCTTTCTAGCCAGGTGGTAATGTCTTCCCTAGTTTCCTGTGATTTCTGGCACAGTTGTGAACTTGATTTAAAAAAAAAAAGTGAGTACTTGGTGAACTGAGTGGAGTGCTGATTAGGACACAGGAGTCCAGTATCTATCTTGAATCACTGAAAAAAGTAGGTGTCAGCTGCGAAAGAACAGGTGGCGTTGGTGCTGGGGCAGGCAGCTGTGTGGCCCTTGCCCTGAGAGCTGGCCTGGATGACACAGCACCTGGTTCGCAGCAGCGACATGGGTGCAGACCAGGCCTCCTTGCCTGATGGTCCCCAGTGGGCTCAGCCAGGCCTCTCTCTCCCTTCTCTAGGAGAACCGCCGTCGGGCCAAAGAGGAAGCCTCTGCCATGGAGGAGGAGATGGCACTGGCCGAGGAGCAGCTGCGAGCCCGGCGGCAGGAGCAGGAGAAGCGCAGCCCCCTGGGCAGTGTCAGGTGAGCTTTGGCCTTGGGACCCTGGCTGGGATGGAGGCCACCTGGGAGGCTGCCAGAGACCAGGCCCTGATGCAGAGAGAAGTTGAATGTGTGACGGTGACTTGGTGACAGAAGTTGCTTGAGCACTGAGTGGTCATACGTGGCAGTGCGGGAGAAGTTCCAGACAACTTTAAAGGGGCAGATGTACATCTGCAGCTCCCAGTCATCGCCGTGTTGTCTTCAGGGCCTGAGGTGGCCTGGAGCAGCAGGCTGGGTCTCAGAGCTTTACTGACAAGCGAGGGGGTTGGAAACCACAGTGGAGGGGGAAGAAGAGTGTCCTGGCTCCTGTGTCTGTGCTGGTACCTGGAGTTAGGCCGGACTCCACAGGTCAAGGGCATGGTCCTCCACAAGACTGCTCTCACCTCCAATAAGACCAGCTGCAGGTCTGGAGGTCACGCTTACTCCCGACCAAGTTGCTACAAATTTGGTGATTGCTGTGAACTCCCTAAGTTTCAATAATTTGCTAGAATGACTCACAGAACTCAGGAAAATGCCTTCTTTATGGTTATAGTTTTATTATAATAATAAGGTACAAATCAAAACCAGCTAAAGGGGCCCACCCTGAGTTACCTCATTAGCATAAGCTGTCAAGTACGGTCTGAGGGGCCCGCCGTGCCTTACAGAGAAATCCAGTCACTTGGGGAAAGACCCTGAGGATGAAGGCAGGTTGGACTCTTTGTTACACGGCCGGAGTGGCCGTCTGGGAGGTGGACAGAAGGCTGCCTCCATAGCTCACCTAGGGTCTAGGAAAGGACTTGTTAAAAAACCTTAAACATTCCTTAGTGGATGTCAAAATGAGTGAGCTGCTTTTATTTTATTATGCTCCCAATCAACAACGGGGATGGCAAGGGGAGTGGAAACGTGCTGGGGGTGACATTCCTCAGCCCCAAAGCCTTGCACATGGGTTAGGAACAGCAAGGCCTCCGTCCTGCTGTGCAGCATGCTGGAGTGAGGAGCACTGTGTTTCCTACCCCTCTTTCTGTGTCTCCAGGTCTACGAAGATCTACACTCCAGGTCGGAAAGAGCAAGGGGAGCCCATGACCCCCCGCCGCACGCCAGCCCGCTTTGGCCTGTGAGCTGAGGCTGTTGCTGGAGAGGACGGCAGCCAGGTTTGGGGGCCTGAGCCCTCTGGCAGGAGTGCCCCAAGGTGGCGGGCAAAGCCTTTCATCTGATCACTTTCATCTGTGCACATCGCGGCCCCTGAGGGCAGTTCCTGCTGGACCAGGCTCTGCTACGGAGGAAGTGGGAGTTCCTCCGTGCAGGAGCGGGGCAGGCCGGGCTGCAGAGCAGCTGAGATGCTCCCAGGGCAACGGGAGGTGGCCAGACCCATCGCATCCAAATAAACTGGCTTGGACGCTTGGTGAATGAGTGACTTGGCTGTGACTATTTCTTTTTTAATCCTTGTGTAAAGCAGCAAAATAGACCTAGAGGGAATTGTAATTTGGTTAAAATTCAGAATTTGGAAATAAATTTATTATTTGTAAAATGCGATTGCATTTCTGACTTCCTTTCTCCTTCACCGCCCTGAATCATCCAGTAAAGAGAGGAGGGGTAGACCCCCTGCCCTGACTTGCCTTGGGTAGATTGTCCTAGAACTCCACACTTACTTCTGCACAGGGCAGGCCAAGTGCTGAGGGTGCCCAGTGGCTCCTGAGGCTGGTGGCAATGGCAGGCTGGCCTCGATGGCCTGGTAGTGGGAGGGGGTGAGCAGGAGCCCCTCCGGCTTTCCCCAGCAGTGGGTCGGCTGCTTTGAAGAGGTACGTGCTTGTGCTCAGAATGGCAGAGGTTTCTACTCTGCAGGTGTAAGGGCTGTTCACTGACTGAAAAATAGTGTAAAATGTTGCTTATTGATTTTTATGTGAAAGATGATCCCTATACCAGAATCACTAGTCTTTTCTCTTGTTAAACAGCCTTAAGTCCGCTGAGGTGGCTTTTTGGGTATTTGGCTCTTTGTGCCAACCATGGTCTTAATTTTTGTGTGTTTTTTTTACTTTTACAACTATTTTTCCACACACAGCATTGAACCATGGTCTTTATTTTGTGATTCCTCACAAAATGTGATTCCTCAGGGCTGGGCTTCTGCCAGGTGTGCTGGTCGGCAGGTTGTGTGCTCAGGAGCACCTCGGTACCAGGAAGGGCCCGATGTGAGCCCCTTGGTGCCTGGTTGTTGTTAGTCTTTCACCATTGAGTATGATGTTTGTTGTGGGTTTTTCATATATGGCCATTATGTTGATGGAGTTTTCTTCTATTCCTAGGTGAGTGTTTTTTTTTTTTTCAAACACGAGTGTTGTAACCATTTCTTTTTAATATCAGCCATTCAAACTACCTACCTTTTAGGAACTTACTTCTTTGGTTATTTCTTAATGAAGTAGTAGGCAGGCAACACTTAGCTCCCCAGGCACCACACTAATCAGCCAGGTCTTCTGCCTGCCTGGGCTCTCAAAGCCACATGGCTGGGTGACATATCCATGTTCTTCTGTCTCTGCTACCCTGTGCTCTCCATAACTCATTATCAACTTTGCTCTGGTGTAATGACGCCACAGGAAGTGAAAGACAACTTTGAAAAAAGTACAAAGAATCCAGAGATTGTCATTTTGGCCAACATATATGAAACCTTGTGGTCAACCACAGAGATAAAATGCCTTTTTAGTAGACTGGACTGGGGATTTTAACGACATTGAACTTTCATTTGAATAAATGGGACATGGGCTAGATTAGTATGAGATTTTTTCAGTCTTTGTTTTCTTTAGAAATAAACCCATCTTCTAAACCAAACGGGGAAACATAGTCAAAAGAGCATAAGCGGATAACAACCATCACAAAGGAGCCTGCCAGAGACGCCATCACTCCTGCCTCACACTGTACTTTGGAGCTTGCCCCTCCTAAGTCCTGTCAGGGCATTCTATGTGCCACGTCCCTATTAGTGATTTTCCTGGCCTTTATTTGTTCAGGGAAGGAGGCAAGAATATTTAAGAATCATTGCCAACCAGTGGATTTTCTTTCACTTTTCCTGTCCCCTCAGAAATGCAAGCTCTGTCATTTCTTTCTCTCCTTTTTTAACCTTAGTAGCTATTTCTCTCCATTTTATATAGACTAGAAATATAAATTCTAGATATGTACTCAGTTTAACAAAATCCTACCACAATAAAATAGTTTAGCTGTCTTTGGAGTTTGTTATAATGAAGTTTTACTTGTATTAAGGTGGCCTGGGAGAAAAATAAAGTTGTTAAAAGAAGGAATGGAATATGGAGGCCAGGGAGCAAGCAGATGGCTGTCTCTCCCTCCCCCACTTGGAAATGCATTGCCTATTTATTTCTCTTCCTTTCTTTTGGGTCTCAGGTTTACTTTTCTTTTTGAGGCTTTTAGATTTTTTTCTTCTTTTTAAATTTCAGATAGAGATGGAAAGGAAAAAAAGGAGCTAATTGTCTCTTGTTGGTTTAAAAACTAGTCCAGATAATCCGGATGCTTACTTTGGGAATTATATAGCTTCCCTATATAAGCAAGGGAGACTGATATATCCAGAGAAAACAGGTATGAACATGTTGCTGGGGGGTTGTAGGGGCAGAGATGTCTGCAAGACACCAAGAGCTCACCAAAGCTGCTGGGCTCATGCTCATGTGTTTATTTTAGAGTTTGGGCCTGGAGATGGTAGTACTGTTTCAAAGCTCACTTCGTTCCAGGAAGTGGACAGAACTCAGCAAAATGTCAGCATCTTGAAAAACAGGCTGGGACCTGTAAAAGCTGATCCAGGTCAAGAGAGAGGGGCGGGAACTCACTGTCCTCTGAGAAACGTGTGAGGAAATGATGCGCAGGGCGAGTCGCTGCTTCTAGCAATACGAGGAACCTGAGGGAATAGGGAGGAAAAGAGAGTTTTGACTTGAGGAGAAATTGAGGTGACTCCTCAAGGACTGGACTCGTGGCCAGGCAGCTCTGTTGCAGGGTGACTTCTTCCCTCTGGGGTAACGTGGAGTTTACAGGTGGCAGGAAAGGTGGCTGTGAACCAAGGCTGAGTAGGTGGCTGGGGTGCTCTTGTGGGGTTGCCAGACAGGTAACAGGAGGAAGACACCTATTCTGCCTATTCACCTCTTGTCCCCAGACTTCAGAAGGACTGGATCAGGGGAGGGGCTGGGTCTTAGGTATGAGGCACGTGGTATCACCAAAGGTTCTTAGATAGAATGGGCCTTAATTTGCCTCTTCCCTCTACAGACATGGAAACAATTATCTTTGGTTCAGAGTAGCTAAGCAAATGTCTTGAAGTCATGAAATCCCTGTTTTCTTCTCCCTATTTGAATTCCCAATCTAGTGATTTAAAAAAAAAAAAAAATCACACTTTTTGTGATTTTTATGTCCCGTCTGACATATGGGACAAATGGCAGATGTACCCGAGCAGTGGGGCATCCCGATGAGCTTGGCGATGTCCATTCTTTGGCCCGTGTCCTGGGATGTCCCCTTCCAGCCCAGTGGACTGCACAGTTTCCCCTTCTGTGCGGGCTCCGCTCTGCTCGGGCATAGGGCTTTGGTGCACGGCCGGGTGCTCCCGGCTTTCATTTTCTTCTCCTCTATCTCGTTCTTCAGCTTCTTGTTTTCCTGCTGCAGGTGGACCATTACGTTGTGGAGGTGGCTATGGGAAGGAGAGGAAGGACAGGTGGGTGTTTGGTCTTCTTGATCTGCTTGGTTCCCTGCTGGAGAGGACAGATAAAGGCATCACAGGAAAAAGGGTGCGGGCGCCCTGTTCCTTTTGGAGCTGGCCCCTTGCACACGATGTGGAAATGGAGGCCTTTGTGTATTCTGCAGAGGACGCTCAGGCCTGGGCTCCGGGGGGACCCAGAACTAGTACTCCTGACCGCCTTGGTCAGCTGTGGCCCTGTTTTCTTATCTGTAATACGGAGACAGTCAAGCCTCACCTGCCTGTTGGGGTTCATAGAAGGATCTGGTTTGACAGATGATAGTAATTTGATTTGAGGAGCCAGCTGCTATGGACAACTGTGTTCACACATCCGTGGGTTCTCACGGACAGGCCTGGGAAACTCTCACCTGGTGAGAGTTATCAACATTTTACAGAAGAGGCTATGGAGGCTGTCACGAGTGTACCAAACAAATGTGTTCATTTTCTAAGTGCTCCCTGATGAACGGTATGGAAGCACTGTCCTAAGGTTTGTCATGACCTGTGACTTTACCACCTCCCAAATCTCAGTTTTAGACATTCACCTTTCACCTCTATTCTCAAACTGTAAATACTGCTCCTCCCATTCCTCACTCTCAGCCAACCCAGCTTTGACTGTGCAGGTGAAGCGAAACCACAGGGAAGGGTGGAGCAACAGGCAGAAGGAGCCCAGGTCCCCAGACGACCAGGTGGAACAGAGGGACCCACCAACCTGAGCTGCTCACTCAGAACAGTCCACGAAGAGCGTTCCTTCCATGTCCCTTCATCCGGATCTCTGTTGCGGCTTAGCCCCTACCCTAGCTAATCCAGCCTGACTTTCAGTGCCTGTTCCCTTCTCAGCATCTTGACCTCTGAGAATCATTGTGAGTGACAGCAGGAAGGAGCACAGAGACTATTAAACACCCTGTGTATGCTGGTGAGGGAACTAAGGCCCAAAGAGGTTAAGTGATGTGCCCAAGGTCATGTAGACACAGATTCAGGACTCAGGGGATCTTTCCAAAGTACCATGACTTTAGGGGGCCTGATGCACCTATCAAATGATAGCCACCCCTGGCTCCTTGCTGACCCTTCCCACTGGGTCCCAAGAAGCAGCGGGGTGGTGTTGGGTGACTTACTCCTTTTCACCAGTCAGCTTGGCGATGTATTTGACCTGCTCACGGAGCTTGTTTCCTAGTTTCTCATTAGCGATCCTGTAATAAAATTCATGGGAGGGAAGAGTGGCCAGTTCCCCGGTCTCCTGTGAGCAAGGGCACAGCTGGCTGAACGGGGCACTGGGTGTTCTCAGCAAGGCTTCTGCTGGGTCCTAGACCCCACATGCATCACCCTGTCCCCAAAGCTGGCGTTGTCCTAGCACCTGGCAATTAAGGGGACTCTGTACTCAACTCCTATGCAGAATCCTTGTGTTCCCCAGGTGAGTTGCAGGGAATGAGTTCAAGGGGTCCAGGCAGTGAAGCTGGATCCCAGGATGGGAAGAGGACATTTGAACCCCAGCGAAGCATTTCTCCATCTCGGAGCTGCTCTGTTTCTAATTCTGCAGGGCTTTCCAAACCAGCCTGAAGGGTTGAGCCTCCTCTGTCTTATTCCCATGTCTTGGATGTGGGCTGAGCTTGGATTGGTCTCCCAGGAGGGCAGGGCCTGTGTGTGTGTGACTAATCTTTGGCACCTGTTTGGCTCCTCAGCTCAGCCCAGGCCTGGGGACCCTGCTTTCCTCCCCCTCTCCTTACTCACTTCTGCTCTTTTGCCCATTGCTCCATGTTGGTCATGATCTGGTCATTGTCTCGGTGCATCCTGCAGGGGTCTTTGGGCACACACCGCTGGGGCAGGCAGCACGGCTTCAGCACAAGAAGAAAACGAGACAGTAAGGGGTGGGAGCCCAGCCTGTCACCCCCTCCTCCCTAGTCAGGCCTCTTCTTTCTTCCTGGGGGAAGAAAGCTCAACTCTGCTGTCCAATCTGAGGCCAGAGTTGGTGTTGCCACACCAGGACCTCCACCTCCAGCTACGCAGGTTGCATCTCACACAAAGGAGACTTCTCTGAGGAGGCACCATTTATAGCAGAGACACAGTGAATTTGTACTTAAAATAATGATTTTCAGGTTGAAAGCATGAAAGTATTTTGTTCTAAAAAGGCAGTATGTTAAGCCAAATTTCTAACACATGGAAGAAAAATATCTGGAGGAAAAGATGACTTCTTTCTAATTCAAGCAAAGGCCCTGTGGCTACCCCAAGATGTCCTGTGGCCTCTTCCCATGAACATCAGTGCTCAGGGAGCCAGGCTTGGGACATGCCCCAAAGGTCACTTAGCCAATTCTACTGTAGGGTCCAGGGTGGCTGAGAGTGGCAGAATGTACTCTGGAGTGGGACTGCCCGGTGGGTTGTCTAAGTCACGGGTGGCTGAGGTACCTGTCAGTCTCTTCTCTGGAATGAGGCCTTTGTTCTGCTCAATATCTATCAGCAAAGCCCCAGGAATACAGGTGGGTTGAGAGAGCAGCTGTGGCCCTAGAGTACCCAGGCAGGCCCTACTCTGTGCTGAATGGGGGATGTCCTCTCCTTGCTCCCAGGCACCTCTACCCCATCACTGTCTGGCATCTGGGTGGCCACAGGATGTGCTGGGAGGCACCCAGAGGGAGTGACCAGAAGCCCAGGCGTGCCCACCTCCTTCTCATCTGCAAGGAGGTTCTCTTTCAGGGTGGCCATTTCCTCCTGGAACTCCCTGAGCTGCTCCTCTTTAGCTGCCAGCATCTTGAGGTCATTCTGGTGCTGCTTCTGCCACTGCAGCACCTGGCAGCTCATCTCCTCTAGCTTCTTGTCGAAGGCATGCACCTGCACAGGAGCTCAGAGTGAGGGGGGTGCCCAGCTGGCCTGCCCGACCCCCAAGGACCTGTGACAGGTCCTTGCTTTCCCACCTTGGGAGACTTGCTGGGGGTATGTTATTCCCAGCAGCCAGCAGAGGGCACCCCTGCCCTGAGCTTTGCCACCTCTGCCTGAAGTTCAGGGAGCCCACAAAGTGGAGGGAACCCATTGGCCCAAGGCAGGGGTGGGGAACCTGCGGCTTCAAGGCCACACGTGGCCTTCTAGGTCCTTAAGTTCGGCCTTTTGACTGAATCCAAATTTTACAGAAGAAAGTCTTTTCTTTTTATTAATACATAATTGTTCATCTTTTGTATTTTTATTTAAAAAAAAAACCAAAGAATAAAATAAGTTTCAGTGAAATAATCCTCCCAGATTGACCAGCACAATTAGAACATTAGTAAGCAATGAGGGCTAAAGCGACAGGTGCTACGCTCATAATTTAGCTCTAACGTCCCCCGCCTGACTGGTGCCTTTACCACAGAAGGCTGGCTGGTGAGGGTTTATCGGGGTCCAGTACACCAGTTTGCTATCAGCTTTTGACAACAGTGCACTGTTTCTGTTTGAAGTGGAATTTGTGAATAGTTACACAGCTTGACAGTATTTTTTTAATTCAGTCTGCTTAAAGCCCATCGTGTAAAAGACCAAGAGAATGCTGGAGGAAGAAAACAGATTTTATTTTTTGAGACACAGTCTCACTCTGTTACCCCGGGTAGAGTGCAGTGGTGTCATCATAGCTCCCTGCAGCCTCAAACTCCTGGGCTCAAGGGATCCTCCTGCCTCAACCTCCTGAGTAGCTGGGACTACAGGAGCATGCCACCACGCCAGGCTAATTTTTTTTTCCTATTTTTAATAGAGATGGGGTCTTGCTCTTGCTCAGGCTGGTCTCAAACTCCTGAGCTTCAGCGATCCTCCCCGCTCAGCCACCCAGAGTGCCAGGATTACAGGAGTGAGCCACCACGCCCAGTCAAAAACAGACTTTTTAATGAGGCTTGGGAATTGCAATATTATCTTGTTTCTGCTAACGATAAGATGAATTGCTTGCTTTGTGATACTGCAAGATTAACATTAAAGACAATGTTCATCAGCATTATAACACTCATAAGGACCACAAATATTTTAAATTAGAGGGAGAGGCACGAAAGGATGTATTACAGAAATTAAAAGATGAAAAGCAAAGACAATTTTTTCAAGCAGCAGTAAGACCTAGAAATAATGCCACTGAAGCAACTTATGAAGTAGCTTATATACTCGGGGGAAAAGGGAAGCCATTCAGTGATGTAGAAATTGTGAAAGAATGCATTGTCCAAGTTGTAGGATGCTTAGACCTCGATTATGTTTCAAAGTACAAACAACTGCCTCTTTCAAGAAGAACCATGACTGGCAGCATGAATTAGCCTTCAATTTAACAGAACAACTTCATGCAATACTTCAAAAGGAAGATATATATTATCCAATAGCTTTGGATGAATCAACTGACACTACTGACATGGTGCAGATTTTATACTTCATTCAGGTCATAACAGAAGATTTTCTTTGCTACGAAGAGTTACTTGCTTTGGGCACTCTTGTGAACAGAACACAGGGAAGAGATATCTTCAACAACTTTCAAGATAAATGTGAAGTTGGACTCAATTTGGTAAATTTAGTGAGTGTATGTACAGACAGTACACTTTCCATGACAGGAAAACAAGAAGGGTTTATTGCACAGCTTAAAAAAAAAAGTGCCCTTATGAGAAGTGATAGAAAAGAGGTTTCTTTGGTCTCTCCACCATGTGAGGCTACAATACAACGTGGAGACAACCATCTGTAAACCAGGAAGACGGCCTTCACCAAGAACCCAACCATGCCCGTGCTGGTACCCCATCTTGGATTTCCAACCTCCAGACCTGTGAGAAATAAATAGTTATTGTTTAAGGCACAAAAGAAAAAAAAAGTATTAACAGATACAGATGCTCTCTTTTCGTTGCATCTTGTATCAGTAAAATCTCTGTGCTAAAGCTACTATTTTATTAATAAGTGACACTTTGCAACAAGTTATTGGCATTATTAACTATATTCCTACAAATGCAACATGGCATCGTCAGTTTCATATTATGCTAAAGTTCAACTATGAGATATTTACTGTGGATTTGCCTTATCATTCTAAAGGATGTTGGCTATCCCAGCGACAGGTGTTAGCCAAAATTTTATCTCTGTTCTCACAGATAAATTTTATGAAGAAGAGAATCAGCAATGTGAATTATTGAAAGAAGATTTCTATAGGAATGCAGCATTTCTGTGTGATATCACATCAAAATGACTTGAATATTTCTTTGCAAGGTAAAACCAAGTCTCTATATGATATGTGGCAAAAAAAAAATTCAAGCATTTTGAAAAAAAATGATCTCTATCTTTTTTCAAAACATTTTTTCTTCAAAAGGAAATTTCCGATGAACATTTTCCCCAGTTAGCAAGGTTACTGGTGAGCAGGATAACAGTGTTATGGTGGAAACTTACTAGGTGCTGATACGCTAATCATCTGAAGAATACGCAGCTGTTATAGACCTATTAATTGGAGAACACAATGAAAGGTTGCTTCACTGACTCTGAGAATCATGAAATCACACTCGAATTAGCATTTCAGCCTCACCTAGTTGATATCACCACGGAACTTAAAGAACTACAGGTGGAATTGATGGAGCTCTCAGTAGATGACATTTTAAATTCATTGTTTGATGCTAAGAAAGATCCAATTTAAATATAGAAAAATGCGGTAGAATACCCATGCCTTCAGCAACATGCCTGAAAAATGCTTTCTTGCTTTTCAACCACTTATTGCTGTGAATCTACATTCTCCTACCTAGCCCAAATCAAGACTCCCTTAAGGTCACAAATGACTGATACCCATCTAGAGGGTCAGCTGAAACTGTGGACTTCCCAGCTACAACCAAATATTCAGATGCTTTCCAACAAAAAGCAGACGCAACAAAGCCATTAAACGGTTAGTTAGGCCAGGAGCAGAGGCTCACTCCTGTAATACTAGCACTATGGGAGGCCGAGGCGGGAGGATAACTTAAAGTCAGGAGTTCGAGACCAGCCTGAGCAAGAGCAAGAACCCTGTCTCTACAAAAAAATAGAAAAAATTAGCCAGGTGTGATGGTGCACGCCTGTAGTCCCAGCTACTCAGGAGGCTGAGGCAGGAGGATCACTTGAGCCCAGGAGTTTGAGGTTGCTGTGAGCTCGGCTGACACCATGGCACTCTAGCCTGGGTAACAGAGACTCTAACTCAAAAAAAAAAAAAAAGTTAGTTAACTTTAAAATTAACAAATAATTTTCATTTTTTGAAATTATTAAGTACAGAGTATTAATAGTTAGATTTTTACAAATTACTGTACGTTTTTAAGTAAAACTAATTGCAGTTTCTTGAATGCAGCCTTATTTGATCACATCTAAATTAATACAGTTTTCCAACATGACAATGTTCCCCACCCTTGGCATAAGGGAATGGCTGAGTGCTAAATAATTCTGGATGCAAGAGGTGACCTTGCAGATTCAGGAAGGCAGCCCCAGCCTCTAGCTTCTCCTTACCTCTATCTCGCTCTCCTG
Organism: Eulemur rufifrons; assembly: GCF_041146395.1. Lineage (NCBI taxonomy): Eukaryota > Metazoa > Chordata > Mammalia > Primates > Lemuridae > Eulemur > Eulemur rufifrons. The sequence goes on along the minus strand of NC_091005.1, from coordinate 14,727,660 downwards.
GTGGAAGCCCTGCAGTTTTTTTAATTCCACATTGAGCTTTTTCATCCTCTCCTCATAAGCAATGATTTCGTCTTCCAGCTGACATTTCTTCTCTTGGGTCTGTGTCAAGCTTCGTTGCATGTTCTTTGTCTCCGAGGTGGCATGATTGAGCTTTCGGTAAAGACAAAGGGATGAGAGTGGCCCAGACCCCTTTGGGCCTGGCTAGTGAGTCCTGAATGGAGAAGGGTTCCAGTCCCTCCCTGCCCTCTGCCCAGGGTGGCACATACGATCACCTTGCCTAGTGTCCCAGAGAGGGGTGGGAAGTGACAGTGGTTGGTTTTCTGTACCTCTCTTTTGCTCCCCACTCCTCCCCCATTCCTTCTCTCTCCAGTCACATGAATTGATCAGCCAGGCACAATTAGCACAGGATGGGCATGAACTTCCCTGACAATCCAGGCTTTGGGAAAACCTTGCTTCTGAGCTACCCATGGACAGAGAGACTTGTTAGATTTGGCCTTCATCTTCCCCCCGGCCCCCCAAAGCTTCACTAAGGGGAAGCAGACCTCCTCTGGACAGACATCTCAGCCCATGCAAGGGTTTGAGGCAGCCCTGATGATGGCTCCTGCGCCTCTCATGCTACCCTGACATTTCTTTGCCCTAAACAGCCCTGGAGACGAGAGGGTGTGGCCTCACCTTCTCGAGGGCTTGTGCCAGGTCATCTTGGCAGGCAACTGACTTCCGGGACAAGGCTTCATAGGTTTCTTTGGCGACCATGGTCTGGAGACAGTGCTTCTCCTTCTGCAGAGCCTTGTCCACCTGGGCCTCCAGATTCCGTATGGACTCCTTATGAAGGGTTATCTTTAGTGGGGAGAACATCACTGTCAGGCCTCCAGCTCACGGCCACACAGGCATTCTCTGTGACTACAAGAAATGGACAAGAGCTGGGCTCTCTTCTCCCTGTAATAACCTGCAGGGCAGTCTGTGATCATGCCCACATCTTCACCTCCCTGTTGTGAAAGGTAGAACTGTCTTTCCAGGCCCTTCTGCACCTTTCCACCCACATTTCACCTTCTAGTTAGCACATCTGCAAGTACCAGGAATATCGGAAGTCACTTTCACGGACTCCGCAGCCTTTGATAAAGATCTGGAATCCAATTCTAGGTTAGTAGACATGATACAATGTTTCCTCTATGTTTTATGCCTCTTAGTTCCTGACATCATTCACTAGACTTGACGGGCCATGAAAGCAGGACTGTGTGTTTTGTTCACTGCCGTATCCCCATCACTATAGTTCAGGGTGCTCAGTAAATGCTAAATAATGTTTTTGTTTTGAGTGAGTGAAATACTGCTTTGTTTGGAGTTAGGGATCAATTGAACACATAGTTCTGGTAGAAGTGTGTTTAAATTTGTGTTTTCCTCTAGTAGTGAGTATACATGGTATAGTCAAAAGGGAGTTGAGAATTGTAGTCAGAAAATCAGGGTTGGGGTGGGGAAGGGAGGGATATATACCTACATGATGGGTGCAATGCGCACGACCTGGGGAACAGACACGCCTGGAGCTCTGACTTGGGGGGAAAGGCGGTACAGGAGCAACGTATGTAACCTGCAATTCTGTATCCCCCATAACAAGATGAAATAAAAAAAAAAAAAAAAAAGAAAATCAGGGTTGAGGTCCAGGTTCTATCATTTACTTATTTCTCTGGCCTCAGTTTCTGCTTCTACAAATTAGGCTAATTTCAACTGTTTCTTTTACAGAGTTTTTGTGATGATCAAATGAATGATGTATATAAAAAGGGCTTTGTAAGGTGTGAGTCACGATACGACTGTGAGTTATTATCATGAACATGAAGAGCAATTAGCCATCTTCCTATATTAAATACAGGACAGAGATCTGCTTCTAAGTCTGGAAGCAGGAGGGAGACCTTAGAAATTCATATGTCTGCCTTTTGTTCTCTGGTATGCTATTTAATAGTACACCTGCATCCTAACTTGGCCATACATAAAGAAATGCATTCTTTTGGGTTTTCTTGCTTTATTTGCAATAACTACTCAGTGCTTGAAGTTTATTACTCTTTCAAATGGAATTTTGAGTATCATTGGCCCTGGAAATTAGTGAGATGAAAAGTGTTAGATTAGACTTCTGACCCTATATTTTATATGCCCTGCTGGTGAAGCTATTCCTAAAGATGAAATAATTTGGTCTTCTGGAAATAGAAGTGAATCTTTTCTGGGGATTTCTGACACACATGGAGTTGGCTGGGTCTGCCCAGTAAACCAGGGGAGTCATTGGAGAAACGACAATTCACTGTAAGTGCTTGATAAGTGGTGGCTGAACTGAGAAATGTCACCATGGAAGTGAGATACTACAACTAAGGATGGTGAAAAAAAAAAAAAAATCACTATCTTCCAGAAAAAATGGAAGCTTTATTTTAGATTTCTCTAACATGAGTGGTTTAACTTGGAGAAAGATACTAAAAGATATAGACATATGTAAATTACAGAATCAAGGAGTTCTACAAAAAGATCTACTCTCTCCCCTGCTAAAAGTATTAGGTCTTGATGGTTTGATAGGTGGATTCCATTAAGTCATCCTCGATTCCTTGTCTTCTCCAACATTCATTCCATCAGATTGACTGGTCAATTCTACTGCCAAAACAATGCTGAATTCGTTTCCTTGCTTCTGCACCGGCACCACGCTATCCTGGACAGCAATAGCATCCAAACTTGTTTCCTCACTTCCACACCTACCCCTCTCTCCAATCTATTTCTACACATTAGTCAAAGTTATATTTTGAAAACTTAGATCAAACTGTCTCCTCTCTTCCTTTAAAGAATTCCCATCAATGCCTTTCCATTGCTCTTTGAATAAAACCCCAATTTCTTAACAGAAGCCACAATGTCTGCCCCTGCTTATCTTTTTAATTTCAATATGTGTACATATTTTTATTTTAGGTTATTATGTATGAAATGTCAGATTTCCTTAAGTACTTAGTTGACAGTTGATATCTTTCACATTTCACTTTGATACGTCTTGTTTTATTTTTATTGTGAAGGTACATCCTCATTCTTTCAAAGGCATGGTTTGGCTTGTGATTATCTTTCAAATTTTTTTAGAGAAATTTTTGTGAAACCATGATAAGTCAAAAATTCGTGTTATTTCTGAATATGAGTTCCATTGTGGAACCAATGCAGCATAGATAGCTCAAAATACCAACAAAGTGTTTGGGAAGGATGTGGCTAATGAATGCTGGGTATGTTGATGGTTTGAGAAGTTCCATTTTGGTGATTTTAATCTTGAAAAGTAGCCACCTGGATGACCTGAGACCAAGGTGTATAATGATGAGCTGAAAGCTGTAGTGGAAGCGAATCCATCTCAACCTACGTGTGAATTAGCGAAGTTTGAGGTTCCTATTCCAACATTGGACCATTTTAAACAAACCAGCATGATAAAGAAGCTGGATAGATAGATGGTTTCTGCATGAATTAAACAAGTGAGCATCAGAAGAGAAATCGTCTCGAAGCTTGCCTTCTTTGCTGTCATGACATAAAAGAGAACCATTTCTACACCATATTGTTACGTGTGATGAAAAATGGATTCTTGTTGACAATTGCCAAGTGTTCAGCAAAATGGTTGGATAAAGATGAAGTGCTGAAACAGTCCAAAACCAAATATTCATCAAAAAAGCTAATGGTATCTGTTTGGTGGTCCAGTGCTGGTATTATCCACTATAGCTTCATGAAACCTGGTCAGTCAATTACAGCGATGTCTACTGCAACCGATTCGATGAAACAATGAGGAAGCTTGCAATTAAGCAGCTGAGATTGGTCAATAGAGACAGGCTGATCCTCTTGCAAGACAACACTTGACAACATGTCACACAAACAATGCTGCTCAAACTACAGAGGCCAGAATTGGAAACTCTCTGTCATCCACCATACTCACCAGACCTTGCACCAACTGACTACCACTTCTTACAGGCTTTGGACCACTTCTTGCAAGGAAAACTATTCAATTCTCAAGAAGCTGTGGAAAACACCTTTCACAATTTCATCACCACTCACTCTCCAGGCTTCTTCGCTGCTGGCATAAATACGCTACCATTAAGATGGCAAAACTATTGATAGTTTAGGTGCATATTTTGATTAATTGTACTGCTTCTTGTTTGAGATATAATAAACTAAAATTTTGAATCCATATTGGACATTTCATATTTAATGACCTAATATATCAATATCTCTCTTGATCAATACATTTCAGTCATACTGGCCTTATTTCACCTCTTAGAATGTACCAAGTATTGTATTAAAAGAATGATACATGATGCAGAATCAGGACTCATGCTAAAAATGCAAGGATTAATTAATTAATTAAACATTTTAAATTATTACTTTAAAATTTCTGCCCTTCCACAATTAATTTTATTCACCACATTATTGATTGATTCAAGGAGAAAGATGATATAATCATATCAATGGTTTCCTTAAAAAAAAAAGCATTTGATAAAATTCAACATCCATGCTGATGAAACTCTTAGCAACTGAGGAATTGAAGAAACTTGATAAAGGATAGCAACAAGAAACCTATGGGGAACGTCGTACTGAAATAGATACATTCCACTAAAGTTAAGAGCAAGAAAAAGATGCCTGCGAACACTACTGTTGTTGGAAATCACACTGTAGGTACTTTCCAGTGAAATAAGGCAAGAAATATAAATAAATATAAATATTGCAAATAAATATTTAGAAAACTGTTGTTGTTTGCAAATGATATAATCATCTACTTTAAAAATCTATGAGAAGCAACGAAAAAACTATCACAACTTATAAAAGAGTTCAATAAAATGTCCAAATACAGAATGAATATATTAAAAAGAAATAAAAATAAATGATCTGGGCATGGTAGTGTGCACCTGTAGTCCTATCTACTTGGGAGGCTGAGGCAAGAGCATTGCTTGAGCCCAAGAGTTTGAGACCAGCCAGGGCAACATAGCAAGACCCTGTCCCCCCACCAAAAAAAAAAAAAGCACTTTCTTGTTATCTACAATAATTAATTATAAAATATAGTGGGAAAATATTCTAGAATCAAAGAGATGGAAAAGATCTCAAGATATATTGCCTTGATTTCAAATGGGAAATTAAAAATTAAAATATGGAATATTGAATAAAGGAAGGGCATTCTAGAAAGCAAAACTAAGCCTCTTTCTAATGACTGTTTCAATTAATTCAGTAAGTTTATCACATGTGGGATATGCTTTTAAAAAGTTGAATATGCTCACACACACAAAAAAATCCCTCTAGCTTTTTGATTCCCATTAAAGGAATTCAGAAGTTAATGCTTTTACTTCCACATGTACATGTCATCTTTCTTTTGGAAAACATGACAAGAAGCCTATATTAAATACTTAGGCAGAATCCCTTATATTCAGGAAGGTTCCTTAGGGATCTGAGTGACTCAGACCTCAACTCTGGATCATATTAAAGGTGAGATTTATGTCACTGGAAGACAAAACTCCAGAAACATCAGTATCTTAGACCTGTGCTATATAATACGGTAGCCACTAGCTGAATGAGGCTATTTACATTTAAATAAACTCAAAATTAGTTAATGTTAATTAAAATTATAAATTCAGCTCCCCAGTTATACTAAGCCATATTCCAAGCACTCAATGGCCACACGTGGCTAGTGGCTGGAGTATTGGCAGCTCAGACATACAACTCTTCCATCATCACAGAAAGTTCTATTGGGCAGTGCAATTCTTACATTTATAATAGACTTACCATTTTAAGATTTAAAAAAAATATTATGATAGAATAATTGCTGCTTGGTCTTTCCTTTGTAACCCAAGAGACCATCTACCAAGGTGCTATCGTTTTTCTTGCCCAGAAAGAGGGACTGTATTTAGTTGAGGGAAGTGTCACTGCTCATGAACAAGGAGCAAGGGAATAGGTGTTAGAGCTGATGGTTCAGGTTCAACACTGCTTCATCTCATCACTTACTGGTCAGCGACTTTGGGCCTCAGCCTTTCTTTCATCTCTGATGCATGTCTTGTTGGGAGTAAAGCAGGTGGCAGAAATGTGAAGAGCTTAGGTAGGCAATAAATAAATGATGACTAAATTCAAGCATAGTGCCTAGCATGTGTGCCAGGCCATTTACTCCTTTCTGTCTTTTCATTTGTGTAATGAAACATAACTGTGTCCCCTCCTGTCCCCTTTGTGTGCTTCGTGACAAGTTTTGGAAGTGTTCCCTAGCAAATTGCCCCCAAAATGGAATTCAGTTAACTCTGGTCTAAAGGGCAACATCGTAAGACTTGATGCCAATGCCCAAATAGTTTGGAGACTCCACCAGCTATAAAATAAAACCTTCCACATATAGAAGACACATTTCTTTGGCTTAGCAACCAGGTGCTAAAGGGTTATCCCGCTTTACGGAAAGAAGGGGGGCTGCAGATACCACAGAATGCACAGTTGGCTGAGCAGTCAGTCGCATTTCTGTGGTGGAGGAGGGATAGGTATAGATTTCTGGTTAAGGGTCACAGGGTTCAAGTTCCTCACCTTCATGGAGTTCCTATCTACTGACCTCTTTATTCAGCTCTTGGACGACTTGCTGACTGGCACTGTATTTGCTGAGAGTGGTTTCCAGTTGTGTAGAACAATGCATTAACTCTGCTCGGACATTCTCATTTTCGTCCTCCAGCTTTCTTGTATTCTCCTTCCACTGTTCCCCATCAAGGAATAAAGCCCAGGAAAGAGGTGTTAACCTGAGACTACTATAAAATCTCCACTCCTCCTTCCTGCACCCACAGCAGCTCCCTGCTCCACCCCACGGTGTCCTGGGCCTTCTCACTTTCCTCCTCACTGGCCCTTGCTGCCTTCCCTCCCTTCTTTCCTGAGGTCTGAGCACCCAGGCCTCTGCCTTCCTCGAGGCTCACCTAGCTTCATTCACATCTGGCCCTGGACTCATAACCCTGACTCTTCCCAGATTTTCCTTCTCACCGACTTTTCTTTCTTTTTTGTTTCCTGTCGCAAAGCTTCAAGTTCTTCCTCCAGCAACTTCTCCTGTTCTTTGCTCTTTTTCAATTGTTCCCGTTTCTCCTCCAGTAACTTTTTTTCATCCTGAAGCTCCTCTTCCAACTTGGTTTTGAGGCAGGATAGCTCCTTGTGCTGAGAAAATAAAGAGTGGGCTGGAAGACAGTCTTAGACTACACTATATCTGGGGAAAAATAATCCAGACAATTGCACACAGGGAAGGCTGAAATAAACATGAGGACAATTCCTTAATTATATAGCATATGCAATAAAAAATTTTCTTCTGATGTTTGTAATATTTTTCCTTGTTCAGTTAGATATACCAATTTATTTTATTTATAGATCTAATTCTCACAGCATTGGCCTTCTCTCCTACATACTCATCAAATCTTTCCACGTAAAAACTTCTTTGAATAAAGTTTTAAAAAAATCTCAGAAAAGCACAAAAAGAATAATTCAGATATCAAAGACTTTAAATTGACTGACAAGAATAGCTTTTGAGTCCTAGAAAGAACAACATTGTCTTTTGATTACTTTTAAGCTTAACCCTGAAAATACTTATTATTGGTCACAGAAACTGGTGCAGAGTAGCTGGCTTAGTATCCTAACACAAATACTAGACAACTAGTTTGCATAGATTAGTGATGACATTGTCCACCAATATGTTTAATATATTTCATCTTAAGCAGAGCAAACACTTGAGCTGTCTGCCTACTTGCCCTTCCTACCTGGTGCTGGATTTTTTTGATATGATCTAGCAGTTCATTTATTTTCACATCCTGCTCAGCTGCTGTCTTCTGAAGCTGCTTCTTTTCCTTGTCTGAATTTTCAAGCTTCCTCAGGGCCTCCGAGAGTTCTGATGACAACTCCTCTATCCGTTTCCTAAAGCAAAATGACATAAAGAGGAAGATGGACTTCAGTGCCTGTGTTGATGGATTGTGGAGCTGGCCCCACAGGGAGTCCTTGCTGTCCCACTCCTGGTTCTGGCTGGCTCACAAGGGAGGTTCTGGCTGGCTCACCCCTCTGGAGGTGAGTTTGAAGTACCTGGACAATGCTTTTTCCTCTTCAGCCATCGAGGACTCCTTCTGCAGCTTCTGAATTTCTTTCTGCAGTTCCTGGATGGTGTCTGCCTTCTGCTTGTCCTGGAAAATGCAATGCTGCAGTTTCCTCTGGGCATCCTCCAGGTTCTTCTCTGCCAGCATGGCCTCATCTTTATATTGGGCTACTTGCTGAGCTGTGGAAGCCAGGGGACGGGGCACATCCGTGTAAGAAGGGAGGATGTGTAAAGACCAGACTCTCACATCAGCCTGGTTGCAGAGTCTGTTCGCCCATTTTGTGGCCTACTTCAATTCCCAACCTGTCCTTATTTCTCTCCATTTCATTATCAGTCGTAAGGAGCTCTATTAAATTATCTGTCTTCACCTACCCCTCAGCTGTGGACTCTTTCTGGATTAAAATTAAACAGATTGATGGAAATTGCTCAGTATCTCCTGTGTGACTCTTACGGTCATTAGAGACAAATCCCGACCCTCATGGAGTTTAGAGTCTGACAAGAGAGCTGTAACCAGCTCACCTGCTATTGAGAACGGTGCCATGTTAAATTCGCACCGACTATGAGCTCAGGAAGAGAGATCAGTGTCGGGTAGAGCACTTGGAGATGGACTTGTGGAGGAACAGAAGTTGAGCTGGGCCTTAGAAGAAGCAGGTGGAAGGCAGTTCCAGGTGGGGGGACTGTTAGAACAAATGCATGGTGAAGGGAATGGAGGAGAGACCTATCCTCCACCCATGTGATTGGAAAGGGAAGTGGGAGGAATGGTGCACGAGAGAGTTGAGTATGGGGGTGGATTAGAGTGGGTTTCAGAGGACTTTGAAAGCCTGAGAGAAATGTTTAGACTTGATAGAGTGTGTTCTTGAGCAGGGACCTGACAAAAAGAAAAGTGTTTCAGGAAAAATGGAAAGCATTAGAATGGAGAAAGACTTCCAGAAATATCCTTTAGCCCATGCCCTTGCCTCCACTGGGTATAAGGGGATAGTACCCCAAATAAATTGTTCATTGGGGTTGCTTCACACCAAATATGCTCTCACAGCCTATGGTTTCTACTCTTGTTTCTACTTTAAACCTCACTCTCCTCTCATTCCCTTTTCCAAGTTTTCTAACCTGGGATACCAGAAGAAAGATGGTGCCTCTATGAAAATAACAACACACCTTGGAAGAATGAGGAGGAGGATGATTTTTTTTTTTTTTAAATAGGGAAGAGAATAGTTTCAGTTTTAGAAGTGTGGAATAAGAGAAGGTGGGTTGCCCAAGAGGAGTTAGTCTCTAAAGACAAGACTGACCACAGCTGCACAGTCAGCTCTGGGGCTCTTTGGAGTCTCCTGCAGAGAAAAGTAGCTACGAAGAGGAGGGGACCTCACCAAAGAATGTGGATAGAGGAAGAGGAGAAAAGGTGGAGTCTTAGGGGACTAACAGCTGAAGTCAGAGCAGGACAGAGGAAAGAAAACGATGGTGAGATCTGTGGAGGAATGAGGGACTCATCGTGTCTCCAAAGCTGAGAAATGAGGTTTGGGGTATGGGTGGCTAACAGCGTCAGGGAACGCAGCAATAAAAGAGGGTGAGGAAGGAAGCCAAGCTTTGGGTTTTCTTTTCAATTGATAAATAACTCATAGAAGATAAATTTTACCTCTTTAAAAGTACACAGTTCAGTGGGGTTTTATACTTATAAAGTTGTTACCACCATCACCAATATCTAATTCCAGAACATTTTCATCACCTCCAAAGAACCCTTGTACCCAAGGCAAGAAGTTATCGGTGATCTCTGAGAAAGCAGTCTCCATAGACGGGCAGGGACACAATCACAGGGCAAGCTGTGCAGAAGAGAACGTGTTTGGAGGCAGAAAGAGAGAGAGAGTTGAAAACCAGGGAAGGGAGAGGTGGATTGTGTGACAAAGGTCTTGGAGGAGACAGAGAGGAATGGGGTGCAAAGCAGCAAAGAACAGAATCTGCCTCCCTGGGGCCAGGAAGGGACAGGAGTCCATGTGAGACTGAGAGAATGGCGGGTGGTGGGGCTCAGTAGTTCACTTTCCCAGGCTATGTGTGGAAGCTCCAGAGAGGAGGTGAGCTTGCGGGGCAGTGCAGGAGTGCAAGAGGGCGATGGTTACCACCCTGAGATGCAGAAGTGAGACACTGGAGGGGGGCAGGGGAAGTGGCCATGTGGAGAGTGACGGCGGCTGCTCTAGCTCCGGGGGGAGTGTGGTGGGGACAGCGCCTGCTGGGGCCTCACCGGCCAGCCTCTGCTGCTGTTTGGCCTCTTCGAGACTTTCCTTCAGCTTCTGAACCTCAGCCCGCAGGGCCCCACACTCCACCTTGGACTTGTCCTGCTTAGACTCCTTGACGGTCATTTCGAGGTCTGTCATCATGCGCTGCTGCTTCTCCAGCTCTTTCTCCTTTCTCAGGAGGCAGTTCTGAACCTGCGTCAGTTTCTTCTCTAGCTCGTGCAGCATTTCGTCTTTCTCTTGGAGCAGCTGAGGAGAACAAAGTGGCCTTGTCTAAGCCACCGGCATCCCCTGCCTGGACATTGCAATAGCCTCCCACCTGCACTCCCTGCCTCCAGCCCTGCTCCCCTCAGGCTAGCCTCCATGCAGTCCTGAGAGGGGGTCTTTAAAAGCACAAGTCAACCTTTTTATGCCTCTCCTAAATCCCTCCACCGGCCTCCGTATCACTTAGAAAAAGGCCAAAGTCCTTAGAACCACCTCCTGGGATGCCCACGGTCTGGCCTCGCCTCTGGCCACTCCCACCCCTCTCTGCCTAAGCTGATCCCCTGGAACAATCCAAGCAGACTCCCGCCTTAGGGCCTTTGCAGTTGCAATGCCCTCTGCCTGCAGTATTCTTCAAGAACTTTGTCTGGGTTGCTTCCTCACTTCATTCAAATCTCTGCCCAAATGTCACCATCTCAGAGAGGTCTTCCCTGACCACCCTATGTAAAATAGCCACCAAGCTGTTTTAGGGATTTATCAGTACCTGTCATGAATGTATCAGTATTATGTTTTAATTTTGCTATTTGTTTACTGTTTTCCCATGCTAGAATGCAAGCTCCATGACAGTAGGGAAGTTGCACTTTTGTTGTATTTTCAGTGCCTAGAACAGTGCTTAGCATATTGTTAAATGCTCACAAATATTTGTTGAAAGAATATGGGAATGCCTCGAAGCTGTTTATCCAGACTCCTTATCATCTGTCCAAATGCCTCTGTTTGGACTGGTGGCTCTATCTCTTCCATATCTTGAAACAGAAGGTTTTAATGACTAGCCAGTGAATCAGCTGGATATTTTTAATAGCTCTGATAAAAGTTCAGAGTTGGAATAGTACTGACTACAAAAGCTTGCATTGGTTTCACAACCTTTCTGTTCTTGGTTCCATTTCTAGGCTTTTCCAGGAACTTGATTTATGTTGGCAACTACAGATCTTCCAGGGCATAGCTCTGTTAATATTTTTAAACTGCCTGATTTACATATTCATAAGATAATCATAATTTTTAAGCAGTGAAATTCACTTGAAATTCTCAATAAGGCTACATATTATTTTACAGCATTTCCTTCCACTATTGAGCATAAAAATAGTGGAAGAGAACAATGCAAGTGGGCTCCCAACTCTCCTGCTACCTTGCAGGGCTAGGGAAGAACCTTTCTTACAGAGTCTGCATAATCAGACTCATTTATTATGTGCTATGAGAAACACCAAAGAAGTGCTCAGAATTGTGTCTGGGCCGGAGGAGCCCACAGTCTCATTGTGCGTGTGCTGAGGCCTCCAAAGCAATCGCGGTGGATAGAAAAAGGCAGATCCAGTCTGTGCCAGGGCACGGCCTCACATCTGCCCTGCTGGCAGCTCCCGACCAGAGGGTTCCTCACCTTACCTTGTCTTTCTTCAAAGAGAGCTTCTGGATCTCGGTGAACTGCAGCTGCTGCTCCTGCAGCCGGCATTGCAGGATGGCAGCCTCCTTATCCTTCCTCTCTACGTGGGCAGACGTCTCCTCTCGCAGCCCGTGCAGGTCCAGCTCCAGCTTCATCATGTCTGCAGCGGGATGAGACAGTGCGGCTCCCTCAGAGGAGGGCACGGCTTCCTCCTGCCTCCCCGGCTGCAGCCCACAGCCCCGGGTTACCCTTCATGATGTTTTTCTTCTGTTCCGACACGGCCTCCAGCTCCATGCGCAGGTCCTTCACCAGGTTCTGGTACTCCTCCACGTGCAGGCACTGGCTGTCCTTCTGCTCCTGCAAGTGCTTCAGTATCTGGCAGAGGGAAGAAGAGCAGGGCAGGAGGAGGACGTGGGGGGAGAATGCTTTCTACAGTGCCCCATGTCCAGAACAGGGCAGGAGGTGGAGGCAGAAGGTAGAGCAGTGGTTGCTGGAGGTGGGGGAGAGCTGCAGGGAGTGACTGCTATTGGGTACTGGGTTTCTTCTGGGGAGACAAAAATGTTCTGGAATTAGATAGTGGTGACGGTTGCCCAATCTTGTGAATACAGTAAAAGCCAATGGTGAATTTTATGGTTTGTCGATTACATCTTGATTTAAAACATTTTTTAAGAAACACAAGAATAGTAAATAAAAGGGTACGGCAGACTTCTCACGCTCACACAGAATGTGCACAAAAGAAGCCACTACTTCCTCCCTGGGACAGCATCTACTGTGTGCCTGGCACTGTCCCAAGGTGCTAGGGACAGTGGAGCAGAGGATACAGGCACCAATCCCTGCCTTGTGGAGCTGATCTTCTAGTAGGGTGAGATCAAGAGCATAAGAAGTAGTGAGTTGTAGAAAATGCTAAGAGTTGATACGCACTAGAGGGGAAACTGAAAAGCAAAGGGGAATGGGGGTGCTTGGGGTAGGGGTGTTGCAATTTTAAGTAGGAGGAGGGGTTGGCCTCCCTGAGAAGGTGGCCTCTGAACAGGGACTTACTGGAGGTGAGGGAGTGAGCCATGGTGTAGGTATCTGAGGGAAGAGCTTTGCAGGCAGAGGGACTGGCCACAGACAAGGCCCTGTGGTTAACCACACAGAGGAGGCCAGTGTGGTTAGAACAGAGCGAGCAATGGGGACAGCAGGAGACGAGGTGAGGGAGTTAGTGGGTGGTCACATCATGTGGGGCTTGCAGTCCGTCTGCAAGAACTTTGGTTTCTACCCTGAAGGAGAGGGGAATGCTCTTCTAACCAAGAGAAGGCAGGAACACATGGCTGAGGAAGAACAGTTAGTTGCCTGGGCATCAGGGATGCCAGGAAGAGTCATTTGTGTGACTTCAGAGTTGCCAGGAGGGAGGGCCACAGCATGGAGCCAGGAGGTGGCAGCTGGAGACATCCAGGGCAGTCACCGTAGGACCCAAGTGGGCACTGCAGGGACTCCAAGGCCCACACTGTGCCGTGACAGCTGAGGGGAGGAGAGGACTGCTGGAAGGAACTGACATGGATCATTCTCATTCCTGGTAGAACCTCCAGGGAGCATGAAGGCTTTGGATAGGAAATATAAAATGGTGGGGGAAGGCGTATTTGGTTTCCTGGGGAAGTCTGTATCATTTCAAAAAAAATGGAGTGCTATAAGATTTTGCTGTAGGTCAGGGTGTGAACAACATGGAACTGACCTTTAAAATAAGTATTGACAGATATCCAAGGAGAAACTACAAAGTTCAATATCGATCCCTCATTCATCCAACTTTCCGGCACTGGAAAGTCCTAGAAAGAGAAGAGTCTTCTCCTCCCTTGCTAGAGGACCCCTTGGGGAGCTTACCCATGTTGTTTCCTCTCTCTGCTACCCGCCACCCACATTTCAGCATCCCACCTTGGGGTGTGCAGGCATGCTGTCACCTGCCCACAGCATGGTCTCACATGGCTGGCTTTGCCATGTACCTCAAGTTCCAGCACCACTGATTTAAGACAGGACCTCACCTAGGAGGACATCTGGCTGAGTTTGGACTATTGGTTCATCAAATCTTGCTATATGTTTACATGGTTTAATTGCTTTTCATTATTAGAATGAACTTTTGATAATGTTTTGAATTTTACAAACACAATTTTTAAAAAAGGAACGAATTTGGATTAATAATCTTTCCTGAATTTGCTACTTTTGAACTCCAGCCAGATGCCTGAAGGCTGGATAGTCCTTTTGAATCTTGTTCAAAAGGACTTGTTTTAGGTGTACTGCCTTGTTTGGGTGTACTGCTGTCAGTGGGGTAAGAGGTGCAATTCCACAGCCTAAGCTGCCTCAGTCTTTGGGGCTTGGCATACATTATACACAGTATCCTTGTGGCAGGGCCCACCAAGGCCACACAAATATAAAATAAAATACAAACTATAATATAAAAATAAAAAATAAAGAGGAAAACCCAGAATCACACTCAGCTCAGCCTGATCCCACCAGGCACAAATAAGCAAATTTTCCCACCTTTTTGATGTCTTCACAATCGTCTGAGGAGCTGGGAGGATGTCTATGGGTAGCTTTATACGAAGCAAAGTCTGTTCGTAATTTTATCAAAGTCTCTTCACGGTCCAGAACCTGCAAATGAGCGTAGGTCAGTTATGCTGAATGATCAATGTAATGTGCTTATTGCTGTTACGATTACTGCAGACCGTTGCTTTCTGCAGCATAAGTTTGTTGCAGAATTGTGTAATTCATCATGCACTTCCTGTGGGCTTGGTAGGGAGAAGGAATTATGCTCTCAATCTCGTATCAAGGTTCTTTAAGGCATAAAGACTGATTTGTCTCAAGTTCATCAATGGGCACATTTTGGACTCTCCCCTGAACCTCTGTGTGGTCCCCTTTACGAGGCAGAGGAAGGTTCTTCAGAGGCTTTGATGGAGGGACGTCTCTAATCTATCAGAGGACAGGATTCAAAGTTTGAGAATTAAAGAAGGAAGTTTCTTATGCAGTGGGGGTGTGTGTACTTTTGTCTAGAAAGTTAAAAAAACCATGAAATTTTTGTTTCAATTTTATGCTTTTTTGAATTGGGTGAAAATAATTTAAACAAAACCCAAGCACGGAAAATAAGTAAAAACTTCCTCTTCACTTATTCTCTCCTCTTTCACTTCCACTGGGGGAGGGAGGACACTATTGAAAATTTACATTCTGTACTTAACATTATCATCAGAGATTCTAAAAAGCGAAAGTGGGACCGAATTATACACAGGATTCTGCAACTTCATCTCAACAATACGTCATAATCCTTCTTCCATATAGCTCTTACACATTTGTTTAGTCCTTTTTACTGGATGCATAGTATTTCATGGTATGGATTATCTCCTTGGTCATTTCTCTTAATCTCTTCAACCATCTCCCTACTGATGGGAAATTAGGTGGTTGTGTGAAAGATTTTAAGGCTCTTTAGAATCCTGAACTTAATGTGGCTCGGGAGATGCACACCTTGGGGAGTATGAACAAAGGTGGGGCAAGTATGTATCAGACAACTGAGGAGTCTTGGTGAAAGAGATTAATTTAGGTGACTATTCTCCCTCCTTTCTTTCCTCGTGGCTTTATTGTAGGTGTCTCAGAAAAACGTTCTAGAAGAAGGCACTTACCAAAGCGTTACTGCAGGCTAGCTTATTTCGAAGTTCCTGGATTAGATCATCCTGTTCAGAGACCTTTTGCCAGACTTCAGAGAGTCGTTTCAGGGTCTCCTGATGCTCTTGAATCATGCAGGAAGAAGTGTATATACGTACCTTTGAATGATCACCCTTGTTCTCAGGCTCCTGGGATATTTAAAAATAAAAGGTTGCTCTTATTTATAATTTGTGAGTTAACTTCAGAATTCCATGAGCATGGAAAATCTCTAGACCTATATTCTAAAAGTATATGTTCATCTATGGGAATTATAGTTTCCTTAGCAAGAGAAAAAATATTAACTAATGCATACACATGGTAAAAAGTCCAAACAGTTCACAAGAGGATACACTGAAAAGTTAAGTTTTCCTCCATCCTAACTCTCTATGACTCAGATCCCTCCTCCTTGACAGCTCCTGCTACCGATTTTTTGGGTATCCTTCCAGAGATATTTTATGCATATTTGTGTATATGCATATAACCCCCACTTTTTTCCTCACACAAATGAGAGTCTTCTACACACTATTCTAAATATTGTGTTCTCACATGACAGTTTATTTATTTTCCATATTGTTACTTGTTGAACTATCTTATTCCTCTTTTAAAATTAATTTCAAATTACACAAGTAATCATGTCTGTATTATCCTTCTAAAACATTGCAACATTATAGGCCAATCTAAGTTTTTCTTTGACTCTCACCCTCTAATCTTATACTCTCTCTTCATTTCAGAAATGAAAATCTGTGCCTATCCTTCTAGAACTTTATATTATATTTACAAAACATAAATGAACCTGTACAACATAGATTATGTTGCCTTTTTAAACCCTAAAAATAGATTTTTTTTTTTTACTCAACAAGATGTCTTAGAGATTTATCTATGTTAGTATATGTGCTTCCATCTTGTTCTTTTAAATTGCTTTTAAATGTGTTTATCCAGTTTTCTACTGATGGAAATATAGGTTGTTTCTAGGTTTTTTTCTGAACTGAAGCTGAAATGAATACTTTTACATGTAAATCTTTGAGTACCTATTCTGGTATATGTGTAGAGTAAATTCACAGAAGTAGGACTACTAGGCTATATTTAAAACTTGGGTAAATATTGTACAATTGTCCTTCAAGGAAATTGTACCACTTGATACTCTCATCAACAGTATCAAAACAGTGTTTTTTAGAACTATGTCTTTTGTTTTTTTTCTTTAAATGCCTGTCCCCTATGTCCTCTGAAATCATGCATGAAGATTACTGCCCTCACATTGGTCTGCACTAATAATTGGGAGAACTGATGCACATAGTAAAAAAAAGCAAAGAGTTCTAATTGTCTCCCCAACCGGGCTTTTTTGGGTAAAGTTAGAAATAGTTCCTGTGCACTGAGCATGAAAGCTACCCATGAGTAAGCTGTAAGAAAGTCAGTCAGAAACCCAAAACTGACCATAAATAATGTTCACATGGATAATTTGGTGTATAAGAGGGCAAAGGAATGGAAAACATAATAGAAAAATTAAAAAGGGAGAAGATACCTTTTTAAGAAGATTCCAGGTTCCAATATCTTCTTAATATTTAATACTATGGGATGAAAAATGGAAATTAATTTAAAAGTAATAAAAGAAAAATTCTCTGAAGTGAGGAAAAATGTAGATCTTCAGATTAAAAGGTTGATTAAGTGTTGAGAGGCTTAATGAAAAATAAACTAAAAACACCCTAAGCCTAAAAACCTTCAAAGTTCAAAGATAAAATAGGTGATCTACAAAAAATGAGAAACAGATTGACATCTAACAATGCACCTTTAATACTGGGTGGTACAAGAAAATGCAGCAATATCTTCAAAGACCTAAGGGAAGATGCTTTTGGAAGTTTGTATAATACATCCAGCCAAACCGGCATTCAAAAATGATTCAAGGCTTATTCAAAATAAACCTGGTTCAGACATGGAAATACTGAGAAATTTTGCACCCACAACTGTTTCTGAAAGAATTAAGAAGGAAATATTACAGCAAAAGGAAAAGTCCAAGAATGCAGAAGAGGTGAAGGAGACTGCTGAGCACAGTAATGAGTAACAGTTGAGTTTATTTGTAATATGAAAGAAATAGACATTTTCTATGTTATAGAAACAGTTTCAGAGATTTTTTTTTAAAAAGCAAAAAGCTTTCCAACTCATTATGTTAGGATAGCATAATCCAGACATCAGTATGAGATGAGAGGGCAAAAATTTCAGCTGTCAAACTAATCTAATTTCTAAAAATAGATGCAAAAAATAAAATTTTAACAAATTCAGCATAGCAGTTTATTAAAATAATAATATATCATTATCAAGTAGGGTTTATTCCAGGAACATAAGGATTATTCTATATATGAAAATCTATTAATACAATTCACTTCCTTAAAGGATAGATGCTAATAAAAACATCTGATAAAATTTGACATTCATTCCTGATATAAATCCTTGATAAGCTAGATATAGACAGTCATATCTTCTATTTGAAAAAGGATATTAACAAGAAGACAACAACAGGCATTACACTTACTGGTGAAATACTAGAAACAGTTCCTTTAAAGTGAGGACCAAGGCAAAGATGCTACTGTTCTACATGACTCTGGAGGTTCTGGTTAATGTGATAGGATGAAAAATAAGTTGTATACATTTTCAAAGGGAAAGCAATTTAGACAAACCCAAGATGTTGAACTGAAAAGCTGATAAGAGAACTCAGTAAGGTAGCAGGATAAGAGACAAGTTTTCCTATACATCAGTAATAATAAATAAAATCAAATATATAAACGATCCTATTAAAAACAATAACAACTAGACTATATCTAGGAATAAACTGAGCAAGAAATATGTGAGATCTATAAAGAAAACTGCAAGATCTTACTGAAGGACACATAAGAAAACGAATAAAAGTAGAAGCATGTCATGTTCCATAGGGCATGCATGCTAATTTCCCCCAAATTACTATATAATTTGAAAGGCAGTCAACCTAATTTTAAATTTCATCAAGAAGAGATATACAAAAATGGCCAAGGAAAAATTGAAAGTATAGAACAGTGAAGGAGGGCCTGCCCTAAAATGAGCTATCAAAACATGCTATCAGTTTAAGTCACTGAAGAATTCTGATACTGGTACAGAAACTGGCAAAAAGATCAAAAGAACACAGAGTCCAGAAAGAGCCACGTGTACAGAAGAATCAGTATGTGAGTTGGTACTTGAATCAGTGCAGAAAAGTTGGGATGTTCAATAAATGGTCTTGGGACCACTTGAGATCCATTTAGATAAACATAAAATTAGAGCTTTATCTCATAAATATCTATCTATATCTATATCTATCCATCTATATATATCTGGATGGACTAAAGATAAAAACATAAAAATGCAAATTTATAAAAGTGCTAAAAGAAAATATATGATAAACTTTTATAATATTGAAGATAGAGGTGGCCTTTCTAAGCAAGCCATAAAATCTAGAATTTATAAAGAAGGCCTGGCAGATTCAACTTCATAAAAATTAATATATTAAGAAGCTCCTATAAATCAATACAAAAAAGACTAACAACCCAGTAAAAAGTGAGTTAACAAGCAATTCACAAAACAGAAATCCGTATGACCGACATGCTTATGAACAGTGTTCAATACTTCATTGGTGTAGTGGGGACTGTGATGTGCCTCCCAGATCCCCCTCAGCAATGAAGGACTTACTGCCGAGAGTGCTGTTCTAAGATGGCTCTCAGCTGTCAGCACTTTTTGGGGACTGCCTGGTTTGAAGAACACTACTTTGCCCAAGGCCACACCTCTCCCTAGGGGCAGCCCACATCCCATAACTGATCAACATGGAGATTTACAGGCCAGCTCTCTTCCCCTCGATTTAGGACCCTGAAGGTTTATCCAGTCCCACAGCTCCCCAAGGGGTTGGCTGAGGCCTTTACTGAGACTGCATCACAGCTCAGCTTCTCCCTCTGCCCAACCCTGCTTCTTTCCCCTTCCTTTCACAGTTAATATTAAGAGCTCTCCCTAAAAATGTACTGCATACCAATCTATCTTAGAATCTGCTTCCTGGGGAACCCAACTTACAACTATTAGAACTAAAGAAAATGAAAACTATAATAACAAACCTTCCCTCCTCTGCTCACCAGTTTAGCACAACTTTAAAAGACTGGAAACATACAATGTGGGTGAGTGTGGGGAAATAAATTCTCTTTATTGTTGGTAAAAGCATAAACTGGTAGAACCTTTTTGGTATACAATTGAGAAGTATCTTTATACATTAAAAATAAGCATATCCTTTGACCTAGCAATCTCATTTCAGGAATTACTTCATGGAAATAAGGATGTTCATTACAGCTTGTTTGTAACAGAGAGAAAACAACAGCTCAATGGATGTGCAGCTATAATATAGCATACAAGGTAATAACTAAAAGAAATTGCTAAGATATGCATTTTAAAAGCAAGTTGTAAAACCACATTTATTATATGATCCATTTATGTAAAAAGAAAAGCCCTAACCATTTATCCATGTAACTGTATAGCAAAAGCCCCGGGAGGACTCCCAACACATTATTCAAGTGATTGCCTAGGGAGCGGAAAGTGGAGAGGAAGAGGCTGAAGGTGGGCTTTCATGTTTAATCTCCATATTTCTGTCTGGAGAGCTTATATAATTGTATTACGTGTGTAATTAAAAAATCGATTAAAAGAGGAAAGAAACAAATCCATGTTTGGGGGCTCTTATTTCCCACGCTTCATGGCTTTCTCCTCCTATTTGATCCTGAAGTCATGGTTTGCATGAGTCCTGTGACCTAGAAGAGCCTGCGCTGGACGCCCATGAGAACATGGAAGATGAGAGAGCTCATTTGGTAATTCCCTTTCTGACTTATATGAAGTGGTAGCTCTTTATATTAATTAAAGAGCCTCAAAATTGCTAAGGAACAATGTTATAAGAGATGCGAAAGCTGGAAGTTCAAAAGCTCAGAGGGCTACAAAATCCAGGGCAAGAAATGAGGTCTGGTTTAAGGTTTGGGTTTCTGGCGGGGGAGGCGGGGACTGTCAGAACGGCCACGTGGGAGCCTGTCTGCGTGCGGGCATGCCTGGACTGAATGGTCTGGTTTAAGTCCTACCTGACTGATGATCCCGCTGAGCTCACCCTCCAACATCTTCACCTGGCACTCCAGTAACTCGATGTTGCTCAGGGAAGTCTGGTATTTATCCCTGTAGAGGTTTAAGCTCCTTTCTAAGGAAACGATCTTGTCTCCGGCCAAGATCAGTTGCTCCTGTGCCAAGTGGAGCTTCTCCCCTGTGTTCTCATTATGATTTCCCATTTCCTCCTCATAGAGAATCACCTGTTAGTGTAGGAATGAAACCACACTGAGCCCATGGAAGCATCTAATGAGGAAAGAATATGGTTATAAGACCCCCTGCAGAGCAGTCTTATATCTAAATCAGAAACCCAGATGAACAGAACAGGGGCAGCAGAGATACCTAAACGCTGCAGTATGTAATACAAGGATATTAATGATTAGAAATAAAAAAAGATTGCCCTATTTAGAGGTAGGGTCCTTAAAGGCAGGGACCACATATATTTCCCATGCTGTCTGATATGTGGTAGGAACTCAGTAAATACCTGATAATTTATTAATAGGAATAGATTTGCATAGCTCCAAGGGCTTGAAATGCTAGTATTCTTTCTTTCCTAGGCATTCTCTAGAGGTCTAATTTAGAAAATGCAGAGCCCCTTGTGCACACAGGCCCACATCAGCAAAGTTCCCAAGAGGCAGTGGGGGAACATGACCCAGAGTTCCTCTGGAATTTGTACTATCCTTATTTAAATTTCTTTTCTTCCTAATCAATTACTTAGTCAACCAACTGACAGATACTTATTGAATGCTCATGAGCATTGCTTGGGTGCAGGGGAATATACCCAATAAAACATTGGCCCACCCCTCAAAGAGTTTAGAATTTTTACAATCTTGAAGAGATAAGACTTAAAATTTGCAAACAACTCTATGTAGTTGAGTGTGCTAAGTTTTATGGCTCAAATTATATATATTGAAGGAGTCAAGAGCAGGAGAGTCATCAAGGAAGTCTTTATAGTGGTTCAAACAGTACTGCATGGAATTCTGACCAAAAATGTTCCATTAGTTTGGGTGGGGAACCCTTCATCTGGATTATTTGGAACAAGGATGTGATAGTTGGAGCTCCAGCAGTCACCTCAGGTGACCTAGAGAATGGATGCTTTGAGCTGCTGATGGTGGAACCAAAGGATAGGACCCTAGGTACCTGATGACATAGTTACCATACAGTAATAGGTTACCTGTCTCTGATCTTTTAAAATATGACATAGAAATAAACTATCTTATTTATTTTCTGTTATATGCTGCTAAATAGAATTCCAACTAATTCAGGGTCACTTTATCCAGGCTGGACTCTTAGTCTAAGTTGTAGCGACCCAGCCAGCTCTGCACTAGCTTTATTAAACTATGGTTTATGCTCACAGGCTTAGTCCCAGATTGTATTTTGTAGGAAAACCCTTCTCTGTTCCTTCCCCTCCCAATACTTTGCAGAAAATTCTTACTAGGTTCCCCTTTAAAAAGTTTATGTTCTTTAAGACCACTCATAAAGTCCTTGGAGTTAGTCCTTAAGCAATAGCAGCATCCAAAACACTCCTTGGAATTTTATCTTTAAACCTAAAGGAAGAAAATGCCAGGGGAAAGCCCAGGATGTAAGAGTCTGCATGTCCCATCGCTTAGAAGCCATGGTTTTATTGCAGCTAGTGTTACCACCGCTCACGGGGTTCTAGTTCTGCAGCTTTGGGTCTTTGGAAGTTACTTGGGATTCTGCAGGGATGCTACTCTTTGGTTTACAAAATACTGCCTTGGAACATGAATAGAAATGAATGCCCCAAATATACTTAAGCAAAGTCTATATGATCTAAAACTCCAGTCTGAAAAATGATCTGTTACTCTCAATGATTGACTCACACTCAATGTCTGGGTATCTTATCAGCTGTGCAGGTGCCAGGAATTTATATTAATATATTACCAAAACCTGATTTTTCTAAAAATGGTTGATTTAATGGACCTTATGCTTCTTTTATAAGCCTCAGAGACCTGCAGTCTTTTGCATTTAAATTGCAATGGTAATAGAATGGAGATGGACTCTCTCACACACACACACACACACACACACACATGCATACAAACTCCATGTAACCCACATGCATTAATACTGGAGCTCTCACCCAGTTGTGCCATTAGGTTTAGCTTCCTTCTGCTCAGCTTCAAAAAGATCAAGAATTAAATAGGGAAAGTTTATAAAACCTGCTCAAGATGTTGCAAAGCTCTCCTCTTTAGATCCAATGCCTACTTTCTAGTAGGCTTGGCCTGGTTTCTGTAGCATGGGCGTACAGAACATTTCTGTAGTTAATCTATCTATACCTCATCTTCTTTCAGCTTGCAGTGATGGTGAAGAAGAACCAGATCGGAAGTCTGCTTCTCTAGGATGGACTGATACTGCAGGAGAGAACAGTAGGAAGTCTGCAACTCCTGTGTGCGGCACTCCAGTTCTTGCTGAAGGGCCAGCAATTTTTTCTTCAGTTGCTGAAGTTGTCTCAGATGACACTGTTTACTGGACCCGAACTCCATTGGTGACTCCTCGAATGCTAACGCCTGTGCTTGATTCTTGTTCTACAGCATAGATAGAATGTACCGAAAAGGTTTAGATCATCATTAAGAATGCATTCATTCTTTGATTTTTTTCCTTTGTTCAACCATTCACATCCACCTATCCACATTTTTATCCTTTCATCTACAGAAACTTATTAAACATTTCTATTAACAAGAAAATATATCACTATTTCCACTCTGTAAGAAGGATTCAATAGAAGAAAAAGATACGGTTCTTACACACCAAAAGCTTACTATGTAGGTCAGAAGAAAAAACATACACATAAAGGGTCTAGGGAGATGCATGTATTAATAATAATATGCTTATATCTTGCCTTTCCATATAAAGATGACACAATTGACCTGGAAGGAAAAGGATTTCTGTTCATGGTTCCTGAACTAAACTTATTAAAAACACCTGGGTAAAGAAGTATTGAGAGGAGTCAAGGGTAAATTCTTGGAGATTCTGGAATGCTGAGAAACGGGAGGCAGAGATATTGTTCAGGTGCATCTGGGCACTGACTTTGTCTCCTTCTGAGGGAGATAGGACCTTGCAGATTCTGTGTGTGTGTGTGTGTGTGTGTGTGTGTGTGTGTATGTGTGGCTTGAACTCTCCCTGCCAATCCACAATCTACCTGAAATGCTGCTAGTCTCATCTTACATTTTCATTCATTTATTCATTCAATAAATATATGCTGACCACCTACTTTGTGCCAGGTATTCTCTGGCAGGACACATCCATGAGTTGTTGGTGTGCCTATGTTTTCTTGTCCAACATCCTTTATGAGAATGACAGGTGAACGAGAGATGAATAAAGAGGGTAGCCTGTGGCACTTTTTAACTCCCATCTCTGCTAATAAGATGATGACAATAATCCTCCTACTCAGACCCTGTTCAAATCCTGCTCCCTTCCTGTTTTTCTCTGCAAAGCCGTCTTTACGCCAGTACCATAGACTTTACTGGTACATCCTTAATGTGGTATTTCAAATTCTGCCTGTGTGTTTTATCTTATAATTAAGTTATAAACTCCTGGGAGGCAGGGCCGTGTCTGCTCCTATGGGACCGAGATTAGACATTTATACATAGCTATGTATTGAATGAAAGAAATGAAAATAGAGTCTAAGCAATCTCATTGGCTCCCAAGAATTTGAAATTGTGAACTTGGGCTCATTAACAGAGTACTTTTAACACAATGGCTTTAAATTCTCTAAAAAATTACCTTTTAAAAACAGTTTTATTGAGATATATTTTATATGTCATTAAATTCAACCATTGCTAAATGTTCAATTGAGTGATTTATAATAAATTGATAGAATTGTGCAACTGTCATTACAATCCAGTTTTAGAATGTTTCCCTCACCACCCCCTCAACAAATTTCCTCATGCCCATTTGAAGTCATTCTTTTTTCTATCCCCAGCTCCAGGCAACCACTGATCTGTTTTCTGCCTCTATGGATTTGCCTTTTCTAGACATCTCATACATAGAATTGTATAATATGTCATCTTTTGTATCTGGCTTCTTTCACTTAGCATATGCTTTTGAGGTTCATCCAGGTTGCAGCAAGAATCAGTATTCTGTTCCTTTTGTTGCTGAATAGTATTCCATTGTATAAATATGCCATGTTAGGTTTATCTGTTCATGAGTTGATGGATATTTGGATCGTTTCAGTTTTTGGCTATTACGAATAATGCTGCTATGAACATTAACATTCTAGTCTTTATGTTGATATGATATTTTCATTCAGTTAATTTGTTCAGCAAATATTATGGTGCACCTACTATGTCAAGCACTGCACTAGGTAATGGGGATATAGCAGTGTATAACACAGACAAAAATCCCTGCCTTCAGGCAGTTTGCATCTAAAGAACATAAAGGCACTAATGCATTTCCTATTGCTTTTTTGTCTTCTTTTTTTTAAAGTTTTCTTTCTAGTGAAGACATAGGTATTTTATTAGAGTCTTCTTTGACTTTTAAACTGAGATCTGAAGAAAAATAAGCAAGTTGGAAATGATTTTATGGAAGTAAGATTAGTTCTTAAAATTACCGTCCAGAGTTAGATATGACCCTGGAAGTCATCTGGTCCACCAGGTTTCTCAGCTAGATTTCCATTTGGCTGCAGCTGCTTGAAAAGATGGAGAGTGCTGGCCGTCCGTAGGAACCGGTTCCCATATTTAGTCAACCTTTCAGCCCTACTTGTGGTCAAAGAGATTATAGCTATTGCTCCTTCCTTGCCTATGTGGCCACTTGATCACAGAAGGAAATTAATTGGCCTGGCATGATTTGCCTTTTGAAAAGTCACGTTGGTTTCCACCCAATACTTTGTGCTTTTCAAGTTGATGCTAATTGACTGATGTTAAGTTCTGTATTTTCCCTGATATTGAAGTTAAGCTGACAGGTCTATAATTACCAGGATTGTCCTTTTTCCCTTTTTAAAAAGATGAGCACTTCATTTACCCTTTTTCAGTCTACAGGGACTTTCTTTATCCTCTTGAGTTCTCAAAAATAATCACTAGCAGCTATGTAATAACACCTGCCAATTCCTTAAGTACTCTTCGAAGTATGTCATCAGGCCCTGCTGATTTGCCTAAAGCCGGCTTTTCAAAATACTCTTTAACCATTTTATTCCCTATTCTTGTGTGCCCTGACTAGGTTGCCATTGTTCTGATAACTGAATTTCTGATTTTTTTTTTTTCATTTAAGAACTACGAAGTCTCACTATCTTTTTCCAGTCATCGTCATGAACTTCTTTTCCTATCTTTGACACACTAAGTGAGATATTTCCTTGGAACTCTAGTTTAGCCTCATATCACTAGATAGGTTTATCTGTTACTCTTCATGGCTCCTACAAATTGCATTTCTTGTTCTCTGTTGTACTGGTAGAACATACTGTGTGTTTCAGTGACATGCATTTCTTTTGGACACGTCTGTGTGGTTTAGACGTTCATCTTACCAGTGACCTCTGCTAACCTGAGATTCACTTTTTTTTTTTAAAAAAAAAAAACTCTTTATTTTGGAATAATTTTTGATTTACAGAAAAATTGCAAAAGTAGCACAGAGAGCTCCATATATTGATCATACAGCTTTTCCTAAGGTTAAATTCTTACATAACCTGGTACATTTGTCTAAACCAAGAAATTAAATTAATGTTGGTAGATTACTACGAACTATAATTTATAAACTGGATTCCGCCACTTTTTCCACTGATGTGCTTTTTTTTTTTCTATTTCAGGACCCAGTCCAGGATCTCATATTGTACTCAGGAGATTCATTTAAATTTGTTTTTCATTTTCAATGATTCAAAATGATACTGTGTGATAATGTCCATCAAGATTCTACTAACCTTTACATATTCAACAAACTATTTTTATCTATAGGACTCAAACTAGGCTTGTATAGTTTTATGCTAAAAATAGTGTCCTCCATACACTTCAAAGCTTAGTTTGACAATCTGATCTCTACTGCCATCAGGGCATGCTCCCTGTGCCAGCACCCGGGAATAGAGGCTGGGAAAATTGCTCAAAAAAGCCCTTCCTTTTCTGGTTTGATCATTTTATTTTGATACCTCTGTAGTTCATTTCTCCTTTCACTGTAGTTGAGACATTCTTTTGATTCCTGGGCAGGGCCAGGACTAGAGTGCAGCAAGTGAGGTGCAATTTTTAAGGAGGGGCTCAGTTTGAGGGCAGAGCAGGTGCAGGTTGGCAGCTGAAGAGTGAGTGCCCACAGATTTTGCACCTGAGGGACCTCACTTGCTTCAACCTAGACCCTGCTCTGTTCCTGGGTTTTGGAGCATAATGTGTCCTTGATTTACAAGGTTGAATCATTTTCTTTCCTATCACTTACCCCTTGCCTGCCACTCCTTTTGTTACACATAACCTCTGCTGTGATATTTCAATTTTCTCATGTACCTGTGGCCCTAAACCATGATTTCTTGCATATTTCTCCAGCTCCTTGTTAGATATTAGTCAAAATTTTAGAAAGTCTTGGGTTTCCCCTTTTTTTCCCCACATTACATTTCTTTACAGAAGGTAGATCTTAAAGGGATTTTCTGAGTGGATGAGTATAAGCCTACATCTAATTGTGTATTTGTATGCGTAGTCTGCAATTTAAATTCTGCACTAAGTGCCAGGAAAAAAAAGAGCTTGTTTTAAAGCTTGTTTCAAGCTGTTAGACCTTCTTCTGGGCAATTAGAATACTCAAATGCGATTTAATACCTTTCTCCTTCCAAGGTGCCAGATACATTTATAAGCCACATAGTTTTCCCTGACTGGGGGAATAAGTAAACTCATGACAGCAATGATGAAAATATCCTAAAATGTTAATATTTAGAAAGAAGTAGATTATGATAATCTTCTTCCTGAGATCCATTTAGGAAAACCAATGAATTTTTCTATATTTGTGACTTCCTAAGGAAGGGATAGCAATGCTTGGTAAGACAAGGTAGAAATGCTCTGTCGGTAGCATTTTTAGGGCATCGCAGAGGAACAACTTGTGGTTTCTGTAGCGGGGTAGTAAGTCCTGGGAGAACTCGAACAGACACGATGAAAAGAGGCCAGATGCCTGGCCGCAAGTGTTGAAGAACACAGTGGTTGCTTTCACAGCCTCCAAGAGGCTAACTTGGGGGTCCAGCCACACGTCTGTGCAGCCAGTACCAGCTTTACATTTACCGAGAATCCAAGTCACTAAATGGCAATGAAGGCCATAAGTAAGGAATTCTTGGAAATCCAAAGCGTTTAGAGAGCTGTGGGAAAACATCTCCCAGCTGGCTCCCCAGCTTGTGTGGATAAATTTAGAGACTGGTTTAGAGACCTTAGGTTTAGCGTTTCCAAAGAAAGAAAACCTCAGGCTGAAATGAAGTTGCCTCAGCTGCTCAACTGCCTAAACTACAGGTAAGTATTAGTTCAACATCACAGTCTCAAGAAAGATGATCAAGCCAGGAGGTTTTAATGTTCACACACGTGTAGGGTAAGTGTTACTGAGGGTCTTGGCTTGAGCACCTCTGAAATCAGGCTCTGTGATAAGGAAGTGAATGTTAAGTAGTGGTCTATGTGGGAGGTGATCTTAGGGAACTCTGGTGAGGAGTGGGGGACTGGGACAAGGAAGGAGAGGAAGCTGATACAGGGTGTGTCATCAAGCCAGTTACCAATGTGGGCCACTGGTCTCAATCTTCCTACTGAGGAACTCTGAGAGAGCAAAGAGCATGCCTCAAGTTACCTCTGAGAAAGCAGACAGGAAGAGAGGTTATTCAGTCAACCATCTCCCCATCTGTTATTGGTTGAGGGCTGCTTCTAGGGACATTAACTCTTCAGCACTTCAGACTGTCCTTTGATTGGGTTCTGGCATCACAGGCAATGAGAAGCAGGTATGGCAGCCAAGAACCCCTGCCGTGCTAATGAACAGCAACACCTGGGAACAGGTGCGATGGTTTTTATGTTCATGGTTGACTCAGAAGTTTGTCTGAGGTCCCTTAGGAGACACTACTCTCCTTCTATCACTATGATCTGGTATTTTCAGGGCAATGTGGCTGTACGTACAGGTGTGAAAGGCTAGATAAGGAAAAGACCGTGTCTCAGATGTAGATGACCTTGGAGATAATTAGATTGAAAAATCCTGAGGGCAGGAATGGCATTTTCCATGTGTGTGTTAGTGTGTGCGTGTTTACTTCTCTCTCACTGCTTGCTCAATAAGTACTCTTGAGTAACCAGTAGAACTTCCTATTGTTCCTGCCCAAGGGAGCAGAGGTAGGTAAGCGGGGTGAATCGCTTACGTGGCTGCCGTTCAACATTGCCTCCTCCACACAGAGCTGATTCTCTTGCAAGGTCTTCCCCTGTCTCTTGCAGACATCATGCAGATTCTTGATGTCAAGTTGCAGGCTCAACAGCTTGCTGTTCAGGCTGCTCACTTCTCTGTCTCTCTCCAACGCCTAGGCAGCCAGAAAAACAAAAGCATCAATTATAAGCTATCAAGAAAATGCTTACTTTCGTTCACTTAACAGGTTGACAGAGACTTTAAATTTGCTGGAAATTTGTCCATCAACTCATAGCTGTTATTACTCATTCTGTGTAACATTTACATAGTTTCCATTTGCCAGGTGTCTGAGTGCTCTGCATTATTCAGACAATTACTTATTTATATTAATTAATCTTCACCACACTGCTGTGGGTGCATCACAGACAATTCCCCTGTTTTTCAAGAGGAAGTCAGTGCCTAGAATAATTCCAGGCATCTAGTGGACTGTCTATAAATATTAATGGCTCTGCCACTGAGGAAACGAACATATTGAGATGTCAAATGAACTTGTCAAGACAAGGATAGTGAATCGGTGATGGAGTCAATGTGGGATTCTGAAATCTCTTACCTTTCTCTTCTACCACTAAACCAAATGATCTCCCTCACCTACAAACCCAGGGCTTTTCTTTGGAGGTGTTCACCAATGGGAACAGAAGCGAAAGCCTTGGGTGGTATAAGATCCCTGTCTTTGATTATAAGGGAAGAGGATTAGCTAATTGTTGCTAGGTGAGAATGGATAGTAGTGATCAAGATCAAGATTGAGAGTGTGGAGTGTAGCAGCTTGGGTGGGGCTGAGGGTACAGAGCTGTGGGAGGGTGGGGCTCTGTCACACCAGGATGCCACCTCCCGCGCCCTCTTGTGGATGGCAACGGTATGAAAAGGAATTAGGAAGAAGTCCTCTGTGAGCCCGCGCAGCGCCTCAGTCCCGTTACTGTGCTGGCTTTTTACAACACTCATGAGCACAGGCATTGCCACCTCTGAGTTTTAGATCTAGGAACTGCAGCTGGTGGGCTTATGGTAGGTCCCTGTCTCTTAGGCTAGATTATGCCGAAGGTTCTTAAGTGAGACTTCGTGGCATCTATTAAAGAAACACTCCCAGGAGAAACCAGCAAGGAAGAGGAGGAAGCAGGACAGGGAAGGGGAAGAAACCAAGCACAGATACAATTTCAGAAAAAGTCCTGTGTCAGTAGCTTTAGCCTGACCTCTCAGGGAACTCCAGAGTACAAGGTACACCTGAGAGTCTATCCTGATTGGCAGCAATGAAAGCTAGACTGTCAAACCGGCATCAGCCAGTGAATGGCCAACCGCCACCCCATGGGACGTAAGGTCCCCAGACTTGCAGCTCTCTGCTCCTACAGGCAAAGTGATCTCAGTAGTCTAAGGATAATTCTAAGACAGCTGCAGCTGCAAAAGCACACAGAAGGCAGAATGTGGGTGCACAGAGGTGGTGAAGGGATCTAAGCCACAGTGTCCAAGGCCCCGTATCTGGTTAGCAGTAGGGCCAGGAGAGCACGTTCTTCCTGACCCTGTGGCCAGTGCTCTGCCACCACATCCATCTGAATGGTCTGGCTTCCGAAATATATGAGCTACATAGTGCACATTCCCAGGGGGACTGGAGACCTGCTATGGAGATTGTAAATCAAACCTCACTGGACAGGGCAGTTGAAGAGACCTCTGCACAAGGCTGAGGGGGGCCAGAGGACAACGGCAAGAATCGGACACTGCAATGTCAGAGTATTCGGAATTCAGAAGGTTTCCCAGAAGTGCTGCTGTCTCAGCTGATTTATTTCTTCATTTCCATTTAGTACCTGGATTTTTTTTTTTTTTTTTTTTACCACTTTACAGTTTAATTAGGTTAACGGCATGGCTCTGTCATTAAAAGGATTTCATTATCTCAAAACTCTCCCTCCTCCTCTTTTGCTCCCATTCGTCGTTCCTCACTTCCAGAAAAATAACAGTGGATGTCAACTGCCCCAAGCATGTAATTACCATTAAGGCAATTACCAGGGATTCTCTTAAGAGAATATGTGTAGAGTGGCTAAAAAAAAAAAAAAAAAAAAAAAAAAAAAAAAAAAAAAAAAATTGGTGTACACTGTTTTCTAACTGGAAAACAAAATCCTTGCCTTAATAAGGAGCAGCAGTTTGCTTTAGATCCCTTTTGTCATGGTTGCTATTGCCACACTGGGAATAGGGTGTGGTGCCTCATTGGGAAGTGGGACCCTGGGGGTCCGCTTCACTCTTGCCACAGGATCATCTTTCTTTGGCATCTATGAGTAGATTAAATGACAACACAATGCTTGCTGTACATGAGAGCCAAATGCCCTATACTCAGTCTAGTGCACGGAGGGCTCACTAACAAAATATCAGTGGTATGTAACTTGAGCCTCTCTAACTTAAAAGTTACATGCTCTCTCTCTCAGACCAATAGAAATATCCCTTCTCCCTCCGGTTTTGGATGTCCTCCAAGTAGAACGTTTGATAGTGCAATTCTTTTGCACCACCAGAAGTTGATAATTGGATTTTTAATGTAGATGATCTCATCTAATTTGGACATTTAGCTTTGGCTCAGAGTCTCCAAGAAAATTTCTTCATTCATAAAACAAGAGGTTTGGAATAAATCATCTTTCTTTCAGGATTCCCTAAACCAAGAGAATAACAAATGTGTTTTGATGGATGTCAAATAAAATTTACTTTTGAAATCAAAACTTAACCATTCATGCCTAAAGACCAAATTTTAAAGGGATTTTGATGCATCAGAACAGGAGTGAAGATGCTGGGAGAGCAATAAGATGATTCCATGAACCATGTTCCTTTTTCAACTGTAGGACGTTATTAGAAGAGATTGTGTTCACCTCAGAACTCCAGAAAGGCAAGTGTTTCTGGGGTCCCAGCAAACCTGATTTCTTGCTAATATCTTGAGCAGATATTAGCTGTAAACTATTTATAATTCTATCTACTTTATGAAGGCTAAATTCCAGGCAGATGCCTTTTGAGTATCAACGTGCAGTAGGAATAGATTTAATGTGACATTTCATCAATCATAGCTCTGTAACCAGTACTAGGGCATGAAACGAACTGAGATTCATAATGCTGACCCTCAGGCACCATCTGATCCTGTCCTGGATCTGAAGTCATTAATGATGGCTGAAATCACAAGCCTTTGCTGCTAGATGAGTTTTCATTTACATAGGCCATGTACCTAGAAACCCAGTTTTGCTTATATGAGGTTGGAACCTGGTCCCTCTGCTTTGAAAGATACGACATCAGCAGCAGCCCAACTTTCAGGCAAAAAGGATGAGTGCTGATACTGCGGTTGCTACCATGCTCATGATAATTATTGGAAAATAGTTTATTTACTGAAGCAAATTTTCTGTATTGATTAAATGGGTCTTTCGTCAAAGAGGATGCCTTCCCAAACATGTATTTCCAAACAAGAAAAGAAATTTTGCTCTAGGCTTCCAAGTATTGACAGATAGCCTCATGCTGCTTCTTAGGAGAAGCTGATACTAAGTTGGAGCTTGTGATTCACTAGTACTTTTCAGAATCCAGGAGCATTGCAAAGATTCAAAATGGCAGCATTCCTGGGGATTTGGCACCTGAACAAGAAGCTTGGGTGGCAGTTTCCAGAGTAATTTTGGAGTCAACCAATAACACCTTAAAGGTCATCATCTTTGGGAAATTATCTTATTTGTCTGAGGATGCGGACAAATCTTCAACAATCAGTGGAAATTGACTTTTAACCACCACTAATACCACAATCATTCAAAATACATCAATTTATGGTGAGGGTTATGCTTTATGCTGAGGGTTATGCTTTAAAAAGCATGAAACCTTAAAAACTAATGTTGGTTCAGGAATTTTTTACATTTCATTTGTGTAATAATAGAGTTGGCAGTTATCTACAGTAAGTTCGAATACTATCATTGGTATTGCTAACTTGATTCCTCAGTTTACTTTTCCATTTATAGAAACATGACAGGTTTTGCATTACTTGTGATGAGAATTAATGGGTACTTATGCAAGGTTCTGCCTGTGAACAAAAACTTCAGAACCAATTATGCTCATATAGTGAAGAATGAGTATATATAGTGTTCTAAATTCCTTAAAAAATTGGCACACTTGGCCAAGCCTGGTGGCTCACGCAATAATCCTAGCACTCTGGGAGGCTGAGGCAGGAGGATTGCTTGAGGTCAGGAGTTCAAGATCAGCCTGAACAAGAGCGAGACCCTGTCTCTATAAAAAATAGAAAAATTAGCTGGGTGTGGTGGCGCATGCCTGTAGTCCCAACTACTCAAGCAGCTGAGGCAGGAAGATTGCTTGAGCCCAGGAATATGAGGTTGCAGTGAGCTATGATGATGCCACTGCACTTTAGCCCAGAAGACAGAGCAAGACTCTTGCCTCAAAAAAATAAAATAAAATAAAATAAAAATTGGCACATGGTATATGGCAGAAATCAGCTACCTATGGAATTTGGGCTAATTTTTGTCAGCACTTGGGCAGTTGCCGTAGACTTTTCACCATCATATCCTTGGAGAAATTATTCCACTAGAAGGTAAACTCCATGGAGTAGGAATCTTTGTCTATTTTGTTCACTGCTTTATCCCTAGCTCCTAGAACAATTCCTGGCACATTAAAGGTGCTCCAAAGATATCAGTTAAATGACGAAATGGCCTCCTCGAAAACCCATACAAGATCTTTGTTTCCTGCAGAACTGCCAGCAAGGCCTGGACAGCTCCGGTAATCCAGCAGGAAAGGAGTGGAAATGCCTCACCTTTTGGTACGAGGTCTGTTAAAAAGCATATGTCTTGTGGGATGACCCTATGCTAACCATAATAGCTCCTTAAATCCTTTCTGAAACAAGTCAAGGAATACATAAACACAGTTTGATCAAACAATTAAATTAATCAGAACACTCCATTTTTATATCATTCCAGATATAGAGAGAAAGTTGGCAACAATAGTTAATATAATATTTATCAAGTGCTTTTTACAGGCAGTATCTTATTTAATCCTTATACCAAGCCTTTTAAATAGGTGCTCAGCATTCATATTTTCAAGGCAAAGTGAAGGGGCAAAGGAATATTAGAGTAGGCAACATACTCAGTGTTATACTGCTAGACCCAACTAGCTCAAGTCTGGGTTCTTAAACGCTGTGCCCTGCTGCCCACCTCTGTCCATGATATTTTGTGATGCTTATAACTGGAATTTTGAATCACGAAACTTGAAAAGAATTCCCTGGTAACAAAGGTTCAACTCCATGTACGTAGAGGAGTTGGTACACTTACCTCATCTTTCATTTCCTTGGCAGCTCTCAATTCTCCTTTAAGCTTTAGCATTTTCTGAGCTTTGTTATAAACCTAAAAAAGTCCAAGTGTTTAAGATGGAAAAAGTATAAATGAGCCTGGCCCTTTAAAGATTTTCCCAGCTGGATCTATGCCCCTCAGCAGGTGGTTTGGAAAATTTTCCTGAACTGTTAGCAATACCTGCTTGCCTACTGATCGGTTTGTATTTTCAGTGTTAAAACCTTCACATGGCAGTAACACGGTTTTACATCTTTTCCAGAAAACCACTACTTGGTTCCTGAATTCACCCTTCTTGGAAAACAAAAGGTCTGAATCAAGTTTATTTTCTAGATTTCTAAGTATACATATGGCTCTGATATGGTTAACATTATGCACTTATGATGGACCAGACATGATGTGCATTACCCAACTTCATTCTCACAATAACCCTGGGAGGCAAGTACTACTATTATTCTCATTTTACAGGGAAGGAAATTGAGGGCCAGAGAGGCTAAGTGACTTACCCAAGGTCACATGAGCTCTCTTACTGCTCCATGAGGCACTTCCATTAATTTTTTAACTATTATTTTGAGTTATCTGAGGATGTAATATTTTTGAAGCATCAACTTGCCATAATATTGGTGCTTGTAGTGTTAGGAAACTTGTAAAGTGCTGAGAATTATCTAGATAGAATGCCTCCAAGGAAACAAAGGTTTTTGCACATGTATGTGTGTGTAAGTACAGGATGATGCATTTGAGGTCATAATGCACTGAACTTATTAAAATAATCTAATTCATTATGTTTTAAACTCTAAGATTAGAGGAAATTTCTACAAGGCACTTACCTGCAGAATAGTTCAAAGAATGAGAAGCTATCGAAATACTCATTCTTTGTAATGAACCACATCCCCACCCCTAATATAAGCCAAGAGGAAGAAAGAGTGCTGGTGATACTTGGAATTTGGAATGTTTTATGGAGTTGTATTCTGATTTTCTGCATTGTGTACTCTCTTAAGTCTTCATGCACACAGATGCATCATGGGAATGATGATGTAGCTCAGGTTACCTGGGAAGGGGTAGGCTAGGGGATGCTGCAGTAACAAACAGCCCCCAAATCTCAATGGCTTAAAGCTATGAAGGTTTAATTTTCACTTACACGACATGTCCTTTGTAAGTCAGCTGGCACTCTGCTCCACATTGTCCTCTGTTGGTAGAACTTCTATTATCTAGTATGTTGCCTGTTGCCATGGCAGCAGAAAGGGAATATAGTGAATCACACACTGGTTCTTAAAGTGGAAGTGACACACTCACTTCTGCTCACATTTCATTGGCCCCAACAAGCCTAACATCTTCCTTTGTCCCCCCAAAGAAATATAGGAATACCTTGGAGATATTGTGGGTTTGGTTCCAGACCAAATAAAGCAAATATTGCAATAAAGTGAGTCACACAAATTTCTTGGTTTCCTGGTGCATATAAAAATTATGTTTACACTATAGTGTAGTCTATTAAGTGTGCAATAGCATTATGTCTAAAAAACCAATGTGCATAACCAAATTAAAAAATATTGCTAAAAATGCTGACACAGAGACAGGAAGTGAACACATGCTGTGGGAAAAATGGCACCAATATACTTGCTTGACACAGAGTTGCCACAAACCTTCAATTTGTAAAAAATGCAGTACCTGGGAAGAGGAATAAAGTGAAATACAGTAAAACAAGATATGTCTGGGTTGGTGAACAACACAAGCGACTTCCACACTAAGCAAGCAAGAAGATTAAAATAGTGTGGCATCCCAGGAAACAAAAAAATAAATAAAATACTGTGGCATAAAAGAACACTAAACAAGGCTCTAGGCCACCAAGCTTGTAAACCTGGTTTAGCACCTAATTTGAGGAGTGGCCTTTGGAAAGGCCCTCATATCTCTGAGCCTTCATCTCTGCCTTTGTAAACAGGGGAGCTGTACTGAATTGTCTTTAAAGTCTTTCCTAGGTCTAAGACTTGCTGATTCAGTGCTCCATCATGATGGACATCTTTCTTTAGTAGGAACCATGAACTCAGCCCAAATGTCACATAAATTTGTCATGAAACAAATGTATCCTTGGAGTAATATTTCTCTACCGGCAGATCCACTAGATGGATGATGAGGAGATGATTCTTAAATCACATGAAGTCTTGTCCAAAAGACATGATTTTCTAGATTATGATGGTTTCATCCACTAAGGAGTTCCACAGCTATCGTTGCAAGGGCCAAGAACCTTTGGAAGGAAAAGTGGAGGGCATGGGTTCTAATATTTGCATGATAATATGTTGGACTTTGCTAAATAAAATAAATCAGAGGAAAAATAGAGAGCTGAATCTTGTTCCATGAAGGAGACACAGGAATCCTGTGAGTCATTAATAATAGCAGTGGGCAATTTGGAAGTGCTCATCATGAATAAAATGGAAGGGTTATATGAAAAATTTCTGATGCATTTGACAGTAATATTTGCCAGATGGATAAGGAGGAGCGCTTCGAGGGCGCCTCAAATGCTTTATGGAATGATCATGTGGACCTTCACAATGCTCTCTGAGGAGTGTGGCTGGACAGATATTTTGTAGAGGAGGAGGTTCATCCTAGAGGGAGGGGCTCGCTACCAGATCCCTGGTTACTGATTCTCTGGACCCAGGACTTCGTCAATATCTTCTCTCTTCTCAAACCCTTGTTACTGCATCTTCTATTCTGTCTCCTGCATCTCTGTTGAGACCTTCACTTCTTCATGCTTCATCTGCTGCATCTGCCCAGGGAACTACTTTCCTGTATTCAAAACTCCTGCAATTTGCTTTCCAAAGTAGGCCTTTTCTTGGTAATGGCTATGCCTGGAAAAAACAATTGTAGTGAAAACAAAAACGTGGTCAGAGCTTCCAGTGATGTTTCGTGCTTCCCCTCAGCCCACTCTCAGAGCACCTTGCAGACTGCCAAGAAACACCTAACACTACACCTCAAAATGGTGACTGGTATGGCAGATAGGAAGTGAGCTGTGCAAAGAAAAAGTCATTATTTTTCTATTACTCAGGCTCTTGGTTGAGCCCCATTTCTACCAAATGTCAGAAAACATAATCTTGGTTATTTATGAGAAAGTGCCATCATTTTCAGGTTAAAAATGAAATAGTTCATGATTCCCTCAACTTCTTTAAGGCCTCTCCAGAGTGTGCCTAAGTTCTGGCATGTTAGGCTGGATCCTGGCATCAGGGCAGCTTCTGGTCCATGGTCATGGGCATCCCTCCCAGCTAGAGTATGCTGAGGTGTCTTTGCCCTGGTCAGTAGGTTGCACATACTGCATCTTCCCCATGGTATGGGCTTTGGGTTGGCTAGCACTTTCTCATCCTCTGAAGATGTTTCTCCATGTCCCTGATGTAGATACACACACACACACACACACACACACACACACGAGTGATCTCACGCCCTCTCTGACCTGTCCTATCTACCTATGTTTGGCCTTGAGAAGTGCTAAGAGAAAGAGGATAGGATGCCAGGATCTTGTTTCCCTGTCCTTGGATCACTAAACCTATCTAGGTATTTATTGTTTTCCCTCCCTTTTGGCCCATCTCATAGATCTCACCAGGATCTAATTCTCCTGCTTATGTTCTAATTTCTATCCCTCCTCTTTCCTAATGAAGGGCTTTGTTTAGTTTTGGAGACAGGAAGGAAAAAGGATACAAGTCCAATGAAATACAGGTTGAGTGGGGCAGGACATGAAACACATCAGTTAGCACTTCATATGCCATCTGTCCACATTGGGTTGGTTACACAAGCACATAACCCCAGACTGCTGATGTTGGCTCTCTCCCCAAATATGGGAGCTGCCTGGGGATATGGTAGACTGCTGGCCTTAAAGCAACCCTGGCTATTCCTTTTTCTTAATGACCTTGGTGGATGAATATCAAGGATCTATTTTTCGTCACATGAAACACGTTTGTGTTTTCAGGGAAAGAAATGCTTTTCAGTTTAAAGTTAAAGCTGTTTTTCTTGGTTGGGGTGGTCAGTAGAAATCAACGTAGGTTTACCTATACTCAGCCATGTCTTTCTTTTACTTACGCTGCATTTTAGATTTTTCTCCAATGTTCTACCTGCAACCAATGAAAGTGTGAAGAATCCTAGAGTTCTTAATTGTTGAAATGATGAGAGGGTGTTCAAAATTTTGTCCATTTTAAAAAAATGTGAGCCCCATGAATGGACAGGGAGGCTCCTGTATGCTGACTTATTTTTACCCAGAATGCGTGGTTAGAGCCATAGGGTGCAGAGCCCTGGCTTGAAGAGAGTCCACCTTATTGGATCCAAACCCAGTTTTAAAAGCGAAAATCCTGGTCATGTAGGGCATATCTGATGGGGGGAGTGGTAGGAGGAGATGATGCTGGAAATGGTTCAGCCAGGGTTTGGGATTCTGTATAGTAACATAGGGAATAGTAACCTGATAACAAGGTCACTGACTGGGTAATAGTCCAATAGGATTGAGGCTCTTCTGGAGAGAAATTAGGGCTACTTGGATCTCCCCAGAAATAGACTTTGGGATGACAGAAGATATGAAGGGTCAGGAGGAGCAGGAGAGGGAGTCCCAGGATTTATCAGACTCACTGACCTAGGTGAAAACCTCTTCCCGTGGCTGTCTCCTTTGGTACCCTTCACAGAGACTGTTTTGTTGCCTATTCCAACATCTATAGTCTTTATCTTCTTTGGTAACAGAATCCTAATTTCATTGGGTGTCCACGTACTCATCTAAAAGACTTTATCTCCCAGCCTCTCTTGCAGCTGGCTAAGTTTTGGTCAGTGATTTACTTTGTTGCTGAAATGTTTCTGCTCTGGCCATTGGGAGCCCTTTCAGGTTGGCTCCTGTGCCCTTTCAACAAGCTCCCACTCTTGAGCACTTCCTTCCTCTCCAGCACAAGATGCTCCAGGTTCATCTTGTATTTTCCTTGCCCCAGCCACTTCTTTGTAGAGTCAGGGCTCACATTTTGACTCAAGTCTTGGACCATTGGGCATGTTAACTTCTCTGAGGCTCTGTTTCCTCACTTGGAAGCAATTGGAATAATATATACCTTACAGGGTTATTATGGGGATTAAATAAATAACACATGTGGACTGGGGGTAATATTTTAAAAATTTTAATGGGCTTTTTTTCTTTGCTCTCTCCAACATAGAATCTGCTTCTTGAGTTGCCCTGGGCTGCCTTATGCCTGGTACTATGCAACACAACTCTTGTCTTAAGAAAGGATTTCCCAAATTCTTTTATCTTCTCTCCCCAGCTCAGCCCTCCTCTACCTTCTCTCAGGTTTCAAAGGGCTCAACAAAAAAGTCAAGGTCTTTTGGAGGTGATATTATCAACTGGTATTCTCCTGCGTGCCTGCTTTCTAGCAGGAGAGGGGTTAAATACTTTGTGATAACTTCAGCACTGAACTGCCAAGTCTCTTAGGTTCAGCTCAGCAATCAAACTGCATAACCTAATAGAGCCCCTGGTGCTACGGGAAGCACAAGACACTGATTTATATTTTAATATCAGTAATTTCCACAAGAGCAACATTTCTGAGTGTCATTTTACAATTTCTGTCAAATGCCAGCTCAGTTTTTCTTAATTCTGTTTATTGTGTCTGAATTTGCAACCTCATCCGCAATGCAGATTCTTGGCTCCCAGGAGAGAAGAACATTTCCATCTTTCTCTGGAATGGGAGGGATGGGGATGAGGGGCAGAAATGGGCTTATAAAATAATTGGAAATGTAAATGAAGTACTGTTTATTAAGAAATGATTCTGAAGCACTTTTAGTTTAAAAAAAAAAAAAAAAAAGAGGCAGGCCCAAACAAACTTTGCAAAAAATCACAAACAAAGGAGATGTTTGGGATCCAAACTGGAATCTTTCCTTCCAGAAGGAAAAACTGTGTCTACACTGCAAAATTGAGAACAGGGACCCAGTATGGGGAATATATGGCCACATTCATGGTAAGATCATTGCTACGGCCATTAGTGCTAGCGCAGGTTGTAAAGAGCTTTGGGATCCTTAAGGATCAAAGGTGCATGGCTACATAAATGCCAGATGTTGCCATTAGGAAGAAGGAGCCTGGTTCTCTCCTGTGTTCTTTGAACATCTAATAAAAGAACAAAGCTGGTGCTGCTGGCACCAAACCGCATCTCCTACTCTGCACGCTTAGGGGCCGGGAGTGCTTCCTGAGGCCCTTGGCTGTAGGTGCACACCCTTGCATGCCCAGTGTCGTCAGCTTCGCTTTCTGCATTGGTCCTTTCCTGGACGGTTTGTGACCAACCTCCTGGAAGAACTCAACATGATGCTCTTCTCTGAGGCCTGCAGCTTAGCTTTGGCCAGAGAGGATCTCTCCCTTGGTTGTTACAGAAAGCAGACCAAGAGTCAGAGGCAAGGCACTTGCAACCCAGCAAAGCTTCTTGTGTGACTACCATGCGGGCCCTTCCCACACGGGAGCGCTGTTAGTCTCCACAAT
Organism: Eulemur rufifrons; assembly: GCF_041146395.1. Classification (NCBI taxonomy): domain Eukaryota; kingdom Metazoa; phylum Chordata; class Mammalia; order Primates; family Lemuridae; genus Eulemur; species Eulemur rufifrons. Next base: position 14,686,883 of record NC_091005.1, on the reverse strand, counting down.
CCTTTCCTCCAAAGCCACAGCTCTGGTAGGTCGTAGCAAGCCCAAAGCCACTTGTCCTGCCTCCGGTTGGTGTTAAGTCCTCGTGCTTTTCGCCAGCATCCTTCAGTTTCATACACTCTAAATCCAACATCATGTCTCATTGCCAAACCTCTGGCAGAAGCCGTGTCGAGTTTCTCAGTGGAGCTATCGACCACATTGACTGAAGCCGCAGCAACGTGTTTCTCCCCGTCCAAAAGGGTAAAAATAACAGGAACAAGTTGTCGGAAATGAAATTTCAATTCATCCACGCCCTTTCTACACTTCTGCTGCGACTCCCAAGCAGGGATCGATAGTGTTTAGACAGCCAAGGAGATTTTTTCCCCTCTTAAAGCACCAGATCAATAGTAAAAAAAAAAAAAAAAAAAAAAAAAAAAATCTTCCAGCCCTCTGTATGTGTTGTAGTAAATGTGAACAAATCAGAGGCCTTTGGCTAAACGGATTGACTGGAGGCGGCAGCAGCCTGGCGCTTTGTAACTAAGCGCGCATCAACCGCACAAGTGGCAACGAGGGAGGAAACCCCGGCGCTCCCACGGTTCCCATAACAAGGAGGCTTCAAAGGGAATTTCTGTCCCCAAAATGAATGGAAGAAATGAAAAGATTTCTGTGCACTGTGGCACGGGGTTTGACTTTAAAAAAAAAAAAAAAACGAGAACTACTCAGTAAGGATTACTGACCATCACAGGAGTGCATTTTCCTGGAAGACAGCTTGGACCGTGGGCTACTCCACACTTCCTCTCCATTTTATCTTTTGCTTCTTTTATTTTTTTTTAAAGAAAGTTCTTAGCTTTTTCTCATTGCTTCACAAGTTTTCTCCCATGATGCTGTCCATTCTGGAGCATCTCCTTCTTAGAAGATTCTGGACCCTGCACATCTGGACACTCTGTCAGCCCGACACAGTCATTTCTTGACTTACCTGGCTCCTCATTTGTCACCACTGATGTTCCCTGAGTCCTGTTATATCTCTTCCTCTTAATCCCATTATTTATGTGCCAGAGAAATTGGATCAAAGCTCAATTCTGATTTTCTTCAAAAGATTTACCCACGAGAAGCCTTCTCCTCCCATTATGAAAATTTTTGTATTTTATTGCGTCCTTCTTTTCCATCAGAGATAAACAACACAGCATGCAGATGTTCACATGGGTTAGACTGACTTCCAAAGTTGGTCTTTTTGTTGCAAAAACCCAATGGACTTCAGCCCTAATTATGAGTTAGGAAGTAGAAGACTTCTGAGGTGGACTGCCATAGAAGAATTTCCTTATTGCTGCCTTGAAAAGCCAACCAGGGACTCAAAAGATTATCACATAGCTGATCCTCCTTTGTGGGATTAAAAAATCATTCAGGTTGCAAAACCCAGAGATGAACTGCTGTGAACATGTGAGCGCTGGCTGTCATCTATAAAAGACTTGTTAACCTTAGTGATTGTCATGCTAACTTCTTTAATGAATTGATTTTATTTGAAACAAAGCATTGGTTAAATCTAGTGCAGAAGCATACAAAAAAGATAGCATGTCAATGTTTATTGGTTTAGATAATATAGTCTTTTGTAGTAGATTTAGTTAAGTAAAAGTTTATAATCATAGATAAAAGAAATGATTCTTGCAGATTGTGCTTTAAACAGAAGCTTCTCATGGAGTCACTTCCTGCCTCGTATGAACCCATACTTTTGACCAGACCTATTTTCCTTCTGGTCACTGGCATATCTCACAGGCATACTGGGAGAAGAGAGATTCATCTCAGTCACTTCAAAAGTCAAGAAGTTAGGTGACAGCAGGAAACAGGGCTCTCAATGAATATTTCCAAAGATGAAAGGAGAAACAGAGACTATAAATATTAACTTATTCTGTAATTCAGAAGTGCTGAGAGGCCAGTATGCATTAGGTGAAGCAGAAATATACAATGGCAAACACAACTATGAGAATGCCAGTGCCATAAAATAGCCACTTCCTTTCTGCAGGTGGCTTCAAGCAGTGAGCTTCCTCGTCACCACAGCCTCTCCCTCTCTCGTGGTTCTATTTAGCATTTTTAAGGTTTAAATGTTGAATATGTAACGTAGTCATGTTGATTCTAACATGTGAGAAGCAAAGGGGTTGGTTTCTGTTTGCCCTTCACAGCTACTCTGTACCCCTCTCTCCCCTGCTCTGTGCCCCAAGTGGCGGATCCTGAGCTGTGTCCACCAGCTTTCTTGCACTCTGACCTCTGATCTTGGGTGGGTTTGACCAACGTACAGCCTCAACAGGAGACCAGAGGGAGGGAGGACTATGCCCTGTCGCATATACCCTCAGCTCCTGCCATGGGAGGCCTCCAGAGTGACTAAGACTCTGGGCTCTTGGGGCCTTCTCCAGGCTGCTGCTCTGCTGCCCACTGCAGATCTGCTCCCCCAGCCCTGGCCCCTGAGGCCTGGAGGTGATCAAGGCCTACTCGTACTATACCTGGGCACTGCACAATGCCTTGTGGCTCCCTTACATCAGGCCCACACCTTTATGCCTAAGTCCCTTTGTGGAATACTCCACACTGGAATATTTCACAATTATTCAGCTCGAGCATGCCGTCTACTTCCTGTCGGGACCTTGATCAATAAGGTAAGTGGGGGAAAGTCTTATTTGCAATGGTATTAATTTCCTAGGGCTGCTGTAACAAAGCACCACAAACTGCCTGGCTCAGAACAATAGAAATGCATTGTCTCACAGCTCTGGAGGCTGGAAATCCAAAATCAAGGTGTCAGTTGGCTTGGTTCCTTCTGAGGGTTGTGAAGGAGAATCTGCTCCATGCTTCTCTCTTACCTTCTGGCAGTTTGCTGGCCATCTTTGGCATTCCTTGGCTTGTAGACTTATCACCCCAAACTCTGCCTTCATCTTCCTGCGGTGTCTCCCTGTGTGCATGTCTGTCTCCAAGTTTCCCTTTTATAAGATGAACAGTCATATTGGATTAGGGACTCACCCACTGCAGTATGATCTCATCTGAATGAATTACATCTGCAATAATCCTATTTCCAAATAAGGCCATATTCTCAGGTTCTAGGGGTTAGGACTTCAACATATGAATTTTGGGGAGACACAATTCAACCCTTAACAGCAGTTAAATATGTGCAAGTATCTTTTATTATACAAGGAAAAGAAAATCCTCTCCTGCCTTCCTCCATCTACTGTCTTCTGTCTCCTCTCTGTGCCTCACCACTTTTCTTTGTGAATGCATTGTTTAGGTTTGCTGTCTCTTTATACTTCCCCCGCCAGTCCCTTCCCACCCCTACCTTGTCACCCCAACCCTGGTGGCAGCAACTCTGATTGGCCAAGGTCAACATTTTGTTGTCCCATCCAGTAGATTCTTTTTGGTCCTTACTGTAGTTGATAAACTTGACACTAGTGGCTGCTTATGGAAATACTTCCTCCTCCTAGAAGCGTTTTCTGTCCTTGGTTTCTGAGACCCACTCTGAGTTTCCTTCCTGTTTTTCTGACTGCTTCTCAGTTTCCTTGGCATATACCTCTCTGGCTCATTTCTGAAATGGTCCCTGAGGTTCATTCTTGTCTTGTTCTTCCCTTTCTCATTGTACATTCTCTCTGATCCCTTCCTCCAATGCCCTGATTTCAGTTACCATTCCTATGAGGACTGCTCCTAAAACAAAATCTCTAGTGCAGCTCTCCATTTGGAGCTCCAGATCTCTAGACATAACTGGCTTCTCAACAGCCATGCTCCATGATCCACAGACCTGCAATTCAACAGCCCAACCCTAAACCCATAACCCTTTACTCCAAACCTGCTTCTCCTTCTGTGCCACCTATTTTATTTATTTAACAAACACACATAACATTTATTATGTGCTAGGTGCAATTCTGAGCACTTCACTATTAAGTTAGGTAGTCTGCATGACAACTCCATGATGTAGGTACTCTGGTTATTTTCATCATAGATGAGAAACCAAGGTACACAGAGGTTAAGTAACTTGCCCAAGACTACACAAGTAATCGGTGGTAAAGTCGGGATTCAAACCATTTGTTCAAACCCAGAAATCTGAGCACCATCTCCATTCTTCTCTCTCTTTATCTCTCTCACTCACTTCAACGCCCAGACCCTTAATCCCAACCCCTGCCTGTTGTACCATCTAAATAAATCTTCTCTTCATCCTCCATCTTACTGCCCATTCTTCCAGCAACAAGAGATATGACCATGTAATTCACGGGCTTAAAACCTTTCAAAATTCTCAATTGTTCTCATGATAAAGTACGGACTCTTGAAATGGTTTCGGAGGCCTTCCTTGGCCTATGTCCTGTTTTCTGACCCTCACCCCTACCTTCCTTCACATTCCCCACCACAGCTCTACTGAATTATGTTCAGTTTCTCAGACATACCCCCAGCCTTTGGCCCCTGCTGCTTGTGCTACATGCATCACACCATTTCTCTCCTCCCATCATGTTCGGGCTAACTCCAGCTCATTCCTCACGACTCAGGGTAAATATAATTTCCTCTACAAATCCTTCTTTGCTCCCCAAGCCTGGCTTCTTCCTCCAAGCATGTGCTCTTATCTTGATTCCCCTGAACACCCCCACCAGGGCAGTCATCACGCCACATTAGAATTGTGGGCATACTTGTCGGTATCCCCCTCTAGACTGTAAACACCATAGATCAAGGGATTGTATTTTTCTTGTTCACCATCTTATCTCAAGTGAGTAGACAAGTAATGGATGCTCAATAACATATATTGAAAGCATGAAGGGGCAATTCACTAATTTACAATAAGAAATAACTGCCACGGGAACTGGAATATTCTTAGTTCATAGGGCCAGCACACACTCTCTCTACAGGTAGATCAACATGAGAAACCAAAGAGGTTTTTGGGTGACAGAATCAGAAGGAAGGGACACTAAAATAATCTGACATTGGATGGCAACTGGCTAGGACGGCATCATGTAACTTTTTCAGATGCAAAGGTCTTTCCAATGGGGCTGATATGACCAATCTGTTGGCCACAGCTCTCTTTCTCCCGGACATGTCTAGGAGGGGTCTACACATCATTCCCTCGGTGACTATATTTGCCCCCCTTCTCTGCATCATGAGATTGATAAGCTCTTTCCTTATATAGTCTACTCTGGTCCAGTTAGGTTTGGCAGATCTGAGAGCTGTTCTGTTTCCCTAAGGTGACTCTGGGTATGGTTCAGCTCTTACAGAATAGTCTTTTTGTCATTTTCAAGTTCAGGGTAAGCCCCCCTGAAATCCACTTTGAAGTTGCAGAGTGTTCCAAAGGGCTATGGACATTCAGAGGTGCAGCGGATCACTTTTCATTGAACAATCAGGAAAGATTTTATGGAGATGGTTGTGTTTAATTTTGTCTTTGATTCTGATAAATGGAGATGGGTTATATTCTAAGACATTGAAAAGAAATACAGATTTCCAACTGGAGCTGGAAGAATAGGAGAGGCAGGGATGTGAAGAGCTTTAGATGCTAAGACTCAGAGTCTGAAATTTATCTAGAGGCAATAGGGATCCAGGGAAGGTTTTAGAGCTGGAGAGTGACACATTAAAAATTGCTTCAAGCAGATTAACCTGACCCCTCTATGTGTAGGAGACAGAGTAGACAGAAGTAGGAAGAAGATGGGAAGGCCTAGAGAGCTAGACAGAAGTTAGGAGATGGCTATTCTTAAGTAAAAACAGCCAGTTGATAGGTAGGAAATCTATTTCTTTAATCTGTTACTATAATATTAATAGTATTATATCCAAATGTATAAATAAATTCTATAGAAGTTTATTAAAGCATCAATTAAAAACAAAAAAAAAAACAAAGTAAGTTAATTTCTGAAGAAATATTACCTAAATAAAGACTGTGGTTGGTGTGACTTAAAATCATCATTGGGACAATACTGTATTTCTGAATGGTTCATTTTCTTCAATCATTAGATGAGTCTGCATATTAGATTTGGTTACCGTGGGCTCCAAGAACTGTCCACATTCAACTGGTTGGGTTAAAGTGGTCTGAGGTACTCAAGTAGTAGCGACTTGGAAAACTTTTTGGTCTAGACAATTTCTATTGTACTGGGATCCACCCTGGACCCTGTAGGATTATTTGTCAGCCATTTCATTTGTAACCCTAAGGGGTCAAGGTGAGATGAAGATAGGGCTGATTTTGAAGGAGGGTGGGTGGGAAGACTATTTATATCAAACCCATTTATATTTCAAAGTCTTTTTCCTGTAGCTATTCTTCAGTGATCATGTTGTGGAAGGGAAGGGAAAGTGAGGTGGTTACATATGGACGCTGCTATTGTTATGTTGGAAAATACTTTCTGATGAACAGTCATTTCCTTCCACTGCCGGAGGGTGTTGATAATGAGCAAATTACCTTTTACTCCCTCTGGTGTGGATGTGAAATTGGCTGTTAATAGAGTTGCTAATGCTACCGGGTTAGCATGTGATTGTTCTATTTTAAGCCAATTTAAGTTATATTTGGGGAGTAGCCAATCAGACATCTCACTAAGAATACGGGCCCAAGTGCAGCATTTAATATTGAGAAACCTGCCTCACTCACAGATGTGGCTGTGAGGGGAAAGTGCTGAACACGCTGTCGTTAACATGAAATGTTTTAATACAATGTCTTTTTTCCTTTGTAGGTACAAGAATGGTCTCATTAGGCAAATACCAAATGTTTTCATCATAGGATAGGACCCATTTCAAACCCCAATAATACAGAATGCCATCAACCAATGATGTACTTTGTTTAACCTAACAATGGGTTAATATTGGTCATTTCATTACTGCTTTTTATGCAGTGAAAGCTTACTAGAAAATGAAGTGTTCAGAAATTAGTTGAAAGGAGCAAAAGAGGTGAGAGATTTTACAGAGTTATATGCTCGATTGGGCTAATTAAAGGTACAGATGTATTCGTGGGTTATGGAAACATCTTTGATTTCTAAAGTTGCTTTCCTGGGAGGGGGATGGTGTATCTAATCATATATGGCATTATGAGCTTCCCAAGGGTAGGCGGCACAGCTTTTTCTCTCATATGTGCTCCCCAGCCCTTTCCCTACAGGACCTATTGCCACCTGGTACCTGGTGGGTGAACTGAGTGCATTACTTGGGCAAGTTTTTTAATTAAATAGGATATTCTTTAACAAAGCACTGTTGATTTGTGGTTTTCATGTTTTATTGGCTTTTCATGTTTTAAATATAAAGCTCATTACCTACACACAGAGAAGGAAACAGGTATGAAGGATGGAAAATAAAACTCAACTGATGTGTTACAGAAAGGTACAGTGTGTGCCATTCTGGTTTAGATTAACTGGGCTTGGCACTGTTATGGCTCCTGTCACCTGATCAGTTTACTGGGCTGAAGAAATTGTAGGAATGGAAAAGTACTGGTGCCTAACGATACCCCAAACTCACTCCCTGCCAAAATCCCTCCCAAGGACATTCTAGGCCTGTGTTCCCTAATTTGCTGTTAAGATTGGTGGCCATGGAAAACCCATCCCTTGTGATCCCCCACTCATTTAACAGACATTGCCTGAGAGCTGCCCTGTGCCAGGCAGGGATTCAGAAGTGATTGGGATGGGGTCCCTGACCAAGGGAGCGCAGAGTATGCCTGGGAGATACTTATCTAGAAAATATAATACATGGTGATAAACGGGCTAGTAAAAAGTGATTAAAAGCTTAGGCATTTGTAAAATACTTTCAGTGTTGACTTTTGCTTTCTTAAACAATCACACACATAATATTTATAATGTGCCAGGCACCACTCTATGGATTTCACAAATATTAACTCATTAATTCTATTAACAATCTCTAGAGGCAGATACTATTATGATCTCTATTCTATAGTTGAGGAAACTAAGGCCCAGAGAGGTTAAGTAACTTTCCCAAGGTCATACAGCTGATCAATGCAGAGCCAGGGTTTGAACTCACACCGTTTGGCTTCAGAGTTCATGCCCTCAGTCACTACATACTGCCTTCCCTTTAAGCCAGTCCCTGGAAGATGAGTGGGATCTGGGCAGGTAGGGAAAGGAGGAACGGGTGAGATGAGAACATCAGGCAGAACATTCCAGGCAAAGGGACAAGTTTGTCCAAGGACACTGATGTGTGACCCACGAGGAGAAAGCCAGTGGTCAGAGCAGCAGGATAAGAAGTGGTGCCGTTTGGGGTGTAAGCACTGATCCTAGAGGGATCAGCAGAGATAGGGGGCTGGCAAAGAGGGCCAAGAAGGAGCCGACGGAAGGAAAACCAGAGAAGTCTCTCCAAAGGGGAGAAGGCAGAGAGATGATCCACAGTGCCAGCTGCTGTAGAAGTTCAAATAAGATGAGGAAGACCAAGCCATTCTTTTCTGGATTAGGAGGCCACTGCTGATCTTAGTGAATACAGAGTGGGCCACTCAGAGGACGGCAGTTACATTGTAGACGATGAAGAGTTTCTGGGTGGAGAGAGTGGTGTGAATGTTTTTCTAGAAGTTTTTTAGTAAAGGGAAGAGGGGAGAGAGAGAAAGGAAAGGGGAAGGGAGGGAAGGAGAAGAAATAGAGTGGAATGGAAAGGAGGACGGCAAGCCCAGCTTAGAGTCAGAGGCAGACGGAGGAGCAGAGAGTGAGGGGCTGAGAGAGAGGTGGGGTTGGGGAGGCAGATGAGAGGAGTAAGACTGAGGTATAGACCTCTCCCCGGCATACTCTCAACCTGCGTGCTCTTTGGGGCATGATGTCATTATTATTTCTTTCAGGCAGTGGAGCATAACATAAAAAAGTTCAGATGCAGATTTAATCCAGGGGCTTTATAAGACATCCTAGATGGTGAGGACTTTGAGGGAAGACCTATGTGTCCCTAACACAGTTCCAGGAATAGAGCAGGTTCTTAGTGTGTTTGTTGAATGAATAAATGGGTCTTATTTACATCTTTATTGTGAATATTATAAGAAAAGGACATGGCACTGATTTTAAAACACTTGGAAATACAGTCATAAAAGAACGAAATTTTATGGCCTGCAAGGCATTTTAGGAAATGTTGCAAAGACATATATCCATCCTGCCCGAGGCCTTGAGGTAATAGGACCATTACAGAATTTCTCATTGGGTCATCAAAAAAGTTTCTGCTCTCATATTCCAGCTACTTTACAGACAGATTCTGTATTTTATTGAAGGTAGGAAAAATAAGTTGTTTCTGAAGCATCGGGTATAGTTAAGGGTGTTTAGAAAATGTAAAACAATTTTACTAGTGTCTTGACTACTAATTGGGATAAATGTTTATTCTCAAAATGTTCCAGCATTATCTTTCTTCTTCCAGAAAGGTCAGGCACATGCCACTAAAAATACATTTAGTACATTTGGGAATATTTTTCAAGTGATTTATTGGGGTAATATATGGACTATTTATTTAAATATATCTCTTATTTCCAGTAATGGTATACAACCTCATTAGAAGCGACTTGGCTCATTGCTTAAGCAAAATGATTTAGCTATTTAGGACCGCTCCTTTAAAAATAGGCTATTTTCCTCTAACAGTTTACCAGAATTGGGAATCTATTTTTAGAAAAGTACATGAGAATGGATAAGGTCATAGCCCCGAGCCTTAGGGAATTCCTCCAGAAGTTGTGTCTGTTGTAAGTGCTGGTTCATTTTTCTCCCTTCCTGATTCTCCAGAGGGGAGGAATTCTCCACTTGAGGTGTGATGGCACAGCCACTTCTCTGGGGGATTGTGGAATCCACTGGAGGGACTCTGTACTATATTCTCAGTGGCAGGCACCCACCCAGTAAGGTATTGAGCCTAATTTCAGCGGTGAAAAAGTGCTTATGCTCTTTGGGGACAGGAGAACACTATTTGACATATTAGAAAGTAAAATTTGCTAACTTCTGAGTGTGCAATACATAGTCCCCTTGCTGTCGCTGATACTTGCAGCATATATGTAAGTTATGAAGCAGAACCATAAAATGCATATGTGTGATGCCCCAGGAGCTGAAACATTGCCGATATTGTGGCATCTAAGTGTTCCTCTCTGTCTCGTTCCTCCGATCCCTGCCTCTCCCCACCATCCTGAATTTTGTGTTTGCTATTCATCTGATAAAAAATTCTTTTATCACATATGTGTGTATCATTCTAAGGGGAGGGAGTGGGGGAGACAGAGAGAGAGAGACAGAGACAGCAGATGAAGGGAGGAAGGCAGGGAGGGAGGGAAACATACACACACACACACACATACGTACACACACACTCATACAGAGAAAGAGAAAATGCCCCAAAATAGTTTAAGGCTACTATAGAAAATACATAAATTTCCTCAGGTGTTTTGTTCTAATGATCCCAATTCAACTCTTATAGGATGCTAAAATTGTTACTGTTTTGAAAGATTTAAAAATGTATTAAATTCAGTTGGTGTGCATATGAGCAAACTGGCAGTTTCATTTATTGTTCGTAGAGTGTTAATTGTCTTCTTTCTTAAAAGTAATTTAGCGATATGTAATAAAAGTCCTACAAAAAGAACAATTCACCAGGCAATTCCCCTTATAGGATTTTATTCTAAAGGAAGAATAGAATAAGTATTTGAAGATGTTTGTTTAAGGATGTTAACTGCAGAGTGACTGATGATAGCAAAAAAAAAAAAAAAATCAGGAGACATAATCTAAATGTCTGAAAGTTATTGGCTAAATAACTATATAGCAATTTAAAATGATAGAAGGATGTGCGTGTTATAGTGAGTGGAAAAGAACCAGTTATATAATATGTATTTGGACCATCCTATATATAGGACCATCCAATTTTTATAAAAACAACTTCTATATATTCATGGGAAACACTGTGGTTGCAAATACACCAAATTTTATAAGCAGTAACAAGGTTTTAGGTGATTATTGTATCATTGCTTACCTGTATGTTTTGTTTTTCCACAAGAATAACGTATTACTTATTTTGATAAAATAAAAAATAAATTGTTGCAGTCTATTTATTAAAGAGAAAATTTGGACATTTTCAATACTGCCTACACTCCATTAGCCATCTGGGGATTATCTCAGATAATTTAAAATCATAGACTGATACCTGCTACGAAGACCTTTTCTCCCTTGCTGTGCTCTTTGGGGATGTCAACTGATTTTATATCGGCCTAAAAAACAAATATAATTACACAACCCCCAAATGCATTCCACTGAACAAAAAGTCAAGCATTTGTATTACCCATAATCGCAGATGCCCGGCTCCAGTCCGTCAGCATGGAGCACACATATCACCACCAGCTAACTGCACCTCCCCAGTGTTTTCCACAGGGTGGGTTAATATTTCTAATTCCAGTTGTCATCACAACATCCCCATGAGGTGGGGACAATATATAGTGGCAGGTATAGTAATTATCAAAGCTACTTTTTTTTTTTAATTTGGTAAAAGACTGGTCAAATATTTTCATTTTATAGTCCCTGGTCTCTTGGAGTCTTTGAAAATAATGGTCAGTAGTTCAGCAAGTTCATTAACTAATTCCCTTAAGGTTGGGGAATGTGTATTATCCGGACGTGCTGATTTACATATTGTACCATGTTTTCAAGTATTCCCTCACCTGGTTTATTTCAACATCTATATTTAAAAGTCTTCATTACTTTCTAATTATCTGTGCTCCCTTTCTTTATTTTTCCTGTTAAAGACCAATTTAAAAGAGCAGCTCGGTATCCCTGCCACTCACAGTCATCATTAATTTCACTCCCCTTCTCATTCATTAGGCCGGCCACTTTATTGCCACGCTCCCTCCTCCCTGGCCCGTTTTCTTTGCCGCTAAGCTCTTTGGCGGTGTTAACTCATTCTGCTTTCTCTGCTGCCGCTCTTATCTTTCCTTGATGAGCCTTCGAAAGAGTTGGCACGTTCATTTTTTTTGGCCTCTTCCTCATCCTTTCTCTATTTCCGCAGTGGGCTTTCTTCCACCTTTAGATCTTTTCAAGGTTCTTTGTCAAGCGGCTCCTTGCATTTTTTTATTCAAGGCATCCTGGGCCTTTGTGGCTTAACTGTGATTCGAAAACTTTGTGCCCTTGCCTGTAGTGCTATCTGGGTTTCTTAATTCACCCAAATTGGATTTCTGAAAATCTTTTGAACTTGGGCAAGTTCCTTAATGTTTTTAAATACAGAGATCAGGTCACATCACCTGGGCAGTGGTGTCTCCTGGTCAATAGTATCAAAGACCATTTACGGGAGAGAGAGAATTGGTAGAGACGTGAGGTCACTGTTCGTGCCTTGGGCAGGATATAGACATTTTCAGACCCAAATTCTTCCTCAACAAAGAAGCTAAAGCACTGTTGGTGTTCCAGGTTGTTGACATTGACCTTGGTGTCCTGGTGCAGAGAACACACCTGGGAAGGCAGCCAGCTTGCTGTTTAGAAAGGCGCAATTAATAAATGCTGCTCAGGGGTTCCTCTTTCTAGTTTACATTAGTTAATGGAATGAGAACAAGTGCTAAATTTTACACTCTTCAATTTAGACACATCCATCCACAGTGTTCCTTCACTCTCTGTTTTTGATAGTGAACATGGGGATCTGCTGGTAAACATGTGATCTTGGGACAGCTTCCCTTCAAGTTGCAGCAGCCATGCTGTTCAGGGCTCCCTCTAGGGAGAACCTGCCACAAGGAGTGCGGTTAGCAGACAGCCTCCAGCTGTGAGTGTCTCCAGGGCAGCTTCTGGCAAATGACTGGGCACAGCGTGGTATGGTACCAGGGCCTACATCTTCTGGCCAGTGTAGGACTCCTCAATAGGTGATCTTCACACCAGATCGTCCTGTCGGGCTGGCCATGCTGTTCCCTGAGTTGCACTGCAGTCTGAGACTCCTCCTACCTCATCTTCCTTCCTTCCCCCTCTCCTTGTCACAGACGTCAGACCTGCACTGAAGTCTTAAGGCTCTCCCTTCCTGCTCCTGCTTCTCTCCTTTATCTTTCAGTAAATCTCTTGCACTTCTAACGCTATCTCAGCATCTGCTTCTTGGAGGACCTGAAGTGACACAAGAACTCAGCCCCCCTTTAACCTTGCTAACCCCTCCAGCCTTCCCCATCCATCCTGCCTGGCATGAGCTCAGCCATATACTCTTTTATGTTACTGTATGGAAAACTCAAATGCTACATAGTCACAGAATGCATTCCAGAATAAACAAAGACAGAACTGGTGGTCATCTCCAGCTTGGTATTACTGTATGTTTACCACTATTGTCATTCATTAATATGGAGAATTGATGTTATTACAGTTTGATCAAATTGGACAGTTCCCAGGAAAAGAGCTTGTACTTAAACTGCAGCAGCACTAGGTGATGCTGCTGCCCCACACAACAGCTGCAGTCTGAGTTGGGCTTGGCCAGAGCCATCCTGGGCTGGCCCCCATCCTGGGGTCCTGTCTTTCCAGGGCTGGAGAGGGCCTACTGGTCAGTAATCCACTCTGGAAATCTGAAGAAGTAATTTCTGGATCCATGATTCTGGACGCTAGAAGAGTATGTTATTAAATCAATTTCTCTCTCAGAGCTTACTGAACATGTGTGTGTGTATGTAGGAGTTTCTGGGAATTCTTGAATTGACTCAGGAACTAACTGTGGTTGCTTTAATTTCTCTAAGTGCCCACCAGTTTACCTTACATAACTGCTCACATTTTTGTATCAACAGAACAACTGAAAGTTCAGCAACCCCTACCTCCTGTCTCCAGATGTGGGAGAAGGATCAATCTGAGCGGTATTGACACCGAAGTCTTTATGTAGAGTTCCTCAAAACAGTTGCATGTCCAGGCAACACTCATATGTGTTAGAAGAATAGGGAGACGCAGAGTACAGGTACCCAGGCTTCCTCTATGCTTGGCGTCTTCTCTGCTGAATACAAAACAGGCACTTCCCGGCCCAGCTTTCTGCCTTTAACGCTGCCATCTTGGACGCTCCCTCTCCGCCCCTTTATATGCCCGGTCAGCAATCTGTAGACATAGCATCGGTCTTGTAAATCCTTATAGGCAAAGCTGCTCAGTGGGACTAAAAATTTAACCCTGCGATTCACCCTACCCCCAATCAGTGGTATCTGATCTACATGCACAATCTATTTTTGGAGCAGCTGGGTTGGCACATTGGTTAATCTGAGTTTTGAGAAGAAGTTACTTTCTTACACATGGGATAACTATTTGGTTGCACAGAAAATGCACTCATACTAACAGGACTGAATTTATTCGTGTCTCCATTGGGGGTTTGCTAGAACTACAACCATCAATCTACTCTTTACATTTCTCTAATACTGCCCAATCTTTTTCTGTCCCATTTTACATCAATAAAGGTTAGGAATTTCCCAGAAGACTTCTGGCCCAGCGCCTTACAGAGAGACATTAGCAGTATGTCAGTGGGGTAATTTTTGAAAGATAGCCCTAATATTGAGGATAGGCTCCACAATCCAAGTGCAGTGCTACTCAAATTTACATGATTGGAAGAATACAGATTCCAGGTCTTTCTCCTGCAGACTCTGACCCAGTAGGTCTGGGGTACACTTGGGAATGTGTATTTGAAACAAGTAGCCCAGTGACTCTTATGATCAGGCAAGTTCAGGAAATACAGCTTCACTGTACGAAGTGGGTTCTAGCTATGAACTAGTACATGATTCCATTCAGACTCAGCAGAGGCAGCAATGCAAAGAAAAGATCATGGAGATTTTAATAACTAGAGAGAGAACCATCTGTGAGTCATGGGATGCCCTCAGCAGGTAATTGGGCAACTAGGATCATTGTAGCCACCTGGAAGATTCTGATAGAGAAAGCACTGGGGAATCTTTTATTAACATATTTAATGTGCTTGACTAAGGGGAAAAAGTATGGCAAGCCAGGAGGCCTTGTTAGCAATCTTTTGTAGCACATGGCCAAGAAATAATGCTTTCTTTAGTTAGTTTAACCCTTGGCTGTCTTTCTCCAGGGGAAGCCAGTGGACATATACAAGGCTAAACAGTAAGCTTCCTAAGGGGACTGGGGGTCCGTGGGACTCCATAGGCAGTGCCTGGGAGGAATACAAGGAAAGCCACATGGAGCTCTGTCATGGAACAAGGTGATGGCTTCCACTAGAGAGCGCAGTCTGCCATGTTCCGTCCCAGCCTGCGTTTCTCCTCTACTGGGGTCAGCCTTGAGAATCCCTGCAGACACCAGAATACTGACCCACCCAATGAGAGATCCCTCCACCCCTTCCTCATGGCTGAGGGGTGAGGGCAGCTCTTGCCCAGCTGAGGATTAACTAAGATAAAGTCGCACAGAACCTTAGTCCAAAGCTAAAATCGGAACCATGTGCCACAGAGGGTCACATGGAAACTCTGATCTGCAGGTTTTTCAGGCCACTTCTGTCACTCTGCATTCAGTCCGACATCACACCTGCACACCAAACCACAGTAGGTAAGATTCCAGTTTGCCCCTTCCCCAACAAAGTTGGCCATCCCGTGGGAAATTTTTTGTCTGGTAGCAACAGCTAAATGAAAAGGCAACATTCTGTTCTTGTCTGCAGATAAATCATTCTGCATCGAGGGCATCTTTTTGTTTTCTATCCCTGAAAGAGTCTGGGGGTGGCTTTTCTTTTCTTTTCTTTTGCCTTTTTCATAAATAAATATTTTAACTGGAAATTTCCAAGCGTGTGACAGGCCTAGAATGTGAACTTGAATGTACTGTAATAGAAATCATCAGTTGCCATGGCGACGTGTTCCAAGAGCAGATCGCACCAAGTCACGTGAGCAGAGAGTGCTCAGTAATACTAACACATCAGAGAGCGAGGCCACTTAACCTCAATCGCTTCCAGCTATTGTGCAGAATGCAATTGAATTTATTCCTAATTTCTGCCAGTGCTAAGGAACAAAATTTCCCTGCAGATTTTAATCTTGCTCAGGCAGCCCCAGTCGGTGCTCAGGCACTGTTCAGCACCAATATTCAGCTGGGCTACTCACCCACTTTACAGCTCTATTTTCTTATTCTTATTTTTAATAATAGCTTCTCTCTCCCTGCTGGATCCCGCACATCCCCCTGCCCTGGGGAGAACTGCCCTCCTCCTCTCCGAATGGCTGCACGGTTTCTCTGGCTCCGTCTGCTAATGCAAGGAACACAGCTTTCATAATAATACCGATTAAAAAATGATGGGTCTCCACTTTCAGCAGTAGTTTCCACCCCCTCAGCCCATCCCACCCCAAACCTGTTCTGAAATATAATTCCCACCAGCTTTGGGCTGTACCTTGGAAGGCCACAATTAACAGCCCCATCATAATAAGGCAAACCCATGGATCAGTGAATAATGGAATTAAAGTGTGTATTTTCAGTTCCTGTCACAGTCACTTCCCCCACATCCCCCCAACCAGGACAGCAACGTAGACGACCAGGAGGTACAGCTGCTGATCACAGAGCACTCATTTTGAGAGCTTATCAGCGCCTATGAAGGCTGATAAATCAGAGCCTCTCATATGGACAGTCTCAAGTTAGCAGCATCATCGATCTCCCCTGCCCCTTTTAAGTTGTTTGTCTTATTCACTTCCAAAGATGATATCAGAGATGCCAAATGAGCCTTTGTTTTCTGTGCTCTTGTGCTGCCTAGGGTGAACTGCTGTGTTGTTGCAGGGAACTAGGAAGCATGCTTCCGGGGCTTAGCCCTTTGTTTCCAACCCAAGGTCACCTCTCCCGTCAGCTCAGGTGTTGTCAGCACTCTGCCTGTGTTCCCAGGCAGGAGGCAGCATCTTCCCTCGCTGACAGTCTTTGCGTGGCCCTAGCCCTCCAATGACCTCCCCCTTTTATGAATGTCACTTTAAAAAAGTCGTAAAACCTGCTTGAATAGCTAAATGGAGACAGTGCAGAGTCTGGTCCTCAGAAAGTCCATGTTGAAGGTCAAGCAAACAGAACTTTAAAAACATAAGGAGATTACTGGAAAGGTCTTTTGAGCAAAAAAAGGGTAGTTTCTGCAGCAACTTCCTTAAGCAGGTAGGTTCCTCTAATAAGGGGTAAAATGTAGTTGCAATCACTTAGTAGTAAGCCACTGTTCTAGCACTGTGCTGGCATAGGAAACATGGAGAGAAGTCAAGAACAGAGGAAATGGCAGTGTGACATTAGGACAGGCTGCTGGCGGTAGGAGCTGAGAGCTTGGTAACTATGGAAATCCTCGTGGAGCCTGTGAGAGAAAAGCAGCCAGAGAGGAAATGAAGGGAAGTGCTGCAATGAATTTTATATCAGCAGTGTGACATTTGGATCTGGCATGAGAAAACCACATGCCAAGCTGTTGGTAGTGCACATGGCTCTACACCCACCCTGCTGTGACAGAGCCTTTGCCAAACGGCCTCTCCCCACACCTGCCTGTCCCCAGAGCAAGGTGCCCTCAGGTAGAGCCAGCCCCCTGGCCCCTACCTACTGGAGACTTTAAGCCAGCACAAGCTCCCTCTGGCTAGGATGGGGCAAAACTGACTTTTAACTGGCAAATTAAATCGTCCAGCTATTCACAAAACTGTGTATATTTTCCAATCAAAATTAGTTTGATTTATACTGGAGCATCATTTCTACACTTACTAGCCTAAAATACTTGATGACACTTTTATTAGAGCTGTTCAGTCCCTTAGTGCCTTGGAGGGTTTCAGGAGGATGTCTAATCTGCACTGAAGCAATGTCCCTTTGGACAGAGTGGCCTTCTGGAACATTTACCCATACAGCAGTACCTTTTTGGAGGCCACTGAACCTCATGGCTTCCTATCAAAGAAAGATGATGAGAGAATGTGGGGAAAAAGCAGAAGCATTTTATCCCTGGTGAATTTCATTAAAGGGAAGGACAATCTGCTATTATTGCTAATACCGGCAATAGCAATTTTATTATGTTCGTTAATCTATAGTCAAGGAATAACATTATTACAATTCTTATAGCTTTTCAAAGTACTTTCATAACTGTTGCCTTATTTCCACTGCATGGCAACCCTATGATATTGGTAGGCGCATGTCACAGGTGAGAAGATTAGGATCTAGAAAGGTTGGGCTAGGGTAAAACCACACAGAGTGAGGACAAGATCTGGGTCTTAGGACACCTGGTCCAGTGCTCTTCCCACAGCCCATGGTATATTGGACAGGCTTAGGGCTTGGGCACCTGCCATTCACTTCTGAGGCAAAGGGCCCAAAGGGGCTCTTTCCTGCACAATTGGCTAGATAGTTCTATGTTTGGAAAGAGCCAGCCCACAGGTTAGGGGATGTGGGTTGGTGTCTGAGCAGAGGCCAGCCATCTGTGGGTTGGGCAGGAAGGGGCCAGTTGCCTCTGAATAAATTTGTCGTGGACTCTGCTCAAGACTTTTCCAGATTAAATAGCAGCAACCTGACCTAATCCAATCTTCTGTTTTGGGAAGTGTGGATTCTGGTGGCACACAGGAAGTCAGGTCTAGTTGTCCTTTACAAGAAGCCTGCTGTACAAACCTACCTCAGGAGCAGTGGGATTCAGAGGTTCTGAAGTAGCCATGTCGACTCTGCCAAGATACAAACCGCTGCATTTTCAGCTGCCAAGAAATGGAAGAAGCAAACTTCTTTATCTTTTCCTGTGCCATTCTTCCTTCCAGACGGCCTTCCGTACCCTGTCCTTGGTAGTACAGGAATGGGATCAGAGATGGGTCGAGACGCAGGGATGTCTGGCAGACACATTACCTAGCAATAAAAAACAAAGTTTTAACACTGGCAGTTTGGATGAGGCTACATCTAAAGGGCTTGCTGGAAATGGTCCTGTGAAAACATCCAGCTTGATGATTCCCTGGGGGGAAAAAAATCCCTGTGCTATTCCCAGTTTCTATGGATCCTTGCATTGAACTTCTATTCCAGAAAGTAACCTGAATGTGGCTTTGGTAATGTAAGCCGGGGGTTTTATTGGTAGCTCAAATGAATGGGAGATACTATCGACATTTTGCTCTCTAGGGGCTGTAGATGCTACACATCCAACAATGAATGGACGGTCCTGCCCCAAATGCCTATGATGCCCCACCCCTCAGTTTGGGAAAGAAGATTTGGGAACATAGGTCTAGTGTCTCGAAGAAACAGGAAGGCAGAATACTTCCCCAGGACCTAAAGGAGATTCCCCAAAAGTTGGGAAGAGTGAATGGGGAGGAGGAAAAGGACTAAAGTCTTGGAGTCCTGACTGCAGAGGAGACTTGCACCTCGAACCCTGACAGTATGTCTGAGTGAGTGGCAAGACCTCAGAGTGAAATGCACATGTGGTGCTTCGAGGTCAGGGTTTCTTCACTTTGGCATATTTGACATAATTCTTTGCTGTGGGGGCTGTCCCGTGCATTGTAAGATGTTTAGCCGCATTCCTGACTCTGTCCACTACTGTATACCAGTAGCAGCGCCCCCGCCCACCAGTCATGACAACTAAAAATGTCTCCTGACATTGCCAAATGTCTCTTTGGGGAAAAATTGTTCCCAGTTGAGAACCACTGTTCCATGCCAGGGGCTGCAAACCTAATTGCCTATAGGAACCAGATGACGACGATGGGAAGGACAACAATAGTAACAGCAGTAGTCATAATAGTTAACTCTTCCATGGTGCTTACTGGGTGCCAGGTACCATTCTAATCACATCCCGAGTTTTAATTTATTTAACCCTCATTATTACTCTGTGAAGTACGTTTAACCTCATTTTACAGATTAGGAAACTGAGGCACAGAGAGACTAAGAAACTCGTCCAAAGTCACACACTAGTAAGTGGCAGGGCCTGCACTGGAGCTCAGGCCGTCTGTTCCCAGAGCCCATGCTCTTCTCTGCTGTGAGGCCTCACCACGGCACCATCTTCCTTTATTTAAGCTTTTTTTTTTTTTTGCCTCACCCATCAACTAAGGGAGAAAACTACCATAACACACACATTTTAAGGCTGTAGGAGTTTTACAGTCTCCGATGATACAAACATTTCTATATTTGACAAGCATTACTCAAATGAGATGTGTTAAATTGACAAAAAGAGGTGGGCATTTTAAAGCATGCAGCAGTATGTGAGACCTTCCTCTGGGCTACACTGACTTGTTTTCTGGCAGCACAAGGTTTTGGCTTCATTGTAATACTGATAAAGATTGGGTGCAGACTGAGAACTTACCGTGATATCTGGTGCTCTCCTTCCCACCTCCTCTGTACTGGGGAGGCAAGGAAACAACCAACTGAGTGGTAGGTTCTGCTTGAATGAAACAGGTCATGTCGCCTTGGGCATTTGCTACCAGGCCTTGGTGGGCAGCAGGCTGCCAGGGAAAAGGGGAGATGCCTGTGGGCTCCCAATCTGCAGGCATTGGTAACACATACAGAGACCATCCTTGGTGGGGTCCCTGAATGCTGGAGCTTGATTATGACCCTCTGCCTGGATGACTGTCCACTTAATGTTCCTCCACTTATTGTTTCACAGCCTGAATAACTCCTTGTCCCCACCCCACCTATGGGACAGATTTGCAGAGCTCTCAAGACTGTTATAGATGCATAATTTGTGACTACATCATTGTTCTTCCAGCTCTTTTCCCAGCAATGTTTTAACACTGACCTGGAGGTTCTGGCAGGAAAGTTAAAATTTGGTCCTATGGCCTCAGTTCTCAGGCTTTCTCTTGAGAGGGTGATGAGATACTAATTTGAGTCCATAATTTTATGCTGAACAATTATCCTTAGAATTTAAATTTCAGCTGGAGTTTGAGAAGTACAGAAGTTATAGGAACTATGTCCACATTTTCATTATATATTCTCCTCTTCCCAACAGTTGTTAGAAAGATCTTCAACACCTCCCACATTACATCTGGTTTTTGATTCAGTAAAAATCATGCATGCCTCCTTCGAATATCATGGTTGGAAACAAACAGCAATTTCAGAGTAATTCTCTCAAACATGACAGTGAACATTTTCCCAGGATACAGAAGGGCCTGGTTCCAAAACACATAAAAGGAATTCAAGCAAAGCTGTCAATTCCAATCTTTTAACATTGAAGTTGGTCAAGAGATTGTACTGCATTCCCAGCTTATATTCAACCACGATGTTTATCTTTCCCTCCGTGCCTGCTTCCATCCCAGAAAATTTATTAATTACTCACTACACGGCTAAACATCCTTCTTTATATACATTATCTCAATTCAATAAAAAATACACTCAAAGCCCATGATTTAAGTCAGATATAAATGAGAAGATCAGCTATATTTAAAGACAACTAACTCCATGAGGTGACGTATGGTAGGTAATGGCCACAAGGCACACTACCCTGGTTGTTCAGAGGGACTAAACACCTAAGCATGGGTACCTGTGAAGACTTTCACCGAGACTGCTTCCTCCTCCAGGAAGGTCTCCTAGATCCTTCTCTCATTTCTCTCCACCAGACTGCAGTAACTCTCCCATCCTAGAATTTTCACATCACTTTATTTCCCCTTCTACCTTGTACTAGAGTTATTTATTCATGTCCTGTCTCCATATTAGAGGGAAATTCCTTTAGAGAAGATTGTGTCTTTCCTTCATCTCTCTGTGGACACCATGACTAACATGGTTCATTGCAGTCTTGTACACAGAGGGTGCTGAGTACATAACCTTCAATGAATGAATGAATGAGTTGACTTGGGACTAGAGTTGAATCTTAAGGGATAAGTAGGTTCAGACACTTCTCAGTAATAAATTAGTCACTATAAACTGTAAGTCATTCTGGCTGGCATCCTTCAGGGACTCCTCACTGATACTTGTCTCTAACCATACTAAGAACTGAGCCATTTTCCTCCCCAGATCCCATTCCAACACTGGGTTAAACTGGCTTAGTAGCACGGTCTTTACCGACATTAAGATTTTATTGGGATAGGAAGTTGGCACTTTGTTGCAGAGATCCCATTACTGCCCTGTAGGAGGCTGTCACTTCCCCCAAATGCACTACCTCTGGTGCCAATCTCTCGCTCACGCATTCTTCTCCTGACTGCTGGGAGCACACAGGCATGCTGCATGTCACCTGCTCCTCCGGCTTTTGACAATCTCCTTCCTTTGTTTCCAAATCCTAAGCAAATTGCTTGGTTGACAATCAAAGCCTGCTAACATCAAACAGCTGCTACAGACAGGTGTGTTCTACAGTTACCTGCTGTTTGCTTTCCTCAGCAGGGACTGATATGACAAACAAAACCGGGAGCTGGGTGCCAACTTTCAGAGTCTCTCCTGAAAGCTCAACCTAGTGTCTGCTTCTTTTGCTCTTCTGGCATTTTTTTAAACTTGGAAATTCACCCTAAGCATAGCCTCCCTCAGTTTTCATCAGTGTGTGGGTGGGTGGGATGAGGTACAACCCCACCGATGCCCAAAGTTCTTTGCAAAAAGCTGGGAATTGCAGTGCCTGCATTGAAGCAAAGAGGTTGCACAGTTCTGGAACCCTTGATTTATAAAAGACACCCAATCTCCTTAAAATATTTTCCAGACTTTTCTTACTTGTTAATGCGGTTATATGAGTGCTGCCTCCTGATTTCTGCTTTTTGCAGAAAAGGTCTCAAGCTCTGACCTTTGAAAGTTGCTCCAATCACCCTGGAGTGTGACTGGCCACTTAATCCCCTGTCACTGGAGGTTAGGAGGATGTGGCAGGTTAGAGGCAGAACGAATTCCCACTTTTCCCAACATTTCTTCCTGTACTTTGGAGCGTGGAAAGATACCAAACATAGTTTTCCACATTCTCTTCTATTTTCCAGGTGCTTTTACACCTGAGGTTCTGGAAGTGATTTAAGTTCTGCCAGTCAGAGGTGCCCAGGTGAAATGTGGAAGGTGACAATGAGTCAGAGCCCATGTTTTCTGGGGCCGCTGTTTCTCTGGCAGCACCATCATGGCTCTGTGGGGATTTTCTGTGGCAGCTACAGATGGTGGCCACTTCCTGACTGTACTGCTTCCTGATCCTGGTGGCTTCCTGATCACAAATGAGGCAGCAGTCTCCCTGGTGGCCTGGTGTTCGGCGTCACTCCTGAAAGTTCAATCTAGTGTCTGTTTCTCTAGCTTTCCTGGCAATTTTGTAAGTCATTTAATACCCTGTTTTAACTTGCTAGAGTGAATTCTATTCCCTACGACTGACCCTTAATCAAAACAGAGGGCAATTGGGCTAGGACATTAATCCCCCTCTGCTTAGCGGGGTGCCCCGAGGTAATCAGGCAGTCGGCAGGGGTCCTCCACAGAGCCTCAGGCTGGATGTTCCGGGAGAGGAGGGCCACTGTTCTGCCAGGGAGGGCCCTGTCTGCCTTTGTGCTTTGCTTGTGCCCTTCCTGCTGCTTGGGATGGTCTTCCCTCCACCTCCACATTTCTCCTTGGAGGCCCACTCTGTTTCCTGAGCTAGAAGCAGATTTTCCTTCTCTAAACTTAAGAGCACTTAGCACACTTCTCTTATGAAATGATCACTTTCTACTCGTATTGTTACTTGTGTACACTTCTTATCTCTTGAACCAAACTGTCAGTCCTTTAAGAGCAGGCAAAGAGTCTGAATCATTTTGGTAGGTCCTGAGAATCCCAGCACTGGGTGTGCCTGGGTACACGATGACATTCCTGACAGGAACAAATAAACAGGAAGGAATGTACACATAGCTGGGCTCCCGGCTAGTACATCATGCATCATCTTCTATCATTTGCCTTCTCATGGATTTGGGAGGCCTCACAAAGACCTTATGCTGGTTTAAATGATGGCACTGGAGCAGCAGCACTGCCCAACAGAAACTTCTGTGGTGCTGGAGATGTCCTGTGTGTCCAGGGAGGTCGGCCCTAGCTGCAGGTGACTACTGAGCATTTGAAATGTGCATAGTGTGACTGAAGAACAGAATTTTACATTTCATTTAATTTAAAATTTAAATCTTAGTAGCCACTGTGGCCAATGCCTGCTGTATTGGAGAGTGTGACATCAGAGCACATACTAGTTTGGTGGGCACACAGGACCTCTGCACTAACATTCACTCTGTCATGGCAGGCCAGGACATGGTGTTTCTGGGCTGGCACATTGCCTTTCTGGCCCAGGATCAGGGCCTTATAGCTTGGGAGAAAGTAGAGGCTTCATACGGAGGCTTTAAAAACAGGGGACTAGCTTTCAAATACCCTTTTCTCTAATTTCTAAAAGTGATTTGCCTCTTCCTTGCACCCCTGAAGCACTGATGTGCTGGTGCAGGGCTGTGACTGCACGGAGGTGGAACGTTGCCAGAAGGATGGTTGGCCATGTGTTGAGGAGCTTCTTGTTATGGATCAGCACTGAATGGACAGCTCCTTTTGGAAAGGATAATCAGTTTCTCATGAAGACACTTTCCTCTTCTGTGGCATATCCTACAGCAACCACATGTGGGTGTGTCCAATTGCGCTGGATGTCAAGGATGCAAACAACCCCTGTGGGCATCCTGGACTGCTGTGGGGAGGGTGACATCCCCACCCTGGCCACACTGCTAGCTCTCACTGCACACATAAAAGGGCATGATGCCAGGACAGAACTGGGATATTGATGCAAACATAGTATAGTACACATGCTCTGTGCACACATGTGGTCACCTGGAGGCAGAGTGGCCTCCTTTCATGAAGTTCTAAGGGTGCACGTGCAGGGCCCTTTTGTTAACAGTGATCTCTTTCATAGAATTCTTAGAGATCACCAACTACACTTTGGTCCCCTCTAAGTGCTCATACTCTTATCTACAGAATTTCCAGCTCTCCCCATCACCCTTGATGCCCTGTAGCATAATATAAGCAGGGGAGCTCTAGAAGCATCAGGTGATCTGAAGGCCTTGGTCTCTTCCTTTTCCACTGCTTAGGAAGGTAGAAGTGCCAGATATAATGACCAGGGAGCCAAAAAGAAATCTCACTGCTTTTCTTTGCCTCAGTTCAAATCCACTGAAGATGATTAGACAACTGCTTGCTACTGGAAAATGTGCTGGGGTGTGAGGAGGTAAATGAGAGTGACATGGGAAGGTTTGGCAGAAACAAGACAGAACCAGAGAACCACAAGAAAAGAACCACAAGAAAAAACCACAGTTAAATCTGGGCTCACATTCTAGCTGTGAGCCTTGGGCAAATTACTGGGTCTCTCGTAGCCTCCATTTCATTTCATGGGTTGGTGAGAGGTTGAAATGAGTTAACCCATGTGACAGTCCTCATAGAATGTTTGACAAATAGAACCAGAGGCATCTTCTGGTAAGGAGCCTCTGTGACCTGCACCTATTTAGAATGTTTGGAGGTCAGCCAAGATTTGGGGGGGCACCAGGATGCTCACTCATGGACATGAAATCAGCACTCCAGGAATGCAGCTCCAGGGGATGAGCCAATTCCGATATTGCTGGCAGCGTAGTACCATCAGTAACAATGCAATAATAGTTGAAATGCATACGGCCTTTATTATGAGCATTTACACTGATCTAACCACTTTCTGGGAAACCTCACAACAATCCTATGGGTGTGACTATTGTTATTTCCATCTTGTAGATGATGAAACTCCCAAGAGGTTAACTGACTTGCCAAAGGCCACACTGCCTGTTTGTAATAGAGCCGGGATTCAAATTCAGGGAGTGGTTTGAGAGTCCACACTGTTAACCATTGCCTCCCAGAGCACTGCTTTCAGCTGAACTCAACACAGTGGTGATGACCATAGCTAATGGTAACAACGGCAAACCATCAGAAATGTTTAACTCCTGAAAAAGTTTTATAGTGAAATTCATGTGAAACATGATTTCACCCAGAATGCCTGTGATTTCAAAATTTAAAAAAATGTATGTAGAAAGGACCTTTTGAATTGGAAAATATGAGCTCTTTATACTTCTATATTTGCCTGTGTTAGAAGGAATAGAAGGTATTTGAGGAAGGCAGCCCTATGCAACATGGCTCCAGTTACCTGGAGTTCTATTTTGTCTGGATAGCCAGACTGGAATGGAAGGTCAGATGGTGGAGAAGCTCAGCCACTCAGCAATGAAGTTTGGCTTTGCTGTGAGTCGCTGGAGGTTTTAAGGAGGGGCCAGGGGGGGTGACCATGTTCTGCTATGATCATTCTGGCAGTGGAGTGCTGGGTGAAGGAGAGGACAGACAGGGGCCAGTGAGAAGGCTGCTGCACATGAGGATGAGGGCTGGGCTGGGGCTCAAGCCAAGAGAACGAAAAGATGGGGATTCCTGGAAATGGACTTGCTTATTGGAGGCTAAAGAAGAAATCCATGGTTGGGAATAGGATGCAGGAAGACACACACACTCACTTGGGAACATTGGTAGTGAAAAGAGGCAGAGAAATCACATACTAATCTGAAGGGGCAACAGGGGTAACAAACATTTCTTTAAATGATAAAGGAGACCTTCTCACGTGAGTCTTTCTTGCTAATCTACGTGGACATGGATTCTCTCATTCTTTCCCCGCCCCAGAAGTTTATTAAATTGAATATATAATTTTCCATTCTAATTATATTTGCCCAAAGGTAAGTTTAAGGTAGTTTTCATCTCTGGCAGGCATGCCAACTATTGGCAGAAGCCGGTAGCTCAGATATGTTCTGGGGCAAAGGAAAAATCCAGCTCATGATCGAAAATGTGCCGTGGATACAGATGTATGCTGCTCACAAAGATGTAATCAAAGTTAATTGTTCTGGTTTATTCATGGCTTTTCATCACTGATGCAGAATGAATCTATTTCTTGCTAGTGAGTTGACCACCTAAGTATTCACTTAAACAAATACAGGTAAGTATACCTTTCAGGCATTGATGCCAGATGGGTCAGAAGGAGCAAAGGAACCTGAAGTTTTGTCAGCTGGATCAGTGGGTGAGTTGGCTGAGGCTCAATGACATGTCCCTGTACTGGTCCCCATCTGATCAATGCAATGCTCACGATGGAAGAATTGAGACTCCGTGAAACCTTAAGGGTAAAGAGAGATGAAATCCTTTTTGAGCTTGCTGACCATTTGCTAGAATCCTAGTTTCATGTTTCACCAGTGCTGTCTCCATTCCCCGGACACCTCAGATCCCACGTAGGCAGCTTTGTCTGGGCACTCAGCCCTGCTGAGCCTTCTTCCTGGAAACCACATTTCTTTTATCACCTGCCCTCTTAAAGAAGACCATGCAAATAGCCCTCAAATAGGACTTGTATCCAGAAAGTCATGTGCAGAGTGTGCCTGTATCTGTACCAACATCCACGTATGTTGGCTTTGCATGTTATGTAAGTTGTTGCTAAACATGTTCATTAACTGTTCACTTCTCACTGGCTCCACTGTTTCCTTAGTTTTATTTAAGAGAGAGTCTTCTCTGTATTTCTAGGTGAGACCCACTCATTGATTCACAATGATACTACACATATATTTTCAGAGTTATCACTATATACTATTATCATAGTATACGTAAAATATATACAGAGACATCTCTTTGCTCAATTTTTTACAATATAATAACTGATTATACTCAAATAATCTAACAAGAATATTTATTGAACAACTATGTGTTTGGCAATTAGGTTAAGCCCCATGGGATACAGAACAAATATAAGACATAATATTGACTCTCAGGTTGACCACACACAAGCTGAGGAAACAATACCCAGCACTAGAAGTGACAGTTAGCTGTTCTGGACTGGGTGCAGTGGCTCATACCTATAATCCCAGCACTTTGGGAGGCTGAAGTAGGAGGATCTCTTGAGGCCAGAAGTTTGAGACCAGCCTGGGCAACACAGTGAGACGCTCTCTACAAAAAATAATTTAAAAAAATTACCTGGGCATGATGGTGTGTGCCTGTAGTCCCAGCTACTTGGGAGGTTGAGATGGGAGCATTGCTTGAGCCCAGGAGTTTGAGGCTGCAGTGAGCTATGATTGGGCCACTGCACTTCAGCCTGTGCAATAGAGCGAGACTCTGTCTCTAAAAAAAATAAAAAATAAAAAAATAACTGTCCTTGCTGGGTTGGCCATAGAAGGCACATGCAGGAGACTGAGAGGCAGGAGGGCATTTCTTCCCTGTTCTGACCCTGCTTCAGCCTCTCTGGGAAGGTCACATCCTTCCATGACTGTAGCTTCTGCTGGGCGACTCCCCCAGTTCTCGCTGGCTCTGGTAACACCATGTCCTTCCATTGTTCCTTCCACCCTAGGGGGAATAAGAGCTCCCTGCTGTTGCCAGTCACTGAGCGACTTTCCTGCTTGTTCCCCTACCTCTGTACACTCCTTTGTCAGTAGCCTCTTCCTTAATTTCTCTTCATCTGTCCCATTAGGGGTGACTGCTGTTTCCCCCTGGGTCCCTGAGTGATGCAGTGAAATTTATGAAGTTGCAGGTAGGGGGATGCCTCACTTGTTGGTAAAGATTCGAATGTGTCAAGCAGAATAAATACTTGTTTGATAAACAAGAAAGGAGCTGGCCTTCCCTGGCAGAAGAGGAGGAGGAACTTTGAAAGAAGATAGACTACTTACAGAGAGAAAAGGCAAGGGCTTGAAGTGAACGAGTTGGCATTTTGGTGTAGACAAGTCTGATCTGTAGAGCCAATTTTTGGACTTTAAAAAGTTAAATGAATCCTTCCTGGAGGCTTGTGCTTCCTGTCCCGTCACTTGTTTGAAAAGAGAGCTACATCAAAGTCCCAGGCACCAGAATTCCCCAGAACCCAAACTTCACAGCCTTGCTGGGGGACACCTCAGATCCTTAATTAGGAGGATGAGAGGAGGTGAGCAAGGAACCCCTTCCTGCTTTAATTACTCCTGGCATAATATTCTTTTTAAAGCTTTACTAATTGAAATTAAACAGCTGTCACATTTGCACGGGGACAAAAAAGAATCCATTTTTCAGCTTTCTCTGATTTAATAGAGACTGACAGTCTGTGAGGAAACCAGGGGCAATTTCACTCCCTTGGCTACTGGGTCGCCAGTGGCTGACTCAGAGCAAAACAAAGAGTGTGGAGGAGGTGAAGTCTTCTCGACTACAGCAGGAGCAATGCTAGCCCGGAGTTCTCAGGACAAATGACACTATAAGTTAGTCTCATACCTTCACTAAAAAGACCCAGTAGCCAACTCTTCAGTAGCCCAAGATTACCAAGATACCTACTACCATATGCTAGAAGGGGCTAGAAATAATCAAAGATGAAAGAAAAATGCCTGCCAACTGGATTGTTTGCTAGCTAAGTTCTTTTACATGTAGTGAATGGTGGTTAAGGGGTGGTTTTATCACCCTAGAAGCCAGATTAGTAAGTGGATGCTGAGAGAAAAAGAAATTCTACAGTGCACTTAAGGGTGTGCTAGGTGTTTTCAGAGAAGGTGTCTTACTCAATTCCTACGGCTACATGGGGACTCAGGTCTTATGAAACAAACGAGACTTGGAGCTAGGGGGCTTAAGTTTGTGTGTGGTAAGGGTGATATGCATGAAGGGCTTGGATAAAATCAGTGACCAGAACAGCTGGCCTTCCTCCCACCTCTCAGTCTCAATGCACAGAACGCTGGCAGCAAGGCATCTACCTTCCAGGCAGAAAATCAGAAGTTTCTCCTCTGGATAAACTAGATGGCCCTAGTGACTAGACTTCCCTACACTAGAATTCTCTACCTAATAACCTTAAAGTGAAGACATTTGTTCACACTGCTCCTACTCCCAAAGAAAATATCTCCGTCTAGAATCTCACGTTTAAATAGAATAGCAGGCAAGGATTTTTGAGGAAAATCCCTGAAATGAAAGGAAACAAAAATAAACAAACAGAAAGAACAAACATGAAGGAAACAGGGATAATGTAGGGAACAGGAAAAAAACCTAAAAAAAGAAACAACCTCTAGGTCCTATCTTTAGACAGATTTGAGAGCAACTGGAGAATGATAACGTGTTCTTAGAATTTAAAAATAGAATTTCTAAAATAAAAACTGCAGTGAAAGAGTTGGAAGATAACATCAAGAAAATCTCCCAGAAATTACAGCAAGAAGTAATAGAAAATATGAGAGAACAGATAAGAGACATAAAGGATAAACCTATCTAGAAGAGGTTGGCAATTAATGGTCCATGTGCCAAATCCAGCCCATGGCCTGTTTTTGTAAGTCCTTAGCTAAGAATGTTTTTTTCAATTTGTAAAGGGTTGTGTTAAAGAAGAAAAAAAGAAGAAGATGCTACAGAGACCATATATGGCTCACAAAGCCTAAAATGTTTAGTATCTGGCCCTTTACAAAAATCATTTGCTTACTCCTGATTGAGAAGGTCCAACATCCAACGAATAGGAATTCTAGAAAGGGAGAAGAGATAAAAGCAAAAGAGGAAATTATTAAAGAAAATATACAAGAACAATTCCTCAAATTTCAGGACAAGAATCTCAGGCTGAAAAGGTGCATGGGGTATCCAGCACAATAAATGAGGACTGGGCCTTAACCAAATAGTATCATTGTGAAATTTCAGAACATCTGGGATGAAAAAAAAAGATCCTGAAAGTTTCCAGAGGGGATAGAAAAACAGGTCACTTACAGAGCATCTTAATAGCTATGCTTTATGTTAGAAGAAAACGGAACAAGGCCTTACCAATTCTGGTGGAAAGTAATTTTTAACTTTGAATTCTATACTTGGAGAAACGTAGGGGATATTAATATAAAGACGTGTCAGACATAAAAAAGACTTAGAAAATTTACCTTCCCTGTACCTGTGCTAGGAAGCACTCACAGCAGGCGTGCTCCTCTAGAATGAGAGAGAGTATACCAAGAAAGGAGACATGGGGTCCAGGAAACAGATCCAACTCAAGAAAGTGGTGAAGGGAACTCAGGACATCAGCTGAGAGGAGGAATAGAGATTAACTAATACAGACGAGGGCAAGAGAAAGAAAGAGAGCTCCAGGAAAGAAATAAAAGGGTGTGGTAGGTATCTTCTAAAGTGTCATCAGTGATCTCAGACTCCTGGTAGTCATTCCTTCTATTAATATAATCCCCTCCTTTTGAGCTGGACCTAGTTACTTGCTTCTAATAAATAGAACATGATAAAAGTGATAGGGTGTTACTTCCAATATAAAGCTTAAATATGAGGGTTTAAAGAGACTCTGACTGGCTGGACCTGTAATCCCAGCACCTTGGGAGGCTGAGGTGGGAGGATCACTTGAGGCCAGGAGTTTGAGACCAACCTGGGCAACATAGTGAGAATCTATCTCTGCAAAAAATAAAAAAAATCAGCCAGGCATGCCGGTGCATGCCTGTAGTTCTAGCTACTTGGAAAGCTGAGGCAGGAAGATCGATTGAGTCCAGGAGTGTGAGGCTGCAGTGAGCTATGACTGCACCATCGCACTCCAGCCTGGGCGACAGAGTAAGACCCTGTTTCTAAAAAACAAATAAGTAAATAGCCTCTGGCTTCCATCTTTCTCGCGCTCTCTTGCTCTCTTGCTTGCTTTTATGAAAGCCAGCTGCCACGTTGTGAGCTGCTCTGTGGAGAGGCCCATGTGACAAGAATCTGTGGGAGGACCCTGGCCAAGCCCAGCTGAATCCTGCAAACAACCACTTAAGTCAGTTTGGAAGCAGATCTTCTCCTAGTTGAAACCTCGAGATGACTACAGCCCTGGCTGACACCTTAACTGTAGCCTTGTGGAGATCCTGAGTTGGAGGACCCAGCTAATCTAAGTCTGATTCCTTTCCCAAAGAAATTGTGAGATAACAAATGCTCATTGTTTTAAACTGCAAAGTTTTGGGGCAATTACTAGTAGTTACTCAGCCATAGATAACTAATACAAAGAGGTTGAGTGAAACCTGGTATCAAGGAGCCTTTGGGGGAAGAGATTAAGGATAAGTGGATAAAAAACTTTGCACGTAAATAAAGAGCAAATAGAAATTTACAGAAAATTCCAAAGTTGCACTGGAAAGAAAACAATCATAGTTCACTATTTTGGCTCAACAGTGAACAGTATTATTAATAATATAATCATACTGTTGTAAATATTGAATATATAACTAAAAAGAGGAGGGATATAAGGTGAAATAAGTTCTCATTTATTGTAGTATGAAGTCACGGGATAATTTCTAAAATTGCAAATAAAAATAGCAATTTAAATACATTATGTGTAAGTATGGAGGTAACTATTGAAGAAACAGCTAGAAGATTTGAACGTGGTTGCCTTTGTGGAGCAGAACAAGACAGCACACAGGATGAGGGAAGGAAGGAGACTTTGGTTATATTACTTTGATGTCAATTTGGCCATTTACAGTGACATGGGAACACAAAGAAATGCTAAAATAAATATAAATTTAAATATTGAATACATAGGCTTTTTTTTTTTTTTTTTGAGACAGGGTCTTGCTCTGTTGCTTGGGGTAGAGTGCAGTGGAGTCTTTATAGCTCATTGCAATCTCAAACTCCTGGGCTCAAATGATCCTCCTGCCTCAGCCTCCTGAGTAGCTGGGACTAAAGGTGCAAGCCATTACACCTAGCTAACTTTTCTATTTTTCATAGAGATGGGGTTTTGCTATGTTGCTCAGGTTGGTCTCGAACTCCTGGCCTCAAGTGATCCTCCTGCCTTGGCTTCCCAAAGGGCTAGGATTACAGGCATGAGCTACTGCACCCAGCCTTACAATTTATAATATTATAATTATATTAAAAATAAACAATACTCTTTATTGTAATTTCCATATAGCTGATTGATTTTCTCAGAATGTTTTCACTGATTTTTATGTATGTCAGCATTTACTTGTTCATCAGTAATGTGGGTAACCTCTTTGCTGAATCAGTTAACAATTTTCAAATCCTGGAAGGATATTTCCTCAATATTTTGTGCTATTCACAATGTAATGGCCACAGATATAATATGCTTTGAATTAATCTGGATTACTAATACTTTATAACTTTTAAAAATCTCTAGAAAATCAATAAAACAATAAATAAAACCTTGATTTATAGTATTTGCCAATTTCTATGGTATAAATACCTCCACCATGATTGATTTCAAATTGCCAACATTATATCACCAAACATAGAGCTAGGAAGAAATGCACAGTAGCCACCACCATATAGTATTTCCCACTTAATGATACAAGAGGCATAAATAATTTCAGGCATAGATGATAGTAGAAAAATAGGAAGTAATGAAATTTGAATAATTATAGGTTGAGCATCCCTAATCTGAAAATCAAAATCCAAAACTTTTTGGGTCCCAACAAGTGGAAAATTCCACACCTGCCCTCATGTGATGGATTGCAGTTAAAAGGCAAGTGCACAATGATAAAGATGACATTGCTAATGCTGTAGAAAAAGTGCCTATAGGTGGCATGGTGAAAATGTGTGATGCGCTTATTGAAAAACTAAAGCAGCATGTATTCAGAACAGAACAAGAAATCATTTCATTTTATAAAATCAAAGAGAGCCTCCTAAGACAAAAGCTGTTGTTAATGAGGCAGAGAGGAGACGTTTTAAAAAGCCATCCAGCAGAATGCCTCCGCATCCCTAGAGGACCCACTTCCTAGTCCCTCAACTGCTTCTGATGTCTCTTCTCATCTAAAAAAATAAAATACAATGTACAGTAACCTTTTAATCAAAACACAGCATCGGAGGTGGAGACTGAAAGCCTGCAGTTGCTTGTTGCTGCTGTTGTTTAACAGCTGCTGCAGGTTCTGGTGATGCTGCTGTGCTGCTTAGTTGCCCTGAACACATTATTTCTTCACTGTATTAATGGTATGTCATATTTTTTTCACTATTAAGTACTTATATGTGAATAAGCATAAAGAAAATGATTGCTTATTGGTAGCATACAAATTCAGAATCAGAAATGAGGATGATGCCAAACAACCATAGATTGTCCACACAGGTAGCTGAGATAGTGATACCTCTGCTTTCTGATAGTTCAATGTATATGAAGTTTGTTTCATGCAGAAAATTATTTAAAAAATTGTATAAAATTACCTTCAGGCTATATGTATCAGATATATATAAAGACATAAATAAGCTTCATGTTTAGACAGGTTCTATCCCCAAGATATAGCATTATGTACATATAAATATTCCAAAATCTGAAAAAATCCAAAGTCTGAAACATTTCTGGTCCCAATCATTTCAGATAAGGGCTACCCAACTTGTATTACATTTGTTTTTATTTAGTAGTATAGTTATATAATTTAATTTTTAATAATGTCTACATTTAAAAATCAGCTTGCAAAAATTTAACAGGCGACTCTTGCAAGTCATAATGAGTCAGCTCTAGCATGCCACTAAGATGAAGTATGCCACTTCCACACCTGGCTCCTAAGATACACAGCATAATCCTTCATAGACTCTCTCTTCACTCACTGGCCAGCCCAATACAGAGAATCCAGTGGAGGACACCAAGAATGCCCTAGGGGACAGCAGAGCCTGGATCCCTGAGTTACCAGGGAGATACCCAGAAGTGCCTATTCTACTAAAAATATCTGCCTTACACTTGGTATGAGCAAGAAATAAGGCTGGATGTGGTGGCTCATGCCTGTAATCCCAACACTTTGGAAGGCCAAGGTGGGAGGATTACTTGAAGCCAGGAGTTTGAGACCAGCCTGGTCAACATAGCAAGACCTCATCTGTATAAAAAATTTAAAAATTAGCAGAGTGTAGTGGTGTGCACCTGTAGTCCTAGCTACTTGGGAAGTTGAGGCAGGAGGATCACTTGAGCCCAGGAGCTGGAGGTTGGAGTGAGTTATGATTGAGCCACTGCGCTCTAGCCTGAGCAAACAGAACAAGACCCTTCAAAAAATTAAAAATTAAAAAAAAAGAAAAAATAAACTTTTGTCATGTCAAGTCTGAAATTTGAGGTTATTTGTTATTATGACTAATATGCTTTGCTAGAAGTGTTAAAAATTAAAAATAAAATGAGAGATTCATTTAATGACAGCATTAAAAATAACTCTATACACAGTGGTCAATACTAGAAATAACAATAATGTTATTTATCATATCCAAGATATGATATCTAAAACTATTTTTAGATATCTAAAACTATTGATGTTACCCTTGCCTTCTCATCTTGCTTTCTTTCACTGGTGGTCTCTATTCTTTCCCTGTGTAAATCCAGGGCTTAAAAATATCTCAAAAACAATGTCTCTGATGTCAGAGCTTCACTTGTAGTGTATTAATTTACTTGACAAATGTTTGGGGCCAAAGGCCAGAATCACGCAGTTGTAGCTGAATTGATGCTATTGGTCAGAAGGCTTAAAAAAAAATCCTTCAGCTTTAAGATAATGCTTGAAAGATCCTGTTTTAACTGTAAGACTACTAGGTATTTAGGTCCACATCTGGATACAGAATCCTATCTGAACCTATTAGCCCCTAAAGCTAAAATCTGTGGGCTTTTCTCAGGGAATATTCTGACAATACCTACACTAAGCACAAGGAATTACTGGGAAAAACCCTCAAAACATCATCTAATGAAAATTAAGAAATGTCCAGCAAAAAATCAATGGGGTCTACCAGAAAACAGAAATGCCTTGAGAAAGTATTTTTCCCAGGCTGAAGGATTCTTAAAAAATTTTTTAAATAAACATCTAATCCTCAAGCTGAAGGGTTCTTTAAAATTTCAAATATCAACATCTAACCTAGTTTGTAAAACATTCCAGAAAGGAATGAAGGAAACACATTTCTACAGACGCCTTAGCCCCATGTAAATTTGCCAAACGTTCACTAGCCATCTATCACGTGCAAGGTACATAGCAGGTGTGCTGAGGGGCACATAAACCTTCGTGGAGGGGGTGGCACACAATTGCTATATGGGGAAAGGGAAAAAAGGCATCCTAGGCTTAGGAAGTGGCCCTGATAAAGGGCATGGCATATTTGAGAATGGGGTAATACATTAGGGGGTTGAATGACATGAAAGCCCCTCATGACATAGTAAGGATTTTTAAAGAAATTGATTAATTACTTTTTTAAAATTAAGTAAAAGTTATATATATTTATGGAATACAACATGATGCTCTTATATATGTATACATTGTGAAATGGTTAAATCAAGGTATTTAACATATACATTACCTCACACTTA
Source organism: Eulemur rufifrons (assembly GCF_041146395.1). Lineage (NCBI taxonomy): Eukaryota > Metazoa > Chordata > Mammalia > Primates > Lemuridae > Eulemur > Eulemur rufifrons. Next base: position 14,651,075 of record NC_091005.1, on the reverse strand, counting down.
TTTTTGGTGGTGAGAACACTTAAAATCTACTCTTTTAGCCACTTTCAAATATACAATATGTTGTTATTAACTGTAGTCACCATGACGTACTATTGAGGATTGTGGACTGTATTCTATATACAAGGAGGAGAGAATCACTGTAAGGCTTTTTGCTTACATTGGAAAGACAGTGCTCTGGCACCAGGAAAGGCCAAAACACACAGGGAAAGTCTGTAGGTGGAAGACAATCAGCAGGCTCTTGCATTAGTCTTCCTCGAACTGTCCTTCCTTGCCTTATCACCTTGCACTAGTGTAGGTGATAGTCGGGTCTGAAGCAGGACTACAGGAACGGGAGGGACGAGGCAGCCAGGAAGGCGCAGGCAGATATAGCGACAGGACTTGCTCACTGATTGAACATGCACGTGTTGGGGGGCCGTGAGGAGGGGCTTTCCTGCAGAAGACCTCATGTCTGGAGCCTGTGGGAGCTGCTCTGTGGGGGAGCCTCTGCATTCCAGCTGGGAAATGTGAGCAAGGAAACATGCGCTCAGTTTTGGAAACATTGAATGGCAGAGGCCATTAGGCAGATCCAGATAGAGGTAGGACATTCAGGTGGTGTGAGGTTTGAGGCTGGCATTCCAGAGAACAGAGGAGATGCAGATTTGGAGTCGTCAACAGAGAGGCAACAAGGGTAAAGAGCATTCATGGAGGAAAGCAGGGAAGCAATGAACCAGGGGTGACAAAGGAAAGCTATGTCCTCAGTTTTCCATTTTTGGGTAAGTCAATTTAACACACATTTGCTTAGTCTCTACTATGTGCCACGAGAAGAACCCAGGTCTTAGCTGTGTTGGGGTTCACAGTCTAGAAAGATCTCTAGCAAAAGTAGCCTTCGATTTAACTGAAATATTACCCAAAGAGGAAACTTGGGGAGAAATTCAAGAAATGCAGTTAAATCTGCCAGCTTAGCAAATATTTTTTACAGTTGTAATACTCCACGCTATTACAAGATTGAAGAAACAGACATGTTCATTTATGACTGTTGGAAATGAACTGGCATAACTCTTTGGAAAGTAATTTGGAAATATATATATATATCGAGAGTCTTAAAAAGAATTATACTCTTTAAATTAGTAATTCCTCAGGAACTAATTCCCAGTTAAAAAAAAAATCTTTCTGTACAAAGATGTCCATCACAAAGTATTTGTGATAACAGTTTAAGAATTTAGCTTAGATGCCCAGCTAGAGTGGAGTGGTGTAGTAAATTATGACAAATCTGCTAGATGGAATATTAAGCAGCCATTAAAAACGATGTATGAAAGAAGTTTGTTACTTATATTATAATGTTCAATGGAAAAAATGATATTTAGTATCATTACAAATGTATAAAATAAAACCAAAAGTCCATGAGTAGGAAAAAAATGTCTAGAAGAAAACATACCACAATTTGAATAGCGTCTTTAGGCAGTTAGCTTGGTTTTCTCTTATTTGATCCATTCTTTTGCATTTTCTAAATTTTCTATATAAATATTTAATGACTATTTAATCAGAAAAATAAGCTCTAACTAGCAAATACAGAATGAAGAAGACTTAGTGGAGACTCTTTGGAATCGAAAGGTATCAGAGAGAGCTCAGAGACAGCCCATGGGCACTTTTCTCCAGGCCTTCAGGAGTCAAGGTGGCCAGTGCTGCAGCCCTGTGGATCTGATGCCCCAGGTTCTGCAGAGACATTCAGGGGACCCCGGGCTCTGAACAGATGGCCAGATGGTGATAACACATCCCTTGAGTTGTTTTTTCCACTTGTATGCTGTCTGCTTTAGGAAAGGTTGGATCGCCTACTAAAAGTTCCCTCTGGACATCTTCACTACTGACTGTTCCCAGGAACTCTGTTTCCTGGGGATGGAGGCTTCCCTGTCCGTTTCCTGCTGCAGCTCCTCAGACCCAGCCAGCCCAGTGAGAGCACGGGTGGGGGAGGGTAGCAGGGAGTGAGCAATTGCTCTGAGACACACCAAAAGCCCATAAAGTCTCAAAGGTTAAGCAAAGACTGAAGCATGAAGAGCGAAAATTCTTCATTCAACAATAATCTCCCTCCCCTCATCTCTTCTTAAAATGGAAAGAAAGGGTGCAAGATGACATTAGGCACTTTAAAATATGCAAAATTAGGAGCTGGTGCAGACCTCATTAACACCCGCCTCCAACATCATTAAGATGTTTCCAAGAAAATTAATTGAGAGACTCATTAAAAATAAATTAAGAAAAATGTGTTGCAGAGCGCCTGCACTCAGCTCATAAATCACAGCTCAGAGCTCCGGCCGGCTGCTCCGGCAATTAACTCCAACCTATTTGTTTTATCCTGACTGTGAAAATTAGAAAGCAGACGTGGAGATTAGATTAGGGACGTCTGTCAAGCGGAACTTGGAGTGAATATTTTAGGATACAAAATGGAAACCAGGAAAACAAAGACAGCAGAGATTTCATTCTGAGGAGCTTGTCTTTGAAAAGTGACAGGCAGATGATGGGTGTTGGAGGGAGGGTGTGGGGAAGGAACACATACTCTCAGGAGGAAGGAAGGGGGAGAGAAAAGAACAGACATTTCAACTATTCTGACCAGGAATCGCACAACACATTTGCATTATAAATATAAACAGTTACACATCTCAGGAAGGCTGGCATTAAGACATAAAATAGATGTTCCTGATGATACTCGCATATGTCATACTTTAATGTTTAGACATATGGTCATTTGGTCTAATCACTCACAACAGTTACTGGTCTCCTGCAATATGTTCTGTATCAGTGATGACTACGTGTCCCTCTATATGATGTGAAATATGCCATCCTCTTCCCTGTATCTCTCATTTAACAACAAACAGCCAACAGTTATTGAGTAGCAGGCACTTTGCTGGACCCAATCAAGTATGTCATCTCATTTAACTTCCATTAACTCCAAAAAAGAAAACCATTTTACAAGATGTGGAAACTGAGGCTCAAAGTAAAGTGATGTGTGTGGGAGTCACTCAGCCAGTAAATGTCAGAATAGGGGCTGCAACCCTGGGGTTTTAAACCTCAGACCGGTGCAGCCCTCAGCTTCTTTTCATTCAAAAGTATATTTTGGGTCACTATAATTTTCAGACCTCAAACTAGAAAGGCTTTTTGTTCTTCCCTTCCTTCCTTTCTTTATCTCTTCCTTCCACAAGTATTTATTGCATGCCTGCAATATGCCAGGCATGGTACCAGGTCCGGGGGATATAATGGTGGCCTTGCTGAGTTTGGGCAGACAGGTGCTGGTTAAGTCACTGCAAACGTGAAGGCTGCTGTAAAGAACACAGTGCAAAGGAAACAGTGACTGTGCCCATCACTCAGGCCATTTATTGCATGCCTACTGTGTAACAGCACTGAGGACCCAGATGCTGGACTGCTGGCTCTCCCCCTTACCAGCTATGAGATGTTGAGTAAGTTATTTAACCTCTCAGTTTCCACATCTGTAAAATGGGGATAATACTAGTACTTATCTCAGAGGGTTTGTTTTGCTTTGTTTTGTTTTTGAGGATGAAATGAGAAAATCCATGAGAAGCCCTTAGCAAAGTGCCTGGCTCAGAGTAAGTGCTGAGTAAATGTCAGCAGTTATAATTTAAAGGTGACATTTAAGTTGGCTCTTAAAGGAGCAGTAGGAATTCAATCAGAATTCTGTAGCTGGGGACAGTTGAAGCCTTATGGGTGGTATTTAAAATTATTTGGATCTTTCAAATAAAAGGGGGAGTGGATAATCTTGGACATTAATAAGTGGCAGGCTCGCCTGTCATGACACATAGGCTCACTGGGGGCAGGGGATGCCACTCCCGGCTGCGAATGAGTGTGGAGTGTAGCAAGGTAAGAAGTGGGCAGCAGCTTTGCTTGCTGTTCTCCAGAGCATCTCAAAGGCACTGGGAGAAAAGCTCCTCACACAGGGGAGAAAGGTTAACGTTGAGGAAGTATATCACGTTGCAGAATTTCCACGCCTCCTTCCTACCTTGCCTAGGAAACTGGTGTGGATCAGTAGTTAGTGAGTGGATCAGCATCAGTACTCTTTGGAAATTTGGTGACAGTGCAGTGGATTCCATTTTATTTTTCACTCTGTTTTCATCTAGTTTTTAAAAGCCTTTGATTACAGGTCTGTTGGCCCATCCTTACTTACAAGGCTGTAATAACCTACAAGATGTCAATAATCCAAGGCTGTTATTCAGCTGGATGTTCTGATATGGTCCTAACAGTTACGGCTGATGTTCCTTGTGACCAGTTGGTGACCGCGCTGCAAAGAATTATTCCGTATTTTGAACTGCGCTGCAAAGAATTATTCAGTATTTTGAATACCAGGCTAGACCAAAGTAAAGTTTGAAATATGTGAAACGTGAGAATAAAATACTTCCAAGTTAGTAGGTCACCTGCCCAAATCATAAGTGAGGGCCAATAAGGGGGATCCAGTGAGTGCCCTGGACAGAAAAGGACTACAGTTAGTAGATCTACCAAAGACATGCCAAGGAGCGTGTTGGGGAGGCTGCCGGATGGTCACAGGCACAAGGAACCTATCAGAGGATGAGGCTACAGGAGTTACCCTTGGGAACTGCAAAGCTTATTCTGAAAGGAATACAATACATGAAGGGAAACACATTGGAAAATTATTAGCTAACACTAGAAATTTCCTTCCTAAAAGTTTCTGTCTCTAGGTTAAAGCTTGGAGATCTATTGAAGGGCGAATACCTGGGAAGGATAACATTGTAAGCCCTTAGCAGACAGGATGAATTTCACACCCTTTCCAGATGACAGATTTTGACAGTGGAAAGGAAGTAAACACAATGACCCTGGACAGCAGAAGAGAGGTACTACACTGAGCTCTCCAAAGCTGCAAAAATAAAGCCAATCTATTTCAAAAATTTGCCAAGGGCTGGGCTGTTGATGGCTACACTTGAGAAGTAGCATCTTCAACTCTGGCCTCTCCTTGCCCTCATGTCCAAATAGGTGCCATGTTGTGTGGATTCTATGTCCTCCATGTCTTCTGTATCCATCTACCTTTTACATCCCCCTCCACCCTGCTTTGGCTCTCTCATCTGGGCTCTTGCAATAGCCTCTTAATGAATTTCCTCCCCAGTCTCTCCTCTACTCCACTGACTTACATTTTTGTCATATAGCATAGATGAAATCATGCTACGCCTTTGCCCCAAGCCTTTGTTGTCTACAGAATAAAGTTCAAGCTTCTCAAACTTTGCCAACTGGCCACGAGTGATTTTTGGGGGCATATCTCTCACTGACTTCTCCTTTTCTAATTATATACATTTTTGATTCTTGTCCAACCAGACTACTCACTATTCCCCAAGCATACCCTGTACTTCCCTCTGCCTTTTACTTCCCCTGCCTCAGCTCATCTCTGCCTGAAAAATTTTAAACTCTTTTTCAAAGCCCAGCCCAAATGCTCATTTCCGTAAAGCTTCCAGGACCTTACCCTCTCCCTTGCCCTACCTCAGAGAGAAGGAATTTACTTTGAGTTCACATAGTGCCTGCCAATACTTGCTGAATGACTGAATAAACTTGCTTATAGCAATTACCACATTGTCTCTTACATCTGAATTGGTTGCAATACATGCATTGGTCTGTCAGCTCACTAGACTCCAGACTCTCTAAAGACATGAACCATGCCTTGTTTGTGTCCCCCACAGAAACTGTACCTTGCACATTTTAAGGGTTTCTTAAATTTTGTTATACTTTACTTACAATATAATTTAAGTGCTTTTACCCATTATTTTATTTGTTCTAGGTTACTTACATAAACAAACATATAGTTCTGCTTTTAATAATGAATTAATGGCACCTATAGATTAATTTACTTGTGAGACACAGTGGTGGCGCTGAGGCCAACTCCCCAACTTCTGGTCCAATGTTCTTTGATCCATTGTACTTTATCCATATGCCAACATTCCTTAAAGCACTAGAATACTTCAGAATAGTTACTTCTTTAACTACCTAAAAGAAGATAGCTTACTGGAGAATTGATATCTGAGCAGCATAAACCATATACTGTCCCCACATCCCAAAAGACGCACACAAGGCAGATCAGTGCTGGTCATGCACAAGATGCCTTGTTCCACTTAGTCTCTGAGGTCAAGCATCCCACCTTTGGTCATTCTTTTATCTCAGGACAGCAGGGAAATTAAGAAGTCAATAGCCTCTCACAAAACAGAAGCTCTTATTTAGATATAATCCTCTTCACATAGCCCATAGATGCCAGAGTAGCAGTCCCATTTTGAGAAATCAGACTGGGTTGCGGATGAATAAATCACCACAGTTTATTCTTTTACCTGAGACCACATGTGCATGTATACACAGGCACACACACACACACACACACACGCGCGCGCGCGCACATACAGCAGTAATCTTCAGTTCTTCATGAGCCAAAGTGTTTCAAAACTACTAATAACAACTCTCTGAGATGCCCTAATTTCTTCCTATCAGTGCTGTATTTTCACTGACCATGGAGACTGTACCCTATGCTATGGAATCCATCCTCTCTGTCAAACCACATATTTTTATGCTTTATTATCCAATTGGATTGGCCAGGCTTTGTGAGCAGTGTCTGAGTATACCTCTGGGAATTCTGTGGTTACTAGATTATTCTGGACTGTGGCTGTCTTTCAATACCTCATAGGTATTATCTAGTGTTTCCAGTGATAATAATTAGAGCAATTAGCATGGCCAGTAGCTTTGGACTGATTTATTCTCTTAAGCTCATATGCAGGTAGGAAAGATTTAACTGCCCTGGTTCTGTCAGGGTCCAAATGCTGCCTAGGCTTCCACTGCTTAGTCAAGCATTTCTGGGGTTAATTTTCATTAAAATCACCCTGACACTAATGACAAGTGACTGTTTCTGCCCCCATTTGCAATTTTACAATAATGTCCTTTTGTTTGCTTCTCACTAAAGGATACAGAGACATTGCCAAAAGCTTCCATTTGTCCCCAATACATATCATGTTTAATTTTAATTTCAGAATTGTTTCCTTATAAGAACCTTGTCTCTCTCTTAGAACACAAAATATTTGAGGGCAAAAACTATGTTGTTTTGGTAACTAATACTGCAGGTAGTTGAAATGATAAAACAAATGTATAAACAAATAATTCCACATCTGAGCTAACAATATTCTAGGGATTCACAAAGAAGCATTTGGCTTTGAATCTGGCCACAACATGTCATGAGAGACCTTTTGTGAGTTCCTTAACCCCTTGATCTATATCAACAAAAATAGGGACGATAATGCTCACTTAAAAAGGTTTTAGTGAAGATGAGATGAGAAAAATTTTTATGAAAGTACCTAGCAGTGCTTGGATGGTCAAATGCATCTGAGCATATTATCATATTACCAGATAGCCAAGACCTAATCAAAGAACCCACCCTCCCTAAATGCCCATGAAAATGTAACTAAACCAAGAAGAATTTAATATATTTCTTTTATGCCCCTCTACCTGATTTCATTTTAGTACAAAATCACTTGAACTAAAAAAAAAAAAAACAAAAAAAACCCTATAAAATTTAGTGTTTTTAGGAATTATAAAGACTATTTAGCTTAACTTCCTCATTTAATAGGCAAAGAAACTGAGATTCAGAGACGTTAACTTCAAGGTTATATGGCTAATAATTAGCACAGGCTGATTTCCCTTACATCTTGCACACACGATAGTCTGCACTGTTATTTTGAAAGATGTGTTAAAGAACTGATCTTTCCTCTTGAGTCTCAGGTGAGAATGACTGATGACAGCAATTCACCTTGAATTTTTTTTTATAACTTTTTGTTATGCTTCCAATGATTAAAGGAACACATGCTCATTCTAGAAAATTTGGAAATAAAGTATAAAAAAGAAAATTAAAATAACCTACAGTCCATCACCCAGTGATACATAACTTTAACATTTTAGTATGTTTAATAAAATTGGGATGATTCCACATATGTTTTTGTACTTGAGTTTTTTTAATTTGACATTATTCTATAGACATTTCCCACATACCATTAAACAGGCTCTGAAAATACGATTTTAAAGGGCTATATAGCGTTCTTCCATGTGGATTGATTATAGCTCAAGAGGCAGAATGGTGTGCTATTAAGAGTCAGACAGAGGAATCCCAGCCCCACCCCTTAACAGCTGGGTAATGCAAAACCAGCTACTTATCCTCATTAAGCCTCAGTCCTCACATCTGCAAAATATTGATAATACTCACCACATGTGGTTTCTATTCAGGTTAATTGATGTAGCATATAAATGTACTTAGCATTGTACTCACACACAGTGAGCACTCAATAAATGGTAGCTATTTATTATTGTTATTATTTTATCACATTCTTATTATTGGACATTTAGGTTGTTTCCAGTTATAAACAAACACCAGGTGAAATATCTTCCTCGTAGCCACCAGTGTAGCCTATCTGAAATATATATCTGTTATGGTTACTTCTATGCTTAGAATCTTATGTAGCCCTCCATCAGAGGTATTCAAACTTTCATTTCATCAGAGGAAGGCTTCTGCTAAATATCTTCAGTAAAACTTCCCTGGGAACTTGGGTTGTGCTGGGGGTGGGGTTCAGAGCCTGGACTAATCCCCAGCCCTGCTCCCCTCCGTGTTGACATAGGCTCCTAAAGCTTCTCTGAACACACTGGGAGAAACTCTGACCTACTGGGTAAGGGGGGAAGCTCCAGAAGATGATATACTATATCTCCAGACTGTTTGTTCCTGAAAGACTCTGATGTAGTTTATTTTCTTATGACTTTGCTTATGTTGTGGCTTCTATCTGGAATGTCCTTAACTCCCATCTTCCTGAGGCCAACACCTACAACTGGTTCAGTCAGCACATCACCTCATTAGGAAGCCATCCCTGCCTCGGGCTGGTGAGATACTTCTCTTCTCTGTTCCCGGGATATCCAGTCAAGTTCTCTGTCATGGTGGGTCCCACATCCCCCTGGTGTTCTGGACTGTGAGCTCTTGGAGGCCAGAGACTATATCTTACTGACAGTTGTATTCCCAGTCACCAGGATAGCGTCCAGTACTGGTATAAATGCTCACTAAAACTATTTGTTAAATCCATAAACTTATAAATAAATTTTGGAGTGCCTGTCTACTTATTTCCTTAGGATAGTTTGTAGAAGCAGGATTACTGGGTCAAAAAAGATGCACATTTCCAGGCCTCTTGCTGCACTCTTAGTAAGATTTATTGCAAAAAATTCCAAGACATTCATTTGAAAAATGACTGTCTCTCTCATGTCCATTAGTGTTTGCTAATTGTGTTTGGTGGCATAGCAAAAAATGACAATTTTTGAACCACAAAAATTGGCTCTTTTTGTGGTGCCTGATTTGGTTGAGGTAGACACAGGTATCAGCACTTGGGGTGACCAGTACAGATTGGGGCCCTAAAAAATGTTGCTGTCCAACAGTACACGTTATGAGATGACTGGAGATACACACTGCTAAAGGATGGTGCCTTTAGCCACTTTTCATCTGTGTAATTTCTCTGAGCCTATTTTCTCATCTGTAAATGGGTTTAATGATACCTCTTAGGGGGTCATGTGATGACTGAATTGAATCAAATGGGCCGACACATAAAATCCTAATACACATATTTGTGTGCTTTCACAAATGTTAATGAGGAGAGCTAGGCACAGGGGAGTTGAATAATCTGGACTGCACTAAGAGAACAGAGTACCAAGTTTAGGAAACATTTAAACTGATCTCTTTGATTACCTTTGCTTTTCCTAAAATCCCATAATGTCCACATTTAAACTATTAGGATATAACCAGGCTGTCCCATGTTATCACATGAAAGATAGAGAAACCATAACTATAAAAAAATCTTACATTTTGAGGGTAAGTTGAATTAATTGAAATAGCTATAAGACACTTTAAAATATTACACTCAATCCTATGGTTTTCATTACTCATATGTCCATGACTTCAAAAATCCAAATCTGTAGCCCAGAATTCTCCTGAGTTGACTCATATATCTAACTGCCTGGATGACCCAGGCATGGTAAACTCAGAGTGCTCAAACCTGGATCCAGCACCTCCTTTCTCCCGTATCGGCCCAAATTTGCTCTTCCTCCTGTCTTCCTATCTCATCACTACCCACTTTGTCACCTCAAGCCAAAAACTTAGCAGTCACCACCATCAACTCTTTCCCCATCCTCACCCTCACATCTAATTAGCCCAAACCCTGTTGTTCTAATGCCTTAATATCTCTCACCCTCATCCCATCTTCTCTGTGACTGTCACTACCCTGGGTCAGCCCCTCATTGTTTTTTGCCTGGATAGCTTCAGTAACCTTCTGACTGGTCTCCCGGATTCTGTTCTTGCTCCCTCCATCCCATCACTCACAGCCCTGTCATAAGCATACAATCAATCTGGATGAAAAGAAGCTGTAAATGGCAATAGATATCAATGTCTTCAAATCATGTTCTTTAAAAAAATATGATGTCATAGGTTAAGACATAATCAGTTAAACATAGTTCTCTTGGAGACAGGTTGACTGCTTGGCATGAGAATCAAATGAAATATAACAATGAACGATGTATTGGTTCATGTAAAATAATACTCATGGTGAACTGACATTTACTGGACTGTGCAGAGATGATGTCGAGGTAATGCTGGAAGGGCATGGTGGATTGGAGGGCCACATGGTCTTTGTGAACGTGGCAGAGAGAGAATCATTTAATAATGTCTATCACAGTTTGATAATTTCAGGAGCCAAAATCACAACCAACAGGAACAAACTTTTCTCCCTTAAAAATGATAAGTACATTGTTACAATGGCTAAAGGAGGCTTCTTCAGTTTCATGACCACGATGAACCCTCAAATACGAGGGGCTTTAATGAGGTTACCAGTGCCTGAACCCTGACACATCTACTGCCTGCAGTTAGAGAGGGGAAAATGGTCTAAGTTTAGCATGTTTAGAGAGAGTGGCAGTGAGTATAAAATGGAATGGAGTCTGGAGATTGGAAAAAGGCTAGTAAGACTAGCAAACAAGTAGAGATGAGACACAGTATTTTAGATTAGTGTCTCTCAAACTGTGTGTAGTAAAGACCAGTTAAACTCTCCCAACAATCATGGACTAATATTTTTGTAAAACACAGTAAAATTAATACTGGAAAAATAAAATATAAAAAAATACAAAATATAAGGCCTATTTTCAACAACTAGATTACACAGATATCAAATTATTCTGTCAAGCTGCTGTAAAATCTTCTAAATGCTCATTCTTGATTTTTGTATTTATCTTATCACAAACCAGTAAGAAACAGTTCACAGAGAGGAACTGGTCCATGGACCACACTTTGAGTGGCACTGGTTTAAAGAATTTGTTAAATGATACATGGAAAGATTTTTCTCACAAAGATATTCTCTTGGGAGACATCAATCTGTTAATTGATATTCATGTATCTTTCCTTCAAAGATTGAAACATTTTGGCTGTTTGGGTCTTAAAGAACTTCCATCTCTGGTCAGGCTGAGTTGAGACCATTGCCATGAAAAAATACCTATCAAACTGATGAGCCCCAAATCAACCTCTAGAAAAACAATGGTTGTGTGGATTAAAAACCCTCATCAGAGAACATATAAGCTGTGACTATATGTTCACTGTAATGTTTAGTGGTGGATTTTTCAATCAACTGTTAAGAATGTTCCTCCATCCCAACCAGATCTCAATCAATTATCATGATGTCTGATTTGATAAGCTGATAGTCACAGCGATAGAAAACCTAGAGATAGGGCAGGTTCCTTTAACCTCTATTGAACAATAAATATCCATCAAGCACAAGAAGCTATATGCAGGCTTCTTTCTGTCCTTATTCTAAATACAAGGACAACTGTCTCTTTCTCTAGAAAAGATGTGCATAGGCTGTGTTTAAACAACAGATGGAAGATCTCAGATTCTCAGATCCACTATTGTGTTAGGTTAAAAGGGCTAAGAAGTATTGATGAAGCAGGGATACTCAAAAGAAAAACATGGACAGAGATATTTATTAACTACCTCTTAAAATCTTGTTCACAGATAAGCTGTCCTTATTCTGTGGCTTGAAACCCCACTAGGATATACATTTAACGTGACTGTCATGGGCTGTTTCTCATTATGGCCAGTGGTGAAATGATGGTTAGTGGTAACTTTAGAAACAAAGAAATGGATATAATGCTTGAAGAGGATAAGAAATAATTTATATATGAAACTGTAATTTGAGAGGACTGACATGCAGAGGTTGGAGGAGAGAAGACTTGGAGGACATAGCCTTCAAGAGGTGAAAAACAGAAATCCTGTGGAAGTGAGCGTTCAGGTCAGCAAACACACATTGAACATGTTCTAAGCATTGAGGATGCAAAGTTAACAAAATACTGTCTGTTTCTATGGTCTGGTATCAGAGGCAGACTTGTATACAAATGATTACAAAATGGTGGGAGATGTGCAGAAACAGGAATTTGTACAAGGTACAGATGTACAGATGGCAGAGTGAATAACTCTATCAGAATTGTAAGAAAATATAAAAACTTACAAAGCCATTTATATTGGTTAAGTGACTCTCAAAATGTTAAGGTAAATCATTTCTACAAATTGCTAAAGGGAAAACTAATGTCTAATTTATTGTAAGTCAAGTATGCACATAAACCTCCCACTGGTAAGGATTTATTAAGAGGTTAAACACTCTTCATCAGAATAATTCTCTTCCACCAAAAATTATACATATCATACCAACACCCCTAACCCTAACCCTAACCCAAAATTACCTTGCAAAACTCTTATTCAAGTAGAGTCATATCTCTAGGTAAGAACTATTTTGAGTGAGTGCTGGAGGGATCCACAAAAAGACAAAAAATAATGGATGAAAAGAATGAGCTCTACTTGGCTTACCTTCAGAAGAGATGGTCATCCTACATCCTTGTTGGGCTCTGATCCTTTTAGATTTGCTTAACAAATATGCAACAGATAAATGTTTTAAACAGATTGAATGGGATATAGAATCTTTATGGCTGGTTGGTAACAAAAAGAATGAATGATTACCAATACTAATGCCCTTCATTACTTCTGTTTTTTATAACAACTTTATTGGGATATAATTCACATACTATAACATTCAACCCTTTAAAGTATAAAATTCAATGATTTTTAGTATATGTATAAAGTTGTATAACCATCACCATTATCTAATTTTAGAATATCTTTATCATCCCCAAAAGAAATCTTATGCCCACTAGCAGTCATTGCCCATTCTCTCCTTTGCCCAGCCCCTAGTAACCACTACTTTACTTTCTATCTTTATGGATTTGCCTATTCTAAACATTTCATATAACTGGAATCACACAACATATGCCTTTTGGCTTCTTTCATTCAGCATGATACTTTCAAGGCTTATCTATGTTGTAACAGGTATCATACTTCATTACTTTTCATGGCCAAATAACATTCCTGGTATGGACATACTACAATTTGTTCATCAGTTAATTGACATTTGGGTTGTTTTCACTTTTGGCTACTATGAATAATTTTGCTATGAGGTTTCATGTACAAGTTCTTGTGTAGACATATATTTTCAATTCTCTTGGGTACATACCTAAGAGTAGAATTGTTGGGTCATTTGGTAACTATATGTTTAACATGTTGAGAAACTGCCATACTGTTTTCCAAAGTGGCTGCACCATTTTAATGTATGAAGGTTTGAATTTCTCCACATCCTCATCAGTACTTGCTGTTGTTTGCCTTTTTTATTTTAGCCATCCTAGTGGGTATGAAGTGGTATGGTATCTCATTGTGGTTTTGATTTGCATTTCCCTAATGACTAATGATACTGAGCATATTTTTATGTGCATGTTGACTATTTGGATATCTTCACTGGAGAAATTTTTCTCCAAATACTTTGCCTATTTTTAAATTGGATTATTTGTCTTTTTATTGTTGAGTTGTAATTGTTCTTCATATATTCTAGATACAAGTTCTTTATCAGATAGATTATTTGCAAATATTTTCTCCCATTCTGTGTGTTGTATTTTCACTTTCTTGACTGTGTACTTTCAAGCAGAAAAGTTAATTTTGATGAAGTCCTGTTTGTCTATTTTTCTTTTGTTGCTCGTGCTCTTTGGTGTCATAACTAAGAAACCATTTTCTAACCCAGAGTCAGGATTTACTCCAGTGTTTTTTTCTGAGATTTATAGTTTTAGCTCTTACATTTAGGTCTATGATCTATTTTTAGTTAATTTTTGTATACAGTGTGCCTTTTGCATGTGAATACCTCTTTATCTAAGCCCCATTTGTTGACTGAATTATTCTTTCCTCATTGAATTGTTATGACACCCCTTTTGAAAATCAATTGATGATAATGTAAGGGAAAACTTCTTGACTCTCATTTCTATTCCATTTATATATTCTTGTCTATCTTTATACCATTGCCACACCGTCTTGATAACTATAGCTTTGTTAGTTTGGAAATAGGGAGGTGTGAGTTCTTTAACTTTCTTCTTTTTCAAGATTGTTTTCACTATTCTGGGTTCCTTGCATTTCCATATGCATCTTGGGATCAGTTTACCAATTCCTGAAATCAGGCTTCTGAGGTTTTGATAGGAATTGGGTTGAATATGTAGATCAGTTTGAGAAGTATTGCCATCTTGACAGTATGAAGTCTGCCAATCCATGACCATGAGATGTCTTTCCATTTATTTGGGTCTTTAATTTCTTTCAGAATGTTTTAAAGTTTTCAGTTCAGTCTTGTACTTCTGTTATTAAACTTATTCCCAAGTATTTTATTTTTTAAATACCATTATAAATGGAATTGTTTTCTTAATTTCATTTGTGGATTGCTCATTGCTTGTGTATAGAAATACAATTGCTTTTTTTTTTTTTTTTGAGACAGAGTCTTGCTCTGTTTCCTGGGATAGAGTACAGTGGCATCATCATAGCTTACTGCAACCTCAAACTTCTAGGCTCAAGCTATCCTCCTGCCTTAGCCTTCTGTGTACCTAGGACTACAACCATGCACCACCACACCTGGCTCACTTCTTAAATTTCTTATAGAGATGGGGGTCTCACTATGTTGCTCAGGTTTATCTTGAACTTCTGGCCTTAAGTGATGCTTCCACCTTAGCCTCTTAAAGTGTTAGGATTACAGGCATGAGCCACAGCACCCAGTCAATTTTTGCCTATTGGTATTGTATCCTGCAACATTGGTGAACTTGTTTGCTAGTTGTAAGAGTTGCTTTTTTAACAGATTATTTAGGATTTTCTACATACAAGATCATGTCATTTGAAAATAAAGATAGTTTTCCTTCTTCCTTTCCAATCTGGATGCTTTTAATTTTTTTCTTGCCTCATTGCCCTTGCTAAGCCTGCAATACAATGTTGAATAGAAATGAGAGTGGATGTCTTGTTTTCTTCCTGATCTTAGGGGGTGAGCATGTAGTCTCTCACCACTAAGTACAATGTTAGCTTTGGGGTTTTTATAGATGCCTTTTTTCAGGTTAAGAAATTTTTCTTCTATTCCTAGTTTGTTGAGTGTTTTTTTTTTAATCATGAAAGGGTGTTAGATTTTGTCAAATGCTTTTTCTGCTATTTCTGTTTTTCAATTTAAAAATTGCATTGCTTAAGCCTGGCTTTTCCAGGAAGACAAATTATGTACCTAATGAACTTGTGAATTTAGGTGAAAAGGATAAGAAACACAATGTTGCTAGTGTGCTTTAGTTTCTATTGGCTACATTTAACTAGTTACTGCAAGAGAAAGAGAGCTCAAGAAAAAACCTGCTGGTTTGTTAACAGGATTGAAAAATGCAACTATTTTTAATTTCCAGCTAGCAAAAGAGAAAATTGAGAAATGCTTTTAGTAATAAGGCTGACTTTAAAAAAAGCCTCATACCCAAAACCTAACCAAGACTAAGGCCATCATTCCTTCTGCTGAATCTCTGAATTGATTCAGTAGTGTCCACTAAATGCTTTCAGTTGGACAAAGTGACAGAGAAAAACAAGCAAGGATTGAATGGACCATAACAGGGCTATGTAAGCTTCTGCTGGGAAGCTGTACACATCACTTTTGCCTACATTTTATTGGTTACCAAGCTTGGTATCAGATAATCATCCCATATGGACAGGTACTGAAAATCAAATGAAAATGAGTGATAAGTATAATAGTTTCATCGGAAAGGGCAGCAAATAATCTAGAATAGTAATAAAATCTACCACTGTCTGCTCTTTTGGTGATAAATATTTATTTCACCCTTTTATATGCAAAATACTTTCACCTCTTCTCTAAAGAAGACATCCCAAAGTCTCATTTAATCACATTTCAAACTCAAAGCACTGGATCTCACGTGACTCCTCTTGATCTGGACACTTATGAACTAAAAAGCCATGTTACCTGTCCCCACATGCCCAATACATAGAAGAGGAACAGGGTAATTATCAAACACACTCTCATTTAGAAAAGGGAAGAATGAAAATCATAGAGCAGTCACTGATTCACAGCAATTCTGAAATCTTTGTGGGATGACATGGTAGGGGCCCCCTAGAGGTAGGAGCTGTTTTTTGATTAGGCTGTGGTTCTGTTCTCTGGGGAAGCTTCCCATTTGGTTGTCCTCCATGGCTGTGGGAGGTACTTTTCTCTCATTATCCTCCTTGGCCACATCTGAGAAAGGCATTGAAAAATACGCTCTCCGTTGTGGCTCAGCCTGCTTTCTATAGAAGACTGGGAGTTCCAAGGTCATTCTCGTCTCAAATTGTCATTTTTTTTTTTTTTTTAATCTAAGGTGTTTGCTCTTTGGGGAATGTTGCAACCTTATAACAATATTAACTCTTCCAATCCATGACCATGGGATGTCTTTCCATTTATTTAGGTCTTTAACTTCTTTTAAAATGTTTTGTTGGCATTACATCGCTTTCAAAACTGTAGCTGGCTTTGTATCTACTTGACACTGGCCAACTCTATATATCAATAACAAGTTGCTCAATTCTTTTGAGACATGCTTCCCTTTGGACTTGATTATAGGTATCTTGAACTGTCAGAGTTTTGTGAGAGAACCTATTCATGGGCAACATCAGGAACCATGAAGTGCCTGCTATGTTTTGAGCATATCCTCAGAAATATGGACTTTATTGTATAGACAAAGATTGCCTCTAAAACACGGGACAACCAAGCCTATTTTCTAAACTAAGAACAATACTCTCTAGTCCAGTGGTTTTCAACCAGAGGTGATTTTTGCTTCCCAGAGGACATGTGGAAATGTCTAGAGACATTTTAATTGTTACAACTTGGGGGAGGGTGTTACTGGTATCTAGTGAGTAGAGGCCAGAGATGGTGCTAAACATCCTGAAATGCATAGGACAGCCCCCTTCCTACTTCTTCTCCTCCTCCCCAGCAAAGAATTATCCACCCCAAAATGTTATGATTGTTGAGGTTGAGAAACCCTTTTCCTAACAGTACCATTGAAATGGAAGTTTCTTTAACACTCCTGATGGCTCTCCAGGCAAAAACAAAGATAACATGTTTCCGTGTTTACCCCACCAGCTGCACGTATGTGCTTCAATTTTTTCTTCCCCAGAAGCAAAAATAGGATCAGAGAGACTATAAAAGGCCATTTGTTTTGATACTTGAAGGAATCACAGTTTGTTTTCTTGTAACTCTTTCATTGTCTATTGACCACCACATCTCTATCCTCCATCTTGCTTGTTAAGATTTTTTTACACAACACATAATATTTTGATCCCTTCCTTTATCTCCCAGAAGATTCTGTATTGTGCTAAATAAAACACATTCTCAACTTATACAGATTTTATTTTTTACTGTTTGGTTTTTTTTTTTTACTGTTTAATTCTTAGTATGGCATTTCTTTAGATCCTTTTAGAAAGAAAAACAGAGCTATTAATATTCAGAGATCCTGTCTGGTTTATAATAATGTCTGGTTTATCATTATTACCACTTAGTGCCTTCAAGAATGTTCTTACTGTCATTAGGTGTTTGTGAAGAAAATCCATGAGGTTTAACACTACAATAGGAGATATACTTGAGAGTTTGGGGGTTTCTGGCCCAGGACCTTAGGGCCTCAAACCCCAGGGAGTTATTTTGATGAAAATGTGCAGAACATTTCAGAGATTAGTCCAACAGGAGGCAGAACATAGCAGGAGGGAAATACAAATTATAGACGCAAAAATATCTACTAGGTCATATCAAGTAGACCTTTGCTCAGACAGCAAGGCAGGCTGTACCCTCTAAGGATCTAGATTCTAAAAGAAGAAAAGGAAATGCTGGTTTCTTCCTAGTTTCAGCTGTGTCACTAGTTTACAGAGCCTAGGTAGGATCTCAAAGACTACATGGTTGAATATGACTGAATTATTCTAGTATTTCAGATGAAAATATATAGAGAGAAATAAAGCATTGTGATTTTTGCAAGCATCATTTGCTTTCTTGGCTAGTTCCAAATGTCTCTACTAATTTTCTAAAAGTAGGACAATTCTGCCTTCTAATAGAATTCTCGACTAGGCAGATCATTTTGTTAGATAGATAGTCTATTAACATTTTGCTTTTCTTCATTTCATACCATATCCCATTTTATTCCTTTGTATCATGGTTGAAAATGTATATGATTCTTATCTCTTCCTTCGGTTTTTCTTTTTCCATCAGGATGTCTGCGCTTGAATCACGGTTTAGCCTAGCCACAGAGATTTGATTCTTTTAGTAAGAAAAAAGCACGCTGCAGCAGAATGACACCTGGACATTAGCCTGGCATCTGCTGCTCTCTGGCTGAGTAGTCTAGGACAAGTCAGTTCTCTGTTGTTTTAGTACAATTAGGGTTGTACCAAAAGATCTCTAAGGGGTCACTTCTACCTCAAATATTCTCTATATTTTGAATCTTCCTTAATATGCACATGAGAACAGTAACACAATAACTATATATTTTCTTCTTTCTCTGCTTACTTTGTATGTTGGGTGTCATGTGTGTATGTGTGTGTGTGACAGAAAGAGGGAGAGAGAGAGAGAGGTGTAAAGATTGCGAGAGTAGGGTAAGGAGAGAATGGACTAGTTAATCTTCGTAGACAATACCACGGTGTAATAATCTGTAAAGTTGTGTTGAAGAAGATATGCAGGCATTTGAATACCCCTGTTAGAGGAAATATGTAAGTATTCATCATGAATGCAAAATAGCATTCTCAGAAATGTCATTCTGTCCCTCCCTCTGCTCCCTCTGGACAGATAAAGTACCTGCAGACTCTGACCGGCCACTGAAACAGCCATGAAAACCCTTGCGCTTTTATAAAGCAGGACAAAGCTTTGAAGCTTCAGCTTTAAATCGCCCCAGCATCTCCCAGCTGTAATGAGGACAGCATTTCCCTAGTCAAAACATCCTGGTTCTATTTATAGGTGTTCACTTCTCTGAATAATAAGCAGAAGTAGCAGGCTATTCTCATAGTATATCATTTCCTTCAACTACCCTACTATTTAATACAATGCCAACAATTAAAAACAATTCCAGAGCCACAATACCTAACAGTGGGTTTAGTTCATTACAGAAGACAGTGACCGCCATATATTTGAATAGTTGAAGGTTTGCAATAATATTTGATTGGCCTTTGTTTACCTGGGGTTTCCAGTATCTCCCTTGCTATTTCACTGGGAGGGGGGAGTCACTTCTTTAAATGATTCCAGAAATATCCAGTGTCCTTAGTTGAAGGGAGACTGTATTCATCTGCTAAGTAATGTCCCTGAACTGATGTTGCTTTAAATAAGGATAGCAGACAATACAGCATCCACAGAGACAGCCACAATTCACTTCTATTCTTTTTCAAATGTAAGTTTGTATTAGGTTATTTAATGGACCACAATATATTCAGTAGGTACAGAATCCATACCCCCAAATGGCTGGTGCTTAATTCCATCCCTCCAGTCTGTTTTAACTAAGACGTTTCCTCCTGTGCATATAATCTTCATTATCATAGAAGTTATTTTTAATTTATAATTAACATAGTCTCCTTCTCATTATGTACGCCTTGATCGACTTGGACCCTGCGGACAATTCTTGCCTGGCACGGTGCAGGCTGCGTCCTGCAGTTCTCCAAATGTGCAGTAGGTGTCTATCTTAGCCTTTCCTTCATCCTTCCTCCTCGTCTCCTCCCTGACACTGTGATATAGTGCATAATTCCAAAATGGCAGCTTTTTGAAAATTCACCTTGATTATCAGACATTAAAAGTGACTCATCCCGCAGTGACTGTCTGGCAGAAGGGATGGGATCAGACAGCAAGACAATGAGGGGACTGGGCGCATTAGCGCACTAGATTACAGAGCCCATCAAAAATACCTTTGTTCTGTCAAAGATCCAATCATTTACTAGTAGTGTTCTGCAGAGGAGAAAGAATGAGAGGGAAAAATCCACCAAACAAATAAACAACAACAAAAAATTCATCCATGAATTTAAAACCTCCTCAGTTCTCTTTACTGTAAGAGGGAGGGAAGTGCCTGATCAACCATCTCAAGAGAAGGAAAGATGAGGATTGTGCTTCTGAAACTGGAATCTATAGAACCCTTTCTTTCAGTGGCTATTAAATTTTCTACACTAGCTTCTGTTCTTTGGGTAAGAGGGAAATTGGCAAGTTAACAGGGTTTGGTCTCGACTCCATCTCCACTCAGCCTGATTTCCAGCAGAATATTTACAAGACAAACTATTTCACGATTAGAACATTCATTTTCATTAAAAGCAAAGCTTCTGATTTGTATCGTGTTACATTATAATGCTAACCAAGAAATGCATGTCGAGTGAGAGGGGAAAAATATGTGTAAGGACCATTATTGATAAATACTTTATAAGCATCCAAACTGGCTCATATAAAAAGGCAGTAAGAATCTTTGAAAAGAGGAGAGCACATGAATTCTTGCATTGAGCATGTGTGCGTTTGTGTGCAAAGGGGAGGAGGGAACTGGAGAGGAAGGGAGGAGAGAGATGAGGGCATTCATATTGAGCCCTGGGTGGGTGTATAACTGGGTGAGATGTGTGCTGAATCGTCAGCATGACTGCAAGCCTGGCGAGTTTTTCTGATTCTCCAGGGAGACAAAATACCCAAATGGGAGGTTGGTGCCTGATTTTCTTCTTTTTTTCTTTTTATCATTTTCATCATTTGCCTATGAACTCAGAGGAGCAGTTTATCAGTCATGGAAAATGCCCCCAAGGGGCCCAGATCAAAGACAGGCTTTGAATCGTGTACTTAGGTGGATCTCCCTGCCAAAGACATTAATGCGATTAAAACACAAATTCCATAAACAATTATTTTCCATCTGTTTAGCAATAATAATAGTGATGCTAGGTGCCATCAATAGCTTCCTTTGCTTACAAAGATGTATCAAGTGAATTCAAATGCCCTTGTGCACGTGGATGCTGAAAGCACTTTGGTAGGATTTGGGAGGTCTTATTTGCCAGCAGGACAGGAGAGAGGCCACTGTCACCATGCAGGGCTCTCTTGATAGGAATGAGGCTATATTTTAACTGTCATTTAGCAAATGGATTCATTAAAACAACTCACTGCATCCCACCAATTGTGCAGTATACTTTGGGGTTTGTCATTTCTCACCCCTGCTTCCATGTTTATTTCTACTGTCAGGGATGGAAAACATACCCCTCTTTTTGCCTCTCTTAATTATTCCCAGCACTGATGATTTCATTCCCTTATTGACGGAGGGAAGCAGATTCGGCAGGACTGCCCGGTCTAAGTGGCTCAGTAACAGTTACATATGCAGAGACCCATCTGTGTTTGTTTGGATTCACAACACATACTCTGAGTAGGGAGAAAGAGAAATCTATAAGCTTTAAAAATCTCTACCTAAACTAGACCAAGAGATTAAAGGGGAGGGCAAAAGGGGAGGGCCCAGACCAATTTCCACACACCAGCACTCCTAACACAGGGATAGATTCCTGAAAGAGAGATCGGCAGAGAGTTTTCATCAGTGGAATTTTAATGAGCCCTAAAGGTTAGCCTTCGACTTCGTTAACAAACAGCCCAAGAGATAATTTCCAATTTTCGGTGTTTATAGAATAGTGGTTCCTTGGTCAGAATGAAATTCTGAGACTGTCTAGAGCCTATTCTGCATGTCTAGCTGAGGCTGAAATACAAACCATCAAAAATGATTAAACCTGTGCTCAAAATCAAATGGGAAGAAATAAAAAGAGGAAGACATTTTGCAAATTAAACTGATCACATTAACCTTGTCTGGTGAAATTGGTTCAGTCAAGTAAAAAATACTTATTTTTTTTTTAAAAAACCCTGCACAGATATTTAGCTATTAAGAGGGTAATGATTATCATAATATCGAAATGGATAGAGACAAGAAGAAAGAGAGATAATAAACAAAAGAGGAAAGCTCCATGCCGAGGAGCTAGAGACCCACGTAAATGGGGTATAAATGTATAGGGAAGAATACTGAAGCAAATATGCCAAAATTGACACTAAAGGATAGGTTAGCTTGTTGGGAATATGTCCTCTCTCCTCTTTCTTCTCTCTCTTTGCTTCCTCCCTCTTTACCGAGCCCTTTAAGAATTGCCATAATTGTGCCAGAAGGTAAACAAGTGTGTCCAAGATTCCAGCCACATAAAACAAGAGGGAAGGGTGGTTAAGACAGGGCCACAACCAAAGATTTGTCTTTCACCCACACTGGGTGGAAAATCCTTTCACTGGCCCTGAAAGGATTATCGAATCTCTTAATGGTATGGGAACCAATAAACAGCGGATGCTTGAGCTGTACAGGCTGGGAGGAATATTCTTTAGGTTATTTAAAGTTATGCTCAATTTTATTTCCTCCAGTGCAACAAATCACTTTTCACTCCCCAAGCTTGCCACTTTCTTTCTTGATTTGCAGAAGAATGGAAGGGGTTAAAAGCAAAGCAAAACAAAACAAAACAGAGCTGGATTGAGGCTCTGCAGTTCCAAGGGTGCAAGAGGTTAAGGAGCCAGGGCCCCTGCTAGGTGACACTCTGGTCAGTTTTCAGCACATCAAAGATCGTGAAGAGCATGAGATTAGGGGCTGGCCAACATGGGTTCCAATTCTTGTTTTGCATTTTACTCCTTACTCCCCATATAACCCTGGTGGGGGCAGTCAAGCCCTCAAAGTTATGGTTTTCTCCTAGGATAAAAGGGTTTACTGAATTCAGGTAATGTTAGAACTGGGAGGGATCTCAGGGATTATTTAGTCAATTTGCCTCATTTTACAGACAAAACTAAATAACAATAACAGTGGTTACAATAAGAATAATTATAATTTATAGCTAACATTTTTGACCATTTAATATGTGCAAGGCACTATTCTAAGTACTTTACACAAGTATTGTATTATTACAGCAACTCCACTTGAGAGGTAGTATTATTACTCCCATTCTACAGACAGGGAAACTGAGGTGCAATGAGGTTCAATATCCAAGGTGGTACAGCTGGTAAATGGTATAGCTGGGTTTTTCAAACTCAGATGGCCTGGCTCCAGAGCCCATGCTCTTAAACACTATACTTCAGTAAGCTGTGAATTCCTCATTTATCCTCTTTTGCACAGGAGGTGCACTCATTTCAGGAAAGGGTATGCTACTGAATTACTACTGCACATGGTCCTATAAATACAGACACTACAGAGAAGTGTTCCCACTATCATGGCCATGGCTGACAATGGCTCCTCTGTTCTCTCCAGGTTCCCCGAGGTTACAGCTCCCTCCAGCCAAGTTTTCTTTCAGCCTGCTTTCACAGTATAGTGCTGTCCTTCCAGGATGCCCCACTCTGGGTGGTGCCCTTCCCGGGTTAGACTGCCATCGCTCTTTAATTGTCTGCTGACGGTTTCTCTCTCCCTCTTCTCCCTCACTCTCTCTCTCTAACCATTTCCTTGAAATTCACTTGAGCTGCTATTACACTTGTGTTTGAACACCCAGCGTGATACTCTTAATTTCTTTGCTCTAGCATCAGCACTTGCACATTTTTGGTTAGCCATTATGGATCAAAACTGCTTTTAGAGCAAAAATAAATGGTGGGAGGGGAGATCATGGCAGAATAAGCACCACCATTGCAAAAGACAGGCCCCTCTGGACAGTGTGGGAGAGCACCCATTGGATAAGACTAGTTGCAGAGTGGTACACTGATGCTCACTGGTTGAGAGACGAGACTACCGGTTGCCACATTAGTTCTCATTGGTTAACAGTACCCAGAGCCTAGGAAAAACACATTACCGGTAAGTATATGGTAACAGGCTGTTGCTGAAAGGACAATAGCATTAATATCAAATTACTGCTGCATAGAGAAGTGTTAAATAGGTGATGTGTGTTCTAAGCTCAGTGAGGCTTGATGACTTTCCTAAAGTTGACAGATGATAGGAGGTGGAACCCTACTGCAACCTAGGTCCTCTATTCCTTACAACACTGCTTTGCCATTGGGATAACACCTGACTCCAAAGGCTACTGTGAGGAACAGCTGAAATGAAAGCAAGCTATGACACATTCCAGACACCCAGACAAGGCCCCTTGAAGTCCTTTATGAACTGGCCTCACCTGCCATTTCAGCCACATTGTCTTCACACCTTGATGTCCTCACACCTGCTGTCCCTTCTCCTTGAGGTGACCACTTCCCCAGTCCCCTCTCATCATTCCTCCTTCTCCAGTAGTAAATATCTGTTGTCTTTCAAGATATGGCCTTAAAGTTACTTTCTCTGTGAAGCTTCTTAGCATTATCTGTAGTACACATGGTTAGAACACTCGCCATATAGGATTTTAATTGAATGGTTATCCCTCTCTCTCCCCTTCTTAACCTGGGCACTCCTTGAGGGAAGAGACTATATTTAATTTATCTTTGTATCGTCAGTACCCAGCACAGGGCCTGGATCATCTTATTTAATCAATGAATATGGAAGGAAGGAAGAAAGAAAGAGAGGGAGGGAAGGAAGATACATCCTCCTGAAACTATAAAACACTACAGAAATACAACGTGTTGCTGACAAGAGAAGGATGCCCACTGTTTGATGCTCTTCTGCTGTGCAGGAATGAGCTCACTGTTTTTGCAGGCACAATGCTCATGCACAAAATGGGGCAATGGTGACAATACAAACAGGAGGCCCACTTTTTATTCCTCATTTACCTGTCTCATTTTCTTGGGGAAATGTGTACCTCTTAACTAATGCCATTCTCTAGCACTAATTTGGTTAGCTGAATTATCATAAAATCTAAAGAACACAGAGACTTAAGGAACTCTGTTTAATTCATGGTACTAAGATACTTTATCAGGCGGCACATAGTTAAGTGCGCTTAAATGCAATCACGTAGCATTTTGTTTGGCCATCCTCATCTGGGGGGTTTAGAAAAACCAGGAGAGAAAAGCAGCCTCCTCAGGGATTTTTCCTTACAGTACAATTTTTACAAAAAGCTGAGCGTACAACTTGCAAAATAATAAACTTCAGTGATAACACAAGCTTCAGCTACAATTATCACAAAGAGCAGGTCTGCTGCTCAAGCTTCTAACTTACTCTTGTGACTACAGAGCAGCCCAAAATGTCACATTCAAGTTGAAGTGACTGCAGCCAATTAGGTAATTTCCACCAAATTGGGTCCATTAATACTTGGACATTATCTTGAGGGAGAAATAGGACTCAGTGACAAGGTGCAATGTGGCTTGTGAAATATTAGTTTTGGACAATCACAAATCAAGATCCAAGGGTATGTTAAATTATTCAGCATTCTTGACCTCATTATTAAGTGACTTCATATGGGTTTTTGCTCATATTCATATAATCTCAGATCCAAAGAGCTTGATTTTGGTTTCCTTTTCCCAGCCATTTCTCTCTTTATGTACCAGAGGTTTTATGTATATCTCTTTAATTTTTATCCTGTTTTGTAATTTAAAGGGCAATGGCTGTGTGTTTGAGGAACATACAGTGAGGACACTTGCTCATATGATACTAGAAATATGAATATTAATTAGAAATTTGGTTCCCATGTCTATTTGTGCTAGCATACCACCTCAGGTAATACAATAATCTTCCATCCAAACATCTGCCTTGGTCCACCGAGTACTGAACAGAAAGCTATGATTTATAACATATGGCTTTATAAATGAGTCAGAACCTCAAGTCCAAGGCTGTTTCTGGAAGTATTCTAAAATGATAGCAACAATATTATTTTCCAAAATAAGGGGAGAAAGCCACACACACACACACACACACACACACACACACACACAAACCTCCAGGAAGATCATGTACCAAAGATGTTTGCTGATTTTACTTTGTTCCAAAGATGTTTAGAACAATTGTTAGTTGATGATGACAGAATTTCTACAACTAGGGTATGTGTTAGATATTTAAAACTGTAAATCAGTGTTCCTATAAATTCTAAAGAACTTTGACCAATGACACAATTATCCTAAGAATGTCACTAGCAGATATCATTTATATTTACAATTTAAAATACTTTATATCTTTGAGGCAAATCAGTGATATAGACCTGGAATATGAACATCACCAGATAATGTGACTAGAATCAGTGAACACCTGCCCACCCTTCCCTCAAATTCTTTTTGAGATTAACAAAAGAAATTAGATAGCATTAGGCTGCTCATGGGACACATGGCTAGAACAGTTTCTTCTCTCAGATATGTGTGTTTTGTAATTTTGCTCATAATTCAGACCAAAACAAATAATTTGAAAGCAAAGACGTAGAATTCCATTTCAGCATATCCCAACCAGATGGGACCAGAACAGGTGTGATCATTTTAAAGTGTTCTTTATAAATCAACTTCTGGTTCATTCCAGAGTAGAGCTGTCGGCCCTTAGGTGCCCAATGAAGTTGAGAATTTTTAGCAAACTAAACATAGGCATTAAAATAATGTTTGAATTAGTTTTAATCACAGTGGCCTAGATTCTCATGCTGCCCAGGGCCTTTACTGCATCACTTCCCTGTCTGAGATCCACGGGAGGGCTGCACATGGGGAAGACTTGCTGGAGTGCAGAGCAGGAGGGGGAATTCAGGTCAATTACCTTTTGAAGTGTGATCCCTTTAAACACCTACTCAAGGTAGCATCTTGCTAACGGAGCTGTATATGATAAAAGTGACCTGTGCTGTTTCTTTAAATACTGCTTTTTGGTTATAAGCGATCAAAGTATTAAATTTGGGTAAGAAAAAAAAAAGATCAAGAGAAGTTTCATCCATATTCTTTCTGGAATCTATTAGGAAGGATTAGGTATGTGGTTTACCTCTCTTAAAGTCTGGGCTTGAAAGTAGGTGCGTGCCTCCATTTCAGCTTCCTCCAGCTGGGTCTTGGTTTTCTCCATCTGTAAGTTGAAGAGACAAGGAGTTTAGATGTCACCTCAGGACCTTTGATAGTATATTAAAAAATCAAAAAATCATGAAGTAGATGAATGTGTGGGGAGGTGGGGGATGTAGGCTGGGAGTATTTGCCATGGATCCATTCCCAAAGTTTTTAAAAAAATGTATTGTGTATGGGAATGTGTGTTTTCTTTCATTTCATTTGAGAAAAAAAATTTTTTTTCCTCAAATCATAAAGAAAAATTTGGTAGTTTTTTTACCTTTAAAAAGTAGACACCATTTTGATGTGTATTCTTTTATTCAATAATTATTTATTGGTATCTACTATATGTCAGGCATTTTGCATTTTCTTGGGAAGACAACAGTGAGCTTAATTAATCTAATGTCTGAGTTTATGGAAAATAATGTATCAACAGTTTCTGGAATCTTAAAAAGGAATGCATAGAATTATAGAGTAGATGGATATATTTAAAATATGAATATCAGGCTAGGCGTGGTGGCTCATGCCTATAATCCTAGCACTTTGGGAGGCCAAGGTGGGAAAACTGCTTTAGGCGAGGAGTTGGAGACCAGCCTGGGTACCATAGGGAGACCCTGTCTCTACAAAAATGAAAAAATTAGCTGGGCATGGTGGCTTGTGCCTGTAGTTCCAGCTACTCGGGAGGCTGAGGCAGAAGTGTTGCTTGAGCCCAGGAGTTCAAGGCTGAACCCCAGCTTAGGGCAACAGAGTGGGACTCTGTCTCCAATAAAATAAAATATGTATGAATACCATTTTATTTAATTTTTAACATTTCAAAAAATGCAGAATAATTTTTGAAAAACCCAAACGCTTTGCCAATTCTACTCCTAAGCCACAATCTCTATGAATAATTTGCTATATGTCCTTTTGGGCTTTTCTCCATCTATATATGAACATATATAAAAAATAATTTCTTAGAAACATGTGAGCAGACTTTATATCCTGATTTGTATCTTTTTATTCTACTTAAAGGTATTTTATGAGCATCTTTCCATGTCACTGTATATGTGATTTACCTCATTCTTTCCGATTGTAGGGTATTCCATTTTATGGATGCCAAATGTAATCATGGATGACAATATGGAATGGCATGAAGGTACTAGCTAAATGCAGAAGGTATAAGTTCTTGGTTTATAAATATTGTCTTATCCTGTCATGGATAAGTTCACCAACCTTTCCTGACAGGTCACTGAACAAATAGTTTTGTCATTCAAAAAACATATTTCTAGCATGGAAAATCAAAAAGTGTCTTTTAATTAGTAAAACATTTGTATTGCTTTTAATTTCATAGCAAGGCTTAAAAAAAGCAAATAGACTCAAAGCAGCATAATTAATATAGGGAAAATCTCCCCTATATCTTCAAAGAAAATGATACAAAAATTTTAAACATTACTGATAAAATTAATTTCATGGTGCAAAATAATACAAATTTACTGTAGAAAATTTAAAAAATATGCAGATATATAAAGAAAATAAAAATCACTCTGAATCCTACAATTCAGAAATAACAACTTACTCAACAACTTTCCTTCTAGTATATATGCATACACACCCTGCACTGAAAACAGCCTAGAAGGAGATAGATAGCTTGCACATTTATGTATGAATATA
The DNA here is from genome assembly GCF_041146395.1 of Eulemur rufifrons. NCBI lineage: Eukaryota > Metazoa > Chordata > Mammalia > Primates > Lemuridae > Eulemur > Eulemur rufifrons. The sequence continues at coordinate 14,622,168 of NC_091005.1, read as the reverse complement.
TGTATGTATGTATGTATTTAATAGTTTATAGAATTTTGTATCCAATTGTTATCCTTTATTACATAGTGAGTCCACTAAAAATACATTTATTTTTAATAAGGTTAAAAAGTGGGTTCATTTCAGGCCTACAAAGAACTACACCAATGAGATGGTAAGAACCTCTTTTCTGTCACTGCCTTTCTTCCAACAGGCTTATGGGTTATTAGAAAGTTTAAGATGGCTTTCAAAGATGAATTAGTTCCACCTTGAATTTCAACAAATACCCAAATGGTGAAAGCAAAGCACAAAATCCATTAAGCCTTGTGACTGTTTATTATGAAATTCTGAATTTTAACCGTCTAGAAATATAATCCAAGCTCAGAGTTATTTTGCATCCCTCAAGACTGCAAATGCCAAGTAGCACATGGACCTCGTCTCTAGGCCTAGGAGGCAGCAGAGGAAAGAGCTCCTTGCCTTCCCCAGTCTCCACGCTTGTCAGCACCACAGCTCACTCACCCTGCTTGTGGAATGACTAGCAGAGAGTCTCACTCCCCTTCCCGGGTAACTAGAAGGATGGCAGATCTAGCCTTTTGTACACATAGAACTCCAGGTCATCTTCCCATGGGCCCCCACACAACAGAAATGCCCACGGGTATGGGGCAAATCATGTCCTGCCTACTGTCATGATCCTCAGTCACAGAAACACCAGCCAAGTCACTGAGGGGAAGGTTTGCTCCCCACTATTTGGTGAAATGCGGAAGTCAGGGAGCAGAAGGAGAGATTAAGATTAATAACATTCAGAAAGAAAATCTCCAGAAGCTCATTACTGGGGCCATTCAGGAAAGAGCACAGGTTTGGAGTTAGTTGGGTCTTTCATTTATTCAGTCAACAAATACTCAATGTGTGCACACTATGTGCTAGGCACAATTCTAGTAGCTGAGGAAGCATCAAGAACAAAACAGACAAAAATCTACGTCTTAGTAGAGCATACATTCTAGTGAGGGAAGCAGACAATAAAGATAGCATTAAAGGGTGATAAATGCTGCGGGAAAAGAAAACAGGAAGGTAAGAATAATTGGGAGTGGGAGTGGGTTGTGAGTTGTGGTTTTAAACAGGATGATCAGGAGAGGCCTCACTAAGAAGGTGACACTGGAGTCAAGATGTGAGAAGGTGATGGAATACGTCATTTAGATGTGGAGGGTAGAGGGTTTCAGGGTGAAGGAACAGCCAGTGCAAAGGTCCTCAGATGGAATCAGGATTGCAGGAGCATCAAGGAGAGGAGATAATAGAAAATGAGATCTGAGATGTAAGGGGTGGGGAGAGGGTGTGCATGCAAGACCTTAAACATAAGGACTTTGGCTTTCCATTTGGGTTTGAATTCTTGTACCACCATTCGAAAGAGGTCACAGGTGGAGGGACTCTCTGAACTCCTATTTTCTTTGTCTGTAAAATGGGAATCTCATTGACCATACACAGTCATTTTGAGGACTGAAATGAGATCATATCTGTAAAATATCAAGTACAATGTCTGGCATGTGGTATGTTTGCAACAAATGTCGATTCCCTTATTCCTCTGGGTATAGTTTTGTGCATTCTGTATCTATTATAAATAAATGTACACATGAACATAGAAGGGTGGTGTGACTGACCAGTAGTTACCCAGAGGTAGGAATCCAAGTAGATTTTAACTTTATAAATAAATAACAATTTTTCCAAAAACAATAAAAAACTGAACTATCACTCATACAAACTAATAGTTTTGGAAGGTGGATTGGTGATTCAAGTTGACCAAGGAACTAAATCTTGGACATATCGGCCATTAGTGAGGATTGATAGATTAGTAGAAATGTGAAGGCAAATCTCATTATTTGCCATTTCCATTGAGTGTCTATTTCAAGGTTAGGAAAAAAGTGCTATCTGTCCTTCTGGGGGACATCTGAACATTCAAACAATACCAGATAAAATAGTTGGCTTGCAAACTTTTGAAATTACCACTGCCTGCGGGGTTGAAAGGGTCTCTGTTAGATAACAACCTGCTCTGTGTTAACTTTTTTTATATGATAGTAGCAGTTTTCTTCTTATGTGGTGGTATCATTAGAGTTTCCCTTGAGTTCACAAAAATCATTTTTTGGCTAAGTTTCCACTCCAGTTGCTATAGAAGTTGAACATCAGTGGGGGAGGCAATTAGCTAGTTACTATGAATTTATTTAGTACATTGTTAGTGAAGGAAAAATGACAAAAACCTAAAATAATTCTATACAACTATACAGGGACTCCTTTTACCTACAGCTCATTAGTACAGTGGAATGTATTTCAAACAAGCCACCAACACCTATAACACCCTCTCCTGTTGTATTATTATGCAGTAGTCATCAGTTGATAGAACCAACAGGAACCATTTTAATAAAAATTATAGGGTACTTACTGTTGGAGGGCCTGAAACTATGGGAAGAACTGAAGATGGATTCTGCTCTGTAGGTAAATAGCAACTGTCCATAAGTCATTGCCAAGACAATTAGTTATACCACCCTTTGGATATTGCGCTAGCCAAAGGCCCTCTTAGAAGCTTTAAAAAATGTTTGCCAAAGAATTTCTCCAGGGGAACACTCTGTTGACTATCCTACAAAGTTTTTGATGCTCTTAGGCACTAATGTATTATTTGGCCTCTACTTCTGGTCTAGATTCTGGAGTTTATCAAAAACCTGTACTATCTCTATTTAATCTGGAAAGGGGTTTTCTTGACAAATACATCATATAATTTTTGTACCCTATTAGATGCCCAGTGAATTTTGCTGATGAGTAGGAAAAAATCTTTTATTTTTCTACTTATCCTGTTACAAATCAAAGATTAAACACGTATACATACATATGGTATATTTACCTATTATACGTATATAACAAATTATATGTATATATGTATATATCTATACCAGCGTACACATGGATATATGAAGTGTGACTATTTTTTTTTTAAAAACACACACACCAGAACTTTTAGCTCCAATGAGAGTTGCCCTTTCAGAAGTCATGTAAAGAGATGATCCATTTATTTCATAGATGCAAGTAAAAATTTTGGGAACTCTTCTCTGGGCAGTTCTCTCATCACCTCTGGCTTTTATTTTGGATATTATCATTGGCGGCAAATATTTACCATTACACAGTAGATTAGATTTCTAAAAAGTAGCTAAAATCATTTGGGACCAACTTTCTGAAATAAGTAAGTCAAGAAGCTGGGTAATACTATTTGTTACCTAAAAATATAGAGCAGGTCCATAAAGTAATGACTTAATACTTTTTTATAGTATGACTTATAAATTGCTTTTTAAAAAAATAAAACAGCTTTCTTGAAAATTATTTCACATATCATATAAGCCACCCTTTTAAAATGTACAATCCAATGATTTTTAGCATATGCACAGATATGTGCAACCATCATCACAGGCAATTTTAAAATATTTTCATCACCACAAAGAGAAACCCTGTACCCTCTAGCCATTATCTTCCTACTTTTCACAACCTCCTCATTCCCCCAGCCCTAAGCAATCACTAATTTACTTTCTGTCTCTATAGATTTGCCTTTTTTAGATATTTCATGTAAATGGAACCATATATTATAATATTAGTCTTTTGTGACTTGCTTCTTAGCATAATGTTTTCAAGGTGCATTAATTTTGTAGGATGTATCATTCCTATCATTCCTTTTTTTTGGGGGGGGACGGGGGGGGGGGACAGAGTCTTACTCTGTCACCTGGGCTAGAGTGCAGTGGCATCATAATAGCTCACTGCAACCTCAAATTCCTGGGCTCTTGTGATTATCCTGCCTCAGCCTCCTGAGTAGCTAAGACTATAGGTGTGTGCCACTACACCTAGCTAATTTTTCTATTTTTTTGTAGAGATGGGGTCTCATTCTTGCTCAGGCTGGTCTTGAACTCCCGGCCTCAAGCAATCCTCCCACCTGGCCCTCCCAGAGTGCTAGGATTACATGCATGAGCTACTACATAAGGCCCATTCCTTTTTAAAAATCAATTTTCCACTGTATGAATATACCACATTTTGTTTATCTGTTCATTTGTTGAAGGACACTTGGGTGGCTTCCACCTTTTGGCTACTGTGAATAGCGTTGATATGAACATTCGTGTAGAAATTTTTGTTTGAGCATCTGTTTTCAATTCTTTTGTGCTTATACCTAAAAGTGGAATTGCTGGGGCATATGGTAATTTTAGGTTTAACTTTTTGAGGAGCAACTAAACCGTTTTCCACAGCAGCTATAGCATTTTAAATTCTATCAGCAATGTATGTGGGTTCTAATTTCTCCATATCTTTGCAAACACTTCTTATTTTCCATTTTTTTTTTCAATTATGGCCATCCTAATGGGTGTGAAGTGGTATTTCATGGTTTTGATTTGCATTTCCCTAATGACTAATGATGTTGAGCATGTTTTCATGTGCTTGTTGGCCATTTGTATATCTTCTTTGGAAAAAATGTCTATTCAAGTCCTTTGCCTACTTAAACATTTTTAATATTTTAATTTAGTATTCTAGAAGAGGAGACCCAAATATTTTGAGCAATAGCCACACTGTTGGAAAAAATGCATGGCCTCCTGGCATCACTAAGCCAAAGTGTAACTACTTCTTTGACCGTAACAGTAAAGAATAAGCTGTTACAGTAGTTTAAGGTGATTCTTTGTCCTATTAATACATTTAGCAATACCACATCCACGGTTTTTACAACAAATATTTACACATGTAGTGCACATTCATAGGCTCCATGCTTCCTTATATACATGGGGACTTACTAAATAACCATAGTGGCTACAGAATTTTCTTCAACGAAGGATTTAAAGATAGCAATCTAGGTAGAAGGAGTGCCTCGAAGCTGTGTTTGCACAGCACTTATGTATAACTGAGAAAATATGATTCTTTTACAACAAAGAATAGCAGAAAGGTGATGGAGATCATGGGTACCAAAACCTCCCTTTTCTCCAGCCCCTGGTTTGGCACTTCCACTGTGTCTATAGCCAGCTGAGAATCTGAGAAAATAAAGACATAATTTGAGCAGGAAGCATGCATTCTCAGATCTGCCAGTGGCTTATCACACAAATATAGGTACATGACTCCTACCTTTCTTTGGTCGAAGCTTGGATATGTACAAGCAAGTTGATGCACAGATATATGAAAAGATATGCAGATTAGTGGTAGGAATGGTCACCAGCAGATACATGGATGGGAGACAGTGGCATCAAGTAGGCATCTTGTGAGAAAAAATGGACTGACAAACAGGTAAAAGCATGGATGGGTAGCAGAGAGGGCTTCTGCTCAGGGCAGCAACCCAGGCTGTTAGCAAATAGTAATCCAATATAAATCTTAATAGTCCAAGAGATTAGTCAGCTGAGCCACAAAACCAGGTTCTGATGGAGTCCTTTTAAAACATTGAATTTCATCCACTCTGGCACCTCTGAAAGTTAAAAATTGCCTCACTGGGTGCAAGTGGCTCTGACTAATTTTTCCCATCCAGTTCTCTCCAGATCTTTGGTGTGGATCAACAGCTCATGAGGAAAAATGAGGGAGAGGAGTGCATGTGTTACTGGTAATCAATTACCCAAAGGCTTTAACATGGAGACACAAGATGGTGGCAGCTTCTCCCAGGGCTACTGTATGAAGAAATGACAATCTATGAGAACAGAATGAAACACACACTGAAAGAAGACGGAGTTTGTGAACTGACTTACAGATTTTCCCACCCTTCTCTAGGGTCTGCTGTTAGAAAACAAAATCAAAATTATGCAATATAATTCCTTCTATGCCTTTCTCTTGCTCAGAATTAAAAACTGTCTACTGAAGACTTTCTCACTTCAAAACCCAGTCAGGTGCTTTCTACTATCAAGGAAGGTGCCTGAAGAATAAATTGCTCCTATCAGAAGTAAAGCATTTTAGTTCTGCCACAAGCAGTGAGATCTGTGTTTATAAGTCTCTCCAAAGGCAACTTCATTTTTGCTGCTCTCCTCTCATTTTCTTTTGATGCATAAAACCTGTAGACTGGAGCGCTGTGATTGCATTCTGCTCTGGAGCAGTGTAATTGTAAATATTCATTGGAAATCAAGCTAGTTTTCCCAGGTCTCTCCTAGGGCTGTGCAGCTATGCAAACAGCAGCGGTGCCGCATTAGCTCGCAGCCTGGAGGCTGCCTATTTCCCCACAGCCCCTAGGACCCTTTCTGTAGAGCAAGCACAAGTAGAGAAACTGGCCCTTAAACACCATTTCAATCTACCATTTCACTTGTTTTCCTTTTTTCTCCCCATGACTGCTGATCCTTAGTAATTCTGTCCAACAGTCCCAAATATGCATTAAAAAGAGAACCATGTCCTTGACTAAAAGCCTAGAGTCTGAATGCTCTTGCTATGTATGTACTCAATCTATTTAGGAGATGAATCAGATTCCAGCCGTTCCATGAAAACACACACACACATGCTCCCCCCATATATATATATATATAAAATCTAGATGAAAAACTGGGATAGCTACCTATTCTAATTAAAAGAGCATTTATGAGTTATTCTATCTTTTTCCAAGTTAAGACCTGCAGGAATCAAAAATAAATGAATATGAGATTGAAACACCATATTAGTTATAACAACCTACAGTAAAGAATTATTTACATATTTAAAACATAAAAAATAGGCCTGAAAGAACCTGTGTTTGACTATGCTGTTTTAATCCTCAATATACTGCCTATAAGGTTGATGCTGAAGATCCAAGCCAGGTTCCCTGGACCACTCTCTGATATATCTTCTGAATGCCAGATGATTAGATTCCAACAGCATTCAGGGCACCTGCAATATTAACTTCAAAATAATCCAAGGAAGAAATCGATGCATAGAAAAATGACCCATAGAAACCAATTTATAGACTTTCAAAGAAAAAGGGAGAGAGACAGAGAGATGTTATTAATGTTGAAACATTTCAATGAAAAGTATGTCTAGATTGAAATTCTTTGGGTCTGGCCCATATTTAGATTTAATGGTAAAAGTGAAAAATTACTTTAAGCAACAGAAATATAGGAATGGTCAAAATTTCATATCTAAAAGTAAATTTATTTTAACTTGATTTAACCAGGTGAGTTCATGAGTAAAAGGCACTCTGCTAGACATTTGGGGGGGATACAAAGATGAATGATAAATGTGTCCTATGTCTTGAGACGTTTAGAATTTAGCAGCAGAAAGAAGATTTATAGAAATAGCTATGCTATAAAAGGGGCAAAAGACTATGTTACCTCTGAGGGGTTATGGGAAGATTATAAACAACTTCATGGCAGAGGTGAAAAATCACCCAAACTCTGAAGCAGTAGAAGGATTTTGACTGATGAAGTTGGATGAGGGAGAAGTCTATCTCTGCAGAGAAAGTGCTATAGGTTGAATTGTGTTTCCCAGAAAGATATACTGAAGTTTTAACTACTGTTAGAACACTCTATAAGTGTTATAACTAACTTACAGGGCGTCTTAGTCACACTATATAAGTGTGCTTATAACAGACTGGGTGGCTTATAAACAACAGAAATTAGTTTCTCACAGTTCTGGAGGGTGGAAGTCCGAGATCAGGATACCAGCATGGTCAGGTTCTAGAGACAGCTCTCTTCCAAGTTGCAGACTACCATCTTCTCATTGTATCCTGAATGGTGGAAAGTGTGTGAGGGAGCTCTCTGGGGTCCCTTTTATAAGGGTACTAATCTCATAACAAGGGCTCCACTATAGTGACCTAAATATCATCACAACAGGGGTTGGAATTTCAACACATGAATTTTGGGGGGACACAAACATTCAGTCCATATTAGAGTATAACCTCTCTGGGAATAGGATTTGCAGATATAGTCAAGCTAAGATGAGGCTGGCCCTAATCTAATGACTGGTGTCTTTATAAGAAATGGGAAATTTGGACATAGATACACAGGAGAGAAACCCATGTGAAGACAGAGGCAGAGATAGGAGTAATGTGTCTACAAGCCAAGGAACACCAAGAATTGCCAGTAACCACCAGAAGTTAGAAGAGCCAAGGAAGGCTTCTTCTCCTAGAGCCTTCAGAGAGAACATGAAACTGCTGATACCTTGATTTTGGACTTCTAACCTCCAGGACCTTGAAAGAGTTCATTTCTGGGCTGAGTGCAGTGGCTCATGCCCGTAATCCTAGCACTCTGGGAGGCTGAGGCAGGAGGATTGCTTGAACTCAGGAGTTTGAGACCAGCCTGAGCAAGAGCGAGATCCCATCACTACTATAAACAGAAAGAAATTAGCCAAACAACTAAAAATAGAAAAAATTAGCCAGGAATGGTAGCGCATGCCTGTAGTCCCAGCTACCCGGGAGGCTGAGGCAGGAGGATCGCTTGAGCCCAGGAGTTTGAGGTTGCTGTGAGCTAGGCTGATGCCACGGCACTCTAGCCCAGGCAAGAGAATGAGATTCTGTCTCAAAAAAAAAAAAAAAAAAAAGAGTACATTTCTGTTGTTTTAAACCACTCAATTTGTGGTGCTTTGTTATGGCAGCCCTAGGAAACTAACATGAGAAGGAAAAAGATGTGGTTTAGAGACGGGAACTGTGGGATTTATTTTGAAAAGGCGAAGTTTGCATTGGCTGGAGAGTAGTATGTGTAAAGACCAATAGTAGAGATTATGTATAGGGGAAAAAGGGTGCAGATTGTGGAGTTTTGGGCCTTCATTTGTAGTATATAAAGCATTATTAGGAAAGGGAGTGCTAAAGTTTCAGAATATGCTGCAAGAATAGGCTGGAAGAAATGAGAGCAGTTAGCAGGATGTTGTGATATATTTTTTTTTTTTGAGACAGCGTCTCACTCTGTTGCCCAGGCTAGAGTGAGTGCCATGGCGTCAGCCTAGCTCACAGCAACCTCAAACTCCTGAGCTCAGGGGATCCTCCTGTCTCAGCCTCCCGAGTAGCTGGGACTACAGGCATGCACCACCATTCCCGGCTAATTTTTTCTATATATATTTTTAGCTGTCCATATAATTTCTTTCTATGTTTAGTAGAGATGGGGTCTTGCTCTTGCTCAGGCTGGTCTCGAACTCCTGAGCTCAAACAATCCGCCCACCTCGGCCTCCCAGAGTGCTAGGATTACAGGCGTGAGCCACCGCACCTTGCCAGGATGTTGTGATATTTGACACAAGAGGTGATACCCCAGACAGCAGCAGTAGTCCTAGAAATAAAGTGATAGATTTGAGAGAGGTAGAGATAGTTGATGGAACCTGGAGACTGATTAGGTGAAGGAGGCACAAAAATAATTTGTACTTTTGAATTTGGGGGACGGGATGGGACGGGACGATGGAGATGCCATTATCAGCGACAGGAAACCCAGGAAGTAGAGCTGGTTTGGGAGAATGTATTGAAGAGAAAAGCTTAGCTTTTAGTAAATGTTGATGTCCAGCAGTATGTTGGAACTGTGAACTGCAGTATTTGCTGGGTTAGGAATATAGATCTGGGAGCCATCTGCACTGAGGAGATAGTCAAGGGCTTGGAAAAGGTTGAGATCACCTAGTGAGTTGAGTGATCATAAATGTAAGAGTTGAACATTGGGGGAGTACCTCTGTTTATGGGGTGAGAGATGGAAGAGGCAAAGGCAAGTTAGAAATGCAATAGAGAAACCAAGATCAACCCAGGTCAAGGAAGCCAAGGAACATGTTTTATGAAGGAGATGGTGATCAGTAAGATAAAATGCTGCAGAGAGATTGAGGAGGACACGGACTCAGAAGAAGTAATCAGATACAGGAATTGGAATGTCAATAGTAATTTATGACATGACAATTTCAAATTAGTGGTATGAGTGATCACTTTAAAAGGGTTTAGTAATGATTAAGGGTGAGAGAGACTAATATGTAGATTATTCTTTTGACAGGTTTGGCAATAAATAGAAGGAGAAAGATGAGATTTTTGTTGTTCTTGTTGTTTTAAGGTAGAAACATACATGAGCGTATTCAAATGTGAAAGGGAAGGAATCAGGGATTTAGGAGATGTATAAAAAACAAATCAGAGTGATATAACAGAGGGAACAGAGGACTGCAAGGGAGAGAGATGGATTTGGATCATGACAGAGAGAGAAGAACGAGATTTGAAAAGGAGATGGGGCACTTTCCCCTCTGAGACAGGCAAGGAGATAACAGGAGGGGTCATAAGTCACTTGGATGTGGAAGGAGGAAGCTGAAGTTCGTGTGAGAAAGTATCTTCTCAGTAAAGCAAAGAGCAGGTGAACTTCTGAAAGAGATGTGTGGATGAGTGGGTTGCAAACTTGAGGGATGGGAAAGATGGCATCTTTGGGGAATACGATAGAGAGTGAATAAAAGGACTGCTAATAGGCATAGTTGAGGTGGTAGCTACAGTGCTAATTGACAAATTTTAATTGACATGATGTAACTTTCTCCAGCAAGGTGTACCAGCTTGGGAGAGGTAGGCAGGTGGAAAAGCAGAAGATGATGAGAGGCTGGTGTTGGTTACAGGCAAGTATAAGAGAAGCTCAAAAAACATGGGACCCCATGGTATAGTAAAGACTAGGTTAGAATAGAAATTTGAAAGACCTTTTGAGTGGATAGCCTTGTCCTTGCACTTCAATGTAACCTAAAAATAGTGAAAGAATAAATAATTTAAAAATGAAGGTAAAGGATAAAAATTGTGCTTGTTTCTTCCTTCCTTCTTTTAATTTATTCATTCAATAAATAAATAACTTGCTGAATGCCCCTCCATGCCAAGGCATGGGGAAAGAAGGCTGGGCATCAGGTCTGAAAGATTAGGTTGCTTGCCCTTGAGAGTCTGAAATAACAAGAACAATAAACACTTATTCAACTTGCACTATCTACTAGGAACTGGTATAAGTGCCTGCCCACATATTAACTCCCTTAGTACTGTAACCCATGAAGGTAGGGACAATTATTATGCCCCATTTCACCAATGAGGGTACCTAACTCCAGAGAAGTTAAGTGACTTGTCAGGGTTACATAGCTGGTTGCCAGCAGAGCTGGGATTTATTTTTTTAGTTTTTTAATTTTTAATTAATTAATTAATTAATTTATTTTTATTTCATCTTATTATGGGGGATACAGAATTTCAGGTTACATACGTTGCCCATGTACCGCCTGTTCCCCCAAGTCAAAACTCCAGGTATTTTTTTTGAGACAGGGTCTCACTCTATTGCCCTGAGGAGTGCCATGGCATCAGCCCAGCTCATAGCAATCTCAAACTCCTGGGCTCAAGCAATCCTCCTACCTCAGCCTCCCGAGTAGCTGGGTATACAAGTGTGTGCCACCATGCCCAGCTAATTTTTTGACTTTTTTTTGTAGAGACAGAGGTCTCGCTCTTGCTCAGGCTGGTCTTGAACTCCTGAGCTCAAGCAATCCTCCTGCCTCAGCCTCCCAGAGTGCTAGGATTACAGGTGTGAACCACTGCTGGGATTTAGTAAGTCTGGCTCCAAAGTCTCTGCTCTTATTCACTATGCTATGTGACCTAAAAAGGTTTTGAAATGAGTTATAAGCAGGATGATTACATACTCCAATCATTCTGGGACAGTCTCAGTTTATGCCTGTTGTCCCAGCAAAAGTATTCACTGTACCCCCTTTCAATAAATGTTTGGAGGATAAATTATATGGTCACACTATTGATAAGAGAAACTGAGCAATTGCTGAGCTTTTCTTCAAACACTTCATTGTTGGCTCATGTGATGAACAGAGACTGAGAACTGTAAGGCATTTAAGAAGCATAAATGAATGGCTTCCACTTTCCATGATAGACAGCCTAAAGACTACAAGATCCAGCCTCTTTGATCCCCTTGGTGAGATCACAGTCCCTTCCCCATCCCTAGTGGCCTCTGTACCCCTAAGCATTTTAACCCTACTGGTTTCAATTAAAGGAGAAACACAGAAAGGCAAATTCTCTAAGCTGCCACCAAATGGAGTTCTGCACACCCATTCTTTAAACAGTAATGGAAATTGAACTCACAGAACCCTACAGCAAATCTGTCCATCCATCTCTCTCTTCCTCATCTCCTTTCCTTATCTCTCCCCCCAGGCAAGCACTCCAGTGTTCACTCCAAACCTCAGGCATAATAACCACATGTCATACAGATGTACAGCTGCGGCCAGAGCTGGTATCAGGCTGACGCCAGACCATTTGCAGTAATTTCAGCCATTTTGTGGCTGTTGGTAATGTCTTCATTTCCTGAACTCCTCCTTTTGTCTTCAGCCTCCAGTAGAAAGCAGGGAAATTGGTACCAGCAACATGGATCTGGTACCCTACAAGAATGTTGTGCTCTTTGTTGTTGTCCAATTAGCCCCCTTGGAAGATTTAAAGATGTACATTCAACTCCCTGTGGATGATTTAAAAACGTATCACTTAGTTTTCTAATGCTCACTGATGACAGGCACTTATACATTGTGATTCAGCTCTTACTCCAGTAACACTATTTAAAATACTGTAACATGCAAAAATGATGGCAACACCTAGGTTGGAGCAAGAAGAGAACCAGCTCAGCAAAGTGAACAGAAGACATACATCCAGGGTTTTCAATATCCTGCCCAGTGGCCACTGTTTTTGTGAGACTTCATTAATCTCTAAGGTTTAAACATGCTGGTCCATGGAATTTTCTTATTATTTCTTAGACTGCTTTTTCTGTAGTCTCCTCTGTCTGTCCTGGGTCCTCTGTTTTTCCTTCCTCTGAACTCAATCTTGCAGTGCGTTTGTGCATTCACAGTGATTTCAACTACAATTTAGATTACAAACGGTTCCAAATATACATCTGAGCTGCCTGAAGGGCATTTTACTCTTTCTCTCTTCCTTCCTTGGTAAGCTCATCCTTTAATATGATTTCAATAATAGCTAACATTTGTCATGTGTCAGGCATGAAATTGATGCTTGGAACCCTGCAAGGGGCGGGGGTACTATTATCATCTTTGTCCTCCAGAGAAGGATCTAGTAAGTGGTAGAACTGAGATTTGGACCCAGGCAGTTTTGCTTCAGAACCTATGTTCTTAACCACCACACTATGATGACTCCTCATATTCAAATACTTCGCTGTCTACCTCCTGACTAGATTATGCCAGTAGCTCCCTAGTACTCTTTCTGGCACCAGCTTAACTCAAGGCCATTTTTCACATGGAAGATTTACTGTGTTCCCTATTGATCAAATTTAAAGTCCTCTGCTGGACCTCCAAAGTTTTCCACTGACCTTTCTGTCACCCAAGCCCAATACAGACTCTATATACCAGCCAACGATACTTGTATGCCATGCAAAATGTTCTTCCTGCTTCTTTAGGCTATTTCCTCTACCTAAACTACTCTTCCTACCTACTCTTTGAGAAAAGAGGATTTATGTCTTTTAGGATGTCTTCCCCTACTAACTGCAAATGTAACGGTAAATTACGTATAGTCAGGGATGCTGTCTTTTATTTCTTTATATTTCCTATAGAGTCTAGTCATCTAATAGATATGAAATAAAGATTGTTAATGTGCTGACATAACCATCCTAACCAACACTGGAAAGAACTTGAGCCAGACAGCTGAGACGTACAACTTAATATTAATAATTACTAGAGACCAGAGTGTAGTTCTTCACCTATGGTAGGGGAAGGGGGAGTGGAGCTTCTGTACTATTTCTAGGCCTGTTTATTTTCAAATCCATTCCTCATTTTCCCCCTGTTTTGTTCTGTGTGGCTGGGAGCTGATCCCCTGCAGGCTGCCTTGCTAGGCTCACAAGTCAATTGGCTTCTAGCTAGGTTCAGCCAGTGGGAGGAGCCAGAGGGAGAAGTGAGTGTGCAAGGAGAAACCAGGCCTTCCACTCTGTTTTGGGATAGGAATCCGGCTCCAGCTCAACCACATAGGCCTTCCACAATTCCAGTTTCCATGAGATGACCTTGGGCTCTGGGCTCTGGTAGTCTAATGTTTTATCATCAAATGGGTGTGTTCACATTGCTGTAGGAAATGGTGCAAACATTTTTAGCCTCTACACAGATTCCAAGATAAATCCTGTCCACAAAATGAGCCATAAGTCCCCCTGTGTCAATCCAACTAGAACTATCCGGTGAGCAAACAAGACCATCATCATCATCATCACCTGTGTTTGTGGGCATCCTAGCTCTGCCCTGTTCCCAACTCTTTTCAACTATGTCCTCTAGAGAGATCCTTGGGAGTATTTTTATTATTAGATAAGCCTTTGCATTTCCTGTCTGGATATAACTTCTTTGATACGGAAGAAAAGAAATAATCAACTACATTTGGCCACTTAATAAATATTCGTTGGTCACACCCACTATGTGCAATGGACTACTTCATAAATTCCTTGTCAGGGGTGGACATATGAGTACATTATGGTTCAAGTTTTTTTTTTTATGACATGGAACAGAGGAAGGTAAAATCAGTTTCAAAAATCTTAATGTATAGTGAATGCATTTTTTAAATGTTCACTTGAGAGACATTTCTGATCTGAGGAGTTTCCCTCCCATTAACATGCTGAAGGTCAAATTAACATGCAGGAATGAAAAACATTAAATTACCCTGAATTCAATTTTGGTGTTCAGGCTGGGAAAACCAGAATTTTCCTTTGGGTGGGTTCAAAAGCAAACCATCTCTCACAATCAATGTAACTCCTTTAAGGGTAAAGTCAAATAGCTTTATTTCCTGACATCTCTGTCTCTGTTGTTTGGGGAGTGATTTCTGGTTCTGTGTATATCTCCCCTTCTGGAAATATAAAAAGAGTGCAAAATTGCCGTGAAGCTTTGATTCACTGTCATTAAAGAATAAGAAGTAAAACTAATGTAATGCCAATTCCAGTGGATTCACAAGGAGAAAACCCACTTTGGGGGCCTCTGAATCACTGCAAATAGTATTTGCACAAGTACAATTAGTCACAAGTACAAGAAAACACTTGTCAATTACTTTATATCCTGATCAGTCTTTAATCAGAGGCCAAGGGATGAAAAGAAGCTGTTATAAACCTTCAAACTTCAACATGAGGCCCAAAGGAATAGATCTTTGTCATTGCTAGGTTATATGAAACTCAGAATTGCCTGATCACTTCAGTTTTCTAGGGAGCAGTGATATTCAATTCAACTAACTCTTACGGGGTCCCTGCCATTTTCCACCTACAATGCTAGGTGTGGGGAAGTATGAGGTGAATGAGTTCTTATGAAATTCACAGCCTACAGGGGCAAGAGACCTGCGAACAAGTAAACTAGAATATAAGGTATAAGTGCAAAGTTATAGATGTAGTAAAGACATGGTTAAAATGATCTCAGAAGGTCAGAGAAGGCTAGAAGAGGATGTGATTTCATGGGAGTGGGTGGCAGGACTTGGGTGTGGGTAAACAAAAGTGAAAAACAGGCCTGGAAATAAAGGCTGCCTTCTTTCCAAACTGAGTAACACTAGGTGGTCATTTTCTTCTCTTTCCTTTGGGATTGTCACTTGAGAGTTTCAACAAAGGAAGAAAACTCCACTAGACCACCTCAGATGTGATAAAGAACACTGATTTCCTACCAGAATAACTGCACTCAAGTCCTAATTCTTCAACTTAATAAGCTTTGTGGCCTTGGGCAAATTGGTTAACAATGCTGAACTTCAGTTTTCACTTTTGTAAAATGATGCAGTTGGATCTACTGGTGGTCCTCAAACCTTTGTATCCTGTACCCCATCAGTGATTGACCTCTGTCCATACAAGCCAGTTTCCTCCTCACTCTGATCCCTCTTGCCTCCTACTAAAAAATGAAAGGGCAAGTAAGAAAACTCCTTTTTCAAACATGACACTTCCATGTTTATGGGCCTTCCATTGCCCTTTTATAATGTATGCTTTTTTATTATTTTCTAGGATACAAGAAGTTTTGGAGAGTAAATTTTATCAAGAATCCATAAATGTTCTAAAAACCTTGGAGCCCACTTAACCTAGTTTATTTTCCTGCTGGTTAAGAATCCTTCTAGCATCTTGCTCCATGTTCCTCTTGAATGCTCAAAATCATAGCCCTTCATTTCAGTCATCTACTTCTTTTCCAGTTCAGAAGTCTCAGGTAGGCAAAGTGAAAAAGAGAACAATATGCACATTGGTGTTAAAAAAAAAGAAAAAAGCAACTGTACTGCTGATAGTAAACACCAAAGGCTGAAGATGTAAGTAGTAATCAAACAGTCTTCATTTTGGGACAGCTAGAGGAGGAAGCAGTCAAGAACCTTCAAGAGAGGACTCTGCAAGTCTAGGTCATAAACTTTCTGTTCACACTGGTTTGTCAGGGGAAAGAGTTCAGGTTCGTGGCATCGAATCTGGCTAAGATGATTGCGCAGCAGTGACAGACTGAAGAACAGACAACAGAAGTAGAAGTTCTGAGTTTGACCCTGAACTTTGCCACTGCCTTAACTTCTTTGCATGCCAGTGTCTTCAAATGTGAAACCAGAAATAATGACCCCTGCTTCACAAGGTTGATGTGAGCATTTCGTATAGATGTTGTTTGAATATGAACCTGGGAAAAATATTCAAGAATTGGTGGAGAATCCCTGGTTGGCTGACATAGCTACTCTGGCAGTTAAGACCAGGTTTTTAGTTGTGAGATATTCTAGGAATTTATGTATGTATTTATGTGTATGAATATATGTATACACACATATGCACACATACATATTTATGAGGGAGCAAAGGCTTGGTAAAAGGCATAGGTAAGGATATGCTATCTAATTGAATAAAATTATTCAAAATCCTTTTAGAACAACTAAATCAGGAGGCAAGAAGAAGCAATATTTATTTCTCCTTTTAAGCGAGATAAAAATCTTCATTTAGTTTTCTGAAATTTGGAAGCCCTCCCATCGGCTTCCCAACAGCCCTGGCTCTCATTCCCCAAAGCAGTAAAAACAGAGTTCTCAGCTTCTACATTGATGATTTATCCCGGTCACAGAGGGGACACCTGGCTAACTGAGGTTAACAGCTTTCTCGGTTTCGTTTCAAAAAGACATTAGCATGGAGGCTCTATGAAATGCTGATATGCCAAATACTGATTCATTCACCTGCAGAGTTCGCTATAAGGCAGGGACCTATTTGACAGGCAGGGCTGAGCTCCCAGCCTTTTCCTAAAGGGCACTCCCATAATTCATCTCCCAGTGCTAAATTATACCTGACACTTCACTGAAGACTTCAGGTGCACTCACCCAACTGCAATAAGCCTAATGCAGAAGAAGAGGGCTGGAAATGACAAAAGTATTCTTTTTCAAAATAATATAACTAATTTAATTGTGGGTGGAAATATCTGTGATGTAAAATATTCCCAGGCAGAATGTGCACATTTGCTTTTGTGGGAATGCAAATTGACCAGGGACAAAGGAGGAGAGGCCACAGCAGGACAGGGTGGCACTGGGCAGGTCCTTAGCCTGGCAACAATCTTATGCATGGGGGTCTCTATATTGTGCATTATACCTGAACTACATGCCCCTTGATGTCTCCTTAAACTTGGCCTGTTCACTAAAGGAGCTCCAAGCTTTTCTGTAATCTAGGCTTTCCCTGCTCTATTCTCCTTCCAAATATGCAGGAAAGAATTCTGTCCAAAAGTTGCAAAGTCATGGGCTCTTCCTGCTCCTCTACAGAGTTTTCTGTGGAGAGGTTGGGGAACGTATACAGGAGAAGCAGGTCTGTCTGTTACCTTAGGCAAAGGGCACCCCCAGCAACCAAATGCGCTAGCTGGTGTTTACCTTCTTATCAGCCATGGTGGTACAAGCCCCAGGGGTGGCAAATGAAGTCACTGTCTAGCTTCCTCCAGGACCTTCTTCCACTCTTTCAGTGTGTACAGGGAGTTCTGGGTCATTTTATTTGATGCTGTGTGAAGAAACTGAGTATGCACATGAGGCTTTAGCCTGGCCGAAGCTCAAGGGAACTTTGAAGGGATGAGGCTAGATGTTTTTTCTCTAACTCAGAAAGTTTTTATTTGAGTATGTGCTAGGCATTGAGGACACTGCAGCAAACAGGCAGACATGGGGGTCTTCTCTCATGGAGCTTCTGGTCTAACTTGGGAGATCTGAGCTTAGACTAAAAGTAGAACTAAGATGACTGACCTACACAGCTGAATAGTGCCACATCCAGTAGGTGCCTGATAACTGTTTGTTGAATGAAGAAATTACAAATAGGGTAAGAGCAAAGAAAAGGACTTAAACATTTTTGAGTGCCTTCTATGTCTCAGATTCCACGCTAGGTCTCTTCCACTACATTATCTAACACAGCACAGGGTGAACAGTTAAAGTCAAGGTCAGACCCTGGTGTATGGCTTCTGAGACAAGTTTCTTTTATGGTATACACATGAAAAACTATGTTATTTAGTGGAAAGACCCTAACACTAGGTGTCCATACCATTTGGGCTTTAGTAACAATTCTGTCATTTATTAATGGTATAGTCTTGGTCTTGGGAAAGTCATTTGTCCCCTCTGAGCCTCATTTTGTCCACATCTGTAATTTGAGGATGACAATACCTCCCTCACAGGGTGGCCATGAGGATTGGATGATATGGCAAATGTGAAAGGGCTTTAATTATAAATAAGAACCTGCTCTTTGTAAAAGGAAAATCAAATTTTACCCAGTCTACTTTTTAAGAATTCATTCTGCTTCTAAATAATGAAATTTTATGTGATTTCAACAATTCCAGCAACAAAATCAGAAACAATGTTAAGGTTGGCCTGGCGGTTGTCCAAATGCTATTTGGGGACCTTATTATCAGAAAGATTCTTATACTAAACCAAGGTTCACTCAAGATAATTATTTGTTGTCTCCATCCCTATTTGGGGAAATTACTGATACCCCAATAGTTATTCACTGAGGTGGATACAATTAAGTTCTTTCTTTATAAATCAATTCCCTTTGGTCCTTCAGCATTTCTGTGAATTTCTTTGGACGAATTCAAATTTTTAAGCATCCAAGAGCATAGCATTTCAGACTCTAACTAAATAAAGAACAATTCTAATGACAGCATGATTTTAAATACACTTTCCCCATCAATGTTTTAATAATTAAAATGAAAATTGTATGCAATTATTTTCCTAGGAATCCCTTGTTCTTCTTTTAGTCATTAAAAGAGGTTAAGTATCACTTATATTTAATTTTACTCTCTACTTTTCTTTTTTAACTCTTTTTGTGCTCTAGGTGTGCCTTGGTTTGTGACAGCTCCCATGTGAAAATCTGTGAGTTCTGTCATTTCCTTTTGCTTCATTAGTGAGGAATGATTAGTGAGATCATTAGTAAGGTGGTTATGTGATACTAAAGTGGGCAAAAAGTTTTCACAGAGGCAGTAGACACTGTCTCCTACCTAAATGTGAGGGACTGACATTTGTCACTGCTCTTTGTTTATGGTCCTTCAGCCAATTTTCAATCTATGTGACCATGTCCATATTCTACCCAATTTGAATTAATTTTGCAAGTGGAAATTCATGGAACAGTGTATCAAATACTTTAGTAAAATCCATATATATTACCTCTAGTGCATTCCCTTCATCCATTAATCTCGTAACGCGATTTAAAAGAGTGATCACATTTGTCTGGAATGATTTGTCCTTTATCCATCCCCAAAGCTGCCTCCTGCTCTTGGCTCCATTATCCTCTATAGCCTTTCAGTTTTTCTCTCTTTTTATCTGATTCGTTATATTATTAGGCATAGGTGTTACATTTTAATAGACGATAATTACTGGTAACACCTTTTTTCTGTTTAGAAAATATTTAAAGTTTTAAAATAATCTTTAAAATGTGGATTATTGAAAATAATTTATATTGATTGTTAAATTGATAAGCAAATTAATTTAATATAATCTCTTTATTTCAAGCAATGATTCTGAAAACATTCTATTTTCCCAAGTCTTTCTTGGTTTCTTTTAAAATAAGTTTTTGTTATAAATTATAGTATGGTATTTAATCTGTCTTTCCTGTTCTGCTTGTTTGAATTGTGTTTCCTGAGCCATATTTCTCCTTCTGCTGAGAAATATGTGCACTGCATTACCTAAATTAAGGGTGAAAATAGTTATCAGCTTCTTGCTATAATGCTAACATTATCATCTCCACTATGAATGACTATATTTATTTGCAAAAAAAAAAAAAGTCTTAGCAAGTGTTTCTCTATGTGTATTAGATCAATTTGCCTGCTCTTTAAACATATTTCTCATCTTTTAGATTTAGGTATACTCTTCTCCCAAAAAGCTCATATATACCAAATCTGTAAATTTAGGGTAACAGTTAACTCAAAATGTAAGATGTTTTCAAAAGAGTAAGGAGTACAGGAATGAGAAGAATAACAACACATGAGAAGAACGATAAAGTCAAAGAGATGTAAGTACATAGCCAATAAAAGAGTATGCAATAAGTTGTGGATCTTTAGAAACCTACATATGAGATCATCAGTTAAGGTGCTGTGGGGCTTCTTTTCAAAAGATGAAGAGGCGCAAATATGCACTGATCCTTTGAGATCACTTCTTTGACCTACAGTTCCAGTGCAAGCTACTTCTCCTTATCTGTCATCATAATCATTGTTCTACTTTTCTTCTATGCTCCAGCAATACTTCATTTAGGAATGCTAGGGGGAAGGAGGACTCAGTTACTTGCTTTTCAACTTTCTGTTACAGTCATTGAAAGGTGGTGAATGCTGAACCAAGGGTCAGGTCCGGAAGGATATTTTAGCTTCTGCTCCCTAGATACTTACCAATGATCCTGATAAGATACCACTTGTAGGATACATGCCGTGCACATGGGTCAATATCTTAATAAATTATGGGGTGAAATGAGCTTTATTCAAGTTAAGAAATTAGAATTTTATATTAGATCAGATTCAATTTAGTAACTTAAATTTGTGAGGGTGACTAGCCTATTTCAATAAGATATTCTATAGGGGTGTATGGAATGCCATTGAAATGCTAATCAAAGACTCGGGTTCAACATGTGCTCATGCACTAGAATATTGAATGGAAAACAGCTATTAGACAATAAAAATGGCTATAATTTTTTTTCTAATTCTATCTCCATTCTGATCTCTACTTTCTTCCTCCTGTAATAAACAAGTTCATTGTAGATCAAAATCAACTTGTACCTAAGAAATATGCAGCCTCACATTGATATGTGAATACCCATTCATTTGTGTAGGAATGGCAAGTATTTATTGCTGGGAAGGAAGAGGTGCATACAAAATTAAGCCCAAATGCATGACCAAGTCCTGATTTTTATGTGACATTAATATTAAGAAGTTGAATGATGTCTGAAAGTATACCTTCTTGTGTATAAGCATCTAGGCTTACCCTGCATAAAGCATTTGTGCTGAGGACTTAGGAGGCTTTTATTACCTGTTCTGTTTTTCAAGGAAATATTAATAATCATTTTCAAGTACATAGAGTTTTAGGGAGAACTTACACATTGTATATGTGCTTTAAAATTAAAGTCATTTTTCCTGGCTTTTGAAATCTGAATGATAAAGCCCTAAAAAGCTCAAGATGTAAAGAAAGTCCTTTATCTCCATTTCATTACTGCCTTTTTTCTTTGTTTGTACTAATGAGAACCTAAAAGAAAATCACCTAAGACCACATTCAGAAATAACATTAATCAGGTGTCGGGTAGATGGGGGGTGGAGGGGATAGGTGTATACATACATAATGAGTACGATGTGCACTGTCTAGGGGATGGACACGTTTGCAGCTCTGACTCGCCGGGGTTGGGGAGCAAGGGCAATATACGTAACCTAAACTTTTGTACCCCTACAACATGCTGAAATAATAGTAAAAATAAAAATAAATAAAAAAAGAAACAAGTCTGAAACTGGGATATTATTATTAGATTGTTAATATGGGATTATGAATTTTTAGGAGACCATGAATTGAGAGTTGCACTGAAAGGGAAGTAGAACAGGTCCACACGGTCATCTTTACTACCTGGAATATAAAAATGCCATTGATGGAAAATTTGATTCAAGCACACATTCAGGCTACTAACTTTAATTTTCTGTTTTAAAGATCATAGTCTATGATCTACGGCTCTCTTGTCTTTGAATTTTTCACCTTCCCTTTCAATGTTTAGCGAGCCCCTGCTATAAGCCACATATTGGGCTAGGCGGTATTACCAGGTGGTAATATAAATCCCATAAGCCATGACCCATGTCTCAGGAATGTGTGCTCTTTTAAGAGAGACAAACAAGTAAACTGACGCAGACCCTGTGGTGTGCTGAGTGTTAGGTTGGAGAGGTTGTGGGGTGCTCCTGAGGCACAGAAGAATGGCAGCTAACTCCACTCCAGGGAAGGTTGGTGAAGTTCTTTAGAAGAAATGATGCTTCATTTGAGTTTTGAAAAATGAGTAGGAACTAGCTAGAGTAGGAGTTCTTAATCTGGTATCCACTAATTCCCAAGAAGTAGATGGATAGAGTTCAGCAGGTCTGTGAACTTAGATGGGGGAAAAAATATACTCTTATTTTTACTAGCATTGAACAACAATCTAGCATTTCCTTCAATTACAAATGTAGGAAACAAAATACAGTAATATTAACAATCCTGGTGACAATATCACCAATAGAAATCATAGCTATTTTCCTATCACATCCATATAAGACATTGCTGAATATATTTCAAACATCCCATATGCTCTAAAAGAATGATGGGACCTTATCGATGTGTTAAGAAAAAGTATACATATTATCATACCAGAAATTGGTTTTAATATTTAATTGATTTTAGTATTTTGATAACTAAATTTCAATATAAATTGGCTTTCTTTGTAAATTTATATGCTTCATTTTATACATTTAAAAGCATTATACTTCAATGGCCATGAAAAGAAGGGTGGGGAATAAAATAAAATAAAAGCATTACACTGAGAAATAATCCAGTGTTTGGGTTTCAGGTCTATGGTAGACTGGCAATGGAGTCCACGGCACAGTGAAGATTAAGAACCCCTGAACAGGGGAATAGGTTGGGGAAGGTGTAGTACTTATTTCAGGAAGAGGAAAAGCTTATGATTGACTTTAAGTACTTCATCTTGATGCTTCAAATTATACATAATGTTTCTTTAAAGGCAAATGTTGGTAGGTCTGAAGACAAAATATGTATTATACATAACTTTTTTGTGCATATATAGTGTTTTCATAGAAACATGTCATTGGAGAACAAACCTATTAAGCATATTAATAGCTCACACAGAATTTCTGAGGCTAACAAAAAAGGTCCATCATGACATCAGACTCGCAGCAGGTTGTGGTGTGATAAACGCCCAAAGAAAATGCCTGAAATACTTATTTGCTACATTTTCTTGCGTGGGTAGAATGCTAAGGATCATTTAAGATCAATCAACATTGGCCTTACATGCATTTCAATGGTTGTAATAGGTTCTGGAAATACAGAATATGCTAAAGTGGTATCAAACATTAATAGAGGCAGCTGGTGGCTGTAGAAAGAGCACTTGACCAGGAGTCCACAGCCCCAGGTCACAGCCTCAAGTCTGACACTAATATCTGTGCCACCTTGTGCATGTTTTATTACTGGTAAAATGGAGATAATGACTCTTGCTCTACCTTTGCTCTAAGGGTCAAATGAGTACATCAGAATGTTACAAAGGTTTGAAACATAATATATATTATTAATATGGAAATAACAGTAAAATATCAATATCATAACATTTTGTTATGAATATATAAATAATAGCAAAATTTTCTATCCTTGCATTATAAAATATATTGAAGATAAAACCTTTTAGACAAATAGAATTGTGAAAATATCTATACATACGAAATATAAAATGCAAATGTAGCATATGAATATATCCATAACATAACAATTAAATTCCTCTGAGATTAGACAATAAAACATGTTATCTTAAGTCACTAGATGATTCCATAATAAAATCATTTCCCTATGGCTGGCAACAAGCTTTCAAATATGTAGCGTACGACAGCAATGAATTTATGTATGTGCTCTTTAGATTTAGTGGCACTAAGATCACAAGGACATTTAATTAGTAGAGTACATTCAATTCTAAAATTTAGATCACTTTCTTTAAATAAGCTTGTTCCTCCAAGAACTCATGCAAGCAAATGTTGACAAATATTGCAAACAATGGGAGAAAGACACTGATATCAGGATTTTTCTTCCTAAAAAAATTCTGTTCTTATTAATTATACTTTTCATTATAACCTAGTAGGACAGGATTTAAATACCAGCCTGGGTCCTCTATTCTCTAGGTCAATGCTGAAAGTTTATTTCTACAGTAAAATATACCTTTCACATTCTGAGTGTCACCATATAAATCAAACAAAGAGAACTGCATCCAATTCTCTCCATTACCACAGAAGCATACAAGTTACTAACCAGAACATTTTTCCATTTTTCATTTGAAGTGTTATTCAACCTCAAGTATGCTTGGAACCATTCTTAAGCCAAGGCAATTGTGATTATACCTGTTAGACTTTTATTCTATATAAATTATCTAAGCCAAATGGAGTCCAAAATACTGACCCGTGACTGCCAATTGGAATAGTCCCTAACCCTCAATCATGTGCTAAAAGAGACAAATGAGCTAGATTTGAGTTCGGAAATTAAAAAAAAAAAAAAAAAAAAAGCAAAGCTTAATATGCATCCAGGAAAGAGACAGTTAATACAAATGGTAGAGAAACGTGGAATACTACTCTAACCTACTTACGTTCATTGTTTCCCAAGTACAGACACCTGCACAAAGATACACAGACAGACATTTATGAACTCACATCTATGGACCAGAGTGACTCAACATTTTAAAACCAGGAGAAGCAAAACCCAGTGAATTCTCCCCACATCCTATACAGTGATTACATACCCACTAACACACTCTCTTGACAAGCATAAGATCTGGAAGTACCTAAAAATTTTGTTGGCATAAATTACAAATTAATGAAACCTGCTGAAACCTGACAAACAAAGATGCACACAGTTCAAGACATAAGCACTGAAGCAAGGCAGACAACTGACAAAAATACTCAGAACTTCCCAAACTGAAAAGATTTCGTCCTGGACACCAAAGTAGATAGTGGATTCAGGGTGAACAGATTTGTATTCTGGGACCACAGCAGATGGTGGGTTTAGGGATCATAGTAAGTGTTTCAAAGTCCATTCCCCCTACTACCCAAATTTCAATCCACATTTCTAAAAATTAAAGCTGAATGGTTCAAATTCTTTATAAGGTTGTTCTTTCAGTGGACAAAGCTTTGATCAATGGTCTCCGTCTTGCCAGCTGGCTTCAAGGGCTCTGCCCCCTCA
Source organism: Eulemur rufifrons (assembly GCF_041146395.1). Lineage (NCBI taxonomy): Eukaryota > Metazoa > Chordata > Mammalia > Primates > Lemuridae > Eulemur > Eulemur rufifrons. The sequence continues at coordinate 14,596,955 of NC_091005.1, read as the reverse complement.
AACAGTTCCTCAGCATCCTTTCTTTTCCCTTTTCTTGGGTAAGGATGCTCTTTTTACTTCACACGAGTTTAGGTTTCTGAGGTGCTGGGAAACAGGAGTACGGGTCCCTTCAAGTTGTTCTCCTAGATTTAATACTGCAAGCCAGCCAACTCAGGGTCTCAGCATTGGTTAACACCTTTGCGCTACAAAGCATGTTTGCTACTGGATTCAAACTGATGCCCCAATAAAAGCAAAGGCAAATCAAAAACTAAAAAATCTTCCTTCTATCCCCCTCAAGATAGCCCATTCCTTTCTGAGTCCAGGCTCCTGAATGCACATGAAACTGTGTAGCCTTGACTGGGGGGAGCAGCACTCCCTCCTCAGCTGGAGGCTGCATTCAGAAAGAATGGATTTTTTCTGCCTTCTGATAGTCTGAGACATTGTGCCTGTCACTCAGAGGGTTAGCAAAATAGGGTTCAAAACAGAGAACAGAAATGTATAAACAGATGCAAGAGAGTGAGAGGAGTATACAAAGTAGGGAGCCGAAAGAGATTGATATCAAGCCTTATCCTGGGATGGGCCACTCTCTCTGTGCTTCTAAGCGGCTCCTAGACTATTTTAATTATAAATATTTATATCCACGGAAGCAAATTCAGAAGGATTTATATCCCAGGGGAGTGTAGATCAATAGATCTAAGCAAACCTCATCTCCAGGCTGACCACTTAACACTGTTATCACCGATTAGGGCTGCTTGGCCCTCTGGGAGGGTGTCGGTTCCCCTCTTGTCCTCCATAGGTCCACCCCATTCTTGGCCCCAAGAGGAAATCAATAACAGGATGCAGGGATCGATAGCCAGGACATCTGCTTGGCTGCAGTGGCTCACCTTAGGATTGGAGCTTGGTCAGCCCTTGTCTATCCCGCAAATCCCCGTTCCTCCCCCCAACCCCTCCATCCTCCCAGATCTGCTGGAGCATCCTAATTTTGATCTTTAGCTCATTAACTGAAATCAGCCGAAATGTTGTTGACTTTTTTGAGCATGAAAATAAAGACTTAGTTATTATTTGCCTCACTTTCCAAAAGTGGGGAAACTTACCAGACCTCAAGGACTGGGTCAGAGTCGATTTCCTGCCTCATGGCCCGTGGTATGCTTCCTGCTGCCGACTCTCTGGCCACCGAGGACTGTCGGAGCGACTGGAGCTGGGTGGGTTAGTGTTCCAGGTTTGCCTGCGTCTCCCTATGCCTGGTCTGCAGTTGATAGATCCTCTGCTCCTGAAGCATCCAGCTATTGACTCGCCCAGGGAAAGAAAGAAAAAAATGGAAAAAAAAATCAATTAATACTAAACGGCTTAACAAAACCCTGCATAGCACAGGCCCGAAGCTTACAGGGTAGGAGTTGGGGTGGTCTTAGTGGCAACAGTGGTTGTGGGGACAGGACAGGCTCAGCGAGCTAGGAAAGCTGATGTTCCAGGGACAGGAAGCCAACATGGTAGGCGTGATCACACACCCCCCCCCCACGCACGCACACACACAGTCAGACATACACACACACACACACACACACTCTCACAGCAGCCTGGTCTGACATGCCCTAGTCTGGGAGCAAAGAAGACAGTGCAGGTGCATGTTCATTGTGAACTGGTGGAGGGCGACACATTCACCAAAACAGGAGAAGGGCTGCACCCAAACTCATAGAACCGGTGGACGTTTTTGTTTTGTTTTTTTTTTGGGGGGGGGGGCGGGGGATTGGGGATGGAAGAGGAGTAGATATTGTTTTGTTCTGAAAAGGTAATAACATTTATGTGTTGCAGGAGAGTTACCCCAGGCATTTCTTTGTGCGTCTCCCTATCACACCACCACATACAGACACACAGGAAGCTTTTTTAAGGGGGGCAAGAAAACGGGGGAGCACCATACCTCAGCTGCCAGGCCCTCTCTCTTCTGCAGGAGCTGGCTTTGAAGGCTCAGGATTTTTGCATCTCGCTGTTCCAGCTGTAAAGAGTTTACATAGGGAGGGAGCAAGGAAGGATCATGAATGTCAACCAATGAGCAATTAGCAAGACAAGACTAAAGTATTGATCCACTAAAGCTCCCAGCACTGCTGTAGCCCCAGAGGTAGAGCGGCTCCCCTGTCACTAACTCTGATAGTGCATTTCGGAAGCCTGTATTGGAGGCTGGCTACTTCTTGTAGCCCCAAGCCCCTTCTTGGGGCAGGAGAAGGTGGCACCTGCATGCTGGCTATCTGCAGCTATTAGGGTGGTTTCCATCCCTGGGCAGAAAGCTGCCAAGAAGAGTATAAAGAATGTAAAGATTTTGGCTGTCCTACTTCATTCATTTTTTTAAAATGCAGCTCCCTCCCGATGGCACCAGGCATTTCTATGTATTGATTGGAAAAGGGCTAGGGCGAAATCCTGGCCTGACAGCTGGGGCTGGAACTAGTGTGGTTTTCCACTCTGCATGGTCAGGGGCAAAGCCTTCTGTAGTGCCAACTTCTGGCCAATCCAAACACACATTTCCTGTGCACATTTGACTCAATTTAAACACTAAGGGTCAAGGTGGGAGAGGGAAAGGTGTTATTTCTCTGAAAAGACAACCTTATTCCTACATGTAAGGCTACAACATATTGAACTGAAAATGTTGGCATCTGTGACTGAGCAGACATGGTGTTTAGATGACACTAGCCAGGTGAGACTACCCTGGCAAGTTTCTTCACTGCCACCATTGATTCTTTCCTTTGTTACTCTCAGCTGTACACACACTGACCTTTCTTCATCATTTCTTCTATTTTTTTCCCTATCCATCCCATGCCTTCACAAATTCACTTCTTAAATGGTTTTTCTAATTTTTTTCATACCCTTCTTTAAAGACCCACTAGCACTCCATCTCCTCCATGAAATCTCTCAAACAGTGATAATCATTTATTCTTGTGTGAACTTCTACTTGTGCCAAAAACTTCTCTAACAGTGGGGATATCATGATGAACAATACAGATACACGGTCTTTATACTCAAACAGCTTACAGACTAGCTGAATCAATGAGCCATTCATTGACAACAAAACCATCCATCCATCCAACCCATCCACCCACCCAGCTATTTATTGATTCATTCAATTTGTGCTTATCAAGAACTTTCTATTGTCAGGAACTACTCTTTGCTAAAAATAGAATGGTGTGGCAGAGACTTGAGTACTCACTGATAACAATTTTCTCCTCTTCCCAGTCACACAGGTAATCTATTATTTGTGAGTTTGTTTGCAGTGGGGCCCTATGCTAAGCTCTGGCCAATGGGATGTGGGTGGAAGAAATCCATGCCCGGCCTAGCTCAGAAAAACCTCCCATGTGCTCCTGTATTTTCTTTCCCTTCCGATGTGACCTTGATCGTGGCATGTTCAAGATGGGGGTACAGTCTGAGTCTCTGGGGATCCAGCTGGAGAAGAGTTCCCTGATCCAAACTGGACTATTTTTATGGTGTTAAACAACTGAGATTTTAGGATTGTTTGTGTTACTGCAAGTGTAGTAGCTAAATGTTACTTTTATTGGCTAATAAAAACAGTCAGCAAAAACAGACGCAGTCTCTGCCTTCGGAGAGCTTGCAGCCCAGTGGGTGAGAGAGATAGTAATAAAGTAATTATAAAAATAAAAGTAAAACCACAGCTTTGATAAGTATAATAAAGGAGAGATATCTGAGGCAATAAATACACATGCCAGAGGAAAATGACCTAGAACAACTGCCACTGTACAGTTATGTTGAGATCTGAAGCGTGAGTGCACTGAGGGAACACAGGGGTGTTCCAGCAAGAGGGAACAGAATGTGGAAAGTTGCTATGGTAAGGAGAAGTAAAGCATAGTCTAGACACCAAAAGAACCCTAGTGTGAGCAGAACACAGAAAATGAGAGGAATATGATGCAACATGAGGCTGGAGAAATAGGTAAGGGCAGTCCATTTAGGACCTTAGAGATTTTTGTCTCTGTCCTAAGATACTTGGGATATTCAAGTATTTTATGCAAGGTTGATAACAAAATCATACTTGTGTTTTGAAAAGGTCTCTCTGGCTGCAACATGAAGAATAAATTGATAGTTCCATTTCCAGCCAGATGGTGGACCAGATAACCCAACAACCCTTTCACCAAAAAGTTAAGATATACTTTAAAACAGGGGGCTAAGCTTGTGAGTAGGGAACTCCCCAAATGCCAGGTAAAAAGAGGGAACTGAAATGAGAGCAGTAAGCCATGGACATATATCTGCTTTGGAGAGCACTGCCCAGACTCAGTGACTACAGGGATTAGGTTTTAGCACCTATAAGGTGACAAGGGCTCATGAAAGTTAGCAAGTTGAAACTGAGATCCCCACCCAAAACTGAGACCTTTAAAAGGAATGTCTAGGGAAAAAATCCATCTGTTGTCACTATTATGCTTGTCTTTTCCTGGCCCATGGGTGGGAAACAAGTTTCCCCTGAGAATTTATGACTACATTTTACACGGTATGGGGATTTATATTTATTATACACCAAGTTCAGAAAACCTTCAAGCAGAGAAATTACAATCAAATTTAGTCTCCAGCCATTACTATCTCTGAGGCATTTGGCAGGAGCAAACCCAGAAATACACTGGAGAGCATCACCTTCATGTAGGTCACCTAAGATTCTTGTAGGTAAAGCCCTGCTGAGGATCTACTCACATGTTCCAAAACTAAAAGCCATCGGTGAGAACAGTAGACAAAGCAAATAGCAGATTTATACCCCTGAGAACTTCAGGTCATAGAAAAATCTGGTAGAGGCTCCAAGTAAGTATGCTTAAAATGATTAAAGACAGAAAAAGATATCAAAACCTTGCAAAAATAGCAAGGCATTTTGGATAAAAAAGAGAATAAACTGGATGGGGATAAGAGTCATGCATTCAGATTAAAAAGCAACTTCTTACCAACTGTGCAGGACTCTTGGTACATATTAGGATTTAGGAAGCAGTCATGGTTTTTTCTTTCTCTCCTTAGGTTAAATATGTTATTTATATAGGACAAACCTCTCACTTGCTCTGTTAGTGACATCGAATATATAAGGGCATAATGACTGCTCTAAAGTCAGGAAAGATTTTCCATATTTAAAACTGATGATCAGCTCATAAGACATTCTCTCTGTTACGATTGTTGAAATGTCTCATAAAGGAAAATATCATCTCAGTGTGATTTCTTTGCTTCTTTGCACTCTTCGGCTCAATGTTCTCTTTCCAGCTGGGCACAAATTGAGGACACTGGCCTTTTCTATGGTGGACAAAGAGCCATAATGGGAGGGAGGTGGCAAGCATCAAAGGAAAGCTCAAAATAAGGAAGGCTCATTATTTCATCAGAAACTTTTTCTTCCTTGCTACTGTTCCAAAAATTATTCCTATGCCTCACAAAGGAACTAGGAATAAGTAATGTACTAACATCAAGAAGTTATCGGGTCAGCCTGAGCTGGTGCTCTGGATGAACCAAATCCCAGGATATTCCTTTATAGACCCAAGCTCGGGTTGCAGTGAGGGTTTTTGGCAGTGGAGAGACTTAGATGGAACTAGATGATCCCAAGCTCAGATGGAATCAGGTCAATTTCACTCACTTCTGTCTTGTGAGATGTGGATCATCATCCCCATCATCACTATCCTTTATTGAAGTTTAAGTATTTGCCAGACCACATTATTTCATTTTATTGTCAGAAAACCTCTGCAGAGTGGACATGAATATCCCCATTTCTCGGATGAAAGATACAGAAAAATGAAGTGACATAAATGTTTCCATCTTATATTAGAAGCAGGAGTAGGAAAAATGCCCCTGGCCCTCCTCTGTAGGTTTAAATAGAGGCAAAGTCATTCAGAGCCCTAAGAAGAGCAGGGGCCAATGAGGAACTTCTTTCTTTGGCTTTAAATAAAGTCAAAATGAGGCAACTGAGCTCAACTATGCTCATCTGTCTTCTAGCAGCAAAGGCAGGTTTACCTAGGTGGGAGAGAGATTTTAGACAGCAATGATTTATAGAATTTGGTATACCAGTGGGGCTGCTTTTAATCAGGGCTGCTTCTGATGCAAAGGGTCAGGTTATCTGAGCCCCACTTCTTCCCTCCTCACCCTAACACCATATCCATCCACAAGGCCTGCTGGTTGTCGCTTCAGACGTGTCCTAGTCTGTCCACACCACCACCCGAGACTATCGTGCTCCAAGCCAGCATCAATCATATTATGCCCCGCAAACCTCCAAGTGGACCTTCCTGCCTTCTATCCTGCTCCTCATGTTCAGTCCTCCCAGAGCAGCCAGGGCAATATTTTACAAATAAAATCAGACAATGTCGCTCCCTTGCTTAAAACCCTCCAAGGACTTCCCATTGCACTGTGACTTAATTCCCTCCTCTTTGGCAAGGTTTGCCTGACCCTACAGATCTGGCCTTGCACGCTTCTCCCCGTGGCTCTCCCTGCTGGAGTTACTGAGCCACCGTTCCGTTCCCGAAGTACTCCAGCTGTACCTTCATGTTGGAAGCTCAGGGTTCTCCTTTTCCCAGAATATTGCCTCCAGATCTTCATGTGGATGCTCTTCTTGTCCTTTAGGCGTTAGCTCAAATGTCACCTTCTCAGAGACTACTCAACTCAGAGGCCACTCCCCATCACCTTACCCTGTTTTGCTATCTCGCTTTTGAACACTAAATCTCAATTATCAAGCACAATGCCTGGCACATAGATACTGAGTAATATTTTCAAGAATGAATAAATGAGTTCCATATCTTCATTGATAGTCACGACTTCTAAGACAGAGGAAATGAGATGCCTGATGACTAAGAAAAGCTATTGATAGGTCAGCTCTGAAAAGAAAGTCTCAAGATAGATAATTTATGTAGGGGAATCAGAATAAATATTTTCTTTTTATATGACTGTAGGTGAAATTAAGCTGATAGAAATGAAAGTCTGGGCTAGGGACTACTTGAGGCTTACTCTTTACGAACCTGCAGTATTAATAATTAGGTTTATATTTACATAGTATTTTCTAATTTAAAAAGCACTTTACCACATATTATCTTTTTCTTTTGTAACAACTTTATGAAGCAGACAGGTATTAGTATCTGCATTTTACAGATAAAAAAGTGCTAAAGGCACTATAGCCACACACACACACACACACACACACACGCCCACACACAGAGATGCACATTATAAATCTGTGCAATGTAGAGTATAACTTGGTTTTCATCAGGAACTTTTCTAGGATATGGATCCTAATGATGTTCCAAAAACCAGATAATTAGAGTCTAGCTAGAAGCAAGTTGGCTATTAGGGCAAAGAGTAAATAGCCAGCGATTTCAGGCTGCAGTAAAAGAAGGCTGGGGGAATAGTTCATCAATCACTGTAACAAATCATAGGGTTCCTATTAATAGTTATATAACTAGGAGTGTTTCAATACAGGATTTGAGTTTTACAGTCTTTATGGTATTCTTTCTCATACCAAACGAAATTATACATAAAAGACAACCACTTATTTTAGAATCTCTTAGTACTGATCCATTTTGAACTCCATTTCACAAGCTCTATTGCAGAACACATAAAAATGTGGTAAAAAATTTTTTTAAGTACAAAAAATAATGACAAAAGTAGGAATCATCTGTTTATTCATTCACTTAATATTCACTGGATGCCTGGTATGTGCACTACACACTGTTGGGATTCAAACGCAAAGGACGCAGGGTTCCAGACCTCTACGATCTATTAGGAAAGATAGATAGATAAATGGCTGATGAAGAAAGAACATAATATTCATCCCATAGAGGTACAAAGTGCTATGGAAGTTCAATGTTAGGAGAGAACTTCATGGAAGAGGTGAGATTTGGCATGTCCCTTAGGCTAGCAGGAGGATCTCTGTAGAAAGCAGATATGAACAGCTGAAGGAAGCCGTATTAATACATTAGCTCATCCACCTTGGGCTGCCTTCTCTCAGAACTGATTCTCCTGCTGAAAATGGATAGCGGATCAACTTAGTTATTAATCTTGGGAAGTTTTAAGCTTGATCTTGCCAGTGAAGAAGAATTCATAATTTCCTGGATGAAATGTTTTACTTTTATCCAGGGTACTAATTTTAGGGGCCAATTTAATATTATTTAGGAATGTGGCAAGGTAATTAACCAACAGTTTGGGTTAGTACCCTTATAAAACATAAAATCCTCACCATCAGATTCATATTTTACACCCTTAACTATCAGAGACATTGGTTATCAGCCTTCAGTGAAGCATTGGGAAAACTGCTGGTATTATGAAGGCCAATAAATCGTTTGACCTTTTAAAGAGAGCTAAGGAAAATTTATGTCAGTCTAAATTATGTAATCTTTCAAACTGTCATTTATCTATACCATGTACACCAACGCCACTTCGCCCAGCCTGCCCTTAACGTTTTCAGAACCTGAGTGAGAGCTCAAATGGAGGTCTGTATTCCGTATCTAAATATTTAAATGGCTGCATAAAACATGTTTTATCTTCTTACTCTGAGAAATACAGACCTTCATAACAGCCTAGGAGGCCACACTCTAGTTAGGAACGCTTGGACCTTAGACCATGGCTGTGTGGGGAGTTAGTTCACAGGCCCTAGACGCCAACATGTTCCCCTTCTCTTTCCACCCCTGGCTTTGTCTCTCGCTATGAATGATTTCATGCACATATGTGTGGACACTCTGCCTGCACATCCAAAATTCATTCTCCAGTCCTGCAAACAGTCCCCCTTTGGCTACCCTGGGGTCTAGTGGTGCAGATCAAAAAGATGGACCCAGGGAAGAATCCTGCATAGGCCCTGAAAATGTATTTGAACTTCTATGAGTCCTGGGGAGTGGAATGTGGTCTAGAGGTGGGAGGGCTGCTAAGTTATGTCTGAGCACCTGCCCCCCCTTAATCCCATGGACCCTGCACACAATGGGAATGGATGAGATGGAGCCAGAGTTGGGCCAGTGCAGGACCCTCTAATAGTGGGCCCAGAACTGAGGTTCCTCTTGCTGCACCTCAGGACTCCCTGCTCTGCTGCTTGTCAACAGTGAGAACTTATGCTAGTTATTTGAACTATATGAGCCTCAGTTTCCTGATCTGTATGAGGGGTTGAAGAGCTGCTGCTACTGCTACTACACATGGGTGCTGAGAGATCTAAATAAATGTAATAATGTATGTGAGAGTGCTTTGTAAAGGTGCTGTATACTAGCAATGTATTGCTATTATGCCCTTTATTGTTTGCCATTTTACTATATACTAAATCAAAGGGCAAAGCAACTGCCTGCTGTGCACATGCTCTCAGGTTCTCATTAACATAGAACCAAAAAGGTAAGAATGGAGAGTGATGACAAAGGAGGTTATTAAATATCCTTTAGGTTTTATTTTTCCTAAACTTGGTGATTCCTCCAGGTCCAGAATGATTACTTTAAGACTCTTAGTTTGTAAACATGTGCTAATTTGCATGGGTGATCAGGCCCTCAGATTGATGCTGTGTGAGGGACATTACCTTCAGCTATAAGGCAGGGCAACTCCTGCATTAAGCAGAAAGCAGAATGATATCTCATCGGTTCAGCCAGCAGAGAAAATGCAGTGCACCTTTGTGGCAAAGGCAGGCGACTGAACGAGAGGGGTGTGCCAGGGAATGAATTACACCATAAGCTTCTGCATCCATAAAAATGAGGCTGCTCTAGGGTCAGGCGGGTGGGTGATGTGTCACAGAGGCAGGTTAAACTGATTCGACCCTCTGGCTCGCTGATTTGAAGCTGACAAAAGGGGCTGTGCTGTGGCTCTGGGCTGGGAATAATCTTACTATTGTCTCTGGCCATCTTGAACCAGGAAAGCCTCTGGATTTTTCTTTCTTAGGATTTTCTTTTCTTTCTTTCTTCTTCTTTTAAAAAACCCATTTCATTCCTATTTACACAGACGTCCATATCGGTTTTATTCTTGGGGTGAGGATTTTAGTATGTTTGGGGCAAAATCGCCATACTTTTATCCCCTTTTAGCATCTTGCTAAATAGAACAAATTGTGCTATTTCTGTTTTTTGCTTTTCAAAAGCAATTACTTCCCTGTCATTTCTAGACATTCAGGCAGAAGAGTCTGCCTTGATTACCCATCCTTCCACTTCCCTCCCCCTTTCAAGTCCTCTGGCTTCAGCACTGCTAGGGAAGGATTCAATTAAATGAGGTGTCAGTGGAGCTACAATGGTTTCAGGTCAGAGACGTCAGTAAAAAGCTGCAGAGCTGCGCTGCCCCTGTGTATGTAAATGTATATATTTATACCAGGGATGTCAACTTGTAGGACTCTCCTCCTCTGCTCTTCCCTGATCAAAGATGATTGCTGAGGCAATTACCGCAAAGGAAAGGAAAATCAGGGCCCCCTCTTCATCCTTGTGCTGTTGGAGTTTAATTGCTTGGAATAATGGAGCAGGAGTCCTTCTCCTTTGCACATGGCCACACTTAAGCATACACAAAGTTTCACAAATGGCTGTGCTAGGGCATAAACACACATGATGGCCATGCAGCAAAATATTCATGTGCCCCTAAATCTTTATGCATGTACATGTACATAGAGCTGCCTGCAAGACACAAGGAAAAAATACTGCACTCTCTGGCTAATTCAGTAAAAGCAATGCATATCTGGTCCGCATTTAAAACTATATTTTTGTCTTCCTTTATAAAAGCCTGAAAATTTTTATTCTCATACTAAAAGAGATAGCTAAAGTTAAAAAAAGGGAAGGGAATATCGGGAGAAGTCACAGCAACAAAATACACAAATTCTTCAAATTTCTTTTGTCGTTTGTTTAATTCTTCTGTACACAGTCACAGATGCTCTAGGTCTCTGCACAAACACTTCACATGTTAAAACCCCTCTCAGACCCTTTTCGCTTTGTGTAGGCAGTTACAAGAATAAGTTGAGTATTCTACACCATTCACTTTGTTTTAAGCTCTTCTGCTTTTGTTATCAGATGACATGGGTCATGAAGAGGGATTTTAACTTGCATCAACAAATGTAAGGAGTGACATTCAGATGCAGAAAATTTGAGCTCTCTGTATAATTAGTCCTGCTATGTCCAGGCACCGGTAATGCACAGGGCATCAGGCTGGGATGCATCTTTGGTCACACATAGAACACAGGCTCTAAAGCATCCATGTGGCAAATTTAGGTTTTCATTTCAGTCTCCCAAGGGCTGTCAGATTTGAAATATTATTATTTGGCCTAATTGGGTCCTCCTTTGATGGAAACAGAGTAAAGATAGGGGAAAAAAACCCTTACAAACCGTGTCATCAACACAAAGACATGCTGCAGATACTTGGCTTTGTGTTAGGACTACTGTAAATTTTTCTTTTTCTTTTTGTGGATTAAGTAGTTAAGGATATGGGAGTGAAACACACATCCATCCTTTCTAGGACAATAAAGAATAAACACAGAGTTTCAGAAAAAAAGAAATTTAGATATTTTTTCCACTGTTGTGATTTTTGAAATTTGGAAATTTTTTTTTTTAAATTCAGGATATTATGGGAGTACAAACATTTTGGTTACATGTAATACGTTTGTCTCACCCAAGCCAGGGCTACAAGCATGTCCTTCCCCCATACAGTGTGCTCCGCTTCCATTAGTTGTGTGAAAATTTCAAAAAATGGTGGTGGTAGATAATCAAGTGCAAACCAAAAAAGATCCCAAAGAATCTTATTTTAGAGATTTGGAGATAAATGTGGTTATATGGAAAGGCCCCACAAATATGTCAAAGTGTTGCATATGAACATTTGATGATTTCTCTGATGTTTTTGTTTGTGTTGCTTTGGGGACTGTTCCTGGCCCTGAGGATGTTCTTTCTTTAGGGTCTCTAATGACTTAGAAGGCAAGCGGTAAGAGAGACTAGGTCCTTCCCGTATAGAGTTTACATTCCAGTAAAGGAGAGGGACATGAGCAAATAAATAAATGGACATATACTATAATGTCAAGTAGTGATAACTGCTATGAAGAAAAATAAAACAGGGTCAGAGGACAGAGAGTGATGGAGCTGCTGTTGTAGACAGGACAGTCAGGAAACGCTTCTCTGAGGAAATGAAGCAGAGACCTGACCTGTTTGAAGTGGAGTGAGCCATGGGAATGTTTGAGCAAGAATTATTCTTGGCTAAAAGAACAGCAAGTCCAAAGCTCAAAGATGGGAGAGTGCTTGGCATATTTAAGGAACAGCAAAGAGGTTGGTGTGGCTGACGTGCAGTAAGTAAGGTGAAGAGTAGTAGAAAGTGAGTTTAGAGAGGTAGCCAGGGGCTATATCATATTAGCCATGCAGGCCATGTAAAACCTTCTATTTTATTCTAAGAGTGATGAGAAATCATTGGAGGATTTAGAGCAGAGAATGACATTATCTGTTCTACATCATAAAAGGATAATTCTGGCCATTATGTGGGGAAATGAGCAGAGGAAGGCAAAAATGGAATCAGAGACACCGTTTAGGAGGCAATACAGTACCAGGTGAGAAATGATGGTGGCTTGAACACGGTGGTAGCATTGGAGGTGGTGGGAAGAATCAGAATCAGGAAAAATTTTGTTGGTGAATCACGACTTGCTGATAAATTAGATGTGGGTGTGAAAGAAAGTGAAGTCAACGATGACTCCAAGATTTTTGGCCCAAGGGATTAATATCATTTACTAAGATGGAGAGTTCTTATTACACTTATAATTTGACAATAATTTGTGTGATTCAGTGGTTTTCAACCAGGAATGACTTTGCCCCCCAGGGGATATTTGGCAATGTCTGGAGACATTTTTGGTGGTCACAATGGGGCATGGGGGGAGTATTTTAGGTTGAGGTTATAGATGCTGCTAAATATCCCATGGTGCATAGGGTAGCCCCCACAATAGAGAATTATCCAACCCAAATGTCAACAGTGCCACTCTTGAGAAATCTGCTCTGATTAAAGACTGAACTTCAATGTTGTATCCTTTCTATTACAGCAGGGACCCTGGTGGGGAGGGATGGCGCTAGCACTGTGCTCATAGTGCCTTACACATAGGGAAAACACAACAAAACATTGTTAAATTATTATGATATTCACACAAACAATAAATAAGGCCTTAAGAGAAATAGAAGGTTTAAAAGAGGTAAATTTAAAAAATAAAAAAAAAAATGAAAAGACAAAAAGGACTGAAGGATATCTATCATCAGACTTGCAATGGCAGTGTTTTATGCCAGAAGAAAAGAGAATACCATATTTAAGATATTCAAGGAAAGAATATGTGAACTCAGGATGTTATATCCAGCAAAATTGACCTTCAAATATAAAGAAGCACAGACAAATAGTTATCAACATGTAAGATCTCAGAGAAATTATTCCCATAAGCTTTTCCTCAGGAATCCTAGAGAACAAACTTTAGACTAAAATGACTAGAGAGACATTAAATATTAAATATATAGTTACTTCTAGAACTAAGTGGGAGTTAAAAAGAGAGCTCATCCTATATAATAGCTGTAGGATTTGAAAATGTAAATCCAGTACAATCATCAAAAAATAGGGAGAGGGCAGAGAGAAATGGGGATAACATATGCCAAAAAAATGTTTAACTGTTTTTAGTAATCAAAAATGATGGTGGTAGTATCAGGATAATTTTAAAACTCATATATGTAATACAGGATAAAGTACATGAGTGATTTTGGGATAGTCTATCATCCTATGTGTTTCTTGAGAATCAAAAATTTTGGTGTGGAAGAAAAAAGATATAGGTGTAACACAGAACATTTAAATTAACCCTGTAGTCCTGAATTTGAATTAGAGATATCAACATGAACTTATGAGATATTGTATCTCACTATATAAGAAATAAATATAGGCTACATATACATATATATTAAAATAATAAAATAAGTACATATACTAAATGTTTATACATATAAATGTGGGAAATATATGTTATATTTCATATATGCACATATATACATACACACATATATATTTCACAGCTCAATCCACTGAAAAAGCCTAGAAATAATAACTAACCCAGTATTATTAAGAATCTTTAAGTGCCCAGGTTGTGGTGTTAAAATACTATTTTCAAATAAAATAAATATATTTAATATTCAATTAAAATATATAAAAATAAAATAGATTGATATCATCACCATTTTGCAATGCCCACTGTATTAAGGGTTCTAGGCATGGAGCATTAATGGCTGTTAACGTGAACATTTGAAAAGAACAAAAACAAGCTATTATATATGTATTGATAGAAGAACACAATTCACTTATGATCTTATCAAAGAGTTGGATCCTCCAGAGATCAAGTCTTTAAATTCAAGTTTCAGAAAATACAGAGGACCAAGGAACACGTTGAACTGCATCATGAGTCTACAACCAGCAATATTCAGATTATGAGAAACTTCACGGGTTAGGAAATCTCTCAGAATGTAGAACAAAAATACAAAAAGAGAGAAGATATGGAATAAAAGTCATAAGACATGGAGGACAGAACCAGGAAGTCTATCATATATTTAACAGAATTTCCAGAAGGAGAAAATAAATATAATGGGGAAGAGTAAACAGTCATAAAAATAAGGGACTATAATGGAAACATTTTCCCTGAGTAATAAAAAATACATATATTTTTGGATTAGAAAGGACCACAGAATATCAAAGATAATGAGTAAATAATGGCTAACACCTAGGCATATTCTTATAAAATTTCAGAACTTCCAGGGTTAATAGAAAATTCTAATAGCTTCCACTGAAGGGGGAAATGTTCTATTTATAACACAGTAGAAAGCAGACTGACATCAAATTTTTCATTAGCAATACTGAATGTTAGCAGACCTTGAAGCAATGCCTTCAAAGTTCTTAGGAGAAAACAATCTGTACAGTATTTAGCCAAACTATCAATTAAAGATGCATGTAGAATTAACAAAATTTTGGACATGTAAGCACTCAATCTTTATCACCCACAAATTCTATATAAAAAATTACTTAAGTAGATTATTTTGAATAAATGATAAAGTAACCTAAAGAAGAGGATTATCTAGAATACAAAAAACATTGGTGGCCAAGTAAAGGAAGAAATAAAGGAAGCTAGAAAGATATTTAAAGAGAATGGAATAGAGATGTTGATGCTTGGGACATTCTTCTAATGGTAACCTTTCAATGATCTAGCATTACATTTCCTTCTCTATTGGTTCAATTATTCTACATAGTTCTGTTTTCACTGTAAAATCATATTGTAAAAACTGTATTTTATCTTGAGTCTTTAGAATCATCCTATGGACAATGTATGAAAGATTTAATAATAGTTATAGAAAAGATTATAAATGTTGTAAACATTGACAAAATAAAAATAATACAACTACCAAAATTTTGTTGGCACATGGAGAGAAGTGATGAAAGGAGGTGTAGATGCACTATTAATGTTTTCATAATCTCTTTTTGTACTTTCAAAGGATAATAAATCAAGGAATATGTTTTTTTAAAACATATCATTTAAAATCATAAAGGATATCACCAAAGGAATTTAAAATATATAGCTAATGAATGAAAATTGTGGATAGGGAAGGAGGTGTGCATAAGAAGATGGGAAGTAATGTAAGCGTACAAACAACCTCAGCCTTTAGTAACATGGAGTCCATTAGTTACCACCTGGAGTTAAAACATCAAGACAGAAGTATAAGAATATCGCTAATAAGCCTGAGCAAGAGCGAGACCCCATCTCTACTAAAAATAGAAAGAAATTATATGGACAGCTAAAAATATATATATAAAAAATTAGCCGGGCATGGTGGTGCATGCCTGTAGTCCCAACTACTCGGGAGGCTGAGACAGGAGGATCCCTTGAGCTCAGGAGTTTGAGGTTGCTGTGAGCTAGGCTGACGCCATGGCACTCACTCTAGCCTGGGCAACAAAGTGAGACTCTGTCTCAAAAAAAAAAAAAAAAAAAAAGAATATCGCTAATAGTTACAATGGCTCACTGGTCAAGTCTAGCTGGAAATAGACTGGGAAAATGAGTGTCTGGTGTTTCCTACAAGACTTATAAGGAAAGAATGTCCCAGTTATCAGAAGGAGTTTAGGTGCTGGGCAGTTAAAAAAAAAAAAATAAACATAGAGCAATTCTTTTCACGCCTCCTGTAAACTATTAGGTAGGAGTGAGAACTAACTAATCAAACATCTACTTTATGCCTTTATTAGGCACATCATTTGCATTATCTCATTTAATCTTCATAACAATTTCATAAGATGAGTATTGCTATCCCCATTTTATAGGCAAGGAAACCAAAGCTCCAAGAAATTAAGGAATTTGCTCATGGTTATTTAATTGGTAGGTGTTGGAGTCTGCATTAAAAATCAAGACTGTATGATTTGAGGTTCATGTTTCTCCCACTTCACGTTATGTCTCCATGTTAGTCTGTATTTCTGTACATGATATTGATCATATACACTTTTGTACCACGTATGCTTCATTTCTCCAACTAAATTGTCAGCACCTTGATGAAGTATTCCCTGTCTTGAACAGTTCTTGTATCACTTACAACACATCGTGCAGTTAACTTTTTTTATAAAATGAGCTTAATTAATATCTATTATATAACTCTAGAATCTATATAATGAAAAGGAAAGTCATTTTTTTTTTGGTAAATTAGTTATAATAAAGGAACAGTGAGTGTCATGAACCTCTACAATCCTTGAAGCACATCGAAATGTCCTTCATAAATTTACATCTTTGTCTTTCTCCTCATTTTCCTAATTAAGCCAGTTTTTCAGGATTGCAAGCAAAAAGGATAAATAAATCAGTAGGCATCCAATTATTTTTTCCTGTTTAAATTTCTAGTTTTCCTTCAGCATTATTTTCTATTCATTTTCCTTGTATTTGTCTTGCCCTTTAGGCATATTATTTGTTAAAAAGAACTTTGAAGGTTTATGATGCTTACTATGATGTGTAACAATATTTCTAAGGAAAACTGACGTAAAATGGCTTAAAAAGAGAATTTGGGATATTATATCTTTGTAAATAACAAGCTTCCTGTACACAACCTGTATTTTGCAGTGCCTAGCTCAATGCAAATGTGAATGCTGGTTGAATCAAATGTAAAATAAGGAGTAAATCTTTATAGACACATTCGTTCTTAGTACAAGTGCATGTGAAATATGTCTATTCCTAAATCATTCACATGCAAGGCAGGATGCAAATGCAGCAGTGCTTTATATTCACACAGTCGTTCTACATAGCCCACCCCGGTCAGAGAAACACATACACAGTAAGCACGCTATTCTGCTAGTGTAGATGGATTTTGGTCTGTGTTTTGTTTCACTGCAGCAGCATCTTGTTTCAATAAGGCTGCCTCTCAGGCTTCTTGTGGTTTTTATTCCAAGCTGAGGATGCACGCTTACAAGCTGCCTGTCTCTTTGCGTTTAGCTGGGAGTGTTCACAGCCCCTCCCCCAACCACCCTTTCACTGTTTCTGCTACTACTTTTATTCAATTCAACACTTGAGGGAAGTGCAGATGAAATGCCTCTGAATCTAAATTGCCAGCAATGGAAATAACAACCTATTTTCTGACCTCCCCTTCCTCCACTCACATTTTTTGAATCTGAGTCTAGGAGCACAAAGCTGCTGTCTCTCTGTCTCTTGGGTTTAGTGGTATAGTGGCTTTTCTGGGCTAGAAAAAAAAAAATATAACCTCAAACAAAAATCCATTAGAAAAAATATTTGGTAAGAAAAAAGAAGTGGGTATGCATATGCTTATAACGTAAATACAAATGCCAGGAAATACATAACGCGGAAAAAGAAATCAAAATTTACACACCATACAGTGAAGTCACCTCAGGAAATTACACACTAGCACCACAAGCACTAATTGCTGCTAAACCATTTTTGAAATTTCTTTTACAGAATTGCTCTCAGCATCAGTACACAAGATACATGAGAAAACAAGCCTCTTAACACCTCATTTTTAAAAATCCTAGACAGTATCACTCAGTTTAATCACTCACCATGTTACAACATTTCATGAATGGATTTTATCAATTTAAAAAACATCAAATTCTCTCCCAAAGAATAACTTACCACTGATGAGATTTTAAAATGTAACACAGGCTCCGATGAAAAACCTACTACGTGTCAGTGGGCAGCAGCCACGGTAAACAGTACTATTCCCATTTTAGAGTTAAGAAAACTGTTTCATGTGAGAGATTAAGTAACTTGTCCAAGCCAGTAAATGGATAAGGGGATTTGAACGCAGGGCTGACTTTAAAGCCTGCACTCTGCTTCAGTAGAAATTCTAAGGATTGATTTGTGACAACCTATCATGTTGAACCCAGAGGGACAGCATGGAGCACAAGAAAAACGGTGAACATAGAAATGGATAAAACGTAAATATAATTAACCATTGGCCATTTAATGCTTTTGTACATATTTTAGAAAAGTAAAACCTAAAACAAGTTGTAGAAGAGGGACATCTACTGACACCTCCTCCCACTAGCTATTAAATATCCTCTTTTGATATGCACAGAATATTATTTTTTCATGGTTAATAGTTGTGGTGCTGTTTGAGGTAGGATGGAAACACTGAAACACTTTAGATTT
Organism: Eulemur rufifrons; assembly: GCF_041146395.1. Taxonomy (NCBI): domain Eukaryota; kingdom Metazoa; phylum Chordata; class Mammalia; order Primates; family Lemuridae; genus Eulemur; species Eulemur rufifrons. Next base: position 14,578,432 of record NC_091005.1, on the reverse strand, counting down.
TGCAACAAAATGTTGTAGATCTATTATAACTATAATCGCATATTCTTGTTTTGAAATCTCATAAAAGTCAGTTATTTTCTGAAATGTGTTTTTTTTTGGTAGGCCATTGGCAGACAATGAGATGTTATCATATATGCTTATCATATATCATAGAGCTCACTGTTATTTGTAACATCACTTACATTGCAAAGGGTTCTATTTATGAAAATTTGGAGAAGAAAATAGTATTGAAGTGCCAAGAACAATTATATTTCTTTGGGAAAACTTGTTCTCCCCTCTCTTATCTTTTGGAAGTTGTAACAGATAATGTTTCTCTTTTCATGTTGACTGCAAGAAACTGCCTTTTAATCAATATTATGCTTACGAGATTTGCCCATATTGTTGTCTATAGTTGTAGTTCATTTATTTTCATTCACGTTCAATATTTCATTGTGTACAATACATATTCACATTTTAAAAGATTCAGTCTACTGTTGTTGGACATTTGTGCTATTTCCAGTTTTGGGCTTTTGTGAATAGTGATGCCATGATCATTCTTGTAAATGTCACTGGTACATATATGTACAGTACTCATTTCTGTTAGGTATATACCTAGGTGTAAAATTACTGAGTTATAGGGTAGGCATATATTCAGCTTTTGTAAATATTGCCAACCAGTTTTCCAAAGTGGTTGAGTCAATTTTCATTCCCCTCAGCAGTTGCTTGACCTTTGTCAACTCTTATTGTTGTCTTTTTTGCCATTTTACTGAGTATGCAGTGGTATTTAAAAGTCTATGTCCAAGTTATTAAATAAGTATCATTTAGAATTAATACAGGTTTTGATTAAATTTTTATTTCTGTTTTTCTTAGCATAGATTTCTGGTTTGGAATTTGTGTTTGCAGGGTTTTTGAGGAAGATATTTTTCAAAACCTTTTTCTTTCTTCTTTCTTACTCCACCTTCCTTCTTGTCTGGTGTTTTGTAGCTGATTTCAGGCAAACCCTCAGGGCTCCAAATCCAAAACCAAGACTTAAATTTGGGGTCAGCCCCGCACTCCCCATACCAAGTGATATTAGAGACATCACCATATTAGCCTTTGAGCCAGTGGGAAGATTAGTTTGTTTTCCAGTACTGAGACTGTCTGCTCTCTCCTGAAGCAGCCTATTTCCTGCTGTCCTCTGATAAAGATGATAAGTATGAAATATATTTGAATGAGAAGAACAAATGTGGGTTTAAGTTCATTTAAGCAAAAACCCTCAAAAACATAATATGCTACCTTTTTTAGGAGTAAGGAGTATTTTCTACTTTAATGAGCATTTGGACATTATAGCCCAAAAGAATATTGATTTATTCCTTTAAATTCAGCTCTGAAGAAAAGAATTAGTGGATTTTTTATTGAAATAATCTGATACCTCTTACATTCTTGCATTTCCAATTAGTGGCCCTAAAATTTGGAAAGTTATTTGAAAATAGTCAATTCTAGAAACAATATATTTGGGCCAGCTTAATTGATCACATTTTAGCATTTTTAATGGACAAAATGCCTATCTATGAGTTATAATTAATAAATCCACAGTGCTAAGGATATGACACAGAACACCAGCCTGCTGGGAAAGAAACCAGTTCATGCTTATTTTTTTTTATCTAGATGTAGAAGTCCTTCTGACACATGCTCTTTCTTCTCTGACCTCCTTTCCAAAGTCAGAAGTACATTTTGTTTCTCCCATAGTGGTTAAAAATGACACATTGGGATGTGTCTACAGGCTGAAGTATGAGCCAATTTCTAAGAACTGAAAACCGTTGCCAAAAAAAAAAAAAAAAATAAGACACAGAGAGCAGTACCTCTACAAATTTAAATAGTCTCTGGGTACTGTCACTGAAAAATAATGACTTGCATTCTGTGCAGCAACCAAGAAGCAATGTTGTGTGACTCTTCCCTACTCGGCCCCCATCCCTCATAACCCCCCTTCCACCAACAATCCAAATTTCATTCACATTCAATGCTGGAAAAAGTATGTGGCAAAGAGACGAAGGGGAATAAGTTTGGGAATCATGTCTTTTGTTGGGGAAAACTGCTAACTCTGGCTGTTTCCATTTGAATGGCATTTCATTTTGTCCAGTTCAATGTTTGCTGATTGTTCATGCTGTCTAGAAAAGCTCTGATTAAACCTTCTAATTTCACTTCAGCTTCTTTTTTTTTCCCCTGCAGGGCAAGCCCTTGTCCTGAAGGTATAGAAATGCAGTCAAAAGGAAAACGATGAGGTAGGAGAATTGAAGGGAAGGAGTTAGGAAACATGAAGGAATTACAAGTTTGCTAAATTTAACCAGGATAGTGTTATAATTAACCAGGCATCTCTTTTTATACTTGTTTTACTAATGTCTTACACCCCACGATTCTGATATATAAAAACCTAAAATCTTTATAAAATCCATTTTCCATTTCATTTATATTTTTCCAATAGAGGTAATTCAAAGATATTCCTTGTTGGCTCAAAACATGGGTGCTTTTGTGTCAAGAGTGTTCTTTTTATTCTATTGATGTGGGTAGAAAAACAAAGTTGTTTATGTCTTCAGCATGTAATTTCTGACTTTGCTTTAAATGTGGTACTTGTTTACCCAGGTCCTTCCACTCCATTAACTATTACTACTTGATTTTTAAATAACTGTGAAAAATCAATTATTATCACAAGAGGCAACTATTTAGAGGCACGTGTATATGCATATGCACACATACACACACAAACACATGTATCTGAAATTACGTGTACATAATTGTAGATACACAATATGTATACACATATGTATTTGTACATATATACATATATACACAATATGTACAGATATGTACATATTTGTACATATATAATATGTATACACACATATATATACACAATTGATGTTTACAAACTTAAAATATATGTTTTTAAAAAACATTTTTCATTATGAAAAAATATAGAGAATAATATAACAAACATCTTTGTACTTACTGTTGAAGTTTGAGGAAGCCAATAAATTATATCCCTCTCATCCCTACTCAAGTTCTGACTCGACTGAGAAAGACAAAGAAGTCAGGCAGATGGAAATAGAATCTGCTGCATAACCAGTAAAGTCTATGTTAGAGGATATAGCTTAAGTGTGTAGCACATCTCTTCCTCTGCACGATCTAAAAACCAAATAAGGGAGACAAGACAGGCAGATCTCAATAGCAGCTTATTTCTGGTAAGTTTGGAAAGCATAGGTTGGGTGTGGAGCAACAATTGGCTTCATAACCCTTTACCCCAGAATTAAGCAATCATACTCACCTGGACAGGGATTTCCGACATTAAACTTTGTAGCCAACAGCAGACCAGAACACCCTCTGCAGATGGGAGGGATCTCAGAAAGGAGGAGGGTGGGACTAAGATGGGAATGGTCAGTCCCTCTCCAAACACATCATCAGGGAACTTTCTTCACTTCTGAGGGAAGATAAAGTGTTGTGGTTAAAAATGAGAAATGCTCACAGAAAAATACCTCCTCAAGGAAACCACAGGAGTGGAGGGAAATGGCAGCCCACCCAGCTTTAACAAAATCTTAATGTTTTGCTTTATTTCATTCATTCCTTTTATATAAATATATATAAAACACATGACAGGTACCGTTGAAGCCCTCTGTGTACCATTTCATGATCCCATTTATCTCTCCCTCCCTCTCCACTGGTGGCGACTACCCTAGTGTGTATCATTCAAGTCATGTTTTTATACTTTGACACATACATGTATCTCACATATGTGTACACATATGTAAAATATATAGAACTGTTAATGCATTTTATAAATTTTAAATAAGTGAACTAACAGTGGATACAGTGTATAATTTTGCAACTTGCTTTCTCATGCAACATGTTTTTGAGACTTATCCATATAGATATTTGTAGCTGTAAAGTTTTGAATTATCATGAATAAACCACACTTTTTATCCATTCTTCTATTGTCATTTGTTCCCCAGTTTTTACCATTATAAACAAAACTGATACAAATGGTCTTATAAATGTTCCTTTCTGCGTGTGAGCAAGAGTTTCTATAGCATAGTGATTCTCAGTTAGGGTGGAGTATTGCCCTCCTTCCATGCCTGGAGGTGCTTGGAAATGTGCTGGAACAGTCTGGGATGTCAAATTACTGGGAGTGGTACTACCAGCTTTAGTGCTGGGGACCAGAGATGCTCAATGTCCTTCAATGCATGGGGTGGTAACACATAAAGAACTGTCCCATCCCAAATGCAAATAAGTCCACCACTAGAAACATTATTCTAAATATATCTCCATATGTGACAAAAGTGCCATAGAGTATGCAAATCCTCAACTTTGATATTGACAGATTGTTTTTCTGTCCAGTTTTACCAATTTATAACTCCACTAATTATTGTTAACTCCACATACTTGCCAACACTCTGATTACCAAACTTTATAATGTTTTTACAAATCTAATAAAAACTAAATGATGTCATATTACTGTCTCAATTTGCATTTCTGGGGTTACTAGTTGAAGCTGAGCATGTTTTCATGTGGCCATAGGAGTCCAGTCTTCTGTGAAATGTCTATTCTCATCTTTGTTTACTTTTCTATTGAGTTATTTGTCTTTTCCTTATTTATTTACAAGAATAAGAGTTAATTACATTTTGGATACATTGGGGTTATAAATACTTTGTGTATATTGTGACTATACATCAATGGTATACATTGTAAATATCTTGTCCCTGTGTCTTACCTGTGAATTTTGTTTGTGATATCTTTTGTAGAACACAACATTTTTAAAGTTTTAACGTAGATAAGTTTATTAACATTTTATTTTCTGGTTTGTGCCTTTTGCATTTTGGTTAATAAGTTCTTCCTTACAACACTCTCCTATATTTTCTTCATGAAGTTTACTGCTTTTGCTTACCTCACCCCCCATATCTAGGTCTTTACTCTTTGTAGATTTTGTTTTTGGCCATATGAGGAAGGGATCTAATTTTATTTTCCATATGAATTACCAACTGCTACATCACCATTAATTTAACTGTCCATCATTTTCCCACTGATTTCTAATACTCCTTCCTTGACATACCAAGTCTCCATATATGGATAGATCTATTTGAGGACTTTCAATTCTTTTCCTTTGATCCTGTGCAAATACCATACTGTATTGATTGATATGGCTTGATAATAATTTCTGATACATATTAGGACAAGATTCTCCCAACTTTGTTCTTCAGAACAGTATTATTTATTCTTGATTCTATATTCTTCTATACAGATTTTATTAATAAGTTAGTAACTTCAGCCTATCAAATTTCTTTTCTTTTTTTTTTTTTTTTGAGACAGAGTCTCGCTCTGTTGCCCGGGCTAGAGTGAGTGCCGTGGCATCAGCTTAGCTCACAGCAACCTCAAACTCCTGGGCTTAAGCAATCCTTCTGCCTCAGCCTCCCGAGTAGCTGGGACTACAGGCATGCGCCACCATGCCCGGCTAATTTTTTTCTATACATATTTTTAGTTGGCCAGATAATTTCTTTCTATTTTTTTTTTTTTAGTAGAGACGGAGTCTCGCTCTTGCTCAGGCTGGTCTCGAACTCCTGAGCTCCAGCGATCCGCCTGCCTCGGCCTCCCAGAGTGCTAGGATTACAGGCGTGAGCCACCGCGCCCGGCCTATCAAATTTCTTAACATGAGCAATCATTTAACCTTTACAATAGTGGGATTTTCTATTGATAAATATGATGTATCTTTCCAGGTCTTCTCATGTTTTTCAATAATGTTTTGCCATTTTTTCTCTGTGTTTTGAGATCTCTTGCTAGAATTTATTCAAAGGCACCTTATAGTTTGAGTTTCTATTTTGATTCTATTTAATAAAATAGTACTTTAATTTTTTTTTCTTTTTCTTTTTTTTTTTTTTCTTGAGACAGGGTCTCACCCTCGTCACCCAGTGGTGCTATCACAGCTCATTGCAACCTCAAACTTCTGGGCTCAAGTGATCTTTCTGTCTCAGCCTCTAAGGTAGCTGGGACTATAGGCATACACCACCATGCCTGGCTAACTTTTAAAAAATTGTTTGTAGAAACAGGGTCTTGCTATGTTGGCCAGGCTGGTCTCGAACTGCTGGCCTCAAGCAGTCCTCGCACCTCAACCTCCCAAAGTGCTGGGATTACAGGTATGAGCCACCATGCCTGGCTTAATTTCCCCTTTAACTTTTTAAGTTGGTTAATATTAAGGAAAGAGAATGTTTTTGTATGTATATGTATTCAGGAACCTTGTTAAACTTTCTTTTCAGTTTCACTATTTTTGTCTGTGAATTTTCCCTTTCTGTAGCTCTGTCTCATTGGTAGTCTTACTCCTTTATAACAAGTCCTGATACTGGTTATAAATGTGGAACAGTAGGAGTGATAGTGCGCATCTCCTTTTAAAAATTAATATTAATAGGGATTGCTTCTAAACTTCAACCATTCAGCATATCTATAGTAGTTTTTTTTCTAAATCTGATTTACTGAGATGTAATTCACTTACTGTAAAATTCACCATTTTAAGTGTACAGTTCCACAAACTTTGGCAGGTGTATACAGTAGTATAAATGCTATCACAATCAGATATAGAACATTTGTATCATTTAAAAAAGCTCCCTCATGGCCTATTTTGTAGTAAATTCCTTCTCCCTATTCCTAGCTCCTGGAAATCACTTCTCTGCTATCATTATAGGTTAGTTTGCCTTTTCTAGAATCTTCTATAAATGGAATTATACAGCATGTATACTATATTGTGTGGTTTCTTTCACTCAGAATAATTCTTTTGAGATTCATCCAAATTGCTACAAGTTTCAATAATTCATTCCTTTTTATGATTGAGTAGTATTATACAATCTATTCATCCATTCATCTGTTGATGGACATTTGAGTTATAGCCACTGTGAACATTCATGTATAAGTCTTTATATAGATACATGTTTTCATTTCTCTTGGACAAATACTTAGGACTAAAATGGTTAGGTCATATGGTAAGTAAACATTTAGCTTTTTAAGAAAGTGCTAGACTATCTTCCAAAGTAGTTGTTACACTTCATATCCCCACAAGTAGTTTATGAGAGTTCCAGTTGCTCTGCATTATTAGTATGATGCTTGCCAACACATGGTCTGATGAGTATTTTTAATTTTAGATATTTTAATAGGTGTATAGCGGTATCTCATGGCTTTATTTACATTTCTCCAATAACTAATAATGATGAGAATCTTTTCACATGCTTATTTACCATCTATATGCCTTTGGTGAAATGCCTGACCAAAGCTTGCCTATTTTAATCTTTTTTAATTATTGAATTTTAAAAGATCTTTATATGTTCTTATTAGAAGTCCTTTATCAGATAAATTTCTTAAAAATATTTTCTTCCAACTTTTGTCTTGTCTTCCATTTTTCAACAGTGCCTTCCAAAGAGTAGAATTTCAAATTTTTTGATGAGTGTCAATGTATCAATGTCTTCTTTTATGGTTTATGCTTTCTGTGTTTTATCTAAAAATCTTTTTCTAATCCAAGAAGTTTTGTATATGATATGCAATAAGGGCTGACATTCTTTTTTTTTTTTTTTTTTTTTGCATATGTATGTCTAATTGTTCTAACTCCATCTATTGAAAAGACTATCCTTTCTCCATTAAATTGCCTTGGCATCTGTTGAAAATCGAATTGACCATATATATGTGCACCTATTTTTAGACTCTCTATTCTGTTCCATTGATGTGTGGATACACACCAATACCGCATGTTTAATTCCTATTGCTTTACATTAATCCTTGAAATTAGACAGTATGAGTGCTCCAATTGTGTTCTATTTCTCAAAAGTATTTTTCCTTCTCCGGATCCTTTGCTTTTCTATATACATTTTAGAAACAGCTTATCAATTTATGGGGGAAAAAGCTTCTGAGATATAGAAGATTATAGTTGCATTAAGTCTCTAGACCAATTTGAAAATTGACATTTTTTATACTGAGTTTTCCTTTTCATGAATATGGTATTATTTATCAATATATTTATATTTTCTTTAATTTCTCTCAGCAATGTTTTAAATTTACAGGATACATATCTTATAATATTTTGTTAGAATTACCTCTGAGTATTTCATGATTTTGGATGCTATTGTTTTAAATTTCATTTTCTAATTGTTTACTGTTGTATACCCATTAAATACCACCACCTATTATCTTGTTATTTTTGTCTTACTTTTGGATTAACCTTTTTCAAAACAAAAAAAATCACTAAGCCTTTATACAATTGGCAATTTACAGCATATTTATCAATTTTTATGCTTGCTGTACTTTCTTATGTCCCATTCCTCCCTCTGGGTTAACTTTGTTTCTTATATCCTTGAATCCTTTTCTGGTTGTGCAGTGATAATCTGTTGTTTTTCCCTCCTTCTTGAATGTCAGTACAGCTGAGTATAAAATTTTAAATTGACAACTATTTCTCCCAGAACACTGTTATATTCTGGCATTTATTATTTCTGTTGAGAAGACTGATGGAAATCTAAATTGTCTTTCCTTTTTAGGTAGTCTATCATTTCTCTATGGTAGATCTTAAGATTCTTCTTTATGCTTTATGTTCTGCAGATTCGTTATAATGTGACTTGATGTGATTTTACATTTATTTATCCTGCTCACTATTCAAGGTACAATTTAAACATGAAGGCTGCTGACCTTAAATTATGGAAATTTGCAGATTTCATCTTTTCAAATATTCCTTCTAGTCCATCTTCCATTCCTTCTATTTGTTTCCTGTGGATCTACTTTTAGAGGTGACTTGGAGCTTCACAATATATCCCCTGTATCCCAACTGCTTTTACTTGTATGTTATTTCTTTGTCTTTCTATGAATTTCTTACTACTGCCCTCCATGTCACTAATTATTTCTTTGTCTGTATATAACCTAGATTTTATTCCATCTATTGAGTTTAGAATTTTTCCACCTAGAGATGTTAAGATGTTGTTATAATTCTAATGCAGAATAGATTTTTAAAAGATAATCATTTAAGGGTTAATATTCTGAGTTTGAAGAAAACTGTACACTCCAGAATGCATGAAAAGAGATCATTTCTTATAATGTACCAATTATGTTATGACATAACTGGGTAGATATTGCATATCTTACCTAGTAAAGCCCTTTATTGTTTATTCCTATGATACACCATAAGAATAATGTATGTATAATACTAATAACTTTAGTTATTCTTCTTTAATGGTCTGAGTTCATAGCTCTCTAAGGAGATGAGGGCTTTTGTGATTGTTTAAAAAGAACAGCAACAAAGCAATTGTATTTTCAAAATAATATATGTAAGAATGTTTGAAGTGAGTTCTCATAATTCAATACATTAAAGAAGGCTGGATAATGAGTACATTTTAAATATTTCAAATGCAAATAAAAGAGAGCTAAATAGGCACTCTGCCAAATTTCTCCCAAACAAATGACTTCAGAACTTATCAAAAACATGTAATGCTTTTGTCTAAAAGGAAAAATTTACAGGAAATGCTAAGAGATTAGAAACAGAAATCTTTAATGGGGAATATCTGGTATTGTAATATAGTGGTTATTATGAAAGTTACAATGGTAAATTTCATGTAAATTGAAGTTAATTTTTATTCCATATTGGGTGATTAAATGAAGGTGGTTTGAAATGGGGTAGCTTATGATTAGCTCATTTTAATGTATTAATTATTTTCATCTGAATTGATTAACTATGGAAAATTTCCTCTTCCTCTGTGGAGTATACATACATTTATTAAAAGGAAATAAAAGCTAATGTCTAATAAACCTTCTAATTAATATAGCATCTGTACTACCTCTTCAAATATAATATTCTACAATAGCAGTTATAAAATGAGTAATAAAAAATATAAATTTCATCTATATTTTTGCAGACATCAGAAACTCCCTCAAAGTATAGCATTTGTCATTATTGATCAGCTATTCCTTTAAATAAAGATTTCACTTTCTGAATCCTGTTTCTGTATCTTTCTTCCTCTTGCCCCCTATTGTTTTCTTTAACCTTCAGTTATACTGTTATTCTGTCTCTTTCATATTCTCATTAAAGATATTAACCCATTCTCAAGATTTCAAATATTGTTTCTTTCTGATAATCAAAATCTAAAACTTTTACAAGCCGACAGCAGTCTAAAATGTCTATGTTTATTCCAACTGCCTAAACAGCATATTTAGCCATTTGGTGAGCACTTCTATATTAATACGTTTAAAGTTTATTTCAAAGGGATGTTTATGGAAGACTTAACTATGTCTGGAGCAGTATCCTGGGTGCGAGTCATACATAAGTCACGAGATATAGGGAGCTCAGAATTAAGGGAGGAGAGGCTGGGCTTGGTGGCTGACACCTGTAATCCTAGCACTTTGGGAGGCCGAGACGGGAGGATTGCTTGAGGTCAGGAGTTCAAGATTTAAGGGAGGTGAGAGATCTATAAACAAATAGTTATAGATATAGTGTGATGAGGAGGTGGAACAGAGAATGTACACAGTGTGCTCTGAGTGCCCAAAGAAGGTGGCTTCAGATCCCCCTTCCATACTTCATCATTCTACTCATGTCAGCTCAAAACAGTACAGTCATCTTTGACTCAGTCTTCCTAAATTCCATATTATCAAATTAGGTCCAAGTTCCACTTGTGACGCTTCCTTCCAAAAATCTCATAAAGATCCCACCTTCCACTATCTTCCACTCCTCACTATCTCCATTGCCACTGTTCAGGTCCAGTATCTCTCAGTATCCTATGGATTGTTTTAACATCCCATTAACTGGACTCCCTGCTTAAATCATCCATGATCTAATCTTTCCAGTATTGTGATGTACTTTCATCATTTCATTGTCTTGATTATTGAACTCAGGTCTACCACCTAGTGGCTATAAATCTTGCCCAAGTTATTTAATTTCTCTGGGCCTCTTTTCTTCATCTGTACAATGGATTGTATTTTCAAGTCATTTTTTAAAAAATACATGGAAGTATAAAAAACAGTGCTCAGCAGATTGCAAGTAAATTGAGCTCAGTAAATATAGCTGCTATAAAAATAATTACCCATCCTTCCTCTCCAAGTCACATGACATGTTGCCTCTTATTAATTAAATTTACAACATTTTTACTTTATTTTGTAGTTCTCTGTACATTTCCTCTCTCTCTCTCTCCCCCCGCTCCCCCACCCCCACATACTCCTTAAAGGCAGGGATTGAATCTTATTTGTCTTCAGGTATGACTTGTGAACCAATTTTTCCTTGGCCTATCATTTGTCACCCAGTAGGATTTGATAGACTCCTGTTTGATTTACAGTTGATGGGGGACAAAAAGCACCAGAGCTCAATTAAAATTATACTTGAAAGATACCGGATATCACTAAAATCTATGGAATTATATATTAAATGATCCCCAAAGAATCAGCTATTTCAAAAATTAAAAATTATTACAAAAAGCTTAATACATCATTTTATATCATATATCACATACCATAAAAATGTCAGAAGTAGCTCTATTTCTCATTACTGTATTTCTTGATGGTGATCTATCTGGACAAGTAAGGCTTACGGAATTTGAACACAGATAATAAAGCCCACATTCTAAGAAAATGTTTAAAATATGAAATAGAACTGGGAATGGTGGTGGAGAACTCCTTGGGAGAATGCAGCTAGGGGATCTTTGAGTCTCAACAGTTTGCAATTCTTTTCACAGCACATAAATGATTTAACAGTAACAGAGTGGCCAGAGTAAATTATTTCCATTTCTATCACTGCACAACCTATTATAAGTAACCAGATAAGATGCTGAATGATGATATTGTTATGATGTATGCTGATCTGATCTAAGTTTTTATTTTCTTCTTTGTTTTGTTTTGCTTTGATTTCCAATGCCTCGGATCCTTGCCAAATCATTAAGCAAGTCAGATCCAGCTGAAGCTGGCTTGAATAACCTCAATGTAATTTGCAAAAGCCAGTTCATCAAAACCCTCAGGATCACACAAACAAGGAAAAAATACCAAAGGGCCCCTCCTGTTTGTCTTCCTGGCTATCTATGTTCCACGGAAAGAAAATAAAATAACATGGAACAGGATTTAAATACTCGGTTTTGACAGGTTATTAAGATCCCAATCACACCCTGCCTACTCCCCATGAGCTAGCCAAGTCCAGAAAGGTGGCAGAATGTCTCTAAAGCACCTATACACACGTATAACACAAAAAATGCCAGAAAAGATACAAGAGTAGAAAAATCAGGCCAACATAAATAATTTGGTAGAGTTTTGGGGAGTTTAAAACCAAGACACATGCTAGCATGGCGGGTGTATCAGTGCAGTTGATGGGCACAAAATTCTCTGCACAGAATTTAGATACTGGTGGCTCAAGTGCTGTCAATCTCATCTTTTTCGACAATGTAATCAATAGCTCCAACTGAGACCTCCATGGGACACCAGGTTCTTATCCTCTGAAATTAAAGCCCACCCTCTGTATGAGATTTCCTACCAGAGGGCTAGCTCTGATACAGGCAGTGGGGCACAAACTCTCACTTTTCTAAGGCCCTTTATAAATATTTTTATAATGACACAAATTTCACCATAATGGGCACAAGCTTGGGTCCTTGTCTCACACCCTTCTCTCCAAGACTGAGTTGTAATGAAACATGGAGGCTTTCATAGTGAAGGACACTGGGGAATCACTGCTGGATATAGAGTTAGGGAGATTTCAAAACTTTATAGGAAATGGAACTCTCTGAAATTATATAGACTGAAATATGTCAAATAACAACAACAAAAAAATACCTAGGAAAGTCAAATTTGGTGCCTAGCTAACAAAAATCCATTCAGAAAAAAAAAATTATTCAGAGTATACTCTTCCCAATTTAAAAAATGTAAAATACTATTTTGTAATCTTGTAATTTGTGAAGAAAAATCCAAGGCTGGTAAATCAACATCTTCATGTAGTATAAAATCAGTAATTCATAGAAACAAAATTAATGAGTATATTTTAATAAGGCATATATTAAATAATTCAAACTGGGAAATTAATAATAGAACTTGAATTTTTAATTGTGATTATCTTTTGAGAAGTTCAAAATATGTGACAAGCCTAGAGCTCAGCTCTTTACCCTCACTGGAATGGGCATGAACCCTTCCATCTGCACTCTGGATGTTGCCGTGGGGTTGGCTCTACTGTAGCACCTGTTCAAGGATGCCAATCTTCACAATCATCTGGCAACAGTTATTAGGCATTCCCACTTTAACTTCCTTACTACATCTTGCAGTACAATTAGGAATCTTTTTCTTGAAAGTGACACCAGGAAGTGCATTGTTGAATACAAAGGGAGACAATCAAGTTCCTTTCTCTGTCAGAAAAGTGAGTTACAAGAGTTAGAAAAGATTTGAATAAATGATGTATGTGGAGAAGAAATTGCTTTCAAAAAGAAAAATTGACATTTTTTATATTAGTGTTGCAGGTTAGGAAGAGCCAACAGAACAAACATATCCTATGTCCTGAAATTTTCTAAATCACATGGAAGAGAAAATGAATTTCAACCTATCTTTTATAAAAAGTATTTAGTTGTTAGGTTTCAGTTTTGTTTCATTTTTGTCTTTTCTTTTGTGAATTAGAAGTTACTTACACCATCAAGGGCTGAAGTATTTTACCTCCCTTCCCAGGAATGGAGTTTAGGCAATTATACTCCTGGGAAGTTCCTCTTTCCTTCAGGGAAGGGGAAATCAGTTCACTCTTGCTAAGATTTGGTTGTGTAAGGCTCTATTTCTGTCTTTCTGTCTGTTTTATTTCGTTTGTGCTGCTATAAAGGAATACCTGATACTGGGTAATTTACAAAGAAAAAAAGCTTTACTTGACTCATGATTCTGCTGGCTGGAAGATTGGGCATATAGTGAAAGCCTCAGACTGCTTTCACTCACGGTAGAAGGCAAAGGGGAGCTGGTGTGTGCAGACATCACATGGTGAGAGAGAAAACAAGAAAGAGAAAGAGGGAGGTGCCAGGCTCTTTTTAACACCAGCTTTTATGGAAACTAATAGAGTGAAAACTGGCCCTCCCCCCGCATTACCACAGCATGGCACCAAGCCATTCATGAGGGATCCGCCCCCATGATCCGAACACCTCCCATATGCCCCACCTTCAACAGTGGGAATCAGATTTCAACATGAGGTTTAGAGGGGTTAAATATCCAAACCATAGCATTGTCCATCAAGAACTATTGTAAAATAAGAGAGTAGAACTTTTGGAGAGAGGAGAAGAGGGATATGGTAAGGAGGCGGTGAAGACTAAAAAGGAAGGGGGAAAGAGAGAACATCCCAAAGATTTCTAAACAGCAGAGTGGTCTGGGTGGGCCACTGCCCAGGAGCTGCCAGGGAAAGGCCAAAGAAGGCACAGTTTTATACACATACCCAGAACTCCCCTAAAGCTGAATCTAGTATTTAAATTATCTGGTTTTCAGCTTGAACTTTCCAACTGGCCACCTGGCCACCTTGAGAGTGGGCCAGTGTTCCACTTGTGCCCCACATTTGCTCGGCCACCCTTTTCCTACTCCACGTGGACATCTCCCCACAGTAGCTTCCAGGACACTTTAGATACCCAGAAGGGCAGTGGAAGAAAATCTTTGGGCTGAGATATCAGAAATGGATACTTTCATTGAAATAGTTTTCTTTTATTAAATATAGCCAATCATTTAAGGAATCAAAAAACGTAACGAAGAGTCAGCTAGATCAATGGGTCAGTATAAAGTGCCCAGAGACAGACCCAAACAGGTATGGGAACTTGGTATTTAAGGAACTTACTTCACAAATCCTTGAGTGAAAGAACAGATTATTCACTAAACGGTTTCAGACAACTGCCTATCTATATGGTAAAGAATAAAAATAGATTATTTACCTAAACACCCACACAAAATATTTTTAAGATGGATTAAAGACCTAAAGGGAAGAACACACTCAAACCATTAGAGTTGCTTTAAGTTAAGGAAATTTGGAAATTAAAACTTCTAGACAACAACATAATGTTGGTAAAGGGAATGGAGCAGCAGCTCCCAGAAAAGTCAATCTGCTTGGCCAATAAGCACACTCCAAAAAATGTTTTCACTAGTTCTAAATCCAGACTGTCACAAGTTTAAATGTCAGACAACATCAAATGTTGGTAAGAATGTGGGGACTTCAAGCACGAATGGTAGGAGTGTAAATTGGTACAAACCCTTTGGAATGCCTATGGCAAGACCTAATAACAATTTGGAAACACATAACCCTATAATGGGCCATTCCATTTCAGGCTATAGGTCCTAGAAAAACTTTCACACATGTGCAGAAGGAGATGTGAACATAGTGTGTGCACATGTGTGTTCACTGTAGCACTGATTGTAATATCAGACATTTGAAAATAAGCCAAAAATCCATAAAAAAGGGAAAATTATATAATGGAATTTTATAATGCAGTGAAAAAGAACAAGCTATCAGATGGGTAGGTCCAAAAAATGATAATAAGTAGTAAAAGCAAGAAGTAAAATAATAGAGCATATTATGTATGTAACATTCAAAAATATACCAAATAATCTATGTATTGCTTATGGATATGTACATATAAATACATGTTGAGATATGAGAAATGAATTTGAAGCATAGATTTAAAACAAATTCTAATAGTTACTCTGGAGAGTGAAAGGAAGAGAACTGGACAGAAGGATGGTGATGCTGGGGGCTTTAGCTTTATGTGTGTTTTATTTTATTTTTGTAACATAGAACACAAGTGATTGTAATATTATTCTTTGTACTTTTCTATATTTTGACATTTCTTCCACTAAAGTTAATATGCTACCTTGAGAGATCTTCCTTTTTGACTTCCCCTGTGTTGATGCAGACCTGTACAGGAAGAGGAAACATGCAGTACAAAGTAAATATAAGCTGCTCTGCTACTAAAACTATTTTGTGGCAAAATTTTAAAATTTTGTTCATGACAACAATTTTACTCTTGCCGTTCTGCTATGTGAATAGGATAATAAAATTAAAAAGACTTTGTTCAGAAGGGGGACCTCAGAGATCATTATAGAATAACCCCTTCATTTTACAGATGAGAAAACGAAAGCCCAGAGACCTGCTGAAGGTCACGCAGCTCATTAGTAATCCAGTCAGGATGGGAACTCCTAGACCACACTAGAATGTTATATAAACTATCTTTTCCCAACTGTCATCTTTATTCATCCTTCCTCTGCCTCCTCCCTCCACACACTCTGGTAGAATTCTACTGCTCTGTTACTATTCTTGTTACAGTTGGCTTAGTGTTATTTATGTATGTCTATTACCCTCACAGAACATGAACTTTTACTCCTGCAAGTCCAAGACCACATCTGATTTATTTTTGTAGTTTTGCACATAGTAGGTGATCAATAAATATTTGTTAAATATTCTACCTCAGTTATTATCTTTATGATATTGCCAGCTTGGTGTGAAGGACAATATATCCGAAGGAACTTAGCACTTAGATTTGTTATAACTCTAATAATAGAGTAGTAAAACTATTTAATATCTAATCTTCATTTTAGAGATTACTCGATTCAGGGAGCTGAGCCATAATGTCTCTGCTGTGTTTTCTGACATATACATTATAGGAAAGACATGTCTTTAGCAGCTGAGCTTGCTTTATCACCCTAATGGTATACAACTCAGCAGTGCATAAGCAGGCTTTTCTTAGAGGGGTGAGCATGAATGTCCCCCAGTTCTCCCCAGCATCATCTTAATCTTGTATTTCTCAACATTCAGCCCCTGCAGCTGATGCATGTTTAAAAGATTTTCACTCACGCTGCTTTGCCAACATGATAGATTTTATTCACCAGCTGGGATTTTCATGTGTTCTGTAACTTCCTATGGCTTTTCACTGGGTTTGGGTCTCTCTCTGCTTCCCTCATATTAGTAATGATTCTCGAATGATAGAAAAGAGCTCAATTCAAGCTTCATAGCAATTTAAATATCACTTTTTATAGTTTTCTCCCTCACATTTCTACAGCATCCTGTCTACTAATATTAACACCACAGCTTGAGGCAGGCGCAGACCAATTTGCTTTTATGGATTCTTTGACCCCTAAAAGTCCTTGCTCTGTTTCTGAGCCCTTCCAGTATGATCCTGATGTTAGCCCCACAAGCCTGTATCTATTTGTCCCCTGCAAAGGCAAGTAAGAACAAAGATAACCTTTTTCTTTTTCCTCACAGCGAATAAACTGTACAAATTTGAAATGTACACAGATCCCTGCTTGCTTTTAGAAATTCAAGTAGTAAATCTGCACATTTAGAGGACATATGAAATAGCAGATTTGATTGTTTTTTATTGAATGACAACACTGGGCCTGTGGAATAAACTGAATGTGGACTTACTGAAATCACTGTGGATGACATATATGAAAAATCTTGGATTCCTAGTGAGGTTTATGGAGTCAACGTTATGTTTTTCACATGTGTAACTATTAATTTTAATAGTGCTTATTTCCTACCAAATTCAGAAAAAGTATTTAGAAGCGCATTTTATATAGAATACCTTCCTCTATCATCTCAGCACCAAATGAATGACTAATTAAATCTGTTATATGAAAACATCATAGCAGATGGTCCTTCCCATTAATGAGTATGTAATGAAATAACAAACATGCTGAAGAGGAAGACATGAGAAATTGCAGATCTGTTGTGCAGTGAGTAATTTATCTCAGGACCCAGAGGTCAACCAATGGGGAAGCTGTTGTGAGAGTAAGCGCTCCCCTCTTCTTTCCCCATCCTACTGGCCACATATTAATGATCTATTAAAATTATTGAGTCGTCAGTGTGAAGTGTCCCAGAAAAATACTCTATAATTCACACAAATGAAGCTAAAAAGGACAACCTCATTTATGAATATACAAACAAAAGTTACAATGTAATGACAAATGGAATCCAGCAATGTATCACAATAATAATGCAGTATGACTAAGAAGGGTTTGTTCCAGGAATAAAAGAGTATTTCAATATTAGGAAATTTATCAACATAATTTATTACATTACCAAATCCAAAAGGAGAAACAAAATTATTGTATTAGTAATAATTATTATATCAGTTGAAAGGCATTTAATACAATTCAAAAGTCATTCCTGGCTGGGTACGGTGGCTCACTCCTGTAATTCTAGCACTTTGGGAGGCCAAGGTGGGAGGATTACTTGAGGCCAGGAGTTCAAGACCAACTCAAGCAACATAGTGAGACCCTGCCTCTACAAAAAGTAGAAAAAATCATTGCAATGAGGTTGCAGTGAGCTATGATTGCACCACTGTACTCCAGCCTGGGTGACAGAGCTAGACCCTGTCTCAACAAACAAACAAACAAACAAACAAACAAACAAAAAATACCTCAAAAAACTCTAAAACCATTTCAATTAAAATCTGTAGCCATAATATTTAGGAAGGGCCATTAACAGTAATTATGATTTTAACATTTTCTTAGAGATTCTAGTGACTACAGGGAAGCAAGAAAATTAAATGGTATACATCGGCATGGGAAAAGAAACCACCAAGACAGGTGTGCTGGATTGTTCTAATATTAGCCAGTTACAATGGGAACTACGTTTTTCAGAGGTCCTTCCTTTTGTGGTCTTGTACAAGACTTGGCCAAAATCAAGTCACATGAAACTTGGTAAACAAAAGCAGCCATTGTCTCTGAAGATCTTCTGGGTCCGATATGATGAAGGACAGACAGAGGTGCCCGGTGAATTTGTCATTGTTATTCCCTGCTCTAACTCTACTTTCTGACTGCTAGATCTGCTGACCAAAAGTAGCCCCAGACCCTCCACGACACACTTGACTGATGACCCCACAAGTGGGAGCTGTGTAGAGGTGCCAGCTTTCTAGAAATTTTTTGCCAATTCCTCTTCATGTTCTCTCTCTGGCACCTGGATGCATCTAGCTTTTCAGATTTCTATGATCATATCTTTAAGAGGGCTTTTTAGTGACTTTTCTCTAATCCTCCAATTCCTCTTTTTGGATCCTTACTTCCAAACATCTCCCACAATTATGTAACATCCTTTTTTCTATAATTAAAGCCTATTCCCTGATACTCGTTATTTTGCTTCTCTGACTAAACTCTCACTGATAGAATTACTAAAAATAATCAATTAAGGGGATTGGATATAAGATAATTGTTAAAAATAAAAGTTTTCTGTATTTTAGCAATACGGATCTAGAAATAAAAATGGAAACCTAGTAGTATTTTATTCAAAATGACAGAAACTATAACATAAAATAATCAGGAATAAAATTACAAAGAAAGGCATGGGACTATATGAAGAAAACTACTGTTAAATTAAATTTAGCCTAAAGCTACCTCCTTATTTTTTTAATTTTTTTGAGACAGTTTCCCTCTGTCACTCTGGTTAGAGTGCAGTGGCATCATCACAGCTCACTGCAACCTCAAATGCCTGGGCTTAAACAACCCTCCTGCCTCAGCCTCCTGAGTAGCTGGGGCTACAGGTATGCACCACCAAACCCAGCTAATTTTTTGATTTTTTTTTTTTTTTTTTGCAGAGACAGGGGTCTTGCTCTTGCTCAGGCTAGCCTCGAACTTCTGACTTCAAGCAATCCTCCCGCCTTGGCCTCCCAGAGGGCTAGAATTACAGGCGTGAGCCACTGCGCCTGGCCTGCCTCCTTATATCTTTTAGGCTTGGCCTAAAGGTTTCTCTGTACATTGTGAATTGTAACCTAACTGGATGTGTAAACAGACTGTAACCTACTCTTGGACCAATCATCGAGTTTCAACCAATCAAAGGCAGCCAGCCAACTGTTCAAACTGTGTTTAAATAAGTCAAATGCTGAGCTGTAACCACCCCAACTGTTTCTGTACCTCACTACCATTTTCTGTCCCTCACTTTCCTTTTTCTGTCCATAAATCCTCTTTGACCACATAGCAGCGCCGAAGTCTCTAAACCTGTTCCCATTCATGGGGCTGCCCAATTTGCGAATAATTGTTTGTTCAATTAAACTCTGTTAAAATTAATCTTAAGTTTTTCTTTTAACATTATAAAATCTTACTTAAGGACATAAAATACGATCTAAGCAATTAGAAAAGCATTTCACGTTCTTGGACAGGGAGACCAAAGATGATAAAATGGTAAGTCTCCCAAATTACTACAAAAGAAACCAATTAGGATCCTAACAGAATTTTTTGAAAAATACGTTCTTATTATTATCTTAAAATTTATATGTAAGAATAAATATTCTAGAATAATCTAGAAACATATGAAAAAGAACAGTATATGCGTGTGAGGGCTCTTCACTATATGTAAGAACATATTATATAGATTTTATAAACAAATCAATATTGTATCAGCATGAGAACAGATAGATCAATCAACAGTATAGAACACCCATAAATAGATCATAATATACATGAGAATTTAACATGTGAAAAAATTGGTAGCTCAACTTGGCAGGGGGAAGCATAGTCTACTTAAGCAACAGTGCTTGTATTAGTAATTAGTAGTTCATATACAAATATGAGAATGAAGAAAAATTCAAAAGTATGTGTAAGTTTGTTAATGCAAGTTGTCTGGAGGGTGGCTATGAGACCTAAAACAGGAGTTGGAAGAAAAGGACAAAAATAAAACTAATAAATCATTAAGTAAACTTAGAATGGATGTTGTATACCATAAAAGAAAATAAAAGTCTCAGGACTACCCCCCCCCCACCAATTCCTTATGCAAATGAGAAGTTCAAGCATCACTCAGGCTGAGTCATGTAATACACCCTTCCAAATGAATAGCTGTTACTAACATTATACATAAGCTGGATCCCCATGAAAAGGCAAAAGGCCTCAGGCATCTATAAGGACTGCCTCTGCAGATCATTCATAAGGAAATTTTTTGCTGGCCTCCCATAAACAAGGACATGCAAATTGTGAAGGCTAAGTCTAGCTCCTAAACTAAAGTCTATTTGATTCCACACCAATAATGTTGTTTACAAGTTTATCTTCCTAGGTGCAGAACAGAAACAAGACAAGATCAATCATTCGTCCAGTTACCCAGGGACATCTACGTAATTGATTCTTCCTTTATTCCCTTTTCTTCTTCAAACATTCACCTTATCTTTTGCAAAATGTAGATTTCCTGGGCACTAAGTAAAGGCTTACACGAGTGTAACTATTTGTCTCACTGTCCACCCATCTCCTCCTTTTCCTTTCTGTATGCCTCTTAAATACTGAGTTCCCAAATCCCTCTTCAGAGAGCACAGTCACAGATGCTTCTACAGTTTGTGCTTTCCCTGGGCATGCCCTCAAACTTTGGCTTAGTAAACCTCTACTGATTCAGATCTTTGCCTCAGTCATTTATTTTGGGTTGTCAATACCATGTACATAAATTTATATTTTAGTGTTATTATATATAAACATATATGGAGAAATGGATGGAGGCAGGAGGAGAAATCTATTGACTTGTAAGAATCTCCATGATCAGTGAAAAAAGGAAGCTGAGTAGCAAGTACAATTTGATTCTGTTTATAAAAACAAACCAACACATTGTATTAGGGTTTGATCAGAGAAGTAGGACTTCGAGGAGTCATATAGAATTGGGGATTTATTATAGGGATTTGACCTTATGCAATTGTGGGAGCCAGTTAAACAATTAATGTATGACTGTTCCTTTGGCATCCAGTGTTGGGCATAAAGTCTCTAGGGGAGGTGGCTGGGAAGGAAAGATGGACATGAAATGGCATACCATTCTAAGGGCAAATTGGAACCTATGAGGCCAAGCTGGAACCTAGGGGGCTCTTTCACTTCCTCCAAACCTCCAACTTTCATAATGTTGGTGTCCTGCAGGAGAAGCTGATGCCCTTGGTCATGGAGCAGAACATCAGCAGGAGTAGAAGCTGAAGGAGAAAATCCTGTGGCAGCTGGAGAATCTGTGGCCCCACCTGCTACCTGATGCCAACAAATGAGCCAGCAGATCCACAACGTGAATAAGTTTCTATAGCACCTGACCCTATACCAACTTCCCAATCTAATCATGCCTGGTACTTTCTCTTTGCCTTTTAAATCTCAGGCAAATTTATCTTATGGCCAATTCTAGACCAGGGAAGGGAATTCTGGAGGAGGGAATTCTGAGAAACATAGCCACCAAATACACACATACAAACAAATGAGACCTCTATATAAGTGCATGTATACCTTTATGTTGGTACAGATAAAGAGAAAGGCATGGAAGGGTATACCCCAGCTGTCAAGCCTGGCTTCATTAGGAGATGGTAGTGGAGAGATGTGATTAGGGTTATGAATGGGAGGATGGATGATCAATCCCTACCTGCATAGAGCTTTTTGTTTTATTGTTTTCACTTGATGCAAGCAGGTATTATTTTAGTAATTTAAAAATATCAAATGAATTAAAAATATCAAAAACCAAAAGGAATTCACAAAGACCTTAAATTCTTTCAGATTTTTGATCATTATTACATTTGTTCCTGTGCTCAAATCCCATCTTTGCCACTTATTAGCTGTGTGACTTTTGAGCAAGTTATTTAATTTCTCTATGTATTATTTTCCTAATTTGTAAAATGGACATAGTAATAATGATAGTACCTGGCTTGCAGAGTTGTTGTGAAAATTAAATAAGACCCATAAAATGCCTAGAGTAGTGCTTGGCAAATAGTAAGTGCTCAATAACATTAGTCATCATTATCATTATTTTGGTTATTTCTATCATTATTAATATATCTGAATGGAAATCACTCTCCTCCTTCTTAGCCCTATCAACTCAATTCTATACTGTCAAATCACGAAGAAAAGGAGGAAAAGAAGGGGATCTGATTTAAACAGAGCTGCCCCAAAAGGTTGTCACTAGTCCCTGGGTCAGTGAGTTGTAACCCTGGATAGTCATTAAAAGGATGTCGATGACAAATAGATGCAAGGTCAAGCAATGCTTATCCAGAAAAAGCCTGAAATTGAGATAGTCAGTTCTGGCTGTGTCTGTGTATGTGTGTGAATGAGTGTGTGTGTGTTCTAATGTGTTAGCACAAACATGCTTGTGTATAAATTGGAAAGAAACAACAACTGAGGATAAATGAACATAAGGAAAGGTTTACAAATGCCTACAAAGGTGAGGTCAGTGTACCATACATTATCTTATATTTTCTGATCCACACGTAAGAGTTAAAAAAAGGGACTGCCAGCATACTCATTACACATCCTGAGTCTTGTAATTTATTTCACTGTATTTGATGTTAGTAGGGAAGCATTTATTTATTTAAAGTTGCCCAGAATACAGCACATAGAGCTATTCTATAGGTGTGAATGTGTCTAAACTGAAAAACAAAAACAAAAATAAAACAAAACCCTCCTGCACCTTTGACATATTGTGACTACAGTAAAGGCAACATGAGGCTTCTTTTGTTTCTAGGTGCTGTGGGAAGAAATGAAACAATAGGGCATGAACATGGTTCTCAACCTTTTTTTCTATGGGGCACACGTGGCTGACTAATGTTCCCTAGCACAATGCTCTTCTAAACGCAATTCCCAGCACACTGGCCATTACTTCATCTCATTCACCGCCACCCAAGAGAGCATTTCAGGATACAAATGAGTGAGACTGACATTGGAAGAGGATAACCTTGGAGACATTCTAATTTTTAATTAAAAATGTAGTACATGAGTATATTCTCATTGCAAAAGACTAAAACAATAGGGAAACATGTAGAATATACTCCTATACCAGCTCTTCTACACTCAAACTCCTACTTTCCATAGAAGTTAATAAATTATTAACAATTTGGTGTATATATTTTATATCTTAAATTTGTACTTACACATATATTTATATGTATGCATGTACTTATATATAAAAGTAAATGTGTGTATAAATATGTATATACACTCATATGCTTTTTTCCATAAATAAGATTACATTTTAGATAATGTCCAGTGACTTGCTTTTTTCCACTTAACATTACATCAGGATATCTTGCCATGTGAATACATACAGCTCTTCTTATTCTTTATGACATTTGCATAGTATTGTGCTCTATAAATATACCATATTTTATTTAACTTCTCAATTGGTAGATATTTATGTTGTTTCTTTTTTTATCAAAAACAATGCTGCACAGAATTTACTTGCTCATCCTTGTACATGTCTCTGTATGTGCAAATGTATTTATTAAGAACAGATACCTAGAAGTAGAATTGCTAGATCAGAGAGTACCTTTTATTTTAGTATTTAAGTAAATGCAAAATGTCCTGAAAATTTGTACCAATTTACACTTTTACCAGTAGCATTTTTTATTCTTTCAAAAAATGTTTATTCAGTGGCTATTTACCTACTTACCTACCTACTACCTATCTAACATCATGGAGGAAAATAAAGCAGGTTCAAAGGTATCAGGAGTGATGGGATGGGTTCATATTGAAATTAGATGGTACAACTATCTTGCTAAGAATGTAATCTCTGAGAAAAGCTTGAAGGAAGTATTGGAGCAAGGCACCAGCCTATCTGAGGGAAGAAGATTTAAAAAGAAGGAACAGCAAGTCAAAGTGTCTGAGGTGGACAGAGAGCTGGTGTGTCAGGAAGAGCAAGGTGGCCGGTGTGGCAGGATGAGTGACAAGGGGGAAAGTAGAAGAGACAGGTAATGACTGTATGAGAGAGTATTTGTTTCCTCAGGGTCTTGCTAATACCAAGAATGATTAATCTTTAGAGTACTGGCCAATCTACTGGCAAATCTCACTCACTTTTTTTCAATTTGCATTCTGTCTGATTGCTAATGAGATGAAGAATCCTTTTACATGTGTAGTGGCCATTTTAGTTCTTATTTCATATCATTCTATATTTGTCTCTTTATGTCATTTTCTCATTTTTAACTGAATTTTTCCTTATTGATTTTTAGGATCTCTTTACATATTCTGATTGTTAATCCTTTTGAATTTTACATGTTGCAAATATTTTCTCCCAATTTGTCTCAATATTTATGAAATCCAACTTGTACATTTCTTCATTTACAACTTCTGGGTATTGTTTTTAGCTTAAGGAGGCCCTCCTCACCATAAAATAGAGAAATATTTTCCTATATTCTCTTCTGATAGTTTTATAGTTTTTTTGGTTATGTCTAGCTCTTTAATCCATTTGGGATTTATATTTGTGGACATTTACAGTTAGGGTTTAACCATATACATAATATTTACATATATGCTATTTTTACTCATTTTACTGATTTGAAATACAACTCTTATTATATTAAGATTTCATATATGTTAATCTGTTTCTGGACCCTCAATTATTAAAAGTTTATATTGTATTTAGATAACTGATATGCATTGCTTTCCTTTATTATCTTTTTAAAAATATTCCTGGAGATCTTATTTCAGATGAATCTGAGAATTAGCTTATCAGGTTCCCTTTTGGGTGGTATTTAATTTAAATGCATAGATTAAGTTGGGGAGAATTAATATCTATGTAATATTGAGCATTTCCAGCTAGGGAATAGATAGAATATCTTTGCATTTATCTAGGTTTCCTTTTATAATTTTCAGTAAATTTTACAGTTTTGTTCCATATGGGACTTGGCATATTTCTTAGTAGGTTTATTCTTGGGCA
The DNA here is from genome assembly GCF_041146395.1 of Eulemur rufifrons. Classification (NCBI taxonomy): domain Eukaryota; kingdom Metazoa; phylum Chordata; class Mammalia; order Primates; family Lemuridae; genus Eulemur; species Eulemur rufifrons. The sequence goes on along the minus strand of NC_091005.1, from coordinate 14,552,871 downwards.
TTTTATGCTTTTTGTTGCTGTTTATGAATGGGCTGCATTACATTTTATTTTCTACTATCTTGATCTACCTTTATTAGACAAATTCAGCAAAAAAAATACCTACAGTAAATAAAGGTATAAGGGTAGTTTTACTCAAATTGCATTTAATAATCTATTGCTAGTAATAGAGCACCTGAATTGATTTCTTCATCAGAACAATCTCTGGGATATGACAAATCAAAGTGACTACCTTTAGCTTTTGCTTTGGGACATTTATTTACTCGGGGAGGAGGCAATTAGGCCAAGCCCTGAGGCTCTCATATGTTCAATCATCCTGGAATCTGAGAAGAACAAAGCAATCTCTGATGTTTAGTTTGACTTCTTTTTGTTTCAAGGCTTTCTTTTACACAACTAAAATTTTTTAAATTATGCAATATTTTATACACATAAAAAAGAACATAAAATAATTAGATCTAATTTAATAGCTGGGTCATTTGATACAACCCAGGTTTAATAGCTATTAATTGTTTGCCATGTTTGATTCAGAACACTTTTACTATTTTAAGAAAATAAAATATTATAAATACAGATGAAGCACCACCCCCTTTCCTTCCCATTCTCTCTGATATGGCTATGTTTCATTCTCATGTATATTTTCCATTTTTTATGATTTTTATTTGTACTTTTAAGTCATATTTATTAACTTGTATGTTTTTAATATTTACATAGTTGGTATCACAACGCTTGTAGCCTTTTGTAACTTGATATTGTAGGCTTTTGAAATTCATCCTCATTGACAAGGACAGTTCCTTGAAGTTGCCTGTAACACCTTTGTTTATATCCCATTGGTCAAATTTAGCCAACCTAGTCACACGGCTACACCTAGTGGCCACGGAAACTGAGAAATGCAGTTTTTATTCCAGGTAGCCATGAGCTGGACTTAAAAAACAGGGTTTGTATTACTAAGGAAGAAGAGAGGAATAGAAAATGGGGTACAGCTAGCCATCTCTGTCAAATGCCTTTGATTATAATGTTTATTGTATATTTTTGGTATATATCTTTATTGGATTATCTTTTCTCAGTTTACTAAAGAATTTTTAAAATTGCATTTAATTAGAAGTAAGTGTTGTCAAGCAGTTCTTTGGCATCTTTTAAGATGCGTATATGGGTTTCTACTTCATTCTGATAATGTAATGTATTAAATTAATACATTTTCTAATGTTAAACTATCCTTGCATTCCAGAAATAAATTTTAATCAATCAATAGCTTAAATCTTATATCAGTTAGAAACACATTGTTTTCTTTTATAACAGGGCAGAATTTGATTTGCTAATGTTATTTAGAATTTAAACATATATTCATAACTTAAATTGGCTTATTCTATTATTGTTATTTGTATAGATTTATAAGCAAGATTATGCTAGCCATATATAGTTAATGGGGAAGCTTTCCATTTTTTTTTTTATATTCTGGAAAATTTACATAACCTAGGAATAATCTCATTAAGTTTTAATATAAGTTACCCATAATACCACCTAATCTGGGGTCTTCTTAAGGGATAAATCTTTGACTATTCTTTTAATTTCTTCTATGACACTATTCTGATTCTTCTTAAGTCAATGTTTATAATTTACATTTTTCTAGAAAAATCAGCCATAAAAACAATTAGCAATCAGTCTGTACCAGCCATATCCATTAGCACTAGCACAGAGTTATGACAAGTGTATACACAAGTAGCAACATTCTGTTATGTATTCAGGAATATTAATAGAATAGAGACAGGAATACTACTTTTTAATTCAAGATGCCAATATCATTATCTTCATAAAATATTTTCCAAATCCACCAGGTGCTTTAAAATATATTATAGAAATTGGCTGGGTATAATGGCTCATAACTGTAATCCCAGCAGCACTTTGGGAGGCCAAGGCAGGAGGATTGCTTGAGGCCAGGAGTTCAACCAGCCTGAGCAACAAAGTGAGACCACACCTCTACAAAAACATGGAAAAATTAGCCAGGCATAGTATTCCTAGCTACTTGTGAGGCTGAGGCAGGAGGATTACTTGAGCCAAGGAATTCAAGGTTACAGTGAGCTATGATTGGCCCCCAGCAAGACTCTGTCTCTAAAAACAAAACAAAACAAAACTCTCTCTCTCTCTATATATATAATAGAAATAGAAATAAACAAGAGAAGGCCCAGTTTTTGTTTTCAAGGGGCTTTTCAGTTTAAGACAGAGACATTGATAGTCCATAAATAAAATACAGACTATGATAACCAGTAGTAGGTACTTAAGTATTTTCACCCTCTTTGTTGTATTACTGTATTAGTTACTTACTTGTCTGTGAGTGGGTTGAGTGGAAGGAATCTCTGAATTCAGCACAATGAAATAAATATAAGCAGATACAAAGGGAGCATGAAGAGGAGGACAGAACAGGGATTGGGATAGAGATGGCATTATAAGAAAGATGATTATCACAGTACGTTTTAGCTGAAAGGAGCCTTGTATAGTGAAACTCTTCATTTTATAGATGAGGAGAGAGGCTCGGAGAGGTGCAGTGGCATGCTCAAGGTCAACCTGAGAGTTTGTAGCTGAGTCAGGACTAGAACTAGCTCTCCCAATTCTGTTCTGATGTTTTACTCTCTTACATGGTTTTATCTTAGCTGCTTCTAAGAAGCAACTGGTAATTTCCCATTTATTCACACTTGTTTTACAAGACCCCTACCCTAGCTTTATAAAAGAAATACATTAGCCATCATCTGGGAACAATACTCCATACTTTGGGGGTTTTGCCCTCAGTCTTTCTCAGAGATCCATCTCCACCTTTCTTTCTTAAAACCCTCTTGGTTCAGTCTAGACCCCCTTCTTTGCTGGAGGCTTTGATAATAACTCATGGTAGGGCTGGCTTAAAACCTGTGTCTCTTGATATCATTTCTATGGAGGAAAAAAACCATATTCCAAGTTTCAAACAATTAAAATAACCTTTTATCAAAAAGCCAAACACTGGGGAACTTCTTGTAAATTTATCTCAATATGCATTTTCTTTCTGTTCTGAAGAAAAATTATATATGCTGCTCAAATCTGAAACTATGATCTAATATATACCAAATCAACCATAATATGCATAACTCTCCATAGGACTTAGTGAAAACTGAACTCTTCCAACACTATAGCAATTCTCACTCACAATTCTACTCCAAATTAAAAAGAACGGAGGAAAGTTTCTCACCATCTGGAAAAAGTGCAGAGTACAATATATGAGAAAAGAATGTTTACAGTGGAAGAGGCACTGGTGACAGTGTCCTGGTCCTACAACTCTTTGCTAAAATGTAATTTTTTTTCAGGTGGCTCCTTTAAAACAAAGTAGGGTTCTTACATACCAAGCTCAAGCCCACAAAGGAAATTCAAATTAGTACTATACCAAAGGTAGCACTTTCAAACATCATCACTGGGGCATTTTCACCACAATATTCCATGTTCAACAATATTTTGAAATGTCTACATGTGAACAACATTGTGATATGGGGAATGTTAAAAACTAGACTAACAATAGCATATGATATACGGACAAGGGGGAGGCATAAGCTGTGAATACTACAGGGATTCAGAATCAAGAAATAGACTGCACAGAACAAGAAAGGATTCATGGTAAGTGCAACTTAAGCCAACCCTTGAAGGAGTGTTAAGCTTTGCACATATAGAGAGGAATAAAGAACAGGGCTGATATTCAGCTGGATGTTCTGGTACAGTGACAACGGCTGCTGTGGCTGGCATCTGTTCTGTGAGACTGGTGCATCCATTCTGAATGGTTGCTACACCTGTCAAATGGGTTGTTAGATATTCTGAAAATCACCCCAGGGGGCATTCCTAGACACAGATATAAAAGTGGCTATTGGGAGGTCAGGGAGCAGCTCAACTTGCCCAAGCCATCAAAGGTAGCAATTAAATTGATCAGAAAGAGATTTATTTTTAATTGTTGTAGTGTCTTATATATTCTGTGTACACACTTCTTTTAAGATTATACAACTACTGCCTAAGTCATATTGACATCAGTCTTAAACTTCATTATCATGTAGCTATACGTATCAGACTGCCAAAACCAACTCAATGGCTACAGAGGATTGTTATTATTATTTACCAGAATGAGAACTGTGCTGTCACAACACTTGGATCCAATTTCAATCCCTTCTCAATGCAAACTTTAAAGCAATCTCATCAAGAAATAGCAGAGCTGGTCACTCTTCTCTAGCAGGTACTTTTGCCTTTTGAGGTAAGTAGCCTCAGGGACATGGAACCAATTTTCAGCAGTGATTTGCTACAATATTGAATACATATCTCAATACCCTCATAGATAGAAAAGGAGGGTCTGATTCATCAACACTTTCCTTTAGGTCAGCAAACACTCAGGGAACAATTAAACTGTTTTCAAAGACTTGGTACCTGGAATAGTGCAAAGTCAATTTAAAAAAAGATATTGAATATGTGAGCTTTTCCAAATTGTCATCAACTGTTATGACAAGCTATTAAAGAAGCTATTGTGGAGGACTGTAGCAGCAGCTGATTTCAAAACAGTAAATCAAGTCTTGGTCAAGAGCACTGATGAAAAGAGAACAGGATTCTTGCTGTGTTTATGAGTGGCTCAAGACAGCTTTAATACACATCAATCACAGGTAGGCAGCATGCTCTGGTCCGTGCCCCCCGACTCTCAGCGTGACCTTTTGTGAGTCACCAGACGGCTTTCAGGCTCGGTTACTCAGCCGAAAACAAAGCTAAGGAGCAGAAACCTCAATGAAAAACAGGCACTGCATCGCTAATGAGATTTCCTAAGGAAATAAATTCCTCACCTCTACAACCCCCTCTCCCTGACAGCCCCTACTCCAGACTGCCACGTCCCACACATTCAAGAGAAGGTGAACAAAGTGAAGTGTTTGAGGCATGTGGCCGTGCTACCCTCCCAGCTTCAAAAGCCTTTATTGGGAAGAATTCATTGTCTTACTTAAAATAGGAAAGCTGTGGAGAAAGACATTGTCACACTATCTTGCTTTAGAAATTAGAGAACTAGCTTTGGGTTCAAAACGTCTGAAGCTGCTATGGTTTGCTTAGAGACCTGGGAGAGCTGGCCAAGGAATCTCTCCCCCTTTCAAATGGTTCTAAACAGTTTACAGCTGTATAACCAGTACTTTGAAATATTTCCGCCCCCTCTAGGCAAAAGCATTCATTATTGTGAAACTTTCTGCTAAAACCCTAAGATCAGAGTTGCACAAAAGTATAACAATGGGACGGCAGCTTCTTAGGTTAGTAAAACAGGTTGAGGGGGGCCTGGACTTGGGAAATGCCACCAGATCTGTCAACTTCCACAGCTTCTTGGTGCACCAGGACACCTGCAGAAAAAGGAAGCTCAGAAGGAGGATGTGGCCGACAGAACCTATGGCCCTGGAGAATGAAGCTGCACTTTTGCTTTTACAATTGTCAGTCCCTTGGGGGTTGCAGTAACCTCCTAGGCCTCCATCTGGCACAGAAAGGTCTCCTTCTGAGGCTAGGCCCCTTGCAAAGGTTCCACATGACTGAACCCCACTGAATCAGTCAGTCAATTTAGTGGCTCCTAAAAAAAGCTGACGATATCACAGCTCCAAGGCTGGCTGCCACCCTAGAGTCTCAATCGTAACTAATGGGGGTTTAAAAGGGAGATCAGAAAATATCATGCAGATAAAATACAGAGATAGGAGGAAAGACCATAACCTCAATCTGCAAAATGTAATAGCTTTGTCAAAATAAAAGCCAAAGCTAAACTCTCCTGCTGCTGCACACCTCCCAGCTCGAGGGAACTGTTCAAGCAGAGAGGCATTTTCTATTAGTGCTAACTCCAAATGCAGCAGGGAGAAACTCAGCCATAATATCTGCACAACGGCCCCTCCATGCAAACACCATTCCAGTAATGGGAAATTTTAATGATGTAAAGCAGCAAGGTCACACGATATGTCCAGGCAGCCCTTGGAAAGACACTGCCTCGGCAGATATTACAGAGGAGAGCTCAGAATTGCTCTTGGTTCATTAGGCTTTGCCTGAGGGTTTTTTTCTTCCACTATTAACTACAAACAAGGTTGAGGTTCTTGTTACTCAGTTCCTTGTATGCAGTGTGAAGAGGTGAAGGGCATAGTTTGTAAATATGGAAAGGCGGAAGGCTTAGACATGTTTTATAATACTTGAAATATTCTCTCTGAGTCACCTTAAATATGAAAATTGCAGAAGTCTTATCAATGTTACAGTATTTTTTTCTAGTGGAACTTTTTATCCACTCGTGTATAGATAAAGGTACTATATGCACATATATATACATACACGGGGTGGATTGATCCCCTCCCCTCCCTACAGCACCACCACGTCTTCTTACAGTTTGCCTCCTTCTCCCAGCTTTATGACCCCATTGAGATCGTTCTTACTGTTTTCTTCCTCGTTACATTTTGATATTTCAAAGCATGGCCTGGATCTCACTCCCATCTCCCCACTCCACATTATTAATGAATTGGAAAGCAGACATCATTAGTTTTTGGAGACCATTTCTTTTAAAATTTACAGACCCCTTCATCTGAATCCCCAGAGACAGTCTGCTGTTCTCATCTTAGAATCTTATTAGCATCATATCTTCTGTATCCTGCCATGCAAACTGCATGGCTATGCACTTTCTAGCACTTGACCCTTTTGCGGACAGAATTAATTTACTCTTTGAAGATGCAGCAGCATGCTGTTGTGCTTGTTAAAGAAAGAAAAAGCCAAGCAAGGAGATGGCAAAGCAAGCAAAGAAATTCGTGGTTTAAAAGCAAGCTCTTATGTGGCAAGTTAGGTGAAGATGAGGCAGCAGAAACTAATAGCCAGTAACTATTGATGGAAACAGGCAAATTAGCAGATTCGCAGGAATCATCAAGAATTTCTGCATCCAGCTACTAATAAGCATCGGAACACGTTCCCTGGTGTGTACTAGATTGCAGGACTTACTTTGTCCTAGAGCCTTTCATTCTTAGAAGGCTTAGAAGATAACCTAAACAACTAATTCTGATTTGGTCAGCTACCTGACCTATCTCCTGAAATCTTTCAGATTCGTTTACTCACTACTCACTGTGTGCCAGGTACTGTTCAAGATGAGGAAGACACAGCAGTGCACAGGACAACGTCCCTTTATTTGCAAAACTTACTTTCCAGTGGAGGAGTAAAAATAAAATATATAAAACAGATATTAAAAATATAACTTCAGGTAGCTATGAGTGCTATCAAGCAAAATTAAGCCATGTAAAAGAACAGATTGGTAAGGGGAATTATTTGAAATAGGGTGATCTATTACTTAGGAGCTGACATTCAAGCTGGGACATAAATGATGTAAAAGAGAAAGCCCCGTGAAGATTTTGGGGATGAGTGTCCCAGTGCTTTGAAACCAAAATAAGCTTGACATATTAAAAAAAATTAAATACAGCCAGTGTGAATGGAGTAGAATAACACAGGAGAGAGTAGTGGGAGAAACAGCCAGTATGCAAGAGAAGTAGACACTTTAAAAGGCCATGATAAGGAGTGTGAATTTTATCCTAGCCATGATAAAGGCAATCAAAGGGTACTTTCTGAACACCCCTGGTGTTGTGTGAAGAACAGACTCCAACGGTGGGGATGGTGAAGCAGAATGAAAGCAAGAAAACCAGATAGGAGGTGGTTATCACAGAAGTTTAAGCAAGAGATTATTACACTGTTTTAGAGTAAGGTGGTAGCAGTGGAGGTGGTAAGAAGTGGAGGGATTCAAGATATATTTTAAAGATAGGGCTACGGAACCTGTAGAGGAATTGGATGAGGGAGTGAATGGTGATGCCTTTAACTGAGTACTAGGAGACTGAAGAGGGAGCAGATTGAGGATGAAATAAAAACCTTCAGTTTGGCCAGGTTAAATTTGAGATGGCCACTGAACACTCAAGTGTAGATAAAGTGGGCTCACAGGAAGTCTGAAATGAAGATAGATGTACATTTTGTAATCATAAGCTTATAGATACCATTTCAAGCCATGTAACTGGATGAGATCACTGTAGGAGTGAGTTTAGACAGAGAAAAGGTCCAAGGATGGCTTTGGGGCACTCCAAAATGCAGATGTCAGCAAGAGGAAAAGGAGGTATCAAAGGATACTGAAAAGGAGTGACCAGTATTATAGGAGAATAACCACCAACCACCACCACCAACAACAAAAAAAAAGAGATTTGAAAAAAGAGGGAGTAATCAACTGTATAAAATGACACCAAGAGTTTGCGTAAAATGAAAACTGAGAATTGGTTATTTGATTTGGTAAGACTGAAGTTCCTGATCACCTTGACAATAGTGTTCCAGTGGAGTGATAAGGACAAAAACTTGATTGGTGTGAGTTACCAGACAAAATAGGGATGGTGAAAAAAAATGGAGTCAGCAAGTATAGACAACTCTATTGTTGAGTTTTCTCATAAAGGAGAGCAGAGAAATGGGGTGTTAGTTGGAGGGTTATATTGGGTTGAAAGAAGGTTTTGTTTAAGTTGGGAGCAACTATGTTTGTGTACCATTAAGAAATATTTTCCAATAGAAAAGGAAAAAGATGACGTGTAAGAGAGAGTGTATAATCACAGGGATTAAGGCTTTAAGTAAAGAAGAGATGGGATCCAAATCCCAAGTCAAGGCCCTAGCCTTACACAGGAGCAGAGATAATGCCATTCATTGTAATAGGAAGGAAGGTAGAAGTTATAGGTAGTAGATTTTGTTGTGGGAGGAACCATTTCTCCTCTGGTAGTTTCTAATTCCTCAATGAAGTAAGACATGAAGTGATCAACTAAGCAATACTGAGGATGATTTAAGATGTGTAGTAAAAAACTTTAAATGAGACCAGTCAGTATAACTGTTTTTTTTTCAGCATATTACAGGTGTACAAATGTTTAGGTTTCATATATTGCCTTTGCCCCACCCAAGTCAGAGCTTCAAGCATGTCCATCCCTCAGATGGTGCACACCACACTCATTAGGTGTGAATATGTCCAACCCCTGCTCCCCGCTCCCATCGGCCTGACACCTGATGAATGTTACTACTATATGTACACATAAGTGTTGATCAGTTAATACCAATTTGATGGTGAGTACATGTGCTGCTTGTTTTTCCATTCTTGTGATACTTCACTTAGTATAATGGGCTCCAGCTCCATCCAGGAAAATACAAGAGGTGCTAGATCACCATTGTTTTTTGTAACTGAGTAGAACTCCATGGTATACATATACCACATTTTATTAATCCACTCATGTATTGATGGGCACTTGGGTTGTTTCCACATCTTTGCGATTGTGAATTGTGTTGCTGTAAACATTCTAGTGCAGAAGTCTGTTTTATGGAATGTGTTGTTTTCCTTTGGGTAGATGCCCAGTAATGGGATTGTTGGATGAAATATAGTTCTACTTGCAGCTCTTTGAGGTATCTCCATATTACTTTCCACGAGGCTGTACTAGTTTGCAGTCCCACTAGCAGTGTATGAGTGTTCCTATCTCTCTGCATCTGTGCCAACATTTAGTGTTTTGGGACTTTTTGATAAAAGCCATTCTCACTGGAGTTAAGTGGTATCTCATTGTGGTTTTGATTTGCATTTCCCTGATGATTAGAGATGTTGTATTAATTGTTTAAATCATAGTTTTGGTATTTGTGGTTAAAGAAAATGTTATTAAGATTGATTTCACTTTTTGAAAACTATTTTAAATGTGGCTGCTAGAACATTTAAAATTACATATATAGCTTGCATCATATTCCTACTGGACAATGCTACCTCAGAAGCTTTCATTTTTGGTGGTGACTCAGAGATGTTTGGCATGTTGGGATTAGACCAGACTGAGTTTTAAGGGGGAGGGCTGGCCATCAATTCTGGTTATGACCATCTTCTTTGGAGTGATCTTTTCAATCCCTGCTTCCTAGAGTATGGTCCTTAGATCAGCAGCATTGGCACCACCTGGGAGCTTGTTAAATATGCAAAATCTCAGATTCTGTCCCTTACCTATTGAATCAGTATCTCCATTTTAACAACACCCCCCTGGTGAGATTATGTAAAGTTTGAGAAGCACTGCTTTGGGTAGTTTCTAGTGGTGAGGCTGATGAAGTGAAGGCCAGGAAGAGAAGGGGTACCAGCAACACCTTGCTGGCTGAGAAATGGCTTTACCAGGGGGTAATTTCTAGTCTGGAGGAGAAGCATTTAGATCTCGGATAACTATGAAGTGTTTATACCTGCACTGGCTAATTGGTAGACATTGGACACATGGCTGTTGAACATTTCAAATGTGGCTAGTCTGAATTGAGATAGGCTGTAAGCCTAAGATACACACCAGATTTTGAAGACTTAGTGTGAAAAAAACCAGAATGGAAAATATCTCATTAATAAATTTATAATGTTGACAACATGTCACTTACATTTCTATTGGAGAACACTTCTCTAGACCATACTAGAAGAGTCAAGCCTCTAGAACTCTTCCATACAGATAGACTGTAGAGCAGGGATTGGCAAACTATGGTCTACCACCTGTTTTTAATAAATAAAGTTTTACTGGAACACAGCCATGTTCATTCTTTCACATTGTCTATGGCTACTTTAATGCTATAATGAGAGAGTTGAGTGGCTGTGACAGAGACTGTATAGCCCAGAAAACCTGAAATTTTTATTACCTGGCTTTTTACAGAAAAAGGCTGCTGAATTCTGTCAAGAGAGAAGATAGAGAGGCCTTACTTTTTTCTGATTCAGGATGGTTCAGGATTCTTATTCAGACTGGATAAAGCCTTTGTTTAAAGAAAAGTTTGACCATATTTAAAAAAAATATTCTCATGATAGTAGTTGAAAATCAAGATTAAAATCCTTTACCTTTTATAATTGTATATTTAATTACACTATTCTTTTACATTATTGAAACTATAATTCTGTTCCTACTTAAAGGATTTTTAATAGAGAATACACTTCAGAATTTATGAGGCTTCATTTATTAGTTTGTATTCTAATTGCAGCCAGATGTTATCAAGCTTTCAATCATTTAAATTAGTTTATTTTCTTTTATTCTCCTCTTGCAGATTGAGTAATCACTTAGTAATATGGTACCAAATGCTAAAATGCAAAGCAACTTTGAATATGATGAAAATTGACACAGATTCAAATTAATCCTTTGACTAGTAATGATGTGCTCCTTTATAATATGGAAAGGAATAAACTTATTAAGATTATTATTGCTTATCATTATTCTTCCGTGTCCATTTCTGCTATACCACTCTAGTTTAGGGCTTTACTAAGTCCTGTGTATTATACCAACATATTTCCCAGTTGGCTTTTTCTTTCTTAAATTTATTTTCCTCTATAATCCATTTTCCTTGCCATTTTTAGACTTTTATATATTTATATATATATATATGTTTTGTTTTTTTTTTTGTGAGACAGAGTCTTGCTCTGTCACCTGGGCTAGAGTGCTGTGGCGTCAGCATAGCTCACAGCAACCCCAGACTCCTGGGCTCAAGTGATTCTCCTGCCTCAGCTTCCCAAGTAGCTGGGATTACAGGTGTACACCTCCACGCCTGACTAATTTTTCTGTTTTTAGTAGAGACGGGGTCTCACTCTTGCTCAGGCTGGTCTTGAACTCCTGGGGCTCAAGTGATCCTCTCGTCTTGGCCTCCCAGGGTGCTAGGATTACAGACGTGAGCCACCATGCTCAGCCATACGCTAATATATTTTTAAACACTACTTTAATCTTCAAATTTCTCTGCTCAAAAATCCTGAAGACCTACTGAATTTTAAAAATCTCTGTCAGATGCATAGCATGCAAATATTTTCTCCCATTCTGTACATCTGATAAAGGGCTGATAACTAGAATCTATACAGAACTCAGGAAAATCAGCAAGAAAAGATAAAATAACCCCATTAAAAAGTGGGCAAAGGACATGAACAGAAACTTTTCCAAAGAAGATAGACTAATGGCCAATAAACATATGAAAAAATGCTCGAAGTCTCTAATCATCAGGAAAATGCAAATCAAAACCACGATGAGATATCACCTAACTCCAATGAGAATGGCTCTTATCAAAAAGTCCCAAAACAACAAATGTTGGTGTGGATGCAGAGAGATAGGAACACTCATACACCGCTGGTGGGACTGCAAACTAGTACAACCTCTATGGAAAGTAAAATGGAGATATCTCAAAGAACTAAAAGTAGACCTACCATTTGATCTAGCAATTCCCCTATTGAGCATCTACCCAAAGGACAAAAAGACATTCTATAATAAAGACATGTGCTGTTGGATTCAGTATGGAGTATTTTGTTGGAGACTGAAAAGGAATGACCAGTGTTACAGGAGAATAACCACCAACCACCGCCACCAACAGTAACAAAAAAACAGATTTGAAAAAGGAGGGAGTAACCAACTGTATAAAATGACACCAAAAGTTTGAGTAAAATGAGAACTGAGAATTGGTTATTTGATTTAGCAAGATTGAAGTCATTGGTCACCGTGACAATAGTGTTCCAGTGGAGTGATAAAGACAAAAACTTGATTGGTGTGAGCTGCAGACAAAATAGGGGATGGTGGTGAAAAAAATGGAGCCAGCAAGTATAGACAACTCTATTGTTGAGTATGGAGATGCAGAAGAATGGAGATTATTAATGGGAAATAAGATTATAAGATTGTCTAAGTAAGTTTATGAACCTGACAGAGGATTTTTTTTCCCCCAATGGAATTTTTTATTATTTCAGAATATTACAGGGGTACAAATGTTTAGGTTACATATATTGCCTGTGCACCGCCCAAGTCAGAGTTACAAGTGTGCCCATTCCCCAAACAGTGCGCACCACATCCATTAGGTGTGAATATATCCATCCCCACCTCCCCTCCCCATCTGCCTGACACCTGATGAATGTTGCTTCCCTATGTGCACATAAATGTTGATCAATTAGTACCAATTCGATGGTGAGTATATGTGGTGCTTGTTTTTTCATTCTTGTGACACTTCACTTAGTAGAATGGGTTCCAGTTCCATCCAGCATAATCCAAGAATTAAAAGGATCAAGTAGATTTTATCCCTGGAATGCAAGGCAGATTCAACATACACCGATCAATAAATGTTACACACCACGTTAACAGAATGAAAGATAAAAATCATATGATCATCTCAGTAGATGCAGAAAAAGCATTTGAAAAAATTCAACATCCTTTCATAAAAACCCTCAACAAATTAGTTATAGAGGGAGTGTACCCCAATACAATATAGGCCATATATGACAAACCCACAGCTACCATCCTATCCAACAGTGAAAAGCTTTTCCTGTAACATCAGGAACAAGATGTGGATGCCTACTCTCACCATGTTTATTCAACATAGTACCTGAAGTCCTAGTCAGGGCAATTAGGCAAGAAAAGAAAATTAAAGGCATCCAAATTAGAAAGAAAGAAGTAAAATTATCTGTTTGAAGATGACAGAATTCTATTTATAGAAAACCATAAAGATGCCACCAAAACACTGTTAGAACTAATAAACAAATCCAGTAAAGTTGCAGGAAACAAAATCAACATACAAAAATTAATAGCATTTCTACACACTCCCAATGAACTGTCAGGCAATAAATAAAAAAAAAATGATCCCATCTACAGAAATAAAATAAAATACTTAGGAAAAAATTTAACCAAGGAGGTGAAAGATCTTTATACTGACAGCAGCCATAAAATACTAGATGAAAGAAATTGAAGATGACATGAACAAATGGAAAGATAAGCTGTATTCACTGATTGGAAGAATTAATATCGTTAAAATGTCTATACTATCCAAAGCAATCTGAAAATTCAATGTAATCTCTGTCAAAATTTCTATGTCATTTTTCACAGAAATAAAAAATTCTAAAATTTGTATGAAACTACAAAAGATTTCAAATAACCAAAGAAATCTTGAGAAAGAACAAAGCTGGAGGTATCATTTTTCTTGAGTTCAAATTACATTACAAAGTTATAGTGATCAAAACAAGAAAACAGACATATAGACCAATAGAACAGAATTGACAGCCCAGAAATAAACCCATACATCTAATATTTGACAAGGGCACCAAGAATAAACAATGGGAAAAGGATAGTCTCTTTAATAAATGGTGTTGGGAAAACTGGACATCCACACAAAAAAGAATGAAATTGAACTCCTATCTTACATTACATAAAGAAATGAAATCAAAACGGATTAAAGATTTAAATGTAAGACCTGAAACTGTAAAACTCCTAAAGAAAACATAGGGAAAAAGCTCCTTGATATTGGTCTTGGCAATGATTTTTTAGATATGACACCAAAAACAAAGGCAACAAAAGCAAAAATGAACAAGTGGGATTACACCAAACTAAAAAAGCTTCTACACAGCAAAGGAAACTATCAACAAAAGGAAAAGGCAACCTATGGATTGGGAGAAAATATTTGCAAACTATCTATCTAATAAATGGTTAATATCCAAAATATATAAGGAACTCATACAACTCAATAGCAAAAAAATCCAAATAAACAAAAACACCCCCAAATAATTTGATTAAAAAATAGGCCAAGGACCTGAAGAGACATTTTTCCAAAGCAAACATACAACTGGCCAACAGGTATATGAAAAGGTGCTCAGCATTGCTAATCATCAGGAAAATGCAAATCATAACCTTAATGAGTTATCACCTCACACCTTCTGACTATTATCAAAAAGATATAATAAGTGTTGGTGAAGGTGTGCAGAAAAGGAAACCCTTGTACACTACTGGTGGGAATGTAAATTGGTATAACCATAATTGAAAACAGTATGGAGATTCTTCAAAAAATTAAAACCAGAAGTGTCACATGATCCAGCAATCCCACTTTGGGGTATATTTCCAAATGAAATGAAATCAGTATCTCAAAGAGATATCTGCACTCTCATGTTCACTGCAGCATATTCATAAAAACCAAGATATGGGAACACCCTAATTGCATATCAAGAGATAAACAGATAAAGAAACTATTATACACTTACAATAAAATGTTATTTATCTATAAAAAAGAAGGAAATCCTGCTATTTGCAACAACTTGGATGAACCTAGAGGACATTACGCAATGTGAAATAAGCCAGACACAGAAAGACAAACTGAGGAATCTAATGTACGGTACAGTGACTGTCATTAATAGTACTGTATTGTTGACTTGAAAGTTGTGAATAGAGTAGATCTTAAGTGTCCTCAGCACACATATACACATACACACAGTGGTAACTACGTGTGGTGATGAATGTTTTCATTAATGTGATTGTGGTAATCACTGCACAATGTACATCAATCATTATGTTGTATAAGTAATGAACTACTGATATATAGAACAATGTGGATGGATTGCAAGATAATTATCCTGAATAAAAGAAGCCAGACCCCCCCCAAAAATACACACTGTATGATTGCATTTATATAAAATTCTAGAAAATGAAAATCAATCTATAGTGACATAAAGCTAATCAGTAGGGTGGGGTATTATCAAGAAGCACAGATAAACTTTGGGGGTGACGAATATGTTTATTATCAATTATACTAATGGTGTCACAGGTATGTGTGTATATATATATATATATGTAAAAGCTAATCATATTGTACACTTACATATGACTGATTTATTACATGGGCCAGGGAGGAATCTGAGAATCTGCGTGTATTTGTGTCATCCCAAACCACTGTCACTGCCAAGAAAGAGAAGTCTGAACAGCTTGTGTGCCCCACAACTGCCTGCCTCTACTAATCTTGTCAAGAGGGATCCACCCCTCCTGTTGCAGGCTCACAATTCATCTGTCTTTATCCTGACTGAGCATTCTTCCAGAGCAGGAGACCACCCCATCATTATAGCAGGATGGTTTTTAGGTGATCTAGTCTATCATATTGCCAGTATCAGAAGTCCTCTCAGCCTGTACTTGATTTCTTAACACTTCTATTTCCAAACCCAATAACATGTCATTTATTTCAATACTTTCATGCTTTAGCTCACCTGGCTTTTTCTGACCTCGCATATCCACCTTCCCCATTACTTACCCTAATTCCAGCCTTTAAGAGTCAATTTAACCTGCATCTCCTCCAGGATGTTTATTTCTCCAGTTATCATTGACTTCCCTCTTCTACAAATTCTCCTAGAATTATGGTCTGCACTTAGTCTTGAGTTACATGTAGTCTTCTATTATTTCCTTTTCTTTCTTGGGTCTTATTTCACATACTCAGTTTCAGGAAATTGAATTTGAAGAAATACTGTATCATTGTGCTGCTTAAAGCACTAAAGAGATCTAAGATACTTAATGTGTTATTATTCCTTTAACATGCTAATTATAACAATTTGGCAAATTTATAATTTATGCAGATCTCTACTTTGACAATATATAAATTAAAGATTTTTTGTTTTATTCATGAAGGAAAAGTTATATTGTCCCCCTAGCACCAGAACACTCCCACTTTTGTGTAATCCACTCTGAGACCTGCAGTGGGACTCATTCCCAGGGTATTAATCAGCTTTGGAACAGGCAGTGTTCATGCCAGATATAGACTGGCAGGAAGCTGATGAGGCGGCACAATGAATGATCTACCATAAAGGCCATGGGCAAGAGGCAGCCATTAGTCTACAGCTCAGTAATGCACTCTTCAAGTACATTACTCACCAATCCATCAGGCAACCTGCTACAGGACAGAGAGATTCCAGCACTTTTAAATCTGTAATGCAATGGCTGCCAGCCTGCTCTACATGCCCTAGGTTACAAGGGCACAGTAGTGTGGGAGGAAGGCAATTCATTTGGTGTCATAGCCAGTATTTTTTCTATTCTTTCTTCTGTGTGTACTTAAGAAATCGGCCTTCCATTACCCATAGATTAACAGGGGAGAGAATGCTCTGGTGTCTCTATTAGCACTAACTACAGACATAACTTTTCCAGGGTCTAATCAGCAGAATTTTCATTAGCTAAAACAAGAAATATTTATGTAGGAAAATACAGAGTTTTTTAAAAATTCTGAAATATGGTTATACAAATTTTCTACTAAAACAGACTATCAAAATGAACCTAACTTAGTAAATAAAAGTCACAGAAACATAAATATGTCAAAATTTAGTTGAAAATCAAGAGTGGTACTTTTTTTCCCTATTCTGGTAGCATTTACCAAATTAAGAGGATCTCTGTACATATGCCATAATTATGATAGCATAATTATGACAGTTTAGGCAAAGAAAGTAATGATGTTTACTATGATAAATTTTCTCCATTTGTAATTTTAAAAGATATACAATTAAACAAACTATAGTCACAGACAAAGAGAAAGGGTGTAGGTTTATTATGGTAGGCTTATTAGTTATCCTAGTATTACAATATTCTTAATTCTTTAGTATTACAATGTCTTTCTTTTATTATGATATATATGATTACAGTTTTTGAACTTTCTTGCTTGGTAACATGAAAGGCTGGCAAATTTGTCACTGTACCCACTTTTAAAAGTAGCTTGTAAAACCCAAAGGTGTGAAAAGCACTAATCTAGAGCTTTTAGTGAGTGCAGCAGGAGAAGGAAAGGCACTGTCTTAGCAGCAGCTATGTTCTGATGGCCACTTGAGAAATGAAGCCTGTGTGAGTTCACTGCAGTGATAAGCAGATGGGGAAGGAGGGAATTGAGGAATTAGATATTCTTGCTCAAGAAAGGTATAAGGATCACCTGCTCTCTGTCCCTCCTGACAGAGATGACTATACCATCACACGATATCCTGTATCACTGCTTTCTGAACTTGTGCACGAAAAACTGCGGCGGACATTCAAATACACAGACCATAATAACTTTATATTCATTTAGCACATACTGAGTGGTTCTTAACTTATAGTAATTCATTTAATCTTCACAATAGCCCTTGAAGGTTGTTATACCTTTCAAGAGATAAGTACTGAGGGTTTAAGCAATTTACCAAATCATGTGACTCTGGATTAGAATCCAAGCAGTCCGGCCCCAGAGCACGTACACTTTCTTAACCACTTCTTTATACTGCCTCCCACACCCTTTTCAAAGATCCCACGCCTAGATTGCTATATTCAGTGGGCCTGGCAAGGAGCTCAGACATCTGTGTTTTTTAAAAGCTCTAACAGGCAGTTCTGAGGCACAGCCAGGGTTAAGAACCACAGGTGTGGTGTTAACAGTCTAGCCTGTTGTTCCTAGAAATGGCTCCCCACATCTGGGCTTATACCCTCACTTTCTACCACAGGAAATGCCTTGGTATATCATACTATCATGGACAACATGCTGTCAAACCACGACCTAACTGGGGTTGAAGGATGAGGATTTTAGAAGAAATGATTTGGGGGCAGATATGAGGTCCATGTTCAAATATCTGAAGAGCTGTCCTCTAGGAGAGAAATAAGACTTTGCCAAGGTCCTTCAGCATAAAATTAGGCTCTGTGGATGGAAGTTAAGAAAAATAGACTGTAGTATGTAATGGAAGAATGAATGTTCTAGAATAAAAGGTGGTTAAAGTGATATTTGGTGGAACTGTTATAAAGAAGTTTTAACCATTGAATGCAGTTGGTCAGAACTCCATTTTTCACTAAAGCCCCAAAAGTCTTTGTCTGCATGTACCCTTGGCATAGGCTGGGCTGATATGTGCAGCTCATAGTACTGGCACAGCTTTAGCAGTTATTTAATGCCAGAATCTGCTCTGATTGGTTAATGTGCATGCAGTAGATCTGTGTTTAATATTTTTTAATATTGCCTCTGGAGTATGAACATTCATTTAATTCAACAATTATATTTTGAGCATATGTCCAGGTGCTAAATTAAAGAAACAAAAGTAAATGACACTTGGCTCCTACCCCTATATCTAGTGGGGTATACATATATACAATAAATTTAGGTTGAACCATGTGACCTTGCTGACATTCAACCTTCTGACATATAAAAGTGGTTAAACATAATATAATTGATAAGTATTACCATAAAATATGTAAAAATGTTATGGGAATACAGATGAGTGAGTTGCTTATTCTGTCGGAGCAAGTCTACGGGGAGGGTGGGATTCCTGGAAGATTTTTTAAAACCAGAAATAATATTTGAGCTGTATTAAAAGGATAAGCAAGATATTTCCAAGTAAAAACAGGGAAGAGCCTTTCAGGGAGATGGAACAGAAACAGAAATGGGATGGAGAAATGGGAAGCATTTATGGTTTAGGACTAAAAGACTGTATTTCCCCCATAGTACTAATAATCAGTTACAAGGCTGACCTTTTTTTTTTTTTTTATCCTTTTGTATCCTTTATATATCCTTTACTGAGTGGCTTTTAGATATTTATTGATACCTACAATAGTAGGAAGGCTATAATAGATAACAATATAGTAGTACTTTCCCCATGAACATACATTTCATGATTATGAGCTAGAAGAATGTATATAATTACATCAAAGGGCATATGAAATAGTTGTTAAGGGCATGAGTATTAGAGAAAGGCTGGCTGTGAGTTCTAATATCGGCTTTATCACTTACTAATAGGGGGCCAAGTTATTTAGCCTTTCTGTGCCTCAGTTTCCTCATCTATAAAATGTATATAATAATAGTATCTTTTGTCTTCCATGCTGGCACTTTATTTCTTGTTAGAAAAATGAAAGTGATTATATTGTATGCTTTCAGCTCTTATATGGAGAATAAAAAACATTAAAAAATAATTAAAATTTTTTTTTTCCTTTAAGTAAATTGTCCTCCTATCTTCAACAAAGTGGGACAAGTCAGAGCTCTCAAGCAGAAAACCTGCTCTTTGAACTTTCTGGGCTATTTCAACACTAAAAAACTGGATCTTCTAATACCAAATGCAGTTAAGTCAGTATTTATGAGGAGTCCAGGGATTTTGTTCTAGGGGGAAAAACTTCCTGCAACCAAACAGCTAAATATTTTGGATGAAAGATTTACAACATCCTTTTAAATACAAAGCTGAGCTCACAATAAAGTAAGGAAAATCCTTAGAGGCAAAGAACTAAGCAGAAGCATGAATCCAGAGAGGTAAACATGCTAAAGCCAGCGGCGACCCTGAGGGCAACTGCCAATTTCC
The DNA here is from genome assembly GCF_041146395.1 of Eulemur rufifrons. Classification (NCBI taxonomy): domain Eukaryota; kingdom Metazoa; phylum Chordata; class Mammalia; order Primates; family Lemuridae; genus Eulemur; species Eulemur rufifrons. Next base: position 14,532,815 of record NC_091005.1, on the reverse strand, counting down.
CAGAAACGTAAAATGTCTTCTTTGAGATGTTGGAATGGAAACCCCAACTTAAAATCAGGATTCTGGAAGAGATGCACCTTCATGAAAGAGTGAACTCGAAATTCTGCCCTGCAAATGGAGAAATAATAAAACCTCTGTTCAACCTTCGGTATGGGTTGGAACAGGCAAAAAGTTTCTCCTCTTAGTATTTTAATAGGGTAACATATAATTTATAATCAAACAGGGAATCTTCTGAGAGTAGAAGAGGGCATTAATAATTACACCAGGACAAAGGGCATTACCTGGCATCATTTTGGACAAATCAGGATGTATGAGCACCCCAATTTATAACCACAAGTTATCTGTCATGTGGGTGTGGGGATTGAAATCACACTATCTACATGGCTTAAAAAACACCCAAGTTGAGAAATTAAAGTAATCCTTGATTGGTAGTTCTTTCCAGGTACACATCAGGAAAAAATGCAAATCCATTTTAAGAAAAGGCATCCTCAACTATGACCTCATAGAATTTGCTCAGATTTTCCAGTTTACATGATCTCCTAATAGAAAATAAACAGAAAAATTACAAAAGAACCACGAGGAAAGAAGACACTATGAGCAAAAGCAAAAAGAAATAACAACAAAAAACGATGAAGAAATTTAGTATTTCAAATATTAGAATTATATCATTCAGACTATAAAATAAGTATGTTTAACATGTATAAAGATGGACAGAGGGAACAGAAATATTAGCCCAAAATAAGAGGCTACAAAGTATAACCAGGAAGATTGTTTTTTAAAAAAAGATTCAACTAGATTGTTTATTGTTTATAAAAAAATTAAAATTTAAAATTCAATAGGCAGGTAAAACAGCAGATGTGACATGGATGAAGAGAGAATTAGTGAATTAGAAGATAAAACTAAAGAAATTAGCCAGATTAAAACAGAGAGAGGCATAGAGATGAAAAATACATAAAAGAAATGATGCATAGAGGAGAGAATGAGAAAGGTTAATATCCATCTATTTATAGCTTTAGTAGTGATAATAAAGAAAATAAGAGCAATATTCAAAAAGATAATTACTGAGAATTTCCCAGAAATGTTGAAATACATGAATCCTTAGAATCAAGAAGTATAATGACCTCAATCAAGCTGGATAAATATGAAAAAATCCACATACCTCAGAGTGAATTTGCAAAACACTAAACATGAAGAGAAGGTCTTAAGAGTCACCAGAGAGAATGGAAATTTACCATGAAAGAAACAACACTGACATCCAACTTCTGAATGCCAACAATGAGAACTAGAAACAGGGACAAAATATATTTTTTGAGAGGAAATCATTTGCAACCTATAATTGTACTCCCAGGAAATTATCTTTAAAGTCTGAGGCTAAAATAAATACATTTCAGATAAAACCTGAGACTTTACAAGTCATAGACCCTCTCTGAAGAATTCTTAAGGGTTGTACCTCAAGTAGGTAAATGATCCCAGAAAGAAGGCATGTGGTACAATAAGAAACAGCAGGCAAAAACAAATGAACAATCAAAAAAGGATTATGTTAGATACGGGTAGATCTAAACCAACACTGCTGTATAAAATGTTACCTCAGGCAATAGGGAAGTAAATGATATTAGCCAAACCATTCTGCAGATAACAATTATAAATTCTGGACAAATGTTAATATTAAAAAATAGCTACTAGAAGGGACGGATTACAGACATAAATCCAAAGGCTAAAATTATCAAGTGTCTAAGAAGCAACCACAAGAGAATCTATTTACTGGTATAGAGGGAGGGAGGAGGAAGAGTATGTAAATATTTCTTAGGACACAGAAAGCAATAATTATAAAAGAAGACTTCATTAAAATTTATAAAAGATACCATTAATATGATGAAAAGGCAAGCACAGACTGGGAAAAATATTTGAAAAACATTTATCTGATAGAGGACTTGTACTCAGACTATATAAAAAAATACCTGCAAGTCAATAATTAAAAATATCACTCAATTTTTAAAAGGGGCTAAAGATTTGAACTGATAACTTCACAAAGAAAGATATACACATGGCCACTAAGTACCTGAAAAAGTACATAAAATCATTAGTCATCAGGAAAATGCAAAATTAAATTATAAGATACAACTACATATCCATCAGATTGGTAAAAACATTAAATGTTGTTGAGGATTTGGAGCAACCAGAACTCTCATACATTGTTGGTGGGTATGTAAGATGTTACGACCATTTTGAAAGTTTTTTTATTTTACATAAATGTTAAACTTTAATTGTTTTCCAAAATGTTCACCAATTTATTGTGGAAGTTTTTGTTAATTTTCTGTATGGTTAAATATTCATCCATCCTGTGTCCAGCAATTACTAGAGAAATGAAAACATATATCCAAAAAATTTGTATAAGAATGTTCATAACTGCCTTGTTCACAATAGCCCAAAATGGAAACAACTCAAATATCCATTAACAGGAGAATGAATAAATAATGATATATTCATACAATGAAGTGTTACTCAGCAATGAAGAATAAACTACCGACACTTGAAACAACATGGATGGATCTCACAGACATTATGCTGATCAACAGAAGCTGGACACAACAGAACACACACACTGTATATATAATTCGATTTACATGAAGTCCTAGAATAGGCAAAACTAATCTATGGTGAAAAGTATGTCAGAAGATTATTTGTATCAGGAAGGACTGACTGGAAAAGGGTCCACAAAAAACTTTCTTGAATGATAGAAATGTTCCATACCTTAATAGAGGCATGCATTGCACGGGTGGATATATTTAAAAAAACCAAACTCATCAAATTGTATACTTAATATATGTACATTTCATTGTATGTGAATTTTATTTTAAAAAAGAACTATAAAATAATAAATTCTAGTTAGTAGCCTTGTTTTTTTGCAATAATGTGAGTTAACAATGGGGAATTAACTTTTGTGAATCCTAGGCTTGAGCAAATGAGTAAAATATTGAGAATAATGAAAGCCAGATTTCTCACTGTTAGAGAGGGGAGTTACAAATATGGAAAGGCGGAAGACTAGAATTTAATCATGATGTTAAACTGGAATTGGAGTTATACGGATAGACACATTTTTTGAAAGACAGAAAAATAAATATAGGTATATACACATGTTTATAAAATTAATGTGTTTTAGAAATATAAAAACATATTTCCTCATTTTAACAGTTGAGAGAGCCCAGATGCAATGATACACCAGGATCAGTGAGCACACTTAGCACACAGATTTTGGCTTCAAAATACCACTGTCCACTAAAAGCTATAAGGCTCCACTGAGAAAAGGCTAATTTTAACTGGTGTAGGAAGTATTATACAAGAGCCTGGAGCATCTTCCTCCAGCAAGTGAGGAAACACTCAAAAGAATAGAGGAACATATCAAAAGGACACAGGAGCCAGTTTAAAGAGGCTCCCATTTGACAAATCTGGGAAAATCTGTATATCAAAATAATGAATTATAACCTATTGAATAAAATTAGTGTCCATACTGACATAAACAAATAAACATAAGAGAGAAAGGAAAAATCTTCCTTACAATAAAATGTCAACTAACAAACAGAAAAGGAATAGTGGTGTCAGATAATGATTTATGGTAGCTGAAACTAATAGGTGAAAGTTTGATGAGGAATGGAATATTTACATAGCCTCCAAGTATCCACTCATACATTATCTATTAATTAGAAAGAAAAAAGCTACCATCTTAATCAAGTAATCCAACTTATCATCACCAATATTAGGGCAAACCAATACCTTGGGCCTTTTGATATGGTTCACTGAGAAGGACACACCATCAGCTCTGGGCTATTTCTACTCCAAATGCCTATTCTGAATCTAATTATAAGCAAACTTCATGCAAGCCCAAATTCAGGGGCATTCTATAAATTAAAAGGTCTTCAAAAATTTCAAGGCAAGCAAGACAAAGAAGGTCTGAGGAACTACTTGGGATTAAAGATGCCTACAGAGACATGGCAACTAAATGCAATATGTAATTTGGTTGGATCCTGGACTGAGTAGATGGGGAATGGGGAATAGCTATGAGGACATTATTGGGACAACTGATCAAATATGAATATGGGCCATAGGATAATAGTATTGCATAATGTTAAATTCCCTGATTTGGGTAATTATACTTTGGTTATGTATGAGAATGATCTGTTCTTAGGAAACACACACTGAAATGTTCAGAGGTAAAGGGAAATAATGTTGCCAAATTTTCAAATTCCTCTCAGATGGGAGTAGAGGGTGAGAAGCTGGGGGTTGGCAGGGGGAAGGTGGTAGGAAGAGAATTTAACAACCTCATAACCTTTCACCTTGTAAGGCGAAAAACCATACCCTGAGAATGGTGGATCAACAAGACAGAAGACTTGGACCCACCACACTGCACTTAATTACTTACCTTATCTACATGAAAAGAAATACATTTTTCTTTTAAGCCACTGTTATTCATTTGTTTCTTTGTTTTTGTCAATCACAGCCAAACCCAATTTGAAATTACGCATGAAAAAGTTAGAATCCTCACTTACTGCTGATGGGAATGTGAACTAGTATAACCACTTCGAAACACAATTTGGCATTATCCTTACTGGATCTTACAGCTTTACTAGCTGAAGATGAAAATATCCTATGACCCAGAAATTCTACTCCTAGCTATATATCCTAGAGAAATTTGCACATGGGCCCTGGGAGACGCTAACAAGAATTTCAGAGCATGCCTGTCCACTTGCGGATGAAGAAAAAAAAAAAAAAAAAAAAGAATTTCAGAGCAGCACTGTTTTTAACAGCCAAAAACAAACTGAAAAAACACTATCCATGTGTGTGAAAATTCATAAAACATATTTATACAATGGTATATTATTCAACAGCAAAAGTAAATGAACAAAAGCTATGTAAGTTATTGAGTGAATTTCAAAAACATAAAGTTGAGTAAAAAAGGCAAAGCACTAAAAAATATCAGTATAAAATGTATATTAAAATAAGAAACTATTCTGCATTTACCAAAATGGAAAAACCTCTGAGGTACTAAAAAAGGAAATAATTCAAAATATTGGAGCAAGTGCTGAGAAAGAAGATGACTTTAATGTCCAGATCAGCACTATTCAACAGAACCTCCTACAATGACAGAAATGTTCTATCTGTGCTGCCCAAGTTTACAGTAGCTACTAGGTAAACAAGGCTGTTGAGTACTCAAAATATGTATGGCCAGTGCAACTGAGAAACTGAATTTTAAATTTTATTTAATTTTAACTAATTTAAATTTAAATAGCCACCTGTGGCTAATTGGTTACCAGTCAATACAGGTCTAGACAATAAATCCTTCTACAAGTATGATGGTTTTTCAACTCTTTTCTTATGTATTGAGTATATAACTCAAAAGTTGAGTTCAAAGAATACCACTAGCATAATAAATCTCTTCCTATTTCCATCTATTTACTTATGCTAACAAGGTTTTCTCAAGGCTTGCATCAGCAAAACAAAAATCTAAGTAAAAAAAATTGATTCAATCAGTAAATTTGACATATAGAAACATGAACTAATTGGTAAAAAAAAGTGCTATGCATCTCACTAGATGTGTTTTTAATAAACATTTATTTTTGTTAGATAATTACTTATCAAAATTTGGGTAATATAAAGTTGCTTTGATTGTGTAAAAATAATTGTAATGTTAATTTGATACGAAAGAGATTTTTAATGCCTAAAGCAGAGATTTCCAAACTTTCTTAGTTTTTGGAGCCCTCAGTGTTGCTGGAGTTTTTTCACAGCCTCTTCAGGCTAAGTCCTAACAATTTAAGCAGTAGTTCAGGTCACACCCAATAGATGTCGCTGTGTTTCTCTCAAAAATTTAAAATATCCTGCAGTGCCCAGGGCTGCCTCAGGGCACAGTTTGGGATCCATGGACCACGAGCCTTTTGGGCACAGGAAATAAAACATCTGGGAGATCTGGATAAAGGATATGGGAGTATCTTATATTGCCAATGTTTAAGAGCAGTTTCCAAGAATCATTTAACTAATGGAAAATATATAGAACACTATAAAAAGGAAGATTTTAAAGATTTACAAAGATTCTAACTAATTTTTAGAGAGGCTAGTGAATGGTATGACTATCTATAATAGGAGCCCATAAATAAATTATGAATTTTAGATTGAATATCCCACAAATCAATGAATATGCACATATACTATAAACATAGGAGTGAATACAACAGGGAAAATATTTTTTAATTATTAGGTGTGTTAAAAGCTGTATTCAAGTTAGAAAATAAGCATCTCCCAGTCTCATCTTCCCACTTTGGAGGCTGCTTATGGCCACAAATTGGGTAAATTGTCTGATTTGCTATTCCTTGTTGACTCATTGCATGATGTTAAGAAAGCAGATCCACCCTGGGAAGATATAAATGAATAGGTGAGAGAAATGGGAGAGGGAAAGAACAAGGGGAGAGAGCGAGTGAAAGAGAGAGAGAGAGAGAATGAATAGAAAGTGTTATGAAGTGGGAAACAGAAGTACAATGAATTGAAGAGTATATTAAGGAGGTTTTGGAAGGAGGAAGAGGAAGTGTTATGGGTTACAGGTTATTGTGAGCTTCTTTAAATAAAATATAGATAGCTCTATTTATATTTATAGATTTATTTTCTCTCTGGTATTTATTTACAAATGGTCCTTATTTATAGTTTAAATCAGTAGTTTATGGAAAAACAGGGAAGTTCCTCAAGTATTGCAAGCATAGAATAAAGTCGTATCAAAATAAAACATAAACATAAAATATAAAAACACATACATGTATTTTGAGTCAAGTATTAAGATACTGTATTTACCGCTGAGACCATGAATTTTTTGCAATAAACTTGGTAGAATTTGAATAGAGTAGATGCCTTGATTTGCTTATGACTACTGCTCTGCATTATGAGAGTCTGCTTCATGACAAACTGAAGAAAGTTTATCACCATCAGCAAGAATTAAGAGTACAGAAGTTCCCAAGTTTAAAATAGAGCCTATATGGAAATAATTTTTCCCCAAACTCACTGTAAAATTTGAGAGACTCAATGTTCTCTCAAATGACTTCCTTGTCCTAATGCAGTGTTTCTTCCCAGTTTTCATTTTTTGGAAATTTAGACAATTCACCATTTTTTTCAGTTCCTCATCAGTACAAAGGGTAACAATCATTTCACTGAGTTGTTATTGTAGTAAAGATACTGTCTGGGAAAGTCCTGTACAATCCTGCAATGCCATACCATATAAACCATCACAGTTTTTATTTCTCTACTCTCTTGCTTTGGTTTAAATAAAATATTGTGTCTTCAGGTTCTTAATAGCAGACTGGCGATCCACTTTGGCAGATTTTTAGAGATGAGTTCATGGCATTGTGGATTATAAGACAATTTGGAGATTAAGCACCTGATGTATCCATCACTAGTTCATTTTCCATAACTCTGGGCATTTCTCAAGGCTAAATTCCAAATTTTTCACTTCTTTGATATTCCCTTTCTGAAGGTTCTAGATGAGACTTAAGGCTTCAGTTGTTATCAAGTTCAAGCTACCATACTTCAATCTACAATTATATTTCTTGGCATCTTTCTTGTTCCATATCCACCATTGTCCATGGAACATTTCAATTTGAATGCCACAACTCCTGAAACATCATACTGAAAATCAAAATGTGGTATATGTATACCATGGAGTTCTACTCAGCCACAAAAAACAATGGTGATATCGCACCTCTTGTATTGTCCTGGATAGAGCTGGAACCCATTCTACTAAGTGAAGTATCCCAAGAATGGAAAAACAAGCACCACATGTACTCACCATCAAATTGGTTTTAACTGATCAACACTTAAGGGCACATATAGTAATAACATTCAGCAGTTGTTGGGCAGACGGGAGTGGGGAGAAGGGGATGGGTATATACATACCTAATGGGTGCAGTGTGCACTGTCTGGGGGATGGACATGCTTGAAGCTTTGACTTGGGTGTGGCAAGGGCAATATACGTAACCTAAATATTTGTACCCCTGTAACATGCTGTAATAAAAAATAAATAACCCCCCCTCCCAAAAAAAAAAAGAAAATCAAGTCCATCTTCTCCAAGCGCTGTCTTAACTAATTTTCCCATAACTATCAACACCTGGAGTGTTTCCAGGCTCATCACCTTCCTATCATCTTTTCCTAGCTCTATTTTGACCTACAATTACAAATTCTGCTTATCACTTCTTTGTAATAACTTTGAGATTCACTTTTCTATCAATACCATGGTCTCGTCACATTCCCACTCCCAGCTCCCAATTCCTCCACTTCTCAGCTCTCTGGCCCTAACTATCTCATGTGTAAATTATTGCAACAGCTTGCTAGGAATTCTCATGGTCTGACTTTGCCACACCAACCAAACTTTGAGAATATTTGTACAATATTATTCATCAGTTCAAGTATCCATAGTGGCTACATCATTGCAACTACTTTTTTTAAACCATAACTTTACTTCCATAAAAGATATTCCACTTCATCTGCTCACTCTGTTTGCTATCCTTGAGTTTTCTTGCCTTCCATGCTTTTAGGTCTAAAACCTAAAGAACACCTTCATTTCTGTGATTAGAGTGGGAGATCACCCAAAAAGGGGGGGGGAATTTTCTGCTGCTGATCATTTGTTCCATAATTAAAAAAAGGAAATTCAACTTGATTTTTTCTTTGGCTTGGTACCCTAGAATTTAACTTTATATCATTGCCTTTTTTCACCTATACAGATTCATAGGCTTCGTCCTCTTCAAAATCCAGCTGAGAATTTAACTTGAGAAATACTTCCTGGACTGAGTGCTCCTGGATAAAATTTGCTCTCTACTCAGTACTTCTGGTCTTTATTTAAAATTTTTAAGTACACAGTTGTTGATACAGTGTTACTTTCAAATACTTTTCTGTACATAATACATAATGTTTGTTATATGTGTTTATACACATCTCTTATTAGCTTATAACATAAAATAATGTCATTTTCTTTTTAGTTTTCAAATTAAATGTCTCTATACCTTTATTTTTCTCCCCAGGATGCTTGCTTTCCTGACAACTCCAAGACCTCTAGGGATGCTTATTCAGACTTAGAGGTCGGTTCTGGTAACCATCCTCTGAGCAGTCAACCAAGGGGCTGAATTCTTTTCAGCTGTTACTAATGCCACTGGCACAAGATATGCTTATTGAAACAAAGACAACCCAGCAGTCCCGGCATGGCCTTTGTTGTCACTATTGAAATATTCTGATGCCGTAAGTCTTGTTCATTGCTGTATGACCACAATATATTGGGCATGGCTGTTTTCTGAAAACCTGCCCAGTGCAAGCCTGCCCAGCTCTGAGCCTGTGAGTACCTCCCAACCCATGGAAGGAACTCAGCTACACTTGCCCACACTGTTTCTTGTGACTTTGGTTCATAGCCAGGTCTTTGTGTACCAATGCACTGGGCTCAGATCTTTGAGTGTGGACATAAACATGCAAGTATTTTCTAAGACTGCCTGTAGTACCAAGGTGGATAAATTTGAAGGGATTTCCAGACTCACTATTGCTGTGACTAATATTATTCTCTCTCCTGTTGCTCCAAGAGCAAAAGAAATTTCCCGTTTGTCCCAAAAACCACTCCCATTTTCTGCCCCAGGATAAGTAAAAATGCACTCAAGGGAAAACTTTGCCTTGTTGCAAAAATGCCCAGTTAGTGTTAGGGACCAGGCAATCTATTTCTTTTCTCTTCTTTCCACAGTCCCCAACACAGTTGTTTTGTTGATCAAGTCCCTAATCTCAAAATTCTTTGTCCTCTGCACTAAAAGGGCTGGAAAAACCAAATCTATACTTTTATAGCCTCTCATTAGTTCTTACTAATTAGATGTACATGGAAATGTGCTGAGAAAAGTGGGAGGCAATAAAAAGGAACAAGGGCAAAGAGATTTCTTGTAAATTTTTAACCACAAAACTAATCTTCAAATTATACAAATTACTTGTCTGAAGAGTTGCATCAAATCTCTCAGACAAATACAATTTCTTTTCTAGTTTAGCAGTAGTCTCTGAAACTATAATTTGAAACGGCATTATTAACAAATCTATTCCAGCTGAGCTTCATGTTAAAAGTCTTAACTATCTTGCCCAATCACACTTTGCCATATTTTACCAAATCCCCTATATCTAACAAAATAAGAGTTATTTGCTGCTCCTTGAACATATTTTATACTTTCTACCTCTACACAAGCTTTCAGCTCATATCATTCTTTGCATCTGGTATTCCCTACGTCATTACAGATGACAAAGTATTCTGTAGTTATAGACCACAAGAAGAACTACATATACCTAATAAGTGGGGTACCACTTTCCAAAATGAATTAAGCTTTTTTTTAAGTTTGGGTTTTTGTCCACTAGAAGTTTGAAGTACAATTAGGAGAAAGGAGTGGGAGAAGGTAAATGTTAAAATGAATTGAAGGAGAAAGTGACAGGTAGATTAGATAGGAAGTTATCATAATAGTTCCAAGCAACAGATGATGAAGACCAAATTACAGTTAAAGGTGGTGACTTGAGAATACAAACTTACCACTTCTCCCTTTGAAAACTCTACTAAAATGATAGAATGATCAAAAAGGAATAAACCCACAAGGCCAAAGATAATAGAAGATGAGAAAACATTAAAATTTTAGCAGCCAGAAAGCAGATGGGTAAGTGGAAACTGACTCAAGAAACCTCTGCAAACAGAAGCTTAAGCCAGCAGGGGAGAAATCTCAGAAACAAGTCAACATGAACCATAGAATTTCATAAAGACACAGGAATTGTAGGTCCTAGGTACTTCTGATTGTGAGGGTATGGCTAAGGCAAAAAACAATGAGTACTGGATAAAAGTCTATATAGGAAGCAGTTAGACTTATATAAAGCCTTCATGAACCATATAGTTGAGCAAACTTCCCCTCCCTTACCCATGGAAAAGACTAGATAGAGATTTACTCTTTGAAAAGGTAGAACCCATGGCACTTTGAACTGGGACACCAGATTTGTCTGAAAACTGCGTCTTCCCCATGAAAACAGGCGAGTTTGACCACGCCAGCTTCTTTCTTCAGGGTGGCTCCAAGAATGCTGGCAGCCATTCTCATAATCTCAAGACAGAAGCCTAGAAAAATCCCCTCTGAAAAGACTGACCTTCACAAGATAAATTAGAATTACTGACATTTGAAGCTCTGTAATAAAATGAATAGTCATTTTGTTTAACACTGACATCAGCAGATAACATTCATGCACAGGGAGATTTCAATTATCTTTTTGGTACCTCACACTCAAATATCAATGGACAGTCAAGGACCAGATATTTAAGCAAAGTTCCTCTCTTGATACACTGAAAAGCTGAAAAAGGAAAAAAAACTTTGAGGAAAAGAGAGCAGGAAGCAGAAAATAACCTCATAGGACCTATATATAATCAATAGTCACAGATGAATAGAAAAATATCTTGATTGTATTTATGAGACAAGAACAAGAAGTCATAAAAAAGGAACACTGTGTGTAAAAGTATTCTTTAAATTTAAAAATTATGATAACAGTTATACTTTTGGTAATGGTGGAGTAACTTGTATTAGATTAGCCTTCCAACAGATAATGATAAACTCTGGGGGAAAATATAAAAACAATGATTTGAGGGCATTGGAGACAACTTAAAGCAGACAGAAACTGGAAGAGAGTCGGTATTTGAAAGAAGGGAATTGCACTGATTCTGCATTTATGTGGTTTTTCACCCAAAGGCTCTTCCCAGTCTGCACTGCATGGGGTAGCTGGAGCTTAAGCAGAAAACTGCAGTCATAACTGATTTGAAGATTAGGAGGAAATAGTTTGAGACTGATGGAATGGCTGGAAAATGATGGGAAAATCTCAGATAGGACGAAGGTAAGGCCCTGTAGGAACAAAATCTTCATATAAACTCCCTCAAACTCTTGGCTGGCCTTGATTAATCCATGTGCAGAGGACCTGGCAGAAAGCAACAACTAGAAGGCTGAAAGTAATGAGTGAAGATTTTAGCTCACGGGAGAGTTTGAAGTTTGAACTCAGCCACTTGAATTGCTTGATAGAACAAAATCAACACTATTTAGATAGTCTCTACAATGACAAAATTAGAAATACTACTAAACATGTGAAGAAACACTGGATGGAAACCATAGTAGGTTAGAGATGGCCAAAGAAAGGAAGCAGTGAACTTGAAGATACATCAGTAGAAAATATCCAATTTGAAGATGAGGGAGAAAAAATATTGGAAAAAAAAAAAAAAGGAACAAAGACTCAAAGACTCAAATTGTTTACATTATATTTACTTGTATTCTCAGAGAGAAGAAAATGGGGCAGAACAAACATTTGAGGAAATAACGGCCAAATTTTTCCTAAATTTATGGAAAAAACACAAATTTAAAGATCCATGAAACCCACCTTAGATAAATATAAAGAAGGCCACACTTAGGCACATTTTCATCAAACTGCTAAACACATAAAGGGAAGAAGCAGCCAGAGGGAAAAAAGCTCCATTATAAACAGGGGCACAATGAACCAATTACTACTAATTTCTCATCACAAACAATGGAGGGCAGGAAATAATAGAACAAGATCTTTAAAGTGCTGGAGGAAGCAGAAACTGTTAAATTTAAGTCCCATATCTAGGAAAAAAATCTTAAAAAGTGAAAGCAAAATAAATACATTTTCAGAAAAGCAAATATTTGAGAGTCTGTTCTCAGCAGAGCTGCTTTACATAAATTTTTCAGGTTGAGGAAAATTAGATGGAAATTTACATAAAAGAATGAAGAAAATCTGAAATGGTAAATATTTGGGTAAATACGAAGGACTATATTTTTTTCTTATCTTTAAGCGAATATGATTATTTAGTGTAAATATAACTATACTGAACTTGTGGGTAATTATATATGATGAATGAAAATAATATCACAAATGATGAGATGGTAAACAGAAATAGACTATAAGGCTCTTGATTATGGTTTAATTGAGATATGATTTACATACCACATAATTCATCCATTTAAAACATACAATTTCATGGCTTTAATTATAAGCATAGTAGGGGCTTTGAGGATGGCTAATATTGAGTTTGAAATTGTTTTCAATGCCATGATGTAAACAAATATGCACTCCAATTCACCTCCCCAAATCTTCCCCCAAATTGCCCTGGGAAACACAGATTAGTCACTTAATATAAGTGATGGTTACGAAGTTATGTCTACTTCAATCAAGTCTCTTAATAATCTAGATTTTAAAAATCAGGAATTTAGAATTGTACAAATGTTACATGAAAACAGCAAAGGACAGAATGACTGGAGTTTCTGTAATAAGGACCTATACAGGAAGAAGTGATATGTGTAAAAACTTAACAAACAAAATAAAATTTTTGAAATGACAACACAGTTTGAGTCTAATCACCAACTTGAATAACTACTACTTGTTGACAACATCACAAATGGGGAATGGATGGATGTAGACTATATTGTCTATAGAAGACAATACCCTAACAAATTGTAATTTTTCAATCAAATAAGAAAAGTTAAGGCTGGCGTATTAAAGGTGCTCAAATAAACTTGTTGTTTGTCAAATAAATTTCTATTTAGAGAGAGACAATGCTGCATAGTACAGTGTTTCTCAAATGTAAGTGCATTATTCTTAAGGTATTATATGACTAAAATAAATTTGCAAATTAGAAACAATTATATGAGACCAATAATATTTAAATAAAAATAATTTAATATAATTCATTTTATTTTACTAAAATTACTAATGTTGGATTTAATGTAGGGTGATATTTTTTCAGGTCTGGTTCCATATTTAATGTATTCACATATTTTTAAATATAATGTTACTAATGTGGACAATGCCTCTTTATAGAAGTATGCTGAACAAAATGGCATTAATATTCACTGAGCTGTACACTAAAGATTTCTGTACTTTAATAAGTTAAACCTTTATTTAAAAATATTTTTCACAATGAAAAGGCTTTGTTTGATAGTATAGTATGATCAGACTTGCACTTAACAAAGTCCTGCTCAGAAACAATCTTTGACTGCCTATTTTAATAATGTGTCATTGTTAACATTATAGAACTATCTTTTATTTAAGTACATGTTTAAATATTCCCATTATTTAAATCTGCATTAAATAATCTGATTCATGGGATTTGGAACAGGGTATTTAGCACCACAGAATTATTTCAAAAACGTACATACAAAAATAGGGTTTGTACAAAAAAATGACTATTTCAAATTCAATATGGCACTAACTGCTGCAATGCATGTTATTTTGAGCTCATGCTACCTTCATTACCATGTGCTATGTTATGAATAAATCCTCTTTGAACCACCATGACACCTTCAGTTTTATACTGCACCATGACATTTTTTGCATTTCTCTATCTAGCCAAGATCGTAAGAGAAAACACAACCAAATAATTGCTCTGAAACTGTAAGTCAGGGCTTTGTTATGAGGTCACTAAGATTATTTACAGTATCATTATGTTAAATATCTTAACAAGATGAAAGCACAATTTAAAACAGCCAAACAATTTTCTTTTATTCATAGCACTTACCACTTTCTAACATATTATATATTTTACTTCTTTGTCTATCCCCTCCATTCCCACAGGAATGTAAGCTCATTAGGGCAGCAACATATTTCTCATGTATCTCAAGTGCCTAGAATAGTATCTAACACATAAGTAAGCACTCAGCAAGTATTTGTTGAAAGAATGAAAACTTATTATAAGATGACATGTGGGATCCCAACCTTTCAGGATTTCCAAGTTGAGAAATATTGGAATGGAGGAAAAAGCTTTGGCTTAGGAGCCAGAGAGACCTGAGTTTGAATCTATTTCTTAGCTATTACCTTTTATTCTGCTGCTTACTAGCTGTATGACACTGGGCAAGTTACTTAAATATAGGTAGACTTGTTTTTTCCCCCAATAAAATGTAAAGTCAGTTAAAAGTGGGGATAATGGTTAATACATAAAGTGTATAAAATACTAGCAGATATGGTGATTATCATTATTATTACTAGTACAGATATCACAGAAAAAATATTTAATCAAGTAAAAACAAACGTTTCCATGTCATCACAGTTTTTCCCTCTCTTATTTTATCTTATTTATAAAAAGGTAAAATAGGAAACAGGTTTGAAATAAATGAAAAAAAAAAAAAAGAGAGAATCCGAAACTTCCACCAAAACAACTGAAAAAAAATATTAGAAGATTTTTTTCATTATAATCATTTGTCAGATGTTAAAAGAGTTTCGTTATAATAGGGCTATAAAATGAGCCAAAAGCAAAGCATCAACAAGAAAACAGAAATACAGGAAATACATAAAATAGAATGAAGATCACTGTGTGACCTCAGCTGTACGGGAGTGGTTTTTCTCCCCATTAATTCATGTATACTTCATCCACCAACCTTCTTGCTACTTTCAAGCTCTGCTTGGCTCATCAGGAAGCTTAACCCTCAGGCCAGCCCTGAAGGAAGAATTAACCTACTTATTGAACCCTTAGGCAGTGTGCATGGCCAGGAAGCTGGGTATTTGGAAAACACAGAGAGGTGATCTCAGCATTTTACTGCAATATCCCATAACCACTGAAGAAAGAGGGTAAAAATGATTTACTATATTAAGAAAAAGCAGTGTAAATTTATTTCTTGGTTTAAGTTTTATTGCCAAATGGAATTCTCAAAATACTTTGGAAATACACGTAGATTTAAGATCCATTTCAGGTAAATCTTATTTATTTTAAAAAGGAAGGATAAAATATTACTTAGTTAAAGGCAAAGGACTTATTAGTATTCACAATTAAGGTAAAAAAAAAGCCAAACAAACCAATTTTGGATGACTAAATTCAGACTTAATCCAAACCATGTTCCAACAGTGCAAATAGGTATTGGTAGATAAAAATGGATTTGCCTGTTAACATCCTAAAAACAATAAAAAAAAAAAAACAGTTAAAATACACCCCTGAATATAACTCAGGTGTTAACAGCCAAGCAAACATGGGTCCATAAACTTTCCCTTGCCCTTGTCACCTAGTACTACCAATGTGGTTTGCTGATCTCCTTTAATTATAATGTGCAGTAAAAATTATCTTAACCAGCCTCCACTTAGTTGATTCATTCTATTGCCCTGCACTCTTCTTTTACTCTTTAAAAACATGACTGATATTCACCTTGCTGAAGGTTCATGGCTAATAAGCTATTCTCTAGTATGGTCAGATACTTCTTCCTCCAGGTAAACTTATTAAAGGTCAATTGTGTTTGTTTCCAATACTGTTTATACCTGTAGTATTATTTGTTGCTTTTGTTACATAATCTAATTAACTATGAGTACATAAAAAGCACCAATAATATATGAGTGAAAAAAAAGAACTATAGCCTATAAAAACAGCAACAAACTAAGCTGAATGCCCTAAAAGAACGCTATAATAAAGAGATCACTAAAAATTAACTTGAATTAGGGACAGATGAGACATCCAAAAGATTAGAAGAACAATTATAAATATCTAAAAGTATTCTATATTCAAGTTGTTTCAAAACAACTTTAGTTTCTTTCTCCAAAGAAATCAAAATGGGAAATCATACATCATGCATTAAGGGTGTGAATTTTGTAAGAACACTGAGAAGACCATCATTCAACAAACCATACTCAAAGAAAAGATCTTGGCAGCTTTATAGCTATGGATTGGTGAATGAATGCTGTTTTGTTTCAAAGAAAGTAAAATGCTTGTCTTAACATTTTATTAGTCCTAATACAACCAACTTTTCTAAAAAGTTAACTGACCAATTACAGGTCCCAAATGTATTATTTAAAAGGGTTCTACTATATTAATCTTAATTGTTCCTCCTTAGTCTCCAAATGCGGGAGGCTTCAGATGGCAGGTTTTCCCATCACCCTTAAATTCTACTGAAAAGCATATGCTAAAAACATAAACCATTAGTTGGAACGTAAAGATCTCTAGCTGAATTTATTTTTAAAATTTCGAAGAGTAAGTAACAACAGGAATTATAACTGAGAAGGATAAGCAAGAAGAGAAGCAAGAGTAAATAGGTATAACAAAAACACAACTTTGAAAGGAAAGAGAGAAGGAAGAATAAGCATACTAAAAACAGAAACAGGAAATCAAAGAAAACAATTTAAATAACACAAAAGGATGGATGACTGACGTGAATGAAACCTGAAGAAACAATTGTAATTTTTAATATAGTGAAACAGGTTCATCAACTGGAAAATGGTTAAAGTATGACGCATTCATTGTGTGGAGTTCGATGTACAGTCATGCATTGCTTAATGAGGGGGATATGTTCTGAGAAATGCGTCCTTAGGCGATTTCATCCTTGTATGAACATCTTAGTAGAGTCCATTTACACAAAGCTAGACAGTACAGCCTGCCACACTCCTAGACTCTATGGTATAGCCTAATGCTCCTAGGCTACAAACTTACACAGCATGTTACTGTACTGCATACCGTAGGCAGCTATAACACAATGGTAAGTATTTGTGTATTTAAACATATCTAAACATAGAAAAGGTACAGTAAAAATACAGCATAGAAGATAAAAAACAGTGTACCTGTATATGGCACTTAAAATGTATGGAGCTTGCAGGATTGGCAGTTGCTCTGGATGAGTTTGTGAGTGAATGTGAAGGTCTAGGACATTGCTGTATATTGAGGCTACACTAAATTTATTAAAAAAAATTTTTCTTTCTTCAATAATAAATTAACCTTAGCTTACTGTAACTTTTTTACTTTATAAACTTTTTAAAACTTTTTGACTTTTATAATAACCTTACCTTAAAACACAAACCCACTGTACAAAAGTATTTTATTTCATTATATCCTCATTCTATAAGAATTTTTTATTTTAAAAATTTGTATCTTTTTTTAACTTTTTAAATATTTTTGTTAAAAACAAAGACACAAACACACATATTAGCCTCAGCCTACACAGGGTCAGGGTTATCAGTATCAGTGTCTTGCACCTTCACATCTTGTCCCACTGGGAGATCTTCAGGGGCAATAACATACGTAGAGCTGTCATCTCTTATGAAAACAATGCCTTTTTCTGGAATACCTCCTGAAGGAACAGCTTGAGGCTGTTTTACAGTTATATGTATGTATATGTGTGTATATATATATGTATATATATATGTATGGAATATGCTCTAAAATATGATAAAAGTATAGTAAAAACATAAACCACTGACATAGTTGTTTATTATCGAATATTATGTACTGTTCATAACTGTATGTACTATACTTTTATACAACTAGCAGCACAGAAGGTTTGTTTATACTAGCATCACCACAAATACTTGAGTAATGCATTATGAGCCCTACAACATCACTAGGTGATAGAAATATTTTACCTCCATTATAATCTTAGGGGACCACTGTTGTATATGTGGTCCATCATTGACTGAAACGTTATCATATGGCACGTAAGTGTAGTTGCTAAAAATGATAGAAATGAAGATAAATAAAAAAGTACCTGCACATAATTGAAGATTTTAACATTCTTTTCTCAGAAATTGATAGAACAAGCAGAGAGCAAACCAGAAAAGATGTAGATGTGAACAACTATCAACTGGACTTTTTAGAACCCTACACCTAACAGATACAAAATATACATTTTTTTCTAATATATATGAAACACGTGGTATCTCACTGAGTTTTAATTTCTATTTTTAAATTAATGAGCATAAACACTGTCATATTATTATTAGCTACTTGGCAATTATTTTCTTTCTCCTTGATGATATTTTCAAAATTTATATAAATTTAAGGGGTACCATTGCATGGATATATTGGCTATTGTAGATGCTATTGTTGCACTGCCCAGATTTTCTTAACCAGGATAGTGCAACTATACTTGAAGTCCTGTTAATAGCTTACACTTGCCTCTTCTTAGAGGACTGCTGTTGGCTGGTGAGAGCCAACTCCTCCTATAGGTGCCACTTTGCTTGTAATGCCTAGAAGACTATCCCACCCTACCAGAGGCAGTCCATAGCCAATGACTGACTGATAGGGTGGTACAACAGGCCAACTAGCTATCTTATGTCTGGGCAGGACCAGCTTTGGGATATAATTCATGCTTCAGAGCTCCCTATAGGATTAAGCTGAAGCTAGACTTTTTCGGAAACCACATATTTGCTTAACTTCTTCCCCTGTCCTATTCTGTTTCACTTCCTCCCTTACAGGAATCTCCTGACAGAAGATCAATGTCTAATGTATCACTTGTACGAAAATTGCTGTTTTAGGCTCTGCCTTTAGGGAACCCTACCTAGAACAGTTGCTATCAGCAGTGGTCATTGGAAGCATGGTCTGGAAAAGGTTGTAGAGTTCCTGGGAAGCTGTTACAGTGCAAATGTTAAAACTTTTATATAGGTAAATAGGGACATGATATAGATAAAAAGAAGGTACTAAACTGTGTCATTTCTCTGGTATTCTAGAGCAATGGTGGAGAGTAAGTATTAGGACTGTGAAAATGGGTGGTTATTGCTGAGCACCACTGAAAACAGAATGAGGGGTTAGGTCAATTAAGCACTAACTTATAGCAAATAATAAAAATCAAAGGGCAAACATGGTTTATAATTAGAAATGTGACAATTATAAGATCGGCAGAATTTAGAGAAGCCTAATTTCTCATCCCAGTCAAGTCTTGTACACCAAATCAGCACCCTGATAGAGAAGATTACTCTAAACCTCTGGGCCTGTGGAAGGGACCCACTCTTACTTGTTAGGAGATAGGGCCTGCATCTTGCTTACGACTAGGCAAAGGCTGCAAATGAGGATGGTGCCTCATAGGATAATGCTTTCCTTTCTCAAGATGGCCTCACTTTACCTCTTGGCCACCATAGCAAAAACTAGTGTCAAATCTCAGCATAGCTTCATGGAAAAATCTTGACCTGCTATAGGAGGAAGGAGGTTTAATGCCAACAGAAAGTGACAGCACGTGGCTAATTGGAATTGGCAGAGTATGACTGGGAATAAATCCTGAGGGTGCTGGACCAAGAAAAGCATAATACAAAGCCGCTTAATGGAGGAACTTATCCATAACTCAGAATTAAGACTCTGAAAAGGCCTCTGCAATCAGTATTTTTTTTTTTTTTTGCCAGACAGAGTCTCACTCTATTGCCCTGGATAAAGTGCTATGGTGTCATCATAGATCACTGCAACCTCAAACTCCAGGGCTCAAGTGATCCTCCTGCCTCAGCCTCCCAAGTAGCTGGGACTATAGGGACTACCATGTCCAGCTAATTTTTTTCTATTTTTGGTAGAGACAGGGTCTCACTCTTGCTCAGGCTGGTCTCGAACTCTTGATCTCAAGGAATCCTCCCACCTTGGTCTCCCAGAGTGCTAGAATTATAGGCATGAGCCACCACACCCAGCCAACTGAAGTCAGTTTTTAATACACAGATGGGGTGGTTCTTGCATACATGAAAAGGGTGAAAACCCACACTAACTAAAATAGATATACACTAACTAATGTTGTAAACTGTTCAGGACATAATAAAAACCTCAGAGAAGTGGGTATGCTGAAGTGGACATGTTATATAAGGCCAAAACCTAGCTAATGATGTTTCCTGGAAGGATCTGTAAGATACTTCATTTACCATTGAGTACCTTAGTAGTGACTGTCTTCTGTAGATGGGGACTTTGAAGGTGATGGTGTACCATCACCTGGTACCCTTCCTATCAATGCGGATGATTTGATCCAGGAATAGCAGAAAGTTTGAAATGGCAACCAGGCAGTGCCTGACCCACAAGAATCTATGGAGATGGCTCATAGACCCTGATGTTTCTAGAGGCAAGATATACAGGCAGCCAACAAAGATGTGTGTGAAATATATTCAAGAGACCAAGATTAGATGAGCAGGAAGATGAAGTCAGCCACTTCAACAGAAAGTTGTAATCCCTTCCTCAGTTTCCAGACCTAAGTCAGTTCTGACCCTGAATCCATCAACTGAAATAAAAGCTGGGGTCCACTATTTGCCACAAGACAGGAAGTAGCTGACTTCATCTTTCTGGGATCTGGTTATATGAGCTCTGAATTATACTATCTTATAGTAATAAATCCATTCCAGCTTTAATTTGATGCGTGTTAACATATCTATATCCACCCTTTAACTTTTAAACTATTTTCATTTAAATATTTGTATTTCAGGTGATTTTGTTGTAGGCAGAATATATTTGGGTCCTGTTATTTTTTTAATGTGATCTGACAATCACTGCCATTTAATTAGGGTATTTAGGCCATTTACATTTAATGTGATTGCTGAAGATTAAGTTTAAATCTATTATTTTGCTCTTTGTTTTGGGATAATTGAACATTTTTTGTAATCCCATTTTCTGTCTTTTGTTAGCTTATTAACTGTAACTATCATTTTAGCTTTTTTTTTTTTTTGAAATTTGGTAGGGTATAGTTCACAACTTTAACTTATAATAGTCTACCTTCAAGTGATGTTATTGCTATTATCCCACTTTCTGTATAAGACCTTATAGCAGAAATCTTCCATTTCTCTGTTATCTTCAATAGCTTTTGTGCTACTGTCATGGGTTTTACGTTTATATATCATAAAACCAATAATTATTTTTGGTTTAAACTATCAATTATCTTTAAATGCATTTAAGTAGTAAGAAAACAGTTTTTTAAGTTTACCAACATAATTACCATTTCTAAGGCTTTTTCATTGGTGTGGTGTAATTTTCTGTTCATCTGAAGAGCTTCCTTTAACATTTTTTGTAGTGCAGGTCTGCTAATGATGAATTCTTTCAGCTTCTGTACATCTGAAAAAATTTATATTTCACTTTTGCTTTTGAAAGATATTTTTGCTGTATATAGAATTTTAATTTAACTTTTTTCAAAATTTTGTAGATGTTTCTCCACTGTCTTCAACCTTACAGTTTTTCCAATGAGAAATCTGTCATTCCTATCTATGTTTCACTGTATGTAATGTGTCATCTTTTCTCTAGCTGCTTTCAAAATGTTCTCTTTTTCACTTTTAAGAAATTTAATAATCATATGCCCTAGTGTAGTGTTCTTCATGTTTTTTTGTGCTTGGGATTCAGTGAGATAGTTGGACATCTTGGTTTATAGTTTTCACCAAGTTGGGAAATTTTTCAAGTATTAATTCCTTGAAATATTTTTTGTTCCCTTTCCACCTTTCCTTTAAGGACTTCAATTACACATATATTAGGCCACCTGAAGTTGTCCCCCAACTCACTGATGTTCATTATTTTTCTGTTACTTTTGTGTGTTATCTTGGATAGTTTCTATTTATAAGTCTTCAGTTCACTTCTCTTCTGAAATATCCAATCTCTTATCAATCCCTTCCAGTGTATTCTTAATTTCACACATGGTAGTGTTATTCCTCACAAATTCAGTTAGAATCTTTTTAATTTTCTTGTCTCTACGTAATATTAATTTGTTTCTGCTTTCTTCTATATTCTAACATATGGAATTCACTTGTGACAGCTGTTTTAATGTCCCCATTCACTAATTCTATCTTCTGTATCATTTTTAGTCTGATTTAGATTAATTTTCTCCTCATTATTGGTAGAAAATATTTTGTCTTAGTCTGTAGCTTATTTTGTCATTACTTTCTACCATTCAAATACCAGAAGTTTTCAACTGTGCTGAAGTCCAACTTATCTTTTTTATTTGTGGTTTAAGTTTCTTTGCCTGTTATCTACAAAATTTTTTGCCTAGCCCACAAAGATTTTATCTTACAGTTTCTTAAAGAACTTTTTTAGTGTTGGTTTTTATTTTTATTATAATATCTATTTAAAATTAATATTTGTATATAGTAAAATATGGCTCAAGGTTTTCATACACTCCTTCATTCACATGGTTCCAGCACTACGTATTGAAAAGACTATTCTTTCTCCATTAAATTGCATTTGACCCCTTTGCCAAAAAATTGTGTATTTCTGGGTGCTCTATTCTTTGTTATCTTTAAGTCTAGCTTTATGTCATTATCACACTGACTACTGTGACTTTATACAACATTATAAAATCAGGTAATGTGAGTACTCTGATTTAGTTTTTCTTTTTCAAAATTATTTTGGCAACTTATTGCTTTTCCCTATAAATTTAAGAATTAGTTTGTCAATTTCTAGGAAAAAATCTGTTGATTCTTTTAATGGGGATTAAATTAAATTTCATTATATTAATACATCAATTTGGAGAGAAATGACATTAATGATATTGAATCTTCCCATCCATAAGCATGTTATTTCTAATTTGTTTCCTCAGTGTTTTATAGTTTTCAGTATATAAACTTAAAGCATATTTTCTTAGGTTTATCCCTAAATATTTCACGCTTTTTATATTAGAATGGTATGTCTTTAAAAAAATTTTATTTCCAACTATTCACTGCTAGTACATTTTTGAATTTTGATCTCGTATCCCATGAGACTGCAAAACATACCTATTAGGTCTAGTACCGTTTTCATAAATTCTTTGGAATTTCTATGCAGACAATAACATCATCCACAAATACAGATAATTTTATTTATTCCTTTTTAATCTATAAATCTTTTTTTGTAAATACCTTTAATCAGGCAAAGGAAGTTTCTTCTATTCCTTGTCAGCAAAGATATTCTACCATAAATCTATGTTAATTTCTTTCTTTTCCTACATCCACTGAAATTATTAAAAAAAGTCTGGTGATATGGTATATCATACTGATTACAGAATGTTGAGCCAATCTTGCATTTCTATCGTGTCTTTGTCTGGTTTTGGTGTCTGGATAATGCTGACCTCATCAGATCAGTTGGGGAGTGTTCTCCCCTTTCTATCTCTTGAGATGGTTTAGGATTGGCATTTCTTCCTTAGGGGTTGGTAGAATTTGTGAGTGAAGCCATCTGGGCATGGTGCTTTCTTTATGGTAAGGCTTCTAAGCTACAAATTCAATTTCTTTAATATACATAAAACTATTCAAGTTTTTCTACTTGAATGATTTTTGGTAGTTTGTGTCTTTCAAGGAATTTGTCTATTTCATCTAGGTTATCAAATTTATTGACAAAGTTATTTATTGATTATTATCCATTGAATACCTATCAGATTTTTAGCAATGTCCCCCTCTTTCATTCTTAGTTTTGGTAATTTGGGTCTTCTTACTTGTTTTCTCATTTAGTCTGGGTAGATGTTTATCAATTTTTGTCATCTTTGCAAAGAACCAGCTTTTGAGTATTCTAATTTTCTTCACTGTTTTTCCATTTTCAATTTCACTGGTTTGTACTCTAATCTTTATTATTTTTTCCTTCTTCTTGCTTTAGTTTACTTTTTTCCCTTAAAACATTTATTGATTCAAAACTTTCTTGGTTTCTAAAATAAGTTACTAAAGCATATTCCCTCCAAGTACATCTTTAGTTGCATTGTAGAAAATTTGTAATATGTTTTAA
The DNA here is from genome assembly GCF_041146395.1 of Eulemur rufifrons. NCBI lineage: Eukaryota > Metazoa > Chordata > Mammalia > Primates > Lemuridae > Eulemur > Eulemur rufifrons. The sequence goes on along the minus strand of NC_091005.1, from coordinate 14,508,376 downwards.
TTTTCATTTGATTAAAAACTTTTTTTTAATTTCCCTGTGACTGCCTCTTTGACTCATGTCATTTAGAAATATGTTTGATTTCCACAAATTTGGGATTTTCCAGATACCATTCTGTTATTGATTTCTAGTTCAATTTGTAGTTCACCTGTTTGGATGGGGTGTTTTTCCTACTTTCATTTTCTTAAACAGCTATTATAAGAAAATAAAACTTCAAAAAATAAGGAATATGTCACATAAGGTTGGATTCAAATATCTGATGGTTCAAGTGATCCTCCTGTCTCAGCCTCCCAGAGCGCTAAGATTACACATTTGAGCCACCACGCCTGGCCCTATCTCTACCAAAAATAGAAAAAATTAGCCAGGCATGGTGGCATGCACCTGTAGTCCCAGCTACTCAGGAGGCTGAGGCAGGAGGATCACTTGAGCCCAGGAGTTTGAGGTTGCAGTGAGCTATGATGACACCACCGCATTCTAGGCCAGGCAACAGAGTGAGACCCTGTCTCAAAACAACAACAACAAAAAAATCCCAAAAAACCCTGATGACTCAATGCATGAGTTTAAAAATCCAAAGATATTTTAAAATAGGAAGTATTATAATAGTAAATAGTTCTCAATATGAACTTAATGAAGTTACATGTGCATACAATTAATAACGTAAGAGACCAGAACCAGCAAACGAATGCAGATAATGAATACGTTACCTCTTCACACGCTTATCTCCCAATCTCTTCTCAGTATGATCCAATAACCCATTCTCTATACCTCAGTTACACTGGTCTTCAGTTCTTGTATGCAGTCATGTTCTTTTTCTGCATCAGGATTTCCTGAACATATTCTCTATGTGGAAAATACTTTCTCCCTCATTTTGTCTAAGTTCTCTTCAACTTTCAGAGATTAAATTCACTTTCTTTAGGACGTCTTTTTGACAAGCCCTCCAGGAATCAGGTCTTCCTTGTCAAGGATCAGGGGTACCTTTTCATGATATCCTATACCTCCCTTTCGCAGAATTTATGATTATAATGAAAAATAAAACATAAGGAAAGATTAAGTCAGATTATCAGAGATGTTACAACTTCGCTAAAGGTTCAAAATCAACTACTCAAAAAAGTCACCAAATGAGAAATGGGGCGGCCAAGTAAACAGACTTAACTAAAAGCTGTTTTTTAATGAATGTCATTTCTCTTTTGAAGACTACTCTGAAAGTAGAATTATACCTTCAGAAGAATATTTATTGCATGAGTCTTTTATATCAATACCTAATATATCCAAGAGAATATAGTTTAATAAAATGTTGTATAGAGCAGGGCACACACAAAACTAACCAAAATAAGAAATCCCATTCTTCTGCCTTCATAGATACAGACAAATAGATAATCTATTTCTCTAAGATATTTCTTGCTTTAGAAAAGAAAATTCATACACAAATGTAAGTTTGGCTCAAATAGCTCTCCTTTTCCAAATGGAATCCAAAAAATAAAGGCTTTAGAGTCTAAGTTTCTTGCAAACTTTTAGGCAAAAAATAAAATAAAAAATAAATAAATAAATTTAATGGGTGAAGGCTGTGAGAGGGAAATCTTTGTCTTTCATGAACACTTGGAACCTTAATTTCTTTTAGATAGCGCTTGATGACATTATGAGGGAGCACTTGTAGAAATATACAGAGCTTTCCTGGCAATGGAGTTGGAAGAGCTGCCTTCCCCATGTCTCTCAGGTTCACTTTTTAAATTATGTGGAACACTTTTAGACAGACACTGGCACTCATAAATTATACAGCTCATTTGCATATTCCAGTCATGAAACATTATGCAAAGTGACATGATTTGCATAATGGATTCCTCTTGTCGCTTCACTTGCTGCGTGTGCTTTTAAAAAACAAAATGAAATAAAATGAAAGCATGAAAAGGTGAAAGCATCAAGTTCCCAGCCTTGCCTGTCTCCTCCCCAACTACAATATCAACTGTTTTCATTTCTACAGAGGATTGGGGGTAAAGGGACAAAAAGCAAAGATATACACACATACAAACAAACAAAGAGCTTTCATATGAATTTTGTTCTTAATTACAATATACCTACTTTCTCAGTGGAATCCTTGACCATAAATAACCCATCTGTGCCAAAAGCGATGGAAAGAAAACAAAATACTGGGATAAGAAAAAGACTTTATGGAACTTTTTCTTTAAAGAAAAAAAATCTCCTATGCCTGTGATATTTAGGAAAGGGGTAGTCTTCCTCTTTGTAACTAAAAGATAGAATTAAAAAAATTAAAAATGTTAAAAGGTACCAGTTACTTTCTTATTGGAAGAAAGCACATCTTCCAATAAGAAGATAAATGGTCTGGAGGAGGGAATTTTTTTCCCCTCTAGAGGAACTTCTGAAGGGTTTTTCTATTTTTAAAGCAGAAAGGAGAAGAAAGGGTTGTGTTTTGATTACTTAAAAAATATGTAATGGCTACATATATTGCAAAGGATGAGGCAGTGTCACGTCGACTTCTATCCGCTCTACTCCAATAAGCAGGCAACGTTCCCTCAGCAGTTGCTAGTTTTGCTGCGGGCTTTCCCTGCCCCCCTGCACCAGTGCGAAAGGCAGAGTGTGCCAAGCGGCTGGCGTCTGTACCCTGTGGGAAAAGTTAACTGTAATTCTTCGGCTTTTAAAATCAATTAACCCGTGTGTTAATTAACGTCAAGTCGACGAGAGGAGGAGGAGAAGAAGGGGAGGGAGGGAGGAAAGAAAAAAGCTGCAAGGGCGGATGGCAGAAGAGTTGGCACGGTGCCATCCATTCAGGGGCAACGCCACAGTTTCGTGCGATAGCAGCAGCGGGTATATGTTACGGGGCCCTGTATGCGGGCCAGACAGTGCGGTAAAGCCAAGGGAGATTATCCAGACCCCCAGGAGCGAACAGCAAGCAGCAACCGAAGGCGCAAGTGCCAGGATTACAGCGTAGGCTGCTCCAACTATGAGCCCTTCCTCGGATCCTGGGACTCGGCTACTTGGGGTTTGGGGGTCTTCCACACCAAAGAGGCACAAAGCTGACTTTAATCACTTTTTTTTCCTTTAAACTCGATTCTGCCGCAGTGGAGCCAGCACAGCGGATGTTTTCACACCCAGCAAGACAAAGGCCGTCGTCTCCGCCATGACACTGTACCGTTCCATCAGAGGCCGGGATCCTGGACTCCTTCAAAAATCAAAAAGAGACAAGGAAAACAAACAACAAATACAGCAACAAACAGAAAAAATTAACCACCACCAAAATCGTTTGCCCGTTTGCCCATGCCAGGGGTGATCTGGGCATCTGTTGCAGCAGAAGGCGCTTGTGTGGGGCTATTTTTTTGGGGGGAGGGGGGCAAGCTGTTGGCTTGTTTGCTATTCAATTCGTTTATAATTAACTTTAAAAAAACACCATTCAGCCTAGTCAACAACAAACAAAGAGAAAAAGCAGACATCGGAAGAGAGATGCCATAGGAAGCGGCATGAATACATGCCACAGCCGGTGCCACTTGCCATTCGGAAAACCTCAGGGAAAGATGCCAATTCTACAGCTCCGAAGAAGGCAGAGAAGGGAGCATAAAGGTCTACAAATAGAAATCATAAGGAAAGAATACTGCTTGTACAATCCTGGATTGCAATTGCACACAGTCTCTGCTGGGAGAAGAGAGAGAATATTTAAATGGGGATATAATATAGATGGGCATAAATTAACAGATAGGCACCTATCGATTGCATATAGCCACATGTGTAAGGTTGTATGTGTATATACATACACATATTTTCAGACAGTTAAGCGTTTACATATGTATATATTTTTGTGTTATAGGTGTGGGTATGTAGATAGGTGTATATGTTTACGCATATACACACATATGTGGGATGTATGCATGTGTGAGGAAAAGGAGAGGAAGACAGAGGAGAGAGAAGGAAATGTGTGTATATGCATGTATGTGTGTGCATACATACCACTTTTTGACCCAGGTATACATAGAAGACAAAATAAAAATCATACTCCAGCAGCAAGCAGGCAGCCGAGATTTATCTACATTCACTGCTATCACCAGGGAGATGAATGGGGCCGATCTGAAGCCCTTTTACAAGATCCACTATGGGAGTGAAGGAGGAGGAGGGATGCCACACAGACATGCACAAACTTGAAGGCAGAGGGATTTGGAAGGGGCTACTGAGGAAACCCTGGTGGCATAACGCAGGGGAGAAGAAGGGAAAAGAGGCTTGTCTCTCTCTGTTTTAGGTGATGGTTTTAAAAAAATCTGCAAAAGGTTTCAGGGAACGGCTGGTACTTACGTTGTCTGCGTTGCTGTGGATCCTGAAAGGTGTTCTGTTGGCACCGGGCGCTGAGCCAGGGGCAGGCGCTGGAAACAAAAGGGAGAGACAAAAAAATAAAGTCATTCAATGGGAATATTAATTGCTGCTCTTGTGGATTTTACAAAACACACAAACTGTTTTCTTTTTCTTTCTTTTTTTCAAAAAAAAAAAAATGTGGATTGGCGCGTGTCCCTTTCGCATGGAATATACAAGTAGTATGGGATTTACAGCCCAGTTACGGGACTCAGGATTAACCGCGCTGGCATCTTTTGGGCATATTCTTCCTTTTAATGAATGAGCTTTCGCTGTTAATGAGGAATAATCGTTTGGCTAATGAGCTTTGAAACATTAAGAGAAAAGAGGTTTTTTCTGTTAATCGCTCTGGTGCGACTGCATGGATGGATTACAAAAGACAGCAATAGGAACGCAGTACAAAGGGGGGGAAAATCTCTCCTGGAGTGGGAGAAGCACAGAGATGGGTGATGTGTCCCTGCGTCTTTCCTTCCTTCTCTCTTTCACTCTCTCTGCCAACTGCTATGGGTTTCCATAACTCCGCAATCAAAGTGGATGGTCGGGAAGGATTATTACAAAGAGTGAAGCCTACGCTGTTAATGTCTCCAGTGTTTAATCATCATACAGTAGAATGGTTTTATGCATATTTCATTTGCATATCATTAAACTGTGTTAGCGAGGGGCATTCACAGCCAGGAGAAGTACAAAGTTGGGGAGAGAGGGAAGAAAAAAAAAGTCCCTATGATGCTTATCTTCAAACAGGGACTTGTTTCATGATCTGTCTTCTACTTTTGCTAAAATCATTTTGACTTGGAAACCTTTGAAGTTGGATACAACCTTGGATTCTTCTAATTCCTGCAGAGCGGTATATTTTAAAAAACAGCAGAAATGTTCCTGCACTAGACAATTAAAGGAATATAAACTCCAGTGGGTTGAAACTAGTAGCTCTTTGGGGAATGCAGTGGCAGAGGCTTCTACAAATACCAACACTTAAAAAAAATAATAAAGAGCATCATATTAAAAACAAAGAAAACGAAGACAAGAAATATTAACATGTGGATTATATTTGTTTCTTTTGGGGGGTAATGAACTAAAGAGAATGAAGAAGCCATCGGTAATTTATCTCTTCATTAATGAACAGTTACCTTTTTATATATGTTTGTTTTTGTCCTTTCTTTTTCAAGAGGGATGTTGTCACTTTTGAAGTAATTAGTCAATTATTTTGTAGCTCTGATCTTTTTCCCCTGCACCCGACAGGAAAGAAAGGTGGTGGTTAGGGAATATGTGAGTATTGGGGGGATTTGGGGGGGAGAAAAGGAATACAGTGAGTTCTTTGTAGATCTTATACATGCACAACATATTAATTGGGGGCTTTTAAAGCTCCCTCAATAGGCTATTTCATTCCTGGTAAAACAGCAGCTGGTTAGCTACTGTTGGTGACTCTTCTAATATTACTTAATTTTATTCTGTTGCTGTTGTTGTTGTCTTTTGTTTTTTGTCAGTTAAGAATGAGAATACAATGTCACCCCTTCTTTATTGAGTCTCTTCTCTCCTCCATCTTCTTCACTTCCAATTTCCAAACTGTAAAACAACGTTGGCTTAACATTGAATCCTCATGCACAGTCTAACTGGCACAACTTGATTTGGAAATGAGACGCTGTTTTATATTTAAATTATCCCTCCTCCCCCCTTATCCTCCAAAGCTTTGTCTCTGCTATGAATATTCAGATGAGGCATGATGTGATTACACTGTACAATTACTCCTAGCCATGGTGGAGGCAGGGGCTGCTAGGGAGATAGAGAGCCAGACAGCCTCACAGCCTCCAAGCCAATACGGAGTTTTGTTTTTGGTATTTTTCCTATCTCCTTGGCGCTGTGGCACATGCAGATGTCGCTGTTGTTCTTTATAAAGCCCTAATGATATGCAAAAGCATAACTATTTGGTTTGGATGCAAAGCGTCAACCAAATATGTCTTTAAGAAAGGGGGGAGAAAATCCTGACTGAAGGAATGTCCACATAAATTATTTTTATTTAAATGAATTCAAAGGATGGGTGAGGGCAAGTCAGAAGGAGTCACATGGAAAACATGCATAATATTAATATGCATAAAGAATTCTCACTGAGGAGAATCTCCTCACTACAGCTCATGGGACAAACAGGTTCATTAGGAAATAGCTCAGAGCGACTACAGCATTTTGCTATTTCAATTTTTTCCCTTATTTTAAATGAAGAGTCAGACAGATGTGTTTTCTTTGCATGGCAGCATTGAGATGGATCCAGTCTGTGAAATCTGCTGCCCAAATAGCATCTCTAATGGAAACTGGAACTAAGCAAGGGCACGGATATGGAAGGGAGGAGAGAAGAGAAAATACGTGAAGAGGAGTATATTCAGAGCCATTGCGTGACATTTTGTAGCACAGGAGGTTTTTAGAAACAATCTTTGCTGTATTGGTCTCACATGTGGGCTCCTGATGTAGGGAGCTATCAGGGTTTTCCAAGATGAACACTGAGACAGGCCCTTCTAGGTCTGAGGCCGAGAAAAGCAGCGGCAACTTGGTGTCTGTCCCTCCCTTGTCCCCCCAGCTGTCTACAGCTCAGAAGCCAAAAAGCACAACTACTGCTAATTTGGGGATGCAGTAGAGTATCTCCTGGTCCAGGTATTTGTGAAAGACGGAATTCTTGGTGCTATCATAGTATATGTTGCTAAAGAGCAGATGGAATCGTTCGGGTGCTTAAGAAGGCTTGATAATATTTATGCTGGTTAATTCTCAGGGTGATGATTACTGTGGTTGTCTAACATTTTCAGAATGTTGAAATTACCAGTGTGGATTAGTGCATGTTTACAATGAATACAGATGGACAAATAATGAATAAGCCTATTGGGTGGATTCAGAACTGATAAAATATTTGGACTATTACTCATAGCCTCAAAGGATTAACAAAAAACCAAATAAAGAAGCAGCAGTCAGAAAAAAGAGAGATTTTATCAGTTTTCTTGGTCAGGTGGACATAGTTCAAATTACCTTCATAATTACCTAAAGACAGTTTTGATCTGATCTGTACACTGCACAAATCTCTACTTAATAGCATAATGTTACCTGGAACTGGTGTCTCTAATTATAAGCATGTTCTAAATTCTGCTGCTCTTCACCCATAATCTCCAAAACTTCCATTTATAAATCTCTTTTAACCTCCCCCCCAAGTTTCAACTGTTACACGATTCTCAACTCTTGTTACAATATACCAAATTATAGAATACATTGAATCTATGATTATTTGGTGAATGGCTATTTAATCTGAATTATTCAGACCTTTAACCTTTTATCATTTCCATCTTTGCTGCCAGAATTATGACTGTTAAATTTTGAAACAATATATGTAAAGAATTTAGCACAGTGTCTGCACGTAACAGGCACTATATAAATATTAGATTTTATTACTGTATTCGTATTTTGGTGTGTTGGTTAGTATTTGAGGGAAATAAGGAAAAGGAAATAACACTCAATCTTTACTTTTACTACTAGTGATGCAGGTAAAAGGTTTAATGCAAAAGCATTTAATAGGTATCTATGGTGAATAGACTGAGAATGATCTGTAATCTATAGGTCATATTAGTGCATAACAGAATCATGAAAGGGTTCTTTTAAAGATGTATGTATAATTCTGAAATTATGATCATGTTGTATGGCATCTATAGTCTGGTAAGAGAGCTCTTTCATGGCTCGTATGGAGGGCTATGGGAAGTGAAACATGCTCATTACTTAACCACAATGATGAGGCAATGCCAACTTTCAGTCTTTTGCTAAAAATAAGTTATGCCTTTGAATAGGTAATGTATTAACTATGTTCAAATATCAATAATTTAAATAATATAGATGTGAAAAAGTCTCTATTCTTCCCCTCTTCTACCTATGAGTTCCTAATCCCACCACCAAATAAATAATCACTGTTACTGGTTTCTTATTCATCCTTCCAGATATTTATTTATTATGTCTAGATCTCAATAAGATATTAATATGTTTTCTCTCCTACTTTTTACAAAATGGCAGTTTTTAAAAAAGATTCCTTAGAATTTCCTGCAAACACAATAAATTCATTCATGAATTGACAGCTTAATGTCTTCATTTCTAGTAATCATGCTGATTATTTCTTTTTCTTTAAATTGTCTTATCTCATTCTTGAGGACATCTAGTACAATGTTGAATAGAAATGGTGAGTGGTGATAGTGAACATTCTTACTTTGTTTCCAATCTCAGAGGCTTGTTCCAGATCATAGAGGAGAAAGAATTCAGTTTTTCATCACTAAGAATTATGCCTTTATTATGTGGAAGAGGTTTCCTTCTATTCCTAGTGGTCATTAAATTTTGCCAAATGCATTTTCTGCCTCTGTTGAAACAAGTTACAGCATAAAGCTATTAGCATAGTGAATTACAATGACTGATTTTCATATGTTAAACCAACCTGGCAATCTTGGGACAAACTCCACTTGATCATGATGTATTAATCTTTTCATATATTGAAATATTTGACTTTCTAACATTTTATTAAGGATTTCTGAATCCATGTGTGTGAGAGATACTGGCCTATAATTTTTTTATAATGACTTTGGTATTATTATCAAAGTATTACTGGCATCATAGAATGAGTTGGAGAGTGTCTCTCTCCTTTATACTGTGAAAAAGTTTTTGTAAGATTGCTATTATTTTGTCTTTAAAGGTCGGATAGAATTCACTGGTGAAGCTATGAGGCCTTGAGATTTCTTTGTGAGCAATTTTCAATTATAAGTTCAATTTTTAAAAAATGATCTGAGACTATTCAGATTCTTAATTTCTTGTGTTCAATTTGGTAAGCTGTGATTTTCAAGGAATTTGTGTATTTCATCTTAGTTATCAAATTGATTGGAATAAGTTGTTCATAATATCCTATTATCTTTTTTAGTCTGTTAGAACATTAGTGATGTTCCTCCTTCATTTGTGATATTGGTGATTTGTGCTTTTTTCTTGATAAGTCTTTTAAAATCTATTTTGTTTGATTGATTGATGGATTAAGGGCCTTGCTCTGTTGCCTGGGCTAGAGTGCAGTGACATCATCATAGTTCACTGTAACCTCAAACTCCTGGGCTCAAGAGATCCTCTTGCCTTGGCCTCCCAAAGTGCTAGGATTACAGGCATGAGCCACCATGCGTGGCCCTAAAATCAATTTTATTAATCTTTTATGAAGAATCAACTTCTGGCTGTTGATTTTCTTTTTATTTCTACTATTACTTTTATAATTTACTTTCTTCTGTTTACTTGGGGTTTAATGTGCTCTTCTTTCTTTTAGATTCACAAGGCAGAATATTATATAATTAATTTTACACTTTTCTTCCTTTCTATAGTAATATAGATGTGTAAGGTACTATATTATCCTCTAACAACTGCTTTATTTGCATCCCACACATTTTTATAGGTTGTATATTCATTATCATGTAGTTGAGTTTAAAAAATTTTCCCTTGTCATTTTTTCTTCAACACATGTTATTTAGAAGTATCCTGTTTAATTTTTAATTTCCAATTTAATATGACTGTGTAAAGGGAATATATTCTGTATAATTTCAATTTGAGATGTGTATGTTCCAACATATAGTCTATCTTTTTGAAATTTCATGTGCATTTGACATGAATGCACTCCTGTTCTGCTATTGTTGATTTTCTGTTACACATTTGATTTCTATCTAGTTAATTTCTCTTATTGTTTTTTTTTCCTTCTTTCCATGAGTTTCATTTTCCATTATAATTTCTTGAGAATGTAGTGATATCATTGATTTTCAGCCTCTTTTTCTTTTTAAACAAACATGTAAAGGCTATAAATTTTCCTCTAAGCACAGCCTTAGATACCACTCCCAGGTTTTCATATGTCATATTTTTATTATCATCTGATTCAAAATACTTTCTGATTTATACCATAATTTCCTCTTTGGCCTATAGGTTATTTAGAAGTATATGGCTTAAATTCCAAATCTTTTGGGATTCACAAAATTTTTAGTTATCTTACTGTTACTGACTTTTAGCTTTTTGTTATTGCTGTCTTGATCTGTTTGGTTGTAGTGCACTCTGAAGGATTTTAATCTTTTCACTGTTTTGATACTTGCTTTATGGCAATTTTGGTAAATGTCCACTTGGAAACAATGTATCTTGCCATTATTAGATGCAGTGTTCTACATTTAACTAAGTTATATTTGATAACTATGTTTTCTATTTTGTTGCTTTCAACTTTTCTAGTTGGATTTTATCTTTTATCCATTCTGTTTTCTAGTTGGATTTTATCTTTTATCCATTCTGACAACTTTTGTTTTTTAACAGAAGAACTGAGTCAATTTCCATTTAATGTAATTACTTATGTATTTTGAATTATATACATATCACCTTATTTGTTTCCTACTCCTTTTGAGTTATGTTCTTTCAGTTCTATTTTTGCATTACTTATGATTAATCAAGTATTTTTCTTGTTCCATTTTTTCTCTATTAGCTTGATAGTAACATGTTGTTTTACTATTAAGTGTTATCCTAAACATTATAAATGAATCCCTGACTTACTACAGTCTATTATAAATTAGTACTTTTCTCACTTCCCAGACAGTCCTAGAACTTTAGATTGGTATCGTTTTGTTTACCTCCTCCCATGTTTTGTGTTATTGTTGACATGCATTTTATTCTTCACATTTTAAACCTCACAAGATATTTTCATTTCTCTATTATGCAGTCAAGAGTCATTCAGACTCACCCACATATATACCTTGTGCACTGCTCTTTGTTCATTCTTCCATTTTCATGTTTCCTTCTGAGGTCACTTTTCTTCCACCTAAATAACTCTCTTTGATGTTTCTTTTAGGTCAGGTCTCTTGCTGAAAAATTCTCTGTTTTGTTTATCTATAAGGCTGTGTCATCTTCAGTTTTGAAGGATATTTTCACTGAGTACAGAATTCTAGACTGGCAGTTATTTTCTTTCAGCATTTAAAAGATGTAATTCAATTGTCTTTTGAAATTCATCATTTCTGTTGAGAAGTCAGCCATCAGTCAGACTTGCTTCTCTGAAGTAATGTCTTTTTTTCCCCTTAAGATTTTTCTCTTCATCTTTCATCTTCAGCAGTTTTACCGATGTTCCTAGGTGTGATTTTCTTTGTATTTACCCTGCTTGAAATGTCTGTCTCTTGATATCTTTTCTCCCTTTTGGAAATTCTTAGTGCTTATCTGTTTGAACATTACTTCTACTGCAATCTTTCTCTTCCCTGTAGGGGAAATGTAGACATTTTCGATATATCTCACATGTATTTTATGCTGTTTATTTTCCAGCCTTTTTTTTTTTTTTTTTAAGAGATAGGGTCTCACTCTGTCACCCAGGTTGGGGTGCGGTGGTCATAGCTCACTTCTGCCTTGAACTCCTGGGCTCAAGGAATCCTTCTGCCTCAGCTGCCTGAGTAGCTAGGACTATAATCATGTGTCACCACACCTGGCTATTTTAAAAGTTTTTTTGTAGAGATGGCGGTCTTGCTGTGTTGCCCATGGTGGTCTCAAGCTCCTGGCCTCAAGCAATCCTCTTACCTCTGCCTCCCAAAATGCTGGGACTACAGTTGTGGGCCACTGCACCCAGCTTATTTTCCAGCCTTTTATCTCTTCATGCTTTGGCTTTAATATTTTTTTACTTATCTATCCTACAGTTCAATAATTCTCTCTTCATCTGTTTCCAATCTGCTGTTAAACCTATTTATAGATGCCTTAATTTCAGTTACTACATGTATTTTTCAGTTCTTGAATATTCATATAATTCTTTTTCTGTAAACTGTAGTTCTTTTGTAAAATATTAGCATTTTTGAGCTATTTAAAGAGCTATAACTGGTAACTCCAATATGTGGTTCACTGTGGATCTACTTCTACTGTCTGCCCTTTTTTTTTCCTTTTGGTCCTGTGTCTTGCTATTACTTGCGAAGTATCGAATGGATGCCAGATACTGTGTGTCAAAAATTTTAGAGACTCTGGAAGGTACTCTCCTCCTTTGAAGAAAATTTACCCTATCATATGGGAGGTAGCAAGGCAAACAAGGGCAGATTACCTCAATCCACTTAAAGAGTGAATTGATTTGAAGCTAGATTATAGTCTTTGTAAGGCTCGGATTGCATCTGGTTTACCTCTTCTTCCAGGTCCCATTTCCCTGACAGACCCTGACCTCCAATTTTTGTCTTCCCAGCACTGTGAGATTGCTGAAACCTCCACTGGGTTTCCAGCAGATTTCTGATCAGCTTCTTAGCCTATCATTATGGGCAAGGCAAACTGAAATTATGAGATATACTCTTATTATAAAATCTCTCTGAAATAATGTCATCAAAAAAGGAAGTGATGACATTTGTTCTTTGTGAATCTGTACTTATGCCTAGTGATGAAAATTTCCTTTTCTAAGTGCTTACAAAAGTAACTTTTAAATAATTCATTTTAAAAGCACAACTTGATGTTTTTGAAAATTGGGAATAATTTTTCCTGTTACTCAGGCTTTTGGCACCTCTCCCAAACTGCATATTTTCTCAGAAATACTCTGATTCTGTAAGCTCAACTGCAGATACAGTTCCTCAGGCTCAACTGAAAATTCTCACAGTACCTTTGAAAGTAATATACCTAGGATAGGAGACTTAAATTACAATGATTAGTTGTTCCCTTTTAATCTCTGTTCCTAATCTTACGAGTACAATCTCCACTAAGCAATGTTAGTTTTGCCCATTCTTTTCTTGAAGGTCACTCTGTTTGACAGAGAAAAAGGATTTGAAGAGTAATTTTCTCTCTCCCTCATCTCTCTCTTTTAGTAATCTCTTAACAGAACATCAAAATCCTGCAGCAAGTCTCTCCCTTTTACTTTTCTCTAGAAACAACTCCTGAATTCTTGCACTTATATGCCCCTTCCATATATCTTTTATATATAATCATTTATTACCTAAATTTAACCAGAGTGATCCCTATGAAATCATATTGCTCTTCTTCACATTTCCCCTTCCTTCTTTCCTGACAATTTATTTTGTTCCTACCAACATACCTACTATGTACCAGACACAGTGAAACAGACACACACACTCCTGCTTTGTACTGACTGGATGCAATATAGGCAATAAGCCAATTACAATGCAATGTGATATGCATTAGGTGCAATTTTAGTGTTATTTTGGAGGGCCTCCATTTTTCTTGACTATCTTCCATTTTAGAGATTATGTCCATTAATTTAATTAAATTTAAATAGTCACATATGGCTACGGGCTAACTTATTAGACTGGTAACCTATAGGGCATATTTCATGTTATGTCCAATATTCATCTGTCCTGGCTATGCTAGCTTTAAGATTAAATGACTAATTTTCTTAAGAGTTCTAATTTTTTTTTTTTACCTCTCTAAGAAGTGTTTATCTGTCAATCAAAATTAGATTCATATAATTAGTTTTTCTATCATTTCTTTCATCTACTGAGGATGCAGACTATTAGCAAGGCAAACCAAAAATCTATCAGAAATTAAACTTTTAGCAGAATAAGACTTTGAGAATGCATTTAAATAGCTGACACCCATGATCATTATATACTGAATTTGTACTATTATACTTTAAGCATCTCACTCAGGATTCCTAGAAATATATTACCTGTATGACCAAGAAAATTGTATAATAGAATATCCATATTAAGCGATTACTTTTTTTTTTAATTTTTCTTTCGACCGCCCCCCCTTAAGTGATTACTTTTGGTCCCTATTTTTATGCTTACTCAGATACTTTCTATCATGTTTCCATCAAATTCTGCCCCCTATTGACATTATATTGTCACTAATGAATGTGGTATGTCTATAGCCAGGAATGTAACCTCATGGAAGAGACTGCAACCAAACTGCCAACTTTGGGATTAACACATGGCTTTTAACAAATTATTACAATGTGCAGATAGGCACATACATAATGCATGTATTTCATAACTTTGCATGAAACAGAAATAGTGTTTTTCAGAAGGTTAAAATAAATGGCTAATACACTTAAAGAATGTAGTATAAGGAATTTAGTCTCATGAAGGGAAGGATGTCCTATATTAAGAATTAATTACCAAAGATGATTTAAAAGTTTACATTGGTCTTTTTTAAAAACATAAAAAATACTGTTTAATAAAATCAGATATTACCTTACCTGAACACAGATGAGAATAGAAAAATATCATATGGCTTCTCATATCTTCCAAATATGACTATTGTGCAATATGCGTTTAATGCACACATGAAATATATGAACTGATTTATAGATGGGCACTTAAATTTTTTTTCTAATGAAATGTGTCTGGTTGCCCATATTTTAGTGGACATTAGTGTAAAGGGATAATAGCTCGGGTTTTGGATTAACACAGGCCTAAGGATTCTGTAATGTATAGCTCTAATTATGATGATTCCTGGCATCAAAAATAAGTTGGAAGCTTTCGCATGATGTCTTTTTGGCAATATTTGAAGAGATTATGGGTGTCAGTCAACATTATTTAAGAATGCTCCCCTTTAAAAACTTTAATATTAAAAAATTTAAGATTCAAAACAGATAATTAGGGAATTAATAACATTACAAACCAATTCTTTACTTTTTTATAGGCTTCAACTAGAATTAATAAGCTCCTTTGTGCATTTAAAATAGTATTATGTTTAAAAATTTTTGTAAAATTACTTACAATTTTTCAGGAAACCTTTTATCACACAGAGCAAGACATACCTGTATTTGGGATAAAAATGCCACAACTATTAACAGGGTTATAATAAATGTGCTTCAAACTCATTACCATTACTATAATTATACCTTACATTTGTCTAGGACTTTACAATGTACAAAGCACTTTCATATACACTGTTTCTTTTAAAAGAAAGGCATCATAAGAACAGGAACTGATACTAAATTTTTTTCTATGAATAGTGACACTTTTAAAATGGAGATAGAAACCATGCCTATCATGTTATAATAAAAAAACAGCACATTTTTGCTGAGCTTTTCAAAAGGCAACATGGCAAAGCACAGGCTTTGGAATCAACAGGACCTATGTTGGAATTCTAGTTTTATTTACTTATTAGCTATGTGACTTTGAACAAGCTCCTTAACTTGTCTGCGCATCATTTTCCTCATCTGTGAATTGGGAATTCTGACCCCGAAGAGTGAGATTAAATGAAAAAAAAATTTACATATCCTGAAGGAATACCTAGTATATAGTAAGAACTCAATCAATATGATGACAACAATAATGTTACTATTATTAAGCTGTTCTATTCTTTTTTTTAACCTTCATAACATTTCAATAAAACTTAATATACAAAGTCAATAATTAGATATGAGATAATGACTAATCTTATATCATAGATCAAGTCAGGAAGAGAGAGAGAGGTAGAGGTATGTTTCAGGAGCAAATGAGACAGTATAACCAGGGGAAATGGAACTCATTAGGAAAACCCTAGGATACATCTAAGCTGGTTTAAGTTTATGATGTTTAAACAAGGCAGAAAGTTACACTAAAGACATCACTAGCAATTTTGCTTTAGGAAGAGTAAAATGGAAGCATATTTCTAATGTGAATGTTGAATGAAAGAAAACGGAACAATATATGTGAAATAAGGAATAAAATCATATAAAGTAGGGCAGGGTGAAGGGAACATGAGGCTGGAATACTTTAACTTGTATAAGAAAATTACCTCTCTTACTGAGCATATAGATTATAAGAACAAGGATAAAAGATTGACCTGAACAGTTTGGCATTAAAAAAAACCCCTCTCTGCTCCAGAATAAAAGACCCTAATGAATCTCCTCACAAATGTGTGCTATCAGTTAACCAAGGAGCCTCAATTTAAAGTATTTCTTGTTTAAAGTAAACATCACTATTATTATATAAATAACTGAAATTATATGGCCTACTTACATAAATTAATACCATCTTTGCATTAACAACATTCACTGTTTTTATCTTGTTGTTCTTTAGATAGAGTAGAACATTTAGATAGAAAATTAATATTATTTGAAAGCCTATTCAGATATTGCACGTTTGGTTCCAGACAACTGCAATAAAGCAAACACCACAGTAAGTGAGTCACATGAATTTTCTGGTTTTCCAGTGCATTTAATAAATGTTATGTTTATACTATATTGTAGTCTATTAAGTATACAACAGCATTATGTCTAAAATAATGTACATGCCTAAATTCAAAATACTTTGTTGCTAAAAAATGCTAATGATCATCTGAGCCTTCAGTGATTCATAATCTTTTTTAGGGTGGAGGGTCTCACCTTGAGGTTGATAGCTGCTGACTGATCACGTGGTGGTTGCGGAAGGTTGGGGTAGCTGTGACAATTTCTTTCTTTTTTTTTTTTTTTGAGACAGAGTCTCATTTTTGTTGCCCGGGCTACAGTGAGTGCCATGGCGTCAGCCTAGCTCACAGCAACCTCAAACTCCTGGGCTCAAGCGATCCTCCTGCCTCAGCCTCCCGAGTAGCTGGGACTACAGGCACGCGCCACCATGCCCGGCTAATTTTTTCTATATATATTTTAGTTGTCCATATAATTTCTTTCTATTTTTAGTAGAGACGGGGGTCTCACTCTTGCTCAGGCTGGTCTCAAACTCCTGACCTTGAGCGATCCACCCACCTCAGCCTCCCAGAGTGCTAGGATTACAGGCGTGAGCCACCGCGCCCGGCGACAATTTCTTAAAATAAGACTACAATGAAGTTTGCCATACTGATTGACTCTTTCTTTCACAAAAGATTACTCTATAGAATGTCATATTATTTGAGAGCATTTTGCCCACAGTAGAATTTCTTTCAAAATTGGAGTCAATTCTCTCAAACCCTGTCATTGCTTTATCAACTCAATTTATGTAATACCCTAAAATATTTGTAGTCATTTCAGTGATGTTCACAGCAGATACCATCTCAGGGCGGACCAGATTCCATCTCAAGAAATCACTTTCTTTGTTCATTCATAACAAGCAACTCCTTATCCATTCAAGTTTTGTCATGAGATTGTAGCAATTCAGTCCCATTCTCAGGTTTCACTTATAATTCTAGTTCTCTTGCTATTTCTGCTGCCATATCCATAGTTACTTCTTCCACTGAAGTTTTGAATTCCTCAAAGTCATCCAAGAGGGTTGGAAACAACTTTCAACTCCTGTTCATATTGCTATTTTGACCTCTTCCCATGAGTCACAAATGTTCTTAATGGCATCTAGAATGGTGAATACTTTCTAGAGGGGTTTGAATTTACTTTGCTCCCCTCTGTCAGAGGAATCATTATCTATGGCTGTTATAATGTGTTTCCTATATAGTAAGACTTAGAAGTTGAAATGAGTCCTTGATCCATGGGCTGCAGAAAGGATGCTGCATTAGCAGGCATGAAAAGAACATTAATCTTCTTGTACATCACATCAGAGCTCTTGGGTGACCAGGTGCATTGTCAATGAGCAGTAATATTTTGAAATGAATCTTTTTTTTTCTGAGCAGGAGGTCTCAACAGTGAGCTTAAAATATTCAGTAAACCATGCTATAAACAGATGTGCTGTCATCTAGGCTTTGTTGTTCCATTTATAGAGCATAAGTAGAGTAGATTTAGCATAATTCTTAAGGGCCTCAGGATTTTTGGAATGGCAAATAAGCATTGGCTTCCACTTAAAGTCATCAGCTGCATTAGTTCCTAACAAGAGAGTCAGCCTGTTCTTTGAAGCTTGGAAGCCAGGCACTGACTTCTCTCTAGCTATCAAAGTCCTAGATGGCATCTTCTTCCAATAAAAGGCTGTTTTGTCTACATGGAAAACCCATTTTTTAGTGTAGCCACCTTTATCAATGATCTTAGCTAGATCTTCGGGATAACTTGCTGCAGCTTCTACATCAGCATTTGCTGCTTCACCTTGCACTTTTATGTTACGGAAATGGCTTCTTTCCTTAAACCTTACGAATTAACCTCTGCTAGCTTCAAATTTTTCTTCTGCAGCTTCCTTACCTCTCTCAGCCTTCACAGAATTGAAGAGAGTTAGGGCCTTGTTCTGGATTAGGCTTTGGCTTAAGGGAATGTTATGGCTAGTCTGATCTACCCAGACCAATAAAACTGTCTCCATATCAGCAATAAGGTTGTTTTGTTTTATTATTACTCATGTGTTCACTGGAATAGCACTTTTAATTTCCTTCAAGATCTTATCCTTTGCACTCACAACTTGGCCAAGTGTTTGGAGCAAGAGATCTAGTTTTCAAGCTATCTTGGCTTTTGACATGCCTTCCTCATTAAGTTTAATCATTTCTAGTTTTTAATTTAAAGTAAGAGATATGTGACTCTTCCTTTCATGTGAGCACTTAGAGGCCATTGTAGGGTTATTAATTGGCCTAGTATCAATATTGTTGTGTCTCAAGGAATAGGGAGGCCTGAGGAAAGGGAAAGATATAGGGGAATGGCCAGTGGGTGGAGCAGTAAGAACATATGCAATATTTATCAATTAAGTTTGCCATCTTATTTAGACATGGTTTACAGTGCCCCCAAACAATTATAACAGTAAAATTAAGGATCACTGATCACCATAATAGATATAATAATAAAGAAAAAGTTTGAAATATTTTGAGAATTACCAAAATGTGACACAAAGTCAGCACATGCTATTACAAAAACATCACCGAAACACTTGCTTGACACACAGTTGCCACAAACCTTCAATTTGTAACAAACAAATTTGTTTACAATCTGTAAACAAAATAAAGCGACATACAATAAAACAAGGTATGCCTATATACGCCAGGTGTTTATATAAACTGTGTAATTTCTATGCCCATATTATAGATAAGAAACACTAGGTGATAAGCTTAAATTAATAGCTAATAGAAATGGAAGTAGCATATAAATCACGACTTTTTAACTTGTAAACAAATGTTCTACCCACACTCTCCCCATGCTTTTTCCAAGATCAAATGTACCTGGTTAATTGTAGCACTGAAGAAATGTTATTTCTTCTGGATTCTCCAATTCTTACTCCTTGCCCTCCCAAGAGAGTTCACAATGTGTAGGGTTTCACAAATTATATTGAAATATCATGAAAAAATAACGGTAGCTTGCGTGAAAACATCCTAACAACTGAGCAGGACACACTATAAGGACTCAGTAAACGTCTGCCTTATCCAATTTTAAAAATGAGTCATTAAATATTAAAAAATCATTTCACGACACAGAAATCAAATCAGCCAACATTCAAAAATAAAGTACATAATTTTAAAGAAGATAGGAACACTAAGGTGTTGGTATATTATCCCTGACTATCTTTTATGTTTTCTCTAGACAAAGGATGTCAGAGCAAGGAGGGAACCATATTTGCTCATTGTAAACATTTAGTCTAGAGATTTAAAGGCTGTTTTGCACACCAGGTCTGTAGAGAGACAGGTGATTGCTCTCTGCCACAATTCCAAAGTCCATCTTCTTTACCTCATCAATTTGCAGCTTGGTAGGGGTGAGATGAGGAAGGAGTTCTATTGTACTCCCAGAAGCAAGGGGCTATTTTCCTGCCTGTCATTCTACCAACCTCCCAGAATAAATTGCTACTTAGAAAAAGGAAAGTCAAACATTTATGAAACATATTGCTATTTAGAAAAAAATAAGAATTGTTTTGCAAATAGTAACACTATTAAAAGAGGGGAGAGGGAATAGCATCAGTCATTCTATATTACATATAAGCAGTTTATTAAAGAATTAAATATTTATAGACTATAAAGCAAGGCAGGCGATGAGTCGCAAACAGCTTGCTGAGAAGTACATTATAAAACAATGAGTCTGTCAGTGATTGATAAAGAATGGAGAGTGCAAATGCTTTATAAAATCCCTAAGTTAGCTATGAATTTCCAGACTAGCAGGATAGGACAAAGTAGCCAGCGATGTCACACCAACAGAAGCTCATGTATGTGCCAAAAGCCTTTAGTGAACAAAAGTATACTTCTCTTTGATCCTTCTACCTCCACCTATTATAAAGAAAAGAGTTTTGCAAAGCTCAGAGAACACAAGGGCTTTATGGATGCTTACTCGCAAGTTAATAGAAGTTAGATCTAGAATACCCAGATAACTCACTTTATTTTCTTCTGACTTTTCTTACTAGATAAAAATGTCTTTATCATTTCAATGAAAGATATCCCTTCCTTCCTTTCAGAATCATATACATTAGAGATCAGGTCATCTAATCTAATTCCATCAGTTTAGAGAGAAAGCAACTGGGATTTAGAGGTGTAAAGTGATTGATCCAAGTTCACACAGCTAGTTAATAACAGAATCAAGATTAAAACTTAGGTCTCTCATCTCCTATATCAATATTCTTTCCATAGTATCAACTTCTTTCCCCAATTCCTTTTGAAAATTAAAATTATGAGCTCTTTCTATTCATAATCATTCCTCAGTTAGAAATTGTGAGCTCTTTCTCTTGTAAAATTGTATTTCAATCCGTGTAGAAGATGGTTTTAAGAGAATAAAAACTTTAAGTGGATAAAACTTTAGTCTATATATTCTCTCAGAGAAACAGATACTATAATCTGCCTATCTTTAGTCGTTCTAGAATTTGAGGTAATAGGATACTATTAATGAAACATCAGTCCTTTCTTGAGGAAATTGATGATATGGCTTTCTTTTATACACTAACTAGCTTGGAAGATGAATTATTTTTCATTCTTTATGAGAATGACTGGCCAAGACCTAAAGGTGTTCATAATTTTAAATGCCGGAGGAAGTCATCTATCCTTGACTTTGCGGAAG
The DNA here is from genome assembly GCF_041146395.1 of Eulemur rufifrons. NCBI lineage: Eukaryota > Metazoa > Chordata > Mammalia > Primates > Lemuridae > Eulemur > Eulemur rufifrons. The sequence goes on along the minus strand of NC_091005.1, from coordinate 14,487,279 downwards.
TCGTAAGTTTCTATGTGTTCTGGATACACTAATTTGGAATTCTATCTCTTTCTATTCCCTGCCTTCAAATATAAACAGTCATCTGGTTTCTACAAAACTGAGCTTGAAGTTCTACTTGCAGATCAGACAGAGACACATTGTGAGTCAAATGAAAATTATAACTCAAATCCTTTGTACCTGTACAGAAGCTAACGCACTAAGTAGGTTTGTATGTAAAAATCAAACCACTGATGCCCTGGCCCATCACTCCACCAATTTTTAAGTAATACCTGAATTTCTACGAAATTATATCCAACACAGAAAATCCATTTGATTATATTAGATGCTTTCTTTTTTTAAACAATACCCTTTATTGAGGTATGATTGATATATTAACATAAGAAGATGCACAATTTTAATGTATGCATCTCAATGAGTTTCAGAATAAGTATATACCTAAGAAACCATCACAACCAAGGCCAGAAACACATCCATGACTTCCCAAAGTTTCCACCCACCCACTTTATTATTATTATCAATTGTATATGTGTGTGTGTGTGTGTGTGTGTGTGTGTGGTGAGAACCCTTGACATAAGACTTATCCTCCTAGCAAATTTTAGGTATATAATATTGTTAACTATACACATAGGCACTATGCTGTATGATTGCCAGAATTTACTTATCTTGTATAAATGAAACTTTGTACCCTTTAGCTATCACCTCTCTATTTCCCCCTCTTCCCAGCCCTGGCAACCACCATTCTATTCTCTGCTTCTATAAGTTCAACTTTTTTAGATTCTGTATATAAGTAAGATTACACAGTATTTGTCCTTCTGGGACTGCGTTATTTCACTTAGCCTAAAGCAATCCAGGTCTATCCATGTTATCACAAATGACAGGATTTCCTTTTATTTAAAATGTGAATAATATTCCCTTGTATGTATACGCCACAATTTCTTTATCTATTCATCTGTTCGTGTACATTTAGATTGTTTCCATATCCTGACTATTGTGAATAATGCTTTAACGAACATGGAAGTGCATATATCTCTTGGGGACAGATTTTATTTCCTTTAGATATACACCCTGAAGTAGGATTGCTGGATCATATGATAGTTCTATTTTTAAGTTTTTGAGAGGCTTCCATGCTATTTCCCGTAACAGCTGTACCAATTTACATTTTCACGAATATACAAGTGTTCCCTTTTCTTCATATCCTTACAAACACCTGTTATCCCTTGTCTTTTTGATAACAGTCATCTTAACACCTATGAAGTAATTATCTCATTAAGGTTTTTGTTTGCATTTTCCTGCTGACTAGTGATGTTGAGCATTTTTTCATATACCTACTGCCATTTGTATGTCTTCTTTTGAGAAATGTTTCTCCAGGTCCTTTGCCCATTTTTAAATCAGGTTAATTTCTATTTTTTGCTATCCAGTTGTACAAATTCCTTGTGTACTTTGGATATTAACCCTTTATCAGATATATGGTTTGCAAATATTTTCTCCCAATCCATAGGTGGCACCTTTTAATTTTGTTGATTGTTTACTTTGCTGTACAGAAGGTTTAGTTTGGTGTAGTCCCACTTGTTTATTTTTGCTTTCGTTGCCTGTGCTTTTGGTGCCATATCCAAATAATCATTGCCAAGACCAGTTTCAGGGATATTTTACCCCATGTTATCTTCTAGGAGTTTTATGGTTTCCGGTATTATGTTTTTGTTTTTTTCTTTTTAAATCATTTTCAGTTGATTTTTGTATATGGTGTAGTATAAAGGTCCAATTTCATTCTTTTTCCTGTGGATATCCAGTTTTCCTAACACCGTTTCTTGAACGGAATCCTTTCCCCATTGTGTATTCCTGGTGCCCTTATTAAAAATTAGTTAACTGTATATGTGTGGGTTTATTTTTGGACTCTTGTTTCTTTCTATTCCATTTGTCTATGTGCCTGTTTTTATGCCATTAATATTCTGTTTTGATTACTATAGCTTTGTAATATAATTTAAAATCAGGAAGTGTGATGCCTCCACCTTTGTTCTTGTTGCCCAACATTGCTTTGATGACTTGTGGCTTTTTTTGCTTCCAGATGAATTTTGGGATTTTTCATTTCTGTGAGAAAATGCCATTGGAATTTTCATAGGGATTGCATTGAACTTATAGATTGCTTTGGGTAGTATAGATATTTTAACAATATGAATTCTTCCAATGCATGAACAGAGGACACCTTTCCATTTATTTGTGTCAATTTCTTTCATCAGCTTTTCATAGCTGTCAGTATACAGCTCTTTTACCTTCTTGGTTAAATTTATACCTAAGTATTTTATTCTTTTTGATGCTACCATAACTGGAATTGTTTTCTTAATTTTTTTTTAGGTAGTTTGTTGTTACTGATAGGAACACAACTGATACTGTATCCTGCAAACTCAATTCATGTATTAGATCTAACAATTTTTTTGGTGGGTGGAGTCTTTAGGATTTTCTTTACATAAGATCAAGTCAGATGAGTTGTTTTGTTGATTGTTTTCAAAGAGAGACAATTTTACTTTTCTATTTCTGATCTGGAATTTTTTTTTTTGGCCTAATTGCTCTAGCTAGGACTTCAGGGACTGTGTGAAATAGTAGTGGTGAGAGTGGGCATCCTGGTCTTGTTCCTGGTATTAGAGGAAAAACTTTCAGCCTTTCACCACTGAGTATCTAGTTTCCTGAGGTCTAAAATTAGGCTGTTTATTTGTGATCTTTCTTTATTCTTAATGTAGGACACTTATTGCTATAAACTTCCCTTTTAGAACTTCTGCTGCTTCACCTACATTTTTGTATGTTGTTACCACTTTTGTTTGTCTCAAGATATTTTTTGACTTCCCTTTTGATTTCTTCTTGAGCCTTTGGTTGTCCAGGAGCGTACTGCTTACTTTTCACATGTATGTGAATTTTCCAGTTTTCCTCCTGTTTCTATTAATACTTTTATACATTTGTGGTCAGAGGATACTTGATATGATTTCAATCTTCTTAAATTGTTTAAGATTTGTTTTGTGACCTACATATGATCTATCCTTGAGAATATTCCGAGTTACTTGAGAAGAATGAAGAATGGGTATTTTGCTGCTAATGGATGGCAATGTTCTGTACGTCTGTTAGATCCATGTGTTCAAGTCTACCATTCCTTATTGATTTTCTGTCTAGATGATCTATCTGTTGTTGAAAGTGGAGTATTGAAGTCCCCTACTATTAGTAAATTGCTGTCTACTTTTCCCTTTGACTCTGTTAATATTTGCTATTTTTAGGTGCTCCAAAGTTGAATGCATATAAATTTACAAATGTTATATCCTCCTGATGAACTGACCCCTTTACCATTTTCTAGAGACATTATTTTTTATGACAGATAGCCACCCTGCTCTCTTTTGGTTACTTTTGCATGAAATATCTTTTTCCATTCCTTCACTTTCAGCCTATGTGTCTCCATAATGCCAAAGTGAGTTTCTTGGAGGCAGAATATAGACAGATCTTGTTTTTTAATTTATTTGGTCATTCTGTTTTTTGATTAGAGCATTTAATACATTTATATTTAAAGTAATTATTAATAGGTCAGAATTTACTATTGCCATTTTGTTAACTTTTGTTTTCTTTTGTAGTTCTTTTGTTCTTTCCTTACTCTCTTGCTATTTTCCTTTGTGATTTCTTTTTGTAGTGGTATGCATTGATTCCATATTTTTATATTTTATGTATTTAATACAAGTTTTGCTTCATGACTACCATAAGACTTACATAAAACATCTTACTGTTATAAAAGTGTATTTTAAGCTGATAACAACTTAATTTTGATCACATACAAAACCTTTTAACGTTTATTTTCCCCACCCACATTTTATGTTATTGATGTCACAGTTTGTATCTTTTTATACTGTGTGTCTGTTAACAAATTATTGTAGCAGGTTACTTTAAATCCTTTCGTCCTTTCACCTTAATACTAAATTAAAAGTAAAATGGTGGTGATTTACATAGCACCATTACAGCATTAGAATTTTCTAATTTGACTATATATTTACCACTGAACCTTACACCTTCGTATGTTTTCATGATGCTAATAGTATCCTTTCATTTCAACTTGAAGAACTTCCTTTAGCATTTCTTTTAACTGCCTTACAAGTGAAAAACTAGACCTCAGCTTTTGTCTGTCTGCAAAAGTCTTTATCTCTCCCTTATTTCTGAAGGATAGCTTTGTCAGGAATGTTTTTGGTTGGCAGGTTTTTTTCTTTCAACACTTTGAATATACCATCCCATTTGTAGTCTGCAAGGTTTCTACTTAGAAATCTGCTGACAGTCTTACCAAGAGTCCCTTGTATGTGACAAGTCACCTTTCCCTTTTTGTTTTCAAAATTCTGTTTGTCTTTGAATTTTGATAATTTGATTTTAATGTGCCTTAGCGAAGACCTATTTACATTCAATCTATTTGGAGTTCTTCGGGCTTCATGTATCTGGATGCTTATTTCCTTCTTCATATTTGGGAATTTTCTGTCATTGTATCTTTTAAAAAGTTTTTTACCTTTCTCTGCTATTTCTGGGAACCCCATAATGTATACATTGTCCCACTTGATGGTGTCCCATAAGTCCCATATGCTTTTTTCATCTTTTTCACTCTTTTTTCTTTTTGTTCTTCTTACTGGGTAATTTCAAATGAGTTCTCTTTGAGTTCACTGATTCTTCTGCTTGACTGAGTCTGCTGTTGCAGCTCTTCCTTGAATTTTCCAGTTCAGACTTTTGTTATACAGCTCCAGAATTTGTTTGGTTCTTTCTTATGGTTTCTATCTCTTTGTTGAACTCCTAATTTTGTTCAAGCATTGCTTTTCCTAATTTCATTTCACTGTCTATTTGTGTTCTCTTCTAGCTCACTGAGCTTCTTTAAAATGATTGTTTTGGATTTATTGTCAGTTCTTTTATAGATCTCCATTTCTTTTGGTCTAGCCAGTGGAGCTTTATTTCGTTTCTTTAGTGGTACTGTATTTCCTTGAATCTTCATGTTCCTTGAAGCCTTGTGTTGTTGCTGTTACATCTCATGAAGCAGTCAATTCCTCCAGTCTTTACTGACTGCCTTCAAGGGAAAAATCTTCACCAATGAGCCCAGGTAGAGATTCTGAGGGTTTCTCAGACTTTTACTATTGATGCATCTGCTCCACTCCTCTTGTTCCCCCTTCGTGGGGAAGTCTTAGTACTGTGTGCTTTCTTTTGATCCTGCAAAGCCAGGTCTAGGGCTGAAAGCCTCTTGTTTATTTTCCCTAGGGCAGTGCCCTAAAACGTTTAAGGCTGTGTGCCTTCTGCCTTCTCACAAACCAGTATAGTTGAGGTGGCTGCTAAGACATGTACCTGCTGTTGAGATCCATGTGCTGTCTGTGGGAGCTTGCACAGGCCGTACAACATGCATGAGGTGCCATTTATGTGGGGGGAGGGGAATGCGGTTCTATTAATAGCAGCACACGATAGCTTGTTGGGAGGGTATGTGGGAAAGCTGTCTTGCAGGATTTTCAGGTAAGTCTCTTGGTAGAGTCCACGAGCCAGTTAACCAGATCTGTGGCTGGATGCTGAGAACTGCATGCCAGTTGCTGTGAGCTCCTGTCCCTAGCTGTCCCTAGATCATTAAGCCATGCAGAAACCCTTGGTGTTATGGGTATGGCAAGACGAAGTGAGATTATTGGGCAGCATCCTGCAAGGCTGGGTAACCCAAGCTCTCACTTTGCTCTCATTTTCCCCCATGGGAGAAACTGTGGGCCAAGGGAGCCTCTTTTGACACCAAGCTATGCTACTTTGGGGAGGAGTGACATGGGTAAAATCAAACTGCTCTTCTTACCTTCTTCAGTGTATCCACTCTCAGATTTTTTTGCTCCATCAGTGTGCTGAACCTCTCAGCTGACTTCATGGCTCTCACAAAGATATTCTCACCCATGAGTGGTTATGCAAATTGGTATTTTCATGGGGTATAAGAGAACCTCCTCTTCTATCATCTTGCTGGTGTCACATACCCTAGATGCTTTCTTTGTAGAGCAAGATTCCAAGGCTTCTTTATGAAAGAGAAAAACTCAACCATTTTTGGTGTATTAAGTTCCCTCATTCCCCCAATTCTTATCAATACAAAAAATAGTTACTTGCATATCAAAAGTAAACACTACCAGTATAATAAAAATAAAAATAAAATAAATACAGAGAATAAAGTGAATGCATAGTTGATATTGTAACTGAACATAACTAAAAACAATGTTTGGTTAGTGGCTGAGGAGAACTTTATCTTTCAAATAAAGGTATCCATATATTAAGGCAAATCACTCTATAAAACAACAAAAGTCACTATTCCCTGAAATATTCTCTTCCAAAGTTTTCCTAAGATGGGAGGTGTTAAGGAAATTTACTTTGTGAATATTAGATGTAAATAAGTATATATGTAATTATAATGCTATTTTAAATGTTTTATCTACTAAATTAGCTAAATTGGTTAGATAAAGTTAAAATGTAAAAATTCAATGCACTAAATTTACAGGCTAAAAGACAAAGAATGAATGTCAGGAAAACAAAACAAAACAAACCTGAGAAAAACATTAAGTAATAAAAGTGGTTTAACTTTTAGAGGCAAAAAAAAAAAAAAATTCTTTATGTTAATGAGTGGTTTTGTTCTTAGCGGGTTACTAAGTGTTTCCTGAAGAGTTTGACTTAGTGTGTCAGAACAGCCAAAATTATTATAATCAAAAAAAAAAAACTCCTGGCATCACTGGAAAGGCATACTATATAAGAATGAATTCACAAAGTAACTTCTTACATGAAACCATGATGTGCTCATGCTTGATATTCTATGTGTTGATCTGAAACCTTAAAAATATAATATTAAATTTCACTAAACTCAAGGGAGTTAAGGAAAGGGAAGATAAACATGAAATAATTAAGATGTCTCAGCCTAGAAAGCTGAGAATAATAATGGAGGTTCTAGATGGAATAAAAACTGATTTACAAAATCCCAGAATTAGGGGCATCCTTTGAAGCGTGAAAGTCGTAAACACAAAATATACATGATAAAATAAAATTAAATAGAAGATCACTTGGCATAACAAAATAGTTTCAGAAATTGTTACTAAGAGTAAAAAATAAATAGGTTTTAAAACTATCAAGAAAAAATGCTTCATAACATGTTATTAAAGGGATGCTAGGATGTTTTCTTGATTGATTGATAACATAGAGCACCATAATGCACTTCTCAATCTCCCTGTTACTAGGAGTTAGAATAGTAGGACATTTTCAGTGTGGCAATTATATATTGTTACAATGTTATCTGTAGTCTTTCTTAATTTTCAGTGCAGAAAAGTAACTATGTATAAGTCCACTTAATTAATGCAGAATTTAACAAGGCAAAAATCTAACAGCTTAAAAAAAACCAAGAACCAAATAACCCAGGACTAAAATAGAAAGGTATTACTTTGTGACTCAAACAGTAAAAATTATGATATTAATATAGTCTTATAAGTTAAAAATCTATTGCAGAAACAACAGCTAAAAGTTGTTGCTATCTGGTGCTATTCTGAAAGAATTTAGTAGGACTCAGATTCTGTATTTCTACACTTCCAAACCCCAAGAGCAACTAATATTAACCTGTGCGAAGTCTCAAAAAATAAACCCAAAACGAGTAACAGGACTAAAACCCAGTTCTTTTACTATCTGGGCCCAAGATGTAAAGAAATATTATAAAAGAAGATGTGTTAATTAAGACAGTAATTTAGTAGGTTTAGTAAACCAGTAGGTTTGAGACCCAATTTCTTGTGTCTTCAGTTTTCAACTCAATATGACAAAGATAAATTCACTTCAGTGAAAATAAAAAGCACAGACTAAAACTGTAATTCTAGGAGCTGTTATTATGAGCTCTCAAAGCCAATTGTTAACAACTGGATAAGCCAAATGTCCATAGATAACTGAAAACCATAGATTTTTTTCCTTTGTTTTCTCCATTTTGCCCTTTAAGGCAAAGGCTGAACTTGCTTGCTTGTCCCCGGGAAAAATTAGATATCAGGATAAAGGTATTGTTTCTGAAGAATGACCATGGATGTCAGGTTTCTCTTGTAAACTGAAACAGAGGGAGCTGTCTCATTCCCCACAGGGTCTCAGAGAAAGCTGTAGCTTTAAGGCAGATAATTCCCATGTACACATGGTAAGAAGGGACAAGCTGTGCTTTACGAAGTTAATCCTCAGAAAAAGACATAGGTCCTCAGGCAATGTCTGCAAACAATGAACAATGAGTTCCATGGGGTGAATGCATCAGCCAAAATGGCATATGAGTAAAGTGGCATGTGTTAACTGTTTATGGATATGATGGTGTAATGAAACTTTTATTTTGTGTGACCATTTTAAAATATGCCAAATTTGTTAAATGTTTACAAAGAAAGAAGTAATACCTGACATAGAGGATTTCAAAGACTATCCTAATTACTGACAGATGATGTACGATGAAAAAAGTATAATTTAAGGCTTTTAATACAAACGACAGCAAAAATAATGTCACTGTCATACAATAACTATTATTGCTTATTAAGAAGGAAACAAACCACTTTTCACTACCTCCATGGCTATTATCATGGTTTGCCTGGATTATTGCAATAGCCGCCTAACTAGACTCCCTGTTTTCATGCCACCTGTCTCCTATCCCCTAACAGAGTGTATTTTTTAGCATAACATAGAAATTTGTTCATGTCACTCCTTGCTTAAAACCTCCAGTGAGGTCTCATCTCAGTCGGAGTAAAAACCAAAGATTCTACAGGACTCTATACAATCAGACTCTCCATTACTTTAATGATCTTGCCTGCCACTGCTCTCTTGCTTGCATTCTCTACTCCTGCATGCTGGCCTCCTCAAGACTGCTTAGCACACCCCTACCTCATAACCTTTGCATACATCACACCTTTTTCCTGGTATATCCCTGGATATTCTTAAAATTCACTCTTCACTTCCTTCAAATGTTACTTTCCCACTGAAGCCTTCCTGAATACCCTATTTAAAACTGACTATACTTCCCATCTCAGCAATGTTCCATATCTTCCTTTATTGCCTTCTTTTTCTCCAGAATACTTACCTAACAGAAATATGATTTACTTATCTAATTTATTCCTTGTCTCTCCTTACTAAGATACGAACTACAGAAGGAGAAGAATTTTGTCTTTGTTTACTGCTGTATCCCCTGGTATTTAGAATTGTGCCTGGCATATAATATGCATTCAATAAACACCAGTTTAATCAATGGAAGACACTATAGTGTAGAGTTTAATTCTCTGAACTTAGACTACTTGGGCTCAGATTCTAGCCTAACTGTAATCTGCATTCATAAAATTTTGTTTCTTTCTAGTAAAATGGGAAATATTGTAGTTCCCACCTGTAGTATTCTTATGAGAATTAAATTAGGGGTTTTATCTAAAAACATTTCACAAACATCTTGAATGATCAATGGAGTTACAAGTATCAGATATGCCTTATGTTCATACTCTGCATGGTTTCGTTTCCACTTCCTAGGCTGTCGTCTATAAAGTGCCTCTAGACAGAAAGCTGGGGTGACTGTGGGAAAACTGGACAAAATATATGAAAAAGCTGGATTTGTATGTTGAACAAAAGGCATCAGAGGATTATGATTCCTGAAAAAGAAAATAAACAAGGCAATCCCCACAATCACCCCAGTTTCTGTCTGGAGGCACTTTCCAGAGCACAGTTTAGGTAGGGTAAACCAAAAGTGTATGGCAGTTTCCTGTAGTTGAGGAGAGAGAGACAAAAGTTTAGGGGGGCCAAACTACCTGGAATTTATGCAGGGTACCCAAGAGGAGGGAGATCCAATGAGAAAGAAATAAAGAAACTACCTAGTGATTCCCAAGAGCAGCTGTTCTCAAACTTTTTAATCTTAGAATCTCTTCACACTCAAAAACTGCAGAGTCCAAAGACATAGTATTTATGTAGAATATATCAATATTTAGTGTATTAAAAATTAAAACTAAGAATTTTCTAAAATATTTATCAATTCAAACATGAAAGTCATGCATATAGCATATATTTATGAAACTAGCTATATTTTATGAAAATAAAAATATTAGTGAGAATAGTAGCACTATTTTGCTTTTTTTGGCAATTCTCTTATTTTATGGCTTAATAGAAGACATTTGGGTTTTTGTGTCTGCTTCTGAATTCTACTTATTGCAATATCATATGTCATATGGCCTCTGGAAAACTCTACTGTACACTGCTGAGAGAATGAGTGTAGAAAGGCAAATAATATCTTGGTACAATTATAAAAAATAGTTTTGAACTCATATGTCTTGGTATTATTATGAAGTAATTTTTAAATTTACAGACCCCTAAAAGATATCAAAGACACCACCTCCAGGAGATTCTGCCCCATACTTTGAGATCTACTGCCCTGGAGACTTTGGCAAAATACTAAGCTGCATCTACAAGGAGACTTTAAAATGTTCACAGAAAAATGGAATTGAAAGATAAAAAAATATAAACATTATTTCTCAACATAAGCTCCACTAAGCACAAGATACTTTTGTAAACAATGATACCAGCCATTTAGTCCATCCCTAAAGAACTGAGGGTAGGAGTGGTATTTCATTGTGGGTTTTAACTGACATTTCCCTAATGACTAATGATGTTGAACTTTTTTCCTATGCTTACTTGTCATCTGAATATCTTCTTTGATGAAACATCTATTCAAATATTTTTCCCATTTTAAAAAGTATTTATTGTCTTTTTATTATTGAGTTGTAAGAGTCCTTTACCAGCTACGTGTTTTGAAAAGATTTTCTCCTACTCTGTGGCTTGTCTTTTCATTTTCTTTTAACACTTTGAAAAGCAAAAGTTAAACAAAAAATTGTTTTTCATAAATTCTAGGCCGGGCATGGTGGATCATGCCTGTAATCAATCCCGGCACTTTTGGAGGTGGAGGCAGGAGGATCACTCGAGGCTAGTCCAGATAACGTAGTGAGACCCTCATCTCTGGAAAAAAAAACTTAAAAATTAGTGGGCCGTGGCGGCACATGCCTGCAGTCCCAGCTACTGGTTTTGAAAAAATACACTTTTTTTTCCAGAAATGAAGTACCAAAATTTATTATTTTTTCTATCTGCTGTAGAAAACAATATTGATATAAACAGAAACACAGGGGTGACAACCTTATAATACTTAATTTTAAAAACAAAATAAAATAATAAATGTTACCCTTAGTTTATGTAAAGAGGGGAGACACACAGAGGTAACTAAGATTATTCATCTCTAAGAAATACATGCTTCATGGAAAATTCTAAAAATGTGTTTTAAGAGACAGAGTTTCATTGACATTGCTGATTTTCCAGTCTTTCAGGAAGAACAGATCTTATAAAAGGTTAAATGCCATTCCCACCCCACCTCCTCAAATCTTTACCTCCATCACCAAGCCCGGCTCTGATACCACTGTCTGTCTCTAGCAACCTGCTGAAGAGCGCCCTCTAGTGCTGTCTTGGACATGAAATGTTCTCAGACAATTATTTTCATGGATTGTTCTGATTATACTGAACCTTAGGTTTTATTTGGCACCACAGCCAAGAAAAAAAGATAAATAATGCTTGAGAACAATTTTATGTTTTTCACTTCCAGCTAGGTAAAACTATAATACTATGTTATAGAGTCAGAGGATTTTTTTCAAAATTTAAATAAAATGAGCTACATACATTTTTAAAAACAATGTGTCTTTTGTTCAAAGGTGAGCTTTAAGAAAATAGTTTGCATAAAATGTTAGTATATTGCATAGTAGTTAGAAAAACAAGAGTTTGTTCTATCAGAAAAAAAGCGGTGACAATAATTTGCTTCTCTCAACCTCTCAATCTCTGGAAATTTATATACTTAGGCTGGTGATAGCCTAAGAAAATTTCACAAAAACTTATTTGTGTTGAAATTTTTATTTCTGGTGACAGATAGTAAAACTTTTGTTCATGCTTAATCAAAATCCAAAAGGGAGAACATAAGAAAAACAAATTACTTGACCATAAGCCAAATGTATCTTTTAATTCTAGGAAAAAGAAAACATTCTTTCAATATTTTGAAAAGGCAGCATTTAATAACAGCAATATATTCCTTAAAGCAGTTTGACCCTAGCACAAAGAAATGTAAAGGAGTGAAGGAAATCAGTGTTTTCATTATCTAATACACACTAAGGAATTTGAACTACGAGACTGGTAACTCCATAAACTATCACTCTATCTTGGGTATAATTTTTACTCTTTTATAAAAAGCACATCCAAAATGAATTACAGAGTATGAGAAAAATTAGGAAAAACTAAACATTCAAAAAAGACTTATACTCATGTTCATACATGCATGTGTGTGGTATATCTATGTATGTATGCATGTTTATGTATTTCTATCATTTTGTTTAAAAATTAAAATGAAGATCAAACACTTGGCCCACAAACATGAGCAAAAATAAGATCTCTGAAACTATCTTCTGGTAAATAAGGAAACTAAGAACACCAAGGAAAAGATTAGAATTCATGAATCTACTAGATTTAATTTTTTTAAATTTTTTTTGGGGGGGAGAGGGTATGTTACTCTACATTGTGCACATTAAATAAGGTTAAACGTGTACAATGTGTTAAAAAGCGATTAAACAAAATATGTTAAAAAATACCAATCCAAAAAATAAGAGGTACAAAGAAAAGGTAACATATATCCTAATGTTTTTAGAGTGGAACAATGTTGAGCGATGAAATATTCTTAAAACATGGCTCTTCAGGTACTTGTGTTATCTAAATCCCTTGAATGGTGTCTAAATAGAACAGGGGCTATAGGAAATCCAGGATAACAATAGACAGAGAAATGGGTATAAAGAGGCCACAATACTTAGAGTAAAAAAAAACCTCTAGGTTCTATTTCCGTCCCTGACTCACCATTGACCTTGACAAAGTCAGTGATCTCCACTGTGATTCAGCTTCTCCATCAAACAAGGGCAATAACTCTTGACAGAAACCACACAGGAGTGTTGATAATGGGAGGATTAGGGTGATAATGTACAAAGCTTATAGAAATTTTACTGTGCTATGAACACTTTTGGAAAAGATCATGCTCTTTTGCTACCCCACAAAAGCTTAAAGAAGATAATGGATGTATAAAACATTAGGTTAAATTCTGCTTAACATCTTCATTCCCATTTATCTTGAAAGTTTCTTTAATGTACTGTTTTTATTCCTATTTGTTAATATTTTTATGTCTACAAATTTATAATCCCCTTTCTATCTTATTCTTGTTTGCTTTATTTTCAGTCTTCTATTTACACACAACAAAGATTTATTCTTGCCTTGAGTTCCTTACTCTCCTCATTCTATTTATATGTATAAATACTGTTTTTCTTCTACTACTTAGCTCTATGTTGTTCAACTACAATAAAAGCAACCACAGCAATATACTAGCACTTAATATATGTGAAAGTGCTTTGCAAATAAACTCTAATCTCATTTCATGTATTTATTCAGTTCACCTCAATTAGAAAAATTGTCTATAGTTTATACATCTTACTTATCAAGCCCCCTCAGAAAGTAAAATTTTAAATAGTAGAAAAATGTTTATCCTGTCACTGTGAAAGAAGAAATAACCACTGTATATAATAAACTAACAATAAATTTTATTATAGTTTTTCATAGATTTCCTAGTAAATATAAGTATAGGTATTTCAGAAATTTTCTGAGTTATAAAATACATATTTATCCCAATTTATAGAATGAGAGTGGTTATATTTTATATAACCATGGGGTGAGAAAAATAATAATGTTTCATACTTCTACTTTTAACTCTATTACTTCTGGTTGGATAACAGTAGAAATCACTTAACATATAAGAAATATGGGAACGACTACCTCATTGTGGTCTTAGAATGATTAATTGTGCTTTTACATTAGAACAAAGGCTATGTGAACATACAGTATTATTACTTTAATATAGGTAATTCATTGTAGTATGAAACAGCCATATATAGACCAAATAATAATCACTTACTACATGGGATAAAATAAAACCCCCACTGAAAAATGGAGAAATGCCTCTTTCTGCCTCTAATTAGTTTTTAATGAATGATACATAATAAATGGCAACATTATAATTTATCACAGTTTAGGCACAGTCCTTTAATGAGAGAGGGGGTATGAGAGTATATGAACTCTGGCAGCTGTTTGCATAGCCTGTGAAACCTTCACTGTTAAAGGGCATTCATTGTTCTCAAAGTCTGAAAAGATGCAAGCTCTCTTAAGGTCCTTTCAGGTAGACAGAACTAATGGAAGTAGTCCCTCTATAGCACAAGGTTCAAACTACAGATAAATAGCCTCTCTGTTCTTGGTCCAATCTCTATAAACATCCGCTTTTAAATCACACACACTTCTAGTGAGATTAATACCTAGAATAGGACACAGCTCTTTTTACTTCACAAATGTGAGAAATACACTTAGTTTTGATTTTTTTTTTTTTTCCGAAGCTGCCTTTTGGTTCCCTGACATTTAAAATTCTATAAACCAGGCCTGTGTATTTTTTGTCATGGTATATTTCAATAGACGAGAAGACCTGGTGGTGTCTTAGTTTGTTTTTAAGGATCCAGATGGGATTTATTTTTCATACTTGGTTTCTGCTTATGTGAAACATTGTATTTTAATGTTTTTTATTCTTCCTCAACTAGAAAGGATAAAGGGATACATGGGGATACATTATCACCACAAGCAGTTAACAAAAGTCTCTAACACTAGTATTCTATTTACTGTAGGAAGAATACTTGTGCTCTTTCTTAGCAAGTCTCATCTAGACTTACCTGAGAAGGCAGGCAGGTGAGAAGGAAGGTTTTATCACGTGATATAACTAACAAAATGGTGGCATGTGTTCATTAAATGCACTTTTCCCTCTATGCTTGCCTTAACCATATTCACTGCTATAACATCAGACATCATGTAGACATCATACATGTCTACATGCATGTACCTCCTCAAGCAAAGACGAGAACTCTAGTGCCTAGCATCATCTTGGAATAAAAAAAGCTGAATGGAAAACCATTGTTTCTTCTTAAAAAGGGTAGAAAGAAATATACTGAGGCTACAAATAACTATTTCCACATAACGACAGCTAACTCACTCTAAAGAAAATTTTATGTAGATTTTCTATAGAGAAATATTTTTCCCCCACTGGATTACTCCATGAGTGCCTTTGTTCTCAAACGGTATGCTTTCCTTATGCTGCAAATTTTGAGCAAATCTGCACTATGACTGGTTAGATTTAAGAGATTTAATTTACTTAATCATCAGCACAAGTATACCTCTTTTTGTCCTTCATGGAATTAAACATACACAAAGAAAAACAGAGTGGGTCTTTTTCATAAAATGGACACATTCACACAAAGCTGGATCACCTTATATCACATACTGGAGGCAAACTATCACATACTTACAAAAATATATATACATCTCTATACAGTAAGTGTACTTATAGCATTATGCCTTTACCCTCCTTTCACACTGATCTTCGTGTGTTCACATGCATACACATGTGCAACTCCATTTCTATAAAGTCAAATTCATCTAGCATTGCATAGTCTGGTTGGTATTTCTACATCTTTTCCTCCTTTAAATGTGACTAGCTATTTACACCGTAACAATTCTGGTACAGAGCTGATTTAGCATTTTTATTGGAATGTGAAAGCTCTTAAAAGAAGAAAAAATCTAATCAGGCAGAAGAGATAGAAAACTTGCTGAATTTTCTATCCCCCCTCCAAGACCCCCCTGAATCCTATCAAAAGCACATCTTCCATTCATTGCTTCCCGGTGTCATTATGACAAGCGGCTACAAATCAATAGCAGAGGGAAAGGCAGGACCAACCCGCACTCACCAAGTGATAAAGATTCACTCTCAGCCCCGATTTGCTAATAGCCCATAATAGCAGCCATTGGCGCCCTGCATTAAATCATACATTTCACTCTGCGTTTATTATGGGATTTTTAAAACTCCTCACCAAATTGGATTTTCTTGATGGTCTCTAATTTCCACATTTATCATTTAAAATTAAACTTCTCTGTGGAGAGGGGTGATAGAAAAGGAGGAGAAGGTAGAGAGAGGCCAGACAGTACTGTATTTTTCCTTTTCACTCCCCCCTTTATGAAAACCCATAAATAATATCAGGTATCACAGCCACGAGCAGCAGGGTTTTTTTTTTTTTTTAATACTAAGAATTCTAGAAATCAGGCTGGAATGGTCTGTATGTGCTGGTCTGTGAACATAGATGACAATTCAAGAGGACAAAATGTATGTCTATAAAGCAGGTTTTAAACAAAGGAAATGTGGTAAAAAATAATTCTCAGTAATGTTGCAATGAAGGTGAATCACAAAAGCAATAAAAAATAAGTTGTTAAATTTTACAAATATTTCAAGGACCTGTAAAGAGAGAGTTCAGCAAGTAGGGTATTCCAGCTTTAAAAAATAACATTTTTCTTATTCCAAAGCTCAGTGACAAACAGATGAAAAGTAAAAATTCTCTTACTGGTTTCTAATTATGTAATAGCTTGCTTTACCCTTTATACTTTCTTAGCTTAAAAAATTATTGTAAAATTTCAGAGTACTGTGGCTAAATCTGCCTTTTGGCTGCTGCACCGCCCCTCCCCCCTCCCCGAACAAGTTCTTACATCTCCCACAGATACCACTGAAACAATGGAATCAACCCATGGGAGCTCAAATAACTACCAGTTTAAGTACATATCTTTTTGGATAAAATATTTATCCTTTGGGTATAAAAATGAAAATTAAATTTCAAGTCGATACCATAAAATGAAAAGTCTATATTTTCTCAAGCTGCGCAGTTGAGACTCAATATGGTCGAGTTATACCTATAGTATAGCAGGATCCAAGGACATCAGAAGGGAACTAATCAGTACATATGTAGAGATGCTTGAAAAGGTTAGAGGTTTAGTGAAATGTCAAATGATCTTCTGATTTCTTCTTTTTGGGGACTTTCTCAGCAATAAAGTCCATCTATACCATTTTCCTTAAGAAATGAAGAAATGACCTTTTAAAGTAGAGTGTTTAAAGAGAAATTAAAAACTTCAGCCATTTTATAACAGTATTTCATTTCATCTTCACAGGCCCTTTTGTTTTGGAATTTTGTTTGTCATCAACATAATTATTTTCAAATGTTTCAATGATCCTTTTTAAAAAAACTACCATTGATTGCTGTGACTTCTCATTTTTTTTTTTTTTTTTAGGTAGGAAACTACTTTTATATATATTCCTTTTTTTCCCTCTCCCACTCCATATAACTAATAGCTTTCCACTTTAACTAAGTTTTTATCCAAGTAACATACATACCGAAAAGTATACAAGTCAAAAGAGTATGCTATGAATTGTCACTAGTTGCACGCACTAGTGTAATCAGCATCCAGACCAAAAAGCATAATATTTTATTAGTGACCGGGAAGCTCCCCATGCTCCTTTTCAGTCACTACCAACTCCCTTCAAGGTAGTCTCTATCATGCTTCTAACATCATAAATTCTGCCACCTATTGAACTTTATATTATTGGAATCATCCAGTATGTATAATTTTGTGTCTAGCTTCTTTCACTCAAAATTATGTTAATTACTGGCGTATGTAGTGATAGTTCATTCATTCTTATTGCCGTAGAGCAGGGATCAGCAAATTAAGGCCAGAGGACCAAATATGGCCCATTGCCTACATTTGTATGGCCTATGAACTAAAGAAGATTTTTACATTTTTAAATGGTTAAAAAAAAAAAGATAATATTTCATTATATGTGAATATTTACATGAAATTCAAATTTCAGTGTCCATAAATAAAGTTGTTTTTGACAAAATAGTCATGCTATTTTGTTTAAATATTATCTACGGCTGCTTTCATGCTACAATAGAGTTTAGTAGTTGTGACAGAAATCCTTATGGCATACAAAGTCTAGCATATTTACTATCTTGCCCTTTACAGAAAAAGTTTGGTGACTTCTGCTGTAAAGTGTTCCACTGTGTGACTATACTACAATTTATTTACCCATTCTACCACTGAAAGAATGTTTGAGTTGTTTCTGATATTCAATCATTTTAAATGTATGCTGTAAACATTCTGAAAAATGTCTTTGGTGAACATAAACATATCTAGGAGTGCAACTGCTGCATACAGGGAAAGCATGGTTCTGCTAAATAGTTACTGCCAGTTTTCTATAGCGGTTTTTAATCGATTTACACTCCCACCAGCAGTGTATGAGAATTCCAATTGCTCTGTTTTCTTGTTAACTCTTGGTATTTTAGTTATTCTGATTGTTCTAATTTGCATTTTCTTTGTGTCTAATATGCTTGAGCATCTTCTCATGTTTATTGCCATTCAGATATCCTCCTTTGTGAAGCATCTACTTGAAATCTATTGTCTATTTCTCTCTTGGGTTCTCTGAATTTTTCTTATTGATTGATTTATGGGTATCATTTGTATATTATAGATTATAGATATAAGTCATTTGTCAGATCATCTATTATAAATATCTTCTATTTCATTGTGGTTGTGGTATGACTTTTTATTCTTTTTAAGAGTGTATTTTGGTGAAAAAAAGTTTTTAATTTTATGTAGCCCAACAAATCCATTTTTTTCTTCATAGTTAGAGCACTTTACTTTTTCTGTTTAAGAAATATGACCTATCCCAAATACATGAAAATTATAAATTCATTTAGATTTTTTATGTATGCTATAATAATAGGTCATGTCTGAATAATGACAACTTTATTTCTTTTTTCCAACGCTTATGCTTTTGATTCTTTTTCTTGTCTTATTAAACTGGCCAGTGCCTCTAGTACAATGTTGAATAGAAGTGACAACAGTAGTCATCTTTATCTCATTTTGAATTCGGCTGTGGATTTTTGTAAATCCTTTTAATCCGGTTAAGGAAATTCCTTTCTATTCCTAGTTTTTATTACAAATGAGTATTAAAGTTTATCAAAGACTTACAAAAAGAACTATCAAGATGATTGTGTGATTTCTCTTTTTTCTGTTAATATGGTGAAATACACTGAATTGGAAATGTTAAACCACCTGTGCAATTTCTGGAATAAAGTGTACTTGGTCATAATTTATAATATTTTCTATGTATTGCTAGATTCAACTTATTGACATTTTGGTTAGGATTTTTTATATCAATGCTCGTGAGAAAGACCAGCTAGTGATTTTCTTTTCTTGTATTATCCTTGTTTAGTTTTGATATCACCTTCCTTGTATTTTTTAAAAGTCTCTAGTGAAATGACCAGAGCTATTTTTAGCAAATTGCACATTTTTAGTGGAAACTGAAGTTGCTGTACTTTTATAATAGTGGCACATAAGGAGCTCTGATACTTAGGGTTTTTCTTACTCTGTTCTAAGTTCCCTAAGTTTCATGACTCACTATTCCTAAGTACTAACTTCTTCTACTCAATCTTTTGAAAATTCTAAATTTTCGTAATTTCATTTCACTTCTCTGCACGGTGAATTCAACAGTCCACAATAAGGGTTTTTTGTCAGTAATTACATATTAGGCTGCTACTATCTGTAAGAATAGGTATTAGGGAAATTATAAAGAAGCAGAAGACATATTCGCTACCCTGGATGAGTTTACGATCCAGTAAGTTAAAGCAGTCTCTTTTAAAAATTATAAATCAATTAGGGAATTAAATTTAATTAGATTTCTTCATTAAAGTTCATGAAGCTTTTAAAAATGACTTGTATTATAATGGGGAAAACAAGTTAATAAAAGAAAAATTGGAAATAAAGAAAAGCCGTAAGAATGTACAAAATAATTCATAGTACCACCAACAAACACAACCATTATTAGCATTTATTTTGTTGTAAATTAGATAATCTTTCATGTGTTACATTCTCCTAGTTTCTTTACAGTAGATACCTCCATAGTTGATATTTCCTATTAATTTCAGCTGTGTGTAGCTTTCCATTTTTATCTAGGATTTTCTAAAACTTTTTTTAACAGAACAATTAAGAAAACAGCTTCTATACTTTGTCCTACGTTTAAAACCTGGCACCATCACTCACAAGGTATGTAACACTGGTCAAGTCACTTATGTTCTCTGTGCCTCAGTTACTCATCTGTAAAATGCAGGAAATAATGATAATGACCTCATACAGTTGTTGTGAGGATTAAATAAGTTGAGACAAGTACTTTTGGGTATATGGTAGGTGCTCATTAAGTGTCAGCTTTGTATAGGCAAGCTACAGGACTGCTCATTTTAGATAAATTCAAGAAGCAGCTATACTTTCTGTTCTTGTATTGAAAATCCTCTTCAATTTACCCCATGAACATTCTTCTCTTCAGTCCTGAAGACTGTATCTTTTTTTTTGTTTGTTTATTTGTTTTGAGACAGAGTCTCACTCTGTTGCCTGGGCTAGAGTGCCATAGCATCAGCCTAGCTCACAGCAACCTCAAACTCCTGGGCTCAAGTAATCCTCCTGCCTCAGCCTCCCAAGTAGCTGGGACTACAGGATAATTTCTTCTATATATTTTTAGCTGTCCAGCTAATTTCTTTTTATTTTTTTTAGTAAAGATGGGGTCTCACTCTTGCTCAGGCTGGTCCCGAACTCCTGAGCTCAAATAATCCACCCGCCTCGGCCTCCTAGAGTGCTAGGATTATAGGCGTGAGCCACCGTGCCCGGCCAAGACTGTATGTTTTTAAACTATTTAGTTCATATTCAGTCTCACTTTTTCTTGTCTACTGTCTTATGTTCTGTACCTTATTCCTGAAACAGTGCAAAAGCCCTCTGCTTTCTAAAATTTCTATAAGCTTGCTTCTATTATGAAGTCTCTATGTAAGCTAACTCCATTAGATTTAAGTGGATAAAAGCTGGAATTTAAGACAAAGAAAAGGGATATGTTAAAACTGATTGTACTGTCAGGATTTTCCCAGTTTTCTCTTGTTTGGTTAATCTAGAATTCATACAGTACAACCCATATCTGTCCAATTAAAGGGTCAATTAAAGAGCTGGCACTCAATAAATGTTTATCAGTCTGAGTTACGCAATTAAATATGGAATATATTAAAATGAACTTTAAAAATCAGGCCAGGGGCAAGAAAGAATTTTAATAAAAATTCAAAATACAAATCCTAAACAGTTCCTTTTGAGGTTATGATACTTTATGTCATCACAAGAGACAGGAGAGATTAGACTGAACTAGTTTAAAGTCTTAAACTCTAAGCTGGGAGGGTTTCTTTAATCTCTGTGCAAGACTATTTAACAGTGGTGCAATTACAATTTAAGTACTAGACAGTATTTGTTTATTTCTTTACAAAACTGCAATGTTATTTTGTAAAACAATTTTGTAAAACATTCAGATACAGTCAAGGTTATGGGTTCTCTCAGGATATCTATGTAAAAGCAGCAGTTACAATGGGATAGAGAAGCTGTAATTATGGGCTGAGTCCTTGCACTCTGAGTTCCAGCTTTAGACAAGCACTCTTTCTATGGACTCCATATAGTGGCTTCACCTTTTTTTTTTTTTTAACTGTTTAAGAATCTGAAGCATCCTGTGGTTTATTGATTCCTGTAACCACACACTCTGCCACTAATGTTCATCACTCGTGTTTCTCCTGACTACTGCCTCTTGAGGAGAATGAAAGGTGGAAAATGTGACACAATAGTCTCAAATTGGATGACTCAGTTTAAATACCGAATAGGAAAAAAAGTATCTTAAACCACCACTAGAAACATTTTCCTTCCAAATGGAACTGATCTTTGAAACCCAGTTCAATCCAGCAAACAGGCAACGAATTATTAAAGAAGACACTTTCAGAACATACTGTGGTATGTCAGAACATCAGTTTTCTATAGGATGATAAAAAATTCCTAGTTTAATTTTATCTAACAACAATCAATTCTCACCCAGCCTAAATATTGCCACTTGGATTTTAATTCTTCTTTATCCTTTAAGTTTGCCTTTTAATGAAGTATTTTCAGAAATATTCTTCCATTTATATAAAATTCTCTTCACACACATCTTTTACAAGTCATTTTTTCCCTCAAATCAATAATCTACCATGAATTCTATCCTCTACTCCTAAAACTACTGATGGAATTTATTTCTATTACAATTCTATTCTTTCCATTACTTCATCACTTTTATAAACTTGGTGGATTTTAGTATTTTAAAGATATACACACTCATACCCATAACTGTATATTCTTCATAATGCCACCCTGGTGTATAAGAGGTAGTGTACCATTTTCATTAATTAAAAGTGGAAGCAATGAAGTTCTACTGCCAGGGTTTGAATTCAAGCTCTGTTACTTAGTGGCTGTGAGCCTTGGACAATTTATTTAACCTCTTTGTGTTTTACTTTCCTCATTAGTAATATGGTAGATAATTACGATCTTATTTCATAGTGTTGTGGTAAGGAGTAAATATATAAATACTTAAAAAACAGCATAGTTAATATTTATATGCCAATAAGTATTAACTATTATTATTTCATTAAATTCCCCAGATTATAAAGGAAAAAATGGCTAATAGGCATCTTCTCTTCTCTATAGCCAAAGTGGTGCTTTTAAAACATAAGTCAGATCAGGTCCCTCCTCTGATGAAAATTCTTCAGTGGCATCCCATTTCATTCAAAGTCAAAGCCAATAGTAGGCCTTACTTGATCTGAACTCCCCCTCCCCTCACCTCTCTGCTCTCATTTCTTACCATTCCTCCTCTCCCTTACTCTACTCCAGTCTCCACTGGTCTCTTTGTTGTTCCTGGAATGTATCTAATATGCTCTCACTTTCAGAGCTTTATATTAATAATTACTGATCTCTCTAGCTGAAATATTCTTTCCCTAGAGTCACAAACCCTCCCTGACCACCCATTATAAAAGAGCAATCACTCCAACCCTTGGCACTCTCCAACCCCTTTACCTTGATTTATTTGTCTCCACAGTAGTACTTATTGCCACCTAACATAAATAACATAAATTTGTTTATTGGTAATAACAGAATCTATAGGGCTTAACTAAATATGATTGCTGATTGAAAATTTGTCTTATTACTTTACTGTGCTAGCTTAGAAAACCATGACACGTACTAGCAAAGTTTTTCAATTTTTAAGATGTATCAGGTATTGGAACTAAATGATCAACACTTGTGTACATATGGTAGTAAAATTCAACGAAAATCAAGCAGGTGGGAGGGGGGAGAAGGGTACAATGCATACTATCTGGGTGACGGACACACTTATAACTTTCATTCAAACTGTACAAAAATAATTCATGTAACCAAAACGTCTGTACCCTTGTAATATTCTAAATTTCTTTTAAAAAAGATATATCAGGTAGAATCTTCATAGGGTCAGAATAGTCTACATAATATTGAATTAAATGTGTCTGATCCTTTTTTTATAGGAAGTAACAAAGGATTTTTTTTTAAATTGTGTTTAAGGCTTATATATTACCAAATTAGTAGCTCTTTCAATAGATAACAAATACTTGACACACATACCTGTTCTGGTAGTGAACTTCAACAAAGAGATCTTTCTATGTGAAGAAGGCTAGAGATAAAAGGGAAAAGAGAACTGGCTTCTACAGGAGAATCCTGAAAATGTTACCTCCCACTTTTTGAAAAAAACTCTCTTTGAGGATTTTTATGGTATAGAGACTTGGTTTAAGTCTCTCGTGTGTGTGCCCTTTGACTTAGAAAAGAAATCACTTGAAATAAAGAAATGTGTCCTGCTTTTCATCAACAGATCAAAGAACAAAACATTAGACTAGCATTACATCTAGGGAAGAGAGAAATATTAGAACATAGATAAAGAGAGATAAACAGGACAAGAGAAGAAATAGTTGTCATGTGAGGCTCAGCCTGTAGGCTGCATAGGTGCCCAGTATCTCAAATATAGAGGTATAAATTGAACACTTAATAACTAGCACACAGGAACAAACTGATTAAGTTTACATACACTGATGATTCTTTCTTTCATAAAGGTCTTTGATAATTTGTACTACCCTTCTTTCTTTTGGAATTTCTATTACTAAAATAAGCTGCATGTGGTTTCTGGGTCCATTAGCAAAATATTTTTCTGTTTTTATTTTCCTTTTAAAAAAAACTATTAAATATTTCAAGCATAAAAAGAGGTAAAAAGAAAAATGCCATGGACACCTGTATAGCCTCCTGTTTTGTCAATTTAACATGTTTTTGTATTTGCTAAATTAGAAAAAATAGGATGTTGTAGTTACAGTTTAAGCCTTATGGGAAATCCCTCCTGACCTCATTTCCCTCCCTTCCTATCTCCTAAGATGTAAACTACACCCTTAATTTTTTTATTTCAGTATATTACAGGGGTACAAATACTTAGGTTACATATATTTCCTTTGCCCCACCTGAGTCACAGCTTTAAACATGTGTATCCCCAGCACCCTTAATTTGATGTCCATCATTGCCATACATGCTTTGTAAGTTTTAAAAGTTTATACTAATGCCATAATAGTATACAGAGAATATTCGCAATAATATTTTCATGCTCAACATTATGTTTTAGAGTTTTATTCCTAATGAGAAATGTGGTTCTAGTTCATTTATTTTAATTGTTATATGTGTTCCACTGAATGAGTATTCCCAATTTTACTCATCCATTCTTTTAGTGATAGATAATTAGGTTTTCCCAATTTTTCATGATTATTAACATTGCATCAATAAACATTAACTTTAACTTTTGTTGTGGACATATATGAATTTCACAAAGGTATATGAGTATGTTTAACTTCAGATTTTTCAATTTTCAATAAGGTTTATCATTTATTATTTAAAGATCTATCCTCCTCTAGATTTACTCCTCTATACTTTATTGTTGTAAATGACATTTCTTAAATTACATAAATTTTTTGGTTTTGGTCAAAATACATGGCATGCAATCAACTTACAGCACTAACTACATATATTAGAATAGAAGTCTCAAATCAACAATCTAAGTTCCACCTCAAGAACCTAGAAAGAAAAGAGCAAAATAAAACCAAAGCAAGCAGAACTCAATAAAATTGAAAACAGAAAAACAATAGACAAAATTGAATAAAATGAAGAACTGCTATTTTGAAAACATCAATAAAATTGACAAACCTCTAATAATTACCAACATCAGGAATAAAACAGGGAATATCACTTTACACACTGAAAAAAATCAAAAGTTTAATGAGGGAAAGCTATAGATAACTCTATATACATAAATTTGATAATTTACATGAAATGGACCAATTCCTCAAAAAAACATAAACTATCACAACTCACCCAATATGAAATAGATAATCTGAATAGCCTACAAATATTAAAGAAATTTAACCTGTATTTTAAAAACTACCAAAGAAAAATCTCTAGGTCTAGATTATTTGATTGAAGAATTCTACCAAATGATTAAGGAAGACTTAACATAAATTCTATATAATCTATTCCAGAAAATAGAAGAGGGAGAATTTCCCAGCCCATTTTATGGCAGATACCAAAACCACACAAAAACGGGGGAAAACAAGAAGGAAGGAAGAAAAGAAGGAAGAAGGAAAACTATAAGCCAATATCCCTTATTAACACAGGCACAAAAGTGCCTAACAAAAAGATTAGCAAATACAATTCAGCAATAAGGAAAAAAGAATTATACACCATGACCAAGCTGGGTTTATTACAGGGATGCAAGGCTTGTTCAATATTTAAAAAGCAATTATTATATACCACCATATTAACAGGCTAGATTCCATGACCCTATCCACTGATTGAAAGAAAGAATTGACAAAATTTGGTAGCCATTTATGATAAAATGCTCAGAATAACAGGAATAGAGGGAGATTTCCTCAACTTAAGGAACACCTATAAAAAAAACCTACAGCTCATATTATACTTAATGGTAATAGGCTGAATAGTTTCCCTCTAAGATTGGAGAACAAGGCAAGGATATTTGCTCTCATTGTACTTATTTAACAGTGCTAGAAGTTCTAGCTAGTGCAATAAAGTAAGAGAAGGAAATAAAAGGCATACACATTGGAAAGGAAGAAGTAAAACTATCCTTATTTATAGATGACATGATTATCTGGGCACAAAAATCTCAAGGAATCTACAAAAAACTCCTAAAACTAGCAAGATACAAGAAAGACATACGAGAATCAATTGTACTTTTATATACTAGTAATGAACAGATGACACAAAAATTTTCAAAAAAATACAATACCATTAACAATCCTTTAAAAAGTGAATATTTAGGAGTAAATCTAAGAAAACACATACAGGACTTGTATTTTTTTTTTTTTTGAGACAGAGTCTCACTCTTGTTGCCCAGGCTAGAGTGAGTGCCGTGGCGTCAGCCTAGCTCACAGCAACCTCAAACTCCTGAGCTCAAGCGATCCTCCTATCTCAGCCTCCCGAGTAGCTGGGACTACAGGCATGCGCCACCATGCCCGGCTAATTTTTTCTATATATATTTTTAGCTGTCCATATAATTTCTTTCTATTTTTAGTAGAGGTGGGGTCTGCTCTTGCTCAGGCTGGTCTCGAACTCCTGAGCTCAAACGATCCGCCCACCTCGGCCTCCCAGAGTGCTAGGATTACAGGCGTGAGCCACCGCGCCCGGCCCAGGACTTGTATTTTGAAAGCTACACAACACTGACAAAAGAAATCAAAGAAGATACAAATAAATAGAAAAGCATGTTGTGTCCATGGATTGGACGACAGTGTAAAGATGTCAATTCTAAATTAATATACAGGTTTAGCTATAAAAATATCAGAACAATTTTTATATAGAAAAGATTATTCTAAAATTCATATGGAAAGCCAAAGAACTAGAAAAGCTAAAATAATTTTGACAAGGAATGACGTGTGTGGAATTAGTCTAACTGGTTTCAAGACTTATTTTTATAGCTACAGCAATCAAGATTATGTGGTATTCATGGAAGGACTGAAATATAGATAAATGGAACAAAAAACAGAGAACCCATAAACAGATCCACACAAATATGCACAAGTGATTTTTGACAAAGTTACAAAAGCAATTCAATGGAGGTAAGATAGCCTTATAAAAAATGGTGCTGGAGAAACTAGATGTCTATAGGTAAAAGTACAAACCTCAATCTAAGTCTCACACTTTATATAAAAATTGATGCATAATAAATCACAGTTTTCAATGTAAAATGTGAAACTATAAAAAATTTTATAAAAAAACATTGGGAAAAATTTCCAGATGTAGGTCTAGGCAAGGTACTGTATTCTTAGACTTGACATTAGAAACAGATCTATGAAAAGAAAAATTGCTAAATAGGATCTCATCAAAATTAAAAACTTTTGCTCTGCAAAAGACAGTTAAGAGGATGAAAAGGCAAGCTACAAAGTCGGAGAAAACATCTGACAAAGGACTCATGTCTAGACTATATAAAGAACTCTTAACACTCAACAATAAAAGAAAACGCATATAATCCAGTTAGAACACAGACATCAGACATGAAGAGACATTTCACTAAAGCAGATATATAGATGGCAGATAAACACCTGAAAAGATATTAAGCATCGTTAGCCATTAGGGAATGCAAATTAAAACCACCACAATAAGACATCATTATATACCTATCAGAATGGCTAAAATAAAAAATAGGGACACCACCAAATGATCAGGATGCAGAGAAACTGAATTGCTCATGTATCACTAGTAGAATGTAAAACAGTACAGCAATTCTGGAAAATAGTTTGGCATTTTCTCAAAATAAATAAATAAATAAATAAACATACAATTACCATACAACCCAGCAGTTACATTCTAGGGCATTTATCTCAACAAAATGAAGATTTATTTTCAAACAATGGGTACATGAATGTTTAGAGCAGCAGAGTGGGTTGAATGGAGGCTCTCAAAAAGATATGTCCTAATTCCTCGAACCCATGAATGTTACCTTATTGGAAAAGGGGTCTTTACAGATTTAATAAAGGATTGTGAGATGAAGAGATTGGGCTACATTATTCAGGTGTGCCCTAAACCTAAATACAAGTGTCCTTCATTTTGTAATTCATAGTAGCCTTATTTGTCTCTAATAAAGCTTTTATCTTAAAGAATATTGGGTCTAATATCAATATATTTTATTAGCTTTCTTTTTATTAGTGTTTGTCTCATATATGTCTATTTTTTAAAATAATTCTAATCAGTGTCCTAATGTTTCAAGTATGCCTCTTACAAGAAATATCTAGGTAAATTTTTAAAGATCTGACAATACTGTTTTTTAATCTGGTAAAATTAGTGTATTTTCCATTTTTGAAAATAATATTTGAGTATATTTCTGTGATCTTATTTTCTGATTATTTTACTTTGCTCTTTCTTAGAACTTCCTTGTCTTTTCCTGCCTCCTGTTAACCTGACAAAGTTTTGTTTTTTTTTTTAATTTAAAACATTGTTTGCTGGGCATGATGGCACACACCTATAATCCCGGCAACTTGGGAGGCTGAGGCAGGAGGATCACTTGAGACCAGGAGTTTGAGACTACCCCGGGGCAACACAGCAAGACCCTATCTCTAAAAGAATAAGAAAAATTAGCTGGATATGGTGGTGCATGCCTAAAAACCCAGCTACTTCGGAGGCTGAGGTGGGAGGATCACTTGAGCCAAGTAGTTTGAGGCTGTATTAAACTATGATCATGCCACTGCACTCCAATCTCAGTGAGAGAGCAAGACCTATCTCAAAAAAAAATTGTTTATATCAAATATTGAGGGAATAAAAAATCTATAAAATATGGGTAAGGTATCTCTTTCTCTTGATTTTAATAGTGTGGCTAATTATAGTAATCAATTTATTGATATTAGATGAATCTTGCAAAAATTGAGAGAGGTATGTTAAACCTTTTCCAAATAGGTTGATGAATTTGTATATTTCTCCTTATGGTCCTATCAATTTCTGCTCCATTTATTTTTAGACCCTTTTATGTGCATTTAGGAATGCTTTACTTTTCTAGTGAATTGTAATTTTCATACTTATGTAGTGACTGTCTTTACCTCTAATACTGCCTTTCCCTTCAAGTCTATATGAAATTCATATAGCTCCTCAAACTTTTTTAAAATTTGCTTGTCATTGTCTATTAGTAATTCCATAGAAATGTCTGCACACATACCTACTTTATCATAACCCAAAATTAATAAAATAACTAAATATTCAATCCTTTCTGAACACCAGAGAAAACAACGTTTCATTTCCACCACTTTGCACCCTCATTATAGACTTCTGGTCTCATAAATTTTAGCTCTACTTGTTTTTAACCACAATATTTTACTAGTATCAACTGTACAATTTTTGTTTAGATTTACACATAGTTTTATTGTCTGTACTTGATTCATTTTCTTTTTTTTTTTCCTGAGATAGGGTCTTGCTTTGTCACCCAGATTTAGGTGCAGTGGCATCATCTTAACTCACTGTGACCTCAAACTCCTGGGCTCAAGTGATCCTCTGCCCTAATCTCCTGAGTAGCTGAGACTACAGGTTTATTCATTCTTGAATTTCAGATCTTCCACTTGGAATTATTCTTTTACCTGTAGTATTTTTTAAAAATTTTCTTTAGCAAAGATTGGCTTGTGTCAAATTCTCTCAATTTCTGATGTCTAAAAATGCCTTTTTTTTTTCTTATTGTTTTCATAAAATACTTTTGATGAATTCTGGTTGACAGTGTTTTCTCTCAGTACCTTGAAGATCTCATTCTACAGTCTCCTGATTCCACGGCTGCTGTTAAGAAATTGGCTAACAGCTGCTTCTTGATGATAACCTGTCTTTTCTCTCTATCTGTTTCTTAAATCTCCTCCTTGAGTTTATTGGTCTACAGTTTCACAATATTGTTTCTAGCAACAAATTTATTTCTCCTGCTTATGATTCATTGGGACTCTTGAATCTGTAGATTGGTGTCTACAGATCCTAGAAAGTTGTCAGCCATCAACCATGCCCCATTCTTTGTCTCTTCCCTCCTAAATGTTCAATTACATCTAATTTAGATTTTTTCATTCCATTTTCAATGTCGCTTAAACTCTTTGATGTTTTCCACAGATTTCTTACTCCATTCTATTATGTATAATTTCTTCAGATATATCTTTTAGTTCACATAGTTTCCCCTTAGCTGTTTCTTATCTCAGTTAAAACTGTTCTTGGAGCTTCAGATTTTAGTTATGATAATTTAATTATTAGAAATTGCTTTTTTCTTCAAATCCACTTGCTGTTATTTTCAATCTTTTCTTTTATTCTTAAAAAGTTTTAAGTAAATTTACTTTAAAGTAAATTTCTTGGCTTGAGGATTTTCAGATCACAAATAGTATGCATTAGGTACCTACGTTATACCTGATTTGTGGCTGTGAATTTTCAGAGAATATATCCACTCCCCCTCCCTAACCTCTCCACATAGCAGCAAGTTTAAAGACAGCCATTTTCATTTCCCTCTGGAGGATGTGGGTATAGAATGGGCTTATTTTTACTTCACATTTACACTGATATTTTACGCCTTTGGGTTCTCTACTAAGTGCAGTATCCCAAGAATGGAAAAATAAGTACCACATGTACTCACCAGCAAATTGGTTTCCTTGATCATCACCTAAGTGCACATTTGGGAATAACACCAACTGGGTGTGAGGCAGATGTGGGGGGTGGGGGTAGGGGATGGGTGTATACCTACATAGTGAGTACAATGTGCACTGTCTGGGGAATGGACACGCTAGAGGCTCTGACTCGGGGCGGGGGGCGGGGCAATATACATAACCTAAACTTTTGTACCCCCATAATAAGCTGAAATAATAATAAATAAATAAATAAATAAATAAAATAGGGTATGCCTATGGTTAGAAATTTGTGGGGAAGTGTTTTTTCTTTCTTTCTTTTTTTTTAAAACCCACTTAGACACAGAGTCCAGGTTGAGAAAAAAAAAAATTTCCTTGTAGTCTGTTTATGCTGGAGATCAGCATTTTTTGTTTTTAAATACCCTATCGTTTGATAATGCTCCCAGGGTTCCTGCTTAACACTGGTGTTTCAGTTCTAATTCTGTTCATCATGTGGGGCCCCAGATCTTGTCTCCTAATCTTGACAGGCTGTTAAATCTGTATGCTTGGGCCAGGGCATCCCCTGTCCCCATTCCCAAGGTAGTCCATGTCACTACTCAGGCTTATCACTCTATTTTTTTTAAACTGTCTACATTTTTAGGTCTTGAGAATTTTTCTTTCTCATAAGCACAGCTAAATATCCAAAAGAGTATTTGTTGCATTTTATCTAGCATTTCTGGATCTTTAGTAGTGGGAGAGTTTTCAAGTTAATACTAAGTTGCCTGTCCAAGTACTCCCTTATAAATCTTTTTATTCTTCATAAATGTGATGTGTGACTGATTCAATTACTATTCTTTACCAGTATTTCTTTTCTTCATTAATTATTTTTCTCAAATTTTTATTTCCCAAATCCCTCATTATAAGTTTGTGAATTTCATATTTTATGGACTTCATTTAGACTAACAATTTTCTCACAATGACTATTATACAGGTACAGTAATCCCGCGTTCAGGTTCTTTCTCCTTCTTTTTGCCACATGTGAATCTGCCAGTCATTTTTTTACCACTGAAGTTCTTGCTATGTCATTTTACTGCCGAGGGGTTGTAAAGATCTTTTTTTTTTTTTTTTTTTATCATTTTTATCATCTTAAATTCTCCTCTTCTTTCAATAGTTATACTCCATTATATTTCCCACTAAATAAAGCAGTGTTGAATGTGGGTACCACATAAGATGATTCTTATTTGATACTATTATAGTCTGCTTCATTTCTCATAACTCATTAACTTGAGCAAGATTTGCCTAAGGATTTTAGTTTCTAGAAGGAAATATAGAAATTGCTCCATATATACTTCTTTCATCATACTTCTGCCATGTTCACATGCATTAGGAGTATACTATATATTTATTAATACTAAAAATATATATACAATCTAATTTTGTAATGATTTTCTTCATATTTATATACGGATAAAATTATATTCACAGGAATCTTCTCCCTCTTACAACTCAATACTATCATCTGTCTTCACTAAAATCTCTGCAAAACCTAGTATAATGTTAAGAAACCAATAGGCATTTAATAAATACTCATTTGTGACAATCACGATGATCTCACACATGGCTTTTGAAAGTGCTTTTCAGAAATCATCACCTATTCTTTGACATAGATTAAGAAACTTTCCCCGAGAAGAGATGACTGCTTTTCAGTCACAGAAGAAACAAAAATATAGCAAAAACAAATGAGATGGAGTCTTTTTATTTTTTAATAAAGATTTAGTACACTATAGTATTAGGTACTGTGAACATTTTGGATAAACAGAGCTGTATTGAAACTCCAGTTAGTGACATATAAAACTGTATATGGTTTAAAATTTTTCCATATACTATAGTGCACTAAGAAATTCAGACTTGTAGTTTTAAATACAGTAGCATCTAAGCACTGATACAGGGCTGTAATTATGTCAATGGACATTTTATGAACATTAGTACTAAAGATTCAAATCCACTGCAGTAAGCTGATTAGCAATGCTAATGTACACACTATACAGTCATATAATTAGAAAGAGTTTTACTCACAGTGATGTTGAGGTTATGGGGTTAGGACAGTTTCCATTTCAAAGGACAGAGGAATCCAGGTTACCAGGACGGGAAAAAGTAAATCATCTAATTTAAGCTGTTAAAAATATCATGGTTTATTTAAATAAAAACAACTTCTAACTTTCCTTGTGAAAATTAAGATAATTATGAATTAATTCTTCCCCAGCTAAAGGAGATTTAAAAAAAAGTAGACCCTCAATAGGCATGACAGCTAAAGAATCTCTTCCATGTAAGACTATATTAGTACAACTAAGTTGTCACCTCATTGTTCACTTAAGAGAGAATGGAGCTTGATTAGAGAAAAAAATCATAAAAATGTTCACTCCTTCTAAAATGGAAATATGTACAGGGAGATGTAGAGGTGGAAAAGAGGAGAAAAGGAAGTCAGTAACAAACACTTGGTTATAATGATGGTAAGAATCCACTTCCTTTGTGCAATTTTGTTAGTGTTCTTTCTATCTCTTCACAGATATAATGATCAACAAAATATCCTTAGATTTGGTGGTCTATAATTAGCTAAGATATATAGTTATCTTTGCTTTAAATGGAAAAGAACGTTAGCTGACTGCTTATAATATTTGCAAATGATTTTGCTCTGAAAATTCAGGTGTAAATACATTTAAATTTTAGAAATATGCTATTTTATTTCTGACAAGATTTATCACAATTGGAACACATCATCCTCATCATGATACTTTGTGGTGGGATAAAGAAGTGTTGTCACTCTGCTTTACAGTAAGAAACTGGATCATTTATTTTAAGTCTTGTGATTATATTTAAATCTTATATACATGCCCTGAAATGAAAAGGCATTCTGATAAATCCTTGCATTATGTAGGAAAATGTCAACTGCAGCTTTAACTAACGTTCTTAGAGACAAAAGGAAGCCCAA
This sequence comes from Eulemur rufifrons, assembly GCF_041146395.1. Taxonomy (NCBI): domain Eukaryota; kingdom Metazoa; phylum Chordata; class Mammalia; order Primates; family Lemuridae; genus Eulemur; species Eulemur rufifrons. The sequence continues at coordinate 14,453,790 of NC_091005.1, read as the reverse complement.
AGTATCTGCTTTTCAGAAACACAAGATGCTAAGACATACACACACACACACACACACACACACACGCCTCCTTAGAGAGCTATTTTTATTTTCATAATATGGTTAAGTTAGGATTATCCAAGGAAAAAATTTCAAAGGATTTATCATTTAACACTTCAATGGAGTTACTAATAGGAATTATATTGAAGTAGGTCATACCAAATCCACCCTGAAACTACAAAAGATCCCACATAAGTCAGCGAACATTTCAAACACAATAGCTACAAAAACTCCACAATTATCACCAGTGTATGTGGTCTACTATGCTAAGAATCAAAAGATTTGAATTGTAACCCAGATTTCCAATTACTATCTTACTAATATCTCAGTTAATCACCTATAAAATAAGTGGATTGGTCACATCTCGAAGGTTAATATAATCATATTAATGATAAAATAAAAACCTGCCTTTCTCTCAATACATGATACATCCTCCTATTATTTTAACCACAAAATAAACAAAGGCTGCAAAAACATGAATTCGAGCTGAAGACATTAAAGGAAATTTATCTTACCTAAATGGAACAGAGAAATAATTTCCCAGATGCAAATTCCTAGAGTTCTCCAACCCTTTGGAAAATGCTTTCTAAATCATTCACACAGAAGGTACTATAAAGAGCTATATAACAGTAATAATGAAATCTGAAGAGGATTATTTGTCAGGCTTTCTTCACTGACCTGTACATACATGACCCAAGTTAATTTGTAGTTGGGGGGGAAAGTCCTGTAAGTTAATACTATTCCTCAGTGAGAAAGCATTTTGGGGGTATGCCCTAAAGAAATAAAAATAAATGTGATGCTTTTTATGAAATCTTCTATTTATGAGCTAAGCATAAGATGTCAAATGGTCCTTATCTGGCATTTTAACTTTACATAGAAAGTTCTTAGTTTACGATTCTTAAAATATGAGAACCAAATAAGTACTTACTATTTCTCAAGTCACTCATTCCTATTTTTGGCTGACAGCATTTCTGGCCTGAGCTCTGTTCATAAGCTTTAACATATTTTGGCTATTACAAATTACTTTGGGCTAAAATTATAGCCAAGATGATAACTTTCCTGTCAGTTTACTAACATCAAATTACTCAAATATATTCAATCACTTGTGATTCAGAGGGCATGTGGGAGGGTGGAGAGGGAAAAGGGAGAGAGAGGGGGAGGGAGGAACAGATGAAAGGAGGGATGGAAACTTAGGGTTAATAATAAAACATTATTTCTAAAAATTATTTCCATTATTGAATTAAATAAACTAAGTTTTAAGCTTAGCCCTAACCCCAAAGTTGCTTTTAGGAGTCTGCATATTTTATCTATGATCAATTATATTATTCTCACTCTTAGTCAAAGAGGCTATATTGTCTTTATTTTATGTGGAAGCATGTGGGTTGCATAAAAAATTAGCAACGTCAAGGTTTTTTGTTGTTGTTAAGGGTTTCACTTTATTCTACTATTGAGATAGTAAGGTCTATCACCCAAAAGCCAAAATGCAAGCTAAAGCATCTAAATGGAATATTCAAGAAAGCATTTTATAGTTCTTTCAGCATTCTTTTGAGTAAGAGTCCTTCCTTCCCTCCTTTGTCCCTAGTCTAACTCTGACTCCATTCTCTTGAATGAATGGAAACTAAAATTCTTATTTTCCCCTCAAATCTATCACTTGCTGTTAATTGTGGGACCTGATGAATCCTGTTGACTGAAAATATGTTTATATCTTCAGTCAACAAACAATTCCTAGTAATGGAAAGGAAGAAGCACAATGTAATACTTTCGTGCATTTAAAATCATAATGAAAAAGAATATCATATATAGGATATTTTCATGTAACAAAATCAAACTACCAAATTGCTTCATTCCCCTTTGCCAGATGGGCACTGCCGTAGTTCTGCTTCTTTGCTCAGGAAACAAAACACAAGAAAATGGAGGGTTATTTCCATGGGAGGAGGGACAAGAAGACAGCTTTGCTTCCCTTCGTGCCTTCCCACTTTTCTAAAAGCTGTGGAGGGATCTAGCCAGCCTGTGTCTAGGCTCATTGCCCTCAGAAGCATGGAAGACTGAATCATTCACATAGAATGTATATTTATTATATATAAATATACAATTGTCCCATGGTATCTAAGAGGGGATTGGTTCTAGAACCCCCGCAGATATCAAAATCCATGGATGCTCAAGTCCCTTATGTAAAACGGTGTAGTATTTGCATATAACATACACATATCCTCCCATTCAGGGGTGGGGAACCCGCAGCCTTTTGGTTTTAAGATTCTTCTTTTTAAGCACCAAAGGAGGCAAGAAAAGCTTCACCTTTTTCTGCTGCACCCCTTTTAATAAAAGGATTTGTTCTGCAAAATTTGGACTAAGTTAAAAGACCACACTTAAGAACCTAAAAGGCTACATTTCACTTTAAGGCTGCAAGTTTCCTACCCCTGAAAGCCTCTACATTTTCAGTACAGATACAACCATCCATTTTTTTTTCCCAAATATTTTCAATCTGCAGTTGGTTCAGTACATGAATGTGGAACCCACGGACATGGAGGGCTGACTATATATATCATATATATTTTTCATGTATATTCTTTTTCATTATATGAAAATATTATATATATATGGAACTATATCTAGATTGATATATTTACCCCTTATCTTGATCTTATCTTGAACTGGCCTTATGTTGATCTTTATAATAACTCCATCATTTAAGCAGGGGAAGAAATACTATTTCCATTTATAGGTGAGATAAGAAAAAGACTCAGAAAGTTAAGTGACTGCTCCAAAGTCTCAAACCCATTAGGTGGCAGAGTCAAGACTTAAACTAGTAAAATAATCTTTTCAGTATGCTTCACTGTTATAAAATTATAAGCACAGCTACAAATGTTCAATGAAGACTTAATACTTTCCTTGATAACATGTTTTAATAACAATGTTTAGTAAAATCTGCACCACTGAGTTTTTACAGTAAGTACAGTTAAAACAAATGAACTTTAGAGGAAAAAAAAATCACTGACCATTGACATAGATTGCAATATAAATCACTTTGTAAATGACAGGAAAAATTTCATTCAACTAATAAGAATAATTAAGCAGTGTAAGAGCACTGAGCCCAACTATGTTTAATAATTGAATTTTTCCCCTTAGGTTTTTTTTTTTTTTATAACTTTTGAAGATATGTTGATTTCTCTGTCTGAATTAAGGTACATAATGCTTGTTAAGGTCAAGAGAGAAGAACATTTTTTGATGACGGTATTATGGGATCACCTTGAAGGGCTTGAGATCTAATTTATGAAGATAGACATTCACATCATCTCTCCTTCTGTTCATGTGCACATCATCACATTGTCTGGCTGTTTTCCACCATATGATTTCCAAAGAATTCTATGTTGTTCCCACTTTATTACTATTTTTTCTAACATCTCTCTGTCAATATCTCACTCTCTACCTATTCTTCCCTGTCATTATCTCTCCTACATTCTAAGGAGTCCCAACATTATAGAGAAATTAAATAAAAGGCATAAGTATAGCTATAGCCCAAGCAAGCCTACCAAAACTCAGAGGCCAGACTGTCCCCAGGAAACCAACCTGAAAGCAATAATGATAATAACACACATTTGGATAATGTTTTAGAGATTCCTCTTATGTATTTAAAATTTATTAAATATTAGAGTATTAGCCTTTAGAAATATTGCATTAACAATACAACATATATAAAAGACAGGATAAAGATGGGGTCTTGCTATGTTGCAGAGGCTGGATTTGAACTCCTGGGCTCAAGTGATCCTCCCACCCCAGCCTCCTGAGTAGCTGGGACTATAGGCACGTGCTATGACGCCCAGTTACTTTCTATTATTTCATCTATTATAGTAACATTAAGAACTTGATTATATCCTTCTAAAAATACTACAACTAATAATGTGTGATCCAGTCTGAAGGTTAATCAAAGTCCCATGATTTTGATACCCCTACTTTAGCTCTGGGCAAAGAAAGAAAGAAGTGGCAAAATATTAAATCAAGAAAAGCTGTTGAAGAGCTTTGGAGAAGAGATAAAATCACATGGATAAAACAATTTTACAAAAATCTTCCTGACTACTATTCTTTTTTGCCTGGCTTTAGTACCTTCTCACTGAAGCATGGACAGGGTCAAGTAGAAGGGGTAGAAATATTGACTACAGAGACAGAACAATAAGGTAGGGATCAAAAGAAATGTGTAATATTATCTCCCAACAAGCAACTCTTCTAATCTTTCAAAATCACCATTTTCTTGAACGTATATATAAAAAGATCATTACGTTGAATAAGCCAAAACTTTTGGTGTGTAATAACAAAGAAACTTTATTGCTGACTTTCAGTATTTTCTTTAACTTATATTCTATGGGGCTTCCCATGTCTATGCGTAAAATTTAGGGTAGACTTCATGTTTTTGTTCATTTACAGGAAATCAAAATACTCAACAATTAATATATCTATACTAGTAATACAAACTTAAATTTCAAAGTTACAGTTACTTTGATTTCCCAATTCAGTCCTGGTATCAGCTGGCCAACTGCACTGGGAGAGAGGGTGTCTGAATGTCACTTGCAGACCCTTTGATTTAGATGAAACTCTTTGTCTGCTTTCTGCTCCTGAGACGATGGCAGTTGACTTGACTGTTAGGATCACTGGGCCCTCCCATGCAGTCTGTAGGTCTAAGACAACTTTGTACATATGGCCCATCTCTGATCCATGATATATACTTAAGCAACATTTAATCCTAAAAACTCTAAAAATACAGGTCACCCAACACAGCCATATCTTTGTCACTCCACCTTCAAAGCAGCTAGCCAACAGTTTCGTGCTCTTAAGGCATGAGTCAAATAGCTGGTGTTAAATGGCAGGGGTCACTTATTAAGCTCTACATCTCCTTAAAGCCTTTCTTTCTTGGATTCAGATGAAGGAAGATACATCCCACTCTTTCCCCTTGGAGGTGTGATGGGACACTTAGCACACTAACAACTCTCTCTCCAAAAATCCTCCTTTCCTTAATTTACAACAGCCTAATCCTTTTATATCTTTGACATAGTTAAGTAGCTTAAGAATCACATAACTGGTTTTCTCCTTCCTCTTCATGTAAGAACTGAAGGATGTTTTCACATCTCACCTTGAAATCTTCTGTCTTAGGGCTTCAGCTAAAATAAACAGGGAGAGTCTCATTTTAAGATCCTATTACACATGGTTCCAAAACTGTACCAAATTCAAGAGGTAAGGGCAAATAATTTTTTTTTTTACCAAATAAGGGAAGAACAAATACTAGCAGATGATTTGAAAATTTTTATAGCTGACGTAAATCACTAAATGAACAGTATTTATTTACGATCATGTTTTCATTTACCAACCCTATGCTTATCTTCATAGCAAATAAAAATGCAGAATTATTGATGAATTTCATGTACCAATGATAAAGGCTCAAATCCTAAGAAAACAGATTTGCTACCCTGTGCCCCAAACTGCTAACCTTATTTCCAGAGAGGAATTTCTATAGAGAATCTAGAGGTAAACAGGAGCCCACGAAGAGAAAAATGTCTGCTCTTTTGGCTACATTATCTTAGGAAACTTACATAAGCTCTTAAAAAATAATTAACATCATAGAGGGCAAATAGGAATTTTATATCAAAGAAGATACTTGCTCCAGAAAGCACCAAATAAATCGACTCTACATAGAATGAAAATCAGGAGCTGATTTTAAATCAACAGCTTTATAATATGGAGAAATGAATTTAAACAGACTCTGTTGGGTTTAAAAATTTTTCTCAAGAACTTTCAATGGTGCTTGATGACAATCAAGCTTTGACTTCCACAGTATTTGAGTTTCAAATTCCTCTGGAACATCAGAAATCTTACTATTTCAACATGACCCTTTTCCATTTTTATGAACATTGGTGATACCCCAGTTACATCACTAAGGAATGTTTTCCTTATAATTTACTATTTTAACAAGTCTTTGCTTGGCCTTTTCAAATTTTACTTGCTATTTTACCATTACCTGCTTTTAAGGTAGCTTAAATTAATTTAGATTTTAAGTATTTGTGCAGGGTTTATTCGACAAGAAATAATTTCTAGAAAAAAATTATAACAATAACTAAAACTACACTTTAGTAAACCTCATAAAACTCAAAAGAATGTAATTTAGAGTGAAGTCCATCTAGAAACTGATTTTTGAGCACCTGTCTGCGGCTAATGATTGTCCTATATACTTAGAGAAAGAACTAGATGAGGTATCCATCTTGGGTACACAGTGGGCGTGTTGAAACTAAGAGGTAGCATTAGTTTAAAATTCTTGGCAAAAGTCAAACATTTAACCATCATGTGAATATAGATTTTCATATCTAATTTCATGAAGACTATTTTTGCTGGTCCTACAACCTAATATTACTTTGTTTCCAAATCTGCCTTCATAGACTATGGACTTTGACAAAGATAATGACAGGCAAATACTTCTAAGCCATAGATTTGTCATAAATTTGACCCAGTCAAATGATCAGTAGATACATTCTTGTTGCCATTTTTTATTATCTCTTTTTTAAAGGCATTAGAAACTTTCATTTTGTTAATTTCAAATCGCCAATTTCCTAGAACTAATCAAGGTTCCTGTGCCCAGTGGAAAGCAAAAGAACCTAAATTTGCTTCCTTTCTTTCTTCACTCCTGCCTTGTGTATATGTGCATGTGTGTTTATGTATTTGCGTGTGTGCACCAGTATAAAGAAATGATTATTTTTTCAGCCTTTAGCCTGAGTGCTTGTCACTCCATTTGCTATAATTCCATTTACCCCCTTCCAAAAATAGATGCTTCAATTGCAATCCTTGCCTCTTTAGAATCTCCATGCAGGCAAGCTTAGCTAATAAATTCTGATTAATGTAGCCAACTACCAACTCCCACCTCAAGCCCCCTTTACTTGGAATACTATTATCAGACCGGTTTCCAGAGAGAAGGAAACAACAATAAGGTTGGGAAGGATGAAGATGGGGTAAAATAGCAATAAAAAGTAATTATATAAAAATGCTAAAGATATAACATCTGCTTTTTGCTCATCCCACTGAGCTTGACAGTTCCAGATTTATGCTATTGTCCATATTTAAACAGACACAAAAAAGGGAAAGGGAAAAGAATGCTTATGTGAGACTATTAAATAGTGCAGGAAAAATAAGAGTCATTATTACACCAGTAAGGAAAAGAGAAACTCAGTGAAATTTCTTTCCACAGATTTGCCTTTGTGATCTGCAAGGTGCTGTTCCCCTGCTTACATTCCGTTACCCTGGCAACGCACTCCTGTAAAATAAAGATTATTAAAGCGCATATGATTATTTTGCTGCTGAGTGAATAAGACAAGCCGCTTCTGAAATGCCTTATCAGAGAAATTCAATTTTAGTCCAAATTGTGTTTTTGCCTCCTTCTAGCTTTTCTCCTCCCTCCCCCCACTTCAAATAAAACCATCATCTCCACGGTTACTACATGATATTTTGTTACTCATTCACACTCTTAGTATTTTAAGCCATCTTTCTTTTAATTTTATGAAAGCCTTTTCCCCAATTTTTTTTATAGCTCCAGTCTATTTTCCAGCTATCTACCATCTGTTTGCAAATCAAAATTATAAGGCAATGTGTCCTTGCCTTGATTTTATTATATAGTAGCAGTAGAAATATTGAGTTCTGTACCAAATATAATGTATACATTACGCATTGGATATGCAATATTTGACCAAAGGATGATGCAAAAAGCTAAAACATGTGGTGCCATTTTAAAGGCTGCATATCCAATTATACTGGTTATCCTCACTCTTAAGTTTAGGGTCTTCTGCTTTCCCTGTTTGACATAGCCCTAAGGTGATGTTATAGAGATGGGTAGTTTTATAGCTGCTTTGACAGCCAATCACACTTTTGTTGCCTGATACTTCTACATTTGCTATTCAGTTATTGAAAATAATAAGGAAAGATTCTTGAGCACCCTGATATAATTTAATATCAAACTTTATAATGTTCTCTTAATATTATCCAATTTCCTAAAGATATAGTAACGGCAACTTTGCTAGAACTATCTAGTGATTTTTTACAAACCATAGCTTTTAACGTGTTCAAGGTCCAAGCAAAGGTTAGTAAAAAAAAAAAAAAATAACTAAGTAAATTGGTAACACTATACTCATATTAACCATATACTCATATTGTTTTCATGCTGTCTGTGTGAGGAACCTAACATTTAAGATCTCTAATACAAGAATTAAATCAGCTTTGAAACAGAGGTGGAGTGAATGCAATCTGTTCAGAAAAAGGCAAGGTTTCAACTGAGGCCGCACAGAAGACCCCCTACATATCTGTTAAAACTGATAAAAGACAAAAATAGATAAGAACAGCCCTTATGAAGGAGAAACCTTCATCCTACACCGCCCAAAAAATGGATGGTTGAGATAGATGACATTGTTTCTACTGAGACAGTTTATGGGACATTTTCTCACTGCTATAAAACACTAGCATGTAACCTGATACTGCTGAGTCATTAAAAAAAAGCAGAAGTATACAGTGTTGATATCCTAACAACATGCAAACATTAATCCTTTTTCTGTTAACGCTCATTTTCAGGCCCATGCAACTACCATATCCTTACATTGTTTAAGCAGGCTGGCCCACTGGCTTTTTACTTAACTAACTACAAATCCCTGCTGATAACTAAGAAATGACATTGACATTTAACAAGTCCTAAGAACTCTGAGCACAAGCAGAATGCTGTATCAGATCTTTTGATGAAGCAAACCAAATTTAGTGTTATATGCCAAATCTTTGGTATAGGAACACCAATGAACTTATGGCTGTAATTCACTCCCAGCACTGCCCAGAAGGTGTCACCACAGCATCATTGGCTTGAAGGACTTGGGGACATGTCGGGGAGTAGAAAGCAAAGGGAGAAAAGCAGACACAAAGAAAAAAATCTTCATAAAGACAAAGGAAAATAAGACAACTACTAGACAGTAATATTGCTAAATAAAGAAATCCAAACATTCACCCCATGCTAAAACTATAAAATTACTGCAGGAGAAAAGTGGGCCTCCACTTGTCAGTGAGAGTAGAAAGTGGGAAATTCAAGGCAGGTGCTACTTGAGGTAGCTATTTTTTGGAAAGTAAAAAGCAGGTGATGAATAGAAAATATCCATGTCCTGAGCCTGGTCCAAGCTTCTCACCTAAACTGGTTCACCTCATTATCACATCTAGTGGTATAAGCAGCAATGGACCACATAAAAGGGAAGATAAAAGAACAGCTGGGAAGAGATGCTAGGAAGAATCAAAGAATATAAAACACAAAGTCTTTTATTGAGAAGCTGCACAAATTAACTCCAAATTACTGCCACAGTCAGACAAGAAGAGGCTTCAAGGCACAAAACTTGTTGCTGCACTCCATCTTGCTTTATTGTGGTGTCTTCACTCATGTAGCTAAAAGCCATCCCCTTTATAGTACTACATCTTTTAATCTCCACTCTTCCCCCCTGTAGTTTAATTAAAAGACAATGAACCTTTTAAAGTAGTCAAATGGAAAATATAAAATTGCACCATTCTATCAAAGCTTAAGATACTCCTGTTCTCAGAGCATGAGAAGAATTCAAAATAACATACTTTGTATTTTATTATACTCCAGTCCCTCTGTGCCATTTCTTCATCAGGGCTCCTGGTTGGAAGAGCTATTTGAAACCAGAAAGGCAGTTCAATCTAACAGTGATAAGCAGAGGAAAAACCTTAAAAAAATGGTCAAATTAAATCAATTTGATCTATTCCCTACATTATTGTACCTGAGTTTTAATTTCTAAAATAGTATTATTGTAATTCCACATTCCTCCTATGTTTAACTGACATAGGTCTAAAATTAGTAGCCTTTCTTATGTAAGTATTATTTATTCAATGCATTGTTAGTTTTAGGGTATGTGGGTTAAAATAAGATAAATATAGTAAAATGTTATTAGATGATAAGTAGCCCTGAATGCTTTAGCTTTCTTCCAACTCCACAGCCTAAATCTATTAATTTTGGCAAAGGGCACCAAGACAAATCCATGCTGTTTGAAATGTTCCATGGGAGTCTTTAAAAATGAAGGTCTTGTCTACTCTTTATGGACATTAAAATGCTTCATCCCAAGGACCCCTTTACAGAAAATTGCAAGCTGTTCTGTTTTATCTGCTTTGACAAGATGAAGGGCTGAGCTGGCCCTAGAGGGATGGGATACAGAGTCTGAGTAGCTCAAATTTGAGATTTCCAATAAACTATCTCCTACAATTAGAAGAAGGCATGGAGAAGATTCATTTCAGCAGATAGTTTCAACCCATTAAGAATTATTCTACTCTCTCTTACTTATTTCATCACTAAAAGTCTAACTAAAATCATGTTCCTCTAATACGCCACTCCAAACTAGCATTAAAGCTCTTATAATCAGCCTAGTAGAGCATTGGCATACACATGTCCTTAGTCACTTGATTCTGATCCCTGCTCTCTTAGTTTTTGATTTCTTACAAATTCCTTTCTAGCACTACTCTTACCCAGTCATTATTATTCTTTACCCTTAAGTTCAATTGTGCAATATAGGCTGAAAACTTCTGTGGCTTCTTTTTTTTTCTTACTGGCACATCAATCTCCATAAAGGAAATACTTGCATATTTCAGTTAGTTAATAAATGCCGGCAGGGCAGAAGATTTAAGTTTAATTCTTCACCTAGAGATTCCTAATATAGAAACCTTGCTAAAAACTTCCAAAGATACCATTCAATTCATTAATGCCAACTCTCTTCTTTTGCCCTTCTGTAATTGGGATTGTTTCTTATTTCTTAGAGTGTTGTCATACACTATAGATATAAAGAATCTGAAATATTAATTTGGAAAAAATAATGCTTCCCTTTAGAATGTAAAATTATAATAATTAATACTATAAAAAAGTTCCCAAAGCCACATAATCATAAATATACCTCTATGTAAGTCAACTTATACATAAAAGTAATGAAAATGGAAGGATGGAAAAAAAAAGTCTCTCATCAACACTCCAGAGACTTTAACAATAACAAAAATGATTAATTTATCATGAAAGATCTCACCACATCCCTCAAACATATTCTGAAATCCTATACTACAGTAAACAATAGCAGAAGCTTGACCTAATGCTGCAATCATCCACTGTTATCATTTGTTATTTTTCCATAGCAAAATATCATTAATATTGTACTAATTCATCAAAAGGGAGAAAAGAATGTAAACTTTTCAACAATTAAAATAGAAAAGCATTAAAAATGATTTAAAGCCCAGGCTTTCAAATCAGACATGGATTTGAATATTGGTTCTGTTGACTACTGACAAGTCCTTGAACAGTTTAAAATTCAGTTTCTTTTTCTACTGAACAATAATATCAACTTTGAATCACTGTTGTGATTAAATAAGGTAATATAGGTAAAATGCTCAGCATAGCGCTTGTCAAATAGAAAATAAATATTTAATTCTTAGTTATTACAGAAAGGATTTTCCTGGGGGTGGACCTATTGGAGAATGAAAATACAATATTTGTTTTATATGACTCGGGGGTCTTTTTGTTTTGTTTTTTGAGACACAGGCTCTCTCTGTTGCCCAGGCTCAAGTGCGGTGACATCATTAATGCTCACTGCAACTTCAAACTCCTGGGCTCAAGTGATCTTTTTGTCTCATCCTCCTGAGTAGGTGGGATTACAAGTGTGCACCACCACACCTGGCTAATTTTTTTTCACTTTTTGTAGAGATGGGGTCTCACTATGTTGCTCAGGCTGGTTGCAAACTCCTGGGCTCAAGAGATCCTCCCACCTCAGCCTCCCAAAGTACTAGGATTATAGGTGTGAGCCACATCATGCCTTATATGATTTGTTTTATAATAACAAAATAACATTCCATATAGGAGAACAAATGCAATAGTTTCACCCTGTTGACAATTTAAAATTAACCGAAAGAATAAATATTATTGGGCTTTCCGCAATGAAGGTATAGTGACTCCATAATTTGATATAAAATTTGACATGTGTCCTCTGGTCAAAACATGGGAGGTAAGATATAAAAATGGATAACTGAAAACAAATGACATAAATGGCTCACAAATAAGATACATACCTCCATGGATCAGAATGGAAAGAGAAATGCAAAACAGTGTACAGGGCTGAGGCTACAGGTGTCCTGGACTCTGGAGGGAAATGGTGGTAGCCAGGGGTTTAGGATCCAGTATGGTAAGGGGGACTAAACAGGTTTTACAGAAATGGGGAATAGAGAGCACATGGTGTGATGCTAGAGCCCTTAATCTGAAAGACAGTTCAGCAGCTGAATCTGTAGAACTCCTCATATCACTCTAGGCTGAACTGTCATTATAAGACCTATTTCTGGACAGGAGCCTTGGGGAGCCAGATGCAGGTAATTGAAAAATAATAACAAGAAGGAATGAGGAAAGTCAAATAAAAAGAACAAAACACTCATAAAACCTCCTACTCAAAATAGGCCTGAAAACAAAAATTCACAGAGATCTAATCCTAATAAAGGTATCCAACAGAATCAACAAATCAACAGTCAAAAAATGAACTCACTCCAGATATAATTAGTTTTATTGAAACAGTCTGACAAGGACTTTGAGAGAAGTATGTTTAGAATGTTTGAAGGTATAAATGAAGAAATAATTTCTGGCAAAAGGCAATAAGAAATTATAAAAAGAAGGAGGCAGATAAAAAATAAAAACAGATAGATGTGGGGAAAAGTTATAAATGAAAATATATAACTAAATATATCACTAAAATTTAAAACTGAATAGCATGAATAAACTCTGGACTGAATTTTATATATATAAAACCCTAAGGAATCAAACAAAAGCTATTAGATCTATTAAATGAGTTCAATAAGGTTGCAGAATATGAGACCAAAATATAAAAATTAATTGTATCTCTATACACTACCAATGTATAGACTACAATTTAAAAATAAAATTAAGTAAACAATTGCATTCACAATAGCATCAACAAGGATAAAATACTTAGGAATAAATGTAACAACAGAAGGATAGACTTGTACGCTAAAATCTATAAAACATTGTTAAAAAGAATTTTAAAAGACCTAAATAAATGGAAAGACATCCAATGGTCTTCCAAGGTACTGGAAGACTTAATATTGTTAAGATGGCAATACTCCCCAAATTGTGATCTACAGATGTATAAGAATCCCTATCAAAATTCCAGATAACTTTTTGCAGAAACTGACACACTAATGCTAAAATTCATATGGAAATGCAAGGGACTGAGAATAGCTAGAACAATCTTGAGAAAGACAAATAAAGTTGTAGGATATATGCTTACCAATTTCAAAACTTACTGCGAAGATATGGTAATCAAGATGGTGTGGCTGACATAAGGATAGATACAGATGAACGAAACAAAATTAAGATGCCAGAAATACACCCTTATATTTTTGGTCTATTCATTTTCAACAAGGATACCAAGGTAATTCAATGTGGTAAAGGGATATGCACATGCAAAAGAATGAAGTAGTCCCCTACCTCATACAATACACAAAATTAAGTCAAAATAAATCAAAGACCTAAACATAAGAGCTAGAACTATAAAACTCTTAGAAAATGTAGGAACAAATATTCTTGACCTTGGCTTAGGCAATGATTTCTTAGATATAATGCCAAAAGCAAAAGCAATAAAAAAAAAAAGGTTTGATAAAATTGGACTTCATCAAAATCAAAAGCTTTTGTACTTCAATGGACACTATCAAGAAATTGAAAAGATAACTGCTAGAAAGGAAAAAAGTATTTTCAAATAATACATCTGATAAGGAACTTGTATTCAAAATGTATAAAGGACACATATAACTCAATAATAAAAAGACTAAAAATACAATTTAAAAAGTGGATAGAGGATTTGAATAGAAATTTCTAAAAATCAAAAGGTAGAAATGCCAAGTATATGAAAAGATGCTCATTAGTCATTAGTCATTAAGGAAATATAAACCAAAACCACAATGAGATACCCCTGGATACTCACTAGGATATATAATAAAAAAGACACAATAACAAGTATTAGTGAGGATGTGGAGAAATTGGAACCCTCAAACATTGCTGGTGGGATTGTAAGATGGTGTAGCCACTTCTGGCAGTTCCTCAAAATGTTAAACATAGAGTTATATGACTCAGTCAAACAATTTTACTTGCAGGAATACTTGAGAGAAATGAAAACATATTACCCACACAAAAATTTATACATGAATGTTCATGGCAGCGTTATTCACAATAGTAAAAAAGTGAAAATAACACAAATATTCATCTAATGATGAACGGATAAATGAAAAGTAGTAATATTATCTGACAAAAGAAAAAAAAAGAATGAAATGCTGATATATGCTACAATATGGATGAATGTAAAAAATGTTATGGCAAGAGAAAGCAGCCAGTTACAAAAGACCACATATCGCATATTGCAAAATACCATATATACAGATGTTCAGACTAGGCTAATCTATAGAGAGAAGATAGATGGGTTGTGACACAGGGCTGGGGAGCATGAGAAAATGCAAGAGGGAATAATGGGGAATGAATACCAAGAGGTACAAGGTTTATTTTGGGAGTGATGAAATGACAATGTTCTAAAATTAGATTTTGGTAATAGTTGTAGAACTCTGTGAATATACTAAAACCCACTGGGTTGTACACTATATATAGGTGATGCATATATTTATGACATGTAAACTATATTTCAATAAAGTGATTAAAAATGGCTGAGGATGAGGATGTAAACTGCTACAACAACTTTGAAGAACAATTTGGCAACATCTAGCAAGGATAAATATACATATATATCTAGAAAATCCACTCTTAGGTACATAATGGGGCAAAAATCTTAAATATGAGCACCAGGAGACAGGCACAAAAATGTTAGTTGTAACCTTGGTTTTAATACTTGAAAAAATGAAAACTATCCAAATGTTTATGAAAAAATGAATGGATAAACTGAGACATATTTTTAAAATGAAATATCAGACAAAATGTATTGATGAAAATGAGTCTCAAAAATAGAATGTTGAGAAAAAAACAAACCACAAATGACATATATAGTGTGATACCATTTATAGCTCAAAAACTTGCTATAAAACAACATATACCACTTTAGACACATAAATATTTAATAATAATGTAAAAATTTCTTAGGAATAAAAATCACTAACTTCAAAGTATAACTTACTTCTGAGAAGAAAGGTAACGGGATTTGTTAAGACATGAATTATATCTACGAGGTATCATTATTATTATTAAAAAATTCTGTAGCAAGCATGGCATATATTATAGGCATATGGGTAGTCCTTATATTAGCCTCTATTTTTTCTGTATGTTTATAATATATTTTAGCACACACACAAAAATTGCATGATTCAATAAATTTAAAGTTTCCCCAAATAGCAAAGCTTCTCAAAAGGATTTTTTTGTTTTTCAATCAATATATTATACTAAGGGCAAATATTACTCACCTAAGCCAGCATTAGAGTATTACTAAAAGTCAAAAGATTCATCTAGTCAAAATGTTAAATTTTTTAAAAAGATAAAATTACTATGCATGAATTCAAACACATTAAAAATCAGATGCTCTCTGACCTTCCCACTAAAGTGTCACCTGACAAGGTCATTGTTTCTAGAATATAATCATTATTCAAGAATGAGGGAGAACATTCAGTGGGGTATTCTCCCTATTGTTTTCTCAGTAGAAATCACAGAAATGACAACTGTAATTAAATCTTTTTTAAAAATTACCTATGAGTTTTAAGTCAGGATGAAAATTATTTCTAACCTTACGAACTTTCATACTGCACTGCACTAGAAGAAATCTTTCCAGTTTTCCTTTATATCAGTAAAATATATGACAGCTAAATAAATACGAAGTCTTCACTTCTGACCTTTGCTAGCCACTCAAAAAAGCAATTCTGATTGCCATTATTCCACTTACCAAAGACACAAATGAAATAAATACAATAATTAACACTAAGTCATTTCTTAGCCACCAGAGCTGAATGCGTTAAGAAAAACATTATTACAAAAGAAGGGATATAGTACCATTTAGCCCCTAAGCCATAGAAGTTAAGAGATTCTTTCCATTTTCTGATAATGATGACTTAAATTTTGGAAAGAAAAAAAAAAAAAGATTTTTCAGGATGAAGGCTGTATTATGGAAATCTAACCATCCACAACTATTATCATTATATAAAAGTTTACCCTTTTAGAAAATTTAAGACCTCATTTATGCTAATTATAACAGACATAGATTATCCTTTATTGACTTTTTTCCCCAAAGAAATATAAGATAAAGACAAAGAAACATTTTACAACATCACCTATATTCACTACACTATCACCTATTTTTCTATCAGGAATGACAAACAGGTCTCACTGTGTGGGCCAACTCTGAATGACCATAAGTGACTGCTCAGAACTCTGTGTCAAAACAGGCTGTTAGGCCATCTGTGCTTACCAGCAGAGTGGTGCATTGATTAGGGAAAAGGAATAGTTAGATGTCAGCCTGACTTTTTATCTGAAACTAGAGACAAGAAAAATTAATCATATTTATTCACTCACAGATATATTTGAAGGTATGTAATAAAATGAGTTTCTGTCTAAATGATTTAAATAAAATTCAAAATTGGCACATATTCCCAAAAAATATATGCTGGGAAAAAAGGAGGACTTTCTCAACTGGAAGGAATTGGTGGTGGGCCTGACAGGGACAACATGAATCATAGGAGGAAAAAACTCAAAATATTTATTGTTTTGCCTATTTTCGACATTTCATATAAATGGAAACATACAATATGTGGCCTTTTGTGACTGGCTTCTTTCACTTAGCATAAAGCTTTCAGGATTCATCCATATTGTACCATGTATCACTACTTTTTTTTTTTTCTACAGACAGGGTCTCCCTGTCACCCAGCTTTCCAAGAAGACCCATCCCCAAAGCAATGACACTATTTGACCTGACACCTCCCTGGAAAAACCCTATTAACAGGACTTGTCTATTTTGACCTGACTCAGAGCTTACTCAGTGAGGAAAGCTCTATTGCTGGGGCATTTATTGAAAACAATTAGAAACATTGTTTTAAATATCACAGCTGCCCAAGGCAGTGACACCAATTTTTTTCTTGAATAAGTGTTCCTCAAATTGTTGTTAGCCTTTGCTTAAATTCCAAAGGTCTCAAGAAGCAGATTTTGCCAATTTTTGCCAGAGTTATTCCTTTAGTGGAGGAGCAGATTTTCAGAGGTCCTTATTCCACCATTTGAAAAGTACTTTAAATTATTCATATTTAATGTATTATTTCATGTTCATTTACATTCTAATACATCTTCTTTGTAATATAGGATAGTGAAATTCAAATCTGATACTGTACATTTATAATTTCATACTGTATACAAACGTGCCCATTAATGAGTTCATTATGAGTTAAAAAGAAGTTAGTTTTTAAAGGCTTTATGTTTTTCATATACTCTTGGTGGACGGTTATATAAGTTGTATTTTTTTTCCCATTTCAAATGATGTAATATAGGCTCTTATTATCCAAAAATTTATTATTCAGTATACTTTAAAAAATGGATAAGATTCAGAAAACCAGGAATTGCAAAGTGCTATGGATATACAAAGTTAAGGCACCTCCCCAGCCATAGCTGGGACAGGAGAAGGCCCATGATGGTGGCAGGTAGCCAGTGAAAACTTTCTAGAAGAGGTGGTATGTAAGTTATCCTGAAATATGAGTGAAACTTAGTCAAGTAAATAAGACTTGGAGTAGAACAGTGGAACTCCTGAGAGTCAGGTGTTCCTGGTAGAGCAAATGGTATGAAGAAATAAAAGAGCACGGTCTATTTAGATTCTAAGTGTTTCAGTACTGGAGCAGTAGAAAATGATGGTATTGACGGGTGCTTTAAGTTGCCATATATGTATCATAGCTAAAACTATTATGGTGGGTGATATTATCAAGTGATAATGTCAGGAGTAACAAAAGATAAAGGTCTACATTACAACCCTTGTTTCAGATTTTAAGGAACAATTTTAGAGTTACCCTTAGATTCTGACAATGAAAATTGAAAACTTAAACATTCCATTAACAAATCTTTTTGAATGGAGAATTAATGCAATTTAGCTTATGTTTTTTATGTGCCCAGGTTGAAATATTCATTAGCAATCACTAAAAAGTCTAGAGCAGTGACAAAGCCACACCACTCTGCATTGTCTTTTGAAGACAGCTGCACATTGTGCCACAATTTTGTGCCACAATGCAATGCTTTTTTACAGTAACATAACTATTTCATAATATATTTTAACTGGGAATCTAAAGGTACCATATAAACAAAAACTCATTAATCCTCAATATGCTACTCAGAAAAGAAGGCCAAATACAAGGTACTGTGGAATTAAAAAAAACCTTAGCTTATTTCCTTAATTTAAAAATATTATCAGAATATATATGAAATCCCATTACATAATTAATACACAGATCTCATATGATAGCTACCTCAGTTCCTCATTTTCCCTTTTGTAGTTTTGCCTACATGTCTGTAAAAGGCAACCTTTCAGCTATCCATCACAATTTTTATTTATGTTTACTGTATTCCTACAGTATTTCTAAAATTCTCTCTCTCTCTCTCCCTCCCCCTCCACCCATCTCAAGAGCACACATTCCTTCAAGGTAATCCATCTAAAGAGAAGCAGGAAAAATATTTGATTCATGTTGGCAATCATTTTATAAATTAGGGTTACTTCTTTTTGCTGGTTCAAATAAACTTGGGCAAAGGTTATGAAACTCTGTAGAGAGTTATATTGAAGGAAATGGTCCTTCTCCAGCCCAGTTCTTTATTATAGTATAAGTGATTAACCACCATCACTGTTGCACTGGCTTGCCTCATTTTTTTCCATCCAAAACATTCAACATATTGCTGATTTGGCAGGGTAGGAGAGAATACTACTGATAGTAATAGTAGCTCCAACAGTGGCCACTTCTATATTTTGAATATAAAATGGTTCATAATTTTGGGGAAATAAGAAACTACAACAGACATAGCTGCAAAAGCAGTCAACT
This sequence comes from Eulemur rufifrons, assembly GCF_041146395.1. Lineage (NCBI taxonomy): Eukaryota > Metazoa > Chordata > Mammalia > Primates > Lemuridae > Eulemur > Eulemur rufifrons. The sequence goes on along the minus strand of NC_091005.1, from coordinate 14,434,659 downwards.
TGCCATCTTCCTGAACTTGATAAGAGCCTAAATGAACACTTCTATATAGTATGACAAGTATGAATCAGCTGAAAATCTAATTTACAATAATATTCTCCTTTTTATTCCTCCCTATGCTAAACTACACGATTTCCATTATTATGTCAAATTCAATATTCTATGCTATTCTCCCTGCTTCTCACTTTCATCCTCTATTGCTAAAGTGTCAAAGTATAAAATATTATAATAGTAGACCTGCAGAAATTTAGTAATAGGGCAGATATCAGTTTAACCTAGACTAAATGGTTTTCATAAATTATTTCTATCTTTATCTAACAACTCTGATCTAGGTGTTGCCAACTCAAGTTTCTATCAACTCAGAACAACTTGAAGCTGAAGAGCAATTCCAATTTGTTTTGTGTCCCCATGTCTATGAGTTATTTGACTCCATATTTTTTTCATGGTTTTATGGAATACTCAGAAACATTCCACTACTAATGAATCTAGAAATGTATCTCATAGTTAAGAGAGTTATAATTCAACTCAACAAGTACTTCCTGAATATAATGTTCAATATTGTACTAAGTACAAACATAGTTATTCATAAAGCAATAGCTACATTTAAATGTACATTATAAGTCACTAGGTTTAAAGCTCATTAAATCCGTAAAACAACGCAATGAGGTATATACATTCATCCCAAATTGGCAAGTAAATAAAAAGGAATTATAAAATTATTAATCCGTGATGGTAAATTTGAACCCAGAACTATTCAACTTCAAGGCCTGCATCCTCAAACACTATATTACATTTTCTTCCTAAATGGTATTTTCACTTGGCGTTACAATCTATTTGTAATTTCAGGTCTAAATTTTTCAAATTGTAAGTTTTTAAAAGACAACACATTTACATGATTTAAAAGTAAACGCTAGGCCAGGAAGAACTGAAAACTGGTAACGATAAGCATATCTAGCATACAGACCACAATTACAAGTATTAAAAGTATCAAAAGAAACCAGGATTCTTTGGGGAAACGGCTTACTGAAAGACTGAGGCAAGTAATATACAAGATGAGCCTTGAACATCTTATACCAGAAAGCAGAAAAGTGATCAAAAAATGATGGAGACATTTGGAGAAATACAGAAGTCAGCTTGAAGAGGTTCCTACTGGCTGAATTTGAGAGAATATAAGCACTGAAATAATGTGAAATCCTTGAGTCCATAATGATACTTTTTCTTTAAAAGAGGAGAGAACAAAAAGCTTTTCCTTATAACAGAACAACAACTAATTAATGTAGAAGAAATATTACAGTAGGAAAATCACCATTTGGCAATTATCAGAGTAAAAACAGATTTAGGCAAGAATCGTCATATTGCAATTTATGGGCGAAAGCTTGATGAGGAACAGGATACCTCCACCATCTCAAATTTATCTCCCCACAAAATTCTTATTAATTAAAAGGGGGAAAAAATAACTTCACAATGGAAAAGCCTATCAGATGGCACCTAAACTAAATGATCATTTAACATCAACATTAATGGAACAAAAAGACATCATATGCCTACTAATATGACCACCCTCAGAAAGACACAACATCACTTCTGTAGTATTCTCACCAAAAATTCATAACCTAAATCCAATCATGAGGAAACATTAGACAAACCTGAATTCAGTGATATCTTTAAAAATATCTAGCCTGCATTGCTTAAAAAATGTCAAAGTCATGAAAGACAAAACAGAGATGATTTCAGCTTAAAGGAAACCAAGAGATGTGACAATAAATGCAAAATGTGATCATGGATTGGACTGTGATCCAGAGAAAATGTATTTATACTGTTTGCTATAAAAGCAAATAAACAGAAGGGAAACTAGGTATAATATAAATCTGATTTGTACTGTATTATGTTGATTTCCCCTGCACTTATGTATCAGAATATTCTTAGGAAATACAAACAGATATTTTGGGGTACAGAGGCATTCTATCTGCAACTTACTCTCAAATGGTTCAGAAAACCATACCTTTTATACATAATTAAATACATGACATCTCATATATATGTGTGTAGAGAGAGACGGGTGGGGGGAGACACAGAGAGACGGGGGATGATAAAAAGCAAATACAGGAAACGTTAACAATTTGGTATCTGGTGAAGAGTTTATAGTATATAGAAATTCTTTGTGATATTCTTGCATTTTTTTCTCTGAGATTAAAATTATTTTAAAATGAAAATTTTTGATAAATTATACTATAAAGCCTCACAATAAACTTACATTCTGTTAGTAGAGAAGCAAATAAGGCAGCTGATATATAAGGTAATGTTCAAAAAAATGCAGTCTAACTAGGTATTATTTAAATTTCTTTTTTAAAATATTTAAAAATTTGCATTAGACACAAGAAATTACAGTATTTTTAGTGTGGTAATGATTTTTTTAAACATAATCCTTATATGTTAGAGATACATACTGAAGTATTTATGGATATTTACAGATGAAATAATATGTCTGAGATTGACTTCAAACTAATCTAGTAAAGGGGTATGGGAGAGGGGTTATAGATGAAATAAGATGGATCATCGGTTGTTAATTGTTGAAGCTAGGTGATGGATATGACTGTTAATTATTTATTCTTGCTTCTTTTATAAAATGTCTGCAATAAAAAAGTTTTTAAACAGTCAAAGCTATATTAAAAATATAACAGAAAAATCTTACTTCCACTCCTGCCATTTCTACTGTATTTCCTGTCAACTCACCCCTTATAGGTAACCATTTTATTAATATTAGTTGCTTATTTATCTTTCTAGTTTCTTTACAAAAATACAAGGAAATATAAATTCTTATTTCTCCACTCTTCCTACAAAAGGTAACAAATATACATTGTTCTTTACTTTGTTTCCCCTCCTCTACTAACTTCATATATTCTGGATATTTCTCCATATCAGTTGCATTCTGTACATACAGAAGCATACATGTATATATTCCATTTTATAGACACAATCAAATGGCAACATACTGCTTAGTTGAGGTGATGCTAGCTACTGCAATAACTAAACCCTGAAATCTCAGTGGCTTAATAGAATGAAAGTTTAGTGTGCACTCACATGATAGTCCAATGTTCAGAGGGCAGATTTCCATGAGCATTTCAGGAGCCCAAGTTCTGTTTTACTCCAGGGCTTCAGGCTTCAATTCAGTAGCAAACAGGGGGAAGGGATGGGGGAGAGGGGAGGAAAAGACATAATTGCTTTTTAGTCACTTTGCTCAGAAGTCCTATCAGATCACTCTGCGCATATTCCACTTTAAGTAACAGTCATTTTAGATGCAAGGGAGGCTGGGCAATTTAGTCTCTGGCTTCGCACTTACTGAAATTTTCTCCAAGGAAGGGTAACACAAATTACTGGAGAACAGATAGCTACCTCTTAAACACATGGAATAAAACACATTATTTTATTCCATGGTGTGTTTCTTTGCTTACTTAACAGTTCATACAGGGCTGACCCATTTTAAAACCTTTTTTGCAAAAAGACAAGGATGCCCATTTTCATTAGTCCTAGCCAGAGCAAGAGAAAGAAATAAAGGGCATCCAAATTAGAAAGGAAGAAGTCAAATTATCCTTGTTGCAGATGACATAATCTTATATATAGAAAACCTAAAGACTCTACCAAAAAACTCTTAGAAATGATAAAAAAAAATGCATCAAAGTTGCAGTATACAAAATCAACATATAAAAATCATCAGTCGCATTTCTGTATTCTAACAGCAGTCAATCTGAAAAAAAAATCAAGAAAGTAATCTCATTTACAATAGCTATAAAAAATTAAAATACCTAGAAATAAATTCCACCAAGGAAGTAAAAGATCTCTACCAAGAAAAATATAAAGTACTAATGAAAGAAATTGAAGAGGGCACAAAAAATGGAAAGACATCCCATGCTTATGGATTGGAAGGATTAATAATGTTAAAATGTCTACACTACCCAGAGTGATCTACAGATTCAATGCAATCTCCATCAAAATACCAACGACATTCTTCACAGAAATAGAAAAAACAATCCTAAAATTTGTATGTTAACACAAAAGACCCCAAATAGCCAAAGCAATCCTGAGCAAAAAGAACAAAGCTGGAGGCTTCACATTATCTAATTTCAAATTATGCTACAAAGGTATAGTAACCTAAACAGTACGGTACTGATATAAAAACAGACACACACAACAATGGATCAGAATAGAGAACCTAGAAATAAATCCACGCACCTACAATAAACTCATTTTCAACAAAGGTGCCAAGAACATACACTGGGGAAAGGATGGTCTCTTTAATAAATGGTGCTGAGGAAAGTGGATATCCATATGCTAAAGAATGAAACTAGAGCCCCATTTTCACCATATAAAAAAATCAACTCAAAATAGATTAAAGACTTAAATGCAAAACCTAAAACTATGGAACTACTGATAGAAAACACTGGAAAAATGTTACAAGATATTGGTCTGGGCAAAAATCATTTCAGCAAGACTTCAAAGGCAAGACACCTTGGCTAGAGAGATTTCAAAGAAGAAAGGGGAGTGGGAAGCACAGTTAACAAAAGTAAAAATAGATAATGGGAGAAAATATTTGCAAACTATCTATCTGAAAAGGGATTAATCAGGAACTCAGACAACTCAATAGCAAAAAAAAAAAAGAAAAGAAAGAAAAAAACCCCAATCTGATTAAAATATGGGCAAAAATCCTGAGTAGACATTTCTCAAAAGAAGACACAAGAATGGCCAGCATGTGTATGAAAAAAAATGCTCAACATCACTAATCATTAGGGAAAGGTAAACCAATACCACAGTGATATGTCATCTTATTCTAGTTAGAATGGCTACTATCAAAAAGAAAAATGCTGGCAAGAACGCGGAGAAAGGGGAACACCTATACACTGTTAGTGGGAATGTTAAATTGTACAGCCATCATGGAATACAGTATGGAGGTTCCTGAAAAAATAAAAATAAAACTACCATGGGACCCAGCCATCTCACTGCTGAGTATATATCCAAAAAAAAAAAAAAAAAAAAAGGAAATCAGTATATTGAAGAGGTTTCTGCACTCTTGTGTTTACTCCAGCACTATTAACAATAGTCCAAATATGGAATCAATCTAAGTGTCCATCAACAGATAAATGAATAAAGAAAATGTGGCGTACACAAACAATAGGATATTATTCAGCCATAAAAAAAGAATGAAATCCTGTCACTTGCAGCAGCATGCTTGGAACTGGAGGTCATTATGTTAAGTGAAATAAGCCAGGCACAGAAAGACAAATATCACATGTTCTCACTCATATGTGGGAGCTGAAAAAATGGATCTCCTGGAGGAAAGGAGAATAGTGGTTATCAGAGGCTGGGCAGGGGAGCGGGGAAAGAGATGAAGAGAAGTTGGTTAAGAAGTACAAAAATACACTTAAATAGAAGGAATAACGTCCAGTATTCAATAGTACAGTAGGGAAATTATAGTTAATGATAATTTACTGTATATTTCAAAATAGCTAGAAGAATTATAATGTTCTCAATACAAAAGATAAATGTATGAGGTGATAGATATCCCAATTACCCTGATTTGATTATTACACATTGTATAAAGGTATCAAAATATCACATGTACCCCCAAAATATGTACAACTATTATATATCAATTTTAAAAATTCACATTCTACAGAAAGGAACTGTATTAACAGCTGCATAATACAGGCATTTCTGCCAGAACTAGGCAGTCGCAGCTTTCACCTAAGCAGCATGACTGCACAAGTCTTGGTGTTTCAGCCACAGTTCTGAAGCACCTCAGTTTTTGCAAAATAAGGCTTCTGAGACAAATATGGTTGGATAATTACTCTGAAGAAAGGAGCTTACAAACTTAGAGATGAAGCCAGCTCCTCTTTTCCTAGTCCTCTTGGCCTTGGAGACTAGTCTTCCAGGTGACAGTAGCAGATTTCATTCCCTCTTATAGCCTACAGAGGTAGATTTTATTCCCTATTCCTCCCCACACAGTTGCCCTCCTCTTTTTGCTTGCAGTTCAGGGCTCACAAGAATTGAAGGGCTTCTGCAAAGCCACTCTACCCTTGTATACAAAGCAGATGGAAGGGCAGGGGAACTTAAAAACAAAACAAAAATAGTAAAAGCTCTTGAGTTCTCAACCAAAGACCAATGAAAGTCAGTGTGAAACTCTCCCTACCCTTGAGTAGAGTAAGTCTTAGCATGTGTTTTCTACTGTTTCCCAGAGGTCGTTAATTTAATATTGTATCTTTTATTGATTACTATTTACCTGTTCTTTTCTTGTTTCCCCATTCCTCTACTAGTGTTTCTTAAGATCACCTCCCAAATAATGACTTGCACTCAAATCCTTGTCTTAGGGTCTGTTTGGGGGGACCATACATTGGAATCACCATGATTTCTGTGTTGTAATAACACTTCCCTACCTATCAATTATACATAGAATTTTTTAAAAATTTCAGAACGTTATGGGGATACAAATGTTTTGGCTACATGAATGCTTTTGTACAGTTTGGGGCAAAGCTATAAGTGTACCCATCACCAGATAGTGTGCATCGTACCTGTTAGGTATGATTTTACCCATCCCCCTCTTCTCCCCGATCATTACAGAAGGGAGACACACCAACTCACTCTGAACATCTATGATAGTGTCTAAATCATTCCCTTAAAATTTTCTTTTGTGCATGGTAGTCATGTACAGCACAAAGCACTAGCAAACAGAACTTCCTACAATGATGAAAATGTCCTCTATCTGTGCTGTCCAATACAGTAGCCTCAAACAATAAGCAGCTGCTGAGCATCTAAAATGTGACCAGTGGCTACATGTTAAACAGAGTGGTCTTGGAAGATGATAAATTAGTTTTCTGATCTGTAGAATATTTATTGAGAAATATTTAATAACTATGTTCCAGGCCCTGTTTAAACACTTCATACATATTATTTCACTTACACTTTCCTGTTATCATTCTGTTTCTCAAATAAGTAAACTGAGTCTAAGAAAGGTTAAATAACTTGCATCAAGTCCTAATTTTTTAGGATTAACAACAATAATGCCTATCCACAGACTACTGTAGTGAGAATATTAGAAAACATGACAAGGGGCTTAGAAAATCACAAAACAGTATTCTTAAGATAGATATCATTTTACCTTCTTTTGATCTATCTTATGATGCTAGCACATCATATATAGTAATTATAACAGAATTGAATGAAAATTTTACATGACTTATAGATAGTCTTCTAAACTTATACATAACGTTTTTCTAAAAATTTGAATACAAGTTGAATGTGCAATATGGATGAAATAACAAAAATAAAATGTGGTAGAGCCACACAATGAAATATTACTCAGCAATAAAAAGGAATGAAACATTGATTCATGCTACAACATGGATGAACCTCAAAAACATTATGCCAAGTGAAAGAAGCCAGTCACGAAAGAACACATAACTGTATAATTTCACTTACATGAAATTTCCAGAATATACAAATTCAGAAAGACAGAAATTAGAGGTTGCCTAGGGTTAGGAGGGTTGAAAGGAAATGGGGAGTGACTACTACTGGGTATGGAATTTTTTTCTGGCGTCATAAAAATATTCTAAAATTGGCTGTGGTGATGGTTTTGCAAAACTATGTAAAAATAATAGAAACCACTGAATTGTACATTTTGTAAGAGACAGGGTCTCACTCTGTCACCCAGGCTGGAGTGCAGTGATAGCTCCCTGCAGCCACAAACTCCTGGGCTCAAGCAATCCTCCTGTCTCAGCGTCCTGAGTAGCTGAGCTACAGGTGTGCCACTACACCCACTTGGCTAATTTTTTAAATCTTTTTCATCTTTTTAGAGGTGAGGTCTCGCTATATTGCCCAGGCTGGTCTAGAATTCATGGTCTTAAGCGATCCTTCCGTCTCAGCCTCCTGAGTCACTGGGATTAGAGGAGACTAAATTGTACATTTTAAATTGGTAAATTGTACGGTATGTGAATTATATCTCAGTAATGCTGTTTTTAAAAGGGGGATCATAGTTTTATATTTATAAAAGGTCCTATTCCTATGAGTTAAATATAGATTATGAAATACCTAGAATACGACTTTACTTTCAGACATAATCTTTGATATAAATATACCTAATATATTTAAAAGTACAGTGAAATAAAATTGTGGTTTTCAAAATTGTTTTTTTCAGGAGTGGACAAAAGAAATATGTTTTTGGAAACCAATAAAGCAAAAATAATCTGGAGATGCCTTGCTTGAAGCAGAGTGGATTCAGATCCCTCCCTGTCAAACCCCTGCCCTTCCTTCAGTATTGGCATCTAAGGAAACTACCTCTACAGGGTTTGGGGAAGAACATGTTGGAAGTTACAGCAAGAAGCAATACAAATAATTGAATACAAAGAAGTAAAAACTATGCAACTTGAATTCTTTGCTAGCTGGCAGGCTACCATGTAATAACAGCTCAGAATTATCTTATGTTAGTAAATATACAAATGTTTGAATTCAATTTATGTAAGTTTGAATTCTGCTTAGATTTCTGTAATTAGACTTAAAGTATGTTGTTTAAAAGAGAATTGTTCTAAAGTCAAGATCTACCTCTAATTTATGTGGTGGGTTTTTTTCTTAACTACTAGGATTAGAGATTTTTATACTTTTGTTTATAACAAGAACAAAAAATATGTAAACATCCTAAAATCAAAAAGCAAGTGCTCTAGTTCTGTGATATTGGAAGAGCTGCTTTCTGGCTCAATACCACTTATTCAAGTTGATTAAAAAAAAAGGGCAGTTCCCAATTCACTTGTACTTACATAACCATATACTCTTCTACTTGCATGGATTATTAACATCGAAAAATTATATTCTATTGTTATTATATTATATGTGATATATTATGCTATATTATAATTATACCAAAAACAGAACTGATAATTTATTTATTTCCTTCAAAAACATTTTTAATGTATTTAAGGGTAAAGTAGAATAAAACTGTGGTTTTCAAAATTGTTTTTTCAAGAATGGAGAAAAGAAATCTTTTTTGGAAACTCAACAAAGCAAAATGATCTTCCCAACTTCTCCATTTCAACTTAACAACTTTAAATCCCCAGAATGATATCTCTTTAAACTAAAATTAGTAGCCTCTCTTTAAACTCCTAGCTCATAACCAAGGCAGGATCTTTCCTCCCTTAGAAACGAATTTTGGAATCTCTTCTTTTCTGGTAGCCCTTTCCACAGTAATCAACTTTTCTGAAGTCAAGTCTGCCTCTACTGCTTTTTCTATTTACTGCTATTAGAATAGTATTCAAGTACTATTTCTATTATGTTATTTCCCAACTGAAAAACTTATAATTGTTCTCTATAATTCAAATTCCTCTCAGTCTCTGTGTGATGGTTTATTTTGTGTCAACTTGGCTGGGCGAGAGGGTTCCCAGATATTTGGTCAAACATTATTCTGTTTCTGTGAGAGTGTTTTTGGATGAGGTTAACATTTAAATTGGTACACTGGATAGAGTAGATAATGTCGCTGGGCCTCAACGAATCATCTGAAGGCCTGAATAGAACAAAAGGCTGACCTTCCTCAGGGTAAGAAAGAATTCTCCTGCCTGGTGGCCCTTGAAGTATGACATCGGCTCCTACTGCTTCTATGGCAGCTTCCAACCTTTGGATTTGGACTGGGAAACTGGCTCTACAGATTTTGGACTTGGCCATGTCCATAATAGATACCTGCTATTGGTTCTGTTTTTCTGGAGAACCCTGGCTAATACATTCTATCACAACTCTGTAGTCTCATTTCACCAGATCATTTCTTATTAGACCCCAACAGACTCTCTCTCCACTGAAACAAATCTACTTGACACCTTCTACCCAAATTGCACAATTTTACCTAAATGCTTTTATTAAATAACAGAGATGCATCTGTACCACATATATTTGTTTCTTACACATTTATTTTCAGCTAGGCTGTTTAGCCCTTTTAAGACGGGAACCTCTATTTTCTTTCTTTCTTTCTATGGAGATAATAATAGGGACCAATAATATGAAATATAGTTTGTATCTATTTATATCTTAAATATATATATTTAAAATTTATATATGTGTGTGTATATATATTACATATATATATAATTTGCCTCTTACATATAACAGAATTCAACTTAATCTAGTCAAATTTTAAAAAGGGAAAAAATTACTTTTTGCTTACAGTCTGGTACATGTTTTAATGTGAATTTTTTTGTTGTTTTTGCTTTTGCTTAGAAGAATTACATTTTGGGTTAAAATGTGATTGCCATTTAAAAGTGTTCTGCTTCCACATTCATTTTGCTCAGTTAGGACACAGAACAAAGTTACAGATAAACTTTAGCCTAGATAATTTAAAAGTACAATTGACAGAATGTTTTAATGTTGGGATGCAGTGCATACTTTGCTGTATATTTTTCAAACTCAGTTATATTGCTTTGCTAAAAGTAAATAGTACCACCAGGACACCATCTGGTAAAAATCTCTCTGTGGATTAACCCAGAAAAGGAAGTAAATGAATTTTTATATATTGCATAGTTGTGGTTGCAAAACTGCAGTAAAAATATGTTTTCAATGCACTGGTGTAAGTGAGACCTAAAAGTTCAGCTACCTCATCTGATTTGATCCAAAAGGCTTGGAATATTTGAGACCGTATCTCATCAACAGGGAAAACAAGGGGTTTTTTTCTTTTGTAGCATTCCTATGACATGGAAGAAAAATAATAATAATCCAGGAAATTGAATTCCATGAGCTGGAAAATATGAATTTTGTCTTTTAAAAGCATTCATTAAAAAAATAATAGGCAGTTCCTTAATGATAGGACATAACATGTCAGAGAAGTCTGAGACCATACAAGATATTTGGATAAGACCTGACAATGTCATTTGTGCATCCTCGCCAATGCACAACAGTCAAATTAGTTTTTACTTTTTTTTTTTTTTTTTAATAATGTGTTGTCCAAGCCTTGATCTAGTCCAATGACTAGAGCAATGGAACTTTTCCCAACCTCCCTAGGGATTCCATTTCAGAGACTAATAGATTTCACTGTCAGAAAACATTTCCCGGATTCAGTCTTAAATTTCCGTTACTTAATTTCATCCCATTACTTAACTATAAACTCTCTTATCCTACCTTTAAAAATGTCTTGACTTCCATGATATTTACATGTTTCAAATATTTGTAAAATGTTATCATAACTATACTCAAAGATGAGCAAACAATATACATTTTTTAATCTTTCTTTTTAGAAGCCCATTTATACATTTATTTTCCACATTGAACACTACTGAATTTGTTTATTTGAGGCATGTACATGTCCCAAACTGGTATTCTCTTTGTGATCTCCACAGTACCATTTAAATAACTTTTATCTTCCAGCTACGTGATGTAAAGCTTTTCCATATACAGACTAAAATCTCATTGACTGATTTTATTGCTACATTGCATTACAAGATCATATATAATTTGCTACCACTATCATCTCAAAGTCTCTTGGTATTACTGCTTTCCAAGTACTGTATATCCTGCCAATTGAATGGCTGTGTTTCTGATTATTTTTCCCCAGATGTATTAGCTACATTTTTCCAGGTTGAATCACATTTCATTTCCTGCCCATATTTCTAACCACTTTAGGTCCCTTTTATCTGCCCTCACTGGTTTTGTCAACACCAACCAATTTAGCATTATCTGTAAATTTAATTAACAAGATGTGTATCCTCTCTTATAAATCATTAATGAAGTTTCTCTACAATGATTTGTTTATTTTTTTAAACTCTAATGCTGCTTAATGTTTTATAGTCTTGCTCTATTCTTAAGAATGTACCACTTTTTTGACACTTAATATTTATTTCATGATTTTAAGAGTGGTTAATGGTGTACTAACAAGAGAATCATGTTCAGGGGTCACTGTTTTCCTTTTTGAATATTAGCACTAATTAATTACCTTTATGATTGCTCCTGTGCATAACAAAGCTTTTATTGATAATTTTCTACCCTTCTGCATTTGTTCACAAATGTGTTCTAACACCACAGAAGCCTCACTATGATGCTGTTTTCACACTCATGATGTAAAATTATCAAAGATCCCTTATCCTAAATTCTGTTGTGCAGTGAGATGTTTAAATTTTAGATTCTGGCCAGGTACAGTGGCTCACGCCTGTAATCCTAACACTTTCTGAGGCCGAGGCGGGAGGATCGATTGAGTACAGGAGTTCAAGACAGACTGAACAACATAGTGAGATCTGGTCTCTACCAAAAAATAGAAAAATTAGCTGGGCATGGTGGTGCATGCCTGTAGTCCTTGGGAGGTTGAGGCAGATGGACTGCTTGAGCCCAGGAGTTTCAGGTTGCAGTGAACTATGATGACGCCACTGCACTCTAGCCCAGGCAATAGAGTGAAACCCTGTCTGAAAAAAAAAACAGTAATAATGACAAGAAATTTTAGGTTCCAATTTATTGAGACAAGATTCTATTATACCAAATGAGTAAAGATGAATTTAGAATGCTCCTATTTTAAGTATTTTGGAATTGGTAAGTTGAACCAAGATCAAAATGGTTCAAATGAACTGAACAAGAGAGAGCTATTTTGTTTCTCTTTTACATTTATAACTTCTATTTTATTTTTAATTTATTGGTTATTTAAAATTCTTCTGCTGTATTAAAACTTATTTTTAATTTTTTAAGGAAATATATTACACCTCAAAAAGTGTATTTTGAAACATAAAATTATAAACAACATGTATGTTATCTACCACCCAGGTTTAAAAAAAAAACATCACCAGTACCTCAGCAGCTAATGTATACATCTTTCTAACTGCATACTTCTTCTTTCCCTTAGGGGCAACTGCTGCTATGAATGTTATAAAAATAATTTGCTTTGTTTTGTTTATACATTTATAATTGTATTCCTATAGCTAAGATGTATTTTTTCAAAAGCTGACTGTATCAGACATTTTAGTTACTAATTTCCACCTCATATTAATTTATTTTTTTATAAACATTTCTCTTCTCCTATGTGAATATCTTGCCATATGTTTTTAATAATCTTGGAAGAAAGTATATATGCCTTTCTTCCATTGTTTCTTTACCTACATCCCTAGTGTCAGCTTTATATACTACTATCATTTCTTCTTTTTAATCTATCCCTTGAACTTACATACTTTTGAACAGTTTCTTGTACTAATTAATTTATGGGTGTATACATACTTTTAAATTATTTATTGTGGCCTAATTATGGCATAGGTTTCACATATTTTAAATCAATAGAGCAACCTGCTTTTTCAGCCAATTCTTATATTCCATGATATTTGTTAAGGAATTAGAAAATTCATGTGAGTAGCTAAATATAAGACCTGTATTTATTCTCTCAAAATTTAAACTTTTTTTGGATATCAAATTTTTCCTAGCATAGTTTGTTGTTCCATTTTAATTTCCATTTCTCAGCTCCATATCCATAAAACAACTTTAATATATTTTCATTTTCTAATCCAACACTTAACTCAAATTTCATCCTTAAATAGTATGGATATCACACAGTCAAGAGCTGGTAAGTCTAGGGCTTTTTCATATTTTATCAATTATCTTTAGAGAAAGATGTTCATCTCCATGTGGTTTATAATAGAAAAAAATTGTAAAGAATCAAAATGTCTATTAATTAGGGATTTAGCTAAATACAATATAGTACAATCCTATGATATAATATTAGGAACCTAATTAAAATAGATAGTTACCAATTTTACCTGTCAATGAGAGTCTCTTCCTCCAGTAATACCTGGGATATAAAAGTCAACCCCCTAATTAAAATAGACAGTTACCAATTTTACCTGTCAATGAGTCTCTTCCCCCAGTAATACCTGGGATATAAAAGTCAACCCACCTTGGGGGGCCCCCACAGTTGAGTGACAAATATGAGGTTACAAAAGCCAAGTTATCATATCTCAAGAAGGACAATACTATGGTACCATTCGCTCTCCAGAGCTCCCTGTGGGATCAAGCAGAGGCTAGACTTTTGAAACTTTATCTTTGCCCCGCTTCAGTCCTTGCCTTTTCCTGCTTTCCTCATTTTCTTTTGAGAATACTCCCTCAATAAATCACTGCACACGAATCTCTTTCTTGAGCCCTATTCAAGGAGACCCACAGACCCAGAGAATCAGTGACTAAAGTGGTCCTAAAAAGCAGACTCTACGTGTAAGATTCTAGATCACTCATTAATTAGCTGGCTGTCAAGGAAGACCCCAAAATTAGTGGTGAGCATTTTATGGCATGCTAAGATTTTTACCTGGGTAAGCCAAGATGGAATGCGTGTAGAAAATAATTCATTGGCTTGTGCTGTATTTCCAGATTTGAGAGCAATGAGGAAAATTAAGTTTAAGTATTACAGAATTAGATGGCTGTTACTAAGCACTAGAAATACAATGAAGAGAGGAAATGATGAGCTCAGGATGATTAATCCTCAAATCAAAACAATGTGCGAAATTCTGAGATCTGTTATTTCTTAATTTTTTTATAGTAAAATAAATAATAAAATTTCATAATAAAATATCTTAATAGAGACATAGGGAGATCAGATAACAAAAGGAGTCCTAGCCCAAGCCTGTCTCACACTAAGTTCACTGTGTTTGGAGACTCATCCAGGTCATTTCCCCTGTTCCTAAGTAAAAACTTAGAATAGGCCTATTAACAGTTGGCAGGACCCTTACCTTGGTTCCCTGACCTGTAGAGTCAAAGCAATTTTAAGTAGTAAAGTTCCTAAAAATGCCTCACTCATTGCCAAGATAGTAAATAAAAAATAGTATTACATTCCTAGGAGATATGCAAAGACAGAGCCACCCTCAAAAACTTAAAAGATATAAAATGTATAATGGTTAATTTTATGTGTCAACTTGTCTGGGCCATGGTGCCCACATATTTGGTTAAACACTATTCTGGATATTTCTGGGATAGTGTTTTTAGATGAGATTTACATTGAAATCTGTAGATTTTAAGTAATGTAGATTATCTTCTATAATGTGGGTAAGCCTCATCCAGTCAGTAGAAGGTCTGAAAAGAACAAAACGCTAATTTCCCTGGAGCAAGAGGGCATTTTCCAACAAATTGCCTTCAGACCTCATCTGCAGCATCAACTCTTCTTGGTTCTACAGCAGACTGCTTTTGAGACTAAAACTGCAACTCCTTTCTGTGTCTCCAGCCTGTCAGCCTCCCCTATCAGATTTTGGACTGGTTAGGCCTCCACAATCACGGGAGCCATTTCTTAAAATAAATCTCTTTCTCTATATATGCACATCTCCTTAGTTCTCTTTCTCTGGAGCACCCCAATACAAGCAGGTGGTCCCCATCATATCCCAATTAACTCACCAGTCAGATTCATACAAAAACTGGATTAATCATGGCAGGAAACAATGGACTACTGTAATTTAAGCCAAGCAGTAACCCTGAATGTAGCTGTTGTGCCAGATATGGTATTTTTACTACAGCAAATTAACATGGCCTCTGGTACATTATGTGTATCTATTGATCTGGAGATTGCACTCTTTTCAATATCTACCTACCATGAAGCAGATTCAGAGGAATTCTGCATTGATGTGGGTCAAAAAAACCAATATGTACTAGGGATTGTCAAAGCTTTATCTGTAAAGGGCCAGAGAATAAATATTTTAAACTTAGTGAGTCAAGAAGCAAAATGGAAAATATTATAAAGGCACTTTCAAAACAAAACAAATGCAAATTTCCTATGCTTTTTAATTGAAGAAATTCAAAACATATTAATAATTTAGCATAATTTTTGAAAATACAGGCCAACTAATACAATTATTTTGTGAAGGTAACATTTCGTTTAAATGGGGGTACAAAGTTCACCTGTTAAAAATTGATTTTAACGTTCACCTGTTAAAGTTGATCTGTAAAGAGACTTTATATATTTAATCTCTGAAAATGACTTTCACATGTATGATAGGTACTACCAAATACTAATATCACTCATGAGTGTATGATATTAATTGAACATATTCATCAATTGGAAAGTACTTATAGAATTATATTGGATTCTTTTCTTAATAATTGCAATTTAGCATTTGATTACATTGTACATTAATCACTTCCAATTGACAGTTAGGTGGAAGCTCTTCAATTACAAAGTTAAATGGATTTTAAAACATAGAGATTTCCTCTGCACTTGAATCAAGGTCCAAGAACTATTGCTGGAACTGTAGTTTGAGCTTGGAAAATACATTCACCCCAAATTTATGTGAGAATGGAGATCCCAGTTTTTCTTTTGGCTTTTGACTTTACAGGACATGTACAAAACTAGTCAACGCTACTGTAATTTAAACAATGTCAATTATTGAAATGACTCTACTGCAGCACATGTAAGTGTGGTTTGCCATTAAATTCATTAAAAAATATTATTACATCTACAGTAAAAGGTAATTTCCACAACCATTCTTTGCCTGCCACATTCATTGAGAGAGATTCTTCTCATTTAGAAAGTTTCAATCTTGGTCCTGAGTTCAAAAATTCATAATACAACTTTACAATTGCAATGTCATTGAACTGTTGTGTGGTATAGAAAGGATATTTAGCTTCTTTTTTGACAAAAATTCACAGAACTAATCATGTTTAAGTCCATGACAGCAATGAAGTTCACTGTTAACACTTCTGGTTCAATAACACATGACAGATTCAAATATTTTCCACAAAGTACCTACCAATAACTAATATAATGAATAATACAAAAATAAACTAATAATTGAGACAATTTGAGAGCCAAGGAAATCATTTGCCTTTCTCCTTTTAGCCTTGTTTTATAATTCACTATTGAAGTCATCACCACTGTCCTCAACTTTTCCTAGGGAAAGACTAATAATCTTTAAAATGTTAATTTTCTCAGGAAACATAACTTCACCTAGGGCAACCAAACACAATTTAATTAACTCACTATCAGTAAACGACTTTCCTTCCTTGGCTAACCAAAGGGCCACTTAGAAACTTCCTTTGGTGCAACCTCACTTTAGTTTTTTATTTTGTGAAGAAATTCTACTTAATGAGATATTCTCTTTAAAATTTTCTACCTTTTCTTACCATTGCTTTCCTATGAGTTAAATAAGCACATTGTAATGAGTGCCTAGTCTGGAAAAATTGACATATATTGTATTATTTTAGCATGTCTATAGTGTTATTGCATAACAAATACAATACTTTGTCGTCTAACTCAAAAACAAAATCATCCACAGTTCACTGCATCTTAAAAGTGTGACACTCATCTCTGCTTGGGAAAATGGCGGACCAGAAGCAGCCCGCTAGCACGCCCAAAAAAAGAAGTGAAAGGTGCAGGCAGCTGCCTACATACAGATTGCTCTTCTCTGAAACAGCATTGTTAAACCATAGAGAAGCAATGTGGGACACTCATAACAAGATCAGAGAATGCATGGGGAGCAATAGCAGAATAGAGCACTGGGATGCAGCACCCACCCTGCTGGCACAGTAAATTGAACTGCAAGAAGGCTCCCACCACCCCCACAGATCTCTGCTTGGTAGGACCAGGGACCTGCCTGGAGTCTATGCAGAGCAATTGCACCAGACAACAGGCACAGTGGGGATCAGGCAGCAGCTAAAGCCATCCTGTCACAGTCTTACCCCCAAGACTATGTTAATTCTGTTCTCTGTGATAATATAGTTGAAAGGGACCTGAACTGTCTGGGCATTTCATATAACATCATATTGGTTGACTATGTTGACTGCATTACAATTCAATCCTGATTCATCAGAGTACCAAATACACTGGATAGCTTTGTAATCAAAATGTTCTCCAAGGGGTAGGAGATAAAACCTACAAAGATAAAGAGTCTTGCCACAGTGATGAAGGTTTCAGGGGTCCAGTAGTATAGGACATATACCTTCTCCAAATTAAAAGAAAATGTATTGTACCTTCTACTGCCAACACTAATAAAAAACCACACAACTTGGTACATCTCTTCAGATTAGATGCATATTTTGGAATACTGCTCTGACCCACTATCAGTTGATGTGGAAGGTTGCCTCTTTTTAGTGCGGTACAGAATGTAAAGGGCTCTATACTAGGTCCAGGTTGCTAGGTAACAGCTGTGTAACTTTGGCAATATGAGCTCGCAGATCCCACGCAGTAGAGGTACAAAACCCAGTCAAGGATATTAGAATAAAAGAAAAATACAGACCACATTTTAAAAGTCCTCATGAAATATTAGCAAATCATACCAGTAATATATAAAAAGAATAATACAGTATCACCAAGTGGAGTTTATCATAGGAATGCAAGTCTGGTTTGATATTTGGAACATTAATATAATTCATCATATGAACAGTCTCAAGAAAAAAATCAAATGATCATACTAATTGATGCAGAAAAGTATTTAACAAAACACAACACACTTCCATGATAAAAACTCAATAAAGTAGGAATGGAAGGAAACTTACCAAACTTGATAAAGGGAATTCAGAGAAAACCTACAGCTAAGAATACCTAATTTCTTTCCCATAAAAATGGGAACTAAATAAAGATGTAAAAAAATAGTTTTAGCTATTCTTGTCTCTTTGCCCTCCTGTAAGTTTTAGGATTAGCTTGTCTATATCTACAAAAAATCATTCTGGGATTTCCTTTCCAATCTAAATGTCTTTTATTTTAGTTTCTTCATGAACACTCTTCTCACTCCTAGGTAAGTCTTAGCCAGATGAATAAAGCAAGAAAAAGAAAGACAAAGCATAAAGATTGGAGTGGAAGAAATAAAACTGTCTATATTTACAGAGAACATGATTGTCTATGCAGAAAATGCTAAGGAACCTATAAAAACAAAGGACAAACAACAAAACACTAGAACTAATAAGTGAGCAAACAAGGTCACAAGATACAAAGTCAACACAAAATCCATTTTATTTCTACGTACTAGCAATGTACAACTGGAAGCTGAAGTTAAAAACATAATACCACTTAAACAGTTCTTTAAGAAATACACAGGGTATAAATGTAACAAACGAGGTACTAGATATGTATGCTGAAAACTACAAAATAGTGATGAAAGACATCAAAGAAGACCTCAATAAATAGAGACATACCACATTCATGAATTGGAAGAATCAACTTAGTAAAGATGACAATTTTCCTCAAATTAATCTGTAGATTTAAACAAACAAATTAACCATATACTGTATGATTCCATTTATATGAAGTATCCAGACTAGGCAAATCTACAGAAATAGGAAGTAACTTAGTCATTGCTTATAGATAGAGGGGTGGTAGGGGGTGCCTGGCAGACATGAGGAGTGAATGATAGGTAGAGTGCTTCCTTTTTGGGGTAATAAAAATGTTCTAAAACTGA
This sequence comes from Eulemur rufifrons, assembly GCF_041146395.1. Taxonomy (NCBI): domain Eukaryota; kingdom Metazoa; phylum Chordata; class Mammalia; order Primates; family Lemuridae; genus Eulemur; species Eulemur rufifrons. Next base: position 14,415,310 of record NC_091005.1, on the reverse strand, counting down.
TTGTAGCAATGGTTGCACAACTCTGTGAATATACTAAATATCAATAATTTTATACTTTAAATGGGTGAATTATGTGATATGTGAATTATATCTCAATAAAGCTGTTACCAAAAAATCTTGTATCCATTACATATTTTTAAAAACTAGAAAAACATATTTTAAAAATATATAATACCATTTGTCACTTTTAGAAATCTAATAAAATCAGAGATATGCACTAATGTTTATCAATAGATAATAAATTATGCTACATTTATATGATGAATGTTTTTATTTTTAAGGGTGGTATATTTCAGATAAATAATGACATCTGAAACACTATAAAAAGCCAGTTATGAAAGCATGAAATGAATAATTTTTTAATAATGGAAGAACACATTGTTTATGTGAAATACTTAGCAAAAACCATTGGCCATTTAGACAGAAGATTCATTATTATCTCTGAATGCCAACACTATGAGTGATGTTTTCTTCTTTCATGTTTTGAAAAATTATTTGTATCAGGAACAATTAAATTAATAGTATGAAATAAGCAACATAGTCTTTGTTTTCTGTTTCATAATGTAAGATAAAAGTTAAAAAGAAAGCAAGAGAAAGAAATAAAAGCAGCAGAATGGGTTGTCAATTTTAAGGTAGGTGGGAGTGATCTGGTACAGTGTCACATGTACCAGAGAGGTAGAACAGATAAAACTTGAAAAAGTCCATTACATTTCAAACAAGTAGGTTATTGAGGTCATTGTTAACCTTCCAGTGGATAGGAGAATATGATGAACCAGACTGTAAGAGAGTAGAATACAATGAGAAGTGAGAAAGGAGAGATAATGAGGAAATAAATTGTCATTTAAAAAAAACAGCTTTCATTTCAGATATCTAAAGCTAGAAAAAATTATCACTCCCAAACTAACAAGAAAAAACTGAACAACCTACAAATCATAACTTCCCTGGTACTTACTAGAGCTTAAGTCACAAGAAAACTAACTAAACTGAAACAAGTAAATGCCTCTAGGGACAGAATGGGATGTGAGCACTGACTTACTTGGGACAGGACACTAAAAGAACATAGAAGAAATGAGTAGGAAGAACACAGCTAAAGTTGTTAACAAGCTGCTAAAGGCCAAATATGGGCTATTGTGAGAACATAAAAACATTGGGAACCACAGAATCACAGGGAACTTACACACATGACCTTCACATAAGATAGATTAGGGGCAGTGAGGAAGACTGGAGAAAACTTCCCCTGTGGTACAGGCCTGAAAGAGGTGAGTAGTCACTGCTGTGGGAACACCCAGATCCTTTTCCCTACAGAACAAAAGTCTTAAGGCACTGAGAGAAAGGCAACAACAGACTATTTCTGTATCATTACAGATCTAGGGCTAGCGAGGAGGATCACTGAGAAATCCCCATCACCAAGTCTCAGGTACACAGAGCCTATCTAAGACTGAAGTGGAATCAGGACAAGAGTATCCACTGTGCTACCCACTACCAGGCTACCAAGCACCAAGTAACAAGGAAAAAAAGTCTACTAGTGGCAGAGGGACAGAGTGCCACCAAAGGAATCCTAGTGCAGATATACTGAGAAAAGATTAGTTCATTTCCTAGACTCTACTATCTTGGTGGAAATCATAAAAGCACCCAAAGGGCGGAGGAACTTTCTCAACGGAGCAGGCTGTAGGACAAACTGGTGGCTTGGAAGATTAATCCCAGAGAGAAGTGAAAAGTCAGTATTTCTCACAACCCTCATTTACCTTGTGGTGGTATCAACCTAATTCTGAAGATAGAGGAAATAGGTGTTTTGACTTTTAGTTAATTGAAAAGATGAAAAATTGAAATTTCACTTTCTAGGTTATTAAAACCAATTTGTACTATCTACTTTACTGTATCATTTACACGTCCATTAGAATGTGGCAAGGTCTTAGGAGAGCAGATAAAAATCAAATAGTAAGTTTTCCTGCATCTAGCATCTTTGTTTGAAGAAATTGAGATTGGTAGAAATGAGGGCTAGTGATCACCTATTATATTTATTTAAATAATCCCTCTCACGTATAAAAAACCATTATATATTACTGTACATAGGTTATGCACACACAAAAACAAAACCCCAAAATTCAACTACAGTACCATTTAGGGCAAATAATTTCTTCTTCTTCCACTTTCTTCTACCACTGCCTTCCTTAAGAATAAGATAGAGCAGAGCAAAGTACTCCAGGTTTTCTTCATCTGGTCAACGACAAAAGGGCAAAATCCAGAACACTGTTATGCTGTATTAATTTTTAAAGTACAATTAAAGGTATCATCTACAACCTTTCTTCTGTTGTGTTTGCCAAATATTTTTAAACATTAAACACAAAGTGCTGGTTGCAAGAGAAGAGAAAAGCTCTTGTTGCTGCACTATGCCAGTGATAAAAGCTTTGTTCCTAGGCACTTGGCTAACATTCAGTCACATGATACAATGTATACTGTATAAAGCTTCCTTCTATTCCAAGGGCTTCCTTTAATCTAAATGACAAAATAGAGACTGGCATTATTATCTCTGATTTCATTACCTCCTATAAAAGCATAGGCTTTGGATTCTGAAATAAGAATATCAAACAACAGAAAAATCTGAAACATTCTAAGCTTGGAGAAAATGGCTTTAATAAAAAATGTTACATACTCTTAACTACTCATCAACTTGTATATCTTCATAATTTAATTTGAGAAATAAAAGCTTTCTATATTTGGGCAGACTCTCAGGTTCAGGCAGTTTAGGATGAATTCTATACTTAAATGCACTTACTGCTCACCTTGCCTATAATACAATGATATTACCTAGGACTCTTCTGGTTAGAAGTAACCAAAACTATCTCGAACTGGCTTAGCAAAAAGAGGAATGTACTAAAAGGGTACTACGGTATCATACTGAATACAAGGAAGAATTATACAGATGAGAATATGGACAAAGGCACAGCTGGGACTGGAACAGACCCTCAAAAAACTCATCTGTTTCCATAGGCTAGTTTAATCCTCTCTCACTATGGACTTTTTGCCCACATAAAGAAAAACAGGGAATTGTACCTTCTACAACCTCAACAACAGTCCTTCAGTCCCAAATCCAAAATTGTCAGAGAAGGTTCTCATTGGCCCAGTTAAATCATGTGTCCATCCCTGGACAAATCAACTCTGACCAGGTGAGTGGAGAACTGTATCCAACTTGAACAGAAGCTAGTTATCACTAAAGTACACATCTGGGACCAAGAAGTATGTTAAACATATGAATAGGAAGTGAAAGTTCGAGAAAAGGTATGCTGGACACAACATATCATAGATGATCACTACCCTAAAAAGTAAAATTCTATTTTATAAGTTTAAAACATAATTTTTAATTATTTTGTTATTTCAATAAATTTAGAGGGTACAAGTAGTTTTTTGACACATGGATGGAGGGACTGTATAGTGGTGAAATCAGGGCTTTCAATGTACCTGTCACCTGAATAGCATACATTGTACCCTATAGGTAATTTTTGATCCCTAGATACCTCTCCACCCTCCCCCTTTCTGAGTATCAAAGTTTATTATACCACTCTGTACAACCATGTATACCCATTGCTTAGCTCCCACATGTAAGTGAGGAAATGCGCTATTTGTTTTTCCATTCCTGAAATACTTCTCTTAGGATAACAGCTTCCAGTTCCATCCAAGCTGCTGCAAAAGACATTATTTCATTCCTTCTATGGCTGAATAGTATTCCATGGGGGGGGTGGGGGGGTGGGGGTGTGCGTGTGTGTACCACATTTTCTTTATCCACTCATCAGCTCATGGACACTTAGGTTGATTGCATATCTTTGCAGTTGTGAATTGTGCTGTGATAAATACAAGAGTGCTGGTGTCTTTTTGATATAATCATTGCATGTCTTTTGGGTAGATACCCAGTAGTAGGATTGCTGGATCAATGTTCTTTGAGGACTCTCCACGCTGTTTCCCATAGAGGTTGTACCAATTTACATTCCCACCAACAGTGTGTAAGTGTTCTCTTTTCACTACATCTACACCAACAGCTATTGTTTTGTGACTTTTTAATAACGGACATTCTGACAGGGGTAAGGTGGGGTTTCACTGTGGTTTTAATTTGCATTTCTCTGATGACCCATTTTCCATGTTTGTTAGTATATCTTCTATTGAAAAATGTCTGTTCATGTTTTTTGCCCACTTTTCAATGTGGCTATTTGTTTATTTTTGCTGATTTGTTTGAGTTGCTCATAGATTCTGGATATTAATCCTTTGTCAGATGTATAATTTGCAAATATTTTCTCTCACTCTGTAGGTTGTCTATTCACTCGGTTATTGCTTTTGCTGTGCAGAAACTTTTTAGCTTAATTAAGTTTCATTTATTTGTTTTTGTTGTATTTGCATTTGGGGTTTTAGTCATTATTTCTTTGCCTAGGACAATGTCCAGAAGAGTATTTCCTACTTCTAGAATTTTTATGGTGCAAGGTCTTACAATTAAGTCTTTAATTCATCTTGAGTTAATTTTTGTGTATGGTGAGAGATAGAGATCCAGTTTCATAAATCTGCACGTGGCTCTCCAATTTTCCAAAAACCATTTATTGAATAAGGCATCGTTTCCCCAGTGTATATTTTTGTCTGCTTTGTCAAAAATCAGTTGGTTGTAGATGTATGGTTTTATTTCTGAGTTCTCTATTTTGTTCCATTGATCAATGTGTCTACTTTTACACCAGTGCCATGCTGTTCTGATTACTATAGTCTTTTAGTATAATCTGAAGTTAATGTAATGCCTCCTGATTTGTATGGGGTTTTTGTTTGGTTGGTTTTCTGCTTACGATTGCTTTGGCAATTTGAGCTCTTTTTGATTCCAAATGAAATTTAGGATTGTTTGTTCTAATTCTATGAAAAATGACATTGGTATTTTGATGGGAATTGCATTGAATCTGTAGATCACTTTTAGCAGAATGGACATTTTAACAATGTTGATTCTGCTAATCCTTGAGCAAGGGATGTTTTTCCATTTGTTTGTGTTATCAATGATTTATTAGTGTTCTGTAATTCTCCTTGTAGAGATCTTTCACCTCCTTGGTTAATAAATATATTCCTAAGTATTTTATTTCCTTTGTAGCTATTGTAAATGGTATTGAGTACTTGATTTGATTCTCAGCTTAGCTACTGTTAGTGTATAGAAATGCTGATTTGTGTATATTAATTTTATAAACTGAGACTTTACTGAATTTATTTATCAATTTTTTGGGGGGGAGTTTTTAAGGCATTCCAGATATAACAGCATATCATCAGCAAATAGGGATATGTTAACCTCCTATTTTCTGAATTGGATGCACTTTCTTTCTCTTGTGTAACAGCTCTGGCAACTTCCAGCACTATGTTGAACATAAATGGTGAAAGTGGGCATCTTTGCCTTGTTCCAGTTCTCAGAGGAAATGTTTTCAACTTTACTTCATTGAGGATGATGTTGGCTATGGGTTTATGATCTATGGCTTTTATTATTTTGAGATATCCAGAAAAGCCCCAAGTATTTGCAATTAAAATATCATACTTCTAAATAACATATAGGGCAATTTAAAATTTAAAAATGACAGGAAAATTATAAAATTTTTGAAATGAATGATAATAAAAATATAACATATCAAAATTAAGATGCAGCTAAAGCGGTGTTTGATGGAAAATCTATAGCTCTAAATGTTTATATTAGGGAAAGAAAGGTTTAAAATCAGTTATCTAAGCTTCCAATTTAAAAGGTAAAAAAAAAAAAACCCCACAAATTTAAGTCAAAGAGAACAGAGGGAAGGAAATAATAAATGTATGTGTGAAAAAATCATTGAAATAAAAAACCAGAAATAATAAAGACAATCAATAGCATGCATATACATTTTAACCTGCAGTTCTTACATGCATAAAATCACTACTTTATAGTGATATTCATCACAATAGAATTTATAATTAAAAAACTGAAAACTTAAAATATCAGAAATGAGGAAACCTGTTAGATAAAGACATCTACACAAAGGAATGCAATGCTTCTTCTTTTTAAAAAAGTGGCAGCTTTACAGGTACTAATGTGGGGTGATCTGAAATGCCAAGGGGAAACAGTGAGATGTACAACAATATTTAAAGAATACCATAGTGCTCGCTTCGGCAGCACATATACTAAAATTGGAACGATACAGAGAAGATTAGCATGGCCTCTGCGCAAGGATGACACGCAAATTCGTGAAGTGTTCCATATTTAAAAAAAAAAAAAAAAAAAAAAAAAGAATACCATATATGCAGATGTATGCTTTTTAAAGGATATATGTGTGTACGTTTATTTTTATATATTCACATATGCATAAACCATCTCTGGAAATACATACCAGAAACTGGTACTAGTGGTTGCTTCTGTAAAGGAGGCTGGTGTAGCTTATAGATATGTGTAGTATTCATTTCACTTAGTACTGTTTTACCCTTTAGAATTTGTGTAAACATTCTCTATTGAAAAAGATATTTTAAATTAATAAAAGGAGCTAATAAATATAAAATGAGCAAAGGAGAGAAATGAGGAAAACAAATGCAAAAAAGGACTGTAGTCAGAAGTCCTAGGTAGGTCATTTAGACAGTTTGGCTTTCTGAAAAAGCAGCCTCCTTTGAGGCAGTAGGTCATTGTTTGTCTAGATACTATAGCCAAGAAACAAAGAGCTTCTGTGGCCTTTTGCTACATACCTTTACAGTGTCTCTAAAGCAACCACAGCAGGTGTCCTTTGCTAAATATATACCTAAAGGGATTAAAAAGGTACAGATAGACAAGCTCATAAGATTTCCCATTTACTGCTATAGTAGCCCAAACTGAGGACTCTCATTGAGCCTACAGATTCCACTCTAGCTACCATATATGGTGGAGAAAACAGAAGTGGCGCAATAATTGCTGCACGACCATATACACAGGGTAGTCATAAAATCTAGCAGTTAGAACTTTGCTACTGTATTTTCATTATTTCAAGAACCCAGAAAAAAGAAATTTTCAGGAAATAACGTAAAAATATTTACATTTCCTTCAGATAAAATGTTTAAATTCTTTAGATTTTAAAATTAAAGTTAGCCTCTATGTTCAGAACTATAAAGATAGTGTGATCTTACTTATAGCTCTCCAAACAGGTTCTATTCTATTTTCTAGAATACTTCCTCCCCTCTGATTTTGTTACCTTCTTATGAAACAATAATAACTTCCCCCCTGTGGTTTAAATATTTTTTTCTATTTTAATAAATAAAAATTTTAATATTATCAATCCTGTGGCAGAATATTTTATAAAAGGCTACCAAAAGTCACTTACTGTTTAGATTCATCTTTTTATAAAGCATATAAATTAGTCTTATTAAAATAACCCACAAAACAAATAATCCTGTCTGATTCAGTTATGTGAATGTATTAACACAGAAAAATTAACGTCACAAAAGTGTTAGTACTTGGAAATTATCTTTATAATTCTTAAGTTTTCCATGAAGTACTCCATTTAAACCTCTGTTGCTTTCCTTAAGCCATGGGTAAACTAATTACACTCTTTTTAGGCAAGGCAATAGTAGGTTCCTTTAGCCATATAAATAAACATTACAGTAGTAGGTAGCAAAAGCAAATATGCACACGTTTCCTTTCTTGAAACATAGACATAGTTGGTATTTAGCTGAAAGTAGGCAAAACAACACTTAATTTGTTTAAACTTTAGGAAAAGATGAATCCACAACCAGGGTAAAGCCAAACCAGACTTCTAAATCAATCAAGAAAATGCTTCAAATTTACTTCCAGTCACCACCAACTATCCAACAAAAAAAGTAACTACTTTTGGAGGACTTGCGGTTCCAAAATGGTAGCATAAAAGCAAATTGGCTTCACTCCCCTCGCTACAGAAAACCAAAATCAATATACAGAGCTGAGATCTAGACCAGCAACAACCCAGAGCTCAAGTATGAGGATGAGAGTTCCTGGGGCCACAGAGAAGTGGAAAAAGTCTGAGGAGATGGTAGGAGAATGGAACTTCCACATCAATGACACCCCTCCCCCCATTCTGCCCATCACCAAGCGTGCAGAAAATCTCCCCAAAACTCATAGTTTCTACATTTTAAAAAGTAAAACTGAGATGGTCAATGAATGCCAAATAACCAACACTTATTAAAACTGAGATAAAGACACAGTGGCAGAAGCACAGTGAACGACAAACAAAAAAGAGCACTCTTTCACACCACATGCAAAATCATTGCCAGCTAGCGTACAGTCCTAAATGTGAGAAATGAACTGTAAAAGTTTTAGAAGACAATTTAAAACAGAATTATTATTATTATTATTGTTTTTTTTGAGACAGAGTCTCTGTTGCCCCACCTAGAGTGCAGTGGCATCATCATAGCTCACTGCAACCTCAAACTCCTGGGCTCAAGCAATCCTCCTGCCTCAGCCTCCCGAGCACCTGGGACTACGAGGGCATGCCACTATGTCCGGCTAATTTTTTCTATTTTTAGTAGAGACAGGGTCTCACTCTTGCTCAGGCTGGTCTAAACTCCTGCCCTCAAGTGATCCTCCCATCTCAGTCTCCCAGAATGCTAGGATTACAGGCTTGAACCACCATGCCTGGCCTATAACAGATTTTTTTATTATATAACATTACAGCAGGGAAGAATTTCTTAGACAAAAGACCAAAAGAAGTAACTATTACAAAAAGATGAACAATTTGGACCACATTAAAATTAAGAACTTTTCTTCATCACAAAGCATAATAGAAAAATTTATAAGGTAAATCACAAATTAAGAAAAGATTTTTTTGTGTGTGTGTATCTCTACATATAGACACACATATACCCAAAGGATTCTTATCCAGAACATTTAAGTATCTACCACAAATCAATAAGGAATGACAGAAAAATTGGCAAAAGAGAGGAGCTCTTTAGAGAAATGAAAACAAAAATGGTCATAAACGTATGAGAAGACATTCAATCTTATTAATGAGGTAACTGCAAATTAAATTTTTTAATAAAAACCATTTCAGAACTACAGGACTGACAAATATTTTTAAATCCCAGCAAATATAGGTGCTGCAGAATGTGGAACAATTAGAATTCAGGTATACAGTTAGTGCGAACAAGAATCAGCATAGGCATTTTAGGAAACAAATAAGGCTGAACGTGCACATATTCTCTAGCGAGTCCACTTCTGTAAGTGGACACATCTAGGCTATATTCTCTAAGCTACAGCTATTCCCTGAGCTATAGCTACTCTCTACAGTTTAGAAAATGTAGCTTAGATGTGTGTGAATATCAGATACACATACAAAAATTTTCTTAGCATTGTTGGTACAAACAAAAAACATAAAAGAGCCTAATTTTCCTTGAACAGTAGAATGAATAAACAGCATGTAGCAGTGCAGATGAAAATGAAACTATAGCTACCTTCATCAAATTAACTAAAAGTTGCAGACATTACCTGTCTACTAAAGGAGGGGGGGTCTTGAAGGGGGACATATCAAGGATTCAAGGGAAGTGAATGTAAGATTGAAGCTGGCAAAGGAGGAAGTTGGAGCAGAAATGAACAGAAAGAAGAGGTTTGAGGAGCTAATTTGGGGAGATCTTAAGTTTCCCAAAGAGATCAATGAAGTTCCACAAGGAGGTGGTGGACAGAGTCGGGGGAGCATATAGTGTGCAGGGCTTTGAGAAGAGGAGTTTCAGTAGACTGAGATGTTCCCATGGGAGAAGCAGGAGGATCCTTTAGAGATAATAGAGAGGCCTATATAAATAGCCTGAATATCAGCTTCCAATTAAGCCAACTTCTTCTGACCATAGACCTTTAAAAATAAGCCCCTTCAAAGATATCATCAAGATTCAGCTGTGAGAAATAGTAAATATTTCTAGCAGTACTGAACTCTTCTTCCTTTTTTGTTTTAACCAATGATTCCTATTCAGGGACTTAGAACCAAAACTAATAATCCTTTTATGACTTAACCATATCTCCACACCCCTGGGAGCTAACAACAGGAGAAAGTCAGAGAGAACTTCCAGCTTCTGTTGTTTTCAAAAATGCCACAGTGACAGATTTTGGGATAGTGGGTCTTGGACCTTGCCATAATTTTAAAATCCACTTAAATGCTTAAATAGTTCACCAGAAAAAGCTAAGGAGAGAATTAGTGAGTCACAAAAAAAGGCAGAAGAAATCTCCCAAAGTTCAGTAGAAAGAACTAAAAAGATGGAGAATATGAAAATGAGGCCAGTATTTGGAGGATAAAATACAGAGCTCTAACATAATAGGAACCTCCAGGAGAAGAGAATAAAAAAATCTGAAGAAGCAATAAGTGAACAGATAATGGCACAAAATTTTCCAAAAATGCAAAAAATCACAAGTAGATTACAAAGGTCCACCAAGTCCTATTTACGAGCTAAAAAGAAAAAAATCATAGACCCATATCATAATGAAATCACAGAGCATTAAGGAAAAAAGAGAAAAACATAAAAGTTACTTTTCAGAAAATACATTATCTACAAAGGAAAGACAATACGATTGACAGCAGATTTTTCATCAGTAGTAACAGAAAATATTGCCAAAAGGTGGAGAAAAATTTAACTATGAACTTAGAATTTTACCACATAAAAGGGCAGAAAAAGCTATTTTCAGACATACAAAAATTATTAATAAGAACTTTACCATCCATGGTCTTTGTTGGAAGCAATACTAAAGATGTACTTTAACAGGGAGGAAAACAAATACATGGAGGAAGGAGTATAATATTGACCTAAAAGGAAGAAGCTGAGGCAAAATTAACATAGAGAGTTTATCTGGGCCAGAAATGAGGACCTGCAGCTGGGGACACACTTGTAAGGTGCCTTGGAGAGTGCTTGGGAAAACAAAGAGAGGGTCAAGTTTCTAAACAAAAAAGAGTGAATCAAGAGAGGAGGTGATCACAAAAGCTGTTGTCAGGAATTCTCCTTGGTTTACAGAAACTACACTAGTTAGTGATTGGCTATACATTGTTGAACTATAAAGTGTAGGGATTTTATGGCTACTTGGTATCAGTTATTCTAGAGCCCACATAGCAAGTGGCTTCCTCACATAAAAAGTTTTTCTTTTCTTTTTCTATAGAATAAAGCAAAAATGAGCAAGAATATTAAACATAGCAGGGTAGTGAATATAAATAATTACTGAATATAAAATTAGTAAGTATCATAAATAACAATAAGAATCTTTGTGTTTAAAAATTGTGGGATAAGACAGTAATAGAGTATTAGTTAAGAACACACTCTTAAATCAGACTGTCTGGCATGGAATATGAAACAATCAAAGTTGTCCCTAAAGCTAAAAATAAAGTAATAACTTAACTAAACAATTATGACATCTAAGAAATGTAATTCATATTTTTTGTCTTTGTTGATCAATTGTCAATGAGGACAATAAAATAATACAAAATACTAGAAGATAGAAGAGTATCTAAAAGAAGAATATAAAATAGAAGAGTAATACAGGTGGTAAGAGGAAAAGCTAACTGTGATTTTCAGATTTTGTTAGAAATCTTAAGAAAAAGATATTCAGAAAGATAATCTACATATTGTTCAAGAAGTTTTTCATGGCTGCCTAATTTGGATATTCAACCACAATATAAATGTGTGATGTCTTTGCAAAACTATTTTTATCCCTTAATATTTTCTTCTGTAGAAATGCTATCAAACAGAAGATAGACAAGTAAAAGAAGAAAATTGTTTTGGGGACACCTTATTAAGACCCATTGGGCCAGGAAGAGAAATGGAACCTTGGGTTGCAAAGGTACCTGATCAACTTCTTTTAGTCTTCTGTGATAATAGTAGCTAAAGCAGGATTAAGTCTTTCCTTATTTCTTTAGATGGAAGCTGAAGACTATTACAATTCAATTACATTCTTAGTTCTTTAAGTATTTAAGTGCTTAATATATGCCTAGGCCTTCAGTTCTATTTCCAGTAAATACAATGTCTTGCCAATTTGCAGTGAATTGCTTCTATCTAGTAACCTCCTTCGATCATTTCACAAGCCCTCTGACCCCTTCAGATCCCTGACGGATGGCCACCAAGCTCAATCTTTCACTTTCTACACAACTAGCTTAATTTGATACACAACGGGCCTTCCTTGGGGATGAAAAGACTTGGGCTTTTCTCAAAATGAGATGGGAAGCCTTAAGAGGGTTTTGAGCAGAAACACGACATGATCTGACCAGAACAGAGCCTGGCCGTGGTAACTGCCCAGTGTATATGTGTTGAATGAACGTATGCTGCTAATACTTACACTGACTTCAGTAAACTTTCCCCAAAATAATGAAAGGGGAAAATATTTAGAGTGGGAATGGAGTAAAATAACCAAAGCCTTAGCAATGAGAGTTCTTAATAAAATAGAAATGTATCACAAGACGGAGAGATCCTGGTGAGAAAGGTATAAATCTTAGAATCCACAAAAAGCCTGCATCATAATGCAAAGGAGACTAACAGGTGGTTATGACATCAGAAAAAGGTGGCATAAGAAACATAATACCCCTAAGTTAACTTCAAGAAAAGATGGTATTAACAAGTAATCATGATTTCCAAGTTTTGCAATTTACCCACTCAGGTATGTGTTTGGATGGCTGGGTTCCCCATATATGTAATGTGAAAGTTTCCATTGATTTCCTGCCTTACGTAAGGCATACGAAGATACTGTGAAAAGCATAGGGGAGAAGATCTAAAGAGAAGAATTCTGGGTTTTGGTTATCTCTAACGATCTTTAGGTATCAAATCAGGATTTGGCATAAAAATCACTCTAGTTAACACTTCAATTTCATAATAGGAGTTATAGAATAGACCTTTAAAATTAGCCTTAAATCCTATTATTTAAATTGAAAGGAATATTTTAAGATGATGGTCAAGAATTAAGCTTGCAATAAGAATTGTTCTTATATTCAAATTTGACTTACTGTTTTTAATTTCTTCCATAGGATGTTATCTTCCCAAAGCATTCATAATAAGTAAAATATGTTTGTGTTAGAGATATCCTTTCAACTCTTTGTCCTGGAATAAGGTATGTCTTAAAGTATAATGCATATTTTAGTCCTTCTATTTATTATACTACAGATATAAAAAGAAACATTTTTGAGAAATAGAGCTAGAGTAAAATCAAATATTATAGTGATAATGGGAGAACATCTCCTTCTAACTAAATAAATTTTATTTTAAAGATTTTGAGTCATTTTCTAAAGTAAACTATCACATGAGCAGGATATTATAAAAACATTAAAAAAATGAACTGATACAGAAAATTTTGTCAAATATTTGGACAACAAAAAAGGACACTTGCTCTGTTCTAAGTATCAATAATTACTTATAATAGGTTGATCTTACTTATTAAGACTTGTCTGGAATTTTCATGAAATTGACTAGATAATGGCAAAGAAAAAGCAAAAATCTCTTGCTTCTTCAGAAGCATTTATTATTTCAGTGCTTCCAGTAACCATGTCAAATGGTTGCCAATTAACTTAGGCAATTCTGGAGAAGATTTTGACAATACAACTTAGATTAATATAGATGTTTTTAAAAATTACATGTCCATGGAAGTTAATAAAAATAAGTGGTCAAATCCAGGCAGGATTATAATCCCATGGACTCATTTAGTCAGATTTACAGACATGAGAAAAAATAGTCAACCCAAATTTTATCACTAACAGGTTAAAAAAAAAAGATTAAATTCAATAAAAACAACTCTTTAAAATCTTAATCAAAATCCCAGAAAGTAGTAAAAGTTTTAAGTAAGAAAATGAGTATTCTCTGTACAGTTTTGGGGAAAAGATGTTTGTTCTTCTGTTAGTTTTGTCACTGGGCTTTATGGTTAGGCAGCTTTTTCTAGACTATTCAGTTATTTTGGGAAAAGCAGTACAAAATGTTCCAAGATCACTCAAACGCTATTTTGATAAAGCCATTTTTATGAGAATCAAACTATAAGCTTTAGTTAAGTAAAGTGCATAGCTAACAAAAACAGAAGTGCATGTCTATAACTATCATATCTATGCTAGTTGACAAACCCCTACAATAATTTTGTAAATGGTAATGTGATGCATATACTCTATATTCCTGAGGTTTTCTGCATGAGCATGAATTCCTGACTTCATTCTCCTAAATGTATTATAGATTCCCAAACCTGGTAGTCAAAAGAAATATGCAACAATGCTGAGGAAAAATGTATAATACCAAAGAATCATCACAACCATTTCCCTCTACCTTTCCACAAAGTTCCAACCCATAACCTTTGAAGCAAAAATCCATATTTACTATCAGACTCAACTTCTACACTTCAGCATCTCAGTTTTCCAAAGTTGAAGCCCAAATAATTGTCAATATTCTTAAGATTTATTGGGAAAGAAGCAATCAAACAAAGTACTTTGAATTCCAATTTCAGTAGCCTCCATGAGAATATACGCAGAGATACCACATATTCCTAGTTATTACTGTTTCATGTTCCCTCATGCTTAAGTCATTCCTGGGTAGTAAGCGAGGACATAGAAAGGTGCATTAACTCTCTAAGGCCACTTGGGAACTATTTGGTACACAGCTACTAAAATGCACTAAGTGTGCCTCTAAGTGCATAGCTTCCTATCTCAAAGTCACTGGAGCACTAGGGTGAAAACACTCTATTGTTGTTTAACATTGGGATTTTGCTGCTTTTTAAACTAGGGCCATGCAAAAGTTTTAGGAGATGATAATCAAATGGAAATATATGTCAAAAGAAGAATTACTAAGTCTCAGAAAATAATAAAGAGATCAGAAAGGCAACCATGAAGCTCAAAATTGTATTACTTTGATAATGTAATCTTTTAAAATGTTTACATGTGAAATGAGACCATCTGTTTAAAATGATTGTGACATGACATTGATCATGTTAAAAACTCAGGAGTGTGTGTGTGTGTGTGTGTGTATATATATATATATATACACATATATATGAATCAGAGATACTGTATAATGGAGGAGAAATGGAATAAGTAAATATTTCAGGAAGCACTGAATGCATGTACAAATGTGATTAGAAGACAGAGACTATGAGATCAAATATCCATTTTAAAATTTCAGTGCTTTGGTGGTTAAAACAGTAAGAGAAAAACAACATTGTTTTGCACTGAGAAACCTGTTTCTAATCAACTGAGCTATTCCTATGGGGTCAAATAAAAATGATTAGCTTATTAAAAGCATAGCTTTGCTATTTAATAAGCAAAAATGATTGAAAATTCTGCTCCAGATCCTGATAATTTTAGTGCTTCTAGTTAAGCCTGCAAAATTGCATTCATTATTAGTGTCTAGATTCATTAACAATTCAATTTATAGATATTAATGCTTATAATGCATGCTTCGCTTGCCAAAACTTGAAGAGAAATTGTTTCAATTAGCTTTCATGGATCATGAATCCTACCGGCTGAGTATTTTTAGACAAAAGATACAAACACATCCCCAAGCAATGCTAATGCACAGCTGGGACTCATGTGTAAGGTCACTTGAGCTAACAGTTTAAAAGGAAAAACAGTAAATGAGTTTTACCCAGATGAGCAAGACAGGAATGATCTGTTTCCAACCAAAATATTTGAAAGGCATATATTCACTTAAGAAAAACGGCAACAGAATTATTTCCTTTTGAAATTTTTGAGATTTCTAGAAGATAAAATCATTAGACAGAAATTGGTAATCTACACTCAAGTAGTATTTAGCATATAAGATGATGTAGGAAGTTTCAGTGAGATACCTTAAATTATCCCCTTGTAAAAAAAAGGGGGATTTCTTAGAAGTCTCAAGCTTAACCGAAATGCAAATTCTGTCACTTGCGCAAGGGCCAGGCCCCAGTGGTAGAAGAATAAAAAATAGATTGATATCCCAAAGGATCCAGATGACAATCCAGATGTACAGATAATTATTAATTCTCAATTCATGTTAGGCCACACACAACTAGTTTAAAGTTGCTATTTACTGTCAGTGGCAAAGGGTACTTTTAGATAGAAGAGACATTCTTTGGAGGATGTCCATCTCTTACAGGTACATTTCTCTCACATAAATCTTCATGTAAATTGAGGGCTATACTCCATCTTCAAACTTCTCACATAGTATAGTATAGTATAGCATAGTATCTATATTTCCTTGTGCCTCTGGTTGTTTGTAGCATGGTATTTACTGGAGTATAAAGAGAATGAGGTAACTTTTTACCTTAAAATTAAGAGATATTTCATTTGTCCTCACTGAAATGCTGATCCATGTCACATACTTAAATTAAGAAAACTCTAAAGCTAATAGTATGAAATCAAGATAAGGTTTAAAAAATACTGTGATTCTGGAAAACTAGTAAAATACTAGAACTCTAAGGACATTAATGTCATAAAAGTACAGTTGGGAAACAGAGAACATGAAAAGCATATAAATTCCTCAGGAATGTTTTAGATGAGGAAGCATGGAGAACATGTAAAAAATTTATTCTAAAACTAAACTGAACCTTGGATTGAAGCTTAGATATTAGTCTGAGGAATAACAAATACATGCCTATAAAAATATTCATTATTTTGCTGTTTAGCCTTAATGGTGGTATAACATTTCCCATTGACAATTTAGGAGTCTATTATAAATCATAACTGTTGCAAAAGGCATGAAACAAAACTAAAAAAAATCAAGATTAAAATCCAGATTTCTGACAAAAATGTAAATCCAACCAAAAAGAAATCTGCCTCTACAAAGTAATAAAAACTAATATATGAGAATGAATTTTAAAAGACTGTAAGAAAAATGGAAAAGCAAGTTTAGAGAGAAAAGTGAAAAATTCCATTTTTTAAGCCAGGTATAGTAGCCTATAGTCCTAGCTGCTCAGGAAGCTGAGGTGGAAGGATCACTTGAGCCCCAGTAGTTTGAGGCCAGCGTGGGCAACAGAGCAGGACCTCATCTCTTAAAAAAAAATTTCTTTAAAAATACAAGTTGGGGGTCAGGCACGGTGGCTCACACCTGTAATTCTAGCACTCTGGGATGCCGAGGCAGGAGGATTGCTTGAGGTCAGGAGTTCAGATCAGTCTGAGCAAGAATGAGACCCTGTCTCTACTAAAAATAGAAAAAATTAGCTGGATATGGTGGCATGCCCTTGTAGTCCCAGCTACTCGGGAGGCTGAGGAAGGATGTTAGATTGAGCCCAGGAGTCTGAGGTTGCTATGAGCTAGGCTGATGCCTTGGCACTCTAGCCCAGGCAACAGAGCAAGATTCTGTCTCAAAAAATTAAAATTAAAAAAATTAAAAATACAAGTGGTAAAAAATAAACAACTTTATATAAATACTATTACTTAGCATTTTTTAAAAATTCAATTTTTGATATAATTTAAATAAAGTTCTAAAAGACTTATAGAAAAAAGACTAAACTAAGAGTAATAGGTACATGAGACTAACTGTAAAAACTAACCTGATGTAAGCTGCTTGTTCATTCAGTCAGTATGATTACAGAAATATATCTATAAACTGTATTTCTCATACCACAAAATTCTTAAGTAAATTTTTCTGGGAAAAAAAAATTATTTTTAAACCAAATAAACACACACGCACACCCCACCATATGCCCGCTAAAAGGGACCGTGGTCTAATATGAAATCATTAGCACCACCACATTACAATTCAGGTCCATAATTCATTCTTTAGTATAAGAGTCCACAGGGGCCTGGTTTGCTTTGCCACACTGAAAATAGGGAACAGCAGGGATCCCTGTTACAAGAAGCTCACTTCCTCACCCTTTCATAAGCTTCCCCTAGCTTTTAAGTGCTCTGATTATTCTTTTGTCTCTCTATGGCTAAGCTATTACTTAAGGTACTTCTCCCTTCCTGCTCCTCCCATACCTCTATAATGCATGCAAAGGTCAGTGACCCCTTCAGGAATAGTAGCATTTTCAGCAAGAAGTGTGGGAAGGTAGTCATGGACTCCCATCACTGATAACAGGAGTTACAGGCTATATTTTCTCACTAAAAATGTAATCTGGAGTTCTCTCAATGCCGAAAACTGTATTTTTACATAACCTATACTACCTACTACCTACAGTGCCCATACAGTTTAGGTTATAAGACAACCAAGGATGTTTAGAAGATGACAATAAATAGCAATAAATATAAGGTATACAGACGATCAGAAATGCAAACTGGCATTATCAACATTATAGAGCAGTTGTGCTGGTGGTTAAGCATACAGATCTGGTGTTAACTAGATCTCATAATTTTAAGGAAGCATGTCTGGTGGGGTCAAGGGGAGGGATGGGGACAGGGGATATTCAATATTATTTCCCCCATAAGAAAACATTTCAGCACTTTTCCTATAGTGACTTCCTAGAGTAACAAAAAGGATATTAGTTTGATGCAGTATTACATAGAACAAATCATACAAATATTACGACTCACAGGCATACCATCTTTCTCACCAGTATATCCCATGGCCACACTAAAATAATGCCTGCCACATAGTATGTGCATTCAACCCAAATATTTATTGAATTAATAGACAAATCATTCCTTACAATGTGGCCTAAAGTTTCTTCTTATATAAAACAGAATACAGGAGCTTCTTTAAGGGTTGTTTGTGAGTATTAAAAGAAATCAAGCAGTAATATACGATAATAATATGAGGGGAAACTGAACCTCAGTAAGGGGTATATGGGTACTCTCTATATTATTAATATCTTTTCAAGTTTATTTTAAAAAAGCAATTAAGCAAAGCACTTATACCTGGATCTGCTATATGGCTAATAGGATCAACAAATATTTTCTGACTCTCTTCTCAACACTACCACGTACTCACAGGAATCAACAGCATGCTAGTAATGTTGATGGAAGGGACTAATCAGTTAACCAGCGGATCACAGTAAAGATCTGCTGGACTTATCTATTTGTTGGTTAGCTCCTGAAATTATTTCAAATATCCTTACTGAATACTATTAAAGGGCTCTATCACCATTATCCCTTACTTTTTCCCTTTTTCTTTTTTACCCTCATATACTCCCCCTCCTCCCCACCCTTCTCCTTCCAAGTATTAATAGTACTCACTGACACTTCCTGGCATTTTTTGGTGATGACACCCGTCTTCACATATGAGAACATGTTAAGCCTCTGCTTTTAGAAGAGAAGAATGACTTTATTAAAAAGCTAACTCCAGTTCCCAGATGTTCTGATACCCTAAACCTAATATTTATGAATGAGATGGCAACTTAGTTAAAATATGAAAATATTCATCCCCTTGAAATGCAAAGAAATGTTTCCACAGACCAGTCTTCCAATCAATGGTGGAATAAATGCCAAATGTCCACATGATACTGATGTGAGTTTTAGTGAGATATTTGTTCTTGCAACTAGCAATTGAGACCAAACAAGGACCCCTCTTAGGGGCCTGCTGGAACCCCAACTCTGCCCAAACATGGAAATAAAGAAAAAAACATTTGAGTCCTTTCAAGGGAAATTCCAGGTTCCTAGCTAGCCTTGAAAAGTAAAGGAGCAACCTGATAAGCAAGAAGATAGTAGTATCAATAGTCCTCCAAGCAAGCCAGTGTCATGAAGTGTTTTAGTTCCCCATGAAAACTAAAAGATAACATCTTCACATAAGTTCTTTTTTTTTTTTTTTTTTTTTGAGACAGAGTCTCACTCTGTTGCCCAGGCTAGAGTGAGTGCCATGGCATCAGCCTAGCTCACAGCAACCTCAAACTCCTGAGCTCAAAGGATCCTCCTGTCTCAGCCTCCCGAGTAGCTGGGACTACAGGCACGTGCCACCATGCCTGGCTAATTTTTTCTATATATATTTTTAGCTGTCTATATAATTTCTTTCTATTTTTAGTAGAGACAGGGTCTCGCTCTTGCTCAGGCTGGTCTCGAACTCCTGAGCTCAAACGATCCGCCCACCTCGGCCTCCCAGAGTGCTAGGATTACAGGCGTGAGCCACCTCGCCCGGCCCACATAAGTTCTTAAGTTCTTTTTTCAGAAACCCCCACCAGATGGAAGTGGAGGACTGAACTCTGTGTTCTTTGTTCTAAATTTCTCCCTGAAGGGTGTTGAGAGAGTAACGCCCACCTTAATATTCTTTTCTGCTAATTAAAGACTCTGAATCCACCCATGACGTATAAGCCCCCGCTTCAAGATATCCTGCCTTTTTGGGCCAAACCAATGTTTAACCTCCATGTATTGATTTATGATTTTGCCTGCAACTTCTGCTTTCCTGAAATGTACTCCTGCCTTTAAGAACCCTTGCTCATAAGCCATCAGGCAGCTTGGGTCTTAAGGGTTAGCTACCTGTACTCCTTGCATGGCATCATGCAATAAAATGCCTTTTTCTCCCACTGCAACTTTTGGCATCAGCATCTGCCTTTGCTGCCCTGGGTGAGCGAACCCCAATTTGGTTCAGTAACATATGATATTTTTAAAGTTCTCAGAGGAAAATGAATTGGGTATTCTTTCTCAAAAGCAATCTTTCTTTTTTAATAACAGAAAGTTTGATAGAAGATTTAACATTATCAGTGTACTTATCTCACTTTGGAAAAATATATAACACCATTCCTGAAGGCTAAGGAGCTTCTACTTAAAACTGGAAATGCATTACCATTTAAAAAAAATTAACTTAAAAAATTATTTAAAATGAAGTAAATCTTTTTAAAGAAAAATAAAACATTGATATATTCAAAATATACTACTTAACATGGGCTTAAAATATATCAGCAATTACTAGTTCTTTCAATTAGAATCACAGAAACAAAAGATATGCTCTGAGAAATCCTACACTTTTAATTATCCCCTTATAATGGAAGCATGCTCATCTGCCTCTTTTCTTATTTTCCATTCCCAATCCAGGTCCTTACTTTATCTAAACTCTTTGCAGAAGTCAAAGGAAATAAGAAGTGAAAATCAAACTGAAACAAGAAGTAGTAAATATCTTCCATGGACAAGGTTGTAAGGATTTATTTAAACGCCAGTTTAATTGGTAGGCAGTAGTCTTTTTAGTAGTTCTCAAACTTTGTGGTCTCGGGATATCCTTTATGCTCTTAAAAATTATTGAGAACTCCAAAGATCTTGCCCATGTGGTTACAAAAATTAACAGTTACAATAATGGAAATTAAAACAGAAAATTTTTAAACATTTACTAAATCATTTAAAAACAATAATAAATCAATACATTTTAAGAAAACATTTTTATGCAAGAATATTTTCCCTACTCCAAAATATAACCATTTTTGCATCCATATGAAAATAGTTTTTTATCAAGAAAAAGTGATGCTTCAGGAGGAAATACCATGTTTATTCTCAGTTGAGAGGAATGAAGTGTGATAATGATATTTAGATACCAGTTAGAAAAGCACAGGGCCTGGGAAAACAATTTTCTCACATTTGAATAGTATGTTATGCTGGTTTTTTTTTTTTTCCATAGAATTTTATATACAGAGAGACAAAATTGTCTGACTGATCAGAAGAAGCAGAACAGGGAAAATGTTTTCCATGGCTTCTACTGTTCCACGTACTGGTCCTCACCTAGACAAACTTTAAATCATCAATGGCCTCATAATTAAAACATGTCTTGCCTTCTGCTCAAAGTTCTTTAGCCAACTAGTTTGACCCTTTGGTAGGACATGTTTGGTATAATATCTGTTAATTAAAACCTGGACTGGGGTTCCCTTCAAATTAGCCAAACCTGAAGGTAATCTACAGTATCCTTCTAGACTCTGGAGAAAAAGTATGTCCTATAGACAAAAATATTCTTTAATCTTTTATCATCAATAGCCTCAGACAAGAATTCAGTCTATGGGGGACGGGCGCGGTGGCTCACGCCTGTAATCCTAACACTCTGGGAGGGAGGGTGGATCGCTCGAGGTCAGGAGTTCGAGACCAGCCTGAGCAAAAGCAAGACCCCGTCTCTATTAAAAATAGAAAGAAATTATCTGGCCAACTAAAAAATATATATAGAAAAAATTAGCCGGGCATGGTGGCACATGCCTGTAGTCCCAGCTACTTGGGAGGCTGAGGCAGTAGGATTGCCTGAGCCCAGGAGTTTGAGGTTGCTGTGAGCTAGGCTGACGCCATGGCACTCACTCTAGTCCAGGCAACAGAGTGAGACTCTGTCTCAAAAAAAAAAAAAAAAAATTTCAGTCTATTAGCATTTGGAGTTTTATACAATACTGGATATTACCAAGAATTACTACAATGGTCACCTTATAGGATACACCTAGCAACTAGACTTCCAAATAGTTTTTTTTTTTTTTACCTTGTAGAACACAACTAGTGTAGACTTCTTCAAAAGAAAGGTAGATTTAATGAAAGAAAGACTGAATTTTTTTTCTTTTTTAAGACTAGTCAAGTGCAGTAGTGACAAGGGGGGAAATTAGTAGAACAAGGAATTTGATCTGTAACTGACTGTGAACAATCAAGTAAGGTAACTCACTATCTTCGGACCAGCCAAGAAAGATTCTTTTAGCCCTGTTTTATTTCTAGTCACGTAAAACTTTTATGTCGATCAAGTAAAAGAGTATGTACCGATCTTATGTGCATGGCCTATGCAGAGCATTTGTAGACTAAATGTCCAGCACTGTTACTCCTATGTGCTTTACCTGACACTAAAAGTAAGTTACTGCTTTGCAGGGTTACCTTACGTGACATTATAGTATAACACCAGTGATCACAAAATATAACTGATTATATTCTCTATAAATGGGCCTCATAAATTCGCATTTACAGAAAACTTCCCTGGTGAGTCTAATGTAATCAACTGGACACACTTTTGAATCTAAACAGCGTGGCTCACCACTGAGTTAATTGAGAGACATCAATTATAGCATAGGTTTCCATATCAAAATATTTTTCTTTGAAAAGAAGAACTATTAAAATGGCTAAACAAACAACTCAGAACCACTTTGCTCCTTTTTGTTTCTTTGATAGTTGTTTCTCACCATCTTTGCAACTGTTATTACCTATGGCTGCAAAATTCTTTTTCATCATACTCTTTCCTCCTTTACTCATAGTACCCCTCTTCTCAGCTACTGGTCTCAGCACAATCATTTTACTTTCTTACCTTCCTTAAGAATCCCTTGCTTACCACCTCCTGCCTCCCTCTCCCCCATTTATCCCATTGTCTTATTTATTTCCTTCCTGACACTTATCCCATTATCACAATCTGAAATTGTATTGTCTACTTGTATCAGTGCTCACCATCAATCTCTCCCCATGAAACCGTGTCTTTCTTTTACCACGATAATCCTGGAGTCTAAAACATTTGGTACAGGGTAGCCTATATTAGTGACTTTGGGAGCCAAACAACAGACCCCAATCCCAGGTAATCTGGCAGTACACTACCCAGTCCGAAACTGGAAGAATCAAAAAAGCACACTACAGAGTGTGGTGGAATCTGGTGATACAAATGTGGCTGTCTCCGGAAAGTAGATGTTGGCACTCACTGCTTCTAACTTCCATAATCCATCATTAAAAAAATATTTTTTTAGTCTTTCCCATCACCAGGTCTGATTCAAAACTTCATCTGTTTGGCAGAGTTTAGGCCATGGTCTGCATTCCTGTCAAGGAGGTTGGGAAAGCAAGCACCTTGCATTTTCAGCTTCTATAGTGCTTGGCCTCATGCAGAGGATTTCCCGTATAGAAGGCGGTTAGCATGCTAGGTGGTCAAAACAACAGATAAATGACTCTATTTATATAGGCTTTCAAATATCTTTTGAATGAATAAATCCTAAAATATGTTGTAAAAATATTATTAGAACAAGTTTTAAATAAGTACATATAATTATAAATGTTCTAGCTATCAATTACTAATTATTACTTTTTCCAATTCTGGTTTTCTCCATGCAGACTTGAATAAAAAATAGGTGTGCTTCTAAGCAGCTTGAATTTCTTTAACCATGATGTGAGAAAATGTGAGGAACTTTCCAGATTCCCGTTAGATGAAGGACTTGTTGCACAGCTGATGGAAGAGTGGTCAGTGTATAGCCATCACCTGACAGGCCCTCCTGCAGTGGCCTCAGGCCCCTTCTCTGGGCACCCTGCATCCAAAGAGGGATAAACATGGGAATATAATCGCTTAACCTCCTTACCCCAGTGAAGCACAACCAACAATTTTTATCACAATTGTATTATTATAAACTTGCCAATGCAGATTGTCAGATTAGAATTTTTAAAAATATCCAATCAAGCCCCAGAGTTCCCCATGGAGTCAGTCCAGGGTGGCATTTGGCCTTCATGCAGCTTGACTTCTCCCTCTACCCCACCCTCACTTTCGTCCCTTGCCTTCCACAGGTGTTGACCCTGTGGACACTTTTTAATAAACACTCTGCAAGCTAACCTCCCTTTCAGAGTCTACATCCTGGGGGACCCAGCCTGGCACAGTCAGTACCAGCAGTGATCCAAGAAAACAGGCATTTAGATGGGGTTTGAAACTGACCTCCTGACTGCCTGAAAAGTGGAAAAAGGGAACTTGCTGAGGTGATGAAAGTATGCTATACTTAAATTGGGGTAGTATTTACCTTTGTGTATGGTAGATAAGGTAGATGGTAGATAAGGAACAAATATCGGGTAACACGAGGACAGTGATGCCTTCTAGTTTTGAATGGAATGTGTTAGTAATTTGGAAGGGAAATCTTTTATGAGGCACTCTCATTTTGAATGTATAAATGACATAAAACCATTAAATTTAAAGATGATTAGTTTCAACCAATGAATTGTTAAAATGAGATCATGTGGAAGCTGCCATGTTCTACCTGAAAAAGATAAACTATCACCAAGACAGGGCAGACAGAACAGTGGATTACTAGGAAATTTTATCTTCTCCCTTAAGCTATATAGTTTTTCAACATAAATTAAAAAGACAGGAATTGCTTATGGAACTATTTAGCGTTCAATGCTTTTTAAATTTTGCTTTAAAATTCCAGTGAACAACAAATAATTAAGTGAGAGTAATACATAACTAAGCTACAAACACTCTAAAGGGTCATAATTTGAACTTTGTCCTGTTTACGTAAGAACTACAAAGAAACTGATAGAACATTGAATATTCCCAACCAAAAATTAAGTACAAACCTAGAAATATTACTCAGAACCCCTTTTCTAGTTTTATTTATAAATGTCACTACATAGAAGTCTGGGTTAGAAAATTCTTTTAATTATATTTCACTCTTCTTTACCAGTACCCTCTCCCTGAAAAAATTCCCAATTTTAAATGAACAGGATATTACACTGAGGTTACCTTATAGCTATGGTGTCCATAATTATCACTTTCAGAGTACAGGAAGGAAAATGGAAATGAGAAATAGCTTGCCTCGAGGAACAGCTTAGATGGAAAAGCACTGGATCAACAACAGCAGAAACTCTGCACTTTACCTTCCTAACAGATTATAGATTGTAGCCTAAAGAAAAATAAATACCTAAACATCCTGTGCTGAAAAGTTATTTAGCTGAGAAAATAAGTTAAACCCTCTTCATGCAGAAGCATGTTTCTTGGTGTGCCTTGAAGTTAGCAAGAGGAAGCCACTCCCTTATTAAAACATATCCAACTATGGAAATAATGTGGAGCTCCCAAAATAGTAACAGTTCTATTATTAACACAATGCGGAAATAAATTATGTTTATTACTTGTTATTCAATCTGGTTAATTATCTATGCAAAGTAAGTTTATTCCTGGCAACACCAAAGCCAAAAGTATAACTTCAACATTACTGGGAGTAGAAAAGAGAGATTTCTACTAAAGGAAAATGTTCTGCTTAATTCTGACACATATGCTATACTTTACTGACTGAAAAGAATATGATCCAACAACCACCAACACCCAACTCTATGGTTTCAAAGCTAATTAGATAACTTACTTTTTTGTGAATCAGACAACCTACCTGATAGGAGGCACACTGGCTTTAGACTACAACAATGGCAGCATTCAAAATGCAAGAATAGGGACAAGAAGGAGAAGAAATTCAGAAAGTACTCAATATGAAGCTTCCATGAACATCACTGTATTTGGATTGTTTACTTAGGCAATGAAGTACAACCAACAATTTATAGCATAATTGTATTATTATAAACCTGCCAATGCAGATTGTCAGACTAGAACTTTTAGAAAGATCCAATGATATCCTCTCTACAAAAGACACCCTTTACACAGACAGAATGTAAAAGAATGGAAAAATAACATAATTCACATAGCAACCACAGGAGAGCTGGAGTGGCTATATTAATATCAGACAAAATATACTTTAAAACAAAAAAATATTACTAGAGATGGGAAGAAACATTTGTAATGACAAAAAATAAATCTATCACTTAGATTTAACAATTATAAACATATATGCTCCTAACAACAGTGCCACAAAATATACAAAGAAAAACTGACAGAATGGAAGGGAGAAATAGGTAATTTAAAAATAATAGTTGGAGCCTTCAATATCGCACTTTAAGTAGTGAATAGGACAACTAGGAAAAAGATCAACAAGGAAATAGAAGATGTGAATAACACTATCAACTAACAGGGCCTAACAGACATGTTTATAACACTCTAGCTAGCAACAGCACCACATAAATTCTTCTGAAGCACACGTGGTACATTCTTCAGAACAAGCAGTAGATTAGGCTATAAAATAAGTTTAATTCTGGTGATGGTTGAACAATTCTGTCAATATATTAAAAAATCTTGAGTTGTATACTTTAAATGGGCGAATTGCAAGGCAAATGAATTTTATCTCAATAAAGCCACTAAAACAACAGCAACAATAACGAGATGAGGCAAGAGGCAGAAGGGCCCAGCGTGCCATGCTAAGGAGTTATGTTTCCAAAGCAATGGGAAGCCACTGGAAAATAGAAACCTGTGAAGGACATGATCACACCGGTTTTTTAAAAATAAAAATTACTGTAGTATCAATACGGATAATACATCAGGGGAAAATAGTGTGAATAGAGAAAGGAAGGCCATTAGGAGATTGCCATAGCAACCCAAGGATGCCTAAACTAAAAGCAATAACAGATGTGATGGAAAAGACTGGACAAACTTGGAAGATATTAAGAGTCTAGAATTAAAGGAACTCAGCAAAAATTGCAGGAAAAAAGGAAGGGGAAAGGATGAGTCAGAGCAAGGTTCTACTTCTGAAGATTCTACTGAGGCATGGCCTTCTCCTGAACTTTTGCTGAAACCACAATTTGAGTTTAATGTCCTTTTTTGTATTGCAAATGCAGATGACAGAGACTTTTTTTTTCCCCCTACATTGTAATGTAATGTAATTCTCTGATAATGTCTCCATCTCCCCCCTCAGTTTATGTGATTGAAGGCAAGGACCTTATCTCACAATGTCTTTGTAGCCCTGGACCCACAGAACCCAGTGCCTGGCAAAGAAGGTGCTACCAACCAGGATAGAGCATATGACAAAGCAAAAAAGTTTAGTTTGGGGAAAGGACATTCTGAGGGAAAATGATGTCAGTGTTTCATATACACCTACAACACATACAACTGTCAGGAGGAAAGTTAGTTCTATAAAGTTG
The DNA here is from genome assembly GCF_041146395.1 of Eulemur rufifrons. Taxonomy (NCBI): domain Eukaryota; kingdom Metazoa; phylum Chordata; class Mammalia; order Primates; family Lemuridae; genus Eulemur; species Eulemur rufifrons. Next base: position 14,387,822 of record NC_091005.1, on the reverse strand, counting down.
GAGACCAAAAGAGGTTCAGAATATTACTAGAATTAGGAAGCATCAGGATATAGGAGGTACAGACAGTAACTAAAACTTTGTGTATATGAACCAGATTGCTTACAGGAAACATAAAATAGAAGTAAAGCCAGAATCCTGGATAACTCCTACATATAAGGAATGGGCAGAGTAATTGGGGTTCACAAAAGGAGTCTGAGGAAGGATTGTAGGGGAAGAAGGAAAAAACAGAGAAAATGACATCAAAGAAGGAGTTTCAGGAAAGGCAGAAAGGTATTTACTGGATTTGGCAAAAGCCACATGATTTTGGCAAAAGCAGTTTTGGTGGAGAAAGGGGGAAAATGCAACGTACAGTTGAAGAGGAGCAAATGAGAGATGAAGAAGTGCAGATGGTGAGAGTCAAGAAGCTTGACCTTGAGGTGAAGAAGACAGGTGGGGATAGTAACTAGAGGGTGGCAGAGGGTCAAGGGTAAACTTTGTACTATCTTGTTTTTATTTTTTTAATTGGGAAGTCTCAATTATGTCTGTATACTTAGAAGAATTAAGTCAATACAGAGACTAAAGGGGAAAAGTGATAAACAAAAAATGTTAGTCACTGAGAAGATAGAAGAGAATGAAAGTACAGCTTCAGACAGGAGACAGGAAAGGAAGGATAGTTATGAGCACTGTTTTTAAATATTGAGGAGCTATAAGGGCAGGAGAAAAGGGAGTTCTGTCCTGATAATCTCTACTTTCTTGGGGAAGAGGGCAGTCATCTGCTAAAAGCTAATATAGAAATAGTAAGAAAGAAATCCTGAAGACAGTCACAAAAGTTTGAAGTAACTGTTGAGACAATGAAAGAGGAAGCTCAACGCGGAACACAGAAAAAAAACTGACACACAATACTAGGTGTCCAACTGAGGCTGAAATCCAAAAATCTAAACTAAGTAAGTCTTCAAGATCATGTAATTTTTCTCTACAGCCATAGAGGATCAAAGAATAAAAGTAAAATAAAATGGAAGTGGAGAAGAAAGAACCAAGTTACCTATATACAAAAATTCATTAAACTATACATTTCAGATTTAATTACCTGAAAATTATAGTTTAATATAAATATTAATTTTTTAAAAAGAGCTCTATTATATGTCTCATTGCAAGTACTCAACCTCCCACCTCTGAATCGAAAGGCAAATAAAAAAAACCACCTCTAGAACACATTCTATTTAAAAACAACATGTAAATAAAAGTCACAAAAAGACTGAAAATGAAAGCAAACAAACAAAATATAACCTGGGAAAGGACCCTCTCTCCCCTCAAATGCATGTTTTTAATCTAGAGTAAATTACAGAGCACCAAGTATAGTCTGACTTGGATATCAAGCACCAGTTCCCACATGAAAATTGTTATTGTTGGCCTTAGCACTTTATTCTAAAGAGGACACAAATTCTACTCATGTTTGAATAACCCTTGCCAACAAATTGATCCCATAGCAGCAGGGCTGCAGAGTAGTTTGAAAGATTGAAGGGTACCATAAAGAGGAAAAACTCAGTAAATGTATTTCTACCTACTTAGAACCTAGGATAGATTCTTTTAAAAAGAAAAAAGTTTTTTCCTCTTCTTTCTTTTTCCAAGAGCAGTCCTAAAGAGCATTAGAGAACATGTGTAATTTACACAGAAGGGAGCAATGCCAAAGAAATGCAGATTCCACAGCTGTTAACCCAAGGGACAACTCAAACCAGGCAAATCTCTAAATAAGGTCTGAAAGGCAGATGCTCTGCTAGGGGGCAGCTAACTTCCAAAACCGGGAGTATGGAATAGGTACTTGGAACGCTATTGCCCACCTTTCTAGAAAGCTACCTTTTGCCTTTATATGGACAAACCAGAACAATCCAAAATTTCTTTGCCAATTAAGATATGCCCAAAGAAGACCAGGCATTTTGCCTGGTAACCACTTGCCACATGAACATAAGAAAGAATTTTCTTTGTCATTTTAATATTTATCTTCTTCATCTACCTAATATTACATGTTGGTTAACACTATCCCCAGAGAGTAAAAGCTCCTAACTGTACTATATCAAAAATTAATAAAATTACAGAAACTCTCTAATAGCAAAGGCTACAAAACCAGATCCTTTGGATTCAAGTCTTGCTTCTCCACTTTCTGTGTTGCCTTGGACACTAAGTTACTTTAGATATGTAAGCCTCAGTTTCCTTATCTATAAAGTGGGGATAATATTATCTACTCTTAAGAGTTGTGAGGATTAGACAATCAATACATATAAATACTTACAAATATTCCAAATACACTGTAAATGTCCCGTAAGTCTTAGCTCCTATTATTAAGTCTCACCTTATCAATTTGGAGTAAGCCCATCTCTTTATTATGACTTCTAAAATTTGCATAGCACCCAGTGCTAATTGACATGGCTTATACCCTGTGATTGCCTGATAGCCAGAAAAGCCAGAAATGCACCGTGTTGAATTTGCTGGTCTTATTTACCAATAAATAGCTATCAAATAATAACGATCCATTGTAAAAATAGATACATTCAGACTTGTGATTTGAGGTTAAAGGCTCAATACAACAACTCCATTTCCCTTGACTAGTAGTCCTCTTCCACATAATATATGTGTTTACTGTAATGAGTGACTAACTGCCTTTTGCGGAAACTGTCAATATTCTGCATACACAGCATCTGGAAGGATTAAGCAGAACACTAGGGAATTAAAAGATACTATGAAGTGAAAATTAAAAAAGAAATAAAGAGAAAGATGTGTTCTAAATCCCTAGAAGAGAGTTTTAGTAAGTTTTCATACTTCCCCCCCTTTTTTGTTAGACTAATATTAAATAGAGTTCTGTCCCTTTAACTGTCAAATAGTTTTCCATGTTACAAGTAATCTTTCTCCACAGAGGAGTCTTTTAAAAGTTATAAATAAAATATCCCAAATATTTTCTTTTTCCCACAGATGAGAACATTAGAACACTGACATTTTAATCTGTTCTGTACAAGAGTGAGTTGTGTCAACACAGTGCTCCCAGCTACAACACTGAAAAAAACAAGTTTAATTAAAGACAGAGAAGAAACCGCATGTGGAGCTTAAGCCATTGAGATACAATGAAGAGTTGTCATCTTCAGAGTCAGTTCTCTATGAACAAATCTCTTTGTCAGTATCAGAAGGAAAAAAAAAAATGACAAAACAAAGTAAAAGTGGGATGTTACAAAGGAAAAACATGGTGGTGTCAAATGTCAATGACTAAGAATTGAAATATAATATTTATGCAGTAGTTACTTCCAAAGTTCAAATACTACTCCTAATATGATAAAACATCTTTGGCTATAAACAGATGCCTATTAAGCACATATATGTTGTAGAAGATGTACCTCAAACACAAAAAGAGAAAGAAGCCAAGATCACAAGATAATGGTTTTGCAACAAACACTGCTTTTACTGGGCTTATTGCAGAATACTAGCTATACTTCTTCCTCGGACTCCAATTTGAGGAACAAATTAACATTATTACAATACTGTTTTCTAAAATTAAGCACAGATCTAACTACATTCTAGCACTAGCTTGTTTGCCTGTGCCCTGCCCTTCTGTCAGGGCACTCTATTATAGTCAGAGAGGAGGCACAGCACAATGAAACGAAAACAGAGTAGACATGACCAGGTTCAAACCTCAGTTCTGCTATTTCCTAGCTTAGCAACTCTTGAGCAAGTTACTTAATATATTTGAGATTATTTTTCCTCACCTATAATATAGGAATAATAGTAACTACTCTAGAGTGTCATTGTAAGGCTTCAATGAAATAATATATGTAAAGTTCCCAGTTCATTTCTTGGCTCACATAGATGATACATGAATATTCTTACTAACTTTTGATTTTTATAATACTGACCACTTGCTGACTGTGTACCATCATACCCTCTAGAGTCGATATTCCTTACAACTACAACTTCTTTGATCCCTATAACATAGCTTATCTCCTCAGAGATATGTTTAATATTAAGTATTAGCACCTACCGGTCTGCTTATCCATGTACAACTTGCTTTGACACAGCACAATATAACAGAATGGTTATCAGCATGAGCTCACATGTCAAGACTGCCTATATTAACTGATTACATTTCAATCATGGCATTGATACTTAATAGCTGTACAACTTTTGGAAAGTTACTTATCTATGCCTCGGTTGTAAAATGAGAATATAATAATATTTTATACTTGTGGGGCTATTGTTAAGATTAAATACATTAAATATATGTAAAGCTATTAGAATAATGCCCGGTCCAAGTATGAGCTCAAAAAAAATCTGCATTACCTCATAATGTATCTGCACAATGAATATTATTTTATATTTATTGTATGAATATTAAATATTTCTCAGAATTTATATGATATAAAGTTGTAAGAAGAAAAAGCAGGGTAAATATTTTGGTAAAGAATCATAAACATGATAGGAACAATAGCAATGGGTATAAAGGTAGAAAATTGACAAATAGATGGAAAGTAATGGAATAAGAACTAATATAAAGGAGAAGAATCTAGGCTTTACAGAGGACAACGAACTGAATGAATGAGTGATATAATGAAATGGAAAAAAATACAACACATAAAACTGCCACATTTTAACTATATTAGTGGCAGCAGCATCATTCAGACAGATGATGATGAAGGAAGTACAGGTTATTCAAAACAGTCAGACATGCGCAAAGGAATGAGAAGAATACGGAAGGCCCATTTGGAGACCACTACACAGATCTGTCTGCATGAACACAAGGGTTCCTATAGGAGAATAATTGATTTAGTGCTTTCAATTCCTTTCTCCCAGAATGTAGCACACAGTAGGTGCTCATTAAATATCTATGTAAAAGATAGGATGAAATCCAATTGCAACCAGTTTCAAATACTACAGTAAGCAGACCTTCCTAATGGGTGTGCCAAGGCATAATGGTATGCCTAAATTGGGTGGCAAGTGTACTGAGATGGTGATCGCCTCAGCCCTCGGGATCCAAAGCCTCCGGCCATAAGATGGCCAGCCTGCTACCGCAGTGTGCCACATAAATATCATCATTTTCTAAGTGTACCATGCCATTAAAAGTTGGAAGCAATGGCTTAAATAACGTGCCTATAATGCAATATGCAATGGGACAAAGACAAAAAAGTCTAAATAGGAGAGGACATAATGTGCAGTAGTCTTTGCCTAGCTTGGTAGCACTGCGGAAGATCAGTTAAAGAGGGAAAAGATAAGTGGCAAAAAGAGCATGAAAACTAACGGCATCAATTAGGGTAGTAACAAAAGAAATGAATTCAAAACAGCTCATGAAAGAATAACTGCTTAGAACTCAGTTTAGTTCAGTTCAATAAACATTTATTGCTGCCTATTATGTGTCAGCCATTTGCCAGGCATTGGGGATTTAAAAAATTGAAGAAACAATTCCGGTCATCAGGAATTTAAAGGAAAATTGTAGAAACACAATTCCAGGTTTTCCTTAGTGCATTCTATTGCACATTAGCCCTTAGAAGAAAAGAAATATTAAAAGGTGTTACATACTGCAGCATAAACCAAATGCAGTTTTAACCTACCCATTAAAGCTTCAAAAAATAAGTCTTTTGGTAAGAGGGGCTCAATGTCAGCTGCCAGAGGGCCATGAAGAGAATTTGTGCAATACTCCCCTAAACATAATAGTTGTACCAATAGTTCTTAATATACTTATACTTGAGCAGGAGTTAGAATGCATGCCCTAGGCAAACTCCACTTTTAGCCTTTAAGAGATCATAGTAACAGCTATCATTTATTAAGTGCTCACTATGTATCAAGTATTATGCCACCTTACATATATTATCTCATTTTATCCTCAAAAGAACCCTCAAGTCCCATTTTGTTCATGAAAAACCAAGGCTTAGAATATTAAGTCACCTGTTCAAGGATAATCAGCTAGTAAAATATCCAGAATTTAAACCTAGCTCCATCTAACTCTCAAGTCCATGCTCTTGTTAAGTAAGTTTTAATAGATATACCATTCTACAAAGGGCTTTGAGAAAGGTACCTGAGACACAGAGAAAGGAGATCATGAGGCCAACGCAGGCAAGGCACACTCATGCACTGGTCTAGGAAAGAGTGTACTAGCCCTAGGGTCACCAAGTGGATCCATACAGGAAAAAATCTAGAGGTCTAAATATTAGTTTACTACTGCTGTAACAAATTACCACAGACTTAGTGACTTAAACAACATAAATTTCTTATCTTACAGTTGTATAGCTTAGAAATCTGAAGGGAGTCTCACTGGATGAAGATTAAGGTGTCAGCACAGCTGCATTTTTTTCTGAAAGTACTAGAGCAGAATCTATTTCCTCCCATTTTTCAGCTTCTAGAGGCTGCCAGCAATCCTCGGCTCATGGCTCCTTCTGCCATCTTCAAAGCCAGCAAAGTCAGCAGAGTCCTGCTCATGCTGCTCTCTGGTTCTTCCATAGTCCTGTGATTAGATGGGGCCTACCCAGATAATCCACCATAATCTCCCCATCTCAAAACCCCTAATTTAATCAAGTCCACAAAGTTCTTTCTTCTATATAAGGTAACAGATTCTGGGGATTAGGATAAACATCATTAGAGGGGCCATGTTCTGCCTGTCACAGTCTGACTGACTATAAGAGAGAGGAGCCACTCAACGTTTGAACCAGATAACTAACCCCTCTGTTTGGTTCCAAATTTACCAGACAATTTACTGATAATATTTTGGCTTGCTCCATAGCTTACTTATAGGAAGGGGATGTACTGTTTAGAGGATACAGTATCTACTTCCCTGGGCAAATACATTTCACATTGCATTGAATAATTTGTTTTCTGAGTTATACATTAGTGTCTTGTGAGTGCTGTCAGAATGAGTCAGAATCACTTAGTCCAAAAACTCTTAAGACTCAGACAAGATCAATACTTTGAATCTTTATGTTAAGGATGAGAGTCAGGGTAGAGGGGTATATTTAACAGGTCTATATCTATGATAAAAACAACCTTTTGAATATCATGTTTAAGAAGCTATATGTAATTAGATATATATAAGAATGCAGTTATATGTCACTCCCTTTAATTTGTAAGACTTATATCCACAAAGAGAGTAGTCACAGTTTTCTGATTGTACCTGTGTAATCAATTAAATGGTTTAGAGTACCCTTGGAAGACAGCAGGGAATTTCAAAACAACAACTTTTAAAACTTGGATCACACAGATCAGCAGTCCCCAACCTTTTTGGTACTCTTCCTTTTTTGTTGTTTTCTAGTGTACTAATTAATTTACATATATAACATAACAAGAAACATTCTATAAATTATAAATAACATAGAATATGATTCTGATGTTGACTTCCAATGTTCTTTATAAGAGAGTAAGTATGGATAAGGGAAACACTTCTATCCTAATCCTGTTTCAGAGGCTCATGTTTTGTTACCTCTGTTCTGTATTGTGTGTGGATTCTCTGTATGTCCTAAATCATTCCATGTACCACAGCTATGTCAGATTGATGCCTTCTTGAATCAAGATTCTCATATTAAAGTCAAAGAACTGTTTTCTACTTACAAATGTGGAAAGTTCACACTTTAGTAGACAACCTCCATTTGCTCTATTTTATAACTCTATTACCACGCCCAATAGTGACTCCACTGATCTGTGTGATACTACTGCATAATTTCTGCAGGCACTTCTTTCTCAAGAGCAATGATAGCCCCCTTTTTCAAAATATCACAGCAAAGTAAAAGCTAGCTGTCAGAGGTGACTAGGCAGTTTTGCTTACAAATTAGAAGGTCAGGCAATGTTTTCCTTCAGGCGTTCTTACAGTTGATATGAAAATAATCACTTATATAGCGCCCCCAAATGTCTCCTCTAAATAATGATCAAACCATTTCAAGAGAATACTTTCCTAAAACTAGTATTTTAAAGCAGTTTAGTTAAATTAATAAAATACCATGATCTAAAACCATATACAGCGTTTCCTTCAAACTTGAGATGAAACACGTCCTTCATATGAGCTTAGGCAAAATGGTCTACTTACTTTTCTACATGAGAATTATAAGAGATCACTCTCTACTCTCAGAATAACAGAATTAACTAAGGTTGTAACTCTAATCCTTGGGTGTAACTGTCTTTACATACTGGATTCTCCACTGATCCACAAATCTATCATACTTTATTACATGCATTCATGCAGTAAAATTTATTCCTATATCATGCTATGCCTAGTTGTATATGCAGAAAAGAGGTGATGGTCCAAGAAAAGATCAATATACATAATCCACACTATAGAATGAAGTTTTATATAATTTTCTTGCTCTGAAATATGAGTGTACAACTGACCTTGTAGAACAGATGTACCATAAATTTAGTTCCTGATGCAAAACTACTTTTGTCAAATAGTTTATATTATTCATTTTTCCAAGTTTTTCAAAAAGTAATTATTGCAGTTGAAACTAGAAACCTTTGAATGTTAGGTTACAAAATAGTCTACAAAGCAATTTATAATATATTTAAAAGTTTGGCAAAATTGTGTTGTTATTGTTGTTGTTTTAATGCACACAGAAACTCAAGTCCTTTCAGATAATCGAAAGCTGAATTTTCCAAGCAGGCAGCTGTAGCTCATTAGATCTTCCATGGACCGTGAAAGCCACTTGCCAATAGTGTCGAAAGACTATTACTCATTTCAATCTCACCAAAGAGGACAGACCTTTCTTTGACAAAACATTAGTGAAAAACACTGAGTTCGGGGCTGTAACTGGAACAGCTCAGCACACATGGATGGAAACTCAATAGAGAAACTAAAGGCAAGTGGAGGTGGCAGCTTGATGTTCTAGCTTTTTACTTTAAGAGACCACAGCTTCCACCTAGATTTCAAGAAGAGAGAGAGAGAGAGAGAGAGAGACACACACACACACACACACACACACACAAATACCTACCAATAACAATGCACTTGCAGCATGCATGATAATTGCACCGTATGACCTGACAGAACTGTCAGTATGAATGGCAAATTCTCCGCACATTATTGAATTTTGTAATCCCACAAGCTCAAAACAGAAACTTAAGGGACCAACCAAATCAGCTTTGAATGTCAGTCACTGTCCAAGCAATGTAGTTAATCAGAAAAATCAGGATCACGCTAAGAAAACAGTCTAAGCCCTGACTCGGCAATTATAAAGACAACTAAGAAAACTACAGACATTTAAAATTCAGTACAATTAAATTGAATATTATGCAGTATGCCAAAGATGGAAATAATATAATCACCTGGATAATTTGCACAAATATTAAGTAGTGTTGTTCCTAAGACAGTTTTTAAATCTAGATAACTACATAATACTTAACTAAAATTTAGCTAGGTAGAGAGTCTGATGTTCAGTTTAGATATAAGCACTAAAAGTGATTCCAGAGTGCCAGTTACATTCTGTTTCTGGATGAAGGTGCTACTACATAGGTATCCTTAAGTTATAAAACTTCATTAAGCTGTACACTTACAATACGTGAATCTCTGTGATCAAAGAGCTTTGTGATCAAGAAAACATCATGTCCTCTAGTCAACTACCCCATGAATTTAGCCTCTGAGAAAAGCTATTGTATCAAATTCCCATTTGATCAAGATCTTCCCAGCTTCACTTGTTTTTTTAGCTTTCTAAGCTAAACTGTTTAAGGACAGACTCAAGTTAGACATATTAGAGCAATGAAACATGTTTCATTATATTTGGGTCTATTATCTAACAAATATAGTGTATGACAATAACAAGTATTTCTGGTCTAATGACTTATAGCCCTGATAATTATAATGATTTGTTCCTGAAAAGATCTACCAAACCACAACTCATGCATATTATTGTTTAACAGTTACAAACTAGTTTGTGAAAAATACAGATTGGCCAGTGCAGTGACTCATGCCCATAATCCCAGCACTTTGGGAGGCAAAGGAGAGAGGATCACTTGAGGCTAGAAGTTTGAGACTGGCCTGGGCAACAAGTAAGACCTCGTCTCTACAAAAAATTTTAAACATTAGCTTGGCGTGGTGGTGCATGACTGTAGTCCCAGCTACTCAGGAGGCTGAGGTGGAAGAATTGCTTTAGCCCAATCTGAGTGACAGAGTGAGACCCTGTCTCTAAAAAAAATAAATAAATAAAAATACAAATACAGAAGATTGAGTACAGTATCTCAATAATAGGGAGCACTCAAAATATTTGATACTGATGACAGTGGCAGATCGAGAGATATTTATACTAAGATACTTGCCAGAAGTATATCAGAAAGATCATGATAGAAAAAAGAATGAGACCCAGATGTGAATCCAATTTTGCAACACACTGTTAAAAGATACATCTATTTTCAAGATCACCATTAAAGAGACAAAAGTTCTAAAACTATAATTACTCAAAATTCTACAATAGCTTATTAATTCTAAAGGTAGATTTATTGTGTTAAGTCAAACTTCTCAACATCACTTTGGTCTACTATGCCCACAAACTAGGAACCATAAAGAAACCCCTCCTTTTTATAGGCCAAGTATTATACTATGTGGGATTAATGAGGCAAGAGATGAAAAACATAAGTTTTTAATACCAAATATTCACATGTACGCTATTATATAATACATGCCATAAGAATCTCAAAATTATGATAGCATATGAGGCTGAGACAAATAGTAACTGTCCACATTTTTGAAAAAAAATCTTCACTGTTACTCCTTATGTTTGTTCTAGGAGCCTAAATTATCCAAAAAGGCAAACCCCAATTCCAACTGAATATACAAAAGTCACAGTTATTGTGTTGGTCCGTATTTGTTTCTATTAATAATAAATCAACAATTTTAAATCTAATTCCATGAAAGGAACATTCCTCATCCAAAATGAACATTTACATAACCCACTATAGCTTAAAATTAATATAATAGGTTAAAACTATGAGAAAGGAAAATGGTTAAATTTGGTCTTAACCTTTTACTAAAATGAATTTTTAAATGTCTAATATTAATGGCTGTGTAGTACTCAGTTTTTCCACGAGGTATATCTTTTAAATGTATTTTTAGCAAATGTGCAACATAGAGTAATGAGCCCAAAGTTCATCTCAATTCTTCTCTAACATTAACCAGGTTTTCAATGGAGTACTCCTCATAAAATTAAGTTAGTAGCCTACTAAATAACCAAAAGTTGAATTAGCTATTAGTTGAATCATTTGAAAATGACATTTCTATGAGTCAAAACAGTCAAATCTTGGCAATTTCATGTGGCTTAGCCTAAAAATAGTTTTTAGACAGTTCTAACACTATGTTAGAAAAAAAGCAAATACAAAAAAAAAATAGGTTTACATGATGTGAAAATACATGTAAACAATGCTTCCTAAGGAAACAACTAAATGCTAAGGTATAAAGAGAAATAAAAATAGTGGGCTTTGTAAGAAGGGGAAAAAATCAGGTAGTTCAACAGGTTCCTGAAATCCTGGTAGTGATCGATAAATTGACTTCTGTTTCACCTTTTATGAAGAGGCTGCACTTAGCAAATCACTGTGTAAGCTGCCTCAATAACAGCATTTCTGCTATCAAGTTTACCTGCAATGATTCCAACAAAGAAATTAATTTCTTAGATGACAAGAAAAGGTTATCTGAAATGGGGAAAACACAGGAGACTAAGCTTTCTGTTAATAAAACAGACAAATATCAGTCTAGGCACTGAATTCACAGCAGTTTTACTTTCTGCAAGATTTGAATTCCCTGTAGCCCAACCACTACCAATACTTTACTCACATCCAGACGCATACACTTATACATACATGTATACATGTATATATACATACATACTTGCCCTCGTTTACCCAGGACTTACCTAGTTTTAGTACTGAAAGTTCCATGATCCAGAAACCCAAGCCTGAGCAAACTAGGATAGTCAGTCATCGTAATATACAGCTACCAATCTATGCATCCGCATATGTGTGCGCACACACAGGCACACGTGCACACTCTAACGCATCCATATCCCAAATTATAAAGAATGCTTTTCTAAAACTTATAACAAATTTATTAACCCTTCAGAAAATAAGTGGGTATTACAAAATTGCCCAATAGCTATTACTTATTTTATATCAATAAAATACCTAAGTGGCAGTGATCAAATCTGAGAACTTAGATACTGCCATTTGTCACACAAGTCATCAGACCTACTCTTTTCTAAAAAGCTCATGTTTAAATCACATTTATATCACTAAGTGTTATCATAGGTAACCTCTTACAATTAATCTGTTTTATAAATATGAGGAAAATCTCTAAAATATTCTGCAGGCTTGAATCTCAGCTTCCTCACTTATCAACAATGTAACCATGATAGAAATTGCTTGACCTCATTAGTTTTGTATTTCCTAGCACTGTAGTCCCCAATCTCTGCAGCCTGTTAGGGACCAGGCCTCTGCCCCCCTGCAACCCTCCGTCCATAGAAAAATTGTCTTCCATGAAAGCAGTTCCCGGTGCCAAAAAGGGGAATGAAATGGGGATAATGAAACTACATGAAATGGGGATAATAACAGTACCTGTCTCAGAGTGTTTCCATGAGTATTAAATGATAGATTGTATATAAAATGCTTAGTACAATACAGTTGCATAAAAGTTAATTCTCAATAAAAGTTACTTATTATTATTGCTAATAGTACTGCTGTACAGTTGAGAATTTACAAGCACTTAGAAGGTGGCAATTTCCTATTCCTATCTTTTTTGGAGGAAATATTTTCTTTATAAAATACTTTGTTTCGTTTTATAATATTTAAATTTCCAGGATTATTCTGACTGTAAAAACTATGAGACTCTTAAATAGTTTAAAAGATGGAGTGTCTTTGTAATAAGCTTAATTATTTCTTTATGTGGAATTTCTTCCCATTATTGAATTTCAATGTCAGATGTAATAGTGCAAGTAAAGAAGAAAAATCAGAGCTTCTTGCCCCCTAATGTCAATAAAAAATAGTATTTAATGGGCTGAAATACAGGTGATTAAATTTCATCCATGCTAAAAAGAACAGGTTTGTAAACATTGTATCAAAATAGGGTGAAATTAGATTTTAGAGTTTGCAGAAACCTTTAAAAATCATCCAAATGAGTCCAAAACTCTCATTTTATAAACAAGAACCTTTAGAGGTGATTTGTCCAATGACATATAGCCAGAATCAGAAACAGTAAAAGAATCCAGGTCTCCCGACACCTAATCCAATTATCTTTTCAATATGCTTCTCTCTTTTTATTCCAAAATTTCTAATGAAAACCATGTTTGAATACACAAAAATAATTAAGAGGCAGATGTGTGAAGAGAAGGGTGAAGGGAAAATAACTAAAGTAACATAATAGAAAATACATTTTGAAGTGAAACATTGTGTTTCAAATGCCGGCTCTGCCACTCCTTCACTGTGTGTTAACGAGCAAAGTACGGACTCTGTCTAAGAGTCATTTGTAAAATGGGGAAATACTACCTAGAATAATTAAATAAGATGTAAAGTAAGTTAGAAGAGCACAACAGTTGAGAGTCAGACTACCTATGTTTGAATCCCAACTCCACAACTAACTCATTATTTGACCAAGTTATATAATTTCTCTGGGCCTTGGGCAGTATTTTAGCACAGAACATGGCACATAATAACTGTAACAAGTTTTAGTGTTAGCAATATATATAAATCACCTGATGCTTAGTGGGTACTGAATAATAAAAACACAACCATCACTACCACTATCAAAAACACTTGCTTTACAAGTAAAAGTAGAGCAGATTGACAAAGCCAACATGCTATATAAAAATCAATGCTATATATCCTAAAATATGCCCATACCCTGAAATGTGTGAAAAGTTCATTAGATTGGAATTAAAATTAAAGTCAAAAAGTACACAACTTAAAACCTATTCAGTAAATAATCATCTGTAGTGACACATTTAAGAAAACTGTGGTATAAGTCAGAAGTTAGGTAACAGCAGAAGGCTTACAAAGCATGAAATAAAGCTAAAACTAAAGCAATGATAGATAAGAAAATCTGTAAAAGACCAGCTGTGTACAGAAGAAACTTCAGCTTTGGAAGACTATGTTTATTATGACATGGTTTTCATAAACTCCTAATCAAAAATATAATAAAAGAAAAAGAAACAGTAGAAAACCACATCCTACATATCATCACTTAAGACAACTAATTCCCAGGTGATTAGAAAAAAAATCTATCTCTGAATAGGGTGGAAAGGCATGATTCCTAAATCCAAAGGGAAATTAAACCACAAAGTTTAAACAAAACAGCATGAAAAAAATCAATAACTCACAAAATAAAAAGGAATAATTTAGTTTTCAGCTTTCTCTTTTAAAAAATTCTATTTTTAGATCACATACAGTAGTTTAAAGATGCTACCATGTCTTTCAGCTCCATTTGGTAAGGCAATACCTATTTGGCTCTGCCACTTGTAAAGGTAAATAGGAGGTTTTGCATTTAAGTTACAACATGGAATACTTCAGAGAAACCTCATGCCAAAATTGCACATTTCTGAGGGATGCAAAGGTATTCAATAAAAAGCTTTTAAAGGCATATTTTTAAACTTGCAGCAGGAAAGCTTTTCTGTGTCAAGACAGTAATTCTTTTAACAGCATTGATCAAAATGTCATTCTTTTATGAGTGTACAATACCTTTTAATGGCATACAACAAGCCATTAGGGTTATACACCTCTGTATAGCAGACAGCTTACTGGAAAAAAGGGAACACTGGCCAAGATACAGTCAGTAGGTTTTATGCTTCTAATAAGGAACCTTTTTCCCCCTAGCTGATTCATTCTAAAGTCCACAATTGAAATTATCCAAAGATTAAGTGTAAACTCTCTTCACTTCTGTAATTTAGAAACATTTTCACAGAGGCCTAAACTGCAAGGTCTAAACTGTTATCTTTGTAGATACCATAGAGTGGCCTTGAAAACAGCCTCTAACCCAGGGCCAGTAAGAAATTATTCATGAAGATTAGAAAAGAATGATGATTTATTTTGCTACTTTCTGGAGAAAGAAGAAAGTGAATTTAAAAAAATGTTATAAGATGATCACTTTTCATATTTACTTACAAAGCCAAATATTAAATGAACATTAAAGTTATGTATTACTCTAACATAAAACATCTTTCTTTGTCACCTAATATTGATTAGGTAATCTTTCATAAAAGGAAACTATTTTAAAATCATCTTAAAACAAGTACTTGTCTTTGAGGTACTCATGCTTTAAGACAGATAAATTCTAAATTTAGAAAACTTAATCACATGAATATATAAACTCATAAAAAAAGCTATCAATTTACCAAATTTATAAACATTCAGGAAATGGAGAACTAAGGAGTAGAACAAAAATAGAATAGGGACTATTCTTGCTTTTCATCTTACACCTTTACTTATTTTTCACTATTAAAAGAAATATGACTTAAATATAACTAAATTCTTAGAATTACAAAAATATCCCAGATGACTTGATTTTAGCCTAAATATCCGCCTTCTGAAAACTATTTAAGGGTTCCATAGAGTCTAAAGAATGTAACAAATAATAATTACAACTATATAACAAAAGTAAAACTTTATAGACAATACTAGATGAGTTTCAAAAGTTTTCCCTAAACAGAAAGTTTTAAAAGTAGTTTATAAAGTAGAAGAATTTGTCTCCTTTTAAAAGTAGGTATGTGTGTGTGTCTGTGTCTGTGTGTCTGTGCGTGTGTGCACGCACGCATGTGTGTGTGCGTGTGTGCATGTGTATGGGAAGAAAACAGTAAGTGGAAAAGAAAGGTTATATGAATGGCTCTCCAAATTTTATGATTAAACAGAAAGTTCTGTTTCAGGCAATGTAGAGGACCAAGAGTATTTGCACCAATTCCATCACTGAAAACAACTAAAAATGCAAGGTAAAATATAAAAACATCTTAAAAGCAACCAAGAGTTGATAAGAATCGTAGGAAATTACCAATCCAAAATCTAAGGTAAAGTGGGAACTC
Organism: Eulemur rufifrons; assembly: GCF_041146395.1. Taxonomy (NCBI): domain Eukaryota; kingdom Metazoa; phylum Chordata; class Mammalia; order Primates; family Lemuridae; genus Eulemur; species Eulemur rufifrons. The sequence goes on along the minus strand of NC_091005.1, from coordinate 14,371,848 downwards.
AGATGGTAAGTGGAGTGCTGTATCTGTTTTTGCCCTGTTTGTGGAGGATATTTGGTCAGTCATTTTGACAGGATCTTTCAACTTAAAGATCTTGTTTAGAATGAAGGCTAGAAAGCAAAAACAAACATAACCTAAGAGTCTAACAGGAGACTTTCCTCCTACGAAGCTCTGATGTCAAAGAGTTACCCCCTCAATGTAAAGTTATTCCCAAAATGGAGTTTGGGAACTGCTACTGATAAACCAGAAATGTATCAGAAGAATGAAATTCAACTATGTATCAGCTCAATCCCTAACTGTCTTTACCTACCTGCCAGAAGCAAAAATAAACCATCTTTGCAAAAGTTAGCATCATCCAGATCCTCAAAATATCACATCCAATGTCTGACATTTAATTGATACTTACTAGGCATACCAGGAGACAAAACTATAATAAGGGGGAAAAATAAAAGCAACAGAATTACAGGATCTGAAGTTATCAGATCCAGACTTTAAAATATCTTTGACTAATATGTTCAAGAAAATAGAACTCCAGTTTCCCATACAATAATGGCAACCACCTAACCCCAAAATCTCTATATAACCTTCCCCAAACTGTAAAAATAAAAATGAAGTAGTAAAACAAAACAAAACCATCATAATCCACGCTTACAGCATAACTAAGAGACAAAGAATAGTACAAACTTCAAATACATGTAAGTAGAGAACTGGGCACTAAAAATCCGGCAGCCATCTGTGGAGCCCATATCAGAGCAAAAGAAATGGAGACTATGTAGAAAAGAGGAGAGGGAAGCAGGGCTAAGACAAAATACAGACAAAAGCACCAGAAAGTGAGAAAAATCCTAAAATTAGGTCGGAGATCTATTAGATCAGAGCACTGGTTACTGTGGAATCAAAAGCAAATGACTTGTAATCTCAAGCAACAGAAGTGACAGTCTTGAGAAAATACTATTTCTGGAAGAGAGGACTGTCACTTAGAAGTGGTACTCCTTAGATGCTTGGTGGTAAAGAGAACAAAGAAAATAAGAGACAAAAAACACCAAATGGTTCTACAGAAATGAAAAGCAATCAAAACACCAAACCCTATCCCCCTCCAGAAAAAAAAAAAAAAAAAAAGAAAAAAAAAAAGCACCAAAAATTTTAAAAAAAACTAGACTTCATTACAGTAATGGAATTGGGTGCTTTTGAACAAAGAAACCTTGCAAATCTTCTCACCACCTTCTTTATAAACTATTACTGCTGGCTAGGGAAAATAAGATATTTAAAACTGACCAGAAAACAAAAGGCAAAAACTGTAAAAAGTTATAACGAAAGAATAAAGAAAACAAAAATAACATTTTTTGGAATAGCCCACTCCAACAACAAAAATGTACAAAAATGGCAGAAAAAACCATAAAAATATCCCAGCCTGAACCTGACTTTTATATTGTTAAACAAGCATTTACAAACATTTTTTTAAAAAACCAAACCTCTCAAATCAAACATTCAACAACTTAATTCAAAAATGGCAAAACTCAGGAAGATGTAAAATGAGAGGTAAAAAAAATTAAGAAAAAAAAGACAAAAATTATTTTAGAATAAATTATAAAATATCCAAGAGAGAACAGAATTCACTGAAAATTAATAAGAATCATTGGACAAAGGCATGAAAACAGCCAATAGAACAAAACTAAAGGAAGAAGCAAAGTAATAAGAATCAGAGAGAAAGAGTTAATATACATGAGAGGGAAAGAGGATCCAACATAAAAAAATTGTAGAGCCTGAATAAGAAAACAATGGAATAAAATGAATATTTAAAGCTACAATATAAAAAGAACAACGAGAAATAAAATAAGATATAAATCTACATATTAAAAAGCCTACTAAGAACCTGGAAAAATTGACACAAATAATTAATTCTGTGATGTACTGTAATACACAATTAGGCTTTAAAGATACGGGAAAAAAATATCAACGGAGGAAAAAAGATAAGAAAAAAATCTTCTGAGATTACTCATAAAGAAAGTAAAATCATCCTTTGATCAGGCAAACATTTCTCTAGGGAAATCCTGGAACCAAACAGGATTGTTTCAGTTTCTTTTACGTCCATGTGGAACATCTAATCAACTTTCTCTCCTCTTTACCTGCTTTGGCATGGTTTATAAAGACTGGAGGGAGTCTCAGCGGTTATCAGACTCAGAAATGAACTGAACCCTCAGGAGACAATTTCACTGACTTGGCTAAGTATGCCAGGTATGGAAGTTATAATAGCTTTGCCAGATTTAAGTAATAATTGAAACACAACTCTTGTTAACGTTTTAGAAGACTCTTCATTGTTAATCACTTTTATAAGTTGATTTTACATTCTTGATTGGAAATTGATATATTTAGGTATAATTTTTTTTTTTTTACTTCAGGAAATTATGTGGGTGCAAACATTAAAAAAAACAAAAAAAGAAAGTAAAATCGAACCAGCATAAGACTTCTTGACAACAATGTACAAAAGAAGACAACAGGTAGGTAGGAATTAAAGTATGTCATTTAAACTGACAAACCATATGGTGGAGGCCTACATAAGCAAAAGGGGGATGAAGGAAATTAAGAGCATTATAAATAATATAAAGGTAATGGCTAGAACAAAAATACAAACTTTCCAAAGTACCAAAGAAAATACAAAAAGGAGTGGGGCAAAGAACACACTACATAATGAAAAAGAAAAGCCCAGAGGAAATATAATATACCCAACAAATATACATATAAAATAATATGACAGAGTAAAGACAACATAACCATATAAATGAATGTAAATTGATTTAACTTACCTATTTTTTTAAAAACACACTTTCAAATTGACTCAAAGCAAAACTTTACGGTGTATTACAGAAACACATTAAAATACAGTGAATCACAAAGGAAAAATGCAAGGGATAAAAAAAGGCATTCAGGGTAAATGAAAACAGTAAGAAAGTAGGTTATGTAATTGTGATGTTAGCCATGATAGAACTAGGACCAAAAAACATGAACACATTGAGATCTAAAGACCACAATTCACAGTAAATATGCAACAATTATAATTATATACCCACCAAATAACACAGCACTACTTTTATAAAAGAGATCAAGGAGAAATAAAGATGCAAGAAAGAAACCAAACAGAAGACATCAACACACCATACTCAGTATAAAAGAAATGTACAGAAAATGCAAAAAAGCATAAAAGCCATGAACAAAACAAGCTATATCAATACCTGTATCTTTAAACTCTCATAACAGAAAAATAATCTCCTTTTCAAGTACACATGCACATTCATGGCTGCTTTAACCTCCACAGGCAAAAATTGGAAATAATCTCAGTGTCTGCAAACAAGAGAATACATAAATAAGTTGTGGTACTGAAAGTACAAAAGGACATGGAAGACATGAGCAAAACAAACTATATCAATATCTGTATCTTTAAATTCCCATAACAGAAAATAATCTCATTTTCAAGTACACATGAACATTCATAGCTGCTTTAACTTTTTTTTTTTAAGTCAAGGTCTTGCTCTGTTGCCCAGACTAGAGTGCAGTGGCATTATCACAACTCAATGCAACCTCAAACTCCTGAGCTCAAGTGATCCTTCTGCCTCAGCCTCTCAAGTAGCTGGGACTACAGGAGCACATTACCATGCTTGGCTAATTTTTCTGTTTTTCATAGAGACAGGGTGTTGCTATGTTGCTCAGGCCAGTCTCAAACTCCTGGCCTTAAGCAATCCGCCCTCCTTGGCCTCTCAAAGTAGTGGGATTACAGGTGTGAGCCATCAAGCCCAGCCCAGCTACCTGACGACCAAAAATTGGAAATACTCTCAGTGTCTATGAACAGTAGAATACATAAATAAATTGTGGTATACTCTGTGAAAGTTGCAGGTACCAAAATGGCTTATTTTACTTATGTCATACTAATGAAATGGAGAGTCAAGAGGATAGGTAGAAGGGGCCCTTACACATGAATGACTGTAACACAAGAAACTCCTGCACATATGTTTGTGACAGGACTTATTACAGGAAATTCCTCAAGCTAGATAAGCTGACTGCCTGGCTGTGGCTATCTCTGTCAATAAACTAATGCCAGCTTCTGCAGTAAGTCCCTGTAAACAATGGTCTTTGTTTTAGAATAACCTACGTGGACTTCTTTTTTGTCTTTAAAAGTTTCTCCTTTGCTCCAAGCCCCTCGGATGCACTGCAGTCCTCTGCTATTACTGAATAAATTCTGCTTTGGAGAATCAGTCTTCTCTGTCACTCATTTTAGGATGACAGCTCGAAAACCGGAATACTACACAGCAATTAAAAACAGCACAAGATAGCTACAAACACATAAATGATACCACATATTTTAAGTAAAAGAAACTAGGCACAAAGTAGCACCTATTTTTAAATGAAGTTCAAAATGAAGCAAAACTGATGCTGATAATGAGAAATATGGTTACCTCTGGGAAGACATGGAGTGGTAGTGACTGGGAATGAACACAGGGACTTTTATGGGATGCTGGAAATGTTCTGTATCTTGATATGGATATATTCGTATAAAAGAATTTATTAACAAAAAAATGTTTCCAAACTGTACATCTTAGTTTAATACAATTAGTGCACTTTCTTGCATATCAAACAATCAAAACAATAACAAAGACAGTCATGAATAGATACTTCACAAAAAACAGAAATGCATATGGTAAGAAAACGTAAGTAATTATGTTCAACCTCATTAGACATCAAAGAAATGCTAATTAAACCACTACTACACCTCCCCAAAAGATTGGCTAAAATTAAAAAGACTGATACACTATCAGTAGGAATGCAAACTAGAGCAACCATTTTGGAAAACTGTGATGTTATCTACTAAGCTAAATATGCATTTCTCTCAAAAAATTGGTTGGCTTCTCATCTATTTTATTTCAGTCAGATCTTTCGTCCAACAACTATATCCACAGTTCTTTTCTAGATATTCTTAAATTTGCTATATCTTTTTTTCCCTTAACCTTTTGTTTCTCTCTCTTCTTAATTATAGATATCTTGGGTCTATGAAAGATCAGAGGCAAGAACTCTTTTCCATAAGATATTCTCTCCAATTGAAAGAAATTTAATAGATACTGTACATGTAGTTGAAATTCACTCTAAGACACCTTGATCAATTTTGAGGTTTTATCAGTGGGTGTGAAGGTCACGCTCCTGATTTGATCCTTGCTAAAAGACTGAGTTTTAATTGGCCTTTGTCACTCAAAATCTTTATCAATTTTATCTTTTTGAAGTTAGGATTAAGAAGCAATTGTGCCTCCCAACACCACAGTCCCCTTTAATTCCCTTTCACTCCTGTTTTCAAAAATGACAGTTCTTTTCTGAACTCTTCTTTCTTGTAATGTCTTCTAAATGCATCCACCAGTAACCAACACAAACAATACCAACACAAAACATTTGTTTTCCTATCACTTGTCATAGAACTACAAATTTACTAAATTTACTAAGTACATGATCCATAACAAACATAGATGGTTTTACGTTTCTTCATATAACATTTTACCCTTTGGAAAAGCTCATTAGTCTATATTTTATTAAGTCCCACTTATTAATGAATGTAGTTACTAATACAACAAGAATAAAACATCAGATGGAAGAAAACTGTTTAAGTATCAACCCCTCCCTCATTCCCCAAATTCAGATCACAAGAAAAAATGAGAAGATCACAAAAGCCTAGTAGACTTAACTACAACTGTGAAACATATTTTGGACATGACAATATATCCTCACGCAAAAACAAACTGGCACTCTAATTTTTAGATCTCAAATATAAGTCAACCAGATACAGTAGAGCAAAATGGGTAAGACTGTTAATGATTACCTACATTGTATTTGTGTGTAAAATTCATAGATGATAAAAGGCATAGAGATTTAAAAACTCTCTCCCCAATATTTTCAGTGTAAGCATTTATTACAAAGAATGCCCATAACATCTAATTGAACACCACAAAACCAATGCATTTACACCTTCCATTTGCTCTGCATGTATAATTAAACTCAATAAAATGAAAGTATAATAAAACCTCTCCACAATGTTAGCAGGTCACCCTCAAACAGCTTTACTTACACATGGCTTGTCTAGCTAGGTCAACCTACCATTCACAAATTAATCTTCTTCTCTTTTCTCCCCACAACACTCCATACACAGCATCAACTACAGAGAAAAATAAAATCTCGTAATAAAGAATCAAAAATCCCTGTTGCACATTCAGGAAATTCAAATGAAAAGCTGACACTAGTCTTAAATATTACATTGTTTATAAAACATTCAGAGGAAATAAATAAACATAGCTATTCTATATCTAGAGACATCCCAGACAGCAAAAAGTTTTAAGTGGAAGAGCATATTATTAGATTAACTACTATTTAAATAAATAATAATTCCTCATTTAAGTTTAAAGCATTATAGGTTATATCATAATGAGATGTAACCACTCATTATTTACAGAGCAAAGTTTGGCTTATCCAGGTCCAGCACCTATACAATTATAAACTGGCATGTTATGTTTATAGCACATTACCTTCCTTGGTCAATTAATTGAGATCTTCTTGTCCTATTACACTGGAAAAGAGTATCTTCCAGACCTCAGACTAACTCATAAATTTCAAGGCATTGTTCACAAAAAGATAGTGGATGTTACTAAAATTCTTGTAGTAAAAACTTCTGAAAATCCTCTCCTCCATAAAATCAATGAGAACACCAGCAAACCAAAATCATTTTTTGAGAAGACTAGAAATTAACCAAAAGCTTACAACAATCTAGAAAATGATTAATCAAAAAAAAAAAAAAAAACCCAGCTACATCTCAATAATAATATTAAGTTTTGGAGCATGTAAATTTGCCCTGTATCCATCTTCCCATCCCAAGCTCCACAGGAGTCTTGAAAGTAACGGCCATAATCAAGTCTGAATATCCAAGGAATTGGAACTCTTTCAAAGTCCCATTCCCAAAATTAATTATCAGAGCAAGATGCCCAAATAGAAACCTCCAGGAATCATCCCTTTGCATGAAAACCCTAGACAACAACTATCCACACAAGGAAGCACCTTCCCAAGAACCAAAAGTCAGGCAAGTGATCACAGTACCTGGTTTTAACCTGGGTATATCAAGGAAAGAGGCACTGAAGAGGGCAAAAAAGACAGTCTTGCACTTCACACACCACCCCTCCCCTATATCCTGGCAGTGCCACACTAGCACGCAGAGTGGAGAGAGAATCTACGTGCCTTGGGGGAAGGAGAGTGAAGTGACTGTGGGACTTTGCATTGGAACTTAGGGCTGCCATGTCACAGGGGAACACAGCACAGGGCAGAATTCTGCCAGCACCCACAGATAGAGCATTTAGACCAGCCCAGCCCAGCCAGAAGGAATTCCAAGGGAAACTCCATCACCTGTTGACAAAAAGCAGCCTGGGGCAGGGAATACATTGTTAAGGCAGTCAGGCCACAAAGGCTGCAGTCCTTGGGCAATTGTTGTGGCCATGCTGGCTCAAAGACAGTGGATTTGGGGTACATGTGACCCAGTGAGACACCAGTGGTGGTGGCCAAGCCAATGCCTGTGTCACCCTCCCCAAATTCCAGACAGTGCAGCTGAGAGAGAATCTTCCTCCACTTGGGAAAAGGAAAGGGAAGAGCTCAGAGGACTTTGTTTTGCAACTTGGATAGCAGCTCAGCCACAGTAAAATAAAGCATCAAGCAGACTCCTAAATCCCCTGATTCCAGACCACAGTTCCTGGATGGCATTTCTAGACCCACCCTGGGCCAGAAGGAAACAGTCTACCATGAAGGGAAGGACCCGGTCCTGGCAGGATTCAACACCTAATGACTAAACAACCTTTGGGCTTTGAATAAACATCAAAGGTAGTCAGGCAACAGCCCCCACAGGCTTTGGGTGAGACTGGTCTAGCTTTAGGTATAACCTGGTGCAGTCCTAGCTGCAGTAGCCAGGAGAGAGTGCCCACATTTCTACTCCCCCAACTCTAGCAGTCCAGCACAGAGAGTGAGGGAAGAGACTTTGCCCGGTAATTCATGGAATTCTCTCATATCTTATCCAAGTCCACCAAGGGGGTACCACCAGGAATCTGCAAAAGTCATAGCATTACTGGGTTGACAAATGAAGAAATGCATCAGAGTCTATCAACAGCAGAATCGATCAAGCAGAAGAATTAGTGAGCTTGAAGACAGGCTATTTGAAAACACACAGAAAAGAAAAAAGAATAAGAAAGAATGAAGTACATCTACAGGATCTAGAAAATTGCCTCAAAGGGCAAATCTAAGAGTTGTTGGCCTTAAAGAAGAGGTAGAGATAGAGACTGGGGTAGAAAATTTATTCAAAGAAAAAATAACAGAAAACTCCCCAAACTTAGAGAAAGATATTGATATTCAGGTACAAGAAGGTCACAGAACACCAAGCAGATTTAACCCAAAAAAAAGACTACCTCAAGGCATTTAATAGTCAAGCTCCCAAAGGTCACAGATAAAGGAAAGGTAGTAAGGGAAGCTAGAAAAATAAGAAAAAAAACAAAACAAACAAACAAACAAAACCACAAAACATATAAAGGAGCTCTGACATGTCTGGCAGCAGACTTCTCAGTGGAAACTATACAGGTGAGGAGAGAGTGGCATGACGTATTCAAAGTGTTGAAGGACAAAAACCTTAACCCTAGGATATATCCTGCAAAAATATCTTCAAACATGAAGGAGAAATAAAAAATGAGCAAAGGATCTAAATAGACATTTCTCAAAGGAAGACATACAAATAGCCAATAGGTATACAAAAAAATGTTCAACATTAGTCATCAGATAAATGCAAATCAAAACTACAATGAGATAGCATTTCACCCAGTTAAAATGGCTTTTATTAAAAAGGCAATAACGAAGGGTGGTGAAAATATGGAGAAAGGGAACCCTTCTACACTGTTGGTGGGAATGTAAATCAGTGCAACCAATATGGAGAACAGTACGGAGGGTCCTGAAAAAACTAAAAATAGAACAACCATTTGATCCAGCAACCCACCACTAGGTATATATCCAAAAAGAGAGAATTCAGTATACAGAAAATACATCTGCACTTCCATGTTTATTGCATCACTATTCACAACAGCCAAATTTAGAATCAACCTAGGAGTCCATCAACGGATGAGAGGATAAAGAAATTGTGGTACATATACACAATGGAACATTACACAGCCATAAAAAAGAATGAAAACCTGCCATTTGCACAACATGGATGGAACTGGAGAACAGTATGTAAAGTGAAATAAGCCAAGCACAGAAAGACAAATCTCCCATATTCTCACTGATATGTGGAGGCTAAATATTGAAAACAATGGATCTCATGGAGACAGAGAATAGAATGATGGTTATCAGAGGCTAGGGAGGAGGGGGATAAAATGGGGATGGCTAGTAGGTGCAAAAATATAGTTAGACAGAATGAACAACATTTAATAGAAAAACAAAGTGATTATAATCAATAAGTTAGGGTATACTTTAAAATAACTAAAAGAGTGGAATTGGAATGTTCCTAACACAAAGAAATGATAAATGCCTGAAGTGATGGCTACTCCAATCATCCTGATTTGATTAATTCAATTCACATTGTATGCCTATATCAAAATATCACATGTACCCTATAAATATACACAACTATTATGTACCCATAATAATTAAAAATAAAAAAGTAAAAAAATAAAGTCCCATTCCCAAAGAATTGTCATTATTGGATATGGAAGACTCCACAAATGAGACTGTCTTATCTGAACTGATTAAGAGCTCACTAGTGCAAAAACCATTTTCCCCAGAGTATTTGTCAAAAACAGAGACAACAGCCGAACATAACTCTTAAATACAACTCTTAAAAGTCAACAATAACAACGCCATTTATGAAGAAGACCCCAAAGGCAATCATAGCAACAACAAAAGTAAATAAATGGGACCTGCTCAAATTAAAAAGCTTCTGTACAGCCAAGGAAACTATCATGAGAGCAAACAGACAACTTACAGAATGGGAGAAAATATTTTCATGCTACACATCCCATAAAGGGCTGATAAATAGAATGTATATGGAACTCAGGAAAATTAACAAGAAAAAAAAATCAAACAACCCTATCAAAAAGTAGGCAAAGGACATGAACAGAAACTTTTGAGAAGAAGATAGACTAATGACCAAAAAAAATATGAAAAAATGCTCAACATCTCTCATCAGGGAAATGCAAATCAAAAGACCACAATGAGATATCATTTATCTCCAGTGAGAATGGTCTTTATCAAAAAGTCCCAAAACAATAAATGTTGGCATGGATGCAGAGAGATAGGAACACTCATACATTGCTGGTGGGACTGCAAACTAGTGCAACCTCTGCGGAAAGTAATATGGAGATACCCCAAAGAGCTACAAGCAGAACTACCATTTGATCCAGCGATCCCATTACTGGGCATCTACCTAAAGGAACAAAAGACATTCTATAAAAAAAGATATCCATATTAGAATGTTCACAGCAGCACAATTCACAATTGCAAAGATGTGGAAACAACCCAAGTGCCCATCAATACATGAGTAGATTAATGAACTGTGGTATATGTATACCATGGAGTTCTACTTAGCCACAAAAAACAATGGTGATCTAGCACCTCTTGTATTATCCAGGATAGAGCTGGAGCCCATTCTACTAAGTGAAGTATCCCAAGCATGGAAAAACAAGCAGCACATGTACTCACCATCAAATTGGTATTAACTGATCAACACTTATGTGCACATATAGTAGTAATATTCGTCGAGTATTGCGCAGGTGGGAGGAGGGAGGAGGGGGTGGGTATACTCCCACCTAATGGGTGCAGCGTGCACCGTCTAGGGGATGGACATGCTTGAAGCTCTGACTCGGCTGGAGCAAAGGCAATATATGTAACCTAAACATTTGTACCCCCATAATATGCTGAAAGAATAAATAAATAAATAAATAAGAAAAGAGAGATAATACTACCTAGTACATACTATAGTCAAAAGAAACAAATGAGGTAACAGTAAGTACCCAATAAAATGTTAGCTGTCGCTATTACTATTTCTACTTATAATCTTTTCCCAGCAATGATAATTGCTTTGGAGAGTAAGTCCTAGCAATGGTAACTGCTTTTGAGAGCAAGGTCAAATGTCTAGCATAATCCACTCTAAGGAATGAGTAAGTTGTATCTTAAGGAACCCACATAGAAACAAATGAAACTCCTCCAGCACATGTCTGCCATAGTCTGCCTCTACATTGCCATAGAACCAGGTCCTTAGGGTTTTGTATTCCTTTCTTCTTTAAAGCTGTCACCAACTACTCCTGGGGCTCTTACTACTTCAGGACTGATGGCAGAATAGGACACATATTCCCTGGTGTTGTGGATTGTTTGTTTGTTTGTTTCCCCTTTATACCCTATGAATCAAGCCTGGCAGTCATTTTCTTTTTAAGTATTTTACTGCTACTTGCTATAGAAAACTAGGTAGTGCCTATTAGAGAGTTTTTCAGTTTCCTAGGGCTATGATCACAAATTACCTCAAACTAGTGGTTTAAAACAAAAAATTTCTTCTCTCAGTTCTGCAGCTAAGGTGAAATCAAGATGGCAGCAGCACCATGCTCCCTCTGAAATGTCTAGGGGAGAATCCTTCTTTTCCTCTTCCTAGCTTCTCGTGGTTGCGCGCAATTCTTGACGTTCCTTGGCTGGTAGCTGCATAACTGCAATCTCTGCCTCAGTCATCACATGGCCTCCTTCCCTCAGTGTATGTCTGCTTTCTGTGTCTCTGTATCCAAATTTCCCTCTCCTCTCTCTTATAAAGACAGCAGTCACTGTATTAGGGCCAACTCTAATCTACTATGACCTTATTTCAACTTGGATTACATCTGTAAAGACCTTATTTCAAACAAAAGTCACATTCACAAATATTGGAGGTTAAGACTTGAATATATCTTTTTGAGGGACACAATTCAACCCACAAACAGAATGTCTCTAAATTTAGGAAGCTGTACAAAGTTCTTATAATCCCTGTCCATGTTCTGCAGATCTGGGTTTCTGGAAATCTTGGGGCCTCCTTTGTCCCTCATATATCTCCGTGGATAATGCTTTTTAAATAATCCCAGCCTACTGAACTCACAGTTCCTATAAAACTCTCTCATTACAAAAACTTCTCTTCCCAGGAAACAATCTTGATGATACAGTTAGAATACATTTCTGTCTTCCTTCAGGACAGGGATCAAATCTTCCTAATTCCTTGATAGTAAAATGGGGTCTGATATCAATACATTTTTTTATGAACTAGAAACCATTCAAGTACCCTCCTGTTTGAGCTGTACAATCTGCTTCTCAGGGGACCTCCTGACTAGGTGATTACCTTTAAACTGAGCTCCTAGGCCATGTAAGAAAGAGCTCCTCATGGTTTTTCCTCACACTCCACATCCTGATTGTTTCCTCCCTCTGAGACTATTTGATATCGTTCAAAAATCTAGAAGGCATTGATTTGACTTCTGAGAGTAGTACCACTTTGCAAAATATGCATTAGTGAAATTGCTTCCAGGTCATCATACTTACATTTTCCCTTGGTGTAGTATTCCCAAAGGAAACCACAACTTCTTTAAAAGAAGTTATAATGATTATGACTTCATATATGCAAATAAGTCCTTCCTTCCAACATCCTTTTCTCAATTGGTTCTTGTCTGTCCTCAGTTCTACATTTGACATTGCTACTCTTTTGTAAGTGAAAAAATTTTACTTTATCCCTCCCATTGTCTACTACCATTCTATCCAGCATATATTATGAAAATTATTTAAATATTCTGAAAACAAAAATAAAACTAACTTCTGTATACTTATCATGCAGTTTTAAGAAATAAAACATTACCGATATAGTTGAAGTGTTCTATGAACTCTTTCTTAATAACATTCTCCCTCCCCTCCCTCCCCTACAGGTACATAGCACAAGTTTTCTCCACAAGTAATTACTACCTGGTAGCTAATGTTTATGATATCCATGCTTTTTTTAATACTTTTACTAAATTATATAATATTCTATGTATTTTTAAACTTTAAATACATATTGCATCTGTTACAGATTCCAATGCAACATTTCTTCCTTTACACTATGATATTCACCATATTGATACATATTGCTCTGCTTCATTATTTTAATAGCTTCATTTTAAGACTATACACCATTTTTCTCACTCTTCGACTGATGGACACTCAGTTCCCATGTTTTTATCCATTAGTGGATCACAACTAGCATTATTTTCCCCTTTTTAAAAACAGCTTTATTGAGATATAATTCATATACCACAGAATTAACCCTTTTAATGTGTACAATTCAGTAGTTTTAAGAACATTCATAAAACTGTGCAACTATTAAAACTAATTCCAGAACATTTTCATCACCCCAAAAAGAAACCCAATACTCATTAACCATCATTCCCCATTCTGCCCTGTCCCAGACACCCCAGCAACCACTAATCTACTTTCTTCCTCTATGGATTTGCCTATTCCAGGCATTTTATATAAATGGAATCATATTAATACAATTTGTGGCTTTTTGTGACTGGTTTCTTTCACTCAACACAATGTTTTCAAGGTTCATCCATGTTGCAGCATGTACATTAATTCGATTATGGTGATGGTTTCATGGGTATATGCATATGTCAAAACTTAACAAAGTATACATGCTTTAAATATATGTAAATTGTTATCAGTTGTATCTCAATAAATCTATAAAAAATTAGGCAGAACATTTTAACAGATGCTTCACCAAAGATGTAGATAGTAAAGAAATGCCTTCAGACACCGTATATCATGGTCATCAAAGAAATGTAACTTAAAATTAAAATGAGACATCAGTGCACACTTACTGGAATAGTTAAAATTAACTATTAAGTATTAACAACATCAAGTGCTAATGTACCTGTAGAATAACTGGAACTGTCATATGTTGCTGATGGGAACGCAAAATGGAACGGCCACTTTGGAAAAAGGTTTGGCAGTATTTTCATGAAATGAAACATACATTTCCCATATGACCTATCAATTTCACTCCTAGGTAGTCTCCTAGCAAAAATAATAGTCTATGACCACACAAAGACCTGCAGGCAAATGTTTATAGAAGTTTTGTTCCTAACAGCCAAAATCAGGAAATAATGCACATGTCCATTAACCGGTGAATGGATAAACAAACTGTGGCATGTACATATAACAGAGTACAATCCACACATAGAAAGGGATACATTGCTGATACATGCAACAACATGGATGAATATTAAAAGTATTATACCAAGTAAAAGAAGCCAGACACAAACAGTTGCATACTATATGATTCTATTAACATGATATTCTCAAAACACAAAACTATCAAGGCAGACAACAGATCAGTGGTTGCTCGGGGCTGGTGGTGAGGATAGAGAGTTGATGATAATGGGGCATGAGAGAACTTTACAGATGTACAGACATACTCTATTTTGATTGTGGTAGTAGTTTGCAACTCTTTACATTTGTCAAAACTCATAGAACTATTCCTAAAAATAATTTGCCATAAGTAAATTATGCCTTAAAAAAACCTCACTTAAAAAAAAAAAAAAAGCAGCAGACAGGAAAAAAAAAAGATACATTATGTACAGGAGAACAAAGATAAGAATGACTCCAACTATCTAAACTAAAAACAACATGAGCCACAAAATAGAATATTAAAGTGCTTAAAAAAAAGCCAAGCTAGAATTATATATCCAGTTTCAGAATAAGTTTTTCCAAAATGAAAGTTAAATAAAAACATTTTCAAACAGTGATAGAATCCTTCACCAACAGCCTGCACTACAAGCAATGTTAAAAAAAGGAAGTTCTTCAAACTGAAGCAAAATGATGAAAACACAGATCTATAAGAAGAAATAGAGTGCTAGAAATGGTAAAGATGAAGGCAAGTAGAATGTACTCTTATTTTCTTAAATTTCATTAAAAGGCAAATAGCAACCTTAGATTAATGTATTCTATGAAACATTTAACAAAGAAATACCAATTGTATACAAACTTCCTCAAGAAATAGAGAATACAACACATTTCAGATCATTTAAAGACGTCAGCCACCATTACCCTAATTCTAAAACCAGACAATCACAATAAAACCAAACCAAAGACCAATCTCCCTAATGAGTTCTCAAAATCAGTGGTCCTCAACCTTTTTGGCACCTGGGACTGGTTTCATGGAAGAAAATTTTTCCACGGACTTGGGGTGTGGGGAGGCAGAGCTCAGACGGTGATGCCAGTGATAGGCCCATAGACAATAAGTAAACAAATAGATGTGGCTGTGTTCCAATAGAACTTTACTTACAAATATAGGTGGTAGGCCAGATTTTACCCATGAGCCACTGTTTCCAAATGGTAACAGAACAATGAAAGAAAAATGTAGTTAAAGCCATTCCTCACATCATACACAAAAATAAATATAGGTGAACTAATGTTCTAATGTAAATATTAATACTTGAGATGGTTAGGAAGAGGACATAGGAGATTATATTCAGGTACATGATGGTAGAATTTCACAATAAACATTATTTTAATATAAAACATACAAAAAATTAAGGCACACCAATCATTTTCATTCATCATGTGGATCAAGAATTTTCCCACTTTTTACGTCAAAAAGACTCTTATATGCTCTTGGGAGAATGTAAAGCAATATAGCAACTATGGAGAACAGTATGGAAGCTCCTCAAAAAACTACAAATAGAACTTCTATATATGCTCCAGCAATTCCACTACCAGCCATATAATCAAAGAAAAGGAAATCAGTATATCAAAGAGATATCTGCACCCTCGTGTTTACTGCAGCACTATTCACAATAGCTAAGATACAGAATCAACCTAGGTGTCCAAGGAGAGATTAATGGATAAAGGAAATGTGGCATATATATGCAACAGAATACTATTCAGCCATAAAGACAATGAAATCCTGTCATTCATGGCAACATGCATGGAACTGGAGGACATTATGTTAAGCGAAATAAGGCAGAAATAGAAAATTAAATATCTTAAACACCGCATATTCTCACTCATACGTGGAAGCTAAAAAAAAGTTGATCTCATGTAAGTAAAAAGTAGAACAGAGGATATTAGAGACTGGGAAAGGTGGGGGGATAGAGACAGATTTGTTAAGGGATACAAAATTACAGTTAGATAGGAGGAGTAAGTCCTAGTGTTCTACAGTACTGTAAAATGACTACAGTTAACAATAATATATTGTATAGTTTCCAAGAGCTAGAAGGAGGATATTGAATTTTCCCAACACAAAGAAATGATAAATGTCCAAGAGTATGGATATATTAATTACCCTGATCTGATCATTATACATTGTATGTATCCAAATATCACTGTGTATCCCACAAATAGGTACAATTATTATACATCAATTTTAAAAAAGACTCTGGATACAGTATCTTGTCAATTTATTGTTTGTATGGCCTTGTACCCAAATACTACCCTTATCTGTGAATGGCCTTCCTGTAACTTTAGGAAGCAGTTGCTGACTTCTCTAATATTCTTAAGTCAGTGCTCATTTAAAAATCTCAGGCTTCTCAATCCCCACCTCCCTCAGAGTAAGTCTTAAAACAACTCAGAAGCTAAATGAAGGCCATTTTCTAAAAGTAAAACTTGGTTTTGCTGCTTAAGTATTTCTACTTTCCAAAAAATAAACTTCTAGAAATGGACTGCGGTCCTATGGATCTCCATAGTTCAAAGCGGAGTCTAAAACTCCCTGAAAGTGATATAAAGTTTTACATGTTCCATATTCTGGAGAATAGCTCCAAAGTTTTTCTCTGGCTCTTAAAAGGAATTATGACTTCCTCCCCTACAAAGTTAAGAACCTCTGTTCTAGAGGGTAGACATAGAGAAGCTCATGTTGAATTACCAAATTGGAAAGGAAATAGAGGATTTTCACAATGATATGGAAGGTAGGGCAAGCTGTCTATTTATACTGAAATGGTCCTAAATCTCAATGGAAATTAAATACACCGGAGTGGGGAAAGTCCTAACATAATATATGAAAGCTAAAACTTAAGGAAGAGGTTTCAATCAGAGGTTGCCTTTGTGCTTTGGATCAATCCTCAGAGTTTGATTGTTCCCCAACAGACCAGTTGGCTTTAATCGTTTCAAAGTCTGAACTGTATTCATAACCCCAATACGAAACGTACGTCCTATTGGCTTTATCCGTTTCAATGTCTGAACAGTATTCATAACCCCAATACGAAACGTATGTTATCAACAGGGTCCGACCAAAAACAAAATAACTTTGTTTTCGATATGAATACATCAGTAACTTACATTTTTGTAGCGCTTCATAAAGAGCTTCCACTTGCCGCCTTCCGCGTGACCGTCACTACATCGCCTGAGGGGAAGAGAAGGACAGCAGCATCCCTTTTTACTAAAGAACGTTTCGGGATCAACTTATGAGGTGGGAGACGCTCACCAGGTTGCACGGAAGCCATTTTTCCACACTGTTAAGTGCACATAGAAAGTTTCTGGTAGTGTCGGTGATGAAGATGAGGATATAATTAAGAAAGGCATTAGTGAGGAGTCCACTATACTTGGGGGAGGTGAAAGCACGTCGGGGCTGGGGTGTTGTTTCTGGGGAGGGAAGGAAGCTGAAGGACACTGGTAAAGAAAAGGGGAGGCGACGTTAGAAGGAACCTTCCTTCACGCGCTACAGAATGGAGTCTGGCGTGGCGTCTCTGAGAGGCCAGGAAAACGACGTGAGGAAAAAACCAAAAGGCTACGTGCGAGTAGGCGAACGGACAGAGGTCCTGTCTCAGGGGACGGGAGCAGCCCGGCCGATGTCCCCATCTCGAAGTGGTCTGTTTTAACTCAGCGCCCCTTCAGCTCCGGCCGCCCTTTTCCGTCACTCTCCCCTCGCGCTCGCTCACCCCTCACTGACTGAGATCGCCGGCTCCTGCAAGACGCTCAGCTCTATTCGGCAACTTGCGGACTTTCAGCGCCACGAATTCAAAAGTGAGCTCTAGAGCCCCGCAGCCTCGAACGTTCTCTCAGAGTGAGGGACAGACCGGCCAATCGAAGCTCGAATGGCCCCAGCCCGCTAAGGGAAGGGGGTGGGACGATGCTGCGTTGCCAAGACGGCGGCTTCCGGGCGGGCGAAGCCAGGTGGGCGGGTTGAGGTGATTTCCGGTTGGAAGGCGCGACTCGGCCAGAAAACCCTCCCTGCTAAGGGGAGGTTTCCCGCTGCAACCGTTTCCTCGTGAGTACTTGCGGGACTGACTGTGCTAGGGCCACGCCACTGGCTCCGTTTCCTTTATCCTTCACTCTCACCGAAAGATTTACCTGTCCAGTTACAAAGCGCACCTTGTTTCCCTAAGGTAAGCGTGTGGTAATATTTCCCACTCCTTGTTTCCCTATGGTGTGGTAATATCTGCCCCTCGTCATACGGGGTGGGTAACGGAAACTCTCCGAGTCAACTTTGTCGCACAACATACTTAACAAAAAAGTTGAAACTTTGGGTTTTGAAACACTCAATAACTCTTCACCGTGTGTTTTTTGTTTTGTTCGTTTTAGTGCATTGTACATATTTTGAAGCCTTTAAACATTGGGTGCAATTTGAGTTACAATTAAATTTGCAGTTCTCGGGTTTTTTTTTTTTTTTTTTTTTTTTTTCCTGACCCAGAAATTCTATCTGAACCGGGTAGTACACAAAAACCTGAAATTTTTTATTTTCTGTAACAGTCCCAAAGGTTCTCTGACTTCTTAATTGCCTGTGAATCTGAAGGCATATGGTGAGATGCACAGGTGATTTGAGCCCAGTCCCTTTCAAGACTCAAACTAATTCAGCTGAGTCTACTTTGTTTAGGAAAGTCATTTTAAATCTAAAAAATTTAAACCAGGTGCTAAACATGGCTCCTTGAGTACAACGTGTACTCATTTGATGACAGTCTGACACAAGACTATTTCATTTATCGAAGAAAGTAAACATTGTTGAAATGATAGAGAAAGCTTTCTACAGACAATTCTTTAAAAAAAAAACTTACAACTTTAAAAGAATGTCTTTTAACAAAACATGTAAGTCATTGTTAAGTTCTTGTCACCAAATTCTAAAAGAAAACTTAAGCGAAACTTAGATGCTTATCGAGAACAATTTCTTCCTCTATAGCTAACGCAGGGAAGCATTTATGAAAGCTTGCATCTATATATGTTTAGATTCTTGCCAACTTGTTCCTTAAAATTCCACCTTCAGAACTCCCTACTAATGAACACTTTTCCAGCAGCTTGGATGAAACATTCTGAATAATTCGTCAGCCTGAAGGTTAGAAATTTCATTAAATAAAAAATTAAATACATTAGAATACTTTGGTATGAAACATTAATGAACTGAGTAATACATTCTTAAGAAGAGGAGGCACTTAAGGAAACACAGGCCACCTGCATTGTAGAGCCATATAATGTGATGAGATTTGATAAATGGGTAAGAGATCAAAAAATGCCCAGGGTTTCAAAAGAGAATGTTCCATGAGCTGCTTACTGCCTACATAGACCATTTGAAAATCAAACCAACTCAGCAGAAGCCAACAGGCCTTAAGACGAACCAGATGGATGTCAGTGTTGTGTTGAACAAAGTCAGTTGAACTGTTATTTATCTGACAGAAAAAAAAAGCCTAAATTTTATAAGGATGCATGTCATTAATTAAAAAATATATGGTGATCTTAGAGTTTAGAAATTGGAGAAAGGAGACTTGAACCTAAGTTAGGTGTACATAGAAAGAAAAAACTTTCTTCTCATAGTAGATATGTATTTGCCTTTATACACTATTCTCTCCCCCCTCTACTTGTTTGAATCCTACGTATCCTTCAAGACTCAGCTCAAATTCTGAATCTTTTGTGAGCTAGCCAATAGTCAACTCTCTCCCTCCTGAGTGCCTATACAATTATACTTTTCATTTGGCATTTTTGCTTTATACCTTATAATGTTTCTGATTTATGTTTACGAATATATCTTACCTATAACTTCTTAGAGATTCTAAGCTACTTAGAGTTGTGTTCACCACTGTACCTGGCAGAGTAACTTAAACATGGTAATGGTAAACAGGTTGTGATGTAAAAATGGCCAAGTTAAGATAAATGTTAAATATAGTTGATAGTTATATTAGTTTGCCAGAGCTGCCGTAATAAACTACCACAGGCTGGGTTGCTTAAATAACCAAAATTTATTTTCTTAAAATTTTGTAGGCTAGAAGTCTAAAATCAAGGTGTCAGCGGGGTTGGTTCTTTTTCTGAGGCCTCTTTCCTTGGCTTGTAGATGGCTGTTCCATCTGTTTGTTTTCACATGGTCTTTTCTCCATGTGTGCACACACCTGTGTCCAAATTTCCTCATCTTGTAAGGATACCAGCCCTACCAGACTGGGACCCACCTTAAAAACTTCATTATAACTTAATTGACTCTTCAAAGAACTTATCTCCAAATGTGGCTAGTTTCTGTGGTACTAAGTGATAGGATTCAACATATTGAGAGGGACATAAGCCCAGAACAGTAGGCGACATTCAAAAAGCATAAATGATTGGGAGCAGTTATCTGTCACCTTTAATAACTCCCATCTTTAGACCTATAGATGACATAAATGGCCTACTAAATTAGAATCTTCAGAGGTAGAGTTGAGAAAAGTTAATCTTTAAAAAGTTTCACTAGTGACCCCTTTGGGTAACACTAGATACTTTGGAATAACACTAGACCGGAACATGGAAACATTAAGAGATTCTTCTGTATTTTAGAATGTATTAGGAGTAAGAGGTGGTATGAACATACGCAAAAAGCTACCATGCAACACACTGATTAATATATATTAGAGGTACCAAGTGCAGTGAAAAGATTAATTCTAACTGCATCAAATACCTTCAATAACATACCAGCCGAGGTGATAGGGAACCTCTATCTTAAAAAGATTTCTCCCACTTAATAATTCTGATGATCAGTCCCATTTAGAACCTGCTGCCCTAAAGCACCTAGTATATAGTACGCCCTCAACAAATTCTTGTCACATTAAATGAGCAGAGCTGTGATTTAGTAAGATTAATAAGACCCCAGGGTATAGGATGAATTAGAGTGGGAAATATCCTAGAGGCAGGAAAATTCTATTACAGATGTCCAGCTAAGAGATGAAGCAGCCCTAAACTAGGGTAAAAGCAATAGGAGAGAAATGGATGAGAAACACTGAAAAGGTAGAATGAACAGAATTACATGAAACTTGATATAATGTAGTGGTTCTTTACATGTAGTGTCTTCTATGGGGTGTTTACTTCAAAAGCAGATTGCTGAGCTCCATCCTTGAAAACCTATTCAGTTAGTCCAGGGTGAAGCAAATGAATCTGCGTTTTTAACAACCCCTCATGATTTTGATTTAGATTAATCTATTTCAATTCAAGACCTCAATTTAAGAACACACTGATCTGTTGACCATGGTGAGTGGGGAAGAGGAAAGATTGAAAAATAATTCTTAAGATTAAATCTTGAGTGACAGGTAAGATGATAAGCCATTAATACACACCGAGAATTTTGGTTAGAGGGAAATGAAGTGCATACATGAACCTATTCAGCAAGTAAGAAATGTCATTTGAGAGCCTGGAAAAGAGGTAGGAGTAAAGAAAAAACAGGAAAACTTTTGTGTAATAAAGATGTCTTAAGAGATCAAGGAAAAAGAAGAGGGTTACAGAGAAAATTGAGACAGTATTTCTTTTAAGGGATAGGGAAAAGGAGGAGGTGGCACAAGAAGCAAGGTGAGAAGAAAACAATCCAGCAGAAACCAAAAAACAAGGTCTGAAGCAAAGAATATTTCCGTCATCTAATGTGAATGAGAACTATAAGGGTTGTGGAGTAGGTATAGAGACGCTTCTGGAATTTATATCTATCTGGTACTCTTGAATAGAAGAAGTTCTGTAGAATTTGGGAGTTGCTATGAATTAAAAAATAAGTAGATGGCAAGAAAATCAAGCCCAGGAGTGGTTAAGCATAACTTACAATGTGGAAAAAGAAGTGAGATTATCATTTTATTAGAGAGGTAACCATTTAAGTTGCTTCTAATCCACAAAGGATTTCCATTTTTTATAACATTAGAAAATAATTTAAGAGCAAGACCAAACACAATAAAAAGTGATAAAGAGACCAGTTAATAGTAAGCATACATCCAGATTTTTCTGAGGTTTTTCCTGGACAGTAGGGTAAGGTAAAGGAAATAAATTAATAAGCTTGATTAAAAGTTCCGTTTTTAAGAAGTAAAAGAAAACAAAAGAATAAAAGTAATTTGTGAAATGGAATTTTTAAAAAAGATTTAAAGAAGAAAAATATTAAAATATTTGGAGGGAGAATTAATACCCTTTCTAGACTTAACGAAATAGTTTTATAAATGTTGCATGTTATATGCTAATCTTACAAGCTGTCCATAAGTAGATAATTACTGTGGTGGTTAATATGAAAGACCTATATTCAAAATTCAGCCCTGCCTTTTACGGTTATGTGTACAGCCTTGGTTCAGTTAACTTATCTCAGTCTTAGGGTCCTTTCTATAAAATGGAAAATAATAACACCTGCTTCATTACATTAACTAGATGATGTAATGTTCAATATGTGCCTGCCATATAGTAAGCTTTCAATAAATGGTAACTATTGATTGAATGTCCTTATGCAATTTACTTAACTGGTCTCAATTTTTAAGTTTTTTTCTGTCAAATGTGACGAGTTATAAGTTGTCCTTGTAGGGTTATCAAGATCAGGTTATTAGAAAATTAGGATTATTAGAAGATCTTGTAATATGAATAGCATGCAGTAACAGTAAATGATAATACTGTGATTTCAAAAATAATACCACTTATTACAGTTTTCACGGTGCTTTTAGAGATGTTCATATCTTCTTTTTAACAGTATTGTGAGATAGTCCCTTTTACATAGGAGAATCACAAAGCTGTGTTAATTTAGAGCCCAAAGAAGCATTGTATTCAGAATACGGAATTGTTTGATCACCACAAAATACCTCATGCTACATTTTTCATAGTCACAACCTGTCCTCCTGCAACCCAGGTGCTAACCCCTGAAAATCACTGATCTGTTTTCCATGTTTATAATTTTGTCATTTTGAGAATGTTATATAAATGGATTAACATTGTAACCTTTAGAGATAGACAAGCCTTATTTGTAATAACTTTTACATTTAAATTATCAAATAAAAACAAAGACATTTTTAAAACTGTAAGCCTCTCTCTAGTGGAACAGTGGATCTTTTTCCATATTCTTGGCCTACAGATTGTAAAAAGAGGATTGGAGGGATAAAACCACATGACAGAAATTAGCGATAGTAAAAACACTTAAATTTTAAATCCAGATAGGCATAATTCTTGGATTTTTAGATAGCAGTGCTTTTTCCTTTTAAAAGTGGTTCAAAACAAATTTTTTTAAAAAATGGTTCAGTGGCCGTTGCCTGCTTGCCTGCCTTCTGAAAACACTTTTGCATGCATATACACCTAGTTTTACATCTTGGGGGGATTTTTACTGTCACATGAATGAATATGGAAAAATAAATAAGGAAGGGACTGATACCATGGAAAATTATGGAATAGGAAGTTTCAAACCTTCGTCCTTCTAACAAAACAACTATTAAAAGGTATCATAATCAACAATTTCAGAAATCTGGAAACTGATTGAACAAGTACAGCAGCCTGAGGAGTGCTTGAGGAAGGGAGAGGCAGCTAAAGTACAGTAAGAGAATGACACACAGGAACCAGCTGTTAATCCCCTCAATTCCTTTTTTTCAGTTTGACACGGGCATGGGGATAGTGGCCACATTTCTGGAGTGGCTGGGTATTGCTAGGGTGGGCATTTCAAAAGGACCTTTTCCTGCAAATTTTGGGAGTTGTGCGTTTTGGTAAGCCTGGCAGTTCCCTGAGGGATCAGCGAAGACACTTTATTTTTCATTTTCAGCCTACTTGGATCATAGCAGTTTCCTCCTGGCATATGAAAATATAAATAAACAACATATTTTTTTTTCCTCTTTAGGATCCATACATTTAAGTAAATATGTCAGGTCAATGCCTGACTACAGCTATAATGGGAGAAAAACTTCTGTGACAGTAGGGATGACAGTGGCCTTCAATAAACAAAAATTAATACTCTCTGAAGAGTGGTAGAATCTGATTTCCAGAGTAGCACTTTATAATACTCAAAATGTCTAATTCTCAACAAAAGTCATGAAAAGTATATAAAGAAACAAACATGGTTCATTCAAAGGAAATTTTTTAAAAATTTTGTTTTACAGAAACCATTTCTAAGAAAGACTAGACATTGAAATTACTGGTCAAACACATTAAACCAACTACCTTAAAAATTCTCTGTGAGTTGAAGGAAACTATGGACAAAGAACTAAGGAAAATCAGGAAAACAGTGTATAAACAAATAGGGCATATCAGTAAAGAGATAGAAATTATAAAAAGAACCAAATAGAAATTCTAAATATGAGAAGTACAATAGGTGAAACGAGAATTCACCAGAGGGATTCAGTGGCAAATATGAACAGGCAGAAGAGAAAATCAACAAACCTGAAGATAAATCAATTGGTATTATCCAATTTAAAGAGCAGAAAGAGGAAAAAATGAAGAAAAATGAACAGAAGCTTAGGCAGTTGTGGGACACCAACAAGCATATCAATATATGCAAAATGGAAGTCTCAGAAGAGAGGAGAGAGAAAGCAGAAAAAATATTTTTAAAAATAATGGCTGGAAAATTTCCAAATATGATGCAAGACACAAATATACATATCCAAAAACTCACTCCAAGCAGAATAAACTCAAAAGAGATCCACACCAAGACACATTATATTCACATTCTACAAAGACAGACAGAATTTAGAAAGCAGAAAGAGAGGTGACTTTTTATGTACAAAGAATCCTCAGTAAGATCTACAACTGATTTCTTTTCTTCTTTTTTTTTTTTTTTCTTTTTGATACAAAGTCTCACTCTGTCATTCGGGTTGGAGTGCAGTGGCCTCATCATAGCTCACTACAACCTCAGACTCCTAGGTTCAGGTGATCCTCCTGCCTCAGCCTTCTGAGTAGGTAGGAGTACAGGCGGGCACCACCATGGCCAGCTACTTTTTCTATTTTTTGTGAAAATGGGGTCTCTTAATTCAGGCTGGTCTCAAACTCCTGACCCCAATCCTCCTGCCTCAGCCTCCCAATGTGCTAGGGTTATGGGCATGAGCCACCGTGCCCAGCCCTAACAACTGATATTTCATCAAAAGTTATGGAGGCTAAAAGGAAGTGGAATGATTGACTTATTTATTTATTTATGAATGGTCAAGAATAGTAAATGTAAATCCACAATAAGTAGGGGCAAACTAATCACAAACACCTTCGCCTTCCATGATAGAATGGATGCAATTAAATCAAAGCTATTAGATGCTTGACTGGTCCCTCTGGGATATGGTGTAATAGAGAGAATTTAGTACCATTGGTCTCTGCTACTAGCAAATAGGACCCACAGATATGCAGCAATGTTAGCCTTGGTGAGAGGAATTCTACACTGTTGTATAATGTCTATTTCTGTGTCCATAGCCACCTTGTTCATGAACCTAATGAGCAAGCATGGGTTGGCAGAGGAAAGAGATGACTAATAAATACCTGTTTATAGAAAGCCTCCTTTCCAGTGGTGGCCCTTTGGTTGTCATTCATATGGGACAAAAATATCCTTGCACTGTGGGTTCCTTCTAATAGGTCCATGTACATGTAGTTTTTCCCCCAAATCTCTTTTTCTTGAATTCCCCAGGAAACTTGACTCTTTCAAGTTCTTGACAGTCTAGCTGAGCCATTAACCATTGCCTGTGAATTGATATGAATCTAACTTTAGGTCTTCTGTGTTTCTAGGCAAGTGGCCCACGAAGAACTGCTTAAAGGTCCACCTACTGTGGCAGTCCACTTCTGGTGCTGGCATGTTCAACAGAAGTAAGTCAAGCTTAAAATGTCCTCTTCGTCACCTGGCCATAGTGAACTTCTCACCAAACTTTGAAGTCTTTTGTCAGAGAGGTCATAACACAGCCTTTAGGAGTGAGGTTTCCAGAGTGAACCACTGCTTATGACATTCTCAAGGCTGATCTTATAAATACCATGTTCTTTTGATAGTGGGGTGCCATTGGGCACACCTGTATTTCTGGGTTGTTGAAATCAAATAACACGTAGTTTGCCTGTCTCCTGATTTCTCTGGATAAGACCTCCATTCTCTACCAGGGCTCAATAAATAGCAAGTCAAGAGCTGTTTCTTAAAATGAGAATAGTACTTATTTAAGAAAGAGTACGGGATTTTGCTACAAAATTCTTAAGGCCACTTTTCCCATTGGGGATAGCTATAAGTCCTTACAATGTCCTGTTCTTCTGCAGACAATTCAGGCACCATTGAATCCTCTGGGCCAGAACTTTGGAAAGGCCCTGCAGGGCTCTACTCACTGCAATCCTTGGGACTCCCGGTAAATGTCATAGAGGGATTCCGAGTATAGGTCAATTTCTCGTCCTTCTTCCTTCTCCTTTGCCTTTTTACTTTCCTTCTTTTATGTATATATTGAGTTCCCTTTATCCCGGTCTGTTCCACAGTGCCTTCAACTGGTTGTCTTATATTTTAGTAAGAGTTTATGATTGTTATTTTCAGAGGGATTATCTAATTTAAGATACTCTACTTTTTATGAAAGCCAGAAGTCACTAAAGCAGTATTTTAAAATGGAAAAATAAAGGGATGGTTTCTAAGAAATTATTGGTCATTTTATTGTATGCAGCTTTGTTTAGAAAAGTAAAAAGATACTACCTAGAATGGGAAAAGAATTAGGTAATCTTAAAAAATTAAATTCTGGTGTCTTAAAAATACTGTAAAATTAGGGACTGTGGTGGGTATGCAGATATGCTGCTAAGATCTGCTGCAGGGAGCATAATTGACTGATAGCTGCAGTTGCTGCCCTTTAGAAGCTACCCTTGAGTTGGTGCCAAGACTCTGGTTCCTAAGTGATCCTTCTAGGCAGTGAATGCATGTGGTAATAGTTCTAATGCGGGTTCTTTCCTGTGAAGTGAAGGACCCTTTAATGGTACTTTGGCCCAGGAACTCCCCGTCAGTTGGGCTGTAACTTGCTTAGAAATGTTGCAGTCTGAGACTCTTCCTACCCAATCCTCCTTCCTTCCCTTTCTCCATTATAGGTAACAGTCTGAAGGCTCTCTTGTCTTACTTTGATCCCTCCTTTTTACCTTTTATAGATAAATTTCCTAATAAATCCTTTGCATATCTAATCTCATCTTGACATGTGTTTCTTGGAAGATCCAAACTAACACAGAAACATAGGCCCATGCTATTGACAGAAAAGGGACCAAAACAATGACTTAAAAAAAAAAGAATATTCTTACAGAAGAATTCCAAATAATATAGGCAGTTACCTCCTCCTACAGAAGGGAAAACATAATTCCCCTCCCCTTGAGTATGTTCTGGGCTTAGTGACTTCCTTCCCATGAATACAGTAATATATATTTTTTTATTCCATACCCCGACACGTACACAGACATGGAAGAGCCTTTAGACATTTTTTCGTAATATTCTCCCTGACCCCAGTGAAATATTAATACCACAAATACACTATGTATTTATGTACTATATGTATATCCATGTTTTATGCTTAAAAAGAAGTCATTTGTGTTCCCCCAAAACCAGTTTTTGCTCCCTCGGTGGCATTATAATAACCCCCTCTGAGGATGCATGGAATCGACTGTGGAAAGGGAAATATTCTAAGTTACTGTGGAGGAACCTGACAGACACCACTTTACTCAGGTGATCAAAGTTAACATCATTACTGATAAGTCATGTTAATACCTCATACCCCCAGTATGAGGCAAAGAGAAGGGTATTTTGCCTTTGGAGTAGATTTCCCATAACCCTAGTCTTATGATGAGAAAATATCAGGCAAATCCAAATTGAAGGACATTTTATAAAAATGTCAAGGTAATTATCTTTGTCCATTTGGGCTGTTATAACAGAATACTATAGACTGGGTGGCCTAATAGCAACATTTATTTCTCAAAGTTGTGGAGGCTGGGAAGTCCAAGATTGAGACATTAGCAGATTTGGTATTTGATGAGGGCCTGCCTCCTGGTTTACAAAACTCTGTCTTCTTGCTATAACCTCACCTGGGCTAAAGGGATGCAGGAACTCTCTCGGTCACTTTTATAAGGGTGCTAATCCCACTCATGAGGACTTCTCCCTCGTGACCTAATCCCCTCCCAAAGGCCCCATTCCAAATACTACTGTGGATTAGGTTTCAACATATGAATTTGGAGGTGAGGGAAATACACACAGATCTTTGGTCTGTAATAGTAATGAAAAACAAAGAAAGACTGAGAAGCTATCAATCATTGGAGATAAGGAGACATGACCACTAAATGCAATGTGATATCGTAGATTGGATCCTAGAACAGAAAAAGGACAGTAATGGGAGAACAAGTAGAATCTGAATGGAAATCTATAGTTGAGTTAATATAATAGTATTATATCAATGTTAGGTTCTTAATTTTTATAAATTTACCCTGGTTTTGTAAGATATTAATATTAGAGGAAGTTGGGGGAAGGATATAAGGGAACTCTCTACTCTGTTTATCTTTTCTGTAAATCTGAAATTATTCCACAATTAAAAGTTAAAAAAGAACGTTCAAAAATATAGATCACTGTGTCATCTGTATTCATCACATGAAAATGATGGTATAAATATTAAAAGAGATACAAATATATAGAGAGAGATCACTAGGATTATAAACATTAAGCTAGTCTGAAAATATGTTTTTAAAGTATATCAGTAAATGAAATAATATGGTAGATGTAGTATTTCTTAAATTTAGTGGAGCATTTGATGTAGTGTTTCATGACATCTGTGCACAATTAATTCAAATTGTACTGGCTATAAGCAGAGTCACATGGATTCAAAACTGGCTGGAGAACCATAAAAAATATTGATAAACCATAAATGGCAATGTATCAAGTTGGGGAATGTGTCTAGGTGCTGCAAGGATTAGTGTTATGTCCTGTCTTATACAGCTGCTGCATTAATGATGTAGAAAAGGGAGTGAAAAGCATGTTAATGAAATTCACAGATGCTATTAAATTAGGAAGTGATGCAAATAGCACTGAGGGCAACAAAGCAATATAAAGATTCTGAGAGAGCTTAGAAATATGGAGTGGAAATTAGAAAATGAGAGCTGCCCCTCCAAAATAGAAACTACTCCTGCATTAGTAGAAAACTATAAAACCAAATAGGTATTCAAAAGGAATGAGATCTGAAAGTCATCAAATGGTCAAAAAGACGTAAGGGTGAAAATGAATAACAAAGTAGATATGAATTTATGATATGGTGATTTTGAAGATTATGGCTACATATATGGCATGTCACAGAAGGAATAGAATAGTCTGTTCTTCATACCTCTAGTAAAAAGACATCTGGAAGACAGAACTCATTTTGTCTCAAGTTGGTACCTAACCACTGTGAACAAAAAAGAACTAGTAATAAAAATGATTAAGCCCTGTAACAGTGCAGACAAGTATATTCATGTTCAGCAAATTATACTGAGCTATTTTATAAGTCTTTTCACTCATAATTGCTGATTCTACTTCATATCCCACGGAGGTAACACTTCCTTCTTCAGACATATAACTTATGCTGAACCTCAGAGCACCTTACCTAACTCTCTTTAACCTTCTCTTGTCTCCCAAATTAAACTTACAAATTGATTTTTTCTAATATGTAGTTATTTTTATGTATATTAAAGTAAATATAGGCTCCCTTGATTACTTGCTAAAACTGTGTTAGGCCTATGTCACATCTACATCCCGATTCTGCATGCATTGTTTGTGAATACAGACATGTTTCCTCACCAGCAACCACAGAACAAAGAGCATAAACAAGAGTAAAATCTGAGGATTGTGTTGGAGCTGAGCTCTAAATGAATAACAATTAAAAGAAACCACAGATCTGAATTCATATTGCAATGCAGTATTCTAGTGACCACAGCATAAGTAAGGAAATACCAAGATATTATCACCCATCGGCCAAGAGTGATTCAGAAAAATAAATGAAGCAATTCCTTTTCTTGATGACCATTTATACTTATTAAATGTTATATGATATATGCTTTTTAAAAAGTTGTTTTAACACAAATAAGTCTTATGAATCTTTATTTTTTATGGTTTAAGGATGCTTATTCCTTTAATTTTTTCACTGAAAAAAGTTAATCGTGAGGCCATGTGTGATGTTTCGGCTTTCAGTGAGTTCCAACTAGCAACAAATATTTGAGAATCAGTGAGTAGGAGGAATATTTGAGATCTTGTCTCAATTTCCTTTTATGTATATGGTCACAGATGGCGCAGTGAAGAAGGAAGGACACCCTTACCTGATTTGAAAAAAGGTGTTAATAAAATAAATTCATCTTTTATTTTTAGAAACTGAAGAAATTCCTACACTTGATGGAGCATTGGACCAAATCATTTCTAAGGTCTCTTCTCATGCATGCTTTAAGGAAATTTTGTGTTAATCATTCAGCTACTTGAATGACTACACAACAGAAAGACAATTTGGTTGTCTTGAAATCTTTAAAAAAGCAAGTAGAAGATCGCCCATTCTTTTCTTCCTTCCTTCCTTCCTCCCTTCCCTTTCTTTCTTTCCTTTCTTTTTGGAAACAGGGTCTTGCTCTGTTGCCCAGGCTAGAGTGCAGTGGCATCATCATAGCTCACTGCAGCCTCAAGCTCCTGGGCTAAGCGATCCTCTTGCCTTAGTCTCGTGAGTAGCTGGAACTACATGCCACCATGCCTGGCTAATTTTTCTGGTTTTTGTACAGAGGAGATACCGCTGTGTTGCCCAGGCTGATCTCAATCTCCTGGCCTCAAGCATTCCTCCCACCTCACCCTCCCAAAGTGCTGGGATTACAGGTATGAGCCACCATACCTGGCCCCATCCATGTCTTTCAATATGCCTCCCCACTGTGGAGGTACAGCTTTTCTATATGAAACATAACAAATTTCATATCATATACTATAAAAATGTATAAAGTGCAGGAAGAACTGCTCCCTCAAGTTATGCTCTAGCTACCCAAGTGATATGCTTCATTATTACATTATTCATTACTAGACAACCTGGTCTTTACTCCATTAAAATGCAGAACTCCAATGGCGAGAAGGGTATAGAGGCTAAAAGGCTGGGCATAAGCACGTTCATCATTAATTCTTTGCAAAACTTTGTGAAGAGGAATAAAAAGGGGAATAATGCTCCTGTACCTGAAATAGCTCATGCTGTCCAGTATTTTCTCTAAGACATTTTTATAGCAAAGCCCAAGAAGCTGTCTTCTTTATATTCTTTGAGGTAACCCTGTAATAATTGGGCCCTTACCCATCTGTTAGAGGCATAATTGCCATTTCTGTAGTGACTTCAGCAATAGACAGTAAACTGATCATGTCCACTTACTTAAAGCGTAGAAGAATCCAGTTTACTATTGATAATAAACATCTAATTTTGCTCACCCTGAACTTAATAATTTTCTTTAGAAAGCCACACATTCTTCAATATCCTTGTCATTCTAGATGCTACTGGTTACTATTTCTTTATTTTTATTTAGGTCTTAACATGTATATCTCTTCCTGAAAAACTAGGACTTGAGCTCTCTGATGCCTAGTGTATCTTTTTTATTGTTAAATCTTTCAGTATGTTACAGCCAAAATATTAGGAACCATTTTGAATATTTGTAGGTAAGAAGGGCTTCTGACCTTAGGTAGGGTCAATTATAATTTCTCAAATATTCTTTATAAAAGTGACACCTATGAATTCTAGCTCTTACCAACTTCCTATATTTCCATCAAATGATTTTTATAACAGATCTCAAAACAAACTGAGCAAGAAAAATATTTGTTACAGTGAAATGCAAATTTGCTAAGGTACTATGGAAATTAAATTGTTTTGTTTTTGCAGGGTTAAGATTTTATTAATCTATTCATTTCAGTCTATAAAATTGCAGAATTCTCTGGACATATATAAAAGGATTTAATTTTTAATTAAACAGCATCTTTGAATTTAAGTGCCAAGTAGATTTTCTGACTCTTCGAATTTCATCCTAAAACCCACTATCATAGCCTATAACTCCTTTTCTCTCTATTACAGGCAAGTCAAAATCTACCCTCCAAGAAATCCCCAGACTTCCCTGCATGTTTTGTTCACTCTGAAACTTAGCTATCATGGTCTCTCTTCATCATCCTTCTTGCTTTACCCCATCTGTCATATATTGATGTTTACATAGGCATGAATTGGAATAATCTCATAGAACTCTGGCACCTTCAAATAAACTCTATATTGCTAAAACATTTTGTATTTGTAAACTCCAGGTTAGTTTTTGGTTAAATTTATGTGTTTATTTCTAATATGCTCACCACTGCCAAGGTATAATAAGAGCTCTGGATTCTTTGTAATGTGCACAAGGAGGAGAAATAATTCCTTTTGCTACTATAGTAATTCTAAAGATGACCAGCAAAGTTGTAAAACTAGTTCATTAAGACTAATAGCAAAGTTGTAAAACATTAATATGTACATATAAATGTGTGTTGTATGTGAGAGAATGAGAGAGATCATTTAGAAGGAAAATGGTATGATTTATTTCAGGAAATTTCCTGATATACCTGGATTTTTTGATTTCTGATGTTGATTTTTAATGTAGATTTTGATAGAATATGTTGCAGTGTTCCATGCTAAATATAATCAGTATGGTCACAGTAAGAATAAATATTCTTCATGACATAAGTACAAGAAATATAAGACTTATCATACTTTGACATACCTATAGTTCAACCAGCATGGTTTTTACCTTCAAAAAGTAGTACTAAAGTATGTTTTATGAGACAGAGTGGTTGTCAACTATGCTCCAAATCTCAAAAAGTTAGAGATGTCTAAGATCCTTTCTAACTTACTGTGGTTATAACATTTATACTAATGTAAAAAAATTTTTTAATTTATCAGGATCTACTGCTTTTGGGGGGTAATTAATGACATAAGTTTATCAGGAACCATGGTTATTGTCTAAATTTATATAATCCTACTGTATGGGTTTGCCCTGGATTTTGAAAAATGTTATTAGGGACTACTTGGAAAATGATGGGGGATATTTTCTTGCTATTCCTATGAAAGTTAAGTTTAGAATTATTGATTCCTTCCTTTTGTCTTGTTATTTCAGGAATTTATCATTTTAAAGATATCATTACTATTGCATTTTAACAAATTCTGATTCTGGCTCCTCTCTTATTGTCTTCCTTTTTAAAATTACTCAATTATGTTATCTCTTCAGAGGATTTCCTAAGAAGTTTTTCCTAATCTCGGTTTATTGCCTCTTATTTTTCACACTTTGGTTTAAACTAACCAAATATTAACATAATTACAGAATTATCTTAATCATAGCATTAGATTTCCATGTTTTCTTGTTTTATTGTTGTCATGCACGTATCCTAATCTTGGAATGAGATATCTGTATTTTTTATTATTATTGTAATCACTTACCCTGTGTAGAAAAAAGCAAGTGTGCAACTGTAGATACAAAATGTAAGGTCATTTGGAAAACTTCATCTAGTGTTTGTCCTCTAATTCTTTCATCATAATTTGAATTCACTGAGTTACTGTCACTTTCCTTTACAGTCATGTTGACATTATAGAGGTGTATTTATAATAGAATCTGCAGTATCTTTTTAAGTCAGTGTGCCCATATGGATTTATGAAGCATCCCTGAATTCTGCAAATACCTCCAAATGCCAATCTAAAATGTTTTCTTTTTTATTTCAACTTATTTTCCCCCATAACTACTCAGTCTTTTCACAGACTTTGGATAAGAAATTTCAAAAGAGTCACATCTTTTCCTTGTGCATAAAACCTGGGGGTAGGATATGTGTTGTATTAACTTAAAATAAAAGAGTCTGTGGGTATTTTAGATACTGATAAAAAGTAAATAATGTGGGGTTTAACTCCATTTTGTATAGTTTTTCTATTATCATTCCTTTTGCCATAGATCACTATTCTTTATTTGTGGCTCATTAATCAAATTCTAACATATGGTATGATAAGCTTTAAGTTCACTTTCTTTTGTACTGAATTCATTGTAACTGCATGTTATCTGGCAATATGTGACCAAAATGAAATAGTGGGATTTTCGTGTCATCTTTACAGACTCTGTCATATAAAAACTAGGCCACAATAATTCTATTTTATTGGAATCTATTCAATGTCAGAAGTTTATTAAATAATAATGTATTACAGAATGCCTGATGATATCCAAATATTCTTGCTCTCTCCATTCTAAACTGTCATTATTAAGTAAATTCTAAATTTTATGCAAAGCCTATGTTTATTTGATGTGGATTTATTTAATAATCATTAGGGTTGCTAGTGATCAATTTGTGATCTTTTTCTTAGCTCTGTATGTATGAGTTAGTGGTGAGTTTATAGATTTCTTGGAGCCAGTGCCAGGATATGTAACACAAGATTTCAAATTCTGTTATCTTAATAATGTTGAGGTAGAATCCTTTTGGTTTTTGTTGTTGTTATCCTTTAATAATGAGTTTAACTTTGAACTCCAAGAGTAATTATGGGTGTTCCACAGCTTCTTAAACATTCTTGAGACCACTTCATACAAATCTGTAGTTGGAAATATAATCACATTTGTCTTTTCAATCTCTTTATTAACCCTTTAGATTCATAGTTTTTTCCAGCTATTGGCTTCAGTTAATTGTTTCTTTTATAATATCTTGATGTCTTCTGTTCATTGGCCTTTTTACAGTAGCTAAGAAAAGAGCTTTTTTTTTTTCCCTTCCTTTTTTGGAGACAGAGTCTCGCTCTGTGCCTGGGCTAGAAGTCAGCTTTGTTCACAGTGACCTCAAACTCCTGGGCTCAAGCGATCCTCCTGCCTCATCCTCCCAAGAAGCTGAGATTACAGGCACACACCGCCACCCTGGCTATTTTTTTCTGTTTTTAGTAGAGACAGGGTCTCACTCTTGCTCGGGCTGTTCTCAAACTCCTGAGCTCAAGCAATCCTCCTGCCTCGGCCTCCCAGAGTGCTAGTATTACAGGTGTGAGCCACCATGCCTGGCTGAAAAGAGCTATTTTTAACATTTTTGCAAAATACTAGTTTTTTGTGCTTTATGTAGGTCCTATTCTGAATGTATTTTAATCTTTTCTAATTTCCTTTAATTCCCCCATTGAGCGTTATTTTATTTTGCTATTTTGTTTCCCTAATTTTAAGTCTGCCTTCCTTGGCAATTAGCATACTATAGTCTTTCATTCTCCCCTTTTCTCTCTTAAAATTCTTCCTTTTATTCATTTCTTTCACCAACCTTCTTTATCCAACAGGCTTTTTTTTGCCTTTCTGTATTTTTAATTTGAGGTAATTTGAAGGAATTATTTGCCTTCTTAAAATCTCTTTTTCAAACTTTTAAAAACTCCTTTCATCCTTCTGCCTTCTAACTATGAAACATTTTACGGTAGCTATTATATTCTTCATTTTAACTGTTTGCTTTCCAAAACTATGGTATTCCACTATGTCTAGCTGTAATTACAACCTTCCTTTACATTGTAAGTTTGATTCATTTGTGCCTACAAACTTCCCAATTTCTTTCCACTTTTAAATATACTTTCATTTCTTTTTATAGATTAAAAACTGAAGATGAAAGACAAGCCATGAGCAATTCATAAAAAGAAATTTATGCTAATTTGGGAGGGGCAGAAATTAGGATATCATTATGAATTCATCCTCAAGCTACTTGGAGGACTTGGTTAAACTAAATAGACTTATTCAGTGTTTAACTTTGGCTGGAGCTTATATCTACCATTGCCTTTTATCACAACTCCTGCTCTTAAAACTGTATTACTTTGGCTGAGAGGCCCATTATATATTTCTCCATAAGCACAACTCGGCTCCTAAAGATTACTTCACGGGAGGAGGGAATGGAGAAACCCTAGCCGTGACAATCCGTTCAGACCTGAAAGATACGCATAATTGAGAATGCTTCACAACCTTCCTGAAACATGTCCATGATCTCATTAGAGGTGGTTTTACTGAAACAAAAATGCTTAGGTTTGTATTTCCCCATTGTTTAAGGCTAACTCCATAGACTTGATATCACATCAGTATTCTGTCCTTGAACCGTAGCATATTGTGCTCCAGAGTCTCCTAGCAATATGCCCAGCTTCTTAGCTGTTCAAGCATCCTCTTCTGCAATTTACTGTAGATGGGCTGTATCATTTAATAAGTCTTATTTATTCTTATTGTATAAATTCACTTTCATGTCTACAATTTTCAAATACAAAAGTTTCCATTTATAATAAAGTATTTATCTGAGATATTGAAAGCCATATTAATAATTGGGGTCTTAGTTTTCCAAAGAGCAAGGATTCTGGAATAAAATTTTGAGATAGGATGAAAACTGATTCTGCAATTCTATTTTGTATAATGCCCCTGTCATGGACAAACAGAGGAGAGAGAAAAAGAGAGAAAGTATAGAGAAAACACAGATAGCAGCTTTTAGAAGAATAAAGGATACAAAGTCAAGTCTGAAAAGAGGACAAATCAAAACCAGTAATTTCTATCAGAGTTAATCTAAAGCCTTGACCATAAAACTGAGGACAATTGATAGAAGAATAAAGACCAGAAATACTGTATTTTACAGCAGAATTAATTCCCTTGGAGGGAGTGCCTATGGAAAGTATAAAGGGGGGCAGAGAAAGAAAGCTTAGAGAAAACACTAAATTATTTTTCAGGCTTTTAAATTATATCTGCAGATCCTATTACAGTTGGGGGGGGGCGGCGGTGACAGGAAGAGGCTGCAGAACAAATCATAAGAATTCCTGTATCCAGCTGTCTACCGGTCACTAAGGAAAAGTGGGAGAGGCAGTAAAAGATGCATTCCTGTCCCATTCCTCACCATGTCATCCTCAGATGCCAATGTTGTTTAGCAGTACTGCAGAGTTAAAACTTTGGTGCAAATTAACATATATTCCCTGAAGACATTCTCGCTTCTACCTATTCAGAATAACTCAGTCTTTTTTGCTCTTACTTTCCTAAGGAAAATGTTATTAATTTTATTTAAGATGATTTTTTTCAAAATGGAGGGTTGACTTTTAATTCTTGCACTAGAGGTATTACTGAATTTGTGGTATAATTAATGAAAGGCAACAACTACTTTCACTCTATTCCATTGCTTCCTCTACTTTCAGAAGGAAAGTATCATATTTTAGACATGTTATTTGAAGTGCCCTTCTTTCATTCTTGATCTTTTTTTTTTTTTTTTGAACTTAGCAGGAAACAATAAATTTATAGAATGGCAGAAGTGAGTGAAAGCTCCAGAATAAAGTTGGGGGGGGGTTGTTTTGAACCATGGACAAGCAAAGGAGAGAGAAAAAGAGAAAGTATAGGAAAAACACAGATAGCAGCTTTTAAAAGAACAAAGGATATAAAGTCAAGTCTGAAAAGAAGACAAATCAAAAACAGTAATTTCCATCAGAGTTAATCTGTGAACCACAGACAGAAATTACTGGACAGTGATCAGAGTGTTAAAGTTACATAAAACGCCCATATGGAAATAACAAGTTGACTTACTAAGTAAGAGTGAAAGTTCTTAGCAATAATTAAATGGCAAGAATAGAAATATTAATATTTGCTACCAGTTTTCCAATTCAATAATCTTGCTCCCATATTTACAAAACTAAAATTTGGCATAGTGTTTTTGCTAAGTGGATTATTTTCTCTGACTATCCAAGGAATGTTGAAGCAAAAGTTTTAAGTTTGAGATTGATAGTCTCCGCCTATCACGTGGACAAGGCAACAATAACTTCATTGCCTATACTTTAAAAACAGTTCTTATAAAGCCCTTGAATTACTTTATTAATAAGTGATCTCTCTCTCATCTTTGTCATAAATACCATTCCAAAAGCACAAAGTAAGAAAAATAATTTAAAAATTTTATGCCAAATAACATGCCATGAAATTAACATATTTTCTGAAATACGCCCATGATCTCTTTGAAGAAAATCCAAAACAAATGTATCTGTTTTTTCTTATTTTCTTCAAAGCTAGCTTCTTCTTCATCCCTATTTCAATCTTTCCCCTATCTGAAAGAAATATGGATATCTATCAAAACTATAATTTTTAATCCAGATTTTTATCTCTTTTTATTGGTGTCGGTATATATTAGACCGCAAGCATATTCTTGCATCCAGTAGTATGGCAGCAAGGAATATGAGAGTCACAGAAGGGTGATACATTAGTTTTCTTCATCAGTTGGTGATTGCATCTATGGAAAGGAGAAATGTTGAAAGGTCTGCAGATTTCTGAGGTGTACCTATGAGGTCATTTAATACATTGATTTTTATATTTGGAATGATCCATGTAAAATCCCTTTGAAAATACCATGTCAAGCTAAATATTTACAATATCTTGAAAATTTGAGATTTGATAATTTACATGAAATTAGCCACTTAAACCAGTTCCTGTATTGCAAGCAAAGAGATTCTAAAAGGGGCTATTAGTATGTCATTCTATATACTGTCCCAAAATATCAAACACCATATCCAGAAAATAGACTGAATAGAAAAAATGTGCTATTATGAGATGTGTAGGCTGATACAATAAACCAGGCCATTGATTAAATATATTAGAAAGTGGGTAAAGTTGGTAGGAGAAATCTTCTGAGCCTTAAGTTTCTTCCCTGCTTTCACATAATTCATTTACATAAAAAGGGATGCTTTTAAAACAAGGTTCTGGCTTCCAATCCTGACAATTTGGTAGATTTGTTAACCTAAAACCACTATCAAATATTTCTGGGTAAACTATTAAAAAAATCTTTTTGGATAAATAACTGAGCTAACAAGAAAATAAGGAAAATTATTTCCCAGAAGCCTAAAATGAAGACAAGAAAGAAACTAAACAAATGTGAGCTAACAGTGTAGCTGCCTAGAAGAGTTTGCCAATATCAGTACTCAAGGGTCTGTGCATAGTTTTAAATGCCATGTAGGACTTGGACCTGTGAAAGGCACAGATAAGACACCCATATATAAAACTGAAATCCTCTAAAGACTACAGCCCAGTTAAAAGGTGGAACTAAAAAATAATCTCCCCACTCAAGAAAACTTGTCTGAGTAGCTCTAATTCTGGATTAAGGGGATGGAATGGGGAGAGAGAGACAGAGAAAAACGAAATATCTAGTTTCCTTTAAGTATCCATAGCCACAGGCCTGCCCTCATTCTGGTTTGGGAGACAAATTTACCTTGCTTGTGTGGTTTAGGAACTCCCAAACTCAGAAATTGCCATAAAAAGTCAATCTAGGCTGGAAAGAAGCCTGTAGTACCTATGAGAGGCAAAAGCAAAAATTTTGGAGAAACATTCCCCCAACCAAGGATTCCCTATAAATAGAACCCCACTAAAAATTAGCTCATACCCCAAATTAGGAAATACAGAAAGAAAGCAATCTCTACCATGAGTCAAAGACACAAATGCCCAAGAATTTCCCATAATAGCATTACTAGAGACTATAAAATAACTATTCTAAATAACTAAAGACATACAAGAAGGGATGGAAAACATGAGAACAGGAAGTATCAAATACTTAGGCAGATTTGGAAAAAAGGAAGTTATACAAATAAAAAATTAAATTCATTGATATTAAACATTTATTTTCAAATACAAATGTTCTCAAATTTCCCAAGATGCAAGAAATACTTTATTCTGAGTTGAACAGTGTGATTCTTTACATATACTTTTATTTTCTCAAGCCACATGCCATTTTGTCAGTGACTTCTGGATCTTAACATGGGACTCTTGTAACCTCTGAGAGCTTAACTTACTGAGTTCTAACAAATCCCAGGCCAGCATGCCATGTGTTAGTTACACTGCATAGCCTCTTCACAATAAACCACACAATACTGATGTTGATCCTGTTAGATTAAGACAAATTAAAAATCTAATATATAGTTTTGCTGTCAGGTCCTAAAGGTCAAAGGTCAATGTAGTATATTGTGATAAGGCTATAGGTTACTCATGCCCCAATATTTTATCATAATAAACCAAATGGGGATGAAACACCCAGCAGTAGCCCATAAATCTATTAGCGGTGAACTGTCAATGTCCCATATACCCGGGTAATTTGTTAATTCGGAGCAGAGTTTTTTTTTTTCACTAGACCTTGTAAACTCCTTTCTGAAATATCAATAAACCATCTGCTTTGACTTGTTAATCAAATGACTTTATTCAGTCCAAAGCAATTTTTTCCTAATAAAAACAGAGTATTTATCTCCATGGCTATAAAAGAGGATTGTTTTCAACTGTTCACTTATAGTTAAGAAGCACATTTCGTTTGGATTGATTTCCAATGCTTTGGTCATATCTTGTCACTTTCCATTTCTTACACACAGCATCTCAGTTTAGCCATTTAGGAAGGGAAAAACAGTCAAATTCTGGATGTGGTATGGGACCAGCGCACAAAATCTGAGGAAGAAGTTTGAGATAGGAAAGAACTTGCCCGAAATAAATGTAGATCAACATTTTAATGTCATGATTTCCCTGTTTGGAAGTCTTCTGTCACTCCAGTTAAGAGTGTTCACAGTAGCTGCTGTTTCTCCCTCAACTGAGGTTCCAGATGTTTGCCTTTTAGTCAGTATTGCTATATTCTGAGTCACATGGTGGATGTTTATCTATAATAGAAACTTTTTGTCCCCTCTTACGCTTTATTGTGTTAGTGTAAAATAAAGTCAGCCTCAGTGAAATGGGATCATACCATGTGAAGCTCTGCAAGGCTACCCCAGAAAATTGACCCCCTTTTTCTCCAGTCCACCAAACAGAGATAAAATGAGTATTTCTGAGGTATCTGGGGGGTTACTCTGAATGCTCTGTGAATGAGCATCTTGAGGAATCGTCACGCTTCTTGCACCCTCTGTCCTTAGAGCTTACTGCCAGCTGGCAAATGGAGCACAGCCTATGACCTCTGACCTTGAATCAGCTCTTCTTGGACTGTTAGAAAAATGATGTCTGGGGAGAGGTCTGGGCATTTGAGTTATTACTGGATTCTGCCCTCTTAAAAAACAAAGAAGAAACTCATAGGTATCCTTGATGAGCAGAGGCCTCAAGTGCAGCACACATCATGGTGCATTCTGAGAATCATTTCTCAGAGGCACAGGTTCCTTTCCCACTGCAAATCCTTGAACAAGGAAAAAATATGCAGCAAACAAAAAGTGTAATTTAAATTACTTGTAGCATTTTGCAGACTTGTTTTGATTCTTTTTATTCAGACATCATTTGGTGAGCCACCATTTAGATTTTTTTATGTTGGAAGTAACATCATAGAGGGAAATTGTCCTGTTCCTCTCACCCTCCTTTATCTTCTCATTTTACAGAGAGGAGAAAGGGAAAATCTTCTAAGCCCCTGATTCCAATCTTAAGCTATTTTGTAAGCCTAAGGGAAAAAATGTGAGACACGTATGAAATTTTATTATAGCAATGGGTTTCTAATGTGCCAAGTTTTTCCCAAAATTTTACTTTTGTTGATTCTAACATTACTCTCATGAGATTTTTCTTTTAATATGTCTTCAGAAAGCGTGAACAATACATAAAAAGTGACTGTTCCTAGGGCATGAAATTTTACCAAATATTATTTTTTACTTAATGGATAATATTAATGATTCCATTAATTGAACCCTAGCCTTGACTCAGCAATGTCTTCTCACCTTACAACATAAGTAGGAGAAATTACCAATCATGAACTCTGATAATAAGTTTAGTGTTCTCTACACTTGAGGTTATTTTCATAAAGAAAAGGAGAGCCTATTATAGGAAATCTTGGTGAAAAAAATCCTTCAGTTACAAGTTGAACAGTACAGTTTTTACAGGAGAATTGATGGGCAGAACTCTCTGATTTTAATATTGAGAAGGATAAGTTGGACTGGAATGGGAGTATCAAAGTACAAGAAAATGATGTACATAATTTAAAATACATATTAATACAAATTTTTAAAAACCCACATTTTCATTATCAAACTCAGTGCTGTAGAAGCCCAGACCCAGAAACTTCTTAAAAAGGGTTAATTTCAGGACTGAAGAGTAGTATTTTAGGGGTAGAAACAGAACATTATACAATTATATTTGGAATTCAGAATCAGACAGCCAATTCATATAATTCATGCCAAAGCAAAATAATCTTTCAGTCTAAATAATTTGAATTGACTATCAGTATGGTCCCAAATTCCCTGATTGTTTGAGCGGTTCTCTTTTAACCTTGCTGATTTGTCTTGTTGGTTTTCTGTTTTTGCCCTAGTAACATGCAGTTTAGATTTGGTTTTTGTAAAATATTTCATAAAAAGTTTTACAAAGAGTGTCAATTATAGGGCAGGGGAAATAATAAATTGGTTTTAAGAGACTAAGCCAATGACTCAAAATCCCATGAGGTAAGGTCAGCACAATTGAAAGTCACCTTTTTGCCAAAGACGAAGGTTCTGAGAGGATGAAT
This sequence comes from Eulemur rufifrons, assembly GCF_041146395.1. Taxonomy (NCBI): domain Eukaryota; kingdom Metazoa; phylum Chordata; class Mammalia; order Primates; family Lemuridae; genus Eulemur; species Eulemur rufifrons. The sequence goes on along the minus strand of NC_091005.1, from coordinate 14,329,262 downwards.
AGAGTGCTGGGAAGCATTGCAATTAGATTGAGTTAAAAGATTAAGGACTGTGCAGGACATTTATGAAGATGGCTAAGCAATAGGGAGAGATAAATAAAAGGGGAATTTAAAAATGATTAAAATGCTCCTACTTGGCAAAGCAATAATCGTATGAAAGCTAGCATATGCAGTAGTTGGCCCCCCCTTGTACGTCGGTTTGCTTTACATGGTTTCAGTTACCCACAGTCAATTGCGGTAAGAAAATGAGTGAGTACAGTACAATAAGAGAGCTACCACATTCATATAGCTTTTATTATAGTATATTGTTAAAATTGTTCTTATTATTAGTTCTGGTTGTTAATCTCTTAATATGCCTAATTTATAAGTTATGCTTTAAACTTTATCATAGATATGTATGTATAGGAAACAAAAAACTCCTATAGTTTAGTATGTATGGCTTGACTAAGCAAAAACTAAGGACTGGCAATGAACCCTTAAAGTATCCAGGAGATATAGAAGTTGTCTAACATGCCACTAGGAGTTACTTATGTAAGTGAACAAATTTATTTCTCATTTCTTCCTAAACATAATTTAAAATTCATTAAGTTCACCATTGGGAAGTTTTGACTAAGATTCATTAGGCTAAGTTTTAAATATATTCTATAATGTTCACTCTTATCATTAATCTTGATCTTAAAATTCTTTTATCTGATAATTCACTGAGAATCCCAAATTAGTACAGAAAAGATAAGATTGTTTCTGTTATTGGATAGTTTCCCATTATAATGCATCTTGATCTTATTAATGAGATGACATTTTCTTCATTTGACTCTTTCCATTTCGTATTTTACATGTATTTTACATAGGTCTCCTAACTATGTTTTAAATTAGCAATTTACATTTAAATAAAAGAATCAGAAACATGTTATTTTTATGTGGAAAATTTGTCAATCTATTTGCTTATTTAAGAAAGATTACTTGGAAACTATTATAGACATTAGCTTCACTTTTTCTTTTTACCTAAGTGCATTTAAAAGATGCAAATTACACTAAGAACTTTTGTTTAGAAGACTTTTGCTTCCATCAACTCATGTGTAAAGTGGTAGTTAACCTATGACTGGATGGTCAAGTATCATTATATAATTAAGGTATCTTTCCAGTTATTTATTTTTTTATATACATACAGGTAGGTACTCAGCAAACTGGGATTCCGGTTTAAAATGCAATTCTGACTCAGAAAGATTGGAGAGAGTATCAAGGAATTTTCCTTTTAAACCAGCATCATAGAGGATTCTTATATAAATGATCGGCAGACCACTTTGTGAAAATTTACTTTGATAATTAAACATGCTTCTTAAAATTAAGATATGGAGTTTGGCTCCTATTAATAATGCTAGACTAAGTAATATGGTCCATTCATAATGCTGAAAATAATTAGAAAAGCTGGATGAAATAGAAATAGGAGTCTGTTTGAGGCTTTGTAGTGCTAACAAAATACTGAAAAATGATGAGCCCAACTCAGAGACTATCCAAGAGATATATGTGACACCTAGAAGTGTTTTACCGTTAGAGGTATTTGCCAATTCCTGTAGATCCAAATACCTGCCATTTCCAATAAAGATGACTAAAGGGTTAAGAAGTTGAGTAGAGATACCTAGAATCATGAAACCTAAGGGAAAATTTTAGTTCCTGATAAATCCTCAGTGGAAGGATGAATCTAAAATAGACCTGCTCATCCATGGAATGAAAACCAGCTTCAAATTATTTGAAATCCCATTCTGTTTTAGGGGACACATAATTGCTAGTACCCTTGCCCATCCCAGAAACAAACTCAATATTTTTTTAGAGGAAGATAAAATTATCCTAGGCTTCCAATTGTCTTGCTACATTGTTTTTATAAAGTCTGTTGATGCTCAATCAAAATTTAAAAAAAAAAAAATACAGGCGGGCCGGGCGCGGTGGCTCACGCCTGTAATCCTAGCACTCTGGGAGGCCGAGGTGGGCGGATCGTTTGAGCTCAGGAGTTCGAGACCAGCCTGAGCAAGAGCGAGACCCCATCTCTACTAAAAATAGAAAGAAATTATATGGACAGCTAAAAATATATATAGAAAAAAAATTAGCCGGGCATGGTGGTGCATGCCTGTAGTCCCAGCTACTCGGGAGGCTGAGACAGGAGGATCGCTTGAGCTCAGGAGTTTGAGGTTGCTGTGAGCTAGGCTAACGCCACGGCACTCACTCTAGCCTGGGCAACAGAGTGAGACTCTGTCTCAAAAAAAAAAAAAAAAAAAAAAAAACAGGCATAAGAAAAGATAAGACTGGTCCTGGTGCGGTGGCTCACACCTGTAATCCTAGCACTCGGAGAGGCCAAGGTGGGAGGATTGCTTGAGGCCAGGAGTTCAAGACTAGCCTGAGCAAGAACGAGATCCCATCTCTACTAAAAATAGAAAAAAGTAGCCAGGTATGGTGACAGATGCCTGTAGTCCCAGCTACTTGGAAGACTGAGGCAGGAGAATTGCTTGAGCCCAGGAGTTTGTAGTTGTCTATGATGATGCCACTGCACTCTGCGGGATCAAGAGAGTAAGACTCTGTCTGAAAAAAGAAAAGAAAAAAAAGAAAAGACTGCATAATAAAAAACCAAGAGGAACAATATCCAATAGAAACAGAGTCACGCAGATGATTCAGATAATGGAGTTTTCAGACATAGATTTCAAAATGACTGCTTTATTTAGGAGTTTTCTATATATTCTGAATATCAACCCCTTAATAGTCATTGTGATTTGCAAGTATTTTTCTCCCATTCTATGGGTTGCCTTTTTACTCTGTTGATAGTGTCCTTTTATATCCAAAAGTTTTTAATTTTCATGAGGTCTATTTTGCATATTTCTTCCTTTGTTTCCAGGCCTTTCATGTCATGTTTAAGAAATCATTGCCAAATCCAGTGTAGTGAAGCTTTTGCCCTATGTTTTCTTTTAAGAGTTTTATGGTTTTAACTCTTATGTTTAGGTCTTTGATCCATTTTGAGCTAATTTTTGTATATGGTTTTGGGTAAGGATCCAAGTTTACTTTTTTGCATATGGATATCCAGTTTTTCTAACATCATTTATTGAAAAAACCTTCTTCCCCATTGAATGGTGTTGGCATATTTGAAGAAAATCATTTGATCATATATGTAAGGGTTGATTTCTGTGTTCTCTATTATGTTACACTGGTCTATGTCTGTGTTTATGCCTGTACCATGTTGTTTTGATTACTGTAGCTTTGTGGTAAGTTTTGAAGTCAAGAAGTGTGAGTCCTCCAACGTTTTGGTTTTTTTTCTTTTTCAAAGTTATTTTGGCTATTCAGGGTCCCTTAAGATTCCATATGAATTTAAGGATGGATTTTTCTGATTTTGAAAAAAAAAAAAAAAAAAAAAAGTCACTGGGATTCTGAGAGGAATCGCGTTGAATCTGTACATCACTTTGGGTGCTATAGAAATCTTAACAATATTAAGTCCATCAACATGTTATTTTAGCGATGTTATATAGTTTTCATTGTACATGTCTTGCATCACCTCCTTGATAAAGTTTTTTCCTAAGTATTAATATTTTATTCTTTTGGATGCTATTGTAAATGGAATTGTTTTCTTAATTTCCTTTTCACATTGTTCATTGTTAGTGTATAGAAATGTGACTGGTGTTTGAATGTTCATTTTGTATTTTACTTTGCAGAATTATTTTATTCTAAAAATTTTCTGTGGAATTTTTAGGGTTTTTCTACATATAAGATTATAACATCTATGAGCAGGGATAATTTTACTTCTTTCTTTACTATTTGGGTCCCTTTTATTTCATTGTCTAATTACTCTGGCTAGAATTTTCAGTACTATGTTGAGTGTAAGTGCCAAAACAGGCATCCTGGACTTATTCTTGGTTTAGAGAAAAAGCTTTCAGTCTTTCACCATTGAGTATGATGTTAGCTGTGGGTTGTTCATGTATGGCTTTTATTATGTTAAGATAGTTTTCTTCTATTCCTATTGTGTTGATGTTTTTATTAGGAAATGATGTTGAATTTTGTCAAATGCTTTTTCTGCATCAGCTGAGATGATTTCTTTTTTCTTTTTCCTTCATTTTATTAATGTGGTGTATTACATTGATCAATTTTCATATGTTAAACCATCCTTGTGTTCTAGAAATAAATCCCACTTGGTTAAGGATGGGATATTTTGCCTCCAAATATTATTGTAGAATTATCTATTTCTCCCTTGAAATCATTCAATTTGCTTCTCATATATGGTCAGTTATAAGGTGTAAATGTAAATAATTGCTGTATCTTCTTGGTATCTTGAATCTTTTATTAGAATGTAATGTCCTTTTTTATCTCTTGTAATCTTTTTTGATGTAAAGTCTGTTTTGTCTGATAATAGTATTATCAGCCCTGCTCTGTTTTGTTTACTATTTGTATGAAATATCTTTTTCCATCCTTTTACTTTCAGCCTGTTTGTGCCTTTGGATCTGAAGTGAGTCTCCTACAGACAGCACGTAATTGGATCATATTTTTTGTTTTTTAATCTATTCTGCTAATCTATGTATTTTCATTGAATAATTTACTTCATTTACATTTAGTGATGACCAATAAAGTGGGACTCTTTTGAGTTTGCTTTTTATTTTCTACATGCCTTATAGCTTTTTTGTCTCTCACTTCTTACATTACTGTCATCTTTATGTTGAAGTAATTTTTTATAGTGCAATGTTTTAATTCTCTTCTCATTTCCTTTTGTGTTTGTTATACAGCTGTGTTCTTTGTGGTTACCATGAGAATTACATTTAACATCCTAAAGTTATAACACTCTAATTTAAATTTATGCTAGCTTAACTTCAATAGCATACAAATACACAATAGCATACAAAAACACTGCTCATATATAAGGTCCTTCCCTACCCCATTTCAGTTATTGAAGTTCAAAAATTACATCTTTACACATTGTATGTCCAGAAACATAAACTAATAATTGTGGTTTTTATGCTTTATTCTCGAGTCATGTAACAAACAAAAAGTGGAGGTTTAAAGAAAAGTTACAATAATGCTAGCTTTTATAATTGCCCATGTATTTACTTTGGTGAAAATCTTAACTATTTCTTTATATGGCTTCATGTTACTCTATAGTGTCTTATTTCAACCAGAAAGACTCCCTTTACCATTTCTTGAAGGGCAGGTCTAGTGGTAACTACCTCAGCTTTTGTTTATCTGCAAATGTCTTAATTTCTGTCACCTTTGAAAGACGGTTTTGCTGGCTAAAGCAGTCTTGGTTGACAGGTTTTGTTCTTTCAGCACTTTGAATGTATCAGCCCACTGTCTTCTGGCCTCTAAGATTTCTGATGAGAAATCTGCTAATACTTCTGTTGAAGAAATGTTGTATGTGATGAGTTGCTTCTCTTGCTACTTGGAAGATTCTCTCTTTGTCTTGACTTTTGACAGCTTGTTTATAGTGTGTTTCAGTGGAGTCTGTTTGATTTCATCCTATGTGGAGTTAGTCGAGAGCTCTGTGGATGTTTATATTCATGCCTTTCATCAAATTTGGGGAATTAAGCCATTATCTTCAAATAGTCTTTCTGCCCCTTTCTTCAGATAAACTCTCTTCTTCTTTTGGGACTCCTACAATGCATATTTTGGTCTGCTTGATTCCCTTAGGTTGTGTTCACTATTCTTTCATATTTCTTTTTTCTGTTCCTCAGATTCAATAATTTCAATTGTCTTTAGGTTTGCTGATTCTTTATGCTACCTGCCTACCTGCTCATATCTACTTCTGAATACTCGAGTGAATTTTTCATTTCAGTTATTGTACTCTCCAGGTCAAGAATTTCTTTCGGTTTCTTTTTATGTTTTCTATGTCTGTTGATACTTCTACTTTGTTCATACTATGTTTTCTTGATCTTTTTCTATGTCTTCCTTTAGGACGTTGAGCATCTTTATAACAGTTGTTTGAAATTTTTGGTAAGTCTGCCATCTAGTCTTTGTCAAGGATAGTTTCTGTTGATTTAATTTTTTTTTTTTGAATGGTCCATAATTTCCTGTTTCTTTGTATGCCTTGTGAATGTTTTGTTGATAACTCTGCAGAAACTGAATTTTGACTCTGGAAATCAGATCTTCCCCATCTCCAGGGTTTGCTTTTTAAGAAAATTGTTGTAGGCTATCTCTGTGCTGGGGATCAGCCTGAGGTTTAAACTTAGGGTATTCTCAGGTTTTTGCTGAGCCTATGCCTTTCCTGGGGCAGGCATAGCCTGTGCCATGATTTTCTAAATCCCCCATAGATTCTGTTGCTTTTGAATGTGGTAGTCCTTAAATACCAAACTCCCAAAATGGGAAAAAGAGAAAACTTCAGAGGGACAAAGGTGCCGGTTCTTTAAATTCCCTGGAAGTTGATTTAGCAGGAGAAGGAAGGGCTTGCCATAATGCCTGCCTGTTTCTCTGTCTGTCCCTCCACCATCAGCAGCAGCAATCAGTTATTAGAGCATAGCTCCATGATATTTGGAACACAGGGTACTTATTGCCCACCCTGGCTCTTACAGTTGTGTGTGTAGGCTGCTTCAGGAGCACACATGCATGGCTACTTGCCCCAGGGCAAGGGGGTTGGTAGCTGCCATCTTGCTGAGAGCTGACTGAAAGTAATCACTGCCTACTGCCAAGCCATCCTCCGGGGCATAGCTAAAACATGCTTAGAAGGAAAATCTTGGCTTTAGATGCATATATTACAAAAGAAGAAAACCTGAAAACTCAGTGATCTGAATATCCATCTGAACAAGATAGAAAAAAGAACAAATTAAAACCAAAAGAAACTTAGAAGGAAGAAAATAATAAAAAAAAGAAATTAATAAAATCGTAAACATTCAATATAGGATGTCAACAAAGCCAAAAGTTAGTTCTTTGAAATAATAAAATTGATACTTATTTCTAGCCAAGGCTCATAAAAAAGTGGAAGGATGAAGAAGGCATAACTTACAAATTCAGGCATTAAAAAAGGGTTCTGGGTGCATATTGGAATTACCTAGGATGTTTTCTTTAAATATAGATGCCCAGGCCTCTCAGAAGATCAATGAAATCAGAATTGCTAATTGTGCCCCTGCAGTAGCATATTTTTAAAATGTCCCTGTTGATTCTAATATGAAGCACAGTTGAGAACCACTGATAGAGAAAATGCTAACATCGTGATGTTCTTCTAGTCTTTTGGCTTATACATACAATTTTTATGTAAATAGGTTCTTACTAAACATACAGTTTTGAAACCTTTTGAATTTACCAACATGTTATAAATATCTTTCCATACCAGTAAATATACTTCTGCCACTGCATATTTAACACTTGCATGGTATTCCATTATAGGTCTATATTATCATTTATGTAACGGACCTATTGAGCATTTAAATTTTCAGTAGTATAAACAGTGCTAGGAGAATATCTTTATAAAACTATTCACACATCTATAAACAACACTTATTAAAAAATCATTTTAAAATATTTTCTTACCAGTATACTGCAAATAATTTATGTGACAGTTGGTAACTGAATTTTTATCTTAGATGCTCACCCAAGAATTATCTAGATTATTAAGGCTGAAAGAAATGTATTAATATCTATTTTGCTAACCACATCCCTAACAGAATACCTCATGTAAAAAGGCACACAAAAATATTTGTTGGATAAGCAAATTAATTCCTTAGAACTAATCTCAATTGTTAGAGTATGGGGACCAGTCACATTCAAAAGAAAGTGTAATTTTGGGAGCAAACCCAGTATCAGAAGCCGAAGTTGGAATCAGTAAACTAAAATCTGATTATTGAGATCTATGCTCAGCAAGCCATGACACTAAAAATATGGCTATTTTGGCAGGTGCATTTTAAGCTATCATCTATTGAATATTTTATATTCATTATCTCATTTAGTCTTCCTGACCACCCTATGTAAGGTATGCTATTACTGTCTCCATTTGGCAGGTGGGGTTCAGAAAGTTCAGGTAACATATTCAAGGTCACAGAACTAGCAAAAGGTAGAGCTAAGAATTCAAGTCTTATATCTCTGTAAAGGGGAAAAAAAAAAGTACTCCTGCTGTTAACCACTGTCCCTTCTAGGTATTTTGGTTTTCTGCTCCACTGGAGCAGATGATTTTTGATGTTGCAATAAAAAAAAATAACATTCTTACAACATTAATACATGATTATGGAGAAATATTAGAAAATACAGACAAGCAAAAAATATAAATAACATTCATAATTCCATCATTCTCAAATAACTTTTTCTTGGAAAAGCAGGACTTTTTTTTTATCAACCTGAAAGAAATACGAAACAACTGCCACATAATATTAACACAATCTCCATCATTCATTTTTGTTCATTGTGTATAATCTTACTTTGAAATTTCAGTATTTGACTTGCATGGAAGAAGCAACTTAACATATATCTTTTAATTTACCATTGGCTATTTTTTCCCTAGCACGCATTCATTCTGAATTCAATCACAAATATTTGTTAAAGTTCTACTTTGTTCCATGCATTCTGCTACCTTTTGAGAATACAGTGGTAATCAAAACCAGACATGGTCCCTGCCCTCATGGAGCTCTCAGTGGATTTGAGGAGTCTGATAGGAATAAAAAATGTCAAAATAAATGTAAACCTGCCACTGCAATACGTGCTGTGGAAGAAAGGAATGTGAATTTGTAACAGGAAGATTTGGCCTAATCAGAAAAGGCTTTCCTAATGAACTAATAAGTGAGCTGATACTTGAAGGAAAGGGAAAGTATGGAGGGAGGAGCCTACCAGGAAAAAGTAACAATAAAGCCCTGGGGCAAGAGGGACTTGGGGAATGAGAGAAAGAGAAAGAAGGCTGGCATAGCTAGGGTAGGCACAAAGAGCTGGGGATGGTGGCATAAGATGGGGCTGGAGAGGAATGTAGGTGCCAAATCCTGCAAAGGCCCTGAGGCAGGAGCGTATCTGGCATACTCAAGGAGTGGTAGGGATTCCAGCACAGGTAGAGTGGCCTGAGAATGGAGAGAATAGTCAAATTGGGGTTTGAGAAGGAACAGTGTGCCAGATAGTCTTGCCGTACTGACCGATAGCACTTTCTGCAGTGATGAATGTTCTCTGTCTGCACTGTCCACTATAATGGCCACTATTCACTTCAAAGTGAGTGCTCAAAACATGGCTAGTGCTATTGAGGAACTGCACTTTTAATTTTAATTTAATAGCCCCTACCTGCAATGTACAATATAGTGGCTATTGAACACTTGAAGTGCAGCTAGTGTAACTGAGGAACTGAATTTTAAATTTTATTTAATCTAAATTTAAATGTAAACAGCCACATGTAACCAGTGCCTACAACATTTGATAGAATAGTTATAGCCTTGTAGCTTTTGGCTTTTACTCTGAAGGAATTAAATTAGAATGACCTAAAGCCTGTAGCCAAATTGGCTATAGCCTCATTAAAGGATGAGGTAGGTCCTCCCAGTTAACATTCTCATGGAACACTATACTTTCCCATATGTCTTGTCATATGTTAACCAATGTAGGTATTTGTATAACTATTTAAGATCCTCTCTGCAACTCCCAACCACACATAAGATTATTATATTATTTAGGGCAGGGATTGTGTTTATTTTATTCACACAGAATCTATAGCACATGGAATTGTAGTAGGCCCTTAATGAATATTCGATAGCTGAATAAATGAATAAAGAAATGAATGACTGTATAAGCAGTCTTTCTCTACTGTATTCATCCATCTGCTTCTTTATCCATACTATTACCCACTTATGTCTTACTTAAAACTACTTACCTAGTTACTTAACTATTAATAAGCATAAGTCTCTCTATTATGCTTAATCCATGAAGCAGAGACCTTTTCCCACCCAGTAAAAAAAGATATTTAACCACCTTCAAGGAAGACCCAGAAGAACTGGTAAAAAGATGGTTTGAGGACCTCTGTACCTCAGAACTAAATTACTCTGTAGTGACAACCCACTGTTTGTCCCTCATGACCTCTCAGCTTTCATATGTCATAAGATTCTACCTTATTTTAAATGAATTGCTCATTTTGACAGAGTAATGATGGTTTGTGACAAATGGCAGCTGTCTCATGGCATTTCCCTTAGCTAGCTTTACATGATTCAGTCAATGTTAGGTGATTTCAGGATGTATGCACCCTTATGTTGGGTTTGTCTGCTAATTTATTCTCTCCAAGAGCACTCAGTTGTGGTGTTGCACACATGACAGAGAGGCCTTCACTTACTTTGGTTCACAGTAGAAGTGCTTTCTCCACTATATTAGAGAGTTGGAGAATTGTCGGAAAATCTTAGTACAATTTCTGAACTAGAAACTTGCAATTGAGCTGTTTCTTCACATGAAATTTGTAGTGATAGTTGTGGTGGAATTGGGCATCCAGTGACCTGGGTGTCAATCCTGACTTGTCCTCAGTTCACTGTGTCACCTTCAATATGTACATTCTGTGATTCAACCTAGAATCTGCAGAGATTCTCTCCGATTGCCTACCCCTTTGAGTGATACTGGAATTAATAGAATGATTCACCTTTGTGAAGCTTACTAAAATCCTTCTATAAAACAAATTCTATGCAAAAATGGTTGAGAGTTGTGTGTGCAGGATTGCTGGTGTTTCACACTAGGTACAACAGTAGCACCAATTCAAGTCAGCACCACAGCGGGCCTCCTAAAAATAGGTTGACTCTGCTGTGTGATATCTTAGGATATTTTTATTGATATCTCCTCTTTTCCTGCCAAACGAAAAGCCTTGGCCTGCTGTGGTGGCTCATGCCTGCAATCCTAGCACTCTGGGAGGCTCAGGTGGGCGGATTGTTTGAGCTCAGGAATTGGAGACCAGCCTGAGCAAGAGCGAGACCCCGTGTCTACTAAAAATAGAAAGAAATTAGCCAAAACAACTAAAATATATAGAAAATGTTAGCCGGGCATGGTGGCGCATGCCTGTAGTCCCAGCTACTCGGGAGGCTGAGGCAGGAGGATCACTTGAGCCCAGGAGTTTGAGGTTGCTGTGAGCTGCGCTGACGCCAGGGCACTCAACTCTAGCCTGGGCAACAAAGCAAGACTCTGTCTCAAAAAAAAAAAAAAAAGAAAAGAAAAGCCTTGAGGCTGGAAGGAGGAATTAGAGTGTGTTTTCCTAGGAAAGTAGTGCCACAGTGAACTGTATGTTGATTTGCTGTTGAAGCAGTTCTGGCAGTTACCTTGAAATACTAGGGCTTCATATTTTTTCAAATGTTTTTCCTTCTGTTTCATCATTCCTGATGAGAGAAACAGAAGAGCGTAAAGAAAAGCTACAGGTTACTCTGAAAACATACAAAGTTTCTCAGGGGAATAGTTGTCTTAGGTGGCGCTCTGACCACAGTGCTGGGAGCCACGCTGGTCAGTAAAGCAGGACCCTTTTGAATCATAACGTGCTGTTCATTTCTATTCGCACTGCTGCTCCCAGGATTTCTTATCCCTTGGGCCTGCAAATCATACTACACACACACACACACACACACACACACCCATCCCTGTCCAGTGCACCCAGTGGGGGGAAGGGGACAGAGAAGACAAAGTCATTTATATAATGTGTCTCCCTGCTGAGCCCCTAATGGCCAAAGCTTTTGTTCTGCATTCAGTGGCTGCATGTGATGGGCAGGAAGCCGAAGTCTCCCTTTGTTCCATGGCCTTATTCAGCAATTTAGATCCATCATAAAAATCAAATATGCATGTTGCAATCGCCTTGTGTACAACAGCTTCAATTTTCACCTTTTTTTAATTTGAACTCCACAGGGGAAGAAAGAGAATAAAGGGAGAAAGGGAAAATGGGGGTAAGAAAAAAATTGCTTTATATTTTTGCTTAGTGGACTGTAAAAATAGGCAGTAATGAAAAAATATTTTTTTAATCTCATGGATGCATCCCATTCAAAACAAGACACACCACCAAATTAGTCCTTCTGAAAATGCCCTCAAACCATCCCAATTAGCTCAGACTCCAAAACTTGGATGTGAAATGATGGAAAAAGAGAAAAATAGGCGAACATTACAAAGGAGTGGAAAGAGGAAGACTCTTTAGGGCTTGGAGAGTCATCCTGTTCAGAGAGGTACTACTGCACCACTTATGATTATGGCCAAAAAGAATGTTTTATGTTCAGCCGATTGTCGTGAGTTTCTTTTGTGGAAGTGGTGATTGGGGAAAAGGTTCATAGAGGGAGGGAGTAAGAGAGAGATTACATTTAAAGACGTATTTCCTCTCAATAAAAATGAACACATTGACAGAGATGTTTTTGTCCACTTACTGATTTGCACACTATATTTAAAATTTTCCCAGAACTTCAAAGGATGTGTTCCCTGGAGTTCAAATAAATTTGCATCAGCAGCTTTGGTATTGATTATTCAGAAAAATACAAAAACCCTTTACCTACTCCATTATTAGACTTGAGCAATGACTTTATAGAGGGGTTCATGCCCTAATATAAACAATATGGCCAATATTTATTCAATTTAATAAAAAATAAAAGATCTGAAGAACTGTGCCTCTTTAAGCCTGGTTTCACTTACTCATACAGATTTTGAAGGCTCAAGCTAAACTTGAAGCCAACTAGTTTGAAGATCGTTTGCCTGTTCTTATAAATGGAGCTCCTACAGGGTAATTCCAGGGAGATTTGCTGTGGTCAACATCATACAGACATTGAACATAATATAGGCTGGATGCAAACGGAAAGAGTGATCTTGAGGGTCATTGAAGGTTGAAAAGCCTTTGATTGTCTGGAATGGAGCTAGTTCTGGAAGATGTACCAAATGAGTCTCGGATCAAAACCAATTTCACAAGTTTGATCCAGTTATAATATGGAAATCCACCAAATTCTGCTATGACTAATTAGAGATGTGTGAAGAGGATTTCCCTTCCCCAACATTATTGATTTTTCTTTCAAACTCCTCAGTTTCGTGGAGAAAATCTCTGGCATTTAAAAGTGTTCAATTTAGTACAGTTCACTGATGCATGTAATCTTTCCTAACTGCATCCCATTTTCTCTGAACTGGGTTTTTCAGGCCCTCTTATGTCTGGGTATATTTTAGGTTTACTTTATATTTTAAGTAAAATCAAAGGTGCACTGAGGACATACAAATACTGAGAGGATAAATTTAATATTGGGATTTTTTTTAGCTGCAATTTATCCATTTCCTCCATTGGAAATATGGGAAATTATCCTTGCCTACAAAAAGTATAATTTTAAAAAGTGGATTCCACGCAATTTAAGCTTACATATGAGTCAAGAGATTTGTTTATGTCTTGAATCTATCTGTCCTGGAAAAAGTAATAAAATTAAGATGGATAAAAGCACCTGGAAATTCACAGCATTGGATAAAATCTGTGATTGTATACTACCATAACTCATGCAAAAGCTATGGCTCTGTGCTTCCTCACCTCAACGCTTCCCTTCCCATCCCATCTTTTAACACTACTCCATATCTAATATTGTAGGTAGATATCATACCTTATAATTTCTCATTCTCATTAAAGTCAGGGCCATATGCTGGCATTTTATGTTTTCAGCTTCCCTCATATGAGGAAAGATGTTAAACAGATGTATTAAGTGATAAACATTTCATATTGGAGACTGAAACTTTTTCTCTTTGAATTTAAGATCATTTAATATATAAGGATATATATTTAATTGAACATTTTCTTCTTCCCTATCATGTGGGAACTTTGCTCTTATGTCTCTCTCTCCAAGAAATAAGTTGTAGAAGGCCTAGAGGAAAACTTGTTTCAGGATGCTTTGTTTGCATCTCAGGTCATTCTAATTAATACCATTATTCTTACCTAATGCTTTAAATGTAAATGGTAGATCTTCTTTTCCCTAGGATCAGAGTCCCTCAGAGTGCCTTTTTTCTTTCTCAGTATTAAATACATACGAAACTAATGACAGGTCTCAATTACTGAAATCTTTTCGTCTGCACACAATCACACGGGTGTTGAGAGTGCTTCCAGAATTAGACAATCTCAGTTCACATTCTGGTTTCAGCTCTGTGACCTTGGGCAAGTTAAGCTTTAGTATCTTCATTCTTAAAATGAGTATATGAGGGTACTAGAACCTAATTCATAGGATCTTGTGAGTTAAATGAGATTATGTAAAGCATTGTCACAGGTTCATTTCCCAAGGAAGCAGACTCTGAGGTGGAAATTAACATTCAGGGTATTTATCAAGGGGTGCTGTCAATACCTGTGAAAGCTGAGTGCTTTCCCAACAAAGACCTCAGCCAGCCCCACAGGAAGGTTTTTTCCAACTGAAAGCTGACAACTGATGGCTGTTTTCTTTGAGCACTCTCATTAGCTGTGGAAATAAGTCCTTTGCTCCTGAAAGGAAAGCTGGTTGTCACATCACAATGTCCACCAGAAGGGTTTAGTAAGTGCTCAATAAAAATTAGCTATATAGTAGTGTAAATGTATATTTACCTGAGGCTATTCTCAGTTTTCAGTATCCCAAACAATTGCTCCCATTATATATTTCCAGTATAAGGGGCAGTATAGCATTGGCAGATGAATGATCCCAGGTGCATTAGTCTCTCTGAGTCTCAGTTTCCTCATCTGTGAAATGGAAATAATAATAGTACCATTCTCACAGGGTTGTTATGAGGATGCATCATGTTAATATGTACACTTTGAACATGCCTGCATGTAATAAGCACTCTGTAAGTGCCAGTGCTTATTATTTTTTCTTCTCTCAATCCAGTTAAACACATACAGTAGGTCCTCACTTAATGTCATCAATAGGTTCTTGAATACTGCGACATTAAGCAAAACAAAATAGAACGATTTTTATTTCTCATCAATGTTATAATGAAACAACATTATTTCATTATTTGAGGACCTGCTGCACATCATTTTACTTAAAGTCACAGTTTCCAAGAACCTGTTGACAACATTAAGCAAGGACTTACTGTAGTCAAAGAATACTTTGGAATCAGACAATTCTGGGTTTAAATCCCAGCTCTGTCACTTACCAGTTACTGTTATGGGCATTTTATTTAGTCTGTGATCCTCAGTATTCTCATCTTTCAAATAGAAATAATGATATCTACCGTATAGAAAGCACAAAATATATGAAGTTATTATGAACCAAAACATAGGTTCATAATAACTGTGAGTGTGTGTGTATAATTATAATCCTGCCTTCAGATGTTTTGAAGATTCTGTGAGTTCATGCATGAAAAGCACTTAGAACGGTGCCTAACACAAAGTGTGCATTCAGTGAGTGTTAGCTAATACGATGGTGGTGATGACTATGGAAAAGTCTCTGCACAATGCCTTGCAAGTAGGCACTCAAATATTATTTTTGAAGTCCTCCATGAATCTATTGTCTTTATTTTTTCCTTTTAGCCTTTATCTTCCATTCCATCTGCTGTGCTGTACCTTTATTCTTGACTATTCCTTTCCTCTTCCCTCACTTACTTGTAAGGGTTTTGAATAATATGTGTAGGTCAACATTAAATCACATCCTCTAACATCCTAAAAAAAAAAAAAAAAAAACCTTTCTACTTTGTTTTTATTCTGGAGATAATAAGACTGATGAGTAATTAAACATTAAATTCCAGTACTGAAAGGCTCTTGCTACAGAAAGGGTGGTTGCCACTTCTCCTTCTTCAGGACAGGAGAAGTGAAATAGACTTAAATGGAGAATAAACACAGCGTAGATGACAAAAGAGGATGATAGAATCTCCAATTCTGAGAGGCTGAAAACAAAGAATAATCTTAGTTTATCTAGAATGAATGTGTACATGTGTTTCCAACCAAAAGAAAGAGAAAATTCTAATCTTTTCTACCCACATAATTTTCTGATTGCATTATCCCAAAATATTTTAGATACTGCCTGCTAGTGTGTACCTTGCTTGTGCTGTGTTCTTCTGTTGTCATATTATCTTTCCTGGTTTCATAGTAGCTAGTGCCCTTTATAAATTCATCAGAAAAATATCTTGATTTGGCATTGCCATCTACAATTTATAAAGGCTTATAAACTGTTTTTCTTTGTAATAGTATGTAATAATAAATAATAAGGGTAGCCAAAACTTTCTTTTACATTCCAGAGGAAATAGCCTGAATAAATTTACCTTATTCATACACATAGGACTTTTATATTGTTTTAGATTTAAACACTGTGAAGCGTTAACATTTTACATTAAGTTGTTACTTTGACAGAGCATTTGATAATATAATTATGGCCTTTATAATCAATCACGCAGAAAAATCATGTTAATTAAATAAACAAAAACTGAAGGAACATTTTGACTGGGTTGCTTTCAATGGAAGAAGAAAAAGAGTGGCTCAAAATAGAAGCAGACATCTGTGAAAATAAAGAAGAAAAATCCTCAATTATTAAAAACCTAAACTGTCTTTTAGGTTATCAATATAGAGAACTATAAAATTGGACAGCTTCAAACATACCCCTTAATAGATATATTAAAACTGTATTTTTTTCCCTTTTTTGTTTTTTAATTTTCTTTTAAAGCTGCATTTTTGATGACAAACAAAACTATCATCTTTTTTCATACTTTGAGCTAGTGTGGCATCTTTTGCCCAGGGATCTGAAATTCCCGTAAATTCTGTACATAGTAGCTTTTACGTGTTAAGTGTATAAAACTTGCGACTTTCTTTCCCTGGAGGTGTACCCATTGTATCTCGTCTTTTTTTTTTTTTTTTGATAGTTTAATGTATTTTAATAGCAAACTTACAGGAACAGCACAGAAGACAGACAACATTAAAAACATGTACTTGCATGTAGGACAACTCAGTTAGAAAAGTATAGTGAATGGATGGAATCTACTGTGTGATAAAAAATGCTACAAACACCATTTAGTTGCCGTCAATAAGAAATTTACTTGTTTTAAAAAAAATCCAAATGCTGGCATTGTCCAGAAAAATTTAACAGGTTTATTTATAATTGTTATAAAGTTGAACTGCTGAAACTTGTTCACTAAAACATTTGACTTGCATTAATGCTTCACATCCCCGCATTTATATTAAAAATTCACACACAAATGAAAACGGAAAAACTGCCAATACCTGATTTCTGTCCCCTATTTTTCCACTCGCAATCATATACTTAGGTACCTTTTGACCCCATGGGGGGAAAAAAAAATCTAACGTTCAGAACTACCAATAACAGGAAGAAGAGAATTTTTTTTTTTTTTTTTTTTTTTGAGAATGAAATGTTTTCCCATCATAGTGGATTCTTAAGCACGTTCTCCACGTACGGCGTGGTAGCTGGATGTCTTTTGGCATAATTGTTACACGTTTGGCATGGATAGCACACAGATTGGTGTCTTCAAAGAGGCCAACCAGATAGGCCTCACTTGCCTCCTGCAAAGCACCAATAGCTGCGCTCTGGAAGCGCAGATCTGTTTTGAAGTCCTGAACAGTTTCTCGCACCAGACGCTGGAAAGGAAGTTTGCGAATCAGAAGTTCAGTGGACTTCTGATAACGTCTAATTTCACGGAGTGCCACTGTACCAGGCCTGTAGCGATGAGGTTTCTTCACCCCTCCAGTAGAGGGCGCACTCTTGCGAGCGGCTTTTGTAGCCAGTTGCTTCCTGGGTGCTTTACCACCGGTCGATTTGTGGGCAGTCTGCTTTGTACGAGTTAGGGTAGCAAGATCTCCTTACTTACCCTCCTTCTCCTTTGGCTGGATCTCGGCGAGTGACGGTGGCGTGGCGGCGGCTGCGAACACTGTATCTCATTGTTTTTAGACTTTTTCTTTGGGTTCCTCCTAATTATCCCTGCTGAAAGGAGACCTATGCCCAGTTGGTATGTTTTTGAGAGGCATTTATAGCACCAGAGAATTCCCAATCATACTTTCCCATTTAGTCTTCTTCCCTTAAAAGTATGAGGAGCCTAGAATGATCCTTTTTTGGTTAAACACTCTAGAACTTTTATTTTGGTATTTTCATGTTTTTTATGCTTTGTGTATAGTAGGTATTCAATAAATAACAGCTGAATCTGTTGTCATTTTCAAAGTGATTCTTTGGAATGCTATGTCTTTATTATATCAGTGCCCAAAACAGTTCTGGAATTGCCTTCAGAGCCTGTGGTACAGTCTTTTGAATATACTTACCTTTTCATATCAGTTAACATTTATTAAATGTCTACAGTATTTATTTTTTAAAATCATGCTTTCACCCATTAGTAGTTCATTTACTTTCAGTTGTAGTAGTTGCCCACCAGTCTACCTGTGTTAATAACAACAACTAAGTGCTGAAGGAGAACAGTGAGAAATAAGTAATGGTTCCAGTCTTCTAAGAGTTCTAATTTAGAAATGTACATGCAAATTAATACGGTATAAGATACAATTTATTTAATAATTAGAAGCACACAGTGGAGTAGACACGGTAATCTGGATGAACATCATGGAAGAGATAGCATTTCAGTTGCTTCTTGATGGATATAGGTATGGATAGGAAAATATGGGAGAAGGGAATGGCAGGCAAAGAGAAAATTGTAAGCACAGACCCAAAAGCAGAAAAGTGCATGGTTCAGTCAGAGAATGGTGACCATTAGGTGAGGTAGCAAAAGAAACAGGGAGGTAGAGCACTGGAGCCAGAGTACTGTACCAGACTCAGTGCTGAAACATCTTGTGTCCTTTGAGAAGTGACTTGAACTCTGTGTCTCAGTTTTCTCCTCTCTAAAATGGAAATAATATTTGTACGTACCTTACAGCGTCGATATGAGGAATAATATATATTATGCATTTAAAACAATGCCTGTACATTGTAAGCTCCATGTGTGTTAGAAGATGGGAGAATGGAGAATGTTCCCTGCTGAACTGGAAGTCTCTGAAGGTTTTTAACAACATAGTGAAAAGATAGGAGCTATACCTTGAGAGTATGATCCTGGCAGTACTGTACATAACTGATCATCAGAGAGACTTAAAAGAGAGATCTTGGGAAACAGAAATGCCAACTCGGGTGGGGCATTGGCTTTGGGAATGAAAAGAGAAGGGTGGATGCAAGAGACACTGCAAGGTCCCCAGGACATGCACATACTAACCTTTCAAGTGTTTGAAATGAGGGTCTCTGTTTTTGAAACAATCAAAAGTTATTTGGTGCTGGGTCCAGTAAACTCATGCCTATAATCCTAGCACTTTGGGTGAGAAGATTGTTTGAGGTCAAGAATTCGAGACCAGCCTGGGCAACATAGCAAGACTCCCATCTCTATAAATTTTTTTTTTTTTAATTAGTCAGGCGTGGTGGTGTGCACCTGTAGTCCTAGCTATTCAGGAGGCTGAGGCAGGAGGATCACTTGAGCCCAAGAGTTTGAGATTACAGTGAGCTATGATCATGCCACTACACTCGAACCTGGGCAACAGAGTGAGATCCCATGTCTTTAAAAAAAATAATAATAAAGGTATTTGGAAATAAGTCTAATGACCAAGGTGAGGATTTTCAATTTTACAAAAAAAGAGAGATAAAAAGTAATGAGACAAATTTTGTTCTATGGCTTTTGAAACTGATACTATAAAGACAATCCAAAAGAGATTCACTAAAAAAAAATTAAAATATATAGTACATTTATAAGTGAAAGAGATGTATATTTTCCCCAGGTTATTAATAGAAAGGAAAATATTCACTTTGTTGTATAGATGTTAGTGTACTTACTCATCAGTAATATTGTATATACTATCTTTTTAATGAAATAATTTGAAGCTGAAAAATAAATCATTAATTTATTATAATTCCTTAAATACTTACAGAATGGAGATTAAAAATGTATTTGAAGATTAAAGGCCATAATTTGGCCTTTTATTCATTTTACTTACCATTTCCTGCTGATACATATACCTCCTGAATGCTACCACTTCTTACTAATTTTCTGTTACTATTTGTTTTTAAATTCTATATTGAAAAACAAAAAAACAGCTTGTTAAAAAAAGGAGAGGAGGGGGCAGAAACCAGGATTTATTAACTTTAGGTACTACTAAAGCAAGGGAGGGGACTTCTTTTACTTTTGGGTAATCTCAAAGGCTTTGCATAGCTTTTCAGAGATGCATTCTTACACTACCATTTTCTGTATTCTGTTGCAATTTCCTGATACCATTATTGAGTTTATTAAGGGTCTCCTTGCTATATTGTTTACCCATGTGCAGTTCACTACTGTCCTGTGTGCTAATCCGATCAGCTTTCTCTTATCACCTTGCACCTGCTCTGGCATGGTGATGAAAAGCCAAAAGCCTTTGGTAAAAGAATGTCATGTGAATTGAACATTGTATTTTACTTAAAACATCCTTTTTTCAGTCAAATGAACCACATTGCAAGTTTTTAAGGTGAAATTGCTAGAAATGTTTCTAAGATAAACATGCTGTTTATAGACATAAATCTTTAAAATTATCAGTTGATGAATACATAATGGAATATACATTTGCACAATAATAACATTACAAAAAGAGAATGATTAGTAATTCGCAGTCAGTTAGGAAGGACTCTTGTGACTGGAGACTACACCAGGAGTGGGACTGTCTTTATTACCGAATAGGTCCAAGGAACCAGCCATCTGTTTTCACTTCTTATAGTGAAAGGAGGTTTGAAAAAATGTGTAATGTCCTAAAAATAAGACAGGACTCCTCTGTGAGTTAACAGCAGATATCTGGATGGAGATCAGTGAGAACTGTAGTCTCTGCCTCTTGTTGAAAAGATAAGACTTGGTAGGAAAAACCTTCAGTCATCAGTTCAGCAAAAAATGTCAGACTCCCACTTGAGATACTGGAAAGACCTGGGATCTCTTCATTAAGTTCATCCTAGGATTTTCTAAATGATATTTGTTACCTGAGCCTCATTCTGCAAATGAAAACAAACAAAAAAATCATTTGGCAGTGGGGATGCCAATAATTCAGTGTTTTAAAAATGTAATTACTTCTCAGCTTAGAGAATAGTTTGCCACCTGTATCTTCTACCAATTCCAAATATGTCGATTCTTGCCAAGCTTTATAGTGGGAGATGGAGGGGCCAATTATTCAGTATAACACCATGCCAGTGAAACTGGAATGGGATAAAATTTATGAAGAAGTTATCCTAATTTTTTGATATATCAGCAAATAAAATATATAAACATGTAAGAATGTAAGATTGAATTCTCAACTCTGAATGTCATTTTCTCTTTAGATATCCAGAAAATTCCAAACTTTGTATTTAAGCAAAAAAGTTACCTGTTTTGACCAGCTGTTTTTTGTTTGTTAACCGTTGTGTTCTCTTCTAGCTGTTTAGACCAGTATAACTTACATTAGTCAGAAAAGCATAAATAAAAACCTGTGTTTACAGGGACATTTCTTGAAAATGAAAGCAGGAACCTTATTATCTGTTTGAAATGGTAATAAAAACTTCAGAACTCATTGATACAACTTACATTTTGTTGTTCCTCTGCATTCTACTGAAAGTTCTTCTTACCAATGTTCTGAATGGAGTTTAGACAGCAACTGGGCACACAGCTATGCCAAGAATTTTAATTGAGCTGAGGGCTTCATGCAAATAAGACACTTATTAGCAAATAGAATTCTGGTTTGTAGGTGTTTTGATATAACGAGTTGATATACAGATTAGCCACCAGTAGGATGTTGAGTATTGAAGTATATGTGAGCACTTTGTAAATTGCGAAGCATTACTAAATGTATCTGTTCTAAGTTTGCCCTGTTCCTGTTGGCTGGTATGGTGGTCATTCATTCATTCATTCAGTAAATATTTAATAAGTGCTTATTATGTGCCAACTACTCTTTTAAGTCCTGGATTCATATGAATAAAATTTTATACATAAATACATAGAATAAAACATAAGAAAACCTCAGGTAGTGGTAAGTACCATGAAGAAGAAAAAAGCAGAATTTTTAGGCAAGGTGTGAGGATGGGTGTGGGTTGTGGCAGGGAAGAAAGAGAAACGTATTACATAGCTAGGCTAGGAAAAATCAACCTGAAGAGCTGACATCTGAACTGAGACATGAGTGTTGAGAAGAAGTCAGCCATAAATTCCAGGTGGAGGGAAGAAGCTTGGTATATTCAAGGAATGACAAGAAGACCAGGTCATGAAGTGAGCAAAGCGCATAGGGATTTGTAATCTTCTAGCCATGCAATGGCAAGTGAATGAAGGAAGATAAGAAACACTAAGTTTTGTTTGTTTGTAATTTTTTCTTTTTCTTTTTGCATCAGTCCCTTCACAGCTAGAGACAAGATGAACCATTTTAAAGAATAGCATTATCTTGACTGTTTCGCTGCTTTCTCCTAGTGTCCTAAGAAATCTTTTCTTGTAAAAACCATGCTTCCATGCCTTCTCTTTATTCAGAAAGACCCTCTCCAATTTCTATTTCCCTTCTTCACAAAATTTACAAAGGAAATACAGATTATTTCTTTCATGTCTTTTCATCATAAACTTTTCAAAGAAAACGAAAACGGCTGAGGAAATAGCTAACACAGTAATTACATATTTTGAAGCAAATGCTGCCTTTCTTTGTTGTGATAGATTCAGGTCATTGTGAGCAGGTTACTTAACCTCTCTTAAGCCTCAGTTTCCTCTTCGATAATAAATGGAGGTGACTACTATTTATCTTGGAGGATTATGTGAGATCGGTAGTGTGAAGTGTTTAGCACAGTGCTAACTCATGGTGTAGATGTTTATGGAGCACTTCCTGTTACGTTATCGTGAAGATCTTCATTGTTTTCAGTCACCTCCCAGTAAACCTTCTCTGCAAACTTACTTGAGTAGTCCCAATAAACTTTTATGCCGGCTTTCCCCTCAGCTCATGTCACTGATCAAACATCTTTTTTCCCAGTGCCCAGCTCAAAGACGCTTTATATTTATGAGACCATATTTTGGTAACAAAAATGCCAGGAGTCAGTGGTCTATTAAAAACCTGCCATTAACTCAGGTTCCTGTCAAGCTCCTGACAAAGCCTTTACATACTGTGTAGCTATACCAAAGATTCTGTAGCATAGATGAAAATGCCTGAGTATATAGCCCTTGATCTCCTGAGCTGCATTTGGCCAATCTCCAGTCATTCGTTCTTATCTAATTAATGACATTCCTGGCACATAGGGCTCGTAGAGCACAGAATGTATCCGCATTCTGCCTGTAAAAACCCACTTTGTTCTCCACCTGCAAAAAAGTAATCTCTGCTTTTCATTTCTTTTTTGTGTCCTTTTGAATCTAATTGTTCTCCCTACCTCCCTCTCCTTTCTTTCTCTCTCCCTCCCCTTTTTCTTTCCTTCTTTCTTTCCCTCCCTTCCCCCTCTTCCTTCCTAGTAAAGGGAAGAGGGATGCACGTTGAGGGTTGGTCTGAAAGAAGGAAACTAACCTCATCACCTGAACTGAATCTAGAAGTTTTCTTGAAATCCAAGAATGATTTGCTTCAGGAAGCTAACATTACTATGTTCCTCTGAGAAGACCATGACCATCCCCACTACTACATTCTAGTTTCTGCTATTTTCCTTGCCTAGAATGCTTTTTCCTCTTCTCTTCTCCTTCCGTTCTTCAAGACTCATCTCAAATCTCACCTCTTCCGCTAAATCTTACTAACTCAGGACCTGACTGATATCCCCCTACACCCTTGTGTTGTATTCTTTTTGCTTATTTAATTCATATTACTGAACCTGGTACGCACCTTTAAAGGGTTGTTTCCCCAAGTAAAGTTTAAGTTTACTCAGAGCAGTGATTGTGTCATACACATTTTTAGTATATATTTCCATCTCTCCATTCCTTCTTCCTTGGGGATCAGGGCATGTTAGCAAAGTTGTATAACTTTTTAAGCTAAACCAAAGACAGCTGAGTACACAACTGTATATTTTGTAACATTATTGACACTACATGGACTAACACTTAGACAGCTGTTACTGTTAGAAGCCTGTCTGCAATTATAGATTGAGGCTAATTTGAATGCCTTGGCCTATACCCTATTTCATCCCAAATTTCCAAGTGATTTAGAACGTCTGAGTCTGAGCATCCAAGGCAAATCTGTGGAAGAGTCAAGCCAACCCCCAAATAAAATAAAAATCCTTGTAAAAAAAAAAAAAATCAGGGTTTTTGTTTCTTCTATTATATGCATTTGATTCATTCAGCATCTCATTTATATATCACCACCAGAAGACGAAGAATGAATGCTGGTCATTCAGGTTTTTATTTTTTGTTGATAGCTTTATCAATTTGGTTAGAGAAATAGGGAAGCTCAAGACTAGGGAAATTCAGAGACTGTGATTTCGTTTATCCATTCCTTCACTTCATTAGTTAATGACAAACCATAAAAACGGATTAATGCGTAAAAGAAAGATCACTGTGTATCCTCATAAGAAAATAATAATTGCTAAAAAAAAATGGGAGTTTTAAAAATAAAGAGGATAATAGCTAGTGAGCTCTGTTATATAAACCAAAAAATATCATTGAAATCCTAAATAAACAGGCCATCCGACAGAGGAAGATATCTGTACTCTGTAACTGCATCCTGCTATGTACAAGTTTAAAAAGAAAGAAGAGAAGACAGTGCTGAGCGAGGAGCCATGTATACCTGGATGTGCTCTATTAAAAGAGGCGCTTGATTGCTCAGTAATTGCAGAGCTAGGCTCTTGGGGAGGCCTTTGTCATCCGTCCTTGGCTGACACCAGACGATAGTGTGGCTCTGTGATAAGAAACAGAGGACCAGTGTCTCCATGGTAACTAACTGAGCTCTATATATTACACCTCATTACAAATGAGGATAGATAGTAAAAAATATATATATGTATGCACACACACATATATATAAACACAGTGAATATGTGTGTGTGTACATATATATATATATATATATCTCCTGTCTTCAATCTAAAAACTGAGTAGAATAAAAAAAATAAAAATGTGATTACATTGAAAGGATAAGGTTGATAGACCTTTTTTCCCTATTGGTGCAAGTAAATATTTCATTTTTCAGTTCCTCTGATGGTTTTGCTCTGAACCCACCCAGCTGTAGCTTAAAAGATTAATGATGGGCAGCAAAAGAACCTGAGAAGAGGCAGTGAGTGAATAGAAACCAGTACTAGAGAAGAAAGAGTACTGCCTGGCCTTTGGGACAAATAAATAAGGATTTACTAACTCCGCTAGTTTCATCCACGTAGCAGGAAAACCTGGAACCCATTAGAATGGAAACCTGGAGACTTTTATAACATAATGATTCCTAGAGTTCCAAACTTACACAGACTAGTGACAAGAAAAAAAGAAAGAGGGAAGGAAAATCAACAGTTCTCTTCTAATTTTCTCTTCTGTAGGTATTGATTTTACTTTAACACAATAAACTTTACTGTGCCTCTCCTTACATAAGACCATTACACCTATGTGTAGACCTTTATAAGGTTAAACACACTTCCTGAAAACTTAGCCTGCCTGTGTCATACATTTTAAAGAAAAAGACCAAGTTAAAGAAGTCAACAGTGAGTAAACTATTAACACCAGAAATTAAAACTTTGTATTCAAGACACAGAATGCAAATATTTGGTCGGAGAACAAAGACCCAGGAGCTTTTTGCAACTGTTGTATTAACTTCTATGTATTAGTCTATCATTAGATAAATGACTTTAAGCTCTGAAGTAAGGACCCTTAGTAGCCCAGCAGGGATTTCTATTGATCCTTGAGGTTTGTTCCTTCCCTACTTGTGTTTCTTTCTCAACCACTCTAATTTCTGAACAAGTATTTGGGTCATTGCTAGAAAGGGCATAAATATATTTTAAAAACAAAAACAGCTATCTCATCTAACCTAATTTTCTCTTTTTTTTTTTTCAAATTAAAAGTAGTTTAATTTTTACAGATTGTATGGAAAACAATGGATTACCATGTGAACATTAAGGGAATAGTTTAAAACAAGGATTTACTTTTCAGACTGTGTTACTAGAAGAACCAGGCACATTTGGTGATTTTACAGATCTTGCATTGTAATGTGACTTGTAAATTTTTTTTTCAAAATATTAAGGGGGACAACAGTTTTTGTTACATGGCTATACTCTATAATGCTGAAGTCAGGGCTTTCAGTGTGCCCACCACCAGGACAGTGTTCATTGTACCCAATAATTAAGTTTTTATCCTCCTTCTTAGTTTCCAATACCCTTTATATCTTTTTATGCCCATGTGCACCCATAGTTTAACTCCCACTTATTAGTGAGAGCATGTGGTGTTTGTTGATCCATTCCTGAGGTACTTCATGGGCTCCACTTCCATCCAGGTTGCTGTGACTGACATTATTTTATTCCTTTCTGTGGCAGAGTAGTACTCCATAGTATGTATATACCACATTTTCTTTATCTACTCACGTATTGATGGGCATTTAGGTTGATTCCATATCTTTGCAGTTGTGAATTGTGTTGCAATAAACATTCCAGCGCAGGTGTCATTTTGATACAATGATTTCTTTTCCTATGGGCAGAGACCCAGTAGTGGGATTTCTGGATCTAATGGTAGGTCTACTTTTAGCTGTCTGAGGAATCCCTGAACTGTTTTCCATAGAGGTTGTACTAATTTGCAGTGCCCCCAACAGTATATAAGCATACCTTTTTCTTTGTATCCACACCAATATCTGTTGTTTTTTTACTTGTTAATACTGGCCATTATGATGGGGTCAGGTAGTATCCCATTATGATTTTAATTTTGTTTCCCTGATGACTCGTAATATTGAACATTTTTTCATATGTCTATTGGCCATTTGTCTGCCTTATTTTGAAAAAATTTTTTTCATGTCCTTTGCCCACTTTTTGATGGGGTAGTTTATTTTTTCCTCACTATTTTGTTTGAGTTCTTTGTAGATTCTGGAAATTAGTCCTTCGTTGGATGTATAGTTTGCAAGTATTTTCTCCCATTCTATAGGTTGCCTGTTTACTCTGTTAATTATTTTATGTAACATAATTTTCTACCTTTCAGGTACTTTTTCCTGATTTCTTGCTCCTCCACATGGCTTGTGAAAACTTTTTATGAGATTCTTCCAAGGTAAGTGCATTGCATGGGGGTGACAGAAAAGGGAGGGAGAGAACATAGCTGTGTATACCCAAGTGGAATATGTCCACACATAACTTGTACACAAATGTTTGTAGCGGCATTATTCATAACAGCCAAAAAGTGGAAACAACTGAAATGTCTATCAACTGATGAATAGATAAATATAATGTGGTATGTCCTTATGATGGAATATTATTTAGTAATAAAAAGGAAGTACTAATACATAATGTCAGGTTTTTTGGATTGGCCAGCGCCAGAGAAAGAAAGATGAGCAGAGTTGAAAAGGGGTAAGCAAGAAGGCCTTTATTGGGGCGCTCCCGGGCAAGGTTCATGGGCCCCGACAGAGAGAGGCCTGGGAAATCGCATCACTCAGAAGTTTTGAGTGGGCTTATATATGTTTTTTAGAGTTGGGGGATGGGGTTTCTTTGGCGTGAAGAGTTTTGGAGTGGAGAGTGAGGAATTTCTTTGTTGCAGTTTTAGGGCGGGTATTGAGAAATAGGAGGGGCCGGTCGTATGTGTGGACTCCAGGAACTGTGACTCTTCTCAGGGTAACCATCTAGGTGTGGTCATCCTTTAACTTAGGTGGGTCTTGTGGGCATTGTTCTTGGCAGGTCTCGTGGGCTGCTGCTTTTTCCATTAGGGAGGGGAGGGGTGCCCGCCACCAGCCTCACACGTAATACAACATGGATAAACCTTGAAAACATTATGTAAATGGAAGAAGCCAGTGATAAAAGACCACTTATTACATAATCCCACTTATGGACAATTTTAAGAATAAATCCACAGAATCCGAAAATAGGAGTGGTTGCCTAGGACTTGAAGAGGACATGGGGAGAGAGATGCTAAAGGATTTGGGGTTTCATTTGGAGATGATGAAAATGTTCTAAAATTGATAATGGTGATGGTTGCAAAACTCTGTGAATATACTAAAAAGCATTGAATTGGACATTTTAAATGGATGAATTGCATGGTATGAGAATTTTGAAAATTTTATCTCCAAGTTATAAAAATAAAAGATGTAGGTGGAGAGAAAGATAGTGATCAAAACTAGGATGACCCTATGTCCTGATGACCCAGAATTGTCCCAGTTTTTGCCAAGTGGGCTAATGAATTATTAATAGCCGTGCTGTGACTTCAAAAATGTCCTGTTTAGATGATAAGCTATGTGGTCACCATATATATAACCAGAAGTACTATGACTTGTGTTATATCTCTTAGAGTTACTCAATCAAATTACCAGTTGGGGTTCTTTTGCAGGTAAAAATTCCTGTGTCCTTCCCATGGATTCTAAGTCAGTAGGTCAGAGGTGGAAACTAGTGTTTTGTATTTTTAACAGTTATCTTGGTGATTCTTCTGAATTTTTGGCATTCGTTGTTCTACTTGTTTATAAAAAGAAGTGAACAAATTATCTTTGTGGGCAGATAGAATTCCAGGAAGGTATGAGAAAGCTTTTGCAGGAAATTTGTTAAGTATGGAAAGTAGAAACAAATTCTGACTGTGATGAGGATCAAGAAAACTATGGGAATAACATAAGCACAGTGACAGTTCTAAGACATATCTACCTCTCTTCTCTCTCTTCTAAGATCAAACATATCTAATGTCCATTATTCAGTAAGAATGAGGAGGACTAACACCAATAATGGTCTACCTGGAAGTTTTTTCTCCAAAGTGGCCAAAGGCACAGTGGCTCACATCTGTAATCCCAATACTTTGGGAGGGGAGGCCAAGGGGGGAGGATCATTTGAGCGTAGGAGTTTGAAACCAGTCTGGACAACATAGCGAGACCCCATCTCAAAAAGAAAAAAAACCCACGTGTGGTGGTACGTGCCTGTAGTCCCAGCTACTTGGGAGGCTGAGGCAGGAGGATCACTTGAGCCTAGGAGTTAGAGGCTATAGTGAGCTATGTTCACTCCACTGCACTGCATTCTGGGTGACAGCAAGACCTTGTCTCTTAATTAATTAATTAATTAATTAATATATACATACATGAAAACAACCAAGTGGCCAAAAGTAGAGACAGGTGGGTTCTGGAGTACCCCTGGCTATTGCCATCTTACCTCAGGATCCGATAGCCACTGCCTTCACTCAGACCCTTCTGGCCAGTTCCTTTCTACAGCCAGACTTAGAATTTTGTTATTCTGAACCCTTACACCAGGCTTGGATAACAAAGCAGGATCCTCAAGTGAGGCAGAGCAGTCTCAGAAACAGGAAAATGCAAGAAAATTGAGCCTTGGGTCAATTTCTTTTAAAAATTATAAGAGGAACAAAGGAAACTGAGTCATAGTTTTCTAACAAATATGAGCGATAGGGCATATAACACAGTTTGAACCAAACTCTGATAAAAAGCAATCTGTCATAATATGCATAATATACATATAATATGCACATAATTAAATATTTGAAATTATTTGTGACTTACCCAAATGCAACATTAACTTATGTTTAAAGGTTAGTCTTCATTGTTCGTGTGAAAGAAGTCTTCCCAGTTTCAAAGTTAGAAATGAAAATTGTGCTGGAGAAGCTTACATATTCCCACATGTTTAGAATCATCATAAAATTTCTTGAGAACGAAAAAGTCATTGCTAACCTGTTCTCTCATTTGGCCAAATTGCTTTAATTCATACTCTTTTTTTGCTGCTTTAATCAATCAAGAAAAAGCTCTCCTGCAGATTCAGAGCTTGGAAATACACTCCTCCTTTCTCCTGTCCATACCCAAGCCTCTTGATCTCTGGGGAAAAGGTTGACATCTGGGGAGATTTCTTTGTTTCACTTTGTTGCAGCAAACTGTTTGAAATATTCCGGCTTTCTACTGAAACTTGAGTCTTCTTTCTCTCTCTTAGGTACTATCTAAAATTTTTTGATGTTTTAAAAAGAATTTGTAATTAGTTGAAGGACCTCCAGGGTGAATATTACTATTATTAAATAGCTTAACATGAATTAAACTTCTGTGATTTCTTTGCTGCCCTTTTTTTTTTTTTTTTTTTGACACATTGTCTCACTATGTTGCTCAGTCTGGTCTGCTGGTCTGGAGCTCCTGGTCTCAAGCGATCCTCCCGCCTTGACCTCCCAAAGTGCTAAGATTGCAGGCATAAGCCACCGTGCCTGGCCTAAGCTGCTGCTCTTTAATGAAACATCCTATGCATGTGTTTTAGTCTCCAATATAGTATTAGCAAGTAGCAAGACCTCTGAACAGATCAATGTGGCAATATTAATTATCACAGGAATATTTAGATGTCTAGGTTTGATGCTAGCAATGAAAATAGCAGTTTAGCATAGCTCAAAAGACAGAGATTTGGAAATTCTTTAAAAAGACCACAAAGATTATAAATTTTAATGTAGTGATGCAGAGGTACTGGATCCTGGTAAGTAACAGGAATGAACAGATTTTTTTTTTTAGGCAGGCTTTTGTTCTCTTGCCTGGGCTGGAGTGCAGTGGTATCATCATAGCTCACTGCAACCTCAAACTCCTGGACTCAATCAATCCTCTTGCCTTAGCCTCCCAAAGTGCTGGGATTAGAGGTGTGAGCCACCATGCCTGGCCCTGAGCAGCATTTTTTTTTTTTTTTTTAGAAGAAAAGCTTGTGGTGAATTCTAGGTAATCAACTTCAAATATTGGCAAGTTTAACAGAGGCTTAAGCATGAGGTTAGGCAGGGTTCTAAGATGACAGACAGATGACATCAGAAACAAAATAAATACTAGACAAGACCATGGCCTTAAATTGTAATTATAGTCAAGAAGTGAGAACATTCTAAACACTGAGGATTTCAACCAAGAGAAACAGTAGCAAGGCTAACTAGTTTAAAAAATTAGTTTTGATAAATGTCAGGAAGGATTTATTGAACCTGAAATCAGAGAACAACCACTGATAGTTTATTTGATGTTTCTTCTAATTATAATCCAGTATGTCATTTGTAGGCTTCTGTTAAGGTTCACTAAAGCTTGACAATGGACTCAGGGCAAGGCTATGATAAGGTCTTCCATTTTAAACTAATGTAAATAACATTGAGCCAGAAAAAGACATAAAGTCCATTTAAGGCATTGGTGTGTTTATAGAAGACTTGGGTTGTGTAGGAAGAACAGAGTAGCAGTAAAGAACAAAGACTTTTTTTACGTCAGGTAGACATTATTAATATTTCTTTCATTTCCTTTTTATGTGATTTTAGGTGGGCTTATGACTTAATTTGTATGGACCTTTGATAGGCCTACAGTTATCTTTAGTAGATATTTCCAGTTTTCTAATTGATTTTTCCATTTTACAGTCCTTCCAGTAATTTTTTAAAGTTCCAGTGTCTCCACATCCTCACCAACATTCTGATGAGTGTGTGGTGGTTTCTCACTGTGATTTTAGTTTGAATTTATCTGATGACAAATGATGTGTAGCACCTTTTCATATGCTCACTAGATTCTTAGATACTATATTTTGTGAAGTGCCTGTTCTAATTTCTTTTCTGTTTTTTGAAATGAGGTTTTTGAAGGCTGGGCACAGTTGCTCATACCCTTAATTCCATACTTTGGGAGGCCGAGGTGACATTTGAGGCCAGGAGTTCAAGACCACCTTGGCAACGTAGGGAGACCCTATCTCAAAAAAAAAAAAAAAAAGAAAAAAAATTAGCTGGCCATGGTGGCATGTGCCTATAGTCCCAGCTACTTAGGAGGCAGAGGCAGGAGAATTACTTGAGCCCAGAAATTCAAAGTTACAGTGAGCTATGATCTGGCCACCACTGTGCTCCAGTGTGAGTGATGGAACGAGATCCTGTCTCTCAAAAAAAAAAAAAAAAAAAAAAAAAGAAAGAAAAGTGAGAGTTTTTTATCTTTCTTATTGATCTGCAGTTTAAAAAGTATATATTTTAGTATATGAATTCTTTATTGGATATGTGTATTGCAAATATCTTCTTCCAGTCTGTGGCTTGTTTTACTCTCTTAATGGTGTCTCTTGATGAATACAAGTTCTTAATTTTAATGTAGTCAGATTTATCAATTTTTTCCCTTTATATTTGGCACTCTTATGTCCTGTTTAAAAAACCTTTATCTATCCTAAGTTCTTTTCTAATACTTCAGTGGCTTTATTTTAAAGTTTAAATCTTTAATCCATTGAGAATTTATTTTAGTAAGTGATATGAAGTAAGGATCCAATTTTATTTTTTTCCAAATGCTCTTTCAGTTGTCCAGAAACATTTCTTAAATAATAATATTTTAAGTGCCACCTTTAGGGGATTTCTAATCACAATAATCATAAGTTTACGGTATGAAACACTATAACACTTAGCAATGTTCAATAAAATAGTAAAACACCAAATGACACAGGTAGTCTCAGAAACAGATAAATATCTCTGTGAGCCAAATATAGAACAGAAAAGCAAAACAATGAGCAGAGCAGATTTGAAGTCAGTGGTGTTCTCTGTTGTAGATCTTTTTTTTTTTTTTTAAAAGGGCAGTACTTGCTGGGAGTTTAGCTTCTGTGAGATAAGGAGTAAAGGGTTCCATATGAACAAGGGGTGTGAATCCCAATTTCCTCATGAAACCAGGGGCTGGGGTAAGGGATCTTTTTATGAAAGAAGGCTGGGAGGAAAAAGATTCTGGTCACTCCACTGGACTGTGACTTTCAGAGCTTCGTGACAGTATGAGTGTCATCGCTAATAGTGACTTGGGACGGGAATCCTAACATGCCATTATCTGACCTCATTCTGAATTGGGGTATTAGGATTTGGGTAAAGGGAATCACAAAACTACCTGACCAGGGCCTGGGTTGAATGGAGAGGAGGAAAAAAAAAAAAAAAATCAGGCCCAAATTCCATGCCTATGGATCAGGTATTCCTTAAGGCCCTGGATAGTGGTGCTGGCTGAGGCCCTCAGAGAAAGAAAGGCAAACGTACACCTAGAATAGATATCAATTCCTGTGAGGGAAAAAGAAAAAACAAAACCACTGGCCCTTCCAGGTTGAAAAGAGCTCAGTGTAATCAACTTTCCATCTAATGGCTGGTTGTCACATTGGTGACTCAGCATTGACATCTCTTGCTGGCCAGTTTGCACATTCAGAGACAACAGTAGCTAGATGAGCCTTGGTGAATGGGAGTCCATACTACTGAGCTCTGAGCTCATGTATGGCCTCCATCTATGCCTCCATGGTCACTTCATTCATGGGCCATCATGCTAGGGTAGCCAGTGACAAAAACTAGCTACTATTACCTCACCTGATCATCTGTTTACTTGATTGTTTAATGCTCCTTCCATGATAGATGCTTCCTGGTGAGCATTAATGTGTGATACAAAGATCTTCACACTTCATGCCTATTCTCACAGGCATATCCATACATCTCTACCCCAGAATTCCTTGTCTCTGCATCTTTGAACCTTCCAGCATTCTGACCAGTAGGCCAGGCCATGTGTCCACGTATATGTTGTCACAAGCCACTTCTCTTTCCACACAAAATGGATGACCATTGCCTAAAGCTCTGACCATAGGGAAAATTTTTGCTCTGCACTCTGTTTCAAGGCCACCCTTCAGTGGGGTTGTAATGCAGCTGCCATCCACTTTTGGCTTGAGTCTAACCTATCAAAATTCAGGCTTTATCCACTTCCTTCACAGGGTTGTACATACATGTATTTAGGTGTGTGCACATGGGTTATAGGTTATACACGGCCATACGTGTGAACTGAGGCAAGGGCTCTGGTGAACTATGGTGAATACGGGGATCTGTTCATACAGCTGACTTGTGCCCTCTGGTCCTGCTCATGATTATCCTGTATGTAGCATTTCTGTCTTACAGTGGACTACTGGTGAGCCATCGTAACTTTATGATGTACTTAGTTCAGCAATTCTGGACATATGGTCACTAGGTGTCCCATGGTCAAATGTTCCATTTCTGTTGGTCCCAGTATGATATTAGAAGCTGTTTTTTAAAAGTCATCTAATTTTATTCTGTAGATGTCACGACCTTGCTCTAGGACCCCAGGGTCTACGTTGTGATTCTTCCTCTAGAGCTTGCTATAAACACTGTACTTTTTATCATGACTGATACTTACAGCATCATAGGATCTGCTGGATTGCGTGACTCAAGTGGCTGGGCCACTTGCACCACAGCCTGTACCTTCCTGTTCCCAGCCCCACTCAAAGATCGCAGCCTCCTATGCTTCCTGATACGTGGCCCAGATCAGTATTCCTATTTGTGGAATGTGTGGCCTGCAGAACCTAAACAGGGATGGTATAACAAAATACCATAGCCTGGGTGACCAAAACAACAGAAATTTATTTTTAGAAGTCTGAGTTCAGGGTACCAGCACAGCTGGGTTCTGGTGAGAGCTGTCTTCCTGGCTCCTGCTGTTGTCTTGCTGAGTCCTCACATGGCAGAGAAAGAACTCTGTTATCTCTTTTTCTTTTTATAAGGGCACCAGTTTTATTGGATTGGGGCTCTAACTTATGACCTCATTTAACCTTAATCACCTCCTTAAAGCTCCTATCTTCAATACAGTCACATGAGAGGCTAGGGCTTCAACATATGAATTTGGTGGGGGATATAATTCAGTTCTTAGCAATCGTATGCAAGGGTTTATTTCTGTGTTCTCTATTCCATTTGGTCTATATATCTGTCTTTATGCCTGTACCACACTATTTTGATTACTGTAGCTTTATAGTAAGTTTTGAAATCAGGGACTATGAGTCTTCCAACTTTGTTCTTCTTTTTCAAGACATTTTTGGCTACTTGGGGGTCCCTTAAGATTCCATATAAATTTGAGGATGGATTTTTCTATTTCTACAGAAAAGGTCACTAGGATTTAATAGGGGTTGCATCAAATCTACATACCGCTTTACGTAATATTGACATTTTTAACAATATTAAGTCCTTCAAGCCATGAACATGGAGTCTCTTTCCATTTATTTATGTCTGGGTATTGTTGTGTTGCCCAGGCTGGACTCAAACTCCTGTACTCAAGCAATCCTCCTGCCTCAGCTTCCTGAGTAGCTGGGACTATGGGCACATGCCACTGCTCTGATTAACATAATCTTTTTTATTGGTATTAAGGCCCCACTTTTATTTCTGATTTTAGTTATTTGAATTTTCTGTTTTTCTTAGTCTGTTCAGCTAAAGGTTTGTTTATTTGTTAACGTTTTTGCAATTTCTACTTCTTATATTTTGATGGCCTGTTACTAGATGTGTAAACATTTATAATTATATCTTCTTGCTGCATTTAACCTTTTATTAATAATGTCCTTCTTTGTCCTCTGTAACCTTTTATAATTTAAAGTCTGTTTTGTCTGATACTATTATAGTTCCCGTGCTCTCTTTTTGTTTCTGTTTATGTAGAATATCTTTTTCCATGCTTCCACTTTTTAACCTGTTTGCGTCTTTGGATCTAAAATGAATCTCTTGTAGACAACCTATAGTTGGATCATTTTTCAAAAAATCCATTCTGCCAATCCCTCTTTTGTGTTTGGAGAGTTTGGTCCATTTACATTTAAATTAATTATCTATATAGAGGAACTCACTTCTGTCATTTTGGTATTTGTTTTCTATATGCCTTGTAGCTATTTTATCCCTCATTTCCTGCATTACTGTCTTCTTTTGTGCTTAGTTGGTTTTTTGTAGTGAGATGTTTTAATTCCCTTTTCATTTCCTTTCATTTATCTTCTATAAACATTTTCTTTGTGCTTGCCATGGGTGTATACATTTAACATCCTAAAGTTATTACACTCTGATTTGAATTTATATCAGCTTAACTTTAATAACTTACAAAAACTCTGCTCTTGTACAGCTTTGTCTCCACTCACTTTCAGTTATTGATGTCACAGCATTACATCTTTATGCATAGTATGTCCCAAAACATAGATGAATAATTAGGTTTTTTGCATTAGTTTCTTAAATCATGTGGAAACCAAGAAGTGGATTTACAGACCAAATTTCAATAGTTTTTAGACTAATAACTTTTAAAAAATTACTTGTCTCATATCATATAGAAAACAAAAAATGGAGTTTCAAACCAAAGTTACAATAACAGTGTTTTTCATAGTTGCCAATATTTGCCTTAATTGAGATCTTTATTTCTTTATATGGCTTTATGTTACTCTCTAGTGTCCTTTCATTTCAACCTGAAGGGATTCCCTTTACCATTTCTTGAAGGGTAGGTTTCGTGTTAACGAACTTCCTCGGCTTTTGTCTATCTGGGATGTCTTACTCTACCTCACATTTGAGGACAGTTTTGCTGGATATAGGATTCCTATTGATAGTTTTTTCTTTCAGTACTTTGAATGTATCAGCCTACTGCCTTTTGATCCAATGTTTCTGATGAGAAATCTGCTGGTACTTTTATTGAGGAACTCTCGTATGTAATGAGTTGCTTCTCTCTTGCTGCTTTGCAGATCCTCTGTCTTTGGCTTTGGACAGTTTGATTCTAATGTGTCTTGGTGTGTGTCTCTTTAACTTCATCCTTTTAGAATTAGTTGAGCTTCTTGGATGTCTGTATGCATGCCTTTCATGAGATTTCAGAAGTTTTCAGTTGTTTTTTAAAATAATCTCTTCCCCTTTCTTTCTCCTTTTCCTTCTGAGATTTCCATAATGCATATGTTTGTCTGCTTAATGGTGTCCTGTAGGTCCCTTAGGCTGTGTTCACTTTTCTTCTATCTTTTCTTTCTGTTTCTCAGACTCATTAATTTCAATTGTCCTATCGTCAAGTTTGCCGTTTCTTTCTCTTACCGTCTCAAATCAGCTTTTCAATGCCCACGGTGAATTTTTCATTTCAGTTATTGTACTTTTTAGTACAGGAGTTCTCTTTAGTTTTTTAAAAATGTTTTATATCACTTTATTTCCACTTTGTTTATACACATTTATAAAAAATTTCTCTGTATTTTCCTTTAGTTTTATGAGAATTTTGAAGATAGTTGTTTTAAAATCTTTGGTAAGTCTACCATCTGGTCTTTCTCAGGGACAGTTTCTGTTGCTTTATTTCTTTGCTTTGAAGGGGCCATACTTTTCTGTTTCTTTTTATGCCTTTGGGTTTTTGTTGTTGTTGTTGTTGTTGTTGTTAAAAACTGGAGATTGGAATCTTATAATGTGGCAAGTCTAGAAATCAGATTTTCCCTCTTTCTCGGGGTTTGCTTTTTTCGCCCCGCCCCTCCCTCCTTTCCCCGCCCCTCCCCTTCTCTCCCCGCCCCTCCCCTTCTCTCCCCTCCTCTCCGCTCCTCTCCTCTGCTCTCCTCTCTTCTTTTTTTTTTTCTTTCGTGTAGTCTATCTCTGTGCCTGAGATCAGCCTGAGGTATAAATGTAAGGTCTTCTCAGGTCTGTACTGAGCCTGTGCCTTTTTCTAAATATGTGTGCTTACTTCTAAATTCTCTTCTATTATGTTTTTGCTGTGGAATGTCTCCCAAAAGGGAAAATAGAGAAAAATGAAGAGGAAAAATGATGTTGGCCATCACAATCTCCTAGAAGTTGCATCAGCTCCAGAGGGACATGCAGCAGTGGTAGTGAGGTGGTCAGG
The DNA here is from genome assembly GCF_041146395.1 of Eulemur rufifrons. Lineage (NCBI taxonomy): Eukaryota > Metazoa > Chordata > Mammalia > Primates > Lemuridae > Eulemur > Eulemur rufifrons. Next base: position 14,291,830 of record NC_091005.1, on the reverse strand, counting down.
GTTGTGACAGTGGCTTCTCGCCCCATGTCTACACCTCTGCACTTTGGAGGTCAGGGTCCTTATTGTCCACCCTGGCTCTGCACATTGTGTGTAGCTGCTGCTGTAACACATGTGGGACTTCCTGGCATGGGGCTGGAGGGTGAATAAGCTAGCAGTTGAAGAGCTGAAATTGACCCAAATTAATTAACCGTCCAAGCCTTTCACTGGAAGTCGGAAGCCTTTGAATAGACTCCACAGTTCCAAAATAGTTACATCAGATGGTTTCTGCCAGGACAAATGTCTAGGTAGGGAGACTAATTCCCAGTGCTTCCTACTCCACCATCTTCCCAGAATTCTTCAGTCCTGATTCCTTTTTGTTTAAGTATTCTTCCTATAATTTATCTCTTTGTTCTCACATTTTACTGTAAACAGCAAGAACAAATTAGTAACTTCAACACTTTCAGAGTCTCAGCTGGATGACCTGGTTAATTCAATACACGTCCGGTTTTCCATGTTACTGAAAGCAATAGTATTGTTAAGCTTTCTACCACTACATAACAAGGATCCCCCTTCTGCCACTTTCTAGTAACATATTCTTTACTTCCTTTTATGTCCTTATTAGCAGCATCCTCAAAGTCAAGATTTCTACTAATAGTCTGTTCAAGGCAATTTAAGCTTTTCTTTAATATGATCCTCCGAATCCTTCTAGCCTCTGTTCATGTCTGGTTCCAAAGCCAAGGCAGCATCCCACTTCCAGGTACCAAAATCTATATTAGCTATCTATGGATGTGTGACAGATCATGCCAAAGTTTAGTGGCTTCAAACAAAATCATTATCTCAGTTTCTGTGGGTTACAGATCGGCTGGGCCTTCAGGCTCAGAGTCTCATAAGTCTGTAATCAAAGTGTTGATTGGGGCTACAGTCACCTTAAGGCTCACTCACCTGAGGGAGGATCCACTTTCAAGCTTACTCACCTGGCTCTTGGCAGGCTCAGATCCTCATTGGCTGTTGGCTGGAGGCATCAGTGTTTTCCATGTGAGCCTCTCCACAGAGCACCTCACAGGTGGGCCAGTTGGCATTCCTCAGAGTGAGGGGCGGAGAAAGCGAGAGAGACAGTGAGCAAGACAGAAGCCAGAGTCCTGTAACTTAATCTGGGAATTGATGTCTCATCCTTTTTGCTGTATTCTTTTGGTTAGAAGAGGGAAGAGACTATATAAGAACATGAATACCAGGAAGCAGGGGTACTAGGGGCTATTTTACAGGCCGTTTAGCACAGTAGGGTATACCTTTTTAAAAATTATTATTAAAAAGCACTCTTTATTTTGGAATAGTCCTTTTTGCCCTGAGTGCCTGTTTCCCACAACACTCACCAGTAAGGCATATTAGCAGCCTTTGGATGTAATAGATCAAGTGTTCATTTAAATTTTTTAAAGTGAGGTTGAGCTTATTTCCTATATTTAAAAGTCATTAGGGTTTGTTTTTTTTTTTTATGTGAAGGGTCTGTACATGTCTTTTGGGTACTTTTCTCTTGCATTACTAGTCTTTAGTTTTTTGGGTTTTTTTTTTTTCCTATTGTATGAGGAAATTAGCCCCTTGTCGTATAAATATGTGGATATTTTTCTCACTTTGTCATTCATCTTTTGATTTTGTTCATGATGTTTGTGTCAGCAGATTTTTTTAAGATTTTCATATTGTCAAATTGATCAAGTACCTCTTTTATAGAGGATTCATACCCTTAAAAAAGAAATCTGTTCATGTATTTCCCGCTAATTTATCTTTGGTATCTCACTATTACTTTTTATAGCAGCAGTCCCCAACGTTTTTGGTACCAGGGACCATTTTCATGGAAGACAATTTTTCCATGGACCAGGGAGGGGGGATGGTTTTGGGATGATTCAAGCACATTACATATATCGTGCACTTTATTTCTACTACTATTGCATTGTAATACATAATGAAATAATTGTACAACTTACCATAGGTTGGGGACCCCTGTTTTACAGGATAAATTTGAATCTCCTTATCCTGATATTATCTCATTCCTACTTAGCTCTTTCCTTTCACCTGCTGTACAAATTCTTTAAGAGTCCCACTGAAGTATCACCATTCCTCAACATCCACATCTGTGTTCCTCTCTGATTCTTTTGCATGTGCAGCATAAAGGTAGGGTCTACACTGAAGGAGATTTTTGTAGGCCCAGAGTCTCATGTAGTACGTGACATGCTTAGTTTGTTGAATGAATAAATGAGTGAAATGATTAGAAAACAGTAGTTTAAAACAAAAAGAATACATGATCATCACATTGTTACCTGTTCTTCTAATTCTCACCTTTTCCAAGAAGACAACATAACTATGACAGTTCAGTTTTATAACTGTCTCACAGTTTCATACCCCTAATTGTTGTCTGAGACAAAATGCTAAATGGGTTTCTGTGGCAAAGAAAACCAGCAGCTAAAGAATTCATGGTCCCAGTCTCCCTGGCAGCTAAGTGTGCCCCAGTGATTAGGTTCTGAATAATGGACTATGAGAAGTAAAAAGTACATCTTAACACCTTTGAAATGGAAAGAGTGTGTCCTCCCCTGACTTTCCTCCCCACATGGGAATGTGGGCATAGGAGCTGGAGAAGCAGCCCTAGACCATAAAATGGAAGGTGTGTGTTGAGAATCAAAAGCAAAAGGATAGAAGGAATCAGGCTACCTGCAATGATGGCGTCACCTTTTCAGCTCTGTGCTGCCAGTGCTCGTACTGTTATATGAGACAGAAATCAGCTGCTATCTTGTTTAAGCCATAATTATTTTGCCCTTTGTTATAGAAATCAAGTCTGTATCCAAACTTATGTAATGCTCTTAGGTATCCCATCTTCCCTCTGGTATCCTTCCCTGCTAATCCTTTGTAACAAGTTGGTATCTGGCAGTTAGGGAATTGGAAGCATGGAAGATTTGGATCAGGAAAATTATAACAATATTATAAAACTGAAGGAGGAAGAGGATGAGGGGGAGAGAATGGGCGGTGAATGTCAGCTGAGGTCATCATTGCAGAGCCAGTTGTAATGAAACCTGAAGCCTGCTCCCTGACCGTGATGTAGAGTCACTTAGGAACCTCTTCAGGATCCGACAGGGATAGGTGAAAAATGGACATTTTGGAAGAATAAAATGGAAGGAGAATGGTATATAGTAATGTGAGGAAACACATACTAAAAGAGCAGGCTAGGTTCTAGTTTGCAGCAGTAATGTAATGAGGCCTAAAGCCTGTGATTGTTAAAGTAAAACAGTCAAAAAATACCAATGCAGGGGGAAAGGGCAAAAGATACAATGCTGGCAAAATGGACTCTGGGCTCCTATTTCAGGCACCTGGTTTCCATTAATCTCTCATCCCAGTAGATTCTTACAGTGCCTCCTGCCTTTCCATAACCTTGTCCTGAGCTGGTATGTAAATTAAACCAGCAGCATTAATCTTCATAACATTATAGCACAAGAAATGAAGACAGTAAAACTTGAGGATGGAGCCAGTGTCCATAGGATCCAAATATGTAGTAGCAGAATGCCCCAAATAGATAACAGGGATGAGAGAAAGAACTACCATAAAATCAGATTTTATTTCCTTCTTTGAATCCCTACCTTCCCTTTACCCCTTTCCAAAATATGCATATACAGGTCGTGTTAAGAAAACTCTATCCAGTTGGCCTTTTTCCAAGACAAGGGTACAGCTGGGCCAAAGGGCCACATGTTGAAGTTATTAATATGCCTATCCCCTTCTCCCCCACTGAGTTCACTGATCAAAGGCCCTGCCAGAGCAGCAATGGATGGCCTCGCATAATGGGAACTGAAATTCTACTTAAGAAACCAGCTTTGCCAAAACACACTACCTTTTTAAGTGAAACATTCCATGCACATATTAACCTGATTACAGAAAGGAAGGGGGATCTTTTTTCCCTCTGTACCCTGCTAATAATTTTCTGTCAAGTCTGATTTGGCTTTAGCTGCACTCCAAGTTCTTGTGATGTGCCTCGTTCACCAGTAAACTAAAAACAGAAGGTGCTGCATAAACTCTGAGACAGGATACTCCATCTATGAGTACAGACGCTGCAGAATTCAGTTCCCTGCCAACAAGGAAGGCCAGTGACTTTTCCAGTCTCTGACAACCAGCAGCCTGCCTCTCATTCACACAGCGAAGGAAACACATGGAGAAAATGGTGGAAATAATTAAGGGTTCTTAGGTTTAGCAGAAGCATTGACTCATTACACGGGGCCCCTGCCTCAAAAGGGGGTAAACCATTGTGCTTATTAGAGAAAAGAATGAATGGTAACAAAGCATTTAAAAGTCCCAATCAGTTCCAGCCCCAGGTTGTGAAAAGCTGGTTAGGTAAGAAAAAAGGGAAACAACCCAGATTCAAAGGAAGCAGTATCATTTTGCTCTGCCTGATAAATAGAAAAAAAGTGTTTCGTGATCTATTTCCCTTATATTCCAGGATAACCTGGATCCTGCACAGCTGACAAAATTTTGTCTTCAGTCACGATATCAAAGATCTATGATATTATGCAGTTGCCAAAAGTGAGGGCCTGTCCATGAAGAGTCTGAGCAGGATTGTCACTTTTCTTTTAGACACATCTCAGAAGGCAGTCCTTGTTGGAGGATAGTCAGATGTGCCAGGGGGCTTCTTTGGAAAGCTCAAAGCACAGATTGCAAATTCTTTTTCAAGTTTTACAATCACCCAAATTTAAATCATCTTTGCCTGCAATTGTAGACATGGAGAGACTCAGTTTTCTCAGAAAACAAATATGTCTCATAAGGATCTCTTCCACTCCTTCGGTCCTCTTCTCTGCACAAACTGTCAGGTGCTGAACAGTTGATAAATCCTAGGGAAGTTCCAGAAATGCCCCAAACAAACAAAAGGTAAATATTAAGGGCAGTAACAGTCTACGCTAGTCATTTACTGTTTGTATTTGGCAACTGTTAAAATAATTTGTTAATAAGGATCCAGGAAGATCTTTTTCAGTGGTGTCTTGCAAGACTTTAGAAGCTGTCCTACCAAAACACAGAACACAAAATTAAGGGGGTTTTTATCTGAAGAAAGGGTGCTATTAGGTACAGGATAGTGTTAACAAAACCCTCACATAATTAGACATGATATTTCATTCTTCTTCATACATATGTTGGCCTGTTTTTGTTTTTTAAATATTTTCTCCTATTATGAGAGCTATTAGATTAACCTAGCGTGGATGTCTTAGATTTTCCAGACCATGTCTTTCCTGTGTTTGGTTTTCCTGCTGACATCCCTTTGGGCTGTCTTTCTAGAGCCCTGAAAGACTCATTGCTTTTCAGATTGGAATACCTCATATTAATGCCAGGACTAACATTCTGTTCTTCTTGGGCAATCAGAGGAGACCATATTCTAGATTGACACTATCATAATTTCACAAAGTTATGGTAGAGAAGACAAAAGGTGGTTACTTACAAAAACACACTTGGCCTTTGAATCTTGCTTGTCTCTAAAGGGGGAATGGACCACTGATGGAATTCACAACCATGTCAGCCATGAATCTGCAATGATTCACTCCTTCGTGGCCTCCTATAAAGAAGAGCATGGCTTTAAAGTGCTGAGTCCAAACCTAAAATTGAATATAGTAGTATGATTTGATCTTGAGTGCCTACCTTTATAAATTTTAGCTATACTGGTTATATTTAGATATCAAAATGTAGAAAATAATTTGTAAATTCTTGCTAGGAAATCACAATTTTTTGTACATTAATATAGACAGTCTTTATACCTGATGGAACCTTAAATTAAGGGGGGAAAAAACCAAAATGACAAACTATGAAATAAATCATTATTTAAAGAGAAATTTAAGAAGTGAGGTTTCAGAAAATATTTGATTTCCTTCAGTAAATTTCTTTCATTTATCTTTATCACATTATGTTATGGTGTGTTTTATCGAAAGAACATTTCAGCAAGGTAAAAAAAAAAAAAAGGGCTTGAGCAGCGTGACTACCCTACTTGAGCTTTTTGACTACGAAAATTCATAGAAGAGGAAAAGATGTCCTGTGGTTCCCTCTGTGTATTGTAAGGTAGGGCATTTATAATCAGTCATTGGAAATGGGATCGCAAACCACACACTAACACACACACACACACACGCACACACACAGGAGGGAGGAAGGGAGAGAAAGAGAGAAAGAAAGGAAAGCAAGCAAGCAAGCTGAGGAGTGTGCACATGTAGTCCTCATTCAAAAAAGGATTTGAGACAGCAAGCTGAGGATAAAGCAGGAGAATAGAATAGGATGACCTAGTGATGGAAACAAAAGCTTTACATAATGGGCCTTTAGGAAAGAGGATTAAGTGAAGTGGTCTCAGCTGAATCAGTTTTAACTAGTACATAGAATTTTCTTTCTTTCATATTCATAGCATTAAAACATTACTAAAATTACTAACATTTAACTAAATTACTAAACACATTACTAAGTAGGAGCTTCCTTCTGATTGTGTCAGTCTTTCTTCCTGTGAGTATTGCCATCTAGAAAAGTTTTTGTGAGTGTTTAAAAAGCCCATAGTAATTCATTTCCAGCAATCCAAAAAGAAAAGAAAATTTTTAGAAAAATCTTACTACTGTTTAAGCTCTACAAGTATGCAGCCACCTCACGATTCTGGGCATTTGCTTTAGTAGATTCGCTTTGCCATTGTGTTTAAGTGATATGGGTGGGAGTAACTAGCCAGGCTTATGGGAGAAAAATGCCTTTATGGCCAATAAATATCAAGATCAAACCGAAAGTAGGTCAATGACATACTTTTAAGCCTTGTCAAGTCACCTGTTGGGTTCTGTTGTGCCCAGAACCAAAGTAACTTTGTATCACTAGTGTGTAAAACTTTACTGTGGCATCGCTGTACCAAAACATTTAAAACCAGGGACATGACCTGGTACAAAACAGCTCAAGGGGGTAAGCTGTGGTGTCAGGAAGTAGCATTTATACTTAAATCTCTTCCTCACTGGGATAAACCTGAGATTGACCAGTTTTCTTGGCCCACTGTAATATTAGGCACATCTGGGAGAACATGTAATTCTTGTTTTGTTTTGTTTTAAATAACATTTAAAACACATTTTGTAAAAATAATATATTTGGTATAAAGTTCAACTAGTAAATAGGGAATACAGTGAAAATTAAGTCTCTTTCCCATCCCTGAGCCTTTAGTTCCTCAAAAGCAACAATTGTTAACTCCTGAATCCATCAGATACTCAACATATGTTCACTGGTACATGTGCGCGCGCGTTCTCCTTCTCTCTCTCTCTCTCTCTCTCTCTCTCGTATACATTGTATGTACATATAAATGTTATTTATTTCTTTATGTAAATGTTAGGATATTATATGACCTGTTATGCATGTTGTCTTTTTAAAAATGCATTTTATTATAGAAAACACACAAATACAGAAAACAGAACTTAAAACATGCAGTTTAACTGAGTCGTATAAAGAAAATACTTACCATCACCTAGTTTAAGAAAAAGGACTCTAGAACCCCAGAAGCTCCTTTCTTTTCTCTACATGCCCCTTTCTGATCACTATACTGCCTTACCTTTCTCTCCTTAGAGTAGAGGTAACCACCATCCTGGTTTTTATGGCAATTACATTCTTGCTTTTTTTTTTTTTTTTTAAGTTTTGCATGTAAGTATCGATCTGTAAGTAACATAGTTTCTAATGTGGGGCTTTTACAAAAGGTACTGCTAGGAAGAATGTTTTTGTATTGCCTGTGTGCACCTGTTGGTGAGTTTCTCTGGCTATGCAAGTAGAAGTAGAATTGCTGGGTCATATGGCATATATATCTCCGTCTTTACTGTATAATACTAAAGGGATGTCTAATTTACAGTCCCACCATTAGTTTATGAGCGTGCTTACTGCTCCAAATCTATAGCGACACTTGATATTGTCAGATTTTTAGCTGATCTGGTGGATAGGTAGTAGTGTCCCACTGTGCTTTTAATATATATTTCCTTGGTTACTGATGACATTGAACATCTTTTCATATGGTAATTGGCCTTTTGAGTTTCTTCTTTTGTGCAGTGCCTGTTCAGGTTTTTTGCCCATTTATCTATTTTTTGTTTTCTTAACGACTTATGGGAGTTCTTTGTATATCCTGAATGCTAATGCTTTGGTAGTTACTCATGTTGAAAATGCTTTCCCCTACTCTGTGGCTTGCATTTGGTATTCTTTTTAGTGTCTTTTGTTGTGTTGAATAAGTTCTTAGTATAGTCAAATTTATCAGCATTTTCCATTCTCATAAATGATTTTTAAAAAGAAATTTCCCCCTACCCCAAGGTCACGAAAATGTTCTTCTATATTAATATCTTCTAAAAACTTTATTATTTTGCTAAAAGTGACTTCAGGTCTATAGTCTACCTAAAATTCATGCTATATAGGGATCCAATTTTATATTTGTTCACACGTGAATACTTCAGATTGCCAACACCTTTTATTGAATGGAGCATTATTTTCCTATTGCTCTGAATTGCAACGTTTGTCATAAATTAAGTACCCATGTATGTGTGGATCTAATTTTGGGCTCTCTTTTCTATGTCTTTGTTCTGTTTGTCCATGTATGCACCTATTCACACTATTTTAATTACTGTACTTCTCCAGATAGTCTTAATATCTGATAGAACAAGATACTGTATGCCACCTTGTTTCTTCTTCAAGAGTAGTATGGTGGTTCTTAGTCTTTTTGTATTTCTATGTACATATTAAAATTAGCTTGTTGAGATTTTGATTAATTTGATATTGGATCTTATACATGAAATTATAAGGAATTGACAATTTTGAAAAAGAAGAACAAAGTTAGAAGACTTCCAGTACCTGATCATAGGACTCACTAGAAAGCTACAGTAATCAAGACAATGCGATATTGGTTTGGGTAGATCCAGAGATCAATGGTACAGAATAGAGTTCAGAAATAGTACAACACATACAAAGATGGCAAGGTAATTCAAAGGAGACATTATTATATAATCTTCTCCACAAATAGTGCTGGAACTAATGGACATCTATATGCAAAAAAAGAAACCCCAGATAAACCAAAAAACCCATTCATGCTTTACATCATATTAAAAAAACAAACAATAAAAACCACCTCAAAATGAATCATAGACCTAAATATAAAGCCTAAAACTGTAAAACTTCTACGAGAGAAGGAAGGAGAAAATCTTTGTGACCTTGGGTTAGCACAGATTTCTTGGCTAAGTCACAGAACAGATTTTTTGTTTAGCACAGAAAAAAAATTGACAAATCGAACTTAAGATTTAAAGCTTCTCTTCAAAATATGATGTGAATAAGATAAAAAGATGATAGATAAGCGCATGAATATTCTGTTATTCATAAGGAAAACAAATTAAAATCATAATCAGATACCAGTACAAACCTTTTAGCATTATTCTAATTTACAGAAACTGACAATACCAAACTCTAGTGGTGTGCAAAGCAACTGGAACTCACATGCATTGCTAGTGGGAGTGTAAAATGGTATAATCATTTTAGAAAACAATTAGGTAGTATATTAGTTATCAGTTGCCGCTTAATAAATTACATATATTTAGCAGCTTAACACACGATTATTATCTCACAGTTTCTTTGAGTCAGGAATCATAGAGCTTTACTGGGTGCTCTGCTTTGGGATCCCTAACAAAGCTGCAATCAGGATGTCAGTTACACTTGGGGTCCTGCCTAAGACTCAAATGAGGCAGGATTCTCTTTCAAGCTCATGAGGTTGTTGGCAGGATTCACTTCCTTGGAACTGTCAGATTGAAAGCCTCAGTTCATTGCTACCTGTTCATTGCCCTCAGTTTCTTGACAGTGGACCATGCCATATGGCAGTTAACTTCCTTAAAGTCAAGAAGGAAGAGAATACAGTTGTTGGCAAGAGAGAAGTTACAAGCTTATGTAATTGTGAAAGTGACATCCCATCATCTTTGCTGTATTTTATTGGTTTTAAGGAAGTTGCTGGTTCCACCCACACTTAGCGGAAGGTATTACACAGGGCCTAAATACCAGGAGATTGGGATAATTGGGGCTATCTTAGAGAGTCTGTCCACCACAGGCAGCTCTATAAAGTTATGTGTTACACTTAACATATGACCCAGCAATCCCACGCCTAGGTATTTATTCAAGAGAAATGAAAACATATGTTCACACAAAGATCTGTACATGGATGTTTATAGCAGCTTTATTAAAAATTGCCCCAAAACTGGAAACAATCCAAATATCCATCTGGTGAATGGATAGCTAAATCATTGTATAGCTCAGGGGTAGGGAACCTGTGGCCTTACGGCCACATGTGGCTTTCTAGGTCCTTAAGTACAGCCTTTTGACTGAATCCAAATTTTACAGAGCAAATCCTTTTCTTTTTATTAATACATTCTTGTTCATCTGTTATATTTTTATTTTATTTTTAAAATGAATGTATTTAAAATACCAAAGAATAAAGTAAGTTTCAATAAAATAATCCTCCCAGATTGACCAGAACATTTAGAACATTAGTAAGCCATAAGAGCTAAATTGACAGGTGCTACACTCGTGATTCAGTTCCAACTTCCCCCACCTAACTGGCACCGCTACTTCATGAGGCTAGTTGGCGAGAGTTTATGGGGGTGGAGTATGCTAGTCCAGGGGTCCCCAACCTATGGTGAGTTGTATAATTATTTCATTATATATTACAATGTAATAATAGTAGAAATAAAGTGCACAATAAATGTAATGTGCTTCAGTCATCCTGAAACCATCCCCACCCCTCACCAGTCTGGAAAAATTGTCTTCCATGAAAACAGTTCCAGGTGCCAAAAAGGTTGGGGATTGCTGCTAGTGTGTTAGCAGTTTTCGATAATGGTGCACTGTGTTCTGTTTGAAGGGGAATTTGTGAATAGTTGAAGCAACCTATAAAGTAGCTTATATACCGGGAAAAAAGGGAAGCCATTCAGTGATGTAGAATTTGCAGAAGAATGCGTTGTCAAACTTGTAGGATGCTTAGACTCTGATAACATTTCAAAGTACAAATAACTGCCTCTTTCAAAGAGAACTACAACTGATCAGCACCATGAATTGGCCTTCAACTTAACAAAACAACTTCATGCAATACTTGAAAAGGAAAATACACATTCATTCGCTTTCAGTGAATCAATTGACACTACTGAATCAGTGCAGGTTTTATACTTCATTTGGGTCATAACAGAAGATTTTCTTTGCTATGAAGAATTACTCACTTTGGGCACTTTTGTGAACAGAAATTGGGGAATAGGTATCTTCAACACTGTTCAAGATAAATATTGTGAAGTTGGACTGAATTTGGTGTATTTAGTGTTTGTATAGGCAGTGCACCTTCCATGACAGGAAAACATAAAGGGTTTATTGCACATATAATAAAAGTCTTAACAGATCCAGATGCTCATTTCTTTTCATTGTATCTTGCATCAGCAAAATCTCTGTGCTATAGCTACTATTTTAAGTGACACTTTGCCATAAGTTATAAGTATGGTTAACTGCATTGGTGCAAATGCAACATGGCATCATCAGTTTTGTAACATGCTAAAGTTGAGCAGTGAAGTATTCAATGTGGATTTGTCCTATCATTCTAAAGTCTATTGCTGGGACAGGTGTGAGCCAAAATTTTATCTCTGTGAGAACTGATAGTTAAATTTTATGAAGAATGGGATCAGCAATGTGAATTATTGAAGGAAGATTTCTATAGGAATGCAGCATTTCTGTGTGATATCATGTCAAATCAAAATGACTGGAATATTTCTTTGCAAGGTAAAACTAAGTCTATATATATGTGGCAAAAAAATCTAAGCATTTTGAAAAATGCTTTTTGAAAAAAGCTGTTTTTTTTTTTTTCCAAAATACTTCTTCAAGAGGAAATTTTGGATGAACATGTTTCCCCAGTTAGCAAAAGTCATTCATGAACAGGATGATATATGAGAATCATTTGAAGAATACGCAGCTGTCACAGACCTATTAATTGAAGAATATAATGAAAGATTCACTGACTTTGAGAATCATGACATCACACTCAAATTAGCATTTCAGCCTCACCTAGTTGTTATCACCAAGGCACCTAAAGAACTACAGATGGAATTGATGGAGCTGTCAATAGATGACATTTTAAAGTCATTGATGCTAATATAGATTCAATTGAAACATGGAAGATGCAGTAGAATAACCACAGCTTGAGCAACATGCCTGAAAAATGTTTTCTTGCTTTTCAGTCACTTACTGCTGCAGATCTACATTCTCCTACGTAACCCAAATCAAGACACCCTTAAGGTCACAAATGAGTGATACCCATTTAGAGGGTCAGCTGAAACTGTGGACATCCATGCTGCAACCAAATATTCAAATGCTTTCCAACAAAAAGACACAACAAAGTCATTTAAAAGATTAGTTAACTTTAAAATTAACAGTTTTCATTTTTTGAAATTATTAAGTACAAAGTAGTTAGATTTTTAGAAAATAGTGTACATTTTGAAGTATATTTAATTGAAGTTTCTTGAGTGCAGCCTTATTTGATTACAACTAAAGTAATGTGGTCTTCCAACATGAAAAGGTTCCCCATCCCTGGTATAGCCATACAATGAAACACTATTCTCAGCGGGTGCGAGAGCTCATGCCTGTAATCCTAGCACTTTGAGAGGCTAAGATGGGAGGATGAAGTCAGGAGTTTGAGACAAGCCGGAGCAGCATAGTGAGACACTCTCTCTACAAAAAATAAAAACATTAGCTGGGCATAGAAACATGTGCCTCTAGTCCTAGCTACTTGAGAGGCTGGAGCCAGAAGGATCCCTTGAAGAACCCAGCAGACTGAGGTTGCAGTAAGCTATGATCGTGGCACTACACGCTAGCCCTGCCAACAGAACAGACCCTGTCTCAATTAAAACAAACAAACAAAACAAAACAAACACACCTCCCCCAGTATTCTGCAATAAAAAGGAACTGCTGATACATGTAACAGCATAGATGAATTTCTAAAATCTTATGCTTAGTGAAAAAGGCCAGACACAAAAGATTACATACTATGTAATTCTGTTTATATTATAGTCTATAAAAGGCAAAGATATAGGGAAAGAGAACAGATCAGTGGTTGCCTAGATGGTGATTAGAAGGGGATTAACAGCAAAGGAGGGAGTTTTGGTGATAATGGAAATAGTTTATATGTTGATGTTATTGATTATACAATGTATACATTTGTCATAGGACTCTATGTAGATTATACTTACATAAATCAGATTTAAGAAAAGCAAGTAAAAATATTAGTACTCAAGGATTTTTGTTATTGTTGTTAAAGGCAATAGAGTTTGAGGTTTGGCTAGTGGATATATTCTGTTTTGCTAATGGATTTTTGGAAATTAAAAACTTACACGTTTATCTTTTTTCTGAATACTGATTTCTCCTCTATGGCAAGAATGCTTCTCAATTTATAGGCCATTTATTGAACTGAGTGAACATTCATCTCTTCCTTTGCCTTGCAATTTTGAGTGCTGAATACAAATGCATAAGTGCATAAGACTTAAAGAAATTAAAAACCATCATTATTATATATAAAAACCTAATGGTAATTAGTACTTCTACTTGCTTCCTGGACAATACAAGAACTTTAAAAGATTTTAACTCTATTTACCCTCTCCTAACCTAAATGTTTTTGTTTTTTTTTTTTTTTTTTTTGAGACAGAGTCTCACTCTGTTGCCCTGGCTAGAGTGAGTGCCGTGGCGTCAGTCTAGCTCACAGCAACCTCAAACTCCTGGGCTTAAGCGATCCTACTGCCTCAGCCTCCCGAGTAGCTGGGACTACAGGCATGCGCCACCATGCCCGGCTAATTTTTTGTATATATATATTTTAGTTGTCCATATAATTTCTTTCTATTTTTAGTAGAGACGGGGTCTCACTCTTGCTCAGGCTGGTCTTGAACTCCTGACCTCGAGCGATCCACCCGCCTCGGCCTCCCAGAGTGCTAGGATTACAGGCGTGAGCCACCGCGCCCGGCCTAACCTAAATGTTAATGTTGTATATCTTAATTCTATGTAGTTTTTTAAACTATACAGTTATTATTGTTTCATACTATCAGTAATCATTTATATTTGCCTACATACAATCTCAATATTTTTAAAATTTACATGTCTTTTTGTGTCAGATCTTTTCTCTGGGATCATTTTCCTTCATCAGACTACAGGTAGCAAGCTCTGTTTTTGTTCATTTAAAAATATCTTTATTTTGCCTTCATTCTAAGATCATACTTTCCTGGGTATAGGATTCTATGTTGGTAGTTATTTTCTTTCCGAAGATTGAAGGTATCATTTGTTTATCTTCTGGCTTCCATTGTTGCTGTTGCATTATCAATCAACTATCTATTATAAAGGCTACTCTTTTGAAGGTAACGAGTCCTTTCTGTGCCTACTTTGGTCTTTGTTTTCTGCATTTTTACTATGATACATATAATTCTTTTGTCTTTTAATTTTTTTTTCTTTTCCCTTCCTTGCTATTGGACTTTGATTCTCTGGATTTGGGTCTTTCATTATTTTTAGAAAATTCTCAGCCATTAATCTCTTCAAATACTGGCTCCTCACCAATTTTTTTCTCCTCTCTTTTTAGGATACTAATATGTGTCACATTGTCTCACTATATACTTTATATCTCTTTCTCTTTCATTTGTATTTTCTATTTCTCTCCCCACTCTCTACTCTGCATTTTGGGCCTATTTTTCTAATCTATTTTCTAATTCACTAATTAATCAGCTATATCCAGTTTGCTATTAAATTGACCACTTGAGTCCTTCATTTCAGTTACTGTATTTTTATCATTTTTATGTTACTTTATCATCCAATGAAGATATCCTTAAGCTCTTCTTTTCTCAAACGTGTCAGCATAGTTATTTTATTCTTTTTATTTGCTCATTTTAGTATCTAAGTCATTGAGGCTCTGATTCTGCTTCTCACTCATAGAGTCTAATTTCCTTGTGTCTTGGTTATCTTTGTGAGCTGGATACTGCATTTGAAAATTATATGTAGAGATCATTTTAGGTATATGATGAATGTACCTTCTTCTAGAGAAGCTTTACATTTGCTGTGTCAGGTTACCGTGGCTACTGTTTGTCCTGAAAACCAAATTTAAAGCTTGACATTCCATGGAATTCCTAGTGAATTTGAACTCAGATGTCAAGTTTATGTGAAGTCTGTTCCACCTATGAATTTACCCCAACATCACGGTTGTACCCTCTTGTGGTCCTGGCTTATTGTGTAGGGTATCTCCTGTTAGAATTCTCTTTTGTAGGGGACCCTGGACTTTAATTTTCATACCCCCTTTCCCTTAATAATGATTTCTTAATATTATGAAATTCCTAGTCATGATCAAGTTTCTAATAGTCTTAAATGTCATAACTTTTTAAAAAATATATAGTTTGGATCAGGGTCCAAATATATTTACATTGCCTTTTTAAAAAAGAAATAGGATTTTTTTTATCTTTTAATGCATAGGACTTTTTCTTCCACCTCTTTCACTCTCCTTGCACTTTATTTGATAAAGAGATATTTGTTTAACTTAGAGAGTTTCTCACAGTCTGCTTTTTATTTATTGCATCCCCGTGCTATAATGTAGTGTGTTCCTTTATACTCCATATACGTTCTGTAGTAGTTTGCTATGGCTGCAGAAACAAATACTACAGACTGGGAAAATGAACAGAAATCTATTTGTTCACATTTCTGGAGGCTAGAAGTCCAAGATCGAGATGTTAGCCCTTCTGAGGGCCTCTCTCTGTGGCTTGTAGATGGCTGTTGTCTTGTGGTGTCTTCACGTGGTCTTCTCTCTGTCCACGTCCTTATCTCCTCTTTTCAGAGGTCATATTGGATTAGGACCCACCCAATAACCTCATTTAACCTCACCTCTTTAAATACCCTAGCTCCAAATACAGTCACATCCTGAGGTACTAGGGATTAGGACTTAAACACATGAATTTGGGGTGGGGAGGGGGGAGACAATAGTTCAGCTCTTAACACCTTGGGAATTGATAGTTACATCTAGAGACTTGGTCAGTTAAGTTTTTTGTGTTGTTCAGGTAACTTCATAAATGATGTTATATTCTTCTGTATGTAGTAACATGTTTGGTTGCTTCTTTTTCTGTGACATTGTATAGAGAACAGTAGAAAATAAGATAATATTTATGCCTAGAGATGGACATGCCTTTTCTTTTTTAGGTGATTGAGTCAATACAGTCAGGAGTTAAGTTTAGTACACCATAGACATCAGCCTACTCTGTTGCTGTTGTCCTGTGTTTCGGGTGGAGGCTCAGGTATCAGGATTTTTCTCACTCAGTGTTAGGCTTATGGTAGGAGTAAGATGGGTTCTCTGCTATCTAGGTCCAACCTCAGTGTTAGGCAGGCCCTGTGTATGTTGATCTTGGGGAAGGGGCATTCTCAGTGTTCCTGCTCCTCTCCACGTGGCAGCAAACTCTACTTTGTCTGAGTGGTTGATCTTGGGTAAGAGTTTTCTGCTCTTCCCTCAGTGGTAGCAGACATCTTTGGGTATTGGTGTAGGATCCTTTGCCCAAGACTTTTTTCTGCTCCTGGCTCCCCTAGTCACAAAGTGTCTTTTGCCTATGTCCCTGGGGCAATAGGGCTAGCTGTTTCTCCCTTGATGCTTTTGCTTTGTAGGAGAGAAGGGTCTCAGGAAGCAGGAGATACTTACTAATGCCTGTTTCTGTAGAGGCGCATGGAAAAGAGTAGCAAGGGAATGCCAAACTCACCTGTGTCTGTTCCTGACTCCTACTACAGGTATTCAAAACTGATGCACTGGCCTTCAGTTGACCATTAATATTTTATTAAATTTGTAGTTGATTTCTTTGCATAGGGTTTCATAATGTTTTTCTTTCTCCTGTGCTCTGAAATGTGAGACAATTGTGAACCCCCTTTCTTCTTGGAAAGGCTTGCCCATTTTTATAATGCAAGTTACTTTATTATCTAACATCACCTCTACTAATGGACTCAAGAAAATGATAATTTTGTAGATTTTTCTAATTCTCATGCCATTCTTTTAAATTTTTTTCCTTTGGCTCATTTAGAAATAATAGTCTATATAAATTTTATCTATTTTATGGGCATGGCTTTTCTTTCCTTATGTGTAGAAATAGTATTCTGCTCTTTACCATTTTTTCTTATGATAACCTTCTATGGAATTTAACCACATTCCTTTTCTGTTGATCATTTTTACATGAAAATAGTTTTTCTGAACTTTGGGGAGAAATGGGATGAATTGTGATAACGTGTTTAGCTTCATGGCTCTAGTGATCCCTCTAGCTTCATGTTGTTTTCATGAAATGTTCAAGAATATGGCCTCATACTCTTGAGAATTCTTGGTCTGTTCCCCTCCCTTAGTTTTGTCTTTGGTCTCTGTAATCCCTGTCTTGCTCAATTTGAATTCACTTGCCTGTAGTTTCTTCTTGTTGTGGGCTTTTGTCCTAAAAGAGAACTTAATTCCCGCCCTTTCAGATCTTGTGAGAGACCATCTCATCTTGCCTGCCAGCCCCCTTGCCCCATGATGGGAGCATGCAAAACCTCTCCGAGTTTTAGCTGTTTCTCACAAAGTACCTGTTTGCTTTTTTAGGGTTTCCCTATTCTGAAGCTCATCTGACACTTCCTCCCAGATACTTGTTACTACCATGCAGGTCATGTAGTTTGATAGTTTGTCCCTTTCTACTCTAATATTTTGGGGTTTATCACTTTTTTTGTAGATCTTGTGTCTTTGTAGATCATATAGCTCTACTAAATGGAGCTCCGGAAGTCTACATCTCTGTCATCTGTACTCAACTTCTTTGACTATCGCATTTAAACAGATGACATATGGAAATATTGTTAGGAGATTGTACAAACTGAAAAATCATAAAAATATTCCATATATCTTTGTTTCTCTAATGATCCACCAGCTAGTGAAAACTGAAGGCAAACTTCAGACTTCATAATTATTTAACTCTTTGTTAGGGTTGTATTCTAGTATTCTTCCTAGGTTTGTGGTCAGGCCTAGCTTTCAAATATTCTACAGACCGCTCCATTTTAATTAGAAGAATCTAACTATGTAACTCCTTTGAAACAGCAGTTTAATACCACCTTTCAATTTGGGGACAGCTATAAGGGTTTCCATCTGGTACTTCCAAATACTTAGACTGTTCTTTATTGCAATTATTTTCTCCCTTAAAAAGAAAATGTTTGCCAAGTATAGTTTTTAATCTATCCAATTTAATTTTTAAATTGATCTCTATTCTCTATTAACTCCTCTATCTACTATAAAATGTCCCTCTCTACTTCATGAGGGGTTGAGACTAAAAATATTTTTAAATGTTATATCCCAATTTCATATAAGTCCATATATACCCACTCATGCAGTTAAGACCTCTCCCCCCATAAAAAATATAAAGATGAGGGTCAGTACCCTTTATTTCATTCATTATTTAATTAATTTACTTGGTCATTTGAACATTAAATGTAAATGCCAGTTATCGGGCCATCTGAGGATAAGATCCGTATGTGAATTGCTGCCAAACAAGATATTTCATATGCTACTGTAAGGGGTCAGAAAAGGGACTGGGCAGATGTGATGAGATGTCATGGAGTACATGACATTAGATAAACCTTCAAAGTTACAGGAGAAAGTCCAGGGTACGTTTGGAAGGTAGGCTGGTTTTAGTGGGACAATAAGTATACGGGGGAAAGTATTCTGGAACAAATATTGAGTTCTGAAATCAGGTAATGAGTTAACACTTCAAGAATTTGACTTGTCATGGATGTATTATATGTCCAATTTAAGTAGAAAGTAAGCTTTGCCAAAATAAACAAACATACAAACAGAACACATTATTTAAGTTTAGCAAAAATGACTAGTGTCTGCTGGGGCCTGATTTTTTTCATTCCCATGTATTACTCAGTACAATGAATTCATCTCAGAGAGCCACACTTTCAAATCAATGGATTTCCTTGAGCCACGTTTAGCCTGTAAAATTCTGTGTGAAGAAAGACATTGAAATGAAATGGTTTATTAGAAAAAGCTCTGAATAACTTTATGAATAGCAATAACCCTTGTAGTTAAGGAGAAGAGAGAAAATTGTGTTTCAGGGTCAGTCACACCTCTGCTTCCGTGCACTGGCTTACAACTTCAAAACCTAGGAAATGGTTTTCCCACTGTATGTAGCATTATGGCAAGACAAAAAGGTGGCTAGAAGAATTCATGCATTTACCTACCTTTCTTCCACCTCTGATTACTATAAGCAAAAGTATGAAATAGTTGCAACCCTTAATCTTAAGAAGTCAGTAACTCCTTTCAAATAGCAATTTAATACCACCTGCTGGGAAAGTTAGGCTACCGTGTTAATTCAGACCCTTTGGGAAGTTTTGTAAGTATTGGCAGCACTTTGGAAAGGTATGCAGGACTCTTACCACATATATCCAAAAAATAAATCTGACTTCAGCTTCTAGCTGAGATGGAATAGTAGAGACCAGATGTACCCTCCTAGCTGAAACAACTGAAAATCATGACGAAATATATGAAAAAAAATGGTTTTCAAGGCATTAGACATCACACAGTGAAGGACAGTGATCCCTGAGAAGCACACAAGGTGAGCCCTATGATTGTCCTACCTTACTGGCTTGGGAGACTTTCCAGGTCACAGCACGGGGTGAGGAACCTGAATGAAGCACAGCAGACTCCCTGAGTTGAAGAGATAAAGCTGAATCTAGGGAGACCAGAGCAGCTAGAATTTGTAGGTCAGAGTACAAGAAAAGAGGGAGAACTCTGGAGATCTTCACAGGGTCCCTCACAATTTTCAGAAAAGTACTGATCAGCACATGCATGTAAGGAAACTACATTAGGCCTGGGAAAGAACCAGGCAAAAGTATAAGAGGGAACCAAGAGTACCTGATGCCCATGCAGCATGGGAAACAGTTCATGGGGATGTTTGAGCAGAGTTCTCAGAAGGGTCATTCTTCAGGAGTGGGGAATAATTAACCTTAGACTACATAGTGCTCTGGTCCTGCCCCAAAAAACTTGAAAACAAGACCTGAAGGGATCAAACTATTTCCAAGTAACTTAAGTGCATCCCAGAACAAAGCTTAAGGAAATTTATAGAAATATAAAAATATCCAGCACTCGAAAAGGTAAAATTCATAATGTCTGATACCTAATCAAAGATTACCAGGCATGCAAAGAGGGAGGAAAACACAACCATGTGAGAACAATCAATCAACTGAAACTGACTCAGAACTTACACAGATGGTAGAATTAGCAGAGGATGACGGTAAAACAATTATTATAACTGCTTTCCATATATTCAGAAGTTAAGCAGAAATGTGGAAAATATTTTAAAAGACCCAGAGTAAACTTCCAGAGATAAAAACTAATGTCTGAGGTGAAAATATACACTGGATGGGATTAATGGCAGATTAGAAGAAGATATAAGTGGACTTGAAGACATGGCATTGGAAACTATCCAAAAGGCAACACACAGAGAAAAGAGTTTTTTTTTTTTTTTAAAGTCCCTCACACCAAAAAATGAAAAACCCAGAGATAGCATCAGTAAGCTGTGGGTTAACTTCAATAGCCAAATACCTATAACTAGAATCATGGGGTAGGGAGGGAGAGGAGAAGCGAGAGGCAGAAAAATTTCTAACTTTGATGAAAAGTAATTCCCCACATATCCAAGAACTCAACAAACTACAAGCACAAGAAAAATGAATAAAACTACACCAAGGCTCATCATAATAAAATTATGATATGATAAAACTAGTATAAAGAGAAAAATCTTAAAAGCAACTAGAGAAAAATATACATAAAAAAATAAGGAAGACAACAGATTTGTTATTGGAAATAATGCAAATGAGGCACCAGTAAAAAACACTATCTTTAAAGTATTGAAAGAAAAAAACCAGAATTCAGCTGTGATAACTATTCAAACAGTGTCAAACTTAGTTCCATGTAACAAAGAAACCAAACGAAGGCACTGATGACATCCTGTCTAGAGACAGTATGACAAAGCTACATTTATGGGTTGTTATCCTCAGAGAAAAGGAAAAATCACTCACCAGTCAGTCTCCATAGCCTTTACTAGCCATCTGATACCTATAGCAGCAACTGTATTTCTAAGGCCATTAATGTTTTTGAATAAAAATAGACAAGGTCACAGATAGGGCCGTACCCTTTTAAAGCCCGTATCATTGATGAGTTCTTATATGCAGAGGCTATCAAAGAAACACTCAAGTCTTTTCTCTGTGCTAGTTTACTTTTTACTCTTTTCCATGCTTCTTCCAAATATTTACTTTGCAGCTTACTTGAATAACAGTATTTTAAAAACCTCTTCCTGTGTTTAAGGGTAGAGAGGTCCCCTTGCTGCATTCTTTTGTGTGGATTCTCCTTTCAATTTTAGTTTCACCTACAAGTCATTCACTTTCATACTCCCATCTCAGATGCTACACCTCTCCACTTGTACATCTAAACCATCTCAGAACAGCAGTGGGCAAATTGTCACAACTTATTCCATGCCCTTTATTCTGTAACCCCGTATATTTAAGCTGCTCACCATTGAAGGCATGGTGAAGCAGAAATATATCTGGTCTTGCAAACAAAAGTAAACTACAAGCCATTCTTCCTCATGACCAAATGAATCACTAGAGGTCGGGCACTGAAATACTGAAATGCAAACTCCTGTGCTGTACCCCTGTACCGACTCATGAGCAGAAACCTCCAAAGGGATCTCTGCACTCTCTGAGATACGTACAGACACGACAGTGTCAGAGATTAATGTATGGCAGAGCCTCCATGGGACTTAATTATATAGATGCAGTTCCTAGACCTTCTTTGAATGAAATAAAGCAAGAGTTAGAAAGCTGCAGTCCCAAGAGACCTCCAGAAAGAAGTGGAGAGTTCATACTGACAATAATAGCAGCAATAGATATTTAGCACTTAGTGTGTACCAGGCAGTATTCTAAGCATTTTATGTATATTTATTTAATCTTCACAACAACTCTATGAAGTCGGTACCACTGTCCTCATTTTACAGTGGGAATAAGTAACTCAGTGGTGGAGCCAGAATTTGGACTGGATCAGTCTGACTCTGATACCGCCCACACACAACCACTCTTGTCTAGACTCTCAGGAAATTGTGTGCTGGGCAGGGACACCACCAGACAGAGGCTCAACACTGTTGGTGCCTTCTCCCCCACTCATTACTTCACTGGGATAAATGTCACCCACTTTGCCTACCTTATAGATGCTTTGAGGAAGAAGCAAGAAGTAGTAGTTTTACAAAGTATTTTTGCAAGTGTCATGCAAATATAAGGCATTACAGAGGGGTCAAAAACCAGCATTAGTGCACAAGGGGTCCTGGGGAAGAGTAGTGTATTGACTCTAGGAAGGCAAGGAAGAATGAGTATTAGAAAGCAGCTCGGAGCACCACAAACAGCTAGGGATTAGCCACTGATGCTTCTCTTGCTCTTTCCTCTTAGCTGCCTCTCAGCACTCATTTCTCAGGCCAAGGGATCTTGTCCCAAGAGTAAAAGAGTTCATCTGAGAGTTTGCATTCCCATGTTAATAAGGGATTGAAAACTTGGATTAAGTACCCTTTTTGTCCATCTCTTCCAGAGAGGATAAGAAGTGAAGCAGTCATAAGTAAAGGATCAAAACCAAATTTATTTGTAACGCCTGTCATTTAAAAACTCAAGACGACAGATTGAGAAACCCAAGCTAACTGGCTAGGACATCTTAAAAACATGCCTCTAGTTTAAAAAAAGAATGAAAGAAAGAAGGAAGGAAAGAGAGAAAGAAAATACCCACCTTTATCATGAAGTAAAGAATAATGGAAAACTGCCTCTACTTTAATGGTCCTGAGAGCACTAATTTCTTCGCAAGTTTTGCCGGAACCTTGGCTGGCTCATCCCCAGCAGTAATGTACAGAAGCTGAGCGAGCACATGTGTCCTGCTGTAATTAAGGCTGCAGAGCAGAGCAGCAGGTGCAAACTTCTCATCCTTCAACTTGACTCTTAAACTGCTTGTGCTCTTATAACTTAAAGTCTAAACTTGTTAAAAGTGAGATTTGGAAGGTCATTAGTCTGTAACAGGGGCTAGGCACTGCAGACATTTCTTTAAAGCAAAATTAGAAACAGCTACCTAATACATATCAGCCATTTTAAGATGTTGCCATTTCATTTTCCAGAGGGGAAAACCATTAATTCATCCACATGAGCATGATATTGAAGCCAGATTGGAAGATGTTTTTTTTTTTCCCCTCAAGAAAAAAAAGCCTTTTCAGTAACAGAAAGAGCTCCAGGTCTCTTACTCAGCTCTCTCTTAGTGTAATTTAGGTGTTCATAGATTGTGATACAAAGGGCTCAACCATCACTAATGTTTTGTTTTACTTTCTTGTTAAAAATTTATGTGTAGAAAAATGTCAATTGTTGTCACCTTTCTACAGAGAGCTGAAGCAGCAAAACCTCACCGCAAAACTAGTTCCATTTAAAATGTTTCAGTGCAATCCTGCCAGATCTTAAAATAATTATAGCTTAGGAAGGTGGACGAGGCTGTGGGTTGGAACAATTTTTATCATACTTGAAGAGAGATCAGCAACATAACTGTGTGCCAAGAAAACATATATAGGAGCCATCTACTTCTGCAGGAACACCCAAAAGAAAGGTACAATGCCTGGGGAAAGATCCAGATTTCATTAGGGACGGTGACACTGCTTGTTTGGCACAGAGGTTCAGGCGCTGGCCAGGGAACCAGCTTTCCTCTCTGAGTGTTAGTAATGCCTGTGCCAGTTGTAGAATTCTTTGAAATTTATAGTTAATAGGGTCACTGCTGATTCTTGACTTCCTGCTGGAGGAACTAAGAAAAAGACTTGGTTGGCAACGGCTGTCTGAGCCAACAGAAGAGGATTTTGTAGGTTAACTCCTAGGGAAGAAAAGATCCCTGTTGATGGAGGGCAGACCTTGCAAGGACACAGCCTGCATTGCTGTCCAAGCCCAGCTGCTGGAGTTTAATAAATTATTTACTAGCTTGTGGCTATAAATTAGAGATGAATGGAAGGCTTTTGGGCCTGATCTTGGATGTACTCCTTATGAATGAATTTCAGGTATTTTCTGCTGTAAGAGTTTTTGATGAGAGGACTGTAGTCTCTCGTATGCAGAAATTACTATTGCTACTGCTGTTGTACAGACTTTTCCTCTTCCAAATTTTGCTCTAACATAGGTTCAGAAAATTCCATTACTAAGACAGGTAAATTTAGTCAGTCATCCACTTAATTCAACTTACCATTCATATCCTTCTGTCATAAACACTAGATCCAATTCCCATTTCAGAAAAGTTGAATCTCTCTCTCCTGGCCATCAGCAAAACTTCTTGGCTTGTGATTGTGCCAAATGTCTAAAATTTTCAAATAAACATTTGAATTAAAAATCTAGTTGCTATTAAGGTGCTCTGGGGCCAAGTATTCTCCAACATGTCAGGGTAACCCCCTCAATGAAATTAGCTAGTCAGCAACATGGCCCAAATTTAAGGGTACTTAGTAACACTAAAGAGCTTACGTACATCCTTGTGTACCCTGGAGTTAAGTACTCCCTACACATGTTCACATTTATACTTCACCATCCATCCACCTTTCTCTCATGCATGCACATATGCATGTACACAAAATCTCTAACAGAGACAAGAACTTTTGCTCATATTTTTTTTAATGTATCACAATGAGCAGGAAACATACTTGATGAAATATTTTCAAAGGAGTATATTCAATTACCATCTACAATCAACTTAACTATGACAACAAAGTTTTTGTGACAAATTTTTTTTTTTTCAGTTTGAAAGTTCCATGTGGTTCTGTTTGTTAGTCTCCATGTATTTTGGTACAGTTCGAGATCAGCATTGTTACAGTAACAAAAAAGCTAACAAGACTACATTATAGAAAAACACCAAGAACATCATTTTTGGTTTCACTTGCTCTATTTTTTTTTTTGTTTTTTTTTTTTTGTTTTTTGTTTTTTTGTACATTGCAAAGGCTGTTCATATACCTCTTCACCTCAGGGTCACGTTCATTTATGCTTTCTTTCCTACCCAAACTTGCCCCCCTCCCCCCTGAAGAAAGTAAACAAACAAAAAAAACTAGTCAAAGCTTTGTTTCACAGTGGGCAGTATCTCAGCGCCAACAACCAACTCAATTTATGCTTCTATTTAAAATGTCTTAATTTATTATTTAAAAAAAATATATGTCCATGAACATCAAGTGCACTGGCTTGGGTCACTGCCTCTCTCTCCTGCAACTTCCTGCCATGCCTGATAAACTCAGGTTTAAACACATGCCGTCTGTTTTACTTTATTTTCAATTGTGTAAAACTTTGGCCACATTCATCTCTTTAAATAGCTTTTAATTTAAAAAAAAAAAAACTTCCTAGATGTATTAAACTTTTCTTTGTGTATTTTTTTTTTTTCCTTTTTAAATTTCTTTTTGGAAGGATGGATGAATTAACTCCCATTCTGTGGGTCAGTATGGTGCTGTGGCTGACGGGTGTCCAGCACCAACCCACACTATGGAGTATTTGGAAAAACCAAAAAATGGAAGTGTCAATGGAAGTGAAGAACTAATTTAAAAAGTGAATTGAGATATATCCTACCCAGCTACCTACTATGCAGCAGACAGGAGTAAATTCCCCGAGTGAGATCAAGCTAAACAGTTGAGCATTGTAGTGAATTCATGCTTTGTGAATGGTACGGGTCATAGCCCTAGTGGATGTCAGCCCACAAACATCTAACTGGCTTCTGTTTGACCTCTAATTTTCACCATCACTGACTGCTTTGCTACTTCTGGGTTAGTGCTGAGAATTATTTTTTCTCTTTTGAATGAACATATATGTGGGTGGTAGAGTTGTAGAGAAAAAGCATTAAGTGTGCAACCCACTCTAGGTTGAAACAATCATATAATCCCTTTGAGGAACACTGGTGGGTGGAAGTGCGCTTAGCTAATCTACCCAACCACCTTATTGTTGCCAAACACACCCACAGGCCAAGGCATGGCATAACAAAACACTGACAGTCACTCTTCCTCACAGAGGGAGGATGGCATAGTAGCTCAAAAAAAAAAAAAAAAACTGATGAAACCCCAAAACCATGGTTGGGGGGGGTGGGGGCGGCAAAATTACAAAGAAAAGAACTTGGTTGAGGGGGGAGGGAAAGGGACAGAAATTGCACTATTACCAAGCAATATCATTTTTAAAAGCAAAGTTTTCAGAGAAGACCTAGCAGAATTTGACAGGTAAAGCTAGTGTTAAATTGTTAATTGATATCACATAGAGAACCAAAAACAAAAACAATTTTTTTCTATATGATACAGACACAGAGTAACATACAACAGTTAAATGGCAAAAAATATATATATATTTCATAGAGTTACAAACAAGATAAAATAATGGAAAACAAAAAACTGTACAACTTTAAAATTTAAAAATGTTCATCTCAAACACAGGGAGAAATACAAGAATTCTTGTTAAAAGGAAATAGCATGTTAAAACAGTAAATGTTTTGCGTACTTGCTTTTGACACCTTATGCTACAACTGGATACTGGTATGAATAGTTAGATGGTATTCTTTAGTACTTCTACTTAAAAAAACAATTAAAAAAGGAATTTGCACTGTGCATCAGCCTAGTTAGAAATATGTACAACATTTCAGGATCTACTCTTTCATTAAACTAAAAACAAATTCATAAAAATAAAATAGTCCCGGCTAAAAAAGAAAAAAAGAAAAAAGAAATCCATTTTCAGATCTTGGAATGCTCCAGTCTTTTGCAAAGTCGTTGAGTGGCTTCAGCACTGGGGAAAGAAGCCTGAAAGGTGACCAATGGAACCTGCATTCACAGTCTTCAAAGTTCCCTTTTGAAACATAAGGAAGAAAATGAAGGGGAGAAGGATTCACACTTTCAGGGCAAGGGGAGATTGTTTCTGTTGATGTTTGGCTATGAAAGTGAAACAGCAAAGCATCTATTTGTCTCCAAAATCTATGTTTTAGCAGCACAAAGTTTTCCTTTCAAAGTTCAGACCTTTTTTTTTTTTTTTTAAAGATGAGAAAGGGTGTGTGTTGTGTGTTACAGGAATATGGATATTTAACATAAACACAAGTGCCTCACATACAGTTCCTTTTTTGCTTTCTGTACGTTGCTATCTGCTGCTTTGTTGGCTGCGCTCTGGATCACTTGCCGCTCAGACTGCCTAACACAAGGACAAAACTTTGAAGTAAAAAATGTGTCTTTTGGTATATGGAATTGTCATTAACAGTTGCCTCTCTGCTTGCAGAAGAAGCACATAACAACCTGGGAATCTTTTGTTTTACTCTTTTATTAAACTAAGTCTTGTTTGTTTAAATCAGAAACAAATTCTCAAGTAACAAGAACCCTTTCCCTTTTCTGCATCAGCAGTGAAAGGGTGTGTCTTTGGATTTTATTTAAAGCATGAAATTTCTTTTTCTGAGAGAAGAAAGAAAAAACACAAACACAAAAACCAAACCCCTAACCAAAAAGTTTTTTTAGAAAAGAAAAGCACACAGCCAAAGCCAATTACACAAACTGAAAAACCAATGCTTTAGTATAGGAAAGGACTATTTGAAGCATCTACCAAACGAGGAGGAGTACAAGCCAAAAGAAAGATAAATAAAAAAATAAATGCACAAGGCTAACAGACATAGGTAACTAGAATTGTATGCCTTTAAAAAGTTTCAACTCCCCAACCAAAAATAATCTGTGAGGATCCTAATGACCCCTAGAATCCCTTGAAATTCTTTCTTTAGTTTTATAAAATAATTTTGCAGCTACCCTCTAAGAAATGAAGGCAGCTACCTTAAGTGGGAGATTGTAGGGTGGGAGGAGGAAAGAGAAAGTGGAGTTAAGGGACAAAGGGGAGAAAAGCTTAGGTGAATCAACGGATTGCAATCTATCTGCTAGGAATGAACAAGACAACATCAAATGAGGAGCTGTCAGCTGGACCATACAAAAAGCTAAATGTACACAAAAGTTTTTTTTTTTTTCCTTTTAAATCTACCATACCGCTTCAGTTCATTTCCAATGCAACAATCTACTCAACACCAAAAATGGTCATATCTATCATAAATACAGAAAGTCAGTTTTTAAAACTTATTTTTTTTTTAAGCTACAAGTCCTCAACACTCTTTGTGTGTGTGGGTTATTTTTTTTTTCTTCTGAAAGTGGGAGTGCTTAACTTTTCCCCTTGAAATTGGCTTCAGCAGAAAAGCTATCCTTAAAAATCCCCAGAAAGCTAAAGCAGTTCACATTGTTTTTCTCGAATACTTTCTGCCCGTTTTTAAGTTAACAAAACAAAAAATCTTTTTCTGGAACCAAAAAAAAAAAAAAAAAAACCAACCAAAAACAAAAAAACCCCAAAAAACAAACCAAAAAATAATATATATAAAACAATGATTCTGAAAACAGAACAAAGTGTGAGCGATTGACCTGAGAATAAAAAGACATTACATTTCTTTTTTTCTTTTAGCAAGCCATTGGTATCTGAATGCTAAGATAGCAAGAAATTTAAAACTGTAACAAGGTGGACTGCTTTCCCATACAGTGCATGCCGGGCTCCTCTGTGCTATCAACATGGGGCGTTTATTGAAAAGGGGCAAATATACAAGGGGTTTAAGCTCCAAAGACATTAGGGAGGCCCTGCGGACTTCTGTTTCCCAGACCAATAGTACCTTCAAAAGGACACAATATAACAGGGGTAGGTTTTTTCTTTTTTTTAATATTAAAAGAAAAAAGAAAAGAAAGACAAGAATGTAAAATCACCGGCATAGATAGGTATATGGGAAAACAACCCACGCTTTTTCTTTTTTTTTCCTTTTTTTTTTTTTTTTTGGTTAGAAGCTTTGGAATTGCAGTTAGTCTATTTTTGAAATTGGTTTATTAATTTTTGTATTTAAATTCATTTGTTTGTATTGTTCATCTTCAAAGCTTACAATCTGAAGGTGTCCGTTCCTACACTGGTCAGACCACTGTCCTTGGGGCAGCTGGGGTCTTTGGGACCCTCCACCGGGCTCGCCGGTCCGTCGGACTTTTGGCTGAGATCCGTGTCAGACTCCTCCGAATAGTCGTCTGTTGGCATCGAGGGCTGAACCCCTGAGGTGCTGCATGAACTTGAGGTAACCGTTGAAGATGAGGAGAGAGGAGGAAAAGAAGGGGGCTTCGAGGCCGAAGCCCGGGAGACCACTTGCGGCCAAGACTTCCTGGAGGCGTGGGGGGAAGCGGAGGAGGAGGACGAGGAGGGGGCGGCGGCCGACGGGGGAGGGGGGCTGTCGTTTGAGTGAGCGGCAGACTGCGAGGTAGATGCGGTGCTAGGATCGGGGAAGCAGGCAGAGTGAGGTAATAAACTAGGGTGCTCTTTGGCGTTTCTTGCTGCTCTCGTGATTGTTCTGTGTTTGTGCAAGGCCGACTCGAGATGTTGACTCAGAGCTTCCTCCCCACAGAGCGCGCTCTCGCACGCCAGGCAGTGGTACGAGCCGCCACCGCCGCCGCTGCTGCCGCCGCCACTGCCGCCGCCGGTGGGGACGTGAAGCACCATCTCTTGCAGGTTCACCACAGACTGGCCGAAGAAGCAGAGGGACTTCAGGTGGCTCCTCGCCGCCTCCTCGTCGCCGAAGCCCGCCTGGCACTTGCGGCAGACCAACTTGTACTGCACCTTTGGAACAATGAAGGGGTCGTAGAGGGAGTCCGCACTTTTGCTTTCTGCTTCTGGCTCTTCAGGGGGTTTCGGCAGGAGGGGGGACACCTCACGGGGGGCGTTTTTCTGCTCTTCTGGTTTGGGGGATTCTTTGGCAGGGTCTTTGTCTGGGGAAGCAGCCCCCTGGGGGACTGGGGTTTGGCTTGCTTTGGGCTGCTGCTGCTGCTGTACTTTTTGCTGCTGCTGCTGTTGTAGTTGCCGCTGCTGCTGCTGCTGGATCGCCTCCTGCAGACTCTGCTGGTATTGCTGGTACTGCTGCAGTAGGGAGCCCGGAGACAGCCCCATCAGGGCCTGCGACAGTGCAGGGCTGTAGGGGAACAGGCCTTCCATGCCATACATAGGCTGCAGGTACCCACTCTGCAGGGCGCCAGGGATCTGGGGGGCGTAATAAGGAGAAAAGCCTGGTACAAAGTAAGGAAGGAACTGGCTCGTGAGCAACGCTGTGGGGTCCGAAGTCAAGGCTGCCTGCAGGGCCTGCAGCTGAGCAGGGTCCACCGCATACTCCATGGCCGGCAGTGGGGCTGAGATCGTGGCTGCAGTCGCCGGGGGGGCCTCTCCTTTCTCCTTCTTGGGGACAGGCAGGGGTTCCCCTTTCCCTTTGTGCGCCTTTTCCTTCTCCTTTACTTTCTCACTGTCTTTGTCCTTGCGTTGCTGCTGCGGCAGGAGCTGTGGCGTGGGTGGCGGCTGGGCTGCTGGCGGCGGGGGAGGCTGCTGCACCTGTGGCTGGTGCTGCTGCTGGGATTGGGGGGGTTGCTGAGGGGCCATCGCCATGGTGGCTTGTGCTGGGGTCGGGGAGCTCAGCGATGCTGAGGACGGTTTATTTGGTAATCCAGATGTGGGGAGGCCAGGGGAAGGAACTGTTGTGCTGGGCAAACCCATCAAGTTCGGCTTAGGAGACGTTAAAGCTGGAAGGAATGGAGATAGAGAAATCACGGGTCAGTTTGGGGTGGTGAGGCTGAAGCTCAGGACATTTATCGGTGTGACAGGCTCTCAGTTTGAGATGTCAAGGTTTAAACCGGAAGGATCCTCTCAAAACCAATGTTTTTAACAGAAGTCTGCCAGGCTCAGGGCTGGATAGCCTTACTCTAATAAGAACCCGGTCCTGGGCCAGCTCCCACGCTTCCCCTTTCAGCTAAACAACTTCCAACACCTTCCTGCCCAACATGCCACACCCTCTAGTTCACGTGGGCCAAGCATTCCCAGCTACCATTCACTCCACCCAATGCACTTAGTCTAGAGAACCCCAACTTAGCTGTTTCCAGCTGGGACCCATCAAAGCTTCACAGAAATAGTACAACCATGACCCTTCACCCCCAGAAGTTGTCTGGAAGAGAGAGGCAACAGAAGACAAGGAAAGCAAAAAACCTGGCACGGCCTCGTGGATAAACAAAACAGACTCTGCATATGTTCCTCTTCTCTGACCTCTGCTGCTACAGCTGAATGGATGCTTTAGGAGGGCAGAGAGAAGATGATGAATAGGAAAGTGTGGAGGAAGTGCCTGGGAAGAAATAAAAACAATCTATTCCAGGAAAATTGCTCCTAGTGCTGTGGCCCAGCTGATCTGCTTGAACAAGTCTGTTAAACAGTGTAACCATCTAGGAATAGGACTCTGGAGTCTTCTGGAGAAATGACTACCTTCTCTTCCTGCCCCTATTTGAATGATACACGGAAAAGCAGTGGGGCTGTAAATACTTGAGAAACCAGCCACACAGAGAGGAGAAAAGCAGTATCACAAATGGAACAACTCAAGGTGCTGACACTGTCGATTCCCAAGACACTACAAGCTACCCCAAGCACCCCTGCTTATGGGTAGCAAAGATCTCTGTGTCACCAGGCCCAGTCTACCTCTCCCTGCAAAGCCTTCACCTTCACCAGAGCTTGAGATCCTCCTTCACCCACAGGTATCTCCTGGTTTGAGTCTTCTGTGCCAGGGTAATGGAAGAGGGTGTTGCTGCTGACGGTACGTGAAGCTTCAGGTGTAGTAAGACTAGCAAGGTAGTAGAGAGAGACAGCATGGGAGGTGGGTAGACAGAGTGTTCTGGATGATGAAATGCTGAGAAAAGGCAGGAGTTGGGAAGAACTCAGAGGCAACAGCTCTCAGAACACCTCTAAGTTCACCACATCCAAAAACCTTACTTCAGAGGACATCAAAATGTAAAATCAAAAAAATCTCACAGCCCTTCAATAGTTCATTTGGACCACCTGCTACCAGAAAGCTGGCATAGGGGTTCCATAATATGACAGTGTCCTCGTGAGAAAAAAACACTCTGAAGCCCAGACCTGGGTAAAGACTACGTTAATTTCCAGCTATGGTGGTACAGTGCTCACTATTAAAACCCTCATATTTAAGATGAAAAGAACAAGATTGCTTCAAGTTGCCACACCCAGACAAACATCCATTAATGAGGGAGAGCTAAGGAAGACGTATCCTTCAGCATCACATCATCCAGTTTCCTCAATGCACGTCAGAAACCAGAGGAGAAGATGTGGCTGACTGTATTTGGAAAAATTTAGTAAGGGCTTCTTGGTCGAATTGGCACAGGCAAGGTAGAGACACAATGGCTTACGGATTCTAAACTTGGGCCGTGGCTCTTTCTGTCTGTCACTAGGCAACGAGCCTACTCTACATTTTAAGTTTAGAGCCAGAGCCAAAAGCTCAGTGGGGCAAGAAAGAAATGTCTAGTGATTTCACCATCCCATGGCTGCAGGCTTTTAGGGGAAAGATTCGGGTCAGAAGGCCTTAAAGTGACTTTGTGTATCTACAACTAATGGGCTACATAAGGAGATTCAAATTTTAAGAAATGTTTTCGGAACCGCTGCTATTTACCAAGCTCTGCACTAGCCACACTAGAGAGAATACCTCAGTACACTCTTCTCACAGTAATTCTGTGACCTTGGATTTCTGATTTGTAAGATCGGAATCGAGCAAGGTACTTCATCGTCCTGAGACTTGATCACACACCTCTGGAGTCAAACTGACCCTATGGGGATTATGGCCGACTCACTTGGGGTGTATGACCTTGAGCCCATTAATCAACCTCTTGGAACCTCAGCTTTCCACAATAGATGGCTGTAAGGATACAATGAAAGACTATATGGAAAGAGTTTAGCATTGGACCGGACATGTAATTGATGCTTAACAAATACAAGTTCCTTCCCTCCCATTCCAGATCCAGTGCTCCTGAGAGCTGTGGTTACAGTCAGGTGATCGTAACTGGGGCATGTCTGGCTGCCTCGGATGATTAAGAGCATTCCTTTCTATCTCAAGTCCACTCTAAGTGGTTAGAACCTGAGTAGCACTAAACATATACCTGTTGACTGACTGGCTCATATTGGGTGCTGTGGAAGAAGCACATAGCACTGGGAGGCCGAAGGCCTGGGCAGGAGCTCTGGCTCCTACCCTAGCTTGTTGAATGGTCTTGACCTCTCTGGGCCTCAGTTTTCTCATCTGTAAAACAAGGGGAATAGATCAGACATTCTGATTCTACTTTTTTTCACATTATTATGATACGTTGGGCCTTCCCAAGGTCCTGGGCTTCAAGGATAATTCAGTGCCTGGCCACTTTCCATAGTATGTTTGCTGGCTTATGTCTAGCTGACTTTTGCATCATTTTGTGACATTACTTGTGAACACATGTAAGTAACAACTTCTATGTCTTAATGCCCTTTTTTTTCTCTTTGAATAAGAAACTGG
Source organism: Eulemur rufifrons (assembly GCF_041146395.1). Classification (NCBI taxonomy): domain Eukaryota; kingdom Metazoa; phylum Chordata; class Mammalia; order Primates; family Lemuridae; genus Eulemur; species Eulemur rufifrons. Next base: position 14,258,391 of record NC_091005.1, on the reverse strand, counting down.
GACCAGGAACGCAGTAGCCGCATGTTCTATAAACCACCATGAAAACTGTAAAACATGGAATTAATTCAACTGGAAACTAGGACTGCTCTGGGAAGCAGCAGAGCTGCTTCAACCCCTGGGAACAACAAATTTTGAAGGCAAAGGAGGCTCGCTGTGGGGTTCTCTGCTGGTTAATGCAGGCTGTTTGGGGGCACCTGCTGACTAAGCCTCACAGAACCCTGGAGGTTAAGGTCCAATTTGGGAAAGATGGCTGGATCCAGAGAAGATGGGCGAGCACAGACAAGGAGAAAAGAGCAAGGTACACAGGAAGAATTGCTAAAACTCCCTATGAAGTGAGAATACAAGAGTACCAAGTTTGTATGATTCTAAATGGGAAGGAGTGAGGAAAGGGGAGATGGACAAGAGGAAATGAAGGGGTGACTACGGACCCCTAAAATAAGCATTAGTATTTTGGCCTGGAGGACTAACAGAAACACATGGTCTAATATAAGATTCCTGGTCAGTGCCTTCAACTGAAAGGCAGTCTTGGTAGAAACCAACAGAGCCACTGTTGTTCTGGCTAGAAGAGAACCCCAGCAGTACGGATCTACCATCTCAGAGCTTCTTCCATGCCAGGCCTGGAAGTTCTTCAATACAGTACACACCCTGGTTGTGCTACTGAACATAGGCCAGAAGAGTGGCTTCAGAAGAAACCGTTCCAACCAGGAAGTCCCATCCCTGAACTAGGAAGGCAAAGAACCACGTCCACAGCAGCACTAGGGAGACTCAACAAAACGGAAGCTTCCCCTATGCCAGCACTCAGAGGGTTTGGATGGTAGCCACATAACAAAATACTAGATGGGCAGCTATTTAACCTTGGAAAGAATCACCTAGAGCAGAACCCACCTGTGTTGGATGGAGTAAAGCCTGGTAAAGAGGGGCTGTTGAGGCCAGGGAGCAACACGGGAGGAATACCCTGGAGCGCTGGATATGCTGTAGGAAGGTTAAGGGCCTGAAGAGGGGTGTTGTCAAACATCCCTTGCTGCTGAGCTGCCAGTCCAAGGACCTCATTGGCCTTTTTAATCCGGTCCAACTCTTGTTGAGCCATCAACTGGCGTACAGTGGCTGGGTCAAAGTATTCTTTCTCCTTGTCCAACTGGCTTCCAATGGTATCTTTAACTTTGGAGATATGCTGTTGGGAAAAGATATGGTCACGTACAGACAACCGAGCGCTGTACTTGATGCCACACAAAGTGCACTCTGTTTTGGGTCCCTCATAACTCGTTTGGTTTATACCAAAATGCTTGGCCATGCTTAACTTGGACTTCTTTTCTTTTGCTCGGGCATTCTGGAACCAGACCTGAACAACTCTCTTTGGCAGTCCAATGTCATTGCCCAGGACCTCACACTCTAGCATAGTGGGCGTCCTGTAGTCATTAAAGCATGACTTGAGGACCTTCAGCTGCAGATTGGTCATCTGAGTGCGAAAACGTTTCTGCCCGGGCCGATCCCCGCTGTCGCCAGATTTGCCTGCAGATCCACTTGCACCAGGACTCGGGGAGCAGGGGTCTGCAAGGCTTGAGGTTTCACTGTAGTCCACTGTACCTTCATTGTCATATTCCTTGCTATAAAAGCTCGGGGCTGGGCTGACCAGGCCAGATGACAACCGATCTTCATACTCGGACATTGCCATCATGGCTGCTTTGGTCAACCCTTCGCTGGGTGCAGAAGAGGATTTGGTTTCAGTTGCTATTCCCGTCGCACTGTCGTTGTCTGCATTGCCCTCATCTCCAGTCGTGGTGTCTGTGATTGCTGTGTTGACGGAGGAACAGTCGTCATTGTCCAGCTTCGTTTGGTCAAAGTTTAGATTAACTGAAGACATGGAGGGGCTTTCAAAGTCTTCAATCCCCTCCACCTTGATGGAAGAAGGGCTTAGAAGAGTTCTGGGAGACAACTCCATGGTTTTACTCACAGGTGAGAGGGGGACACCCTGACCATCACTACCGCTCGGGGGTAGGTGGGAAAAGCTAGTTCCATCAAAAATATCTCCTTTCATCTGGAGTCCCCCATCGCAGTCTAAGAGCATCGCAGACAGAGTTAGGTTGTAGCCAGCTCTCTTGGCTTCGTGCCAGTGACGGGACCGGATGTGAGCCTCGAGGGCAGTCTTGGCTTTGAAGAGTGCTCTGCAAAAAGGGCATCTTCTGTGGGCCTGCGCCGGACCCACAGCCCGGAACTGTCCTTTCCTTTCCCGAGCTCGGGTGTTCTGAAACCAGACTTGCACCACACGTTTCTTCAAGCCCACCTCGTGCGCAATGTGATCCAACATCTTTCGAGTTGGATTGGAGTCCAGTAGATACTTTTGGTAGAGAATTTCAAGTTGTTCCGGAGTAATAGTTGTCCTCAAGCGCTTGTCTCTCTGAGGCTCTTCTCCTCCTGTCCCGCTGTCATTTTCGCCAGGGCTCGCGCTAGCCTTTTCCTCCAGCTTCCTCTTGAGGGTGTTCATCGTGGAGGTTGGAGTTGAAGGAGAAGTGGCTGAGCTGGCAGGAATCTGAGGGATGGCCCCAGAGAGCAGCTGGCTGGCCAGGAGTGGGTTACTGGGATCGAACAGCATGAAAGGCATATCCAGTGACCTGTCCAGAAACTGGGGGTGGATGAACTGGTTCTGCGCGCTCAGGAAATGGAGCTGCTGATGCTCCTGCCAGTGTTCAAACGATGGAAACGCCAACTTACACTGGTCACACTGGTAGGGAATTAGCTGAGGAGGTAGGTTTGCCAACTGCTGAGGAGTGGACGTGTGGAGGGGCTTGAGGGGCAGGTGGGAGAGCTGGGAAGGGCTGGGGCTCGACTGGGGCAAGGGGCACTGAGGGGGTGGGACTTGTGGAGGAGGCTGTGGCAAGGAAGGCGGGGAAGCCAGCTGTGGGAGCTTCTGCTGGGGTGCGCTGGTCTTCTGCTCGGGCTGGTCTTGCTGCTGCAGCTCTGCCTTTGGTTGTCCTTGCTTTTCTTGGGTTTGGTTTGGCTGTGCAATGGGAGGGTCAGCCAGCTTTGGTTTCTCATCACTCGCCTCTGTTTTTGAATTGAAGGTGGCCAGTTCGTCAGCCTCTGCCGTGAGCTGCAAGAAAGCGGAGGAAGCTGTGTTATTGGCTGGTGGTGCCGGGGCGCTGTAAGCCTGTGAGGGCATCGGGGTGCTGCAGGAGGAGCTGGTGGGCGTCAGGATTTCCATAGCATCCATGGAATCCTCATTTTGGCTGTCATCCTGCCCCTCCTCATCCTCATCCTTGTAACACAGCTTCTTCTGGTGCTTGATAAGATCAAAGATGCGCTGAAAGACCAGGCTGCATTTTTTGCACTGGTAGTTCAAGTTGCTCGTTCGAATGTATCTATCATTTGTAAGCTCACGCCGCTCTCCGTCTTTGCCCTCGCCCTGATTTTCGTAATTTTTTCTGGCCTTCTGTCGGGCATTCTGAAACCACACCACTATGACTCGGGTTGGAAGGTTCAGTAAATTAGAGAGCTGCTCAAATTCATCATCCTTTGGGTAAGCATTGGCATCAAAGAAGTCCTGCAAGACCCTCAGCTGGTAGTCGGTAAACCTCGTTCTTGAAGACCGCTTGCTTCCCCAGTACTCCTGCTTCTGAGGTTCCGGCGAAGGGGGCCGGGAGTCGATCTTGAGCTCCTCCAGGCTGGTGATGGGAGGATTACTGAAGTTGTAAGGGGAGTCCTTGTTACGCTGCCGCTCTTTGAAGAGTGTGTTCCTGAACCAGTGCTTGATCACTTTCTGGGGCAACCCGGACTTATCTGCCATCTCTTTGATTTGCTCTTCACTGGGCGAGTTGTTAATGTCAAAATACTGCCGCAGGACTCGGAGCTGGTCATCTGTGATCCTGGTGCGAGGCCTCTTGTTCTGCTGCTGGAGCAGGGTCGGATTGAGCTGATGCTGGTAGAGCTGGGCCAGGTCCGCAGGCAGAGGCTCCACAGGTCCCAGCTGAGGGGGCAGCTGAGCCGGCAGGGTCTGCAGCGGCATGGTCTGCATCATCAGTGGCGAGAAGATGGGCAGCTCCATGGGCATGGAGAGCTGGGTGAGCGGCACGGACGGCTGGGCCGGTGCAATCGTTGGAGAAGTGATGGGTGGGGCTGAGGCAGGAATGGCTGGCGTGGACACCGGCTGAGGCGGGGCGGCAGGGAGGGCAGGCGGTGGGGGTGGAGGAGGAGGGGGCGGTGGCTCTGGGGTCTGGGGCCTCAGGGGGTACAGTTTATCGTAGTGCTCTCTGTACTGTTTGGCAAACCTCTCTAGCTGTTTAAAGGGAAAGTAATTCTGATGAACGTGCTCTTGATGACTCTTTAAAATCAAGATGTTGGAAAACAACTTGCCACAGGAGTCACACTCCAGCTTTTCCAGGTTCTCTCCCTGCTCAGTCTTCCCATTCTTTTTCTGCACCTTCTGCTTGTTCTCATTATACTGAATGACCAGCTCAAAGCCAAAGTTCTCCAGCAGGGCCTTGGTGGCGTTCCCTCTGGCATCCGAGGCGATGCGTGGAGGGAGCATGGAAGGCTCAGAACTACCCCCTGGTGCCAACTCTCTCTTCTCTTTGGCCTTCAAGGCATCTGGCAGCGATTCCTTTGGTCCTAGGTTGCCCTCTCCCACCTCAGCACCATCTCTCTCTCTCTGGCTTTCTTTTTCCTTTTCTTTGATGACCGACTTGTTTTTCTTTTCAGGGTGCTGGCTCGGCTGAAGCAGGGCAGAGTGACTCTGGGGTAGAGACAGCTGGCTTTGCTGCTGCTGCTGCTGCTGCTGTTGTTGTTGCAGGATCTGTTGGTGGCTCTGCTGTGGGATCTGAACCTGAGCCTTCAGATCTTCGAGCAGGCCAGGGCCCGTCCCCGTCAGCGTCAGTGCCCCACTGGTCACGGGCAAGCTCACCTCAGGGTTGAGCTGGAACTCAGCACTGGGGATGTAGAAAGGGAAGAGGAGATGCTGCTGCTGCTGCAGCTGCAGCAGGGTCTCAGTGGTCATGGGGAAGTGAGGAAGGAGGGTCGGGTTAAAGAGCTGAGACTGGATCAGTGCCGCCTGCTGCTGCAGCTCCTGCTGCAAGTGAGCTTGCACTTGAGCCTGGGCTTGGGCCAAAGTCTGTGCTTGCTGCTGCTGTTGCTGCTGCTGCTGCTGCTGCCTAGATGCAATCATATCTGCTAGTTTCTTCCGATTGGCCTCCTTGGGCTCTGAAGGAGAAGCAAGGCTGGCACTGATGGGATTCCCCAGGGGTGGCATCCCCACACTTTCAGTGGGCACCTGGCTCAGTAAGCTGGAGCTCGGAGCCATGCCAGCACTGCTTGGATTGGTGGTGGTGAAGGTGTTACTGCCACAGGTGCTCACAGGACTTGGTGTGGAGGAGCTCAGAGAGATACTGCTGCTGTTCCCAGTCCCATTGCTACTGCCACTTGCAGCCTCCAGCTTGGCTGCCCGGGCCTTGGTTTGATGCAACACAGACCTCATGTGGATCTCCAGAGTGGAACTCTGGCTATAGGCCACGTTACAAGTGTTACACTTAAAAGGTTTGTTGTCTGGGCTGCTGGTGGGTTCTGGCTGACCAGTTGCTGATTCTTGAAGGGCTCTCTTTAACTTATGCAGGTGGGAGACAGAATTATAGTGCACTAGCAGGATATTCTTTTGAGTGAAAGATTCCTTGCAGACGGTACACTTGTAAGGGCGAGAAGGGTCTAGAAATTTTTCCATCGTGAAATTGGGGCCTTTTCGGAAAGGTAGTGCTCTCTTTGGCTCTGAGCCTGAGTCTTCTTGGACTGACCCAGAGTCACTGCCTGTTGGGCTCTGTTTATCTTCCAAGTCACTCTCTTCCTCCTTGTCTTCCTCAACAATTATGGTGTGGTCCTCGGCCAAGGTGGGGTCTCCCATTGCCAGGAGGTCTCCATTGGCCAGAAGGCCACCATAAAGCTGCTGGATGTCGGCCTCACTCAACTCCAGGTGGCTTGTCTCGAGGTGTTTCTTCAGAGCCTGGAAAGTTCGGAAACTGCGCTGACAAAGACAGCACATGGTGGCAGCTCTGATCACGTGGTACTGAGAATGAAGCTGCAGCTTTTCAATGGTCTTGAAGGCCAGGCTGCACTGATTGCAGCGGTACTTGTACACATGGCGATCGGACACAGGGAGCTGAGGCCTCTTGGCATGCACCTCGTTGAAATGCGTCTGAAGAGCAGCAGAAGTTTTGAAAACCTGGTTGCACCCCTTCTTCCAACAGAGGAAGCCTGAGTCTTCCCTCACAGAGCTGGGGTCAGCAGGAGAGGGTTTCAAATCTCCGCTGTGCTCGGTGCTTGCAGATGGCAAGATGTTCTTTCCCAGATCCTCTGAGGTTTCTGTAAAAAAAAAAAAAAAAACAAACCCAACGATAAAGAAGGCTTTGTTTCAAGGATGGCACCCAGAATAGTCTACCTGGCGAGGCCTCACAAACACACAGTCTGATGATGAGGGAAATGCCCAACCTGAATGACAGAACCTCTGCAGACAGCCTCCTGCTTTCTTTTGTTCCCCCAAGAGAGTACATATTATAAACCGGGTGCACATGAACAGAGATGGATAAAAGGAAATACAAAAAGTTTCAGTTCATAACAAACCTGTGTCACATCACAGATCTAACAAACAGTATTTAATTGCTTGACTCAGAATCCTCAATTTCTCAAGAACTGGTTTGAAGGTTACTGATCTTACACTAGATTCCCCTTTAAGGTTCATCTTTTATGTAATAAAAATTTAGCAAAGTGGATCTGAAGTATAGGATATATGAATTAATGCTGCCTTAAGTTGTAGGGAATTTATGAAAACTGTCATCTGTTGTTAGAAATTAGGGAATATATCTATGTTAAGCATTTAGTTTATTGTTGTAATATGACTCCTGACTGACTGCCATATATATTCAATATGCAATGAATGTTCAAGTGGTCAATTATTAAAATACACGAACAATTGTTTGTCTACAATGAGATCATCATGCCCATAAATACCCTGAACCGTTTTCTGATCATTTGTCCACTGCCTCAGATGGAAAAATCACAAGGGAGGCAGCCAGGCAGTAGTGTGGCAGAACTCTTCCCCACTTAAATATGAGGTGCTTATAAGAGGTGAAAGATAAAGGACACCTCACAGAGGTCCAGTGACCCATCTCGCTAGGAACCACTGTGTGGCACCAGCAACTGCAGCACACTTGTCTAACACCATGTTCTTTCCAAATGCACCTCTGTGTTCCAAGCTAAGGCAATCTCAGAAGACTCAGAGAAGAACGCTGCGTAGAAGCAGCTCCTAGAAAGACAACTAATCCAGTGTCCCTAAAAATCATCCACATGCTCCCCAAGTCCCTAATGATTAAGTCCTCAGGGATGCAGTGTTTAATGGCTTAGGACGGTGGGTCTGTGAGCCCACTGAGTGAGTCTCTGGGTATTCACTCCCTATTGTACACACTATGCGGACTTGTGGGTCCATACTGAAATTCTATTGGCTCTCATACAGATTTTTCTCTCACTTTAAACCATAGGAATAATATACAAATACAGGCCCAGAACCAGAGTATAAAGGAGCTGACGACAGCACCCCTCAGCTCCTGATCAGTTATAGTCAGCTTAGGAGTACTCTAAAGAATTCCTGGAACCCCTGCTCTACAAAAATTTGGGCCCAAGATTTCATCCTGATTCAATTCCTAGGGGAGCGGAACTAATGATACTAACCAGGCTGCTTTCCTGCCTCTTCCAAGTGGGAATTCCCATCTCGATCTGGAACAGCTGCTGGGAGGAACATGCTGCTGGGCATCACCATCTCAGGGGTGGTCACCTGAGGAGTGAGAGGCAGGGAAACACGGAGAGTCAAATGGAGAGGAAAGACACAGGAAATGTTTAAAAATTATTTAATAAGCAAAATTAGCCTTCACCAGTGTAAAACTGTAGGTGTCACTTTTCATAGCTCACTGAAGATTCATGTTTATTAGACAAAGCTCACATCAGTCAAAAGTGTTTCTACGGTTACATTCTGGACATAATTAGCAGTGCACACTTGAAGAATAATCTTATTATTAATATTTTTCCTTTATGCACAATTTTGACTTTGATCACTGACAATGTTTTGTCATGGGCTGTGAAACTTCTTGTGCAACCAATTAGGTAGATAAGTTGAAAGGCCCACCTTAAGCTGCTGAAAACATAATAAGGGCCCTAATTAAATCATACCTAGTAAAGTACACTGTAATCTTGAAGCAGGGAGCATTGTAGTACTGTTTTCAAAATGTATTCAGGCAAGAAGAGGAGGGGAGGAAGAGTGAAGCAAAGGGTAAGACGAAGAGAAGAGAACAAAGGGAAGGCTAAGGACACGCAGTCACATCGGCAGATATTCTAGGAAACAACATTTTGTAACCCTTTATAAGCTGACATCAAGCACAAACAAGCATTTCTTGTGACTCTCTTAAGCCAGGATTTCTTCTGGAGTCTCCCCTGTGGTATACAACATCAGAGGGCACCTCTGACCAGGGTCCCAGCCAAAGAGGGTGGCCTGCACAGCATTCTGCAACAGGGCAGCCCCACCTTGACCACGGCCAATGTTCTGGTATAGCGATTCCAGAATTAGTCTGGATCCGAATAGGTACATTTTTAGGTCAGATCCTTAGACATTTCTCTAGGCTTCCCTGCCATGTGGCCAGAAGCTTGTCCAAACACATTATCATTTGCCCTATGTTAATGTGATAAGCAGTGTAAAGACAAAAGGTTCTTCATTTAAAAAGAACCCATATCCCTCTGGCTGCTACAGGATGGGAAGGCTAGATGGCAATGCTATCTTGAAGTGAAGTGGAAATCGTCTCCCATTTGATGACAGCCTGAGAAATGGACTAACCTAGAGGTTACAAGAACAGAAACTCCTATCACCACCAACCTTTCTCCAAGTGTCCAGCCCCACTTGGAGACATTATTTTCCCATCAATCATGACTTTTCTGCAATACTATTCTGCTGCAAAGATTGGAACATCTAGATTTCTATTCAAAATTAAATAATATGTTTAATACATTACTATTTGTAACAATTTTAGGATCCCGGCCTTGCTCAATGTAGCTGCTGACATGTCCACTAGAATCAACATCAATGGGCACAACAACTGCCCCCGTGTCTGTGCTTCCCCAGTCACGTTTAGGGGTATCAGAATCATTGCAGCAACCCAGATGCCAATGGCTGTGAAAATTAAGCAACAGGCACTACAGCAAAGCGTTCTGAGAAACCCCGTGTTTACGAAGAGCAGGTGCATAGCAGGTGAACGTGTGACACGGCATTCTTGCTCCCACAGACATCTGCACCCTCACACACACCACACCGGCAGCTGGTTAAGGCTAGCTGTTGATGAGTCGTTAGGAAGGGACTGCAGACTGCCAAACTCATTCCATCTATTTTCTCTTTAATAGAAAGCATTTCTGACCAGTGTGGTTGGGGAGTCCAGCGGGAATCCAAGAAGTGAAAGGTCACCGATTAATTTATAGTCCTCAACCGAGGGGGGAGCACGAGGTTGGGGGTAAGAGAGGGAGAAAGGGAAAGGAAAAAAGACTCCCCCCCACCTCCTTTCTCGGTTGTAGCTGCAGGATCAGTCCTTTCCTGGGATCTTTAGGAATTATGAAAAATGAATCATGAGAAATAAAAAAAAGCCCTACAGAGTAAAAAAGAATAAAATTATCTAACACCTCAGCTGCACATCATTATAGAAAACTGTGGGCTTTTTATACGCATTACAGTAAGGCAGACATCCCCTCTAACAGACTCAGTACGACGGATCAGTAATTGTTTTCATACACTTTAATTAGAAAAACTCAGATGGCTATGAATAATAATGGAAAAGAGAGACTTTTGCACTTGAAAGGTTGAAGTCAATCAAGTGTGAATGACGGCAAAAAAGAAAAAAAAAAAAAAGACACCAATTCATCAGCCCTCTGTTGTCTCGCTGCGACTTTAATCATAATTCCTGATTGGGATTCAAGAAGGCAGTAAGCAGCGGTTCTTTGTCTGCCTTCACCTTCCATCAATTAACTCTCCCCGAAATATAATCATCAACCTCACATGCTCCTCTGCATCTTAATCCAGGTCTCCAAACCTGTAAGTCTTGCCCCATATGTGTTTAAGTAACTACTTTTATCTACCTGCATCTTCTCACCTATAGTATTCCCAGCCTCTCCCTGGGGGGGAAAAAAAATGGTTTGGTATATGAAATTTTAACGGGCAAGAAATCCCCAGGAGGCAAAGAGGAAGATCCCTAAAGAGAATCCTAAAGATCTGTAAATTCTGGTGGGGTGTATATGCACATGTCTGAACAGAGGTTGAGGCTGGAAGCTGCCTTGCTGCACAGCTACTGGAGGGCCCCACATCAGCTCTCAGATGCTCATGTTCGCTTGCCTATGCTCATTCCTCCCTCTCCTACCAGCTTCCAAAGCGTTTCACTCAAAGCTCGCATGCTTTAAAGAGCCATAAACATAATGCTGCCAAAAGAGCTCACCGAGGAGTCCTTCTGCCCACTGGGGAGATATATGGCAGATTTCCTTCAACACTTGCCTTGGCATCCCATTTATTTTCCCATCATATCTGACTACCAAACTGCATGGGATTCAGACTGCCTCCACCACAGTCTCTGATGGACAGTTGAAACTGAGGATGTCGGTAACTGCACTGAGCACAGTTCTGTGAAGGCCTTCCCTTTTGCTAGGATTATCCACACACAGTTATGAGAGAACAAAACCTGGTTGACAGGGCTGTCCCAAGTGTGTCCGAACTTCACAGGCCCTCAAATAACTCGTCCCATCACCAACTTCCCTACACAGCCAAAACACGCGCTTGCTCTCTCTCCCTCCTCTTCCTCTTTCCGCCTGCCCACCTTCCTATGCCATCCATACCCCCAGCCATGGACTCAAAATCCAAACCAAAAAAGTTCTGATATCTGATCAGCTGACAATACGCAAGCAGCCCAAACACCTACGCCTTCTACACTGAGTGTACCGCCCATGTCGATTGATTCTTCTACTAATCCGTATACTGGTAAACATTTAATATAATAAATGATGTCCCCCACACACTACTCACTAATGGACCTAAGAATTAAAAGCCAATTCAAAAAGTAAAACAAGGTTTTTCTGGTTAAGAAAAGTCAATTGATTAGAACCATTACTTCCTTGACATTTGGGTCTCTCAAGATTGACCTGGGCCATGGAAAGGGCACTTCCATGGTGATCTAGATACCACATTTTCCTTGCACCTTGTTGAGCCAAGTGAACTACTTCCTCCCAGAGTATGCACAGTTGATGGAAACGCAGGAAGAAACTATCAGCTGAGCTAGGGAACTGAGAGTTTGGAAACGAACAGTGGCTCTCACATCCTCCTAACATGTAAATAGGTCTCACATATAATAAGAGAAAAGTGGAGTTCTACTCCGATGCTGAAACTCTTCCAATATAAGCACAGTTCTGGTATGTAACAAAAGAAACAGAAGAGTTCCGCACTGATGCTAAACATTTTCGGGCTTAAGCGATTCCAAAACAACTCAGTTGTTGAGAAGGAATGGCCTTGAGTGACCTTTGTTCATCTATTCATCTGACCACCAGTGACTAACAAACATTGTACAGGGTCCCCATGCTGCATGCCTGTGAAATGCAGACAGCAAGACAAGGTTCCTGTCCCCAAGCAGCTCACAATCCAGAATAATTAACCGGTCATAAATGCCTTAGAAAATCTGGAGAAAGTTGCAGACTCCAAGAAAAATACTTTCACAGATAGTACATTGCAGATAATTTCATGAAATCACAGGCTCCCCGGAAGGAAATTCATAGACTCAACTGAACTGCCTTGATCTACTCAAAGAAGTGACACAGCTTCATAAATGCCTAGTTCCAACCTCCTCCTGGCTTAGTTATCACTTTGGATTATCATTAATGCCTTTCAATATTCCACAAGGCGAGTGGACCATAAAGCCCCAAGACATACCCTTTTAGAGCCTGGAGTATGAGATGTGGGACTGGTCCCCACTGTAACATTTGGGAGGGGCTGATATTTATCCTTTCTTGGTAGAAGCTGGAATTATAAGGAACACCATCCCACCACCCACCCCTGCAGGTCACAGATGTGAAACGGCCAAATGCAACACTCTGTGCAGCCAAGGTTACACTTTACCAAGTTCTTAAGGGACTGTTCATGCAAATTCACCTCTCAAGGCTAGCTTCATACAGGCTGGCCTGGGTTAGATCAATGCAACCAACACATTCCATGTGCTAGAAATCAGAGATATTTTCTTGGAAAAAGTGTTGAACCTGTTTTCCCTGAGACTCTTATCCCTACAGTCTTGGCACTGCTCCTGTAAGTAGGGCTTCTTTCTGAAAAGCCTGCTTTTCCAAGTGAAAGTGTCAGTTTGCCAAGACCTACACTCCCACGGAAGCCTCGAATCCTTCACATTGCAGTGAAAGTCAGTAGAATGAAGAACCTCAGACAGAGAAAAGGAAAGGAGGCCGCAGGCAAAGACCTCCCAGACAAAGACCTAGCCGGGCTCCACATGCTTGTGAATGAGGTACTGGTTCTGACCAAAACATTCAAGCATGAGGTTAAAACCCAACTGCTTTAGGGCTGAGCAGTCTGCTCCAGTGAGAGTCCATTGCTCACCTCCTCCCCTATACCTAGACAGCCACTGGGGCCCACTAAGTTTCTGCATGTCTGCAACCAACAAACCAGGCTACTTCTTGGCAGCGGAGCTTGAGAGTTTTGTTTTGCCTTTTTTCCTTTACTGCCCTCTAAATGTGCCAGGCAGAGCACTGAACCATGGGGTCTTAGAAGGCCTAGTTTCCCTCTTTGTCTCATTTCCTTTCTAAAACATCTTCTGCGTGATGGTTTATTCCATTTTTTAATACATAAAACACATAAGAAAAAACTGCACGGCCATGTTAACATTTATGTGGGCCAGAAACAAATGTAGCCCAGAATGAGATTTTAAGAACTGAGAATGAGAAAGAAAAAGAAGGTGGATGAAAGAAAAGAAAACACATGAACAGTTATACACACACACGCATGCAGAGAGAGAGAAGAGAGCTGAGAAAGAGAATGAATTGGAGAGAAAAGCTTCATTAGAGAGGCAAGCAGTGGCAGTATACCAAGGTCACTTCTAATTTAGGCCATCTAATTGGCAAACAGGCTCCAAATGGCTATCATCTCACAGGGCTTGGAATTAATGAAGCCCGATTATTTTCATTACCTTCCTCTGAGATGGAGACAAAGTAAGAGAGCTGATACTCGGGTGGGTGCTACAGCCCTGAGGCCAATGGCCACCTGAGAGCCCCAGTGTTGGGGGGACCAGATGACCAGCCTGTCCCAGAGACTCACGGACACATGGGCATACATGGAGTACAGAAGAGTCACAGTCACTGACTGAAAAATCACAGACTACTGCTCCCAAAAGACAGAAAGAGAGAGAACTGCAGGCAGTCCAGGGCCAGAAGCATGGAAGGAAAATCTGTGCATGTACAAAACCTACAGAATAATTAGGAACTACCAAAGGGAGAAAACACAAAGGGCTAGAGAAAAAGGTGTTCCCAGGCTGCTCTGGAGCCAATCCCCATCTCACTTTGAGGTCATATTTTGTTAAGTGATTAAGGAACAAAGAAAATCTCCCTGTATTAGTGCTGCAGGATCCCAGTGGTGTGTCCTGTCACTTAGAAAGATAGTGATCAATTAGAATAATTTAAGAGTATTGAAATGCATGGTAGGTGGTCTCTCCTATTCTCATGCAGGGGCCAGAAACATGGGCCACATGCCCTCAACTCTCCTTCCTGGAGAGATTAGGAAAATAAGGCACAGAGCAAGTGCTCCTACATCCTTCCACCCATCTGAAATCTCCAGCTTCTCTGTAAATAGGTGAGACTGTGTTAGGTGAAACTGACATCGGGGGCAGGTTGCCCAACCAGGTATGGAGGAGCACTTGTCTCATATCCCTTAGGTTTTATAGATTTCCTTCTTTCACATGACATGTGCAAAGACACCCTATGGAGCTCTGTTTCCAATAGGCCCAGCAGAATGAAGTGCTGTGGGTGCAGTTTCCATAGGGAGGGCCAGCACTACAATTATTCCTGGTGGAGAATATTTCTCAAGCCCCCTCATCAGTAAAAAGAAGGGGGCCCATGGAAGACATAGATATGAGATGCAGAGCATAAGCAAGCAGCTGTTACTATAGCAACAGACATATTAGACACTGCAGGTTCCTGAAAGCTGTCTGATAAGGTATTATTAAATGAAGCCTCCTCAAAACACTCTCCATTTACAACTGAACAGAAAGACATTGTGTAGAAAGTAATCTATTTCTATTTATCAGGGTGGAATTTACTTTTATAGTGGGACTGAAACCAAATTCAAGCTTGATCCTCAGACTTTGGACCCAGACTTCAAAAAATATTTACCAGAATTTACAGCTGTAGATACTCTGGACATACCCCATGTCTGCCAGGAATCATCTATTAGGGTGATTTTGCCAGCTTTTCCTATTCCACAGCCAAGGGAAGCTAACTCAGTCAACCCACTGGGCAAAGAAGATGATTCACGCCTCTTGCTGCCATTCATCCTGGCCACTCAGGGACAAAGCAGACATAACTTTCTCCTGTTGCAGGATGAATGACCATAGAACTGGCCATTCCTTAGTGATACGGTTTTAGAAAATGGAGCTCTGATCTGAGAAGCATTTCTCATCGTGCCATTTTCAGTTTCCTGCCCTGGTTGGCCATGAACAAACAGATACATCATCAGAAAGCCTAACTAATACTTTCTCAGGGGCCAATTTTATAATATTTACAGTAAAATACCCTCCAGGGGCATGACTTTCACCACAGGTTCATTACAATCACTTAGTTGTAAAACAATTATAAATTCCATTATTAACGCCAAACTTTCAGAGGAAGGACACTGGCATCTGTTTTGATTCATCGGGGCAGAGACCAAGATCAGTATTCCAGTCCTCAAACGGGATTCAAGGCTCACCCTGTGGTATGGCCATAAATTCCCTCTAAGCCTGGTTGCTCATTTTTTCTTGCTGAACTAAAGGATTAAGGTAGAATTGCATCATTTGGCTCCATGCAAGCCATCCTCATGATAGAAAAACCAACTCAATACTGACAGCCATGCCGTAACTCCATCTTCCCATGGAAAGAGACAGTACAAAATCATCCTTACATATACACCTTTAAATAAAGAGTAAACACCTACATATATTTCCCACAACTCTCAATTTCACTTCTGAATCCATTAACTGTCTCTTGTTGCTACCAAATCGGCTTCCTACACATTTCCCACACTTTGCACACTTCTCAGAAATGTCTAGAAAACATCTCCATTGTCTGCTGTGGAAAGATGAGGCCCACAGGAGTTTCTATACAAGGTACCAAGCACAGCTCCTTTAGGGAGCAGCTTCTCCTACACAATTATGTTATCCGGGGTTCTAGAACAGAGTTATTAACCAGTTCCACAGATAAAATACTCCTTATGCTCTCTGGTATAAGGAATATTTTATATTTTGTATACATAATTTTGTATTTGCGGAATACTTGGAGGGTCTCTGACAGTGGTTATCAAACTTCACTGTGCACAGAATAAGCCAGCATGGCTATAGTACAGCTTTCACCAGAGTCTCCATCACGGTTGAGAATCAGTGCTTACAACGGTGCTGTGTAGTGGGTAACTTCCAGAAATAATTTAGGGATTGGTACCCTCAGCAAACACAGCAGTATTACCTTGCCCTTGAAGAATGACCACCAGAAATGGACCTTACCATTGCTGTTATAAACATATGACAAACAATGAATATATGAAATATAATTTACACTCTAGTCCCTAGAGATATAGAAATAAAATTTCTATTGTCTAAAGCAGTCATGTGGATTATTATAGGCCCCCAGTTCCTAGACTAGATTTATATTAAACAGAAAAAATCATCACCTGAGCAAAAGAAATGTAATTAAGTATTGAAAATGCTTCCCTCCCCCACACCTCTTTCTGTTCCGACAGGCTCCCATGGCTCCAGGGCATCAGCTGGGAAGAAAGATGAGGCCCCAGAAAACCCCCTTGTTATCTCCAAGGCTGATGAGAATGCTGCGGAAACCTGCAACACAGAAACCCACCTGTCCACAGAAGGAGGTTTCCACCTACAAACAATCTTTCCACAGTGTCCACCAGCTTATTTGAAAAAACCCATGGAAAGTGAATTTGTACTTGAAAGATCTCTAAAAGGCAACCTGTGCTAAGTCACCTCTGAGTCGCCCATTGGCTGCTAAAGTTCTCTTGATGCATCATCAATTATATGTTCCTCATGACTAAACATCACTTACAACATTACTCATTAATTTTGCATAACCAGATGGAACAGGAAATGCCTAGAGGTGGTATGTCTGTGACCTGCACATTATAACACAGAATTTGGAACAGACTATCTCTCTGGGAATCTTCACATGAAAAGGTAATCAAATTAACTTATTACTCCACTGTTGAAATAATGCTAAGTTAGAGATGATAATAATTCTCTTTGGTGGCTTTTCCTCTAGTGATCAGGAAAGGGCTTTCATATCAGCCCCAGCATAGCTGAAAGTAGGACATTACTACCACCTGCAGTACTTTCAAAAGTTTTCACATTACAATTAGATTTAAATATTTATACTAACCTTTTCGGCCATATTTATAGTGGCCACTTAGAGTCATGCTTTCAAAACTTGGAGTTGTAGCAACATCATGTTCAAATGCAAAACGCACATTCATGAATCAACATATTATCTCAGACTAACCATTTTCCTCCTTTGAGAATAAAAGTATCCACTTCAGAAACTCCAACATTACAGGGCTACACCTAGAGTTGGAAAATGTGGGTTCAAATCTCAACTCTGCCACTTAAAAATGGCATCGAGTCAGTTAATGCTGTTGAGCCTCAGTTTCCTTATCTGTCAGTGGGACTGTGTCAAACCTTTTTTTAAAAAAGGGTTTTAAAAACAAAAACAAGAAAAACAACAAAAAACAGGGATTGCTATGAGGATGAAATGAGACGTAAATGAAGGTAAGAGCAACCTAGACCATGGGCTTGCTCAATAAAGGTTTGAAGAATCTGAATAATGATTTCTTCATATAAATGGTTAGCTAATCCATGCCTCTGTCTCCTGAAAGGACAAAGGATGAGAAGGAAAGTTGAGAAACATGTATATAGCACTTCATCCATGGTCATGGCAAATCTGAGGCAGGTATGGTAGAACAAAGGTCACAGAACGAGGACGACTTTCTGACATTTCCAACACTACACTGGCTTTCTTGTCCAACGACACAGCATCTTGCCCACGTTATCATGTCACCTTTGACCCCTGGAAAAAGAAAAACCACAGGGTCCTGCTGCTGACTGCCTTACCGTCATAATGAGCTTCTCCACGCAGTCAGGTGCCACGCTGTGGAGGTGGGTGAGGTGTAGCTGGAGGTGGATCTTGTTGTTGAGCATGTCCTGGCACAGGGGGCAGCGAAGCATGGGCTGCACCGAGTGCTGTGTCATGGCATGCACCCGAAGCCGGTTGACGTCAGCGTTGCTGTACTTGCAGTAGGGACACTGGTACATCTGTGGGGAACACACCCACCGCTCTGGCTGAATCTTCAGTTCCTACCAGCAACTCTGTCTGCCCCAAGTCCGCCCACTCAGAAGTTCATTCCCCACCAATGTCTAGAACACTCCCCCCACCAGCAAAGCCCCTTGCAGTCTCACCTGTTCCGGCTTGATCTCCTCAGATGTTTTTGGTCGCTTCGAAGAGAGGGGAGACTCTGAGCTACTTGGGAAGGAGATGCGTTTGGAGGTTGCAGGAGAATCTGTTAGCTCCTTCTCTGCTTGGCTGGACGAAGCTAGAAGAAAAAGTAGAAGATGCAATACAGAAACCAGACCAGGCCAGCTCTCAGAGGGTTTGTGTTGGGTGAAACTCAACATTCATTTATAGCACAGGATTTTCTTAAAACACCAAATTTCAAGAAGGATGAACATCCGGACTGACTTATCAAGCATGTTGGAAAAGAAGCAAGTGTTTCTTTTTCCCCCATGAATTTCTGTCACTACTTTAACAACTGAACATTAGGAAAAGAAGGCAAAGAAATGGAATAAAAGGTTCTGGAGATGGATTAAGCTAAATTCAGTCTGTTTTAACTTCCCCCAATCTAGAAACAAGCTGCTGGCTCGTCGGGGGCAGGAGGGCTGACGGTGGGCGAGGAGTCTCACCAGCTGCTTTGCCAAACTGAGTACCAGACACACTCTGCTTCACAGATGTAAGAAACTATGTGCTCCCAACTTTGTCATCCCAGCTCTTGGAATCACAACATGGCATATCACAGGCAACACAATAAATGTGATCCATGAAAGGTTCACATGGATATCTGCATACCACTATATGGGGGGGGGGGAAATTCAAGTTTGGGTTCAGCAGTTTGCTTTTGGGGAAGAAATAATTGACTGGAACTAGGCAGAGTGTGAATCCAACTTATAATCTAGCCAATGCTTCAGACATAAAAGTTTATTCAGCGTGGGTGGTAAGAGGGAAAGTTTCCTATCTGCTTGCCCAAACCATGCCTCCACACTCCTCTTGCCCACATCACCAAAAAAACCCAAAACGCTAATTAAAGAGGAGAGGCACATGTGGCTTGAGTAGCAAACAGTGGGTACAGAAGTGTTGGTGGAAGGAGTTCTCTGAAGTAAGGGAAGGGACCTGGAAGATTTTGATAAGAAAACAGCCAGGCTAAGGGCTTAACCAGGATAAGCAGGGCTCCTCTAATATAAACACAAATCCCAACCTGGTTGAATTTGGTTGTTCTAACACCTGGTCAGTATCCAAGAGTCGGCTCTTTCACTTGTTTTGGATGTGGGACTCCATTTTTTGGAATTTTGCTTAAGGCAATTTTAAAAAATCACGAAAATGGTAGTAAGAAAATATATACCCACTGCCCTCATCAAAAAAATAATGTGACTCAACATTTCGGTTACTAGTTTAGAAACCTCATTTTTACTCCTTGATAAAACTGCTTTCCATCTCACCCTGTCTAGGTATCTAGCATGTATTTCTACTTTATGCTTGGCTTTGAAATTTGTTCTGACATGGACACCAAGATGCTGTCATTATCGATGTGTACTTTAATAAACAATTTTAGAAAATCAATTTTATTCATCAAAATCATAAGGCCACAATATAATTTTGAAAAAAAAAATTGCCAAATGCAGGAAATATTCCAGGAAGTTGATGCTCTTCCCAGAATGCACATCTTGTGACCTTTCACCCCAATATCTTGGTAACCTGGTCTACATAAGTTTGTAGGACATCTATTATTTAAAATGTACAAGGACAAGCATATTACACACAGGCCCCTCCTCCTCCCAACACACACATTCATAACAGTACTTTAATCTGTCTCGAATCGACTTCAAACCCATTTTGCTCTTAATGGGAGTTATTCATTTTCACTTGAAAGGTAATACATGACGGCTGGATATTTAATGTGATGGACTGGCTGCCGATTAACTAGGTGCTGTAACATTCTAAACCAGTTCCCCCATGGCCCACTTCCCATCTCCTGGCCCCCCTCAGACCTGATCCTACAGAACTGCGCGTTGCAGGTTTCAGACCCTGCAGGGTGATGGGCCGCTGCCTGAACACTCCCACAGTTGGAGTCTATAATTAACGTTTCAGGGACTTAAGCTCCCTCTGCCCCCAGAAGGTTCCTTATTCTACATCATTTTGATTTTTGCCTAGTGGTTATCGTCTATATATTAACGCTTCAAATGCATTCTGAAGATGGGGTGGATGGAGGCATCAAATAATACTCTAGATGAAGTATTGTCATCAGAGCCATCTCTTCACCTTCTTCATTTTCACCCCCAGCTGGTGGGCATTAGGTTAGGCTCAGGGTTTATATTAATAGTTAGCAAAGAGCCACTCTCTGCTTCCTCCTTCCAGGAGAGGCAAACCAAGATACAGATGCTATTCCAAACACCCATCCCCATCTTTCTCTTACTGTGTCTGACCTAAAACGACACCTGCTTTTAAAGGACTATGACAGTGCCTTGTAAATGCCCTCAATCTGCCTACCACCCCACTATGGAATGAGTCCATTGTGCAGCTGCTCAGCAGTGTGGATGAATGGGCACCGAGGCCGAGACCACCCAACTCATCTCACTCTCTCAGAACTGAAAAGCAAACACAGTAACCCAGTGCAGCATTAGTTTCCTCATGGGACCAAAGAGCCCATCCTCTTCCTTGAATGCTGAACACATGATGAATTGTGGCAAGGTTGCAGAGGTGAGAATTCTGGTTTCAGAAGCCACTATTCTTTCCCCCTGCATGGAGAGGGGAACTTTTATTATCCTTTTTTTTTTTTTAAACTCAAACTGCTCTGGAATTCTAAAGCTCCTTTTGTGAGCTTGAGCTAAGGAGCCATTATAAAGTGTTTTAAAAAATAAAATCAGCACTTGCTCACTCATTCTTCTTTCTTCCCAATAACACAACAGTCCTACTGTAACATGAAATACTGCATCCACTGGTGCACAAACTTCAGATTCATCTCCTTCTATCCAGGACAACCTGCATCTTTATTAGATCAATCTGTCTAGAAATGGACATTAGCCACCTGCAGCTCACTAGCTTGCTCTCTAAAGGTAAAGCAATACCATCCTTATAGCAGATTCTATAAACACCCAGTTACAATCTCATTGTGTTTCCCTGGGTGATGTGGGGACTGCTCCCAAGAGTTAGGTTAACTACAGCTGACACAGGTCCTTCCTTTGTTTGACCTTGGACATTAAAATGTCAAACCCTATCAAGACATTATCCCAAAGTCTTCATACAATGTCTGCACAAGGGCAAAGACTTGTGCAAGTTCTCCATCAACATGCTCGAGGAAGCTTTAACACGGACTATCAGAGGTTCTCTTGAGCTTCTCTCTATACAACTTCAACAGGGCCAGAGACTCCAAATCAATTTCTACTGCAGTTTTGTCACTAGCATACATTGTAAGCATAAGCAAATGAGGGTGTATGAATACCAAGAGAGACAGTACTGTGGTTTTCTGCTTTGAAGGCTTTTTTAAACTTGAACTTAAACTCTAGGAGAGATGTCACAAGATAGAAAACCATTAAAAAAAATTCAATTACTGGTCGCTCTAATCCTGCTATGATGCCACATCAGTGAAATGGAAATAGATGTGCTCCTGAGACAAGACATTGTTCAGACAATTGGTGCCTGGAACCTTTGGTTTACTCTGGCAACAGAAAAACCAAACAACTTGAAGAGTTAGTGCCTGTAGTGGTTTTTACAATAATGACAAAATGAATTGGAAACCATCTAGCTATCTTATGATAGGGCATGGTATCAGTAAACAATGGTACAGCCATTCTGTTGAGTATTAGAAGACATTAAAAATGATAGCTATGAAGCAATATGGAAACATTATTGGGAATGCCAATCAGAAAAGAAATAGGATAAAATGTGCACTATACCATGTTATAGCAATGTAAAAAACAGGAATTAGGAAAAAGACCAGAAGAAAAGGATTGCTATATTTCAGTGATGGCATCATGGCCCATCTTCCAAATTTGTCATGTACTTCTATTATTTTTAATAGTATAATCAAAAAGTTTAGCATTTAAATTCAACCGTCCATGAAAAAGCTGATATTTGGATCCCTACTGTGCAAAACATCAAGTGGTATTTTTTACTTTGCTGGTTAAAGCAGTTTTTCTCCTTTTGGCAGTTATGTCATATGAAAATATGTGTAAAATCTCAATGAATCTTCCATAGGCAACATGCTGGGCTCCTGGCATTTCAAAGGGGATAAAAACGTGGCAGGGAAATCATGGGAGTGAATGCGCTATGCAGATGACATACACTAAAAAGCTAGGTAAATGGGATATTGTGACAACAGAATTCTGGGTCAGACCCCTACTGAAACTTAGCAGGATGTGAACTGGGGATCCCTTGCCACACAAACTTTACAAGGAGTGAAAAAGTGCTTGCTCAACTTTTTAGCAGTTTATGGTTGCCCAGCCCAACTTGCTGATGAGGCACAGGAGGAAGGCATGTCCCTGTCACAGAGTTCAGAAAATTCCAAAGTCGGCTTTCTGGGCTGAGAGCCACCATTTCCCCTTATACTGTGATGGGTTGGCCAACTGAAACTGACAAGCACAGCTCCTGACACAGGCAGACCTGATTGCTGATTCTCCCCCACTCTATTCTCTTAGGTTCCACTACATTCTAGGCAAAAAAAAAAAAAAAAAAAAAAAAAAAAAAACTCATTTCAAAGGGAAACATAGTTGTCAATGCATGGCTTCCTTAGGGGAAAAAATCATTTATGTATTGAGACTTCAACTTCCACATATCCTTTGATTTTTATCATATTTGTTCGGGAAGTATTTAACCTCTAAAAATAATTATTTACAAAGTTACCTGTCTTCTCATGCTAATTAGAGGGAGCAGGCAAGAGGAGAAAGCTGATCTGAATTCATGCAAGTTTTGTGTGCAATTTACAAGAAATTGTCTATCTATCTAATTTTTTTTTAAGAGACATGGTCACACTCTGTCACCCAGGCTGGAACTCCTGGGCTCAAGCGATCCTCTTGCCTCAGCCTCTGGAGTAGCTGGTAGTACTGGTGTGCATCACCACACCGGCTGATTTTTAAAATTTCTTATAGAGATGGAGTCTTGCTAGGTTGCCCAGGCTGGTCTTAAACTCCTGGGCTCAAGTGATTCTCTGGCCTTGGCCTCCCAAAGTGCTGGGATTGCAGGCATGAGCCATCACACCAAGCCAAGACACGGTTTGTTATGTTCTAAGCATATAGGATAATTAACACATGGCTAGCAAAACTTCACGTAGGAAGTGACTGACTTTAAAGAATAGGTAAGAAAGCGGCCAAGTACGGTAGAAACACAGCCTTTCAACATTCACAGTCTCTTATAACTTTACCTGATGAAACTACTCTTCCTAGAACAAATTCTCACACGATCCCACACGTCACTAACAAATTACAAATCTGAGTCACTGAAATTATGGCTACAGAAAACCCAAGACTTGTACTTGCAATACCAATGGACTTAATGCCAACACAGGCCTCATTTCTCATCTAGTGACATGGGCTATACAACTCTGAAGCCAGGTAAAGTGTGGAGTTGCTGCCTCAAGAAAAATAAACACGAAGAAAAACTGGAAATGAAGTAAACAATGGAACCTTAAGATACTCTGTTTTCAAGACATCCACTTGTCCTCCAAGAAAAGCAAAGTACTGGTAAAATTAGTTTCTGGGTTTCCTGAGCAAAATTCATTGTCCCATCACTCAACACACCAGTGGAACTGTTGGCACGCTGGACATTCTGTGCTGCAGGCCAGCCTTTCTCTGGTCAGTGGCCTCCCTTGCAGAGATCTTGGGCAGGTGTTGAGCTGTCCACATTGCTGGGAAGTTTCTTCTCAATTTCTTCATGGTGGAGTGGCACTTGGAGGTGGTATTCACCAAAGTGCTGATCCTCTTCCTTTCGGGGGTCCCGAGGTGAGCCCACTGATGGCCTGGGATGCTGCCTGACATTTGATCCTTGTGGAGAGTCCAAAGGCAGCCGCCAACCCCACTTCACCATCAGACTCTTAGCTAAAATACCACTGACAGCCCCTCCATCTAAACTTCCATCTCCCAAACCAGCAACATAATGGAGGAGCCAATTAAATGATTATTAATTCATGCTACTTTCCGTAAGCCAGAGGTTCTCATCGCCTTGTGTTCCGTAAACCAGCTTGCCACCTGCCCCAGAAATTTACAGCAATCTTTTATCTATCTCCATTGATTAAGGGGAAAAAATTCACAGAACTCCATACTCAATGTTTGAGTTGGGATTAACCACCTCAGCACACTAGATATAGGTGTTTCACCGATCTGAAAATGGTCATTTAGCTAATAATTATAATTAAATGAAAGGTACAATGTGCTTTTTCCATAGCCCTTCTCCCAGACCTCACGCGCCCTCTAGACGGCAGGAATGCAATGTTTCCAGAAGGTACTCTGTGCTTCTGGACCTTGTGATCTTACTGTCATGGAAAGTGGAGCTACTCTTGGCATGTGCTCACAATTCCTTCCCCAGAGGCCAGGCTGGGCTTTCTTACTCACATCTCCTGTGGAGCGACTGCACTTGGTAAGTGGCTAGAGAGCTGGCTAAATTTTCTTCCTCCCCTAATACAGAGAAAACGGTTCCTTCAAAGAGTCTCTGCTTTGCTGCCAACTTGGTCTTTAAACATGTATGGTCTCTTCTGCTTCCAACCAAGCACTTAAAGATTTTTCAAAGAGGAATCAGGAGTGGGGGGTACTTGTGTGAAGCAGAGACGTGCATGTGTACACCCAGCGGGGGGGGGGGGTCTTCATGCCATGGCTAAAAAGAAGTTGGGGCTTCTCTCTTCCCTGCCCTAAGGTATCGAATCTGTCTCAACATCCAGCCTAGTGGGGTTAAGAACCTTCTATTCAAAACACAGTTCTATTCTCAGGAACAGCAAGCTATGTTACTCCCATCATCTCTAGAAAATATTCTAAGGAAGTACAACCACCTACCCAAAAAAGTAGAATGTGCCTACACAGGTATGGCAAAGCATGCAGGTCTCGTCAACTTACCAGACACTGTTTCTAAAAAGGATTTCAAAGAAAATTTGAGTTATACTGCAGATGAGGACAACAGTTACTCAGGGAAAGGCTAATTATTTTTCTCCTCCAACTCAAATGTGAACTAGATAAGGTCAGCACTTTGAAAATCCAGCAGCTCTTACGTGGTATTAATAATAAAGATTACCAACTCTTCACTCACTCTTCATTTTGACTCTGCCCCCCACCCACCCCAATCCTGCTATCCAGGACCACATCTACCAAGGCTCAGGGCCTGTGTCTCCTCCAGGCGCCTTCCCTGACTTTTGGGAAAGCATGGTACCTCTCTCACCCAACGGGGGCTCAAGACCTACTGTCCAGTTAAAGAAGAAATACATCTCAAAACCTCATGCTTGTCACTGAGATCTCAGCCCTGGGGTTCTCAAATTCCAGAGTGTGTCAGAATCCCCGGGAAGGATCATTAAAACACAGATGGCAGGTCGCAACCCCCAGGATTTATGATTCTGTAGGTCTGAGTGAGAGAATTTGCATTTCCAGTAAATTCCCAGGTAGTGCTGATGGTCCAGGGACCACACTTTGAGAACAGGTGTCAGAGCCAAAGCGTTCTATAATTGGTAGGAGCCATGTCCAACTAGAATTCAATGAGAGGGCCCAGCAAGCATGGGCAGATCTGCCAGTCCACTTTCTAATGACTCTGATGACATGATACTCTTGTCTCAACTCAGGGACAAAAGCCAGGCCTGGTCTCAAAGCCTACATGTTTCTCCCCCTAGGCCGAAGGTGAAGGATTAAATATGGCTGTCGCTCAGGGAATCTGCTCACTCCAGAACAAATGCGGACACATTTTTCAAAGCCAGATATTCAGAAGGAACAAGCTCCACATATTGTCAGCAGTTTAATCCAGAATAATGACAGACTGCCTTGATGATGGAAATCCCATTCTTTCTACATGTCCTGGAGAACCTCTGTAGACTCTTTCCACCTTGCAGAAAGAGAAAATATCTTTTTAATGCTGGCTTCCCTGGACTAGGCACCTACAGGCCGCACCAGCCTAAGACCCCCTTTGCTTTGGCCCCGGAAGGATGCACAGATCCATAGTAGCCTCCGTTTGCACAAGTTAGCTATCTGGGAACGGGGTTCAGGTGCTGCGCTGCGGGGCCTCTGCCTTCGCAGTATGCAGCCTCTTTGGCA
The DNA here is from genome assembly GCF_041146395.1 of Eulemur rufifrons. Taxonomy (NCBI): domain Eukaryota; kingdom Metazoa; phylum Chordata; class Mammalia; order Primates; family Lemuridae; genus Eulemur; species Eulemur rufifrons. Next base: position 14,232,559 of record NC_091005.1, on the reverse strand, counting down.
CTGGAAGCCTCAAGGTGGAGGCTGAGTGGTGGGTGCTGCTGCTTGCTCGAGGTCTGTGGGGAGAAAAAAGTGCTAAGCCCTACATCAGAGACATCTATCTGTTGCACTAATTCCTCGTTGAAATATGCATAAGGCTGCTTAACTACACTGACCTCGGTTCCCAAAAGGCCATGCTGCACTTTAGTTTCAAGATACCTTGCTCCCTCTATCAGGTTTGTGCATGAACCACCAGTCAAAACATTTAGACCAACACCAGCTGTTGGTCTATTTAATAACTTCTAGACATTGGGCTGCAACCGCGAGCCTGGCTCATCACAGGATTTAGGGACCTAATAAATACTCCTGATTTCTGACTTTGACGTATGAAGTCAGCCTGCCTGCCTATGGCCTGTTGTCAGCTCCCCCAAAATATCCTGTCTTCCCAGGCACAGCCTCCTGAGCTCGGCCACTCTGTCTTGTGAGGATGGGTGGCCACAGTCGAGGGACACGTTGGGGTCTGCATTTATCATGCTTCACTCTGGCTTTCTTATAGGACTGTGAAGACCATGGACTTGCAGATATCAGAGCAGAAAGGAACCTTAGAGACCCTGAGATGGACAGAGGAAAAAATCCAGAGGTACAAGACATAGCTCAAAACCAGCAGTGATATGAATCATTCTGGGACCAGGCCAGAGTTAATTAACAGAGGCTCATTCAGTCTCCAATGAATCAAACATTAATTAGGTTAGTTAGAATCTCTGAGCCCCAACACGGTATAGACTCCAAGAGATTGGAATATAACAGTATTCTTCCAGTTTTTTCCTCCATTCCAAATCTATGTTCCTAAGATACTTACTAAATTTTAAAAGTGAAACTGAACTTGTGAAAAGAGATAGTTAAAATTTGGGGGTGTGTCCAGCATGGTGACAGACACAAAGAACTGCTGAACATAACTTCTTGGTACCCTTATAAATCCACTCCCCATGATCCATCAAGGGTTTCTTTTTAGAATTTGTACTTAGGGGAGAAAGATGACATCACTCAGGCCCCTGCAAGCCTGGAAAATGGGAATTATTCTCCACTTTCCCCTGCAGTTTTAAAAGCACCAAGATGACTGGAAACATGTCTGGGCATTCTGTATAGTAGAGTGAGGGAAACCCTGCACCGAGAACACTGACATCAGTGCTTCCTGCAGTCTCCACTGAGTTCCCACACTCATCTCACGCTCAGCACTGCCAAGGCCTGACGAGTGCTCTGGGTAAGGGGCTGGCCAGGTGGTTCTAGCGTACCTTTAGGGACTCCTCAGGAACTGATGTTTTCCACAGGTTGTTTCCCTATGGTCAAGTTCTCTTTATCCAAAGGCATCAGTCCCCCTTGCTGAGTAATAAAGCACAGTGGTTTGCAGTGCTGGTCACACCCTGGTTTCGATCTTGGCTATGTGACCTCACGCACTGTATCTGACTACATGGAGCTTTCGATTTCCTCATGTGTCAATGGGATAACAGTATCTATGTTTCTCTTAGGCTAGTGAGAGATCAGGCATATGAAACCTACCACAGAGTCAAGCACGTGGTAAAAGCTCAAACGTTTGTTGCTTTCCATTTTTAGGCCTATCTGGGAAATAATATGGCTCCCTGTGGGGCCACATAACCACATGGCGAGGGGAGACGCCTGGTTTTTAGGACAAGCACCAGACACTCTGAATCTGTCTTTTCTGTATCTCAGGATGAAACAATCCTACTAGAAAGTAGAATAACTTGAATTTGAAAGTATTTATGCCATACTATTTTACCAACTGATTGCTAATGAAACACCAACATTACTTGCTAGATGCTGGGGATTACAAAAATCAATTAATTTTTTTCATTTCAGCTGACAATAAACAGCTGAAAATTCTGTTGGACAACTAGAGAAGCATAGAATTTTCAAGTTCTACAGTCTTCATATAATAAGTGAAAGTGACAATGTTACATGTTCTTTAGCTTTATGATGTAGGGAATATATCTTTGACCCAAAAGGCAAATTGGGGTTTGATCACAACTGTAGCGCCCAGAAATCCCCAATTTATGGGTCTTAGTTTTCTAGGCTAAAAAATAAAGATAATATTGGACCCAGGAAGAATATGAGAGCCTAATAAAAGTGCTCTGATATCCCCATGAAAAAGGTACCATGGTATTTTTCAAAATTCAAAAATTATGATTCTAATAACAGAGGTGCTTTCCCATCAGCACAAAAGTCAAAACTGGAACAAAGCAGGGAAAATTAACATGGCCACTCTGTAAGAATAACATGCAAATCTGTAAGGTATTTTCTATAGTGATGAACAATGATTTGCTCCTTAATATACATTTTCACTGCCCTTTATCTCTACCTTGATAAGTCTCGTTACACTGTGCCATAATTATGTGATTACATATGACACCTCTCCTAGAAGGTGAGTTGCTTCTTTTGCATGTCCTGTATCTTTTTTTGCTCAACTGATGTGGTCTCTATCTCTCTTATGACTTACAATATAAACTCTCAAAGCTAAGACCTTTGAATTACTGGAATTCAGACAAGTCCAGATACACACCACACCCTATATCTATTTTTACTTCCCAACATAAAAATAGTTCATGGTTTGTTTTCAATTGTGAGACAGAATTCTGCCTGCAGTGACTTTAAGCGGCCAAGTTATACTCAAAATGGCCTGGGGAGCAGGAGAAGGGGAACTGAGTGGACTCTGGAAAAGTTGACATAGATACACAATTCCCATCTGTGTGTGAAAACAGAAAACCAAAAATGGCTTCACTGGCAGGAACGTAAACCACAGCAGGGCCCTGCAAGCTGGGCTCCCAGTGTTCCTTCCCAGGTACCCTGCTGCAAAGACAAATTTACTTTTAGATGAGGTGCAGCGATGGAACCAAGTGCTGGAAGGATACAGAGTTAGGTCAAGATGATTTTTGTAGGGGTATGGTGGCGGTGAGTGGCCTGGTTTCCACCCAACAACAGGGCCGGGATGTGAGTGGCCATTCGAAGGTACCCACGTGAGTCTCCAAGGACTCGTCCACTGATATGCTCATCACACTGTCCCTGATAACGCAGAACTAGGTGGAGGGCATGTGGTGCTCTGATACCCGACCAAGAAAAGTGGGTTTGGTGCTGTCTGACCTTCTGGAGAAAGCCTCTTTGAACCTTTTATGCTGGCTTCTGATCCATGCCGTCTATATTAACTAGCCTTTAGACCAGGGAATTCTTTAAAACTTACCAGTGTTCTGACTTTAGTAGTTAATATTCCATATGATGCTATCCTACAGCTGTTCCTCCAATTATATTTTTACGGAGTTCCAGACTGTAAGAACCCATTTGGGCCAACCTGCCATTACACAGATTTTGTTAACTGAGGTCCAGAGACCTAAAGTCATTCTGGTCACCTTAGTGGCAGGCGGGGCCTCCAACCCAGGACTTCTGATTCCTACTAGCCCGGTGCTTTTTCTAACACATAATGTTTCCTCTCAGCACATATTTTCTTTTATCTTTACAGACTCAATTAAAAAAAAAAAAAAAAGAAGTATTTTTTTCAGCCCCTTTTCATTCTCTGTCACAGATTACATTTCAGGCACCAAGTTCCCCATACAAAGGCATCTCTATTTATACAAAGCTGTAAACAACAGGGAGAATAGGGGGAGGGCTGGTAATAGATTTCCACCAGGATGTGCCTGACCTGCTTCTTTTCAACCTCAGTAATTAGAAAGGCAGTAGGTCTATAGGAATTATTCATATGCAGCAAGGGCCGTGCACTATACATTTATGTTAAACATGTCAAATCCGATTGAAATCATGCCTGCCAGCACCATATTCCATAAACATACTTTTCCCGAACAGTCGCCCAGACCTTGCCAGCCCATTAATACCTCCTTTAATAGCGATCTTCCATAGATTCAAATCAGGGACGCTCCACTGCACTAATTGCTCTGTGTTAGGTGAGCACCATGGATTTAAAAAAATTAATAAAGTAAAATCCCTTCAGGCCATTCCTCTAGAAAAAGGAAAACACTCAAACTACAATTCTAACTCAAAAGTTTACAAAAAATATAAACATGAACATCAGTTAGGGATTTCTGAAGCACTATCATGGTGTCATTTTGAGTTGAGCTATTTAGTCCCTGCCCCCACCCCCCACTATTTTTTAAAAGTACCAATACCCCCGTCCATCCTGCCCCAAATTACCTTAACAAGACTCAGCCTGGTGCTCTATGGGTGGAAACCATGGTAGCTACAGGATATAAATAACCATCTCCCTATGATTCTCTGCCAGGAGTTCATTTTTCCCCCTAATTATTGGTGATAAAGCATCATGTCAATTGTATATCACTTAATTTATTACAATTAATGATTAATTGGATAATCGTTGCATTAATCATTGCTCAGTTGCTGACAGTGGGGGCTCTTCAGCCTAAAAGACACATATTCAAATCCATTCTGGTAAAAGAGAACGAGGGGACATTTTCAAAAGAGAAAACCACAAAGTTGGATCATGACAATGGCTATGCATTAGGGAAGTGGCTTTGCTTCAAAGAACCTTCTTGTACCCTTTGTGAGCCCACCAGAGTGCTTCACACTTGTCTTGACTACATTTGACGCCCTGTTTACCAAAGGCCTGTACATGTGCTATCACTCACCACCTTGGAAACCTCAGGTGGCCGGGGCCAATGGTATCACTTGTCCATGTATCACAGACGAGGTACCTGAGGCTTCAAGAGACCAAGTGCCTCCACCAAGGTCGTTTCCTAGCTGGTGGGCTTCCTGACTCCAAAGCTAGAGCATTCATTCCATGTCACCAGCCAGCTTTCAGACTGAGCACAACACTGGCTCATTCGAGGGTACAGTCATGGTTGATAACTCATTTTGAACACACAAGTGGCTACTGTGTTACTATCATCACTGTAAAACTTAGGGAGACATGAAAACTAGATTAAATGATGAGACTGAAAAAGTTCATTCTCTGAGAGGTGGTAAAGCTTACTGGTAAGAGCTTGGGCTCTGCCCTAAGTTAGACTAAGTGGCAAAGCCAGTATGCAAATCTGAACCTGTTTGTATAATTTTTGGCAACTTGCTTGAGCTCCCCAGGGCTCAGTTTCCTTATCTGCAAGACGGTGGGGTGAGAGGTCAGTTATTTATAGTATCTATTTCAAAGAGTGGGAGTGAGAATAAAATGACCTAGTATGTAGAGCAGTGCTGCCCAGCATTTTTTCCCACATCATGGCAAACACAGAATATGATGGTGGATCAGGATAAACAGATGAAGCTGCAACTCACCCTGGCATCAGTGACCTCCCAGCCCCACGGGCCAAACCAAGGGCCATGGGGAGCAGTGCTTGTGAGCCACTGAAGACACACTGCTGGGGAGGACAGGTGTGAAGCTCTAGAACAGAGCCTACGAAAGAATTAGAGCTTAATGCAGCCTTTATAATAACTGGAAAGTTATTATACTTGTGATGCATTCTTTCCGAGTTAGTTCTGTTCCTTCTGAGTATCCATAGCTACACATATGGCTATTTCCATTTAAATTCATTACAGTTAAATAAAATCGAAAGTTCAGTTCCTCAGTGGTACTAGCTACATTGTAAGTGCCCAATAGCCATTATGTGGCTAGTGGCTACAGTATTGTACAGACAGATGCAGAACATTTCTATCAGTACAGAAATTTCCATTGGCTAGCACTCATCTATAGTAATATTGTTCTTATGACTATGGGCATTCCTAAAATCCCCAGCAGAGTTCCCTACACTCCCTGAAGGCAAGTCCTATAATCTCATCAAATTTGTCATCAGTGGAACTCTACCCTGGTGCCCTGCACAGGGTAGGGGCTCAGCCATTGCTTGGGGAATTGACCCTGCCATGATTCAGATCACTATCTTGCTTGTCTTGCTGCCACCCCAGGTAAAAGATCTGACATCTAAATAAAAGAATCCCAAAGAGGGACACCTAAAAAGGCAATCAGGAGTCCCATTCCGACATAAAAATAAATAGCTAAAAATTTTTAGTAAAGATTATCCATTCCTGCACAAACCCCCAAACTACATAATCAATAGCTGAGAAAATGCCGATTATCCAGGCCCATTTGAAATAGTATTAATCTGCATCATGAACAGCCACTAATCAACACAGCAAATTGTGAAATCACTATTTATTTATTTGCCAGGAGGAAGCACTCCCCATCACATTTAATCAGATAGGAACAGCTCAATTTAGGGAGTAAATGGAACAGAGATACTTTTTATAAAACACTAAGGATCCAAAAGAAAGCTCAGAAAAGGTTGCCGGCACCTATATCGATTCCAAGATCAAATCGGCCCAAGTACCTTAATAAAGCCTGTCATTACACACTCAGATGCTATAGACAAAATTATGCTTCGGGTCAAAAGAGGATCATTTGCAGGAGTCAGGGAAGAATTTTCCCTTCTCTTTTTACTACTGCATAACTGGCAAGGGGCACTTCTGAGTTATTCATTCATATTCTTTCTGTCTTTTAGAGGTACAGATTAAGTAAGCCTGTTGCTTGAATGAATGCATGAGAAAGTGGAACTTTATATTAAGGACATTCACTTTTTTATGGTGCTCATTTTACTTCTTTTAGTCCTCTCCTGATCGCCTAGCATGTCCACTAGCATGATGAAGACACACTCCCACCGAATCATAAACACTCTGAATAAGATTTAATGGAACTGCCCTCAACAAAGCCTGCCCTAGACTGGTGGTAAGGATTGGTGAAGCAAGTATCAAGTGCCCAGCACAGGGCAGTGCACACAGTAGGACCTTTGCTAATGGTGGCTACTTTCTATTGTTTTCATAGTGCCCTTAGCACACGGAATGCAGGAAACATATGCATCAAATATTTGAATGATCCCACTAAATCCTTGTATGTTGCTCCCCGCTCGGCGTCCCCAAATTTCCAGAAGCCACATGCTGCCTAGCAACAGTCTTATCCAAATGGAGGACCCAAAGAGAAACTGCTACTGGTTTTCCTCATCTTATTTAACTAAACTATTAAATAAACGAACTACTTATATAGAGCTTACTGTATGCCAGGCACTGTTCTGAGCTCCCTATAGTCAAATAATCCTCACAGCAATGCTATAGAAGTAGACACTATTTTTAATCCCCGCCTCATGTGAGGAAACTGAGGCACAGAAATGTTAAGGTACCTGGAGCAAGGTCACACAATAAATGGCAGAGTCAGGATTAGGAATCAAGTATCCAAATCGTGACAACAAAGGACAGTTGGCCTAGAAGGTCACCAGGTCTTCAACCTATGTTTGTGAAATCCTTTTCCCCAGCTCTCCCGGCAGTATGTTTAATAGCCATCCGAACTGTTGGTTTAGATCTCACCTTAGTATTAGCCATAAACTGGGATCTCGGTCTAGGCAAAGCACTGCAAGAGCTTCCCCACCACACTCAGGGCCTCTGAGCACAGACGTCCAGCCTCTGTTCCCTGGGCCTACCTTACAAATCCTCCTGGAGTGTTTGACCTTGGCCCTTGGTATTATCTGCAGTACAGGCCTCTGGACACCCCTTCCAAAAGGGGTCACTAAGCAGCATGAATGGTAAAGTCGACCTGGTGTGCCCATCCATTCATTCCGCTGCAGTGACGGCCCATCTCTGTCTCCAGGAGACACGGAGCCGTGGCACATCACCTGCTCTACTCTGTCCCTCCTGATGGCTGGGAGCCATTGTGCTGCCTCTTGAATTTCTCTCTTCTAGGCTGAATAACCCCAGTTTCTTCTTCTCAGAGGCAATAGTTCTCAGCCGTCAGTCATTTTCACTGCTCTCCTCTGGCCTTTCTCCAAGATTCTATATCTTGTTTAAATAGTGAAGGCCAGCACTGAGCATGATTTAAGAACAGTTGTGCCTGGAAAAGTAACAAAGTCACAACTACAACCAATACAGACTCCAGAAGGTAAATGTTTTCTCAAGAATATCAAAGTATTATAATATTAATAATGGTAGTAAGAATTAGGTTGACCAAATAAAATAACTTTTGTTGCCTGTCACATCATTTTCTCTTAGTATTGTGGTAGTTTCTGGGAGACTTATCTGTCCCCATAAGTCTTCTCAGAAGCGACTTTGCTCCCCTGCAAAAAACCTAAGCTGTTCTTCTTAGTCTCAGTTCTTCTTCCTCTCAATACACAAATCTTACTGTCCGGAGACATGGCCATTCCTTTTCTCAATACCAGCTTTTCCAGAAATATTAACAGCATTTCCTGTCTTGGCTTCTTCAATTTCTTCTTCTTTTGGTAGGACGGCCTCCTGCCCGGCTGCACTGCCTGTCTCCCCTTTGGGTGGGTTTCAGCATGTGGGTGCTCGCCCCGGGAGAGGGGCAGGACATGAGAATATGCAGGGCCCTGCCCAGGTCCTCAAAAGCAGGACAAAGACCACCCTTCACTGCTGACTCCCTTGGAACAGCTTGAAGCTGAGAATCACAGGTGACCCGGATCAAATTCCACATGACAAATCCCTCTGCTGTCCCTGGAAGCAGGTGGCATAGGGGACTGGACTTTCCAGAGAGGAAGGAACGAACAACACTGAGGAGCTAGCCAAGAAATGTTACCTCAAAAACCCAGATGCCCCAGCACAGAGCCTGACACCCAGATGCTCAACAAACAAGTGGGGTTTTGGGCCACTTAAAAACTTGAACATTTTTGAATATGATATAATAAAGGAGAATGAAGGTGACCACTTAAAAAAGCAAAGTAAAATCCCTCTCCCACTTGCTCAAAGCTAACATGGTTTTTCTGGGTGGATTAAGGAGGTATCTGCTCCCTGGCTTGTCAGCCTCATCCTTCCAGGGGAGGAAATATCAGAAGGCTTCAGGGCGGCCACACACACTACCTGTCCACTTGCTCTGGTCTTTCTCGCCTCCACTCTCTTGGTCCTTAGCAAGCTCCTCTGGATCAGCAGCTGTTTCACTGGGTCCTTCAACATCTTCAATGGCTTCTTCTGAAATAGAAGAAAAACAAAAATGTCAAGGATTAAAAATAGAAAGCAGCAGCGCTCTTGGCCCCTATTCCAAAGACTTACCAATCACAAAATACAGAAACTAATGACTCCAAACGACTCTGTCCCTCCTCTCTTCCCCGTGGCCCGAGAGGCTGACTGCACTAAGGATATACTGAAGTTTGGGTGAGGATTTTGGGTGAGGAATTTTTCTTCTGGATAAACAGTTGGTGTGAGGTTGTGACTTGCTCCAGACGTGTGGCCCTTAGGTATTTCCAGATGGATTCTGACTGCTTCACTTGAGCTTTCCTAACTGAAAAACCCTGCTGAAGCAATTAGCTCCATCTGCATCCCTCAGGTTGCACACAAGTCTTTCACACTTGAAAATGCAAAGAAGTGGCCACATGTTCACTTCTTGCCTAGCTCTATCCCCAGAGCATCCTAGCATTGGCCTAGACCAGCCTCAATCACTGACCCTCGTAGGGTTTGCAGTGACCATGCATGCGTCAGACTGGCAGGAGTCGTTTGCATTCACATTCTGAAGAGTCACAGAGCATCAGTGACATGATTTCAGCAGTGTAAAGAGTTCTAGAGAGCAAATGGCATCTTGTGGGCATGCCAGGAGGCAGTGGTGGGAAGCAAGAGTTGCAGAGAAAGGGATAAAAATTTATAACAGAGTCATACACTTTCATTTTGAAGTCGTTCCATTCTTTACTCACTACTGGTTTAAAACTAACCCAGGAAATATCTCTTCAGCTCAGCACACAGTGCTATAGTGAAGGAATAAGAATGACCATTGCCAACACTAGGTTAATTATGAAGCAAAATGCCATCTGCCCAAGTGGGGAAGAAGAGGATAAGATACTCTAGATGCTGAGGGGGAAGAAAGGAAGACACTTGTCTTTTGCTCTTTTGGCCCTTTGGAACATTACCCAAAACATGCATTCAGTAAGAGCAGGTTAAATGAATGAATAAAGTAGACAAACCAAGGTGAAAGTCATTTTCATAAGGATGAAATTATTAGGAGATTTGGAGAGCATGCCTTCCCAGGTGCAGAGGTCTGAGAGCAGGGGTGCCCACATCTGTCACTAGACCAGACTCCAGCAAGGACCAGGTACTGGGGTCCAATGCAGAACCATGGACTGGGACTCTAACACCAGCAGAGGTCTCTTCAACCCCCAATTCTACTTTTCAGTATTTCTAAGTGTCATGCCCTCCCCGGCCCGCCAAAAAATAGCCTCTAAATTTTATCTCACAATGGAAGTAAAAGCAATGCAAAGTAAAGTGATCTCAGACAGTTTCTACAACATTCAAGGTGTAAAGGAAAATCTGATAGATAACTTTCTTGAATGTTTTACAAACTATCTAAGATCAATCGGATTTTCCTAACTCTTCCAGAAAGGATGATGGAGGTCCAAGGACTAGAAAGCTGAACTAGGTCAGGGAATGTTCTTTCTTCATGACCACCCAGTAGGGGGTTTATGATGTGGTCACTGGGAAGAGGAATGAAAGAAGGTATTGCTTATTTTCATCTCCCACTAAGGACTCCACATATCATTGCTGTCTCCATTTTGTCTTGCTGCATAGTAAAGGTAACATCAAGTCTCCCCACCCTACCCTTAGTTCAAATATGGAAAAAATCAGACAATCATAGCTTGAAGTCAGTCAGATATACAGCCCCATATTAACACCATACATCATTTAGTAGAGAAAACATATATATGTGTTTGTAGAGTTAATAACAACCAGGTTACACAGTATGATATGTGTTCTATCTTAATTATGTCCAGGTAGGAGGTTCTATGCACATTTTTAGGCTTTTAATAAAATTGTTCTACGCTATAATTATAAAATTCATCTTTGAAGGGTGATACCAGCATTCTGTCCATCAATATTAAACTGGGTCTACACAAGTTAGCTAGGTCTCTTAAAATAGGCAAAGAGGTAGCTCAGTGGCCCCTCCTCTCTAGCACACATACATTTTCACCTTAAATGGTGACAGTCTGTCACCTACAAACTAGAGATCACCCTAATATGATGAACAGTGTCTGGAGGTGCCACCTGGCAGAGAAGGGAAGGAATTTACCCGCTGGGAGGCCACTGCCAAGGCCAGGACATTATGTGGCCTGCAGCTATTGGAGCAGAGAGTTAAAAATTCACGGTCACCTGGCACTGACCCCAGTTCTTTGAGCCCTTCCAAACATATGTTCTGAGAAGATAGACGCTGTAAGGAATAAGCATATCACGGATGCGACGAGCAAGGAAACCACACGGTGCTCTGTGGATATTCCTGGGATATTCTACGAGCCCATCGGGCCTCTGCTTTCTTCCCTCCCTGCCCTGCTGCAAGCAGAAAATGAAGGCAGCTGATTTCCAGTGAGAGGATAAACGACACAGGTTATTTCAGGAACTTATTTTGCTTATCTTCCTTTTTTTTTTTTTCTTCAAGATTTACAAATCAAGTCTTCTTCTTGAGTTCCTAGGTTTAATATTATCATTTGTGACTCATTCGCTAAAGGCTGTTATACGCGTGGTGGGAGAAGAAATGATTAGGAAAATCCTGGATAAGCCAGCTCCCTTTACAAGGGGATCAGCCTCCTCACCCCCACCTAAAAACCAGGTCCCATTCAGCTGAGCAGGCACATCCCTGCAGTTCCAGGCGTGACCTACAGGTGTCGCCATCCGCATGGCGAGGCCGGGAAGGGCAGCTGGCGACGGGAGGCAGAGGAGCCTGGGCCACCTAACCTGAGTATGTGGAAATAATGTATGTCTTCAAGTGAACTGTCTGGTCCTGGAGAAATAAAATAGGACATTCATAAGCAGTTACGCCATCTGTCTCTATACCATCATCATCAACAGCAAGAGGAAAAATAGCTCTTTAAAATGGATGAAAGCCGAGGCTGACAGTAACCAGAAAACTGTGAGCTCTGAATACCAATAAAGGTAGAGAAATGATTAAAACACAGGGATACAAACTGCAAATTCGTCTGGACAGCTCAAGCCCACGATGCTTTGCAGGCAGGGTGTGTTTTGTTGGTTCCAAAAACATAAAGCAAGCCCGATCCCCAAAAGGCAGGCCTCGGGCACCCACGGGAGGGGCTTGGTCTCTCCGCACTGGACACAGGTGGGCAGCAGGAGACGGTACCCGGCTCTGAAGGGGAGAACCACAGACAAACGTTAAGCTCCTGGGGGTGGTCTTTAGCCCTGTTCCCTTCAGGAATGTATATTTGATACACACGTGCTGACAGAAAGGAGGGGAGTTTGTGCCCCCACAGATCACAGATTGCATTCCCCCCACCCCCTCGAGTCAGCGGCAACTGGCTGGGTCATTACAGAAGGCAAAGATTTTTTTTTTTTCTATAATATCAGCTACTGACAGATGGTAGCAACAAGTGAAGACTTGATGGAATGACCATCAGTTTTATCTGGAAAATCCTGTCTTTCACTCAGGGGAAGAGGCTGCTTTCCTGCTTTCCTTCACCAAAGCACACAACAGCCACCATGCCATTTTGAAGGCCAATATAGACAAATCAAAACCATCTTCTCCTTAAAGCATTTAATAATACTTCAGATCCCGGCCTGAGCACACCAGGAATGCTTTCCCAAGGGCGTGGCCAGGACCTGGGAGGGGAGGTCGTCTCCACTCCCCCAGCCCTGCCCTGGCTCTGGGCGGGAGGTAGCAAGCCCAGTGCTTCCCAGACAGATCTGTGTTTTAGAAGATGCGAGAGAAGGTGCCTTTAAAACCCCCACAGAAGCCCACATCCCACAGCAGCCCTCAAACTTGGGCAGCCCCTCTTGTTTGTATGTATTTGCACGTTAAAGAGCTAGCGAAATAGAAACAAATTCTGAGACGACTTTGAGGTCTTCCTAGTGTCCCTCTGCCTTTCACTTCCACGCAAAACACTGACTGAAGTCCTTCAAGAACTCTCTTTCCAGCACCACCTCCTTGTCCCGGGCAGCATTTACTAGCACTGGGCCACACCCAGCCTACGCCTCTGCCGGTGCTCACATCTCCCGGCTAAGGGCAGAGCCCTCAGGTGTAAGAATTCGAGCAGATAAATGTATTCTAAAAGGGAAAGGTTCCTAAGACAGCTCAGATTCTTAAAGGGGATGATATCACAGTCCCAGAAAATTTCCGTTCAATCAAGGTGGTTTTGCTTACCGCAAATGCAGATTGTTCTCTTAACACACCTTATACTTAGCATCTGGGCAAAGGTGACTGCATGACTCCCCCATCTGTGGTGACGTCTGCTCCCAAAGGAGGCACGTGTGCCAACTGGCAACCCGTGGGGATTTGTAACAATTTTATGAACAACCTGGAAATTGGTTTGTGGAAGAAGCACCAGGCACAAGCCAAAAATAGAGGTGGCATCGTCACGAAGTCAGCATTCAACCCCACTGCACACACTTCCTGAATGTGTCACGTCACCCAAGAAAACATTCCAGTTAAAAAATGGTACTGTTCCTCCAAATAACGGGGGGCCTATCGACGCGTCCATTGGGGGTATTTTACAAATTGCTTAAGGTTTGAAGGAAAGGGGAGTCAATCAATGATTAAGACTAGTCCCTCTGTTCCTAACTCTTAACAGGATAATGCAGATTAATTCAAACCTTCCCTAAACCTGACAAAGCCCCCACAGTGCCTCGATGTGATAGAAATTTGGAAATTCTCCTAAGAATCAGGGTGTCTGTACCCAGGGCTCTCACATGATCATGTTACTTAAATAATACACCAATCTGTGATCCCCGAAGAATGAAATTGTTCTTTCCTTCTTCTTTGGAGGGAGCGATGTTGGAGGGTGGGGGTGAAATAAAGTGCGTTTGCCTGTCGGCAGGCTCAAGAGCTGAGAAACATTAGCTGTCATGAACCACAATCAAATCAGGTTTGAAATATTTAGCAGTGGCTTGGAAAATGCGGCGGTGCAGCTCTGACAGGCGAGATGTGCACAGACACCCACTTTCCATTATAATGGAAATATCAGGCCTGTTCTGAATATGTATAACCCAGAAAAATGTATTGATTTTTCATTCGGCATTAAAAAAAATGAAATAGCCTGCAGCTGTCAAAAGCCTTTTGTTAAAAGCTCATCTTTCCTGGAATGAGGTTTACCAGAAACAAATTTTAATTGTATATAGGACCTCTTCTTTGAAAAACAAAATAACCAATCTGCTTACTCTGAAGATAGGGTTAAAGCTTTTCCTTTTCTCCATTTTCAACCTAATTAACCCAAGGACGACCACCACTGAAGCAGGCGGGAAAGGCCCCGCCGTACCCTGACCAGCAGGAGTGACATGGAGGGTGGTAGCTACAAGTGGCGCTGGCTGGTGTCTCTGTGGTGGGTGGGAGAAAGGACTGATGGTGTCACATTGTCTTGTTCCTCTAACTCCTGTGTAGGTGCCAGACTCTGGCCAGTTGGTTGTCCTCTTTAAGCCTTGGCTGGCACAACTGGAAAACGAGGGCAGAACACTTTCTATCATGTCCAATTCTCTTGGCATCTTGTTATCAATGGGAAACCTCCACTGGCTGCAGATACTCTACAGAATATGTATGCTTTACTTTGCCAATACAGGTCAAATCAAATCGCACAATACAAAAGATGACTACCAAGGCCTAGACCACTTATTTAAAATAAAATCCAGTGCATTAACATTCTGCTACGATAGAAATTTGTAACAGGATGCGATCTGCAATGCTGATGGACAACCATGTAGTTCCCAGCTTGTTATTTCTAGTTCTGTCTTCTCTAAGCCAGAGAGGAAGAGGCTAGTGGTGGTGACATTTGTGGCTGCACCCACAGGAGTGGGCCACTATGTCATTCTCCTTCCGTGACATTTTGGCAAATGGAATTTCAATGAATAGTGACCAGAGGTCCTACCAGTAGGTGACTTTACATATGCTCTGGGCTATATGCTTACTGCACAGTGACACCCAGATCCCAAACATAATAAGCTGCTCTGCAACACTCCAAAACACATCTTCTCAAATGTTTACTCCCTGGTTTTATACCATCAACTTTTCCAGCCCTTACAGCCTGGCTGGGCTGAAGCTGCTTGAGAGGTAGCTTCCAGCAATTAGGTTTTCTGGGCAACAATATCCTAGCGCCCCAGAAATTTTTCCTTAAAGTGGGTCTGCTTACCACAAATACAAATTGTTCTCTTGACACACCTTATACTTAGCATCTTAGTAAAGGTGACTACATCTCCTCACATATGCACACAGCACAGGCAATTTTCAAATCTACACGGAAGTCCCGTGTGGATACTCATCTGAATATTTTTTATAATTGCTGACCAACTTTGCCCATTCCATTTTCTACCTCTTAACAGGCTATAGATCTATCAAGGAAATTACCAAATCATAAGAGGGTCCAAATCAACACTGATGAGCGGGACTTCTTGAGCTACACCCATCGTAGCCCAGGCAGGAAACCTTAAAGGGCTGAAGGGTACGTGCGGATGTGTGCGGGAGGATGGGGGGCAGGGTGGAGCAGGCAGGGGCTCTGCAGCTGGAACGTTTGTTCATTCATCAGAAGGGCACGATTTTCCCACCTCTTCGGGTTAAGATGTCTTTTCCAATGGACTGAGAACTCCAGTGCACTAATAAAGCCCAAGGCATTCAGTGAGAAGTACATTCTCCACGTGGATGATGGGCAAACTGGCCTGGGCCTTTCTAAAATCTGGCTCTTCAGTAGGACCCCTTGCATTGGGTCTCAGGGACGGAGTGGGGGAAAGGCAGCAGTAGGTCTGTCCATAAAGGGGCGCCATTACCTTGACCATTTTCCATTTTATCACCCATTTAAGCTCTCTACCAGGCTTGCCAAAGACCCTTGACTACCGGCTAGTGTGAATGGGCAGGGACCTGCCTCACACTCATACAGGTAATTTTCCCACCCTGGTGGCTTAAAAAAAAAAAAAAAAAAAAAAAAAAAAAAGCCAAACTGCTCATTTTCCCACCCTGGTTGCTAAAAAAAAAAAAAAAAAAAGAGAGAAAGAAAAAAAAAAAAGGTGGCCAAACCGCTAGTTTGTTTTAAACAAAACTGTCTTCTCCAAGATGACATTTACACAAGCACATTTCAGCCCTCCAAAAGTTCTCCTCCCTCGAGTGAGGAACTCTTTTTCACGTGGCTCCTTTAAGTCATCATTTTCCCATAAGAATTCTTTTTGCCACTAGGTGCTCATTTACCAAATACACCTGGGGCCGCAGCGCCTGGTGTTTCTGGTGGAGCTTGAAAGGTGGCGGAGGGCTGCCAGCCGCCACGGACCCGCTGGAACAGCCCACGCGGCAGGGCCCCACCCTGGCTTTCTTTCCTGCCTACCCCCTCCACCCCCCCAACGCTGCCAACCCTGCCTTTTGGCACCGGGCAATAGGAATCAACATTATGAAGGCAACTCTGGGTATTATTAAAAATGACTAATTGGAGAATAGAGACCATTTATGCTTTTGTATATTTGAAGATCTTACCACTGTTTACAGAAACGAGAAAAATGGGGATTGTGTGTCGAGAGGCAGCCTTGGAAGGGAGGGCTGAGCTGCGGCCTGCGTGTTCGGCCCCCGCTGGGCGCGGTCCAGCTCCACCAGAGAGCAAGCCTGGGGCAGCCTCTCCATGTGCCTTTTTACTTAAGGTCACCGCTAAGGTGAGCACGGACAGGAGAGCGTGTTACGGGTCCAAAGTGGCTGCAGCCTGTTAAGGCCTCCCAGAGAAAATTTCCCCTCTCTGAGCTGTCCCTCCTGTGGGAACAGCGCAGAACGCCAGAGCAAGAAGTGAAAAATGCTGCCGTTGTGTGGCGACGGACGGGTCCTGCCATTTTTCCTCTCCAAGGCAAGGCCACTTGGTCATTTGAACAGTTTGTCAAAACCACACTAGAATTACGGGGGTGGGTGGGGGTCAAGACAGGAGAAAAAGGGAGGAAACGCCTAGAGCCGGTATTGCAACAAGTTCCATTTATCTGTGTTCTTAGCAAAAGCACCTGGGTTGCCCCCTGCAGAAATCCAGAAAGGATAAAAGTAAATGTGCAGCAACAAAGCACAACGGAACTAAATATGTCGCTGACTCGCCTGGTGGCTATTCACGGGAAGTTTTTTTTTCTTTTTTTTAAATAACTGAAAGGTGTGAGTTCCAGTTTGTAAAATACAAACCCAACCCTGAAAGGGTCTCGGAATACACGCCAAATAAGAAACCCAGCTATGTCCCAGAAGTCTGAAGTAAACTGAATTCAGCAGGGATTAGTTCCCTTGGATTTCTACACAGCCATGATTGTTGCTGTTACTTTCACACATGAAATGTGAAAAAGGCAAATTCCCCGAGCATGTTCGTAGCGGAGCGTGATGTGATTGTGTTGTCATTTATGGGAAATAATCGCAGGCCCATCTCTCCCTTTCCCCCCCATTTTCCAGTCCAAATAACCATGAAAAATTACACTTCAATGTCAGGGCGACGACAAAGGAGGCGCGCTCTCTGGGAGCTCAGCGGATTTGCAGGGGTTTTTCCTTTCTTTGGACAAAAACTACCTTCAATTGTACTTCATTTAAAACGTGATCTAACAAATGCATTTTGACAAGTTCCTTTCTCGTTTTCTCCTTTCTTTCAAACAGTATTTTGCACAGTTTAACCTCACAGCAAACTGGAATGTTCTGGAAAAAAGAGCCATGCAGAAGAGAAGGTCCTTGATACCAAGAAGGGTGTCCCTCCCAACTTCTGTTGAAAACAAAGTAGTCAAGAAAAATAATGATCCTGAGGAAGAGAGGAGGATGGGAGAGAGGAAATGGTAATGTCTTCAAGACAGAAGATAGGTAAAGGCAAAAAAAGCCGGGGCCAGTAGAAGGAAGAGGGTCTTGAAGGAGGCAGAAGGGGCTTCGTGTGCTTACTCATCAGAATATTTTGTAGATTGAAAGTAGCATCTGGGGTGTCTGGATGTACGATCAGAATTGGGAGTTCATGACCACATACCTGGGGTGGGGGTGGGGGTGAAGAAAGGATGCCTCTCCCATAGGGTACCAGTTCCCGCCTGTCCCCTTTCTCTGTGGAAGGGGACATTTTGCAACAGCACAGATCTGCCTGAAAGCTTTTTAACATTCCAGGTGTGAGGCCTGAGCAGTCCTTACAAGCATCTGTCTTTCAATAACACCCTGCTTGAAATAAACACTGCCAGGCTTCCACGCTCGGAGGGGAGAAGACAAGACAGATAAACACATACGAGTGATAGAAAGAGAGTAAATTAAAAAAAAAAAAATTTAGCAGTTTCCATTAAAGAAGACTGGTATCTCCTTCTGAGTTGAAACTGACTTGGCTTGTCAGAGAGAGATCTTATGCTTAATGCAAAAAAAAAAAAAAAAAAAAAGAAAAAAAGCCAGTTCTATGGTGTGTTTCCTTATTTATTTATTTTTTAAATTGGAAAATGTTGGAAATACACGGATGAAAAAACAGTCAAGGCAGGCCCGTAAGTGTACTTAAGCCTCTATATACAAATGAAGGTGTACGGGAAATGAACAGGATGCACCAGAAGTGATATTAAATGATGGTGATTAGAACCTAATGGGGATAAGTGAAACCTTGCGGGATGGCTCGTACCGGGCGCGTCGGCGGTGATGGATGCAATCTATACAGGAATGACAGCAAGGGAAGGAGAGGTGGAGGGTGGCCGTGCAGAACCAAGGCATCCACAAGGCTGGGGAGACACAATTTGACAATGCCAAAGGGAACGATGGACTATCTAGAGTAAAGATAAGCAAAAAGGCAAACTGAAAGAGAAAGGGGTAAACAGTTTGTTTCTGACCACTGAAACAAATCGCACACAACTGAGAAAAATAAAGCTACGACTCCAGAGATATGAGTCACATGAGGGTACAAATGAGGGACTTGAATTTTCAACCTGTTTGTTGCCTCACTCTTAAGCCCACAGTGTCTGAAGCATCTCTAACCTATTCATGAAACAGCTTTACCTCTGAGAAGCACGGAATTCAGGCAGAAATATTAGTTTACTCCCATCAGCAGACGAGGGACCACTGTCAAGGAGCTTTGTTTTGCATGATCATAAGCCATTTATATGCACAGCTGGTAAAACAAGCTGATTCATAAAAACAAAGCACAAACAAAGGCTTACACTTTCCAAACCAAATCTGGGGAACAGAAATCAGGCCAACTTCAGGCGATGCTGCACCCAGGAAAACACCAGCTAAATCTGCTCTCCCTTGGCCAGACCCAAGCGTACACAAAGGTCACTGCGTATTTATGAACCGCACATTCAAGAATGCACCAATGCTAGACACACGTACGAACCCTGGAGGTGGCTGAGAGCAGACTCTTACATCTCCAAGCATCCTGAGGAGTCCTCAAGTGCCTACCGCGCATTGCCTGTTGCCAGCGGAGAAAAGCCTGACCCCACCAGGAGCATTTATGGTCAGACCCGAGACATTTCAGGATGCATCTACACATGGAAAGTCAAAAACTGGGCCACTCTCCAAAACCATCAAGTCCCCAAACACGCTTCAGTCTGAAACAAACAGGCAGCAGAGGCAGCATGTTTCAGTTGACATTTCCTAGGAAATTGCAAAGAAAGTGAAGCAGGAAGCTGAGGTACGGAGAAAATCCAAAGGTTTATGTGCAAAAGCTTTCCTGCATTCATGGAGGGAAAAGCAGATGGAATTGTTAAACTGTTGTCATTTTTAGTAGGCACCTTGTACGGCTCTTCTGTGCCCAAAGGGAGAGAGAAAATTCTTGGATCCTCCTCCTCCTCTTCAGAAACTTCGGAAGTAATGCCAGTAGTTGAATCCAAAGCCTCTATATATTTTTAAGTTTGGATCCTGTACAATGAAATGGTCTTTTTCTAGGGTTTAACAAAATGCCACCATCCCTTTTGCAATGGTTTTAGCTACAAGAGCCCTTCTCAAATCTCCCAGAGCAACCAACTGTACTGCCGACTCAGCTTTAGGACTCCGTGTGCACCTATTTAGCTTTTCCTCCTATAAGGTGTTTCCCAGACCTAAGAACAGGTGGTAACCCTTGACAAGCAACACACTGCGTTAGGTATTCCCAAATTTATACAGCAATATATTTCAAGACACAAAAGCACACAGTGATGACCATCAAGGCAAACAATTCAATAAACGTAATTTAAATTCCAGACTCATGCCCACACTCTTTCACGGTGGGAACATCTGAAAACAACAAATATGTGAAACAAAAGAAAGAAAACGTTATTGTCTTGAGATGCCAAAGTCATCAAGGATCTGGGCAGAAAGTGAAGTTTGGCGACAGACTTGGTATTTGTGACAAGCAATAAGGGATCTATAGAATCTGTAGCACACGATTCCATTTAAATGAAATAATTTTGGATGTTTAAATTGTTCTGCGTGCACAGTGCAACTGGAGGAAGTACGAGAAATCTGCTGACAGGGAAATCCTTAAGTCAGAATCCTTCCCTAACTTTCCTACGTGGGCAACTTTTTCCAAGTGTAACATGAACCCTAAGCAGAAAGCAAATAAGGAAAGGAAACTAGAAACAAGTGAAAGGTTTTGCTTCACTGTGTAAGGCCAAGACTGATGGCAGGGCAAAAAGTAAAACCTGCCAAAGGTGTGAAGGTGAACTAGCCAAAGAGCAATGCAGTATTAAAGGGGAGATCCCCCAATCATTAGGAAGAATAAAGTAAGCGATTCCCCACTTACCAAGCAATATCTTCAAATAGGACAAAGAGGAAGATGACTTAGACAGTAACCAATGAAACACTTAAAAACAAACAAACAAAAAAACCTAGGTAAGATTATATCTTAAAATTAAATATATATTATGGTAGGGAAAACAGATCAATTTCTACCTGAAAGGAGTTAGCCTATGGATAGACTCAACTACTAAAGAACTTTGGTAAAAGGCTGGAAAGAATAGGAAATGTTCCATGAGAATGGAAACGAAGACAGAAAACTGAGCCTTAAAGAGAAATAATTAGAAGCATGGAGATATAAGCAAGAAAAGATAAAAACAGTCACTGGACTAAAAATCTAGCTGTGTAAAATTTAGTTAGATACAATTAAGGTGGTGAAACCGGAAATTCCTTTAGGTGTTTTGGAAAATATAAAAAGGATAAATAGGCAGGGTGGTCCAAATGCGGAGAAGGTATGAAAGCACAAAATGAGTACAAGAGGTTTGAGAAGGAGAAATGACGGCTGCTTGCATTAACCCGGCCTTGGAGGAGTCTGCCTTTGTCTTGAGAGATTTGGCGGAGCCGACAGCAAGCACCTCAGTTTTACAGTTCAGGGATCGGGGAAGCACAAGGCTCTGAGGCCACACAGTGAGGTAGCCCAAAGGAGCATGTCTAGAGGAGGATGAGGGACACAGCTGCGGAGACAAGAAGAGCTCAAGGTGATGCTCACACAGTCAAACGAGCAGAGAAAGGAGCCACGGGCAGTGTGAACCGTGGAGCCTGCGTCCCACTCCCTGGATGCTGGCTCTTCAGGAATCTCCCTCAATTAAAGCTGTGATATTGAGGCTGTGCTACTGTGATAGTGGTACCATCGTTGTTCAAAGCAATGTTTAATTTTTCTTTACATTTGAAGACAAAAGGCATAGCAAGGATGAAAAGTGAGCTCGCCAAAACCAAACCAAATGAAAACCCACACACAAAACAAAACCAGCCCCTAACACCCCAGATAGCTGTGTTTCCAGGCAAATAGTACCCTGTTCACTTCCTGCCCAGTGGCAACGTGATACCCAGCAGAAAAGCATTGCGTTTAAAGACAGGACAAGTCACAGTTTTCTCTTTCTCCCTCTTACACACACACTCACTCACATATTCCTCCCTTCCATGTTCTTTTCTGGAAGGGGGGAGAATCGCAGAAGTACTGCTCCCAAATGGCTTGGGGGCAGTGCCCATCTAGATATTCTGGATCAGGGTGAGGTCCGAGGTGTTGGTGACAGGGTTGCTGTCACAGCCCCGAATCCCAGCCGCAGAGAACTAGCAAAAGCCAAGTAATTGCTTTTTCCCCTTCCACTAATAAGCTTTTCAGCAGAGGAAGAATTCAGCTTCCTGTAGTCAACAGACCCTTTTTTCCCTGCCTCTCCTCGCTCCAAATAATCTAAAGTGACTGCAATTTCAGTCCTGGCTCTCCAGCATTCAGTTCCACCGGCTGAGGTCAGGGGGTGTCAAGTGAGGGCTCTCCATTTCTTTTCTACTCTGCCTTCACGCCACCCATGCTCCTTTGTAACGGAGGCAACCTGCCTCCCCAGCCCAGCCATTATGTGCATCACCAGCCGCAGCACACACTGACTTCACATTCCAGGAAATGTTTTTTAAGGCCCAGAAAACACGGGGTGGGGGGCAGGGGGATCTCTTTAAACAACTGATTAGTAATGACCAACTTCAGATGCTCTGGTGACCCGAACTGCTAATTTCCCAGCTTTTAGAAAATGCATTGCAGTGGGACATTTGTTTTGTGGTGGTTAAACCATGTGGCTGGTTGTGTGGTTTCTGGTTTAGTTTTATGCAAATGACTTTGGTTCCTAAATTCTTTTCTTAAGATCTTGCTATGCATTCGTGGCACTGGTATCTACAGGCCCGGCTCTGCGTTGAATCCGCTGCAAGTGGCTCGACCTGGAAAATTCTGCCCCACCCACCTCCCTGCCTCATTTCCCAGATGAATGAAATGCAATTTCAATTAAGAACGGCAGCAACGGTGCTCCCCTTCTCCGTCTTCACCAAGATCTAAGCAGAGAGCGCACATAGAAATAAAGGTGAGCAAACAAAGGGCAATGCAACGAATGAGAGAAAGAACAGGTGTGTGAGGGGAATGAGGGGGGCCCCGGCAGGCCCCTGTCCCTCAGAGTGGATGAAAAGAGGGCGGCATGAAAAGCAGCTCCAAGCAGGGACACAGAGGCGGGACTGGAAAGATGCTGCTCACGCCTTCCTACCCTGCATCCAGTGCTTGTGAATGTCTGGGAGGGAAGGAGGGAAGGAGGGAAGGAGGAAGGGAAGATGTACCTGGGGAAAAACTGGAACCCCTCCCTCCACCACCCACGCCTAGAGGAGGTGTATGCTTACTCCTGGCTGCAGCCGGGCCTGTGATGGGAATTTATTTCCCTCAATTATGTGCTCTTGTCCCCAGTCTCAGTTCATCAGCACAGTGCAGCCAAGTCAATGAAAGGCTCCATAATGAAGTAATCACATGCACGGGGACGTCCGGCACCTGCCCGCTGGGCTGGCAGGGCTGTGGCCACGCCCCGCCCGGAATCAAGCTGACATGGACTCACCTCCTCCTCCCCCACACCGTGTGCTCCCATGTCCCACGTCAGGTCACCCCTGACCTGCCCTAGGAGCCTGAGCTCCAGCTGCCATTTTCTTTGACCCAATCACAAATGCCCTGATTGCAAAGAGAAGAGGGAAGGGCCTAACAAAGTGGGGCTGATCAGTGCAAAACGCTGACGACTTTGCTTTTCTCCTGCCCGCGTGGTTCTTCACCACAAAGAGCCTGATCGTGAAAACCAATACCGTGTGTCCAGAAAAGCTTCCATTTACTTAAGTCATTAGTAAGTGTCTACCAAAAATAATAATGATATTATTACAATCATCACTCAATGGAAGTAGATGCTATCATTACTCCCATCTTACAAATGAGGAAACTGAGGCTCAGAGAGGTTAAATTACTGGTGAAGGTCACATAGCTAGGAAGCAAGAGAGCTGATGCCAAGACCCATACTCTTTTTTTTTTTGTTTTTTTTTTTTTGAGACAGGGTCTCTGTCTCCCGGGCTAGAGTGCAGTGGTGTCATCATAGCTCACTGCAACCTCAAACTCCTGGGCTTAAGCAATTCTCCTTTTAAGGTGCATTCTCTTAATCGCCACCGTTAAAACACCATTGTGGCCTTTCTAGAAGAATACACACTTCTGCTTGTGCTATCTGTCCATCCATCCACCCACCCACCCATCACATATTCATGGAGCACCTATTCTGGGCACTAATACAGCTGTGGACACAACAGGAAAACTCCCGGCTCTCGTGGGGTGGGGCAGGGCAGGAAAGAGGGTGACAGAGTAAGACAGACAACAAGCAGCTGAGCGAGGGAACACACTGTAAGTCGGGTGCTGTGAGGAAGAATAATGCAGGTACTCCAAGGACTAATTTCACACGGGCAGCCCAGGGACAGTGACATCTGAACACAGACCTGAAGGAAGTGAGGGTGAGCCACAAGAGGCCAGGCCAGGAGGCCTTCCCGGCAGAGAGGGCCAGGAATTGCAAAGGCCCGGGAGGGAGGTGGGCTGGCCTGCTAGAGGACAGCGAGTGGGGAGAGAAGGGACAGGGCAGGAGATGTACTCGGATCAGACCTGGGCAGAGTCCCTACAGGCCCGTTGGCCACTGCAGGGCCAGAGGCACTGGGAATGCGTAAGGGACGTCTGGGGAAGTTAGAACGAATGAGGTGCTCCTCTTCCACACCTCTTCCCTGGGCAGATACGGCCCCGGGACACGCACTCTGCTTGGGAAGCATCGTCTGGGATGGACTATAGTCCTTACCTGTCCTCTTAGCCGACAGCTGCTTGCATGGGGGACAATCCGCACAACTTTATGTGGTTTCCAGTAGAAAGGCTACTGTGTTTCTATAAATATGTTTATGCAATATATAAATGCAAAATTAACTCTCCTGAGCCTTTCCAGTTAAGGGGGGCGGGGAGAGGCTGACCGTAATTCAAAGGAACGCAAAAGCGGGGGGATCACTGACCATCCTTTGCACGTGGACAGTCTTGACACCCATAAACTGGAAGCACCCGTCTCACCACCGTGCTCCCCAGCACCGCCCTGAGAAGCTGGGAGCGCGGCACCACAACTGGCTGCAGGACTCGAGGCTCAGAATGGCAGCTGTGTGGAACCAGAAACTAGTTGCTGGCCGTTTTGCATGTCCCCTCTGGTGGCACTGTACTGCCCCTCCACACGTGAATTTCAATAGACTTTGTAAACTTAACAGCCATACAAAATGACGTGACAAGGTGGTCGGTTAGCTCAATTGGTGAGAGCATGGTGCTAATAAAATTACGTGACGTCGGCACGACTGTTTTAATGCTCGCTTTTCCTAGTGCAAGGTGAATCTGGACTGGGGGGTGAGGGGCTTAATTTTTCTCAGATTGGCTGTTGTGGGAATAAGTCAGCTCAACTCACCATCACAGAAGAGGTGTCTCCCCCTAGTGACACACAGACCACTGTGCCACCGGTGCCACCCCCCTCCACTGCCTTAGGGCTGCGGCTCCAGGGCTAGGTCCAGCTAGACAGGCACCACTACTTCCTCAGGCTGCACTTGGCCCTGATCCCAGGACCAGCTATTTCAGCAGACCCTGGGAGCTCCAAGACGGGATAAGTGGGCAAGCCCTGCAGTGTTCTGGGTTTGGCTGCTGAACACTAACGGGTGAGCTCAGAGCACCTGCAGGGCAGCTGGTCCACGTGCACTTTCTACAGCCAGGAGAGACGAGGAGCTGGAGCTCAGCCAGAATAGAGCAGGAGGACCCAGAGGAAAACAAGACAGTGAAGAGGTGGCAGGTAAAGGGGGCCCCTGGGGGACGGATCCAGCAGGGGCACCCAGAAAGGCGAGGCCTGAAGCCAGAGCAGGAAGCAGAAGGCATGAGGCCGGGCAGCAGCGTGAGTGAAGGGCGGGAGGGCAGAGCCAGAGAAAGGGAGCGGAGTGGAGCAGGAAGGGACCGGGGCCAAACCCATCACAGCTTAAAGTGAACGTCAGCACGGGTTTCCACGCTGATCGGAAGCCTGAGGAGGCGGCGGGGGGGAAGCGAGACTGCTCCCCTCTCCAGTTCAGTCCATTCAAGTCACTGGGAGAATTGTGCTTTGGGGAAGGGGCCAGAACAATTATTGGAGCCTGAACTTGGCTGCTGCCTTTTACAGTACACTTCCCAGAATAAACTGCCCCAAGACTTCATCCATCACCAAAAAAGGCAACTGCAGAAACACTGATAGCCAGCCCTTCCCTCACACCAGCACCACGACCCCCCTCCGCCCGTGGAGGGGTACAGAGGGCTCAGAGGGGGCAGCCCAGGCCCAGCGCTCGTCACCCTGCGGACGCTGTGTGGTTTGGGGGCTGTTCCCTGCGCCGAGCAGTTAGGAACTTCCCAAATCATTAACCTTTCTCGCAGTGCATTGTACTGGGAGGCGCTCCCTCTGCAGCCTATTCAGGAGCCCTATTGATCTGCCGCACACTCGGTGCCTTCAAAGTTGTTTATGATCAATATGCAAATTGCCCATGGCATTGATCTAGTATTAATTTTCAATTAGGGAATCCACAAGGGGTCTCTGAGGGTCAATACCTAACAATGCAAAGGAAACTCCGCTGTGGAGTATCGGAGTATCGGGCCTGATGCTGATAAAGCTCCCTAAGCCTCCTTCTCAATAGTTCCAGGCCCTCTGGGCTGTCACCTTCGCTTTGGCTCATTTGGTTCCCTCCTAAGTCAGACCCCTTTGGCCGCCTCTCAGGCTGGATCTGTGGCTACTGCCCTGTGGCTCCCCCCACCCCCACCCCCAGTGCCACAAGAACACCTCCTGGCCAGCCAGTCCCCTCCCCTGACACCTGCCCTCGTGCTCAGGCGCCCCCAGACATGCCTCCTCGCGCCACGCCCAGGCCCAGGACCACTCTCTCCCCCAGCTCCCCAACCACACATACCTTTTTCCTCCCTCTCTCCCTCTCCCTCGTTTCTGCTTAGTCACGGAACGTCACCTTGGCACGCTGCCACGGCTGGAGCTGACGAGCTGCACGGTCCCCAGAAATCTCAGGCAGTCAGGCAGAGCCGCCGGGCTGCCAGGTTATGCTTGGCAAACAACCCACTGATGTCATTACAAAAACCAGGGGGGAAGGAAAAAGGCACAGCTTCAAATCATCTGTTTCTCCTTCTTTCTTTCTTCTAGCAAAATTGTTCTTCCTAATGAAAGCCGGGGGTGGGGGGATGTTAATGACTTTACCACTCGCTCATGGTTCCCAGAAGAGGCCTTGGCCCGCCCTCCAGGAGCGCAGGGCAGTGCGTGTGAGCCACTGATGGGGACCGTCCCTGGGGAGAGTGTGCCCAGCTGGGACTGGAATGACCCAGGGACTCAGTCATTCCATTTACGCCCCTAACAGCCCCTGAGAGGCTCGCGTGGGAAAGTTATGCAGCCAGAGGAGTGGGAAGGGAGAAGTGAGTCCCGTTCTTGTCCCAGCAGGTACAGGGGACAAGAGCAAGGCCCAGTTGCCGCCCAGTGTGGGGCCAGCAGGCTCAGTCTGCCTTCCCTCTCTGCCAGGGGCTCCTCTCTTCACTTTCTACGTTTGGAATCAACCCTCCTGCCTCAAGACCCAACCCCATGCCAGATGGGGCCCCCGGTCCTGCCTGAAGGCCAACCCCACGCCCGGCCCACCTTCGGCACTGCCACTCACGGCACTAACCGGCGCGTTAGCTAGCCGGGCTAATTGGTTTATGGAAAACATTAATTACCATGTTGCTCATTAATGGATGAAATCTTTATTGGTGCCATTGATCAGCCGACTTGTTAGCTGGCCCCCTAACCAATGGCGGATGTAATAAGCTCTCTATTGGCATATCAATTAATGCAATCAATTCCTGGCCAGCGGCTGCCATTTGCTTCCCTGGTAGTCCAGGGGTGGAAGACAGAGACATGTCAAGCATGCCTTTACTGAGAGTTTCCCAGCTCTCAGTGACTTCCAGGTGGTCTCTCTGCCACTCGGGGCTCATCTGTCTAAAAGAAAAAAAAAAAAAAAAACACCTACCCTTCCATGGGGAAGTCAACTTTCCGTGCTCTCGTGATGACAAAAGTGCTCCACTATGTAAGGGTATGGGAGCTACACGGAAGGTGGGAGGGGTCTGGGGACAGTCAGAGCAGACAGAGGACAGGAGAAATCAGATATTTCCAGGTTAGCCCCTGATGGAAATAGTTCGGGCCCCAGACGGGACTCAGAACAATACTCTAGGCAATGATGGGACCAGCCTGAAACACAAGCCACAGCCACCAGCTCTGGGCCTGCCCTGGGGACGCCCTCCCGGCGCCCTGCCTCCCTGAGCCGCAGTGACACCTGCTGAACACACCTGCCAACATCCACCCAGTGCCTCCAGCCACAGGCCTGCATGGAAACACCACCTGCCCATCTGAAGTCCCAAGCTCTAGCGCGGACACGGATTTATCATGTCAGGAACCACTGCTCCACTGTCACCACCAAGCACCCAGCGAATCTGTGCACACAAGTAGCGCATTCTAACGTTTGCTGAAATACACAAGCAAAATCAATTCAACAGTACTTACATCACTGTAAAGTCACAGTTGGGGAAAAAATTTCTCTGGACAGCAACAAGTCTTTAGGTAGGTTGTTTTATGTGTGTGTGTGTGTGTGTGTGTGTGTGTACATATTTGCCACTTGGTAGGAACTTGACTAAGGCAGGTCGTTTTAGGAAAGACTTAGGGAAGTGGGATATGAGGTGGATCCCCAAACACGGATTTAGGGCTGGACGACTGACAGCAGGTGACCACCAGGGCCTGAACACCAGAGCAGGTGCCAGGCCCTGCTACGGCCACAGCTTCGGGAGGGAACGTGGAGAAGGCCCACCCCTCAAGACACGCTGTAAAAGGATTAACTGGGGAGTTTACCCCAGACAGGAGCAGCTTGAAATATTATTCCAGATTTGTTTCTAAAAGATAAAAATTGTTTCAAAAATGTAAAATTAAAAAAGGAAGAAAATCACTACCTCCACTCAGTGGTGCTCGCGCTATTAATACACTTTGCGAGTGGCAACATTTAACTCAAGGAGGGAGGGTGCAAGCAACAGAAACTGGTGTGAAGCAGATGGGGTGGGGGGAGAAGGCACCCTTGGGCCAAGCAGTGACAGAGCACAGGAGCCTGACTCTGGGACATAATTCTCAGAGTCTGAAAGCACGGTTCGGGGCTTCTAGGATCAACAGCAGAAATATTTCCTTTCATTTATAAATAGAAAGTGACATTTTTTTCTTCATGGAACATCTGCACTTCCATAGTCAACAGCACAGACGAGAGGAAAGTCCCGAACAGACCACGGCAGGAACCAGACAGAGACACCCAAGCCAGGTGTCACACTGTCAGGGTAGAGACTGACAGACACTAAAAAAGAAGAGGCATAATTGTCCTCAAAGGGAGGCCAAGACGTCCACAACTCACAAAGTGACTCTTTACATGAAACAGAAGGTGGCACATTCTCTGCAGGGGTCACTTGATAAAGGCGACAGGGAGATATCCCGACAAGGGCCCTTCATCAGCCACTCCATACCACAGTGATTTTTCCAGCAAGCGCAGTCTTGGGTTGTGCCGATGGCAAGAGTCCCAGTGTTCTTCTAAAGTAGAGTTCCCATAAGATTGTGGTCTCCAAGCCTGGCTTGGGGTCAGCGGCAATCGGTATACTGGTCTGTGGCCTGGCCTGTTAGCGACAGGGCTGCAGAGCTGCCCACCCCACCCTCCCCGTGGAAAAATTGTCTTCCATGAAACGTAGGGAACGGGGGGCTACACAACAGGAGGTGAAGCTCTCTTGCATCACCCGCCTTCCATGAAACCGGTCCCTGATGCCAAAAAGGTTGGAGACCACTGCTATAGGACAATGGTGTCTCAATTGCTCTCTGGGGATACCCAAAACACTGCAGGGCTTCTGCAAATTCGGATTCCAATTTCATTTCAGATGCTGTAATAATAAAGCATACTCAAATGTGGTTTCTAACAAAATCTAACACCCTGGAGGCTAGGTGAACTAGTTGTATGGCCAAGTTAACTTGTTTCTGTGTAGGCCTTAGGATAATACTTCTGTCATTGCCACTTAATTGAAGACTCTTCTGAGATTACGAGGCAGGCTACTGAAAACCAGTACTGTTTGGAACTACTGTAAGAATGAGGATTTATGCAATAATGGACTAAAACAAAATACATAAACAAAACAGAAGCTTAGTTGATACCATTTAACTACTTTCTATAACTCTTACTTGTGATCAAAATGGTGATCAACTTCACTTTGTTCTCATTTTTTGACTTAATAAGTAACCGTTAACAAATCTGAACTCCTAAAATAACTACACTTACCAAGTCTTACAAAACACTGTTTATCTACTGGGTTCAAATTATATTTCATTTTTTTGAAAAGAGGGCTCCACTAATAAAAATTCACAAACCACTGCTCCACCTGATACATAGATTAAAAGTGGAGTGCACTCTTTGGAGAGTCTCCCTGGAGAAACAACAAAGATAACTTAAAGTTTCTAGTAAGAACTTAAAAACCTCACAGTTCTAAGTCCACAAAACATTCTCATATACATTTAACCGGCTATTAATACTGCATAGTCAAGGGAAAGATAATGTACCAAAATGGAGATAGCTGTGCAACGGTGGTTGACTTGAAAGTATTGCTTTATGTTGTATTATTTCCTTTTCAATAAAAAATGAGGAAAGAGAATGATCTCTTGATGGCTTCCCATGGAAGCAAAACCAAGTCCCAAAGAGGGCCACCTGCTTTCTCTGTAATGCTGAAAATGCTCATAGTAGCAGTTGTCCTTGCTTTGATAATCTAACCAGACAGAAAGCTCCCACGGTGGTTCCCCCCCCCCCCCCCCCCCGAACACAAGAGCTTAGAAGTTCTCTCTCCAGAACAGAAGAGTTGTCTAATTTATTCACTAAGCCATTACTTAAACATATCTATGAGTTCATGCCTACTAGGTTCCAGCCATTGTGAATCCAAGTGGACAAGAAGGTCACATTCCTGCCCTCATGGAACCTACCCTCCAGTAGATCCACTTTGCATAACATAAGATGGCTGTGTTATATCTGCTTTGTCACTGAATCATCACGTCCACATGTACTTGGACAAGAAAATCACCTCTTTGACTGTTTGCTCACCTGAGGGATGACCAGGCTGGCCTTGGGTGGTCTAACAGGGCTGCCATGCGGGGGTTCTAAGTTGGCCACGTTCAATACTATCCAAGGCAGGAACCATTAAAGAATCAAGCCCCACCCCCAGCCTTAAAAGACTCCTCATTCCCAAGACTCTGATCAACGCTTCCCTGAATCTTCACCTGGGTGATTATGTATCAAGGTTCTTCTGCCCCAAACAAATAATAAATCAAATCTTATCAGAATTGAGCTATAAATCTGTGAAGACTCCAATAATTTCCAGCCAAGGGAATAACACCACAAAAGTACTTTTTAAACTAATTACTCAGATTCCGAAGTGCTGCCCTAATGAGCCTTCTTTCTGCCCAGAACTTACTAAGAGGAAAAACTACCTTCTGGTGCAGTAATTACTGCTTTCCCCTTCAAACTTCTAACTGGAGATCGATGCTGCATTTTAAGACCCATTGATTTACAATTAGCCTGGCTTTCCTGCTAAAGTGTTTTTTAAGCAGAGTTTACTTTTATTTTATTTTGAAATCTCCGAGATCTGGTTCTTGGATTTTACATTCTCATGAGAGGGGACTGGAAACCTCAAAGAGGAAGACACACGTCAGAAGAGAGGGGAGCAGAAGGATGCAAATCAGACCGAGGAGAGTGGGGAAAGGGGGAAAGGAAAGTTGGTTTGTTCACAGGATAAATTCAGAGGCAAAAAAAATAAATAAATAAAATAATTAAAAAAAAAAAAAAAAAAGCCAAACTCACACTGAAGAGGAGGGAATGAAGAAAATCCAAGGAGAGGCAGAAAGCAGGGCGGCAGGGGGACAGTGCTAGGTGCTCAGCCTAATAACGTGTGGCTGCTGTCAAGGAGGCTCGAACAGCTCTTTATGGCCTCTGCTGTTTATTAGCATCCTTGGGAAGGGGCAAAGAAAGGAAAGGAAAAGCTTTGTGCATCTTTGCAAAACAAAGCACTAGTTAAAAATAGTGTGTGCAGCAGGGACAGTGCGCTAACATGAGGGTCCTGGCAGCTCCGGCGTTTGCACAATCTGTCCCACGAGGAGAGCAGAAGTAAGCGAAGCAATTAAGAATTTCATGCTGATTGCTCCAAGCATGTTTTCTCCGCCATAGAGATAATGGCATAAAGGATAAGGGCTTGCTTCTCTCCCTCCCCTGCCTGACAACTTCTGCCTTCTGCCTTCTGGACTCTCTTTCGCTTCGCCTCCCATGTCTGAGGACTCGAGATGCTGGTTTAGCTGGGCTGGCACCACTTGATGGAATCTGTCACTTCCATGCCTAAAGAAACTTCAGTCGTGCAAGAGTCTCTCCCTGCCCTTGATCAAGAGCAAAGCGGGAAGAGGAGACATAAGCCACGCTGCACTACTGAAGCCCTAAAAATGGAAGCCTCAAAAACCAGGCAAACTGCCTCGGAGACCTGCAGATCCAGGCTCTCCTAGGCTCCTCCTGCCCCTCCCATTCTGGGCTCTTCACTATTGCTGGGTCCCAGGAATGACTGACAGAAGATGGTCTTGGAGAGAATGAAATTGAAAAGGAAAAATTCCCAAACAATAAGGGGGCGGGGGGGGGGGGGGGCCAGCGGACAAAAACTACTAACTTTTTGCCTTTTTAAAAATGTATTTTATAGCAAGATTGTATAGGCCAATTTCAAAGACTAATATGAAAAAAGTGCAATTAAATCCTTGAAAAACTGACAGATCAGCAAAACAAAACCACCCGGAGGAGAGCCCGATTGAGCCTCATTAAGAAAGAGTTCAGCCTGTTTTTAAAACCATTCTTAACACTTAGCTGGGTACCTCCCAGCAGTGAGCGCTCCCAATGCAGCTGGCATAATTAGTGTCAGAATGGAAAGAGAGAGAGAGAAAAAAAAAAAATCAACCTAGGAGATAGAAATTAAGACACAAATTTGGGGTAGGGGGAGGTCCAAATGGAAAAACCATTCCAAAGTCAAACAACAAACTCAGATCTGTCCATCTGAGGGCAATGGCGAGACAACAAAATACTCTACCATA
Source organism: Eulemur rufifrons (assembly GCF_041146395.1). Lineage (NCBI taxonomy): Eukaryota > Metazoa > Chordata > Mammalia > Primates > Lemuridae > Eulemur > Eulemur rufifrons. The sequence continues at coordinate 14,199,721 of NC_091005.1, read as the reverse complement.
CAGAGATAAATATGTTCCAATTAAATAGGAAAAGGTCTGGGGCAGACTGAGAGGATTTATGCTGCAATTCCCCATCTTCAACCTCTCCCCCTTCCCCCCCAAAATGTATTCTGCATTGTGGTCACATCCACTCCAGGAGGCTGGGTTCATGGCAGACGGATGGCAAATTGCACCAACCTCTCCATCAGTTATGACCATCACGCCTGACAACGGGGAAAATGAGATCTGGTGACAGATTTCCACACCTTCAGCCATCAGGACCCCCCAACAGTGTGGTGCGTGCACGCGTGTGAATCCGTGGGCGCGAGAGCGTGAGGGAATGGGCTACACGCGAAGCCCCCGGCCTGTAATGAGGAGATAGGGAGCTGAGATCCATTATAGAAGAGCAGGCCACTAAGGAAGAAATACACTGGAGATGGAAAAGATGGCAGGGAGATGAAGCCATTTTATTAAATCAGGCAAATTCTAATTTATTCTGCAGAGACAGAGGAAAGAAAATGGATTCATCCTCAGTATATCCTCTGAGCCAGCTCCTATCACCTTGGGGGGGGGAGGGGAAGGGTCCAAGATTCATCTGGAAATGAAGAGAAGGATTCTCCTCCTTTAAAAAGCAAACCTTAGAATTTATCTGTTTCAATTCCTACACCAGGAATATGGAAAATAATGCTTACGCCGGAGAAACACCAGAGAAACTCTCTGGCTTTCTGATGATTCCATCAGGTGAAGGGGCTCACAAATTTGATTCATTGCGATGTGAAATCAGAAAGGCAACTGCAGCCGAGATAAGCTGCTGAGACAAGGACTGACGAAAGGAATTGTAGGACATCTCCCCCAGTGGCAAGAAACGCCACCTGCCACCTTCCCCATGGAGGGAACTTAAATGTTGATTTTCAAGTTGGAAAAAAAAAAAAATGGAAGAGAAAAGCTGCGCACGAGAACACCGAGTGCAGAGGTTGCCTTTCATTAACCAAAGGCGCTTGTGTTTAGACTGCAATTAGAAAACCAAGGTTTTAATTAAACAATTACATAAAGTTAGTTTGGCTCCCTGTCTGGTCCAACACTTCACCAGCGCCTTGGGGTTAGCTGAGCAGTGAGCACTTAGAGCTCTGGCTATGGAGGCAAAGCAACTGATGACACAGCGGCGACCTGCAGCTATAAAGCCAGATGCTGCGCCTGTCTGTCTGTCGTCCCCCTGCCTGTTCTGGGACAAAGGAGAATGAGACTGACATGAGCACATACGCAGTCAGACCACGAGCTATCAGTGACATTGTCCTACTCATGGCTGAACAGAAGGGATTATTCAAAGTGTCATGCAAAACGCCGGGGCTGTACGGGAGGCTTCCGGTGTCCCCAAGTGACGGACTGCTTCTCCGGCAAAGCACAGGCCAGGTGCAGCTCGCTCACTCTGCACCTCTTTTAACTAACAGGGCTTCATAGGAGCTTAGATACCTTCCAACTCCCAAACCACCTCTGGGAGGGGGAAAAAAAAAAAGCAATCTACTTTTTCACCTGCTGCTTTCTACCACCTAGGTGGTGGCCGCCCAGGGCAGACAGAAGGTACGTGTGGATGCAAAGGCTTAGATTCCTGGGGAAGACTTGGATGTCTAATCTTCCTGAGCACGGGGAAAACTCCTGTGGCTCCCAGCCATCACCGCTCTCGTATTCGAGAGCCGCAAACTGATGTGAAATTGGTATCTTCCCTGTCCCTAGAAAGAAGGTGGCCGCCTTCTGCTCAATTGTGTTGCACAAATGGGCCATCTTGACCCTCTGTAAAACAGACTTCGACAAGTGAGTGGGGCGTGGCTTACAAAACAGACAGGAGGACTGACCAGTTTTCATTCCAAAGCTGCCATCAAAAGTACACAGATTCCCCCCAACCTCCCAAAAGGCAAGGCCATTCTGCCCCTGGGGCAGCCAGTAAGAAGAGTTCCACACTGACACCTGCAGGGGATGGTTCGGGTCGCACCTCCCCGGGAGCTAAACGCAGCCTTACGTTCCACCAGTCCACGTTCCCCTGGCTTCCCAGCCTGCCTAGAATCCTTCCAATGTGTCAAATGATGAGGAGTCCAGCATGGCCAGCCAGCTGATACCGACCCATGCCCCTCATACGTACCAGCACTGGGCGATCTTGCTAGGCATTTCCGATCAAGTTGCTGAAAGACAACCTCAGAAACAGAGCTCACTAGCTGTCACGATGCTCTAGTCTGTACTAGACCCAAGGCTCACAGAATTACAGGGTAATCAACATGCTTTAGGTTTCACAGAGCACCAATCCCATTTGGGTTTTCTCAGTAACAGGAAGACTCAGACTACTTAAATAATGGGAAAAAAAATTAAAAAAAAAAAACCCCAAACAACTCAACCCAACTTAATCTGAAGTTAACAAAAGCAGAGGAGTTATTTCTCCCCAACTTTAGGCTGCTTCCCAGCTAGGTTTGTAAAAAACTGGGAAATTTAAGGTTAGCTCTGAAGATGGTATAACTAATTCATTCCATTGGTGCTGAAAAGCAAAGTTGCCCTCCACACCAAAATTCTTCACCTCCCAGACAATGGTAGGGTTTGCTTGCTGTTTGCACCACCTGATTGCGTAAGCTGCCTGAGCAGGGGAGCAGGGGAGGGGACTGCAGCTCTCCGGCCTGCAAAGCGGGGAAGCCAATCAGAACTAATCTCTGCACTGGAAGTAAATTCAGCGTTCTGTTCCCTCATCTGGCACCCAGGGGGGGCGCTGGCAGCGAGGGGTGGGCTTGCTTCCCTCGTTGCCCACCCCAGTCCCATTCCCCCCAAAAGTAACAAGGGCCTCTCTGGTCAACCCTTTTCACCACAATTAGCCATGGAAGAAATTATTTTAGATCAAGCTCCAAACTAAATCCAAAGCAATGAAGTTGACTTTATGACTTATTTATTTCTTCCTTCACGAACAGAAGGTTAATATAAGAGCAACTCCTTGGCAAACCTTGAAGGGTAATTCAAGCGACACTGATGTGAATCAATGTTCCCTTTGTGAACACATTACTTGGCAGAAACTGGCTTTCTGTAACCCCCTTAAACATAGCCGGCAAAACAAAAAGAGGGGGAAAAAAATGTCCTCCAAACAAAAGGATGAGGTGAAAATAGAGAGAGAGTCGACTGCACTTTATTCTCTTTCATAGAAGCAAATGGATCTGGTGCTTTTATACATTAATCAATCAATATCACTGACTGTACATCAGCAGGGTAGCCAAGTTATGAATGACCTTTCTGGCAAAGAGGACACTTTTAATGCTCATAAGACTGCTCATAGCTTAGCAACTTTCCGAATTTATGCCTGCGTGACCACCCCTTGGAGGCGAGCAGCCGTCAGTGCCGCACTAAATATGGCAAGGTTAGTCATTTCCAATTTGCGCACAGGGAGGAAGAGATGGGGACCTGGCTGCCCCACTTATGCACGAGCTGCCGCAACCTGGGTGACACAGAGGGCAGAGCCCCAGGCCCTGGCGGCCGCGGCGGAGCTGGCCTCCCTTCCGGGAAGCCGGCCGGGCCTCCTGTTCAGCTCCAGGCCAATCCAAACATGGCAGCTCCAGACGGCTCATCTAGAAAGCTGTGCCCAGCTCAGCTGCAGCTTCCGTCTGCTTCTCACACTCAGATCTGAGTCACCGAGCTGGCGGGTGGGCAGGGCCGGCCCCCACGGCGCTGTCCCCAGGCTCGCTCCTCCGCACCCTTTGCCCTCTGGCTCCTGTCGATGGCTCGGAAAGCCCTTCCCATGTTGACTGGTCTCCTCCGACCAGAAAACATCATTTCATGCTTCCAAAAGGAAATCAGAACTTTCATCTTCAAGTTGTTTTTCTTTCTTTCTTTCTTTTTTTTTTTTAAAGCAATCCACAGAACGGGCATTTCTGCTCAAAAAGACAAGGCTGACTTGCTCTCTCCAGAAACATCCAGCCCAGATAAACAAAGAGTTGGGCCAATCGTCTTTATTTTCCCATCACCAACTCATTCTCTTCGTGTCCAGGAGGCAAGAAAGTTCTCTGGATTCCATTCTTGGTGGGTGGAAATGGGGCAAAGGGCTGCCTGTGGGTGTGGATTTCTATGACAACCATTATCGTCACAGGGAGGCCACATGGGGGTAAGACACAAAACCCCACCTCAGCTTCCTTCTCCCAATTTCTTTTATAGCCGTGGTGGAAATCTCTGGACGTCTGGAAGACATTCCAGACTTGGAAACGCGGATGTCCGTTTGCAAGGCTCTGCTTTTTTCTGTCTCCCACAGAGGCAAATGAAGACATTCGGGAATTTGAAATGCAGCTCTAACTTCGTGTAAATTACAACAGAACAAACCATCGGCCAAAGCTCACTTGTCCTCACTAGAATTCAGGAAAAAGTCAGGGCAGGAGTGAGTTTTACTGAGACCATTCCCCAGCCTACAAAGAGCTGCCAGCTAGGTGACAACAGGGCAGGACGCCGGTCAGACAAAATGCTGTTTGGTCGCCGCGGTCACCTCTGGCTCATACTCCTGAAGTCAGGTAAGTTACGTGGGGAGGACTCAACCCCAGTGGTGTTAATGACAGAAGCCCCCAGGCCACAAGAGGCCAGTGGAGAGAAATGGATGATAAGCAACAAGGACTGAAGCAGCTCGTTTTAAAGGACCTAATCCGGGCATTTCCGAAGGGGTGGCGAGTCCCCATCCGCGTGTGCCCCTCCACGTGGCAGATGCCTGGGACTCCTCGCGCAGCTGGGAAGCACCACGTTCCTCCTCCGGCAGCTGAAGCATTTCATTCCCCCTTCCCCAGCCCGGTCCTCCCGCTCAGCGTTTTCCATACTTAAATAAACAACACTTGTCCTGTCACCCGTTATTTTTAACAGATTCACATTTCCATCTAGAAAATCCATGTTCTGCTTGGAGCAGGCAGCAGAACACGGAGCCTGTCGCCGTAGGTGCCCCTGGAGAAGCGGGTCTGGGCTGGTGGCGCAGACATCCCCTCCTGTTTTAGCAGGTACTGTTGCGAATGGCTCCTTCCCGCAGACAGTTGCCAATCCGTATGTTTAACAACTATTAACTATCGCCCACTCCCCTCCCCTCCCTTCTCCTCTGGGCCTCCTTCAAAATTCACAAACTTTTAAGTCACCTTTGGAGCTGCCACCCTGTGCGTCTCCCTCAGGGGACACATCACACTAAGGGCAGGACTTGGCTTAAACTTTCAATCCCAGAAAGGAGGATCCCTTCCTTTGTGGATCTTTGTGAAAGCCTGGCTGTTCCTCTGACAGCTCTCGAAAATTCATCCCTTGCCTAACAACTAAAAATTATAAATTTTTTTTTTTGTTTGTTTGTTTTGTTTTTTTTTTTTTTTGAGACAGAGTCTCACTCTGTTGCCCGGGCTAGAGTGAGTGCCGTGGCGTCAGCTTAGCTCACAGCAACCTCAGACTCCTGGGCTTAAGCGATCCTACTGCCTCAGCCTCCCGAGTAGCTGGGACTACAGGCATGCGCCACTATGCCCGGCTAATTTTTCTATATATAGTTTTTTTTAGTTGTCCATATAATTTCTTTCTATTTTTAGTAGAGACGGGGTCTCGCTCTTTGCTCAGGCTGGTCTCGAACTCCTGACCTTGAGCGATCCACCCGCCTCGGCCTCCCAGAGTGCTAGGATTACAGGCGTGAGCCACCGCGCCCGGCCAAAATTATAAATTTTTTTGTGTGTGCACTAAGTTGTCTTTGCAGCCTCTCAGGGTTTTCCCAAGTTACAAACACCACTTGCCACCATCGTTCTTCTTCTTCCCTTCCCTGGCCAACAGCAGGTCACGTTAATGGTTTCTTCTTGCACCTTCCCTTTCCCATCCAAATGACCCGCTAACCCGCCATCCAGCTGGCAGACATCTGTGTGTGTCCACATTATCCTTCTGGAAGTGCTTGGTGCCTCCTGTCCCCTGCAGCCACAGAGCTGTCCTGGTGCAGACTGTTGTATGGCATGTCCTCCTTCTGCATATTTAAATCTCTATATAAAGGATAATATTAGCAACGATAATGGGGCATGAGACCCCTCCTCTAAGCATTTGGTGGGAACTCTCACGTTAGTAACAGGGCAAGGAGAACCTAACCCTTCACCCAGAGAGACAGTACCCCAGAGCAGACAGGCCACGCCGTTTTGGGTGCAGCCCCAGAAGGACAAGCCCTACCTTGGAGCTCAGGTTACTCCTCGAAGTCTGGCAGACAGTATTTCCCCACTCACATACACTTGTCAGTGTACCAACTAATCCTTGTACATCAGTAATTTCACTCTTTCAAGAAAACAACCTAACATCCTCAAGGAAGCTCTAAGTGTTTCCCTGAAAACAAGAGTCCAGGACTGGAAGAATACATCAGAGAACAATCCTACTGGAAAAAGTGATGTCATCAATATGTAGAAGATGCAAGAACCAGAAAGTCCAACATATATTTTCAAGATTTCACATAATAAATGGAATTGTAATTTTCTGTTTAAATGTCTGTGTTCTTTACTCCCTGAGACTGCAAGCTCTGTGAGGAGAGGAACGAGTGACACATCATATACTATGCAACCTAAAGGTATGTCCAATCACGTCACCACTTCTGAACCTCTCCAGGAGTTTCCTATAATACTGGAACCCCAAACTCAGGGCCCTGATTACAAAGGTGGGTCTACTGGTCAGTGCCACCCTCCTTGCCCCTCTCCCTGGGATGTGCCAACTGCACTGGCTCTTACTTCTGCCCCAGGGCCTTTGCATGAGTCAGGCCCTCAGTCTGCAGTGTTCTTCCCCTTCTCCACACAGTCAAGTCAGGTCATAGCCTAAATGTCACCATCTTAAACAAAGGCAATGGATCAAGCACTCAACCTGCCTTTGCAGGATTCACAGTAACCAAATAGCTAATGAGGAAAACTCTCCCTTGATAGGAGCAGCCCGGCTAATAAATGAAGGCACGACAGACTGAGAATATCAGCATTTTGCTAGCTCCAAATGAAAGGGGAGATTTAGACAACGATCACTAATGGCTGCTAACATCACGAAAGAGTCAACAAGACTACGTGTCTCACGGTAAGACATGTTACCACACAAGCAGCCATGGAGAAAAAGTAAAACTGACCTTGAATCCGATCAAGTTCTCTAGATGTGACTACCGGTTCCAGGGGACAGAAGAACATGTTAAACAACATCATGGGGATGCAGTCATCAAAATTCAGACTACAGGGAATTCTACAGGATTCCTGATTCAGTTTCTTCAACAAAAATTGCAGGGAAAGGGAAAAGTGAGAAGAGAAACATACAGATAGAGACTTTAGAGACATATCGATCCATAGCAATGTGAAGGCCATGATTGCATCTGAATTTAAACAAATCAACTATTTAGAAACCCATGTGCCAGGGAATTCCGAACACTGACTTAGTGTTTGATGGATTTGTAAGTTTTAGGGGTCTGATAATGATACCGTAGTCATATTCAAAAAGAGATACAAATATTTATGGATGAAATGATAAACCTGGGATGTGTTGCAAAATAATTCAGTAATTGGAAAGCAGGGGGTGTGGAGGTATATAGACAGAACAGGGCTGGCAGAGGGTTGGTATCTGCTGAGCAGGAGTGAGGGGTTCAGGGGGTCTGTCCTCCAATTTTCTTTACTTACATATGTGTTTGAAATTGTACAACAAAAAGTTGGTTTTTTTGTTTTTTGTTTTTGAGGGTTTTTTTTGAGACAGGGTCTTGCTCTGTCTCTCGGGTCCAGTGGTGTCATGATACCTCACAGCAACCTCAAACTCCGAGGCTCAAGCGATTCTCCTGCCTCAGCCTCCCAGTAGCTGGGACTACTGGCACGTGCCACCATGCCCAGCTTATTTTTCTAATTTTTGTAGAGATGGATTCTTATTCTTGCTCAGGTTGGTCTTGAAATTCCTGGCCTCAAGCAATCCTCCAGCCTCAGCCTCCCAAAGTGATTACAGGCGTGAGCCACCACGCCCAGCCACGAAAGTTGTATTTTAAACTTCTTTTCTTGACCTTCCCTCTACAACAGGCTCCCACGCAGCCACCAGTCATCTTACATTCTTATATTTGGTTTTAATTCATTGCCTAACACATATTTTTCTTTTTCTTTACCACCCATAAGCCCCTCTAGAATGTAAGCTCCAGGAAAGCTGGGGCCTGGCCACCCACAATCACCACCGTGTCCTCAGGGCTTTGAAGATGCCTGGCACATGGGAAGCTTCATTAAATACACATTGGAAAACACATAGCCACATGTACAAACATGACCACATCAATCATTCAGTAGCAAAGTACTGCAGTACTGCAGTACAAAGTACTGCACTCCCTTGTATTTGTATGTAGTCTTGAGAGGGTGTTCGTCCCCTATCTTAGGAAGATACAAAAGTATCCCAGGCCACTCAGACACTTTAAGCATTGTATCTTGAAAACAGATTGTCATGTATCAAAAGACATACACATAAAGCTCTGAAATATTTCTAGAAACCTGTGAATGAAGCACCAAATAGCACTGGCAGAGAGGCAGCTGACCTCAGGTAGCCCATGGCCCTGGGCCTTGCTGCATGGCACCAACATGACCGAGTCACACCGGTGGTACTCATCAGGACCACCAATTCCAGTCTCAACAGCAGTGGTCTAAGTTGAAATTCCAGCCAAGAATGAAGGCCGTCAATCATCCACATGGCAGGCTATTTGGAAACATCCAGATGCTAGAGTTTTGAAGATGGAACCCACGGCAAGCCAATGGAAGTGGTGTTCAATTTATGAGGCATGATAATCATTAATTGAAAAATGACAGACTCTCCTGGAATCCTGGAGGCTGCAGATAAATGTGAGCTGGTCCATTTCCAGCGAGGAGAGCCCAAGGGGGTGTTAGGTGAGGCAAACACGTGCCTACCCATGAGACTATTTTAAAAAGCGGATTCTGCCTCCTTCCTACCCTCAGACTAGTGACAGCCAGCTGAACCACCTTAATGAATTATTTCAAATAGAAGATGAAACATTAGTGTAAGAACCTAAGAGAGAGGCCTTCACATTCTTGAAACAAACCTGCGACTTGAAGGAGTCCTACCAACAAGCATTTGTGGGTGACTGCCATGTGCCCAGGTGGAGCTGGAATCCAATGACAAGACTGAGGACCCAGGGGAGAAGCTGGCGGGGGGGGGGGGGGGTCAAGGGGACGAGGCCAACGGGAAGAAGATTGCTCCGAAGTCCTACCCCAGTAACCCAGGTGAGCCTCTGTTGTACAGACAAGCCCATTTAATCCCAAGGTGGCCTGTGAGTGCTACAGATAAGTCTTCACCTTGACGGTGGCTCTGTGCTGAGCCACATCAGGTGCCCGGGCTGTGATAACCCTTTGTTAACATCAGTACTTGGCTCACTCTCTAGGGGGCTCCAAGAATGAACGTGGACCTCGTCCCCACCCAAAGTGCCAACCCAAGGCAGGAGTCAAGACACGCAGTCTATGAGGAAGGCATAAGAAACAGGAAAAGCAGATTTTTTGATTTTTCTCCCTTGGCAGAGGTGCAGAGAGGGATAGTGAGAACCGGAACAAGAGAGGGAGGGTCAGAAAGAAAGAACGTGTTCACTCCCTGCCAGGCTCCATAGTCAGTACGATGACACTTTCATGTACGTTTCTCACTTAACCGTCATGTGAGGATTTGTAAGGTAGACCCCCAAAGGTGCATCTGCGTCCCCGTTTACAGGTAGAAGGACTGAGGCGTGCTGTTTGTGAGTCCCTGAAACACGCAAAGTATTTCATATATGTGCATTTTTCTGGGGTGAGGGATCTTTGTTTCATCAGATCGCCTGAAGAGGTCAAGAATCCTTGGATTATGGAACTTGACTGAGGTCACTGAGCTCAGAAAAACTGGGATGTAAACTCCTATGTGACTTTTAAAAGCTCTCATAACCAGGTCTCATCCAAAAGCTCCTAACGTTCACTGCGCGAGAGAGGACAGGAACCACCGAGGGCTGAGCAGACGGCAGGGGACGTGCGACAGGCGCTGGGCAGGGGCAGGATGTCTGAACATACTCACGGGGCCCTTTCACTCTAGCCCACAGGTTCTTCTAAGCAATTTCACCTCTGAACACAGTCAATGTACAGGAGTGACACCTTTTCATGGGACCAACCCTGTCCACACAGGCACAAACCCGCCAACCTGCAGTTCCAGCTTTACCTAAAGCTAGAAAATGACCTGCGAACAGCAAGATAAGCAGCAAATACCCAGATTCCCTATAGGATAGTCTTTTGGGAAGGAGTTCTGCAAAATATGGACAGTCATTTTTGGGGGGGGAAGAGAAGTCTCATTCTTATGGGCCACCCCCTACAGACACAGTGCAACTTTAAAATAAACACACATTGCTTTTCTCATTTTGGAGAGGGAACTGCTTATAAAGCAATTAGGAAAGCATCTCATTGGCATGAATGTCTCCCACTGCGAGCGGAACAGAAGTGCACCGGTGGGTCCTGTGTCAAGTGTCACCAAGCTAGCACGTCTGGTGGGCGCACTGAGCCCCAGCCCCCAGCGCATCAGGAACCTGTGGTCCAGGACCCCACTGAGAGGCTCACCTTTAATTCTACTCCACACATGCTCAACCACGGCAGTGCAGAGTATTATGTGATTACTCTGAGATGTTAAAAGGAATTTAGAAAAACCGGCACTTTTTAAGCAGGGTAAGGAAAATGCTAGAACGGCATCACTCAGACAACACAACACTGGAAATGTGCACTTTATGAAATGGAGAAGGACATTCTGTCTAATCCTGAGCGGGAAGACAGGGACTATTTCTTAAGTGTGTGTGTCCTTTATCAGAGGGATGAAAAGACCCACGAAACACCCTTGCAGAAGACACAACATGCCAAAATCCAAAGGCTGCAAAGAGCAATGTTGTAATCCTATGAGCTAGTGCCCTCTGGAGCCAATGCGTAGTTAAACTCTTCCATTTATTGTTGACACCGGTAATTCACATTTATTTTAGTTGGATCATTTGTTTTTGCTTCTTTTGTCATTTCCTATCAAATTTCTGGCCAAGGTGAAAAGTAGCAGACCCAGAGAGGGTAAAGTCTTTTCCAGAAACAAAAAAGAAGTGACACTGTGTATGCCCAGGTACTCTATTATTTTTTCTCTCTCTCTGAGACAGAGTCTCACTCTGTCGCCTGGGCTAGAGTGCAGTGGCGTCATCATAGCTCACTCCTGGGCTCAAGTGATCTTCCTGCCTCAGCCTCCAGAGTAGCTGGGACTACAGGTGCACACCACCACATGCGGCTAATTTTTTTCTATATTTAGTAGAGTTGGGGTCTCGCTCTTGCTCAGGCTGGTCTCGAACTCCTGATTTCAAACGGTCCTCCAGCCCTGACCTTCCAGAGTGCTGGGATCAGAGGCATGAGCCACTCCGCCTGGCCTACTCTTTTCTTCAGGTGACAGTTTTCTTCTACTGATGATGCCCTGGTTACAGCACAAACCTGTTCAGTTGGTTTTTCCAGCTAGTTCTCACTAATCATTGAAAAGGAGTGAATGTTTCTGGAGGCAGAAAGAATACGACAATTGTAACAGACATACCAAAGTCAATGTGTGGGACAGGGCAGGCTCAGGGCCCACCAGGAAACAGGAATCCAGCAAGATGGCACCCAAGGAAGCATGGCAGCGACTAAGACACTAACAGATGGGACAGACTCTGGACTAGGTGCTACAGAAGTAGCGTAAGACATGATGCCCGCTCCACAGAGGTTCACAGTTTTAGGGATGAATAATAAACAGATATTAAATAATCAAACAAGGCTGTCAAATCTTTTCAGAATAATATGAGATAAACAGTACGTAATTATAATTATGTGCAAGACTCTGTAGTACAAATTAAATGCTATATTCCTTTAGAAAAGTAGAGAATGATGGCAGTCTGTGTAGCTTCAATGGTAACATCCTTGTCACCCTGTTCTCACCCATACCTACCCCTTGTCTCGTTCTCTTCCACTAGAGCCTCAGCACCGATCTGGGGTCTGAACCCACACCCTGCAGCCGTCCTTAGCTCCTCTCTCCTTATTTCCCACAGAAGGAACCACCTAATCAGCACTAAGCGTCTCATTCTTACCACCCCCATTCAACTCACCCAGACCCTCCTTTATCTTTCATCTTACATGAGCTTCCCTTCCAACCCTTCCATCTTCCCTGGGGTGGTGGAGGAGGGAGAGGTTAATTCTAACACCTAAAGCAAGGAGAGGGCATGTGATTTTGTTAGGTCCCAGCATTTCAGAGCTCCCCAGGGAAGAAAGTCCTTGGGGTCACTCAGATCTTACCTCTGGCCCCCCGACCTGTCCACACTCTGTATTTTCACCACAGGCTACACTCCCGTGACCTTCACACACTGGCGTATCAGCAGTTTTCATGTCAATGGTCTTTTTAGGAGTCTTTTACCTTCAGACAGTGGGATTCCTCAGGCACAGAGCACGTCTCATTGCACCAGGCTCAATAGGCCTCTGTTCACCTAAGGAGTCAGGAGAAATGGTCCCAGTGTACGCACAGCCTTGAACGTGAAAGGAGGAGTAGTCACCCCCAGAAAGGAAGAAGGTTAAGAATGGGGCTGGGCAGGAATTTTAAGAAGGGGCAAGAGAAAAGGCTGACAATGATTTGATGCAAGAAGAAAAATCAGAAGGTTGTATTTCCAAAAACCCAGTAAGAGAACAGGGTGAAAGGTGAACATGAGACTACACCTTCTGAGCCACCCCAGGACAAAGGCCTTTCTCCTTCATTTCCTTCAGAGACGGGAGAAGATGGAAAGTAAGGGAACAAGGACCTAGAATTTTTATCATATTTAGCAGAGAAAATGGAAAATTAATCAAATGCTATTGCCAGGTGTTACATTAAAAATACTACGGAGATAGAATTAATATCACTGAACAGCGAGCTTGGACCTAGGGCTCCCACGTTCCCTGCTGTGCTCTTGCACAGTTTCCAACCCATCTGCACCTACCAAGGGTCCGCCAGCTACCGCCTTCACCAACCAGAGGCTCACCTAGAACAGAACACGCTAATGAGAACCAAAGGTGTTTTTTTTTCCTTAAATAAAGGAGTTAGAAATAAACTACAGTTTATCATAACACTAACTTTCACATTCCTAAGACCCTGCTACTTTGGGCTTTGGCCAAGCTGACACTTGATCTTCCTTCCTATACTGTATTAGTTTCTTTGGCCAATTCCCAAATTCACCTTTCCTCATTTGTGCCATCAGCGATCAGTGACATTTTGGAAAATTCTTCCCAGTCTTTTGATATTCTGGCCTGCTGAATTTCCTAATAATCCAGAAAACTGGGATGTGGTGTACAACTAAAAATAAACTTTAATGACCACTACTTTCATTTGCCAAATATTTCTCCCTATTGATTTTAATTAGCTTCTATTTTTCCAAAATAATCTCATTTAAAAATTCAATTCCTTATTACATCGTTTCAAAGTATCTTTTCACTACCTTTCCATTAATCACAAAGAAAAAAATAGTAACTTTACAATGGATAACCCTAGAAGAAACCACCGTAACTACAGGACTGAAATTGATGCCGTCAACAAATAGACAAATCAATATCAGGCACCCCCTGATATCATGCACTAGGAAACACACATTACTTTTTTAGAATTTCTACTGAAGTACACAGCCTGATTCTAATCATAAGGAAACATTAGACAAACCCAAATTGACGTATACTCTACAAAAGTAACTGACCTGTACTCTTCACAAAAGACAAAGGAAAGACTGAGGAACAATTCCAAATTCAAGAACATTAAGGAGACGGGACTGCCAAATACAACTTGTGATCCGCAATATTCATTTCATATAAAGGACATTATTGGGAAAATGTGAATAAGATATACAGATTACCTAATAGTTTTGTATTGATGTTAATCTTCTGATCTTGGTAACTGTTCTGTGGTTATGTAAAATAATATCTTTGTTCTTAGGAAATACACATTTAGCTATCAAGGGACACCATGTCTGAAACTTACTCTGAGTGGTTCTGAAAAAATAATAACGTGTGTATTTGTGTATATATATTCTGCATTAAGACAGGACATGGAAAGAGAACTTGAGAAAAGAAATGTGGTAAAATGCTAACATTTGGGGAATCTGGATAAAGGTATATGAAAACTCTTTTTACTATATAGAATATATTACTTTTCTGTAAGCCTGAAATTATATCAAAATTTTAAAATTTGAAAATAAGTACAAATTGCAATTAAAATAAGATTCCTAACATCTTCAGTCCAATTATATAATTTTTCCATCCTTAAGTATCTGCAATTATACACATTATGAATAAATATTTTAGATAGTATGCAAATTTCATTTACTATTTATTGTTTCCATGTTACCAGTGAAAATGTTAAATAAAAACAGAGCTCTTAACAGCACTTACAATTCCCTTCAACACAAACAGCCCTGAAATCAATATAGTATTCCTATTGTTTCAGATTTTCTTTTAGTCATATTTCAACACGTGAAAATTTCTAAGTTCTAAAATTTGTTTAGAATATTATGGGGAAAATAGTTTTATGTATTCATTTTTAATAAATCTACGATATTCACACTTGCAATGCCATTTCAAAGGTAGAGGGAGAAACTGAGGAAACTAGCTTCAAAAGATGCACGAAGATGGGACTGTAATTTTTGGTCCTTGTGCAAGATATCTAGAATAGCCTGCTCTCTGGTGCCTGACCAAACTTCTGAACGGCCTCAACACCCCTGGGTCTTCTTCCTCTATCTGCTTCTCCCCATCTGTCCTTCCAGGTACAGGATAACCCTCTCCCTGTAGCTTCCCCATCATTCAGCCCAAGAATTGCTCACACTTGAGAAGGCTCAGGACATTTATTGTCCTGCTATATCATCTGGGAGTTACCACGGATCACCTTGAACCCCGGTAACCTTTAGCATGTGTGTTTGTGTCTCTCACATCCCCCCAAAAGATTCACAGGCTGGGGTTATTTCTCCTATTCTTTTATGCTCCCTCACAGCAACTAGTGTTTACAACTAACAGATGTTTAATAAACAACTGCAAAGCTCATCATGCCCCAGTGTTTCCAATGCAGAAATGAAGGAAAAACTGCCTCTGAATAACCTCAGAAGGATGCTTGGCGAGAACGGATAATGTTTTTGATGTACGTTTAGAGCCTCTAGAATATAAATTTGCATTTGTACAATTTCCTTTTTTCAATGAGAATTCACATACATTGTTTCATTTTATCTTATTAGTATGATGGGATTTGTTCCTGATGAGTCCACAGCACTACTGCTACTCGCCATCATTCCATTATCTCGGCATGTTTATAGATTTTCCCCTTTATTACTCATTTTATTTTTTCCATCAAGTATATTCCATATACGAGGTAGTAATTATGACGTTCTCTACTCCTTACACTTAAAGTTTGCCAACTTTTTTCTGACCATAAAGCATTAAGTGCCTATTATCAAAAATCCTGAAAATAGAAAAAGCATGAATAAAAGTTGCCCACTGTCAGTGATAACATCGTAGTGTATTTATATATATTTAAAGGAAACTATGACAATTATATGTGATTTTATGTCTTTCATCTTCCCAGTCTATGAAGCTTTCTTCCATATCCTTAAATATTAATCAAGAACATTATTCTTAATGGCTACCCAGATTCCCACCACATAATCACAATACAGTTTCCTTAATCCCCTCCTCATCTTTAAAAAGACGTATGGCTGAGGCTCCTAATTGCCTTCCTAATAATTGTTCTTCCTTCTGAACAGAACACTCACTTTCTTCAGGGTGTAATACCCGGGGCCAAAAATTGTTGTGCCCAAGGATAGTCATATGACCAAGTTCCAGCCAATGGGATGTAAGAGGAAGTAAGTAGGCGGGGCTTTGTGGAAAGCTCCTTAGGGAGGCGGACTCAGGTGGCGCATGCGCTCTCACCGTCCCACGGCCTGCCTAGAGCTCAGATGGAGCAGCCATCTTGAGACTGTGGGGAGATGACATGTGGCTACAAGAAAAGATGGAAGGGGACCGGGGGCCTGCAGAGCCGGTGGAACCTTCACTTCAGCGCCTGACTGCCCTCCTCCCAAGTTTGCTTCTATGAGAAAACTGAAACCCCGACTCTTATTAAGCCACTCTGGGGGTGTCTCTGTAATCCACAGCTAAATGCTAGGAAACAAGAATACTTATTTGTTTCCTTTCCTCCTACTATCTCATCATCTACACAGTTTCAAAAATACAAGCCCAAGACCTCACACGACACGGCAGGATTTCTGTGGTCATCCAGTCCAGCCTGAGACAGAAGCCCTGGACAGGAGCGTCGTGGGGTCCCTTCCTCTCACCGAGAGCTGCCTGGCTTACTGCTGATGAGCTCCCTCCATGAAGCCCACAGAGAATGATCCAGGCCTGTGTTATTCCTTTTCAGTGTTCCAGCTGAGCGGTAACCGAGAATACTGCCCCTCACCAGCTCAGGTACCTCCCGTAAAAGAATCTCAAAGTCATAGGTCACTGGGGCTGCTCAGCACACTCGTCCCCCTGAAACCCAGCCAGCTGGGCTGGCAGATCCCTGCAAACTGAGGCGGCGGCTGGGCTCAGGGTCCCTTTCTCGGCGCAGAGACATGGTTTTGTTCTGAGCCCAGTCGTGCAGGGAAGCCTCGGCTCCAACACAGCTCCTCCTGGAAGCCCTCCCGCTAGCAGCACAGCCCAGATGCCCACGGAGCCCACCACAGGAATCCTGATGAAGCCTGTTGCCTGTCCACATAGTCTGCCAGGTCATTCGCTCACACAGCGGCTAGGGTGAAATCTCAGTGTGGTTTCTGCTTGAGTCCAGGAACTAGAGTGGCAGCTGTCACTAGAGAAGCTGCTTCTCCTTGATGAACAAACCAGTCCGCCCATAAAAACGGACCACAAAGTCCTATAAAGCCCTAATGCAGCCAGAGATTAAATTTGGTATATATTGGGGTTAACTGAACTGCCAGTTTCAGTCAGGTTTAATGAAATGACAATGCTTTAATCCTGCTGCTTAAAACAATGTCTAAAATGTGCAAGGCAAATTTCCAGCCTTTGTAAGAACACGGTGGTGAAGACAGTTTCATCATTCTCAGGTAATGCAACATCGTGGTCCCATGGCTGGAGTTCTGAACAGTCACGCCTTTGCCGAGTTCTACAGCCGTGGAGGGGGGGCTGGGCTGAACACCTGTGATGATAACTCCGGTTCACACCCAGGTGAGTTTTGACAATTGAATTAACTTTGAAATAAGCTTATTTTTCTGTCTTAAAGGGAAAATGAGCCCCAAAATCCTAGGATGTATGGTTCCTAGTTATTCAGTTTTACCATAATTTATAGGACAGTTTTTCTGTCCAAAAATTGAAGACTATTTTTATCCCAACTTTGCTACTTCATAAAAAACACATTCGCACATGCAACTTCAGAGGTTTTGGCCTAAAGCAAGATTTTAAAATATCCGGATTCAAATATTTCATTGTGATGACAGGGGTGGGAGTATTGTTCTCTGCAAATGTAGACTTCTTTAGCTACAGACAGCTTGGGGATCCCGTCATGCCTGAGAACCATGGTGGAATAAGTCAATTGTTGGAGCTGCCTCTCTTTCAGTTTAATGAAAGCTCTGAGCTCTGACGACAAGGGTCTGCTGGAGGTGGACAGGAAGCTTGTGAGATGCTGGCTACAATTCGGTGTTGTCACAGCCCGCCCTGGTCAGCCCGCCATCCCCAGCCATCCAACCACTTCCTGCCCACAAGGCATCGCCCATTGGAAAATTTTATTAACCAAATGCTTGGGGGTTTGTGTATATTTATATTACCTCCTCCTCTCTCCTTCTGTTCTACCAGGGCATGTTGAAAAAAAAAGTTATGATAAACTTTAATAAAAACAAAATTAAAATGATTAAACCTTTCATATCCTTTAGAGATAATCTCTCTTCTGCTGGCTGGTCAAATCTGGAAGAAAACAAATGCAAACCATAGCTTGCTGCTGCTTTTCAATTTTTTCCCCCCCTAAAGAAACAAACAGAAAAAGCTGCCTGTGGCCAGATTTTTAAAATAAATTAAATTTGTCCTCACACACGGCAGCCAGGTGTGGTTGAAACATTCTTTCCAAATATATATGATATATGCCAACATCTTTCCCTACAGGGGTCTTTCAGTGTGAGCTTGACAATCCTAAGGGGACAGGGACAGAGGGGGGAGAAGTAATTCCAAAACAGCTATTGAAAAAGAATCTCTACTTCCCAATTAGCCCTGTAATACTGCCTTGCAGAAGTGACTGGAAGCCCTGCTTCTGCACACCATCGACCACAACAAAAAACAGTCTACATTCCTGATTAAAGAAAAGCCCAGAGAAAACAGTACAGTATGGCACAAATCTCCCTGGTCTTATGTGTTCTAAGGAAGTCTTCAGATGCGCCTGGGGTCTGGGCACATGTCCACAGAGAATAAAATGGCTGCAGAATTACAAGAGACCTGTCTGTCAAAGGCCAGCTAGACACGGAAATCAGAAGTGGGTCAGTGGCCCTCAGGAATGGGATAATGACCTCTGGACATGCACCACTGGGGACACCAAGAGAACAAAGGTGTTAAGGCACTGTGTTTTTTCTAGATTATGGTATCTAATAGTGAAACAAAATTCTTGTTCATGGAACGTGACCATCCATCATCAGAGGGTCGAGGGTAGGAGAGATTCTTAACTTGCCTCTGTCATCGTAGCAAATCTAGCACATCCGCTGACCGAGCTGGCTTCTCATTCCTCATGTCTGGCATTTACGTTGTAGTAGAGACAACTCATCCTCACATCCAAAGGACAAAAGTCTTTCCTGTGCTTCACACTTGGGCAATGAGTCATGAGGAAAGGATTTTGGTTTTTGAAAAAAATTACTGACTCCTGGGCTAAAACAGAGAATCCCAAAGAGCTGTGCTGATCCTAGACAAATACTCGTGTGGAGTCCTCGCAGTTCAGGGTAAACTCGAGTCCCCTTGTCCTTGCAGTTGTCCCCACACTCAAGATTTCTAGAGAGATGACACTGTGGTACCCCGTCTCCTCCCCGCTGAGGCTCCTTACCCAGGAGTGAAGGAGACGATTCACACCTGAATTCCAGTGGACATGCAAGCTAAGCTTCCATCAGAAACCTGAACAGGCCAAGTCACACTGTCACCTTTCCCTGCTCAGACCTGTACAATGACTTTCCATCTGAAAGGGAGCAAAATCTAAATCCCCCATGCTGCCAGGGTCCATGGGACTGGGCCGCTTGGACCACATATACCCTGGCACGCTCCCTCCTCTCCAGCCCCCTGCCCGCCACCTTCCTGCTCCTCCAGCTAGCCAAGGTATTTGTGTGTGCTGGGCTCTCAGATGGAACTACTTTCCTTCATGGTCTTTCTGCTCAACACCAGTGTCTCCCTGGCAAACCCCTTTTATAAAATAGCTCCCTGGGCTGTCCCCGCTCCACCCAGCTCCCTCTTTATAGCACTCTGTGCACCTGACATTCTGTATTTGTTTATTTCACGTCTGTCTCCACCCAACTAGGAGGGAAAGCCCAGTTTTCTCCCTATTGGCAGGTTCCCCAGAGCCTAGCGTGGTCCCTGGCCATCCTGCGGACACGGTCAATGAACTCTGCCTCTGGACTCAAATCTGTTACATCATCCCCAGCCATGGCCCTTTTCTAAAAGAAACGAGAAGTCAAATATGGTCCTCCTTCCCTCCTTCTTACTTACCTTTACCCTTTGTTTCCCAACTCTTCAGCACTTCCCTATTCTTTTTATACCTTCTCTCTCCCCTTTTCCAAGCATCTTTAGTCCTGAGTTTGATATTCTTCCACTTGTACTGCCTACACAGCCACTGTTGTTTTCTTAGTAATTCAAGACCTACCAACCCAAAATCCAGCCAACAGCTACTGCAAAATCCCAAGTATTACCTAAAACGCCCAGGTGGGCTCAAGTCTGCTTAGCCAATGGCCAAGCCAGGTCCGTATCACAAAAGCATCTTATAAGGTTCCAGGGCTGGTGACAATCTGGAAACCACTCAAGTACAGACCCCTACCCAAGCAAACCAGAACAGGGCTGCCCTCTCCATTCTATGGGGTCCCTCAGTGCTTCTGGAACTGAGCTCTGGGTGTTAAGGAAACCACACAAACCATTTCCAATTCTCAGGGGAGACCAAGGCTTGCACTCTGACATTCACAGAGTCACAAATAACTGCTACCCCTTTTCTCACCTCAGTCTCAGGGCTTCTTCATTTCCATCCTGAAGAGAATCTAGCAACAGATCTTATTGTTTTCTAGATATAAAGAAAGCCATCCCTGGGGCAAAGTGCTTCTTGTCTGTGCATGAGTTCATCAGCTGTAGCAAGGCCCTGAGCCCTGGGCCTCTGCTCAGAGTCCCCGTTTGCCGCTGTCTACAGCTGCACCATCCACGAGAACTTTCTGCCGTGAAGGAAACGGCCTCTATTTGCACTGTCCAGTATGGCGGCTACTCGCCATCCACAAGAACCTACAGACCTGAGACACCCGTGATTGCTGCTGAAGGGGTGAACACACCTGTGCTTCATGCTCTTGCAGGAAGGGAAGGCCCTGGTGGGGGCTGGCCTTGATGCCTGCTCCCCAGGCTCGAATGTGGGAAAGCAGAGTGTTGGCAACGAGGATGTGCCTGCCCTGTAGACGCGAGTAGGGGGTGGGAACCAAATGGAAAGTTATTCAGAGTAAAAACTTACACACTAGGACCTTTATATAATGTCCACACTGGAGTAATTGCTACAGAGTAAGGTAAAACCAAGGAATAATGAGTCCTTCACGTACTTCTAGCAGCTGAAATCCTTTGCATGGAAACCCAACCAATTTACACCATATAGAATTCTATACCATAATAGGTCATAGGATATGGAAGGCTCTGGGGAACATTTACCCCAACCAGAGCAGGGAAAAAACCAGGGCCAGCGCCACCAAACTCCATGCACAAATCTAGTGACATCTGCTCAGTCCTTAAAAGCATCAGTGAGCAGCAGAGGAGTCTCTATTTCTATAAATCCCTCCCACACGAGCCTAATTCGGACAGCCTGGTGGAGCACCCTGTCTGACTGATGCTAAGACTGTCCAATTTCATAGGCACAAGAGTCTTCCTCCAGGTGGCTGGCTGGCAGTCCCCTTGGGGTGACCAGCAGGGAGGTTTGAGTGAGGGCTGTGTCAAGACAGACAAGGAAAGACTCCTGGTAAAAGGCTCAAAGGACATAGCCCCCTTTCCTGTCCTAATAAGTTTCTCTGAGCACTTCTGGCTTTGTTTGGAGTCCCCTTCCACGGAGGCCACTCTGTTTATTCACATGCTAAGGCTGGCACTAATGACTGTGTGCTGGGAGCAGGAAGCCGGAGAGGGCCTAGCGGGCACTGACGGCTCTGCTGGAGGCTACTTCCAGCATCTCTGCCCTTCACCTCTATGCCCACCTTCACATCCCACCCGCCTGCCTTGCCCAAAGTGACCACAGAAGAAGAAACAAGAAACTGGCCTCACATACCAGAAAGTCCAAGTTACAGACTGGACTGTGTTCCTCTCAAATTCCTAACGCTGAAGTCCTAACATCTGGTACCTCACCATGTGACTATATTTAGGAACAAAACTTGCAGAGGTAATTAGGTTAAAATGAGGCATTTAGGATGGGCCCGAATCCAGTCTGTCTGCTGTCCTTATAAGAGGAGTCAGGACATAAAGAGACACCAAGGGCACTCACACCCAGAGACAAGGCTCTGTGAGACCAAGACAAGGCCACCCTTTGCAAGCCAGAGAAGCCTCAGGAGAAACCAAACCTGCCCACACCTTGATTTCAAACTTCTAGCCTCTAGAACTGTGAAAAACTATTAATACATTTCTGTAGTTTAAGCCACTCAGTCTTTGTTATGGCAGCCCTAGCAAAATAATTCAGTCCGTAAGGAAAAACTCTGCCATAAGCACAGAATTTCAAACCAATGGAAATAGCAAGTGAAAAATGCACACATTCTTTTTTGACCTTATGACAATTTTAGATAAAATTTTGGGTTAACACAACAGACTGGCTTATTCCACAACAATCACACACCGTCTGATTTTTAATATTCTAATTAGAACAGGGGTCAAAGATCTTTTAAAAGCAATAAATAGCTACTTTTATTAACATGTACACAAAAGGTCTCAAGACAGTCTTGAGGTATAAAATGATAAAGAGGCCTTTAACATCTACCCTGACAAACACATCTTTACAAAGTCCTTTCAAAGTCCTTCAAAACTGCTAATGGAATGAGACGTAAGTGGCAAAAACCAAAAGTAAATGCCAATTTGAATGCATTTCTCCCACACTGAGAAAGACGGAGAAGGAAGCAGAAAGGGAGGGGTGGGCAAGGAAGGGTATACACCCACCCGGGTTGGCAGGTGGCGGGAGCCACACGACTTTAAACTGCAAGCTGAAAAACAGTATGGAGAATGCAGCCCAAACCTAGCCTAGACCTACAGGAAATCTGAGGGACCCCAGGGAAGAGTCCAACACTATCCAAGAGAACATTCTAAACTGTTCTATAAATCTGTACTGTCAGGCTGGGAGTGGTGGCTCATGCCTGTAATTTCAGCACTTTGGGAGGCTGAGACAAGAGGATCACTTGAGGCCAGGAGTTGAGCAACATAGTGAGACCCCCATTTCTACAAAAAACAAACAAAAAATTACCTGGACGTGGTGATGCACACCTGTAGTCCTAGCTACTCAGGAGGCTGAGGCAGGAGGCTCGCCCAAACCCAGGAGTTCGAGGCTGCTGTGAGCACGCTGATGCCACTGCACGGCAGCCTGGGCAAGAGGGCAAGACCTTGTCTCAAAAAAATTACACGAGTAAGTAAGTACTGTCCACCAAGGTAGCCGTGAGCCACATATAACTATTAAGCACTTGAAATTTGGCTAGAATGAGGGAGAAACTGAACTGAAAATTTTATTTAACTCTAACAGAGAATCCAGAGAAGCTTCCTTGTGGCTCTCAAGGTATTTGAAAGCCCAGAAACCAGGGAAGTATGGACAGTGCTTATAATGATTTGCAAGGCCACAAAACTTTCCACTGCTAGTCAGTGTTACAAAAAAAGTAATTTGGAACTGTAATTCTTATAATTGGGTCACAGTTTGAAGGGGGCTCCTTAACATCTGTAACTCTGAGAAAAAGCCTTTGAGCTATTTCTGTAAGCAGAGAGAGAGATGCATGTTCTA
Organism: Eulemur rufifrons; assembly: GCF_041146395.1. NCBI lineage: Eukaryota > Metazoa > Chordata > Mammalia > Primates > Lemuridae > Eulemur > Eulemur rufifrons. The sequence goes on along the minus strand of NC_091005.1, from coordinate 14,176,549 downwards.
TTTCCTCCCTGGCCCCCTACCAAGGTCGGGAACAAGTTTCATATAGGATGTAAGTAGCCCCAAAAATGATTCTTTGGACTTTCCTGAGGGCAATACAAGTACAAATCATTATTTCTCTTGACAAGTACATTGGGGCAATGGAGAAGGTATGAAATGTCGAGGCTGGGACAGGGATCCATGTGAGGGGGTGCCTGCGCACATGACAGGGGACAGCAGAGGACGACCACCACTTCCTGCTACAGTTGCCAGTAGTATAAGGTCCCTCCTCTCCAGTGAAATCCAGGGCGAATCCCCAACTTCCAACCCAGCAAACACACGTAACTCGTTGCTTAGCTATCCACATTCACTTCAGGGTCAAGTATCAAACTTGCAAGTTCCTTGGATATACTTTCCAAAGGTGACTTGGGATATTTTGGGATAAAGATCTCACCAAAATAACATTTGGTAGGACGTGACATTCCATGGCCCCTTTGGGGGTTCCTGTGTCTCTGGGCTATGATTAGCCAACTGGGGTCTCTGACATGCTCACATCCTTAAATGGGGGACCCCTCAATGCTCACGGCCAACACACACACCTCCCTATACACTGTCTCTCCTAATCCGAGTACCAGCAGGTACCCCTTTCTTATTTTTGCAGTGACAAAAAGAAACCCTCCGTAGTAGGGAATGGGCACAATCGTGCTTCCTCTCCACATGGGCAGCACTGGGTGGCCATGGGGGCACACACTACTGCCAACTCAAGGAGGTGGCACGGAGGGCACCCTGGAGCCCCTAAACAAGAACAGTGCTAACCAGAATGGCAACATATAGTTGGTGCTCTAGTGTCACACACTGAAACAACACAAAAAAAAACCCAGATAGTTTTATCATCCCATAAAAATAACGCAGCTAGTGAATGGTGGCTGTAGAACGTGAAAGGCTGAATGAGTAAGAAAGCATCACTGCACCTCAGGTTACTGCAGCCAGGCCTGGGCTAACTTGTAAAGAGGTGGGACATCCTCTGCAGACCTTGGATCCACTGCCCAAGTGACCATCCTGGTGATGTCACCTCCTCTCCAGAGGGGCCTTGCCAGGCCAGCGGCGTCTGACAGCAGCGCAGCAGCACCCTGCCTGTGTCCACCTTCCAACAGACCAGATCATTAGCATATTTTGCAGAGAGCAAGCAGAAAAGTTTAATTGCCCTTAATTACCCAGTTCAAGACGGCTCCTAGATAATGGCTCTCAGATTTCTTGCCTGGTATCGACGTAATTTCCCTGACTCTGGCTTCATTATATCCCGAACTTAGAAGCAACAGCCTCTCCAAGATGGCTTTCCATAACAGATGCTGAAGGTCCAGCGAAGGCTGGGCTGTCACTACAAAGGTTTCCTCTATGAAGAGTCAGATCTTCAGCTTTCACACTGCTCTGGGGTGTGTGTGTGTGTGTGTGCGCGCACGCGTGTGGTGTGGGAGGAAGGGGAGGGGAGGACACACTCGCATGTACTTAGGAAGGACTAAGAGGAGGAATATGTAATCAGAAGCCATCACAATTGCAAATGTAAATGAACAAGCAATTGGCACTGACCTTTGTAGATTGTTAGAGGACTAATTAAGGCAAATCAAGAACTCTGTTCCAACAGAAAAACAAGACAGTATACACCGTGAGCACCACTCCTGTCCTCTCTATGTAAATGCAAAATGCAAGAGAATCAGACAGTAACCAAACTATGTATGCTTAATATTGGCAAACAGAAAACTATTTCCATGAACAAAAGGCAACCAAGATTTATTTCTTAGTAGCTTGTTAGCGATTTTGCTAAAATCTCCATCGACAAGCACTACTGATACTTGAGCTCTTGTGCCATGTGCCTGACATTCTACTATTGGAGTCCATATAAACAGATCCCGCCCATGAAACAGCCAGATACACGCTCACAGACCCTTTGCTTGGATGCTTATATTAAAAGCTGTAAGAACACTTTTAAAAAAAAATCAAGCTCTATGCTATTCTGTAAACAGCATAACGCTACTATTTAACAGTAATTTAAAAATACTACGTTCTCTTTTCATGTTGATATGTAATGACATCTCTTTATCTTTGCATTATAAAGCATCCTTCTAAAAAGCGCACTGAAATTTATAATCCTCGTCCAAACAGTCCTTCATCAGGCAATGTGCTTTAAACAGATAGTCATATTTTCTCCATTCTTCCATCAATGCTTAAAGTTTCCTTCACCCCAATATGTATTGATGGACTTCTACATTCATTAGAAATACTTTATCCCTACACTTTCCCCAAGCCCTGTCAAGATGTACAATAAAAAGGAAAAAAGAGAGTTATGCTGGTTTTACAAAAACAATCCTTCAAAATTATAGAACTGGCCACATGTTTAGTGCTATGAGAAAAATCACACTGAAAATTGCATATAATTTAGCTATTTACAAAAAAAGATGAACTTCATATTCAGATGGTATCCCTACACCAATTTTGAAAAATAAAAACAAAACCAAATGCTGAAAATGGTCTATTTTCTTGTTCTCTTAAGCTGTATAAGTTAAGCAGAACTCCTCCCAAAAATGTGATTTTAAAACATGATCCATCAAACGAAGCCAGCGAGTGTTTCAGGACAGGCTGCCACGCAAACCACATCATCACTTGGGAAGCTGTCTCCACCTCTCTGACCCCAGGAATTCACTACCTTGGATGCCAAATATGTGTCAGGAAAGGGGGACACCATCTTTTGCTCCAAGCAAAACAGTCTCTAAAACTCTGAATGATCATGCCTTGTGTGAACTGAGTGTGTCCAATTACCTCGAACGCCTGAGCTGGTGTATTAACCAATGTGTCCAAACCAAGAGCTAAGAGGAGACATCCACTGTGTCCCCCAGCTCATAAAACATCTTATACATAGTAGGCCCTCAATAAACCATTGTGAAATTTAATTACACGTGTTCAAAGTTTGGAGATCTGTGTCTATGTGAAAGAAAAAGTAGTTGAGGCAAGGGGAGCAAGAGAGAAAACAGGAGGAGAAGGAGGAGGAGGAGAAGGAGGAGGAGGAGGAGGAGGAGGAGGAGGAGGAGAAAGGCCAGCAGCAGGAACACAAAGGACCTCCTTGTATTCTCAAAGCCCAGGGCACTGATATTGTGAAATTAACTACAGTTGCACCCAGGAGCCAGAAATGCCTTTTTAATAAGCAAACAGGGAAGCTGATCCCACACAGGACCCGCCTCTGAGAGCTCTCCATCTTTCAAGAGCTTCTGGTCAACTAAGGGGAGGCAAACAGCCAATGCCAGCAACTGAGAGCTGCCGCCCAGTTCGTGGGCCTGTGCCGGTAAGCTGCCGCCACCTGTGTGCAGGAACGACCAACCCCGACAAAGTCAAGAGACTACTTGTTCTTGCAGAAAAAACACTCCAGCCAATAATCAAAAGTCTAGCTCGAAATAAAAGACTGCCTCGATGGGGAGAGGAACTATTGTAGAGCTCACTGCCCCAGCCTTAGCAAGGAAATCCTGGTACCTGTAGGTGATATGAGATGAGGGTATGAGGCCCAGAGCTCAGAAAGGAAAGGAAGTTATTTCTGATGGTGTGTGTGTATGTAAAACTTTGTGGTATGTGGATAACAGAGAAGAAAGAAAGGAAGGAAGGAAAGGAGAAAGAACGCCGTGGTTCAACAGGATGACGAGAGCCAGAACTGCCAGCTCTAGAAAGCACAACCATTGACATGCGGCTTCCAGCTGGCGCAGACAGGGCTCCCAGAAGGTGCTCCAGGACTTCCTAATGCTTCCTCATGCCGCACGATGACCGTTTCTAGCCAAAGAATAATGTCCTGATCCTTATGTTAAAGAGGACAGCACTGAGACTATTCTAGAAAGTCTGTGTTTATAAAATTTGAAGTTGATGATCTTAAGTATCTCCATTCTATCAGGTCCATCATGTCCCTTTTCTTGAAGATATTCTTTCAAGTTTTGAAGGGCCAAACTATATCCTCTTTGGGGGAGGGAGGATGTATCTTAAGGTGATGCTTCTCCGAGGGGTTTCCACAACAGAACCGAGTTCGTGTTAATGTGAACAGGAATGTCCCTCTGAAACCAGTCAAGAGTATCACCCTAACCGGAGCCGTGTGTGGGCCGGGAGTAGCCCGGGGAGGGACGCCGCAGAGAAAAACGTGACTACAGGCCAAAGACAACACAAAAGGATTCGGACATACAGAAGGGAAGTCTCTCAACTCCACTGAAGTCCCTCACACACTTGAGGGAGGGGGAAAAAAAACTCTAATACTCATTAAATGAGAGAAACCCAGAAGGCAATGGTGTAGGAAAGCGATCTGAATGCGCACGGCATAAAGAGAAGTGTTACATTATGAAACAGGGAACTGTTTGTTCCAGCCCATAGACCCTGGGTGAAATGGCAGCTGTACACAATTTAGTTTGGGGCACCTCATTAATAAAAAGGAATTCTGAGCAGAGTGAAAGAAAGAATTGAGGGGTGAAGGGGAACAGCTTTTAACAGAAGATTAAAACAATGACGTATGCGGAGCTGGCTAAAAATAAAACACAACAAAACAAAAACAAACCACAAACTCAGAAAGAAACAGGTATAAATAAATGGGCAGAAGGAAGAACCACCCCGTGAGAGGGCCCAGCAATGGAATGAGGAGCAGCAGCAGGGGTGACAGAGGCCAAGACACCTGCTGGGGCACGGGATCCCCAAGGCAGGACGGCAGAAAGGCCTCAGCCTCCAGGCGCAGAAGCGAGTCTGAGGGTGCCCATCCCCTCCCTCACTCCTGAGAGTGATCCCACATGGGGATGGAGTCAGAGGTGACGCAGAAGCTCCACAGATTAAGGCCATTTAAACTTTAACCAGAAGAGGCATTTGAAAAACACATGAGAAGGGACCATCTTGCAGCGACCTAGAAGTGACAGAAATTATCCTGGTCCCCAGCAGCACTTTCCTGAACAAACGATTGGCGCTGCCTGTCAGGAGAACTTGCCTTTCCGCTGTGCTACGAAGCCTCAGCTACTCTGGCAGGGAGAGCGGTTTTCAAACTGTGCTCTATGCTGTCATTTGGGAGTCGCGGTTTCATTTATATGGAGGCGGCGGCAAGGAGCAGTCGGGTGATCGGGACAGGCGCAGGTGGGCAGGGGGCTTTGGAGGGGCTTAGGCGGACGCCTCCAGGAGGAAATGAAGCTGACAGAAAAGCTGATAGCGCAGAGCGCTGGGAGATTAGGAGATGTCTAGTGGCAGAGCGAGGTGAGCCATGAATTAATCATAGGTACCTAGAAAACCAGGGAAAACAAAAAGTTGTACAAGAAGGTAAATGAAATTATAAAACTCTACATGGCTCAGCTGTGATTAATATTTATAGAGTTATAATAATGAAAACACTGAATATTAATATAACCCCAAATTATTATTTAATCATACTGGAAGATGGAGGGGGCAGGTGGAGTGTGCAGGGGCGCTGGGGGGTGTGGGTGGGGCGGGGGAGGTGCAGGGGTGCGTGAGCAGCGTCTGCATCGGTGGGCAGCGTGCGTGTGTATGAGCTGTGTGCAAATGCGCACGGGGTGTACAGGGCCTGTGTGTGTGTGGAGTTTGTGTGGGGGGTTATGAAGTGCGTGAGGTGTGGTGTTTGTGGGGAAAGAGCACATGTGTGGGGTGTGTGGGTGCGGCATCTGGGTTTGGGGACGTTTAAGTGTATAGAGAGTACGGGAGGTGTGTGGTATGGTGTCTCGTGTGTGTGCGATGTGTGAGTGTGTATGGGGCACAGTGTGTGTGTGTGTACATATGGGGTGGGGGTGTTGGTGTGTGTGTGGGTCTGTCGGAATTTGTGGATGGTGTGTGTGAGTCCATACAAGCGGGTGGGTTTGTACAACGGCATCCCAGAGAAACCCTCATCTGCCAGAGTGGAAATTCAAGAGATAGTCTCTAAAACTCAAAAGCAAGAAACGGTGGTAGAGGCATATTAGCAATAAGCAATGAAAGAAACATGTAAAAGCTGGAAGCCATTTCTCTGGGGAATGGGATGGGGGAGGGCCACAGCTACTTTTCATAAGGTCTATGTAACTTTTTCCCTTTAAAAACTACAAAACTGTGTAACTGGATCACATCAAGACTAAAAACCCCACATGGCCATGATGGCTCAATGGCTGAGAAGCTGTTGCAGGAGATAGAGGATGAGAATGCCCTCGGGTCTCTGCCCTGGCCAGGCCACCAGAAAGGTGCCGTCACAAGGAAAAAGCAGTCCGGTGGGGTCAGTTGTGAGCTCAGTGTCCAGGAGGTGAGCACAGTGAGGCAGCCAGGAAGCTCTCTGGGGGCACTTGGCAACACCAGGAGAACAAAGTTTCAAGAGGCTGGGAGCCAAGGACCACGGACCGGGCACCAGGGACAGGCTGAGGACCGGCAGCCAGGCGCAGGCACGGAGAACCGCTAAGAGAAGCTGGAGGATGAAAGAGGAACGTGAGCTTCCAGGAGGGACTGGGCAACAGTTTCAAACATCGCAGAAAGAAAAGAATAAGGACCAGTGGGTCCCGGGTTGGGTACATGGAGGATCAGTGGTGCCCTTCACAAGGTGGTTTGGTGACAGCAGGAAACGGGCTACGGTAGGCTGAGGCGTGGACTAGAGATGAACCCTGCAGAGTGTCCTCTCCAGGATCTTGAAGATTCCGCTATACAGAGAGTGCAGGGACTGGGGATTAAGGAAAAGCATTCGTTTTATTGTGTTTAAAGACGCAAGTGACCGTCTTGTGCTTCCAAGTTGACAGAAAGGGACAGAAAAGACTGAAAAAGTAGAAGAGAGGAGGTGATTCTACCAAATGAGGTCCCAGCAGGAGTAACAGTCACAAAGCACAGGACAGAGGGAGAGGAAGGTGACCGCAGATGGGACGACGGGATGGGAGGTAGAAGCGAGGCACGTTCCCACTGGAAGGTGACACCGGGAAGGAGCACGCAGCACTGGGCCGCAGAATAACCAGAATCGCTCCCAAATACAACTGAAATTTGTACAACAAGCACTTGCGTTGATCCTCTCCGAAGTGCATTTCTACAGACCAAGCTTTGAAGCCACACACTGCCTATCTTTAATATTGCAAGACACGCTCTAGTATTTGCTGTGTCAATGTGAACCAATAAATGGAATCTAGAGTATATACTGGAGGGCCTCTGGGACAGAGGACAGAATCTCTTCTGTTGGCTGCTCCCTAGGTAGTGGCTTGTGACTTCCCTAAGGCTGAGTGTGCACCTGAAGAACAGTGGTGCTAAGTTTAAAAAAAAAAAGAAAAGCAACAACCTATGCATGTTCCTTCCAGAACACAAGGGTCAGGTGTGAGGTCAGTAATGGACACAGGGGTCACCATGCCTGTGAGGCGACTCACCTGGGTCGGTGGAGGGGCACCTGCGGATGGTGAAGATCTGCCCCAGGTCCTCGTCCTCCTCCGGAAGGCCCTTCTGCAGCCGCTGCAGCTTGCGCAGGCTCTCGCTCCGCTGGTGCTTCATGGAGCGCACGTGCTGGATGAGGTTCAGCTTGGCCTTGGTGGAGTAGTTGCACAGGACGCAGTGGTAGTAGCAGCTCTCGCCTTCCACGCCACTCTCGTGCTGCTGCAGGTGCTGCAAGGAACAGGAGAGGGACACGCCTTGGGTAAGCCGCTCGAAGCCAGCCAATGCCATGAGCCCACCCCACCCTGGTCACCGCCAGAGGCATGCCACTGGGGGACATGTCGCCACAGCCAAAGAGGATGGTTTTACGATTTTAAGATTCCTTAGTGGGGTTGCTTTTGTTTTCGCCAATGCACCTTCTCCGACAGTTCACTGAAGACAAGCGGCACTCTGACTCCCATCCCATCTTCCCCGAACGTCCCTTCCCGTGTGGCTCTCCAGAGCGCTGACAACGCTGCTGATCCCATGGACGCCTGTGTAACACCGGTTTTCCTGGCACGATTATTAAAGGTTTCCCCTTTCACTCTCCAAAGTGTCCTGCTTTAGTTAGACCAGGGGTTGGCAAACTACGGCCCACAGGCCACATCCAACCCGCTTCCTGTTTTTGTAAAATAAAGTGTTGTTGAGACACAGCCAAGTCCACTGACTTACATGCTGTCTACGGTTGCTTCAGAAAATCAGAGTTGAGGGGTCGTGGCAGAGATGGCACGGTCCACAAAGCCTAAATTATTACTACTGGCCCTTCCCAGGAAAAAGTCAGCCAACCCCTGCTTTAGGGACAGCCTATGATCACCCTGCCTGTTCAGCACCTTAAGTCAGTAACAGAGAGCCAAAGCTGCCACTTGGCTTTTTCATACAGAAAAAAAACACTCAGGTTTTTGTATTTAAAACTACAGTCTATTGGGAGAAACCAAAATGAGGTTTTCCGCTGGGTCAAAAAATGACAGAAAAATAAATTTCTCCGCACTAGTTCCCTGTCAATCTCTCAAGGTCAACTGGCTTATCACTGGTCAATATCATTGGTCATTCTATCAGATGGTCAAAATGACATTCCCTGTTGGGTTCGGCAGACACAGTTCTCATCCCAGAGCACAGAAGCCCACGAGCCAGCAGGAAGCAGGCACAGGCAAGATCCAAGTGTGGGGTGGAAGGACAGCAAGAGTCATGGTGACAGTCACAGACCCCAGACTTCTGTGTCTGGGAGAAGACTTAAAGATCATGCCAGAACAAAACTCACCATGTTTCCTGGGCTTTGTGGGATATGAAGAAAGCTATGGTTCACTCCCGTTAGGGAATGGACAGGCTCCTGGTATAGAAGGGCCCTCTTCTTCATTTCAAATGACACATTTTAGAGGAAGAGGGAATTTTTCTACTGGGTACACATGAAGCAGGGAACACAACTCTGAAAAGCTTAAGGGGCTGAGCAAGGCAACCCAGCCAGTTAGTGCACGGGAGAACTAGAACTGGGGGCTTCTCTCCCCCACGCCATGCACCCAGCATCCTTTCACAGGAGGAAATTGAGATAATGAAGATGCTCTATTGCTCATGTGATCACCTGTCCTTCCCTCTTCCTCCTCACCCCCCGCCACCCACGCCTGGCCCAAGCAGCTATACCAAGCACACAACAAACGCCCTGGATCTGCCTGGTGCTGCCAGCCCCTTTCTCACCCACATGCCCCCATCTGATGTCCATGCCTGGTAACCCTTTGTGATCCTGCTTGGTCGTCTCTTCCTCGTCCAGCTCAGGACGCCAGACAGCAAGCGGTGGGACTAGCTAGGATGCCCTGCACGAAACACCATGCTGAGAATGCCAGAGTGGCCCTGGGAGCGCTTGCCATTGAGGACGCTGCCCTGAGGATCACGCACTGGCACACACACATCCTGTGTTCCCTGAACAAGCGTGAAAAATCCAGAAGCATGTTTGTGCTCTGTCGGGAGGAGAAATACAAATGCATTGACTAAGTGTCATGGACCACTCACCAGAGGAGGGTCGAGGCCGTCAATCACGTCAACTGGCTAAAGCGCTCCCCCAGGAAATCTCGCCACCCGGCAGGTAAGAACGTGAAGGGCTTCACGGCCCCAACTGAGAACGATCCCTCTGTCCTCTGAAATGGGTGATTTAACACACTCAAATACAGAGCTTTGGAACCAAATAAAACCCCTACAAGCTGTAACTGCCCTAGAAAGAGTTGCGAGAACCAGTGAGCTCAATGTTAACTTTTAAAGAAATTACAACTGATAATAAAAAACTACTTCTCTTCAATTAAAGTTGAGCTGATTTTTAAAAATGATTTATTTTCAGTCTGCCTTCTGGGACATAGGGGTCTCTGGAGAGGACTTCAGGAGGATGGGATGTGCCAAGGTGATGCTTTCTGAACGCTACAACCCTGGGGAGGAGGGTGGGTGCAAAGGAAAAGACGAGCTTGCCCAGGTTCACTCTCCCAGACTTCTCCACCGGGCCCCTCGGAAGCCAAAAACTGGAGCGGGATATTCCTGGGAACCAGGGTTTGGCCTGGGACCGAGCAGGAGGAAACCTGTACAGGAGCCAGAAACTGTTGTCTTAGGTCACTAAGACCAAAAGAATTATATTTATTACAGATTCAACTAGAACGGCGTGAATAAAAGACAACAGAGAAAATAACCATGAAATCCAAAGCAGTAAGTTCCATTAAGGGATTTTGGAGGTAGAAGAAACTATGACATCAGAGCAAGAATCACTAAAGCCTTACTCAAAACCCCTGCTCCCTCCCCATGAAACAGGGTTACCTTGCAATAAGGCACTGAATTTTACACATAAAATTTTAATATGGATGTGAAGGAAGAGGGAATTGCCTGGGGTTTTCCATCACGGAGTCAGAAGAGAAGGATGACATGGCAAAAAAGAGTTGGACTGGAATTGAGATGTCAAATGTCTTCTGTCCTCAAATCCCTGGGCTCTTGCATGACAGTGCTATAACTGAATTGAAATAAACATCCTACTAGGAACCCTCACTTTTCAAAATATCTGATGAAGATATTCCAAAACTACCCAACACTCAAGCTCATGTTGGTAAACTATGATCTCTTATACCACCACGAATTCTTCCACCTGCCATCTGAGAGCCATTTTGGAAAGGAAATGGGCAGACACCACAAATCATGCAAAAGAGAATAAAAGGAAAAGGAAAGAAAACAGTTACAACCCATTCCACCTGTCCTATTATAGGGAACATTTTTAAAGTCCTCTTTTAGAGATTTCCACAAAAGTTTAATTCAAAATTCCAAGCTTGCTTTGCACTCTAAGTCCATTCTCCAAGACACTAAAAATAAATAAATAAATAAATAATCCACAATAAACTATAATCTCGGTTGCTAGGAAACACCTGCTTATAAAGGTAACATCCCAACCCAAACTTCTGGGTACCTAGGTATACTCATGTCTACCTGCACGTGACAAATCCTGTCCTTACCAAATTTTCTCAGTTTCTTGTTATTTCCCAGGCTGTCCAACCTGTAGGAAACAGGGAACCCAAAGCTAGCAGCAGGGTCGCTGGCCTCTGTGACCTTTCCCACCCTCTCTGCTTATTTCCCAGGCCTTGAGTGGGTCAATCTCCTATTGGCAGGATCCTCTCTCCCTCCGAGGTGGCACTGGCCACATGCCCAGAGTCCCACCCTCGGAACCTGCCAGAGGAGGAGCAGGAGGAGGGACTGAGGCGAAGGAGGCATGTGAGGACGGCACGGGGCAAGCCAGCCAGCCAAGAACATGCTTCCCCTGCAGAAGAGAGGAGATGTTTTCATTTGGAGAAGGAAGGAGAATAATTTGTTCCTGACCCAACTAATTAGAATACCCTCAATTGGGATCACAATGTATTTAATTAAATTCACTGTAATATACGAAGAATCCACCAAGGCACAAATCCCAGTGGTGCACTCAATAAAGGAGCTGCCTTCTTTCAGAGTTCTTGCTCTCCTCGCCAGGCAGGAAATTTTTCTCCCACGCAAATCCTGAATTCCCCAACCCTCTCTGCCTCTGTCACAGAGCTCTCCCATCGGGAAGCGGGGGGACCCAGGTTTTGATTTCCTTTCTCCACTTTGCTTTACTCTGTGCTCCCAATTCCAAACGGTTCTCTTTTGTCAGGTCCAGAGCGTAGTTTAAAAAAGAAAACAAAACAACAATGTCAACTGGGGTGAGTGTGCTATGATGCACGCCACCCCAGGACCCAAAGAAAACTGCCTGTTGAGAGCCCACGTGGCAGGGTTTTGTTTCAGTTCAATTCTAAGTGTCCACAACATGCAAGACACTATGCTCTCTCTCTCTCTCTCTCTCTCTCACACACACACACACACACACACACACATGCACACACATAGAATATGCCCAAGCCCGGGGACTGAACCTGCAGGTGATTCAGGCAGTGACAGCCATGACTCAGGGGATATGAGGACAGTGTCCCTTCGGCCTGAGTACCCTTTTGAGAATAAGCCACTTAGAGCACTGAAAATCACCGAGGCCTCCTAGCTCACTCAAGAAAAATCAGTATCTTCCCACAAACTACTAACAAGGAAGTATGGCCAACCAACCAACCAAGAAGGAAGAATCAGCCTGGCTAAACAGAGAAGAGTGGCAACTCAGATCCACCCAACTCACTTGCTCCGGCCTCTCCCCGTAACCTTGAATCCATCTAAACTTTTCCTTGACTGTTCCCCAGTCTCAGTGGTGGTTTTAAAAGCACATGCAAAAGACTGGGTTATACGAACCACAGGGGTGCGGTCTTTTCACTGAAAGGAACTTCCATGCTTGGCAACAAGATTTACTTTCTGAAATATCAGAGAAGTACGACCACCTGCAGGAAGGAAATAAGTATCCACTTTGGCTTAAATGGGAGCAGAAGCAGCCCAACCATCTCCAACTCCTCTAAGTCACCACTGGGCAGCAGATAACAGACTGTCCCTACCTGGAGCAATGAGGGCCTGTGACTGGCACATGTTAGGTAGTCAGTGCCTACTGCCAACAGGGAAGCCTGCTGGGCTAACTCGTGTTGGTCAAAGAGACCTTTTTCTTGCACCTCTTTCTAATCTTGTCACAGCTATTCATGTCTTAAAATGCTCTGTTTAGCTAGAAGAGGACACTCCTGTCCTCCTGACGTGGAAACATCTAATGTCCCAAATCTGTCTCTGTGACTTCCCTCTGAGGTCTGATTCGGGGAGAATAACTCAGAAAAGCCCTTGCTGCATTAAGAGGCACCTCGGAGAAAGTGCCCGGCATGGAAAGCTGAGAGCAAAAAGCAAATTAATAATTTAAAAAGAAAGGGAGGAAGAGAGGCCGGGCTGCACTACTTCGTGGGATTCTACCCCATTAGTATGTTGTGCTCGTTCACCCTGGCCAAACACTGAAAGTCAAAGAGAAGAAAAGAGGGCTCTTGTTAGAAAATAATTCATCGTGAAAATCAAAAAAATGTGTTCCTGTTACTTGTTTCCCAGGAAAACTAACCAACTTCTGTCAGAGAACATTGATTGCTATAAATCTGGAGGGGCCCCGGCTCCCTCCTCCTCCCCAACAATAGGAAACTTCTAACATCTGGTTCTTCATGCATGGAATGCAAAATATTGATCAGGTTTTGTCAAAGCCTCCCCTTTAAAGCAGAAATGGACAAAGTACATTCTGACACACACACACACACACACACACACACTTCACAAATGAAGCTTCCCCGGGGAACAGCACCTGTTACCATAAACACACCTACCCTCTCTGTTGCCAGTGCAATCCCAGACAGCAAATGGGCTGCCCCAGGGGATGCCCGATGCCTCCTGCTGAACAGAGAAGAAACCTCACAGGTGGGATGTCCCAGAAGGCCTCAGACACGTGTCAGGGCCCTGAAGGGCACCCAGACAAAGGCAGGTGCAACTCTTCTCAATCCACAAAGCTGGGGGTCCCACGATGGCAGAGTCTCTGGGGAGGGAGAGACTGCTAACCACAGCGCGCCAAGGGCTTCGGCTTCTCCCTCGGGGAGAGGACTGTAAATCTCACTAAACCATCTGGTGGGAGGGAACGGGAAGAGGATGGGGGTCCAGGGTTGGTCTGCTAACTCCCCGACGTGGTCAGATGGGCTAACGCAGCTCAGGGTGGGTGTCCACTCACCGCCGTCAGCACTCACAGCGCGCACGGCAGACCACACGCCTACGCGAACTTTCTCGTTCTCTCATCACGGGCCCAGGAGGTGGGCAGCGTTTGGCTCCCATCCTTGCAGGAACCCAAAGCTCAAAAAGGTCATGTGACTCCCCCAAGGTCTCACAGAGCATGGGAGAACCAGGACCGAAACCTGGGACTTGAGCCCAAGTCCACAATCACCAAACTACACTGTGCTGACCGCAGGGGCGTTCTAGAACATCTGACTGCCCAGACACAGGGTATCCACCTTGAAGGCCTAAAATAAAAAAAATCCTTTCAGGTGCAATGCAGCCAGGGGTGGGGATGGTTAATTTTTTAATCAGTGAGATTATAATTCCAAATTTAGTATCACATTTTTAGGAAGACTCCTGGAAGGTCAGCCTAAATATATATATGTATATTCTGTTTAATGTGGGCTTTTCATCCGCTCATGCCCTCGTCCTTGACACATGCTAATTTAGTCCTATTTCACTGTAGGGTCCCTGCAGACACCATCAGATATAAGCCCCAACCATGATTTATAAGAAAAAAGTGAAAGGAAGTAAAAATGTTCCCTTAGATCAATCCATTTGGGTTGCTCTGACCTATTTTCCACTTTCTAGGCCAGAACTCCTTACGCCCTGAACACGCCACGACTGCTCGCTCTCAGGATCCAAGCTCCAAGGCCAGAATTCACACTTCCCATTCCCGTATCATTTGCCTTACACGAATGACATTTCCCGATTCCAAAGTCTCAATATTAGGGGCCCTGAGAATTAAATTCTAGAAAGAAAATTACAGTCTAAATCTATAACTAGCTATAGGTTGTATCTGCCTTAGCTTTGAATCTTTTCTGGAAAAATACAAATACGGACCTTCATGGAATGTTGATGCCTTCACATAATAGATTTCCCTTCCCCCTGTCAGGAAAACTACAGAAAGGAGTCACTGTTTCCACGTGGGGAGGAAACTGATCAGGCATGTAGGGGTCCCTCCTCAAGGAAGGGGCACATCAGAGCGTAACGTCAAAAGCAAAATGAGGGTTAGTTTCCACAGCGGTCGAATGCGTGTGCACAGAACTCAGAAGATGAGGGGAGTATGGTGGGAAGGAAACCAACAAAGTGGGTCCCCCAAGGCTAACCTCAAACTGACCACCCGCCAGAAACGACCTAGAGCTCCCAGGATCTGAAAATTACCTGCTTTGCTAAGATGGTGTTTTAGCAACAGTAACTTTCTTCATTCCTAAGACGTGCTTCCTCCCTAGCGCTGCTTTCTAGCTCTCACAAATTTAAGTTCCCATACAAAAATAAAGGCCACCATACACATGTGACTCAAGCTGCACTCATTCAACTCTGTGGTTTCAGGGCACGCTGGATTAAAACAGACGTGTGGAAAACCCTCACACTGAACCTCACTAGCTGTGCTACCTAGGGCAATTCACACACACTGTTGGGCCTCAGTTTCCTCCTGTGCAAAACTGGGACAATAATAGAAGCTCTTCATATCACTGCTGGGAGGATTCAAGGGGATCACTCATATAAAATGCTTAATTCAGTGCACCTGATACACAGTCAGCCTTCATAATAAATGAGATTATTATTATCATTACTACCATTATTTTTCAAATGACTTAACCTTCAGGATTAGGGATGGAAATGACCACCCACTGAACAGAGATATTTGACGTTTCCCTCACAACCAAACCCTGTCCCTCCCCAGGTCCCAAAGAGGAATGCCTGGTTGACAGGAAAGAAACTGTGATCTATAGGGATCACGACACGGACAGGGACGTTGAGCACACGCAGGAACAACTTCTTCCTTATGACAGGTGCTTAATTTTTATTTTAAGTCACTTGGCCAAAGTCATGTAGCTGCTGCAGGCAGAGCCAGGATCCAAACCCCAAGCCTGTGCCCTTGCCACAAAATCACACCTGTTTACTGATCTCTCTGCCCCTGAGGGCCCCGATATAATCAAAATCAAGGACCATGTTCTCTAACATCTGCTGACATCCCAGCTGAGAACCAGGGAAGGGACAGCTCAGCTGCAATGGTTGGTAGACACTTCCCAGATTCCCCAAGTCCACTCTGAAGAATTTACTTAATTGTATCTCCAGCCCCATGACAGTCACCATGGCAGAAAAAATACTTAACTGGTGGTCAAAACAGGTGCATGACCTCATCTGTAAAATGGAGATGTTTATACTTGCCCTGTCTTCCTCAGGGGCAACATTTAAAACCACATGAGAAAACATAGGAGAACCCTTCAGAAGACGTGAAGGACTCCCCAAATATTTGACACAGCTATGGCCTCTCTACTGTCAGCGTAGATCTTGCTTTGTCACTTGTGACAGGCAGGCACGACCCCGTGAGCTGGGCGGCTGATGATGCAGCCGGTGGTGTTCCAGCTCAGAGGTTCTCTACCTTGAGCGTGCAGCAGAAGCACCTGGAGGGGCATGTTATGCCACAGTTCGCAGGGCCTGTCCCAGGGTTTACGGTCCAGCAGGTCTGGAGTGTGGCCCAGGAATGTGCATTTCTAACAATCTCCCAGGTGATGCTGACACTGCTGGTCTGGGACCCCCCTCTGAGATCTGCCGCTTTGTGGCAGTTGCCACAAAGAAGACACCCAAGTCACAATACATGGAGATGTTCTGCTGTGGGGACAAAAACCTCTAAGACCTAAAAATCTCTGCACTTGCCTTTTCCCGATGAGTATTTTAGATTTTAGCAAAGCGCACTCGATAAATCACGCACTGCCTGCACACACGAATTCACCTCCTTAATGAAAAAGTCACCTGGAAGCAGCTGCCCGCTACTGGCCTGCTCCAGATACTTCATAAAAGTCAGAACTGGCTCCATTCATCTTCCTCTCCCCCTTCACACCTGCGCTGAGATTTCCCGGGGCAGCGCTGCAAGTGTGACTCTCCGCGGCAAAGCACGAGGCGTCATTTTCTCCTCCCCTGCTCTGCTTCCCACTGCCTGCACCTGCCCAGACGTCTTGCTGGAACTGAGCCCATGGAAGAACGTCAACCAACGTTGAGATAAATAAAATAGTCTTTAAAATTCCTCCCACCCTCTTCAACTTTCTGGTTGCTGAGGCTGAGAGCATGAATTTGGGGCTCAAACTCAGGGGCCTCTCTTGAGCTCCCACAATTTGCTGACAAATACCCTCATCACCTACATGATGAGAGAAGACAACACGGTAGCCGGCATAACACAGGCAGGGGACATGGGACACCCACCTCTTCGTCGTGAGAGGTGCTTGATTTCTTATGTTTTTCCCTTAAAATGAAAACGGGAAAGTGACAGACCAGGGCAGAAAAATTCCCTCTAAACAAATGCCTCTGGCGTCGAACATTCGGGCTGCTGCAGACATTTTACCCTTTCTCCTTAAATGCCACGCGTTTTGCTGAGGGTTGGAAGAGACAGTTACACTCGTGGGAGGGCAAGAAGGGACCAAGGGAGTGAAAAGAAAAAAACACCTCTTCGAGGAAGCAGAGCTGAGTCTGCGTCCAGAGGCCAGGAGACGGCCGTGTGCGGAGCGGACAGCCACGTGGCCAGGAGGACACAGTTTTGCGAACGATGACACGGCTACTTTCTCTGCTCTGTTTTTCGGTTTCCCCATAAATAACCCAGACAAACGCCCCGTGCACTGGCTTTTGCTCTCCTTTCCTCCCTTTTTAAGTCTCATTAAAAGCCGATATTGTTCGGCCTCAAGATGGAGGGCTCAGCATGGATTTTACTGAACGTTAAATCAACCAGCAAGCGCAGCCAGCAAACTCTGTGGCACTTTAACTTTAAATAATGCAATAATTATTGAATTTCCTTTTTATAACTGAAGTGCTGGAATGTAAACAATGGGGCTGTAATTGCAGGAAGGGGGATCAATAGAGGCAATCGTTTCCAACCATGTTAATTGTAAATACAATTGCTCCAAGATGTCAGCCTTGTTCTTCTTGCTCCCAGAATCATCCTAACGGATGACAGAGTCCAACTTTCCCATTACAGCTGTTCGTTCCTTTAAGAGGTTCTCAATCAGGTCTGATCAATCTGTCAAGATAATGCATGGAGTAAGTAAGACTCTTCCAAACACAGGCTCCCAATCAATAGCCCGGACCAGCTTAATGAGGTGGGGCTAAGGCCCAGAGGGAGGTAACAGCCCCCAGCTTGCGCCTAGGTTTGGCAGGCTGGCTTCCTCGCATGGCCCTGATAAACAGATCAGCCCTTAATGAGGACATTAGTTATGCATGCTTCAGCAAGCAGCAAGGCACCCGTCCCTTGGGACAGACGGACAGAAAACAAAATAGATTAACAGAAAACAATATGGTGCCAAATTAGGTCTAACTGAAGACTTTTCCCTCCTTCTCCTGCTTTCCTTAATTGTCCTGTGGAGTGGACAACGTCCATTAATCATCTAACAGCACCCCTTGAGTGAGAGGATCTCTGGGCGTCTGCTCACCTCCCCGAGCTGTCCCCAAACTGGAGCACCCTCATTTCCTCGACGCCATTTCCAGATCCCAGGGCAGCGGAGGGGGCTCTCCAGCAGGAGAGGAGGACGAAGCTGAAGCTGGAGTCTGACAGCCACATAGGCTGGCCAGGGACTGAAGATGGACAAGAACGAACTGCCATCTTGAGGCTGCTGCCCGAGTTTCTGAGACCAAATCTTGGTCCTGAGAACGGCTGCTCCCTCACAGACCAAGAGGCGGGAAGTCAAGAGTCTTGAACACGCACTGCACACGGCCCAGGCACTGTAGGAATCGGACTTCTCACAAGGATCTGGAGAGCCATCCTCCCTTCCTCCAAGGCCACAGTGCGCCCTCCCGTCTGTGCCTGCTGTGGTATGCTGGGAAGGGTGCCCACCATGGAAGTCCTTGAGACAGGGCCATGCTCAAGGAAGGTCCCACCGAGAATCCAGCAGTTCCCCTCCCCCCATGGGGAGCAGGGGTTCTCAAAGCAGGGCCTCTGGACAAACAGCATGGTGACATGCAGACCCTGGGGCCCCGTGCAGGTCTATACAAACTCTAAACGGGGCCCAGAAATCTGGGGTTCAATAAGCCCTCCAGATGATTCCGATGCAGGCTTGTTTGGTCACCACTGTCTCAGAGTGTGAGTTACACAAGGCAGGCTTCTAGTAGGGCTGACCCTCTAGTATGTCTCCGAGAGTTGGCCAACTAGTCCTTTCTGGATCAGAAAGAGTCCAATGCCCAAGATATATCAGAAAACTATTTTCACTGTGGTTTGGCTCAGAGCAGTGACTGTTTATTCTAGCCCACCACCCATCTGCTCCGGAATACAAGGCCTCTGGCAGTAATAAAACCCAAAGAACACAGAGGCCCGTGTGAAAACTCCATTTTATTAGTTGCAAAAGATCACACACTGGGTCACACTACTGAATTTCAGAAGTTAACAGTCTCACTCTGACTGAAGTAAAATGAGAATAACTAGGTCTTTTTAAAGGTTGGGCGGGAGTGGGGGCGCAGCGATCAACAGACTAAAAGAAAGTATGTAGACAAGAAGATCAGATCTCTCCACTATGCAAAGGCCCAACACACCAGCTGCTCCTTCTCCAAAGCCTTCCCACTCCCAGGCTCAGCCCCGCCCACCTCCGGGCCCGCGGCCTGCTGGAAGCAGCTTCCATGCTGCACTGATCACACCGTGTTGCAAACTACCCTCGCTCCCCTGCCACACCGCCAACAGCGTCTCACAGGCTGGGACCAGGCCATGTCTTCCGATGCTCAGTTCTCAAGTTCTCATCCCAGCTCCTGCTCCATAGAATGGGTACTTAAAAATTACTGGCTAAAAGTCAGAACAAATGAGGAAAGTCCTCTAATGTTCCATCATCACTCTGTAGCTTGCCATTCAAGACCCATGGAATCTAGTCCACACTGAGTTCCCTCACCTTTGATTCCAATCCCCCACTGCACTGCACCCTCCACGGGAGCTGAGACTCGTGGAAGTTCCCACCTTACCCACTGACTCTTTCTGTTCTCAGCACCTTTTCTTGCTGGGAAACGCTCCCAAACAACTCCTACCCAAGACGAAACACACTAGGTGGTCCCTACCAGCGTCCACCATGAATCGTTCTTTTGTGCTGCACTTGACTTCTGCACAGGGCTGTCCACTCCTTGATGACTGAGATGGGAGGTCAGGGACTGAAGAGAATAAATATGCTTGCTAATATTTACTGCTTGTTTAAATAAGATTTAATGACAGGAGACAATTACTATAAATGGCTGTACTTAGTGACTTCATGTTTTTAGTGTGTGGATCACAAAAGGGCTTCCCCTCCCTTGCTCCAAATCAGCCAAAATGTCCCTCAGTCAGAGGACAACTTCGTTGGTCATCTTCATTCTATCCCTCCATCCACCCTACGTATCTATGTTATCAACACAGGTTTAATATCACCAGTTCTTTTACTATTAAACTGGCAAATAGTTGCAAGACTAGGATATACTGAGAAACATCTAGAACACTGAGAAAGTCACCAAAGACAGGGAGAGGGAGCAGGCTCCAGAGATGTCTCTCAGGGGGAGTAACTTAAGCTGTCAAAGCTCTGTGTGGCCACCAGTGTCCACCACATATACCTTTATAGATAAAAATAACTGAGTCCATATTCTAGTTCTAAACCTAAAATGTGTACTGAAGCCGAGAGAGTGAAGATGCTCAGACACATGAACGAAGGTGGCCAAGTGGGTTTTCCTGGAACATAAGGATGCACAATGTGACGTTTCCAGCTTTGATGAGTCAGAATGAGGACACCATCATCATCTTATTTTATTTTTACATACACATCTACAATTTTATTTTCTTCCCTAATTTCCTGTCCTCCTATCTGACTATTGCTGAGAACTGCTGCTTTTTTTTTTTTTTTTTTTTTTTTTTTTGAGACAGGGTCTTGCTCTGTCACCCAGGCAGTAGCATCATCATAGCTCACTGCAGCTTCAAACTCCTGGGCTCAAGAGATCCTCCTGTCTTAGTGTCCCAAGTAGCAAGGACTACAGGTGCACGCCACCATGCCCAGCTAATTTTTCTGTTTTTTGCAGAGACGGGGTTTCCCTCTTGTTCAGGCTGGTCTTGAACTTCTGGCCTCAAGTGACCCTCTCATCTTGGCCTCCCACAGTGCTGGGATTACAGGTGTGGGCCACCATGCCTGGCCCTGGGTCCCCAATTCTTACAACTTATTCCCTAGAAAATGCCCATCTGGCTAAGTCACTCACCTTCATCTGTTTTCAAATTCTAGAACCTATGGTGAAGGGACCCTCTCCCGATGGGCTCAGAAGTTGAATGTTCAGGTGTGCCTCTTTCCCTTTCCAGCTGATGCCCAAACTGTGGGCTCCCCAGCCTTCTGATTGGCTGGCCAGTCCCCTTGACAACAGATCCCTCCCCAAGAACATCCAAGCAACCTGGTCCAAAGATGCCACTTCTCGGTTAAGCTCTCAAGCTCCCAATGGAATGAGGCTATGAGGCCAGTCAGTGAAATTTTTTTAAAACTTATTTTCAAGTGGTGAAATACAGGGAAGTTTTTCATCAGCCAGCCCACACTGACCAAAACATCTTCTCCTTGTAGTGAAGAAGTTCCTGTTCTAGCAGACCCACTCAACAGTGAGGAGACAGGAAGTCATGGCAGGAGACTTGGCAGGGAGGGGTATGACACACCATCAATTACATTTGGACAGACGATGATTTGCAAAACCCACTGGAAAACCATGAGGCATTTTCTTCAGTAAATTCACATTTCAGAAAATTGCATCTTAAAAATGAGCACCTGTGAAAAATTTATTTGAGCGAAATAATGGGGGTTGGGGAGAGGCAGAGGAGGTCAGAGGAAGGAAGGAAGGACCAGAGAGAGGACTGCTCAGGTCCTGCCAGCTGTGAGGCATTAGGATGCTGTGGCACATGTTACGCATGGCTATAGTACCTATGTGACAGGTGTATGGTGATGTGGGACACAAACCTGGCTGTACTTCTTCCTGGGGCTACAGTGTGAAGATACAGCCAATCGCTCACCATCACACCAATCGGCAGGTGATGCTTTTTTGTAATCTCAAATCCAACAGCCTCCTCTGCGAGTAGAGATACGTTCTGTGGATGCTTTTTATTAACAGGTATTTTAAAGGCTTAAGTCTTAAATCTTTCAATGACCTTTCCAGATTACTGTATAATGACATAAGGCCAGAGGAAGCAATGCCATTCCCAGTTTCCGGCAGCACCTGTATTTTCATAGTGGTCTTTCTTCCAGCTCTGGTTCACTCATGGTCTGTTTGTCTATCTACATTCCTGTTTCTCATTTCCTTGCACTTTAATCTCACAAAAATGAGAGAAGTCGTTAATCTTCTCTAAAAATGGTTGTCATTATTCTCTGCACATAAGAAAGGTTCTCTGCTATAGGGTCTCATCACCCACTTGTACCCTACACCACCCTTGTCTCCAGCCAGCTCTACTGACTCTGTCCCGCCTTTATTTGGGGGGGGGGTGTGGGGGGGGTGCACACACACGTGCGCCGGCTCCCGCCTTGCCCTCCCATGCACACTCTTGGTCCAGCACCTCCAAATTCTACCTTCTATTCTAAGCACCCCACCTCCCACCCCTTCTCCTCCAAATGCCAGGTACTCAGCTCTCAGCATGTCTTTTGGCAATGCCACCCTGCTCACCGGCTAGTGGCTTTATGTATGTGGCATACTCCCCAACGAGACTGGAAGGTTCCTGAAGGCAGGGACGGTGTGCCCTACCTGGCGCTTGACATACAGGAGCCAGGTCATCCTGCAGCAAGAACCCGGGAAGGGGACCAAGGAGCCACGCAGAGGAGAGGGGACTCTGACATTAAGCTGTCCCCTGAGCTGGAGAAGGAGGAACACCACCACCTCTCGACGGGGGGGCCGGGAAGCTCGCGTGAGGAGATCAATATGAACGTACTTCACAAATGGGAAAGCAAAATTAAAAGCAAATAGTTGTTCAGGTGATGACAATGGGTTGAAAAGGGAACTTCAAGACTCAGAAAGCCTCCCCCGCCACCTGACTTCATCGGGGTGCTAGGACTGACTGCACAAAGACGAATTAATTACTTGATCGCCCGTTCACTTACCTCGCTAATGAAATCATCGCGTTTTTCCGGGGAAGAACCTGTTAGGAGGACTGGCTTGCCTCTGGGTGTACGTCCCGCTGGTGCCAGCTGCATTCCCCAGCGCCAACATGACTCATGAGATGACACAAATTGCCATCGGGCTTTGTTACTACGTGACCTTCAGCAAGCTACCCTTCCGTCCCCGCTTCAGCGCTAAAATCTGGATGGCAACACCGAGAACCTACTTCATGGCATTATCATGAGGAATGATGATGGAGCATCGCTCGTAATGACTGGGAAGCACTTTGTCTTTGTAGAGAGCTATATTACTTAACATTTAGAATAATGCCCACTGTTTCAGGTTGAGAAAGCATTCAGATTTTAGCTAAACTGAAGGCTGAACACATCCACTAATGAGCAGTGTCCTTCCCCTAGAAACGTTGAAAGCGACTCGGTCTACTGAATCAAATGACTAGCAGTACATTAGCGAGAAGCTGATGTGGGTTTAGTTACCATGAAACCAGGGTCATCGCATTCAACATCTAATAAGCAAATTCTTAAGATCACAGAAATAAGCCAGAGCCAACTGAGCTGACGACAATTGTGTTTTTAAGAATGGTTTGGCTAGAATAATGTCTTCTTAGCCCACAATTTTCCCCAGAATTCCTAAAAATACAGCCTCTTAGAAGACATGTTTCTATCATTTAGACCAGTGGTCAGCAAACTATTTCTGTAAATATTCAGACAGTAAATATCATAGGCTTTGAGGGCCATACCATCTCTGTCATAACTACTCAATGCTGCCGTCACAGCACAAAAGCAGTAATGGATAGGGAAAAGAACAGGTGGGGCTCTGTTCCAATAAAACTTTATTTACAACTATTCAGAGTATCACACGCCTGCTCTCAATGAAGAGGGGAGAAAACATACGCTCTCATTCACACATACTCTCTCACATGCACACACTTCGTCAAGCAAAGTACGTCCCTTACAACTTTCAAAACTCGGTGTGAGCCAGGCTTGCACACTTCATATAAAAATAAGCTGTTCCAAACTGAAGGTCAACACGTATTCGAGAACCATTTAACTGTGAATTGTGAAATGACTTCAGAACAATTAAAGTTCACCCCTTGTTTTCATGCTTTCAAACCTAAGAACTTTCCCCTAAGTGTGCTCAGTTACATGGCACTGGTTCTCAAGTTCTGCATCTCGTTCTATAACCAGGGTAAGTAATGCCACGTGAGTAAGAGTTAAGGCAATACATTCATTCAGAGGTTAACAATATCTGCAATTGATTCCACTGTTAACTAACCTAATGGTGGAATTACTAACAACAACAAAAATGCAGCCTTCTATTCTATGCCTTCTAGTAGCTGAAAACAATCCCATTTTCAATAGCCAGGAAGCAAAAGCAATGAGAAGGTGACAAATTAGGTCACTATCATCCCTGCGTATCTCCCTACACACCATGCTCTTACTTCCTAAGTTTCTCTTAAAGGCAGAATGCTGGGAATGATCTTGACATCCAAGAATGAGTGGTCAGGAAGTCTGGATTTAGGAAAATAAAATATTTAATTTGTCAATAACACCATCTTGCATGTATGTAGTCCCGTATAGATTTCAAAAGGTTTGGCTGTTACACAGTTCAAATGATTCTCACAATCGCCGTGTGACATCACGCAGTGGGTGGAGGGTGGAGTAGGGGGGAGGGGTGTGATTTTCTTTGCTGTTTAATGGACAGAGGAGAGAGTCAATCCAGAGACAGCAAATTAGCGGTGGCTGGGAAGCCGGTAGGTTCCAGTTGCATAACCCGGGGGAGTTTTTAAAAATTCTTAATTAATGATGAACATTTAAAAATCTGCCAATTTCCCATGCAATTACAATTTCCTGCCTCTTTAAAAATAAAAAAAAGGAATATCTGGCTGTACTGGCTCCGCATTCCCTCATGTCAACAATTATCTAGACAAGATGGGGCAGGCGGCCTCCAGCCCAGCACCAGTCACGCATTTTGGTACCCGTGTGGTCCTGTAGGCATGTGCGTTTGCAACCCCTGGATTGCACCATATGGAAAAGAGAACATGGCTTGCAGGTGGCGGCCATGGAAGTCAACCCGAGGTGCTGTCCTGTCCAGCTTTTGTCACACCATGCCATGCCACCCCAGGAACAACCAGCACTAAGGTCCCCCTGAAAAGCATCGTGCTTCTGCTTGAGTCACACACTGGGAAACAGAAGGCGAAAAGCTAAGCTCCGCCAGGCTCGGGGGGTAAGGGAGTATGTGGCTTCGTAAGGGAAGCCGACTTCATTCTGCCACAGGAGTTACAATTTCTTAATTGGTAGAAAAAGGTAAAATTAATGAGGACATTAACATAGCTATTTAAAAACAGCTCCATGTTTCCCCCGTTGTAACACATGGAACGATCAGGAAGTAATTGAGGGAAAAGGACACTGTCAATTCTCAATTATCTGCATGAATGAAGCGCTCAGTGACACGGATAATCCAAGTCATTTACATTTGGATTTAGAAAGTAACATCTTTTTCCTTCAGAAAACTTACCTTCCTAATTACAGCTTGCTGCACGCAATGGAGAAACCAGTTCACCTTCTCCCCGTCAGAGGAGAAAGTGCCGGGGAAGGTATGGAGACTGCTAGGGGGCTTCAGACCCACCACGACCACCCAAGGCAGACAAAAGGGATCACGAACAGCGGTTGGCCAGTACAGCAGCCATGAGCCACATGTGACTATTTAAATGACGTTAAAGAAAATTAAAAGTCCAGCCCCCCGGTCGCACTAGCCACATTTCAAGTGCCCCATAGCCACGTGTGACGAGTGGCTACCATGTGGACAACTGCTGCCTGTGGTTTCTATCAGCACAGAAAGTTCTAGTAGACAGCACTGAATTCTAGATCAATGATAACGTCTGGTTACCCAGATTAAGAAGAAAGCTGGGGGCGGGTGGGCAGGGGGAAGGCAGGGGACACCACGCTGCCACTCTAGAAACAAAAGGGAAATTGTAACACCGGACTCTCTCAGCTAGTTTAATTTCAAGCCCAGTAACGTCGACTGTGTCCAGGGAATAACATAAAAAATAAGCATTCCATTCTAAGTAAGATGAGGCTTTTTAATTAACAAAGCAGAAAACGAGTGGATAAAAGGCGAGGCAGGAAGACCTGATTTCCGTAAACATTTGCCATGGCTGCCCGAGCCCGGGGTGGCCGTGTCTGCTGGCTGAAGGGCAGAGAAAGGGAAGATCTCGACCCTGCCAGGCTCCGCGCGGGTAGGTGCCTGCTCAGGTGCCGCTGGGAGCAATGTCAGGCCCAGTGTCACTTAACATCCTCATTAATTATCTTGAAAGGAGAGGGTTAGTAAACAGCAAGTTAATTAAATTCTCAGATGATGCTAATTTGGGAGGCTTTAGAAAGACTGGCAAGGGCAGTGGCAATATAAATGGGACCTGGACGGGTTAGAGGTCTGAGTGGAAAATAAAATTAAGCCCCGGCTAAACAAACACCACTTAAAATAAGTCTCTTGGAAGAGCCAAAATATGTCCCAAAAAGAAATTTATTTGGAAAATTGTACTAAAGCTGAAAGGTTTGAAACTTCTAAGGTGTATAATCAGAACGGGAGTGAAAAAAAAGGGGGGCATGGTAAGACATTTACTAAAAATGTTTCTTAGTGGTCTGGGAGGAACACCAACACTTAGTTGCTGTCCTTGGAAGGTGTGACCAGAGAGAATGGCAACAGGGAAGGGGCTTACACTTTTTACTTCCTGTTCTTCTAACTGATTAAGCGTTTTTAAAACAAGCATGCATTATGGTTTTGGTTTTTTTTTTTTAACTTTTTAGTTTGAAATAATTTTACCTTTACAGAAGAGCTGCGAGGACAGCACAGCTTCCTCAATGCTAACATCTCAACATCTGGGACATCATCAGAACTACGCAATTAGCACTGGTACAAGACTACAAGCTTTCGTAGACTACAGACTTTACTCAGCTGTCACCTGTTTTCCCACACGTTTGTCTTCTGGCCCAGGATCCAAACCAGGACCCCACATAGTACCGAGGTGTCCCTCTCCTCTGTCCCCTCCAATCTGTGACCGTTCCTCCGTCTTTCCTTGTCCTGAAAGACCTGGACCCTTCTGAAGACGGCTGGTCAGGTGTTTGTAGAGCACCCCTCAGTGTGGGTTTGCCTGATGTGTTCTCACAATGAGACTGAGGTTGTAGATTTTTGGAGAGACCAGCAATGAGGCGAGGTACCCTTCTCATCTTATCACATCAGTGGCCACATGACAGTGACATGACTTAGCACTGGTGATGTTGACCTTGATCACTTAGTTAAGGCACCCTCTGCAAGGTTTCTCCACTGGCAAGGTACTATTTTCCCCTTTCCATACTTCATTCATTATAAAGTGAGTCACTAAGTCTAGCCCACACTCAAGGGCGGGGAGAATGAAGCTCTGACTTCTGGTTATTATGTTGTTAAATAAAATAAAAATATCTTATAAAAGAGGTGGTAACCTCTTTATGCAAACAGATGTATCATAATATTAATAGAAACGTTTATCCAGAAAGTCAGAGAGTTTGTTGTCTTTGTTTTGCATAGTTGGGTTCTCAACAATGGAAATGAAGAAATGCCTAGAGCACAGAACTCTCACATATTAACATATTAACTCATTTAATTCTCACAGTAGTCTGATGGCAGGAGACGGCACAGCATTACAACAATCCACTCCAAATCACGGCTGGGGAAACGTGGCACCCAAGGTTAAATCGCTTGCTCGCGGTAACACAGCTATGAAGGGACAGAGGTAGGATTTGCACACAGGACACCCAGCTCTAGCGACTCTGCTGTCTACAGACCTCTCTGTTTTCCTGCTTCTCGATATACAACTCCAAAATTCCAGGGCAGTCAAAATAGGGCAGCACTGTGGCATTCCCCAAAAAGCGGCATTCTGAGTGACAATGCTAAGGAGGCCCAACAAAACCGAGATGCTCTGGGAGTTTTTCAATGGAAGACAGTCCTCCCCCATCTCTGTCATGTGGCGAGGGACACGGGACACCCGAGCCGGGCAGAGGCACTCCTCACGAACAGACACGCCAGCTGCTCACAGTCCACAGCCCACGACACTTACTAGTATCTCATCCCCCTCTGGCACACACACAAACCTGGAATCGTCTCCACCAATAATATTTACTCTTCTTACTATTCTGAGGGTTCCCGGTGGCAGGCACAGTAATAAAATAGACATCAGAAAAAAAAGTGACCAATGACCAGACAGAGGGGAGAAACTTGGCCTCTGATGCCCCAGATCTACAACCTGGAAATATCTAGACAGGGGCTTGTTTAATGCCAGGTGTTAAATATCTAATGTTCTGACGTCAAAAAAAGAAAAAAAAAAAAAAAAAGGAAATGAGCTGCTTCTAGAAAAACAAGAAAGGAATGAGGAATGTTTGGGTGAGAACTGCCACATTCGCCCAAGTAGCCTGTTTTATTCAAAATCCTAGCACTGATCTTCACCAGCATCCGCCACAGAGAAGAGATGAGGAAGGAGTGAACAGGAAGGAGCAAATGCCCCCTTCCTGGATGCCCGCCCCACACTGCCTTCTCCAAATATTTGGCATTTATTTTCTCCTCCATTTAACACCGCCTTGCTCTGGTCTCCAATTGTTTCCACTGAAAAAATTTGCCTTTAAAATGACACTGATAGGCCGGGCGCAGTGGCTCACGCCTGTAATCCTAGCTCTCTGGGAGGCCGAGGTGGGCGGATCGTTTGAGCTCAGGAGTTCGAGACCAGCCTGAGCAAGAGCGAGACCCCACCTCTAAAAATAGAAAGAAATTATATGGACAGCTAAAAATATATATAGAAAAAATTAGCCGGGCATGGTGGTACATGCCTGTAGTCCCAGCTACTCGGGAGGCTGAGACAGGAGGATCGCTTGAGCCCAGGAGTTTGAGGTTGCTGTGAGCTAGGCTGACGCCACGGCACTCACTCTAGCCTGGGCAACAGAGTGAGACTCTGTCTCAAAAAAAAAAAAACAAATAAAATGACACTGATAAAGAACCACATCATAGCAACTGTCTGACACTGCGATGATCCTGTCCCACAAGTGGGCAGAGAGCAGATTTTCCGTAAACACCTAGAATCACAGAACACAAGAAACAAAAGGCTCTCAGCGTATGTGTCCTGGACCGGCACGGTGGGCCTCTGCTCAAAGGCGTCCACCCACCTAGAACTCAAGAGAAAAACGGAAAGGCCTCCTCTCAAGATGGAATCTCAGTGTGAATTTTAAAAGCATATATAATTACTTTATAAAATGCACAGGAGTGTTATCGATAGGTTAACATTTGAGTGCTTACTGTGTGCGGGGCAGTTTTAAGGCCTGTTCTAAGAATTAACAGAGGTAACTGTTTAACATTTCAATGTATTCTTTTCTGCATAGTTCAATGTATCGCCGCAGCCAGAAAAAACAAAAGAGCATGGAAGAGAGGCACATTTTCTGATTTTTTAATGGCATCAGAAGCTTGAAATGATGAACTGGAATACTGAATGTGGCAAAAATCTAAAATCATTAAGCAGATGTTTGTAACCACTTTGAAAAGAGAGCAGTGAATCACTAGAACGAAATAAAAGTTCACCAAGTACAGAACAAGAGACCAAATTCCTTTTTTTCCCGTAACTCATTCATCTCCTGCTTTTTTTCCCCCAAATAAGGTGACTACTGCTGTTACTGATATTACTAATACTGAACTGGGAGATCAGGGGACTATTAAATGTTAACGACATTTCACTTTTGTCTCTCGTATCTCTGTGAACAATCTAGAAACAGAGAGATCTGATTATACGATGGTGAGGTGTCTTTGTACTTAGGAATGTTGGCCCAAAGACTGCTGATCATGAATCAAAGTCCACGTGGAAGAAAACGCCTACAGTAAACTATAATTATCTAGCTGGATCTCTCTTATCCAGTGTTTCTAACAAGATCGGAATAGGGACAGAAACCATGCCCATCAACCCAACAAAGTTAGTTTAAAAGTCATACAGAGGAATCAACAGGTGAAATAATCATTTTTGAAAGATGACTGATGAGAATTATTATAACTGTAATGTCAGGCAGTACAAAACTAAAATAATTAAGGCAGTTCTGTACAGGCCCAAGTCAAGGCAAATTAATGAAACAAGAGAAAGTCTAGAGACAGCCCCCAATGAGAGTTTACTGTGTGACGTGGTGGCATTTAGAAGCATTACAGGAAAAGATGGGTGGATTGCATCACAAACAGGGCTGGGACGGATAATTAATTGAGGAAAAGTAAACACAGAGGGATCCTTGCCTCCCAACATACACCAAAATAAACTCCAGATGGATTACAGAGCTGAGTGTCAAAACACGAAACCATGAAAGAACTAAAAGGGAAGATAGTGAAGATGCTCTTGGCACGGGAAAGGCATCTCTAAGCTTAACAAAGGGGAAGGAAACAAAAATGCAAACGTTTCACCTTCACCGTATAAAAATTTTAAACTTTGGCATCTCCGAAATATATGATAAACAGCAAAAGAAGATGCTGGACTGGGGAGAGGCCATGACATAGAGCCCATACACGTTTAACATCTTTGGTACAGAAAGAGTGCTTTCAGTGCATTTGTTTATATCATGTATTTATTAAAGTTTGGTTTATAATAGTGCAAAACTGGAAACAAGCTGACTGCCAAGCTGGAGGGTAACTAAATAAATCACGGTGCCATTATACAGCGGTGCACTATGCAGTTGTCAAAAATCACACTGTAGAAATGTTCAGTAACATCCAAAAAAAGGTCACACGTGGTGAAGGCTTAAAAAAGCCAATTACAAAATACACAGTATCATTTCGATTCTACAAAATACTAATATCACATCTGTACAGAAAAGGCTAAAATGCCATATATCAAAAATGTTTAACATTAAAACCATCTTTGGGTGGTGAGTTTAGGGATTTTCTTTTGTGTTTCTCTGCATTTCCAAAAGACTTTTTATGATAAACATGAAGCACTTTTGAACTAAAAAATAACAAACAAACAAACAAATATATATACATATATATATATATATCTCGATGATCACTTTACTGTCCCATTTCCAGATATTATAAATTTGGGAAGGCAGCCAGCTAACCCAGGGAATGAATGGAATAAATGAATGAAGAAAAACAGCAATAAATGTCAAGTCCCCTCCTCAGGTTTAGGGCACAGGGAGGCCTGGTTTAATTGTCACTTCCATGAATACAAAAGCAGTAACACAACCCTGATCGTTTCAGGGGACCACAAATGCCACAGGAGCCAAGGGTTTGATATGGCTGCCTAATAAAAGACCAGAAAGTTAATAACTTGGTATCTATGTAAGGAAGGGAATTGAGGCCCTGTGATCAAGACCAGCGGGGCCTCACCAAGAGGACCACGTTCCGCAGGAGCACCATCACCCAGGGGACACATCAACAAGCGAACATGTCACAGGCAGGGGATGGGGATGGTAAGGGGTTTGCAAACCACTGCATGCGAAGAAGAGTTACAAATGGTAGAGACGTGCATTCAGCAGAATCGAGAGGGGACTTATATAGGGACAAAGGACAGAAAGGGGGAGGGGCAGTGAGTTAAGGAATTTATGGCACCTTCATACAATAGTGCACTACACAGCTATTAAAAATTATGTTGGAGAAGAATATTTAGTGACATCTAAAAAAAAAAATAACATACTGCAGAGTTTTTAAAAGTCAGGGAAAAAATACAGTTTCATTTAAACACTACAAGATAATCACATCACGAGGAAGATGTGTCTGAAGGAAGACGAACAGGACAGAACCGTCCCTACAAACAGCATGTAAGAAAGCAGTCCAGTGCCCCTGGACTAGTTTGTGTAAAGAAGTGGCAACTTTCAGAGAAACCTGATGACCCCTGTTTAGAGGAATTTCCACAAGATATTCCTTCATTGGCTTCACTATTTCCTAAATGCCCTTCCAGGAGCATGTGCATCAGGAGGTTGTTAAAAACACCGCTTCTATGTGTTTCCCCAATCCAGGCTCACAGGATCAATCTCTCAGGTAGAACCCCAGAATCTGTACCTTAAAAGGTTCACCCACGAATTCTGATACACAGCCAGTTGTGGGAATCCTTTGGCCAGGTGATATCTTTAACAGTTTTTAAGAAATGTTATCTTTTAAAAAAAAAAAAAAAGTAATAAATGAAGGAACAAAAACAGATAAATCACAAATCTGAACATTTCTGACCATTTATCCATCTTGGCATCTTTAATATATACATAGAAGATGCCAAAGTTTTACACAAATGGAATAATCTATATATGTAACATTTTAATACTATGCTGAGGCCATCTTTCTAACTAAAAAATACATACTGTGCGGACAGTATCTCACACATGTCGGAAGTCACAGGGCCTCATCAGAGAACAAGCCCACCTGATGATTTGATAGCCATCAGCAGAAAAATTAAACCCACACAGTCACCAAGAGGACACATGAGCCCCTGGATTCCCCTGTGATTAGGAATATAATCAACTTAAAATAAACCTTTAGAGGAAAAACCGCCTGTCTATGTGTAGCCTGCAAAGCAGCTTCCTCAAGTAGAAGATGACAACTTTCTCAGGTTTCAAAGTAAATCCAACCAAAAAATGTCCTTACAGAACATCCAGGTGTTTTGTTGCCTCTTAACTATGGAGTGCACCTCTGAATTACAGACACTCCTCTCTCCCTCTCCCGCCTGCCCTGCGTCACGCTTAGAGAGCTGCATGTAATGGGGCAACATTAGCAACGAAGCTTCTAGGAGATGCAGCTTCTGGCAACTTGCACAAGTTCGTCAAGGAAATGTGACTGCCTTGCCAAAACTGCACCCAGCTTTCCTCTTCTGCAAAAGACATAAGGCACTGATTGCTCAGGAAGCAGGAGATACACAGGGCGGCACTCGGAGACGGCACGGGTAAATGCGGAGGGACAGAGAACTGAACGGGGACTTGGTCTTCTCAGGTGTGACCCAAGTGCGAGCCTGGGAAAAAGCCAGAGGGACTCTCATCTTCATTTGGATTTTGGGCTACCCTCATTCTCTGATAAAGGCACCTTAATAGTAACACGAGAGGCATGGCAGAGACAGCTGACATGGCCTGGCTTCCCATGAACACTTCTATGCAGCCAACGGCCACCGCATGTGTGGCAGAGGGTCACGGGGTCTTGAGGGAAAGGACAGGCAGAGAGCAAAGGTGGGGCATGCATGTGGCTCTGTTCCCAGCATGACACATGCTGGTTTCAGGCCCAGGGAAGCTGGCCGGGGCCTTGTCCTGAGCAAGGAGGAGCGAGGCCTCTGCCGGTTGGTTTCCTAGCAACCCTCGCAGGCAGCAGGCAGCATCCCAGGCAAGGCCATCCGGGGAAAATGAAAATGGCCACACGCACAGATGCAAAACAAAAGCAGGCCTGCCTCCCAGCCGGGCATGGAGGCACACAGGCGCCCGTGCCAGCCAGCTCCAAAACCGAGTTCCACAGAAAAGCCTTTGGGGGCACCAGGCCCGGAGGTGGTCTCACTCCCTTCTCCTCAGCCCTGCAGCATTCGCAGACACACCTCCAAACCCACACCCTACTGCTGAGTAGTACAAACAGCAGACGACATTTCCACATGTCAGGGGCGCCGTAACCAGAAAGCGCACTCCTGACTGTGTCTCGGAACTGCCATCACGGGCAGTGACACCCAAAGCACTCTTCCCTGACTGTTCTCTCTGCCCGCAGAACCTTCTCTCTGTAGTTACCTCAACCTGCCTGCGCTGATCTGGTATAAACTTTTGCTAAATGGGCTTTGGCTCCCCGTCCTCTCCCAACTACCCCATTAGGACTGTGGGGCCCACCTGCCCCTGACAAATGACCTTCCCTTTGGCCACCGTCACTTTGTCCTTCAAGATCAGCCTAAGTTCATCTCCTTCTTAAGACAGCTTACTCAACCCACTATGCTGCTGAATGCCAAGCGGGAGGCGTGGCAACGAGGATGAGGACTCATCCTTACCTACGGCTCAGACAAGGAAGGGCCATCATCAAGGCTGGCCTCAGAGCCACCAGGAGGGGATCCACCTGCTTGCCACCCTCAAGCCAGGGACTGGAGTAAAAATGAGTGCCAGGTAAGCCTGGGTGTGGCCAGACATGCCTAGGGCCTCATGGAGCGCACTAACTCTCCTGGCACCTGGCTTTCTTCTTATGAAATTGTCTTATGTGATCAGATATTAACATTTAATACATCTGTTTCAGATTGCTATGTGCTATATGGTTTTTAGAACTCCTTTCCATCCATCAGGATATCCAACCCTAACAACTCTGGGAGGCACACACCTTCATTTTACAGATGACATCAAGGTACCTGTCCAGGCCCGGGGCTGACACCTGTCAGAGCTGGGGACAGAGCAGAACTCCCCATCCTGCACCCCACACTATCCACAGCAGGCTCCTTAGACAGGACGCTAAATCCATATATGCAAAACTGCTATAAGGACTAAAGAAATGCATAGCATCTAAGGCATTATCCCATGCATAAGAATTACAGCAAATACACATCCTCATATGTACACGTGTGTGTATATTATAGGCGTATGTGTATCTATGTATACGCTGTATACATTTACATAGTTGGCATCTATCTATAACAAGGAGAGAAGACACGAATATATACGCCTTCTATCCTTGATGCATTCAAACTTCTCACTTTATTTATCAAATCAAAGTTTTAGGTTAATGACTTCCCAGTGTCCCGATTTCTGTGGCCCTGACTTAGGCCAGGCGCTCAGTCCCCAAGTCTGTTTCTATACATGCGACGTATAGAAAACACCAGGAGCACCCAGGAATTCAGACCATTCCACAGCCAACGACGTTGCTGCCCGGATCTCTGTCGTGACCTCATCAATCTCAAGCCTCTCTCCTTGGTAGCAGATGAAGTGGGAGCTAATGAAAAAGCTAAGGAAATCAGCACCACTAAGGAAATGCCAATACTCATTCGCGATCAACACCGACAGTCGACTGTTTCTATCCTACTCTGAACTGCCTCGTCCCACCATTGCCGTGACGCGGCTCCAGGGCAGGACCGCGTCTTTACACTGGGGATCAGGCCAGGTTCCCAACGCTCTTCCTCCCTCCTTACGTGTCAAAATGGTAATTATCACAGACGGCAGATTCGCAAGCGGGTTAGTCACTGGCTGTAACGGACTAGCCCGTGCTTGCCCCGGGCCCTGAAGTGCAGCAGCCAGAATGCTATAAAACACACTGTTCTTTCTTCTTGTCGTTTATTTATGTATTAACAACAAGGAGAGGCTCACATTTTCTTAGAGTTGTTTTCCATAGGTTAAACTTCTTGGAAGCCACATAAAACAATTCACTTTGAAGTATGTAAGTAAAACTAGAGTGACTTCAGATCTGACCGTGCGGTGCCATCCCCACTCCCTGCTCCCCCTAACCCAGCTCCGTCCGTTCACATGGGGTCTTGGGGGCAACACTTCGGCTGCTTCTTGGGATATCTCGAGAAAACAGCCCCTGCTTTCTCACGAGACAGTCACTCGCTGATGGTAAAACCACGGTGGTGGTAAAACAGTGTTAGAGCCGACCAGTTTCCTAACCCAGGCTTCTATTCCTGCCTCTGCTTCCACAGTGAAAGCAAAATGGCACGTAATGGTTATGGGTTTCGGAATAGTTGGTTTCAAGCCAGGAGATGGGACGGGATGGGATGGGACGCCACTACAGTCACAAAGTGGCCCCAGATACTCTAGGGCAGAATAAGGGCGGGGCGTTTCCATGCTGGCACACGGGCCAGGGCTGGGTAAGTAGAACGACGACACCAGCCCTAAAAAGCCAACAGGCTGTTGAACGCCAAGCCTGCAGTATTAATTTGCATATGACATTAATTTTGCTGTCAGTGTGTTAATGTGTGATTAATTCTGTCATGGGTTAGAGCAAGGAGAATTAGTTAATTGTCAGAAGCCCTTCTCATTCACTCTCTCATTCATCCCCCGCCTCCCTCCAACTTCCCCCTTTTTTCTCTTCTTATTAAACCAACCTCCTGGGTTTCCTTCCTCAGGGCAGTTCTTTCCTGTGGGATTTTAATGCCATCTCCTCCTACCCTCTATATAAATGCATCCACAGACCTGAAAAGTGAGGATGCAGATGGGTCTTAGGCGGCCCCACAGGTGAGTGTGAACCCTGTCCAGGCAGGGACAGGGGTGGTTTGGGAAGGTTTCACCACGGGGACACACAGGTCCCATTCATATTCATGGTCAATTGCCAGGGCCGGTGATACCTGCATACATTGTACAATCTGCACTTTGTGTGCTATGCAAATAACCCGTGGGGCTGGAACAAGCCGGAATGTGGAGTTAACACACAAAGCCATGGCTGTGCTATAGAAACAGGTTATGGGGCTGCCCAGCTCCCCTTTCCTCTGGGGGCTGGCTGGCTTCTCCCTTTGCAACAATCCTCGCCCACGGTCTCATGTCCAGCTTGGCTACAGTGAGTCAAGTGCATTTTTACCCTGTCAGTTATTCCATCACCTGGCTAGCCAATTACACATACCTCTTTTTTTTTTTTTAAATAAAGTCCAATAAAAAGAATCTTGAGGCTCCTAATTCTATAAAGGGCAAGAGAATGCTAGAGCCCCCAGAATGCCAGAATATTTCAGGGGCTACCGGCATGTCACAAGTCAGATTAAATAGCCCCCAGCCCTGGCAACACTGCCACATACATGTGCCACCTGGTCAAGAACAGGTGATCTTGATGATGACTTTCCAGGTTTGCTAAAATGCAGCCCATTCCTGTGTCTTTCTGTTACCTTGGGTTGCCTTTAATTTTGAAAGAATGAATGAGGAAGAAGGAAGGAGCAAGAGCCATATACTGCCTCCCACTCCAACTCTACAATCACCCAGAATTCGTCTCATTTATAGGGCTGGGAAATGCAGTGTCACCTTCTGGTCTGCTCCTACCCTGATTAATTGCCCCCAGGGGCCGGGATGGACACTGGGGCGGGCAGTGACCGCAGGTTTTACATCCTCTGGAAGACATGAAGGAAATGGCAAGAGGCACAGACTGCTGCTCCCCTGTCCCCAGAAAGTTACATAACATACACACCCGTTTCTTGAAACGGGCCCTAAATTTGCGTCTGAAAGCATGTTTCCCAGAGTTAACTTATAGTCACTACAATAAAGAGAAAGTAGGTAACCGAGACCTATTTACATGTTGCAAATACCATTTTATGATCTTTTTAAAAAGTGCAGAGCTTGCTTTATATGTTGGAAGTCATTATCTGTTTTAATTTGGAAACATACACATCTATCAACTGCAACTTTTTTTAACATTTAGCAAGGAGTGATGTTCTTGAGCCATAATTCTTCTAATGTCTTATTATTTTATTTCACAACTCAAACTAGATGTTGGAATATATTTTCCCATAGTAACTAACTGAACAGTGCTCTTAAGGAATATGCGTTTTTCTCTCTCTCACACACACACACTCATCCCATCCCACCCTCCTGCTCACCTTCCCTCCCAAGTAATAAAAACCAGATAAATCCACGGAAGCGGCAAAAGGAGCTATCTGCAGCAACTCGACTGCTCAAATGCTTATTTGTATTATAACTCTTTAAAAATGAAGTAAATTATAGAATCAGTTGAAAAAGTTTTTCGAACCCTCATGGAAGTTACCAGAGTTTTCTCAAATGAACTGGAAGTGTCTCTGCTCAACAGGAATTTGGGTCCCTTCCTCCTTTTCAGATTAGGTGTAGCTCTAATTGTTTTAATATGGGCATTATTCACACATGAAACTGGAATTACTCAGTCCCGACCACCCATGGGCATTAAAGATCTCATGACATTTCTGTACATCAGCCAAATTCCAACACAGACAGCAGGCCCCGCAGTGGCTGTATCCAGACGAGGGAAGATTACATGCTCCTGCCCCTCCAATGGAAAGCAGAGACCAACTTTCCTCCTTCTTGTCCTTTCTTAGGGTCTAGCTGTTCTTCAGGGTCTATCCCGGCCAACCTCCTCTGGGCACACAGCACAGTAAGCCTCAAAATGGCTAGATCTCACTTTCCTGGGCACTGACATCCTACACACAAAGGACTGCCGAGAAGCTAGCCCCTCCAGGGTTGTGAAACTTAAAGGCAAGTTTCCAACAAGGACATCAGGAGGCAGAAAATAGGGTGTTAGTGGGCTGGAGGAGAGTCTGAGCTTTGGGGGCTTCTCAGCTGTTCTCACCACAAAACCGCCTCTTAATTTCTTCCCTTAAATTTCACTTTTAGAATCTGAACATTCAGAACCTTCAAGTCTCCACTCCTTTTCTTCTCCCACACAAATGCTGCGTCTTCCTCCCTGTATCTTAATCCTGACTCCTCATCTGTCTTCTCAACTTCTCAATCCCCGTGGATGCTCCCCCACAGAATCCTCCCCTGTTCATTCTCCCACAGGGACAGCCACGCTCTTTTGAGGGAAACACCTGCTCCAGGTAACGCACCCTTGGCCTCCTGGGTTTGCCTCGGAATCTAGAATAAGGCAGTTCTTTTCCAGGTGTGGGTGATGGGGGAGGTGATCCCACACTTTATAAAAAGAGCAAGAGAGCTGCACAGTGGCTCTGGGGAAATACCCAGCCATGGGTGAACCCAACAAAAATATCCCATGACTTAAACCCAAAGACAGTGGCCTTCCCAGTGCCCAGGGAGGGGCTGGGAGGTGGCCAGCATGGCACTGGGGCTGGCAGCAGGCCCTCCACACAGCCCCACGCCCCTCCGGAGCCGCCCTGGGTGACTGCAAATGGCTTTCCGTGCCAGGCACACTCCCAGCACTGCGCTCTCTCCAGCGTGCTCTCCCCCCCAAAAACCCCGAGGCCTCCAGAGTGTACACTAACCACAAGCCTTTGAGTGGCTCATGTATTTACAAACTGAGGCATGTCGAAATCAAAGGGGATACCACATGACATAATTCGCATTAAAATGTCAACAGGCTGACAATTTATAGAGTCAATCCACGGAAGGTGGGGAGGACTAAGACTTAGTAATTGTTTAATTCCTGCTGAAACCCACGGCCGCTGCGCCTTCGGGAAGCTGGGATGCGCTGGGGGCCTCCAGCCTGCACAGCGCCCTGTGGGGCTGGCACCGCGCCAGGGCCAGGCAACAGGTTTAACCATTTAGGGCACTCCACGTTGAGAGACAGAGAGGGAAAGAGGAAAAGGAAAGGGCTTAAGGGAAAGGCGGAGCGAGAGGCGTGGGCGGTGCAAGAGCATGTCCTCCTACAATGCGTGTGTGCAATTGACAAAATGGCTTGGGTTGGTTCCAAAGAGGGAAAGGGCCCTGCTGTTGTACCCCTGGCACTCCCTTTTCTTTCCACGCTCCCAGAAGCTGGAGATTGAAATACATGCAAAAGGCCCACCCGGTCTTGGTTTCCTGGCTGTGCTGAGGCAGCAGCTTGCTGGCCAGGGAAGCCTGAAAATGGGGCAGGGGAGTCTGCACTGTGATTACGACGGGCCCCCAACCTCCAGCCCCGAGCTCCACAAATGAGCAAGGACAACGTCCTGACCCAAACCAGTCCCCTGTTCACATAAAATTACCCCTGGAAGTCTCTTCTACCTCCCTTACCAGGAGCCCTGTTCTTACCCACAGAACATAAAATACAGATTTTTATGGCCTGTTTCAGACTGTCATATTCCACACACAGAGGTATGACTCCTCTTAGATTTTAGATATTGGTTTTACCTGTGTCACTTCAAATTAACTGACCCTTACCTGGAGAGGGGTCCAGCTGGGGGAGAGGGGCTGATAAAAGAAATGCAAAGTTTAAAAAAAGCTTTGGGAGGGGGTGTCTGATCAACTCCCTCGAATGCACCCCAAGCTCCAAGCTAAGTTATCATCTTTTTATCACTGTATATGAAAGACACTTCTAGAAAAGAGAAACGGTATAGATAACACTACTTGGCAAAGCTTACAGGTAATAACTGTCATCTCTACTAGCCAGGAAAAACCATGTTCCAAAAAGGTAGTTTGGCTCGGTGGAACCTGCCCCCCGTGGATGCCCAGGGCCACGTGGGCTTCAGTAGCGCCCTCTGCACTAGCTGGCTGCGTATAAACAGTAACACCTCATTCTCTCTTCTACCTCATTAACCGAAACACATTAAAACAAGTGTGCACTGGGAGCAGAAAATGAGACTGTTAAACCAAGCTGATATAATCCTCATCAGCTGTGGGAAATGAGACCGCATCAATTATGCTGAATCAACTCCAATTGCAGGGATGCGCTGAGCTCCCAGACCCCCAACATGAAAAAGTGGGACAAGAGAGGAAGAAACTTGACACCTTAAACAAAAAACACACACACACTTCATACACGCACTCCCCTTACGGAGCTTCCTTCCCATTCTTTATGTCACCCCAAGCGAGAGGAGTGGCATCTGATAAAAACACTCCTTTGTGATCCTTCCGCACATAAACATCTTTGCCAAACTATTTGGAACTGGAGGGAAAAACAAAAAATGAAAGTAAGCTTTATTGAGGAAAAAGAGGTGGGTGGAGAGGAAGATAATGGGCTCTGTGTGACCCTCTGGCAGACGGGTTTTGTGAGTGCAAAGAATCTCGAGTCCTAAGACCCAAAATGATCAGCTGCACATGGAATAGCAAGAATGCCCCAAAAACTAAGAGGCTAAGAGC
Source organism: Eulemur rufifrons (assembly GCF_041146395.1). Taxonomy (NCBI): domain Eukaryota; kingdom Metazoa; phylum Chordata; class Mammalia; order Primates; family Lemuridae; genus Eulemur; species Eulemur rufifrons. Next base: position 14,136,263 of record NC_091005.1, on the reverse strand, counting down.
AAGACAATAGTAATTCCAAGCTATACAGCAACAGGACAAAACTAGCGCTTGCCAACAGTACCAAGAGATCAGTAACCACGACGACGATGCTTAGAAATACTCATAAAACCTACTAGGGAAGAAAACAAAAATAATGTCTGGACATTTCCATTATAAGGAAGATTATGGGTATCATACTATGAATAAGTGACAGAATCATTACCTACACGTAAGAAATGCAAAAGACTTGCATATGATAGTTATAAAATGTAAAATGTGGTGCAAGGAATAATTGTTGAGCCACACCCCACATCCTGGCCATTATAATGTCATATTTGATAGTAATAATTACCACATGTGAAACAAGTGTTGCTATGCAAAACTTTCCTTTGCATTTCTTCATTTGTGTGCACATTTGCACCGTAACATGTTATTGCCGTTGATTTGCATTTCATTTCATAGGTGTTTTCAAACACAAGCCGAGGACATGTTCCTCACACAACGCTTGACACCAGCATGAAACTTATGTTGCCAAAACTCAGTCCTCCAGTACCCATTCAATTCATCGCTCACATTACAAAGAGCTGCTGTGTGTTTCAAGTGTACTTTCCCCGATTTGCTCACGCATATAATCATCAGTCAGGCAATGAACTTGGTGAGATTTCTGCTGTTGCACATAGTTTCAGATGTTAAAGATTGTTTCGCATTAAGTTTTCCTTCTTAGAATTCAGAAGGGAGGCACCTCCCACTTGTTGACTCACAGCTGTAATCAGAGATCCCAGGGTTAGCCATTTATTTCATTAAAAAAAAAAAAAAAACACCATAGCAGCTTTCAAAAGAGGTGGGTGTGGGTTAAGGGAAAAAACATCCATAACTTAAGTAGCCAAGGAGATTAACTTCCAGTGTACAAACAGGGAAGAGGAAGGATGTGCAGTTTTTAAAAAAAAAAAAAAAAAAAAAAAAAAGTTTCCGCTGAAGAAAAATTTTGGAATATTTAAAATTAATGGATGACAAAGGGTTGCCATGGAAACAGTTTTGCATACTTGACTGCAGGTGTTCCCTACAGTGAATGGAGACTGGGATGGTACAGCCACAAGGACACAAATGTAAACATTAAAGGAAGACTCCTAAGGCAATGCTAAGTCATCCATGCCAGTGACACTGTGGCTTTCAATATAAATGAACTCACTTATGCAAGGTAGGGATGGCGGCTTTGCAGCACCAGCGAACATTCACTTTGTCCAGAAGCTGCTTTCCTGTTACCATATGCTGTGGTATTGCCAAGGTTACAAACGTAAACAGACACAAAACATAAAAAGACACCAATGACAGATACATTCTGGTTTAACTAGAATTTAACTTCCAATTTTCAATCTTTGTCCTGTATGCTGTGCATTTCTGGATTATAGCTTTGTGTTTTTTTAGAGTGAATATACATTAGCTTTCATCAGAAAATACATATATATGAGAATTTAAATAAAGAAATATAGCTCCCTTCTGTACTCTATGCCAGTTTCCAAGCCTGAATTCTCACTTGTATCTGATTTTGGTCTCCAAAGGGAAATGTGGGTGTGCTGACGCTTTGGGGAAGTCCTGTTTTTTTAAAAAAAAATCAAGTATTGAAGTCTCCCAGATTATGAAGGACAATATTACAAAATTATGTCAATAAAAGTAACTTCACTGATTACTTCTCACAACTGAAAACATCTTAGGTACTTCTCAGACATTGGGGTCTAAAAAAGAGTAGTCAAAATAAAGACAGATTTGGGTTATTTCCTAATTTTCATAAGTACTTCACTAGATCACTTCTGGTTCCATTACTTAGGATAAGAGACAAAAGTATCCTTTCCTTAAAAAGTCTTGGGTTAATGAAGAGAAGTTGATTAATGGGTGCAAATACACACTTCGATAGAAGAAATAAAACCTAGCGTTAGGTAGCTTAGTAGGATGACTATAGTTTGCAATAATCTCTAGTATATTTCAAAATAGCTAGAAGAGAAGAATTCGAATGGTGCTGGGGTAAAGAAAAGATAAATATTTAAGGTGATGGATACCCCAAACACACTGATTTGATCTTTACAAATTATATTAATGTATTAAATTACATCATGTACTCTGAAACTATGTACATCTATTATGCATCAATTTAAAAAAACTAAAATTTTTAAAAAGTCTTCAAACATATACTCTTAGTGCTTGAAGGGAACTTAGTGATGTTCTAAGAGCCTTATCCTTCAAATGGGGCCACTACAAACTGGCCAAGGTTACATTACTTTTTCAAAGTCATTTCACTAAACATTGGTCACATTTCTCTTATGGGAAATTCCTTCTCCCTCCTCCACACCCCGCCCCTCAAAAAAAAAAAAAAAAAAAAAACCCACTGGCCTTTCTGTCCTCCAAACCAACAGTATGTCAAGGTCAAAGCTAATGAAAACCAAATTACAAAATAATTTCAGTTATCTGGTCTATATGAGACAATAAAAATCGAATGCAGAAAAGTGGTGTCCTTGAAGAGTAACACCGTTTTTTGTGCTACATATTATGGATACATTCCCTGTATTATCTCATTTAACTCATTCACAGCAGTACTATTAGGCAGGTTGTTCTGTTAGTCCATTTTATAGATGATGAACAAACAGAGAGGGATTAAGTTACCTAAGTCCCAGGAGCTGGGATTCAAACCCTGGCAGCCTGACACCAGGGAACTTCTTCCTCCTTAAAACCCCAAGAGCTACCTGGGTTTCCCTAAAGACATGTGGACATCCTATCTTTAAATTTTCTAGTCTGCACACACACACACACGCCCAAAACGAGTGCCTGGGATGCAGTGGGTATCCAAACATCCCTTGAATGGCCAAGAGCCTGTTAGATTCCCACTGTCTCTCCTGTAGTAGTTTGAGAGCTCTTAATTGAATCTGTTTCTGCCCCACCCCCCATCAAACATATGCCCTTGTCTGAAAAAACAGAAATAACTCATCTGAGCCCTGTCTTCAGAGATACAACACATCATCAATATTACTCTCCCCCGTGGAGTAGGAAGGTAGAGGGGAGGATGGCAGGGGTGGAGGAGAGACCTTGCACCAAACTTGCAGTTTCCCCATGGTGCACTTCAGAGGGGAAAGAACACCTCACCATTAAGTTTGGATATTTTACCCCACATCGTATTATGAAAAAGTTCAATCACAGAGATTGAAATGCACTAAAATCATATAGTAGACACCTATGTCCAGCACCCAGATGCTAAAATGAATACGTTGCTGTGTATCTATCCATCTCGTGCTCCAGTTATCACTGTATCTTACATTTCCAACGCATTCTAAGGTAAACTGCAGACAGCAGTACACTTTATGCCTCCCCCAAATACCTGCCTAGCAGTAACTATAGTTTAATATTTGTTTATGGGTTTGTTTTCTTCTCAGTATTTTTGTTACTTTCACAGATCATTTGAGCAGACCTCTATATTAGCAAAATTCTAAAAAGGCCCAAACTCCACTGTGTTATTATGAAATGTTTAGCTCACAACTGATTTTCCATTAAAAGTTACAGTAACCACAAGTACATGAAAGGAAGTTCTAGGTATTAAAATCAGTTCAGTAATAGGGCCACAGGTTCAGTAAGTAGAAGAATGAATCTGCCTTTGTCCTCTGCCCAGGTCTCCCTTCTGATAACTCCCTCTTCAAATCTTGCTCAAACTCCAGCTTCTCCCTCCTTCCAGAGGTCTTTCTGATTTAACCAACTGGGTGTCATTTCTCCCTCCCTGCACCTCCCTGCGGACCTAGATGACTCTTGTGTCCACATTTCAGGGCTCTTACTGAACAATCAATTCTTTGTATCCCGTAGAACAGTGTTTTCCAAACTGGATCGTGAGCCATTAGTGCAGTGGTTCTCAACCTGCAGCTGCACATCAGGATCCCACAGAAAATGAAACCAGAAGCTCTGAGGGTGGGCCAGGCATGCACATTTTTTGCGAAGGGTTGAGAGTCACCCAATCATGAAATCACGATGTCAGTGGATCATGAAATCAATGCCGTGGGTACAACCAGCATTTGTAAAACACAACAGGCTAGGATGGAACAGAAAGTATCGGAATGTAGCACCTGTGTGGAGGATAAACTTATTTTGTACAACTTTTGTTACAATCATTTACACAAAATATCTAGCTAAATGTATGTGCTGGGCCACCAGTTTAAAATGTATTTCTTTTTGGATCACAGTCAACAAAGTTTAAAAGCCACTGCCCTAAAGAGGCTAGCGCCTTATCCTGCTTATCGAAGGAGCTCAAGGATGTGTGGCTTGTACATGGGACAGGAGGACAGAAGCAGGTCAGAGTTTCTCTCTTACTGGGAATAAGTTCTGCCACCAAGAACGTGGTTCTAAGGGGGAACAACCAGATCTGGGACAAAGCAAGCATCATTCAGACACGGACACTTGCTCAGGGAAGGGCAATGAACACAGCAGGGGAGATTCTGAGGAAATGGGGGCAGCAGGCTTCCCAGGGCTGGACCTAATCTTTGCATTTCTGTGTTTAAATATTCCATATCTTCATGTCAATTCAGCAGGTGACACTTGCTGACAGTCTACTAGAAAGGACAGAAAGCTGGACTAGAATGAACAGATCCTATTGTTCATCTTACAATTGAGTGGAGAAGACAGACCACCGAAAACGTGGACTAGCATATGAACTGAAAGGGGCCAAGGCCATCTCTATGAGGGTGCTGAGGAGAAAGGGCTGTGATGGGGGTCAGCAGAATTTGGGGAGACAGAGCCAAGGTCAGCTGCACATGGGAATTTTCAAAGTACATTGACACAAGGTGCACAGTCTCGCCAGGGCTGTTCCTCAGTGGGCAGCACAGCTCTGGACTGGCCTGGGCCACACAGGCCACCGGGTTTACTCCAGAGTATGGTTTAAGGCTTGGAATTACGAATGCCAAGTATTTAAGAAAGGGCTGCTGCACCAGATTCTAGCGTAGGGAGGAAACTGTGGGCGCGTTCTGCTGGTACTTTGTCAGTTGATAAATATTTATTTGGCTGTTGTCAGACACCGTTTGAAGCGCTAGGGACGTAACTATTAACAGGGCAACCATGGTCCCTGCTATAGTGGCAGACATGTAAATAAATGAATGAACAAGAAAAATAATTAATCTCGCCAAGGCAGAGAAGTGAACCTGTACAACATGAAGGTGTAGCTGCTTGGAAGTGGGTGCTTAGGGACACAAAATCCAGGCAGTGGAGTGGCAAGTGAAAAGGTCCTGTGGCAGGCTTGAACTTGGCACTTAGGATAGACAGTGAGAACACCAGTGTGGCCGCAGGGGGAGTGTGTTATAAGATTAGGTCAGCATGGAGGGTAGAGTTCAGATCACAAAGGGGTCTGTGAGCCATGGTAAGAAGTTTGGCTTTTACTTTAAGTTGGGATGGAAAGCCATTGTTGGGTCTTTGCAAGAAGGTGATATGACATGAGTTTCCTCTTCATAAAAGCACTGCACAGAGAGTGGGTTGTAAGGGGCAAGAGCAGAGGCAGGGAGAGACGATGGAGTTTGCCCAGGAGGGTGATGGCAACATAATTGGAAGGTAGTGCCAATAGAACGTGCTGGTTTCACCGTAGGGCGGTGTGAGAAAGAGAAGCCCACATAGAGTTCTCGGCTTTTTAGTTTAAGCAAATGTGGACTGGAGGTGGCCATGACTGAGATGGGGAAGCCCACAAGAGAAAGGACTTTGGAAGTCACGATCATTAAGAATTCTCTCTAGACCACACTCAGTCTCTGGAATCAATTATCAGACGTTCAAATGCAATGTCCAGTAGGGAGCTGGGTACAGGGAGAAGCCAGGGCTGGAGACACATTCAGGTGTCATCAGAAGGCAGATGGTGTTTAAAACCACTGGACTGAGTGAGACACTCAGGGAGATTTCCAGACACAAAAATGGAGGGGCCCTGGACCAAACCCTGGAGGATTCCTAACATTTACCATGAAGAAGCAGAAGCCAACAGAGAAATGGAGAAAGGGTCAAGGGTGGAAGGCTGCTGAAAGCTCACGTGGTGAGTAGAACATGGATTTGCAATACAGGAACCACTGGGGACCTGTCACATCAGTGGTGAAATGCGTCACTTCTGGATCCAGCAAGTCAGAGGGAACATGGTGAGCCCACTTGCAAGATGGGTATGATCGAGGGCAAGGGGCTGTCAGCCAAGGAGGAGTCAGTTGGTCAGTGCTGCTGCCCCTCCTGAGGACCCGTTGACTTCCGCAAGCACAGGCTACCAGCTTCCGGTCCAAGGCCACGCCTGTGCCCCACAGCCACTCCCAGGCCACCTGCAGAAGACAGCATCTTTCCATCCTCTCTGTTCCATCCCTAGCATTGAAGAGGGAGAGAAATGGTGTGTTCCTGACGCACTTCCCCATCTCCAGGAGCCTTTTTGTGCCCTATGCATGAGTTGTTCAGCTTCACTAAGAATCACTGGTGTCCTACACATCTTAACCATCTGCTAGCAAAAGAACACCTTTCAAACATTCCTTAGCTACTTTTCTCAGAAACGAATTTGCTTTCAGTAAAGACGAGAAAGCAAAGGGAGAGAAATGGGGAACCAGCCACCATTGTCTACCGGCATTCCTGAGACACCCACCGTGGTGACAGCAATCCACAGTCTCAAGAAGTTTACAAACAAGTTGGAGAAGCAACACAGCCCATGACACAGAGCCCAGCTCAGTGCCAAATGATGTGACACGAATTCAGGGCAGAGACAGTCTGTGGGGACAGCAGCTGTAGAGAACATTCTGGAAAACCTAGGATGTGTCACTGGAGCATAAAGGATGGAAAGGAAATATGCTCTTTCTTAAAGTCTAATAAAAAAGACATTTTCCAACAGGGCCCGATGCCTATCTCAGCAATGCGAGACGCGTGCAACCAAATCACATAGAAATGAGCACTTAAAATGACATCTGTTGGAGTAATTAGCTGTGTAATTAGTCTCCCCTCGGTGGAGTTGAGCTTTGTCGCTGCTGTCTGGAACCTCCCCAGGTGAGATTTTGTTCCAAATGCCATGCTCTGAGAGGAATACAGAGCAGGCCAGGCCAAGAGCAAACGCTATGACTATGTTAGTAGGAGGCAGTGAGAAGAGAGAGGGAGTTTCTGGACAACTTTCGGGGTCCTCTGGGAACCCAGCTACAACATCAGAGAGGAAAAGTCACCAACACAGCAACGACTCAAAAACTCGCCACCTCAGAGAAAACCTGCAGAGCCCTCCAAATTCTGGATAAACTCCAAGCACCAAAGGCCCAGAGTGCGAATCACAACAGCAAGACCATGGAGGGGAAGAGAGCCGGGTGCAGACTCTAAGCTGGACACACAGAGACGGGGCAAAGGTCTGATCCCGGGAGAAGCTGTTTGGTCTTCCTACGCACACAGCTGCAGCCATCACTAAAAGGAACCCAGTCTGGGCAAAATAATAATAGTAATAAAAATGGCCTGAGCCTAATCCGAGAACCAGAAAACGAACAAACGCACACAAACAGATGCATCCAGCCAAATCACTCCCCACAGAGCTTCCTAAACCACAGCTGGCTGCGGAGTCACCCTCGCTGACTAATGTCTAGGACAGTGAGGAAATCACAGTCCCGGGACCAGCGCCACTTGGCTTGGCTGAGTAGAAGAGCCGAGGAATGCTCCCCACGCTCCTCTCTCTAATTATTTTAGAGAACAGGAGAGGCGGGAGAGGGGAGATGGTGGGAGAGGGGAAGCAGACTACGACGGCCCAGTAGACGTGGGAGGATTCCAGTACAAACTGTCTTGGATCCAGCGGCTCCTTAGCTGGAGGTGAGCCTCTGGAGTGACCTTTTAGTCCCCCCACCCCCAAAGCACAGAGCGCCCTCACGAGAGGAAAAACATCTGATGCTGCTCAGAGAACCTCCCCGGGTCCATGGCAGGCAATAGTTCGTGAAGAGTCTGGAACGTGAAACATTCACTTCAAGTGAGCCCTATTAGAAATCAACAAGATCCGTCCTACAGCCATACAGGGTCACTCGGCTAGGACACGTCCCACCGTAAACAAAGCCAGCGCTCCTTCGTCCCAGGTCTTCAGGAGCACCGACACCCATCTGCAGGACCACCACAGTGACACAGGCTCCCTCCCAAGCCCCTCGCGATGGTGACGGGAGTGTGGCAAACCCAGACATTATCATTCCTGCTGTCCCGGAGGCTCTAAGATGCGTCCATCTGGGCAAAAACAAAAAGTGAGCTGAGTAACCCTACCTGTGTACACCAAGATCATGCAGCTGACCATGGCCTGGTGATACCTTGTTCCCCTGACAACCAACGGGGTGGGACCCTATCTAAAAAGTCTTGAGATCATGCAAGATTCTGTCCCCCCAGTTGTCACCGGACCACGGGTATCACCATGCTGTGGCTGGCTGCGTGACCTTTCTAGCTTTTTGGATGAAACAAGGCATAAGGGATGTAAAGGTATAGCAGGAAGAGAGTTCTAGTCTCACACAGGTCTGATGTGTGTGCCCCAAGATTTTAGAAAAATCATCATCTCCTAATTCAGAACCAAGCTGGATACCTGCCCACCTCCCCCTGCTCGGCCAAGGGGCGTGCTCCAGGCAGAAGGAAGGTTCTGAAGGAGGAGAGAGGAAGACAACACACAGAGGACACACAGACATCAGCGGACAAACACACTCCAGTACGTGTTGCTGACAATGAGATCCCAAAACAAAACGGGGTTTTAAATGCTACAGATTCATTAGCCCAAGTCTGTACAAAATCCTACTCCAGTGCTGGGCAGGAAAGCAGCAGTCAGTAAACGTCGTTGTCCCAGGGGAAGAAGTCCCCTTCCCATTTATTTGTCTCCCAGAGGCCACACAAGGGGATGGTCTGGGGAGTCCCATGGCCTGGCCCTCTAGGGTCCTCTGGGGCTGGGGTCTGAACATGCAGAAGGAGAGCAAAGCAGGGTGGCAGGTGCAAAGGCACCTTCCATCAGAGAACCGCTCACGGGTCCTTGTGCCCAACCTTCTCTCTCATTCTTAGGGACGGGAAGGCAAGGACTCCCTCGTATGATGAGTGTCACCCAGAAAGTCCAGAGAGGTCAGCTCAGAGGTCATCAGAAAGGTCCAACAATGCTCAAAGAGGAGCCTATCGCCAGAGACTGCAGAGAGGCAGAAGACAGACTCACGTGACAGCAAGCAGATGGGCAATGCCTTGAGCGATTCCAACACAGAGGCCGTCCCGGCAAAGGAAACGTTGGTTCGACTGTTGACCTCAGAGACTGGATATGCTTTGGGGGCCTTGTTCTGAGTCTGCAAAGGTGCCCCGCTAATTAACAGGTTACAAATCAAACACTCTCAGTAGATAAACATTTCTAACCTTCTAACTGGTTTGCCTTTTAGAGGACGAGGAAGTAGGCCCTGGAGAAGGTTCCCTAATCATTCCTGATGATTAGTCCCAGTCCAAACCTAAGTTTCTGCGTTTCCTATTAGCGACCTGCATATCCCAGGCACTTGGGGTCTTCCACGGACAATAAAGGACGCTCGCATGCTGTGAATTTTTATGGCCTATGTATAAATAACCACTGCAGGAGGAGGCCCGAGGAGGCCCAGGGAGAGAAGGGCGGTTTAAGTGTCTGGCAAAGCTGTGGTTGACTGAACCAGGCACCCTGACGTCTGCCCTGCTTCGTGATGCGAAAGCATTTCAATAAAAGGAAATAATGAAAAAAAAATTATTGGAAAATAAATTTTAACAAACAGCTCTGGAGAAAATTTCTGATTTCATTACAGGAATAGCATTTTCTGCAACATTGAAAATGTGAAAATCTGGTAAGACAGTATTCTATGAATAACAAAAATTAGAAATTGTCATTAGAGGCATATTGTAATTTTCTTCCTTTGCTGAGAACCACTGTGTGTGGGGGGGTGTGGAGGTTCTCCAAACAAGGAAGCCACTTTGCTCTCTTGAAGTTCCTGGAGAGCCTGTCAGCAGGTCACTATGTAAGAATTTCCTCGCCATCCAGAAGGAGGGTTGCCAAATAAAATACAGGATGCCCAGTGAAATGTGAATTTCAGATAAGTAAGCATAAGTATTATCTGATGGGATATACTTACTCTAAAAATTATTTGTTGCTTATCTGAAATTTACATTTCTTTGGACATTCATATTTTTCTCTGCTATGTTTTGACAATCTGCACCAAGGCCTCCGTGGTGGCACCTTCAGTCCAAATCATCACCCTGATGTTTCTGATTCCAACAATCTCCACCATTTCCATGAGTGACATATTTTCTGTAGTTAAAAATTTTTTAACTTTCAGCCCACATCTTGGTTGCTTAAAAAAAAAAAAAGTGCCAGAAATCAATTTTATTAAATATTAAAGTATAAATTACTCAGTACTACCAAAATGGTTTTCATAGTAATAGCTTTTCCCACTCTGTACTTAAATAGTATTTATAGTTTCAAGTTATGTTTCAAACAGAAGAAAGAATCTGGTTCAGGTGTATTATGTAATTATTTTAAAACTCTTGCCTTTTCCTGACAGTGTTCCTGACAATGCCTAATTGTTCCCTTACAATTTCCCTTTCAAAACAAAAAACCAGAAACACCTGTTGGGACTATATGTATTCAAATTTGCCCTTTTATTCCAAGTCCTCAGCAAGTTAAAAGGATTCAGAATCGAGTTCACGCCTCTGGCTCATTACGCAGCACCTGCCATATTGGCTTCCCGGCCAGATTGGGTTTGCCTAGAACAACTGCAACACAAGGAGTTATTCTGGAATGCGGCAGCAATGGAATATTCACAGCAAAACCCTCCTAAGCCTTACGGACCACCCCTAAGACAGCAGATGTCATTCATGCAAAGAATTCCACAGCGTTACTTATTCCTCTGGGTGGGGGTGGGTGACGGGATGGAAAGTTTTGAGATTTTTCTCTCACAAGATGGTCTAGGGCTCTTTAATTGGAGGATGTGGGGGCTTTCGAGTATTTTGACACCATGGTAGTTATCAGAGCTCCTGGCTCCTCAGCCTGGGTCCAAGGCTGGAGGACACCTCTGGAATCCAAAAGGCGACTTGTCACCAGTTCCAGAAAACAGTTTATACTAGAAATGTGCAGACATAGTTGTGACATCTATATGCTCTCTGAATAAAAACTCCAGAAAAGAGAGAGTCTATGATTTTTCAGAATGAGTTCTCCGACAGCCACAGTCTCCATTAAGGAGACCAGCCCCTCCTCCACGAGGGTGTGATGAAGGCGATGAACCCAGGAAACCCCCCCTTGGGGAACATGCCAGAGAGAAACAGGAAACGGTGAAAGGAAGATGTTTGGTCCACAAGACTTCAAAAGGCCTTGAAAAGAGAGCCGGACCTTTTGTCCCTTCTTCTTGCGACCCAGTGCTTCCAACAAGACTCCGTAGATAAGTTCTGACCGCTCTAATCTGCGTAGCGTTCGAGAGACGCTCTGCAAAAGTGAGAGAATGAGGAGCGAGAAACATGGCTTTTCACATCAGGTAAGAAAGGACGGTTATTTAAGAAACTGTTGCACAATGAACCATCCAATCTGAAAGAAAATAGAAAGTCTTAATGACACCATCCACAAAAATAGTCTTGTAACACACTGTACACAAAATATATTCCTCATGAATTAAAAACGTAAGTAGGGGGAGTAATGAAGAAAATTTCAGTGAAGTCATGCCAGCCTTCTTGAGTTTGAATACCAATTCCAACGACGCTCGCTAGCTTGTGCCCTGGAACTTCCCCGTGCCTCGGCATCCTCATTTGAAAATAGAAGAAATAATAGATGAAATCAGTTAATATATGTAAAGCAGACAGAACACAGCACCTGGCTTGTAACAAATGCTATACAGGTGTTAGTTATTATTTCTATTATTTTGTAATCTTACCAAAGAGACAGCCTCCCTGGGAAAGGAGAAAAGTTGGAAGCATAAACAAAAAGATCGACGGATTGGACCTGATACAAATGAAAGGTTTCTGTATGTCAGAATGCACTGTGAGCAAAGTTAAAGACAATCAAAGACCAGGAGAAACTATTGGAACATCCACAGCTCACAAGGGTTGTTGGCCCAGATAAACCAAGAACTCTTGCACATCAGTCAGCAAAAGGAACAAAACAAAATGAACAAAGGGCAAAAGCTATACACAGAAAAGCCCCTGACGAACAAATGGCCAAGAAATACATGAAAAAATGTTCACCATATCTACCCATGACAGAGACACACATCAGAACAATGTTGTCAATCTGACAATGAAAAGGGAAAAATAAGGTCATGTTGGTCACCAAGTGGGAGTTTGAGCATTACCTAATGGCAGACGGGAAAGGGGAGGGGTGAAATGGTCACCTTCTCTGCGAAGAGCCATTGGAAAGTATGGTATCCGTTGGCATCACACCCAGGGACCCAACAGTTCCACTTCATGAAATGGCACAAGTATACACAGATTTATGTTCCCTACCTCATTACCTGTGATACCAAAACACTGCCAATACCTCAATGTACATCAGTAAGGGACTGGTTAATAAATGAAATACTATGGAGCCATTAAAAAGAGTGACCTAGATCTCTATGTACTGACCTGAAGTGATTTCCACGATAAAAAGTTACATGAAAAAAGCAAACTGAAAGCATGGCATGTGTCTATATTTAAAGATTTTTTTAAGTGAGCAGTATGTATGTGTATATACAGACATACACACACACACACACACACACTCTTCTATCCGTAGAAGCACAGAAAAGAGCCCCAAAGGATATAAACTACATATAACAGTGGTTTGCTTGTGCAGAGTAAAGTTGTAGTAGACAAACCACTTTCATTTTAAAAATTATTGAAAAGTATATTTCAAAAAAGCATCAAGTATCATACTGTATGTATAACAATATCATTCCAAATCTGTAAAATGCCTATGTTATAAGCAAAAACGAGAAAGTAAAAATAGGTTGTCATGTGGTAAGATCAGGCTACAATTCTTTTCTTGTGTACTCTTGGATTTTCCACATTTTTTTTTATAGTGAACACACACTCCTCATATTACTTTTACCATAAAACACAGAGAATTGACATTGCATTAATATTATCAGATTACACTTAAGGTACACATGGAATGCTAACCTTGTAAGAAATAATCAAGGATACAATACTATTCTAAAAGGGTCTGATCAGTTTTTTACTAACCGCAAAAAGAATTCAGGGAGAGAGAACAAAAATACTTTTAAAAGCGTTTAGAAAAAAAGAGAAAATAAAAGTGCTATGATGGTTGTCAAACTGGTTTTTCAACAGGTGGCATATTAAGTACTGGCCTTTTTTTTTTTTTTTTTAAATAGGTACATCTAGTAAGATTTCAATTCCATTATGTGGTGTCTAAAGCAGAGAGCCAAAAGATAACACTGACCCTGCTTCCTTGACGTGAGGGTGTGTACAATTCCACAGCCAGAGTGATCCGGACAAAGCTTGTGCCTAAAGCCATCAGCTGTGAAATAATGCCCCCCGGGGGGGGGGGGTGGGATTCAGGTGAGGAGAGTAAAGGGCAAGGAACCCCCAGCAAAGTACCAACCTTTCATACTGCACACCACTGGCGATGCGTTGGCCACACGTTCCTACAGCAGTGACAAGTTAACTTGGTCCTGGCATGAGCCCTGCCCCCAAAGATGATTTAGTTTTTTGACCTTCCTAGAGTCCCTTTGAAGTTACCTGGTGGCCAGAAGAACCACCAGAGCCGCCTGAGCTCTCCAGCCAGGACCCATCGGGCCCACGTGACATCTCCCAGCCCAGCAGGCACATGCCACCAGCCTCTACCACCAAGTGAAGGAAATGAACTTCAGGCCTCCACCTGCTCCAAGAGAAGGCAGGCAGGAAGGCTCAAAGTGCTAAAATGTACCGAAACAGCTGGCCTTTCTTTCATACCTTCTAAATCACCTACAGGAAAACATTCCCCTCCTTTCATTTTTTGGTTGAAGGCACCCAGGTATGGGGACAAGATGGCAGAAGTATGTACTTCAAACAAACAAACAAAAAATAGTCTACCTAATTAGAAAACAAGGTTTGAAGAAACCAGTTGCAGAATCTCGATGTAAACCAGATGACACCTGCACCTCGGCTTCAAACACGGAGCCACGAGGGGTGCACGGGACGGGGAGGGGACATCCCCAGAGGATTTATACTTTTTGCTCTCAGGGCAAGGCAATGGCCACCAGTCACCACCTATCGGCGCGATGTGTGCGGCTGTCTCCCTAAGACCCCATTTCCCCTGGTGTACCCACAGAGGAGCACGAAGCATGCAGATTTCAAAACAAATCATTGTCTGACTTTTTCTACATCTTCTGATTTGTCCGCCACCATATGATGCTTTCATGGCCCTGCTGGAAGAGTGAGTGCCAACGAGTTTCTTATGCATCAGGGGAAGGACTGACATGGAATCTAATGCAGAGCCCGATGGAGGGTTGCATACATCCTTCCACACTGCATAATCCACACAGGATGGTGTGAGTACAAGTCCGCTACGTGGAGAATTTGGCTGTGTGTGTTTTAATAAATCGGCACCATCCAAGTGGACCTTGCTTAGACACTGGCTCCTCATCTCCCGTCTGCCTAGCTGGCCCACGGCGGCTCACATGTGGCCCAGACACAACGCAGTAGTGGACAACCCTCACTGTATATAATTTAAGATTAATATGAAAACTTCAGTCTTGGCCCAATCAAAGGAAGCCCAGCTGGAAACTGTTTGAGAAATAGATTCTGGTGGGGTCTTAATTTATCTGCTAAAGTTGACGGATTTCCATTCCAATGACTCTCAGGTGAAGAAAAACATCAAAGTGAAAACCAGATTCTGAGAGTTGGCAGGTGCAAACTGATTGCTAACTGCCCTCTCTGCACCCCTCCTCCCCCACGGAAAACACCACAAATTTCAGAGACACCACTCGGCCGCGAAGGTAGGGCAAACACAGAAGAGCTTGCACTGGCACCAAACCCACAAACCTCGGGCTCAGGAGCTAAGCCAAGCCAGCATTGCAGGATAGCAGGGAGCAGGCATGGGGCAGTATCAGCTGCTCCCCTAAGATGAGCAACGGCACCCCACATCTCTACGGGTGCAGGGGGTGGGGGAGTGGGGCCAGGGCTCAAGTCCTCTAAGAGAGGAATGTTACTATGTTTACACATGAAAGCAAAAAAAAATGCCAAATTACTGTGGTGGAGCTCAGCCCTGGTGAGAGACAAGTGCCTTCTCCGCAACACGCTTCCATTCCAGGTGAACCACTAAGGACAGAAACCAAGAGCCCAGCAGCAAAGCTGCGCTGGAGCCTCTGGCCTTCCTGCTGTGTCAACCCATCACAGTGACCCTACAATGGCGGGTGTTAGGATATGGGCATGGATACGGACACATGACCACTAGAGCCTGGACCAGAGTCAGCCACTGATCAAGACAAAAAAAAAAAAAAAACAAACCCACACAAAAAATAAAAAAAACCCAAGGAATATTAATCGTGGGCACTCTGCAGAAGTAAGCTGGGAACCCAAAGAAAAGGACAGGGAGCTTCCCTCTGAGCCTCGGGCCCTCCAGCCTACTCCATTCTACCTCCAGCACGTGCACACAGGAAGAACACATTACACATTAATCCCAGTTTACAAATCAGTATTCACACAATAACCAAAACTATACCAAAGCAGGCAACAAAGATAGTATCACCAGGCTTTTGCATATTAGCCCAACCCTCTCGTGTCCAGATCAGAAATTATCTCACGCTTTCAGAAAATCCAGTCCTAACACAGAATCCTATGCACTAGCATTTGTGACAGCAAGGGCAGTTGACTCTGGATCAGTGTGAGGTCAAATGACAAACCGAAAGCCACGCCACTGCCTACATCTCCAGAGACCACGGCTCTGTCTCCTCCAACATGAAAAAGGAAAAGAGGAAGAAAAGCCACAGGGAAACTGGACACGTCATGGCCACCTCAATGGGGGCAGCAGAAAGCAGCTTGGGGGAGTCGCCCTGACCAATCATGGATGCCTTGCTGGGGACCTGGGACAGGGCGGGGTGGGGCAGGGAGGGGTGAGTGAGGAGGGCCGCGTGGGAGGAGCTCAGTGCCCTCCCCGGGTCAGCTGCATCTGGAGCGGTTTCTCTAGCAGACAGTAAAGAACTCGATTACATTCAGTTAACTGTGCTCTAAACTGATTATGCATGTGCCGGGCTAATGGATTACATTAGCAAGAGGAAAAATAACATGCAATCAATCTCCATTTACTGCAGGCCACACCAGGGCTTAGAGCAAAAGCGACTCTCAAACCACCTCCAGTCCCTACCCCAAATCTGTACACTGACGAAACCCTGTGAGAGGGAGGCCCCCTCCGAGACAAGAGAGGCTTGTCTTGGTCACACTGGGGGACAAAGGGGCACTGGAATTATACGCCTGTCTGTGTCACCCAGGAGTGAGTGGCGTGAGAGCTCCCAGCCCCTGTGGCAGCCTCAGCAAGCAGAGGGACATTCATTACCCCAGGACTAATGAGACCATACTAATGACCTTTAGTGTCTGACGCAGGAATTCCACCCTGAGTCTCAGGGACTGGTCACCCCCAGGGATGTACCAGCCTAATGCATTATTTGGGCACCTCTCCTTTGGGTGCTGGTTCCCACGTTCTATCCTACATCCTAACACATAGGAGGATGTGTGTACCTTTTTTGAACAGCAGCATCCTCTACCATCAAAAAAATAAATAAATAAATAACTGGGCATGGTGGCTCATGTCTATAATCCCAGCACTTTGGGAGGGTGAGGTGTGAGGATCACTTGAGGCCAGGAGTTCGAGATCAGCCTGGTTAATATCAAAGCCCCCATCTCTACAGAATATTTAAAAAATTAGCCAGGCATGGTGGTGTGCGCCTGTAGTCCTTGCTACTCGGGAGGCTGAGGCAGGAGGATCCCTTGAGTCCAGAAGCTTGAGGTTGCAGTGAGCTATGATGCTGCTGCTGTGCTCTACCCTGGGTGATAGAGTGAGACCCTATCTCAATAAAACTTAAAATTCAAAAAAATAAAAAACAAAAAAAAACAAAACTACAAGAAAATTAAGGCCCAGGAGGACAAATGGCCAGAGCCAGCAGTGCAGAAACACATGAATAAACTGCTTCCCCCACATCCACCCTGGAAAACACCTCACCCTGACTCTCCAGGTGTGACCTGTGGATGCAGTTTAGGGACCAAAAAGGGCTATTCTCAGCAAATCCTCCAGGTTCCAGGCCCTTTAGGAGAAAAGCCAAGTGACTGACAGACTCCTGCTAAGACTCTGGCCAGTGGAGGATGCAGCATGGAGAGAGAATCATCACTGTGCACATTTCATGATCTAAAGGACAATTTTTTCCTTGGACGGAAGAGGCCAGCTTCGTGCCACCTCCAAACGACCTTCATCAAAGTTGCGTACAACCTTCAATGGCTACGCCGAGTCCTTTGTACAAATTTTACTCAGTCGGGTCCTTTGGAAATTCTTTCTTCCACCGGTTTTTCCATTGGGTTTTCTTGGCCACATCGGCACCATCCTGGGGCCAGTTCAGACGGACAATTTACGTTGACGGCAAAGAGCCTTCACTTTCAACGGGAGCACAAAACTAAGCTGGTCCGGAGAGGTTCTTGCTCATTTGGGATAACGGGACTGGCTGTGTGGTGTGCAGACCTCTTCCGCTGCACCACAGCTGGCATCAGTAGTCCATTCCAGAACATTCTATCCCCACTATCTCACTCCTGCTTTCTCCCACTTTCCCCAAAATGGTTTCTCATCCACGTTGCAACGGCCTCCCACTACCCAAGAATGAGCAACTGTGAAACTAATGACAGCATTGATCTTGGCAGAGACCGCATTGGGGGAGGACCAGGAGTCTTCCTCATCCAGGGTCTCCATTTAAAATCACGCTGAGTAGAAAGGGGATTAAACCAGCTCAGGGGCAGCAGAACCCAAACACTTGTGGGCCCAAAGACATGAGAAATGGTGTGAAATGAGACGAGGCGGCTGAGAATCCAAGTGAGGGCAATGGAAAGACAGAGCGAGGGAGTGGAAGGTGTGTGGAGTGAGGCCGGGAGATTTATGGCGATTTGTACCTGATTGTTCATACTAAAGCCATTATGGGATGATTAGAGAAAAAGGTGAGGCTTTAAGTCCAGTGAAAATCAATAGAAACGTCTGGAGCAATTCTGCCATGCAAGTGAATGGACTATTTACAGTATCCGGAGCCCCTCCTCCTCTGTTACCATCCACGGAGTGGATAGGATCGGGGGTGGGGGGGGTGGGGGGTTTGGAAAGAAGAAATGGAAAAAAAGGAAGGGGATAGAGGACAGAGGGAGAGGAGGATGGAAGAAGGCCAGAAAAAGGAAGAAAAACATCAGCATAAGGAAGAGAAAGGGGACACAGAACACAAGAAACAAAGGGAAAAAATTAAAGAACAAAAGAGCCCCCTTACTGGACTCTATTTTTCCCCATGGCCTTTACCAGCTTCCAGCCTGCTGTAAAATTTATTCAGTATACTTCTCATCCATCTCCCCGCAGGAGAGTGGAAGCTCCGTGAGGGCAGGGATTGTTTTTGTCTATTTCCTGCACTGATGTAGGCGCATGTCCAAAATGGTACCTGGTACACAGCAGGTGCCCAGCGCACGTCGGCTGGCTGAATGGATGGATCTTGGCAGAGACCGGCATGGGGGAAGGATCCCAGGGGCATCCAGGAGAGAAGAAATAGGGAGAAAAGGAATGAAGAGATGGAAAAGGGGAAGAGAATGGCCAAAGGACAGAGGGGACATACAGGAGCACCAGGGCACACAAAATCCCACTGTGAGTAAGGAAAGAGCCACCCGTGAATGCAGTCATGGCATAAGTGAGATGATGTGACAGCATCGGCCTACAGTAAACTAAACTTGCCCGCAAAATGGGGCACCCGAGAAAGAGAACCTTCAGCTACCAGTTGAACCTGTCCCATTTCTGCTCCGTGAGGAAGCAGATGGCAACTTCCCATCCAATGCCAGGTTACCATGCAGCAGCCAACCAGGCCACGGCGGGAACTGTCCATCTCCTCCCCTGTCCTCTCCGCAGCTCCGAGGCTCCCACCCCACTCCCGGAGCCAGGCCTTACCTTGTACAGCTTCAGGCTGGCCTCGTGCCTGGAGTTGACCGTGTGCAGCCGCAGCTTCTCCAGGCTGTTGGTGTAGTAGTCACAGGCGTTGCACTTGAGGTGCACGGGGTTGCCGATGGCCACGCACTTGAGCCTCCACTCGTTGGCCTTCCCGCCCTCCTTGATGTGAGCCACCAGCTGGTACTTCTGCACGTGCTTATCCGTCTTGCAGTGCAGCTGGAAGTTGGCCTTGAGCTGGGTGTTGTAGCGGCAGAGCTTGCACTGGTACGAGTCCCCCATCACCGCCTTCCACTCGTCCTCCGACAGGCTGCGCTCCACGTTCATGTGCAGCCCCAGCATGTCCAGGTTGTCCGTCGTGAACTTGTTGCAGACGGCGCACTGGAAGAGCTTCAGTGACGGGTCGTTGGTCTGGATGAAGCTCTCGCCCAAGTTCATCAGCTCCTCCGACACCAGCTGCCCGCCCCCGAGTCGCATGTCTAGGGGGATCTCACCGCCCACTGCCGGGAAGGAGAGAGGAAGAGAGTCAGAGGCCAGGCTCACGGCCACGGCCACGGCCACAGCTGAGGCACAACCCAGCCCTCCACCACCCCCAACCAGGGTCCAAGGAGAAAAGATCACATTTCAAGTATTGTAAGGTGCTACGAGCTGGAAACCAAACAAACACACCAAAGAAGTCAATGTGATGTGTTTGAATCTTTTCTATGGACATTCTGAGATTTTTGGCAGGCATTATGTTTTCCTCCTTTAGGAGAACACATAGAAAAAGTTAGCAACTATAACCTCTTGAATATTTCAATCCATCCCTTCTCTGGGATCCAAGAAAAGATAGAAATAAGTATCATCCAGTGCATATAACAGAATCTAAAACTCCAACCCCCACCCCAACCCCCAAATTGGAAATGACTCAGAACTGCAATCTCAAGACACCAAGCCTCCGTGGCAAATCAGAATTGGGCCCAGAATTTATCCAAAGCGGCGCTGGCCAACATGGCTTTCCGCGATGACGGGATCGCTTTACGGCTGCACTGTCTGAAGCAGTAGTCTCTAGTCACATGCAATGACAGAACATTTGAAATATGGCTAGTGCAACTGAGGAACCGAATTTTTAATGTTGATTATTTAAATTTAGGTGGCCACACGTGGCAAGCGGCGACTGCACTGGACGGCGCAGCTCCAAAGCGAAGACTTGGGGAATGTTCTTTGTACTTCTCCCCACACCCCTCCGGTCAATGGCGCCAGTCCCCGCCCCATCTTCCCAACAGGACGACCTCTTCCCTTTCCTGAGCCTCTGCACTAGGTGACATGTGGCACTTTCTAGGACCTGTCATATTCCCTTTGCAGTCATAGTCAACCACAAACAGACGGCTGGTATCCCCATCACGGTGCCGCCTCTCTGGGGCAGGGGTCCTGCCTAATCCTCACCGACCCCCTGCCGTACCCAGCCTCTTACACTGACGCCCAAATGTCCACTGTGCCAGACAAGGGTGAAAAAAAGCCAAAATGTTACACGTTCAGGAAGCAGACCAAGATGGGCAGTGAAACGCGAGGGTCAGGATGCGAGAAAGATCTCCCTTCCCTCCCCACCCTGTTCCTTTTCAGTCCATCACTGCCCTGCATAAACCGGGACGGGCTCACACTCACTGCAGTGAATTAATACAGCAAGGTCTTATTTATATCCCGAGAAAGGCTTGGAAAGAGCAGCCTTTCGTCCATTACCGAGAAGCAGACAGTCAAGCAGAAAGCTGAACAGCGGCTGCTATTTGTGCCTTTCCCCTGAACACACACACACACACACACACTTGAGCTATTAGGTCTGCCCACACCCCCCAATTCATATTTAAACCTGACCTTTTAGGTGTGGTTGGGCTAAAGTTATATTATTTTTAAATGACTGATTAGAATCCAAGTTAGTGGCTCACTAAATAAAAGGTTTTTGTTTTGTTGTTTTGTTTTTTTACATGATTTTCTTATTTACAAGAGACACCTCAAGTCAAAAGATCAGTACAGGCTCTACTAAGCGGAGCAGCTGTGTTTGAAGCTATGAACAGTCCAGCAAGCCACAGAAACCTTTTGCACATGCATTCCAGAAGGCTTAGGAAGCTTTCTGTTTGTTGTCTCTCTTACCATCTCCCCTGGTGAGAGGAGCCATAACTATGACATTCTTTTTAGGACAAGAGAGAAAAAGAGAAAGAAAAAAAAAAAATACAAAGCCTAAAGGCTCCGTCCCTGAATGGGGACGGAGGCTAGGCAACATCCACAAAATGTACTTGCTGTTCACAGTCAAAGCAGTAACTGCCTGGAGGGTAAGACAAGGAGCAAACATATATTTGTTTCTGATGCCAACCACCTGGAGAATCAAACCTCCTTCACTTTTCAGATTTCACCTCGGCGCATCAATACTGCTCTAAGGACAAATTCAGCTGTCACTCGCTGGATGCCTGAGTGAAAATTACAAGTCCTTGGAACAAGCAGAGGAAAGAATTCCCTGTCCTCATTCTAAGCTCTTAAAGTGAAATGCAAATCAAGGACAGAAGCAGAAGAGTGATAAAATAAGTTAGGATGACGGGCCAGTGAAAACTCCCTTCGAGGACTATGCCTCCGAGAAACAAACCCAGGGCTTAGAATCTTGCAAATCCGTAAGGCTAAGGGAACTAATTCAACTCCCAAGAAGTGGAGGATCCTCACCCAGTTCACAGGCAGTTAGGAGGAGGGCCCCCATAAATAAGGACTTAGCAGGTCTTTAATCTTGAGCCATGTTGGATATACCGTCTTGGAAAGGAGCAAGCCCCCCACCTCCCCGTATACCCCTAGCTTTAACCCTGGGAATTTACACCCTGGCACGTGAGCCTAGTCATAAGCACATCCTCAGAGAAGCACATGGATCAAAAGGCACGTTCTAGAATCAAAGGCAGAAGCAGGGGAGCTACTAAGCCTCATGCAGGGGGTGGGTGTCCAGCTGGCTACTTGGGAAACACGAAGGTGCCCCCACGAGCAACCCCTTTCTCGGTGCTGTGCTAAACTTTAGAGTCGGAAGGAACGTTTGGGAGGATGTTCGCATGGTCTTGAGTCTAATATGCTGTCTACAAACAGCGGCAAATCCAACCATACCAGACGAAGGAGGCCCAACCCTTTCCTTAAAAGCCTCTGGAAAGGACGCATCCCCAGAATGGGTGTCTGACAATGCTAGAGAGGAGGTTCTGTCAAGGGAAGTATGAGAACAATAACTTTGCAAGTAGGAGTGTACATCACAAAAACTTGTTCCCCCCTGCAGAACCCAGTCAGGTCTGGTAACACCTACAGCCATCTTATAAACAGCCTATGGTAAAAGTCTGCAGAGCTCAGATAGAGCTGACAGTTATGGTTCTTTTCATTTGCTTACGTTGGCTTCTACGGAAGTCATACTACTTAAGTTCTAAGTCCTCTGGACACTTCCACGTGAGCTCCGGCATAGAGCATCCGGGGCTCTCGCACCATCTCAACAGCTCTCACGGCCCAAGGAAGGAACAGGTTGTTCCAGACATTCACCTCGCTGACAAGTGGTGACACCAGAAATTCAAGGGCCCTTCTTGACGGAGCTGGATAATGTCCTTGGAAGGAAGAGCTCTACTGTCTTTAAGAAATAAAGTGCGGATCTTTTATGTGTGTCTATAATACAGGGATTCATTCTTCTGTTTCTTCTGTACCTGCCATGACGGCCCGGGACAGTGTGTGACGCCCCAAGACTCACAGACACTTGGTGTCAATGCAAAACATGTCTCTGCTTCTCCTGTCAAGCCTTAGTTACCTGTTTTCAAGGTAATTAAGAAGATCTCACTTTGACCCAACATGAACCCATCCATTTTCTGTCTTTATTCCACCTCTATTACGTTTGATTTATTCCAAGATCTGATTCCCAAGATTTTAAGTCTCTAGGCTAAGAAATCCCAATTCTTACTGGTTTCTGAAAAATGTCCTGGATACTGAAGCCCATCTCCCTGGCATGCATGGTCCACCCTGCACACGCACAGATGAGACTGTCAGTCCCTACACAGCTGTGATCAACCAGTTGGGTCAAACAGCTACGAGTCATTTGGTAATAAAGGATCAACATACAAATGTTTCAAAATGGAAAATAAAATTAAAGTATCAAGGATTCAGACTTGAATACATAGCAAGAAAAACAAATTGAATGTTTTGAAATATAAGTCATCTGCAACAATGAGCACTAAATCGCCACACAAATAAAGACTGGTAAGGTCTGGCCCCCTGGTAGTCACCTAAACCTGCGGTCCCCAACCCCCCGGACCTGTATCGGTCCATGGCCTGTTAGGAACTGGGCCACACACACAGCAGGAGGTGAGTGGCAGGTAAGCAAGCGAAGCTTCGTCTGTATTTATAGCTGCTCCCCAGGGCTCACATCACAGCCTGAGCTCCACCTCCTGTCGCATCACTGGCGGCATTAGATTTTGCATTACGGTGAGTTGTGTAATTATTTCAATATATATTACAATGTAATAATATTACAAATAAAGTACACAATAAATGTAATGTGCTCGAATCATCCTGAAACCATCCCCTCCCACAAAACCCACCCACCCCATCCATGGAAAAATTGTCTTCTATGAAACTGGTCCCTGGTGCCAAAAACGTTGGGGACCACTGATCTAAACCCTCCCAGAAAGAAGGGACTTGATCACACTGTGGTGCCCAGAACAACTTATTCCCTTGTCAGTAAGGCGATACTGCTTAATCCAGGCCATGGCCACTGGCCCCAAGAGATTAGTTAGCAGATTTAGGGAACAGAGAGCAGCAGGGTCCTGGCCCAGGCACAAGAGGTAGAGGCTGGAGTGATCCAGTCCTCAGGAAACTGACCTGTAGATGTCCTAGTAAGAGCAGCTATCCCCAAAGTGGGCATGAGTCCTTCTACATAAAGACTCACAGTTGTCAGCATCCAAATCCTACACTCTTGGTCCTATTCTAGATGTAGTAAGCCTACTGGTAAGACTTGGTGTCTGGACACAACCAGTTCAGCTTCTCCAACGCACAGGTCATTTTTCACAGCACCAAAGGCTCGGTTAACCAAGAGATAACTGACATTAAAACTTAGCTTTCCTTGATGGACACTTTTACAACTCGTTCGTGTCTCTCACACCACCCTTTACAGTGCACCGGGGCAATTTAATTCCCAACTATACTAACCACCACCAACTCATCCAAAGTAAGAAAGAGAAA
Source organism: Eulemur rufifrons (assembly GCF_041146395.1). NCBI lineage: Eukaryota > Metazoa > Chordata > Mammalia > Primates > Lemuridae > Eulemur > Eulemur rufifrons. The sequence continues at coordinate 14,111,986 of NC_091005.1, read as the reverse complement.
GAACACATCTCTTTCATCCAGATTCTCATAAATAGTGGAGAATTGTGAGAGAAATCTATCTGGGTGGTTCCCAGCTCAGCAAGCCTTTGGTTATGTGAATGAGGTACACTATGGTTCCCAATTCCTGAGATGATTATCCTTATTTAAGTCATTGAGATAACCGTCCCTGTTCCACTTATTGAGATGACTGTCCCAGCTACAGTTTTCTGTACATTTCAACAAATATTTAAGAGAATACCAAAGTTTTGGGTGACTACAGTGATTTTTCAAATTGAGAAAAAGACAGAGAAAGGGAACAGAAAGGAAGGGTGACCAAAAGCCAAAAACTAGAGGAAACACTTAAACTTTAATCGTGGCCCTACATAGCCAGAGTACAATCGTATCTCTGCCGAATGCATCAACTCTCTTCCACGTGCACCGCAGAGCTCAAAGGATTCTTGAGAAAAAATATTTGATCATAACACACTCCGGTCTACACAAAGCAACTCAAGAAGGTAAACTGACCCGAATCCAAAGGACTCCCTCCGTCTAGTCTCCATTTTCCCCAGTTAAGTCCCTCTCATGAAAACACACACACACGCAGTCATCCTCACCTAGAGCAGGCGTCATGGCGGCCATGGGCCCGGTGGGGTCCAGCTGGAATCCACTCATCATGAACTGGGCATCGGAGGCAGCGTTGTCCACCTTCAGGTTGGGCAGGTTCATGTTCTGGGCCAGGTAGTACTGGTAGAGCTCGGCCTCGGCAGGCGAGGGCAGGCTGCCGAGGCCCAGGTGGCGGTTGTGCTGGATCTGGGTCATGTTCTGCTGCAGCAGCATCATGTTGTGCATGTGCTTCTCGCTGGTCATGTGGATGCGGAGGTTCCTGGCCACGTTGGTCTCGTAGTCGCACACCTCACACCGCCACGTGGGTTTGGTTTTTGGTTTGGTGGGTGAGGGGGCCCCGCAGGAGCTACTGATGTTGGCCGCCGCGGCCGCTGCCGCCGCCGCAGCCGCCGCAGCCCCGGCAGTGTGGCTGAAGACCTGCTCCCCCCCTCCGTTCTGCAGGTTCTGCATGTTGTTGAGATGCTTGTCGGACTGCATATGAATACTGAGGTTGCCTTTGGTAGTTGTGGAGTAGTTACACACCTCGCAGCGGAAAGGCTTGTAACCACACGTGTAGCTCTCGCCTCGTGCCAGCCGGGGGTGGGGCTGGCCGCTTTTGCAGTAGACGCAGGAGCCCCCCGGCTCCGGGTGCTTCTCCTTCATGTGCGCCTCCAGTGTCTGCTGGTACTTGTAGTGCCAGTTGCACTTGGGGCACTTCAGCGTCTTACACGAGTTACGAGAATGCATCATGGTCATGTGGCCGCCCAGCGAGCGCGAGGAGCCCAGGACCGTGTCACATTTGGGGCACTCCACGCCACTCCCCGAGGGGCATTCCCCAACCCCAAGCTCGCAGAGGGAGCCAGTGTGTTGGTGATGGGGGATGAAGCCCCCATCGTCGCCCTCTGTGCTTTCATTTGGTTCTGGTGCTGTGGCATTGTCTTTATTGGCACTTTCGTCAGCGAAGTCCAGCCTCCTGCCGCCCTCTGCCACATTGGCCCTGACGCCCTCACTGTTAAAGCTTAAACGATTCCTCCTGTTCGCACCATCAAAGACAACAAAGGAAGAAGCAGAATTAGAGCTAGTAGAAGCTGTGCCCCTCGACAAGGTCTGGAGCACATTAGGCATTAAGGGGGAGTTAGAAATGCTTTGGTTTGAGAGAGCAAGGTCCTTTTTGCTGCTACTACCTGCCGCGGCCCCAGACTCCCCGTGGGGCCTGTCCTCCAGCTCGTCATCCAGCTCGCTTGGAAAGAGTCCTTTGCAGCCCTCATCTTCCTCCTCTTCTTCCTCCTCCTCCTCTTCCTCCTCCTCCTCCTCCGCCTCTTCCTCTTCCTCTTCTTCCTCCGCCTCCTCCTCGGCTGGCTCTGCTTTCTCGGAGAAGCAATCCGGATCTCCTGCTTCCTGCTTCTCCCCTCCCGCTGCCCCAGAGTCCTTGCCCTCTGAGGATTTGGTAGGACTGGGAGCCAGAGGCCCCAGGGGGACTGAGGTAATGGGGGTCTTCAGGACCGAGCTGGTGAGCCCGCCAAGGTTCAACAGGCTGCTGGGGGTCAAGATACCAGCCTGGGGCTGCTCTGGGCCGGCGGCCGAGCCGGCTGGGAGAGCCTCCTCCCCTTCCATTCGAATGCCACTGAATTTACCATAAAAACTGTGTCCGGGGCCTATGAGGTTAGCTGTAGAAACTAAAGGGTGTTGAAAGTTTTTGTTTTTTGGTTCCAGAAAACTTACAAGGGGTTCCTTGTCTTTGCCGATCCCTTGGATGATAGCGGAGATGTTCTTATTGCTAAGAATCTTCCGCTCGTCTTCGCTCAGGGTCATTCGATGGTCGTGCACTGCGTGGGTCACAAACGAACGGACGTACCCGAAGGAGAGTTTGCACAAGAAACACATCAGGATGGGCTTCCTCTTGCCGTAGAGCACGAAGCCATCGAATTTGGACAGGTCCACATTGTTGGGAACATCTTTGGATACGCAGGAGCTTTTGGCAGAACCGTCGCTGTTCAGGTAATCCTTGTTGCTTTTGTGTCGCACGTCGAAAACGCGGAAGCTGTGCAGGACGGGGCTGAGCCCCGTCAGGGCTGAGGTATTCGGGAAAGCCTGGTCTGGGCCCTCAAACCATTTCCCGAAGGATGAGGCTATGTGGAAAGTGTTGATGATCTGCGGGTAGACGGGTGCAGCACAAGAAGGGTCCCCCTGTTTGCCCCCCGCACCGGGGAGAGAGTTCAGAAAGAGCTGGGGGAGAGGCCCGCTGCCGCTGGCGCAGGCGGCCCCGCCCTGGGTCAGCTGGCTCAGGCTCTCCACGATGTACGCGGAGCCGTCCGGCTGGTACACGATCTCCCCGGCCAGGTTCTCCACGTCGCTCTCCTCCTCGCCCTCCTCACTGGTGTCGCTGGCGCTCTCCTGGCGCAGGGGCGGCGGGGGGCGCGTGCTGGGGCAGTGGTGCTCCATGTAGGTCTGCAAGCTGGCGAAGGAGGCCGAGCACTCGTTGCAGCTGACCTCCTTGCTGGCGGGCTCGGCGGGCGGGCCAGCTGGCGCGCTGCTCTCCGCCAGGCGCTCATTGAAGGGGGCCCTCAGGCTGTCCAGGGGCCCGTGGCTCTCGCCTGTGGACTGCTCCATGCTACTGGCTTTGTCAGGGAGGTGGGTGCTGTTGAGTTCAGTCCATTGCTGGTGCTGAGGGAGACCGCACCCATTGTCCTTCCCCGAGACGACGGGCGAGTCACAGCCTTCCATGGTAAGGCCTGCGTGGAGCTTTCATTGCACCCAGTACGGAGGATCGGACCTGAAGGGCGGAGGCAAGGGGGGAGGAGGGAGAGACGGGAAAGAGAGAGAGAAAGGAAAGAGGTTAGGAGGGCCGAGGCTAAGGTCCCGCACACGGGGCGCACGCTAAGTGGCTTCTGTCCACACCCACAACACAGAGACGCACATCGGGGTGAGTGGGGGACACGGGCAGAGGGGACCAGGAGCAGGCCGCTTTGACATCGGAGTGTCGTGCTCCACCCCTGGAGGCAGATGTGAGTTTCCGTTCTTTGCCAGCACGGCGTGGAGCTGGGGCTGAGCCATAGCGGAGGAGAGGTGCTGAGGACATCTCTCCAGCCCCGCCACACACGGATGACAACACAGTCACCCCCGCTGCCCGTACCGTCTGTGGGCCAGGGGAACGCAGGGGAGGGACAAGAGAAGGAGGAAGGCTTAGTGCCCCCAGGAAAGAATGGTAAACAAGGATATAGCCTGGAAAGGCTGCTGTTGCTTGAAATGACCACGTTCCTAGTTTGAGTTCAAAGAAGGTGTGGGAGGGTCAAAGGGCAAGTGTATAGGCCGACTCGCATTCTGCAATGTCCCCAAGAAGGCCCCTGGCTGCATTTATCCTCTCCAGGTCCCATTTTATAAGCACTAAAATCACAGAGTGAAACCCAAAAAGAGTCCCAATGTTATCCTTATTCCAACCACTGTGAAATGGAAGAGAAAACAGGTCCCCAAATTCCCATCTCCTCTGCCCCAACGAGCTGAGCTCCCTTCCTGGGACTTAGCTGGCTTCAGACTAAAAATACATAGGTGCCAAACGTTAAGCTTGGTTTCCGGAACCGACCGGACTCTCATTCTGCCCACTCTCCCTCCAGCAGCGTCTGTCTCACCCTGTCTGGGGGAGCCTGTTCACCACGTGCTTGGTGGGTTTTGTGATCAAGGATCTTAGCGGCAAGCAGGGACGGCAGCTGGGCTCGGCCAGCCCCAGTTCCACACCTGCCTCTTAGTTATTAGTCGCTACACAACCAGCTGTCCTTCAGCCCTGGGGCTTTTCCGTTTCCGACTCCGAAGTGCCACTGAGCTGAATTTGCCCTGTGAGACCTCGCGTCCCCGGGGAGGGAGGCATCAGATCACAAGCCGCTCCGCTCCTGCAGCAATGTCGTACTCATCGTACTCATCGCAGGGGTGTTTATTCCATCCCAGCTCCGCTCCTACAGGCAGCGCAGCACCCTGCAAAGCCCTGATCTTTTGCCTGCGGCTCGCTGGATACCCTTCCCCTGCTGCTCCTCCTGGGGAACACGCGGCAGCTTCTCCACCCACCATCTCATTCATACACAGCGGTGACGATTTCGGCTGGGCTTGCATCTCCCTCCTCCCCACCAACCCCCATCTTCTCAGACTTTTTTCATTTCTTGATTCTTGACTGCACAATGAGCCAACAGCTCCCCCTCGGGAACAGATGGGAACGGCAGGGTTACCAGAAGTCTCAGGAGAAGTAACTTTTTGGAAGGCTGTGACATCACGTATCTAAAACACACACATACACCCCTCTCAGTTTACGACCTCAGCCTTTATGACAACAAAGTTCCGTGTGACTGCCTTGGAAAGGACATATTGATTTGCAACAGAGATGACTACGCTAAACCGAACCAAACCAAACAGCAAACGCAATGGGACTTCCTCTCGAGGCTTAGCTGGGATACAGGTGAGAATCCAGGGTGGCTCTTCTTAAGGAGGCTCCTGATTGGCTGGATGACATTTGATTGACTGCTCAAGCCAAAAAGGTTGGCAGGCCTGAAGGGGCGGGAGGGTTAACAGCCCGATTGTAAAATCAATGTCATAAATGCTTGGTAAGTTACAGGAACATGCGGGAAGGGGAGGCCACGATTGATAAAGGAGAACAGCTTTGATGCTGCACCAGGGACTTGTTTATCGACAGCAAAGCCAATCTCCTCTCCAGCCTGGGCTGGGCCCGAGAAACCTGCAAGCGTTTACCAATTAATTGGTGGGCTTCTCTTGCTCCTGTCTCCTCTTCCTCCTCCTCCACAAACTATCTGGCTCAGGAGCTGGGACTTTTAAAAACTCCCTTACTTTGTTTTCTACTCTAAAGCAGAAGGTGTCAAGAAAGAATGACATTGTAACCACCTCTGAAAGACAGATGACCCCGTGGGGGTGACGCTAGAGCCCACACATTCACAAGGGGCGAAGGCTCATGAAGAGCATGAGGACGCAGGTGGGAAGGAAGGATCCCATGTCAGGACGCAAGCGGCATGGTCCAGGCTTCCTTTCCATGCATGCTGGCCACGACAAGCAGAACTGTTTGCAACCTCACCAAGCAAGCAAAGTGCAGTTCATGGACTACTGGCATCGTCCTCACCAGGGACGACAAATGCAGGCTTTTAACAACGCCTCCCCCCATAGGAATCTGCATTTTTAGACCATCCCCAGGGAACTCTAATTAAAGTCCAAGCGTCTCTCTGCTTTACAACATCATCACCAGATTGCCATGATTTTTGCTCCTGGTACCCGTATTGCCAGGTAACCACAGAAGGTCGGTCTCAGACTCCCCCACCGGTCCCTGGGATGTTCAGGGATGGGGATGGATAAGATGGGACCGGTACACAGAGGTGAAGAAGTCTCTGCAACCTCCCAATCCCACAGCTCAAGGGCCTCAGGGCATCCAGCACTCTCCCACCCAGCCGGCAGTCTCTCTCGCTCTGTTTATCAGCCAGTCAATAAGAAAAAGGTAGTTCTTACTTAAGGAGGCAGAAGTCAACTCGGCAGGTCGATCAGCACTCTGTCTGTAAACATGGTTTCCCGTAAAATCAATGATCTTCAGTTACAGAGGGCGGCCTGGGAACCCAGTGGGTCCCCGCACTCTCCCAGGCAGCCCCGCCAGCCGGACACGCACGCCCCTCTTCAGTCCCCCTGCCCCCCTGCCCACCCCCCGCCCCTGGCTCTGCACCCCTTCCCCACCCTTCACCAGCTCCAGGGCCAGCACACACACACGCTCAACCCTCAACCCCTCCTGCAGCCCACCTCTTTAAAGGGAATTTGGGGGTTCTTTTGAAACCCCTAAATTCCCTTTAATTAAAATGTCCAAGTGATCTACTCAATGACCCTCAATATTGCACTCAACATGGCATTTCTGTTTGTTTTAAGAATTCAGTTAGATTTTAAAGGAGCACATCCTTCCAATAAGAAAGTTACAGGAATAATCTAGCTAGCACTAATGTCTTTCTGTTGAGCACTTAAATTTGCCATTGGAGAGGGAAAGTCCAACATCTTCATGAAGAAGCCCCTACCCTGGCTAGTCTCCCAAGTTATCGTTCCCTCGGAACCACCCATCAAGTCTATATCCTTACAAATATCATCAGTCGTTACTTATCAAGGATTGTTTAAAATGATAAAACTCAACCGTATTAGCCTGTGGCTCCCCATTAACCAAGGGGAGCCTCTTCACACTGAAAACATGTGCTTATGACAGTGGCAGCCTATTCCTGCAAGGAGACAGGCCCGAGTAAAATGCAACAGTGGCAGGGAAGCTGGGGTGGGGGTTGTGGCGATGAGGAAGGGGAGGGGGTCCCTGCTGTTGCTCCAGCTCCCAGAGAATTAAACATGAACAGTCGCGCTGTGTAATTTTAAATTGTTAATTAGCACAGGGTTAATTAGGCAGTCCTTTCACAAGAGGCTGTTTGGCAGAAAACCAAGAAGGGAAACAAAGGGGAAGGAAAGAAAAACAAAGAGAATAGAGACAGCGAGAAACTGTTGCCTCTGTGAATAACCCACGCGGCATCACCAGAGACGTCAGCCAGCAGGCAGGGATGGCTCCTTCTCCGGGTGCTCCCCTGCTCTGCTGGAGGAGAGGCAATGGACCCCGCCTTCCTACGGCAGACCAGGCAGCGAGTATGAAAAGCCTCAAAAACACACATGACCTTTGACTCAGCAATTCCCCCATTCCAGGAACCTATACTAAGGGAACCACCCAAGAGATGGATGGAGATAAAAAGAGTATTCACTGCAACATAACTAGAAAAAGAAATGAAAATAATAAAAAAAAAAGGACTGTAAATTTATAACAATGCATATAACTCCATACGTTGTTATAAAAATTTCTTTAAAGAAACTATTTATAGGCATAGGCAAATAAATGATCACAAAGATGGTACGTGAACAAAACACATAGGTATGCATATGAAAATACAAGAGATTTACATAAAAAAAGTTTATAATATAGTAATTCCTAGGGGATGAGACTATGGGTGACTTCATTTCCTCCTTTGCACCTTTATTTCCCAAAGCTCTTTAAAATTAAAACCTTCATGATGGAAGCCATCACTTACTGACGGTGGCACTGTGTTAGGCCTGTGGGTACAGCATCCCTTTGATCTTAATCACCACGCTCTGAGATGGATGCTGGTTTTGTCCCTACTTTAAAGATGGGAAAACTGAGGTTGCCCAAGATTACCCAGCCTAAATGACAAAACCAGATAGTCTGGCTGTGGAGTCTATGTGCTTAGCCACTCTAAGCACACAGAGTGTAACGTCTGTTTCTCAAATAGAACACCAAAATGTCCCTACTTCCAATATTAGTTCACATTTGATCTTTACATACACAGGGACTGTCCTTGGATTGTGGAATACTGGGACTGCTAATGTAAGAGAACACTGTCAACTCACCCAAACACCCTTTCCTTGCTTGGGAGTGATGGGGGAGGAGAGTTCAAAATGGACTCCTTTTTTTGTCTTCAGAGACAGGATCTCACTATGTTGTCCAGGCTGGTCTCGAACTCCTGGCCTCAAGCAATCCTCCTGCCATGGCCTCCCAAAACACTGGGATTACAGATGTGAACCACTGTGTCCAGCCAAAAGTGGATGTCCTCATTTGGATCTCTTCAAACAGGTGAGAAGGGGAGAAGTGGGCACAGGAAGCTGTTGCAAAGAACTGGAAGGTAGACCCAGGATCCTGATTATTGAGCAGTTTCATTATAGATAAATGTACTCATTCATTCCTTCCTTCAGTATGTATTTAGAAGTCACTATGTATCAGACGCTAGGGAGTCCCTGATAAACAGTTCTCGGCTTACATTCTTGTAGGGCAGAGAGACCACTAACAAATAAAATGTTAAGTGGTAAAAGGTACTCAAAAGCAATATAAAGCATGGCCAGGTGTGGTGGCTCATGCCTATAATCCTAGCACTCTGAGAAGCTGAGACAGGAGGCTTGTTTGAGGTCAGGAGTTCGAGAGTAGCCTGAGCAAGAGTGAGACCTTGTCTCTACTAAAAATAGAAAAAAATTAGCCAGGCACAGTAGCATGGGCCTGCAGTCCCAGCTACTCGGGACACTGAGGCAGAAGGATCACTTAAGCCCAGGGATTTGAGGTTGCTGTGAGCTATGATGATGCCACAGCACCCAACCCAGAGCAACAGAGCAAGACTTTGTCTCAACAGTAACAAAAAAAGTAACATTAAGCAAGAGGAGAGTGGTGTGTGTGCATCATTTTGGATAAAATAACGATATTAGAGTTAAAAGGATATGTTGTAGATTATATACTGCAAGTTCACAGTTTTCAAACACACTCAGCAGTTGCTGAAAAACACATTTGGTGTGTATGGGGTGAGGGATGATTCTGAGGAATTCACCACTAGCTACAGGTCCAGTAAAAAACTTCAAATAAGACAAATTGAAGAATAGCCTCACTTAGACTCACTGATCTGAGAAATGCAGTTAAGAGTACTTTTTGATGTTAATAAGGTATCTCAAAATCTATCTTTTTTCCTTTTTCTTTGAGATAGGTTCTCACTCTGTTGCCTGGGCTAGGGCCACAGTGGCACAATAGGTCACTGCAGCCTCAAACTCCTGGGCTGAAGCGATCCTCCTGCCTCATCCTTCCAAAGTAGCTAGGACCACCATGCCCAGCTAATTTTTTAAAATCATTTTTTGTAGGGATGGAGTCTTGCTACATTGCTCAGGCTGGTCTCGAACTCTTGGCCTTAAGTAATCCCCCTGTCTCAGCCTCCCAAAGTGCTGGATTAGAGGTGTGAGCCACTGCCCTCGGTCAAAATTTACCATTTCTTCATATCTAGAATCACAAATTGTCTTTCAGATCATAAAATACAGTCAACTATATGTATAGCTTGCTGATACTGTTATCTCAGGTGTGAACTTAGAGGTCCATGTGTCTAAGGACTGCCACAGTGCTGTCTTCTCCCTGTCATATTCATTGAAATCAACAACTTGAGAGAGGAGACCAAGCAGACCCAACCATCCAAAGAGCACATAAAGCTAAGAGCACGTGGTAGAAAGAATCAGGACGGGGGGGGGGGGGGGGGGGGGGCGGTGCGCAGATCTAGCCAAGTTGGAACAACAGGCCCAAACTAACAAGACAAAATTTTAGAAGGATAAATATGAAATCCTGTACGTTCAGGCAACCGGCTAAACCAACAGAGGATGGAAGAGACTGGGATTAATATTATAGCAGTTCATGCCAAAAAATAGAAATAAAAATACCCAGGGGTTTTACTGACTACAAATTCAGAAGCCTCAAGCTGACATGGTGGCGACAGGTGTACTCTACATCTGTGGGAACTTCAGCAGGTTCCCAGCCCCATCGCTTTCTCTGTCTGCACGAAGCATGTCATGGGCCACTCTGCGGAGTCTCGCAGGGGGACATGCAAACAAACTGGGGGACTGTCAGAACGGCTGACCGCAAACAGCTCAGGAGAGCAGGAGACAGAAGACCTCCTGCAGGGCAGGAGAGCTACACGCAACTACACAAAACCCTGCCTGCCACATCCACGGAGGATTAGCTGGCTTCAGGGCTGAACCAGGGGTAATAAAGGTAATTCGGAAGGAATTAGAGTTGGGGTCCACATAAATGAAAATTTTTCTCTAGATTATCGAAGTTCCCAAATGGAATGTTTATGCTGGGCATCACTGCATTCCTGCCTTCCCTGGTTCTGTGCATGGAGAAGGGGTTTTGCTGTGGCCAGGAGGTTCCATCAGGCAGCCTTTGAAAGGTGGAGATTCTTCTCATTCCTGGGTGATCAATCCGGTTATTCAGCCAGCTTGAACTTTCTCCTTTGCGTCTCGCTCTGGCCACACATTGCAATTCTGGGGTTATCTCACTGCTGGGATTATCTGTTGATTTGACTGTCTCTGCCACTAAGCTGTGAGCAGCATGAGATCAGGTTCGTGCGTCATTCATCTCTGTGTCCTCCACATCCGAGACAGAATAGATGCTTCATAAACAGTGGGGAAATTAAGGTAATGGGAGAAATGGTAACACTTTCAGAGAAGAAAAAAGATGATCCCTGAACATATTCCTTTTCTTTTTCTCTTAAGAGATGTCCAGCATAACCACTCTCCACTAAATGGAACTGGGGCTCCTCCAAGTAATGGCCAATTCCTGGGCTGGGGGAGGGAGAGGGCAAGGTGAGCCCGGAGCATCTTCTTGTGCTCAAAGAACGAGGAGGATGTGCCACCACCAGCCAGAGGCAGGTTGGAGGGTCTCCTGCTGGCCCCACCTGGGACACAATGACACAACTGAGCAAGAAAATAAACTGACAGTAAAGAATTGCAACAACCCGATATGTAAAATAAGAATCCGTAAGTCCATGCTTTGAAAAAGAAAAGAATAAATGTGGGAGAAGGGAAAGTTCTTCCACAGGGTAGAAACCCAACTAAAAAATGTAGAAGGAATTGTAGAGTTAGAAGATCACTGTTCGGTAACCATTATCATCATCGTAACCATTCAGGAAAGAATCAACAGATATTTAAAGAAAAAAAAAATGGGTAACAGTTGTAGTAGAATATTTACAGTGTCAAAGTAGCTTCCTACAGATGCACCTTAATTACAAAAGAAAAAATAACTTTACAGTGGAGAAACCTGGCAGACACTGCCTTCCTCAAGTGATCCAAGCTCACATCACCAGCAACGAGACACGGACATCACGTGCCCCTTGACAGGCTACGCTGGGAAGCACACAACGGCCCTGCCCTGGTATTCCTTCCAAAAATGCAAAACCTGAATCTCATCGTGAGGGGACATCAGACAAATCCCAACTGAGGACAGTCTACAGAACGTCCCACCATCTTCACAAATGTCAGTGTCGTGAAACAGAAAGACTGAAAAATGTCTCAGATTAAAAGACGTGACAAATGAAGGTAACACGTCACCTGGGATTTTCTTTTTCTACAAAGGACATAATTGGGACAACCGGCAATATCTGCAAGCTTTGGACATGGGCCAGTAGTAGTATATGAATGTTAATTTCCTAATTTTGATGACTGCATTGTGGTTATATAAGAGAATGTCTTTGTTTTTAAGAAATGCACCCCACCTTACTTAGAGGTGAAAGGGCATGATGCCTCAATTTTCAAATGGCTTAGGGAGTATTACGTGTGAGAGTGTACACATGTATTGTGTATACATATGTGTGCATATGTGTATACACACATATATTCAGACACAGAAATGGCAGGAATTAATATGAGATACTGTTAACACAGGGTATGAGAATTCTTTCTTCTCTTCTTACAACTGTCCTGCACACCTGAAATTATGTCAAAAGAAACTGACCAAAGTAAAATTCTACATAGTAAAAACCTCCAGAAATACGTATGAATAGTCAACCCACCCTGATATGCGTATCTTTGTCTCTATATGAAATTCATTCCTTACACAGCTTCATGGAAGGGAGGAGGCTTCGAGGCTGGATAGGGTGGTACAAACAGACAAGAAGAAAAAACTGGTTTTCTTTTCCTCCAGCCAAGAGGCTCCTAGGTAGAACCCATGAGTTGGAGAAGACAAATAAATGTCCATTCTATCTTGGGTGGAATTTTAAACAACACGATACTGAGCCATTCACCCAAGACACCCATGATTCTGACTTTGGGCAGATTTCCCTATCTTTGGGAAATGCAGATCTAAGTCAAAGGATGAGAGTAGCCACCAGAAAAAAAGAAGAATTCCAGCAGTCTAGAGTGTGAGCACTGTTAAATCCAGGCTAAAACATACCAGCGAGAAAAACACACAATAATGAATAAACTATCCCCTCACTAACCCCACCTCCTCAAAAACACAAACAAAAACATTGAGGAGAAGCGAAACACCAAAGGCAACCCAGATTCTAAGATAAGTTGAAACCTCCTTCAAGGGGCAAAGAAATGATACCCACATCTGTTCAGCTTGGAATCCACTGAAGAGCCACATGCAGTTCCACTCTGTGCTTTATACAACAACAGTGTCTGTTGCTGCTGCGCATACGTCAGTAAGTGCTAGACCATAAATAGGTGAGACTCCATCCGCTTGGTAGCAATGTCCCAGCAGCCATAAGAACTATTCTGTCACCGTGGCCAGGTCAGAGAACACACAGGCGCTTGATCAGGCCCCTCGTGCTGCAGGAGGGCCATTGCCTGGAAGGCCCAAAGAGTCGCCCAGGCCCTGGGCTTCATGTTTGCTAATAAGTGCATCTGTGCTATTTCCAGCGTGAACATAAATCAGCCTGGAAGTGAAAACTGCTAGCTCAGCCCGTTCTGCAGGGAATCCACAACCACCGCGATACTCTGGTTGCAACGCAGTCATGGAGGAAGAGAGGAAAGAGTTGTGAGAGGAGAAGCAGAGCTGGGTCCAGGAACCCCGGCTGTGTGTGCTGGAAGAGACCAGCTGGTACTTAAAGGAATAAGATTTTTTTCTTTTTTACTATATATACAGATATACCCAGCATTCAACAACTACCAAACCCATGAATATAATAACAAAATGCAAGACAAACCAGCTATTACTTACACTCTGGCTTGTTCTAAAAAAGGATCTGGGGCAACTGAACCAGTTACGCAGTAATTGTAGCCCGACACTTAGGCATTTAAGCATCCACCCTTGGTCACGGGGAGGCCCTTCTGCCATACCCTGAAGACAGAAGGCCAGCATCCTCGGCCCGTCATGACTTGACTGTGCTCCTCACCTGAATTTAATCACCATAAAGCCCGGGCCCCCTCCCAGATGTGAAGCAGCACCTCCTTTCACCCAACATGGTAGCTTCACCCAACCGCGCCGACCGCCCCTCCCACGCGGCAAGCACGCAGCTCACAGTCCCAATCTTCCGCCACCTCCTGGCGCCTTCTGGCTAAACTGGACACCTTCCCACGCTGACTGTAACCAGCGTGTTCCTTTGCCAGCATCCAAAAGTTTTTCATCTCTTCTCCATTTCCTCAAAGTCCCTCACAGAAGATCCCATTTCTGAGCTTTCCATCCTTGCTCCTGGGCTGCAGAGCAAAAGCTAGAAGGCAATGTAAAAACATGCCATCTGGCCCATTACAGCTTCAATCTGGCATCTCATGATGTTCAATTTATTTTAAATAACTTCTCCTGATTAAAGGAATGTGAGTTCATTATAAAAAATCTGAATACATACAAAAGACTCAATAGCTCCAGTAAAAATCACCTGCAAGTCCACCACCCAGAGAGCTGGAGAACCATGGTAGGTGGAGAGTTTTTCAGGCTTTTTTGCCTCTGCTTGTCTGTAGTTACAGATTTTCTTTTACCAATCTCTGATCGCACTGCTCCTTACATGGGCTGCCCTTCTAACTTGATTTAGCATGAAATTTTTCCTATGACATTACATAGTCTCTTCAGTTAGAACTAATGACTGTATAGATACTACATCCTATAGACTAGCATAATTACCACCAAATGCTATTACTAGACATTTAAACAATTCCCAATATTTTGCTAATTCTGCAAGAAATGCCCATAAATCTCTGTACACATATAATAACCAAACCATAAAAATTAATAACAGTTCTACTGTGCACCTGGTAGGACCAGGCATGGTTTTAGGCATTGTTTTTTTGAACACATTATTTCATTTGATCCTTGCAACAGCCCATTTTACAGATGAGGAAATTGAGGCTTAGAGGGCTAAGTACCTTGCATAACCTGCACACAGGTTAGTCAGCCTTTGAAGTCAGGTAAGCCTCTCTTACTACTCTAAAATCCGCGCTCTTAACTGTGACATTCCATCTCTATTTCCTTAGGATTCATTCCTGGAAGCAGAATTGCTGACTCAAAAGCCAGAAACATTTAAGATCCCTAAGGAATGTGTCAAACTGTCCACCATGAAAGTCCTTTCAACTCCTGCTTGCACTGGTACATGAGCATCAATTTTCCCACACCCTCATCAACAGTGGCTATTATTTTTGTTTAAAAAGTCAATTTGGCAGGCAAAAAATAGCATCTCATTTTAATTTACGTTTTTTTTTTTTACCAGTAAGAACCTATCTGCAGATACTTACTGGCAATCTATATTTCTTTCGTGAATTGCCTGTTATTTCTAAGGCAAGAGTATGTTGTCCTTTCCTTGCAATTAACGAGAGGGCTTTCTAGGACTTTGCTGGCGATCACTCAACTCCCTACCAGAGTCCACTGTCCCATGGGCTCCTGGACGCCAGCCAATCTGAACTACTCACATCGCCAGTTTGGCCTTCCTCGGATCTCCACTCCTGCAAACAAGCAGACCCTGCCCACTGCCTCACTTTCTCAACATCCACCTTTCTAAACTCAGGTGCATTCCCCCTCCTTTATGTGATTGCAGAGGGCTACATTGCATTAGTAATTTTTCAGCTTTGCTGTGTAGCAGAACCCACTGTGGGACTTAATGGAAATACACACAGATGTCAATCCCACCCCAGAATACAGGAGTGGGTCTCTGAAGTGAGGGCTGGGCATCTGCTTCACGTGTGTTAGAAAACTGTATGTCTCCAAGATCCGGTGCTCTCTCCAAGGTCGCCAATGTCCTCCTGGTCTGAGTCAATGGCTTGTCCTCTTCTACTGTCATCTTCTTCTATCTCCCCTGCGCTCAAAACTGTTGACTCTTCTCCTGAAGTCTTGTCCCCCCTTTGCTTCTCTGACACGCTTTTCCTACCTCTCCGATCACTGCATTGCCTGCCCTCTTCCCGTTCCTACAGCTCTGCATGAATACACTTTTCCATTTATTCCATAACATTCTCTATCATTTCAACCCACAGAAATCTCTCCTCTCTGTTCTCCTACAGTATTCAAGTATTACCGTACTTTTTCCCCTTAGGCTCTCTGCTCTTATCACTGTACATCAACTACCTTAACTACTTCTGTGGTTTCAATTACTGAAATTATGAGTTGACTCCCCAACAAAAATTTCCATTCCTGACTTAGCACTGGAATATGCGTCTCTTACTTTCAGCAGACCACAAGCCATCGGTAAGAGGCTAGTTTTCTATCACTCAAACTCAGCAACGGCTCAACACATCCAAAGAGAACTGCCCCTCACTGACTGCCCCGGTCTCTCTGGAATGAACTTTTGGTACCATCTTAGCAGAAAACAGAAAGAAGAGATCGGTCTGGCCTTTCCAATGTCATGTCTATCCCTATCCAAGAACCAATTACCAAAACATGCAAACTTAAACACCAGGCTGGTTTCAAAACTCTAATATCTACCCCTTAACACTACTATGCAATCATCTGTCTCACTTCCTTCCAATGAGGAGGGTCTCCTCTCCATCATCTCCTCCTCCTTATACATTCTTGCCTCTGTTCCTGCAGCCCCAGGCCCTTTGAATATCCTTTCTCTCCCTCAACATTTATCCAAACCTGGGATGTTCGTTAAGAAGCACAAGCTCAAGGTTTACTTAGGCAATAAAAATCCTCTCCTATCATTCAAGCTCATGACAATCTCTCTCCTCTTCTATGCTCCTATAGTAATGGTCATCATGTCTGTCACTAAAGCAATCTCTCCTCATTTGACTTTGGTTGCTGTATCTCTCCAACTAGACTATAAGCTGCTTGAGGGCAAAAATCAGCTTGTATTTGTTTATCTCCTAGCACAGTGCTGAGAACATAGTATGGGAAAAACTACTTGATTAATTGTACACTTTCTATTTTTAGGAGACATCTTAAATCACCTTAGTGGGAACATGTTGATCTCAATATTATATATGTATATTATATACACACATATATATATGATCTAAAAAGACCCAACAATCCTAATCCTGAGGCTCAGGTACCCTGAGTATTTCATTGTTTTGTGGCTTATGGCATTAGGTTTATTATTTCTTATTCCAAAATTACTGAAGGCCTGAAGTCTGCAGAGGCAGCCCTCATTCTAAGCCATTTTAAATAGTTGGTCAATGAAACAGAAATCCAGTAAGCCAAGCAAATCTCTAAATACAATTCTGTTTAGAAGAAGGAAAAAATCAGGTATGAACTGTATATATGCAAGTGAACTCCTGGGTTTCTGCCGCTTGGAAGGGGTTATCAAAGCCACGTTCTCTATTTCAAGAAGAAGATGCGTCTACTACGGTTCCTGAATTCTTACTAGGTAGTTTCTTAATCCGCAGAATAGTAACTTGAATAGTAGAAGTAACTGCTACAGTTCAAGGCTGCACAAACCCAGGAGAAAGTGAACTTGGGCAGATTCTTCGTTTGCACTTACAGTTGCTAGAATGCAGGTAGAAGCAGCCATGGGCCTCAAGTTTTCTGTATACAGATCTGATCTACATGACAACAAATGAGTAACATACTACCCTGCTTTTCTTTGGTCCTGCAGCAGCTACTTCCAGCACCCAGGAAACCCATCCAACTTTCTTAGAGGAAATATGTCCCCTCCAGTAACTCCGCCAACTGGTATCTGCAGGGCAATGGGGAAGCCGGGTAAGGGTGCGGTGAGAGGTGGCTTTGAGCAAAGGAAAGTCTTCCCCTGCAGGGATCTCCAAAGCAACTCTTTGTAAAAAGGAGTGTGTTTTCCTCCCGGTAGGAAGAAAGCCACACGGTGGGCTCACCACGAGCAGCTCGCTCTGGCACAAGGCTCCGGAATTGGCACCGTGACAAAGCAAACAAGGGCTGCCCTCGGAAGACTCATTAACAGGGCGGCACAGGCACAGTGAGTCCTTCAGATGGCCCCGGCCGGTTAGCACAAGCAGCCTTTCGAGCAGTGAGAGCACAAGGGACCACTAAACACGGCAGGAAGGGATGCTGTAAGGGGGACCATCGGCAAGCAGATGAAGAGAGGACCCTCCCCTGAGCCCCAGCAAAGGCAACCCCCCCCCACACACACACGCACACACACACACAGTCTGCCCTGTGCCCCCAGGAAGGGCGTGGCTTGGGTGAGCACCCTCAAGAGACCCCTCAGTTGTGTGTGCCATGCTGCCCCCAACTTCCCATTCGGAGGGCACGCTGCAGACAGCGATGCCAGCGCAGATTCCCTCCTACATAACCCATGTTACTATGCTGAAGACTTGAGAAGCGTATTTCATGATGGGCAGTCCTCAAATCCTAGCGGCCTAGGGATCTATTTCCAAATTCAATTCTCCTCCTGATGGCAAAGTGCCAACAGTGGCCAGAACCAGGACCAAGACGAGGCAAGGGCTTTAAGACCAACTGAAGGGGGCGCAGATCCTGTTTGCCCTCCAAGTGCATTTGAAAGATTTCCAAATTCCAATGCTTCAAACACAAACGGGAGGGAGAAGGGGGTAGGCGGGGCAGGGAGGGGGGTAATGAACCTTAATCGTATGTCCCATTCTTCACGCCCCCTTCTCTATCCCACATGATAATTACAAAGCCCACTATTTGCACTGTTACTTTTAATCAAGAAAAACATATTGGGACATATTTACCATTGCCTACTTCAAAGAGCGGCTTTGGTAATTGGGCAAAACAACAAAGGAAAATCTCTTCTTAAAGTGTAAAGATCCAAGACTTCACACTTCCTTATTAACTTCCAGAAGCCACCCAAAGAACCAAGTAATCACGGTTCATAATTACACCCTGACAGACTAGGCCAAAATGGCACAGATGGTCTTTCTCCTCTTGCTGCTCCAAATGCTGCTTTGGGGTCAACAGCTGCTATGAAGAATCACCAGGGCCACGTTAAATAGTACTTGGATTAATTATGCTTGAAAGTCTCTTATCCGAGCACTGCTAAGACCAAACAATTGAGTTTGGGAATGAGTGTGGTTACATATTTTTCCTTAATGGCTTCCTGAACACCCTGGTTAGGTCTGGTCCCAGGGGGGAAATTGCCAGTTCAAGTCATAAAATGTGATCAATGTAGATCAAGACCCTGTGCTAAGTGTCTAGGAAGAGAGAAGAGAAACGTATTTGTGCAAACACACAAACATGAAAGATGCATGCTTGCATAAAGAACCTCACCTTCCTTTCTGAAAGTGCACCCTCTCTTCTCCTTTTGTGCCTAGAGCTCTGCTCACCTCACCAAAACTTTCGCCCAGCAGTTCTACCCTCGCGCAGTGCCAGAACAAGAGAAAATTTGGGGACCTGTTCCTGCCACTCCAAAAGATTCCCACTTCAAGCCGTGGCAAGATTGGGGAAATCGAAACAGGCTGGTTAATGGGGCCAGTTTCTTTGGCCTCAATAATACAAAGGCTACTGGAGTTCCGGCCCTATTGGTCTCAGTTTTAAACTCCCATGCAGAATGCTTACCCAAAAACTCACTGGCTGCTCTAACGACTTTTATTCATTCACACAACAAGTATTTATTGAGTGCCTACAGCATACACAGCACCCCTCCTATCAATGTAGTCTTCTCCTAGCTTGCTCTCAGTAAAGTCCAGGCATGCAAAGGAAGAATCTGGAAGGCACCGAGCAGGGCACCTGTAGAAACGGACTCAGTGCTGCACACAGCTGCCAGGATTCACTGTATCACACAATTACCTGGGTTACTGCTTCCCCCATTCCAGAGTCTTCCTGCTCTGATCCCAGAATCTGTCCTTCTATTAGTCAGGTATGCTCACAGTGATCTGACCTCTACCATGCTTAAAAACCTGATTTGACTATTGAAACACGTGGTTTGACCGGTTGAGCAATGGCCCTGAGACCCTCTGGGCCTGGGGACCACAAAAGTCCCAAGACTTTGGTTCATCTCTCCTGGTCCCCTAGAAGTTCTCATCCCTCGTGGGTGGTCCTGCCCTCAGTTCACATGGGAGCCACCAGCTAAAGGAAAGGCAGGGATGTCTGAGATTGACCATTTTTGACAGCCCGACGTTCCCTCCCTGCAGGATGAAAGGCACGCTGTTCCGCAGACACCTCTGAGAAACTGTCAGAACCATGCAACTGGCCTCCACACAAGCATTTCTTCTCCTTTGATGTCGCTGAGTTGACAAGCAAGGGTATGATTTCCTTTCCACGGGCTCCTCTTAGGTAATCCAACAGGTTTCACACTTCTTCACCTGCCCTTTGTGTTCCCATCCTGGTTTCTCTGGCCTTGGTTCCTCTTTGGGCTGGGCCTTGTGACGTTACAGGCTCCACACACATAAGCGGCAGAACGTTCCAGAGGCAGCGTCCAGCCTCCCGCAGTCTTATTAAGAGGTGCTGGGGTCGGCGTTGTCGACAAGTTCACCACCCTCCACGAGGTGGTGTCTTGGCCTAGCTTTCATGTGACCAAACAGTGTCCTTTTATGGAGTGTCATGCTCATGACACGTACTGAGAGTTATGGGAATGGTGCAGAGGACAGAGTCTTGTTCTTAATGGACTTATAATTGAAGCATAAAGTCTAGGAATTAAAATGAACCACCTCTGAGAAGTCTATTCAGCAACCTTTGCTTGGCTTCGAGTTGCCCCCCAACCGTCAGCTCCCTGCCACAGGTCAGGGGAAAAAAAACCACACTCCACACAGGTGAACAGGAGGGGCTGCGATTTCTAGGTTGCATTTGGTGTCTACCTACAGGGGACTCCGGAGGACAAAAAAAAAAAAACAAAGAAAAAAACAAAAGCCACACCAGTATGTCCTTATCACATGGAAATTCTACTGACCCCAAAAGTAGGGCGGCAAAACCTGTGCCCAATTTCAAGCCATCCACACATGGGGAGGGGGCTGGGTGATGGAATTCAGGGGAAGTTAGGGGAAAAAAAAAGGAAAAAAAAAAAGGACCAGGGATTTTCTTCTTTCTTTTTTTTTTTTTTTAAAGGGACTCTTTCCTAAGCATTCATTACCCAGCCCCTTCTGCCTCTGGGATGGAAAGTGTTACTCAGCTGCAAGACCTCTTGCTAATTGTGGGTTTTTATTTTTATTTCCTATTACCCTCTCGCACGCCTGATGAGATTATTTTACCGGAACTGACACAGCTGGAAGCAGCAGGCATACGTGGAGCCTCTGAGGAGGTGATGCAATTTCATTTTCATTGATCAGAAATCAGCAGGGCAGTAAGTGATGGGAAATTCCATTAGAAGAAAACTTGCGAGCTGTGGGCCTCAACTTCCTAGCCACACCCAGGACCCCCAGAGGTCCAGCCTTCCTCTGGACGAAGTCCACGCTAAGCAGAGTGATCAGAAGCACTCTCCTCTGAAGAGCCACGGAAGGACCAGTGCCAGCCACACTGCTGGCTTGGGAGAGCATCTGCAGGGCTCCTTGACCCCACAGGGCCCCTCTGCTCTTCTCTGGGATTATAGAAAAGTTTCCCAGGAACCCGGGACAGGCTCCCTGACAGCCAATCCCCACAGCCCCTCAACACTAGTGCTTATGGGATCCAAGCGCCAACTAACAAGAAAAGGGAAGGTCACGAAGCAACAGTTGTAAATATGTCCCCCAACCACTGGCACTGAACTAGGTGCTCAACACGAAGGAACTGCAGTCCTCCCCTAACCCCCCAGGGTGAATGTTCTCTCTCCTTCACCTGCACAGACCAGGAGGCACACCCAGGAAGGTCAGGGAGAGACACCTGGTATCCACACTCGCCTGAGGGTCAGCCCAAACTCCTATCACCAGCAAAGGCAGGCTGCGAGTCCCCAAGACAGCTCACACATAAGACTTAAGAGAAGATGAAGCACATCTGATTGACTAGTTTATTTTTTTCCAGATGTAGTAGATGCCAGATTCTGATGCATCCGCCTCCATCTGCCACAACACCTCAAGAACAGCGCTCCTGTGTCCAAGGCTGGAATCACAGGCGAACTTCTCTTCAGAATGCACAGAGTAGCTACTGCTTGTGCAGTTAAGACCCCCTCCAGCTGTCTGCCCAGCCAATACTGCTTTACTTACTGAAGGCCTATGGAAAAAAACAGTGCAGGTTCTACAAAAATCACCACCAGCTGGGTGGCTCACCAGACCTCTGTTGACTGTTTCACCATACAAAATGTGCATCAGAGAAGAAACAGGCCACAGCCTCAAAATTAATACTGCTCCAAACAGCTCCTCACCATTAAAACGGGAAATTTTCAATGCGTAAGTGACGACAATGTGTCAGACTAAAATCTACTCGTACGCTTCTACTGAGCACCTCATCGGTGCCTCGACAAAGCAGAGAACACGTAAGACGTGGACCTCGGCCTCGATGAGCTTACAGACTAGGTGAGAGTTGCAGAAGAACACCCAGCACACAGTTGTTTATTGGTGCTGTTTACAAAAATATACAACATCATAGCACAGCTGGCGGCCAGGGTAAAAGAAGAAAGAAAAAACAGAAGTAGAGGAAAATTTGAGCCAAAAATGAAGCCTAAAATGCATACAATAAGAACCTACACAGTGAGTCACAAAGTTAACTCTAAGCTTCCTAAAAATCAAGAAGAGAGAAGCATACTAACCTAGTTATTTACATGGTTCACAATGTCCAAGAGGAACAGAACAAGCCACCTGGTCGGGATGATTTAGTTCCAGTAATTTCCCAATTGTCCAAAGTGGGGTAAGACTGGGAGCAAGCAGGGCCTGCAACCCCGTCTCCCCGATCTCTTTGGGAGGTAATAATGAGCATACTCGAGTGTGAAGCCGTCTAGTCTCACTTCTTCCTTTGATGGACAAGAATAATGACCCCAGAGGGTGTTAGTGGTTTGCCAAAGGTCAGGCGGCTGGTCAGTGGCGGAGCTCGGACCAAGACCTGGGTCTCTTCGCACCACACTCACACTGTTCTTCCCTCCACGTGTGTCTGTCCTCCAATATCTTTTACACTCCCAGAGCTGGCTGGTGGGTGGGGGCGCACACGGAGGCTGGGGGAGGAGGAGGACGGTGCTAGATCAAAAGAGACCCTAAGAACCAAACAACTAAACACACCTTGTAGACTTCATCTGGATATCTATTCTAACCAACCAACTGGAAAAAGCTACTTGGGGGACAATGAGATAAGTCTGAATCTAGATTTGGGGTTACACGCTTTTAAGAATTTGTCAGTATTGTCAGGGAACAATGGCATTATATTTACATTAGGAAATGATGACACATCATGATATCTTTGACTTTACAGTATTTCAGCAATGCACAAAAAAGTTCATTGTCAAGTCTAGGTAATGAAGCTATAGAAAAATTTGCCTTCACATTTGGGAATGATACCAATTAGATATCAGACTGAGGCGGGGGTGGGGGGAGAGGATGGGTGTATGCCTAAATGATGAGTGCGTTGCGCACCGTCTGGGGAATGGTCACGCTTGAAGGTGCTGACTCGGGGGGAGGGCGGTGTATACCTACATGATGAGTGCAAATGCGCACTGTCTGGGGAATGGGCACGCTTGGAGCTCTGACTTGGGGGGACAGGCAGCACATGGGCAACGTATGTAACCTGAACTTCTGTATCCCCATAATAAGCTGAAATTAAAAAAAAAAAAAAAAAGAAAGAAAAATTTGCCTTATTATTCTCTTTATTTTTACCTTTTTGCCTTAAAAGTGACCATAAGCTAGCAGGGGCATGTTCTGAAAGAAGAGCATTGACCAGGACCAAGGTACTCAGACTTGAGTTGATATGTTCATGACAAGCCAAGACTTTTTTTTTCCCTCCCCCAAAGAAACATGAGTTCTCCTTTCTTTGGAAGAGCTTTCCTTCCTGAGAACTCCCTCAGTTCCCACTATCTCTGAGGCCCCTTTTGAAACTCACCATCTACTGAATCTACCCCCTATTCCTATCCTTAGACACCAAGGACACCAAGCCCCACCATACTGCTCATGTTCAGAAGAGAAGAGAAAAGACAGCACACATCCCGCTCTAGGCACAGTACCTGACATAATTACAAGCGGTACCTATCGTCATTACCGAGCAAAGATAAGCCTATTTACAAAAGTTAATAGCCTAAGAATACACAACAGCTTGATTTAGAGCTTTGAGTCGAACTGATTAAGAAAACAAAAAAAATGCTTGCCTTGAGAAGTTAAAAGCCTCCACCTGTTGATTTAATGCATTAAAAATTATCTGTAACACTTTCAATGAGTTTACAAAACAAGGAGATGTTTACCAGCCATTGTTTTGGGCACCCTGTCTTTTATCTCAGCATGGATGTTTCCTAAGCCACCTTAATTACTCTGTAAAGCCTGGACTGCTTCCCACTGGGCTGCTGCTCCAGTGCTGATCTGTAGGTAAATGGCCGAGTGGGAAGTGAGGCCTCTTGCCACATGTGGGCCCACACTCCCCCATCATCCAGCGCACCCTCCCTCTGACTTCGAAAGGCAGTCACCACGCTGTGGACCCCTGAGAAACACTCTGTGCATCAGACTTTTTCCACAGTGGCATCGATATTTGACCAAGGGCACAGTCACACCCAGCACCAACCTCCCAAGAAACAATAAACAATGCACGTTCCATTCATACAATGCTTAATACACTTTTCGAACACTTTTATCATTTGACCTCCAACAATCTCTTTAAATAGCCAGAAAGGGAATCAGATTTCATATTTCACAGGTTTTTAAAAATTACATTCAAACACTCCAGGGATGACTGTGGAGTCATTCTTTCTCAAGGTCCCCCCCAGCGGGCCAGTGGCACAAGGATCAGGACCCAGGCTCCAGGCCTCCACTCCAGCGGTTTTTTTCTCTGTGAAGACATCACTTCCTCAAAGAGAGTCACCAACTTGCAGAGAAACAAGAAGGATAAAGACAGAGATCAACTTTCTGCATGAAGAGAGCCCCAAGCTTCCAAATCCTTCAAAAACACATTTCATCTAAATAAGAGAAAAAAAAATATGAGCATATCAAATACCAAAAAAAAAAGGTATTTCACCAGTCACACTTAAAAAGCAGAACAAGGTCACCAATAACACCAAATATTGAGCTGCTCCGCCCAGACCAGAACCCCGATGGGAAGACATTAAATTGTAAACTTTTATATAGCTCAGAGCATTGGAGGAACAGGAAAACAAACCCAGGAAAGCGGCAAATGCCGAGGCAAGGGTCTTTGGCCATAAAAAAGGATGAGACATGAGTAGGCCAGTGAGATTCCTCCTAAAGACCCTCACTGTGCAGACACCACCACCAGAACAGCCCAACCACTCGGCTCAGAAGCCGTCTGTAAAGACAAGTAACAGGTGCCGACGTGCAGGGGCTCCCCGTGACCCAGGCTGCACTCAGAGGGGCTGGTGTCTATGCGGAGTTCAAGCTGAGACCACGGTTTCACATGAAGGGTGACAGTGGCCACAGTACTGCTGTATCACAACCCCACAAACGTGCACATGTCTACATGAGACCAGAAAGAACGAAACTGTCTTCATTCCCATCATGAACGTCACTTATCCCACCGCTGAGAGCAGTCTCTTTGGTCTACTGTCTGCAATCATGGGGCAACCCTCGGAGCCCGGTTCCTACCATGACAAAAAACAAGGCTTATTAGGCAACTTAACCACCAACCACCATGAGAAGCTAATCAACTGAGCTGACACTTTTAGGAAGAGCATTAACGCTCAAAATAAAACTTTCCAATTTATAGCAACAAGGTAATCTGGGCAGAAGATGGGTAGGGGCAGTGGTGACCAATCCTTTGACATCCCAGTGGGATGGAGAGTGACCTTGTTGGGTGGGGTCAAGAGACAAGGCTCGTGTAAGCCATGGCCCTGTGTGAACTCCCCAACCACAGGTAGAAGATTATTCTCACCAGCTCCCCTGGGGATAGAGGAGACCTACCATTCCTCCCTGGGGCCCTTCCCTCACCAGCACAGGCCTGTCTCACTGACATGTGTGGGCTTGGCCCCTGCCAGGAGGTAGAAGGCGGCCCTGCTCAGCAAGGCTGTGGTCTGGTACTCAACTCCAATCTTGCCATTACTCCTCTGGCTGCACCGGTTACAGTATATGGCCTTCCATCTTGCTGCCGAACCCCATGGCCAGGCTTCCTGGCCCTCTCTCCTGCATGGACCCTTGACCGGTTGGGGCTTAAATCCCATAGGCAGGAATCCTATACACCTGTGACCCTCTTGCCTATACCTGCCCTCACCCTACTCATCTCCCTGCTGGCTTTCTCCCCATCTGACACTTTCAATCCTGGCTGCTCCTGGGCAGCCACGGGGAATCAAGAAGCCTCCTCAAAAAAAAAAAAAAAAAAAAAAATCACTCCTGAGGTGTGGCAGATGGCTTCCTGTTAGAGATCAGTATCACTCAGGTCGAGCAGCACTTGTGCTGTGGGGTCTGCAACACTGAAGACCCCTGTGACAGTCTACAGTAAGCCCAAAGGGGCTAAGGCCACCCCCAGGCCACAAGAGAATTCACATATATAAAATTTTTATCTATACATACATTTATATACATATGTATATATGTACCTATATAGTATATATGTATATACCTATTTACACAAATATGTGTATATACCTATATATACGCACATCTCTCATTTAAAACAAAACAAAATAGAGCAATTAAAAGAGAAATACCATAGAAAGCTAACACACACCCCCGCTACCATCACCATGACCCCACTGGCAAGACCTTGTCCCAGAGTTTGTGATGGCTGTCACTTAATACTACCCAATCCCTAAATGGCAGGGTCTGCCTACTGCCTTGTTCTGGGGACTGGACTCCAGCTGCTCTCTTAGAGCAAACTGTCCTTGTCACCATCATTTCATCGGGAGGAAAAGGGAATGTAAACATGAACCAGATCAGAGACAGGGCAGCCAGGGAGGGCGATATCATCTCCAGCACTGTGTCATCTTATGGTCAACTATGTAACTGCAGACATATACTGGTCCAGGGGAACCTGAATCCCAGAACTCAATGTGCCCAAATAAGTGGTTTCTCTCGGAAAGCCAAATGCAGATCACAGAACAAATGCCAGAAGAGTCCCAGGAATGCCTGTTGCACAAGGGCACAGGAGCAGGAGTCCTCAATCGAATTCCACTCATGTCAGTTTTTCCCCGGGGGAGGGTGGAGCTGGAGCTCTGAGAAACAGTGGAATGGAGAGACCCAAGGCAGGGAAGAAACTGAATTTTCACTCTTAACGTTCAAATTCCTGAGTCACAGCTGAAACCCCACTGCAATAATTGTTTTAGACACTGTCTATACAGAAAAAGACACCTTTAAAAAGTTGCATTGGCTTCCAGAGCCCCTGCTGAAGCCCCCGCCTTCTCCAGGGCACTCTGAGACAAAAGCAGAGTTTGACTCACTGGCCAGCTGTCAAATCCCGGTCCTGGCTGAGGCTGGGACCAGAGCAGCCTTCCACCCAGCCGTGGAAGGCACAGGCCCTGCCAGCAGAGCAGGGGTTAATGGAAGCTGACCGCAGCACAGTTGTTAAGGTAATCAATACCACTGAGATACTAAAGCAGCATAAGCCACAATATTGATTGCCAAGCAGATGATAAAACTGTTTATTATGATAATTGCAGGGTCCCTGCAAGATGCTCCCAGCGCTTCCTAAAGCTGTTTACAAAACTAATAAAGATTTGCCATTTCAAGGTCTTCCATTTTCACCAGCCCCCTCCCCGTAAACCCTCACCCCCCCAGCCCACCACCAAACAGCAGACCGCGCCCCCAGGCCGTGGACACGCTCCTCCCAGGGACAGGCACTCTGTGGCCTGTCCTGGGTGGAGCCTCACTCCCAGAGCCTCCAAGGAACACACTGTCCTCCTCCCTGCCCCCAGCTCCAGGAAAGGCAGGACGGAAGCACAGCCGACAGCCACTCAGGGCGTTCAGATTTCCTCCTCAGAGCCCGCCATGTGATAATTGTGGGGTTTTATCGACAAGGGGGGCTGCTCAGGGCTCCTTGGGCTGATATCCATTTGTTACAACACATTTGAGAAACCACACCACCTTGGTTTGTAATTAAAACTTCTCTGGAGAACTTGGTGGCCATGGAACTAACTGAACACGGTCAAACGCTGATTCTAGAATGCATTTCCGCCGACACCATGGTGACTTTGGCTGTTGAACCAGGCCCAGGTCTCAAGTTCTATCATGCCCAATGCACCCATTTAGTTTTTATTAGCAGCAGAAATTAACTCCTGCTTGGCCACAAAACACAGCTGTCTGCCTCGAGACCCAAATCTCTGGATTACCATCCCAGGCCCCCACGGTGTGATGTCATGTTCAAGATGAACCAGAACGTGCAGATTTTTCTCAATGGAAGAAGCAAGCATCTCACAGGAAGCATAATAATGTTCTCCCAATTGCTCCAGGAAAAACCCACTGAGACGTGAGATGAAGTATGGTAGCCTCAGGACTGCAAAGCTCTGCAAAGACACCAGAGTGTATTTTCAGAGGGTGAAAGGGGTGGGGGAACCCACGTTTTAAGAAGAACCCAGCAGCAATTCCATCAGCCGCTGGAAAGCTAAGCCCTCATCTCTCACTCAACCCTCAGTAGCTTCGTTCAATCCATGGCAGCCAACAGGACTGTACCTGTAATAGACTCCAACTGAACCTGGCCTTGACAACCACATTTGCAAGTTAGGGGACACTGCTCTGAGAGTGGATGGGCCCAAGGAGGATGATTTGGAGGGAGCTTTTTGTTTGTTTGTTTTTCTCCAGTCAAAGCATGGAGAAATCATTCCCCAGGGCTCCCATCTGTACTGTGCCATCACCACCTTAGCTGAGGTGAGGAAGCCTCTAACCTCCTGATTCTCTCCCTTTTCGGCTGCACCCAGCAGCCCTGGGAGGTCACTGCCCACAGAGCGTGCCTGCGAACACATGCACGGTTCAATTTCGTGAACGTGTAGAGACACGCAGCTCCTTTGTAGACACCTGGCTCTGCCCCACCTACTCCCAATCACACAGAAATCAGAAAACTGGAGCCAGTTTTATGTAGAGTATAATCCCTTTGCCAAAGACCTTGCCATGAACTCACAGATACCACAGTGTGGCTGGAAGGGAAGCACCAGGGATGCGTTTAACCCGGTTACCTGCTCTTACAGGAACTATTTGGCAAGCAGGAATGGCCAGAGGAAATGTGAGGATTCCCTATTACAGCATGTCATGAACAATACGCTCCTGAGCAAAGCGGCAAAGGACAAACAACCACCGTCTGTCTACCAATTCCAAGCTGGACACCCTACTCACTCACATGTGCCCCTGGGGCTCATGTTACAAACACCTCCCTGGATTCGATACCAAAAGAAAGCTTAGTACTAAGAGCGACTAATTCTGCTGTTACCTTTTAACCTCACTTGCCCGTATATAAGCTGTCCTCTAAAACAATAACTTCAACAAAAAATATACCCTAAGAATGATATGGTCCATACTTGGAAACCCGCCCACAATGGCCAGCAGAGCCTGCCTAAGTGCTAAGAACCATTTAGGAGCATTGTAAACCATTAGGGCCATTAGCTCTAATTTGACCTCAACAAAATAAATCAACCCACTAGGAACAAATTTAGAAGCTTTCCAAAGTCAAGTTCTCAAACCCTAAAAGGCTCAGAAGCACAATCTAGGGCAGGGAACAGCCAGCCCTGGAGCTACTCCTCCTGCTGTCTCCCTTCCCTGCAGCTGACCAAAAGGAACATGCGTGGCTGGGACACGGACTGAGGGTCCTTCTCAAGCCACTGGATCAGGAAGCTGTGACCATCAAGAGTCGGCATGCAAGTGGGAGCCCATCTGCCCCAACTGTTTAAGGGAGTTACTCTATTCCTTCCTCTGAGTTCACACCATATACAATTTTCCATCTGCACTGCTCAAAAGTCTTCTTTCAAAAAAAAAAAATAATAGTAATAATGCGGACATTAGATTCATTTCCAAGATATCCTGACTGGCTTTCAATTGTGCTAACTGATTCCCAGCAATGGGTCAGGGTTCACCCAGCCTTTATATCTTTAAATGGGCAGGCATCATATACATTAAGAACCACGATTCCCCCACATTAATATATGTGTCAACACAATAAATAATTTCTCCAACAAAACTTATAACCATCATCATACACCATAAATTTAAATTGCTAAGCCATCGTAATTTTTCATCTTTATTCTTCACTGATAATTACTTACTGCATTTTTGAATACTGATGGCACTGCCTTGACGAAGAAGCAGGAAGTGAAATAAACTACAGCACCATCAACTTCCACCTGCCAATGGGAGAAGCAAGCTAAGAACACACGTACTAGGTAACTGGGAAGTCGATGGGAATAAGTCAACAATGCGTCGGTTGTTTAAAGGATAAAAACATACTGTATAACCATTTCACGAGTCTTTATAGGACAGAAGGAAGAAATAAGCAGCAAGGATGTTGGCAAAACAAGTTCGCGGTAACAGGAGAACCAGGATGCAGCACAGAGAGTTCTATAACCCAAGAGTCTGAATTGCCAAAGGCTGAGTAATCCTTTCCAGCTCCACCCGGCGTGAATTTCCAGGTATCAAATTATATGTTAATTACACGAACGTGAAGTTATATGAGGGGAAGTGGTGTTAGTCAGCACCCGGGGGGTGGAAGTTCAGTAAAAATTTGGTTTTATAAAGCATGTTTCAGGCACAGGCCTGGGGCTCCTCTGACTTGGGAGAAGAGGAGGCATCAGCAGCGAAAGGCCCAAGTTCCCTCTCTCCAAATCTTCCCCTAACAGGGATTCCATGGCCAATTCACTGGACCTGGCTAGCTGAACTTTCCTAACTTACAAAATGGCACAAAGTTCTTTTTCTTTCTGTTCATTTGTTACACAAATCGAAAAAGTGCTACATCTTGGCCCATTTCAGCCTGAGCAGTCCAGAGAGGGGCACACTCCCTAACACAGCAGTGTGGGCAGCGCAGTTCCACTTCCGGTGACGGACGGGAGACCGCTAAACCTCCCAGTGCTGTCCCCCTTGGCAATTCCTGGGGTTTAGGACAGCATAGTGTTCTCCTGGGTCCTGGCCTCTGATGCCGGGGAAACGAGTTGTACCTGTAAAGAGATCGAACACACAGTTCTGAAACTGCTCTGAAGCCCATGTCTCAGACTGCAAGAATGTTATCAACATAACTCATCGTACCCTGGTGAGGCCCCCATCGGCCGCATACTGATCTTGCCCTGATTGGGGGGGGGGGCGGGCTATGGTGAAGTCCAGGCCTGTCCCAGCCAGGGATGGGCCAGACAGAGGACTGGAACTGTGCACTCAGGACGTCACTGCCAGCTGCTCAGGGCTCTTAGGGGAGATCCACCTGACAGGAGCTGAACGCTCTTCTTTTTCCAGTCCTTCTTGATTTAAACTGTTTTAATAATGCACCCAACGACAGATATCAGAGAGGGACTAAACTAATACCTTGAAGTAGATCCGTAACAAACAAGTCCTCTATAGAGTACAGTACGTACAGTACAGTGTCAGTACAGTATATGACAGTAGGGCAGAGGAGTTTCGTTTTCCATGGCTCCAGTGGCCTGCAGTACAGTACAGTAAGATATTTTGAGAGAAAGAGAGACCATATTCATATAATTTTTATTCCAGTATACTCTTATATTTGTTCTATTTTATTATGACTGTTAATCTCTTACTATGCCTAATTTATAAGTTAAACTTCATCATAGGTTATGCAAGTATAGGAAAAAAACATAGTATACATAAAGTTCGGTACTATCCGCGGTTTCAGACATCCACTGGGGGTCTTGGAATGTATCCCCCAGAAATAAGGGGGCACTCCTGTACTGGCTAAGAGTCTACGCTCTGGGCTGGCACCCCAGCAGAGGCCATCTAAAAGCTGTAAGTTCTCAACCTACCTTGGGCCTCAGCTTCATCATCATGTACAATGGGTGCAGGGATCCCATTACCCCAAACGGTTGTTAAGGACTGATAGTGAAGTATTTAACACAACAGAGGCTTAATAGGTGTTAGCTATTAATATTTATACACAAACACATAGAGAAAGAGGGAAAGAACATGTTCTCATTTCATTTGCACAACAATCCAACAAAGGCAGTATCCTCATTTTTGAGGCTCAGAGAGGCAGAGACTTGCCCACGGCCACACACCTCATGAGACAGCAGTGCTGGGCTTGCAAACGAGCACTCAGACCTCCAGCCAAGTGTCTCTTCCCTCGTTATTTCCTGGGGGCTCGTACACACATCGCTGGCCACGGGCTAGATGATTCCAGGTGATAGCGGGTGAATATTTTAAATTCTAATCATTATCTATTTCATGTTTATTCGAGCCAATACAACTGGCATAGATCTGTGATTCTTCGGCTATAACTGCTTACAATGAGGCAAAAGCAGGTATTTATGGTTTTAACAGAGGAGCCCATTAAAAGAAAAATGCAAAGCAAATAACATAGTACAGGTGGTACCAAGATAGAGCAAAAAATGATGCCAAGTTGGGAGTGCTTTGCCCCTCTCAGGGGCTGTCACTCAACTGATCTTTTCTAACAGCGTTAACCAATACAAGTCACCAACTGGCAGGTCCTGGTTTGCTCTAAGTATCTATCTCCCTCCTTGCTAAAGCACAGCCTCCCAAAGAAAGGGTTTCTCCGCCCTCCTCCAGGCTTTCTGAGCCTGGGTGACCTCTTCAGTCATCAATAGCACTTCTGCCTCTCCCATCCCCCCCAGCCAGGATCCTGCAGCTCCCCCCACCCCAAGCTGGCTCCCCAGCCTTCCCCTATTAATGCCTTTTCCCTTGTACAGCTATCACAAGAGGGCTGTTTAGTGAGAGGACCTCCGGCTGACCTTTGCTGACAGGCTCCAAGCTCCCTCTGTAAACCGATCTAATGCTAGGCGGGGTAATTAGCGACCAAGTAGTAATTGCAGCTTCTAACTACGCTGGACCAAGATTGCAAAAATTCCCTGGGGGTTCGGGCGGGAGGGGGGGAAGGGGGTTGTCAGGGACCCCAACCCACACACAGGCATCTGCTCACAGCCAAAAGGAGGGACTCAGCAACATTTCTGAGGGAGGCCAGCACTTTTCCAGGTTTTAATTAAAATGGGACCCTGGTAAGGATACAGACAGCTACAAAACCAAGTTAGTAAATAAAGGAGAGTGGCCGAGAAAGAAATCTATGGCTTGCCTGGAAAAGCCCACTCAGGAAGGTACAAGCTCTCAAGGTAGATGACCATGCACTGGAAACTTTCATTTGAGCCATAGAAAGAACACAGCAAGCAGCCTCAGAGAGCCATGGAAAAGAACCACAAAAAGGCAGGTCACACAATGACAGGTCCCCTGCTCAGCTGGCCTGCACCCTCCCCTGGGACGCCCACATCACCCACTCAGCCAAAATCACTCCTCTCCCCAAAGAGCTGGGATGCCCCACTGTTCACCTTAGAAGATTCTAGATGCTAGGCCATGTGATCTACCCTAAGAGATCTGTAGTCTTATCTGCTATGATTTAGTAATTCCACCAGACCTGTCCACAGCTCCCCCCACCCCAGCTGCCTACACATAGGTAACAAGGTTTGCAATAACATGCAAAGTCCCCACCGAGAAATAAAGGGGTGAGCACTTCTGTATATAGCAGGCTGCCCTCCTCACGACTCTAAAAATAACTGTAACTACACAAAAGAGAACATTGTCGGACTGAAGACTTGTCCCTCCTCACTCTAACAGGACAGTGAGAGACGTCCAACAGCATCTGTTTCGTCCTTCCTAGGCAAATCTTTTATTTTTCAAGCCCAACTCTATTCCAATTTCCTTTATCTGCTTCCTACTGAAAAAGCCCCTTCAGTGAACTGCTGCTGCCCCTGATAACTCCCGAACCTCTTTGCTCAGGAGAAGCAGCAAGTTGAGGGGGGACGGCAACCTTCCCACGTGGACTGGACTTTCCGCCAGTCTGAATTACACTGCAGAGTCCTTCAGACTTCGTTGCCTCTGCCACTGCGCCGACTGATCCCCCAGTGCCTTTAAGGCTGCAGAGACTCTCTGGGCTGACTCCAGTTACAAAAACCAGGGTAGCAGCAGCCGATTGCACTAATTCACCCTCCATTTCCTTCTCCAAACAATTAATATACTTAATAACTCTGGCCCCGACGACAGACTCCTCAGACACCCCTCTATTAACCTCTCCCCACTACAAGCAGTGGGTCTCCACTGGAATTCTTCTGTTCCCTATCACTTAATCACTTTTTAATCCACAACAAGGACTTTGCGCCACACTGTGGTTTTGTTCTCTCTTAATCTTTTATGAGGGACCTTATCAAAAGCTTTTAGAAAATACAAGTGAATTTTGCCTACCAGGTCATCTTTATTATTTTAGAATTCTTTATGAAGAAATTACAGACTTTAACATTGTAAATGAATATTTAAGACTCAGCATTCACTCAGACATGCAAGTCTGACTCAGGTTATATTTAAGTCACTGTGCTACTTCCATCTTTAGAAAGATCCCTGTCTGCCTACTAGGAAAGAATGACTCCCTCGCCTCAACCCACAGGTGTGGCAATTCCTGGGATTCCCCCAAGACTGTCTGGACCAGCTGCAACTGGGTACCAATGAGACACACGTAACAGTGCATTAAAAGAACCTCAAACCAAGGAACAAAAGTCATCAAGCCACAGAATGTCCTAACATGGTAGTCTATCCAGTTTCTGCGACCTCTACCTTTCCCCAGGTGGCTGGTAGGTAAGCAACATGGGCTTCCCTGCCTCACAGCTGGCCCACACATCTGCAGGGAGCCAGCCACAGCTTCTTGATGTTGACACCATTTATGTTCCCTCCTAACACCTGTTTGTTGTCACTATTATTTCTAATTAGCACTCTGCAACAGACCCAGTGCTGAGCTGAGGCTCAGGTTTCCCCCTGATGGAACAATTAAAGATGCACAAGGGGTGGGGGATGTTTCCTGGTCATCTAAAGTTATTTTCTTGGCAGGTTTAAAAGTCAATCACCTCATCAAATACGTATCTCTTCAAGAACTGCCTTTGGGCAGGGTTCAAAAGCTGTAGCACAATTCTGGAATCCTTCCCATCAAGTAAAACAGAGAGTTAATGCAATCCGCGGTTACATGAGCACTTTTTCCTGATCACCAGCAGAATCCTCAGCCTTCGTCGTACATACGTCTGCTTCCAACGCTCTGTCATTCAGTCAAGCCTGTGCTCCTGTCACCAAAGACTAGACAGCGTTCCCAGTCCTATGGCCTGATGAGACGTGCCCGCCACTTCTCCTTACCATGATCGTGAAATTAACCAGTTTTAAAAAACAGTCTGCAGGGTCCAGAGTACTAGGTAATTCTTTACCCTGGAGGAAAACCACCCATGGGAAGCCATAACTGATGGCTATTAAAAGGTCTCTATTCTCAGCACGCATCTGTCCACGCTGGGTGCCCTGGAGGACGGAATGGGAACTGCAGGTCTGGGCACCGCACTATGGCCAGGCAGCAAGCAGCTCAGCCTGGACTTAATGAGCTCTTGTAAGGAAACAGGAAGTCTATAAAGTAATTTAAATAACTTCCAGTCCTGAAATAAAGGAAATTAAACCGCTGGCACAGACCTCTCTGACGGACACCTTCTTTGTCCCTCCGATCACAACCGCAACCACAGCTGTCATTATTCCTCTTCCCAAGGCCAGCCCCCCGAATTCCTCTAATACGAAATACGCAAAAGGCTGTCAGTCAGAGCTCTCCAAGCTTCTGCAGAGTCTGTGAGCCGGGGATGTGGCGTGGTGCGCAGCAACAACACGGGGATCAGCCCACAAACCCCACATTGGGTCCTGCTACTCCCCAGCCGCAAGACCGTGGGCAAATCACATGACGTCACGGGGCCTCGGCATCTCACTCCGAACACAGGCAAAGTCTTGGCCTGGCCAAATGACCTCTGAGATTGTTAAGAGGGTCAAATGAGCACACACGAGCACAGTGCAAACTGTGCAAACTGAAAACACATATAAACATCGGCAGTATCCTGGCCGCCCGGGCCCTTAGGCTCTGGAATTTCTCAATTTGCTGCCTAAGAGGCACTGTCCTATCCTGGCTTTCCTCTTAACTATGGACATTTATTCATAAGTTCCTGTACTTCTCCTAAGCCCCTAGATGTAGGTAATTATTTGTGCAGATAACTATTAGTCCAACCAGACGTGGCTTCCTTAAGGGCAGAGACTGCGTCTTTTCATCTCCTGTAAACCAGTGTGTCCGGAGCGCCAAGGAGGTCCTTGATAAAGGGTCAGAATCTACAACCCATGTTGTTAAGGAGACATTCTCCAGTACAATATGCTAACAACTATCCATCAACTCTCTATGAAAAGAGATAAACCCTGGAACAAGGTAAGATTCATAACTGGCTGTGAGCCTGCAAGGTGGGAAGGGGTGGAGGGCTTCGGGTTCCCCTCTGTGTGGATGTGGGCCCAGCTCCTTACATGAAGAGACACTGCTCTCCGTGTAAGGTAACCACAGAGTGCTGGCAGTTTCATCTGGTAAACCTAAGCTGCCGGATGCAAGAGACTGTTTCTGGCCACAGAGTTAAGTTTACTTTATTGATAAGCATCAGCCAGGTAGGGACTGGTTTGACCAGTACTCTGGATGCAGGATCACAACAAAGACAAACTTAAAGGAAGCTTAAGGCCAATCTCCTTTTGCTAGCCCTCTAGATATTACTGCTGACAACTGGGATGGTGAACCCTTGACCTCTCAGCTGGTAAAAGCCAAGAGCGAGGGTGGAGGCTGGACATTCAGCGTGGCCAAGAAAGCTACCCACCTTCTGTGCAGGGGGCAAGATCTTAATGCTCTTCAGGGAGAACCATTGTGCCCTGCTCAAAAACAGACCCTCCCAAACCAACCCTGAGAAAGGATATCAAAAATGGCAAACTCTGCTTTGTATAAAGTCACACTGCAAGAGCATTCTGCACCTTTGCAAACAGGTTCTAAGCAAAACTGCCCTATCACACGCATGCATATCTGTGGGGGTAAGATCTCCGTCTTACATATCAAGGCAGCCTTCATACCGCTGAAGAATGGTGCTGTCTTGCCCCTGGGCTGTGTACCTTGAACGACTGGAGTCAGAGGGTCCAGAGGTCTGTTTGAGCAATAGCTGTCTTCCCTTAAGGTCTCGCAGTTGAGCAACAGAGTTCTTTACCCTGAAGGGCTCCTGCAACTCTTGAGTAACCACCCTGGCCATCAACGGCTTCCCAAAGCAAGGCCCCGCAGCCTCTGCCCCACCAAGGACGTGGGGCGACTCACTCTCCTGGCCACCCATCTGTCTCATAATTTCACAGTCAGACCACAGCCGGAGGGACACAATCTGATAAAGTTCTGTCTAAGGTGGATTAATCCGAAAAGCAAATACAGATCGTCCCCCATGAAATTATCCACTAGAGGATATCCCAACTAGAGCTGTGCGTGACTTTCCACAAAGTTCACTGACCAAGAACCATAACCCACACGTTTTGGGGGCTCCCTTCTTTCACCGTCTTTCATCTAAAATGAGAGCCACATATATAATTTTAAACTTCCTAGTAGCTGCAATTTAAAAAAAAAATAGGGAGGGAGGGGAAGAGGAGAAACAGGTGAAATTCATTGCAATATATCTTATTTAACCCAATATGTCTAACATATTATCGCAAATGTAATCCATCTAGATTTTATTAAGATAGTTTCCTTTTGTTTTCATACTAAGCCTGGGAAATCTGCTGTGTGTTTAACACAGTGCAGCTCAGGGCGGACCAGGCGCATTTCAGGTGCTCAGGGGTCACGTGTTGCAACCATCTGAAACACTGGCTCCTCTGCTGATGAGAACTTAAAACATAACTCTAATCTGGCCTCGCTGTAATAATTCATGCTTGTTGTTCTCACTCACAGACTTCACAGAACTTACCCCTCCTCCAGATTCTTTCCCACGGCATTAACAATTATATCTGGTGACATGTCAAGAAGCTAAGCTGCCTGGGCTTGGAGTTAACAGATTTTCAAGGAATCGTGTGCAACTTATCGGGTCCATCCGATCTTCTCTCCAGGGCTTGTCCACCATTAAACTAGACCCCTGGGGTTTCTTAACTTGAAATCCTCATAACCCTGTAACTTGAAAAGTCACCATCTTCACAATGACACCCAGTTAACTCTGTGGCGGCCACATAAACATCTCCATGTTGGCGTGTTCCTGACTATAAGAGACTCCAATCGTGACCTAATTTAAGATCATGTTGAATTATCTCTGCCCCAGTCGCACACAATGTATATACTACATACATGAAATTACACAGAATAACTAAGGTTGAGCCTGCAGAATCTTAAGGCACAGATGGACAGGGGACAAATCCACAGGCGCAGGGGTTACTATAAACAGAAGAAAAATTTCCATGGGAGACAAAATTCTGAGGCATGTCCACAGCGACTGTCAACCGGAAGACATTGCAGGCTCAGTCCAGATCTGGGCAGGGCTGGCTCAGGGAGGGTCCATCTCTTCTGAGCACTGACAGGACCCCACTCTAGTAAACACACCACAAGACAGAGAGGGAACAAGTTTCCAATGCCAGGGTGGGCAGGGGTCCCATGTGAGCCCACGAGACATACATTTTGGTGGCAACTCTTGAATCAGCCCATTTTCTTCGTGCTGTAAGTAGGTGCTTCGCTC
Source organism: Eulemur rufifrons (assembly GCF_041146395.1). Lineage (NCBI taxonomy): Eukaryota > Metazoa > Chordata > Mammalia > Primates > Lemuridae > Eulemur > Eulemur rufifrons. Next base: position 14,074,061 of record NC_091005.1, on the reverse strand, counting down.
TCTCTCCTCGGCATTCGTATCCACCCTACCCAGAGCGGCACAGGGCTTGATCTAGAAAGCAATGCTGGCAAGCTGAAGACTTTTGCAGGCTCATAAATCCAGACTCAGCTCTGAGAGCAGGGCAACCCAAGGGAAACGGAAATGCACAGAAAACTGTTCAATTCTGGCTCGTTGTTCTGGCTGTAGGCAAGAGAAGGTGCACGCAGAGCTTTGGAGGAAAGGACTGGAACGGGCTGAGGCTGGGCTGTGTTCCCAGAGCCCCACAGGGGACAGGGCTGGCTTCCGAACCTAGAAACAGAGCGCTGCTCTCCAACAGGTGGAGGCTCACCCAACGAAGCACCCCGGGCAGGAGAAAACGGCAGGCACCGCTATCTGTCAGCACTGTCCTCGGCATCATCCCATCACCGAGGGTCCCTCAACCTGTCCCTGAGGCACTGGGGAGAGGACTGAGGGCCGGAGAGCACACAGAGAAAGGAAGGAGGGAGGCGGGCTCTTCTTGGCGAGTTGATGGGTGTGAATGGTGAGCATTAATTAAAAAGCCATCCGGGAACAATGGTCTTTTCATATTTGGAGCCTGTTCTACACAAAGCTCAGCTTGTTCTAGGGGGAGGACTCTGCTTTCCATTTTTTTTCCTTACTCATTTCCTAGGGTTGTGGCAATGTCTGGCACCCAACTCGACCCGCTGGAGTATCCCTTAACCAGAGGATGTGCCAGGCAAGCCTCCTCCTTGACTGCATAAGTGGTGGCATTCAGACACAAAAAAGGACAACTTGGGAAGCTTTTCTGTCTCGACCCACAGGCTCCCAGAGAGCTCCTGGGTGTTTCTCTGAATAGCTGCCGAACCACAGAAACACACACTGGATGTTTTCAGCGGCCAAACGCCCATTTCCCTCTCAAATGACGCTAGACAGGCCACACCCCGCAGACACAGGGCGAGGAGGAGTCCTGGGCCTCACAAACCAGCCAGCAGACACTTCTAGGCCTCACCAGAAGAGGACGGTGGGTGGACACCATGTGTGACGAGACCCTCCTCCACATTCCCACCCACTCCTGGTGTCTCTGCTGTGACCCACCAACTCCAGAAACACAGAAGTTTTAAAACTGAAGGTGGGGATGGGAGGAAGAGCTAACACTGAGCAGCTAAGGTGGTCTTGACCAACAAACTGTCACCCCACTCAGTCCTTATGACCCCCGGTGGGCAGCCTCTAAGACAGCCCTCTGATCCCGCCTCCTGGTACTCACACCCTTGTGTAATCCCTTGCCCCTGGGCATGAGCAGTACACAGTGACTCACTTCTAACCAACAGCATATACACGGAACAGGGCAAACGTGATAGGATGTCACTTCTGAGATGAGGTTACCAAAAGATGATAGTTTCTGTCTTCTGCACCTCTCCCCAACTCCCTCATGGAAGCCAAGTGCCATGTTGTAAAAGCTGCTCTATGGAGAGGCCCACATGGCAAGGAACTGCGGGCAGTCTCCAGCCAACAGGGATCAACGAGGAGACCCTCCATCCAAATAGCCCTTGAGGAACTGATTCCTGTCAACCGACAACCATGTCAGTGAGCTTAGAATTGGGTTTGTCCCCACTCAAGCCTTCAGAGGAGACCACGGCCCCAGCCAACACCTTGATTGCATCCTCAGGAGACTTTGCAGCAGAGGACCCAGCTAAGCCGCAGCCTGATTCCTGACCCACAGAAACTGTAAGATAATAAATGTTTACAGTTTTAAGCTGCTAAATTTAGGAGTAATCTGTTATGAAGCAATAAATAACACACCCCTCCATTTTGCAAATGAAAAGATATAATTTTAGCCAGTGAATGGCAGAGCTCACTTAGGCCAGACTGATCCTTGATAGGCACCTTCCCCTCATCATGTGACTTTAGCCATCAAATGGGCCCCTGGAGCTACGAAAGTAACAAAACTGACTGGGCCTCTGTGTCCTCACAGATGACACACACAGACACCTAAAACTCATGCCTTAAAATAAAAACACACCAGATTTCTTTCGAATGTTAGAGCCAAAAGAAGAGTGAGAACTTGGTCTAACCTTCTTTTACCAATAAAGAAACAGAGACCCACAGTCATAAAGCAGCAGAGAGAGAATTCGAGCCCCAGCCGGTACAACACATGAATCCTTAGGAGCTGGGAAACTGCAGCCTAAACATGCTGAACATACTGGCTGTATGTTTTTGGCCAGGAGAATTCCATCAGTAACTTTGATCTTTTCTTTTCTTTTGGCACACCAAGGTCAACGCTCACTGGGGGCCTACTCCTTATAGACATTTCTCCTGTTACTTGGTAGCTTCTCCTACACCTGTTCCCCTAAGTCCCCCAACACAGTGACACTGCACAACAAGTAGACAGCCTGCCCCTTTGTTCACATGAGAATTGAAAGAAAAAAAAAACAAAAAAACCTCATTTTCACAGCAGTATATCCCCACCCAGCTCGTGTTAAGGTGTAATGTAAGTTAACATGGAAATCCAATGACATCTCAGGAATACAGCACAAACACCTCCATCAAGACGGCAAACCTGAGCAAAGGTGTCCTCAAATATCCTGGATGATGCTACTAGCTTGCACATCACTAAGACTTCCATTAATTTTACAAACACATGCCATAGATGCTTACAGTAAATATAAATAATTAAAGCTAAGTAGCCTTAGGACATTTTGTGAAGCATTCTTGCTGATTTTTTTAAAATTAGGTTCTGGCTAATTCACAAGATTGAATAATCTCCAAAAAGCTTCCAGATGCAGCCACAGACCAGCGCTATTCGAGTGATTCTACATTCTTGCTAACTTTTGGGCATATATTTTTTCTTATTACAAAAGTAATAGCTATTCACTATTCAGAGTTCAGAAAACTAAGTACTAAAAGTAGCCTATACTTCCACCAGCTGGAAATAACCATTCAGCTAATACTCTGTTATGTGTATTCTTTAGCCTCTCTTTTATGCATATTTTTAAAACTAAACTGAATCCACAGAGCCTCCTTCCACTTAATTTACATCACTGTTTTCCCACATTTATAACCATGAGACAGGAGTTTTAAATAGCCACATAAGAATCTGCCATATGGATGCACCACAGTTTAAATCAATCCCCTGTGAGATATTTTTTATTGTTTCCATTTTTCACTATTATAAATGTCTGTTATAAATGTCTGTAACAAAAATCTTTATAAATTTCTTTTGCATGACTCTCACGGTTTCCTTACTACAGAAGGAGTTGCTGGGTCACCAGTCATGTTCCAGATATTAGAGATAAGTTAGTAAAAACCAAAAAAAAAAAAAAAAAAAAGACAAAGGATCCCTGCCTTTGTGAAACTTACATTCTAGTAGGGAAAACAATCAAGGATGATAAATTTAAAATTATATGGTACTATATTAGCTGATATATGGTATGGGCAAGAAAGAATAGGTAGAACAGAGTGAGGGGAGTCAGCAATTAGCAGGGGAACAACCTACCAATTTAAATAAACTTTATTTTAAACTTTCTTGACACACACACCTCCAAAAAGGGTGTAACAATTTTTCTTCCCACTCACCAGAACAAGATATTTACCTTATATTAAAAAATATATATATTGGTTGAAAACCACAAAAAAAGCTCAACCTTACTAGTATTCAAGTAAGTTAAAAACAATGAGCTATCATTAAGCTCTTCAAATGGACAACCTAAATTTATTCTTCATTTGAGTTATGCAATCATGCTCTTTGCCCATTTTTCTAACTTTATCCATTGATTTTAAGAGCTCTTTATACGCTAAAGATTGAAAACAAACTGTCAATTGCATGTAAACATCTTCTCCTAGTTCATCAGATGCCTTTATATTTTGCTGTTAGTGACCAGCATGCAGAATTTTTTGGTAAATCAATCTTTTCTGTTATATAATTTTTTCACTGAAAGGGTCAGGCCTAATACCCCTCCCTGTCCCATATTCAGATTAATATCAATATTAACATAGATTTTCTTCTAGCTTTTTTGTGACTTCAGTTTTACTTTTACCTTTCCAACTCATCTAGAATGTCTAATTTCTCTCGCTTACTTGAAATGCTACCTTTATCAGACACATTTCTATCTGATCCCATTCCATTGAGTGATCTATGTTCTAATCAGTTTTCCCCAGTATATATGGGAAAGCTATTTTTTAAAATTTTATTTTGTAACTCAACTCCTTACTTAATTCAATTTAAATGTGTCCTGGGTGCTCCAGGAAGACAGTAACATCTGCAAATAATTTTCATTGTTTCTTTTTAACCACTATTTGACTTTGGTTTGTACATTCTGGCCAAGTCAATAAGGCAGTACAAAAAAATGAGTATATCGGGCAGCCTTTGTTTTGTTCCTAGAGGCTCACTATTAAGTCAGAAGCTGTTAGTTGCTGGTTCCTTCATCAAGTTAATGAAATTTCTTTCCAGCTTGATTTTTTAAAAGTTCTAATAAGCAAACTAGGAATATGGGTAGAAAATTATCAAATGTATCACACATACACACACACACACACACACACACTGTACACACACACACACAAAGTTGTCCCCTGCTATTTGCCGGGGTTTGGTTCCAGGACCTGCTACAGAAACCCAAAATCTGTGGATGCTCAAGTTCCTGATATAAAATGGTGTTAGTATTTGCATATAAGATATGCACAACCTCCTGTACACTTTAAATCATGTCTAGATTACTTGTAACACCTAATACAATGTAAACGCTATACAAATATTTGTTAAACTGTATTTTTAGAAAATAATGACAAAGAAAAAGTTTGTACATGTTCAGCATGAACACTTTTCCCCCAGATATTTTCTATTCCTGGTTGTTTGACTCTACCCCATGGATGCAAGGGCCAGTTGTGTTATGTTTTTCTTCCTTACTCTACTTACATGATTATTTCAAGAGAAGACATTCTGATATTAAGCCCTTCTTACACTTCCAGGATAAACCTTATGTGGTTATAATTCTTCTAAAATACTGCTCACTTCAATCTGCAACTGTTTTATCTGGCATTTTTGCATCCATACTCATGCCTGAGCATTCTGTCTGTCAAATCTTTGTAACGGTGTTGGTTCCCAGAGTTGTGCTAGCTTTGTAAAATCAATCGTGATGCTTTATCTCTTTCTCTGTGCTCTGAAACTGTTTATTTAGTAGGCAATTATTTCATCCCCTGAAGTTTAAAATAACTCATCCATTAAACTTCTTGTATCCAGAGCCCTTTTTGGAAGTTTTTTTTTTTTTTTTATGTTTGGTTTCTTCTCTGGTTCCTGGTTTAAAGTTTCAGACTTCTGAATCACTTCCCTATAACAGCCACGTCACTGAGTTTTCAAAGTTGATGTATTTTAAGTGACTGCATTTTATATTGCAAAATAACCATTTTGAATATTATTTGTTACTCTTCTTCTAGCATATCAACTCATGTTTAGTTTACATATTTCGGTTTTCTCTTTTCTCAATTAGACATGATAGTGGTTTCTTTCATCTTTTTTCCCCACATACGCAGCTCTTAATCAGTTCAATGGTTATCCATTTTTCTGATTCATTAATGTCATTTATATTTTATAATTCTTTTCTCCAGCTGTCTTTAGATTTGTTTTATTCTTTTGAGTTTGAGTTGCATACTTAACTCATTTATTTTCATTTTCTTTTATTTAATAATGAAAGGAGTTAAAGCTACGAATGTGCCCCTGAGTATAACTTTGGTAATAACCCATATATTCAGATATACAGAGTTCTCAACACTTCCTAATGATTCTGTAACTGTAATTTCATTTCCTCTTTGACTCAAGTGTGATTTAGAAGAATACTTTTAAATTTTCAAGTAACTGGATTTCATTAACATGGTTAATATTTAGTATCCTATGGAGGATGAAAACATCTCTGAAAGAAGATGGAGAAACTCTGGCAAAGGAAAAAAAACCTTTAAAACCCTTTTAAACAGAAAATACTACTTAGTGTTTAAAGTAGTAAAAAAAACCTTCTCATATAATGCTGTGATGGCCACATCCACAGACACCCCTCCTAGAAGGAATATAACCACAGCTTGTTCTGGGGAACTGAGAGATTGACAGACCAGCAGCACAGGGTCGGGGAAGGAAAAGGAAGTCTCTTCTGTACCTTCCGAAAATTCTAACAGGGGCATATATTGCCTCTTTAAAAATTTAAGCAGCAAAGCCATCTCTCAATAGATGGAATAAAACCATCCCAGACACACTATCTAAGTATATAACCAAATTTCATACTTTGATGAAATTTAGAGATGGTTTCATTGAGTAAGACTTGTCCCCACGATGATTTCATCTGTGACTAGAGAAGGTTGGAGGCGGGGGGAAATGATCTCTCTTCTGTTATCTTCAAGTTCAGAAGAATTAAGAGCATCAAGAAAAAGAAAGTATATTTTTTTTTAAAAAATAAGTTTAATCAGGTTTCAGCCAGGCTACCATTTTGAAACCTGAACTTCATGAACATATAGCTGAGAAGATGGTATAACTAACTCTCAGTTTCCTCCACCTCCTCACCTAGCCTTTTCCATTTTATCATGTATCTTGGTAGCTGTAAACTTCTCCACTAACACTGAAAATGAATTTCAACCCCAAATTAATTGAATTAACTTGTGATTGTCAGTATTATACCGTATCAACTCCCTTCCTTCCCACAAACTTTGTCAAGTAAAAAAAGAAAAGGAAAAAACTGAACTCCATAAATCAGTTTTCCAATTTATGTTGAAAAAAAATCTGTTTCCCCACTTTCTAATTTCTGCAACTGGGAAATTCTGTATATTATGTTACCATATAATGAAGGATGCCAGTAAACAGAAATCCACACGCCTGCACACACAACAGATTACACTGTATGTAATTGCAAACACTACCAAGTTATGCACTCTTGGGAGCATTATTAGTGAGATGTGGTTATTTAATGCTTCATCTATTTAAAAAAAATTCATTCCATATGGATGAAAAATGAGTATGCTAGCCTGAATATGGGAAAAACAGAAAACATAATCATATATTACTTAAAATCTATAACGTTTTATGCAAAAATAAGGTGGTAGCACCACAGCTTAGGAATTCAGAATGTTTCAAAATACAAGGTCATTAGCTCATTGCTGGCTACCAACATCTCCACCCTCCAGTAGCACAAGGCACGGCCATCCTTTTGTGGCTACTTGACCATTTAAGAAACTCATAAAGGTACACAGCACCTGGGGGCTTCCACTCACACCCCCACAGAGGCACGTACGCCCCACGGGAAGGATGCACTTAGCTCCTGCCACAGAGTAAGACCCCCGATGGCTAAGTGGCTGCAGGGCACAGCAACTCTCCCTGCTGGGGACTAGCCATCTGCTAGACACCCTCAGAGCCTGGCACAGAACACCTAGCACTGGGGAGAGGACCTGCCCGGCCCCCACTGCCTGTGTGCCCAGTGGAGTCCAAGCCTCCGCACTGTCCCCTGTTCACCCGTCTTCAGGAGCACAGGACATTTAACAGCCACCACCTCTCCTGCTAAAACCAAAGACGGATGACAGAGAAACCTACTGCCCTTTGGCCGTTCCCTAGCAAATGAGAAGTGTGAAAGTGCAGAGGGGAGAGTGTGCCAGCTGCACTAATCCCTTTTTGTCCAGCAGTAATTAATAGTATAATCCACATTTCAGATGCATTAAAGCGAAAATGCTGCATTATCAGAGGGCTAGGCACACAGCCCCAGGGCAGAACCTCCCTGCTGACCTGCAGAACCAGGTTACTTCATCTCGGCCTCCTCCTCTCTGGGGAGCTGACTCTAGACACCTCATAAAAGGACAGAGCTGGCAGCCAGAAGTCTCCACTCTGCCCGATACGCTGTGTCTGTCTCCGGAAACCAGCCCCTCCCTGGCCAGGCCGTCCGGCACATAGGCTCTACTCAAAGTAAGGAGCCACCCAAATCTAGTTCTACTCTCTGGCTAACACTGTTCTAGTATCACAAGTCCCCTGGTGGACTTTTAACATTTAAGCTAACTCCCACCCCCAAATAATTCTGGGATAATAAATGCAAGTAGAATTAAGATGCCTTTCCCTCCACTCAGTTCGGTGGGATGCCCTTTTTTTGGTGATCCTTGTATGCTTCATGCAAATTCTGGGGCCCCACCTAAGTTTCTATCAAGGAGCAGAAGCTGATCGCTGCCCTCCACACCCAAGGAGGAAGAAGGCTTTTCCACCACTACTGAGATGCTATCTTTGGAAGAAGGCATGCCATTAGCTCACCCAGCACAAAAGCACATTCAAGTTAAGTATTACAGTCCAATGTCATAGCCACTTAAAAATAGAGGCACCTGTACAGGTGGTCTTCTCGACAGTGCTTTGAAGCTACTGCCGACTGAGACCTTGATCTCAAGCTTTCCAACACCAGAACACCTCGTGGAATAGGCACAATGAATAGTATCTGGATAGCCCGTAACTTCCATGCAACTCCGCGGCTGCTGCAGCACCCTCTCTGCATAGCCTCTGTTATGACAGGACCCCAACCCCTCGGCCCACACCCAACGGCGGCCACGTGCTGTGGCAGCAACTGGCCTTCATCCTGCAACTCCTCCTTGGAACTTGGCTGAAACGACTTATTTCTTAATCTTGGCAACTGGATATAAAAAAATAAGAATCTGACAGAAATACTTTTTATCTTAAGTTTCGAGACGCTGGCATGAATGATATAATCTAGGTACCCAACCATCTATACTTATTCCAAAATTGTGCCTTTAAGATCCTTACCTAGAACCTAACATGTTCCTCCATGATATTATTTAATAACTCTAAATAAATCCAAAAATGGCAATTCCTTATGGTTCAAAGTTATACTGCCAGAGGCCAGCCAAGGAATCAACTGCCATTTACAACATCGCTTCTAGTAGAAAATGCGTCCATGATGGTTCTAGAAGCATCATCTCCACTCTGTGAACATGCCTTCCTCAGGACTCCTGGTCCTGCAGGCTGCCTACAAGCCATGGTCCAGCGACTAGACGTTATTACCTGGGCACCGGGGAGCCACAGACCTGCCACTCACAGGTACGGAGGGTATCCAGGCCAAGACACCGTACAAGGAAGGCAGAGAGGGAGCCACCATCATCACAGGCTGCCTTCATGCCCTTCCAGTGACCTTTGAAGCACTATGTCGATCTCCATTGAACCTTTGATCTTCCTCCCACGAGACCTGGATTCTTCCTTTATAGAAACTCACATGGGAACCCTTTATAAACCACTCTCTTCTCTTTCTCTCTCAAGTACTGTTCTTAGGGCTGCACCAAAATTTAACAAACCAGTGCCATGTGATTTTGGGAGGATGATGTTCTACCAAATTTCAGCTCAGAGCCTCTTCCCCCATTCCCAAGGAAAGATCCTTTGTGGGAACAGGTAGGGCTGTGATATTTGGTTTAGCTTTGCTCCCCGCCCCCCAACACCCCAGCCACCTAACTCCAGGTCCGTATAGAGGCTTTCTTCTTTGCCAACTGCACCAATTCCTCCACAGGTCCCTTGCAGTGGGCTAAATAATAACTCCCCAAGGTGGCCAGAGCCTAATATTTGTAACCTATAAATGTGTTACCTTATACGGCGAAAGAGATGTTGCACACAGGATCAAGTTAAGGATATTCAGATAGGGGAGAGATGCCAAGATCATGCAGGTGGGCTGCATAACACAGGGGTCCTTACAACAGGACACGGCATTAGCACTGTATCTTCGCATCAGCCAGAAGAAAACTCTTATCCACGCCTACTCATTTGAGATTCATAAATACCCATAATAAACCAAGAAAACAACAGAAAAACAGTAGTTAAACAAAGACTATGTATGTGCTACATTTTGATTTTATCTCACAGAGATACTGGGCTAGAAATACCCACAAGGAAGACTCCCAGAATCCACAGTTCCTTTTATCGAATGGACAGAAGCCAGGTCGAGGCAGCCTCGCCCAACACACCCCACAGGTGGGCCAGCCTGAAGAACTGGCAAGCCACGGCCCACGCACGCTGGGCTCCCGAAGACAGAGAAGAGGGCGGCTCGGAAGGCGGTGGCACCCTGCCCACCGCAGTGGTAGCCTGGGGCCACTGAATCGCACCATCTCTCCAGCACCTGAGAGGTACGAGCCAGGCAGTCAACCACATCAGAAGCTGGCTGCCGGCCGGCCCCAATTGCCCAACGCCTCGGGAGGAGCCAGCTTTCCAGGACTGGATTTTACATACCTTGCAGGTACAGGCCATGTTGACCAAATCAAGGCATGGCCCACACAAAGGCCAGCCAGCCAGACAGATGTCCTGAGACAGAGCCATTTGTTTACTGCCTCTATGCAAAGAATATTCTTCTCACTCATTATGCAAAGGAGAATCCCCTCATCCCAGGATCTCGTTCCTATTCCAGCGTACCCCAGTTCTCTTGCTATCATCACAAGGCACACACTATCCATCCACTGAACTTTCCATGCCCTTATGCTACTTAATTCTCCCAATTCTCCCAGCCCTACATGTTTGTTGACACTTTCCCAGTCTAGCCCATTTTCTTTATGTTAACAATTAACATGAAATATTATGTTAACAATGAACATGAAGTATTATGTTAACAATTAACACGAATTATTATGTTATGGTTTTTAGGGTCGGGGTAACTAGGATTACTCAATAGGATTTAAACGTTCAATTTTAGTGCACATGTACAAGGTGCTACTTGAGACAAGATGAAGTGGTTTTTAAAAACACATTAACTACCTTTCGCAAAGGCTTCTCATTCAGCCTCCTGCTTGTGAAAGATATGACTTTGAATATTGATAATCCAAGAGAAGGCTAATTCTAGCAAAACAGGCTTCTGGTTTGCCCTGATTCAAAGTCTTTAGGCTACCTGACTGGTTTCTCTGTATGTCTTGCTTCTTCTGATACCACCCCCCAAAATAAACCAGCCCCAGAAACAGAACCTGTCTTCCTCGGATCTTACCATATGACTCATTTATGGCCTTCGTTTAAAGCCCTTATGACAGAGTTGACTGTGGTAATTTTCTCCACTTCTACACGAATGTCCGAATGTCCGTTTATAGCCACTCTGTAACCTCTGCGTGAACTGAGAATGTTCTCTGTGCCTCCCACAGATGCGGAATCACATAGCCTGGGAGAATAGGGCAGTTCTTGAGCAGAATCTCCCCACTACAGTACAAGCTCACCTGAGACCCTGCCCAAGTTCGGGTGCACATCCCAGGAGAGTTAGTGGACTACTCCTGATATCTTAATGCACTTTTAAAAAAAGACAAAGGCATATCAAAGGCTGGGTCAGCAATCAGCATGTGATCCCAAGACACAATGTGGATTTTCTTACACACTTGGATTAAGTGGGGTGGGGTCTTGTTTTTGTTTTCATTCAGGGAGGTGGGCATGGGAAGATGTCGAAGAAAATATCCTCTGTTGGCCAGAGGAGGAGAAACACTTCAGAGGAATATCTGAAAGTGCTCCAAGTTTTCTCCTGCCTGCCCCCAACCCAATGGTCCCCCTAGCCAAGCCTCAAAGCTTTGCCAACACCATTCTCTACTGCACTTGCCCAGGCTTCCCACCAATGCCATGGCTGCCTTCCTTGCTAAATAATGCTTCTCCTCTCCCCCAACCGTGCCTTGCTGGTCATTAGCACGATCCATCAGCTGGCTTCTCCAACTCCAGAAACCTAGACAACACTGTTCCCCGCAAACAGTTTTTCTTGCTTAGCACCCCCCCCCAGTCAGAACCTGTGCAGGGAATTATCCCTCTGTGCATTCAAAAAGCAAGGTGGCTACAGTGTGCTAGGGATGGTCCTTTGGGCTAGGACTAGCGGTAAGCAGTGCCCCACACGGGCTCCCTAGTGCCTGCATGGAGCCCCACTCACTGCCTGCCCTCTCCCCCAGCTCTTCAGACGCTCCTAGATTCCCACTTCTACTCTTTTCTCTTCTTTTTGGGGAGGCAGCAGAGACCTATGTTTTCAAGGTTTTGATCTTATTTAAAAACTAACTCTGGACAATAAATGGCAAGAATTTTCTTTAATTGACATTTTGGGAAGATTCTGAACTAGGTTGTGTGTTATCATACTTGCGTCACCTTGAAAATCTGAACTCTCTCTTTCCCTTAAAGACTAAAGCCAGACTCTCCGTATTCTAAATGCTGAAAGTCGGTAGTGATTTTATCCTGAAACCTACAATTCTTCCCATTTGAAGGTTACCCTCCCTCCTAGCCAACCCCCAAATAACTCGCTATCCAGATTTGCTTGCACCCCAGTATTGGTGCTCAAGCTACTGGTTCCACAAGACTTTAACCTAACTTCCAAGAACACGCACCGCAGAGGCCCAGGGCTCCAACCTGTCACACACTCGTTGTCACATTTCCTTACATGCATCGTTCCAAGAGTCCTTAGGGCTGCAGTCGATGAAAGAGTAAGAGAGCAAAACATCTGGCGCCTTTTTATCCTGCCTCAAGTCAAAGAGTTGGGATTAAAGCCACTTGTGCCTTTACAAAGCCATCCCTACCAGGCAAGGGCCCGGTGGCCAGTTCATTTCAGAAAGTGGTCTAACACTGCTGAAGTTGCCAACAGCCGGTGAATGTCTAGCTTGGTCCACACACGCAGGAAAATGGCCCTTGGGCACCACACTAAGCCCCAGAGGGGCCTCCAAACCTTCCAACAGCATCAGCATGTGTGTGTGTGTGTGTGTGTGTGTGTGTCCGTGTCTGTGTGCACATGGGCTGCCTGGTTTACAGGCCACTACAGACCTTCCACCAAGTTTGAACAAACGAGCCCACCAGAGGCCCCTGCCTGGCCCCCCCCTCCCACCCACTCCTAGCCATACTGTGGCATCGAGGGAACAGCACTCTGCCTGACCAAACCTGCCCTGACTACTGGGTGACCCCGCTCCACACTGTTTGCATTTGCACCCTCAAATGACCACTCTTCCTTGCACAGACCTTCCTGCTCTAAAGGGCATGAACCTGTAGAGCGTGAGTCATCATGACTCGCAGGAAGCAGCTTCTCAGTCCAAAACTCAAGCTCGTTCCTAGACAGACTTCTCTGGTCTTCCCCACTCCCCTCCTATCAGGCACTCGGGGCTCACCCGCCCCCACCCCCTTTCTCTACAGCCTCTTCAAGGTCTCTTCCTTCCATCTACCCACAAGTGGGACTGTTTATTTGTTTAGCCCACTGGTAAGAAAAATGAGAGAGCTGTCTGACATTCCTGGCCAGGCACAAACACTTCTTAAAAAAACGTATGTTCCAACTCTGCCTGGGCCCTGTGCTGAGCCCTTTAACCTTCTGAAAAGGCCACGAGGACGCATTCCATGGGAATTGACTATCACGATGCCTTATCACTGCTGAAAGACGAAATCCACGTTACCCTGCAGCATCTCACATAGATCCTTCACATTCCTGGTCTGAGAGCGGAGCATGTGAGAGGGAGAGAAAGGAAGTACCAGGAATGTGGGAAAGGCCACTGTCACCAGTACAAGAGGCACCGACAAGCGACCTCCCCAATTCCTCTACAGAGGCACCAGGATAGTTGATTTAAAGATTTCTTTTTTAATAAATTTAATGAACCACGTACGAAAACTTTACATTGGCAGAACACTCTCTGTTAGCCATCAAGGCCCAATTTCAGATCAGATCCAACAGAGGACTGCCCAAGGAAACCACAAAGAGAGCCAATGTTGCTATTGTTCTATCAAAGAATAAAGATATCGTTTTGATTTCTTACAAGAAACAGCCAAACAAAAGGTCTCTGTCTCACATTCTGAAAGAAAAACATCCCCCACACATATGGGGACAGCTTCTGAAATACACAGAAACGGAAGATGCAGGACACACGGGATGTATCACGGTGCAGCCGGCTGCCCCAGCCAGGCCGTCATATCGACCTTGACTCAGCAATAAAGTCGTCGAAACTGAAATCAGGTGGAACTGATCAGTTTGGACCACCGATGTTGAGTTGGACTCAACGATTCTTCAATGGCCCACTTCTTCCTGACATCTTCCATTCAAATATTTACTGATTTAGGGGTAAGGTCAGGGAATTACAGGCCTGGTGGTCGGACCTTTTCTGTCTTGTCTTATTCAAATCTAGCTAAACCGGGGTAAACATTGTGCAGAATGTCTCCCTACAACCCCATCCACCTCCAATCCATCCTGGCCCATCTCGCCTTAACAACACACTTCCATGCCAGGGCCCCACCTGCCCATGCGGGCTCAAATTCAGACTGAGGCCAACTGCATGGTGATCCCCTAGGGCGCTTGGCCTCTGAGTATTTCCCATCTAGAAAACGAGCCATGTCTCCACCCCACATACCTTACAGAGCAACTGCACAGATTAGCTGAAAGGGTACCAGCCCGAGGGCTTTGAAAAAATGAAGCCTCTTAAATTACTTTCCCATCTTCCTCAGATGCACTTGGCACCTTTCCCTTCCAGTTGGAATTAAATAGTTAAATACGTGAGTGGCTAACGCAGTGGCCCAAGTGTTGACACCGAACAGACGCTGTAGGCTCCACAAAAGCGAAGACTGCAAAGGCTTAGAGAGCGACGAAGACTGACACAGTCGAGGAAACCGGGTCTGAGGTTCTGGGACACCAGGGCTGCCGAGGAGGCTGGCCCAGCCAAGGTCATGGGGATGCCCTCCTTCCTGTCACTCAAGACAAAAATCACGAGGTCACCCTCCACTCTATTTCCCTCCTGTCCCACACCCGCCTTCAACATCTGAGGGCTGTCCGGAAACTATCCAGCCCTTGTCAATATAACAAGAAGGGTTACTGGCTGGACACTTTGGGGACAGCCCGTGTATACACAGAGGATGAGCATTCGTAGTGGGCTGAACACTATATTCCCCCCCAAACCTCAAGTCCACCCAGAACCTCAGAGTGTGGCCTTATGTGCAAGTAAGAGTCTTTGAAATGATGCATATTAATAATTAAATTAAGATGAGCTCATACTCCATGAGGGTAGGCCTTAAATCCAGGACTGGCACCTCGGGTGAGGAGGGAACACACACAAATGCACATGAGGAAGGAGGCCGCGTGAAGACAGAGGCAGAGACTAGGTAGAGCTCTGAGTCAAGGTATACCAAAAACTGCCGGCAGTCATCATAAGCCAGGAAGGGGCATGAAAGGGTCCTCGTTGGGAGCCTACAATGGGAGCACACCCTGCCAAAACCTTGATCTCGGGCTCCCAGACTTCGGACCGTCGTGAGAACGGATTTCTGTTGTGTAAGTCACTGCATCGTAAGACTATGCTACAGCAGCCACAGGACACAATACACCACTTCTGGCCCCTGCACTGTGACCACCTGGCCTGAGCCACCCCTTGCCTGGCTGGCTGCAGGCATCTCCGCCGGGTCTCTGAGCTTCCACCCTCGCTCCAGCACAGCTCCAGAGGAGGCCTGCTCGGACCCACTCAGGTGGAGCTGCTCCGGACCAATGAATCCCCCAGGGTATACACCTAGCTCAGAGCAGAGTAGGATCGTCTAGGTGGCCATGAAGGCCGTACATGACCTGCTCCAGCCACACGGGCTCCCTGCTGCTCCCCGGAAACCCACGGGGGTAAGGTCATTGAAGGCAAGGATTTTTCCTTTATTGTCCCCACAGTGGTATCACTGGCACCTGGAACAGTGCCTGGCACACAGAGGCTCTCAAAGCAAAGGCCGAGGGCAGCCTGTCGAAAGCACCATCCTGGGAACTTTCGTGGAGCACGCCAGACCAGGAGTCGGCCTCCCGGGGCAGGCCTGCGAGTCAGGCAGGCTGCATGTGTCAGGCATAAAGGAGCCAGTGTGGGTCCCTGACCAGGAGAAAATGAGGAAGAAGAGAGAGCAGGGTTTCTTGACCGCAGCACCACTGACACTTGGGCTGGGTACTTCCTTGTTGGAGGTTGGAGTGACTGTCCTATTCGTCGTAGGGTGTTTAGCAGCATCCCCGGCCTCCACACACTGGATGCCTGCAGTACCCCCTCCCCAATGTGTCACAACCACAAATGTCTCCAGGCTGTCAACTTCCCCTGGGGAAGGGGGAGCAAAATGGTTCCCCCCTGACAACCACAGAAACAGCGTTTGAGTCCAGTGTCAGTGTACACACGGCGATCACAGACAGCACCCGCCTACAGGCCAAGCAGGTAACATACATGAGCAAAGCTGGCCAGGTAACAGGCAGTGGCAAGGTAAGAACTGGCAGGATAACAGGGAATGCAGTGGGCCCTGGCTACCTAAAAGGTCCTTGTCCCTTCCAAGAGAGGCAGCCATTGTCCAGTTCTGGCCGGCTTTTGCCCTGAAGACCCAAAATTGCAAATCTCTTGCTTGTTGTCAAGAGAAGGTTTCAATTCAGATTTTTATGTGAACTGTGTCAATTTTTAAAATATAGTATGCACTGGGAAAAAAAAAAAAACCCATCTATAGGCCAGGTTTTGCCTACAGGCTATGACTTTACAACCTCTGCACAGAGGCTGCCTGGAGGGGAAGAAAGGGCACAATGAACAGCCATCAGACACCTGTGGACATCATTCAGATTCGAGGACCCTGGGGCCTGAAGCAGGCCTGTGAGGGTGAGGATGAAAAAAGGGCTGAACCCCAGAAACTCTCCCAGTGAAATAAGACAGGCATAGCAGAACTCTCCAGATTTTACTAAAACACAGGCCTGTAAGCCACAGGTGCCAAAGTAACAGCCACAGGCTTTGGAGAGTCTCTGTAGGACCAAAATAAATGCAAAAAGCCCCATACTCGATTCTAGAAGGCGCATGAGCCCGTGCCTACATGATCTAAAGCCTGAAGCCTGTCCTGGACCGTGCCTGAACTCCACATCCGTACACTGGCCAGGAACCAGCCTGGCCACCAGGTGGACCTTCCCCCACCATTCAGTCCACCCAGACCACCAGCCTGGGAACAGCAGGACCATATCAACCTCCCCCAGGGGTTGGGGCACTGTCACTGTTCCATGAGACAGCAAGTCCTGCTGCCCCAAACAAGCAGGGCCAATCGCCCCTGGACTCCCAACCATGACCCTCTAGAGCAGCTTTGCTTATGCAGATCAGAGACTCAGGAGCTGAAGGATGCTTAAGGCATCCTTCAAGTTGGTCCCTTTGTTTAAAAGAAAACCAGGGCTTAGCAAAGGGTTAAAGTGAGCACCTTGAGGACTGCTGAAATCAGAGCTCAGGTCCAATGGCAAAGAAATAACTGGCGTCTTCTGGCAGAGGAGAAGGAAGCAGGCGGGCAGGGAAGGTGGGCGAAGGGGAGGGCAGGAAGGAAAGAGGCCAGCCGTCCTCCCAGCTGGGAAGATCTTGCAGACTCTTCTGAACTGATGTCCAGTCTCTGCAAAGCCCAGACCCGGGCAACAGGCACCATCCGTGGGAATGGGTTTGAGATCCCCCAACTTTGGCAGCACAAGCCTGATTCTCCCTCCACCGGATCTCCAAAGGAGGGCTACAAACAAGCCCACGTGACACGCACTAAAAAGGGGCCCAGGCCTGGAAACGCCGGGATAAAACTAAACTGTGAGGGCATTCGGGGATGCCAGAGGAGCCAATAGTGGTCCCCCCAGCCCATTGTGTGTTCATCAGGTTCCTCCTCCCAGAAGCGAGTAACCCTGATTTGATTTGTGAGCAGATTATTCTAGAGAATCCAGGGTCCAGAGGCATCTAAACAACATGGCCATGTGAAAACTCCGTAAATCAAGCAGCCAGACCCCACTCGGCAAGGAGTCACAGGAGGACCCGAGGGCTCGGCTCTGCCTGGTGCCAGCAGCTGTGGGGCCACGCGTCCCCCAAAAGGTGGACACAGGGAGGCACTGCATGACACGGGCGGGTGCCACGGAGGCTCCCCACTCCCCAACACAGCAGCCTCCGGCCTGGACGCCCCCTTGGGCCCCGCCCGCCTCCTCAGCGCTCCCCCACATGTGCAACTTCCTCATGTATCTATTTGAGGGAACTAACTTTTTTATGAAGGGAGGAGGAGAAAGTTCCCACACACAGAAACTCACACCCCGGGGAGGAACAAAGAGAGAGAGGGTCACTGAGCACTTGTTGAAAGAAGGTGAGTATGAGAGCGACTGGGAGAAGAAAGGGTCTCGTGGGCTACGAAAGTTAAACAGGGAGGTCCCCCCACAACCACCCCACCGACCCAAGTCCTTCCGGACCAGGAGGCAGCCACTGGCCAGCGCAGGACACACTCAGGCGGACCCCTGAGGTAGGAGCCGGGGCCCGGGGAGGGGAGGGGAGTGCCATGGTGGTTTGCAGGAGCTCCACCTCTGGGAATGGATTTGATGTCAAGTGTCAGCAAGTAAATTGCTATTGGCTTCTCAATAAGCAGCAGTAGTGAGTTAAGTGTTTCCCCGTATTGTGCAGGCTCTCACGGACTCAATACGGCAGTATTGACAGCACAATCACACAGTAATCCAGAGTCCTCTAATGCCTACACTTCCTCAATGAAAATACACTTTCCACTTGGACATCGGCCCGTCAGCTTTGGGCTGGAATCTCTGGCCTCTCCCCTTCCCCCACCACCCCCCGGCCCGTGGAACTGGCATCTGGCCCCCGGACACCCCAGCCAATGTGAACACCCCAGCCAGCATAGTGTCAGGGCCCAAGCAAAAAGATAAACAGTCAGAGACCTACAGGAAAAGGCCTGCTCTCCCCATCTATAAATCACCGGTGGGAAGGAAAGAAAAGTGATCCAACTCTTTAAGGATAAAAATCTCAGCAGTCACTGAGGAAAATTGATGTTCCCTTGCAGAGTGAAAGATGTTTGCCCTGGGAAGATGCATGCCTTCAAGTTTTCAGAGAGACAGAGAAACTCAAACTTCGCCCAGCGTGACACAGGACTGAGACGAGTTATGCAACCTCCACAAAGGTCAACCAGTCAAGCCAGATGTGACATTCCCGTAAGGAAAATCCCCATGTCCTGACAGTCTCAGCTGGGCTGACACAGTCGACGGTCTGCTCATTTAATAGTAAACACTTTGCAAATGCAAGCTGTTTTTCAAAACCAATTCTCATCCATTTTCGCCTGACTTTACAACAACCCGGAATGGGCAGGGCATAAGATTTTAATGCAGAGACCAATGTAACAGAGCTAAAGGAGAAGTTAAGTGACCTACCAAAGGCCACACAGCTTATTAGCAGGAGATTTGAGGCTACATCCTAGACCAGGGGTCAGCAAACTTTTTCTGGAAAGAACCAGGTAAATATTCCAGGCCGTATCCTCTGCTTGCAAGCTACTCAACCATACGGCACTGTAGCACGCAGACAGCCATGGACAAAACACAAACGAACATGCAAGGCTGTTTGCCAATAAATATTTATGAACACAAATATGAATTTCACATATTTTCATGTTTCATGAAATATTATTCATCTTTTGACTCCCCCACACCCATCTAAAAATGTAAAAACCATTCTTGGCTAGCAGGCCACAGGAAGATCCTTCAGGCCGTAGTCTGCCCACCCCACACCACTGGGAGACTTCTCAATATCTAGACCACCCCGAAGTTTAACTTTCCAGTCCATTCAAAACTGCTTGACTATCAAACACCAAACACGAAACTCAGGCCCAGGTATCCGACAACACCACAGCTGCAGACCCGTAACACCCAGGCACAGTGTTAAGACTTCAGGGGAAACAAAGTCTTTTTATGGGAATATTTGCACCAATTTTAAAGAAACTTTCCAGTAATACGTGACACATGCCCCGGCCACGGCTGGCTTACTATACGCTAACTGCAGAAAGCATCTGTAAAACCGGCGCCTGAAAAGTCCTCCTTAGACACAGTGTTGGGGGGAGCGACACCTTCTCTCCTCCCCACCCACCCGTGACCCCAGCACCAAGAAGGGATTTTTGTCTTGTGTTCCATAAGAATAAATCTGGCCAGAAAGGAGTTAATGCCCTTCCAGGCTGGGATCTGATAAATGGCTGTGCAGAAAGCAGGTTCCCTCACTTTGAGATATGATGTCACTAACCTTTATTGATCCACTATCCGAGAACTTTGCTTATCTCTCTCCGGTGATATACTGCCCCTCCTGTGCTCAACTAGTGTTTAATACACTGCCGGGCGCCTCGTGCTCCCAATCGCTCAGCGCTGCAGAGCGAGGCTGCCACGGGGGGCAATATTTTACAGCCAGGCCTTGCCAGCAGCCGCCTCCCTGCGCAGGGGAAGCGAGCACCCACCTCCAGCCTCCTCCGGGGCTGCCCAATCCCACATGCACCTTGTGAGTCCAGGGGCGCTGGGATGGGACATGCCCCCCCCAAGACCCTCTTGCTCTCTTTATTATTATTTTTTTTAAGCAGAACTCCAGTTCCGAGTTTCCCTCTTCTTTTTTTTTCTACCATAAAAAGCCAACTGTCAGCCAACCATGTTCGTGAGGGAAAACATACGCATGTCGGAGTCAGACCTCGTATTCAGAGAAATGAGCTTCCTGTTTTGCCCTTGCCAGGGTCTCAAGACCTCAGTCCAGCAGAAGGTGGAAAACACTATCCATCAAGGTGCCGGACAGTCACTCATTCGAGAAGAGTCACAGGAGGAACAAAGCCAGAGAACATACCCAGGTGGGGCCAGGCAGGCTCAGATTCCGAAAGATAACAGAGTTCCACACCCCTGGGGCAACATGATGCAGAAGCTGCCACACACTGGGCTCGGTGTGGGTCCTTCCCTCCTCCCAACCCACAGGCACAGCCTTGCCACACCTGAGGGCGGGGAGAGCCAGTGAGTGCCAACTCAAGATCAGAACTCCATCCCTGCTAACTTCAAAGACCTCAGAGGGATTCTCAAGCTTGGCCGAGACCCCAGTAGCGTCCCCACAGGAGAGGACCCCAGCTGTGTCCCCCACAGCAGACAGTGGACAAGGCTGTGCTCCTCCCAGGACCCTCCCTGGGAACACGGGCAGTGGGCCACTGGGAGGGGGGGAAGTCAAGCAGGCCCTTCCACCGCCCCGGGGCACCCAGAATTTGCCTAATTGAACATTAACAAGTTGCTACAATAAAGTTCCTCTGTTGTGAGTGAGAAACCTTTTCGGCAACAACAACAGAAGTCTTGTTACAAACCGCTCTCAAAGCCAGGCTTCAGCCTTGACAGGTGTGAACAAGATTTAAACACCTCCTATAATACAATGCAATCCAAACAAAGGGGAAAGTCAATCCCAACCTCCTGGGGTTTCTCCTTGTCTAACATCTTCTTCACTCACTCAACCCAGGGGAGCCAACTTGAAGGAGTGGAGAGGCTGTCTTCAGGCCCAGCTGCAGAGGGGACCTTAGCATGCCTGAAGCAGGTTCTCCGCCCGTCTTGGCCACAGGGCCATCTTGGCCACCCTTGGCACAGCTCTGCAAGGCCTCACATCTGCTCCTGGGCCCCAGGCCCCTTCCATCGCCTCCCCAACACAGCCAGCTGATGGATCCCACTGGTGAGCTTCCTGTGTCCCCTGACCCATGCTCACCACTGACCTTTCCCCCTGGAGAGGTAAGTAGAAGAAGAAGAATGGGACGACTGAAAACACACTGGGCTACAGGGTCCAAGCTGCTCTTTCTATTACAGGGGACACAGGCATCTCCTAGTGCCTCCTTCCTTGGAATGTTGGAGAAGGGCTGTGACTCCAGGACTGGATTTTTCATTTAAAAAAAATTTTCTGAGTGACACCAAAGGTAGAAACACATGAGAAGTGTGTGTTGGACAAGGGAAGGAATTATCCCTCCCATTGATTTTTCGCTCTGGAGTATTAGAGAGAACACAGCATTTATCTGGAGATTTCTTCCCAAAGCCAACCACATAAACGGGACTTGAAAGGAGCTTATTGGACAAACGATTTGCTCACACGGCCGTCGGAAAGTGGGAATCCCGGTAGGGAGCTCAGTGTGCCCCACTCTTCCTGTGCAGACACCTTTAGGTAGTTCTTGTTACCACTTGACTTCAAAGTGGTGACAGAGGGGCCACAGAGGGGACACCACGGGCAAAAGTAACCCTGGACAAAGAATTAAGTCTTCCTCCCTCGCTGCTCTGCTCCAATGAGAAGAATGCAAAGTAAAAACAAAACAAACCCTCCAAAAAGCAGCATGCACACTGCCAATCCCTCCTAATTCCTGGTATTCCTCTTCTGTCGTCTTCTTTTCCACAAACTCTTCAGCATATTTCGCTTTTTTAAGTGATAAACACCAGCCACCAAGCTTTTAATCCAAACTCCCATTCTTTCCCAGTGCAAGAGCAAGGCCGTCCACAATTTTTCTTTCTTTCTTTCTTTAAGTGAAAGACAGTCATAAAATATGCCAGGATAAGTCCCAGGACCAGAACTCCTCTCAACTTCCTCTACCTCCAAACCTGGAGCCCATCCAAGGGTAAGAGTGGCCCGCAGACTTGCTATAAAATGGATGTGACCACCACGGTGGAATTTGTTTTCCAGAAATTTTTACACTAATGAACCTTGTAGCATGAAAACAGATCCCATACAAGGAGTTAAGCCGGCTCAATTTTCCTCCGAGCTCCCCCTTTCACCTACCCAGATAGGCAAAGCCAAGCACCCCCAACCCCATGGAAGGGGAGCAGCCCACCCCACCATCACCACAACAAAAAGGTTCACAGGCTCAAGTCCTCCCTTTCCAGGTAGCTGGGAGGATGTAATTGGTGAGGCAGGAGATTAGAAATATCGGCAGCCTCTAAGTAAGACTTTAATTTACTGGCAGATCAATAGAGCCGGGGTTATATTGGCAAAGTGTCTACAGCTCTATTGACTCACGCAATGCCTCTTATCAATTTATCAGAAATCTGGAAGTCAGAAGATATTGTTTGAAGGGAAAAGAGAAAAAAAAAAAAAAAGAAGAAGAAGAAGAAACAGCAAGCATGAGGCGAGAGCCAGAGCTGTTAGAAACTGGGGTCTCCAATGACGAACTTGGTGTGAAGAGTGAAGAGTTTTACACCAACGCGTCTCCTGCAGAGGAAGCCAATATGGTAATACTCAGAGTTAGCCCCCTCCTTAGATGCCCCCTTAGCCTCTCCTGTGGTTCCATTTTCCATAAACCTTGTATTCTGGGGAGAGGGAGAATCCTACCAAAGCAAAAGCTGTTTTTTGTTTGTTTGTTTGTTTTGTTTTTTAGCAAGAAGCAATTCCTTTCTTTGGGTCAAATGATACTTGTCTAAGTTGCAGGCAGTCCATACACCTGCCTCTCCCTCCTTCCCTCTCCTTTTTCTTTTGTTTTTTTTTTGGGGGGGGGGGAGGGGGGAGCGGGGGTGGCTTTTCGACTCCCTCTCCACCCTCCCTCAGCCAGAATCCTTAGGTTTAGCCTGTTTTTCACCAATCCATAAAAAGATTTTTTTTTTTTTTTAAGTAAAAGGGATATTTATCCCAGCATCCTAACGCTCCCAAGAGGTCACAAGGATCTATCAGACTAACAATGGTACTTGGTCTCAACAAGCTTAAAGAAAATATACTCAAGTTCTATCAATCATCACACAAGGATATGCGAGAGTTTTCACAAATAATTAATCTTCATTTGAAAAGGTTTTGAAATATCCCAGGTAGCCGACAAAAAAGTTAAGGGGAAAAGCAAACATTAACACTTCACCAAACCTAACCGTTCTCGCCAAGGCAGGAAGGATAGGGGAAGACAAGAAGTCCCCGAGTATTTCTATCCAATAACTCTAGGGGGCAGGTCGGGGAAGAAATAGAGGATCTGGAGCATTCCAGTTATTGGAGGCCGAAGGGAAAAGCGATTTTCCTTGGTTTGGGAGCAACCACAACCTGCTTTTGACGATACATTTTGGTCCCTGCCTCATACAACAAATTTCTGCTTAATTGCTGTTTTGCATTTCGTTGAGACATCGAGTAAACAGTACTTAAGTGTTTCCAGACAAAAACAATAACTCACTAATGACTAAGGCACTGCTAATTAAAATACCCCCGTGATGGCGTGACTGGACTCAGAGCCACCACAGCACGCAGAACTGCCCGGGCCTTGAATGCGTGAACCAGAATGCAAGCGTGTGGGGCGGGGATGCTCCTCTTCCTCTGCAGTCACGATGGCCCTGGCTGCAAAGAGGGGGCCCCTTGCCGGATGTGGAGGGCAGGGGTGCAGGGCTGAATGGCTGGGGGGAGTGTGAAGGTGCTGGGATTTCACAAGGAATGCAGTGCCCTAACTGAATGCACATTCAGAAAGTGGCCTAGTGTTACCCTCGAGACTTTATGAGCTCCTGAGATCCCCTAAAGAAAAAAAAAAAGGTGTCCTATTCTAGTGGAGGGGAAACAAGAAAATGTATTAAAGTGGCCAAATAGACCCTTTCCTAGTGACCACGCTTCTCACAGGGACAAGGGCCCCAAAGCCTAAGTTCCTGATTACTCTTAAAGATTCAGAAAGAATGAAACAAAGGTGCGCCCGACCACCTGACCAGTGCTGAAGGATGACTTTAACCCAGTAGTCAGACTTTACAAGCGCATGTGACAAAGTAATGGGAACCTAGAAAACCTCTCTTCCTTCCCAAACAGGAGATCAAAATAACTAGGCTTCCCCGGAGCAGAAGCTCTGCACTCTTAAACTTTTAGTCCTACAGATGGGGGCCTTCCAACATCACTTTTTAAAGCTTTGCATTTAGAAAAAAAAAAAAAAGAAAGAAAGAAAGAAAGAAAAGGAAAGGAAAAGAAAAGGGAGGCATCCTGAGTCCTCAAGCTTGCAATGGACTTTCTCTTCCGCCTCCGGGCAGGTTAAAGACCTGCTAGTTACCAGTGGGAGGGGGTGGAGGAAAGTCATTGAAACCGCAGGGGCCTAATACCCATTTGTATTCACACTCAGACCCTTTAAAGATATAAAATGGGAGAGGCTGAACTGTTTACATTCACCTAATGCTCAAGTAAACAAATCAGAGCCTGAGTGGAGGGGTTTCCGGACAGGGCTGTGGCCAGACCCCCCTCGGGGCAGGGCGGCTGGAGCAGGACCAGGAAGGAGGAAGGTGGATGCTGTCACTTCTCAGCATGGAAAGTGGAGGCCGGGCTGTCTTTCCCAGCCCACCCCAGAGTCTCCCCAAACCTGGGCCCTCCTTGACCCCAAGGGCCCATCTCGATTCCTGCCCAGGATACCCCAGGCTCAGGCCAGCAGGAGGGCACAGGGAAAGGCCCCACAGTGCATCCTAAACCACAAGCCCAAGAAAGGGGAGCAGCACCCCCATGCCAGAAAGCCACCACCCCGTGGAGAGGGGACCTCGCTGCAAGATACCACCTTGCCCCTGCCACCAGGGTCCCCTGGAGCCCTGCCAGCGCCTCCACACAACCCACAGAGGCCTCAGCGAGGAAGACCAGAAAAGAAAAGGCCTGGCCTTGCCAAGCACGTGTAGGCAAAAGGGTTAAATGCCAAGTGTCGGAGGAAGAAGCTTCCCCCTCCCTGCAGGCGCCTCCAAGGGTTTGTCCTCAACAACTATTGTTATTCAAAAACTGCATCTCAGAAGAGCCCCCAGCATCGTCTAGACCAAAGTGAACTAGGAGCTGTTCCGGGTCCCAGCACAAGGCCTGATCATATCCTCTAAAACGAGAACAGTTTCAACTTGACTGGGGAAAAAAGGAGGGGGGTGGGAGTCCTGGCACTCCTTTTAAATGCAGATTTGAACTTTTCACCCGGGGTCAGACAGCTGCGATGCTCCGTCCCCAGCAGAGGCCGGCGCTGGGGCCCCTTCCACCTCACACTTTCAGAGTTTTTTTTTCCTGCCTGCCCAGGAGGCCAGTCTGTTAAAGGAATTCGATACCTCCCCCTCCCTACAAACCCAAGTCTACACCCACTTCTCAGCTTACCAGGGGCACAAATCCCACTGGCAGCCTAGAGAAGACCCTCAAATCCGTGGAGGCTGGCTGGGTGCCCTGGGAACGACGGACGGTGGCTAAGGAAAATTGTCATCGCATACATCGACTCAGGAATGCTAAGATCAATGGTGAGAAGACACAACAGGCCTTAACCACTGCTCTTTCGTAGGAAGCATTTTACAGTGGCTCTTTCTGCTAGCAGCCAGTGGAAGGTTCTCCTTGCTGTTTTACTAAGAACTGTAATGTTAGCAAGGTTTAAGTCATCTAGCTTTGAGAAGAAGTCACTTCCTGGGTGAACATGAGAAAAGCAGTAACAGCTTTAAAAAAACAAAACCTTCTAGGCTGCCACTGCTGGTATTCTGCCTCTGGAAAAGCTTCCAAAGTTGGGTGGACACCTCTCCCTCCCACCTGCACGCCAGGAAGCAGTTGCAAAACATCGGCACACCAGCACCCCATCTCTGCCTCCTAACAATCCCATAGTATGTCGGGGCACCAGGCATATTTGACCGAAGATGCTGCAAGGAGACTCAGCCTGTACCCCTGAACCCCAGTAAACGGAAGCAGCTGGTTACAGGGGTGATGGGTGACTCAGCCCCATCCATCGGATGTCTCAGGAGAGCCCAGGGCAGCATCCTTTCATGACAGACCTGCACTATCCATTAGGTGGCCTCCAGCTGCGTGTGGCTACTGAGCCTATGAAATGTGGCTAGTCCGGATTGAGATGTGCTTTAAGTATTAAAATACACCGCAGCATTTCAAAGACTTGATACAAAAAACAGGAGGCGGAATGTTACATGTTAAAATGGTAACATTTCAGATACACTGGGCTAAACAAAATATATTCAAATTCATTCTACCTGCTGTTGCTCTTTAATTTTTTAATGTGGCTAACAGAAAAATTTTAAATGACTTGTGTGGCTCCTACTGTATCTCTATCCGGTGGCCCAGTTCTTCAAGCTCCGCCTGTCTTTCAACTTGAGATGCAGACAGGAATAAGTGTTCTTGGCTATGAGACAGATTTTTCTTGTCGATCCTGACTGTCCCCCTAAAGCTACAATGTACTGACTCCTGAGTGCGACTTCTAATTGGGCTGAATAACCCTAGTAACCAAACAGCCCACCGCCAAACTGCAACTATAAATTAGGGGAAAAGGTGGGGTCAGATGTACACCCGGAAGCTGGACAAGCTCAGTAGAGTGGCGCCCCTCTTCCAGAACTTTACCAATTGCTTCTGAGATTCAAAGTGTGCTTTAAAAAACATAATAATAATAAAGTTGTTTATTGCAGTTTAATATGAGGACTGCCCACCAGGCCTGTCTCCTACTCCAGCCTGATTTCTTACTATCAGAGTTCTCCCTTCTAACTGCCCTTCCATAAAACACGCCCAGCAGGAGCCTGGTGTTCGGACACTCACCCCCCCCCCCACATACACACGCACCCTGCAAGCCGGAAGGGAAGGGGGAGGAAGGCACAGACAACACAGATGTGGCCCCTTTCCTATTAGAAAGTGCCTATTCTGCCACCGGGGATCACAAGGCCAGTCTCATTTCTCTATGTAAATGAACTTTTTAGCCACCTCCTCAAAGAAGAAAAGCTGCACAGATGCGGAAGGCCCATCCTGGGGCACACAATTACAGCCATTTGCATTCCTCCAGCCGCAGGATTAGCACAGGAATGTGCTCTGCAGCTTTGTGGGGGGAAAGGAGTTTAGGAAGAAAGGAACTGGGGGGGGGGGAGGAGGAGGAGTGTATTTCTCCCTGCTCCATCCATCCAAAGCTCTATGATACACTTCCACTTCTGTGAGAGTCAGAAAGTGGAAATAACTCCAGCTTAGGCTTTCTAAAGGGGGGGTTGGGGTGGGGGCGGAGGGAGGAGGAAAAGGAGGGGGAGGGGAGTGGCCGGAGGGAGGGAGGGAGGAGGGGGACTGCGTGTATTAGGGGGACGCCCCTCCTGTCGCTTTGATCCCCTGGTCGGTCGCTAGGAGAAACCAACTTTTCTCCTTGGGTTAATCAAAACCAAATTACTCAGGAATGTGGCAGGACAGGTCTGAGCTTCCAGGTCCCTTTGTCTTTGAGGATTTAAAATGAAAAAATAAATTTTGTAAAGCAGATGGCAGTGGGCTTATAGAATAGGTAAAGTGAAAAGTGTGAAGGAACCTAGACCACATCTCCCACCCTTCCCCCCCCCAACAAAAAACCCCTGCAAACCTCCTATTTTAATCTATTGCAATCTATTGACAAAGAAGTTATTTTTGTAGGTAAAATCCAAAAATCAAAGAACTTTCCATCTCATCCTTATTGCTGCCCCAGTAAAAGACCCTCCAAAACTAGACCTTGTCAAAATATAATTAAGAAAAGATGCAAGATTTAAGCAACACCCGAATGCCACAACCTGATTATGAAAAGCAAAGTCCACACTCAGGAACATACTTTTTCCAATAAACGAAGCTTGGGAGTATTTTTCATTGTAAGGTTCTTCCTTGGGAATACTGGGGGAGGGGGAGAGCATCCAGCGGCTACTGAATCACACCCATGAAATTCCACAGTGATTGTAAAATTTTGATCTCTTTAAACGATAAGAAAGGCAGCTCATAGGGAACAGCTCAGGGCAGGGATGAGAGATCCCACTGAGTGACATAAGATACCACTGCTCATGTGTTGTCCAGAAAAAGCTAGCAAACCCACCACCAGAGCTGTTCTGTTTACTAGGAAAGTGTGCCGGGTGTGCTAGCCAGCCGGCGACAGTTTCAGTAAGTCAAGAGGCAACAGGAAAAGGCTGACCTCAGAGATGAAAGAAACCTGGGGCTTGGAGCTATATTAAGGCCTCCACACCTCCTCCCCAGCTCACAGCTCTGGCAGGCTCAAGGCTGGACATGAGTTGGGCCCGCACGCCAGGCTCCTGGAACTCTAGAACACAACTCCCCAGTCTCCGTTATCATTGGGAACAGTAAGAAGTGACATATCCTAAAGCAGCCAGTAGCAGAAATATGAGCAGCTCTTTGTGTATTATAAAATACTGCCATGCTTCACTGCAAAACCTGATCAATCCCCATTATGCACCCCCCTCCCCAAAAGAAAAGATAAAATAAACAAACAGAGCACCACCAGTTAAGCTACAGAGCCTGGATTCAAAAGATAAAGTGAGGCCAACACATAGCCATGACTATGCCGCTTGCCATAAATTGTAACTGGCCCCAGGCATACGGTTATCTGGGAGGTTGTGCTAAAGTAACTTTCAAAATACTCTTCATCTTATCTCTAAGCTCAGTCAAACACACACACACACACACACACACACACATCACCCGTCTTAGATCTCTGCCATTAGTATTCCATTTAGACTTTCCAAAACAAGGTCATCCCAATAGGCCCGTCCCCTATTTCCGGTCACAGCTGTGGACTTTCACCCCCTTGTCCAACAAAAGGGACCTTGTACACAAAATTAACTCGAAACCATTAGTCTGTGCGGTGTGAGAGAGCACACTGAGCCCTCAGAGTACCCACCCTCCTCCCAGGCTAGGCCCAGGGTGCCGCCCAGGGGCCCTCCCCCATGGAGGCCGGGGGAGCTTCCCCAGAGATTACAGGCCGGCTCCTTGGGCCCCTGCTCCACGGCTGCAGCTGTGCAGCCAAGGCCCTACCTTCCAGAGAAGAAACACAAAGGCCACCCCACTCCTTTTTTTAAAAAAAGAGAAGAAAAAACTTTCTCCCTCGGTAACTGTAGAAAATGACCTGATTTCACAGCTGGAAAGGACCAGCATCACCCTGGGGCTGAGCTGTCCAATATGGCAGCCACCGCCCACATGTGGCTCCCGCACACTGGAAGCGTGGCCAGGCGCCCCCCCCTCCCCACGCTGAAACAGTTGTGTCGGGGCACTATCGAGAGTTGCCTGAATACATACTTTCAATGTTAAGTCCACCTGTTTCTTTTTCCTTTTGATGACTGTAACTACTAGAAAATTCAGGATTACACGTGGGGCTTGCATTCTGTTTCCATTGGACAGCACCGCAGATGGTGAAAATGTTACCACCTCAAATGCTAGCCCACTACCACGCTCTAGAAAGAAAGGTCCTTTTTTAAATGCTAAAAAGACCACCATAAAATTAAGCAAATAGCAACATCTGATCCCAGGTCATATCGCAAACTCTGAGGCTGCTCAACTGGCACGTGGAGACTCCCACACTGCAGGGAGCATGTCTAGCTTGGAGGAGGGGCTGGGAACCTGCCATCTTGCTATCCGGGAGAAACACGTGCAACCTCTACCCCAGTGGTTCCCAATGGGAGTGATTTCACCTCCCCAGGAGACAGGGGGTGGTTCCTGCAGACATTTTTAGGGGGAGAGAGTGCTACTGGCATCTGCTGGGGAGATGCCAGGAACACCAAACATCCTGTAACGCACAAGGTGGCTCAACATCCCCCAGCAAAGAATTATGCCCAAATGTCAGCAGTGCCAACACACAACCAGGAATCGACTAGATATGAGGTCCACTCAAGCACACTTTTAGTACTCAATTTCCAGGGACAGGGACTGGCGGGGACATCCTTTTGCAAAATGGCTTCTCTCCAGGCTCAGGACTGGTCCTAAATTTCAGTGGCATAAACAATGTGGAGAAACAAGCATTGATAACAAGAACTGAAAAACTATAATCACTTTCTCACCAGACTACAGACTGAGTATCAAGGGTTGCCATGTCCAGGCAGCTCTGATTTTTCAAGCTAGTAGGAAGAAACGGGGTTTGAACCTCAGAATGACATAAGTCAGCTCCCCTGCAGGCAACAAGATGCCTCTCACAGAGGGTCACTGGTGTGTCCAGTTCGCCACACCTGACCACACAGCGAGGCCCAGGTTCCAGTGACAGGCAACGGAACAGAGAAGGAGCCGTGACCAGGCCTGCAGGTACACGAAGGGGCCAGGGCAACAGACAGAGGAGGCAAAGACTGAAAGAGCAATGCTGAATGAGAACAGCCCAGCCAGGCTGGGAGGCCGTGCAGGGGGGTGGGGGGGGAGGCACATGATAATTAACTCTGCAAGTTGATAGTATTTGCATATAAATGCCTCCACAAATCACTACAAACAAGCTAGGACAAGTCAGGCCTATTAGCATATACAAGCCAGCCCGGGAAGGCCCCTCTAGGTGGGTCATTGAGTGGGCTGCTCACTTAGAGGGCCGCCTGCCAGCTTTGGGGGGGGGGCGGTTACATGGAGGGAGGGCTGGGGAGGACGGGACACACTGTATCTATTTCAGACCCTTTCACTCCAGAATACAGTTTCAGGATGTCAAAAGGAATTGCCTTTATTTCCAGCCCATTAGGGAAGAGCAGAAGAAATGCTGGACCTTTTAGTTTATTTCTTCCAGGGTGGCAGGAAAGGAAAGCTAGCAGAGGCCGTCAACAGGAACTGAAGAAACAAAAAGGAGATATGGATGGGGACGAACATTTATGGAGAGGCTACTCAATGTGCTAAGTCCTGGGATGCCCTGTTTTCTAGTTCATTTCACTTCTACTACAAATGTAGGATACCTGTTATGCCCATTGTACAGATGAAAGAACTGAGGCTCAGAGAGGTTAAATGATGGGTCCAAAGTCACACAGCTTGGGCAGGAGGACAGCTGGGCCTCACCCTTAAGACCTCAGCAGAAGAGTGAGGCCTATAGGTGAAGAGCAGAGGCCGCCTTTCCAAAGACTGGACCCTTTTTGATTCACCTCTGCTTCTCCTCCGAAACTGAGTGTGAACAACAGAGCCCCCTCTGCAAGGGATGATTCACAAGTGGCGCTCTGATCCTGAACTGGGCCCTGCCCTGTTTTATTTTGTAATTATTCCATAGCTTCAACCCATGAGGAAGACCACACCTCCCTCCGGGTAGACACGTGGGAGTCTGCAGCAGGGTTTCTTCTGTCACCCAGTGTCTCCACTATCTGGACAATTCTTGCATTTTCCCCAGCAAGGGCAAAATAAATTGACCGCCCTGTCCCACAAGGCATAGAAGTTCTCTTCTTTCCCCAAAAATACCTCTGTTTCATACCTGTTGAAGGAAAAACCACTTCCAAGTTCCTCTTTGCACAAGGCATGCAGAGATTTGGGGGAGGGGGAGGGCACTACGGATTTTCACTTCTGGCATTCTTTACCCGGAACTACATTTTAAAGGCGAGTAAAGTACTATCTTATGAAAAAGTAAGTGATGTAGGCCCAGGTAACACATATTCATGTAGTCAGGTACACAGATTGAAAGTCCTCATCAATGTCCGTCCCTCAGCAATACATATCGAATCAAGTGACACCATTCAAAAACCTGGCAGAACAGAGATGGCATTCAAAAGCAGTCACTTTAGAAGTGACATCAACCTCTTAACACACACGTTGACATCCATGGGCTACTTCTAACATGTCCAAAAGTTGACTTGACACTTTAACAAGGATGCAGATATTCCACAGAGAAATAACAGGGCTGTTGTAAGGAAAGCAAAAAAACAACTCCCCCAATCAGCCAAATGTACATTAAGAACCAAGGCCCCGAGCCAAAGAGCATTTTAGGAAGCTGGGTTGGAAACAGTGGAAGACACTTGCATTGTTTCTTGAGCAGTTAAGAAAAATTGTTTAAAAAAAGAAAAAACAAAAGTTGCTGAGAAGGAGAAAAAAGGCCCACATGTGTTCCTTAGCAAATTTCCAGGAGGACAAAGACGTCAGGTGGATAAAAGCCGTCCAAAATAGGCCACTCAGAGACTGGGCATGTGAGGAGCAAATAAGTTCATGTCTACGCATACGTACTTTTTATAGACTTATAGGAATTTAAATGCTTTTGAAAAGCGCTTTTTAGACACTGAAGGGAGACTTCCGTATGTGAACATGCACTTATATGACTTGGGGGGTGGGCTGCAGGGTTGAAATCAAATATCAAATTAAGCCCCTTGGTCTTTTCTGCACTCAGCTAATCTGCCTCCTGCCTTTCTGCTAAGGAGATTCAAATGAGAAGACAGCCAGCCAACCGCCTGTGAACTGGAATTTTAAAACTAAAATGCAGAGCCTATGACAGAGATGTGCACAGGGTACAGTGTATCCAAAACCTAGCTCTCTACCGATAGACTCAGAATTCTCCTCCAGCCACATTCCAGGATGGAGTCAGGAACCACCAAGAAATAAGCAAAACTGTTCCTTTGCCTCCTCCTTCCCTGAAAGACCCCTAAGTGATTCAACCCTCCTTATCCATTAAGAAGCCTACACATTGCCCCCTCCCAGAATGCAAGTTCCCATCACGCTTAACCAACCAAATGGTCCCCAAATACCCAGCCCTACTCGTTAACACCCCTCCCCCCCCCAATACACAAAGAGTAGAGGTCTGAGCAGTCACTAAACTCCTGCCCCCAGAAGCATGGTGGCAGGGCTCTCTGGCTCCCAGATCAAAAGTTTGTGGCCAAAATTGCTTTCAGGACAGTGCGTGAAACCAGAAGATGAAAATGCCAACATCTGTTCATAAACTCCAGTGAGGTTGTTTTTCCCAGCTCCAGCCCAAGTCTCCCTACGGAGGACTGAAGAGACCCCATAAATTCCTAACTGGTGCCCCAAAAGACCCACTTAAAATTACATTCGATTTAAGAAAGCCTTTAAGGCCATGAGGTGAGCCTCTTCTTCCCAGAAATCAAAGACGACAGGAGGGGAGGAGAGCCCAGCCCATCTTCTCAAGGAGTGAATGGTTTTGCAAAAGGGTTTCAGCAGTTTCAGTCCCAAACCAGCAGCAGCCAGAAGGTAGCACATGTCTCCCCTCCCTGAAAGCGTTAGACCTGCCTCTAGGGAGGGAAGGGGATGGAAAATCTTAGAGGCAGCACATGTGTTAACACCAAAGTTCAAAGAAGGAGCAGCTGAACCACCTAAGACCTCCCCAGGACAGAGAAGGCTAGCTAAGGCCCTCTGGAAAGGTGTACATCAAAACCCCTACGCATTAATCCCCCTGTTGACAGGACTGCTGTGGTGACCCTGGTGGACAGGGAGAACAGCTCGCCCAAAAGGCAAATAAAGCCCCTGGCACTTTGCTAAGAGGCCCCATCTGGGGTTAAAACTAACAAAAGTCTTGCTCTGAAATGGAGCCAAATTTAGCAGCTCAAAAACTTTCTATGTCTACCCATTTTTATTTGTGCCCTTACTCTTGCAAAATCAAGAAACTCTAGGAATGAAGGGTGAAAGAAAGGCAGAAACACCAAAGAAAAAAAATCACCTTTAAATGTTAGAAAGAAGCCAGGGCACCTTCTTTGGGCAAAGAACTCTCTAGAAACACACCTGTCACTGCCAGAACACTGCCTTGTCCTCCACTCTCCTGTCTCCTGACCCAAAGAATGAAAACCAGAAAAAACCATTGCAGTCATTTCCCTGCTTCTGAAGCTTTAGCACAATGCTGCTGTCAATCGGTGCTAAGCCCTGCTTTGCCCCCTTCCCCGGTGTCTGTCCATGTAGGAGTCATTTGCCATATTAGCCCCGCCCCCCAAAGCCTTCCAACATCTGATTGTCACTTCGCACATGTTCAAGGAGATCAATCTGGCAGCCAACTTGAAATCATACAGAAAAGAAATCTGACAGTTGTTGATTTTGTAGTTTCTCCTCCTTAATCTGCATTTTGCAAGTGGCTTGCCAAAGAGCCAAGATTTCTGCCTGTTCTGCCTGGGTCTCTCCCTGGGGGCAGTTTGACGCAACCTTAGCTTCTGTGCGTTTGTTTCTCAATTCCTCAATTCGAGTGGCCTAAGGACACAGGAAACTGTGCTTGGGACAGAACAGGCACCCTTTAAGACTCAACTGAGACTAGCTCCCACAAAGGAATTCCCTTGCCTGGAGTCTATTAAAATTGGGTTCCCATTTCCCTGACCTCAGTTTTTAACTCAGGCAGAGGACGGTGATTCTGAGCTGTGCTGTGATTTCTAATAATAACCATTACAACCAAATTCTCATACCAGAGCACTTGGATACCCCTATGAAGTTCACTGTAATGGAATCTGCCTTCCTGTTGTGTTTTTACAGTAACGCCCCCATCCTGGTTAATTACACCAGCCTTGGGAACCAGAATAGGCCAACAGGCCCAAACACTGCAGAAAGAGGCCAGGCTAACAGCAAGCAACCATTTTAATAACAAATGAAAGTATAAACCACAGCACATACTTACTGTACTTCTTGAGGTTACTAATGTTCATGGTCAGGTGCATTATCCCTGTAGCACCGGCAAGTGTGAGGCCGCGCTTGCACAAGTTTCTTCAGGCCGGAATCATTGCTGCCTCCCTACTAGTTAAGGCTAAATCCTTTACAGTTAAGAAGCAACCTAGTTACTCCTAAAAGGTGGGTTTCATAAAGATACCCTGCCTTCTTTTCCTTCAAGTCATTGGAGCAATTCTCTACACTTTTATAAAATGTTGCTTAGTCACTTAAATATTTACTTTTTAAGATGAAACTGTTGCAACTCTGCAATAAAAAAATTTCCTAGGTATGGGTCTGCTGTGGGCCCTCAAGGGTTTCCAGGTTTTCACACTGATACTTTGGAAGCCAAAAAGCCCCAACCTCTAAAATATATACTAAAAAGGAACAGCAGCATACAGTGACAATAAGGACATATTCCCTATGACCAGAACTAAAGGAACTAAGCCAAATCACCACCAGCCACAGATAATATTTTCCTAGCAGTCTGCGATCACGGATTTATTCTAATGAACTAACCACCTTCGGGTTACCCAAGGTGAGCCAGGACAGTCCTGGGAGTGTCTAGTAGTCATCATTTAAAGTCATAATGATGAAAACTGAAATCGCGCTTACTTTAGCTCCTTGCCACTGGGCAGTCCAATTGGCACCAAGTTTATACAGCAGTTAGATCCAACCCCACAGCAGCAAGAAGGCAGGCCCTTCGCTGTCCTGTTGGGAGAGCCAAACAGAGACCTGCGGAGAGTACCGTTTTATTTGGGCCCTTTCCACCTTCCTTAGCATTCATTTGTGCAACTAAAGCACAGAAAGAAAGAAACCAAAATTAATTTCAGGTGGCTGGCGAAGCAGCATGGATTTTTTTTTTTTTATTCTGAAATAGTTTGCAAGTGTTTCTCA
Source organism: Eulemur rufifrons (assembly GCF_041146395.1). Taxonomy (NCBI): domain Eukaryota; kingdom Metazoa; phylum Chordata; class Mammalia; order Primates; family Lemuridae; genus Eulemur; species Eulemur rufifrons. The sequence continues at coordinate 14,038,253 of NC_091005.1, read as the reverse complement.
ATAGCTCCTCCCTGTCAATCAAAACTGTTTTCAGGAGAAATGGAAAATAGTAGCTTCCAGCCCATAGACAGTGCAGCCATTTCAAAAAAAAAAAAAAAAAAAAGAGTTGGGAAAGGGAAGTGACCCATGTCATAAAGACAGAAGGTCTCCAAGTCACTTAATTCCTTGTGATTCCAAAAGGACTGTTTTTAAAGCGTGAAAGTGCTTGCTTCTGCATCTGCCCCATGATGTTAAATAACACTTTGTGTAATTAAATAAAAGAGCCAAGTGTGACCCCGGCCCATTCTGAGAGGCACTTTACATGCTTTCTGAAAACTACGCTGGGAACTCAATGCAGACAATCTCCTTAGTCCTGTAATTTAGGAAGAGGAGAGGAGAAAAGTTTCTCTTGGCCTTCACAGCTACACACCCTCTGAAAGGGTGCCTTCAGGGTCTCTGTGAAATAAATGAATACAAACACAGGTGTGCAAACATCCAGGCAGGTACCTCTCCCTAAAGATCCCATTCTTGAAACCTTTAAATTATTAAGAACCTGAGGTCTCCTGACTTCCCTCACACCTCACTGTTCCCTAATTGTTCTTCATGTTTGGGTAACAGGATAGATTCAGAATCTCAGGCCTCCACCAGTGGCTGCTCTGATAACGAGGAACAGACCCACGTCCCCTGCCACAGCCTTTCTGGGTCAGGTTACCTTGGAAGGTGTATGTTTTCCTACCCGAGGCAGTCCTCGCCACAGCACTCAGGCGTCCCTCTGCAGCCCAGCCTACTGGAACTCGTGATTTTTAGGGTTTCCCTTGAAACCTCTCCAGAAACCACAGCCATTAAAAGAACATGAAGGTTTGACACCTCCTGAATTTAGGAATGAGGGGACTCGAGGGGCCAACTCTACAAACTCGCACCTGCTGCTTGATGGCAAAGAAACGAGAAGTTTCCCGGCTAGGGTGAGCTTTAAATTATACTCTATTTATTTAGTGACTTGTCTCCAAGAATCGCAAAACATGGAATGAAATAAGATGACGTGTAACTTTCTCACTATCTACCTTCCAGGCTTAAGTTTGTTTTCCTTATCGAGCTCTGATGCATTCCTCCAAGCAGGCCCCAGCCTGAAGGAGAGACCTTCCCTGTGTGCCTAGGTGGGGCCATGTCTCCTCTCAGGTGTTATCTGTCAGTGGCATTTACTGAGTCTTCAAGGCCTATTAAATGACACAGAGGGTGGGGGCGGGGATGACCCTCCTGGATTCACCTGCTCACGGGATTCATTTAAACCACTTCAACGCACCGTGCACCACTGTGTCAGGCAATTCCCTCTCAGAACACGCCACGCTCGGGCTGTGGTCTCTGCCCTGGAGGCATTTTCCTATCATAGCACAGGTTATGCCCAAAGCAGTAAGGACCATTTTCCAGAAAGTTCATTTCCCTCCAAGCCCTACAATGATTACTTTGGGTTTTTTTTTTTTTTTTTTTTTTTTTCCTCTCTGCTACTGACCTAACTTGGGGATTCTTCCTCCTTTAACAGGATAAAAATCTTAGCTCTCCCCTTCACACACCCCCAAAGAAACGAATGCAGCGCTGGGTTTTTCAGAGTGCGAACAAACTACAATTAGAGGGTGGACAAGATGCTCTCCAAAGGTGCCCTCCAGCTGAAAACCTCTGGTTCTCCCTTTAATCACTCCACCATAAGAGCATTCTTCGCATTGTTTCCAACTGACCAGCAACTTCTCTGGGGCCGAAAACGGTACACTTTCAGGCGGAGAAACCCAAACTTTTAAATGACACCAGTACCACAAGTATTCAGCAGGCAGGAACTGATCCAAACGCAGACTACGGATTGGAGAGCGGGAGGGGATGAAAGAGGAAAGGGAAGGAAAAGGAGGAAAGACTTCACTGTGTGCCCAGCAGAATTTAGGCGCTCTCACCCCAGGTAGGTTCCAACTGGAGTCTAGTAGTTCAAGTGCATCCAGCCTGCCCTTCCCCCACATGCCCCAAGAGAATGGGAAGTTCAGCCAGGACTGGCAGCACCTGCCTGCAGCTCCAGGCCGGCTGCTCCGGCCCGGCGGGCGCGGCGGGGAGGGAGGCTGCACTCACCTGGCACACAAAGCCGCCGCGCACCTCCGGAGGGAGGCGGCACTCGCAGGTCCGGGGGCCGCGCCGCTGCCGAGCGCCACAATGGGAAATTCCAGCGGCACCAGAGCCCCGAACTTACCCACCCCGGGCGGCATTCTCCCCACCTCCCGCTGCCCCAGGGACTCCGGGGTGGCTGTGGGTAGGAGCAGGGGGGCCGGAGGCAGGGGAGGGGGGCTCATGGTGGCGGCTGGGCTGGCGGCTGGCCAGTCCCCGGGAGGGAGGTCCCCGGGGCGCGGCGGGGATTCACCCACGGGGCGCGGCGCTCGCGTCCCCAGCCGGCCTGCCCGCCGCCGCCTCCTCCTTTCTCCTCCTCCTCCTCCTCCTCCTCGCCGCCGCCCGCCCGAATCGCTTTATGTAAATGAAGCTCAACTCGCAGTTTGCAGCGTGCACCGCCCGGGAAGGGGGGCGGGCGGGGCGGGGGGCCTTCGGGGATCCACATTACACAGCAACAAAGCGGAAGGTTAATTTGAAACTCACAGCCCTGCCGCTCGGCTCCCCGGGCAAAGCCTGACATCTACAGTCGTGCCGGGCGCAGGCCGGGCTGCTCCTCGGCGCAGCGCCCGCCCGCAGGGACCGGGGACACCCAGGGACACCCGGGGGCGCGAGGCCCGCGCGAGGCCGCGCTTGCTCCGGGCACGGGCCTGGGCCAGGCCGGGCCGCCGGGGGACAGGAGCCCTTGCCGCTTGGCCTGCGCCGCCTGGGAACGGCCCGCGGGAACAAAGCCCCGTCCCTCCCAGAGGCACTGACCCCTCGCTCATCAAAGGTCAGGGGCCGGCCTAGAAGCGGGCAAGAAGAAAGGGACGCGCCCTCCAGCCACAAAAAGGAGCCTGGGGCCTCCAGACCAGAGCCATCGCTCTCTGGGCCCCGTCCACGTCACAGCCAGGCCACTCCAGCATGGGGACATGAGCCAATGTGGACAGGAATTTATGTGAAACACACACACCCATCCTATTAACTGCTTTACAGAACACTTCTGTTTTTCAGTTGCAGAAACTTACGAAAACATTCCCTGCTCTCCAGTGAGACTTTAAGGACAGTTTTTGAGACAAGAGAAAAGAGAGATCACTAGAAAGAGAGGAAGAAAAGAAGTGAGAAGAAAAGGAGCCGCAGTTTGGGATTAAACCTGCCATCTCTCCAACTAAAGACTGCCTTATAAAGCCACATCGTTCCAGAGACGGCAGAGATCATGCCCTTCACAGGGAGATCCTGCCGCCAGGGTCAGACTTAATGCGGCCACCCCAGCTGGTCAAAGCAATTGCTGGGCACTTTTATATCTCCCCAAGTTCACCTTTTCCATTCTGCTATGCAAAGGCAGCGGCCACAGAAATCTCACCGGAAGTCCTCTGTCCTCCCTTGTCAGAATCCCACCCTCAGTCTGCATTTACTCCGCTTCCCTCAGCACAGAAAGGCACCTGCTTTTAGCCTTGCTGAAAACCACCCACCCAGGCTGGCCTTACAGCCTGGAGAGTCTTTTCCGACTGCACAATAATGAACCATGCAAGTGTTAGAAATATAATAAGCTCACGAGGCGAGGAGCAGTATGTATGGAATTGTATTAGCATTAAGCACACACTAACCCGGGAGAAAAAGGGATGCCTAGCTGCTGAAATCCATTCATGTCCTCATGCAGAAGGCATTTCTGCACAAAAATTTGGGTTCAAATTAATGTAAATATCTAACTGGTGGGTACAGACAAGCCCTCTCTGCACTTTAGTGCAGAAAAGAGATTCCGGGAGGGGAATAAAAAAAAATTCTGCTAGGGCTCTGGGAAAAAAGACTGCCTCTAGGGAATCATGTCCGATTAGGGACAAAGGAGGGCACAAGCCAAATTCAGTCACACGTGAGAGCTCGGGAGGCGGGGTGCAGGGAGCGGGAGAGCCAACAAGGAAAGTGGAAAAAGATTCTGTAAACCAGGGTATGGTCACTGTAGAACTGTTCCCAGCCCGTCTGACTGCAGGACCAAGAACAGGTGGTGTTTTCAAAACACACTGTTATTTATGTTAGCCACATAAGTTGAGAACACCTTAAAAAAAAGCAATTAATAATTTAATTGAAAAAGTGACCATGAATAATACATGAAGATGATGATGTGTTAGCAATAACGTAAGCAACGTGGCCCTGCGAGGCAGAGATGCCCCTGGAAATCCCTTCAGGGAAATGAAGATTCCTTACCTGGAAGCAACCCCACAGCCTGTTGGTGGATGAATGAAAGACAACAAGAAAATGTGTATATTCTTCAGATAATCTAATTTTTCTTTTTTGTCTTAACTTTCATGAACAGGGGACAACCTCATCATCTGGTGACATCATGAACCTGCTGCTGGGGCCACAAAGACCTTCAATAAAATAAAATCTACAAAACCCAAAGAACGAGCTATAAAGTAATCTGGGAGGATGCAGGGGGGCTGAGCAGAAGGCTCTGAGGGGGTCAGCCCTGCTACTGACAGTGTCCCCAACAGGAGACACTGCCACCGGCCTCCCACACCTCAGAGGCTTGACAAGTAGTCCCTGGGTCCCTTTTCTTTATCTTAATCCAGCACCAGCTACACAGGTAGTGAGGCCTACTCAAGCCTGCCTTTGTTCCAGGCAAAAATTTAACAGGTAACCCCCAGGCAGGTAGGTTAATCCACGGCCTCTGCACATTATAAATATAAAGGACTGCACAAAAGTTGGGGCATTACCTCGACTAAAACTTATTTTCATCATTAACAAAAACAACACCTTTTCAGAAGGGCACGTGCAACTTTTGCACTTACATATGGAATCAAGAGTTTCTCTGAAATACACGTCGCAAATTCCATCCTCCAGCTCTGCGAGGCCTGGCTCTTCGGAGAGCAGCTGCCTGATGTTAAACCCACGGCCTACCCAACAGTGACAGCCTGACATTCTCATCGCTCCATCCTGAACACTGTTGACAAATAAACCCTCTCTCAGAAAAGGCAATTCTTCCCTTGCAGTGCTCCTTACCCAGTCTCGTCTCATCTGGAAAGCGTAATTGGCAACAGCCAAAAGGATAAATATTTAAAAATAAATCAGGGAATGCTAACCCCTTCCCTACTCCTCCCCTTACCCACTCTCCAAGCCAGAGGCCTGCCCCCTAATGCTTAGCTGGCTGGTAAATTACAACAATCCCACCCAGCCAAGCTTGCTTGTCTCTCTCCATGCACACACACACACACACACACACACGCACACGCATACTCTCTAATGCTGTATCCTTTCACTTTAGCAAAGGTAAATATGATCTCTGAGCTGAGATACAGTGGATGTCAGCATTCTGACTTCTAGCGAAACCTGGGCTCTCTTTTCACAGCACGACTTGGTTTAGGGGATTTACGTCCTCTTCCAGATTCTTCCATTTTTATTAAATTATACATACACATTGATTTTAAAACTAGTGTTTAAATAACCTGGAGGCTTTTGCAAAGAAAAATCCAGAAGAGGACAAAAAAAAAAAAGTAGTTCCTGAAATAAACAAACAGTTGGAGCTGGCTTTCACCCCATGGCCTGAGTTCACCCCATCATTTTAAGGCAGTTATATTTAAGGGCCTGGTACCCGCTGGGTGGCCAGGCCCTCCTGCGTATGGGACAGAACGCAGGCTTTCCTCAGAACAGTGCACACTCACCTTCGTAACCACCGGAGGCTGGTCTGCCAGGGCCTACACACAGATGTTTTCATTCACATTTCTCTGCCGAAACCTCTATCACTACGGTGCTGATTCCATAGATTAATTTTTACCCCCAAATCATAGGTGGAACATTATCTAGTTTACTGACCCACCCTCCCCTGCTCAGAAGCTAAATCTATCGATGACACACACAAGAAAGACACAAATGAGTAACCATTTCTTTAAAGCTGAGATTCCAAAGAGTTTTTCCAAATTCATTTTAAGTTACAAAGCCCAAGTTTTAAGAAAGCAAAAATAAAGATACTGCCTTAAAACAGCTTTACATGTTAGGTACAGAGCTCATTCTCTCTCCTCTCCTTCTCTTTTTTTTTTTTTTTTCCAAACAAAAATATTATTTCTGAAAGGGCAAAGAGAATTTGCCATGCAAGACTTTTATACCCAGGGGGATCCTTACATTTGTGTTTCTAAACCTTGAAATTGAGAATTTTAATGAAAAGGCAGACAGATGCTTAAGGACAGCATCGCAATCTGGGTCCATACATTGCAGGAGAGAGAGGCGCTTTGTTTGGGGCCAAGAAAAAAAGAGGTGGACTCCTATTTTGTTCATGGGCCATCCCCACCGACTGACACATCCCCTTACACTCCATCTGATGCTAACCACTGAATTCTTGGAGGGGAAGCAGGTTGGAGGGAAAAGAAAGGAAAAGGAAACAGGAAAGAAAAAGCAAAGGGAGATGGGATACTGCCTGTTTACATAAATCACAGTGTTTTTAAAAAAAATTCTCCACACAGTATCAACTCCATAGCATGTACCAAGAGCTCTTTCACATGTGAGTTAAATCAATTAAATGCTGTATCAGAAGCACAACAACCTGGATCGAATTTTTTTTTTTCAAATGAACAATTTCATTTAGTTTGCAATTCTCCCCTGTCAAGTGACCACTTCGAAGCATGGGACACACAACACGAGAAGACAGACAAAAGATGATCCTTTTCAACGCTTTCTGCAAAATAATTCTAGAAGCCTATTTTCTTATCTTTTCATTTTAGTGAATTTTTGTTCAAAAAAAAAAAAAATCTGTGCTAATCTGACTTCAGAGCCCCGAGCTGAAATTTCACATATCCTCCAAGTGAGCCAGTGTTTTAGAATTTGGATTTCTATTGAGGCTGTTCCAATCGCCAGTGAGGCCTACGGTAAAATGTGCTTCATGCTGTTCCGTTTGTCTCTCTGCAGACAAATAGAAACTGTGAAATTTAAAGAATGGATGAAAAAAAAAAAATCTAAAACAAAGAGGTTAAAAAAATAGGACAAATGTTTTTGCTTTTGTGTCTCCCCGGAGCAATTGTTTGGGGGAGTCTGCATTGACAATAACCATGAGAAGGCCATCTAAAGGCGATGCTCACACAAGGGGACTCCTTGCCTGCTGCCTTTGGTCTGGGAGAAAAAGTACCTTAGCTCCGTTCTCCAGGAACAAAAGGCCAGGGCCACAGAAGGGGGGAGAGGTTACAGGAGCTTTCACATGGAGCCAAGTGTCAATGCTGGTTCATTTTTCACCCGTCTTAGTTGGAAGGCAGCTCAGGGAACTTCCTAATGACTGCTTTTCCCTCTCTCCCTATTATTTCTAAACCTAAAAGAACAAAACAATAATATTTTTTTTAACCTAAAACCCATCATCCTATTAGAGGAAAGCCTTTGGGGCCTACAAAGTCAGATTTTCCTCTTTCCTTTCCCCATCCTATCTTTCTTTTTTTTTTTTTTTTGGAGAGGGCTTCCAATTGTAGATCATGGAAATAAGAGATGCTAGACATTATAGTCATTTTTAGTAACACCAGAATGGCCTTTCTATCTATGAAAAGGCAGAAAATGGGGGAAAATGCACACACACAAAACCCAACAGGGATAGTAGGTGGTGGTGGGGAGGCTACAGGGGCAAGGCCTTGAAACATTTTCTTTTTTTCACAGCATGAAGTCCACTAATGCCAGCTTCAGATTTGCAACTGAATCAAAGTCTCAGAGTCGTCATTACAAGGGGTTATTTTGGGGGGGGGTTGGGAGGAGTGGAATGGAGAAATGGACAATAAGGATGTGTTAAAGACATATATAGACAAGGTGTGGCAGGGGCGAGGGAAGGGGTGTGCAAAGAAAGGAAGCTGAGATGAATCACCGCGTGCCATGAAAATACCAGGGCAAGTGGATGTCAGAGTGTTTAACCAGATTTGAAGCTGGGAGCATCTTCCCCAGCGGGCAAGCCCTAGGACGAGGCAAAGACCTGCGACCCTCAGCCTCTGAACCCAGACCTGGCGGCTTAGGAGCGCATCATTCCCCCTTCCCCAGGCAGCCAGGGCTCTGGCTGAAAAGCAAGGTGGGGGTAGGGAGGAGAGGGCCCTGCAAAGCAGCACAATAAACAACTCAAATATGAGCGGAAATGACATCAGCAAAGTGAAGGACCTGTTTACTGCAGATCAAAACAAAACAAACTTCCAAACCTTTTGTGTACACAAGATAACTCTATAAAAAGCCTTCCTAAAATGTCACCAAGGTCCACACATCAGCATCCCAACAAGAAAACACATGACAGTTACCATGGGGGGGGGGGGAAACGCCCTGTGGCAGGGGCTAAGGGAAAGAAGATGGGGGGGGGGTGGATAAAACCAGAAGGGGCCCAAAACCCAGTTGCCCTTCCTCCCCTCTGCTGACCCTTAATATTTATTGGTGTTTATAATCTAAAAGCCATGCTCTGTGTTTCACTTAATACAAGGCCAGACAGCGTTGTCTAATGAGGCAGCATTACAATCAGCTTGTAATACTGAATTTTTAATGCTGCCAAGGATTCTGTTACATAATAATATGAAAAACAGAAGCTGAAAGTGGGCTCACAGTGACAGGACACTCGAGGTTCCAGGCAGGCGAGCGCCACAAGCCCGGCTCCCCTCCCCTCCGCCCACCCCCACCTTCTGATTTGCAATCAACCTTCCATCCCTATACAGGAGGTCGGTATGGAAACCAAGAGGATTTCTTAGGAAATCCACACTTTTCATGATTATTATTATTATACTCTCTGATCCAAAGTTACAGTCCAAGAGTTTGAATCCTAGCTTATCTGGGGTTAGAGGTCTGAAATGAAAATTAATTTTTTGGCGGGGGGGGGGCCAAAGAGACAAAGAATACAGGGGAGGAGAGGGGGTAGCTTATGTTAAGCAAACTAAGAAATTTGAGGGGAAAAAAAATCACAGAGGGAGAAAGAACTCAGGAGGGAGGAGGGATTGAAGTCTGCCGACCATATTCACAGCTGCCGAACTCAGTTTACATTGGTGTAATTTAAAAGCATATATATAGCCGCCGTTGCTCCTCTCTGTAATACCCCAAGACTGTAAATCTATAACCACTGCAATGATTTAGTGATTAAAAACATGATAACATATTGTGTAACTGCAAACCACAGAACCCCTGCCAACTCTCCTCTAAGATAAAGGGGAAAAAAATATATAGAAAATGTGTTGCTTGCAGCGATCTTCCTAAACCCAAAAGATTTTAATAAAAGAACCTATACAGTAGACGAATTGGAAAAGGGTGAGTGAATTCTGCGTGAAGCCAGCAAAGGGAGGGGAAAAAAAAAAGGCAGCTTTATGTGGGATTCTTTTCCTTGTACTAACAAATTACGACCTAAACATGCCTTTTCTTTTCTCTGTCTCCACCCCCCCACCCCCACCCCCCGCTTTTTTTTTTTTTTTTTAATAGTTTGTTGTAACTGGAATAACTGGTCTTGTGCACTGTCTTGCATATTCAAAGCTGCTTTGTAATCGGATCTGGAGACCCAACCTTATTTGCCTGAACTCAATAGGGGTTTTTTCACCCCCCCCTCCTCCCTTGTTTTATTTTGGATTTGGTATTGTGGGTTTTCTGTTGTCGCTGGGAGCACACGTCTATGCAGGCAGAGGCTCTGGTACCTTTAAGCCACCAGAGCAAACACCTGAAAGGGGGAGGCACAATTTGTAACATGGCAGGAGGAGCCTAAAATATACACACACACACAAAATAAAATCAAAGCAGCTGTAGGGGTTTTGGCCTCTGAGCAGCTGACCTGACCCGGTTCTGTATATTCTTTTATTTCTCCATTGCAGGATTCCTGCACCTTGGGTTAGACTGGAACTCAATGTGACCCTGAGGAGAAGGCAGTCACTGAACCCGGGAAAACTGCTACATATTTAATGGGGGGGGGGTGAGTGTGAGTAAGTGCATATGCATTCAGACTCCCCCAGTGTAGACACCCACACAGTGTGTACCTACACACACACACACACACACACACACACACACACACGAATCTGTCCAGACTGCCAGGCCACAGGGCCAGCTCCAGCCTAGCTTTCTCAGCCCACGCCACGGAGAGCCTGAACGCTCCCTTGCTGCCCCCCAAAATCTTCACACCTACAACGCTACCCATAAACACATGCATGCACAGACGAACACTCCTCCAGAGACTTTGTATGTTTAAAAAGTCCACAGACCTGAATCGCCTCCTCTCTGGACCAGAACAGGGCAGTTTATTCAGAGAAATCAATAGGAAAGAGCATTTGCAAATATTTATATAAGCCCTGTGCATTTCAGCATTAAGTAATTAAAAACTAAAACCGGAGGAGGGGGAAGGGAGGAGAGACACAGACAGAGGAACGCTGCTGGCCTAGAGTGAGTTTTCCTGCCCACACCTCATCTTCCCAAACCACAATCCTTTCAAAACTGACTCCGTGTACACTTTTTACGAAATCCTGTTCCTGCACCATTTGCTAGACTATTTCAAAATCATCTCCAAATATGGATTCACCTACCAGCAAGCTTTCGAGACTGACTATAAGTGTCTGTATTATCTCTCTCACACACATATACACACAGCAACTCTTACTTTTGACACTGCTTCAATCTCTAGCATACATTCTTTCTCTTAGATTCCTATCTCTAATATACTTGCACTAGTTAATGAAATCTAACATTATGAGGGTCCCCCCAAAGTGGTAATTAAATAAGCAAATTCCCGCCCCCTAAACCCTCAAAGTACTTCCAACTCCCCTCAACCTGTAAGATACCTACAGTTGGGGAGTTCACTACCTGAGCCCCCACATATAAACAGATTCAAAAAAAAAAAAAAACTTCAGTAAAATAAAGGACTTTTTAAATGAGCCGCTATGAAGTGGACTTCCCTATATTGTTCCAGAGGGCTGGGCATTAAATTCTGCTTCTAAATCCACTCTAAGAAGCAAGCAAGGCACTGGAGCACTCACGCTGCAGATATTGTAGAAATTTACAGTAAATGTAGGTACAGGATTGCAGCACGCTGCCCTATTGATTATGCAGATTGTGATCAATCCTCTCCTTTCTCCCACTGCCCAAGCCTCTTTCAGAGGACCTCCACATAAGTTGGTCTGTAACTAGCCATTCTCCCAAAGTAGGGGAGGGGGGAAGTAATTTTTAAAAAATATAATAAATCCTCAATGGTCCCCCCCAAAGGGCTCTAGTCTTTTTGTTAATTCCAAAGTGAATTTATGTTCTGTAATTTGCATTACAGCCCAGAGATCACCCATATGTCATATTCTTCAAAGGTACTTAACAAACCCCCTTTTAAAAGTCACTAGAACTGGAGGCCAGAAAAAGGCAATCAGCCTCCTCCTCCCATATAGTCCTAGATCAAGTTTCAATAATTGAAACCAATAAAAATTGTCATATTTACCCTACTTCAAAGCAACAAGGGAGGAAAGTTAAGTCTGGGTGATTTCTGAAAGCACTTGTAATCAAATGTGCCACAGTCGAAGGAATAGCACATTTTACAAAAGTCAGATTCTGAGCAACAGATTAATTCGCAAAGTAAAATACATATATTTTGCAATTTAATAGCTCCACAAGAAGCCTACTGAATCCATACACAATTTAAATACATACAGTGCATAAAATACACTTAGATCTACTCTCCAATAGATATGCAAAAAGATGTACATTAAAATGCATAATGTAAAATTCAGAAACATGGTTTTTGCATCTAGTGGAGCCGGGCGAGGGGTGAGAGTAGGGAAGCGAACGTAAACAATCCCAGATTCGCGTGAGGGAAAAAAAAAAAAAAAAAGAAAAAGAAAGAAAAAAAAAGAAAAAGAAAGAGAGAGAAAAAAAAAAAAGGAATCCTCCGATGTCTCTCAACTCAGCTGGTGGAGGAAGGCCGGCCAGGCTCGGTCTGGTCCTGGCTGGCAGCGCAGCCCGAGCCCCCGGGAGCCCCTAGTGTCCAGGGCAGAGCCCCCTCTGGGCGCTCGCGGCGCTGCCAGTGGGGCAAGGCGGAGGGCGCGCAGGTAGAGGATCGCACGACCGCCTCGCCCCCTCCGGGACCCCCGGGGTCGGGTCCGGCTCCCGCGTCCCCGGCAAGTCAAGCAAGCCCCGGCGCGGAAGGCGCCCGCCTGGCCAGCGGCGGCAGCGGCGGTGGCGGTGGCAGAGCCGGCCGCGGTGACTGCTTCGGGCCGGGTGCGCGCCCCGCGCGGCGGCTCAGCCCGGGGTCCCGGCGCCGCTCGGGGTGGGGCAAAGTTGGGGGCCGGGGGCGGCGGGGGCGGGGGCGCCCGGCACCGCGGACCCCCCCGCCGGCCGCCGCCTTTGTCTCGGCGCTGGGACCCCGGCCGCCCTCCCGCCCTCGGCCCAGCGCCCCGGCCGGCCCTGCCCGGCGGCGCCACCAAACTCGCCGCGCGGGCCTCGCCCCGGGCGCCTCCACCCTCACGGGGGTCGCCGGCGGCCGCGGCGCGGGGGCCGGGGAGGAGGGGGCGGCCCGGGCTCGGCGGCGGCGGCGGCGGCGGCGGGAGGAGGAGGAAGAAGAAGAGAAAGAGAAAGTTTGGCGCAGGGGGAAGGCGAGCGGGACGCAGCGAGCGAGCAGGGCGCGGGCGCGGGGAGCGCGGGCGGCGGCGGCCGGGCGCGGGAGCCGGGAGGGGGCAGGACGAGCCCCATGCAAAGCAGCCCGGGCGCCCCGAGGAGCCCCGCGTCCGGGCGGTGGCGGCGGGAGGAGGAGGAGGAGCAGGCGGCGGCGGCGGCGGCGGCGGCGGCGGCGGGAAAAAAAAAAAAAAAAAAAAAAGAGGGAAAAGTTGCCACTTACGCGGTTGCTTCTCCGGCGGCGGCGGCTGCAGCGGCGCTGCTGGCGACGGCGGCGGCGGCGGGAGCTGGCGGCGCTTTTAATCCCGAAAAGAGGCGCTCGGGCCGCGGAGCCCATCAAGGCAGCAGCGGCGGCTGGCGGGGGTCGGCGGCGGCGGCGGAGGACGCGCTGCTGGCGGCGGCGGCGGCGGCGGCGGCGGCGGTGGAGCTGGAGCGCGCTCGGCGGAGCCCGGGGCGGGAGGCGGCCGCAGCCGGGGAGCCGGAGCCGCCGCCGCCGCTGCCGCCGAGCAGCATGGTTGGCGGGGAGTTTACAGCCCCCGGAGCGGGCAGGGGCCACGGAGGAGAAGCGGCGGCGGCGGCGGCAGCGGCTCTAGGCTGTAATTGGGATGCAAAGCAGGCGGCGGCGGCGACTGCGGCCGGGAGGAGGAGGAGGAGGAGGCGGCGGCGGTGGCGGCTGCAGCGGTCGGAGGGGACGCGCTGGAAGTGGGAGCTGATGAGTGAAAAGAAAAAAAAGTCTTTGGATCTTTATTCTGCTAATTAGTTTCCTGCAAAAAATGGCTGTGATTAATTCAGTGCGCATGTGCTTCATTACCCAGGCACGACGGGAAGGGCTAATTAGCCACCTTCTGGATCAATAAGATTCAGCAAAAAAGAAAAGGGGGAGGTGGAGGGAGGCAGAGGGGAGGAAGGGAGGAAAAAAAAAAAAAAAAAAAAACCAGGGGAAAGTGATGAGCAGGGCACGGAGAGCAGGAAGAGAGGATGGGAGAAGAGCCTAGGAAGAGGGAGAGAGGCACCAAAAGTTTATGCATGTATTAAAAACACATACACACACACACACCCCCACGACACACACACGCACACACACACATGGAGAAGTGAAATGCAGAGACGCAACAATAGGAACGTGGCTAAGATTTTTTTTTTAAGATTTTTTTCTTTCCTTTTTTTTCTTTCTCTTTTCTTTCTTCTTTCTTTTTCCCCTTCTTTCTCTCTCTTGCTTTTTTTTTTTTAAGCAAATGCAGTAATGTTTAAATTAAATAGGAAAAGAGCATCTCTAAAGAAGAGGGGGGCGATAATGGAGTGGGACAGCTTAAAGCAAAGGTTTAAGTGAAAGACCAGAGACTTAGAATAGAGGCCACTTTAAATTGCAAATCTGAGATTTTTTTTAACTGACGGAAAATTACCTCCCCCCAAATCAGAGGATGAAGGAAGAAAATATGGAGAAAACTTTAACACATACCATAGACTAGACAAAAAATATATATGTTAATTTTGTTCTGAAATAAGACGCAATCAATCTTCTCGGGTTCTTTAGGAGGAGAGGGGAAGAGAGGAGTGATGATTAGAAGATATAAAAGGGGCAAAGTGAATCAGAACTGAAAGGGGGTAACTTTAGGAAAGACAAGAAAAGGAAAAGTTGCACTTGGAAACAAGTCCAACTTTCTACCTTTCTGGACTTAAGAGAAAAGTAAAATCAATTTTCTCGTGTAAAACCTGGAAAGCAGATGTTTTCAAAACACAGGAAGCTATTTTGCCATCAAAAGCAAGGATGTAATAAAGGCAGTGAAAAATAATTTCAGACTAAATTCATAAGAAAGAAAGCCAATATATTTAAATATTGAGGAAAGGTCTAGAGTGTAGAAAGAGGGGAAATTACATTCCCCTTTCCTAATGCCAAAAAAAAAAAAAAAAAAAGTCTTACAGCTACCTCTAAGAGTTTGGAGCAGAGTCACGAAGCCAAAGGGCTTGAAATGAGAGGATGGATTTCAGATAAAGACTAGGAGCGGTACATCCCACCAGAGCCCAAAGGAGATCCCTGGAATCAAAGACAGCAGCCAGGGACCCTGCTACTGTACCGATTCCCTGTACATCAAAGCCATCACTTAGGCTGGTGCACGGTACCTCCAAAAAGCAAGCAAACAAATGCAGGAAGAACAAGAGTGTCTCTCTCTCTCTCTCTTTCTCTCTCTCTCTTTCTCCCCCCACCCCCAATCCTAGACTCAGCGTCACTGCTACTGCAATAGATTTTTTTAAGTGACAAGCTGTATTTATGTAAGTTCTAAATATGAACTAGTACCACTGAAATTACAATGTCTGGAATAAAATAAAATGCAATCTGCACTTTAAGTGATCTGCAAACAAAGGTAAAAACAACACTTATGTTTTTGAAGGCATTATTAGTAAACCCTGTAACATCAGGTAGAGAGAGTGCGCTAAAACTTGTTTTTCTTGGGGGGGAAAAATTTGCCCTAGCCTACCAAGTTATTTATTTGAGAAGGAATTTGAGAATTAATCAGGAAATCTGTTTGATTAGAAAGTAATTCTTCATTTTGAGAGATTTTCCAATGCTCTTAAGAGCATGCAGCTTCTTAGGCAAGACTAGAGGGAGAAAACCGGTTGAGGATTTTGCAGGGTTACCTCATCTAATCCTTCTGAATTCACTCTGGGAATAATGCTATTTTATTTAGGGGAAAAAAAAAAAGAAAGAAAATACATTTAGAAAAATCGGGGGTTTCCTCTCTATGAGCCAAATCTGGGTTGCCATTCAAACTTTTCCTGGCTGCTTCTCCATGCGGGACAGCTGATCAATAAAGCCAAGTCCAGCTTGGCTTGCTACAGGTTTCACCAGTCAGTGCTTGCAAAACCTTTGTCATTTTCTAAAAATAAAAAAGCTAAAAGTTATTGTAGAAGAAGGGGCTTTTTTTTGTCCCCTGCACAATGTGTCTTTTGTGAGGTTAATGCCATTCTGGGCTCTCGATAGCCCTGCACAATGGGAACTCTCCAGGAGACTGCAGAGACTCTGGCTTTTTTCTTTCTAGCCCCCCCCCCTTTTTTTTTAAGGGAAGGATGAAACATTCCTACAGTCCAAACACAACCTCTACTTTGATTAAATAAATATTTATCTTTATTGTAACCATTGTATATTTTTACCTTCAGTTTGTCCGGTTTCTGATTATTATTTTAAATTTTTCATTGGCAACAATTAATCTTTTTTTTTTTTTCCCTTTCAGTCCAAAGTGCAGGTCAATGTAAAATGTAGCTGACTGAAGGAAGACTGGTAAATTCTGAATTTTCCATAATACATCAGGTAAGGAAAATTGTTCAGACCCTTAGGAGTATTTTTGCTTCCTATTTATCTTGTCTTCACGAATCTTCATGAATCTGTTAGTTTGTTTTTTTAAAGATGTAGCAGAATTAAATTTCTCCTTGTAGATCTTGAAAAATCACTTAAATACTATGTATTTATTTTCTTTTAAAATGTAAATAGTACTAGAAGTGAACTTGTAGCTGGTTTCTTATATAAAACAGTGTGGAGGAAGTCAGTATTCCATTGGTATAAGCTATTTGGAGGAACTTCTGGATATAAATGTATTTCACGTTGCAACATAGGAAAATGTCAGCTTAATCTGGTAAATACTTATGCTAATTTTACTGAGTGAATTCGTTATAAGGAGGAGAGGTACCAAGCTTGTATGATTGAATAATGCTTAGACGATAATCCAGCATCTATATGGATTATTTTACGTACAAAATGAAAAAAAATGAAACAAGAAATTCAGAGTCTAAATCCTTCATTTAGCTGGCAAGAGGGCAGAAAATTTTAGACCAACCTGTTTTTAAGACATTTACATTAAGGAGGGAAAGTGGAATGTAGGCTAAATATTGCATTGATGTATACGTTTTTCTGCCCCTCACTCAAATGAATGGATGTGTTTATAAACACAAAGATATATGCATAAAGGGGTACATAAATATACATTTGAGAATGACTTCAGATGTCTTTGCATCTGTGTGCGTGTGAAAATATATGTGCACACAAATATACAAGGTGCACATAAATGCAGGTACTGTGCAGAAGTATGTGAGTGCTCTCTCAATGGGGGTTTGTGTTTCTAGATCTGTTTGAAGCCACTGCTTTGCAAATATAATATAGAAATGTTGGTTTAATGATGAAGATGTGAATGGTGAATTTGAGTAAGAATCTGCTCCCCTGCAATTTTCAGAATATGGGGTTGCAATGTGAGCAGATATTATTTGGTCCAAGGGGTAAAGATGTGATGGGCCAGTCTTAAGGGGGATGGAGGATGGAGGGGTTTTAGGAGATCTCACTTCGAAAGAGCGTAGCTCTGGGCCCTGGGTTTTCTTCTGCAGGGGTATTGGGGACAGAAACAAAAAAAGGAAGGGGAAGAAAAAAGCAAGCCCCGAGTGCAGGCAGGAGAGGTTGAAAGGACGCCTCTCTGTGCAACTCTAGAGCTAGATCTAAGAGAAGGGTTGGAGGGTGAAGAATGTGCGGGTCCCCTTTTGAATGTGTATTGTTATTCTAAGTCTATTGTATGTACGTGTTGCAGTCCTTTCATTTGCCACTATAACATATGGATTCCATAAATGCAGACATGCCGAAGTGCATCTGTCTGGGTAGTTAACATGATCCAAATATCCCTCCTCGTTCCACTAACTCCAGCTCTTCTTCCTCGGGCTCCCGGCAGAGCTCTGGGCCGGCCTGCCGGTGCCCCAGGCTCGCAGTGCCCCGCAGTCTCGCCCTTTTGTGGTCTCTGCACGGGATCCAAAGTGCCGCGCCGAGGAGGCGGGCTGCTCGCAGTGCCCGGGTCAGAGGCGCCGCCGCCGGCGGCCTCTGCGCACGCGGGGAGGAAAGGGTTAAGCAGCCCGAGCCCGGGGAAGGGGCTGCGCTCATCCTGGAGCGAGGTGCAGCCACCGGCAGCTGTGATTTAGGGGTCAAGTCCGAGATCACCTTTCTCCTGCCTCTGGAAATGGCAGAAGATGAGGTAGGGAGGGAGGAACCGTAGAGAGCAGCAGCCAGGCGCGGCACGTGGCGCTCCATCCAGCCCACCCCCCATCGCCCCAGCCCACCCCCTGGCCCCGGGACAAATCGGACAGTTCTCTTTTCTCCTAGGGATGCGGGGTGCGGTTCTTCTGAGCGTCCGGAATCACTCCATCCACGGTTCTGTCCTACGGTTAAACCCCTGTGCCCCAGCCTCAACCACCAAATCAGAAAGTTTGCTCTCAGTGCGCCAAGGAGTGAGCCGCTGGGTCTGGGTAAAAATTGGGAAAATAGAGGTACCCCTGGCAGGATGAAGGAGTTTAGTTGTTGGTACCAGCCCCTCAGACTCAAGCCCCACAAACGTGAGCGGATGTACACAGGTGGTGTCCATTATATGCAGCCTCTTGCTTTGTGCCTACATTCTCAATCAGGTCAAGAGCTTTCTTTGCCCCAACTCGGGCAGCCTGGAGAATACTTTTGTCAAAATATTTTTCACGCCTGAGAGATAACCAAAAACCAAAATCAGATTTGTTTCTGAGACGTTTCACTGGAAAAGAGCAAAATGTCTTAAGTCCCCTTTTGCCTTGGCACAGCGTCGGGTCGCCAGGTTGTGGGGTCTTAGCACCCAGGTGACATCCTGGGGGCTGCGGGGACGCGCAAGGTGCCCACAAAAGGGGCTTTGAGAAAGAGCTCTCCAAATCCACCCCCATGAGATTGGACGGTTAGGACAATGACAGCTCTTTTGGAAAGTTACTCCAAGAAAAAGGAGTTTTTGGTGGGAAAAGAACTGGCTGGAAGTGACAGAGAGAAAGGGGAACTAGGTCTCTGGGAGACAGGAGGCAGGTGGGGGGTGCAGAGAGAAGATAAGGACATGAACGAGGAGGTCCGAGGGACAGGGCGTGTAGGGCACAGCGAGGGAGGCTCCATGACGCGCTCCCCGGACGCTCCCTCCAACTACCGGGGTGACGGTGAATCACCCCGATTTTAGCTTCTGCTTCCAGGGCCAAGAGCAAACCAGCTGGTCCAGAAGGCAGCTGAGGTCTGTCTTCTGAGCCCAGCCGCCCCTAACCCTGCCAGAGCCTCCAAACCGCGGAAATCAAACCAAATTGGCCGCTCGAATCTAGAGAGGTTTCATCCCTGGGGCAAAGGGGAGGGAACAAGCCTTTTTTTTTTTTTCTTTTGAACTCCTGATTCAAAAGAGACCACAACCTACTCTTGAGTGCCATCCCCAGTACATGGATTGTGGGTTTGTTTCATTCTTTCTTTCTTTTTTCCTGTTTCTCAGAAGTAAAACCTTTAAAGAATTAGCCCCAAACTTGGAGCGCCCGGGTCCTTGAAAGAGTTCCAAATGATAAAGCCTGCCCTTCATTTCGAATACATGGCGCATTGTGAAAATGAAGGGCAATTAGTCAGTTGCAGGGTTTGAGTCAGATTCCCAGTTTCCTCGGCTCCTTTGCAATGGAAATCTGAAATCCAACCTTGGGGCAGGAGGCGTGCGGAGCCCGTGGCTCTCTCGGGTTCCGCACCGCCTGCACCACGGGCAAGCGGTGGCTTTCCTTTTGGTGACCTGGTACTAGAAGTTTGCACCACATCTAAAGCCTGGGGGCGGGTGAAGAAGAGAGCGAACTAACCTCATCACGAGGCAACAAAGTGAACAACTCGAGGGCAAGAGACCCTCGGTCGGGCTACGTTCGCTTTAGGGATTTCCAGGGGCATAACTTAGGGGAATGAATGGTGGCGACTTCTGGCTTGCCAGCCCGAGGCACCAAAGGGAAAGCCATCAGAAGCACGGGCGGCGGGCTTGGGAGCAGGGCTGTGAGTGGGCAACTGAGACCTGGCTCCCATCTGCACGTAGCCCGCCAGGGCCGGCTCAGAGAGACGGTGCCCACGGTGGCACGTGCATTGTTGACACGCAGACACGCAGGCGTGCGCTAATGGAGGGATGCGCGGCTGAGCAATCCCCCCGATGCTGCATTTCTTGCAGGCATGGCTTGTTTAATGGCCAAGGAATTGAGTGCCTCTTCCCCCACCCCTCTTTTTTTTTTTTTTTTTTTTTTTTTGCTGAGAAATGTAAAAAGGAACCTATACCGTATTCATATTCTGAAGAAATGTGATTTTTTTTCTTGAGAAATTCCTAGCCTCATAGTATTTCTGATTTAAGGGACGAGGGAAATCTTTGAAGTGAAGGAAATCAGTGGGGGACGAAGTAGCTTTTCCTGATTTTTTTGTGCCTCTCCTCAAAGCCAGTAATGGGATTTAAAATGAGAGATTCCCAGTCCTCGTCCTCCCTCCCATTCCATTTCACTCTATTCGCCCCAGAAAACATCTGCGGTAACCGACTGCACGTCTAAGGGGACGGTTTAAAGAGAAGGTTTGGGGAGCGCATCAACTTTTTTCTCTTTTTCAAATGAAGTTGAAAAAAAAAAAATTCCAAGGACAATTTAAGCAACAAACGACATCGAACAGATATTTTTCCAAAGCACAAATTTTCCGATTCGTTTGTTTCCCATTCTCAGAAATGGAGAAAAAAAGCGAATCCGATCTTCCTGCGTGCTGATGGCACGAAATCTGGGGCCCGCGCTTGGTTAAGGCTGGTGGGCGGAGGGCAGGGCGCGGCCCCGCCGGCCCTGAAGAGTCCGGTGCGCGCCTGGCCTGGGGCGCATCGGCTGGGGCTCCAGTTAGCCAGGCTCCCTGTCGGGTGACCCAAGGGCCCAACCTGTGTCTAAGCAGCGGGCCTGGTACTGGCCCCCTGTGGGATCGGGGCGCGCCCTCGCAGCCGCCTCCCCGTTTAATTCCAGAGCTCAGCAGGGCAGCAGGGACATTCGACGCCAGTTTCCTCTGGCCCGGGCGTAAGGCGCACCCTTTTCGCGTCTGCTCTCCGGTCCCCGTGGACTGGGTGTTGTAGAGACCCGGCGCCGTCCCTCCCCCAGCCCCCACTCAGTCCCCAAGAACCATATCCTCGAGAATCCCGACAGTTTTCCCGGGATGCTGATCCCAGTTCGCTGAGCCAGCGTGCGCGTCCCTAATGTCCGGCACACACAGCTCCATTTCGGGACCCTTTTCTTCCTGCCAGCCCTGGGCTCCCGGGAGGAAGCCTGTGCGCTCGGGCCCCCGGAGACATCAGCTGGGGCGTCTGTGCCTGCGATGAGCCGCCGCACTGGGACCCGGGCGACCCTCGCAGGTGCGCGCAGGGCATAGCCCGGCTGCCCCTCGGCTGGGCGGGGAAACCGGCCCGGGAGGAGCAATTCGATCACCCCATTGCGCCCCTGCGGGCTCCCAGAAAAGCCACCAGGCCCAGGGCCACGCCCCAGCAGCGGCCTGGGAAGGAAAGGGCGCGGTGGCGGGCGCCCCTCGCGCCCGGGGCCCGCGCCGCCCAGGCCCAGCGCCTGCCTCCCGCTCACCCCAACTCCGAAGCCAGGGCCGCTTGTCGTTCCGTTCCCTTCTGGCCGCCCTCGCCGGGCTTCCCAGCCCCTTTCAGGCCACAGATGCCCCACCCCTGCCCCGCGAGGCTCCGAGATGGGGGCCCTGAACCCGACTGCGGGAGGACACCTGACCGAGTCCCAGGCAGTCCTCCCCCTTTCCCCACCAACCGAAGCCTGGGGAAGGAAAGCAGTTCTGCACCCCTCAGCCCCAGGTGCAGAGCTGGGAAGCGGGGCCCTGCTCGCCACTGAGGCCGACCAGAAACCGGGCTGGCAAGGAGGTGGGAGTGGGTGTGCAGAGTTAGTGAGGGGCGGACTGGAGGGGTGCCTGTATCCGCGTGTTTGGTGCTGCACGTCTCCCTCCCTCTCATTCTGTCTGGGAAGAAAAAGGAAAGCGGATTTGTGGCGACCCCTCTTTCCGCAGTCTGGGAACGCTGCAGCAGGAAGAATTGCTCATAACGACACTTAAGCCCCGACACTTGAATGCTAAAGGTTAAACTTACAGTCTTCAGGGAAGGGCTTCCTGCCAACTGGAACAGTGGTGCGCGCTGCCACAGGCCCTCCTCCACCCCAGGCTGGCCCCCTCCAGGTACTGCTGATGTCAACGGCTCTTGGCATTTGTGCATTTCAGCCAGGGGAGCCCCTGGGTACTGGCTCTTCCCTGTCCCCCACCTTCAGGGAACTTCTCTTTCCCGGCCTCCCCCATATTTTGCCAGTGGCTGTTTGAACCTCAGTTGGCCCTTGGGATGCCTGCCTTGTGGGTTCCGACTAGACTAGCTTCGGCTGTGAAGTTGGAGTGAACCCTCCTTTGCAACAAAGATGCAGGTGGATACTTTAAGAGAACCCGCATTCGCCCTTGTGCCTTTACACTGGGCACTTGGTGGCCCCTGCAGCTTGGTGCAGGTAAAAACCAAAGCTAATGCATTGAATTTGGTGCCCACCGTTGGACGGGTCTGCAGGAAGACCCT
This sequence comes from Eulemur rufifrons, assembly GCF_041146395.1. Classification (NCBI taxonomy): domain Eukaryota; kingdom Metazoa; phylum Chordata; class Mammalia; order Primates; family Lemuridae; genus Eulemur; species Eulemur rufifrons. The sequence goes on along the minus strand of NC_091005.1, from coordinate 14,016,222 downwards.
GGCTGTAAGGGAGAAGGTGGGGGCCAAATTTTCAGGTGGGAAGCTTCCCCAAAAGGAATAGCCATGGGGGGGGGTGTCTCTGTCCCAGGGACTCTGCGCTTGGAGCCTGGAGCCAAAGGCACCTCTTCCCTTTTCCTCCTCACTCCCAGTCACCCCCCTCCACCACCAGCAGCACCAAATGGTGGTGGGTTTCAATTCAGTACTCCTACAAAAGCTATTTCAGTAGGAGATAGGTGGTATAGTAAAGAGAATGGAGGCTAGCTCTTAGAAGCCAGGCAAGGTGGCCCTTCTCTCTTCCTCCCTCCCTGAAGAGAGCCCGTATTTGTTGAGCAACTACAGTGTGTTAGCTCTCTGCCAGGCACTTTACATGTAATTGCATTCAATTCTCCCAGTGGCCCAGGGAAACTGGTATTCTTAGTCCCATCTTATAAATGAGGAACATCAGATTCAGAGAAGTTAAGTCACTCCCTTAAGGTCACACAGCTATTAAGTGGCTCAGCTTGAATTCAAACCCAGGCCTGTCAGACTTTAAAGCTATTTCTATTACGACAGCTGCCTCTTGTCAAGGTCAGGAGAACCAGAGGACCCAAGGGAAGATAAAAGATGTTCAGTGCAGACAGGCTGAGGGGAGGGAAAGAAAACTATTGTGGGAAGGGCTCTCAGGTTTTGTGTAGATTCAGAGCTAAATTCAAGGCTAGGAGACAAGGCACTGATGGGCATGGAGGATGCTCACTAAAGGAAACAAGACAGAGAGGACAATGAAATATAACAACATAAACAAAACCCCAGGATGACAGTGATGTAATATAACCCATGAAACAACTGCCCAGTGTACCCCGGGGTTTGTGGGCCTGAGATGGCTATACCAGAGGAAGTGCATACCAGGCCTTTTTTTTTTTTTTTTTTTTTTGTACATTTTCTTACTGTGTCTGAAGCTCAGACAAGTTCCTTACTTCTGTGAGTCAGCGGGGCTAACAGGAAGAGATGATCAGATGACTGGACTACTCATGAAAAAATATTAGGAAATCTAGTAAACTGAGAATAAGAGAAGTCAACAACCCCCAATGGCAAGCCTCTTGGGGGTCTCCTGGTCACTCTAGTGCTCAGTTTTGCAATCCCTGGAGTCGAGAAGTGTGTGTGGTAGCAGATCTGTTGCCCCTGCCCCAGGAACAAAAATGCCGGCGTTGCCAATACTGAGGTTTGGCCACGTGAGAGTTGTCCACTGACTCTGGCCTCCACGTGTAGCACCAGCCACGGAACTGATTCATTGGGGGTGGGGTGGGGGGAGTTCCTGCAGCAAGGCAATGGGGTGGTCAGTCCAGCAGCATGGCCTGATCTCTTCTCATGGTGCTTAGCTGGGTTGACTCCGGCAGAAGCTGCACCAAGTGCGGTGTAACTGGGCAGGACCGGCGAGACCCACACGGAGGGGCTGCTGAAAGCCTTGTTAAGGAAGTACTTGTGACTCCGCAATCCAATTACATAATGCTGCAAAAATAACTCTGGGCTGGGAGTCTTGTCAGGGTGACGTATTTTGTTAACAGAGAGGGGTATCAAATATCTATCTTCTAACCCAAGGGCTGAAAGTACCCTCGCGTGCACTGACTGGACCCCTAACCTCTGCCCCCACAGGGGAGGTTAAGAGGGGGGATGGGAGTGGGGAAAGCAGCAACTGAGGCACAGATTTTCTCTCCCCTCCTTTCCCCCCAGGTGCAACTAAAGCCAACTGTTCAATTTAGCTGTATTCCTCTAACCTGGAAGTCTATCTACAGGGACACGTATACCCAAATTAGTCTTGCAATGTCCCCTGCTATATACTGATCGGGGACGTTGAAGGGAAGAAATGAAAGGAGAGACAATAAGAAAGGAGAGGAAAACAGAGTGAAAAAAGGTTTTGTTTTGTTTTGTTTTGTTGGGGAGGGGAGGGAAAGTGGTAAATTGTCTTATTGTATGTATCTAGACTAGTCTAGGCCTCCTGACCTTGCATTAGGGTGACCAACTGGTCCCAGTTTGCCTGGGAATGTCCCAGATTTAAAACTGTTTCCCAGGAGCTCTCTCAATGCTGGAAAATGGAGACAGTTGGTCATTCTATCTCCTACAGGCTTTGGCCAAATTTCCATAAGGACAGAAATTATGATCAAAATAAGCTATATCCTTTCAATCCAAAATTATTCAGAGAATGACCTAAATGAAATATTTCATCACAGATGTAAAGGCCCTATTTCCAGGAATTTGGAGAAAGAGCCATCCAGACACTTCCCCCTCCCACTACCATTTTGAACTCTAGAGCATTCCAGGTGGAAAAAAATACCTGCTCCACCCACTTTGCTTTTCAGATAAAGTTTCCAGATGTGCCTTTCCCATTTTAAAATGTCCTGAGCTCCTGCCATGTTTTGTTTGGGGACCCTTTTATATCATTTTTACAGAACTCTGCTTGAAAGTCATTGTAACTTGTTTGGTTTTTTTTTTTTCCCCACCTCATCTCTTTTGTGGGGTCTCAATTCCTCCCTGTGGCACCACAGTCACATACTGAACTGTATCCAAATCCTTTAATATATTCTCGTGGAGTGTGTTAGCATTTTCTGTTTCTTAATGTTCATAATAACAGCATCTGATCCTTTCATTCTAAACTGCAGCCTTCCAATCCATCCTTAATCTAGATCCATCTGAACCCCTTCCAAAGAAGACACGAGGATAACCAGTCCCCTCCCCTGTAAGACACTAACAGCATCTGAGCTTATGATTTACATCCGTTTCCACCTCTATTCTTTTTTTTTAATCAAAATGTCTTTAAAACTCCTTGAGCTAATTATAAAAGCAAATAGCTTTCCCTCCCCGAGTCATATTCCTTGGCTTGTAAAAATGCAATTCCACCCCGAGACCACCTTGTTGTAGACGTGAAAACCTGCTCGTGGAGGATGCAGCAGAGAGGAAAGGGTGAAGCGGGCTCGCCTGCTGCCCTCCCCCAGCAGGCGCTGCCTTTATGGAGTCTATTTCCAGTCTGTTTACCTGGCAAGGACCACGTGACCAACCCAGAAGGAAATGCTGACATCATTGTCTCTCTCCCACGTGTGCGCCTCTCTCCCTCCCGCTCTGCCCGCATTCCGGCATCCGTCCTCTCCGCGCCAGCCCCCTCCCCCAACACTCACGCCTTCCTCCACTTATTTCTCTGTCTCTCTCCTGTCACACTTTCCTTTGTTTTCTTTCTTCCTCGTAGGCCGGCTTCTAGACCGTCTTGGGCGCGCGCGTGCACACACGCATACCCTTCTGGGTGTCCCTGTCCACCTTCCTTTTTTTCTTCTTTTAATCTTGCAGCTCTGTGGCCACTGCATCCTCTGTTTTCAAAAACACACTTCCTCTTTCTCTCTAGATTTGAGATTTCTAAATTAAAAAAAACAAAACAAAACCATACAGTCTGGAAGGTCTAGAAAATCTTCCAGGGTGGGGTTGGTGGTGGGGAGGGCAAAAAGCAAGGCTGCTCTGTGCAGCCACTCAATTTCCTGCTCCACTGGGCTTCGGAGATTTAGGTGTTGGGGGTTTGGTCCAACATGCCTTATTTATTTATGTATGTTCAGGCTTGTCCTCTTCCAGTCTCCGTCCCACATTTTCATTGCTGCTGCCGACCTGGGCGCCCTCCCTTCCCCACAGCCAGACCATAGGTCCCTGCAGCTGTTGGCCTTGTGTGGAAGCAGCACGTGCAACTTGCTCCTGGTCTTTTTTCTACTGCTGCTGCTGCTGTGACTTGCTGCCCACTCTGTAAGGGGCCCGAGAGAAGAGGCTCCTCAGCATCTTCCCAGCCTAGGACCCAGGGAGCTGGGAAAACCAGGAGGCAGAGAGGAGAGGCGGTGGGCAGCACAGGTGTCTCCTGCCTGTTCAAAGGGCTATTTATAAAAGGAACCCAACGGCAGGGTTCTGGGGTTCGGCTGCTCCAGCGGAGCTTTCTTGGTGCACGTGGGCACAGAGGCAAAGCATGCAGTCTAGAGGAAATGCTTAATAAAGACAAGGAAGCCTTGGTTTTAAATGAGCAATCTAAATTAAAAAAAAAAAAAAAGGCATGGGAGCCTCAAGGTGTTTATTCTCACAGCAAGGTGGAGAGAGCCGGAGTGCCTGGAAACTGCTTTGAAAGTAGACAGCCAGATAGGAGAGGCCAGAGGACGATACAACCGGGAATCAAAGGGGACAGCTCTCCTGGGCCAAAAGAGGCAGAACGCAGAAGGCCTGCCCTTTCGCTGCCACCTCCCAGCCCAGGCTGTTACTCCTGGGCTTCTACATCTTTTAGTTTGGGAGCAGGAGGTGGAAAGAGGCACGGGAAGGTCACACAAGAGTGAGACTATTAAGTAATCATTACTTAGGTGTGAACTCATAATCCCCAACACTTGTAAAGGTGGGACTCCACCAAGAGCACATGAATACTTTAATGGGTGTTTTCCACTGAGTTGTACAGAAAATCAGAAATACGGCATCCTGTTGGAAAACCCTGCTAAGGTCTAGAGATGAGATTTTTAATGTTAAGACAATACTGGTCTTCAGTGTTTGGATTCAATCCTGTTTCTTAAGACACACTGCTGGTACTGTGCTTGTTAAAATGGTTCTGGTAGCCAGGCAGGAGAGAATTCAGATCATTACGAGGTTACCTGCTGGAGACCTCTTCACTCAGCAGCGTACAAAGCTGGCAGGGGGGTGTCTGGTCAAGGACGCCAGTCATAGATAAGTCTCTTCAGACTCCACAGGATCTAAAGCCTCTTGAGACATGGCAGAAATCTAGAACTTTCTACAGGCTTTGAATATTTTGTGAAAATTCTAATTTTAAACTTCTAAAGGTTATATGCCTTGCTGTTTTGGGTTGTCAGTTAAATAGATGCCTCTGTTGTCAATTAAATGATTTTTTGTGGCTTTTGAACCCAAATAAAAGTGGTGTTGGAAAGTCTCAATGTCATTCTCATCATCTCCATCTTATGGTTTATGGAGCCCCTGGTCAGGCGGAGGTTTCAAACTCCCAGCTGCAGGTTTGAGACGCCTGTCAGCGGATCTCACACTATCCAATTCTCAGCAATTTTTGTCAAACTAAAGCCCAGGGTGGTAGACAGATGTAATAGAGAGTGGTGGGAATTATGCAAAAGAAAACAAAACAGAAGGGTTCTAGGTCTTTTACTGTGGCATCTTTCAGCATTGGAGGGCTCTGGAGAAGCATGTGCCCGAAGTTCTTTTCCCATCCTTGAGTCTAGCTCAAGGCTCACGTTCACTTCCTCATGTGGGCCCTGTCCCATGCCCAATGTTGGAGGTGACCTCACCCAGCTTCTCATATTTAGCTCTCCAAGCATGGTTCCTGGATTAGTTTATAACTATACAGGAACCAAAATAGTATCAACAAGATCCATGTGTTTCACTGTGCAATACCTGTGCTGATGTGGAAATGCACACTCATTTATGACTAGATTTGTATTCATGTTATGGGCTACTGCACCAACTTCCCCAAGGACAGGCACCATATGGAGTGTACACTGTACCCATCTCCGTAAATGCCCTCCGTGCTAATTGGTACTCAGTGATATGCCCTTGATGAAGAGGAGGATAATGAGAATGATGATGACAATGATGACGACGACAACGATGACAATTATGACGACACTGAATTGCTAATAATGATTCCAGAATGAAGACAGTTCTGGGCATAGAGATAATGGTTACCAAAAAATGAATGAATAAAGTTTAGGACTTCCACTGAGCATTTCTCTGGCTCTTTCTTTGTCTTTTTTTTCAAAGCATAATTACTCTTATGCTTATTACTTAGTAAAAGAAACATAATCTCAACTGCTGAGCCTGTGGGCTGGGCTAAAATGTCATAATAATAATGCAATGGTTTTTTATTGTTGGTATATTTTTAAAACTATGATTTAGTTACCTAATACTTCTCTCTCTCAAGGTAAATGGCCACATCAGAGAAGCAATACTGGCAGCTCAGGACAGCACCTTCCAGTCAAAGCACCAAGAAGGACTGAAAGCTAGAGACGGATGCATCTTGCAGTGATACACAAAATATAAGTAAATAAACACATTTAAAAACATATTAGAAAGTAAATACATACAAGAAAGAACTACCTGGAAGAATCAAGTTCTTTTCTTACTAAAATAAAAATGAGATAAAACTTAAAGTGTGGAAAGATCACCAAAGGCTTGAGTTCTAGTCCCAGCTCTGCCACTAAGAGCTGGATGGCCCCCAGCAAGTCACTTAATCCTCACAGCGTGTCTTCTCATTGTGAAGTGGAGGTAACAGTACACACCTCACGGGTGGTTTGAGGATTAAATGAGATAGCAGATATAAAGAGTCTAGCACAATGCCTGGCACACTGGTAGGTGTTTAATCCACCACGGAAACGATTAATAATATCCTGATACCACTTAGATGGCACTGCCAGGTTGGAGTGTGAAGAACGAGTGATCGTGAAAGTGCTGTATAAACTAGAGGGGCCTAAACAAATCTAAGATAGTCTTTTTAGGTATCACTGGGCTCTGGGTTAAGTCTGTTAGTATTCGGAAATGGGACAGTGGCATAGAGATATATTATCAAGGACAAACTCTCTCCATATACAGGTACCTAATATACCTAATTCCAGCCATAAAGTTACTGAAATATGAGGAATGCAAGTGCCTCACAGACTTCCTCGGGGGGGGGGGTGTTGTGAAGATTAATAGTTTAAAATGATGTAACAGTTATTAAGGTGCTTGGTTTCCCTCAAGCAGAGGGGATATGTAAATCCAAGGAATCATCATAAAAGTAATATCATCGCCATTCCTCGCCACCGACTCTTCCTAGGCTGGAATAGAATTTCCAGAAGTATCTTTCTCTTTTAGAATTACAGAGTATGACAGATTTATTTCCACACGTCCCGCTTGCTTTGAGAGTTACTGTTTCCTCTTCTTTCCACCCCGTCCCCCCTCTTTGGTGACAGAGAAGCCTGAGAACCGATCCTGTCAGGAAGTTCTTGGGGAATTTTCAGAAGGATGTGCGAAGCAGTGTATAGGAATGTCTGTGTGCAGCCAGCATTTACTTTATTTTCTGAAAAATGTATATTCATAATCGATCTTCCAAGCACATCCGAATAATCAAAACCATGAATGACAAACGTGTCAGATCCATTCATCAGGACTCAAAGGGTCTTCTGGGGGAAGTTACCATCATTTCTTCCTCTTGAAGCAGGTCAGGCAACTTTCCCCCTCTGTCGGGGCTCTCAGAAAGGATGTGCTGCTAAATCCAGACCCCAGGATAGGGGCTCAATTGCCTTCTAACATCTAACGCCAATCCCCAAATTTTCTGAATTTATTGATCAAGATGTTGCAGGGAGCAGGTTCAAGCATCTTGCTAAATAAAATATAGATTATATTGATCATTTCCCCTCAATCTACTAAAATCTTGTTACTCTTTCATGGAAGGAAATAAATCAGTTTGATAGGACTTGTTCTGTCAAGTGATGTAAGTTCCCAACCCTGCATTTGCTATAGATTATTCTAGAAGTGATTTGGCAGTCATTTTTTTTTTCCACGTAAATTTCCAGATTAGGACATTACGCACTTCCCGTTTTCTTTTTAAAATTAGACACATTAATGCTGCTCTCTTTCGGTCTTTCCAAGTTCTCAAAATTGAAGTGACTCTCCCATGATTTGAGCCAGTAATAACAGATTCCCTAATAAACAACTTTACTCTGCAAAAACTCTACTTAAAAAAAAAAAAAGGTGTTTCTACTCGTGTCTAAGGAATGTTTAAAAGTTGATCATGCAGAAACAGTGAGAAAGCAAATGGTCAAGGTGTATGACCTCTACTTTGACAAGACTATTTCTAGATCTCTCCCATGGATTTAGGTATTATCTGAAGAGAGTTCTGAATGGGAATGGGTTCAAGGCCAAAGACACGTATAGTGAATTTTCAGATTGTGTCAATCTTGTAAATCTCATACAAGTCAAATTCATTATTTTCCATAAATATATTGAAAATCCACTGGACAGTAAATGAGAAAAAATGGATGAAAAACCTCATAACTTATACTTCTTAAATGACAGTGGTCAGAGGGTCTGCTCACTTCCTGAAATCTCAGGGCATAAAAAAACCCAACATTTCCAGAATACACACTGTACAGAGATAACCTCAAAGTCAGAAAAGCCCCAACTCTGTGAAGACCAAGATGGGAGCACAAATGCAACATCCTTGTAATGAAATTCAGCTATCTTGGGTACTTCTGGAAATTCTACAGTTTGGGGTTTCTAAGCTTAATTAAGATAGATGCTTGTTTAAAGGCTCTGGAACAGAAAACCCACACTGCCCTTGACAGGTCAAAGCTTGGTATTTACCCGTCTGGTGAGCCTGAAATTTAAATCCCTTCATCCTTTCTTTGGTCTACCATGCCAATTCCCAGCCCAGGGTACCCCCAGCCACCTGCCTCTGGATTGTTCAACATGTCTGGGATATAAAGAGTGTGAGTTGACTGTACCCTAAACAAAGTCCTGCAAAGCAATAGCCCATCATGGATGGCTGTTGGCTCCTTGACAAATTCCCCAAACCTGATATGCGGCCACTCCTGTTCCACACTCCTCCAGCCCCCACCAATCCCACTTTTTCTGAACACTGAGCAAAAGACATCCACCTCTTGTTTCTGGAAACCACAATTGCAATGAACTTCATCAACATGCCTGGCATACTGCCATAAGGTACCTTGTAACGCACCCTCTTTTCTACGATGAAATGTGTCTGTATCCTTAATTATTACCTCCTTCCTCCTATTTTGCTTTGATTCTACTGCAAAGCTCTCCTGGTCTCAGGAGCCCAACCTTTCCAGGTCTCTCTAATTCCCTGCTCCTTCTCTTTATCTCTCCCTACTCATGCCCTCAAGGCACACCTGCCTCCAACACTCTCATATCTTTCTCTAACTGCTCCATTTCTACTTGGAAACAAACACATGCTCTAGTCTGTCCTATCAAGCAACAGCAGCAACAACAAGACTTCGCTTGATTCTACCACCTATTAGACATGCCACCCTTCCGTTCATTACCCAACTTCCTAAAGAATCATTTAAACACATTGTCTAGCCCAGGCTTGAACACGTCCAGTGCTGTGCATGGCTGTATTAGAGAAGGTGGTCATTATTTTGAGCCTAGACTGATTCCACTGTGGGTCCTGCCCACTGGTCCTAGGGTCCTCTTGTGAGGCCACCCAGAGCAAGTTTAATCCCCTGATGCAGATGGCCTTCCTCCTGTCCCGTCCTCCTCTCTCTGATCTTTCTGAGCTAGGGACGTCCTGTTTCTTCAACAATGTTTCACATGACCTGGTTCGAAGCTCCTTTGTCTTCCTGTTTCCAGTCTGACTCTCTTCTTAAAGTGACGTGGCCCAAGAGTAAATGTAAATTATCCACCTCTGCTCTGCCTACCACAGTAGACCAAGCTCCCACCTTTTTTGTTCTCTTCATTACTCTTTGCTCCATACACTGGTTGAATCCTCCTCCTGTTAATTTAAACCTCTAAGACAGTGGTTTTCATTTTATTTATTGATTGATTGATTGATTTTTGAGATTAGGGTCTTGCTCTGTCACCTGGGCTAGAGTGCAGTGGCATCATCACAGCTCATTGCAGCCTCAAACTCCTGGGCTGAGTTCAAACGATCCTCCTGCCTCAGCCTACCAAGTAGCTGAGAGTACAGGCATACACCACCATGCTCGGCTGATTTTTCTACTTTTTTTTGTAGACATGGGGTCTTATTCTTGCCCAGGCTGGTCCTGAACTCCTGGCCTCAAGCAATCCTCCCACCTCAGCCTCCCAGAGTGCTAGGATTATAGGCATGAGCCACCATGCTCAGCCAACAGTGGTTTTCAAAGTGTAACCCATGGAGCTCCTACTTCAGAATGACCCAGGAAACTTTATGTTATAGTCTGAATGTTTGTGTCTCCGCAAAAGAGGGCCCTTACCAGGAAACGAATCTGCAGGTACTTTGATCTTGGACTTTCCAGTCTCCAGAACTGTGAGAAATAAATGTCTGTTGTTTAGGCCACCTCATCTATGATATTTTGTTATAGCAGTCCAAGCTCCCTATGACACTTTAATAAATGCAGATTCTTGGGCCCCACCTCAAAATCATTGAATCTGACAATCTTGGGTAGCACCTGGGAATCCATATTTTAAACAAATAGGCCAGGTGATTTTTATATGTGCACAAAAGTCTGAAAAAAAGTGCCCCAAGGCCGGGCGCGGTGGCTCACGCCTGTAATCCTAGCACTCTGGGAGGCCGAGGCGGGTGGATTGCTCGAGGTCAGGAGTTCAAGACCAGCCTGAGCAAGAGCGAGACCCCGTCTCTACTAAAAATAGAAAGAAATTATATGGACAACTAAAAATCTATATAGAAAAAATTAGCCGGGCATAGTGGCGCATGCCTGTAGTCCCAGCTACTCGGGAGGCTGAGGCAGGAGGATCGTTTAAGCCGAGGAGTCTGAGGTTGCTGTGAGCTAAGCTGACGTCACGGCACTCACTCTAGCCTGGGCAACAAAGTGAGACTCTGTCTCAACAAAAAAAAAAAAAAAAAAAAAAGTGCCCCAAGATGTTCTCAACACCTGTGTAGAATCCACCTCCCTTCAAGCAACCTTGTTCTGAATGCCTACAGTACTTACGTAATAAGACCCCTGACTTGTAAATGTTCTTATCCATATCTAAATTCTACTTCTAGATAAATAGCTCTTAAACTCTCATGTTGTGTCTTAGGTGCCTCTAAATATCTCACGGTAATTAGCACAACAATATCCTACTCAGTAATTTTCCTTTGAATGGAGGAACGAATGTTACATTTTCTTCCCACTAAATTACTTTCATTTTTTGGTGTAAGATGAAAGCAGATTCTGCAGTGAATACTGGAAGACTGTGCTTCGTAGGCACTGTGGAAGTTGTGTGCCTGGACAGATCACCACAGCCCCAGTTGTTTCTCTTAGTCACTGCTCATAAAAACGAGCTCCTTAGAATAAAGGCACTCTTTGTGATGCAGTGTGATGAGAACACTGAGAAATGATGACACAGTTTCTGAAACATCACAACTTTACTAGAACCTGTGGTAATGGCCAAATGAGACACAGGAAGGAGTTTCAGAAAAAAAAAAAAAAAAAAAACTTGCCTTAGTGGAGATACCTAAGTCAGCATAACATGCAAATAAAGTTTCTTGTGGGCTTAATGCTAATGAGACCCCTTGTGACGGCACAAAGCGTATAGATAGGACATGATAAGGAAATCTGGTCTCTGTCTACGTTACTGCTTCCCTCTGTATCACAACTGGTAACACATCTGAGTCATTCTCTGAAATACAGGACAGAAAGGGTGAACAACTGTAAATGAAGGGTGGAAAGTCCTGTGGTTTCCACGGTCAAGTGACTTTCTTTGTGGTCATGTCTTTCCTGTTTCTTATAGGCTAGAGAAGTTTCCACAAATACTCCAGAACATGCCCCCACTGGAAAAGCCACACATCGCTGGGTTTATATACCTGTTCTACATGAGGTTTAGGGCAGTAGTTCTCAACTGGGGGTGACTTTGCCCCCCATCACCCCCAGGGATATTTGCAAGTGTCTGGAGACACTTTTGATAGTCACAGCTACATGTAGTGAGTACAGGCCAGGGATGCGGATACATCTCCTACAATGCACAAGACACACTTCCTTCACCAACAAAGAATTATCTGGCTCAAAATGCCAAGATAATAATTGAGATAGCAATTATCTCAATAAAAAAGTTCAGTGAATGAAAGCCTTTCCTCTAAGTTCTAGGACAAGACAAGGATGCCCGCTTTCACCACTTTTATTCAACTAATACTGGAAGCCCCAGACAGAGCAATTAGGTAAGAGAAAGAAATAAAAGGCATCCAAATTAGGAAGGAAGGGGCCGGGCGTGGTGGCTCACGCCTGTAATCCTAGCACTCTGGGAGGCCGAGGTGGGCGGATCGTTTGAGCTCAGGAGTTCGAGACCAGCCTGAGCAAGAGCGAGACCCCATCTCTACTAAAAATAGAAAGAAATTATATGGACAGCTAAAACTATATATAGAAAAAATTAGCCGGGCATGGTGGCGCATGCCTGTAGTCCCAGCTACTCGGGAGGCTGAGACAGGAGGATCCCTTGAGCTCAGGAGTTTGAGGTTGCTGTGAGCTAGGCTGACGCCACGGCACTCACTCTAGCCTGGGCAACAGAGAGAGACTCTGTCTCAAAAAAAAAAAAAAAAAAAAACAAATTAGGAAGGAAGAGGTCAAATTATCCTTGTTCACAGACAACCTGATGTTATATTTAGAAAAACCTAAAAACTCCACAAAAAGACTGTTAGGACTGATAAACAGTAAAGTTGCAGGATATAAAATCAACATACAAAATCAGTAGTATTTATATATGCCAACAGCAGATAATCTGCAAAAGAAAACAAGAAAGCAAGCCCAAAATATAAAAATATAAGATACCTAAGAATAAATTTAACCGAAAAAGTGAAATATCTATACAAGGAAAATAATAAAACACCAGTGAAAGAAATTAAAGAGGACATGAACCCCAAACAATGGAAAGATAGCCCACACTAATGGATTGGAAGAATTAATATTGTTAAAATGTCTAGACTACCCAAAGTGATCTACAGATTCAGTGCAATTCCTGTCAAATGACCAATGGCATATTCTTCACAGAAATAGAAGAAAACAACCCTAAAATGTGTAGGGGACCACAGAAGACTCCAATTGGCCAAAGCAATCCTGAGCAAAAAGAACAAAGCTGGAGGCATCACACGACCTGACTTCAAAATATACTACAAAGCCATAGTAATCAAAACAGCATGTTACTAGCATAAAAACAGACACGCAGACCAATGGAACAGAATAGAGGACCCAGAAATAAATTCACGCATTTAAGCCCAACTTGTTTTTAACAAAGGGGCTGAGAACAGACACTGGGGAAAAGACAGTGTCTGCAATAAATAGCACCGGGAAAGCTAGCTGACCATATGCAGAAGAATAAAGCTAGACCCCTATCTTTAACCATTTATAAATATCAAATCAAACTGGTGAGCTCAGCTCAGAAGGCAGCCTCCTCCTCCACCATGGAGGAATGCTGACTCAGTAGGGTCTTGTAAGACACACCAAGGAGCCACATTTTTGGTCATAAATGGGCCCTGAACAACAGCTTCTAGAGATTTCACTGCAGCCCGAGAGGATCCAGGAAAGTGAGGGGGATATGGAATAAGTAGGGCACAGTGAAGATTAGGGATCCACACTCAGGCAAGTCTTTGGGGACTAGGTAGGTGTGGCAGGTCAGGGTAAGTAGTGGGGCATGGATCCAGGTGATCAAAGGAAGGTTAAATGATTTTTGGGTAAGTCCCAATGTTCAAGGCAGGAGATCAGGGAGGTTGAGACACCAGGATCAGAAGGCAGATCCACTAACAGGAGCTCATCTTATCACAAGAAGGCTGGCCTTATGGGGCACTAACCTACTAGTGCTGGCCATGCTGGCTAGCCCTTGGAGAGTCTTGGCCCTACATAGGTCCCAAAGGGGCGGCCACATTGCGTAGTATTCACAATGAGGGTGCAGGGGTGGGATGGAGCCAGAGATAGGCAAATGCAGAAGGGCACAGCTCACTGGAAGGCCTTAGGGTCTGATGGGGCTTCTATATTTGAATGTAGCATAGTCTTGGGCCAAGATCTCAGTAGCCTACACAGATGTACGCCCACTTCCAAAGGCAAAGGTGATGTTACATCTTTAGGTAATGTACTTGCATCTCCTTGATCCACGAGCATCTTTTACCAAGGAGAAATCAAAGAGGAGAAAGCTGGGCCACCATGAAGCCAACTGTATCATTGGACAAGGATCTAATGCAAGCCATATCAGGGACTTCACTGTGATTACATCGTAGATGTGGCAACCACATTATCCACAGACCCTGCACTAACTGGCATGGATTGGGGCAGGTCTCTGACAACAGAAGTCCTGTGACTCAAAATTCCTTCCTTGATAGGATGAATGTATCAGGCAGGGCTCTCATCCTTGCAGACACAGAGCCTGAGACACCATGTTGCCCTGGGAGACTGACCTGCAAGTTTTAATAATGATCATCGAGCCTTTGTAAATGACTGGCAAGACTTGGAGATTCCCCACCAGTGTCCAGGCCTGGGGAATATCTGCAGGATATAAGGATGAGGAAATATTCCTCATCCCACTGTGCTTGCTTTGAGGCTAGTGATCCCCAGTCTCATCTCTGGCCTCAATTCCTCCCCAAATCTCACACTCAATGTGCCACAAAATACGTACCTGTGATTCCCCAATACACTGTATTTCCTGGGCTGGGAATGCACTGCTTCCCTCAATATCAACTCGAAACTTCTTCTCTGAGACTCCCTCCAGGCCACATTACTTTCTTCCTAATCCGTGCTATCCAAGCGCATTGTAATGACTATATTTAAACTATGTTTGTGGTTGTCTACTTGGTTATCTTTCTTATAGGGCAGAAAGCAGTTTGAGATCAGGGACCATTTGTTTAAGAATATGGATACCGTGTGCCTAGCACAGTGCTCATCACATAATATATGTTCACTAAGTGTTTGTAGAAGGGAAGGAGGGAGGGAAGGAGGGCCGGACGTTTAAGAAGCAGTAAAGACCACTAACCAGGCACACAGCAGTGTTGGGCTTTTCCAAAAAGGAGACTGCCCAGCCAGCCTGATAGAGACCACTCCGTGGAGATCTACAGAGGAGCTGGCAGTGAGTGACTCTAGGGTTCTGATTCCCACTTCATTTATTGGTGGAACCCCAGGAATCCCTCTTTCTTGGACCAGCTAGCGACTTCCCTTCCTGGAAGGCCAGACACAATTCTGTGCTGGCGACACTTCTGCAGAGCTAGCCAGTGCCAGACTGAGGTTGGCTATGCCAGAGGGTTCCTAGCATCCCAGAGGACGAACCTTCCGAGTCCTGCCCCTGTCTTACCAGTTTCCTGCAAGACCTCTGAGATTTGATATTATGGTATTTGATAATTATTACTAAGGAGCCCAAATCATCAACCTTAGTTTCAGTAAAATGGCTTTCATCTATTTTATGATCCTCGCCAGACGAAAGAGTTTGCAGAGCTGAGTCTTCCTTCAGAAATTCCCAATCGATAGCTTTTTGAAAGCGCTGCTTAATTTTCAAAATATTTTCCAATGGTGACAAAGATTATGGTAGCTGAAAACCCTGAGAAATATCTACAAGGATTTTCTGAGATGCTAGAACTTGACAACATAGATTCCTTCTACTTTCCATTCCTTTCCACTCACCTGAGCAAACCGATAAATTCTATATTCAGGATATTCAATAGAACATTCAGCACATATCCTTAACTGCTCTTAGAAATCTGCTCTGTCGATATATAAGCTATTCAAAGCTCATTGTTGATCACGGTAATGTGCTATCTTGCAATTACAGAGGCTAAGAATAAACCAGGAGATATCTTATAGACTAGTCTGATTTAAGAACACTAATAACTTAGTAACTTTGCCCAAGAACACACAGCTACTAAGTGGCTGTACTTGACTCAAAACCAAACATGAAGATCATAAACCATCTTTCTGCTGCTCTGATACCATATATATGGTATCTACATACCCTCTCTCACTATATATATATGCGTAAATATATCTATATATATAGATAGATAGATAGACAGATAGATGCACACACACATCAAAGGATTAAGTCTGCAATCACATAGACCCCATTGTCTGAAGAAATTGTCAGCCCTATTAAAACAATAGCCCATTTAAATTTAGGCAGCCTGGTCAGGCCCAGGGCCTCACCAGCCCCCCAGAAAACAGAGTATTGTTTCCATCTAAACCTTGCATTGAAAGGAAGCCTGTCAGCTGGCAATGACCTCGTGAGACAACTTTGGGGAGAGCAAAGGCCCGAGAAGAGAAAGGCCTCATTCTCACTGCAAACAGGAAGAGGAAAGAGAAGAAGCAAGCTCTGTCTGCACACGAGGTTTGCTGGGCTGGCTATGCACTGTCCCGGTACGTTCCATCAAACAGACACCTTCCTAGAACCAAGCCAAGCGCAAACGCCGCGACTGGGACTCCCACTCCCGGGACGCACACGTGGGCTGGCTCGCACATGCTCCTGCTCTCTCGCACCCTGGGAGAGCGCTTATACGGGCTTCATGAGGCTAAGCCATAAACACTTTGTCTTCACCCTGCTATTTATGGGTTGCTTGGGGCATCCTGTTCTCTCTGCTGCCCTTACCTGAACAGACGGCTCTTGCAGACCCCGAGTTTAATAGGGACAACAGTAAATCTGAAAGGCTCTGTGTGCCCCACATGCTCCTGTTTCCCTGGCCACCCGTGCTAATTGCAGAGAAAGGCCAATCGGTATCCGTCCGTCTATTCTCTGTGGTCCCTTCCTCCAGTGAAATCCCTTCTCCTTTTTCCTTGGGCCCTTGTTTTCTTCCTTCCTTTCGACATCTAAGATATCCTTTTCTAGTTTACCACCACCAAGGTCCCTGCCTTCTTCAGCAACGAATCAAACAACTCTGAAAACAAGAACCATTCCGCAAGCTGCCAACCACCAGCTCCGGCCTCCAGCAGAGGGTCTCAGGAAACTCGGGTGACCACGCACAAGCAGAGGTAAGGAGATGATCTGGTCCTACCTGGTGCTGACTTCCAGGTTCACTCAAAGGCCTTGTGCTTCTCCTTGCACATTGTGTTTGGGCTGCAGAGGGGCAAGGTGCACATTTGACAGCCAGAGTGTGCCCGGGCCGACAGACGTCTGAAAGCTGCAGGGGGCCACGCTGGCAGGGTCCAGTGAGTGCAGAACCACAGCTGATCGCTTTGGTCAGTTTGGGGGCCCTTTTCACTCAGCTCTTTTGGGGTTCCCGGGCTCTCCCAGCTGACAGGCCCTTCGAGGAGAGATGTAGTCACAGCTGCACCCTGTGCCCTTGTGGGCCATCACATGAGCCCAGAGCCCGGCCACCTCTTGGTCCTGCCTTCATCTTGGGCTAACCGGTCGTCTCCTGCAAACACACAAGACAGAGAAGGATGCGTTAACTCGGCCTCTCCCCGAAGAATACAGTTCGCCATTGCAGCACTGATTAAATACAGGACATTATCTCACCATAATGCCCTCCTGGCTGCGTTCCCAGGAAAATTCTAACTAATCATAAAAATAGAAAGAAAAACGCAACCTAAATTCCATTCCTCGTCTTAAATGAGTGATGTGTTCACTTTTATTTATTTTTCTGGAAGCGAGGCGGGAAAAGAAAATGAATTTTAGGGCTTAGAAAAACAAGCTACTAATAGTACTAAGTAGAGCTGGGCGGCAGTGCAGACAGCTCAGCCCTAGCAGGGACGTAGCCGGCATGGCATGGCTGAGGCCCGGCCCCGCTCCTCGCTGTAAACTTCGAGTTGGAAGCTGGAGCACCTGGCAGGACAAAGCCAGGATGGGGCGAGGGAGTAGGGAGGGTGGTGGGGTTGAGTGTAGACACACACACACGTGCACACGTACACACACCCACACAAGCTAGCTTTCTTACAGGCCCGGGAGGCGAACGCTCCTCCAGTACTCCTTTTAACCAGTGTCTGACCTTTCTCTAGCCTTAGCACCACAGGCATGGTTTAGGTATTTCCTCCCTGGAAGAGTCTTTTTTTTGAGACTCACCTGGCTAATTCATATTCATCCTTTAGAGATCAGAAATGGAAGCCTTCTCTAAGAACCCCCACCCTAACTCCAGTCTGGGGGTTGGCCTTCTAGACCTTCTCTTCGTGGCAGTCACATGATTGTAACTAACGCTATGAATGCATATGTGGTTGTTGAACTTGGTTCTCTGTCCTCTCCCTTAGACTGATAATGTGTTTGTCTTGTTACCTACTCTGTAAGTGCCGGGTACATAGTAGCTGATCAATAAATGCCCGTGTTGGATGAGTGCCATGGGTCTGTCCAGCCTGTGCATGGCCCCTGATGTCACTTTGGTAAGGCCCAGGCTTAGCAGCAAGGAACAGATGTGGTACCGGATCACAGGGACATCCACAACAGTAAGCACTAAGCTTTTCCCAGACAATTTCTGCTCTTTCCTTCTGGGAAGGCTTCGTGGGGATCGACTATAGGAGAGGTCAAACTCCTGCAGACCAGCTTCTGAGATGCTTCTCATGAGATCACATGGAATGGAAAGAAAATAAAAGACATGCCCCACCCCGCTCCAGCCTCTCCCTGCCCCGGCTGTGGCATTAGAATCCCACGTCGCCACCCCCCCATCACAGCTACTGCTGAAGTAATGGGCACTGCTACTTGATGGCAAAGTTCTAGCTGGGCTAATTAAGCATACTGAGCTAATAACCTTCCATTTTGGGACCAGTGTTATTCATAATTTAATGTATTGCTGCTGAAACATTAACCTTTCGACAACTGGCATGCTGCCCACAGCGGCCCAAGTGCCGGCCATCTTTCAGTAAAATGAGTATTATTGTTAAAACAGGTATAAATCATTCATGGCTGCAGCTTTTGTGTCAGACCCTACGTGAAAATAAGCAGTAAGCCGGGTAATTTATTTACCTTTTGGTGATTATTTTTTATGATTTTATGATCAGATTCAATGATTCATAAACATTGGCCCGGTGCCATTTTGTAATCATTTTACATTTTAAATATTGCGTGGCTTGTCCTGCTTTTTCATCTTTAAAAAAAATTTCAGGATTGAGACCGGGCAACTTCATCCAGACCCAAACTCAATTTCATCTGAAAGAAGGTGCAGGGGTGGGAGGGGAGGGTGGAAATAAAGAGTCCCGGCCCCTTCATTTTAACAAACCATTTTCAACAGAGCTGTTGGGAGCTTCCACTTGTTCCAGCATTGCACTTACTGCAGCAAACTTTCTTTGAAGTTTAACACACAGAGGGTGCCTTGAAATCTGAATAAAAGCACAGGAAAACAGTTAACAAGCTTCTGGTTGGAAAGATGACGGGAAGGAGCCAAAGGTGGAGGGAGGCCTGGGGATGCTGGCCCTGGGCCAAGGAGGTTGGAAGCAACTCACCCTCCTCCCAGCACCTGGTTGGGGAATGTGATTACAGTCCCCCGGGGATCTGGAAACTCTTTACTGCCTGCCTGCCTGCCTGCCCCTGCTGCCTGTGCTGGGTTTGGGCTCCCTGAACAGTTCCAGAAAGGAGCTCTTTCTTCTTAGGACACCAAGCGGGCACCGGAGGCCGGGCAGTGGTCGGGTCTTTCATGACCTGCGAGCTCAGGAGACCTCCCTGCATCCCACAGGTTCTGTTAGGGGACTCTGCCTGGTTCCTAAACCAATGAAAACACAGAATCCCTGGTACGGAATAGCCAGAGCTGAAGTTCTCATGATGGGAGGGAAATGGGGCAGGAGAAGGCAGAGAATGTGACATCCTGTTGAAACGCTTCCTCGAGGCAGAAGCATGCCTGG
Organism: Eulemur rufifrons; assembly: GCF_041146395.1. Classification (NCBI taxonomy): domain Eukaryota; kingdom Metazoa; phylum Chordata; class Mammalia; order Primates; family Lemuridae; genus Eulemur; species Eulemur rufifrons. Next base: position 13,996,804 of record NC_091005.1, on the reverse strand, counting down.
GAGCAAGCTGGCTTCTAGAATCAGGCATGTTGGCACAGAGGGGAACTCAGCAAAGAAGGCTGACTGGTCCAGCTTTGCCCCCAACGTAGGAGATGAGATCTTACAACACAGCCACGAGTATGTGCTGTCAACAAACACCCACACCCACAGGGGAAGCCGAGGCAAGAGGAAAAGAACAGACACATTTCTTTCCGGGACAGTTGGACACTAGGGTAGCTCTGCCACCACTTACTGTCTTTCTATGAATTTCAGTTTGTGTCATTTCCCACTTATAGCTTTCATGACTCTTTTCAATTTGATCATCCGGTTTTAGGTTTTACCTGGACTTATATTTATATGTATGTATATATACATATATATTTCAAATTATTTAATTTTTAATTGTGGTAAAATACATGCCATGTAAAGTTTGCCATCTTAACCATGTTTAAGCATACAATTCAGTGGTGTGAATTCCATTCGCTAAGTTGTGCAACCATCACCATTATTTCCAAAATTTTTCATCACTCAAAGCAGGAAATCTATACCCTTTAAGAAATAAGTCCCTACTCCTCTCCCTACCAATCCCCGCCCCCAAGCCCCTGGAAACCTCTAATCTACTTTCTGTCTCTATGGATGGGCTATTCTGAACATTTCATATGTATAAATGGCATCCTACAATATTTGTCCTTTTGTGTCTGGCTTCTTTCACTTAGCATAATGTTTTCAAGGTTCATGCACGTCATAGCCATGCATCTGAACTTCATTCTCTTTTACACTGAATAATACTCCATTGTATGGACAGACCGCATTCACCTGTTGATGGACTTTGGGTTGTTTCTGCATTTTGGCTGTTGGAACAATGTCGCTGTGGATGAGGGTATACACACTGAGTCCCTATTTTACTTATTTTTTCACCATTACATTCTTTTCGTCAAAGGTTGCTGTGTGTTATATACTCTGATCTACCTTTATCTTGGCTGCTCTGCTTGCTAGCTTGGCAGAGCTGGTCTGGGCACAAGCGGCAAAGCCATTCACGCCTGGGAATTCCTGTCTGGCCATGCTGTCAACACAGCTGCTTCAAAGGACTTCTTGCAGTCACCCTGCAGCACTGCCAAGGCTGGTGCCAGTTTGGACTTCTGCACCCGTAGCCTTCCTGCCCTACACTGGACTTGATAAAACAGCCTGCCTCAGGTATGCGAAAGAACAAATTAAGAAACAGAATAACCTGGGATGAGTGAAATTCCCTTTCAATCATGTCAGGCAGAGCCGATGTTGTCACGATATGTGATGTTAGGGATTTATTTCCTAATATAAAGTCTAAAAGGGAAAACAGTGCAAGAGCTGAAATGTGAATTGGACGTGTCTATGGAGTGTGAATTGGATTCAAGACAAAATATTGTGAATGGTTAATAGGGTCAGTCTAAGTATACTTGCTGAAATAATCTCTTGGATATGCAAATATTCTGAGAACTACACTGTCAAATATCTATTGTATCCTCTTATCTATGTGTTCACAGAACTGCTACATGTTATAACAAATGAAAAATGTGAATTTAAAAAATAATGTCACCCTAAAATAATACTTTACTTTGAATAGTAATTTTTGTTGTTGGGTTTTTTTTTTTTTTATTTTGGTCACAGACCAGACAGCTAGGTTCTTACCACAGTATTATTTGGAAATATTAAGAGATGGGCTTTGCGTGTCCCGTAACAGATGTGGGGCAGGGGGAGGGAGGGAGCAAGGACAGGTCATGTGTCCTCCAGTCCGCCATGAGCACCCACCATGCCTTGGCATCATCCCAGTGGAACTTGTGCATCTGGCTCCCTGGGCCCTCTCCGTGGAGTTCCCTTTCCTGGGTACATCGTCTTGAGGACTTGAGGTACTATTTACACATTCCCCATCTCACCCTAGTAATCAGCCCGTTACACACTAGGATGGGGACAAGGGGAATTCACATAAAGGACACTTAGAGAGAAGCTGTAGGTTTCACTATTGTCAACTTCCAGGGCTCCACCATCAAACTGCTCACCAACACTGTTAGCAAGTAGCCAAACTGACCGGGTTTTGTTCCATTTCTTTTCCATTTCTGAGAGTTGGGCTAGTGAGCAGAGAAGGGACAGAGCAGACAAAGGTGGACAGCAGATGGATGACCCTAACATACTACGACTCACATTCCAGAACAGTCCACAGCCCAGGGTACTCCAAAAAATTTTATCGTATGAACAAACAAAATTCAGCCACTGATCTGTCCAATGGGTAAGCATTTTTTTCTCTTTGGTCCAGCCTAAGTTTTCTGTGTTTGATTAACTTTGCCAAACTTTGGCAGGATTTGGCCCTCAGATATATCAGGAAGCGGCAGAGTGCAAGAGAGCCCCTTCACCCCACTGAAGTCAGGACATCTCCCAGTTTTCTGGCTTACACGTTAGAATTCAATTCCCAGGATTTGCTAAGGAAAGGATTCTGAGAGTTAAATGATGGAAAACAATGGGTCCCCAGCACATTGCTGTTTCTGTTTTCTTTATCCGTAGTCTTAGAGGTCACTACGTCCTTTCCCTGGGGTTCAGGGCTTCCTCACGCTGTGCTCATTCTCAGCCCGTCTCAACTCCTCTGTTCTGAATCCTACCAGCTCAGAGCCCTGCCCGCCTTCTCGCTAGCCCATCTGACGCCACCTCCTCTGCCTCCCTCCCTCCCCCCGCCATCCCGTTTGTGCTGTTATTGTATTTGAAAATACAAATGTATGGGCCCCATCCCAGACCTACTGGATCAGAAATTCCCAGGATGGGCTTCTGACTGCTCAGAATTACTCGTAAAGTTGAGAGCGCTGTCTTTTGGCATGAACGATGCGATCACTGCGTCCTTAAGATATTCTCTTGTGTAGCTATGACCAGTGGAATTCCCTGAGACCATGGGAAGGAGGGCACAGGAAAGGGGGGAGTCTGAAGGTGACACCACTACTCCCCCCACCATGTGTTGATAGATGAAAGAAAGAATCCAGGCAAAATGGTATTAGCTCTTTGGGGGCCTATAATGTAGCATGGCAGGTGGGTATTTTGGAATCCTTTAACCAAAGCTCTCTGTTACCCTTTCTAAGATTTTTTTGGTACTAGAAATGTGTACTTTTTTTTTTTTTTTTTTGAGACACAGTCTTACTCTGTTGCCCAGGCTAGAGTGCCAGGGCATCAGCCTAGCTCCCAGCAACCTCAAACTCCTGGGCTCAAGTGATCCTCCTGCCTTAGCCTCCCTAGTAGCTGGGACCACAGGTATGCGCCACCATGCCCGGCTAATTTTTTCCATTTTTAGTAGAGATGGAATCTTGCTCTTGCTCAGGCTGGTCTAGAACTCCTGAGCTCAAGCGATCCTCCCACCTCAGCCTCCCAGAGTGCTAGGATTACAGGCATGAGCCACCTCACCCAGCTTCTGCCTATTTTTTGAAATATATCTATTTAAGCATGCTTACCCATTTTTCCCACTGGACTTGAAGCTCCCAGAAGTGAATTTCTTCGTTTTAAGTCACCTCTGCTTTTCTCTAGCCCAGGACCTTGCATAATGTTGGCGCTTTGAAAAATAGTTTTTGAACTGAACTGTACGGGGCAATTTCTTCATTGCTGTCCCACTGCTGACATGCAGCCATGTTTATCTGGATTTTTTGACCTTCCCAACCACTTTTACAACCATAAGCCTAGCTAGCCTTTCTGTCCTTGGTATTTCTGCCTCTCGAGTTATCTGCATATGCGAAGATGGAAATTACAAACGACAACTACCACCTGGGTTTGAGGTTAGACTCCCAGCTCTATCACTCACTGGGGAAATCTTGGACAAGTTCCCAACCTGTCTCATCCGCAGTTTCATCTTCTGTGAAAGGGAAGTAATAATGGCACCTCTCTCACAGGTTGTTGTAAATGTCAAAAGAGAAAACACACGTAAGTACTTAATATGGTCCCTAGCACATGGTAGGTGCTCGGTAATGGCAGCCACTGGGTTCTGGCCCTATATTAACATCTTTGGAGAGGTCTCCACTACCTCCCACTTCTACTGGATAAGGTTCAAAACCCTGGGCCAAGAGTGTCCCAGGTGCCAAGCCCCGTCTCCAAGCATTACCGATGTACCCCACCCTTGAGCACCCCAAACCAGACTCTCCCTCTTCCTTCAACCAGACCTGCACCCTCTCCCCTCCAGACCCGTCCTAGAGCAACCCCCTCCCCTAGAGTGCCTCTCCTCCCCTTGGCGGCCCATAGGAAGATACTTGCCGAGAATTAATTACTTCCTCATCCCTGTTTCCACAGCTCTCTGAACTTCCCTTGATTATAGCACTTTCATATTGTATTACAGTTAATTTGTTTTTCTATCCCAACTCCTCGGTGGGTCCGTGAACTCCTCCGGGTGGGGATTATGTCTCGTGCCTCTTTTTGTCCCAATCACAGTGCCTAGAAAATTCTCGAAGTTTGATGAATATTTTCTGGGTTTAATGAAATAAAACCACCTTTTATTTGTAGACCTCTTTACAGAGATATTTTACATAGATCATCACCTTCCTGGATCTTCAGATCAAGCTAGGGTAGAACTGGCAGATACTGCAAGAAAAATGCAGAAACCAAAGCAAGGAGTTTAGTGATGTGGCCAAAGGCCCCAGCAAACTGACACTGTCCTGCCCTGTCTTGCGGGTCTCCCTGTGTTGTGACTTCCCATGGAACTTGTGTGATGGTGGGCTCTGAGGAAGAACTGGCCACATCCCTTTGGTATGAAGGAAATGGACAGGTTATAAAACGTACCTGTCTCCACCTGGAGTGGGAAGAGGTCTCCAGACAAGGCTTGGGACCACAATAATTGAAGAACTCGTTTAATCTCCACACTTTGGAATTAGGTGCTACCTATGGGAAAATATGACCATTTGGCAAATCTGTCAGTGAAGAAATGAGGACGTTTTCTTTCTGAGAGGCCCTGGAACAGTACTCTTCACCAGTTACGAAGGCTGGCTCCCAGCTCATAGGCTTAGCTGTACAGAAGTAATGGGAACAAACAGGGGCTCTGGAGAACAACCCCTTCTTGGGCTCCGTTGACATCAGACGTAGGCCTGATTCTGCACCCTCTTTACCCGGCTAACTTTCAACATGCAGCTCAAATGTCACTCACTTCTGGAAGGCTTCCTCGGCCACCCCTGCAGCCCCGTCCTTCCGTCTCCCACATGCTCCTAGAGCATTTTATGTTTGCTTCCGCCATCACACGGTTGAGTCATCAAACACAAGTCTGTCCCTTACTTGACCGTGAGCTCCCTGAAGGTAGGGACCTGTCACCTATGTCTGTCACTGGACCATCCTGAAAGCAGGAGATGGTGCAGGTGTCCTGCAGAGGGAATGGGACTATGAACTATCAGGCCATCATACCCAGCCATTCATTGTGCTCGATGATATGAACTCTTACACAAATATATCCTTGCCCACTGTTTTCTTAATAATTTTTTTTGTTGTTAATTAAAAAAAAATCATACTTCCATTGGCTTTCCAGGTTGAAAATGTTTCTCATGGCCTTCATGATCTTCATGATGGAGGCTTCTTTGGATCCAGCCCTCCCTTTGCCTCCTCCTCTCTCTCACTCCCTGCGTGCAGACCGACCCACCCTCTCCCACCTCTGCATTTGCACATGCAATACACTCTGCCTGGAACACCAGCCCCAGAGCCCAGGGGTCCACTACATCATGCAAAACCGGTTCCAGTGTTGCTCTGAAACATTCCCAGACCCCTCGTCCCCATGGTGTGTTAGAGGCTTCTCTTAGTTCCCTGGGCTTTGGCTACTACCTGCCCTTTCTCTTTGTGTTTTGATCATTTCTGCCTATTTCGCTCAATTAGAGCGCAAACTCCTTAGGGGCAAGGATCTCATCTTGTTCTTTTTCTTCCCCATTCAGTGCCAGGTGTCAGGTCGTTAGATAAATCGTGAAATAAGAAACTGTGGAATTTAACGTTCCCTTTTTATTTAATAAAGGAGAAGCTCTCTAGCAGCTCTGAGAAGACCCTAAATGCATGCTGGTTTGTGTATGGTGTCAGAGTTTGGTTTCCAGGACTTTTGTTCTAGCAGGATGAGAACCCAGGATTAAGCAAGTTGGAAATGTGCAAACTCTCCTTCTCTAAGGGCAAATGCTCTTCAAAAGCTATAAAAGGCTGAGCAATCAGATGGGCTCCCATGTTCTGTCCGATTTCACTCTCTTTATTGTGCTCTTGGGCCTGGTCAAATCAGTCAACCCAGCTGACATGACATTTGCAGCTAGTTTTACGCAAGATGCAAAATCTTGCACAACAATAACAAGAGAGGCTGTTGCAATTCTGTGCCAGTTGGAAAAAACTGGGGGCCAATTTGGCCTGTGGAGATGTGACTTCGTCTCCTAGACTCCATCATTTGTCACGGGGGCCCTGCCTCGGAAAGTTTAAGTAACCGAAACATTCATCGACTATCCATTGACAACAACGACCGTGTGCCTGTGTAGAGTGAGTCGCCCCAGGTCCAAGGGTGTTGTCGTGTGATAGTTATGTAACAACACACTTGGTCACTATGGGTGTAAAGAGAAGTGGGTCAGGACACTGTCATCTTATCAGGCATTATTAGGTTTTGCTAATGGATGGCACTAACTGTCCATCTAACTGGTTGTCAGGTGAGTCACTTGCAATGCCCTAAAGCAGGTATTTAATTCATCACTCTTTAGTTTTATATAGTTTATATCCAATCTTATTAAAAAAGGAAAAGGATCCAAGGCAGCTTCAAATACAAAAGGAGACCCATGTTAGAAGTGGGTGTTTCAATGTGAGCCTTTCATGCTCCACCGACAGAGGTTGTCACATCTGCATACTAAAGATGTCACTTTACCGGTGCATTTGCCTTCCCAGACTCGCCAACAGGGTGGCTAAGTCCCTCTTCTGTATCCCCCTGTGCTTTGAACAAGCTCATTCTGCAGCTCAGCGCCTACTTCCAGTCTTTTTCCCCATGCTGTGAGCGTCTTGAGGGCAGTGCCAGGGCTTATTTATTTTTGAACCCCACGGACCCAGCTTCTCTGCTGCGGTCACCACAGGGTTAAAGTTGAGGTTTCTAATCGCTCCCAGGAGGTCTTATTACCTGTTGATTAGGTCCTTTTGGGATCAGCATCAAACCGACAACAATAATAAACACTCCCTTCATTGGAACTCGGTAATGACCCTGCCTGCCCTGCAGGCCTGGTGGCTTTGGGGAGGGGCATGGGCCATTAGTGGGGTTAGAGACTGTGGCAGGCCGGTGAGGAGGCACTTTTTTCCAGAGGTTTGGTGGCACAGGCTGAGAGGCACAGCTAACAAGCTGATGGGCACGGGTTTGGGGTTTTTGGCTGGCGGGAGGCACCTCGGGTGTTCCACCATGAGACTTCTCAGCGAGGACCCTCCACAGCCAGCCCGAGGACTTGAGAGGTGGAGCTGGGTGGTCTTTGCACAGGACTCTAGGAATTTCTGGAGAATGGTCTGGTAACTGTTTCGTGTGTATTTTTGCAAACTTTTTCCTATGCTTTTACTAATGTGAGTGAATGAGGGAGTGTGTGAATGTGTGTGCGGGTATAGTTTTAGTGTTTTTATTACAAAAATGCAACTAAATCATACTAAACATTTTGTTCTGCAAATTGCTTTCTTTCTTTTTTTTTTTTTTTCTCATCTGACAATCTATCGTGGACACATTTCCGTGTCAGTGCATAAAGATTTACCTCAATCTGTTGAAGAGCTTTATAATAATCCAGAATAAGAACAAAGCATAATACATTTAACCATTCCCTTGTTGTGGAACATTTTCACCATCTCCAATTTCTTGGTATTACAGATAAATCTGCAGTGAACATCCTTATGCATTTTCTCCTGCACTTGTGCAAATGTTTCTATAGGATACATTCAAATATGTTGTATCTGTTTGCTATCTGGGCACGCCCTTTCCTTGGTCCTTGGATGATATAATTTTAAGTGACAATTTGATTATAATAAAATATATCTCAGTGATATTTTAATTTGAATCTCCCTGATATGACATTGCATTTATTATGCCACTTAAAAAACTATATAATTCAAACTTACAGAAAAATTACAAGAATAATCCAAAAATTTCCACGCTCCCTATACAAAGGTTCACCAATTTTTTAATATTTTTGTCCTATTTGTTTATTATTATTTCCCTCTCTCTCTGTTTATATCTCTTATGTCCAATAAGGTGGCACTAGCCACATGTGGCTATTTAAAGTTTAATAAAATGAATAATTTAATTCCTCAGTCACAGTAGCCATATTTCAAGTGCTTGTAGTCACGTGTGGCTATTGGCTGCCATGTTGTCAGAACAGATACAGCACATTTTCATCATCGCAGAAAGTTCCACCTACAGCTCTGAGTTATGCAAATGCATATTGTTTGAGCCATTGAAAAGTCAGCTGGAGAAATTGTATCCATTTACCCCTAAATACTTCAATGTGTACTTCTTAAGAATGAGAACATTTTCTTACATAACCACAGTACAATCATCCAAATCAGGAAATTTAACATCAATATATTATCTAATCCACTGACCACATTTAAATTTCATCAAATGTCTTAATATTTTTCTTTATAGCTATTGTTTTCCTAGTCTAGGATCAAATCTGGGATCATACCTTGCATTTAGCTGTCATGTCTCTTTATGACATTGCATTTTAGGAATTAAGTATTTGAGTATTAAGTCTAGACTATGAAATCCTCCAAGGTGTGTAGCAAGTACCATTTATCTTTATGTGCCCAGCATGGAAGCAGGGCCTACACTGGAATCAATGCCTGGAAAAATGAATGAATGAATGAATTTCTGCACCTCCCCTTATATGTAATTATCCCCTTTCCTTCTCCTTCCCTGAAATCAAAACAGAAAAAGGCTACATAGGATTTTTCTGGAAACAGACTGTCAAAAAGGCACCTAAGAAAAGGTATTATTCATAGGCTTGTAGACCTGACACCACAGTCTTTGAAGACATTTTGGCAGTATTGATCAATATCTCAAAAAAGAAGTCTTTGCCCCATAATTCCACTTCTTAGGACTTTTGCTAGAGAGATACACATGCACGTGTGCACGATAAGGCAGGCATAATGATGTTGACTGCAGTGTTACTTGTCATGGAGGGTGAAAGGGAAACGACCTAACTGTCCATCAGCAGAGAATGGTTAAAAATACATATGGTCTACCCGTAGTAGTTTATTTAACATTTAAGGGACATTTGTTGTTGTTACCTTAGTAGTAAGACAACTACTATGAGACAGGTAATTTTAGAGGTTCAAGGGACAAAGAAATGAAAGAGACAATGTCCCTACCTTTACTGAGCTTACAGACTAGTGGAGGACTGTGGAATACAAATGCAGCAAATAGAGAGAAAATGAGATGGAGCTCTATAGAATGACAAAAAAAGATCTCCAGAGCATTTTAAACTACTGAAGAAACAAATGGCCAAGTTGTAGAATAATAGTAGCAAGGATTCACTGTATGTTTAAAATCACAAAATACATCTGTATGTACACATGTGCATGTGAATGAAAGTGTACATGGACATGCACCAAGCTGTTGTTACCTCTGGGACAGGGTTAGGGTTTCTGGGGGTAGTCAAGGGGCATTTTTGTTTGATCCTACCTTATTTGATTTTGCTTTTTCCCCATGAAAATGCTTTCACGAATTGCCAGTGAAATTAAAAATAAATAACTAAGCTCACTAATGGGAGGTCTAACAATCATGCCAGCAAAGAGGAAGTGGCCACTATTTAAGTATTAAAGAATCAAATGCAGTTACTACAGCATAACCAGAATAAAAGTTGACCTGGAGTCTCTTTTGCCACCCATGGGAAACTACACCAACCTGTGCAGAAACCAATACATGAAATACTATGTTCTTATAAGCTTCAACTGCCAAGCTTTGTTATTTATCCTACTTCCCTCCAGAGTGCTCCATTTCTCTTTGCTCCTGTCTGCCCACAATACCCCATCTCAGCGAAGAGAAGGGTGGGATAATGAGAGAAAGAGAGGCAGGAACCGCAGATAGGAGACCACAGAGGAGGTGATAAAACAGGAAGCCAGAGAAAAGTGGGAAGAAGGAAGGGTAGGGCCTATGAGCTATGAAGTCCTGGTCTCATTAATAAAAAGGACGGATTTTTTTTTTTTTTTTAAATAAGCACTTTCCCCAACAAGGGGATGGGGGGAGGATAGTGAAGGGTGGAGAGGAGAGAAGCACCCTATATACCACCCACTTTCCTTTGCATCCAGGGAGCTGGTGGAGGGCCCCCAGCTGCTGGGGCTGGCCAGGTAAGGGGGGGATGCAGCCCCCGTGGAGCCAGGCACACCCTGGAATCGTTGTGCACACCCCAGGCCTGGCACTCACAGCAGCCCTGCGCTTTGGCAATTGCTGTCTTGGGGATTTTCAAAGTTTGTCCTTTGCCTGAAAGTCCCTGGACACGTCGTGTTCAAAATGCTAAAACAGATTAGACGGTGCAGGCTCAAACCAGCTAAATTAGTCACGAGAGAAAGGGCGAGGGAAGGAGAGAGATAAGATGAAGGAGGAGAGAGAAGGAAAAGAGAGGAAGGAGAGAGAAGGAGAGAGAAGAGTCAGAGGAAGAGAAAGTCAGCAGGAGAGAAGGGAAGATGACAGGAGAAAGAGAGGGGAGAAGGAAGTGGGGATGCTGGCAGAAGGAGCAGAAGGGGAAAAGGAAGGCATTTTACGTTCTGAGGAAGGAATCCTGGAAGACCATTCACCACATCCTGGGGGTCAGTTAACGAGGCTGGGAAATTAAGAACAAGTCCTCGTTGAGGGTTAGCAAAAGGCCTGAGGATGTACAGAAACTTCTGCCAGCTTCCACAAAGCTGCCTCCTGGAAGTTAAAAAGCACAGGCCACGATCTCTCTGGCCCACGACTGTCCCCCACCCACGTCCACATGGCAGCCTGGAGAGCAAGGCAGCGTCCAAGGCGCTGCTCTGCTGTGAGTATTTACAATTAAGCGAGAACCTCCGTGGGCTACCATCTGACACGCCCACCACCTGAGCTACTGCGAAGAGGCAAGGAAGTGAACGCTGCCACAACTGCATGGGAAGGAATGTTCTAGAAGAGATAACAGGAAATGGAATCAAACACAAATGGGAGGTCTTGGTTCCTACCCATGGGGTTAGAATGTGTCCCTTTCTACGTTTCAAGGACAGGTTTAAATCAGGTGGTTTTTCCTTGATTTAAGGACTCTTCTTGGGAAACTTTCACAGAGGTGGATTTTACATAGATGGTACTCATTTTCTGAGGCTATTTGGTGATAGTCTCATACTGTGGTTAAAGGTGGAATTTTATTAACAGAAGTTACACTTCTATTATTCTATATTACTCATCCCTTAAGTTGTCAGAAATCGTGCAGACTGATTTAGCGATGTTCTGCAAGGATCTGAGCTTTGCCACCTCGTGGGTCACATGGCCGGCCTGGCTTCCATGGCAGAACAGCTCACAGGAAAAAGATGACCTCTATTTCCATCCTGGGATCCTAAGCCCCACTGTAACTATTCCGGAAGAGTCTACCATCACAGAAGTCTCTGTCCTCGGCTTTTCTCTCTAGGCCCTCTTTCTTGGCCACCAACGTGGAACATGGCTTTTCCTTGGACTCGCCAACACCTAGAGGGCCAGGACCAACTGCTGACAAAACCAGACCCTGGTCCTGGCTGCTCCTCATCTCCAAGTCTCAGCAGATGCCACTGAGTTGGTGTCTGAAGGGTGACCCTTGGGTCTGACCCCAGGAATCCAAGGTCTAGCCCTGCCCCAAGATTACGAGGTCCTGGAGCCCATTATCCACACTCGGCTTCCTTCAGCACCTCTTTGCTTCTAACGTGGGCTACCAACAGGTTGGGGGGACCTACTGTATGGCAGGCATAGTGCTAGATGCTTTTCATCTTTCTTTTAGCCCTCACGATTATAGGAGGTGTTATTATTTGCAATTTCACAGACAAGGAAACGAGGCTTAGCAAGGTAACTGGTTCAAGTTCACGTAGTTTGTGATGAAGTCAGTGTTCAGATCCAGGGTTATCTGGCTCCAAAAGGCTTGTTCTCTCTCTCCACACCACCATCCTGCCTTTAGTCCTTATGCATTTTGGGTCTTGAATTCTGTTTCTACCTTCAAGGGTCTTCCTGCTAAAATCTAGACACTCCAGAGGAGGGTGGTCCCTTGAACCATTTTTTTTTTCTTTTTTTTTTGAGACAGGGTCCTCACTCTGTCCAGGCTAGAGTGCAGTGGTATCATCATAGCTCACTGCAGCCTCAAGTTCCTAGGCTCAAGCAATCCTCCTTCCTCACCCTTTGGAGCACCTGGGACTACAGGCACGTGCGTGCCACCACACCTGGCTAATTTTTCTATTTTTCATAGAAATGGTGTCTTGATATGTTGCCCAGGCTGGTCTCGAACTCTTGGCCTCAAGTGATCCTCCTGCCTCCTGGTCCTAAAGTGCTGAGATTATAGGTACAAGTCACCAGGCCTGGCCCAAAATTCTCCCTGATCTGTTAAGAGGGATTTGCTGACAGTTACTCATATTTAGGCATTTTCCTTAGGACAAGGAGGGCTTGGAGAAACGAGGTTAATTCTGAAGGGGAGGAATGAGAGTTTGAACCAGACAGTGTTGTAAGAAATACTCCCTAAATTGTGGAATTCCAAGTGAAAAATGCCAGGACTGGACAGCAAGGGTGCCAAACCCCAGGCTAGGCAGTCGGAGGCCTTCACTGTGCAGAGGGTGAAACTGTCACTTTTTGTCCCTAGGCTTGCAGACCGTGTTCGTATCAAAGCTTAATTTGGTAGAAAAAACTGAGGGTGTTGGAGTGGGTTGGCTACATCCAGTAGCCTTCAGTGAAGGACTATAGGGGGCAGGCTGAAGGTGACCAGTTTTCCAGCAGGAAGGGAAGGGACTAAGGCTTTGCTAAGAGAGGTCTTACCTGCCTGTGGCCTGTAATTCACAATGACCAAAATTCCAAGCCCTGCGGCCTGCAGGGCTGGCAAAGCCACACTTTCTATCTAAAACCAAGGCTAAGTTGTTGGTGGTGGGGGGTTGTTTCTCAGAAAAGATAGGAACACAGAAAAAGCAGAACCCATCTCGCTCTAGGCCCCACTGGCGTGTCCTATTAAACATTCTCCGTGCAAGAAAGGGCGATTCTTGTGCACTGTGAAGTTGTATCTGGGAGCAGTCTAAGAGAAAGGCGAAGTTATAAGAATCTCCCTACCCAAGGCTACTGTCTTTATTTCCTTCAAAGCAGAGGCTAAAATGAAAGGAGAGGCCTGAACTGAGGGTGGTGCATCCGGACTCTAGGCGTGACCCATTAGTGGTTGTAAAATCAATCTGGTGGATTGTGAACAGCTTGCTTTTTCTTTTCTTTCTCTTTCTTTTTTTTTTTTTTTTTAATGGAAAAGAATAGAAAATATCAGCATGTATCACATGCAGTGGCGGTAAATACTGTTGTGTTAAGTTTGTGATCTGGTCATACATAAATATATACTAATATTAAGACACATGCATGCATAATTATATACTGAGTCATGAAGTCAAATTCATTTCTCATTATGAGTCATGGCTGAAAAGTTTGAACACTGGTAGCCTAGGCAGATTAATACAGTGTAGACATTTGGGGCTAGAAAATAGAAATTTCTAGGTTTAAAATGCATGACCAAACAAAACCTCTGGGTATGGTTATGGCCCAGTGGAGTTGTCTAGAAGGAAAAAAAAAAACAAAAAACAGGCTGGGCGCGGTGGCTCACGCCTGTATTCCTAGCACTCTGGGAGGATGAGGCGGGAGGATCACTTGAGGTCAGGAGTTTGAGACCAGCCTGAGCAAGAGCGAGACCCCATCTCTACTAAAAATAGAAAGAAATTAGCTGAACAACTAAAAATATATAGAAGAAATTAGCCGGGCATGGTGGCGCATGCCTGCAGTCCCAGCTACTCAGGAGGCTGACGCAGGAAGATCGCTTGAGCCCAGGAGTTTGAGGTTGCTGTGAACTAGGCTGACGCCATGGCACTCTAGCTCGGGCAGCAGAGGGAGAATCTGTCTCAAAAAAAAAAAAAAAAAAAAAAAGAAAAGCCTATTACTTTTTTTGTGAGATGTATATATACCAAAGAAACTCCAAGAAAGGGTGACAATAGTCTACACCTGCTGGAATCCTTAGGCATACTTAAGGACAATCTGTAGCCCTCTGCTATAGGCTGAATGTGTCCCACCAAAATTCCTATGTTGGAATCCTAACCCCTACTTGGAGCTTCCTCATCCCAGATGCGGACTTGCCGAGCCTCCGCACTGGGCCACCAGGAGGGTGGATTCATTCATGGTGGGTTTCAGAAGCCCCCACCAGGGCCTACTCCAGTTAGTTCCCCCTGTGCTCAATTTTCCCCAGACTAAGTACATGTGAAATACGTGGTTCTCCGTCCTTTGGGAGCACTCAAGTCCTTTCTGACTTCCCCCTGCCCATCCTCTCCCCTTGGCTCATTTCCCGTGACTAGTCTTGGCCCCGTGTCCCTATAATATTAAACTGCATAGAGTTCCAAACCCCATACTATTTTACGTGCCTTTGTTCATGCTGTGTTTTTGTGTTTTGCTTTTTCCCCTCCAAGCCCTCTACTTTCCTTGCTTTGCATCTGTTTATCCTTTTAGACCTCTGCTTTCTGATACGGTAGCCACTAGCCACACATAGCTATCGATCACTTGAAATGTGGCTAGTGCCACCGAGGAACTTAAATTTTCTACTTTATTTCATTTAAATTAACTTAAATTACAAATTTGAAGTTAAAGCAATATAAAATATGTTTCTGTTAAACACGACGTTATTACTTTGATAGGACTACATTTTACTTTAACTGTTGAACAGTCTGGCATCCAAATTCAGATGTGCTGTAAGTCTGAAATATGCACTGGGTTTTTAAAAACTTAGTATCATAAAAAGAATGTAAAATATCTCATTAATAACTTTTATATTGATTGCATACTGGAGTGGTAATGTCTTGGCTATATTGGGTTGAATGAAATATATTATTAAGATTATTTTCACTGGTTTTTTGTTACTTTTTTAACACGGCTACTAGAAAATTTAAAATTACATGCATGGCTTGGATTATGTTTCTACTGGACAGCTCTGGGCTAGACCATATCAGACAGCACCTTCTTGAGAACATCTTGCCTAGTCATCCAGGTTTAGCACAGTGGCTTCCTAACATCTTTGTGTAACACCGTTTTACATAAGATTTAACTTCATAAATTGCCATTATCTTCCTGTGTCTCTCACCCCTACTAGACTATAAGTTTCTCATGGGCAGGGACCATGTTTTATATTTTCAGAGGCTGGGACATGGTAGATCCTTAATCAATCCTTGTGAAATAAATCAATAGGTGGCTAGCTACATCCAGTTCACAGGCATCTTTAAATATAATTTCATAGATGACTACTTTTTCGATGAATTTTCTGTCTGGAGCTTCCTGGAAGTCTAGTCTTCTAGCTGTGTCTCTACGCTACTATGTGCAGTGCCCAACCTGGGGGGCTGTACAGAACAGCCCTGTACGTGAACTTTTCAGCTCTTCCTAGCATCCTGCTTTTAGGAGGGCACCAGAGGGGTGCAGAGCAGGAGTGAGCAGACGAGGATGAGCTCTAGGAGGAAAGGAAGAAAGAAAGCAGGACGTGAGAGCAGGAAGGAAGACTTCTCCCTCTGCCTGCCGTGGCCATGGGAGCTGAGTGTTGCTGCCAAGCAAACAGTGGTGTGGAGTGAAAGGAGTGGAAGGAGACGCCAGGCTGGCTGTGGTATGCCGCTGGGTGGAGTTAAAATTTATAACAAGGGAGAGGCAACTGAAGAAAAGAAAGATTCTTTTAAAAATTCTGCTGAAGCCTAATTAAAAAAAAATTCCACTCCCTCATGCTAAGTTTTAAGAGACTTCCCTTTCAGAATTATTTTCAGTCTGGTGGTAACAGGCAGGAAGAGTGTCAGATGTTCACCAAGCTATAAAGAGGACACTCCCCACCCCCTAAAACACAGGGCTGGCCCACATTGCTTTTCTGACTTGGGTTATGAGGATACAGGATGTGAAGTTGTCAAAGCATACATCTTTCCGGAAAGGAGTGTCCTGTGTGATAGATTGATTAAAAAAAAAAAAAAAAATGGCTGCAGTATTTTGCAGCTCCTCCCACCAAGGCGGGGGTCAGTTTTGCCAGCCCACAGCCCAGGTTATCCTCACTGGACATTGGAAAGCCTGGTGCAGGCAGAGGCTTGAAAAGTGCTTGCACACTGAGCCTTGCTCTTTGCTATTTTTAGAATCTGGCCACCCTATGAAGAAGTCTAGGCTAGCTTTTTCGATACTGGAGACACGTGGTCTGGTCAGCCTTGTAGATCCACACCAACCTCCAGACACACAAGTGACACCATTTGGGGCCACCAGGCCTCAGATAATCCTCCAGCTGACTGTAGCCACACAAGCAAGTTCAGATGAATCTAGCAGAAGAACTTCCCAGCTAAGCCCAACCCAGATTGCCAACTCCCAGAATGGTGAGCTCATAAATGATTGTTGTTTTAAGACGCTACATTTGGAGTAGTTTTTTTTATTTTACAAGACAGATAACAATGAACAACAGTACATGCCTTGTAGGACTGTCATGAGAACTGTGTCAGCCCAAGTGACATATCTGCATAAGGGTACTTTGAGGAGAGTCTATGTAGGGACTATATTATCTACAAAAGTGTGATCAGGGTTCTGGGAACCACAGGAAGAGTGCAGTGCCCTGGGGCATGATACCACCCAGCTGTGCTGAGGCCAGGAGGGCTCCTGGTGACCAGAAGCTGCAGACAGAGCAGCGAGATCAAGAGGCCTGCTTGACAGGAGCCACGACCTTGCCCTGAGCCATGAGGCCATTCTGCAGTGATGTGGCCGGGAAGAGGCTGGGGGAATGAAAACTCTGTCCTAACTTCTTGCCAATGCTCTTCATTGGCCAAGCGCGCTTGGAAGCCACCCAGCATACGGATCAGTCTCCTGAGGCAAAAAGCAAGGTGGAGAAAGAGGGAGCATAGCCCTGGGGCAAATGAAAGGTACCCAGCTCAAGGACTTAAAAGTAATAGTGCACATATAAAAGCACTGAGCATGAGCCCAACACCCAGGATTATTACTATTTTGCTGTAATCATTATATTATCAGTAAAAACCAAGCGCTGTGGGTGGCAGAAGAGGAAGGGAGTATGTTTGGCCAGGGCAACCAGTGCAATACTCAGGGAAGAGGTCTGCTTTGGGCAGTGGCTTGGCAAAATGAAGGAAATGATAAAAATAGTAATAGCAAACCGTGACATGGAATCTACTATGTGCATGTACCATCCTGTATGCCTTACGTATATTAATTTAATCCTCACATCCACTTTATGGGGTGGGTACTATTATCATCCCCATTTCACAGATGAGAAATTGAGGCAAGGGGAAGTTAGATAACTCAATGGAGGTGACGCGGCTAATAAGCAGTGAAGCCAGGATCTGAACCAATAGCAAAGGGCATGTGGGGCATGGTATTCGTTTTTCAGGCACAGAGCTGGAAAGTGCATGCAGAGGAAGTGGTGAGTTATCCAGATGGACTAGAGGTGGAGTCTGTGCCGGAGGAGGTGGCAGACAGTCTGGACAGAAAGCCAAGGACTGGAATAACAGGCTGAGGAATCCGGCCTCCAGCCTGGCAGGCTGCAGGAAGCCAATGATTTCAGAGAAGAGACCCGCCATCCCAGCAGGGCACCAGGAAATGCATATGCATGCAGGGCACAACTAACAAAGCAGGGAGCAGCTGGAAGCCAGGCAGTCAGCTGGAGGATACTGCAGTGGTCTGAGCACCAGGGGATGAGGGCTTCATTCAGGATGACACAACCCAGGTGGAGGGAAGGGACAGTGCAACTACACTGCAAGGGAGGGCTCAACAGCACTTGAGGACTGAAGTGCTGGGCATGTCAAGGAAAGGCAGAGAAAGACAAACAGGACAGGAGGTTTGGGCCCTGGGTGACAGGTGAATGATGGTATCAGATATGCCATTCAGCCAAGTCACTTAGTGTACATGTTGAAAAAAAGAAGTGCACGTCAGCCAGTCTTGCATGTTGTCTGGCTACAACACAAACACTATGAAGTTCTGCCGTCCCCACACACCACAACGGGTTGCAAAATAGCAACTCATTTTGCAATAGCAGCTCCTGGCAAATTCACTTATGAGCCTGGAACGAGGATGGGGGTGGATTCAAGGACCGCCCTCTGTGGTGGTGAGAGGACCAGGGTTGGGGGACATTGTGAGGTTGGTGCCGGGGCAGCTGGGAGGGTGCTTTGCTGCCCGGCGACAATGCTGCCTGTGGTATCCTGCAGTCCTGGATGCATCTCATTAAAAGGAAAGAGGGATGGATGGCCGACACATTTTCTCAAGTGGCATTCTCAATGTCCCAAGTCCTGGTATCTTATTTATAAGTGGCACTTTACAAAATACAAGGGAAGGAAAAAAGGGGGGAAGGAAGAAAGATCTCCTAGGATCTCAAGCACGCGAGGGGCGGTGATCTCCACTCTCCAAGATTTCAGCTTGTCTAAGAGACGGGGTGCAAAGCCTCCTTGAAATCCACCTGAAATGAATTAGCCTGCAGTAAAAGTAGGTGTTTATCTCAAGTCATTGCCTCAAATAGCTGACTACCTGTTGGAAGAAGGGTCTGATCGATGCAAACCCGAGCAGCCGTGCGTGAGCTGTTACACAGCGGTTAGTATTGATCAGAGCTAAAGGCTGCCGATAGGAATGAGGAGGGAACTGACAGGCAGAGAAGAGGGAAGGAGGAAACAGCCTTCGCTGGTGGCAGCCGTACAGAGGAAAGCCGATAAAAAGTCAATTCCACTTAACTGAACGGCTGCTAACTAAATATTTTTGGGGCCACAGCCTTCCCAGGTAGCAGCTGGAGCATCTCTGTTCCGGAACTGAGACATCAAGCGAGAGCCGGGCATCGACAGGTGAGATCACTGGGCTCTCGTGATGGATGGGGGACGAGGAGAGCCCCTGGGTGCAGGGGTGTGTGGCTTTGGTCTCAGCTGAGCTGACTGGGGCACTGGAGTACAACCACCGACCATGGAGCACTGCAGATGGGCAGAAAAGGGACAAGGCCAGGTTGGAAATCATGCAACGGTCGCTGATTAATTAGTTCATTTAAAACCCTGGTGCTTTCGCTGGAACTTAAGTAAGGACTGTTGAAACTGCTGCCTGGGAAGTTGAACGATGGCTGGTCCTATCACAGAGAGACGCGGAGCAGTGCCATATGGAGTAGTTAAGGGCTGGGCGCGGTGGCTCATGCGTGTAATCCCAGCACTTTGGGAGGCTGGGGTGGGAGGATGGCTTGAACCCAGGAGTTCGAGGCTGCAGTGAGCTATGATTGCTCCACTGCACTCCAGCCTGGGTGATAGAGCAACACCCTGTCTCTAAAAATAAAATAAAATAAAATAAAATAAAATATAGAGTAATTAAGAGACTGGCTTGGGGGCTACGATGGTTACTGATAACTTGTTTTCCTACACTGCTATGCACTCAGAAGGCTTGTGATTCTTTTCCTTGAATTAGGTGTGACCATGTAACTTGTTCTGGCTGATGAAATGTGAATAGAAGTGCTGCATGTCTCTTGTCCTCGCTGCTTTTCAAGACACTCCTGGACTGGCTACAGCACCGGCTGGGGTGTGAGATCAGCGGTTCTCACCCTGCTGATTTGTTTCCCAGGTGAGTCTCTGCCCTCCTGAACGGCATTTCCAGGCCACACCTTGGCCTGAGGGGGATCTAGGCAGCTAGGAAACTTCCTCTCTGTGAGAGGAAGCCTTGCACAGTGGAGACCATTCATGATTGCATGGGTCATGGATGGTGGCATGAGTTGTCCCATGTCCAAAGCTGATATGTGAACCCAGGACTGAGCTTTTAGCCACTGCACCATGGTGCCCTGTCCCTATGACCTTGGCTGTGGGAGGAAAGGGTGGTGGTGACTGATACTTTTTGACCGTAGTTGGAATTTACCTGCACTCATCAGTAGATTCCATCCTGCCCCTTGGGGAGGAGGAAGAGTGCTCAGTTCCTATCCACTGGACTCCTCGGAGATCCCCTGGAAAAGGGGCCCTTACACTGACCAAGTACCTCCTCACTTTGGGTTGGGGATTGTGCTAGGTAACTCCTGACACCTGCTCCACACCCTTCCAAAGAAGATGCTGTTGACCCCTACGAGACCGTATCACACTGTTGCTGAGGAACAGACCTTCTAAGCCCCTTAATTGGGGGCTCATCTTTGCTCTATGCCTGTCAAATGCTAGCTACTTGAGAAATACATTCCATTCATTGATATGTCAGCGTATTGATGAGTTTGTGTGAACGTGTGCATGTGTGTGCATGTGTGTGTGACCGTGTACACATGTGCCCACTCTCCAACCTCTACTCTCAGCCAACACTTTGGGTATACGCCGAGGCGAGTGCGTTCCGGCTATTTTGAGTTTCTGTACTTAACGCTTAGCAACTTTAATAAACTTCATTCCTTTAGGTAGTAGACTTAATATTATAAGTATGGTTTTAATTACCATCCTTCTCATGTTTTATGCAAAACCAAGAAAAGAGAGAAAAACATTTAACCTACGAGCATTGCCAACGATTCCACTCTTTGTGAGAACGAAGGCCAGAATTGCAGAACGTAGAGGCTAGAGCTCTCCCAAAATTGTTTCTTAGGGCATGGACACATAATGCTTAAATCATTTCGAATTTCACTGGCTTCTATTATCCCAGCACAGACTGTAAACATTTATCTTTGGGCTTTCCCAGAAATGTGTCTTATGGAAGGGATTAGCTATTTGCGCACATAAAGCTCTGAAGGTGAGCTCCTCTGACCTAACCCACATAATTAAAGTGGAAAATTTTTGGTGCAGGGGGAAAAAAAAACAACATCAGGGGAAATGCCATGTTTGGGAAGAGAGCCGGACTCCTCCAGTCTCAAGAGATGGCCCTGTGTTCTTGGTACTTAATTATATCTCATCTTGCTGGGCGTTCCAATTCTGTCGTCTTTTTGGTCTTTACGCACAATGCCGGGGGCCCTGGCACCATAAACTCTTCTTCTGGAGAGTTCTACATGCTCAGCTCCACACTGAGACGACAGGCAATCTGAGGGCAAGGAGCACTACATTGCCCTAGAGCAAGTGGTTGGTTTCGTGGCATCATTTTTACACGTGACGTTAATTTTTTAATGCAATGTATATAAAGAAGAAAATAACTAATAACGATAGCTTTACATAGTTTAGATAAATGCTCTTAGTATAAAGCAAAACCAATTTGTAGAGACAGGTTTGAAATTTCAAATACAGAAAAGTACTATATGAAAAGGAAACAAATCCTACGATCCTCACCCTGGCCCAGTCCTTCTCTACAAAACTGTTACAGTTAACGTTTTCTTGTGATTCCTTCCCTCAATTAAAAATATATATATTCGTGGTAACATTGTAGTGGCACCTAGAAAGCCCCGTATTCTGGGCATTGTCCATGCTTTCTGCTATAATGCCTGATGTTTGACCATTGTAGGATCAGAACTACTATCACGGAAGTATGGTATGCTTAAGCTATGCTTTGCTTCAAAGATACTCTTTTTTTAAAAATGCAAATGGCAAAGGGCAATATTAGACATTTGTCACCACTGCCCCCCTCCCAACTGCAGGTTTATACCTGAGCTAAGAGTGTCAGTTCTGGAGTCAGACCCCCAAGGCTCAAATCCAGACTCTGTCCCTTGCTGGCTCTGCTTAACCACTTTGTGTCTCAGTTTGCCCATCTGTATAGTGGGATAATAATACCACTGGCTTCCTAAGGTGGTTGTGAGAATTCAATAAAAAAGTGCACAAAAAGTACTGAGAACAAGGCAACACACAGCATCACATAGCAGGTCTTGAAACATGTTAGCTATTGTACCAGATATATATGATGAATACCTAAATATACATAATTTTTTAAACCAACTGCCCTTTTGGCATGCTTAATAAATGCCAGACATGGTCCCGAGTGCTTTCTGCACATGACTCATACATCTTCCATGCAGCCCTAAGAAGTATGTTCTTGTGAAAAGCCATTTTATCAGAGGAGGGAACTCAAAAGCCTGCTGTAAATTGCCCAAGGTCACGCAGCTGGGTCTCACGGACAAGCTGGGCTTTGAGGGCACATCTGTCTGATTCTTTCTACTGGGCCAGCTAAGACAGGGTAGTTTCAAGACGGAAGCCCAGGGAGAGACTTCTGGACCCAGAGATGCCAGTCGCAGTGCAGGAGGGTGGGAAGGATGCCTTCAGGAGAGAGAGAAGGCATCAATGGAGCTTTGCCCATAATGTGATTTTGCCTGGGGCCAGCGCAAGATCTGATTTCCTTTGTGGTCTCCCACATTGCCTGGAGCAGAGGGTTGCCAACAGCCATGAGCTCTGAGCCTTAGAACTAGGTACTGTATTTGAGTTCTACCATGACTTCTATGACCTTGGCAATACACATCATTTTCCCAGAAAGTTTCCTCTTCTGTAAACTAGGGACCCTTAATCTTGGCTCACCTACCTTGTGGGGCTGTTGTGGGTCTCAAATGAGTCTGGGGACGTTGAAGTGCTCGGTTATCTAGAGAACATTGCACAGAGATGCTAGCTATTGTTACTGGCTTGATGTGTACCTGTGAATTAAGAAAGAGGGATGCACTTGGTCCCATAAAATTTTGATTTAGAGAGGACCCCAAACATGTGCCTCCCCGGGGAAAATTCTGTGGTGCCAGGGATCCTGGCATTGTCTGTAATCAATTCAAGAACAGGTAAGGAGACTGGAAGACCCATGTATGCAAGGTATTACCATTATTTCAGTTCAGTGACAGCAGGTTTGAGCTATGCACCATAATCAGCCCTCTCTTCTCTGTATTCCCACTCCCAGAAACTTGGAGTGAGTTGGGGGCTGGCTGACGTCCTCTCTGATGTGTTGGAATTTGTCCTGCTTTATGGTCTGGTCTGCTGCAGGACAACACATCACGTGAAGACACAAAACAATTGACAGCATCCCCGCTATTTCTTATGGATCCGATGCCCTGTGTCTAGGTTTTATTTCAGGCCAACTTTCAGTGAAGTGGATCAATGCCCCAAGCACATAATGTAACGTGATTCTTTGAGTTTGATTAATTGTGTCACAGGCAGAGCCTCCGTTCAGGTTCAAGCTTTTAAAAGTTTTATTGTTGTATAAAGGGATCAATCAGGGGAAGAGGAAAGACAAACGCTCAGCGGTGGCTGTATCTGCCCCTTGTCTTTGTCAGCAAGTGTTCCCTGCCTGGTCGGTTCAGCCAGATTGTGATAGACAAATGGGGGTTCAGGAAGATCCATGGTGGATCAGGATTTGGGCCAACAAAGAGGCACTCAGATGCTCTGAGTGGAAGGTAGGCTGTTCCAGCACTGACCAACCTTAGCCACACGTGGGAAGCCCCTAGGGAGTGTTAAGAGGGTCAGAGTCCTGCGTCCCACCCACAGAGATTCTGATGGCATTGGTCTAGGCCCTTGGCATAGTCTGGGTATCTCCAGAGGGTTCTAATGTGTAGCCAAGTGTTATGAGCTGAGGTGAGTCCCCCCAAAATCCATATATTGAAGTCCTAACCTCAGTACTCCAGGATGTGACTGTATTTGGAGATGGGACCTTGGAAGAGGTAATTAGGGTAAAGTGAGGTCAGTTGAATGGGCCCTACTCCAATATGGCTGGTGTCCTGATAGGAGGAAATTAGGAAACAGATGCACGTGGAGAACAGCCCAGGTGAACTCACTAGACAACGACAGCCATGGGCAAGCCAGGATGAGAGGCCTTGGAAGAAACCAGCCCTGGCAACACCCTGGTCTCGGATGCCTGGCCTACAGAATTGTGGGAAAATAAATTTTTGTTGTTCAAGTTACCTGGTTTTTGGTACTTTATCTGTGGTATTTTGGGGATTCCTGTCCCCCAATTCCTGTTTTCTCTGTCTCCAGAACACTCTCTTAGGTCATACTATCCTGCAGGGACTTGCTCTCAAAGCAATCCCCAACGAGGCATTAGCTCATAAGAAGTTGAGGTTTTAGCTCTCTCAGAAGTACCTGCATTTTAATATCGGATTCTGAGAGCTAGAGCGCCTGGACTAATGTAGGTAGCTGAGACGCATTTGGGCTGATGGCTTCCCAATCATTGCCACAGTAGTAATAGCCAATACTTACTATGCACCAAACACTGTTACAAGCGCTCTGTCTCTGCCTCTGTATATCTCCATCTCCATCCATATGTCTTCTTTCATTCAATCTTCCCAACAGCCCCATGAGGTAGGTGTGCTTATATGGGGAAACTGAAGCACCAAAGGATTGAGTAATGTATCCAAGGTCTTACAGACAGTAAATGGTAGAGCTAGGATTTGAGCCCTGAAAGTCTGACTCCAGACACAATGCTCTTACACACTCTCCACTCAAATTACCACAACGGTCCCTACCCTGGTTCCTAAATATTTCTCTTCCCTATGAGAGGACTATACTTCTCCTGCCCCATCAATGTCAGACTTGGCCACGTGACTTGCTTTGGCTGCCAATAAAAAGTCAGAGGAAGTGATGTGTGCTACTTCTGGGCAGCAGTTTTAAAAACCATGGTGTGGTTTCCCTTCTCCTTTGTAGCATGAGAATGTTTTGGAGCCAGGGCCAGGTGGTTCCTTCTGCCAAGGTTTCAGAGTCAAAATGGAGAAGAGATGCAACTAACTGGTGAAAAATATTTCTTTGTTGCAAACCACTGAGACTTGAGGAGTGCTTGTTATTGCATCATTACTTAGTAAAAACTGACTGATATACTCTCTGAATATCAGTATATTTAATGTGAAATGCCAGGAATACTGTAAGGATAATATCCTTCATTGGTAAGCATATCCGTAAATAACCAATGAACTACATTATTGTTTATACAAGCACTCTTGCAAAACAGCTTTCTACCTTCTACAAATTCATTCATTCCTTCCTTCCTTCCTTCCTTCTTTCCTTCCTTTTTATTTCTCTCCCCTCCCCTCCCCTCCCCTTCCCTTCTTTTCTCTTGTTTTCTTTTCTTTTCTCACAGGCTCTTGCTCTGTTGCCCACAGCAGTGGTGCAATCATAGTTTGCTGAAACCTTGAACTCCTGGGCTCAAGCAATTCTCCTGCCCCAGCCTCTGGAGTAGCTGGGGTACAGGCATGTATCACCATGCCTGGCTAATTAAAAAAAATTAAATTAGGGTCTTGCTATGTTACCCAGGCTGGTCTCAAACCCCTGGCCTCACACAATTCCCCTACCTCAGCCTCCCAAGTAGTTAGGACTACAGGTGTGTGCCACCAAGCCCAGCTAATTTTTTTTTAAATTTTTTTGTAGAGACAAGGTTTTGCTAAATTGCCAAAGCAGGTCTTGAACTCCTGGGCTCAAGCAATCCTCCTGCCTTGGCCTGCTAAAGTGCTGGGATTATAGGCATAAGCCACTGCCCCCAACTTTACAAATACTTCCTATGCATCTATCCATCTTCATCTCAGAAGGCCAAGAGATTATAAACATTTACCTAACTAAGTAGCTCCAGAGTTCATTCACCAGCCCAGTACTTACAAAGAGAATCAGAAAGAAAGGATGGAGTAGACTAATAGTTATTTTAGGTTCCAGGACATTGCATAGAAAGGGAGAGAAAAGGGACATATTTTCTTTTGTAGATGGGAATTAGTATGAAGACTTGAATGAGACTCTTATCTGAGGACAGAAAATGAAAGAACTCTTCGATGTAAATTATCCATTCTATGTTTTAGAACTTACTGCTATTTTTACTTCCCAACTGTTTACTTCTCTCCTCATAAAGATTGCAAACTTATGACCCATGAACTGAATGTGGCATGTAGCAGTCTTTTATTTGGTCCATACCAAAGAAAAAACATCATTGTAAGTGTGATTATTTGAATCAAATTGATTGCCAACATTCAAAATCTGAGATATTTCAGGTAAAAAAAAGAAAACCAGTATTTTCAGATTCTCTTGCAAAATTGAAAGCCCTGGTTACACTGGGCTTGGGCACCATCAACTGGAGTTGAGTAGCAGCTGCCCCTTAGGCTGGGACTCTTTTCTGCAGTCTCTACCTCTCCCTATTGCCTTATACTAGGCCCATTTCACTTATTTATATTTTTTGCTTAACCCATATGGCCATTTGACCAGCTAACTTTTTTCCCTTCTTTTTTCCTTTTCTTTTCTCTATTTATTTATTTATTTATTTATTTTTGTTGGAGACAGAGTCTCACTCTGTTGCCCCAGCTAGGGTACAGTGGTGTCATCATAGCTCACTGCAACCTCAAACTCCTGGGCCCCAGTGATCCTCCTGCCTCAGCCTCCTGAGTAGCTGGGACTACAAGGGCATGCCACCACACCTGGCTGATTTTGTTCTATTTTTTTGTAGAGATGGGGTCTTGCTCTTGCTTAGGTTGGTCTCGAACTCCTCAACTCAAGCAGTCTTCCCGCCTTGGCCTCCCAGAGTGCTAGGATTACAGGCAAGAGCCACCACTCCTGGACCTTTTCTCTCTTTCTTTCTTTCTTTCTTTTTCTTTTTCTTCTTCTTCTTGCTCCTCATCCCCTTCCTTCTTTTGTTCTTCTTTCTTCTATAGGAAGGAAGGACAGTTCTGGGAGCCCCATTCTTTGCCACTCTGAGGACATCACCCTCTGCCTTGTTCTCAGAATTTGGAGTGACCCAAACTTGACAATCCAGTTCTTTGGGTCCCAGAGACAGTCACCCTAAAATATCTAAGACAGTTCTGGGGGTGGAGGGAATTAGACGCTTTGCTCTGGGAAGCCTGACTATGTTCGTCTAATGGATTCTGTAACACTTAAAGATTTGCATACTTGTGTAGCTAGCAGGTCTTGGACCGGCATAAGCCTCCTGCCCACTAGATAATTCTGTTGCTTAACAAACCATAACAGCTTTGATTACATGGAGAATACTAGCAGTAAATGATTTGAAAATGATTTTTACTGTTTTCTGTTATGGAAACTCACATGTAGGAACATTATGGAACTGTTCTGAAATTTCTTTAGCCTTCTAAATGTAAAATCTCTAGACTTCGATGTTCCAGCCATTCTATAGTTTAAAATATCGGAGCTAATAAGACCTGGAGGTGTTTTATGGATACTTATCCTAGCAAGAACCATGTAGATATAGTAGCCAGTGGACAGGCATCTCCAAGCCTTTCGCATGCCCTTTTCTTTTTCGGCACCAAATTCTCTGCTATACTGATCTCTCGTTGCTTAAAACTTCACACCAAGGCTCAGGGTTTGTAAACCCAGGACAGACTGCAGTGTGGAATGTGGGCACTAAGATACAGTCTGCAGTTCCCAAACTCAGTAATGAAACCGTCCTCGGAGTTCTCACGCCAGCCCGCAGCTTCCTGCAACTTTCCCCTGCTTGCCTTCTAAGGAGATTAAGAACGGACATTTTATTTTGTTTCCGTTTTAGTTTATTTGAAGGTTTTATGATGTCTTGGTTGAGTGGCTCGTGGGACTTGCAAATAAACATGCTGCTTTTAAAAACGGCACGTTGTTTTTATTTATTTCTTTTAGGTGCCCAGTGACCTCTGGGTATATTAGGCAGCTTTAAATTATAATTAAAATAATAACCATGGTCCTAAAAACAATAATAGATGTTGAATTATACACACCAAATTAGGATGTCCAGAAAATCTGTATGGAGGAAGCCAGAGTAAGCATGGAATTAAAAAAGTTATCTTTGTGGCAGTGTGACCAAAGGAAACGTCTCTCAGACAGCAGCTTTGTTATTATTTTTTGGCTTTCTTTGCTTTCTTATAAGGGCTACTTAAATTTAGTGTTTTTTTTTCCCCTAGATGTGGGGTGTGTGGGGAGTATCGTTCTTTCATTGACCTTGTTATGATTTTACAGACATTAGAAAATAATGACGCTTGCTTGTCATTGGAGAAAATCCCTGTATTCTAATGATCTCTTGACAATTTCTCAAGTCCACAGACATAAGCAGGAGAAGCCGACACTGTGTTTCACTGGAAGGCAAATCCTCAGAGAGCTCCGAGTCCCTCTAAGACATACATCTGCATTCTTCCATCTGTCATCTTAGCTCATCTTCCTCTCTCAACTGTTCTTAAATTAAATGAGTACATCTAATGGGAGATTTTCTCGTGAAAGCTTATGAGAATTTGTCCAAAGGCAAATTAAAACACTGCAATGTAATCACTCAACTCCACTCATGGCTTGGCTGTGCCTACTTTTACCCAAAGGAGTTAATCAACCTTTGGGCCCCACAGAGAGAAAAGCAACCAGGAAGGAAACCCCTTCAAGAGAAGATGGGATCCACCAGCCAACAGTTCGAGGACCAGGGTGGCTCCACGGGCCGCAGACAGGGCTGTGGAATGTGCCAGGGCTCTGAAGACAGGGGTGAAAAGATTAGGAAGTGGGGGAGTCAGAGAAAACAGACATCCTCTAGTATGTCACGGCATGATGTTTAATCTCAGGGATATGAAACCCCCCCCCCTTCTCTCACCCGCCGCTCCCCATGGGTGAATGGACAGGAGGGGTTCCTGCCAGTGTCACAGGTCACCTAGGGGTTGTTGGGACTCTTCGTCTTGGCTGGTTACTACCCTTTCCTTCTCCCACTGCTCCATGAGAATTCTTTTCAATATGTGGTTGAAGGGGACAGTGTCCCCAGCAATTCCACCTTATAGTAATTTATCTGAAGGAGACAACTAGACAGGTTCAGCCAGCACAAAGATGTTCATTAGAGTGTTGTTTATAATATCACTGCCCACTGAGAGGGGATGACTTAAGTAAACGATGATACATCCAACACTGGGATGCAATGCAGTCATTGAAAAGGAACTGTTGAAAATCATTGAAAATCTGTAATTCATGGACATGGTATATTGTGGACAGCATGTTTAATATGATATCGCCTGTGTAAAACAGAATATATATACATATATGTGCATGAAACACATCTGACAGAATGAAGTATTTGCTTCTAGGTGGTGGAATTTGGGGTGCTTTTAATTATCTTTATGCTTTTATAAATTGCTTGAATTTTAAAGGATATTTTATATTATCTGTATAATCAGAAGGAAAAAAAAAGCTTAAAGCTAGGTCCATATTTGAAAAAAAAAGAAAAAGAAAAAATCCCAGCTTTGGTCAATGGTGTATGTATCATGCCGCTCTCCTAGAGTCTCCAAACCCAGAAAAGTCTCAAGGCCCTGAATCCTGGGAAAGAGGCTTTCTGGGTTGTGACGGGAACAGGGAGCTGGTTGCCCTGGTGATGCCCCAACTCTTTACTCCCAGGCTTCGACAGTCTAATTTGATAGTTATTTCCACTGGAACTTTATGCTCCTTACTAAACACTCAAAGCGCTCTCTCATGTCATCCTTGCAAGGCAGAGATGGGCAGGGACCACGAAGAAAAGTCTCATAATCTGGGGATCTGGGACACCGGCGGTGGTGAGATTGGAAGGAGAGCATCGCGCTGCTGGGACCGGCACGTGCCAGTCCTTGATGTCTGTGCTTGGTGCTTCTCCACCAACCCACAGTGCTTCACGTTTAGAAGTGAGATGGAAAAAGTTTCAAATCATCTTTTTAATGACCTCAGGAAATGGAATTGGATACTTTCTGTATCTTTGTGCCTTGGTATGTTCAAGAGCTGGATTATAATCTGACTATGAGGAAAGGGCTGGTTAAGAATCAAGTTTTTGGACCTCTGTTGGCCATCGGCAGTCTCAATTGATCACAGTATGCTGAGAAGGTGCTTTCCTGGAAGTCTGGAGACTGGAATAAAGGTCTCAGTTCTACTACTAACTGACACACACAAATAGGCAAGGGTTAACCGGGCTAGATCTTGATCTTTTCATACCTCAAATGAATGGGGCAAGAAACCTTGGCCTCACCTGCCCCAAACCATCATGTGGAGAATCAAGTGTAAGAACAGATATGAAAGTCCTCATCTCTTGGACGACTCCCTAGCCTTCCAAAGAAGAGCCGGTTGCCCTACCCCATACCATACTCTCATCACCTACTACCACTTGCACTTTACATCTTGATGTTTCTGCCTCCCCAGCGAGGCTGGGAAGAACGAAGTCCACAGTGATTGTGATTCAATTCAATACCATGCCCATGACCCAACACAGTAGTTTTCAGTAAATATTTGTTGGCTGAATGTACGATTCAAAAATTCAAAGTCCTCCACAAATGGGAAGCCTTAGAGATTGCCACTGTGAAAAAAACTCAGGGAACTATCTTCTTATTCTGCCATATACAATTTGTTCCTCATTTTTTAAAAACTCACACTTTCTAAGATCGTTAGAGCACGTGGCATAACAATAATAATGGCTGATGTCTGCATGATCGCTCTGTGCCAAGCACAAATCCTTTCCAATAAGGTTTCTCATGTAATCCTACCACCTTCCCTTTGGGGTAGGTACCATTATGGTTCCAGTTTCCGGCATAGTGACTGAGGCTTGGGAGGGAGTTTGCCCACCATGCATGGAGAGAACGCGTCTGGGGGCCACTCCAAGCCTGTGCTCTTGACTTCTTTCCTACTGTGTGTCTGGAGCAGGTAAGAACCAAAGAACAGGGTGGTTTAGTGCCTGTTTATTTTCATTCTAACTTAGGATTTATATTGAGTTAACGTCTTGCAAACGCTCTTTCAACCAGCCCGTGTTCAGCGGGTAGAACTAAACAAGGCCACAGTGAAGGCTCCGACGGGCTGTGTGTCGCCACCCTGCCTCCTGACACCGTGAATTCATCTTCGGCATTAGCTCGAATGTGGTCATTCCCTTTGTTTCTTAAATGTTCCCATTTTCTTCTCCTTCCCTCTCAGTTTCCTCTTAAGCAGCTGAATGACAGAAACTCAATGCTGACCACTTCATTAGCCGATGACCTTGTCCCTCTGGCCTTCTGCCCTGCTTGCCCTCCTGGGCAGGTTGCCTGACGTCATAAGTCCTTGTTAAAGGTCAGGACCTTTGAGCCATCAGCACTGGGCATGTTGTTTTAATATATATCTAGAGAAATCAAGCCTGTCGAATCACATTAGGTCCTGTTTATGGACTGCACGCCAATACCCGCAGTGGAGATGAACTGTTACCTTTGAAATACAATCGTGGCTAGTTCCCAGCGAGGACAGAGGGGGGATTATATTCCATCAGTGGGGCCCTTGTAGTCGCTCTCTCCCCTCATTGGCAGGGCTACCCTTCCTCCTACATAGAGAAAATCCTTATGAACTGTCGTCTTGGGAAGGAGCAGGGCTAAGAGAGAGAGCGTGTTTCTAAAACCAGCTGTGTTACCGAGTGTGTGAAGGGCAGCGTGGTATGTTGTAAGTCAATGCCATGGGCACCTGAGTGATTGGCACAACGCTCCCAATGGTCATCGGTATGGTAATAAAATGATAAAGTTAACAGCTACTGTTTGCTGAGCGATGGTTACCCAGCATCAGATACAAGACTAAGAGTATGCATTAGCCTGTTTGCTATCCACAGTATCCCTGTAAGTTAGACACAACCTTTATCTGAGGTTCACAGTGGTCCAGAAACTGGCCCAACTTCACAGAGCAATTCAGGGGTGGGGGTTAGATGCTGCCAGGATACTATCTGGGCTCTTCTTCAGGGTGTGGTTTTAGGTGGCATTTAAGGACAACCATCTTGTAATTCCTCTTCTAGGAAGGGGCCCTAAATATCTCACTTGACCCAACAGAGTTTTTAAAAACTGAGTCTGAGAATAAGCCAACCTTTTTTTTTTTTTCTTTCTTTCTTCTCCAGGATTGGTTTTAAGCTCACTCCCACATCCCGTGGGAGTCTGGTTGGACAGATCCCTTGACTGAGGTTAGAAATAGGTCTCATAGCCTATTTTTAAGGAAAATGTGATGTCAGAAATGAAGCAGGAATGGACACTAAGAAGAGAAGAGAACACACCAGGCTGGAGACTAAGGCCAACTTCTAAAGAGTGCTTTACTACGAAATACTCCGAGAGAGGCAAAGTGGGGATATTGACACAGACAATGTTGGCAAAGACACACTAGGGTGGGTAGAATTGCTTTTTTTACCTGGACAGCGTGTTTCTATCACATTTGTTTTGTTTTGCCCACAGAAAGCTCAGCCTGGGAAGGTGAATGCTATTATCTCACAGCAAACCCACTTTTCTAGCTAGAGAAATATGGCCTAACCGTGCCCCCCCCTCGCCCCCCCCCCCCCCCCGCCACACACACAGAGAAAAGCCTGCTTGCCTCTTTCTTGGAACCTTAGGCGTAATGCAGAGGTGTCTAGTAACACTGCAATTTCCTTTGAACTGTTTGATTTTGTTTGGTGTCCTTGTCTGGCAGGTTAGTCTTTTCGACTGCGTTAACTCACCTGGTATAACATTTCTTTCATTGAGAAACAAGACAGCTGGAACTCACCTCTCTAATTCCGGCAAAGCTGGACACCATCCAATCGTGCTAGGCCAGACTTCTGGAGGCTGTAAATTGTATCTTCCGAGCTAAGGAAGAGAAGAAAGGACAAAAGCACTGTTGGGGAGATGTTCGGCAAACCTTTGCAGGCCGCGTAGTTTATGATCAAGATGACCCTCCCATCCCTCCTCTCTTATTTTTCTTGGACAAGATTTGCAACTAGGGTGAGGGTTTATTAACGTCGTCCCCACATCAGCCAGTGTCACAAGCAAATGATGCAGTTACCTGTATTCATGCTTGTTGCTAGTGCTGTAGAAAAGCACTTTTTTTTTTTTTTTTTTAACTGGAAAAGGAGTCTTTACAAATGCAAACTCGGGGCAGCCAACCTCAAGATGGCATCTGATATTAATTAGAAATTATAAAACACTCTAGGTTGAACTAAGGAAATATTTGTGGAGGGATCAGGACAAGGAGGAGGAAAACTGAAAGTGAAATTCTATGCTGATTTAAAGCGACTGTAGCTCCAGAGTGTCTCCCCGGCCACGGCATTTCTGCCAGTCCATCCCAGGAAAAGGATGCAAAGTGTGTTAACTACTGAACACTTGCCTCGTTTCCCATTCCCCTTTCCCTGGGTAGCTGCGGTGAGTTGGCTGCCGAGATGTAGCCCTGAACCTATCCATCAAGTCTAAGGCAAAGAGAGTTAGGAAGGCAAACATTATCTGGAATCAATATCTTTACAAATCCAAAGGAAACCCCAGCTCCCGAAGGGTTAAGCCAGGGAAGGAAAAGCCATCAGGCTGTTTAGTGAGCTAATGTTTTTATTGATGGGGGAGGCCTTTAAGTCCCTAACAGGAAAAGTGGGGAAAGTGTCAGATTGTTTGGCTGGAAAAGAAAGGAGAAGGGGAGAAACATTAGACTCCATGCTCTTTCCTACTTCACATATTCAAACCCCTGAAATCCATCTCATGCAGAAGACATCCCATAACGTTGAATAATATTCAACCCAAGGTGTTTTTCCTCTCTCCTATCCCCCCCCCGCCCCCGCCAAAGTGGAATCCACATCTTCCCCTAACAACTTGGCTATAATGCACATCTCAGGCTAATGCCCGCGCTGAAGAGCACATCTTAATTTAACAACCGTGTTATAAAGCACATCTCAAGCTAACATTCCTCGGATAATTCATATTTCAACCTAACTACCCTGGCATAACACTTCAATCTAATTCCTCCACTGTAAAGTACATTGCAATCTAACACCCTCATATAATGTACATCTCAGTCCATTATTTTGTATTTTGTAAGCCATATTTTGATATGTCTTTTCCATTAAGGAGCAGAACTGTCTGGAGACAACGGCCATCCCCGCGCTGAAAGCTTCCATGGTTTTTACATCGTCCGTCGGTGACAGGCTGCTGATGGATATGCTTCTGAACTTTCACCTTTGCCATCTTAGGTTCAACTCGGACTTGTTTCTGTGCGTCAAGCCTCAAGCCTCCTGTTGGGAGCAGGGGTGAGCAGGGATCCCTTCTCTCGTGCTAACCAGCAGGGCGGGCCTTCTCCAATGATACCAGTCCACCTCAGAAGAGGGCCATTTGAGGTCAATGTCAGGGTCAGGGGTCAGGGTGTAGCTGCTGGCTAATAGAGTGTAAGCTAACACTGTTGTCAAATTGCTGGGCTAAAAGACAATGGCTGCTGCCTGCAGATGACCTTGCCCTGGGGGAGGGGGCTATTGGCTTTATTGGAAACCTGCCAGTCTCAGAGGTGATGGAAGCGGCTGATCACAGCTAAAGACTGTTTGATTGTTGATGGAGAGCCAGTTCTGTGGTTGGTCCCTAACTGAAAGGCCTGCAGAGCTGCTTACTGATGACTGGGTTTTCCACATGTGATGGATTTCTCTTCTGTTTCATACACAGCTGGATCGGCGTTCAGTTGTGGAGGACGACTCCAGTGGCTTCTAGACATAGACGTTTCTGGAACTGAGAGTCACGAGAGGTCACACTTTTGCTGACTTCTGGGATGGCACCAACCTCCTGCTACCAGTTGAATGGGGCTGATTGGTTCTTAAGTGGAAACCAATCCCAAATGAGTTGAAAATAGATGTAACAGATCCTTCAAGTCCAAGGCAGTTGGGTGAACATGAAAGAAGGCAGTAAATATGTTCTGGAAGAGATTGAATATTCTAAATAGCAATGTCCCATTCTCAAATTTTCAACCTATCGCATGCAAAAGGCAGAAATTAAATTTATCCACTGGTAGCACATAACCAGGCTAGTGGCGCCATTACATATTTGAGGAAATGGAGGTTACAGAAGACTTAGAATTCCAAAATTTCTCAACACAGTATGCATTTAAGAGAGACAAAAATAGGAGGTGGAAAACAAAGTATAAAGATAAAAAATGATATTTTCAAAGCCATATGAATTGTGGAGGATCACCAGCTAATACAAACCCCCAACGCAGCCTGCTAAGGCACACCATAAATGACTAGACAGCATGAATGGAAGAACAGCTTATTGAAATTGCTAGGTTATTTTCCTTTTGTGTTATGCCGTGGGAAATCCGTATGAAAATGGTAGTACTAGTTCTTAAGTCTCTTATTAACAGAGATAGTAAAGCAGTCGGGGGAGCAAAGCGAGGTTAGGAAGTGAACTGGGATTATTCCTAGAGAAGAGTAGACTGAAGGTGACATCAAGGACCTTCCACTGTATTCCATGGCAGGACAAGCCATGTGGCTTTGGCCATGTTAGTATGATGCGATGGCACAGAGTGAGACTTTGACATCAATTGAGGTACTATTTTCCCCTCGTTAAGCCTGTTTCCTTCTTTGTTAAAGGGGCTCATGGCATCCACCCAACGCAGTTACAATGAGGATTAATCTAGACGCAGCACTGTTAGTAGAGTAACTGGCACAAAGTCCACATTCAAAACACATTAGTTTCCTTTTCCCTTAAACCGTGGCATGGGCTTTCTGATGATGGACATTATCAAGTATGAGGTCTTAGATGGTATATCTTCTCTCTGTGAACAAGCAAGACAACCATCTATTAAGAAAGTTTAGGCAAACTCCACTTGCCCACAGGGGGATGACGTAGACCAGAGGTTGGCAAGCTATGGACCATGGGCTAAATCTGGTCCACGGTCTACTTTTGTAAATAAAGTTTTATTGAAACACAGCCGTGCTCATTCGTTTACATATTGTGTAGGACTCTTTTTATACCACCACAGCAGAGTTGAGTTGTTGCAATGGAGACAGTGTGGCCTGCAAAACCTAAAATATTTACTACCCAGCCTTTCACAGAAAGATTTGTCAGTCCCCGACCTACACCAGGGAAACACTCTTTCTCTCTTTTCTCTAAAAATAAAATCTTAGGTGGAAATCCAATTTGCAAAGCAGGTTCAAGCAACAAATATTTCTCTAGGGAGCTCTTCCCTGTTTGGCACAAATACATCATCATTGGTAGAACTTCAAAGGCAACTTCCACAGTTCCATGGAGCAGTCTGAAACCCACGGACTGGATGATCTCTGCATACTTCTTCAGGACGCTAGAAACTTGGTGATCTCTTAAGAGAATGGCATAGCAAATCTGCCCATGCCTGGAAAATCCTTTTTTGTTTACTATCAACTGTGTGATGTTGGGTAGTTTACTTAACTTCTCTGTGTTTCCATTTCCTCATTTAAAAAATGAGGATAATTATATTTGCCTCACAATTTGTTGTAAGGATTAAATGAAATGAGTGTGTGTGTGTGTGTGCGTGTGTGTACATATGGCATTCAAAATAGGGCCTAGCTCATAGTTAGTGCTCAGTAAATGCTAGTAATTATTGTTGATATTTGATATTATGTTAATACACTGTTATCAACACGTTATATGTTACTGATATTAATATCAATATTATTAACATTTCATATTAATCACAGTAATATAGCATTAATATTATAATAACCTAGATAAAGATTTTATACTTATGGTTATTTAATATCTGGGGCCTTCATTCGTGCTGTGGAGATCATCTGCATATTGTTCTAAATATCCCTAACAACATTTCTGCTTATTAGTTAATTAATTCAGATGGCCACTCATTCGACACATCTGTCATGTTCCAAAGTAATCAGGAAATGCACCAAAGTCCATTCAATGCCAGCTGCATGTCTGGGCTTCTCTTGCTCAGTCATTTTTGGCAGTTCACATCGGTGTTTACTGCTCTACATCTTACGTGGAGTCTCAGAGTGACACCACTGCTCAAAACAACTTCCCACTACTCCATCTTCGACTGCTCCACAATTAATTTTTCAACTAGCAGTTTGGTTGCAATGCCTACGAAGTAATTAGACCTTAAAGGATCTTTACCTGGATTTTATCCTGTCAGCGAACATGAAAGAAACAATAATTATTATTTAATATTTATTGTCTTCATTGTGATATGTGGATTCACAGATGTAACCTGCCTTATTGTGGAAGATGACAGCACAGTGTAGGCAAGTGCATTGTAGGGAAGTCGTGGGACAGCTCTAGAGGCCCAAGTTCTCAAACGCTGCCTTCTGCCATGGGCTCTGTCAAATGGCACATTTTGGGTTGAGTGCTTCCTAATTTGTTCTCCTTAAGCGCATTTTCTACAGCTTGATTCCAAAATGGTAGCTTCTAAAGATGACACTCAATGATTTCTTGTGTCAAGCAGAAGGAGTTGTTGGGGAGTTATGTTTCTCAACACTGTCAATAGAATAACAGAATAGACACAACCACAGACCTACTGGATGACGGCTTGTGGTCCCTTTGACTTCATCCTTCCACCTGCATAGACTGGCTCAGGATGCCCAGACTGAGATGCAGAGCTGCTGGCCAGAGTGGTAGGCGGACAGTATCATCCACTGGCTGCTAAGAATGTCCTCCTTATAGCAGGGGCTGTTGTACCCAGTGGTCAAGTGTGTGAGCTCGGAGTAACATGGCCCTAGGTTCAAGTCCTGCCCCAACCCTTATCATGATTTCATTGATAGATGAAAGTAATACCAACTACATCATATATTATTTTGCATATCAATTAAAATAAACATATAGTAAGTGGTATCTGCTGTCATTTTATTGTTATAATAGAAAACAAATAGAATCCATAGTCTATTCTGTTTTTTGGGTGGCTTAAAAAAGAGCATCATATAAACATAAAAATGCATGAAATATAAATTTGAAAAACATTTGCACATCTAAATCAAAATAGTGTAAACTAAAAGATTAATTTAAAGCTAAGGGTATCAGAGTAACTTGTGGCCATGATTTGCTCTCATGATTTGATGTAAATAAATTGCAAACTCCTGGCTGACAGAGGCTGTGTGTACTCATCTTTCTATCACCAGCATTTTATAGCAAAGATCCCTGTACATTTTAACACTCAACACACGTCTGCTGAACTAAACTGAACTGGATTTCTTTGTAAGTTCGGTAGAATTCTACAAAACTAATTGTACAAAGCTAAAGTGTGCACAGACGGGAGACGTGAGTGCCATTCAAATCACTGCAGTATTGAAATCGACATCACTAACAGAAAAACAAGACAGAAAGTCTTACACAGAATGGGCAAACACAGTGGAATACTATTTGGCAATAAAAAGGAAGGAATGAAGGAAGCCGGGCATGGTGCCTCGCGCCTATAATCCTAGCACTCTGGAAGGCTGAGGTGGGAGGATTGCTTGAGGACAGGAGTTTGAGACCAGCCTGAGCAAGAGCGAGACCCCGTCTCTACAAAAAATAAAAAATAAATTATCCAGGTGCAGTGGCATGTTCCTGTAGTCCCAGCTGGTTGGGAGGCTGAGGCAGGAGAATCACTGGAGTTCAGGAGTTTGAGGTTGCTGTAAGCTAGGCTGACACCACTTGCACTCCAGCCAGGGCAACAGAGTGAGAACCTGTCTCAAAAAAAACTAAAAAAAAAAAAAAAAAAAAAAAGAGGAAATGAAGGAATGCTACAACACAGACGAACCTTGAAAACATAATGCTAAATGACAGAAGCTAGTCACAGAAGACCACCTATTGAATGATTCTGTTTATGCGAAATGCCCATAATATGAAAATTTAGAGACAGAAAGTAGGTGAGTGGTTGCCAAGGGCTGAGGGGCTTGGAGGAAACAAGAATGGTACTTCTTTTTTTTTATTTCAAAGTATTACGGGGGTACAAAAGGCTTGGTTACATGAATCGCCTTTGTAATGCTTGAGTCAAAAGTGTGCCCATCACCCAGAGAGGGTTCATTGCACCCAGTAGGTAGGTTTTCACCCATCCCCTCCTCCTCCTTCTCTTTGGGGTGATGAAAATCTTTTAAAATTGAATGTGGCAATGGTTGCACAATCCTGTATTATGTTGTATACTTTCAATGGGTGAATTGCTTGGTATGTGAATTATATCTCAATAAAACTGTTCAAATTTTTAAACAGAATGGACAAACACTTCGAGATATCTTCGGAATACTATAATATAGGTATATGCTCTATGTTTGTTCCACTGCATACTTTAGGACATAAAAGTTTACAGACGACAAAGTTTACAGACTTTTCAAAAGAGGATATAAAAAATAAAAACCATATTTTTGTTTAAAAATGCATCTAAAGTTCAGATGCATACTAGTACATTATCCTTTTTTCTATGTATAATATGTAGACAAGGGATCAGTTTATTAAAGTATAATTTACATACCCCAAATTATAAAATTCACCCACTTTAAGTATATTTACATGTTTTACAATAAAAAAGCCAGAGACATTTCACAGAAAGAGTTGAAAGCCTAAACATCAATATGCATATCCTAATGGAATTATCAGTGATTTTAGTTGTCCACTGTTTTGCATATTTCTTTGCAATTTTTTACAATTGTTACTTTGGAAAGAGGTAAATGTTATTAAAATAAAATATCCAACGCAAACAAAAAGTGGTGAGGGACACAGAGTGAAGGCAAGAGTTGCTTAATTAGAACAGGCATGTTCGAGGGAAAAGGAGGGTGTGTGGTGATGAGAAAAGGCTTCCAGAATGGGAAAGGAATGTCACAGGCAGGCAATAGCAAGCAGCCTGAGTAATGGGGAGCATAGCCTTAGGAGGAACAAGTCAAGCTGGAGGAAGGTCTTGAGGAACTGTGAGAAGGATCTGAGTCTGATCTCAGGATACAGAGGCTGCCTCCTGCTCAGTGGGAAAGAATGTTGTGATCGATTAGTGATGTCTGCCACAGGCACAGGAATGGGGAGTGATGACATCCATACCACATATTTTATACTCCCGGAAGGGACACTTCTTGGATTCAGTCTAGTTTCATTCTGCAAGTCCCCGAGAAATCAAAACACATTTAAGTCTGTACTATGTGTTGAGGTCTGACAAAGTAGACCTGGAGGTCTAATCTGAATTCCTCTAAATTCTCATGAAAACACTGCAATGGCCATGAGGTCCCTGAGTCAAATTCAGGAAGAATTCACTTGGTATTAACAACACTGGCCTTGCTGAAGGGGCCCTACCTAAGGAAATGTGAACTTTCTATTTCCAGTATTATACCAGTTACAGAAGAATGCAGCCCCCCAAAACAAAAACAAAAACAAAAAGCTCCTCCTCAAAAAAACAAAAACCAAATAGAGAGGGGCAGAGGAGGGGTCATGTTAGTTACTGAGAAGCCCCTCTGTGAGGGCGGGGTGTAGGCTGCTACCCCTGAGAAACAGCCTTTCCTCACCCCAACAGAAGATATTTTTAGTACATCCTGGGCACCAAATAACTGCTCCTATGTCCTGAACGATGATGAATTCATTCAAACAACAAGTCAAGAGCCTGGATATCACTCAGTTTCAGTCAGTCCTAACAGCTGACAAATATAAAATAGAACACACACCCTGTTAGTCTTGCTTTTTGCTTTTCTTCAATATGCAGATGCAAGAACCTCATTCCATTCCTAGCTGTCAGAGACGGTGACAGTTGTGGGGGGGTTTCCAGCTTTATCAAGGGAGATTATTTTTTAACCCAAATTATTTTCCATTGTAAATGTTTAAATCCATATTAAGTCCAGATTAATGCAGGAAGCAGCTTCAAAGGATATCAACTGGGGGAGAAATAATAATAGACGAAATTGTTAAGGACGGGTCCCATCTCAAGGAATATTTTCAGACTGGAGAAGAAAAGTTGTTTGGATTTAACAGATATCTAAAGAAAATACGTTTCTCAGGGATTGCTGGCTTCTTTCACGAACACCCAAACTTTGTATACAATCTAGGGCCTGTAGCACTTTTTTTTTTTTTTTTTACGTGATCGGAATTAATAATGCAGATAAACCCTAAATAAATCAGGATTAGTGTTAACCGCATCTTGAGGTTTAGGATGCTATAGGAAAATGAAAACAGAAAAAAAAAAAAAAATGGCTTGCTTTTAAAAAAAAAAAACTGCTGGGCCCAGTGGGTGAGGAGGCTGGAGAAGGGTGTGGGGGAGGGGAGAAGAGTTATCCAGGCAAGGGAGGACCAGCTGAGCCGGGTAATCAAAGCCCTTCTAATCGCTGCAGCTCTGGAGATGTGTTCAAAGGCTCTTTTCTGACCACAGGCTGAGCAAGGTCACAAGTGAAATGCAGTTGCCGGGAAGGGGGGAGGGGTGTCTGGGATTTGGGGATGGTTTTGCGATCATGCTTTGTTAGGAGGAGGTCAGCTGGACTGGCAGACTTTAGCATCTCCTGGGGAAGCAGGTTCAACTTTCGGGTGGTTAGGGAGCAACCCCTCCCTCTGCTCCCCACTTGCTCCCACTCCCACCCCCAACCTCTTGCTAAACCTAGTGAAGGAAAGGAAAATTCAAGCCTGGGAGTTCATTCCCACCTGTAAAGTTGCTCCCAGAGCTCTGAACTCAGGCACAGGAATCATTTTCAGACAAATAGTTGCACCCTGGGATGAATTTTTAAGGAAGCCGTAATGTTTCTCTGCTGGACTCACTGAAAATGGCCCCAGTACCTTGATTCTAGACTTTGCTTCCTTCCTTTCTGTTCCGTGAGCCCTAAAGGCTGCAGATGAGGAAGACTGAGGTCTTTTTCTCTGGTCACCATCATGGGCTTAATTCTCAGTGAAGAAAGAAGCATTCTTAACCAAATCACATGCTTGCAGAGATTCTGGCTGTCAACATGAAGCTAGAGTGAAGGTGAGCATTGCCCCGCACTGGGGCCCAAATTGACTCAGTAAAGGTCACGCTTTCTCACTTCCCTTCAGTATTGCTGAGTGTGGCCCCCAGGATTGGGCATCCATGTGACACTACTCCTTGCAGTGCCTGCTCCGGCTGGCCTGCTTTGGTAAATGTACAGATCTCGGTTTTGTCCTAATCTTCCAGCAACCAGGCTGGCCTAAGGTTTTTCAGAATTTTTGGCGTATTGAGAGATCATGTCTCCCATCTGTTTCCTGTTCCGTTTTTCTGCACTTCCTCTTCTCTCTCCTGCACCACTTACGGGGCACACACAGCCCCTGGACTGTCACTCCTGTCTGTGAAATGACAAGAGTTTGTACTGATGATTTTATTATCCTTGTAGGTTTGCCATTCAGTCTCCCCGAAAATGCACTAAAATGGTAAGAAATTAATGACTTGTGGGTGGGTAGCTATTTTTCCAGCCAAGGATGGGAAACTCTTTTGCAATCTCTGTGGCCATGTGTGGGGACTCTGCAGTAGGATGAGTACAAAAAAAGCAAACATACATTGTAGGGACTCTTCATACTTACTATGGTAATTTGAGATTCTGAAAAATAGAAATATGTTCTAGGGAAAAAGCGTAAGTCAGATACAAAATGATCAACCTTCAGAAAGCCTCATAATACTAAAGATGGGTGAAGAATAGGGGAGATGTGTGTAGCAAAGACCTTTTTTTTTTTTGAAATCAAAAGCTAAGATTGTAGAAATGAAGAAACATGAATCGGATTCCAGCATGGGGGTGGTTTTTTTTCAGTTGGCACATTTACTCTCAAAAACAGTTCCACCTGACCCACACACTTAAGGATAAATAATCCTTAGGGCTTTAGGCTTTAGTGGTCAGTATAAAGGATGCTGTTCCTACATGAGACTGGGAGCATCTCCCAGACACGTGGGCCTTTGTTGCCAAAGAGGAAGCCGAGTGGACATTCAGCCCTTAGCCCAATCCCTCGGCCTTTCATGTAAACAGAGCTGCCAGTGGTGACAAGATACAGCACATTTTAAATGGATGTTAGTTATGCACTCATTATATATAAAATTATACATGGATATTTTAGATATATGCCATTGTATATAGTATATATGCATATTCATGTACATATGTATGTATATGTTATATACATATGTGTACATATAAAGCTTTCTTTTTTGGTAACAAAAAAGTCAGGCTCATTAAAAGAATTACCTAATAGGTAGGTGGATAATTCTCATTTCAAAAACTGATTTGGGGGCTGGGCATGGTGGCTCATCCCTATAATCTCAGTGCTTTGGGAGGCTGAAGTGGGAGGATTGCTTGAGGCCAGGAGTTCAAGACCAGCCTGGGCAACATAGCAAGACCTCATCTCTATGAAAGAAAAATGTAAAAATTAGCCAGGTGCAATTGCTTGAGGCCAGGAATTCGAGGTTACAGGGAGTTATGACCGGGCTACTGCACTCCAGCCTGGGCAACAGAGTGAAACCCTGTCTAAAAAAATGATAATAATAAAATAAATTTTAAAAATGATTTTGGGTACTAGAAGAAAACTTTTTTAAAGAAGGTGATCATTAGAGGCAATGGACTAGATTGCAGAGCATACTGAGATGCATTTTCCATGAATCCATCATTATTTCAAGGAGATATCTCCCAAGTAGGTAGGGCTCTCTTGAACAAAGCCTTCTCTCCTGGCCCTGCTTTCCTATAAGCCATGCTTCTAGATTATAAACAGATGTGTCTGACTCTAAGGTCCAGCCTTCCATGGGCCATGAGTGTGGCTATTTGGAAGCCCCAGAGGTGCTGGCCCCTCCATTCCCTTTCTTTGCCCAACAGATGGTGCAGAGTAGCCCCAAGTTTGTTTGGGTTGACGGTGATTGTCAAGTCCTGGGTTTTCCATGATGGCTGCTCCTCACCCACCCTCTGCCACTGTCAAAACTTGCATTCGTCCAACTATCAAGCCATGGCCTCTTGCTGTCAAAACTCTGGTCTCTGTGGCCCAGGGCAGACATCAGAGGTTAACTTCATTCTCAATGTGATAAACGTGGAGAAACTGTCCCGAATGATTTAGGGATGTTTGGTAAAGAAATGGCAAGTCCACAATAGAGATTTTATCAGGAAGAGATAACAATTATGCCATTTTCCTTCCTCCCCTTAAAAAAGGAGTCGACTCACCATCCCTTAGCAGTAGTTCATTGTTTCCAATTTTACATAATTGAAACCGAGAAAGTCCTTAAAGTTTGAACAGTGGTAATTAAATCTGAATTGGATGGGATATTTGTAATTTTGAATGCTTGAATTCT
Organism: Eulemur rufifrons; assembly: GCF_041146395.1. Taxonomy (NCBI): domain Eukaryota; kingdom Metazoa; phylum Chordata; class Mammalia; order Primates; family Lemuridae; genus Eulemur; species Eulemur rufifrons. Next base: position 13,952,965 of record NC_091005.1, on the reverse strand, counting down.
GAGAGGAAAAAACTGTGTAATGTCGTTGGCCAAATGACCCTAGTCATTAAGATTCCTATGGTATTATTTAGTTAGTTGGCTTTTTATAACACCGTGAGGTTTGCTGTGGGCTGCAGATGATGCCAGTAGCCTCACAAAGGGGGGAAGTGTTTTAGAGAAGAGTCTCTAAGCGAGAGAAGCAGCCCCTTAAATGTCTACTAATAACTTGCATTAATATTTCTGGACTGCTTGAGATCAAGGAATTGAGACAAGTTGAGGAAAATGAACAGAAATAACTGTTTTTCTGAGGCCAGTGGAAACCACGTCCAGATCCAGGAAAAGAAAAATGAGACAGGAAAGGGAGTGTCACATTTTTGAAGGAAATCATGCGGTATTTTGGTAATCCTTTGTTGATGAAAAAAAATTACCAGCGCATTAATTATATCCTAAGAATGGGACGTTGCTGGTCTGCACCTCTGGTCTTTCCCAGGCCGGGCCAGCTGTCCAAGCATTTGCCACTCTGGGGATTAGGAACTTGGGCTCCTGGACACACACAGCAAGTACTGTCACAGTGTCGAAATCTGACCCAGGAAGAAGTTCAGGAGACAGGAGGTGATTTTTACAAGGCAAGTAATGACAAGCGAATAGTTTAGAATCTTTATGGCTGGTCGTGTTCTGCTAGTGCAAAGTAATGAAATCAGATATGTCAGGAATCATCTCTCTCTCTCTCTCTCTCTCTTTATTTCCTTCTCTCTCTTTCTGTCTCTCCTCCTTTTAAAAAACTTTTTATCAGTTACATACATTTATGAATTTCTTTCACAATAGGTCAAACATTCACATTCAGACAGATACAGCATAAACCCAACAGGGACCCTCATCCTTTTAGATCCTTTAAGTGGAATTGCATAGGTAATCACCACTTCCTTTAGAGGTGCGTGATATATTAGATATACATTGCTGTGGTCGTAAAAATGGCCACACGTTGCCTCTTCCTTTTATGGATGCTCTTGGGCAGTGCCCTCTCGTAGATTCCGGTCTGGTCATGTGACTTTCTTTAGCCAATGGGACAGTGGCAAAGGTGATACATGCCCAAACTGGAAAAGTCCGGGTTCACAGGGGCTTGTTCTCCTCCCACTATTTGGGGCCCTGAGACCACCAGGTGAAGTAGCGCAGGCTAGCGTGTGGAAGGAGAAGAAACCCGTTCCGCTGGCGTGGAGCCCACTGCCAGCCACGAAAGGGAGGCCGTTCTTGTTCATCCATCTTAGTGAAGCTGCTTCAGACCAGGGGCATTGTCCGTCTTTCCCACAGAATTGTGAGAAATAATTTATTATTTTAAGTTACTATGTTTTGGGGTAGTTATGTAGCAAAAGCTGCACAACAAACCATAACCCGACTTGTTATTTTTCTCCTTGAAGCTCTATTATGAGGGACATCTTTCCTTAAATGTAAGGCATAAATGATCATTAACCGTCACAAGACGGCAGTGCTCCCTTTCGGGTCAGGAGTCATATCAAGTCTTCCCGAGCAGAGCTCTTTGACTCTTCCAAATTCTTACAGCCCTTAGAGTCTCGGTCGCTTGTATGTCACTGATCGCATTCCACATGCATGGTCAGCTGTCATCCTCATGTCTTCTAGCCTTGACTGTGTTCTCTTTGCAGAAGGGATGATGTCTCCATATTCTCCAACGTGCCTAGCAGAGTTCCGGGTTTGAGATTGGTGGCAGTTGCCAGCCTTTGAGGGAAGTAGTTCTCAAAGTGCAGTTCCTGCATCAGCGTGATTTGGGGGTGCTTGTTAAACACCGTCTCCTTCTCAGACCTCTCGAATTTGCCTCTCTGCCAGGAAGGCCCAGCAATCTGCATGGTAAACAGGCTTCCCAGGTGATTCTTAATTTCATAAACATGTTGAGAATCCCTGTTTTACTGCAAGTCCTCAAGTGAGAAAATGCAATTCGTAAGTGGCCTGGCAGACCCCTTGCTTCCTTATGCAAAACCTACAGAATCCTAGACTCATGGAAACTTCTGGAGTCCAGAACTGTGATTTTCAACTGAGAATGGGCATGGTGTGCCTCTGGGGAGAAGGGTTTTAGAAAAGTCAGATTTAAGATGATATTAACAATATGACATATATTTTGGGAACAGCTCCGTTGTTCTGATGATACAAACTACCAGAGAAGTGGAGCATGATCAAGCCTCAGTTGGTGTCATGTGCAAAGAACTGCTAAGCGACAAGGTTCGTGACCTTCTAGAGGCCATGGATAAAGAGCTTATTCTGTTCTGTGTTCCCCGTGTCCAGGGGAATGTGCAAAACATAGCAGGCCCTCAACACGTATTTTTTCACTCTGAGTAATTCTTACAATTAGCTAGAGTTTACACATTAAGACTACATATACACACCCTCAGTAAGTACATTTAAACATCATGGATGTATGTAGTTAACTAATAACTAATCTCCTTTTAAAAGATATCTGCACATAACACATTTTTTTTTTTTTTTGGCATGGAATTCTTAAACTATAAACTTCTAGCTCATTTCAAGGATAAAAATGCACATATTACAGATTAATTTTTGATGAGGATGGCTGAGTTAATTTGCTTTTTTTCCAGAAAATGCTTTCAAAAAATAACAGCTTTATTGAGATTTAATTTACATACCATAAAATTTACCATTTTGAAGTCTATAATTCAGTGGTTTTTAGTATTTCACAGAGTTGTACAACAATAAGCATTATCTATTTTTAGAACATTTTCCTCATCTCAAAAAGAAACTCTATACCTACTAACAGTGACTCCTCCTTTCTCCCTACCTGATGCCCCCTTCCCCTGCCGCAGCCCCCAGCAACCTCTAATCTATTTTTTGACTCTTTGTATTTACCTGTTCTGTACATTTCATATAAATGGACTCACACGATATGTGGTCTTTTGCGACGGGCTTCGTTCATTTAGCATAATGTTTTCAAGGTTCATCCGTGTTGTGGCATGTCTCAGTACTTCATTCCTTTTCATGGACAAATAGTATTTGGCGTATGGATATTTTTTGTTTATCCATTTGCCCGTTGATGGACATTTGCGTTGTTTCCACTTTGTGGCTATTAAGAATAATTCTGCTATGAACATTGGACATGTGTGTACAGGTTTCTGTAGGGACACAGATGTTCATTTCTCTAAGGTATATACCTAGGAGTGGAATTCCTGGGTCATATGGTAGCTCTATGATCAACTAAGGAAGTATCTTTTACTGCTGTGCCTTCGCTGCTACTACTGCAATTACTGGATGCTAATAATTATTGGGTGTTTACTCTGTCCTGAGCCCGATACTCAGTTCTTCATATCTATGGTCTCACTGAACCCTCACGAATCCCCCATTTCACAGAAGGGAAGACTGAGGCTTAGCGAGGTTAAGTGACTGACTTACAGGTACACAGATTTGAATTTAAGTCTAACTGGAGGCCCTGCTGCTCTCAACCACTCTTCTGTCTGCTCCTGGAGTGTCATATTTCCACAAATAAAAATATTTATTTTCAGATGCATCTAAATGGGAAACAATAGAGAATTGCTTCTAAACTCGAGGATAATAACCAAAGAGTTGCCTCTGAAGAATGGCAGTCGTCTATGAATTCAGAGTTATAACTATATCCTGAGGAAAGATTCAGGCTACTCATGTTCCTGGTCATATATGGCGTTATTCATGCACAGAGCTCAGATTCCAGGAACATGTGGTCTTCAGGTGTTTTCCATAGCTTTCTTCTCAGGGTTTGGCAGTGATTGGTGGGCAGTGTTTCCCCTGTGCTCATGTCTTTGACACGTAGATGGCCGTCTCTCATCCAGTGGGGACAACACATCTCTTTTGCCTGATTTAACCCTTCAGGGTACTCTGCCTGGCTTGTTGGCCTGAGTCCATCCAGTTACAATAAATAGACAATCTTTCCACGAGACAGTTTACACCAACAAGCACGCGCTGAGCCAAGTGCTGGGATCTGCAGCCACAAGGTATAGGACGTTCTAAACACCTAACAATGGCTCTTGTCCTTGAGGTCCTGCCAGTCTAATTGGGCAGACAGAAAAAGGCAACAATAAAGGGTCTCAATAACAAAACCAGGCTACAGATTGGAGGCTACGAACTATGGCCCACAGGCCAAATCAGACCTGCCACGTGTTTATATATATATATATATGTGTGTGTGTATGTATGCATGCATGTGTGTGTGTATGTATATAAAATTTATTGGAATCTTGAAAAGAACTGGAAACCTGTTTATATAAATAAAGTTTTATTGGAACACAGCCATGCCCATTCATTGACCTGTTGTCTATGATCTGTCTGTGCTATAATAGCAGAGATGAGTAGCTGTGGCAGAGACACTATGGCCTGCAAAGACTAAAATATTTGCTCTCTGGACCTGTGCAGAGAAAGTTTGCTAACTCCTGGAAATAGATGATTAAATGCCAAAGCAAGTGAAAGGACAGTAGTAAGTTGATTAACAGCTCCGAAGAGTGAAAGTTGACTATGGTGTTTGTGTGTATATAGGACGGAGTGGCTTTTTAGAGCAAGTGAGGCTTAATTTGGGCGCTAGAGATGGGTAGAACTTGGACAAGGAGATAAGAGAGATGGAGTATTCCAAGGGTATTTGGAAATATTGTATATAAATATAAATAATAAATAAATAAAAATAAAAAGTACTGTTAATTTCAAGATAGATTACTTAACAGAAGGTATATTTGTTTATGCTTATTAATAACAGTGATTATATTTCCAAACACTTTGACTCTCTTTCTTGCTTGCCACAGTCCTGTGAGGTAGGCAGGGTGGAGAATTACCCCAACCTAGCAGATGAAAGTCAGCGACATTGTTTGAAAGCCTTGTTGGAGGCTGCAGAGTCCTGGGCCCAGCCTGCAGCTCTAGCAAGGTTCTGGCTTTTCACAGGGAACACGTGAGAACTCTGCAATTTTTGTCTACGTGCAGAGCAGAGGAAACAATAAGAATTTTGAACCTAAGCCCTTTTATTAATTTTTATACCAGTGTTTCCATTTTCTGACTATTATAATACATACTGCCACTCATCAACAAGCATGGGGATATGTAGTTTTGACCCACACCCAAGAAGATTGGAACTGAAGAATGCCATGCATAAGCCACAGGGAAAGTGACCATGCTCTTCAACATGGTCTGGTCAGCTTTAGAAAGCTGTGAGCACGGATCTCAAAAGATCCTAACGGGTTCTCAGTCTTGCAGATCTCTCAGAGGGAAGATAGGAAGTGCAGGAGGAATACAAAGTCCAAGGTGGAATTACCCCAGCCTGGAGGCAAGACATGACAGCATTGGACAGGAACAACAGAGCTAAGTTCTTATTTGGGGATGACGGTGGAAAAGGCTCAAGCACAGAAAAGTTTCAATGGGTCTCCAGGGAGGTCTGCATAATCATGCTTGAACCTCTGGATTCTTAACACACCATGCTTTGCCCTGTTTCCATCAGCTACGTGGAACCAATACCTGCTCTGCCTGGTGCCTGGTCTACCGCGATATGTATCTTTGCTTTGGTTTCTTTCTGGAGTTTTTGTGGAGGAACCAGACGTGGACAGAATAAAATGGCAGACCTGGGTCCACAGAAGATGCAACCAGACACACTTAGAAAGTGGAATGAGCCCACCACTCCCAGAGTGACCGAGATCAGCCCCATTCATTTCAAGTCACTGGACTAGACTCAGAGAATGGCAAACCACTGGAGTCTTTCCTCCTCACCTCTCATGACCAAAGCAAGAGCCCAGCCGTGGTAGGGGCATGCATCTCATTACTTCTTTCGGGCCAGTCTTATGAGCTGACCCCTCTAAAGAATAAGTTTTGGGACCAAAAAGAACTACCTGAGCTATCAAAGAAAAAGAAGCCACGGGAAAGTAAAAGCCATTTAAGAGAACCGGACAATTCCCAACAATGACACGGACAGTCAAAGGTAGTAATTATATTTTGTCCCAAATTGGGGGATAATACAGAAGAGTACAGTATAATTCAGATTGCCTGGAATACATTAAGACCGTGGGCCTAATAACAGGCTGATGTAATTTAATGAGCAGAAATACAAGTTATAAAACCAGGAGGATAAACTGAGAAACAAGAGTATTCCTGGAGGGCTTGGGATGGGCTTCTGAAAGATGTGGCAGATATCCACCCCCCAAATTAATGGAAATATAGAGGGTTGCATTGGGCCTAAATAAATTATTCTCACTCCCGTGTAGCAAATGTTGAGGCTTTATCGCAACCCTGTGCTCAGTTTGAGCCACCTATTATAAAATAAAAATGGATATGCTAAAATGGAAACCCATGCCAGACGTCAGTGTGACCGGGAGATTTATAGGGCTTCCTACGCTAATGTTATGAACTGCTTGGTCTGTGGCCCTCCCAAAGAAAAGCTTCAGAGTCAAGTTCAGAGAAACGCAGACAAATCAAGAAGGTAGCTGGGAATAGTTGCAATGAGATTTTGCAGAACGATGGCTACGTATAAAGAATTTGAGCCTAGCAGGGATTTGGATAACATTCCTTGATGCTTGAAGGAAGTTATGGCTAGACAAAGCCACCAAGAGAGCAGTCAACCCAGTTCAACTTAATGAGAAAAGAAGGGCAGTGAAGGCCTGGATTGGGTGAGAGCTTTGGGACAATTTCACTGGGAGGGAAGGAGCGAGGGGCCTACTGCCCAGCTACCTTTTTAGGGTTCATTTCCTGTGTGCTCCCTCTGATTTGGGGGAAACTCCAGGAGGATGTTTTCTCTTTCGAACATTTGAAAAAGCTATTTTCAGCAGGGAGGAAGAAGAGCATTCCTGTCTCAAACCGCAAGAAACCTTCATGAATGTGGCCAGAAATTGAAAGTAAATTTGTTATTATGCTGCTTAAGTGATTCGAGCCTTTTCGAAGTCACCTGAGGACCCTTCAGACGGGGAAAATCTTGACAGGAAGCAAGTGTCATCAGAACAAAGTGCATCGGAATGTTGCAGACCTTAATGTAATTGACGACATAACCCTGTGCACAGTACCCTGGTTATAGTTTCGGCATTTAAAAGATAAATCTCCGAGCGAGATTGGTTTGATAAATTAGCTCCAAACTTTCGCCACAATCCCTTGCCCATCGGAAGAGTTTCTGTTCTCTGCCCTATAAAGAATATAATATGAGGGTCCTGGGCTGTTGTATGGTTAATGTTTTCTTGTCGTTCTCATTGCGAAATTGGGGAAAAGAAAAACGGGTTTTGTAACTGTACTGGCCTTGGGACTTACCTGATAAACAACACTGAGTAATAAGATTGGAAATTCTCTTAAAATGTTTTGCACGTTATTTGGTTACAGGCTCCATATGGCAAGAAGGTGAGGGGAGAAACCCTTCCCTTCTGCACCAGCCCCCAGCCACATATTTAATCCATGCACTTATGTCAAACTTAATTACAGGACTTTTGGCATAAAATAACAGTCCACATCCTCAGAGAGAAGAACTTAAGCGGTTAATATGTGCGATTGAGTGAAATTGCTTTGCTGAATGTTTATGAGTAACCCAAGACCAGTGAAATGTGCTGATATTTTAACCGTTTCAGCGCTGAACTCGTGCCAAGTTGCTGCGAAATAGGGAAAAAAAAAAAAATTTCTCCTGATCTGCTGTGAATCATATTTCTTAAAACTGAGAGCATTGGGTAAGACAATTTTATGGTTCTTTCACAAATAGGTTTGTGGAGGAAAACAATAAAGCTGGAACAATTATGGAACTTGTCACCATCTCAGAGAACTGCTGGGATTCCACCAAGAGTGGCAACTTTAAACCGATGTCCTTTTCTGCAGAAAATTCTCTGAACATCAGGGCTCCCTACCAGGGGCAATAATTTTTGCTTTTGGCTTTCTTCTCACCCCCTTGAACCTTTTCAGACATTTCCCTTTTCCATGCATCCCCAGTCTAATGTGGATGCTTTTAAAACATAGAGATTTCCAACCCTGAAACGCTGCAATGCTTCCCCACTGCCATCTTTGTTGGAATAAACTCCCACCTCTGTTTAAACTTTCTTTTGTCTAAATTGTTCACAGTAGGACTTGCTTCTTTTAGACCAGAGGAACCTCTTAAAATATAAAATTATCTGCTTCATTTCCTTCCTTTTCTAATGCCGTTTCTTATACCAGTGAGATTTGGAGCTACTTCCGAATTCGCACTTCTTTTCATTACTTTTGTTTCAGAAAACTTCCCTGTTTCCACCTGCCCCACAAATGCTAGCCTTTTATAATAACACGACCATTTCTGAAGCTTCTTTGTACTTAAATGTTCCACCGAGCCCAAATTCTCTTCTCTCTTTCTCTCTAGACCCAAGCCCTACCCCCTACCCACCACCATTGGGAGTGTATCCACCGCTTGCCCCAAGAATGGCAGAATCCAACGGCATCATCTTCACCCAGAGAACACTCCATGGACTGTCTTAGGATCTCCAGCTGCCCTCTGGGTCTTAATGACACTGCCCATCCATCACCTGGCCTTAACCTCCTCCCCCTTTCAAGTCCCCTCTGTGTCCCACCTCTATCACCCTTTGGAGCATTTGTACCCTTCACGTCACTGGATGGCACCTTCCCTTGCTAGTTCAAAATGCTCCTAAAAATGCATTTTCTCCCTTATCTGTTTCTCCAAATTTCTTCTGGGTTATCTTTTATAATTATTTTTGGAACTATTGTTTAATTAAGCATGTTAGAATTCTATCCTCGAGAAAGGTGCAATAATGTTATGGTGTGAAATTGGAGGATATTTGTGAATGTACCTGGCATAGGGCTTGGTAAAGAAAGGTAAAGGTATAGAAAACATCCTATAAAAGTTCATTCCTTTGTTCACTGATACTGTCATTTATTCAATGTATACGGAGCATCTAATACATAAGACTACTACATGGTAGCAAGACTTTGAATCATGCTAGGTGCTATTCAGATATGAGAGATCCTGCATTTGCTAAAGTTGTTCCAGAGAGGAATGGCATGCTCTGAACACTTCCTACGTTTAAGTACAACCGACTAACAATCTGGAAGTGAGGTATCATTACCTCCTTCGATTATTTTTGATGCAATTTATAACTACGTAGGCTGGAAAGTCAGGCCCCCAAACTCTTCTGGCTTTGAAGTGAAATATTTCAGTAAAGCATGAAGGTTATGCCCAATATGGTGGAGACTCATGGACTCTTGATATAAATGGACAATAGACATTCTTTGCCTACCTCTAGTCCAACTTCAAGTCCTAGATTCAAGTTCTTTTTTTAATAGGGGCTTTCCCTGACCCACCAGAATTTAAATGAGGTACCTCTGTTGTTGTAGGTTCTCTTTTCTTCCACACTTTTCCTTTGTGGCACTTATTACAATTGGTAGTTGTGTATTTATTGAGTGTTTATGCCTTTAAATGTCTGTTTCCCTCAGGATACTATGAACCCCATGAAGGCAGGGACCATATCTGTTTTGTTCAATGCTCAATATCCAATCGCTTGCACGTGCCTTGGCACATGGTAGGTACTCAATAACCTTTGTAATTATTCATGTGATGTTGATTGCAAAAAGTGCAGACAGTTCATAAATTATTTATTTTTTGCTTTGGAATCAGCTGCGTAACTTTTGCAAGCCTCTTTTCCCTCACTGCTTACTTCTATATAGATTATGATGGAACTATTTTGGGGGTCCCACCGGCCCGCTGTGACAGAAGCAGTTGGTTGCTTTCGTCTCCACCACAGCTTTGCTGATGGGAATGGGACAAGAAACGCTGAGCTAGAAAAGGTCACATATCAGACAAGTCTGGGAGGTGGGAAAAGCTGGACATGGGAAGAGAATGACCTCGGTGTCTTCCTGTCCTTACTTCCTGTCTCCCCAGGAAGTGTCAGTCAGAGGTTTTCAGGAAAGAGTGTTGCCATGGTAACATGAGTTGGCTCGTCCCTTCCAGGCTGTTAAGGGACAAGTGCCTCATGTGCCTCAGCTGTCCCCATGCTTGGTGGGAGAGGGAGGTCAGTTTGAGGTTTCAAAGGCATCATGGAAAATACAGAACAGACAATGTCTGTGACTACACAACCAGCTACGGCGTGCAGCAAGGACTGAAGCCCAGAAAGCAGTGGAGCTTGTTCCTGAACTAATTAAAATTTAATCTGCTAAAGCCATTGTCTCAATAATTTGGGAACCCTCTCTTGACTTTGGCAAGTTCCAAAGAGCCTCTAAAATAGAAGATGCTATATTTTTGCGCTTTTATCTCTGTGTATTAGATTTCATACCAAAAAAGCACTTTTTAAAAAGGGATTCTAGATAGAGTAGCCATATAATTTATCATCCAAACTGGGACACTTTTGAGAGTAAAAAGAAGTGCTATTAATAATTACACTGGGACAACAGATATAAACTGAGCTGTTCCTGGCAAACTGGGATGTGTAGTCAAGGAAGCTGTGGGGTCAGGGACAGATCACATGTGCCCACGGGGCTGAAAGTCCCAGGGGGACGGGGCTGTGGGTGATTCCTGTGCCTCAGACAGTGCTTGGTATCTAGCAGATGCTCAAACTGAACAAGTGAAGGGGCATATCCACAGTTGTCCTGGGTGAGCTTTCTATACAGAAAACGGGAGGCAGAGCAGACCCAGAAGTCATTTGCAATTTCACAGTTGACAGGGAGGCTACAGAGGGGAATGAATCTGTGCTCATATGGAGCAGGCAGGTACACTGGGCAAAGCACACGTGTGTTTTGTGTTTACTCATTCCTAACTGTTAGCAGTTAATTGCCATCTGTTGACACACCCCGAGGGGACATGTTAAGCAGTTCTTGACATGTGCACGTGTGTTCTCTACCTGCATATTTTCCTCATTCTCATTTATGGGCCCCATGTCCTCACATTTATGCCAGTGTGCCCCTCATTTCCTAACATATACACACTGGGTGCCACCCTTTGGGGTCTAACAGGTAAAAATGGCCTCCTTAAATGTTCCCAGTGCAAAGAAATGCTAAATGTCCGAGGTGATGGATATTCCGAACACCCTGATTTGATCATTACACATTGTATGCGTGTATCAAAATATCACACATACCCCCCAAATATGTACAAATACCACGGAGCCATAAAAAAATGAAAAAGAAAATCCCTTCTGGGTTCTCGAGAGATGCTGACCGTAGCCCGGGGCCTGCCCAGTCTCGCGGCCACGCTGGTTCCCACGCCTCCTCCACTTGCCAGCCGGGTCCTTCAGGAAGAGTGAAACGGTCCATTGACCCCTGAGGAGCAAAAGGGCATGTTCAGCTTTTTCAGAGGTTACGGACACTCTGAGTGACACCAGCGCCCGAGCCTCCGACAGCGAGGGCGGCGGCCCTGGAGAGCAGGGGCGAGGCCGGCCGTGTCACCCTGTCCTTGTCGTCCTCTTTTGCCCTTGCCATCTCCGTGGCCAGATGAGACGCCCTTCCTCCTCCTGCCCGCCGGGCGCTTGTCTTCTTCCCATGTCTTGGGACAGATCTGTCTCCTTGACAGACTCAAGATTCCAGGCCGAACTTTCCCATGCCACCGTCCCTCAAAATAGCCCGAGCCGGGCTGTATTTATAGCCGTGTGAGACTCTAATGGGCCAATTTGTTTGAATTTCCACTGCTTTTGTGTTGAACTTACCCCTCACCCGTGGGCAGTCTCTTCAGGCCTTTATTGAGGGGGTGTGTGGGGGTGGCGGGGGCCGTGTTCAAGATGGTAGCTCTATAGAGCGCGGGGGCTGTTTTGCATATTTACTGTTCTTTAAAGCCAGTTTCTTGAGAGAGAGAAAGAGACAGAGAAAGAGGTTTCTGTAAGTAGCCCGGACAATGAGAACAAGACCGGCTGTATGCCAAGCGCGGGATCCCGGCCAAAACACATATCATTAGCTTGGACCAGCTATAAGCAAGGAAATGAGAAACATGTGTTGGAGAGGAAGGTTAGGAGTGAGGGACCATGGGTCAGTGACAGTCACCCTAAAACTTTTCCCTTGTTCTTCAGCTGTGGCCTGGTGGTGTCAAATGTCATTTCGACAGCCTTGATTTCTCATGGTGGGGCTGCCTGTGGGCTTTTTCATTTTTGATTTTTTATATTTTTTTCCTTCTTCCTCCCCCTGCTGTTTCCTGATGGGACTTTTTTGGGGGGGGGCGGGGGGGGGAAGGGAAGACAGAACAGGCAGGGAAGGGTTTGTGTGCTAGTTTTTCTCAGTTCTGGGAAAATAACAACCTTGTCTCTCGTGATGCTCTCTAAAATCCCCCACTTTCTCTGGAATAATAGCGCGTCTCGGTTTGGGATTTGGACTCGGTGGTGAGGGGAGAGAGGGGGAAGGCTTTGAAAGTAGTTCTTGCTGTTTCTTTCTTAAATATAATTAGATGCGCCTCATTACTTCACACTGAAGGACTTTTGTACTTTTTTTCCGAGCTGTATTTCCTGAGATCTTCCATGGGCCACGGCTTGTCGTAGCCACTCACATCTGATCGTGTTAGCAGTTATTTTTTTTTCCCCTGGCACGTTCGTCTTCTCTCCTCACTCCCCGCCTCCCCCAGATATCTGGAGTTGATTTTGCCCGTCTGAGGGCCACACCCAGGGAGGCTGTTTGGGCCTGGACATGATGAAGGGCCTGTGTTCCTTCAGCCCTTCCCAGTTTCCCTTTTCTTCACCACATTCGTTTTCCTTAAAGTCTTTCCTGGACAGTTTGCTAACAAGGCTCTGCTCTCCTCAACTCCAAGGTCAAGACCCCTGTTCTCTATAAAACCCAGAAGAAGGACTGGATCGCAGGAAACTGAGACGCAGTCCCCAGAGACTGCGCTGTGGCTACTGTTCTGAAGCCACCCAGAAAACTCACCAGGGCCCCGACACCCAGGTTTGGCCAAAGTCACAAAGCGGCCGTGGACAGAGCCAGCCATTCCCAGGAGGAAAATGCCATGGGCTGCCTGGGCCCGCGTGGCAGAGTGTAAGGAAAATGCTCTCACACAGATAGATCCTCCTGACCTTCGTTCCTTTTAGATTTGGGGAATGGTGTTGGGGTGGAAACCATTTAAAATAATTAAAACATTCGGTCCCTGTTTATCTTTGGCTTCCTTCTTTGGTCCTTGTTCTGAAAATAAACTTTGCTCTTAGTTTCCGGGCTCCTAAAATTCCCGAGTGTGTGAGTGTCCTCAAGGCCTTGGGCAGAGTTAATGATTGGCTTGAGGTTAGTTGGACCTGTTCCCCGCCAGGTGAGCTGTCCTTCTAGCCTTTTTCTTTTTTTTTCTTTTTCCTAACTTCAGTTTCTGGGGAGCAGGTCTCTGTTCTCTACATGGAGACTTCCTTGGTCACAGGAAGAAACCTTACTGCTGATTCCTTCTAAGTGCTCAGTGGATCAGAAGGGGGTGTGTGTGTGTGTGTGTGTCCACTTAACAAAAAAACATGGAGGGAATGAGGGCAGCCAAACCACAACATGCACAACACGCACAACACGCAGGCAATGGGTATGTAAGTTTCATATCGACAGTGAGGCAGGATCCTGGTTAAGTGCCCAGAAATCTTCCAGTTTCAAGGAATCTGTTCATGGGAAGGGGGCTGGTGTTAGGTTGAGTCCATGTATTTTCTTTGCGCATCCTTACTCTCTGGGCTGCCTCTTGAATCTCAACGCAGCCCAAACCCGGCCCCATCCGCCCTTTCCCGCCACTTCCTCTCCTGTCATCTTCCCGGCCCAGGCACGGCTCCTCTTGCTAGGAACCTCCTACACCTTCTGAGTGATTCCTCCACTTCTTCTCTTGCCCCATTTCTGCTCACTCATTCATGAGCGGCCAGAGGGATCCTTTAAAAACCCAGATCAGAATAAGCCCATTTCCCTGCTGAGAAGCTGGTGGCCCTGGCCTGTTTCTCCAACCTACTCTTGAGCCATCTCTCCTTTGTGCTTTGTGTTCCAGCCATTCAGCCTCATTTTCCTCACCAGTAGAGTGGGGACAAGAACACTGGCAGGGCCAGGAGGAGCGAACGCATTAACACACAGGGCACCCAGGCCAGGGGCTGGCTGTGATGGGTGCTCAAGACAGGGAAGCCCATCCACATCTCACTGCTTTGAATTTGCCAAAGACTCTCCTGCGTCAAGGCCTTCACAAAAGCCTCTGACACAGTCTCTTTTCCTCTTTTGATATGGCTGGCTCATTTTTTGTTTTAATCCTTCAAGTTCAAGTTTACATGTTCACTCTTTAGAGATCCTTTCTGACCAGTCTATCCAAATACATTCCCAACCCTTGAACCTCCATTCCCATTATTTTCTCCTACAACACCCTGTTTGTTTCCTTCATAGTACTTTTCCAAACTTGCGATTACATATTATTTATTTTTATTTTTTTTATATTATTTATTTCAGCTTATTATGGGGGTACACAAGTTCAGGTTATATGTATTGCCCATGTCCCACCCATCCCCGAGTCAGAGCTTCAAGCATGTCCATTCCCCAGACAGTGCACAATGCACTCATCATGTAGGTATACACCCATCCCCTCCCCCCACCCCCCCACCTCAGGACAGGGCTGTGTCTAATATCCTTATCTAGTGCAAGGAACATTTGTGGAACGAATGCATAATGAATGAATGAACCTCCTTCCCTTCCCTTGTCTAATACCAGAGCCATCCCCAGTCCACCTTGTCTCCCGTGCCACATTCTTCCCCACAAATCCTGTATTCATTTCCTCTCTCATCCTTTGCCACGACTGACCCCTGTCTCTTGGCAACAGAAAATCTCTGAAGCACCCAGAGCTGCCCCGTCTTCCTAGGACTATTCTACTCTTCTCTTTGCTTGTAGGCCCATGTCTCCTTTGAGAGGCTTACACTTTCATTTATATGTAAATGATAAATAATAGAATATGTAATGCCCAGGGTAAGTTCAATGACTAATAACTCCTCATCTGCCAAGTCGGAAGGGTTTGGGGATGAATTAACTCATCGTCCACCATTAAGAGATCAATGTCTATGCAATTACTCCATGGATATCCAAGATCAGGTATCTCACGGTCCCGCTAGAAAGGCTGAAGCGATGGTAGGAAGTCAGAGGAGGTGACATCACAGTTCCCATTTTTTGATCCTTATCACTGCCCATGCATGTACACTGTATCATAGCAAAGCAGTGTACTGTGAATGGAGAAGGGGTAACCCAACCTGTCCTCATGAATCCCTCCTTCTTGCTCTCACAGACAAGAACACCAGGATGGAAAATGCCCTCGACTGAATTTTTTATTATTTATTGATTGATAGCTGCCTTCCATTTATTTATTTATATTTTTTGGTCTTAAGCCTCCATGCACTTTGCTAATTACTTCTCTGGAAATCGTTTCACTTTACCATTCGCCAGAATGCTGCCACCTTTGGGAAGGAATGCGGCAGTGTGATGAAAGGTAGGCTAGATAAGAGCTAAGAGTCAAGAAAAGCCTTCTCCCTGAAGTTTCTGGTCCGGTGCTACCCTGCAATCGAAGGCGCTAGGAGGGTGATGATGTAATAATGAGAAATAACACAAGGCCCGCATCAGAGCAAGTCCTTTCATCTACAGAATAAGCACAAAGATAAGCACTGTCATCATTTCATCCTTGGCCCAATGTGCCTTTGCGTCACCAGCATGACTAAGTCACAGAAGCAGACTATGTCATCAGCACATGGGAGTCACTCTGTCCCATTCAGGGCTCTGAAGGGGAACTCTGTATATCCCCCTTAGGCTAAAATATTCGATGATTTGAGTTATTATGAAAAGCCCAAATAATTATTAATTCCTGTAAGAATAAAATAAAAAAACAACTCTTCCATTATATGCAAAAGATACTCCAGTGTTTTGCAGAGGTTTGAATGGGTAGCAGATAAATGGGTTTTACTGAAATGAATTTTCTAGAACTTTTTAGTAGAAACTTGGGAAATAAGAGGGAAGGCTGATGTTAAAGGGCAAGGAGAAAGTAGTCCTTTCATGTGATATTTATCATCATAATGGCACCTGAAATTTAGAGATTACCTTTATATGAAACATTAGGTACACAGTATTATGAACCGAAGAATACAGGTGTCCTTATTTTAAAGATGGGAGGAATGGATTCACAGATGGGATCTTTCCCAAAATACACAGAATGCTGGAGCAGAGCCAACACTGCTGTGTTGCCCTTGCAGACTTTCTGTGTTTCCACAGATCTCAGCCCAGACCAAATGAATTTTTTTGGAGTGGACTTGAATGCAAGAGGCAGCCATGTTCTAATTAACGCAACAAGTAAAGTAAATGTTGACTGAGTTTCTACTACATATAAAAAATAAGAAAGGCACAGGCCTTGTTCTCAAGGAATGTATAGCTTAGTGGAGGAGACAGACGCATGAACTAACTTTCATGTAAAGCACTATTAAATAAAGCATTGAGCAAGGGGTGTTGGCAATTAGTTGTGGCGGCACAGCAGGGACACACTGTCATGGACAGGGGCTGCCACAGATAGGGGCTGCCATGATAGCCTTAAGCGAGAAAGAGAAAGGCCCATCAATAGAATCTGGCTACTTCCCTGTAGGAGCCAGGGATGCCTCTAACTTCCTTGTTCTGAAATCTACATATCTGTAGCATCCATCTTGTGCTTCTAACTTTATCCTCTGAAGCAGTGGAAATTGCTTTAATCCCTCTCACACACACCATCCTTCAAAATTCTAAATCTGTATGACATTCCTCTCCTCCTCCCCCATGCCCCTTCCTCAAAGATTCCTCGCTGTCTCCTATTCCAATGTACCAGTTTCTTCAGTTCATTCACCTATGGCATGTTGCCCAAATCCTCCACTCCCTGGGCATTCTTTTCCTGACAAATTCCACTTTATTTGTGTTTATCCTTATATGTGGCATTTAAAATTCAACAGAATATTTTAGATATGTGTCGACCAGTAGGTCAGTTTCTTCCCTTGTTATGCATCAATCCATCCATCCATCCTTCCACCCACCCACACACCCACCCACTGATCCATCCATCCATCAATCCACCCATCCATCCATCCATTCATCCCAATGATATTTAAGTAAGTTTCTATGATATAAGGCACTGATCTAGTTACCATAGGGGATACAACGATGAAAAACTTCAATGAAAGTCAAGTTCAGTGAGAGAACGGATGGAGGGAACCGTGATCATACCAACACAACCTAAGATTTCGTTAGTATTTTTGGCAGCCGGGGGTCACACAGTTAGCATCTACAGAGCTTACGGACACCTAGACTTCTAATGTATTCTCACAAAACTTACACTTAAACAGCTTGCCCTTGTTTGGTGGTTTGGCATTTGATTTTTGGAACCAAAGTTTGGCAATTTCCATTGATTTTATCCTTTTAAGTTTCAATTGATCATTACAGTTCACTGAGACCTTTTGGGACTCTAGACCCTGTCCTCCACATCAAGCCATTCCTTCTGGTTCTGGGCTACCTGCAAGCAACACAAGTAGCTTAGCATAGAACCTTGGGCCTATCAGGGCCTATCTAGACAGACTTGACTCTGTTCTGCTCTGTGATTGTCAAGTTTTCATTTCTTTACCTTGACCATCAAGAAGCTCATAAACATTTTTGGTTAAAGGCGGTGCTGAAATCAGAATACTTAGGTGCCCCAAGAATGTCATAAATTTACCAACATAAATACTAAATAAATAAGCACATTCATAAAAAAAAAAAAAAAATGTAGAACTGAGTACCATGCCTCATCAAACCCCTTGCATGCAGAGGGATCAATCTACTAACGTGGAAATTGGCAGCTCCAGAAGATCTGGGAAGGAGGATCTCCCTGCTCTACTCAGAGATACAGCACCAGCAGATGAACTCTCCAAACTGTCTCCAGGACTGCAGAGAATGAGTAACAGTGTCCTTTCGAAGCATCTTGGATTTCTACTTTTTAAATGCAATCCACTGGGTCCTATCAGTCTGTGGTTTGTCCACTCCGGTTTTAGCAAACTCGAGATGGGGTTGCGTCATGACTGGTTAGAACACTCCACCCTTCGGAAGAGGGAATCCACTGACCCCTGACCACAGCCTTGTCGTACAGAGCATCAGAGGTGGCCCAATTACCTAAGAGGCCTGACAAAAATCAAACAGAGTTCGGGCACAATGAGGGGAAACAACACACAGCAGGCCCAGCTTTAGCTCCACTGCTTGAATTACCACTATGTCAATAGAAGGTGATAAATCAAGGGAGATATTTACTGATTAAAATTACAGACTCCTAGGGGAGACTGTATAAACAGATTGAAGAACAAAGCCTGCAGGGACTGAGCCCAGCCGAATGCATCCAGGATTTGGCCAGTCGTTTCTGTTTCCAGCCAACTCTTGGACCCAGGGGTCACCGAGAGAGTGAGCTGCTCCACAGAACTCAGACTTGCTGTACATAGATCCAAATATTTGTAGGGAAAATTTACAGGCGTGTTGGGAAGAGAGTCAGAACTCAGATCCATTCACAAGGGATCCTCTTATTTCATTCTTCTTCTTCATCTTTTTTTTTTTTTTTTGCTTTTATTCTGAAGGCTGGTCTGGACTCACTACAAGGATCCAGAAAGCTGCTCTGCACACCCCGCGGGCCAGGGGAGGTCCTGAGGTTGCATAGGAGACATGAGTGTGTACAAATCCCACTCCCGTAGGAGGTCGAGGGCTTGCATCTATTGCCGATAAGCTTACTCTGCCAACCCACTTTGTCTGCCCTTTCTGGTGTGCCCATGTTGGTGTTCCGAGGAACCAAAGCTTTGCTCTGCCATCCAGGTCCCGTCAGGTGCATTGCATGGTAACTGTCACTCTGCTTCCTCCCATGGTATTCTTCTTAAGCAAAATGCCTTTTGGGAATGTCTGGGAATGATTTGTACAGGCAGGGCTTGCGCAGCAAGATTGCAGCTAGTTTTCAGAGCCCCGTGAATTCCTTTTTGTCAGATCTGCCTGTAGGAGTGGGACTGTCGCCCCAAACCACTCTGGTCTGACAAGTGGCAGCATAGGTTTACAGTGGACGGGGAAGCCCACAGGGGCACGTTTCAAGCGACCACTGGCTGCATTATCTGCCAGTGGTCTCGGGTTAGATTTTGCCCTGGAAACCCAAGTTCCACTCCTTTCTTTTGCGCCCTTGGCTGTGCACATGCAATCATCACTCAAAGAGAATCGGGCAAACATGTTCTGGGACAAACAGGCTGTAAGGACTGGGAGGGGAGAGATGATCATCTACGCAATGTCAGTAAATAACAGAAGCGTGTTGGGGATATAATTCCTGTTAGGGCTACTATGTGTGTGCGGTTGGTTGTGCATTTTATAGTCTACGTAAAGGTGCCCAGCTAAGGGGGCAATTGTGGGCAGGGCAGTGTCCACTTGGAAGGACAGGTAGCTCTTTGCTCATACCCAGGAGAAGGTGGCTATTGAAGCATAAAGCTCACTGGGTTTTGTCTACCCAGTGGGGGCACCTTTTCCTAACTGTTCCTCCAGAGGAGGGTGGCTTTTTCCAAATGGCACAAAGGAACAAAACAGGCCAGACAAGCTCAGGTTCTTCTGACCTTTTCCTCGGAGCAGGGAGGAAGAGAGGAGGCACAGAAGATCCCAACTAGAGCGTTCAGAAGTTCATCCTTTGCCTTTTGAAAGGCAGCAGTGGATAATAAAATGCCTGTGTAATTATCCTGGCTTGCTCTCCTGTTCTTTCGCAACTGGGTTACTGTAAAGTGAGGTGAGTGTTCCTTTGTTTGTTTTTCCTCCCTGAAGGGATTCATCAAGTGTTCCCTGTCTGAGTGAGCTCCTTGTCCGGGGGTGTCACTGAGCCCATCTCTTTCCATCAGCCTCCGGAGATGGTTGCAGACGTCAACCCACTGTCTTGAGTTCTGGAAAACTCTGAGCTGTCCTTTAATTAATTTTTTTTCTTAAAGGAGGTTATGTTTATAGCTGCTGTGCTTGCCTGCTCTGCCCTCTCTGAGCCTCCTCTGAGTGGTCTCCAGGGTTCACGTTCCTCTTCGAATGGAAGCGCATTTTGGAGATGGGGAGAGATGAATGGATCTCAGGAGCCAAGAAGGTGAAGTCAGTTCTTGCAAACCGTGGGGGCGCTCTGATCTCGTTCTTCTGCTCCATTTGTCAGGGAAAAAAAATCACTCTTTGCCCTGGAATATCACAGCCCGGAGCCCTTTAAATTAAAAACAGTTGTGAAACTGGCAGCAATTTGGAACTTATGCCAGCACATGAAGCCGTAAGGAGCAGGGCCTCTGGGATGTGGGCCGTGTGTCTGGGAAGAGGCCTGGTTTGTGTCCTCAGCTGGTACCAGGCCCCTGGCCTACTGTTTCTCCTCTCTTCCACCGGAGTACCAGACCCCCTTCTGACTTAACCTCCCGCCTCGTCCCCCCTCTGGGGGTGCCGGGTCTGCCACGTGCTCTCCCAGGACCTGGGTGTTGCTCAGAGTTCTCATGTCCAGGCAGCGTCTAAAACCTCCACTTTCAGAGTGACCAAGAGACAACACGGACGCTCCCTAGGAAGTCTTTGCAGACGACGGGAATCCGAGCCCGGAAGACCAAATGCGGGTTTTATAGAAGACATTTTTGTCTGTTTCAAGAGAAGGTAGCAGAGATGCCAGACAATAAAATAACGAGTTGAGGATGCGCCAATAAAATTCCTTCTTTGTGTTTATGGCTTGGCTACCTCTGAGCCAGGAGGCCTCTGCAGCTCCCCAAGTCGGATTTATCTCAAATGGTCTCGGTCAGAGAGAGGGGCAGGTGAGGAGCCTGGAGGGGGCCGGAGAGTTGAAATATGGACTCTTTCTGAGAAATTCTTCCTCTAGACCCTTTCCCGAGCATTCTGGCCACTCCAGTGTGGGGGTCTTGCTTGCAGGGTCCTAGGGCATCCTAAATTACCTGGCATCTTTCATTAAAAAGTGAAATCCACCTATAAGGACAAGGCGGCCCAAGGATTCAATATCAGTGAAATCTTATTTGCGAGAAAAAAAAATTCAAATTTAAACCTGAAAAACTTAATTGTTTCCTTAATGAAATTCAGAGTGATTTTCAACAGGGTATCCCGACAAATATGACTCAAGTATCTCGTACGTGGGGTGGTAGGAACCAGGCTGGCAAGATGGCCATGGCCAGGACACACAAGACATTGTGTGCAAAGTTAAGGAATTTACATCATCTCTTATAGGCAGTGAATGGTTTATTATTATTATTTTATTTTATTTTATTTAGAGATGGGGGTCTCACTTCATTGTCCAGGCTGGTATCAAACTCCTGGCCTCAAGCGATCTTCCCACCTCAGCCTCCCAAATAGCTGGCATTATAGGTGTGCACCACTCAGCCCAGCGAGGCAGTGAATATTTTAAAGAAGGAATGACCTGACCAGCGCTATGCTTTAGAAGAGCCATAGTAGAATGATGTTGAAGGCATAGGTAATAGCTGATATTTCTTGACCATCTACTATATGCCAGGAACTGGGTTGTTTTATAATATGCATTCTCTTTTTAAATCCCCACATAATCCTACGAGGTAGGCACTATTCTTGTCCTCATTTTACAGGTGGGCAACTTGTAAAGCTCAGGGAGGTTGAGAAACTTGCCCAAGATCACACAGCTTGCAAATGGCACAGCAAAGGGTTGAACTGGAGACTAAATGACTCAAGAGCCCACACTCTTGAGTACTGTAGATCAAATATTAACATACATGTTGTTTGCTTCATCAAGGAGTATGCAAGTGTCTTGAAAAAGCCATTCCTTTTGCATGGAAGATGGGGCCAAACCTCTGGATTTGAGACCATGAAACTCAAGAGGTTGGAGTTGCCCGTTTTAGCAAATAAGAATATGGGATGCCCAGTTAAATTTGAAAAATAGTTCTAACACATTTTTTGTAACATATTCAAAACAGCTGAAGACAGGACTTTAAAGGCAACCCGATAAAGTGAATAAAGACTCAGGATAAAACCGTCAAAGACAGGGCATGTCCGGTGTACGTACAGGCTGCCTAGCTACCCCATCAGGTGTGGCCCTTGAGTCTGTCACACCGTGGGCAGTGTGACCTTCCGTCTTAGCCTCACTCTCATCAACTGCAAAATGTGGGTGATAGTATTTGCCTCATAGAGTCATTATAGGATTGAGATGATATATTAATAAAATGCCCAGTAGAGTGTGAGGCATACAGTAGGTACTCAGTAAACACTTTGTGGGCAAACTAGGCAATTCCTTAGTTTCCAGAAAAAGTGTTTTTTGTTTTTTTTTTAATTCACAAGAACATTTAACATCTAGTAAGTGTTTTTATTCATCAAAGGACTTGGCCTTTTCTTCATGAAAATGATATCTTTTAATGGGGGTCACTTTTTGATGTTTTCTGTAGCCTGTATTTAAAAACACCAGCCATTTCTTCCAATGATAAAGTTGCTACGTAAGAAAAAAAAAAATAGGGCAACAGAAACAATGCTGTTATATTATCTCCAAGCCTTTATTATGTAGGTATTAAATGTGAACTCAGAGGTCGTCACACTTGGAAAATGTTTCCATCTGTAGCACTCCCCTTCTCCATTCTGTTGGTTCAATTAAGCCTGAGGATTTAAATTATCTGTCTAACTCTAAAAATATGTATAGATCCTTCTGAAAGTGGAAACTATTTCAGGGCTCAGGACAAATTCTGTGGGAGTGAATGTGCTCACAGCTTTCAGGCCAGCAAGGTCGACCCTTTCCAGATCTTTGAAAGGTTCTGGAAAGACCATAGAAATCAAATCAAATCAAGTCAAAACAGACAGCCTTTCTCTAAAGAAGAGCGTTTGGAAAAGCAGCGGAGGGATGGGCGAGTTGTGTGTGAAAAACACACACTCGCTCAGCAGGAAACGTATTTGTCTAAAAACATTAAATTAAGAACTGCTTAGAGTGACAGCATTTCTTCCTTTCTTTCTCTCATTTCCAGTTCATTCTTATCAGAATTCTGTCAGCTCTCAAACTGACATTTTCCTGTTCTGATCTTTTCTCAGATAGTAAAGAGGGATTTTTTTTTTTTTTTTTTTTTTTTTTTATTGGGCTGATGCAAAAAGCAGATCAGCCTACAGAGAAACGCCAAGGACAGTTTGGAGTCCTAATCCCTGACCCGCTGCCCTCTCCTAACTAGCTATTGACATTGAACTTAAAAAAAGAAAGCTGCAATGCTGAGATGTGATAATGTTTTAGAGGGAAAGAGAAAAGGGCTGTGGGGAGATGCGTGAGTGGGTGTGGGAGGGACTTCAGAAGTGACTGCCGCTGGCCTGGGAGTCCAACTTGAGGCTTTTCCAAGTTCAGCTTTGCTTAAAAGTAAAGAAAACGGGCCTTATCCTTTAGTCCAGAAATGGAGTAGGTGAGTCTCTTTGGAACACAGTTCTTTGTCCTTTTTGGATGGTTCTGTTCCTGTTCATGTGAAATGGTGACAGTTTCATGATCCTTGGGGTAGAGAAATTGTCGTGAGGTTTCTGCATTGGACCAATGACTCACTTTTCACTTCACCCACACTATATAATGGAGTTGGACCTTCAAATGCACGGATTGGTAGTTTTTAACAGGGCTAATCTAAAGGGACTCACACCCTCATTTCAACACAGAGAAGGATTGCTTCACCCTGTTTTGATCCCTTTGTCCTCTGGATTCCATTAGCTTCAGCTTCTGTTTACCCCGGTGTAAGGACTCTCCCACCTGAAATCGTGAATTTGACTTGCTCCCTTTCCAGCTGGGAACGGAAATAAAGAAAGGAATAGTTTTCTCAGAAAACCTTGCTTCGACTATTGTGAAGCCATCTGCCTTTATTTTCCTGCCACTGGGTCCCGCACGTTCTAGAATAAAGACCTGGCATCTCTGCAAATGTTTCCTCCATTTTGCTGCTGGTTGGAAACATGGTATCGTTGACGGCTGACCAACTCAGAAGAAAATCTGAGAGAGGGAAATCTTGGATTCCCTGGGGTACAGTTTATTAAGTTTAAAAAATGAATCCTGAAACACCTGGGTTCTCTCTCCTTCCCTTATGGCTATTTATTTGCAGACAAGCTAGTGTCTGAGTGCTTCTAAAAGGCAGCGTGTTACTTGGCTTAACGCAAAGCAGTGAAGATGTTCTCCGAAGTCTCTACCTTCTCGAAGATGCTGGTTTCTTCCGGGCCAACTCCTGGAGAATCCAGACCCTTTCTGGGCATGCCAAAGGCCAGGGAGCAGCTAGGAGAATTCTAATCACGTGATCCTTGTGCACTGGGGTGAGCAGACACCACTGTCTCTGCTTCCTTTATGTGCATTGCATGAGACACTTGAAATCAGGCCTGACACAGCAGTAACAAATGTACTACAGGGAACAAGCCTGCACTAGGCCCTAGGGAATGATCTAGAAGACTTAATAGGTCTTTTCCATTTTTCATTTCCATGGTTTTAAATATGCTGGCTGCTTATAAAGCGGAAGATGGATTTTCAGGCAGACTGGTTAGTTTTGAAAGCAGCGAGCAGAGAGGGTTCGGCTTTTTGCAGCCATGCTCCTCGGTCCTTGCTTTAGTTGGAACCTGGTTTCTGGGGGCGACCCTTGCCTATCTCCTTTCACCTTTCTTTGGCAGGGAGCAAACGGAAAAGGAAGCATCTTGGGTTTCTTCTCTGAGCTCGCTAACCAGTTACTGTTGTCCTGGTGCAATGGGGACTCCTTGTCCATCTGGTTAAGTGTAAGAACAGGAATTCCACGGACACAGGTGATGCCACACAGCTCACCACCGTCTTGCATTCAAGTGTTTGGATTCAGTGGGAAGCCTGCCTAGGAAGAAGTCTTTTTGTTTCTTCTCAAGATGCGGTGAGCGGTGTCATGACAATCCCTTATCTGAGGTCAAGGCAGTAAGACTCACCTTTGAGAATGCACCTTTGAAACCAGGAAGTCACTGACATGTGCGATGGTGTGATTTCATATCACACAGCTGGTGCGTTCACTTTGGCAATGGCTATTTGGGGGAAAACGGGCTGTTTTTCTTTTGGTAATTGTTCCCATTGGCTTCTCCCACCCCCACCATGACGCAAGGAAACGATTACAGGCAATAAAAAAGACACAGCTAAGTTTAGAGAGAGGGGAAGGGCCCTCGGAGTTTCCAAGTCTTCTTTGAGCTCACACATAGCTTGTCTTTTTCTGGACATGGGAAATATGAACAATCTCAGTTTTTCCACCCATAAAACAGGGATCTTAATTATTGCTTGCATCACAGAAAATGTTATAAGGACAGACCAGCTCACATTTTTACACTCGTCTGGAGACAAACTATATTACATAAAGTGCAGAGGATCGTTCACGATGGATGAAGGTGCATCTCCGAAGGGAACCCAGGCGTCTGTCCCTTTTCTTTCTCTGTGTCCAGGGTGAATTATACAGCTGGAAAAGCTACTTGTTGTGGCTGATGAAATGCCAGGGCTGGTATCATGTTTTGAACGGTTTGATCCGGATTTAAGGAGCCAGTTTCCAATTAATCAAACTCCAAGGTCACTCACTGAACCAACGCTTCAGGTAGAGGAGGATTATGTGTCGATGAGACAGCAGAGGGGACATGTGGGCCCCTGGGCAAAGGGAGGGAAGGGAGAAAGAGAAAGACCGTGGTGAAAGGGGCTACATTTTTTTGGGGTAAACTGTCTGAATTTGAAATAATCATTGGTCAGCAGAAATGTGCCAACTTACTAGAACACCCTTTCCACTTTGCTATTCCCTAAAAAAAGAGCCAAAGCCAGGGATGAAAAGGATCCTGCCTTCCTGTGGCTGCTGGGTGGCTCTGCCCTGCCTGAGTGTCATGCTCAGCGGTGTGGGAGAGGCAGGAGCCCTCCTCCTAGGGCTGTTTCATCACGATTCCGCAAGGTTCGTATGTAACTCCTCTTAAAAATCTGAAAATGAAACAAGACATATTTCTGAGGTTGTCAGCAGGTAGATCCACTGGTTTGTGGTAAGTAATCTCTCTGGGAGGAAGTCTTGGCTCTGATGTCTGTGTTGAACGTTCCGTGGCTCCCCCGGCCGCCCCGGCACAGGCCTGTTCGCTGGGCGAGGAGGCGGTGATGATATTGCTTCTAACAATCACACTGAAGCGTAGCCCCAGGCTGTCTTGCAAAGCCCCCTCCAAACAGCCTCTAATTAATTTTTATCCTGCCATCCCAATGAGTCCCGGGAGTGCAGCAACCCAACAACAAAAAACCCTCATCAAGTCATTTGGAGAAAGCTTTGACGTAACACTTGCAGATTTCAGATCTCCAAAACAAACTGCCGGGGAAAAACTAAAAACCAAACCCACCCCTCCCACCCTCCTTGCCTCTATCCCACTCGATTTTTTTTTTTTTTCCCTCCAGCTTCTCGCCTTTTCTTTTACAGTGGCCATATCAGACCTTTCTCTGACTCCCCCCTACCCATGGCTCTTTCAGAGAAAACCCTGGAGCTATATATATATTTTTCTTTTTTTGCTGCTGGAGGAGACACCCAAATTCCCTGGGGGCTGGGGTCAGGCACCTGCGCTGGGCTGCCCTGGGGAGCCCCCTGAAGGGGGAAGGGAGAGAAGCCTCATCGCCTCTCGATCCTTGCACTGTGAAAATATGCTTTAGTAGACACAGTGCTGAAAGCAGACGGAAGGTTCCACAAAGAGGAGTGTGACCCACCGAGCACATCAAAGATGAACCATCCCGGGCCTCCCCTTTGGAAGCGCTGTTGGCAGCAGCTTGGTCACACTGGTTGGCTGCGTGACAAGGGTCCACGCAAAACTCCTGAAGGCCCCTGGTCAGGTCTTTTTTCTACTTATTCCCAGGGAAATTGGGGACAGAGGCGTTTCCTCCTGCCTGGCACTGGCACACCTGGCTGGTCCGTGAGTTTCACCTGCTACCTCCCTTCCAGCTCTGGGCCCAGATCCCAAGCACCTCCTTCCGCCACCCCTTCCAAGAACTCCCCACCCCTCTGTGTCTATTCAGGACTCTTCTCTTAGGACCTCAGGATGAATTAAAATTTAGGAACGGCGACTGTTTGAAATGATGCATTCAGAGGTGCTGAAACCCAAACCACTCCGCTGCCCGGGCTTCCTGGGAATTCTGGACAAAAAGGTTGAGTGACTGCTCCCCTCCCCGGGACTCAAGAGAGGAGAGTGATCCGGTGCCAGAGGCGCTGGTGTTAATTTCACGATCGCCGGGTGCCAAAGAAATTTCCTCAGGACCCGCTTGACTCGACAGCTCCTGAGAAATGGGGTCATTGTTTCTAATGAGCTTGAACAGTCTGGCTCCTTTAAAAGAGTTAATCACAGACTCACAGGCCCAGAAAAAGCCTTCTTTGACGGCTCCTCTGCGCCAGGTCCAAGTGAGTGAGAGCTGATCCTATTTTTGAAGACGCCTATGGAGCCCCACTCCAGTGACTAATCGCTCATAATTGTCCTCTTTAATTTTAACCTCATGCGCTAGTGCTTTAAACAGATTTCCGTTTGCGCCGTCCTCAGAGAAGGTAGAAAGCATTGCTCATTGCACAAACGGGGCCATTCATTTCCTCCCCCTCTGCTTTTTCCTGTCTCCTTGGACGGTAGGATGGGCCGGTGGGGAAGAGCAAATGTCGGGGACTCAGACACATCTGGGTCTGAAGTCCGCCTTCTGTAACTTACGAACTCCCAGACGAAGCCTCGGTTTCCCTGTCTGTGAAACTGGAGAAATACTAGCCACCTTATTTGGGTTGTTTTGAGGATTAAATGAAATAATGGAAGGAAAAGTGCTTTGTGTGGGTTCTGGATGGCGCCTACTTTAGGTCCACAAACCAAAAGGGGCCCACTGCAGACGAGGTGGATGCGTGTGGTATTCCCACTGGTTTGGGTGTTGTGTTCTTCAAAGTCAAGTGATACTGATGGGCAGTGCAGCAGAGAGCAGTGGCAGGAGAAGTGGGCTGGGGGTCCAGAGACCCAGGTCCTAGTCACAGATCTGCTGTACCCCAGGCCTGGGACCCTCGCTCTGGAGGGCACAACCTCTCTGGGCCTCAGTCTTCTACTCTGTAAACTAATCTCCGCCCTGTCTTCCTTGCCAGGGAGTGAGGGGAACATCAAACAAAAGGAGAGATGAGGCTATGACCTGCCAACTAGAAAGCTCCAAACATCAGGTGAAAAGAGTCCTGAAGGTTGGTGACCAGCCAGCCCCCTTGGGCCCACAGACCTGCCTGCTGCCTGGGGCGTCTTCTCCAGGAGCACCTGGGCATTTTGCTGGGATTCCCCTGAACTGCTAACATCTGGGGGTGCAACAAGTTAAGGTGTATTTTTTTCCTACATTTCTAATGTTCATATTTCCTTAGACTCTCAGTTGTGTTTTTGTTTAGAAAGGGACACCCCCTGACTGGGAGTACCCTTCAGTCCAGAGGCAGGAGAGCGTAGTGGTTAGGCAGTTGGTTAAACCTATGCACTATGGGACCAGAGCCCAGTCCTGCCCTAACACTGCCACTTTCTCACCTGTGGCCTTGGAAGCCGCCTACCTCTCTGCACTTCCGCAGCCTCAGCTGTGCAGGGGAGACAGTAAGAGTTTCCACCAGAGAAGGATTAAATGAATACACATCACATGCTCAGAACAGTGCTCTGGCACGTGGTAAACACTATTAAGTGTAAATATTAAGAGTACTATTATTACTATCATCAAATTTTTCTAGTCCATGCAGTGAAGAAACCTGACCAGGAGATACTTGATTCATTTCTGAAAGACCTCACTAAGACCCTCGAGTCCAGGGGGTTCTTAAGCTTCTGGGGGCCATGGCTTGTTTGAGGAAATGATAAATGTTATCGACTTTTTCTGCAGAAAAGTTAACATATGCCCCAAATTTCACATATATTTTTTGGAGGGTTTCAGCCCATTCATGCAATTCCTGGGGTCTGCAGACCTTGGTGAAGAACTTCTGTTTTACTGCCTTCGTTATGATTGGGTCCTCAGGACCATCCAAGTACACCTTTGGATGTGGTAAGGATAAGTATCTGATCAGAAAATTGTATTATGGTTACCATCAACTGGAGGTCCAAAAGAAAAAGAAAATGTGTAATATCATTGAACCTGAATTAGACTTTATACAATCTCTTTCTTGAGTCATATGCCTTTGGTATACACCACTGCAATTTTTGTTTGTACCCAGTGCACACTGCTCTGAAAGAAACTTAGAGAAATTTTCTCTCTGCCTCTGTTTCCACGGAAGCTACAAATAGCCACAGGTCACTTTGTTAAGAATTCCCAGTTCTAGAGAAATGAAAGGTCAAAGTCATGAACTTCTCAGTTAACATTGACAGTTTCCTTAATTCAAGTTAAATGAAGAACTCTCTTAAGTACGGTGTTTATAGGCTAGAGTTTGGAAGAACTTAAATTAAAAAACAAATAATTGCAGATATACCCCCTGATATGATTATACCTTGGATGATTTTATTGTAATTTGGTAGGAGTTAAAGGTTGGACCCACGAGAGTTTAATTTTCAGGTGAGACAGAAATATATTTTAAGTCTCCCCAAATACCTACTTAACAAACACCACCTTTTGCATGTTCTTGATTTCTCTACTTCTAGACCATTGCTTTTGCAAAATTAATTTGCTATATAGAAATATCCTAAATCACTTTTCCACCAAGTCATGGATATGGTTTGGAAGAGGAAGAAAGGGAGGACCCCTTGGTTTTTGTATTAAGGGCTGATAACCACAAGAAAAAAAAACTGGTTGAAGGCTACATGCAAAAATCAAACTAATATCAGTAGTTTCTTTTCTTAGAGAAAGAAATGCCTATTTTAAAAATTGAATACAGAGAAGATAAACAAATACTACAAAATATAGTTCAGTTTCTTTACTATTATATCCAGTTAAAAGGGGTGGAGAGAGAAAAAGAGCATGGATAAGGGTAAGCAGAGGAGAGTCCACAACAGTAGGAAGTGTAGGAGAAACTGAGAGATCAAGACTGAACAGGTGGGAGAGAACCACTGGGTGCAGAAGGGATAGATTTGGGTCAGGCAGTTGCACAAATGCTGAAGACAAGAAAGAGATTGTGGCAGCCACTAGTTACCTTCTTTGCACATGTATACCTTTGTATCTCCCTCATTGCCTAACATACACCAGTAAATCAATTAAACAGACACAAAGAATATGTTAAAAAAAACTCCAGAAGCCTTAAAATTAATTTTGACTTAGAAGTGTACTTTATCTAGGCTATGATCTTACCATTATTATCAATTGCCATCTGTTTCCCTTGAAATACTGTTTTTGTGTGTATGTGGTTTAAATGCTGTTTACAGCTCTTCAGCTGCTTTAATCCTAGGCTTCAGAAGCTCTACCCCAAATGAAATAACTAGAGCTTCTTGCATGGGGTGGTGGGGTGGATAGGATTATTCTCAAGATTTCAACAGGAGTAAAATCAGAATCGTATCAGTATGAGGTTGGTGCCCACTGTGGACCTCAGTCAGCAGTTTCCCATCCTGATGCTGGGGACTGTGACAGGACCTGCCAATAACGTATGTGTAGAAGACAGATAACTGCTTAAACTTCTCCTTTGGAAAATAATTTCTGAATTGGGGATTGAAAACATAAAGAGCTGAGAAACAAAGGAAGAGAAGCATTAATTTTTGAGTTACCACTCAACAGAAGTGTCAATCTTGGCAAGGAAAAAAGCATGCTCCTGGTTTAAGAGAATCAGGCTTTAGCAGAACATCTGAATTGGAGGACCATGCAGCTTTTGAATGAAAATGTCCCATATTTGGATAACTGGCCCGTACACCCCTTACAATTATATCTAGCCCAAAATAATGGATCGATACATGTAGGTGGTCCTTAAAAAGCA
Organism: Eulemur rufifrons; assembly: GCF_041146395.1. Lineage (NCBI taxonomy): Eukaryota > Metazoa > Chordata > Mammalia > Primates > Lemuridae > Eulemur > Eulemur rufifrons. The sequence goes on along the minus strand of NC_091005.1, from coordinate 13,922,291 downwards.
TTGGTCATCAGGAAGAGGTTTAGAGAGAACTCTACCCCACTATTTCAGTGATGCCTGAGATATCTCCAAATGGTCACATGTCATGAACAAAAGGCAACGAATGAGCAACATTCCTTGGCTGAACAGAAAGCCAAAACTCTGATGGTAGGCTTTCCGGAGGGCAATGGAGCTAGGACACTGGTATTAACATGGTGACCCCTAGTGTTTTGTGGTGGTAGCACGACTTGGAATGACACCAGCACCCTGGCCTAAGTAGGGCCCTCTCCACGATCTTCTGATTGAAGGAGTTATTGCCCATCATAATTGTTTACGTCTTTAAAACCATCATATTAAACAAAACCCTCTTTGACTTTAATGCATTCTCCTGCACAATATCCACTTCCAACCCCTGCTGAATAGAACTAAGTCCTGACATTGTTTTTTTTTTTTTTCTTATAATGTGTGGCCTCCTGTCTAAGCATTTCAAAGATCAAGACATACCAATTCATTATTGCGGTTGCAATGCCATAAACAATGGATAATGGCATCAACGGATGAATTGTTGGAGGAGGTGGGTATTGCTATATCCATGGTACCGGAGCGTTGACTAGCAGGGATTTACTATGAACACATCAGGTAGAGGACAGTCACGCACCCTGGGTATGGTGAGTGCCCAAGGACCGTGACTGTTGTCTGTTGGATTTTTCATCAACATACCCTCGTTCGGGCATTGTAGCACATGGTAGGTACGAAAAAAGCAGATAGATTCTATATGTTCATGCAAGGAGATGAGGAAAGTCAAAACAACTGGATAATTCAAGCCACCTAAAGTACTTCCCTATGACTTAATCTGGATATTTCAGAGAAAAGTATTTTTTTGGGGGGATCTGAATCATACATACTCCTATTAAATGGGATACACATCTTCATTTCCCATGTTACATAATATAGGTAGATGCAGCCTGAGAGTTAAAAACAATAATTAAAACTAGGTCATTAAACCTCAGGAAACCTACTCAACATAGACTAAATGGGATGGGAACCAGCTGGCAGTTGGTTCAAATCTCAGGGCTTTTCTGTTTATGGTTATTACCCTGTTTTATCAGGTATAAGAGATTCTTCTTGTCAATGTTCCAAGTGTACTTGGGTGTTGGTAAAGGAAAAGGAGATAAGTAGAGTATCTTATTTGGTGTTTTCAGACTCATGTCACAATAACACAAACACTGCAAGTCTTTTAATTGCACAAACACCAATGATTATTTTCTTCTCTTCCATGTTGAGATATATATATATATATATATATATATATATTTATTTATTTTAAGTTTCAACCCCACAGCTCAAGTGACACCAACTGACTCAAAAGAGAACTTGGGGATCTTGTCCAGTGTTCACTGGTCTATTAAAAAACAAAGTCCAGAAGCTGCATCTAAAACAGACACAAATGTAATCCCATCATTTTGATTTGGTCTTGGGTACATCTTTATGGTTTCCTTTTCTTTGATCTAGAGCTCCAGATTCTGATGGTGGCTCATCCTTCCCTACATGAGCTTCCTTTATGCACCAGATGGGTGAGTTAGGCGCGAAGGCCATCTATCACTAATGCAAAGGGCAGAGACGAAAGGGGACCTTCACCCAAAAGCAGAAGGGAAGCAGGTTCTCCCAAGCAAAGTTGACAAAATTGGATTCTCTTCCCACCTAATTCTTTGTTAAATTTAAATATTTTAAAGACTTCTTTTTTTATGAAAATGAGTTCTACTATCTCCAAAGGATCAACAACACAAACATGGTTTAGATGTCATTTCAAAATTAAAAAAAAAAAAAATCAACAGATTTAAATATCAGCTCAGAGACTTTCAACCTTATGAATCTTCCATTCAGAACAAAGCCCTTTGGCTATGAAGCTTAGACTAGAGAGTTTCAGCCTCCAGGTCCTATATTTCTAGAGTCATCTGTGAAGAGGAGGGAACCCTTGGGAACTGACGTCCAAGCTCAATCACACCATCACATGCTGGGGAATGTAGCTGCCATACGATGGAAAGGATGAAGATGGTTTGTGTAGGCAACGTGGGTAGTCTCTTGTAGAACAGAGCAAATGGGCTACATTTAGGGGCAGACAACTAAGGGGATGAAAAAAAATGCCGTATGTATTGCTCTCCTGGAATAAAATGTATGGTTGTCTAAGATGAAACTGTAGTCCCAAGAAGTCCACAGCCCCACGCATCCTTGTGGAACATAAGAGTGACTCTGCTGCCATCTACACCCAAAGCCTCTTGTTTCCAAGGAAGCCTGTTCCATAGAAACACATCAGAACATCTTCTTTTACCTTCTGACAAAATGAAACTGTGTCCTTGGGAGTTTCCCACCCATTGCTCTCTTGGCTACTCCACTCCGGTACTATTTCATTACTTATTGATTTTTCAACGCCTCTCTGCATGGCTATAATTTACACAAGTCCTTACAGCCCTTAGCGATTCTTAACACCTCAAGGTAAGATCACCGAGTCCGCTAGAGAGAGACATTCTTTTCTAGAATGATGAAAAATTGGTGAATCTCAACGCTAACACAAGTACCTCTGGGAGGCCACAGTGGATGAAAAGGAGCCACGCAATAGGCAATGAGAGGACAAACAAGACCAACTCCGAAAGAGATGTTGTAACTGAATTCCATGCAAATTTAATTGCCGAAAGGAAGGAAAGAATGTTTTGTAGATTGACACTATTTAGTTAAAAAAAAAAAAAAAAAAAAGGAAAGAAAGCCTATGGATAGTCTATGAAATAACCCTAAAGCTGGCAAGCTGGATTTATTATGATCTTTTAAAAAAATTAATCACCACTCTCATCAATTTGTGAAATATATGTTTCCTTTAGTTGTAATTGATGTTCCACATGGAAGGATATGGAAGTAAACGAAAATGTCAGTATGATGGAAAAAACAGAACAGAACAAGTGTCTTATGGAGAGTTCTTGTTTGGGTAAAATATACCAGTGTTATAAAAAGGGAAATAAACTAAAATAAAACTATATTTTTTACGGAAAGGTATAGTTTTGATTCACAGCAATAAATCAAATTAAACTGGTAGAACTTCTCAAGTCTCATACCCAGACTTCATTATTTTGCTTTTAAAAGTTTATAATTAAAAAAAAATTATTCAGCTATTTTGTTATATATTTCTGGGGAATAGTTTTTGTTTTACCCATAAAATCCCTTCATGAATTTTTATTTTATATATTTCGAGTTATGGTGAGAATGTGGTTTATCAATTTGAAGGAAAATTTAATATTATTAAATACTCATATGAAAAATGATGTGATGTATTTTTAGTCAAAGATGAGATTGAATTCTCTTTTTGCTTCTTCTGAAAATGGTGTCAAATAAAAGGTCCTTTGAAGGAGTACACCTTAGATTGGCCTTGTGGGGAAGCCATTGTCTGAAAAAAATGGTTAAGTGTCAGACTGTTTACACATTATCATGTATCATGTAACTCTATGACCCAAAAACCATTTCTAGATAGTTGCAAGACAACGAATCTAACAAATTCACAAATTATAGACTTCTTTCTTTCTTTCTCACTTTCTTTCTCTCTCTCTTTCTCTCTCTCTCTTTCTTTCTTTTGCTTAAAATGAATTTAGAAAGCATCTGGGCCAATTCTAGCTTATTTTGTTGAAATCAGTGAAAATAATCCAACGAAAGTCACTATTTGGCCTTTGAAGATTTAAAAAAAAAACAAATTTTTGATGACATATGTTACTTTTTAGTTGTCTGTTTCCTATTACATTCACTAGTATTTGTTATATCTTCTTCATCTGACTTGTACCACCCAATTTTCTAATACATTAGGATTTATTGAGGTAAATGGAATGAACACGATTGTTGCTTGAGCATTGTTGGAACATGCACTCTGTATTTCTTTGATGGTGAGGTGCCTTCCCCTGCTGTCAGTTCATTTGGTTTGGGTAGGGCAGACCTTACCCCTTGGCTCTAGGCTGATTCCAGCTAGGCCAACTGGACACAACACCACCCTGTCTACAGTGATGGACAGAAGCCTGAGACAGTGAGAGCCCAAACCAGGCCTTTTGCTGGAACTATTGGCAATGGAGGGGCTCACTTCCCTCATAGTTATACTGGTAGATGTGAGCTTGGAGCCCAGCTGCCATCAACTACCACATGCATAAAGCCCACCTGAAAATGAGGCAAACACAGAGAAGAACAGAACCAGAGTGAATGTGGGGAGAGTGGGGGAGTGAGTCAGATGTTACTGTTTCAGCTGCTGAATCCAGCTGAACCTGAAGCCACCTACCCCAGGCATGATAGTATATGAATGAATACATTCCCACTTGTACTTAAGCTAACGTGAGTTTGGTTCTAGGTAGTTTTAACCAAAAAGAGCCCTAATTAGGGAAATTTTGTCTATGAACAATATTCATGTTTCAAATGAATTCCTTTTGTTCTGGAACAAATCAGAAATATTTAGGTAGATTCACTGAATTAAAAAGGATTTAATGATTTTGTTGTCCATCTGAGCAGAGAAAGCCGCTAAAGCATCTTAGACTTGTAACCTGCAACTGCCCTGCTATGAGAAAATTTCTACCTAGGGCAAGAAAAGAGATGCTGAAAAATCCTTAAAAATAATAATGAAGAGGAATATTTACTGTCTTTGTTTTGGTTTGGTTTAGTTAATACTGAATTACACGGAATCTCGTTAATCTTGCATGGTGTTTCCTCAGCATCTGCGATACCAAACTAAGAGCTGTTGTACAGTAGGCATTTATTTGACCAAACTTATTAGGAAGTTATTAATGCTTACTATACATTAAAAAGGAAAGGCATGTTTGATATGGCAGTGTTTCTGAGGACTTTAGCGCAATCTAAAAATCAGAGTGTTCTCTGAAGATTGACAAAATTCCCAGAAAACACCAGGAACATAAATCAGTAGGAAGAGCCTTCCTTTTCTGTGACTCACATCATCATCTTCTGGGGAAAAAAGGCATTTAAATGCAAAGATCTAAGCTCACGGTTATTAACTATCAGGCTGTCCAGCGAACCACACGCAATGTGTAAGAATACCAACCTTGTTAGAATTCATAGACGTGGCCAAAATCTGGGCTACACTCCATATTTCTGAGCTCTTGAAATTCTCTAGAATGAACACCGTTAAAAGAATGTGTTCATTCTGAACCAACTCTCTCTTAGGTATTTATTTCCTAACCATCTTTTTCTGACGCTGTTGGCCAAACTGTAACGCCAACCAAAAGCCACAAGGAAGAGAGGTCTGCAGCCCAAAAAGAGCGTATGAAACTACCCAGGGCAGATGGCTCAAACAGTGTCTGTCTTGAGGCAGCCCAGCCACATGGCCAGTTTGGCCCAGAATCAAAATCAAAGTCGTAAAACCAGCACGATGGCAGGGGAGCATGTGAGAGCTGCTGGAGTCAGAATGACAGGACTGTGACACTGAGAGTGGGGTCAGCCAGATGGGGCCGAGGGAACCAGGCAGGAATTCCCCAGCAGGAAGATGGACTTCGGCCCCAGTCTACCTTTCCAGACTCACCTCATTGCTACCCTCTGCCCCAGCCACACTAGACTGCTCGCTGGCCTCCTTTCATGTGATGCACTTTTCACATCTCCGTGCCTTTGATTTGCTGGTCCTTCTGTCTGGACTGACCACCTCCTTTGCTCTCCTCACCACCATCAAAGCCCTAACCATCCCGCCCACCTGACTGTGCTTTCATCCCCAGCCCTCCTGCATGCTCTGAACTACCTGGGGTGCCAGAAGGCTCCATCTTTTCTTTTCTTTCTTTCTTTCTTTTTTTTTTTTTGGCCTCCATCCATGCCTTGACATAGCTCATTTTTTTTTTCTTTTGCTTCTCCATCTTCTACCCTCTTCTTGATCTTCCCAACCTATTCTTCTAATTGTAGCCTGTGCATCACCTCCTCCTGAAAGTCTTCCCTGATCTCTCATTCTAATTCAGAAGACCCTCCTCCATGCTCCGATAGCCTCTCGGTGTCTACTTTGTCAGCACCCACTCCACCGTTCCACCGTCCTGTAGTCACTCATCCACATGTGTATCTCTTCCAAATGCTTGGAATGGCCTTGAGGGTGGACACTGTGCATCTACCGGACTTTGTATTCCTTTCACTTAGCGCCTGGAGTCCAGTAGGAAGGGTGCTGGAGGCAAGGAAAAATGACCTAATCCTTCCAGGCCCTGCTCTCATGTCATTTCTCTGGAAAGTCCCATGACCCATCTGGTCCTCTTGCACTTGATATATACATTCAAAAAAGAAATTCCCACAGTTTGACCAGCATGTGGATGGTCTCTGCCCCTCTCTTTCAACAGAGTATGAGCTCTTTGAGGTCAGGATTCCAGGTGACTTCATCTTTCTATCACTAAAGATGCCTTGTCCATGGTGAGGGCACATTTATTTCTGCTCTATAAACATTTCTGGAAAGTTATATGGTACCATTAGGCCAGAAGAATGTGAAAACCATTCAGACAAACCCTAAACAGGACGGGGGACTCTTTCTAGCTTTGGATATTAAAAGGGATGATCCATCAAACCTAATGGTAGGGTGGGGCAGGGGTGGGTGAATGCTCATAGTAATAATACTAGCTAACACTTACTGAGCACTTACTATGGGACACAGGCTGTTCTAAGAGGCTTGCGTGCATCAAACCACCATTTACCGATGCTCGGTGGTACATGAACAGGACTCCCATCTGAGTCAGGGGCAGCTGTGCATCTATAACTTAGGGGAGGGAGTTGGGTCTGGCGAGTTTCAGGCTTGTCTAAGAAAGCTGAGATTATATGGATTTGTTCTGAGAGTTAGCAGAGAGCTTCGTCAATTGCTCTCTACCCACACTTGAGTATTTTAAGCCAAAATTATTTTAAATTCCATTAACCTGTGATTTTGCAACTTGAATTGAAAGGATTCTTTTCTGAATTTTAAGATGTTTTCAGTAAATAAACAGCAGGAAAGAAAGACAACTGGGGTGGTATTCTCTACTGTGTGGTATCCTAATAACAGTGGCTACTGCTTCCCGAAGGGTGGGTGTGGGTCCCGTACCGGGGGCTCTATACCCCTTGTGTCAGAGCCCCCACCTCCACCCCTCAACCTGCAAGGCTTCAGTGCAGATTAAACACAGTAAAGTGTGTAAATAGCCCAGCCCAGAAAACACTTACATGGAGAGTTATTAGTTCAGCCCTGGCAATACCCCAACAGTGTAGGCATTGTTTTCCTCATTTTAACGAGGTTGACGGTATTGCAAAAGAAGTGGGGCAACTTGAATTTAACTCCAGTGAATGGCTGAGTCAGGATTTGAACCCAGGTTTGTCTGAATCTGTGTTAACCATTAACTTACAAGGGAGCCTAATCTTGCTCCTACTAAATTGTTTTACGACTCCAGGAAAGTGATTTCCTCTCTGGGCTGTAGTGTTTATTGTGGGGGAAGAAATTAACAAGTGGAATTGTGAATTTCGGGCCTGGCAGAGATTCTTGAGTTCTAAGACTTCAGGTGACCTTGACTTATGGTCTGGACCATACTCTTGACTTAAGCGCTGAGTCTCAAAATATAGGCATGTCATGCAATTTCAGAGGCCTCTCGAGGAAGGGTGGATCTGACCCACCTTGCGATCTCACAGGGTTGTTACCAGAAATAACTAATAAAAAAGCCCAGGACGTGCCCAAGTGCCAGAGTGACAGATGTGACTATCCATAAATTAGTCTTGCAGAAAGCTACTTGCCTGGGGTCATCATAAATTTCTGATGGTGCAACACAAGACTGATTGTATTTACTTTTGCTCTCTGTCAGGTAGAAGAGTATGAGAGGCCAGTAAAACGATTTAGTTGGCTGGTAAATTATCTGCAAGATTGATTAAAAATAGGAAGCAAACAATTGGCAAATTGTCAATGCACAGAGGAGAATACTCAATAACTCGATCTGGAGATTAAATTAATTTAACACAGGGGTGCCATTTGAGGAGGTTGTTTCATTGAACTCTTGTGATATTATTTAGTCTGAAATTACTGTGTGTGTGTGTTTGTGTGTGTGCATGAACGAGGCAGCTATGTAACATGGTGCTCATCTTGGCTCTCAATTCAAGATTAAGAAAGCAGTAAAAATAATACACAAGGGACAGTAGTCCTTAGTCCTTATCATTCTAAAAGAGATCATTTGGTGGAAATTAGAAAGAAAACATCAGCCACATAATAAATTACTCTGAGGGTCCCAAGAATTGGGAGCTGCCTGCTATTGTTCCCTCTCCTCATAAATGATGTGCCCAGATTATACCATCACTCTAACATGATTATGTATGCAAATGATGCAGACAGTTATACAATTTACAATTTGGCTGAAATTGTTAAAGAACTGGCAAATGGACTTTGACAAATCACAATTTGAGGTTTTAAAAATGAACTTTTATCCCTGAGCAAGAAAACAACCGATATTTAGCCATGCGTATGTAAATTCCTGGAGCAACATACAATAGAGATGCAAGCGAGGCAGGATCCGCTACATTTGAAAACTAGCATCAACTCTTTACCGTGGTTGGGAAATGGATGACTCAAAGATTGCTCTGGTCGAATCAAAGATTGAATTAATAGGGAATTATCATATATACCACACATGGATTACCAATTTTAAAAGAATTAGACCACCACAAAATACATTTAATTTAATATTTCTTTGATGAGTCAGAGGGCACTTCAAGATCTCGCTGTGCCCCCGGGTCATCATTATGAACCACTATTGATACTGGGGAGGCTTGGGGGATCATTAATGAAGAGATCTGGTCAACAAAACACAGGAAAACAGGGAGTCTGCTGTTTTTAGATATTTATGTCAGGGTGTTTCTCTTTCAGTTTTAATCTCTTTATTTCCCTAGGGAAGCTGATAGGTCACTATTGCCTTTCCTATGTGGGCCAGAGCTTGGTTACATCATAGCAGTATTTCTCAACGTTTTTCATTCAAAGACTCATACTGGAATCTGCAGTCTTCTCCTTTATTATCATGCATTCAGTATTTTTTTTTCAATTCAATTTATTTACAACAATTCTCCTTCCCCACCTTCCTTTGTCCCCAATACAGATGGCCACTACCTCGATACACAACCTAACAGAAGGCTTAGAAAGTATCTGTTTGTGTGGAACTGTGAAAAGAGACTGAGACTCGGCCCCTATCCTGCAAGGTTTACTATCCCAAGTGTGTTGATGCACAGACACAGACAAAGGCTGTCAGGAACATTCAGGAAACTTAAACCCAAGGGAAAGAGACCGCTAGGTACGAGAGAATACACAAGCCTAGGGCTTTCTAACCAGTTAAATAAGACCAGTTTCAAGTTTACTCTTCTGTTACTGCTCTTTTATGAAGTAAAGCTCTCAAATTAAAGGGCACAAAATTAGACTGTAGCAGGGTGTTTACCAGAGTAGGATATAATGAGAAGGTTACTCGTGGTTTCAACATTTTGTAATTCTAGCCAGAAATATTTCTAACAGTGGCCAGTTAGTTCATTTGGTTAGCAAATAGGTAATAATGAAGCCAAAAGAATGAGTTTCAAACCCCTCGGGCCAGTTGGCTTCACTTGTTTCGTAACAAAAGACCAGATATGAAGGTCTGACTCCAGTGTGAGTTAGCCTCTTGAAAAGAAAAGTGACTCACTAGAGACGCAAAGTCAGTGGCCACCAACTAATATTTGGGAAAACAATTTCAATATCAATAAAAATCAAAGTCATATAAATGAAAATAAGGTAACATTTTGTCCATGAAGTTAGTTTGGAAAACAGAGGAGAGGAAAGAAGAGGTAAGAAAAGAAGGCAAAAATGTAAGAGACAGAAAGAGAAAAAACCCAATACAGGCATGGGATAGGCAACAGCCACTCTAACATGGCAGATGGGAGTGCAAATTGGGACAACTATGTGGAAAACAATTTGGCAATAAGAAAATGTATGTCCATGTCCTCCTTTGTCTCAGTAGTTCTACTTCTAGGAATTTACCTTACAGAACTGTAGAAGCTGCCACTTTCTTCTAGAACATTCTATCCATTATCTCCCATGCTTTAACATCATCAGTGGCATGTTTGGGGGACAAAACCTCCAAGTGCAAACTGGATGGTTCCATTCTTAAGACACAAGGTGAAAAAACCTCCAGTAGAGAAAGAGATTTATGTCTGCCCCCAAATATTCATACCAGCAATATTTATGTTTATGAAAATGTGCAAACAATATAAAAACAGTGGGATACTTAACAAGGTTACATCCACACGATAACATATTGTTCCATAAATAAACTGATGTTTGTGACAAGTTTCCCACTGACACAACACATGTTTATCATATTAAAAGCAGGTTATAAAACTGCATCAACAATATGATATCATGGGTGCCAGACAATATGCGTAGACAGAGAAAAAGACAACAAAATCATAGACATGATTATTCTAGATGGTGACATGAAGAGTGATTTGTTAATAATTCTTCCCAATTTTCTATCTTTTCAAAAATTAAAAAACACTAATTTTCATAATCAGAAAAAATATTTATGTGTTTTTAAATAAGGAGGTTTAAATAAAATGAGAAATGTCTATAAAGTAATGTTAAAGTGGCAAAAGTTGGATTCAAGATGGAAAAGTACAATATACTCTTATACAGGTAAACATGCCTAGAAAATTGAATGAAAGTAACATATTGTTAAGAATGTGACACAGGTAGGTATCATTACCTACCTGTGTAATGGCAGAATTATGGATGCTTTGTCTAGTAGTTTTCTGTACTTTCCCCAAGTCATGCATTACTTTTATAATCAGAAATAATGAATAAAATAATCAGGATTTTACAAAAGGAACCTGGGTGAGAACACACAGATAAAACAGTGAATCTTTTACCACTGCTGCCCCGACAACTGTGAAATACCAAAGTAACAGTAACCCATCTGGTGGATTAATGATATAAATCATCTTTTTATTGGGCTTGATCAATGCCATTACCATTTTTGTCAGTAAGTAATGGTCAAATATTGGCCATTTCATATGGATCAAGCCAATACGTGAAGACTAGCACAAACTGTCCACTTATAAAATCAATTATCATACTATCCATTTTTGTAGCCCCAAATCCAAAATCAAACAAAAAGAACAAAAACAAGAGCTTTTGTTTGTGTGGGTTATATCTAATGATAGAGATTGAAATGTAGAAATTTAAAAAAAAATTATTCATTCATTTCAAACTAAAACAATTAGCTCACTACATGTTAATATAAGTAACATATTTCAATTAAAATAATTATGTTTCCCAAACCAAAATAATTTAGTGTGAAGCATGGCATTGTCTTAGTCCATTTCTACTGCCATCACAGAATATCACAGATCGGGTAATTTATAAACAACAAATTTATTTCCCATGGTTCTGGAGGCTGGGAAGTCCAAGATCAAGACATCTGCAGGTTTGGTGTCTGTTAAGGGCTCAGTCTCTGCTTACAAGATGGAGCCTTGAAAGCTGCATCCTCCTCTGGAAGGAGGAACACTGTTCCTCACTTGGAAGAAGAGCAGAAGAGAGTGAACCCACTTCCCCAAGCCTTTTTTATAGCAGCATTAATACATTAAACATCTCCCATTAGGCCCTATTTCCCAACACTTGTATTGGGATTAAATTTCAACATGAATCTTGGAGGGTATATTCAAATTATAACAGTCACTATGTAAATCTCTGTCTAGTATGATAGGAGACAGCTAGAATCTCAGATCTGCTTCTGCATTCAGTATGTTGCGATATTATATGTCACGTAGCTTCTGGAAAACTCCACTGTACACTTGTGAGAGAATGAGAGTGAAAAAGGCAAGTAATATTTTTGTATTAAATTATTTTGCTATCAGAGACCACAGAAATCCAGGGGCCCTCTGGACCACATTTTGAGAACCTCTGTTCGTAACTTTTTGAGGGTCATGGTTCCCTGAAAGACCGTGACTGTTTTCCCTTCTCTAAGGAATGAGCATGCACCCATATGTACATACACACACACACACACACACACACACACACGACGCACACATTTGTAAATAACTCTGGGTGTTGACTAACACCCTGAAAGTCTATGGACACCCCAGATTAACAGCACTTGGCCTGGAAGAAAGGTAGTAATTATTCTGGCTGTGTTTGCACTCTGAAGTGCCCAAGTCAAAACCATGTTCAGTTAAGATGCTTGATAAATATTGTCACATGAAAAGAAATAAAAATTTCTCACAAAATTAGAGAAATATCTAAAATCACCAAAGGATTAAACGAAATTAAATGGTAAATAGCTGCTGGATCTGGTTAGCTGTGTTCTAACACTGAGTCAGCAAAATGCTTCCCCGTACAAATGGCAAGGAATAAAGGTGAAACTCCATCTCTCACTTTTCCCCCAAACTTATCTTTTTTCAAAGAACCTAACTGGCTGCAATTTAAAGACATGTTGAAAAAATATAAATATATATTTTGGGGGTAAAAAAAATCCATTAAATTTTTTGATTGCATGGAGTTGCTTATCAAGGGTGTGTGAATAATGCCAGGAAAAGATACTTTTCTAAAAATCAATATGTTGAAAGTGCTGTTTTAGGGTTGCTGTAGTTGTTGGTTGTGTTTCAGAGTTATTCTTATTGACCTGAATTCAAAAACAAGGTATTGATTTATAAAGTACCTTCAGTAAATAAATGTACATTCTTTCAGCTATCCCTAATAACCTGTAGCATACAGAACAAGATTTCAACTCAGCTCAGGAGAGCTGAGTTTATAGTGTCACAATTAATCCTTTCTAAGAGTTGTGAGGCTACTCTAATGTGGGGGTACAAGACAGATGACAAATAAGAAAACTATGGAAAGAGGAGAGAGGTAGGAATATCTTAATTATTTTTTTAAAAGGTTTTTCCAAATATCATTTTGGTTTCCTAAGCATATGGAAGCACAGATAGCAAAACCATAGCCCTATGGTAATTGATGATGACTCGCCAAATTCTTATACATCATGGCTCAATTCAGCTTTCCTTTTGAGACTGAATGATAAATACAAGAAGAAAGGTATCTCTTTGGTTGACTGTTGGGTCCATTCTAGAGAAATAGAAGATGAAGTCCATGTCCCCTCGCTTTAGATGCAAAGTCTACATCAGGACAGCATTGTGGATTAATTTGGATCTGTTTCATCTCACCATTATTTATCAGCCACAAATGTTGGTTGAAGGGATCATAGTACATTAAAAAAAACCCAGTTTTCTTCAAAATCATTTTCTACCAATTGCAATTGACTTGCCTCTTTGACAGGTAGGTAAACATCATGACAGCAAACTTGAGCAAGGTGTAGAAAAGTAGAGTTTGTAAGCACTGGGCTTCTTCCTGAACTTTTCTTGAGGTCAACACCCAATGACACGTCAGAGTGGTTATTAAGTGGTTATACACCTATTTATCAATTAAGAGAAATTCATCCATTTTTAAAAAAGTGACAAAGTACATGGCAATCTGGAAATGAGGATAAATCAAAGAGTAGAAGTAAAAACACAAAGGAGGGGGAAGTTTACCTGTATTAGAGATGAAGGCATCATGCTAGATACCAATGAAGCTGTCACATGCAGAAAGCCACCTGGTGGCTCCTATTTAGCATCCAAAGAGCAGGATGTGGCAAAAATCTATGCATTTAAATGTAAATCCCCCAAAATCTATTTTTTTAAATAATCAAGTTTACTATTATTTCTCTTGGTTATTATTATTTTGATTGTTTAAACAGATTTATTCCTTCAAAGCACAGCACATTTTTTGTGGGGGCTAGCACAATTCTCCTGCAGGGGTCCAGAGTGGTGTTTAGTGACCAGGAGCCATGGGAATGGGATGGTGGCAAGTCGGGGACAGGGAGTGGGTGGTGGGTTTCGGGCCTCACACCTGGCTTCAATCAGAGCAGTTCTATTTGATCTATTTTTATATATTGAGGCTAGAAGTAAGATTTTATTAGAAAAAGAATTCTTCTGTTAAAAACAATGACAATGAAAGGTTGAAAGTCAGTGGTCTGGGGAAACTATGTTTAGACTGAAATGGACTCTGAACATTAATAATTCTTTTGTAGGAATTCAGCAGGTGACTTTTTAAAAAAAAAGTTTCAAGTTATCCATGTTTATTATTAAAAAAAAAAGAATAGAGAGAACAATAAGCAAAAAGAAAACAAATAAAAGCACCCATAATCTTGCTGCTCTGATATCACAGTTTAAACATTGGGTGACAATTTGTTAGCTTGTTTTTTTCTCTGCATACATATATATCTATATAAACTCTTGAAAATGAAAATGAGATGAAAAACTATGCATACTGTTTTGTCACTTGATATTATATGACGAAGATATTTCCATGCCAACAAATATACCTCTATATCATACTTTGTAAAGGCTGCCAATTAGTTGGGCATATAGACTTTGTCCACTTCTGCCATGCATCTAGTTTATCCAGTGCCTTGCTGGAAGGTATTTGTTCTGCTATCATAGACAATCCTGCCGTGAACATCCTGGCTAGCTGAACAGAGCAGAACTTAGAACTGGTCTGCTCCATCGTACTGGTATAGTGCAAATGTGTCACGGGTATGTGGAGATACAGAGCTACTCGGCTCATTCGCTGATGTGCCTCCAAACCCTGTGTCTGTCACCTGCCCCTCAATACACCCTACCAATGTGCTTTTCTACATGACCCATGACTGTCAAATTCTTGCAGAGTACTGATACAGAGTAGGGGCTACAAATAGGCCCCCTGGCAGCAAGTCCAGCTGAATTTAAAATCAGGGCCACCCTCCGCCAGCTGGGGGATCTTGGGTAAGTGACTTTCTTTTTAGTGTCTCTCAATTTCCTCGTTTCTTAAATGGAGGTGATGATAACCTCTGCCTCATACTTATGGCGTTGCTTAAATAAGTGAATACATGTAAACGCTTAGAACAACGTCAGAGACTCAGGAAGCAACTGAGATGTTCATCATTCCTATCTTTGCACTTTTTGACTATTTCAAAGCTGGGAGGGTTTCTGGTCCAAAAGACAGAATATGAGCTTTGGGCTCCTGAAGTTCTGCATTTCTCCGGATAGTGTGGGACTGAGCTTCCCCAGACAGGGCGATGAGACCGGGATTCTCTTGCCTTGAAGACAGCGGGCAAGGCGTGGGGGTCAGAGCCTCTGGGCTGTTAGCACCCAGCCTTCGATTACTCCAGTGTGCTGGCCAAATAGATTCATTTTTGTCGTGTGCAATGACTTCCAAAAGGTTGGGAAGTGTGGTTACGGAACTTCGCGTTTATTTCAGATTTTACTTTAAGACACCGTGCCTCCGCAAAATGTGCCTTTCTCCCTTTTCTCTCAACTGTAAGCACCAATTATTTGACAAACAATCACATCTAAGCAGACTCTGAGACTGACCTACATGTGCAAGGAGAAGGAGATCGGTTTTCAATAGTAGTTTTCTGAGGTAACTTCAATAGCATATTGCAATATAATATGATAATTACCACTTTTTAGAGAAAGAAAAACACGTTAATAACCCTTTACCTACATCTCATGTGACTCTTTTGTTTTCTGATACTTGGCTAGTCCCTGCAGTTTGGGGACATTCAGTGAGGTAGATGTGTGATATCGAGGATTGCATCCTGCTAAAACCTGAAGGTGTATTTAAAACCCTGGTGACATTTTTGTGAATAACCATTTTTTTTTTCTGTCTTTGATTTTAGTAGCTATTTCTCCTAGTCTGTAGGTTTTGAAGTTTATGGCTTTCCCCTTTACAGGCCTGGGTCCCACTTTTGCTCTAGTTGAGCGCAGATACATGTATCAAATTCTGGCTGAAAATCAGCTGTCTTCTCAGTTTTCAGAAGATGGCTCTCCCATTCCTTCCACAAGCTCCTTTGGTCTTTGTTCTTGGGTCCAATCTGCAAGCCATCTGCACCCTTTATTATTAAGAACATATTTACTGAGATTTCACAACTGTTTAAAAGATATGTATCTTATTACATGTTTGATACACCTCATTAAACCTATGATTCAATGGGTATTTATTTAACATTCAGTAAACACAGAGACCCCTCAGCCTCGATGGGGTGGAGGTGGGGAAGGGAAGGATCTCAGCTCTGTATTCGTGTCCCCTTTGTCCCACAGGAACTGCTCCTGTGCTGTCCACAGCTTCATCTTGAACCCTTCAACACTTCAGCTCAAATGGGCAGGAGAACCAATGTTGGGATTGAGGCCTAAGCCGTAGCTTCCATATGGTTTGCACACCCCCCGGGGTTGCCAGCCTGGATGCAACCCGTGTTCTCCTCGTGCCATCTCAGGAGCAGTGCTAAGTGGGAGCTATGAGGCACTCTCTCCTTCCAGCCCTACGATGTGACGGAGATTTTGTTCAGTGACTTATGGTGTAGCCCTCAATACAACTCAATGCAAAAAAGGAGGATTCCAAAAACCTCCCAGCTGCTCTTCCAAACCACACCATGCGTACCCAGAGTCCTGTTAAATAAACTAGAGGTATCTCAGGGTGCTCTCTGAGTCTATCCCTCTGCTTCATGCTTCACTTGCCAATCTCCCAGACCCTTGGTTTACGGCGCAGACCTCTTCTCACATATCCCAGCTCTCTGAGTTCACTTCTCCTGTGCTAACGATTCTTTATTTGTTTCAAGAAAATAACGATACACCGAAGTCCTGCATAGGGGGAGGCCAAAGACAGAAAATACAACCAAACACAAGAGCCTTTCTTTAAATGGAAATTTGCTGGCATGAGTTTCTCATCCCTGCCAGATTCACTTTCTCTTAAAGCAGGGCTTTAGAGAAACATTACTCCATTTAAATATTTGAGGCTTTTTTTTTTTCCTGTAGGGTTTCCAGGACTCAAGGATGAAGAAACGCAAAGAAGCTGCAGCAACTCCTCTGTGGGAAAAGTTTTCCTTTAAGAAGGCCACAAGGCTTAGCCAAACAACTGATTACAAACTACGGAACAGCAACACTTTCTGTAGAGGGGCAGGAGGCAATTTAGTTCTTAGTTCTTTGCCATAAATAACGGATTAAAAAGCTTAGCTGATGCTATAAATTAAAAATGTGAAACTAATTATACCAGTCCCATAAAAGCGAAACAATCAATTCATAACCCAAGTATGCGATGTGACAGCACCTACTGGGTATGACAGCTCAAGAGAACAGAGGGGACCCTGTAATCTTCCAAGAATCTGTTCTGCAGCCCAGAACCACAGGCCTGCTTCCGTGTCGCGAAGCAAAACAGCAGTAGCTCTGTTGTTCTCTCTACCCATTTTTCATGACAACAGTTTCATCCTTTCTCCACCCCTTCCATGCAGGCCCATTACTCAAGAGAAAAGCTCACCCATACCAACAAGCACAGCTGCAGTTTTGCCAATTCAAACCAGATGGGTCTGGAAGGCAGCTGCTGCCAAGACTATAATTCAACCGGGAATTCCTAACTGTTTCAACCAGCCATTTAATAATGTTCTAGCTGGAGTTTTCTCCCTGTTCCAAATACGTGAGTGAGGCCAACTTGGTTGGACCCTGCAGTTGCAGAAGAGTTCTCCGGGTTGCCAAATGGATTGCTTCCTTCTGTTTTACACGGGCCCGTGCTCAACATAGCAGGAGCAGCCTATGGTTTCTCCACCCTCAGCTTGTCCTCTCCCTGGAGTGGCAGAATGAATCACTGTGCACAGTACTTCATGCCCCTTATATAGGAGAATTACACATCTACACTCTTTGCTTTGTGATTTCGGGGTTCTTCCCATTAAAGGTGCAGTGCTTCCTCATTGCACTGGTGTGTGGCTCAATCATGTGACTTGATTTGGCTAATGGAATGTGTGCACGTGTGTGTATGTGTGTGTGTGTGTGTGTATGTGCATGCATGCTAATTCTACATGGAGACCTCAAGAGGCATTGTGTTTTTCTGTTCATGCTCTTATGCTCTGCTGATCTGCTCCGAGAATAATACACCCTGGATAGCAACTGGTTTGAGAAGAATGAGAAAACACAGCTGACTTGAACCCATCTTGTGATCCCAGCCCAGCACAGCAGAGCCAAGCAGGCCTATAAATACACAAGGAAAAAATAAATGCCTGCTGTTTTAAGATGCTAAGCTTTGGGAAGGTTTGTTACAAAGCATTACTGTAGCAGTTGCTGACTGATACACTTGCCATCTGAGTTCTCTTTCCAAAACTGCCACGGGATTGTCAGTTCCTTGCTTTATGGCTTCTTGCTGCTTACAGGGCAACTCCAAACTCTGTACCATGTCATTCAAGGCCCTGCCCGATCCAGCTCTAGCTTAGATGTCAGTTTTTCTACAAATCTTTCCACAACTGAATTGGTTGCCCTCCTCTGGGGTTCCAGAGCACCCCAGTGATCTGCTGCAACAGTACCTGTCATACAAGATACCGCTAGTATTATATATGTCTCCCTCAAACAACTGTGAACTCTGGAGTCAAGAGTCAGCACACTCACTTTTGGAGTCCCAGCACTAGCCTATAGCAAACAAATTGAACTTTCTTAGTAATGATTACGGCCTGCCTGGTTTGGATAGGAAACATTGATATACCATTGGACCCCAAAGACTCAAATACTATCTGAACATTTTCAAAAAAGTAACTTAGACACTCCCTCTCCTCCCTGACTCAGTTTGCTAGTTCCAGAGTTCTGTTTCCTGAAACGGTGGTGTGTGTTTCAGCAAGACACAGACAGCGTACAAATATCATCGAAGGCTGTAAAGATATGTTCCGAAAGCAACACCGCGGCCCACTTAAGTTCTCCCTTGCGATTTCAGCCTGATCCTTACTCTAATGTTGACCCATGGCCACTGCCCAAATAGAGGGAGCTTGAACGCAAGCCGGAGTTTGATTTTCTCAGTTGATTCGGTCACAGTTTTGCCTGCAATAACGTTTCTGTTTCCCCTGGGCTGTGACTATTGCAGATGAGTCAGACGGAGCGGGGCTGTAGCCCTCGCAGGGATCGATGTTATCGATCCTCAAGGCTCCGTGTCATTTCCAGGGGATTTGCTAAAGAAGCTACTTATGTTCCTTTTTCATTTGCACCAACTCATTACCAGCTGCTGCAGCCTTCAGACATCTCAGCAACACCTGGAGGAGTGGAACATGACCATCCGATCTGAGTTCAGACACCTTCCTTGGAAATTAAAACACGAGACCACAGGCGACCCACCAAAATCGGAGCTGAATGAGGAAGTCAGGTCACACTGGCCCACGGGGGTTCGGTATTTTTTTGTTTTGTTTTAAAAAGGGCAGCCTGGCCCTAACGCTAAGCAATTGATCCCCTGGCTTAACTTTTAAATTAAGACCATTGTAAATTTGGGAACTTGAGGAGACATAGAGAGGACACCCATAATACTTTGCAAATGTCAAGGGCCTCTCGATGTTGGTTACTTTTCAAAGGTAGCTAGGTTACAATGTACCCTGGTAATGAAAAAACCCCGTCAGGCCCACTCCACGGGGTTTCAGTCAATATACATAATATTATTGGGCTTTGCAAGGATTAAAGGTTGTTTCTCTCACAGCCTCACAATAGGGCTATTTTTTTTTTTTTTTTCCTACCAAAGGCACAAAAGAAGCTTCCCTGTTTAGAGGAGTCCAGGACATGTGGGGGCCCCAAGGTGGTTCAGACTTCCCTTTGCCTACTTCCCCCTGCTGGTGGCTTTGTAGTTAACCTCAAAAATCTTAATTTTTTTAACCTATAGATGCCAGGACTTAAACAATAACCACCACACCAAAAACAAAATTTGCTAGTGATTTATATCGTCCAGAAGTCATTTCTCAAGTCCAGAAGTTCTGGTGTTTTCCAGTTTTATTCTGAGAGTAAAAGCTTTTATATTTCTCCATCCTCTCCTCCAACCCAGTATGGGTGGTCAGCTAGTCCATATCTAGTGTAGTTTTGAAACTGTCCATCCTGCAGAATGGGGTACCCGGAAAGAAGCACAACACATGGTGTGGCCGTACCTATATGTGTACACATTAGGAGGCTAGAGATAGCACACCAAAAAAATTTTGTAGTATGTCACAACCGTGCCTAAACAAGAAAAAGGAAAACTCCTCATTAATGCTTTGACTTGTAGGATTAAAAGGAATTTGAATCTTAAAATCTCACAACAGAGATGCGGCACTTAATCCGTCCAGTGAAACTTTTTGGATGAGGAAATACAGGATTATGGAAAATGATCCTGAGCTGGATTCAGGGATGACTCCACTAATTCTTTAAGATCTTTACACTGCCCAGAGCTTTCTTAAGAATTGTTTGATTTTAAAGTTGGGGTAAATACATATAATGTAAGATTTACCACTTTAACCATTTTAAAGTGTATCATTCAGTGTCACAAAGTCCATTTACAATGTTGTGCAACCATTATCATCTCATTCTAGAATTTTTTCATCACCACAAATGGAAAACCCATACCTATTAGCAGTCACTCACTCCCCTGTTCTGCTGGCAACCACAAATCTACATTCTGAATCTACGAATTTTCTTATTCTAGTGTTTCATATAAATGGAATCATAACCATATGTGCCCTTTGTGTCTGGCTTCTTTTACTTAACATAATGTCTTCAAGGTTCATTACTATTGTACAATGTATCAGAACTCCATTCCTTTTCATGGCTCAATAATATTCCACTGTATAGCTATGCCATATTTTGTTTATTCATTCATCTGGTAATGCCCATTTAGGCTCTTAGATATGGCTTTTGCTTTTCTTCATGGTAATCAAAATTCGTACAAATAACACATACAGAACTATTGTTGTCGTTGCTTTTAACAAGCCCCATTATTAACAGACTGTACTCTCAGTTGTCCATTGATATGTGCCCACACTATAGGCACTTAATTAATGCTTCTTGATGAGTCCATGCCCTCGCCTCTAAGAGCTCTGGTTGGGCAGATCGGAAAGAAAGAAAGAATTGCATGAAATAACTAGGGAGTGGTACAGGCAGTATATGAATGTGTCAACTATAGAAGTTGCAGGGAGTGGAGACTTTGCATGAGATCTTCTGACTGGGGGAGGACAGCACTGGGACATGCCCAGTTGGCAGTCAAGGCCCTGTTGGACATTTGAGGCCAGGATGTCTGAAGGATACTGCAATTTTCTATCAGTATTTTGAAAGTGGTTGGTAATAAGAGATCCTGAAATAAAAGGGTGGCCACAAGGCTGTGATGGCTACTTTTAGACTGGTCCTATCCAGGAATCAGGTTGGTGAGAGTTGAAGGCTGCCTCCTCTGGGCAGTAGGATTCCAGGAAACTGGGCAAGATCTTTTCTGGAAAATATGTTTGGGAGAAAGCTGGGTGAAGTGTAAACCAATTAAAAAAAAAAAAAAAAAGAAGTGGGCTTCCATTGACAAGTAAGCCAGAGAAATACCAGGTTAAAGGAAGTTAAATAGGTCGTGGCATGCAGGATTCTCAGAGCCTTTAAGAAACTAATGTGCATTCTGAAGTTCTTAGAGGCCAGGTATGATATTCAATATTTTAAAAAATTCTTTGACTATGTGATCTCTTAGTGCTGCTGTGCTCACTGTGCAGCTTTTGTGCTGCCCAAAGGCATCTGGTCAACATACATGCCCTTTACTCTGCTTGCCAAGCCAAGGGTCTGTGGGGCTATGTTCACCCAGAGGGGTTGCACTCTTGTCCTTTTAAAATTTGTTACCAAGAATGGTCTCCACTTTCTTTTTTTTTTTTTTTTGAGACAGAGTCTCACTTTGTTGCCCAGGCTGGAGTGAGTGCCGTGGCGTCAGCCTAGCTCACAGCAACCTCAAACTCCTGAGCTCAAGCGATCCTCCTGTCTCAGCCTCCCACGTAGCTGGGACTACAGGCATGCACCACCATGCCCGGCTAATTTTTTCTATATATATTTTTAGCTGTCCATATAATTTCTTTCTATTTTTAGTAGAGATGGGGTCTCGCTCTTGCTCAGGCTGGTCTCGAACTCCTGAGCTCAAACGATCTGCCCACCTCGGCCTCCCAGAGTGCTAGGATTACAGGCGTGAGCCACCGCGCCCGGCCTGGTCTCCACTTTCTAATTTTCATGAGGATACTCCATAAGATAATGGAGTCCCTGAACCCTTTTTTGTGTAGCACTTGGGATGGACGTGTTTGCATACGTGAGGGAAGGTGTACTCAAGGAACAACAGTGTCCCAAGGAATTGCTGGGCATATCGTATATGGGGCAAGCTTTAGACCTGGGAATGAGCACTGTTATCACAGGGCAAGGGAACCCAAGGGTTGATCCCTGGGGGCACGGTGCCATGGAATTCATCAGGGACAAAGACTCCTGGGAAGCATAGCAGAATTCTGTTGTTGTGACTGAGCCATCATATTTGAGGTTTTGAACTTGACTTACTCTGACCTCGTAAGAAGACTGAGCTTGAGAATGTGCTCTCCTCCTTGGTCAGGACTGAGGCTGGGCTGGGCTTGAGGAGTTGAGGATGAATGAGAGACCAGGGGCAGAAGAGGGAGTTGACAAATGCCCAAGGATGAAGCACATATTCTAAGAGGCCAGGAACTCAGAGAGGAAGCATCCGTGGGATGGTAGGTCAGGAAGTCCTCAGGGAGGACCTGAGCTGGACACTGAACTGGACACATCCACTAACTCTTACCTCTGTGCTTCCTCCATGCAGACGTCATTGAAGTTCCAAGGGAAAAAAATATTGGAGCACTAAGGGATGAGGAGATGCCTTCTGAATCAACTCAGGATGATGAAATTATTTTGATATTGCTTTAGTTTTGTATATTATATTCAAATTCTCTGAAAATTGGTACTCCATGTGGGATACTTCTCAGAAAAAGATATGGCTAATCCCAACATCCCAACCCATGCCAATCATCAGAATGGAAAACAGGGTTTATCAAATAAACATGCTTCTAGGATTACAAAGTTGGTGACATTAAAGCAAAATGGTTTATAAATAAAAGTGATTCTGTATGTCAGGCTGCTGTGTCATGCTCTGTAAAAATATATACTTATATATTATATCATGTATTTTCTTTTCTGCTTACAAAAGACATATGTGCTCATTTTAGAAAATTTGGAAATTGCAAAAAATACAAGGAGAATAAAAAGCACTGTAGTACCTCTATTCCCAGTTACAATTTTGGTGTATATATTTTATAAGTGTTTATATATATTTTATTTTTATAAATCATTTATGAGCATACCTTTTATTTTAAAAAGATATACATCTTTTTATAGATTGAAAAATAAAATTGGGATCTATTTACATTATTTTGTAACTTTTAAAAAAGTCACTTATCAATATATTGTACATACTTTCCATGTCCTTAAGTATCACTTCACAATATGGGTTCACAGTATATTATTGTATGGGAGATACTATATTTTATTAATTATATCCTCTATTGTTGGACATTTAAATTATTTTTAATTTTTCCCTATTATACATAATCAAGAACTTTTTTTTAAAACATATCTCTGATCATTTCCCAGAAGCCTCTTACATATTTTTCTTATACTTCTATAATTCCACAAACTCTGAAGTGGTCACTGCTGGTTATAATTCTTTCCCAAAGAGGGACAACAAATTTACCAGGTGTAAATAATCTGTCCTCACATGAGTATTATACACTAAGATAGACAATGCAAAATTGTTTATTTAACGTACTTGTTTTTAAAGCATCATTACTTTCCCTTACATCATAAGATTTGCTCACAGATGATATTATTGTCTTTGTAGAAAATCTGAAAGAATCTACAAAAAAGCCTCCTGGAATAATAAATGATTATAGCAAGGTTGCAGGATATGAGGTTAACATACAAAAGTCAGTCACTTCCCTATAAACCAGCAATGAATAAGTAGAATTTGAAATTAAAAACACAATACTATTTAAATTGGCACCTTCTAAAATGAGATACTTAGGTATAAATCCAATCAAATGTGTATGGGATCTATATGAGGAAAACTATAAAACTTTGATGAAAGAAATAAAAAAGATCCAAATAAATGGAGGGATGTTCCATGTTCATGGATAGAAGACTCACTATTGTTAAGATATCAGTCCTTCCTAGCATGATTTATAGGGTCAATATAATCTCAACCAAATTTCCAGCAGGTTATTTGTGGTTCTTGACAAACTGATTCTAAAGCTTATGTGGAGATGCAAAAGACCCAGAATAGCCAACACAATACTGAAAGAGAAGAACTAAGTTGGAAGACTGATACTAGCTGATTTTAAGACTTACTATAAAGACACAGTGATCAAGACAGTGAAGTATTGGTGCAAAGACAGGCAATTAAGTCAATAGAACAGAATAGAGAACCCAGAAATAGACCAACATAAATACAGTCAACTGATCTTTGACAAAGGAGCAAAGGCAATATGACTGAGAAAATATAGTCTTTTCAACAAATTTTAGCAGAACAATTGTACAGCCAATGCAAAAAATTAATCTAGACACAGTCCTTATACCCATGACAAAAATTAACTCAAAATGGAATACAGATCTAAATACAAAACACAAAACCATAAAACTCCTAGAAAGCAACACAGGAGAAAAATCTAGATGGCCTTGGGTTTGCAATGACATTTTAGATACAATACCAAAAACATGAATGAAAGAATTGCTAAACTAGACTTCATTAAAATTAAGAATTTCTGCTCTTCAAAAGAAACTGTCAAGAGAATAAAAAGACATGCCACACACTGGAAGAAAATATTTGCAAAAATCCAAAAAGGACTGTTATCCAAATATACTAAGAACTTTCACAAGTCAACAATAAGAAAATAAACGATCTGGCTGGGCATGGTGGCTCATGTCTGTAATCGCAGCACTTTGGGAGGCTAAGGCAGGAAGATCACTTGAGGCCAGGAGTTTGAGACTAACCTATGCAAAATAGAGAGACCCCTTTTCTAAAAACAATAATAAAAAAAAATTAGCCAAGCATGGTGGCGTACACCTGTAATCCCACCCACTTGAGAAGCTGAGGCAGAAGGATCACTTGAGCTCTGGAATCTGAGGTTGCAGTGAGCTATGATGATGCCAATGCACCACCGCACTCCAGCCTGGGTGATGGAGTGAGACCCTGTCTCAAAAAAAAATAAATAAATAAAAGGGAAAACAAACAATCTAATTAAAAAATGGGCCAAAGACCTTAACAGACACTTCACTGAAGAAGATACACCGATGTTAAACAAGCACATGAGAAGATGCTCCACATCGTATGTCATCACAAAAGTGCAAATTAGACATCTATTGAAATAGCCAAAATCCAGAACAATGACAATACCAAATCAAATGGTGAGGATAGGGAGAAGCAGAAACTCTCATTTATTGCTGGTGGGAATGTAAAATGATACAGCCACTTTGGAAGACAGTTTGATGGTTTCTTATCAAACTAAACACACACTTCTGTATATCCAGCAATCATGCTACTTAACATTTACCCAAATGAGTTGAAAGCTTATGACCACAGAAAAACCTGTCCACAGATGTTTATAACAGGTTTATTCATAATTGCCAAAACTTGGAGTAACCAAGATTTCCTTCAATAGATGAATCGATAAATAAACCATGGTACATCCAGACAATGTAATATTATGAAGTGCTAAAAGGAAATACCTTATCAAGCCATGATAATACAAGGAGGAAACTTAAATGCACATTACTAAGTGAAAGAATCCTGTCTGAGAGGCTACATACTGTGTGATTCCAACTACACATCATTTCAGAAAAGACAAAACTATGGAGACAGTAAAATGATCAGTGGTTGTTAGGGGTAAGGGATGCTTAGGTAGAGCATGGATGATTTTCAGGGCAGTGAAACTACTCCATATGATACCATAATTGTAGATACATGTCATTAAGACTTCATCCAAACCCGTAGAATGTACAACACTGAGAGTGAACCCTAATGTAAACTATGAAATTTGGGTGATGGCAATATGTCAATGTAGAATGATCAGTTGTAAGAAACGTGTCATTCTGGTGGGGAATAATGATAACGGGGGAGACGATGCATGTGTGGGGGGCAGAGGTATATGAGAAATCTCTGTACCATCTATTCAATTTTGCTGTGAACCCAAAACTGCTCTAAAAATAAAGTATATTTTGAAAAAGTAGATTTAGCATCACACGATGTAGATAAAACAGTTGGAAATTTTTCTCACTCAAACCAGTCACATATTAAGGACTACTTCTCTGTGGTTGTATTTATTTGCTTGGCATGGAACTTTCCAAGGACAGAGTCACAGAAAGCACATGGACCAACATCAGTCAAGTCAAACAAGGAAGTATTCCTGAAGGGCTATTTCTAAGTGCCTGGCACCATATTTCTAGAGATTTTGCAGAAACGTAGCCAAGAGTGTCTCATTTATAGGCAAAAGGACTCCATTCTTTTCAAAATGATTAAAGGCTACACTAACCACTTAGAATTTTTTTTTTTTTTTAAAAAAGAGGTCTCTCAGGTGCTTTTTTTCCCAAGTGCAGGCCCATGTGTGGAAACTTGAATGTTTCGACCAAATGGACAAGTCAATAAAGGCATAACAGAAGTCAGCGCAAAGTGAAAAAGGACATTTGCTTCACATGAACACATGCTACCTTCCAGGATCTTTTTCTTGAGAAGTCTGAGTGGCGAAGGTGGCTGAATGGTAGAATATTCTAATTTAGAGATATCTTTTAAAGCTTAAGCCAGTATTCCTAAACTTCATGACTATCACCTTCATGTTTTTGCTCTGTTCCTGGTACCACTTTCATTGTGACTATTTTTCTTGCAATGGGCTCACAATTTTATTTAAATAAATTTAGCTTCATCTTAATACATAATATCCATGAAATCACGAGATATGTGATGCATATACTTTTATATATGCATAAATGTTAAAATTAAAAAAATAATTAGTATACTACCAAACACTATCTTTTGCATCACCAAGGGTACGTATCACATACTTGATAGATGTACTGGTTTAAGAAAGAAGTACTGGTTTAAGAAAAGCTCTTTTTTGACAAACACAGAAAATATGACTATCTACAATAGAGAGTAAACAGTTGAGGCTTATTTTTCTGAACAGCCTTACAGGCTATAAATAAAGCCCAGTTTAAAAAGATTAGAATAAATATCTGAACAAGCTCTTCAGTTAGGTGTACTCAAGATACTAAGTTGACCTTTGATGTACTCAACACTGTGTTCTGCATGGTACAATCTGAGCACGGGCTGAATATTGGCTCATGTGGATTCTCGTTCTGACTCAACATTGAATTCTTTCTCTCTGGGCTTCTTAAGCAACATCTACTTCACTAAGTAGCTGAACCTACAGTCACTGCCCATTCCCTTTGGAAGTCCTACCGACTGCCTACTGCACTCTGTGAGGTCTCAGATAATAACCTACACCCCCAAGCACCTGAGAAGTCCCGGCCCTACCCGTTGAGTTCTATCCTTTCCGGGAGTCAACTGCATTTGTCCCCGAGCCTCTTTGGGCAAGTAATTCTTGTTAGTGGAATTCAAGACTTAATTAAATAAAATATAAACTGGCAATATATGCAAAAGGAGTTGTTTCTATGACAGCACCCTGTGAACACATGCAGGTGAGTCATTAAAAGTTGCCATGTAGATAGGCAATTAGAATGGAAGGATTCTGTACCCATGGCCTCCGAGGTGCCTAAATATCTGCCTTCGCTGCAGAGAAACGAAAACTAGAAACTGTAGACAAACAACATGGTGATGGTTCATGCAAAAAGATGATGTGAAACCCCGAGTGGATAACTCAGAGACGTGGCTTCGTCCTACATCAGAAGATTGGGTAAGTGAATGTACATACGTTGTTCTAAGTTAAAATGTTTAAAGTATATACCTCCCCCCCTTTTTTTTTCCAATGTGCTCCTGCTTTAGTCAACTCTGAAAATTAACTGACCAACTACTGGCTCATTAGCGGCTTCCTCTGGGCACATAGAAAAACTGATTCACTGCCGGGCCTGAAATATTGTCGGTTGTATATGTCTCAGCTTCGGCCTGCCTCATGAGATGTGAGCTCCCCAGGGACAGAGCCTGCATCTTGGTGGTCTTTGTTGATTGCACAGGGCAGAAGGCCTTGCAGCTACCCGTCAGTGTTCTTAGAACTGAGCTATGATGTCTTCGTTCGCATTAATTTGAATTCCTCCAAGTTGACTGAACTCACCTTATCCTAAGTCCTTTTTCCTTATTGCCAAATAACTTAGTATGTTTGGGTTGAGGACATGCCTTTCATTGAACTGCTCATTCTGCTGGGATTGGCTAGTAGGGGTGAGGCAGAGGAGGGGACTTCTGGCGGCCTGACCATGACTGAGGTAGGACTTGGCCAATTAAGTACTTCCTACTAGACTATTCCAGGAATGCTATAGGACAGTGAAGTGATTCATCACGTATATTTAAAGTTGAATTTACCGATATTTTATGGTATTAGATATTATTTCTATTAACATTTTATGCTGAAATTACAGAATGATTCGTGAGTACTGAATTTTTGATTGCTTTTACACTTGCTGGGACACTATTAAACTTGATTTACGTTAATAGCACTGTAAGAAGATATTAACAATGAAATTTCCAAAAGCACTTAGCATCTCATAATTGGAGTTAAATGACAAAAAAAATGAGGAGATAATAAAGTAAAGAGAGAAAAGGAGAGAGAAAGTTTTGACAATATTCTTTTTAACCTGTGGTTCTTAATAAGATTTTTGCAGGATTGTTTTAGGTTAGGAAAGAATCGAATCTCTGATCAGGAGAGACGACGCTGATTTATGAAAGGAGTTTTATAATGTGGCATAAAGACCTAGCTCTAGGTAGAGAGTACAGAACTTACTATTAATACTTACAGCAGAGAAAATTTTCTGACTTTTAGAGTAGGGAGGAAACTTCAATTACCACTTTTTTCTTCCTTTCATGGTGACTAGAAGATGATCTAATTTTTTAAAAAAAGGAACTTATTTAGTAGTAGTTGCTGGATTACAGAGAGGCAGACGTTTAAAGCAAAGACATCAAAGCTAAAACAAGAACAACAACAATTACTATAACAAATTTTATTGAGGCTTCATTATGTGTAGGCTCTACGGTATCCAATTTACATGTATAATCTCATTTAATCATCGCAACATCCTCAAGCATTACATACTATTACTATTTCCATTGTAAAGCCAATGAAAGTGAGAACCAGAGGAGGTAGAAGACTTCAGCAAACGTCAAGATTTGAACCTAGGCAGTCTGTCTCCCAAACATGTACTCGACCACCATGCTTTTGTGAGCATAACAGCTAAGTTATAGGTGATCTGGTTAACATCAGAGCCATATTCTGTATGACTTTCATGGGACCTGTGTGCTCCTGCCTACAAGGACCTCCCTCTCCTCCTTAAAAAAATTATTAAGATATCTCTTTTATAACTGTGTTGGTATGAAGGTCAGTATGAATATTAAAAATAACATTGATATTATATGTGAAAGCATTTTCTTTACCCTAAAAGTTTACTTTTTAAATGCTTTTTTAAAAGAAATTAAAATACTTTCATGGGCCCCTAAAAGGGCCGTGGGCTCTAGGCACTGAGTGTGCTGCACCTGATGGAGATGCCAGCCCTGGTTAGCAGGACAGAGAAGGCCAAGACTAGAACACAAGATCACATCATCTCATTTCTGATTACAACAGAACCCAGAGAAATATGGTGATGGAATACATGGAAACAACACGAGGAAAGAAGGCAGGTGGTTTCTATCTCCCTTGTGTCTTTGGAAGACATCATGGCTTTGGTCTCTTCCTGCTCTTCTAGTATTATGACTCCAAAACTGATGTAGTTTTATGGACTTTTACCTCGATACACTTCTATTTAGTTAAAAAAAAGAAAAGAAACCCAGAACTTGGATTCTTAACTGATAATACTGCCTACAAACTAACAGAGTATCAGAGATGGTCAGTGTTGTCAGAGACAAGATTTACTGTTCAATCAGGATTCTGACCTGGCTACTCTTGCAAAGTGGTTCTCTGGAAACACACAGAAAACTCAACCAACCTTCCCAGTCCTCCCTGCTCACAGCAACAAATTGGGGTTTCTGTCTTAGACAGAAATGAGATTTATCCATTAATATCCTTTCCCAGCCCAGGGATGCTTTGCTCGAACCATTTTCTTTGGCATTCAAGAACTAGGGTTCAATTTGAGAAGGTGCTGAATTCCAAATTTTGGCCCGGACTTGACTATATCTTAAGTAAAAGTAATGAGGGGAAGAAAAGTCTACTTTTAGCTTCCGAATTGCTACTCAACCCCCAACCTGGATAGGAGAAATCCAAACATGGATAACTCTATTACCATCTTAGGGTTAATATGTGTTTTGCTTTATGATACAAATAATCTCAAGTTAGCTCTGGTTGGATTGGATCATGTGCACGAAGGTGTCTCTGTGTTAGATACAAGAGACTGAATGAGATTTACATGTAGATATTATTTGAAATTCCCTTCTTTCAAAGGTATGGTTTAAAAGGGAATAGAAACGTGTACTTTTATTCATCAAGAAAAACACTCCAGGAACCGAGGTTAAAAAATATTTTCTCTGTAATTTTTAACGTATTTACAAATCATGTGATTTTACTGACTTATTTCTTCAGTTCATGAGACTTTTTCTTTTTTCTTTTTTTTTTTTTTTTAAATCAAAGACCAGACAGCCAAGTATATAGCAGTAGTCGACTTCATTTGGAAATTGGGCATCATTTACCTTAAAATGGATTGGAAATGTGAACCAGGGGTTCTGTTAAGATTCTAGCTAACAAAAGGCACACAGTAAGAAGGCCTTGGTAACTGGTACGCAAATGACAGATGATTGAATGGATAGATACATGACTAGATTAATGAACAGATAGAAAAACAGGTAGATGGATAATATAGACGCATGAATTAGTAGAGACACAAATGGATAGACAAGTAGATGACAGATAATAGAAAGATATTCATAGATCAATACATGGTTAGAAAATGGAGAGTGAGATGCACATGGATGAATAGATGACTGAGAAGCAGAATAAATAGTTGATATATAAATGAATGTAGCCAGATGAATGGATAGATGCTAGCGATTGATGAATGTTAGGGTAAATTTGGAATGAAACCATAGAGAGACGCAAGGGCATGAAAATATCACAACTGTACCCAACTGGAATGGAATACCAATGAAGATCATGATGTTTCTCTTCGTGAAGCTATTTTGAATAATTTAACAATTATTTAGGGAGCATAGGGGCTGAGGCAGGAGATTAGTTTCCGTCTAAGGGCCCTTAAGATTCACAACAAGCATCTCTATGATATAAAAAATATACACGAATGTACCACGATTAGGCCACTTCTGAGTCCTCCCTACTGCGCACTTCTGGCCTGTCTGATCTCTGTGACACACCCCAGGACAAGGTGCAGATGCAGGGCGTGAAGGATCGAAGTCCTCCACTTTGCTGGGCAGCCTTCACGCGTCCTTGGTGATGCGATGCACAAGTCATCCCTTTCTGCCTCTTCTTACTTCTCATACTCCCATGTGCCTTCCCCAGTAGACCTACGTGGGAAGGCCTGGTGCTGTAATTAATCCATGTCACAGGAATCTGTAGTATCGGCAGAATTTATGAGTGGGTTTGAGCTGCTGTGATGAGTAGGGCACCTCAGCCCGTGTGATATAAATTCCTCTGCTAATTGGATTGCCGGAGCTAATCAGAAGCCAGAAAGGGAAGGAAAAAAATCAGTGTCCCTGCTGCTGCTGCTGCTGCTGCTGCTGCCGCCGGCGGCTGATAAAGCAGACAGCTCCTTTCAGGACAGGGGGTGCTGGGATTGAATCCTCACGCCAAGGTCTTACTCGAGATGGCTATCTCAGAGGTGACATGTGCCTTCTGTCACCGGGCCAGGAGGAGATAGACAGGGCAAGGGGAGAAAGGGTAGAATGATCCCAAAGAGATTTTATTCCCAAATTGCAAAAACAGGGTGAGTGGGGAGAGACGAAAGGAGCAAAGACCAGGGCAGGGCAGGGAACCACCAATGAATGGCCTGAGAGAGCTACAAGGTTTTTCTGAAAGGAGGTGCCACTCCCTGGAACACGTGAGTGCACCCGACATCACGGTGGGGCATGACCTCTCAAGCCCAAGGCCTCATATCCCCAGCCAAGAGGAGCATGCAGGAGAAAGACATCCCTAGCTTGTCACCTCGCTTAACACACTCTTGTCTTCCCTTTCCTGAAGGTGAGAGAACCAAGGGGAAGACACAAATCCATTCAACACCTGGGCAATCACCATTCTGGGAGCTCAGAGGAACTGTTCAAGCTGTGGGGCAGGTGAGGAAGAAAAATCAGAACTAAACCTCTCACCTGTTGGAAAACCATCAGGGAATGGCAGCAGAGAGGGGACACTCTATCTGTGCCTACTCTTTCTGCATGTTGGATGGCGAGGGTGTGACAACGCAAGTTTGTGCTCATTGTCCTGCACACCTTCTCCACCAGGGATCAATAGTTCATTCCAGCTGACAGCGGGAAACGCGTGTCACCAGGACTTGGGTGAGACCCTGGTGGTTCTTCTCCCCACCTTGTTTGTCTAAGTCTCTGCCACTTGTCTAAGAGGCAAATGGATCCCTAATATTTGGTTTCACCAAGCTGAGTGCCCTTCACTTCTCATTAACTCCCACTCTTTGTCTCTCCTGTATTCTTTTCTCTCCGTGATTACCCCTTCTTTGCCCGTATTTCTTCTAGAGCCCTCTGTGTGGGCTCCAAAGCCCTGCCTCAGAGGTAAATCCTCAGCCCCGATGAGTAGGCAGCAAGCCCCTCTTGCACACAACAAAGACTTGTATTTTTTTTCCCCCTCTATCTTTTGGGCGACACGATAAAAAATAACCCTGTATTTATGCAAATTGCAAAGTAGCCTGTGATAATGAAAACAAAACAGTGCTGGCCCGCAGCCAAGACATGGCGCTGACGGGGAGCTCCCGACCATTTGGCTCCTGATTCTTCGGGGAAAGCAGCTGTAGAAAAATGAGAATACAGAATACCCTCCGCACACGCGCACACCCCGGTCCGCACGCATTCCGGTACCCGTCACCTCGGAGCCGGCGACACTTGGGATCCAAATGCGGTTCTGCCTCCTCCCCGCCATGGAGCACTGCAGTGTCGTCCCCCACGAGCCTCCCTGCCCCCTTGCTCCTCATTCCCTTTCAGGAATTTACAAACATTTTCCCCAGATCAATATCCGTATTGATTATTCATTGTGAGTGAGTCGTGTGTCTTTGGTGATCCAGCTTGCAGAGGTAGCAGCCAAAGGCTGCTGCAGGGGAAAAAAAAAAAAAAAAGAAAAAAGAAAAAACAGAAGGCGAGAGGGACCCAGCTCTTGCTGGGTCTGCGGCTGTCGGCAACACGGAAAGGAGAAAAGCGCTTCAGAGCGAAGGGATGGCCAAGGGTGGAAGAGGAAGAGGGAGCAACAGCAAGAAACACGAAGCGATGACCGGACATCAGGTCCCAGGGATCTTGGTGGCTTGGAGGAAACCCCCATCTTGGGTCTGCTGTTACGTGCACGATGCAGTGGACGTTTCTCTGCTCTGGGAGTGAAAAGTGACTCACAGTTTTGGTATCTCCTACGTAAGAGCTTTGGGGGGATTCCTTGGCTCGCTGACAGGCAAGGAAGACAGCAGCAGCAGCAGTGAGGTAAAACACGATTCCTTCCAACTGCCTTGCGGAGGATACGCAGTCGTTGGGTTTGCACTGAACAGCTTGCTGCTCTCCGATGGCACGCGGAGGGAGGATAATTAAAAAGGCCAGCATCACTTACTAAGTGAGTAAACACAAAGCCGTTCCAAACGTGCTCTCCAGCTAATGAGAAGCTGTAATTTCTTATACTTCAAGGCAAAACAAGACAGTGATGGGCTCAGTGGAGGGTGTGTTTGCGTGGATCTGGGGGTGGGGGGTACCGGTGGTGGTGGTGGAGATAAATCGACTAATTGTTGGCAATGTTTAAAAAAGGGATTACTGGAAAAGACAGTGAAATGATGACAGGAAAACGTCTTGGACCAGAGCCAAAAAAGAAAAAAAAAAAATCAAGGCAAATCAAAGTCTGCAGCTCAGAGGAAACACCCGTCGCTCCGGTGGGAGGCTCCGATAGGAACTGCTTGGTGTTCCTCAGCAGACTATGGAGTATTGTGTGGGCACACGGGGACAGGACCAGGGACCACCAGAGTGTTCAAGGGGACAGAGCCATGGCATGCCAGGTTACACAGTTATGTCATATGTTGAGGAAAAAAAAAATTTCAAAACCCCAAAACCAGACCAAACCAAACCAAAACAATAAAAACCAACCTGTCCTTTGCTTTTAATTGGAGACTTCTGCTTGTTCAAAACTGCTTCAGTCCATGAAAAGCCACCCCCAAATGTACCTTCTGAGAGTAGGAGCTGCTGATTCTCTGTCTCCAGAAAGCTGCCGCAAGGTTACAGAAATATGCTGGAAAGAGGAGGTTGAGGAAATTCAGTTCTCCATTGGCTGGGCTCCTGGCAAGCGAGCCGAGCGACCGTCTTTGCCATTTGAAAAGCCATGGGGGAGCCACTTTGGGATTACTCTTCTCTTGTCACCCGGCTGTGGCTTGGTGAGTCCAAAATCAACCATGAACAAGACTCTTTCAATACATTGTTCCAAACACACATGACAAAGTGGGGACCCCACGTCATAAAATGAGCTGGATTTTCCTTCGTTTGGGGGCTTCAGTTAACTGGGCTATATGGTTCTCTTTCATATGAATGGAGCTGGGGACATTTTTAGGATTTCTGGGACTGGAAAGTCAATATATTAAGATATCTTCTTTCTGATTGGGGTTTTAATCTTCATGTTGCTTCCTTATTTAGGATTTCCCAATACATTCCAAGTTTCCCGAGCCGGACAGAAATAGATCCTACAGAAGTGAGCCTTGGAGACCCAGAGGAGGAGGCATTAAGCCAATGACCCGGGCATCTTTCTTACATTGCCTGTGTTTGGCATTCACAGAGACCTGTGTCTGTAGGGTTTGCGTGTGCATGCGATGGCATCACGTGGAATGTGTGTGCTTGCCTGTGTGTAGCCCCGTGTCTGTGTGTCTCTCCAAGAGGGAGGGAAAGAGAGCGAAGTGGGAGCAGGCGGATGTTTGGGTATTTATGTAATTCACGCAGAGAATGTTCAATGCTGCAAGGCAGACAGCCACCCATCCCTGGACTCTGCCGCTCTGGAGGGCCTGTACAGACCTGATCTGAATGTTAAATGCAGGAGACGAAATTAGCATACTAACCAAGGATGTCAACCCCTCCTGGCAATCAGTAAATGGCCGTCTCCTCTCTCTCTAAAGCCAGCACAGCCATGCGCGCCAGCCACTTAACTATGTCCTCTGTCAGGTCCTTTTTTGTGTTTGTTTTTTTGTTTTTGTTTTTTGATGAAAGACTGGAAATTCATTAATGAGGAGGGAAGGAAGGGCTTCAAGGGGCTGTAATGAAAACAAATGATCCTCTTTAAACCTCATGACGGCCAAAGGCGGGCGGGCGGGCGGGCGGGCGGGGGTTGCTTTCTGCTCTGGGGCTGGAGAATAGGAAATTCCACAGACAACAGACCACTTGACGAGCGCCAAAGAATGCACTGCTTGGGAATATTTCTCCTGTGTGGCACAGACCGGCCATGACCAGTACGTCTGTGTTGATAATACCTAGAATGAGCTTTATCTTCCTCACTTGAAACGAGAAGTGTGGTCTACCAGATGTCTTCCCATTCAGTCAAAGGTTATCAAAGTTGCTTGACCTTGGAAGGGTAGGAAGAGCCTTCTGGACTCTTGGTTGATAGCCTCAGCTTTTGAAGTGATACACATTTTTCTTTTGAGCTATGCATTAGGCCTTTCCCAAAGGTACTACTTGCTTTTATTTTAATCTCTATCAGGAAAATAAGCAAACAAAGGAAAAGATTTGACTTCTACTGGTATAGATCCCATGCTAACATGGACAGAATGCTAAGAGCTGAGTGTCAGGCTTTCCAGCCCACGTATTTGAGCTAAGAAAAGTTTATTTCCTTTTTCTTTTATTTTAACCACTCTATCCTCAGAAACAAACGTCTTCCCTTTCTTTGTGCTTTATTGGTTTGGCTGTAGAGCAGAGGTCATACACTCTGCAATCTCTGGGGAACTGTGGGCACCAGGCTGGGGAGGCAGTAAGGAGGAGTGAGGCTTGGGACTAAATGGAAGGCAGAACTACTCAACTCTGGTCCCCTGGTGTTTGGGGGGAATAAAAGCCCTACCTCATGTTGGCTGATCTTCCAATGTTCTAAAGAGGTGGTAGCGATTGGTATGTTGAAATGTAAAATACACCTATATTTGAGAACAACCTATGGGTTAAATAAAATGTATTTGCAAAGACAGTCTTGGCTAGGCGGTATCATGCCAGTTTGCCTTATTTGTTTTAGTCTAAAATTCCTAGCACAGGTATTAAAAAAAAATTTGTGTTAACTTAAAAATATAGATATTAGCAACAGCATGGCAAATATCAAAGGAGTGTTGTTTTTTTTGGAGGAGGAGGGAAGTGCTAATTTAAGACCAGAGAGAGGGGAAGGAAGTGGATGTCTGTGTGGTCTGCTTGCCCTGTGGCCACTGTCATCTCAGCAGGCGTGGTGTAGTGCCATCCTGCTTTAAGGGAATGATCCCCACCAAGATTTTTTTGCTGGGAAGATTAAATCTCTAGAAAGCAATGTGTTTGCATATTTGTTCATGCGTATCTCCATCAATTGTAAAAAAAATTAGTGATTAATGCTATTGTAACTTTTTGTTTTTTGAATTTTAAAAAATTTCTTCCTATCCATTTACAGAACTCTCCATCTTGAATGGGTAAAGAAAAAAAAAAAAAAAAGATTAGAAAGCCCCGGAAGAGAGAGAGAGAGAGATCGATCCTGTCTGTAGTTTGGAAGAGAGTTTTCCCATGGTGCCTGAGCTAACTTCAACAGGAAAAGGCACAACAGCAAATGGAAAGGGCTTCGAGAAGGCCCCTCTTCTCACACAACGACATCTCACAATTGTACCAGGCTTTTCAGTTTCCACAGTGCTCTTCACACACGTTATGCTGTTTAATTCTCACTATGACCAGAGGTACAGGTGAGATAGGTAGTATTTAGCCAGCTTTACAGATAAGAATACTCAGGCTCACAGAGAGAGAACTTGCCTGAGGTTGCAAAAGCTAATCAGAGGCCGTCACAGGCCTTCTGGGTCCTAATCTGGGGCTATTTTATTATTCTCCATAGGTTCTCATAAAAATCATCATCTTCAGAACCCCTGACCCCAGGCTTCCTTGATTCTTGATCCTCTCTCGTCCCTCCTCACTTCCTCACTATGAAGTTTTGATCACGCAGCCTATGTAAGTTGCAGTCATGTCCAATTTGAAAATGTTCCCTTATCCTGCAAGCGATTAAGAACCACTGCTAAATTCCAACTGGCAATGGCAGAAACCCTCCCTAACTTTCCAACCCCTTCCTTTGCTCCTATCTCCCTCCTTCCCTTGGAAGTCAAGTTTACCCAGAAGCTGATCTACATTTGCACTGTTTTAATTTCTTCACCCCTTTTGCATCTCTATGCAAGGCAAACTGCTTTCATTCCCACTTGCCCATTAAATCTGCTCTAGGTCATTAACAACTAATTACCTTGGGATTTCCTTCCCTGCATCATTGGATTCCCTCGACCACGCCCTACTCCACAACGTCTCTGTTGCATCTGACACTATTCTGTTCTGCCTTCATTTCTGTCTACTTCCTCTCCAGCTTTCATCTCAGACTTATCTGCTTTTGTTACTCCCTTCAATGTTAATGTTTCTGAAGAGGGTTTCTGTGGCCTTCTTCTATTCTCAACTGAAAACATTTTGCTTTGTGTCATGTAAACCTTGGGCTTCCATGTTCAACTATAAAGTGATCATCAAATGATCATCTCCAACCCAAATCCCTACCCTAATCTCAACCCCGGATATCTGGCTACCTGCTATCATCTCCTTGGGGTGGCCCACGGGACCTCCACCTCAGTACATCCCAACCAAACTCATCTTCATCTCCAAACATGCATCCCGTCTCCCTCTTCTCTCTTTCTTCCAACTGCTCTTCAAATTCTCCCGATTCTACTTTCCTAATTCTTCTCCTCTCTGACTGTATTCCTACTGCTCCTCTCCTGGTTTATTTCCCTAGTGGTTTTTCCAACAGCCTAACTGTTCTCTTTATTTTCAGACGTGCCCGGCCCACAGTGCATTCTCTGTACTGCTGCTAATTGATCTATAAAAAGTGAAACTAGGATGATTTTGCTCACCTCTGTGAGCTCCTTCAGAGGAGTACACCTTCCTACTTGGCCTTCAAGGCTGCTCGTAATCTGGTGTTCCCTCTCCCTAGCTTTCTGTCTTGTAGCTCTTCCATTTCCCACTCTGTGCTCTTGTCTAGAATGCTCCATAACTCTTCCATGCCTCTAGGGTTTTGTGTGATATTCCTGCTTCCTGCATAAATCCTCCCTGACAGGAGCCTCCCACCTTGGGTTATGTGCTACATCAAGCCCTGTCCTTGCCCCCTCTCCCATAGCACTTACCCCACTTTTATAATGTCCAGGGTTTCCCATTTGACCATGAGATACTTAGGAGCAGAGACTGTGGCTTTTATCTCTGCACTCCCAGAACCCAGCACAGATCCTGATATAAATGGGGTGCTTCATAAATTAATATTACTATTTTTATTCTGAGTATCATAAA
Organism: Eulemur rufifrons; assembly: GCF_041146395.1. NCBI lineage: Eukaryota > Metazoa > Chordata > Mammalia > Primates > Lemuridae > Eulemur > Eulemur rufifrons. The sequence goes on along the minus strand of NC_091005.1, from coordinate 13,883,614 downwards.
TACTATTTTTTCAGCTGTAAGATTACAGGCCTCCAAAATAATCAAGCTGAGGGAAATATAGCCACCATTTCCCATAGAGAAAAAAGGATTTCCTATTGTGCAGTTCTCACCTACATCAGTTTTTTGACTTCAGTCAGGTGAGAGACAAGCACTAGGGTGGTCTTTAGGTGTTTGCTGATGTGGTAGAAACTTTGGAGTTAATTAGAAGCTCTGGCTAAAGCTGAACTTCCTTTGCAGAGTTCCTGGGAGGAAACACTAAATTAACAGTTCAAGGTTACTATTAGAAAAATAGCCTGTTTCCCTGAGGTTATACCTCAGAGAGCTTATTCTTCTCCTGCTATTTCTAAGATGTTTTCACTTTCCTTTTGACCCAGGTACCTTTGCCACCTTAAGCCTGGTCATTTTAACAAATGTGAAAGCTCTTGAGGTCAGAGGACTGGTTCTTTGGATATCTTCCAGCAGCAGCAGATTCTGGGGAACTCAATTAGTACCTGGTTGAACTGAATAGTGAGAAAATCTGCTCATCACAGAATGAGAAATGTTTTCTAACTTCCCATTTTCCATGAAGCAGAAAATGGCATGATCATAATCAGTACTACCAGACCTCCTTGGCTGTCCCAAGAAATATCTCAAGACATTATTGGGAATTCCTAAATTTGGAAATACATTGATTCTTGTTATTTGCAGTAGTTGTGTTCCATTAAGTCACCACAGATACTCAATTAGTGAATACTGAACCACTGCTCCTAGGGGAAAGAGAGGGTTAGGTTCCTGTGAGCCTCAGGTCACAACATTTTCATCAACTGATCAATACATAGCCTTGTTTTATGTCTGCTTCTGTTTAAGGACTCATTGTTAAAAACATGTATTGTCACACCCTGAATATTGAACCCATGGCCAACAGCACCATAACTCGTGTCTCGAATGAAGCCTATTTAACACTTTTGTTTTCCTTGTAAAGCACATCACAACCTTCTTGCACTTAGGAACACTAGACAGTACTTTGGCACTATGCTTGGGGGGCATTTTAAATAGCAAAATCACCAAAAAAGGGCACGAAATAGGACGAATGTGGCACCATGAAAAGAACACTTGTTTCCAGTAGGAGAAAGGAAACAAGAAGGTAGAACTTTATTCGGCTTCAGCTGGGAACGCACACTGCGTTTTCGTCTCTCTGCACACGCCTGTGACAAACCATCAAAGTGCTGCAGGTATTGATTTTGGAGGTACAACTAAATTCCAGTGAGTAGGTGAATTTGCAAATACAGAACCTGTGAATAATGAGGATTGACTGTGAATAATGAGGTAATGTACACCACCAGCAGATATTGATGAAAGCATAGAGCTTTTGCTTATTTCCAAACAGAGAACATTATGATCTTTCCCACAGAACAATTCTGACTTTGAAGTCCGTGCTTTAATTTGCACAAAACGTCTACCATCTGGCAAAGGATCACCTCTGCTTTCTTAGCTCTCTGCCCATAAATCATTGCCACGCACTAGATTGTTGGGGGCGGGGCAGTGAATTTTTATCAAAGAAACAAAACTGGTTTGCTGCAGTGAGATGTGAAGACCAGGCTATCAGACTCCACTGAAAGCTGAGGAAGCCTCCCCTTGGCAGCCCCCCAGTGTTTACGACTCAAAGGTGGCTCCAGCAAAATTGCAGATGACTCGTGTCAGGCATCTGTGCCCATATACAGAGGATTACACATGATTGCCTTACAAAGTTCTTCTGAGCTTAGTCTTGCCCTCTCTGAGTCTCTTACATTTCATGCTGCAAGCAGCTATTCAGAAACTCATTTTTGCTCTTTGCGTATTGAATCCCATTTGCGGCTAAGAATGGACACAGAATTCTACAACTCAATGCTACCCTTGTCACACAAACCACAGGCACAGAGGGACGTGCATTTTAGAAGTCAGGAAAGGGGGTAGATCAGAATTTAGAGTGGACAGGGAGGAGACATGTGGCAAGATCCAGACATCAACATCTATCAGTGGGAGCTCGGGAGCTCCTTACCAGGTCTCACTGGCAGTGTGGTTGGAGTCGGTTCCAGCAGGACTGGAATCTCTGCTCCATTGTTTACTAGCTCAACGATCCTAACAACAATGACCAAACTCTTTGAGAACTGTTCCTGCTTCTGTGAAAAGGGACCTTCCTACCATCCTCTTGGAATGACTGTGAAGATTAAATGAGATAACGTACATCAAGCGCTGTGCTCAAAGTCCTGCAGAAAATACTCTGAAAATGGCAGTTATAATTGTTGCTTTTGTTAGAAATTTCTAGACTCCTAACCAGCTATCTGACTTCTGCGTCATGCTAATGCCCGGCAACAGGGAAGACTGGAGTCGAAGGGACCTTGCTCCAGGTCAACTTCCTTATTTTAGAGAGGAAAGAACAGGCTGAGCAGGCTTCGAGCAGCGCAGCATCACCTGGGCACCCAGGGCAGGGTCAAAAGGAGAGCCCAGCTCCCTGAAGCCCAGTTTGCAATTATACAGTAAAGTCCCCCGTGCCTAGATTTCCCTTCCAGATCTTTCTTCCACAACTATAAACTGTCTGCCACCCCACCCCCCACCCCACAAGCCTGGCAATGACTGCTCTGAGGTTTACTCTCTTCTTTGGCAGAAAGACTCGGTGCTAATAGCATCAGCCAAGTAGAATTTTTTAGAGCAGGAACCATTGAGCATGACTTTTTCATGTTTCTTGACTATACATATAAATAGCTATGAACAGATAATATTCACAGCGCATTAATGTAAGACAAAGCAAAAAGGGATCACAGAAGCTACAGAAGGAAGGCTCTTTTTAAAAGGGATCAATTATTTCTGCAGTTCTCTGTAGCAATTTGCAAGATGTTCCCTTGGAAAAGCCCACAGGGAAATGCCGCTGGCTATATAAACCCCAAAGCTTAGAACTGATTGCACGATAACGGGGCGGGAGAGCTATGTTGGACAAACTGGATGAGGCCGGTTCATTTCCACCAAGCCTGTCTTTCTGAGTGGATGGCAGAATTAAAGTGGGCTATTCCCAGGTGCTAGCAAGCTTGCCATCAGTGCTGGGGTGCAGGGTAGGGGAAGGAGCAAGACAGGTTGGTCCTGGGCGACCCCCACAGGAACTGGGCAGTGCCATGGCATAACAGGTCATGAGGCAGTCAGGCAAGAAGTTATAATATATCCAGAAGGACAGTGGCAATAGCAAGACAACTCATCACACGCTTGGTGAGTCCTGTTGGGGAAGCAGAGGTCAGAGCCTGGAGTGTGTGGTCGAATGAACTACAGTGGAGTTCAACCAAGGGTGCTGAGAGCTCCAGGTGGCTGCAAAGACACCAAGGTGGGAGCCAGCGTCACAGCGCAGGCTAGGCCCACCTCTGCTCAGTTGAGTTGGGTTATACAAACAGGTGACAAGATTTGGAAGCGGTCAGGCAGGCCCAGCAGGATTGGTGGGTCTTCCCCGATGTCATCATATAAGAGACAAATCCATGCTACAAATTGCTCCTGCTTGAGCACAGAACAGTATTTCTTAGTGGGTACTGGAAGGTCTGGAAGGCAAGGCAGGTCCTCCTATTTCTCCATGTCGGGGTTCTGCTCCCTCTCCATCCCTCACCCATATTGGTCCTCATTCTTTCTCACATCCAATTGAACTAATGATCAGGACGAGCTGCTGGAAGGTGTAACTTCATCCGAATATCCTCTTCGTGAAAGATCTGTGACTATATTTAATCTGCCTAGGTAATAGGTTTAAGGGAAACACAGCTGACATATCCAACCCACTGAGCTATTATATTTGCATTTTACATTGAACATGCCTGTATTATTCTCTTTGGTAGATGGAACTGACATTTCCATATGATGCTAAATTGTGAGAAGCTTTCATCAGGGCTTCGCTGCAACGATTTCACCATCCTGCAGGCATCAAAAAACATCACAGCCAATACAAACAAGTGTCTGACGCTGTGTGCTTTTTGGGACAGTCTGTCCAGTGGCTTAATTGGGGTTTATGCAACATCTCACTTGTCTAGAATCTAACTATTCAGTGACTACCTTACTTATCTAAAATTAATAATAATAATAATAAAAGCCTTCTAAACAGCCAGAAAAGCTGTCACTGAAGTGACATCCTGGAAGTTCAGGGACTGTTCAGAACACCTTGAGCACTCAGTGTCAGCTGGATGTGAGGCCTCTTTTAAGTGCCAGGTTTGAATGGTCCACTGAAGGCCAAGAAGTGTTGGAGATAATTGCACCACGCAAGACTTTCCTCCCTTGAAAGAAAGGGTTGTGCAAGCAGGATTTGGGCGCTTAGATTTTTTAGTGTGGGGTTTGCAGGAAGGTTATGTTGGTGTATAGGTCCCTGTGGGAGTGGGAGGTGGCGACATTGGTCCAATGAAAGTTGGTGTTTCAGGAGCTGAAATTCTTCTTGGTTTCTAGAGACTCCTCTGTATTTGGCTGTCACTTTTTAGAGGGTGGGTACGTGAGAACATCTGAATTGAGAAGTGGAGGACAAAGTGCTGATGAAACCTAAAGAATTCCAGGAAATGTTGCCTGTTGTCATATCAACAGAGCTTGCAAATTTAAAAGCAATGTCCACAGGGATTTCCACACCCTTGGACGTCATGGATGGAGACCCCCACGGAGGTTTGCTGGGAGTATTTTTGAGTGGCAGATGAAGGAATACTCTAGAAGGAATTCATCCTGAGGACAGAGTTGGGCCCACAGGCTTGACTCAAGAACGATGACATAGTAAGCAAAGGGGTGGGACAGATCTCGGGTACAGGATGCCTTCTGCTGTGATTTGCCATTCAGGCTAAATCCCAGGACACAGGGCTGAATCCTGGTGACAAGTGAATGGCTTGGGAACTACTTTCACACAAAGCCTCACTGAGGGATGGACCATGGGGGCCAGAAGGGCTTTGGGACCAAAGGTAACTGATTGTGGCACAAAAGTTGAGGGAAGAGCTTCTTCCCCCAGTGTAGCTGTTTCCAGGTGGTGGCAATGCCAAAGCATAGAAATGACAATGCAGAATTGTGGAAATTTCAAGCAATAGACATCCATGCTCATGGACACAGCAGTCCAAGCTGCAGTGGGCTCCCTTAGTGACCAGCACAGCAACAGGTGATATCCCTAGCTCTGGCAGCAGGGAGAAGGTGGAAGGATGAGAGACAGTGATTTTGCATGGACAGCAGCTATGAGCCCTCCCAGCTACCAGGACAGTGGCAGGAACAGACAGGCTCACAAAGATGGATACAGAAAACTTTAGAGATTGGGGTTGCCAAGAGGACTGATGTGGGCACACATGGCACCCCCACTCTAGCTTACTCCCCAGAGTACCTGGGGGAGATTTTGAGTGAGAATGCAGGTCCTACAATTGTAGGTGGTCAAAGCCACCTCCGTGAACAGGACCCTAGCTCCAACCGCTGTGACCTAGAGAAATTGGTTATGTCATGAACTTTTTCCTGGAAACCCTGTGAAGAAACGATGGGTGTCAGGAGCAAGGCACTCTGGGTGGTCAAACTCTACCTGCATGGACAGGATAACAGATGTAGAAGCTTCCATCTCTCCTCTAGTTACTACACTGCCCTCTAATTGTTGATTTACTCATCTGTCTCCTCATGCAAACTATAAGCTCCTCAAGGAAAGGGACCACATTTTATTTATCATCACAGTCCCACTTTTCAATACACTTTTCAATACACTCTCAGGTAAAGATCAGACACTCAACCAGTGCACGCTGGATGAATAAATTGAGAGATGTCATAACTTAGATGGCCCCAAATGAAATGAGGTCATGTAAATAAATGAGGATTGTGTCCAAGGACATTGTCCAGAAGGAAGGAAGTGGAGCCCCATGAAGAGTTCTGCAAGTGGTGAGGGGAGCCAGGAGGTACATTTGTAGTGTCTAGAGCTGGCCCTTCTCGGGCCCTTTCAGAACCTTCTGGAACCTCACCAGATTATAGTCCCTAGTGGTGACCTAGGTGTCCCTGAAGATACTAGGCAGAGAAGGCCATAGGGCCACACCTCAACTACTTGAAGCTCTTGGTAACTGAAGAAGTGAAAGTGTAAGAATAAGGGTCCTAATAAGGTGAGAAGAAATGACAGAGGTCTGGCTTCCTCCTTATGGCCAGGTGCTTGGAGGAATAAGGTTTGGCCAGTGAAGGGCTCCTAAGTCACAGATCTATGAGGTCTGTGTTCCCAGGCAGGACCTTCCCATCTGTCGTTGGTGCTCTGAACACAGGGCTCAGGACAAGAAGTCTGAAGGTCAGTGGATTAAGAATACAGAATCCAGGCTGCCTGGGTCTCCAAGCAGCCAGCTGGGTCATTGCCACCCACTGAACCCTCAGGTGCGGTGCTTCTGGAAGCAGTTTGATTATGCATCCTATGGGGGGCAGGTGCATCTTTCCTAGCCAAACATATCTCTTGATTAATATATATTTGTTGTTATTAAAAAAAGGAGAGAGTCATAACGCTTTCTTTCTAAAGGCTTGTATCTTAAAGCAAGTCCATACATTCTTTAGATATGATGTCCTTAAAATAAGCAACAATTTGAGGTATACTTTTTCACTCTTAGAACTTGCAACAGAGTTTGGTTACTAGATAACTAAGTTTTACATAAACTTGAAATTCTAAAGTGGTTGCTTCACTGTTGACTGGTTGAAAAACTGAAGGTTTCAGAAGTTTCATAGTATAAAATGTGGTGTCTTCAGAGGAAGATCTATCCCATTGTTTATACTCTTTAACGTATATGCATATTCGTCTCAAGTTTTTTAAGTATGAAGTGCCAGAGTCTGTGTGTATGTACATAACATGTCTGTATATATGTGCATGTGTGTGTGTATACTGTGTATAAAATGTGTCTGTGTATACGTGTGCCTGCATGTAGAGTGTGTGCATGTCTGTGTGTCTGTTATGGGCCAATGTAGGCCATAATGAGGGTCTTTACTACATGCTGAGAATGTACTAGAATGGAGTATCTGCTCTCTGTATCCCATGAGTGAGGTCAAAGATGTTACATTCTATTCTTATGCTGAAATGAAGTTGTAGTTGTTTTTTTTTTTACACTGAAAAACATGTTTTTATTTCAAAAGACTGAGTAGGATGGTACTTTAAAAAAAATAATTCAAATCATTTACATTTAAGGACCTGAAAAAAAAAGTTCAATCCATGGACCACATCTATTCTCTGGCCCAGAGCCCAAAGAATTTTCATTAGATTGAGAATTGGTTACAATTTCATCCACTTTAAGCTTTTGTTGCTCAGTATTTTGTTCTTCAGGGATAAGCTAACAAGTGTCGATGGCCACGCTGGCCTCAGTAATACGTCTCCTTTCCTTGAATGATCTATTTCAGTTGCATAATTGCCATTTAAAGATGGCCTTGCGCTTGCAGACACATTGTCAGTAAATGTATGGGGAATGCTGATACTTCCTCCACGTGGTTTTGCTTCTACAGTTAGTAACTTGTTTGAAGAAGTCTTTAACTTATTTTCTTTGAAGCCATTTGCAAAAAGAACCTATCAAAACAGTTTCCTCTCTACTTTTTTCTTGACATTATTAAAGGAGATTTTGTCCAACTCTACTAAGATTTCTTTAGGTTTTAAAGAATGGAAAAATAAGCACCACATGTTCTCATCATCAGATTGGTTTCACTGATCATCACCTAAGAGCACATTTAGGAATAACATTAATCGGGTGTCAGGCAAATGTGAGGGGGGAGGGGCTGGGTGTATACATACATAATGAGTGAGATGCGCACTGTCTAGGGGATGGACGAGCTTGAAGCTCTGATTCCGAGGGAGGGGGGAGGGGGGACAAGGGCAATATACGTAACCTAAACTTTTATACCCCCATAATATGCTGAAATAAAATAAATAAATAAATAAAAAGAAGAAAAAAGAGATTTCTTTAGGTTTTAAAAATTAATTAATGAAAATCCTATTATGGTTTCTTCAATAAATAATGCAGACATATAAGTAAGAAAAAACCAGATAACCCACAGAAAAATGGGCAAAAGACTTGAATAGGCAGACAAAACAATCCAAATGGCCAATCACTGCTCAAATTCATTGGAATTAAAGAAATGCAAATTAGAACCACAATGAGACACCATTTCCATACCCACCAACTCGACAAATATTTAAGTCTGACAATAACAAGTGTTGGCATGGGTGGAACAGAACGACAGGAACTTCACACACTGCTGGTGCCAATTGGCTCACACTTCAGTGGTGTCTATGTTGAAAGCAGCAGGTAGTTTTCAAACAGTTTTGAAACCAGGTCCTTATTTTTCTTTTCTTTCAGTGAAAACAGGTGTACTTTCCCCACACGTCTGTGGTATCATTGCCTTGACAGCCACGTGCCCTTACAATATCATTCTTTTCTGCACAATCAGGTTTAATAGCTACATATCGTAATATAATATACTAAGCATGTTGCATGTACACAGTAGGTGTTCATTGAACATTAAGTTGACACAAGCCTTTCTGTCATATAATAAAGCATTTCTGAAACAAAATAGTATTATAAATGACTATACATTCTAGCTGTCCATTTTTTTTTTGGTGTGTGTTTATTTTTTATTGTGGCAAAATTTATATAATGTGAAATTTGCCATGTTAACTATTTTTAAGTGATAGGTCGGTGGCATTAATTACACTCAAAATCTTGTGCAATCATCTAGCTGTAACCCTCATTTTTAATGTCACTTGTTAGAATCAACTTTTAGATTTCAAATTTCTTCTTTTTTTCCCCCCTCCTCCAATACAACTCCTCCTCCTTGCTACATTTTATCTTTGTCTTTGCCAGCCGCTCGGTTTCATTTCAAATCTGAGCCATGTGTATCATCACATGTGCAGGGACCAGAGATACTTCTGTGTCCTCTTCACTGCGGCCTATAGCTCTCCAGTAGCAGAGGCTGCTACATTAAACTACGGACAGTTACAACTCAAAAAAAGCAGTCCATTCTTACTAGGAACAACATAGACTCTTGATTTCAGAATCCTCTGGGACTCATGACTGGTAATCTAAAATACCAAAATTATCAGCTCAATGTCTTAGTGGAAGTAATCAGGATATTATTAATTCACCAGTTGTGTATAATTCCCAAGTTCGTCTCTCTTGCCAAACAGTGACTGAGTTAGCTGTGGCTAACGTCACACCACGAGTGTGATGGTATAATAATGATGGTGATAATCTCAGTAGCTAACACTGAGCACGGGTAGGCGCCGAGCATGGCTCTGAGCCTGGTATGTGTGTTACCATATTTGGTCACCATACCATACACAGTTATTAGCTTATTTTATAGATAAGGCAACGGAGGCTCAGAGAAGTAAATCATGTGTCTGATGTCACAGCATCTGTATCCAGGCGGGACAGTCTCAGAGCCCCGCTCTCGGGCACCTCACTATGACCCCTGTCTAAGGGTAGAGGCCAGCAGAATGTTCCACTTTGACACTCGTGGGAGGCTGGTGACTCCAAGTGAACACAGACAGGAGTAGGTTAGGAACCTGAAGAAAACATACTCACACAAACACAAATGCACATGTGTGTGCACATCTTTATTTCTTTGGGGGTCAGAGATGGGTCAGGATGGAGCTGGGAAAATTAGCCAGTCAGTAAGAAGCGGTAAAAGAAAAACTTTTAGGATAAGAATATGGTAATTTATCCAGGAGGAGATTATTTTCAGCCACTGGGCAGGAAGGGTTTGAGCATACAATGCAGAACTGCCACAGGTTTTCAGCACAACAGGGGACATAATGAAAGCTATGCTTTTAGGGAAATAAAACCACTATCAGTAAGTAGGATGGCCTGGAAGGAGAGTAGATTTGGGTAGAAAGGCCCATTTAGGGGTGTCTACAGGAACCCACAGGGAAGGTGGTGAGGGCTTTAGCGAGGGCAGTGGCCTGGAGACAGAGAGACTGAGAGAGATCGTGTAGAGGCAGGACAGACAGGGCAAAGCGGGTAGAAGTCAAACTGACTACAAGATTCCAGCCTGAAGGGTTGACGAAATGTGGGGGGCTCAAGAAGAGAAGGAGGAGAGCTGGGAGAAGAGGGGAACATACGGTGGGGAGGAGGTGCAGGCACAGAATAGGATGCTCTGGCAAGATGCACAGGGACACTGGGAGTTTAACTTGAGGAAGGGAGTCAGAGCTGGGACCTAGAGCCTCTGCAGTGCAGGGGGAGTTAAAGTCATGGAAGTAGATGCACCTTTTGTAACAACCTGCATGGAACTGGAGACCCTTCTTTTAAGTGAAGTATCACAAGAATGGAAGAACAAAAACCATACGTACTCACTACTAACTTGAAACTTACAGATCAACACTCATGTGCACTTATGGGAGTTAAATTCAACGAAATCAAGCAGGTAGGAGGGGGCTAAGGAGGGGACGGATAAATTCACACCGAATGGGTACAATACACACCATCTGGGTGATGGACACACTTATAACTTTGACTCAAACTGTGTAAAAGCAATTCATGTAACCACAATGTTTGCACTCCCGTAATATTCTGAAATAAACAAATAAACAACAACTAAACAATAACAAAAAAGAAAATAGATCAGAATGTGAAGGGAAGAAAATGAGGAGTCCCATTAAGAGTGATGGAGACAGAATCTTGCAAAACATTTATATTTAGGGGCAATAAGAAGAGAAGTCAGAAGAAATAAAGTCAGAGAGGAAGGAAGAGAGTGGAGAACAGCACAACCTGGAAGCCAAGGGAGGAGGAGCTTCAGAGGACATGGGAGGGGACAGGTGAGATGAACCGCCATGGTCATGGTCACGGAAGAGGAGACAGAAGAAGGGGCGCTGGGTTTGGCAACAGAAACTCGTAAGGAATTCGCTTCAGCAGAGCAGGGTGGGAACAGGGTGGCAGGGGCTGAGTGTCTGGTGAGAAATGAAGGAGCAACAAGTGTAGAAACACCTCGCCTGGAGATCGATGATGAGGACAGAGAGCTACATCGGGACAGCTCAAAGGGGTAGAAGGATCCAGAGAGAGGTGAGTGACCCAGGGCAAGAAGGCAATGGAGCAAAGAGAAAGAAAATGCATGAGAGAAGGGCCAACTAGAGCAACCAAAGCAGGCTGGCAGAAGGTGACTGCGAGTCCAGAGAGGAGGGGTTTAAAGAGAAAGACCTTTCCTTCTTCAACGCTTAAAGAAAGGAAAGGGTGAGGAAAGCCACAGATGTGGAGGGCGGCACAGGGGAGCTCAGGGAGCCCACGAGGGAAGGCCGTCCCCAGGCAGCAGCGAGACTGTGGGCAGGGGATAAGTGCAACCAAAGAAGAACAGGGTTGCAGTAAACACAGTGAGAAATGGACACATAGGAGACAGAAAGAGCAGTATACTGCGGGGCAGAGAGGGCCACCTGATCTGGGGTGACACACACGTTTGGTGGCTCCACTGGTCGGGTCCTATGACTTTCTTCATGCTGCACTGGGTAGGCCAGGAGCAGATGTGGAAGAAGCAGAGGGTGGAGGACACTCTGGTTTGGGGGCGAGGATATGAGGCCAACAAAGGGACAGGGGACAAGGTCACTAAAGGGCTGGTTCGGAATGCAAGAGGACTGAGAGACAAAAAAATTGGCTGGTTATAGTGGCCTTGGAGGCAACCTGCTCAATTCCTCTTTTAAGATAGCCTGCTCTGGACGCTGAGCTGATTGACAGCCTTCACTTGTCAGTGCGTCTGTGGATTCACCCAGTATCCGTTCTCTGCCATGCTGCTCCCAGTTGCTCCAGCCAATGGCTGAGAACGGTGGTGGGGTGGGGGTGGAGGACAACTGGGCCATTCCTATCTCCCACTCCCCCATGGGACACCTCTAACAGGCAACATGTGCTCAGGGACTCCTCATTGGCCTGGCTGAGATTTTTCTCTGAATTGTACCTGGTCTGAGCCTCTTCCTACCCAACCTTCCCTTCCCTTCCCTCTCTCCTCTCACAGGTGTTGGAACTGCCTGGCGCTGTGAAGGCTCTCCCTGCCAACTCTTGCTCTCTCTGACTTTAAGCTTCGCAGGAATTCCCTCCAATAAATCTCTCAAATGTCTCATTCTGTTTTGGCTTCTACTTCGTTGGAGGTCCTGAACAGACATATTTGGAATTGTTATTACTAGTGGGGGGTCTGGTGACTGGAAGGCATGGGCAGTGAGGTGTAACGACAAAGATGTGAGGCCCAAGTTCATGGGATTCTTTTTTGAAATAATTATAGATTCACAGGAAGCTGCAAAAATAGTACAGAGTCCCCCATACCTTTCACCCAGCTTCCTCTGATGGTAACATCTTATGTAATTCTAGTAGGATATTAAAACCAAGAAATTGACTTTGATATGATATTGTTAACCAGTTTATATGATTTTGTACAATCAGTTTCTCATTATATTTTCAAGTCTCATAGATCTACTCATCTCATCTTCATTGCAAAAAGTCACTTAAGTATTAGTTCCTTTCCAAGTCAGCCAGCTCTATAACCACAACTTTTGTAAGATGCATAAATAAAACTATAGGTAGAGGGACAAATAGAAAATGAGAGATGTCCGTTGAGGAAACAGTTCTCCATTCCTCCATCCCTTCATCCCTCCATCCATGTTTGTTAAGCTTTTCCTAATGCACTGAGTCTACTGCACTGGGATACTGACATCAAAATGGTAGCAGTAGCTATCACACCTCTGTTTGGGCTCAGATGCAATGAGGAACCAAGATATACAGTTGCTTTGGGAGCAAAGAATACCCAGATCTGTCCTGTGATCATTTCCATGTTGGCAGTAATTCAACTGATAGCAACCTTATGCTGAACGGCCAGGATCATGCCTTTTTACGAGTCATTGTAAAGTGCCAAGTGCATTGACATATACTTCATAAATGCTAAATAATAACAAGTCAGTGAACCTAGAAGTATTGGATTCAGTATTCGAGACATTAAACCCAAGTTATGCTGTTCTAGAAACAAGGCAAACAAATAAATCAACTCCAAATCAAATAAAGCCCACATCCATCCCAGCCAGCAGTGGGTGTAGTCTGGAATGCTCTTTATGGGTGAGTGGTTCTCTCATGAAGGGGCACTTGTTAGTATTTTACCTGACAGATCACACACAATGCCTTGTCTGTGATTTGGGAGAAGAGTTTTATATCCAACCCACAGTAGACAACGGTGACACTATATTCTTAAGGCTCCAATTCCCTTTATTTGATGCCAAAAAATAATATCTGCTGAAGCTCTGGAGAAGAGCAACAGTAACCCCACTGAGCAATTAGACTAATCCTGGTGGGGAGTCTCTGTAGGCAGAATTAGGAAAACACTGTTTGTATTTCAAAGCCAGGATTTACTTTTCCTTTAAGATGTAAGTCTCTCTAGGGGTCCTTGTGATTCCTTGAGGGTTTAGGCACACAACCTAGAAAGCATGAAATGTCACATAATCCTGTATTGGTGGCTGAATTGGACTACAGCACAGTCTGAGTGGTTTTCTGATTCACGGTCCAGAGCCCTGACCATGGTCTGGTGCTGTCTGATTTGGGATCTCTGGGCATGGCTCCTTCTCCCTAGGAGTCTGCCATCTTGGTTACACATACACACCTGATTTACCTGAACCTACATCCCCTTAGTCATTTCACAGCAATGGCACCCTTGGAACCCAAGCCCAACCCTCCATAGCAAAAGACTGATGGCACCCCCTGGGTGTAAATTAGGAGGTGATGACTACGACATCTCAGGGAGTAACACAGACTGACAAGATCACGTTTGAGCACCATCTGGGAGGAGATGCCATCCTTCAATGGCCATTTCCAAAAGAATTGTACTCTCATTCAGTGGCAGCCCAGGGGAGGGGAGTCAAGGAGCTTACATGGGACACCTAGATCTGCCAAAGAAGTGTTGAGTAGAGGACCATGTCGGCAGGGATGACGGAAAGCCAGGAATCTAAAGATAAAACAGCCATCAGGTACTGGCCTTGCTATGTCTTCTGCAAACACAAGATGATTCCAGCCAGTTTCTGCCTGATACAGGCCTACCTCATCTCATCTCACAGAACTGAATGTACATGTGAACAGAATGACGCTTTCAATGGTTAGGATGGTGGTTCTCAAACATTACCATGCACCCTAATCACCCCCGAGGAGTTTGTTAAAAAGGCAGATTTCTGTCCTACAACCTCCGAGACTCTGACTCAGTAGTTTTGGGATGAGGACTGGGAAGTGACATATTTAGCATGTATTCCAGTGATGGAAGCAGATGGACTGTCTGTCATCCTTGGAAATCATTGCTTTAAATCCACGTTCCACGGCCCTCACAAGGGTTTAGGAAAATAGCTTCAATCTAATCCAGTCCAAATTTCCAATTTTGCAGATGAAGAAATTGGAGAAGTCAAGTACCTTTCTCAAGCTTGCCCAGACGGTTACAAGCAGAAAGTTAGGACAAGAAGCAACGTCTGGTCATAGCATCCTTCGTATCACTACACTTTTCCACTTGGTGACTCTCCTGTCCTTCAAGTCCTGCTGGACATCTACACATGTTAAGTAGAAACTATACTTGAGTGCACTTGGATTATAATCCAAATGCATTATAATTATAATATCCAAATTATAATATAACCTTTGGTGATTTTTATATCCCTTGAAACAACAGGTGAGAACTTCAGTGTTACCAAAGCAAATATCAGAAAAAATAAATTCACAAAGAAGCTCCACCTACCTTCTCCGAATCTATGGTGAGGAGTGTGACAGCAGGGACTCAAAATTGTCTTCGGAACAAGCACAGTGTCTGTGTTCTCTGAAGCAGAGCCTACAATAAAGCAAAAAGCACATAGTTGCAAGAGAGTGTATGTATTCCTGACACTGCAATAAAAGAACAGTAAGTGCTTTCTGCTAGCTGTGCTGGAGTCAAACAAGATTTAAGTGTCATAATTGTGCTCATCATCTTTAGGTCAATACCTCACTTTACTTTGTGTGGTCATTGTCAGTTTACACTGAAGAGTCCTGTGTCTCAGCAAATTCCAGATATAACTTGACAAGGGCCATTGGAAGATGAGCCCATAGGCTGGAGTCTGAATTATGAGGGGACCCCGCCAATATGGGCTACAAGGCTCTGAGAACTTGTGATTCACTTGTTTTTTGGTTCTTCTCTTTAGATAAGGTAGTGAAAACCCAACAGGCCCTCATTTCAAACAGAGGAGTCAGAGGAGGTATGCTAAGAACAGAGACCAGATTTTCATGATTTGAGAAGTTGTACCCATGGACTGGTTGGTTGATTGACTCATTCATTCATTCTAGAACTATTTATGAAAACTTTCTATGTGCCAGAGTGGTTGTTTTATTTGGTAAGGTGGTAAGTTTTAACCAACATGAAACTGACTGGCTGAAAGGAGGGTAAATACTTGTTACTAGGTCCTGTAGCCATTTCATAGAAAGGCCACGGCCTGACAACCTTACGTGTCATAGAAGCGAGAGCACTGAACGGGGAGTCAGGTGGCCCTGATTAAGTTCCTGGTGACCTTGGGCTATAGGAGGTGTTTCAACCTTAACACTACTGAGATTTGGGGCCAAATAGTTTTTTTTGTGTGTGTGTAGGCTGTCCTGTGCATTGTAGAATGTTTAGCTGCATCCCTGACTCCTACCCACTAGATGCCAGTAGCATCTCCTCACCCCCTAGTTATGATAACCAAACATGTCTCCAGATATAGCCAAATGTCCCCTGGGGGCTAAATTGTCCCCAGTTGAAAACTGCTGGATTATATTAATAACTACTATTTTTGAGCACCTCTTAGGGACGTTGTCCAGGGCTTCATATATATATCTTCACACTCAGTCTTGACACCTGCTTTTCCAAGCAAGCATAATTATTTCTGTTCTGTACATGGTGAAACTAAGGACTAGAGATGTTCCATCCAATGTTACACAACTGGCAAGTGTTGGAGGAGATTTGAATCCAGGATGATTTGACTTCAGGGCTCATGTTCATTGTTCCCCACTATTTTCTTTTGCTAAAATATATTTTAAATGTTCGGAAAAGTACAGGGAATAATCTAATAAGTACCTATGTCCTTAGCACCCCAATTTAACAAACACTCATATTTTTGTCTTATTTGCTTTATATCTATTTTTTGGACAATAAAACATTATAAATAGAGATGAATCTCCCCTTTAGACTTCTTGGTCCTGTCCCTGTCACTTTCTTCCCCCAGATAACCATTCTGCTAATGCTGGTGCTGTATCCTCTTCCGGAAAGATATTATACTTTTCTTACACGTATGTTGAGTATTCTCACAAATGATATGTAGTACTCTAAAAAATGTGCATAAAGGGTATCAATTCTTTTGTAATTTGCTTTCTTTAATCAAGTTTTTGAGGTTTTTCTATGTTGGAACTACAGTTCTAATTCCTCTGTTTTAATTGCTGTATCAAAATACATAGACCACAATGTCTTCAACCATTCCCCATGTGGTGGACACTTGGGTTGTCTCCCGTTTGTCACTGTTACGTGTCGCACTGCGGGGAGCATGGCTGTGTGTGTCTGTGCACACGTGTGAGTGTTTCCCTAGGAAATACAGCTACGTGTGGGATTCCTGGGTTGCAGGATGTGCACATCTTCAACTTTATTAGATATTGCTAAATTGCTCTCCAAAATGATTGTACTAAATTACACTCCCTCCAACACATTAAGAGAGTGTTCATTTCTTCACATTCCTGCCAACGTTCAGTATTTTCAAACTTTATAATGTTTGCCAGCCTGATTGGGGTGAAATAGCATATAATTATTGTTTCAAAAGCCTGTGTTCGTAACCACTACTCTTACTGTCTACACTTCCTGAAGCTTCGGTTATGTAAAATAAAGAAAATACCTTTGCCTATTCCTAGGAGTGGTAATAAATGCTCCCGGTGTAATGTGTGAATGCACTGCGTAAACATGAAGTGCCACTTTTGTACATTTCTGGTGGTGGGAGAGAAAATGTGCACAATTTCTACAGCAGGCAATTTGACAAAATCTAGCAAAATTTCAAATGTACACGTATTTTTCTCGAACTTAAAAAATTATTTCAAAGTTACAGAAAAGTTGCAAAAATAGTAAAAAGAATTTCTATATACCTGGATTATCTAAATGTTAACATTTTATCACATTTGAATTCTAATTCCCTGTATCTGTATGCATGCATATGTATATGTACACATACATTATTTTTCCAATGACTTTACCTCTGAAAATGTTCTAAAAACAAAGACACTGTTATATAACCATAAAAAGTTGCCAAAATCAGGAAATTAATATTGATATAAAACTATTATCTAATCCACATATCTTATATAAATTTTATTCATTTTTCTATTAATGTCCCCCATAGTAAAAGAAAATATTTTTTTCTTTTTCCAGAATTCAATCTAAGATTATTTCTTGCACTTAGTTGTCATGTCTCTTTAATCTCTTTTCATAGAGAATAATTCTTTAGTCTTTTTTGTGTCTTTCAGGACCTTGGTATTTTTTAACAGTACTGGTCACTAGTTTTATAGAATAGTCTTTATTTTTGGTTTGTCTGATGTTCTTTCATGATTAGATTCAGGCTATACATTTTTGACAACAATATCACAGCAAAGATGTTGCATGCATTGTATGTCAGTTTGCCCTGTGAAAGGTGATGCTATTTTGATCACCTGGTTATGGATGTGTCTGCCAGGTTCCTATTGTTTCTTTTATAATTGGTAAGTGGTTTTTGGGGAGGTATTTTGAGACTCTGTAAATATCCTGTTTATAACAGCATGGACCCATGGATTATATTGTGTTATAATGCCAATTAATCATTATTTATTTTGATGCCCAAAATGCTTCATGCTTGGCCAGTGGGAGCCCCTTCAGGCTAGAGTTTCTGTGTCTTCTGATATGTCCTCATTTCTCTTTGAACACTTGTTTACTTCCTGGCCCAATAAGACATCCCAGCTTCATCTTAGGCCTTTCCAGCTCCCGCGCTGGAAGTGGCCACTTTGCAAGGAGCCCTGGCTCCTTTCTAAAGTGCAGAATGGTATTTAGAGACCAAGATCTGGGTGCTAGGTGTGTTCTTTGTTATTGGTGCACCTAACTTAAGCTAGCAATTTCTCTTTCAGGAATTCCTGCAACAGATGTACCCACACATTTGTCAAAAGATTTATATGCAAGATTATTAATTGTAGCATTGCAGAGAATAGCAAAAGATTAGACATAACCTAAAGATCCATCAATAGATGACTGGTTAAACAAACTATTTAAATCCATACAATGAAACACTATGTGTCCATGAAAGATTAAGGAATTATTTTAAAAACATATTGTTACATTTAAAAAAATAAAAATATACAGCTGCGCATCTAGTATGTTACCATTTATGTACTATTAAAAGGGGAACTCTATACACAAATACATGCACATGTATATGTGCTTGCTAATAAATGCATAAAATATCTCTGGAAAAAGAGGGATTAGTGCAGGGCCCGGGGAGCTGCCGGTTGCAGGACCCCTCCTGTCTCACCTCTTACTTCACAGTCTCCAGACCCCTGCTATTGGCTGCACAAATCACACTACTGTTAAATTATTTCTGTAAGATTAGAAGGGAGAGGCGCGTACCTGGTGGCCCTGGCTTCAAGGTGCCGGCAGCAGGGGAAGAACAGCCAGTGAGAGCCAGGGAGGGAGTTTCTTGAGTCATAGGACCCCAAGTTTCACTCTCCATGCTCCTTTTCTCCCTCATCTCCCTTTACTTGGCTTTTGTGGATAGTTTTTGCCTCCCTGTTCCCTCAAGGTACCCATATCCACTTCTAGAAAGAAGTGAAGGGTTTCTTGGTTCCCATTAAATTTCATGCCTGTGTCCTCCATTCATTCCCTTTCCCTTCAAGCTTAGGGAGATTTCACTTTGCTCTTTGACAACTTTCCTCCTAACTGCCCTCCTACAGGTGATTCTAGAAATGCCAGGCTCCTGACGAGAGCCCCAAGATTCTCCCAGTCAGAATCTTAGGAGGTTCTGGTATCCCTCTATTGCCAGGAGGCCAAAGGCACATGGACAAAGGAACAACCTGGCCTTGGAGACAAGGGTGGAAGCGGTTGGGGACCCGGACATCCTGGGGCTGAGCGGCCATCACAGAGGGAAATGTTGGTGGGCAGAAGTGAGCTAGGTCAGCTTTGCCACAGTTTCCTTCTGGCCAGGGCTGGTTTCCTCGATGCCCAACTTGGTGCTGGATGCAGTTTTCACAATTCCATTGCCCTTGAACGCCAAAATGGTTTTCTGTGAATGGTAACTTTCTACATAGGACTCTTGGAATAAGCTGTGGTGCCTTGGCTATGTCACTGGAACAAAGTGGTTTCAACCACTCCCATCAGCCTGCCAGGTATTTGGTACTTTGGAGAAATACTTTAGATGAGGAAGGAGGAAATCTCTGTGTTGTCATCCTGGAAACGCTGGCCCATGACCTCATCAGCCCCTCTGGAATTTCCTTGGTAAGTTTTCAGTCTCCAATGGGGATCGTCCACTTTGATGGGAGAGTCTGAGCATTTGTATAAAAATGGCCGTAGTGATGTGAAGCATTTTGACAGGCGATAGAGCAAGGTAGTCCAGGTCTATTCTGTACGTGTGTCAAGGTTTGCTGGCCAAAGCACAAAGCATCCTGAAGGGAAAAGCAAGAGTTCCCCAGGACAGTAATGAAAACGTGAAACAGCCACTGGGCCTCAGTGTCACATGAGCTACTCCATCTTCAGCAGGAGTTTCCCAAACCTGCCCCTTTCTCCATTGCCAACAGAAAGTAGAGGAACCAGGGAAATCGAGCGGTCAATTCTGAAAACAAACCACTTCCTCTTTACAGAAGAGACTGAAGTTTTTCAAGAGAAAGATCTAGCTGTTCTCCAATTCATCAAAATGTGGCAGGGCAGTGACTGCAGATGCAAATGTGACCTTTAGGTCCTACAGGCAAAGACAGTCCTCACAGCCTATACCCAGTAGGCAGCTGAGTCTGGGTTCTTGTCTGAAATCTAGTATTTTTATAAACTGTTGTCACAAATTCTGCATTTTTGAGGGTAGGGTGGGGAATGCAACCACTACGAATTTTAAAGAACCTTTCTGAAGCAAGCTTACATATGAGATAATATCTACACTTCCCCTTTGAGATTCAAGAATTTATGGACAGCTGTGAATTACCAGGTGTCATGAGAGATGTCACCTAGAATGTTCACGATGCTTCTGTGAAGGAGTAATAGTCATCAACTTGTCCTCATTTTAAAGATGTGAAGACAGACTTCAAGTGCTTCAGGGGCTTGGCCATGATTACTTGGCTATTAAGAGGCAGAAAGGAGATTTGAACCCAGGTATCTTGACTCCAATCAAGCTTTCAGTACACTTTCAGGATACCCCTGGGGTCCACTGCATGGTGATGAAAAGGCAAAAGCACAATTTGTGGTTTGATCATATTTTTATGAGAGCCTCAGGAGCATGGTATCATTGAAGGGGGAAAAATATATATATGGCAGGTGAGCTTGACTGGGATTAGGAGAAAGGGCAGAAGGAGAAGGGGCTTCTGATCCATCTTTCTCCTGCATCAACGTGTACTCCCTTTGGTTCTGTGGACTACACATTCCCTTTGTGACTCCTTCTTGCATCTGGGCACAGGGTCTTGGGGGGCATCTTGCTCACACAAGGAAATACATGGCTTCAGCATGACCACCCCCAACTGCATTGGGGCAGCTGGGTTTCAGGGGAAGGGAGTAATTCTGATGAGGTTTGGAGAAGTGGGGTTTGGGCATACAGAGGAGTCCCCCGTGATGACTCACCAGGCTCATGTCTGTACTAATCTAGCATCCCGGCCTTGACAAGGGAACATGTACTAACTCATGGGCATTTTTATGCAAAGGGGACACGCCCAGATGACATCAGGTGGTGGCTTCCTTGCTACAGGATGCCTTTTCCCTCCTGTGCTCTGATCACCCGCCAGGAATTCTTTGCAACCGGCAACCGCTCCACCAGCAGGCATATCCAGCCTGGGGTAGCCTCGAGGGCAGCTGGGCTAGAACTTTGGAGCAACCCGGCGTATCCATGTAGATTCCGGAAGACTCAGCACTGCTGCTTCCATTCATCTTCCAGATGACAGGTACATTTCCATTAAGTGAACTTGCTCCTTATTTTATTTTTTCCCCACAGTTTTATTTTTAGCTAAAGTATTATAGAAGTTAATTAAGGACTCCAGGAAGGGCATTGATTTTTTCAATTTGTGAAGTCCCCTCATCATCACTAGTGCATCTGTTGATAAAAATGGACAGTGATAGGAATGCTGTTATTGTCCCCATCATTATACTTGGAAGATTTCAGAAGTTTTGATTTACCAGATAGTTCCACCTCCATATGGCTCTGGTGAGGGGTGGGAAGACAAGAAAGAACAGGAAATAGGATGTGGATAAATATTTTTTTTCCCCACAATAAATGACTGAACTTACACTCTATTTCCTAGACTGCGTTATTTAAGTGTGGTGGTATGAGTTAAACTTGGCCCACAGTTGGCTTAGCTTGAACACAATCATTCCCTTACAGAGGAGGAGACTGTCTGTACCGCAGCATTTTGGGGCAAATGCTTTAGAATGTGGCACGTTGTTTCTCTGTCTACCTCCATGTGCATGTGAAGAGCAGAACTGAATGCAAGTGCCGAGTGTACTGCTGGGGAGGAAGAGGGGTGTGTGGTTGCCCAGCTACCCAGCTAGAATCACGTCCCCGTCCCCTACCCACAGGAGACTGATGTTTAGACAAACTCGTTCTCAGCTGCCGGCTCAGTGCCCAACGCAGGGTATGGCTCTGAATGGCTCTGGCATCTGTTTTGTCTTGCCTCATGCCCACATACTGGGACAGCTTGTTTTCCTGCAATAGCAATTAGCACCGTGGTAAATGCCTTGTGCTCCGCACTAATTCAGAAGAATAAGCATGTCGCACTCTGCCAAGAATTACAGCTAATCACGGAGGGCTCCGGGCACACCTGCCCTTTCATCAGCCCTTTGTTTTAAAATGAGGGGTTGGTGCAACCCGAAACATTGCATTCTCCCCTTGGTCAGGGATAACCATGGAGACCCAGGGGGAACCTGGAGGGTGGCCTGGTTGCCATCCCTGAGACGTCCTCCCTACAAAGGAACACAGTGAGCAGCAGGAAACCCAACCAGCTACGTATAGAGGGGCAACTGTGAACAGGGTGGGCCCAGGCAACGCTCTACAGATATGCAGAAGCCTGGCCATCGCAGTGCCCACCATCGGAGACTGCTCAGAAGCCACCGTGGGTGCAACATTTGGGAATAAAGACCTGGGCTGACTCCACGTTTGGGCTGAAAAGCTCTTTGGTTATTATTTCATTTTATCCTCATCATCTAACTTAGCACCTGTGTTAGTTCTAAGGATGCACCTTTTGTCCTAATTTGGTATTTATCATTTATTTGGTATTTATCATTTATTTACCATTTATTGATTTTAGTTTTTTTTTTTTAAGTCAGGCTTTTAAACTTACATGCAGGAAAGTTCTCCCCTTTAAAGTATGTAGTTCTATGAGTTTTGACAATGTAAATAGTCAAGTAATCACCGTCACAATCAACTTATAGAACAGTTCTGTCCTTTTCCTGTCAACTCGCCTTCCCTGGCCCCAGCCCGGGGAAACTGCTGACCTGATTTTTGTCCCTATTATTATTTTTCCAAAATGCCATATAAATGGAATAATTCACTAAGTATTTTTTTGTGGTTAGTGGTTTCTGGTTTCTTTGACTTTACATAGTGCTTTTGAGATCCTTCCATGTGGCCTCGGGTATCAGCAGTTTGCTCCTTTTTATTGTTAAGTGATACCCTATGGCAGGGACACTCCAGTAACAGACGTCTGGATGGTTCCCACCTGTTAGCTTTTGTGAATAATGCCGCCATGAACATTCATGTACACGCCTTTGTGGGCATGTTTTTATTTCTCTTGGGTTAATACTGAGGAATGAAATTGCTGGCCCCCGGCATATGTTTAACTTGAGAAGAAACTGCCCAAATATTTTCCAAGGTGGATGTACCATTCTGCATCGCCAGCAAGAATGTATGTAAGTTAACACTGCTCTACCTCCTTGTCAACACTTGGTATTGCAAGTTTGGACAATTTTAGTGATTCTAAGTATCTAGAAAGAACTCACAGTGATTTGAGATTGCATTTTCCTAATGACTAATGATGCTGAGATTCTTTTCATGTTATACTTTATTTTAAAAATCACTTTGAGTCTCCTCGGCCCAAATTCTTGTCGAGGACAGTTCTCATACAACTTATTTGAGTAGGGATGTGTCAAATCACTCCCACATGCCTACAAAAATGCAACATTTTGTTACATTTATCTAATGTATAGTGATCAAGTCAGGGTATTTAGGGTGTCCATCACCTGAGCACAGTACATTTTCGTTAACTATAGTCACCCTACTCTGCTATTGAACGTTGAATTTATTCCTTCTATCTCACTGGATGTTTGTACTCTTTAAGTCACTTCTCTTCATCCTCCCCTCTCCCACCCTCACCTTTCCTAGTCTCTGTTCTTTGTCTTTCCACTCTCAACCTCCGTGTAATCCATTCTTTTTAGCTCCCATATATGAGAACATGTGATATCTTTTTGTGCCTGATTTCATTTAAGATAATAACCTCCAATTCCACCCATGTTACTGCATACGACAGGATTCCATTCTTTTTCATGGCCAAATATTATTTCATTGTATATATACACCACATTCTCTTTATTCATCCATTGATGGGCACTTAGGCTGATTCTATATCTTAGCTATTGTGAATACTGCTGCAATAAACAATGTGAGTGTAGGTATCCCTTTGATATACTGATTTCTCTTCCTTTGGGTAGATACCCAGTTGTGGGATTTGCTGGATCAAATGGTAATTCTATTTTTAGTTTTTTTGAGAAATATCTGTACTGTTTTCCATAATGGTTATACTAATTTACATTCCTACCAACAGTGTATAAGAGTCCCCTTTTCTCAGCATCCTTGTCAACATCCGTTATTTTCTGTCTTTTTAATAGTTGCCATTCTCACTGGGGTAAGATTATATCTCAGTGTGGTTTTGATTTGCATTTCTCTGATGATTTGTGATGTTGAACATTTTTTCTTATACCTGTTGTGGTGGCTGTATTTCTTACAGTATTATTACTGACATGGTACAAATTTGCATAAACTGAAATTAGTAAAAATATAAAGAAATTATATCCCCCCATTTCTTTGGTTCTTTTTAATTATATTTTAATTTTTTAATTCTTTTTTTGCTGTATATATTTTAACTGTATAAATTGATGTTTTGATATATAGAGTGAAATGGTTTCTCTGGGTCTTAAATGTAATCTTATATTTCTGCTGTGGCTATTTTCTTATTTTTTCAAAAGTAGAAAATAATTTCATGCTGACACAGGAGAACCACTTACGACAATTCTCAAGTTCTCTATGAATGTGGGAAATCTTTGTTTACATGAGGGAAAATGAAGTTTTGGGGATGGGACCAACATTTCATCATATGGACCAAGTCAAGGCTATTTCAGAAACTGCTATGTCCTTAGGACCCTTCTCTGTCATTTTCCTTTCTACTTCCCAAGGTTTAGGAGGAATTTCTGTTGATTAGAATAGGTCGAATATGTATAAAATACCAAGCTTTTTTTTTTTTTTTAAAGGAAAGATACTATAGAAACTGAAAAAATGGTTAAATTATATAATGTATTTTTGGTTTTCCTGAATTGTTTTCATTAAACACACTGGCAAGATCCTTAAGATGAGTAATTACATCTCACACTTTAAAAATTTGTCTCAAAAGGACTTGCTAAGGGCTTGACAAACACTTGCTAAGTTGACTTACAAAACATTGTTGGCACCATCTCAGCACTTTCATCATGACAAATCTCAGGGCTGACAAACTGCATGTTGATGTCCTTGTTTTCTATCTAATGAAAATATTTAATTTTCAGAATGAACTGAAAGTCACCCCGAGTTTACTTAATACCAACCTTGCCTAAGATGACAAATCATTCTCAAGGGCAGCACTGTGGCTCCAGAGTCCCAGAGCAAGGCCAGTCTCTCTGGCTTTTAGCTCCACATGTCACCCTATTTGTCTTTCTTACCGGGTACATGAAATCTTTATTAAAATCCAAAAGTGTGATACTGTTTCCCTTAGGGTCCACCATTTTTGGAGGGGAGCAAGTTTCTAAATTGTAGATGAATTAAATTCTCATGACTTTGTTCACTTTGCAGTTGTCACCCAATGAAAGCATTTCTGTCTGTAGGTCACCAACGTGCCTAACAAAAGCTGGGCGAGCAGTCACTGAAGATTTTCTGATTCACTCGTCTGAATTCATCTGCCTTGCTTACGGTGGAAAGACAGATGCAGCTTGCAATTTTTGTGTCCACAAGGAAATATTTTTGGGTGCTTTATTCTTTGCCGTTAATTTGGTAAATGATCATTTAAACCCAAGGAAGAAGGTTATAATTATTTAAGCTGAATAATTATAAACATGTGGATCTTGATATTCTACTCAGTTAAAATAAGGTTTTTGTGATTGCTGTTGTCAGTCTCCTGTTAAATAACTTTATGATCATCATGTTATAGTTTCAGAGTCAACAGTGAGTCAATCCCAGCATGCTTGTTTTTGGCAAAGTGTTCATAATACTGGAAGAAATTTAGAGGACAGCTTCAAAGAACTTTCACCTGTCTTTTGTTTTTCCTACTAAAATGCGGGGCAACCCCACACTTCTCAGCTGAATATGATACAACTTTGTTTCAGTCTTAACTTTCCTGTCTATGTGTCCCATGTAACCTTTACAAATCAGGATACTGGTCACCTTACAGATTTTTTTTCTCACCTTAGAGTTAATTCATTTTGCACAAAGTTTAAGCTATCACAGAAGTTTTGATTCCAGTGAACCAGTCAAAAGTATTGGCTTTTCCCTCCAAGGAGTTTTTAGAAAATTGAGTCCCAGATGCTAATCAGGTTTTTGTTACCAGATATCCAAAAGATGAATATATCTGTCATAAATAAACCTATTGGGCATTTTATTCTACTAGGGGTTAGCAGTATACAATGTATTTATAGTTTATCACATATTAGGGATCTGAAAATGATATACTGTTTGGTTATAAAGAAGAAAAGGACCAGCTCATATTCATTAGAATAGTGTCTTTTACATTGAGAAAATTATTTTAAAACAAAGGTAATGAGGAACCCAGTGGGAATTGCTACCGAACTGTCTAAGGTATACCATACTGAGTGATTCCCTAGTCTCGACACTTCTCCTGGTCTTATACAGCACTATAAAGGCAACCAGATCTTTTCATTCACGTAGTTTTGCATCTTCTCAACAGTGATATTATTCTTTGTACGAAGAAGCTTGGCAGGCATGGGAAACCACCTCTAAAGCAGAACAGGCTCAAGACATGAAGACAGATAGCTGCAGCTTGAAGGAGGTTGCATGAAATATTAACCCTGCTCCTCTCAGAATCGAGTCTTGCATCTGAGCCAAAGGAGCAATCGCCAGCTCCACAAGTAAGACACAGCAGCTAATAAAAAAGTATCTAAGATGCTCCTGTAATCTGCTGGAAACAACTATACACGTTAGAAAGGTTTGTGGTAATAGACACATAGACCAATGGAACAAAATACAGAGCCCAGCAATAAACCTGTGTGTAGATGGTCAACTAAATGTCAACCAGGATGCCAACAAGAATAGACGATGGGAAAAGGATCATCTTCTCAACAAATGATGCTGGAAAAGTTGGACATCCACATGCAAAAGAATGAAATTAAACCCTTGTCTTACACCATAGATAAAAACTCAAAATGGATTAAAGACTTAAATGTAATAAGACCTGAAACTATGAAACTCCTAGAAGAAAATACAGGGGAAAAGTTCCTTAACATTGGCAATGATTTTTTGGCTATAACACCAAAAGCATAGACAACGAAAACAAAAACAAACAAGTGGGATTATATAAACTAAAAAGCTTCTGCATGGCAATTAACAAAATAAAATGGCAACCCGTGGAATGGGAGAAAATATTTGCAAACCATAGATTCGATAAAGGTTTAATATCCAAAATACATAAACTCATACAACTGAAAAGCAAAAAAAGAAAAAGAAAAAAAAAAACCCCAAAACCCAAACCCCCCCAAACCCAAAACTATGATTAAAAAATGGGCAAAGAACCAAATAGACATTTCTCCAAAGAAGATAAACAAGTGATCAACAGGTATATGAAAAGTTGCTCACCATCACTAACCATCAGGGAAATGCAAATCAAAACCACACTGAGCTATCATCTCACACTAGTTAAGATGGCTCATACTAAAAAAACAAAAGGTAAGTGTTAGTGAGGATGTGGAGAAAAGGGAACCCTTGTGTACTGTTGATGGGAATGTAAATTGCTACAGCCATTATGGAAAACAGCACAGAGGTTTCGCAAGAACTTAAACACAGAACTACCATATGATCCAACAATCACACTATTGGGTGTATATCCAAAGGAATTGAAATCAGTGTGTTGAAGAGATACTTGCACTCTCAAGTTCACTGCAGCATTCTCAACAGCCCAGATATGAAAACAATCTACATATCCATTGATGGATGTTTTCTCTTATCACCAAATCTTTTTTTTCTCTCTGCACTCACCATGATTAATTTAAGGCTTTTCTTAAATTTCACTTTTGCGAATCATATTTAATCCAATAGTCTTTGCTATTCTAATTTATCTGCGAGTCCTTTAGCAGTGTTGTTTTGGTCCTCAATTTCTTTCTTTAACTTTTCAGTCATTCTTCTCTTCTTGTTTCATTGTTTTATGATCTTCGGTCTCCTTTAAAAAAAAATGTTGTTTCACTGTTTACTAATGTGATGCAGTTGCATAGGACTGTCTTCTTTTCCTTGGCTCATGTTTTCTTCTGCATTAAGTCCTTCATTTGCTCTTTTTGTGTTCAGTTTCATTCATTCAATATTGATTTATTATCTATTTATTGATTGATTATTGATTTATTGATTATTGATTTATTGATTGTGCCAGGCACTATTCTTAATGCTAAGGAAAGACCTGTTAGGGGAACCAAGTTCCTGACATCATGGACACCACATCTCAGACAGAGAATCAGACAACAAATAAATAAATATATAATGAAACATCAAACACAGTAAACATTTTGGTTTGTGGGCTCACTGGTCAACTACGCAACTCTCAACTACTCAGTCCTCAACTACTCAATCTGCCATTGTTATGCAAAACAAGCCACAGATAATAGGTAAACAAAAGAGTGTTGCTATATGCCAATAAAGTTTTGGTGACACTAGATTTCAGGCAACTATTTACGTTTACCAATATTATTCTCATCCTCTTTTTGGTAGTGCTTCCTGAGGACATGCTAGTTACTGATGTTAGGACAATGAGGTACAAGATCCTGGGAGGGCAAGTGAAAAGAGTCTTATGATTGGCCCCAAGGATGTGTGCAGAGTCCCTTTCCTTCACGTGCAAGTATTTCAAGACCAAGAGAAAGGGGGTCATTTTGGTCTCTTCTGCCCATGCCCCATTTCTGGGTGCCAGTGTGAGAGGACTTCAAGGTTGGAATTTGATACTGGCTTCATCCTGGAACTCTCTAGGCCTGGTCCTGGGGTAGTCACATGTAAGAGAACATGGGCATCCCCAACAAAATTCCCTAAAGGTGTAAGAGGTCAGAGGCATGTTGCAATGACACCTGCTGACTTAGTACTACTTCTACTGCCTGATTTCTTTTATGCACATGGTAGACTTTAAGCATTTATCTGTCAGCTTATTTTCCTAAGGCCACTAAAATTCTTTTTATAATACATGCATTTTAAAATTCTTATTAAAAAACAGTTTTTATTCATTGCAGAGATGAATGCAGATAGGCAAAGAGAAGAAAATAACACATGATCCTGAATCTGCCCCCCACCCAAGATAACCAATGTTAACATTTTGAGATATATTGTCCCAAATATGTTTTTATATAGATATATAAATCTATATCAAATATTAATATATATTATAAATCTATATAATATAGATAATATATATAAATCTATATCAAATATTAATATATTAAGTGTATTATTACATACTAAACATTAAAATGGACTTGTATTGAATATCTAGCACTCTTACCTCTTAATAAGTAATACACAATGACAATATGTAGAATACAAAATGCTCTCAAATCGGTCTGTTTTACAATTTGCTTTTTGTATTTGCTAACGTATCACGAAACCTTTTCAAAGTCTCTAAGTGGTCTTTTTGCAATGGTTGCATAGTATTCCACTGCCCAGATGTACCATAATTTATTTGAGGAATCACTCATTTTTGGGAATTTACTCTATTTCTATTTTTCTCAGTATTATAAACAACACTGAAAGAATATCCTTTCATCTAAACAGAGGCATATATTATTTTTCTGATATGCACTTTGTAACAGAATTCTTCTTTATAAATATATTTTACCTTGTCTGGGCATTTGTCTCATTTTTGTGTCAGAAATTTGGTTCCAATGCTTGAGAAATTCTGGTTCCCTTTGCTAGGTGTGGTTGGGTGGGAGGAGATGCAGGCAAGCCTGGATTAGGATTAGGACACTGGTGCTCTGTGAGGCAGGACCCACAAAGCGAAGAGACCCACGTAACCACTTGAAGAGATTAAGGGATCCAGTCGAGGGTAATTGTGAGAGCTAGAAATCCCATTGTGACCATTACTACCTAACACCAGGAGAGCACCATTAAACCATTAAATACTAAAAATGGGCCTGAAAAAAATCCAAAGGGTGTCGCCAGCTGACAAAGGGCACAAAATTCATAGTCTAGGTTGACATTTAGCCCTTAACACACCATGACAGCATAAGACTCCATGGGGTATGTCGGAACGGGGGGGTGGGGAGGATTCGCTGAAACTCTCCCTTCTTTTGCTGTCTGTCGCTCTGCCTTATGTAATAACATTACAGAAACCTTTGCATGAAGACCATAAAATGCATATTTTTTGACATATGAAGGCTCAGCCGGTCAAGTCCATCAGGGAAATATATACCGAGACGGGTGGAGCTCTCCCATCTTATTCATATTTATACTTTTTATGTAAGCCCCTGTTATTTCCCTGAGAGTCTAGGATACAGCAGGCTCTAGGGAAATAAGTATTGTAAAGTTGGCAGGTAGAAGGGGTTTTTGGCTGTTGTTTTTCAAACATATTACACATATTTTTACATTATTAAAAACACACGCACACACACGACACCATTTCCCCAGAAGCCTCTTCGGCTGACTAGCGTCAGGCCTGGTGATTTATAAGATTGTTTGCATATATTATATTTTAAAACACATATTGCTTTTGTAAAATGTGTATTTATTATACATTTTGGAATTCATAATATGTGCTGGAAAAGCAGCCTCAGCTTTGCCGGATCTGAGACAGTCTGTCACGCGAACACATTTCTGGAAGCGACTATCATACAAATGCTTCAGACAGGGCCAAGCAATTCTTCCTTTGCAGCTCCCAGGGTCTGTCTCTGTCTTTCTCTCTCTCTCTCTCTCTCTCTCTCACACACGCCCCTTCTCCCCCTTCCCCTGTGTGTCACACCCATACAAATAAGAAAAACAGTAATGGAACAAGAGCCCCAGAGGAAAGGTCTGTTAGGAATAAATCTGATTTTCAAGGCTGCACAAAAATCACCCTCATGAAAAGCAGAAAATTCTGAACTCTATAGCCAGGGCTGCCCCAGATTAGGGAAATAGCTCTGTGAACCCCTGTGAAGTGTGTGCTTCAAATTCCCTGAGCTGTGACCCTGAGTACAAGAGTTGAATCTGAAATCAAATTGTGCGGTTGGTGGTCGGTGTAGAGGAAGAGTGTTCCAGACCCTGATGGCCTGCGTAGGGCTGTGCGGGTCGGGGTGTGTGGTGTGAGCCAGCACCAGGCTCGGGCACACTCCAGGAGAACAGACATCTGCACTCACTGTGAGCCCCATTCCATGGAGTCTTGTGTCCATCCATTTCCTGCCTCTCCCAGGACTGAGAACACTCCACTGAGCGCCGGGCGGCAGAGGTGGCCTGCCCGTGCCCCCATTAGTGCTCTGACCCTGTACATTTGCTCTTACACACTCAAGTTCAGCGGGGAGCCAGAGGGGAGGATGGGGGTCTGGCTGCCTGGCAGCATCGCTGCCGGGCTCTCCTGCCTGCCACCGAACACAGGGAGGGGGGAAAAGAGACGGAAAAGAGGCCTTTGAGAGCATCCAGCATTATTTCCCAAATACAAATCCGGCCAGGGGAATCCAGGGCTCCCAGTCCCAGACAGAAGCTGGACTCCCACCCCTCCAGGTGGTTGCGTTTCTCCATCCTGTCCTATTAGCGTAAAAAGGAAAAGTAAGCCCAGGTGCTGAGACCTTCTTGCTGATGTGCACTGACAAAACAGAAGAGGCAGAATCCCACAGACCTGCTCCTGCACTGAGAGCTGAAGATGCTTTTCTTCACCTACCCAGTATGGGAACCAGCTTGAAAAAACAAAAAGGGCCTGGATCCTGGCTCTGCGAGTGGGTCCAGATGAGCCGACTTAGCTACTCCGCCTGCTGTCTGCAGCGGAGATGGATTTCTTTAGCATTCGTGTTACCAAGCCTGCATACGTTGTCACCCACTAACTCAGTTTCCCCCCCAGATGTCTCAGAATGCCCCGTCTGAGGCTTTTGCAAGCTGCCGCCACCGCCATACACAAAAGGCGGCTCCGAGAGCCAAGATTATGTCTTCAGTGCATTACGGGCACATGCAGTGCGTATATCTTCGGTAAATAACTGCCCGTTTTCACATGGATTATTTAGAATTTCTGATGAAACTGCAGAAATGTCAATGCGGGGTGCAAGCCACCAATCGGAGAGCTGCTCCGCGACCCCTCTATTCCTTGGTGCAGCTGCTATTATCTTCAAGGGGAAAAAAACCCTCCTTGTCTCTTGTTATACCTTTTTTATGATCTAGGATGCTGTTAATAACGACTTTGTGTTACATAAAACAGATCAATTAATGTCACCAAGCCCCCAAAGTACTGAATCAACCCCACTCCTTCAAAAACGAAGCACTAGCTGGATGAACCGAAGGCAAAGACTGAACAGGGGCTCCTCTCCTAAAACAGGAGAGGCCCCCATCACCGGCCCATTCCTGTTTGAAATGCAATATTTAAAGGGCCATGTGGCTGGGGAGGAAGATGCCGGTGTCTGGCTGAACACCTTCCCAAAGGGGAAATCGAGCGTGTGGTTTTACGTGGTGATTTAAAGCCTCTGTGACCCTATTCTACGTGAGTGTTCCTGTGCCAGCTATTCATAGCGAAGGGGGAGAAGGAGGTTTGTGGTTCCCTCTTCAGCGATGACTCCACCCTTTTCCTGGGAGTGTAGGTGGGTGACTCAAAACAGCCGGCTGTGTGTTTTCAACGTGCAGGAAAAAAATCACCCCATGTGAGGTGCCCCAGATAGTTGTCCCTAACAAGGGGATGGAGCATGTAAACCATTTCTCGGTGGCTCACAGGTGCTGCTCTCTAATGCACAGCTGGCAGGGCCTTGTCACCTTGAGTGCCAGCCCCAAGCAGGAGTCACATGCATCCTTTCCTACATCCTCTCTGCAAAGCCAGGGTGGCTGGCCTTGGTCCTACTGGTCAGTGGGGGCTAAGGAGACAAAGAGCCACTCACTTGCCATCCTGGGTAGCTTCAGGGGGAGCAAAGACCTTACCTGATAAACCACAATGTGGACAGAAATCAGGTATAAAAGGAGGGAATGTGACAGGGAGGGAGGGTGACAAGGAGGGCCTCTTCAGAAGACCTCACCAGGTGGGATGTCTACACCAGGCCCCCTGTGCCAAATGACCCAGCACGATTTGGGCAGCCCCCTTCTTTGGTTCAGGAGTGCTGAGGAAAGGGGGTTTCTGAGCATTGATTCTGGTATGGAGATCATGAAATCAAAGCTGTAGGTATTACTTAGAGCATAAATACACTCACACACATACACACAGACAGGTATTTATACATGAACTAAGAATATAAGCTCATTTCTGTAAGTCATGAGGGTTGAGCAAGTATTGCTTAGGTGCCCACTGTATGCCAGGCCCTGTGCTAGGCACAGGGGAATCAAGGTTGAGCCCAAACACTCTGTGCCTGACCTGATGGAGATTACAGTTTACTGAGTCCCCTAACTAACAGCCCCTAACCAAACGATGATGTGTGTATAAAATCGCAGTGTTTAGTACCATGAGAAACTGATAGGGAGACTGGAGCCCATCTGAGCAGTCAGGAAAGGCCTCTCTAAAAAACATGGTGATGCTGAGATAGAAAAGATGAATTGGCATAAAGCAGGCGAAAAGATGTTCTAGACAGATGGTAGAGCCTGAGCAAAGGCCCTGTGGTAGGCAGGAGCCTCATGAATGCGAGGGAACAAGGATGCCCTGGGGCTCCAAATCAGCTAACAATGTTCCAAGCCTGAAACCCAACTTGTAGGTTTCAGCCTAGTAGGTTCCCAGAAGGAATAGAGGGGAACAGGGAAGAAGCGGGGAAAAGAGTCCCAGCCAGGCCTGGGCTCAGAGCGTGGGACTAACAGAGAGGCTGGATTTCTTCTGTCACACTATGCATCACCACAGAGGTGTCTGGCTCTCACCGGGGTCTGCCCCACTGCTTTAGGGCAGTGGCTCATCCCCTTTGCTGGAGCTTTTTGGGTTTCAGAGTAGATAGAGTAGGGAGGAGCCATGAAGGGGCTTCGCAGAGCCACCAGCCTCTCAGCCTCTGCTTCCCACATTCTCTGATAGCCTTGGACTTTGTTGTGTTGGGAGCAGAGTTAAGGGACCTACATTAGTGGAATAAATCCCTACTCCAAACAAACCCAGGAGGATCTTTTGTGAGCAGTTGGGAAAGTGGAGCACAAGGAGAGAGAACATGGCATTTGGGAACAGCACCTTGAAAACTTTCTGACCAGGGCTGGTGACACTCACAGCAGACCAGGAGAGTTGAGAAGATGTAAAACCACTAGAAAGACATTCCAGTCACTCAAGTCGACCTTGTCTGCCACAACGAACCTGATCCAACCAAACGCCACAGCACAAAAGTGTGGTTCATGAAGCCGATACCTGAAAAACGGGCTCTCGAGGGTCCTACGGAAATGACTCAATCCTGCTGCTGCTGTACCCAAGGGTCCTCAACACTCAGACCCACACCAGCCCTGTACATGGCCACCCAGGCCTGGGCTTACCCCACCTGCACCCCACTGGTGTCACAGGGTGCCTGCTGCTCAGCTTGGCCACAACCACCATCAAGGGGGCGAGAGAGGGACACACCTTAGAAGGGGAGCGGACTCCCCAATGTGGGGTGGAGGGATTTGGGTAGCTGCCAGTGAAAGAAAGGTTTCTGAGTTTTCTGGGAGTAGAATTTTCTCCTGAATGAAGGTTTATTGGCTCCTTGCTGGTTATGAGATTATACCCTGGTCCTCCAGAGATATGTGTGAGGGATCATGTAAATCCTGCATTCTGGCAGAAAGAGAAAAACACTAATTTTGACATTAGTGACATCTCAGCGTGGAGCTGCTCAGGAGAACATCTGCTCAGCCCTGATTAGAAAGTCTGAAATGTGGATGGCATCTGCTCATCTCACCTCTTCCTCTCTCTCGAACGTACAGTCACCAGGAGAGTTCTGAGCACCTGGTGAGCAGGTGTATGGTCCCTGACTGGACAGGCAGGTGGGCCTCTAACTATTTGCGTTTTAGAACCACAATGCATCATGATCCATGACAGCAGTTTCAAGTAAGCTTGGAAGACTTTTGTGCAAATGCTCTTGATCATTCCACATGAGGGATCTACACAACCCCACCAAGGTTAACTGGGCCTGGCTTTGGAGCTGGCTCTGAACATGCCACATATGCTGGGAGGAAATTCTGGGTGCTAGTCATTTGTCAAGCTTCTCGCTTTTAGCTTTGTTTGATAATATTTTATCTACATTTGTAGAAAAGATCTTGAAAAGGGGCTCTGAACCTCCCTTCTGGGTAAGCAAAGGACATACCAGAACCAAAGTGTCTAAATATTGATATAAGGGAGGTTCTGAGCTGCTGTTTGAGACCCACGTTGAAGTTCATCATGTTACGTTTGGTATATATAGTTGTACAGATTGGGGAGAAAACCTAAAGATAAAAATAAAACAAATCAAATGTAAACATTGCCCGTGGCCATTTGTAAAGCTAGAAGGAGAAGGAAATTTGTTATTAACAGGAGAAAGAAGAGGAATCAGGGCAGGGTAATGACCTTGGCTGTGATTAGTGCACATTACTGAGCACAGCATAAGGTGTGACCTTTGGGTACAGACATGTCTCCAGGGAGATATAAGGGGATTCAGAGTCTGCAGAGAAGTCCCAGCCTTTCCTATTCCAGGGCGACGGGCCATCGCTGTGTCTGTGGCTTTAATTTCCAGCCCAAATCTAGAACCCTTTGATGTTATGAATTACAGATATGCCAGGCTTTATTTTAATAGAACATGTCCAGGAGGCTACAATGAAAACTCAAAATATTTAAATTCTGGAGGGAATTGATAATTTACAAAAGAATCTTTTATGGTCATCAGTTCCTTCCAAGTCTTAAGCTAAAACATTTTCCTGAAGCGTCTACGAGGAATTGCCTGGCTCTTCTCTTGGTGCTGATACTTTCTGTTGTGTGGTGTGTGTGTCTGTGTGGGGTACACAGAGGAAGGGGATGGGGTAACTGATGGGCTACCAGGGGGAGCCTGAGGCTGGGTGGGGGCCACCGGAGCCCAGATGGGTTTGACTCCAGACACATCAGACATTTTCGCTCTGTGTGTGGGTTGAAGGTAGAAGGTATTTCTCAGGCCAGAAGCAGGAACTTTTGGTGTGTTCCATAGGAGACCTGAATTTTGAAAGAGGTGGACAGTCTACTCAGAGTTTTGGAAGGAGCCAAGTCAGCACAGCTGCGATTCAGAGGTAGCATCTATCACTGAGAGAGCTTGTCCTAACTACCCTGGAATAAAAGGGGAAAAACACCATGCTATGTCTAAAGGTAGGACCCACCTTAACACCCAGGTGGTATATGTGTTGTAGACCAACCTACAGAGGGGAAGGACACAGGTTTGGGGTGGGGAGATGGGGGTAGGAACAAGAATCACATCACAGGTAGGTGTGAGAAACCATAGCGAGTTTAGAATTTTGGGGGGAGAATACCTGGCCAGTACCAGGAGTCATAGCTGGTGCAAGTTTGAGAAACAGACTACAGAAGAGACTCTGAATCACACTAGACCTGGAAACAACCCCACAGAACCTTTCGTTAAGCATCCAACACCAATAGGTGAAGATGGACAGATTTTCAGGAGGAGAACTAGGAGTTTCCATTGGAATTTCTAAGAAGGGAATTACAAATTTAAATGAAAGCCAGAAATGACTATAAATAGTACTTTTAAGATTTCAGTGCTTGTAATGTCCCTGTAGTTTAATTAACTATATTCTATTCTACTCTATTTTCTGCTATTGGTGCATGAAGGCAATAGTGAGAGGATGCCCCCAGGGATTTGGGAATGAGGAAAATGAATTAAAGGTGCTTTGATTTTAAAGTTTAACTCTTTGTGAGCAGTCACCTCAAAGAGACAGACTCATGCCCAGGCTGGGATGACCATGCTTATGGGATGTGATGACGTTCGTGATAGGAGAACTTGTCCATCAGGAGCAGGGACAGAGGAGGGCGACTCATGGAGACCAACATCGGCAATGCCTGGTAAAAATCATCCATTGCAGCTGGAGCAGAACCAGAGTGTTATTGGCAAAGCCAACATGGGTAGAGATTCTGGGCGTGTTGGCCAAAGACTTCGAGGATTCGGGGTCACTGGCAAGACCATCCATTATACGTTTGTTTAATCTGTTTCACTTTGATCAGATACAACACCCACTAGAAAACCTTTGGATTATTCCTTGACTTTCTAAGTAAATACACCTACAAGAACAAAGCTCAGTCTTAAAACTCTGCAAATCCACTTTCTGGGACAGTTATTTCTCACTATAAATTAATACATTTGCAGTTTGATGATGATTTATTTTAAGGACAGGAAGAGCTGGTCGTGTTTGGGTATTTATTATAATACTGTAATTTTATAAACTGCCCTTGTCACAAATTTGGTGAAGGGAGTTTGTCCCTGAGAGGAGGAGGAGGGCCCATTCCTGCAATGTGGGTGTCAGTAGTTTCCTAGCCTAGAAGGATGGGAACCACATCTGGGAAGGCCATAAAACCAGTCAGATACTGGATACCATACTGTGAGTCTCAAAGCCTCTCTCTAGATAAGCGGTCCCTCTCCCCGCAGGGTTGACATGTTGCTCACACTTATGTACATAAAGACAAACAATAGCTCCTTGCTATTCTTAAAACCAGAAAGTGGGGGACTGGGTAACGCATTTATTTTGGAGACAGTAGAATATAGGGACAAGTTGCTCAGTAGTGTACTGTTTTGCAACAGGCCAGGGACCAAGGAACCCCAACAGAAGAGCTCATGCTGGCCGTGGAAGAAGCAGAAATGTCGGCTCTTATGGTTTTCCTTTGTGGACGGCTACAGTCCACGCTCTTCTGCAATGGCTCTCAGTGCTCCAGGCATTGACCCAGCTGGGGGACAGCCCATCATCTGCTTGTCCCTCTTCCTATGTCCTGTTTGCTCACTGTTTAGTGATAGAAAACAAAACTTGCTTGTGCCTGGGCATTTGCTGGTTTGGAGAAAGCATCTAAAGTGTGAATTTTCTAAAGGTTTAATTTATACACTTATGAAACCTTCATCATTGGCTCTGAGAACTAAGCTTTGACTATACAATTGGGTTTCAGCACATTTTCCAAACTTCCACAACCTCTCACACGGTGTTTGAAATTCTCTCTGAGCAATCTGCAATATTCTTAGGGCCGCCTAATTTCCATTTCCAGAACTGGGCAAGAATGTTTAGGATGTCAGCAAATCCATTCCTCGCTTTCCAGTTCACAGCACAGATGGGAGGGAGGCTGCTATGAAGTGGCCGATTGTGGGGGTCAGTAGGGGACAGATGAGGAGGCTGGGCCTGGGCTAGACAGGGGACCGATGACAAGGCAGTGGCTGCCCTTTCACACCTTGTAGGAACAGGGGAGCTGCACAGACAAGAAGGACGGGTAACAGAGGGAGGCGAAAGCTCTGGCTGGACTTGACCCAAGAGGGACCTCCTTGGCAAGAAGAAGCTTTCTCCAAACACTATGTGGGAAAGCTGCCTACGTTCCTTTCCCCATGTCCAGTGGCAGCAGTGGTGGGAGTAGTGGCCCATCCACTGTTGTCACCCCCTAGATGGGGCCATGTGGTTCAGCCACAGCACCTGCATGAGCCTCAGAGAGGTTCACGGTTCCAGCCCTTTCGTTACAATCCCCTCTGTGTGTGTGTGCGTGTGTTTGTGTTTCAAACCATAGTATCCTGACCTTTGTATATTCTGTTTGGAAATAATTCAGGCAATTGGTTCAGATTACCAGCTAAATGCTTCTGAAATTTCATTTAGGAGACATAAGTGAAAAAACATAAAAATGCCCAAACTCTCTCATTTAAAAACATCACTACAAGCTAAGACCTTGTATGATAATGCGTAAGTGCGATGTTACAACTGAATTATGAAGACCGTGAAAATAAAGTCCATGAAAGAAGGATGAGAGAACTTTAATGGGCCTTCCTCACCCTCGATGTGAGAAATGAACGCTAAACCGCCATGTTTCTAGGCCTCGCTCTGAAAATACACCCGAGGACAGACAGTGCCGTCCTAATGTGAAGATAATCCATATGAGCACAATTAGAAAATTACTGTCTTTTAGCATGTTCAGAACTGACTTCTACATTAGAAGGCCTGACAAATGTCCCAGATGACACTTCTGTAAATGGTTTCCTTCTTATTTTTTATTTCTCTAGTCCCCAGGCCCTTATGCAGAGAGATGTAGAAATAGAATTCATGCCTTTGCTCAGTTACCAAAGACCGGCAGTTATGTATTGGATCTTGGTTAGGAAGTAGATTCTCTGCATTGATTTGCCTAGAACAAAATACTACTGATGATGACATTGACAATGGTAATGCTGATAAACATCTACTGAGCACCTATCATGGGGCATGTACCATTCAAAGAGCTTAATATGCATCATCTCTTTTATACTACTTTCATAATAGCCACATGAAGCAGGAATGATTATTATTATCCCTTTTTTTAGATATGAAAATGGAGGTTAAAAAGGGTATGTCATTGACCAAGGTCATGGAACTAGCAAGCAGTGGAGGAGGGATGCAAATCCAGATCTCAAAGCCCACGTGTTTAATGAAGAGCCCTCCCACATTCCTGGTGCTGTAGGTACTGATTCTGGGGCAAACGTACATGTGTGTTGAGAAGCACTGTCATTCCCCAACCAGTAACCTTGTCCTCTTACACAGACATGGCAGGTGTGCTAAAAATATGTACACCTACAGCAAATAATCAACCCCTGTCATTGGCCATTTTTATTAACATAATGTGGCTTGAGTAGGTAGACAAGGTAAATGTGAGATAAACTATTAAGGATGGAAGGAAGCCAAGTCCTTCTACCTGCAACCTACTTGCTTTAGCATGTTGGAGTCCAATAGGACAGATGTGGCCCTGATACCTTGTGGACTTTTCATTTTAGGAGAGAAACAAGAGGAAGTGTAAGGAGAATGCACGTGGGCTTTGGAGATGGGTAGACCAGGTTCAAATCTTGTTCTTTTCTTATGTGACCTTGGGTAAGTTACAGAACCTCTCTGAGGCTCCGTTCCTTCCTCTGTAAAGTGTGGGATAACAATCTTCCCTTGAAGGGTTGTTCAGCAGAGCAAATGAGAGGAGATAGCCCCGAGCACAGTGCCAGGCACATAATAAGGATACGATTAATATCAGACATCATCTAGGTTGTTTTCTGCTATTTCCATCAACAACTTGAAGAGAGACTGTTGTTGACTGTTCTAGAGGGCAATTAGGTAGAAAACCCACAGAGTATATTTTAGACTTCTGGGCCTTACCACATGATGCAAATAGCCAGGTGTGATGCTATGGACTGCCAATGGATGAAGGCTGGGCTAAGCAACATTAAGGACAGTTTTTATTGAGTGTCCCCATGCTGGCAGGCACAGGAGCAGGTAAAGAGCTACAGGTAAGTGGAAGAGAAGCTGACACACACTGAGTACCTACCATATGCCAGTTAAGCAGCAAAAATTTGTTTCATTACTTAATAATGATTCCTGAAATAAAACAAGGTCTCTACTTTAAAGAGCTTTGAATATAGCTGGGGCAATTTCACTTCAATTTGTAGATGCATAAAAATGAAAACTATGTGTGTATGTGTGCATGTGCATGTGTGTGGTTTTTTTTTTTTTTGTCTCATATCTCAAACAATAGTAATATCTTGGCATACAGAGAGAGCTACAAGGAGATAAAGTTCCCGAAAAGGGTGCTATTTCTTTGTAATGTCAAAAAGTGACTAATTTCCTCTCTAAATATAAATTATGATTATTATTATTTTGCAGCCCGGGATCCCTTAGCTAGCCCCTAGGGTCACATATAGCATCTGGGTCCAAATACTATAGTCCTTAGACGATCTGATATGATCTCTACTTGAATATATCTATATTTGCAATATATGTTCCTTCATTTATTATTCCAACCAGAAAATGGAATAAGTTATAGTATCAGACGTTGCAGTTCAAACCCTAGAAAAGAAAAAGTGTTTTCCAGGGACATTTTGCTTGGGGTTCCTAAGAAGAAACATAACAATAGAATCTCCATCCCCAGCCACCTCCCGACTAGGCAGTTCCACCTCCAACATCAAAGCAGCTGCATTAAAATTTAATTTGAATTTAAAATCCCTGACAGGGACCAACACTGGGGAGGCAGGGGTTAACCGTGGAAATAATGAGGCCACTGCTGCCACCGCTGATTCTGTTGACAGTATTGTATCACCTAATGAATGTGGCGATATAAATCTTGATGAGGGGCAGGCTAGAGTCGGGGGAAAGGTAATGATAACGAGGAGGGCAAGAGCCCATGCTGCAGATGAAGAGAAAACCAATAAACTGCCTCAGCCCAGAAGGAGCCGGCTGAGACCTGGGCCCGCAAAGGGCCAACCGGGTGGCCCTGTTTATGCAGGACGCCCCATATTCCAGCACACGCTTTCTAGGCCCTACCATGCTTGCAGGAGTTGAAGGAAGCAAAGGAAAGGTGAGGAGATGTATTCTATGCGTCTAAGTCAGCTCAGCTCTCCTCAGGCCCAGCAGAGCACAGAACCGTGAACTACGACAAATACGTCTCATAATCTCTCTCTCTCTCTCTCTTCCTCCCTCTTGCCACCCCCACCCCATGCAGAAAGAAAACAAGTTTTACAAATCTTAATCATCCATGTCATCATTGGAAGCCTCCGCTTTGTTTTGACCGGGATTTATACTACCACGAATGGCTCTGCCTGTTTTCAGTTAACGAGTTTGGCGTGATTCCTTTGCTATTGTCCCTTGCCAAATACGTTCCCAGGGCCACTTGATAAGACAAAGGACTCCCCCAAAATGCCCTGCTATAGAAAACAGAGGCTCCGTGAAGCCATGATGCAGACGAGGTTTGATGTGTTCCAAAGAGCACGTGAGCATTTGAGCAGCTCCTCTGGACTCTACCTGTAGGACACCAAAGAACAGCGACCGCAGGTGGCTCAGTCCCAGGACATGGGGGCTCTAACAGCCAAGAATTCTCTTTACATTTGCAGAGCAACGGTCCAAGCTTTACCAGTTCGGAAAGGTGTGATGTTGGGAAGAGCCCACACCACATTCATGCTGGAGAGTCTAGCATTCAGGTGCTAGAGCATCTGCAGGATGAAATCACCTTGCTTTGGGCTGTGTCCGACTGGTGGACCTTCCTCCAATTCTAGAAGTCAGGCAATAGATTTCTGATTGAAAATAGTCTGGACATGGACAGCATCCGGATACTTGGCAGCATCTTGAAGGGGCCACATAGCTCTTACCAGGGATCTAAAATCTGGTTGCGTATCTGGTTGTGTGTGAGAGCCACCTGGATAACCTCTAAGTGTAGATTCTTGGGCCCATCCCCAGAGAGATTGGTTTGGGAGGCCTGGATAGAACAACAGCCTTATATTTCCTTTTAATTTTTTAAAAAAATGCCCTAGAGGTGTCTATCATATATTTCTGGCCAAGTAAATAAAGGGTTTTAGGTAAAAGTGGGAAGCAAATAAGACAGGAGAATGAAAATGGGAGATCATACTTTTTCATAGCTTCCAGTAAGGCTCTGTAAGCTTGGACATGCTGACATTTCAGATGGGACCAGTCTTCCCTGGAGGGGCAAAGGGGAGCATCTCGGGCATCATGGGGCATTTAGCAGCATCCCTGGCTGGTGCTACCCACTAGATGCTAGTGGCACTTCCACCAGTCTGTGACAACCCAAAATGTCTCCAGACACTGTCAGATGTCCTCTGGACGGGGTTAAGGGGATACACAATTGGCCCCAGCTGAGAACCACTGGCTTAGACAGGCTTAGAGTTCTTGCAGTGTGGGCATCTCAACAAGGTCCAGACACCGAGGGACAGAGAAAAATCACTGTCAAGTCCCTGCTGGCGTATTGCGATCACCTTATGATTATATTAATATTTCCTGGAGAAAAACTTCATTCCAGCTTTTTGTTGTTTGTGTTTGTTTGTTTTTGTTACAAGCACTCTTTTAAGACAGGTGGCAACACCAAAGAGACTCTTGCGATTTGCATTCGACCCTTCTCATGGCTTCAATCTGATCTGGCGGGAGCGTCCTCAGCTCTCACCGTCGCACAGAAACAGAGGTGAAACCCAAATACGACCTGTGAGTTCTGTGGGTTCCACAAAGCCCCACAGAGTCCACCCGCCCCACGAACTCCCACAGGGGCAGCTCAACGCAGGCACCAGCCACACACGGCTTCTCATTCCAGGCAGAGTTGACCAGAAAATTTTTTTAAAAATCCTCTTTTATTAACAGAGGGAGAGTGAAGACAAAAGGAGCAGAAGGGTGGAACTCCTTCCAGATCTCTCTTAGCTGGAAAAAGCTCCCTTTCTCTTCTTCCTTTTGTCTCTTCTTTTTTCCCTCTCTCGTATCTCGTGCTTCTCTCTTTCTCTTTCCTGTTTCTCTTGTTTCCTCTCTTTGCTTTCTCTTCCTCTCCTCTCTCCCACCCTCTTCCTTCCCCTCTTTTTCTCCTTTCTCCCTCTCATTTAAAAATCTCTTCGATTGGCTTGCACAGCAACCTCACAGAAACTTCTCTCAAGAGAGGCCTATTGAGCCTGGCTCTCAAATTGCCCCCAGAGCCCACTGGATATTCCTTCAGATGTCTAACAAGCGTTGAACACAACTGAGGTTTAGAGAGACACAGAAATCAATACTGCGGCTTCCACCAGTCACGCTGAGGGATTAGTTGTCCCAAGGAAAAGCACAGACAGTTGAATAAGAGAATCATGACTCCGAATACCCTAACAGGTTTATGAACTAGAGAGCTGCCTCTGGCCCTGATAACCTCCAGTTGGCCTGGAGAAAAAGGAGGCTGTGAAAACATTCACTTAGCTTTCTCCCCTTTTGTATTAATGAGGTCAAGCGTTAGACCTCAGAGGGTCAACAGTGGTACTCGGAGGAACGACTGTGGAGGCCAGTGGGCAAGGACGACCATGTGAGCAGTGGCACTCGGAGGCCCAGGGCCTCCTCCCGGACTTGGCGAAGTCAGTGGCCACATCCCCCAGGACAGAGCTTGCAGGGAGGCTAGATCTGGAAGTGAAATAGAAAAATAACAGTGCCATGGACTCTCTGCTATGAGCAGTCAGCATTAAACAGTGGCAAGTGTTTATATTTTAAAGCTCATGGATGGGAGAGGGCAACAGAGCACACAGATTAGGGAGATGCTCTAAATGGGCAGGATTCAGAAGGAATCAAAAGCCATGGACACATTTTAATAGCTTCTCCACTTTGCTAAGGATGTCACGTGAGGAGGCACACTGCAGTAAGTTTACAAACCCTCATGTCCCCCCCGCCCACAGTTGGCATTCTAGAGGCTGACCTTAGGAACTGAGACGGACGTCCCAAACCCCTTCCATACATAGGACACGTGGTGGGGGGCATATTTAAAAACAGGTGGAGCCAAAGGCCTTGGCGATGTCAGTTTCACTCACTAAGGGAGAAAGAGTCACGTTATAACTGGACCTACGGGTTTGAGTGAAATGAAGAATTAAAGCTATTATCTGTATAAGTCAAACCCAACACCTACCTTTCTATGAATTTATAGGACCATTTAGGTCCTAGCTGAATAATTCACAAAAAGATAATCACCTCAATTATTTAGATGGCCATCTCATTCCCTTATACATTCCATCTCTCTGACTCAGACGTGGAAAGTCGATGGCAATTAAGTCCCCTACCCGAGCCGCCCACAGGAGGCCACTGATTGGGACTACAAATGTGGTGGCCTT
This sequence comes from Eulemur rufifrons, assembly GCF_041146395.1. Lineage (NCBI taxonomy): Eukaryota > Metazoa > Chordata > Mammalia > Primates > Lemuridae > Eulemur > Eulemur rufifrons. The sequence continues at coordinate 13,839,166 of NC_091005.1, read as the reverse complement.
GAAACACGATCAGAGGAAACTGACCAGGATAAGCAAATGGATTTGGAAGACACTGACCCTGAATCAGTGAGGCTCATCCAATCTGATTGAGGTTCAGAAACCCTAGATTCAGAAAAAGGCAGCGAAGTCATTTTCCCGTGACGTGCCTGTCCTCAGTGCACCCACTCTGCTCTTGGCCCTGCCTGGATGTCATTTATTCAAGAAAAGAGGAATTCAGTGCCTTTCTCTGGGAGCCTCCCATCAGTCTCAGGCTCCCTGAGCTTGCAGAAGGGCCTCATTTCTGGCCTGTGTCTGGGTTCGGGGTGTGGTATTGGAATGTGAATATCCCAGGCTGGTTAGCTGTCAGCACGGGGATGATACCTCCTAAACGGGGCTGATGAAGAGCTGGGAGACCCTGATCAAGTGGCTACAGGACAATCGTGAGGTCAAACCGGCCGGCCTGGCTTTGGCATGCTGTTTCTATCTGGGTGTCTACATGTGCACCTTGAGGTCCCCTTGTGTTTCCGTGTATGTGTCTGTGTGTGCGTGTGCGTGTGCGCACGTGGTTTTCTGTGCACAGAGGCAGGGTGCCTGCTGTGTCCAGGCTGGTGGGTTCAGTTTTCCTTTGTGTGAACATGAATCTGCCCAATCCCATCCCCCATCCTCTCCCCGCACATTAACCTAAAATATGAGCACATGCTTCGGTCTTGCCTGTGCTGGCTGCACTTGTGCCCACAGCATCCCTGCCCCCTTCCTCCAGCTCTCTTATCTAAAGCAGCGTGTCACTGCAATTTTATGGTCAACATTACAGACTCAAGCCCTCCTTTGAACCAATCAAACTGCACTGAATATGTTAAGGGAATCCAGGCTTTCTGTAAGGAGCCTGCTTCCTGAGCCGCACCGCCTGACCTCTCTAAGAGCAGCCTCCATAAATCTGCCTCACCTGATGGGAGATGGGCTTTTTAGGATCTCTCAGGGTGCTTTGAGGTAGCACTTCTATGAACTCCTTGCCACAATAAATAATGCTACCTGCAATATGTCTTTGGGAGTGTGTCAGCAGCTGCTGTCCTGCCATGAATTTTTATTCTTGTGCCGTCTGGAAGATAGATTCCAGATTCAGCATTTCCCTGCACTTAGTGTCAGATCTCTTTACCCCCTTGCCCCGGCAGAATGACAGAGACCACAAATAAAATAAAAAAAAAAAAAATTAAAAAAAAAAAGCAGCCTAGGAAAAATGGCCCAAGACCAGAGAGAAAGAGCCATGCTCACCTCACAACAGCAGAGTGAGCTGGCGAGAGGACGGCAGCGTGGCCAGGGGCAAGGAGAGAGGCTGTGAGCCGGGCAATTCTGTAGTCTTTAAGAAGGAAGCTAGAGAAAGAAATGGATTTGCTACTGGTAAAGTTGTCAGATAAGAGGAAAGCCCAAATTTGGGTCAATAATCCATTAGAAAGTAGAACAAGAGAAATCTGTTTTCAAACATCTCTTAGGTGGTCATTGCAGTGGTCAGATTCTAGGCAATTGCTCCATGAAAAGAGGACAGTGTGTTTGGAAATAGCCTAGAGATATCCAAGGTTCCTTGTTGTGGTCTGAAAGCTAAAGAAGAGGAAGAAAGACGCTACTGTAGCTTAGGAATAACAATCAGCGGATTCCCGCTGACCTACGTATCTCTGCCCATCTAGAGATGAGCGCCTGCGTGGCCGTGTATGTTTCCTACTTAGCATCTCTGCAATCTGAGACCGCTCGGCAGGGCCAAAGCCAAGGCTCACCATCTCAATGCCCAGGAATTTCCGCTTCTTTGAAATGCCCCAAGTCCCAGGAAGTTTCTGCATCACTAATTTGCCAGCCATATCCATTACGGTGGGAGAGAGCACAAGAAAGGAAGAAAGAAAAGATGACTTTGATATGTTAACATCTCATGATGGTAGCTTATTTCATTTTAGATGCTGCTTCCTCTTCAGAGAGGATAAAATTCAGCATCCTGGCAGGAACAACACATGGGCATAGCTTCTCTGAACACTGAGATCCACACAATCCCAGATTGTTAACTGAACCCAAAACGTCAGCGGACTTCTAAAACAAAGTGTTTCCAACTACGAAGCACACAGAAATCACCTGGGGATCCTAAAAATGCAGATTCTGGCTCAGTTGGCCTGAGTGGGACCTGGGGTTCTGCATTTCTCATAAGATCCCAGAGGAAGCTGAAGCTGTTGGCTGCTGGACCACATGTGAGGGGACAAGGTTTTAGGTTCTACCAAGTTTCTACGGAGCACAACAGTGCTGTCCTCCCCTAAAGTGTGTATGTGGGCTTCGAACTCAAGAGAACCCAGTCTGTTCCTCTGTTCTCAACTATTCTGTTGTCCATTCTTCATATTTTCTTTAAAAAAACAATAAATATCAAAACAGAGCTTAAAAACCTGTGGTGGTTTGAATGTTTGCATTTAACACATTAATACTTCTAAGCCCCCAAATGGAATGTATCATCTCATTTGGAGATAATGGTAAGAGTCCATACTTGAGATTTTTTGGTGAGTGTAAGAGCTGGGCCTGTTGACCTCTGGCCCCCAGAAGGGACAAGCTGCTGGGCCCTGCCCAAAGGGAATATGATTGTTTATGGGGAATGTTGGCCTTGAGTGGTGGCCTCCTAAATAATGTCCTACCCAGAGTGTTTTATAATTTCTAGCCTCCCAGGGTGGTGTGATCAATTTCCTAGCTTGGACACTACTGAGAGAAGAGTGTGGAGTTAGATGAAGACTAAATGGAAACCTTCACTGGTTAAGTTACCAATGGCCAACTGGTCAGTGGCACCATGGGTTCATTTGACACAAACCAGGTTCATCTCCAACACAAGGACAGCAGCAAAGCCACAAAACTGACAACCTAAAGTAGAGGTGATGGCAAGGTCATTGACAAATGCACTTTTTGATGACAAATTAAAGTTTCTTATGGTTAAACACAGTTTTTAAGTAGTAAGTGAAAAAGCTTTTCACATATCCCAACACCTTTATGTTTAAATAACGTCGCTGAGAAGACAGCAGACCCTGTCAGTCAAGTCATCTGAGGCCAAACATTGCACACATGATCACTCATTTGTAAACTGGGCTTTCTGCCTGCTGAATACCTTTCAAAAAACAGAAGCTTTCTCCTAATTGCCTGGGTTGACCTATATTTAGAAACCTGAAATGTGCTGGTGTAGTGGAGAAGCCAGAAAAATGTTGGAGTTAATCACTAAATCAATCTGGGCTGACCCCACGAGGACAGTGCGCACCGAAGGTTGTTGGTCAAGGAGCTTTTGGAGGCTGGACTTAAAAAACTCTCTTGTTTCTCTGAAACCGGAAAAACTGCTTCTTTCTGCAGAAACATATTCTCAGAATAGAATCTGACCTTTGCTAGGACAGCTCTTTCACTCTCTCCTGCCAGTCACCAAGTCAAGGTGAACGTCGCTTTGTTTTGGTGCACTCTCTTGGGGTCCCCGTGAGTTCTAGTGGCTGTGGGGGCTACAGATGGACAAACTAGAGCAATATGCTGATTCTAAGGAGAATTCAAGCTACCAGAGCTTTCTTTTCTTCCCCTTTTTAGCCTTGGCCATCTTTCTTCCTCTTACATCTTTTTGGTTTCTTAGTATTCTCAGCTGTTAAAATTCATAGTTTAAATTTTCCTTAAAATTTTGTACTCACAGTGGGATGATGATAATTTCCTGAAAGTTCAGAGTTTGAAAAATTGGGGGCAAGCAGCAGAAGTATTAGGCATGATTTTCAGTTTAAATGAACTGTGGGATGACATTTGGAAATGGGTATCAGGTACCTTGAAGATTAGCAATTACCTTTATGGGAACACTGAACAGAAAGTTCAGGAAGCTCCTTGATTCTGTAGGACCAGAACTCACCCCTGCATTTTCCAGCTCCTGTGATTTCTGCAACCTGTGCTAAGTAGTGACCTGGCTTTGAATGCTGAAGGATTTAAGCAGCCAAAGGGGGAAAAATGTACCTAGAGCTATTAGAGTTACTGATCATTTGATTCCTGCAGAAAATACTCGTCGGATGGACAAGTAATAGAAAAATCAGGTATGCTTTTTGAGATTTATATTTGGATATCTACCTTGTTAGTTTTAAGGTTAAATTAAGCTATCTGAGCCACGGACACATATATTCTTGTACTGAGTTTTGTAGTGCTAAGCTAGGAAATGAGGAAGTTAATTAAGTAATGTTGGAATGGAACAACTTATGCATGTATCATCAACTACTTATTGAGTATTAACAGACTCATTTTTGAGAAGATATACAAGTATGAGACATTTTTGCCTTCAGGAAGTTTACATTCTAATTGTCAAAATGGAACAAAGTTACTAAAACAACTAGAAATATATAAACATGTAAGTGTGAAATGATATGACATGATATGATACGATACAGACCACATAAGCAAGATAAGAGTTCAGAGAGGCAGAGTGTCAATGAAGGATTTGGAACCCAAGAGAGGGTTCCTACCAGTAGGGTTTGTGTAGGAAACAAGCAAGGGCATCCCAAGGAAGTGTGACAACATGTGAAAAGCCATGTTGTCTAATGCGTGCTCCTGCTAGGAGATTGGCCCAAAGCAGCAGAAGGGGCCTGTTGGGGATGGTGGGAAGTCAAGTTTGATGGTTTGGGAAGGGACAGGTTAGAGTGGTGTTCACACTTCATTAGCAGCAAAGGAAGACACTGAAAGTAATTTTTAAGGAGAGGAGGGTTATAATGGAAACATGTTTTAGCAAACAAGGAAACGTGTCCCAGACCCTCAAGCATGAGGTCCCAGGACCCTGAAAGATACTATGCCCTAAGAGAAGAAGCAGTTAGGCCCTTTGAACTTGATCAAATAGAAAAATAATGCTTAACAGAGAGACAAGATGATTCTGAGTATAGCAATAGTCTCCTGGCCCTGTCCCCAAGGGGCCTGAGATCTGAGAGGACCAGGGGAACTGTAAACAGAAAAATAGACAAAACTCATGAAGACAGCTGTTTCGTTGAAATTCTATGCAACTTTGGGGAGCATAAACATGCCTTGGGACTCTATCTGCCAGAGACAATGGCAAGACCACTTATGGGCGGTGGTGGTGGTGAATGGGAACATTCTACTCTGGCAGGAAGGAGACTTTGATTATTAACATTACTGGCACATGATGATAATAAAAAGTGATCCATTTTTAGTTGGTTTTATTATTGTTTTAAAATTCTCTACTGACCATGCATTCCTTTACTCTCTGCACATGGGTGACTGTTCCCACCGCCTCCCTTCCCATACGTACAACTGAAGGGACAAACACCCGTACCCCTCCATGGGGGGCAATTTTACCCCCAGGGAAATTTAGCAATGTCTGGAGACATTTGCGGTTGTCACAACTGGAGTGGGGGTGATGCTACTGACATACAGTAGGAATAGGCCAGGAATGATGCCAAAATGTCCTACAACACACATGATCACATGATCCAGTCCAGAATGTCAATAGTACTGAGGTTCAGAAACTCTGATTATATATGAAGGTGCTCATTGAAGCATTATTTATAATGGTAAAATTTTGGAAATAATCCTCATTTCCAATAAGAGGGGAATGGTTCAATAAATTTTGGATTACCATAGGTCCGTAGGATGCACCCTGCAGTCATGTGTTCAAACATAATTTAATGATATAGGAAATTGCTTACAGTGTAATATTAAATGAAAAAAAAAGGAATCAAAACTGTATATAGCATGCAATTCAATTTTGTAACCGTGAATGCATGTACACACATATCATACACACACATATCATACACACACATGCCCCAGCAAACAGGATTGGCAAGAAGTCACCGATATGCCAACAATGGTTATCTCTGGACAGCAGAGTACTTATTCTCATCTTTGTACTTTTCTATATTTCTGAAATGTCTTACCATAAGCATGAATTTTCTAATAAAAACATAATAAATGTTTTTTCTAAACATCTTAGTAGTTTGAAGCATAGGCCCAACTTAACATGAAATATAATTGGACCATGAGACATGTATGTATAAGTTCAAAGCTTCAACTGTCAAAGGCAAGAGGAAGATGGTTTTGCTTATGAGCAATTCACATGAAAACGGCATGAAACAATCAAAGCTTAAACTCCAATAGAAGAGGCCTGACGAGGTTGCTGAAAGAGCTACTCCAAATTCAGGACACCTTAATAAAAGGTTGTGCCAGATGAGGTATGCGCAGGCTTCTAAGGGGCAAGTCCGCCCCTCTGGACAGCTGCATGCAGTCCTGTGGGACCTGTTTTGAGGGGGCCGTTGACAACCTGGAGTGGGTCCAGATGACAGCAATCCAGACAGTGAGGGGTTTGGAATTGTGTCATGTGACAAAGGGTGAAGGAGCAAAGAAGCTAGGGATGTTTAGTCTGGTGACAGAACTCTTAGGAGAGATGTGAGAGCTGTCTTCAAATATTTGGAGGGCTGTCATAAGGGAGAGGGACAAATGGGTCCAGACTACAGAGCTACCACTAATGGCTGATGAGAACTGATAACTTATCTTCTTTCACATAATTCCCAAACAAAAAGAGAAAACCCTTCTAGATCTAAGAGTTTCCCAAAATAGGGTGGCTGACATTGGAAGTAATATGGTCCCTATCACTAACTTAATGACACTGTATCAGTTGTTGCAGAGAGGACAGAGGGCTGGGAAAATGGGAGAGTAGCATTGTCACTAGTGCATTCCTGGTGCCCAGCGCTCAATGCATGAACCAAGCTGAGCAGCCAACGTTCACTGAGTGCTTTCCAAGGGCCATGGGCCAGGAACAGTGCCAAGCACTTCCCACATTCCATCTAACTTGCTCCTTGTAGCCACGTTGTAAGGGAAGTTACTACTCGACATTCACCCTGTTTTCCAGATGAGGAAATGTAGATTCAGCAAAGTTCAGGAGCTTGCTCAAGGTCAACAGCTAGTAGTTGTATCAGATTATATAGTAATGCCAATAATGGTAACAGTCACCATCATCATCATCACTGGAGTAGCAAAGATTTGCATACTATGCACCAAAGTTCAAAATGCTATACCTCTATCCATATTTTTTAGATACATTTTGGGGAGATCAAGAATCTTGTCCAAGGCCAATAATGTATCAGATTCTGTAGGAATGCTATAATAGTAATATTCATCGTCATCATCGTAACTGCAGCCACAAACATTTGTATAGTACATACTACATGTCAACAAAACACAGTTCAAATTGCTATACTTATAAAAATTCATTTGACACAACATCCTAGGAAGTATCTCCTCTTTCAGTTTCTATTTCATAGACAAGAAAATGTAGACTTGGGGAGGCTAAAGACCCTGCTCAAAGTTGCACAGTTAAGAAAAGTAACAGAGACTTGGCATTTCAGACTCTATAGTGGTGTTAGTCACGGTGCTAATAACCCTCATTACCATCGTGGTTGTCATTTTCACAGTCACAATCATGGCACGATGATTACATAGCTCACACGATAAGTCAGGCAAACACCACAGCAGTAGGAGGAAGTATGATGATTACTTTTATGTGCCAACTTGGAGGGTGTTTTGGGATGAGATTAACATTTCTGTCCATGAACTTTGAGAAAGGAGAGGGCTCTCCCTAGCGAGGGTGGGCCTCATTCTATCAGTTGAAAGCCTCAATAGGACAAAAAGTCTGGCAAGAGGGAATTTTCCAGCCCACTGCCTTTGGACTTCATCTGTACCACCGGCTCTCCTGGGTCTCAACCCTGCCCCACCCCTCTGCAGATTTTGGACTTGCCAGCCCCCATAATAACCAAGTGTGGACCAATTCTTTATGCTAAATCTCCTTCTCTTCGTATACACATCCCATTGGTTCTGTTTCTCTGGAGAACCCTGACTAAGCCAGGCAGGTATGATTATTACCCTCATTTTAAACATGAGAACCCTGAGACCCAGGCACATCCAAGGACTTACTCAAAGTCACACAACTAATAAACATCAGGCTCTGTAATCCATGCTCCTGGTCAACATTCTCTGGAGCTCTTTCCTCTGGCAGCTGAGGCACCATTTATGGTCTACGTGACATGAAATTAGGGGACTAACAGAGTTAACTTCGCAAGGCAAGGCAAGGTGCTGGCTGGAGAGAAGGAATGACATCTCTGCCCTCCACCCCTACTACATGGTCATTGATTTCTTCTGGATAGCCCCTGCCACTTTGGGACACTTCTCGGTATCTGCCAGATCTTTTCTTCCTCCTGATATCACTCAGCTCAATTGGAAAAGGATTTACTGATCACTTTCACTTTCCCGTAAGTTAGAAGAAACTGTCTTATGCCACCCCCTCAACCTGCATCAGATAATTTGTGTTTTGAATACAGAACGTTTGAAATAATTCAACTACATGGTATTTCTTCTTGGCTTCTCCTATCTGGTGAAAAAGCACAGGTATGTGCACTGTTGTTTTTCCAAAGGTTTGAAGCCTTGCTTTGATTCCAGCAAATTCCTATGGTAAGGTGTCTACCTTTTAGTTTACTAAACCTTTCACTGATAGTAAAACCCTCTTGATATTCTAAGTTTAATTTTACTTTTACAGCATTTCTGTTAATGCCAGTATTTCTTTGGACCATCCAAGGTGTATTCTCCTTGGGTGGTTCATCTTTCACATAATTTCCAAACAAAAAGACAACGCAGACAAAAGCAGCACAAAAACATGCCATGGGACCAGGTATTGGGGGAAAAAGAAAGGCATTGAAACAGACCCAAACAGAAATACAATGGTTTTATTATACGAGCCTTCAGCGGCAAAGAAGAAAAGAAAAAGCAAGGTTAGCGAAAGAGGGAAGGAAAGTAAAATGACTAACAAATGCAAAGTGCCTAAGGAAATGGTGTTTTCTTTATACACATCAACATGCGCTCAAAGAATATTTCCCCATAAGGGTGTCAGTGCCCACTCATTTTCCGTGTACAGTTATGTGTAAGAGAAGCTTTTAAATTTATTTGCAGCCCCCCCCCCCCCCCCGGGAGTTGCAAGGAGGAAGGTGTTGCCATTACAGTAGGAGATGCACGGCTTGAAAGTCAAGGATACGAAAGACACAGCCTCTTCAACACCCAGTGTCCAGCCTTCCCTGACCTCTTAGTGAGGGCCGTGAACTGGCCAGTGCATAGGGAGAGGCTCTCAGAGGACAGTTTCTTATTTTCTTGGCTGTTTTGTCACAAATAAGGTGGATCCCAAGGGAAAAACAAAGCCAGAAGCTTCTAGTCTAACCCAAACCTGAGGTGTTTTATCAAAGACAGCTGGTTTCTGGCCCCAGGGGAAAATCCCCATTGCAAACCTATTTCTGGCAGTGTAACCCTAAGGTCAGTGAATGTCACTGAGGAAAACCAACCCGAATGTGGGGAAAAGCAGGGTCTCTGGCAATACAATCTAAAGATGACAGGACACTGGGCTTTGTTTTCAGGCAGAGGCTGCCTCCCTTTCTCACATTCCCAGCCCCTCCAGTCCCCCCTCCTTCCGTTTTCCCAGACCCCACCTCAACACCCTTGACTATATACCTCAAGGGTCATCCCCTGCACTGGGTCCTCCTTCTTGTCCCCAACTCACAATGACCTGTTCTTTCTCTAACCTCAGATGATTTGTGTCATCTCTACCCATCAATCCAATACCTAGTAGATGCTACTTGGTACTATTTTCCAATGGTCTCATGTGCATAAGGTCTTTTCTGCCAGATAATACTCCATGGGCCTTGAAAGAAAGGACCTGGTCTTTATACTTGCTGTGGATTCCCCACCTCACTAGATCTAGTACTTTGGTGACCTCAATAAATTCTTGCTAATAAAGTGCATATTTTTTATCAGCTCCATGCCTATACTTCCAAACAGGGACTATGTTTAGGCCTTCACGTTCACACCACGTTCCTGACCAGTACATACAAACACCCATGGCATCGTTTTGCATAAACATTAAGATATGGCAGAGAAAGCAATTGTCACTGTTCAAGATTCCTGGTTCATTTCTTGAGCTGAGAGGAGGGAAAAGCTTGCAAAGGTTTCCTGGCTGATTCTGGTATCAGGCGCTTGGCCCTTTCCTGAGATGTGCACAGACATTTTACTCATTCAGTGAGAGCCTTTGATATAGACAGAGGAACCTTGAGACTAGCCAGGCCTCTTTTTAATAAACACAGGAGATGTGAGATGAGCAGATCCAGGGTGATGGGAAGAGGTGATATTGAATTTCATTTCTCAGCTATATGCGAGGGAATGAAGATTATTCTTAAGTGGGAGGAGGGGCTGGAAAAAAACACCCAACCACGATATTGATGGGGGTCTGGTTGTATAACTACAGCTGGGGTCCAGTAAGCTCCCAAGATGAGATTTCCACATTCCGGGGCTGCTTTTCCTTTAAACAGAAGCTGGGGGCGGGGGGGTACTGTTCTGACTTCAGTACTAATTTTTCTTTCTTTCCACTTGCACCTGCTAATGTTACCTGGCAGAGTCATAGCTGTCACGAGCCCCTCCCCCACTCCAAGTTTATTTATTGTGGCTATTTTACCAGCTATTGGTTCAACACACTCCACTCAAATATTCATCATTTAGCTCTCTGGGTAAATCGTATTTAATCAGCACAGGAGAGAAAATAGCATAATTATAGATGCCGGATGCCATTACACTCAGAAGAAATTAAACCCTGTCTCAAGCCGACCCAGCGGTTGCTGTGATTGCATCACCACTGGGGTTACAGAGAGGTTAGTGGCCATTCGGGGCCGGCGGTACCTTGTAGGATGTCTGACCCAGATGAGCCGTAAGGAGACACACTCGTGCGCATACACATTCACGGCATCAAAAACTCATCAAACGGCAGCCAGTAAATTAATCTTTTATTGTTCTGAGAATGTGATAAATGAGGGGGTAATAAAGCCAGGTTCATGCATGGAGATGCAGGGATGGTAAATAAATGGGGGCCCGGAGAATTCCAGTCCTAAACACCGACAGAGGGAACTCCCATTCCCAATCTTTTCCAGAGCACTTTCTGCCAAGAGCCAGAGTGAGAAACTGACAATTAAGGAAAAGGCGAAAAGAAAACTTTTCAGTGAAGCAAAAGCATCCACGGTGAGGGTACATGAATCCTTACAGGGAATCCCCCCATCTACGGAGGATTTAAAAGAACAGGCCAAACCTGAAGCACACGTTAGCCCTGGTCCTGAACATCAGTACACTTGTTTCACATGCAAAAGTTTCCACATCAGTAATGCTAATGAGTTGTTTTGTTTGGGGAAATGGATAAGGTTAAAGTTGCAAAAAACCCCAATCCAACAATAATATAACATCAGAGCCCTACCTGCTTTATGCCTGCTGAAACGGGCTCCTGGAAAAAGCTGGAACCTTGGGGCTCAGCCTCCTTCCAGCCATTCTCGGCCCAGCCTCCTCCCACACATATCCAGGGCCACCTGCACTTGTCCAAGTTACAGAATAAGAGTCACCTTTAATCTCACAGCACAGCTTCTCTTCCCTAGACCTAAACCCCTAGTCAGCAACCCCATCCACTGTGCAGTGCTGTTTGTAAAAATTCAAAATTGTCCGAAGATGCAATTAGGCTTTACTTATTACTATTGGGTGACTGTTTTTGCTTTCTTTTTTTTTTCTTTATTCTTTTTTTTTTCCTTTTGGCTTAATAATGCTTCTGAGGTTTGGATAAGTAACTAAAAGGAAGGAGATCTCCTTCTAGTCCATCCTGCTGCCGACAATTAAGAAACCTCAAAGTAATTTTTGAAAATGTCAGCGTCTCATTTAGCAAAAGGATAAATAATAAATGAAGCGTAATCACTGTCCTGTGCTGGTGGTACAGCTTCGCGGTGTCATTAGTAAACTAACGGTATAATATCTTTGTGTCACAGTTTAATTATATCTTGTAATTAGTTTCAGCAATGGATTGCAGAGAGTCAGGCCCCCTGAGCTAAACAAAAGGTAATAGAACTTTCAGCGCCCCTGCATAAATCAATTATGAAAGTGTCCGGCGTTATTTGAAGCTTGTTTGCTGTAATTTTATGCACAAAGCTGAACTGGCCCTTCTTGCCCATGGAAGGCGGCTCACCCCACCCAGCCCTGGCCTGCAGCTGAGCCCGTCCTCATCGGGCCCACACGCAGCCTGGCCCGCTGGTGCATCTGCTAGGACCAGCTCAGCAGTAAATGTCACGGGAGGGGCGAAGGGAGGGGAGGCACGGAAGACGGGGGCAGGGGACGCACGAGGACGAGAGCAGGTAATAAATGCACCATGTGCAAGGGAGCAGGGAATCAAATGGGAAAAGATGTGAGGGCCTGGAAGAATGATTCTTTATGCTTCCCCGAACAAAGATGAGAAGGTTAGCAGCATCAAAGGCCAAGCAACACTGATGAATATGGGCAGGCAGACGCGATACATGTCCCTTTATCATGTGTCCTTTCAACAGCCCTGCTCTCCCCAAGTGGCTGGAATTGGAACCAGTGCAGGTTACTTGGCAATAGGGAAAGGAGAAGGAGAATCCACGTCTTTAATTGGGTCTAATTCGGGTCCTACAGAGCTCAGAAACTGCAAAGGGCATCCGAGCGTCGCCAAGGGCTAGCTGTGGTCACCAGGCCCAGACGCGAGAGTCACGGAGTCCCGCTGGGGGAAGCTCAGAAGAAACTCAGGGGCGGGGGGTTGGTTAAGTCCAAATGCCACCAATACGTGTGATCGCCTCTTTTTGATCAAACTGTAAGGCATGGCAGAGAGTGGGGGTGGGGTCCACATTCAAAGTCCTCATCAAGTTGTCTTTGAAAGTAAGTCTAGTGCCACGCTGGCCTTTCTGTTTATACAACAATTTACAGGTTTAAACGAAACCCCGCTTGAAAAAGCAGACTGAATCTTCCTATTGTGAGCACTTCAGCAAATTTAACAAAAGAAAGAGCCCAGGCAAAGAAGAGAGAGAGAGAGAGAGAGAGAGAGGGGAAAAAAAGGTCCAGTCCTCTCAGACTGGTGTGCTGCAATCTGGCTGGTTGCTATGGTGACGTGATGGCTTGTTCACATGGCAACATACCTTAGGTCCACTATTAAAATGATGAGGTGAACTCGGTTGCATTAAGGAGAGTGCGCTGTATGTTAAAGCAAGTCTTTATCTCCAGAGAGAGCCGGACAGAGACCAGCATCTAGTACAAATGAGGGAGAAAAGGAGGAGGAAAAGGTTGGAGGTTTGGAAGAGAGAAGAACCGCAGGGATATAATAACTATGAAAAGGATGCTCAGCTCCGTATCTCAATCGAGGGCCTGAGATTCAGAAGACGGACAATGAGTTTTGTTTGGTAGGGAATGCGTCGCCGACATCAACCCATCAGGCTAATGATCCCCTAATTTAAAAAACATATTCCAGATGAACCTGCTGTACCTCAGCCGTACAAAACATCAACAGTAAACCCAAACCCAAGCAGTGAGCCGCCGCCGTAACGAATAGCCGAGCGACTGCCACTTGAATAAAATACTCTAATAACAATGAGGGTGGAAAATTACACAGCATTTATTTATTGAATATAAAAATCCATTGACAGCCACAGATCCACATCATATCACATTAGAGCTGGTGGGGAGCATTTTCCTTTGGAAATCTGGTTTCACGTTGCCTTTAACATAGTGACAATTTTTCCTCCTACTGACGTCGAGAGGGTAGCGATAATTCTGCAGATATTATCCCAACAACCCTTCCTATCTACCCGTGCTTAATTTCTTTCTGCTGTTTAGCAAGCATTGCCGCGGCATCCAGAAGAGACAGCCAGGAATTACAGGGCTATATAATCCCACGGTGGGCTCCCAGTGACATCGTAAACCATCCGTGGGATGCCTGAGCCCCCGAAATGCCCACTCCCCTCGCTCATTCTGCCCCTGCTCTTATGGCTGGCTGTGCTTTATTTGAAAATCTCATTTCCATAAAGTGAGGTGAAGGCCTCACAAGTCACAAATGTCTCTTGGTTTGGAGACATGGCAGGAAATGAGCTTGGCACCATCACGTTTTTTTGATGACAATTGCCCTACCGCCAGAGGGTTCAGTTCTACACGTCAGGCACTGACTTGGTACCTCCATTGTGTCAATGCTCTAGATGTGTGAGTGCCACCAGAAGAACTGGAGCCCCAGGAATTCCTATCCTGGCAAAAAAGGGGACACACGGAGCTCTGACTCCTACAGAAGGAGCCGAGATCTAGGACGAAGAGCAAAGCCAAGCCCCACTCAACTGCGTTCCCCCCGCCCCCCACATTTCCCTTGAGTTGTAGGCAGCAGAACATCACTCTGATATTTTCTAGGGTTCCGTAACAATTTTTGACTTCCTTAGAAGTCTACATGAACAAACCTAGTGCAGGGAGGCAGGATATCTCAGAGGTTAAGACCCTGAACTTTGCAGTAGACACCTGTTCTTTGTCACTGACTAGCCGGGTGACCTCTCTTAGCCTCAGTTTTCTGATCTGAAACTTGGGGGCATAGCAGCATCTGACCTCCCTGGATTGTTGGAAGAATTAAATGACATAATAGGTATAAATGGACAAACTCAATCCAGGGCATATACTTTTTATCAATAATTGTTATTCCCTGTGGATCTTGCTGGTCTGTGGCAGGCAATGCTATTTCCATTGCAATTTTAGCAACAGAGGAAAATACAGTTTTCAGATGACAATCTCTTGAACAACAGGCCCATGGCTTTTTTTCTTTTCTTTTTTTTTTTCCTATTTTGGAGGAGTCCAGTATAGGACACAGCTTGGACATATTTATTTCAGAACCTTATTCCCTAGATGCCGCCAGAGAGCCAGGCCTGGCATGCAGCTCAACTTGCTTCTTTCTGCTACATGTCTTTACTTTTGTCTTATATTTTTGACTACTGACAAAATACCAGTTTTGTCCTTCTCTCCCTAAAGGTGGGCAAGCATCCCCTCCTAAACATGGTAAATTGTATGTAGAGAAAAGAGAAAAGAGAAAGAGAGGGAGATAGAGAGTGAGAGAAAGAGGGAAACCTTCTGGTGTCTATCAACTTTCCATGACAGCCACACTCATGTTCCCTCCTGAGGACCAAAATAACTACAAAGTGTATGAAATCGTTAAGCACATAAAAATCCCGGAGGTAGATGCTGAGAATAAAACTCGTGATTTCCCAACTAAAAGGCATCAAAGCCCAGCCCTCACAGTTCATTTGCTTCCCTCTGCTCGAGCTGACTTTGCTTGCTAAGCTGGCAACATCGGCCCTGCACACAGCTCAGACAGAAGAGGGAGGAAGGCCGGGCCCCTGACCCACCTGGTCCACCAGCCCCGGATGCATAGGAATGACATGTGGGCGTGGGGGAGCCAGATGCAGATGAAGTCAGCCAGAAAGTGCTGGAAAGAGAGAAGGCATTTGAATCCTCATGACTATTTTTTGCAGCTTATGATATACTTTTCACACATTTAATGGCAAGGCAGCTAGGTTTAAAGAAACTTTCCCACTTCAATGTGCCATAACAGAATAATAAGGTTATGTGGCATGTCCTGACGTATGGTCCCAGCAGGTAGAAAGAACAGTGATGGAGAGATGCTGCGATATTGAATCTGAATAGGAAACCCAGAAAAGGAGGTCTGGCTGTTGTTGTCGCATAGCAAGTGCAGGAATATTCCCTATTGTGGAAGCAGAGTCACGCTTGGTTTCCACTATCCTCCAGTAGCCCTTGAATTGGGAAGTGATTTTTAAAAAGAACTACAACAGAAAGTACTGAACTCCTAGTGTGTGCCAAGAGCTGGGTTGGGTGATCCAACCATGCAGCCTCCAACTACATAGACCATCATAAGGCCTGTCTCCCCACTCAACCATTCTCTATTTACCAAACACCTACAAATGTGTGTAGAATCTCATTAAGTGCATTTCAAAGCCCTAAAAAGTATGAAAAAGAGTTTCTACTTTCAAGGACTTTATGATTTAGTTGGAAAATAAGACGTTCATATGTAAAAAGTAGCAAGATATTTAAGAGAGTAAGGCCAAAAATGGTCTAGACTGGGGTAAGCCAACTACAGCCCATGGGCCAACACTGGACTGCCACCTGCTCTTTTTGTAAATTAAGTTCTATTGGAACACAGTCCCAATGTGTGAGAAGACACACTGCTTACAAATTGTCTATGGATTCTGTCTCCGTTCAATGACAGGGATGAACATTTGCAACAGAGATGGTGTGGCCTGTTTAAAATATTTGCTATCTGGCCTTTACCAAAAGAGTTTGCCAAGAACAAGAATTGTTTTAGGTTCAGAAGGAGAGTGAGCATGGTGGCTGGGGGCAACCATGAAATGGTAATAAAAAAAGCAAAGCCCTTTCGCAGGGCTTGGTGGGAGCTGGTGGGACCTGGACAGATTGGGCGGGTGGAGGTGGCATTTCAGGTGGGGAAAACAGCATGGGCAAGAGTATGGAGGCAAGAGGCAGCATTGTTGTTTGAGGGACAGCAACCTGGTTGGTTAGAGCAGCCAGGTTCATTCCAGAGCAGTTGGCAGGAAGGACGGCCAGAGACGTGTGAGACAAACCAAAAGACTGTGGGGTTCCTGAAGCCAAGGAAGAAGTAGATTTTCTAGAAGTGACAGGACAGAGGCAGTCAACAGTACCTAGTGCCATCATTCAGCAGGACAGAAATGTGGAAAACAAAGCAGTCAAAGGAAAGCAAAGACAGGGAAGAAGTAAGTAGAGACCACCTGCTCGAGAAGTTAGACCAAGACATGCAGGAGAGACACAGGTGGACAATTTGAGTAGATGGCAGAATTTGCCAAGTTAGGAGAGACTGTCCCTGTCTAAAGGTAAATGAGGAAGATCAGAAAAGAAGGGGCTGAGGATTTAGGGAGCTAGAAAATCAGGGGGAATGGAGGAAGGTCATCTCCTGCCTCTAAGACAAGTGAAGACTCCAAGAGAGCAAGTAGACATTCTGGGTAGAGGAGCGGATAGCGAGGCCATGTTCCCCAGATGTCTCCCTGATCTCATGAAGGACATCATCTGAGATAGCAAAAGTGAGGGGCCTGTCTGGGGTTAAAAGGATGGGCAAGTCAATCAAAGATCTGTGTAGGAGCTACAGAGGCTCTTTGAGAGCCACAGAATCCCTCCATGAGGGGCCATATCTACTTACCTGGATGACTTCCCTCTGCAGGAGTCTGTGCTTGGTCCTCCTGGTGTAGCAGAGGTGGTTCAGGTTGGTATTGACCCAGGGGAAAGCCCAGTGGGTGGGAAAGTCTACCATATAAGTGAGAAGGGACTGGAGTGGCCGGCAAGAACCTCAGGGTTGGGCAGGGACCCAAGTGAAGCCAGACTGGACGTCATAGACCAGGTGGGCCAGAGGGGACTAAAACTCATGGTAGCAATTGAGCCAGAGGGGCTTGCTGAAACTCACTTAGGGATTAGGCTTGATATTGCTGGATTGTATTTTTCTATCAGTGTCATTCTTAGAGATCAAGAGGCTTAGCCCAATTTTTTAACCATCATGGATAAATCAGCAGTGGTCTGCTTTCTGTTGTGGGCTAGTTGGACTGATCTTGGAGTGTGGTAGACACTACTACAATTTACCAATATCCATTTTCCTCTACTTCTAGACACTTGAAGGGTTGTACTTCCCACCTACCTTGAAGTAAGGCCTGGCTATGTGATATGAAATGAGAATAGATGTGACCTGTGTCACTTTGGGCTGGATCATTTAATTTCCAGTCTGAGACCCTCCAGAACTCTCTAGCCCTGCTATGGCAATCACAGAGATTGCCTTGCATTGAGACTGTAGGAGCAGGGATGGCTAAGTGTGGGGAACAACAGCCCTGTGGAGTTGCCTGGACCCTCAACTTTGAGTGAGGGTGATGTTACTGACTGAACAGTGTCCTCCCTACAGAAAACTCGTAAGTTGAAGCTGTAATCCCATAACCCCAGTACGTGACTGTATTTGGAGACAGGGCCATTAAACAGGTGATTAAGTTGAAAGGCAGTTAGAGTGAGCCCCAATACAACATGGCTGGTGTCCTCATAAGAGGAGGAAATTTGGACACAAAGAGACACCATGGATGTGCACATACAGAGGAAAGACCACATGAACACATAGGGAGAAGCTGGCCATCTGCAATCCAAAGAGAGAGGTCTT
The DNA here is from genome assembly GCF_041146395.1 of Eulemur rufifrons. NCBI lineage: Eukaryota > Metazoa > Chordata > Mammalia > Primates > Lemuridae > Eulemur > Eulemur rufifrons. The sequence goes on along the minus strand of NC_091005.1, from coordinate 13,821,111 downwards.
AGAGAAACCAGACCTGCAGACACCTTGATCTTGGACTTCTAGACTCCAGAACTGTGAGAAAATAAATTTATGTTATTTAAGCTCACCCATCTGTGGTATTTTGTTATGGCAGCCCTAGCAAAATATTAGTACTACAGGAGATAAACTATTTTTCTGTTAAACCACTGAGATGTTGGGGTTACTTTTACCACAGCACAACCTTGCTCATCCTGAGTAATACAGGAGGCTAATTTGGGTGGGGTGGCAGAAATGAGCTCTCTGAAGCAATGAAACTGAATTTGAGAATTGAATGGCAGGCAGGAGCTAGCCGTTGGAGAGTGTGGGGGAACATTCAGGGCAGATGGAATGCTGTACAAAGTCCCTGTTTGCTTGTGATAGGGAAGAGATGAAGGTAAGGTGGCGAGTGAGATCACATAGAGGCCATAGGCAAGGTTAGGGAGTTTGGACTCAATTTTACAGGCTATGAAAAAACATTGCGTGATTTGAAGCAAGGATCTGATATAATTTGATTTTTTTTTAAAGAAGATCACTCAGACTTCTGTGTGGAGAATGAACTGTTGTAGGAAGGAACAGAAACAGGGAGACTTTTGCAGTCATTCATACAAGAGATATGATGGAGCCTTAAGTTAGGATGGAGAGAAGCACATGAATTTGGGCATTTTGACTCCATCATCTGCTTCTTTGGGTAGCTATAAATATTAGAGTTGCAAGCATATCAGAAATTTTATACTTCTATTCACAGTGTTTATCATGAGAAGATGCCAAAATTCTGGGCAGAAGAAAGAATAAGTTCAGTTTTGTGGGAAGATCATGGGTGGAGGAGGTTACACGGTAGTTTCCATGAAGGAAACTAAGTAAGTAAAGTGGCCCTAGGAGCTTTTTCCTAGCATGACAGAGAAAGAGAAAAGAAAATGAAATAGTGAAAGTGGGCAGAAGGAAGTGGTCCCCCTGGTTTTAGAATGGGGGTGACATCAGCCACTGCTTTCAACATGACACACAGTAGGATTGGCCATTGCTCCAGAGAGTATTTGGTGTCAGCAGGGTAAAAATTAGTGAGACTTCACCTGAACTCTGTGATTTCAGGTCCTCTGGCAGGAATTATGGAATTTCTGGAGCAGACACCCATGAGAACCAGAGGGTGAAGTGAGGGTTTCCAGGGCCTGGGTGTAGTGCACAGGCTCGGGAACACAATCACATCATGCATCCTGAAGTTCTCAGCCCTAGTTTTGTAACAGACCACAGTGCTTCCAATTATCTCAAAGGATGCAACGTTTACCCCCTCCTTGATCACTTTTATTCTAAAAATCAAAATTGGACAAGCAGAAAATTAAACAATTAAAAACCTCTATTTGTATAGCACTTCTGGAATTTGCAAATCTCTTTCTTGTACGAACGACTCAGATGAGTCGTTCACAATCTCTCTGGCTGCAGGGTAAAGCATGGATCGTGGGAAGGGAGGGGGAACACAGGGGCTATGGAGCAGTCCAGGCAAGAGGCAGTACGGTGGCTCTGCCTAGCACGGTGACATGAGAACGGGAGAAGTGGATGGTTATTTGCTGTCAATTCCCTCAAACCAATTAATTTAGAAATTTAACAAATATTTACGAGGACCCACTAGGCTCAGGCATGAGGTTGGGTTCTGGGTGCCTAGAGATGCTCTTTATTAAGATTATCTAAAAATTTGGCGTGGGCATTGCTGAGGCAGATGTATAAACAAGTAATTGTGACACAATCAGATAATGGCTCTAACTGAACTAAGCAGCCTAGGATCTGGGGAGAGTCTGGTGACTCTGCCCAGGGAATTTAGGGAAGCCTTCCATAGGGGAGTGGGCATCTGAGTAGGGCCTGGGAGGATAAGAAGGGAGTTTCCTGGAAGGGAAAGGCAGGAAGGCATGCCATGTGGCGGGAACAGAACATACAAGGAGAGCTGTGTCAGAGAACTAGGGAGTTGGGTTCAACACTGCAGATGCACAGGGGACAAGGTACAGAAGAGGTCAGCCAAGGTGGCATTTGATTCTCAAGCCATGGAGGTGTCAGTGGAGGTTTGAAGCCCAGGGCAGGGATGGTCCTTTTAAAGATGGGGAAACAGAGCTGGGGGACTGAGTGACATGCATACCGTCTCAAAGTCAGAAGTGTCGACAAAATCCAGACTATGTAATCACTTTCTGCAAAAGACTCTTTCTTCAATGATGTTTTGTATTTTCTAATACAGATACATCATAAAGAATAGTATCTCATATCATATGCAAGGGCCATTTAAGAATTTGGGAATCTGGAAGAAATCTAACTGGCAGATGGAAAGACACTGAGCTATATATGAAAAACCTAAAGTCCAATAACAGGCTAATGTTCAACAGCAAATTCAGAGATTGTGCCAAGCAAACGTTCTGCTTCTGGAATGCAGGCGGTGCTTGTGAGTTTTAAAACTGAAGTTGTAAAGGAATGAAGTACTGGCACATGGTATAAGATGGATGAACCTCGAAAACATGACGCTAAGTGAAAGAAGCCAGACACGAAAGACCTCACCGTGCATGATTCCATTTATACGAAATGACTGGAATGGGCAAATCTACAGAGACAGAAAGTAGGTTAGTGGTTGCCAGGGGCTCAGGGAACGAGGTCGGGCGGGGGGGGGGGGGGCGCGGGCGGGGGAGTGACTGCTAATGGGTACAGGGTTTCTTTAGGGGGTGGAAATGTGGTCTAAAATTGATTGTGATGACGGTTGCACAACTTGGTGAATATACTAAACACTATTGAATAATACAGTTTAAATGGATAAATTTTATGGTATGTGAATTATATCTCAATAAGGTTAACAACATCTGAAGCTATTGCCCTCATCTGGATCTTTAAGATATTGATAGATGCATTAAAGCACCTAGCACTAATGTACCTTAGAGACAATGCAGTTGAGTCTTTTGCCAAACTCATCAAACTCCATATTTTGACATCTTAGATAGTTCTTCACATATGTTTGTGGTTCTAAGGAAGTACTGAGGGACATAAACATTCTTAGAGAAAAAGAAAGTCTCAGTTCTGAGAAAACCATATCTCACAAAGGCTCTTTGAGAAGCTATTAACACAAAACAGAACATTTGGCAAGAAAGAAACCTGGACAAACGGTCACGAGTCTTAATGCTCAAACTAGTTTTGGTTTTCATTTATTGTTGGCAGAGTAGTGATCCGGTAGGCCTTTCTGCTTACTTGCTCTTGGGTGCTGTGTATGTTCTACATTCCTGTTAATCATTTGGAATAGGGAGAAGCAATGTATGCTGTGCAAGCTGATTTTAAGGCCCAGGTAGCCTGGTTTCTGCTGCCATGGTCCACCCGCAACTGCAGTGACTGCTGCTCAATGCCCCAAGTGCTCCATGAGACCAGGTATGGTGACTCACTCCCTAAGCCAACTCCCAAGCCTCAAAGAATGAGTGCTCGGCCAAACAACCCTCTTCTATTCCCTCCTCCAACCTTCTCCAGAAAGAGATCTGAGCCTACCCCTTGATGATCCATGGTTGGATCAAACCGCAGGCTTCAAACCCCTTCTCCCATCATGGCCATTTTTATTAACATGTTTCCTTCCAAAGGTGGGACCTGGAAGGTGAATAAATGATGCTCCAAGGAGCACCTAGCCTGGATTTCTTCCTTCTGAAAGCCCAAAAGAGAACAGCAAGATTCAGCAAATATCTCACCTGAGTACTCAAGAATACTGCCTTTATGTCAAGCTTAGACCTGTCAGGTTGTGCATCAAATGTGAGTTGCTCTGGAATAGAATCTTTGAGATTGGTCACTATTCTAATCTCACACATTCTTCCTGTGTGGCTTAACTGAATTTTGTGCACCATGGATGGTTTGCTTTTGGTCATTTGCCCTGGGGGATTTTAGGACCCTGATGGTCTTGCGGGTATGGAATGCCCCAGTTCTCCACAAATTTACAAAATCCCAGCGAACAGACTGTGCAGACAGGGTGAGCACAGACGCAAGCATTTAACTTCCTTGACATGTCATCAACCTTTCAGCTCAGAATGAGGCGGGGACACCAGCCAGAATGTGGAGCCTGTTTTACTATTTTCATGTGCTCTTTTTATTTATTTATTTATTTTTAGGCAGAGTGCCTCGGGGTCTTTTTAACAATGGTGGCTCAATAAATTATTTAAAAAAGAAAATAGAGCCCCAGGTCCATCTGTTGTGCATATTATAATCAATTGATGGTAGCAGGTCTTTGATGGGGAGCAGAGAAGAGGTGGACACTGGACACGCGGTGGTTGCACAGTCATTCATTTTAAAGGTCTTCCTTCAATACCTGGTTTATACAGGTAAATCTGGTCAATTATGGGCAATATTAATAGTATTCCCTGTATTTGGTCAATAAAACATCACCACTGGACAAGACCACATTCCACAAAACGTTAAGAGTAGCCATCGTTTTTGAGAGTCTATGATGTATGTTGTAAATTTGGTGTGGATTAACTCAATCTTCACAAAATTTTGGCGAGGTAGGTATTATTCTTATCCCTATTTTAAATATGGGGAAAAGAGATTCAGAGAAGTCCCAGAACTCGCCTAAGACCATATCACTAGAAGTGAATGAAGCTGGGAGAAGAGTCCAGACTCGTCTGAATCCAGGGTCCTCGCTCTCAGCCATTACGCTATCTGGCCTCGCAATGAAACATACAGACAAACCGAACACAGTGTGTGGTGGAAATAAGAGGGACCTTGCAACAGAATTAAAGATAAGTGCTCCAAAGAATAAAACCAGGGTGATTGCTGCAATATCTATTCCTTATGAAAATATTACATTTGCTTCCTATTGAAACAGACTAATAAGGGATAGCCTGAAAGCAAATATGAGCTGGCACATACTTCATCTTTCTGATCTATGCAAAACCCATCCCAAGTGGGCAGTGCAAATCCACACTGCTTTTCCCTCTTCCTCTTGAGCGAATTAGCACACCGACGACGGACCTCTCTCCTTACATTTGCAAAGCCACGTTAGCTCGTTCTTTTTCTCCAGGACTGTGGGTAACAGGTACATTCAGACTTTGTTCCCGTCCTCTCATTTCATCCTGCCTTTTGGAAATCCGCCTCATGAGTAGTTTGCAAGGACGTAGAGTTAAAATGAAACCTTTCCAAAGAGCAGAAGGATAGGTTTTGCTCTGCTGCTTTTGTTTCTGAATTTAAGGGTGAGGAACCAGATTCACCTCTGGTGTTTCATCGTGGATTCCACGATTCATCATGCTTTTAGCAAGTGGTTGTGCTTCACACGGGGGCAGAGGGGAATTTCAAAGATTTTAGGTAGAATGGGCGGTGTTGATGAAGTACCTTCCTACCCTTTCCACTCTGTTGCTTGTGCCAACTATATTTTCGAGTTTCACTCAATGATGGAGTTGTTTCTTAGCGTCTTGTGCGCTTAGCCATTTAATTAAAGCAATCCATATTGAATTCATGTCCAGATGCCTTGACCGGCGGAGCCAGATCCTCATTGGCATGCCAGCTGCTCAAAGAGGAACACGGCCCCTTGCATACTAATCAGGAGAGGAGGCAGTGATTCATCAGCCCATGATACTGCTCCAGCATCTACAAGCACTTATGACATGTAATTGGTGGTGCATAAGCAAGCCAGGCCACATTAAAAACCCTACAGATAGTCAGAGATAAAAATTAATGACTTTTGCTTTGTGTAATCCTGCATGCATTGGTGGGAAGGGAGGGGGGTTGGGATTAATGGGCAAATCTAAGTAGGCACCAAGGAACAAAGGCTTTCCTGGCCTTGTTTACATATCGAACAATAAAAAACACAAGTGACAAGTTATGGGAAAGGCGAGTGTGAATTTTCGGCACGAGTGAGTTGAAAGACTGCTTGCAGTTTATTATGGATTCCAAATTTCCATATTCATTATTCCAAAACAAACGTCCTCAGTGGGCTCTTCTGGGACTGGCTAGAGCAGTTATTATTCATCTTTCACTGGGGCCGGGGTTGTCATGATTAGGGTGGGCTGCGCTCACTCTTCGTGGCATGGCCCAGCTACTCAGGGACACAATGAAAATCTTTGACAAGCCCAGAGGAATGTAACAGGGATCATGGAAGGTCATCTTGAGCAGCCGCTGCTAGAGCAGGAGGAGCCTCACATCCAGGTCAGGATATGGGGAGAGAGAGCAGAGGGTCTTGAGCCACCTACTGATGGGCAAAGGAAATAGCCCAGGTGGTCCAGGTAGCAGCTGATGACCAGGAAGAAAAGGAATTAATTAGATTTCATAACTAATCTGGGCAGGTGAACGGATATAGTTATTGGGGTGACATCAGTCAGGGTCTGCTTAACATGCATATTAAAAAAGGAACAGATCATAGGTGTGCTTAAGGGTAGTATGTAAATCATGTTTGTTAGCAGATAACGCAAAGTGGAAGCAACAGTCCATGTGTGTGTTGGAAGATAGTCCACTGCACGGAGTATCATGTGGGGAATGTGACAGGGACAGATGCCAGCACTTTGTAGTCAGGAACTGCCTTGGTTGTTTATATCAGGCCCTTCTCTAAGACACAGATGGCCTGGCTGAATTTTGAAAATGGGCTACATCCCAAGAGCAGAAAATGTCCAAGAGTGATGATTGAAAGGAACGTGTTCAGCATCCCTCAGTGTGACAAGAGCAGCACTTTGAGTTTAGCCATCCCTGGCCTTTTGCCTGGAGTCCTTTGTTCTTCTGTCACCGTAGAACAAAACCACACACTCTCTGGTCTGTATGGAGAGTACAGCCACAACTTTGCTCTCACGAGTGTCATGATCTACCCATGAGATGTCATTAAGAGGAGTAACTGTCTAACTTCCTTCACTGGTGAGAATGCTAAGACGTCTTGGTACTTTCTGCAGAAGATCACTAACTGTTGATACAACACATTAAAATAACATGCATCTATGCAAATTCTGCTACATTTCCAGTGATCTGGAACTTGAATCTTGTGTAGAGAAGATGTCAACATTTAAGAACAAAACAGAGGGGGGAGGGGAGACTTTCAATCATGACATTTCTACTCAATAACTTGTATCTGGGGGTTAGGAAAAGACTGTTACAACCAAACCCTTGTTCTGTAGTAGGAACCTTGATCTGGAAGCAGGCGACCAGGGTCACCTGGGAACACAGTTGAGGAACCAGTGGTGAGAAGTGTGGCGAGAAGGGGGCTGGAAGACAATCAAGGCAGAACTGAGAAACGAAAAACTTTCCTCAGTGTGCAGGTAAAAGGGTTTAAAAAAAAAACAAAACGAAACTTTCTAAGATTCCCTCCACCATGTTCAACTCTGTGCCATATGTGAAGTGGCTTAGGACAATGTGCCTTTTATAGAGCCTGAGCCACGAAAATGCATAGGGAGTCTGTTTCTCAAGGTTCCTTCTCAAGTAGTGGTTGGCCGGGAGATAGTTCCAGAATCCTGAAAAAAACTGACTATATAATAAAACCAGATAATAAAAATGAAATTTTGGGAAAATTTGAGGTATTAAATAAGAAGTCATTGAGAGCTAGAGATTACATGCAGGGAATTATATAGGGGGAGAAGAAAATTATATGACCAAGCTCTTTACCATCAAGGAAGAGGAAGGAACCCAAATTGTGTTCGTGAGGGATTAAATCATTTCCATGACCTTGCAGAGCCCTAAGGTGCCTTTCTGCCTGCGAGGATGACTCAGGAAGCTTGGCTTGACCATTCTCTTCACCTGCAGATGCTCCACAGCACTTGAAGTCACAAAGGATTGTCCATCTTCCCAGTAGCTCAGGCCTCCCAGAGAAAAACTACCACCCAGAGAAGAACTTATTTTCTTTTTGCCTCTTTCAGCTCCATTTACCAAGTAAACCTTTTTTTAAAGTTCTCTCAAAACTTTTTTCTGATCAAGAGGAGAAACTAAAGCATTTCCTGGTGTTAAAGAATATTCACTCTACTAGACCATTTAACCAGCAAACACTTACCTGGACCTGCGAATGATCAAAACCACAAACAAAAGAGATGAGAAAGTGATATTAATGAATGCACAGTGATCTCTTTCCATGAGGAGCTTATGGAACCCTTGAGGAGTCAATGAAGAATCTATTCTATGTGACTAGAGTTGTGGCAAGAGGATTTTTACAATTCCAAAAAGGGAAACTGAGGCATAGTGAAGACTAGTGATTTTCTAGAGGCCAAATTAGCAACAAACCTAGAAATAAATCTATGGTTGCTGTCTTGCACTTCGTCCCTTCCTCTCTCCCTTCCTACTGTCCCTCCTTTCCTCTGTCCTCCTATCCATCTGTCCTCGTCTTCACATTTCCTTACTAGGTATCTGTAGGAGAGAAAGATCATATATATAGTAGCAGTAGACCCAGGCTAGTGGTGTCCTAATCATGGTGGGCAGAGGCTGAGTTGATAAGGAACGATAATGAGGGTGTTCTGTGGGGGAGCAGTCAGAAGGCATTTGGATTTTCTAGGGGTAAGAGGAGCCCTACACTGGGAGTAAAGGGCAAAGGGAACGGGAAAGGAGAAGGCAGATGAGAGAGCTGCTTCCAAAAGAAACAACAGGACTTGGCAACAAACCAGATGTGGGATGATGTCAAAGGAGAAAAAAGATACGATGTTACCTTTACCAGAAAGAAGGTGCACAAGAGGAGAGGCAGGTTCAGGATAGGCTGCTGGCTGCCACCTCACGTCTGGGGAGTCTTTAAAGTCCTGCTGCTCACACAAGTGGAGACGTTCAGCAGGTGACATGTCACATAAGTTGAGTGTGGAGATGCTGATTAGGGAACGGGGGTGCACAAAGAAATAAAGAGGATCATGTCCAGGGTGAAATCAGAGAGTGCAGAGGACAGGGTCAAGGATGTACCTTAGGTTCTGAAGGTGGACAGAGGAAGAGGAGACAGAAGTGTCCCCCAAAAGGAGGGAACCAGGAGAAGAGTCTCCAAAGCCAGAGGAGGAGGAGGGCTCTAGGAAAGCAGAGAGGGCCGCGGGGGCCACCAGCTTCCCCTCGCCTCTGCCCCAAGAATAAGCCCACTGAATGAGAAGGGAGAAGAGGCTGTTGAATTCGCTGATCCGTGGGAGGGCTGTTTTCCCCAGGTAGGGACAGAGGACAGACTGCAGGGAGGTTAAGCAGGGAGGGGACGGAGAGGGCAGGAAGGCGGCTAGAGCAGGAAACTCATTAACTGCTCTGACTGCTGAGGGCAAACAGAATAATGAAGGCATAGGCCAGAGGGAAACGCAGCGCTGCCTCCGGGAGACCACTTTAGCTCTCAGAGGCCACGGAAGTGGGACTCTGAGCCTCCACCGCTGTCAACTTCCCATCCCCTGCAGCCCCTGAGGTTGGCAGAGGGGCCATTGTTCCGCCTGCTCCTCAAAGGACCTCCGGGCGAGTGGCCACTCGCAGTCGCTCTGCTTTGTGCTTGGAGAGATTAGAAACAAGGAGCAGTGGACTGAAGAGGCTCCAGGACGGACACATGGGGGAAGTGGAAGGGTTCTGAGCCTCGGGGTCTGAACCGAGCTCCTCCTCCTCTTGGCCCTGTGATCTGCCATTACATTGGATAAGGGGATCTCCTTTCCTCCTGTTCTTTCTCCTTCCCTTTTGCAAAACGAATGCTTGCTGAATCTGCTTGACATAAGAACTTTCTTTGTTCTACCCTAATGTTGATGGCTTGTTTTGTTCTTGAGGTTTGTCCGCTTCTCACAAAGGGGGGAGGAAAAAAAGCCCCCACACTAAACTGAACTCGGCAGCTTTATTCCCAAAAAAGTTTAAAACATGTAAAGGTAAATTCAATTAGAAAATGTGGAACCAATTATTACGTGACAAAACATGGTTTTAAACATCCCGGATGGGACCCTTTTTCAGGAAAACCAAGAAAACACATAATGAGTTTCATTTTCCCAGGTTAATAAGATAAATTTTAGTAAGGAAAAGGTGCCAAACTGTTGTGGTACTAACACTAATAATAATAAACAATATTTACCTGGTGTTATATCCTGGGTCCTGTATACTTTTTTCCCCAGAAAACAAAGAAATCAAGCAAATGATGATGAATCTCTTTTCCCTAAGACTTAAACTTCAGAAATTTTACAACTCTGAATTCAACAAACACCATAGTGAATTGGAGATTAAAAGATAAAGTGATAAAAAAAAAAAAACTCGGCAAAGGACTCATCTTTTATTCTCTGTAACTTTTCTTAGTCTAACTAATATTTCCAGTAGCAATGTTTTAGCTACAGAATATTTTTCTCCTTTACTTGATGCATTTATGGTACTGAGGTAGCCACCTACCACTTGATAGTTAAAGCAATCAAAACAAACTCAGATACAATTCTGTGCATAGCCAGTGAGGACTCAAGATCAGGGCACTGATTACATTTGTTCTGGTGAAATTTCACGCACTTACGACAGTGTCCCCAAATGTACCAAAGGTTTTCCCACTCGATTCTCCCAATAGCTGACCTCAACGTCATGGGCTTTTGCAACTATCTTGAAATGTCTGGGCCACATTACTTACAAACCACACATTACAGATTCCTTTTCTTCTAGTTCAATGCCCAGTTCTGCCTCTAGCCATTCGCAGCAGTGCATGTATTCTAAGTTGTTTTAACAGCTGGAGATGGATCTATATTATCCACACCCACACTCCCATTGGTCCTGTGGCATCCACCTGTGTGTATGTGGAGGGGAAGATGAAGGCCATGGGAGGGGGTGGAGAGGAAGACAACTAACTCTAGTCACCTACGAAGCACCAGGGACTATACAAAGGCACTTGGGAGGTAATAATCTCATTTAACCTTCTAAATAATTCTGGGTCCCAATTCTCCCACTCACTGAAGTAGAATCCATTCTGCACCATCTCAGCAACCTCATCCCCTGAACTCTCCCACATCATCAGCTCTTACCAGATTTAAAACCACCACGATTTCAAATTTCCTTCTCATCCTCCCTTCCCCCTACAAAACCTCCATTGTTCCTCAAGAGTGCCCTGTGCAGTCTTCATGGCATCCACAGAAAGATTTAAGGCAGACCCTCAGGGTTCCCTGGACTTCTGGTCTGACCACCACTTCCTAGCACCACTGCCTACCAAAGGGGCCTCCCCCAAATGAGGCATAATTCACAGTTTTCCTCTCAAAGACCATCAGACGCAACACCATCAAGTTTTACCTCCCTGCTTACCTCAGTTTATATATCATCCCTATTTTCCCAGATGCTTGTCCTCCATGGCTGTGTGTCCCTAACCCTAACCCTAATCTGACCCAATCTTCTATGCATTCCTAAGTCCCTCTAAGTCCTTATACCATGTTCTCTGGGACTCGTGATCTGCTATCACCAAAATCCCCTCTCCTGGACCCCTCCTGTAAATGTGCCTTTTACCGTTTTGCCCCAGCATTATCTGGAGGCCACTGCTTAAGCTGTGAGCCTTTTCCCTTCTACATCCCAAATACCAAAGAGCCAGGAGGTTGATGGATGTCATGTCTTCAATACCTCCATTGCAGCTTCCAGGCTACTGTTCTCCTCCAAGTCCTCCCCTGAGGCACCTGCCATCAACTGTGCCACCTAGCACCCCTCCTCAATGCCATCACTGATCACCTTGCGTAGCACATCTGCTGATGCAGTTAATCTTCTAGCGCCTGGATCATCCTCTGTGTCTCTATCACTGCTTGTTATTATCCCTGATGACTTCAGTATCCACCTAGAAAACCCATCTAACACGTTGGCCTCTCAGCTGCTTGACTCCCTTCTGAGGATCTTTTTCCCTGTGCTAACCATGCCCCCACTGTCGTGGTCATACCCTGGACCTTGTCATTACCAGCAATGCCATCACTTCTAAACTTCCCTATTTGAAGCATCCCATTCTTTTGAACCTTCTACCTTCCCAGCTCACTCTTTCTAATTTTCCAACTTCAAGTTTTCATCTTCTCTTGAGGCTCCTAAGCCCTTTTTATGCTCATTACCTGCCTGATGTTTCACTGCCCTCCTTACCCAGTTTAGGTTCCAAGGTCTGTAACTAAAACCCCTGTCTTGTGTATACCCTCAGCCTCCCTGCAGCCCTCTTCTCTTCCACTGTTCTTGCTTGTCAAAACCCGAACTCTGCTTAAAATCAAATATGTATTTTTTTCATCCTAACCTTCAGGTGAGCAGCAGATCATGTGAAAGAAAATGACATAGTCAGGCTGCCTGACCTTACTTTAAATTTATGACCGTGAGTGTCACATGGACCCTCCACTCTGCCCGGCCACCCACTCTCCAAGACGACAGCTTCATACCCTTGAACTTCCAATACCTTCTCCTCCATCCCAACTGTCAGCTAGCCTCTTAATTCACTGAGAAAATAGAAGAGGAAGAAGATAACATCCTCATTTTCCTACCACCCCATCTATGAATTTCACATCTCCATCCTTTGCTCTGTGTCCTGCCATTAAATGACAAAGCTTCTCTCAGCCCAGGGACCTGCTTGTGTTCTCATTCCCAGCCCTTCTCATGTATTTACTAATCATCATGTCTTCCCTCATTTTGGTCAGTGTTTTCAGCACACAAACCCACTACAGGGTAACCCTTCCCTAAAGACAACCCTTCTTAGACTCTACATCCTCCCAACAAATACCACTCCATTTTCCTATTTCTTTTCATTGCAAATATCCTAAAAAGAGTGGTCTATATTTTCTGTTTCCATTCCTTACCTTCCATTCTCTTTGGATTTCATTCCCCAACATGCCACTGAAACTGCTTCTGTCAAGGCCACCAACAATCCCCTTCTTGCCAATTTTCTTGTCAATTCTCTGTCTTCGCCTTACAAGATATTTTCAGTGGCACTGATACAGCTGCTCATCCTCCTTCCTTGAAGCATTTCAAGAACCATTCCTGGTTCTCCTCCTCTCTCACTGGCCCCTCCTTCTAAATCTCCTTTTTCCCTCTCTCTTCTCTTTGTTACCTGTCAATACTGACCATCGCATAGCCCAGTCATCAAGCTCCTCATTTTCTCTGTCTGCACTTACTCCCTGGGTATCTTATTCAGGCTCAGAGGTTTAAATGCATCTATATACTGATGATTCCCAAACTCAGACCAACCTTCAGCTTCAACTCCTCCTCTGAGCTCCAGGCTCATGTCCCCCTTGTCCCTAGCCCACTGCACACACTATGCTAGATTTATCCTTCAGAAACATGGCTCTGTTCTCAAAGCTTCCCCAACCAGGAGGCTGGGCACGTCATGGGAACTTAGCAAATATTTGATACTGAAGTAATTAAATGAATCTCACTAAATAAAGGTCAAATTCTTCATTTTAACACTCAAAATCCTCTGCAACTTGGTTTAGCCATGTCTCCTATATAGGGTCTTGTAACCCCTTCAAATTAGTCTATTAGATCTACTAAGTCGACAACCGGGCTACAGTCTTCCAAAATGGGATAGATTAGGTAGAATCATATGAACTTGCCAACATGTGACTGCTCTGACCTACAATAGCAATTTTGTATAGCTTAACCCAATATGTGTTTCTGCCTCTGTAATGTTGCTTAAGCCATTTTAAATGCCAGATCATCTTTCTGGGCCACCCAACTTATCCTTCAGAGTCCACTTGTAAGTCTCATATTTTCAAAGAGTCTCTAGAATGAATAGTTTGTCTTCTACACTCCCATACTATTGTGCAACTTCTTTTTCTACCTGCTCCCATTTGGCTTGTGAAGAACTTGTTTGTGTGTGTCTCTCTTTTCCCACTATCTCCCCCAGTTGTGAGTGAACTTCTGGAAGACAGTATCTGATCTTACTTGAGTCTCTTATGGGTTCTATTGCAATGTTTGACACAGAGAAGCTGCTCACCGGTATTTACTGAGTAGGACTCAAAGAGTGGTTAATTGTCCCCAGCAAATAACCTCATATTCTATTATCTAACAGTGAGAGAAATAGGTTTATAAAGTCTGTTTCTTCCTTTTTTCATAACTATGTTATAAGCACAAATACATTTTTCAATTAGACATTTTGCCATCACACCAAGAATAGGGCAGAAAATTCACTGGGGCTGTGGTTATTTGCTTATTCAATCATTTTGAGATAAGTCAACTCCCCAACCATGAAGAATAGGCAGCACTTGATGATCTTTCTCCCAGCCTATCTGAGGTCTTTAAGACATGAACTGATCTACCAGGGCTTATGACTTTGGATATTCCACAGATAAAGCTTCTGTTTTGGGAATCAGTGGCTCCTCCATTTGCTCTAAACAATAGGTGAAAGAAAGGAAGGAGCTGATGCTTCAGCTGATGATGATGATGATGACAAAAATGATAACGGAATGCACATGAGTCAGCAGTGCTTGACAAACTCAGCAAATTACTTGTAAAGTTGGCAGTCAGGGGTGTCAATGAGAGAGTCACCTCTGGGCCAGGAAGTGGAGGCCACATTCACATAAAAAGACAGTTCATAGCACCTGACTACGCAGATGGAAGAGAACAAGAGAACTCTGAGTTAGGGGACTTTCTGGAGGAAACAGACTTAAGTTGCAAGAGGGGGGATTGAAGCTCAGACATAAGGAAGAACTTCCTGAGAGCGAGGTCTTAGCAAAAGAACAGGTGCTCAAAGAAGGTTGTCAAACTTGCTCCTAAGAGTTAAACAGCACGGTTGGTGCCTGAATCAACAGACAGACTGCTGGAACAGAGCAGGAAGCCTGGGAAAAGAGCCAAGTGTATATGAAAATTTAGGATACAATAAAGGTGGCAATGGAAGTCACTGGGGTGCAGACGATCTTTTTAATAAGTGGTGTTCGGACGACTGGGTTGACAGTTAGTTGGTAAAGTTAGTCAAGTTAGATCTAGCCCACCAACCACACATAAGAATATATCCTAAAGCAAACTGAAGAGCCAAATGAAAAAATGACTCCTACAAACACTTAAAGAAAACACAAGTGAATTCTTGGGTGTGGAGAAATGACTTCTAACTCGAATCAATATCCAGAGGCAATAGAAGAAAAACTGATGAATTTGATTACATAACAGTTTAGAAAATGTTTGCATGGAAAAAACACCCTAAGCAAAATCAAAAGATGTATGACAAATGGGAGAAAAATGTTTGCAATATGTATCACAGACCAAATTTCTATAATATGCAAAGGTTTCTTAAAAATTGAGGGAAAAATGACCAAATACTCAATAAAAAATGGGCAAAGGACATGAAAAAAATGAGTTAAAAAAAAAGATATAAAAGTAGCCATTAAACACAAGAAAAAATGTTCCACTTCACACATAAGAAGTAAAAGCAAATGAAAATGCCATTAAAACAGTTTGGCAGTTCCTGAAATGATTACTCATGGAGTTACCATATGATCCAGAAATTCTACTCCTAGATACACGCCCAAGAGAAATGAAAACATCTGTCTGCCCAAAAACTTACACATGGCAGTTTATAGTCGCATTATTCATATTAGACAAGTGGCGGAAACACCCCAAATATCCATCAATGGATGAATGGGCAAACAAAATGTGGTACATACATACAATGGAACATCACTGGGCCATAAAAAGGAGTGAAGTGCTGTTCTATATCATAATGTGGATGAGCCCTGAAAACACCATGCTCAGTAAAAAAGCCAGTCACAAAAGGCCACATATTGTATCATTCCATTTATACAAAGTTTCCAAAACAGGCAAACCTATAGACAGAAAGTAGATTTGTGGTTGCTTAGGGGTGGGGGTAGGGGAGTTAGGAGAGTGATCCGTAAAGAGTTCTGGGTTTCTAAAATCAACTGTGGTGATGGTGGCAGATATCTGGGAACATATAAAAACTCACTGAATTGTACGCTTTAAATGGGTGCATGGTATGGTATGTGAATTTTATCTAAATAAACTGGTTTTTAAAGAACCACATTGAAACATTAGTGTTTACCTGTAAATATCAGAAAGCTGGATACATTCTTCTAGGGAGGCTAAGGAGAAAGAAGCATTCGCATACCACATTAGAGGGAATGCAAACTGGGGTAGCAGTTGAGGAGGAGAACTTTGTAATATCTAACAAAACTACAGGTTTGTACACCTAGTGACCCAGCAATCTCACTTTTAGGAGTTTACCTAGGTAATTTACCCTGAAGATACCTGTCCAATAATATAAAAATATGTCTTTACGATGTTATATATTAAAGCATGGTTTATAATGGAAAGACACTAGAAACAGTCTAAATGCCCACAAATGGTAGACTGGTTAGATAAATGGTATCATCACGCAGTGTAATTCTATTTGACGAAAGAAGAGTGAGGAAGAGTTCTAGGAGCTGACGTGGAGTGATTTCTAGGATGTATTGTTAAGGGAAGAAAGCAGACCGCAAAACCTCATTTATAGTATTCTCTATTTTTATAAGAAAGAAGAGGAAATAACCTATACATGTATGTACTTACTTCAGCAAAAAGAAACATTGGGAAGAAAAGCAGAAATGAATCAAACTGGTTATCTACAAGAGGTGAGTGGGGACAAGTAGAGGAGTCAGGAGGTGGACAGCCACTTCTCTGAATATGCCTTTTTACTTAGTTTTGACTTTTATAATCATACTAATGTTTTCTGTACTCAAAACATCCAGAAGGATGGGGAGAAAGCCCCTAGTATTAATAGAAACAGGTAAACCAAATTATATTTCAAATGAATGACATAACAACATTGCCTGGAGATGGGGGGAGCTATCCCAAGTCACTTGTGAATACAGAGTTTTGACTACATATCTTATATGGTTTGGATGTTTGGCCCCCCCCCAAATCTCATGTGGAAATTTGATCCCCAGTGTTGGAAGTGGGGCCGAGAGGGAGGTGTCTGGGTCATGGGGGAAGATCCCATGAATGACTTGGTGTCTTTCCCGTAGTAATGAGTGAGTTCTTGCTTTACTTGTTCACATGACAGGCCGGTTGTTTATAAGAGCCTGAATTCCCTCTTGCTCCTTCTCTTGCCAAGTGACATGCCTGCTCCCCCTTCAATTTCTGCCTTGATTGGAAGCTCCCTGAAGCCCGCACCAGAAGGAGACGCTGGCATGATTCTTCTCGTATAGTCTGCAGAACTGTGAGCCAAATAAACCTTTTCTCCTTACAAGTTACCCAGCTTTGGGTATTTCCTTTATAGCAAGGCAAAACAGACTAACACGGTATCCTCAGTTTAAAGACGAAAAGAAGGGTAAAGAAATACTAAAGTCTACTTAATAGGTTTGCTTTTCACACTGGTATGCATGAACAATTCGAAAATAACTTTATATGTATTCTAGGATTGAGCAAATGAACAAATATATTGGGGAAAATGAGAGGTAGGTATCTAGCTTCTTTTAGTGAAGACAGTTTATTTTTTTAATTTATAAAAAGTAGAAGGCTATCCGATTGGTGTCGTTCCCAGATGTGTATTTAGGTGATGTTCAGGGAAACCAATTTTCTGGTGAGTACATGCGATGCTTGTTTTTCCATTCTTGGGATACTTCACTTAATATAATGGGTTCCAACTCTCTCCAGGAGAACCATAGAGATGTCGTATCTTCATTATTTCTTATAGCTGAGTAATATTCCATCAGACTGAGGTGGGGGGTGGGGGAGGGGATGGGTGTATGCCTACACAATGAGTGCATTGCGCACCGTTTGGGGAATGGTAACGCTTGAAGGTGCTGACTCGGGAAGGGGGGGTGGGGAAGGGAGGGATATATACCTACATGATGGGTGCAACGCGCACTATCTGGGGATCAGACACGCCTGGAGCTCTGACTTGGGGGGAAAGGCGGTACATGGACAACGTATGTAACCTGCAATTCTGTATCCCCCATAACAATAAGATGAAATAAATAAATAAATAAATAAAGTAGAAGGCTAGAATGCTATAAGACTGGAATTGAAAGCATTAGTGTGTTTAATATAAATGTATAAACTGTTCATTGAGAGGACCTTGACATGATGATACCCCAGTCAGTCTGGTACCCAGATCTTGTCTTTAAAAATCCCTTCTCCCCTCAAAGGATCCAGGACTCCTTAGAGAGATGGCTGATTCCAGGACAGGTAATGCATGAGATGAGCCTGAGCATCTTGTTCCAGAAATTAAGCAAGTGCTCAGAAAATAAAGAGGACATGTCAAAAAGGCAGAAAGGGCTCTCACTGTCCAACTCCAGGACCATTTGAGTGTCCAAATAGATAATGATAGTAATGAATTATTACCCACTGAATAATCCATAAGAATTCATGAATTCATCCATGATATAAATGGATGAATAAGTACATCGTGAAGTGAGGAGAAGGGAAAGCTCTTCCTTGCAGTAGAATTGAACTAATAAATATAGAATGATGGAATTAGAAAATCATTTAGAAAACATCATAATAAGAAGTGACTCAAAAAAGAATGGTCCAGGGATGCTAAAACTAGTGGGTGAAAGTTTGATGGAGGGTGAAAGTATGTACGTAGTTTCAAAGTATCTCCCTATAATTTCTTATAGGGGAACTGGGAAAACTAGCAACCTTATAATGGAAAAACCTGGCACACAACACCTTAGCTAAGTCATCAAAGATAATATCACTAATAGTGGCACGGACCCAACATCATATCCCTCTGACTTGACGCACCAAGAAAGACACAGCATCATTTCTGGGGTGTTTCTGCCAAAAATTCATCACCTGGATCTAATCACAAGGAAACATCAGACAAACACAAATTGAGTAACCTTCCACGAAATAAATGGTCTGCACTCTTCAAAAATGTCAAGGTTAAAGAAAGAAAAAGAACAGGTGAAGATAAAGAATGAGGAATTGTTCTAGTTTAAAAGAAATTGGAGAGATGTGATGATGAAAGGATAAAGCACGTCACTGGAAAAATGGACAAAATTTGAATTTGGACTTTGTGGATTAATTGATGGCACTGTATAAATGTTCAATTTTCTGATTTAGGTGATTGTACTGTGGTTGTGTAAAACAATGTCTTTGTTCTTAGGAAATATGCACTGAAGTGTTTGGGGATAAAGGGGCACAATGTCAGCAGCTTATTGTCAAATGATGAGAAGAATTACATCTATACACAGGGAGAGAAGGGAGGTGGGGAGGGAGAAAAGGTGTGAATGGTAAAGAAAACGTGGCACAGTATAAACATCTGAGGAGGCTGGATGCAGATAATACCAGAGTTCTTTTTTCTAGACTTGCTTTTCATAACTTTAAAAATAAAAATGGAAAGTAAAGAAAACATGGCTCGAAAGTGTTTGAGAGCCAGGCGGCTGTCACATCTCAGTTTTAACACTTCCATGGGGACCTGGGGGGGGCGCTGCAGAGATAACCTGGGTCCCTTGGCCTGTGTTTTCCAAGCTGCACCAACTTTACCTGTATCCTTTGTCCTATTTGTGGAATTTCTCAGCCTGACTCTTAGTTTCAAGGGTTTGAATGTGATCAGTTTAGAAAAAATCCTTTCCCAGTTAACAGCATTTTTTTTATAGCCCTGGATTTAAGCCCTTTTTAAAAAAAAAAAAAAAAAATACTATCCAATTAGGTACAGCTATTTTCAAATACGATGTTAATCTGTGAGTGAGAAGTCCCGAAAGCTGCCCTGAAGCTGCTGCATCCCTCAGTGACTCCAGATGTGCTAAAACCTCATCTGTGGTCAGGATTTGGAACCTCTTGGTTCTAGGTTGTGAAAGTGAGCCCTAAAGACACTGGGATGCTCTACTGAGTCCCTTCTGGGCTCTGTTTTCTTCCTGGGGGATGAGAGAGCTGTCCCTCTGTCTGAGACCCCTCTCATCCCTAGGTTCTTTCCTTGAAGGCTCACAGACCCTATACCCCACAATCAGTCCCTCTCCTGGCTGGGAGTATTCAGAGACCGCCCAGCCTCAGCATGCAGATGGCCAGAGCAGGTGTGATGCTCTAGTTGATACACCTTCTGCCTGCCTGTCTTTTGGACCTTTCCCAACCTCTGGGAAACATCTGTCCCTCCCAGGTCACTGACACCTGCCCACTTAAAGGCTCATACACCTGCAATAGGCTGGATTCTCCTGCCATCTGCCCCCTTGCCACCACTGTGTGCACAGCCCTGTGTCTGGACGGGCAACTTCTGCTCACTCAGCCCAGCCCTGTGATATCCAAGGCAAAGGGGAAGCACTGACTGCCTGAAATAGCTATGGAAAGGGTCACCTTGGGTTGTCACATACTTTCGACACTGGGGATGGGAACCACAGCCCTAGCCAGAGAGACTTGTGGCCTAAAGATCCCAAGACAGAAATAAGAGCTTTTTGTCCTGCCCAAATCATGCGGTTAACTATTTGCTGTGGTCATAATCATTCTTCCAATTTCACTTAAGAATGATAATGATGATGGTGATTCTAATTAATCCTCACAGTCATGTGCTATAAAAGGAATGATCATTCCCATTTTACAGGGGAAGCAAACTGAAGCTCAGAGAGGTGAAATAACCAGCACAAAATCCTGTAACTGCTGGGCGCACAAACCTGGATTCAAATCTAGGTCCCTGTGATGTCGGCGCCATACAGAGGACACACACTCACATAAAATGTTTGCTCTCTCAAATGACTTCAAAGTCCAGGTTTTCCAGTTAAGTCCCCAGTCATGTCATCGCAAACAAATTTCTTTGATCTGACTCCATTTCCTGACATAGCAGGTCTCCCAACAGCAATCATTCTTCCCCCCTGGAGCCACCTGAGCACCAAGGGAATCACCACCTTCTCTTGGCTTTAATCCCTTCTGCTCTCCAGGCCTACAGCCCCGGAACTGGATCTTCCTGCAATTCACAATGGCGCCCACAGCTTTGCTGTCAACTAACTCAACATACTTCGGTCTAGCAGCATCTGCTCCATTGGGGAGCACTGAGCATTCAGCCAGTTCCTCGCACATTAACCTCCTTGCCCGGTGGGTGTTTCTGGGCCATCACCACCCTTCAGAGGTAGGCCCCAGCATCCAGGTGCAGCGGGGCTCAGAGAGAGAGAAAGACATTGGTATTGGCAGGCGGCTGAGCCTCGACCCAGAGCTATCAGTTGTGTTTAAGCATGACTGCCGTGGTAACACATTTGCTCTGAGAACTACACTCTCTATTTATCTGTTACAGTAGTTAATTTCATCTGTTTTGCAGAAATATTTACTAAGGGTGAGTGATGGAGGCAGGCAGCTGTGGCTGCATCGGCTGTAACCATATGGTTTATTTACAATCAGGGCTCCGTGGTGCAGATACCTCAAAGAGGATTAAATTATACTTTGTAGATTAAAGTCTCGAACACTATAAAACTCATAAGCCTTTGTATGCTAAGCAAGAACTTTGATTCCCATTGGGCTTTAAGCTGATATTTTGCACACACAGAAAGAGTGAAAACTTTTGATATTTAAGTATTTTCTTAAAAAGCTGGCAGAGTATGAAGCTTGTTCCTTAGGCAGTGGACTGGTTAAAAGGGGGGGGGGGGAGGGAAGCAGCGTCACAAATACCTTTTAAAGGAACAGTGCAGCCTGCTTCATTCTCTCGATAAACAAGGCCTCTCCGTCTCTGTTTAGTAATCTCCTTGAACTTGGGCAGGCAGACTGCTTAAAAGGAAACTGCCCCCAACCTGCCAATGCCACGGCTTATTTTCTGCCGGCTGCCAAGGTATACCCCATGTAATCACATCCCAAGCACTGAGCCACTCCAGGTTTACTTGAAGTTGGTTAGAAAACAGGTCCTAAGGAAAAGCCTGATATTGTTCCAATCTTCCATGCAGCTGGGAGCAGCTCAGGAAGTCTTCCTGCAACGGGTTTGCTAATCACCTCTCTGGCAAGGGTCCTTCACTCTTGGGGTGGGTCATTTGCCCCCCTCTCAGCCCCCAACTCCAGCCTCCATCCTCTTCAGACCCTGAAAGAATTCCCTTCAATTTAACCTTCTCATTGATCTTTAAAGTTTCACTCTCAGTCACTTTCCACTGGAAGCCGTGTTTGATGTTTCCACGGGCGTTTCCACTGATGGGCTTCACCCAGAGAGCTTTGTCGTTGACTTTGAGACTGTGGGGTTCAGAGGATGGACTGATCTTTGCAGGTGTTATTTTCTGCACATGGTGCAGTTAGCCACACAAGCCAAATTGGCACGTGCAACACCCTCATATGCCCTTCACATGGAACCCTTGGTACTCATGGGGGAGGCTGCTCTGGGACCCCCATTCCCAGTGAAAGATGGGAAAATTTCCTTGTGCACGGGCAGCCCTCACCAGGATGGGTATGGTGGTGTGGCCAAGGCCTTGAAAGTTTAGCCACCGGAAGTCCAGGGAGTTCTCAGTCGTTGGAGGCAAGGCTTACATGTTTACGTAGGGAATCAGATATTTTCCCGTGGCCTTTCAATGTGTTGGTTCGGTGGAAAATCAATGACTTCTTTCAAACACAGTGAGAAAATACACTTCTAAAAGACTGAAGCAAGATTGGGGATGGTCATATTATCCTGTCTGGGATATTATCCTGTCTATGGGATCTTGCGTGTCTTGATCTTCCTCTTGGGGCATCAGTAAATAACACGGATCAAAGCAGAACAGATTCCCAAGGAGTATTTTTCAAACTTTTCCACCCAGGGATTCCCCCAGGAGAGCTTCTGCAGCTCCCTGCTGTCTCTATACCTCTGTTCTGCCACAGCAGAGGTAGTGAAAAACCTCAACGTCTGGAAGGGAGGCAGGGCCTCGTCGCTGCCTACACTTACCGGGGATACCCCCAGCTGCTCTCGACATACCTGTCCTCTCTCCTCTCCCTGGAGTCCCACTCAATCCCGACGCCTTGGTGGGGAACTGACTGATCAGAGGAGTCGCCCCTACTGAGCCCACAGCCACAATCACCACCCCGAGTAGCATGTGTGAGATTCTGTGCAGGGTTCAGTGCTCTCTCCTAGGAGGTGCTATTAGCAGTCGCGTTAATAAAAGGTGAATGTCCCCTCTCTTTTACTACCTCTCTTGTTTAATTTTCACAATCATTTCAAGAGAGAAAGAGAACAGATGTTATCAATCAGTTTTTGTAAGTGAGGAAGGTTGGGCAGAGAGATATCTTCCTCCATCTTTCCCTCCCTTCCTTCCTCCCTCCCTTCTTTCCCTCTCTCCTTTTCTTCCTCCTTCCTCCCTCTTTCCCCTCCTTTCCCTCCACTCTCTCTTCTTCTCTCATTCTCTCACACTTTGGTGGATCCTTGAGAACTCCGGCCTGACATCCCTGGCTTCTGCCTTCCCAGCTCTTTATTTCAGACACCTCGATGCCTCTCCCCACACAGAGAAATCTGCTTTCTTTTAAGCAGATTTCAGGGCGGACGCTGAGTCTCCATCAGCCTAGATTCCAGTGACAACAGGCCTATGGCAGGCTGCGCTGGAATCACCTCTGCTTTACCCAGGCCCCTCGGACGACTGCCTCGTCCCCTCTGGACAAGCTTCACTGCTCTTCCTGGGCGAGGGGACAGCCCTATCACAGCTTCATGAGAAAGTGGGGCTGTTCCTTCCTGCAGGCTAACTGGCTGACAAGGTTTGGGATACCAAAAAATAAAAATAAAAAAAATCGCTGGCCACGCACATGGCCCTCCTTTTATCACAGCAAAACGCTCAGCTGTCAAGGCAAATGGATATGTGGAGCAGTTAATTTTGTGTGTCATTAACAGAACCATCATTGTGGCCATAAGTCTTTCCTAGATTCCTTCAAGAGGTGTACACGGGATACCCTGGGCTCCCCAATGTCTTCCTGACAGCCCACGCAACTTGAGGTGGGGAAGGCAGCAGTTGCAGCTGCAGGTAGTGAAGACTAGTCTGGGACGGTGGGCCCTGTGTGGGCTTTCTCAGGCTCCCCCTTCAGTCATTTCTCCTGAATCTAAACCCTCCAATCTGAGCACCGTCATGCTCCAGAGGGCTGGAGACAGCTGCTGGCTATGGTCAAGGTGGCCAGTGGCTCTCCCACTCAAGGGACACTGCCTGGGGAGCAGGTCTGCGAGTTTTCAAGCCAAGGGAAGTCTCTCAGGAGTAATCCCTTTGGAGGGAATGGGCGTGTTTGCAGGGAAGCTCATGCCATCTCAGAGCGTGTGCTGAGTTTCCTGGAAGGCACATCGTGAGCTCGCCAGCCATGGATCCCCTGAGAGAACACACAGAGCAGCTCCTCAGGATCCAAACCCATTCGCTGGTCCAACCAGTGACCTGAAAAATGGAGGTGTCAGCATCAGATGACCTTCCCCACACAGGAAAGGGAAGTGACACTGGTGGCATTCGGTGTTAACTGTCCAAGAATACATAAGGATGGCAAGTTAAACAGTAATCACCAGGTAACCATCTCAGACAGACAGAAAGAGAGGGGAAAAAACCCAAGAGTAGCTATCTTTAAAGAGAACAAGCAGATCTGAGTAATCCAATTTAGGGGAGATAAGAGCCTGCTGCTACTACTGTCCTTTAACTGGACAAACGCCTCCGTTCAAGTGTCAACCCCAATCCGGAAGAGGTCACCGCACTGGGCCTGCTGCCTAATATACTCCTGAATTGGCTGAGTGGCTTCCCGAACAAACACACTGGTCCAACAGAATTGATTTTCAACAGGCCGTATTGGTCCCTAACGTAATTATCCGGCAGTGAGTCAGTTCACGGCGGCCCCTGCATTTAAACGCTGCTGGTCAGCCTAGGAGAGGGTACGGCTGTGCTAAGGTGCCTTCCCCAAACCTCACTTGGGAACCATTTTTTTTTTTGCTCCCCCAGGCATTTTCTCCCCCCTTCCTAAATAATTAAGAGGGATGAGGATTTTGCACAGCTCTGTCTTAAGCGGGCATTGTCGTGCTCCTATTTACGAGGACCCACGTGGAGGGACCGGGTCCCATGTGCCAATGACTATCAAGTCCCAACTATTTCATAGGTGAATTAAATTTGCAATAAAGAATCAAATGGAATCCTCTTAAAATGCGATGATGTTTAACCTCTTCCTTTCTCCAACTCCTTCCTGGCAGCCTAGTTCCAGTTACCACTGTGTGTCCAGCCATCCCGGGGTGAGTGCATGGGGGTGACCTCCCAGCATAGTGCAAACCTCAAAAGACTGTCACTCCAATCATTTAATCCAAGCCCTAGTTGGACAAATATAGCATGACCTTCAAACTTTTAGCTGAACATGACACAATCTTCTAAACCCCAATGGGTCCCCAAAGCTGGGAGGTCTGTTATAAGGAGTATGATAACTTTTATACCGTTGCCAGGGCATCCAAATAAAATACCTTCCCCTGGATGCAGGAGTAGTGGCAAGTCCCAAAGACCACAATCTTCCTTTCCATTTATCACCCCCTCATCTCTTGAGAAACTCAGGTATTTCTCCCAGTCTGGAGAATCACCATGATGGTAAAAATCTTATGCACATCTTTTTCGTTCATGCCCCTAGCCTGAAGAGAGGGGTCTGAGGCATCCTTGTGCTCCTAGCACCTGGTACACTGCACTGTCTAAAGTATCACTCAGCAATGATTTGTGCTGGATTAAAGTGATTTGTAATGACAAAAGGCCAGCTAAATAGCTGTGTGAACTTGGGCAACAGCGTAACCTCTCTGTACCTGTAATATTAAAAATAGGTCTTGTGGCATGGGGTTGTTATAAGGACAAATATAACCTGGGTTAATATCTGTCAAGCCTTTGGAACCATGTGTGGCACACACAGAAGCTTTAAGTAAGAGACATGATCAGCCACTTACAGTGTAGTGCAATACAGGATGTCCAATAGAATCAGCCTTCGGGAATCTTTTCTTCAACTGGGACCTCATCTGCTATGAAATCCAATTAGAAGCCCTATGTGGCTGAGCCTCCCCAAATTGGCTTGGTTCAGGGCCAGAGTCCCCAACCTGTGTGTGTGCCTGAGCTATGTTCTTTTCCCAGAAGCCTCATGGTCCAGGGGGTGGACTGTCAGAGTTGCTGACGGAGAGATTTGGAGCAGGGCACGGAAAGAGACATCCCCACCTGCTCCAATCCAGTTCCAGGGGGGATCCACACGGGCTGTGGCAAGGAGGTCGTGGTGGCAGTGGCCATCAGGGAAATTGATCCTCTAAGTTCTCAAGAAACACTGTTCAATCACGATCGACTTGCTGGGAGGCTCTGCTCCGACAAATGGTAAGGCACAGTAAGAACTGGTCAGCGGGAGATAAGAAAAATGTTCCCATTTTGCTTCAAACACTAAAACCACCCACAGGCACACGTCGCCAAAGGCATTTTGGTTTTCACGGAGCTCCTCTCACCACAGTGGAACCATGGAAATCAAAGCTCAGACCTGCATCCATTTGCTCATTCCCTTGGGTCGACCCAGCACCTGGCTTGGCTCAAGTGACCTTATGGAAATGAACATAAACTGCATTATTTCTGGGAGATCCCAAACTGACACGAGTGTCATTAGTAATAATATTGATAACGTGCCAGACACTATTTTAAATGCTTTCCTTATATTAATTCATTTTAATCTGACACGTAACATTATTGTCATTTCATCTGAAAAAAGCAAAGCACAGAGACATTAAAGAGCGTGGCCGAGATCATAGAATTAGGACCTCGGACCAGTTCCTGGCCACCGACCCTACCTGTCCCTCTGCAAAGGGAAAATGGACGGAGACGCCGTGCTTTACACAGTCCCATGAATGCTGTCGGTACAGACCCAGCGTGCAGTGAAAAATAAAAGGAGAGGCAGGAAAAGAGGCAGGAGGAGGGAGGAAGAAACAAGGTTGGGGATAAAGGAGATAGGAAAAAGAAATACAGTATTAATATTTAACATTATTATTTTTATTTATCGAATAAATAGTGTTTGCTGTAATGACAGGTAACATTTATGGAGAGCATAAAACATGCCAGGAATTGCATTGTGTGAAATGCTCCACATGCAGTTCTTTCATCTAATATTCATAATGAAACAATCAGTGACTACCATGAATCTCATTCACAGAGAAGGAAACTGAGGCTTGCAGAGGTTATAACTCAGTAAGCCCAGGGCCAAAATCTCACCGGGGTTGGGCTGTAGGATTTAGCAAATAAAAATACAGGACAACCAGTTCAATTTGAATTCTAAAGAAACACCAAATCATCTGGGACATACTTAGACTAAAGCAACACATAATTTAGTACATACTTAACACTCAAAAAATACATTTTTTTGTTTATCTGAAATTCAAATGGAACTGGGCATCCTATATTTTATCCGCCAACCCTAAACAGAGGCATGATGAGGTTGTCTCAAATCTGTAGAGTTTTAAGCTGGCATGAACTTTAAATTTAAGGTCCCAAATATATTCATCTGATCAGATTCTCAGTGCATCTGTATAGATGCCAACAGGATCCAGATTCCTGACTGGCTGCAAATGCAAGAGCCTGAGTAGAACCTCAGGCGTGCACGATGCCCAGGGTGCCCGGCTCTGTGCTAGGGGACATGCCCACACGGGACCTTCATTTCACAGGGTGTCCCTTCTACACCCTGGGCACCTGCATACATCCCTCTGGCCTCTGAACCACGTGCATTCTGCCTCCCCTCCCGTCTGGCAACTGCTTACAATCAAGCCTTTTCTGCTCTGAACAGGATGCCAAGGTTTTTCTCACTTCAAGTGTACACAGCTGCCTGGGAGATAAAGACAGCGACCACGTCCACCCTTCCTCCTGCCTGTCCTTCCCCTGAAGTATTCCTGAATAGGGTCAGGTTCTGGCTGTATTTTTCAGTCTCTAATTAGCAGATTCCAATTCATCACCCTGAGTATCTCCTGGCACCAGCCCCGAGATTCCCTCCTCTCGCCTGGTGAATCGGTCTTCATTTAAAACCCTCTCTCTTAGCCCTAAATGGAAATCAATTCTGCAAGTTTAGCAAATAGTTAATTACTCCACAAAGAGGATTGATTGGCCTTTGATCACCAGAAAGCTCTGCAGTGCTATTAGTCTCTTTCATCTGTGATTAAACCACAGAGAGAAAGAAACAAAAACTAAATTAGGCTTCTCCTGTTATCCTACAAATATTTAATGACGGGCTAATCTCCTAGAGGTGTGTTCAGGGGATACGTGTTCCATCAGGAGCCAGTTTCCATTCAACCTTGAACCCAGATTCCATCTTTGTTGGAGAGCGCAGCAAAGAACTTACAGAGGAACCGAGCTAGGCTCAAAGAAACGCTTTGTAGGACACACTCTTTTCTGCCTTTTCTTCTCTCCTCTTCTTATGTATGTTTTAATGCAGATAAAGATTTTCCCTGTGGACTCCTGACATGAATAATAATAATAAAAGAAAACCTGGCTTAAAAATTCCAATTGGGTTTTTCTAACGGTGTAGCCAGAACCAGACCCTGTCCCATTGATTTGCAGCTCCCAAGGAACCTAGGCGACAAATTCCTTCAGCTCGGTGCAGATAAAGCACACGTCATGGGGCGTGCCAGCCGTTCTCTCTTCCCAAAGGGGGGTGCCAAATAGCAGGACAGAAGCTGAGGTTGTCTACCTCATCCGACACTCTATCTTGTGCACAGAAAACTATATTCTAGAAAAGGCACTCCCTATAATTTTATACAATAGTCCTACAAAGCACATGAGGAAACTGAGGCACAACAGGGAGGAAAGAGTGAGCACCTGGAGCCAGGCAGAAGTGAGTTCGAGGGCTTCCTCTGGTTAATATCTGGGTGACCTTGGGCAAGTTGTTTGGCATCTCAGACTTTGCACAAAGGGGATGGACAGTTCCTGCTTTCCGGGGCTATTGTGCAGATCAGCTGCAACAGAACACGAAGGTGCCAAGGACAGTGCCTGACACACAGTAGGAGGGTTTGTTATTATTGCTCCCCTCCCTCTCTTACTCAGGGTCACTGGTCACTGTGAGCTGAGCCGAGCTGAGCCTGGAGCCACTGTCCTGCCCAAGTCCGGCGTTTTCCCTCCCACGTGTTCACTCCCCTCTCCAGCCATCTTTCTCACAGTTGCCGTTCTGCTTAGAATTCATCCCAGATCCCCACATTTCTGAAACAGTATCAAGGCTCCAGAATGAAAGAAGAGATCAAGGCCAAGAACAAACGCAGCCAAGGAACCAACCGGGTTTTAGCTGAACAGGCCCTTTGCGAATGGCGGATCCCCCCACCCCACCATCCAAGTGGATAAGCGACTTTGCTCTCCAGAAACAAACACGAGACGGTACCTAATTGATTGTTTTCCAATCTGGTACTTCTGGCCTGACGGCGAAGCCACAGCATGCACTTTGCATGGCCCTCATTTGTTCTTCCTGTAATCTCATGTACATCCCTAGAGGTCATTCTGGGGTTTTCCTCTTCATAATTTTATCAGACAAACCCTGCTAATTAGACTGACCCGGAGCAAGATGGCGATGTTGGCAAAGTCAGGGCTCTGTATTACCGGTTCCACCTTTCTCCTCCACTTGTCCCCGAGGCAGAGGACGGACCCCTCCTCGCAGTGACACATTCCTTGCTCTACGGGCTAACGACCAGTGGCCTCAGCACCGGAAGATCTGGTGGGAGTCCCAGCACCGGCACTTACGAGCTGAGTGACCTTGGACAACACGGTGGCGACACTCACAAGTTTAATTAACATTTTGTTGAGCATCTTCATGTGTCAAGGACTGAGCGAGCGTTTCTGTGAGGATTAAATACACTAATTATATGAAAGCATTTTTAACTGTTATTATGATCATTAGGTTTTTTTTTTTCTAGGTCCCGCTCACATGCTTTCAACAGTCACTCTACACATGAAGGCTGCTTGCTGCAAATACCTGTGACGTCCACCTCAGGGCTATTCTTCTGGCCATGGGGGTCCCCCAGGCCAGGGCCGGGGGTGGCCCAAGGACTAACAGGGTGTTAACCAGAGATGGACGGGATTTCCGCATCCCCAGCGTGGGACGACGCAGGGTGTGTCCTGCCCTGTCTCCCACCGTTGCCGGGCAGGGCAGTTGGCTGCAGTATTATCAAGTGATGTGCTCGATAATACATATTTTACGGGCTTTTTTTCCCCTTCTCTCCTTCCCTTTCCTCTTAGTGTCCCCTAGTATCACCTTCCACGTAGACGATTTCTCAAATTTTTGTCTTTGGTTCTATTTCTGGGAAAACCCAAACTACGACAGAGGTCTCAAGAACCCTGCGATAAACCTGAGAGCCCGCGAGCGAGAGCAGACAGAGGGACGACGGCGGCACATGCGCAGAACACACACACACACACACACACACACACACGGCCCCGTCACACACGAGCCACCTCCATGGCGAGGGATTTTGCCAGGAAAAACAGAGCGTTTACCCTCGAAGGCCCCTTATCCTCCAGATTCTGAAAGGAACCTAAAAATGACAGGTTTACCTCAGCCCCGCAGTCAGAAGTGTGGAAGCGGTCAGCTCCCACGTGACAGGAATATTTTGGTACTTCAGAATTTGAGCCGCGGCCGGCGTCGGGTGGTGTGGATCGCTCGGGTTGGTTCTTCGTCCAAGTTCTGACACGGTTTCCACGCCTCCGCCCCACCGTCTGAAATCCTTCAGGGGCTTTTCATGGCTTTCTGGAGAAGGACGGAAGTTCCGGACCCCCACGAGGCTCGCCCAGCTGGGTCTTGGGTCCCTCCCCGCCCCCTTTGCTCTTCGTCGGCTGCTCCTCGAACCTGCCTGCCGAGCTCCTTCCGGGGCCTCCTACGATCTCTTCCCTCCGAGCGGCTTCCCCACGGCAGGCATGCGCCTTGGCCAACTCTCACTCCTCGGCCACGTGGCGGCTCGGGAGCTCCTTCTTCAGGGAGGCCCCCCTCAGAGTGATGCGTATAGATCTGTGGAAGGCAGCTTCTGAAGGGCTCCCCCGCCATGTCCACTTCCTGGTATTGACGCTCTGGTGCAGTCCCCTCCCCTTCAGTGTGGGCTGGACCTAGCGACTCACTTCCGATGACGAGAAGACGATGAATAGAAGATGGCAAAAGTGATGGGGTGTCACTTCCAGGATTAGGTTACAAAAGACTGCGAGATCTCTCTCTCTCTCTGTGTCTCTCTCTTTCTCTCTGTCTCCTCCATTCCTCACCCTGATGAAGCCAACTGCCCCCGACGAGCTGCACTATGAAGATGACGTCACAAGGAGCTAAGGGCAGCCTCCGGCCAAGAGCCCACGACGAACTGGCTAAATGTTTCCAACAACCTGGTAAGTGAGTTTGGAAGTGGATCCTTCTGCAGCCTCAAGGTGACCGCAGCCCTTGCTGACATTCTGAGTGCGCCCTTGTGAAGGACCCCACCAAGCTGTGCCCAGATTCCTGACCTATAGAAGCTAAGATGATAAACGTTGTTTTAAGCCACTAGGTCTTGGGGTAATTTGTTAGACAGCAGCAGATAACTAATGCAGATATTATCTCATCGTTCCACGTGGTCACTCTGTAGAGTCAGAGACAGTGTATGCTTTAGGGAACAATTTTACAACAGGTCTCAATTGCAAAGCAACCCTGTATTAAGGTCTGGGAGGCACAGCAGTGTCGTGGCTAGGAGCATGGGCTTTGAAGTTAGACTCCTGGGACCTGAATTCTGGCTCCATCACTTGCCAACTAGATGACTCTGTGCAAGTTATGTGACCTCTGGGCTTCAGGTCTACATCTGCAGAGTGGAGGTAATAAGAGTCACCTTATAAAGTGGCCGGAAGGGTTAAACAAGATCACACTTGTAGATTGTTTAAAACATTACCTGGTACTTAATAAGCATTTAATAAATGCTGTCTGTTATTATGCTTATGGGGATGATGAGAGAAGGTTTAATATAATTTTTGGAAATAGAGGATCTTGCTTTCTGCCTAGGGAGATGCCACAGCTCAAGAAGGAAGACAATACAAAGGTAATAGACAATTGGGTGCTAAATCGTGTTCTTTAGACTTGAAAAACTGAAGGAGTTTAGAGGAGGTAAAATAAAAAAATGGAATGGCTGGTCTCTCCTGAAATGTTTTGCAGCAAGACTTTAGGCATGGAAGATGAGACCCCAAGTGGGCACAGGAGGAAGGATTAAGGAATCAGAGCAAGGAGCCCTGGTGTGAGCAGAGAACCAGGGTAGGAGAGAAATGGGAGAGTCATAGGGCAAAGGGATTGGCTGGCTGGAGTGTGAGTGCTGGGGAGAAATGACACCACGCAGGGC
This sequence comes from Eulemur rufifrons, assembly GCF_041146395.1. NCBI lineage: Eukaryota > Metazoa > Chordata > Mammalia > Primates > Lemuridae > Eulemur > Eulemur rufifrons. The sequence goes on along the minus strand of NC_091005.1, from coordinate 13,789,145 downwards.
AGAAACTTATACACCCATGGCAAAGGCTCAGACTCCATCCCTGTAGGACAGTGGGGAAATCTGTGGCTTGCTCAGAATTTGTGCAAAATGCTGAGAACAGGAGGGTTTAGAGAGGGAAGGATGTGAAAGCTGAGAGGCCCCACGTTCTTAGGAGTGGAGACCAGAGGCTGCTTGGTTGTGTGCTGCCTACCCAGGGACACTGGGAAGAAAAGGTCTCATGTGGGGACAGAGAGGCCACCACTGCTGGGACTGTTATGTCATGGCCCGTCCGGAGCTCTGTTCTCTCTGGGTTGAAGTGGAGGAGTCTGAGAGTAGCTCCCTTTACCCACAAGCCACTGAAGCCCCGAGGCACGAGTGTTTGCAAGTCGGTGCGTGTTTAAGGTCAAGGGAACATTGATTTCCGCCCTGAGTTGTGGTAGAAGCTGCTAATTTGATAAGACAAAGCATTAAAGATTCAGTGTAGATGGGTATTGATCATGGAGTAGGTCTTGTTAGATGGGATTTTTTTTTTAAATGATCAAATAACTATTGGGAGAAAACTAAATAAGAATTATCCACCTGAACCTACCTTGTTGGAGGGGTGTAAACCTGAGTAAGATATAACATAGGATTGAGTGCAGGGCTTTGAAGGCAGACAGATTCGGGTTTGCGTCTGGGCTTACCACTTCCTAGCCGTGTGGCCCTGGGTAAATTACTCACCTTCTCTGTGCTTCAAGTTTCTGACAGGTGAAATGAGAGAGTTAATTTCTACAGGGTGAAGTTGTTGTGAGAATTAGACAAGGTATAGGTGATAATAAAAATAGTAACAACTATAACATCAATGGTGGATAATCTTACTCGAGCATGTGCCATGTGCGCCAACCCCTATTCTCGCTTTACATGTACAGACTGATTTTATCCTCATAAGCCACCCAAAGAGGAAACTTGCCAAAGGTTATGCAGTGCGGAGCCAGGATTTGAAGCCAGTAGTCTCTGTCCAGAGCTGGCACTGTGAACCCCTGACTATACAACTTTAATGTAGGTATGGCCGTGTCCGGTATATAATGCTAAATAAATATTGAAAAACTGACAGCTGTGTATGTTGACAGGAGACCTAGAAAAGCTGCTGGAGTCATGGTTGTGACTCTGGAGGGCCTCACTCTTTTCCTGATGGGACAGTTCAGGCAGAAATGCAAAAGAAAATAACAGAGGGTCGTGACCCACCTTGACCCCCACGCCCTCTCCGCTCAAAAATACTGGATGAGGAAAAGAAAAAGAGAAAAGGAGAGATGATGAAAAAGCAAAAACACAAGTATGAAAAGCAAAGGAGGACGTGTGGGCAGTCTGGGAATTTTGAGTTTGAGATCTAGGAAAGCTCACAAAAGCTTGGAAAGTGTCAGCAACTGCCACATCACGTGCTCGAGTCTAGTCCCCCAAGAGAATCATTCATTCTGGAATAACTGAAGGACCAAGGGAGACTGGTACATTGGTGGCCCCCAGGGAACCTCACCTCTCAGGGTCCACACCCTTGCTTGTCCCCTCCCACCCGATTCTGAGCTTGGCAGTGTGACTTGCTTGCACTGGGGGCTTGTCCCCTGGAAGCTGGTCACATCCTGCAAAGACACTTCGGCTTGAGTGATGACAGAGAAAATGTGGAGGGAGACCTGGAATCTCCTCTTTTCAAAAAATAGCATACAATAGAGAAAGCTCAGTTTCCATCCCCAAATCTTGATCTCCTTCGCCCTTTTTAGAAGTAAGCAAATTAATGGTTTAGCGTCTCTCCATTAAAAAAAAATTTTTTAACTATTACATACACAAGTATGTGCATAAGAGGATAATTTGTTTTTGAGACTACTTTCTACTGCAACTTTGGGGCAATTTTGAAGGAATCACCATTATTTATTTATTTGAAGATGAGGATGACAATTCTCCCCTATAACACACGGTACCAGTTTGGCCAATAGGTGGGATTTTTTCCCCTTCAACGTGTTCCCCACCACAGTCACTACCTAAGGAAGACCTGCACCCAGGGAGAGGAATCAGAGGCGGCTCAGCTCTCTGAGAGCTACAGTGTTTTGTCAGAGTTGCAAACGGGACATGGGAGCTACCACGGTTTCCCACTGTTACTTCCTTTGGAATCTCCTTAGCCTTGGGCAGCTGAGGTCAGGCGTGCTTCCTGGAGGCTTGGCCAGCCATGGATGGCCAGGGAACAGAGTCAAGAGGCCAGAGGAACAGTCGAAAGTGTCTCTATCTAATTCACACCTTGGCACCAGCTCACAGGAGCTGGTGCATCCAATTTACAGCAGGAGTGTCTAACGGGTGTCAGGCTTCCCCAGACATACACCACACACTTCGCAGAGTGTTCAGAAGGATCGTTGAATACCCTGCAGATGAGTCACAAAGAAACATCCAAAACCATTGATGAATTCATCTAACATTTCAGTACCTGGCATATGCTCAGAATATGTGGCTTCATGCAAGACAATGCAGGGCACATAGGGCACCTGACCGCCAGCCAGGGCTGCCACCCTTGTGAGCTTACGGTTCTGAAGGCTTCCTCATCTCTTGGCGGTGAGAATGAACAATAACGTCACCCCCTGATATGAAATCAGGGGGAGGAGCAGACAGGCTGTCTGAATTAAGGAATCTAAAATAGCTAACAGAGGGTTGCCAAATAAAATTCCTGGCTGTGTCTCTTTAAGAATCATGCCTAGTTGATAAACAAATGAGAACTACTAAAGTAAGCTATAAAGATTTAAAACACATTGCAGTTGATTTAAAAAAATGATCACAATACTCTGTAACTCATTCCATCAAGAAGTGGAATCTATTTCTTTACCACTGGGATCTGGGCTGGCCTTGTGTCTTTCTTCAACCAACAGACTACAGCACAAATAACACTGTTGGCCAGGCCTTAGGAGACCTTGAGGGTTCCACTCTCAATCTAGAAACCCCAGGATTTTCATGGGAATGAGCCTGAGCTACCCTGCTGGAGCATGAGGCCATGTGAAACAGAACTGAGGCACCCAGCGGCCAGCCGGCCCTTGGCCAGCCTGACAGCTCACAAATGAGCCCCAGCCCCAAACTGCTGAACATGACCCAAGGCTGCAGAACTGTCTGGATGAACCAGATCAAATTGCTGACCCACAGAATCACAAATTAAGTAAACGGCTGTTGTTTTAAAATTTAAGTTTTGGGGTAGTTTGTTATACAGCAAAAGCTAACTGTTACATATTTTAAACGCTGCTCCACATTCTATTGACTTGCTCAGCCACCATGGTTTCAACCCTGTAATCCATGAAGACAGACACTGTGCACTGCTTTTTTCCACCACCTAACCCTGTGTGCTCCATAGAGATCTGCTGAGTAAAAGAATAGCATGAAATAGACTTATCTTGGTGGCACTCCAATTTTTTTTTTCTAAATGAGGCAGAGAATAATGATAAATATAAGATAAATAAATAAAATAGAAAGAAAAACTCAATTAGACTTTGTCTTAATTATCCAATATTCTTAATCAATGGAGCATGGATTGATGAATTTTAAACCATCTGCAGACTCCTTCTACCCATTCTGCAACAAATATTTATTTAGTACATAATTTGTATTATACTATACACTATGCTTACCCCAGGATATGATGGATAAGCAAGACAGATAACATCCCTGGCCTCACGGAGCTATAGAAACTTATACCATTAATTCTGTATAACACAGAATTAATTTCTTTTTAGAACTATGGGTAGAAATTATACATAAGGCTATAGGTATGTATATTCATAATTAACGCCATCTCATCCTGCTATAAAAGGTGTTCCTTTCCTGTCATTCGATTTTTGCTGTTGTCTTTATTTTACCTATTTATTTGAATTTGTTAATTCATTCAGCCATTCAGCAATGGTAGGTATATATAAGATGAACTCAACAAAACTACTCTCTGATCTCATAGTGCTTTCAGTGTAGCCAGGGAGACAAAGATTTCACATATAATCACTACAATAAATAAATAATTACAAATTAGCCAAGTGTCACAAAGTAAAGGCAGTGGGTGCCATCACAGGGGAGCGTGAGCTCGTCTGGCTGGGGGGACCTCTTCGGCATAGCAGCAACTTGGCACAATGTCAGCACAATTTGAGCTGGTGAGTTTTAGGACATTCTTGGTATGTGTGGTTTTAAGGACTTGGGAGTCAGTTTCAGGGAGTTTATGGACTTGAGCTGTTGACTCGTGAGCACTACTGGGTCTGCGTGGTTCAGTCTTCCTCTTCCTCCCATCTCACAGCCGCCATTTGTGGGTATTTTTTCATTTATGGGAAATAGATACAGTCTAGACCTCGGGACAAGAGATCCTGAACTTGTTTCCTACACCCCACTTGCTGTGGGGGAGCCACTGAAACCTCTCCCTGCCATCTTCCACCTGTGGAATGAGGACACACACCCCCTTCCTCCCCCTTCTCATTATCATGCCTCCTCTGCCGCGTGCCCACAGGGCATCTGGGGTGCCGCATGGCCGCTTCGCTCCCTTCCCAGGCATGTGGCGAAGATCACTGAGACGATGTTTGTGAAGTGCCACATGTTCCAAGAAGAGAGGCACTCTCCAGAAGGAATGCTACAAGGGATTGTAATTATTATTGCGCCTCTGTGGAGAGACCACGGGTACTTGGCATGGTGCCATCCCCTTATCTGGAGACAGCTGCTGCCCGGCCGTGTGTACACTGGCAATCACAGACTTTTCTGCTTCACATACAGATGGCCCCGGGCTGCGGCAGGCAACGTGCGAGGATGCAGATGAGGGCTGGTGCCCACACCTTCGAGCCATCAGTCAATGTTTATTCATTCAACAAATATTTATTGAGTGTCTACTGTGAGCCAGTGATGAGTCTAGACATTGCTGGGGCATGAAAGCTTATAACGGAGAAGAGAAACCATTTATGAATCCCTAGCTATGAGGCTCAGCACCAAGCCAAACACTATCTCATTAATCCCTTTACAGATGAAGAAACTGCTGTTCAGTGACATATAGAGGGTCAGGGAGTTAGGACATGGCAGAGCTAAGACTTGGTTTGATGTCAGCTTAATTTTAGCTGCCATGCTTTTTCTAGTTCTGCTTCAGGAACTTACAAAGATGCCCAAGGTCCCCACCTCTACAGAGACCGATATCCTCACACACGGGTGCAGAGCTATGTCAGCCCCCTGGCCCCCAGCTCACTGAAATAAACAGTCCCCATAGAAAGTCACACTCTCCTCTTTCTGACCCTGGAGTCATCTTCTTAAATGTCTTTTTGCAGCCTAATACTTGTTAGAAATTCCCAGGTACAGGCAAGAAGAAAGAGTGTTCCAGGCAAAAGAACCAGCCCATGCACATTTCTAGAAGCAAGAGAGAGATATGGAGATGAGGAGGGCCTAGGCGTGTTCAGTGAGGAGGAAGGAGTCCAGGAAAGGGGAAAAAAACAAAAGGTACAAGAGAAAAACAGGACTCACTGATGGTGGCAAGATAGCATCGAATCCAACACTGGATTGAGGAGCCAAAGAATATACTTTCTGGGCAGGCAGGAAGCTTAGAGGCAAGAACATTTAGATTAAGCAAATGAAAATGATGACTGGTATGATACTTCAAGATAATGAGAAAGGTTCAAGTGGGGAACAGGGAATGATGTTGACAAATTGTTTGCTGACATGTTATTTAAAATAGTAGAAAATGGGAAGCGATCTCAGTGCCCAGCCATAGGGGAGCGCTTGTGAAAATCCTGAGATGGCAACTGGATGGGATGCTACATGGCTATTGATAATGATCATTATGAAGACTTTGGAGCAACATGAAACAAGGTTCATGATACAATACAGTAGGTGAGAAAAGATTATAGAAAATAAAATCCTGCCCCAGTTTGATGCCTGTATGAAAAAAAAGAAAGAAATGGACAGAAAGAGAAAGGCATTGGTCTTAGAGACTGTTTTGAGACACAAAAGCAAATTCACGGAGCAATGGTTCCAAAAGGCAACCCACGAATCCCCCCCAATATTTGACATTGTTGGTAAAATATTATGCATGTATGTGTCTATGTACTGCATATGTAAGTTTTTCCTGGGATGAGGTGAGGGCTCCAAGCTTTTGTTATTTCTCAGAGGGGTCTATGATCACACCAAGACTACAGAGGACGGTTCAAATTATTGTATCAGAGTATCTGCGTTTTTATTGGGATTCTCTATTTCTTTGAGATAGCTGAAAAGTATTCTTATCTGACATCTAAGTCTGAACATTCTGAGGATCTGCTTTGGGAGCCCATGGTACGAACTGTCTGCTTGAGGGGCCCATGCCTTCCCTCTGCCAGACTCAACACTGAACACGAATGCATTCACATACACACAGAGGCTCGCTTTCTCTCTCCACGCTGGGCGGTTTTCATCCAGTTCTCCCAGGTCCCTAGGAGCTCACCAGGGAACTCTTCCAAGGAGCAAAGGGATCTTTTATCAAAAAAATCCTTTCAGTGACCTCCTGCAGCTTTACAAAATATTAAATCCCCTCCCAATGAATGGTCACTGTGAGAACTGAGCCACATGGCTGTGGAGCCACGTCTGAGATGCACAAGGCAGAAAGAGGTCCCACGAGACTGCTGCACGGCGATGGCTAACTGCCCCGTGGACCCCATGCCCTTACATCACGACGGCGCATCTCGTGGCATGGAGCAGGAAGAACAGTGTGCGATAAAGAAAGAAAAAATAGCTACTTAGAAAAACAAAGCATTTGAATAATTGAGAACAATGGTACCTTTGACTGGGTCATGTGTTCAAGCTAGTTCATGTAGACATTAAAACACACGGGTGCTTGTCTGATCTAGCTTGCTGTCCTTCGGTCACTGAGCAGTTACTCACCACCTCCCACATGCCTGGCCTCTTCCTTCCCATCAAAGAGCACGAAGATCATGGGGCAGTGGCAGAGGAAAGGACAAAAGGGACTCAAGGAGTATACATTCTGGCCAGCCCACCCTTGATTTGAATACCTCTGTCACAGGCAATTAATGGTATCCACTGAGCTTCATTTTCCTCGTCTGTAAAATGGGTAGTATTACTTTCCATGCCGGTTGTATGAGAATTCTGGGAGTGAATGTGTGTACAGCACAGAACACAGATGCAGGTATTGGAAGGCATGCACAGAGATAATAGGAAGGTCTTAACACTGTATCCCTTTCTTACCACATAGGTGGTTGGGTAGATTAAATGAGCTAATGGAGTAAGGAAGAATTGCAAAAAAATAAATTAATTAAAAAAGAAAACAAAGCCCCTGTAAAATATTATAGAAATATCATTATATGAGTAAACTCCTAAGTGGTTCCTTTTCCTTGCACAGATGTGAAGCTGCCGGGTTTCCCAAAGGTCACAGGCTCTGCATTATACTTCTGGTCTTTTCTTGTCTCCAAAGAGCACGTGACTTCAATTGCTGTGCTGAGATTTTTTTCCTAGGCTCTAGCTGAGCCTCGGACGAGCGTTACCATGCTAAGGGTCAACACGTCCCCAGACAAAATAGTATTTTAATTCAACAGCATTCAGTAGTTATTAAACTATGATAAATGCTAAAGTGGGAAAGATTACACTTAGACATAAGAAGTGTCACTTGAATCACTTAAAAATATTATAATGTATGGCTAATTACACCTTGGCTATATTATCCAGCGCTGTGAAAACTCTTCAAATCCTTAAGTAAGGTACCATTTAAATACCTATTTCGGTATGTAATGGATAATATTCTTGAGTGCAAATGTTGTTAAAGGACCTACCATTCATTGAGTATCTATTATGTGCTGAGCACTTAGTCCATATTAATTCATTTAATTCTTGAGACAATTAATTCATGGAGGTAGTTATTATCATCTCCATTTTACTGGTAAAGATATTCAGAGAGGTCAAGTCACTTGCATAAGGTCATACAGCTGATAAATACAGGGTGTCCCAAAAGTCACCATACATTGGGAAAATGGGAAACTGTAGCTAAATGTACTTTTACTTACAAAATTTTGAGCTATAATTTCCCATTTTCCCTATGTATGGTAACTTTTGGGACCCCCTACAGTTGATAAATCGTTGATAAATGGCTGAGATTTGAATCTGGGAAGGCCATCTCCAGAATATACTGTCACAGACAGATACAAGATGACCTCTGTTTTCACACTTCTCTGTGCCTCAGTGTTCTCACCCATAACATGGTGTCAGTAATTATACTGGGCTCTTGTGAGGACTGAGTGAGATGATTTAAGAAAAGCTCATAACACAGTGCTCAATAAACAGAAGCACACTGTGTATTATTTTGATGTTCTCCTAGGTTGCCATTTTAGCACATTTAAGCTAATAGCTCCAGAGCTGGGATTCACTTTGGAGAGAAACCCTCTCTTGTCCCCAGCATGGATTTAATACAGTTGAAGCAACACAGTGTACAGGTCTAGGCAGCAGAACCAGAGACCAGCATGCCAGCAGCTCTCGATCCTGGCCATGGGGCAGGACCACGTGTGAGCCTGTTAAAAGTGCCGATGCTGCTGCTCTCGCCTCTGAAGACTCATATCCAGGAGGACAGGGCTGTGCATCTGTGTTATGAATAAGCTCAAGTGGTTCTGATACACAGCCAGGATCGAGAAGCGCTGTGCTACCAAGCAAAAGGTACTATATCGTACAAGTACATTCATCTTAATTGCTTAGAATTAGGATGGTCCTTTCTTTGTTTTGAGATTACAGTCAAGGCACATTTAAAGGGCCAACTCCCCCAAAACTCACCCAATGAACTGGTTTCAATAGATCTCTTGGCCAGTCTGTCAGTGATATGGCTTTGGGACACACAAAAGATCCCTTTTATACCACTGGGCGAGGAATCATTCCCCACTTGAAACTGTAACTTCAAGGCCAAAGTTTTCACACTGGGTTCCTTGCCTCCCACCCATAACCTTCTGGCTTCTGGTTGCCATGTAACCAAAAAAGACCAGCTCCGGTGAGAATGGATATGCAACAGCCTTTCTTTGGGAAGACTACAAATCCAGGCAGAAAACTGATTGTATGTATGGTGATAGCTTTCAAGTCACCTGGTGCATGTTGCTGTAATTCAGCTGCATTCTCACCTGGGTGTCTGTTTCAGGAATGAGAGAATGGCTACATCCCACAAGTCACATGCGTCTTCTCATCAAAGCCATTTGATTTTTTTTTTTTTTATAAACAGATTGTGTTCCGCCTTAGTGGGAGTATTAATAAAGATTCTGTTATATAGGAAGGCAGATTAGGGGCAGTTCAGAGCTTCAGAGCAGTGGTGACAAGGCATGTGTGTGCCATTAACAGGGTGTTGGTTTGGTGGCACATGAACATGAATAGGAAGCTCAGAGGTGCCTGGAGTGGTTAGCTGGGTACAGTAAAGCTCATGCACTAACTGCAGGATATGATGCATGCTCAACTCCAATTTCCAGGCTGTAATTTCTCCCCCTACATATTTACGCTGGGGCTGTTGGTGTGATTACCATGATACGATGGTCAGCTGGAGAAGGCGTGCATCCCAGTGGAGCCACACACCGGTCACCACCATGACCCAATCAAGGGCCATCTTGGACTGCACTGGAGACCACTGGCTTCTTTTCTCCTGGTACTTGACTGCTTTAAAACTCAACCTACGTATGCCTCACCAGCTGCAGGAAGGTCTAAGTCTCTTTTTCTCTTTGTCCAGCCATCTCAGACTTAATGGGTCCTTCCCTGCTTTCTGGACAGTCTGTGGCCAGTATATATGGGTGGTGACTACCCAGACCTGCAAGATGCGTAGGAATGAAGAGAGGGAGAGATAGCTCTTTGGCATAATGCTATATGTATTAGGATCCTTTTTGGAAGCAGAGCTCCTCTCTTTTAGGACATCACTGTTGACTTGTAGCACGTTACATCTGCAAGAATTCTTAAGGTCAGCCATCCCAACCCCCAGCTTTATGGGTGAAGAAACCAAGGCCCAGAGAAGTTAAGTGAGTCGCCCAAGGTCACACAATGAGAAATGTCGCAGGACAGGAAGCTCCATTTACCAACAGCACCAGGGCACTTTCTGCAGCCCCTTCTGGCCCATTTTGGTTTGCTTAGCAAATGCTATGAGGCCCACAGAGGCAGCTTCTCTTAAATCGTAGCCATCCTTTTTCATGCTTCCTTTAAATGTGGTTTCTTCTTCTTCATGCTGAGCCCACGTTCCATGCCTTGCTCCAGTTCCTGGTTTATTGCTGCCTGGTTTGGGGCCCTGAAGTCAACGTCGCTGGCAAATAGTTCAAAGTCTCTCTTGCTGATCACGATGCCCTTTCCCTCCCATTCAAGGTCTCAGCCCAGCCCCTCTGGGCGAGCAGTTAAGATTTTCAGTGGCTATGAGACCCCTTCCTGGACCTCTTCACTCTTTTTCAAGCCTAAACATCAGTGCTGCGTTCACATGCACATGTCACGCGAATTTTTCTACTCTTTCCACTTCCAACATAGCTTCTATTTCCAAGGAGTCAAAGGGCTTTTCAGAGTCCATAAAAGTCTATGTACACAATGGCATTTTATACTCAGCAGTCTTCCCTGGGACTTTTTCATTTTCTGCAGGTGATCCCGAGTTGAGAAATGACTTCTAAATCCTGTCGACTCTCGTGGCTGATTAAAGTCCTGAAGTCCCTGTAGTCTGCCCACCAGTACTTTTGTGAAGATTTTGCATAACTACTGAAAACAGTTTAAAAGATCATGTCTGTGATCTATTAAACAAGATTTTTTTTTTCCAAGGGCGATAAAGGGTTTCAAAAGAACACATGAAACAGAAATGGCTGGGTTCTGCTTATTATACATTAGAAATGATAAGAATAACACATTGACTGCTAATTACACAAGTCATTTGTCATGAAGCACTTGCCAGAAAACATATTTGCATTCCCCCAAATTCAAATAGAGAATTAATGGGTAAATAATGTATACTCAAACCATTATTTATAAGACTTTGTTTAAACTATAATTTGGTAAAAGGTAATTCCAAGGTTTTATTCCTTGCATCCTGTAATAAAGTTGTTATTTAATTAGAGTGACAACTTGCTCCTCTAGGTAAAAGGAAAAAGAAAATATAAAGTTCAGAGATGATTGTCTTTAGCTGCTGAGAATTATTATAGCCAAAATGGTCCAGAAGAAGGACAGTACCTTAGATGATTCCAGTGACATAGGAGAGAAGCACAGAATTTCTGGATGAATCAAACTCATGGGGTTGGGGGCATTTCTTCAGTAGAAACAACACAAAACACAAATAGTAATGAAACCCTCAAAAAACTCACACCCATCCATAGCACACAGAAACTCAGTGACACCTACATCTGAAACATACACCCTGACATGCAGACACCTTCACACATACCTCTTCCTGGCTAAAATAAATACCAGTGCCAATCCCACCCCTTATGACAAAACATGTCCCAGATCCTGTCAAATTGCTTCACAGAGTTTAATGAATTGTGCATCCAGAGACAGACCTGTAGTTGCCTCTGGTCCCGTGTGAAGAATTAGAGACACCTGGGCCTGGGGACTTCAATTGGTAGGGCCCGGTGGTTTCCAAAGTCTCCAGATCCATTTGCTTTAATGTAAGACGGAGAAATTGTCAGACTGCTCTTTGGCTTCTACTTTTCACCAGTTGGGTGGCTATAATTCCCTGACCCCTTGGCTTAGCTATATTGTCTATCAGGAAGCACAGCTCTCAGATCAGGAATTTTTGGTGGGATGGATTAGACAGGCAGAGGCCAACAGCATTCTACCCCCATTGACCTAGGAGCCCAGAAAACACAGTGGGACATGGTCTTCAAGAGACTGGCCCATGCTGGGCAAGATGGAACAGCCTCTGAATTCTGTCCTGTTGAGGAGAGAGTCCTTCGGGGTGACCCCCAAGAATCTTAGCGGAGCAGAATGTGGAAACCACCCATGGTCCTGTCCCCCCACCGTTCAACTCCTGCTGGCCAGAAAATCAAGCTGCTGCCAGATGGGCTGGAGGGCTGATGGAAATGAAAGCAAACAGTGTAGGTCCTGCTAAGGATAGGTGCACAAGATTACGTTCAAAGAACAAAATGAGGTAGTGCATGATAAAATGTTCCTTCTGTGCCTCAGGCCACGCCTCTGAATAGTGCTTTGTTTCAGAAATTTACAAAGAGAGCTTCACAAACTTCCACCTCTGTTATTACTACAATATACAATTCCCCTACACCATACAAGAAAGCATAGCTGGAAATTCTGAGTTAACCCTTCAGACTATTAATGATGGTTTAAACTCTGGACTCCAATGACTTCAAAATCTATCGAAAGAAGTGGTGCTGCTAAAATCCACCTTACGTTATGGCATACGCAGCTGATGGAATCTGCAAAATCAAAGCCACACATGTGCTCTTGGGATGAGAACAAGGATGAAATGCACAAGTACAAGGTCGACGGATGTATAGCAGAATCAGTGGACCTCTAGGCCTTCTGAGGGTCCACCAGAACCACCTCTGGCAGAGGAGCAAGGAAAGCAGTTAGTGGGGAAGACACAGGAGCCAGCAATGCGGTGAATGGGAAGCACGAGAGGGTGGGTAGGTTATTCCTTAAAGAATGACATGTTTGGAAATCTATCTTCATATAATAAACACACACAGATATGCACACAAACACACATACACTCACATAACATGATTTCACTACTCGGGTCAAGGAGATCACCTCTGAATATGAGTCTACACACTGTGTCATCCATAGAGAAATGCTGGCTAGCTGAAAAATGTCACCTGAACTAACAGTATTTTGCAGGATGTGATTAAAATCATCAACCACATTCAAGCACATACCTTTAACTCACATCTGTTCACGCAGCTCTGTGAGGAGATGGGCACAGAGCACACACGTCTTCTGTTATACACAGAAGTGAGATGGCTTTCTAAAGGTAGACCACTGGCCAGAGTTTCTGAGTTATGAGAGCTGCTCAGAGATTTCTTTTAGAAAAACAGTCACCACTGGCAGCACATTTCAGTGACACAGAATGGGTCGCAAAACTTGCTTACTTGTGTGACACATTCCACCTGCTCGATGAACTCAACCCGTCACTTTAGGGGAGAACAACATCCTGGCTGTGTTCAAAGCCAAACTGGAATTATGGGGGCAATCAGTGAACATTGGGATCTTTGACATGTTTCAAACATTAGCAGAGATTTTGAAAGAGACTGAGCCAGGGCCTTCTTTCTCCCAGCTGGTGCATGATCACCTATCTCAGTTTTCAAAAGGGTTCGAGCATTACTTCCCAACCATAAAAGACTCCTGAACTGGGAAGGAGTGGATCTGCGACCCATTTATGAATAAATCAGGTGAATTGACTTTGTTCATGCTAGAAGAGTATCAACTGCTTGAGATCGCAAATGATGGTGGCCTTAAAAGTATGTTTGAGACAACCTGAAATCTCCGTACATTCTGGATTAAAATCAAGGAGGAATATTCTGAGACTGCCACAAAAGCACTGAAAAGCCTGCTTCCATTTCCAACATTCTATCTTTGTGAAGCAGGGCTCTCTGCAGTGACAGCAACCAAAATGACATTACAGAGTAGAATGGACATAAGCAACACACTTCTGGTGTCACCGTCTCCCATCACCCCCAGATGGGATGGTCTAGTTGCAGGAAAACAAGCTCAGGGCTCCCACTGATTCTGTGTTATGGTCAGTTGTATAATTATTTCATTACATATTACAATGTAAAAATAAGAGAAATAATGTACACACTCAATGTAATGTGCTCAAATCATCCCAAAACTATCCCCCACCCCTAGTCCGTGGAAAAACTGTCTTCCATGAATCTGGTCCCTGGTGCCAAAAAGGTTGGGGACCGGTGCTCTAAAGTTTCACAGTCTATACTTTGCTGATTGCATCCTCATGGGGGGTGTTAACATGTTCTGTTGTCCCCTCTATCTCCAGTAGCTGTAGTTGGATCCAGAGGCTTGGCCAGATACACTTCCTTGGCAAGACTTCGTCATGGGTGGTGTTGCATATCTCTGGCAGGAGGTTTAACTGCCTGGTTGAATCTCTTTTCTTGATGTGACCAGTTGACGATCATTGCTTAGATCCATTAGTTCTTTAAGGATTCAAAATGGGCAACTTTTCATTTTATCATTCTAACTTTCTCCTCTTTTTCCTTTTTTTTTTTTTTTTTCAGATAAAGCTGGAATATTTCTATAGAAACTTCCCCTCATTTGGTTACCTTGAGTTTTTGTTTCTATTTGCTTGTTTGATTCGTGTGTTTTCAATCCACTGAAATTCACAGTGGTTATTACTGCTCTTGGTAATCATATTGTGTTATCTTTTGCCGGTGGGCACTTCTTCAAGTTGACTCATCAGCTCTTTGCTTTCTGGCGTGACAAAATGTTCCAGGCCCATCTTGTATATTTCCTTCCCTAGGTTTGAAATCAGCCATCTCTCTAAGAAGCCTTGGGTTCCTTTAGTGAGAAGTAGTTCTTAGAGACCACGGTCTAGGTGCTAGGGCTGGTCACTGCTGATGGGTTCATCACTGTGCCCATGTCTTTTCAGTGAACACAGCAAAGAAATACACACATACAATAGAATATGTAACAAATAAAATTGTATAAATAGGCATATATTAAAGATGAAATACATTATAAGTTAATACAGATACCCCCCCCTCAAATGCAGTTACAAGTTTTTATTTAACTTTGATCTTTCAGCTATATCTCTTTGCCCCATGCTAAAAATATCAATTATCAATGACATAAAGCTACACTTATTTGCTTTATCCTACACTAGACACTCAATAGTCCCAGAAAAAACCGAAAATACAACCATCAGCAATATCACTGCCAAAACCAGATTCCTATTTGTATACAGTTCTTTTAGTCCTTACTGATATGCATCACATTACTATGTTTTAAAATAATTGAGATGAGTCCTCCTCTGTGGTCATGCCACCCATTGGGTACACAGTTGGGTTCATTTATTTCATTTACATTTTAAGAATGGCTCTTTAAAATTTTACTTTTGTTTTATGGTTCAGTAAATATTTACATACTTCCAAAGTCAAATGCACGAAACAAGGTATATTCGAAGAAGTCTAATTCCTGAAGAGCATCACTGTCCTTTTCATCCTCCCTTCCTCTAGAGATAACTTTTTTAAAAAAGTTATGGTTTATTCTTCCTTTGGTTTCTTTTTAACAATAAAGACAGTTGCTTTTGTATGTTACACTTTATATAATTTGGGGGTATAGAACTAAGGAGGATTCTGTGCTGTTACTGGATCATAATTACTGAAGGTACGGTTTTAAATCCTAGAACAGTTCAAATTTAAGGTCATTACTGACTTGTTGTAATTCTTTAACACTGTAGAAAACTCTTGAAAAATTATTTTAGGTCCTGGACCGTTTTCTCTCCCTGACCTTCAACTAACTCTTCCATAGAAAATTTCAGCCATGTCAGCAAGGCTTTCACCGCCTACTTGCTGAACTTTAATTCATTTCATTTCCATGGAAGGAAGGAAATCCCTTGAAATCATTTATTAGTTCTTCTAAAAAAGCACAACCGTTTGGGAGTCGGTAATGTTTGTCGTGCGAGCAGCAATGTTGTGTTTTCATCATTGGCCAGAGTTATGTTGAGGTTTTGATTCATAGTGTTTATACTGGCAGCTCCTGGACAAGGCGATTCATGCTTTCTAGAACTTGTGGTTGAGGGGCCGAGGGAATGTGGCGGCTGGGTGGAGGAAGTGTCTAGATGCATCAAGAGAAGACATGGTGGATGACCCAGAGGACACAGAACCTTAAATTCAATGTCTTGCTTAGCAACTGCTTTCTCTTCATTGACAATTATGAAACTGGTCTCTGAATTGCTGTTCCAGGACTTAATATCTTAATATTTTATCAAGCTGCCAATATATTGGGATGTGAAGTTCTTATTATTGCCCTTTAATACCCTGGGCTTTGTAGAACAGTAGAGTAACCCTATTTTTTTTTTTCCAGAAACATGTTCACTCCTGGATACTTTTGATAACTGTAACAGTATCCTCAGTGGTCTTCCTGCTCGAACACTATTCTCCCACCCAAATGTGTCCTTCACATAGTGGCCAGAACAGAGGAATTAGACTTACCAGGTATTAAGACTTCTTATAAAGCTACTAGGATTAAGACAATGTGGCTTCAGCACAGAAATAGACAACTCAATCAATAGAACCAAACTGAGAGGCCAGAAACAAACCCTTGCATACGTAGATGCTTGCTTCATGGCAGAGGTGGTTCTGGGAACCAAGGGGAAACGATGGACACATTGTCTTGTGAGCATCTTTCCATCTCAACTGCCCTTTGCAGACATCATTTTGAATAGCTACATGGTATCCCATTGTAAGAATGTTCCACCATTATATCATCCCTTATTTAACCAATCCCCTAACCCTTAACATTCCAGCAGCTTCTATTTCTTGCTATTATAAATAGTGCTGCAATGGAGATTTTTGTATCTACCCCTAACCCTTAACATTCCAGTAGCTTCTATTTCTTGCTATTATAAATAGTGCTGCAATGGAGATTTTTGTATCTAAAATGTTGAACACGTTCTTACTATTCCCTTAGGATTAACTCTTCAGGTGGAGATAACAGGTCAAAGGGTTTAGATATTATGGAAAATCTTGGTCCCCTTATCTAAATTCTTTCCTGAAAGGTCCAGTACTCCCACTAGCAGCATATGAAAGCATCAACATGCCTCCTCTGACAACACTGAATATCATTACTTTAAAATCTTTTTGAATTTAGGGAGTAAAAAAGGGTACCTCATAGTTCCTTTAATTTGCATTTACTTGATAACATATAAAGGTAACCATTCCCCAAGCCCCTGCAAACAATTGGTCCTTTAAAGTTTTTCTGTTGTAAAATGTTTTTTTTTTCTTGTACCAATTACTAAACTGCTCTTTCTCACACCACTCCAGTCCACCAGGTAGACTATTGTGAAATTTATATCCCCTAGAAACTATTGTGTTCCTGGTTCCACTGCTCCAATACTTTCAAATGCTTCTTGCTACCCATAAGACAGGAGTTAAAGTCTTTAACCAGAGCATGATCTGCACCGAACTAACCCCAGTGTTCTCATTCTACCATAACCCTTCTCACATGATCTCTTCTCCTTGGCTGACTTGGTCTGCTCCCTGTTCCTTCTCTATGATATATTCCTATCCGCACGCTTTGGCTCTCATTGCCCTCATCTTATAATTTTCTTCTTTTCACTTGTTTAGTTTCTTATCTCCCTTCATGCTTAGCTCAAGGGCATTATGCCCTTAAATCTTTCTCTGGGAGAACATCACCTCTGACCTTCCAAGACACTTACTATAGTACCTCCCCATGCTTCCTGCCATCTACCTTTTTAAAATTGTTCTTTTGGGAGTACATGTCCTAATTGAAGTGTAAAACTCTCAAGGAGGAAGACAGCACACCTTGAGGTTCTTTTATGCCAGTGTTTTGTACAGTCGCAAGAACACAGTGTGGATGACTCTGATGATCCCATGGAGAAGGATCTGTCAATGCCCAGTTGGGGGAGGTGAGATTTTTACACTCTTGTATCTTCATAACCCCAAACCTTATGATGATTTTTATTGAATTTTCTGATGCTTAATGATAATATCTGATTTCTTAGTCATGGGGGAGTAACTGTGTTAAGTGCAAGTAGAGGTTATGGTCAAGTCTGCTGAAGTTTGGGAAATAGCCATTATTAGGTCATTCTGGAATGCTTTACTTTCTGCCTCCATCACCCTACAGCCCCGATCTCAGCACAGGCTATGACTGTATTGTGAGCTGCCAGACTCTGGAGAAGGGAGAAGCTATACACAGAGTAAAACAATAAAAAGCCAAGTTCCATCTCTGCTACCTACAGGCAGGCCACCTAGCTTTCTTTACCTGCATGCTAGGGATAGTAATGTACTATCCAGTATTACTGGGAGATTTAGGTAAGATAATGTGCATAGAATATGCAAAGTGCCTCCACAGAGCCAAAACTCAATATATGGAATGATTATTAATATAAGCAGAAGGGAAGAATATCCTGCTGGTAATTTCTGTCTTTGCATGAAGCAAGAGGGTGGGTCATCATGAGCAAAAGCAGTTAGTCATGTCCAGGGTAATAAGGGACAAAGGGCTAGGGTCTTATGTGGGGGCTGTTCCTAAAGCACTTCCTGTTCTGCAGAGCACTAATTCTACCCTTGTTGTAGGGGTGAATTTGTATGGATACAGCAGAGCGCATGCGCAATGCTTATTTCTAGGGTTACGGAGAGCCACTGGAAACAACAGCTGGCAGTTTTTAGTGTCTAAAAACACAGTAACCGTGGACTCTTCTGGAGCAATTTAGAGGACAGCTACATTAATTGGTTCTACAATGAGAAGTTGAAAAAGGAGAGGGAAATGGAAAGTACAGATAAGGAGTAACCAGGCAAAAATGAAAGCAAAAGAAGCAATTTGGATATCAGAAAAGGAGGAATTTAAGGTTGAAGGTATAAAACAGAATGAAGAGTGACGTTATATAACGTTAAAAAGCCTAGTTTATAAAAGAGCTATAACATCCATAAACCTGTATGCACCACACAACACAACAGAAAAATATATAAAGAAAAAAAGAGCTTAAAATACAAGATTGTAATTAAAATAAGAGTTGGAGATACCCATCTACATCTCTCAGAATTAGATATACAGAGGAGACAAAAATAAGGACAGAGTAAATTTAATACAAAGAAAACGTGGTAGAATAAATTGCTAAAGTTAACATTATCTGAGGAACTAGTGAATGCACTGGGGTAAGACAATGAAATCATGGGTATTACTATGGAGAAAAATAGATAAAATTATCTCTTTTGTGCTGATATGTTTGAATACCTAGAAAACTCAAGAGACTCTAATGAAACACTAGTCAAATAAATGAGACAATTGAGTAAAGATAGTAAAGATAAATATACAAAAATCAATAACTTTACTCTCTACTAACAATAAGCACCCAGAAATGAGAATGGAAAAAAATGACAGTAGAGGTTAAAAAAACAAGAAAAATACTTAGGGATAAATTTAACATAATAGGAAGTTGGACTCAAGCTCTATATTCCTATGGTAGCTATACTCTCCAGCAAGCTCTAAATTTCAACCTTGGGTTCAGAGCTTCTTCTTCTTTGTTCTTTGTTCCATCCTTGTTTTGCTCTTTCAGCCCTAGAAATAGCAGCTGCTTCCTTTATTTGTGATTCCTATATTCCTTAGAGTCTTCTTTTAACCCTTTTAGTAGTTATCCACCATTTAAATAGTTTTATATCAATTTTTCCTATTTAAATTAATGGTGTGGTTTCTGCCCCTGATCATACCCTAATGCAGACCTATATAAATAAAATTATGAAATATTTACTGAGAGACTCTAAACAAGTACTAAACAAACAGAAGGATATTTTCTCAAATAGGAAGACTTAACATTGTAAAAATATCCATTCTTTCCAGAATATGTACATAAATTTAATGCACTTCTAATTAGAATTCCAATAAAGTCTTCATTATTTTTGGAAATGGATAAAAATATCTTAAATTCTAATGGCAGTGTAATTACACAAAAAAAGATAAGAAAAATATGAAAAATAAGAATTGCGACTGGGCTATGACTTGCAAGATATAAAGTCACAGCAATAAAATCTAAGCAATACTGGCAGAAAGAGAGACAAAAAGATCAGTGGAACAGAATGGAAAAATCCAGGAAAAGACACATTAGAATTTCATATATGATAAAGACAGAATTTCATTTCAGAGGGCAAAGAGTGGTTTATTTAACGAATTGTGCTGGCACAAATTGGCTAGCCATCTAAGGCAGGGGTTGGCAAGCATTTTCTGTAAAGATCCAGATAGTAAATATTTTAGACTCTGTGGGCCTTAGGGTCTCTGTTGCAACTACACAGCTCTGCCTTTACAGTGTGAGAGAAGCCATAGACAATATATAAATGAAGGGGCATGGCTGTGTTCCAATAAAACTTTATTTACAAACACATGCAACTGGCCTATGGGCCATAGTTTGTCAATCCCCGGTCTAGGAGAAAACAAAGCTAGTCTTTGTCTCTGACCAAATACAAAAAAAATAAATTCTGGATGGAGTAAAGACTTAAATAGAAAATATCAACCACATAAACCTCTTAGAAGAAAAATCCAGGTGGACTAATCTATGATCATATTAACAAGGGCATCCATCTTAATCAAGTCAGGAAATCCAGAAGTCATAGAAGAAGAGTTGGACATACTTGACTATATAAAAATGTAAAACTTTTACACAACAAAAAATGTTAGAAACAAAGTCTAAAGACAGACAATAGATTTGAGAAAAATGTTTGTACCATAGATGACTGGTATCTCCGATCTATAAAAGGCTCTTACCAATTGGCAAGAAATGGACAAAGGGTATGGATTTTAGTTTAAGTGCAACTGGAGCCCTTGAAGGTTTAGAGTAAGGGAATAATAAGATTTATGCTTTAAAAAGACCACTCAGGGTGCTGTGTGGAGAATGGATTGGGGGTGTGGGTGCAGAGGCAATCATGGAATGGAACCAAGAGGTCAGCTGAGATGTTTTTGCAGACTCCTCGAGAAGGCTTAATATATGTTCAATAAACTTGGGCTGATTTTTGATGAAAACATCTGTGCCACGGGTTCTTGAGTCTACTCCTTGATTCTGTCTTTAAGGGAAGGTGAGGTTCTAGTGAGCCCTGAGAAATCCTGCCATATTGGCCCAGGGAGTTCAGTCTAGCTGTCCTTCTTGGCTCTGGTTCTGGGAAGAAGAGGCAAGAAGACCTGTTACAGTCTTGAGGAATTGGTGAATTCTTGGCCTAATGAAGCAGGGCACAGGAGGAAGGGGACAAAATGGAGGAGGAAGGGGGAACACTGCCAAACGCAGGGGGGGAGAGAGCATGTATGTGCAGCCCTGGCATGGGGGAAGGAGGAGAGAGAGGACAGGAGGAGAGGGCTGCCACCAAATAATCTCTTCAGGCTTGAGGATCCAATGACTTGGCTGCAAGTCATGTTTTCACATGCGAAGCCTACAGTTTTCAAGTGATAAGTGGTCAAAATGAAGTAAAAAGTTGCTTCTCCTCAGCTAGGAAATACGTTTCAAAACTCCGTCTAACCCATCCAGCAGCAGGAACAGCAGTTGGAGTGACAGTTAGCACAAAGGCACCACGTCTGCATCCCAGCCCCGTGCAAGGTTTAGGAAGCCCGAGGCAAAAAGCCGAAGCTTGCATAGCAGCGCTGGGCCTGGTTGGTAGCTCAGGCTCCGTGGTTCTTGTGCAGAGCCTCCGCTTTTTCAAATGTAAAATAAAAAACATCCTGGACAGGAGGGATCTCTAGAGAAAAATGAAAGAACGCACACAGACGAGAGCTGCTGGGGAGAGGCAGCGGAGCTGACATTTGCTGCAAAGGGAAGAGAATAGCATCGCCGCAGAGGGACCCCGTATCTGGCGATGGAGCCCTGTGCGGCTTATCTTTGTGGAGGCCTCTCTGTTGCCTGAAATCTCTTGTGGAGCAGGCAAAAGAAAATGGATCCAAAGGAACTGGAGGGGTTGCAGGGGGGTGGGCAGTGTCAGCTCTCCTGCAACTCTGCGCCTCACAGCTGCCACTGGGCAAGTTGAGGATGTTCTATTCTCCACGACTGAGCCTGTATCTGGTTTCCCAGGGAGATAGGCACAATGGGCCCCCCCTGCCGTAGATACTGGTCTTTAACAAAATAGCAGTGCCTCATGCTTTGCACAGGCACACATTTCTGCATGCCTGGAAGAATGCATGCCTTGCAGAGGGTATCTGCCTCATGGCAGACACTCAGGAAATTTGGGATCCTTCAGTCATTTTTGCATTGCCTAAAGACCTCCCCAATCGTGGATGTTTAACACACACACACTTTGAAGAAATAAACAAATGAGTAAATTATTTAAGAGTTATAGTCTAATAATCCATCTGGATATATAAACCCAAAACAGAAGCAACAACCACGTAAATTCAATCCCTGCCATGATGGCAGATCTTCTGGGCCAGGGATTGGCAAACTGCAGCTTAAGAGCCAAATGTAGCCTGTAGACGGATTTTATAAATAACGATTTGTTGGAACACGGCCACAACCATTTGTTTACAGATAGTCTATGGGCTGTTTTTGAGCTGCAACAACAGGCAGACCTAAGTAGTCACAACAGAGATCATATGGGCTGCAAAGCCTGAAATATTTACTATCTGGCCCTTGACAGAAAAACTTGTCAATCTCTGCTCTAGGCAAGTACCTCGATTAAGAAGGTATGACAGGGTCAAGGACTTCCCATTTCTAAGAAGCTTCCAGCTGATAATGATGTAGCAAGTCTGTGAGCTACTCTTTGAAAACCAAGGTTCTAGGCATTCTCTTTTCCAAAGCAAAACAAAAGTATGATGAACCAATAATCACCAAGTACCAACCATGAAGGAGGCATGAACTTGGCGTTGTAGCACCACATAACTTAAGTCAACTGCAATCAAGAGTCTTGGATATCCTTTTTCCTTGCCTGATCAGCCTCACTTACTGATACAAGCCTAGCAGCATACATAAAAAAGAAAGGGCTGGAACATTCCCGCTTAGTATGTACACAGACAAAAGCTAGACAAATACTACAGTAGGCATTCCCTGCCTTTGACTGCCCCCAGCAGCCATTCATCCCTCTCCTGATGGCAGCCATTTTGAGATGTTTCTCTCCTCCCATTTCTGCTCATGTGATTTGGGCGGGGCTGACTCCAGGGCCACAGCAGCTGATCTAAGCCTAACCCAATCAGCATACTGCATCCCTCCCGGGCCACCCTGATTGGTTCAGAGATGAGCACGTGACACGGTAGGCTTGGCGGGGACTTTTGCAGGGATTTCTGTGAAAAAGAGGTTCCCTCTTTCTTTGAGCATCTGTAGTGAGAGAACGTAGGATCTGAGCTGCTGTTGCCATCTCATGACTCTGAGAAGCGACCCCTGGAGGGGGAGGAACCTGTATGGAGGAGATAGCTCCCAGCAACAGTAGAGAGAAGAAACCCAGTGATCTTGTTCAAGCCCCTAATCAAATGCTCCCCCGACCCACATGATCTTCTCATTGGTTTTTCACTTATGTGAGGTCATACGTGTTTGCTTTTGCCATCTGGGGTTGGGATTTCTGTGCTTTAGAATTGAAGAAAAAAAAATTCCGTGTGGAAAAAGTTACTGAAACTTTCCATCAGACTATTCCGAGCAGCTAGGTCCATGTGTACCGCTGCTGTACCTGGAAACTTTTCTTGAGATTCCTGCATGTTTGCATACATTTTGGCAACTCTGCAGAAGGAACATTAGTAGCCAGCTGACCACCTTGGAGCTGGGGCACCTGCTGCCCTGACCATTACCAAAGCTGCTATTGCTTACTGACCCTGGAGGCTCCAGTCTGTCCAGCTGTAGCCAGTGCATGCCTCAACATTTCCTCACTTTAGAGAAGAAAGTTCCTGGGAAAAGGGATCAGAAACCCTGCCTCAAGTCAAGTGACCAAAGAACTACTGAAAAATCTACTAAAGAGTAGGTCGTACCAAGCAAAATGATACCAGGTAATGCTTTCTTTAGCTCCATTCCACGTTCTCTTATCATCTTCTTACCCTGAATTGACCACTCTGCCCGTGCACACACTCTTTCTCTCTCTCTCTCTGCAAAACAGCTTTCAGATGGTAAACAGATTGGACAAGGTCTTATTAGACAACTCGCAGGAATCAGGTTCACCAGTTTTTGAATCAGATAGATCTGGATTTGAATCCCAGGCCCAGCACTTACTACATGTATGAATATGGATAAGAAATTTAAATGCTCTGAATCCCAGTTTGCTTAGTTTTTAAATATTTACTTTGCTGAGTTAACATAGGGAGATGAGGTAATACATATAGTGGTTAATAGTAAAACTACTACTAAATAATAAAAATAATGTTACAGTCATAATGTTAATGTTGTTTCAGCCTTTCAGAGGTATTACCATTTTCAGAGGGAACAATTCCTTCCTTAACCCAACATTAAAAACTCTAATGTTAGAATTTCAGGCATAGCGATGGACCTGCTCCTAGGTTTATGTCTGGTAGGTGGCCACTTACTGAAGGTGTTCAGGAGGCCTGCTGAGTCCTTAGGCAATGACTTTGAGAATCAGAAACACAGGAAGTGTGTGTGGACATCAAAGGAGGGATTCCAGAGATTGGAGTGGGCTTTGGGTAACTCTTGAGCCTTAAATATCTAATGTTTGAAGGTCACTATCGTCACTGAATTCTGATGGACTACCTGTAATTGGTTTAGGGTGGGATGGCCATAAGTCTCCTGTCTCCTTCTATTTGGTCAAAGGTAATCCCTCACATAAGCCAGGAATACCCTCAGGGTCCATTTTCCCAGTAGTTAAAGAGGCCAATAGCAAAGAGTGGTGCTTTCACTCCAAGGACAGTCTTCCAGGATTCTTGCTTAACCAACAAAGTAAAAGGAAGTGCAGGTGGTCAGCACATCCCTGGTATTTCCATTCCATCTTACAGCATGTTACATGAGATTGTGTAAGCCCTGTTTCCTTGATATAGTAATAGCCCATAGTACATGCATTATTTGAGCAAATGACAAGGTCCTGAAGTTAAGATTCATTAACGCTGAATGTGGTACCCAGTGGATTTGTGCCATGTGAGCAAATCCTTATCATTTCCTATTTTGGAAATTTCACATTTCATTCTGCTTTGTGAATCCCACAACTTCATGGTAATGTAGATTAACATTTTGCAAAAAATAACAAATAATGTTCTGCTGCAGGGAAAATCAGACATTAAGCTTCCGATAAGAAGCAAGGGGTAATGTTGAAGACTTCAGGATAACATATTATATTGGAGAAGAAAAAGCCATTCATTGTTTTGACTCCCCAAGTCTGTGAGAAGAGATATTTAAAGGCTATTTTCATAACTTCGAGACTCTGCAATTAATTTCTGCAAAACGCATGGAAAATTTTCCTCTTTTCAACCATATTTTCTCCCATCTTTCTCCCCAAGAGTCCTTGAATCTGGCAAAATTTTTCTTTTCGATTAAAACAAAAAAAAATTGAACAGATGTGCCTCAGGAGGGCTGGCAGTACTTTCAAGAACTGGTAATAATTTATTCAGACCATGTAAAGCAACACAATATATCTTTATGTACGAGTTGCACAGAAACACCCTGCTAACACCCACTGCTCTTTGGTGTGGTATGGTTCCTTGTTGAAACACACTAGAAACTTCCATATATCAGCGATCACTTATGACAGCCCTATCTTCCGTGTAAAAGGTCATCTCCCAGCAGAAGAATAGCTCGCCTAGTTAAAGGGATACCAATTTTTAAGCACTCTGCCAAGCTGAAGACAGAGTGAATGAGTGAGAGCGGGAGATGTCAGATTTCAAATGCAGGGCACGCTCATTGCGCACGGATGCTGAGCTGGGAGGAGGGGGAGAGAAGCCTCTATTTAGAGATGATTGGAAAAAATCAGTACTACACAGTGCACTTGAAAAGGAATGGGGGAGGCTGCTCCTGCCCTCTCCTTGGATGTGACAAAATGGCCGCCACGGAAACGCAAAGCAGCAGCAAATGGCGGCAGCGGGGCTTCCGGCATGCCTGAGGAAAGATCTGTGTGATTCCAGACCTGTGTTGGGTATTTCCTGGCTAGGAGGCTTTTAAAGTCAGGATGAAGAAAAGAAATGCATTTAGAAGGAAGGGACAGTTGACAAGGAAAATGGCCGCAGAACAGCAAGGGGTGATGACCCGGGAAAACACACGGTGCCAGGAAAGTATGTTGACCTCCGAGAAACAGAATTTTTAGTATTTTCACCACCTTGAACTCTGACTGTGCCAGCTCGAGTCTCTGCAAACGCTCATCAGCTGCTTTTAAAATATTCTCTGACTACCACAGGGGATAGTGAGTGGGCAGGGGATTGGAGGCATGATTCGGGGTCATCCCCACGGGACCTGCTGGGTAGACAAGCAGGTCTCTGCCCTCCCCAACCTCCTCTGTCTCTGCGGCTCCACAACTCCCTTCCTTCTGGGAGCTGAGGACTTCTTTGCCGTTCCTAACACCAAACTGGCCTGACTTCCCTATGCCAAGCCCTCTGTGACTCCTAGCTAATCTGATATACCAATCTGGGTAACCGTGTTTTTCCTCCTTCAAGATATAGTTACATTTAGTTAGGCCTTTTCCTTCACAAGGCAGATGCCCAAAGCAAAGAGAGTGAAGCAGTAGGAATTTCAGACACTGTGTACAGCTCCCCTTGGGGTACCTCTGGGGCGGGAGCCTTTACATCACCGCGACAGAGAACTGGTCTGCACAGACCACTGCATCCTCAAGGTTTTATTTCTCTGTGAGTATATGTCTGTTCCGTTTCTTTCTCTCCTCACCACTCCCCAGGGCACACTCACACAAATACACTTCCCCACGTGCAAAGATGCACATATGTGTCTCGTACATGAGTATGACACTTGCAGGCATGCGGGGGGCATTAGCATCGCCTTTTTTCCCCCTAGTCCCGCTGTGCTCCCAGGATCCTCTAAAGCTGGCATTAGCAAACTGTGGCTCATGGGCCAAATTCAGCCCACTGCCTGTCTTGTAAATAAAGTTTTACTGGAACACAGACACATTCATTCATCTATGTATTGTCTGTGGCTACTTTTGCACTACACCAAGGTTGAGTAGTCACAGCAGAGATCATATGGTTCTTAAAGTCTGAAATATTGACTTTCTGGCACACTTTAAGAAAGTTTGCTGACCTCTATCCTGAAACAGCATCTTATATCTAGAAAATCTGTTTAATTGTCAAAAGGTCTTTCTCTCATTTTAAAAGTGATTCATAAACCTCCACCTCGTAGAATCAAAGAACCTTATAATTAGGAGGTATATTTTAGATTATTAGTCCTATTTATGGACTGTGTGTGAGTCTCCTTTGGAATATCTGTGGACGTCCCATCTCTCTCAGCACTTCCAATAAAAGGAAACACACAGCTGCTCACAGGGAAGCCCGTGATGTTTCCCAACAGCTCTTCTTTACCTGGAGTAAAAATCTGATTTCCTATAGTTTCCACCCATTGGTTCCCATTCTGCCTTTTGGGGCCAGTCAGGAAAAGGGCAGTGCCTTTTATAAAACAATGCATCAAGTATTTGGAGACAATCGACTTGCCTCATCTTTGTGTTTTGCTTCTCCAGACTAAAAAAATCCCCGATCCCTTTATCTGTACCTTGGGTGGTGTGGCATCAAGGCCCTGCCACCTGTGTCACTTCTCGTGGTGGCCAGTGTCCCTCTTACATTCGGAAGGCTGTGAGTACTATGAGCGCATTAAGAGGGGCATTCATTCCTGATCACTCTAGTTCTGAGAGCTCACCAGGGAAGTGCTGGAAGCTTCCGGAGGGCAGAGAGCAGAGGCTGGCCACTCTCTCTCTGGAACACCAGGCACAGGGATGCACCATCATGTAATCGGGTCCCGTGACACCCGCTGAGGCTGGCCCTCCCCAGCCTGCACGCTGGTGGCTGGAGGCCTTGCACAGATTCCACCAGAAGGCTGGTTCTAGAGAACAGTATATTTTGAATTAGCCACTCAACAAATCATAAAACGGGATTGTCAGATTCATTATGGGAAAAGCTGCGCTGAAAATAATGCCTTAAGTATGTGTTGTGGCTGCTGGGGATACAACGGTATTAGTGGCTTAGGGGGCTCAGGAAATTTCCCTGAGACCGTAACAAAGGAACAGCCAGCATTTGGTGAGAACAATGGAGGATGGACCCTTTTCTGCTCGTGGATGAAAGCAAACCTTTCTTATTATTTCAGAATTTGCTACTCAAACACCCGTTTCTCCCCCTGGTGCACCATGTCAGAGTTACTGAGAAGGTTTAAAAAAAAAAATCATTAAACGTCCCCCCACCCCCAAAAGAGCTCAATGAGGTCTCATTCTGTAGTAATGAGCTCCAATTTAACACGATCATTATTTCTGACATTAAAGGCCCGAGAATAGTGTCACATGCCTAGAAGCTATTTTTTTTTTTTTAAACCAGCTAATCCCAGAAATAAGAAGCTGCCATGAGGGACAGTGAGTCAGGGCCTGTAAAAGTGCTTTAGGAGAGGAGTGTTGCAACAGACCAGCCTGAGCATGGGAAGCACAGCATGCACGAGGCCCTCGGCCACCTGTGGGTGGCCCCAGCTCCTGCCGCCCCACTGTCCTCCTGGCCAAGGCTGCTAAAGGTCTCGCAGGGGCTTCCCAGTGAGTAATTAAGGGCCTGGGTTTGGTGTTGGATGGATTCTAGATTTGAGGCCTCACTGTGCTACTTGTGCCAAAGCCATGTGACTTTGGGTGATTTTACTTAAGTTCCCCGTGCCTTGGTTTGGCTCATCTGTGAAATGGAACTAATAATAGAACCCACCAGTGGGTGGGAACCAAATGAAATTTGATGCAGGAAAAAGAGACTCCAAGAGACCAAACAAGAGAAAGGAATATTCAGGGTGACAGGAAGGGAGGGACAGTCCGAAGCAACAGCTGGGCCTCAGGCTGAGCGATCCCAACGGGAGCAGGTCAGAAGACTCTAGAAGGACTTTTATAAGAAGATGAAATTGATAGAACACCCAATATATTTGAACATGTTGAGATGTAATACCACAACCGAGAGAGATTTTACGGATATGTCCATGATTACAGCATAGAAAACTAAGGAAAATGAAAATAAACCACTAAAAACAGAGTTGTGCAGGAAAGGAAGAATGATCATAATACACTACATGGCTCAACTAGGCTAAATATTGATCTAATGAAAATTACAATATCATGATATCGGGAGGATAGGAATTTTATGTGGTTTTTGTTTTTTTGTTTCTGAAGGGGGAATTTAAAAGAGAGCTAGGCCCTCGTTTTTCATAATACAAAGTCGATAGATAACACCTAGAAGTAAAAATCAAGGAAAAGCAATGAAAGTATAATATTTAGAGATGCAGAGGCAAACTTCTAAGGAGTAAATTAAAAGAACTGAAAGAATTTATCTCTGGAGAGTAGGAAGTGGGTGGGAGATTTTGGAGGAGAGATCATGTATTTCTTTGTAATAAGGCTGGTAGGACTGTATGAACTAAAAACTGTGCATAAGTAACTTTAGTAAAAGTAAAATTCAATTAAAATTTCTATTGAAATGGGTCCCATCCATTGATTTTTACCACCCGTTCCTCTGGATTTATTAGAGTTAAGCTCAGAATTAGCAGCTTGTCTTTTGGCTTTCTCGACCTTCTAATGGATGAACTGTTGAACAACATAGGTCAAGGATGTTTCTGAAAGTGTATCTTTAACGGGAGGGGACACGTGGCTGATGTGAGGATAATTTACAAACCCTGTGACTGGGGCATTTTCCATATGTGAAGTCCAGGATCTTGGGTGACAGAGCATGAGTCCAGTGATCTGTCTGGCAGAGTGGTGTGTAGTATATTCTCATAAGGACATCACTTCTATTATTTCTATGTTAATCCAGGGGTATACATTTTCCACCATATTTTAACCTACTAAGTCAAGGATCCTACACCCTATCACTCAATTTTTGGGATCTCACAGAGACTTTACATACCTATGTGAAAGGTTCAAGCTCATTTTGTGTATTGGCCATATGAGGTGCATTGGAATCCAGATAATGAGAGGCATAAAAGCTATTTCTGATGATCATTCCTGTATTTTTTTTCTTAGAAATATCAGTAAACTTGAACCTGTGTCATAATCTACATATGATCCTCTACCATACATAATTTTTAAAAAATTCTGTTGCATATTTTTCCCTCTCATCTCTCTAATTTAAGCTAAATATTTATTTCTTTGATCACGTGTCAATATATTGCTGTCACTCTCAGTAGTTTGACAATTGGTCCTAATGACTTCCCCAAGGTTGTTGACAGTATTTTACTATCCTGATACTGCAATTCCTAGTCCTCTCCCTGCCTCCGTACAAACTTTACATTCAGTACTCCCCGTCTAGGCAGCTGTCCACGTGCCAGTTACTTTCAGGTCAAGGTTATTTTTTTTATTTTTTATTTTTTGAGACAGAGTCTCTCTCTGTTGCCCAGGCTAGAGTGAGTGCCGTGGCGTCAGCCTAGCTCACAGCAACCTCAAACTCCTGAGCTCAAGGGATCCTCCTGTCTCAGCCTCCCGAGTAGCTGGGACTACAGGCATGCACCACCATGCCCGGCTAATTTTTTCTATATATATTTTTAGCTGTCCATATAATTTCTTTCTATTTTTAGTAGAGATGGGGTCTCGCTCTTGCTCAGGCTGGTCTCGAGCTCCTGAGCTCAAACGATCCGCCCACCTCGGCCTCCCAGAGTGCTAGGATTACAGGCGTGAGCCACCGCGCCCGGCCTCAGGTCAAGGTTATGATCTCAGATGTAAAGCAGAGAGGAACACATACCCAAAGTATTTGGTGCCATTCACGACTTTAAAGTCACTGGAGGTAAAATCCAACTTCTACTCGAAGGATGCGTTTATTCTCACAAGAATCAGTCCTTCTGATGGTTTGTGCTATTTCCCAGCTCCAATCACATTGAATAAAGTATGGAAAATTGGGACCCAGTCTCCATAAAGAGAGGACAACGATTCCTGCAGGAAAATGTATTCTCTTGGGAGTCACCACGATGCCACCAACACCACTGGTGTCGTATTTAATATTTTAAAACAATGCTTTAGATGATATTTTAAAACAATGCTTTAGATGAACAGTGACAGAAGGACACAGATATGCTCAGAACGGTACAGAAAACTCTGCTGAAATCAGAAATGCTGGCATGATAAATAACTTTCTGGATTTTATATTAACTGAGGCTTTTACATGGTCCCAGAACAAATCAAACTTAGTCCCCCTTAGATAACATTTCCAGAGCACTTCTACGTGTCAAACACTGACCTAAGCATCTTACGTTCATTATCTTATGTCATACTGTTATTAATCCATTTGACAGATAAGGAAATCAAGGCTCCTGAAGGTAAAGAAATTTGCTTTGGGTAAAGAAATTTGGGTTTTAAAGTTAATGGTTGGGGGATCCAGTTCCTGGACCCAGATCTGATCCCAAAGACCATGCTCTTCCCTCCCTAAGACAGTGGTTCTCAATGAGGGGTGATTTTATCCCATAGAAAGCATTTGGCAATATTTGGAGACATTTTTAGTTGTCATGCCTGGGGATGGGACGGCTACTGGAATCTAGAGGGTAGAGGTAAGGGGACACCACTAAACATCCTACAATGCACAGGACACCCCTCAACAAATAATCACCTGGACCCAATGCCGACAGGGTTAAGGTTGAGAAAATGCACTATGCTATCCCAGATTTTATTTAAGAAATTCTAAATGAATTGTCCATTGCCTAATGCCCAACACCTAGAACAGTGCCCGGCACATAGTAGGTGCTCAATAATCTTACAACTATTACCACCAAATGGATTATTTTTCTGAAATTATCAAAGCCCCTATCCTGCTACATAAAAGATACCAATTGTTTTTCTTTCATAAGTGATTATGTGACTATTACTTTAAAAAGGTCTATAGGCTTGGACTTCCCTGCAGGTGCTTGGAACAGGGGCCCTGATATGTAAAACCTTCTACAGACAGCACAGAAGTCCCACAGATAAACCCTAGTTACCTACCTCCAGTGCACAAATATAAGACATCTACCAATTTGTTCCCCTGCACACCAGTTGTCCCATAGGACTTTGTTCAAGATGCTCATATGTATGTCTTAGGTGGAGTCATACTTTTAACAAGGTTTAGAAGAAAACAATGCTTACTATACAATTGTTGGGTTTTTTTTTCTTTGTTATTGCATAATCATCACCCTACCTGGAATAAATAGGACAGAGCCTTAGAGGAATGCAGTCACTCTGTGGAAGTTGGGGGGAGGTGGCTGAGGGGCCTACGTGGAAGACAGGAAGGTAGAAAACTGGAAAGACACAGTCTCCCTGTCACCCTCCCACTGGGCACCCTTCTCCGGCCTTTCCAGGTTGTGTGACGGGTGGAGGCTTATGGGGAGGAGAGGATGGAGGAGTCTTTAGCAAATGGAATTTAAAGTCATGGATGGAGATGTGTTCTCCTAGGGAAAGGGAAAAGACAGAGATGAGGGGGACAGCCAGGAAGAAGTAGGATTGGCCTTGCAAACCTTTGGGCATTTCTCTGGAGTAAACACCCCGTCAGCATTTCTAGGGGGAGGAGGAAGATCGAGCACTGTTGATAATTCCAACAGGCCTCACAGGAATCCCTTTCTGTGCGGGGCTGGTGCTGGCCTGTGTCAGCTTATGAGAGATGGTGGTTAAATTTTCAGGATCATGTGAGCTGGTTTACAAATACAGATCTTACTGTAGGAATCAGAATGGGGACATTGATAGCACAGAAATCAGAAAATTCTTCCTATCAGGGCCTTTGAAAAAATCTGAGAGCCTGTTTACCAGCACACCGCAGAGCCCCTCCCACTCTGGTGGTGGCCAGCCTCATCAGAGGAATGGCACGGGGTCCCCAGGTGTCATCGAGTTCTCTCATTCCTGCAGGGGCTGGTCCAGGTAGCACATCATTACGGCACATGATGGCACAGTCCCATCACCCGGGAATTCCCATAACACTCTGACCTCCATCTGGCAAAGCTCCTTTGCCCTCACAAGTGGCTGGTGAGTGGCAGCGGGTCTAAAGCAGCCCTGGGCATGTGTCCAAGGGAAGAATGAGACCCTGAGATTTTTGTGGAATTAATTCCCAGAAAGGTAAGAGAATACTGTTTCTACTAAACAATAGTCACAGAAGAACCTGGGACTTGGGGAGTTTCTTCCATCCATTGTGATGGATACCTGGCTCGGGGCAGAGGGAACTTCAGTCTCTTGGGGTGCCTGAGACAACTCTTCAATCTCAACCCCAGATTCTGGACACACAGCACCCCACTTCCCTTTGAAAAGACAGCAAGTTTGTTCTTTATGATCCAGCTTTCTTTTTCCTCCACTCAATGTTAGTATTGTCTCCACCACACTTATTTCATTGACTTCAAGTTGCATTTTCACGAAGGTGCAAATGGGTTGATTAGTTTATTCAGGAGTATTGACATGCTACGGTGCACTGGAGCGTGCAGCCAATCTCCCTGCACGCTTGAGTGGGCCATGGTTACTTCAACTGCCTGCAACAGGAATCGAGCGCCCATTTGCCTTTGTGCTGGGGGCTGGAGGGAGGTGCCATTCCAGCATCACCCTAATTATGATTTTCAGAAGGTGTAGCTATCTGGATATACCAGGGCCATCAAAAGTGCATGGAAGGAGTGTGTGTGTGTGTGTGTGTGTGTGTGTAAGACAGCAGAGGGTACACCCACAGAGGCTGGGCTTGGGAGAGAACAAAACGGTGTCATTGCATGATCACCTTTGCACAGCTGGGGCCGCACAAGCGCGCGCGCGCGCGCGCGCGCGCGCGCACACACACACACACACACACACACACGCAAAACCCACAAGCCTTCCTGAGTTTTGCTTTCCTTTAGACATGAATTCACTGAATCAGAGAATGTTGAGTCTGTAAGGAATCACAAAGGTTATCAAACATAAAGCTGCTTTGTTTTTCAGATGGGGAAACTGAGGCCCAGAGAGGTTAAGTGATTTCCCTGAGGCCACACAGCGAATCAGAGGAAACATACGTTCCTGCCTTCCTTACCTCCAATTCCCATAAACAAGCTTTCCCATAAGTGAGCTGCCAAGTCTAGGGAAGGTTTTAAAAGCTGAACTCCATTTGTGTGTGTGAGTGTGTGTGTGTGCACGCACTAGAGCCGTTGATATACGATGAGAGTAGCAGGGCTATTCTCTCCTTGCTTCATGTTTTCACAACTCCCACCAGACAGGAATTAAAAGGAAGGAATAGCTGAACCATTCCCTCAGGCAAGTAGATCTGTGGAAAAACAAAGAGCCAGTAGCTTGGTCTCTGCGGGGTCAGCCCGATTTCCTTCTCAGAAGCATCTCCGTGTCCCAATCTTGCATAACCTGTACTAATGTGATTCTGAACGCGTTTTAGCAAATGCAGGACAGAACAGGATGCTCTCGGCTCCTACCAAGCGTCTGATCTGCAAAACCCATGAAGAGTTGCAGTGGAAAGTTTGCTAATAGAAAAAACAGGCAAGCCACCCAGGTCCCCGGTGAGGGGCAAGATTCTTCCAAGTTGGTGGCTCCCGGTCATTTTTGGTGTTGTTCTTAAAAAAGGGTAACACGGTGGCGTTGGAGGCTCACCTCTGCTCTTGCATCTAATTGCTGCAAAAGCCATTTATTACCTTGCGTTCTTCCCCAGAGGGGACGTTATCCTTCACAGCACCGTGGGCCCGCTCGGTCATCAAACTGCCCCAGAAGTGCTCTCCACCACCCCGGGGGCAATTCTGGGTCAGCTCCGTTGCCAAGTCTGTCTGTCTCCGGTTCAGGAAGGCCCTCATGAAAGGAAGAAGTGCAGGAACTGGGCTTTTCTCCCCCTGCTTTGAATTTTGCATAAAATTCCCTCCCCAGCCACATAATGAGAAAACATCAATCTTTCCCTGGGAATGTCGGAGGCCATCCTGAGCCTGTTTGTGGTCCTGCTCATCTGCACACAGGCAGGGCTTGTGAAATTGCTTTTGCCTCGGAAAAATATGTCCGTTTCCGCCTTCCTCGGACGGCCCTCACAAATGAAAGTGCTTTGTCATTTTTAATGCCCGGTGTTCCCTTTCTCCCCCCACTCCTCCTCTCCAGTCACAGCCCAGCCGATAAAACCCATAGGTATTTGTTTTATTATTATTTTTTTTTTTAAAAGCCTCAAAACCCCAGAGGACTGTTGGAATTCACCGGTGTCCTCTTGCAGGTTCTCCTTGCATTGCACAACACAAACACGCTGCAAGGAAATGTTCTTTCTGTTCCCTGGGAATCTCCGTGGGCCTCGTGCAGCGTTTGGACAGACAGATACACGGAGACAGTATAGCCCCTGAGCTCTAGGTAACGGATGCCCTCCTGAAAACAGGGGTACTAAGCCCTGCCCTGTCCCCTTAGTGGTCAGCGCTGAGCACCCTGGAAATTAACAGAGGTGGACATGCTTTATAAATCAGAAAGTGCACTAGAAATTCGAGTTATCATTATTTCTAAAATGTCTCCAGCCTACGATTTGTCATAGACACCTATCATTCTGCTTAGATAATTGGGTAATTGTTGCTCATGCCGGAGGGAACAAAAGTCTCTCTTTGAAACGTGTGTATGTCTGTGTGGAGGCTTACACACAGAGAGCCCTGTTATAACAAGGGTTTGCCTCCACAGAGATTTGTAGATGCCAAAGGACTAACAATCACCTCCTCTGAAAAACAGACGTATTAAGCTTTTAATAGGCAAGGTAGTAGAATAACCTGATTCTAGCCTTATAAAACAGGCACCCTCTAGAATACAGATGTGGGGTCAATATACTAGGATCCAGGGTAGCTTTGTATGACAGGTTTGACACCCCAAAGTTATTTCAAAACAGAATCCTTACAAAAGGTGATTGTTTCCACATATCCACATTTCCTCAAGATCAGGTTATCATCATTTCTTTGCAATAGTTATTCAAATACACATTCGTTTTTAACATTTTCTGCCTTTCCTTGATCCACCTAAACTGTAAAAGATTTGGAACCAAAGACTTAACTGACTGACAATAATCTAATTATTCAAAGCGACCCTTTGTTTTCTTAGGTAAACTTGAACATCTTAATGATGGCGATCTCCACAATGTTGGAGAAACTTGCTTCCCAGATTAACTGTGCTGAAGGACAACTTTTTTGTTGTTAACATCCAATCCTCCATGGACTGATACTTTAAAAAGATACAGAAAAATTGAATTACTAGAAAAATAATACGTCACTTGAATATTCCAGGAAGGTCAGATTACTATAAAAGCTTCTAAACTCTTAGTCTGAATTGCTGTACCCAACTTGGTGAAGATCTCTAAGAAATGGTTTCCAAACCATTTGGAGCATACTTTGAGGAGGACCAATGGAGACACAATTCTCTGGCTATCCTACTTAACAGTGGCTGAAATCCCAACTATGCAAGTTCTCATTCCTTAAAAGAGTTTGTCAATCTGATATTTTAATTGTTTTATTTAAGCAGGGACAGGTCTCGTATTATACAAAGCCTCTAAGTGTTCACTTGGTAACTGAGAGGGAGGACAGTTAATACCAACATGGCTTACACAAGGCATTGTCCAGGAATAAATGAGGAAGTTGCTCTAAGGTGTCGAAGAGGGAGGGGAGAGCTTGGGGCTGGCTGTGGTATATCAGGAAGTTACAAAACATTACAGAAAAGTGATTCTCAATCTGTGTTCCATAAGACAGTAGGTTGGGGGGGTATAAAGACAGCTAACACCAGGCTGGACAGAAGAACGGAAGTCGGTAAGGGCTGTAAGCAGAGAGTATGCACAAGAGCGTGCGTGTGTTTGTGTGCACATGTGTGGGCGCCCAGTGCACCTGGTGGTCAGGCTGATCGGAGCTGAGCAAGGAAGGGCAGAGAAAAAGGTTGAGGGAGCATTTTCAGAAAAGGGGTCCAATTTATGTCCGTTGCCGTAATTGGTTTGTTTGTGTAGAACAGGAAGAAGGGGCAGTGGGGGACGAGGTGGAGGGAAACAGTGCGGGCTGCGATTCCTCTGCCTGATGAGTTGGAGAGAAATTGTTAGTAACCAAGACCGGTCCCGCAGGGGTTCATTAAGTGACTGGCCCTCCACAATATCCTGTCATTTCCAACCTGGATGCATCACCATGAGCCAGCTTTGCAGCGTGCGATTGTGCGTCTGTGAGGGTGTGCAAAGGCGCGGGAGTGTCTGCTTGCGGGGCTTGTGTGCGTGTCTGTGCCTTTTCTTAGGGAGACGGTTAAGTTTTCTGTGGGAATTAGAATCACGAAGGCCACATGTGATAAAAAAAAAAAAAAGGCAAAAAGCAAAAGGTAGTTTCTTACTGGAAACACAAATTTGCTTTGACACTTAGAAAGTAGCGTGGAGTTGAACAATAGGGAAACCAAGAAAGGGTCTGAACTGTGTGGGGCGGACTTCTTAAAGCAGCCCTGAAAGGCAGAGCGAGCAGCATTTGTCTGCAGATTGTGAGGCCTGTCAGCCCCTGGGAGGTGGGGCCCCAGGAACTGGAGTTAAAGGGGAGAGCCAGGAAGGAGTGAACGGTGAATTAGCCAAGGGAGCAAGTGCCCAACACGTCTGGGCGCTGGTGGCATTCGGAGTCACTGATGCTTTGGCTTTGGATCTCGGGATGTTCCTTTCCAGGCAGAGACGGAGTTTTAAGGGCGGGAGTCCCTTTGGGAAAGCCACAGATTCAGGGCTTAGAAAAGCACTAAGAAAACTAAAAATCTAGCCTCGAGGGTTGGGGGAGAGCTAACGCTATCAGAGAGAGGCCACTATACCTTATTCCCCTTCAACCCACTCAGCTCAATCCTGGACCATGCTGGCCTCAGGTCTCTGGACAGAGGACCCCTTCCCTCACCGCTTCAGGTGCAAAAGAGGACCTGACTTCAGCCTCTCGTGTGTGGTTTGTAATGGTTTTCTGGAACCACCCATCAAAAAATAAGATCTGCAAGAGCTGAAAGTGGCCATCTTCTAGTGCTTTCCCTGTGTCCTCAAACATGAACGTGCTGTATCTGCGGCAGAGGAAAATTCACAGGATCTCTGGGGATCGATCTTGGCTCAAAGTTCATGCTGTGGGTCTGAATCCTCCATCATTAGCAAATTTTAAGTCCAGGGAACCACAGAAAGACTCAATCACATTATCTACATATTTGCCAATCTATGAGGACAGGCATAGCTAATCCTGATTATTGCTGTTGGTACTGTTATTGTTAATAGATGCCATCCACTGGTACTTTACATTTTATACGTATTATCTCATTTTTTATCATCATAGTCAGTGTGTAAGAGAATAAGGCAGGTGCCATTTATTATCCCCATTTTACACCTAGGGAGACTGAGTCCAAGTCCAGGATGTTCCTGTGAGCCCCAGACCATCTGTGCCCACAGTCATGCTCTCCGCCACTTGTTCTTGTCCTCCTCCAAGTCCTAACTGTTACCATTTCCTAAGTGTTTCCCACATGCAAGGCCCATTCTGCGCACTTTACATATATTATCTAATTATCTCATTTGGTCCTCCGAGCCGCAAATCAAGGTAAGCAGATTGCCCAACCTCCAGCCATTTACGAGCTTGCTGTTCCCACGGAGTCGCATCATCCTCAGACCATTTGAAATGGTCCAGGGTGGCAGAGAAATCACTTCTGGGCATGAATGTGGTCATTACAGATGGCCGGGATGGGACCTGGGGCTGTTGCTCTTGGAGGATGATGCCAGCCTCTAGATAACTCAGGAAGGAAACTTTTAACCCTCATCATTATGAACATCCACGCTGTTCTCAGCATCAGTAACCAGAGCCAGAGAGAAAGCAAGGAAGGACTAAGAGCTTAACATTCATTTCACAATGAATACAAGGCAAATGGGGCTTTCCTGAAATTTTTTAAATTTAGTAGGTCAGAATAGACATGATTCTGTTTTTTTCCCCCCACGTCTACCAGCAAAGATGAGGCTTAGCTATACTGCTTTATGTGATCCTGGATGATGTTTCTTTTTAAATAAAGCAACAGAAAATAAAAAAGGCAGCCAGTGTGCTCTCCAAACAGAACCCAGTTCTAATGACGGGCTTTTGCAGTTGTTTATATAGCATGTCTCTTTATCTGTATAAAGCAAAGAACCTCTCCAGGTACTTTCAGTGGATTGATCTCATCAAGTCACAAATTTATTAAAAAGAAATATAGATAGAGGGAAACAGGCCACTGTAATTTATACATTAGTATTTTTTTTTTTAAGAAATAAAAACTAACTCCAAGTTTTTTAGTCACTGAAAATTGGCCCGGCACATCATGTATGTGATGTAATGACAGCTTCAGACTAGGGATGCTTTTGATGCATTATTAACCATAAAAAAGACATTAAATACCAGGCTTGAATGCCATGGGGATGCATATTTCACTAGGAATTATTTTTCAATGTATGCTTAAAGTTTATTTTGGTAAACAGATGACTGGAGGCTGTCAGAGCTGGAGTAAGATTTATGTTCATTTGGAATCTTCTTGAAAGGAAAGGAAATGCCTGGGACCTGTGGAACACCCACAAGCAAAATGTAAATCTTTTCTTGGCTCCCGGGAAGGTTGGAGAGTGCCACACAAACAATTCTTCCTAGGGATGTGGTTTCCAAGAGGCAGCAGTGTAGATGCCCGCAGGGGTGCATGGCACAGGGAGAGGGTGGAAAGTGCACACATTCCATCGTTTCTAGGAGGAGGGGGCTGAGCCAAAACATCTGGACTGGGAAGCTGGTCTCAGGATGCCTCATCAGATGCCTTGTTGTGCATCAGCTGCAAAGAACACCCTGAATTAATTCCTTTATTTCAGAGTCAGCCCCTCAGAGGCACCAAGAGCCATTTCTTTCTGTGCTGACACATTTCTGGTGGTTCGGGTTTTGGACGTAGAACTTAGTGTGACCACGTGGGTTCTCTGAGCCTTGGTCAATGGTGGAGGCATGGCTATATCCATCTGCAAAGACCTCCTTTGGGGTCTTTGAAGCCTCAGGAGCTATCAAAGAGGTACAATCGAGGCAGAACCAACTGGTACCTTGCCAGACTGGAGGACAATTTCAGATGATCACAGACAATAGTGTCTACCTTCAGGGCCTACTCCTGCCTTTTTACTATTTGATATTTAAGAATTTTTATCCTAAAGACATATCCATATTGGCAGATACTGATAGCTTAATGTAGCTGCTCCAGGCTCGTACATTCACATAGAATGCAATACATTCTGTTTAACATTTGTTACGTAGATACGTAACCACAGAGTAACAGCTAAATGGGCATGCCTAACCCGTACACATCTGTAAAATACTTTCCTGCTCAAATCCCGCCTGTATCTGAAAAACTGTGAGTGCCCAGCAGATGTTACTACAGTTCTAGGGCTGTAGGGTGATCTTCTTCAAGTCAATGATCCGTGATTTGCACTAACAGGATATTAGCGGCATGAAGATGCCTGCAAAAATAACAGACTCTGGCCAGGGAATGTACTTTCTGTTTTGCAGCCTCATCTTCTCGAGCTTTTGTTGGGACTGGTTTATATTCCCTGGTGATGTTCCAGTTTCTAAATTTGGCACCAAATTAGCTTATGCATTTGTGTCTCAGTTTCCTAGAGTACCAATTAATTGAATCAGGGTTTTGGTGATGCCTCCTCCAAGGTGGCTGGTTCTATAGTAGGATCCTCAACGGAGGATGATTTTGTCCTACAGGGCATAGATGACAATGTTTAGAGATTTTGGTTGGCACAACTCGGGAGTACCACGGGCACCCAGTGGATAGTGGCTAGAGTTGCTGCTAAACATCCTACACTGCACAGAACAGCCCCTCCTCCACGAAGAATGATCTGGCTTCCAATGTCAGTTAGAAACCTTGTTCTAAGGGATTGTAAATGTGGCCACTATGCTTCGTGCCTAAAAGCTGAGATTACAGCTCCACTGTGAACCATCCGAAATTGATTGCATGTGAAAATAAGGGAGGAGCCCAAATGCTGGTTTGCCACCGAATGGTGATTCACTCCTTGTGTCCTTTGTGCAAAGGACAGTGGTATAGTGATGTCATCACTGCTCTGAGACCCACAGAGTGTGGCAGAGGACACATCAGTAGTACATGGAGGTGTCAATGTGCTCATTCCAGGGTTGAAGAAATGGAGGCACAGTCCAGGGCCACAACTTGCCAAAGGGCCACACATGAGGCAGTGGCGGGGTTGGACAGAGACCTCTAACCCTTCCCTTTAGTCTCCCATCTCTTGGTCTGGTGTTAGAACCAGGAGATCACACTGAACACACACACGCGCTCCCTCCCCTCCTTTCCTGTATATAGAGATATAGCAAAATGCAGGTTAAGTTGCCTTTAATCTTTAATTCATACACAAGGACGTGCTGCACACAGTGAAATAAAGAGTAAACTCCAGAGGCAGCAAGTTCTGTAGGTTTGGCCAGATCTTCCTTTTCAAAGACAGACAGCCTGGGGAATCGCACGAATGGCCTTCCATTGCCCTCTTAGATTCTTTTCATGGCAAAATGCTTGCTTTTATCAATTCCTACCCCAACCTCTGATTCCCACAGGCTGGGAGAAAGCAAACAGCAGTTGGCAGAAGTGCACCCACCCCCTCTCGTGGGGGAAACAGCAGCCTTGGGCCTCTAGGGAGGCCGTGGAGGATGGTAACGGGAAGGACGTTGGGGTGGAGGGTGGAGGTAGGTGGGGGCGGGGGGCGCTCTGGTTGCAGAAGCCTGTGGAACTGCTTTTTCTGCTTGAGTGGAGGGATTTGGCCTGGGACCTAAGCAAATGGTTGTTCACTCCAAGCCCCCGTAGGCATTTCTGCATTCAATGATATCGGCATAGATACAGGGAAAGAGAAGTCCATTGTTGCATCCACCATTAAAATAGATGTGTAGAGAAAATGATCTTGGAACAGAATTGACTAGAGCGGGTGAACTCAGGCAGAAGAAATCAACCAAGACAAGCCTCAGTCCCTGACAGGGTCTTGAGGTCTGGAGCCAATGGGGTGACACAGAAGGGGATTTGGACGCCAGTGACTCTAACCAGCAGCAGATGCAGCTGCTACCGGTTCCTCATTGACACATCACTCTGCCTTTTCATCCCCAGTGCAGTCCGGCCAAGAAATAAAGGCAACTCGGAATCCCAGCAGCTGGAAGTGCTGCAGTTCAATGTGTGGCAAGCGTCTGGAAGCCTCTGGGCTGGGAATACTTACTCCTTTGGGACTGAGAAGAACACAAGCAGAGTAGGACTTTGGAAATCTGGTTTCCGACGAGCTGAACTTGGGGGCCCTTTAGGCTTGAAGTCAGGGCAGCAGTGGCCTTGACATTTCCACTGTGTGGCCCAGAGGGTCAGGCCTTTGGCCCAAAGGCTGCTTGGTGCCTATATCCACGCCCCTGCTCAGAAGGGAGCCAGGCATGGCTTTGCGTGGGGCTCACGTGTTATCCAAATAGTCCCATGGGGGAGGACCACAAGCTGTATCAAATTCCAGCTGTGTCAACCAAAGTTGTCCTCATCTGCCAGACTGGCTCAAACTTTACAGATGGG
This sequence comes from Eulemur rufifrons, assembly GCF_041146395.1. NCBI lineage: Eukaryota > Metazoa > Chordata > Mammalia > Primates > Lemuridae > Eulemur > Eulemur rufifrons. The sequence continues at coordinate 13,747,020 of NC_091005.1, read as the reverse complement.
AATGCTAAAGATTCCAAGAAAAGATTGGCTCTCTCCCCATTCATTTCAGCCTGGCCTTGTGCAAGAGAGTCCCACTGTTAGTTTACACAGTTCCTTCTCTGCATTCAGTACAGGGGTTCATTCAATTGGTCAAGGCTGGCCACAGTGCAGTGAAAGTGTTAATTCATCTGTTAGGTGAGTATTTCACCCAAAATGAGTAGCTTACTTGTTACAAAGCCCAATACTAGTACCTTTCAGGTTATAGTGCCAAGATACGGCATTGCAGACAGCAAAGCAGAAGAACATGCCCTGACCGTCTTATCATTCTCTGGAGTCCCCAGTGATGTATGTGAACATGGAGAAGAACACAGCTGAGATATCAACCCTGGATATGGCTAGAAACGAGAAAAAATAGTGACATTTGGTCTGCGGACAGGCATGCCCTGGATAATTGGTAAGGAATCTTGACTCATGGAACACACTTACACCTCTCATTTTAAGACGTGTCTTCAGTTTGTAGCCATGGCACAAATGGGTACTGTCCCATCTCCTGCTCCTGGACCAGTGTGATCTTAAGGGACAATAGATGGTGGGTGGAGGAAGGACCCAACAAGAGAGGCTACATCCTCTGATGATACTAATGGCATTACCCAGAATGAATAATCTCAATGGTTACCATCTGCTGACTACAGAAAGTATATGCTACATGCAAGCATGATTCCTTCTCATTCCTACAGCAGCTCAAAGAGGAACTGTCACATTTTTGGTGACGTGGAAACCAAAACCCAAAAGACTTTAAGTGACTTGGCCAGGCTCACAGTGGCAGCTCTAGAACTAGAACACAGCATCTGATCATCAAAATGCCATGATTTTGGTAACCAGTTGTCGTCCAACCCAGCGATGTAGCACAGAGCTTGGATGGCTGCTTTCTTAGATAGCACTGCTAATGACATTGAGGACTTCCGAATACATCACTGATGGCCACCACTGGACATCTGTCATGCTGGGGCGATGCCACCAAAGGGTGAACAGACCACAGCCCGAGAACTTTTAGGCCCTTGGACTCTGGTGGAGTGACCCTAGTAGCTACCGTAGAAAGAATTTTAAAAACAGAGTCTTGTGATATTACAATCTGCAGAAAATAGGAGTTGACTCCACAAAGGCTGATGTGAGTTTCTGCCTAAAACTATCTCAGTCTTTAGCTAAAAACTTCCTCAATTTTCTGAGTTATTTTACCCTGGGCTTTAGAGGTGTTAACAATGAAATTTAATAGAACATGGGTGCATAAATTAAAATTTTATCAGAAATTAGCACTTGCCCTCTGAAATATGTACATAAACTATTACCTCAAGTGTGATTTTTCAAGTATGCTGTTGAACAAAAATCTTTATCTGTGGGAATACATTTCTGAAATTTTAATGTCCATCCAATGGGAATATATAGTTCTACCTCCAAAAATTCTATCTATAATTCTTTATTTTTTTTTTCAGGACCATGTTAAGTGAAATATGACCACACATATTAATAGCAAAGATTTCATGGGGCGGGGGGAACCCATCCATGTAGGGGTGTGTGTGTTTACCTTACATAAGGTTTTAAAAATTTTTTAATTAACTGTCAACATATAAAATCCAGGAGACAGTACATAAAAATTCAGATTAATGGCTTCTCTTGAAACATTGAATATTTTTCTCAAGAGAGGAAATTGAACATGTGACTGAAGCTTAGTAGAAGTTTCCCTTTTTTCAAGGGGCATGTGCTCAGCCAGTTGCCATGGCCCGGAGCATTCTTATTCCTGCTTTGCATCACGAATTTTCCACGGCCTGCCTGGCCTCAGAGCCATTTGATTTTGTGACCTCCAGTCTACATCACAGTAGGTTCCTCCATGTGTTGAAATAAGTCTTTTCTTGATTTCTTTGTTGGTGAATTTAGTTTCTACTATGGTTAAAAACTAAGGGAAGAAAAATCAGAAACCTCTGAGACAAGCCTAGGCACACATGCTGCCTTCCAAAGATTTTGTAATAGAAGTGAATGTTGGAGAATATGTTTATCCCCCGAAATCCTAGGCCTCGGCGGACATGGTACCCATGGCACCCGAATATCCAGTGCACACCAGATGGATGGATGCTCTCAATCAGGATCTCATGGCCACCTTCCTTCTGCTTCCTTTCTTCCTTCTTGCTTCTTCCCTGCCTCTTCCCTCCACTGCCCACAGCTGCTGGAGACCCTGCCCCTGTCCTATCCATTCCTATCCTATTCCATTCCTGCCTCCTACTTTGCCTCAGGTCAAGGTCTGCAGAGTTAAGACTGGCGATGGCCTGAGTGAGGAGGCGGATGAACCCCTGGGGCTGCTTTTAGTATTGGACTTTACACACCTTACAAGTTAAACAGGCTTTTGTGGGCTGGGTGGGAGACACAACCACCCTGTATAATACTGCTTCCAGGGGAAAACTGAATCCCGGTTCCCAAGAAAGGATTTGAAATGGACTTTTGCAACATCGTAGCCCACTAGTAAAATTTGATTCTTCCAAATTCTAGAAGATAATTGGGCTTCCTATTTGGAACTTCAGTTTCTTTAGGGCAAGATTTATTGTCTTAGGTTGAAGAGCAATAATACGGGTTCACTTGTGGGTCTTAAGAGGAGTGCTCAAGTCACCGACCATTCTTCGACGGCCCTCTGTGGGCAAGAGACTGGGCAAGGAAGAATAAAATGCTTCTTTAGCGTGTGTGTTGGAGGTGGGGGAGAGGGTAGAAAAGAGGAAAGCAAAGGAAATACTGGGTGATTATGGGTGACACCAAGACGGCTGTGCAGATTCAGAACGTAGCAGGGCTCAAGAGGTTCTTAGGAAGAAGATGGTTTGAAATGAAAGTGAAAAAATAGGTAATATTTCAAGAGGTCCTTTCCACCAATGATGTGGGATTCCCCACCCATTCCAGAGAGAAAACACCACAACACAAATAATAGCATGAAAGTGAGAAATCCCAGAGGCTCCTCGGGAAACGGGGTAGGCTGGTTTGGGTGGAAAGTGGCCTGTGCATGAGCGGGCGAAGGAAGATTAGGCTGGAAGAGCAAGTTGGGACCGCGTTGGAAGAGGCCCTGGGTGCCACATGGAAGCACCGTTGTGTACCTGACACTAAGACATGTTGGGCCTGGGTACAGAAGGCACACAGGGTGGTGGGATGAGATGTAGAAAAATCACTTATGAGGCTACTGCAATTAGCAAAAGGTAATGAGTAGCTCTATGGGGGTGGGGAAAGGCACAGCTATGGAAATGGCAAAAATGGTTACACGTGACAATATCGTGGTTTGGGGAAATCTCAAGAACTCTCTTGGATGTTGGTGCTAATGACATTAATCCTTATGTCATTTATCTAACAATAGCATCCTGCTACAACCACTAAGCCACCCACCCACCCATCCATCCATGTTCATCCACTGAACAAGTATCTGTGTGCCTAGAGGCATTTTTCATGTTATACATTTGATTCAGATTTTTTTTCCCTACACACAAGTAAGTAGTCCAAGGTCAAAGATAGGAGAAACCAAATGTTTTAGGATGATTTACCCACCTAAAATCTCATTTGATTATTAGTATGAAAGATACTTTAAGAAAAAAAGATTCCGTAGTCAAATGTTTTGTGGTTCTCTTGGGTAAGTCCTAATACCCATTCAGATCAAAGGCTCTGATTAAGTCTTGTAGTTAGAAACAAAACAAAACAAAAGCAAAAACTGTTTAAGCTTTCACAGTTCAAACTTTGCCCACAGAACCCTTTTAGGGAACAGTATCTACTGACTTTCCAAGAAACACATTTTGAAAAATATTGTTACAAAGTATTATATAAATATAAGGCATAGACCTTCAAGTACAGTTACTCCTGCTAGATTACCTCCCACCTCCAGCCAATACCTCAAAGGTAAATGCAAGGGACCATAACTCAGGGTACAAGCTACACAGAGAGAATTTCTATACTCAACCATTTATTTATGCATCAGGGATTTACTGATCACCTACTATGTACCCGACACTGTGTGTGGAATTAGCAACACAGCAGTGACTAACAGAGATATACGTCCCTGTCCATAAGAAGCTGAACTCACAGTTGAGTCAGTAACACAAACTTCACTACAATTTGTGACTCATTCTCCTACCTTCACTTTCCCTATGATTTTCCAAACCATATTTACAGAGAGTTTTATTATATGAAATTTCAAAAGTTTTTTTTTTTTTTTTTTTTTTTTTGAGACAGAGTCTCACTCTGTTGCCCAGGCTAGAGTGCCGTGGCATCAACCTAGCTCACAGCAACCTCAAACTCCTGGGCTTAAGCAATCCTCCTGCCTCAGCCTCCCGAGTAGCTGGGACTACAGGCATGCGCCACCATGCCCGGCTAATTTTTTTGTGTGTGTATATATATATATATATATATATATTTTAGTTGTCCATATAATTTCTTTCTATTTTTAGTAGAGACAGGGTCTCACTTTTGCTCAGGCTGGTCTCGAACTCCTGACCTCGAGCCATCCACCCGCCTCGGCCTCCCAGAGTGCTAGGATTACAGGCGTGAGACACCGCGCCCGGCCTTTTTTTTTTTTTTTTTTAATTTAAAAAAGGTAATTACAATGTAGGATCCTAAACCAGTATATCCCTCTACGAGCCAGCAGATTTGAGAATAGACTAGCTGGGAAAGGAGTTTAACAAGTACTGGCTCAAATAAAACAAATTGGGGACAAATTTTCGTTTTATTTATGTATGGACCAGATGGGGAAAAATCATTTATGAGGACCGCAATTAGCAAAAGATAATGAGTAGCTTATTAGGGGTGGGGAAGGGAGTGGCTCTGGAAATGGCAAAAATGTTCTTTTTTTAAGAGACAAGGTCTCACTGTGTCACCCAGAATCTATCATAGCTCACTGCGGCCTCAAACTCCTGGGGCTCAAATGATCCTCCCACCTCAGCTTCCCAAGTAGCTGGGACTACAGGTGCGCATCACCACGCTTGGCTAATTTTAAAATTTCTTTTGTAGAGATGGGGGCCTCTCTTTCTTTAACAGAGAAGATCACTACCCATGATCAACTCCTGGGTGTCTTGCTCAATTCACTATATTCAAAGTTAACTCCTAGGAGCCAAACTTCCCTTTTAAAGTCACGAATGTTTCTCTGTCAGTCCTTTCTTTAAAATAAAAAAAAAAAGTCTAAGATATTCTAAAATTATCTAGCAAGATAGGCAAAATAATCAGTAACTTCTAACTGTATATTTAAAATATCAATAAAAATTGGCTCTGGGCTGCACACCAGCAGAAAAAGACTTAGCTTATAAGGGATTAAGAGAATTTTTAGTCTTGAGGCCTGGATGTTTTGTGAGCTTTATATAGATGATAAAAGTGAAACTTCAGCTCTTAAACCATGCCGTTAGAAACTATATTTTACATCCAGTATAATTCTGCAACCATTAAGCCTTAAATGGGTATTAAGCCTGATGCGAAGTAATGAAACAGATAGTGGAAACACACTCTATAGATTGTTCAATCTGGGGAGAAAAGGCTGATTCATCTGTTTCAAGGGCCAGGCAAAGACAAAAGACCTCATCCCAAATGGGACGGTGTCCTCCTCAAACCCCGACACTCCCCTCCCATGTGTTTCTCAGTGTGGAAAGTATTAATGTCAGTATCACTAGCTCTTGTAAAAGATTCATGGACCATTTCCTCCCCTTCCTGAATCCCCCTGTCTGTGTGGTGGTTTTCCTGTTTTCTTGCATCTAACCGTTGGGCAGTTTGGTGATGCTAGATATTATCATAGAATCATAGCATTTTAGAGCCGGAAGGGGTGTAGACATGGCACTTTAAGACGAGAATACTGAAGCTCAAAGGACAGTGACTATGTTCAAAGTCACACGGTGATCCCAGATTAGGATCTTTGTAGGCACTTTTATTTCTTTGTCTTTTTTCTCTTCTTCCATTCCATTTCTGAAAATATTCTTAGAATCCTCTTTGGGGACCAGTGTGGGAGGCTAGACAAAATTCTACAAGGTGAGTGCATAAACTCTGTGGAGACTCAGACTCAAGGTTGTGGGAGTTCCAATGACTAAACGTGAAAGGAACCAGGGGGCTTTCAAACCACCATGCGGACACCACAGTCTGTTAAGAGTTGCAGGCAAGACCTACGTGCCCAGGTATGTTCAATTTAGTAGATGAAAGTTGGAAGAGAAACAGGAGATTATCATACTTTCAAAGTATCTCCCCCAATATACTCATCAATTACAAAAGGAAATATAGTAACTTTATGGTATGAAAACCTGGCTGATGACATCTTAACCAAGTGACAAAAGTTAACATCAGTGGTAAGACATATGGACATCACGCACTTCTGATATGATATACTGAGAAGGACACGTCACCTCTGTGATATTCTTGTCCAAAATGTATGTCCTCCATGTCATCACAAGAAAACTTCAGACACACCCCAAAGGAGAGACATTCTATCCAGCAATAGACCAGTGCTTTTCACAAGTGTCCAGGTCATGAAATCCAAGGCAGGCCTAGGGGCTCTCACAGATTGGAAGTGACCAAGGAAACAAGACAAGTAGCACAATGTGGGATCCTGGATCGGATCTTGGCACAGACAACAGTGAGGGAAAACACTGGTGAAATCCAAATAAAATCTATAGTTAGTTAATAGTATTGTACCCATTCATTAAGAAAGTTAATTTCTTAATTTTGATAGCTGTGCTATGGTTATCTAAGATGTTATTATTAGGGGAACTTTGTGAAGAGTTCGTGGCAACTCTCTTAACTATTTTTGTAACTTTTCTGTTGTCTAAAATAACTTCAAAATTATTTAAAAAAAAAAGAAAATGAAAAGGCTGTGGGAAGCAGGGAGAGGAAAGAGAGTGGGCAATGGGATGGAGATATAGCACAGAAACTGACCATGCCTTCTAGAACCTTCTAAATCCTAAAGGATGGCCTGAGGCCACTGGGAATTTGTCATTTCCCTTTGGGGTTAATCTGAACTTGTACATTATTATAGCCATAACATTCACAAGTTAAACAGACTTCTGAGAATGAGTCCTAGGGCGTGGGAGGGATTAAAGAAGAGCAGCTGGTGGCCAGTGGCACGGGGCAGGCTGTCAAGTGTCTTCAGGGCTGGCTGGGGCCTGGGGCAGCCACCCTGCAGGCTGCACTCCCGGAGGCTTGATAGGCTTGGTCACCTGGAATGGGAGTCCCATCGTCTCAGGGGAGGACAGGAGTGGGTGCCCAGGCAAGAGCGAGGGGCAGAGGGCATCTCTGTCTAGGGTGTTTTCTACGTTATGTGTATATGTTTCTGACAATGAAATGTGTTCTTGGAAATGTCCCCTTCATTTATAGATGCAGCACTGCAGAGTGTGTGTGTGTGAAAGAGACATGTCAGAATGGCAAAGAAAACAGCTCAGCCTTGCATTCCATTATATATACAAAGCTCTGTGTACGTTAGTGATAAATTTGCAGAAGGGGTGGGAACGTGGTTTTGTTGGTATTTCCAAATGCAAAACAGGTCTCCTCTCCGTTCTGTTTGGTTGTCGCTATTTCCCAACAGAACGAAAATACCAGCATTGGAGATGGGTTGCCAGAAACTCACTTGGTTAAAAAAAAAAAAAAAAAAAAAAATTAAATTCCTTTGTATAGAGAATGAGAGAATGATCATTTCTTCCAATGGGTACTTTTCCACGTTCTCCCTGATTCCTGCGGTAATAATGGCCACATCTGTCTCCAGATCTGTGGACGTGGTAGAAAAAGTCACCCCCATCTTCCAGATCCTAACCTAAGATCTCATGGAAGATTAACATGGACGTCAAAATGACGTTATTAATTTAAGGGATTTAAACACTCAGCCGTAGAGTAAACAAAATCTAGGTTTTGGACAACTTCAGCGACATTCAGCAACACAAGCCAGATGTCGGGGAATGCAAACCTCATGAATGCATGCTTCCCATCGAGTCCTTCACGAGAAAGATGTGAGGGGAACAGAGTGGCAAATGAAGGAAAGACAATCTAGTAATTACTGAGTGAGTTTTATGGGGTAGAGAGTACGCTAAGTGCTTTATATTCACTGTCTCGTTTACCATTTGCAATAAGGCAATTCTTACTTATTGATAAGGACATGAGGCTCAGAAATCTGCAATTTGCCTAGGTAACCCAGTTGGTAAGGGGCAAAGTCAGTGTTTAACTCATGTGGGTGTGACTTTAAAACCTTTGCTCTTTCCAAAAGTCTACGCTGATCACATGCAACATTACCTTGCTTAAAGCCTTCCAATTTCTCACACTGCCACTAGTTTAGTCAATGTCTTAGCTCAGCCATAGATTTCTTGGTGGTAGCACCTGTGTTCCCTTTTCTGGCCCGGCATTCTGCCGCACAGAACTAAAAGCAAGTTACCCGAGGCCAAGGGTCTCTTATAAATGTCACGGTTTCCTTGATCTCCCCACATCTGTCAGCATTTACTATAGGCTATGTGATTTCTTTCTTTCTTTTTTTGAGAGATGGGGTCTTGCTATGTTGCCCAGGCTTGACTCAAACTCCTGGGCTTATGTGACCCTCCCACCTCAGCCTCCCCAGTAGCTCAAGCTACAGGTGAATGCCACTGCACCCAGCCTCTGCTATTAATATATGATCTTTATTCCCAAGTCTGTCTTCCTTCACAATTGCTTCCCCTTGAAGTTGTCAATACTCTTGGTTTCTACTATGCTCAGTGCTTACTCCTTGCTTGTCCAGTGAATGAGTGGATGAATGAGTGAACGCATGAATGAGAAAGACCAAGAGATATTTCAAATACTTAAGGTAATAAATGTTTTTCCGATTTTATGTAACATTCTATATAAGTGCTGTGAATGTTACAAATCATTGTGAATAATTCACTAAAGCAGAATTCTTAAAGATCCATATTAGATAATATTTTAATGGTTTCATTTCGAGGGTTCTCAACCTGTGTGATATTGGCCCCCCCTGCCGGGGGGACATTAGGCAATGTCAGGAGACATTTCAGTTGTCACCACTTGGGGGAGGGAGGTGCTTCCGGTATCTACTGGGAAGATTCCAGGGATGCTGCTAAACATCCTACAAATGCACTGGACACCACCCCCTCACCCCAGGCCAAAGAATGCCAGTAGTGTCAAGGTTGATAAACCCCGGTGCTGGTTAGTTGATTTAATGGCATATACTTGAAGGCATTGGAACTATGGCTTGTTTGTTTTTTCTGTTTTAATTCAGATTTTTGGTTAATCAGGCTGACTTGCATTGCCTCAATTTGTCTGAATTACCAAGGAATGCTGGAATTTTCCTGGGGATACATTTCTGGAAAGGTCAGAAACACTTTGGTTGTCTTCATACTTTTGCTCGGTAGCAATGTTCGTGCACATTCGTTGAATATCAACTGGTTGTCTACGACTCAAATTACATGATGAAGCTAGCATATAAATTATTTACTCAGATTTAATTCCAGCAACTGTTATCTTTGTATTTTTTTCCCTCTCCCAGCTAATCTGGCTCACTGCATTGGAATTTTGGTCATGCCCACCCTCCTTCCGTACTAAATTATCTCCATAACGCAGTATAAACAGAACAAGCTTGTGTGTGATACGCTTAACTGTTAATTTACCTAATTAAACTAATTCAATTAAATCATTTACATCTTTTTGGTAACATGCCAGTTGATACTACCACAGAAGTGGGATGTTTTAGAAGATGATTGTTCAGCAAATGAATGGGGAAAAAAAAATAATGGAACACAAAATGAGACAACAGTCCAAATCTCTTGGCTTGAAAATTAAATGATACTGAAAAAATGCTTTTACGTGGTCCTGTGATTAGCTATTTTTCTTAGATCAGTTTTCGTTAGAAATTGGTATTTGAACGTAGTGATCGTAATTTATTGTGTACGAGAGATTTTAAATATTATTTGCATGTTCACATAGTTGGTACGTTTAAGTAATGTGTGTTCATTCCCACATTAAAGTATGATTAGTGAAATGTTTTGTGGTGCTAGCAAGACATGAACTGAGCGGATTCTTCTGAATGATCGTGCAAAATAATTTTGCTAAATTACATAAGTATCTTTGGGAAACATATATATTTCATTTATAGTCAGCATCTAACCATCCCTGTCATAGTGATAAATCTACAAAAGTAAATGTAAAACATTATTTGCCAAAAAAATAAAAAGTGACAACAACAAAAAAAGGCAAGAAATTCTAGGCAAGAGAGCCTAAATAAATTGCCGTCTTTGTAGATCTGCCATGAACTCATTGTCACTTTGACCAAAATAGAATCTGTGCTTGTGATACAACTCCGGATGCCTGGCCTAGGTCGATACATGGGCCACCATATGCTCATCCCTGCAGGGCTTCAGCCTGGGTGGGGCTTGGGTTTGCTGGGAGGATCTGGCCTTCTCCCCAGGAGCACACACATACAGGGCAAAACTGGAGGCTATGCTCTGTCTTAACTTATCCCAAGTGATCAAAGCCTTAGATGTCATAGAATTTCAGAAAAGCCACCCATGAAACCAACCCAGATTCCTCCAACTGGAGCAACCTCCCAAAGTTTGCCAGTAGGGCCTACAAGATTCCAGGATGAACCACAAGTAGACAGTAGGACCTGCCACCTTCCGCAGTTTCCTCCTCAGAAAGATACATTTCCTCTGCCATGCTGCAGGGGCAAACAGGCCACATAGCTTATCTTCTGGATGTTCTGCTTTCCTACCTGTTTCTACTTCAAACACAAGTATCTTCCCCATGGCAAGCCCTGGGAGCCACTCTTTCTGCATCTGTATGGCCGAGAACACCCCTGACCTTCCTTTAGAGTCAGGGAGGCCAAAGCTTTAGAAGACTTTTTTGTTTGTTTGTTTTTTGCAAACTAGAGCAACATGAAGGAGGGGGAAAGTTTGAGAGAGACTCCAGGAGAAAAAGGAAAAGGTCAAAAACTAATATAGAGCAAGAAGGATGATGAACGGTATGGGCCAGATAGTGACCGTCCTGTCTGGCCTCAGGAAATCACATTAATGAGGATCAGTACAGAATTTGTGTCCAAATTATAAAAATGATTCTTAGAATAAAAGAGTTTGAATGCAGCTCTGCAGCCAGTGCACCCAAGAATGTCGTCAAATTATATTTACAGGGTGTGCATGAGCCACACATATGCACTGATGAAGAAATATGTGTATTTGGAATGTTTGCAGGAAAAAAAATATGACCATATTTCATGAGCTACATATAAACTAACACACTATTGAGAGGCACTCACTATGTCTGCTTCTACCATCAAACGTAAGCATGAGGAAAGAACTCACGGATGCCCAAAAGATGCATCTTGAAGATTCTCTCTGCATCCTTAGAAAGCACCAGAATCTGCTGGCAACGAAATCTCAGAGAAATCCCAGGCAGCGCCTTCCCATCCCCGAGTTCTGGCCACATGCATAAAGATGTCAGCCTGTGGATTATTCTGATTAGACTTTTAGTGTAATTTACGGGGTCCAGCCATTGTGCCTGGGTGTCTGGCCTGCACTTGCCGCCCTGACGATGCCATTTTTAAAATGTCAGCCTGGCCATGATTCATGCTTGATGCCAGTGACATTGCTGCTGACCCGAAAGAGTTAGCCAGCAATATTTAATTAAAGAAAAAAAAAGGGGGGGAGAGAGAGAGAGGAAAAAAAAAAAGAAGAAGAACAAGCCTAAGGAAAATCGAAGGCAAAATCTAAAAACAACTAAATTTTTCTCTGGAAAGATCAGCATCTCCAAACAAGGAAGAGCTATGGCACGTCCAGTGTATTTTCACTTGCTTGTGGTGCTGTGTGTGTACCTGTCACTTGGGAGTGGTAAGGTCACTCTTAATGAGTGGGACAGTCGCTTGGATCGCATTTAACATCATTCCAAGGGCTCTCACTCCCTCTCTCTGTGGGGTTTGCTGGGAGGTGGAGCTGTCACTTTCTCTGGCTTCTGTCCTTGCCGTGTGTGGGTCAGCCTGCCTGCCATCCCGCCCACTGGCCCCTGGACCCCAGCTACCTGCCCCCACTTGGACGGCCTCTTCCCAGCTTGCAGAAGGCTACAGTCAGTTCCAAGCTCCTCGTTCCAGGAGGTGTGCAAGCTTTACAGAGGAAAGAACATGGTGGAACTCGTGCTCTGCTCATTGCGGGTACAAATCCAGCTTCTACCAGAACAGCAGTAGACACTCACTAGCACTGAGAAGAAAGACACTTCCCCAGGCTTTGTGAATTTAGATATTTAAATGGGAGAAAAATTACCACTTAAGACACACACATACACTCTCGCATATGTAGACACATGCACCTTATTTGGAAAGCCTAATAAGCCAGTCACTTTTCTAGAAGTGGAAGGACAGAATTTCTCATTAACAGGAAGGCCGCAGTGAACCGAGGTTGGAGGACCAGAGCTAGCTTTTGTCCAGGCCTGCGGGAGCCGGGCTATTGTCTTCTGGGTTCCCCTTCACCGGTGACCCCAGGGTCAGGGGCACACATGCTGGCCTTGAACTCTCCGTCTGTCTCCACCACCATATTAATTATTATTCCCTTTGGTCAGGCTAAGAAAACAGGCTCGGCTGCATTAGGGCTAATTAAGAAGAGTGAGTTTCCAGTTCTGGCAGACTGCACCGGCCCCTGCGACATTCGGGCCAGGAAGGGGCCCTGACAATCTTATTACCGTAGAAGAAAACACCTCCCTGCACTCCCTGCAACCCCCAAGAGTGAGTTCACCTCCTCCATTACGAATGCATCTGCCCCCAACACCCAGCAAGCACGGCCGGGGTCAGCCACACACACAGGGCAGGGGAACAGCCACGTTTCCTGAAGCCAAGAGGAGTTCTTAGAGCAAATGCGGGGTCATGTCCATTTCTCACTCCATCTGTTGCCTTCCTCCTCCCTCCCCACCAGAAATAAATTGACAGAGAGATGGAATAAATATGGATCACTACATGTCATTGTCCCTTAAACCAACCACAATGTCCATTGAAACTCACAAGGTTACAACTGGTTCATGACTAGAATTTGATCCTCTGGATTCTAGAAGGTTCTAGGCCCTTCTACAAGGATCTGAAGACAGTAATTATCTGAGCTGCCTTTTCCATCATTCTCACCATGTTATCTGTCTTACAAATACTGCTGCTTGTTCACCTTTTGTCAATCATTATGGACCATATATAGTGTTCTCCCAATCTCCCTGCTCCAGGGGTAGCAAACACAGAGGCCTGTGGTTCAGAAGGAGAAAATTGGCAAAGCAAGCACTAGGAGAGCATAGCTAATAGGAGAGCCCAGCCCTGCCCCCAAAGGCACCTCCTATCAGATGTTGCCATTTGGAAATAAAGACATTCAGATTTTTTATTAATAAAAGCCAATTTAAAAAAAAATGTGAAATTGCTAGATTTTAAATGTTGATAAGTAATCAAAATTAGAAGACCAAACAAAACATGTCAGCCCCTAGATTCCCAGGTGGGAACTCTGCTCTTGACTCTGGTTGTGTGTAGCACGTTGCTCATGGTTCCCCGGATAAACCAAGCATCCCTGCTCCTCCACGCCTGGCACGTGACTCTGCCCTCCCCGTCTTGGAGGCCTGGTGGGAGCCTTCTCATCCGCTGTCAACCACGCTCAGTAGCAACCTGCCATCCCCTGCCAGGGGTCCCAGGAAGCTCAATGCAATTTGAATTTCAGGGGACAATAAATCATTTACTGAGTATGTCCTAAATATTGCATGGGGCATACTTAGATGAAAAATCATTACATCTCTGAAATTTAAATTTAACTAGGTGCCCTTTATTTTATCTGCTAAATCTGGCCAACCCACCTTGGCTATACCACACCCACCCTGCATTTTTGCCGGGCACCTGCTCTAGGTGCTGGGGATATGGCACCAAAAAAAAAGTCCCTTTGCACAGGGCCCTTATGCTCTGCAGGAATCAAGGGTTTCCTCTTCTATTCCAACATCATTTCAGCTCAAGAACTAGAACAGTCTAGTAGAGCTGTGTTTGAGTCCTGGCTCTACAGCTTGACAGTTGTGCTGCTGACCCCGTGGGGCGTCACTGTCCCCATCTCTGAAATGGGGTGACAGTGCCTCTGCTAAAGGTCATTGTGAATGGGTGAGGTGACATATAGAGGTTTTGGCCTAGGACAACACCTGTCATGAAGTAGGTGGCAATGTATTGAATCATGTGACATGTGGTACTATCCCCTTAGCCCAAACACCTCTCAAAGGAAGGGGTGATGTCCTAATTACTTCTATATTTCTAGTGCCAGCACATGGTAGGCACATAGTGGGGACTCAACAGGCCAGCTGCTGGGTCACAATTATGGCACCTTTAGAACAGGACGAGGCTTGGATTTTGACTATCTCCATAGATGCAGAAAGAACTGGAAATTTGAATCAAGTTTCGCCGATAAAGAAGGCCAAGCACGTAATTGCAGAGAAAGAGTGGGTTTCTTTTTAGCCTGAGTTATGCAATTTGCCTATTAATCCTAAGTGGATAAAAACAGAAAATTCACTTCACTTTTCCCTTATAGATAGATGTTAAGGGAGCTTGTTTCTAGGGGTATCCTTAAAAACAAAGCACCCTAATTTTTATGGGAGTCTGGCCTTTTTAAAAAAATGTTTCTTGATTATAAAAGTAAATATATGTATTTTGTAAATGTTCCATTATTTATAAATTAATTACTTATCTTTGGACATTTAGTAAGTTTTTTATTATTTAGAATAATGCTGTGATGAAGATCTTTTATATATAATTTCATGATTTATGTCCTCGGGAGAAAAAATCTTAGAAGTTTGGTCAAAGGGATGCACTTTGATGATGATACTGGAAATGTGTTAAGCACGCTGACCTCCAAGAATCCTTAAACCAGTGTAAGGGGACAGCTGATGGCTCTGGTCACACAAGCTGGGGTCCTCTAACAGTGGAGGAACTAGACCTTGGGACTCTAATCTCACCCCCAAGATTCTCCACCATCTGGCAAGGGGAACGTTGGGTTTTGATTTTTACGAAGGCAGCTGGTTGGTTTCTGTGCATCAAAAGTTGGCTCAGGACTGCTGGGCCTATAATGGGTTACGCTGAGCACTCGTGAAGTTCATCATTAAAATCCAAATGTACCTCTGCCTGGGTTTGGATGAAGATTCCTACCTAAATGCTAGAAAATAGAGTTGGGTGGTTTTGAAACTTTTAAAAAAAAATGTCAGAGCCCTTTTTTTCAAAAGAAATTTGACACTACGGACAGCAAGCGCACGGTCCGTGTGCTATAGTTCTCCTGTCCTGTACCTGTTGACGACATCCCTCTTTTTCACAGAGCCGGGACTTGGCCTTAGGGTCTTTGTCATAGCGATTCAGGTGGCCCCTGTTAGGTGACTGGAGTTGGTACATAATGTATATAGAAATATATATACAATATGAAACCAGTCAATTGGTTCTAGACTGTTTCACTAAGGGGTGAGGAGTCCAGAGTCCAAAGCACTTCCTTCCCCTCTGACAACACTCTTGAGAGTCCTGTGCGATCCAGTGGTCCGGTCCATCTGTCCTGATCACTCCAAATCCTAGAATTTCAACATTGCCTTCTGTTGTTCACATACTAAGAGATCATGCCCAAGTGCTCTTGTTCGTGTCACATCCCTCTTTGCCATGTGACTCCTGTTTACGGGACCGAGTGTCCACAGAGCCATGGAGATGTGGGGGGTGCACCCGACCTCCACGGCAGTATCTGCCACAGGAATTGGGCGACAGGAGCTAAGATCGCCTTGGTTAGAATCATACTTCTGCTTTTTTCTGCCTTGCGCTGCAAGAGGCTACACGAGTCTTCGGTCAGACATAGGTTTTATTGGAGTCATTTCCGAGCTTGCCTAGCTGACCTGACACAGAGATGGTTAGGAATCATCTCTTTAAAAATGCAGATCATTGTGGCACCCACGATACTGACGTTGAGGGCGATCACTCTGCTGGTGCCAGGCGAGACGGAGCCCTGCTGAGACAAACACCTGGCCAAGCCACAGGAGGGGAGGCTCGGGGCCCTGCCACCATCCTGAGCGCCCCGGTTTCTATCCTGGCAGGTGATGGAAGGGACGGGCAGGGCCATTCCCTTGGCTCAAGGTCCTCCGTGGAGCGGAGCGTCTACGCAGGTCAGGGCCCGCGGCCATGGAGCTGCCACTCACTGTTACTATCACTCCAGACAGCAGCGCGTCCCCCGCAAAGAGAGATTTCAAACCCCACAAGCTCAGCCCTCCACCCCCTTGTTCTCCCGGCCTTATAAAAATAGAAAGAACACATGTTCCCATTAGTCACTTGCTTGAGGGTTGCTGTGGGGTATATGCGAGCAGCCAGTACACTGAACCGAATTTGAATATCATTTGCATCTTCCAGGTAGACAGTGGATGCTGCATCAAAAACACGCACCCGCTCCCCCCTGCTCGCCTCCTCAGCAAGGCACCCGGTGAGGCAGACCAGATGACATTTCCTGGGAACAAGGCCTATCGTTTGTAAGTTTTCAAATCCACTTGATAAGGTCCCTCCTGGCAACCGAGGCCCACCCCAGCTGGAGAGTTATTCTGAGAGGCTTTTAATTAAACTTTTGCTTGCCAAGAGCGGTTTGCGTAGGCACAGGAGGGAGGACGCTCCCGCAGGAGCCATAAAGACAGCCACTTCCTTTGCCTCTGTGCATCCTTAACTCCCTGAGGTTTGGGGGCAGAAGCGTGGCCTGTGTTGGCAACCCCCTTGGAAGGGCCTCGGTGGGGTGCAGGGAGGGGGGGACCCTGCAGTGGGACCCAGAGATGAGCCTGGTGCGCAGTGGCATGGGGCACCTATTCCCTGCTGGGCGAGCCCGGGCTTCCCGGCCCCCTGTGCAACTCCCGGGACAGCGGCCAGGGTGAAAGCAAGAAAGGACCAGGCTACTCTGTGGTTACATCACTGCACAGCCAGAGGATAAAGACTGAAAAAGCCTCCGGACCCCACAGGTGGCTTCGTTATTGACCTTCATGTCCCTTCTGGGAGGGGAGCGAGCTTTGAGAGCAGGAGGCGTCCTCTGTGGCTCTGACCTGCCTTGACCTGACCTCTGTAACTCCATCAGGACTAGTGGTCAGTAGTTATCAACTGTCAATAAACTGCCCAAACACACACTTTCATTCAGGATACAGGGAGGCCCCATCTATTTGCAGATCGATCTTGGCCCTGCAAGTTGACAAAATGCAGAGTCCCTTGTCTTCTTATCATAATATTGAAAATATGCGCTGCGACAAATTGAATGATCTACACCTCTCGTGCCCCACTCCTGGGGCCCTCAGCAAATACGAGACGATTGATTGAGATAAAAGGTGAACGGGAGGTCTTCGGTGTTCCTCGAAAGAAACCAAAGCCGCTCAACCGCAGGCCCGGGGACTAATTAGTCCAACTCCTTAAGTTCACCTACTAAAATCCTATGGAAACAGTTGAGGGCTACCCTGCCCCCATTATCTGGGAAATTTAAAAACCATCTGCATCTGTTTGAATAATTGAGGCAAAAACAGACTTTGGGGACTTGATCTACTATATTTTATTAATAATAGATATTTATAGTCACCCGATTCTCTTCCCACTCCTGTCCATTTGATTTTGTGTCATGTTGACTTGTCTGGGATTTTGTTTTTGCTTTTGTTTACAGAAAACAATAATGTGGTTTTGGAGGTGGTCAGGTGACATTGCTTGGGCTGATCTCAAGATGCAGAGAAGGTTGTGGGAGTGACAGGCTGCCTTCTGTTTTCCAAATGCTGGGACAGAGGTGGAAGTAAGGCCACCAACTTCAACAGTCCCTTTGGGTGGATCTGACTAAGGTGACCACATAAATTGGCAAAACCAGCCGTTTGGCTGACACTTCCTCGTCAGTTGCCAGCGTGGCTATTTAAATGGTCTGTAAGTTGCAGATAAGACTTACGCCTACCTCCTAGAGTTGGGGGGGGGGGGTGCATTCACTGAGTGAAAACCTCTGGAATACTTCAAGAGTGCCTGGCAGGAAGGAGACGGTCCATGTGAGCTGTTATTAGTGATACGATTTATTGTTATTATGATCATGGAATCATCATTATTGTTAAATCAGCTGGCCACCTGGCATAATGCTCAAGTTCCTGGCATGCATGGGTGGAATCTGTGTTTTCCCAGGTCACACCTGCATGAAGAGTTGATACAAAGGTGGCAAGGAAGGTTTCTCTGTCTCAGTGCTCTTGACATTTTGCATCGGATAATTCTTCTGTGTGGGATTGTGTCTCATACTTTGTAGTACCTGTGTCTTTATATGCCAGTAGCACTTCTCGTCCCCTCAGTTGTGACAACCAAAAATGTCCCCAGGCACTGTCAAATGTCCCCTGAAGGGCAAAATAGCCCAGGGCAAGAACCACCAAGATAAAGCCACAGTCGTGAATATTTCCCAGGCCCTTGCCCTCTTGTGCTATCATAGAAGCTGGCCTCTGCTTTGGGTCTCACGGGTACTCACAAAGGAGTCACCCAGCTACCTAAGGAATCTGCCCTTTGCCTCTTGGGCTGTTTCAGCTGGTCAGGGATACTTGCTGCTACAGCCGGGGCTGGCCCCGAAGACCCCAAGGGCACCTCCCAGCTCCAGCTTCTCGTGGTGGGGAAGGCTACCCACCGCTGCTGCTACCTAGCCAGCAAGGGGCTGTGAATTCTGCTGCCACCAACTCACCAAGACCCTCACTTCCCCTGGCTGTGCTGTTCTCTGAGGACTCTGATGCGGGGAAGCCAGGTGCTGTCCCAGCTTGAGCGGGAGGGTGGCTTCCTCCCCGTCTCTATGCCCTGGTACATGGACACCAAAGCAACCCATCCTTCTCTCTCAAGGAGGCACAGGGCTTCACTGAACACAGGTCTTTTGATTCATAAAAGAGGAGGTGGACCAAAGGACACATCCCAGTGACACAGCCTCTCCCCTGAGTTCCAAATCACACCTTTCTTCCCTCTACAGATGTCTTTTTAACTGATTCTAGCTGGTCTCGCTTCTCTTAGACAGAATCTTCCTTAGTCTTTTGGCTGAACCGGCCCTGGGGAGGCCTAGAGCTCAACAGTCTGTCTGACATGCCCACCTGGAACCCTGGCTGCATCAGAATCACTGTACTTCTTACAAATGAGGAAACTTAGGGCCAGACCGATTAAATGGCTGGTTCAAGGTCACGCAACTCACTAGGAACAAAGGCGAGAACAACATGCTCTCTATTCTTTTTTCTGGGGGCTGTCTTTCATTAGCAAACTATAAAAAAAAGTTGTGTAAATTTATAAATTAATTTTAGGAAGGGTTTTGCATAACAATGCCTTTCTATCTGGCCTTGGAATGAGAGGTGTCCATAGATGAACGTGGTGGAAAATTGAAGCTTATCTTTTTAAGCACAAAAGCGTTGTTTTTATTTTAAATATATTAATAAAGTATTTTCATAATATGCTAAACCAGAATATACTAAAGATTTTTACCTCATCAGTATCAGTGTGTGCGTTTTGTGTCATATTTTTTTCCTTTAGAAGACTTTCCCCCCATTTTGACATTTTTATTTTGTTCCAAATAGTCAAAATTACTATATATAATTTCTGCATAAAGAGCATAGTCATTATCAGTATTTTCCCTAACAAGTCTCTGTTTACTGGTGTTTGGAGGCTAAAACTGTTTCCAAGTGGGAAATATTCATCAAAAGAAAGTCAGACCTCACTATTTCCCAAGTGTGCCCTATTTGCAAATTTTCCCCACAAAGCATTAATGCGTGTTAATTTTTCAAACTATTTGCAGACCAAAGTGGTCCTTGCAAATTCTTCTGTCATCTTTCTCAACATTATGCCACTTTCTTAAACTAATGAGCATCCAATAAAGCTGAAGGTAAGGACGACAATCTCTTTCGACATCAACGTTCAGCTGTGTGTTTGGCTTCCTTTTCTTGAGTTGATGGTCTAACAGTTTGATTTGAATGACAAGTAGGTCTGGGATTGCCCTAAACCTAAGAAATGGCAAATGTGGGTCCATCAATTTTATGTTGAGGCAGGAGGATGTCAAAAGTGCCTAACGTGGTCCTCGTTTATCACTCTCTTCCATGCCTGCAACTCTCAGCTCCAGAGAATACTAGCTCATCAGGAAGTACAGAATAAGGCTTGATGACATTATCACAAAGTCAGATAAACAGCAAATGGGAGGAAACAAAAATGGGCTCTTCCCTGGTAAAGATGTTTCCCTTTACAGCCGAAGGGTGGATGCTGACAATGTCACTGGCATAAATTCATCAGTCACTAAGAACTCATAATGGCGCCTATAGAGCTCTGGTCATTTGAACCAAAAGCAACAAAAATCAGCAAAGGAGAGGGTGTGAAACAAATTACAAAATGCACATGAACTACATAAAAGAACCATTCAAATGCATTTTAAGTTCTAGTGGATGAATTTTCCAGATTGGCAGGAAAAAATAATAAATACCAGATGCACATCACATTATTCTTGGATGCATTGTCTCTGGATGGTACAAGATTCAAAAATTAAAAAAAAAAAAGTCCTGGTAAAATTATAAAGTAGAAAAATAATTGATTAATGATAACCTTCATTATTATTAATTTTGTGTTAAATTAGAAATTTCAGAACCTCAAACTCTTGCCGTATTTTCGGCGTCCTCTTGAAAATTCGAGAATAAAATATGTGATTATCACTCCAGCAACCGCAGCTCTGATGCCTGCTTCATGGAAGCTTCCTAGCTGCCTAGACAGAGATGGTGTTCCCACTGGAGAGGAAATCAGAGTCAAAAAACAGCAAAAGCACTGGCAGCTAGGACCAGAGACAAAGGTGACAGAGTTTCAGAGCAGGGAAGCCGGTGGCTTCTCCTTGCTGAGGATTCTACAAGCCTGTGAGTGACGAGAAGCCAAAAAGGAAGGGATGGGAACTTGAACAAGAAAAGCAGATGTCTCAGACCATCACGGGGTACCACCTCTGGGGGTTTTGCCCTCCACCCCAAACCAAAGAAAATTGACAGGATCCAGCTTCCTCTTCCCTGGAAAGCTCTCCTAGGGCCTGGCGTCAGCATTGGGGTGGGGTGAGAAATCCACCAGCTTTCTTACGTGTTTACAAAGTTAGAGAGTCAGTCAGCAGAAGGGCACTGCTGACCCGGCTCCTTAGTTCCACACACTGCTCGATGATTAAACGCGGTTTGGAATATTAAAGGAACCGCCTGGGAGAGGAATTAACGGCGCTGTCTCTCACACCAGCTTTGTTCATCTCATTTTGCTACCTTTGAGCTCAGAGGGGTACCGCAAATGACCTTCATCTTGAGATGGTGAGTATTTAGAAATCATGGGGGTAGAATCCCCAAACCCAGTTTATTTGGGACTTTTAGTCATGCCAGAGAAGAACTAAATACAAAATGTATATGTGTGCATAAGGGAAGCCACGGAGCTACTTCCCAATGCCACATTATTTGTGTCCCTATGTGACGTATAGAAAGCAACCTGCAATGACACAATTAGACCGAATATACATGTTTCCCATTAGTGTTTATTTTTGTCACCAGTCATGTTGCTTATTGGAAAATAAAGGCCGTTAGTCTACAAGGCTCATCCTTCCTTCCCCCGTCAAGACATTTTGCTGATCTGCTTTGATTTCTTTTTAGCAGGCTGCTGATCATTCTCTTTAAGGATGCTCCTTGGAATTTGAGAGGCTCAGAGGTGTGTGGATTGCTGAAATTGGACTGACGGGGCATATTTACCATCAAAAGCTGAGGCTTGTGTAAAGAGGCCCCTGGCAGCTGTCAGTGCGGCGGGGAGGGGAGAGAAGAGGGCTGAGGCTTCAGAAAGAGGCTCACTTGTGGGTCTGGGCTTCAAAGGGAGGAACAGGGATGGTGGCTCATAGTCGAGTAGGTGGTTCTTAAGTGCTTGGCATCCGAGTGAGGGTGCATCAGTGGGAATGCTGAATTGTTACACAATTCAGAGAAATACCCACAGAATGTTTGCTGAACTGCCAAACCGCCCGGCAGCATCTCATCTGACCATCCAATGAGTTTCCCAGAAGCGCAAATCAGAAAGTCAATAAGACATCGCCAGTTTCCAAATTCTATCTCATTGCACATAAACCGAAAGTCCCAACAATCAATACCGTGTTACTGAATTACAATCAGGATTCAGTGAGGCAACACCCAGACAAGCAAGTGCGTCTAAGAGGCATTTGAGACAATGGGTAAACTCCAAAAAATTTTAAATGAGATGAGGTGATCGCATCATAAATATGGGAGAGACAAAGTGAAAACAAGAGAGAGAAACTGAAGTCGATCTGCATTTTAAAAAATGGACCCACTCAGTATCAATTAACCATTCCTGTTTCTCCACGCCCACCATGTTTTTGTATTAAGGTCCCCAACTTTGTTTCTGATGGATTGAGAGTTAAATTTCCACGTTGGAAAAAGCTACTGTTGATTTGTAGTTGTACCTGCCCCTACCTAGCTTACTAATGGTTCCAAGGAGATCTATGAAGTTAATTCTAATTCACTAACCAGTATTTTGGAAGTAGATGAACATTTTCAGGACCTAAGGGAACCATCATGGCCAGCCTTTCAAATGGCTTTGAAAAAAAATCCATCAGTCTCTCAAAACCTGTTTAGCTGAACAAATTGCCGCGGTTCCCATGTGTATCAACACCACCACTCTGCTTCTCCTGTCATCCGCCCCTTCCCCTGTATTACTCTCATATTAGTAGATTAAAAGATCAGAAGCGCCAGCTTTTAGCAAATAGATTCGTCTTTAGTCACAGACAGATTTCCATGAGAATGAACACAAAGTTATTAGAGGAGAGAGATAAGTACATTACATGTGTTTTAAACTTGCTGTCTGATTTCTGTTTGGCTTGGTCTGATTTCTTTTAAGTGCTGGGAACACCTTCATTTTCCAGGTTTATATGGGGGATCTTACATGTTGGGAGTGCCATTTAGAGGATTACTAATTTACTAAATGGTACCCCGGTGCCCCGAAAGAGTTAATTCTCTTCTAAGAGATAAGCAATTTATTTTCTATTTAGCAGCGAGATAAAGCCCACTGCTTACAAATGACTATGAGCCCCTCAGAGAGAGGGAGAGAGAGATGCTATATAAATGCAGGGTTTAATAGTGATAAATATTGTAACATTATGGCAATCCACAGTATTATTTTTATACGTACCCTTTCCTAACCTTTGTTGAAAAAGACTAGATCAACATCATGAGCTCTCTGTCACTTTTACATATATCTTTGGAAAACTGGATGCCAAGAGGTGTGCTATATCCTCTGGTTAAAAAAGTCCATCTAGCCAACCAATCAACAGATGTTCCCCAAACACCAGAACTAAGCAGAAAGCACAGTCCCAAACCTGCCTCCCCAGAGCTTCCAATTTAGTTAGTGTAATAATGACTCATGAGTGAATACTTAGCCTGAGGTAATGATGCAGACCAACAGGAAGCTCATGGATTCCAGCTCAGAGGATAGAGAAACCAGCCACACTATAAAAGCAGCTGTCACTCACCATGCTGCATTGGGAGTCAGGGGCAATGTGTATCTTTGCCTTGGTCCAAATTCCAGCTCTGCTATTTCCTAGCTGTGTCATTTCCATCATGTTAGGAAACCTTTCTGAGTGTCAGTGTCTTGAAAAACCATTGACTTGAAATGTGATGAGGATTAAGCAATGTCATGTCTGCAAAAATACTCTGCACACAGAAACAAGCTACATGTAAACAAAAGTGTAAAATGTGTACCTAAAATGTATACCTTTTCTTACAAAAATGAAAATGATGGAAGGCATCATCTTGTGTGGATGAAAATTTGATCTCAACAGTCAGACTCGTGGCATTCGCTCCTAATGGGACTCTAGGTCTCATTCTGATCGAGGTGGGGTTGGGTCCAGCAGCAAGGAAATGACAGTTCTGAGTGAAGCGACATCATTAAATGGAACCTGGAGAAGGGAAGGTGGCTGTGTTGTAAAGACGACTAGAAAGAAAGGAAATGCTGGTGAGCTGAGACGGGTCAGTCCAAGAGAAGGCAAGGGAAGGAGAAGAAAAGGAAGGATGTGCATGTTAGTTTGCCAGGGCTGCTATTACAGGGGGCCCAGGTAGGAGACAGAAATTTACTGTCTCCTAGTCTGGCAGCTGGAAGTTCAAGATCAAGGTGTTGGCAGGGTTGGTTTCTTCTGCCTCTTCTCCCGGTGTCTTCACACATCTTCCGATCAGCATCCAAATTTCCTCTTCTTACATGAGGATACCAGTCCTACTGGATCAGGACCCACCCTAACAACCTCATGTTAACTTAGTTGCCTATTTAAAGATCCTATCTCCAAATACAGTCACATTCTGAGGTTCTGGGTGTTAGAATTTCAAGAGGAATATTTTTGGAGATACAGTCCAGCCCACGGCAACATGCAAATTCATAAATGGATCTGGAGTTTCACTTAATGTGACAATAAAACATGAATGGGGTGGGAGGAGAAACAAATTGGCAAGCACATGGAGCAGCCCAGATGTTTATAACATACTCATAAAGATTTGAAGAGTAAGGAAAAGGTTTTGTGGGATGGAGGTACTGAGATGTGCTTTTGTGTGTACATTTTTTCTGGGGAAAAAAAATAGACAATCCCCTCTCAGGGAATAATCAGGGCTTCTGGACCTTATAATAATGTTCAGGCTATTGCCTGGACCTTTCACGCAAACTTTTTGCAAAAGATGGTAGTCTCTTCTCTAAAAGACTCCACAAATGGACACTTCACGAGTATCTGTCCTTGGATGTTACCATTCAGGGCACAGCAGCACAGGAAGTGAGAGGGAACAAGTACCCCTGGGAGCAGAAGTCCACTGGTGAGTAGCAGGAGTTCGTGTGTCAATACATTAGCCCCCTTGCCCTTGGAGGGGACAACTGTGAGGGGTGCGTTCTACACTCTCCCCTGAGTTTTGCCAGTGAAATTAATTCTAGTTGCTCACAGTGGCAACTTGCTTGATAATGTACTCTGTATTAGCATCCTTCCCCTTCCTCTTTTGCTTTGCCATGCTTGTCCCCGTTCCTGGGATAAACTTACAAATAAAGGACTTTTATCTGAATACTTGTCTCTCATCCTGAGAGACACAAGATGAAGACTCATGGTCATTCATTAGGTATAGCCTCAATATCACTAAGGTATCTTCTATTAAAATTTGAAGTTTTAAATTTGAGGGAAGATGATAGAGTGAATTTGGATCACAGAACATCTCTAACATCTAACAAAAGGAACAAGAAGTAGTGAAAAAAAAATCAGGAAAATGCTCACCAGCAGTAGTCAAACAAAGAAAATGGTAAAACCTCAAGCCATAAACTTCGAAAAAATATCAGCTGGAGAAGGGGAGGAAAATGATTTTTCTGTACCACAGTGCTGCTTTTAACTGTATTCTCAACCCCAGAATGGGCAGAAAGAAGTAGTGAAAATATTCCGAGTTTGTCCCAAATATCTCACAGTCTGGAGAGAAGCAAATGGAAGGGTTGCGTAGGTATTTTGGGTTGAGTCAGGAAAGTAATTTCAAGCATAGAAGCCCTATACCTAGAACTAAAGACATCAGCCTCCTATTAGAGGCAGGAATATGGCCTGGGCTCAATGTTTTAGAGGGAGGGCTCCAAGGCAGTTAGTTATATGGCCAACTAGGTGATGAAGGACATTTAACAGAATCTTGGGAGAAGAAGCAGAGTCTCTTGTTCTTCTAGACACAGCTCATCAAAACACTCCTTTCCCCAAAGGAGTTAGGATATAGACAACAGGTAGAACACATTAAATTGTTGCTAAGAGGAAAGATGAGCCTCAGGTAAAGCAGGAAGTTGGCTGAGAAGAATTTTCTTAATATCTATCAGCACAAAGAGAAGATCTGCATAGAGCTCCATATATTAAGCAAGAAAAAGACAAATACATGAAACACAATATGAATGGAATTTCATTTTTATTAATGGCAAACTAGTCATTTCAAACTAACCTTCCTGCTGAAAACAACTTCATATACTGGATAACATAGTAAAAACACCTTGAAAGCATTGAGGAGCTGATATAGAATCCAGGAGCTTATCAAAATGAAGGCACTGCCAGAACTCTGAAAGCAAAGTGCAACAGGAGAACTACTCTTTACCCACAGGCAAGCAGTTTGGAATGAAGATATTTGCCAAATCAGCACGATTTGGCTTTTTGTTTTGACAGAATTACTGTGCGTGTGTGTGTGTGTGTGTGTGTGTGTCTGTGTGTGTGTGTTAGGGGGTGGGTGGTGGCCAGATATCAATGCTCAGAGCCCCTCTCAAGTGATGAATCTAGCAAGAAAACTCTTTGTATTAAACCAGAATCCTAAAAGATTACACCTTAAGGATGAGAAAAAGAACATAAAAAAGGAAATCAGACATGCAAAAGAGAGATGAAACACCCATCTGGAAGAAAATACAACCCAAGGAAAAACAAATTTCTTTTTGAGTACTTCATGCTACAGAATAGTTTAATATGGCACAAATTTATTAAAATAGGAATGGTAAACTATTAAAATAACATATTGATATTAAAGACTGTGAAGCTTAGGAGACAAATTTGGGATCAAAACATCATTATAGAACTAATAAATAAGTTAGCACAGATTGTATAAAATAGGCATGACTGAAAGTAAAATAACTGGCACGTGGAAAGACTTAAGATAATCTTACCGAAAGAAAAAAAAAAATAATAGATGTTCCTGGAGTAGAGAATGCAGTAGACAGAAAAAGAATCATACATAGGAGCAAAACAATGGGCCTTAAAAGAGGAAGGAAAAAAAATACACACACGCACACACGGGTACAGTATATTCTAGGAGAGACTGATATAAATTGTTGGATCCTGAATATATCCTAGGTATTTTAAAACATAAAGAAAAATTCTTTAGTTATTTAGGGAGAAAAATCAAGTATTTTATAAACAGGAAATTTAGATAAGCCTCAGTCTTCTCCATAGCATTCAAAAGACAAGAGAGCAATATTTACAAGGTTCTAAAGAAAAAAGGTATGTTTCATAGAATATCCAGTCAAATTGATGTTCAAATATAATCACAACTGTAAGAGAGCCTCAAACTCAGAGCATGATGCTCATAGGCCCATCTACCAATCAAACAAAATATGACCACCATGTGGTTAAAGGACAGCGTTCGGTGCCAGCAGACAATGGACAAAGGTCTACAAAGTTCTGAGGGAAAGAAAATGTGATTCCCCAAATTTTATACCCAGCTAAAGTGTCTTTTCATTTATTCATTTATTCTTGTTTGTTTATTTTTATTTCATTTTCTATGATTTCATACCTTGAGTATAAAGGCAATAGACATTTTCAGGCATACAAGAAATTAGAATAGAACATCTAAAAACCTTCCAAAATTCTTCTTAAAAATAAAATTCATCCAGCTAAAGATAAATCAAAACAAAAACAAAAACACAAGAATGAAGAATATGGGTCCAAAACACTTGAGCACTTAATCATTATTTAAATATAGAAGTATAAAGTATGACAAAATAAATGTGGGTTCAGAACAAGATGACAAATATTATAAACCCTGACAAAGTAAAACAATAACCAATAAGTAAAAGGAGGCAGAGGAAAGAAATTGGGTAGCTGTGTGCTAATTTTCTCATCTTTTAAGTAGGGAGTCCACCAATACTGTCTAATAATAAAACATGAAGTTAAAGACAGCAATTGATCTAGACAAAGTTTTTTTCTTATTCTTTTTTCCTTAATCATAGACATACTGTTTAAGAACTATATTCTAGTGAAAAATATTTGAGGATCAGAAATTCCTTCAATTTTACCTTTATATACTTTTTTTGTTAAATTTTAATATAATAAAATCTAATACTCTTAAATGCAATAGTTCTGACATTTGTCATATATAATCCCTCTTTATTTAAAACTATTTAAATAAGAATTGTATATATTTAAGGTGTGTGATGTGATGCGTACTGATTACCACTAATTTAATTAACATATTCGTCACCATCCACAGTTACCACTGGTGTGTGTGTATGCAGGAGTATGTGTGTGAAGATACTTAAAATCTGCTCTTATCAAATTTCAAGTAACCAACACAGGATTGTTAATGATAGTCACTCTAATTTTTTAATTTTTTTTCTTAAAATCTCACTTTTTCTTAGTCTCTTTGAGTCTGTTGTTCTCTTTCTCTGTCTCCATCTCTTTCTCATCCTTCCCTCTTTTATGTATACATGGTAAACAAATGCTTGGAAAAACATTCACCAAATCTTAGAGATTTTGGGATGGTAAAAGTTTTACAGAAACTTGGCTTTCTGCTTTGTACTCTACCACTTTTAATTTTATATAGTGGGCATGTCCCATTTTTATAAAAACAATAAAGTCATTATTCTATAAAAGAAAAACATGCAGGTTTCTAACACCTTGTTGTGGATGTGTTTGTGATTTTCTACCTGACAGAAAGTAGTAGTACCTGACAGGAGAGTAGTATCTAGAAGATGCTGAGAGCCTAGACTGGGAATTTGGGACAGAAAAAAAGAAGAAAAATAATAATAGAAGCTTCATAATCATCTTTATTTTTTTCCTAATTTTGCCTATGGTTTCAAATTAAAATAGCTGTCATTCAACCTTACTATGTATTTTTTTATTCTACTATTTTCTTTAGAAGATCTAGCCTCTTAGGAAGCTGATGCTCCTTTTCTCTTAATGATGCCTGATCCCTAACTCTGATGCTCTGATATTTTAATCCTCAAGGTTTTCTGAACATGTCGAAGGAGGACTCACCAACGCCTGCACACATTTGCAGATTAACAGCCGCTGCCATTAGCAAATTGGAAATTCCTTCCCTCATCCCTCTTATGGGGGAATCTTTTTCTCCTAATAGTACTATGATTCCCATTTCTGCATCTTCCTTATTAATGCAGTCTGTAAAGCATTTTTATTTTTCTTGGCTGCTTTAGCCTTCTGTTGAGTTTCATGGGCATTAAATGGAATGGCTCATCTGAGAGAACAAAGCAGAGACTCTACCTTCAACTACCTTAATACAGAAGCCAGACATGGCTAGGCAAACACACATGCATCATGCTCTGTGTTCCACTAAGTCCTGAAGTTCTCATGAGGTCACAGAGTACATCCCCAGAACAATAATATTCCTTCAGCGGGTAAGATCAGACCAGTTGGGAGCCTGCAGCTTCTGATTTGAAAACAATAGGCATCTGATCTGAACTGGGTTGGGGGGGCGGGTATCCAGAATGCGACCCAGACTTTCAACCTACACTAGGGATACACGAGACCTGGTAAGTGGGAGGACACAGGCCAGGTCTGTCACAAAATGCTTTACAATGCATGGCAACCAAGAACCAAGAACCCCTGCTATGCAATTCCTTTGAACCACTTGTTACTTGAATTTGGGTGACTATTCGTGGCATCAAGTAATGACAAATTTTTCCCCCTAGTATTTTGCAAAATCTGTTGCTTCTCCTGTATCCAGTCCCTAATGGCATCTAGTCACTGCATTAAATATCCTGTTAATATTGAGAAACACCCCCCTTTCTAATTACAAAACTAATACACAAAGGCATTCTTATTCAAGGAAGCATCAGTATTTTTGCTGCTAATGAACAATTAACACAGTTGACAGAATGAGCCACCTATACTCTAGATGTTTTAAGCATTTTATAAATTATTACTTTGGTGATTAATAACTCTTTGCTTAAGATTTCTGACTTTCAGTGTTTCTGTTAACTGAGCAATGATCCAGACAGGAGATTCATAGGTTTTGGGCCATAAAATCATTTTTTTTTTTTTTTTTGGTTTGTAACTTTACAACAGACCTAAATCTAGGAGGAAATGACAATTATAACAATAATCTCTCTCTCTCTCTCTCTCTCTCTCACACACACACACACACACACATGCGCACACACACACGTATGCATTTTGATTATATTTTAGGGGAGAACTGTTCCACATGGTAAACCCAACACCTTTATTTTGTGCCCAAATCTCTGCTTGAAAAATATCAAAGTTTTCACATAAGTTACCATGGGGGCAAAGAGATGTGTGTACCATTCAGAATCACTTGGAGAGATGGAGGTCACGTGCTGTATTTAACTTTCAAAACCCAGTAAGAGGAATGAACTCAACAGTACACAAAGAACTCAGAGTTTCTGGGATAAACACATGGAAATCAGGGTTAGTGCAAGAGGGAGAAAAAGGAGGCTGAAGATTACAAAATTCAGTCACATTTCAAAATTTTCTGCTACAATAATTCACTTTATGTAGAATTAATGTGTCTGATTGAACGTTTGTGCTGTAATTTACTTATAATTAACATTTTATGGTGAACAGATTTCACCACCTCCTTCATGCTGTGAACTCCAAGTCATAGGTCAAAAACAGAGATGAAACAGATAAGCACAAAATACTCTCACTGAAATATTAATGAGATTTTAATTTACTGCTTTAAAAACACATCTTTCATCAATGTCTGTATATAAAAATCACCATTTTATTTTAATTTCTTAATCACATTAAAAATATAATGAACTCTTCTAGCTGGCAGAAAGGCACTAAAAAAATCTGATGTGTGCAGGCAATCCTAGGTAGCTGAAACGTTTTTCCAACTTGTTCAGGTGCCAAAAATACTGTCTCATGAAGAGGTGGCGGTTAAGTCCAACACAGCCAAGAATCTCTTCTCAATCAACCAGTGCAATGTCTTCTAAATACTGACCCTAGAAAAACAATTCCTACTCCCAAACAAAGCCATTTGTGAAGACCAAAAGCTGGGCGGGACTTCCATGACTTCAATTTACTTACTGTAAGGGAGAGGTTCATGCCTGTCCAAAGTTTCAAGATAGAGCCTCAGGATTTCAAATGAAGTGAGGGTTTGGGAGGGAGGAATTTTCACTCAATACTGAAGTCATCCAATGGTTACCATTTCTGTTAACACAACGGACCTAGTCTCTTCTTACTCATTCTTTAAGGCTTGGCCTAAATATAGTATCTCCTTCTAGACTGGTCCCCTTTGGTCCACTTTGTTACATGTTTCTATCATACCCAGTCCTTCCTCCTTGGCTGGATTTATCATAATAGATAGATATCTATATACGGAGATATCTAGCTCTATCTAGCTAGCTACCTATACTTAATGTGTACCTTTCATGCTAAATTGTGTATTCTAAGAGACCAGGACCACATCTGTGTTATTTACCACTGTAATTGGCCATTTGTAATTGGTACAATAAATATTTGTTGATTGAATGGTTGGATTACCGCGTTGGCGCTTGGCCTTCTGGGCCTGAAACTCATTGTGGTTGCTTGTTTCCAGAAAGGCTGCTACCACTTGTTTCCCCTATTTCTTCCCCTGTTGCAAGGAGGAGTCTGCTGTTCCATCCCCTTGAATCTGAGCTGGCCTGGGACTGCTCCGAGCAGCTGGACGTGGTGGAAGTGGCTCTGTGCCGGTTTGGGCCCAGCTTTTAAGAGGACTGGTAGGATCTTCCTCCCTACCCTGGGATCATTTACTATGGAGAATGTTAGCTGCCTCATGAGAAGTCCCACTACCCTGAGACTTCTGTGCTGCAAGGACACTCCAGCTAGTCCCATGAAGAGGCTGCTTCAGAAGACAGGGCAACATGAGCCTCCCTCAGCTATTTCTAGCTATCCCAGCCCTGGAGCTGGACATACATGTGAAAGTATGTCTTTCTGACATCTTGGACAGTCCAGCCCAGCAGATTCCATGTGAAGAGGTGAGTCGCCAAACTGTCTTGCCCCAGTCTGGTGGTCCTGGCCATCTTGAACCATACCAGCTGAGCCCTAGACATCTGGGAACAAAGGTGGGGCATCCCCACTGCACCCTATCCAAATGCTTGACCCACAGAATCCGTGAGTGTAATAACATCATTGTTGTCTTACACCATTCCATTTTGGGGTGGTTCGTAAGGCAACGACAGATAAAATGAAACATCCTAAGTGGCTGCAGTATGCACCATGCCTTTGCTTCAATCTCAGGTACCCGTTACTTTTTATTCTAGAGAGAAAATCCAGACAGAATCATGTTTAACCTGAAACTCCTTTACAGATGATGTGAACATGGTGGGTTCTTTGAAGCAGGCTCAGCTGACTTAATAAAACAGGTAGGGATTTTGAAGGTGACGCCAATCCCAAGGGAATATATAGCTCCTGAGGATTACTGCTACCTCTTCATGAGACGGTATTTTTGGTACCTGAACAAGTTTGCGTTCTTTGAACTCCTTAACACAGTAATGGGATCATTAGACCTACCAAATTCAGCAGTTTCTCCACAAATTTTACTCAGGTTAGTTAGCAAAAATGAGGCTCTTTTTCTTTGCTTTCACAGTTGAATTTCTGCCCCCCCAAAAACAAACAAACTAACAACAAAAATAAAACAAAACCACTTACACATCTCTCAATGTCTTCACCTCCTATTCATTCTCCAACCCACTCTGAGCCTTCATAATCCTGCTTCCATTTCCCAGTCAGAAGGGCACCCTCCCAAAAAAGGGTGTGTATCTTAGGGAAAAGAATGATACTACAAACATACGCAAAAAGATAGATCTGGTTTGCATAAGTTACATCTTATCCTCTCAGTCACAAATCTTCTATAATGGTATGCAAATATTCAAGACTTTTCCATCATTTATGATAACAGTGTTGGGAGAGTTAGGATATTAGAGCAAAAGGCAGTAAAAAAAAAAAAAAAAAAAAGCTACTATAGAAAACTAACCTGGGCTTTGATTTATCTTTTCCAAGGTCAGACCAAATGAAAATTAAGACCTTTTATGCCAAGAACATACTCCCCATTTTTTAAACGATTTACAAATGAAGCTTGTCATTTCCAATCCCAACATGATTATCTTTTTTTTTTTTGTAACCACCATGGTGTTGTTTGGTGGCCATCACAGATGGAGTAGCTCATAAAATTAGACCATAGCCCCTTGTTGGGAACCATGATCTACATAGGCCTGGTTTTCATACCAACAAACACCTGCTTTTGGAACAAAGGTGAATGCATTTATTCCATAAAAATAGCACCTCGGATCTGGGAGGGCCAAAGGCTTCCCAGGAGCTTTGCTTTTACATTTGTGTAAGTTTGGAAAATGAGGAAAATTCATCTAGAGAATGGAGAAGATCATTCATCCAACTCATTAGTGCATCGTAGGAACATGAAAACTTAAGAGGTGGGAAACAAAGACCCACATGGTTGCATACAATGGACGGAACATACGTGGTGGCTCTACAGACATCCTTCCCACTCCATATTTGCTTTTGCAGCCATGTCAACTCGAGAACATTCCATGGAAAGAAAGATGACATTAAAGAGAGACCCGGGATGTCTATGAAGAAGCCACCAAAACCTCACAATTCAATGAAGTCATTTCCTTCCCTTTACTTTCTAACAATTTCTGACCCATTCAAAGGACTTATTAGAATTTCAAATGAAAAGCTGAATACTATGAGCATTGTAAATCAGCTACCAACAGCTTTTAAAATGGTGTCAGAAGAAAATACATGTGTAATTTTCCTTTTTTTTTTTAATATCACCTTTTTCTTTTTTTTGCCCTCAAATGTTTGTTTGTCAAGAAGCAGACACCAACTGATTCTGACATAGGGAATCTGTTGAATTGGGGAGGAATGAGGGAGCCCAGTTGAAAAAATCCTTTTACATGGTTGGTAGGGACTCCCAGCATTATATCCACTTGTGATGAATCATGCCCTACTACCAGGTGGTGGCTGTCCCTTGACAAACCACATTGCCTTGTTTATTTTTTTGCTTTTCAGATTTCTTAGGACTTGAAGCAAAAATATCACTTACCTGGGAAGAATTGCTATTCAGAGTTCTCCAGTCCTGGAAGCCAGGCCTGCTGTCCTCGAACAGCTCCAGACAGGAACAGGGTGCAAGAGAAGGCCTCTCTCCAACAGGACAAGTGGGTGGCAGAGCTCTCATCAAGAGTCCAGAGCCTTGGCTCTTGCTAGGATGTCCTGTGGTCTTCCATGTTCATTTCCTTTCAAACTGGACAGGGTCATGAGACAGGGACATTTTACACTTGTTGCTTGTTTCCAAGTCCCTGGAAATAAAAGAAAAGAAAGAACTTTCTCAATTTGTCAAATCTTAGAAGTAGCTGGAGATGGAGATTAGTTTCCAAATAAAAGAGATATATTCTTCCCTCCCTTCATTCCTTCCTCCCTTCTCCCTCCCTCCTTCCCTTCCTTTGTCATCTTCTGCAGTGAAGGAAGGCCCATGTGGTTACCTGGATCATCTTCCATGCCACACACAGCAAAAAGAGAAAGACAAACCAAAGTATCATAGTGGCTACATCCACAAGAAAACGTCCACAACCATTAGACTTCCTTGACAAATGTTACTTTCTTTATGCAGAACACGTGTTGCTAAAGACCATCAAAATATAGGACAATATATCTTGATAGATAAGACTACAGCCAGTTATGGCAGAAAGCAGGTGCTACTCAAAATCACAAGCTTCCATCTCTTCTGTTTCAGGTCTAGAAAGTAGCTGCTCTAATGTCAAAATGGAAATTACCACCTCAAAATGAATAAAGAACTGCTCCAAGGCCTGGAGAATGGGATCCAGATGTCATTCAACCTTCTATCTGGATGAAAAGATTTAATCAAGTTACATCGACTATTTATTTAACAAAGAGATTACTGAGCATCAGCTACTGAAAACCATATGCATACACTTTAAGTACTGATAATTCTATGCCTACCTCCCCTTTAAACATTGTAATTATAGCCCAGGAAAAATACTTGAATGGTCAGTAAGAAGGTTGCCCCATGACTCCACTTCAGCAAGGTGTAATGGCAGGACCGGGGCTCCAGGAAGAAACAGACTAGAGGTAATGCTTAGGTGGAAGGAAATCCACAGACTGCTCTGTGTAGAAATGGAGGCGGAACCACCACATGCAGAGGGTGGCTGAGGCTTGTGTCTCTGAGTAGATTGGAAGAACCACTCTCTTCCTTTTCCTCCCCCTCCCCCACCAACCAATATAGTCATCTTCCAGTTTTGGAAGATTTTTTTTTATTGAGGAAACCAACAGTTTTCTTCATTGAGGTAGAATCTCTCTTGAAACCATCCTGATGGGCCAAGAGCTGATGAGGAGGATCCCCTGTGGGAGCAGAAATGCTGGGCACCAGGGGTGGCGACAATGAGCTCTGGTCTTTCATGCAATGATTCCCCCACCAGTAGCAGCCCTAAAACACCTGTGTCCAGCACTGTGTGAGCTGGACTTTCCTTCGCTGCAGATCTGTGTTAGTAGCAGAATATCCTTGGATGAGCTGCTGGACCTCTTGGAACCACATTCAGTCGCCTACAACATGAGAGAGTAGCACCTACTTCATGGTGACGCCTCGATGAGACTATGCATGGGGCCTTCTTAGCACACAGCCTAGCTCAGAAGAGCAGTGTCAGTCAGTCTGGGCACAGTTCCCTTTCATCCCAACTTCCTCCCAGGAGGACTGTGACACCAGCTAGCTAAACCAAGGGGAGTTTAAGCGCAGGTGTTTAAAAGGTATGTCCTGGCTTCACAGAAAGGTACCTGTATTGCGTCACCGCAACTCCTACCCAGAAGAGATATCTATTCTGGTAATGGCTGTCGGTCTTAATGTTTTTATCCCCTCTTTAGTCAAAGCTCTCTCCCTCCAACCCCCTTCTCTCTCATTCTGCACCTCTTTTCTTTTCTCTTGTTTTTATGTATGCATGTTCAGTCCCACAGTGGTTACTTGCTGCCTAAGACACCCAAGTAGAATTCTTGGACCCTCCTGGTTTTTGTCCTGATGCTGGCCAGCTCCCACCCCCTGCTCCAGGTCACCTCTCCCTACTCCTTACCTCCAAATCTTTATCTCTTTATCTTAGGCTTTTCTATGATATTTGTCCTTCTTGGTAAAAACACGTAAAATGATTTCCGATCACCTGCTCTGTAAACTCTTTTATCTGCTTTAAATAATTAAGGAACCAACATATTTTAACATGTCAATAAGGCTTCACAGTAATAGCAACTGAAGCCTGCATACAGGGACAGGGAAAATAAATATCCCAGTCTATAGGGTTCCAAGTGACTTGTCTAAGAAGCTCATTTGCCTAATTACTGGAGCTAATCAAACAAACTCTTCCATCTATCTGCTCTAGGGGCACTTCTATCTTTCCATCACAACCACTCACCCTGCTGTTGGGTATCAGGGAGACAGGGACAGATGGGAGAGTACACACACGTGTGAGACATATCCAGGAAGTTCATTCCTCCAGACCAGAGAAAACACAAACAGTTAATCCTATTTTAAAATTTTATGGAAAAGTTTGTGGAGTCACTGGGCACACTAAGTTCCTTTTTTTCCTAAGCTAAACTTTTATTTTGAGCTAACTGCTGATTCACAGTTAAATAAATACACAGAGATCCCATGTATCCTTTACCTAGTTTCCACCAATGATAACGTTTCCAAAACTACAGTAGAATGTTAAAACCAGGACATTGATCTTGTCACGGTCAAGATCCAGAACAGCTCCATCACCAGGAGGATCTCCCCTACTGCCCTTCCACGGCCACACCCACTTCCCTCCCATTACCACGCTCTCCTTAACCCTTGGCAACTACTCATCTGTTCTCCATGTCTGTAATTTTGTCCATTCAAGAATGTTACATAAATGGAATCATACAGTATGCAACCTTTTGAGATTGGCCTTTTTCACTCAGCATAATTCTCTGATGATTCATTGAAATGGTTGCTTGTATCTATAGTTTGCTTTTTTTTTTTTTTACCACTGAGCAGTAATTGTGTCGTGGATGTACCACAGTGTGCTGAACCATTCACCCACTGGAGCCCATCTGGTTTGCTTCCAGTTTTTTGGCCATTACAAATAAAGCTGTTATAAATATTCATGTAGAGGGTTTTGTGTGAAAATAAGTTTTCATTTTTCTGGTATAAATGTCCAGGAGTGCAACTGGTAGGTAGTATAATTGCATGTTCAGTTTTTTTTTTTTTTTTTTTTTTAGAAACTCCCAAAATGTTTTCTAGAGTAGCTGTATCATTTTACAAATCCACCAGCAATGCATGAGTGATTTGGTTTCTCTGCATCCTTCCCAGTGTTTGGTGTTGTCACTATTTTGAAATCTTATCCATTCTACAAGGTTTGTCATGCTATCTCATCATGGTTTTCATTTTTATCTCCCAAAGAGCTAATCATGTTGAACATCTTTCCATGTGCTTATTTGACATTTGCATATCATCTTTGGCAAAATGTCTCTTCATGTCATTTGCCCATTTTCTAATTGGATTGTTTGGTTTTTTTGCTATTGAGTCATAAGAGTTCTTTGCATAAACTAGATACCAGTTCTCTGTTGGATATGTAGTTTGCAAGTGTTTTCTCCCAGTCTGTAGCTTGTATTTTTGTTTTCTTATTAAGGTTTTTAACAGAGCAGAAGTTTTCAACTTTGTTGAAGTCCAATTTATCAAGTTTTCCTTTTTTGGAGTCAAGTCTAAGGAATCTTTGCCTAGCCCTAGATCCTGAAGATTTTCTCGTACTTTTTCCCCAAAAGTGTTACAGTTTTATGTTTATATTTAACTCTGTGATCCACTTTGAGTTCATTTGTGTAACTAGTGTGAACTTAGGTTGAGGTTCATTTTTGTTTGCCCATGGATGTCCAATTGTACCAGGAACATTTGCTGAAAGACAATCTTTCCTCCAGTGAATTGCTTTTATACCTTTGTTAAAAATGATTTGGAAATATTCATGTGGGTCTATTTCTGAGTTCTCTATTCTTCATTGATCTGTCTGATTTCACACAGTGTTGATTAGTACAGCTATATATTATAATAAGTCTTTAAATCAAGTAGGTGATTCTTCCTACTTTATTCTTCTTTTACGAAATTGTTTGAGCTATTCTAGTTCCTTTGTCTTTCCATATACATTTGTGAATAATTTTGTCTGTATTTACAAAGAAAAAACTCGATGAGATTTTGATAGGAATTATGGTAAGCCTATACATCAACTTGTAGAGAATTGACATCTTTACTATCTTGAGTCTTTCAAGTCATTTAATATCATGTGTCTATCCATTTATTCCGATCTTCTTTGATTTCTTCCATCAGCATTTTGCACTTTTTAGTATATGTTTGGATAGATTTACACCTAAGTATTTCTCTTTTTTAAGCTACTATGACATTGTATTTTAAATTTCAGTTTTCATGTGTTCATTGCTAGTAAACAGAAATACAATTGATTTTTGTATGTTTACCTTATGTCTTGTGACTTTGTTGAACTCATTCATTCTAGGAGTCTAAGAGGGTTTTTTTTTTTTGTTTTTGTTTTTTTTTTTTTTTTTTTGTAGATTCCTTGGGATTTTCTATGTTAACAACCATGTCTTCTGCAAATAAGAATAATTTTATTTCTTCCTTTCTGATCTGTGCGCCTTTGATTTCATTTTTTTATTTTATTTTGACTTTACCGCACTGACTAGAATTTCTAGCACTACATGGAATAAGAGTAGTTAAGAGTGGACATCCTTGCCTTGTTCCTGATCTTGGAGGCAAATTATTCAGTGTTTCACTAGTAAATATAATGTTCGCTGTAGGTTTTTGTAGATACTCCTTATAAAATTGAGGAAATTCCCGTCAATTTC
Organism: Eulemur rufifrons; assembly: GCF_041146395.1. NCBI lineage: Eukaryota > Metazoa > Chordata > Mammalia > Primates > Lemuridae > Eulemur > Eulemur rufifrons. The sequence goes on along the minus strand of NC_091005.1, from coordinate 13,708,429 downwards.
TTTATTTTTGAGAGTTTTTATCGTGACTAGGTATTGGATTTTGTCACATGCTTTTTCTGCATCACTTGATACACTCATGTGATTCTTCTCCTTTAACCTGTTAATACTGTGGATTATACTGATTGATTTTTGAGTATTTAACCAGCTTTGCATCCCTGGATAAAGGCCACTTGGTCATGGTGTATAATTCTTTTCATATATTGCTGAATTGTCTTTGCTCGCACTTTGTTAAGATATTTTTACATCTATGTTCATGAATCATATTGGTATGTAGTTTTTCTTCTTTTGTACTAAGTCTGGTTTTGGTATCAGGATAATATTAACTTCATAAAATGAATTGGGAAGTGTTTCCTTTCTGGATGAAATGGAAATCGTACGGCACTGGTATTTATTCTTCTTTAGGTGTTTGGTAGACTTCTTCAGTGACCTTTCTCTGATTCTTCAACTCTCCTTCCAGATCTTACTTCCCCAGCTCCTCTCACAATTGTGCAAGGTCTGATGCCTGGAATAAATTCCTTATTCCCTAACACTCACAGTCTCTGCTTCCCTGACTCAACCCTGACTGATGTCTTCAATCATTTGCTATTAAGCTGCAAAGATAGTTAACATTTACTGAGCACTTAAAACATGTCAAGCACTTTACGTTTGTTATTTCATGTAAGCAATCCCACAAGGAGGGTTATATGGTCACCCCAACTGCACAGAACAGGAAACGGAAGTACAGAGAAGTTAAGTAAGCCATGAACAGTCACACAGCAAGGATCAGAAGCAGGACGGAAATCAAACTCTTAGCCATGCTGCTCTACTGAAGTTCTTTCTCTCAACATCTAATTTCTCCTTCAGGAGACCAGAGCCTATGGCACCGACAGAAAGCACAGATGTGAGCCCAAGTGTCACCCAGCGTTTCCGGTATAACCTGCGCTTTTCATTTTGTTTGCTTTTTCTGTACGTCCTCCTGCTGCTCACACCTTTGTCTTTTTTCCCCTCTTTTCTCTGCTCATTGAGGATTTTTCCTCCGGACTTTTACCCCATCTAAATCCGCCCGCACCTCCTTATCACCTTTTACAGTGTTGGAAAGTAAATTAATACCTACGCGTGCATGACCTTCCCGATCTATTGACCCCCTCGTGAGAAAAGCACAGACATAAGAACGAGGGCAAGTGCTGGGCGGGGAGGTGGCTGGGTGGACACCGCAGCGTGCTAAACAGAAGGGACGTCTGTCAGAGCAAGAGCAAGTGCCAGACATGCACTGGTGAAAAAGCAGAAGAAAAGGGTCTACGGTGGCTCCAAGAAATGACCTTTCTTGTTCTGGCTCCTTTTTTCTTCACTTTAGGGTCAGTCCATTTATTAAAATGTCTACCATGCCTTAAGAAACAGTATCAATGCATTAAAATAAACAGCACTTTGGATGCAGAAATGAACATTTAAGTGGATGCAGATCAGATCCATTCCATTCTGTGTGTGTGTTTGTTTGTGTGTGTGTGTGCGTGTGTGTGTATTTTGTCCCCTAAGTGCCTCTGCTTAGTAAAAGCCATCAAATATCACTGGGAATTATTACTAATCTTTGAATAGTCCTGAAGAATTAAAGGGAGAGAAACAGAATGAATAAGCGAGAGGGAGGGAGGGAGAGAGAGAGAAAAAGAGAAAGAGAGAGGGAGAGAGAGAGGTTAAGCTCAAAGGCAGAGAGAGCGAAATGGACCAGATTATACAAAATTAAAAAGCAAATACGAGCAGACAATTTGTGCCGAATGATTGCAAGCAATTACAGTCCGGCTTTTCTGGAGGGAAGATGGGGGGAGGGGGTTATTTCAGCTTAAAAGGAGACTTTATTCATTCCTGATCAGCTTCTCCTACCATTCTCTCTTTTATTCTTGGATATCAATTTAAAAAAAAAAAAAAAAGTCAGCTTTCAGATGTTGCATGTTCACCCCTGCGAATCCAGCCCTGGGCAGACAGTGAGAATTTGAGCTTCCAATCGGTTCTTTCTATAGCCCTGAAAACCAATTTGTTCATAAAGAATAAAATAAGGAGGGGGGGGAGAGGGGAAAACACAACAAGAGCATGTGTTTCTTTTAGAGGAGAGCTTCAATTTTACTATAATTGTCTAAAGACGGAGCTGCTTTGATCTGAAGAATTATTATTGTGCCTCAAATGCCGGCTGCTAATGTCACAGCTGTGCTGGGGCTAGGTCACGCCAAGGGGGTTGGGGTCCAACCTAGTCCCAGACCTGCCTCTAGGTCCTTCTCCCTTTATCTTTCCTTTGTCCGAATGGAAAAGTTCATTTTCCTAGTATGTCTCCTGACCATCGAAGGCCCCAGCTCGGTTGACTTTGTTTGGGTTCCTTGGAAGGTGGGGACACACGGTGGTGACACCATGGGGGTCTGCCAAGGCTGGGCAGGAGTGGGGAGCCTCGCCTTCATAGGCGCAGGTGGGCTGCACACAGACATGCCCACAGGGGGTGGCACGGTCATTACATCAGGGGACCCAGCGCAACTGGTCTGCTGCTCTCGGTCGTTGACATCTCCTCAGCTCAGGGCCAGGCAGGACAGGAGTGGTCCCAGTGCTTGAGAGAGACACAGAAACCCTGTCGCCACATCTCCCTGATTTCAGTGCTTGGAGTTCATCATTATCTTCCCTCACTCTAGCCTGTGCTGTGCCACAGCAAAGGACAGCTCGAGACGCAGAGTTAAACAGTTTGCTCTCAGAGACAGGGTGGCGACAACCTAGATTTAGGGTCTGAGAGCTGTGCCAAGTCTTTGAGGCTTGTAATGTCCCCTCGTGGCTGCAGGGCAGACAGGAGGCCTCTTCTCCTACATCACCCCCTTGGTGGGCTGGGCAGGATGGGCTCGTCCACCCCTTGCTGATGTCCTCCACCTTAGAAGCTGCCTCACCTGTCTCTTCCAGGCAGGGTCCTCTTCCTCTGTTCCTTCTCTGATTACCTGTTGTCTATGCGTCATCATGTTATCTCGCTCGGCACTCAAGGCTCTACAGATAAGCTGCTCTGCTCAGTCCTGCTCCCCAGGCGATGAGCCTTGTATCTGTTCCAGAACACGTCAGTGAATTCCTGCCTCTGGGCCCTGGCTCATGCTTTCTCCTGCCAGGAATACCACCTCTCCCTTTTCCCCTCTTCCTCAAGAACTTTTCTCTTTTCTCGGCTTCCCTTCCAGCCCAAAGTACAGATGAGAAGGGTAAGACAAATAACTGCTCCAAATGGAGTTTCAGAGGCAGAGCTACCTAAACGGCCGAGATTACAGTCTAGGAGGCGGTGACAATAAGGAGATGACAGATGGGGAGGGACAGACCCTACTCCCACCCCACCTGCTGGTCCCTAAGCCAGCGTTTCTCAGACTGCACAGAGCCCTGTGGAAAGAAAACGTAGTAAAACACAAAAATGCCTGTGAACCCTTGCAGTCTAGAGACTCCAGTTTGAAAAACAACACCATGGCAAAGAAACAAACAAAAAACCCCAGGAACATGGCAACATAAACTTAATTATAGCTTTACAAAGCGGTGGGCCCAAATTCTCTACAAAAATCATTCTTTCCAATCAGATGCAAAATACGCATCTAGAAGATTTTATTAGCTGTGCCCACTTGGGCTAGTTCCTTAATTTCTCTGTGCCTCAGTTTTCTCATCCATAAAGGGAAGAAAAATAAAAATATTTGCCTCGAAGGGTGGCTGGGGGGATACAATGAGGCGCTATGCACATGAGCCCAAAACGCTTAGAGGATTCCTGCTCATTGTCAGTTCTCAACCAGTGGCAGCGTTTATCAAACTAACCCCTGTAGGTACCTGCTGGAAAACTCGGGGACCTAACCCTGAATAGGCATCTCGTTCCCTCTTCAGCGCTCACTGGTCTCATATTCTGGGGTTTCCAGAGAGTGGGAGGGAGGGTGCTCACGAGGCTAAGGCTGAGTTGCAACCTCAGAATGAAGGGAATGATGTATCTTTGCACAGCAGGAAGCCAGGGGCGTGCGTGGGACTAAGCAGCAGTCAGGCAAGGAGGGGGAGACCTGGAGATCAACCTCAGAGAAACGTTAAGAGCAGAAATAGAGGACACAAGACGTCTCCGAAAGGACAGCATCTCTGTCTGTCTTTGGTTGCCACTTCCATTAACTGCCCAAGGACTTAGGTGTTGGAAGAGAAAAGAGATGTCCTATGTGGGTCTCCAGGTCACAGGATTTGGCCCTAGAGAGTCTGCTCTCCTTACTTGTAGGGAAACAGAGAAGAGGTAGAAATTACATAGAAACTAATAAAATGTAAGTAACAGGGAAATTATTCAGGGGAAGTATACTGATGGGTGCAACTTATTTTGAAACACAATTTAAAAATAAAAGCCAGACTGACGGATGGCCACAGGGACAAACAGACAGGCAGATTGGGATAAACAATTATGTTTTGTTGTTAACAACTGAATGTAAGTGATAAGTAGATAGGTATTCACCAAAAATTTCTAACTTTTCTATGCGTATGAAAATTTTCATAATAAAATATTGGGAAAAATTAGGAAACAGGATCCAACATAATCAACTATGTCCCTACAGCCCCCAAGACAAGTTGTCCCAAGAGAGCAGCTGGTAGAATGGCAAAAAGGTAGATTTTCGTCTGCTTTTCCCACTCCTTGCCTTTCAGCTCCTTAGGGCCATCTGGATGCCTTCCCCCAGCTGCACAAACTGCTAAGAATGTTGCTTATAAAGATTTAAGCTATCAGCCCATTCTACAGAATCTGTATTTTACCAGATCTTTCCTGAAGACTGATACAAGTCTTTAACCTCTCAAGAAATAAATCTTCAGAAGTGGAATTTCAGCCAATGGAGAAGAAACTTCAGCTGCTACATCAGTTGGGATTAGGTTTGGTGCAAGCATCAGAACCTAAAACTTATGACTTAAACAAGATGGAAGCTCATTTCATGCACACATAAACCAAGTCCAAATGGAAGCAGCCCAAGACGGTTATCAAACATCTCAAGAACTCTGGTTCTTTCCAGCTCAGTGTCCCACATCTCTAAGGATGGTCCCCAGCTTGTGGTCCTGGTCCACAGTCCAGGACAGCTGTACTCACACCCCAAACAGCAGGATGATGGAAAGAGCAAAGAAGGACAAGGCAACATGCCGCTTAAGGAACATTCTTGGCAACTGACGTAGGTGCTTAGGTACATTGCATTTGGCTGCAAGGGAGCCTGGGAAAGACAGTCCTTATTCTTGGCCGCAATGTGCCCAGCAGAAAAAAAAAAAAAAAAAAAAAATATCACATTACTGTGAATGAAGGGAGAAAGGATTTGAGGACACAGCTAGCGGTTTCTCTCACCAGTGGGGCAAATGTCTCCCTAGAACACTCCAACCACAGATGCACAGTTTCCTACTTTCTCTGTCTTCCTGTAGAGTCAGCTCTGACTCTATCAACTGACCTCCATGACAATCATCTCCTTTCTGGACTGATCACATATGGAGGAGGAAAAGGAAATAAGAAGCTATGTGATAAGTGCTTTAGAATTTTATAAGTGAAGGTGTAAGGTAGGCATATTAGCATCACCACGTTAGAAGAAGTGCAGGCTTCCCTAAATTCAAAAGACTGACGAGGTCCTTTTCTGTCAAGGCCATTGCTGAAGTGCAGGGCGATGCAGAGTGAGATCTCCCAGTCTCTCCCACCACCCAGCCCCTCTCCCTTGACCAGAGAACCAAAACTGGGAAAAGGACAGAGGCTGCCTGAGAGCCCAGGAGTCTAAACAGGAGATTTCACCTGCAGGGGAGAACAAGCAACAACATCTGGGAGTGGCAAACACTGGACCAAGAAGGGCTGGTCTGGGACCCTTGAGGGGTTGGGAGCTCTTGGAGGAGGATGGACGTGGGCGTGGAGGGGAGGCAGGAGCATGGTCAGAGGGAGGGGTCAGAGTGGTGTACAGCATGTGTGTACGTACTGCAGTCTCAGATCTATTCTGAGGATAACAGTATGAGTTCACGAAGTTCTCAAAGGATTTTAAGTTAATCTAGTGTCACCGTCTTCTTGAGCAGAGGTTCTCAAAGTTGACTGCACATGAAAATCACCTGGGGCCTTTGAAAAACATGCTAATGCCTAGTCCCAACTTCCAAGATTCTGACTTTATTGGTCTAGGGTAAAGCCTGGCCACTGGGATTTTTCAAACCTCCCAACATGATTCCAATATGCAGCCAAGTCGGAGGATCCTCCCTCACCTGGGGAGGATGTAAAAATGCAGATTTTTACTCAAGAGGTCCAGGATGGGGCCTAAGATGCTGCACGTTAGTAAGCCCCCAGGTGATGCCAATGTTGCTCGTCTTTGGAACACGCTTTAGTAGCCAGCTGGACTCTTGCGTGTCTCCTGATCACGTGCACTTTCACTATATTCATGGGCGCTTTAATGCACTATTTACTCCCTTGCTGCTATTACGGCTGTCTTGTCCCTGTAACAAGACCCTCCCCGACAGAAATCCAGGCCTGCTCCCTGGTCTGCATCTGCCCTCATGTTTACTGTGTTGTCCACAAAGCCGATGATCTAGAATGGCCCATGTCACGCACAGGAGAGAGCTCACTGCTGGTGCTTAATACAGCTGGTGTTAATATTCGGTATTAATGCTTAATGCTGATGAGTAACCAATTGCTAATAACAACAATGACATTGGGAAAACAGTGATAATCCTACATGGCACAGTCCCCTTTGCTTCTTCCTCTCCCCAGATTATAGTTCTCCATGAGCTTCCAGAATCTTATTCTGACAGTTACAACCTCGCACACGTTCACTTAATAAGACAGCTCCATGGAGTGAAATTCCACTTTCAGCAGATACATTTTCAGCAGGGCACACAGGAAATTAAATGTTAAAGTATCATCCACGTGGAAGTTGTGCGTTTAATTCCTACACAGGGTGCTGACAAACTGAGATTGTTTCTCTATGTCTCATCATGGCTATGTGTTTCCTGTGGGAACCAGGGAATTTCTTACAATTCCAAATCTTTTGCCCCCTTTTTTGGAGGAATGTCTACTTGTAGCTGGTCTCCTCAAAGATCCGTGTTCTCAGAAGCCAAAGAAGCTCACGTGAGTCCATTGCTAAGAACAAGACTCTACAGCGTGGTTTGCGACTGCTAAGGGTGGTAGTCAGGGCTGATTCAGGATGGGATTTTTTATTTTTTTGTAGTTTCTTTAAATATTTCTGTTTAGAGGCAGTAATGTAGCACTTAATGTCTAATGACATCTATTAAGGAATTCATTAAAGAAAAACTGATAACAAGATATATTATCACAGTCAACCATTACCGGGGCCATGGAGGAATCTCCATGGTGCTCGGGATGTGTCACCGCACAGCTTTTGCTATTGGAGCTGTGTTTACAAAATGGCGAGTGAAGCTCGGAGACACCTTTCTGGGGACTGATTGTAACCACTGTGCTCTACGCAAGTCACAGGTTGAGAGATGGGCCATAGTAGCTGTTCATACCCTATATTTGTTATACGTGGGCAGGAGAGACCTCCACTTTGCCAATCTCTCTTTCTGCATGTCACTCACCATCAGGTCCAGCCTGCACTGGAGGCCCAAGTGACGTGAGTGACAGGAGGCAAAGGAGAGCTCAGGGAACCCTACAATCATGAGTTATGATACTCTAGAGCCTAGGTCAGAGGGAATTACAGGAGAGGAACGGTACTAGCAGTCCCTCATGGTAAGAACTCAAAGACGGCAAACTTGAATACCTCTGTTCCCCTCGCTGGAGAGACAATGAAGAACTTGCCTGAACCTTTAGGGTTAGTCTCAGCCTAGAAAAGACCCTGCACCATCCTGAGACATCTAAGAGGATCTGGCACTGTAAGCACGTGAGCCAGCCTGCTCCACCGTGATGAGCCCCCTCCCCACCTTCTGGTTTTGACAACGCAATGCTGCTCAACTGGCCCAGTGCCCTGGGCACCTCAGAACCTCCTCTCACCTCCCCATGGACTCACTTCTGAGGCAGGTTCAGACATTCACCTGCATAAGCCCAACATTCCTTCTCAGTCTTTTGGTTTTCAAAGACCTACCGAGTGTTGGAGCCAAAAGCGGCTTAAACCAACTTCCACCCCAATTTCCTCATTTTACAGATGAAAAAACACCCAGAGAGGATTACCAACAGTCCCACAGACAACTGGAACCTGGCTTTTCAGACTCTTAGCTCAGGATTCTATTTTTTTTTTTTTTAAATCTCTAAAAAAATGACAAATCTAACGACAGCCCCAAAATAGCTCTTGGATGGTCTTGTGTATGGCGGCACAGTGTGAAGCAGGGGACTCAGTCCCTGTAGGTTTTTGCCCACACTGTGGGCTTTGATGGAGCCACAAAGCTTCAAGTTTGCCACCAAAAGCTCAACCGCATTGAAAGAAGATAGGTTCTACTTCTGCCACCAGGGCAAGAAGTTGAATATTGAGTTTTGCACAGATTCTAACTGCCTAAGCCAGGAGGGTATTATTCCACTTGCCCCTCCAGACCCAGCCTCCATCCTCCCTCCGTCTCCACCCAGCCCTGTGTCCCAGGAGACTGCCCTCTATAGACTCACTTGTCTCCAGCTCCCAGTTGGGTTTGACCAATGGGAAGGCCCAAGAAGAGGTCAGAGGTCAGGGGTCCCATTGTTAAACTCTCTTCATTAAATTAACACGTCCAGTGTGCTGTCTTTTTCCTGCTGGGGACTCTGAGGAGTACAGGGGCCACTGGGTGAACTGGTATCAGGTAACAACAACCTATACCTGTACTGACTGACTTGTGTATACGGTTGCTTCCATACAAATTGGAGGGAGGGCCAAAAATAAAGTAGGAGATACAGGAGACACCAACAGCAATTGGCAAAATCTGCCCGGTGTGCGCCTTTCCTGATTGACTTTGGCTCATCCTCTTCAAGTTAAATGAGTCCACGGTAGAATCACAGAGTTCCACTTCCAGTGGCACCCACTGGTTTATTCTGTGGAATTTGGCATGTCTCCACTTGCACCTTTCTAAATGGGCCACACGATTCTGTCCCGTGCATGCCTGCTGCGAATCGTGTGCGCTACCTATGATAGCCAAACTTTACCATCTCATGGTAAGCCGTCTTAAATGCTAAAACAAACACAAATTGAACTTGTTTTCCCATCTGTTTCTTTAACAAATGGGAGCTTGAGCCCATAGGGAAACTGTGGGGGTCAGGGAAACATCAAATGAACACTTCTGAACAAAAACAAATGTTTCTGAAGATTGCAAGATATTTCAAACAGAGCCCTCCACCGGCCAGGCCTGCTCCCCTCCGACGCCTGCACAAGATCCTGATGACAGCATTATTTGCTTGCCTTGGATTTGTTTCTTTGCCCAGAAATGACACACAAGGAACCTGGAATAGGAAACAGCTACTGGGCCCTAACAGTCTTCCCAGGCCACTCTCTGAGAGCAGACAGGAACGAAACCACACCAAGGGAGCAAAGGGAACCATGCTTGGGATGGATTAAAAATAGCCAGAACAAAGAACAGGGGCTTGCATAAAAGCCCGCCAGGTAAGACAGCATTTCCAGAGGAGGAGTCGACGGCAGTAGGGGAGGCAGCAGCTTGATTCAATTGGGGCAACTGGCATCATTGCCCCAAGAAGCTTTCTCTGATGTCCCCTTACAAGTTGACAGTCCTTCCGGGTCCCCTCCAGACCTCCGACATGCCTGCATTCCAGCTTCTCTGCCCAGCTCTGGAACTAAACTATGCACTCCTTGAGTTTAATCTCATTCCATTTTGCACAACACTAGTGCCTAACAAACTGCTTGGCATGTAGTAAATGCTCAACAAATGCTTCTTGGTCGATTATGTTCATGAATTAATGAATGATTGAGCAAATGAGTAAGAGATAAATCAGTGAATGAATCTACAATTGGCAGTACTGGCTCCCTAGCTGATAAAATATTTCTTTCAGAATTGAGAGGGGGAGGTAGGTAATTGCCACCACAGGGACCTTGTATTATGAGGTCACTGGGCCATTTTCAGGGATTCACAACTGCTCCTCCAGGGTCCCCATCCTGTCTCTGTCTCCCTATACTTCCCTCTGCCCCCTGACCCTTCGATCAACTTTCTATCTCTTCTTATTTAGCATTTTTTCAGTTTTTATTCTTACTATTGGGGACACCACACAATTTATCAACCAAAGGGTGACATTTTGGGGTATAAAAGGGAACACTAGGAATAACTCAAATTATATAATTTAAAATATTAACTTATTCAATACATTGACTTTATTATATACTGGTAGACTTATGAAATAATTTCATTTAAAACCTAGTTTCAAAAACAAAATTCTTTCTACCAAATAAATACATATCTGTGTTCATTAAAGCAAAATAAAAATAATTCAATTTGTTTGATCTCTTATCTGAATGCTAAACAATACCATTAGCAGAATAATGGTACTTGGCATGTATCTTAAATATTTTTAGCCATATCCAGTTCTAATATTATTAAGTCATGGTGTTTTCCTAAAGAATGTATTTTTTTAAACATGGATTTTTAAAAATGTTTTTGTTTCATAAAATTACATATACTTTTCTTCAAAGCTGCATTTTTAAAGCTTCTTGAAGTATTACATACAAAAAAGTACTAAACTTGCATTTTATTGTTAATAAATATGAATTGTTAACAGTTGGATCTTACGATAGATTAAAATAATATTTCTAATTGTGTAAATACTTTCTCCAAAGTTACTGAGATGTCTTTTAAGTTCAGAGCAAATCCTACTAGAGTATATGCCAATCTTCTCTTTCTTCATGTAAAAATATGTAAATACCTTAGTCTGAATATTTTCTCAGATACTGTTTTTTTTACTTCCCAAATACTGATCTTTGACAAATATTTTTGCAGGGAAAAACTCTTCAAATTAGTTGTCTCTATTTGTGATTCCAAATCCTAAGTCTTTCAGTTTCTTTCCATCCGGTAAGAATATACATGTATCCAAATAAAAATGGAAAAACAATCAAAAGATTCTTCCAACAGGTCAAGATATTCCAACAAGCAATTATCATTTTGTACATGAAATCTTGTATAATTTTTGAGCCCTCATTATTTAATTTGTTCAGTTTTTTCTTTCTCTTCTAGGGATCAAGTTTATTGTTTTTTTGTTTGCAAACTTTATTTTCAATAATTGCAATTGCTTAAGTGCTTTAAAACAAAGTTTTTTTGAGAATTTTATTCTTTGGAGACTTTGATTAAAGACATCCAACTGCAGTTGAATAAAATATTACCAGAATTTACAAACTGGTTTATAAAAGAAGTTCGATACCATTGCAGAACATGTAGGTTGATTTACAAAGTAGTTCTTCAAAGGTAGAAAATCTTTTAAAAACTGATTGATGGCAAGCAGGAAAGACAAAAAGGTGCATATTGCCATATTAAAGTATTTTTTTACATTCAATATTACCATCATCACAAAAATTTTGTGGTTTGGTTAACAGAGCATTAAAAACATTTGTAAATTTAAATCACTACAGCTTTTATTTTAATTGATCTAACATTGCAGCTTAGTGGAAGTTATGAATTACACGAACATCAAAATAAATTGCAAACTTATTTCTGCCCCATAAGTTTCTTAATTTTGTACTGACAATGTTTTTACCATAAAACTGTGCTTTGCCAAAATTTCAACGGGTATTATCATTACAAAAGTCAGTAATTTTATCTTCAAAGTTAAACCAAAAGTTCATTTAAAAAATGAAGTTTACGCTAGTATTAACAATAAGATCAGATGTTTCTATCTCTTCAGAATGAACTTCCAGAAACTTTATTTTGATTTTCTGAATGAGAAGGGAAAATTTGAACCAATTATTAGGATTAACTGATTTTCTTTGTGAAGCATCTAAAAGCCCTGCTAAAACAGAAAGCTTTTGAACTATCTGCACGATCTCTCCTCCTCGAGTACAATCACATTAACTACAAACACTTCATGTGTTTGCATAAAAAACTTGGAATAAAAAAAGAGTGAAATTTAGAAAAAAAAAAAACCAGTCATTTGATACAAACGAAAAATCATGCTTTGCAAAGGCATCTGTAAACCCACCTTCGGCAGATCCGTATGTGAATTCATCACCTACGTGAGCGTCTTCTTAACATAACTGCTGATTTTAAAAACTCAATGCTGATGTTTTGTTAGCAAATTTTGTCTTCTGTTTTTCATGTGGCCATTTGCCACAGTGAGGGTGAGTGTTGATAAATATTTTGTGCAAGTGACACATTCACTGACTTTCATAGGAAAGGGGAATCTGGTGATTAATTTTTCATTTGACGTGCACTTTTGGTTTTTGGAGCTCACTGCTGCCCAAAGGGTTGATTTTGAAATTAAAATGTTGCCAAATAATAAATAATTGTGGATTTAAATTATATAATAAGTAACAAAACTGGTGTAGCAAGAGCAATCGGACTACTCTACGTTCTACGGCAGGGCTGCTCAGCCCCTGCGTCCTGCAAGGACGAATATTTCACCCACACCCTATAGTCTCCAAAGTTCCCAGGGCCCCCGCCAACTGGCATCATGGTGGCATGCTGCACCCCATGGGCCGCAGCGCTGGCCAGGGCACAGGTAACCAGCAGGGACAGCAGCAGCACTCACTTCACACCTGGGGGCGCTGGCTAACCCTACATGCTCACACCTGAGCAAACCTTGCACCACCAACAAGCACCCTGTGTGCCGCCCTTCCGAACGGCGTGTCAGTTACCTTGTGCCTAGAACAGAGTGGCAAAGAGAGTTGGGTCACCCCTGGTGATCTTACAGACTGGACCACAAGTTCAAATGAGAGCTCTGCTCACTGAACTGGCATCTCACACACAGCTACGTAAGACCTTGGCAGGAAGCGGGGGGACAAGATGGAGGTCCCCCTGCCCCACCTGGTGTATTTTAACGTAACAATAAATAACGATACTTTGTGCAAAATAATAATAAAATCCAGGACAAATGCTAAACCGAATGGGATGCTGAGAGCATAGGCATACACAAGGACTCCCTTGGCAGATTCAGATGTGTTGACACCCTATGTATTAGGAGTCTTGGGTTTTATTGTCACTGCAACAAATCTCCAATTTTCTTATCTTTTTTTCTTCAAAGTGTTTTTCAGTGCGTCCACCCCTAGCCCCTCCATAAACAGATAAGTGAGGGGCAAGTATCTGACAGGTGTCAATGCAAATGAATGCAAACCCCAGCACGGTTATGATTACAGACCACCCCCACAGAAAACCCAGACTCACCCCTGTGTTGCAAAAGACTGTGCTGGTGCCTGCGGGTGCCTCTGCCTCTCTGCCTTCCCTTTCTTCCTACTGAGATGAGCTTGAAGATGGAAGCCACCTGCTCAGATAGTGGCTCAGAAAAGTAACAGAATCTGGGGTTGCTGATCACTGTGGAGCCCCGGATGTATGAGTTGCCGACCTGCGGATCCCACAGCTGAATGTGATTCTTGACTTCTGCAAACGCCAGCTCGTGTAGTTCCTGCTTCCACTCCACGCTGCTTGCTCTCCACTCTGCCCCAAGTCCCTACCATAAGAGTCTCCAAAACTTATCCTGCTCATCCTTTGGACATGCTGCTCCCTTGGCCTGAGATGCCTTTTCCAGCCTTGACACCAGCCACTTCTGCTCTGCTGCCAGAAACCAGCTTAGTTAGTCATCACCTCCTCCTGGAAGCCTCTCTGGGTTGTGCCCCTGAGACATCTAGGGCTTGTTCCCTCACACTGCTGTATGATCACCTGTTGACGTGCCCGCCTCCTTCAACCTGTGATCAACCTGAGGGAGGGGACTGTGTGTTTTGCCTTCTTTGGTCATCACGTGCCACCATACCTGCTACATAGCGGGCATGGCTAATGCGAAATGAAGGATGGAATGAATGTTGACACTCACCAAAGAGGAGAGTGTCCTCCAATGAGGGGACTCTGGGGGGACACCTGCTTGGCCTCTAAAGGCAGAAGAAGTCACAAAATGGCAGTGACACTTTCTCCATCAATAAGATCAGCCCTGTTATGCTATTACACCTCCTCGGGGACCTGGGGGGTGAGAGGACATGCCTATTAGTAACCCCAGTTTATAGCCGGGCAAACGGAGGTGCGGGAAGGTTAAAAGCCCCCGGTCAACCCAGGAGCTGGCGATGAAGCTGTGATTGGCAGTCACGGGACACACGTGCCCCTGATCCAGGTTCTGTCTTCTGAGTCTACCTCAAGGACTCCTCGATCCATTCTCTCTCTCTCTTTTTTTAGTCGGATCCAAAAAGTCCTCTCTCCAGATTAAGTCATCCTGGCTTCAAATATCTAAAGCAGCAATTTTTTTTTCCTTCAGTATTTGAAATGTTTTTAAGGGTTTATTTCAAACACCCTTTTCTTTGAACTGATCGTTCAGAACCTTCATTCCGCTCTGGCAGTGTGTTTTGTAGTCGGCTCTGATTTCTAAAAGGTTTTTATTTCTTCTCTATTAGCGGCCGCCACCTGCTTACTGTTTGGATGGGTTTTGCTTTATTTTCTTGGCTTTCATCTATTGAAATGGACGCGAGGAACCCGAGGTAATGAACCTTGTTTCCCGTTTTCCCTCTAGCCTCCCCTGTTTTTAACCCCTCCTGCCACTGCTGAGGATGAGGGAGAGGATGTTGATAAGTCTCTGGGAGTCACTCTGCCTTTCTCCTCCCGGGTGTGGGGAAGACGAGGTGTAGGCAGCAGAGGGCGGGGCGTGCCTTGAATATTTCAGGTGCTGTGGCTGGCTTTGCGACTGCCCGGCCATCCTGCTTTGACGTCGCAGGACACACTGTGGCCTTCTAAATGGCCTCCCTGGCTGGGAATGAAAAGGTGTCTTTCTCCGATTCTAGGGTGACGCGTAAGTTCCATCAGGGGATGCTGGGTTAACAGTCAGGGCTGAGGTCCCACCTTGATGGACACTATCTCGTCCCAATTTTGTCTAATCTGCACACACTGGCCCTTATGGGAGTGGCATTACATATAAATATATGAATATTTTACCAGTTCATCCTGCCCTCGGGGTATCAAGTTTAATGACCTAAACATCCTCCATTAATCACCCAGCAGAATGTTATTTACTCCAGTGAGAGGGCAAGTGGCCCGCTGCAAAGAGAAGTCCAAGGCTCTGTCTGTACAATGCTTTGCTACGCCAAGTCTTCCCACACCTTTAAGAACAAAGTCCCCAACCCAGAAGTTCCACCTCCGAGTTGATGCCTCACTCCCCCGCCCTCTCCTCTCCCCCTAGCGAATTTCCGATGCCCACTTTCTCACCCACCTTTTGTTTAAAATAAGGCTTACTCCCCCCCATACCTGGCCAGCCCAGAAATGCAGGGCCATGGGACATTTCAGCCCAGGGAGGGTGAAAAAGGTCTTGAGCCCTGTTCCTGTGATGATCCCACAGCTAATAAATCGAGCACCTGGTAAGTAACATCTGAGCAACTTGAGAAAATGGAGCTGGAGTGGGTACGTACAGTACCGGAGTCCCTTTGACATCTCGGAACATCCTTTGTAAATAACATCTATCACGCAGCCTAGAGCCGTGAGAGCCACTCAGTGCAAGTGTATACAGGTGGGGAAAGGAAGCAGAGGAAAGGAAGTGCAGATTGGTGCTGGGAGGCAGGAGGTGGCCTTGGGAGGTGACACAGCATGTTAAGCCGGGCTTTTCATCCTCTGGTACCCTAGCTTCTACCTGCAGCCACAGACAAAAGGCAAACCTTGGAAGCGCAAGTCTCCCTGGCTCCTTATTGAGAACAGTGATGCCCTGTACATTCCGGCCCCACTGATATCTAAGGGGATTGGCGGAGGGCTGCCATCCCAGCCCAGAAAATGACATCGCGTGTAAGGGTCTGAGATGCCGTCTGCTCTTTGTCTCCCTTCTTTTGCAGGGCTGACCCTGGCCTCACCCTCTCCCCTCTAGAGGGGCCTGGCCCCTCCCCTGCACAGCCAGGCTTTCCGAAGCATCTTGCATGCGGCCAGAGGTCTCAGAGAAGCCTCTCCAGGCTGTGCAGGGTTTTAGCCCAACACTAATTAGTAATGCAATCCCGCAAAGAGCGAAGTTGCCTGCTACCTCCCCTCACTCACGGTGATTTATGTTCAATTTGTACAAATGGAGAAAATGAGATTTCAAATTTCAATGCCATTTCTGCAATGAGGTGATTAAAAGAGAGAGAGGTATCGCCTTCCACTGTATAGAATATTGATCCCAGTGCTATTTTCCTTTGCAATAACCATTAGCTCAGTATTATTTGCAAACCTCTAATGTGAACCTGGAGATGTAATTTACATTTGTGCCTCACTTATTTGCTTTAACAAAACAACACAAAAGCTTTGGGTCTTTCAATCTATCCATATTGTCAATAAAATTAGCAGCTTGAAGGGAAAAAATTATATTCAAAACCATAACTTCCCATTAACTACCGCAAGACACAACACATGGTTGCAGAGGAGAGCGAGCTTCATCGTGAAGCCCCTTCTTAGTCAGTTCTTCTTTCCCCGCCGCCTCTCCCACCTCCATGGGGTTAAGATTCAATGAGGAAGCTTAAAAGTGAAGCATCCCCTGCTCCGAACATGGATCAGCTTGGAGGCTGGGGGCTGGCCACGCGTATCTGATCACCGGGACGGTGTCCCCAGAGGATGTGCTGCCACACGCCTGGCCCAGAGGTCCCTCCTGGCTGCCAGGACAAACGCATACACGTAGACACGTGCAGGGCCTGCAAGGACCCTCCAAGAGAGGCTCCCTCAAGAGAGGGGCGGGGGAATCAGGACAGGGAACTGGAGGGGCTGGCAGAAAAGACGAGGAGGAGGTAATCAAGAAATAAAAGCGCGGGGCTGTGTCCCCGCAATTCAAGTGGCAGATCGTCAGCCTGCGACTCTGAACAAATAGGCCACGCAGCTCCACGGTCTCATTTCTTGTCTCTGCAAATCCGTCAGCTGCCTACCACTGCCTACCAGACCCTGGAAGACGAGAACAAGAAAAGAGAGAAGGGGGGGGGGAAGCTAATGACCCATAATTGCCGTGATAGTGGGAGAGGGGCCAGGCAGCTGTTTTACATTCCTGGTATGTATAGTATGCAAATATCGACAAAGGCTCGACACAGTTTCGCTATTGTGGATCCGGAGGGTAACCAAATTAGCCTTT
This sequence comes from Eulemur rufifrons, assembly GCF_041146395.1. Taxonomy (NCBI): domain Eukaryota; kingdom Metazoa; phylum Chordata; class Mammalia; order Primates; family Lemuridae; genus Eulemur; species Eulemur rufifrons. The sequence goes on along the minus strand of NC_091005.1, from coordinate 13,691,334 downwards.
GGCAGCCATGGTAATTGGGAGGTGCTGTTCCCATTAGGAGTCCTGCAAATTATGAAGAAAAATGGACCCAGGGCTTTGTCACAAATAATAATACCAAGAAGAAAAGAGCAGGCGGCTGTCTTTTCTTTTCTTCCCCCCTCCCCACCCTCTGCCTTTTATTTTTTTTTTTTTTAATTTCTGCATTGTATTGTTAATACCTCTCCATTTAGTAATAAGAAAACAGTCTGAAATCCCCCCACTAGACAGTGCAGGGACTTGATTGCAAGAATGTCAAGTTGGCAGGGGGGTCCCGGGGGAAGGGCTGCTTTTCTGTTGCCAGAGCCCAGAGGCTGCAGGTAAGAAAGGTGCACCCGTCCTGGGACACATGCTGGGGCCCAGAGCCCTGGGTGACCAGAGAACCTGTGGAACTGAGGTCCCGAAGAAAATGCAAAAGCAAAACTCACTTTCCAAGGAGTGTCCTCTCCTTCATCAAATGGTCCAGAAAACACCTCCTCCTGGTGCATAGCTGGGCTTTGTCCTCCTCCCCAATCCCAAACAGTCTAAAGTTCTGGCTGGGTCTAATCTCTTAACAATTCAAAGAGCTCAGAAACCTCCCATCAGGATGCATTAAGCCCCAAAGTCATGCAGAAAAGGTTTGGAGACTTTCGCCCTGGGCACTCCCTTGAGATGGCCTGATTCTATGTCCCTGGGAGCTGGGTGCCTGGTGACCAGATGGGCCACTGGAATATCAGATGACACTGAGATGAGCTCAGCGCTTTGTGTGGCCTGGGTGAGTGAAAGGGGAATGGTCAGGTCGGGGCCAAGTTTGGCCAGGATGAGAGGCATAGTTATCATAGGGGGTTGCACAGAACTGTTCCAAAAGCCACACCGTTCTGCAAGCTTCCCAGAGCACATGAGGAGTGAAGGACCGATACTTCCAAAAGCGTTCTCTCTCCCCTTTAAAACAATCAACTCTCAATTTCCCTTGTTTTTGCATCTGTTTGTTCTGCTGGAGAAATACTTTCAACGAAAAAGGCCACTCCAGAAATCCAACGTCTTTCATTTGTGCTCCTCCACTTACATAGGAACATCTCATGCATCACTTTGCTCTTTATTTTTATGTTATATTTCATACAAATGCACAATGTCAAAAGACAGAAAGGAAAAGAAACCTTCCACTTGGATAACTGGGACGATACAGCCACGTCCGTGTCTTTAGAACCAGACAGCATTTCCCATAAGGAAAAAAAAAAATGGAATTTTCATAAGGTTTGAAGTATCCTCAGAGACTTCAGTACAAAAGGATCCCGCCAATTTTGTCCTCCAAAGGGCAAAGAGAGAACTAATGGCTAGTTGCATGCAGTTAGAAAATTAACAAAAATATGGGAACTGAAATAGATCAGGTCATAGCAAAGTCAAATGGAAGGTTGAAAAACCAGTAAGAGGAGAAAACAAACTGCTCGTACAATGTCACTGCAGATGGGACCAACGGGTGACCTTGGGAATGGAGTGAACTGTTCCTTTTTCTTCTGTAACATCCAAACCCCATTTCAGTAGACAAGGGAACAAGTGGCCCCCATTCCTTGCTACTTGTAAATGAAGAACACTCCCCACTGTTAAGTACAATCCACGTTTCAAGTCTGTATGTAGAGAAACTTGAGAATGAAAAAAAAAATCAACTCTGTGGCATTTACAAGTTTTTTTTTAGGAAAGTGTATTTTTTGATTAACATACCCTTTCATCTTGTGATTGTGTTTAGGTTTTTGTTCTGGGTCTGCCCCTCGATGTGCCAACAAGGCCTGCCGTGGCCAGGCTCCGGCCTCATTTCCCTCTCTTCCCTGTTCAGAGCTCCAACCACACACTCAATGTCTTTCTGTGTCTTGAACCCAACATGCTTTCTCTCATCTCTTACTTTCACCCAAACTGTCCCTGTGCCCACGAGCGTGTCCCTGTGTACTGCCCCACCGTGCCACATGAGCACCTGTGTGCACACACGAGCATACACCCCTCAGCCCGGCTCACCCTTATCCTCTTCCTCAGGTCTCTGCTTAGATACTGCTTCTTCCAGGCAGCCTTCCAGCCTTCTCTGACCTCCCAAGTCTGGGAAAGGCCCTTCCTATGTGCTCTCAAAGTGCCCAGAGCCAGAACTCATTGCAGAGTTCTCTAACTGTCTGATCACCTGTGCAAGGCTGTGACAACATGAGAGCAGGGACACCTCCCTCTTGTTCACCTGTGTGTCCCCCTGTGTGCAGCACAGCACCTGGGAGTTGAGCCATAAACATGTGTGCAGTGAATGCCATCTGGTTATCCAAGAGCTTAATTGAGGGCCTAAATGCCACCTGATAACACGTCTCCAACACTCTGTTTTTACACTGGTGGATTCTGCTTGCAAGGAATGCCCCTCAATTCCAGAATCCCAGAGAGTCCCCCCCCACCATGTAAGATACACCAGCGTGTGTATTCCAACCATCAGATAACTGGATGGTGCTTATTTACATCATGGATTTATTCTGTGATGCAGTTTTCATTCTCGCCCGGAACCTTCCTTGTTTCCTGCTAAATCTAGGGTCTCTCTTCCCTGTTTTTTCTTCTCTACAAGAATGGAATTGGTTTTTATTTGCAAAGGTCGCTATCCTTTAATGTGCCATGGCCAACTCTGGACACTTCAGGATCTCAGACTTCACCCCGAACCCAGAACGAGACCACTTCAACTTCTGCAAGGAATTCACAGGCAGACATGGAGGAAATTCCTTTCACTGTAAGCCCAATTCAATTCTGGTTACTGAGTATTTATATCCTAGGTATATGTGTGTTAGGGCACTAAACCTGCTTGGGAAAATAAGGCTTATAAATTGCTAGTAATAACAGGACTGAAATTATGGGAAATGGTACTAGAGATTGGAGACGGGTAGAAGAATTGTGCTCCTTACGCTGAAATCGCTGGCTATTTAGAAACAGTAAGGGCTTGACCTGGAGGAAAAGGAACGAGACTGAATAGGATAGTGGCGAGAGCAGAGGATTCCTGAGTGGAGGTTCGTAAAAAGATAAGTCTGCTTAGGGGCCCTGTAGGTGGGAGCCTTCAATATCAAAGAGAAGAACTTAACTAAGAGTGGCAGTTTGGGTGTGGCTCTGTAGAGCGCAGTCTCTCACATGTCCTCTGAACCCATCCCACGAGGAATTTAATTAAGGTCTATTCTAGCAATGGCCCGATGAATCCCATCTCTCTACATCCACGACTGGGTAGCCCCCTCCGCATAAACTCTGGGCTTAGCTATTGACTTGCTCTGGCCAATGGGACTTTAGCAGGTGTGATGCAAGCAGCAGTTTGGAAAGTGCTCACTCACTGGGATTTATCTTCTCTTGCTGCTTGTTGGAAATCCTTCCAGCACCATCTGAAAAAAGGCCCAGGCTAGCCTCCTTGAAGATGAGAACCCACGTGGACAGGGAGGTCCAGCTGCCCTTGCTGGGTCCAGCCCACATGGTCCACCTATAGAATAGTGAGCAATGATATCATTTATGCTTTAAGCTTCTAATTTGGGGGGTGACTCATTACTCAGCATTACACTGATATGCGTCCTCAAGATGGAAGCCTAGAAGAACTTGAGAAAAAGGTAACTCTTTTAGGAGCTGCAAACTCTGCAAGAAAACTGGAGGCATGGGGCCATCCTTAGGGCTGCCTGGTCACAGTTGTCTCGATACCATGACGATAAGGAGGGCAGCAGCCATTAGGGTAAAAAAGGAGGGAGGGACAGCCCTCCATGGTGGTGATGAGAAGAGACACATGGGCTCGCATGGGGTATAGCGGGGGTAAGGGAAGGCCAGAGGGGTTGGCAAGAATAAGAGAGTCACAGTAGCCGGGATCTCACAGCCAATGGTGACCTGGTCACAACAAGGTCAGCCCATGCTCAAAGAACCACAGGGATACAGCAGGAAGATCTCAATGGCTGTCTTCTAGAATGGGGCAAGAACACACTGGGGGTGGGGGGTGGTATTTTGATGCTACTGGGGAAGATTCACTCATCAAGTTTTCCCCAGGGAGCTGTAATTTTAGGGAAGCCCAGAGAATAAAGCTGTGTGGCAGGACATGCCAAACCTAGCAAAAGCTGTCAGCCTAGACATTTCATTTGTTTTTATTTTCATCACCCCATCACAATCAAAGCTGATGTCCACTACATGCCCACTTGTTAGGATGCCAAGACAGAGTGGTGATTAAGAGCATTTGTTCTAGAATCATATGCCAGCTTAACCACCCTCTAGCTAATGACTCCGGGCAACTTACTTAACCTGAGTTTCCTTATCTGTAAAACGGAGATAATAATAGTCCCTATCTCATATGGCTGTTGTGAAGATTATGTGAAATCATACTAATGTTTAGTACAGTCTTCGATATCCAGGAAACTCTTAATGGTACTGTTATTACTGACAATAGTTAGTTAGAACCCCACATTTTCTCAAGTTTCTGAGTAATTCATTTGGATCATCAAGAAATATTTTACCACTTGAATACCACCAATAGCTTCTCTGATACCTAAACTATATTAATTAGGGAAAATGGCCTCTTGATCCCAGCCTTTGAATCTGCGAGGGAGAAAAGGTGGTTCTGGACTTCCCTTATGTTTGGGGTTCTAATGTATTCCTGATGAAAATCTATATGCACATTAAACTACACCTGATCTTTATTTCCATCCCATCTGGCTAGCGAGTTCTCATTAAGATATGATTTAAGAACTGAAAGTTCATTAAAAAGATCATTTTATGACAAAGTGAGATGAGCAACTTAGAAATGATTCGGTATCTCCTCTAGATCATCCCACTTAGGGCTTTTTTCCAACTCAATCCAGCATAATTCACAGAAGCACTGAGATTTTCCTCCCAAAGGTCTGGAATGATTCAGCAATTAACATCACACACCCTTGTGACCTGACACATGTTGTCCAAATTGCAACAAATACCACCGCTAGCAATTTTCTTTTACAACTTTCTTACTTTAAGCATCCTTATCTCGGAAGTTTTTCTTTTTTCTAAATTCAGTTGTAAGAGAAAATATTCAAAAATAATTTCTGGTTCAAAATAATCTTCCCTTATTTTTTGTTTTAAGAATAGAATTACAAGGGAAAAAAACAGTAACATCACTTTATTAAAAAGACCAAAGTTCTGACTCAGAATGCTTGTCACAATTTTTTTCAGATAATGGGCTTTTTTTCCCAACTGAAATAAAATAAAGCTCATAGTAATTGCAACAGCATTAGCATTCTTCCAAGAGTGGGGAGCAGTCACTGAAATCTTATGTTCTACAATGTCAAAATTTTTCTGAACTGCACTTCAATAAAATCACAAAATGATAACGTCTCCACTCATGCTACATAAATATGAAAAACATCGGATCAAGTGGAAAAACATGAGATGCACCATTTATATAATTGTTACAAATTTCTGTTGTATAACAAATTCCCACAAAATTTCATTGCAGTTATTCAAATACTTGTGGAAGAGTATCTTACAACCTTTACGTCTCACACCTTAAAGTTAACTTAATGGAAATACTATCAGTAGACGTGCTGACAATTTTATCAAGAATTCTGTTACGGCTCAGAATGAAGGAATAACATCAGTCGCTTCATCTACTGAGATATCTAGTTCAAGAATCATCACATTAACTCCAGTACTTCCACTAACATCTTCCCAAAGAAGGGAAGCTGTTCATATTTTTTGCAACATAGATTTGTGAAATTTTGCCCAATTCCTACTGTAAAATTTTCTACTGGCATAAAAAGATTCCCTCATTGTTCACACTAATAAAAATTTTATTTTGGTTTAAGCAATATGGCTGCTAGTTTCAAAGTATACATGATTAGAAATCAAAATGGAGCTGATATGTTCTATAATTCCACCTTTCATTGACACAACTCCATTTAACAAATCCTCTTGTGTTAAAATAAAATAAAATAAAACACCACCTCACCACTGAAACTGGGAAACTACAGAAGTGATCTGATTTTTCTTTGGATGAACATCTAATATGATGTCAGATTTCTTACTATGGCCAATATTTATATTGTTACTCTACTGGGTACAGTTTTCATATGTGGTTGTCAAGTTTAAGGTGGATATACCTTTGACAAAACCTCATTAAAATATTCTTGCTCATCCTGCTTTTTATACGAATGGGATTTCTCTTAGTCAGGATAACGCTAAGCTCTGCTGTTATAACAAATAAACCACTAAGCCTCAATGGCTTGACACAACGTGTCCGTGCAAAGCCTGACATGATACCTCTGGAAACTATGTCACCTAGAAAATGGCCTCTGATGTTACTATGTCAGGGGAAGAGAGATGGAAAAGCCTCCTGGCTATTATCTCTTTCAGCCCAGAATGGAAATGTCACTTTTTCTCTCCCAATCCATTAACTAGAATTGGTCATTCCAGATCAACTGAAAACATGTCTCAGAAATATAAGAGAACAAATGGAAAGTTGGTGAACACCAGCTGTGTGACACAGGCACTAAAACAAAACTGTTTAATTAAGTGATCTTGAACATGGTTCCAAAGATTTCAAACTATAGGCGCATGATTGGTGCTAAGGCATTCACAAATGGGTAGCATCATCTACCCATCTACCACTTCATGCTAGAGTCAATTTTCATTGTGTGGGTGATTACAAGGGTATCACTGAGTCACAGTGACTGGAAAAGAAGCATGGGTATATATAATATGCATGATATGTGTGTTATAGATGCATGATAAATGTGTTATAGATAGATATGTGTGCCTTTAGATGGTGATGTGGACTGAAATGAAACTTATTTGGTCCAACTCACTGGTTTTCGATTGGGGGCAAAATTGCATTTGGCAGTGTGCTAGAGACAGATTGGATTGTCACAGCTGGAGGCATGGGAGGGGGTTGCTACTGGCGTCGACTCAGTAAAGGCCAGGGATGCTGCTAAATCCTACGGTGCACAAGACAGCCACCCCACAACCATGAACTATCTGGCCCAAACTGTCAATATGGCTGATGCCGAGAAACTCTGGTCTACCAGAAGGTCCAGGAGATGCCAACTAGGCATCATGCCTATTGACTGCTTTTGAACAAAGCAGCCAGAGGCAACTGTTTGCTTTCAGCTCTGGACTCCTGCCTTCCTTGGCCACTTTGTTGATGGCCCCCAGATCTGTATATCTAACTTAAATCTCTCTCCAATACCATACATCCGACTACCTATCAGTTATGCTTATCTGGACGCCCAACCATTTCCTTACACAAAACCTGCTCAAAACAAAATTCACTGCCATCTCCTGCTTCTGCCTCCAACCTTCTTCCCACCTCCTCTAACACCGTGGACCTCCCACCCAAGCTGGAAACCTTTCTTCCTGAGCCACTCCTGACTCCTCCCCCTTCCCAGTTCCACACGCCACCAAATCTTGCAGATTTTTAGCTCCCACAAGTCTCCGAATCTGACACCCATCTCCAGGGCTGTGTTTACTGTAATTCACATAGAATACTAATAATGTATTTGTTGTCATTCCTGTTGTAGGTGTCCCTAACACCAGTCCTCTTGTCCCTGGCCCAGCTTCCACGTTGCCACCAGGGACGCTGCATAGCAGATTAGAACCAAAAAAGGGTCGGGGGGTCAGATATATCAAAATTTGAAATCCAGGTCTTCCTCTGTAACATGAGAGATGTACCTTAACCTCTCTAAGACACAAATGCAAAATGGGGTTACAAATCTCTCCCATCTAAAATGGTTGTGATGATTAAATGATATCATATGTAGAAATTCTGCAGCATAATTTTTGGTACCTATGGGTGTCCAATATGTTTTGCCATATTTTGTCATCGTTATTATATCATTTTTAAAGTCACCCTTAACATTAAACTACTTCAGTTTGTAAGGATTAAGCTTTCAATGCCAGATGCGTTAAGCCTTCAATAATCTATTCCTAGTCAACTGTTGTGAGACTGTAAATTCCACTTGGTCACCAACCATGCCTGCATTATTTCTCAGTGTCTGCTGTGCCTTGACTACATAGTAAGTGCTCAATAAATACTCATTAAACAAGTGAATAATAAAGTATTATATATATAATACATATTATAATAAACTAGAAATAATTTTGCCTGTTTAAGCTGGAGTTATTCTTTCAATTTTTAAGGGCTCCCCCTTCTAATACAATCCTTTCTGAAGTTCACCCATAAATGCTTCTCTCCCTGCAAATAATCCCTCCTCTCTGTTCTGTTCCAATCTTCAGTCTTTCTGGAGTCACCTGTTGTTTTGCAACTGGTCTGGTCCACTTCTAATAGACTAAACATCCCTTCTTGCAAGGAACTTATCTGCTTCATTTTTATCAATATTGCCCCCATCCCAATACACACGCATATGTTGTACACAGATCCACACACATTTGAATGGATAGATTTTTCTTGTTATTCTTTTTTTTCCAGAAACGTCCATGGCTACGTGCCCAACCAATCACTCTGCTTGCACATCCAGTCTTGGAAGTTCTATGATATAACATACTGAAGGAAAGCTTCATGTCACAAACAAAACAACATTTCTATGCCCAAGTTGTCTAGAAGAAAATAAAAATTTATAACCCAAAGGAGTGAGTGAACAGCATTAAACTGAGTCACAGCTGTATTAGGTGAGAAATGGGTGGCTGCTTCCGCGCAGTCAGGGCTGGCCCGGCCCACCGTGCCCGGGAAGAGCAGGTGCGTCGGTGTGTGGCACCAGCCTCACTGCAGACCAGCCGTGACCTCGCAGGGTCAACGTGTTCATTCCTCCCAAGGCCTTTCCCCAGTTCTACTCATTCCCTAGCCATGGAGAAGACAATGACCTCAGAAGCCACTGTTCCTGGGTGCATGGCAGCCCGACGGGCACACTCACACCCAGCTGACCCTTGGCCAGCTGAGACTTCTCTGAGTCCCATGTCACCTGATACTCAGTCCCCAGACCTCAGAGCTGCTAGAATGGAGGATAAAAAGCCAGATTTGTAAAAGTCGTATCAAGTGCACCGTGAAGTACCCACATGGCTTTTGACATTCCCTTCCTTCCTGCCCAGAATCCTTCTTTCTTTCTACCTCGCGCTAGTTTTCTCGAAACCTGCAGCCCGGCTGCCTAGCCTCAGTCTGCACGCCTTCCTCCCGGCGATCCCTCAGGGCCTCTTGAAGCTGGCAGCCGAAGCGTGGCTTCCCGGTCGGTGCAGTTGGCACGCCTGCAAGTGTACTTAAACTTTGCGTCTGATCAAGTTATGTGTATTGGATCTGAAACCAGTTAGTCAATTCGTTCAGGTCCCTAAGTGGCGATTTGTGGTAATGTCTACATCAATACGGATGGAGCGGTTTGCTAGCTGGTTTACGTAAAGCAAATGGCTACAGGAAAGAGGGGTGGCCTCCAGCCTTCTCCCTGCTAATGAAGATAGGGCTGGAAAAGAAAGGAAAGCGAACAGGAACGCAAGTGGGCGTCCGTGTGTGCGCACTCAGGCGGGGTCTGCTTTCTAGGTTGAATCAATTTCTCTCTTCTGCCCACCCTTTGATTCTCTCCTCCCAATGGCCCTTTTTGCTGAAGCACAGACATAGTCATTAGTATTATAATCTTTCTTCCTGTGCATATTAAACCCCCAAATCCAGGAACAAACTATGTTTTTAAGAGGGAAGCTGGGGTACTGATACAAGCTTTACTTGGAGACTTATAGGAATGATTGAAACCAGAAAAAAAAAAAAACGTGTGGTGTTGAATTCCACCTCTCATGGTTTCTCTTTTGTGTAAACAGTTTCTGCATTTTCCAGGGCAGGGGAGGAAACAGCCCGTCTAAGAGGGAATTCATTTAGTGCATGTCTGCATAGCGGCTGGATGTCTTTACTGCTGCAGAGTACATTGTTTCTAATAATTGTGATAGATTGATACTTATGACTGGCTGGCAGAATTCCTTTAGCATGTTAAAATATTACCTTTTATTCCTTGGTCTATAATGCATAACCCGATGTTTTAGTCAGTTTTCAAATTTAATAAACAAACTTGAAAAGCAAATACCCCTAAAGAAAAGGAAGACAGTCTGTATCCAAAGTGGGTTCCCTTTTAAATCACTGCCCTCTGCCAGCCTCTGCCAGGCTTGTTCTTTAGCTCTGGTAGCATAGTCAAGGCTTCTAGGCGTTGGACACAAAGGGAAGAAATTGGTGCATATAAAATACACTAAAATCTGTCTGGCAAAAATGCTTCCACTAACGTGGGACGGCTGAAATCTACCTTGCTCTGGTCTGCTAAGCTAGCCAGGAAATAGCAAAATTCCTGGCTCAAACCTGAGAAGTGTTTCCTTGGGTCTGTTTTCGCCTGCTGGTTGGAAATTTGGTCTTTGAAGATGGCAGTTTTGCCCTTACAATCCCACCTTAACGCACTAGTCCCTAAGATCACTTGAGAAATTGTGCCTCTGAAAACATGTTAAGGCTCGCAAGCTTACCACCATCACCTCCGACCCAGAAACGAATCTCAGGACCTTGAAAAGCAACACATTTGACATGGAAAAATGGACCGATAGCTTAGCAGCCAGCAGCTAAGGAAGTGCAGACCGAACACTTGATTTCCTTCGCCTCATCAAATGCACATGTCTGAAATAAGCAGCTTTAAATGGCAGGTCGCATGAATTTTTATTTCATTTTGTTTTCTTGCATTTTAATGTCCATTCTTTCCCTATTGTTGGTTACATCACTTTTCATCACGGTGGTGCCGCGGAAATGTGGAGCACGATTTATGGAGCCTTAACATAAATATGATGCTAGACAGAAAGAGAGCGACATATTAGTTTAGAATTTGCAGACTCTCACACACAGGGAGCGCACAACCCTAATTTATGGAACCGAAGTAGCCTGTAAATCCTGAAGTGAGTCACCGCATCCATAAACTCCCAAGGAGCGAGAGACAGAGGCCCCTTCGCACAGCCTCCGGTTGGAAGCCCCTAGATCCTGAAAACAAAGACACGCCAAATGCTTGGCCTTTTTGCTTTTCTAAGAAATGCATCTTTTAAAAAATTAGCTCTACACCCAAGTGGTAGGAAGGTTTTGTCTTCATCGATTAATGGGGGATGGGAAAGGAGGTTGGTTGGTCACTGGACTCTCTGCTCTGAGATCCAATCCCTCCCATCCTCTGTTCTGCTCCAAATTCCGGGGGAGGCTGCCCTGTGCAAACATTTCTCAAGAGCTCCCTTGCCAAGGGGCTTCTGCTTGGGATCTGCCAATGGCAGGCAGTGACAGGAGTCTGGAGGGTGGGAGTAAGGGAGAAGCCAGGTATTTCTTCCCCTGCCCCTATCCCTGTCTGCTCCTGTTGGTCCCACTGGAAGTTGATACTTCTCCTCTATGACTCCAGCTCCTGCCAGACAGCCCTCTTGTGATTCTAGCTCCCAGCAGACAGCCCTGGTTTCTAGTCTCTGTCCCATCATCTCCTCCTTTTATTCCTCCAGGCTGCGGGTGGTAATGTCTTCTTGCTGTTACTAGTCCCCATGTTGCCCCTGGATGCCCTTCCCATGCCTTTGGCCCTAGACCTCATATTGACTCTCCCGTGTAAAGTACACAGGCTCTCTCGCCCTGGCCAGAACATGACCTATTCGGGGGAAAGCCTGGAGGCTCTACCACCATTTCCAACTGACCAGCATGTGGATTAGCAAACTATAAATCCGCTTCTAGCTTTACCCAATCCTCAGCCACACAGAGACCCCACTGACAAAGTTGCTGCAACCATATTTACTACACAATCCCTTTATCTTTCCTTTCCCCTGGAGAAAGAAAGATTCAGCTGTGGGTCTCAAGAAATGCTATTTGAAATTCTCTGGGACTCATCAAAAGGAATGGGACAGAAGGTTGAAGCACCCGAAGGATATGGTTAGAAAAACGCAGGGACCTTCAGTAGTGCTGGGGAGAGAAGGAAGGATTGTAAGTATTACAAGGTGATGCCTTGTGAAATGTATGACTCCCTTAGAAAACAAAAAATGGAGTAGATCTGGAGCTTCAATTGCTCACCACAATTTAACTTAAAAAAATCCCAGCCTAATGACTCTTCCAACCCCACCTCAACCATCCTGCCTAAGTTATAAATAATTTGACATCTTGGTTGTGTAGCATTTTGCAACCATTTCTCTGCAAGCTATAAATGCCTATGCAGTTATATTAACAATGCCATTGTTTATACTTTTCGTTGCTTTGTATAAATATTAAGTTGTGAGTTTCTTTCTTGTGCATGCCACCTCCTAAAGGTTTTTATCCCCCTGTAAAAAGCATAACAGAAATGGTGATTTCTCTACCTACAGTCACTAAATTTTGAAGACCATAAATGAAAGGTAGAAACCCAGAACATGCAAAATAACCATCTTCAAATTGTTAATAATTCATATGGATAGAGGTTGGAGCAGTGTTGGCCTTTGGTAGGGAAACATTGATGGGGGAGGGTGCATAACAGAACTATCTGGAATGCTGGTCATGTTCTTGATATAGGTTTAGTCACATATGTACCTAAGTATATATGTAGAAATTAACCTATAAGCTGCACACTTAAGACCTGTGTTCTTTACTGTATGTCTTCACACGTCAATAAAAATGTTAAAAATAATAACTTTCCAAAAGACCTGGAACCTCAACCCCTTAAGAGTTGAAGAAGGGATTCCTTTATAGAAGAATAGTTACACCATCTTTTTAAAGGGCGAGCATTTTCATAGAATTTGGCAATCATTGTGGACACACATTAACTCAAGGTTAAGTAAATACTTGGCTAGATGGGGGCCAAGTGCACCAGACCATATCTCTCAGGTCTCAGAGATGTTTGGAAATATCTGCAGTAGCCTCTGGGGCAGGACACTGAAGTTATCAATGGGGATGGGTCTCAGGTAGAGAGACTCTTCAAAGGATATCGTCATGCATGAAGATTCCTGAATAGTGTGTTTGAGACCAGCACCTCCTGTGGTGGGGTAAAGGCAGCAGGACTGGGTGGAAGAAGAAGTTGAATTGTGATGCAGATGAATCAAGACCTCATTGGAGTGGGGGTTCTAGGGCTGGTATGCAGGCTGCCTTGGGGAAAGGGATTTAACCTGGGGCAACTCCTAGAGAGAGGACCCTGTTGAGAGCAGTCAGTCTCCCACATTTCCAATAGCTGGAGACATGAGTGCTTCAGTTCTGACATGGGGGTTGGATGTGCATGGTGCTGGAAGATTCCACCATAAGGTAGAGGCAAGTGCCTCCAAGAAGCAGATGCCACTCTCACCCCTGGGAATATCACTCCCCTACAAAATGTATGATCTATGTATTTATGAGGCCTTAAGTGGGCATGGAGTCATGGGCAAAACTACAGAACAAGCTTATCCAAGTAAGGACCTGGTTTAGCATCCCAGGTAGCAAGGATATTGATCCTGCAAATACAACGCAGCTAAAGAGACTTGGATGTGCTGCAGGAGAAACTGAGAGGCACGTTCTCTGTCCCTCCTGTCCACTGCCTCCACTGTTGGGTCACAGCCAATGAAGACAACTGGAGTCTCAAGCTCATCGACCCAAGGGGCAGTCCCTTGACTGCCACCATGCCAGAGGGGGAGGCATCTTTGTGCAGGTTGCACAAGGGGGCATGAGCTAATTAGTGCCCTTGGGTTTGAGAGGTTGGTGACAAGCTGTCACTCTGCATTTGGCGGTTCCTTTTCTGAACAGGTGGCAACTGACTTATAGGCATTCTCTGAAGTGGAGGACATCTGTGTTTTTCACACTGCGGAACACTGGATCTTTCCAAGTCACACATTTGGGAAAACAGCTGAGTTGCCTTCAAGTCCCTCATGTTATGGTACAAATATCCACCTGATGCACAAACTCGAGAAAGACACGGCTTTAGGCTAGAACTGACTAAAGCAAATTTGAGGACATCCAAATAGGAACCTTATGAATGGAGACTACAGATGTTGCATGAAGAGATCTCAGCAATTAAAAGATAAAAATATATAAAAAGAAAAAATATATACACTGTTACAAAAATCTACACTGAACCAAATTTTTAACGTTTTGTCTTTCCCTAAATACAGTCCCACGCTGCCCAAAAACATTTCAGTCAGTGACGGACCAGACTCCATATACGATGGTGGTCCTGTAAGATTATAATGCTGCTGAAAAACTATCGCCTAGTGACATCATAGCTGTCATATCATAGTGCATCTCTCACATCTGTGGTGTTGCTGGTGTAAACAAATCTACTCTTCTACCTGTGATATCAAAGTATAGCACAGGTGGGGCGCAATAGTTCATGCCTGTAATCCCAGAATTTTTGGAGGCCAAGGCAGGAGGATCACTTGAGGCTAGGAGTTTAAGACCAGCCTGGGCAACATAGCAAGATCCATCTCTAAAAAAAAAAAAAAAAAAAAGTAGCCAGGCATGATGGTGCACACCTGTAGTCCCAGCAACTCAAGAGGATGAGGCGGGAGGATTGCTAGAGCCCAGGAGTGTGAGGCTACAATGAGCTATGATCATGCCACTGCCCTCCAGCCTGAGTGACAGAGCAAGACCGTCTCCAAAACAAAAGTATAGCACATACAATTATATCAGTACACAATACTCGATGATGATAATAAATGACTATGTTACTGGTTTATGTATTTACTATACTCTTTATCATTATTTTAGCATGGACTCCTTCTACTTACCAAGAAAAAGTTAACTGTAAAACAGCCTCAGGCAGGTCCTTCAGGACATATTCCAGAATAAGGCACTGTTATCATAGGAGATGACAGCTCCATGCATGTTGTTGTCCCTGAAGACCTTCCAGTGGGACAAGATGTGGTGGTAGAAGGCGGTGACACTGATGATCCCGACCCTGTGCAGGCCTAGGCTAGTGTGTGTGTTTGTGTCTTAGCTTCTAACAAAAAAGTTTAAAAAATTAAAATTAAAAAATTTTAAAAATTGAAAAAAGCTTATAGAATGTAGTAGGTATAAAGAAAATATTTTGTGTAGCCGTACAACGTATTTATGTTTTAAGCTAAGTTTATTGCAAAAGAGTCAAAAGTTAAAAAATATTAAAACGTTTATAAAGTTAAAAATTTACCACAAGCGAAGGTTCATTCATTATTGAAGACAGAAAAAAATATTTTAAATAAATTTAGTGTAGCCTAAGTATACAGTGTTTATAAAGTCCACAGTAGCATATAGTAATGTCCTTGGACTTCACATTCACTCACAACTCACTCACTGACTCACCCAGAGCAACTTCCAGTCCTGCAAGCTCCATTCATGATAAATGCCCTATATAGGTACAGTTTTTTTTATCTTTTAATGCTGTATTTTTACTGTCCCTTTTCTATGTTTAGATATATTTAGATACACAAATACTTATCAGTGTGTTACAACTGCCTGCTGTATTCAGTACAGCCACATGCCACAGGTTTGCAGCCTAGGAGCAATGGGCTATTCCATATAGGCTAGGTGGGTGGCAGGCTACACCAGCTAGGTTTGGTAAATACACTCTGTGACGTTCCCACCACGATGACATCGCCCAGTGATGCATTCCTCAGAATGTTTCCTTGTCATCAAATGACGCATGACTGTACACACACACACACACACCCACACACACACAAACACACACACAGGCACACACAATTTGAGACTTGGGGACAGACCTGTCTTTGGCACAAAATAAGCCAACTGTTTCAGAAGAAAAGCTACCCCAGCACATCACAGGAAGAAATCCTATCATCTCAGACCTCCCTCATTCTGGAACATTTAACCAGTGGTCTCCCTCCCCACCCCCTGCCCCCGAATGCGTTGCAAGTGCTTATGATGGATGGGTCGCCGTCGATAATCAAAGCCATTGCTGGATGGAAACTGACAATCAGATCGGGCATCTAAATTAAACAGCAATATGAGTCTCTTTTGAAGGATCTGTTTCGCTGAAAGAATTCCGCTAAAGACACCACGACATTTATCGAGAACACCTCAGAGCAGGACTCAAACTGTGAACAAAATGGAAAATGTCTCAAAGAGCTCTCAAAATTAATTAGAAAAATTAAAAGAACCCTGAAAGCAAAGCTGCTGTGTGGAGGAGACGGAAGCTCAGCGCGTCCGCCTGTCCCCATGTTTGGAAGCTGCGACTCACACGAGAGGTCGCACCTGACATCGCTTCTTTAAGGGGACTGAGGAGTCCCCAAAACCACAGTCACCTTCCTTACCCCTCTGGAGAAGGACTCTGCCGAGGAAAGATTTGGTTGCTGGTAGGTGGTGTTTTTTTTTTTTTTAAACAAAGAGTCATTTGTTTACTTTGATAAACTGTGTCTCCCACAGGGTTATCTCTTTTTCCTGTTTCTGTCCACCAGGAGGTAAACCCACTGAAAAGTGGTTGAAGATACAGCATTAAAAGTCACTGATTGAGCAAAAAAGGCCACAGATCAAGAAAGCTGTGGTTAGGCCATTTTGAATATAAATGGGAACTTATCTACAAGGACATTAAGGAAATCGGTTTGGAAAATGCATATTTTTTCCCCCCGTGGCTTTTTCTTTGATAAAACCTAGCAATATCTGCCAGGCAGCATCAAGTTGAGGACTCTGGAACACTTAATGATTACAGGTAGTGGCTGAGAACCCGAGAAGGTCCACCATGGCCCACACGCCCTTTGTGAAGAGGTCACCATGTTTCCTTCATAGCTCATGGCCCCGATACTGACTACAGTTAAAATGGCAGAGATGGGCCGTGACGCCAAGGCAGTCACAGATATTGGGACAGAGGCCCATGCAGTGGCCTGCCCCAAGAAGCCGCTCTACACTGTGTGGGGACTTGCTCATGGGAATGTGGACTTCAGATCTGTCAAGGGACTCAAAAGATGGTGGATGGGACAGAAGCTAAGGACCACAGCAGACCGAGGTCATGGGCTCTCTTGTATACCCAGTCTCGGACTTGGTGACTTTGCCAGAGTGGGAATAATAGTCATGAGTTGCTGACAGAGTGAGAAGATGACCTGGTACCTTCATGAGATGAAGACAGGCTGCGCAGCCCCTAGAGATGCTCAATGTCCCCGCATGATATTCCTGTTCTTTCTGATCCCGAGCTGTGTGACCACGAGATGCTCCTCGTTTCCCCGGGTGTCATTAAAACAGACCCCATTCACTGGGGCAAACACAGATTGTCTTGGCTCCTTGTAACCTGAAAGCACCTCCCTGATACACTGAAACAATGATTGGAACCATGATGGCAAACCCTGCTTGTGGTGTGTTCACTGGTGTGTCATGTGGCTTCATGAGGAGATGATCAAGCCTACTGTGTCACATTCACTCGGAACCGCTGGTCCCCTTTCAAGCTTTCTCAAGACGTGTTCTAATCGAAGCTGAGCGGTGCTTCCCTAAAGTGGGCATCAGCATTCGAACCACAGGGCCTGTGGCCCGTGGACATCCACGAATTCATCTGCAAGGTATCTGTAGCCATGGTGATGAGCGAGAGGCACTTGCCTGTATATTCGCACTCAGCTGTTTGCATGTGTCACGTTCCCGCATCTATGTGTCATAGCCACTTAGGTAAATAGCATTAGCAGCCTGGGGTAAATCCACAGGTGTCTTTGTCTCTGAAGATGTCTACAGTGTTGGACACAGTGACAACTATGGGCTTCCTTTGGGTTTAAGTCATAACTGTTCACATGTAAAGGATCTGCCTGAGAAATGTCACATGGCTTAACAGGAGACCTATCTGCCAAAGGGGCTGACTGCATGTGTCTGCTCATGGTGGTGGCTCCGTGGTGGCACCTGCTCCAAGAGACTGACAGCCGCAATCCCACTGTCATCCAGTCTGTAACCCGGCTCCTGGGGCTTTTGATTACCAACCTGTCTGTTACAGACAATGTTAAGATTTCACTGGATGCACTATTTCCTGTGTGGGGCAACGAGAAAAAGCCACAGAGACTTGCCCTGGAACAGCAAGGATGTTAGATGCATATATACACAGAACATGGTATCCGAGAAAGATGAGAGATGCCTCCTCCATTTTGGGAAAAAGTAATCAACTAAATCGGCCCCATTTTAGACCAAAGTCAATGGATACACAACTGGCATTTTCTTATCACGTTTTTTACCTGCTTCTTGCAAAAGTGAAATGAGAAATTCCTAAGGAATGGACTGGGGTTTGTGCTCCTCAGAGGAAGAAATGAGGGCGATAGTTATTCATTTCCTCATTTTAAAAAAATATTGTTTTCCTCTAGAAATTGTTTTTTTTTTAATCCCCAAAACAACAACAAAAGGTAGGGGGAAGCATAAATGGGAAAATATGCTTAATGTTTGAGTCAATGACAGGATTAATAAAAGTCTGATTAATAAATAAACAGAAATGGAAGAATTGCTACAGTTTCTTAAAACCCATACTCCAACCATTTTTCTTTTTCTCTCCATCTATCTTTTAAATACTGCCCCTCACCAGTCCACCCCAGTCCCCAGCTTTGGGAAGAAAGTACTATTTTACTCTTAATGTTTTTTTTTTAATAGCCATGGCATACAAACAGTGGCAGGATAATAAACCAAAGGACGGAAGAAACAAAGTGAACTTGAATCAAAGAATTCTCATCAGCTTTTTGGAAAGCGGGAAAAACAAAAATATCCCTCTCTAACCTCAACCCCCTTCCTTTCTTCCCAAACTGTTTTGCTCTTTTTTTTTTTTTTTTAATTTGCTTCTGCATAAAAGTCTACCCAGGTTTCAAAACCAATTTCTCCATTTTGCTAGAACCAACCAGATATGGAGCGTGTGCAAAGACATGGTAGCTTAAAAAAAAAAAAAAAAGAAGAAGAAGAAGAAGATAATTGCCAGAGGGAAGGAGGAGGAAGGAAAGAGAAGGGAAATAAGGGGAGAGGACACAAGGGAATTGGGCCAAATGCAGACAAAGCAACGCACTTAACCCACCTGGAGAGCAAATCGGACCAGCCAGGCGCTCTCAGCCAATCGCCGGGGTCTGCGGCGGGGAGGAAAGTCGGCATGGGTTCATTTGGCCGAGGAGTGTGTTTCATAAACCTTACGGTGCAGCTATGAAAGCTATCAGGATCTTCCCATGTTTCCTGTCATTCCGTGGAGATTGGCTGCTGGAGTGTTGAGGGGGGGAGCAGTGGGGGGAGTGGAGGTGGAGGGGGGACGAGGGTGGTCCGGTTTATGGAGGGGGGACCTGGCTTGGAGTGGAAAGCAGAATGGCACAGGAATTTATTTTAAGTGCATATACAAAATGAAGTGAGGGGAAAAAAAAAAACCCCAGTGTATTCCTTTTGGGTCATGTGAGGGAGCCAGTGGCAAAGATGATAATATACGAGGGGAAAGACAGAGGGAGAGAGAGAGAGAGAGAGGAAAAAGGCTTTCTATTATTCGGGACACTGGTGAAGCACACTGAGGCAGCTGGAAGATTAAATTAAGTATTATATCTGCTGACCCTATTGCCATGGTTACCGGACAGTGGAAAATATTAATCAACCCTAGCCTTTTCAGATGAATGTGCTTGAAAAAATACAATAAATATAAATATATATGTATATCCTCCCTGCTCTGCTGTCTAAATGCAGAATGCCAGCACGTACACTACCCGATAGTGGAGATAAACAAATAATAATAATAATGATGATAATAAAATCCTTGCCTCCCTGATAAGGCTTACATCACGTGTAAGAGGCAGGGTGTGAAGAGTGGGGTTGACCACTTGCTCCCTTTCTCTGTAACTGATTTCCTTCCCTCTACCCTCTTTGATAATGAACTATCCGTCTGGCTTGATTGCAAAGTCAAGGGGCTATTTGTCTCCTTAGTCCTAGGAAACCTGTCCGCTCACGATTACCCAGCCCGTCACCCGTAAGCAATGACTAGAGCTAAAACACACTGAAGGAAAAAAATAAAATAAAAAGGCAAAAAGTGCATAGCAATAAAATGAGAAGCCTAGCAAGTTGGGATCAGCACGAAGTTCTTCTATTCTGTCTGGCTGTGAGTCTAAAGCATTCAACACTTAATTACCGCTCGGGCTTAAAACTTTACTTCTTGCACCAGTTCTCCGTCGGGTCCTCTCAGAATCCCAGGTTTTGCCTCTCACTTTCACCCCTAGCAGCTGACACCGCAAGACTCTCCTGCCTGCCTTGCGAGGCACTGTCACTGTTCCCTGGGACGGGAAATTTGAGGCATTGCAGGACAGAACCAAGGAGCAGGGACGTGTTAACGCGGACGGGCTTATCGGAGCAGAACCTTTCCTGCTTGGTCCACGGGGACTGGCCCTGTGTCCCCAGACATTCTCTTCGCATCCACGCAGTGTTCTCTGAGCCCCTACTGTGTGCAGCGCAGCCTCCTGGACAGTGTGTGACATATTGAAACATCAAAGATCCAAGAGCTCACGCTAACGCAGGCTGGGGGGCAGGGAGAAAGGGAACTTGAAGTTCACCTTGCTCAAACTTCACCATAGAAACCCAGAGTTGATAAAGGATTTGCCTAAGGTCTGTGGCTGTTTCATCGTGGACCGGGTCTTACAGAGTCTCCTAAGCCCTGGGCCTGGTCTGATCCGAGATGCTGAGTTTTTTTAACAGTAAGTTCATCTATCTTTTCATAAAACATTAGTAGTTCCAAACTCCCACGGTGCCACCTGGTCTGGACCAGGTATTTAGGAATGTCTAAGAAATCTAATGGATAAGGTCTCCCTCATTTTTTTCTACATTACACCTTCCTCAATTTCCCATGCCTTCCTAACTCTGTGCCCACCAAAACAAAAGCATATTATGGGCAATAGCATCTTGGCTTGCAGACTTCCTTTCCCTGTTGAATAGTCACATTCTTAGGTTAACACAGAGTCCCAAGGAAATGCTCTGAAGTTGAGTGCAGATCGGCTAACAGAATGCTCGTGCGTATTAGCCAGAATGATCCTACGCTACGAGACCAGAGCAGGTCTCTGTGTCAGGCCTGGCAGTGACACACCCTCACCAAGAGCTGCGGGGGTTCAGATGGCTTTTCTCTTAGTTAAGCCTTCGCCACATGCAGTCCTGACCACGACCAATCAGCCTTCTCCTTCTGCTTAGGTGCAATTTTACACAGTAGGTGACATTAACTCGGTAGCTAAGTCCCCATGTGCAGCCACGGCAACCACAGGGTCCCAGCAGATGACAGGAGACAGCAGGTTGTAGGATCCTGTAAATTATTTCCCCATAGTAATGGCAAGATTACACACTTTAATATGCATACGGCCTGGGAGAGGCCTCTTCCTGGATGAACCAAGGTGATAATGCATATTTTGCGTCTGGAAATCCATTCTAAACTGTGCAGCGTGTAATAGACGGCATTACCTCAAGGGCTCCAACATGACCCTTCTCATCTGGCCCCTTCCCCGGGCTCGCAAGCGAATGCTGCTTCCTTCGCGTCTCCTTCGTCTCTGGGTGCTCTAGTTTTCTACTAACACTCCTGGGATGCACTCCACACACATCCCAGCTTTACCAAAGCATTTTGTCCTGATGTCTGCCTATAGCTTTTTTGATTGGGCACAACCTGATTCATGTGTTGGATTTTGGTGATGGGAGAAGAGTGAAAGTGTATCAGTAAAGAGGGAATAAAATAGAAAAACAAGGCATAGTGGAACATCCAGAATGAATTACGCTTAACTATCATTTACTGGATAGATCCTGAGCTTATGGGCTGAAGTCCAGACTCCTTTCAGTTCAACCCCTAACCCCATAATGACTCCTAGAAGAACTGCTTAAACCGGGAATTCTGCGTCTGCCCCAGCATGGCCACCGTGGGAAGAGTCCTGGAGTCGCTATCAGAGAATGCGTGAAATTCACCTCTGCCACTTTTTACTCATGAGATTACAGACAGATTTTTTTTTTTTTTTTTTTTTTTTTTTTTTTTTTTGAGACAGAGTGTCGCTTTGTTGCCCTGGCTAGAGTGAGTGCCGTGGCGTCAGCCTAGCTCACAGCAACCTCAAACTCCTGGGCTTAAGCAATCCTACTGCCTCAGCCTCCCAAGTAGCTGGGACTACAGGCATGCACCACCATGCCCAGCTAATTTTTTCTATATATATTTTAGTTGGCCCAGACAGATTTTTTAACCTGTCTAATCCTCAGCCACCCCACCAATCCAGGGGAATGATTATGATGAGTTTATGAAATTTTCATGAGGTTAAATTAGATTAGTACCTAGACACAAAAGATGCTCAACAAAAGTTAGGACCAAGGCAGGTGCCGAGGACAATATACGCAGTCCTTTTGAAAATGCTTGATGTTGCTAATTTGGTACCGATATAAAATGACTTCCCCCAAATGCCCATAGATCCTATTAGCAAACAAAAGCCACTGTGACCCACCTGGCGGCATTCTAAGAACATCTCGTCAAGGCTCACACAGGGGTTGGTGAATTCATTCTGCCGCTGGTATTCCAAATTATCTTTCCCCAGCCTCAACTCCTTCATCCGTGAAAGGGGTAGATGTGCCATGTAGAAGCTTCAGGGTTTAGTGAAACTAAGGTGCTTCTGGGGAAAACGTCTACCTTTTATGAAAAAAGTTAGACCCAGTAATTAGAGCCTTTTAAAATTGTTATTCCTCTTTATACAAGGAGGAGAGGAGGAGGAGGCATGTTCCGGGAAAAAAGATTTGAGTATACCACTGTGGAATACTCCGTGTGGGTGAGAGGACATTATACGTCAAGCACAGACACACAGTTCTTAAGCACTGTCGTTACACGCATGTGAGTTAGGAAGAACGGAGCGTAAAAAGAAAGCTTTCGTTTTATCACATGGAACCAGTTAGGGAAACAGCGAGTGCTGAACTTTGGACAACCTCAAATCATACTCAATTCATTCTGCATCATGCAACAAGTCATCATCAAAAACAGGCAAGACATAGTCCGGAGAGGGTAATACACGCTGGAGATGTACACAGATGCAATGGTACGTTCCTGTCCAGACATGAATGAATGCTGTGGCTTAGTGAGAGGTAGGCCTTAAATGGCAGAAATAGAAGCCGTGTGTCTCTCTCCTCCTTTGTCAAAGCAGGCTGTGTGTCTTCGACACTTCTACCAAAATAAGAACTGTGCCGAGTGTCTGTGATGGCTTTTGAATAAATCTCGGGGAAAATATATTTCTGTACCGAATCTACAAAGGCTCAAATATTAACATTCAAAGCAACTTTTGTACTCCTTGATGGACAGAGAAATTCCACAGCAGTGGACCAAATCCTTCCCAAGTACAGTGTCATAGAGAAATGTGTGTACACAAAGATAATGATCATTAATTAGATATTTTCAAGGTCTTGCCTCCCCTAGCATAGCCACTTTGACTTTGGCCTTGATTCTCATGGAAGCAAGTTGGTCACCATGGTGGCTATTAGAAGGAAATGTTTTCATATTTAGGCTTTGTCAGTTCTGTTATTTCTTTCTTTTTTTTGGAGACAGAGTCTCGCTCCATTGCCCAGACTAGCATGCCATGGCGTCAGCCTAGCTCACAGCAACCTCCTGGGCTCCAGTGATTCTCCTGCTTCAGCCTCCCTAGTAGCTGGCTCTGTAGGCATGCGCCACCATGCCCGGCTAATTTTTTTTTTCTATATATTTTTATCTGTCCAGCTAATTTCTTTCTATTTTTAGTAGAGACAGGGTCTCGCTCTTGCTCAGGCTGGTCTTGAACTCCTGAGATCAAACGATCCACCCGCCTCGGCCTCCCAGAGTGTTACTTCTTTTTAAAATGCCTTTCCTCCCTCCCCGACCCGAAGCACTTCTACACACCCATTAAAACCCAGATCCCTCATTGTGTTTGAAAATGATACTACTCACTGTCATCCACCTAGTTCTCATCTCTTCTTTGCTGTGCTCACCCCCCGACCCCACCCCATGTGTACGCCATGCCATCAGCCGGTCTCTTCCCTGTTTCCTGGCCCGTTTAGAGTACAAGTCACACTTCACAGTTCCGCACGATGTGGGCTCCAACTACCTCTCCCACTTCATTGCGTACCACCCCCCACCTCGATCCAGACGGTTTTCCTTTCTTGCCCTGTCCCAAACCTGCCCAATGTGTTCTTTTCAGACCCTTGCACGAGCAGATCCCTCTCTGTGGAATGCTATTTTCTTAGGATCTTGGCGTGGCTGGCTTCTTCTCATCATTCTGATCTTGGCTGCAATGTCGCCTTTTCTAAGAGGACATCCTCAATCAACAAATCTAAAGGCATTATCTAGCCACTTGCTATTATATCACTCTATGTTAATCCTTTTCATAGTGTTTATTATTACCTGACATTTTTCTTGTTTATTTGTTTGCTTGTTGTTTTACTCCCACTACAGTTTAAGCTCCATGAGAGTAGGAACGTTGTCTACCCTTTTTGCCACTGTTTCCCCAGCACCTAGATAGTAAGTGCTTAATAGATTTGTGTTGAATGAATGCCCCCATCCTAACCCCACCATAATTTATCCCTTGCTATTCATTCTGTCTTCCCACGCCATCTCATATAGACCACAGTCTTCACACCAATCATATACTCTAATTGTTTATCTGAGGCTTCAACTAAACTATGAAATGTGAAAGACAAAGACTGTATTTTGTTCACTTTGGACTACTTACTCCAAAGTTAGGAAGAGTTCCGCCCCCACCCCTCCCTGAAGCCGGGAAACGTGCTCTCTGAAGACCCCTGTCCACACCTGCATCTGCATAACTTGCGTTGACCTAAATCGGATTTGTGCGTGCAGCACTGAGGGAGGCTCAGCAAGTCATGTCGTCTTTGTTAAACTTCCCAGGCTGCCAATTACCAATTCTGTGCGCTTGGGGATGTGTAAGACACAGCGCCTTAAATTGGAGCAGGGGGTACTGGCTAATGACGACCAAGGCATATACGTGAAGGGATTCTTGAGTAATGAACATGGAACGTAGGTCTGAAGTCAGCGAGGTAGAGCTCAAGCTAGGATGGAAATGCGGAAAGGAGAGAGAGAAGAGAGAAGAGGAAGAGAGATGGAGAGAGAGCAGAGGGAGTACAAATACGAGAATCTATGGATACAGTTTCTTTAGATGTATGTAGCAGTGAAAAGTTTGGAAAACAATCCCTTGAAATGATTTATGGCTGGGGGGAATCTGGGACCATTTAAAATCTGTCATGGAGGAATCTGGGACTCTATTTAGGAGACATTTCTTTGAGCCGCATCTATGCCTAACCATTTTGATCATCTGACCAGCTGTTTAAACGGACTGATTGTGTGGCTGGACTGATGGGCTACACCAGTCAAACAAGCCCATCTGGAAGATGATGTAGAGTCAGTCAAAACATTACATTCTCCGTGCAAACGCAAACACATTGTTTCCACTGGTCGTTTGCCATGCATGGACTATAACGTGGAGCTCAGTAATCCCTACGAAATAAATTTACATTCAAAGACAGAAAGCAGGGGAAACCATGTCAGCACCTCTACTGCTAACTCTTCACCATCACCGGTGAACACCGACCCATGAGTTCTTTAAAGAGTACAGTTCCTTGACCTATACAAATGCATTCTGAAATTTATACAGGTCACACAAAATCTTAACGCTAAATATAATCACTACTAGACAGGAGAACAATGTTAATTTACTTCTTATAGCTTGGGCTCTACAGAGGAAGTTGAAGCATCATGTCCTGGGGTAGAACGTAATCGAGGCTGACATCCTACCATGGCTGATGTCCACAGAACTGTATGGTTAGAAAAGAAAATACTCCCGTCTCACACCTAATGGGCACAGTGCGCAATGTCTGGGGGTCATGCACGCTTGTAGCTCTGACTTGGGCGGTGCAAAGGCAATGTATATAACCAAAGCATTTGTACCCTCATAATATTCTTAAATTGAAAAAAATAAAATTAAAGAATTAAAAAGTAAAATAAAACAAGGTAAAAAAAGACAATACTAATGTGTGTATAATATATCACATATATTACATATATAGACACATATATACACACACATATATTAATATATTAACTGTACACAAGAGATACACAAACTCATGTACACACAAAAATATATTCAAATGCACAAAGTTTATCATTTTTACCCTGTATGCAAATTTGACTGTTTGAATGTTCTATATGGTGACACATGACATGTAGCAGCAGTAGGATAGTGATTAGAAGTTTCACATATCATCTCTTTGCAGGTAATGCTCAGACACACCTCCAGTTCCACACTTTCTCTGGAATGACAGGTAGACCACTGGGTATTTGCATTTGAAAAATTGAACCTTGGGACCAATATACCTAAAACCATAATCACCACTTTTTCCCCAAATCAATTTTCCTTTCCTTCATTCCCTGTTGATTCTCATCCTGTGAACTCCCACAGGGCAGGAATTCGGTCCAACTTGCTCATTGCTGTATTCCCAAGGCCCAGAGCTGTGGCTGGCACACAGTAGGTGCTCGGTGAACATGTGCTGGATAGTTTGGATAGACAGACAGACGGATGCTCGCTGAAGTCCCTGTTCTCCCTGCCATGGGGCTCATCTCTGATGCTTTCCTTTCCAGGAACACATCATGCCCTGCCATTCCTTTCTCCAAAAGGCTTCTTTGCATGTATTTACCTCACTGGGTTCATGGGGGACCAATGAGAGCAAGTGTGTAAAAATGGGTCATAAACACTATGCACATTTAGGATAATTATTCCTTTCAACTTCTGCCTGCCAGCATGAAGTCTTCCTCTTCCCACGACAAATCCAGCAGGCTGAGCTGGCCTGTCCTCCTTCAGCCTCCTTCTCCCTCAATCCCATCGTCCCACTGAAATGACACTCCCTAATGTGCTGTGGTAACTGCGTTGTTCCGCCAGCCAACATCTGCAGTGAGAAGCTCCCAGCAGCCTACAAGATTCCAAAGCAATGGAGGTCACCCATATTTGGAGATCTGTGCATTTTCCTACCTCTGTGTCCCACTCATTGCCTTTGTTCCAGAAATATTTATCATCTCATGTTCTGCCAACAGACACAGTCATCTCTGCCTTCATGATATCTTTCTCCACATCCAAGCATAGAATTCACAGATGAATAAATGTGCAGATGAATGTCCCTTCCCATCTACCTTTGCAAATCCCACCTGCCTTGCTAATGCCATATCTAACACTACAGCCTTCTTCCCCGACTACTCTACTTTTGAGTTAGCTGTCTCAGTCCATGAGGCAAGCAATCCGAGGGCATGTGGTTTATTTGGGAAGAGGAGGGAAGATCAGCAGGGAATGGGACCCCAGTGGGCAACTGAGGGGAAAATATTGGAAATGTTGTAAAAACACACATCTTAGAGCTATTGCACCTATGAGGTGAGGGATCTGGGGTAGTTACACCTCAACTCCTGAAAGTAATTGGTGAAGAGTCACTGGGGAAAGGGGGAGAATGTAAGTCCCCAATCACTTCCATCTGCTAGAACACCTGAAGAATCCGTCAGGTATAAAAATATAGTTCCTGAATAGTTCAGGTGTAAGCAGTGCTGTCCAACAGAAATGTAACGTAAGCTCCAAATGCAATCTGCATATGTAATTTTAAGTTTGCTAGTAGTCATATTAAAAAAGGTAAAAAGAAACAGGTGAAATTAACTTCAATAATGTATTTTATGATTATTTATTGGTATATATTTTATTCAACCCAATATGTTACCCAAAACATTTCAATATCTAATCAACATAAAACACATTATTGAGATACATTTTTTTTTTGGTATTAAGTCTTTGAAACAGGCAATGCATTGGATATGGAGAGCACATCTCAATTAGGACTGGCCACATTTCAGGTGCTTGTTAGCCACATGGGGCCACAGGATGTCATAGTAGACAGGGTAGGTCTCGGGGACACGAGCCGCTTAGAACATCTGCTACATGGATCATTGCTAGTCACTGAGATCATCTCCTTCTCCTGATAGGCTACTTAAAATACGGATGTAAGACTCAGCACACATTGTTTGGAAATGTTATTTAGTTTTTCATGTGATTAGGTCTCATTTCCCTGGATAAAGACGAAGACAACAAGGATTTACTTTTGTTATCTTCCAATTAGTTCCTTTTTTATTGCCTTGCTCAATTAGCTTTTGCCAAATGATTGATTCTGAGAAGTCACCTTATCCACAAGTCCCTAATCTTCTGTGAGGAGAAACCACCACTAATTTCCTGCTCAGGGGACCGAGAGGAGACCTGCAGCCCGAAGCTCAGCAGAAGGGGACAGTTAGCTCCCAGTGTGGCAGCAGAGAGAGAGACCCTTCCCTAAGCAAGACATACCACTACATAGAGACAAGAATTTTAAAGACCTCAGAAGAGAGAGACGCAGCCAACTTCTTCCATCATAATCATGAACATTTAATAGATTTTATCGAAAGAAAAAAATTTCCATCTATTCAATCTAAATTATCCTTTGGCTGTTTTTTTTTTCTCCCTACTCTTCCTACTGCCTGCCTTCATTGCCGAGTCCAAAGAAGTCTTCGAAAGGCCCTGGATGGGCATTTGGTGACTGGTTTGCCGTTAAAAGGTTAACACGTCTTCCCAGCTAAACAGAACTGTGACCATCATGCCACGGAGCAAAAAAAGCTCCAAGAGAGATTTGTGGCATGTTAAGAGGCAAAACAGCAAAGGCAAGGAGATTTTGCAAAGTCCAGAAAAGTCTTAAAAGCACTAAGCGGTGTTCATTGTTTGCTAATGGAAAATGTGAATTTCCCAGGTCTGATTTAAGTAAGCAGGTAGATATAAATGTTTCCAAGCCCATTAACGTCTCAGGGATAAAGGGGTGATCTGCTGAATTCCAGAGGACTCAAAATGACCCATTCTTCTTGACCTCAAGCCTAAGCATTTTTCTAGTATTTCTAATTGATGGTTGTACATGACAAATCATCAAACCATCACTAAATCAGAATAGAGAAAGTTTTGATTGGAAAAAAATATTTTCTGCATTCTTGGTTATAGACCCATTTCTTTCCCTCTGCATTTACCTAAGATTAAACATTCAACATTTAGTGAATCTCTTTTTAAGACTTTTCTATATTATGCATTTCTAAATTATTATTATATCTGCATTTCTCTCTCTCTCTCTTTTTTTTTTTTTTTTTGGAGACAGAGTCTCACTCTGTCACCCTAGGTAGAGTGCTGTGGTGTCGTCATAGCTCACTGCAGCCTCAAACTCCTGGGCTGAAGCTATTCTCTTGCCTCAGCCTCCCACGTAGCTGGGACTACAGGTGTGCACCACCACGCCTGGCTAATTTTTCTATTTTTAGTAGAGATGGGGTCTCGCTCTTGCTCAGGCTGGTCTCAAACTCCTGAGCTCCAGCGATCCTCCCCTCTTGGCTTCCCAGAGTGCTAGGATTATAGGCATGAGCCACTGCAACTGGCCTGCCTTTCCATTTTTTTTAATTCCTCCCTTATTACCTTCCCATTTTCTGTACG
Source organism: Eulemur rufifrons (assembly GCF_041146395.1). Lineage (NCBI taxonomy): Eukaryota > Metazoa > Chordata > Mammalia > Primates > Lemuridae > Eulemur > Eulemur rufifrons. The sequence continues at coordinate 13,662,027 of NC_091005.1, read as the reverse complement.
TTGGGCCTATTATTCATTCTCATTCATAAATTTTCCTTCTTTCAGAACCATGTACTTTGGTTGATTGGAATTCCATTCCTTTCCATTTTCTATCTTCCAAAGGAGACTACCATTCTCTGTCACTGGTTCCTCCTGGTTACCTGCCACCTGTCTTGTCTTTCTGGTCTTACTTCATCAGAGTCTCTGTTCCTAGGGACTTCGACGGTGGAAAGTTCCAGAAGGCATCCCCAATACTCCTCTGTGTATAACACTCCCACTAGAGTGGGCCGAAGTGTCCCCACAACACTGACTTCTACTTTTTTAACCAGGGGTTACTCACCTCTAAGACACCACTTGAGTAATATACAGTACTCAGATATTTAAGTAGTTCTGCTCACAAACTACTAGCAATTAAGGCTATTTCATTTTCAACACAGAAATTTCTAGAAAATGAAGTAGGTTTATTAACGGTATAATCTGAGCAAAGGAAAAAAAAAAACACCTGATGCCTTTTTTTTAGAAACTAAAATTATGGTATTTTAGATACGAGGCAAATCATATATTTAAAGATAAAATAAAGTATGGAAACCACTGCCATTTGGGGTTGGTTTATATAGATTCATTGTAAACCTGATTTAGTTTTATGCCACGCACTTTTTCACAAACTCAAGTCTGAAGTAGAAAAATGAGGTTTTCTTTTAGATAATAGACCCATTTTAAAAGTGTTGCTTCAAATCTCACTTTTTAACAGAAGACTCTTGTGTCTTTCTCTAATTGTTATATTTTATGAAAATGTCTAATAATCCCTAAAGTCTCATTTTCTGAAACTTTCCATACATTCCAGAAAATTCTATAAATTAAAACTAGAATTATATAATCCTTTGTCTTCAAGCTTTAGTTTGAAAACTAAAATTATAAAGGCAGAACCTAACAAACCTGTGTTAAGTTTTTCTAAATTCACGCATTACGTAAAGATTAATTGTGAGCTTTCACTTGAGGAGAGAGATTTTTTGGAAAATTATAAAATGATAAAATAATTATATTGGTAAATTTCAGCTCATAAATGTTGGTTTTTTTCTTTCAGTGTGTTTAGAAGACCAGCTGAGTTGCCTTCAAACTCCCCATGAGGCATCCTCACCTTTCAGCCCTGTCTGATCTAGAAAAATCTCCTGTCTCCACACACTCTTTCTAAAAACTTTTAGTGTCTAGCAAGTATATGAGGTAGACATGAAATAAATGTTAACTGAATGAATAAACTGAGTTTATCTATGGAGTTAAATGCAAATTTAAACAAAAATCTATTTAATTTAACAAATATTTCTTTAGCACCTACTATTTACACTAGATAAAAAAAAAAAGATGATTATGAAGACATAGGTTCTAACTTTTAAGAGTCCATAAAATAATACAGGAAAAGGAAGAACAGAGATCATTTTATACCAGAGTGATACTGATAATAGGTTGGCACAGTTAATATTTCTGGAGAGATTGGAGATATAAACTCTCAATCAAGCTTAGAGGGACCAGAAAAATGATCACAAAATACAGTATACAAAATAATCTTTGCACCCTTAAGAATTCCAGATGATGGGATACAACATTTCAGAATATGATAGTGTAAAAAACAAAACCAAAGGAAATGAACAAAAAAAATCCCAAACAGCTACCTGTTTTTCAAAGCAGTTAGGGAATCCTAGCCTTCAATTATCAAGCTTAAACAGGTCTTGCTGGTTGGTTGTTCGGTTGGTTGGTTATCCCTGTGTAGCAGATTAGAACACAGATGAACCCTCTATCTAACTGAGGAATTTCATCAATAAGATGCAGAAACAATATCTACCTTAAAGGATTGTTGACAAGAGTTTAGAGTGGAGTTTGGCACATGACAAAGCTCGATGAATGTGAGCTTCCATTAATAATAATAGTTACACGAACAATCATTTGTTCTATGCACTCATTGAGCCAACTCTGAACCCGTCAGAATAGTACTATTCATCTCTCACTTATGGAAACAGAAAAACCCTACAGGCAGGATAGGTGGGGTGGGGATTGTGGGGTGATATCTCTGTTTCACACTGAATCCCATACTCATTCTGTCCCCAAGCCCACATACCACTCTCCTGTCCTCTGGTGGCTGTCATGGAAGCCATTGTGAGAAAACGCAGTTAAAGTAGAAAAAGGTAGAAATCTGGGAAAACTCCAAGAATGGGTTTCCCTGTTAGTTGGGACTCTGTTGAAAGTGGTGAATGCTCACACTGACCAAATTTTTTCACTTCTGCTTATTATAATATCTAAAATTCCACCAATAAAGGTAGTGGTTTATACTCCTGGGACTTAGGAATTCCAAGTCTGCAAAAGTAATATTTCCCCATGATAAGAAAGATTTCACAAGCCTTTATGAAAATGCCAAGTTCCTTTCCCTTTGGCAAAAATGTAGCAAATTTGCAATGGAAGCACAGAAACGCTGAGTGTCCTTATATATGCCTTTACTTAATGAATATAGGATGAAGAAGTCATCATTATCATTATCAGTAAAGTTTGGCATCAGAGCATGGACGTCCATTGGTTTTGAGCATAACAAATAGTAAGTTTTTAAAAATCGATTGTGAAAAATTGGGGATAAATCAGAAATTCATTTGAGTTAAAAAGCATCTTTAAAAAAATGACAAACAGAACTGGAAAAAGTAAAGACATCATCAAACAGACATAAAGAACCTCCTTCAAAGCATTATCACAAAGATTAAATAAGTTCTGCTCTTCTTGTTCAACAAATGCTTGTTCAATTGGATTCTGATTTCAACAATTAGTGTGGATTTGATCTCAGCGGGGTTCTCAATCAGGTCTGCTGAGGGGACGGGAAGAGCTCCTAGACATTGTGTGTGTGTTCCTGTATCCCCCAGCCCAAGGGGTCAGGATTCAGGAAAACTGCTGCTGACCAGTCAGGGAGGAGGCTGCTCAGGAGACAGGAGCAGCTGACTAAGCTGCCCTGACCGGGTTGGGTTGCAGAGCAGGACATTTAGGGCAGGAAGGCCTGGATGTCCTGGGGACAGGGTGCACTAAAGACCACCTCCCTGTACTGTTGAGTTGTGCCCTGCATCCACTCTGTGCCCATGGAAGGAGGATTCACTGTCCTTTTTCTTCTATTCCTTTCTCCCCCATGATGGAAGCAAGCTGCACGACCTCTTAGAAAATGATCTGGGACTTATTACAATTTGAATTTTTTTTTAAGGCTAACTCAGCAACTAAATGCATGCAAGCTATTTAGCAAAGAACTTTCGGAACACAGCACCTTTCTGGTACAATGAGATCTCTTATCACTCCAGGTTAAGTCCTGACATGGTTACCGTGTAGTTTCTGAACAAATGACCAGAAGCACCCTCCCTGGATTGGCACACTCTGCTATCAGCAGAGGACATGCCACCTTAGTGGTGGTGGAGGGTGCTGTCTTCCCGTGGGATGGTGGCCCTGCCCCATGTGCCAAGTTCACTGACATCTACATGAGTACACTCCACGCCCCGTGGTCTTTTCTCACATGCCCACATGGCAAAATCACTCTTGCAAATGCCCACTCACCCTGGATACTTGGCACATTTTATTGTCATTTATATGGTGCGGGGAGACGGGGCATGAAAGCTGAATTTTTTCATATGTATATTCTGAAAAAAGGGAAGATGAGAAAATAAAAAAGGAGATGGATAACATTTTCTCCCTTTCACATCTTTCTTCCTGAATTTCCTCTGCTTGACTTTGCCTCGGCTCTTGCATGAACTCACAAAGAACTCACTCTTGTCTTGAAGAAACTCTATCCTTTATTAAAACAAACAAACAAACTTATAATATTTAGACAGAGCAATCCAGACGTCCATCATTGTAAATACAGAAGCAAGGATGGTTAAAAAAAAAAAAAAAAAATCCAGCCAACTCACTGTGCAAAAGAGGACAGTCGACTGATTTTGAGAACTTCAGTGAAAAAGCAAATAAAACTTTCAAAATCCGCATCATTTCAGTTTGTAAACTCTTCAGGTAAATAACAGCCTTATCAGGAGAACCATAAGTTAGAAAAATGACATCCTGGCAGCTCTGCTGTGCCCAAAGCCAGGGTAGGTCATTGGCGTGAATGTCTGCGTGGGGGAAGGACAGAGGCTGGGTGATTTGAACTGAGTGATTTCTCGTCTGTCACCTACTTCCTCCCACCAGCCAGTTGGAGCCGTATCTATGGGTACCTGCCACGTACAGGGACAGTGGCAGCCCTGGCCATTTTTTTTTTTAATACCCAAACACATCCCTTTCCTATTACTTGGCTTTCTCCCCAGAAAGTGACAGGCAGTCCTCTAGCATTACAGAAATGTCATGCTAGGTAGAACCATAGAGATGAGCAAGTCCAAACCGTTCATTTAAGATGTGTAGACACTGATGCTCCAGGAGAACGGCTGATCCTTGCAAAGTTGATGCTCAAGTGAGGGGAGGCGTCAGGCCTGGAAGTGAGGACTCTGACTGTCAGCCTGGTGGCCTTTCCCTGACAACATGTGTATGGAATGAAGACAGCAATGGGGAGCGGCAGGAACTCCCTTCGTGGCATGTCCACTGCGACCATTTCCCAACGAGCTGGGGAAAGAGCTTCACTCTCAGGTTCCGATCGCCGAATGAATGAACTAATCCCATCACTCCACACATCTCATTTTTCTTTTCTCGTTAGTACCCCCTATACAGAAGCCTCTATACTTGCCATGGTAAGGACTGCAAAGATAAAAACGACACAGGCCCAGCCTTCTGTGAGCTGCCCGCTTGCAGGGCAAAGATCTTGATGCGCATCTTCTTAGGATCGGTATGCCAGTGGTCAGCTTGTATCTTATTAATCTGCCTTTGTTGGCACTTGTGTGGCCAGAGGTCTTAGTCTTCCACATTTGTACACAGATTCTCCCCAGGTGGGCTGAGGGCAGAATGAATATGTGTCCTATTTTCACCGAGGGCCAGTGCACTTGAGCAATGAAACAGAAGCTCTCCACTAACCACTGTACATGACACGATCCCGTAAAGAAGGAGTGTCCCCAAGTTTGAGGGTCAGCTGTGACTGGCAGAAGCACTCATGCCATGCAGACCCCAGGAGAAAGAATTTTCCATGCACGGGGAAGGCATTGTTCAATAATGACATACAGACCCAGGAGCCAGCGGGATGAGAGAGTCGCAAGCCAAGCTTCGGTTTGACAGACACTTCACTCTCTCCCTACTCGAGGACATTCATGTTGGTGATTTCCCTCCTTGGAAATTTTAGCACATGCATATAGTGCTCACTAGCGAGTGTCTACTTACAAGAGAAAACCCAGGACAAGTCAAAGCCAGGCCACTGTATTTAGAAAGCTTTGCACACACAAAAACCCAGTAATTGCATCTGAAAAGAAGATACGCAAAGGTACGCTATTTATTTGCAGGATTTTAGCTAATGGGAAGTGTCTGCCTGTTAATTCTTTTGCAAACCCAATTGTAGTACAACAACAACAACAAAAAAACTATCTCATGGGAAAAGAGCTCTTAAAATTCACTTAGTTTCCAGAAGAACTATTGGAAGACAAGGGGTGCACGGACGCTGAGCGGATATATGGTGCTTAGTTTCAGGTACAGATAGCATTTATCTGGGTATGAGGGTACAATTTCAGCCACACGCCAGTGCACCCCAAGATACCACTAAGTCTAAATATCCCTCCATAAAAGGTAAAAAGATGAAAGTCCCCATCCTCGCCAATCCCCCTCAGGACCAGCAGCCAATATCTCCCTGACCTCCTAGAGAGACCCAGAAAGGGTTCAGGCTTAATCACTTGTACACAATAAACCCTTTGCAGCCTTTTAATATTTCCAGTAATTTTTCTCTTATGAGTTTTGAGCTAACATAATTCTCAAGACACTTCCCTTTTAAGCCTGACATCAGCAGAGGCGAGAGCAGCGTGCTCGGAGACAAAGCAGGGGGGATCGAGCCCAGATGCACGATGGACCCCAAGCTTCTGGCTTTTGGTGGCCTTCATGACAAAGCTTTTAACTTTGTACAGTCCCTGCCTCTCAAACAAAGGCATGATTAAAAGAAGGTGGGGGGAGGAGGAAGGAACGTAAAGATGGAGGCGTACAGGAGGCCAGCGTGGTCCCTGTCCGGCAAATAATCCATTCCCGACCAGGAAAGTGATTGCGGCACAATGGCCAGCGTGGCCAGCCCAGGGCAGCTGTGAGATATAAATTGTCAGCAATGACCATAAGCACTCAGAGAAACAATTTAATTCCTCACTTCCGCCATCATGGGCTGATATATTCTTTCAAGGTCATTACCCAAGGCTAGAAGGGTCGCTTGATTAACGAGTGACAGGCCCAATGAGGGCCAGTGTGCTTGAGCAAGGCCTTATATTAATTAGACAGAAGCTCTGGAAAATAAATGTTACAGAGGAAGGAGGGGCCGAGTCTTGGGCATAAGCTGTGACCTCGCCACCCCCACCCCGTTCACCCCACAAAAGATAACACCCTGACCTTGATCCTTAATGTTAGACTTTAGCTTTGTTTTAAAACCTATAAAATACAAAACATAAACCATGCTTCATTTCATATTCAAAATGACCCAGGCCCTGGCCTCCAGTTTCGACACCGGCTTTGTCTTAGCCTTTCTCACTTAGTTATTCTAATTTATTGGTTAATTCTGAGGGGACACGAGGAGAACTGCTGGCCATGAACTTCGCATCTCACAAGCAGCTTAAACCACGTTGATCCGAGCCAAGGGAAGCAGGAGAATGATGACACTTCAGTGTTTTAAGCCCAGTGGCTAATAATCTAGCAATTGCTCTTTAATAAAATGTCATTATCTTGCTTAAGGAGTTAAGGAGATTTGGCAGCAACACTGGACTTTCAGGGCAAATGACCATTCGGAGCAAAAGGGGCTTAAAAACACCCTCTGCTTCTGGTCCAGTATGCTGTATCTCTTTGATTCTATCTATCCTACAATTCTCCCTTTAAAAGACACAAAGGAACAAATTCCTAGGGGATTTAAGTGAATCCAAGGCATTCATTTCCAATACAAGAGATAAGTAGTTTCAGAATGGGGTTTCATTTCCACCAACCTTCAAGAAGGGTTTTCTTTTCCTTCCTCTACTCACACACTCGCATTTAGATCACTGATCCCATTGGCAAAGCAATCCCATCATCCCAGGGGGCTCCAGGCTGGGGTGCTCCTTGTGGGCACAGAGTGAGTCTATGCTATACGTTGGTTTGAATTTCCCCGAAATCTATCACCATATATTCAAGAAAGTTCAGATGGTGAAGGTAGGAGGATTGGGTGGTGCTCAGTTTGGGAAGGGCTGTTGCTGGACCTTCCCAGCAAAAAGCTACATATACATTTTGCCTTCTGTCAAAATGCAGAAAAGAGATTTCACGTTTGAGACAGGTTGCTTCTATGGTCTCCTATTTGGCATCTCCTTCTGACCCAACACTGGACGTACAGACAGGCAAGAGGCAGCTTGCAGATGGTCCTCCGTGAGCCCTGGGGACCCACCGTGGGTGACAGTGTCTGAGACAGTCCCTACTGATCCCAGCCTCCTGGTACTCGGGCTCTTATGTCATCCCCTCACCTTGAGTCCAGGAGAGACCTAGTGACTCATTTCTACCAAACAGAATACAGCCAACACGATGGATGTCACTTCCAAGGTTAGGTTACAAAAGGACTGTGACTTCTGTCCTCCTTTCTCTCTCTCACTCTGTTGGGGCCCTCCCTCTGGAGGATGCAAGCTGACATGTGTCAGCTGCCCCGTGGAAAGGGCCACAAGGTCAGGAATTGATGGCTCCAGCCTACAGCCAGTGAGGACTCAAGAACTGCCACCAGCCACATGAGTGAGCTTGGAAACGGATCCTCCCACTCCAGCCATGGAATGACAGCAGCCCCAGCCAACCTCTGAATTGCAGCCTTATGAGAGACTCAAATCAGAGGCATCCAGCTAAACCACATACAAATTCCAGATGCAGGGAAACTGAGATAATAAATGTTGGCTGTCATAGCTGCTAAATATTGGGGTAATTTGCTATATATCAAGAGATAACTCATATATTCATTAATTCCACTTATCCTCCTAGGTACAGTGTGATGAAGAACACCTCACCACTGTATGTTTTAGTTCCCTTTTCTTTAAAACAACATCAGCCTCCTGGAGAGCTTTGATGTGCTAGAAATATCCACAAGGATTTGGTTCTGTTAGTGGGAAAGGAAACTACACATTACCAGCATATTATGGGTATTCAGTGTACACTACCTTATCAGATTTATCAGTTTTGTGGCAGATGTAGCATCATTATCAGGCATGATTATGACACTGTATTTTACATCTCTGAGTCATCTGTCCTTGACGGATATCAATAGAAGTACTAGCCAACAAATTTGCAAAGATAACTCACGCATGTACTCACCCATCCATTTCTCTGACGATCCATCCTCCTATCTATTCTTTCAACAACTATTTATTGAGCATGCAGGAGCATGGTAGGAGATATAAAAATGCATTCAATATGGTTTATGTCTTCGAGGAGTTTACAGTCCCAGCAGGGAAAATAATGCGTGGATGCTAATTACTGGAATCTAAAGTAGAATGTGATGGATACCCTGAGAGTAGACAAGTGCAGTAGGAAGTCAGATGAGGGAGAATTCAGCTGTCACTGGGGATTGTTTGAAGAAGGAATCGACATATAACATAGACACTAACACTAAGGAGTATGCTATGAAGTCTTGTGCCTGGAGTAGTTATGATGCCTTGGTCATGGCTTCTTGTTCGGTCTTGCTTTGACCAACACCAAACCTCTGAAGCAAGAATCAGAACAGAGCTATTGTCTGTAGTCAGAGAGCCAAAGTCACTGGCACCATGGGACTCACACCCAGGACTCCAACTGCATTATAATGACACATTACTGAACATCAACCTTCTGCATCTAAGACAGGTCTCTGGCTGTCCAAACTTCTGAACTGAGAACAACATGTAATGAATCCCTAGTTCCATAACATATGTAACAATTAATAAACTAGGGTTTCCTTAAAGACGACAAAGAATAAAACATGAGTCTGTCCAGCAAGAGATCGCATAGCATAAATGCATTATATGAAAACAATACTCGTGATGGGGCCAGAGGTGAGCAGCTTTTCCTCTACTTTGAAAACAGAGCAAAATATATTGAGAGTCTAAATTATCTGGACATTCATGGGTCAGTCCTGTATTTTATTCTCCTGGTGAGATACCCCTTGGGTGTGGGCAATCATTTTGCACATTGGACAGAGTAGCTGCTGAAGGAAAAAGCTGCCCTTCTCAAAGGATGTGCTATTCATTTCAGGTAAGCTCATAAAAATGACTATATAGGAAAGGAGGAAAAAAAAATCAAGGAGTTTGGTGCCAAGGAACAGGATTAATGAAAAAGCTTCTGGTAGTTCTATGGAAGCCAAATCAGCAGGTTTCACTCGTGTGATGTGTTCAAACAGTGTCCTACGGAGGGACACTGAGCATGGCACCTGCCCAGGCAGGGAGGCAGCTGGCAGGTCCCCAGCAATGGTGACACTCAGAGACCGCAAAGACCCGCTTGGCTCCTCCCTGCCTGCTGAGGTCAGCTCACAGCCTTGGCAAAACTGCTCTCTGGCCAGTGCCTGGTGTCCAGGTGACAAATGGGCAAGTGCCCATCAGAATCTGCAGAAAAATTCCAGAAAGAGGCCCACCTCTAAGGAAGTCCAGGGCATTGTGACTTGACACCTAACTAAGTGGAAAATGATTTTCACACTCTGAAATCCTGATTTCAAGCGCTGAAAATAACTGTCATTTGCAATTGGGGCTGTCGCATCCCAAGTCATTCACCTGTTTCTTAGTGGCTTCATTAAGATGATTTTAAGCCATGTGAAGATGGTCAACAACTGGGCAACAGAAACTTCTTGGAAAATAATTCTCCTCATATCCAAAATTCAGCTCTATGAGGACATTTTTTGGGAGAAAGTGGGTGAAACAACTCCTGCCATGTTGGATTTGGTAGTTGAAATCTATCGCTTGTGTCTTAGGTTAATTACCTCGTTCCTAAGCAGCCCACATGTGAGCAGAATTTCCAGAGATGTTTTATCCTGGATGGAAACCTCCTTCTCTCATCTCAGAAGTTAGGAGAGGCTTTTAAGTTTTCAAAATCAGATTTCTGAGTATGTCGTGCATACAAAGCTGCCAAGATTACAATGATTACAGTGATACCAAGATTACTGGTCTGTGCCTTTTAAGGAGCAAGATTCTACACCATGATTTTAACCCTATCAACGTTCCTCGATTTTCTGGAGGCTTTCATTGATTAAGATGAGCACACCACTGGTGACATCAAAGTGGCCCCATTTGACCAAAGCAGGGGCAAGCAGAGCCTTCTCCAGAGACAGGGAGTCGAAGCTGAGAAAGCCAGTTTTTCACACAGCTGGAAAATGAAGTTAGGAATGTGGACAGGTATCTTCCATCTGCCATGAGGACAGGTCACAGGAAAAGACAGTCTGATGAGAGAGGACACAGATCTCCAAAGAGATTCAGCAACAGGAGACTAAGAAAACGTCCTGTCTTGGGTGCTGGTCACCTTCCAATTCCTGGCTTCAGCTGCTGCAGATGCTTGGGGCCTTGGGTTCCAGACATCCCTTTATCTTTAAAACAAATTTCCCATCGCTGCTCAAGCTTGAGGTGGTTTCGGATACTTGCAAACAAATGCCCTATTATGCTTAGTTGATTGGGGTTGGCTGGAGTTACACCAATTCAGTTGGCCACACTGATTACTTTATGATTGTCAGCAGGTATAGATATCTTGAAACAGAGAAGTGAATTATTACCTAATGAGTGCATTTGTAGTAAAGTGAAAAAAAATCTTTCAAAATAGGAAGTTGGTATCAAAAAACAATTTAAAAACATCTTTCAAAATATGAATATTCCATTAGGGAAAAATAACAAAAACAGGTTCTTGGCAGTGAAAATTTGGGGGAGCTACAGCCTCAGCTTACATTGGCCAGTGTTGCCCAAAAAGTTGTCTCATTCTCCAACTTTAGACATTCTCGTGCCACTTTTATAACTCTTGCCGTCACTGTGGATCATCAAAGTCAATGTACCGCAGAGAAGAAAGAGAATTCATTCAATCTGCATAAAGTGTAACCTCATTTCATTGTAACCTAAGCCAAAATATCTATAAAATCATGGATGTAATGTGTTAATTATATTTTAATACACTTTAGAATAAACAAACTATTAAGCAATGCGGCCGTGTGTGCCAACTAAAGTGGTAGCCAGGACACACCCAGGGAAACACCACACCAGTTAGGCTTAATTCTCTAAAGCTGGCCCTGTCACACGGGGTTTTGTCCGCATCGCTCCTGCACAGCCCACAAGAGTCTGGATTTGTCAGAGGACTACGTCCGCAGGCTCCATGACGGGAGGAACTAATCTGCTATTATTAAAATGAGAGCAATACATGGTAGGCATACATTTAACTAAGGGATCTGTGTTTTATTATTTGGGAAGATGTATTTGCATAGGTTAATTCAATGACATTCTTTATTAAAAAAAAAAAAAAGAAAGAAAGAAAGAAACTGGCACAGTGAGCAGCGTCCAATCCTACCTTTCAACTTCATGTTAATTTGCCTTAGGGTTTATCTGACCTGAGCATCCAAAAGATACCAGCAATAAGTTATCTATTTCATCACATGCTGGGTGAATAAGAGACCTGTCTCGGTTACGATCAATTGAATTTATTCTCTCAACACAGAGTATCCAAGCCCTAAATAGACATGATGCTTCTAGCTGATGTTTATCTTCAAAACTTCAGCAGCTGATGGCTCAGAGTTCAGTATCGCCAAGACAACTTTCAGTCCTAAGAGAAAAAAAGCTCAGGGGTGTTTTCTTGTGTTCTGATTCTAACTCTAAAGTCACTTCTTAATGACTTAAGGGGGTAGCTCCTAAGACCTGCAAATACAGTGGCTATAATTGTGCTTAATGGGAAGGCAACGTCTAAGGGTTCAGAGACCAGCCAGTCTGAGCCCCCTGCCATGCCTGAAGCAGTTCACTCTTTAGGAACCCCAGGAAATGATGCTGGTGCCCCAAGTCAGCCTGCTTTTATACCTTACCAGGAATAACTGACATGTCCTGAAGGGACTGAAGCTGACCGTTCAGCATCTTGGCTTTACTGAAATCCCATGGGCTATCAAGCCCGAAGTAGTACCTTTGAATCTATAGCCATAAGGAGTTTGGGACTTATTGGTGCAGTAGTGAAAATGCATTGTTTAAAGTGAACTTTGACCCTTGACTTCATTTGTCATATATGGGGTCACTGCTTCATAAGTTTTCCTGAATCATACTGACTAGTCGTTTCCGCATTTGGTTTTTTTTTCTAAGTAAACTATGAGCATAAAAGAGGTGGAATAGCCAGGCGATCGCGTAACACCCTGAGTATTGAATGTGAGCAGCAAGTTATCATCTGGTGTAGGTACATGTCCCATCAATGCCTGTTGGATCATTGTTTTATTATTTTCTTCACTAACCAGCCTAAAATGAAAAATGGAAAAGCCTTCATGTCACCACCTCCAGCTTTTTATCTTAGACCTCCTTCTGTTTCCTCTGCTGTACGGAGTTTGGAAAAAAAGTCACCAAAAAGTATTGAAATAAAATTTAATCAAAAGTCCATGAAAAAGGAAAAAGTCATCCTCCACCTTGAACATTAAATCCAAATTCCAGCTCTAAAGATATGAATAGCAGTAAGTGCATAACGAACTGCATTCCAGAAACAAAGCCCTTAATATTTATTTCTAACTAAATATAAATAAATAATATTTCTAAAATCACATGTCTCTGAAAAAGTCATATAAATTTTCTCTCCTTTCCAAGAAAACAATCCTACCTTCCATCAGAGCAAGGATGAGAGCAGATGTCCAGATTACAGAGCTGGGGAAGAGGGAAACACACAAGTGTCACCGCCTCCTATGCAAGTGGTCTTGTCCTTCCCATACCCCCTAATTGTGCACTCCTGGCACATGCCCATCAGCTAGCACGGCGGAGACATGACAGTTGAGGACCACCACCTTGGCGAGCTTGCCACCTCACATGGGAACAGTCAGAAAAAATAATCAGGTAGATCTGCCCTTCCTAGCCATTGCACAAACTCCCCAAAATAACTAGGACCTTTTTCTGCCTTTTTTTCAATAAACACCTTGTCTTGGATGGGTATGCAGTGTGAGTCATACGGACCGCACAGTGGTTATCTCAAGACACTGGCAGCATCCATCAAACCCAGAGTCACCAAGACCTGTCATAGGAAGAAATATCACCCATAACAGATGAGTCAGGGGACAAATGCAATGATGTCCCCTTGGGAAGCTAGGATCCCAAGGGAAGACTGTGTAGAGCTGGGAAAGACAGACAGCACAGAATTTTAAGTTCCCCCTAAAACCAGAAACCAATAACTTACGTTATCAAATAGCTTATTTTTTTTTGTCATTGAATACTGGGAGAATTGAATAAGGGTACCTGTGGGTTCCTAAGTGTTTATTCTGTGACTCCACGTCCCTGCAGATACGTATATCATACACCTATCTGTGCATTCAAGCTAGGGTGCAAATGACTTGTGATCATCCAGAATCCTATTCTAGATTGTTATCAAGTGAAACTGAGTTTACACCTCCATCTGCCTCCCCTGCAAACCTCCAAACCCTTGAACATTTCCAAACTCCTATGTTGCTATGGCTGCTTCTTTTACTTTCTTTTTTTCCCCCCCTCTTCTTCTCTCTCTCTTTTTTTTTTTTTTTTTTTCCATAAGGCCTCTGGCCTTACACCGCTGTTTATTACCTAAGGCAAACTCTCTCCCTCACTCCTTTTCCCTCTCTGTTTCTTTAAATCTCTAAACCACAAAGCAGCATGCGAGCAACACCGTGGGTCAAGATATCAAAAGAGGGAACTTTTATAGGTTTCCTCGATAACACGGACAATAAAAGAAGAGGGGTACGCAAGCGGCATCGCTGACCTTATTTGATGCTGTGTAGTAAAGAGAGAGACGGCTCCTCCGCCGCCTGCCCGGGTGGGTCTGGGCCACTGGCGTGTGCAGAGGGAACCTCTGTATCCACACGAGGTCTAGGTTTTCCGACACCGTGACGCCAAAGCCTTCCAAGTGTTTTCAGCAAATCATCCCCAAATAAACAGAAGGTTACCGAATACATTAAACTCACTGCAGCAAGAAATTGCTTTTTGATGCCCAGTATATACAGACAAACTGTTTTTCTCTCCCCATATTCACATATACAAACATCAGTAGGAATTTAGACCCAGGGGTAGGGAAACCTACGGATTTGGGGCCACACGTGGCCTTCTGGATCCTTGAGTGCGGCCTTTTGACTGAATCCAAATGTTACCAAACAAACCCTTTTAATAAAGGATAGCATCTTATGGACAGCTATGCTTTGAAAGCACAGGTCTATATTCCAAATATGATCACGGTTAATCGGCTCTACCTTTGCAGCTATAAACTATGTATTTCAGTGACTAATATAAGGGTGAGAATTTTGGAGCTCATTGCCATCATTTTGAATGTAGAGATGTTGTATTGAAACAAAATGCATTTTTCTTTGGCTTGGTTTTCATGGGATACGAGTTCAAGAGGAAACTAGCTTTCACGGCCCTCAGGAATAACTGCTTCCAAAATCATACGGGCTAGCTGAAGTCCTAAATGAGAAGCAATGAAAAAGGACAATTCCACTTTGCGCGTGAAATTCTCCCCCCACCGCCCCAAACAGTTAAAGTCACTTTAAGATTCTGCTTTCAGGGAAGGTATGTTCTCTCTTACAATAAGAAACTCCAGAAAGGAAATAACCCCTTTTTGCTTCAGGACCCCAAAGATCCCAAACCCTACCTTTTAGCCTCATCATAATTCCCTAGGAGGGTATAGTCCTTGCCTCCACCTTCCTATCTTATCAGACAAAACAGATAAATCAGTTCACCATCAATAAAAGGGGCGAGGTGGGGGAGGGAAGAATAGTTGTTTTTTCCTTTGGAAAAAATTCCATTCCCCAACCCAGGAAGTCACACACAGATACACTTTCCTTTTATTTGTTCAAGTATTTGTTAGCCACTTGCTCTTCTCCCTCAATCTTTTAAGAAAACAACAATCTGAAAATTATCTTATTACCCATCACTGTCACTTTATTCTGGATCAAATCCTCTGCGGGATGAACTTCCTCCTGAACGGTGGCAAAGGCCATGAGCGCCATCTTTGCACGTGTCCAGCATCAGCCTCATGCAAAGCCATCAACCCGCTGGCTGTCTGGGGTCCTGCAGCCATCAGTGTGGGGTGGGCTGAGCCCTGAACTCAGGGAGTTTTCAAATCCCCAGCAAGCAAGATACTCTTTGGGACAAGAGCCCCTGCCCACCTGGCAGGAGCGACCCCAATGCACCACCAGGCCAGCCTGACCAGCGCCCCATTCTCCACCAGTGCACTGGCATCCTGGAACATGACCCCGTCTTCATGAATATTTAAACTGCGGCCAGCAAATTTACGTGGCATTGGATGTGTCCTTCCCAGCCCCCTCCTCCCTGGCCCCATGAAGTATTACAAACATGCAGTCAAAAACACATAACTAGAAACCTAATTCTTCTATTTACTTAGCAGACTAAACAGAGACTCTGAAACTTCCCTCTGACCCCCTAGTCGAGAGCAAGCGCAAGGATCCTGCACACTGAGACTGTCGCCTGGGTCCTGCCATCTGCCTTTTCCTTGTGTGGCGACACTGCAAGCTCAGAAACCGATCTCGAAGCCTGGCTGGTGGTGCGCGTACAGCCCTGTTCTCCCGCCCTCCTGTTTGGTGGTTTCTTTAGCTTAATGTGGTGACATCACAGCTCCCTTAGTGAGGTCAAGTCCTGAGTGTGGACGCAGGATACGTCTTCTCCTGTGCACTTTTGAGTGTCTGGGTCTGCTCGTAGCTGGACCAGAAAAAGCTGCTGGGCCTGGGGTGGCGGCTGCACATGGCAGGACTGGGCTGATGCACCCGGATGGTGATGCAGTGATGACAGCACGACCTGAGCGTGCATGAACAGTTTTTTAATCCATCATCCTCACTTTTGTACCACTGAGCTGAACAGGTAGGCACCTGTCATTGTAACCACTTGAACCGGTGGAGTTTATAGGTCCAGACGGAATGAGATGACTCTCGACAGATCAGGGGCATCGCTACACAGTGTCACCTCCCACTTTTCAGTGCCACAAACCAGACCCTAAAATATTTGAATGAATCCTTTTATGATAAGGCATTTTGTAAGTGACTCGATATCATCATTTTCACTTGACTGCAGGAAATACCTGGATCTATGTGGAATCTGCGTGGCGTTGCCAGACTTACCTAGTCACAAAAAAAAAAAAAAAAAAAAAAATGCCCAGTTCAGTTTGAATTTTAGATACACAATGAATAATTTTGTAGCATAAATATGCCCCGTGCATATTTGGGACACACTCATGCTAAAAATATTACTCATTGCTTACCTGAAATTCAAATTGAACTAGCATCCTATATTGTATCTGGAAACCCTAAACCTTCAGAGTTTATTTGTGTTAGAGTGTGTGTGTGTGTGTGTGTGTGTGTGCGTGTGCGTGGGGAAGGGGCTAGAACAATGTTACTTCGCTCTGTTGTGTAAATTTTGGGGGAAATGTATTCCTGACCTCTGACTCCTTGCTTGGATAGACATATGGGCCGCTGGAGAGAAGATCAGATGAGCTTTGTAGTTTTTAGCCATATATTTCCAGGTGCCTGGGGACCACTGGAGGGAAGAAGGGTTCCGTCCGCGATCCCGAATCCCCGCGGGAGGCGGCAGCTCAGCTCGGGCAGGTATGTTTTTCAACACGGCTCTCACAGAGCGCGCACAGGTGATTAACATTCCTCTGCTGAGGTTTATGACTTCATTAGAATATTTCTCATCATAATTGAATAGGTAAAAAATACCTGGCTATTAAATACAAGCGTATCCCTCAGGATGACCAGATTATCACTTGAATTTAAAATCTTTCTGAATTTTTAATAGGGCATAACAAATACGATTATTTATGCACTTTCTTCCAGCACTCAACTTGCCAGGCCTACAATTATTCGGAAAGCCTCCGGTTGCAACGGGAGGGATTAACGTGAGCCGTGCCTCTCTCCCCAGTCCCTCCAAAATACTTAGCCAACAGGTCCTCCTCTTCCTTGTGACCTGGAGGAAGCCTCTCCAGTCCTGGGGAGGCACTGGCAGGGCCCGATCTGCGGTGTTTAGAACCCCCTAGTAATTAGCAGCTGGGACATGGAAGAGGCAGGGTGTAGAGGGAGCAGCTGGGAATGCAGAAGGCTGGCTGATGAGAAAGTCAAGTGAAGGCCTGCCTGGCTGAGCCTTCTCAATAGATCTGTAGTCTGAACTTGAACCCTGCCCTCTCACCTCAGGGTCCGATATTTCTTTCTTTTCCTTTTTTTTTTCTTTCCCCCGCCCTGCCCAAGTCCCCTGCCCCCACCTTCTCTTCTCTTCCCAGCTTCCCTATCAGACAGTGATGTACTCAGGCTGACGGTGAATAAATGTGAGTGACCCCCATCTGCCCACCCCCACTTCCCTGAGCCTTCTGCTGGAGAAGGGGTGGGGGAGGGGGGGAGAGAGAGAGGGAGGGAGGGAGAGAGGGAGAGAGGTACAAGAGAGAGGAGGGAAGGGCGAGAGGAAGATAGAGGGAAAAAGGAGGGTCCCCCGACTTCCTCACAGGTAATTAAAGGGACTATTTTCAAGGTTGCATGGGCAAAAGACAATTTGGCCCTAATGAAGCATCGATCGCCTGGCACTAAGGTAGAAAGGAGCTGACATTCATTCAAAGGTACCTTTAACTGATGTAAGCCACCGCACCGGGAATTATTCCTTCTCTGCTGTCATTGCCTAGGACCTGGGTTAGGGGGGAAAAAAAATGGGAGTTTGTTTTAAATTTATGTTATTTTCTCATTGCCACAAATGTCGTGTGTCGGGCTTTGTTTTCTTTCTTTTTCTTTTCTTCTTTAAAAAAAAAATATACTGCATCAGGGCACATTCTGTTTGCTTGTAAGGAGGGGGGCTCCTCCTCGCTCAGGGTAAATTTTCTTCATTAGTCACGTTTAAAAGCCCACCAATCAGGCCCGCAGGGCCGGAATTCATGAGGTCAGCAGTGGCCGAGCAGGGACTCCTCGGGACGGGGCAGGGCATTGCTGTCTGTCTGCAAACCCAAACTCGTTTCACTCCACAGGTTTGGGCGCTATCTACTTTATGCCAGTGTGTTTGCTATTTTGTGGCAAAAACAGAAACCTGGGAGGGGTGGACGGTGGGGGAAGAAGGTCTGGGGTGGGGGACATATCACACCGTGGAGGGGGTGCTGAGGAGGCATATGGGGACTGCATAAGAAAAGAACCAAAGATGCCTGCAGAAATGAGGGCTTTGGCAATACAGGCAGACAGGTGGGGTTTTCAGGTTACAAATGCATGCCAGGCAAGGCCCCAGGTAGAGGTGTGGGAGGCAAGTGTCACCTCCCAGTCCACCTGGGGGACACTTCCTCGGGACTCCCCAGCCCTGGACATGGCTTCTGCTTTTTCTCATTAGCCCTAAGAATGTTTGCATTTGGAGAGTGATAATAAAAGGATTACAAAAGTGCTAGTCATATCAAGTAAATTGGGGTGGATCATGGGGGAGGAGAGGCAGTATCGATTGGGAAACAAGTTGAGTGTTATCGGGAAGGTTTTGCCCACAGCCCAGCCCGGCTGGATCTCACGAGAGGCCCCGCACTCAACAATAGCACGTCCCTTCAGAGCAAGAAACACAAAGGGAATTTGCTCTGGTTCAGTCCCCACAGTGAGGCCCTTCGGAAGCTGAACAGTCACTTTTTTTTTTCCCCACTGCTAAAAATAAGTGTGTGCGGAGGGGGAATTCTCTTGTACACCCCCATAGAGACATTTAGGGTACAATAAACAGAAGAAAAGGGGCCTTTGGACAGGACATTTCAAATTACAGGCTCTTTCTCACATTTTCTTCCTTTCTTTTTCGTCTCAGAATTTATCGCCGTTTCTTGATTTTGCACTTAATTTCGGTTTGGTTTTGGAGGGAGGGGGGTGGCAGGCTGTATTATTTAACTTGATAAACAGCATTAGCACAGCGCCCGGCCGCCTCCTTGCCTCTGCTGCTCGCTCCTATTTATTCATTTGTGTTTACATTTCTAAGACATCCCTTTAGCTGAAGGAGGATCCTTCCCACATATTGCAGTATTGGCCATTAATGCAAAAGGATAATTTATTGGCCGCCCAACCTCCGAAGTGGAATTTTTAAAAGAAAAATTGGAGCCCAGTTTTCCTGGGTTGGTTGCATTCATATGTATTTAGTTTGTCCTTTCCTCCCCTTTATCTTGGAAACGGTTTCTAACCTTCTATTTATCAATTTGATGCTATTTCATTGTGGTTTTTATTTATTTATTTTGAAGCCAAAGAACGGGTCAGGAAATAGAGGCAGAAATTGTGCGAAACACCTGCTGAAATAAAAAAATAAAAAAAAAAATTCCCCTAAAAATGGCTAAACCGTAACCCAGCAGATCCTATCTGCATTAATTTGGCTGAACAACAAGATATTGCAGGGGACAAACTCTGAATAAAGCAGTTCCGAGTTCCCAGAATTGGCACAGCTCAGCCTAAACAATGGCTGCTTCCTATTCACCTTAACCCAGCTTTTCAAAAGAACATCCCCAGAAACACAAAGCATCAGCGGGAAATGGCAATTTTATGAATCCTAATCAATCAAAGGGCTTATTAACTCAATGTGAAGCCAGATTAAAATCTTTAATTATAAATCGTGCTAAAAGGAAAAACAAAATGTACTTATGGTACATTGAAAATTCCGGATATTAACATAGTTGCTATTATCTCTTGCAATATTAAATTCCCCCTCCCATTCCCCCAACAACCTCACCTTTTTTTTTTTTTTCCTCTATTACTAAAGAACAGGGCTACAGAACCCAAATCATTTTCCCCCTCGATTTATTAAAATGTATTCTTTTTCTCCCCCTGTGCATCCAATAGGTTGCTGGGAAGCTGCGTTGGTGGTGGTAGGAAGGGGTATGAGAAATCCCATTATTGAGCGCCAGGGCTGCGAGGGTTCCAGGGTGATGGTGCAGGTAGTTTGAGTAGCTGTTTATTAAGGGGGCAGAGTTAGTGTTATAGGGTTGGTAGTTGTTTTTTGGTTTTTTTTTTCTTCTTTTTGGGGGGTCGGGGAGGACAGCAATCAGACGTGGAGTATTTTCGCTAATGAAAGCGGCTTGCATGTCTGTGCTCGTAGGATTGATTGGCAGGAGTGGAGATTGCCAGCCTCAGGAAGGGTCCTCGCTTTAAGCCACGGTGTGAGAAAAGGCTTTGGGTGCTGCTGCTGCTGTTGCTGCTGTTGTTTCTTCTTCTTCTGCTGCTGCTGCTGCTGCTGCTTTTTTTTTTTTTTTTTAATCAGGCAGACATTTGGGATATGACCACAGCAAATTTAATCACAGTTGGGGGGTGAGGGGGGGAGGGAGGTAGAGCAGAGACCGTGATTCACATGTTTTATTTATTTGTTCAGAGTCACGGCCATCCTATTGTGTGTCCCTCATTCTGTCATTTCAGGCCCCTCCGACCCACCCCCTACCCCTGTCCCCATTGTTAATGTAAGAGGCAGAGAATATAACCACATTTTATAATAATAACATATCCAACATTGCAGAAGCAGGAACCTCATCTTGAGAGGGGTCCTTTTCTTACATTGAAATGATAAAAAAAAAAAAAAAGAAAAGAAAAGAAAATCTTTCTATCCTAATGACAATGTAGGATGGAGAGATTTGTTCTTTGTGTAAAAATTCAGTGATTTTCATAGCTAGGGTACATGCCCCATTTCTTCCCCTCCTGCGATTGTACTATTCTATTTTTATATTTACAGAGCAAGCCCCGTGTTAGCAAATTGCCTTTAAATTAAATACAGAGAGAACGAAGGAAGGGGAGGAAGAAAGAAAACTGTACAATCAAAGCTAATAAAAAGAAAGTAATACCCTGGTTTAAATTAAATCCTACTTCATTCCTTTTGTTCAAAGTTCAGACTTTCTTTCTCTCAGCCCTTCTGAAACATTCCCTTTCTTTGACTATTGCTTTAGTTCCAGGGACCAGAAGCCGTCATCCCCAACTCAGATCTCTTCAGATCTTTGCCACTTTCCTGCCTCACCCCAGTACCACGTTTCACCCATGGACAGGAGGAGAGGGGAAGGGGCTTCCAAAGTCGGGGGGTGGGGGGGGGATAGCTTTGCCTGACAACAATCTTGATAGTGAATAGGATTTGATTTTCATAATACAAGGTCGACTTTGTGCTCTTTTTATCTGAACACTCGGTCTAAAATGCCTTATTTAAACCTGAGTCAAGAAAGAGACTTGTCCTTCATAGACACAAACCAAGTCTGCCCTGGTGGCATGTCCTGGCTCCCTCCCTGCTGGCTGCCCCCTCCAGACACTTAGGATCTTTCCACACCATATTCCTGTAGCTACTACTATTTCAAAAGTGCAGCAAAAATATGGTTTTCCTGATTACTTTGGAACTTCTGAACATAGAAACAGTGCCCAATATTACTTTAAAACCATTTACAAACATCTTTTTATGTTTGAGCAAATAGAAGTTTACCCAAATGCTGCCTTAGCATTTGAAAACTTTCAGGCTCCCGTTTGGGTAAGCTCTATACCCACACTTGGACACTCTTCCCTGTAAATAGAGGAATCCAGTTTTTCTTTTGCTATAATATATGGTTTTTGTTTAAGTCCACCCCTCCTTGATTTTTCTACCTTTGCAGGCTGATAATTTTGTAGTTATCTAAATGTACAAATGGAGCCAGAGGAAAAAGATTGAGTAAAAGATCCTAAATCGGTTTTCATGGCTAAAGTGCACACGGAATCCATTTTGGCAAAAAGCACTCAAATTCTCAGAATTCCTCTAAATCCTTAAATGCCACACGGCTGTGATATTCCTTTGAAGACGAGCATTGGACCTAATAAACCGAATACTGGAGGCACAGATCTCGTCTTCTTTAGTTCTTGCAACAGCTTTTCACTAAATTAAAAAAAGACCTTTTGTGCTTAACTGGGCTTTCATTTCATTGCTTTTAAATTTGTTAAGCTTGACTTTTGACACTTTGGGTGCTTAGCCTCTTTTTTTTTTTTTTTGGTTAAGTGCAATTATATAATAAATATTTGTGATTCTAGAAAAGAAGATATTAATCTGTTATTAATGCTAGTATACAAAGACTAAAATGTATTTCACTCTTTTGTTACAAATAACTCACACAAATAGGTACATCTTTCTAAACATCATCTTTAAGGAACACTATAAACTACTTTTGAAATAACACAGAGAAACACTGTATACACAATGTGCTAACTTCAATCACTCCACCAGAAGGTGTAAACAAAATAGGAAAAAATATTAATAAAACCAAAAAGGAAAGATAACTTGTATAAATGATTATGTAAAGAAAATGTGCTTCTGAATTGCTATGTAAACAAATTAGACATCAAATGATAAAAAGCACTAGTAAATTATAATTCTCTATTAAAAATGTAACTATGTGACTCTTTTCTCATTGATTTATTTTTCCAGTTCACTTCAGCAAATGAAAAAATACGAGTGGAGACAGCTCTCAGCAGCTGAAAAATGAAAACAGGTATTTGGTTTTTTTAAAGTATATATGAAATTTTAGTTACTTCTCAGAAATTACAAAAAAGACATTTAGAAATTGCTCAAAAGGTGATGATTTGAAATTAAATTTTCTTTTGACATACTTTTTTTCTTTTAAATATTCAGATGTAATTATTCTCTCAGGTGAGGACTGTCTCAATCTAATAGAATTTTTTTCCCTTTTCTGCCTAAAGGAAAATGATTTTAAAACTATTTCATGAAGAAATATTACATTGAAATCAATATGAAAAATAGCATTATCATTAGTAAGTGGATCATAATTCTTAAACATTTTAATCCACTTATTTTGAAGTATTTCAAATACATTTAAAATGTTTTTTATATATTTTTATACACATCACAATTCTCCTTCCTTAGGTTTCATTATAGGTTCTTATTTTCTTAATGTCAGGAAGAAAAAAACAGTCATGATAGGAAGAATATTTACATTTTTCTATCTTCCTTAGTTTTGTTTCAAATCCAAATAAATAGGAATGTAAAACTGGTTTAAATGGTTATTTTAGAACTCTGCAGGGAATCCTCTTTTTAAAAGTATTTCAAGCCTTTTTCTAAAGATTTCTCACATCAGTATTATGTTGTTGGTTTCCTTTTGAAAAATACTCAGCTTCTTAAAGAACCTTATAATTTAAATTTATTTCCTATGCATATGGTTTTGTCAAAATCCCAATGCAAACACAGAAAATGCCCCGGGTCCCCTTAACACCTACAAAGCTAATGTTTATAGGCCAGCTTAAATCTGAGCAGAAAATATTCACCACAACTGCAGGCTTTTTTTTTTTTTTTTTTTTTTTTCCTTTTCCTTTTTCTGGATCAGTTGAGCTCTACATTTGATATACAGACTGATATTTTTTTTCCCCCATCAAAATTACATGAGAAGCAAAAAGCTGGAATCTAAGGCTGTAGACAAACTGGGTGGGTCTCTTCACTCGTCCTGTCTTTTCTCAGTGTCAGACTGGATGTTTGGATAACACAATTTATCTTTATCATTTTCAAGCTGGTCCGAGGGGCGAGGGGGTGGGAGGTGCAAAGGGTGGCGGGGTGAGGGAAAAGGTGATTGTTTCACTTGTTGTCAGAGGGCATTGATCAGCCCTGCTGTCTGCTGGTCTCGGAGGTGAGGCCAGGTCCCCCAGGGGTACTTTGGGGCTGGGCCGTGTCAGGGCAAAGCTGTATTGACTCATGACCCAAATGACGGCTCATTGAGGGAAACGGGTATTGGCGTCCAAATCATTCTGAGACACCCTCGGTAACACTTAAACCAGTCCACTCCGTTAATGTCAGGTCACAGGGGACACATGTAGCCCCCTTTGCTGACCATTAGACCCTTTGATGGAGTGGACGATAAACTTGACGGGACAAGATGGACCCTGCCCTTGAGTCCGTCTGTGTTGACAGCAGGCCCGGCTCGGGGTTTGCCTTTTGGAGAACGTGAGGGGTCCCTGTGGTCAGGCCCCCTAGGGATTCTGTCCCTTTTATACCAAACAGGATAAAACATAACTAAAACTAGTTTTAATGTTCCAGTGTCAAAGGAAGAAAAACAAGCCACTGTGATCCTTCACAGAGTTTTTCAACAACGAGGTCAGATACAAATTGTGGATAAAGTGGTCCGGCTCTACCATTTTGTAATTTTTATTTCTTGCTTTGATTTTTTTCTCTTTCTTCTAAGCCCTGCTTATATAGTGCAGGTATTTTGAAATCCATTTGTTATACCTTCTGTGGCAAAGAACAAAAAGAATTTCGTATTGTTTCCCAGGGAAGTAGAGAAGAATTCAACAAAAATTCACTCTGTTGTGATCACAAGGTTTCCCAGGCAGTCTTCTGGAAGGGAATTATTTTATTTTGTCCTCCCAAACATCAAATGTATTTTGGGGGGAGAGGGGAATGGGAATCTCAGGCTAATTGCATTTCCCATTGATGGGAGCATTAGCCTAAAACAAACTTGAGTTTGAAAATGAATCTAAAGCACAAACTAACAAAAACCAGGTCTTTGTTAACATTCAAAGGCTGAATTAATAATCATTATTGCTACTATTTAAACAAATTATACCTAAATCTTCTGTTACACGAGAGATTGCTACTGTTTACTTTTTCTGCTTTCCCACCAGCAAAACGGCCTCTGGTTTGACAGAACAGATTTTCTGGTATTAAAATGCTTTTATCCTAGTTTTAACACCTTGTCTGGATCCCTCTGGAGAATTAACTGATATTGCATTAGAAGGGAAAATGAGAGGGGATTTTTCATTGGCCCCCACAATGGAAAACTGAATCTAACAGAAACAACCCTCATTCATTGAACAATATCAGTTATTAAGTACATAATTAGCAAAAAGAAAAAAAAGTTAGTACAAATGGGCTAACTAATTTGACCAAATTATGCATCTGTTTTGTCTTGAAAGTAAAAACTGAATTAAAAAGATAATGTAGTTACTGAACTATTAACTCCCCTTCTGATAAATAAGGAAGTGTCAGTGGGTTATGTTTAACCAAGGATAAGGAGGTGGAGTCAATGTCAGGTTCTCATTGTCTACTTTGCATTATCTGAACGTGAGAGACTTTTCCAGAGTTCATATTCTTTGTCTCTGAATGCAGTTTGGAACCTCTAGACTAGAGCTTGCTAAAATTCAGAAGTATTTCTTCTAAAAGGAGTCAATTTATCAAACCATGCCATTTACATCTCATTTTCATATCGATGTAGGTACTGTTTCATCCCAGAGAAACTGGATAAATTAAAACACATACCTAACATCCCACCTTGTGATATATTGTGCCTGAAGCTTGAAAGCAAGATTTCTGTGGATTTCAGAGACTTCACATGATTTCAGGGGGGTTTATGTTTTGGTAGGCTTTTAGAAGAGCAACTCATTTTTCTTTCAATGTACAGTTAATACAGTGTGCACAATGTATACATTTATACGAGTATCATCAACATTTGCTAACTCCATCTTGATGTTTTATGCTGGGAAGATATAAATAATTCCAGCATAGATATGTCCTGTGAGTAAATGAGAGAGAGAGACAGAAAGAGAGAGTGTGTGTGTGTGTGAGAGAGAGAGAGAGAGAGAGAATGGGGTGGGGAGAGAGAGGGAGAGACCACATAGTCATGTATCTTTTACTCATCTCATCCAAACAGACTTCTAACTAGAGCCCTAACTCAAGAAATAAACTGCATTGATCTGGTATTTATAATGGGGCCAATCTTGAGTTTTTAGTGGGACTGGAGACCAAAGGGAAATTAGATCATTGCCAGTAACCTCCTCTCTCTCCACCCTGCTTTCGGTCATTTTCCCACCTCTTCCTTTCAATTTGCAAAGCCAAGGAAGTGCACGATTAAGAGAAATATATATCTATTATGCCCTGTATGTGTTTTTAGCACCTAATAAGTATACCATTAGTAATTGAAAAATTAGCCATAAAATCTATATTGACTAACATTCTGCCATTTCATTAAAAAAAAAAATGATCATTCTATCCTGATCCAAATGTAAATTTCCAGGGGCAAAAGCTAAAAATGTATAAGTCATGGAACCTGCTAAATTAATAAAATCGGCTTGACTTTTAAAACAGTTCGAAACTGCAATTCCACATTTATACTCTCATTTTCTCACCACAACTAGGATTCCAAATGAAAAAGCAGCAGAGTTGGGATGGGTTCTACACAACCACAAAATCTTAGGTATTTTTCTGAGAACAAGAAGCCTGAATTTTCTCTGAACTCTGTTCTCTGAGGACATGAGTACAAATGAGGGAAGAAAGGCATTTTGTCCAGTAGCAAAAGAACATTAGATACCTGTTTGTTGTGTCGCATTTATATTGCCTTTTATGTATTAAAAAAAAAAAAAAAACCACTAGATTTTCCTGCTCTAGACTGATCCGTCTGCCTGTAAGATTCTTGGACAATAACATAGCAGTCAGCATGCACATCTGAAGGCAGCTAATTCTGAATTTAACTCCCTCTTCTTGTGACCTAAGCCTCCTTCTCATACTGCCCGTTCACATCCACAGCCTGAGTATTTCAGGGAAACTGTATCCTTCCAACACCCTTTGTCACATTCCACCGTGCTCTGCTAACTGTCCTAATCACATCGCCTGTGACTCTGATCCAGGGGGTGACAAGTGCTGTGTATTCTACTCACTCACTGACTCCATGAAAAAAATCAAACACGGACATTTTGCCCCAATAAAACGATGCTTCCAAATGTTTTAAATTGTTACCTGGAAAAGAAGCTTTGTAGCCTCCTTTTTGGTTTTTCTGTTTTTTTTTTGTTTTTTTTTTCTCAAAATAGTGGCTGATGAAAGGCATTCCTTATTTATAGTTTTTATTCAGTTTTGGGTTTCACCTTAATCTCAATACATTTTGAAATGGTTCAGTGAGCTTCATTCTCTAAGCTCTAGATCACTAGAGGTCACTAGAGGTCACAACAAGGTCACTGGGATATTCTCCCAAAGCATCAAACAATATAAAAATATACACATTCCATAGTTCCAACATTGTCATTAGGAACTCTAGCCCCCGTGACCCTAGTGCATGACAGCAAACAATCCCGCCTCCCTATGTAAAAGTGATCAAAGGCTCCAGACCAGGGCACTGGCCTATCCTTTGAAACAATTCTTGGTCCCTGTCATGGAAGGGAATGAAACGCTGGTATATCAGAGCCATTTTCCAACATAGCCCAAACCAGTGGTCACCCCCAGTATGTCAGTGGCAGTAGCTTATTTTATATATAGCTGGCAGTTATTAGACTACAATATATCCTGCATAGACTGGTCACGTTAATTTGTTAATGACATCCTAATGGCAACCCGAAGTCCAAAGCAAACGTGAGCATAAGATGCTAACAGTGCACGTAGCAGAACTGAGGGTCCCACTTGGCTTGCTGGCAGTGTAGACCCCAGGTTTGTCACTGGGTGCAGGGTGGGGAAGAAGGGGTTGTTGCCACTTTTTAAAGGGTCTAGGGGAGAACCAGATTTTCTCTTTCCGTTCACTGCGTTCCATCATCTGATCCCTGAAATGCTTAATATGAGTTTTCAGAAAAACTAGGGCAGATGATCAGAAAAAGTGATAAATGGGGGTCCGTATTTCACACAGTTGTTTATAACAAACTGAGTCTGAACTGTGGCACCGGGAGTCGCAGTAGAAGGGGGGAAATGTATGCAGGCAACAGGGAGTTAAGTAAATAATTTTTTTCTTTTCTTTGTCGATGTGTTTAGTTCTCTTCCTGCCAAGATTCATCTCACTGTGCTATCTTGTGAGAGACACATATGGTGCAGTGAAATTGCCATCCAAGAAAGCATGTCCCAGCCTGTTGAGACATCATCAAATAAGATTAAAGCAAAGTAAAAATAAAAAGATAGAACGATTTTTTTTTTTCTCTTTTCCTTGTACAGAGAACGTCTGATGAAAGCCACCAAGGTGCTTGAATTGCTTCTAAAGGTTTTGTAGCCATTTCTTTACTTTGGATGGTTAAGAAAAAGCCAGGAATAACACGACAATCTCTTCTTTTCTTTCTTCAAGTTTGTGGGGGGAAAATGTGCTTTCATAATAAACCAGATGTATATGAATAAAATACAATATTGCCTTCAGCACTTCAGTTGCAAATAGCACTTAAACATGCTGTAGACAGACCTCAGTCTTCACTTTCCCGCCTTCTCTTTGGAGTCTGTGCATTAAAACTTGTCATGGTGGCTTACAATACAACTTCCATTGTGTTTAATATTAATTCTTATGTTAAGATTCTTTTGATGACAAAGTGTTGCTAATTTCTTGCCTCATAGACCTCTATATAGGAAAGACTGGGTTTTAACCTCACCCAGTTGGTGGTCGTGTTTCCTCCCATGGTTGACATGCAAGAGGCGCAGGATAAAAGGTGACTGACCGCTTGTCCCACCCAGAGTCCCCTGGAGTAGCCAGCCTCCCAGGGATGGTGCTCACCCGCAAAAGCATAGGCTCCCCGAGCCCCATCGGCTGTGCACATTCAGCCTAATGTCCAGTAGGCCAGGAAATTATAAATATGCCTGTCTGTCCTCAGAGGTGTCCCTGGTACCTGGCAATACCCGGATGACACAGTTATGAGTCAGCCAGATTCATTAGCCAGAAATGGGCAGCTTCTCTCTCCCCTAGATTCCCCCATAGGTGGAAAACTCACAATTATATCCAACTTCTTTCCCTGTTATCTTTTACTGGAAGAACCTGCTGGCTCTGGGAGAATTTGACAGGAGGAGGAGGAAGAGGAAGAGGAGGGGAAATCCACATGCGTCTCTCTTAAGACTTTTCTAGAACATGCAAGGCATTTCGTATTTTTAAGGGGCTTTCTTTCCCCCCTCCTCCCCTCCCCAGTGGGATTTCAGGAAGTACCATAAATTCTTTGAAAAGAGGTAAACAATATCACGCTTCACATCAGAGGGGGCCCCAAAGCCAGGCTTTGAAATTAAAAGAATTTTTTTTTTTTTAAAGTGTCTGGAGGAGAGGCAGGGAAAGACAAGCATGTCCCTTTCATAAATGCAGACACACTGTTCTCTGTGATAGGAAGTCAGTTTGTGCCGGGAAGCAGAGAGGAGGAAGCAGCCTGCGTGTTTGTTTGCAAACCGTCCTAGGTAAGGAGCCCTCGGTTTACAAGATCTTGCTTCCGATGCCTGGCCTTAATTGGACCCGTGGAAAGCAACAATGCGTCAGTGGAAGAGATTATCACTGGCCTTAATAAGCTGTTGTTGGCTTTCATAACAGCCACAGCCTAAAACGAGGCACACCGGAGCCCAGAGACAACCTTACCCATCGCCTGGAGCAAGGATTAAAGCGACAAAGATCCGAAGGAGGCGAGCAAAGGACCGCGGACGGGCGGCCAAGAAACAGGGGCTAATGTAAAATCGTTTCCACATTAACCTTCTTCCCTTCTGACAATGGTCAAGTTCGGATTCAAAATACAAATTATCTCCAATTACTTCAAAAGAGGCAGTCAGAGAGCTGTCATTTAACCTTCACCATCTGTTTGCCTCAAAAGAAAGCTGTACAGCCTGCCATGCTGACCTCCACGTCCCCTCCGAGCTCTGGACGGCACCGAGGACGGAAGCTCATTGTTCTCCGGAGAGAAACCTATTGGGGTTTTATGGGGGAGTGGGGTAGGGGGAGGGTAAGGACAGAGACCAGAAAGAAAGGGAAGGTGATCCACGGGGACCACAGGGAGGAGTTCTGAGAGGTGACTTCAATCCGACTGGGCTGATGGCTGGTGTTGAGTGGGTGCGTTTAACCACACTCCCGAGCCTGCTTGCTAGACCGTCCTCCACTGGAGGGTCTGTTTATAACAGGATGGGCTTTAGGAAGGCCCCAATGGCCTGCGACAGCTGAAAACCCAAGGGCAGGCAGGAGGAATTAGGGCCCGTGGCGTGGCTGACCCTTTCGCCTGGTCTCTTGTCGTTCGGGGCTGACCCTCCAGAGCACAACTCGAGGAGACCGCCAAGAAGGGACACAATCCCCGTGGACAAAGGTTGCCGGACACAATCAGATATGCAAGGCAAGAAGGCCAGGAGGAATGGGGCTTTGGGAAAATAGACAATCTGTGGGTCCTGTCCTGTCTGTTAGACCCCGGGAAGGGCTGAACAAAAATATCTACCTGCTGTACCCCAAACCCCAAATCACACCATTCAGTATGGGCAGGTGGGGACCCAAAGCCATTCTGGAGCTTTCTTGGGTAACACACAGCATCTCAGTCTGTCTCAAAGCCATCATAACTCAGAAAACCAAATTTCATCATCTCACATGGTCCTTCATGGACCTTGGCTAACTCTGTTAGCTTCTGGAAGCTAACAGAGTTAAGGGAAGGGAGAACACCAATGTACAAAGATGTCCCAGAACAAGACCAGCAGGCCCAGCGGGAAGAACAGCTTCTCAACAGGCCACAGTGAAATAACAGGGTGCAAATGTCTGAGTGCCTTACATTTTACAGCAGATTTCTGATGTCTCTACCCAGGTACATTATATTATTTCCACTACCTCTGATCTTTATTTTCCATTTTATAGCCCACTGAATAACAGGTTTCTTCAAGAGAGAAAGAAAGAAAACAGACCCCCTATAAATGAGGACAACGTTGACTCGTAAACAGTGCGTGCGCTCGGAGAGCTAAAGTGCCTGGAACTTTCTGAAGGAAAGCACCTCCCCATACCAGCGCCATGTGTGGGGAGGGCAATGCTTCCCCTTGTCAAACAGTATTGAGGCTTGAGGTTTGTGTTTTACCACAACGCCTGGAGTGACTGTCGGGGCCTCTCAGTTCTCATCGCAAAAGCAGATGGGGGACAAGTGACTTAAATGCGCAGAGCTGCAGGGCTGTTCTGAACAAGGACCAGGACGGCAGCAGGGGCTGGAGGGTCCACCGTGAAGGGATAAACCCCAAATCTCTAAGGATGAGCACTCCATTCCCCAGCACCCCGCTTCCCCACCCCCATTCACAGAGGAGAACATTTTTATTTCTATATTCCTCTTCTCTCCTCTCTGCCCACCCCCTGTTTCCAAATACAAATCGAGGGTTGGGCTGGCAGGGCAGTGATGGAAATAGCCCGTGACACTGGGCCTTGATAAAATTACTCTCTTCCAGGTAATTTCAGGTCTATGCAACCCTTCGAATTTCAGCTTAGAAGACAGTGGGCATGGCCGGGCGCGGTGGCTCACGCCTGTAATCCTAGCACTCTGGGAGGCCGAGGCAGGCGGATCATTTGAGCTCAGGAGTTCGAGACCAGCCTGAGCAACAGTGAGACCCCATCTCCACTAAAAATAGAAAGAAATTATGGACAGCTAAAAATATATCTAGAAAAAATTAGCCGGGCATGGTGGCGCATGCCTGTAGTCCCAGCTACTCGGGAGGCTGAGGCAGGAGTATCGCTTGAGCCCAGGAGTTTGAGGTTGCTGTGAGTTGGGCTGACGCCACGGCACTCTAGCCTGGCCAACAGAGTGAGACTCTTGTTTCAAAATAAATAAATAATTAAAAAAAAAAAAAAAAAGACAGTGGGCCACCTAACGAGTTTTCAGGAGTAAACAATGGCGACCCGGAGGACCCATGCTTCTCTCGGGTCCAGATGTTGCATCTAATTCAAGCAGCTGTGTTTGAAGGCATCTGCCCTTCTGTCCAAGTTTCCTCGCTCGCCACGTGCAAACCCTCCATGTCTGAGACAAACATAGGAGTATAAAGAACACATGGCAGAACTTGTTGAACTAAAGAGGTCCTTGGCAGACTTCTGGCTGTCTCTGGTCCCTCTCTCTGCCACCATCTCCTCTATGGGAAGGGATGTAGGGACAAGGCGAAAACTGTTAAGAATCAGTGTCAGGATCCAATGAATTAACTCCCTGGAGCACCTGGGAACGCATCAGGCCCAAGCCCACGACCAAGTCCTGGTAGCGGGTTTGTGTTCAGGAAGGGAACCGGGCTGTGAGGTTTCACAAGAAAAATATTACCTGTTCTTCTTCCAGGATGCTTGTTATTAAAAGCTGGATTTAATATAAGAATTAAAACCGTTTGTTTCACTTGACATTTCATCCACTAAAGACCTGAGGGGGGAAAACTAAAAAAAAAAAAAAACACCAAAACCCAGTGCCTTGGTGATCAAAGCTTGTTTTTCAGGTTTCTTCCCTTTTTTCCTTTCATTGTTTCCCATTGACTGGTTTTTGCACCAAACATTAAGTGAGTCGCAAGAGGCTGACACAGGAACCTTTTCGAGGCGTGTTTTAGAGTCCACCAGTGTGCCAAAGATTCTCAGTGTATTATCTCTAAGTAAATATCACACGAAATATCAAAATCTCACCTCTTCTCCTTCCGACGTACAGGTAGTGGAGGAAACAAAAACGCTACCCACGGTGAGCCTCATCAGCGTTCGCAGGGGCCGCAGAGCCCCTTCAAAAGTCAACGCTATTTTATCCTAAAGACACTGACAGAACTGAGTTTTAAATGCTTTTTCGATGCCAAGATTCACACTGATTTCATGCCTGTTCCCTACATTTATAGCTCTGTAGTTCTTTACTTAAGTTACCCCATCAAGCCGGCACTTCATAAAGCCTGAATCATCGCCACCGTCATCTTAATTGTGAGGCAGGTTTGGAGTGGGGCCAGGTCACAATGATAAAAATCCTGGGGGATCCTGGGAGCTCAGGGAGCGGCCCTGGTGGGGAATTCAGCAGTCGTCCCTGGACTCAACTTCGATCTACAGCACGTGGGCACACCAGCACTTGCTGTGATTTAAAAACAAGGTCTCCACAACCAGGAGATGGGCGGGTCCTATAACCTCTGAAATCTCACTTGTGTGTTGTGCAGTTGCTACTTCATGGTTCGTCAGGTCAGAGACAGGCCGGGTGAAAACACTCCACGAGCCTACAAGTTGGTACTCTGTTCCTTATTTAAAAGACAGGGACCGTGGAAGATTTAATTAATCAAATAGGCAAAATAGTATGAAATCATTAGAGAAAAGGAATAAACATACTCCAAATTAATCCCTAATTTTCTACCAGATAACATATAGGATGTATTAGATACACAGATATTATATTAAAAGATTCAGTATAAGGATGTTCCATATTTTGGACAAGCTTATACTAAAAAGAAATTGTCTGTTGGTCATCTGAAATGCAAATTTAACTGGGCGTACTGTATTTTTAGCTGCTAAATCTGGCAACCCTATGCCAGATTAGAACCAATTTTATTTTCAGAGGCAGGAGACTAGACTTCTAGAATTTTCTCTTGATAGTAGACTTGAGGTGAGTAACGTGTTTCAGCTTTCATACATGTGCAGAGGGGAACTATGTGTTAAGATCATGCTTCATGAAACATCTGAATTCTATAATTTTTTTAAAATGAAAATTTAGTTTTATGACTTTTACTGTATATATGATGACCTAAATCTCCAGACACGAAAGAACTGTTCTAGGTAGAAGGCCTTAGTAAAGGTAACACGTATTAAATACTTGCCTATCAAAATTAATTAGCTTAAACCCTTTAAAACAGTTTAGTTACTTTAGTTTAGAAATGCTCTATCATATTTTGTCATAGTCCATATTTAGAAAATTCGTGCAAAGGTAACAGAAACTTAAAATTCCCCCTCAACAAGTCAAGTGATCACAGATTTGAAATGTACCAAATGCCACATAGAGTTTATTATTTTATTATTATTATTATTCTTATATTTTATTTAAGACAACTAAATTCTTCCCCAGTGATATCTTTCTCTTTTCCCTTCTGATGATAATACAATCTCATTGCCTACCATAACACAGGCTTATTCCCGAAAAGGAAACAAAATTACCAAGTTTTATGACACTAATATTAATCAAAAGTCCTTTTAATTGTTCCAGGCCCTCGTAGTGTATTTGACACATCTCTATGGGCATCAGGATGACGGAGCTGTGCTATGGGGTCCCTGTTTGTACTCCAGAGGAGGTTTGCACCTCAACTTTGAAAAATGTTCCGGCAAACCAGAACAAACCCAGGTTCCTTTCTTGGGAAGAAAGTACCAAAATAATAAATACGTAATAAAAAAATAAATAAAAGAGCAAATTAAAAATCTACACAGCAACTCTTTCAATATGAGCGAACCCATTTTTAAGCTTCCAAGTGGGACATGGTAATTAACATCCCTCTTCAAACGCAATCTGGTAAATGTACGTGTTGCAGCAAAATATTTGGGATTCGGGGAATGCCTTTTGGATCTGAATATTTCCTAGAGTCTGCCAAGATAGCACCTGTCTTAGGAATTTCTCTGTTAGAGTAGTCACTAAAATATTCTAGGGTAAAGGCTGTGCCCTGCAGTTCTGAATTGCAAAGTGCCACGATTGGATTCATCTGAGAAGACGCTATGAGTAGCATCTTCGTTCACTTGTCTCACCAGAGAAGACAGAGGAGACGTCTCCCTTTTCAAAGCTGGCTTTAAAATGACAATGAGAGGGTCAAAAAAGAACAAACAAAATTATTTGGAAAAAAAAAAAAAGAACCCAAGCAAATCAAATGCTCCTATGTTTTTAAGAGCCTTTCTAGGAAACTAGCCCTATTTATTAGGGGTGAAATACAAACCATGTTATCAAGAATCTTAAGGAAATGGATTCCTGTTAAGTGATACTTCAGAATCCACCCCCTAGCAAAGCTACTGCACCATTACAGGAAGATAAGCGGAAAATCCTCACCTCCAATAAAGGAGACCTTTGCTTGAAATACTGTAAACCATTCAGTGGCAGTTCTAATGCCAGTGATTCGAAATATTGCGCTGGAAAATTTCAGTTAACCAGCAGCGGTACCTGGAGTCTTCAGATGAAGACAAAGACCAAGACTTGGTGGACAGAGGGGGTGTTAAAGAAGGTGATTAGCCTCTGAAAGTGCACTCTTAAAGGTCCAGTTTGCACATGCATTAATATCACACGTGGTCATCTACAGTAGCAGGGCTTGTGATTGGTTCCTGCCTGGCTCCATGTTGAGTGAAACAGCAAAAATCTAAGCGCAGTATCACCCCCATCCTCCCACCCTCCATCCTCTTCTCCCCCATCCCTGCCCCTCGACCTGTCAAAATGCAGAAAGCAACTGATTAACACCTGGAATAGGTCATGCACCCAGACTCGGCTTCTTAGAACGTTTTGTTTCTGAGTCCCAGGATTCTTTTCTTCAAGAAGAAAAAAAAAAATTTGTTTTAAGTGTAGACAATATCCTCAAAGAGCCTGGAGTCTATGATGTGGGAAGGCAAAATACCCATGAAGGAAATGACATAACACTGTGTCAGACGAAGATTACTAAATCAAATCCTCAAGTAACTCAGACGTATTGCTTTGGAATTTCTTTATAACAAAGAAGTGAGTGGATGATATTATTCAAAAACAGCACCGATTATAGTCCAAAGCAGGACACACAGAAAGACAGGCCAAAGACAAATTCTAACAGATCCTGTTTGTAAGTCAGAGCATAGTTTTGTCACTTGGTCAGGGCAGGGATGAGGGTGAGGCAGGCATGTACTTCCTACCTTGTCACAAGTCCCCCTCTGGAAGTCTAGAAGACCTTTGACCTTTGGGTTTGAATCAACCCTCCACCCACTCCCATCCTGAGTCTATGGGAAAGAAACTTGGCCATCATCTCCACCCTCACTGTCTGCAATGACCTAGCTTCCCTGGGCCAAGGGGTTGGTGCCTGCAGGCCTCTGAGCCACAGCCTGCCCCCATGCAATGATTTAGCAACACATTTCTACCCGATACCCTGGTTTGCACCTGAGTTCCCTTCCAAGATGACAGCCCCTCCCTCATCTCCACTGCCACCAACCCTGGGTTCCATCCCTTAAAGATGGAACTTCCTCTACCCTCAATTTATATCAAGTATCCCACCAAGATGCGAGTTCCAACATCACTGCACCAGATGACAGTTATTGCCACGGTCCCAAGACCCCGTCTCCTTCTCCCCATCTGCCGCCAGCCCCATGCCACCCGGATCAAACTCGGCACAAACTCTCTCATCGGGCCCTCTGGCCGGCCCCTGACATTAGCCCTTCCACTGGCTCAGTCTTCTAGCCTAACTCATTCTTACTCCCTATGCTTTAAAATTGTACCGCGGAGGTCTCTCCACGCCTTGTGTCCAAGTCTGCTTAGGTTCTAAGAATTAGACAGTAGATTTCCAAAACTCTGTCATCTCCACATATGGTCTTAAATGCTGGTAGCTAAGCAATGTATTTAACTTTGAGGTGTCTCTTTGTTCTCTTAGAGAAAAAAAAAATACTAGAATTGATGTGTTTGGGGATGCCTTTCAGCTGTCATGCTTTCTGAGGAAACACATTCTGTCAAACATTTGTATCTGAGGCTAATTCTAAGGAAGTCGTGTGGGCCATTGATGGTTTATTCAATTTTACCCTTTTATTTTCACGCTGATGGCATTAGCAAGAAAACACCAGTGAATTCTTCAAGGGCCTCTGGTCCATTTTGTGAGGTCCAAGTCTGAAACTCAAGAGCAGTAACTTGAACACAAGGTGGTGCTAAGGGGTCAAAAATTAACTGTGGGTCCTTTTCCCAAAGGTTACCTCAAATACTTAAGGTCTTCAGGGCACTTAATAGTTTGCAAGTCATTTTCATACCCATGACCTTGTTCATTCCTCAGAACTCAGGGAGAAATAAGCAAGCCCCATTTTTTTTTTTTTAAATAAATGAGGAAAATAAAATTTCCATGGGTTAAGAGACTTGTCCAAGGTAACTCAGCCCAATCTAGGTCTCCCTTCCAAGTCTAGGTTTAGTGCTCTTTTTTACTGTATTACAAAGGTTAGTCTCTTTTTATGTAAAAAAAGAAAATTCTCAATTGGGCTTTCATTTATCAGCATCTGCCAATTTAGGGAGTTCTGAATGCACCAGTGCCACTTACAGTGTGTACCTAACTTGCATTACTAGATCAGAGAAATGGTAGGTTCTTGGTGAACCTCTGTGTGTTCTCAGCAATACTTGGCCAAATTCTAGGGTATAAAAAGTAATACAAAAGCAATTTTTTTTTTCGGTCCCTAGCAGAAAAGATCAGTTTGGAACAGAGGGCCCTGGGTCCTGCTAATGCCCTGACAGCCACGTGCCATGCCAGCCGGACCAAGGGGCCTCTGCAGACAGCAAATGAAAATCAGATTTATCTCCTGGGAGGCCTCAAATACCTAAAATGGGTGGTGTATTTCTGGGTGTATTAGTTTCCCGGAACTGCCGTAACAAATGACCACAAACTTGGTGGCTTAAAACAACAGAAACTTATTGTCTGACAGTTCTGGAAGCCAGAAATCTGAAACAAAGGTGTCAGCAGGGCTGGTTCCTTCTGGAAGCTCTGAGGGAGAAACATGTCATCCCACTCTCCTAGCTTCTAGTGGCTGCGACAGCCTCGACTTATAAATTCATCATCCCAACCTCTTTCTCCTGTGTCTCTGTGTGTCTCAAATCTCCCTTTCTTTTTTTTGTTATAAGGACACTAATCATTGGATTTAGGACCCACCCTAAATTCAGGATCATTTCATCTTGAGATCCTTAACTGATTACATCTGCAAAGAGCTGTTTTCCAAATAAGGTCACATTCTGAGGTTCTAGATGGATGTTCTTTGGTGGGGGGAGGACACTATTCAATTCCAAGGATTCACAATTTTCCTTCCCACAAACTAATTCTCCACATTAATTTGAAGCCCAGGTTCTCTTGTCCTGCTCCTAAAGAAGATGGAGAAAAGCTGTCAACGTCATCCTGAGAAGAGCTCCCCATGGACCTTCCTGGGGACATTCCAAAGGTGCTTCCTCTACCAGGATGACACCAGCCATCTTCACCTCCAATTTCTCTAAACAAATCATTCCCATTGGCCAAGGTGATTCTATAGAATCAATGTCAATGTCTTCTCTTTGCTCAGATCCCACAGTACATATATTCAATGGCCATTTGCAGACGGAAAATACCCGTTAAAATCAGAGAGGACATTGACAGGTTTCATCTGTTTGTTTCGTTCCTATTCGGAGTTAGGATTTGCTTGCGTATCTTGTAGCCTAAGAGCCCTTTTAATTAAGACATGACTCACAGATCATTTTCATAGCAACAGGCCGTGATGTTATATGCCTTACAATTTTTCAGTAACGAGCCTTGAACAGAACAAACTCTTTGTTTTGGTGAGAAATGCTAATTGAAAGATTTTTTTTTTTTCTTCTGAGAGGACACTGAATATAAACCAATGTATTAAGCAAAATATAGATGATGCCTCTCCTTTTATCTGCTGTTCCTTCAAACAGAAAACAAAACACCACCCCAACGAAATCAACTGTCCTGGCTGGAAAAAGAAAAAGCTTCAGTATTTATATTTTCCCACAAAGTCGATCAAGAAGGAAAGAAAGGCAAACGCCACAGATACCATTCAAAGCATCACAGAAAATGGCCAATTTGGTTTTTCTCAGCAGCTGGAAAGAAATGTCTCTCCATCACCTTCCTTTTTTTTTTTTTTTTTTTTTTAGTTACCAAATTCCTTTATGTGTCTTTTCTTAGAAAAGTGACTTTATAGGTCATTAAACAACTATTAAAAACACAAGTGAGCAAAACCCAAAAGCGTGGGGCATTTTTCCTTTGCTATTTTTTTTTTTCTAGTTTTCAGAAAAGGGTTTTGAGAGTTGGAATATTTTTGTTAATGTCTTTGTGGGCATTTAAATAGTATTTCCATTTGTGACATCGCCTAAATAAGGCAGCTAGAGGGAAACCTGCCTTGCATTAGCACACCTGCTGGGCCCAAACACGGAACACCTATTACCCCAAATGGGACTCCTCGTTTGCCAAGCAGACACGAGCTCAAAATTACTGGCCTTGTTAGATTGCTACACTCGGTTTTCATCAACCTGGGTGGAACTTGATTTTCCAGGTCCTCTCTTCCTCCCCAGATTGGACAGACAAGAGGAAGGAAAGAGAGAAGAGAGGTAAGTCCACGTGAGTCCCATTCCACACACTCATCACCGGGCTAAGCAACCCTTTAAGGGTCCTGTTCTCTTGCAAATTTCTTTCGTGGTGAAACCTATCAAAGGAATTTCAAGAGAAATTACATGGTAAATTACTGTCTCAGTTCTGGCCCAGTCTCTACGCCCCACTGTTCAGCTCCGACAGACAGCCGGGTGAGCTGCCGGTGGAAAGCGTTGGAGATAAGCAGATTATGGAATGTCATGTGCCTCGGGCGACTCCACTTCACAGCCAAACTTCTCCAGCCTGGGCAGTTCATCTGATTCATATGGGTCACGGACTGTTTCAATTAATGCCCCTCTAATGACTAAAGTTTGTGGAAGGGTAAGTAGAAAGGAGTCAGGCCAGGGACCCATGTGTCTTTGTCCCTCCTACCCTCTCTCTCTGAGAATGCTCTTGGCCAAGAGGATTTATAAGAAAAGAGGAAAAGGAATATAGAATTCCTTTCAGACAGAAACCTTTTCTGTCATCTTCCTATGGCTACCAATGCGATTCTGCCAGTCTTCAGTGGCCTCTGTATCCTAGGGTGGTGAATAACAAGCCCTGATAGGAAAACAGAATGCAGAAAACAAATTAGCATTTTGAAAATAAAAAGCCTGGCTTTTAATCCTATTAAGATCCTGGCTGCTTTTTTTAAAAAAAAAAAAAAAAAAAAAAAAGATTCTCCCCCTCCCCTAAAAAACTCTGAAACAGATACTGATGTTGCCATTAACATAAATGCTGAAATCAGCATTTCCTTTGAAAGAAGTTGTTAATATTTGGAAATGGTCGGATTTCCAATCCAAGCTTTGATTGTTATTCTATACTAGCCAGCAAGTGCCAAGGTCACAGGGAGATTCACCTGCAGACTGAGCTAAATGAATCCACTCGGCCACAATGCATGTATAATTTAACATTCTCCTCTCGAGTACTTCCATGCATTCCTAAAAAATATTTTATTACAATAACAAATTGGTTTCAAAATCATGCATTATGTATTCTGATATTAGGTCTGCCAGTGAAACCTGTATATACAAACATGCACACTCTTAGACAGGGTGGCCGGAAGAGCACACCAGTGCTGTGGATGCCAGGGTGGAGCTTGAGAACAGTTAATTCCACAAGGAATCCACTGTCTCTTCTTTATGATCTTAATCTGCATATGTGGAAAGAGAAAGAACAAACTGATCATTTGCTGTAAGTGGCAATCACCTATTTTCCTCATTCCTGGTACTGTCCCCTCTCTGAGAAGGCAGAGGGTACCATGGGGCAGAAGGGGCTGAGTCTGTTGTCCTAAAAATAGGCTTGCCAGGCAGTTCTCCAAGCTCTGCTTAAAAACCAGTTATTCCTTGAATATTAAAAGTCTTTTCCTGTGATCTGAAACTTTCCACGTATACA
This sequence comes from Eulemur rufifrons, assembly GCF_041146395.1. Lineage (NCBI taxonomy): Eukaryota > Metazoa > Chordata > Mammalia > Primates > Lemuridae > Eulemur > Eulemur rufifrons. Next base: position 13,621,492 of record NC_091005.1, on the reverse strand, counting down.
TTTTACAGCAACTGGACTTTAACAAAGCATCTTTGAAACATTAGAGATAAAGATATCAAAGCCATCCTTACAAATTTGTGTTAAAAAATACACTTGCTCTGCCATAAGTTTTCATCACTGAGCTACCCCCAAAAGTTAATAGATTCAGAAAAATCTTTGGGATTGCCATCACAAATGCAACCCCATATAATGTTTCCCTAAGGGATGCTTGTTTCTGCCTTGCAATCTTCATGTGAAGTTAAATACACATTGATTTAGGATTCTTTTACCACATAGGTGTGGTTTTTCTCATGCACACTAGGCATGTTTCTTAAAAATGCCTATCTGTGAATAATGAAGATTAAAATGCTTTTCTGATTCCTTCCATTTTTTCCTAATTTAAACCTTTATATCATACTGATAAAGGTTCCATTTCACCAAATGAATGAATTGAATTCTAAGAAGGCAAGTTTTCCCAAATAAATGGTGAGTTCCATGATACAGATGGTATTTGATTTTAAAAATGTGAGAAAGAAATGTGGTTGCATTTTTCTCTTTAAAAAGTTTCTTAGGCATGGGCATGATTTCTCTATATTAAAAGAAAAAAAATCCAGTTGATTTCAATAGGGGATTTGTTTTTCATTAACTTGCAAGCTAAACATCGTTGGTATGTTTCTATTGGTCTACTAACTTGGTGAATAAAACAACAAAATTCCTAAGAGAACCACTTATAAATCTCTTTAAATTAAAATCAGTCTAATTTTTATTATAAGATCAACATCATGATAGGCTTTGTATTTTTAAGGCGAAGACCAGACCTAAAAAGTTTAATTCCCTGACAAGAGCTTTTAATAAAGACAAATCATGAATAAAATTAGATGCTGCAATCTTTCCTTCTCAAAAAAAAAAAAAAGGAATTTGCAAACATTGTGTTAAGAAATCATTTCTCCTTAATTTCGTTTCGATGTAGTGATATGACTAGACATATAGTTTTTCTATAGTGAAATTATAAGGAATAATTTTCTCTAATCTAATCAGTAATTTCTAAAAATGGGAAATGTTAACAGCATAATTTTTTATTTCTTTTGTATTGTAATTTAGGCTGACACATTAAAGCTTTGCTTTTTAGGGGAACAATTAAGAAATTGTTGATAGAAATTAAATATTACTGACAATTCAAAATGCATTTTTCCCTCATTTGTGGCATCTAGATATACACTCCCACCTCCCACCCAAGATAATCTAAGCTCAGATAGTATTAAAGTAAAAACGAACTAAAAAGCTTAGTCCTTTTGTGCTAAACAAAAAGGTGATTTATATAAGTAATAAGCAAATTCCAGAGTATGGAGATATATATATTTTAAAATCCTCTAAAAATGCCTTAAGTTGTAATCTGCAGGCTAAATGATTAAACTCTCTCTGGGTTTGTTCGCTTCAGAGCTATATCCTTCATGTTAGCTGTGGGCTATTTTTGGCTGAATGCAAACTGCTTTTTTATTTGTTATTAAAGGTAGTTCACATCTTACACCACCTCGTGTGTACAGTATACAGGCCAACACACACAATTTAGGAAAGTATTAAAATAGAAATAAAAATTTTGAAAAATCCTTCAGTAATAATTACATTTCATCCCCACATACTGCCATCAATCATGATATAGCCAACTCTCTTAATATATGAAAACAAGAAGTGATCATTTATGGCACAAATTAAAATGTGTTACGAACTTCTTTTTGGTTGTTGTGACATTGTGTCATGACAGAGACATTTCAGATTGGGCTTAAAAAGGCATTCCAATAACCGTGATGTGTTTTTATGGTGTAAATACATAACTCATATACGATAATATATATAAACTCACTCATAGAGGTTAAAAATCAAATCAGTGAAAAGGAACTAAATAAAATAACAAATAAGCAGCCCAGAAGTTCTAAAGGAAAGTGCCAGAAGTCAAATGTTTTCTGATTAATCTTAAGCAGAACAGGAGTTTTAACACAAGCCTCTCTTAACAGCTACCCAGGCAGGATTTGAGGAGAATAATTCCCTAATGCCACTTAAAACAGAAAAGTCAACCGATAGCATCAAACGGGTTTTGAATCTAAATATTCTCACAAAAAAAGAAAAAAAAAAACACCTTTTTCCTGAATTGGCAGCTCAGAGAATCAAACAGATAACATTACAATACAGTAGGCATAGTCAACATTCTTTGGTGGGTTTGAGGCTGTTCTATAAAGAGTGTGCCAGGAATTCTAGTTCTGAAAGAGTCACGGCCTGAATTCAGCTGTCTCCAGTTCTGTCCCCGACCTGGCCATCTGCCAGAGAATGACACACTTTGAAGGACAAAGTGAGCACAGTTTCCACACACTTCTCAGACCCAAGCTCCTGGCTTCAGAAACGAAAACTCTCAGGAGCCTTAAACCTGGTCACTTTTTAGCAGGTCAGAAACAGCAAGGGAAGCAGAACAGCAACATAAAGCTGTCTTGAACCTCCCCTCTCCGTGGGTCTAATGTTGCTGGGTCCAGAGAACAATCACGACAATAAAATGCAGTGTGTCCTGGGGTCCCCTCTGAAAGAATAAAACTGGGAGCCTGTCTGTCACGCTGAATACCGAACCAGAAGCTTGCACCACGGGGTTCGGTGCCTTGCGCCTGGCTGCATTCACAGGCAAGGCAGACAGATGCGTGGCCTTTGACAAAGCCAAGAGATGGGCATTTCAAAAATAAAATCATCTCCCAATTACGGGGAACCCTTCCTCCCTGGGATCCCAAAGCACTCTATCAAGCTAAATTGGAATCCTGTCTACCGAGCTGCCTTCAATGCAGCCACTCCAGTATAAATTGGATCAAATGCTCTCAGATTAATTCCTGGAAACCTATATTCATCTTTGTATATCTTTATTACAAACCTAGCCACAAGACTGCTCTACAATTTTCATTATCAGAACAGCTTTCGGAGCTGGATTACGCCATGGTTTATCCCTCCGTGACCCCAAACCATCTTGTTAGCCCCATTATTGTATATTCATACAACACACCTGAGCCCAAGATAATAAGAGGGTTACAGTGAACGAGGGGATGGGGTGCATTTTACTGCATTTTATGCACTGCCATTCTGCAAGGATGTTTAACCTGCTGCAGGTGCCCCAAGAATCGATGCCTCGCTCCCCTGTTCTCGCTTGTGCTCTAACTCTGAAGACCTTCACGACTCTCCCTAATGGGAAGGGAAGAGAAGGATACTCGAGGAGTACCTGGACTTCTTGGTGACAGCCAAATCTCATTTCTCCTGGGCTGCCCTGGGTGAGGGGATGGAGGCCCTGCACAGACAGAAGCCACGGCACAGAAAACCCCTGGCCCTTCCCAGGAAAAGAGCAGGACCTTTGCCTGCAAAGGGAGGATGTGATTTGTGTGTGCATAGACTAGAAGGTGGGCTTGAGAGCGGTCAACAGTCTTAGCTGTACCTATGTTTGATTTAAAAAGTTTGTTTTGGTCAAGTATGTTACAGGTGTGGTTCTTAAAACACTGCCTGCCACTGGCAGGTATCAAATAAGATTAACTCTATGATGATGATTATAACCTCTTAAATTATATTAAATCTCTATTCACAATATAGATATTATAGATAACTATAATATTTCTAACAATTATGTTAGAATCAAATGGTTTACTTTCTGACAGCTTGATTGTTTCTCTCTCTTTTATACCTGTGTATATAAATATAAGATTATCTACAATGTAACTACAGATTATAATATATAAATGTGGGTGGATATATATATAAAAAAATTTAGATTTAGGTTTGTATCTCCTCTCCCTCACTGCTGCTATATTCTTCCCTAGTCAAGAAATGCCTACAGTGACCCTCCAGCCTGCCTGCTTCTGTTTCCCTCTCTTCCTTCCTCCCTTCTTTTCTTTCTTCCTTCTTCTTTTTCTTTTGAAATAATGCCAGCTTGGTTCTTAGGACAGAAAGAATAACCTAGAAGAATATCCCATTATTCATATATTCCAGGGAAACTTTCAGACTTCGATTTTCTTATCCCCTTCCCCGAAATGTGATGCTAAAGTACAATAAGACTGATTTTCCATGGAGATGCAAAAAAAGAAATAGTCTCATTATTTTATGGACATGTTTCGGGACCTCTAAAAAAAAAAAATCACCTTTTTATTTCCCATTGTTAAAAAAACTAATGCAAAATTTTCTCCAGAGAGATTACTACACTTCCACTCTTCTTTGGACTTGAGATCATCTCAGGAAGTGGGTCCCACATGTGGACACTTGGTGAGTGTGTGGAATCTCAGGCCCCGCCCTGCTCCTGATGAACTCGAATCTACTTTTCAACAAGATCCCCAGGTCATTTCTACAAAATCTGGAAGCTCTAACCTAGGGGGGGTTTAATTTCCCATTTCTGAGCCCTACTTCAGACCTACTACATCAAATTCTTTGGGATCAGAGATCAGGAACTTGTATATTTTAAAATTCCCTTAGGTGAACTAATAACCAGCTAAATTGAAAACGTGCTGAATTGTGGTTTAACTGTGTGGCTTCTACAGTGACAGTGGCAATGGCTGAGGGGACTCCTCGCGCAGGGGTTTTTTCCTCTTGTCATCCCTCTGCTCAGATTTTTAGAGCGGGTCTCTATCGCCTCTGCATTCTGCATCTCAGTCTGTCAGTAGATGTCCTCTGCCAAGAGGATTCCTCCTGAAACTGTATTTTAGCTCCTTTACTCGCATCATTCTCCTGCCTCAACTAAGCCACGCAAGCACCAGCTGCCCTGATTCCTTTGTCACTGAGGACAGTGTGCTCTGCTTCACTGCATTCACATCTACCCTCTCCCTCCAGGTACCTCCAAAGCTCCAAAGCCCCCTGACCACATCCTGCTTGGCAGTTGCCTCCATTCTGCTTATCTTCCATTTTTAAGTGTTTAAATTTACCACTTCACACTTACCGACACAAACTTTTAATTGGTCTTCGTGCAGTTTTTTAAAATTATTATTTCAAAATATTATGGGAGTACCAATGTTTTTGGTTACATAGATCTCTTTTGTTATGCTTGAGTCAGGGTTATAAGTGTGCCCATCACCCAGATAGTAGGTTTTTGCCCACCCCCTCCTCAACCCTGGTTGATTTCCACTGAGTTTTACTTTCCTCTGTGCACATGTGTGCTCATTGGTTAGTTCCAATTTCATAGCGAGCACGTGTGGTGTTTGTTTTTCCATTCTTTATATGGTTCACTTAGGATAATGGTCTCCAGTTCCAACCAAATTGTTGCAAGAGGCCTTAATTCATCCTTTTTCATGGGTGAGTACTATTCCATAGTATACATAGGCCAGATTTTGTTAATCCACTCATGAATTGATGGACACTTGGGTTGATTCCATATCTGCAATTACGAATTGTGCTGCAATAAACATTCCAGTGCAGGTATCTTTCTGATAAAATGACTTATTTTCCTTTGGGTAAATACCCAGTAGTGGGATTACTGGTTCAAATGGTATGTCTACTTTTAGTTCTTTGAGGAATCTCCATATTGTTTTTCATAGAGGTTGAATTAATTTGTAGTCCTACCAACAGTTTATAAGTGTTCCTTTCTCTCTGTATCCATGCCAGCATCTATTGTTTTTGGACTTTTTAATAAAAGCCATTCTAACTGGGGTAAGGTGATAGATCATTGTGGTTTTAATTTGCATTTCCCTGATGATTAGTGATGCTGAGCATTTTTTTTTACATGTTTATTAACCATTTGTCTATCTTCTTTTGAGAAGCTTCTGTTGATGTCTTTTGCTTACTTTTTCATGGGGCTGCTTTTTTTTTCTTGTTGATTTGCTTGAGTTCTTTGTAGATTCTGGTTATTAGCCCTTTATTGGATGTATAGCTTGCAAATATTTTCTCCCATTCTATAGGTTGTCTATTTGCTCTGTTGATTATTTACTTAGCTGTACAGAAGCTTTTTAATTTAATAAAGTTACACTTATTCATTTTTGTTGTTGTTGTGATTGCCATGGGGGTCTTCTTCATAAGTTCTTTGCCTAGGCTGATGTCTATAAAAGTTTCTCCAACATTTTCTTTTAGAATTCTTATGGGTTTCATGTCTTACATTTAGGTCTTTTATCCATCTTGAATTAATTTTTATGAGCAGTCAGAGATATGGATCCTGTTTCATTCTTCTAAATGTGGCTATCCAATTCTCTGAGCACCATTTATTGAATACGGCTTCTTTTCTCCAGTGTATATTATTGTCTGCTTTGTCAAAGATCAATTGGCTATATGTGGATGGTTTTATATCTGGGTTCTCTGTTCTGTTCCATTGGTCTATTCTGTATTTTTGTGCCAATACTATGTTGTTTTGGTTACTATAATCTTGTAGCATAGTTTGAAGTCCAGTAATGTGATGCTTCCAGATTTGTTCTTTTTGCTTAAGATTGCTTTGGCTATTTGGGCTCTTCTCTGGTTCCAAATGAAGCATACAATTATTTTTTCTAGATGTGTGAAATCTGACACTGGTATTTTGATGAGGATTACACTGGATCTGTAAATTACTTTGGGTAGTGTAGACATTTCAACAATGTTGGTTCTACTGATCCATAAGCATATTTTTCCATTTGTTTGTGTCATCTGGGATTCCTTTCCTCAGTGTTTCGTAGCTTTCTTTGTAGAGAGCTCTCACCTCCTTGGTTAAGTATATTCCTAGATATTTTATTTTCTTTGTGGCTATTGTGAATGGTATTGAGTCTTTGATATGACTCTCAGTTTGACTGTTATTGATGTATAGGAATTCTGATTTGTGTACAGTGATTTTGCAACCTGAGACTTTGCTAATTTTATTTATCAATTGCAGGAGTCTCTTGGTGAAGTCTTTGGGGTTTTCTGGATATAAGATCATACTGTCAGCAAAAAGTGATAGACTGACCTCCTTTTTCCTCATTTGGATACACTTTATTTCTTTTTCTTGCCTGAGTGCTCTGGCTAGGACTTCCAGCACTATGTTGAATAGAAGTGGTGACAGTGGGCACATTTGTCTTGTTCCAGTTCTTGGTGGGAATGCTTTCAACTTTTCCCCATTCAGTATGATGTTGTCTCTGGGTTTGTCACATATGGCTTTTATGTTACTCCTATGCCTAGTTTGTTAAGGGTTTTTATCATGAAAGGGTGCTGAATTTTGTTGAATGCTTTTTCTGCATCTATTGAGATGATCATATGGTTTTTGTTTTTACTTCTGTTTATGCAGTGAATCACATTTATTGATTTCCATATGTTGAATCATTTTTGCATCCCTGGGATGAAGGCTACTTGGTCATGGTAGATTATTTTTTTGATGTGCTGTTGAATTCAGTTTGCTAGTATTTTATTTAGGATTTTTGCATCTATATTCATAAGGGATATTGATCTCTGGTTTGTTGTTGTTTTTGTGTCTCTTCCTGGCTTTGGTATCAAGGTGATACTGGTTTCATGGAATGAGTTGGGGAGGTTTCCCTCCTTTTTGATGTTATGTAATAATTTTTGCAGAATGATTACCTGTTCTTCTTTGTAGGTCTGATAAAATTCAGCAGTGAATCCATCTGGTCTGGTGATTTTTTTTTGTTGGAAACTTTTTTATTACTGCTTCAATCTTTTTGCTCTTTATTGGTCTGTTCAGGAGTTCCACTTCTTCCTGATAGAGTCTTGGGAGGTTTTGGGTTTCCAGGACTTTGTCCATTTCCTCTATGTTTTTGAGTTTATGTGCATGGAGGTTTTCATAGTATTCACAGATAGTATTTTTTTATCAGTTGTAATATCTCCTTTTTCATTTCTGATTGAGGATATTTGGGTCATTTCTCTTCTATTTCTGGTTAATCTAGCAAGAGGTCTATCAAGTTTGTTTATCTTTTCAAAGAATCAACTCAAAGGTCTACTCCTAGCTTCTGGGGAAAGCCACCAGGGAGGGACTGAAGTGGACCCACCTAGCCAGAAAATCTGCTTCTGGGGTAGGGACCATGTGAGATTCACAATCTGGCTGTCAGGTGTGGGTTTTGCTCTTCTCCTCCTTCCCCTGCTCTGTGGTCTCCCTCTGGTGTCTCCCAGCAGGCAGAAGCTCAAAATAGCTGAGCTTCCCAATGATGGATGGTGCTGTGGGCTGGGAGCTTCCCCATCCAGGATCCCACCCTGGGCTAAGAGCACGGCCTTCCTATGGGGGGAGGAGTGCTCCAAGAGTGCATGGAGGCTAGGACTCACACTGCACCCTCTTTTCAGTTCTCTTCGTCTCTTCCAAAGATGAGTTCACAAATCTCCCCTCAGTGTCTCTGAGCAACATGACTGAGTCCTGGATGTAGGGAATCTGGCCTGTGGGCCTGTCCTTGGGTCCCTGAAGATCAATTCCTGACCTCACCAGGAAGCAGTGTCTTTGTCCCTAGGTGCCTGTAGGGTGTTCAAGCAGGTTTGATATTCCTCTGCTTCAGGTTATGCCCTGCTGTGATGGAGCAGCCAGGCAAGCAGCACCAGGGAAAGCCAGCGAGCAGGGAGCTCACAGTCCAAGCATCCCTTAGTCTTCTGCAAGTCATTAAGGGAAAGGTTTGAGTCCTTCTCTCTGTTGAAGCCATGGTATGGTGTATGTACCAACAGAGGGGAAGCAGCAGGGCCTGAGAGCCCTGGCTCAATTGTCTCTCTCAGCAGCTGCAGGCAGGAGAGGGGAAGGAAAGGAAAAGAGTCTGGATGGAGAAGAGCTAGTACTCTGGTTTTCTCTGTCCCTCTCTCTGGAAGGCAGCCTACCTGGAATATGCAGGTTCTGGGGTTATGCAGATCTCCCCCCCAGGACCCACTGGCCCTTAGTGGCTCCCACAGTCTAGGCTGGAGTTGGGAAATGTTTGTGTGTCAATGAGCAAGACGAAAACTCAGTGGCTGAAGCCCCCTAAGGAGGACAAAGGTACACGGTGGGTGGAAAAGCAACATGGTGCTCGCCGTCTTGGCTCAAAGCTTTTGGGACAGGAAGCACCCCAAGGGGGCTTGCGGGCTGGTGCTTTGTCCTCAAGAAGCTCCCAGTTCACTGGTGGCAGCAGCTTTTAGGCCCCTGAGGGTAGAAAGGCCCTCCAGCAGCTCGGGAGCCTGCTGACTGCCAGAGATGGGAGGGTGGGAGATACCAACCTCTACCTACCCTTTTCAGGGGACTCCAAGCCTCTCAGGGGTTGCCCTCTACCAATATCATTCTCCTCCTTCTTCTACTCTGCAACTTCTTCCTGTGGAACTTCTTGTAGGTTCTGGGACTTTTCCCTCGGAATTGCACCCGGTCTATGACTATATGTTTTTTTGTTTTTTCTTTTTCATCTAAAACTTTTCCTACTTTTTGAGATGACCCGGCAGCTGGTGTCTCTGGTCCTCCATCTTGTCTCTCCCCCAACATACAGTTTTGTTTGTATGATTACTTTCTTAAACTCAGTCATAGGCATAAATAGTTTTAGTTCTTACAGAGTCCTCTTTTTTATGTTCCACACCACCATTATCTATTAAGGTGTTCTACCCACCCCATAACACATTATAGGTCAACCAATTTTCAGAATCCCTTTCATGGTCCACGTGAGAATAAAACTTCAAAAGGCATCCAGGATTCCAGCTAATTTGTTCCTCCCATAAACCTAGGGGAAGTGATATGTTCCCGGAAGAATTTAAAAAGCCACGGGTTCATTCTCAGAAGCTGTGTAAGAGGTTGCTGGCTAAGACCTTCAGCAATCTCCCTGCTCTGGCCACATGATGATTTGTCCTCCGTTTTATTGTTTCTTCTGTATGCTGATTGGTTTTGATTCATTACACAATACAGAGTCCATGAGAACAAGTCATTTTTCAAGTTAACAGGCACACTACGAAATTAGATTAAAGTTTCGTAAACTTGCAGGTGGAAAAAAACATCAACGTGGGACCGACAGAAGAGGTCTGGAGTCAGAGAAAGCAGAGGGCAACATACTGAGACCTGCCTCGTTTGGGGTGGTGGAGAGTTCCCACTCACAGGGAAGGGTTTCCAGGGAGAAATCTGTGTTCCTTCTTCTTCCATCTCTATTTGTGTCAGTTTCCCCCTTGAGCTTTTCTTGTCTTGCCCTTTCTCTGGACGAGGGCCTGACTCTGGGTCTTGTCACATCTCACTCATGCCATGGGGCTCTTGGGTTCAATGGGCAGAGAGCGGAGTGACCCGGGGCCGTGTGACTATATCTCACCAGAGACGCTGTGTGCCATTCAATTCCTCCAAGCCTTGACCAGTTCAGACCTCAATGATTGTGTTCCTCTCCTGGACCCAGGGAGGAATATGGCAGGCTTTACCATGGGAGATGCACACACAAAATATATTTTCAGGATGAATGGAAGCCAAGCCCCTTCTTCCTCCCTTGTCCATTTCTTTGTGTCTTTCTATTTTCTGCCTCTTAATTTCTACATGATATTTTACTAGCCCATGTCCCTCAATTTTCCTAATTCTCTTTTATACTTATACACGAGTATGCCCACTTAAATGATCAGGACACCCATTGGGAAGAAAAGACTCCATGCCACTATTTTTTTTGTTACCTTTGTTAAAAAACAATCCCCATTTAAGGAGTGACAGCCAGGACTCCGTAATCTGTACATACAATTTAATCCTTTAAAGAATCAGCAGGGCCCACATCAATCAAGAGCCTTCATCAACTTGTAAAAACAATATTTTGATTCAATCAGATTTAAAGCCCTGAAATTCCCGGCTAATTAATGCAAGGTCACTCGAGGGCTGTGCGATGGTGGCTGGAACAGTGGTCAAATATTTACCCTGGGCACACTCACACATTTGCGTCGCCCAAGGCCCCGAGCAATGGGCAAGAATGGATAATGCCCCTATGGCTACAGCAGGTTTCATCTGGCGCAACTATTTGGATGAATAATTATTACTAAGGGAGAAGGAAAAAGAAACGATTCTTCCATCATCATAGACACAAATGCAAGTAAAATTCTGTTAAAGGTAAATGGGTAAGAACTGGCACACACCCCGCTGACAGTTTTGTTTTCACATTTCATATGTCCCAAGTAGAGAAACATTCTGTGCAAGTCCCTCCTAGAATGTTCAAAATAAACGACAGGTTTAAAACTTCATAGGACAGCAAATTCAACCCATGGAATCTTTTGGTTAGGCCTAGATTCTAATAAATTTGCTTTGCACTTTGAGCTGTTTTCAGACCCAATATATTTTGGGGGCAGAAGGGTGTGGGAGCATTTGCAAACTCATATGACACATACTTATTTATAACTAATGGATAAGTATGTGAACACTTTCTTCACTCACAAAAACATGTATGCTTTCCTCATACAAATGCAGAAAGCATCAGGATGCCTCATTACTGATAAAAAATAATAATTTGGAGTTTTTATCTTAAAATAGGGGAGACAGGTAGGCAATCTGAAAGGAAGATCATGTAGAAATTGCATCTCAGCCCCTTCCTCCCTCTTTCATTATGTTTAGCATCTCCTGTAAACCCTTTAGAAATAACGGCGGTACATGGCGATTCTGGTTGAGATATAGTGCTCTATACAGTTTTGCAAAACAGTATTATTAGGGAATACCAACCAAGGAGTACATGGGATCTCTCTGTAGTAATTAGAAATTAGTTATTTAGGTGATGGCCAGCCATGGACCTCTTTACACCCTCCCCATTTGTATAGTTACCACTCTGTGAATTTTAATAACTACTGAGCAAAGACTAGCAAAGTCATTTGTATGGAGAAAACCTGGTGCTTACAAACATGTTCTAGGCCAAATATCAAACCCACCCCAAATTAGGTGAGGGTGGTCATTTCAGTGATTCGTGGAGATATGCAGAGTGTAAATTTCTCCACTGCTGAGATTCCTGATTGACACTGTGGTCAAACTGTTGAGCAATCAGTATTGATCGCCATGATAGACCCAATGCATGTGTGGCTTTGCTGGGGCCCAGCACTTCACAGACACAACAAAGCTTGGATTCACAGGGTGTTGCCAAGATTATTTTTTTAAAACACTCAAGCTGGTCTACCTGGGGTTACTTAATAAAACATTTGGACTGAATTAAATAGGCACTTCTGTCAGACAACTGATTTGATTGATTTTTTTTTCCCACTGTATTAACTGGTTATTTGAATTTTCTATATATATTAAAAAGACTTAGAGAATCCTAGATGTGTAGACTTTCAGCCCCAAAAGGGTCATGAGAGAACCTATACAGTCCAGGATTTCCCCCCAAGTTTCACTGGTGTTAAATGGAGGGGAAAAAAAAAAAAAAAAGGCAAGGGTATTTTCATTAAATATGTTTGGGAAACACTGAGCTAAAGAGGTTCAATTGTTTAATGGGTTCACTGTTTACTGCAGGAGTTCTCGAAGGCTTTAAAATACTAATGATGCATTATGATTCTACAAGATGGAAATATAATATGCAGGTTCTTCCAAGCTTATATTCAACACTGAATCCCCCCTTCTGACCTACTCAGATCAGAATTCCAATAAACAAGTTTTAAAACACTACGATGTAGTACAAAGTTTTTTATACAGAGGGAAAGGGATACTTAAAGGAGTCATGTGTTTTATTTTAAACACCTCCCCTTATATGGAGATAAAACTAGAATCCAGACCTTTAGATTCCCACTCTCGTCCTTTTGACCAAGCCAAAAGCATTTCATTTTTATTATGAAAATTTTCAAATATATTTAAAAGTGGTAAAAACAGACAACCTCCATATTCCCATTACTCATATTCAAAAACTGTCTAGATTTTGCTTTGCTATCCTTTTTTTCTACTATACATATTTATATACTATATATAAAATATTCTCCTTTGACAATGTATAAAAACTTACATATTACAAGGATTATATGAAAACATTCTGTCATTAGCATTATAAAGCACTAATTATTTCATTAGGGGTCTTAAACTAGCGATCACCTAATTTTATAATTTCTTCTCTATGTGTTAGTCGAAATTCTCCTATAGAAAAGAACTTTGCCTTATTAACTAGACTATCTAGTTACCTAGAAATACAACTTACATAGGAAAGACAGAATAAATGTTTATTTTTTTCTTTTAGTTGCCAATTTTCAGGGTAAGAAGTTAATTCTAATGGTATTAAATTAGTGGTGGTGGTGGTAGTACTGGTTGTTTTTGGTTTTCTTTTTCTGTCAGTCTCTCTCCTTTATTTGAGGGTCACTAGACCCAATGTGTTCCAATCAGTTCCACCACTTATTTTTTTGATGTTCACAGTGTCCCCTTTATTGCCTGTAAGAGCCAATTCACATTAATTTTTGCATTCTTTTTACATAATGCATTAGTGTTTGCTAGCTTCTTTACTTTCTGGCACAGTAAGATATCTTGTTGTGACCTTATATATTTCCCACCACAGACTGGAACCAGCTAACCTTTTAAGAAGCTTTAGTTCCAGTTAGTGGAAAACGGTACCTAGAGATCACAATCTGGGCACTAGGTGTGTTCATTACTTTTGGGTTACCATGACTTTTAGGCCTGTGCGGTGTACAGATCTAAGAAACACCCATCTTGCCTTTTTAAGAAAAATGTTCTCTCTTTTCACAATGTTGCAAATTTTCTCAATTAAGCAATGGCTAGACCATTGGCCTTCTCCGAGTATTTTCAAGAGAGGGAAATTGTATCTTATAATTTAGGTAAAAGCCCACCAACACAGAGAATAAATTGGTGGCATTAATGAAAGAATAATTTACCTTTGTTGCATGGGCATGATTTCATACAAAATTTATCATTCCCCCTAAAATCCTATCCACATTTCAACTATAGCAGTTGGGAACAAAGCTTAAACTTTGATGTATTGTTTATATAAGTCATATAGTTTTGGCTCCTTTATTCATATTTGAAATCAGACTTGTCATCACCAGGAACAAAAATTTTTTTACATAAATGGACCCTTGTTGCTTTCAAACTGGTCTTACAGATCAAGTCATAAGTGTTTAAGAAGAGCAATGATTTTTTTAAAAAGTGTTACATTTAAATAGTTATTAATTCTACTACAAGAACTGTAAAGGGTTAATGTTTGCATTACCATCCGTGTCACTGATTGATCATAAACTTAGAACAAATTTTCCATTCAAACAAAGAAACTGGGTACACACATGTACTTCCCCTTCCTTTCAAGTTCCCACTGAAATAACTAAATTGCTGCTTTTCAAAAGAATGATAGCATAATTATACTATGAGACAAGATATACATATAGACAATAGCTAAAAACTCCTGGAATATAGAAAGTAAATGGAGTCACAGCTTGTTGAGTGAAATCAGAGTATGAAAAATTGTGGCATAAACCCCAGATGCAAGAGTATCCTTCCTAAAGGAGCTCCAGAGAGGATCCGCAACACAATGAATACGACAATTGTGCCGTGAAGTGGGAACCCTCTTGAATATGCTCTTCCCATTAGCTTTCACTCACCTTTCATGAGGTTGTCTAATCTTCATAAACCTAAAGTTTATGTACGTACTTCCACAAAATCCCAAATGGGCATACATCTCATCCTACAAACTTACAACATTCTTTCCAGATAAAAAACAGAAAGGAAATTAAGACTAAATCTAACGATAATTATTTTTATATACAGATTTCCCATCTGGACCCAACTCTTGGGGTGCTATCAAATGACACATAGCAGGAGAGTTTAAGCAGCTACATAAAATCCACATGCTGAGTTTTGGGGATGAGTTCCAAGTACTAACAACATTGTGAAGCTGCCCAGTCACTGTTGTACTGCCTTGTCTTAAGTAAACTGTAGCATTTGATTAATCCAAATAGAAAAGGCTATATGATTCATGCCTTGCACTAGTCTTAGGATGTAGGGGAATTACAAGTGCAGGGTTGTGGGAAGTGGCTGCAAAGCACAGCTTTTGCAAGGGGACCTGGACATGGCCTTGGAACATACTTCCAAAAAACTCACCACGCACTGACTCAATTTGGGCCAATCCTTCTCATCTGCTGCCATTCCTGCATACCCTTCTCCCTTCCAAAGTGAGCCTATCATATCTGTTCCAGCTAAATACCCTCCTACTTGAAACAAACCTAGAAAATCTGAATAAAATATAAGCTTTTTAAATCCATAATTAATCCTACAAAAGAAGAAAGGAAATCTTTGGCACTAGGAAGAACATGTAGGATGAAAACTAGAATTAATCACGTGAGTTGACAGTGTGGATACTGTAATGGGGATAGGGGCATGTATTTCAAATTTAGGATCCTGGAGATTTATGTCTTAGTGACAAGGTAGAGACAGAAAGTAAGATAGTATGTCCTGTGTGCTGAGGAGATAAAATAACCCTCACATAATTTGGGATCCTCAGAGAGCTCAATCTTGATGAAAGGTAGGCTAGAAAGAAATTTTGCCATCCTACTTAGGAAAACAATAAGGAAATTTATATCTACCTGCAATTTGAGTAGGGAAAAATGTTGTACAGGAAGACCAAATTTCAGAAATTAATGTACTAAAAATCCTTCTAGACAGACATGCTCGATCTAGGCAACAAAAGCCCCACTGTAGATAAACTCAAAATACTAATTTCCAAAATATAGCATGGAAGAAATCTATCTCAAAGGATAGATTTGAGATGGGCAAAACCCATCAAAGAGAATATTAAGACCCTCTAGAACATCTAATAAAATTGGATAGATTCTGATCAGATTCTGATAAAGACTGTGATATGCATGCATATAAAATGATTAAAGCTATATAAGAAATAATAAAAAGTACGGGAGAAAATCACTCACTAAAAAAAGAACATTTTAAAATTTGCTTAGACACAAAAATCTAAAATCTCAAAGAACAGGCTAAAGAGAATATTGGAAATGGATGAAGACAGAATTAGTGAACTGGAAGATGTATCTGAAGAACTTACCCAGAACATAGAACAGAAAGACAAAAATATATAAAATGTGAAAAAGTAGTTAATAGAAATGTGATTTAGAGGGAGATACTGTAATACACATCTAACCAGAGTCCCAGGAGAAAAAGAGAGAGAGAAAGAAAGAGAATAGGACAGCAAATATGTTTGAAATAAGAAAGAGTGGAAGTCAAATTCATAGAGTCTAATAAATTCCAAAGAGGACAAATAACAGTAAAGCTATCTATAAACACATCATATTAAAATTTCAGAACAGCAAAAACAAAGAAAAAATCTCAACAGCATATAATTTACCTTTAGAGGAGAAACAGATTGACAGCTGACGGCTGATCATCAAGAATGGAAATGAGAAGCCCACAGAATGAAATCAGCAGTATGTTAAGAGAAAATAGCTGTAAATAGACACTTTAACAAAGAGTATGAGAAAAATCTTTTAAGAAAAAGGGAGAAAACAAAAAAAAGAGGGCATTACTAAAGGAAATATCAGGGCATTACTAAAGAAAAGTCTAAAGGATGTACTTTGAGCATTATGAAAATCATTACAAGTTGAACATAAAGATGTGACAAGGAATGAAAGTCACAGAGGGTGAAAAATATGGGGGTAAATCTAAAGAAACATTGACTTTAAAGGTAATGATTTGTGGGGTTAAATGGATAGAAATATAACATAGCAACAGCTGTATGTAGATGATTAGTGCAATTAAAATGTTTTAAGATCTTATATGATGCAGGAGTAGAATACATTGACTAAATTTAGTATTTGATTAATTTATCTTGTAATTAACAAAAACATAAAAAAAAAGAGGGCATTTGACTTCTAAACTGGTAGTACAGAACATACATGGAATAAATACCAGATGATCCAAAAAATGGTAAGAGAGGAAAAACACGTATATAGAAAAGCAAATATAAAATACAGAGGAAGGTAACACAAAATAAGGAAATTCTACAGAAAGGAAATCTAAACAACACAAAATAGAAAGAAGGAAACGAATATAAGAGAACAGAAACAAAGGAACTTGAAAAGAAATCTATAGTAAAATAATTCAAAACTCTAATATCTACTTTTTAAAAAGATTAATAAAATGAAACGTCTGATAAGACAGACCAAGAAAAAAAATGGAAAAGATAAAGAAAAAGCAGTAGTAGTTGTGAAAATGGAAATTAATTATAGATGTTGCCAATGTGAACAAGATATCATGAACAACATTATGTTAGTGAATTTGAAAATTTAGATAAAGATTTAGATGTTCTCTGAGATGCAAAGTCGTGTTACAATCTATCCAAGTCAGTCTAAAGCCAGGACCAGCTACATAATCTGCAAGGCCCAGGCAAAATGAAAACATGGGGCTCCTTATTCAAAAATGCTTAGAATTTCGAGGCAGAGACAGCAGAGATGTAAACCAGGACTGGGGCCCTTCTGAGCATGGCCCAGTGCCACTGCACCGGGAAGCTGGTCCCATCTGCGGTTGAAAACCAGACGTTACATTTCACCAGCAAACACTAACAACAGCATTTGGATTGTAAATTGCCTTGGATTTTCTCCACGACTGCTTCCCTCCATTAGTACAGATCATCAAAAATGATCGCAGCTGATTGAGAACTATATAAATGGTTTACACAATGAATAATAAATTCCAGATTAAAATGTCATTTAAAAAAAAAAAAAAAAAACTTTAACAACCCACCGGTGAATACACTTCTACCGGTATAATGAGGCTTACTTTCAGGGCAGACAAAGATGAGGCCTCTCTTTGGAAGACAGAATTCTTTGTGGATCTTGAGCTAGTTGCTGTCAACTGGATACATGGCCTCCTCTGTTTTATACAGTCTCATGCTTGAATTTTGCTATAGATGTCAGCCTAGCAGCTACTGCTGATGGTGAGGGCTCCTCCCTCCCAGTTTTCCCCACTCTGTACTTTTGGGGTAAATTTGGGAGAGTTGGGGTTGCTGGACAATGGAGTCAATAAGTATATACTGAACATCTTATTTGTACATGGAACCATCCCAACGTTTAGTGAGGGAATTCTGAGACCTTTTTTGTATCAGAATGTAGAGGACGCCTTGCCCACCACGCACACCAACTAGACCAACCTCCAAACCTGGACAAGGTTGTATTGACTAGATGAGACTAAGAGCCACTAAGAAAGATCTGAAATGGGCTATTTCTAAAGCAGCAGCATCATCCCAGGAAGAAATCCAGAGAAACCTCACAAGAGATGGTACCTGGAACATGAGCTAGAAATCTGAAGATACCTGACTTTTTCTTCCCTGTTCCGTTGCTCTTCAGCCTAAACTCACATGCCTGCGGTATCTTTTAGCTCAATGTAATGATTTCTCTTCTAATAGCACTGTGAATCTTTGAAATCCACACTCTTTAGCTTGCCTTTGTCAACAGAAGCTTAGCCTATCAGCCCCACCTGACCCCTTCCAGAAGAACAGTCACTTAACCCAAATCTGGGTCATCACGGAGCACACTGCCTTGAACTCAGGGACTGGAACATGGTCCAACTCAAGACCAGCAAGCTATATGCCTTACACCCAGCATAACACCCTGTCCAAAGTAGGTGTTCAAAAAATATTTGAGGACAATCTCAATAGCATGAATGATAGCCTTTTTCTCCACAAAAATGTTTAGTACTTTTTTAGGAAATATATTCCCATTCTGGCTTTTAAGGGTTAGAGAACTCAATTCATCTCTTAATGCTTAAGCATATATTCCCTTCAGCTATTTTAAAAAGTTTTCTTGTACTGTGATAGAACAATTTTTTGGCACTCTATTTTAACTTGTTGTGTAATTATTTTTGCTGTCTTTTTTCTTCAATTAAAACTAAACTCATAGAGGACAGAAAACAAGTTTATGATTTTGTAAATCCCCCCACGGTAACCCAATGGAACAGATATTTCATAGATACTCCCTTTGATTTCTGATTCTGCGGCACACAGCTGTTCTTTGTTCAATTTTGTCACCTTCCCCACCTTTGTCCCATCAGATATTCCTGGACTCACATGGCATTTTTAAATGTCCACTTTAATATTTTAAAAATTGAAGCTATCTTGAAAAATAACGTGAACAGAAAGCAAATGACTGAAATAGATGCTTAACACTTAAAATAGATGTTTAACACTTAAAAAAACAGAATGGAGAATACTATTAATAGAATAAACCTCTGAGTGTAGCAAAAGTCTAACATGGTCAAGAACAAAACACATCAACTTCAAGACGGGGAGGGAGGCCCATGGGACTTGGGCACTGTGACTTCTTATTTCTTAACAAAGCAAACAAACAAAAAAAATGGTCTGGAAGCAACTATTACAACATGTAACATTTTAAAATCTGGATGGTAGATTATAATATGTAAAATGTTTTATTCTAAAATATTGTTATAATTGTTTGAGAAGCCACTGAAAATATTGGGCCGAGAGAGAAATCGACCTTATCCAATAGCCAGACTGTATGAATACAACACAACCAGGAGCTTCTATTTTGAAATGAAAGGTGATGAGGGAGATGTGACCACAGGGTCCCCGTCCCATTATGAATGGCAGTCACATCCCTACAGCACAGGGAAGAGAACCAAGGCCCTTTCCCTGCCTTAATCTTTTCTACACACCATACCCTTAGGAGGAACCATTTGCTTTTATTTAAGTCTTCCATGTGAAACCTCAGCCTGTATGAATTCCTAATTTTGACTGCTTCCCCTTGGTTCCCTCACTCTCCGTGGAAAAACAATTTAAAAATATTACCATCCGATGGCCTTAAGATACCATGATGTCATATCATATGCAAGTGAATAAGACAAAGAGATGAATGCCACCATCGGAAAAAAACAGGCAAAGTACAAGAATTGATAACTCTCCAAGGTAATACAACTAGTTAATAAGACCATAAAAAATTAAATTTAATTAAAACCTCGAGATGTTCTTTAAGCAGTTAGATTGGCAAAGACTAAAAACACAAGAAGAATACTGCAAGTTGGTGAGATGCGCTCTCATAGAGAGCTAAGAAGAATGTACGTGGACGAAAAGCTTTCTAAGATTCTGAAGAGGGCTTCACCCCTTGAAACTAGTACTCCCACCTCCAGAAATTCCTCCTAAAAAAAATTCATCACAACATTATTTATTGTAACAAATGAACAAATTAAAATGAGTTATATGGTCAATCCTAGGAGAATGAATACATGAATTATTATATGATTATGGCATGGAATATTTCGCCATCAGCATGCTCATTAAAAATGCTCAGAAGAAAAATTCATGCTATACCATGAATTAAAATAAATAGTAGACCAGAAACCAAACAGAGCATAATCTTGACATTGTGTAAAATTATATGTATTAACATAAAATAAAAATTAAATCTAAATGTGTTGGAATGGTACCTCTGGTGGCTTTGAGTAGAAGGATTATGAAGTTTTTTTAATATATTTTTTTTCCCTCTTTTTTCCAAGTTTTCTATATTGGATTACATTTTATAATTCAGGAACACCAAATAAACGCTATCTTTAAAAGAGAAGGAGAAGTCGCTATTGCCCAAAAACATCTACCCAGGCAATTTCAAATCTAATTCCCTGGAAACATAGGTCAGCGAGTCAGATATGCCTTAGCTTAGCAAGTTGCCTTGTTAAAATCTCCTGTGATCAGGAGTTGTTGGGTGCTCTCTGGCCCTAGCTAAACACTGCAGGAAGAATTCCTGACCCTATGCCCTCTATAAGATACCAGGGCTGGCCACCATCTCTAGGCAGTTTTTTCAATCTCTGCTAGGGTAGACTGAGGCAGAAGATCCATTTTTTTCACCTATGTGTGTTACATTCCTTTTTAAATCCAGTTCACTTAATGTGGTGAGTTGGACCCATCCCTCTTGTGGACCACTGAGCGAGGAGTCACTGCTGTACCCTGCCTCTGATTGCCTAAGAAGGCCACACTCTGCTTTGAAGATTGCTGTAACTAAAAAATGAATGATTCAGTCCTGAGAGTTTCATCTCAAGAAACGTCTACCGGTGGTGGTGGATGTGGTCGTTCCAACGTGTTCAAGACACTCTTAAAATGGAAACCACGTCTAGCAACACTTGTCTCCTTGGGTGGCTTTATCTCAGAACTGCCACAGCAGCAAAAGAGCTAAAACACAGCTCGCTGGAAAACCTCATCACGGAGGGAGTAGGAAATTAAACGTGATAAACATTTTCCCTTCCTATTAGGATATAAATATGCAAGAGAAAAATTCTGTCTCTGGAGTCCTAGGTTTGCCCGAAACAAACTTTATATTGGAAATCAGATACTAAGGTGAAAGCAGCTAGATCTTTTGCATTTCCACCACAACCCAGCTTCTAACCTTAGCCTCATGTTAAGTCAGGATTCCAGGCATAGCTGGCATACTTGGGTTTGTCTGGGTAAGGGAAATGGTCAAATGGTATTAGTCAAATTCCTGCATACCTAGAGTCTCATACCGGTGTGCCAAATACATTAGGAAGAAAGTGGGTATCTGCTTACAAAGCCAATAATCTACTGTGGGAGGAGAGTTTGGGGTGGGCTGCGGGGGAAGGCTGGTCTAAGGGAGCGGAATTGGAGGGCTGGCAAGGATGATGAGGATGAGGCAGTGAATAGCAGACATTCTCTTAAAGGGCCAGACAGTAAGTATTTTGGGCTTTCTCAGCCAAGAGGTAAAATGAAAGCTGTCACATGGATCCCAATAAAACCATTTAAATGTAACCATTCAAAACATAAAAACCATGGTTCATAGGGCCATGAAAAAGAGAAAAAAAACAGGCTGGTCTTGGCCCTAGGGCCTCCGTTTGTGGCCCCCTGGCTAGGACAGGTGATGGAGCCCTGTGCTGAGGGAGGGTGGCTCAGTCCCACCTTCTCTACGTGTGACTTTCATGTAAATGTTTTTCTTCTCTCAAATGAGGAAAATACTAGGTCTCCCTAATTACTCAACACAAATGTTTTCGAAGATCCAGGGAGGGAGGGAACAAATGTGAAAGAAGTGAGATTGGTTTACAATTTCCACACCAGCACAAGGTATTGCTGTGAACACTGCTACTCACCCACGAGCGAGTCCAATCATGAAAAACCTGACAATGCCATCTCAACTGCAAACGGCCACAAAGGATTAAAATATATGCTGAATACTCCCCCATAAAGATTGGCAGAAGGGTGTATTCCATTAAGATGACACGAGAAATGGCCCAGCAACCACCATCTAGACCGAGGATTAGAGATGGGAAGAATGTGTAGAAATTGGCTCTAAGCCCCAAGAATATCTTTTTGTCCGCAAACCCCACCCATTCCCCCTCCATTTTCCTGTGCGCTTTCTTGAAGCTGACCCTGTATTCTGACCACGCATCCAAAAGACAAATGCACAGAGCTTCCCAATGTGGCAATACGGTGTGTATAGGAAATTCTAACTCGGACTTGGCCTAATACTTCTTGAACATAGCAGGCACTAAAAACATGCATGTTGAATTTAATTCAGCTGACACTCTCTGCTTGGAAGCAGCAGATTACAAATACAGACCGGGTGAGATTACTTATTTGCTCAATTTCACAGATTATTGAAAAGTGGAGAACAACAACAACAACATTGTTTTTCATTCTGATGAAACTGAAAAAAAATTTCTCCAGAGCTCAATAGCTGCTAATGCTAATGTCCCAAAGCAGGCAACGACAAAATTTTCTCAGGAGCAATGTTTTCTCGGGGATTTTCCTCTATTTGAAATGATACAATATTAACTAATGACTAAATACATGGCAATTACCCTCCAATAGATTCATGCTCTGTCTTGGAAAGAATATAATATTCAATGTATTTGTCAGCTTTGGTTCATAAGCAGAGTTCTTGCTTTCTGGCTTCTGGTTCCATATTTAATAAGTATTAAAAGGTATTTTACCAAAAATAAATAAATAAATAAGACTTAAAATGAACAAAATGGAGAGTTTGGCCATGAAAACTGCCCATTGAACATACATATAATTGGCTTTATTATTTGCATTTCTTAATTACTCTAAGAATTAGTTCTTAGATTCTATCTCCATCTATTTTCTCCTGAGTCCTTGTGGATGCCTGTATTTCATAAATTGCAACTGACTTTCAAATTACTTATAAACTTTGTAACAACCTGAAGTTTTCCTCCTCCCTAGATTGCCACGAACCCCTCTGCTTTTCCAGCCTCCAGATACACAAGGTGTAACTCTCATGCTGGTGGAAAAGCAGACGTTTGAAATCACTCTTGCACAATCTCTGACTTCACACCACTGCGGAAGGGAGAACGCATGCAAATGCATTTGACCTGCTCATCCGCATCATCCCTCCGTCATTCCATTCCTGCATCACACAACCGGTTTATTCGTCATAACCACCCACAGGATATGCAAGCATCAATCGGTTTATTCGTCATAACCACCCACAGGATATGCAAGCATCAATCGCTCCGTGTTGACTCCCCAATCGTGGCAAATAAATGATCAAGATCAATTCGAATACTTGACACTTCTTCCATTTCAAAAAATAAAAGGATCAATTTTAAGCCTTTCATTACTGTCCCTAAGAGGAGGAGAAGGGAAATTGAAGGAGCTGCCAATAAAGAAAATTCCTTTAGGATGCCTTGATTTAAACAGAGGGTATCGGCAGACACAACTGGAGGTACCCATATTTTTATTTTTTAATTAAAACTTAAAAAACAAACATGATTCAAACTGTAGATTTTACCCTCAGCCACTGGGGAATTACTTAAAAGGAAAATCATAGGTAACTTGATTAAAAAAAAAGAAAAGAAGGAAACAAAGAAGGAAGGGAGGGAGGAAGAAAGGAAGGAAGGGAGGGGAGAAGGAAAGGAGGGAAGGAGGGAGGGAGGGGTAACTGTTCAAAGGCATAGGTATACTTCTTAAAGAACACTTTCTAAAGATGCCAGATGAGAACAGTTACCTCCCAAAATTCAAACCCAATAAAGTCAAATCTCAATTTCTTTCTAGCCCATTGCACAGAAAGACAAGACACTATTCTTAAATTGTTTAGGCTGTAAAAATTCCAGGGTCGTTACTTTCACCGATCATTCTGAAATGTGTAAATATGCATCTATAATTTGTAAATATGCATTAGGCCAGAGGGGTGTGCGTGTGGGGGGGGGGGGGGCCGGGGAATGGTCAGGCAGTACAGTTCCTAGCTGGTGTCGATGCTATGGTGTGGAGTTTAGGTTCCCAAAGGACAGTGTCCCTCAGTCCTCATTTTCTCAGCCAGGCTCAAAAATATCCCACCCCACTGTAGGAGAAGAAACAAAAGAAGGATTTGTATTTTTCTTAGGGAGCCCTCACTCTGGATTTTTCAGGGGCCCAAGGACCCACATTTACTAGCATTTACTTTAGAGGAGAAAAGTAACGATTCAGGCTTCAACGGGAAATGGTGGGGGCCCAGATGTGATGGATTTATTTTCACTCCAGAATGAAAATCCAACGCCATCCCTCACAAAAAGAGATGGTTTCACGCCTGCATCACTGTTTTCTTTCTGAGTGCCGTGTACCTCTTTTTTTCACACACGTGTGAATGGAGGCTACAGAAAGGCATGTTTGGGAGAGGATCACCATACAGAAACATTGTGCATCACCCCCCAACCCTGCTTCCTATGTTTCTCACTCTGAAAATGCGTGACTTTTCTAGGAAGAAAAGCACACAAAGGCATCTTTTGGTTGTTGTTTACCCACTGGAAAAACAAGCAGTTGTTGAAGTGAAACACTAAATTAAAGGATCAACCTGTTAGCACCAAATTTACAAAATTATTTTTCCCATTCCTCTAACATTCCTGAATTTACAGTAAAATTGAATTAATGAGTACTTTGTTAAAGAAACAGGATGATAAATAGTCTCCCAGTAAAAATGATCAGACTGAAAAAGACAAGGATTATTCAATATCTTAGCAGGGAACAAATACATTTATTTTCTTAGCACTAGTTTAGGATGCTGTTTATTGGGTGAGAAAAATTTTGGCTTAGATACATATATTGTCAATTGAAAGGACTGTCAAAAGCCAGGGGGTTGGCTGAGAAGCCAAGTCACTGTATTTCAGGGCTTAGGAGAGCAGGGCAGCCTCCCACGACAGGAAGACTGAAACAACCTTTCTCTTGTGTCTGGTGGAGCCTTTGTCAGCCGCTGCTGGAACCTCAACGTGAGCAGAAAGAGCTGAAACATCAACTCAAGCTGTCACCCTTGTGCTAGGTGTCATAAATCCAGATTAAATCTGGTTGCCGGTATTGTTTTGTTTGTGAACATCAGGAACTAGAAAGAAGGTTAGAAAAAGAGTTTTGGTTTTCGAATTTTTGATTGTTGTCCATAAGCACCCCTGGTTCTTCTTGGGTGGACCGGGCAGTCATTTCATCATTCAACAAACCTTTTTCGAGGCGTGGGGACTATGTCAGGATGGGCAAGACAGATGTGGGCGAGAAGAGGCTCACTGACTTCTGAGGGCTTAAAGTTTCCCCTGAAACAGACCTGAATAAAGAAATCCTTTTGTCTTGAGCATTGTAGATGTTTTGGGGGACAAAGAGCTGTTTCCCCTCAGATCATACATAGTAAAACACAATATTCATTAATAATTTTTTCGTTTTGTTTTATTCATCTTTTCCATACGAAATATACACCTGCATGAAAAATATTAAATAATTTTTTGGAAATGAAATAAACTTGAACCAGATGAAACACAACTTCTGAAACCTAAGGTGATATTGAAGCAGCCACTTACTATTCTGTGATTGAAAAGAAAACACCTCCTCAAATTACCCACTGAAGGGCTGATTAGAAGTTTCTGGCAATTGTGTGCAAACAAAGTCAGGATTCTCAATTTATACTTCATTTAAACTGACATTCTAACATAGTATTTTGTTTAAGGATCATTTTGGGGGGGTTTTTTTAACATTTAAAGCCAATTTAATAATTTAGGGGTTGTTTCTGTATCCTCCATCACCCAATTTTATTATTTTGAAGATGGTAAAATAAGATTCTAAAAATATAAGTGGTTTTTTTCCTAAGTATTTTAAATCCCCTACAGAATGAATACACACACACACACACACACATGCACACACACATATGAAACTTCTGAGTTGTTACAGGTTATCTGGTCAAGCCATCTTTGGGTTATATTATACACTATAAAATAATTCATTAATAATGCTGAAAGACAGCAATTGTACATGTTTTTCTAGTTTATAAACCAAGATGGATTTAGGTTTGTAAATATTTGGTGATTACACCAACTGAGCATGGTGGAGAATTTTGGGAAACTAAAAGCAATTAAAAACTACATATACATAAAAAAAAAAGGTATTTGGGGAGAAATTCCTACCTAGGCTTTTTGACACTTGCAATGATTTTCTTTTTAAATGTGGTGTTTTAAAATTTTAATTTAGTTAAAGAAAACTCAACCCCAAAAAGCTGCTCTATTGCACTGAAACCTCATGAGGCAAGCTTCAGTCCTGAGCAGACAAAAGCAGCTGCATTTATAAACCCTTGGAAAAAGGGTTTATAATGCAAACGCTGCCGTGACCTTAACTCCAGAGGTGCAAACACGCTGCTGTAATAGGAAAATTATGCATTAAAACAGAATGGGGTTCCCAGAATGTTTTAAGATTTCTATTTGATCATGTTTTGTAGCTTTTCCAGTCTCAAATAATAAAACGTGTGCAGTTGAATGAGAAGGAAGCTTCTGTTTCCCCAAAACACTTAAAATGAGTGAAATGTATGGTATGTCAATGATATTGCAATAAAGCTGTTTAAAAACAAAAGGAGATGTATTTCTTCGCAAAAAGGAATTTGAGAGGGTGTGAGGGGCATCCTGTTACTGGTCAGTAAATAAGGACTGCTTGGTGACCAGGGATTTTTTGAACTACAAGGTAATTCAGTAAAGGATTCTGACATTTGCAAATGTGAAATGAAATTAGCTGTTTTGTGAAAGTAGCGAAACACATGCTTTAAACATGGTGTAACAATTTGCTTTTGATAGCACTGAAAAATAATGAATTCAGTTTGGAATAATTTTCTAAAGCCTGTAAAGGAAATATGAGAAAGGGAAGGAAGGAAGGGAGGGAGGCAGGGAGAGAGGGAGGGAGGGAAATGGAAGGAAGGCAGTAGGGAGGGAGGAAGGAAGGAGCATTCCAAAAGAGAAGATACAAAGAATGACACTGGGAAAAAAAAAAAAAAAAGGAAACAAAATTCGATGAAATGTGAAAAAAGGAAAGAGAGGATGAGGGGATATTTCCAGTGAAACTCCCACCATTCTATTATTTAGAGAGAAGAAAATTGTAACAGAGTAGGAGATTTTCTAAGATAAAAGACTAATAACATACCAAAGTGGAGGATGTAATTCTCTTAGAATTGGGGAAACAGAAGAGATTCTAGATTTCAGAAGATTAAACATCGGTATTCTGTGACACAGAAAACCAAATCCAGAATTTCATAATTGTCTGTGGGACAAGACAATTTTGCCAGAATCTGCAGTAGCTGTGTCTTTAGAAGAAGTTGAGGTTCCCGTGGAACATGAAGAATGCCTTTCCCCAAGCTCGGATCCACCCAGAGCTTCTGCTCAGGGTTTTTCCTTACGGTTCAAAAGAGAGATAAACATCGGGGTAAAATAATAAGAAAGAAAGAAATGCTGACTCCTTATCTATGTTCATTTACACAAAGAAAATCAAATGTGTTTTTAGTTTCTGCTTTTGTTCTTTTGAGGTGAGGCAGAAGTCTGAGATTCATGATGCACAGTACACTTCCTAGAAAAGCAGCTGCAGTTTCTAGAAGCAGGATGGTTGTGATTTGCTCCTTTGGAACAAAGGTGACTTCCTTTATAGGAGAGTAAAGGTGGCAGAAATCGTCCAGGTACAGGGAAGGTGAGACCTTGGTCTTCCCTAAACATGAGGGAAGGGCCATATAAGGCCCTTACAGGGTTTCCAAATGGGGAGTCATAGCTACTTTGAAAGGTTTCTGTAGGAGCCATCCTATGAAGATTCTGTGCCCCATTTAACTGGGCATGGTTTCAGGATTGGGGCCCGCATCTGGGCATCTCCTGAACAGTGTTATATAAATAACCCTGGGTCCATTAATCTCTCAGAAACAGTAGAGGACTGTTTCATCAGCTCTTGTCGCTGATGCAGGGGGAGGGTGCGGTCCCAGCACTACTAATGTCCTAATAAAATCAGCCTCTGGCATCTGAACCCTAACCTCTTTGACACCCTCTGCACACTGCTGTTTTCTATTAGAACTTTTCTTTAGATCCAAAGATCAAGTGATACAATGAATCTGGGCTTTCTGCTACCTCCATCTTCCATTACTGCAAATGAAGAGCGAAAACGTTCACGTCTGTGTCATGTCCTGAGTGGTATCTACGTCTGCAAAGAAAAGAAGAAGCATGCTTCCCGACAAAGCAAAGGACAAAGAACAGGTGTGAACAGAGGGAGGCTCTCTAGCAACGTTTTCACACGTGAAGGTAAAAATGAAGTTGGCAATAGAGGCTCAGTTTGGGCAGGAACGTCTCTCACTGGTCATCCTGCCATTTAAAAATAAAATTCAAAGGTTTGCATGTGACGTGCAAACAATTCAGATTCCGACCAAAATTTTCCCAGGAGTGGACAGACTTCCAGCTCTGAAATAGATCTTCTTGTTTTGAACATACCATTTCTTTTTCATGTTGGTTTTTTGAAAGATGTAAACACTATTAGGTCCTCTTTTTCCTCGTGTTTTTTTTTTTTTTTTTTTTTTTTTCCTAGAGTAAAAGCTTAAAAGGGAAAATGAAAAGATCCTACAGCTACTATATATCTAAGAGCAAAGCTAACACTGAAGGGGAATACATGTTTCCACTTTTATTGCTTTTTCTCTCAGGGCTGAAATCAGGGAAGATCTTAAAGGATCTTATTTCTCAGCTCTTTTTGTTGGAATCTGGAAGCTTTGACTGATCCATAGGAGAAAGACTCGGTAGCCTTGCCTCACCTTTATGAATAGGAAGTGTGTCTGCTGAGTTTGTACAATGAAGACTGGCCTGAGTAGGATAACTTTTTCTTTCCAGTCTGAAATGGGATCCTCTCTTTGAACAAACTCCACCAAACAATTTGATCAAGGTAGCAAAGCTATAAAAAATATATATATATAAAGCTTGCCACAATGAGGGGCCCAGGGCAGGAATCTGACCTAGAGGAAGGGTGGAGGGAAAGGAAGAAATAGATAAATGGAAGGTGCATGTCCCAAGACAATTGCTGAGAAGAGACCAGGGCTAGAATGGCCAGGGATGGTGCAGGTGACAGGGCTTAGTCAGGGACCAAGAGAAGGGATTCCCAATCTCATGAGGAGAAACAGGACAAGCACCCGTCTATGGCAGAGCCCTGTCAAAAAAGTGGAAACATTTCTGAAAACAAAGCCTCAACTAGTGCTTTGCAACATTGGTATTTTTCTCAAAAGGGCTGGTAATGGGTGCTGGGCAGTTGCCTTCTAATATATAAACCACCAAAGTCCTTCTATAAATGATGGGATACAGGCCAGATGTACAATAAAATCAATCTCTGTTTACAATTACATGTCAATTACAGGGTCCCTCCAAATCACGCATTGAAAAGAGTTCAGAAGATACGGCTCAAACACAGTGTTAACATTCTAAATATTCAATGGCTGCTTCACATCAGCTCAGAACCAAATCTAGGATCTCAGCTGTATTTGCAGAGACATAATTTTATGCGGCTCGGGTTGAGCACAAGAAGTACAGTGATACAGAGACAGAACAGGGACTGACACTTGCAGAAACACCTTCCAAGCATGTAGATACAAATAAAAGACATAGCAGAACAAATCGTAGCCGTTCACTCCAGCTACAGTTTTATAATTTCAATGCTTGTATGTTACCTCTATGATGCATTTTTAAACTAGTAATATTGAAAATCTGAAGCTTGAAGTCGGTTGAAGGAAGAGATTTGTGTGGTTTCATACCAGGATGGTTCAGGGGAGACATAAAAGCGACATGAAATTTTAAATACAATTATTTTAGATTAGAATATTTGGATTGAAAGATCTAGAGGGTATTGTTTTTGATAAGACGGTCCCACTTGACAAGGGCTGTCACCACTGGGGCCTCTCTGTTGTCAACTAAAGATGAAAGGCCATCAGAAAGAATTAACTTCAGCTTTTAAACAGTTTGAAAATGTCAGAGAGGTCACAGAAGATCTATTTCTTTATATGGCATATTTACCTGATGAGCTTTTGGGTGCTTTTCCTTTCCATTCAAGTTAGTCTAAAATCATGGTAATTGATCACAGGTTAATGACAGCTGACAAGAAAACACTATGATTGGCTGAGGTCTGTGTCAATCATAGCTGTTTCAGATCTATGCAGATCTTCTAATAGCAGTAATTGGCAACTATGGGGGGGAAAAAAAAAAAAAAACCCTGCTAGGTGTCCTTTTGCATTTTCCATAGCTATTTACTTGGTTTTCAGTTACATGGAAGCCAATTTAAAAGCTTTTATAACTCACACCTCACTACTGGACCTATTGTTCCTGTGTTCTCCTGGGGACGCTCACTAGTCATTGCAAAATTCAATACACACACACACACACACACACACACACAATGCATGTCAACGTTCAATGTAAATATTGGCGTGTGTGTTTAAAAAAAAGAAAGAAAAAAGAAATCTCAGATGTTATTTATGATCACCTTAGTAAATTCTTTTGAAAGACACATCCGATTTAATATGATGAGGAAGTTCAGTTTCATTTTAAACAACACGAGGCCTGAAGGTGATTTCCCATTTCTAACGTGCATGCCTCCTTCCAAAGAGGAAAGTGGTAAGTTAAAGCAAGTTCAAGTGCCATTGTAGCAAGCTAATTCCCTTTTTCCACACGCGATTCAGAGAGAAAGGTCAAGTCCGCTGTCACTTCCCTCTAACGGATGCTCAGGGTCTGTGTGCACTGAGCATGATCTATTTAAAAGAAGCCAAGCGCTCGGCCATTCTCTGCGTCAACTGTATTAACTATACACCCTCCGTCTCAGGCTGAAATGAGAGATTAGGTGCAGAGGAGTTTGTAAACAGAAAAGACACAAAGTTCTTTCGGCTCCAAACCAAACATGTATTTCTCCACCATTTTGAAATGGAAGTAACTAACTCCTGTGACGGGAAGAAAGCGGCTCTGTCGTCAGCTGTGATTTATACGATGCGAGGCTTACAGCTCCGGGATCTGGCTGCCAACCACACGGGGGCTGACTCCTGATCAAGCCCTGACAATGAGGTGAGGGACACCCAAAAGGGCAAATCAAAGGCACCAAATACTTAAGACCAACACAAGATGTGACTTCTTCTCAGAGAAGTTGCTGAAATACGCACCGGGCGTTACCTAGGTATAGATGAACATACAATATAATTATCTGTATTCTAAATAGATAGTCCTCATAACTTATACAACATAAGAAAAACCTATGAAAAAACAATATCAAGAACACTGACCATCTCCTTCAGTGCCTTTTTTTTTTTTTTTAAACCGGGAGATAAATCTCTACAATGTACTTAACAGCTATTTCTATAGGAGATACACATGCTTGAAAAAAATTGTCTGTTCATTAAAATTTCTAGAAAAAATAAATGCAGTCATTTGAGCTATTATTAGTCAAATGCATTGTCTTTGTTGGAACTGTGTGTGCAGAAGAAAATCGCTGAAAAAACATCCTTGATAGGAAATCATGTTATCAAAGAGTAGACCGTAGAGGGAGGATTCTAAAAATGTTAACCTGTAAAAAAAAAATCTCATTCGAATCTTTAGAATTGACATATTTTCTGGGCAGGAGAATGACAGCACCTCCCTTCAGCTACCCAGATGCTGTGCCTTCCAACTCAGATAGTCTCACTTGGGTGTCTTAAATAATGTCCTTGTCATCTCTCTTTGACTCCCAGGGCAGTGGCCGCCCATGAACTTCCCCTGGCTCTGCACATTGGCCTACGAGGCAACAAAGCTACTTCTAAGTCATTAACGTCCTGGTACTGTCAGATCACTCATAACAGAAAATCCATGCAACCCACAGGGCCTCCTTTTGCCTGGCAAATGAATTTGTTACAACTGGACACTTAGTGTGGTCCGACGTCTATTCAGTCAATAATGATCATTCTCACATTCCACAGTTAGTGCAGTTCTCTTCTCTGAGTTATCCGAGAATCTCGGGCTCTCAGAGGCAAGATGTCCAGCATTGTATAGTGGTGCTTTTGAACACCTTCTGGTGATTCTCCACCACATTAAATTCCAACACATCCTGGAATTAGAAAATTTCATCTAGTTGCACACACAAAGCTAGAGCGTATATATGAGATCTTTTGCTATGAGACAAGCACTCAGCCAGGTGCTTTGCATGTTTCGTGTAATTTTTTTTTTATACCTGAAAAAGACTCCTCTTGATGGAGATGGTTTTGAAATTGTAAAAAGATAAAACACGCTCTGCTAAAGCTCTGAAGGTGAAGCACAGCCCCCAAACTAAGGTTGGCCCCAAAGAGGCCAGATGGACAGATTTGATCGTTGGTGCCAATGGATTCAATCCTGGATGCCCATTTTCTGCTGTTCTCCCTCAGTAGTTTAGACAATCACATTTTCTGAATCAGAATAGTGGCCTACTTTGTGCTAAGGGGCATGAGATGGAATGGAACCACAGCTTGTCACAGAGGACTACCATGCATAATTTAGAGGATGCTTATGGGGTGAAAAAAAGAAAAGTGTATTTTAAATCGGGAAGGACCTAGTCTATGAAAACTTTGACCAGCTCCCACATCAATAGGTGCTTAAGATAGCAAGATAAGGAAAATTAATTATAAAAGCTATCTTATGAGAAGATGTAAGACAAGGACAACATCAAAATTCTGCCAAAGCTATACAACAATTTTTAAAAATGAGAACTAAGAGGAGAAACTAGTTTTAAAAATAAGAATACAGTTCTGTAAAGCTACTGGCATTTCTATCAATAGCCTTACCTTTCTTAAACTCAGAGAGTCAATGTTCTTTCAATGCCTCACGGTGAACACCCTATAATGTTTGTAGTCCTCAGCTTCCCTATCCAGATTTATTTCCACCTCTTCCTGATACCCAGGTTCAGGTGCAAACTGCAGGATATTTCTCACCTATGGCCTCACCTGTGACTCCCACCAGCAATGCTCCATCTCCTGCCTACTAACTCTACCCACCCCCCCTTACCCACAAAACTATGACTGGCTCCCATAGAAGTCTCTATTCTACACCTGAAATTTTCCTCATGTGATGCCCTATTAATCCTACTGTCAGTTATTTTTCTAAATGTAGGAGCATGCCTTGTATTTCTTCTATACCTCCAAAATTCCTAGCACCGTAGTAGGCTTTCTTTTTTTTTTTTTGAGAGACAGGGTATTGCTCTATGTTGCCCAGGCTGGACTTGAACTCCTGGGCTCAAGGGATCCTCCCAGGTAGCTGGTGCTGCAGGCACACACCACCATAGCAGCTCATAGTAGGCTTCAGTAAATATTTAGTCATTATCCGGTTGATTAATTTAACCCACAAGCTACCTTTAAATTTCCAGAGCTACAATTGCATTTGATGGGTGCGGCACCCAGGATACTGGAGATAGCCTAAAAAGAATGTTCTGTTTTGGTAGCAATTTAAGAACAAAAGAACAAAATCACAAGTGTAATAGCACACATCTGTTTCTCAGGTTGAGATTTATAAAGGGAAGCATTGACTTCAAGTGTCAAACAAACATAAATATTGCTCTTAGGGCAATAAATGAAAACAAAACCAAAAGGCTTTGACAACATTTCCACTGGGTGGCTATCACTCATCAACTCCACTCTTTGTTGTAAAGTAATCCTGAAGCTTCAGGAGCTGTCAGGGGTGGAGGTACAGGAGATAGCAACAATGTCTCAACAGCTGGGACTGAATGACTATGAGCTCACAGAGCTTTCCCATTAGACCTGATGCAATGTAAGATGGCAGCTATAAGTTTGTTCAATGTTCTGTGGGGTTACCTTTTCCTTCCCAAGTTCAGCACTGATTCTTCCCCGCTTCGTGAAGGCAATACTTTAGAGACCAAAGGTAGTTGAGCTGCATCTTCATTTATTAATTGCTCTTTATTCAACTTTTGATAATCTCTTCAAAACTATCTAAGGTACCGTTCCAGATATTATAACATTGGCCAAAAATGAAGAGCAAACATTTGAAAACAGCTCAACATTCAGAATTAGCAGACGCGTGGGAGATGGTTGAGCAGAGAAGAAATGGATCAGACCTTTGAGGGAGGCACACCTGAGTGGGAATGCAACCCAGAACCTCGGGTGATTTTAAGCAAATCGTTACACCTCCCTGCACCTTGATCTCCTCCTGGGAAAAATGGGGGTCACAGAATCCATCTTACAGGGTGCCTGTGATTACTAAACATAATACTGGATTTTAGCTGCCTAGCACCAGGGACCATTATTAAGGGAGGAAGTGACATTGAGGAAGGAGTTAGAAAGGAAATCCTACTTTTATAAGGTCTATAGCTCTCCCTCCATTTTGTCCCGACTCATTATCTCCTGCAGGAGCGCAGACTCCTAATTGTCTCTCTTCTGCAGCGTTACCTACTATTCTTCCCCATTTAGACTTGCCAAACTGCCAAATTTCTAGGTCTCGACAAAGCACGGCTGGATAAAACAAATATTTCATTAACAATCTGTCCCCAGGTGCTACAAATGTTCCACCTGAAATGAAAGTAGAAATTCATATGGTCTTCCCCTCCAGCAGTCTCATTCTCTGGCAAAATAGAGGTTTAATTAAGGTCAAATCTCCCAAGCCATAGCCGAGGATGGATTTAGGTCAGTTGAAACAGATATTCTAGTTAATTTGATCTAAATGGTTGTGTTTATTTGGGGAGGGAAGGAAAAATGGAGGCTCCTGCCTAGTCTAGCAAGGGGAGGAATAGGCAATATCCAAAGTTTGAACATGTCTCAGGAAAATAGCTCCTACGAATTTAGAAAACAACAAAAATATGTCTGCACAATTCTCCACTCCAGGTTAAATATCTATGATAACAGATTATTAGCATATTCTTGGTAATGCCAAGAAGGAGAAAGATTTGATCAGCTTCAAGACCCCGGATCTTCAATTAAAAATGACCTGAAATCTTCCACGGAACAACTTAGGCATCTCAGAGGAAAAAATAGATACATAAAGCAGAGAACCAGACGCAGCACAGGATAGGAGGATTTAAAATGTCATCAGAGCCAAGCATTTCTTCAGTAAATTCTAAAGCAGAAGAATTCTACATCAATGGGAGACTGGAGAAATGAACACATCTCGTCCCTGGGACTTAAGTTCTTGCTATTATTCTTCATTTTCACTCCGTTTCTGTCTCAAGCTCTTCAGATACTTCCTGTTCACTCATCTCATCACTTCCCTCAACAGGGCTCTACAGTTTGAGTCACAGAACAAAAAGTTCTATGACTCAAACAGGCTTCTTCTGCTTACTGGAACTCTGTTTATGAACCAGGATGCACACAAAAAATAGCATCTTAATTTAGCAACAGATCTATGTTTCGTGAAGTCTGGAGCTGATAGAATTTGGAGAAATTGTCTATAAGAAAAGGATATGGAATTAGGTCCCAACATTAATATTTACTTAAAATGAGAAATAAACCACAACAAAGAGCTGAGGCCTTGGACACTCCAATCCCTGTCTTCTGAGATTTCTGCATGCTTCCTGGTGACACCCTGGCATCCCCTCCCCACCTGGAGCCCTCCACAACTCCCAGAAGCTCTAAGGACCCCATGCAAGCGAGGGACCCTGTAGCCTCAGGCTCGTTCACATCACAGTAAACCCGCTCTTCTAATTTACCTAAAATAAACATGAGAAATGTGAACATCTATCCCCTGCCTCCCTGCGCCGCCCCCATGGGTACCTGGCAGACATATTTTACACTTAAAGAAAATGTCCATTGTTTCTACTCTAGTACTTGGTGGTGATCTATGTTTTTTTTTTTTAATCCCTGTCCAAAAGTGAGACAACATATTACAAAACAAGTTGCCTAATTGTAAAATTCAGAAGGGCACATTACATTTTTAAAGTGTAACATATTTTTTCCATCTAATTCAAAACTGTGAATGTTAAACTTAAAGACTCTTTCCAGCTTCTGTTAGTGACAGACAGAGCTCCCCAAGGGGTGGCTGCCTTCAAAGACAGGTAAATGAGGGCCCATATAAAACAGCCAAGTATTGATGTTGTAGTAAAATTCCAGAAAAATACATTGGCAGACAAGTAAATTTGTCACTAATAATTTAATGTAATTTCCCTAAAATGGAGGTAATAGGTACTCAGGGAATACACCTCCCGGGTTTACATCAAATGTGCATGTGGAAAATCATGAAATAATATTTTTTTAAATGTAGATGCTTTGTCTGACATGTTGGTTTATGACGAAAATTATTCTTCCAAAATGAAAATGGGGAGGGGAAAATATAACGTCCCCAATCCATGTATCCTTTAGCTTCCAAACCTTTCCTAGTGGTGGCAGTTGAGCAACCATGACTGACTGGAAGCCGGGAACATTTGTTTGCATTTTATTTCCCCCTTAAAATGATGTACTACAATTACCAAATATTAATGAACCAATCATGTTGCAAATAGTATTTCCTGTGTCACTCTGAGTTATAGAATCTAATATTGGGCTCATTTGAAACATTCCAAAGTTGCATATTTTTTTCCCCTTTGCAAAGTGACAGCTCAAATTGTGTTTAGTTGCAACCGCCCAACCATGAGCAAATCAAGTATAAAAATTTCATTTTGTCTAAGTGTTAATGCAATTTTTTAAGCTCATATCCTAGGATGGCTCACTTTGCACTATGCTGGATGATATTAGATGCTGCTTAAACACTATTATCAATTATATTACATGGTGCCAGAAAATTTTAAAATAGCACTTGTTTGAGACTCAAGTCATGAAGTTCCAAGACAGGAAAAATACAAAGCCGGAAGAAAAAAAAATTCTTTTGCTGTTTCCAATGCTCCAGTGTTTATGTTTCTATTACAAATAGGCTGATTTCCAGCTATAAATCTGAATTTCACTGCCGTTATCGTGAGTTTAATATGAAAAAAGACCTGCGTGCGCTAAGGCAATAAGGACAGACACAGCTGTCAGAAGCTCAGCTGCTGTTTGGAACAACCTGAGACCCAGAGTCGGGGAAGGAGGGAGGAGAAGAAAGAAAGGCTGTGAGAGAGAAAGTAGCCCTAAGGTGGAACCATCAAAATTATGAATTAATATCAAAGTCAAAATTATAGAATGTCCATCATTTTTCTATAGAATATTGACAGAGTGAAATGAATTCAGCAGATAATAAAGAATCTATCCCCCAGAAAAAAAAGGGGGGGTGGGGAAAGAAAGCAGGCAAATACTCCGACTTCATAAGCACATTTCATCAAATGTGTGCGCTTAATACAACTGCCAGGGAAAAGCCTGATCCAATTTTGTAGGAGGTCACCGCCACAAGTCCCTGACTGTTCACGTGCCTCAGCTTTCTCTGATTTCTTGCTCTGGGTAGTGAGGCCAAATGCTGCTTTGTGCTCAAAGACATCTCCTTTTCCCCCACTTCCAATCTCACAGGCACTTCCTGGTGCAGGACAGATGTGACTATAGTAATGAATGCTAATGATCAAAGTTGCCAAAGAGTGTTGATGATGGCCCCATTTTCACAGGCCCAGATCATGGGTAAATTTCATCTTGCTTATTCCCACATTTCTAGTGGCTGCTCTACGCTCTCTGGGGGGAAATAAAGGTGATTTTTATTTTAGGTGTGCAAGAAAAATAAATGTCTTTGAATTCTCAAGTCATTTAAATACCGTATCTATATGTGGAGCTATGAAAAAATAGGCCATACTTGTATTTATTTAACTCAGCCACAGCTAGCTCTGCACCGTTGGAGTTTGTAAATCATGCATTCGATGGCTGCTAAATGTTTAGGACGCTGTTGTTTGTACGAGGCTGGTTATGTTTTCTGATAATGCAGAATAATAGTAATAAAAAAAAAGCACTTCGTCAATGGGAAGGCACAGATCTCACAGTGAGATTGCAGCTCACACCTGCCTAACTCAATGTGTTCATACTTAATGAAGTTTAAACATAATAGAAGCAACCTGCCTTCTCTTCAAGATCAAGATTCGGGATACCTGTCTCAATTGGGGTTCTATGAAAGAATTAAGCCCTGATCCTCCAAGGCATCCACTGTGTATATAATGAATTAACTGCCTGATTCTGCATCTAGAATGTAATACTCAGGTACCAATTTGCGGAGGTTGCAACAACAGGCTCTCAAATCATTTTCTGCGTTTTTGTGCTTTAGATAAGGATCCCTGGTTTAAAAAGGGGTCAAGCCTGCAGACCAGTGGCATTTGTGTCACTTGGGAGCTTGTTCAAACTCGAATTCTGATTCTGCTGGTCCAGGTTGGGGCCTAGGATTCTATATTCTAATAAGTTACCAAGTGATGCTGATGCTACTGGTCCCAGAAACAGCCCTGTGTCCTCTGTAAAATAAAATTCTTAACAGACGTTAGCATAAGACTAAATATTTGTCATGTTTTATGAAAAATGTGTTGTTTTTCACTTTGTGTTTGGCAGGGACATCTATGTATCTTCTATATCGACAATAGAAGCAGTTGAAGAAGACTAATCAACTACAGCAAAGCCATAAAAGGAAAAACCATTGCTCTGTTTTCCCTAAATCCATTTGTGTCCCCGAACAGAAGATGTTCACCTCTAAATGCAAATTTTCACAGGAAATCTGTACCCATATTTTCCAACGTATGTTCGGATATAGATGTCTATTTGCAAATCTATTGATAAGAAAAGGCTCATAAAGGTATGCCAATAAAATTACATTTGGACATTCATTTGACCGATGGCCTTCACTAAGAAGAATTAGGTGACATGAAATGAGATCCACCTACGAGACCTGGCCTATATGACCACCAAGGAATGGGACACTGCTCTTTGCTGCCAGTGCTGTTTTTCTCTAGTATGTCACCCCTCTTTCCACCTGTCAAACACTCTTGCTACCCTTTAACGTCTAACTCAAGCTTTCCATCTTCCTTGAAGACTCACCAGTCTCCATCCTTCACCGACTTTGCACTCCTTAAACCATGTGCGACTCGTATCTGGGACTCGACACTTTGCATGATACTATCATTTTGTTTTGTGTTCTAGTTGTTTCATCTAACTTGTATAATCTCCCTCAATGGTCAGCCCAGGCTTTATTTAGCACCTATTTTGTGCCAGGCTTCATGCTTAGTGTAGGGACTAAAGGGATAAAAAGCAAGACTTACACTTGGAGCAATAATACTGTTTTTGGCCACATTAAAAAAAAAAAACTCATCATAATAGTGTAGAGAAGGCTGACATGAGGACAATGATAATATACTGTTATGATTATAAAGTAGATGCATATGCAGAGTTTGAAAGGAAATGGTAGATTTTTCCAAATTGGAAGAATACTTAAGCAAATGAAATTTCACTAACGGGTAGAGGACAAGACATATGCAAAGCCACAGATGTAGGCAAGAGCAAAGTGAATCTGGGTGCTCTGAACTGTCCGTGATTGCTAGAATTTGGGGACAGGCAGAGGGAAGAAGAAACAAGGGGCTGTGTATCAAGAAGAGTCCCATTTGCTAAGCACAGGAAGGATATCAACCAGGCCAGATAGGATCAGATTTGCATTTCGGCAAATGCAAATACTGTTGCTAGACTGGGAGGAGACTATCATAAGCTCCTGACTTTTTTGAGCTGCAAAGTTTAAGGCACAGAGATAAGAACAACTCAGAAACTTAACAATCAGCTTTGCAAGAGAAACCTGACTTGTGATTCTTGTGACTTAAGGTCTTTTGAATGAAGAATCTTGAGTACACCTGCAGTGGGTGTCTTTCTCCTGTACCTGTTCATAGTAATGATCACATCTGGGAAAGACTTGACATGTTTTAAGAAAACAGCTGTTCATGGGAAACAGCATGAGATGGCGTGAGGAGGCAGGTGAAGCGAATGGGTTAGTGTAAAATATCACCAGGATTATGGGTTCCTTGAGGCCAAGGATTGATCTTGTTTATCTTGGTATCCAGGGTTTAGCAGAGTGCCCAGAAATGGGAAATATCTATTTAATCATCCTGCTTAATAACTCCCTAAAATGTCTACTA
Source organism: Eulemur rufifrons (assembly GCF_041146395.1). Lineage (NCBI taxonomy): Eukaryota > Metazoa > Chordata > Mammalia > Primates > Lemuridae > Eulemur > Eulemur rufifrons. Next base: position 13,581,482 of record NC_091005.1, on the reverse strand, counting down.
CCAACCCATTCCCTCCTTCCATCACATACCTGGGGATAAGGAAAGTAATCTACAAACTTTCCCATCATCAAACATACCATTGGGATGTCTTACTATCTTTTTAAAATGACTGGTACTCCAATTTTCCCCTCAATTTTTAAGAAATTCTTCTCCTAAATAGCTTTAAAAAATTAGATTATTCCTAGAATTTAAATGTTTCTATTTAGAGAAAAATCATCCGTGCATCATGCATCCCTATTTCAGTCTGTTGAAACAGGCTCTGACCCAAATGAGCTTCTATTTGATCCTAAGTGAGAATTCTTTTCCAGAAACAGGGATGCAGAGGGAAAGGAGGGGGTTGGACCATTTAATTCCTGAGAAGTTGAATTTTCCCAATTCCAAATTTTCCCATGCTCCTTTTACTACTATGCTCTAGGCCTGCCTTACCCAAGGTAGATAATAAATTAATACTCAATTTGACCAAATGTATAGCTTTGGAGAGCACTTGTGTGTATTCTAATTGTTCTGAATCATACCAGCAATGCCTCTGAATTTCTTGTTGCATGGTAACTTTCCCCTGTTTCTTTCAATCGCATTCATGCCCCTTAAATAAGCTAAAAATTCAGAACTCAAAGCAGTAAGCATTTAGAACCAGGCCTTTCTGAATGCATTCCCAACCCTCGCTGAGATGTACAAGAATCCTACCACGGACTCAAGGGACACCTTGCAGGACCTGGCCCCACAGATATATGAACATCCGTGCACCAAGCAGGGCCCTTGGAAAGAAGGGGTGTGCGGCTGTATAAATCCTGATACGGGAGGCCAATGAATCCACAATGCACGCACAGCCCACACCTGCCATCACACTCTGTAATAAACCCCCGCCGGTGTGCCCGTGACAAAGTTGATCCCAGAGGATAGAGAGCAGTGATGGAAACTATAAATCTGTAGCAAGAGCCAGCCAGGCCTCCCACCCCTCGTGTGCCGTCTGTGTGGGTGCACAAACAAGGCCGCCGGTACGTAAATAGTGCGAGAAGTGTAATCCATCTCCTGCTGCACATTCTCGTTCCGACTCTGCTCTGTATGTTGCCTGGAATTTCATACAGTATTCAGAAGGATCGAGATTGCCCAGCCCTTTGTTCGGAGCAAGTAAGCAAGCAAGGGACTCTAACAGACTCGGAGGTTTTTTTTTCTTTCCTTCCCAACCAAAAAAATAATAATAATAATAATAACAACAATAATAATAATCAGCTTCTTAAAATGGCACTGCTGGTATTTATGATTCATATTATAAGCAGGATAACCTCTGCACCCAAATGGAAATTTCATCGGTGATATTGTACAACTAATATGAATAAAGGCCTACTGTTTTCCAAGGTATCAAAGAAAGATGCACCTGCCACAAGGCTAATCACAGGAAGGAATGAAAAGAAGACAGAGGCTGGAGAGGGTCATAAAAGACAAAAGCAAACCTAAACGCCATAAATTGATATGAAGTAAAAAAGAAATGAAAAGGTGAAAAAAAAAAAACAAAAAATAAATTTAAAAAAAAACCCACAGCATGTCCACCACCTGTGCTTGGGAGACGGATATAAAGAGATGAATTTAAGACACACTTAAATTCCTGACACTTTTCTTCTCCAGCTTGGAACTCCTACTGGTTAAAAATATGACTGGGATAACTAAAAAAGCAGCAGCGACCAGACAGGTTGCCTACGAAATTCAGGGTGGTTGGAACAGATAGTTTCTTGCAACCGCACAAGAAACAGGTAATGGAGAGAATGGTGTAGGTTTAAGTAGGCTCTTGATGTAAATGAAAATAAAAACCACAACAACTTTTATATCCTTGAAGCATTTGGCTAATGAGTCACTAAAACCATCCCCGGCCCATCCATCATTTCTATTGCAGAGACGCAACCACTCTTTCTCTCTAATTGGTCTAGACAGGTGTCATGATATTTCAGCACGTTGAAAAAAAAATTCCAGAGGTTTTCTTTCCGTGAGACTGAAAGGTAGACACTTTGGAAAATGTTAGTCTAATTTCAACCCTTCTTTGAAACAGTTTACCCTTAACAAGAAAATAAAGACAAAAGTCTCCTGATTGAACTACACCTCCAAAAAAGCCCTATAAACAGGGTCAAAAGAGAACTTGGAAATTAATTTAATCATTGTGAGGGGGAGACCCTGGTCTCCCAAGTAACAGGTTTTATCTGGGGATCTCATTTCATGTATATTGTTTTTCTATAACGATAGCAAGCAAAACTAACTATGTAAGGTTTCAAATGTCAACTTCACTCTGCTATAAAGTGACTAAAGACGGTTTTACACTATCAAATGATTTCAGAAGCTGCTCTCTCTGTATCTTTCAGGATAATGGGTTTCACCAAACTCTGTACTTAGCAAAGCAAAAAGAAACACGCAGCAAATTAGGAAGAGACCAAATCCGAGGCACGGGTCTACGCCACACACTTCAGCAGAAACAATAGTTCGTTAACAATGTTTTAAAATTGTATGACAACCAAGTTGTGCCATAAGTGAAAACAGCCAGGAAATGGAAAGTTCTGCTGGTGTTTTGCACTTTAACTCATAAACTTTCGGAGAAAGCAGCAAGAACAATCCAAGTTTAAGGACAAAGCGTCAGGCCCAACTTTTAATTTCCTGGTTGCTGTCGGGAGGCATCACAATTGTCTTGCTATTTAAATACACTTTTTAAAAATGTGATTTCTTTGGTAGAAGGAGGTTGGCTCTGCAATAAAGAAACGTTCTCCAGAGAAAGAGGTGACACAGATTTCTATTTCTGTTTTCCTGTATTTGTTTTAATCCTGTAATAAGAGCCTGGTCGCTGATGCACGAGGCTTTGCTAATTAAAATTGACGTTGCATGTTCTGGCATCAGAGCCTTCGCTGAGGGTATATTTCTGCGTGGAGCAGGGGTAAGCAAACAGAAGGGCAGTTCCTGAGATGGATGAAACGGGCCATCGCCACTCAAGAGTTTTGAGGACCCCAAAGAGTAACATGGAGTTGGGTCTCGGGTCAAGTATGAATTATAGGTATGAATTTGACCCGTCTTCCTGAGCATCTATCTGCAAAAGCTCTGAAACTAGCATGGCCCACAAATACCAAGTGTTAGCTGGGAATATTAATTCTTCCTCTGGATATATTAAAAATTTGTATTTTCTTTACCAACTCAAGATGTCGTATTCAGTGCCTCAGATTTCAAGAGAAAATAATGGTATCAAAGGGGAGGAAATTCCAATTTCAAACCAGCAGTTTCTAGAACTTAAAACACTTCATCTCTCTGTATCTATTATTTTATCAATGTCAGCTCTGTGTCACCTAGCTAGACGTCATTTCTCTATACCTACATATAAGTTACAAATCTACGCACAGAATTGGGGTTAGTTGACAACACCAAGTTGTCGTCTCTGGGTTAGAAGCAGCACGCTCTTAAGTTTTTCTTTGTGATTGTATTTTGTATTTTTCTGTAATAAAAATGTTTTGCACCTCTGGTTAAAAATATGGCTTATTTTAAACAAAGCAGGTGAGCCATTTTCCTGAAAACTATCAATCTGATAAAAATAAATAAATAAAAGGGTAAGAAGAGGTAGGAAGAAAGAAAATACCCCAGGATAGATCTCAAAAAGGTCATAAAATGTTTTCACTAATGTGGTTACACACAACATATGAATACGATGGTCATTTCCTTACTTAACAAATATGTTTGGGGCAGTTTTTATGTTCTTAGAGGGCTAGTTTCTTGGCATGCAGTTAGAAAAAGGAATAAGAAATTGTTCTTGCTCTTAAAGTGCTTACATTCTCTTGGTACAGGAGAATATTCACAGGCATATAAAACCTCAGTCTTGCCCCATCAGCACCTAAAAATTAAGCCCACACAGATAGGTGCCTGGCCTTATAAAACCATACAAAAGAAGCTATTCATAGCAGAAAATCATGTGATTGTGTGCACTCTGGACATAGAAGGATTTAATGAGCATAAAAGCAATACACAAAGTTAACATAAAAAGACTGTTAGCTTTATTGTACTTTAATTTCTATGTTGCAAACACCACCTTAAACAAAATTAAAAGACAAAAAATAAAAATGTTTTCTACAAATATGTCTAAAGTTTGATCTCCTTAATATATAAAGGATATAGAAATTGAGAAGGAAAAACCAAAAGCCCATTTTAAAAGGGTCCAGCTGGGCACAGTGGCTCATGCCTGTAATCCCAGCATTTTGGGAGGCCGAGGCAGGAGGATCACTTAAGGCCAGGAGTTCAAGACCATCCCCTGGACAACATAGTGAGACCTCAGCTTTACAAAAATATTTTAAGAAGTTAGCCAAGTGTGGTGGCACATGCCTGTAGGCCTAGCTACTCAGGAGGCTGAGGTAGGATAGCTAGAGCCCAGGAATTCAATGTTACGGTGAACTATGATTGAGCCACTGCATTCTAGCCCGGGCAACAGAGAGACAGAGACCGTGTCTCTCAAAAAAAAAAAAAAAAAAAAAAAAAGTGGAGGTGGTGGTCAAGAGGGGAACAAAACTATGAGTGGCCAAAAACACATGAAACGTGTTCAAACTCATAAGTAACGACAGAAATAGGAATTAAATCAAGAATTCAATCTTGGTGAATTGTGTTTTCATCTACCTGATTAGCAAATGTTTAAGAAATGCTAGTCCAGTAAAAGTATAGAGATGCATGCAAGAAAGATAAAACCACCCTCAGGACAGGGCTTGCCTCTGGAGCAAAGTAAGGGGGTTTTGATCATGGCTTCACGGCTATATGTAATGTTTTATTTCTTTTGCTGGGTGGTGGGCACGTGGATTTGACTATATAATTCTCTGTAACTGAATGAGTTCCTTTTAAAAAGAAAAAAAAGAAACGTAATAGTGTTCGATGTTGGTGGCTATGACCATGGCAGGGATTGGCCTGGACTTTCTTCAAAGTATTGGCAACGTGCGCCAAGGGCCTTAAAAATGGCTTTTGACTCCAAAATTCCATTACTAACAGTCTGCCTTTGGAAGAAAGCTGGGATAAAAACAAAGATTTAAGAGCAGTGAAATTTAACAAAGTATTATTTCTAATAGTAAAATATTTAAAATACCCTAAATGTACTTACTACAAGAGGAATAGTAAAATAATTATAGTACATATATGAGGGATTGTGAAATGATTAAAATAATATTAACATTTTTATATAGAGAAATGTTCAAAATACATTACATGATCAAAGAGAATACACAGATCTATCTACATGTACCTACATGTACATAGACATACATACACACACAGACACATACACACACACTGTATGACGTCAACAGTGCAAAGAGGAGATGTATATGTAATATGAATTTGGGAGATTATCATGCTTTGGCAGTGAACTCAAATTTCACATTGTTATTTTCTCCTCTTCTATAAAGGGACCAGTTCTTCTTCTTTCCCTCAGAGAAGTTTACACTTCAGTGTGACTCATATGAATTGGCTGAAATTTAAGAAAAGAGCCCACGGTCATTTTTTTGTTTGTTTTACTGGGGAAAAAATATCATCCTAGAGAAGGCAACTCTACCAGTTATTATATTTGTCATATATATTTAATTATAAAACCCCATTAACACTGCATCACTGGTGTATCTTCCCAGATATTTTACAGATACAGGTTTTACAAAGTATAGATATTGTATTGGTGGAATTTTGTATCATCTGGCTATTTAACCCATTTTATATGTATGGGTCGTACAAATAGGAATGACACAGATATTTCCTTCATAGCGTCTCTTTACGACAACCAGCGTAGAAGGTCCTACAGTGCAGGAGCGAATGTTCTTTGGATATTAATGAACGAGCTTCCCAGAGGAAGCAAGATCTTCCAAATCACTGATGGCAGCATTGGGTGACAAAGAAGGCAGAGAGGAAGACAAAGGAGAAGGTCTATTTCCTCCTTTGTGAAATCTTGAAATTTTTATTCTAGGCTATCTGTAGGACTACTAACTACTGGAAAAGAGGTACGTGCATATTTCTGTGTATGTGTATTTATCAGCATCTAAAACTATTCATAAGCAAAAAAGTGAAAATTTAGGTCTACCAAAATCTCAGCAGGGATATGACCTACGTGGTTTCTGCTTTCCAAAATTATTTCCTTTACAATGTTATGAGGTGTCGAGTCATTTCTTATTAAAGATCAGTTTAACTGTAAAAGTAATAATTTTGAGGTGAAGGGTGGAGGTGGAAGAGGTGGAGGAGAAAACTCAAATTTTCAAACTGTGGTGTTTTATTTCTATGTAATCATGTCAAAACTTCCCCACTAAACAGAAATTCAGGCAAAGATTATCAAATGATATAATTATAAAGAGAAGGTAAGAAAGACCCAAGGATTTTTTATGGTGGAAATAGGTATGTGTTGTACTCTAGCAAAGTATTATATAATTCACTAATATTAATATCTCTTCTTTCCCAAAGTCAAGAGAAGACCACACTAGATAAGCCAATTGTTTAGCTGGTTAGCAACCACCTAACTTTCTGCCAGAGGTATAAGGAGCTGCATGCTACTTATGCTCTCAGCCTAGGAAGTGTCCCTTTTGATACACACACACACACACACACACACACACACACACACACGCTCCTACATGCAACTCAGTGTTCGGTTAAACATCATGGGGGGAACTGACGTCCTAGCCTTGCAATGGTGGGTTGGAAGCGAAAGGATCTTTCCTTTTCTCTTATGCCCAAAGAATAATTCCTCTTTGCTCTCATTCTTCTTTCCAAAATTAACCTCTCCCTCTGTGATCTCCATTGTCTCCTACTAACCACTGGCTATCCCACCACTCCACTGACCATCCATCCCCATCAACTATTCTTCTTCTCCTTTGTCTTCAACCTCTTTTTGCCCCCCTGCTGTGAACAATGTCTGTCTCTTCCTTTGACTTTTCTTCCACTGAAGCTGCTTGCCGATCTCATTCACTTCCTTTACTGTGAAACTACTTGCAATAGTTGTTTATGTTAGCATCTCTGTTTTCTAGATATGTATTCCCTTGATTCCCTTGTAATTTAGCTTCTGGCCTTAGTATGTATGACACCCAATCTGTTCTTGATAGGGTGAGTAATTTCCTCTTAGCATCACCAATGACCTTAGAGAATATCAAAACTGAGTATCTTACTTTCACTCCTGCTCCTGTTCTTTCTTTACCATTTTATACATTCTCCATGGGTGAGCTTATCTGTTTCCATATTTTTACATCTGCTCCCATAGTTTCATCTCTCACATAGGGTAATGAAAGTCCTGACTGGATCTTGTTGATTAGCTTGATAGCGCCAATTGGATACTCCCACACTGCTCAAGATCATTATCTTCAAAACTATACTCATTATAATAAGCTGGAAAAGAATATATCCTCAACATAATAAATGATATCTATTGGAAACTAACAAGTAATATCAAACTTAGTGATGAAACCCTGGAAACAAAAATAAAACAACGATGCCTGACTTTATTGTTATTACTAATATTCAATTTTGTTTTAGAAATTCCAGCCAAAACAATAAGATAAGAAAAATAACTAGGAGGTATGGATATTGGCAAGGAAGAGGCAAAAGTACCAATGACATAATTGTCCACTGATAACTTAATCAACGGAAAAACTATAAAAATTAAACCTGTTCAACAAGGTGGCAAATTGTAGAATTCAATTAGTTAACAAAACCCAATAGCTTTCCTATATATCAGCAAGACCAGTTAGAATAAAAAGTGGTAATAGTCCATTCATCATGGGAATTAGAAAATATAATTATTAGAAATATATTTAAAAACAATTGTATGGTACCCATGTGGTAAAAACTGCAATATTTCACAGTGGGACATAAAGGAAGGTTTAAATAGATATAGAGAAGAAGTCATGTTTGTATCCATGTAGAAACGTATACAATTGTAAAGCTATCAACTTCATCTAAAATAATTTATAACTTTTATACAATTATAATAAAATTCCATAAGTCTCTTTGGGATTCATTTAACAAAAGGATTCTAAATTTCAACTGAAAAAATAAAAACAGATTAGCTGGAAATTTGGTAGAAAAACGTAAAGAAATAAGGAGAGATTATCCTAGAAGATATTAAAATGTATACAACTATAGTAATTAAAATAATGAAGTTTTAGCTTAGAAATATGCATAAGAATGGAACAAACTATTAAATAAAGAAATATACTTGAATAATTTAATGTGGCATTTCAAATCAATAGCAAAAAAGCCAATGTCAAGTAAATACATGGAGATCAGTGACTAAGTGATGGAAAAAAAGCCATATGTGTGAAATGTTAGATCTTAGTTGTGGATACCTGAGTATTTATTGTGTTGCTTTGTGAATGTTTAAAATATATTATTTAGAATTAAAAACTAGAGGATTCCATCAAGCAAGAGATTTACAGATAAGCCTGAGAAAGAAAACTTATACATTAAAAGGTACTATCTGAACAAACTGAAAAATTTTGCATACCATGTGGAAGACAAAAATTTGCAACATATAAAAAGTACTTAAAAACAGTACAAAATGGTGAATACCCCACTAGAAAAAGAGAAAGGAATTGGCTTAGGCAATTTGGTTACTAATATTAATAAAAGACTCAGAAAATATGAAATTATTTTCAGCTTCTCTGGCAAACAAAGGCCTCCAAATAAACCAATCATATGTCATTTTTATCTGTCAAATTGGAAAATATTTTTTAGAAGCTAAGAATACCCAGTGTCAGGTAGGATACAAGGAAAGAGACATTCTCATACACTGTTATTATGAGTACAAACTTATACACCACAGCGTGAGGGCAGTATAGCAATATCCTTCAAGAGTCATAGAATGATCATGTTCTTCACAGCATTTTATTCTATGGAAATAATCATGAATATGAAGTAAAGATTTAAGTATACAAATGCTCAATGACAGTTTAATTTTTCTCAAACTGGAAATCAACAGAGGAATGATATGATTTCAGGCAGGTAAGTGACTTAACCTCATATACATTTATTAGAAGGTCTCATTGCTTTGCACAGAATGGAATGTCAAGGAGCAAGAATGGAATTAGGCCAATTAGGCATTGCACACTGCAAATACTTTATTTGACAAATTTGTTTTTACTTGTGACTTTTCAATATTTAGAAATACGGTATGAGTGCTTTCACTTGTACTTTTGCCCTAGGTCTTTAAATGACTTCAACTGAGTTCAAATGACTGCGACCTCTTTGTTCTTTGAAGGGTTCATGTTAGCATGTGGACATCCTTTGAAAGGATGCATGAAAGCATCTACTATACCTTGCTCATAGTTTGCCTTTAATAAACATTTATTAAACAAATTGACAAACCTCTCTTATAGCTCCTGTCACATTGTGTCTTAGCTGGCTAAATGTCTGCATTGCTCACCAGACTGTCTGGTCTTTGACAACAGAGTCAAAGAGTTGATTAACTCATCTCTACATCCCAATCAGAAAGCACAATGCCAGATGCATAAAAGGTATTCAACAAATGTTTGTTGAATGAATACATGAATGAAAAATGCTGTTTCTTTCTCCTAAAATGGAACACTGCATATCTACGTTCCAAAACACTAGTCTAAAAGTGAAGGCGTCTGAAAGTAGGTCTTGAGATATGGCTTTAAAGTTTGATGAGAGATAGTGAGGCTTCAGTTGGGACCAACTGAAAAGAGAAGAAGAAAGCAAAAGGAAAACAAAGGAAGAATTATCTATTAGTGATCTGTTACACTTCTAGGAAGGCACACAAGTGGGTAAGCTTGTGGTCTGACCAACAGAAGCCAAGCAGAAAAAAATACTGTGCAATTGTTCTTTGCAGTAGGTAGAAGGGAATCATTCTTTTACTTCTCCTATTCCTTCTACTCCTCTTTCTTCGTATGTAGGACATACTGTACAACATCTTAGAACCTTTATTAACAGGCTAACCAAGTCCATAGTGGCATTTGCTGCTCTGGTTCTGGCTCAATCTGCCAATATCAGCTCCCCTGCTCAGATATATTGCACTGGAGTATTTTTTTTTTCTTTGTGACTTTTTTTATTGTTGTTTATGCAAGAAAATCCACTAATATGTTTTGGAGAAGATAAACCCATTTGTCCACAATAGCAAATTCCAAACCAAGAATCTCTAAACCACGGGTTTACAGCAGCCCCCTGAGGCTCCGCAGTCATCGAAGAGTTCTTTATTGGCACGCTCTTGAGAACAGAGTGGTTTTAATCATATCCTTTCATGAAAGTTAATATTAACACAGAAACACGCCACCTCACTGGGTTGCATTTAGAGTCAATGGCAAGGGCAGAATGAGAAATGAGGATTTTTTTTTTTTCTGTTCCCTTAAAGCAGGAGTTTCCCTGAACAAATCCAATGGCATTAAAAGCAGGTCTAAAAGCAAAGCCTCCTAGACTTCCATTTAAACATGGTAGACTGAACATGTATATCTCTGCTTCCTCACCCAATACCACCCAAGTTATCCGAATAAAAAAGAGTAAAAAGGGAAACAATAATAATAAAAGAAGAAAAAAGGTATAAACTACAAGGAAAAGGAAATGGGAAAGAAGACAACAATTGGTAAGAAATGTCAACCAATCTTTGGAAGAAAGAAAGGCATGAGAAGAATAACAATGAGCAGAATAGATGATGGTGAAATAAGTTTCTACAAAGGCATAAGAAGAAAGATGATTTCTCCTTGTAGGATCAAAAAAAAAGGGGGGGGCGGTAAAATAGGAGGATTGGTTTAAATTTTGTGAAAGGAGCAGTTAGAGCTCTGGGTTCCCTCCTCCAACCCTCAAAGCCAAGGGACACCTGCTTCCTTTCTTCAGAGGACAGAAGGTTAGTTTTAGGGAGTGTTGAGGTGCAAGTGTCTCCAAACTCAGAGATCCTGGGCCCTGGAATCAAAGAGGAGCATTAAGTAAAAGTTTAAAAGCTGAGCAGTGGTTCCCCCAGGCAAGAATTTAGAAGAGGTGTCTCTAGAGGAACTGAACAGCACCCAAAGAGAGAATTACCACTTAGGGGGGTCCCCCAGTGAAAAACTCTCGTTCCCTGCCCCATCCTACAATAGATAAACCCAGACAATCAACTTGTATTGCCTCACTCTGGAATGCCGGAAGTCAAAGAACACAAGACATTTGGAGGAAGTTGAATGATCAGGACTAAAAAAAAAAAAAAAAAAAAAAATGAGCTGAAAAAAAAAAAAAAGAAGAAGAAGAAGAACTCAGGAAACAATGCAGAGGACAAAAGAAAACCTTTAAAAAGAAGTAATATTTTCAGAAAAATAAGAGAAGGTGGGATTTCATCTATAAAACATGAACAGAATGCTATACACCTATGAACAATCAAAAAACTGGAATGCCAAAGTTATCAGAATTTTTAAAAAATTCAATCAAATGATAGGAAGATAAAATTAAGAAAATTTCCCTGAAAGTAGAATGAAAAAGAAACAGAGGAGAAAAGGTAAGAAAACTAGAAACTACCTCCAGGTAAGTTCAACATCTAATTAACAAAAGTCTCTAAAAGAGAGAAAAAAAGAAAATAGAGGCAAATAAATTATCAGAGAATTATTTCAGGAATATTTCTCAGAACTAAAAGGTACAAAACCTTTAGATTAAAAGGTTCCAGCCAGGTGCCCACCTCAGTGAACGCAAACAGACCATGTTAAGGCATATCTTTGTAAAAGTATAAAATATTGGAACTACAGAGAAGATTCTAGATGTTTCCAGAAGCAACCAGAATGAGATTGGCATCCATCTTCTCAGCAGCAACATTGGAAGCTCAAAGACAACAGTGCAGTGCCTTAAACGATTGGAGGCAAAATGGTTTTCAAACTAGAATTCTATACCCCAAGTATCAACCAAGTTAGAAGAGTAGAATAAAGATATTTTCAGATATTTTAAGTTCTCAAAACATTTACCTCCCAAGACATGGTTTTTGAGGAAGCTACCAGGGAAGTGCTCTAACAAAGTGAGAGAAGAAACTGAGAAAGAAGAGGGCATAAAAATCGAATAAAAGGGAACAACAACAACAACAACAACAGCAAAAAAACCACCAGAGGAAAAGCAAACAAAAGCAAGAGGGAATGGTATTTCCAGGTGGCAACAAAGGATTGAGAACAAAGGGAGGTGGCCTTGGAGAAGACCCAAAAACGAATCACCCATGCTGGAGAAGCACACGGATCTATTAGCTCCCAGGAATGACCAGAAGGGAGGTGTTGTTACTGGCAAGGTCTTGGAGCATGTGGACTCACTGACAAAATGAAGAAAATTAAACAAGTGAAAATAATGTTGTATAAGAAAAGTGATATGACTTATAGAATACTGTATCCTACTCTGCATAAAGATATAAACCTCAACACTGATTCAGGGAGGATGGGAGAGGAGAGGCAGGGGTGATCCTCACCCACTAAAATAGAAGTGTCTAGATTATGTCTAAAATCGAGAAATTGAGGGACAGCAGCATACACAAATAGAAGATAAGGAGAACTATCTAAACAGCTGAAGAGAGAAATAAAGGAATGGCAAACAGCTTTCTTGGGAGACTAGGATTAGGGTGGGGGGTGGATTAGGGAAGTGCTATTTGGAATCATAAGCCTTTTACTATTACTAGACTTTTCAAAAGGAGATGCACACACTGCTTTACAAAAATAAAAACTGGGCAACAAGCAAAGGTCCATCTCTCCAAATGGGTCTCTGCCAGATTCCTAGACATACGTGCAGTAGGTGACGCCAGCTCTGGGCTGGCACGGAGAAAGCCAGTGCACATCTCCTCCGTCGCCTCCCTGCAGAGAACACTGCGTTTGGGCAGGAGACTCTTTCACCTCATTTGTTCCTCTTCAAGGCAGCTGCTTAAGTAGGGAAGGTGGTCCCTGAGCCCTGGTGACCTCAGGTCACAGTGGTTCATGAACTCAGGCTTATTTCATGTCTCTCATGAAAGCAGCTCTGACTCCCAATGCAACATTTTCTTTTACGCTATCAGACGATGCATCAGACCATTCCTACCCTGTGCTTGTTTCTTTGCCTGCAGCTCTGCTCTAAGTCTTGAAGAGGACACAGAGAGAGCCTCTCCTCTGTGGCTTTTCCCATTCCCCCCCCACCCCCACCTCCTTCACGCTCCTAACCCCAGAGGGTCACCTTCCTTGCCAACTGCGACCCACACATTCTCTTTTTACTTCTGCCATGTTAATATGCTCAGAGATCTCCGTGGGAAGAACATATACCCACAGCAGGATGCATGAGTACACAAGCAAGGGATATACTCCTCTATGCATAAAGCAATTTTGTGGATATGTTCAAAGACAAACACCTCTGTTTACATCCACGTGAAATATTTATATATACCAAGATATAAAACAGCCTATAAAAATGTAATACACACCCCACTGGTGTGCTCCTTTACGCGTCAATAGATTATATAAATACCATATACACCCTGCCCCCATAACCTATAGTAAGTGTAGTACACATTTGCACACTTCTACATCGGCACCCTAGAATAGCACAGCCCGAACAGATGCTGTTTTTCCTTCCTGACAAACGGGCATGAAATAACAGGCTGACATCTGTCTCTGCAGGTCATTCGAGTCAGCCCGCTACATGTCAAAATTCAAACTGCTCCATCCATCAACAGCGGAGCCAAAATTAACGTAGCTTGGAAACTCAGCGGCAAGACAGTAACAGCCCAATTCAAAGCCTGACCTTCGAGGAATGGCGGGGTCCGATGGAAAATTATTTCATGCCCTGCACCAAAGCCAACAATAGCATTTGAAGAGATTTTCAGTTAAATTAATTTTAAAGAAAAAAAAAATCCCCCAGTGTAGCTGTTTAACTCCTAGGGTCACATGAAAGGAGTACTAAGCACAGAGAATTTGCTGTCTGGAGGCTCTGCCAGCACCTTTTGCAAAAGAACTAAGACGGTATTTTAGGCAAAACGGTTTGAAGTCATTTGCACTGTAGCACATGTTAAGAGTCTTTATCAGTTAGTGAAGGAACCATTTAGAGATTTAGTTCCTCATAGAATTTTCTGGAAATGGCTACTAGTTAAAATTATAAGCGAAATCAGCCCTTCAAGATTACTAATACAAATGAACTCCTTTCTGAAGATATATTTAAGGGTAATGATGTCCCTCTGCTTAATTGTAACACAATTTATGCTGGGAGATTTTATAACCAGAACCCAAAGGTGACCACCAACCTAATAAATGAACCAGAATCTGATGCATCAAGTTATTTTATCTGTGGCTTTGGCTATGATGCAAAGCAAAACACATCTCTTTTTTCTTTTTTCTTTGTAATTTTTAAGGTATATATTTGTAGTCAGTGACATACTGAACTTCCATGAAGGTGAAGTTACTATTTTCTCCCTGCTGAAAACTGTTCAAAACTCAATCTGAAAAGTCACCCTTGTGTTCGTTCTTTCCTAGCAATTCCAGTGTTCCCGTTAACATGGGGTCCAGGCTACAGGTGAGGGAATGTTTCACAAATTTGTTTATATAATGCTCAGAGTCTCCAAAAGCTTCTCTCCCTGACATCTCGCCATCATCTCTTTTCTCTCCAGGCCTTTGCCTATAACAAGCTTACATTCTCCTTAAACAAATGCTTTTGTGGTTCTATTTTGCTCTACAGTTGCACTGAACCCCACATCCCTTCTCTGTTCACCTACATATTTCTTGAAAGGGTAACCCCCACCATCTCCTTCCACGTCTTCTACTCAAAATCCTTTTGCTGACTTTCATCCTCATCGTCACACTGAAACTAAGAAGCTCCTAATTGCCAAATCCAGTGGCCTGTTTTTAGACCTCAGTTTCATGGATCTTTCTACAGGTTGGGCCACACCCCCAATCCACCCACCACATTCTTGCTTAAAGCTCACCAGCAAATAACATTCTGATTTCTCTTTTTCTGCTTGGTCCTTGACACAAGTGGTTCTGGGGTTCAGGTTCAATTCCTTTCTGTCCCCAGCCTATATATGGACTCTCTTGGTTAAGGCATTAAACTGGACCACTTGTCGATACCTCCTCCTGTCCTTGCTCAGAAGCTCCACAGCGTGTTTCTGACTCTACGTCTCCTTCTGGTTACTGATCTCGCAGCCACTGTAAACTTAAAACATTCCCCAGCCTGCATTTTTCCTCTACTCCCTAGTCACCAAGTGGCTGGAAGGAGTGCAGTTCACTACCTAAGACACATCCTTTCACATTTCCACAACCACATGCATTGCTCCTCTGACCATCTCTGCAAATCACCCTTAACTCTTCCAAATAGTCTACAATAAATAAAAAATATTTCCTTGGGGATTCCAAATGTACCATGTTAATTACCATCTTTAACTATAAAATTTATTCTAAGTATTTCTATCTTTTATCTAGTTAGTACTCAATAAATATATGATGTTTGGAGGATATATACATATGTCATGTTTTAACTTTTTTTTGCTTTTGTTCTTTAACAGATGGGGTCTTGCTGTGTTGCCCAGCCTGGTCTCAAACACCTGGCCTCCTTGGATCCTCCCATCTCAGCCTAAAGAGTAGCTGGGACTACAGGATGACTCACTGTGCCTAGCTATGTTTTAGCTTCTTCATAAATATAAATAACATGGCTAGTCTAACAATCATTTATTAGTAGGGCACTGAGAACATTTACTTGAGAATCTTTTAATAAGGATAAATTTAAAAAGCATAAAAAACCATTTGATTTAACTTCTTGATTTGTAAAAATAAAGGGGCAAAATGAGATGTTTTTTTCATGTCTCTTCCAGGTCCAATATTTTGGTCCCATGATTTTGTTTCTCCCTCTCCTAGCCCTATCAGCTTTGGAGGTAGTGTTAGTTCCACAGGACATACCTTATCCTCTGTGTAACAAATTCTAACTTGCTCTTCTAAAGCCCAGAATTAGTAACTTGTTGTAGATGTGAGGAAATAAGCATTCTCAGGTCTGAAAATCGATATAAACTTTCTGCTGGGAAATTGTGGAATGTGTTTCAAAAGATTAAAAAAGTGGCCATCTACTTTGATCGAAATTCCATTCCTAAAATTTTACTCTAAAGAGATAAATCAACTAGTGAACAAATATATTCAGTGTAACATTGTTTATTATAGTGAAAACTTAGAAACAATTTAAACTTCTAAAATTAGGTAATAGATTCAAGAAAGTAGGATGTGTCTTTACAATGAAATGCTGTGATCAATATATATTTACCGACATATAAAAATCGTTGCAAAATCAAAACTAATTAGAGATGAAACAATAAAGTTACCCACCTTATAATCTAAGAGATGTGGTCAAGGTGGAATGCGGTCAAAGTCTGTATTTATACTATATTATGTAGAACATAAATAATGACAAATTAACTGAACACTCAATTTAAAAAGCTGGAAAAAGATAATAACAATAAATCCACAGAAAGCAGAGATGGATGACTTAGAATACAAAAATATACTAAATTTTGTGAATTCAATGAAAAAAATCTATAAAACAGACAAATGTTTGCCAAAAAAGAAAAAGACAATATTAGGAAATAGAGAAAGGACATATTTACACATATGCAGGGTCCAAAAGATGATACAAGGTATGTGAAAGCAAACGCCCATGCAATTGTATATTGATAAATTTCAAAACCTAAGTGAAATGAATGATATTCTAAGAAATTACATAAATTCCCAAATTGACCCAAAAAGAAATTAAACAAAAATCCAAACAGACAATAACCATATGAGAAATTGAAAAAGTTGTAAAAGATCTACACCTCCAAATGCCTCAAGCCCAGCCAATTTTATAAGTGAGCTTATCCCAAGAGGATCATATAATTTATCATCCAAACTAGAATACTTTGGAGAGTGAAAGACAGTGTTATTCGTAATTGAGCTGGGATAATATGATAATATAAGAAACAGGAGCTGCTTCAGGCAAATCAAGACAAATGCCTACACAACTTTCAGAGGACAAATAATTCTAAAGTTATGGAAACTGTATCATAGTTTAGAAAAATATTAAAGATTTTCATTTCAGAGTCAAGAAAAGAAGGAAAGAACAATAAAGAAGGAAGAAAACTCTATACCTACAGATGAATGTTCCTAAATAAATGTGTCTATCATACACACCCCTAAATGTCACTTATAAATCAATAAGAAATTCAATTGAAAAATGGTCAAAAGACACAAAATCAGTTTACAGAAAATAAATACAAATGAACCATAAATGTGAGAAAAATATGTTCAAACCCACTACTAATGACTGACACTTCAACAAAAATAACATAACATTTTAACCCATCGGATTGAAAAAAAATTAATATTAGATATCAAAAAGTGTGGTCTGTCATCCACTTTTGGTAAGAATATAAATTGATGCTACCTTTTGAAGAATAATCTGGCAACTGTTTTTCAAAAGTTTAAATATTCTTAGGCTTTGATATAATATTTCTCCACCTTGGGATCTATGCTACAGAAATACTTGATCAAATATACAAGGATATATGTGTGAAGGTGCCCTCAGCTGCATTGTTCTAATTATAACAAATAACTAGAAACAACTTTAACTACTAACTTTTCAGGCTCAGAAAGATTAAATGATTTGTCCAAATTTACATCCTTATAAATTCGGTCTAGAAGACTAAAAAAAGTTGTACATAAGCAACAGCTGTAAGAACTACAGAACAGTTTCCTAATATATTATCAAATGAGAATATTATAGTTAGACTTGTCCCATCTTCTGCAGTTGTTTACAGTCCCTAGATTAGAAATATACTACTTTCTTTACACCAATCTTTTGCCCTTCAAAATCACTTCCACCCCTGGGATGGATAACTTTGTCCCTTATCATTTTTCTGATTTTCAAATGTTTAATGGAAATAAAAGATTAAATTTCTTGGGCTTTTAAGTGCTATGTTTAAAAGTCCCCTTGATGCAAATATCTTTACATTTGGATGTTATGCTTATCATTTTCAATGTTACATGCTTTGAAGTAACTACTATACTCAGAAGAAAAAGATCAACATGAACAAAATATCATAGTAGCCTTAACCACATGGGACAATACTTTCTATGTTAACCATCATAACTATCTCTGCTTCAGAGAGAACAAGTGTTCTCTCTTTACAATGATGTTCCATAGGTAAGTAATGATTTACTGCATAATATTAGAAAATAGTTAGGAAAATAAGTCATATTATACTTTTTTTTTTTTTTTGAAAGTAAAGCTTGCAATATCTTAGAAAAGGCTTCTGACCTGGCTTCCTGTTGGTATATGGCTTTGGTCTCAATCTATATTGTTCCCTACTCAACATGTAATCATCATTAAGGCACGTGACACAATGCAGCCCAAACCCAGCTATAAACCAGCATGCATGGCATGACTCCCTTTTAGACTATAAATGTAAATATAGAGTGTGCATATACATGCAAAGAGCCTGGAAGGATTTTCAAGTGATTGTCTTTGGGCATGATTATAGGTATTCTCTATTTTCTTGGTTTTGTTCACTTATGTATTCTGATTTTCCATAATGAAAATGTATGAGTTTTATATGAAAAAATTCTCAATAAACTTGTTTTTATTCTACCTATGGACTTTAAGGTTTACTGACAGAGAGTATGGGTCAGCAAACCCAGTGCATTTCCTAGCCAGTTAGACTCTTTATAACATTTGCGGAATATAAATAACCTTTCCTAATGGTCAGTACTCAAATTTTTGAGGCCAGAGGCAGATAGCTGAGCAAGCCCCAGGAATATCAGCCCATACCTAGTGGGACTCTGTGTAGCAATAATTCATGAGAATCCAAAGGCCAAAGCAGAGAAGTAAAATCAAAAGGACAGTTAGAATAATTTTGAAGCTAGCAAGAAGAAATAAACGTATGATTGAAAGCACAAGTGTGTTTCAGACAGATCTGGGTTTGAGTCACAGCTTTGACATTCAAAAAAGTTGTACGATGTATACAACTTACTTATCTGTGCCTCAGCTTACTCTTCTGTAAAATAAGCAAAATACTGGTAACCAGACCTTATGAGGACTATGATTCCCACAAAGTGAGGATCTTACAATGGCAGGCTCTAATCTTATAGCTTCTGTCCTTGGCTCTGGACTTGCTACCAAAGCTGAATAACAGAATTTCTTATTTACAACCTGAATAGTGGTCAAATAAGAGCCTTTTAAGTAGATTCTTAAGATTATCAAAGATCTGAAAATGTAGTAAAAACTTTAGTTCAAAATATCAGAGAAAACAGAAACCCAAAGAGAAGAGCAGAGCACTACAGTTTCTTTTGCCCTAAAGGCATTTTCCAAAAAAACCAAACTTCTTTAAATTAAACTGGATTCCCAAAGGCTCACACCATCAGAGTAAGAGTCAGCCAGAAGTAAACATACCCAGCCCTCCTTCACTCTCAGGGACTACATTAAAGTTCCCTGATCACTAAGCAGAGAAGAGAGAAAAAGTGACATTAAAAAAAAGCTATCCTCACTTAGATTTGCAGACTGAATTCACATCAGCTAAGTGAAAAAACAAAAAACAAAACAAACAAAAAAATCCTAAAGCTAAGAATTGAACATAGAATGGTCTTAAACGTAATTCTCCTAGGTACCTGGCTAAGCAAATTCACATCCTCTAAGGAGGGAGCCACCTTTATCCTAGATCTCAAATATAACCTACAAATAATTATTTTCAAGGACAATAAGTACCTAAGAATTTTTTAATAATTCAAGTGTGTGAGGAAAAAACAGAAAAGGACAAGTATATAAGCAGGAAAAATAGGAAAAGACAAATGACCAAAAGAGACCTATATGTTGAAATTTTTAGGCATAAATTATAAAACACCTGTGCTTATTAAGGTATTAAGATTAAAGAAATAAAAATTTAGCTTGAAAATATACACAGAGCACTATAAAAATATGCCTAATAGATTTGATAAAGTACAAAATAGAACTTCTAGAAACAAAAAAATATAATAACTGAAATTAAAAGCACAATAAATGAATATAGAGTATATTAAAAACAGCTGAAAAGAAAATAGGTAAATGGGAACATAGGTTAGATAAAACTCTCCAGAGCATAGCACAGAGAGAAAGAAATGGAAAGCACAGAAGTTAAGAGTCATGGGATCATATAGTGAAAAGACCTAACACATTTGATGAAGTTCAAGAAACAGAATAGAGAGAATGGACAAGAAGAAATATTTGAAGAGAAAATGACAAAGACTTTTCTAGAAAGTGATGAAAGAAAACTATCCACAGGTTCAAGAAGCTGTTCAGATCCCAAGCAGTAATAAATGCAAAAGGAAGGAAGCAATATGCATTTAGAAACATCATAATAATACTGAAGAAAATGGATACAATCTTAAGAACAGTTGTATAATAATACAAAATACAAATTATATTCAAAGTCACAGCAGTTAGATAGACATCTGACATCTCCATACCAACACTGGAAGTCAATAGACAATAGAATGATATCTTCAGTACAGTGAATGAAAATTTTATAAAACCAGAATTCCATACCCAGAGACAGTATTTTTTAAGAGTGTGTTAGATACCCTATACAGACAGGATGGACCCCCTCACTGAAAATTTGGCTTGGATGTTGAGACTGATGATGCCATACCTACACCAAGAGGGCATAAACAGGTTTATTACATACATAATTGAGTCTCTTTAGGGAGAACAGGGAAATCCTCCCAAGCTGTTCTAAAAATGACTTTAGAGAGAAAGGAAAGGAATCTATCTTTGGGCTTTTATTGTGCTAAGGAGAGAGACCTGGGACGAGGCCTCTCACATGTGGTCAGGGGCTTGGGAGGTTTGAATCTACCACCAGTGCCAAACAAAAGATCATCTTGGCTTTCTTATCAGCGTAACCAGATGTAGATCAGAGGGAAAGAAAGATGGGATGAGGCTTAAAGCAGTCCTCAGTCAAAAATCAAAAAGTGGAGCCAAACTCATTATTACAAAGATAGATAGGGAAAGAAAGGCAATTTTTAAACAAATAAAAATTGTGAACATTTGCCACTGGAATATTCTCACTAAAATAATAATAATTCAGGAGAAGACAAAAGTAATCCCAGGCAGAAGTTCTGAGATACAAGAAAAAAATATCAGAAAGAGCCAAATATGTGGATTCATTTCAATGAACATTGACACAAAATTAATGACAATTTTAAAAAAGAATTAAAACACATGCATGAAAAAATTATGTAAGTTTGAAAGTGAATAAAGAGGTTAAAGTGTTAAAAGTCCTTTCTTTTTTCTAGATAAAATGTAAATGCATTGATTAGCTTCAGATTTTGATAAGCACACATGCTGCAATTTCTAGGAAAAATCAAAAAAGAATAAAAACAGAGTGTATTATCTTCAAGTTCATGTAAGAATTAAGCAAAAACAATGAAAAATAATTAATCCAAGAGATAATGTGAAAAGAGGAAAATAAGCATATAACCAGGAAGACAAATAAAGAATACAAAATATGTTGGCAAATTTAAACACAAATTTAACACTGATTGCATTAAATGTACATGTAAATAAGCTGACAGTTCTAATTATAAAACAAATGTTGTCAGAGTGGATAAAAACAAAATTAATTTGTGTGATGTTCTTAAGAGACATATTTACAAAATAAAGATATAAAAGAGTGATGCCAGGAAGACAGAAAAATAAGGACATATCAACCAAAATAAAAATGGTACAGCTACATAAACAAAAATACAGACTTTAAAACAAAAAACATTGGTAAAGAATTTCACTTTATAAAGATTTAATTCATACTTGTCTTGCTAATTACTGAGTGTACAGGAAAAATTAATAAAGATGCAGAAGATTTAAATAACATTACTAACAAACTCGACCTACATGGAACACTATCCTCAACAACTGTACAACACATTCTTTTTCTAAGCACACATGGAATACTGACAAAAATTCACCATATGCTGATCCACCAAACAAATCTCAAAAAAGTTCTAAGAACTGAAAAGATACAAGCAATGTCTCTGATCAGACTTTAAACGAGAAACCAGTAGACAAAAATAAAACTAGAAAATCCCTCGTAAGTTTAAAAATTGGAGAAACGTAGCTCAAAATAACCATGGCTCAATAAGAAATCTAATGGAAACTAGACAACATTTAGAAATGCATGATAATGAAATAGGCTACATATAAAAACTCATTGGCTACAGCTAAGGCAGTATAACTTTATTAGTGAATATTTAGAAAGTTATGAAACATAATAATTATCCATTTCTAAACAGTATAAAAATAGCAAAATAAAAAATAAAGAGTAAAAGTGGAAGGAAGAAAATGATAAACATATAAGCTAGCGTTAATATAATACAATAAATACAGATTAAAAAGTTGGTTCTTTGAAAAGAATAAAATTACAAAACATTTAATGATAACACACAGAGATAAAAGACACTCGGTCTTAATATGCTTAAACGTTTAAATACAAAAAAATTAAATATAAAAAAGCTTAAATGAAAAAAATACAAAAAAATTAGAAAAGAAAATTTAACAAAATTGGAGTGATACTTTAGTCTAACAACTATTGAGATGATTGAAACAGTATGCAAAATTTTTCCCACAAATAAAAGCTCAGGCCCAGATAGTTTCACCAGTAAGTCTTAGCATACATTCAAGAATGAAACTTACAAAAATTAACTCCCTACCTAGAAAAAAATGGGGACTTCTGAGAAGGTGACAATGACCTGTTCCTTAATCTGGGTGGGAGGAGACACACAGGAGTTTGATTTATCCAATAAATTGAATGTGTGCATATATCTGTGTGTGCCTTATATGGTTTTCCAAAAGCATGCTAAATTTTACACTAAAAAAAAAACTGCTGCCATCATGTAGTTTATAATTTTTAAAGCAAAATTTAAAGTAAAACATTTGAGCTATATTCAAATTTAAATGTGAAAGACTTGGTACTATACACATTTTTTAAAATAACAAGAGACTCAAGTTCTGATTACCCTTTTCTCATTCTTTCCAAGTACAAACATGATTTATAACAAATGTTACAAACAGCCAATGTAAAGAAATTATTTGCAGTTTCAATCACAAAATAAACTATTTCTGTTATAATAGAAATGTAAGTCCTAGGATAGGATGCCAATATTCATAACATATTAGCTACAGTGCTAACCCAGAAAATTTCATTTCAGCCAAAATATCTCTAAGCAAACAATAGTTTTCTTTTCAAAAGTAATCAAATTTTTTCTTTGCTCATTAGCATTTAGTATATAAACATGCAAATACAAGTCCTAATTATTTTGTAGCAGCTTTATTGAGGTATATTTCATATACCATAGAATTTACCCATTTAAAATGGACAATTCAATGGATTTTAGTATATCACTGAGTTATGCAACCATCATTGCAATCAATTTTAGAATATTTTATCATGCCTAAAAGAAACCTGGCACCCTTTAGCTATAATCCCCCCAAACACCCTATTTCATTTCTCCCCCAGCCCCAGACAACTACTGATCTACATTATATCTACATGTATTTGCCTACTTTCAACATTTAATATACATGGAATCATATAATATATGGTGTTTCGTGTTTGGCTGCTTTCACTTAGCATCAAAATTCATCCATGGGCTGGGCGCGGTGGCTCACACCTGTAATCCTAGCACACTGGGAGGCTGAGGTGGGAGCATCACTCCAGGTCAGGAGTTCGAGACCAGCCTGAGCAAAAGTGAGATCCTGTCTCTACTAAAAAGAGAAAGAAATTAGCCGGACAACTAAAACTATATATGGAAAAAATTAGCTGGGCATGGTGGCACATGCCTGTAGTCCCAGCTACTCAGGAGGCTGAGGCAGGAGGATCGCTTGAGCTCAAGAGTTTGAGGTTGCTGTGAGCTAGGCTGACGCCACAGCACTCTCTAGCCCGGGCAACAGAGTGAGACTCTGTCTCAAACAAACAAACAAACAAAAAAATCATTCATGTTGTAGTCTGTGTCAGTGCTTCGTTCCTCTGTATGGCTGGATAGTATTTCATTGTATGAATATATCACCTTTTTTTAATCCATTGGTTATCTGATGGACATTCGAGTTATTTCCATCTTTTGACTGTGACAAAAAATGATACTATGAAGATGTGTGTACAGGTGTTTATGTGAACACGTTTTTATTTCTCTTCAGTATATGCTGATGGATGAAATTAATCCTCAAATTTTAATATTTGACTTAGACCTGACAACAAACTATAAGCTAGAAGACAAATTATAGTACTTCCTCACTGTTTTTCGAGAGATAATAAAAAATAAATATTTATTTAGTTTTCTAAAGCTAATTATCATATCACTGAGAAGTACATGTAACTTTTACTGTGATAATATGATGTTAAAATTAACATTACATTTATTCTTCTGACCACTATAATCGAGTTTTTTCAACTAGAAAATATGAATTTCAGTAAATATTAGTCTTTTAAATTCATGGGAAGTTTTAAAAAAATATTTCTCACACTCTGAGAATTTTCCAGGGTAAAATGAAAATCCTTCTATTTTTCTTAAGTTCAAATACATTTACCATTTTTTAATGATACCAAATCTGCAGTTTAAAAAGATTTTTTTTAAAGGACGCTGAAACAAACTGACAATTTGAAAATTTAGTATGAAACTATTAACTAAGATTTTTAAAAAAGTATTCTGTAAAACTACATCTCTGTTCTAGATTTATCTATTTGCATAACACTGTAACAACCAAAACTTTGAATTCTATTATAATTATGACTTAAAAAGTAAAAATAAATGGTGAATTCATTATTTTTCATGAACTATTTTCCTTCAATCAGGTACTACTCACTTTTCTCCCAAACCCACAAAGATTCTAAGATAGGTAATCAAAAGGAAATGGAAGAATTTTGAAGATGTCTAACTGCCTTCCAAAATACAGATTTTGTAACTAGTAGATCGAGGTTAAAAAATTAAAGTGAAAAAGAAACCAATAATGAATTGCAAAGAAGAGAGAGAAAAGAGAGTGGTTAGGAAGAGTACAAGAGATTATGAGTTGAGGGGAGCGAAAGAGAGAGAGAGAAAGAGGGGAAAAAAGGAAAAATAACAAAAGGAAGGTTTGGTGGATTTCATTAATGAAGAGAAAATCTGCCCAAATATGCGTGATTCCCACAGCATTTACCTTGAGTGGATTATGCAAGTCATGGACAAAAACCCACAGGGGTGATATGGCGAACAAACAAACAAACAAACAAAAAACCCTCAGCATCGTAGTCGGCCCATCAGCCCTGATGACAGGCATGCATTCACACACACTCCTGAACGACATCTCTGCAGTCAGAAATGTACACATGTGCAAAAACAACCCTGTCTGCTGGAGGGCTCAGAGAAGGGCCCTGAAGCAGCTTCAAAGAAAATCGGCGTCCTTCAGTCTAATTAAAACCTACTTTTATTTCATTTGTATGACGGTGTCAGGTTCGATTAGAGGCCACATACAATTTGGCTCTGAGAAGAATGGTGGCTTTCTTTCATGAAGAAAAACAGGGAAAGAGAAGTAATTCCTAAATGTTATCATCAGAGGTTCCCAGGGCGGCATGCCTACTACTCACGAGGTCTAATGTCCCTGGGGAGGGGGATAAAGGCCCTGTTGTCAGCTGTAGGAAGGGATTTCAGGCTCCCCTGAAATAGAAATACAGTATTCTTTAGTGAACTGGATACGCAAATTCATCAGGCAAGCGAAGAATGGCAAATTCTATCCGCTGTTCGCTGTTCGCAGTTCTGTGCCCCGATGGGAGAGGAATGTAACCGCTGGCTGGCAGTTTGTGTTATCTGGGGGACACTCATCTGGGTGTGTATCATGTAACATGTCCTCCTAAGGCACGCACTTCCAAAATACTTAATTCGAGTTTCCTGATTAGCAGCAAATGGGTCTGATGAAGCTTAAGAAAAGCCACTTAATAAAAATAGAGGCACCCAAATGAACATGAATTGAAAAAAAATTTAGATTGATGGAGGTAGGTGGGTCACTGTAATTACGGAAGGTGTATCATTTCCTAAGCTCTCTTTGCATTAAGTGTATGCTATACATTTATCAGACATAATTAGCACTTTAGGTGACAACGATTTGATTTCTTTCCTTGTAATAAAGCCCTCTGTGTTAGCATATACATTCGGAAGGGGAAATTGAACACTGTTGCTGTTTATTCCCCTGAGGCAAAAATTTAGGACAAACGAGGGGGGAGGGGGGAAGGAGGAGGGTTTACAGAACAGCCCTTTGTGAATTTTGCAAACGGAAAAAGAAAATAGTTCAATAAAAGCTTTTCAAGGATCACAGTCAAACGTGCGCTTTTGGAAAGCAAAGGATGTCTACGGAACGTCTCTCTACTTTTAAAGTTAGCATTTAACTTTCCTTTAGATGTGAACAAACCCACACTAAATTGATTCACGGGCACAACTGCAGAAGTGGACACATCTAAATTACTGTGTATGAACCAGAAAAATATGTGTGGTGCCTTCTCTGAGGACACAGCAGAAGAAAACTGTTTTGAAAATGATTTCAAATGAATATTGATCCTTGTTGTTCCCTCACTGCCACAATTAAGAACCACATTAATCCACTTTCCGGTGGATTAAAGAAAGCATTTACATAAACATTAAGGATTTTTTTTTATAAGTGAAAAGGAGAAACTGAAATGCAAGTTGCTGATCTATTGTACATGGCTCATAAAGGAGGCTGCAGCCTCCTGGAATCTGTAGCCCCACAAGACATACTGTGAAAACTTATGCTTTTGCATGTCAATCTTCTGGAAAAGCCATTTTCTTCTCTTTTTCATCAAAACCAAAATGTGCAGGTGATTTAGCATATTCCTGTGCATAAATTAATTAGAAATTAAGTCACAGATAATGATGGTTAAAATAAATATTTCTAAAGCAAATCTAATTTTATTAGTTAACTTAATACAAACCTTCCCACTCATACTGAACTTCCTGAACTTTGGCTTAATCCTAAAATTTGTTTTACTAAAATGCTGATCTGCAGATAGATGTGGATCTGTTAGAGGCTGATTTGCACACCAGCCTCTCTTCCCGTGATTCAAAAATCCTCATAATGTCAAAGAAGCAAAAAGTCTATGACAGATGCCCAAAGCACATGTAACATCTTTTCCTAAGGATATTCATTTTAGATTTTCTTAAACTTATATGGACCTTTTACTGATCTAAATATGAATAACTTTAAATAAAGGGTCCAGGTTTTTATTTAAGTTACTATTTAAGAAGTGCTTAAAAAATAAAACAGAAATGACAAAAGCCTTTAAAAAATTAGTATGAAGTATTGATTATGGTGTCAACATATTTTGCCTATATTGGAAAAAAAAAAAAGAATGAGAAAAGGGAAGTAACAGAGCTCTTCAGAGTTAACTCACTATAATTTCGAAATGTATAAGCGTGAAAGAAGTTCCACTGTTGGATGCATCATACACTTTTCTAGGCATAGATTTAAATAAAGGATGTGTGAGGCTTTAGTGACAGTTTCAAAAAATAATTTCTCCTCTCTAAATTTTAACTTGAACCAGGTGGAGGCTAAGGCCACAAACAAACAAAACAAGGGGCTATTTATGTATTCTCCCTGATGGTTGTACGTTATTTTGTTTTCTCAACATAAGAAAAATTTCATTTAGAAACTTAAATCTGATTTCTGCAGATTTGCACCTGTAGCTTAGGGGTTTATGTGGGGCTGGGGGGGGGGGTTGTTTTCTGCTTTTTTTTTTTTTTTTTTAGGAGGGACACCAGGGACCAAAAATTAAAAAAAAAAAAAAATGAATCATGTCACTCAAGAACTCAGGGTGACCAGGCAAGGTTGAGCTGGACAGAATGCTGCTGTTGCAAATGACAGCCGATGCACCATCTCCGATCATGCATTATGTGAAAGAAAGGGTCCTAATATTACAAAGTGATATATAATCACCTGTGACTCACAGAGATATTTGTTAAAACCAATTAGTTACTAAACAGGATTACAACCAATTATTAGCACTTTTGTGCAAATGCAAAGCCTTTCCCCAGGTTTTTTTTTTTGCTTTTTCCATAAAATTTTGCATCAGTGACATAAGATTTTTTTTCTTACTCCTGTGAAAATATTAAATTAAATATCCATGACCTACGATCCTGACATTTCTCCTATTATTTCTAATTAGATGGGTATCTTTTACCTTGATGAGACATATGCACATATATGTGTAACATACATATGGGATGTCAGAAAGCACTTTCGATTTTTCTCCTATATCCCCTGAGGATGATGTGGGAACCTCATGTCAAAAACCCTCACTTTAGAACAATAAATAAATAAACCAGCCACAGCCTTCCTGAGGCTGGCCAACTCTAGCATAAGTAATTCAAGAGGCTGAGAGATGCCAGATAAATTTGATTACTATAAAAGATGGGAATATGTTTCTTTCCTTTGAGAATTCACAAAAAGGGGTCAAAAACAAAGCAATGCTGAAAGCGAACAATTTCATTTCGCCTGCAATTCAAGGCGAAAATTCAAAGGCAATTTTGCAGGAACATTTTATCACAATTTTATAGACCCTCATTTCCTGCACACATCACAATCTTTAATTTCTGAAAGAAGAAGGCAAGGAAAGGGGAAGTGGGCGGGGGAGAGGGGCCGGGGAGGCTGAGACCAACCGTGAGGGGCTTTTTTTTCTTCTTCTTTAAGATATAAATGCAGATATTTATAAAGCAGTGAGAGATTTGTAAATCTTTCTTCAAAGCTGAACCTACTGCTGGGATTGTGATTTGCTAAAAGCTGCTATAGGCATACTCCAAAACTCAGCAGGGTCATCTCTCCCCTTCCAAAAATAAAAAATAAAAGAGGTTAGGTTTGGGGGTGGGGTGGGGAGAGAAAGCCACTGTGATTAGTAAAGTCCCCACAGACGCAAGAGTTTGAGAAAACTGTTTTCCTTTTACACCATTGTCCTTGAATGATATTTTTTCTCCCTTTCAAACACACAAGAAAATTTAAAACTCAATACCTTCCTTCTCATCGTTTTGTCTAACTAACTCTCCTTGATGCTGTTTGGAAATGGCAGATCATTTCTCAAAGCCAAGCTATTCAGTGGCCCTTTGGAAGGTCACGATCCAAAGACAATGCAACAGGTACCAATCCAAGGGTACCTGGATCACCTCCACTCCCACCCTACAGGTCTTGTCTGGTGTAATGAACAGCACAGTTCGCTGGGAGCACAAAGATCTCCTTTCCAGTTCCGATCTTGCCAATAACTTCATGTGTGATCTCAGAGGAAAGCCACTGTCGTTTTCGTTTCCTAGCGGGAATAATACAAAAAAAGTCCTACCAGCTCCCCACGATCGTAAGGGTAACAGAAAGCGACAAGGGTTTGAAAGCTCTTTGCTCGTTTTGTATAATGATGCGTCCTTCATGCCCAGGACGTGTCTGGGACAGAGGAGATGCTGGATAAATATTTGTTAATGAAGGAATGAATGCACTTGGGAAAGCATAAGCCATGAAAATCAGAAGAAAACAATACTAGAAGATATTAAAATGAAATCAAGGGTGTATACTGCTAAGAACCTACTATCTCCGAGAGGGAACTGGACTGACTTCAGGATACAGCAGGCGTTTGTTTCTCGCTGGGGAAATTAACCTCTACTCACAGTAACCACTTCCCACCTGGACCTCATGCACTTCCACACTTACAACCTACATTCAAAGACTCAAAAAACCACCGCGTTTAGTGGGACTTCGGGGAACACTGCCCATTTAGAGATGCGACACATTGACTTTAAATTTTTCTCTACATAGATAAATTGTTTTCAGAGAGAACTGCATATGAAACAATTATACTTTGGGACATAAAATGGTTTTTTTAAAAAAAAAAAGGAAAAGAAAAAAATAGGAGAAAAAGAAAATCCTTTTGCAAATTATTGTTTTCCAAACTGAACCAGACACTGCTGTCAACTAGGAGGGTGACATAACTTTGCCAAACAGTATTGTGGACCTTTTTTCTCCATGTCTGGAACACTTGTTTTCTGGGGGAAAATCTTGGGATGGGCTGGCACTGTTTAGTGCGGGCCTAAGTGTCCGTGAAGAACAAAGAACTACCATAAATGGAGGAACTGGGCTGTAATGATTGCATTGATATCCAACATAAAAATCTGAGATGGTTTAATTTTAAAGTTACTGGCTCTCTATACAGCATAATGCTATATATAGTACATATGTAAGTTCTAAGTAATAGCTACATATTTATATTCTTTCAGAAACCCACTTTTTACATTCAGTTTAAAAAATCAATCAGTATCTACAACTAGCCACAGATCTATATTGAAATTTGAAATCCCGTAGTATTTGCCATTTTAGACTTTCCGTCCTAAGGATCAACCACATTCATCCACCTATCAAGTGATCGCCAACAATATATCTGGTGCCCCTTGGGTATCAATTAAGATGAGACAGGACAAACTGAACAAAACATTGGTCTGAAGGGGCTACCAGCTGGTTACATCTTAACCAAAAGAAACAGGCAAATACACAAACAATGTACCAAAGAGGAAATTTTGACAAAGCATTCAGATACACCCAAGAGAAACATAGTGGTAAGGGGAAATAACCTTGCCTCTTCCTACCAATAATTTTTTTGTAGCTAGCTGACTATCGATTTCCACAGGTATTTATTTGAAAATATACAATGGTATATTCGTATGTAATCAGGCGCACAATTGTAGCCCCTTAGGGAAGGCAGAGGCCCTTCATTTATTCAACAAATATTCTCCCAGTGCCTCCCGTCTGCTGAAGATTCCACAGTGCACAAGGGAGCCACTGTCCCTGCCCTCACGGAGCTTACAGTCTGATGCAGGAGATGGATAAGTACGTAATTAATTAGAGTGTGATAAATGCAATGAAAGGAGTCAAAACAGGTGCTTCGGGACCACTGAAGAGATGACCTCTCAGATTGTCATTGTGCTTTTGAGAAGAGGAAACTGATGCCCAGAAAAAGGGCAGTGAGTTGCCCATGGTGATACAGACATTGTTCTAGCGAAATGAAGGATATGGCAGTGAGACTGTAACCCAGGAAAATGAACAGATCTCAGGATATCTGCTTTCCTAAGATAATCCACTGTAGAAGAAGACACGATACAAGTCATTTTTTAAACCACAGGTAAATAGAGAGATGGTTTGGCATCACTGAAGACCAAATGATTTTTTTATTGTACTGCATGGCCAGTTTTCTGATTTTTCTTCAAGAACCTCTAAGCAGCACGGGTGGAAGTTTAGAGATGGTGGGCTGGGGGGTTTAATCGGATCTGAAAAAGCAGATGTGCAGATTTGTTTAAAGGATTCGAATCTCTACATCCTCCAAAGCCAGTAGATCCATTGCTCACATAGCAGAGAAGTCATATGGGATTCCATCATGTCATACTCGTGTCTCGTGAGAGTCACCTATGCACACATGAAATAACCAATTCTTCTAAAGCCATGCATCGTTTACATACAAAAAAATACTTGTGTTTCAGAGAGAGCTCTTACCATCCAATATCTTACAAAGTTTTTGGGCATCGCCACAGAAATACTAAGGGAGTATTACAGAGAGTATTAAAGATCCCTTCGAGGGTGATGGAACTTTATGAACAAAACCTCCTGAGATGGAGAAGATGCTACCATGTGAAGCTGTGAAGATTTTATAATGGGGCACAAATGTGAGGTCAGTGTTCAGATCTACGAGCATCAGATTGCTGGTCACTTCTTTTTATAGTCAGGCTTATTAAAGTAAAATTCACATGAAAGGATATTCACATTTTTTACTGTACAGTTGTATGAGTTTTGTCACATGCATAGCCATACCACCATCACTACAACCAAGACACGGAAAAGTTCCATCACAAAATCCCCAAACCCCCCTTGTACTTTCAGTCAACCTCTCTACCCTGTCCCAGTCATTGGCAACCACCGATCTGTTCTCTTTACCTAGTTTGGCCTTTTTCAGAATAAAACATAAATGGACCCAGAGGCATGGAGATTTTTGAGGCTGGCTTCTTTAACTGAGCGTAATGCCTTTGAGAGTCACCCATCTTATTGCATATATTAGCATTAACAGTTCATTCCTTTTTCTTGCTCAGTAGTATTCCACTGTATGGAAATACCACTATGTATCCATTCTCCAGTTGAGGGACATTTGGACTGTTTCCAGGTTTTGGCAATTATGAACAAAGCCACTATAAATGTTCACACACAGATTTCTGTGTGAATGTAACTTTTTATTTCTCTTGGGAAAATCCTCAGGAGTGGGTTTGCTGGATCAAATGATACACAGATATTTAGATTTATTTTTAAAAAACTGCTTAACTGTTTTCCAAAGTGTCTGTACCATTTTGCATTCCACCAGTGTGTGTAACAGTTGGATCACTTATTTACTGTGAGCAGATACAAACTGCTAAGCAAGAATGAATTAAAGGTGTTCAAGAAACTACTGGATCCTAATATTTGGAGCTATGAAAATATTTAAAAGAATTATATCAAGAGGAAGGATAATAAGCAGTGAAAGAAAGATTAGCACCAAATTTAGTCCCACGTAATATGGACTGAGCCAACATGTAATCTCATGAATGATTCATTAGGTGGGAATTTATTTTAGAAGCCATAAAACCTATCACACTGAAGGTTTACCATTACTGAATGGCAGCCTTGCCTCGGCTTGCATTACTGTCTCCTCTTGTTCTCTCTTCTACCCAAATCTCAGGTTTCCTGAAGACCCAGTTCAACCACCCCTTCTCTTGAAGCATTCTGGTTGATAGTCCATTTCTTCTCTGGATTTCCATAGCCCTTATAATTCCTCATAATTTAAAGCTTCATTATATATGCAATGGCTTATGTTCTATTTATAACACATATATTCATGTTTCCTCCTTGAGAATCATAAGCTTTCTTTGTTAGATCTGCCAAATAAGATTGACTCATTTGTACCACCCTCTAAGCCAGGGTAGAACTATGTGTGCCAGACTATTTTGTGGTACAAGTATTCATCATGGTCAAGGGCAAATGCACTGGCCACTATAAATACCCAGGAAGACAAAGAAATGTACGACTCCAGAGTTCACTCACATCTACCATGGTCATAAATGCATATAACTCAAGCTGCTTATCTTTACATTTTCTAATATGGGACCGGCTTCACTGGGTTCAACTGGAGAAATGCCCCTTTGATTTCCAGACAATCTTCTAAAGGGAAGTAGACCACACCACCGCACGTTGCTGGTTGATCCACCCATCTGACCAAGAGACTCATGGAAGCTTATGCATTTTTAAGATAAAAAGGTGCACCCCTTCAAAGAAGTCAATTACTTAAAGAGAGTTAGGGAAGACTAATAGGGAGGAATATTTCCAGGAATTAAAAGTCATGCAAAAATCTGAACATGAAGGCCTGAATGCTAAGAAAGTGAAGAATATTATTCATATGTTTTATCTGCTTGTTCTCTTCCCTAGGTCTAGAGAAAGACATATATTAACTACGTTCACTTTAGTTTCAACTAAGCTTGCTTCCTGGTCTCTCAGATGCCAGCTTAGTGTGACCGGGACCATGGCAACATTATTGGGAAACGTCCTAATCAAACCCCAAACAGCTTTGCTGGGGTATTTTTTTTTTTTTTAAATCTCAGAAAATCACCTTTTATACCTTTATTTAAAACTGATCTTGAGCTAAGCTGTTGTACTTGACTGTGTCCCTTTAACCTAGGGAACTTGCTGCCAAAAAATATTATTGAGGCCAACAGCTTAATAAGTTTTATAGAAGATTAAATATTTATATGAATAAATATAGCACCTGCAGCGACACCAGGAAGGATAAAATTACAAGGGCTATGAAATCTTCATGCTTCAGGGCATAAATTGCTTACCAGCTGGATAAGGCCCTCGTGCAACAACACTGCACTGCAAAATATGTCTTCCTGAGAAGCATCTCAACGCTGACCACTTTCAGGACCAGAGACTACAGCACAAAGACCGTGAAGCTGTTGGTTTCCAACCAGCTCAAGTTTTTTACAGAATTTAGGAAGTGGGTACGATGCCACACCAATCTAAAATAAGAAAACAAGGATGCAAGAGCAAGGCCAACACCACTATTCAAACCGGGAGTAAAATGGAATAAAATTACAACAGATGCAAGAGTTCAGGAGGGGATGGTTTCTAACTCTGGTGGTCACTGTGGGCTCTTTACAGTAAAGAATCAGAACCCCAAATCTTAAGGCCAATTAAGACAAAATTGGAAAAAAGGGTAATCAATCAACTAGTTAGGCTGAATCTTTTTTTTTCTTTAATATTTTCTCCAAAATAGAACTAGAGGATTATCAACACAACCTTATTCATCTAACTTTGCCAGTGCCAAAACCATCATTTGATTGGAGAATGAAACAGCAGTGGGAATACAATGAAATAAGGAGAAAAAGCCAGAGAAACTAACAGAATCTATGCACTAATTTTTAGATGCCAGAGTTAACTTCTCCCAGTACCAAACTACACAATGCCATTTGCAAATGGCTCCTTTTTCCTTAAGGATTATAGGAATGATGGTAAATACCAACCAATTCATTTTATAAATAAAATATTCAACAAGAGTAGCATCCAGCCAAATTATGCTAATAAGGTTAATAACTGTTAACTTTTATTGAAGATTCACTTGACTTTGCAAGTTTAGATAACCCCACGTGCACAAACATTCTACGGTTCCTAAGACGAACTGATGCTCAGTTGCATAATTAGTTGGTTTCTACAGAAGGATTATTTAAGAAACAGCTACGGGCTCCGGGAGGATGCTCTTGTTTGAAATAGTGTATGGAAGTACATGATGGGTGGTCCTCGGAATGACGACATGAACAAAGGACTCCTGTGAATTTTAATAACACTGATCCACTTATGAATCATAAATCAAATGAGAACCCTCTTGCAGTCTGAAGATTCCCAAGATTTCTGGGGAGAATTCTCCAGCGCAGCAGCACGTCATCGGCCAGGATTAACCACATTTGCTCGCACTCTTGTAAAAATAGTGTTTTGCATCCTTGGATGGACGCTTGGCAGGGAGTAGCAGAAGCACAACAGTGGAAACGGTGAGAGGCATGGGGCAAAGCCAACATCAGGGCCCGGGGCAGGGGTCTTTCAGAATCCAGAACTTTACATAGAGATGGCCGGAGGTGAGCAGAGCCATCACACACCTAAGCCAGAGGGACAAATAAATGGTTGGTATCAACGAAAACTGTTTCTCATTATTTTTAGAAAACCTTTAATTTAATGCATATTTTCTTTGCTGGAAAGGAAATAGTGATATTAACAAATTGGTTTTATTTCTAACCTGGCAGGCTGCCTGCAGTGAAATGTAAATACATGTACATGGGAGCTGGGATTAGCATTTACTGAAGAAAAAGAGTAGTCAATATTTTAATGAGGAAGTCTAAGAAAGCAATTGCACGCAACACACTCCAGTGTCACCGGGGAGCTTTTTAAGTTAAGCCAACTAGTTCCAAATTACTACTTTTCCCGGCTTTCCTTTAAAGGGAGTTTAGACTTACTTAGGAAAAAATACAACTGTGGCATTTGGCTTTAAATATCATAAAATAGCTGTAATATTCCTCTCTATAAATACATACATTAACCTATATACATCTCTCTCGTTACATATATAGAAAAAGAATGTCTCACCTGCCATTCTTCAGTTAAGTGGCCCATTTAACAGTGTCATCTTTCTGCTTTTTTTTTTTTCAAAAACAGGAATACTAGGTGATAAAAATTGAGACTACCCAAGAATGAGGGACAGATTTGAGGGGGAAAAACTACATAATAGGAAATATAGGTAACCAAAACAAATACAAATCAATGATAGTTGGAGGAGTGTAGAGAGGAGTATATATAAGACAGATTTGGATAGTAGATCAAATGTATTAGAAAACCAGTAGCCATTACATAATCTGTACTCCGGCACCCTGAGGAAAGATATTTCCATCTTAGAATAGGATTTTGTCAAGAGCCAGGAAAAGATGAAGGAACAAGAACACCCTGGGAACAAGATGAGTGTGGTGAGCTTAGGAGATAAATGAAACCTAAATGTATCACCAATATTAACCCTTAAATGAAATCCAAGGATCCTACGTTTTCAAGACTTCTATGCTAACATTTCTGAGCTCCAGGGTACCCAACAAGATTAACTGCTTTAAAAACACATATTAAAACAGCATTTCCAGCCAGGCATGGTGGGTGGCTCACACCTGTAATCCTAGCACTCTGGGAGGCCAAGGCAGGAAGATGCCTTCAGGTCAGGAGTTTGAGACCAGCCTGAGCAAGAGCGAAATCTCTTATCTACTAAAAACAGAAAAATAAAAATTAGCTGGATGTAGTGGTGCACGCCTGTAGTCCCAGCTACTCGGGAGACTGAGGCAGGAAGATCTCTTGAGCCCAGGAATTTGAGGTTGCAGTGAGCTATGACAATACCACTGCACTCTAGCCAGGGCAACAGAGCAAGAGCACTTCCTATAGTCTGATGAATGCCATCAAGAACATTTCACATCTGACAAATATTTAAGCGCTTTATGCTCTTACACTGGCCAAAGTTGTATGTAGCCTTCCAAACTCAGGACCAACATCAAATAATAGAGGTAAGAACAGAAATTATTAATATAGAAAATGAGCATCATATAAAATGATCAACAAAACCAAAAGTCATCTTTCAAAATAAAATTGATACACACATGATGTGATAGAATAATAAAGAGATGGCACATACAATCAATACTAAGGTTCTACAGATATTAGAAGGATCACAAGAAAGACTGTATAATCTTTTATACTTTTATATATTTATAATTATATACTTTTATGAATATGAAAGTTCTATATATCCAAAAGAAATTCTTACACATGAAAACTGGGAGAAATATACCAAAATATTCATAGCAACATTTTCATTAATATTACTTTGTTTTCAATTTAATTAATAGATTAAAAAATGATACATTCATACAAAGGCCTACCATATAATAGTGGAAATGAGTAAAACATACTTACATGCAACAACATGAATAGAATAGATCTTGAAAACATCACACTGAGTGAAAATTTGTCACTCAGTCTACATTTAGTGTGAAACAACTTTTATAACACTTGATTTTATGAATCTAAACAATATATTGTTTAGTTAACCATATATATTAAATAAAAACTATTTTTTGAAAGGCAAAGGAGCAGGGAGCACTATATTCGGAATAGTGGTCAGCTCTTGGGGAACAGGGTATTAACGTGGGGACTAGGGAAAATGCACACAGGTAGAGACCATGGTCTTACTGATGTCTCCATTCTTATTTTGGGCCTAAGTCTATGGGGATTCATTTCATTATTATACTGTGTAACTTACACATATATTACATGTTTCATTTTGGATATATAAAACATTGCTAATAAAATGGTTTCCCCAAAATCCTAAAACCACCCACACACGGAGAAGACAGGAACAGACCTTGCATTTCTCCTGCTATCAAATGAATCCCATTCTCACCCCATCACTAACCAGTGAGAGACTCCTCAGAGCCTCGCAGTCTGCCATTCCAGGAGATCAAAAAATTCACAGCTGTCTCTATACCAGGCAAGAACTGTTTTATGAGGAACTGGAATCATTTTCTGCAAAAATCTATCTACTGACCTAACTGCCATCCATTCAGAAACACCAACTACAGAAAAAAAGGGAGGGTACGCCATCTCCCTGGGAAATAGCCTCAAAATGGAAGTACTGAACTGAACTCGAGGCAGAACAGGGAAAACAGGAATGGATGCTGAGAATGTGAGTTTCTTGTGTATTCCATCTCAAGAGAGATTTAGACTTTCAGGGCAGTCCTGCTCCCTGAGGAAAGGAATTGGACCAGGAGGGATGCACATCCACACATCCTTCAGATCGAGCTCCAAGAAGGAAATCTGACCACCACACAAGACATGTATAAGAACAAACTCCCAAGTCTGGTGACAAACACCAAACAAAGTATCTATGATAGGCCATTAAAGGAGAAGAGAACCAAAAAGGTCTCACAAACTCAGAGAAAGATCATTGCCTTTGGCAATATTCTTGAGGAAATCAGAAGATATACTCAACTATCAATTCCTCAAGGGCAGGGTCCAAGTCTTATTTGCTATTGTGTTTCTAGTATGAAAGCAGTGCCTGGCACAAAATAAGCAAATAATAACTATTTTTAAAATAAACAAATTTGCATCTACAGTAGAGTACAAAATAGACCACATTGTAAGAGGTAAAGGAAATTTTAAGAAAAAATAAAATATGAAAAAGTTATGAAGAAAAGAGAAAAATTAATGAGATGAGAGACTGTGTACAACCAAAAATGAATTGGCAGAATGCAAATCCACATGAAAGCCAGTAAATCCAGAATGATAGGGTAGAAAGTGCGTGGTGTAACATTTCAGGAGAACTAAAAGTCAATTGGAAGAGATCAAATATACATTGTAAGATTAGATTAAGTTCTACTTTAATTGGCCAAGAAGACAACATAGTCAGGAATAGATATGGTTCAGCGTGAGTTCCCTTGGTCTCCAGAGTGCCTGATGGGAATGCAGTGAATTCTATAGATGGCTTCAAACCTGCCCCCTCTCTGTATCCATGCCCTTGCAATATGACATGACAGTTTCTCCAGTTAAGTCCGAGAGTCTATCTCTCTTGAAACTGAGAGAGGTAACTTTCTTTGGCCAATGGAACCTTAGCAAAGTGATGCAGTCAGGCTTGAAATGTGCTTGTGCATTGGGGTTTGCCGTCTCTTGCTGCTTTAGGAACCCTCAGACATGTGGCTCCCACACTAGACATGTGGCTCCCACACCAGACACGTGTAGGAGGCTGTCAGGAAAAACCAGCCCCCAGCTGATTTACCAGCTGACTGCAGTCACATGAGAAGAACTGCCCAGCTGAGCACAGCCCAAATTACTAGCCTACAGAATCATGTGCTAGTAAATGATGGGTGCTGTAAGGCACTGAATTTGGGGGTGGTTTGTAAGCCAGGGACAGCTAACTGACACAGAGGGAAGCCAGCTGTCAGTGATACTCTGCCCAAGAGGGGGCTTTGGATCTAAGCTCAGTTCCAGGGGCACCGCCTCCTCCTTATACTTGGACTTAACCATCACTTGCAAAGAACTTGAACTAGTTATGTGTTAAGAGGGAATGTTTATGGTTAATTGGAAAGCCCATTTCACAAAACTTCCCTAAAAAGAAAAGGAAAAAAATAAGATAAAAATTGTCAGAGAGACAAAATACATATAAATGTCAGAAATTGGGTTTATCATTCATTCATTCATTCATTTATCTATCCATTTAAAATGTATTTATTGAGGACCTAGAAAGTGTCAGGCTCTATACCTACATACCCAGGGAAAGAGCCATGAACAAAACTAATGTGGTTTTCCTATCAGTTCCACTGCCTTCATAGAACTTAGTGTTTCCACATCTAGATTATTTGAGTTCCCTGAAAGAAGATCAGGATTAATGGAACAAAACGAATAATTCAAGCTATAATAGATAAAAATACTTATCAACTGAAAAAAATTCTAGTGACTACAGATAAAAAGGATGATTGGCAAATCCATACCTAGATCCTGTCAAAAATTTTGAGTTGTAAGAATAATGAAAGTCTCATAAATATACAGTCATGGAAAAACCACACACATACACACACACAAATTATAATATGTGAAAAAGATCAGCCTTGCCTCAGGTGTGGAAATTATTATAACAAAATCACAGAAGTTTGAGGCAAAATGGTGCAAGTCAAGAACTGAGGATAGAAAAATGTGCTGACAAATGTGTAAACTCAGAAAACATACCACCCAGGTGTATTTCTTGAAAAATTATCTAAATCCATACTCAAACTCATGGAGAGATTAAGAAAATGAATAGCTCAAAAGTAAGATATATAGTGCTGGGAGAGAGCATGGTGTACGGGGCAGGGGAGAACATAATTATGCCTTTTTGCCCTTAAGTTTGGCAATTAAATACATGCAGATTGAAGAGTACTTTTGAGAAACTTAAATGAAAATAGAATTTAATACTAACATATGCTCTATGAAATACTAACAAAGAGCGGTAGAGACTATAGAACCTAAGACAGAGAATGAAAAAAAACAAAGACACCCAAAGAATCAAAAAGGAAATATATGGAAAGCAGTAAGGTTGATATTTTGTTTATGACAATATATGTTAATGGTTTAAACCTCCCTATGAGAAGAGAAAGAGTAGAAGATTGATCACAAAGCAAAATCTGCTTATGTATCGACTGTAAGATACACCTCTTATAAGGTGGATCTTAAGATACACCTAAGACAAGTGAGTACAAAAAGGATGAATAAAAGATGAGCAAAGATATACTAAAGAGATATAAATAAAAGGAAAATAGGAGTTTTACCATTAGTATTAGACAAGGAAAAATTCAAGACAAAACACATTAAGTGGGCAAAGAGAGACTTTATATGAAGGAAGCACAATTCAACACAAAGGGGCAATGCTCAGAATGTGTCAAATAAAGCGGCCATGACTCACAGAATGTGACTATCTCTGTAAGAGTTTAATAAGAACAAACTTATGAATGACTTTAACATTCCTCACAGTTGGTTAAAGAAGATTAAAGGAGACAAAAAATGAACTATGATACAGAGATGCTTGATAATGTAATTAGTGAATTCTCTACATTAGGGAAAATAACTTTCATTTCTAGTGACTAAGGATTCCTTCCCAAAGATGATCATGTATACCATCCTAAAAAGATATTGTCAATAAAATTTAAGTAAAAGTCATCACAGGTATACTTTAGGAGGCAATTAAGTAAAACTAGAAATTAATAACAGATGACGTCTTAAAAGTCAACCATTTTAAAATTTAATATTACTCTGGGAATTATGGACCATACAGAGCATATCAAAATATCACTTTGGGTTATCAAGCAATGAATAAAATAAGAATACAACATATCAAAAGTTATATGATGCAGCTAAAATGAAAATCATAGGAAAATTCATAGTTTTAAATATTTTATTAGTAAACAACAACAAAAATGATAAATAGCCCACTAAGTATGCAACTTAAAAAGCTAGCAAGAAAACAGAAAAACTAGAAATAGTTAGTAAATTTAAGAGCTAGTTCTTCAAAACTACCTCTGGCAGAGGTAATCAAGAAAAAAGATATCACATATTAGAATGATAAAAATGATTTAACAATAGCTTTATAGACTTAGTTTTCAAAATTGTAACAGAATATTTTGTATGTGTCTATGCTAACAAATCTAACCTCTAAACTAATTGATATTTCAGCAGGAAAATATAAGTTGCCAAACTTGATTCAGTAAGAAATAGAAAACAACCTGAAAAACTCAATAATCTTGAAAAAAAATCAGAGGTTTCAAAGAACTTCTCCCCGAATATGCAGACACTAATTCTATCACATCTGAAGAAGAGGGGTCATTCGTGCTATTTAAACTGCTCCAGAGGATGGGAGGCTGGAGGAATCTTGTTGATTAATATTACGA
Source organism: Eulemur rufifrons (assembly GCF_041146395.1). Taxonomy (NCBI): domain Eukaryota; kingdom Metazoa; phylum Chordata; class Mammalia; order Primates; family Lemuridae; genus Eulemur; species Eulemur rufifrons. Next base: position 13,539,999 of record NC_091005.1, on the reverse strand, counting down.
GGTTACAATTACCCTCGTCTGAAAAATTAACAGAGACGACACAAAAAAAGAACTATACTAACACATTATATGCAGAAATCTTCAATAAAATACTCTCATGACTTCGGGAGGCTTATTTCTGGCACACAGGGATGAATCCATGTTAGAAAATCTACCAGTCAATAGAGAGAAACCATATGTTCTCCAATGGAATGATCCAATATTACACAGATGTCAATTTACTCCAATAATTTATAAATATAATCCAGTCATCACCAAAAAGCCAACATGGGAAAACAAACCAAATAGTCAAGAAAATTTTGAAAGAGAAAAACAGAGGCAATTTTGGCATTGCCAAATACACACCAAAACTACTGAAATCACAAACATTACAGTATTGATATAGGAAATTATTTATATTAGCAAAATTTGAAAAAAATTAAATGTTCACCATTCAATGATAAGAATGCTTAAAATTCTATACTCATGTATGAACAGCAGGCAGTAATTAAAACTGCATTATGGAAGACCATGGGAAGATGTTCAAGCCCTATTAGTAATCGGGAATAAAGATTTATAAGTAAGTCAGTAGGATAACTTTTTTTTAAAAAAGAATGTAATCTAATCACAGGGAAAAAAACTTTTAAAGGATATATACTAAATGTAAACAATGATTATTTCTCCATAATGGAATTAAATGACTTCTAATTTTACTACTTGAGCTCTTGCCTATTTCCCAGATTTTTCAGAACAAAAATGTTGATATTGTTTTTATAAAAATATTATTTTTTTAAAGGTCAAATCTTCTAAAATCCAGTATTCTATTAAGTGTATTTATCCAACACTGAAATTCATTTGAAATATATATAAAGGAAATTTTAGCTATGTGTCAATGACAAGCATCTGGATATGACGCACCAAAAAAATTACTATATGTCTGAAGGAAATATTAAAACAAATAGCCCAGGACCACAGTGATTACACAGAACTGTATATATTCGCTCTGTGCACTGGACAGGAATTTTTCATTTCATACATCATTTACAGCTTGCTGCAGTGATTCTGCAAAATCAGTCCATACCATTAGCGCACACAAAGAGAAACACCCAACGTTTTCATTGTTGGAAAATTCAACTGTTTTGGGCTTCGAAGTGTGTGCACTTCAGTGTTCCAACTATGCAGATGTGACTCTGCTAACCAGGATGACAGCACCGGGGGACCAAGAGCCAAAGACAGGGATCAAATATCTGGGGTCAATCACATTGACTTTCTAAAATCTATAGTCCAAGCCTGGCTTGTGCTCATAGATATACTTAATTTTAAAAACTACTTGAAATAAATGAAAACAAAATGGTTGAAAGTCATAAGCCAATCCCTCCAGAGAGGCTCTTCTTTTTTTTAATGGGAACCAGCTCTGATTTCTAAAATATTTTATCAAAGCATTTGGTATCAAGCATCTGGTCTACTCAACACTTCATCAAAATGAATGTCTGATGCATTCACCATTGTACCTAAGTCCCTGCTCTTTCTTAACAGTGTCACTGTTTTCAAATCAGAGCACAGAAAAGTACATTTCCAAGGCAATATAAAACTTTGTCTTGTATGTTTCAGGCCAGTGAGAAAGATGTTTTGTTGGATGATGGCGTGTTCCTAGGGTTTGAAGCATTTTGTGAACACTTTCTGCCACCAGGAAGAGCATAGAGGCTCAGCAAACGTCAGCTGGGTTCTGCCTCCAATAAGTCTTCACACTTAAACTCTCCTTTTCTTCTCTTGTTTTTCCTTATATAGGAAAACTCATGTCACAATTTTCTGTTCAGTGAATTGGCCACTGAATTTGGCATGTTCCTACATCTAGCTACAGCCACAGAAAAGAATTCCAACAAACAACATCTTGTGTCACCACTCCATGGTGTTCCTTATGGTTGTGCTTCATTCATTTCTAGAACAATGAGGGTCCAGAGTTATGCTCAGTCTCCACAAGGAACGCAACTATGAGCCATCCACATGGCACTTACCAAGACCAGCCATAAGGAAGCCCTGACAGCATCAAAGCTCATGACTTAAAATGACAGCACCTTCCTTAGAAATTGCAATTGTTCCTGACTAAATACCAACAGAATCTTTAGCAACTAGGTTCATTTTCTTAGGACCAAATATTAACTAGTAAGTAAATACAATATTTTAGTGTGCAGAGGACATCAGAGCTATCATGACCAATGTCAAGTTTATGCCGCAATATCCGAAAGATCCATAAGCATTTTGGAAGTAGAGCCATTTCAAGTTTAAGTTGCTCATTTTTATCTCACACATATTCCAAGTCATGTCTCAGAAATCAGACAGGTGAACATTCCTCCTTGCTGAAATCAACCTTCAACTACTTTGAATAAAACAAAACACTCTGTAAAAGATTCCATGGGTAACTTCTAGGGCACAGCAATTGGGATGTGTCTACATACCGAAGTAAGAGTTCTTCTTTGACTTATCCTTCTCTGGGTTTCAGACGAACTCAAAGAAAAGAAAAAAAAAATCCATAAGCCTGTAAATATGAAAAAAAAATGGTTTTAGGAAAAGATCTAGAACATAGCAATCGAAATAATCTAGGGGCATTGAGAGGTGTAATATGTGTACTTGGCTAAAAATGCGGCATATTCTGAATGGGTAGCTGATAAAAAAAAATCTTCAAAGCCATGGGGTCAGGGCTAGCATGAATGCTGATGGTGAGTGAGCACATCTCACGTTGGCAGTACTGTTTCCACCTGAAAAGAAAGCCTGTGCCCTCCCTTCCCAAGAAAGCAGTGGAAGATGGCAAAAGAAATTCATTTCTCATTGAACAATAAATTACAAAAGACGGTTACATTTTAACTTATCATTAAATGCTATTTAGGAAAAGATTGAAAGGCATTTGTGATTTTTCTCATCAGTCTCCATCTGGGCAAAGTAAAAAAAAAAAAAAAGTGACAGGAAATTTATTTTCCAAAAATAATTAGAGAAGGGGTTTCAATTAAGGTTGAAACTCAGTGGTAGGAATATATTGTGGAATGTGCTTAATCTTAACACAAAATTTCAATACAAAAATGGTAAATCTTATACTAACTATAGCCTTTTGGTAAAAGATTTGGAATTAAGTGTACCTTTGCCTCATCTGTGGGTCTGCGTGGAAGTAAGTGCATGTTGTTTGGAAATCAGTGTTGTTCAGGAGTCATCTCTAGAATCCAGCAAGCAGGATCGCTCAGAGCGAATGCCAGGGAAGAAATAAAAAGTCCAGCAATCTAGCAAGAATAGCACAAGCACAAACTGAATAGAAAGATTTTTAGTTCTTCTACATGATGTTGGACCACCCCTTAGTGGATGTCTGGTCTTCCAGGAGAGAGTAACTTATTCATCATTTAAGTAAAGAAGTGAAAGTTGAGATGGTCAAAGATGGTAGAAGACGGTTGCATAAGCATCTTGCCATTATCCCCAGACTACAGTGGGTCTGCACATTAAGGGAGCATAGAAAAAGAAGGCATTTAAACAGGAGACCATTGTTGTTTTAGAAGAGTGATAAATAGTGATGCCTCCAAGCACTGGCTACTTACAAGCCAGATGTAAGAATCAGTGCCCAAAAGGAAGGCAGGAATGTCTTGCCAAATTAATGAAGCAGGCCTTGAGTCCGTTTTAAAAGTAAAAAATAAACCTTAAAAAAATGATTTTTTGCATTAAAATTAGAGTTACTGGAAACATGGGGAGATTAAGATTAGAAAGGATGGGGCTAACCAAAAATGGGGAGAGAGCTAAGAAGTACAGAATGAGATTGAATTCACGCAGTCAGGACTCTGGAGCAGGCTGAGCCTTGGGCTTCTGGTTAAGCCACCAACAAGAAGAAAACGCCTTGCTAAGGGCTAAGTCTAGTTTGTATCATCTCATGTAAGTTCTCTAAGCTAGGAGGTGTCCCAAGGGAGGTACCCAATCCTGTTCTCCAGATGTAATATCCAGGGCTTCCCTCCATGTACAAACTGAACTCAAAGTCAAGGTGTTTAGTCATAATGCACACAGTATATTACTTGGAAAGATTACTCAGAATGCAGCAACATTTTAGAAGAAAATTCAAATCCACTTCCCTTGTAATGGCCATAAAGAATGTCACCATCTAGGCAATTCATAATTCATCTATTACACACTGACTTAAAAGAAATGTACTAATAAATAACAACTGCATGATTTTGGGAGACAAACTATAAACCACAAATTTCCAACATTTTTGCTCTCACAGGTGTCTTTTATTATACTTTGTCTAGTAAACAAATGGTATTTATTAAAATGTTGTTCTGTTTGGAAACAACCAATGATGTATACTATGGGTGAATATACAATTATTAATACCATTGACTTGTGAAATATTAAGACAACCTCAGAGCCCACTCACTTCCCTCTCAGACATGCAGAGGCTGAGTTGGGGAGAGCAAAGAGTGTGTGTGTGTATGTGTATGTGTCTGTGTGTATGTGTGCAGCCAGGTTGGTAACCACTGATGAACAAAATCTAATCAGAGTCTTAAACTATGATATAAACTTTTGTAAATATGTGGATATAGTCTGACTTAATGAAGTTAACTTTTTGCATCTATCCCAACAGTGCCAAGCTAGATTTGCAGACTCTTAGGCCCGTTCCCATCTTAGCACCCATGTGCAGGGCATATGCGTTAAGGTTTCTGTGATCATCTAAAACTCTATGATGCCTTAGCAACTTGCTTGAAGCAGCTACTTAAAAATCTCATTTCAAATCAATTTTGGGCCAAGTGCAGTTCTTAGCTGCAAATCCCTCAAAAGCTTTCTAAGGACTTGCTTCGTACTTTGCAAACACCAACTTAAAACTATCTTTTACATGGTGGTAATTGTTTACAAAGACACATACCAATGATTCCTCCCATCTCTTTGGCCCTTAACTCTGCAGTTCCCCAATCAAAGCGGTGTTATTTTTCCACCCCTTGCATCTGGGGCTGGCCACGTGACTTTCTTTGGCCAATGGGACATTAGCAAATGTTATGCAAGCCAAGGCTCCAAAAACACTCACGCATTGGGACTTTCCTCTTTTGGCTGCTGCTGGAATCCTGAAGCCATGTTGTGAATAAACCCTGCTAGACATGGAGACATGTGGCCCAGCCAACAGCCATCCCCAGCACCAGGCAAATGAGGGAGGCTGTCTTAGACCATCTGCTCCCACTCCAGCCACCCAGTCCCCATTGAGACCAGCAGAACTGCCCAGAGGATTCCAGCCCAACGCTCTGACTTAAAGACTGGTGAACAAATTAAATGGTGATTGTTTTAAACTTCCACAGTTTGGAGTGGCCTATTACTCATCAATAGATAACTGACACAGAGACCCATTTTGCCCCCTATATAAGACCAGACATTGTACAAACAAAAGGACCAAAGAAACTGCTATCCATAAGCAATTAAAGACTCCTCGTTTGCTCACCAACATGGGTTATACAGTATCTCTTGGTTAGCAAAAACACTGGAATGGGCTCTTGCTGCTGCTACTGTTCTTGATATATAAATTACTCCATCAAAATAAGTGTTTTCTAAAAATGGTCCTGGTGGTATTATTATCTACTATTTTCTAGAAACTATTTTCTAGCCTAGAAAAATCCGCTAAATCAGCAAACTTCCAGAAGTGCCACGGTTTTCTTCTACAACTGAATAAAAAAGTCAAAGACTTGGTAAAAACCAAGTATTGTAGTACTTCTATCAAATTATTGACTGAAAGCACTCAAAGAGCTTAAATATTACTAATCATGGGAGAGTAATACTACCTCCAATCTTGAAGGCATAGAAGTTAGGACCATGTGCTTTACAAGAAGACAAATATGGTCAAATCCTGGTTCTACCATTTAATAGCTGGAGAACTTGAATATTAAATACAGTTATAATAACTAACATTTATTTTTATATGTTAAGTATTGTACCTGATAATCAGTATCATGTAATCTTTATAAAAACTCCATGAGGTAGGTTCTATTAATATCCCCATTTTACATGAGGCTTAGAGAGATTAAGTAACTTCTCAAGAAAATATACCTGGTCTATGGTGGAGCCTAGATTTGAACGTAGGCCATGTGATTCTGGAAAGCACCTTCTTCACCATTTGACATGCTACCTCTTAAGTTATGTAACATAGTCACTCATTCTTCATTTATTTTTCATCTATTAAGTTACTCATTCATTGATCCAGTCATTCTAGAAATATTTAAGGAGGACCTCTTACATACAAGAGATTTGAAGAGCTATGGAATCAATGGTGATTCAATGGTGATATGGTCCTTGTTTAATAGGGTTTCAGGTTTGTGGGTAAAGGAGATTATAATCCAATAACTCAGCCTCTATTCATACACTCTCTGCACCCTGTTTTCAGATCAACCTTCTCCTGTTGAAAATCTGTCGCTCCCTTTGCCTGAAATCCTTTTCCAGGATTTGGTGGTTTTGAAAATATGTCCACTAATTATTCAATATTCCTCCCTTTTTATGATGTGGAATTTAATTCTTTTCTCCTTGAGTGTGGCCTGGACTTACTGACTCCCTTCTAATGAAGAGATGGTGGTGGGAGTGTCAGTGGGAAAGGAAAGCAAGGGTGGGGACAGGAGACAGGAACTCCCTCCTGGAACTTGAAGAGTTGAGTTTTTTATTAGAGGTCAGTGCAAGCTTCACATGGGGAGCTGCAGAGGAAACCACGGATCAGGCTGGAAGTTGTATAACATCCTTTTTATATGAATGAATCCAACTAGATGGTTAGCTAGATCCCAACTGCACTGGGCTTCTATTTCATTTCTTAATTATGGCATTTCTAGGGTGTGGGGAGGAGAAGGGAGGGAAGTAAAGGAAGATTTAAAGGAAGTAACTGGCTTGAAAGGGTCAAGAGATTTCAACACAGTAATGAAGGTCGCCTCTGTATATTTTTAATTGCAAGAATTACTCTTCCCTAGGAAAAAGTAATTACTGCCATTGCTCAATTGAATTACAGTGTCCTATCTTTGCCCAAGTGCAAACACTTTGGGATCTATACGTTAGACTTTACAACAAAACACTTCACCCATCCAATTCTAAGCGCGAACGTGAATTAGGATCGTTATTTTTGTAAGTGAGAATTTCAATGAAAACAGATCCTTTCATTTCTAGAGTACAGGCACTTAATTGTCTAATTAGTCCTGGCACAAAAGAAACAAAGTTAACATATGATCGAGGCAGAAAGGCAAGTTAACTGAGCTCCAAACAAAAAAAAAAAAAAAGTTTTGAATTTTATAAATACTTTTGAACTATGCCATTTTATGTTGGCTGGCAAACAATAAGACTCTTAACGTGTGAAATTAGACCCATTGAAGGAACTAAAGAGCATTGCATATGGGTGCCAAGTTGTTCAGCAAGAAATCACACACGCAAAAATTGGCAGCAGCTACAACTCTCTTGAGAACTCCACAGGTCTCTGAAAGTAAAGTTAGCAGCAACTACTCAGCAATCAGGAAAAATAAGGACTTCTACAAGGACGGAGGGCCCTTGAGCTCTATCAGCTTATAATATTAATAAATAGCATTTCAAAAGTAGCACTTTTCAGAGATAATATATAAATATTTTAAGTAGCAAAGTATAGGTGTAGGCTATTTTTTCCTGTGCCGTGTCCAGAAAATCTGCACATACACATCAAACTCTGCATCTAGGGAATCTGTTTTATTGTGATGTTTGCATTTTTAAACATGGTGCCTGACCTATTTGGAGGTTAATATAACTAAATGGAGCCTATTTGCTGTTTATTATTTATAGAAGATTCACTTTGGATTAGGGCGTCTCAAGACATTTGCGTTTGAGCTGCATCAAGAAGTGTTCCTGGCACCATCGCAGGCATGAAATTGACAAGTGAGAATATAGACCAACTTGTGTCCTGCGCTATAAAGGGTAAGATGAAAGTTGGATTCTTTCCTCCGCATAAAGGCCACAGGAAGGTGAGAGAAGAAAGTCTCGACACTGGCTTCTGTCTAACAAGCACAGACTCAGGTTCTTAGTGTCCCATAGAGGAAAGCCCTGCAAGTCAGTGCCAAAGGTCCCGGCCATAAGTTACAATCTCAAATACACAAAATAAAATGCCTGGCTTCCAAATCCATGAAGAATTTACTAGAAATCCTTTGCCTGTCTTACAAACACTACAGGAAGCAACTTACGAGTTTGCACATCTCCTGATGGATTACAAAACACCTACAAATGGCTCCCAAGGTAAGAAGAGACAAAACAAAATTATTAAAGAATTAGTACCAAAATGAGCTCTGCTCTTAAGCCTGTTGATTTCATGGTCCAATTCTAGACAAAGTTATCTCCAACTCTGACGATTCAAATAATCACGATAGATTTTTTTTGTTTGGATTTAAGAAAAATTTTAATACATAATGTTTGCAGGTTCTTTTAGTTGAACAGGTAAGAGCAGAGAGTAAGAACAGCCCCTCTGAGCATCCTTGCAAGCCTTTGTACTGAGACCATGGACTTACTCTCATCTCTCTCCTTTTCTCATTATGGTAATGAATTCTGGAAGCTTTCCAAAATACTAAGCCAACCTGACAGTGACAAATATGAAGCAAAAGGCCACATGATCATTAAGCCATTTACTGACCAGTGGACAAAACAGCCGTGATTGACCCAGGAACTCAAAAAGCCGAGCATTCCCCATTCCCCAGATGGGTTAGTTCCAGTCAATAAATAGTTTTCAAGAGCATTTTTACCCAAATATATGTATACAATTTTTTTTCTTTGCTTGAAAATGATAATCTCAGTGTACTCAACTGGCTGAAACTAAATGTTTTATAATAATAATCACCTCTTGCTTGTCACTTCCCACTTGATACATGAGAAAACAAGTTTAAAGAAATCAAACTACTTTCTCAAGACCACAGAACTCGTAAGGAGAAGATCCAGGATTCAAACCCAGGTTTTCTGGCTTTGGGTCCCGGTCTTTCTCTAGCACGGCAACAGAACAGGGAGGAAAGTTTGGGCTCCACACCTGGCTGTTTATTGGCAGTTTTGTAACTTTATGCACATCTCTTAAGCCCCCTGCATGTCAGCTTCTTTCATTTCCAAAACAGGAATAATACCACCTACTCCCTTTCCTCCCAGGGCTGCCAAGAGAATTAGGTAAAATAATCTTTGTAAAGGGCTTAACACAGTCTGATGCCTGGTTCACAGCAGGTGCTCAGTAAGTGCCTGATTCTTCTTTGTCCTGACTCTAGAATACTCATCCTCCCTGCCTTCCATCCTGCTCACCTGCTCACACTCAAGCTCTTCAGGAAGGAATCAGTGGACAAGAGGCCAGAACAAAGTCAACACACAAGAGCTACAAAGCGGGAGGAGTTTTGGAAACCATCTTATGTCAAGAGAGAATTCAGGCTTGGTCTAGCTACATCCTAGGTTCTCCTTGAGATAAAGATTAGCATACATGTAGTGTATTTGGGAGGTGACCCTGGGAAAAACCAGTAGGGTATTAGGGAATGAGATGTGAAAAGGAAGGAGGTCAACCAATAAAGGCTGCTTCATTAAAGGAGAAATCAGAGCTCAAACCCACTGAGGGCTCTAAGAGATAATGTATTACGTGACCCCAGAAACCAAGGGCAGAAGAAAGGTGCATCCACCAAACCTTCACTTGTCACTGATTGAGGGCTTCTGGTGGCATCAACTCTCTGGCAATTATGGTTTCCCCTATGTATTGGCCAAGCTGAGCATGCAGCCAGGGGGAAAATATACCCAGGCAGAGAGTCACCATTGTTAGTCATAAGCACCCTTCACTATAGAGAGGTGAGCGCCCACAGGACATGGGCAGGACACCACCAGGGTCTGCCACAGAGATGAGCATGGCTTTCAACTTGCAAAGACGTTGATATAAAAAGTAGCATCTTGTGACTCTTCCACAAGCTGGCACTGTAACGCTTGCCACTTGTGTGGAGGCTGTTGGGATCACCATTTGCCAAGGACACAGCGTTCTGGGTGGAGAATTCTGAATCAAAGAGACATCGATGAAAGATACATTAAGCTATCTCTAAGGCTCACCGACTGCTCAGCCCAGAAAACTCACCATACAATTTGGTTGTTAAAACAAACCAACAGGAACTGAAAGTACCACAATGCTTAGCTCTAAATTCATGGCTTTCCTTTTGTGGATGTGACAGGTCAGAACAATCATACGTACACTCATTTCCAAGCTCTGTTTGCTGAGACAGCCTGCACACAATGACACCACAGTAGTGAACACGCTGAGAGCCTAGATCTTGGTTTCTAACTACCATGATCCCATGAAAGGAACCAGGACTTCTCGAATCCAAGATGTGTCTAGAGTATCTTGAGATTCCAGAGAGCAGAAACTCCTCAAAAGGAGGATAGGGCCTGTTGAAAGAACATAGGAACAAACCTGAAACAGCTCCAGTTGGGCCAAAACTGGAACCATTTGAGAAAAAAAAAATTAACAATATCTATAGAATAAATATCCATGAATTTGTATCAGTATAAGTAAATAACTGAATGAATAAAAAACGGAAGAGAAAGGACAGCTCTTCCTTTTAGAAGAATTCCAATTATTTAATGTTGAAGAAATAAGGGAAACAGAAAATTACGATTAGAACACCACAGTAAGAATTGTTGTGGGTACGATCCATGGATGGATGCTAATATCGATGGGTGAAAATTTGAGAAGAAACCGGAGATTTGCACAAGTTCAAGAACATTCCCTCAGAATAATTATTTTGATATCACCAAGGGAAAAATAGTAACTCTGCAGGGAGAAACCCAGCAGCGACCACTTTGACCAAGTCACCAAGATAACATCCTCAGTAGTAAGACATATCGACGTCACACACCCCGGGTATGACACACTGAGAAGGGTGTGTCATCCCTGTGGTATTCTTGCCAAAACTATATGACCTGAGTCTAATCATGAAGAGACATCAGAAAAACCTGAATTGGGGGACATTCTATAAAGTAACTGACTAGTACTCGTCCAACTGTCAAGGTCATGGATGTCAAAGATGAGGGACTGTCACAGACTGAGGGAGACTGAGGAGGTGTGACAACTCAACTCAGGTGTGCGGTCCTGAACTGGGTCCCGGAATAGCAAAGGGACATTAGTGGAAAAACCAGTGAAATCCAAATAAAGTTTTTAGTTTAGTTAACTGTATCGTGTCAATGTTCATTATTTAGTTTTGGTAATTGTACCACAATTATACAGAATGTTAACATCAGGGGATGCCAGGGAGGAACACACGGGAACTTTCTATACTATGTTGCAACATTTCTCTAAGTCTAAAATTATTCCAACATAAAAGATAAAAAAAAATATGAAAATTGAATATAAAATGACCACATAACATATTTTACACACATAAAAGAGCAGTGTTTTTGGACTGCCTTCTGTATCAGCCACGTCCCCTAGTGGTTTGTGTTTCTTTTCTGGCTTCTCTTCCAAAAGTGTTTCATTTAGGGCAAAATTTAGATTGCCACGTTTTTTATTACAGGCCTTTAATAAAAAATTTCTGTCAACATCTACCCAGTGAAGACAGTCATGGTCTGTAATTAGAAGTAAAGAGACAGACTAGCTACAAGCTTTTATCAAGTGCTTACTATGCACCAAATGCATTGTGAGCGCTTTACACGTGTTAACTCATTTAATGTGCTCAACAACCCTACTAACAGGGTGATGCTACTATTATTCTTATTTTCACAGAGGAGAAACAGTTCAATAAGGTCATGATGCTTGTGGAGCTTTTAACCATGGCTGAATCTGTCTGGAGAATAATGTCAACGCTACCATGACAGTTCCAGCCTGCCTCAAGTTTAGAAGACAGAGAAAGACCACAGGATAAAAAAAAAAAAAAAAAAAAAAAACACCAACCAACCTTGGGTTAATATTGAAATGATAACAAGGACATTGCTACATAGCGTGTATGGAACATTAAAAAAAAACATTCCTCTCTTCTCAAAAGTTGACGTTATTGAAGTTTCTATACTCCCCTAATTTCATCTCAAAGCCCACTAGGTATGTTTTAAGAAGTAAAAAAACACAAACTTACTATGTAATCAGAGACTTATGAATCTTAATAGGGCCTTCTAAGACATTATGATCTTTCATATAATCATTAATTTAGATAATTCCTCCAGCATGTGTTATTTACTCAATGAATGACAACAATTTCTGCTATGAAAGAAAACATTTAGGCCGGGCGCGGTGGCTCACGCCTGTAATCCTAGCACTCTGGGAGGCCGAGGCGGGTGGATTGCTCAAGGTCAGGAGTTCGAGACCAGCCTGAGCGAGACCCCGTCTCTACTAAAAATAGAAAGACATTATATGGACAACTAAAAATCTATATAGAAAAAATTAGCCGGGCATAGTGGCGCATGCCTGTAGTCCCAGCTACTTGGGAGGCTGAGGCAGTAGGATCGCTTAAGCCCAGGAGTCTGAGGTTGCTGTGAGCTAAGCTGACGCCACGGCACTCACTCTAGCCTGGGCAACAAAGTGAGACTCTGTCTCAACAAAAAAAAAAAAAAAAAAAAAAAAAAAAAAAAAAAAAAAAAAAAAAAAAAAAAGAAAACATTTAAAGAATTTGTAACACACATGTTGTTTTCTTAATATACCTGAAGTCTGTTTTGTAAATACACAGTACATTTTTTGATCCACACAGTATTTACTCTGATAGACTAGGTGTTTAGGGAAGAAGCTATTACAGATTATTGGATAAACAGATATTTAGACCATTTTCAATCAATTATTTAAAACACAAGCCATTAAAAGTTTATTAGCGTGATTGTTTTTAAAGAACCACCACCAAGATCATTAAAGCAATCAAAGTTCTAGGGAGACAATTAAAATATAACAATATTTTAATTGTTATCACACCACGAGCACAAGATGTACTTTTATTTTTATTATTCTTTAGCAACTCAACTGTTTCATCTCTCAGCTCAAAACACCAACTCAACCGTCCTTATTATGAGCCCAATCTTTGATCAAAATTAGTTTTGGCTGGGTGGGGTGGCTAATGCATGTAATCCCAGCACTTTGGGAGGCCAAGGCGGGAGGATCTCTTGAGGTCAAGAGTTCAAGACAAGCCTGGGCAACATAGCAAGACCCTGTCGCTACCAAAAAAAATTAGCCAGGCATGGTGGCACATGCCTATAGTCCTGGCTTCTTAGGAGGTTGAGGCAGGAGGATCACTTGAACCCAGTTGTTCAAGGTTGCAGTGAGCTATGATCATGCCACTACACTTCAGCCTGGGCAACAGAGTGAGACCCTGTCTCTTAAAAAACAAAAAAACAAAAAAAAAATTAGTTTTTTATATTGTGGACTTCATGCTAAAATCCTGTAAAAGGTTTTATTTTTTTTTGGTTTTGTTTTTTTTGCTAAGGACTCCATTCTTTTACTTTTAGACTTGCCTTCACTTTTTTGATTTCACAAAAGAAGAATAATTTATATTCCACAGCCTCCCTTCCGGTTTGCTTGTACGTATATCCATGGTCGTGTATTCCTATAGATCAGATGCCATATCTCACCCAAGAGAGATGCAGACTTTAGATAAAAAGGAAAATAATAAATGAATACCAGAAGTCCACCTTCATGAACATAATCCTTAACAATACACCAGCAAGAGAAAGTCACCTATTATTTTAAAATAAATAAATCAGGTGTTGCTGGGGTTTTTTGCTGTTGTTATTACAAAGGCAGCATGTCTTCAATGTGAGTAGCTTTTAAGCAAACTGGCAAATGTTTCCAAATGTTTCTGTGAACATTAAAAACACAAACAAAAGACTTTAATTATATTGTTAGAGCCTTCAAAAATGTTCTAGTTATAAAACTCAAAATTCCTGTACCGTGTTTTTATCCTCCAAAGAAAATTATAGTTAAATTAGAAAACCATAAAACAGGATTGATAATGCAAATACCCGCAGAAGTCAGGCTGCAATTGTTCTGCCACTGTAATACAATCTATTCCAGAATAATTTTTCTTTTTATTATTTCATTAAGTTGTATCTCACTAAAGTTCCTCTTAGGATCTCTCGGCAGCACCAAATTTTTCATTGAGAAAACGATAAATCACTGGCCTAAATTACAATTTAATTATAAACGCCTTTGCCTTCTAATGCTGCCTGGGACCTTTTACCCTGCTACATAATTCTAAAAAATGACCCCTGTCATAATTTCCTTCACTAGAATAATATGGAGAGATCTAATCCTGAATCCTGCTGTCTTATAATTTAATATAAGAGGTAATTATTATTCAAAAGATAATGTTGCAGATATTGAAAATATTCTGAAGTTTGAGTCTGGAAAAAAAAAATAAAAAGGAAGAAATCTTAGGTATGTGGGAGCTTTCCATCACTGTACTTATCAAGAGAAGCAAGTGAGAAAGCAGCAAAAGGGTTTTAATGAAAAAATATTAGAGTCTCTACACGGCCGGTGTTTTGTATTGTGTGAAATGCATTTATATAGTCTTCAAACCACAGTTAGAAATGAAATGCCTCATCCAAAAGCCTCCTTCCAAATCGAGGAAGTAGAGAGCGCGGTGCTGCCGTGAGCAGCAATGTCTTTGAGTCTGGAGTCTGCTTTAGTGCTGGGCTGATAAAAACCACACCCCTCTGTTCACATTTGTGATGGGAGGATTTGGGTGGCGAAGGGCCACAAAAGCAAGAGAGGAAGATGGATCAAGGTGGCCAAACAGAAAAGTCTGGAGCCGAAACACAGGATACTGCAAAGAGAAAGGACGTCCTCGGGGCTGGGGACATCCGGACTGGCAGCATCAGCATGGCCTTTGGCTTGCCCGGCAGTATCTCAAAACTGTGGCAGATGGTGGCATTTCTCTTTCCTTCCGGGATTCACAAACAGGCAACCAAGAGCAAAGGACAGGTAACTGCAGGTTGGTGGGTAAGTTAGGCTGCCCTTTAAGCCTAATTAGCAGGAATGTAGATCACACGAGGTCATTCCGCTGAAATCGTGAGCTTCCCACCTGGGCAGGCATTGGCCCCTCTGCAATGATCTGCCACAGCACAGGCGAGCAGTCGGTCGCATTGGTGGGAAATTCCTCCCTGTGACGTGGCCTGAAAAGATGGGACGGCGCAGAATTCAGGGATTGGTCTCATTGATGACAAGGAGGCAGCGCTTCAGTGGAAAACTGATTTGAATTTTCTAATATCTTTTCACAAAAAAGGGAAAAGACAAAGAGTTCCTTTGAAATTCCAAATGCTCTTGAGATTGGGTATCTAAGAGCTCATTCCACTGTGCCAAACTACGAGATAAAGAGACCCCTCTTCCACCTTGTCTCCACCAAAAAATTCAAGTGATGGTAAAACGAACCGTCATCGGTAACTAATGACATGGGTGTAATTACAGGAAGCAGCATTGCGATTGCTCAGGAGAGGGGGTGGTGACAGTGACGGTGAAAGAGGAGAAAGAACTAAGAACAAATAGAATATGAAAAAGTGATTCAAAAGAAATGATACTCTTGCCTCCCCATCTTAGACAAGTCAGTAAACCCCTCTACAGCTCAATAAACCTCAAACTAAACAATACTCAGACACTGCTGTCCTGCCTCTTTTGTTTTGTTTTGTTTTTGCTTTGGGAGCAGTTCATTTAAGATGTAATAAATTGGAAGGGTGTTTCCCCCTGCCACCCCCGGCCCCTCCATAAATCTCAGGACAGTCCAAATGAGGTACGTCTCATTATGGATAGAAAGAAAGGACCTCCCTAGGCAGGGACATCCTCGACGACCATTAAAGCAATCATTAAAAATAACAACCCACCTAAGGAAGAAAAAAAAAATGAGTCGTTCTTTGAAAAGATATATTTTAATTAGCCAATAATATTAAAAATAGGTTTGGTGGGTTCAAATAGGAATTGAAATCGAGAATGCAAGAGGAAGCAGAAAAATTGATGTGGGGAGGGGAAGGGAAGGGGGAGGTTTATAGGAGAAAGGTCTATAATTTCCTACAGCACCAGCGGAGAGGACCATGAAATGGTACCCATAACGAACCAGTAATAAAGACGTGTGCAGATATCGGTAGACTGCGCCTACCTGAATCATTTCACGAGTAAGAAAGATTTAAGAGTCCCGGGAGGTTCGTGGCAGACAGTAGACTGGACTTTCCAATAACTAAGCAAGAGTCCATTAAGGTGGACACACAGGTAGATGAATAGGAAGGCACAGACAGGCAATCTTCAGGTTTAAGATACACTAGCAATTTTCCGCTTCGCTTTGCTAAGTTTTTGAGGGATCCCGGTCATAACAAGGCATGGTGTGTGAGTTAAAAGGGGGAAAACAAAAAGCGAGCGTTAGGAGGCTCTACCAACCAAGCCAGTTCTATCTACACAGCTGACTCGCATCATGCCCACCTGGACTTAAAATTACACGGAGGAATTAAGATCATGCTATAAACTGGCAAACATCCTTAGACGTGAAATGAGCACAAATTCATCTCCTAGAAGCAGTCATAAAGAAATGCAAATTGTTCTATGATTTCAGATTATACCATTCCAGACTGAAAAAGTGAGCACTCTCTGGTCACTTGTGCCACGTGAATCCCAACATTGAATAAATAAATAAGCAGCCACAGTTATTAAGTGGCTTGCTCCCCGCAGCAGCTATGTCGGAGGGATTAGAACTCACGGTTCCTGTAGGGTAAACAAACTGCTATTCTTCAAGGAATGAACGAGAAATTGCTCTTACAGAGCACTCCCTAATACAGAAGAGAGAAAATGTAAGATTAAGACGCGAAATGAGGTTGGAAGCCAACCAATCATTTTGAAGTTATTATGACTGCACTTCAGAGAGAGAAGGTATCGGTTGGCTAACGTCACCCCATGAGCACTGCATGTCACCTCAAGAACACTGCAGTTGATTTTAGGATGATCTAGGAATTCCTGGTAAGGGAGTGGGAGAGCAAGCCAGCACCTCGGGGGACAGCCAAGCATGGTTTGCTATCAGGCAAGTGACCACCGCAAGAAACTGAACTTTAATCCTGCTGGGTATGGAGCTCTGGGGGCCAGTGTAGAATTGCACTTCAGAGCTGTCCCACCTGAAAGGGGAAAGAGCTCTAGTATTTATTTTACCAATTCATTAGCATGCCAATAAATCTTTAACAAGGTCTCCAGGGGTGGTGGGAGTGAGGTTGAGGGAGCCCTTTTGTAGCGTTTGCCAATGTCTGTGGTGTAAATACCCTCAACACGGCTGACTTCAAGCTAAGAACATAAGCTCATTGAGTGTGTGTGGCGTTGGGAAGAGAAGTGGAAATATTATTAAATAGCATTGCTGACTTACAGATACAAAAGACATAACTTCAAGACAAAGGCATAGAGAATAGTAACGTAGTGAAATAATTAGGAAGGGATGGTCAATTACCTTTGCTTTTAATGTAATTTCTTCAATGAAAAGTGTATGTCATTCAATTTGTAGCCATGTCTGTGTCTAACAACTGATATGCAAAATTTCTGGAAATTTAGCAACCAGATCTTGCAAGCTGGCTCCAACCGACCACCACACAGATTCCCCTCAGTTATTGGTTAAAAGATTCTCCCAATGGAGATTTTAATGCCCGATACTTCTGGCCCAGGGTGAAGGCAGAGAAGTGAACCCTAGAAGTCAGACAAAACAAGTGTGAGCAGTCGGGGGTTGGGCCACTGTACATTAACACTGTAAAGGCAGGAGGAAATTGCCTGCCTTCAACAGAATCTACTTCATTGAATCCCAGACTGGCCATATTTCCTATAAGGCTTTGAAATATTAATACTTCCAAATACTTCTGTGGTGTTGCATCTTCTCACCTGGAGCAATTGAATCCTTTGTTAGATGCGCTCTTTGTCCGTGTTCTCCCAGTTCTAAGCCCATACTCACTGAATTGCCCTGCTTTGTGCTTCAAAATTCCATCCACTCTCCTCTTTCCACTGCACGAATCATGACTTCTCCTGTCTTCCCTGTGTTTGGTAAGAAACTCTTGTTTTCGTAGGAAGCCTGCCTGGGAATCCCTGACTTCTGACTCTCTTATACCCGTATCCAATCAGATGTCCTATACACTCAGTCCCCAGAAAATTTCTTAGACAACATAATGGTCCAGACTCTTGTTATATCTCACAGAGACTCTTTCAAATGCTTCCTGAGTGGATTCACAGCTTCTAGTCTCCTCTAGGTTCTAAGCGACCCAGAAATCACCTCTGGAGTCATTTTCCATGCATGTCCTGAAGAGCTTCACAGTGGCTACCAAGGAGAGACCTTATGTGAGTATTCAAGGTTCCCTGGGATGTAGCCCAACCTCCTGTGATAGCTCTACCCACCTCGTCCCCTCCAAGCCCTGGAAGATTCGACAAACTAAACTACTTGCTGGCCCTGGGTCAATGTCTAGAGCTTTGCTGCCTCTGTGTCTTTTCCTAAGAATTTTCTTCATGAGAAACTTGGTTCCCCATCCTTGAAAAGGTATCCCCTATGCCAGCTTTTCAATGCACTGTCTCCTGTCCCCCGCTCTCCACCCAGAATCTCTCCCCATGTCAATGATCAGACTGCTTTGCCCTACTGTCTTTATGGTGCTTATTGTGACTGGCATTTTAGTGACTTGTCTTCTGTTCCTACTTTACCAATTTCTTTCTCCCCCAGGGCACCTAGCAGTATATTGCACACAGTAGGAGTTTAATATTTGTTGAATTAATATGTTTTCTTTTTGATCCAAATAAGCTGGATAACTGAATTTGGAGTTAGTAATCTGATTGGGCAGCTAGCACATTTCATTATTATACAGCTCCCTGTGTATTGAATTAATCAAAGATTTTGAAAACATGTAATTCAACTTATTTAAAGGTATCAGCTGATTTTTAAAAACCCCTTTCTGCCCAACATCCTCAGTCTGTGCTCCTCTCTTGGTTTTAGGCTAAAACCACTCCACCCAGAGTGACCCCTTTGTTTGAGAGCCAATCAAAACATGTTTACTTAAACCCTGAAGAGAAAGATGATGAATTTACTTTAAAAGCAGGCCTTTGGGATACTCTACATGGTTAAAGTCCTAAACATGTCAACATGGATGTATTTTCAAATGTGATGAAGAGTGACAAAAGGCAAGTTGCAGATGGATATGTACCTTATGATAACATTATGTAACATTAAAAACAGGCAAAACAAAACTGCATGCCATTTATGGTGGCATGCATATGAACAAAAGAAGAAAAAATGCAGAGAATGATGAATACCAAATTCAGGAGAAGGATTAATTCTGGGGAGATGGAGGAGAGGGAAGAAAAAGAAATAGATCAAGAAAAGATACACATGGGAGCCTTCAAATGGACTTGGAACTTTTTATATTTTGGAAAAATGGTCTAAAAATGTTACAAAGTGTTCAGATTTGGCGAAGCTGGGTGGTTGACATAGATGTTGATCTGTAAGTTTTTTTCCTGTACCCTCAAAATATTTCATAATTTGGGGGAAAAATAATATTTACTAGTATTGGAAGAGTCCCCAAATGGTAGCACTTGAGATTTGTAACTTAGCAAAGAACCCGAGTGGCATGTGTTAAGATATGAAAAGCAGCATTTCTAGAGAAGTAATTGAAGCCTGTCTTATCAATACTTTTTGATCTTTTAATCTAACTAAATTGATTACAATCATCTATTTTTGGTTGATTACTCAATATTCATTTTAACTGAATCACTCTCCTCTCAATTAAGAACCCACAGCTGATTGAAAGCAACAAAATCCCAATGAACAACATAAACCCCAAATGATGCTAGTATAATACAAGTTCATTAAAGGAAATCTATTACTCCAGCAGTAATTACTGGGGGTAAAAGAAAGATGTTTCACAAACTCTTTATGTGTAGCATGGTCTTGTCCCAAGAATGTTCTCATTCATCACTCCTAAGTGGTAGAATGACTATGAGAACTGCTGTCGTATTCCATCCCCTCAGTGAAATTATCACAGAATTATAGAGAAGTGTTTCCCTCTACCCTCTGAGGGTTCAATCACTGAGTCTATGAACTAAGCTGATAGCAGCCAAATTAAAAAGAGAAGAAGTATACAAACTTATTAGTGTACAGGGGCATCAGAGGAAAGAAAAGTGAATATCCCAAAACCCAGTGAGATCTAGAAGCTTATATACCCTCTTTGCAGGGGAGAGTGGAGAGGGGAGACAGGTAACTTAGGGGAAAGTAAATGATTTGTGGGCAAGATCAAAGGACCCTCAGAAGAGGGAATAGCCTGTAACAAGATCTGTCTGGGCATGGTGTTGACTTCAGCCTCCTCTTGGAAGATCTATCACAGCAGCACATTTTGGGGTGACATTTCCTGAACTCCTCCAGTAAGTACATTCACAAGGTTTTGTTTGTGGGGTTTTGTTTGTTTTTTGGATTAAAATGAGCTAAGTCTGCACTCCTGTATTCACTGCAGGATTATTCACAATAGCCAAGACATAGAATCATCCCAAGAGCCCATCAGTGGATGAGTGGATAAAGACAATGCATGAATACACCGTGGAATACCACCCAGCCTTAAATAAGAAGGAGATCCTGCCATTTGCAACAACGTGGGTGGACATGGAGGACACTATGCTCAGTGAAATAAGCCAGGCACAGAAAGACAAATGTCACTTACATGTGGAATCTACAAAAGTCGAACTCATAAGTAGAGAGTAGAACGATAGTTACCAGGAGCTGGGGGGAGGGTTTAGGGAGATGTCGGTCAAAGGAGACAAAATTTCAGTTAGGAAGAACAAGTTCAAGAGATCTATCCTAGAACATGAGGAATCTAGCCAGTAACAATATATTATGTGCTTCCAAATTGTTAAAAGAGTAGATTTTAAGCATTCTCATCGCAAAAAATAAGTATATGAGGTAATGCTTATGTTAATTAGCTCAACTGAGCTAGTCCACAATGTATAAATATTTCAAAACATGTTGGACATTATACATAATACTGTTTTTGTCAATTAAAAAATAAAAATAAATGCATTAATGCACTAAGCATTTCAATCAGAGCACACTGTGCTGTTATCATGATCAATGTGTACATGGTAATGACAATGTGATCACTTTCAATGAGACTTAACAGTTTTGGGAAAAAGCCACAGCCTCTTTCTTATCACTTCTCAGCTATGCCCAAAGCCTATAACAGAATCTAATTTTCACACTCAAATCTTTTTCAGATCCCTCCTCTTTCATGTCCATAATGCCAATAATTGCCCAAACCAAATTTCTATCAACTATTGTCCCGCACGGAGGTGGGAGAAAGTTTGCACGGCTCAGGTTTTACCCCTGCCCTAGTGAGTGGACCACAGGCTTCTGGACCTTCATGGAACGTAGCAAGAGCCCCAGGCCTGGCATCCCACACGGACAAAGGTGGCTTTTCCAGCACGCTCCGCCCGCGCCTGCCTCCCGTTGTCCCCAGCCACAGGCTCCCGGCTGCTTGGTCCTGTTCAGTAACTGGGCATCAAACAACAATAATTGACAGCTTCTCCCCCCAGCCTCCCCCTCCGAGCGGCAGTTTCCCAGGAGCCGTCTTGTACAACCTCAAACACTTTATTACTGGTCAATTTGGGTTTCCTGCCCACTTTAAGTGGCCGTGCTGAGGGTCTCCAACTCTCTCTAGCCCTCACTGATCAATATTAACAGTCACTTCCACAGCATTTCCCTGCTACTCAGCAAGGCCGGGGACTGTCTGTAAATTACCACAGAGCCTGGTCATTACACCCAAAGAAACGCTGTAATTCAAAAGTTAGGGCTAATTGTGAAAGGAATTTCTTTCATGCTTTTCAGAACCCGAATCAAAGAAGGTGAGAGGACACACAGCTCCTCTATCGGATCTGATCTGGGTTGGTTTGTTTAACCAGAGGGTTTGACTGCAGCCACCCCCTCCCTCCCGAGATGCACTCTCTGTCTGGCTCTGATGTATACGGGGTCCCCACAGTTCAGGTCCCCACACAGGAATGCACCTTCAGCTCTCCAGAGAGGCGAGAGAAAAAACGATCCTAGAAAGCTGAAATCATGCATTTACAGTCAATGCATTATAGGTATTAAAAAAAAAAAAAAAAAAAAACAAAGTCAGGATTCAACCATGATTGGCTGGGGCTGCCATAGTAATATTTGTTTACAAGGCAAAAGTTAACAAGAAACAAACAGGGAGAGGGTTGTTTATAAGCAAATAAGGCGCAGAGAGGCTTTGTAAATGCAAATCTCCAAACCTGGCAAAAGAACTGAATGGAAATTCCCTGCTGCTGGCAGCTGACTCTCCATGTTGAAGGTGACAGAGCCAAAAGGTGACCAAGAACCGGCCTTCTGAGATGGGGGGGGTGCAGGGACACTGTTGGGGGTACTCAAGCTACACTAGTGAGTGGGGGAGGTAGCCCAGAAAACCACATTGTACCTCTCAATTTGGAAGCAAAACTGGACAGTGAGAACAGCTGAAAGAGAGAGAGAGAAAAAGAGAGAGAGAGAGAAAAAATAAGAGGCAGATGGAAAGAAACAATAATTATTTTCAGACCCCAGAGGGCCCTTCTCCTGCAAAGATGGATTAGGTGTGTCACCTAGAACCACCTCAGCTGGGCTGTTTTCCTGCTACCTTCCAAGCGCCATCACAGAAGGCTCCGGAGACAGCCCTCTCTTTGGCGGGGAGGAAGAAACAACCACAAATCTATAGAGGGGCTGTCGAGTCCAGCGACCTCCCTGGGGGCCCTGGCCTTGGCCACGCCCTCTGGGAAACCCTGAGCCAAAATCATGTGGGAAGGGAGAGAAGAAGGGGAGGGAAGAGAAAGAGGGACCCGCCAAGTGCTTACACTCATCCAGTCATTGAAAAACAGCCATCTGCTGTCTCTGTATACACACGGCTCATGCAGAGGATAGAGACCTGCACAAGAGTGGCCAGGCCTGGCCCTGAGGCCTCAACAACCCCTGGCTCACAATGGGCCTCACTCCCAGAGCTTTATTTTACCACCATGTTTATGAGCTTGAACTTGAACTCAACCAACCAGTGGTAGTTCTAAAAATCAAGGCCGGCACCTGGGCTGAGGTACCATAGGAAACGTCCCAATTCAAACCCAGGCAGCTGAAATCTCCTCCCTCTAACGTTACCTGTTCTGGGCTCAACTTTCTACCTGTCTGTGCAGGGAGCACAAGTCCTGTTTGACTCTTGATTTGGGGACACGTGCCTACCTCTCACAGTGCTCGCTGGCCTCTTTGAGCATGGGATTCTTGGGGCTGGGAGTCGGGGCAGACGGCTGGGAATGGGGACAGCTGGCTTCCCTGAAAGACCTGTATCCCCAGCACACGCTCCTCATGGTACAGCAGGAAACCGAGTCAGGGCTGAAAAGCAAGGTCCACGGCTCTCCAAACTTACTGTGCATTTTTTTCTTTGTTTTCCCCATAGCAGGGGAGGATAAGTAATCTCGGCTGCTCAGAAAACACAACATAAAAGACACTCCAATTTGCAGCCCAGCAATAGGCACTAACATTGCCCCAGGAGCAAGGGACACTGGACCTGTCATGCCAGCTCAAGGTCCTGTGCACGCGGGGCTTGCGGGGCGGGGGGGTGGGGGGGTGCTGTCTGCTGAGGACAGCTCCGCAGTTGTGCCATATGCAGGGAGCTGGCCCACCAGCCTGGTGACAAGACTGATCTCCCGGCTCCAGGACCTGGAGGGGAATTAGACACCAGCCGCCCCATGCTCTCTTTTGTTTAGGGGGGAAAAAAAAAAAGGAGAGAAAGAGAGAGAGTGAAAAAATAAAATCCTCAATCGTTTAGTACAAGTCATTTTACATGCTGGGATAATGAAGTATAAAAATGCCTTCAAAGAACTGATTTCCTACTTTTAACTCACTGCCAGCCAAGTTCTTTGTGAGGCCTCTCTGGAACATGCATTCCCGTCCCACTCAAACAAAAGAGCTGCGAATTCATTAAACTATTTAATTATGCCTTTTTATTTTTCTCCATTAGCAAGTCCTACTAGCACAAAGTAAATAAAGCCACCATGGTCTTTCCCCAGCAGACACACTAACTGTTTTTATTCTTTATTCAGTTTACAACATAAAGGGCTATTTTTCCCCCTCCTCCTATTCTTGGCGAGTTTCCTAGCACAAGCCCTGCAAACAGAAGCACCCAACTGTACATGCAATGCATGAAGCTGGCCCAGGAGCATTCAGAATTGCAAGCACATACCCTAGACAGCTTTCAAAGTACCCGCAGCCAACGGCAGCCCAACAGCACTTTACAGCCAGGCGCGGAAAAGATATTAGCTTTTTTATTTTTTTTTTTATACTCTAGTAAATTTGCTTTTTACATCTATTTCTTTTCAGAAGGGCTTGTTATTGAGCTTACTGTCCACAAATTCCATTGATCTCAGGCTGTGACTCAATCCATATGCTCACGCTTTGACACCAACACAGCAAGCGAGCGATACAAATCCTGTTCAGGCTACAAACTTATTGATTTTATAGATTTCCCCCAAAGTTGTGATAATGATATATCATTGTTAAATTTGGTAGAACAAACTGCTTTCCCAATCTGTCAATGCGAGCATGAAAACCAATTCACAGCCTTGTTTAGAAGGCTTTCGCATCAGAAGAATAAGTACAGCCAAAGGAAGCAGATTACCGATACCCAGCGGCTGGCACCGGCTTGATGTATGATACCTTCCTCACTGCCCTTTCCTGACCCGCAGCACACTGGGCTGCCAGACTTGTACTTACTGGCTACAATTACCCACAGTGATTCCTCCCCGGGACGCTCAGTATTAATTATTAACAACCGGGGGCATGTTGCTTGGGTGACCTACATCAGTAGGTTTTAAAAGACAATTTTGGTAATTTTAATACGCTATTCAGATGCAGTGGGATACATTAGGATCCTGGGCTTATTGACTTTAATGGGTCAATTTTTTTTTTTTTTTTCCTGCAATTGTTCCCTCTCCTCCATCTTTAGGAAGCGAGGCAGCTGCTTCCAGCAGGGGGCAGACGTCAGACCACATTTCCTTTGCAAAGGACGCATGCACACCCTTGCTGCTGGCCCGTGTCTGGGTTAGGGGACTCCACTTGCCCCTCCACTGTAGGCTTGTTTCCTGGAGAGACTGGCTAGATCTGGGAGTCTTATAAGCCTGGTAGGATTCCATTAGCTACACTCCTTTCTAAGGTAGCCATGTCCTCAAGAGTCCGTCCGAGCACCCTCCAAATCACCCCACCTCCTGACTCATCTGCCATTCATTCGCATGCTTCATTGCATGTAGGTGTCTGCACATGTGTGTTAACATTTCAACCTGCGCGTTAACATCTATTCCCAACTTCTTGATCAACAGGAATGTTTTCAACTATTACTGGGTGATTTCCTTGGGTCATGAAGATTGTGATTATCTTTGATGTTTTCCAAAGCACCCACCTTTCCCCATTTTTTTTTTTTTTTTTTTTGAGACAGGGTCTTGCTCTGTTGCCCAGGCTAGAGTGCAGCATCATCATCATCATAGCTCACTGAAGCCTCAAACTCCTGGGCTCAAGCGATCTTCGTGCCTCACCTCTTATTAAAACTTGAATATTTGTGTAGTCTCTTTTGTCTCCTCATCTATCTTTGCTGCTTTTTACTTTCTTACTCAGGGATTCATACCAGCTCCTCTCACATAATTTAGTTCTCCTCCCACTAATTTAAACTACACAGCTTAATCAAACAATTGGAAAACCATGCCAGAGTCTCATCTCTTTAGATAAAATCCAGGTCTCACTCTCTTTTTCTCTCTGAGAATCTTTCATTGCCTTCCAAAGTACTGTTTCCTTGTCCTTCCCACCCCATGCCCTGAAGTTGCAGCTACTTCTCATTTGAAGACACAGTGTCAACCTCCAATCTACCTGCTTGACTCAACCTGGATGCCGTGGAAAATGTGGTTTTGTGAGATCATGGTTCTCAGCTAAAATTCCACCCACGTGCATCCCCACAATTTTCATTTCTCCCTCATCTACCTGTTTGATTCCAACATGGGTTGAGACCTAGACTTCTGATAGCCTCATGTCTCCTAGGAAACTTACCTGAACGAACAGCATCCTAGTGCAAGTGACGTCTGGCATGCTGGCTTGGTATGGCCATGGCCAGACCCACCTGACCTTCCCATCCACTTACCGCCCACACTTAACCTTGCTTATCTTCTTTAATGCTAATATTAATTTATATCCTTACAGCACCTTCATGTTGGCCATAGTTTTCACACAACCCATGAGAGCTTATGGTGGTGTCACAATCCCATTTTACAGATGAAGACGTTAAGGTTGAAACTTGCTATGAGTCATTGAGTTAATAAGCAGCCTAGCTGGTCCTTAAACCTAGGTCTTTTGAGCTCTTTAGCCAGCAGTCTTTCCAAAAGAGTATATTCCCTGCACATACTATTTAAATAACAACCTGCATCAAACTTTTGCATTCCAGGTGCTCTACTTCCCTCACCCAACACATCGTTTGCAAAATGATTTTATTGCCATCTTTTGTCTATTTCCATTAACTTGTTTCATGGCAGTCATTTTTAGTAAATAATTTAATTTTCCTCTTGCTGGGAAAAAATGTAATATAGCAGTGGCTGCCAAGAACCATCATTATGGAAATGACTCCATTCTCTTCTGCAATTTGGGGGTGACATAGGGTGGCCTGGGAAGGAGCCATGATCTTACAGAGGAAAAAAAAAAAAACAGCCCCTCGAGGAACTTGTGATACATTATCTTTTCGAACATCACTAAGATGGGAGATTTGAAACATAAAATTCTGACACAGCCCAAACATACAAGGTTGTTTACAGCCATAGAGCCAGCATGGAATTCCCACAGCCCTAGCAAGAGAGTTTCCAAGAAAGCACCAGAACAATTAAGTCCCCAGCCAGGAAAACAATTAAATAAGCTGGCTATTCTCTTTAATCCACCCATTGCAACTTCCAAAGGATTTACTGGAGTTTCTCTGACTCAAGCCCTCCCACCTCCCAAGGACAGATGGAAGGAAGCGCCTTTCTGCAAGAAGAAAAGGACAATTAAAATTTTATGATGAATAAGTCCCCCCCTCCCCTAGAATTCTTACTCTGAACACACACACACTCTCGCAGACCTAACCGCCCTCCTGTTCATAATTGCACCGGTCCAAGTGTGCGGAGCCTTCACACAGAATGATGGCTTCCCCTGTCTCCTGCATTTGTTCGGCTCCTTTGGGAGGAGCAATTTACAGAAAGCATTATCGATTTTTGCCATAATAGGTACAGAGATGCCTCACCGTCCCTACTCAGCCGGCTCGCTCTCCGCATCACAACTGTCAGGCCAGTTTGTGAAGCCCCGTCATTATTTTTTTTCAAGTAAATCCATCACAAGGTTGGGGGGGTGGTGGGCGCGGGGAGAGGTAAGGGAAGTGATGAAAATAAAATTATTTTCACCTTGCCATATGAAAGAACGTTCACATCCTTCGTTGGAAATGAGCGCGAGCACCATTGAACAGCGGAAAAATAAAAGAAAGAAAAGGAAATTTGTAGCATCTCAGAAAGAAAGCCAGATGAAAGGCAGGGAGATCTGGTTGGGACCTATTGAACTATTCTGAACGCGGTTTTACCTGGGCTCTAGCTGGCTGTCCTTTCTCCCTGGGGGCTCAAACACCTGCAGACATTGTCTTGAGTGTGGAATAAAGAGAAAGAAGATATGTATTTATTTGTTTGGTTATTTGTATGTGCATGTGTGCATCACGGGATCGAATCTGCCTGGAAACTCCTTTTCCCCACACACCACTCATCTGTCACACAAGCCACCGATTCCCCTGCAACTTCATTCTTTGTGCTAGAAGTTGCCTGACACTCCCTGCCCCAGCCCACCTCTCACCGGTCACCAGAAGCCACTACCATCTGGTTATGGATCAGCATCTGAATGTAAATGCTTCTTACTCTCAAATATTTCTTAAAATGAAAACAAGCCTCTTAGAAAATCACAAAGAAAACAAACAAAGGAAACAAACTCCACTACGTGCGACACAGACACTCAATCAAGCCTTCTGAAATTCACATCCGGCCTCGCGCAGTCACTGGTGGGCTCTTCCCAAAGATCGTCAAGCTCTCCGAGGAAGGTCAGAGCTTATTGTCCTTCATCTGATAGTTTGGGCCTCCCTCTTCCCCCAAATTCCTAAATGCAGCCTTGTCTGAGGCTCAGAAGATTTCATCCAAGAATTGGCTCTAGATCCCACTCCCAGAGCCCTGGTTCAGTAGCCATGAAAAGTGATACCCGCTTAAAATTTTTATGAGACGTTGTTCCGGAGGCGGACCACAGAGAACTGCACAATTACCCAGCACTTTGCATTTTGCATGCAGCCAACCTCTGGCTCAGGCATAAGGAACTCAGTAGCCATCAAACTGCCCAATGAAAAGTGGCTGGTTTGCTCTTGGTATAAGGTGAAGATCTGGTGATGTTTTGTTCCAAGTGGTGCTTTCTTGAAAGGACATTTACTCTGGGATGAATGTGACCCCTAACATGTTACCTTTTCTCCACTTCCCCAGCCTGCAGTCCTCCATTCCTCAACTGCAAGATCCTACCCTTAAACCACACAAATCCCTCCTTCCCTCCTGCTCCTGTTTGGCAGGAACATTTTCAAACAGACAAGTTTAGAGGGACTGAGGTCCAGATGAAAGAGGCAGACCTGAAATCTACTTGGATCCCAGCGCTCTGTGGCCAGACCATGAACTGAATCACATTTAAAAACAAAACCCAGCCCTCCTGTATCAGACCATACACAAAGCATATTGACATCAGGGTAAGGAATGGGATTAGTTCCATAACACCTGCAATTCTGATTAAGACTGTCTGATTCCTTCCTTGTTACCCTTGATCCCACATGCTGAATTACAACATGGCGGTGTAGACCGATTTGAACATCTTTGCGTATCAAGAAGGAGAAATAAGAATCTTGGCCATTTTGAACCGTCTTCACTTTTTAATCGTTTCCATGATCCCACCAGAGCCTGGGGTGTGAAGGATGCTATTCAAGCTCTTGATATCTCTCCTACTCAGAGGAAGAGTAACTGTAAGGCTCTCAGAGAGACCATGGTAAAGCGTCATAAGTTTTTGCAAAATTTGCAAAAGTAAGCTATGTTAAGCAATGGGTTAAGGCTACTGTCTGTTTTCAAACCGGGTCTGTTACACCTCTCCTTGTGGCAGGTGGCACCTAAGTCATCACTGGCATTTTGGGATCTGGTGGCATTTAGAGAAATATATTTATGTGAGGTTCACAGACATGCTCAGGAACGCCTAGGTCATTGCTAGCCAAAGTGATAAAAGGAAACTTCCAGACATACCCTGATCCCAAAACAGCAGCTGATGCTACAACTACAGACTCTTACAACTACTCTAAGAATGGTGCATGATAATTTACTGAACTCTTCTATGAGCCAGCAACTACTGTGTAAGGGTATTATAGGCATTACTTCATTTAATTCTCTAAACTACGGGTCCCCAACCTATGATGACTTGTATAATTATTTGGTTATTACAAACTAATGACAATAAAAATAAAGTGCACAATAAATATAAGGTGCTTGAATCATCCTCAAACCATCCCTCTCCTCCCTGGTCCATGGAAAAATTGTCATCCATGAAAACGGTCCCTGGTGCCAAACGGGTTGGAGTCTGTTACTGTAAACAACAGATGTTTGCTGTTGCTCTCAGCACTGTCTGCCACTGCTAGACCAGTGCCTGGCACACAGTAGCTGTGTAATAAACATCTGTGAAATTGCCATAGAATAGTGGGCAATGGCAGCAAGACAAGGTTCACAGAGAAGAAACATAATGGACCAATAAATACTAATGATCAACAAAATGGAACATAAGATAGGAATATAAAAATTTCTATCTAACATACTGGCAAAGTTTCATCCATTTTTTAATGACAACCCCTAGCGTGGAAAAGAGTAGTAGACATGGGCTGTGTGGATATAAATCCAAACAGCCTTCCTAAGTGAAAATCTGGCAATATTTATCAACACTCTTAAAAATATTCGTGCTCTTCCACCATACACTTTAGTGTTTGGGAATTGATCCTAAACACTGGAGAATTACATACCAATGTATGCATGAAGATTTTTATCACAATATCATTTAAAAGAGAGAAAAATTATATAGAATCTAAATGTCCATTCCCATGGTTAACTGTTAAATGGTGACATAAAATTTGGTCCATTCACATGATAAAATGTCATGGAGCCATTTTAAATCATGCTTTTAAAGGAGCACTTAATGACACAGAAAAATATACCATAGTGTTGAGTTAAATGAAACAAATTGTATGGCATGGCCTCAATTTTGTACAATTCTGTGATGTCTATACGACTATATCTACGCATTGAAGAAACTCTCAGAGGCCACTACTACTAGACATAGGGGTTATCTCTGTGTGATAGCAGGACAGGTCATTTTGTTTTCTCTCTTCCTTTTCTATATTTTCCAAGTTTTTCTACAATGAGCCATTGTTTCAATAAACACTGAATGATTATCAATATTGCCAAAAATATGAAATCTGGGGTCAAAGTTTCCTTTTTTATGCTGATTTTTCAGAGAAGAATCAGATAAGTTACCTGCTGTCCTTCCAAGTTAATATCCTCAACTTTCTCATCAGGAAAATGAGGTAGTGGATTCATTCTTTGACAGCAGGGTGGCAGCCCAAGGGCCACACATGGTCCACAGACATATTTTGTTTGGCCACATGATATTTTTTAAATTTCAGTGCTGCTGGGCAGGGTCTACCTTTCCCAGTTGACGACAGTTCTCATGCGTCCAAATTGTATTATATAATCCTGCCTGGTCCCTGCTGGTTTCTTGATCCTTGGATTTGCTGACCATTTATCTAAGTTAGTGAGCTAAGGTCTCAATCTGTGATAAACAGAAATCCTAACGGTAATGTGAGGTCCCCACGGGCCCTCTTCCTAACTAATGCACCTGCTATGCACTAGCTACTACTCACCTGGATATACTCTTTATCCACTGGCTTTTTTGAAATCAGGGACTTATAGAAATTTTAGAAAGACTCTCTCCTGCTTTATAAGTAGCATGGTAAACACAGCTTGTGGCCGTTGTTATTTATCGAATGCCTACTACTTCAGCAAACATGCTAAGTATTTATAAGCATCTTTAATCCTTTTAGCAATCCTAAACAGTTATTATTATGCAGTTATTATTATTCCCATGGTATAGATGATCAAACAAGCACAGAAAGATGAAATAATTTAAACCAACACATATTATTGAGCATCTAGCATAGGCAGGCCCTGAGCCAAAGGCCACAGTACCAGAGCCTAGTTCTTTCCTCTGCACACACTACTCTCTGCCACAAAGGGTCCTCCATTTTATGCCCCCCTGCCACTCCTGATAAGGGTACCCCTGTTCCAGGGATGGCTTAATAAACTATTACTGGATTTTAATTAATTTATCAATTAATTATAATTTTTAATTAGTCTGGATCAATATTAACTAAGCAGAGTGACAGGAGAATCGGATTCAGGTTAGGGATAAATGCAGGACACATAGTCCCTTTTGTACAACAGCGCTAACACAAAGACATGTTCGTCTTTCTTTTTATTTCCTTCCTTGTTTTTCTGGCCACTAACCACATGAAGGAACTGAGGAAAGGAAACCAAATGATCAAAGAGGACTATTTGACCACTAATACGATATGGAATATATTCAATGAAAGTGAGATACTCCAGAAATCCTAAAGGCAACGGGTTAATCTGCTATCAAGGCTGCTGCATAAATGTATCTGGGTACACTGGTACACAGCAGGTGTCCCCAAGGCAGAAACAGTAGGAGGCAGTCTTGTGTTCTCTGGAACATGGCTCCCTTTGGAGCCACCCCTAGACCAGGTGTTCCCACTGGCCCTTCTCGAGCATGCAGGCAAAGAGGTGTTCTCTGGTTCTCCTTGCTATGGACCTAGTCTCTCTGAGAACAATATCTCAGTTCTGGAAAGTGTTCATTAAGGACAGGAACTAAGGGACTAAGGGAAATTATTACTAGCAGGCATGAATAATGCCACTAATAACTTACCCAATTTCAATAGTTTATTCGTTCATTCACTCATTCAATAGCTATTAAGCACTTCCTATATGCTTAGGGCTCAACTAGGTCCTGGGCCTACAGCTATTAACAAAATGAACCAGGTCCTTGTCCTCATAGAACTTACATACCAATGTAGCAATAGACAACAAGTAAGTATTCACATTCTGAACAGATATAATGTTTCAAAGAAACCAAGGAGGGTGACAGAGCCTTGGAGTGCTGCTCATTTGGACTTAGGAAAAATACAGAGTGAATTCAACAAATGCCAACTGTCAGCATTCAATTTCAAGCTATCTGAGATACCAACATTATTTTCCTAAAAGTGACCTTGACTTTTTGTTTTTTTTTTTTTTTTTTCTTTTCTTTTTTTTTTTTTGAGACAGAGTCTCACTCTGTTGCCCAGGCTAGAGTGAGTGCCGTGGCGTTAGCCTAGCTCACAGCAACCTCAAACTCCTGAGCTCAAGCGATCCTCCTGTCTCAGCCTCCCGAGTAGCTGGGACTACAGGCATGCACCACCATGCCCGGCTAATTTTTTCTATATATATATTTTTAGCTGTCCATATAATTTCTTTCTATTTTTAGTAGAGATGGGGTCTCGCTCTTGCTCAGGCTGGTCTCGAACTCCTGAGCTCAAACGATCCGCCCACCTCGGCCTCCCAGAGTGCTAGGATTACAGGCGTGAGCCACCGCGCCCGGCCGACCTTGACTTTTTGAATCAAGAAATCTTTTCTCTCTCTCGATTTTGATTCATAGGCAGCAAAATTAAACTTCTTCCAAATGCAGAAGTTCTTTCCTCTCATCTCCCATTCAGAGAAGGGTACTCTATGAAATACACTGGCATAAAAATCAGATATGCCCAAATCTCCAGGAAAGCGTGACTTTTTCCTAAAGAAGGACTAAATTGTAAAGGTGAGCTATATAGCGAGAAGATTCCGAGTGGGGATGTAAACCCCATGTTTGGTAGATCACCATTACTCAGTGATGAACTGATCTCTAGGAAATTTGAAAAGATAACTTGATTATTTGATTAAAAATAAAATTATTCTTCTTGATTATCATCAAATAGTTAAAGAAAGAAAGAAAGGAAATAAATAAGTAAATGAAATGATTCATCTTTAAAAGCTGTCCTTAAGTCTGAGATGGTCTTCTTTCCACTCTTGTTTGGGGTGGTAGTGAATAAGGATGGGTTTAAATGTCCTTTCTTTGACAAAACAGGTTGGTAATAATAAATAATAATTGGGTGTTTCTAATACCCTCACATAACCAAATCAAAGGCTGACAGCTCCTGTGTCAGCTTCCAAAATTTAAAACCTTTACTAGTCCTAGTAATTCAAATTCAGAGAGTACTAATTTATACATGATACATTTCCATGTACGCACATTTTACTGGGACAATATTTACAAACCTGTGCTCCCCAGGCAGAACAAACACACAGATGAATTTTGTTTGCTAACAACTGGGAGCTATCTCTCCTGGGTTCACATCCCCATGGGACAACAAGATGCTATAACTGAGAACCCTGATGTCTGGCCTATATTGGTCATTTTTTGGCATTTGCCTAGCCCTCCTGGGCATTGGAGTCTGCCACTTTTTAAAGAAACACAATAATGGTCTGTTTTCAGGAGAGAACTTTAGGGGGATTATGGAAGCCACATTCTGTTTTGTGGGGTTGGAGAGAAACTAGTCCCAAATTCCTCTGCATAGCAACTTCCTGGGTTTTGGTTCAAGAGCTTGGCATGGCTGACGAATGTTCCAGCAGTATTCTCTCAGCTTTCGCCAGTAGCCAGGACAGGAAAGCAAACCAAATACAAAGAATCCTTAAAAGCCCAACTGCAAGAGTGTTTAAGGACCCCAACCATTCCAAGTGTCCCTCCCTCCATGCCAGCCCTCCCCAGTTCCCCTTGGGGGATGCCTCATTTAAATATATCCATGCGTTGACTTTCTCCTTCCAAAATCACTCCTACCATAAACATAAAGCAAGAAAACACCCAAGAATGTTAAACACCTCAGTCTGTAATGGGATTAGAGCATCTGTAAGGTGTAAAAATGATTTCATTGTTTCCTATAAACTTTTCCTCACCAGAAAGGGCCTCAGTCAAGATGTAGAAAGCAACTTTTTAACCGGCGTATATTAAATCTGACAAACATCTGTTCAATCAAATTTACAGCAATACACAGGGTCTAATAAAGGTTTATTTCTTCTTGAAGAACAAATTTAAAGATTTTTTTTAAAGGCTTTTATATATAAAAAGAAAACTAGACCTGCAGTTCTTGGCCCAGGCTGATTGCAAACACTCCCTACGTTGCCAAGCCCCGGCCACAAAGGGATCTGTTTCCTCCAGGCAGAAGCAAGGGAGACATGTGCTCGGGCTCAGAGGCCAACAGCTCACAGGCATCATGCTGCAAAGGAAAAGCAGGCAGGATGGCCCAGGAGGGGCGACGTTTGGGGCCAACTGTGGTCATCAGAGGAACAGACCAAAGTAGCAACTAGTACACCATTTCTCCTTGTTGCTACGTGTGTGTGTGTGTGTGTGTGTGTGTGTGTACATACACACCAAGGCTGGGAAAGAAACCAGGAATGGGGTACAGTACAGACTGCTTAGGCTCAGCGGTAAGAGCAGAGAATGAAGCACTGATCAGCTACCCAACAGCCCCCTTTGCCCCGACTCTAATTCTTTTAACTCTACAACTATTTGGAATGAGGTCAAGGACGTGATTTAATGGACTTGGCAGTAGGGACGGACAGTGCTGGGAGAATAAAACTGGAGCTTCTCCTGCAAACCACGAACAATTCAAGTTGCACACTAGGACAGCTACTCTTGACGCCATAGCTTTATGCCAGCCGGACGCACGTGGCACCAAATGGTCACCGATCAACTCTGCACCTGCCCCGTGAAGCTGTAGCGTGATGGGGAGGGGGGATATATTGAAAATATTAAACCATCTAGTTTTTCCCCTTTTGTGGATGCCTCTCACCATCCATGCAACAAGTGGGTTTCATTGCTTCAAGGGAAGGGTAGAAACGTAAAACTTTGCCTTGATAGAGCCATGCTGGGGTGGGGGTGGGGACCCGAATCGATGAGCTGTAGAGCAGAGTAAACGTAGACTGTGACACAAGGAAGGAAGTAAGAGATCAGAGGCAAGTGTCTGAACTGCCCCTTTGGGGTCAAAACTCCAGAGAAAGTCTAGGGACAAGGTGTGACAGAAACCCTCATGGAACTGTGTTGTCCCTGCCACAGGAGTGGGGCTTGCTCCTTCATTATCAAGGCAAAGGTGTGACAAACTGCAAGTCTCCTGAAGTAGTACTTTCTTCACGCATGGCACCAGGAGGACACGTCGCTCCCAAAGCATTGTTTGGAAGTGGTTGAAGGAGGCATCTAAGAGGATGGACTAAAAAGAGGTTTGCGACCTCAGCGATATGACATTTGGGAACAGACATGTCTTGGTTGTGGGGGGTTGTCCTATGCATTGCAGGATGTTTAAGAGCATCCTTGGCTTCTACTCACTAGACACCAGTAGCACATTTTGTCCCTCCAGCTGGGACAACCAAAAATGTCTTTAGACGCTATCAGTGTCCCCTAGAGAGGCGGCAATATCACACCCTGTTGAGAATCATGGGACTGAGGTGGCAGCCTAGTTCTCAGGTAGACCCTGGGCCAGAACTCAGGCAGTCGGAGAGAACCAGATGCCTCCCTCCAGAGGGGTGGATGAGAGCTTCAGAAAGAGAGCTGGTGACACAAAGACACTACACCTGGAGGGACCGGAAGCAGTGGCCAGACCCACACAGATCCTGGAAAGACCAGCTGGATCCAGTTGATCCCTGGGGGCAGCAGAACTGAACGACCGGGGCCGACCCAGGCTACCCAGGCCACAGAGGAGACCCGAGGCCAGCGTGCACACCGAGACCCCCTCCTAAGCTGCCACTGAAAAGACACATTCTCCCCTGGCGCCCAGAGGCCACTGGGGTAAAGTGGTGTGGTGAGATGAGATGGTTCCAGAGCAGAGAAACCACCCTCCCTGAAAGGGTGCCTGAATCTTTCATTCATCCAATATTTATCTGAAACAGAAAGCATCTAACCTAGAGAGTATTTTAAACCACAAGAGATGGAGTTGCCTTTAGCTGACAAGTTTCAGTTTTTCTTCTACCATCGAGGATTGGTGGCCACTCACTGATAAGATGAGATCAGGTATAACTGGAGTTGTAGCAAGTGTTGGGGACTCACTACGCTTTCCCCCAGATTTCCTCCTGCTTCCATCTGGCTCCCAGGTTTCTGTCTCTGTCTCTGGCTGGTGGTTCTGCTCTTGACCTTCAACCTGGGGGATCTGCTCTTCAGTCTTTTCCAGCCTTAGATTTCATCGTTTCTCAAAGCGCTATGGCTCCCTCTGAGGTGGGCGACTCCCAGGACACAGCTCTCTGCCTGGGATTCCAGCTGAACCATCATCCCTTGGTGGGCAAGGAGGAACCCCCTAGCCATAGACTTTTCTGGACTTAACAGGAGAAAAGCTAACAGGTAAACCTTCTAGAGCTGCACTAATAGAGTAGTGACTAGCTACACATGGCTATTGGAACTAACTAAAAGTAGAAATTCAGCTCTGAGGACCCTGTTACAGGCTACACTGTATCCCCTCCAATTCAGATGATGAAGCCCTAACCCCCAGTATCTTAAAATATGACTGTATTTGGAGAAAAGTTCTTTAAAGAGTTAATTAAGTTAAAATGAAGTCTTTAGGATGGGCCTTAATCCAATCTGATTGGTGTCTTTATAAGCAGCGGTCCCCAACCTATAGTGGGTTGTATAATTATTCCGTTATATATTACAATGTAATAATAATGGAAATAAAGTGCACAATAAATGCAATGTGCTTAAGTCTTCTCGAAACCATCCCCCCACTCCCTGGTCTGTGGAAAAATTGTCTTCCAGGAAAACAGACCCTGTGCCAAAAAGTTTGGGGACCACTGCTTTTAAGACGACAGAATTCGGACAGAGGGTGACAGAGACAGATAGACACACACACACCTGCCCCCAGGGACGTGCACACACACAGAAATGACCATTTGAGACAGAGAGAGGGAGCTGCACGCAAGCCAAGGAGAGAGGCCTCAGAAGGAAATCAACCCTGCTGACACCTTGACCTTGAACTTCTAGCCTCTAGAACTGTGAGAAAACAAAATTCTGTTATTGAAGCCTCTGATATTTTGCTATAGCAACCCAAGCTGACTAATACAGTCACATGTCAATAGCCACGTGTAACTAGCAACTACCACATTAGACGGCCCAGATACAGAGCATTTCCATCTTTGTAGAAAGTGCTAATGGACAGCACTGCTCTAGAGCTAATGGTAGCTGATAGAAAGAGAAAACATAACTTGCTGTGGCTCATACCCAGTCTCCTACATGGTAACCCTCATGATTTATTGGCAGTCGTGTTGTTCACTTAATGAGTCTCTTCTTCTTGGCTTTTACATTCAGTTAGAGCTAAAATAGCCAAAATTCTAAATTTCTACTGCAGGTGAAAATTTTCCCTCTGTACCTAACGAGAGCCCTGTACTTCTGCTTGAGAATACCAGTGGTAATGCCCACCCTCACGTGTACAGAATACCTTACCTTAAAGCCAAGAACTAACAATCCCCTTACACACACACACACACACAGAGTTGTAACTGCACTTCATTCTCCAAACCATGTTAACCACATGTACCAGGAGCTATTGGTGCCTTCCCCATACTCCCTCAGGCACCCGGAAGTAACCAGTAGACAGTGCCCACCCACGCCACCTTCCTGCTCTCCCCAGTGCAGCCAGGGAAGGAGAGACTTGAGTGTTGAGAAATTAATATCCAGGTATGATCCATTCTGAAGGGCTTTCCACACAGTCTCCGATGCCATCCCCAACAGGATGCTATAGTTGTCCTCAGTGCTAACCAATGTCACCACATCCCTCTCTGCCTGCCTTCCCCCACAACATGCCCTTACTACACACCTGGCCCATTTCGCAGATGGGCGACTTGCATCACACCCTTGTCCTGAGGTCCTGAGGCTGTTGGGGAAAACCAAACTAAGACACATGGCATGCTTGGCAGCCTCTCCCTACAATCCTTACACACACCCAGGACAAACAGCAGAACTTTTACACACACTTTTTAATGTTTTCTG
The DNA here is from genome assembly GCF_041146395.1 of Eulemur rufifrons. NCBI lineage: Eukaryota > Metazoa > Chordata > Mammalia > Primates > Lemuridae > Eulemur > Eulemur rufifrons. Next base: position 13,501,828 of record NC_091005.1, on the reverse strand, counting down.
ACACCTGTTAGGTCTGAAGACCTGAGGATGAGCTCCCTATTGCAGGGTCCCTGGGGTCCCTCTTCGCAGCGGAGAAGAAATCTAGACTTGCTTCCATGGCTTAATCTACAGGCTGCCTTGACCATGTACCCTACCTACCAAGCCCCTTTTGGGATAACCAGAGAAACACAACCAGGGTAATTTCTGAAGACAAACTGGACAGATCAGTGTCGAGGCACAGAAAGCTAATGTTTCTGCATGCTCAATATAAACAGAAGGCTACCATGGAACAGACTGCTATTTTTCTGACTCTCCACCATAATAAATGTTGAAAAACTTGGTGACCATTTCAAGGAAGCTTACTCGGTGATAAAGGCAGAGGAGAGACTGCTCAGTGTAGAAATGAGAAGAGGTGACTTTGTCTGCCCTGTGGCAAAGAGTTTCACTCATCATTCTGCTACAGCTCAAATTCCATCACAACAAAAATGACACCAGTGTTAATCCTTGTATAATACCCTCACTCACCGAAAAAAATTCTGAGTCTCAGTGGGCAGTTCACTTGTGTCATGGAAACATCCAGTGCGTCATACATAAAGAATGAGACAATTCCTTTCGAGAGGTTTGACTTGTGGAAGCTGGGGAGAGTGGCCGAGTACCCGGAGACATCCCGGTTCCATATGCTTCCCGTCTATCTCACAAGGTTGGCATCAGGTCCCTAATTGTGCTCTTCCCAAGAGGCCCACTCCATGTGCAACTGAAAGGGACTTAAGCCTCATTCATGCTAATGAGCCTCTTAAGAGCCCAAGTGTCAGTTAGTATGGAACTCAAGGACAACATCCATGGCCACCATTTTCCTCAAGAGTGCAAATAAGACAAGAGGAATTCCAAGCAACAAGAGCTTCAAGCTCTACCCTAGACTCAAACGACGCCCTGGACTCTCTCCATAGGTGTCGCTGTGGTCCTGTCCAGGGCTGAGCAGAACATTCCGTATCTTTGAGAGGCAAGACAGCCAGGGAAGAAGAGTGAATACTTGAAAATTAATGATGTCAGTCTGTCTTCATATATCAAACTAATTTGAAAGGGCTTTAATTTTCTTAAAGGATAAAAAAAGGTTTCTTTGCTAGATTAAACTTGCGATTGTCATTCATATATTGTTTATAAGGTAGTCATCTCTTCGCTCTGTATTTTTTTGTTTTTGATTTTGTATACTAGTTAGCAGTGAAGACTTGTCTGCGTGTATCAGAAGAAATAAAGAGAGAAACGTCCTTAACTGTCAGTTTTAATAAGAGGAGTCAACATGCCTCTATTCAGGTTAAATATTGTCCTGTCACATTTCAATAGAGTCAACAGATTTTTTTAAAAGAAAAGTCAAAAGCACTGTGTATGCAAAAAACCCACCCTGTCATAGAATGTCAAAGCCCTTCTTTATCTGGGGGAGGGGCGTGGAGGTAGGACAGAAAAATCTTTTGTAAAATGTGAAAAATTACCACTCAATTGGCGCTGACATAAAAAGGGTGTTTTTTTTTTGTTAGAAAAACAAAGAAAATCTCTAATTTAATAATCACCTGCAAAGTGTTATTGTGATGGGAACAAAAAACACACAATCAAAGTCATCTTTTTTAAGTAACTATAGCGTTTTTAAAGCAATCACTGCACTTTATAGCAGCTCATACACATAAACCAATGATGTTCAGAGCTGAAAACAGCCACTCCAAACTCTTCAGGGAAAGTTTCTAAAATAACGAGTGACAGGCTACAATAAGAAAATGCAAATGGGACATTATGTTCAAAATAAAACCAAACAAGATTTTTTTAACCCAAAACATTTCAGTAAGTAGGCATCATTGAGGCTTACCTTGCAAGAGCAGAGTCTTGCTTCATAGAAGGACTGAAGTGTTAAAGATACACATTCTGGAAAGATAGACTAGAGAGAACTGGACACATTTGGAATGGGTAACAATTTATAAAATAAACTAGTAGAATAAAGTTATCTTTCTGTTTCAAGTGTCTGCTGATTTGTTAAAAATGTGAACCTTACTTGGAGTTTTCAGGATTTGATATGTTTTTATTTGCAGCAAACACTATCATTTTAAAAAATTACTCTAACACTGAATGAAACCCTTTCCATTTAGTAACCATCTTCCCTAATTAGGTCAGGGTAAAAAATATGTACAGCTTTCTAGACTAAGTCATATTCAGAATAATGTCAAACTTGATAATATCAAACCAAATGGGATTAACTCTTGCCAAGAATGGCAAGGGAGGCTAAGTCAGAATTTCAACACTTACTATTAATGCCCAGGCTTGGTCATTGACAAAAGAATGCTCCAAAGAGTGTCATTTCTGAAGGTTTCACCAAGGCTAATAATTCCCTGGAATAAATGATATGCTTGCCAACAAAGGACGATCAGAGTTTAGTAAACCTGCCTCAAGTTCTTTAAATGAACAATGAAATAAAGATATAAATCAAAAGAAAAAAATTTGCCTTTGAGTGGGGTGACCAGATGTCCTGATTTGCCCAGAACGATTCCTGGTTATTTCTGTTGTCCTGGTGTTTCATTTGTTTTAGAATTTGTCTTGGATTTTTCTCTTATTAAGGAAGTATTATTAGTCACAGTTGCATTTAAAAAAATCCAGAATAGACCTAATAGACCTGTTTCTGCCATGGTGTATGTCTAGTTGTGGATAACAGAATTCTCACATTAACGCATAGTTAAATCTGAAAAATGACCAGTGTTAGCCTATATCTCTTTTCTAGACTCTTTCCAGGGGCAACTCATACCTCTCTTTTAAGGACAGCTTGCAGAGCACGTGCTGATAAAATAAGCACTTAGGGACAGCTGGCTCCTCTGGTCTATGGTGGTGGTGAGAAAGGTATTTGTCACTGCCTTTGCTGGCTTGTGCCATGGTCCACGCACATTTGCTGCACGAAGGTGGTGGCCGGGTTAGCAGGAAAAGTAGAAAATTATAGCAGTCCCGTTTTGGATCATACAGAAAGCAATCTGTGCACTCTTGCTATTGGATTCTGTTCTTTAGTATATAATGAGAACCTGCAACTATTTTTTTATTTTAACATTAGGTATTGCTCTTTTTTTTAAATTTTCCAATAAATTCTTCAGGCAGCAATAAGCTCAAAGCCACAAAAATACACATTTACAGAAAAGTTAAGTTCTGAATTTCTACTTCCAAATAAAGTTGAGGACAGTCTGGAACTTGCACAAAGTGTGTGCTGATATTTACCAGCCAGTATAGAGGAATCACAGTGATATCACTGACTACAAGAAAAGCAAAAGACACCAACATGCTGAAGTCTCATCTTCTACTTGAATTAGAGAGACAGATAATTTGATGAATTTTGTCTTATACATTTTTTTTGTCACAGAAAGTTTTCCTGAATGAAAGCAATAAGACAGCATTTATGAGAATATTTTTGGCTGAAATATTTACACAGTACATTATAAAAAACAAACAAACAAAAAAAAACCCATCCAGAATCAAGGATATACTTCATTTAATAGAATTTTCTCTGAGTTTACCAGATACTTCAGCATTTTATAGAGAGAGAATTTCTACTTAAAGTACCATGCCTTATAAAGGTCAGTCAATTAAATGTGCCAAGAATTTCAACCAAAAAATGAAACTTTGAAAATTGTAGGTAATTTGATGAAAAATTAAAAATTACAACATTGGAAAAAGAATTCTAAAGAATACTAGTGATGCTTTATTGGAAACATGGCTAAGAAACTTACTACCGTATGTGAATATGTAGCAAGAAAAATTATTCTGTATGTGTTATTTTTTAATGTTCAGATAATATAAAAAGTTGTTCTTATTTTGCTATAATCTACACCAATATGTAGTACTTCAATTTTTCAGGAAGAATATTTTTAAAAATAATTTTTGAGCAGAACCATTTATAGGACTCCTAACACAATAAACAACTTTTCAAAATAATACACATATTTTAAGATTTTTTAAAATTGTTGCAAAAAAGGTATAACATAAAGTTTACCATTTTAACCATTTTTAAGTATACGGTTCATTAGCATTCAGCATATTCAGATGCTTGTGCAACCATTACCAACATCCACAAAACTTTTCTCATCTTGCAAAACCCAAACTCTGAACCCCACTGAACAGTAACTCCTCATTCTCCCCTCTCCTCAGTCCCTTGGCAACCACCCTTCTACTCTCTGTCTCTATGAATATGACTACTCTAGGTACCTGTTATAAGAGGAATCAGGCAGTTACAATAAAACAACTTTCGGTCAGTAAATATATATGTCATATATAGCTCTCTCTTTCACTCTCAAAAATATCCTGGTTTGGAACACAAATTATATATAATCATTTTACGTTTGAGTGATATCATTAAACACTGACATCTTGTTATTCAGCAAGAAAGTTCCTGAAAAGGTGCCTTCCTCCCAAGTGTGAAGTCTCTGTTACATGTACGTGTGCCCAGGGACATTCCCTATCAAGCCATATCATAATGTGGCTTTGTACAGTGCCAAGTAAACTGAGCAGCAATGGTGTGCTTCCCAGGGTCCCCTTCCCTACATGGTTCTAAGTTAGTGTTGTCCATAAGTGACATCTTGTGCAAGATTGGGAAGGCAGAATGAAACAGCAGCCATTTTTCTTTATTATTGCTCTGATGGTTTGTGTACCAGGTTGGACACTGGACATGGCAGTGGCTCGTACACACTGGGGATCTGCTAGCTCACCCACATGATGTGCAGTGGCTCACCCAGGTGACGTGCAGCAGCTCTTGGGCTCACAGCTCCTCCTGCTGGATCTGCTCTTCTGGCTTCTTAGTCCCTGGCCATATACACATGCAACTCGTTGGTGAAGGGTGCCAGCTTACAGGTCACCCATGGCATTGAAGTGAGAAGTGGACAGAGACAGATGGGGATTCCAGCTCATGCCCATGGATTCAGTTTTCCTTGTGTGTTTCTTATTCATCCTCATTCTTGTCTATTTCCAGCTCTTCTTCTCAACAGCTGGGCTGGCTGACCAATGGCAAGTCAACATCAATACAAGATGCAGATGCAGCAGCCCGTGTGGACCAAGCTTCCACAATTATGGAAGATCTCAACCGTATAAACGATCCCTTATTCTAATTGTTCATGATGGTTTGAACTTCTCTGCTTGAACCTTGAAACATCATCCTCCTTCCTCAAATCCAGGTGGTTCCTGAGTTTGATTTTATAAGCCACCTGCCAGATACAAATACTGAATTTCACAGCCACTTTGATGTTTATGAAATCGCTCTCAAATGATATCTGGCAAACTGAAATAAAAAACAACTGGAGAAAAATAGAGAAAGACAAGTGAGAAAATGCCCTGCTTTTCTCCTTCGGAAAAGAAACATCATTCCCCTGTGGAAATTAAAGACTAGAGGGTGGGACCTCTGGCTCTCTCATAGGAATTAAATCAGAAGCCAGTTCATTTTCTCTCCTTTTATTCACCTCATTTTACCTTTGCACACTTTACTACCACTCCATTCATTTAGGGATGCGTTCTGGCAAATGGGAAGACAGTTGGCCAATTTTAGCAGGCACCAGGTGCAAACAGAGATGACTGCAGGTCTTGAAGAATAATGCAGGTTGGGACTTGGAAGAGATCTCGTGTCTGCACCAACATATGCTTTATGCATTTCAATTGTCGATTCTGCCTGATCCCTAAAGCACGGCAGACATGGAGAAGCGTACGCAGGTGCACTAAATGGGTTTATAGCCAGCTACGTCCAAATCTCCTCCCATGGTCTCTGTGACTCCATTTTTTGGTAAGAGATAAAGATGTCTGACAAACACAAAACAGAACAAGGAAAATAAATTTAACCTACACCCTCCTAAGCTCTTCCTTATTGGTGGCCATCCGTAGTGGGGTGAAAACAGCATCACCATCCCAATTCCCAGTTGCTCTGAAGGTGTTTAAGAAAGTGCCTGAGCATTTTGCTGGCATGAAGAGTTACCATGGGCGCCATTTTGTAAAGACTAACAATTAAAAATTCTTTCCCCGGAAAAGCGAACACCGTACAAAAGCTACGCTATTCAAAGCTTCAAAGCAAGGGGTCTGTGAAGGCCCCATCGACTCGGCCCATTCTAGTTATTTCAATTTACTTCGGGGGGGAAAAAAAAGAGGAAAAAAAATCCCACAAAGCTGACATTATATAGTAAAGTTTCAGGGATACGGGAGCTATTTAATCATTTTGTGTGTTACCCTGGCTTTTCTGCAGTCTTTTTCCTGCTGTTTTGTTCTTCGGCTGCTCATTAGCACCTCCCCCAGAGAGTGGGCAGGAGACGGGAAAAAGAGATAAAACCCAAATCCGACAATTTTATCAGTCAGGCTGTCAACAAGTTGAATATATTGCAAGCCCAGGGGGTGCGGAGGTACTTTTTAGTAGATCCAGTGAAAGGTTTCGGTGAGGGAGGAGGTCAACGCTAATGGCAACACTGAGATTTTTTTTTTTTTTTTTTTTTGGATTATCAAGGGATTTGATTGATTTGTGCCCTCCACATCTCCATTAGTGCAGATAATCAAAAGTGGGGCAAAAATAATTAAGCATCTATAGAACTTTCTTGAAGATGCTACTAAAAAAAAAAAAAAATCTATCACTTTTATCCCTGTACTCTTGGGGACATGTTGGGCAGTTCAAATGGCAAACAAATAAATTAATTTCCTTTGCTTTGTCTAGACTCTTCAAATTGCACTGTAAGGAAAAATAAAACCATCACAGCAGGTTCGCTAGTTGCCAATGCACTTGTCCTTTCAGCCTGACTCCGGCTCAGGGAGGGGCAGGACGCGTGGGGAGGACACATCCGAGCAAAGAGAGAAGCAAGATCGCTGCCACTAAAATGAGCCGGAGCCTGACAATGAAGCATCGAGTTGGCCACAGACACAGCAAAATGACACTGTGCACTCTGAACACGAACACAGTTTCTGTTGGACCTCGCTGTCCTCACAGAGACACGCAACGCTTCATTATGTCGTGAGGCCACTCAACACACGATGCTGGCTTCTCCTTAAGTTGAAGGAAAAAGACACGATCGTGTCTGCCCCCTCTTTCTCAAGGACTAGAATGTTCTTTTATGCTAGAGTTGCAAGGCATAAGAAGAAGTGATGTTTCACAGTGGAAGAGTACGAGATATAACATAGAACTCCAGGGATGGCTGCTCAAAGACACCATTGCTCTGTTGGTTTGGGTGCTCTAGGTCATTCATGGAGCTCCAGTCTTGGGACAGCTTGCATTTAAGTTCCATTTATCTCCCTCCTCTGTAAGCTGTGTCCCAGGCTGTCAGGTCTATTGCCTTCCTGCTGGGACTCAGCTGATAGAAAGTGCTGATGGATAATTAGGAGACAGAAGGAAAGAAGAAATCGGGTATTTCTCCCTCTTTTGCAGGTTGCACTTGCAGAAACTTCTTTTCCTCTGTAACCTCTTCTCCTCTGTAGCTCCAATTCCCAGCAGACAGGCATGCTGTGGTTCTCACCACCATAACCCCTAGGCACCCTGGACAAGGACTGGCCTTGGCTTTCTGCTGTTGTTAATCTTTGGCCTCACTCTTCTTCCCTCTTCTCAGCCTCTCCAATGCGTAGACACCCAAATCTCTGTATTGAATTTGCTCCCTTTCAAATACCAAAGTGGTTTCTGCTTTCCTGGATAGCGTCTGATGGATACACAGGAGCAGTGCATTTTACAGATTATTTTGTGTCTTGACAGTTGACTCCGTCGCCGGAATCCACTCTTTCATGATCTCGTCTTTTGTTAGGACTGGGTTTCTCAATGGTAGCACTATTGACACTCTGAGCCGGATAATTCTTTGTCGTGGGGGCTGGCTGTCCTGTGCATTGTGGGTTATTTAGTGGCATCCCTGACCTCTATTCAGTAGATGCCAATGGCACCTCCCCAGTCATAATGATCAAAAATGTCCCCAGATACTGCAAAATGTCCCCCAGAGGGGAAAAATCTCCCCCTGGTTGAGAATTGAAGCTGTGGGAGATGGGCAGTCTGTTCCTGGTTAGTGAGTGGGTGGCTCAGGGCCAGGGAAGGCAGAGGGTGTGACAGTGGGGCCCAGAGTGGCCTGTCCTGTCCTATGTACTGACCTACCCTACCAATAGGGCAGGAGAAAGGGAAACACAGTTACCCCAGTTACGCTGAGCATGTTGACTGTAAAGGTCAAAGAACCAGCTTCTCTTCGCACTGGGAACACACGGCAGGTCTAGGCTGTGGCTACGATAAGGCCCAGAGAAGGGCTCTCACTCACCATTTCTTCTCCTTAAGGATATTTAGAAAACACAGAGACCAAAGCCTCAAGGCAAGAAGGAAAACAGTGTTCTTCTCTGGGCCTCGTGACCATGGTCACGTCTGTCTCCACTCTGTACTTTCAAGTGCAAACCAGCCAAGTGTGTACTGGGACACCATCAGACTTTCCTCCTCCCGGTCCCTGGCAGAGACATCACCGTCTCACCCTCATATCATTCAGGAAGGGCACAAAGGTACTGCTGGCATCGTCTGCACAGTGTGCCAGCCCCGTTCCTTGCAGCCTGGAGGTAGCATTGTAATTTAATTAAATGTCAACCCCCAGGTATTATATTTCAAATGCAAATAACTTTGGTAATGTAATATTGTGGCTGAGACTTTAAACTCAAGGAAATCGAGAAAATCAAGTTACGGTTACTCTCAGAATTAACATTCCTCTACACATTCCTTGGGCACTGGGCTTGCTTTGTGTTGCTAACTGGCCACAAAAACACACCCCAGTGACTGAATATTTACTGGGCGGCCTGGGGAAGTCTGGCTCCCTAAAGGTTAAGCTCTTCCCTGGAAAGTGACTATCCTTTAAACTGGACTTCTGATCCGTTGGTGAGGACTGTTGTTCAGAGGCACAAATGACAGGTGAGCGAGTTTTACTCCAGCCCAGATCCACTGCTGGCTAATTGTGCCAAGTCTGTCTTTCGCCCTTAGCTTCCCAAACCATTAAAAAAAAAAACAACTGACATTTATTTCTTCCAGCAAAATGCCATCTATAATAGCATGGTCCTCTGTTTATGTGTTTTGAATGCTTTCAAAAACAGCAAAATATGATTGCTAAATACTTTAAAGACAAAACAACATATTTCTGTTGTTTTTTTTTCCTCAGAGCTCAAGTCTTGAGATGATACTCAGTGGACAACGAGCCTCCAAGCCCCAGATTCTGAGCTCACAGGAAATCCCTGAAGAAAGCTGCTCCCTGCATCCAGCATGCCGCTCGCTATGGAAGGCAAGGGAATCGAAAAGTCAAACAACTGGAGAGAAAGAAGTTCTCACTTGAAGGACACCCTGAGGTTACCTCCTGATGCACCAAATTGATTATGAGATAGCCAAAGTATGTCTACGGCATTAGGGTTTGTGCCTTATTTTTTTTTTAAGTAAGAAATTAACAAAAGGTTTCCATTGTACCAGTTACTGAAACAGGCAAAAATGGGTGACATTTCATAATAAAAAAGTGGCCCACTCAGTAAGTGACCACATATGGAAACTGCCCAGATGTTCCCAACTGGGAACATCAGCCAACACCACGCAGCTTTGGGCAGCCGGGCAGCTTTGGACCCTCTTACAGCAGCCTTGGACGAGATTTCCAGCCAGCCCCGCAGAAGCTTGTTCTCAAGCCTCATCAAGTGGGAGATGAAATAATTTCCAGAACTATCCACATTTATTTACTTATCTCTATTCTGTTTATATCCATCCTGATTCTCAAGAAAGATTGAGAGCTGCTTCTCAATTACACAAATAACATAAATTAATAATTGGGAGGGAAGGGGAAGAATGAAAAACGCAAGGGGACCCAGAAATGGATGAATGCGAATTGAAATTCAGTCTTATGTATTTGTCTGAAGGGACCACCGATTTTGTTCTAAGGCTTCCTAGCAACAAAGCCACAAAGAGAAACCTTAATCATCTACAAAGTCCCCAGGGACCACAAAGTGAAAATGAACCAGGAAAAGTCTAGCTACTCCTGATACCGAAATTAAGCAGAAATTTCTGCTGCATATCCACATTTTGAGGGTGCATATCACCAATACAGTGGCTGTCAACCCATAACCACCTCAAATTCCCAAAACATAACCTAGAATGTTTCATTATTCAAACCTTTGAAGAAGAAAGCTACCTTACTAAGACCATCTTCACACTGAAATTACAGCCATTTTGAAATATGCCTATGAACACAAGCATATATTATCTTCCAGCATACTGTTGTTCTCTAGTTTACCAATTTTAAGTATCTACAAAAATAGTATCCTCATGGGATACCTCTAAAAGGGCACATGGCCCCTCAATGGTGCACAAAATGATGTTTGAAGAGGCTATGTAAGTAGAATGATTATTGTTCCCATAGTTTTCAATAGATTCTCCTAAGTATTGACCACCCAAAATGGCTAAGAACCCTTCCACCACCAACAGCATTTAGAAGACGACTGGACACATTCTCGTCTTCTGTTGGGCTGGGGCAAATATTTCATATTGCATCATTTTGATCCTTCAGTGACACACAAAAATTACAAAGACTTCTTAGAGGCGTGGGGGTAAATGTGGTCAACTTACTTTGTGACTATTTGAAATGTGAGCTCCAGGGAATGTATTTATACAGCAGCACCTTGTCAAAATTTGGATTTAGGCAGTCAGAACAAGTAACCACTGCAAAAGTTTGTGGTCACCATTTGGGGGGAAGAATCAGGTTTCCTTTTGTTCTACAGAGCCAGGAATTAGCTATGAGCTGATCTCAGCACCCGGTGTGAGACTGCAGCTTCCAGCTTAGGGGATATACATTATCATGAGAATTCGTGATCAAAGTGACCAAACAGGACCTCCAAATGCACTCTCAATAAAGAGGCTAGCAGGTTTCTTTCTTTCTAATTACCAAATTTTAAAGGTTGACATTATTTTTTGTCATTGTCAAATAATCCTTTTTAAACTACAGTAATAATGTCATAGGAAATGAGTCCTTTATGTCTCATCCTCCAGAGGTAATCACAGGTAATGATTCAGCATCTATTCATACAGCGCTGTTTCCATACATATGGGATGTGTGTGCGATTTGCATTTACCCAACTTTTATATAAATGGTATCAATGAGATCATATTCTAAATACTGAACTACAGCTTGCTTTTTTCGACTTAATGATCTATCCTAAGTCAATTCTTATGAACAGACAGGGTTGTCACTCATGCTTGCAAATGTGGCCAACTGTGTACCATCCAGGAGATGTGCTTCACTCTCTTACCATTTCACAATATTCCATGGCACAGACAGACATTCCACAGTTGATTCAATGAAATCCCCACTTTGGGATGTGTCTATATATCTGACTTTCTCAGTCATTACAGACCACAATAGACAACACTTACACATTTATCTGTACCCTTATGGAAGCATTTCTATTAGAGTCCTAAAAGGGATTCATTGGCCAAAATACATGAACATTTGCATATAATAGCTGTTCCCAAATTTCCCCCCAAAATCAAAGAGCCCTAGCAATTCATGAAACCAAATAAGAATTCAAGAGAATGCTTATTTCCCTGTCCCCCAGCCAATACTGACAATTATCTATATTTTTAACACACTGAAGTCTACAGCCAAAAAATTTTATCTAATTTTTTATTAGAAAACATACACACATGTAACTCCCATAGATAACAATGGAAAGAATGATAGTATTCCTCATCAGCATGACCATAAATCCTTGCTGATAACCAAGTTCTTGTTAACCCAATGGAGTATTACACTTACCATTGGTATTACGCACTGCCACCCAGAAAGAAATGGTGGGCAGTGATGACAAACTCTGAGACCACTGCAAACAGCTGCAATGGCTGCACAGACACAACTCTGGGGGGCATCATTCATCTAGACTAAAATCTATGTGAATTGAGGACACAGCGTGGGCAACCCTACAGGGTGACCCCATGAAAAGCTGCTTCATTGAGAATCCAGAACAACATCCCCTTTAAATAATCGTCTTAATGCTCAAAATTAAAACTCCTTTTTCTCTTCGTTCCACAGAGTGAATCCCCCACCACAGACCCAGCGAATCAGGCCATGTTGCATGTGATGTCAACTCGGCAAAAAGTTGGGCAAATTAATCCTTGTAAGACACTATTCATTAGTATCTAAAAGATCTTTGTCCCATTTGTTCACCCAAAGGGCATAACATTAAAATGGCATGATCTCCCATGACGTACAAAAGTAGTTATTAATTTGCACTCATTATCTAAAGATGTTTGCCAGTAGCCTTTGGATATGTCTCTGGTGTGCACAGATGGTACTTGACAGAGGAGATCCAGGGAGTTGTCAATGACTACAGGTGACACCATTTAATCTGAATGACTCATCTACAGCTGGAGTTTACTCAGAGCTTCAGATGCAATTATTCAGCTGGCCAAACTGACAGGCTAGAAGTGGAGCTTTTCAATTATCTATTTCAGTAAACATTTCCTCCTACCTCACTCCGGTATTTCTGAAACATTCCCGTTCAGGCCAGATCACGTCCAAGGTCTAGACAGGTAGAAAAGCGTGGTGTCTTGCATAACAGTGACTAACCAAAGAACTCACATATATTCATTTTCCTTATTTTGCTTTATTTTGCATTTCTGGTTGACATCTATACTGCCACTGTTCTCTGGAACCTTCGCTGGTGCTCTGCACCGGTCTGGATTATTTCCCTGTCTCATTACCACCCTGATTCACAAAGCAAAATCCATTTGCTTCCAGACCAGTCTATATTTCTGACAACGTTTGCATTCTGAACATTACTATTTCTCTCTTTTTTAAACATTTCCTTCTGTTATTTCTGCTTGGTGACAGAATATTTGGTATTGACCCGTAAAATAGTGCAGCAGGAACCCAATTTTTCAAGAACTGCCCCAAACAGATTGGATTGAATCTTGCAATTAGCCCCCAATTTGCATCTCGCGACAGGAAATTCATTGTTGCAGCCGTAACTTCGGGGGACTTGGTAGAATAAGCTATTGTTGAAGTAATTCCTGTAAAAGGTCATATATTTAAACCCTTCAATTTTTTTGACAACCTCTCAGAAATGAGTGATACAGTTGGCTCCAGTGTCCAAAAAAGCAATAATGTCCACACCACTTTTCTTTATAGGCAGGGTGGAATATTATTACCCCATTCATCACGGACTATTCTGGTTGTAAAATATGTTTCTTGATATTTGAGAGACCTTTTTCTTTCACTGTCTTGGAAAAGCTGAAGGTCTCTTGCGCCGCGTGTCAGCCTCGTAGTTTTCTCATAATACGTTAACTTCTTCAGCGTCTCCTGAACGATGGTGACATTTAGCAACTTCCACTGAATTCCATCTCCTTAGGAGCAGAGAATGAGGAGGCCAGTCTAAGATTTCCACTTCTTTTCAATGGGGAGTCACTCTATGGTCCTACCAGAAGCAAAGGGTGGACTTATGGGTCAAACACACAGGGCCTCTTGGGTCAGGAGTTAAAGCACATATGTGTAGGAGAGGCAGAAGATAACAGGGAGAGGAAAAGCCTGGTGAACTAGTCTATGAAAATCTCCCCCAAAGGCATTAAAATTCAACTTTACAAAACAATGCTGTCCAAACCAAACAAGTGTACAGCCAGATGCAGCCTTCAGCTGCCATTTTGAGGTAATGGATTAAGTGGCTTCTTGAAAGCTTTGCTTTTACAATGAACATGCCCCACGGACCCCACACTCTTCAGTGTCTACATTTCTATCTTCTTGCCCACTCTGACCATTGGTGCTGGTTTCACTGAAGTTATTGATAGTCTTTGATTTATGTCTCTGGTGTCTTGACAATTTGGGGTTGGCTTAAGAGGGAGGCAGGCAGCTAGAACAATCTTTTGTTCCTGCTTCTTAGGTTACCCAGATCCAAACCAAGAATTTAGTCAAAATGTGTTTATGACCATGTTCCTTATTTTCATTCAACCTTCTGGCACAGACTTCTCATACTTTCTCAGTGAACGTTGCTTGTGGAAATTGGGAATCTACCCTTGCCAACCGTTTGATTTCAAATTCCCTCTATTTAGTCTTTTTTTTTTTTTTTTTTTTGGTACAGGCAGGAGAAAAGGAGGGAGGAAAGGAAATGGGAGGGGAAAGGGTGGGAAGAGAGACAGGGAGAGCCCAAATCAAGCATATCATTTGATTATTGCGTCAATCCCACTGCTGTTGCTCCACAGTCTAATAAACTTTAGTGGCCTGGAGTTACTCAGCTGAGCACTATGTTACTCTTACCATTATCTAGGGGAGGATTTGTCAGATTCATAAATTGTTCTATCACTGAACAGGGAAAGCAGGCAGAAGAAAAAAGAAACCTCAGAGTTCTCTTGTCTCTTATTTATGATTTTTATTATAAATCTCTTTCATATATATGGAACCAAAGAAGGCTTGATAGCACTTAGTCTGAAACTATTCCCAGGTTTGATCTATAAATATGGCACCTTCAGAATCTCTTGATAGAACACTAGACACAGAGTCATCTTCCAGGGCCAACACATTAGAAAAGTCCCTCCAGAAAGCCCGGTGGCTTATTTCTAGCCCCCCAGGACTTGTGTCCTATGCTGAGTGGGGTTTCACAGAAAAGACTATTTCTTGTATGGAGGACAACGTTCTTAAACTATCGAGGCAATGGAGTGGCAGCCATCTAGTTAACGGCACGATCCTGTTTTGGCTTCCCCAACATCAAATTGACCAAATTTTCCAGCACGTTGAATCATTCCTTAGGTAAAATAACAAGTGCCCTGAAATTACCACTTATGTAAAAATGAAACAGACCAAAATCCCCCATGTGTTTAATTAACCAAAGTCTAAACTTTCCTACTATTAAGAGACAAGCCTATTTTTTCTTACAGCCAAAGTATATACTTTTCCGACCTTACGGGCTGTGTTTTAAATTATTATAACGTTCAATGCATTCTAAGGCTGAATTTAAAATTTATGTCAATCTTTTCTTTTAAAAAATCATAAAAATGGAGGAATCAATAGAAAACAAATGGAGCATATTTGTTTCACAAATGGGTTTGTCTGGGTAACTCCAGCAGAGTCCCACAGTGGAAGAGGCTCAGATAACTTAGATCTTTGCTTAGAGAACTACCTACCCAGGAACATTTGCATCTGTCTCTGAATGAGCAAGAAATAAATCTTACTATGTTAATTCATTGCAATTTCCAAAGTTTGTTTGTTTCTGTAGCAGAACATGACTAATACACTAGGTGATCTACCTGGTCATGTGGATTTAACACCACCACCAACAAATCTCTATTTTGATTACTTCCAAATGTATTTCTCAAGGCCAACCTCCATCAGAAAGATACAGATAGAGGCATAGTAGGTATAGATGCCACACACACAACTTGATCTCTCCACTTCGGTGTCTAATAGGCATGTCAAATTTATCACCAAAGAGAATCTTGCCTCTAACCCAAACACACACATGACCCATGACATTTTTCTACTAGTTTTCCTGTCATCTTAAATGACATCAATACAACACCCAGTCGCTTAGACTCCAAAACCAGTATAGTCACCCCTGATTTTTCAAAGAATAATCTGGAATCTAAGGTGTATATCCTAGCAAATAACTTCTCAATTCTGTTATCATGAAGCTGAATAAGACTTGTCAAATCTCTCTTGAGGAGATTCCTACCCTTTGTTTACAAATACATGTAACAAGAGCGAAAGATGATGGGTACAGTATTCTATCAACTAAGTTGTAGGAACTACTTTGAATCATTGTTTTAGAATATTCTTGGGAAATTTTAGAATGTATCATTTTTAAATTTCACTGAGAATTTTCAACAAGGAAATGGAAAGAGATGAAAGACACACATCACAATAGGCAAAAAATATTTATGAGATGGAGATATTGACAGTTTTGTTATATAAGTCAAAAATCTAAAATCCAAAAACCAAAAGCTAACATGTCATACAAAAGCAAAACAGGTCTCTGGTTCTGTTCTCTGATTGCTTCCATTGACTGCAAACCAAGATTAAATCTTTCTAAAGCTAACTTCATGTCATCCCTTTAAAAAAAAATCTAAAATAGTTCCTCAATATCATAAATAAAGTTTAGGTTTCCTGGTCTGGCATTCAAGATCTCTTTCCAGCATCATTCACTCACTGACATTCACTAAATATTTTTGAAGACTTATACTCTGCTTCTTTTGTATAAATCCACCTTAACTTCTTCCTTTATGCTGTTGCTCATGCTATTCCCTCTGCTCAGTACGTTCTTCCAACATCTCTGCCGACACATCCTTCAAAACCAGTTGCTCCTGCCCCAGGCTCACCCTGCATCCACGGTGCTGCCTGGCTAGTCTTTCCAAAATACAAATCAGATCATATCGTTCTCCTGTTTAAGAGCCTCTAGGCCCATAGAATAAAATTCAAGTGTCTCTCCCAAATTCACCTTTCTAAACTAATCCCCATTCCCAGTCTCCCGGCCTCACAAATAACTCCCTCCCACCATACTGTGCCCCTTATGACTCTCCACATAAACTGTGTATTTTTACCTGGCCATGCTCTTGCCTAAAATAGACCTGTTGCTTTGTCAGCCTGGTGAATTCCACTTGCCCTTCAAGGCCCAGCCTAAGGATGACTCCTGCACCTTCTCTGTTTACATCACTCCCTTCCCGTCGCCCCTTATAATAATACCACCTCGACTAGGTTGAAGTTGCTCCCTTTTCTTTTGGAGCCACAATCTTGCAGACACAGCTCACCTGTAGTGCTGTCTTATAATTTATTATAGCTATTTACTCTGCAACTCTTCCCTGATAAACAGGAAGCCTTTTGAAGGCAGAGCTCATGTCTTTTAATTTTTTAATAAGTAATCATGAAATATTTAAAACACTCAAAAAGAGATATAGAATAACACAACAAAGTTCAACCGATAAGAAAATAAAGCATTACCAGATTAGTTGAAATGCTCAAGGTAACCCTTCCCAATGCTGTACTAGTGCGACTGTGTGGGGGAGTCCCAGGGAAGACATGAGCATCGAAGGGCAGGACACCAATGCCACATGTACTGGAATGCATAAAAAAGCGCAGCATTTGACTTTTCATGCAGTGGATAAATGCAAGAGCTGAGCTCAAAGAACACTACAACTTACATAAAACCAACGGTAAGTAACCATCTCCTTGGCTTCCTGAGCCGTACCCACTAACCTTAGGGCAGTGAACAGGCTAGTGCCTGAATGCCTGATGCATCCATCCATCCACTCACCCATCCATCCATCCATCCATCCATCCAAAAATTAGCAATATGCAGTCTCCTTTGGAGCAGCAGGGGATGCACCTTACCTCCGAGATGGAAGTGGAGAAGAAGGAACTCAATAGCGAGAAAGAAACCAAGGCTGACAGCTTCTTCCCCTAGGTTTGGTAAGTTGCATTTGAAGAGCCCTTTTATAAAGGGAAGTCTGGATGGATCCCTTCGTACTGCCACGGGAAGTAAAAACAGACCCCAAACCAAGCTCAGTAATGAGTGGAAATCGACAGAGTTGTGAGAAGGGGGTCTGGAGTGTACAATCTGCAAAGATACGCACAGCTTTACTCCACCAACTTTATTAAGAATCAGGAAAAGAGAAGAGAAGATATTATCACTATTATCATGATAATGGCCTTTGCGGATGACACTAAATTGGGAGGTGTTCCTAAGAGCCGTTGACGAGTGGCACACAATACCAAGCTACGTGTGGATCTCAGCAATAGATGTCAAAAATAACACAATGAGGCACCGGCTGGAAAAATGCAGATGATCTATCTGGGGATGAATAAACTTAAAGATGGAATTTAACGTGAAGGGGATTCCTGGATGGCAGTAATGGAGAAAACAGCAAAACAGTGAGTAGGTAGTTAAGAGCAATCAGGAGCTAAGGCAAGCGCTGCAGCACCGCAATTCTCCGAGCTGTAAAATGTGCAGCCACGCACGCGGGGCCATCCCGCACCACGGCTGACGGAGTCTGTCTCCGCGTGTCAGCAATGAGACCAGGCGTGGAACACTGCAGGCAATTAGGGGTAATGTGATGCCTCGATGGGAATTTAGAAAAGAAAAGAAAAACAAATCAAAGGGAGTGAAATACGAGAGAAGGCATAGGCGATAAAATGAACATAATTTGACTAAATAACAACCTAGGGGGCTATGATAACCATCTACAGAACATAAAAACCCAAAATGGGGCCTAGAGGTCTACTGGCCTGGGCATTGTTCGGAGAAATATCTGCAGTTGCATCCTTTAGAGAACACATTAGAAAGACAGCATTTTGCATCCTTTTAATTGAAGCACGGGGCCTCTGTCGTGGGGAATAAAGAGACCTGGGTTCCCCGGAACTACGTATGTCTCAAAAACATTTTCTGAAATATGGACAGAGGACCTCGGAGAAACCCAGGAGCTACTGCAAGAAGGTCCCTGAATCCACAGGCACAAAGTCACTCATTCGTGCATTCGACAAATGTTTACCGAACAAGTACTCTGTGTCCACACTGTACTTGACACTGAATGCAATGTGTTGAATAGATAATACATGAACATACGGTCATACACTAGATTAGAGAGCCACGCACAGAAAAGGCACAGGATAATAGAAAAGTATTGAAAAGTTTTAAGGAACAGCGTCTCAATCCATTCTAGTTTTTAAAACTACAAATGTACACTCTCAATCGATGGATAAGATTGTGTATCAGCTTTCAAAGTGTCTGTTTTGCACCTGCAAAGATTGCAAGCTAATGCCTAACCATGTACATGGTTATGTGTGTATATGTGTATACATAGGTACACATATGTAAATGCGTATATATTTATGCATGTATATATTTAAATATTTAAAAAAATAAATTTCTTAATATAAATGTATATTTTTGTAGTCCCATTTTTCTCACGTAGAAAAATCGGAAGTTAGGGGACCTGAGAGAAAGAAAAAGCATGAGCTGTCTTCTGAGGTCTGTGGCTTGCGTCTGCCACAACCTCAGGTCCAAACGCCCCCATCTGACTTCGGACACTTCCTCTATCCAGCCTCCCCTGTGCCAGAGACACGTGTCACTACATTCATCCAATCACTGCCACGACACTGTCCAGTGACTGGACCTGAGGCAAGAACTCATCTGAAGAAAGAATATGCAGGTTGGGCTGATGAGAAAAGGTGAGCCAGGCCAATTGGGTTCTTCTCCTGGCGATTTGGAACTGGGATTCCCAAACCCTTGGCTAGGACATCTACTCACTGTCCTGGTCTTTGGGGCTGGAACCCAACTCAAACCATCTGAGGAAATAAAAACACATGCAAATGTTATCGGCTCATGTGATCTCAAAGCTCAGGGTTTCCTTCAGATGTGGCGGGATCCAGGCACGTTTTTAAAATGGCATCATCCTGTCTCATTCTCCGTCTTCCTACTCTCTTTCCCTCTTTCCCTCTCTCTCTCTTTGTATGTTGGTTTTATTCTCAGACGGGCTCTCTCTTCCTGGTGATCCCCAAGAGCTCAAAGTTTCATCTTTTTGCAACAATCAATCCCAGCAGGAAAACACTCCGAAAGCTGAGCCTCTCTGGCCAACCCTGAGTCATTTGCCAGCTCCTCAACAGAACACCGCGACTGGTCAAGCATGGGTCCCAATCCACCTGTGAAACTGGGGGGACGGGGAGGGGCAGGAATCAGCCCTATCCAAACAGTGTTGGTGGAGTACTCACACCCTCCGATAATACCAGACAACGTCTGCAGCTACCTCCAATAAAACCAAAGACAATTGCAGGCACCGTGGATCCTCCTTACTTGCAAATTTGCCTACTTGCTAAAATTTGTTTCTAACTCCAAACTCAGTACCTGCAGCACCTTCACAGGTCACTTGTGGACATGAACAGGCGGAGCAGTGGAGATTCTGAGGCTGCTCACGCACATTTCCAGCGGACGTGCACCACGGTGATGTTCTGCCTTCTCGTTTCAGCTCTCCTGCTACAAACAAGTGTCCTTTCTGCAGTCTTCTTAGTAATCCCCGCTTTTGTCACTGCATTTTTGTGCCTTTCATTCATTTTGCTACTTTAAATGCCCCCTAAGTGCAGTGTTGAACTTTGGTGAACACTGTTTAGTGTTCCTAAGCAGAAGGCTGTGATGTGCCTTACAGAGAAAATAATGTGTATTAGATAAGCTTCGTTCAGGCAGAGTTACAGCGCTGCTGGCCGTGAGTTCAATGTTAATGAATCAACCATATATATTAAGTAAGATGTTTTTAAACAGATATACACCAAAAATAAGTTTATAGATTGATAGGCTGACAAAATACTGTGACCAGGCAGGCGGGACTCTCATCCCCTATTTCCCCTAGAAGCAATGCTTCAGTATCTCCTAATTCATAGAACATACAACATAGACTTCATAGAACATAACATAACATAGAACATACTACAAATAATTAGAATCAGTGTATGTGTGTGTGTGTAAAATATCATTCAATTTTATACTTTCTCAGACTGCTTCCCAAATATCTCATGTATTTTGTCTCTCCATCCACACTACAAATTCCTTTAGAATTCATACCAAATCTGTATACAGCTAGGAGCATAATAGGTGCTTTGAAGCTTAGACTCATAGATATATTGGTCAGTTACAGCAGTGGTCCCCAACTTTTTAGCACCAGAGACCGGTTTCATGGAAAACAATTTTTCCATGGATGGGGGTGTGTGGGAGAGGATGGTTTCGAGATGATTCAAGTGCATTATATTTATTGTGTAGTCAAACCTCTCTAATGATAATCTGTATTTGCAGCCACTCCCCAGCGCTAGCATCACTGCCTCAGCTCCACCTCAGATGATCAGGCATTAAATTCTCATAAGGAGTGTGCAATCTAGATCCTCCACATGCGCAGTTTACAGTAGGGTTCCTGCTCCTATGAGAATCTAATGCCACTGCTGATCTGACAGGAGGCAGAGCTCAGGCCATGATGCAAGCAATGGGGGGAGCAGCTGTAAATATAGATGAAGCTTCAATTGCTCATTCACTGCTCACCTCTTGCTGTGTGGTCTGGTTCCTAACGGGCGACAGAGCGGTACCAGTCTGCGGTGGCCCAGGGGTTGGGGACCACAGAGTTACAGAACCCACATCAACCCAGCTACAAATGTTTCCATTCAAAAACACTTCTAGAGCTTGATCTGCTATTTTATTGTTTACAGTCTTTCCCTTCCAGGTGTGCTGTAGCCCCAAATATGGTATCAATCCAAAACCATTTTTCATTTTAATAGCAAAGGGGAGTGAAGCAGCCAAGAGAATTCTGTGCTGAAACCAAGTTCTTCACTCTGCGTGGAGAGAGGTTCGCGTGTTTATATCTCAGTGGTCAAAGACCACCGCTGCTAAGCAGATGCCTGTCGGGTGCCCCCGAGAATCACGGCACACACCTGCATCTCAGCCTTTCCATTGTTTCGTGGCACATCTAGAGGTGCCAGCTGCCGTGCTCTCCCCTGGGCACCAGAATCGTGTTTGCAATGCAACAGAGGTATCTTAGTAAACAAGCAAATGTTTCCTACATCTGACCTCTGCGCTGTCACAAGGATACTTTGTTTTTCAGACTTTTCCTTCTAATCAACCTCGGCTTTAGGAATGTGAATTGAGAAGTAGGTTTTTCCACATATGCTCTGTTTCAGTTGAAGGAAGATGAAAACTTGCCACAGAGGAGAAAAAGTGAGGAGAGATTAGCGAGAGAGTTTCTGAAAATGACAGAAATAGACGTAAGAAAAGGTTCACTTGAGGTCCTTTCTGCCTGTAGCTCTGAGTTCCTAAGCAAAACTGGCAGACTTCTTAGCACCCCCATCTCCCTCCCTCCCAACAAAAACCCCAGCAGTTTAAACTACAGGATAATAATTAGTATTTAAAACTAATAATTATTATTATTTGTAACTTGTATTGAATGTTTACTATATGGATACTTTACACACACAGTTTTGTTTAATCTTCAAAATAGCCTTGCAAATGAGATGCTTTCATCATTCCCGTTCTACATACCAGGAAACTGAAATTCAGAGCCTTGCAGTGTGGAAGGAGGAACTTACTCACAATTACACGGCTACTGAGTCATGGTTTGAATCCAGGCAACTTGTCTCTTGGTTCAACTTGCTTCACCACTCATCCATTCTGCCTGATTAATCTCGAAGGTCCCTTTCTCCTGCAAGATTCTACGTCCCTTCCCAACATTTCTCCCTTTTGCCAACCAACATCCCGTGTCTGAGACTCTGGCCTGTCTAAGTTGGATGTGATGGCAGCATATAAATTTGAACGAAAGAAAAGGCAGCCGAAGAAACAAGAAAAAAAAAAAAAAGAGTAGGAAAATTCCAGAGCTCAAACTCCCTAATGGTTTTAGAAACTCTATAATCTATCCTACTAATCCAGTCTTAATTATATCAATAAGTAGATGGGAACGGGGCTATTTTTCAAGACAGTACATAATGTGTAAGTCATTCTTCATACGACTTCTTCCTTTTAAAAAATCCTACAAGAACTTCTAGAACTTATTAGTATGAACAAATCAAACAATTCAATTTTTTTTTTTTAAAATAATGCAGTATCCTTATAACAAGATTTAGAAGGATGGTTTGTGACGGTTAAGAATCCTACAGGCACGACCTGGGAATTGTCCCAACAGTCGGCCCAAGCCCCTGACTTCAGCCAAAGGCGAGGGATTGAGCTTCCCATGAAGAAAAGCGGGAACGTGGGGCTCAGCTGCTTATCAAAACGAGACACAGCACCCCCCACCCCTGATGCCGGCAAGAGATTAATCCATACATCAGAAGCAATTTTAATTTTTAAAAAGTAAAGAATGAAAAACCTACTTGTAGCAGACAAGCTGCCTCCTCATGAAATTACGGCGGAGCCCGTCATCGGGGAGGCTCTCGCCTCTCCCACGGCCGGGTGACAATGGCCGGGGCTCCTGTCGGGTCCTGATAGCACGCGCCAAGATGAACTCCTGACCACTTTCCACCGCTCAGAGAGGCTTGCTGGCAACTAAAATTAGATCGGCTTCTATTCCAAGCCCAGGGCTCCTTCATAGCTCCCTTTCTTTTGTAAGAGTCTGTGATGGTGGCTTGTTTGATTTAAAGAAAATCAATGAAGAGTTACATGAGAAGGAAGAAAACAGAAGACCAGGTATTCCCAGGTTAAGATAAAAGTCCAAATAAAGGGCACTGCACATGCTCTCACTCTCTCTTTCTCTTTCCCTCAAAGCAAAGAGAATAAGGAAGCTTTGAGGGTAAAGTGGAAACCGTTTTGTTGGAGGGGTAGCATTTTCTTCATCTTTCGAGTATAATCTGATAGGCCTAATCCGGTAAAAATTGCAGCTATTCTCAATGGAATGACTGACACGGGACAGAACAGATGGAAAAAAATATATGTGATCGCAAAAGGTGGCTTTTGGTCCTTGCGGGAACTGAGATCATTCACACCACATGAACTGGCTTCTCTCTTCTTCCCTTTCCGGGCAAGAATGCGGGGTGTACAAGACAAGAAAAATGCCCGAGCACCTTCCTTCTCCTTTCTTTGCTAGGGAGGGAAACCAAGCTGACCTTGGCCTCTGTGCAGGTGCGACCCCCTGGCTGCACAATTGGGTTAGCTGAATTGGAAAGGTCTGCGCAGACAGGATGACATTTCGCTCTAAGCTTGGGTCCCCGAGAGCCCAAGCCTTCCCGGCAGCCACCTCCTCCCACCCCGCCGCCTCCTCCAACATCAGGAACCCACTTCTCCCCCAGAGCATATTCATGAGTCTCCT
Source organism: Eulemur rufifrons (assembly GCF_041146395.1). Lineage (NCBI taxonomy): Eukaryota > Metazoa > Chordata > Mammalia > Primates > Lemuridae > Eulemur > Eulemur rufifrons. Next base: position 13,478,094 of record NC_091005.1, on the reverse strand, counting down.
CAAACTCCTATTGTGTGCGTTATTTATGATCTCGGTGCCTTTTCTTTTCAGGGTATTGGTCCGTAATAGTGCCTTCTGTGTTATTTATGATGCAAGGAATAACTTAAACCACATTAGGAACCTCAACATTATAGGGACTTTAGAGAGCTACATTTTTCTAGTTATGGTTAAACTACTGCAGTGATAAATCCAATTGTAAGAGTGCAAGAGGGAACGCACGGGACAGGTGGTACCCATTAGTCACCGTAAGGCGAGGCAGGAGCAGACGCTGGCTTGCAGATGCTTAGGTGTCTCTTCCCAAGAACAGCTGTGGGAATCCGAAATGGCCAGGGGCAGGGGGTTTCTGAAAGCCAGTCATGAGAAAAGATGGGTATGGCTGGGGAGGAAGGGGAAGGCAGGGTGGTCTGCCACGTGCAGGGGACAGAGAAACGCAGTGCAGAAGTCTATTTCACATCCTCATGTCACACGGATTTCATAGGGTCCCCGTGTGTCGTGGACAAGCTTCCACTGTGGATCAGAAGGCAGTCCTTATGCCTAAGTGTCACTTCCCATCGGGGACATGCACCTACGCAGCTGCCATAGAGAGCCAGGCCAGAATAAAGACACTTAGAGTACCAGCCGTGGACGTCAGTACTGTGACAATTTACTCTTTTCCTACCATTTGGTTTCATCGTCCATGAAAATCAAACAACTGTTTCTCCTTCTCTCTCCCCATGAGGACAAGAGGGATTTTTTTTTAATTCGATACATATTTATCGAGCACCCATCAAGGCGGAGCATGGTATTAGGCACTGAGATAAAACCTGAGAAAGGTTAGGAGTGGAAACAGATCCCCAAAGAGATCATTGCAGTATGATATGGGGACTTTCACGATGGAAATATGTAAATGGTATTATTATCGGGGAAGTGAGCTGGAGGGTCCCTGCAGGATACACTGGTGTGAAGGGACTGAACCCTTGCTCTGGTCTCCAAGTGGCTTCACCAACTTCCATAGGCTTCCCTGTGTCCAGGAAGCACAGGGAAACCTTGATGCCTTTCAGGATTTGTGACTCACTGGGACAGAAGTCAGGCTTAAATTTATCTTTATGCTCCATAAAACGTTGTGTAAGCAACTTCAGAGCACAGAGATTATTATTTCAATAAAAATGCTTAAAAATCCTTAAGTTTCAAATATCTCAGGTACAAACCACACACACATTTTGAGAACACACACTCTCAGGGTTGGTAGACATTGAGAAGATTATGTCCCTCATTCCAAGAGTGGTGTCCTCCTCAAAATCCTGAACAATTCTCTTGAATGCCTCCAACAATGGGGAGCTCAGTGCTTCCCAAAGGGGCTCAATCCACATTTGCACAGCCTAGGTGGTTCAAGTGTTCACCGTGTTGAGATTTCTAACTGTGAGAGCTGAAATATCACTAGGAACTCATTTGTTCATTCAACAAATACTTGTTACACACCCACTCTCTGCAGGCACTGTGCTAAATGCTAAGAATTCAGTAAGAAATATTAACGATATGAAGCAACTCCAACCACAGATTTCTCAGTGGTAACATTTTCTAGCCTAGCTCTGATTCAGTCTTCTTGGAAGAGAACACAACTAAAATTGTTTTGGAAGATGTGCAACCCAGGCTTTTGTCATTAAGTCATTCTCTGCTCAGCTAATAACGGGGTGGCTCATGTTTATAGCAATGAGCAAGACCAACAGGGGCACAGCCCTTGGGGGCATAGAGCCTAGTGGGTGGGGACAGCCCAACCCCAAATTCAAGTATTTTATCTGCAGCTTTGTTAAGAGCTAGGGGAAGGGGAAGCGATCTCCTGCTGGCCTATATGTAGGTATATCCGAAAGAGTCACAGGGCTGTGCTATGACAGGGTAGTGCTATGCAGGGCTGCTTCCTTCTCGCTGGACTTGACTCCCATAAGGAGTCCTCTGCTCATTATTCTCCTTTGCTTGTTCACGGCACTGCTTCCCATCTGGAGTTATTCATGCATTTCCTCATTTCCGTATCTTCCCCTCTGCACCTTGAGTTCTATAAGAACGCAGACCCTATCTATTTTGTACACCACCAAATCTTCATGTCTTGGTTTTACACAATATGCTTTAAGGCAGACACTATTATCCTCATTTTACAGAAGAGAAAACTGAGGCTCAGCCACAGATGTGGGTGGTATAGGGGTATCACAAGCTAATCCAGCTCTGCCTGATAGCAAAGCCTTACTGTCGACCACTGTGCTTTCCCTGACATCATTGACAATTTACACTTTCTAAGCTTGTACAATTATTATGAAAGCAATGAGGCTGATTTAAGCCAGATACCAAAACTAACAGTGGCGAAAACAAGCCAGAAGTCTATTACTCTCTCATGTGACAGTTGAGGGTAGGTACAGTGGCTCCACATTTTTATCGGCACCGAGGCTCCTTCTCTCTAGATGCTTTGCCAACCTTAATACACGGCTTCCATCCCATGAGCCAAAATGGCTGGTTCCTCTTCTACCTGAGCCTTCACATTTAGCCAATAGGAAGGGGGGGAAAAAAGCAAAGAAGAGGGCCAGTCCCTGTCCTTTAAGGACATGACCTGGAAGTTATACACGTCCCTTCTACTCACAGCTCTTTGGCCAGATCTCAGTCACATGACCATACCTAGCTGCAAGGGAAGCTGAGAAATGTTTATTGGGAAGTCATGTGCCCAGCTAAAAATTCTTATTAAACACGAGGAGCAGATGGCTATCTCCACAACTTGGCTTTAGGAGTTACAGGGAAGGAGAGGGAAAAACTAAAGAGGTTAAAAAAGAGGAGGCAGAAACATAAACTAGTTTAGGTAAGCTAAACTCCTTCTCTTCCAAGACTCTCTACCTACTTCAGTGTTCTAAATTCCTTCCCCTGAGGTGTGATTTCTGAAATCACATTTCTGGGATTCTTGACTCTCATGAATGCTTAAACGAGAGGATATTATACTTTCCTGCATTATGGGCCCAATTCTCTAGGTTATGTCCTTCAACTTTTGTAAATGAAAGAAAAACACCAAAGTGAAGAAGAGTCTAATTTCTAAATGTAGAATAATGGTGAGGGCTTTGATTACCAAGAGGGTAACTAATATTTGGGATTATCTAATTCTGATAGGAAAAAAGAAGTGCAAAGTGGGATTCCTTCCTCTAAACATCTCCCCTCAAATTAAAACATTAAAATTAATATTTTAATATTTGTATTAAAGTAATATGCCCCTAAATCTCTTCACCTTGCCTCAAGTTCTCACACATTTAAGTCTTTAAAAATTAAGATTTTTACAAAAAGAAACTAAGAGTCTTCAATGTGCAGGACACAATGTTTTAAAATTTAATTTCTTAATTACAAAAAAAAAGATCTGTCTTTGAATTGGACTTATCATATACCAAAGGCCTTGGAGAAGGCTGATATCAAACCTTCTCAAATCTTTGAAAGTATGAGGAATTCACAACATGAAAAAGTCAAAAAAAAAAAAAAACAACCAGAGTGGAACTCATGGGCTTGAGTAAGATGTGTAATTATAAATGAACTCGAATTAATCTCTTCCCATTACTTAGTTATAATCCCCATGAACACATTTATGTGAACTCACAAATGACTGCCAAGCAGGAAGGAAATGCAACCTATTCTGAAAGACATTTCTTTTCCTATTCCTTTGGCCACATTTGGTTGCTTAAAATAATAGGGTGGTGTTAAAGGTGAGATTTTTCTGGGACCCTGGGCAGCCCAGAGCACTGAGGAGGTACAGGGGACACACCTTTAGGTGACACTCAGCGAGCCATGTTATCATCTAATCTCCTCCCTCTGAGTGGGTGTGGAACCTGTGACTTGATTATTACGAACAGAACATGGCAATCCAACAGTGAAGGGATTTTGCAGATATAATTAAAATCTCTCGGCACTCGACTTTAAGTTAATCAAAAGAGACATTATCGCGGGTGGGCCTGACCTAATCAGGGGAGTCCTTTAAAAGCAGGACTGGAGGTCAGAGACTGAGCAGCAAAGATTCTCTCTCTCCCTTAGCTGGCTTTGAAGAGGGAAGCTGCCATGAATCCACAGCCAAAAGGAAATGAATTCTGCAAATAACCTGGGGGGAGCTTGGAAGTGAATCCGTCCCTAGTTGATCCTCCAAATGAGAACGCAGCCCAACCAACACCTTGATCTCAGCCCTGTGCGACCCTGCGCAGAAAACCCCGCTCAGCAGGGCCCAGACTCCTGACCTACAGAAACCGGGAGGTAATAAATGGGTGTTGTTTTAAGTCACTACATTTGTGGTGACTTGTTACACGGCGACAGAAAACTAATACACAAGCGGTGCCCGTGTGGCAGGGGACACAGAGAGAGGTGCAGAGCTCTTTGGAAGCAAATTTCCAACCCCTGCTCACCCCCCAAAGCTTTTGCTCTTTGACGCTGCTCGCTGTCATCCTGCCTGCAATCTCAAATCAGGCTTCTGCCTGTGATTCAATCTCTGGCTCCCTATGAGAAATTCTTTTTTATATAAAATTAATATATAAATAAATTTGCTCTCGGAGCGATGCAGTGTGGAACAGAACCTGCCCGGCTCTCCAACGTCCATCACAAAGAAAGACTGCAGAGGGGAGGGGGGAAGGCAGCGTTTTATCCTCCACGGGGAAGCAGAGAATTCATAGTGATCTTATTGCAGATGTAAAATTAGGTCAGGGGCTCTATAAACTGATTAAAGCTAATGCTTCACGCTTCCAAGGAAAACAGCCGATACAAAAGGGAATGATCTCTGGCTGAGGATGAGAAGGAAGGAGGGCCCTCTATGTTTCTAGGCAGTCTGGCCATGTGGGATGCTCGGCCAAAATGAAGGTATAGGAGAGAGCAGCTGGGAAAATTTCTAAAAGCAAATTTTTACAGTAGCCAGTCTATGGAGCACTGCCACATACAAGCAAATCAGTGACTCGAGGGTCCCAAAGTTCAGGAACTCTGAACCACCCTGCTTCTCCCCAAATTCCTCTCTGTCTGAAACTCTGAGCCCTCTGGCACCTGTGTGTCTTGGATTTTACAGGCAGCTGGATTCTAAATATTCTGTTTTGTGTCCCCTGGACATTAATGCCTTGGCAATTCAGTATAATCTTAACGTTTGGATTAGGAAGCACAACCTACATGGTTTGATCCCAACACTCTTCTTCAAGCCCCATTTTTCTCCAGGGTGTTACCCCAACTTCCTTTATTTCTTCCTCTTCCGTCTTCCCAGAAATTTCTTCCTCTTCTTCCCTTCTTAAAGTTGCAGAAAGGCCACCTTCATTTCCTTAAGCACTAGATTTTCCCTCCTGCTCCCAGGACAACACTCTACAACAAAACAAAACCTCATTTGTATTCTTTGATTTGTCTTTTAGGCTCCCCAAGCACCCCAAGACATGACCTAAAGGCCAAAAAGACAGATTCTCTATAGAAAAAGAACAGTGGCCACTTCTGCAACACTCACGTGTCAGGTTTGAATGGGCAACACTTTGAATTACTAAAACGTCTTTACCTTTTTAAGTGTGTGTATGTGGGGAAGTATCAGCTTGGTCAAGGTCACATAATTCTGATCCTAAGTACTGATCTAACTACCCATGGGAAGAATTACCCAATTTACATACTTGACTTATACAAAATAGGATGGAAAGAATTGTGAGGCTGGGGGTCACCTGTTGATGGCTCCTGGGCCAAATGTCTCCATTCAGACTTTAAATCAAACATCAAGGAAGGACACCTGGGACTTGAATCAGTTACATTTTCATTTCAGTAGAGACCAGAGTCATTCAGTTCAGTTTTGGTTCCAGGCCAGTTACCAGTCCAAACTAACTTGGGAAAACACTGCCCAAATTATTCGCTCCACACAGAAAATAGCAGGTCTAGTTTGAGTTCCATGAAAAATAATGGGTTCAGTTTTGGTACAACTCACTGTCAAAGCAGTTCAAAGCCAACTAAAGGTACTTTGGTTTCCTAGACAAAGACGAATGCTCCAAAGCCTGGTTCATGTGTTTCCGCCCCAACCCTTCGCCGTGCCACTGGCTCTAGCCGGGAGGCTCATGTAACATTGGCTGCTGTGAATGAACCCCATAGATGGTTCTTAGAATAAAACCTCAGGCTTACTCTCAGTTCATTTCAATATGGTTTAAGCTTTCAGAAATTGGGGGCAGAGGGAATAAAAATTAAAGCTCCTGACCTACCTCGTCCCTGGAGCAGAAATCTTTTCATGCAGATGAAAAAATGCATTTTTTTTTGGAAAAAAAAAATAATAAAGTTCTTCCAATGCCACTCTCCTAAGAAAATCTTTTATGGAAAAAGCATCCCCTTTCAATGTCACTTTAGTCCCCTTCAGTGACAACATGAATAAAATCCAGTTTTATAAAATTAGCTAAAATAAAACCATGCACCAGCAACTTTTTCTCAGTTAATGAAACCCCTACCTGTCCTCAAAAACCTGTTGGCTCATTGTTTCACAATTTGAAGAGACTTTCAACTTAAAATTTCCTTGTCCTTCTGCTCAAATAAATGGCTCAGCTATAGCACCAGGGTGACTGCCTATGCCTCTATCGTGGGCCTTCCAGGACTTACTCGATTTTTTTGGGTGTCATCAAACTCTCCTCCTCCATCCTGGAATAAAGAGCATTCTCTTAACATCTGGAACCACACTCCTGCTTAGTGTCACCAATGGATCCTACCCTGGCAAGTACCCCTTGGAATAAAGTAGGAACTTAGAGGCTGACAAAATCCAAGAAGAGCTTGAGCATGAGGCAAGCTGGAGCTTTGGAGAGATGTGTTTGGTGGGGAAAAAGAGGGAAGATGGAGTTAGCTCGGGTTGCATAAATGGGTATGTGGAAATATCATGGTCAGTCGGGCTGTCCAAAGCATGTATCGGTCAAGAGAGGACTGCACACCAGAAGTGACATGGATTCCCAGGAGCTGCCCCTATTTGTCACGCCCAGTTAGCTGGCACCAAAGGGAGCTCGTGGGAAATGGTCTGATATGAGAGAACTTACCTAATTCCAACCCATTCATAATCATCAGCTCAGAGGAGGTTCATGGTGTTAAGTATATCACTCTTCTTGTCAATAATAATAATAACAATAATGCTTTTTCAAGAATACACTCATGCTCAGCAGAAGGATCTTTTTAAAAGATAAAATTATTTGGACTTCAAGAAAAATAATGAGGACAGACAGAAGCTACCAGAAGCATCATGTTGTAGAGTATGGTGTACCGGATGAGAACCATACAATTTGGAGCTTATTCCTACTTTTTAGTTTTTTTATTTTTTGAGCTAAGAAAGAATAAACACTTAAGAGGAACTCTTACACCAACTTTCCCAAAATGGAAAAAGAGAGACATAATAGATGGTGGGGTAGGTTTGTTTCCTTAGAATGCTTCCCAGGGCAATTAAGAAAAATATATTATTAACACATATTTCCAAGACGACCACCACCAGATTCCCTGTGGATTGTCCTACGTACTTTCTCTTCTCTCTTACTTCTTTCATATTCACTTGAAGATACTGGGGCTCAGTCCCAGTTCTGCCATTGCTGAGCTATGTGGTCCTGGATGAGTGACAACCTCTGCGAGACCCATACTCTTGTATAATCAGTTGATAAGAGCACCTGCAAGGAGCCATTGCCACCCATAGTTGGGAAGGGGCCTGGAGCAGGAGTAGGTCCTGTAACCTTTGAAAAGCAGCGATATGAGAAGTGCACCAGAAAGGATCCAGGGCCTTTGATGAAAGGGATGCAACCAACCCTTGACCTTGGACTGTGGAATAAATATCCCAACCGCACCCCTCCCACTCTCTAATCCCTTGATGGGGCCTCCCTCCTATTTGCCGAATCCGGCTGGACACCAGAAAGCCAAGCGTCCCACGGGCATGGCCATTCTGGTTGACCTCCTGGGGCACAAAGCAGAAGGAGGGACGGAGGGGAACAGATGTGAAGGCACATGGCAGATACTCAGCACAAAACCTCAACAATGTGACTTTCTTATTATTACTGGGTATCTGCTGAGCCCAAGCCCTCTGACAGTTCTGCAACAGATCATCCTTCAAATCCAAGCCAGACCTGAAATCCTACCTTCTGTTTTCAGCTCTTCCCTTTCCGTAGGAAAAGAGAGGTGTTAAATGTCACCTTGATCCGCCCTGAGATCAACATTCACACCCATCTTTCAACAGTTTGCCTGTAACCTTGTGCTTGTCTGTGTTAATACATACCTGTTGTTTGTCTTTATTTCTATTTATGCTATGTAAATGTTACAGAATCATCAAACTTTAGAAATGGAATGAAGATAACAGATTAAATTAGGGATCCCAGCTACCCTTTCATTGCACAGATATTTATGGAGCCTGGATTTTATCATCCATGCCAACGCTAAGTGATTGGTAGTGGCAATCTGGAGCACTGTGTGGCGAGAAATTGAAAGCCCCTAACTCATAGGAAATGTGCCTTGCTGCTGAGTGAAGGGGAGCGTGACCTCGTATACCAGAAACGACTTTATTTTGCCAAACACAAACACAGGATGTCTAGTTAAATTTGAAGTTTAGATAAACAATGAATAATTTTTAGTACAAATATGCCCCATGCCACATTTGGGGCAGGGTACTAAAAAAAAAATGATTCATTGTTTATCTGAAATTCACGTTCAACTGGCCATCCTGTATTTTTGCTTGCTAATTCTGGTATGTGTGACCTTGAACCTGGATGAGATTCTGGGCTAACCTTTCCACGTGGGAGATTAGGAAGCTAAGGCCCACAGACAGCAAGAAACTTCCCCAGTGTCACACAGCCAGTTAAATCAATGGGGGCTAAAAGCAGAGTTTCCACTGTCACAGGCTGCGTCCCCTGTCTTAGATCATGAACTTCGTGGGGATTTAAGTAAATCTGTAAGCCACCTAGAAAACCCTTGCAAAGCTGCTAGGCTCCTAATGAGCTCTTTTAGATTGATTGAAAATATGACCTGGAAAATGTCATAATGACATTTCATAATAGTGTTGTGTTAGTTTGTAATGTACAGTATATTACACAAATTCATCAAATGCTTACAGAATTAATAGCATCATGCAACCATTCTTATTCAAATTTTAATGGGTATGAGCATCTATATTTATACTCAGGAGTTCCAGATTAGGCAGTTATTTGGTTTTCTATAAGTACAGAAAATCAGTGACAATCCATAAACCTATTATAGCTAAAAAGTGACTTAAAATGTAAAATAAGAATTTCTACCTTTTCAACCATGGAAATGGCTTCTTTACTGATGCTAGAATATATTTAAAAGGAAAAATATTTTAACTGGAGATTTACTGATCTATTAACAAACCAGTTATGCTTCTAACTCACCCAGGGCTCAGGACACAGAAGAATGCTGGGGTTATTGCCACGACCCTGACCCTCTGAATCACTCCTTCTTGAACCATTTCTTTCCTCCAGTGGTCAAAAGAACTCTCTCCCCAGTGCATAGCCACAGCTCAAAACGAAAAGATAGCTTAGGTGTATGAATAAAGAAAGTAGTTACAGCGTATTGTTCGTGAGAATGATGCATTCCCATGTTATGACTTACTGCCACATGCTATAGCAGAATACTGGTTTCCCCCAAAGACATCCCTAGTCCCTGAAATCTGTGAATGTGTCATATTATACAGCAAAGAAGAATTAAGGCTATAGAAGGAATTAAGTTTGCAAATCACCTTCCCTGATAATAGGGAGACTATTCTGGATTATTGGGACAGGCACATTGTAATGGCAAGGGTCAGTGATGTGGAAGAGGGGGGCTGAAGGATCAGGGTGACAGTGACATGATATGAGAAACACTCTACCAGCCATTGCTGGCTTTGAAGGTAGGAGAGGAGCCCTGGAATGGGGGTCGCTAGAAGCTGGCAAGGGAGAGGGAACGCAATGTCCCCTAGAGCCTTCAGAAAGCAATCATTTTAGCCCAGAGAGACCCATTTCGGACTTCTGAACCCCAGCACTGTAAGATAATAAATTTGTGTTGCTTTAAGCCACTGTGCTTGCGGTAATTTGTTACAGCTACCCTAGAAAATTAATACACCACCTTTCTGGAATGATCAACAATTATGTATTCATCCCAGCATCAAACAAAATGTTTAGATAATAATGTCACTCTCAAACACGAGAGTTATAAAAAAAAGAAAAAAAAAAGTAACTAAGATATTGAGATGACCAATCAAAATAAACAAGGATATAACACAACGCTGCTATCTGGAATCAGTGCAATCAGAAAAGGAGATGAGAACATGCGGTTAAGAGACGTGCAGGTTATTGATCCATGCAAATCCTGCATTGACAGAAAGTGGGCAACGGAACAAAATGGGGCAAAGTGGAATGACGCCTTGCAGAAAAGTCTCCTACGACTGGAGCTGGAACGGAAGCCCTCCAAGATAAGGCAGCGTGAGAACTGGGATATAACCAACAACACATGAGGAGTCGCCTTCGGATGCCGCGTCAGAAGATGGAGACAGGCCATTTGTGTCCTGTCTGGGGAAATACTGAGTAGAGGTTTAACCTTCCTCTGAGGCCTCGTGCGTGGGCCACAGCCAAAGGCAGATCTCCAGCCCTATCAGACCAATTATTTCACAGGAATAAGAAGTCCCTAGTCTGATGGTCCTTTTATTTCCATTACTATCTCATTCGATCAGCTTCCGAGTACAGTGACGGGACTTGGCTCCCTTCCCTTGAGAGCCCTGCCCAGCATTCGGTCCTTCTTGGCTAAAAGAAATTTGTTACTAATGACTACAGTACTTTTTTTCGTCTTAGCTTTAGGCCAGAGCTCCTGGTCCTGCCATCCCGGAAGACGGTGACTAATCCCTTTCTCTCATTTATGTGGTTACCTTGAAAGTATTTATAGACTGTGGTCACTTTCCCCATTGAGGCCTCTCTTCTGGGAGGACATAAATTACTTCTTCAGTCAGTCCACTCGAAGCTGCTCTTCCAACATTCCTATCATTTTTGTGGCCTTTTCTTTTATTTCCTCTACATTTTATTTCCCTCTTAAACTGTAGGGATGTGAACCACAGCTAACTTTCCAGATGTGGTTAGAATCCGTTTTGGGTGAGGCAGGATGATACAATTCCCCACTCCACCCCCTTGTCACAGACCCTTCGTTTGAAAATGGAATTGGCATGGCTGCGTCAACCCCATTCGAGTTGGTCAACTGCTTTTTGCCTTAGGTGTTTTTAGATCCACCCACTTTCCCATTTGCTAGTCCTGTTCTCCTTTGGGTATTGGCTGTCTGCATCCCTGCCTGAGTGTGGGATGTTAGATGAGCCTGCATCTCATCCTTGGCCTGAGATCTCCAGTTCTGATTCATATAAGTCACCTGTCTGTTTGGTTCTACCTTTTTGTGGGGTGTTTGTGTTTCTGAGCTATGCAACCTGGCTATTGCAAAAAAAAAATATATAATTATTACTGAATGTCAGGCTCTGTTCTTAGAAAATTCCAGCTTAAAGAAGATCTCAAGGCATCTTGAAAGACATGACTCATGTCACACACCGGCACTCCCTGTGGAGATCTCAGAGCATATGATTCTAAAATCAGGAACATTATGATTTTGGTCTCAGCTCTTAGACCTGGCTGCATCATGCCATCCTAAATAACAGATGTTGGGTCTCTAGATTTAGAATGATCAAGGTGGTGGCCACTAGCCACATGTGGCTACTTGAAGACATTAATCAATCCAAGAAATGACTTGAAATAAAAGGAACTAAAATCAAATAAAAGTTAAAATTTAGTTCCTGAGTTTCATTAGCTCTCTCTCAAAGAAATGCTCATTAACTACAGAGGCTAGTGGGTACCCTACTGGACGGCACCAAAATGGAACATTTCCACTATCATAGAAAGTTCTAGAGCACAGTGCTGCTCCAGGCAGTGGGGTCCCACAGCCTCCCCTTCTTTATGTTGTACAGACATCACCATCAGGCAGTCATCCTTTCTGTCCCTTGTGCTACATGTTCCCTTCTCATCAAACTGTTTCAGTGTCCGTGCAAATGGAGAACGGCTGGTTCCCACCTTCATTCATCCAACACATCCTTACCGAGCACCGAATATAAGCCAGGCCCTGGACCTGACTCTGGGGACACCCAGGGAGCAAGGCCGTCGGTACCCAGCTTCCATTCTACTGGACACGGCAAACAATTAGCAAGCACCTGCACAACCATGTGTCCAAGAGAAGCTCTAACACAGGGAACGGGACAGACCACAGGTGTTTCAGACAGAGGGCCATCAGGGAAGGCCTCTCTTAGAAGGAGATATCTGAGCACGAACTTGAACCCAGTGAGGAAGCAAGCCATGAGATACTTTGGAGGAAAAGTATGTGCAAAGGCCATGAGGTACGAATGAGCTCACTATGTTTGAAAAACAGAAAGAAGGCTAATGCAGCTAGACAGAGGGAAAGTGATAGGGCAAATCCATGTTCTGTGGAGCCTGAAGCTTACGCAATTTAGGGGACCCTCTTGAAGACAGAGAAAACAAAATTATAAATATAAAATTGTTTAGGGACACTCCCAAATCATGGAAAGGGCCCATGCAGGTGAGAAGCTATGAAATTTAAACTTCACACTAAAGTCACCTCCACCAGTGTAAAAAGATGTCAAGGAGTACATGGGGACAGATCTAATAGGGTCTTGGAGACCAGCGTAAGGATGGGAAACCACAAGAGGGAGTTCTGAGTGGAAAAGGGCTAGACTCTGATTTTACACTGTAAAAATGTTTGTTTTATACTTTCTCTGGCTTCTGAGTCCAAAATTGACAAGGGAAACAAAGATGGAGTAGACGCAGGGAGGTCAAGTGTAGGCAAGTGTAGCAAGGAAGAGACAGCTGTGTTTACACCAGGGTCATGGGTGATATAAAGCAGTGGTGGCAAGGAATAGATGGGAGTATTTTGAAGGCAGAACTGATGGTGGCTTCGATGTGGAAGGTGAGAGAATCCTGTTTGTGACCAGATGACATGGAGGAGTGGTGGTAACATTTACCAAGATAGTTCAGCCCCAAGTTTGGGAGAAAAGCTCAGGAGTTTGATGGGTCAGTGTTTAGTTTAAGCTGCTTCTTAGGCACATAAGCAGAAACTCTGAATCGGGGCTTGGACGTACACACCCAGAACTCAGGAGAAAGAAGGGGCATAACATATAAATGGAAACATTATTTACACGTACATCATATTTAAAACTTTGAGAACAAATAAAAACATCTAGAGAGCAAGTGGAGACAGAGGAGAGAGTTTCGAGCTATGTTCCAGGAGACTCCAACATTCTACGATACAATCTAAAAAAGTTGAGAGGACACTAAGCTTTAGTTGCTTTCACTTCAATTCTTTCCTCTTGACTCCTTGTCCCAAAAACTCTCCAAATTCATTTTTGTGACAAGTAAGGGTGGACACTATTTTGTTCGTTGTAGAATTTCCATGGTCCAGCATGGTGCTGGTATAAGCTCATTAGTACTTGGCTCAAGAATGAAGGTTGGAGAGAGGGGATTTGAACTCATTCCTTTCATGGCTCTCCATGCTGCCTTCATGGCCTATGCTGGCTTTAGAACAACAATGCCCATGACCTGCAGTAATTCCAAAATGGGTGGCCCAAAGGTATTCAGACAAAAACTGAACGTGCTCTGTTCTTCCTAAGCATAAGCTGCTGGCTCACTCCCATACTGAACCTTCTTTAAACCACTGTACCTACTGCCAATACTGATTGTAAGTAAGGAAGATGCGGGTCTACACATACCCCCTCAAAATGATGCCCTTTGATGATGACGAACCGACCCGTATGCACACACTAGTGGGTTCCACAGCTCGTGGCATTGATTTCACAAGGAGTAGCAGAGCCACAAATAGTAACTGAATACAACCTCAGTTTATCAGAGTTGGGCAACGGTGCTCTTCTTAGCAAGAATGCTTTTTTGATTCTATAGCATTTGGAGTTCTGAGTAAGCAGTTTATGTGAAGGATGCATTTGCTCCAGGAAGTCATTCTCTTGACTTCTCTCACGTCCTAAACCCCATATTAATTGCTCCTAATCATATGCAACCTGGAGGTATGTCCTAGATACTCACTTTCCAAAATCCATCTCATACCCATTTGGTGCCCGCCCGTCCCCAGGCCAGCACCCTGCTCTAAGCCCAGATATCGTCTCACTTCTCCAACAGCGACCAAAGTGGCCCCCTGCTTCCATCCTCACCTCGTCCCTTTCCACTCTTTGAGTATAGACACAGCTTGGGGAACAAACAAGACTTAAAACATGAGATTTCCCAAAGTTCATTTTCAAGGTACTTCTACAGGAAAGGGCAGTTGAGAATATCCTTCTCAAGTTCAGCACAGTCCCTTAAGTTAAGCACCTTCAACCCTGCTTTGACTGCAAAGAGTTCTTTAAGGAGGTGTGCTGAGACATCTTTGCTTTTCCTTCTTCCTATTAAAAATGGCTCCTGGAGGCTTTTACCCTTAGTGATGCCATCCTATTGTAGTGCCGATATAGTTATATAAGCGCGTCGTTTCATGCTCTATTCACCTTCTGAATCTTTTAACCCGACCTCTCTCAGCTGAGAAAAGAAATACTATGGGTTTAAATCTATCTGCTATCAGCGGCAGCAGGGTAATTCTTACCCTAGGGCCCCAAACCCTCATTTCAGACGGGCTAATCCAAACCTCTTTTGGAGGCAATGCTATTTCCTTCACTACCTGGTTGGGCTGTGTGCTGAGCCCCAGTTATATTTAGGCAGTGGAGGGGAAAAATAGGGATATTAACCTCTAACACGGATGAAAATAATAGCCACAATAAAATCGGGATGAAAAACGCAGGGGTAGTAATTATTCAGCCTCTACCTTACCCCAGAGGAAATAGTTTTCAGATAGAGCCTTAGAAATCTGTGAAAGGTCCCTCCGATTGGGGTTTTATAAGGCAGGTGTAAGGGGCTTTCTGGAGGCGGAGGGAGTTTGCCGGAGCCTCAATGTGCTAAGAAGTGACGGGGGACCCCAAAAGAATACTGCTCCTCTCCCTCGATCCTGCAGAGGTTGAAAAAACCTGAGGATGCAGGCTCTTGGAGCCGCTTCCCCATTCTGATCTATCTGGCAGCAGCCTAGGGTGGAAAATATACTAGGCTATATTTCAAATAACCTAAACCAACTGGCAAAAAGTACTAAATTCTTGCTTTTGTGTCTGGCTCTTAAATTCCTGCAGACCTGACTTAACAGACAAGAGAGGGTCATAAAACTGAACCTGTGAAACAAAAATAGACCTTTCGGGACTTCTCATACACACACAGCAGGGGTGCCAAAATCGCTTTCATTTTTTCATGTTTCAAATTGTGTTGTGTTTCCTGCACAGACTTGTGGGTCTGAGCAGGCACCGGGGAGCGGGCGTCCCTCTTCGCTTGGTGTGTCTGTCACTGCAGCACGTGGGGCGGCAAGGGCTTAAACTCTTAGGGTCCCATCTTTACGCAAAACAACAACTCCACCTTCCTAGAACCTCTCCATTTCCGTAATTAATTTCAGGCACCTAAGACAGCACGCCTTGGTTCTCTGCGCTTCCCTAACTGCTGTGGTTTAAAAGGGCTTTAGTGCTTTGAGGTTTCCTCTTTCAGAAATCAAATAATTTAGATCTTTAAAAAAATATATATACACAAGTGCCTTCTGGCTATCGATGACAGGGAGTAGCAGTAATAGAAAATAATAATAGTAAAAATATGCAACTGCGTTAATGCCAGGGACCCGGGGATGCAATAGACAGAGATGAAATTAGAGGGGAAATCATGATATTGCTGAAGTGCTCGAATGCTGCTCTCACACTAAGACCAGGGGGATTGGGATAAGGTAAAGTTAATTGCATTTCCAGATGACAAACCTCTCACCTCTGAACTGAATGGCTCTTTATAAAAGCTATCAGTAATAAACTGTAAATCTCAGCCATGATTGCAAATAAAGGTCATCCCTTTCATGCTGCCACTTTCCTGGGCCTTATTACATTCCCGCCTGAACCGGTCGCACGTCTTAAGGTGTGCCAGCTGCCCGTAGAAGCCATCAGCACAGCTCGCTTGCTTGATTTTTTTAAGGAGGGACATTATTGGATTTACATCCTTGCACACTATGCAACTGAACTGGGCCAATCCCCTACGTCTGGAAGAGAAGGCCGTATCCAGAGGTAGGATCACTCCTCAGCTTCCCCCATGAACGTAAAGGAGGGCTTGTGTTCCCCTGTGTCACAATCTAGCACCGCCAGGCTTTGTGAGCGGCGGTGCACACCATTCCACACATTGATCTTCATCGCTGCAGCTCTGCTGCGGTTTCCCATTCTGGTAAGCGCAGGGCAAGCATCCCAGCGCCTCCTTGTTCCCTACCAACAAGCCTCCTTTGCAAAGCTGGGTTAAATCCAATTTAAACAATCAAGGAAATACGTATTCCTTTCATTCCACTACATGGATGACGTTGTCCCAATGTCTTTATTTCTCAGTGCATCTCTCCAACCATATCCGACCACATCAAGGATAACAATGGCCGATATTTGGTGAGTACCTACTATGATGCTAAGCACTTAACATACGCTACCTCCTCTAATCCTCACACCTGCAATGTCTGGGCGCCATGTTATCTCCATTTGGCAGATAAGTAAACTGAGGCTGGAGGAGGTTACTGTCTCAGGTTTTCCACTAGTGCAAGTGGTGGAGCTGGGATTTTTTTTTTTTTTTTTTTTTTTGGCAAAGGAAGCTCAAAGCATCCTGAGAGAACTGAGAAAGATGGAATGTTGCAAAATGGCAAAGCCAATTCCAGGATGCTAAGTTGACTTCAGAAGCTCACTCTCAGGAAATAGAGTAGATTCCGGAAATGACTTATGCTGGGGAAGAAAAATGGGTGTACCAAACACTCCCATCCAACAACTCTAGAAGCAATGCACTGACACTACTCTTACTGTTGAAGGAGTATGTTGTCTTATTACAAAACAAAACAAAACACTAGCCCTCAAGTCAAAATGAAACAGCTCTAGTTCTAATTCTATTTTGACATCATTTAATCATTCAGGCATTTATTCATGCAATCATTATGTGACAGGTGAGACAATTTCTCTGTTAATTACCTTCCCTTGTCTACAAAAGTTGCTGTATTAAACAAGCAGTGAAAATACTTTACCAAATACATCCTTCAAATGCAGATTTTACATCTTGATAATCCGTTAAATGGTAGCAGCAATGCATATTCTCCCGTGTGAAGCTGCGTTCTAATAATTTTCCAAAATCAGACTTAGGGAAAATTTTAGTACGTGAGAACTATCGACTCAAAGTGACAGTCATTTCCCATGCATGTGCCTTTGCACTTGTGCTAAACGCTAAAGGTTTACAAAGACCTACAATGCCTTGTTCTTGTCTTCCTAGAGCTTACTATTCCACTGAATTAAGAAAAATAAAATGGTAAAATGAGAATGCAGGATTTCATCACTGTTTTGAAATACTGCTAGAAACCACGTCAATACAAAAATAATGACCAACAGTCAGTACCTGAGCTCAAGGAAAGTCAAGGTCACTTTATACTGGGAGGTTCATGGGAAGGTGAAAGTAGGGATTCTTCTGTGGCATATTAATCATAAAGCTTCTAAATGGAAAATTCGCGGGTGAGGAGAAAATGAAAAAAGCTCCCACCAAGCTCTGGGGAGAAAAAGCTAGAACGAGGTGTTTTCTGTGAACATCTGGGATTCATCTGCTCTATCATAAACCCTGAGTGTCCCCAGCCCTGCCCTAAGGTGGTGGCCTAGTTGGCATCTCTACAAGATGGCTGCACAGAGTAGGATGTGATAATCCGTGTCCCATGTTTGGAACACAGAAACTGGCTTATGATTATAGCATTCCTGAGCCACCCAATATTTACAAAACTGTATCTTGGAAATTCTAAAGGTGAATTTTTCTTTACTACCTGAGCTCGAATTCATACATTCACATCCCCAAAGTAAAATCAGTAAATACGATAATGGTATTTTATATTGGAATCAAACACAATCCAATTATAATGACTGTCCAGAGGTTAATTTTTAAGTTAGTGAGTGATGAGTATAATTCATCTAAAAAAAAAAAAGAAAAAAAGATGACAACAATGGCAATAATGAAGGAGAAAGAGGAAGAGGAGGAGGAAGGGGAGGAAGAGGGGATAGTGTTTCATTCTGGGACATGATCGACAAGAAAACCCAAAGAATGAGGTTGCCTATCCTGGGTTCCAAAATGCAACGCACTGTTCATTCATTCATTCTCTTATCTACTCTGCCGTATCTGCCGCGCGCAAGGTGAAACATTTAAGATCTACAAAGATAATAAGGCTGGAATCTACAAGGACCTCAAATAGTTCCACAAATGAAAATCCAAGGTAGAGAAGCACGGGTCAACGGTGGAAGCAGAACTGCAGTTACACTCCTACAAGAACAAAGGCCACCTCTGAGGACACAATGAGCCCAGGCCTCCCTGACTTGCTTCTCTTTCCTCACCTAACCCAGACCTCCAAGTCACAACTGGGGTAGTTTCAGCCACCGTGGACTCCTATGAGCCAGCAAGTGCCATTCCAGTTGAACTCTGATACAGACTCATCGTTCTCCGTTAATTTCTTTCAATTTGTGAATAACTTCATATTTTAAAAGAGGATATACATGCAGCTTGCCTGCCATGAAACTGCAACGTAACTGCTAAGTGTTATTACTATTCAAAGGCCGCTGTTTTAGACACTTATTTGCTATTTACAGGGAAGTCCCTGGGTACACATGAAAGGTAATATCAGTTACTCAGTAACAATAATGAAGAAGGCTTGCATGTCAAAGCTACAGCTTATGCTTCTTCCCTATTAAAAGCTTTAGCAGTGATTATGATGAAGAAAAAGAGAAAGGGATCTTTTGCTTGGGAAGATGAAGAAATTAATATAATTTGGGGGCTTTCGAGGAAGCAGAGGTGTTAAAGCTAGTTACTTTATTTAACGGTCCCTGCCTCATTACCTGAGCAAGAAAGCAACTTATCTGTATAAATCTGGAATCACTGTGGGCTTTTTTTTCTTCTTAGTAAGATCCATGCCTCTCAAACTTTAACATTCATCAGAATATTACCTAAAAACCTTTGTAACACCCCATCCCCAAAGATTGGGATTGAGTAAGCTCTGGGCTGAGACTCCATGATTTCCATTTCTAACGAGTTCCCAGGTCACGTTGCTGCTAGTCTTGCAATCACGCTTTGGAAACCACTGGTGTAGACCACAGTTTAGCAAACTATGGCCCCAACTGCTCATTTTTGTAAATAAAGTTTTATTTGAACACAGCCACACCCCCATTTACATATTATCTATGGCAGTCTCACACTACAGTGGCAGAGTTGACTATTGCACCAGAAACAGTATGGCCCACGCAGTTGAAAATATGCACTATGTGGCCATTTACGGAAAAAGTTTGCTGCCTTCTGGTATAGGTTATAACCAGAGGCAGAGGAACAAAGAGCCAGAAGGAACCATCTCTAACCTGATCCTCTAGTTAATCAACAAGGAAACCTGCCCATGAAGTTGAGAAAAGCTCAGAACTGAAGCCTGAGCAGGGTCCCCATTGGCCACGGCAGAGTGCTGATCATTACAGAAAGTCTACCCTCTCTGGTCACGAATCACGCTTTAGGTGTTACATCTGGCAGCTGGCCCCACACAAGGGCAACGTCATGTGGAGCTCCTATCTCCAAGTGACAAATCCAAATCTTGAAATCTAATAGAGAGGCAAAGCTTGAGCCTGTTTTGTTAGGTAGGTGACCCCAAGTGCTGATACTTCAAGTAGTGACCTACAGAGCAGTGATTTCTACCTTGTTTGGGATCACAGACTGTCTTTGAGAATCTGCTAAAAGTTATGGACCTTCTACCCCAGAAACACATGTCACACATGCAAAATTTTGCAGGCAATATTCAAAGGCCTCCTAGTCCCTGCAGCCCACTCATAGGCAACCACTTAAGGACGCTAATTTAGGGTATGACTTGAGGGAAACCTTCAAGGCTAGTTGTCTTCATCTGACCGTAGTTGTTCATCTGCCATCCTTCCCCTTTGAGAACATGAATATCCTCGAGTGAAGAGTAAAAGCAGCAGCATTGGCTGCTCATTAAATATCTGTAGCTCCTCTTGCAGTTAGACAAGGCCACATAAATAGGTCTGAAAAGTAAGTTCTGAGAAGGAGTGACAAGTTTAACTGCTGGGTAGAACCATGAAAAGTGGGCACCTGACCCTCTGTTTCTGTCCTCCACACCAAAGGGGACCGTGTTCCAGGTTGTCTGCTGCAAGATAGCGGACCCGAGAGACTGGGACCCTGAATTACTATGTGAAACAGACCTTCATCCACCACCGGGCTGAGTTACACATGCACTGTAAATTAGGGATAAACTTTTGTTAAGCTCCTGCCAAGCGGAAGTTAATTTGTTAACACAGCATAATCTAACCTACTCCAGCTAGTACAGTAGGTAAAAAACTTCAGATACATGATTTCATGGGACTACCTTCTTTCCCAACTTTAGACACTGAGGCAGTATGAGGGTGCTATTTGCCAGAGAGATAGAGGGGGGCACTGACATGGGGGCCATGGTAGGTAACCTGCCTCCCCCGCTCCCGATAAGGCACTCTTGTCCCCAGCTGCCAGGAGCATTGGCTGTGGATGGCTCATAGCTGACTACGTGGCCAAAGCAAGCCACTTCTGACACAACCTGCAGCCAAAGACTAATTAATGAAAATGTAAAAGCTCAACCCCCATCTTTCAATTTGAGACAAATCTTTACAGCCAGCACTCAGAACTCTCTATGATACGGGATCAGCTGAAACCTGTGCTGCAACGACATCACTGTTCAACTCCTTCCTCTGCCCAATCTCACTTCCCTCATTCCGTCAGTGGTGTTATACCCCAAGTGTATGTCCCCAAAACCTCCTGCATGCAAATCTCCACCTTACTTGTTTTCCAGAGAACTCAACCCAAGAATGACAGTTGGGAAAGGAAAGAATGGGGACTGAGGGTGGACAGCAGTCAAAATCCTCGGTTGTTTTTTAATGTGGGGAAAACCCAGTGGGAAAGAAGTTGTGGCCTACAACACCTAGGGCAGTTTCATATTTTATTCCAGGAGACTGATGAATTATTCATTTAGGTCATATACTTTCTGCCCACTGTCAGTGAACTGTAAATCAGTCAACAGTATTTATTGTAAACAATAATAATAATAGCTAACACCTACTATGTACCAGTCATGACCCTTTAATCTTTGCAACATTCTGATGAGGCAGTTACTATTATTATATTTTCCCCGATGGGAAAACTAAGTAAGGATAGATGACCTGCTCAAGCTCATACATCTAGTAAGAAGCAGGGTGACAAGGAGGGCTGTCCGGGGCACTGAGAGCCACCTGTTCCGCTGGCAGCATCCCTACTAGGCTAATGGTGTTCCTAAGAACAGGAATCTGTGAAACCTGGGATGTGTTCAGAAAGCCAGGAGAGGAGGCAGATGGGAAAAGTGGGAAATGTTATCTTCTAGATGGGACTAGCATGAGCAGAGCCTCACTGAGCAAACGGTGAGGGAAGCCAGTCCCGGGGAGAAGATGCTCGGCCCTTTTGGAGAGACAGTGGCCAAGGGAAGGAGACAGGCAAGTATTCGGGCTCCAGAATCAGACAGAGCTATGTGACGTGAGCAAATTACCGAACCTCTCTGAGCTTCAATTTTCCTTATCTGTGAATAGGGGAATAAAGGAAACAACATCTCAGGATTGTTGAGAGGATTAAATTAAAAAATGCATGTCAAGTGCTAAACCCAACACCTGGCACCTAGAAAGCAATGCCAATATGTGATAATTGTCGGTCTTTTCCTTAATCATGACAAAAAGGAGGAAAAAAAAAAAAAGATTCTCTCTTCCTTAATTATTTTTTAAAGTCTATTTTTAACAAAACATCCCATGCACAGAGTTTGAAAGAGCCTAATAGTTGAGTGAGGCCGCTAACAAGGAATAGTGGTGCCTTGCTCCACCCTCTCCCCACTCCTGATTCCTACTCCCCAGAAGAAGCCACTTGCAACTCTTCTAGTTGTCTCTTCTATTATTTGCCTCCACATTTCTAACTAATCAGGTTTTACTAATGCTTCTCTATTTTCTTTCTTTTTAAAATATCATCTACTGATTTCAAACTATGGGAAATGAGGATTCAAATCTCATACAACCCCCTAAGCACACTGTGTACACACATGCAACACACCCCATTTCCCTGAAATAGTTACGTAACAATTTTTATATTTAAAACAATATTTGCTATCTACATTGTCATATTAATACACAAACATTATTCACACATAAGCCACGTGGTTTGTTACAATTATAGTTCCTTTCTTGCACAACTTTTTGTTTTTCCAGGAGTTAATAACGTCCTTGTTTTTTCATCTGTTTTCTGCGTATGTACCATTAATTTATCCCCAGATTCTCTGCCACATTTATGAATTTCCTGTGAATATATTTAAACACATCAGATAATCTGTCCTTTCTACCCTAGTCATTTTTTTCTTAGTGACATCTGGAGCCCTAGTCTTATTGCTCTTAGACTGTGTTTCTATTGTAAGCCCTCTGCCCAACAGTCATCCTCAGGTGTCATCTATTTCCTGGCTATTTGTGTCTTCTTTTTTAGATTACTCCATCGTTATCAGTATAAGGACAGGGTAGGTAAATCCTGCTCTCACGCTTAAGCTATAGTTTGACTGGACATTAAGGTCTACACTGGAAATAATTTTTACTCAATGTTTATGGTCTTCTAGTTTCTAGAGCTTTTACTGAGAAGGCTGATGCTATTCATATTGGGGCTGCTTTCCTCTCTGAGATGTTTAATCCTTATTTATATGAAATTTCTGCCATATTTACTTGTAGCCTGAGTACTTGGAGGCCATTTCTCATCTTGAATGATGTTTTCTAACTGCCTCTTATATCATGGATGTGGCATCTTCCTCTGTCTCTCGGAATACCTTAATTTTGTTTTTATGTTTCCTTCTGCTTTCTGCACTATTTCTGTTTCTTCTGAGTTCATTTCTGTGTTTGCTTTTCCTATCATTGTGGTAGCACGTGGCTATGTCTGGAGGAATACCGTCTGTTGGTTCATGTTGTAAAGTGAGACACTTATTTAAGAAACTGTTGGAAGCTCCACGTGTGCTGGTCCCTGGGTTAGGGAAGGGACTTTGGTTGTTTCTTTGGGATCTCAGCTGACAGTATTTGTAGATCTTTTCTCATGGGCTGATCAATTTCCTCAGAAAGGAATCCTCTAGTCTCCATCCTGGAGGTGGTAAGCCTAAACAATAATGTTCTCCCAGCCAAGTCGCAGGTTGGGACAGGAGGTCTCATCACTCAGTATGCAGACTTCATTTGATCCCCATGTGCATGGGATAGCATCCCTCACTCAGCTGTGCCTGATACCCCAAGTCACAGCCTGTTCAGCCTCTCCAGAGTTCCAGCTCCCGATGAATTTGGGGAAGGAGGTCTTCACTTAGAAGAACAGGGTGGGAGAGTCTAGAGGATCAACAATCTTTCATGCAACTTCCAACCAGTTGTCATATTCCAAGCCCTCCCCATATCCAGAGGCAGCCAATGCCTCTAATAGCCACATTTTCATGTCCCTGTCCCTTCCAATGGACTCAATTCTTGATATTATCTTTTCCAGGCATGTAGTTTCATCTTTCTGTCATCCACTACATCAGTTCCCATCAATCCAGCTGTTTTCCAGCTTCCAAAACGTTGTTGGAATTTCTTATCTGCTATCACTTCCTTTTGTATGCTTTTTGTCCTTAAGATTTTGTGCTTCTTTAATACTTTGTCATGGTAGTAAGGCTTTGGGAGACAGCAGAGAGAAACTCATGTGTTCGAGCTGCCATGTTTCTCAATTACATCTTCTTAGGAGATGCTTTCTGGTAAACCACTTCCGTCCTATCGTTGGGGTATTTCCTCTCTGGGATGCTAACAAATGATCACCACTGATTTATCCAGTGCAATATCACAGGGAAAAGCAACCAGACAGTGTAAACCCTTCAATAAAGCATGAGACATGCTGTGATTAAAATGCACTCAGGAATCTGTAGGGTGGGTGCAAACATGCACCAACCCCAGTAAGCAGCCTCACGTGTCCCATTTTGGAGGACTGCAGAAAATTGATGGCCACAATATAAGTCCTGTTCAGCCACTCAGAATGTTCCATGCACTGGCATGTTCCCGGGCTCCTGGTGTCCTCCTCTCTAACGTCTTCATGCCAGCATTAACAATTTGGGTGAGACCCGGGTTCATTAGGTATTCAAGCAGCATTTGTTTAGTCCGGGGGCTGAAGGGAAATAAGTTTCATGTAGCTTCATCTTAATGAAAGTTTATTATGTTGTAAATCTGATGTAATTTTCAGGGGCTTGCCGCCTTGAATGATGGATGCATTATCTGGCCTAGGCATCATAAGAAGTGACTTCATAATGTATCCTCCCCACAAATCCCAACACTGAATAGACCTACTCTATAAATTTCCTGCCTAAACACTCACTGTTTTCTTAAAAAGTGTGCGTGTGCTTGAGAGTGAGCGCGTGTGTAGGTGAGTGTGCACAGGTAAGCCTCTGTCTACTTTTTGCATGAGCCTGGGCCCAGCAGGAAGCAATTCATAAACATTCAAAGGGGGTAACTGAGGAGAGTTTAATGAAGTGACTATTTGCAGAGGTGCAAGGTGGGTTCAAAGAAACCCAGAAGGGATAGTGAAGCCCCCTGGGAGCTGGCAACAGCATGGAGCCACTGCCAACCCTTGACGGTGCTAAGGCATGGAGGGGTTGCCAGAACCTGGCTAGAGCAGTAGGTGTAGGAGAAGGCTGCAGACAGGAGCTGTGATCTCCAGCAGAGAAATACAACCAATTCCGAGCCAGGTAGGAAGGGACCCAGGGTAAGCACACCATGACCTCACTCGCCTCCTGCCTTCCGTTCTCCCACTGTGCCCTCCCATTGGATGAACCAAAGTAGAAGCTGTATGGCATAGGGACGTGGTGTTGCAATGCATAAAGGTCACCCTTGGGCAGAAAGAGAATGGCAGAGTCTAAAATACCCAGCACAGGTGTGTATAAAGAGCTCTTGTGTCCTTGGGTCCCTCAGAAGAATAGGAATGATAGAGTCAGGGTTAGGGGTAGGCAAATGCCCGTGAAGTGACTTTACAACAGACTTCTGCTGTTGTCATGTCTTGCACCATTGGTTTTGTTTGTTATATGTTTGCTTTGCCTGTTAGGCTGAGTTCTGGGAGAGCAGGAGCTGTGCTCTTCAGTGACCCAGCCGGTGGTTAGCATACGGAGACCTAGCTAGAAGTGAACTGGGTTTATAGAAATTACACCAGTAGGGAATCACCTCAGTTTCTCCATCCACAAAATGGGAATGTAGGGGAAAGGGGGAAAGATACTAAACTTTGGGACGTTACTGACTTCAAAGGCTTCATCTGTGGGCTCAAAATACACTGCAATCTGGAATAAAAAGTGCTAGAAGGCACTGCAAATATTATTAATTTTACCGCTACTATTACAGACATGTCAAATTCGGACCCTATGTACAGGGTGCCTTTGGATCACAGCAGAGTAGCGGATCTGTAATAAATACATTGCCAAGCAGTCAAAATGTAATCAGTCAATGGAATATGCTTCTTGGGCTTCAAAAATTTCTCTTTCCTCTTTCTCTTTCTCTCTCCCCCTTCTAAAACGGACACTAAAGCCCCAGGCTACATAACCACTGAGGTTTTATTATAAAATACATTTCAAAATAACGGTCGCAAGTCTTGGAAGCAGAGAAGAAGATGAAAAAGAAGAAGTAAACAAGGCCTTTTTCTCCTACTAAATGATAAATTAAAAGCAGCACTTTGCTGTTCTGCCTCATTTATTACCGCATTGCACTCTTGCCGCTAGAGTTAAGGTTGTGTCAGCGTTTCCATTATAAACCCCTATTTTCAAGGGTTTATAATTCAGCCATAAAAATTTGCTCCAGGCTGAAACTTGCCATGCAAAAGGTCTCATTGTAGGACCAAACTTAGGGACAAATTTAGAGGAGGGAGAACTGGGTTGGCTGTTTTGAGATTAAAAATGGGAACAAAAAATTGTCATAATTGTTGGCCCATCTCTCAAATTCAGAATGCGTCCTGGATCTTATGGAGACCTGAAATACCAAAAGAAGATGAAAAAGGGAGTATATATTTTTTCATTTGTGAAAACAGTCATTATAGGGGCAAATTAGCATTAGATATGGGTGTAGGTATACATTATATGACAATTTATAGCATTTACTCTTGCATATAAAATTTACATATTGCTACCACTTTACAAAAGTAGGTATCCATTCTGTTTATTTTTTATTTTACAATAACCCTTGTAAAATGTAAAAAGATAAATTATTTTGACTCAGCCACAGAGAGCTGAGCAATTCTGACTTTAAATATTATGTTCTGCCATTTCTCCTCTCTTTGCACCTCAAAGGGTATAATCTGCAAAGTAACTTTCTTCATTTTATTGTCCTAACTTCAGAGATGTTCTAGATGCCTTCTGTGGCGCCATTCTGCCCCTGTGACACTTGAGTCCCGAATGTCGGCTTGATGGCCTTATTCTGGTGGTAGCTGCCAATCTTGACACTAAGTGTGTTTTCCCAGCATGTTACACTGCATCCTAGACGTCATTACACAAACACTAACCTGCAAAGTGGGCTGCTGAGTTCTGTGGGCCAGTAACACTCAGCAGCAATTGTAAAACTCACTTGAAAACCAGAAAACCAATTTTGCACTGGCGTCTTGCAAGAGTCAGAACTGGAGTGGACCCATGATCGGTGGTTCTTAAACTTTGGCATGCATCGAAATTACCCCCGCCCCCCACCTGAGTTTCTGATTCAGTAAGTCTGACCTGTGCTGCAAATTTGCATCTCTAACGAATTCCCAGGTGACGTTAACACTGCTAGACCAGGGACCTCACTTGCAAACCACTGGTTTAGATCTTTTGAATGGGTATTAATGAAAATAAATGAGCATTGCATGACTCCAAATGGCATAGTATTCTAAAGCATTGTATTCTCCGAGCCTTTCAAAGTATATTCAAATGAAGCCATTCCAGCTTCCAAAACCCTTGTAATAATATAATGATCCACAGTTTACAGATGGGCAAATTAAGAGCAAGAGCTTTGTCTACGGCCAGGTGGTAAATCAATGGCAGAGCCAGGACGAAGAATCAAAATTCCAGACTCTTAATTCTCCCGTCCAGGTGTGTTGTGACCTGTGTTGGCCAATTGGCCATTCTTCATAAGATTAAATAACAACATGTGCTACCCACAGATGATTTTTAAATGGAATCATGATGTATTCAACATGCGCCATGAAACTGACCGTTTTTATGGCCCTACAGTACAAAGATCTACTTTATATATTCCCCCCACTTTTATTTCAGCCGTTGTAAAGCATGTCTTAAGAAATGCAACTCGAATATGGGGAAATGGGCTCTTATTTCCAGGGGTGGTGACCATGTGAGTCCAATGTCACCACAATGAAGTGCACCAAGAGAAGGTCCGCAAAAAAACCCAGGCAGCAATATATAAACATGATCTTATCTCACTACGGCCACCAAGAAAAGAGCTGGCCATCCTAAATCACAGAAATAACATGAGGTGGAAAAGAAAAAGACAACTGCAGACAAAATAAAAGAGGAAAGTTTTATTCATTCTAAATACGCTTTCCCCATTGGGTTTACGCGAGCGTTTGTCCCTAATAGGTTCCAGATGTTCAGCCGTCCCGTAAGTAGCTACCTAGGATAAAACGGTAGCCTGCCTCCTCTAAGTTAAAAGGGCGAAATCGTGGACCTAACGGCTGATTTACAGTTTAGTTAAATCAGAGCCCACAGCATGAAGGAACGGAGAACGGCAAGCTGGGGGAAGAAGGTGAAAACGGTTGTTCGTAAAGCCTGGCCGCTCAAGAGTTAATACCAACCTTTTCTTTCAATGCAGCCTTCTGTAGTAGCTAATGAAGGTAATGAAATATGACATGTAGTTTGGCCCCTCGACCATAGAGTGCACCCCCGGCCCCTCTGTGCTGCGAACAAAGCCAAAACAGATGTACCAACTTCTGTACGCTTTGGGGTTGACGTTTGTTACACAGAGCAGGTCACCGCGCACAGTCTCAGAACGTTCGCTTCTGACACACGCGCGGCATTATCTGAGAAAGATGCTGCCTTTGTTTGGGAGGTGGGGAGAGAAGGGAGGGACGCAGAGAGCAGACAGGGGGACGTGAGCTTGTATGAAAATGAAGCCAAATTCCCCTCCTGTTCGTTGCCCTGGCTCTCAGCCATCCTGAACCTGCCTGTGTCTTCCTCTGACCCTCTGTAAGACGGAAACAACCAAAAAAAAGCATTCTGTCCTTCAGGGGCCTTAAGCAGCAGCTTTGCTCCAGCAAAAGAGCTTGCAACCAAGCTGGATTTGTAGAAAAATCACTCTATACATTTCCTGCTGACCCATCTTTAAGATCCAAAGAAAAGGGAATGCTACCCAAGGATGGCTTGGATTCTTTTTTCAGAAAGCCACCTATGTGGGTCACATGAGATTACGAAAAGGCCACCTGTCCTTGGCAAACAAATGAACATTTCAGGTCTTCTGACTGATGTCAGTATCCGTGCCTGGTATTCTCCAGGCCAGCGGACAGGTCTCAAATGAATATATGCTCCTTGCAATAAAAAGCACTTTGCTTGGCTGTGTTGCTAATGCTAATTGCAGCTGTGCTGTATCTAGCTGCTTCGCTCTTGAGGACTGCTGGACTATCTGACTGTGTGATTTTTCCCCTCCCCAGGGATCTCACTCAAGGGGTTTTCTTTAAAGAAAATTTCATCAAGTCTCGGCCTAATACAACATCTTTTTTTTTTTTTTTTTCCAAAGGATCAGACCTTCAGCAAAAAAAGAAGAGGAAGAGGAGGAAGAAGAGGAGGAGATGTCTTGACAATTGATAGCCTATTTCAAATGTTATTTATCATTCTCTGCAAAGACACTGACATGTGCCTTTTGAAAGGGGATCCTGTACCTTTAACCTTGACTCTGAACGCATTCTTAATTTGGGACGCAAGCTGAGGTTCAAAAATGGATAGCCTTTGGGTGGCGGGCGGGGGGAGGGGGTGTGGCAGGATTTATTTATGAGGCGTGTGGAAAATTTTGACATCACATGCTAGCGCCATTATTCACATGTTACATGACACAAGATTGGCCCTTTTCATGCGGCAACATCGCATAAAAAAAAATTTGATTTTGTCCTGTGACAGCAGGCTGGTCCTCTGCTGCTCGCCCACCTCCCCTGTGAAATGTAATCTTTTAGGTTAAAGGCCAGAGGAAAGGGACTCAAGTAGGTGACAGCTTTTGCCAGACCCCAGAAATCTGGGTTTAACCGAGCTCCTCGAGTACAGCTGCAGGAGGGTGGGGACGGAGGGCTGGCTGTATAGGAGGGTCTTCCATGGCAGGACCCCCAAGGCACCCCAGAGCCCCTTTCAGTCCTTTATGCCAGAGTCCCCACAGCTGCTTCCTGATGGCCAAAAAGGAAATTGACGGGAAATCCAAGCCATTCGTCGATTGTAAGAAACACTCACTTTTATGGCATATCTTAGCTTTGCCCTTTGTCTAACCATGCAAACACATCTACTTAATAAGACACCTAAGAAGAATCAAACCTACAGGGTAAAAGACACCCAACATCTTTAGGTTACTCAAAACATTCTTGTTCCCACTATTGCATTTTATGACCACAAGATAATCCTGGCACAGGCATAGGGAGCCCACTATGCAGATGAAGCAACTGAGGCCCTGAGAGAGTGGCCCCTGCAAGGTCACACACACACAAGTGGCCGGTATATGACCTGAACCTAAGCCTGTCACCCAACAGCTTCACCTCTTTCCTACTTAGCTAATTATTCTCTAACTTTCCTGCATCCAGAGGAAGTCTGTGAAGGGCTATAGATTAGATGTTTTCGTCTCATTTAAACAGAGTTGACATATTACATCAAAATCTCTACGATCATACATCACACATCTAAATTTGCTTTTCACGTTGGAATAATGTCATGGGGTCCCAAAGTTCTCTGAGTTCACATTCTAGGCAAGTAAGGGGAAGCGGCTCTGTGTCCTTCATCATAAAGAGATATCCAGTGTCTAAAATTCCTGCCTCCCCAGCTATTCATAAACACACCCAGGACCGAATGGCTACACTTTTATTGGCAAAAACAGCAAGCTCTTGGACAGCAAGCTCAACGCCTGGAATACGTTCTGGCTCAAGCAAACGCACACTCTGAGCTGACTCCTCTGGGTGTTGTAAGGCACGGCAGGAGTAGGGAGGGGTCACGGGCTTGGACCATGGCAAGGAGTCTGGGAGGAAGGTCAGATCCCCTGAGCATCTAGCTTTGATATATCTACCAAGAAAACTCTATCCAGCATCCAAAGATTGTTCCCAACAACTTTGCTTTGTCCAGAAATTCCAGTGCTTGAGTACAGCAGATTCATTCTCTTCATTTTGAAGACCCACCTGCTCACATGGCCAAGGCAGGCTATTTAACAGCCTGCATTGCCACGTTCAGGGCTGAGATCTGCGACACGTCTCAAGCAACCAGAGTCAGTCTTCACTGGTGTCTGATGAGCGTGGAAGTGCAGACTTGGCTGGTGAGACGTGACAGGAACAGAGAACCTTTCCACATTATTTAAAACCCTGATCGTGCCTACCAAGAGTGGTCCGAGGTGCCAGGTGTCCTGTAAGATCTTAAAGAGCAGAGATCACGGCCGCCTCTGCTGAGTTTCCAGAATCACCTGTCCCCTACTTTGGTATTGATCATTCATACCTTAACCAACTCAGAACCACATCAGGAATTTCATTCTTTGACAACAAACGTCAAAAAGCTTGAGTTAGGAGGACCTCCTGAGCACGACTAAAATACAACCTACCCGGACACAAGGGATGGATCAGGCGGCCTCTCCTACTCTCTGTCACATTTTGCCTTGTGCTGCTGGCGTAGGTTGGACCCCAGGAAACTGCTGCTATTTGAATGCTTTGGATCTACAAAATCAGAAAATTCACAGGGTTCAACCTAATGCGTCTGTGAGTTTGAGAAATAGACGAATTTAACACACAATCCTTGCATGAATCCCAGCAAATGGAGAACAGCATAGCTGGGACATCATTTCCAGGAGAAACACTTGTTATGTAATGTCATGATTATATTATATAACAGGTACCTAATTTTCTTTTGCCCCTAAAATGCAAAGCATCACATTTTTTTCTTTATTATTCATGCTCAGGGAAAATAAAAGTAAAAATAGCACAAAGGATTACCAAAACCATTAAACCTTTTGCACAGCCATTGTCAATTTAGGGATGAGGGAGATGAGGTCTAAAAGACAGATGCAGACAGACTCGGAAGCATTAAGTCAACAAAACTCTCAACGCCCCGACAATATGAAAAAATAATGTCGCTGGTGGCAAAGAAATGAACCAATCTCTTCATAGTCTCACTATGCCTTCTTGCAGCCCATCATCCAAGGAAAACAGCCCGAGCAGTGGAAAATTACAGTTTTCCAATAAGGGAGACCAACCGCAGCTCTGTAGTTTCATTGCAGAATGAGTACACATGTCACACAAGAAGAGAAGCCCGACGGGATCTAGAAGTCACCCACTGCCACTGAGAGGATGTCAGGGCTTAAGAAAGCTATGAGCCTCAGAGGGGCTCAGAAGGCTGTGGCCGCCTCCACATATCCTTGTAATTGAAGTGTAAGGCAGGGCATCGGCAGGTCAAGGTCAGTCTGAGGTCATGGCACCTCCACTGATGGGTTCCGTAATGGTCCAGATAATGCATGCTTGGGAGAAAGAGTGGGGACAGCCACATAAAGAGATGGCAAAGGGAACCAAGAACTGGTTCGCAGCTTGTTTATGAAATCCTGTGGGTAAAATCATTTTAACCCCTGCCTGGCTGGGGCTGTCGCATGTCCTTGATCTTGTGTGCTGCAGAGTTTTTGGGTTGAAGAAATGTTACATGAAAAAGAACCTAAACAGTGTCCATACAGGTCGGTTGATGCAGCCAGTGGAGAAAGAAAATTAATCTGAATTTTAAAGAACCAGGTTACACATTTCATGTGACTTCATAACCTTCAGCCACAGCCTTCAGGGACAGTGTCTCTGGAACTCCAGAAAGTGACAAAAGGCTGGAGACCCATGGGCCCACCAGGCGCTGCTGGCTGAACATTTAGGGTGGTCAAAATGCAAAAAGCCAGTTCCCCAGAGTTTAAGACCCAGGGAGGCCCATGGAAATTATGAACCTGTGAGGGCCAGAGAATGGCTGAAATTTTCAAGCCTGATTTATTGTGTGACAAAGAAATTCAGAAGCCAACCAGAGCAGAGGCAGGGACTGGTATTGGAGTGGATCTACCCGGATGGGGTAAGTCGGGACACTTACGCTATATTCCTGGCTCTGTGTGACTCTCAGTTTCCTCATCTGAAAATTGGGATAAGAGGAATTACTGTGTAGATAAAATACGCTGATGTATAGGAAAAGCTTTCTGAAAACTTTTAATAATGCTAAGGTATTAATGTCATTGTTATCACTACTATAATGTTCAGACCAATTGTACTTTCAGGACTAGGTTCGTTTGTTATTATTTATTTACATATTAATAACAGGATGGAAAAAATGGTCTCTGTTGGCATCAAAATTCCTCCCAGGGAGGGAATCATCTTTTTAAAGACAATATCCTGAATGAGAGGCTGGGGGGAAGGGGAGATCTGAAGGCAGCGGTCAGAAGGACACAAAGGAGGTGGCTGAACTGAAATGCATTCAAAGCAGGCGGGAATTGAGGAAGGACAGGTGAGGACAGGAGAAAGGGAGAAGAGAGACATCCCAAGCAACAGCTGTGGGAACCCAAGTGGCAAAAGCCACCAGATGGTGATCTGTGAATTCTCCTGTCTTCCCAGCACTTCAGTAAAAGTTCACACACACAGGCACACAGCTCGGGCGAGTGGTTTGTCCACGGGAAATGCAGGAAGTTGGCTGAGTGCCTCAGCCCTCTTGGATGTCACAGATGACAGAAGAACATCAAGGCAATTTCCAAGGTGAACTCATTCAGCAGGAGCAGGTGTGTGGAGGCCACAGGGAACCACAGGGATGCTCGAGCCTTTGGAAACCCGCAGAGGCATCGTAAAGGGGAAGATATTTTCATGGGACATGTTTGGATGGGGAGAGGGGCTTGGCCTTCTCACCTAGAGATCTCAGGACACGAAAACCCTGCCTGATTTCTGAGTTACAAATTCTGGGGGCTCCCCCAATGGCCTGCTAATATTAAGTAATAGAAGCACATTCTTAGAATATAGCTTTCCTATGTCCATGCCCCTCAGAGAAAGCTGCCCCATGCACCAAACATCTTCAAAGCTTTGAACCTGACGTGTCAATTCAGAATTTGTAATAGAATATAAAAGCAAGCCCTGTCTCTAGCCCTGTGGTGACTGCTGTGCTACTCTGGAAGTACCAACCAGGTGAAACAGAAATGTTCCCCTTTCCCTATAGAAATCCTGAATCTGGCAACCCTAAGGGACATACAACCTCTCTGACCCTCGGTCTCTTTATCTACAAAATGGCAATGATTAAAAGCCATTGTTAACGGCTGATAGGATGATGAAATAAGCAACATCTATAAAAGTGTTTCTGAAAATGGTAAGATATGTATAAGTATAAATGACGTACATATGATTTAAATGCCCACAGGTGAATTCCCAAGAAGGCTCATGTTTTGCGAGCCAACAACATCAAGCATTTAGGATGTGGCTGTAAAGCATCTAGGTAGTAGAAGTGAAATTGTCGCAGGCTTCTTTGACCCTCCCTTTGGGGCGGCATTCTCAGCCACAAAGGTAGGGAAGGGAGGAAAAGTGCTCATTTTGCCCAGGAAGTTGGTCCCCAAGTTCCTTGTGCACCTGTTGCTTCTGCGGATCCCCCTGAGACAGCAAAGACCCCAGGAGACGCATCCCATGGGAAGAAAGTAGCCTTCCCCAACTTGCTCTCGGGAAGAAAGGGGACACGGGAAAGTGACTCAATACAGTTCTGCCTGGAAACCCCTTGAGCAGATAAGGAAATAGACAAAGATGAACCCCAAAAGTTACCTTCTGTTTTCCTGAACCTTCCTCCTGCTAAGCTGTGAAGGATGTAGGGGACAGGAAGAACTTCACTCTCCTATTTTAAAGAATCGAAAGTCCCCAAATTGATTTTTGTCCTCCTTTATCAAACACATAAATACAGATAATAATAACAATAATTACTTAGTGCAGAAATCATCACTGGGAGAATATTACAGCCTCATAACTCATAAGCCTCATGAATGTGTTTATTAATAGTGTCCTTTGTTGGCCCATCAATGATGACACCATTTATGGTCTGCTTTTTTTCTTCTTCCTCCTCTTCCTCCATTCTGATGCTCACCCACAAATTCTACTCTTGCCAGTTAAAATTAAAATAATGAAACCTCAGGGCTCCTCGGAGACTGTGGCCACTGGGGCTTCTGCAGTCGGCTTCTCAGTCCTAGAGGACCACAACCATGTTGTCCTCTAAGCTGCCCCCAGGTACCTGACCAGGAGTCAGACAGCATCTTCTGGGCTGAAGTTCATACTCTGTCTATGGCCAAGAGCAAAAAAAAAGGGGGGGGGGCATCCACCTGTGCAATAGCAAACAACAGGGAAAAGACACTGCGCGCTCTGATGATGATTTGTGACACCCTGACTCTATGAAAGGCCAATCAGTGCAGGTGTCTCAGTTCTGCCACTTGTCAGCCCTGGTGGTTACAAAGCCAGGGCTCCTCCCTTCAGAGTCTAATAACTACAACCTCCTGATAATAAGCAAAACCAACAGTAGTGACACTGCCTGGAAATGAATGTTACCACTTAGATTCTAATAGAAGAGAAGTTGGAACAAGCTGTACCAGGTGCCTTTTATTTGTACTTATATTCAATTATAGAGCATATGTTCTTAGTGGAATGGTTAAAAAGGGATTTGTTTATTTTCATCTGCTGCATCTTTTATCCCCAGTGGGAAAACAAAATCTTAGTCACTGACTCAGGCCCCTACCTCTGGTGCCTGAAACCCTTCCAACCAGTTCGATACAATTTGACAAATACGTATTGAGTGCCTAACACAGGGAATGGCCGAGAAACATTTTTTGAACGAATAAACAAGAAGGTATCACTCTCTGGAGCAGGGAGCCAGATGAAAGGCGCACACGTGAGGGTGGCAATGGAACGTTTTCCCCAGTAGATACTGGTCCCCGAAAAGAACTGGTCTTCTACTAATTGTATCAGCCAACAGGGTCATAGGACAGCAAGTCAGGGCACACAGATTCGAGTTTTGACGCTGCTGCTACTTAGTACATTAATTCTGGGTGTATTAATTTATCCCCAGCCCTCCGTGTTTCCATTTCCACAGCTACAAAATGCATGAAGAAGTCTAGACAATCTTCAGCAAACTGTGGCTCTCAATTGCCCATAAGAGCTCCAGAGTGGTCAGCATCCCACTGATGTAGAGATACATGTGCTGACGGGTCTATCTGACCGTTTGTATGTACTGGAATCCAAATGTTAATGTTGTCATTGTCGTGTTTGTGGTTGTCACAAATCTACAAAAACTCTTCGTGTACGACAACGTGCTAGGAGACCTGGGCATGTCCACTGTACTTCTCTCTGCCTCAGTTTTCTTGCCCGTGGTTTCTTGTAGCTTTCGTCTCCCGGCTTTCTCTAATAGCTTAGTCCAAATGAGGGCAGGGAAATGTGCACGGAAATCTACACATTTGGCTCTATCCTCGCCATTAGAGAAACGGCTCACCTAAAAGCATGCGTTCCGTCTGAAGTCATCCCTGTTTATGAAGGACAGTACATTAGTCCTGTCAAGGGGAACAAATGAATCAATGGCCATGGTGATGTGCCGCAGTCCTTAAAGCCCAGGCCCATGGAAACTACGCCTTAACAATATGCTAGATGCAAAATACATGACATGTTTTAATTAAATTGATTCTTTATAAAACTTCAAGCATGATAGTACCAAACTGTCAGAGGTATTATATATACAATTCTGATGACCCCTCCGGGGAAAAGGACCAAAGAAGAAAACAAAGGCAATCAGAGATGTAATTTCACATGGAAGGGGTGGGCGAGTGAGCCCTGCACCAAACTCTACATATTTCCCAGTGTAAGAAACAGCCTTGAGATTTTAGCAAATACTAAATTGCCTTTTTTTTTTTTTTTTTTTTTTGGAGATGAAGTTTCTCTCTGTCACGCAGTAAAATACAGTGGCACAATCACAGCTCACCACAGCTCAATCAATTCTCCGGCCTCATCCTCCCAAGTAGCTGGGACTACTGCCAAGCGCTACCACACATGGCTAATTTTTTTTTTATTTTGTGTAGAGATGGGGTCTCACTATGTTTCCCAGGCTGGTCTTAAACTCCAGGCCTCAAGGGGTCCTCCCACCTCAGCCTCCCAAGTTGCTGGGATTACAGGCGTGAGTCCTCTTGCCTAGCTAGCTAAATTGTCTTTTGGTGACCATGACTTTCAATAGCGTCGCTTTGTGGTTCAGAGAATCCGAAACATTTTCTAGTAGAAGCATCAGAGGCATTGATAACAGGTCACAAGTTTTGTGGCTGGCAGGAGAACCTACATTAAACTCATGGAAAAGAGTGAGAAGGCAATAATGCAGGTTGTACCAGCAATCCCATTACTGGGCATATACCCAAAGGAAAAAAGGTCATTCTGTAACAAAGACACATGTACCCGAATGTTTATAGCAGCACAATTCACAATAGCAAAGATGTGGAAACAACCCGAATGCCCATCAATACATGATTGGATTAGTAAGCTGTGGTATATGTATACCATGGAATATTACTCAACTATAAGGAATAATGAAGATACGACATCTCTATGGTTCTCCTGGAGAGAGTTGGAACCCATTATATTAAGTGAAGTATCCCAAGAATGGAAAAACAAGCATCACATGTACTCACCAGAAAATTGGTTTCCCTGAACATCACCTAAATACAAATCTGGGAACGACACCAATTGGATATCAGACTGAGGTGGGGGGTGGGGGAGGGGATGGGGGTATACCTACACAATGAGTGCATTGCGCACCATTTGGGGAATGATAACGCTTGAAGGTGCTGACTCGGGAAGGGGGGGTGGGGAAGGGAGGGATATATACCTACATGATGGGTGCAACACGCACTACCTGGGGAACAGACACGCCTGGAGCTCTGACTTGGGGGGACAGGCGGTACATGGGCAACGTATGTAACCTGCAATTCTGTATTCCCCATAACAAGATGAAATAAAAAAAAAATATATAAAAAAAAAAATAATGCAGGTTGTATCTCTGTCTTAGGTACATCACAGCACCAGACCCTTAAATGTTGCACTGTAGCCACAAAACACAAATGGACGTTGCTCTTCCCCAAAGATTCTGGCTGATGAAGCTCATATTTTTGCTAGGTGTCACACCCAAAAGGTTGTAGAGGGATGCTTTCTAAGCAAGACCAAAAAAAAAAAAAAAAAAAAAGATAGAAATTATTAAAATAAGCAGATATATGATGATATACCTTATATTCTTGTAGTAAGTTATCAACAAAGCATTGTTATTTCTACTATTCAAAGAGCTCCTATAAATCAACAAGAAAAAAAAACTCAATAGAAAAACAGGCAAAGAGATGGGAGTAGAAATTCATAGAACAGGAAATGCAAATGGCCGGTGAATGCAGGAAAGATGTCCAAGCCCAGGGATACTCAGGTCAATGCTATTAAAGCCACAATAATGTATCATGGCTGAGGTATCACAGCTGTCATTGCTGGAAAAACTTAAAAACATCAATGACATCTAATACTGGGAATGGTGTTGAGGATAAAAGCACCTCCATAAACTGCTGAGGGAGATAAGAATTGCTACAAGATTTGGAGGAATAATCAAGTTGTGCTTATTAAAGAATACAAAATTCACTTACCCTTTGATATAATAACCACATTTATCTGAGGCTACTGAACAGAACAGAAATAAAAGCACCAATATGTAAGAAAACATGTATAAGGAGTTTATTTAAACCTTGAATGTTATATGTTAAAAAAAAAAAATCTTGATTGCCCTAAAGGTCTATGAATAGGGAAAGAGGTGGCTACATTTTGTTACACCTATTCTATAGAAAACAATGAACTTCTTGAAAAGAACAAGACCTAGGAAGATGGTCTTTATATAGTAGGAAGTTTCAAAAAGCACATTTCAGAGGAATAGGTGTACTATGATGTCAGTTTTATAAAGTAAAATAAAAGAAATGTTTCCTGGGTGTGTATGTGAGTGTGTGAGTAAAGATAATAGCCTAGAAATATCTCAACCAAATTACTGGAAACATTAATTACAAGGAGTAGTAAGAATGAGGAGGAAGATATTACTTCTCCTGTATACATATTTATATGCCTCGGTATTAGTTGATGTGCTACAAGTAGACTATAATAAAACAATAGCAAAGAAATTAAAATGCTAAAACAAACAAACAAAAACGGTACACTAAATTCTAGCAACTTTACCAACAAGATCCTACAGATGGTGTAAGCCCCCCAAGGATGGCCCCATACTCCAGCAGGGCGCCTCTCACACAGGTGCCCCTCAGTAAATGTATGTGGAATGAACGAACATTAAACATTCAAGAACACCGATTAAATGTGGGTGAAAAAAAGGTGTCATTTCAGGGTCCAAGGACAGCTGTATCCTCACCCTTCTCTCCTCCTTCCCTTAAAAAAAAAAAAAAAAACAACTTAGTATCTGGAAAATTATTTGATAGAATTTACAACCCTCAGAGGCCCATTAGAAGCTTCTAGCATCATGGCAAATATGAGTCTCTTCTTGAAAAATATGAGGGTTTTGTACAATGCCTGGTCCCACCTGGGAGAGATAGAGCTGCTTCTATTTCATTTGGCGTGAAAGACTGTGAATGCTTCCCCTTTCCGACACACTGTAACATCCCTGCAAAGCCACTTTCTGCTGTTCTCTGAACTCTCTGAAATTGTATATGGCCAAAACACTGAACACACACACACACACACACACACACACACCCCCCAAGGAGAGAGAAAAACCCATGTATTATATGATTATTTGCAGCTTCAGTTCTTAAGCAAGTGCATATGCTTCATGGTAGCATATTATCTGCTGTTTCTCTGTCACCGTTTGAGAAGATACCTTGTCCGTAGCTCTATCACTGCACCTGCAAAACTTCTTCATAAATATCTGCTGATATAGCTGGTATGTTTTTACACATCTATCTCCCCACCAAGACTGCCACTTTCTAGAAGGCAAGGACTTCTCATTATAGATGCTCAACCAATGGTCATTGAAAAGATCCATGGATGGATGGGAATTACTTATTAGTCATTCATTTATGCCACAAAGATCGTGAGCACCTGTGATGTGCAGGGTACTGCTGTAGCGATGGGATATAGCAATGGGCAAAGCGGTCAACGTCTCTGTCCGTCTGGAGCGTATATTCTAGCGGGCGAGCAGATCACACACAGATGTCTGTATAATGCGATGCCCCGTGGCACGTAAGAAAAGGACAGGGCAGAGTGAGGAGACAGGGTGACAGGGCATTTCTTTAGCTCAGGTGGTCAGAGAAGCCTCCCTGAGAAGGTGACTTGATCAGAGACCTGAATGACACGAGAAAGCGAATCAGCCACAGGTACAACTGCAGAAGAACATTCCAGGCAGGGAGAATAGCAAGTGCAAAGGCCCCGAGATAGGAATATGAATGACACCTCTGAGTAACAGCAAAGAAGCCTATATAACCACAGCACAGCGACAGAGAAAGACAGCAGAGATGGGGCCAGGGCGAGAGCCTGAAGGGTCAGAGGTCAAGGCTTTAGCTCAGCTGAGTACAGTGGTGGCTTTGGGGAGAGGTGGGGAGAAGAGGGTTGGCCTTTGCGCGGATGCATATTCAGGCCTTCCCAAGACGGACAAGCTTAGGGGCAGGTGGGTATGGGGGTCAACTCTCAGCCAACAACCTTGGTTAGTGGGGGACAAAGTATATAACATGAGTCCCCAATGTGACATCCTGGGCTAAGGTCTCAAGGCCTCACCACCGACACCTTCACCTTCGCTTCCTCATTGCTTTTCACTTTTCATCATCACCGTCTTACCAGCCTTTATGCAAAATGTTAGACCTTTTAAAAATTGAGGAGAGATGCCACTTTTGGAAAATGAGACCAAGGGGAGTTCCTGCCCCCAGTCTGCCTCCCCGGCCACCCTCGAGCTGTGGCACTGCCCTGACCCTGTGTGGGGTTCCTCTGGCCCTGCACTAGCAGGAATCCACCATCCCATCATCAGCTGCGACCCTAACCTGAGGGACTGGCAGTGTCCCCTCCAAGCCCACCGACCACGTGATGAGGCAAAGATGACAGAGAAAACGTCCCTGAGCTTCCAGTCTAGAAGCAGCATCAACATAAGCCAATCGACAACTAAAAACGGCTGTCAGAGAAAGGTTTCAATGGGCACAAAAAAGTACTGTGAGTTCGGAAAAAGAGATGGTCACAGCCAGCTGGGGCACTGTCAGATGAGGCAGCAGGGACCACTGGCATTTGAGATGTGGGTGCCAACATTATCATAGAAGCAGCCTCTAAAGCTGAGTGATGTGCACACATAATTTTCCGTTATCGTGCAACTCTGTTCTGCTCAAATCTGATACCAGGCCACCTGATAACCCGGAGCTTCCCACTGGTAGCTCCCTCCCTGCATTCTTCCTTTCTTCCTCTTTTAAGCCAATAGGGCTTCAGACCCACTGATACCCACATTTAGGAAAACTCCAGATATATGCTTTGGAGATACCTATACCCATCGAGCCAAATGCACCAATATAATCTGTTAAATGCGATTAAAATATATCCACTTTCTAAGGAAAGACATCCCACCTACCCACCCATCCACTCAGGACTTTAAGGTCTGATTTTCTTTCCAACATATCTTTTGAGTAGGCATCATACAGGCACTATGCTAAATTACATGTATCAATTCATTGAATGGAACCTTCCCAGAAATCCCTATGAACTGGGCACTGTTAGTACTACCATTTTACATTTAAGGATGATAACTTGCTCCAAATAATTCTCATACCTAGAAATGTAAGATCCAGGGTTGAAAACCAGTATTTAAGGTCCACACTGAGGGGCTTACCCTCGGGAACCCTAACTGTCAATACTAACCCTTTGGGAAGGGACAGGAAGACACGCACACACTGAACATAGTCCAGTTTCCTCCATGAGAACGTTCTGTGATGAAGGCTTTGTGAGAAAAATGGGGGGAAATGGTGAAAACCATATCCTTGGATCATGAGTGTATTTTCAGTTCTCAGAACGAAACGACTTCTTTGGGAGCATAATTGAGAAATGAATGTTGCAGAGAGGACCTGCTGAATTTCATTCATTGCATTTTGGTAGAGAAAGTGCTGGTGGCTGAGATTCTGGTTTTATTGCTGTTATTGTAATTATTATTGTTATTGATGTTGACTAGTTTTAAATATCAGAAAGAAGAAGGGCTGGACACATTAAGAAGCCAGTCCATAAGCTTGTGCAAGTGAGGGCTCCTTACATGTTATGTTTCAGGTGGACAGAAGATGGATGGACGGATATGAAGAAACAGACAGACCAACAGACACACAACACACCGTCCAGCATCTAGCCAAGTGGTTTCCAACCAGTACACATTTGACACATGTCCCTTGAATGGAAGGAAACGGAATGAAACTGAAGGGAGGAGCCTGGGTAAGAGATTTAAGAGGAGCTTGAAGCAGATGCCCTTGATCCTGACGTGACGTACAACCATTTAAGCATATTAGTTTAGAGGGGAGGGAATGGATGCACTGCCTTGAGTCTCCAGATAGCCAGAGCAAAAGCTTAG
This sequence comes from Eulemur rufifrons, assembly GCF_041146395.1. Lineage (NCBI taxonomy): Eukaryota > Metazoa > Chordata > Mammalia > Primates > Lemuridae > Eulemur > Eulemur rufifrons. The sequence goes on along the minus strand of NC_091005.1, from coordinate 13,436,157 downwards.
GAGATAAAGAAGAATTAAGAGCTAGAAGGGACATACAGCACGCAGAGTGTCTAACCCACAAGGGCAATAACCCAGCATTCTACGCAGCCTTAGCAGAGAACCTGCTAGAACAGCGAGTCAGGCCTGAGGACATCCACACGTTAAAGAGTCACAGCAAATTACTATGTAGAGAAGCAGAGTTTATAGAAGTTGATCAATGACTCAGTGCTGCATAGATTTGGTCCTATCATATATATTTTTTTACATGGGTTCGTGTTTTTGCAATGCATTTGCAGTAAGTAATAAGCAATGTTTCCCAAAACCAGGGGTTTAATGAGAAGACGGGAGCAGATTCCTGCTCTCCTCTGCTGTCAGAATGAGGTGACCCTGCCACGATCCCAAGGTACAGGTGGAATTCCTAGGAGGAATTAAAAGGCCTCTTTAAGGCTATTCCTGAGGCTGAAACCTCTTTTCAGTGACAAGCATCATGAAAGCTGTATTGCAGGTCAGCTTCACTGGGCAGACACAGGGTAGAGTGATGTGCTAACCTCCCTGAAACGGCAATGCAAGTGCACTTGACCCGGGGAGGTGCCACTGCATGGAAGCCTGTCTCGGTGGGGAAAAGGTAGCCTGGCCTGCAGCTTCGTTCAAGGGAGTCCGTGTCCCCTCACCCAGACCAGAGCAGGCCCATCATCCACGCAGATGCTCCAGGACCCAACCTTGAGTTGTCATGGATTCATGGACTCCACTCTGCACAGCTCTGCCTGCTCCATGGTGCCTCTTCTCACTCCATCCCTTAAATTACTAACAATGGAAGTGCATTTACTGGGGGAGTCGGTGGAATATGGGACCTTGAAGATGGAGTGGGAAGACTATGGATATGGTTTCATCTCTCCATGAGACTCACCCTTAGGATTCTCGAGATCTGGGCTATTAAACCTGCATGGGAGCAAAGGAGAGGATTTTAAAATGAGTTCCTCTTTAAGATCTGGTCATTAAAAAAAAAAAAATAGCTTCGTTATACAATGCAACCTTGCGTATAGTTTTCAGGAATCATGAGACCATCAAAATTCTACTTAGTCTGGTGAAAATGTCAGCTCCACCCAGTGTTCCCTGGGGCCACCTGTCCTTCCTCCTACCTATTTTGACCTTTTGTTGCTTTGCTTAGTAGCAGTTCAAGGGAATAAAAGCATTTTCCTGCTATCCACCCACTGCAATGTCTAACTCCTCGGCCCTCACCACGAAACAAAAAGCAAATCTAGAAAGGTAAAGTTCGTTACGTGTACACTGTAGTTTTTTTTCAGGGTTGCCCCAAATCTGACCACAGCCTTCCCTCCCCCATTGACCCTGCTAACCCGGGAAAGAAAGTTAAATCCTAGGATTCAAACCCAGCCCCGCAAAAATGAAGCTGTACAGCTCAACCAGATAGTCTCTTACCATTTCTAATGGATTGTGGATTGGTCGTGGGACTATTTAGGCCTCTGATGCAACATTCTCTTTCAAAGATGGTCAAAATCGTATTTGCATAGGAAGTTTACATACGCATATGATAAAATATTCTTTAATGAGATATATAACAAAGTCTTCAATGACTTGGTTATTAACCTAGATAAGCTCTAAGGGTCCTTAAATCTAATGATTTCTTTGAGTTCTATTTGTTGACTTCGCACCATCTTGCTGAGTTTCTTCAGACAATAATACCTCAAGTTTAATAGCATTTTAGAAAGAGTTTACAAAAAGTACTTTCCTGCTCATTATCCTATTTTAGCCTTAATATAATCCTATGAATAATGGGTATTTTTTATTATTATTCCTATCCCCCAAAAAAAAGTGGAAGCTCAAAGAAAAAGACTTAGCCAAGGTCATTCAACTAAAAACAATGGAGAAGCTTACATGATCAGGGAAGTTTTAGAACTGGACTCAAGTCCAGACCCTTTTACTAACTAGCTGCATGGTCTTAAGTAAATCACTCACTATTCTGAGCTTCATTGTCTTACTCTGTAAAAGGGGTTGGTTAACTAGATGATCCCCCTGATCTTTCAAAGCCCTAAAATTCTACGGCACTATAATCCTAAATGGTTCCTTTCTCTGGGCCTCATACCTGCATCTAAAAAGAGAGGACAATATGAAAGACTTGGGAAAACTGAGATTAAAAACAATCAGTGCGGCACACTAAGGATATAATAACCAAGTCATTAAAAATACAAATATACCAAATGGAAAAAACATTTTGGGATATGAAGCTCCGCACATAGTCCCCTAAAATCCCCATTCTACTGGGAAAGTACCAGAATTCCCACCTCTAGGGACATTGAATTAATATCTTTGTCTCTTCATTATGATGAAAACCAAACTAGAATGTGGTTTTGGCTTAGTTATTTTAGAGACCACACTTGGCTCTCATCTTTCTCCTGAATTGGAGCCCTCGGTTTGAGACATCTGACGCTACCCTGTGCACAGCTCCACTAGCCTCTCCTCTCTCCATGATCTGAAAGTGACATGTACAATCTAAATTTCCCAGGGCACAAAGCGGTAGTTAGTGACTAACACCCATGAGAGCATTAAAGGTGTTCTTTGGTTCCTTTCCTTTCTAATAGGAAGAAGACTACCTATTTCATAATGACTTTGTGCCCTCTGTGATGATGGTCTCTTTTAGGGGTTCGGTGGTTTGTCACCATTTGGGGAGTCATGTCCCATTCCCAAGCCTCCCTTGGCTCTGGCTATCTTGGAATAACTCTAGCTGGAGTGTTCCTACATGTCGAGACTGTGCTGAGCTTTTTATCTGCGTTACATCCTTGCAAAAATTCTCCTATTATGGATGAGAAAAACTAAGGCACAAAGGGATAAAATAACCTACCCCAAGGTCATATGGCTCATGAGTCGTGGAGTCTACAATTCAAAACCAAAGAGGCTGATTCTGAAGCTTGGGGTGTTCTTCACCACCACCCTGCTGCCCACTCATCCACTAAAACCAGGGCAGTAGAGAGACCTCCAAAGGGGTGGGTCTTCTAGGTACTGGATTCTCCATCACTGGAGGGGTACAAGCAGAGCTGCGCCTCCACTTTACTCCAAACTGTAAGATCTTAGAGGCTTAAATCTATTTTTAGAGCCCTCCCAATTCCCCCTTGGGTGCTCCTGTCTGCTTCTGGCATAATGAATGTCTTTCCTTTCTGTGTTCCCATTACCTTGTTTGTACTATTATGATATTTATCACACTGCAACACAGAAAGTGATGTTCTTCCTTCTCGAGAAAGTCTTGCAAACTATCTGCCTTCACTGGTTCCTGATCATAGTCATATGTGCTTAGGCAGTTACCATGTCATAACTGGACGGGGAAGGTGTCTCCAGTTTGACAGTCTTCACCACTCCCTACTGCCTCATCCCTGACACTTCACACATCTACATCATCTGCCTGCCCTCTGATGGGACTGAAGTTTTAACCCCTATAAGAACTATCGTTTTGGCAATATAGACTATGGCTTGTTCATCTTTGTATCCTCCACACAGCCTAGCACAGTATCAGAGAAACAGCTCAATAGATGTTTGGTGAATAAGTAAAAGAACAGATGAATGCATGAAGACTGCCAGGCAGTCGAAAGATCCACTGGGCACACAGGTGGCAGGTAAGGCAGCAACTCACTGGGCAAACTCCCAATATGGGAGCAGCCTTAATCTCTTTACGCCTATTAACTCAATTTATAAAGCAGATATGATAATACTTACCTACTTCTCACTAGGGTGCCACGTGAAATAATTAGCTAATGTCTGTAAAGCATTATCTGTACTAAGTGGTAGATATTAGTCCTACTGTGAATGCTCAGCTTTGGCCTCCAATGAATCCACTTTAAATAGACCTGGCAAACTCAAAACCAGTCTTTCCTTCTGGCTCTGCAAATATCCAGCTACCAAAGCAGAAATACGTTAACATCTTTCTCAGAGCAAACCGGGATCTCACTTTCTACCTCTCTGTTTTCTCCACTCTCCTTCCTCCAACTCTCTTGTCTCTCTACCTCTCTAATTTTAAGTTAATGTTTAGGTGGGGAGGCAAGATGCACCAAGTAAGTGATCCAGGATTCTCAGGAGGGTGGATTGCAAATGGCAGAGCAGCAAGCTGGTCAACCTGGGTAGATAGTGACCAGAAGCAGGAGACTCTCTCAATTCTGGGAATGTTTTCTTTCTTGATCTGAAAATTGGCTGCAAAGGTGAAAGTCAATTAATCTGCACACTTATTATTTGTGTACTTTCCTAGACATGCATTTCAATAAAACTTTTTTTAAAAAAGGATAAAAAGTGATGCATGTAGTCCAAAACACAGTGGGCATTTAGGTGTCCCCTTGCCTCAATAAACATAGAGATGTTTTCCCACTCATTTCAGGATCTTACCAACCTCAAGGTCTTTGAGGCAAACCCTCCTCGGAAGCCTACCCCATGGTACTCATTAGAGCCACAGCTCTTGCACTGAACCAGAAGTCTGCCTTGCTAGTGGTGCCAACGGTTATCAGCATAATTTCCTTCCTTCTCCCGTACCCCAGACTCACTAAATCCTCGGATAGTCAAGGACTCCTTCCCGGAGCAAAGACACAGATCAGGGCTATCAGCCGGGTCCCTTGGCAGCTCCGCTCCAGGCAAGATTTGTTCCCTTGTTTGTCTGGAGCTTTGGTTTTAATTTGTAATGTTTGCTTAATCTACTATTAGTTGGGCTGAATTTAATTTAACTCATTGTAGCAATTCATTTCTTTCAATCTTCTGTTATTGGGTATCACTCTTAAGTCGTAAGTGATTTTGCCTTCTCTAATCATCATGTAGGAATCTGTCGGCCCAGTTATTCCTCCTTGCAAGTCACAGCTGCAATTAAAAATATATATAACCGCAGGGAGAACAGAGGGATGGAAATGCGGAGGGGGATCTGTAATCTTTGATTTTTTCCATCAGCTTCTATATTTAAATGAAATCAGGCAAAGTCATGGTAACGAGTGACATCCTCTCCTGCCCGCACCCCTGTCAACGGCCATATGGACCAGCAACAGCAACCAGACAGACTCTCTTTCTTATTATAAATCCAGAAAGCCAAAACCAAGCACATGGCAATTATTTTGGAATATTACAACACAAAACAAATAAAACCCCTAGCTTGGCTTATAGCCAATCAGATCATTTGGATGGCTGTGATCATTCTGAATTTATAGGAAGAAGTAATCCTGCGTTGTTCAGGATTTAATGGAAAAGTTGCTCGGCAGGTGGATTTGTGGCAAAGATGCCTTTTCTATACTAATTTTAAAATATATAATATAGGTATTTTTCAAAGAAAGCTTAACATCATCTTTTCTTTTGACCTTACATAGTTCACATCTTAACATTACGTCTTAACATTACAACTCACATGCCACATATACTAAAACAATAGGATTTATCATGTTGCAATCAATTCAGCTTACTACAAAATCTCTAAAGAGATTTTTTTTTTAAATCACCATACTTAAAAGTAGGGTGACAATCACCAATTTTAGGAAACATTTCTCCAATATAATGGGAGAATGTCAGAGACTACATTACATGTAGGTGTAAACACAAGCAAAGCACTTATGCCTAGCTTATAATAAGCATGCAACAAGTATTAGAATTATGAGAATACTATCATAGCAACCTATTGTTATTATTTGCAATATCCCATCCAGTTTGACTTCCTTGTTTCTAATAGTGAAACAAATCACCAGACTGTATCTTTTCAAAACTCACACTTCCAAACAGAGTAGGTGTGTTCCTAATCTAACTATATCAGAATGTTTTTCACCAGCATTGGTGACTTCTGCAGTCAAACTCACCTTTAGGGTAAATTTGAACCTGGCAACAGAAACCCCATGCAGGAAGTGGCCCCTAAAAAGCCCTTAGAAGTGGCCTTCAAACATCCAAGCTCTAACCATATCACTTAGTGTGTCAACGGTGCAGAAATTTATCTGGAAGTACCTCTAAGAACACAAATCTCATCTACTGTTCACCGGCTTTCTAATCCCCAGTGAAACCAACCTCATAAAGGCTGTGGCATTTCTTCCAAAACACTCTGATGAGGTTGAAATGCACCAGGAGACTTAGGGAAAGCTACTACTTTTCAAATAACTGAAGTGTATGACCCCACTCTTTCTTGGGCTCAGTAGCTATATCTCCACCTATAAAAATAAAATGGCAGAAAATGGGTTGATCAGGAGAGAGCCATAACCTGAATCTAGGCAACCAGTTAGCACAAAAATCCCCTAAACTCTGTTGTGCATACAAACACATATACGGATGTGAAATGGCAGGAACAGATCATCTCTTTCAGCTCTATTATTCTATACTGAAGTAGCTGGCTGATACTCACTTATGCAGGAGATATTTAAAATCTACTTGTGGAAATGACTGAATCACGCAACATAAATAATCTTAATGTTTAAGCTACCAAAATGAAGTATATAAGAAAGGGTTAAATGTGCTACGTGCATTCGTTAGAAGGTCAGTTTGCCTTGTATCTAAGTCATGGATCAGCAAACCAGGCCCACAAGCCAAGTCCAGACAACCACCTATGTTTATAAATAAAGTTTTATTGGAACACAGCCACGCATTCACTTCCATATTATCTGTGGCTGCTTTCACTCTACAACAGCAGACTTTAGCAGCTGTGACAGAGATTTTACGGCCCACAAGCTGAAAATATTTACCATCTGGCTTTGTACGGAAAACATTTGCTGACCCCTGATTTTTAAAAAGGCTTCACAAAGGAGATATGAAAAAGAGAGAGAGAGAGAGCTGAGTCTTGCAGGATGGACAGAGACCGAATAGGCAAGAGCGCTCTCCAGAGAAAAGGGACTGAGCACTCACTGCTGGGCAGTGAGGGGCCCCAATACATGGGTTGGAGTATGGAAGATGAAGTGGACCGAGATTAGGGACCCGCCAGAGAGCCACAAGCATCTAAGCCAAGAAAACTGGACTTGATTCTACAGTTGGCCATCATGGAGGGTTTCTCAGAAGAGAGTAGGCAAAACGAAAGAGAAGATTTCAAGAAACCCCATCAGATCATGGTATTTTTGGATGGTGTGGGATTCCTGGCATAAGACACCAAAAGCCTCAGCATCTCAGGGGCTGTGGGACAGACATAAAGCCACGAGTAAGGGAGATAGTAGGAAAGACTGAGTGATGTGACTTACGATCACCGGGTTTGGGGATGAGGAAGGAGGAGCCATAACCAAGGCTTGCCTACGACTTCCAGCCGTGGTGACCACACAGCTGACCATGTTGCACACAGCCACGTGCATTGGTGCATGCCATTTCTCAAGCTGACAGTTCAAGGTGTGTTGGAAAGGTTCATGCTCTGAGTCTAGTCCAAAGCAGTTCTAAAGAACAGAGCCAGTGATCTCAGTGATATTTTTCTCGCCCTGTCCTCTGCTAATCAATGGAATACATTGACTCACTAGCCGTGCCCCAGAAAGGGAGAAAAGCAGCAGTTTGCTGCTCCTCTAAGTTGCTCTGACAGGTCAATACTCTGTCACCACTAATCCTGCAAACCTCAACAGCCTTCTTTTTAAAGACTTCAAGTAAATAGGTGGCCATTATCATTTCGGGGAGTTTTCTCTACCGATCCTCCTTTTCATGTTAGAGACGCCCTAATAGTGAGTCTTAAACATCACAGTTTTGACAGGCAGATGGTGATGTTCAAGTCCATCCCTCACTTTCCTGCTCTGTCTGCAAAGGAGTCCCAACAGCTTTGGAGCATCCATTTGATTCCCTTGAAAACACACAGGACTGGTGCCCATGACCTCTGTGTTACAAGGCTCTCCTTCTCCCTTGCCACCAACAGCTCTTCCACCGCAGAGTGCTGGACGTCGTACTAGGAACCCTTTGCCCAGACACTCATTAGTACTGCATTAGTCTGTAAACTCGGAGCAAACGCCTAGTACACCTTGCTCTTACTTGATGTACTTGAAAGGTCTGCTGAATTTATGGCAGGATAATGTGGCGCCCAGCACCTATTTATGAGTTGATCATTTGTACCGAACCCCCCTCAAAGTGCCGAAGGTTACCATTCAACCAGGGCCCGCACTAATGCCACTGGAAGGCCAACAAAGCCAAGTGTATGGAAGTTAAAAGCATTAATAAAAGTGTGACTTATAAATTACTTCATCTTTGTCACCCTTTTTGAAATGGGGTGAGAGAGGCCAGGGTAAATTTATTTTTTAAGTGCTTTCTGAGACCCGAACGGGTCAGGCTTGAAATGCTGTAGTCTATAAATCATTCTTTGCAGATCTGGGGGGATGCTGCCGCATCGTAACATTAACAAATATTGATTTATTTTATCATTTGCAACTGTTTATAGCACAACAGAGATCCTACTGAATGCAAAAAAAAAAAAAAAAAAGCAAATACTTACTTGGGGGCAAGGTAGCTCATTAATAATTCTTGGAAGAGGGGAAAAAAAGGAAAATTTGGCAACGGGATTTCAGTCAATTTGGGAGTTCGTGGCCAGGTGGCTTTCTTCAGGTTAGGTGACATTAACTCAGCTCCCTCCCCAATACTGCAGATGGATGGATTTCGGGCTAAGCGATTTTATGTACAAATGGCATGTATGACAGGTCCCATCACCAACACAGCATTAGCAGATGCCACCAGCCCCAGCTCCCGTGAAGCTGCAACCTAGGAAAGGGTCACTGGGGGTTTCAGACCTCTGGCAACCCTGCTAAACTTTCTATCAGAGCATTCAATAAGCAGATGCCCACACTCAATTCGACCACAGGTTCTAAAGAGATTCATTCGGGGTCCCTGCTAGTGCCGTGAAGGACAATTAACACCAAATGCCTTCAAGAAAATTGAGATGAAAGTGCACGTTGTGTTAGAAGGTGTTCACCGCTCTGCCGCACCTTCTCAAAGTACACACCAAATTTGTTTTCAGACTCTGTTTGCTCACAATTTGGGTGTTTTCCTAACAGGCAAGGAGGAGCCGCCAGAGACTGATTATTCAGAGAAGTTCAGGAGGCTCTTCCTTGCCTCCTGAGTTTCATTGAGACAAATGATGACAAAAACACAACAATGACTAAGAAAACCCAACTTCAACTCCTGACAATGCTTAACACGTGTGACCTGTACAGGAGTAGGTAGACTCACAGACATAATGATAAACTGGTTGTATGGAGAATCTGTGCCATGAAGTTGATCACCCTGCCCAAGCAAATCTTCATCTCCCATGCAACTGGGTGCTCCTTGTGTGGGTGATGAGGTCAATGGTACACCACGGAGCCAGGCATTGCTAGGCACCGGATTGCCAATGGCACAGCAATGACTGAGATTCCCTTTTAACAGTGTGGCCTGGGAAAATGCATCCCCAATAGGAATGCTAGCTAAAGGCAGGACCTGGGTTTCTCAACTTCGGCACTATTGACACTTTGAGCCAGATAATTCTTTCTTGGGAGGTGGCAGAGGGATCTCGTACATTGCAGGATATTTATCACCATCCGTAGTTTCTATCCACTAGACGCCAGGAGCAACCACCACCAACCCTCACTGTGATAGTCAAAAATAAAGGCAGATGTTGGCAACTGTCCCTAGGGGTAAGACCTCCCTCTGTGGAGAACCGATGAGTTAGACAAAAGCACTCAGAGACTTTCCGTCAGGCCTATCGCACCAGCAGATCTTCCCAAGCCACAGACCTTAAGACATGAGCTTCTAAATGTACAACCTTGGGCCATTCTATACTTTAACAGGGGGACCCATGAGGCTGAACTATCTGGCTGCACCTGATGATCTCAACCACTGTGAAGGGAAGCATCAAGAAGAGAATTCCAAGAACTAAAAATGACTGTGTATAAGAGGAGAGGGAAGAGAAAACTTAGCTGCCATAGGCAACAGTAGAACTGGAAAAAAACAGATCCCATGATGCAGGTAATGTGTCCCAGCGATGAGGGCTCTTAGGTAGGGAAGGAAAACATTCAGAATGTCACCACATCATAATTCAGTCCAATGGACCAATGCCAGAGTTGATTCCTGAGACATCACCCATATTTAAACCAAAGAAGCCACTGTCCTCTGGCCAAGTATAAAGACTGTAAACCAATTGTGGCAGTTCCTATTTTCCAAACATGGTTGCACTATCACCCATCCCAAAAGCTCCCCTGCAATGTGACCCTGTCAATGTCCTTCATCAGGAGGTGAAGTCTGTTTCTCCACCTCCTTGAATCTGGGTAGCCCTGTGACTACTCTCACCAATGGAACGTGGCAGAGATGACACAGTGCCAGTACTGGGAGTAACGCTTAACTGGCTTGGTAGGTTCTTCTTCCTGCTTCTTGAAATGTGTGTTTATGAGATATTCTCTCTTAGAACCCAGCTGCCATACTGTGTGATTCATGATCTACATGGAGAGGCCCATGGATGTGCCCTGATCAATAGCCCGGTAAGTTCCCAGCCAGTCCTGTGAGTGAGTCGTCTTGATCACCCAGTCCAGTCAAACCTACAGATGACTCCAGCCCCAGCCAACATCTGACTGTAACCGCCCAACAGGCCCCAAGCAAAAACCACCCTGCTGAGCCCTGTCAATCCCAGAATCATGACATAATAATAAACAGCTGTTTTAAGCCACCAAGCTTTAGGGTAATTTTTTACACAACATTAAATAACTGGAACACCAACCACATTGATATTTCTGTGACACTAAAGAGAAGTGTGCACAACCAATGTTATTCAGATCAAAAGGAATTAACAGACATCATCACCATCACTCCATTTATTGGGTGCCCAGTATTTTCCACTTATCATCACGTTTCATTCTTGTCATCAACCTGGGAGACAACTAGGTTGACAAACAAGGGAACTGAAGTTCAAAGAGCTTGAGTCTTGCCAAACTGACCCAATTAGTAAGGGGAGGAACACAGATTCAAACACAAACTCTCTGATGCCACAGCCTGAAAAGTTTCCCACTGATTTGTGGACAGTGTTATCCCCAAGACAGAAGAGATGAGGGCAGAGATGAGTCCATAAAATGTCACTCAAGGAATTCTATCAGAAACTCCATCCTGTGACCTCAGAATGCCAGAATAATATCATCAGCCATTGTCCTTCTCCACGGACTGGCACAAAGGTCTCTTCTGCTTGGAGAAACAGAGGCACATGGATCAGGTGCCATCTTTGGTGGCATTTCTAAAGTGGTGCTAGGACCACAAAAGCCCAAACAATCTTGCCTAGAACTGATCCTTACCCTTTCCAACATCTCTGTACCTTAGCTGTGCCTGTTACCTGTTGTGTGGGCTCAGGCAAACCACAAATCCTCTGAGCCTCAGAGTCCTCAGCTGTAAAATGGCAATCATCCCTACCCATCGGAGTTGCCATGACAACTTGAGATGACATAGTAAAGTGCTCAACGTAGCACTAGCACATGGGAACACTAGGAAGCAGTGGCCTGCCTAGGACCTGTGTGGCCCATGCAGGCTGAGACATAAGATGGCCAGATTGTGATGTTTAGATCTAGCCTCTGTATAAATAAATGACCGAAAGCTTAGAACCATTTTGGGCACAGACATCCCTCCACCTGCCCACGACAGACACATGACTGAGAAAAGACAGTTTTCTGGGCGCTGGGCTCAGCAGGAAGTCAAAGACACTCTTGTCTGAAGTGCACACGCATGGTCTGATCTTTGCAGACGCACTGCTCACATGCTTCTGAGATGCCCATACATCCTAGGCCCTGTGCATTAGAGTGGACACAGCCCAAAGACCCCATGTCTGGGGGTTTCTGATGCCGGGAGGCCCATTCCAAAGGGATCTACCCTCTACATTTGCCTTTGAGCACAGCTGAGGCACTGCCTTCCTTGTCTGGCCCTTTAGGCAATTTTCAGTCACGTAGAAAGACACCTTTGCTGGTCTCATCAGTGACCACAACATGTCACCAAAATTTTCAAACTGGATCCAGTGCCAACCCAGGTGAGATTTTTCCTTCCTATCTGTGGTGCCTTCAAGTATCTGTTTTCTCTTTCTCTTGGAAGCTGTTTTCTCTTTCTGGGATGAGAACCCAGAATTGGGGTTCTGATCTCCATTCACCCCGTCACCCTGGGCTGAAGTTTTCTTCTTTAGAAGCCCAGGAAACGTACAACAGTTCAGTCACATTAGGTTTCTGCCAGCTAAGAAGCCCAAGTTTCAAAGGAAAAGCAGCCATTCATCCCAAATTCACCATGTTACGACTTTTGTAAAAGGTCCTAAAACACAATTAATAACACAATTGCATCTTAACTTAGAATTTTCCACTTGGTGGCTCTTCTCAAGTTGGCCGTCATTGAAAAGGTGCCTTCTGCTATCTTTTTCTTAATTAAAAAGTATATGAAAGAAAGTTATAATGCTTTACTCTTAGCTGCTAATGTCCAGTTGAGTTCTGCTCAGCATAGATATTGAAGGTTTCCCAAGTAGAAAGGAATTGTTCTCTGTCATTTATTGTTAAGTTTGTGCCTCGCAGTTGTAGCTGACTTCAATTTGAAAAGTAATCAAACATTTAGATGAAAGTGACACAATGTGGCATGAAGCAAAAACCTATACATTTCTAACTGATGCCAAAGGAAGTCCCAGCTGGAAGTTGTGTCACTTTTAGGTATTAAGATTTACAAGAGTCATTCATTTTTATTCTTTAAATAATTTATTAAGCATACACGTGTAAGCTCTCATACAAAACACTGAGCCAGGGATGAGTGAATGAATGAATGAGTTCAATCAATCAAGCATTAGTTCATGCATTTATTTTTCCAGAAAATTTTTACCGAGCACCTACTATATGTCAGGCACTGGGCTGTGTGCTAAGGGTGTAACAGTTAAGTACTGTGAAGCAAAATCCCTACCCTTATAGAGCTTAGAGCCCTGTGAAACGACAGACAATACTCATTTGATCTTAAAAATAAATATGAAATTGTATTAGAGCCAGGGTCTATGAGGTACGTGAAGCTTTGTTGTATTCATGATGAGGGAATTTTACTAAATCTACAAGGTCAAGAAAACCTTAAGTAGCCAAAGACTTCATGCCAAAGTAGGAGTGAATTAGGCAGAGAGAAGAAGGGGGAAGGAGTATTGCAAGCCAAGGAAGTAACTGAAGGAGGGCCAGAGAGGCCATGGCAGGGGCATCCACTACACAGGGCAATCCCTGGGGCCATCTGTCCCCCAAGCAATGTCAGTAACAGACGAAAGATAACATGGCCAGACAGAATAATGCAAGTGCTAAACAAAGGTTCAGACTAATGGGGCCACAGCGTCTAGAACCCCAAGAAAGTCTGCAAGAAGGAGGTCACTCTGAACAGAGTCTACAATGGGGTTTGACAAACTACGGCCTCCAGGCTAAATTCTGCCTGTTTTTGTAAATACATTTGTACGGAAACACAGCCACACCCATTCATGTATGCATGATCAAGGGCTGCTTTCATACTACAGTGGCAGGACTGAGGGTTGCTCCGGAGGCCAGCAGGCCCAAAAAACTGGAAATATTCACTATCTGGCCCTTCGCACAAAAGTTTGCTGAGCCCTAGTCTAAAAGGATGAGTGGGATTTGAAATCAATGGGACAAGTAGGGACTGGCACCTGGAAGAACCAAACTTGAGCATGTCTTTTAGTAGATGCTCTGACTGAGTCACAGGAGGCAAAGGGTACATGACAGATACTCGTAATGACACCTCAGATGTCACACAAGACAGGGTGTATGCATTTATGCATATTTTGCTTCACAGAATAGTTATAATCCAGGAACACTGATGATACGTTGGCATCTCCTGAAGCTTATTCCCTGAAAACAATTACACAGAGATGTGATAAAGGAAATAAATAAACAAAAACACTGTGCTCAAGTCAGTTTGAAAAAGACTGAATCAACAAAGTTGAACTGGCTTCTTTACACTACAGGACTTATCAGAGCCTTTAATATCCTATCGTGCTTTGGAAATCTCCAGGAGAAAGAAAAACATACGCTGCATGTCTCAAATTTATTTGATCACAGACTCCCTTGCTCAACAATGTCTCATCAGGCCAGAGTTGCTTGAAGCATAGTTTGAGAAACACTGCTCTGAATATCATAAAGCAAATCTCCTTTTCTTGATTTTCTCCAAAAAAAAAAAAAATATATATATATATATATATATATGTATATATATCAGAAATGTATTTCCTTTCAAAACTGTAAGAAGAAAGGGTTAACTGTGACACGCTAAAAACCTGTGGGTTTGGGGAAGTGAAAACTCTCTCCTCTCAGCCTCTCCCACACAAACCCTTGGGTTTTGTTCCCATTTCCTATAAAGAAGCCCGTATCTGGGATTCTCTGGCTCACTGTTTAAAACTTCTGGCACTTGCCTCTACTATCTTCTACAAATTTTCATACACCATCAAATTGCACTTGGCTCAAACATTCTAAGCATCAGTTTATAAGAAACAAATGTTTTTAACTTCTTGAATTGACTGTCTTACTGCACTCCAAATCTCATAAGCCAAATTTCTTTTAAATATTGCAAAAGGTATCATTCCCCTCCACCATTCAATATGCTGATGAACAGCAGCCTTCAAGTTCAAAGTCTAAAAGAAACTGGTCATGGACAAGGCAGCCAACTGCGCTCACTGCGTCCAAGGCCATCACCTCTGCGCACTGAAGAAACAGATCCAGACACCTGGCAAACCGGTATCCAACTCAAACAGTGACATTTCCCTTTAGATACATCCAGAAGACCCAAGAGAAGGCCAATAAACATTTTCAAAAGCAACCATAAAATATCTACAAACACTCTAGACTTTCTCTAAGCATCTCCCAGGGTACTCACAGCCCTGGAGAAATGGGCCAAATGTCCCATGCTCACGGCTAAAGGGATTTGAAAAGGGCAATGGAAAAATCACACCATTGATGGGGAGCGTCCCTGAAGGCAAAGTCCGATTTCAGAGCCTGGTACTGACGTCCGGAAGCAGCAGGCCATGTGTCCACTCTGAAGTCGTCACACTTTGGCAGAGAATCCCTGCAGGGTTGGAGCGGCCCTGGGGGCTGTGATGAGAGGTGCTAAATAAATTAGTGCTACCGTTTATTAGAGCGTAAGAAACAGATGGGAGTGGGCAAAGCGACAGCTGGAAGAGCAAGGTTGGGGAAGATGAGTATACACAGCACCCAGAGATTCATCTACACGTCGCCTATGAACGTTAAGGGGAACGACTTTCTTAGTACCAGCTACCATCTCTTGCCAATTCATTCCTCGACTTTTCTCTTCATCACACAGACAATTAATCTGATACCTAATTATAAAATAATTGGCAACCCCGCAACTTTCTCTTGTAAAACCCTCCCACCAAGAATGATTACTTTCAACTCATTGCTCTTTGCATCCACAGGCAACAGATTTAAAAAGAAAGGGTCGGAGGGATTAGGGTGAGAAATGGGGGGAAGAAAGTTTGCCTACTGTGGGGCTTCCTTCCGGGACAGGGACAGGCAATGGGACATCTTTTGTCCCCACCTGGCCAGGGCTGGCCCCTACCTGACTGCAGTTTCTTCTGCTTTTGTCGCATTGTTAAAGCCATTTGGTTATGGTCCAGATACCACTAACTGACCAGGTCTCTGCTATGTATGGAGGTTGCCCAGCCTCCTCCCACTTCTTAAAAAAGTTCTAGTTCACTTGAGGCTGTTTGGACATAAGCCCCTAGGTTTACTTTATAAGAAATGCTAACCTAAGAGCATAAGAAATGGTATGAAGATCCCACAGTTAACTATTCCTTAAGACTAGGGACAGAAGATTGAAATGAGGTTAAGGCATATACTTTATTCTAGAAGCATCTTTTGATATCTAACTTCTGACAAATGAAATTATTGTAATCTTTGTTTCTTAACTATTTGTTCACATGCTGATATTACGTATTAAATATATACATACACACCACTTGAAAATCCGTTTTTAATTTCTGTTTTTTTGGGTTGTTTTTTTTTTTTTAGGTACATTGCTAAGTATTTTTTTCACAAATTCTCTCCATCACAGTGTCTGCTGATAAGTGTTAGAGATTTAGGGAGGGTTTTAAAGTACAGAGACAGTCAATTTGACAGTGAAATTTAGTATTTTGTTGTCTAAGTGAAATGTCTAATGCAGCCTTACACATAGAAAATACAAACAAACAGAAGTACTTCCTGACCAAACTTTTGGAAGTTTTTGGAAGTTTTCAAAAACAGCTATAGATCAATTTTATGTAAGCTTTAACAATTCTTCCAAAAATTTACTTAGAATTGGTTACCAGTTCCTCACAAGATGAGAAAAGGAAGAGAAAGCATAGCTCTTGTCTCCAAAACACTCAGGACCTTAATCAAATGAGACATAAAGTGAAACAAAAATACAAAGATGCTAATAGTAACTAGGCACCTACTATCATTAGGTACCATATTGTATGGTATATGTGTGACTTTATACATACGCTTGCAATTAAGCAGCCAAAGTTAGTCAACAGAGACAGACCAATCCTCTTGCAAGACAACACTCAACCCCATGTCGCACAAACAACGCTGCTCAAACTACAAAGGCTGGACTTAGAAACTCTCTGCTGTCTACTGTATTCACCAGACCTTGCACCAACTAACTACCTCTTCTTCCAGGCTTTGGACCACTTCTTGCAAGGAAAAATACTCGATTCTCAACAAGCTGTAGAAAACCCCTTTTATGATTTCATCGCCACTCGCTCTCCAGGTTTCTTCGCTACTAGCATAAACAAGCTACCGTTAAGATGGCAGAACTGTGTTAATGGTTTAGGTGCATACTTTGATTAATGGCACTGCTTCTTGTTTGAAATATAACAAACCAGACTTTTGATTTAAAATCAGATATTTCATATTTAATGACCATATACTTGTGTGTGTACATGTAAGTGTATATATATGTAATCTCAATTGCTCACCCCCAAATAAACTACAAGGATGGTATTATGCTCTGAAATGCATGAAGAAACTGAGACATAGAGAAAGTAAACAAATTACACCCTAATGTACCATACAGTCTACTGGTGCCCTAGAAAGCAGGAGGAAGGAGAGATCAGTGGGGGGCTGAAGCTACCAGAGAAGTTTCTGTGGAGGAAGAGGCCAAGGTGAGCCTCTGCAGGTTAAAGGAAACTTGGGATTGGTTCTGGAAGGTCTAGACTATCAGTCCCTCTGGTCCACTCACTGCCCGGAGCACTATCTGGTCTTTTATCATAAAACACATTTCTTCCTCTCACTGTGCAATGGTGCTCAATGTGTACCTCCCCTCCTTCTCACTCAGCTTCTGAACAAGAAATAGCAAGAACAGAAGAAGGTCCAGACACATTTTTGCTAATGAGAAAGGCTACACTGTAGGACACAGAGCTGATTGTCTGATAAGTAAACCAGAGAATTAGGCAGACTTTCCCCTGAATGGTCCAACCGTTGGAGGGAAGGCAGGTCCCCAGAGAAAGAGGCACAGAACCAAGCCAGTGCCTTGTTCATTCTTCCCAGATTAACCAGTCAGCTAAATCCACACCCACTGGGTCAGAGTTAGGCCAGGAGTTATGCTGGCACACACCTCTTCATATAAAAGAAAACATTAGGAGTGGAGAAGGACCATCTCCCTCATAGGATCAGCCACGTAGACCACATTTAGCAATGAACACACAAGACCTAGGTCAGACTCTGCAGACCGTTCATAGAGTGGGTCTACAAGAGATGTGAAGGAGAGCAGAGGAGGAAGGCTGCCCTCAGAAAAGTCTGGAAAAGCTGTTCTGGTAGCAAAGGTTCAACTCTATGTCATGACTTCCCCACCTACCAAAAGCAAGACAAACAAAAACGAAATCTAAAGCCATGTCTGCAGGGTTGGCGAAGCCATGTGACAAAGTGCTCTCCAAAGAGGCCGCCTGGGAGATGGGGAGGGGCAGCCATCCAGAAGTTGCTTTGTCTGGTTTGTCTGACAGACCTAAAATGGAAATACAAAGAATCAAGACGTGACTCTATCTAGCGTTGAGGCAGCTTCTGTTCTAAGCTAACGGAGAGCTGATTCCCTCTCAGTAGTCAAGAAAATTATGCTTAAATTTCCTGTTTTTCCCTTGAAGCAGTCAAGGGTGTTTTTCAACCAGCCTGGTCTTTGACTAAATGTGCCTCACTCCTTGTTCTCTTGTCGCTTTTTCCACATCCTGGCTAGGACAAGGTAGAGAACTTGAAAGGGCCACAGAAGAAAAGAAAATGGATCTATGGAAATGAAAAGAACTGCATTCACTTTCCATGGAAAAAAATATGGAGGGAAGTGGAAGAGTATTTATTTCAAGTACGTGAAAGCTTTCACTCAAAGATGAGAACAGTTTTTAGTCCAGAACAAGAAAGGAGAGATTTAAAGTGGAGCACAAGGAACTTTGTTTCAGTATAAGCAGGTTGTCTTGAGTGTCCACAAGCACCTTCTCCACTACTTCCAGTCCACACTGAACCCACCTGCAGAGGAGAAGTCATCTTACTCTGTTGCAAGTGTTTGTAAAGTCTGCTCCCCGTGAGACAATGAGCAACTTGAGGATAGCATTGAACATAATGCCCACGTCAGAAAAAACTGAATAAATATTTGTAGGCTGCATCCATTTAAAGTGAGATTTTTAACTACAGAAATGGATTATTTAACATCTTCATTTTTTTGTGGTGGGGAATAAAACAAAACTTTAAAATGGAATAGATTCAGGGTTTCAGAAGGTAAGTCATTTCTTAAAGCAAGGGAGAATAACATGATCCTCAAGTGTAACTGCAGTAGTTGGTGGAATTATTGACAAATGCTCAGTACACATTCTAGGCCACAGGGCAGGATCACATTGCTCCGTCTCCTCTAAACAGACTTGCTGTAGTCAAGGAAATACGATCCTCATTAATTGGTCACATCCAAGCACTCATGGCTCACCACAGTTTCACTTTTCCTGCTTCTGGGATTGTTAAAGCCTGCCATACTTTGGATGTCACTTGCCTCTGCCAAAACTCATGTTGAAATTTAACTGCCAATATAACATTTTTGGGAGATGGTACCTTCATGTGGTGATTAGGTCATAAGATAGGTTAATGTCTTTCCCATGAAACTCCATTGGTTCTCCAGGGAATGGATGAGTTTCCAAGAGAACAGATCATTATAAAGCAAAGATGCCTCTCATGTTTTGTCTCTTTGGCATTCCCACTGCCTCTTCCACTTCTCCGCCATGTTGTAAGGAAGTAGGAGGCCATCTCCAGAAGTCAAGAAGATGTCAACACCATGCTTCTTGGACTTTCCAGCCTCTAGAATCATAAGCCAAAGGAACTTCTTTTCTTTTTTAAGTTATTCAGTCTATGGTACTCTGCTAATGCAACACAAAACAAACTAAGACAAAGCCTGTGTGTCAAGATGGAGCTTCTGACAGAGCAAGTCTGACAATCAGGAACAGAAGCTCATTGTCCACGTGTGATGGGCCACATGAGTAAGCATGAGTCAGAACCAAACTTGTCTTGGTATCTTTGGAATGACTGTTTGATCAAGCCTCACTTCTCTGATACAATATCCCCATAAACCTAAACTTCCAGTCAGTTTCAACTCTTGAACTTCATCAAAATGTAATGACTGCCTTTTGCCTAATAGGTTATGATCTTCCATACCCAAGACCTATTTATCTACCTAGGTAAAACCTTGGACTTGCTGGAGACTGAAAGTTTTGAGGTGAAGACACAAACTACTCTAACTATGTTAATAGAGTTCTGCTTTTCAAATCTATTCAACTTTCCCCAAAGAGCTCTCCATACTCAAGCTTTAGAGTCACTATGAGTGCAGGAATTCGTGGAAGCATGTACATCATTGGCTGAATGATATTTCTATTTCCTCACTCCTGCCATTTCCAAAAGAAATCCATTCTTCTTTCAGCGACAGTATAGGGATAGAAGATTGTCCATAAGGCCCCAGTGTCACTGCCACACACACCTGGACAAAACATGCTCAACTCATGTCCATGTTTCCATTTCAACATGACTACTTGACATGGAATGTGTGCCCCACTAGAAATGTGTGAGTGCTTTCAGAGTTTGACTAAATTTGGTAAATTGCTAAGGTATCTAGAGTACTTCAGATTGGCCCAGAAAGCCTTTCTTCCATTAGGACTTATATCTTATTTTTCCTGTTTTGGGATGCTGTGGCCAGAGCTATAGCCAACATATACCTTAACTTTCCTTTGCAGTTTTGTATGTTCTATTGAAACAAAATGGCAGGTAAAAGATTTTTCATATGAGCACATCTTCTGTCGTCTTTAATGGATTCTAACAAAGTCAGGTACATGGGTGACTCAAGAGAAAATGGTTCTTCTTGCCAGCTTGAAAAAAAATACATATTTCCAATTTAATTTATACATGATGAAAATCATCTACATGAGGTTTGAATAAGGCCCAGCACTCAGAGAACCCCAATGAATCCTAATATAGCTTTCCGATAGCTAAAAGGCATAATGAGTTTGGAAGAACTTGGTGAAGCATACAGTGCTATTTGAAAGGGGGGGTTCCTACTTGGGAGTCAGGTATCCATGACAAGAGGTCTTTACCAGTGCAGTTGAAGAGGAGTTTTCCACACATCAAGCTGCACAGAAAGGAGGCAGAAGCAGAGTGTGACTTAGTGAGGTCCTGCAAGTCAACTTCTACTATCATGTGTGTGCGTGTGTACATGCACATGTCGTGTGCATGAGCAGGTCAGGAATGGACTGGACTTCTTGGAAGCCAGAGGTTCACCGAGAAGCTTCCTACAATGTTTGGTGGACCTGAAAGAATAGTTCAGGTAAAAGTCCATAGGGGAAATCTAATTTCCCCTCAAATACCAAGGCAAGGGAGATCAAGAAAGGATCAGGACATCGCAGACAGCCAGGAAGGAAACCAGAACAAAGTCCTATCAGGAACAGGCAAGGGGGAGCGTTGCAGACAATTGCTACCACTGTCACTGGTACCTGCAGCTTCCCCTGCTGAGCTAGCCGGTGGACGGCGTACTGGCCTGGCTTTACAAAAGCAGGAAGAAGCTAGGTCTGCACGACAATGAATTGAGAATATGCTTTGGAGTATTGGGAGTTATGCTTTTAGAAACTTCCAGAAGGGGATATGAGTAAATAAGGAGCTGAAGGGTTGGAAGGTATCCTTGTATGTCCCTACCTAAGCAATCACTATGACAGAAAAAATCAATCACTCTTGGAAGAACTTCAACGCAATGGAATACATATGTACAATGGAATGAAATAAAATTTTCAAGGATATTTTAAATGTCTATCCTTATAAAGCTGTCTTGAATCCACCATGGGCCTAAAGCTCTCTTCACTTCCCTGAATCAAAGAAAGGAGAAGGGACTCAAAGCACTGGAATGGCCCCTGAGCACGCGTGAACGTAGCTCACCTCCCACAGTGGTTAGCTCGCCCTAAGGAGACACGCTGCTTCCCTCCGGCACCGGAAATGGTTTCTGAGTCCAGCCATCCCCACCACCCTAACCCTAACCCTGGGGACTATGTATGGTCCGAACCAGTTGTGCACAAGGTCTTTGCTGCTAATCTTGCTAACAACATCCTCCCTGTCCCTTTCCTTCTCCATTTCCCATTTCCAGCCTCATCTCCCTGTCTCTGCTGATGAAAACACCTGCCTCCCACATTCAATGACTCCTTCAGATCCCATCTAGCACAAATCGGTTCTCTTGTCCAAGCATCCGGGTTGAACAGGGACTTAATCTTTGTCACTCCACAGCCAGCCCCTTGCCTGGCACACAGCAGGTGCTCAATCCATGCTGAATGAAGGAGGGAATAGTAAACGAGGTGTAACTTTAACACACTACTAAGAAGCATGGGCTCTGCAGGGTAAGGATGGAAGTGGCAGGAAGTGGTAAGGGGCGGGGTGAGGGGACAGCCAAGAGGAGGAAAAGGAAGAGGCAACAAGAACTCACCCATGTCCTCTCGATGCTGAAAGATCCCCCTCCCCAGACCCGTAAATCCCCACTACCTCCAGGGAAGAGAGAGCCAGTGTAGCCCCCTCTGATGGCCCACATATATTCCCCAGGTGAGAGTTACACAACTATTTTACCTTTAAGGGTGCACCGGATTTATTCATTCCAACCCAATGTCACTCAGATGCACAGTCATTTTCCCCGGCCTGATCCCCAGGAACCAGCTGGAACTTTTTTTCAACGACAACAACAATTTCCTTTGACACAGAACTTTCTAGTATCATTGTCTGACTAAGGCAGGTTTTATGTTCCCCGTGTTCCAGAGTATCCTGGGCACATTCAGGGACAGAAGTATTTTGTGTCTTTAGCACCTGGCGAGCCTTCAGGTACCAGACATCTGTGGTTCTGGATGATTCCATGTCAAATTCCAGATGCCCTGAACTGACCACGTTACACAGGGCACCTTCAAACTGCCCCACATACCACGTATGGAGGTAAAACCAAGGAAGTGTTTTGAAAGTGATGTGATTTCCATTCCTGCCTCCCATAAAACACGTCCCTTGGCAGCCATTTCGCTCTTCCAGCTGGGGGCAGGCAGAGGGGTGGCAGGATGAAGGGAAATAGTAAAACAAACAGGAATAGGAAAGAGAAAGCCCACTCTTTGCACCCAGAGGAATTGGCAGGACACCAGGTAAAGCCATATGAATGCAGGTGGCGAAAATGGCACACGCCGACCTCCGTGCTCCAGGCTGGAGTCCTGGAAGGGGGTGAGGGGCACAGGAAACAGGTTAGAGGGGAAAACCAAAGCACAGACCAGCCTTCCCTCTCACCAGGTGCTCCAGAATCAGCGACAACGTCAGAGGTCGACTCCCCTCACCCCGTACCAACCTGGGGTGTCCACAGCAGAGTCACATTGGAGAAGAGGCAGAGGGAGGGCCAGAGTTTAGCTTTTCAATAGCTCCTTCAGCTCCTGTGTCACAAGAAATGTATCTATTCCTCATTGGGTGCCCTGTTGAAGGACCCAGAAGTAGCTGATGGCCTGGGGACATGGGGGATGTATGCACGGCAGGGATGGTGTGATCCTAGAAGCCACAGATGGCAGGCGAAATGTCCCAGACCAGGAATCCTGAGAATCAGGCCCCAAGGAGACACTCAGGGTTGGTGCCCAGGAGGAGTCGAGTCAGCTGGGAGCATCCTGGCATGACCATAAACTTCAGCAGCAGTGACAGCAGGGCACCTCACAACCAGGCAGATACAGGACAATGCCACGGCCACAATAGGGTCCCAAGTGCATGAGCCACCATCTCCTGCTTCACCTACCCCTCACCAAAGGCTGAGATCCTCCCACCACCCACCCGGGAGCTCTTGCCCGACAGCTTGCACAAAAAATCTAAAAGCATGAAGCTTCATCTCAAAGATATCTCTATATAAGAGGCTTGACTTATTGCACGAGACCAAATTTCTTTCTTCCTTCCTACCCAGCAGAGTCGAGGCTCCTAGGAAAGAGTAGATTTGTTGTGAAACATTTTAAAAATACATTTTATTTGCACATCCGTGGATAGTGTGCAAATGTGCAATCCAACCTCTTGACCTTTTGTACTTCACAAGAAAAACCAATGATTGCCAGCCATCCCATAAGGGCACTGCCTAATACTGGCTGCCACCTGAAAAAGGTTACTGAGGACAGGCAAGTCTTAGGTAAGCCTAAGAACCTAAGGTGCCTGCTCAGATCCATGGTGGGGAGGAAGCACCCCTGTAGGGCTGTAGCCTCAGGCTTCTAGAGCGATTTTTGCAGCCAGGTGACACGGACACATAGACCATGCACGACCAGGAGCTAGACGTTTGGTCAGCATTTTTGCTAGGGGTGTGTATCCAGCCTGTGCCCCACACCTGTCCCAACACCTGTCCTGTCTTCTCCCACTGTGGTTCTCCCTTTGGGAAGCAGTCAGATGACAGCTGTAAGTGTGTGCATGTTGTACGTGCATGAGAGAGATAGCCCAGGCTCCATACTGCTACTAGTAATATAGGAAGAGAATTAAAAGAAAAAACATTCCTCTGCTTTTATTCCAGGGATCTGGACACATCCATATAAAGAGCTTCCAGGTTAGGGGCTTCCCAACCATCAGCCATAGTCAGGGTACACACCTGGCTCGATTTCTCCAAAATGCAGAGGGAGCTGTCCCCTCCCAACCCACTGGTAACTCCCATGTCCCAGCTGTTCTGGCCCAAGGAAAGCATGGCCTGCCCACATCAGAATCAGGTCTTTCATAACACTGATTTTTTTTTTTTAATTCTCCACAAATGGAACCCCCAACTTTACAACATGTGAATCCATTGTTCAACTCTTGGACAAGTTTTCAGCAACACATTCTGTACAAAATAAAGGACTGTCTGATTTCGTTTCTTCCCCATTTTGTTATTTGGATTTCTTTCTTTGTTTTTGCAAAATTTTTTTCTAGAATAGGTGTCAATTTACTTTGTAAACATTGTGCTTAATTGTTTGCAAGACTGCAGGATAACTGGCACAAAGTGAAGTTATTTTAGACAAGAACAAACAATTTGAATATGGCAGTTAGTGGGGAACTGAGAACAAAGGCTGGAGTTTTATTTAAAGAACAAGTCAATCACGCCAACAGAAAAACAATGCCTGGGCTCCTTCCGTGTGCAGAGCTGAAAAGCCCGAAGTTGCACTGTTTTAAAACGTGTGAAGATATTCAGCACAAAAGGCCGGGTTTTGAACACGGATAAAAGAAATTCAGGAAGAACTACCGTGGCTGACAAAGAAACAAAGCCTTCATCGCTAAGGAAAGGGATTGTGTCCTGTGAAACCCAGTACTCCAAGATGACAAGGTCTGGCTTTACAGCTGGGCAGAGAATCAGGAAATTGACATGGAAGTGTTATGCAAACTGACCTAACACACGTCCCATCAAATATGTTAAGTGCATGAGACGAGGAATAGGAGATACTGAAAATGCAAGACCACAGCTCCACAAAGACGGCTCTTCTCATATAATCTGCCTTCCACCCCACGCCTCACATCAAGATACGCTATTTTTTCCTGTGGGTTTACTTAGAACGAGACTCCAAATCAGCAGTCAGCAAACAGTTTCTGTAAAGAGCCGGACGGTAAACATTTTAGGCTTTGTGGGCCATTTGGTCTCCGTCGCGGCTATTCAACTCCACTGCTGTCACGGGAGAACGGCCGTAGACAATTCGTAAACAAAGGGGTGTGGCTGTGTTCCAATAAAACTTTATGGACAATGAAATTCGGATTTTATGTCATCTTCATGTATCATAACATCTTTTGATTTTTTTTTTTCCCAACCATTTAAAAATGTAGACACCATTCTTAGTTGCCAGGCCGTATAAAATGAGGCAGTGGGCCGCAGTTGGCTCACTTTGTAACCCACAAACCTGGTACGGTTCTCAGTGACTACTTCCAAACACGTGTTCCAGAAGAACGGATGTCTACAGGGACATAGAAACTGAAGCAGCGACCACATGAAACCATAACAACAGAGAAAAAATATGAACAAACCGCAAAGAGAAAAGAGAGCTATAAAATGCAGTGAAACTTACATGAGTAAGTTCCAGATCCGATGAAGCGGGGTGGGGAGGGGAGGGTTGAACAGAATGGCTGTTTTGATTCCAATACGTGCATTTGACTGAAGGTAGGGTTTGAGGAAAGCCCCAAGTGACAAAGTGTGGTCCTGCTTTTGTGAACGGAAGATGGGAAAAGGAAGGCGAAAAGGAGGTCATGAAAGTAACAAAGACACTGAAGGCGACTGCTATGGAGCCTTTGTATGAGACAGAAACTATTCTACATTCCAGGTACACATGGCTTCAACACCATAACAGCCCTATCAGGCATTGTTATTGGCCCATTTTACAGATGGGAAAACTGAAACCCTGAGATGATGAATAACATGCCCAAGGGAGGGCAGATGACCGATGACAGATATGATTGACAGATGATAGATAAGATACAGATGATAAACATAGACAGAGATTAGACAGATAAAGGTAGACAGATGGCTAGACAGATAGAAGGCAGATAGCTGGATAGATGGTGGGTACACAGGCAGCTTTCCACCTCTAACAATAGAGCCCTCAACCCCACATTCTGCTGCCTCCGCCTGGGGAAGGGCGAAGTTACTAACAGGCTGCTGGAATCTAAAACACGAGCTGAAGCCAGAGGAGGCAGAAGAGCCTCTTTTCTACAAGCAGCCGAGCACTGATACCCTCTCTTCTTCCAAGGGGTTAGTCTGAACGCAGGTTTCCTGAAGGAGGCGAGTTTGAAGTCATTTTGAAATGACTGAAGGAACTAAATATTGAATCACGCATGCGACCGCAGGAAGCACGTTCGTGGAGCACCTGGAACCGGGGAAAAACAAAGATTCAGAGGGGATTTGCAAGTGCGAAGATGATTTGAAGAGTGAGACGTTTTTTTCCTCTCAGATCTAACGTGGGGACAGATTTTCAAAAACACAGGTTCTACAAACTGCCTCTCTTTGATATCCAGGAGGAGCTCGTCGGGAATGCAAAGCAGTTTGTGCAAGGAGCATCTTCCTTCCTCCGTGGGTGGCGAGGCCGGCCTCACACAGCCGTTAGGGAGCCGATTTTAAACAGAAAGAGGAGCATGCCCAGTTATTCAGGCAGTGGCAGGAATGATGGTAATTCACGCCAGCTCATGTAAGAAGGAAACATTATCCATTATCCTCTGTTGATAGACAAAAAGGGGAAAAAAGTAGCTTTAGCAAACTAGATAACTAGCCCTAAATCAGTCCTGAGTCAGCAGAACTGTTCACTCTCTTCTGATGATGGGCCACTCTCTCAGGATGTCCCCAGCTGGCTCCTGCAACCATCTGTGTCGTCACAGACCCAAACCTTCCAGCCACTGTCCTTTCTCTCTCCAAACAGTGTCCTTCCCCACTCCAGGAAGAGATGTCTACTTCAGATCTATGCGATGATTGTGGAAAAGATACAGAAACTCTTTACTCTGAAAGCACGTTGACACTGTTCTGCCCCCGGTGGTGGTGACAGTTACACAGCTGTATATGTCTGTCGACATTCACAGATCTATATACCAAAACGTGAATTTGACAATATGCAAATTATAGCTCAATTTAAATAGGAAATAAAGGTGGCGGGGGCGGGGGGCGGGGGGAGGAAATATTGACACTTCTGCCTGGACATGATAGGCTTAAAAAAAACAAAAACGGAAGAGTCTATCTTTTGGAGGGAAAACATGAATGAGCCGATTAAATATCTCATTTCCGGGTGGCTGACGAGTCATATTTGAGTTACGAAACTAGTTACGGTTTGGGGACTGGTGAGTTCCACGGTATCAAGCTGTGACTCTGTTTAACCCAAGTGTTCCCTCGAGGCCCTCCTTGGCTGTCTCTCTTCTCCAAGCTGCAATTGAGAGGCTTTGCGAGTGGCCCTATAAACACGCTAATGAATGAATGGACAACTAATTACCTTGTAAATATGCATGAATAAGCACAGGCCTCAGATTCCTCAGCAGTAAACCAAATGTCTGGGCGCCCTCTTGCTACTTACTTGTGCATGAGAAAACGCATGACAGTTGTACAGGGGAAGCTCGGACTTCTCATTTCCAAAGGCAAATCTTTCAGTTCGGGGGCGGGGTGGGGGGATACTCTTGTCCCGGTGCAGGACATTTTATAAAACACATTTTTAATAAAAAGACAAATTCAGCCACAAAGCGTAAGCCATCACAAGTTTCTGCACTCCAACAAACAGTAAAGCTGACCTCTTGATTGAAATTTCCCAGTCAGGTGCCTTTTTAATTTTAAAAATGATTTTAAATAGTTTCTCTTCCCCTACCCTTTGTCGATCCATCACAGGGTACAGTCATCTCTTTGGTTTTCAAAGATTTTAAGACTTTAAAAGTCCTTAAGCGCCAGGTGCCGTGGCTCACACCTGTAATCCCAGCACTTTGGGAGGCCGAGGCGGGAGGATTGCTTGAGGCCAGGAATTCAAGACCAGCTTGGGCAACATACTGAGATCTTGTCTCTACAAAACATTTTAGAAGTTAGCCAGGCATAGTGGCACAGGACTGTAGTCCCAGCTACTCGTGAGGCTAAAGAAGGAAGATCCCCTGAGCCCAGGCATCGGAGCCTGCAATGAGCTATGATGACGTCACCACACTCTAGCCCGGACAACAGAGCAAGACGCTGTCTCAAAAAAAAGTCCTTAAGGAAGACACTGCTTCTGGTCCTAGGAATGTTAGCATCACACTACAAAAGCCCTGTCAAAGGGGGATTTGGTTCATCCAAATCAGCTGCCAAGTTGAGTGTGTTCAGAGTGTGATTAGAATCACTAATCTACAGTGAAATCCTGCAGCCTCCCTTCAGTAAGAGAGAGAACTTCGGCAAGTCATTTAGCCTCCTGAGTCCTCTGTTTACTCATCTGTCTTATGGAACTAACAAAAGCCACCTTGCAGGGTTTTGAGGAAGATTAAAATTAGATAATATGTATGAAGTACATAGTTCAGTATCTGACATACAGTTAGTATTTGATAAATAATATCTGACATATAGTTAGTATTTGATAAATAATATGTCATTATTAGTAGTATTAGTAAGACCCAGAAAAAGAGTAAACTAATTTTCTATAGACTTTACACTCAATGTAGTCTAGACATGGGATTATTTCAAAGCGGACAGCGTGCCCTGAAATATCAGGTAGAGCAGGTCTTGATCTCAGAACTGGGACAACACAGACAGGACCGTGTTTAGCCCGGGCCTGGCAGAAGCAGGACTCCATTCGAGGCACTCAGGAACCGCATATTTCCAGGCTTATTTTATGGTCTATGCACAAGTTGGAACCCAAGCAAAAAGCTATGATGAAACTAGGGCAATGTGACTCCATCTGTAATGGATAAAAACAAGAACTTTGGAATAGTGCTTCTCATAGTATGTCCCACAGAACAGCAAACACGCAAGGTACTTCTCAAACACATTAGTCCAAGGTCAAAAAAGTTTAAGAAACACTCAGTTCCAGAGTCCAGTGGATTTCTTTACCGCAGAATATCTGAGCGCTAGGATTCACTGTGACATTCATGTTAATGGAACGCTCACAAACATCACATACATTAAGAATGTTTTAAAAATCAGAGGTTTGTGGATATAAGCATCTTGGATACCATCGAATCAAATTACCTCCTCAATGCAGTAATTCTTTGATAAAATCCTGATAAGCTGTTACCAATTTCCTGGTGGTAACCGAGAAGCCAGTATCCCATCAGACAGTATACGCAGTGTTTAATGGCACTAAAATTATATGCAAGTTCTTCCTTATGTTGAAACAGCTTCTGTCTCTTCTTAAGCTCTTGCCTATATGCTCTTTTTGCCCTTTTGGAGCAACCCAGCATGCAACTCCAAGTCACGTTCCTTCCAGTTTTTTCTTTTGAGGCCAAACGACACTCTCTTCAACTAGTTAATTGTTATTTTTCATTTCCAGATATATCATTTTTCTTGTCCACAACTACTGGATATACTCTAGTTTTATCAATGTTCTTTCAAAAATTCCTAGGCGTGACCTGAACTCATCAGTGCACAGTACAGACAGACAATCACCTCCCTCGCTTTGGACCCTATACATCTGTTAACATGGTCGAAGGTTACAATTGCTCTTTTGGCAGCCACAGAGTGTGTGACATGCATTCAAATTCTGACATGGTGCTTATGTGAACTGCAGCTATTAAGCCACATCTCCCACAACCTGTACTCAGGCTGTCAAACTTTGAACCTACATGCTAGGATTTGCATTACCCCACTGCATCTATCTCCATTTGAACTTAGCCTTCTGGCCTGTGGCTATTTTTCTTTAGAACGTTGGCTCTGACAGCCAATGTATTCGTTCTCTCCCAATTTGCATGCTGGAAAAGTATGATTTCTGTGTTTTCATCTAAATTACCAATTTAAATTTTTTAAAAAGATAGCAGGACCCCCAGGTTGGAGTGATTATAAAATAAGAGCAATTCTCCCACGTTGGTAAGACTTGCTGAGAGCGGGTATTCGATGAACTATATTCTACGAGTCAGTCCACATTTTTCCATTTTGCCTTCAAAGATACGTAAGTGGCTTTGTCAACATCTTGGATGTAGTGAAATCCAAGATGTCCCCTTAAATCCACCAACGTGGCACTCTTTTTTAAAAAAAAGTATATGATTAATTTGGCAAGAAGTATTTTTAGTCAACCATTCTGGCTCTTGGAAACCATGGCTTCCTTTGCTGAGGACGTGCCATCTTGGTGATTAGTAACCAGAGAGGCAGAACAATGTGGTTCAAACCATCCCATCTCCATCAATGACTCACCTGCAGCCCGCTGGGCAAGTTGGCTAACATTTTTAAGTTTTAGTTTCCCTCAGCTATGAAAGATATTCAGAGTAAATGAGGTAGGATATATAAAGTGAGATGGAGAAATTGTTCACTAAAATGGTCAACATTTTTAAAATCAGAGCCAGACATGGTGGCTCACACCTGCAATCCCAGCACTTAGGGAGGCCGAGGAGGGAGGATCCCTTGAGGCTAGAAGTTCAAGACTAGCCTGGGCAACACAGCGAGACCCCTTCTCTACCAAAAAAATAGAAAAATCAGCTGGGCATGGTGGTGCATGCCTGTAGTCCTAGATACTCAGGAGGCTGAGGCGGCAGGATCACATGAGCCCAGGAGTTCAAGGCTACAGTGAGCTATTAATATGATCCAACCCCTGCACTCCAGCCTAGGTGACAGAATAAGACTCTGTCTCTAGAAAATGAAAATGAAAATTAAAAAATCAGGCTTGCTGGATTTTGGTGGGCAATTAAGATGATTTCCTTCTGAAAACTGGGTCTGTCTCACGTCTAGTTTTACAGAAAAAGTCTTGGAATAGGGATTCTTGTGCATGTGAGTTGTTGAACAAGAACTGTGAGGAGAAGGGGGTAGGGACTAGCAGGACGCAGCAGAGAAGGGAGCAAGCAAGAACATGGTTTCTGGTAAAGCTGACTTTCGTTCTCATCTTATAGGCAGTTCTGGGACATAAATTGCCTGAGGGCGTCTGTCCCACCCTGAGGAAAGGGAACAAGGCTTCTGTGAAGTCCCCCTCATCACACCCAAGTCAGCTGTGACTACCAGACACCCAAAGCTGAGAGATGTAACTCCCAGCACTTCCTGGCAAAGCAGCTCTAGTCACCCAAGGTCAACCTTCTTGGGAAGACTACAGAAATGAACCCCAGCTGGGGGAGGGGCACCTAACCCTTCAAAGGGACCCCAGGGGATCTGAGTGGCACCTCATCACCAGCGTCCGCCATGGAGACCTGCCAATCACTCCATCCAAACTTGGGACCCACCCACAGGGGCAACCTCTGGACGAAACACACAAAGCTCTATGCCACCCCGTTTATCTCATCCTTTTCTTCTTTTCTTTTCCCTCCTTCAAAACTTTCCTTTTATTGAAATACATCGTGATTAAGCACAATTACAACAGACCACAATATCTCCACTTCCGAGTTACAGTCTGTCTTACTGCTGTCAAAACATGGTTACAAACTATTTTTTTCCCCCTACAAAGAGCTCAAACATAGATGAAAATATAGAACTCAATACAGAGGGGAAAATTAACCACTAGAACGTGGCGTATAATAAAACCTTCCACAGGGCCCAGCACGTAAGACAATCAACAGCCCGAACGTTCCACCAAACGTGGGACCACGTTTTAGACACTCCTAAAGCACATTTTAGGATGATTCTGCCATCAAATTATGGAAGGGGAAGAACCCAACAACTATACCCTCCTGAGGTCATCTTGGTTGAGGTGACCGTCACATGACTTCCTTGGAAGGCAGACAGACCTGAGGTTGGATCTTACTCTGAAATTCAGCAGTTGGGGAACTTCTGTCAAGTTCTAACCCCTTTAACTTCTTTAAGTCTCTGTTGCCTCATTTGCTAAATAGATAATATAACATCTTCGAAAGTTCCAGGTGGGGTGTTAAATAAAAGGATGTATAAAAACTGCTTGACACTGTGTTTGGTACATGTTAATCTTTCGAAGCATAGCACAAATATTTTAAATCCCTTCAAAAAGTTACTGCAGAGGGGACTAAGAAGCTGAAAGTTGAAGAACTACTGAGATCTTGTGAGGCCGGACCTTTACTGCTGTATTGAAATGTATCTCCATGTACACTCAACTGACAAAGCTTGTGCTGGAATTTGGTATCACAAATTTTTGATATGGCTAATGCCTTCATATTTTTTAATATGAAGGCATTAGCACCTACAGATTTGTCTCTCGGGTCCCTCGTCACAGCACCATTTTCCATCATGGTTCCACCATTTGGAATTCAAGGGGCAGTCTTGACTGTCACAATGGCAGGGGAGGTGGAGCCCTAATGACACTTAGTCCAGAGATGCTAAACATCCAGCCTTATCCAAAACTACCACTTACAGTGCGGAGTGGTCCCACCTACCTCCAACACGACTTCCCAACATTCCACTGGACATTCACAAAGGTAAAAATGTGCTAATAATTATCCCAGCTTAGAACCTGAATACTTCTACTTGTAAATAAACTAATGCTCAGTGTGACTACAAATGGGTATTCTAGGAATGTGATTATCAGGTAAATCAACTCTCCTCTCACCCCAAAACCGTAGGTTGGTTTGTTCTAGACTCTACCAAGAGTTGTTCGCCATGTCACGAGGAAACCGTGACAAAGCCGGTTACAGAAACCCAGTCACCAACACCACACATGTCCACTGGGTTGGCGTTTGCAGCTGACCCATTCGTCATGAGGCTACACACAAGTGCAGGCATCTGACTTCTTCATGAGGTTTTCCAAAGTGGTTGTGCTGAGCATTTTTATATAGAAATTCATGTATTAGCATAAACTATTTTCCTTTTGTTTTTGTTTTCTATTACTATTGGTATTACATTGAATTTTTTTCAATTATGTGAATGGGTAGATTATATTGTGTATTTCTTTTTGGGCTAGTAAAAAGGATGTTAACAAAATGTGTGTTATTAAAAGGAGGGCAAGGTGTGTAATAGGTTTGTGAACTGATGTTATACCCTCTCTGCCAGAGATGATGAAATCGGTCAACATCACTTTTACGACACAATCTCAGGTTTTCCAGCCCTGACTCCTTTTCTCAGACTTTTCTCCTAGGACGACAGGACCTTCTCACCCAGGCATGAAAGCTTGGCAGGAAGCGCAAGAGTCAAGGTCAGGGGTTCATCCCACGTGATCGTGTTGGCGAGGATTAGGTTCTTGCACATTATAAAATTTGCTGGGAAAAACTGGAAAAGTTTCACAGAGTCTCTCAGGATCTCCTAGAGTCACAAGTGATCCTGTTGTTTTAAGTGCCAATGGGGTCTCCTGTTGTCACTGGTCACTTTCGTCCGGACCATGAGAAAAAGAGTCTCTGTCTTGGATACTGAAGCTCACACTCTGCAGGGCCTTTCAGCAGAGCACAAACACAGCATATACAAACACATGCATGTGACACGATTTATTTTCTTATGTGTGTGTTTTTGAGTAAAGTCAAAATAGGTATTCGAGTAAATAAAGTACGTATTTTCCTTTTTCCTCATTGACAAACCACAAACACAGGTACCGTCAGGGCAAACCTATTTATAAACTTGCTAGAATTTTTAGTGTCTCAGATTCTTTCTGATACAAAAAGTTAAAGAGCATTACAAAAAACACAAATTTCTTATTTTAGATGGACAATAGTATGGCCACAGAATGAATATATAGAATGAGGCTAAGACTTAAGTTTTGTTTCTGCAAAGTTGGGTATCTTCTCTGATCTAATTAGAAAGGAAATGGCAAAATACTAAATTTGCTGGAGATTATGAGATAAAGAAATTTATACCAGCCCTTCCAAAAAAAGAAAAAAAGATGAACAAATTCTTATATTTCTAGAAGGCAACCTAAGACCTTTGGTTGTTTCTCTAGGACATAAAATAACTACCATGCTTTAGCTGTATCTGGGTTTTTCAACTAGACTTTTTCCAGAACGCTGACCATAGAGAAGGAACCACAAGGATGTTATTAAAAGAGGTAGCCCCTGATGCAGAATGAAGAGGACGGGTATGTTGTTTTACATAAATCAGAATACATGGGCCCTTGGGGATAAATAAGGACCCCAAATCTCCTAGTTTCTACAATTCTCCAAAAACTGGTATTTTTCCAGAAGAAGAATTGACGTTTCCAATCCAGTGTAGAGCAAAATGAAAAACAAAAAGTATCTTAAATTTTTCTGAGAAATTAACACCAGCAGAAGCAAAAACAGCAGTTGTCTCCAGTGAAATAACAACCACTCCTCGCCTGCAGCCATTTGAATCAGAGATTGTTTGCATTAATAAGGCGTTAGCTTTTTTTTTTTTTTATCATTATTATTATTGTCAAATGCCAGTTGTTCAATGTCCCACATTTGCCCGTGAAATTCAGGGCAATGAAGCTGACAAAATGTAATTTACTTGCATTGAAATAGGCCAGAGCCACGATTTACTTTCCCAGCCTTTCAGGATGGATTTCACATCCAGTGGCCTTTCTGAACCATGGGAGAGGAAGCCAACTTCCCTAAGCCATGAATGACAAAGGGCGTGGCAGGTGGGTGGCCCCAGGAGCAGCTGGAGAGGACACCAGTAACACAAGGGTTTATCCAGAGGAGAAGGAGGAATGTCCCTATAAACTTCAAACAAGTGCAAAAGCTCTCCCGGAGTTGAGGATTAGTTCTCCTTTGCCCTATATACCTTAAAATTAATGCAGGCCGGGCGTGGTGGCTCACGCCTGTAATCCTAGCACTCTGGGAGGCCGAGGTGGGCGGATCGTTTGAGCTCAGGAGTTCGAGACCAGCCTGAGCAAGAGCGAGACCCCACCTCTACTAAAAATAGAAAGAAATTATATGGACAGCTAAAAATATATATAGAAAAAATTAGCCGGGCATGGTGGCGCATGCCTGTAGTCTCAGCTACTCGGGAGGCTGAGACAGGAGGATCGCTTGAGCTCAGGAGTTTGAGGTTGCTGTGAGCTAGGCTGACGCCACGGCACTCACTCTAGCCTGGGCAACAGAGTGAGACTCTGTCTCAAAAAAAAAAAAAAAAAAAAAAAAAAAAAATTAATGCAAATTTATAGATGAGAATAAAACGCACAGATCTAGTCACCTCTGGAAAATATCACAAGCTCAGAGAGTATTTACTAGAACATAGAACTTAAAGAACTCAAGGAAACTTCACAAATAACCTAAATGCATACATTTCATCATCATAATGGAGAATTTCTGAAATGGAAAACGGAGGAAAACTAAGTCAGAAAACACACAGCAGAAGCATCACAAAGTGTGGGTGTTCAGGGCAAGATTTTCCATATCTATAAAACAGTATTATGTTAAAAACTGCTTTAAGGGATCTACGTTCAAGGTCATCTATCATGGCATTATTTATAATACCAAGAAATTTGGGAGAAAATAAACGCCCAATAAATAGGGAATCGGTTAAATAAATTACAGTGCATCCATACTATGGCGCTACTAAAAAATCATGTTGTGAAAGTATATTTAATAACATGGAGAAATGTTTCCAATACAACCTTAAATTTAAAAAAACAGTTTACAAAGAGGTATGTACATTTTGATTCTAATTTTATGAACTGTACAAAAGCATATATATATATATATATACACACACACACACACACACACACACATAGGAGGAAAAAGGGAAGGATATATAACCTTTAATGTTGGCAGGGACTATGTGTAGGTGGTGGGGTTACACTTTATTTTTATTTTGTGTGCTATTCCATAGTTCTAAAAGAATGTTCTACATTAAACATGTCTTACCTTGATAATAAAAAAAAGGAAATAATAAAAACCTTAAATTACCTTATTTCTGAAAAACAAAGTTAGATGCAGTAACAGCTCTACAGTATTCAAATTTAATTCCTTTAAATGACATCTACCCTCTCCAGTTGTCAAGAAAAAAAAAAAAATGTCCTTTCTTTGATTTGGATCAAGGATGAGATTAGTGGGTATCCTCCACTCTAAAAGGAAAATATTTGTTTGTCTGAGTTTTAAATTCACATTTAAAACACATTTTTTTTTTACACCAAAATAAGCCAGCATCTGATTTTTAATGGATTTGGAGAAATCCATCTCCAAATGCCTGTAGCATCTGTGAATACTTCATTTTACAATTAGTAGGATTTTCATTTTCAGAAGGTATTAGAAATGATTTGCAGTGTTATACCATAATCAGGAATTTTCCCAGCCATTAGAAAGCTCTTGGTCTTTCTTACCTTGACCACCCTGCCCTCTGCCCCCACCGAATGAAAACAATAATGTCCACAACAAAGACTACATTGAAAGTCCTCAAAGAAAACTAAAATAAACCCAGAAACTCTATAAGGCATACAGGAAAAAAAAGTTTCCATGCCCCGTTGTTCGACCAGAGCAGAATATAGCTATAGTCAACCGACCAAGAACAAATGTCCAAATTAAAGTGAACTCCAGCCCCAGGCACTTCTGTTGAGACCGGTCAGAGAGCGGCACAGGCAACCCACGTGTGGAGGTAATTCCTTCAGCAGAAGATAGAAAACTCAGCAAGAGCCTTCCCTACCAATTAAAGGTAGTCAATATTGATTATCTGAGGGATTTCCATGCTCAGGAAGCAAATGAGAAACTCAATACCTGAACTATTCCTAAATGCAGTTATCAACTTCAGAGTTTTATCTCATAAAACCAATTCAGCTTAGAGTTTAATTCTATTAAATTAGGGCTTAGAAATAAGATTTGCTCTAGAATGAATGCATCATTAGTTTTAAAATGCAATATACTGAAACCCAAAATGTGCTGTATTACAGTTTGAAGAATAAATGAGCAAAGATGGCATCTAAATGCACTTCTCCCTAAATATATTTACCAGTCGAAGAAGTGATTGTTTGTAAAGACGCCGAGTCCTTTGGTAGAAGAGACGTGTCCCCTCTCTTTAGTATAAAATAATTCCACTTGTTTTTCGGTCCTTTGCTTTCTGTGTCTCCTTTGTTTTTAGACCTCCTTATTCCAACCACTTATAAATAAAAGAGGACAGGGGAAAGAACAGTTGTATCTTCCTTGCTATGTTCTGAAGCCCCCTGAAACTTGGGCTACATGTTTCAAAGTAAAAGATGCTGATACAGAAACCCTAAAAGGAACTGCCTGGTACCATGTAAGTTATAATATGCTACACTAGGGTTGCTGTTCTGCACCTTTTTAAGAAGACAGAGTCCATGAAGTTTCTCCTTCTATGTGTTGGCAAGAATGGGGTCCTCTGGCCCCGTCGTAGAAGAGATGCTTCCTTCTGTCATTGTGCAGAAATCAAAAATACGTCCCTCATTAAACCCAGCAAAGGGGCTCGTCCTTCAATTCCTACCTCCTTCACGCACATGAGGGTTTGGGCGTCCTATACAAGAAAAGCTCAGTAGGTACAAGTCTAGTAAACAGTATATTACAAGACTGAGAATCATAAATAAAATAGAAAGAAGCTCAGACCATGTCAAAGAACCCCTGGGAAGACCTGAATATTGAAAGATGCACCATTCTGGGGAGAACGGCTGCTGATCTCAACACCGTCTTAGATGCTCTGATGACAATAGGCGATTTCCATCTGTAACAATGGCCCGAGTCGGGTTCTTTTAGCACGGAAACTACATTTGGCATTTTGAAAGGAAATGATTATGTTTTCATGAATTGCACCGTATCACACGATATTTTAGGACCTTGCATAACATTATTATGCCCTCATGAAATACTGCCACACATTGTCTCATCCACTGTAAAAGAAAGCCAGTATCACAGTGTCTTGTAAACAGATGACATATGAGTTAATCTAGCATTTGCATTCTGGAGGAATAATTCAATATTCAACTCTCCCACATACAAGAATACAAAGCTCACACAAAAGACATCCAGGGAACTTCAGCAAATGGGAGGCGATCACAGCTTGGTCTAGTTTTAATGCAGGGTTTTCAGGTGGACTGTATCATGATGATGGGCTTCTTAGCACCACAGTAATCCAGAACTTCCAGTAAATTACAGGGCATGTAAGATGCAAAGGAAAGGAGGGTGAGAGCTTCCTCTGGCCCTGCTTTTCCTAACTGAAGTAACCACTCACAATCCTCCACCCCTCTTTTTCAACTCTTATCAAGTTGTCCTCACTTTATTTGGGCAAACCTGATTTATCTGTTGGAAAACCAAAACAATACTTAAGGGGATCCAAGGAGAGGGTGAATCCCTGTCTTTTCCCTGGAGAAGAGTAGTTGTACAGCTAAATAAGAGAGAACATTCCCAAATTTCAGTCCAACATGGAGATTCATGTGCCAAGTTTCCCTTGGGACCACTTGCAGGGCCCAGTTGACGATTGATGTCCCCAAGTGGGTAAAGTAAGTTTCTGAAATGTCTCTCGGCTCCTGCTTCATAAAAATGATCGATACTGCCAAGCAAAATGGTAAAAAAATAAAATAAAATAAAATAAAAAATAAATCACTAAATTTAAATCTTATTGTTGTTACATTGCCCGGTTCAGGAATCAAAACTAATTTTGTAAAGTAAAGCCTTTATGACCCATTTCAAATCTCTGATGCACTCATTTAGG
This sequence comes from Eulemur rufifrons, assembly GCF_041146395.1. Classification (NCBI taxonomy): domain Eukaryota; kingdom Metazoa; phylum Chordata; class Mammalia; order Primates; family Lemuridae; genus Eulemur; species Eulemur rufifrons. The sequence continues at coordinate 13,397,649 of NC_091005.1, read as the reverse complement.
GAAAGCAGCAGCCCTTTCCTTGACTCGTGGCCACAGAGGAAAGAGGTTCAGATAGAAAGTCTGCAGCTTAGCAATGGGATGTGTGACCTTGAGTGAGTCATTTCATCTCTCCAGCATTCAGTTCCCTTCACTTCTAGAGGGACTGGAGGAGAGGGTACCCAGGTCCATTCTTGCTCTTGAATTTGAACTTTACAATTCCAACAGCTATGAGCAAAATAATACCTAAGAAGTAAAGAGAAAGGCAACAAGGAGGAGGCAAAAACAACAATAACAACAACTAAAAGCCAAAAAAAGGAGAAACGCGCTCTCTTCTAGCAAGGAGAGAGGGAAACAGAGGGAGAAGTTGACCAAAATCACTCGGCCTCAAAGACAAAACCGCTTCATATATTAATAAAGCCCAAATCTAAAATTCACACCATGTCAGCAAACTGCACTGTGATTCAGAGCGTTTTTACAAGGTAGCACGGTGCTGTTTATTTTGGAATAAAGATAACATCCTGTGAAATAAAAGCAACCCACTGTATGTCTTTTTCTTGCAGCAGGAACGGCCTGTAGACAAACACCAAGAGACAGGAACAGCTAATTTAAAAAATAAAATGCAAAGTCCCGTGGCCCAGTTCAAATTGAGTCTGACAGTGAAGGTCACAGCAACTTTTCACTTTTGTTTAAAGACACTGCCTTGATCATTGCCGGATGCGAACAAAAAACACAAAAGCAAAGAGGGAACATCCTAAAGCAAGATCACCCTGAAGGGTTTCCCCTCTACCTCTAATCGCTTTCTTTCTTTTCTAGTTAAAAAAAAAAAAAAAAAAAATTGTTAAATTACCAAATTCCTAACATTTTGAAAAATGATAAATATAATTTTCCCTCCAGTATATTGCAAGCGATGGTAACCAAAATTTCCCAAGCCACAGAATCATTGTCTTTTGAAGGCTCTCTTGCAACTTTCCAAACACTTTCATTCTATTTCTGCTTTCTTTTCTCTCCCCCTGACCGTTTTTTTTTTGCAGTTTTCCTAGTCCCACCAATCACAAAGAGCAGTAACACAAGGAGTGGTAAAGCATTTCGAGTTTTAAAAAATTGTTCAAACCAGTGGTAAGATTCATTGTCTGTAAAGAAAATTACTTTGGCCTCCAACATGTGTTTTCAATACAAACGCATCGCGTAAAAAGTCAAAAGACCTCGTGCACTAAGTAGGCAATTCTCGTGGAGCCATTTTGGTCTTTATAGAAAGATCTCACTAATATCTTGGTAAGAAAGAAAAATGTGAAACAAAGCAGAGCATGCACCTTCCTCGGGCCTGTTTTATATTTCTCCCATGCTGTCTCCTAAAGACACTAGCACTTGATAAAAGTTCAGGCCTTCTCAGCATGCAGAACTCTGCTTGTCATTTCTTTGGACGTGATTAAAGACATTAGCACAACTTCACCATAAAAGCCTGAACAACAAGTGTTAGGGACCCCCCCCCCATACAGACCCCCTGCTTTCTTTATTTTGTACATTCCCAATCAAAGGTTCTCCGGGGGAAGGAGGTAGTATTTTCTTAGTTTCCTTTTGCTCACATATAACACTGCTTAAATATTTTCACAAAGATTTCGAAATTCTACTCTCAGAATCCAAATTATCTGCTTAACAGCTAAGTTTCTAGGTAATGGTGGCTTTTTGAGACAATCTCAGAAGCCAGAGAAGAAAAATGCTCTTTAATACAACCAAAAACGGTGCCAGGGAAATCAGGGGGTTTTAGAGTCAGATTGCTTTAAGTTGTGATCTCGATTCTATCTCTAACAGTATACAAATTATCTGGTTCTCTGTGCATTTTTCCCTGATCTTAAAAGAGGAGGCACAAATACCTGCCTAGCAGAGTTCAGAGAAATTTTCAAAATGTGTGACTTCTGTTTGCGGAGAGGACATTTGCAACTGTCACTTCCCAAAAATCTCTGGGAGCTCCTTTCCACATTTTGAAAGTTACCTACAGTCTAATATCCCACCTTCTCAAAGAAGAATTTAAAAGCTATCTTTCCTAGCCTCCCCTGCAATTTAGATTCCTTAAATTGAAAGCACCCCCATGGGTTATGTGGGGATAGAGGCCAAGTGCCGGGCATTCATTTTGTGGGCACGGATCACTAGATACCGCGTGGTTCCGGAGCCACTAGTCATGGCACCAGCTTCCTGATCACAGTCCAGGCTGCAGCTCCCACAGCTGGTCTGCTCTGGGGTGTGCTACTAGGAGTTCTATGAGCTACTATATCACTTAATAAATCTCCTTTCATTTAAACCACCTAGAGTGAATGCTATTACAACTAAGATCCCCATGAAATACATATTTGAAAGCTCCTGGTTTTGTGCTTGACCCACGAGGTCTGTCCAGAAAGTATCCAGCCATTGTTAATATAATGAGAATGGTTAGCGTGACATCCACGTAACACAGCAGCTGCGAGGCGAGTGGACTGGAATGCGCATGCGTGAACAATGATGCCTTCACTGTACTAGCTAGTAGGTGCTAGACACCATCTAGGGAGCATGCGTACTGTGTGGCCATCACATTCAAAATGACTGAATAGAGCAATGCACTGCATCAAATTTTGCAGTAAGCTTGAACATTCTTCCACGGACACCATTAAGATGATTCAGAGGGCTTTCAGGGACAATAGCACAAGTGCTTCAAAGATGGTCGAGAATCTGTTGAAAGTGATGCACGTTCTGGAAGGCCTGCAACCAACAGAACACCTGAGAATGGTGAACGTGTAGGGTTAGGTTAAGAGACACAGAGGAGAACTGTGTGAGGTCCCAAGGTGCCTACTTTCCAGGGGACTAAGGTATCATTGTCCCATGTACAGTGCTTCCTGTATCTTATATCTTCTTCAACAAATGGCTCTATTTTTCATATTACATGGCTGGATACTTTCCATTCAGAACTCAGATAGTAAAAATATATGCATGTTAATTTCCTCTTTGTCACCCCCTGACGCTTTATAATCCCATCCTTATTAGCAAGACCAGAGAGGCATAGAAAGATGTGAAGAAAGCTACTACCTGCACCAAAATCTCTACCCATCAGCCTGGAATGACACCAACCACACATACAACTCAATGGATATTTTGAGAGAGAGTGAACAAGGGCATCAATGAAGCATATTCTGATCTGTCTTCTTATTAGTTCCTAAACTCTGGTTAATATGCATATAGCCAAACTTTTCTGATAGAAAAACCATCATGCAGTATGTTGCCGTTCCAGCTTCAAGTTATACAGGCAAGGCTTCTTAAGTTATTCTTCGTGCTTTTGCCTTATCTAAGCCTGCCAAAAGATTTCCCCTTATTATGGCTTGTATATATATACTCCTGATAGATTATTGCCATCTCTCACACTCCAGCACCAGAACTTGCTGCTCCTGAATTCGTGACTTGACTCGTAACTGCTCTCAGCAAACACATAGCCAGGGTCTTCTTCCGGCTGCCACCAGGCCCTCCTCTCCTTAAGACTTAAAAAATGATAATGAGTCTGCAAAGAGTTTAGGTCTCAAATTTTTGTCTCTCTTTCTTCTCTCATTATTTACTCTGGGCACCAAAAAATATACATATTTATATGTCGAGAATGGATTTCATCCTTAGAGATGATTCTTCCTCCAATAATTTCTCAGTTGACCATGGAAGCTGTCTGAGATGGGCTTCCCTCAATAACAGGATGTGATTCAAAGACGTGGGTGCAGGGAGTTTATTTGGGAGGTGACCCCAGGAAGAGCAAGTGAGTGTGTAGCGAAAGAAGAGAAAATAACAACAGCATGTTGGGGAGCTGTTGACAGCTGGGAGCATCTAGAGCTTAATCCTGCTGGGGCATCTCTGAGCAAACTGTGCAGAACAAGCCTCAGAATTGTCCCACCAAGGGCTGGGGGAAGTAGAGTGCTAATCGCCCAAAGCCCTTTTTTTGTCTCTTCTTGGTTTGAGGTTGTCCCTGGAGGCATTAAATTACTGGCACTCCATGCTGTCTTGTGCTTGGGTTGGGCTATGCCCGTGGCCTGGAGATATCCCATAGACTAAGAGACCGAATCCCTGGAGAAGAGAAGCTATAGGCAGCCTAGAACTGTCCACCTCAACCACAGAAGAGCTTAGAAGTGGCCAAACGGCTATGGGGAGAGGCAGTGACAGCAACACTGTCGTGCTCACATTTACTGCAAACGCTCTATGAGCCAACTCCAGTGCCAGATGCTTCACATGAGTCACCTTATGCAATGCCCAAACCAACACTACGAGGCTATGGTGAGCTCCATTTTACAGATAAGGGAAGTAACTGTGTCCCTGGCCCAGGTAAGTGGGACATAGCCAGACCCTGAGTTTTGTTTTGTTTCACTCACCGATACACCTAAACTTCAGGCAGCCTGGTAAGATAGACTGTTCATCACAGACAGAGCCAACGCTCCCGAGCATCACGGTAACCACCAAAAGAACAGCAGATGTGACCTTCGCCTTGGAGTCAATCACAACCTCCTATTAGGCCAAGGTAGAGTCTTCACCCATGTTTTAGTTTTCTGGCTGGTCAGTCTGGCCATTTAAAATAACATGCCTAAAGACCAGTGTCTGTTTTTTTACACTAACCCACATGGTTAACATTTTGCACTCGATATTTGATAAGAAGTGTAGTGGACACTTGTCATGTTCTGAGTACGCAGTACACCCATTCCCCTTCCCAAGTGCACTCTCGTTTCCATAGATAATTGCATCTTCTCTGTTAGCATAGGCTTGCTGAGAAGGTAGGTGCGGGTCCTAATTGTCACTTGGGAATCTGTGGGGGTCTGATCCTTCCCAGGAGCAGGCCTGGGGCCTAAGCTTCGCCAATCAGATATCTTCTCATGGGACTTTGCACCTTGAGCAAGAACAGAGAAAAAATGGTGGTACTTTCAGTAGAGCAGCAACGCAGGCTAGCGGACCAGACCACTGCCACGGGAGTTGGGTGCCAGGCTGCCATGTTCCTACTGCCAGCCCTCTGAGCACCCTTGTTCCTGCCTCGCCATAAACCTGGTCCCCAAGTCCCTGGTCGATGCATGTTACTCTCCTCCTTTCCCTCCCAATAAATCCCCTTCTGTTGAATTGCCCAGAGTTAGTTTCAATGTTTATAATCAAGAACCATAACTGATACACACAGTAGAAAACCCAATGGTGAAACGAGCAGCGTCCACGTCACCCACTGATATTGGTCAGATTTAAATAGAAGTCACGGCTACTACGTGGCATCCCCAGAAGATTTCCCCTGGCCCCCTCTGACAGCTGTAAGTAGTTCCTCACTTCATCCTGTGAATGCAAAATCGGCCTGGCACTACGGAGAACTCCTCCGACACTACAACAAACCTAAGCATATTAACTAAAAGCGCATCTTTTCACTTAAATGCAGAGGATATCCCAGTGCAAATGTTACTAAGTGCACTCTGAAGGGTTTCTTTACATGCTTTTTTTTTTTTTTTTTTTTAATGAGCTTGCGATGCCTTCTCGTTCTGCCAGATGCGCAGGTTCCGTATTTTTATTTCAATACTCTGCATTATCAGTTTATAATCTAAGGGCTTTAAGCCAGCTATTGATCTGCTTTTTAAAGAACATTTTTATTCTTTCTCATGATTTCATAATCTCCTTTATACCATCTCCCTGCCTTGGAAGTGCTACTCTTCGAAAATGGTAAATGTTGTCCTATTAAATTTAAATTAGGATGAAAGGGCCCAGTGCCCTGGATGGGTTTGTCCAGGTCAGTGTTCTTTAAGAATGTCACTTTAACCTCCCCCATAGCTAGTCATGTTTACAACACTTAAAAAAAAAAAAAACAAAAAAACCTTATGGTGGTCAAGGCACGCATAAATTGTACAACTTTCGAAACACAGTCGTGGAGCTGCAAATTCACAGAGTAGCAACCTACAGGGTGTTTTAGAAAAGACAGCATTTTAAATACGACTCATGAATAAGCAAACAGCCCCGACCACCCAAATCAACTTGAAGAGTAAACACGGAGGGAATGTTTAGCTAAATTTTAGACGCCGCTGTTTGAGGAGGGAAAAGGGCTAAAACTTATCAGCTGAGAATGAATTATGTCAATACCAACAGAGCTAAGCAACAGCGGAGAACTGTCTTCAAGCAAAAGTTACACAGGCAAAGGGCTAACTGTTTATGCGTCCCAGATAAAATACACGCTACTACAAAGGGCTTTCCCATGCAAAAGATAACTGGAGAAATGCTTTAGAATACACGTAGGATAGATACATGTCACTTATTTGTGAATTTGCATGACTGCACTTAAGGATTATCATGGAAAAGAAATAGGCATTTACAAATACACTGGTGCCAAAAAGAAAGAAAGAAAAATAAAACCAGCCAGTAGTTAACTTGTTTCTATCTATAAATTCTAGTTGGTGACCTACGGTAGTCCACTACGCCCACGTGAAGCAAGGACCCACAGAAGGAGCAGTATTCGTTATGCGTGGGACGTGCGGTGACGCTAAAAGATGTCTCTTAATATTTAACCCTGCTTCCTGTTTGTTTAGTGGGAGGCACTAGTCTCCCACTTTAGCAAGTTTCTTACAGTCAGAGATTAAGTCTTTTACATCCGGAATCTTAGGGCCCTAGGACAGTGCCTGGGACATAGCAGATGCTCAATAAACATTCATTTGATTTCATCGGCCTCCCAGTGCTCAGCCTCCAATTATGCATAAAGTCGTGCAAGAAAGCTTCCTGCATCTCTGCAAAATCAACCATTTGACTCCTTCTTGAGCTATTTACCAATACTGAGTTTATGTAGGAAGGTCAACTTCTCTTCTTTTCCATCTCCCTCACTGTAAATTTATTTAGACATCCTATTTAAGGATAATGATAGATCCCTGATAATCAATTTATATGCAATTGAGTTTTGCTGCTCATGTTTTGTGTGTAATTCAGGGACCCTGAGGGAAGCTCCCCGGTACCGCTGGGCACTGGACAAGACATGCGAGTTACGTGCATTCCGTCTCAACTAGCAGGCTGAAGGCAATGCCGGTAACAAAGCATCGCCTCCAGCCAGTCCTTGGAGCCATGAAACGTCGCCACCCGTCAGTCCCATGGAGTAGAGCCTCAAGGAAACAGAAACAAAAAAACAAGGGCAGAAGGTGGTAACAGCCAAAGCAAGCCTCAAACTAGTCTATCGCAACCCTCAAAACAATTCTTTCTTTTTCCTGCGGAACAGAGGAATACCCAGGCCAGTGCCCGTTATTCTCTCTGTATTTCCTGGACAAGGCCTGACTTGGAAAATGGCATTTGGAAAGAACTGGAAAGCAAACTCCTTTTCCTTTTCTTTGCTCATAAAGTCACTTACAGGAAAATGTTAATACACTCTGAGAATCTAGTCCCCAATTCAAATTAAGTTCCAAGTCAATTCAGAACCGTGGAAGGGCTGAAAGTCTGTTTTGAGGCCTAGTGGACAGGACCTGCCCTCCCCAGACTAGCTAGATCTGAACATGAACATCAGCAGGTACCAGGCAGCAACTCAAGTGTAGGAGGAAGAAAGACACATAAAGACCTCACTGCCTTCTTCTTAAAACCTTTGCTTATATTTAGCTCACTGTAAGACCAACTACAACTCACTGACAAAAAAAAAAAAAAAAAAAAAATTTTTTAATCTGAATAATGTCTCACGCATTGACTCAACGATTCATGGGCCAAACAGAGAACCTTATCCTTGCTGGGCTCCCATCACTACCATGCTGGCTGTACCAGTGGACTGTGGATTCCAAGGAGGCCATTCAACAGCAGAGATTTTTCTGGGTCAAATGGATACGTGTTCAAAATCACGAGTGTTTACAAGTTTTAATTGTTTACTTACTGACACAAATTTACATAAAGCTCCTTAGCGAGGAAACGTTTGCACGGGACATGGTACCTGATCACTCCAGATTTTAGCCATCACGTCATAGCCTGGCTGGAAAGGAAGAGATGCTAGAAGCTCGTGCACCAGGAATGAGCAGCCTATTAAGATCTGAAAAGCTGTCATCCACACTGAAAGGACTTGCGTCAGCCACTGAGGATATATTTTAAACCGCCTGTCCGCAAGAAAACTTTAATAATGCTGCCTTGCTCTAATGTCTTGTGAGAGGAGAAGCAATTTTACTTCTTCTATTAACCCAACGTGATTACAATGGCTTATTTCATGGAATATTAAGTTCAAATTCTGCTCCCTGGGAGGACAATAAAAAAAAAAAAAAAGTGTGCTTATGACTTTGCCCGAAATAGCCACAGGACCACAGCTCCGTGGTGCTTTTAATGCATCCAAGCAATAATCTACCATAATTCGCTAATGGTGAAATAAATTAGTGACCAAACAATAACCTGAAAAGATGACATCAAGATGGAAAGCAAATGTTTATCTTTTGCAAAGGACAGCAGAACAAAGCTTATGGAAGTCTCTCATCAATCCCTGTTTGGGGGGAAAAAAATCAAGTCCCTATTAGATACCTCTGATGGTAGTTGTTTAATAGTGAGACCAAAGTTAGACCAGCTAACAAAATAAATAATCACCTCGAAAAGCAATGAGCAGCCTCAGAGCCACCTGAAATATATAGATGCTTAAGGAAATGGAACTGGGCTTCCTCTAAGAATTCCCAGGGAGACCTACTCCTTGGAAATTATTTCAAAGGGTAATTGTACTGATGAAAAATGGCAGGCCCACCCTAATGAGGGTCACTTAGGATTTTCCATAGGTTCAAGTGCAAGGTTTTACAGCCAACTCTGTGACCCATGTTCTCATTTTTAATTGTAAATGAACGATGGGTTGGAATGAGAACCATAATTAGTTACCCAATAATTCTGAAAGCCAACACGCATCCCTCACCTGGTTCCCAAAAGCCACGAGCAACACTTATTCCTAATGGCTTTCATTCTCTAATATGGCTCCTATGTTGTAATCCCTCTCCATATAGATGAGAGGAGATCCTCTCTTAATAGCAGGAGACAGGAAGTTCATTTTCCTTGGTTCCGTATGTCTTTTGAATAGTGCATGAAGTGATACAGGTTGGACACAGTGATCTTTAATAAATGTAATTCACACCCTTCATGGTATGAAATGCTCTCTCCATCTGGGGCTTCCGTAAACAATGTTAATTTCAAGGAATGGGAGCCACAGCTTGCTTAACTACTCTGGTGGGAGTGGTGACCCCATCAGCCAAGCCTGCTGCAGCAGAGCTCATTTGGAAGGAGTTTATCAACGATAAAACAAGATTCTTAGAGCCACAGAAACACAAGAAAATCCTCTCACTCGTTTTATATGTGTTTCTTTATCATAAGTGGCATATTAAGGGAAAACCAAGTATAGTGAACTCACACCAGTGGCTCAGAAATGACACATTACCTTATGGATGTGATTTATCACTGTTTTTACTTTTTACAGCGAAAAAAAATGCACTTACCTTTCACATTTTTATTTGAGAGATGCAAATGGTAAATGGAATTACAGTCATAAGCCAACAAGCCTAAGGAATGTTGGAAGTTCAATATACAAAGAAATGGTGCTATGATGCTTTAAAAAGGGAAAAAAAAATTGCATCCGAATAAAATAATGCTTATTTTTACTCTCACTTTAGAGGAGTTTCCCCCATGTGTGGCTCACGTGACCAAATAATCTGATAAGAGGAGCAGGGCTAAATGGCAAACGGCAAACATCCCAACCTGATGTATTTCCTCAGCCCTGACCTTCAGATAAAAATCGTATAGAAATCTGCAAAACCTCCAAATATGCAGCACACCACATGCTTCCAACATTTTCAGACACAACAGTCAGGAGGGAAAAAAAAAAGAAAAAGAAAAAAGAAACAAAGGTATTGCTACTGAAAACAGTTAGCCTTTTCTCTCCAATATCTCGGGATTAGGGTCAGATGAATGCAATGGCTGGCGCCATTTCTTTCTGTCTGTGAGTGTGCGTGTGTAACACACGTGCAATATACACGTGTGTGTGTCTATCATTTTTATGTGTACCCAGTATCAAGTGTGTGGGGAGTTCGCATGAGATATATTATATACATACTGTGTGCATATTTAAGAAGGAAAAAAAGACTTCAAACGGTCAAAATTTATTGCAGTGTGAAATTAGCTAAAATTATGACAACTGTAAGAAAAAAAATTATACGGGCAAAATTTGGGTCTGGTGGAAGGATTCTTTGATGTCTGGATTCCAATTTAACCCCCGACTGAGTTCTAAGAATCAAATGAACAAAGTATATCATACACCCCAAGTCTGCCTGTCAGCACTAGTCATCATTTTTTATTTTACTCTTTCCAGCTGCATGTATTTACAAGACTCTGTTCTGACATTTCCTCCCCTCAAAATGTACACACTCACTGCTACGGGCAGTTGCCAAATACATTTGTAAAACAGTTCAAGCCTGTGTTTGTTTATTCATTATGCATCTCTATCAGTCTCAATAAATATGTATCGCTCTAATTTCTTACATTTGCTGTTACGTCAAACCTTTGTATATTTGACTTATGAGTTTATAGTTGAATATATACAACCCACGTTTTTCAAATAGCTCCTCAAGTACACACTGAAAATAAAATGGGGTATTTGCAGAGAAAAATTCACATATATGCTGCCTTACTGTTTTGGAGATATTAAAAGAATTTTTAAAAGATGGGGATTATAATTACATACATTTCAAAATATCCCTACGCTGACAAATGATATGGTATTCCTGTCCTGATCTATAGAACTCTGAACATATCCACAAACGGGTGTTTTATATACATAAGCTTGGCAAGAGTGGAAATTGTGCATACACTACACTGAAGAACAGCAACGTCTGGACTACTTGCATATCCTGATACAAAAATAACTTCACCCCGGTATACGACTGCTAAGTAAGCTAAGTCTCCGAATATTTTAAGGCAGTTATAAATGTTTAAAATGTTAATAATAAATCTAGGTTGTTTAAAGAATATTTCCAAATAACATAAAATATTTAGTTTTCCCCACCCAACCCATAAAAAGATAAGATTTATCACAAAATGTTTGAGGAATAATCAGCCATTTTGGCTAATATATTTTAATATTTATACACATGACACATGCTGAATATAAATGATACATCGTGATTTCCCATAGTGTATGGAATTTATACAATTAACTGCAAGATCCAATGGCTTCAAGGCACATAAGGTGCAAACAGAGTTACAAGGTTTTGCTGATTATTGTTATAAATCTTGTAATGCATAAAGGCATTAAAGGATATTCTGTTTATACCATTCATTTTAAAATACAGCATATAAAAATATTATTATTTCTTATTAAAAGATTTATATATTTCTGGCTTTTTTCTTTATGAGGTAAATTTATTTGCCAGTATTCAAAAAAATCCTTTCTATTTTTCCCACTTCCAAATATGTGTTTGAAATATACCCCAAGATTCAATATCAATTTTCTAGTTATTTCTCAAGGGTTATATTTGTACATAATAATAGCAGCAAACATTCAGGCATTATTTGTTTGGTTTCTCCAAAGTGTTTAAATTTGAAAAGAATCAAATAACAAAAGCCTGATGAACCAAACCGCTCATTTTACACCCATCTGATAGCCGTATACATATGTATACACTTATGCATGTATATTTCTGGCACACCATTAATCATCAATGACAAATCATGTTATCAATCGACCTACACTGAACATTAAATGTTTTAATATCCACATAAATTGCATCAAAAATATACACATTATTTTGCTTTTTAAATTAAGAGACTTTGGTCCTTAATGGAGATATTTTTCATTGGGCCTTTTTTCCATTCCTTCTTGGCCATGTAACATTTAAATACACTAGTGAATAAAAATCTGCAATAAATTCTACAACACGCCCCTAAACCGTCCAGGGTCTGAATTTTTTAAAAGGAGCTAAAGCCACAGCATAAGAAATGTGAAATGGAAACATCCCAATGTCTGCCTGCGTGATCCTGGGGTTGTCCACCCGTTAGTAAAAGGGCCCCGGATTCTGCAGCTGCTTATCAAATCAGCTTTATGTTTCTGGAATGAGTTCCTGCTGCTTAGCCTGAATTTGTAGACAGTCATGAAAAAATATCCTATAAGACTGATCTAGCTCAAAACAAAATCTCCGGAAAGACATGTAAGTTTTATCAAACCCATGTATACCTAGATAGCCAAAGGATATATTAACAATCTAAACATCTGTGTGCATACAGACACATGCTAACATACTTAATATATTTACTTGTATTCAGATCACATACATATTAAATATCTTGCCTAGGTGTCAGTGACAAGACCCATATACAATGTATACAATGTTTGTGTCGTATCAAGCACAAAGATTCAGTAATTTGGATGTTTACATCAGCTAAAGTACATTATCACTTGCCTTTCTTTTTTGTTTTTTGCTCTAACGAGTCTGGCCATCAAAAGGAAGAGAATACTTAAGTACAAAAATAGTTCCTTTTATCAACTACCCAGTCAGACATGGTGGGGTGAGGAATTCATTAACGTGGGCTTTTTTTTTTTCCCTCATTCATTTGTTAAACCGAAATGCTGGAGAGAACTAGAAAATACTGCATTCCTCTTACTTTTCTTCGTCCTGTAAAATAAACTCCCAGAAAAGGTCTAGAATCAGCTTTGTTTGTTTTTTCAAATGGGCCTAACATCCTTTCTCTACCACCCGCGAGCGCGCACACACACACAAAACACATCTCGTGGATTCACCGTCCACATCTGGCTCCAAGCACAGCTGTACATTTGCAAGCACAACATCTTAAATATTGGGAGCCAATTTGGACTTACTAAAAAATCTATGATACGAGTGAGAAATCATGCTAAATACAAGCCCTGGTAACTTTATTTTTAATGACTTTCAAAAAAAAAAAAAAAAAAACAAGGGAAGGGAGAGAGATCAGCAGGGTGAATGTAAAAATTGTTAATCTTAAATTTCTACAAACCCAAGTGTCAGAGTAAGCATGTATGGTGCATCAAGCATAACAAAAAGAAACGAGGTGGGGGGGAGGGGGGGCCCAGGCACTTGCTTCCTTGAATCCCTCTGAATACATTTCACAATTCATCAGTTTTTGTCTTTCCTGCCACGAATGAGGACAATCAGACCAGACACCCATTAGATTTTTCATGCAATTTTTTTTTCTTGTTCATGACATGTTGGCAGGGAGGATGGCAATTCTGAAATCTTACCAAATGAGAAAAATGTCAGAAGCTGAACTGACAGCTAGTGGTTACTATGGTGATCGGTGATATTGAAAAAATAAAATAAAATAAGACTCAGTTAATTCAAAAGGAATCAAGTTGGGTATTTTTAAGCCAGTTGATACAGATGAAAACTTAATCCTGATATTGGGACATTATCTTTTCGAGCTAACAGCCAAAGACACCATTTAGCTTAAATAATAACTAAATACACAGCTCATAATCTTGTGATTAAAAATAATGGGAAGAAACAGTATTGATAAATGGAAGTCAAATATTATTACCAAATGACTATCAGGGAAATATAGATTAAATTCAGTGGAAAGAGGATTTTGTCGAGGGTGAAAAAAACGTATAGTTTTAGCAAAATATTTTTAAAAAGCACACATGGAAGCCACACAGATTAAAAAAGACTCTTCAGGGACAACTCAGATTCTATTAGAACACACACAGACACAAACATGGTGTTTTCGTCTTCAAGTTTATCTAAAAAAAAGAAAATTCGTTTTGATTCTAATTGTTAATATATTCAATCTCTTTATTATTAAAAGGTATTTATACAGAGAAAGCCTCATTATGAGATTTTTAAAATATATATATGCATTCTCCATATCATCATTTCTGTGTTTGATTGAAATCCAGTTTAATGTTCTGACTACTCTTCAGGGACCGTCACTTTGTAGTAAGCAAAATAACAACACCACAAGTAATAATAATAGAAAAAGCACAGAGTGGCACCTTTTTCTAACACCAGGCAATGACAACTCTGGCTGGCCCAGTTAGTACTATTATTTTTAGGTATGATGCATTAAAAGAAGGAAACAGAATACCAAGAAAATAATTAACCAAAATCCCTGAAATTGTTTTTCCTACATGTAATACACACATGAAATCCAAACGAGCTAATTTTTTAAAGACAGAGTTTTAAAGCCATGAAGAAAGAGGGTGCAAAGTTTGCTAGGTGTTCCATCAAGCACACACCGTGCCTGAAAAACCTCCGACACAGAATCAAACTTTTTCAACGCTTCTCTCCATCATGACACTAAAATGCAATCAGCATTGTGGATTAATCCAGAAAAGTATAGTCAGGAAGGCCAGAGGCAGCTCTCATTTTGCAATAGCGTAGTCTGAAAATATTCCATGCTTGCATATTTTATCCATATGCCTCACTCCCACGTCTAGTCTATACATTTTTTTCATTTGATAGAGGGATATTAAATTATCTACTGTATCTTTTTTTTTTCTAAATCAAATCTTTTGAGAGTTATAGGTAACTAGCAAAAACAAGATTCTTATTTATAACCTCAAGCTAGTATTTAATGCAAGGGGGAGGAGGGTACATTATAAAGGAAGACGCTCAGGAAAAAAAAAATTAAAGTCCTATTGGCTAGGGGAAGCTCTTCGCCACTGAACAGACTACAATGCCATCTACTGGGAAAGTCAAGTTCAACTTCACTTTCAACAGCAAAGCTAGTTTAAAGGCTGACAGATGTAACTGGAGAGACATCCAGTCCTGTAGCCTTCACTGTTCAAAAAAGATAAGAAATATATATCTATATAGTTGTTGAAACATCAGTTCCTATTATAGATCATTATGTTCTTCCTCTGAGATCTCCTCCCAGCATTTTGCTTCTTAATTTCCAGCAAAAGCCTCTCTTCCTCAGCTCCTTCCAACTACTCTGAGGAACAAGTTAACAACACCCAGAAAAATAATCACCAGCAGCGAGCGACCTTGGGGTCCTTTTCTGCAATCTCTAGCTTGTGATTTTCACAAGCAGTTCGTGTTAGCATTAGCTCTGCAAAAGATTTAAAAAAAAAAAAAAAAAAAAAGGTCTAAAATCACAATAGGAAAAGCAACCCCCCTGGTCAGGGCAGGTGAAGAAGAGCAGAAACACAGACCAAGCCCCTGATTTCCTAAAGTCTCTTTTTATATGTTCTTATGCTGTCGGGGATGCAGCCCCTAAGGTATCTTCGGGGGAAAAAAATTAAAAAAAAAAGAAAGGCAACGAAAGACTGCCGAGGTTTCATGAGCCGTTCTCACGTGTCCACCAGCGTGTCCTTTGCTCGTCTGCTCACTTCCCTTTCATTCTGGCTGGCTGGCTGTGTGATGTTTAAAAGTCAGAAATGGAAAGGCTGCCAGGCCACCATTTCCCACTCTTTCGCACTGTGAAGCTACCCACGTGAAGGAAAGCAATATTTAAGAAGGGACTACACCCCCAATTAAATAAAAATGTTTTTCCCGGGGACTAACGACAAGGAAGTTCCTACCTAAAAGCTGCTGCCCATATTTTCCAAGTCTAGATACAGCCATAGCTAAAGAGCATGGATTCTCAGCCTCCACGCTGTTGACATTTGGGGACAGATCATTCTCTGTGGGAGGGGGCCGTCCTGGACATCGTAGGATGGAGAGCAGCGTCCGCGGGCTCTACCCATGCCATTAGCACGCCCCCAAACACACTGTTATGACAATCAGCAAGGTCTCCAGACGCTGCCAGATGTCCCCTGGGGAAGGGGAGGGACAAAACCACTCCCTATAGATAGAAACTATTGAAGAATACTAATTTCAATGTTCTGTAAATCAATCATCATACGATTCTCTATCTCGCTTTGATGCGTGTTGATAACATGAAATATTTTTAAAAGACTATGGTAGAATTGTTGTGAATGGGAGAGTAACAAGGTCCATTCTATAAATTCTTTAACTTCGAGGCTAATCAGGGCTCCTGACCTTTCCAAAGTCCTCCCTTACAAGTTCCGGTGGGGGAGCTCAGGGGGAAGGTTGACTCATGGATGGCAGCTGCCAGCTTTGCCCCCAAAAGCAAAGGGGAAAAAATTGCCATTGTAACGCCATCTCCAGGCAAGCAGGGAGGTTTAGATGGAGAAAGGGAGAGAGGACTGGAGAACTGTTTTATTCAAAGTGTTTAAATTAAGGGGTTTCAATATTCAAAGGTGAAAAGTAAACTGAAAAATAGGTGATCTTTAAATATGAACTAATTTTCTCCCTAAAATAGAAAATCCGAAGAGGAAGGTACAACATTTGAATTTCCAAGTTAGTGACATAATTCAAAACTTCATTATGGAGTTTTTAAAAATGATCACTCTGTAAGAAGAAATGAGCTTGAGATAAAGGTAGAAAGAGAAAGGGGAGTTTTGGGGAGACATAGACCTTCCATTGAAGAGGTAAGTTAAAATTGTAGTCAAGTTCAGGCTTAGAGCAGTGGAGATCTGTATTAACCTGAAACACCTCCAACTAGGAGTAAAAACCTTTCAAAGTCCCATCCCGGGAGGTGTGTGTGTTCTCCATGTACATTTCTCCAACAGAACATGGAATAACTTTGCAGTAACCAATCTGCTGTATTAGATGTGCATGGTCTATTTATTTCCATTGCTTTTTACCATCTATGGGAATATCAAAGTTGGCTTGGTAGGAAGTTTTCAGTCGGACAGTAATCTTTCTATAGGACTCATGCTGAAAAATTTAAACATCTGTCTCTGCTCCCTGTGTTTACCAACACTTTGATGACAACAGGGAAGAGCAAAGAGAAAAAAACACATTTTTAACATTTGACATTTTCTAATATTCAGAAATCTTGCTTTTTCTCATCGCAGGCAAAGGGTATGCAGGATTAGGATGGAATTGAATGCAAAGCAAAGCATATTCACTCTTCCAGAATTCACTGACTGGTAGCACCTTCTGTAATACTGGTGGCTTTTGTGGAGTGTTCTTTCTTTAAATGAGCTGGACCACACATACTCATTCAGAGCGAGTCTATAGATGAACTGTCTCCGTGTTTTTA
The DNA here is from genome assembly GCF_041146395.1 of Eulemur rufifrons. NCBI lineage: Eukaryota > Metazoa > Chordata > Mammalia > Primates > Lemuridae > Eulemur > Eulemur rufifrons. Next base: position 13,380,663 of record NC_091005.1, on the reverse strand, counting down.
AAGAAACTCAGCTTGTGCGGTCTGCTGCTATCACAGAGCAACAAGGAGCTATTTTCACATCTCATTCACATAATGGATGGGGCGACAGGGCAGAGCCAACAAGCCCCCTGGAAAGCATCTGGTCTGTCACGACATGCCAGAGCATTCTCGTCTGTTTCTGTATTGAGCTTCCTAAACTGAGCTAGATCTCCAGGGCAGCGTTCATGGATTACGTCGATTTGGACCCAGTGGAGAACATTCACACACACGCTTCCTGCCCTGCCCGTCGTTACTGCTACTCTAAGCAAGTCCTTGAAGTCCAAAGAGAAAATATCTGTGGCTTATTGTTCCACTTTTAGCTGTTTGGGAAACACTGATGTTATTAACCACACTTTTAAATGTCAGCATCTTTACATAATCTAGGTATGTGCCAGAGCTCCCACTACTGAGTTGGCACATTTTTTTTTAAACTATCAGTTTTTTTAAAAAGCTAGCCATTCCCTGTTAAGACCGTCCAGGTGTGTGTCTAAAGGATTTTTCTTTCCACTCTCTGCAAATATTACCTGAGCAGTGTCCCCTAAAATCACTCACACCTTGCCCCACAGCCCCCCTGCCTTGGACTCCACAGAGAGATTTCTGTGCACAAAACGCTGGTGGAATCCGGCTTCTTTCAGTCTCTCAACTTTTATCGTCAGTTGCTAAATTAGCTAATGATTAATTAGTTAATGTTTTCAAAGCACTTGGAAGATGAAAAGTACCGCTAAGTGCTAAGTGTAAAACAGCATTAGTTATTCTACTCCGCAAAGACTAATTAGCTTTAAAAAAAAAAAAAAATGTTCCCCCCAAACTGATCAATAATGTTTCTGGTATTATAGTAGGAGTGTGTGTCCTGTAGATCACTAAGACCCACCTCACGTTTTAAGGGGTTTTATGCCCCAAGACACGCAGAAATCCTGACTGAGGTTTATTGCTTGGTAACCTCTTGGCTTTCAATGTGGCTGGAGTCGGACTAGTGATGTCATCTATATAAAAACGCAGCATTTTTGCTGTCAAAAAAAAAAAAAAAGCTTTAAAGGATTATTTAACAAAGCTAAAGGTAAAGAACTAAACTCTAGGAAAGTGGTACAGAAACATGATCAGTGAACTTATATTTAAGAAGAATTAAGCTTTTAAAGTTTTTTTTTTTTTTTTTCCTTCTCTAAAAAGCTCTTTAACGGTGGTTCTCCAGGTGGCCTCGGAATTTATTGTGAGATTTCACTTTGATGGCTGAGTCCTCATGAGGACTATTATGTCAATAATTTCTACAGCAACATTTTATTCCAGGTACAGAAATGACTTAGAAGATATGAGCCAGGGTCTGGAAATTCCAGGATCCTACTTTAAATTGCCCACACCAAGCACTACGGAATGAAAAAAGATAGCTTTCACCGTTTCTCCCCTTTCCGGCCCGATTTAACGCACGGACCTTTTGGTAAGATTCTTAGATATTGAGTGTGTCCCAAAAAACTACCCGAAAAAGTTGAGCATTTTGTTTCTTCCACCCACTTTCGAAGACTTAAATAATGTAAAGTTACTCGGAAACTGTGACGCTGAAACAGGCAACTGTGTACTTGGAGGCTTGTGAGACATTTGTCCCCTTGGTACAAACACATACTTGTCCCTGCCGTCTATCAGTGGGCCTTGGTCATAAGCACTGCAGATTTGGGTATATATATATATTTTTTAATGCCTGAGAGTATTATTTTTAGCAAGGTTTAAAAAACCATAGTCTTTTAGATGAAAAATACTACATGATTTCTGTTAGTTTAAGGCTGAATAGTTTTTTTGTTTGGTTTTGTGGGGTTTTTTTTGAGGAGAGCCATTCAAAACGATACGAAGATGCTGATTTTTGAGAACATCAAGCTTCAAATAAACACTATTAATATGTCACTCTCCAACTATGCAGGATTAACAAATGAAACCCTACATACTTAATAAGCCATAGAGACAGCTCAGCTTAGAAAATACAAAGTTAAGCTAAACAAAAGGAATTTTATGCACAGGAGCATATGTTCTTTATGTATTCAGTTACTCCAGGAATGAGTCTAGATAGTGCACAAACACAATAGCCCAGGAGCCATATATATGTATGTATGTGCATATGCACATATTTAAAACATGTACATGATATCTACATACAATCACACACAGCGCATCTACATAAATCAATCATTTACATTTAAAAAAACAGTGACATATGCACAAATTCCTGGAAATGAAGGTTTGCTACCAACCTCAGCGTGAGCCTTTCTTATGTGAACAAAAATACATCCGCTAGAAAAGCATAGTAAAATTGCTTGAAAACACACACAAAATGGGTGTTTTGGAAAAGTGTAGCCAACCACTAGATGATTTCTTCGCAATTTCCTAAGTGTTTATAAAAAAAAGCAGACACCTGAAATAATGTGCACATAGATGCAATCCATCCCCTAGAAAACTGAGTATGAACAGGGGTACAGAAGGAGAAGGTGCTCAAACCAAGGGCAAATCTTACTTCCAAGGTCTATGTAAGTGAGGGGGATACTAAATACAGGACAAGAGAAGGCGACAAACTACGGGAAAGCTACGCTTTTGATGGGAAGGAGAAGTTACTTTGGAAATTTCAAGGATTATTTAAAATTCTTATCTAAATCAAGTTCCCTCCTGAATTTCTTTTCCTTATAATTGAACAAGTGTTAAACTGTATCGGGCTGTCACAGCTGTCCCGATACACGAACCGCACGTATAGTAACAGCTTTCGTTACACATTTTTGTGGAGTAGTTTCCAGCACACTGTGATCAGAGCTTGCATATTTTTATACTACTTGCATACTGAAAATAAACCCAACACTTGAGATTATTTTTCTCCTAGTGTATCTGCCATGTATGATTTCTGGAAGACAAAGGGGCGACTGTGATTTCATACCTACTGATCTGAATACAACACCTTCTTTTAGGTTTGTATATTATTCTCAGAGTTTGGGTTTTAGAAATATAGTTATGTTGGGTCCATAAAGAAGTCCTGAAAAACTGCAGCTTAATCCAATTATGAACCGTGGGCCAGACGCTAACGCAATTTTTTCCACTTTCAGAACATCTTTATGACGACATATCAAATATCCAAATATTATATGGGTGTGCGGAGGCCAAGCCACATTATTTGGTCAGAGCTGTTAACAAAAGGAACGTGCAAAAATCATGTAGTCAGGACTTTTAATTAAATTGTTTGTTTCAAATGCAGAAGCCCTGGTTCATTCAGCCCTGAGTAACAGTGGTGCTTCCAACCACAGGTGACTGTTTCCAAAATGACCACCGTTCACAGCTTCAGTTATTGCTTTCAGAAATATTACATATTTGCAAAACACAGAAATTCAGAAACACCTTTATTTAAACTGGAATAAACAGATTATGCTTCAGAAATAATCTACAAATAATCATCTTCCTGCCTAAGTCAAAAATGATTGTGTTTGTCTGAATAGTTTTTGAATTAAATATCCACACACTATTGTTTCAGAAACTATAAAAGAAATGATAGTCATCTATTGCTTATTGTCCTTTTTCCTTAGAATTAGATCTATAATTAGCTGCAAATGCCTTATCTTCTCCCAAATCACCACAGTGCACACGTTGTCTAAATTTTGTCTCTTGTTGTTCAAGCCCTCTAAATTAGTAGATTCGAAATTAGCCAGTTACAGCAATGCTTTTCACTTTAAATTTTAATAATAAACAGAGACATCTCCTTTCTTTTTTTTCCCCTCCAGACCCTCCCTCTCTTCTGAAAACTGAAGGCTTCTGCTGAAAGGATTGAAAATCTGGAAAGAGTTTGGGGTGGACTGGCCAACCCCCTTTCATTTCCTTCAGATGTTTACAATCTAGCACCTTTCTGAAGACAAAGATGGGAAAAAAGCTATTTTTCCCTTTGACTGAAGGGTGAGACAGGGGGGTATTAAAAACTGATCAATGTAATTTTTTTCTCAGAAGTATTTGCACATCTGTGAAATAATGTAATTTATTTAAAAAAAACTTTTTATATGACATTCATGATTATAGCCTGATCTGGAGAATTATTCAAATATAAAATGAAATGTTCAAAAACTAGCTGTGCTAGGGATGGCTGAGTTTACCCCAGCTGTGCATCCAACTTATATAATTCTATTAAAAGTCTAAAAATGAGCCTTTCTAGATTGCGCTGAATCTCTGCAAAGGGGAAATGGTGTTTGCAAAGCAAGCGTGATGATCTACTTCTGTTTGTTTCATTTTCTGTGGATCAAAAGCCTTTGGAGAGCTAAAGATGCTCCCACCAAACTGTTCAATCACAACAACCCAAAAAGGTGACACGGGAAGGGTGACAGGGGAATAACAGAAATGTCCTGTAAAGCAGATTGTATTTTATTATCACAGGGTGGAGGAAAATCTGCAACTTAAAGGAAGGTTACAGACCTTCAAAGTAAACTCTTCTGTTTCAGAGAAATTGCTGGAGATATAATGTGAGCCATCTGCCCTGGGCAACGCTGCCTGCGACTTTGACTCCCAGACCTCCCCACGCACACATCGGGGCCCAAAAGCAGCCAGTGCACCACTGACTGAGGGAAATCTGCCCTCCAAACGCACAGTTTATAAAAACGAACTTTCCCTAACCAAGTGTTAGAGGAAAGTCTTCCTTCCCATATACATGCCTTTGCACCGTCACCACTGAATACATTTGCCTGTGAGAGAGGAGGAACTCAATGTCCTATTCGCCCAGTGCAAACCCATCCTGCGTCTCACATAATTCCTTCAAGGTAACAAACAGGCAATGCTATTTAACAGAATTGGAGCCCAGAAAATAAAAGCTAACTAAATCACTTTGAAGTTACAGCTAGAAACCCCATACTTCAAATTCTGGTATACTCCCTGCATCTCCTATGGTTAGTAAAAGGCATTTCGCAAGCATTTATTTTCAATTAAAGGTTTAAAAACAAACCAGGATTCCTTTATGGATTAATATGATCAGATTTTTAAGTAGGAAGAAAAACACAATTCTCAATCATTTTAGGGTACCCATCAGCAGTCGGTTGATCTCAAAAAAAAAAAAAAAAAAGCTCATGTTAGAAAGAAAGGGATCTGCAGTTGCCGTTTTTAAAAACAGGAGCAAAATAAGGGTGAAGATATTGTTTCTGCCGCCTAAGACAGACGGACTTTAATAACACTTAACAGAATGATGCACATAATGATCTCAGAAAGCACTTCGAACGCCTCATCCATCATGCCGAGGAGAAAATGAAGCCTTCGACAGCATTAGGAATTATTCTAGATCTTGTCAGTAATTCGCGGCTCCTCTGTAGTATCACAACACCAGTGTGCGTGTGAGCGACACTGACCATTAATCTAGAGAGTTTTTTCTACGCACAACGGCGTGCTGAGAATGTATCAATTGTTTCACAGAGAAATGGCACATAGAAAGCCACACTAAATAAAACAAGCAAAAACCGGGGAGACAGATGGGTAGCTAAACAAACAGTGTGTTAAGAAATCAAAATGTTTTCTATCACTACCAGGGGAAGCAAAGCAACATCCTTAGTGCGTGGGCTAGGTGAACGGGAAACTGTGAATGTCCTGGCTGAAGGACCAGACTGTCGCTGATTAAAAAGTTTCTATAAAGTTGCAACATACTGTCAACATCCTTCAGTAATAAGCCCTTCTGTGATGAGACAATGATGGGTTTCTCGTCCCCACGAAAGAGGAGCACAAAGAGGTCTACTGTCTGCCTTCAGTCAAAAAGTCAAGTGAGCACCTGGCTTGCTTGTTTCACTCACTAGAAAGTTCTCCTAGTTCTCATTTCCAAAAATGAGGTTGAGGGGAAAGACTAAAGTTTCATAAAATAACCAGCTCATTCACAGACTTTCCTAGCTTTGACAGTGTGTCAGTGGCAAAACAAATTTGACCTCCCAGCCCTCACGATAAAACAAGCAACAGATTTTGGCAGCACCTTCCTCGAGATGAAGTCTGTTCTTTCTGGGACGGTCACCACTGTAAAGTACACTGTACTCCAAAGAAAAAAGGTTTGTAAATATTTGCAAAAATCAACTCTTAAAACATCCGTCTGAGTCTACTCCAAGTCAATTTCCATACGGGTAGGGGAAAGATGAAAGCTAACTGGGTGTCTGGTTTATGATACATTCAAACAGTTTAAACCTAAAATCAGACACTCCACACAGATGTATTTCTGGGAAGTTCTGGGGGCGACTCGACAACCACAAAAAGGCAGGCTCTTGTCAGATGGAATGAAGTGAGCGCTTCTTTATAGTGGATGAATTGGATCAGGGCCGAGAAGGAACCAAAAAAAAAAACAAAAAATTACACAGGTGAGAAAATGTAAACACAGACTAATAGTAAGAATCAATACGTCCAAAGTTTCCTAACGTAGCATGCAGGCTTTTCTTTTTTTAACAGTTAAGTAAGTTGTATAACTAAAAACAGGCCAAACCACTTAGAAATTGGCATTCGGTAGAAACAAGAGTACCATTTCATTTTCAACACTCAGAATATGAAACATTTAAAAAAAAAACAAAAACTTTTGTGCCCCTTTGGAATGGCGAGCAAATTTCAAGAGAAGATGTAAGTGCTGAGTATTCACTTTAAGGTTGGGCTACTTGACCCACCTCCCTACCCCCAGCTGGAGAGCAGAGTTTATTATTCACAAGCAACAAACTCAACAGCAGGAGAAAAGCAGAGCTCCCAGCAAGTAGATGCTGCCTGGTCCCTTCCTTCCCTGTCTCCACTGGCACACCTTCCTTCTTCCTTTCCCTGCCCGAAAGCTATAAAGCAGAAATGTCACCAGGAGCATCACCGAGCCCTGGCAATGGACAGATATTTACACTGAATAATGCTCACGTCAGGAATGAGTAAAACCAGGTTTAAAATTGAGGTTTTCACAAAATAATGAAGAGGAAATGTCACGCTAGCAGCAGCCACAGCATAAATTGTGCTTATTCATTCATTACCCTTTGTCCCTCCCCTTCCCCCCGATGGAAACATCATTTTTATTTTTCAAATCCACGTGCACGCTAGAGAACATGGCTTTGGCCATAGTTGTCGCTCTCTCAAAACCTGAGACGAGAGATCAAAATTATTTTTAAAGATTATAAGACAATCAAAATAATGTGTGAGAACACATTCCTCCTAGACTTCAATTCAAAGAGAAAAGGTAACTAGGATTCCCCAAACAAAATTACCCGGAGCTTTAACTTTTACTTTATCTAATTGAACCACAGAGAAAATATCAGCTAAAAATGTCACTTGCTGAACAGTAAATACACACTGCTGGTGGCAGAGGAGCCGGAGGAGCGAAAGACAAATGTTTACGTTTCAATTGTTCCGATGCTGATCCTGAAAAGCATCACAGAAGAACACTCGAGAAGGTATCTCAGTGGGCAGCCTTCCAGGTGGGCAGATGTCAGGGAAGGAAACCATGTTGGGGCGAATGGTCACTAGGAAACAAGTCAGTGAGGATGGGGTCGGGTCCACCTTGGCGGTCTAGTTAAGGTACAGACAGATTTCAGACTGAAAAAACCCAGAAAGATCCCTGTTTTCCCTACTGCCCTCCCCCCCCCCCCCAAAAAAGCCCCGTAAACCTCTGCTGTCTGGCAGCAAGCCTGCGTACTCTCTAGCGCTGAGATAAAGACCCAATCTGCTCATCAAACACCTCCAGGCTCCGCCATCTAATAGGAACAAATTGGCAATGACTGCCCAAGCTAGTAACACAGGCCCACTGATTTGTAGATTGATACGGATGCCTAATGATCCCCTTGGGCAGATCAATAGTAACAATCCTCATCCCTGCCTTTCTTCTTTATTGGCATGGAAGACGAAGGCGAGGAGAGAGCAGGACTTAGAGGAGGCCACAGTGCTACCTGGGGACAGATGGAGATTAAGGATACAGGTGTTGATGGGGAGGAGGGAAGCTGCTCCAGACCAGCGCTCCAGAACTTTCCTCTGTCTTGATTCCTTCCCACGTATTTGGCAGGCAAAGGGTGTAAGAATAGGACACAATATGCTTTTTCTATTAATAGCATCCGTGCGCGACATTCAGTGAGCCCCAGCGTAGAGTGAGCACAGCTGCCTTCGTCTGGGAAAGGCAAGAGAAAGGATGCAAGCCCGAGTGCATCTCCAGGATGATGAACTTGGCGGAAAGAAAATGCCAGAGATGTGGATGACAGCGCATGAAAGGAGGCGACCACAGGATGCTGCATCTTGGGGAAACTTAGGCAAAATGAACTTGAAGTCCCCATGATCAAAGATGGGCAATAATGAGTGGCATTGTTTCAAATATCACAAAATAAGAGGCAAGGGGATTTATGCACCGTATTGTTTGAACGTGCTTAAAACATGCTTCTGCCTCCCTGACCCCAAACTAGTGGGGGGCCACCTAGTGCTGTACCCTTCACCCTCCTCCTCTAGTGCAGTGTCCTAACTCAGGTTTCCCTGAGTTGACAGCGGCTCACTCTAAACACTGATTCTTCTTCCTTCTTGCAGGCCAACCCCACCCCCAGCCCCGGAGTTAGGGCTTGTTTTCCATTTGTGTATTATTCTTGTGAATAAAATTATCCAATTAGGAAATCCATTTAAAGTCCTTAACAATAACGGGAAAAAAAAAAAAAAACTAATGGAGTTGCTTTGGATTTTCTTTTTCAATAAATTAATGTTAGTGATGTTCTGTGGATTCTTAAGTGCTCATTTATATCATCAGGGTTATTGCACACATCACAATTAGTCCTAAATTTCTATACTGATCCGTCTATACCATAGCAGAGTCCACCCTCCCGAAGAAGCAGGAGACAAGACCCATCAGAAGAAAACTTACTGGCAGACAGCATGAATTTGACTTCTAAGACAAATAAATCTCAGAAGTTGAAAAACCTTTTGTAGTTTGTGTTTATATATTTTTTTTCTTTTTTTTAATTATAGGAGTGTTTAAGAAAAAAAAAAAGAACCCCACCTCTCCTCTCTTCCCCGTCTACAACTACTCTGTGCACATTTGCAGGTGTTGCATACAAAACAGCCAAAGGAGGGAGGGTGTTCAGTTTTTACTCCTGCATTCAGACCCGCAACTAGCCGCCTGAGAATATGCTTTGTTCAGCAATCAGTCTGGTTTGGTTTTGTTATTAACGGGAGATAACACCGAATGCCAGAGATGAAATTGCGTTTTCTTTATTGTCGACGGTTGAAACCTTTGCCACCCAACCGATCCAATGAAAGATTCCTTTTTTTTAAATTATTTTTTGTAATAAAAATGTTTTGAATCTTGTCCTCCTCTTTTTTTTTTTTTTTCTTTTTTTCTTTTGGGCATACTCAAAAATACAACTGAAGCTACATGAAAACCCTTGGTATCCCAGCCCACTGTGTAATATCACAAATTAGCAATCTTCTCTTTCCTGGATGTTGCCTCGTCCCTTTTAAATAAAAGCAAACGTGGAGTGGCGATAGATTTTGACACTGATGGACCCAGTAATCATGTGCACGGGAGCTCCAGCACTGACCACTTAAAATTCAAATTTCACACTAATGATAAGTGTAATCATTGCAATCATCACCACCACCACCATCACCATCATCACAATAAAAAGATGCCTTCTGTGGGCTGGTGACATCAATCAACCGTGTGGTGCACATCAGAAGCGGCGCTCCCCTCTCGCTCTCTCTCACTCGTCTGTCTTGCTGCCTTCCCCCCCCACCTCACAGCTCCCCCCCTCACCTCACCCCCACTCAGAGAAGTGATCACATTTAATTCATTGCATCATTATGTCATCTCCATACTAATCTCTGCCCTCACACCTCTGCCACTTTGACATGCAAATGAGCTAGAAAAAAGCCACACATTAATATAAAAAAGTCACAGCAATCATGTCATGATTTCCTGCCTCCCAGCCCCACAACACTCCCTCCAATCCCCACCTCTCCACACACACCACCCCCCCATCTCTCTTTCCAGCACGCTGTGCTGGTGATCACAAGAAACAACAGCAATCTGTTGAAGATCAGACGCTAAGACAGGGAGGTGGGGAGAAAGATACAACACATACACGTGTCAGCAACGCGGCCCAGGCAGTCCTATTTGCATATTCACATGAGTTCCGTTCTCAGATTGCTTAAGCAGGGAAGAAGTTAGGGAGCTCCCCCACCCTCCTCCCCTCCCCGATCCATAAAGAAACAGCTACTGAGAAGGAAGGAGAGGGGGAGACCACACGAATGCAAAGGGAAAGAGAGAGAGAGAGAGAGAGAATATGAGAAGGAAGGAGGAATGGAGAGAGAGACACACACGCAGAAAGGGACAGAGAGAAGGAAGAAAAGAAAAAGAAAAGAGAAGAAAAGAAAGGCTGTCCACATCTACCTTACCTCAGCTAGCTTGCTTTCTGTTGCTCTTAAAAAGAATTCCCTGTGGTTCCTTTAGAATTTTTGAGAACCATCCTTCAGGGTTTTTAGTTCTCTCTCTCTCTCTCTCTCTCTTCCTCCTCCTCCTCTTTCTGTGTTGTGACTGGGTTTATAAAAAAAAAAATAAAAAAAGACAACTCCATGTTAAGCCAGCAGTCAAGGAGGCATCATGAAGTCCAGGGCTGCAGGGGGAGGGTAGGGAGGAGGAGGGTCACAGCTTAATGCTTTACAAAGGAGAACCTGGAGTCTCTGTTTTAAAACATCCCTCTCACATAACACCGACTGACAAAGGCAAAAATATACGTCCTAGATGTATACAGAGAGACACATGTACATTTTCACCAGTAACCCACGTGTCAGAAATGTTAAGATTGTGATGCAAACAAATGTAGGAAAATTATGAGTCATTCTGAAAACCCCACTGTGGATCCACTTTGCTGCTCCCTGATTGCAGGGGGGGGGCGGGCAGCTCAGGGGGCCTTTATTTGCTGAATCACATTTGTGGCAATACCTGGGTAATCAGGGACCAGCTCGAGATGGGGCTTCAGCTACTGCAATGAATTTCCCAGCTTTGATCAGTTTTCACCAGTACTTTCGTGGTAACGAAAGCGTGTGAACACATCCACAAATTCTCTGGCTTCCTTTGCCTTGCAACAACTAAAAAAAAAAAAAAAGAAGAAAGAAAGAAAGAAAAATTGCAATTAAATATAGATAGGCAAGTTAAGATCACTAATCATAATAGCTCTCTCCACAGATTCCTTACGAAGTACACTTGGTATGAATTAAAAACATAGAATGATGGGTGAAAAATGCACCTGATTTTCTATCGGCCTCCTGTATAATATTATCCTAATTGACTTTATTAGCTCCAGTGAAATGTTACTGTCCCTCCAAGGAACCTGCCTTGGAAGACAAGCAAAATGCTGCAGCATTGATGAACAGCAGCTGATGCAAAGAAATTAAGTGCTGGTCTGTTAAGTGAAAGGAATAAAAACATGTGCAAAATACAATGAATGGCATAGAGTTTAATTCCGTTTCTCAACCTGTTCGTTTCAACTAGCAAAAGACACAAAGACATTTGATGTCATGAGAAACTTTAATAGGAATATCATTCTAAAAACTGACCAGAGGGATGCTTTTTGCAAATTGGTTTTGAACATTAATCCTAAACTTAAATATCATGAAATATGTTTCACTGCGAAAGAGGAGGGGGAAACATTTTTACGGTGAAGGTACAAGCCCCTTAAAATGTATGCAAGTGAACATTCAGTAACTGATATGGATGTTATAAAAAGAATGATTATAAAAGCAATGTAAAAGTAAGTATCATAGCGTATCTATGTATCATGCACAAAGACCCAAATGTGGGTCATTATCTAAATCACAGCACATATATCATATAAGAGAATACCATAATGTATCTACAATTGACCTTGCAGTGGAAGGAAGGAAGGAGTTAAAAAGATGTTAGCCTTCACACTAATATAGAACTTGAGGGTCAGTTGTTGAGGGTGGGTTAAGGAAATGCCAAAATAAAAATTGTTTCTTTATTTGAAACAGAACTCTTGGCAGACACACATTAGAAAAATTAATTTCTCTGTGTCTCTCGGACAAACTATGAAAAGAGAGATGTTTTGTATTCATGACCTGAATTCTAAGAGGAGTGAGGGGAAAAGGTAATTTTAAGAATCTGACCCCAGTGCACAAGTTTATAGCTCTGGATCCAAAAATGATGAAAAGCGTCTATGACAAGACTCATCAATGAGGCCCTGAAATAAAGAAAAAGAGAAAATAACCAAAACATGAGACCCAGGAACACTATATTTCAATATTATCATATGAATTAAATGTAATCTTTGAAGCGACTAGTCCCTGGGGTCACATATTAGGCCTTTTCCCCCTACCCTACCTCCTTTTTTTTTTTTTTTTTTATTTAATAGAGGTCACCCAGGCTGAAAAGCAAAACCCAAATGAAAAGCATCTTCAGTGTGCTTATAACATGAGCTGCAAGGGGTCAGGCGGCGTCTTGTATGGCCTCATAAAAAATACATAACCAGACAGCCTAATAGTATTTCTTTGCATTCATTTTTGGTTGGAGACTGGGGGGGTGGGGGCTGGGGAGGAAAAAGGGTTGATGTTGGTAGCTATGATGGAAAAGAAAAAAAAAAAAAATCAAAGACAGCACCAAAAACGACACGTTTCAAAAGAGGATAGTTAAATCATCTTTTTCTTTTGTGAAAACATATTAAGCCCAATTTGAAACTGCAATTGATTTATACTATTCTATTGATTTACACAATTCTAAAGTGTGATTGATCTCAATTTTTTTAAGACAGTAAAAGGTATATATATCTATGTATGTATATTCCTTTCGGCTAGTCACGTTAATTGGAAGCTTAGCTATGTGCGGGGTCCCCTCCCAGTTCATCTTAAATACTCATTTAAATATAGATCTATCCATGACACTTATTTTGGATGATTTTTAAAACTGAAACACATAATGAAGGAGGGAAAAATACTGATGGGTTTTCTGCTTTAACAGCACAGACAATGTAGGCAGACATACATTCTGCGGAAGAGGGAGGAGCAGTTTGGGAAATAGAGAATGGTGGGGGGAGAGAGAACCAAACAACACAACTGGACGACAAATAAAAATAAACAGCTCTAAATGCTGGGGAGATGAGAGAAGCACTAAATATATTCCTTCCCCTCCCCCTCGCTTCTTTCCTCCCAAATACAGCCCAGAGATGAGTGACCCTGCTGGGGGAGATGGAGGCAGAGAGGTGACCTCGCGCTAACCAGCCTGTTAGAACTAATAAGGTGTTCTCCTAAGCCACTCCACTGACATTAGGGCAGTGCGGAGAGATCGCTCTCTTTGTTACTGCCCATCCTCAGCTTGAAATTTACTACCCCTTTGCATTATTAAAGAGACAGCGCGCATCCTCTATGGGGCAGAGAAGATTTGGTGAAGATAAATAGCCCCGCATTATTTTTATTTAAATGTTATGTTTGTGCTCAGTAGTTCAGATATTAAAAATCTACGATTTTACAACATAGCCACGTGAATCATCTGCTGTTGGTGACTCCCACTGAGACAGTAAAAGAGGCAGGAAGAGAAGCCTGGTTTTATATTTTTATATTCTCTTTCCTCTCCCCACCCCTCCTCACTCCATTCAGGGGTCAAAGAACAGGAAATATTATTTGAAGGTGCCTGAGTTGGGCAGGAAGTTCAGCATGGCACGGTGTTATTCGCAGTGGGGAGTTTTCATAAATAAGTCCCTAAATAACTGAGTTTCCCATTTAGAACTTCATGGCTCTTAATCGTGGCAGAGAGGTGTAAACTTTTAGGGTTTTTACGTAATATATTTTAAGGATGTGCTTTAACGTTCCCATGATAATTTAGTTTGCCTGAAAAGCCAGATATTATCAGGTCTTGGAGGGATGTGGAAGACAACAGAATCCACGTTCCATTGAGTCCCTCCAACTGCGGTGCAGAGATGCTTGCCTCGTGACATACCCCAAGAGCATCAGTTTTCAGTTACAATTTTAAGCAAAAGTCTTCTTGAATGGCTTCAATAAATACATAAATCAATAAATATATACTGAACGAACAGTCAACAATCAACCAATTGAAGACACCCAAGGATCCTTTCATTATAATAATTCTAAACAATCATGACCAAAGCAACTTTAGAAATGGACACATGTCTTGAATGAATTGTACTGGACTGATCTAAGATCACATACTAGGATAGACTCTGAATCTTCAGGCTAAATTTGGAGTCATGATTTAAACAAATTATTCCATGTTATTTCAGAAAAATTTTGTTTATGCTGAACATCTGCACTAAGGTACCCTCCAAATTCTTCCATCATTTTGTAAACTTGTTTGGTCAATAACTCTCTTGCAATAAATGGCTCATTAGTTCAGGTTCAATACCCTTCATTACAAAGTGATTTCCATGGAATAGGTATTTACTATGATTGGACTGAAAGACAAATCGTTAAAATTGGAATATCAGTTTATCATAAGAGAGCACATTAAGAATCAACATCTTCAAGAGACATCTAAAAAATAATTGGACAGGCTTCCTTCTGCTGAAGAACAGCTTTAGAACATAATGTGTGTTGTTGAGTGAATTAATTGGTAAGCTACCAGTTAAAAACCAGAACTAGGACTACTTTGCTTGCTTTGTACAAGGCACAGGACCACTATTTGGTCCCAAGCAGGCAGGTGGCAAGATGCTACATGGTTCTGTCAAAACATATGAACGGTGCCTCTGAGAGCCCCAAGTCCCATGCTCTGGCCCTGGCTCAGCCACGAGGCTACTGAATGAACTTGGAAATATCACTTCACTTCTCTTGGCTCCCGTGTCTGCATACGTAAAATGAGTGAAACATGGAGCTCTTGTCAATAACATGTTCCCACTTTGTTACATAAATAAATGAAATAATAATTGAAAGACCTTTTTTCTTTTTGAAATGGAAGCCTTCAAAAGCCTCCAACTATAAGTGGCGTGAGCACGAGGTAAGTGCTGCTAAGATGAGCGTGCTCTGGATGTCCGGCCGGCCACCTGGGGCCTCAACCATCATATGGTCTTAAGTTATCCTGCTCAAGGTCATGTGGAGTGTGATGCATAATCCTCATGGACCTTTGGTTAACACCAGAAACCAGTAAAAAAAAAAAAAAAAGGGGGGGGGGAGAACATATTGAAATGAAGCTTCATGAGGCAATTAAAATAGTAATAATTGTGCCAAAACTGCCTCAAGATGTTCGTAGGATATATTCATCTGATCAAAATTCTTATGTATCAATATATTTCTATTACTTAAAAAACATTCAAATTAAATGTACAAATATACACATACAGACATATATATATACGCATGCACAGAACACATACAATTATATCCTATTTGGCTTTTCATGGGAACTTTTCAGTCAATATGGTTTCATTAGAGAAGGGAAACCCCAAACTGTCCTGATCTCATCATTTAAAGTACAAATACAAAAATTAATTTTATAGCATAAAATCTAAGAATTTCAAATATCACATTAGGAAAGCAATTTTTGCCTTTTTATGCTAATCCACATTTCAATTCCAAAACTGCATATGAAAATAAGGCCATTTTCTTAATTTAACGTTCACATTTTTTTCTTTCACAATTTCTTTTATGTAAATTTTTTAATTATTTATCACACATTAAATGAAAAAAGGCAAAATCTGTTTACAAATGCCATCGTTAATGACTGTTAAAGTAAAATTATAATATCAATATAATCGTTAATAATGTACTAATCTAAGATAAAAGTTTTCACTTAAAATTATCTCTTTGTACCATACAAAAATGATGAACTGATTTTTAAAATTCCTCAGAGGGTTGACAAGATTATAAATTACTATGAAAATGGTCCTTGGGTCAAAAAAGGTTGGGAAATGCTGATCTCTGAGGTCTACTTGAGCTCTAAAATTCTATATTTTAAATGAGACATCTCTGACTTTTCTAAATTAGTGGAAAGTAAACTTACAGAGACTGCCAAATTCCCCATCTCTCTCACTAGACACTCATTTCACCTAAAAATATAACATACCAAACCTAAAAACTTAAACATATGAAAATCTGGAAACGGGGAAAATAGATAAATGCATTTAAAATGTGAACTTATCCGCAGTGTCTTATCTTTCCACATTATCTATTTTTGCTGGGTCGGTAATTTACTTTATTCAACATGTCATTTGAACTTAAAAGCTTGCAAGAAAGTATCCTCCACACATTGTTGTACGCCGGTAACAAACCAGATGTAAAGTGTGCCTAGATTTCTAACCAATATTTTCAGTAGCACCATTCAAGTCACTGAGAATATTCTTTTAAAAAATCAAGCCAGTGAAAGATGCAGGAAAAGAAACAAGATCTCAAGACATCTGCATCTTCTATAGATCAGAGAAGAAGCGATGAGATTGCTGTCTAAACACAGGGGCCACTCGCGGTTACTTGGCACTTTATGGGATAGTTTGGATCTTAAAATTACATCATCTATCCAGGATTCAGGTTCCAAGAAGAACAGGACTGGACTTTAGTGATATGTTACAGAGGGGGTAACAACACTTTTCTCTAAAGAGTCAGATAATAATTGTCTTAGGGTTTTTGCAAGCAACACGGTCTTTGTCATAACTATTTAACTGCTCTTGTAGTTAAAAACCAGCAACAGACAATATGTAATCCACTGAGCATGGCTGTGTTCCAATAAAACTTTATTTATAAAAACAGGTGATAGGAAAGACTCCACCTGCAGTTTGCTGATCCCTGATCTATAACGACTTTTCTAATTATGTCTTGGAAAGATGGACTAATGGGTGGAGATGTCCAATAAAAGAATTGGAAAATCTTAATTATTCCAAATACATAAGATTTTAAATTTTTCTTTATTTTAGATTTGGGGTCTATATTAATGTGAGATCAACATGTATACACATAAGGTTTGCCCTTTCAAAGCACAGTAAATTGATATTATTTCCTCACGACTAACCCCCCGAGGAGGCAGATCAGGTAAAATTAGTTCCATTTTATAGATAAGGAAACTGAGGCTGAAAGAGTCTGACTTTTCAAAGATTTCTGAGATAGTGTCAGAGCTAGCACCGGCCTTCGAGTTTTCCGACACTCCTGATTGATTGCTCCTTCAAATTACAGTTTAAACACCCACAAACCAATGCCACAGAGTAAAACTTTACCAAGAGAATTAGGATGTTTATGAAAAACTTAGACAATCACTACAATTAGCAATAAAATTAGCTTCTTTATGAAGTACCAATTGTCATAGTTGGTAGGGTTCAGCCATTGAAGTTTCTTGTACTGAACTAAATAATTTGCAAAGTTATCTCTATCTTAAAATGTTTGGGAATCCCTATTCCTTTGCAATGAAGATAGCTTTTTTTTTTTTTCTTTTTTGAAAAATCAACTCTATATCCGGTCAGGATAGCAGATACATCCATTCACAGTGAAACTTCCTTCTATTTCAGTTCTCTTTATCTCTGACCCTTTGACGCATTCATTCACACAACATAGTCACGTGCTGCCCTGAAGTTTCACCAAATTGAAAAACCCAAACATGAAATAATCGAGCCAGGTCGATCACGATATTCCTGTGAAAGTCTTTACACTATAAAGACAAAAATCTCTCTTTTGCAGTGATAATTATCAATTGAGAGCTATTTTCACGGAATAAGATGTAGATTCTTAAGTTATTTAATAAATTGAGCTTTTGATTTGACATCATGAAAATGACAGTGTGGTAGACTAATGTGTTCCTTTAATAGTTAGCATCTAATGAGAAAAAAGCAAAAGCCAACTTAATATATAACGATAGGGACTTGCCAAATGACTTTATAGGACAGAGGGGGAACAAAGGTGTCATGGAAGGTGGAATGGAGGAAAATAGTGGGAAAATTGCACACATTAATACCGACAAGCCAAATTCCAAAGTACCTTCATCTTAACAGACCATTGTAATATTCCCATTAAGTTAATACTGAGACTCCAAATACATAAGAACTTGCAACTATTCCTCTTCAATAAAAGTACAAGATAATAGTGAAGAATTTTTCATTAAAGCACGTTTTTAAATTTCTCAATACTGTGTTTTGAGAGTTGCTCTGTTAAATTGATTGGCTCATCAGAATGATGGATCCGTGATTTAAATGCATTCAGGGTGTAAATGGAAAAATAACAAAGATAATGAAAATTATTACAATGATAATCCCATCAGGCTCAAAATCCAAAGAATCAACTTAATAAGTAAAATATCAAATACGAAAATATATTTTGCCATGATTAAATCTCCCATCAGTGCATTCGTTTCAGCAAAACATCACAGAGAACATTAAATATGCTGTTAATTTAAACTTTAATGGTTTTTATAGTAAACTTATATAGTAATCTGTAAATTTAGTTTAGTTTTACAGCTATATAAAAGCTATACACATAGAAAATTAATGCCTAATTTAATGTTTGTCCAAATTTATATAATATGCCGTATAAAATGACTAAAAATAATTTCCATCGATACCAGGAGTCGAAGAGAATTTCTTTTTTGAGAAACACCCTCCTAACAAAAGTCCAATTTGGGTCTTTAAGAGCATAGCTGGGGCTACGAAGCCCCTTCCTGTCATGAAGCTTTCTGGGCTGGAATGGAGATGGAACCAGTTTGGGCTCATGATGTCTGACTAATTAAAGATCACCTGCAGTGTGATTCTTAAGCTATCCTGGTATAGGTCTGACCAACAGCCAAACTCTTCCCCTCGCATTCCTCTCCCCCCAAGGATCCTGTATGCCTGTTTTATATTTTTTCAGCATATTTAATGATGACGTAGTTACTATTTTACTAGATTTTCTGAGTATGACCATCTTTTGCAAGTATTTTCAAACACACTCCTATGCCTCCAAATGTATCTCTTGTAATAAGGTTTCTAGAAAAATAAGATGAAATTAGGAATCGCTCTGCAACCTAAGACAAAGTCAGCTCAACGCAAATTCAATCAAGTATCTACTAGCACTTACTAGGCAAAAGACACTTAGTAATCATTAAGGATAGAGAGCAAAGCAATAGTGTTGACACCAAAATGCAGAAGCGGCTTTACGGGGGCCACATTTCATTTCCCACCCAGTGACTGTTATGATATTTCAAGTCACCCAGGGAAAAACAGTGTTTCTTTGAAGTAGTGCTGTCCGTACACATACCATGGGTTATTTGTCTTTTTAAAAAAGTACCTTAGTGATAACAGTAAGAGTTCATGATCACTTAACTATACCATGCAAGTTGCATATATTATCTCATTTAATCCTCAGAACAACTTCATGCAGTATTACCTCTATTTTAAAATGGACAAACTATAGCAAGAATGGCTTTGCATTTATAGCTTGCAAAAAATACCTAATGAGATTACGTGGTAAGATAACATTGCTACTTTTTAGGCCAAAATAATTGAATGGAAATTATCAATAAATGTAATACTTATTATGCAATGAAAAAAAATTTATAGGAAAGTTGAGTCCAAACATCTTCCTGGGCCATGCAAAACAGCCTGACCTTAATTCCCCATTTCCAGGTTACTAGCTTATTCTTCAGCCAACTTAACATAGTATTGATAGATAGAGTCCTATAGTAGAGGGTGACGATGACATTATATGTTAATTCATTAGGAAATTTGCAAAAATCTCAACATCATCACTTTTCTCTCCTCGACACAATCAGGGAAGTTTTTGTGTTTCTCATACATTCTTTGGTAATGTTCTCTGACCAAGTCTGTACATGTAAGTTTTTAATGGTGGAAAAATGTAATAAAATGTTCATCAATATTAAAACGAAATAAAGACATGAGTGACACCATACTTTCACCTAGGGCATGAGCCCCCTTTTTGTACCTCCTTCTCTAATATGCTATATGTTGCCTTTTGTAAATATAAAATTACACAGAGAACTCATATAAACATAGCATAAATACTACAAAATATACCTTTTAAAATGCACATAGGCAACCTAGACATCAACCTTGGTAATTGAGAACACTTTACTGCCTTGACCAGTTTTCAATTATTTAATATAGGTTATTCTCAGAAATGTTTATGAAAAAAATTCTGTTATTTTGACAGGGCCACATTTAAACCATCCCAGACAAGTAGAAAAAGGATGGTTGCATTTTCAAGACTTCCAGAAAAAGTAGTTCATGTTAACCGTTTATATGTCAGTTTAATTTCAACAATTATCAAATCTTTTTTTTTTTTTTTTTTAAGACCGATTCTTCCTCCATCACCTGGACTAGAGTGCAGTGGTGTCAGCCTAGCTCACAGCAACCTCAAACTCCTGGGCTCAAGCGATCCTCCTGCCTCAGCTTCCTGAGTAGCTGGGACTATAGGTGCGTGCCACCACACCTAGCTAGTTTTTCTATTTTTTGTAGAGACAGGGTCTCACTGCTGCTCAGGCTGGTCTCCAACCTCTGAGCTCAAGCGATCCTCCTGCCTCGGCCTCCCAGAGTGCTAGGATTACAGGTGTGAGCCACCGTGCCCAGCCTAAATCCTTCGTGTTTTACACCATATTAATTTCCTGTCATTTCCCCTTTTAGTGGACAAGAACTGGCATTAGACAGGAGTGGGATGGACTCAGTCATCTAAAAATCTGTATCTAATGAGAAGCTATTCAGTGCATATACAGTTTTAATCACCTCACGTTTCAACTGTTTAGACAGATGTTCTAAATGCTATCAAAATAATGTGCAAAATTCAGATGTCCTAATCACCTATTATACTCATTGACTGAAAATCTCAACAGAGAAACTTTATCAAGCATTTCTGAGGAAAGGAAGCAAGAGTTAGCATCTGCACATTTAAGACAGTTTCACATATACTTGATTGAACCTGTGTTCAAAAAAAGTAAGTTCTGTCCATACTCCAATCCTAGAGTAGGTGGTATTACACAGTTTTGCAAGAACATTGGCCTCAAATTGTTACCAAGAAATCGCATGTAGATTACTCACCGGAGTGAGCCCGTGGAGCCCCAGGACTGCAGTGGAAATATAATGATTCTGGCGTGAAAAGTTAATTCACTACTCCAGTGCTCTCCTGCCAGGTAGTTTTCTTGGCCCTCCTAAGGTTCTATTGATTTCCATTGATTTAAGTTGCTTAATTCTAAGGCGTATCTTGAAATGGACACTTCGTTGGTTTTTATTTTCATTGGTTTCAACAGAGTCTACTCAAAATGTGGCACAGAGTTAAACAACTTAAAGACCCGACTCTGGGTAATCAGACTTTCACTTCTAAAACTTAAACCTACAGTTAAAACTCCCCTGAAAACAAAATCAGTGTTTCATTTTCCTGGATCATAATTTGTGTAGCATATTGACTTTATGAAACATTAAACATTTTTGATAAAACATCAATATTCTGTTTTACATCAAAACTTCTGTGCCTATAAAATGTTACTACCACGTATTCACCCTGTTCTTTCTTTCTTTCCAATGTGATGTTGACAAAATGAAACTGGGATCTTTCTATTTCTGGCACACTGCTCGGCGACTGATACCAAAATTATGTAACTCATGCTAAAGCCTCTTTTCTCTAAGTGCCACCATCCAATTTGTCAAGTCCACTAAAGGAACCAAGGCATATATGGAACAGATGGAGAAAAGCATAGTTGAGTAGGGATGGAGAAGATATTTCAACGACAAGAACTGGAATGAGAAGAAAATTCGCATAAAAATTGGAGTCAAATATCCAGATAGGGATAGAGCTGAGGGGTTAGAGAAGAACAAAAATCAGAGAATAAACAGGAAGGACACAGGAACAGGATAGTAAAGGGAGGTAAAACCCAAGAGAAACAAAGTATGGTGGTCATTTATTATTGACACTCAACATTGAAGACAGATTTTCATCTTCGTATGTAAACTGGTCAGTGTGTGGGTTCTCTAGATGAAGGTGTCTTAACCTAGATAGATATACCTTAATAGGATCACTGATGAACCTCAGAGAATCTAACAGTCCTCTGAATTACTCTGCAAAACAGCTTTCATCAGACTCTCAAAGGAATCCATGGCCCCAAATAAGTTAAGAACCACTGCTGTACATGCTAAAGCCACTAGATATCCATCTCCCCCTGAAATGGGAGAAAAAAATCCAGTGACTTACGTGAGTGACTTCCTCTCCAGCCATCCTCATAGGTCAGGGGGCTTATTTGAATGACAGGCCACCAGCTTCAAGGGAGGCCACTCACGGCCACTTTCAATAGGATCAAAACTTCCCCTCGACTACCCACAGTGAACGCAACATGCAAATAGATACATTCAGCAGTATTTTGATAAAAATGTCCTCTACAGGGGTAGGGTAGAGCTTATAGTCAAGGAAAAGCTACCTGAAACTTGTAACATGAAGGATGTTAGCAGAGAAGCAAGAATGCATGCCACACTTACTGAGCAAGATGACAATTGGAAGCACCGAGCGTGAATTCTGCACTTCCTAATACTCAGAATAATGCAAATATGATGCTTCTGTTAGTTACAGCTAACCAAAGACATTGGGGATGTGTAGTGAGTATGTATCACTCATTCTAAGGTTGGGAATTTCTTGGGGATTAACTGACACTCCGTCTCTCTCTAGAAGTATTTATATTGGACCAGGCATGCTAGATGTGGTATTGGTTAACCTGTGTTATAGCTTCTGGTTCTTCTGTATCTTCGCTGACCATGAAATAGAAGTTCACTCAGTGGATCTGTCAGCTAAGCAAACATTCATCATCAACAATTAGCATCAGTTAATACCCATCACCTATCCACATACACACACACATCTACACACAGAAAGACGGAAAACATATCCAAAGGTTTTGAAAACCAGATGTAGAAACTGAAAATGGTACATTTCTATCAAACCAACTCAGTTATAATTTTCAGTTAAATGGTGAGCCCTGGAGTAAGCACATTCTTTTGTTTTGTGTTGCTGAAAGCACTAAAGCTCTCTTAAAGAGCTCACTTTGTATTATCTCACAACATACCTTTGAAAGGAACCTGCCAGAATAGTAGGGTAGGTATATGTCAACGGTACAGATCCATCAGCTGTTCTGCATGCCAAACCAAACCAGTTTTCAACACCATTGGCGCTCTCTCTAAAGTGTGTGCACATATTAAATGTCTAGACCTTTCAGAATGTTTGAACAAGAGATTAGCCTTGTATTTCACACACTCGGCGATTTAAAATATTCATGTGAAGATAGGATGAGTATGAGATGTTCTCATCAGGAAACATTTGATGACATCACGAAAACTCTGCTAACCTGCAAGTAATTCCTACCAGGATTTACAAACCAAGAAGACCAGAGTTTCACCAGTGTAGAAATACAGATGAAAACTACCAGGCTTTTGGCCAGCAAAACCAATCTGAATTGCACATGAAAATATTGTCGTTCAGCCTCCAAAAATCATTCAATCCTGATATTCCACATTTGATTTCTACTTGATCAGAAGCTCCACTAAGCCAAATTTTGGACACAGGTTAACTAGAATAAAAATACAAAGGACAGAGCTGAATCTACCAATCTATTTTCATCTCAGCAAAAATTTTGCCCGTGATCTGCTTTCATCTAATTCTGATAAAATGTTATTTTTATCTTTATACTTTATTATTTCTATGTCATGCTATAGCTTTGTAGAGAGAATGCAGTGATAGTTCAGGGACAGTTCTCTTTTTAAAGGTTTGTGAATTTTCAAACATTGATCATTTCTTTCTACTTTCTATAGTCAACTATTGGCCAGATTCCTTTGAAATTTTTTTTTTGTAAAAAATTTAGTTTCAAATTATATTCCAAATGGATTTGGATTTTTCTTCTTTCACTTTTCTTATCCACAAGATTTATTTACTTATTCACTGATAAAACTTCATAACCAGCCTGAAGAATCCTTAATATTGATTTCAACAGATACATTTTTATGCATTAGCAGAATCCAAGAAAATATTCTCATATTTACTTCTGGAACCTTCATACAGCTCCTCCTTTTTTATTTCTCTGTAGCTTTAATTGTTTTCAACTCTTGAAGGAAAAACATCTTACCTTTCTGCTTTAAGAATTCAAATGGAAATAGTTCAAAGATTTAAAACTGACTCACTGATATAATATAAAAATTATAAATGTCATTCTCTAAGGGTCCCAAATGGAACTATCCCAGAAATCATGACAGAAATCCTCCAAAGTTGTTAGTGGGGAAAAAAATAAATAAATGGCTTGATTTTTCTCTGCCTTAATATCCTCACTCCTTAAGGAACTATACAGCAGAGTCACTTTCTTTTTAAATAGAATCAGTAGCGTTCATGGTAAGGATTGAAGCATCTTCAAATAGGAAGTCCTTTGATATGGCATCCTGCATGTGGAACATGAGCCCAACAACCAGAAAAAGTACTGAACTGCTTCTCATGCACAAATATAGAAATTAGGAGGGGACGAGAAGAGAAGAAACGAGAAGGACATGGAATATAGAAAGAAAAGGAAGTGATCAGGCAACATGGCAGAAGCCTGAAGCCATCAGAGCAAAGGAGTCAGAAATCTCTGGTGTGAATTGGCCAAAGAGATTCCCAGAATTTGTGCATGTAACATTGATTATTGAGTTGTTTGTATCACTGCAAAGCAAAAACAAAAACAAAAACAAAAACAAAACAGTTGCTCAGACATGTCTTACGTTCTTACTCGAGTGGTTTAGGGGAAGATAGAGGCAAAGGCTGACTTCTGTATCTAGGGTGCTGTGGAACGCAGAGATTAAAAAAAGAAAAAAGAAAGAAAGAAAAAGCTAGGCAGAGCATGTAATGAGGAAACTTGGAACTCACCAGAAATAAGCGCCTGGAGCCAGGAGGGGCCATAAAACCACAAGCCCCAGACATTAATCACATTTTTGGTGAGGACTGTGGATTTCCTAGAGAACGCGTTGTTGAACCGCCCATCTAAGTCTCCAAGGACAAAGTAACTGACATCATCAGCTGACCCCTAGGCAACCTCACAGTCATCCTGTTGCTACACTTCTCTGCTAGGCTGGTATGAATCAGCAACATCCTAGCTAAGGCAAGGGAACCTCCACTGATGCATTTCACAAGGTTGATTTTGAATTGTGTACTTGCCTCCTGTGACACATATGAATTCTCCCTTTCTTTAGATTTTTAGTTCTTAAATTTCCTATTTGACACTGTGGGGGGAAAAAAGAAGAAGAAAATGTTCCGATTTGTGTTCCCTTTGGTAAAGGAAATCATTCATGAAGATGGCCTTGAACTATGAAAAATTCCAGTTGGCGCGACTGGCATAGCTTTTAACCTACAGGAAGCTCACGTTGAACCCACACCCGGGCTCCAGCCCTGTAGAGCTCCCAGGTTACAAAGTCAAGGCGGTGACAGAAGAGGAGCTTTGTACCCGAGGTACATGCCCCGCCCTGCCAGAGCTCTGCAAAGCCCAGTATGTTTCCTTTCAATCAATCTCTAGACAGAATTAGACCCTGGCTTATAGCTGAAAGTGAGAAATAAATTTATTGTGCTTTCTGTCCCATGTATTCCTTAGTACTTCGTGCTCAAAATAATACGGAGATAAAGATTCATTGTGTGTGTAAAATTGGTTTCCCAACAAATTCTGTTGCTCTTAAAATAAAAATAAGATTCCCAGGGTAAGAAAAAAAAAAAATGAATGTGCAAAAGGAAACAACCAAAGCAAGAAGGAAGTAATTGAGGAAAAAAACAAACAGTGAAGGACCATTGAAAAACAACACCCATCACCTGGCCAGCTATTTTTCCCCATGGGCTAAGAGAGTCTGATGGGTTTGAATGTGTTGTGACTCCCCTCTGGATAAAACCATAGAGGAAAGGCCCAGTTGGATGCTTGGGCTTCTCTCCAGGCAGCTTTCTTGGAAGCCGAGAATGTCAGACAGTCTCAAGTAGCAAATGGAGGGTGTGGAGCAATCTTAAGAATAGCCCAATGGGCTGGCTGCAGTTGCACGAATCCTGAACGGCAAAGGATGCCAGACTCTTATTGGCCACTGGCAGATTCTGGTCTAAAAATGGAACATTTACAGTTTCAGAGGGCAGGCTTGGATACGTATCAAGATCGAACAGAGTAAGACAAACTGTCTTGTGCTGATATAGCCAGCTTACGGGAAGCTAGCAGGAGGAAAAAAAAAAAACAGGCAGAGAGAAAAGGTAACCAATGGCCATTTGGCAAAGAGGCAACCTCTTGATTCCTGAAAAGCATATTGGAGCTCTGCCAGTGGCTTTTCCTTATTTGTTCATCGAGCCATGTATCCACCCTGCCTACCTACCTGCTATGGATCAGAAAAGAAGCCTAAGGGACTGATTAAAGAACTTTAATCAGACTTCTCCATCTCTACTTGGCTTACAGCAGAGATCAATTAAATAGCACAATAGTTGCCATATAAAACCATATCCACAATTTTTACTTCTTTTAGACCCATCCTATTTTAGGCTGACGGACGATAGTAACAAATATACAACTTAACTGTGAATCCGAGCAATTACTGAAGCAAAATAAAGCAATAAATATTTGTTGCTTTTAGAAAACAACAGGTGGACTCTACTGGTCTTTCCCCTTTACCATAATGCATCAAGGAAGAAAGTAAACACCACTGGAAAACAGGAAAACTTCTAGAGCAGTGGAGACACAGCAGCCCACAGGCTGGCTTCAAGGGTTATCTTTTTATTCCTTGTCACCTCTTCTCCTCTGAATCCATCTGCTCATATAGACGAGGAGCATCCCTGCCGAGTGAGTGGTGCTCTTGCATGGGGACCCATGGACGTGAGGAGGGACAGTGACCCCCGACACTGTTCTTGGTGTTTGTGTACACATACATCTTTTGAGACTCCCCAAGAAGTCAGTGTCCCCAGCTGATGTTCAGAACCACATATACCAGTCACAAAGGGCCACGTATTATATGATTCCATTTACAGGAAATATCTAGAAGCTTAGGTACAGAAAGCAGAATGGTGCTAACCTAGGGATGGGGGAGGAAATGGCGAGTGATCACTAATGGGTGTAGGATTTCTTTTCCTTGGGTGATAAAAATGTTCTAAAACTAATTGTGATAACAGTTGCACAACTCTGGAAATATACCAGCAACCACTGAATTGTGTACTTTAAGTGGGTGAATTGTACTGTGTGTGAATTATATCTCAATAAAGCTGTTATTTTAAAAGAAAAAAAAAATCTATAAAACCCTGACCCACCAGCAATGTACCATTTAGCCCTTCTTGAGAAAATAGCAACATCTGAGGGCTCATCAGACCCTGAAATGGTGGAGAAAATGGCAAGGATAATAAGTCTAAGGGCTCTCTTACGTATCAATGCAAATCTCAGAAGGAAGGAGACTTATTTGGGTCTTTACTGACTTGGGTTTAAATTTATTTTTCTCTGTAGCAACTGGACCAAATACTGCACTCATTGAATACTCCATGGGTCAAGTGCCTCCAAGTTAGTGGAGACCTCTGAAAATCAACACGGCAACAGTAAATTCTGCAAGCCTTAGCTAACTGGACAACTGGCATTAGTTCTCTGATTCCTGTGCTTTTGGTCATCGAATCCCTCCATCCGTTATAGCCAATGAGTTTTCAACATTGTAAGACAGAAAGGAGGCTGTAACAATCATATAGAGACAGTTCTTAAAATGAATATATTTAGCAACATTTTCTGGTATACAATACTGTCCTTTTCCTGGTCAGAAATGGTACAATGTTATAGCACAGAATGTCTTTCTTATTAAGGCTGGGGTATCTGTTGTAAGTTGCACAACATCCTCCATAGTATATGTTTTTCCATGTGGGCAGTATTTATTTGGAGTTTATCCTCTGGAGTAAATTTAAGTACCAGTAAATTGATGGTGATTTAAAAAAAATAAATACATCTAAACATTTCTTTTTAACTATGTATTACTAACAGAAGTCTTACAATCAAGGGATATAATTCTCTAGACGTAGGCATGGGGAGAGGGATTTTAGCAACAAACCTCGCAATGAAACTCCCAGCTCAAGATTCACTTTCTAGCCCAATGAAAAGACATCGGGGAGGCGGAAGGAGGGCACGTGACTTCTAAAAGCAATCTAACAGAAAGTTGCATGAATTTTACCTCCTCCTTGAGGACAAGAGGTGGGACAATAGGCAGGGTTCTCATAGCGATTTTCATTTTTCAGTCATTGTAGCAAAGCCCAACCAGTGGGATTAACATCCAGCCGTCAATCTGAACCCAAAAGCCCTCAAATTGTAGCATTTAAGTTCTACAGACAGCTTTAACGTGGTATCAGTTAAACAAGTTTTCCTTCCACTGTAGTTTTTGGACTGAAAGATCAATCTCATTTATATTTATTGGGACGGGAGGAGATGAGAAGGAAGAGTGGAAAGAGAGAAACTGAACTACCACTTTATCAGACCCAAGGTTCAACGTCATCAGGTTACAACTCCACAGAATCAACTTCCCGGATAGACATGCGACCACGGGACCCAACATTGACAAGGGACAGATCACAAGGTGTTTTCTTCGTTGCCAACCACACAAAAAGAAGGGAACAATGTGGGACACATGTGAACTTCATATGCACAGACATCTTCCTGGTTGGGGAAGGATGCCTACAAAGTAACTTATCCTGAAATAGTTCCTTTTAAATGCAAAAAGAAAAAAAAAAAAAAAAAAAAACATGAGGTTTTACTGTCCCCACCAGGGTATGACAGCAACAATTTACACTTTTTCTCCATCTCATCCTGTCCTCCTCCCCCATCTACCTGCTCCACTCACCATCCTCTCTTTCCATCACGTTCGCTCATGCCTAATATGAGACGGTGGTGTGCAAAGGAAGTTTTATAAAAAAATAAAATAAGATAGGAAAAGGAAAAGAAACAGTATGATTAGAAGGAAGACAGGAGAAAGAGAAAGATTGAAAGAGACAGAGAATGGCAACGCCCAAGTCTGGCATTTGCCTATTTAAATTCAGTCCTGCAGCCCTGGCCGAGCCGTGCAATAGATGGGCTGTGTTATGAATTTCTGATCAGACAACTGATAGGTTATGAGAGGGGACGTAACCCATTGAGAAAGCCTTTTCCTCCAAGCAGGGGCAAGTGATAACCTACGCTGGAGAGACAGCGCCTTGCTTTACCCTTTATATGTATGGGTAAAACCATATATAAATTTCTCCTTCTCTTTAAAAAAAAAAAAAAAGTCAAAATAAGCATTTTATGATGACAAATGTGTAGTGATAATTGACAGTCACCTGCATCTGAAACAGGGCTATGTCTTGGCAAATCAAACTCACCAAATGAAATGTATCCTCTTCTTTTTTAAGCCTAATGAGAATTTTCTCCTTTGTGCATCTCATATTTGTACCTAATACTGATGATCTAAAGAAAGTGAAATACCTAAAGAAAGTGAAAAGGTTGAAAACAATCAACGCTGGTGTTCTAGGTCCATTCTGTGGTTTGCTTACCCTTCCATATTTTGTATTTGCCTAAAAAACAAACTCAAGCACATTCCATGGATAATGTATTTCATGTACAGTACTCGCAGGGAGACACTAAGTCCTATAGATTTTTTTTTTTTATAATTTCCACACATGTGAAATAATACTTTTAATTGCTTTGTGTAGTAATTATAGGTGGTTAATTACTCTGCTATAGTTAAGCATTACACTAACCAAGAGGTTTGCGGGTTAATTGAAACTTGCGTTACAGAGACAGGCTATTAAGTATCCAAGTCAGGACTTCACAACAGCTTGTGGCTACCGCACAGTAAAAAAGTTAGAAACCATAAATCTGGGATCAGAGGCTGCCTGAGTCAAGTATATTAGCCTCCCTGCACCAGATGCAGACACACAAAGGAGACCAGTACCCATTTACAAGCAGAGGAAGAAGCCATTTGAAGTCATACGAATGCAATGGAGAGAGTACCAGACAAGAGTGATGTTTATAAATAAAAGCAGGGAATGCTTAGAATAGAAGAATAGTCATCACATTTAAAGGAAGGCAGTTGGACCTCATCCCTATCCTGTTTCGAGTGACATCACAAAGGACGAACAGTATCTTGTGCTGTTTTCTTTCTTTTGCCAGGAGACGTCCCAGGACCTAATGGAAATTTACGGCTAAAGAAGAGGAAGTGAAGGAGGGTTGCTGATCTGTTTTACGTAATGTTCAGCTTATGGCACAGATTTGCAGGCAGAATACAGCATCCCATTTAACCCAGAATCCCCAAAGCCATTTTTTTAAGGAGGGGAGCGAGTGTTTGGAACAACATCCTGTTCACGATTTCCACTTATAAATACACCAATTATTAATTATTATCTGCAAGATCAAAATTGTGAATGCCTTATCAGTAGCATCCTGCCTTTTGAAATGCCGTGTTTTCTCGTGTTCAAATTCTGTTGCACATACATGTCAGGGTAACTTCAGATCTCTTTACCCCTCTGTAGATGTGGGGGTGGGGGGAGCATCATCTGAGAGTGCAAATTATTTACGTGATTTAGATGCGTTATAGTCAGGCATAGCCGTCTGCATTTCACCATCTTTTCAAAAATGGGGAAGTTGCCCTGAAAGAATATTATGTAAATCTTTCTGTCACAGATTATTGCCTCTATACATGACTTCTACAATGCGCACCTGCTTTCTGTGCAAGCTTATTCCATATACACACACACAGTTTCCAATCTTTAACCTCCCATCCTGCCCATTCTCCTCCTCTCCCCAACACTCGTTACAGGGAAAATTACCTCAAACAGTATGCTACTGGTTTCCTTCCATCTGATTTACATAACTGCTGTTTTGTTGCTTTTCTTTTTTTTAAGTGGAAATTTGGTTCCCCAAAGGAAATCATCTAGGTTGAAGGGGCAAAAGCAAGTTGCACTCAGGATTGGAAAGGTAGGGAGACTCCTCGTGAAGCATTCTGGGGTGCTCTGAGCCCACTAGCATGCTAGTCATTTTTGAATATCACCAGAGAGTTTTTCACGATGGTGACAACCTGCAGTAAAAAAACAAAAAAAAACAAAACCATAGCCAGCATTACTAAACTTCTGAGAATCACAAAAATAGCCGTTTCGGGACTGATGCCTCATGAGTTTTTAGTAGAGCACTGTGCCAAATCTGCAACGAACTGATTTACCTTTTATTAATAATTAACACCAACATTGTATACACATGAAATAGAAAACGACTTCTGTTTTGAAAGAAGAAACTTAAGAGAGAGCACATTTTGAAAGAAGCAACTTTGTAGCTTTCATGTTATGTTCCAGTTTCTGTGATTTCCATATTAGGTACTAGAAGAGAAACAAAAATGCAAAAGATACACTCAACGCATTCTTCAACCATGAAATATATTATACATATACAGAATAGCATAAAATATATATGTACAGTATGTATGTAATGATATCTCTTTCTAGTTTTAATTTGTATTACCCTGATTACCAGTGGGGTTAAGCATTTTGTTTATATGTTTATTGTCCAATTGGGTTTGATCTTTTGTAAAAGATCAATTCTCATCCTTTTTGGGGGGGCGGCGTTTCCCCACTGGATTAGTCTTTTTCTTATTCATATGCCAGAATTCTTTATATGTTCTGGATACTACTACTCTTTTGCAAGTTTCTTTCCCCATGAGATGGTTTTTCTTCTCAATCTTTATGGTGTATTATCATAAATGTTACTAATTTTAATGCAGTCCTATTAATTATATTTATCCTGTATGGTTAGTGCTTTTGTGCCTTGTTTAAGAAATTTTCCCCCATCCTGAGGTCATGAAGATATTCTCCTAAATTATCTTCTTAACACTTTGTAGCTTTGCCTATTCTATCTTTAGGTCTTTATTCTGCCTGCAACTGATTATTTTGTATACTGTGAGGAAAGGGTCTGATTTCATTTCTTCTTTCATATAGATCATCAATTGTCCCAACATCACCTACTGAAAGTCTCTCCCCTCTGATCTGTATAGCAAATGTACACATATAGGCTGTTCCATTTCTCAGTTTTCTATTCTGTTCCATTGGCCTGTTTATTTATACCTGTACCATTGATACACTGTCTCAAGGTGGCCTGGTAATTTATCTTGACATCTGGTAAGGAAGTCTCCAATCACATTTTTCTTTAAAAATCTTCTTGGCAATACTTCATCCCTTGCATTTTAATACGCTTTCTTTTTGCAAGTTGAAATTCTGATTCAGACTGCACTGAAACTTTAGAACAATTTTAGGAGAATTGCTATCATCCATGAACATGCTATATTTCTCCACTTATTTAGATCCTCTTCAATGTTGTTCAATGAAGTTTAATTTTCAGGTTACAGGCTTTATAGAGCTTTGGTTAGACTTATTCTTCTCCTACATTTTTTATATTTTTGATACTCTTGGAAATGGTACATAATTTTAAAATTTTCTATTTGTTGCTAGTATATAACTAGGCAGTCCATTTTTCCATACTGATTTTGTTTCCAGCAACCTTGCTAAATCTTTGCTCATTTTAATAATTTGTCAGTTCATTCGTTCAGATTTTCTACATTCACAATTATATCATTTATGAAGAATGACAGTTTTATTTCTTCCTTTATGGTCCTATACCTCATTTCTTTTTCCTGCCTTATTGCACTGGCTAGGCCCTCTAGTGTCACATTAAATCAAAGTGATGATAGGGATGCCTATCTTTTTTTCTGGTCTCAGAAGGAAAGTTTTTTTTATTGTTTATCCATTAAAAATGTGTACTGCAGGTTTTTTACAATATTAGTTATCAGATGAAGAATGTTTCTTTCTATTCCTAGTTTGCGGAAAAAAAAAAAAAAAACTCTTATTCCGGCCCTAATGAATTCTATCAAATTCTTTTTCTGTATCTATTAAAATTATATAATTTTTCTTCTTTAAGTAATCATGTATAATCAGTTAATTATATATTAATTGATTTTCTAATGTTAAACCAATATTGTATTCCAGGAACAAGCCCAGATCATAAAATTTAGTGCCCTTTATACTAATTGCTAGATTTGGTTTGCCAATATTTTCTTCTTGATTTTTCATCTGTGTTTCGGAGAAAGATGGGCTATAATTTTTGTTTTTACATACGATCCTTCTGGGGTCTTGCTACCAAGGTTATGCTGGTCTCATAAAATGAGTTAGAGTATGTCTTCCACATTTTGTAATTGGAATTTGGCAACTGATAGCAGAAAACCAGTACTGCCTTGAATATTTCAAGCCAGCCTTCCCTTTCCTTCTTCCATTTTCCTACCGCAATCACTCAATGTTTAAGCAGAAGACAGAAACTACACCAGTTAATGTAACACAAAATTCAATATAAAGAATTGTTAACAGGGTCAAAACAACTGTTAACCAGCTAACTGAAAAGACAGAAAGAATGCTGATACTTCAGGTACTGGGAAAATAAAGGGAAAAGGTTGGAATGATTGAAACTAGGGATTTGGAGAAGGGGCCAAACTCAGGGCTCTTGAGGAGGGGGTGTTAGGGGGCTGGCACTGGTGTATCTGAGCAGGGCACGATGAAGCTAGTTCTGAAGATGTTAGGGAAACCTCCAATGGGATTGAATTGCCACTTCTGGAAATAACTGCCATGGGCAGAGTGGCAAATTGATGCTGGAATGATACAGGAAAAACACAGCTGATAAGAAGTCCATGAGAAGCAGACCAAAAGAGCCTGTCATTTCTTCCTCTCTGGCTTCTCTATATCCTTCTAGTGGACCTTATTGAAAGACCTTCACAGGAAGCCTGCTGGCAAAACAAAGATGAGATTTGCAGGGCTCCGGCCCCCAGAATAACAAAACAGGGAACATAAGGTTGAGTTTGGAGCTGAAAGACAATGGCTTAATAAATGGAACCATGCTAAAAATGGTGACTTACAGCAGGTGATACTTGCCAGAGAAGACAAAATTTTCTTACCAATGATGGATGCCACCTTCACCACCTAGAAACTTACAGCAATGCTGAGCATCTGCATGATGCTTCTTATGTGTCATATGAGCTCAAAGCTACAATTCTCACTCTTGCTCCATGTGGCAGATTGTAAAATGGTGACAAATCACTCCTCTCCCTGTAATAGTGGCCCCTTTTCATGACTGTTCACCTTCTTCTATCCAGGATGAAGTCTAGTTCTCCTTCTATTCCATTAAATCTCAGTTTGAACATCAAGCCAATGGATGCTTTAGTGAATGGAAGATTAACCAACATGGTGCATTCAGAGCTCAAAGAGCAGTTGCCCTCTCTCGCTGTTAGGCATCGAAACCACCAGGTGCCAACGCATGGGCTAGCCTCCTGGACAGTGAGAGACCACATGGAAAGGGGCCCTGGCATTCTCAGTATTTCCAGCCATTCCAGTGGAGGCCCAGACATGCAGAGCTACCCAGCCCCAGTGAAGCCAACACAGATCATATAAATTGCCCAGTTAATCCACAAAAGTATAAACAATTAATGTTTCTTATTTTAAGTTACTAAGTCATGAAGTGGTTTGTTATACACCAAAATCTAACTGCTATACACCAGGTCTAACCAAGTGCTGCCAGAGTTCTCCACACAGTCGATGTACATGAAGTTACAGCAACATCAAACCAAGCTGCTACTCATATTCCACGGGCTGACGGAGCACCTTACACCTTCTCCCCCAAGCCCCTCATCCCGAAGAACATCCCAGTGTATTCAAAGGCAGAGCCTCCTGTGTGCTTGCAAACTGTCTGTTCCACCATCACCATACAGCACCTGACGTGTTTTGCTCTGGCTTTCAAGCTTGCAAAGCCACTTGGGTGAATATCACTGATGCCACTGTCCTTGGAGTCCATGAAGAGAAAGCTGATACCTGGGTTAAGGGGACTTTCTCCAGATGCTCCCAGAGTTGCCGTCTCTGGGTATTCAGAGAAGAGTAATGGACTCCAGGTGCAAGTGGGAAGACTTTCCCTCTTCCCAACCCTGCACTGTATGTTTCACCTAGGCACTAATCAATACAGATTCCTGGAGACACAAAATCTGGATCTCTCACAAACACACCACCTTCCACTTCTGTTGGCAACTCTGAAACAAGAGGACACACATCTTCAAATTCACAAGCAACAGTTTTCTGGGACAATGGTGTCTCCGTCAACTGAAAAACACAAATATTATCTCTAAGATGCCATCTACCTACACTATGGAATCAACATTAAGTTATGCAGGAAGACTTCCCAACCACCACACCCGTGGAAATTCTTAATGGACCATGGATATATACACTTTTACATAAATAAAGACTAATGGTGGGATTTTTGTACAGCACACTTTCTTAAATTTAAAATACTGTTGATTTCTCTAGTACTGTGTCTCTTTTCTTTTTAGTAATCTGTGTTTTTCTTTAATGATATGATTATGCTAACGCATACTATTTTTTTCCTTTCTTTAACAAGCTCCCCTTGGTAAAACTAAAAAGTTGGGCTTTATGTTCATCCCCCATTTATTTTTTCTTCAGAAACAAAATTTTTAAAAAATTTAGGAAACTGATTGATTTATTTAATAATGTGTTGGCGCCTCCAGACAATTTTTTTTTTTTTTTTTGCCCTATTCAAGTAGATTTTTCTAGGGAACAATATAGGAACAGCTTCCAAGAGTCCTTCTCTTGCAGGATACGAAACTATGTTCCAATTTGCAATGACATGGTTTTGATTCTCCACCTCTCCTACAGAGATTTCAGGGACTTAGGGCCAAGTTCAGCTACAGTTCAGGTTTAAGATACCCCACGCTTTTAGTGACCTCAGAAAGTTCAACAAAAGAAACAAAGGAAAAAAAAAAAAAACTTCTAGGAATGGTGGCTCAGCTCTGAGATAAATAAATGGAAAGAATATTACCTTTTCTCTCTGGAGTAATTCCTGAAACACAGAGCACTACCTCTGCTTCATCCAATACGGATGCACAAGAGTCAGAGTCAAGTAAGAAAACAGAGCCACTCCAGGAGTTTCAAAGAAAAGGATTTAATACAGGGAATTGGTTATACAGGCATTGAAAAGACTGAGAATAAAAAGGTGGCGGGATAACCCAAAACTAATAACTAACTGGAGAAACCAACTACCACCCCTAGGGCTGATAAATGGAGGTAGTTGTGTAACAGGAACCCAAAGGTGCAGAAGAGAGCTAAACCCATGGTGCTGGGACTATGAAGGAACACCTTTAGTCCCATGACTAAAGTTGGGACTGCTGGGGAGTGCTGAGTGCCACTGCTGAGACCAAGGAAAAGGTGCCAGATGGTATGTGCTGGAACTGTCAAAAAAAAAATACTAACTCATGTAGCTTCCTTCTGCTGCTGGAGGACTGTGTATAGGGGCTGGAAGACAAAAGAAAGTAGCTTCTCCCCATATTCTGTCGTCTAGTCTCTCCCCAGGGTCCCCAATTGGTAGGACCTAACAATAAGCCAAGTGACAGAGGAATTTGGGGAAAATCACTTGCAAGGTCTTGGCACTTATGTCATACACAATCATAGAACTTAGAACGGTGAGTATGAGGGCTAAGAGCTAACAAGCAGAAGATTGACATAGTTGCAATATGTTTGTTTTTTCTTTAAACCTTTTAAATTTTTGAAAAAAAATCATTTTATTAAGGTATGATTGACACACAAAAAGATGTACGTATTTAACATATATAACTTGATGAGTTTGCATTAAGTATACATTGGTGAAACTATCACTGCAATCAGTGCCCTACACATATCTATCACCTCCAAAAATTTCAACTTTCTTTTCTGATTGATCTGTGATTTTCTTCCCTCACCACCCCAGTGCTGCCTTTGTCTGGGTTTGGTATCAAGGCAGTGCTGGCTTCACGAAATGAAGACTTGGTAAGTTTGGCAAGTGTTCACTCTTCTTCTATTTTTGGTAAGGGATTATGCAGAATTGGAGTTAATTCTTTAAACACTTGGTAGAATTATGTAGTGAAACCATCAGGGCCTGGAGATTTCTTTTTCAGAAGGCTTTAAATGATAAATTCAATTTCTTTAGCGGTTAAAGAACCATTCAAACCTATTTTAGTAGTTTGTTGTCAAATTCATGTGTAGAGAGTTGTTCGTATGACTGTTATTTTCTTATCCTTTTGATGTCTGTGGGGTCTAGTGATATCTCCTGTTTACTCCTGATATTAGTAATTTGTGTATTCTCTTTTTCCCTCTATCAGTCTTGCTAGAGATTTGTCAATTTTATTGATCTTTTCAATGAACCAGCTTTTTATTTTATTGATTTTCTCTATTTTATTGTTTTTTATTTCATTGATTTCTACTCAAATCTTTATTACTTCCTTCCTTCTGCTTGTTTTGGGCTTTTTTTTTTTTTTTTTTAATCTTCATCTAGTTCTAGAGGTGGGAACTTAGATTGATTGGAGAGTTTTCCTCTTTTCTACTAGAAGCATTTCATGCTGTAATTTTTCCTCTCAGCATTGCGTAAGCTATGTGCTACAAGTTTTGATATGTTGTACTTTTAATTTAATCCAATTCCATGTATTTTTATTTCCCTTGAAACTTCCTCTTTGACCCATATATTATTTAGAAACATGCTTATCAGTTTCCAAGGATTTAGAGATTTTCCTGCTACCATTCTGTTACTGATTTCTAGTTTGATTCTGCTATGATCAGAGAATATACTCTTATTTCTATCCTTCTAAACTCGTTGAGGTATGTTTTATAGCTCAAGATATAATCTATCTTGACATATATTTCATGAGTACTTGAAAGGAATAACTATTCTGCTATTATTGGGTGGAGTGTTCTGTAGTGTCAATTAGATCCTGTTGGTTGATGGTATTACTGTGTTCTTTAATATCCTTGCTGATCTTCTAGTTGCTCTATGATTGTTGAGAGAGGCATGTTGATGTCTCCAGCTATAATTGTAGATCTGTCCATTTCTCCTTTCAATTCTATCAACTTTTGCTTCACAGTTTGCAGCTATGTTGTCTGGTACATACACACTTAGAATTACTGTCTTGGTAGACTGATCCTTTTATCATTATGTAATGTGCCTCTCTGTCATTTTGTTTGCCCTATAGTCTACTTTATCTGATATTAATTTAGCCACTGTTGCTATCTTTTGAATAATGTTTGCATGGTGTGACATTTTCCCAACTTATACCTTCACCCTACCTGTACCATATTTGAGTGAGTTTCTTTTAGACAGCATATAGTTGGGTAATGTTTTTTCAAGTCAGCTCTGCTAATTTCTGTCTTTTTATTGTGTCTTCATACTATTTACACATAACATAATTATTGATATGTTAGGACTTAGATCTGCCATTTTCTTTCTTGTTTTCTGTTTATTGTCTCTGGATTCTTTTTCTTTTGTTTTATTTCTCTATTTCCTTTTACCTGACTTCCTGTGAGTTACTTGAACAATTTTTAATATTTGTTTTTTATTTATCTTTAGTTTTTCTTGTGTTTTGAGAGTATCTCCTTCTATAGCTTTTTCAGTGTATGCTCTAGGTATTAAATAACATACATAATTTATCACAGTCTACTGATATTGACATTTTACCAGCTCAAGTAATATTTAGAAAACTTCTGTTTTATATCCCTTTAGCCTCATTTGAAAAAATCCCTGTATACATTGGGAAATAAAGCCAAAGTTATACACTGTTGGATGTATTTCAACCATGAAATTTATTTTTAAAAATTCAAGAGGTTAAGGAAAGTCTATGTATACTCATATTTTTGTTCTATCTCTTGTTTTTCCTTCCTGATGTTTCAAGTTTCCTTCTTTTCTATTTGCTTTCTGTTTAGAAAATTTCTTAGCCATTATTTTAGGATAGGTCTGCTGGCAATAAATTTTATTAGTTTTCTTTATCTGAGATTATCTTGATTTTCTTCATTTCCTTAAGGATACTGTCACTGGAAAGAGAATTGGGGTTGACTGTTCTTTTCTTTCAGGACTTGGAAAATCTCATGCCACTTCATCCTGTAAGGCTCTATAATTTCTGATGAAGAATACTGAACTTTGAATTGTTTGCTTCTAAAGATAATTCATTATTCCCTTCTGGCTGCCTTCAAGTTTTCTTCTTTGTTTTTAGTTTTCAAAAGTTAAAGTTCAACTATGATGTGTCCTAATATGTGAATATACTTGAGTTTATATTGTCCAGGGTTCACTCAGCTTCTTGGGTCTGTAGGTTCCTATCTCTTGCCAAATCTGGGGAATTTTCAGCTATTATTGCTTTGAATACATTTTGATCCCCATCCTCATCCTCCTCTCCTTCTGAAATTTCAGTGACCTGAGTATTAGACCTTTTGCTATAATACTGTAGATCCTTGAGGCTTTATTTTCTTAGTCTCTTCTTTCTCTGTTGTTCAGATTGAGTAATTTCTATTGTTCTATTCTCAAATGTACTGATTTTTTTACCTCTCTCCTCTCCCTTCTGCTATTGGGCCTGCTCATTGAGTTTATTTCAATTATTATATTTTTTAATTTTAAAATTTTTATTTTTCTTTGTATCTTTTATTTCTTGGGTGAGACTTTCTATTTCTTTGATGAGGTTTTCTCCATTTTCAGCATGTTCATAATTGCTTGTTGAAGCATTTTTAGGATGGCTACTTTAAAATCCTCATCAGACACTTCTAACTTCTGTGTCATCTCAGTGGTGGTGTATATTGAGTATCTTTTCTCATTTCAGTTGGTATCTTCCCAGCTCTTAATATAGTAATTTTTTGTAGATACCAGGACATTTTGGATATCATTAGACTCTGGATGTTATTTAAATCTTCTGTTTTAGCTGATCTCCTCTGACACCACTCCAGCAAGGGACAGGGGGATGTCATCTCATTAATGTCAGGTAAGAATAGAAGTCCAGGTTATCAACTCAGCCTCCACTGACATCCAGAGAGTTTCCTTTTACTTCTGAGTGTGAGAGTTAGGGTTTCCCACGAGGCTTCCGCCGACACCACCTTGCCTGGGAAGGAGAGGGGAGCCTTGTTACTTCCCGCATGGCTTCCACTGACACCTTGTTACCATTGAGCACTGGTGGAAATGCTGACTCTCTCTGCTATGCCTTCTCTGACACTACCACAGTTGACGGGGAGGGTTCAGGCTCTACACATGGTCTTCACAGATGGGGATGGAGAAGGAGGAAGGATTGGGGACACATTGCTAGAGCCCGGCAAGGATGGAAACATAAGCTTTCCACTCGGTCTTTGGTGGTGGGATATGAGTAAGACCAGGGTTTTTTCTGCGATGTTTGACCATAGTAGAGCAGTTACTATCTGCTATAGGTTGAATTGTGTCATTCCAAAATTCTTATATTGAAGTCCTAACCCTGAGTACCCCAGAACGCAGTCTTATTTGGAGATAGGGTCTTTACAGAGGTAATCAGTTAAAATGTGGTCATGAAGACAGATTCTAATCCAAAATGACTGGTGTCCTTATAAAAAGAGGAAATTTGGACACAGGGACATGTATAAAGGAAAGATGGTGTAAAGAGATGTGAGTAGAAGATAGACATCACCAAGCCAAGGAGAGACCGGGAACTGATCTGTTCCTCATAGCCCTGAGAAGGAACCAACACTGCCAACACGTCTATTTTAGACTTGTAGCCTTCAGAACTGTCTCACAAAAAAAAATTCTGGTGTTTAACCTACTCAGTGTGTAGTACTTTGTTACAGTAGCTCTCAGAAACTAATACACTGTCTGTAAGATTTCTGTCATACTAGGCTGTCCCTTTCCTGGTCCTTTGGCTGAAGAGATTAGGATTTTCCTGGGTCTTTTTTTATCTATGCCCACTGGCATTTCCAGGTTGCCAGCTTCTCTAGTACCCAGTCCAGTATATACGAAGAAAAGAAAAACCCAGGAAACTTATCACTCTGTGCTTGCTTGGATCCCAAAGTCCCTTCCCAGTCTACCTTCTTCTCTCCACCTTTCGGAGTCTTCTCATGTTTGTTTTATATATAATACCCAGGGATTTGAGCTGTACTTAGTGGGATGAATAGATTAAAATATGTCTATTTCATCTTTCCAGAAGTAGAAGTTCACAATGTTTTTTTAATGCCTGGTTAGTGTGGTAAAAAATATTCCAAAAATGTAAAGATCTGGAGAAACAAGAAACTCCTGATCAATAAAAGAGTCTTCATGGGTACTAAAGCTATGTGAGTTTTTACCCTGGTGAAAATAGCAAGAAATATATGCATCCCATGTCACCAGATGAGAAGAGGTGAGATTTAGGGGCAGTTATTAATTTCATAAACTGTATTTTTTTCTTTATTCCTTCAATCCTGTTACTGAAAACGTCTCATATTAATATAGCACTGTTTTTCAGGCTGGAGAGCTACCTGTCTGTCTCAGCTGAGCTCACAGGTCTGTGATGTGCAAGGCCATGATTATTCCAAACTTACAGTCGAGACTCAGTGAGGTTGCAGAGTTGGCTAAAGTCACACGGCCAGTGTGAAAAGAA
Source organism: Eulemur rufifrons (assembly GCF_041146395.1). NCBI lineage: Eukaryota > Metazoa > Chordata > Mammalia > Primates > Lemuridae > Eulemur > Eulemur rufifrons. The sequence goes on along the minus strand of NC_091005.1, from coordinate 13,339,342 downwards.
AATGGGACTCAAACCCGTGCCTTTTGACAAAGCCAGAACATTTTCCATTCTCCCTCATTAAAACCACTCTAGCTTGTAATAGTGGCCAAAAGTCCCCTCACCGTCAATCACAACAGGCTTGACAACAACCTCCTAAAGCTTTCTAAACCCTTCATAATCACTGTGGGAAGGGTTACGGCATCTTTCTCCTCTGGTTTCACGTTTTTTTCTAATTCAGTAAAAACCCATGATAGCTCTTGGTTGCCCAGATGATTCTAGATAATCCAAAGTAATGGTTTTCAGAATGTTTTTCTACAAAGCCCTAAGGTGCCTCGGCGTCTGCCGTGAGAATCAGATATGGGGCTCGAGTCCTTTCTCTCCTGCTCAGCCACAAAGTCTCTGCTTGTATCTGTTTCATATATTGGATTTCCTTGTAGGATTTGAAAAACCATCACTAAAACAATATAGAGCGTTCAGAAGCCTATCAAAGGGGCAGAACTGCTCATGTAAGGGCAGTCCTTTCTGGAACAGAAGGCATCCCAATTTGTGCTTGGCTAGCTTTATGAAAATAGCAAGAGCAAGTAATCAGTAAAGTGATCTACTATTGGCTCTTCTGGCTTTCCCTGACAAGAGATACCCAAAGCATTTATCCCATCCAATACATATTTCCTAAACTCAAACTCTGGGAAGGCTTTTAGGGTAGGGTAGAGAGAAGCACATGTTAGAATTCATCTTGTCAGGAGGCTTAAAATCGAATGGGCAGATGGGGAGGGGACCTCGAACACCAACAACACAAGGCAGAATAGGACATGTCTTAAGAAATGCAAACCACACACTATCAGATATCATATCAAACTTGGAAAATAATTTTCAAAGTAATAAATATTATTTAATGAAAATCTACTCTGACCCAGTTGTTCTACATCCATTAGCTCAAATCTTCACAAGAACTTAGCAAAGTAGAAGTCACTGTCCTCATTCTACAGATGCAGAAACTGAGGTTTAGAGGGGTTAAGTAACTTGCTCAGGGTCACACAGCTAACATGCAGTTTAATAAGCATTTAAATACAGGTATATTAGGTAGGAAAATGTGTGACCTCATAAGGCCTTGACAATGAAGAAAAAAATCAATTATAAAAATATGGCATGTCTCATGGAGCTCAAAGATTATAGGACAGCTAGGTTCAGAAAAGAACTGGAATGAGGAAGAAGAATGCTGTCAGTCACTCTGGCAGCTCTTTCTTCCCATCACTCACCTCAGCTTCTCTCTGGATTCTTCTCTCTTCTCTACATAATCGTCTTCTCCCATATCGGCTGCACATGGCCATGCTATCGCTACCCAATTGACATGGTTCAGGTTCACGTGCTTACAGAGAAAATGTCTGGCTTTATCTGGATTCCAGTTCCCAATTTTCAGGAAAAAAATATTTAGGCCAGTGCCTATCCTCATCTGATCAGCAATTGGTGGGGAGAATTGGGTTGGTAGCATGAAGAACCGCATGGTAGCTTGTGGAGGGAGGGAAGTAAGTTCTAAAATGAAGATAGTCGAGAGCTAAGCAAATAACACAGATTTCCCAGAGAGTATCTCTCAGGCTCACAGAATGCAAGAGCTAGTGAGATTCTTATTGTGCCAAAAACTAGAACGTCTCCCTTCCTGATCAGGATAACTGAGAAAAAGAAGAAACTTTGCTGAAAGAAAACACAACTTAATAAACCATGTCCCATCACTACTTCTCTCTGACAGACCCTAACGTCATCAGTGTTTAAAGTCGACTACACTACTAATTTTGCCTGAGATTAGAACTATACACACAGAAAGGTTATGCATATATCAATTACAAAAGAAGCTGGAAAACAAAAATTACAGGTTGAGCTTTGTAATGATTCGGAATACACATGCATGAAGGATATGTAAATACAAGATCAAAAATGTTATCAACCTTTTTTTCATTAACTAATATAATCTTGTAGTATGTGTCACATGGCTATGACATATCTTAACCTACTCAATTTTCAGGATCAATTTTTTTTTTTTTTTTTTTGAGACAGGGTCTCACTCTGTTGCCAGGGCTAGAGTGCTATGGCGTCAGCCTAGCTCACAGCAACCTCAAACTCCTGGGCTCAAGCGATCCTCCTGCCTCAGCCTCCCAAGTAGCTGGGACTACAGGCATGCGCCACCATGTCCAGCTAAGTTTTTCTATATATTTTTAGTTGTCCAGCTAATTTCTTTCTATTTTTACTAGAGACATGGTCTCACACTTGCTCAGGCTGGTCTTGAACTCCTGAGCTCAAACGATCCTCCTGCCTCAGCCTCGCAGAGTGCCAGGAATACAGGCGTGAGCCACCGCGCCCGGCCCAGACTCATTTTCTATAATTTTATATTCTTTTATATGTATGGTATGTTTCATAATTAAAAGTAAGAATTAATTGCTCCAATAATGCTTTATAACCCTGGTACAGAAAATTCTATTCTCGATGTTTCCCAAAGATCCTGAACTTCTTGAGATTAGATGAATAATTATTTAAGACATAATCCCTGCCCTCAAGGAGTTCATGATGGGTAACAAACAGGTACCCTCCAAATTATCACAGAGCATGAGAATTAGAGTAAACAAAGGGACTAGCATAATGACTAGTCTTCAATAGCAGATGCCCAATAAATACATGAGTGATTTATTGGGGAAAGCTTCTGGGAGGAGGTGTATTTCATATGGCTTTTAAATGTTGGTAAAATTTTCTTGTTGATTTTAATGAATGCATGCATAAATGGCATGTTGTAGGTTTGCTAGAGCCTTGCTATTCAAAATGGGATCTGAGGGGCAGTTACATTAGCACCATTTGGGAATTTGTTAGAAACACAGAATCTTAGGTTCTAACCCAGACTCGCTGACTCAGATTCTGCATTTCAGTAAGATCCCCAGGTGATTCATATGCACTTTAAGTTTGCAAAACACTACACTATGGTATATTTATATGGTGTTCTTATATGGCATAGTTATACTGTATTTATTTAAACAGAAATAGTCATCTAAAATTTTTCTTTAAAATGTCTAAAATGTTCATTTGGGCTGCCTTTGAATCTGTGACTGATTACATTTTTATTTTATATCTATACACATATATATGCATTTACATATATACACATATACATATATATTATGGAAATATGCGATAGTTCAGTTTTGGCCCCCAGATTCAAACCCGTCCTCCCCACCCTTTGTATAGTCTGGATAACCATGGATTGCACTCCCTAATGTTTAAAATGACTATGTCCTCTAAGTCTGTAGAGTACAGTCATGCATCACTTCATGATGAGAACACGTTCTGAGAAATGCATTAGGCGATGTCATCATTGTGCAAACATCGTGGAGGGTCCTTACACAAACCTAGATGGTGTAGCCTACTACACACCTACGCTATATGGTAGAGCCTATTGCTCCTAGGCTACAAACCTGTACATTCATTACTGTAATGAACACCATAGGCAATTATAACACAGTGTTAAGAATTTGTGTATCTAGACACACATAAATACAGAAAAGGTAATACATAAGCTGCGATGTTAGGCTGGTTAGACATCTTTAGCCAATAGGAATTTTCCAGCTCCATTATAATCTTATGGAACTATGATCATTTATGTACATGATTTATGTGGCACGTGACTGTATATAAAGATGTTATTGGAGAACTTATACAGAAGAGACTTCCGTATAGATCCAATCATCCATCCATCCATTAATTGATTCACTTATTAGATGTGAATTCTATGCTCTGGGGAAGCAATAATGAACAAAATAAACAATGTCCCTGCTCTCGTGGAGGTAGCATTTGAATGGTGATGAAATGCAAAAGGAAGCATTACTATCATACTAATGCTTCATTCAATCTGAAAGAAATATTTTCAAACTTAAATTGGCTGAGTTTTCAAAACTTCAAGTTACCAAGTTTGTAGATTGCTGTCTGACATTAGCTCATAGGATCACAGAATCCTGGAGCCAAAAGGTAACTCAGAGAGTACCAAATCCAACAGCTTACTTACACCTGATGGTTAGAGATGTTCAAAAGCTACACTGAGGTCCAAGTATGGTAAAATTACTATGAAGTCCATTTATTTATATTATTAACTGTATATATTAAAAGTCACATTTAGTGGAATTTCAAATCAGAGTGTTAGTAACATTCCAAGAGCATGTGTTTCTTTCTTGTTCTTTTCTCTCAAGGAAATCGATTACACTAACTTTCAGTTACTTATATTCTCGGCTAGCACTAAACAAATTTAATGAATAAAATGTAAATCTGGAAACAAAACCAGAAGTCAAAGTTTGAAAGAAAAAATAACATAGAAGGGTTCCTTCCAATTCCCAAATCATAAAGAGGAAATGTTTCTTAGGTAACAATTTGGCTCTTAAGTAATCTGAACTGTTTTGCCCTCGTTCAAGCACCTCTGTGTTTTTATTAGGAAACTAATGACTACTTGCTTTAGAGGATCAGAGCTTAATGGGGAGAAAAACAGCCTTCAAATACAAACTAAGTAAGATTTCCTGGGTCACAGGTTAAATTCGTCAGATGAAAGTTCAAGTTCTGTGGGCAAGATTCGTGTAAAATATTTGATGGCATTTTGACACCATAAAAATCTGAATTTCTACCCAATAACCCATTAGTCCCAGCACCTGTCTATTCATAACTTACTACATAATACATTCCATTCTTTTCCCTAAGGTGAAATTACTTAGGAGGAACAAAGGAAGAAAATCTAAGACACCATTACAAGTTCTATTCCAACATTACTTTTCTTCGTTAAACACAAAAATGTGAAGCTCATAATATTCTGATGTTAAGTTTTCTGTTAACCAGAATCTTACATTTTACCTTGTGACATCATGTGGAAACACAGAAAATACTGAAATAATATAAGCTTCCAATCTTCAAAATAACAGATTTTTACATCAATTTGGAGAAATTTTGGCAATTATTAGGTTTCCCAGAAATAGTGATCTATCCTATTTTTCTGTGGTTTCTGAAAATATTTATTGCCCTAGTTGGGTAGTACTCAACTCTTTCCATTTTTCTTGGGAAGAACCCATTATATAATAAGGTATTTCACTTTCCCTTGGAGCTGGCCTCCCAAGAAATAAAGTAAACATGTAGAACACTTTGAAATGATAGTGGAGCACATTTTAAGAGGGAAAAAAAAAGCAGATTCTGAGAACATTAGTCTGACCCCAAAAGAGAAAAACACTTGTAATCAATTTTCTTTTCATTAATGCAATAAATGCTGTCTGCACTTTGTGTGCCTAAAGAGAACCATTCGGAGATAAAGGATGTCTCCCCAACCTTTTATACTGAACCAGTGGTTTCCCAAATTTAATATGCAGGAAGAGTGCACGTGAGCCCTCTTAAATCCAAGAACCAAACCCTGTCTGTGTAATAAATCTCACCACTACTCCACTATTAGACAGGGGATTAAAACTAATCTAGCAATCCCCAAACCAAGCACTGAGTGGATTAAAATGCAAAACGCATGGGAGTAGGAAGATGCTTAATGCTAAATAACAAACATTTCAATCATAGAAATCATTTTTATCTTCTTGTTTATGCTAAGTAGATACTGTTAGACTTAATATCTGTATTAACACAAGTGGAGGAAAGCAACAGTATGACAAAGGCCCAAGTACTTGGACGCCTTCACAGAGCTGGCCAAAACTCAAAAGCAAACAAAAATGAGCCTCAGAAAAGGACGACACTGTGATCTTTAGATTAATTGTTTACTCCTTTAAGGTCAAACTCAATGATACTTGACCTTTTTAACTTTCCTTTAAGCCCATGCAGTACATGCTATAAAGATTCGATCAAGAGGGACAAAAGATTTTTTCAGGGATACAAGCCTAAAACAAGAGCAGGATCTCTTTGGGTAACACCCATGTAATATTTAAATAAGCAAATGTTTTAGAAGCAACAACATCTTCTTTGCCAAAATTATCATCACAGCACACGACAGGAGAGCCCCTGTTGCAATGAAACTAGAAGATGCCCTTCTGAGGCCTGGGCCCCTTAGAGCTGTAGCTGACTGCAAATGTAGGGAAGTGAACATGTGCAGGCTCTCATTAGCACTGTCTATCCAAAGAACACAATACATACACACATCTGGCATCTCCTAACGGCTGTGGAACACATTATACACAAAACCTACAGCTTGGCTCCAACTGCAACCCATATAGCGCTGGAAGGAATCCCTAAAGTTTTTCTCTGAAATACTGCTGTACCTTTCAACTCTGTCATCTTCCTCAATTTTCCACTTCTGGGTTCTGTTATACCCTTTCTCAGACATCTGCAATTCAACTTGAATTCCTCCATGGACCCTTCCCCAGCCCTCCCTCCCTCTATAAAACACTCTCCAAGCCTCTCCTCCTGTACTATTCTGTGTAATTCCTATCAAGTCAGGCCCCGATCTTCTTATGTACAACAATTGCTATGGTTATGATGTTGACATGGAACTTGGTGCTGGGACACTTATCTCAAAAATCTAGGTGAAGAATTAGACTATTAGACATACATGAAGTACAAAATAGAAGGTACGTACATGATGCTTGGACTAGCCTAGGCATTCCCAACTGGTTTTCAATCCTCCACTATTGGTGTTCGAGCAAGGCTTCTTGATTCAGAAAGCTTTACACATCACACAGGAGTAAGACGAGTTAAGAATTATAACTAAGAGTTACAATAATAGTAATAGGACAATCTCTGATTTCAAGCATTATGATGCATAAGTTTCTGCAGTGAAATTACTAAGTCAACTCATGCTTGTAACAATGGAAAATGGAGGAGAGTTTAGATTAGATGGGATGTGACTTCCTCAAAAAAGGTTTCGTAGCTTTCTATATTTTCAAGGGCCACAGAATCACCAAATCTTGGGGAACCAAAAAATAAGCTGGGTACTGAGAAATTCTTCAAGCATGGCTCAGTAAAAATGACATGAACTTTCATTTATGAGGGTGTTCTTATCAAAATATTGCAATGTTTCTCAGTTCGATGGCCTGTCTCATTAGTGCAGGTTACCCAACAGCCAACATCCAAGGGACCTTCAGAAGTGACTCCAGCCCCTCAAGCAGATGGACTTCTTTTTTTTTTTTTTTTGAGACAGAGTCTCACTCTGTTGCCCAGGCTAGAGTGAGTGCCGTGGCATCAGCCTAGCTCACAGCAACCTCAAACTCCTGAGCTCAAGGGATCCTCCTGTCTCAGCCTCCCGAGTAGCTGGGACTACAGGCATGCGCCACCATGCCCGGCTAATTTTTTCTATATATATTTTTAGCTGTCCATATAATTTCTTTCTATTTTTAGTAGAGATGGGGTCTCGCTCTTGTTCAGGCTGGTCTCGAACTCCTGAGCTCAAACGATCCGCCCACCTCGGCCTCCCAGAGTGCTAGGATTACAGGCGTGAGCCACCGCGCCCGGCCAGCAGATGGACTTCTAAACAAACAGCTGGTTTTTGCCAAAGTAGTTCCCAAATTCCCATCAGTTGGTCAGGGCTGGTCCATGATGGCATTGTCACTGATACCCATCAAGTAACCATAATCCTTTTTTCTAGGATTATCTCCTTCTGATACTTGCAGTATTCAAATGTCTTCTAAGAAATGATTGTTATCATAAATGATGATTAATTTCTTTTCTATTTGTTTGGACAATTTTGTTTTTTAATTTAGACACATCTTTCCTGGAAAAATTTTGATTGGCAAAATTTTGGTATTTAATGATCCATTAAGTCCAAATTGCTGAGACTTTGTGGAATAGGAAAAATGTTCTAGGGACAAAGTTTTCTTCTCTTTTCTTTCCAAATACTAATCCATCTCACTGGCCTAGGAATCTGACAAGCTGATGAGAATAAATTGTCGTGTTGGCTTTAGCTTTAGCTAACTTGGATTTAACAACCAAAAACAATCACCACCACAGAATATAGTTTTCTCATCCAGACCCTGCCTGATTGATTGGTCAGTTCATTGAGAGGTCAGATTCTGTGATGGGAATAGAAACTATAGAAAAAGGTATGGAATCCCGATACCATAAATCTCCCCCATGCAACAATCTTGAAAAACTTAGGCCTGTTGTTGCCAACTATACAATTTCCCATATTCTTTTTTTCACCTTCCTCATTCTTGCTTTCAAAGGCTAGAAATTCACTTACCTTCCTGATATTGGAGGTATCTGGCTCCCAAAGGTCTGTAGAATTTCTTCACGTTCCTATCTGCTGCTGTGAATTTCATTAAACATACACTGCTGCTGATCCCATATGAAATGGACCTAGAAAATAGTCACTAGAAACTCAAATGTCCATTTCTCTTCTTTATGTGACTGGGGTGTGTGTGTGTGTGTGTGTGTGTGTGTGTACACGCGCGATCTTACGATGCTGTTTATAAGAAGATACCATTCATCACTTAGAAGGTACCTAGTATTTTATTTTCAGGATCCTTCCAAAAGCTTGGCAAGTTTAATCTCCATTATTTTTAGGCATTGTCATCTTCTCTCAAGACATAGATTTTAATATGGTATAATGCCAAAAGTGATAGCAGTGTAGCAATTTTGGACCAACATATGGACATTCTTATTATTGCCCAGTGAGGCAAACCATTCAAAGTGAGGTCCATTTCTCTAGGCATCCCTAGTTGAAATTCTAATTAGAAAGGAAAATAAAGGACAATTGTATGGACTATTAAAAGTTGGAAGATTCTAAATAATACTGAGAGAAAGAATATCTGATGGCTTTTTGGATCCCTTGGGGATTCCAGATGATACTCTACTTACAATATGTTTAAACCCCTAGGAAAGACCATTTCTATTATCATTGAAGGTGTAGGTGAAAATCATCCAAAAAAAGAGACATTGCATGAAACTGGTCTTAACAAATACTTACTGGCCCCCCCACCATGCCAAAAATGACATCCCAGTATCAATCAGGATGATCAGAAAGGATCTGGAATATGTGTCTCTTTGACATGGTTTTTAATCAGATGTCCCCAGAATTCAGCTCTCATGAATCACAGAACTGAAAATGATCTCCAGCCATTGCAGAATTCATTCGCCTCCCTCTGAGAGGAGCTGTATAGAAAGCATTGAAATAAAACCACCTGCCCTTTTCTTTCAAATGCCCTGAGAATGTGCAACAACTCTGCTTTCATCCTGTGTCCCAATGTTTCACTACTCTTACTGGCAGAAGAGAATTTTCCCCGCATGTGGATGTCTAACCTCAATCCTTCATGCTGCAATTTACATCCATTCCCTTTGTTCAAAATTACTGTGTTTCTTCTTACACCTGCTCCCCATTAGATGACTATTACACACTTCTGGGTAATCATATGCTAGAGGGGGAGAGAGGCATAAACTACTGCAGCTGAGGGTAGTAGCGTGTGTTTGCACACAGATGTGCGAGTCATCGCCAAATTGTGAAATCCATGTGAGTAGCAGCACATGGGAAAGATTGGCTTTTGCCAGCTCTGCTCTGATTACATGTCATAAGGAAATAGACAACAGCAGTGCAGTGAGAAACAGTAACATTGGACCTACAAACACAAACACACACATGCCCACACACATACACACACACACACACACAGATACACGATTTATGGGCTTAAGTTGGAAGGAAACAAAAATTTATAAGCTGGCAATGCCTTCTGTTCTAAGCACTACTGAGTTTCTGATGCTTGGATACGATTGCTTCTGCCTCTGTTATCTAAGGCGGACTATGGTTACGGCTGCATGAAACCAGTTTAACTAGCTAATTCTGCTGAAACTGAAATCTGTCAAGCTGGTTGTTTTATACCATATGGTCAGAACAACCAATAAATGATACACTTCCTATTTTAACCGTTTTGAAATAATTTAGATACAGCCTTGATTAGAAGACTGTTCCCTCTCGCTGCCTGAGGACATAGGCAAGTAACATCACCTAACGCATTGCTCGCTAACTCACTGTGTGCCTAAGTGATTGACATCTTCCAAAGTCCACGTGTGGATTACAGATCAATAACATGAGTATCACCACGGCTGTGTGAGAAACATAGAGTTTCAGGTCTCCCCTCCGGACTACTGAATCAGTATCTGCATTTTTTTAAAACATTCCCCAGGAGCTTCCCAAATACTTTCAAGTTTGAGAAGCGCTGACCTACTTCACTTCTCATGCCTCTATTTCTTCATCTGTAAAATGGATGTTAACTGACACTTGGTACTTACTTGCTTCAGTGCAAAGGAGGATTAATGTCATCGGGTTTTTTTTTCCCTCCCCCAGAAATAGTCTCTACATAAACAGAACATTGCGAAGTGGTTTCATTTATTGGCAAAGGCAATGACTGAACATTTTTTGGAAGAAGAACCAGGATTCCTTCCTGGAGAATACATCTGTCCTTCATCCAAACTTCACTTCATGGGCTCGATGGCTCCAGAAAGCAGCAGAACTGTTCAACCGGCTGCTTTTGGAGAAACAACTGAGGCTGATCCCAATGAAAACAGCTTTCCTGCTCCCTGTCTTGGCTGTCAAACACAAACACAAACACTTGGTGGGTTAAATCAGCCCAGCTGGATGTCTGCTGCGGAGCCATCTGCAGAACAACTTGCAGACCGGTAGCTTGACACTGGCTCAGACAAAAGGCAGAAGGGAGCCTGGGGGGAGAAGGGGCCAGAGCCCGGCTCCAGGGACTTTCCCTCTCACTCCTTCCCTGTCCGATTCCTTCCCTCAGAAGGGACAAGAATGGAAGAAACAGAGGAGGTCTTCATGCAACGAGAATGCTCTCCTGGCTGTTAGCTAGAGGCTCCAGGGGCTCTGCAGAGATTCACATTGCCTCCCCAACCCCAAGAGCCATGGCACGGGGACAGGGATGGGCACCCCCAACACCCTAAAATTTCAGAAATCAAGAGGGCATCAAATCCCTCCTTCTGTTGCTTTCCAACCAGGTTCACTTGCCCACTGCCCAATAGGAAGCCAATATGCTGAGTGAACAGGGTTGATGGCAGAGAAAGTTTATTCCGCACAGCGCTAAGTGGGGAGACAGGAGAAATTTCTCAAATCCGCCTCCCCGAGAATTTGGGAGACAGGTTTTCGAAGACAGTTTGGTGTAGGCAACTGAATCTGCTAATTGGCTGGGTTTGGGGTGGAACCATAAGGTTGCAGAAATTGTCATCTTTGCTGACCAGGTTCTTAGGTGGGAAGGGTCACAAGACCAGTTGAGTCAGTTGCTGAGTATGCGCTGCTGGTCTGGGTGGGTCAGTAGTTCTACTGGAATGCGGAACCCGGAAGCTATCTCAGAAACTACTCCTAGGTTTCAAAAAGGTGGTATTATCTATGGAGAAAACTACAAATCTTTATGACCACCAGCTGTGTGGCTCCAGAGTGGCAATTATAGAGAAGTAAACAGGTGGACAGTAGCTAATTACCATTATTTTTAGCGAGGCCTTTACCACGGTTCTTACCTTGCACCCCTTTTTAATTAATTTGTAAGGGTGGTTTCACTTTGACTCATGAGCCTGACCCCCTGGAGGTTCGTCCAGGCACTGGACAAAAATCTTTGAGACTTATGAAGAGAACAAAATCAGATTCAGTCCTTGCCCACCCAGTTACCAGCTCTCTTATCTCAAAAGCCCTGGGGGGAGAGAGGAAAGAGAGAGAGAGAAAGAGAGGGAGAGAGAGCGCCAGAGAGGCAGTGGTGGACTAGTTTTCTTTGGGTTGAAATTATCCGAATAACAGTATCAAAAAATGTAAGATTAGTTCTATGACTTTGGAACCAGGTAGACAAGATACTGTGAATGTGCCATATTCCACTAGTCGGTAAGAAAGGCATCCCGAAATACAGGCAAGGTAAGAAAAGGCTCACGTTGAGTTCCGAGTGTGCACAATACACACCCGAAACGTAACACTCAGAGGGATCAGGCTTGCAGACGTCCACAACCACCTGCTTCCCATATCTCCGTTCAAGCCACAGAGGAGCCCTCAGCAGGCTGACCTGCAGAACCTTCTGGATCCCTTCCCGGGCTGATCCCACTTCACTGACCCTCTTTGGCCTCCCTATCTGTTTCCCTTTCCCTCCTTCACTCTATCCTATCAGATTTCAAGATTTAAAAAGGGGCAAACTTGGAGAAAATGATTTCAACAATCAGCAACGAAAAACAAAAGGCTGACGATCAAAGGAAAACATCCTCAAACAGAATGACCTGAAGAATTTGAGTGAAAGGAACCATTTCCCAGGCAATGGTTTTTTTTAATTGACACATAAAAAAACTATATATGTTTATGATGTACAACACGTTGTCTTGAAATATGGATTCACTTTGCAATGACTCCATCAAACTTATATATGTATGACCTCCCGTATCATTTTTTGTTGTGAGAACACTTAGAAACTGCTCTCCACAATTTCCAAAATACGCTAACTATAGTCACCACGTTGTACAACAGATCTCTTGAACTTGTTACTTCCATGTCACTGAAATTTTGTATCCTTTGACCGACACCTTCCCAGCCCCCATAACTCCCAGGTCCTGGCTATTATGAATAGGGCTGCAACACACGTGGTGGGGGGCACGTCTCTCTTACACAGACTGATTTTATTCCCTTTGGATATAGACCCAATAGTTGGGTTGTTGGATCATACGATAATTCTGGTTTTCAATTTTTGAGGAACCTCTGTATTGTTTTCCATAATGGCTGCACTCACTGGAATTTCAGAACAATATCTACTCTCTCCCCTTCTCTCTGTCTTCACCACAACAGGACAGAAATAAAAAAACCAAGGAAGAGCAACATGGATGGAAGACATGTCTGTCTGCCGCCTCCCCAGTGAAACCAAGGCTGCCTCCCTAAATGGAAAGCAGGAGGACTGGCTTTGGGAGTTCGATGATGTTTCAGACACTCAATGGAAATGACACAGCTAAAGTAAAGACCAGAGTTGATGCTACCCATCTTTGCCTAAAGACTATCCGGAAAGTAGCTCTGGGGAAAGGGTTATCTATTTAGGGTTCAGAGGTAGGTTTCATGTCCTACTCTTTGATGCCCGTAAGCCACGAATTTCCATGTGGATTAGATGCCTTAAGATTCTTCTAACATCAGACCTGGGAAGCCTCTTCTGAGGACTTGTTCTGCCTTCTTCCTGGTGCCAAATACCATCCCTAATCCCACCCTCCCACCCAAGGCAGCTCATCCCAGCTCAGGACAGACCTCCATGCTGGTATCTGCCATTCAATCTAAGGAGACAAAAACAGAGGCTCAGAGAGGTTAGTAATGTGCTCCCAGTTACAAAAGTGACAAAGGGAAGAGTCAGAAGGCATGAACACTGGTCTGGCCAGCTGCAAGGACTGTGTTCTTCCAAGTTGGCCATGCTGTCTCCTAAAAGGTACAGAGGTTCTCCCCTCAACCTCACTTCATTCATTTTTTCCGAGTGCTTCCCAGTGCCAGCCTGGTGTTGGGCATGCCACCTAATCTCATTCTGATCGCCTGGAGGCAACATTTCCGCCTTGCCCTCTTAGAGGAGGGAGAAGAACATGGTGTTCGCAAGCAAGCGCTTTGGAGAGGAGGAAAAAAGCTTGGATTTGAATCTTAAGTTACCTACCTATTAGTTGTAGGACCTTGCACTTCACCTTGTCCCTGTTTCCATAACCATAAAATTCTACTTCATGAGGCTAAGATATGAAAACATATATAATCTAAACATGTTTTGCAAAGACTATACTTTTTTTTTTGAGTCTCACTCTGTTGGCCCCAGCTTCAGTGCAGTGGCATCAGCACAGCTCACTGGAACCTCAAACTCCTGGGCTCAAGCAATTCTCTTGCCTCAGCCTCCCAAGCAGCTAGGAATAGAGGCGTGCACAACTACACCCAGCTAATTTTTTCTCTTTTCTGTAGAGATAGGATCTTGCTCTTGCTCAGGCTGGTCTCGAACTCCTGGCCTCAAGCAATCCTCCCACCTCGGCCTCCCAGTGTGCTAGGATCACAGGCATGAGTCACCGTGCCCGGCCCAAAGAATATACTTGATGAATAAAAACTATCCTCCTCCTCCTCCAAGGTTGTGGTATTAGGAATTTACAGTCAGGAAGCAAGAAAAAAAGGCCCCCAATAGAGTTCAAGATGCCACTCAAAGCGTAACACACAGGCCACCGTCTATTTGGTTCATACACTGGATCCGCCCCCACCACCACCTTTAGCTTGCACTGCACTAAAGACAAAAGGGGTCTAATGCATTCCTGGCGCTTTTTCAAAGCATGGCAGAAGTGAGTCGGGTTTATAAGATTAATTCTTTTCTCTCCAGGCAGTGGGTCAAATCAGAACCTTCACTCAACCAACCCACTGGATAATCTCCTTTTATTACTTTCAATCAAACTAAGTGTCTGCAATCTGTACAATGGCCACTAATTTAGTGGAAAAAAAAATAATTTGGAGAGCCTGATTATAAAAAGATGAGATAAAAACACAAGGTCCAGACCGGATAAGCAACCCGTAAGTTTGCTCCTATCTCATTGCACAGAAAGCTTCTACGGCCCACACCGCATTGGGGCCATACAGCTGTTCTGCTCTGCTAAAAAAAAAAAAAAAAAATCAAAGAAAGAAATAGACATTGTTCACAGATCAGTTTCCTATTTAAATAGGGGAAATAGCCTATCAGTTAAATTCATATCCTTTGTCACACTAACATGGAACGATCCATTGCTCATACAAGTTTAACATGAAAAGGTTTCATTGTGCAAAAACCAGAACCTTTTTTTTAAAAAAAGATAATAAAATTCTAGTTACACAACTGGACAACATCACAAAGCTGTCTGAATTGTGGAAGCCACTCTCTTCCCGTGATAGATAATAAGGCATGGGGTTTTGCTTGCTTTGATTAATTTCAGAATATTGCAGAGAACCTGCATAATCCCTAAGATAGCAGAGGAGAGAAGGAGAGGTGAGGAGCAATGATAAAAGCGCAGTAATGGAGCAGAGGCTGTGTTTCCTCTGCTGTAGAAAAGCCTCCCCCCGCCGCCACCCCCAAAACCAATTTCATTTTGGCAAGTACTAACCACAATAAGGGTCAACATACAAAAATGTCCTTTGGCTCTGGGGCTTAAATTATATGCACAGAGGCTGAGCAACGCACAACAAAAACTATGAGATGTCGCCGTGACTGTGATCAGATATATAACATAGCTGCAAAATGCACGTTTCCCTTTTTTCAAATCACAGCAGCCATTATTTATACAAGTACTGAATATGGAAAAGGCTCTGACAAATTTACAGTGGTGTTTGGATGGATGAGGATGGCGGATGATGGATGAGGGAGACAGAGGATTCCCTTATTAAAGCATCAAATTCTTCCCTAAATATCAGATAGACATCTTAGCCACAACGGCGCTGGTTCAGACTCAAAATTACATACACCAAACATGTTAAATGTTTTTCTTTAATAGGAAAAGGCAGGATTTTCTCCGAATAAATATTGTTAATTTGGGCTATGGCATTAAGTACCTTTCCTTTTCTGCATAATGTGGACTTCAAAGTGTATGCCTGTCAAACAAGAATAAATGTGACAATTCACAAATATAAATGAATGCCAGCCAAACCTGGGTAGCAATCCCAGGCACGCTATTTGGTTCTAAAATTTTAGTAAATAATTTCAGTAGATACAGTCTTTAGTAAATAATTTCAGTAGATACAGTCTTCCGAAAGTATTTTTTTGTGTGTGTCTTTTTTGACAGGACAGTAGCTCTAAATGGAAGGAAACTTACCATTCACTATATGATTTTTTTATCATGTAATGTGCCCAGATATAAAATATACAGAATGTTGAAAGCGCTGCAGCGCCCACTAGCGGACACATTAGAATCACAGCTGTCTTCATTCAATGAAAAACAGTCCAAGGGCATTCGACATAGCAGGGTGAAAAACAGGAAGAAAGAGTATAAAATAAAAAGCATCTGCTTTAAAACCCATTTACGTGACCACTCACTTCTTATTTTATCTTTGCAATGATAACAGAGGCCTTCACAAAGAAAAAAACTTTCTTCTGTGAGGCTCCACTTCTTCATTTGATCCTGTTGCAAAGTCGTCTGTACACAGGGAAATGAATTTGGCAGCATTAAAGATGCTTTTTAAATTAATAAAATGTTCTGTGTCTAATGAATCTTGCCACAGAGTAAAAATATATCATTTGAAAGCTTTTCTCAATAAAAAGAAATGCCTCTTTGCGAATTCTGGCCAATCCTACTCCAGTTCCTTGGTCTGTTGCAAATTGTTAGCAAAGCACCCTTTAATAGTAATAGATCCTGTCTACTCATAGCCTGTAATGACATCACTGGGAAAAGGTCTTTTAGCATTAGCACAATGTAATATGTAATCCCATAGCAATCTCACTGTAATTTACCAGGCAACAATGTTTACATATTGCAAGTATCAATGGTTCCTTTCTCTCTCTTTTTTTTTTTTTTTTATGAAAAACAAGCTTCCTTTTGTATTTTAATGTTTCTGTTTAAATACAATAGTGATTAAGTTTCATAAAAAAATATATTTGACAAATAAGTCAAAAGTTATTACTTTAACTCGATTTCTAAATAATTCATACATTTTTAAGTAGGTATATGAAGTTTGTTGTAAAAGAAATATGAGATAAAACATCTACAAAACTTCATTCATAAAACCGTAAAACAACAAAACGCTCCCAAGACATCTTATTTAGCTTGAGTGCGTTACAAGAACACATAAGCCATGGAAACCAAGGCTATAAAGTAACGATTTTTAAGATTCTGCAAGTGCTCAGAACTAAAACGGGAAATTTTATTCAACACATGTAAACTGGAGATATTACAGTTTAACCTGGGTTTTATTGCTTACTTTATCTGATAAAACACTTTAATAGACATGATCTGCATTCTGGAGAAATGAGGAATCCTTGTAATGACCAATGACCTTCCCCATAGAGTTTATCCCCTGCTCTGTGACACCCTCCCGCCAGGTCCCTGCCCCAACAACTCTCGAATTCATCAGGGACCCATCTTACTGCAATAAACAGTATCATGGGGGACAAAAGAAAGGGGTACAACAGGGATTGAGGAAGCGATCCTAAGATAAGACCTTTCAAGAAATGCAACGAAAGAAAAGGAAATGTTTACAGTTGGTTTTGCTTCCTTTTCTCCATATAGAGCTAATGACTGTGGTAGACACCAGCATCACCCATTTCTCCCCTCAACTCTCTTAGAGTAGGGAGGGCAGGAAGAGCTTCGGGAAAGTTCAAAGGGGGCAGGTGGGCAGCACGGAGCCTTCTCTGCTTTGCTTTGCCTTTGCATTTGGTTCTTGGTTCAGAGCAATTAACTAGTCAAAGATTTTTATGGGCTGTTTTGGGTAGGGAATATGGCTATGGAAATAACAAAATACATATGAGGGGGGAAGGCAACAGGGAAAAGTCAGCACACATCTCAACAGCATTCCCCAGATTCCCAAAATACCATTCCCAATTGGAGTTATTTGAAGAAACAAAAGCAGGCAGTAAATGAACTATGATAAATACCAAAAATCTAGCCTTCCTGCCTTTAGGAAAAAGTCCGACAGGGCTTCTATAAAGTGAATCCAATTTTACCTTTGCACCAGGCTGCAACATGGGTACCAAAAATAGGGCACTTTTACTTTAAAAAAAAAAAAAAAAAAAAAAACTCTTCTTTTTCAATGGCTTAAGTTACCTAAATGTGTTTGCAGTTGGTGGCAGCTGTTTGACTCATGTATATATTTTTCAATACACTTAAGGGATTTTTTACTGATCAGAGACTTCCCACCAATGCCAGTCTCTAGGCCTTAGCTAACCTCTGTTTTCAAACACTCCAGTAAGAATACATTTTCTTGCGAAGTCTTCCTACACTAAATATAATTCTTCCTGTACTATAGATAATTTTTACAATGCTTATTCCTCAACTTGTCTTTTATGCAATACTAATTACACTGACTTTAATGGGTATTCTTTGGAAAAAGAGGGAGTTGTACGGATGGCTAAGTTTGGAAATCATTGGCCTAAACAAGATTCAACAGTTTCTTTACTACCGGTCAGTTAATAGTCTTGAATACACTAGTGGATGGTGTCAACTTCCAACAGGTTAGACGGAGTTTGTCCCTGGAAGCTTCTTTCAAGCACAGACAGAAAAATATCAAGTTGAATCCACACGGTTCAGCACAATAGTAATAATTACAAAACTAATGGAGCAGCAAGTAACCCCCAAAGAGCACAGCGCTGTTCTTGGCACTTTACCGATATGACTTGCTTTAGAACACCACGCGAGGTTCCCTACAAATGAAGAAACTAAGGTACAAGTAAGTTAAGCAACTTTCCCCGGCTACTAAGAGGTGGAGATGGCACTTGAACCCTACGAAGTTTGGGGACTATGTTCCAAAACACAGATATATAGAACATAGAGAGAAACTGGGCCCGGGAAACCACTGTGCACTCAAAACAGCTGGGATTTCCAGACTCCTAAGTCTCTTCCTCAGATTTGCTGCCCAGGTCCCTGTCTTCAGCTCCCAGTTCCCTACCCTGCTCCCATCCTAGCAGCCAGGCTCCAGCAGAGACGCCCTAAGCAATGGCCGACAAGAGGCGGGGTCACACAGGGCCTTCATCCACAGTGAGCCAAACAGAGCAGGGACTAGGAGAATCTCTGCGGGGCTCAGGAGACAGGTGAGTGTGGGAGGAGCCAGTGTGAACGTCTAGAAAAGCATACGTGACTGATCCCCACACAAAGTTGCCAGAAGAATCTCTAAGACTCAATGAAAGACCAGAAAACATGGAGAACTACACTTTGTTCATGGATGACAAGACCCCATTTCAGGATGGAAATTCCTCTTAATCCACGAATTAAATATGATACCAGTCAAAAGCCAACAGAGCATTATCTTAGCAATTGACAAGGTAATCGTAACAAAGACTCAAGAATAGTCAAGGAAAATTTTTAAAAATAAGACTAAGGGGAGGGTCCCACCTCACTAGATATTAAGATTTATTAGAAATCTGTAGTAATCACAATCAACTAATATTAATATTAGCACAGAGATAACATGCAAGGCTTAGCACAGTCTCCTAGGCAGATGCCACCTGCTATGTGACAGAGCAACACTGCAAATCAATGGAGAAATGAAGGACTGGCACAACCAATCACCCGTTTAGAAAAGCAGAAAATTAGGCCACTTTCTCCCAAAATGCAAAAAAATTAAATTGTACCTAGATGAAAATTTAAACATGAGAAAGCAAAATCATCCAAGGCGAAGACTAGAACTCGAGACAACAGCCTTAGGATATCCCAACAGGGAAGAATTTCTTAAACAAGACACAAAAATCACAAACCATAGAGGAAAAGGCTAATTCTGGTTGCACTAAAATATAACCTTCTGTATGAGAAAATATACCATAAACAAAGTGAAAAGACAAGCCACAGAGCAGAGGAAGGTATCTGCCACACACAGGGTTAACACACTATTGGAATCCAGAATGCATAAAGAATTCCTATACATTTATAAGAAAAAAAATAATAGAAAAAAATGGGCAAAGCAAATGAACAGGAAATTAACAGAAGCCCACATGAGCAGCAAATTCATGAAAAGATTCAAATTAATTCTTAGTCACAGAAACAATTTACATTTTAAAATTTAAAAATGTTCACTAAAATTAATCTTTAGAAAAAAGTTTTAAGGCTGGATGTGGTGGCTCATTCCCATAATCCCAGTGCTTTCTAAGACAGGAGGATCACTTGAGGCCAGAAGTTGGAGATCAGCCTGGGCAACACAGCAAGATCCTATCTCTACAAAAAATTTAAAAAAAAAAAAAAAATTAGCCAGTCATGGCAGCATATGCCTACGGTCTTAGCTACTCAGGAAGGAGGCAAGAGGATCACTTGAGCCCAGAGTTCAAGGTTACAGTGAGCCTTGATCAGGCCACTGTAATCCAGCCTGGACAACAGGGAGAGACCCAATCTCAAGAAAAAAAGAAAAAAGGAAAGTTTTAATGTCAACTATATCTTTCTAACATTTATTTTATGAAATAGTATTAACTACTAAAATTTCATTTTTTTAATAATTGCATTTTAATAGATTAAGACTAATATATTGAACTAAATATGTAATGGTTAAAATTTAAAATAATGTTTGGCTGTAAGAGACCCAAAATCATCTTGAATCAGTGTGGCACGGCAGACTAGATCATCATGAAAGTATGGGCTTGTTCACCTTCAAAATTCTATAGACCGTATCCTAAATGATTCGTCCGTTCTCTGTTATAACCTTTCCCAGGTGAAAATGTTTTATTTTTGTAAACTGCTTTGAATCTGGAAGCATAACTTTCTGGAGGTGACAATGTAGTCGATGGCAGCAAGGCTACAAAGGACGAGGGTGATTTTGGAGGTGGTATCAAGACACGTGAGCTATAATTACTCATCACCTGGTACCTGCACCAGGAGCTAGCCCAGCAGCTACAGGATATGAGTTTTCTCCCCAGGAATCAGTGTGTCTCAACAGCAGTACTACTGACATTTTAGAGCCGATAATTCTCTGTTGAGGGGTGGGTAGGTGCTGCCCAGCAGATTATACGATGTTTAGCAGCATCCCTGGCCTCTACCTACTAGATACAAGTTGCATTCTCCCCTCCTCCAGCTGTGAAAACCAAAATGTCTCTAGCAGAAAGGCAAAAATCATTCCTCCTTGAGAATCACTGAGATAGAATACAGGTGGAAGGGTGTTTCTGGAGACCCACACCTGGCCCTGCCCTCAGTAGGTACAGGAGAAATTTGAGATGATTTTTTTTCATTTGTTCTCTCCTCCTTCAAGAACAAATTCAGCCTTTTGTTCTAAATAAGCCAAAGGTGGTGTCTAACCTGTACCTTGTGTTTTTAGTTTTTCCCCCACTTAGCCTATGACTAATACACAGAGCAGCAAGCAAATAACCAATGGATTATAGACAGGTCTTTTCGCAGTTGCATACAAAACATGCACACGAATCATCTCCACCATCGGTGATTCACTGTAGATTGAAGAAAGCGTAACAGGGCACACAGGTTCCTTGCAGTCCTTATCTTAATTTCCCATACGTTGGCTCTGTTGTTTGATGGAACTTTTGATGGGGAATGGGGTTTCATGGCTACAATTAAGTAATATCTTTCAAAGGAGACTGGAATAATCACTTCCAAAGGTACAGGCACCTCCTTGAAATTGTGTATTCAAGGGGAAAATTGGAAATGACATTTAATAAGAGAAGATCATGGCTCCAAAAAAAAAAAAAAGGTCTGGTTCAGAATAGACAGACTCAGGGTCTGTGCTATCCCGAGTCCTGAATATTGTCATCCCAGGGGGCTGAAATAGACACGGTAGCAAAATCCACTGACCTCAACACCCCACAGCTCAGTAGCAACACACAAGGCTTGGGAGGCTGTCAACAATACTAAGAGCCAACGTTCACTGGGTATTAACTCGTGCCAGGCACAATACCGAGCACCTCATCTGCATCATCTTCTAGAATCATCGTCACTCCCTGAGTAGGTACCGCTCTCATCCCATTTCAACATATTAGGAGACTGAGGCTTAAAGAGCTTAAGTAACGTGTCCATGGTCACAAGTCTAACAGGTAATAGAGCCAGCTCTTGGACATTTTATTTATATACAC
The DNA here is from genome assembly GCF_041146395.1 of Eulemur rufifrons. NCBI lineage: Eukaryota > Metazoa > Chordata > Mammalia > Primates > Lemuridae > Eulemur > Eulemur rufifrons. Next base: position 13,317,725 of record NC_091005.1, on the reverse strand, counting down.
ATGCACGCATACACATACATATATAGATACGTATACACAACACATCATGTTAACCTACATCAAGTTTAAAAATCTCTTTTTCTAGACCAGGCGTTGGCAAATTTTTCTATGAATGCCAGAGAGTAAATATTTTAAGCTTCGTGGGCCATATGGTCCCTGTTGTAACTATTCAACTCCACCATGTACATATCTACCATGTAGGGCAATCACTGCCAGAGACAACATGAAAACAAAGGAGGATGGCTGTTTCAATAAAACTTTATTTACAAAACCAGGCAATGGGCAAGATTTGGCCCAGGGGCAGTGGTTTACACATCTTTTCCTCGACCCCACGTGTGGCCGCAGGTCAGAATCACTCGGGCTACAGGTATAAATTACAGATTCCTGGGCTGCACTCCAGACCTACTGCATCACGTTTTTTTCTTTTTTAACAAGTCCCTTGAGTGATTTATGGATGTGCAAACCTCTCAGGACCTCTGTTCTAAACCCAGGTTTTCCTGTGTCCCCATAAAAGTCGTCATTCCAGCTATCAAAGCTGGGACACCTATCCATGGAAAGGCAAGACAAGTGACACAAACCAAGAAAGGAAACCTGGCTGCTCGTTGCAGCTCACCACCTTTATCAAGATGTCAAAATGGTGACCCGTGACCGCCATTCTCCTAGCTGGAAGATGTCCTTCAGTTTTACTGATGGAAAAATCTCATAAACCAGAAAAAAAAAAAATTTTTTTTTTGGTCCCAGTGGAGTCACGCTGATCTTTTAATCAACTTTTCGCACACAAACACACACACACACAAAGAGCGTTTTTGAACTGCAGATACCTAGTTTTAAATCTGAAAAAAAAAAAAAAAATCAGTTGTGCTAAAATGGCTTTTATGTGATTGAGGGGAAATGAGCGCAGGGTCTTCAGAAATAAGAGGCTTGGAACAATACTCGAATTTGTACAGAATTCGCCAGTACACACGCAGCCTGCTTCATGAATACATGAATGCAACCTGTTTCATCTTTTCTTGTTTCAGAACTAAAGGTATTCACATCCATCTGGACCTCCTTTTCTTTAGGGAATTAAGGCTGGCACCATCACTGTCTGCCTTTACCCGTAGCAGCATGGGAGAGAAAAGGCCAACCCGTCGCTGTCTTTTGACAAAGCATTGAAAAAAGTGAACAGGAGTGGAGAGGAATGAATACTAAGGCACACACTGGAACAGAGCTGACCAGGTCGCCGTCCACCTGGGATAACACCCCTCTCCAGCTGGCAGGCACCAGTGATCTGGTTTCAGTCACCAGCACCCCAAACTTATTAGCCGACTCTGATCTTCTCTCTGTCTAATGCCAGGAGCCTCCCCCACCCCACCTTGCATCATAAGACTTTAGTTTATAGACCCCTTTGCTTCATCTCACTTTTTTATACCTTTCCTCTGATCCTACTCTACCAATGACCCAAATGCCTCCAAGGCACAACCCTGCCAGTGGCGATGGCAGTCCCCGTCTGAATGCTGCGCACAGCTGGGATGTCCAGGGCCTGGTTGTATAAAGCCTGACTCAATCCCACCACCAGGGTCCCAGTGGACTGAAACCTGTCTACATATCAAACAGAAGTTGGCTTCTACTGCTTCCTTTTTTTCTCCCAATACTTTGTATCCCATGGCCACCACGGTTATTTTGAAAGCTTATTTTAAGAGCTGGGTGATGACATTTAAATAAAGTAATCTCAATGAGGAGTTAGGGATTAATAAAAATGTAGCAGAGGGCCCACAAGGTAGCACAATTGTAACAATTGGGGTTAAACTAGCACGGAGCTCAGGATGCATTTGTATGTTAAGTGACTCACATCTTGTGTCTACACTGGCAAGTAAAGTGGGCCCTTCAGAGTTGAATTGAACCTGATCTTGGCTGTGTGTAATTGTGAGTCAGTTAATTAACCTCTGTAGTACCAGACCATTTGCGCTCGAAGGTTCCTTTCAACTCTAAAATTCTAAGTTCAGGTCAAATCTATTTGAGTAGGCACACTTCTCTTACAATTGGCTTTTCTGGTGAATTTCCAAAACATTTTTTTTTTTAAGAAAAGAAGTGCTAAAATGGATATGGATCAAGATAGTCAGTGGAATATTTTCGTAGGAGGAGCTAAATTATTCTCAGATCTTTTTTCAAAAGTGGATCTTTAAAGTTATCCAAAACTAGCCTCTCTTACATACTTAATTTTCATGGATAATGATTTTTTTAAATAGGCACTAATCTTTACCAAATGTTTCAGGATGAAATGGAATAGTTTTCCAAAGATTAAAAAGTGTACTAGTCGAAGAAGTGACAATCTTTAAAGAGCGGTTACAGATAATGCTGACGTCCTGAGTAACGTGATTTTTCTAAACTCAGGGTTCCATCACTGTCAGAGTCCTTAGGATACAGTAGCAAAAACACCAGAGGTTTGGAGAGTGTAAATAAACACAGAAATATTATTCACTGTCACAGAGGACCTCAACTATATTCACTATAACACAACTGCATAATAAAATCTGGTGTTATTTTCAAAAAAGGCAGGAGAGAAAAATCCATAATAAGTCAACAAGCATTTATAGAATACCTACCTACCAGTGTTGTGTCGGATGTGGGGTGAGTATAAAACCCTGAGCTTTGTCTGCAAGAAGCTTATGACTTAGTTGGGATGGCAGAACAAACTCACACAAAACAACACAAGAGAGTGTACAGTCAAACATGAAGTAGAATTTTGTAGATGCTGCTCCAAACTACTTCTGCAAGTAACAAAATGAAAAGCAGTTCTACTTGCTTTGCAGATTTGGCAAAAACCCTTTATTTTAGCACCGTAGAGACTCTCTTCCATCACACAACTTCAAGGAGCTGATTTAGAAAGAGAGGATTCTGTTTTCCTCCCAAAACTTGTGGCTATATGCAAAAACAAGCAAGAATACTCCCAGACTGAAGTATCAAATAACAGAAAGTAACTCAGCTAACCCAATGGCTATTTTTAAAACATCCAATTTGGCCTAGGTATTAATGTTAACACATAAAATTAAGGGGACCAAAAAAATAATGACCCTCTTACTAGTCTTCTGAACTAATAGTTTTCTTAGAATTCCAACATACTGAAGCATTTAAACCAAAGAAAACTGTATTATTTTGTCCTTTATGATTTCACAATGCCTTGTGTTTCCTATTTATAACTTTTCTGTTTTTCCATAAGCCTTATATTTGCAAATAAACTTAATGTATAACAAAATATTAAGTAATAATATTTAGTGCTTTTGTCAACATTCTCCCGTCTAAACCTCAAAACAAACCTGTGATGCAGCGTTATTCACTTTTGGCAAGTTAGTGGAAGAGCCAATAAAAATAAAAGCTGATATTTACTGAGCAACTGCTTTGTTCTAAAACCTGTACTGCCCTGGACAGCAGCCACTAGCCCCATGGGGACATTTAAATTTTATATTTACTTAATTAAAAGTGAAAAGAATTAGAACTTTAGTTTCTCAGCTACATCAGCCACATCTCAAGTGTTCAAAAGCCCCATGTGCCCAATGACAATAATACTGGACAATGGAGATACAAAATATTTCCATCACTATGGAAAGTTCTACTGTACAGTGGCATTCTACACTTTCCACTAAATGCTCTTCATGTATTACCTCATTTCATTATCCCAACAATCACTTCAAGAAGTAGATACTATTATTTTTATTATTTCCATTTCACAGATGAATAAAATTAAGGTGCAGTGCCTTGGCCAAGGTCAGAGTAGAGCTGAGACTCCAGGTTTAACTAACCCAGCACTATCTAACAGAGTTTTCTACAACGATAGAAATGTCCCAAACTTGCACTAAGATGGTAGCCACTAGCCCCACGTGGCTATCGACCACTTGCAATGTAGGGGGTATGACTGAGGGATTTAAAGTTTAATATACTTTTAATTCATTTAAATATCAATAGCCACATGGGGCTAATGCCAGCTATCTTGCACAGCTCAGATCTAGCCCTGTCTCTAACCCTTAACCCCCAAGGTATCTAATGCACCTGCCATCTTACTCCTGCTACTAGCAACATCAGAGGAAAGATGATCCAACGGAGGAATGAAAGAAAAAGGGTGGGCCCTATTCAAACAGTAGCTTGACAAAACATTCCCTGAAGCTTCGCCTTCTCATTGGTTTCAGTTATGCTTGCAGGAGGTTGGGGGGGAGGTTGGATTCAATCTAGCATGGAATCTATTTTCAACATGTCCTTGATATTCTGGAATTACCTCTTTGCATGAGAGCCAATAAAAGCGTACGTGGCATATGTTTTCCACAGGATGCAATTGTTATAGAGCAACCAGATGAATTACAGCATGGGTCAGGCCGCCATTCTTTAGTGTGCTTGGAGGATCAGGCTGGGGTAGCTGCAGACCAGACACATAGCCCAATGGCAGTTCCAGCAAAGAAGGCGAGACGGACTGGCCTCCGCCCAACTTGAAACCTTTGCTTTCTTATGTTTTAAGGTATCCAGAGCAGCCTGTTGGGAGTCCCTTGGGTTGTACATTTTGGTATCGGTTTTTATCTGCTTGGCTTTTCATGCAATTCTACCGTAGAGTCTTGCCATGGAATATTTAACAAAAGGAGGCAAGTTCAAAAATTTCCATTTACACCAAAAAATTAGTTCACGTTTCCAGAGGCCTGAGAGAGTTTCTTCCTCCCAATTTTATGAAGGGACTGTGATTTCAACTATCCCTCCGAACAGATTCGCTGTCTCTGTTCAGCGAATGCCACTCTAGAAACCTATATCGAATTCTAATAATAGCTTATGCTCTTCAAGGCTAAGATAGCAGGACAATGACTATTAGAACCAAGAGGCAGAGGCAGCTCTGGAATGTCAAAGGGAATGTTCTCCACTCTTCCCAGTTCCCTCTTCGTTCCCCTCAGCAGAAACAAGAATGTCAGAAGTGAAAATCACAGCCATCATTTCCAATTTCAAGCACGGTAAGGTTTACATAATACAAGAGCTCCTTCTAGACATTTGGGATATCACCTTGTTGCTAGGATTGGCCCAATCTTTGCAAGAACAGGTAGGTTTTGCCTCAGAGCCTTGGCCATAAACTCCATTCTAACTCAGCCAATTCTAAAGAACAAGCACAGCACCATCTTTCACAAACCTGCCTCACTTCTAAATCAAGGATACCCTCTGAAAGCCAAGATTAGAATAGTTAAATACGCTGACCTATCTTGTACAGTGTATGTCTAAGTTGACCAGATCAGGAGGAAAAAAAATGTATGTAACGGCTTCTTCTCCAATCCTACCAGCCTATTAGTTTTCCATAGATGCACATACACACAAAGGGTTTTCTGAATGTAGGAAAACAAGTTTATAATTACATAATTATGCAGACACACCACAATTTTTCTTTTATGTTACCTTTATCTTTAAAAGGCAACAGACAGGGCTGTACTAAAAAGCAATAAAGCATGGGTAATTTAATACCAAATTACATCCATATTGAAAAGTTTACATGCAGTTGAGAGCAGACAGAGGTCAGGTTTTCAACAGGACTGCCTTTAATTGTGGCCATCAGTTTTAGCAATCCCGATCTGCGGATCAAAGACAGATATAATGGGCTTCCTCAACACTGAATAGTGAAAGCAGACAGCAGGAATGGCGCTATCTGGCACCCAAAGGTCATAAAAAAAAGAGTTGCCAGAAAGGGAATGTGTCTCATTGTAAAATTATATCTCTAAGATAAAATACATTTTTAAAAACATCATTCATCCCTTGCCCAGTTTCCAATGAGCTACTTAAAGATATATATATATATATATTTTTTTTTTTTTGGTCACTTCATCACAGGTGCAATGGTTTCCCTGCTTTTCCTCTAATAAATATGCAACCTTTGCATAAATCTTTATTAATTTTTTTTTCAGTTGCTTTCCATCATGATTTTCTCCAACCTGCACAGTAATCCCTCTTTCTGTGAGGGAGGACTATGTGAGCTGAGAAAGGTTTTTTTTTCTTTCCCCACCTCTCTCTTCCCCACCTCCTACCCCCCACCCCGCCCCACATCAAATGAGGAGTAAATTATCAGCAAATCAGATAGAAACAAGTTTCCTGGATCTGCAGATCCATTCTACAAATGAAGCAATTTCATCTCTGCTGGCTCTGGGGTGGGGGGCTGGCATGGGAGGGGGCGGATTTTAAGTAGCCATCGGGGAGCAGAACAGAGATGCGAGCTGGCGAAGCATCCCCACGTTTGCAAGCGCAGACCACGCAAATCTGCACCCAGAGACCACTTGCAAGAATGCATCTTTTTTCACTTAACAAGATACAAAATATAAAACACATTTGCCTCTTATTAAACCTCTCCCATAAGTGGTTCCAGGTCCACCATTTTTAAGGGGAGGATTGGGGAGCCAGGACCCCCCTTGGGAATTTCAGCAGAGTGACTGGAGATGAGGTACAGGCTGTGAGCCTTTATTACTTTAATTTTTTTTTTTTTTTCTAAAAGCACAGAAGGAATAACATTTTAAATCATTAGCATTTGCTTTAAGGAGTTATTTCTTCCAACTGTAAGAATCTCTGCTCCCAGCCCCCTTCCCCATTAGCACCACTCCCAGATCCTGCACAGAACTGCCCAGATGGAATTCCCTCCGCCGCTCAGATCTGGAAGGTGCTTTTAAAGAATTTCAGGTTCTCAATCGAGACGGCCGTGGAAGAAACTGTAATCACAGTTTTTCCTTAAAGCACTTGGAGAATAAGGCTCTTGTGTTTGTGGCACCTGAGACTGAAAGGTAAGTATGGCATCTCGGAATTACTTTAGTGGCAGCAGTTACTGTTATGATAGGGCACGATCTTCTCTGTTCAAAAACAGAGTTCTTACTGCCCCCATTCAACTCAAAAGGCTTTGTGTGAGTGACATGCCGAGCGCCTTTAAATAGTAAAGTGCAAAACCTACATTGTTTTTTTTTTTTTTTTTTTTTAGAAATGGAAGGAAATCAGCCACCTTATTTAATTTAAGACGATTTATAGTTTCTATCAAGGGAGTAGCAAAAGGTGAGGAAATTTGCAAAACCAGGAAAAGAAACTCAATTCTGTGCTCCACAAGTTCAAAATGGCAGGAGGCCATTTTCAGGCACAGAAATGGTTTTCTGGTTTGTTTGTTTTTTTTTTTTAAAAAAAATGGTTAAGTATCCTCTATTTATATGTTGATCATTGGCTTGCTGTTCCTAGACTCCAAGATATAAAATTAATCTCTGAGTATTTCTGCATTTCAACTTTGCTCTGCCAGGAGAGAGCTCCTACTTGAGGCAAGGTGATTTTCATAATCTACAAAAAGCATGCACCCGAAGTGGTATGGGACCAGGCAGGCCCTTAGCTATGCTACAGGGTGGAGGTGTCCCCCCAGCCAACCACCTTTTCTGTGATATATAAAGCACCAACAGACCAAGCCGGAATTCTAGAACAGGTCAGTAGCATAGCTGAGCTGTGTTCTTTTGGCCAGTAATAATCAGATGCAATAATCAAATCTGGGGTGTAGTGGTGTGTTACTCTTAGCAAGATGTAACTAACACGGCGCATGCCTGCCACACTGCCCAGAGCCCCTCCATACCGATGGCACATGTTTGCGTCCTGTATCCCTGTCCCCCTGCTTCAACACCGTATGACACAGGGAGGTGTTGGATGGCTCATCCTTTGCCTCTCATTCCCATCAGCATTAGAGCTCTTTTGTTGGGCACCAACAGGGTACCCAGCATCATCCAATAGACCACCACAGTCACCAGGCCCAAAGCAAGGCATACCTTCCATCTACCTCAAAGAGATTTAAGGGCCTTCCTATTGGAAGCAGAGGAGAAGCAAATAAAAAGCACCAAGGCTGTGTACAAATCCAAGACCTCATGCCTGTGCAATGTGTTACAATAAAGAATTGTAATTATTGAAAGGGCCCAAAAGGGAAAAGGGAAATATTTTCTTACAATAGAAAGAAGAGTGACTTTGTTACAATTGAACGGAATTTGAGAACAAAGAGCCAAGGAAGCTGTTCTGGGACAAAGCAGCAGGTGCCATCAATGTGGAGGACTGGGACCCACAGCCTGCCTCTGCCCCAGAGACCCCCCAGTTCCTGATTGGATAGGACATGAGGGATGGCCAAAGCCCGTCCACTGAAATGAGTTGTTTTTTTTTTTTTTTTTTTTAGAAAAGCATTCTAAATGACTTGGACAATTGCCAGGAGAAATCACAACTCTTAAAAAGATTAAACAATAACACAGAATACAGACATAATTTCCATGGGATTACTGACTTCTGTGGACCCTTCCATTTCCTCCTAGTCTAAACAGAAAGAGACCGTGATGAACCACTGCACGGTGATGTCAAGAGACAAGATCTAATGGATGTGATGAGGACAGGGTTTAATTATAAAACACAGACAAGACGATGAATCAAGAGCCGATGAGTTTGGCAAGGCTGGGGTAGTTGGAGATGCATTTCAGTGAATTCAACACTGACACTTTGGTTTCCATTTTGGCGAGAGGCCCTGCCAGGTTAATCATGGTCTTCAATCAAAATTTCCATGCTGGGACCTGCACTATGTCTAATAATAATAATTATCATTATAGCTAACACTTACCATGCATGCCAAATGCTTTATACATATTATCTCATTTAATTCTCAAAAAACCCTATTGCGCCAGTACCATGGTTAGGCCCAGATCACAGAGAGATAGCTAAAGCTCTGATACCACCTGGAGATTTAAAAGACCTCTGCTAAACCTGAACTGACACACATGAGGTCAACCCATCTTGGATACTTAGAGCAAAGGAAAAGCCAATCTAAACACATTCCAAAACTTGGGAGTTGTTCATGACACCTCTGACTCCTTCACTCCCCACATCCCATCCACCACCAAATCCTGTTAATGCACCTCGAAAGCAAGGTCACTCAGCTTCTTTAAAAGACTGAAAATCAATGAGACAAGCATCCAAGTCAAGAAGGTAGAAAAACAAGAAGCCAAAGAGTACAGGGAAGCAGACAATACAGGTGAGTGCAAAATTAGGTTATATAAAACAAATAATAGAGACCAGCAAAACCAAAAGGTAGTTCTTTGGATATTCTATGGGTCAGCCAGGTGGTGCAGCTATCCTAGGCCAGCTTGGCTGAACTCTGAGGCCAGCTGTTCAACGGGCTGAGGCTAAAAGGCTTCATTCACATGTCCAGTGGTTCCAGCATTGGGACCTCACCTGGAACTCCTAGTCTCTGAACCATGTGGTCTCTCGTACTCCACCCTGGGTTTATGCACATGGCGGCCCCACAGTTCCAAAGAGCAGCAAGGGAGACAAGAGCTTAAAACACAAACAGTTTTCCAGCCTCTGAATCACGTCAACCATTGTACCATTGGTTAAAGCAAGTCACACGGCCAAGTCCAGAGCCCACATCAGTATGACAAGAGGAGGCAGGAATATCACTGCAACAACCACAGGAGGTAACCATCCCACTGGCTCTGCTCTCACTTAGAGCTATTCGGGTTGATCTCTGCCCCAGATCGTAACTGCTGCTTGAGCCTAGCCACATTAGGATTAGTCATGGTAGGTACTCAGTAACGAAGAGTATGAAAGAAAACAACTGGAAAGTACTAGAAGTTGTTTAACTTGCTTCAGAGTTTCAAAGGGAAGGATGCTGAGCAATTGTTCACAGACAACTGAACAAGAGAAATGAGGACCAAAAGTGGAAATATTCAGAGGATCATGGTTGCAACCCATGAGGTTGCACTCTGTCCTTGACCTTCAATCTCAGAGCAAAAGGAACCCTAACCTCTTTGGTTAGAAATAGGTATGACTGCTAAGTCAACCGCGTCAACTACAGTATCAAAAGGATGTTTTCTTTTTCCTGCATATTAACTAGACCCTCCAACTCCAATTTCAACTGGATATTAACATGTTGATGTAAACTAACTATGCACAGCTATGTGATCTGGGAGAACAAAATAGATGCCTCCTTATCAACTAAGATGGAACCTAAGGTTAAAGAAACCAAGTTACCTGTGGGTCAAGGGTTCACAGCCCTGCTATGTCAAATTTCTAAACTCCTAGGCTACAAGAAAAGGCACACCCTTGCTAAACTCCCTAACAATAGGAGTTCTCAGGCTCATTTTCCACCCAGGCCACTGCTACTCTGATTGGACAGAGGACCAGTCTTACAACCGTGCTTTTCTGATCAACTATTGCAGACCTCAAGCCAGTTTCAGCCAGTTTATAGAGGCTGCACACAAACCGTCTTTGTGTTCTGTAGTTCCCCTTTTGACAGAAAAGGCCAAATTCCACCTCATTGTAATGTTAGAATCCCGTCTCAAAGTAAATACGGGATGTATGTTACATATACATTTACCCACTCGGCATGTGTTCAGCTCCCCCGGAAAAATATTGATAGTTTTTCCCCAAAACCTGCTAAATATACACGATACAGGCCCCGCAGGGTATAAAACCCAACCTTGTCCTTCCCCTCTTCAAAGTGAGAACATCTTCAGCACCTACCCCGAGACTGTATCTTCCTGGCTTGCAAACTAATGTAGGCAGTAACGCTCCCCCTACTATTTAGCCATCCTGGTGGTCTTTTGAACAACAGCTAACATAAAAACTTTCACATTTATTCAAAGAGGAGGCTGCTGAGGATATGATTTCCTCTTACAAACACCAGTGTTTAAGGCAAAGTGTAAGCATAGAGCTAAGAGATATTGGCGTTCGTTGATGACAATGTCCAATGAGGTCAATTTGGAAGGTGAATTTGAGAGATTTTATCAGAACTTCTTTTATTCAACCTAAATAATTCAATCTTTATTACACTATCAACTACTTTATAAGGTTTTGTTTTGGGGGGATGCTACCACTGTCAAATACTCTATTAAAGGCATTTATATGGAACAACTATGACATCAAGTGGCTAGCCAATAACAGCACACATCTGTGTCTCTGGGCAGTCCCATCAAAGTGGAATTCAGGCTTAATTTTCTGTAAGTAGAAGGCTAGACAGATCCTTGAGTCACCATCAATGGTTTTCTCAACCAAGAAAGAAGGATAACATGATGTTAGGAATTTTTTCCCAAAAACTATTTCAATGATCAAAAAAAAAAAAAAAGTATGCTGTACTCTAGGAAGAACCTAATTTAGAACATACAGTTTCCTGGCAGATTTTACAGTAGAAAGCTTTGAATTTCAATAAGAAAAGCCAGGATTTGATTTCTAGACAGAATGCAATTCTAAAATGTCATGCAAATTTCTCTTTGGAAGAACAAATGCAAACGTTTGGAGAAGAGCTTGCAATACGCACAGGGTTTTGAGGAAACCATGTGTAAAATACTATTCTGCCTGAGGCAAACTATCTCCCATATTTGGTGAGCAAGAAAATAATAGCCACTATTCTGTATGCCTGTTGATGTTATGAATGGTTTTTATCGGCATGATTCTCGTGCAATGCATGAGACAATACTTTGTCAGCTTTTCTGGGGGTTCTGAAAAATCCTGGGATCCACAAACCATGCACTAGACCATGTCTATTTTTAATATGTGCCCTCAAGCACCTAGTATAGAACTAAGCATGCTAAGGACACTCATTCACTAACTACCACATCCGCCAACACAACCTCCTCCTGCTATTTGCCATATGTTGAGATGAAAGGGTCTTTACTTTTCATCTTCTTCCCTACTGTACCCACAAGTCAAAAATAACTTGCTTCAGCCCCCACATAAACAAAACTAGCAACAGAGGCATTGGTATTACCTTCTGTTCTGCTACTCTATTTCCTTAATTCCACTTCTTCTCATTCTTTGGCATGTGCACACGTAGCAAAGGCATCAGATCTTTGACACGGGCTTTCCAACTGCCCTGTTCAACAGAACTTCTGCAGTGATGGAAACCAGAGCTCCGCTGTCCGGTAAGGCCACCACTAGCCAGGGTGGCTCTTGAGCACTTGAAATGTGGTCAATGTGACTGAGGAAAGGATCTTTGAGTTTTAGTTCATTTTAATTAAGTTTAAATAGTCACCAGGGGCTAATGGGACACCATATTGGACAGCACAGATGTATGGTTTCGGATTAAGAATTTCTGGAAGTGAACGTTGACGGTAGAAAGACAATTAGATTTGAGCCACTGCTCTGCTTTTCTCTGTGTAACACTGAGCTGGTCACTTAGCCCCTGTGACACATAAAACCACAATAATAGTATCCGTTTACATGGCTGTTGTGATAACTAAATGAGATCAATTATATAAAATGACCAGTGCATAGCAACTGATCACTGAATAGTAGTGCCTTTTTTTTAATCTATAAAATGGGATTCAGAAAAAAATGTTTTTCAGAGTATTCATAATAATCAAATGAGACAATGTGTTTATAAATCACAAAGCATTAAATGTGAATTTTATGAATATTAATTTCCTTAGCTTAAAAAAAAGTTGTATGTACACTTCTGTTGATTCAATCACCATTATTGTCATAAGTCTTTCTATGCTTTCTAGAATTTTGGCATCATCTCTAAGCCCAAACATTGCATTTCCTTTAAGATAAGGTGTATCACCTTTGCTACTGTCTGTGAACCCTCATGTCTCCATTCTTCCTGCACATGTATTCATTTGCATCTCTTTAGACTCCATCACCTCTTTCTCTGCAGTTTTAAGCACCTACAGAATACTAGAACCTTCCCAGTCATGTAAAGAGATACCATCTCACAGGAATTCTTTAAATGCCAAAGATGATGGCAGCAAGATCTCTTGGAATTCAAGTGTTAGTGGAAGAAAAATGAGCTTCACTTCTCAAAAAGAATGGCCATCATACTCTCCTGCTCCTTGTTTAAGGTTAATCTTTCCCAGCTGCTGAGTTACATGTTCCCACTATTCTTTCCCACACGAAAGATGGAGCCTATAGAGGTGGACCTCTTAGGACAAGGCTGGAAGGATAGTATTTTTTTAAAGCAACTTGAGAAATGTGGCCAGACTTATTTGGAAATGAGTCTGCCTACGTATAAAGAAAAGCTTCATGCGGGGTGCGGAAAATGTCCTCAAACAAACAAAAATATACAAACAAAAATATAAAACAGGAATTTTAAGGAAACAAACAGATTGTGATGGTAAGAGAGCTTGCTCTGGCCCTGGCAGAGAATACTGTAATCACCTTGTTCAGCTTATTGACAGGTAACCACTGACAAGACACAAAGCCCACCAAGGCAAAGAAATCTATACAAAAATAAAACATGAAACAAATATGGCAAAGTGATAAGCTCCCATAAATCTGATTCTAAAACATAGGAGTTGATGTTCCTCATACATTTCTGTATATAAGAAATATTTCACAGTTAAAAAGTAGACACATACGTAGCTTCTCCTTATTCTCCCAAAGAATTGGCTCTATGTAAGCAAATTCTACATTAAGTAAAAAGAATCTTTGTTCATCCCCTGGCAGTGGTAAAGGAAGGACTTTTAAAGGAATTGAAACTGTACTGGACATTTCCTACCCATCCGGATGGCTATTATCAAAGAACAGGAAATAACAAATGTTGGTGACTATGTAAAGAGATCATTACCCTTGTTCATTGCTGGTGGGAAATGGTGCAACCATTACGGAAAACAGTAGTTGCTTAAAAAGCTAAATGTACAATTACCAAATAACCCAGTAATTCTACTTCTAGATATACACCCAAAATAATCCAAAGCAGGAACTCAAACAGGTAACTGCACACTAATGTTCACGGCAGCATTATTCACAACAGCCAAAAGGTAGAAACAACCCAAACATCCATTACCAGACAAGATGTGCCTGTACATACAGAACACTATTCAGCCTTAAAAGGAATGAAATTCTGATACATGCTACAACATAAATAAACCATGAAAAATCATTCTAAGTGAAAGAGGCAGACACAAAAATACTGGTATTGTATGATTCCACTTAAATCAGATACCTAGAATAGCCAAATTCAGAGAGATAGAAGGTGTAACTGTAGTTACCAGGGGCATGAAAAGTTGTTTAATGGGCACAGAGTTTTTGTTTGGGAGGGTGGAAAATTTGGATGCTGGAGATGGATACTGCTAATAATGGCCTAACACTGTGAATGTCCTTATTGTCACAGAATTGTACATTTAAAAATTACAATAGGACATTTTATTTTATGTATATATTACCGCAATAAAAAAAATCAACACTCAAGAAGGAAAAAAAAGTGAGAGGGAGGGTTTGGTAACCTTAGAATGGATGAAAGAAAAGAATATGGATGAAGGAATCAAAAGAGAGAGAGACAGTGAACAGTGGCAAGTTAGCAACATGGTGGACTTAGGTGGAGAAACAGCCACTGAAAATTCCCCAGGGGACCAAGGAATGTTTATAAAGAGAGTTAGTGTGTAATTCCAACTATTCTCCACTGTGCAACGTCATCACTCTCCTTGACCCTCACACCTTTGCTAAAAGTCTGCCACACCCCAAGGCCGGTTCTCAGATGACATGGAATGAGGGGAGAGGGACAACACCCAGCAACAAGCAAATGGCAGGCAGAAAAAGAAGAGAAACATGAGTGAGGTGCCAAAGGAATTTTGAGAATTCACTTTCAATATCAGACCGCGAAAATCCTCAGGTAAATTGAATGGACATAGGACTTAAGACAGACACAAAGATTTAAGTACAATGCCAGGATCCAGGAAGACCACAGGACAATAGGACAGAGCAAGGCAGGTGTCTGGGAGGCCCAGACAATAAGCAGACCCCAAAACACCCATAAAAGGTGAATGAGTGGGATAAAAGCAAGGGGAGGAGCAGATTATAAAGGGGCACAGAAAAGATATTCAAAGAAATAAGAGCTGAAAACTTTATGATTTTTTTTTATTTGACATGGAATAATTATACATATTTATGGGATAAAGAGTGATAGTTTGACATATGTATACAATGTATAAAGACCAAATCAGGGTAATTAGCGTATCCATCACCCGAAACATTTATCATTTGTGTTATGAACATTCAAAATCCTCTCTTTTGGCTTTCTGAAAATATACATTATTTTTAACCATATCACCCTACAGTGCCACAAAGCACTTGAACTTACTCTTCCTATCTAGCTGTAATTTGTATTCATTAACCTTTCTCTAGCCTCCTTTCCCCTCACCTTTCCCAGCCTCTAGTAACTATAATTCAACTCTCCACTTCTATAATCTCAGTATTAGTAGCTCCCATTTGTGAGTGAGAACACACAGTGTTCACTTTTCTGTGCCTGACTTATTTCACTCAACATAATATCCTCCAGGTTCATAATGCCCTCTAGGTTATTGCAAATGACAGGATTTTCTTTTTATGGCTGAATAGTATTCCATTGTGTATGTGTAACATATTTTCTTTATTTATTCATCTATTGATGAACACTTACATTGATTCCATACCTTAGCTATTATGACCAGAGCTGCAATAACATGGGGATGTAGGTATCTCTTCAACATACTGATTTTCTTTCCTCTGGATAAATATCCATTAATGGAATTTCTAGATCATATGGTAGTAACATTTTTAGTTTTTTGAGAAATCTCCATACTGTGTTCCATAACGGCTGCACTAGTTTACATTCCCAACAACAGCGTTTAAGAGTTTCCTTTTCTCTACATCCTCGGCACCATTTGTTATTTTTTGTCTTTTTAATGATAGTCATTTTTACTGGGTAAGATATTATTTCATTGTGGTTTTGATGTGCATTTCCCTGATGATTAGTGACATTGAGCATGTTTTCATATACTTGGCCTTCTTTTGAGAAATGTCTGTTCAGATCCTTTGCCCATTTTTTAATCAGATTATTTAGAAAAATTCCAAAATTTGATGGAAAACATTAATCCACACAAAGAAATTCAACCATCTCTACCCAGGATAAACTTAAAGAGGTCCACAGCCAGATACTTTATAATCAAATGTTGAAATCCAAAATAAAGAAAAACCTTGAAAGCAACAAGAGAAAAACAACTCCTCATGTACAAGGCAATTCTAATATGATTAAGATCTGACTTCTCATTAGAAACAGAGGCCAAAATCAGTAAGATGACATATTCAAAGTATTAAAATTAAAAAAAAAAAAAAACTGTCAACCAAGAATCTTATATCCAACAAAGCTATACTTTAAAAATAAAGGTGAAAAAGATATTCCCAGATGAACAAAATCTGAGATAATCTGTATTAAACCAACTACAGATCAAAGATATTCAGAAAAATTGAAAAAATCAGAATACAGCCACAAAAAATACAAAGAAAAATACAATATAACAACTATTTATATAGCATTTACATTGTATTAGGTATCATAAGTAATCTAGAGATGAGTGAAAGGATACAGGGAGGATGTGTGTAGTTTATACACAAATACTGCACCATTTTATATAAGGGACTTGAGCATTTGCAGATTTTGGTATCAATGGTGGTAGGGGGATGCTATAATAAAACCAATCCCCCACAGATACCATGGCACAACTGTACTTGCAAACCAAATTCAGCAACATATAAAATGGAATATATACCACGGTCAAGTGAGGTTTACCCCAGGAACACAAGATTGGTTTAACATCTAAAAATCAAGTACACTACATTATCAGAATAAACGGCAAAAATATATAATCATCACAATAGATGAAGACAAAGCATTTGACAAAATCCAACATGTTTCATGAGAAAATTCAACAAACTAGAAATAGAGGGAGTTTATTCAACCCAATAAAAGGCATCTACACATAATACACAGATAACATTGTGCTTAATAGTGAAAAACTGAATGTTTTCCCCCTAAGATCAGAAAGAAGACAAGTATGTCTTCTCTCATCACTTCTATTCAGTATTGTACTGGAAGTTCTAGCCAGTGCAATTAGGCAAAAAAAAAAAAAAAAAAAAAAAAAAAAAAATTAATAAAAGGCATGTAGATTGAAAAAGAACAAGTGAAACTATCTCTATTTGCAGATAATATAATCTTGTATATAAAAAGTCCTAAGAAATCCACTGAAAAACACTAGCACTAGTAAAATAGTTCAACAAGGCTGCAGGATACAAGATCAATATTTTAAAAAAATCACTTGTATTTCTACACACTTGAGATGAATGTTATAAAAATGAAATGAATAAAATAACTCCATTTACAATAGCATCAGAAAGAATAAAATACTTAGGAATCAATTTAACAAATGAAATGCAAAACTCATAGACTGAAAACTACAAAACGTTGCTAGAAGAAATTTTTAAAAACCTAATGTAAAGATATTCCATGTCCATGGATTGAACAATATTGTTAATTTGTTCAATCCAACTCACCAACTTAATCTACAGATTCAATACAACCCTTATCAAAATCCCAGCTGATTTTTTTGCAGAAATTGATAAGTTAATCCTAAAATTCCTATGGAAAAGCAAGGGATCAAAAACAGCCAGAACATTCTTGAAAGAAAAAAGTTGGGTGACTCTTGCTTTCTGATTTCAAAACTTATTACAATGCCATAGTAATTGAGACATTATGATATTGACATAAAAATAGATATGTAGATCAATGGAATACAACTGAGAGTCTAAAAATAAACCAGACATTTATGGTCAATTGATTTTTGACAAGAGCATGGAAACAATTCAGCGGGGAAAGAATGATCCTTTCAACAAATGGTGTTGGGACAATTGGATAGCCACAGAAAAAAACTCTACATGTAAGAGCCAAAACTTTAAAACTCTTAGAAGAGAATATAGGAGTGAATTTTTCATGACCTTGGATTGAGCAGAGTTTTCTTAGATGTAAGACCAAAAGCACAAGTGACAAAAGAAAACATTACATGAATTTAATGCCAAAATTTAAAACTTTTGTTCTACAAATGATACTATCAAGAAAGTACAAAAACAACCTAACATAATGGGAGAAAATAGTTGCAAATAAAATATCTGATCAGGGCTTGTACCTAGACTATTTAAAGAACTATCACAACTCAATAATAAAAATACAACTCAATTAAAAAATGGGCAAGGAGCTGAATAGACATTTCTCTAGTGAATATATACAAATGGCCAATCAACATATTAAGTGATGCTCACCATCATTAGTCACTAGGAAACACTAACCAAAACACAATTAGAGATCATTTTACACCCAACTAGGATGGCTATAATCAAAAACACAGTAATAAAATAATAAATGTTGGTGAGCATGTAGAAAAACTGGGACCCTCACACAGTGCTAAGGAGAATATAAAATGGTGCAGCCACTGTGGAAAATAGTTTTGCAGTTCCTCAAAGGTTATAACAGAGTTACCAAATGACCTGCACTTCTACTCCTAGGTATATAATCAAGAGAAATGAAAACATCTCTGTGAGTCTCTCAAACCTTGCCTCATACCTTGTTAATTCCATCATCACAAGATGGTAGCCTCATTTCTAGGACCACTTCCATGTTCCAGGACAGAAACAGATCAAAGAATAAAGTTCAAAACATGTTTGCTAGTGAGGTTTGTCACTTTTTATCAGAAAAATAAAAGCTTTGCCCAACACTTCTCCATGTTCATTAAGTAGAATGTCAGTGTTTTGGCCACTGTTCGATGAAGGTGACAATGGAAAAGAGGTGTGTGGATTCTGGTTAGGGCAACCATCCATCTTTGTCTGCTACCATAACTCAATGGTTTATTAAGTGCTTTATTTAGCGCTACCTAGTAGAGATTACTTCCCCACTGGCACACACCAATTTATATGTAGTTAGGCTTTGGTGACAACCATGCATGGGGTAGGGTTTTACAGATCTTCTAGTCCCACACACCCCACCTCATTAAGAGAGAGACATCGTTCAGATTCCACTTGAACAATTGCACGAATCACCATTTCACCAGGTAGTCCTTTCTGGCCACAGACAGCTACAATGATTAACAGTTCATCTTCAATCAAGCTGTATCTACCTCCACATGGGTTTGTTTGTCAAAAGTACTAGCAGTTACATGGCTATAGTAATTAAAATAGTACTGCCTTATTTAAATCTTACAACAGCTATGTAAACTGATTGATCTCATCTACCCAGCTGAGAATCTGCGACTCAGAAAATTTAAGGGAGTTTAATCCAGATTGTCCAACGCTGATTCTAGGTCAATTTGACTCTCATAAAGCAGACCTTCAACTGCCTATGGATCCACTTCAGTTGGTCCATAAAGCTCTTTAAAATTATATTCAATATGGTACATATGAGCCTGGTTTTATAGAGAGGGTCCTTAGCTATCACCAGATTCTAAAATCTGTGACTCCCCAAGTAGTTCAGAACCACTAATTTAAGGATGATTATGAAGCACTTCTTCCCACAGTTTTCACCCAGGCCAAACGTCTGGTTTCTCCAGTCCTGCCTTTTGACTTTTACCCTACTCTACTCCTTAGATGAGTTCTTTCCCAATCTATCACATGTCAGTCACCCGAAAGTCATATTTGATTCATCATCAATTCTCACTCCTACTAGCAATTTACCACAAGCACTGATGATTTTTATTTTCAATGTACATGAATCCAGACACTTTTTTTTTTTCCCATCACAGCTGCCATAATCATTTCCAGCCCTGGCTTACGCAGTCTCTTACTTGCCCCCTTCCTGGCTCCCCTCTCTTCAGCATTCTTCTCCTGAGGGAGCCAAGAACAGTCTTTCTAAACCTTCCAATAGATCATGTCACTCCCTTCCTTGCTTGAAACCCTCAATGGCTTCCCAAGACACTGAATCAATTGCAACCTCCTACCCAAGAACCTTCAAACCTTGGATAATCTGACCCAAGCCTTCGTGTCTGATGCTACCTATTCTTCCATCTCCCCTCCCTTACAGCACTGGAGTGACAGCAGCCTGCTTTCAATCCCCCCAGCACAAGCCCAGTTTCTTCCCATCTCCAGAATGCTCTTCAACCTGCTCCTCCCCATCCTTCCACCCTTGTGTTAAACATTATTAATCAGTGTCTCTGACACTTTCTAAATTAGGGCCCACTCACCCCTACCTATTTATCACAGCTCCCTCATAAGTTTTAACTGGCTAGCTAGCGTATGTGTGTTTATTTAACTATTCCATGTTCCTCTTGGGACTGTTAAGTTCCATGAGGGTAGTTTCCATTTGTCTTTTACCACCGTATGGTACAGTGGCTGGTATAGTCTTCAGTGCAGGATGAATAGTCAGCACTTCACTGAGTCAACAGATACCTGGTTTCAAGTCCTCTCACCATCCTGGACAGATTCTAATTTGCAATATACATACCTCTTAAACTGTGGTCCCCCAAATTAAGCTCACTTCCCGATGTGTTCTAACTACGTGAGAGAGGTGTTAGCATGCCACATTTATCTAATTCTTCTCCCTTCTCAAGTAGCAAACAGAATAGCCCACTTCATAGGGCTTGTTAAGAAAATGGTCTAGTAAACTCTGTAGCTATGTGTCTCTGCCGTTGATAAATGGGACCATTCACGTATCCAGCTGCTACTGTCTGCAGGTTTGTGTCCTCCCCAAAATTCTTACGTTGAACTCCTAACCCCCAAGGTGATGCTATTAGGAAGTGGGGCTTTTGGGAGGTGATGAGGTCATGAGGGTGAAAGCCCTCATAATCGAATTAGTGCCCTCATGAAAGAGGCCTGCGAGAGACACCTTGTCCCTTCCACCAGGTGAGGACACTGCAAGACAATTCCATCTATGAGGAAGTGGGATCTCACCAGACACCCCTTGACCTGGACTCCTCAGACTTCAGAACTACAAGAAATAAATTTCTATTGTTTTAAAGCTACCCAATTTACAGTATTTTTTTTATAGCAACCCAAATAGGCTAAGACACCAGCACATCATAAATTAAAGAGGAATTCTGAATACGGACTCATAGTATACCACCAGCATGCTGGTCTCTGGCTCACAATTCAACTCTCTGTACTGCCTCCCTAGAGTCGATAAAGATGCCCCCAGTTAAACTTTGGTCCCCAATTTTAAAATATTTCCGTATCTTGGCCATGGGTGTCTGTACAACAAACTCTATTATCTGTCTCCGGAATTCATGGCTGGCTCATGCCATTCACGTTTCCCCTTCTCTCTTAGCGCTGCAAAGCACAAAGGCACCAGGAGTCCCTGGAGTCCAAGGATTGCCTTGGACAGAACAGATTCAGCTTATTTTCTGAGTGACAGGGGCAAATTCAAAAGACGTTCTATCACTCAGATACATAAACAAGCTAGAGCTGGAAGAGGCTGCTGCGAGATCGGCTTGGCATCTCAGCTTTGTTAGATAAGCGGAACACAAAATCAAACCAGTCTGCTAAAATTATTACCGTCTCTTTACTGACCAACAAAGACGCAGTGGAGGGAGGGAGTATTAATCACCTGAAAATATCTCATCAGAATAGAGACCTTTCATATCACCATTAAAATTCTCAACTGCCCCCAGCCCGATTTCTTTTAAGCAAAGGCCCACAGGCCTTACACATTTCATGGTTATTTTCTCTGGTTATGAAGCCTGTATTTTTTTTTTCCAAGTGTCTCATTTTTGTCCCCCTCCTCCTTTCATTCTTTTCATTTCAAATGGACGCAACCTGGTTCCTATCACCTAGAGATGAATTAACCTTTCCAAATATCCTGACATTGCCTTCCTAGAAAAGTTCCCTGGAGCTCTGCAGCCGTTGGAGAAGAGAGGCAGCTTGGCTTTGACTTTAATATACATTTCGAAATACCTTTTTGCAGGACGGCTGGAAATAAGGAACTAATAACAAAGCACTTCTAAAATTACCGGTAAATCTGAAGCATTCCGCCTGGTGCACGGCCTCTGAGAGTCTTTAATTCATCAATTAAGTGATCAAAGATCTCGTTCAAGATACGATTACATTTCTTTTGTTCGCTTTACACAATCGTCTTAAAATTGATAGCATTCCAAAAATCAAACGGGTTCCCAAGGCTAAAAATAAAAACAGACCGAAATGACACCCTAACATTCATCACTTTCCAAAAAGCAAGGCTATGATTAGTTCTTAACTGTCCCGGGATACGAAGGCTAGGACACACCATTCCACAGTGATGATGTCAAACGAGGAACTTGAAGCTTCCACGCTCCTTAAAGCAGCTACTATGCATTCAGGTTGTAGCCAAGCCCTTTCAGAACCAGGATGTGGGTAAGGGGCTGTACAG
Organism: Eulemur rufifrons; assembly: GCF_041146395.1. Classification (NCBI taxonomy): domain Eukaryota; kingdom Metazoa; phylum Chordata; class Mammalia; order Primates; family Lemuridae; genus Eulemur; species Eulemur rufifrons. Next base: position 13,295,617 of record NC_091005.1, on the reverse strand, counting down.
ACAAATTCTGGCTACTTGCCAAAGCCAACCCCAGAGCAAATAATTTCAGTAATACAGAATGCAGGTCTTTGAATGGCTGCTAATGACCTTGGTCACGTACACAGGATTAGTCTTCCTTACACCACTAAAAACAAAACAATGTCATGGCCTGAGAATCAGGAGGAAATGTTTCTTAAGTTACCACCATTCTTCTTAATCCTTGTTCCCCAGGAGCCAGTTATTATGACTGTATTTTGTCTGAATACCCTTGATCATCTAAAAGAAGGGTTAAGTAAACTACGTCTGTAAAAAGTCACATAATAAATATTTTAAGCTTTGTGGGCCACTTGGTCTCTTTCACAGCCACTCGGTTCTGCAATGGTACCACAAAAGCAGCTACAGACAACGTGGAAATGAATGGGCATGGCTGTGTTGCAATAAAACTTTATTCACAAAAACAGGCATTGGTCCAAATGTGGCCTGCAGTTGGTAGTTTGCAGACCTCTGCTCTGAAACCTGGTTATGACCATAACCCACTCTTAGGAACCTTAGTCTGCAGCACTAAGTTTGGGCAGTTTGCAGAAAGAAACATCCTTGCTGGGCATTACGGCCCCAGGACAGAAAGATAGACTTGGGGTCTGACAGGAGAAAAATGTCATTGAGCCCCGAGTGTAACTTCATATGGTTTCCTCTTCAAAAAGTTCATTTCGCTCTCCAGATTAAATGTTTAGGCACCATTCATGGTTTCTTTTTAAGGAACATTCTATTTCACATTGCATCCCAGTTATTTATTACCTGAGTTTTGGTCTTAACAAATATGATTTTTGTTATTTTCTGTCATCAATGGAGCAAGCACATATGGTTTTGATTGATAAAATTGTGATAAAATCCACTGTATCCTTTTAAAAAAAAAATGATTGAAAAGTTTTCAGACTGGAGCAGAGAATGTAGAGGGGGGAAAGAGGGGATTGAATTTCAACAAAAGACATGCCAGATTTTTTTTTTCTTGCTCTTATTCAACATTCTCCCACTACTCAGCATCTAATTAGATGCCGGAGTAATCCAGGAATCATGTGTTTCTCTTTAAACTTCTGGCACAGTCCATCACACTATGGTTAACATTGGGTACACTGAGATTCCTCTCCATGGACCAGTACTGGGTGACATCATGAGCTATGTCACAAACAATGGGATACAAATAACTGCGCATGCTCTGAGACAGGCGAAACACATCATTTTGGTTTTCCCTCTTCTCGTTTACTTCAAATCCACATTCATGTTGGTGCTTGACAACCCTTCCTTTGTCTCTTTTTTCCTGAAATATTTACCCCTTGGCTAGCCAGAATCTTTTCTGCTTCCCAGAAGAATCACAATTTAAAGAAAAAAAATCTTATAAGCCACATAAAGGTTCCATCTGCATTGTCAAGCTCTGTTGAAATGACTTGCTGAACTTAAGACTAACAAAACACAGTGTCTTCATTGAGGACACTGAGGCAAGCCACCATGGTCCTATTTGTCCTTATATATAGGTAGCCAACTGGGCAAAAAGAATATCGAGATTTGGTATCAAAGCTGTTTGCCAGGTGGTGGTTTCCCTTGTGGACTGACATTCATATCCAAGAACCACCATCTGATCTTCATGCCACACCCTTTCCAATACGGAACGGCAGAAGAAAATGATGTAACTTATCAGCTACTAGGGAAATACTGAAAATACCTAAAACAGTACATAAACAGAGATTTTTTTAAAACTTAGAAATGTGTGTTTGTGAAGGAGTGTAAGTAAGACAGAACTCTCCTCCGTGTGCCTGCTCTCCTCCCAGTAGGCTACGTTCCAAAGAAGTTGTAGCAGTTCCAAATTTGGTTTCTATGTTTTTTTCTAATATGTGAGAAACTATTGCTGAGCAGGCTTTATAAATGGTTTTCATCACAGTGACTAATGTAAAAATGTTCCATATAGTTTTAATTAACATGATGGTTTTTCACAATTTTTTATTAATACATAATATGTATATGCGTTTATGAGGTACATGTGATGTGTTGAGACATCACACCGTGTGTAATGATCAAATCACAGGATATTTAGGATATCTGTCACTTCCAACATTTATCATTTCTTTATGTTGGGAATATTTCAAATCTTCTAGCTACCTTGAAATATATAAAATATAGAATATATTGTTATTAACTATGGTCACCCTTTCATACTATTAAACACTAGAACTTATTCCTTCTGTCCAACTGTATATTTGTACCCATTAACCAACCTCTCTTCATCCCCACCCCACACCCTTCCTAGCCCCTGGTAACTATCATTCTAGTCTCTACCTACCTGAGATCAACGTTCTTAGCTCCCACATATAGGTAAGAATATGACATACTTTGTCTTTCTGTCCCTGGCTTATTTTACTTAACATAATAACTTCTAGTTCCATGCATGTTGCTACCAATGACAGGATTTCATCCTTTTTTATGGCCGAAGGGTATTTCATTGTGGGGTATATACACCCCACATTTTATCAATTCATCCAGTCATCCACTGAGGGACACTTGGTTGAGTTCCTATCTTGGCTACTGTGAATTGTGGTGCAATGAACACGGGGGTGCAGACATCCCTTTGATATACTCATTTCCTTTCCCTTGGATAAATGCCAGTAGTGGGATTGTATGGTAGTTCTATTGTCAGTTTTTTACGAAATCTCCATACTATTTTCTGTAATGCTGTATTAATTTATATTCCCACCGACAGTGTTTAAGAATTTCCTTTTTTATATGTCCTCACCAGCATTTGTTATTAATATTTTTGTCTTTTTGATAACGGACATTCTAACTGGGATAAGATGATATCTCACTGTGGTTTTGATTCGCATTTCCCTGATGATTAGTGATGCTGAGCACTTTTTCATATACCTGTTGACCATTTGTAGATCTTCCTTTGAAAAATGTCTATCCAGATCCTTTGCCCACATTTACTGGGATTATTGTTTTTTAACTTTTGAGTTCCTTATATATTCTGAGTATCAGTCCCTTTTCAGATGAATAGTTTGCAAATATTTTCTTTCATTTACCAGGTTATCTCTTTACTCTGTTGATTGTTTCCTTTGCTGTGCAGAAGTTTTTGAGTTTGATGTAATCTCATTTGTCTATTCTTGATTTTGTTTCCTGTGCTTTTGAAGTCTTAGCCATAAAGTCTTTGCCTATGCCGATGTCCTGGGGCACTTCCCTCATGTTTTCTTTTAGTAGTTTTATAGTCTTGGGGCTTACATGTAAGTCTTTAATCCATTTTGAGTTGATTTTTGTATATAGTGAGAGACAGCGAGCAGTCTAGTTCATCCTTCTGCGTGTGGATTTCCAGTTTTCCCAGCACCATTTATCAAAGAGGGTGTCCTATCCCCAGTGTACGTTCTTGGTACCTTTGTCAAAATCAGTTGGCTGTATATGCGTGATTTGTGGGTTCTCTATTCTGTTCCACTGGTCTGTATGTCTGTTTTTCTACCAATACCATGCTGTTTTGGTTACCATAGCTGTGATTTCCCCAGCTTTGATCCCTTTGCTCAGTACTGGTTTGGCTATACAGGCTCTTTTTTGGTTCCATACAAATTTTAGGATTATTTTTTCTATTTCTGTGAAGAGTTTCATTGGTGATTTGATAACGATTGCAGTGACTCTGTAGATTACTACTTTGAGTAGTATGCTCATTTTAACAATATTAATTCTCCCCAGCCCTGACTATGGATGTCTTTCCATTTGTTGACATCCTCTTCAATTTCCTTCATCAATGTTTTGCAGTTTTCCCCATGAGGCCTTTCCACACCTTGGTTAAATTTATTTCTAGGTATTTTTTCACAGCTATTTTAAATGGGATTAACTTCTTGATTTCTTTCGTCGCTAGTTCATTATTGCTACATAGACATGCTACCAATATTTATACCCTGCAACTTTACTGAATTTATCACTTCTCAAAGTTATCTGGTGGAGTCTTTAGTTTTTCTACATGTAAGTCTATGTCATCAATAAAGAGGGACAATGACTTTTTCCCCAAAAATGTTGTTCTCTTTTCTTTCTTTCTCTTGCCTGATTGCTCTGGCTAGGACTTCTGGTACTACGTTGGATGGGAGTAGTGAATGTGAGCATCCTTATCTTGTTCTAGTTCTTTTGAGGGTTGAAGACAACAATAAATTACAGAATTAAATTAAATTCACTGGATCATCTCCTATATGCAAAATATCATAAAGTATATTATGGTCCTGCCATGTACATGCTTCCTAATACTAGACATCTTTGCTTACCAAATCTAGCATCTCACTTTTCTGATTTGTGGAAAAGTCCCAAGAAGTGACTATCACCTGTAGAGCCCCCACAACAAACCACACTGGACTGTCCAACAGTTCTACTGCTAGCTAATCCACTCTCCATTTATCATCTACTTTTCAGTGTGTGTGTATTTAATGCATATGGTACAGTCTTCAAGAAGCCCATCTCCCAGCCTGTCACACCCAACTTCTATACTCACAAAGGAACCACTTAATGATCAGCTGCCGCCTATTGTTTGTGGATGAGGAAAGCAAGACCGACCAGTAATGCACCACTGATATGCACAGAGAACACTCTAACAAGAAAAATTGAATAGAAAAGACTACGACCGCAGCCGATACGAGCCTATACTAGCTCTAAATACTAAACAACCTGAATCAGAGGTTCCAAAACACTAAGTAGTGTCAAAGTATTGGATACTTACTCTAAAAAGTAACAATCCTGGGTCTCACCTAGAATTTTCAAATCAGAATCTCCAGGGGTAGGACATAGAGATCTGCATTTTTAATGAAGCCTTCTGTTGAGTTTGAGTCACCATCATTTTGAGGAACCACTAGATACAGACCTTAATTTGTAAGTATCAGGCAATGAGGAAAAATTACCTAATCATAATGTGGGAGACATTAGTTAATCTTTAACTTGTGGTCATAGTGAGATTACAGAGACTATTTCATCACAGAAAAAAGAACAGAATAGAGAAAATGAAAAGAGGAGGAAAACGAATGGCCAGTATCTGAGAACAAGAATGAATTCTTTGCAATTAAAAAAAAGGATGGAGAGTGTTTAATATAATGGCAGTGAAGAGCAGAATAGAAACCACTGAAAACTAACTGAGTGAATCAGAGACTAGGAAAAATTCTTTATGTAATAAAAATTTTTTAAAAAGCACAGAGTCTGGGCAAGTTGACTCATGCCTGTAATCCTAGCACTCTGGGAGGCTAAGCTGGGAGGATCACTTGAGCTCAGGAATTTGGAACCAGCCTGAACAAAATAGAGACCCCATGCCTACAAAAAACCAGAAAAAATCAGCCGGGCATGGTGGTGTGCGCCCGTTGTCACAGCTACCTGGTAGGCTGATGCAGGAGGATTACTTCAGCCTAGGAGCAGGAGGTTACAGGAAACTCTGATCACACCACTGTACTCTAGCCTAGGTGACAGAGTGAGAGTCTGTCTCAAGAAAAAGCCAATAGAAGAGTGTGATGGCTTTGTAATGCTTCAATTTGGTGAGGCTGAACTACATTTCCCAGAATTCCATTTCTTGTATGGAATGAAATGTCTGCACCACTGTTCTCAGTAATTGCCCACCTAACCCTCACAGGCATCTTACAAGCCTCATTCCATAACTATCCACATTTTGTAGGTGAGGAAACTGAAGCACAAAGGGATTATGTGGTTTGCTCAAGACCACACAGCTAGTTAAGTGTTGGAGCTAGGTTTGAAACCACATTCACTGGCTCTAGGGTCCACCCTTTTAATTTCTACAAATCGCAGAGTAATTAAACCGGAAAAACTATTCATTGTCTAAATACTTGTTGCCAGCGTGCTTCTGAAACTTAATGTATTTATAGGCATGAGCTGCATTAATGACATTTTGGTCAAGGACAAACAGCATATATGATGGTGGTTTCTTAAGATTCTAATGGAGGTGAAAAATTCCTATTACCTAGTGATTTTGTAGGGCAGCCCATTACCTTTTCTATGTTTAGCTATGTTTAGATACACAAATATTACCATTTTGTTGCAGACGCCTATAGTATTCAATAAAGTAACAAGTTGTACAGGTTTCTAACCTAGAAGCAATAGGCTGTACTATATAGCCTAAGTGTGTAGCGGGTTATGTAGCCTAAGTGTGTAGCAGGCTATCTAGGTTTGTGTAAATATACTCTATGACATTCACAAAACAACGCAATCACCTAATGATGCATTTCTCAGAACATATCCGTGTTGTTAAACAATGCATGACTGTATTTAGCAAGTCTACTGTATTTATGTTTTCTAATTCATTAATTTATATTGCTGTAATACAATTAATATGGTTGGTGTTTTCCTTTTTTAAATGTATTATTTTTCCTAAATGGAAAAATGGATACTCCTAGAAAAATTCTAACTAAACAGAAGTGAAGAAAGTGAAAACACCCCGTGATTCCTGCCTCTGCTACACTTTATTGTACATAATTCCCAGCATTTTGTATGCATATATCGCTGGCAGGAAGGAAGGGAAAATGCTTTGGGGAGAGTTACACAAGAGGCTTCAGTTGAATGACGGGTATATAGGTATTTGTTTAATTATTATTTATACTTTCTTATATAACATTCCTTTGTAAGAATAATTTGATTGCAAAAATAAACAGGCTGCCTTTCACCACAAATGGCATACTTATTAGTATAGTCACCAAGTTTATTAAACTTTCTAGCAGCAATCAGATATGAAAGTACATCTTGCTACTCTGCAATTCCCAGGATTACCCTTAGAAATTTGAACTATACGCTATCAAAGTGCTTAAACAACAAGCAAAGAACACTTGCATTCAGAATTACCAGCTGCAACTCCATAACTTTATTCACTCCCAGGAACAAGCAAGACAACATATTCTTTTCTGGGACATTTTAATAAAAGTAATATTAAACATAGCCATATACCATAATAAAAGCACGGTTACTCTGTGCTCGAACACTAAATATTCCCTTTGTACTGCTAGTTTAAAACAGAAACAAGAAAAAGATGTGATAGGCACAGGCCTAAGAGTGTGCGTATATATTAGCTCATTCAATCTTTATGCTGAACAGTTGAGGTGGGAAAGTTTATTCCCATTTGACAGATAAGGAAGCTGTGACTCAGAGAGGTTAACTAAGATGCCCTAGGTCACATGGTCACTAAGTGGCAGCTCTTATTTCCAACCCAGGCTCTTGTCTACAAGTCCAGTGTTCCTCCCATTATATCATTAAATAGGTTGATTTTCCTCCAGGGAAATAACAAAACCACCATGGATGGTGAAAACAGAAAAGGGATAGTCAGTAACATACAGAACTCCCAGGAAGGCTAAAGAGCCAGATTTGGGGCAACACAGAGAAAGACTCCCCAAATCATGGCACAGACCCGATGGAGAGAAGACACTACTGTCACTGATGAGCACTAGAGAACACAAGCTGGGAATGTGGGATGTTCTAACTAATGCACCAGGACTGCTGTTCTAGGAATGCAATCTTTCTGCAGCCACTGCCCCTACCAAGGAAATGACCTTGAGGGTGTGCCTTCTTGTGGCCCCAGGAGTCATCCCTGGAGTCTAGATAATGTGCTTGCAATATGGTAGGAAAGCAACTAACTGGCATTTTCAGCATTTTCAGCAAGAAATAGGGACTGCCTGCAACAAGACTCATAAGACAAAGGAACATCACTGGAAGGAGGTCCACATACTGGGTCATCACAAAGGATGACCAACGTTCACTGAAAGACCACCCTTTGCTCCATATCAACATATATTTTTCTTCCTCATACGTTCTCTCCTACCCTCCCCCAAAAAAGCTAGTGCCTAACAGAACACAACCGTCCTCATCTAATCTAAAAGCATCCAATCTTTCCCTCCTCCAATGGTGGAAATCCCAAACACCTTTTAATTCATGCATCCAGCTGTACGTCCAAGATCTTTTCTAATACTATCCTTCTTCAATATTCTGTAGACTACACTGTAAAGTGGACAGTCATTAACATACACAATGTAAGGTAGTAGGGAAGAGAAAGAGGAAAAGGGAAGAAAATTTGTTAAAGATATATAGATATACATGAGACATAGTAGGTAAGAAAATATGGGCAGATGGACGTGATGCTATAGTGGCTATTTTTCCTCCTCCTTTGCTCCTTTCCAAGTTCTCTTCAATTTCATTCTGCTACTCCTCTGACCCTGTTTCTTTATCCAATATGATGACCTAAACCTTCATTCCTGAGGGATCTGAGATATTGATGTATTCTTTCATTACATTTTATCACTGGAGCAGTACAAGAAGGCACTCGAAAGCATCCCCTGGGCTCCATACTCTTTCTTGTTGCTATTAGATAGTAATATTTATTGACAGGAACAATCTCCCATGCCAACCTTGAACATCCTTTTTCACGTATTTGTCGAATGGCACAAGAATTCTGACATGGCTAGGAGGGCTGGCTCACTCTCCAATTCAATGCAATAACTGCTATTCCCTGATAGAAGCCATCTTCCTGTGGGTGCTAATCCTCCATAGCAGGAGATCCCAGAATTTCTCAGATGGGAAATGTCCCAAAGATGATTGATAGGCATTCACCATTCCAATCATTTCTTCACCTACCTGATTCCAGACTTGTATCTGCAGGAAGTTTTCTTGAACTTAATTGTTCTTGAAATGACTCCTGATTCTCATTCCTCCAGCCTTCCAATGATTTCATAAGCACCTAATTACCTGCATTAAAGCCCTTTCTGCTAAAATACCTGGAGTGATTTTTGTTTCTTGCACTGAACCCTGAGTGATACAGAAAGTAAAACTTTTGTGGGGTCATTGGCTGTACCTACAATAGAAACCATTCCCTTTTCTTTCCCCTTGGTTCCCAAACTTACATATTCTATACATAACAGACATAGAATCGCATACTGTTCAAAGCATACATCACATCCCACAGGACAGCACCTCAACTTCACAAGGTGCTTTCCGGTCTGAAGCTGTAACAGAGTCTTTAATGGGCCATTCCACCATTCTGGGTGATTGCATAAATTGCAAGAAATGGTTTATTGGCCCTTAGCATCCACTTCTATTTTTGTTTTTCTATATGCTTTGCTGATTGACAGAGGCTGGTAAACTGAAATAGTATTTCACAACTCCATCGCGGTTTTTGTGAGACTGCATGAATCTTGGGTGCTTCAACCATTACCTTACTTTTTTGGTTGTAAAATGGGCTCATGGTCAGAAACTATGTCATGCACAACACCATTATGGTCAATAAATCCTGTATTGAATCTACGAATGGTGGGGCGGGCTAAAGCATGGCAGGCAAGGAACGCAAATGCAGAGCTACTTTTGTTCCCTGATTGTATGTAATGTATTGATACACTTAGGTTCTGGATAATCCTCACTGGGTCTGGTACTATACTGGGGGCTGCAGCTAGCAGGTTGGGCATTCAGTCGTGGCAGCTGACGATGGCAGTTAAGGTGAAGTTTATAAGTTGAGGGCAGGTACCCCAAGTATATGTGGAACACTGAAATAGTCCACTTCAGGTTCTTTCTAATTTATCATGCAGAACCAGTGGTAGTTAGTGTCCATTTCTTTCTCTCCTCCCCCAATCAACTGGTCATAGGAACCTCCCCTTCAGACCGTAAGTGTAAGTTGAGAAAAAGCTACTTGACCTAGATCCCACATAAACTACCCCCATTTGAAAGTGGACTGCAGTTTAATACATCCAAATATGTGGCTGGGTGAATCACACAGCACGCACCATGAGCAACTCAGGTTCAACAGTTACCTTGCATGTCATGGTTAAACATTTACTCTCTATCAGGGCCTTAAAGCAAGTTGAGAGGTATTTCTCAATAGACTCACTACTTAACTAAGAACATGACTTTCATCCCAAACCCCAGGGGCTTTTGCTATGTTTTTCCTAATAAGACTTAATATAATCTTCATACACAGCATCACAGTATGTCAAGATGCTTTGAGTAATCGTCAAAAACATATCCTCTGGCTGTAAGAGAAATCCCTCAGGAAAAAGAATGCAAGTTCTGGCAGTTGCAGGTTTTCTTGAAGTGGTGATGGGGTAAGGGTAAGGGGCTATCAGTGAGGCCCTGACAGTATCTGGTACACACAGTATGTGGCTTCAAGCAGCACAGCCAAATGTGGCGTATGTTGCTTTCAAAATAAAGATAGACCCACTAAGCGCTGTGTTTGTTTCTTAATGGTAGAGGATTCAAACTACAGTAGATAACCTAAAATGTTCCAAACCACTGAACCCTCCAGAAACTTCACTAGTAATTAGACCCTTGCATTTTCATGAACGTACCTCCCATTCTCTGGCATGTGTCTTGCCAAAGTATCTAGAGCGTCTGCTACTTCATGTTCCCCAGATAACATCAGCATAAAGTCATTAATGTCATGACTAGCTTGGTATCTTTTGGGTTAATGAGATGATGAAGTTCCCTAGAGATGAAATTGTGGCTCAGAGTTTTCATAACTCTGAGGCAAAGTAGCGAAAGTATACTGTTATCCTTGCCAAGTAAAGTACTACTATTGTTCTGTATCTGAGATAGAGACAGCAAGAACTGCAAGATCAAGAGTTGAGCCTCTGTTCATTTCCTTCATTAAAGATACCACACTTGGAAAACTTGATTTAACTGAAGTCACTGCCTATCAAGTTTATGGTAATTCACCAGCATTCTCCAAGACCTGTCCACACTACAGAGTTATTTCAGGCAATGACAGGATTCAACATCTCACCTCTTTCAAGTGGCTTATAATGACAAGTGGCTTATAAAGACATCTCTCTCTAAAGGTCCCCCAGGGATGTGGTATTGCTTTTCACTAATTCTCTTGGTATTGAGAAGAATTCCAGTGGTTTCCACTTCATTGTTTCCAATATAATAGGCCAGGAAGCATTACGGGATTTTGCTATTGCTGGTGATATATGTTCCAACAGTACATTCAAGAATTAGAAGAAATAAATGAGGGATGCATTCAATGTCCCACTGGGCCTACTATGAGGCAGATTTGGGTTTAATCTCCATCACCTGAATTCCATAAAATCCATATTCTGAAAGAATAACCACAGTATATTCTGAGTCACCAGGACTTAGTGTTAGCTCAGAGCTCATGTCCAATACTTTCTGAAAGGTCTAGGCATTTTCCTTTCCCCCCAAATCCCCAAGTGACCCAGGTAAAGGGTTCAGGTCCCTTTGAAAAGGATAAGAAGGTTTACAGACACTAACAGATGTTATTGTAGATTTCTTCCTCTCAAGGGTATCTGGCCTCCCCTTCATTTAAAGAATTCTAAATCTGTAAACTTAAACAGATGAGGAGTGGGGGGCATCTCTGTTAAGAGGCCATGACCATTGTGGTGATTCAATTTAGGCCTCACTTCACCAGGTATGCAATTTTTCTCTGTTACTCATATTAAGTAAAACCTAATTGGCCATTTTTTAAATCCTACCTATCCTCAAATATTAAAGCTGGGTCAAGCCATTATCACACTAGCTCTGATGCATATTATGATGACCCTACCTACCTTGTCACTAGTGGCTTTGAGTTGCTACTTAAATTCTGCCACCTGGGGCTCCACGGTACACCTCACTGAAATCATGGAATCTTGTATCTTACACCAGCATCCTTGGCTTAGAGAGAATGACCACAATGACAGTCTTCCAAGACTGGAATAATCTCATTCATGTACATCTAAATACTTGAAAGGATTATCTTCTGAATCCTCTTCGAGGACATGGTAGAGTTAGGCCAACATGATACATCCATTCCAACATGTCTAACTTCCTGATCAGTTGAATGCCTAGCACAGCACTGAGCACGCTCACTCGAATGACCATATTAAATACAGAATATGTGGTAAGTCAGTCCATATCAATAAATTCACAATTTAAAGTTGTACTCCTTTTTCCTTGTTCTTTTGCCTTCAGAATCCGCTCATTCATATATTATCAGATTTTTGTGAATAAAAATTAGCAAAACCTTGCAGTTTTGACTTTGTAATTGGTATTCCAGGGCAAGCTGGAATATGTCTTTAGATAAAGGTCCGGGGTTGATGCACAATGCTTAGAACAGACCACAAAAAGGGTTGGATTCCCTCAGCAACAAGGATATTCCAGTTTTCGAGTAAGACAGGGGCCAGGGGGCTCTTCGGCCAACAAGTGAGACTCGTGGTTGGGATCTCACTGTACTCTGATCCTTCCCTATGTCTCTACCCCAATTGCTTTCTCAGTCAATACCTCTCACATGTGGCAGTGAATTCAAATGACTTGGTCATTCAGCAACCTTAGGGGTCAAACCTCAAGTCTACCTTGCATTTCTTCGGCTCTGTGGCTTCAAGAGAGAAGATACTCTTTTGGTGCTGTAATAGAATGTTCCCACTTAGGCCAGGAATTGAGAACTTTGAGCTTATCATTCTTTTCCTTTAAACTGTCCAGGTAATATTAGAAGCAACCAGACCTGGTACCAAGTTATTCATCAATTAATATCTTGAGTCACAAGTAATAGAAACCTATGTTGGCTTATTTGAGCAAAAAGGATGCTTATTAAACAATCTTGCCTAGCTCTCAGAATTGTCACAGAAGCTGAAGATTCAGGTTCAGAGGTACAAAGCTAGGAGTACTATCTAGAATCACAGGAGAGAACTGTTCTAGTGAGGACATCTCTGCTGTACTGCTGACTGGACAATACAGCCCGTTCTGCAGACATACTCCTCAGTAGACACTAGGGTGACATGACACCAGAGGCACTATTGCTTCTGCTCCCTGCAAACCCAATCTTTCCACAACTGTCATCTCAACTCTGAATTAGGGGCATCCTATGAGCAGAACCTGGGGACACACCTGTATCCTCACCATAAGGCAGCTTTGGAACGACAGTTTCTCTAGTGGGAGGTAGACTGCCACTATGACCTAACATTGCAGAATTCCCCCAACACAGGAAAGAGATTTTGATAACAGACACTGATCAAAATACCAACTATAACCCACAGAATAAATGCAAACAGAAGTCAGGAGATAAGTGGTTTTCTAGAATTGAACACAATCCATAAAAATATCTTGCCCATAAAATTAACAGATGCAAAAAACTGGAACACCGAATGCTGGCAAGATGTGGGGGAAAAGGCATTCTTATACCCCGCAGAAGTAGCAGCTTTCTGGAGAGTATCAAAGCAGCACAAATCTCAAAGCGTTTCCATTTCTTCTTTTGTATGTATTGGTAGTTTTCACAAATTTTTTAGTATTACTTATTATTCAAGAAAGTATTATGTGAAATTTCCAATAACATTACCAAGCATTCAGGCAAAACAAGCCCACGTTCTACCCTCTTTTTTGGAGAACACTACCAAATACCATTTTCTCTCCTATTCATGTATTTGTTCAGCAAGTATTCATGGAGCATCAGTACACCTACCTTGTATTAGCAGCTGTCGGTTGTGGTGATGATATTTATATTCATTGTTGACTGCATTTTTTAATTGATAAAGAAACGAGGATGCCAAATTGGTTTCTTCAAGTTCTCAGACTGAACTTGAGCTGGCAACTCAAGTCCTAAATGCTTTTAATATACTCCAATTGCCTTGCTACAAATTAAATTGACAATGGGCATTGGACATTTGTATAGCACAGATTCCCCCAAGTATTAGGGGCTGGAACCCCAAGGATCTAAAAGCCCCCAATTCACTGCCAACAACAGCAAATTCTACTCAAGTTGTATCTAATTACAGACCTAGAGTTCCAGTTGTTCACAGACAACACAAAGGGTCAGTTCCACAGTAAATACTGTATTTTAACAGAGGCTGATTTCATCTCTAGCCACCGCCCTCCAGGTATTTGGTTTACTGGTTTCAGGCACCAAAAGAATAGCTGAGCATCAAAGAGCTATGTAAGGAATGCCAAGGATGCTCTCACCTTGTTGAGGGCTTCAGTATTTTTTGTGAAACTGTGGAGTTCTTGATCACTGTTTTTGTTATTTGAAATTATTTTTGGACAATCCAAAATTTAGCAATGATTTCAAGGAGGCTTACTGGCATGTGTTCTAGATGGGGTCTGCACATGAAACCAATCTATCAAGAGATTTATTTCCTTGATACGTCAAAATCATCATTACCTTCCTCTGGCCTTTTGGAGGGAAAGAACTTTATCCTTCTACGTGATTTATTCTTTTCATGGGCATCCATTCAGCGCAGAGCTATTGTTTCAGACCAGGGAAAATGTATTCCTTTTACAGGTTTATTCCTTCAACTGGAATTTGTTTAAGTAGGTTCCACTGCACAAACACAAAAAGCCCTAATACATGCAGACTGGGTCGGCCTCATGCCATCAGATGTCACCGCTGACGGGTGATGGCACTTATATAGATTTACACAACAAAAACTACATTAAAAATGTTAAGGTGGTGAGACAAAGGCACAAAGGCCTAGAAATTCACAGCTCAGGATTTAAACATACTATATCTAAGAGGAACGGAGTGCATTAGGGTAATAGGAAGGTGACAGGGTCCCTATTGTACCTACAGTACTAGACACTTAATCTCTAACTGAATTTCCTGGTGGTGCTCGCTTTGTCTCATTCTTGGGGGCTTATGTTTTTTAATGATATTATTGTTGTGTAAATGTTCTTGTTTTATAAAGTAATTTCGGGTTGATTATCGTCTGTTTATGCAATTAGTGCAATTATACCTAATTACAGAGTAGAAATAACATATATAATTAGTTTATTAGAGGTATAACTGTGATATGGAACGATTTTAAAATCTTTTTAAACTTTGTTAACAAATATTCCATGAATGTGAAAGCAAAATATTTAGATGCCAGCTCTCTTATATATATATATATTTTTTTTTTCATATGCTCAGTAATGAGATTTACTGCCTGTCAAATTTAGTGTTAAAAATCATAGCGCTGTATTAGAGGGAATACAAATCTAAAAATTGTGCTTAAGAAAATTAGAAACACTCTCTGGTGTTTTCTTTAAGGCTTGGTTTTGTAAATCTCTCTTCCATTAAGATTTCTTACCTATGGAGCGTCACCCTCAGGTGAATTTTGACAGTAAAGTTATAAACCCAGTGAAGAGATTTATATATAACACCATGACATATAATACCTGCTTGTGTTATATGACATTCCTAACAAACTAATAATATTGCCCCCTTTACCCTCATGTTTGATTTCTTCATTTGATTCAGAACCAAAGGAGAACTAAAAGATGAACTAAAAATGCTTTGACATTTAAACAAAAAAAAAAAGAAAAGGTGATAGAAATAAGATATATGATGTATGCTTCTCAAAATCAGCCAAGAGGGTTATGAAGATGTGCAGTAATACAGTTGCTCAAAGAAAACAAACTAAATTCAAATATAAGAAATGCCTATTAATGTAGGTTATTAGCATTTATTTCCTTATTAAATTTATTTCTCTGTTATTGGTCACTTAAGAGAATATGATTAACCATTCCTTCCCTTCACAAAATATTAAAACTAAAAAAATGCAATACAAATAAACAGAATGCAAAGATTTCCTGCTTTTGAATTATGCGGAACATTCTCCCATGTGGATAAAAAGCATCAAATATCCTCAATTATTGCTTACTGCTGAGGCAAGGATTAGAAGGTCTAATTTACACCATTGGAAATTTAAGCAATAATATCAGAGAAGCAATACTTTAAACATCAGCAACACATTACGGTAAAAATGCTACTCTGCTCCTTTTGGATGTATAGTAAGTTTATGAACAGTGAACCCCATCTTTATTTATCAGATGGCCAAGTATTCTCTGCATTTGGTCTACAAACTTGTACCAAAATGGGCCCTGGGCTTCAATTATTGAATGAAAATATCACTTAAGATTTTAGTCTTTTAGCTAAGGTAACTATTCTTTTAGAATCACTCTAAGAATGTTCAACACATACATTTGTTTAATGAATGCAACAAAAATTTTCTTTAAAATTCAGTATCAAAAGGTTTTTTCACCGTAAGATCAACAGGAACTATCAACATTAAAAAAAAACCAAACACACACACAAATATTTTCAATGTGTTTTTTGACTTCTCTGTAAGAAAAAAAAAAAAAAAACTCATGATCTAGAAAATTTAGCTATTAACATTTATGAAAGTTACAACACATATGTAAATTACATTTACATACGTAAATGATGCACATTGGGGCATACATTTGCTTAGTATAGGGACCATGCCTTGTAGTTCTTTTATTCCCCTACAGCATCATGAAATCTTATGTAAAGGAGTTACCCAGTATATAGCTAGTGAGTGAAAAAAGTGAGTGAATGAATGAATGGAAGATCAAAACATGCAACTAATTTCTTTTCACAGAATAAACAAAGTGACAATCAGCTTTTTACCCCCTCCTTTATTTTCTTCCTACTCTTCTTTTTAAAAGAAGGACTTTCTAAGTTGGTATCTTAAAAGTCAAATATTCAGGCTTTCCTACCCTACAGTGTATTAAATTGTATAAAGCGAGGCAACATTCTAACATGTCGGGCTCAAAACAATCATCAAGAAATGTTATGGCCGGGCGCGGTGGCTCACGCCTGTAATCCTAGCACTCTGGGAGGCCGAGGTGGGCGGATCGTTTGAGCTCAGGAGTTCGAGACCAGCCTGAGCAAGAGCGAGACCCCACCTCTACTAAAAATAGAAAGAAATTATATGGACAGCTAAAAATATATATAGAAAAAATTAGCCGGGCATGGTGGCGCATGCCTGTAGTCCCAGCTACTCGGGAGGCTGAGACAGGAGGATCGCTTGAGCTCAGGAGTTTGAGGTTGCTGTGAGCTAGGCTGACGCCACGGCACTCACTCTAGCCTGGGCAACAGAGAGAGACTCTGTCTCAAAAAAAAAAAAAAAAAAAAAAGAAATGTTAGACTGTGAAAGTTCAGAAAGAGATACTGATTCCCTGGAAAATTCTTACAGCAGTCCACAAAAACACCTTCAAACAAAGACACAATCACAGTGATTCAAAAAAAGTGACTACCATCTGGCAAACAACAGGTGCTTAATATTATTATTTGTTTCCCTCCCATGCTCTTCTGGCTTCGCAAGAGGAGGCAGAGCCTGTATTTTGAGAAGCAGCTACCTGGGTAAGGGAGCCCCTCAGTGGCCCTCCTGGGCCCACCTTCCCTCTGTACCAGGGTGTGCCACGGAGGCGAACCAGGCAGGGAGAAAGGAAGAATCTCTGTCCACCATCAGGAGGAGGCAGCAATATGAGAGAAGCGTGGGGGAAAGGGAAGAACATGACTATGGAACAGCTAGCCCAAAACAGACTTGTTTTTATTTTCCTGCTATACCCACAGATGTTTACAAATGTAATGAACAATCAACTTGCAGTTGGCATTCATCTGTCAAAGCTGATACAGACCAAACAAAAAGAAAAATGTCTTTTCTATCTGGACTTTAGCATCTGAGGACAAAGCTACCAGATTAAGGAACGGGCTGTGCAAAACCAACTCTCGTTTCTTCACCTGGGAAGCGTGTATTCTGTAGTCGTGCCTGGGCCCGGCATGCAACGCGCTTCCCTTCCACCCTGTGGCCTAGACATGAACCCTACTGTGCAGATAAGGGAGGCTGTGAATGCACGCTTTTCAGACAAAAGTAATACAGCCCTAAGTTTGCTGACTTGTTTCAGCTGTGCCCCACTCCTGGGGAGGTGGGTTTACCCTACCTAAAATTTTGCAAAAGGCCTAAAAGCCACATGGGATGGAATTCACAGATAGTACTGACAGCCAAATGATTAAACAGAAGCATCCATGATTCCCAACATAAAAACTGCATTCAGAGTGTGTCTGACCAGTGCAGTGATCAAAAAAAAAAAAAAAAAAAAAATTCTCGTGTGATGTCCTAAAAGGAGATGCGATAAAAGGGCTAATACTCACTGGATCCCATTAGGCGCTATTATGCACATCAGATGAGGAATGGATTGCTCATCTCTGCTGTTTGAATTAGATCCATAAGTGTGAAAATTGTAACAACTTCTGGAAAGTTTGCTAGCCTCTCTCTCTGGTTCTGCAAGCGCCATACCTTGCTGTCTTACTCCGTCATTACTTTTTGAAAGAAGTCCATCGCCCATGACAGCAAGATATTAAACTTTGAAAAATGCCTTTCCATATTGTCTCCCATAAACCATCGGTTTAAAAAAAAAAATGGGAGATTAAAAATGGAAACATTTCCCTGGCTTTCTACTAATGTGGCATTTACACATTCTTCCACACTGTTTGAATGCACTCACCAGACTGGCATCCATTCTAAGCACAGTGTAAAGCCTAGAAAGGCATTTATGCTTTCCAGGTGTGCTTGACTGGTTTATTTATGGTCTGACTTCCTTTCATAGTGTGAGAAACCTTAGCCTTCTGCCAGCTGCAAAGGATTGTTAAGAAGCAGCATTTTTAAGTTAAAAAATACAGAGCAACACTTCTTTTTCTTCCCCCCACCCTTACCACCCCCCCACCCCACCCTAACCCCAACACACTTCATGCACCTTCTTGCATTGGTTAGTCCGTGACATGTCTAAATAGGCATTTAACTGTACTCACCATCAAAGAAGGTGCCCCATGCAGGCAACAGTATATTAACTTAATGAATGCCAGAAAGGACAAGAAGGAGGATAGGGGAAGCTGTTAACTCCAGCCCAAGTTATCCTTCCGGAGAGCACTCATCACATTCCATGGACACACACACACACACACACACACACACACACTTTTCTCTCATTCTTTGGTTCTGGTGAAGCTGGAGGTCATCATGACAAAATACAACAGAAAGGCACATTCTGATCTGCAAAGAGGCCATGCAATATGCTTACGTTGTGTGCACACTGTCACATATACCAAGTTGAAATGTTTTCTCACTCGTGACAAATATCAGAAGGTCCCCGGCAGTACTGCCTTGTCTGACACTGTAAGTAATTCCAATTAAAGGCCACTATTTGCCTCCTTGGTGGCCGCAATACACTCCAAAGAGATATAAAAAGATAAGATAATCTTGAAAGAGTATCTTTTATTCCACAAAACAAAATATATTCTAATTTAAATATTTTTTCACTTACATTCAGAGGTAGGTAAGTAATTTGGGCTGAAATAACGGGCTTTACACCACCCCCCAAAAGTGGCACTCACTATGGACAACTTTGTAAACGTTTCTGAAATTACTAGGGCTTTAAAAAAATCATTTGACAGCATCCTTTATAACAACCAGGACTCAAAAAAGGAGGCATGTGAATTACAGCAAAGATGTGATATAATTGAGTATCTGCAATAAAAAGCATGACAGGACTTGAAAATTTTAAATAAAAAAAATGATCGAATCCAAACAACATAGATCCTGGGAAATGAGTGCTTAAATAATAAGATCACAGAGTAGGTATTTTTCTTGGAAAAGAAAACTCCCGTTTATTGGGCAGGCGTGGTTCTTAAAAAAAAAAAAATTGCCACATAATTTAGAGATCCGCGGGAATCTCTGGCATTTCAAAACTTGAGTGGAGCCTTTGGAAAAAGCTCATCACAGCTTTTTTTCAATCTTTGAGGAAGCTGGCACTCCTGGATGGAGTTGTTAAACAGCCGGGCCATGCCAAAATTCATCATAGCACTGCCCCAGGGAGGCTGCTAGCTGCCTGACCCGAGCAGCGCAGAGTGGGGCTGGAACAAAAGGCTAGCATCCATTTCAAAAAGAACCCCAGGAAGCATCTGCGGGAGGATGAAGAGCTTGGAGGTAGAAGCCAGGAGACAGTGGGAGTGAGGAACGCACTAGCTAAGGCAGGCAGACGGAGCCGTGGAGGGGAGGAGGCCCGGCCAGCAGGTTTACTGGCAGAAGTCACACACATGATTGCTAGGCAATGGTCAATTTCCAGACAGTAACTGCAGCATCGCTGCAAAGCAGTCAAGACGAGAGATTGTGAGGAATGCGTCTTCACACAGAAAAATGACAGACAGGAAAAGGAAAGCATGGAGGAAAGGAAGGGAAAGAGAAAAAGGAGAGGGGAAGGGAGGGAAAGAAAAAAGGCAGATGAGTACGGAAAGAGAGGAAGGAAGGCAAGGAAGAAAAAGGACATAAAAGTTAGGGGGAGATGCTTGAAGAAAGTAAAGCTTATCAAAATGAATTACCAGGAATCTATTTACAGACTGTAGAGTCTACGTTAGGCTGGCTGATGGCATGCTATTCCTGTGTGTGTGTGTGCTGTCAAGAAGTGTCACCAATTGCTAATAGCACTAAAATGGTTTTTTGGTTTTTTTGTTCTTTTGTTTTGGAGACAGAGTCTCGCTCTTTTGCCCTGGCTAGAGTGCCGTGGCGTCAGCCTAGCTCACAGCTACCTCAAACTCGTGGGCTCAAGCGATCCTCCTGCCTCAGCCTCCCAAGTAGCTGGGACTGCAGGCATGCGCCACCATGCCCAGCTAAGTTTTTCTATATATTTTTAGTCGTCCAGATAATTTCTTTCTATTTTTTAGTAGAGACGGGGTCTCGCTCTTCCTCAGGCTGGTCTCGAACTCCTGACCTCAAGTGATCCTCCTGCCTTGGCCTCCAAGAGTGCTAGGATTACAGGCTTGAGCCACTGCACCTGGCCAGCACCAAAACTTTTTATCACTTAATTTTATTAATCCCACTCAGATTTAATATTACCAGCACATGACTGTAAATACCAATGATACTACCATCCAGGTTGGTGTCAGTGCTACTGAAGGGCATTATGTAAAATCCAACCTACCAGCAGCAAGAAAGGTTCTCACAAACCTTTACATTGTGTTAAGTAAGAGCCTTGCGAAGAGTCATAAAACCATGATTTCATATGATATAGCATCCCCTGGCCTCTGATGTCCCTCTAGAATGACTTGTCACCCTCCAGGATTTAAAAAACAAGTCTCAACATCCAAGGAGCAACGTAAGAAAGGGTTACAGTATTTTTAAATAACGCATGATCTTTAACCCTTTCCTTCCGTTTCTGCTCTTCATAAGTTAAAGCAATTCTTTCACATAAAACTTTATCAATACATTTTTAAAACAGCAATGCTAGTGTAAAATGGGGTTCTTGCATTAGATAATTTGTTTAATTATTCACTCCACTAAGTGCTTCACAGTTACATAAGTTCACATCATTAAGGACCTGAACTGTCCCGGGTGGGCTCAAGTTCTTTCTGGGCACTTTCGATCCCTAGCGAAACAGGGGAGGGGCAGCTATTTCAGTACAGCCACCATCCAGAGAAGGTCATTCCATCCCATTCTGTCCAACTTGTGGAATTCCTCCAGAATTTATAATTTTTATTCATAGATGAGAATTGTAAGTAAAAGTCACCCTGATATCCCCAAGGGCTGCATCACACAAAGCGCACAACTGTCCCCCACCCCATTTTCAAGGTGGGGAGAGAGGGTGATTCTAATACGATGAATGAATTGGATCTTGGAAATGAACACATCAGTAAGGTTGCAAAGAATTATCATGACAATTAAAAGCCTTTAATATGGTGACATTTTATTAAAACACAGATTTACAGAAATTAAATTTGGGCAAGGTGGGTGATTTCACCGAGTGAAGGATCCTCTGGAGTAGAGGGTAGCACAGAAATCTCAACAAGATGACAAGAGGCATTCGAAGCCGCCCTATTAAGTTGGTTTAAATATCTGAAAAACCACTACTAAGGAATATGCAAGGTTTTTTTTAAAAAATGATGAATCCACTATATAAACAAATTGCACTAGAAAACTCATGACTTTATCCTATGGTTTATGTCGGCACTGAGTTTTTAGAACTTTACGTTAAATTCAGGTGTGACTTCTAAGGAGAAAGGGAGAAAGCTCTGTCTGGCAATTTAAAGCTGTTTCGGGTGACTTTTATTAAGTTGAACACTGTCATCTTCCAATGTATTTTCTAGCATTTATCCAGAAGTACATCTATGCTTAGAAGTGTATCCTAAAAAATACAACTTCCTTGAGAAAATAGTTGCTTAGCCTAGGCTTATTGTTACTTAACTGTGGGCTCAATCAGCCAATATTTATGAGTGCATACTAGAATAATCACAACTAACACTGCTAGGCCTCTTGTAGTTTACAAAGTCATAGGATATGAATTTACGTTATTAAATTTCACCAGACTCCTGATGAATTTTTTTCCCCAAAATTATAGGTAAGGAAGTTGAGGCTCAGCTTAAGTAAGAGTCATCAATTTCCCTGACATCACAGCAGTCAAGAGGCAAAATCAGAATTTGAACACAACTCCAGCTCCAAACCTTCAGTTCCTATGGGATGATACAAGGAAATCCAAACCACAGTTCCAGCCCTTGGTGATGAACCACCCAGTCGTAAAAATAAATACAGCAAAAACTGTATGAGATGTAAATCACACTTTAAGGCACAATAGATGTCAAAGCACTTTGCATCCACTTTGAAACAAAACACTACCCCACCCCTCCAGTGGAAACCAGGGTCTTGAGGAAATCTATCTTACTTAAAAAACAATTAAATAAGCCAACAAGTGTTCTTGGGCTAATGCAGGGAGGTGGTCTCGGCAATCTCCTAGCCTCTGAAATTTTGCTAATTGTTTTTCCAAGGAGTCTCTTTCAAGCACTTACTCTTGAGTAAGCACTGCTATGGGAAAACCTCAGTATGCCCTTTTTTTATAGTGGTTGCACAGCTAGCAGTGTGGAGAGGAATTTTTTTGTTTTGTTTTTTTAAGCAGCTGCCAACCACACCCTAACCCCAGGCAGCTGTCTCATTTTATGAGCTACTGGTCATGACTAGAAGGGAGGATGGTGCATTATAAACCATCACCATTCAAGATGATGCAAAAAAAGTCTGGCCAATTGTGGGCAGAGGTGGACGTGGGGCACAGGCAATCATATACAGGTCCACTCTTGCCATCTAGGAATATAAGTGACAGGGATCCAAACATATATCCTCATTTAAATGTCATTCTTCAATGGACTGGTTCATCCAATGATCGTGTGCAGCATATAATAATGGGACACACACATTCCAACTGGAAGGAGAGAGGCAGGTATTTACACTTCATCCTTCTAACCATGTCCTAAGCGCTGTGGCCAGGAGGGACAGGAGGGGAGGAAGGGCACACTTCCAGGTACTCCGGCACAACCTGTCAAATCACCGCTGCAGCCAGCATCTATCTGCATTCACTGGAGGGAAAAGACTGGCTAGGGGGCAACTTCTTGCAGGACTCCACCAATTAAATGGGAAATAAAGCAGAAATCCTCGGTGGAATTCAGGAGGGCTCCTGGGTGAAGCCATTTCAGAGCCCCCAAAATTCCTAGTCACA
Organism: Eulemur rufifrons; assembly: GCF_041146395.1. Taxonomy (NCBI): domain Eukaryota; kingdom Metazoa; phylum Chordata; class Mammalia; order Primates; family Lemuridae; genus Eulemur; species Eulemur rufifrons. Next base: position 13,272,349 of record NC_091005.1, on the reverse strand, counting down.
CCTTAGGGCGGAATTTCCAGAGGCTGAAGCGGTATGTCCGGCTTGGTGCACTGGGGCCAGGTGATTTAGTGTCCTCGCCCCTTGATTTTCAGGGAATCGGGGAAAAGAGTTCAGAGGCTATAAAATACTTCTCTGCTCATTTTTCACTGCTACAGCTTCAGAGGTTACCCAAGTCTGTAAGGGCACAGAATATAAAAAAAAAAAAAAAATGTTTCCTGCTGCAGATGTGGAAAGCCGGGCTCTCGAGTCCTGCCTGAGTGGTCCATCATCAGAAAGCCTTCTCCTTTTGTTACATCTGCTGGGCCTTCCTCGAAAGAACTGAATTAGATAGACAGGAAGGGGAGGGGGCGGGTGGGGGGAGGGGAGGGAAGGCAAGCTGGTGCAAGAATATATTTTCTATGTCTGGATAAGGGAACAGGATTCTAGGTAATTGCCTGGTTTTCTCATTGTTCTTGGCTGCCATGCCGAGATTCATAGAAGGGCTGAAATGATCTCTCTTTTTTTCTTTCCTCTCTAATTCTTCACTCCCCCCCCACCCCCCACCGCCACGCATCCTCCAAATCACCCTTTCCCCCCCCCTTAATCCTTTCCCCTCCCCTCTCATGGTGCTTATTCCGTCCTAGGGAAAAAAAAAAAAAAGTAATTTGTCTGTTTTATTTATGATGCAATGAAGGTATGCTGCTCTCGTCAGGATAACCTGACACTGGTCAAACCATCTGACAGCCGAGAAGAACTGCCTTCATACTCCAATGAGTGTATATTTTAACCATTTGTCCACCACGCTACACGGCCAGGTTTTGTCAGCATTCAGAGCACTTTAAAAAAAAAAAATCTATTTTGTTACATCCCAATTAAAATCCAAACAGGAAGTGTTTTCAGACTCTTTTTTCTTGCCATTTGCACCCTAACATACATAGCAAGATGCTATCAGTCGTCTGGCAAAATTCAAAATCGTCTGAATATCTTCCAGTGGAAGACAGAGCTCTGGGGCTGGTCTCAGAACTTCACTGAATTCAAAAACCCAGATCGCTCAAGATGCAAGTTCCAAAGCCAGACACCCCACGTCGTTCTCACCTCTATAAAGTGAGATTAGCTCAAATGAAATAGAAATTTCCCGCTATTCCTCCCCAGAATTAAAAAGGAAAGCACAGGTGAATAGAGCTAGAGTAGTCCTGTTTGGGAACAAGGTTGAAAAAACACGTCTGAAGTACAAAGCTCTCAAGCATATAAAGAGTCTTATTATCCCAGAAGGGACCAAAGTTGCAAGGGAGTTGATATTCCCTCTTCTAAGTTTTAATCAGAGTGTTGTCCCCGCCATTTGCAAATGGAGACTTTTAAGAAAGAATCTGACAGCAGCAAACTAAACGGCCAAAGGGACCATGTTATTGCATTTTTTCCTTTTCAATTCGCCTTGCATTGTGCTTGCTGGGTCCCCGTGATCTACCTGCCAAATGCACACTCGCTTGGGTACACTCTGAAGTGTATTCTCCTTTTACTTTCAACAACAAACCCCCAATTCCAGAGGGCCTGCCTCGCATCCCCTCTCTCTCTCTCCCCTGTTGCTTTGCCATCAGCAATTTAATTCTCCTTTTCAGACATAAAAGGACACACTGGGTTTTAACAATTATACTTTTGATTTCCTCATAAAAAACAAGGCTCAGAATTAGGCCCCAGACAATCTGTTCTTGTCCTGCAAAGGCCTGTGGGGCAAGATTTCCAGAAGAACCAATGGGATTTCTGCTGACTGAAAATATTTTTATTTTAATAAACTATAAAAGAAAAATGCTAAAAAAAAAAAAAAAAAACAAACCCACACACACACCACCACTTCACAACAGGTTCAGAAATGTAATGTAATGCACACAGCATGAAACAGAAACAAAGACCTAGCAGACAGGGAGTGTGATGAATGGTCCTAACCACATCGTATTTATTTATTTTTTTAAATCTGCATTTGCCTTTCATCTGCAAATGAAAGGAACGGGAGAGAAAGTAAGTAGGCATTCCAAGGAATTTCTTTGGTATAATAAAAGCAAACGCAAATATTATAAACTCAAGCAGAATTAAGAGTCTAGCAGCAACAAAGCTACAGAATAGCTGGAAATCAGAGTCCCCCACTGTGTTTTTTGCACTCAGCTGGGGAAGGTGGCAAGAAAACCCACTACAAGGCAGACTCAAGACAGAGGGGTGACCACAGCGCTGAACGCTTCTGCTTTTCCAATCAAAGGTGAAAGTTAGTTAAATTGAATTTTCATGAAATGGCAGGGAAAAAGATATTTAGTATGCTTTTTCATAATTTAAAGGTATACATAAAATTCTCAGACAATTCTTTGGAAAAAAAAAAATCAAGTGTTAAGATCCCTTAATAGCACATCTGTATGCAAGTTGGAACATTATTTAACATTTTCAAGCCATATAAAAGCCACCCACCCTTTTTCTCTATTTCCATTGTTCCCAAGATGTCAGGAGGAACAAGGCAAATCCAGTTGTATGAATTTTATAGTGTGCATGATGCACTTGATCGACCATAAAAGTTAACATATTTTGGCAAGGGTACTGGTTTACAAACAGTTGATGAAGTGTACTTCACTAGCCATGCAAGAAACTAAGCCTACCTTTTGTAGAAAGGGTATTATGCATTTTACACACACACACACACACACACACATATATATCCAGGAGAGAATGAGAGAGAACACATACCATTTTTATCAGTTGTATCAATACCGATGACACAAAATGCACATGAATTTCACAGGTTCGAAGTCTTCAATGTTTAGTGAAAAATAACCAATCCAACTTTACAACTCTTTAAATACCTGTATGCCTTAAGTAGTACTTTGTACATTTGTTATCCTATTTAATTTTTCATATTCAAGGAGTTTTAAGTTGTGTTCATTTAAAACAAAAAGGACGTGACCCCAAATAACTGTTTAAGATTTGTTTACATTAGAGGACAAAAATAGTGCCCAACTGTTAACGACAGCACAGGAAGAAATACCCCTCTAAGATAAACTCATTTGATGTATACAAACATTTTGTACTTATCCTATAGTTCTGGAAAAGAATTATAGGTTGGTCTTCGCAACTACGTGATAGAATAATGTCAATATAACATAGACTAGGGTATTTGATCATGATAAACTTGCTGAAATAAAATTCTCTCTAAATAGTTAACACTAACCGCCATGGTTGCATGTGCAATATTAACACAATACAGGATGGGTCATTGGATTAAAATAAACTTGCTAATCTGAAAATCCATGGCAGCAAAAAGAAACATCTAGATGATCATATATACAGTTCTCATTGTCCCCATGTTTTAAATTTTGATTTGTTCATAATTTATATTTTCAAAATGGCTTCAGAATGGGCGAACAAGATAGATGGCATCGCTCTGTGGAACCTGATTAAATTTCACGATGGCACTGATGGAGGAAACCCTTCTACCATCCTCTCTTAAAGCAACTGTCCTGCCATTTTGCGGCTCTTTCTCCACCTGGCTCCACCTCAGCCGTCATAAATCGCAGACCACAAAGCTGCATGATCTCAGAGCCAGCTCCAAAAAATGTAAGTTTCAAAAATTAAACCACTTGCAGTGCTTCCTCTTCATCTAGACACAGCAAACTCCGTGCTCCCATTATCTTGCTATGGAACAATTGCCCATTAACAAAGACACGTGTAGTGAAAAGCAAATAAATAAATCACACGTCACACACACACACAAAAATCATCTCAGCACAAAAATCCCGTTTTGAAACTGATTTAAAAAAAGAAACCGAGAAAATGCTTGCATGTCCACAGGCAGGCAAGGCAGCGAAAGAGAAATTCTCCAAGGTATTTCCAAAACTTGCATGCACGACGTGAAAATCGGTGTGAGCCGCAGATTCCTGCAATATTCCCAAGACATGAGTTTCTGAGCATTTCCTCCTGTGTCAGTGATTGTGTTTTTAAGGAGTGTTTTACATGTTCCTTTTTTATGTTTTTCAATAGACAAAAAATACACATATATTTTTTTCCAGGGGGTTTATGAATTTCTGCACCAGGAAGGTGATTTATTTTGCCCACCGATGCTGATGTACTGAATTGGTCATTGGCAGCTTGATCACTTTTTTTTCCACCCACCCTTAAAATAAGCCTTAACAATGTCTCTGAGCACTTTTCCCATGCTCAGCAGAAAGTGGGGAGTCTCCTTTAACGTCTAGGAAAACGGCGATTGAACTGTTTGGGAATTCTGCAGTGGCGTCTTTATCGGGGCATCAGTTACACGCCTGTTCCTGAAAGGTTCCGATTCTCCCCTGGACGACTGGCTGCTATTGAATCCATCCCTCTCCCAGGCAGAGACGCACATCAAACAGCAGAGAAATATGACGGAAAGAAATACCCATTTCCTCACCCTTTGGAGATTAAATATCTCCAGCTCCTGATAGAAACCTCTTTAAACTGAAATTAATTTTTGTATTTAAAAACATACATCAGGGGGTATGTGTTTTACTCGCGCTGTATTCGTGGTGCAATTTGTTAGGCCCTCACATTCTTAATATAAATACATTTTTAATCTATAACCCAGCCTGATGTTTCTCTTATTCTCCTGATTACCATTTTCCCCTTCCAGTTGGGACTCGGTTATCTCTCTTGCTGCTCAATGCTTATTCAAAAATGCCTTCAATCTAAAAAAAAAAAAAAAGGGGGGGGTCAGCTAGACAATACATAAAAGGGTGACAGGAAAACACACACAGAGCTATACACAATCTATAATTTTCTAATATAGGACATTTTTTTTTTGCCATAAGCCTCATCCAAAAGAAAGAGAATTATTTACATTCACAGCTTAAAAAATAATTATCCATACTTGTTCTCTACGCTCAAATGCTGCCAGGGCCTGGGTGTATTTTGTAGAGGCCGACTGCCCTCTGCAGGGGAAAACAGCTTTTTAACAGCTCTCTTTCAGGCAATCTCAAAACAGTATAGCTATGGTATGGTGCTGAAAATAATAAACAAATAGCTTCTAAGATGGGTTTGCTCATAAGCAATTCAACTATATTTATTCACCCTAAAATATGCTTGTTCATGCTGTTATTTTTCTTAAATGGTGGCTTATCCCATAATATTTTCAGTAACACAAAAACAGAAAAAAGGGCAACATTTTTTTTTTTTTTGTCACGAGCTGCATGGTGGTATTAAATCGAACACAGAATTGTTCTAGTCTCATTTCTTCCCCAAATTAGAATAGACTCAAAAAAATTTACAGTCATTCAAATGCCCTATGAACAGTGTACAGAAATCTCTACATTTCTGATCTGGGCTTGAGCTGGGGGTGTAGAGTTAAAGGATTTTTAAATGCCTGGGAAATTGCATTATAGTACCTTTTTTTCACTTTGATACTTTGGAAAATGAGATGAGCTGATATTGATTTCACTTCATTGTATGTATTTCAAAAAAAATGCATAAATAAAAATGCAAACCAAGAGAAATTTTGATGACTCATAACACCACCTAAGACTTAAATGTTATGGTAGCAATCAGTGACGGGTAAGAGCTAGTGAGTTAATTTCATAGAGGCTTTCTCATTCTATCTTGGGTCTATGTGTCTTGTACCAAATACCCTAAAACCTTTTCCAGCAATTATAAGAGAAGGGACGTCTGTTTAAGGAATAGGTTTGGTTTTTTGTTTTTTTTTAAGGTTGTCATGGAGTGTATTCTGTAAATAGAAAGTGTGTGAAAAGATGTCACAATTTAGTGGCATTTTCCAACTCCTAATAAAGTCTTCTGGGGTAATTCCTTACACTTAAAGAGACAATTGTGACTTCTGCCTTCATTGTTTTGCCTCCTTTATACCACAGATCTTCTGCCAACTCCACAAGAGCCCACTTCCTCCTTCCAGTCTAAATGCGAGCAGCAGGGGGGCTGATGAAGTGCTCATTTTTTTACATCAGTCTTATAAATTGCTTTCCCCATTAATTGTAGCCATGGAAACAATACATTTGGCTGGCAAGAGACTCCTGAATAAAATTTAATGGGATTCTCAAAAAATTTGCAGGCTGCTGTGGGGTGGGGCATGACCGGCCATTCTAGCAATCTTAAGTTTTAGCTCAGTACAGAATTAATCTCTTGTCTTCAAAAACTGTATCGAACTGAATCCCAATTACACTGAAGACTAAAACTGTTCTTTCACTACCTGGAAAAGAATTTTAAAGAAAAGGGCAAATAGAAATTACACAGGAATTCTGGAAAAAAAATTTCTAGCACTTCCCAGCAAAGAACAATCAGGGCTTGTCATTCAGGCAATTGTTTGTATCTATGGCCTGCTAATGTAAGCATGGTTTGTTCAGGATAACTGATTAGATCTTCTAAGCAATGCTTAGGCACTTGCATTATTCTTTGACTATCCCTGCAATCTCCTCCTCGCGCTGTCCTAACTGGACATTCTACATTGCCACACACATTCCCTCTCTACGGCTTCTTTATTCTCATCTCTCCCTCAGTGCTTATAATCCTTAGGGCAATTTTGGTTTTAATTTTTTTTTCCTTAGTAGTGAAAGTGTGTGTATCATAAGATCTTAAGCTAGGCCTGCATATACCCATATTTAATTTGGAAAATGTATGGGTAAATACCGCTCATTATAGGATTAGTTAACAGCTGCAATGTACCACTGTGAAAAGCTGGTTTGTTTAAAAAAAAAAAAAAAAAAAAAAAAGTGCCATTTCTTTACATTAAAAGGAAGATTCACTCAAACCCTTTGGATGTTTCCGGTGGAATTAGACAGACAGGATCTAGATAAAGAAAGATATGACTTCAAATTAAATAATAATGCATACATTTCAAGTTATCTGTGATTTTTTTATCCTAAGCCCCAAATCATTTCTGCCTCTGGGTAAATAGGTTAAATTTTTTAAATATGTAAGAATTCAATTTCAACATTTCCCTTTAAACAAATGATCCTTTCTCTGAAATGAAATGATGTTCCTAATATATCAAGACTTTCCTCACATGTGATCTTAAAAAAAGCTTTGTTTATTGTATGTTAAATGTTAAAGATTATATTCCTCCATCCAGAACCCAAGGTCAACCTGTGACAAAGAATGTGAGTGCTGGTTCTTGAGTGTGTCCCTGGCCAAGTTCTCTGTCTTTCTCTTTAGGGAAAGGTCAGATACGAATGCAACCCAGGACATGTTAATCTAGCAGGAACCAGGGATACAGAAAGCCCTGGCTGGTCGAATTCCCAAGGAGCTAAGACTCCAGATATAGTGTCTGAAAGCCAATTCTCTTAAATAGGCTGGTGGCCTGATTCTGTTCTCCACCTGATTTGATAAATCTAACTTAGCCATTGCTTTTACTGCCATGTGAATTTTAAAATTCTTAATATAAGGGTTCATTTTCTGAGGCATTCACAATTATTCAACTGCAACAAAATAGATACTACTACTCCTATATCATAGGTACATTTATAAATTTATCTAAAGCAAAAATATAATAAGAGCCTGGAAAACATTTATACCTTTGACCCAGTACTTTTTTTAAGGAATTTATTCTAAACGCATAAATCTTTGCACAGTTGACACATTATATGAAAAATCATAGCATTATCAATGTATACTTTATAAAACTTAGCGAAACTGCATGCCTAACAATAAACAATGGGTTAAAGAAATCATAGCACTTTCATAAAATGGAATAGTTCACAAAGCAATTAAAATTAGGTTTATCAGAACTTTTTAGTGGCAAGGAAAAATGCCCACAATATGTTGGTTTAAAAAAGCAGGATTTAGACATCATTTATATAATTAATACATGCAGGGAAGAAAGACTGGAAGGAAAAGCAGACTTTTCACAATGATTATTTTCTTGGTACTTTTCTGTACTTTCTAAATGTCTACAATGAGCATCTAGTTATCTTACGCATTAAGAGAACAACAGAAGTTATCATAAATGGGTAGGCATATATATACCCTAAGATCTTAAGACCAACCCTTTTAATTTGGTTTTTTGTCAAGTGAAATGATCCGAAGAGGCAGAGAAATATTTGCTGGAATGTGATACAATCCATTTGGTAGATGCAGCAGGCACCATACAATGGGGAGGAGGAAGACTGCCCCGGGAAACTCTCAGTTGGTCTAAGGATGGGGCAGCCACAGGAAAGTAACACTGGGTGCCTAAATCTAAGAGCACCAGGGACAAAGACAGAATCGAGACTGAATCCCTGTAGCTCCAGGGAGACTGAAAGTTTATCCAATAATTGCTGTGTGGTATGAAAACTGTTGTAAAAAAATGATTTTGAAAAGCAGTAGTCTTCAAATTCAAGCTGTTGGATATTTGGGGGGGGGTGGTTATAAAAATCTGTATTATTTTCAGTTCTTCATTTAAATAGTGCATATTTCTAATGTGGATATTTTAGAACATGTACACTCAAGAATATTATATACCAATCTTAACATATTTGGAACTTTCAACTATGCGACCAAGGTGGCTTGCTTTTCTGTAGACTTTGAATAAAGTATTTCTTTCTATTCTTATTTAGGTTGAGAACCTAAATATTGAAAGGCAACCTGCATAAGTAAACAAAAAAAATCCTTAAATTCTCAACTGCTTGTTATGACTCAGAATTCTCTCAACATGAGAATCTAAAACTAGAGAAATGAGTCACTGGCTGCAACTGACCTTAACTGCCACCCGTAGTCACCCATTATAAGTTTGAATTTATAAAATCAACTTAATTTAACATATGATGACCTTTTTGGCAGGAGAACTGGGTATGGATCATTCGGAAATCATTTGGAAATAAATTATTAAAAATTTGAAAGTGATTGTCAAGACAGAGTGAAGGCACAAAGCAAAAAATCCACCATAAACGCTATCACTTCACATTTAAAAATTAGAAATTTTCACTTTTCATTAGATTGGGCCAAAAAACAACTCACATGGTGTATTTTCCCCCTAATTTTCATCACAAAGAAACTGAATAGGAAATACATGGATCAATAGTGTATAATATCAGTAATTCTCTTAGCCGAGGTCATTTTGTAAAAATCAGCTAAAAAATCCTACGTTTGGGCTAGGAAAGAAGGGTTGGAAAGAGATACTGTGGTATGAGAACGCAGACACCCAGTTATCCCAGTAACTGTCCAAAGGCGACAGATAGGAAAGCAGCCCAAGTCACCTAGAATCTTATCTGCACCTCTGTGTGCATTAGACACTTTGGTAGACTTCTGCAATTTCCCTGAGGTGACAATAGAGTCGAGTCCCAAGGTAGAGATCTGAAGCCTTCTCACCTCACCTCCTGCATCAGTTAGGAAGATTTTGGCTTCAGGTAATAGAAAACGTAATTCAAACCATGTGGGCATTTATTATCACAATATGAGGTAGGGCAGCCTCCAGGCGCCCTCTCTCCCTCTTTAGGTTGCCTGTCCCCTGTGCTGACATTAGCCACAGGCTGATGGCAACATCTCTACAGCAGTTTCAAATACAACGTCCAGACCCTACCATGGCCAGTGAATAAAAGGACCTCCCATCTCTCCCCTCCCCCGTAACAGTTACTAAAGCTTTTCAAGAAAGCCCCCAGCACAATTTTCCTCCTGCCTGAATCACATTGCATTTCTATGACTAAAACAGTCATTAGCAAGGGGAATGCTCTATAATCGACTTGGATTAACTGGACCCCGTAGCAGGGAATGGGCCTGGCTTCCTCTGCAGCCCAGGGCTGTGTAGGAGGATGCTGGAAAACCACAACAACCCAATTTTCTACTGGAAGAAGGATGTTGGTAATGACTGTTAGGGTGTGGGGTGCTCTAGGGAAACTAGAGAACAACCTTGGCAGTGATGTTCTGGATGCTTGCATGGTGACAAACCAATTGGACTGGGAGTGAGCCTCGTTAAGGGGTCATTAACATATACAAGGAAATGCTAATTGAGGTACTGATATTAATGGCATTATTAACTGAGACAACTATTCTTCCTATAAAACCATGTGTTCATGTGTTGCTTAAGCTTTTTCTTGTCATTTTAAGGGTAATAATTTATTAGGTAGATTTGGTCCCTTCTCCAATCCGATTGGGTAGATCCTTCTTTCAGATCTCACAGCACGTTCCTGTTAACCTTTAGTACATACTTATTTATGTTTGCCTTTTTATTAGAGTTCCTTGTAGTTCTATTTATCTTCATTGAGAGCTCACCTTTACTCTTCCAAAGTACAAACCATGACTTATTCATCGCTTATCCCCTACCCATTAGTTGCAATACTCAACGAAACGTCTCTGATACTTGTATGAATGAACGAAATGAACAGAAATCTGAAGTTTGTAATAGTAGAAAGTTCTAATCCATTGCATTCCTAGCTTCCTCGTACCTATTCTTAACGTTCAGAATTCTCATGACACATCCATTATACATCCCACTGCTACTACATCAGTCATGCAACTTATTAAGATCCTATCCTGTTGTACAGTAATTCTTTCTCTTCCAAGAAGACAGCCCTAGCAGAGATGCTCACAAAAGTATATACACGTAACGATGTTCACAGGGCATTATTTAGGATAGAAAAAATATTAGAAGTACCTTAATATGCAACAATCAGGATTGCCTAGATAAATGATATGTCTATTCTGTGGAAAACACTAAAGAAATCATGGTTTAGAAGATTATTTAATAATAGTAAAAAAATCATGATAAATTCTTAGAGGTAAAAAAGTAATATATATAGAATTCAAATTTTATAAAAATAAAAACAATGCATTAGAAAATAGGAAACCCTTCCAGCCAAGATAGCAGATTGAGCTGAGGTATGAAGTTTTTCTTCCCATTTCAAACATATCCCAGAAGTCTAAATAAAATTTAAAGAAAATTATCCAAGTTCAGAGCTGGACTTGAAAAATAAGAAAAATACATTTATAGGGGCCACAAAAATAATCCATTGTGCCCCTCAGAAGAACTAGCAGAAGTAGATCTTCATGTTGACATAGAAAGTCAAGATGGCAAGTCCTGGGCTTCCTCCATGAAGCAAGACAAGGTGATGAACTGGAACTAGAAAGCCTCCCCACTGCCATGCCTAAAGAAGAGGCTTGTTTCAAAGTACAGGCAGGAAGCAGAGTCAGCCATGACAATTGGTAACTCCCAGTCCTGCAAGGCATGCAAGTACAGAGTAAAATTCTTTCAGCCACAAGGAAACTCAAAACCTAGAAATTAACTTAAAAATTTATCCAAAGTCAGGTAACCCATACATTCATGGCAAAGAAAAGCACAAAAATGCCCCATAAGAATGCCTCCACAACTCAGCACATAACCTATAAATATCTAAGTCCTACTGATGAACCCAAATGAAAATACCGCAAAGAATGCAAAGAAATCCAATGCCATGAAAGTTTGCAAATGCAACAAAAGATTATACCCAAATCACCAGATAATACAGCAATCTAAAAAGAATTTTAAAATAAATGTTAATATTTATAACCAAAGAGATGGAAATAACCGGGTCGACATTGGAGAGACAGGGTATTATGAGAAATGAAAAATTTGAAAAAGAATTCTGGAATCAAAACACTATTACTAAAAGATAAAACAATGATATATCCAGGCATGTGAGACAAAGAAGAAAATGCAATACACTGTAAGATATACCTAAGGAAATAACTTAGATTGTATCACGAGAAGTTAAAAATATGGATAATATAAAAAATTTAGATGCAGAGAAGAGGAAGAAAAGCTCCAACATATGATAAAGATTCACCTAAGAAAAGGACTACAGAAAATGAAGAAAAAGAAATATATAAAATTTCTCTAGAACTAAAGATATAAATTCCTCAGTGTGGAAAAGTTCATCTACTCTCATACTAAATAAGTGAAGACAAAGCCAAAGCTAAAATATGTAGTGAAACTACAGAACACCACAAAAAAAGACGAAATAATTGTGAAAGCTACAGTAGGATTTAACAAAAAGCTGTCTTAAGAGGAACAACGATCAGACCATCAGGAATCTCATTATCGGCAACAACAGATACACAAAGATGATAGTAACATTATCAAGGATAAATAACATAACTTAGAATTCCACACCCAGCTGAACATTCACCCAACAGTTAAAACAAAAGGACGAGACTTTCAAGGATATAAAAACCATGAGCTTGCTAAGCACAGACTCCGTCTGAAAGAACTACCAAAGGATTTTATCAGCCAGAAAGAAAATGAATCCCACAAGAAGGAATGTGGTACAAGAAATAGGAGGCACGGTGCGATGGCTCACCTGTATAATCCTAGCACTCTGGGATGCCAAAGCCGGAGGACTGCTTGAGGTAAGGAGTTCAAGACCAGTCTGAGCAAGAGCAAGACCCTGTCTATACTAAAAATAGAAAAACATTAGCCACACAACTAAAAATAGAAAAAATTAGCTGGGCATGCTGGCTCGCGCCTATAATCCAAGCTACTTGGGAGGTTGAGGCAGGAGGACTGCTCGAGCCTAGGAGTTTGAGGTTGCTGTGAGCTAGGCTGACGCCACAGAACTGCAGCCTGGGCAACAGAGAGAGACTCCGTTTCAAAAAAAAGGAAAAACAGAAATAAGAGGAAACAAAGGAATTGGTAAAATGTATTCATAAAATCTAAGTAGCAATTATTATAATTTTGGAAGATTTCAAATCATGATGGGATTCTTAATAATTACAACATGGAAACATGGGAAGTGTTAGGTCCTAGGATTCTTGTCTTATTTAAGAGGATAGAATTTTCATCAACTTTACACTTTGTGAGGGAAATCTAAATTTAAATATGCATGTTAAATATTTTAGGGTAAATAGTCAAAGAAATGAAATAGAATACAAACTTCAAATTCAGTAGAGGAGAGAATATGTGCTGGAGAGATAAAACAATTCAAGTAAAGGCAGCAAAGGAGAGAAAAGAAGAAAAGAAAAATTTGGTTAATAAAAAACACTTTGTTTTCTAATATTTCACCAGGAAGAAAAAATTTAAGTACAATTACCACAATAAATGCAAATGATTTAAATTGTGTTTTTAGAAGACAGCTGCTCAAATTGAATCAGAATTAAAAAAACAGTTTTATGTTATTGGAGAGACAATACGGAGTGACAATGAAAGGTTAAAAATAAGGTGGTAAGGAAACGTGTGCTAGGCAAATACTAACAAGAAAGCAGAGACACTAGGAGAGGAATGATTTATAACTAAAATGTCAATAGTGATTCTCTCTGTAAGGAGTGATAAATGATTTTTACTATGTTCTTTATATCTTTCTGTATTTTTGCAAAATTCTTAAATGAAAATACTACTTTCATAATTGGAAAGATTGTTTTTATTAAAGGCTTTATTAATAAAGCTTAGAACAACCCACACTGATTATTATTTTAATCTCTTTACTGGGTACATATATTAAACCATTTAATCTTTATAAAACTATTTTTTATAAATGGGGCAATACTATTTTTGTTTTATTTTATAGATGCAGAAACTGAGGCACAGAGAGATTTAAATAATCTAAATAATTTGTCTAAGGTCAAAGAGCTAGAAGAGACAGGACTAGGTAAGGAACATCACCAATTTTATGTCCTGGAGACATCAGACATCTACACACAAGGTAAACATGGGAGATACATATTTACTCTGTTCAGTATAGGCAATTATTTTCTAATAAAAATATTTCAATAATATATGTAACGCTAATAGTGGAATTCACAGACAAGATAGAGAAAATTCCTTTCTACAATTTGGTTCATATGTTTATACTCTCAAACCGTAAAACAAAAGTACCAGTATATCTATGAATGTATAATTCGTGGCTTTTTCCAGCTAAAATGCACCATTTCCATAATAGATCATACACTATTTTTGCATTTCAACTGATTCTTGGCGGTGTTAACAAAGTTTTAGAGTTTAAAAAAGTAGTAATCAATCTTTAGGAATAAAAACTTAGAGAATATTTCCAACGGTGCTTTGAAATTCTACCTGTACAATGCATGGTTAGAATTATGTTTGGATATGGTGGTCTTTCTTGGATTGTACTTTCCTTTTCTTTTTAAGCAAATATACAATTGAGAATAAATTTTAAGGTAATACATGGTATATTTTAAAATCATTTCTACAGCTACAAAAATAGAATAAAACCCCACATTAATAGAAATTACCTTTTACCTGTATTTACAGGAGCCCCCAAAAAGAGTCATCATTTATAAGTAATAGATGCATTTCTAACCAAATGGATTTTGAAAGAAAAAGGTACATTTTGCTAGCTCTATCAGAAAGGGCCTTGCAAATGGCATGTAGACAATTACATTTCTGGGAACATTCAATTGGCCACCTATCTTGGCTAAATTACAGTAATGTGCATTTTGGCTAATCATATCATTTTACTAAGTCATTTTATATGTACACTGTGCATTTCTTCTCTTACCTCTCAAAATGCTTCTCTAGAATGCTCCAACTTAAAGGAATATGTGGATACACCCTGGATATCCCATCATAACCAGGCTTACTTTGTAGGAAGCCACACCACCTTTCTCCAGCTAAACATCCTATTTCTACTCACAAAGACCCCCCTGTCTGCACTGTCACTGCCGTGGTAGCATGTTAAGTGTGACACATTTGCCAGAGGCCCTATTTAACGAAATAAAGACAATAGTAAATGGTTGGTCCACACCTCTCCTTCCATTGTCACAGGCTGTCAGGAAATTGTCCCTTTCCATGTCGATGAGCTAGGCTTATCATTTTCAAAAGCTAAGGTCCTTTTGTACAATTTAATCCACTGTATAATACTGTTCATATTCATTTATGATATCACATTATAATGTACGAAAAAATGATTTTGAGAAATGGGGACGGAGGCATTCAAATGCATAGTTATAATAGATGTGCGTGGGGCTCTGGAATATAAAACTAATGATTTCATTTGTCTACTCTTGATGTTATTGAAGAGTATTATCTTATGCATAATTAACGGGGTTTTGAAAGGTTGGATATAAAACATTATCGCGTTTGTCAGCTTACATTGGGAACTCGACTGTGACCGATACAAATAACCCGTAAGTGTGCTTTCCACCTAATCTGGAAAAATGATGAATACTCCACTCCGTTGGGGCGTCTTTGTTTTCATGGAGACGCTCTCTTCTCCATGTACCGAGTGAAATAAAATCCAGCTGAAGACCATTAGAAATTCTGGCTCACTTGCCTTTCACAAATGACAGTATCTATTGACCTTAAAATTGTAAAAATTAAATTATTGGCATGACCATATAAATCTCATGTGTAACTACTGAAAACCACAAGCATCTAACTCCTTGGCAAGGGTTTTGCCACTGATGCCACTGGCTCAGTAGAACAGGAGTTGGTAAAAAACATTCGCCACATAAATCCTATTACTAATAAACATGGTGGCTCATGAAACCTTATAAATAGCGTCACCTTCATTCACAAAAGTGGTCACCCAAATGTTACCAAAGTATGATCCTCTGTTCCTGACTTTCTATTCAAAATATTCAATGCTTGCAATTCTTGTGTTAATACCACAACTAATATTCTGGAAACTGATCATTATGGGCTGGATAGTAACAAGCAAATTGAATGGTCTGGGCCAAGTTGGAGCAGAAGCACCCAGGCGGCAACAAAGAAGGTGTCACAGAGCAGGCAGGTGACTAACTAGAATAGGGACCGAATTACTGGATTCTCGAGTCCGGGATTGTGGCACACCCAGCACTCAACAAACACACGTGCCAGGCACACTAGGTGCTGTTTTCCAACATTTGAATGGGGTCGTTTAGGAAAATGAGACTTTCCTTTTAACTGTACATAAGCCAGTATTTTAAGTTAAAACATTTCCAATACCCAGACTCAGGGATGACTCTAAATGTTGCTTACTCATAATAATTAAGCCTAAGCTTATAACGGGAAGGGATGGATGATTCATAAAAGTGGATCATTTCAGTGTAAGGCCCAAAGATGATACATATCTTGTCCCATTTTAGAAAATGAGAAACAGAGTCATCTTCCTTAATAACCATTCTAGTGTGACGCAAACTTGCCTCAAGTCTGCTTTTATCGGAACAGGGCTCGGCACACGCCAGGCGTTTAGCAAATAGCCGTTGAGGAAATGAGTGAATGTTTTAGCAACTTTTTATTGATCAAAACAAAAATACAACCTCAAATTCATTCAAGTAGACTTCTGAATAGGTCATTATTGGATGGAGAAGACACATGAGGACACAGTTTTACTGCCAACAGTTAGGGTAAGATCCACACTTAGCGTAACATCTTTTAACTCCGCAATGCCGCCCATGGCAAGCAGGCTGTTCACCGGTGATACTGGGAGAAGCTCAGGACGGACTTGTCTTGCCCAAATAAAAGCGTTAAAAATGGAAGGAGGCCTCCTATTTCAGTGAGAAAACATGCATTTTTAAACAATCTACAATGCTTTTGTCATCAGCGTGCAGAAGGATGATCACTCCCCTACTTTTGGTTATGGGGTCTCTGAAAATCTTCAAAAACAGAGACACCATGAGAAGCACAAAGCAGGCAGGGACAACTTAAGAACCCCCCCCCCCCATGCCACCTGTAAATGAGTCACAAAGATGACCAACTCACACCTTCTCTAAATCATCCATGACAAATTTTTTTTTCAATTTAAGCCACACACAAGAAATTCTACCCACCAACCACATAAAAAGGTGAGTTATTTGCTAGAGACCTGATAACATTGAGGGGGGAAAAGTCAAACATTCTTGCCTAGTGAAAGCATGAAAAAAAAAAAAAAAAAAAAAAAAGCCTGACTCTTACAGTTACCTTCAAGGTAAAATTAATTATTAATTGGCAAGGCCTGGACGTGGAATGATTGCTATCAATATTTTAATACTTGCAGTGCTAATTTCATTCTCACCATCACAGTTTGTCTACTGCAGAAGCAAGAGAGATCTGTTTACTTTCAGTAAAGCCTGCTATAATGATCACCTTAAGGTTTCCAGTATTTTGAAATGCTTTGAATCTTCCACTCCTTTAATTTCTAATATTAAGCAAACTGAAAAACAAAGACTCTCGTTTCATTCCCTCAAACGAACAATTCTACCATTCTTAGCTGGCTCATGAAATATTACATTGCTAATTTCTGCACATTAATTTTTTAATTCCCACCCACCAGTGCGTCAATTTATAGCACATTCAGATTTGTTTCCTCATGGAAGTTTTGCAGGGATTCACAAACTTGAACTTTGATAAAATTAGAAGGTGAATTTATCAATTAGCTGAATGCAACCTACCTCATCTCTAGAGCCAAGCTTGCAGGAAAGCCTAGCTCAAAGGTACCATTAAACCTAGCAGAATGATTTAAAGGAAACCTTCAAGTACTGTGGACTGGATACATCACAAATGGGGTGTGGACGAATAACAAGAATTCAGAACTCTCCACTTTAGCTCCTCAGGGTCCACTGGCCGAGAGGGAAAAGATGCTGATAAAAAAAAAAAAAAAAGTCTCTGGAACCCAGGGGTCAGCCCAAGAAATCTCAGATTTCAGGGAGATACAGACCAATTTGCCTCTGGGACAGAGTCAAAACCCTTACACCAGTACCAAGGCTTCAGGGCAGATAAAAGGAGAATCAACCAGTATTTGGAATTGCCCAGGGCATTTAAAGCCTAGAGGGGCTGTCCTGGGGACAGTATCACTAAAAAGGAGTCGTTTTAGATTTTTTTTTTTTTTTTTTTTAATTTAAAGGCTGCCTACTGCCACATAGAACCCAGGGAATCCAGGGGCGATGCCCTGTGCTTTTCTGGACACTAGCCCTAGATTTGGCCCCATCTTTTAGTTTTAACAGCATCCACCTGTCACTTCTATACACCTTCCTGACCTCCAGCCTGTGGCTAAGTAATTCAGTCCTACCTGGGATGCTGTCTCGTTCCAGACAACAGTTGGGGGTAACCACATTACTCCCGTAAGCCCTCAGCCCACCACAACACCGAGCACCTGTCTGCGAGGACAGCAATGTCCTGGTTAGGCACTGCCGGGACCCTGCCATCATGCTCAACGCTCACCTCTCTCTCACCCACCACATTGGAATCATCACTAGCTGCTCCCGATTCTGTGTCCATTGTGGATTTCCAATCTGTCACTTCTCTATCCCACCAGCACACCAGCCTGGCGCACTCTGGCCCTCATCATCCCTGCCTTTTGACAGCCTCTTCCTTCAGTTCCTGTACCTGTCCAGTCCCCTCCTGTCCACCTACTATGCTGCAGGCACAATGGTGTTACAATCTTGTATGTGACTCTCCATCACCTTAAAATCCTTCAGGGCTTCCCGCCACCCTCGGGACATGGCCAAGCACTCTGTGTGTTCAGGATCCAGCCCCGGCTCATTCACCCAGCCCCATCTCCCCCTGCTGCTATAAAACATAACAACTTCTGCAGCCCTAACCCTGGAAAGCCATGTTCTTTCTCAACTCAAAGCCTCCTGTGCATAGTCCAACTTCACCTTATGAGGCTACACTAAGTCTGTTCCAATCCATGCCATGTCAGACAGAGAGCTGATGTTTTGTTCATGCATTAACCTTGTTCATAGTGCTCTAATATTACTATTGGAGCTAAAATTTCTAAAAAAAATTCATAATCCATCCATAGAAATTCTCATTTTTATCAAGCGCCTACTGCATTCTTGTCATGATTCTAAACATTTATTTGTATTAACTTATGTAACCCTCAGAACAACCCTATGAATTGATATAGTTATTATTCCCATTGTACAGATGAGGAAACTAAGGCAGAAAATGATTAAGATCACACAGCTAATAAGTGGATGAGCGAGGATTCCAACCAAGGCCATAAGCTTCCAGAGTTAACTAATGAACTTACCTGTTACTCTAGAGAGAGCCAGGGAGAACACAGTTTGAATTCATGATGGATAATGACAAATTTGCACCAACTGACATTTATAAAATCTTTCCACGTCAGGGTTGAGGGTAGTCACAGTGACCAGAATGTCTAGTCTACAAATCTCTGTAGGAGTCACCTTTGTGACTCAAACATTACATCCTTCTAGATTAGTGCACCCTTCATCAGGGTCAATTTTCTATATTATATTAACATTTTAGGCCTACTTTGAAAACCAATAAAGTAGAAATATCACACGGTAGAATTATGTTGCTGCCACAACTAAAACTACACAGTGTTACAGTAAAATGTGGGTTCCCAGTGTTTTGAAAAATCTAAACTGTATGTCATTTGACCATTTATAGTTTATTAACAAAATTAGGTGCAGCTTTTTTGTATTAACTGCTGTACATTTTTCTGATGTTAAATCAATAGACTTTTCATTTTTCATGTAACAGAAATTTAGAAAATTAAATACATCAGACAAATGGTCATACTGTAACCATAAAATAAAATCTGAAAGATTAAAATGACGGCTATTATTTATCATGCATATTTGCATCCCCAAATAGTAGAAGTCCTGATTGCTTGCCTTAGGTTCCTATAAGTATAAAAGTAAAATATGGATTAACAGATTGGCCTTTTCCTTCTTCCAGAATAAAAAAAAATTCCTGCACATGGAACATGTGGTCAATAAATGACTGATTGATTCCTGTAATAAGCTTGTTTAGTTGCTAGGACATCGGACACTTAGTATTTTAAGTAGTGGGAGAAAAAGAGCAGAAACTACTCACATCTGGTTATAGTGAACCATATTTAAAACCATTTCAGAGTTGGGGAAAAAAAAAAAGCATTTTAGAAATTAAGTGAAAAAATAGCTATAGTAGCATAGAGCAAAACATTTTAGAGTAGACTTTGTGTACCAGGTATTCGTTCATTCATATATATTTACCGAGCACAGTGCTAGTTGCTTGACAAACACCAGTGACCTTGTCTTTGCAGAGCTTATGTTTCAGTGGGAGGTTGTGCCAACACACAATGGGAATCTCACCATGGTAGGTCACCAACATGAGGTTAAGCTACCAAAACATGAAGTCACTAGAGCGTGTCTTCCTGCCTTCCGTTTCTGCACCTCCCAAATGCTACTCCCTAAATATAGCCTCCCATCACCTCCCCTCGGGCCTGAGAATCAGGGAGCTTCTACTCTAAAACTATACTTCCTATTCCAGATATAAATTCCATTCCTTCCATGCTCAGTTCTTGACTAAAAGAGCCCATGAGATGATCTGCATTAGGGCATGGGTGACTGAGAGCTACTTGTACTTTTTCTCTAATGGTGTTTGCTAAAAGGAATGACTTACTGAAAAATTCAGGCAATAGCAGCAGGTGTTATGGGGAAAGTAGGATCATGTGGGCAAAGGGTTTTTTTTGGGGGTCCTGGGACACTCTTCGTAGGAATTTTTTCTGCCTCTGGCTGTGCATAGGTTGACCTCAAAGGGCATCATATTTCTGAAGAAGCTGTAACTCCAAATGAATGGTCCAAAAGGTAGGGATAAAGAGTGAAATTTCTAATGCATAACATGATAGAAATTTCAGAAAGAGCAGACCATCACCACCAGTAACAAAACAAGCCCAAGATAACATTGAAAATTATCCAAATATGCAGCTGATTTTTTTTTTTTTTTTGGTCCTAACATCCTGCTTTTCAAACATCCCATGAATTCATTTAAATGTAATATTAGGGCCTTTTAATCCCAAAGATTTTAATGTCACAATATGAGAATTTATTTAATGCTCTAAACTGAAAGCTTTCTCTATTTAGAGCATGGGTCTTTTTCCTTCTACTGAAAAATGAACATGTGACTCTGAAATCTTACTTGGTTGACAAGGACATTAAATCTTCAGGTTTCTCAGGTGTCATGAATTCATGAGATGGCTAATAAGTATAACAAGTTTGAAATGTGTCAGCCACAAAAAGAAAAGTCCCTTAACTATCTTCCCCTGATTTCCATGACTGTTTACATCCTTGCTAACTACCCTAGCAGCATTGCTATGTCTGTATTTTTCCTACAATAAACCTAGTTAGGGCAAAGCCACACATTGGGCATGGGATAATCACAGGATAAACTATCACCACTGGTTTGTGTTAGATCCAGCCCTTTTCTCTTAAAAAAAAAAAAAAAAAAAGTGCCAGCAAAATGCTCTGTTTTCATGATGGTAGTTTTCCTCCAACTTAAAACGTTTGTTGATCTGAACAAACTTATGCTTTGTTAATACATTAAGCAAAAATCGTTTTAAAATTCAACCACAATGAAACATTTCATCCAGACCTCATTATTTGCCATTTCCACGCCTCTTCAGAATTTCTGAGAACTCCCCCGTGTGTGCCAAAGTGACAGGAGAAAAATCTGTTCTCGAGCTACTTTTAGCCAAGTAAATACTTGGAAATTCACTCTGTAGCTAAGAAAGTGTATCATTATGGTCTATTGCAAAGACATCCGGTAAACAACCAGCATTGAGCAAAGTAGATTAGCATTTTTAGAAAAGAGCCAAGTCCTACTTTCAATTTCAGTGAACGCACGGCCATTGAAAAAGAGCTTCCTCTATGTTCATTCAACTATCTCACTGGGAACTCATCCTCATGTATTTTAATTTTGCCCTCAATTACCTTTGTACTCTGCTAGATTGGGGATTATGGACTTGAGGGCGTGGACTGTGGTCTCATCACTGTTGGGAACAGTGTACCTAGCATATAGCAGACACTCGATGTTAGCATTTGTTCTGAGAATAAATACCTTCTCCCCCACCCGCATAAAGGTGATGGAGAAAACCGGGGCCAACTTCCTTTTCAGGTGTTGGTAAGTTGGTGGGGTTGGTATTTGGGGTCAGCGTCTGGCGGTGACTCTTGGCAAGCCCAGCCCCACTGGCAGGCATGACTTTCTCAGCAGGGGCAAGAAGTTGGTCTTTGACTAAACAAGACCTAGGAGCAGAGATAAGCAAAAAAGTCAAAGAAATTATTCAAACTCTGGACTCTCAAATTCTTTAGAGTCCACCTGTGTTGCTTCACTGATTATTTTATGATTCTGAAAAGCCACCTAACCTGTTGGGCTGCCACATCATAGCGAGGAAAGCCTTCATCTACCATCTGGGGTCATCATCACATTGTCTTCTTCCTTTAGAGTTTGTCCTCAAGAGCTGACTCTATCTTATGCTTAATTAGGGAAGGGTTTAGAAGAGTGTTAGGTAGGAAGAGGAGAAATAAGAATGAGAAAGAGAAAGAAGAAATAGGAGGCGGCGGCAGGGAGAAGCGGGAGAAGAGGAAAGGTGAGAAAAGTGGGGAGAAAAGGCCTCACCACTGCTTAGGGTGACCTTGGCCAGAATTAGATTTTCTGTACTGTCCTACAACCTGTTGCTGAAGGTAAGGTGAACCTTACTTTGATGAAATGATAAAACTTCAAGAAGCAGCCAAACCAGGGGCCAGATAGTTTTTCTTTAAAAAAAAAAAGGTGGGGGGCCGGGTAGAAGGCTTCTAAGTAAAGAATATGAATTGTGGTTATTACAAGATAACCAAAGACCCAGCCTCAAAGAGCAGAGGATTTACTGGGAAGGGGAGATGGTGACAGTGATGGTGATGACATAGAGTGTTCCATGCCAGAGGAGCTCAGTCAGTTCTCACACTACTCTTTAAAGTAGGCTCCATTATTGTTACTCCCATTTTACAGATCACCCTACTCCCATCAAGATGGCTACTATAAAAAACAAACAAAAATCATGAAGTGTTGGTGAGGATATGTAAAAAATGGAAAAATTGGGACCCTTGTGCACTATTGCTGGGAATGTTAAAACAGTACAGCCTCTACAGAAAGCAATATGGAGATTCCTCAAAACATTAAAAATAGAATTGCCGTTTGATCTACCAATTCCACTTCTGGTATCCAAAGAGATATTTGAGTCTCAAAGAAATATTTGTACAAGCCTGTTTATAGCAGCATTGTTCACAATAGCTAGAAGGTAGAAGCAACCCAAGTGTCCTTAGACAGATGAACAAACCAACTGTACTGTGTACATACAACAGAATATTATTCAACCTTAAAAATTAAGATGGAAGTTCTGACACAAACTACAACATGGGTGACCCTTGAGGACATTATGGTAAGTGAAATAAGCCAGTTACAAAAAAAAAAAAAAAGACAAATATTATGTGACTCCCCTTATATGAAGTACCCAGAATATCAAAATTCATGGAGACAAGAAATACAATGATGGGTGCCAGGGACTAAAAGGATGGGGAGTTGTTTCATGGGTTATACAATTTCAATTTTACAAGATGGAAGAGTTCTGGAAATTGGTTGCACAATAATTGAATGTACTGAACAGTACTGAACTATACACTTAAAAATAATAAAGATGGGAATATGTGTTTCACAGTTTTTAAAAAAATTAAGGCAAAAAAAATCCTTATTTCTTGCCAAAAGCTTCTCTACCCCAATTCAGATGGCTCTTCCCTGTCTATGCCATTGTATTGTAAAATTGTAGAGAAGAAGTTTAAAGTCAACGAATTGGTGCCCACCTAAGTAGGTTTTCCTCTTTGTCCCTAAGGAACAAGATCCAGTTTCTTTCTCCTGCTTTCTTGCTCTCCCAAGCACTCAATATGGCACTCTTCATGTAGAAAATTCAATTGTTACAAAGTGATCGAGTCAAAATGAAATAGAATTGTATAATACCTAAAACCAACAGGAGACTGAACAATGAAATTAGCCAGGGAAGAAAAAGTACTGAAAGACTGCTAATGTAAAGAAACAAACAAATAAAAAAAAAAAAGAACAAAAAATTATGTAAGAATTAGGAACACTGTTTCTTCCATTGCTTACCAATGAGAAAGGAACAAAAATACTTCATACATTGTCATGCACATGAAGGTCCTTAATTTGTGTTTCTAAAGGGTAATTTGGTTAAATGCTTAATGATGTAGTTCAAATCAGTGGGTCTCAAATTTCAGAGGGCTTGTTTAAAGCACAGATGGCTGAGAGCCTGACCCCTACCGATTCAGATTCAGCAGGAGTGGGGTGAGGCCCTAGAATCTGAATTTCTAATAAGTTCCCAAGCGATACTGATCCCGCTGGTTCAGGGCTCACACCTTGAGATCACTGGTTTGGAGCTGTATGTTCTGGATGAAGGTAAGGACACCAAAACATGAAACTGGCAATGTCAGTCCTGACTGGGCTCCTGCTGTACCTTTATGCAAAACCAAAGGAAGACCCTCTGCCTCGCACTAGGTTCCTCCTCCACCTGCATTCTTTTCTTGGGCAAAGTCGGGAAGCATTATATAGTTAAGAAGCAGCAAAATGGCTTTAACACTTTAAGTTCCAAGCAAATCAGACAGGGTCTTATTCGTGTTGGCACTGTTCTTCACTTTTTTTTTTTTTTGAGACAGAGTGTCACTCTGTTGTCCGGGCTAGAGTGCCGTGGAGTCAGCCTAGCTCACAGCAACCTCAAACTCCTGGGCTCAAGGGATCCTCCTGCCTCAGCCTCCCGAGTAACTGGGACTATAAGCATGCACCACCATGCCCGGCTAATTTTTCTATATATATTTTTAGCTGTCAATATAATTTCTTTCTATTTTTAGTAGAGACGGGGTCTCGCTCTTGCTCAGGCTGGTCTTGAACTCCTGAGCTCAGCCGATTCACCCGCTTTGGCCTCCCAGAGTGCTAGGATTACAGGCGTGAGCCACCGCACCTGGTCACTGTCCCTCACTTTTAAAAGAGACTCCAAACAGTACTTCAGCTAGATTTCCTGATCACAGCGGGATGCAGTTATGTGAGAGACGCTTGCAAGCCAGAATAGCAGCTCCTCCACCAAGGATTAAAACCAGATACCTCGACAGCCAACACTCGGTCATTTTCCAGTTTGGTGGCTGTGAAGTCAGAGATCGTGCTTCTCTTAAAATGACCCCCATGTCTAAGATAAGGCTGGTTGGGATATCAATACAACAGTCACCAATACTGTATTTTAAATTTAGGAACAAAACTAACTTAGAAAGAGAAATTACCCTCTTCAGCAAAAGAAAATAATTAAATTCAATTCATAGGTTGAGTGGGACATGAAGTCTCAAAAATTGATGCAAAAGTTTTATAGAATATATAGAGTGCATGAATTCCATAATCTATTGGAATCTGTATAGGTATACCTGTACACACACCGCATGATTTAAGAGAATGGTGCTATATACATCAGTGAAATTTCAGCTCATATTATCTTGGCTAGAAAGACAAGACTGAGTAGTTTATGATTACATTAGACTCTGGAGATGTGTGGATCCCTTAGTCACCATTTTCCTATGATTTATTAAAATGAATACAAGTGTATATACAGGTTACTACAGAATTGAAATAAAAATGTATGCCTTTTATTAACATTCCAGTGAGAAACACTCCTGAAACAAGTCATATTTATCATTTAATGGAAGATTCCATTTTTAGGAAATCCTTTGCCAAACATATTAAATCTGAAATTTGTTTCCTAGATTGTTTCATATGTAAAAATAAAAATTCATAAGTGTGTCTCACTGTTGCAAGGATTCAGTTACAATAAATCAAATCACGTGCCACCAAGATGCCCATACGCACACAGCACCTCTCACTCCATAACCCAGCAAATCTATAATAGAGTAGGTGTTATACTCATTTGCCAATACCAGCATTATAATGAGAATCTACTGAATTATCATTAGTGGAAGCAACATCATTTATTATTTCTATGCGATTCTCTGCACAGGCGTGTAAAAGAAAAAAATTCAACAGTTCTAGCAAAATCTCATTTAGGAAACTGAATCCCAACAAAAACAATCCCAACAAAAACAACTCACAACTGACCAAGAAGAGCCTGAAATACCAACAGACTGCATGGGTGACATCAGGATTTTAGGTCACAAAAACGACGTATACTAGGACTAGAGCACACAAAAACATGCCTAAAAACAGCTGCCACAAACATATTATAAAAACAACTGTGCCTTTTCTCTCTACATTACACATTAAGGCAGTTTTTCCGAAGGTGACTTTGTAAATAATGGTGTTTCAAGGCCAACTACATTTTAATCTTGGAACACTGAAGAGAAAAAGAATGAATGAAGACAAACTATGAATGAATAGACCAGCGAAAACAGAGCACCTAGAAATAGATCCCCACATTTACGGAAACTAGATGGATGAGGGAACTGGCTCTGCAGACGAATGGAGAAAGGACAGAGTATTTAACAAATGGTGCTGGATTCATTCATTATTCGCGTGGGAAAAAAAAATTAATTTGGACCCCTACCTTACACCGTACACAGAGACCAATCCCAAAAGGATTAAACAACTTTAAATGTTTTACAATTTTAAAAATCCTACAGAATATAGGAGACTATTTTCATGACATCAGTGTATGGAGGGATTTTTTTTTTTTTTTTTAAACAAGATGCAAAAAAGCCAAACTGGAAAGCAAATGATTGATACATATGAATGTATTAAAATTAAGAACCACTCTTTATCAAAAGATGCCAGAAAGAACATGAAAAGGTAAGCCACAGAATGCAAAAAGACATTTGCACACTCTTTACAAAGAGTTAGTATCCAGAATATGTAAGAAAATTCTACAAAATGATAAGAAAAAGACATGTGATTTAGTAGGAAAATGGGCAAGAGACATGGATAGGCATTTTTAAGAAGAAATATAGGCCGGGCACGGTGGCTCACGCCTGTAATCCTAGCACTCTGGGAGGCCGAGGCGGGTGGATTGCTCGAGGTCAGGAGTTCGAGACGAGCAAGAGCGAGACCCCGTCTCTACTAAAAATAGAAATTATCTGGCCAACTAAAAAATATATATAGAAAAATTAGCTGGGCATGGTGGCACATGCCTGTAGTCCCAGCTACTCAGGAGGCTGAGGCAGGAGGATCGCTTGAGCCCAGGAGTTTGAGGTTGCTGTGAGCTAGGCTGATGCCATTGCACTCACTCTAGCCCGGGCAGCAGAGTGAGACTCTGTCTCAAAAAAAAAAAAAGAAGAAACATAAATGGCTGACATTCATATGAAAAGGTACTTAACCTCACTAGTAATGAAGGAAAAATAAATTAAAACCACAGTTACATACAATGTCAGATCATTAGGACAGGCAAAAATTCAGAAGCCATTTGGTTCCAGGGGCTGAAAAGGATGTGGAACAATGACAGCTATTACACAGTGCCAGTGGGGATATAAACTGGTGCTACTATTTCAGAAAATAATCTAGCATTATCAACCCAAATGACAAATGTGCGTAGGCTACAACCCAGAAATTCTCACATTAGACGCATATGGCAAAGAAATGCTTACACATGTGAAGAATGGTCCTTGTAGCAATGTTGGGAATAGCAAAAAGCAAAAGCAACACTGCTATCGATCAACAGAAGACTGGAAAAATAAACTGGGATGCATTCAATCAACAAAATACTTTGTAACAGTGAACAGAAATGAAGTCTAGCTATATGCAACAGTACTGATGAATCTTACAAGTATAAATTTTCCCAAAAGTTGCAGGAGTATCCAAAATAGGATCCTATTTTATAAAGTTGCAAGATAAGCAAAATTAAAGGGTACTTTTAGGGACACATACATATTCCTATAGATCATATAGTGGTAAAACTTCTGGTTTTTAAGGGGCAACATAATGAGACAAAAATTTCAGGATGTTACTTCTGGCTGGGAAGAAAGGAGAATCAATCCCAAAGGAGTTTTATTTAATAAGCTCTTCTTTATTTAGATAACAAAAGGTTAAAAATTAAACACAGTTTTTATAAACCTCATTTGCATATATTTAAAACCAAAGGTGGTAGAGGACAACTCTGGAGCCGTACACGGTGAACCTCTCTTGGTTGAGAAGACACTAGCATGAGAGCTCTGTCCTCCCTTCATACTACCCTGATAAACACATACATACACTCTAGGAACTCACCTTTTGCAGGCCAGGGTGGATACAGAAGTCAAAGCTCTGGGATATGGCTACACTCTCTCATCACATCCAGGTTAAGTGAGGGAGCCCAGATCCCTCACTTCCAACTTAAGAGTCTCATAATTCTTATGGCTACAGAAATCAGGCTGTTGTATTGCTCATTAGTCCAAATATCAGACCCAGTGGACATCAGTCATTGAAGGGAGAGGGAGGAAGAAATACAACGATACATACATGGAGATGCTATAACAATTACAGGTGGGGAAGGAAGAGAGCTATTAGAGCAGCCAGCTATGATTAA
The DNA here is from genome assembly GCF_041146395.1 of Eulemur rufifrons. NCBI lineage: Eukaryota > Metazoa > Chordata > Mammalia > Primates > Lemuridae > Eulemur > Eulemur rufifrons. The sequence continues at coordinate 13,244,246 of NC_091005.1, read as the reverse complement.
TTCTATATTTTCATTCCACCATCCTGAGCCTTGCCTTTGGCACTACAGTCATTTTATGCCATTGTTGTTGTTTGTTTTTAATTGGGTCACGCCTCAAACTAGATACCATAGATAACAGCATTTTGATTCCTATTTTTCCGCATTTTCAATGCTTGTTTTCTTTGGAAGCTATTTGGACCCCATTTAAATGTCAACTATTTCATAGAAATAGACATTTCTAGGATGATGTTGGAGATGCAGAAAGGAGTCAGACTTGGTTCCTTCCCTCGAGTCACTTATAGGCTCAGCAGAGAATGGCAGACAGCACCAGTAACCGAAGTCCTGAATGTGGATCCCAGAAATACACATGGGATTGAGGAGGATTACCCAGGAAACAAAGTCAGGTCTATATATAAAATGTGAGCTGAGAAATAAGAAAATAGCAATAAAAAGAAAACAAATTCTGGCCGGGCGTGGTGGCTCACACCTGTAATCCTAGCACTCTGGGAGGCCGAGGCGGGTGGATCGCTCGAGGTCAGGAGTTCAAGACCAGCCTGAGCAAGAGTGAGACCCCGTCTCTACTAAAAATAGAAAGAAATTATATAGACAACTAAAATATATATATACAAAAAATTAGCCGGGCATGGTGGCGCATGCCTGTAGTCCCAGCTACTCGGGAGGCTGAGGCAGTAGGATCGCTTAAGCCCAGGAGTTTGAGGTTGCTGTGAGCTAGACTGACGCCACGGCACTCACTCTAGCCTGGGCAACAGAGTGAGACTCTGTCTCAAAAAAAAAAAAAAAAAGAAAACAAATTCTGAAAGCCAAAAATACAAGGCACTCATGTGGAAGCTGTCTCTACATTAGGTATTACTAAAAACTTCCTGTACCTTAGCTGGAATTTATTTCTGTCCAAATGTTAGCTAATATTATTTACTCTCCTGGATCCTAAGCCAGATAAAAATTAATTCGGTGGATTAAACTCGAGTGATATTCTTCTCTTTAATGAATGAACGAATCTAATGAAATTAACAGTGAGTGTCTGTAAGTGTCAGTCACTAGACTAAAGACACAAACAAACAAGTCATTGACCCTGCTTTTAGAGAGTTCACAGTGACACGCTCAGTATTTTAAGTACACTGTACAATTGGGTAAGAACCTATTTATAGGCACTGCATTGCCTATAATAGACAAAAGAAAAAGTGCATGATACGACTCGCTTATTTAAAACAATGGTTTCTAATTCATAGCTAACTTTCAGTAGAAAGGGGCAATGTATACACACACACACACATACACACACACACATACACATACTCAAGCTTAAAATCTCTATATGACATAGCAAAGCATCTACCAGTTGTTACTTATATTTGAACCTGTTTTCAAATGATTAGGTTTCAATCTGTTTCACTCAACATATACCTTTAAATGGTAGGTCCCCAAACATATTTTATTTCAAGCCCTATTTTTAATGTTACAGAAGCAGCAGGGGGCAATCTAACTTAGGAAACCCGCTGTGGAAGTGATGAGGGCTAAAGCAAGCCTGCATCCCAGAGCTGTTAGGGAAAAAAAAAAAAAATCCTCCGCTTTGCTGAATACAAAAATATGGCGTATAGGGAAGGCAGAAATATACACTGGAAAGAACACATCCAGGGCAGGAAAATAACAGAAGGTGAAGGGTCCACTCTGGGATAAAATAAGATGAAACAAAATGAAATAAATATAAAATAAAATTTTTTTAAAACCCTCATACAGGCAAAGAGAAATCTATGAAGGCAGACAGACATACTAGGATTTTTGTTTTAACTTTGCCTGCGGGCACTTCTGAGCCCAAATAACTGCAGATCTGGGAATAACAGGTGTTTATTGATTTCTTTGTGATTTTTCTCTTTTTTATTTCTTCCCTTTTTTTTTTTTTTTTCTCTCCTGTGGTACTGGAACAGAAAGACATATGTATTCCATATGTAACACTTTAGAAAATGAAAGGCCAGAGAAACATTGAACAGTTATGGGGAGGAGGGACCTACTTTCCCCAGTACAGCTTAATGTCAGTATCCCAACTGCTTTCCTTGTATTATTCTAAAAAGAAAAGGCACCAAACGTTCCCCATAAATTATTAACTGACAAGAAGCTTGAACGTTAGCATGGACATCTGGACCAATCAGAAAGCAACAACTTTGGGTTTTTGTCTCAGTTTATTTCTTAAAAAAAAAAAAAAACTTGTAAGAAATACCATATAATCATTAAAAGGCAATGAATAGTTTGGCTTTACTTGCTTTGGAGGCTTAAAAGAGAAAGGAAAACCAACCAACCTCCAAAAACATCCATTCTTTCAAACCTTTGATTGTTAAGCAACAAAGATCATACATCAAGATTTAATCTGATATGTACAAAGAAGTTCAAATGCTAAGAATACATCTCTCTAGATGACAAATCATCAACCGCAATCTATTTAAGTGTAGGATGCAGCCTTCCCTCCATCACCTCAGGATGGGACCCTTGTATGTCACAAGTATCTAGTAATGTTTCAAGAACAGGGCAACATACCAAAATATAACACGAACATTTTCATTTTCTCCCAATTTTTGGAAAAACTGTATCATCTCTCTATGCACTGGGTTTAATTTTAAGAGCAAGGCAAATGCCATCTCATGAGAGGACTAAACATACTGCAACTTTAGAAAAGGAAGGAGAAATTGGAGGTTTGACTCTGCTGGTATCTTGCAAAAGATGAAGAGGTTTGAAATAGGGAAGGGCAGGGGGAAATGGCGAAGAGATGTTTCTTTCGAAACCCAGTTTGGGAGGCAAATGGAAAACAGGGTGAGGGAAGTAGCAATAAAGCCAAGCGGAGACAACAGCATACATAAAAAGAGGAGGGGAGAGTATGCGGGGTCCTATGAAGTCAGCAGGAAGCTCCTTGCTTCCAAAGATGAAACAAACTTCTCTGAGGGAAAAAAATTGTTTAAGTATTCCTACACATGTCAAATGGTGGACTTGGGGAGCAAATAAACTGCAGGGAAGACTAATGACAGACTGTGCTGCTAAACAGCAGTGAAGAAGCACAATGTCCTGCAAGGAAGAATTCATTGTTCAGGAATTACACTTTCATAAGGACCCAGATTTCTTTCAAAGGCCATGGCAGCTGCAGTCTGCGGATGTAGTTGGGGGAGAAAAAAAGAAAAAAAAAAAAAAAAACACAACGTACATCCTGAACAGGAGGTACATTCCCTTATGGCATGACCATATTTTCTACAGCAATAATCTTGTGTCCATAAAAGGAACAAGAGCAGAAGAGAGGACAAGAGGAGACAGCTACAATCTCTTGCAAGGGGAGAAACCAGGGCCATACATGCAGATTATACAAAGACACGTGCAAGGGATCTTGTTTATTATTATTTTAAATGTTGATAGAGGGTCTTTTTATTACCTACCAGCTCGTGTTTTGCAATTAGCAAAAAAAGAAAAAAAAAATGCTCATGTATTTGGGAGCAAAAGAAAAGACTACTTCTGTCACCAATTTAAACACACACACACACACACACACACACTCCTCATACGGCTGTAGCTTCTTAGAAAATACAAAAAGCCTCCTTCAAATTGTTCAGCACCACTCCAATTTCCTGTGTAGACCTAAACGTTTCTATGTTTTTCTGTGTCTCCTAACTTACCCAGGTTCCCTAATGCATGCACAGTATGAAACATTTTTAAATGAGTTAGTCTTTATTGAATTATGATTTCCAGCAGACACTAATAACAAAATTCAAATTGCTCTGGCAGACAGGAATTTTTAGAGTGCTGGGACATCACCGAGATTTCAAGAGAATCTCGAAGAGCCACCCACCAAGTGTGTGTAGTCACTGGGTACCGATTGATGAAATACTTCAAATAGTTAATTAGATTTGCCAAGAAAAAAAAAATCAATCGTTAAGAGTCAACACGCTAGGAGATACAGATGATAAAGAACTTATTGGCACACCCAGGGTGTAGTCAAAAGTAAAGCTTAACAAAACAAAGTTTTCAGATTTCCATCGTGCCGTCTCTGCAGTCAGCACAATGCAATTAGCAACACATCAGAAGGAGGGAAAGCAACTTTTGCCCCCACGATCTCCTCTTTCTCAAGAATTTCTCCAGCCTACTTAAAAGACATTTTCCAAGCAAGGAATAATAGAGACGCTCAGATTCTATCAGGGGCTGCATCGCCTAGGAACACCTGCAAACTGAATTTGCTCTGTTTTGTTAACCATGTATTTTGTCTTTACTGGGTTTTCAAAGGGAAATGTGATAAGCCCACTGTTCTTTAGATGCTCAACAGGATGCTTAATCTAATAAAGCTAACGCAGCAAAATGGATTAAAGCAACAAGGCACATTTGTAATTTGGGATCTATGAAAGAATTTTAACATTCGGGCACTGGGAGCTCAATCTTAAAAATGTTACTGGGAGGATGAAAGTCGAGTATCTAAGTAACATCTGCTTTTCTTCTTTGAGCATCTTCATATTGCTACCGCTCACAGGAAGCCAGGATGAGATCAGCTGCCAGGGCACCATTCACTCTGTTTTTGCATCATTTAAAAAGAAAAAAAAAACAAAACTCAAAGTCCTGCAATTATCATCTGGCAGAAACATCTAAGAGTAGGAAGGACACAGAAATGAAATGAGAAATGGGACTTTTTTTGAGTATAAATATTATGATGGGGGTTTTTTTCACCTTAAATTGAAAGTTACCTTCCCAAAAAGGTGATACGACATACTTAGGAGTTTAAAGAAATTATTTCCCAAACATGTTTTGTACTGGACATGTCCGCCTGGTTACAAAATGTAAGTTACACCTCCCACATCTGGCCTCTGTTTTTTAACGCGTTGGGATTTTTCTACCATGGAGAAGGAAATAAAGTGACAGCTGTCACTCTTCTTCGTGCCGCTTGTTTCAGAAATGACCAGCTAGTATCAAGCTAACCTGTCTGCTATGGGACAGAGACAAGTACCGGGCAATTGGCTGTAACATGAGTGTGATGGTTCATTTTGGTGTCAACTTGACCTAATTAAGGAACACCTACAGAACTGGGAAAGCATCACTTTGGGTGTCTGTGAAGGTGTTTCCAGGGGAGATTGGCAAGTGAGTCTGAGTACATGGGGACGATCTGCCCTCAATGTGGGTGGGCACCATCCAATCAGCTGGGGGCCCGGATAGAACAAAAACAGGGGAAAGGCAAACTGGCTTCTGTGTCCTGGAGCTAGGAAACACTCTTTTCCTCTTGCCCTTGGACATCAGAACTTCCAGCCCTCCAGCCTTTGGAGTCCAGGCTTACACCAGTGGCCTCCTGAGCTCTCAAGCCTTTAGGCTTGGACTGAGCCACGCTACCACCATCCCCGCATTCCCAGTTTGCAGATGGCCTGTTGTGTGGCTTCTCCCAAGCTCCCTCTCATATAAAACTATATACATGTCCTATTGGTTCTGTTTCTCTGGAGAACCCCAACTAATACAGTGAGTCAGGAATTCATTTTAATTTCTTAGTAGCCACATTTAAAAAGCAAACAATAGGCCAGGCACAGTGGCTCACACCTGTCATCCTAGCACTCTGGGAGGCTGAGGTGGGAGGATTGCTTGAGTTCAGGAAGTTTGAGACCAGCCTGAGCGAGAGCAAGATCTCGTCTCTACAAAAAATACAAAGCTTAGCTGGGCATGGTGGCGCACGTCTGTAGTCCCAGCTACTCGGGAGGCTGAGGCAGGAGGATCACTCCAGCCCAGGAGGTTGAGGCTGCATGAGCTACAACGATACCACTGCACTCTAGTCAGGGTGACAGAGTGAGACTCTGTCTCAATCAATCAATCAATAAAATAAAAAGTAAGCGACAGTGATATTAATCTCAATATTGTATTTATTTAACCTAATATGTCTAACATAACTCTTGAACACAATCAACATAACATAACATGCGTTTATTAAATGCTTTACACCCTTCTTTTTGCACTAAGTCTTTGAGATTTGCTGTGTATTTTACACTTACCAGCAGATCTCACTTAGGACTAGCCACATCTCAAGTGCTCAATGGCAAATACTGTGGCTAGTGGCTACCGCACTAAATAGCACAGCTGCAGAAAGATAAAGGAACAATAATCAGAAAAGCGAGACAGGCGCAGAATGACGTGCTGACCAGGCAGGAACAGCAGAAGGAAAGCGGCAAGATTCCCTGATTTCTGCACCCATTTCCTACTGTGGGCATTTCCCCAAAGCTCCGTACTTTACCCACCGCCTTTCTGTCTGTGGACGCTTTCCCTTGGTGAGCTGAGTCACTCATTGAACAGACCTTTTCTGGGTGCCAACGATGGCCCAAGTACAGTGGTAGGTGCTAGCGTTACAAAGATAAATAAAGTATGTATGAGTCCATGCGTACTCAATGCACACATGGTGCCACGATAGAGGATGGCGACGGGCACGTGTTCACACACAGGTGATCACACACAGCACCCCGGGGAAGTGGTCACGGGAAGGGAGGGAAGGAAGGTGGCTTACAGCTCCAGTGTTACCTGCTCTCCAAGACCTCTTCCGACCATTCAGGATAGAGTAAAAATCCTTCCCCTCTCCAGGTATCCACTATTGTGTATCGTCAACTTCTTTTATTTCCTTTCGAGCATATATCACCATCTGAAATTTTTCTTCATTTATTTGTGTTTTGCTTATCATTTGTCTTCCTTTCTAGAAGGTAAGGCCCATGACAGTAGGGACCTGAGGGGTCTTACCCTGTACCTTTGACCCAGAAGGCAGTAAGTCAACAGTACCCCCTCCCTCCCTGCCTTCCTTATTCCTTTCTAACCATAAGGCCAACAACTAGGGGCATCTCCAGACTTAACATAACCACTCCTATCTAACGAACGACTCCATGCTATCTTTCCTCCAGTTTGTCCTGAACGCCACCAGATTAATCCACCTGAAGCACTGATTTCATTACATCAATTCCCTGTTCCAAATGTACCATTCTTTTTAGGAAAAGGTCCTAAACATCCATATTAAGGCAAAGTTTTCTGTAATCTGATCATCAAGGTTTTTCCCTAATCTTGCCCCAACACAATTTCCCTCGTTTACTAGGCAAAAAGAGGCTTTTATTCCAGTAACACGGAGAAATCAATGGGTGTCTTCACTGTCTCCTACTGTCAACTCATCAGCTAAAAACACAAGTAAAAATAAAAAGGCATTTTCCCTCCCCTGCCATCATTCCAGGAGAATAGCCAGCCCAGAATTCGTTGTTGCCCAGCCTCACTTTACCCCCAGATGAAAGTTGGTTCCAAAGGGACAGCAGGTTCCCTGGGTGGCAGCACCTTGCAGGTAACAGAATTCAGACGTCGGAGCCTGCGTGAAATCCTGCGATCCACACTCAGCGCCATCGCCTTGGGAGCCACGGACAGGCTTGGTGGGAAGAACACCAGGGCAATGTCTCCTTTGAATGGCCCAGGGTGTCTTCTCAGTAGTACCTGTGACACAGCTGACCAGAGATCTCTTCCCTTTTTGTCCTGGATAGCCAAAGTCCTGGTTTCCCAACACAATTCAAGGGAAATTATATGAAAAGAAACACTGAACCTCTAAGGCCAGTAGAGAATCTGATTTGATTTGAGGTGGACACGGAGCAAGTCATGCTATCACACTGCCCTCCAACGAGTCATCGACACTCCCAGATTCCATGATGTTCCCCCTAATTCCTTTCCTTCTTTGCCCTTGAAATGCCTGCACACCTCAGGACACTCAGACTTACTATCCTATTAGAATAGGGTATAGGAGGGGCAGAGTACCTTTTTATTTTTTATTTATTTAGTGTTAATCGGGGCCTAGTAGAAGAAAGAAGTTAAGACACTAATAGCCTGTTCTATCATTTCCCTGACTCGTTAGGAGACCCCATATTAAGTACAAGAGTAAGTAGCTTTAAAAAAAATAAATAAACCAACACTGAAAACAGAGGATTAGGCTCTAGTAAGAGGGGAAACATCCCACCCCTTGAGGCTTATGCTCTAAGTACAGCACTAAATACTCATCCTAACTAGATTGAATCATGTAAGAATCTTAAACTAACTGAAGCAGCTCTATGTAGCATGTTCTTGGTTTCAGCATCTGTAAAATTAATACAAGGAAGCAGATAATTTTGAAACTACTTCCATCATTTTGCTCTACTTACTTCAGGCTCCAGGCCCCCAGAGGAATGACTCTAAGCATTTATTACCTATCCCGTTAATTACTGTTCTTAATTAAATAACACCTTTAAGAATTACTTAACCACTGAGTGTATGTCTTGCCTCCTTAATTAGAATGTAGGCTCCTCGAGCGTAATTCAACAAAAATATATTAAGAACCTACCAGGTCCCAAGGCACAATATAAGGACAGAGATTTCTCCCTAGGTGGCTGGCACGTTCCTTCATACTTAATAGCAGTCACTTTCAACAAGCAAGATTTCTCAACTCCATTGCAGTATTTTTCAGCTTGTTTTTTATTTTCAAATGGGCAGGACACGTGGTGTGATGCATAGACAGGACTTGGAGAGAAGCCAGAAAACAAAAGAACACGTCTGCCATTCCAGGATTTCTCAAACCCATGAAATCTTGTGGAAATCACCAGCCTACCCTGCTAGCTGTTCTCCTTATTTTTCTGTTGTAAATAAAACCAGTCTTTCACATGCCCTAATATGGTGGAATACATAGCGCTCTTGCTTCTGCCTTAAATGTTCTTTGGAAAAAGGCTAAGTAGGTACCGTCCTAGCTTGTGTTCACCTGGAAAGCCAGTACCGACCAGTCAGGGACTAAGCCCAGGTAGTTTATTTGCAAGGAGATCTCAGAAGTACAACGGAAGGAATGGGGAAAATGAGACAGGAAAGAGAAATAAGCCCAAAACGATGTGTTAACGAGAGCTACTGCCACAGGCAACCGTGGCTCGATCTCACTGGGGACCCTCTGAGCTGCCTTGTACATCAGAAATTTCCCTCCATGGGATGGGAAACCAGGGCACACTGCTGGCTCCAGCTCTCAGTAACTGAGGGTCACTCCGGGGAAGGTTAAGCTCTGGGCAGCCCTGCACAGAGCTTGAGAAAGCTCCAGGCAGAAAAGCAGAGAGACCCAGGACTGGAAGCTGTCACTATGCACAGGAACTGGCCACAGTAGCCACAAATGGACTCAGCTGGAAGTCAAAGGGACACGGAGCAGGTGTCAGCTGCATCTGCTACGAGCATTAGTTCATCTCCTTGACCACCACGGCCAGGCCCAAAGCGCCAGAAACCTAGTTTCTACTCTGAATCCTATCAGTGTCCCCAGACAAACTGGAGATTTCTGTTACTTTACATCCCTCTGTCTTCGATGCCTTTTCTCCAAACAGGAGATGATGGTGACTTTTACCAGAAGGCACAGGGAGGCAGAGAGATGTGACTCTCCTGTGTGATGGGGTTCAGGGCAGGGGTCACAAACTCCAGTGCCTTCAATGGCTTTGGCTTTATGACCACCATCAGCAAGGATAAAGGCACAAGTGATGCTAATGGCTGCGAGCGGGAAGCCTGAGAGTGGAAGGTGGGGAGTGCGGAGGGGGTGTGGGATGGGGGTCCCGCCAAAAGCATGCAGGGGTCTGAAGCTTCCACATAACACCTGCTGCCTCCAGTTATCCCAGGGACATTCCTTGAGGATCTAACGGCACGCCAGAAACAGCGCTAGACACTAACAGACAGCTACTCAGTACCCTGGCCCTGAGGGAACCACAACCTATGGGAAGAAAGATACGGCAAGCAAAACAGTGTGATAAACGCATGTGAAGATAGCGTCCTTCACCAAGCCCTAAGTCTATTTCTGAAAATCCATTTCACAGAACTGACATTTGAAAAACCTTACAGAAGCTTATGGAAAAATAAGTTCAGAGACCAAAAGTACTGAGTTAACCTATGAGCACCTTTATAAAAATTTCATAGCACTTCCAATTGCTTGCGTTTAATGAGCACTTACTATGTGTCTGGCACCATATGAAGCACCTTTCACACATTCTCATTCAACTCCCCCAATAATCCATTTTACTAATAAATTGAGCCAAGAAAGGTTTGGTAACTTCCAGATAGCCGATGGGTCAAAATTTAAACTCAGGTAGTCCACCTGCAAAGCCTACATTCTTAATGACAACCTATGGAAATGGAGTCAAATACAACAAAGGTAGAACATTAAATGAAGACGATATAAACAATGCTTCATATAGCAAAAACATATAATAGAGGTTTACTATATGAATTTCTGCTACAGAACAAACCATCTTAAAACTCAGGGATTTATTCTGTGAAATATAAATGTAATCAAAGAAAAAAGAAAAAAATGTAATATTTAAAAAAACTTAGGGATTTAATATAAACATGTATTATTTCTCATGACTTTGATCAGGACTGATTTGGACGGGGCTAACTGGTATAGGACGGCCTGACTCTTGTCTGTGGCCCCAGCTTGACATCATAGATGGTCATTGCTGTCTCGCCACATAGTCCTTCATCCTCCAGGAGACTGGCTGGGCTTGCTCACGGGGCCGTGTGTTTCTGAACCTCTCCTTCCCAACCCTCAGGAATGGTGCTCCCATGCCGACTCCCTGCCCTTCTCCCACAGGACCAGGGACGCTGCCCTAGGACCCAGGTCACTCCCTCCTCAGCTTCCCTTATATCTTCTGAGTTTCACTGCACACCCTTCTTTTCCCGACTCCCAGTTTCCACTTTTTCAAATACCAGTAACGGGAATGACTCGAGGTTCACATATCCTGGAAATGAAATTCTCACAGTTGCTAAAAGTGATGCAGAAGGATAACTCATATTCTAGAATTTTCCAAAGGGAAATGGGATGTATGTACAGACTGCTTTAAGAGCAAGGATGAAGAGCTGTTCAAGGTGCTGGGGGAGGAGGGGAAGAAAACTGTCTTGGGAAAGTCTCCTGACACAGGTGAAGCGAGTCACACTGGCATGTGACTTTGGCCAGTGCTGCCTCTCCGGGCTCCCGTTTTCTTATCGGAAGAGCAGAGAATCAATAATAGGAGATAATACACTAAAAGCACTTATCTCAGCCCCTGAAAATAGTAATGTAGCCAGCAAATACTAGGAACCACTATACTTCACTCTGAACCACATGTTGTTTCACATTTAATGTTTCTTCAAGCAAAATGCCTCTTCCCACACACGTCAAAAGAAACTTGATGGTCCATCAGACCAGAGGGCAAAGCCTCCACCATCATCTTCCCAGGCTGTTTCTGAGCCAGCTGGAATATAGAGGACTCTCTGGCAAGGTCCCTAAGCCTAGGTTCCAACCTCTGCCCAGCAGCTTCCAGGCTATGAGGAATTTTTCTCTCTCCCCTTTCTTCTTTCTCCTCCTCTGGCAAACTTCTCTAGTACATCCATTTTAGGAAAGCAAAAGCCAGAAAGGAAATTATTAGCGCATATATATATATAAAACTTCTGTGTTCTGCCTGGACCTCCACCCTCCCCAGAGGCAGGAGAACAAAGAGGTCTGGCTAGCATCCCCAGGAGAGCTCAGGGAAAAGGTCCCAGCCAACTGCTGTGGATTGAATGTTTGTGCTGTGCTTGGAGAGACCAAAATAGACACCTCTTTATCAACTAAGACAGGCCCTAAGGTTAAAAAAAACAAGTTACCTGTGGGCCCAGTGTGCGTCCTATAGTCCACCTTTTGACTTAAAAAAAAGTTGAATTTCACCTCATTTTAAACGCTAAAACCCCACCCCAAAGCGAACATGGGATGTATGTGACATACATGTTTACCCATTGTGCATGTGCTTGACTCCCCCGAAACCTGCTGACTATGTATGATACCAGCCCAGTGAAGCATAAAACCCAACCTGTCCTTCCCCTCTTCAAAGACACAGCACCTGTGGTGCATGCCAAATACTATCTCTTCCCACTTTTCAAACCAGTATTGCCAATAAAGCTTGTTCTAGTATCTAGCTACGCCAATGTCCATCCAACATTCTTATGCTGAAACCCTAATCCCCAATGCGATAGTATTTAGTGATGGGACCTTTGGGGGGTGATTAAGTCATGAGCGTGGGGCCCTAATGAATGAGATTAGTGCCCTATAAGCAGACACAAGAGAGCTAGCTGCTTCCCACCATCCCTCCTTCCACCATGTGAGTATACAACGAGAAGACTTCTATCTACAAACCTAGGAAGCAGGCCCTCACCAGATGCCAGATCTGTAGGCACCATGATATTGGACTTCCCAGCCTCAAGCACTGAAAGAAATAAGTGTATGTTGTCTAAGCCACCCAGTCTATAATGGTTATAGCAGCTCAAGCTGACTCAAAAGTCAACCAAATCCAAATCAATTTCTCAAATGTTCTTATTGCCCAGGGAGATGCCAAGGAGTTTGGGCATCATCCCACGGGTGACTAGGGATCACTGAAGTGTTTATGTGGGGCTTTGACCCAAGCAGATTTGTTCTAGAAAACTAATACTGGTAGCAGCAGGTTGAGACAAAATCTAGAGCAGTGGTTCTCAAAGTGGGGTCCCTAGACTGCAACATCAGCACCACCTGGTAAACTCATTACAAGCAGGCTCCACCCCAGACCTGCTGAGTTACAAACTCTGAGTAGGACCCAGGAACTGCTGCTGTTTACGAAGCCCCCCCACCCCCTACCCAGGTGATTCTGATGTTCTCAGGTGGAGAACTGAGGGTGTAGAGGCAGGTGGGCCAGATGAGATTCTTTATGAAGAGTCTCCAATGAAGACGTCTAATCACTGTCTTTGAAAGCCCATTCAATTGACGCTAAAGAAATATTTTAAAATACTGATAAGGGCAAGGAAAATGGGTGAAGGGAACACACACAAAAAAGGAAAGATGTCCTAAGAGTCTGGAGGATGAAAGGGAGGTGGAGCAGTGAATGGCGCTGCAGGAGCTGAAACGCAAGGCTCTCCAGAAGGCAACAGGGAGGGAATTGAGAGGAGCCGCCCCTCAGCTCCCTGGACAGGTGCAGGAATTAATCACTGATGAAGAAGTTCGTGGAGAGAAGACATCTTATACCGTCTGCCCAGAATATAAGGCTTTAGGAAAGGAGAGAGATATCGAAAGACAAGCTTTAGAAAGCTTTGGTTAGGGTCCTTCTGTGCAGAATCTTCTACCCTGAGGGTTCCCGGAAACCTCTCTGCTACTGTGGAATATGAGAGGGAAAATCATGCTAAAAGACAATAGTTTTTCTAGGAATGCTTGTTTCAAAATACAGCTAAAATACATTAGCTTTAATTATGAGACAGCATAATGTTTATCTGAATGCAATTTTGCTTCAAGGATGGATCATGTAGGCTTCCCATTATGGTCACCCCAGTTATACTTGGGTTATGCCTAAGATCGGCCACGGGTAGGACTGGGACCCAGCTTGGGAATCTCCAGTTTGCTTTAGGCTTAGGGGTACACAGAAGTTATGAAGGATTTATATGGTGTCTCTTTCCCAGAGGTGGATCCAAGTTTTGTGAAGCCTGAAGCTCCTAGAATTTGTTGAGCTCTTTTTAAGAATACAAAATTATAAATACAAAATGTCCCAGATTCCTCCATACCATTTGAACAAAAACGTTTTAAGATATGCAAAACCTAAAATAAATGACCTGCTGTTCACTGGTTCTTAGGAAGTTATAGGAGGTTATGCTCTGACAAAACAAGAAAGGAAAGCAAGATACAGGAAGACCTAGAACCTAGAAAACAGGGTGAGCCAACAACATACCACTGTATACACTCTAGGATGGCTAAAATCAACAAGTCAGATAATAGCAAGTACTGCTGAGGATGTGGACAAATAAGAGCCCTTCTGCACTGCTGGTCAAAGTTTAAAATGGAGCATGCTCTGTGGAAAACAGCCTGGCAGTTCTTCAAAAGGTTAAATAGAATTGTCATGATTCAGCAATGCGACTCCTAAGTGTATACCCAAGAGAATTGAAAATACAGGTCTGCACCAAAACTTGTACACAAATGTCCAGAGCAGCATTATTCATAACGGCCAAAATACAGAAATCCCCCAAAGTTCATCAAGGGATAAACAAAACAGAGTATATCCATACAATGGAGTATCATTCAGCCGTAAGAAGGAATGAAATGCAGGTATGTACTGCAACATGGATGGACCTTGAAAACGTGATGCTAAGTGAGACAAGCCAGACCACATATATGATTCCATTTATGTGCAATATGCAACGTCCAGAATCTGCAAACCTATAGACAGAAAGATTTGTGGTTGCTTATGTCTGGGGGAGGAGGTGTGGTAGGGAAGGGGACGGAGGGGTGGAGGCGATTGCTAAAGAGCACAGGGTTTCTTTACAAGGTGATGAAAATGTTCTCAGATTCACTGTGGTGATGGTCTGTAAATGAACTAAAAAAACAAACAAACAAAATCACTGAATTGTGCACTTTAAAAGGGGAAATTATGTACCATGTGAACTATGTCTCCATAAAGCGGAAGGAAGGATGGATGGAAGGAAGGGAGGAAGAGTGACCGACACAGAAGCTAGGAGTGGCAGGATAGCAAGGGTGAAGGGCACCAGGGCAGCAGGGAGCTGCAACTGGCACATCGCCACCTCCCTCCCACTGCTGCTCTAACAGTGAACGTCTCCCTGGGATACGAGTTACTCTGCACACCACCAGCCCCCTCCCATGGCCCCGAGTTGAAGGAAATTCCTAAGAAGATGGTGAATGCAAGTCCCCAATCTCCAAGGCTGAGCAGTTAACCTAGACAACAACTGGTTCGGGTAGGGGCAGGAGGAAAGCAGAGGCCACGAGGGCCATTTCCCTTCCAGCTCCACCCCTTCCCCAGCCATCACCACCATCAGGCCACTTAACATGCCTGGCCGTGGTTGGAGGAGTCGGGAGCTCTGAAATAAATTTGTAGGAAAGATCAAGTGACACATACTCAAAAAAAAACTAAACAAAAAAACAAAACAAAAAGAGCAGTTATTACCTCTAGGAAAACAAAAGCGAGGCCCCAGAAAGGAAATCAAATTGTAGAACATTATATGGCTCAGTTGAGAATATTTACGTAGTCAAAATAACATAAACATTAAGTAATAATTTCACCAAAACTTATGGCACAACTATATATGGAGAACAAAGAGAGGTGTGTGGATATGGGACGGGGAGGTGAGAAGTGTAAAAAGTCTAAAAATTTCCCATCTTCCTACTGTAAAGCCAAGGATAATGTTTGAAGGGGGGAGGAAGACAAGTAGCAATATATGTAGATGATTTAGGAGAAAAATCCTGAACAAAACAGCTAAAAGAGTGGAACTGGAGAGCTACACGTGGCTCAGCAAATTTTTAATCCTGAATCTAGGCCCTTAACAACTATGTTCATTATACATTGGGAGTCCTACTAGAAACCATTATTAGCATTTAATCGCAAAAATAATTACAAGACATCCAGTAATCATCGCACATGAGATTGTCAGGGGGAAAAAAAATCACCCAAGTATTTCCCATATGTATCTCTCAGGGATTTGCTTTTCCAACCTCATTGCTCATGGTGGCTACCTTGGAATATTTAATCCAGAAAGCAGAGGACTACCAAAATTAACCTGTTTTTTAGAAGCTACCTACCCACACCAGCTACTTCCGAGCCCAAATAAGAATCCTGGAGATGTCTGACCTGTGTGCTAAGATTTAGCCACTACTAACTTGCGTTGCTTACCAGAGCATGAATCTCCTAAGGTTATCCAAATAAAAATAAATAAAAGAACTTGACAACGGCTTAAATGTCAGATTAAATTTCACGATATTAATACTCGATATTCATTGCAAGTTTCAAAGAAAGCAAACATCCTTCATTTGCACCTCACAGAAGACATTTCATAATGATTTTCTATCACTGTGCACAGCCATAAATTTTCAGAACACTACTATCAATCCTTTCAGGTGAGGCAGTATTTAAGAAAACTTCTATCCTACAAGGGTGGAAAAATTTTCAAACTCACCTTTCAAGTGTCTTCCTTTTCCCCTGCCAGGCAAGGAGATAATGCCGTTTCTTTCCTTTTCCTGGCTTTTAAGTAGCCTACTAGCAACTTAAGTTCTCGTGCAGGTAGAGCTCACTACCTCTTCTCTAGTTTGCAACAATTACTAAAAGATGTTGAAGCAAACACAAGTGTACTTCGTAACAGTAAATCCAAGCTGGAAACCGTACAGATGAAAGCAATAACAATAATAGCAGTTAGTTCTTTTCCTCCTTTTGTGGTGCAGAAAGAGAAATGAAAAAGTCAATCTTTGCATTCAGATTAGTTCTAGTGAGTTTCTCCAGCAAGAATTGATCCAACTAGATGAAACTCTCCTGGTTAACTGGAGTTAGTTACAGTTTGGAAACCACACAACACATGAGTTACACCATCTAAGGCAATGAAATCATTTGGGCATTTAATTGAAAAAAAAAATGGTTTGAGAAGGCTGAATTTATTCTCTCTAAATAGGTGCAAATCTTAGTTAGCCTCAACTAACAGTTCAAAACCAGATCCATGACAAGTTTCAGAGATTCGAATGAACATCAAGGAAAATTGTGTGAAAGGCCTCTTTTCTGGCATCTGTTTGCAATCAGAGAATCATTATTTCAAATCACAGGTGCTCCAACTTTAGCAGGTATCAGAATAACTTCGAGCGTGTTAAAAATGCACGTGGTTTAGCCCCACCCCCAGAGGTTCTGATTGGGTGGATCTGAGGTAGGGCTGGACAATTTGCATTTCTAAAAGTTATCTCAGTTGATACTGATGTTACTGATCCGGAGACAGATACTTTGAGGAACATCCTTTTAGATAATTATTATGTAAATTATTATTTACCCATTCTAGGTAAATAATTTTAATCTAACTCTAATGAGCTTTCAAAGTAATTAAGTCCTAGGAGTGATTAAAATCTTCCAAGAGACAATTCAAACTTTCATTAGCATAAGGATCACTGACAAAACAGTCAACATTTAAGTTGGATATAGTTTTAAATTCTTATTTTCAAATGCCATTTTTGTGAATTATTTTAAGAAAATGAGTCATCATTTAGTTATACATTTTTGAAAATGCGTGTATTCAGACATCAGAGAGCAAGACCGGAAAACCATATTATTTAGTAACTAACATCTAATTATAAATGGCATATTTATTATAATGAATGCAATGAATTTGGATTAAGTCTGAGATTAAGAGGATAGCTGCTGGTACTTATGAGCTGACTGAATGATCATCTTTTCTCTTCCATAATGAAAAAAAACTTATGATTATTCAAATATTGTACTTGTGGAATAATCACTGTAACTATTGAAGCCTGCAAACTGTGACATTTACATCCTGAATTAGTATTCAAGTCAAGTCTTTAAAGAAGTAAATTAACTCTCTCCAACCATGATGTCTGTATTTAAGAAACTGCCTCCAGGCAAATTTTAGTGACTATTTACCATAATGTAGCGGTTAGTTGTACTTCAGACATGAGCAACAGAAGTAGCAGAAATACATGAAACATCCCATCAACTCACCAGGCATTTTGCAATAAAAAACAAGCTTTTTTACTGACTTTACAGTGTGTTTTGAATCATGTCTCTTTTCGTTGATAAATAACAATTCCTGATTTAAAAAGAGTGACATCCACTTAGAAGTAGAAAATGAACATTCTCATTATTGAAGATTTCAGCTCGCCTAAACTAAACATTGGTTTGTGCCCTCTTATTAATTACACTTCCTCACTCTTTACCTGTCTCAGGTGTTTTCCAAAGCCTTACTTGACAGTTCCAGCCCATGAATGACCTCTACTCAAACTGAAGCATTGTCTAACTAATATTTTGGGGTGTGGTCTCCTTACACAAACAAACTTGGAGAATGTGGCTATTTGGAGACTGATTATGAAAGAATGATGGTATAACCAAAGAAAGATGAATTATGAAAGCCTTGTGGTTCTTATTTTACATTGACTTTGCTTTTAGGCACCTGAAAAATCTGTATGTCCAAATATCACATGGACAAAACATCACTAAATGAAAGGCTAAAGAGAAAACTCAGAGAGGGGATGTGTCTTCACAGATGATTTTGGTAGAATGAATTTACAGTACAGTGTACTCACTTTTATAACAACCAAAGCAATGAATTTTACGTGTGTGTACACGTGTGTGCACAAAACAGCCCATCAACATGTGAGACATTTCCCTCTGGGCTCTCTCTTTAGTTTTTCATTTGGTGATACACACGCACACTTATTAGACTGCTCACTAATTAAGTGTTTTAAGTGCCTTATATCCCATGAGCTTTAGCCAGCATTTTGGATATTTTTAAGTGAAGATACCATGTTTTAAATATTATTGATAGTTTTAACTGCTATGACTCCGTATAAAATCACTAAAGACTTTCTACTTCTGGCCAAATTGGAGTAGCAGTGGCTGGATTTACCCTCCCGCTTGAAACAACTGTAAATGGGACACAATGTGTAAAATGACACTGGACGTCAGACAACAAAGGACTCCTGAGAACTGGGAAACCAGGTGAGCCCTGTGATGCCCCAACTTAGTTCCTGGAGACAGTTTCCAGGCCACAGCCCATGAAAAGGGGAACCTGGGCACAGCCCTGTGACTTCCTGAGTTGAAGAGACAGAGCTGAGAGTCTGGGGAGACCAAGAATTTGGGGTTCTCAGGGAAGAGGACTAGGGAGCAAAGAGATGCCCACAGAGAGAATTCCAGAGATCTCCAGAGACTCCCCTGCCCCCTTCAAGCTTCCTACAGAAAACTGACCAGCACATGATCTGAGGAAGCTACCTAAGACTGGGGAAGGAAACATCTGGAAGGAATGGAAAGAACCGAACTTAGAGCTCACATGGGGCCAAGAACAGTGCTGATTCCCCTCATCTTGCTGGGAAACACCATAATTCAAGAGGCTTTGTGCAGAGCACTCAGAAGGGTCTTGCCTCAGTAGTGGGGAATCATCGGGCCTAGAGTGAACACAGCTCTGGTCCTGCCTAACGAATCTTAAAAGACCCCACAGGGTTGAAAGATTTCCAAGTAACTGTGTCCCAAAACAAACCTTAAGGATATTTATAGGAATACAAAAATACCCAGCACCCAACAAAGTAAAATTCACAATGTCTGCATTTAATAAAAATTACCAGGCATCGAAAGAAGCAGAAAAATAGGTCCCATAATGAAGACAAAAACCAATCAATGGAAACCAACCCAGAACTAAAATCAATACCTTCCAGGTGGCACCAGAAACAACTAAGCGACTGAGAGTAAACTCAGACTAAACTCTCCTGGGAGTGCCTGCCACCAACTCATTTGCATAGCATAAATTTTTCTCTTTTTGAAAAAAAACTAAAAATTTACTAACCAACTACCACAGTCCATACACCATTAAAAAAGAAAAAGGAAAGGAAAAAAATTGACAAAACAAAAAAAAGTGGCAAAACTTGGTAGATGTGCTTCAAAATACTGATCACTAGTACGTGCTGGGATTACCCACTCTGGCAAATATTTTCTGAGACACCTACCGCTGTGGACCCACGCGTGTGATTCATGCGTCAGCTGTAAACAATCTTGTAGGCTCGCTCATGGTCACACGTCCTTTCAACGAAACACAATCACCTGTGACAACCTGTGTCCATTAGTGTTTCACATTTCTCCCAAATCAAACTCTAAAGTGCATCGGAATCCCCAGGAGAGCTTATGAAAACACAAACGACTTGGTCCCAGCTCCAGAGTTTCTCCTTTAGTAGGTCTCTGGTGGTCCCAAGAATTTGCATATCTAACTAGTTCCCAAGTGATACTGATGCTGCTGGCCTAAGGGCCACACTTTGGGAATCAATACCCTAGATGATAGGATTTGAACAAATGTCTGCATCTACAATTTCTGTATCTATAAAGTTATTCTTACAACCATGACCCTTGCCTTACTGACAAGTGCCTTATGCAATTAACTAACTGATGCTGGTGAAGTACTTTGAGTTCCTTAGAGACAAATACAGCATAAAAGTAACCAGTATACTACAGAGATGCCTTATCTAAAGGTTGACGCTACTAACTCTCCACTTATAAAACTGATCTCTAAACACACATACCAAGCTGTAGTTAGTAAAGTCAAACACCATAAAATAAATGATTGATTTTAATTTAAACCATGCTGTTGGGACTAATTTTACCAATTTGAAGGTTATTCCTAAATAACCAAGCCCTCATTTCCACTGCTAACTGGCTCTTTAGTAC
This sequence comes from Eulemur rufifrons, assembly GCF_041146395.1. Lineage (NCBI taxonomy): Eukaryota > Metazoa > Chordata > Mammalia > Primates > Lemuridae > Eulemur > Eulemur rufifrons. The sequence continues at coordinate 13,224,078 of NC_091005.1, read as the reverse complement.
ATTTGCAAATAGAACATATTACATTCCTATCATCTAACAACTTTCCCATTAGCTACAGTAAATACCCTGCACTTTGGTCACCCATCAGTTCCCCATAGAGTTATGGGTTATAAGTTTAATCGTTTCATTTGCATATCCAGCAGAGGGAAATTAGAAAAAGTCACCGCACTCATTACACTTTATTGCATTACAAACACAGATGTCTGTTTTCCTAGACCCGCTTAACCTTGACCTAAAGAAAGAGATTAGAGCAATACAGTGAGAAAATATATACTGTTTGTTCACTTGGCTTCCCACATCTGAACTGCATGGAATTTCCTAGAAAATAAGAGAATGTTAGCTTTGGAATTGACAGGGTAACCTTGAAAAAAAAATCACAATCATCAGATACGGCTTTGCTTAGTTATGAATTGTCTGTTAAAAGATCATTAAATATTATTTCCCTGAGCAAGTAAACATAAGCAAATTATCTCTATATAAAGAGTAGCTTGAGTACATTGAGAAACAATTCCTACACCAGGAAATGATCACATCCAAGCCACCATCTAGCTTTACTATTAAAGCAGTTACATCTATCTCACAAGATCAAGCCAGGCGCCCTGGCTCACGACTGTGATACTAGCACTCTGGGAGGCCGAGGCAGGAGGATCGCCTAAGGCCAGGAATTTGAGACCAGCCTGAGCAAGAGCAAGACCCCTTTTCTGCAAAAATAGAAAAAATTAGCTGGGCATAGTGGTGCACACCCATATTCCCAGCTACTTGGGAAGCTAAGACAGAATCACTTGAGCCCAGGACTTTGAGGTCACAACGAGCTATGATGAAGACACTGCACTCCAGCATGGGCAACAGAGCAAGGAAAAAAAAATTATAGGTGAGAGTCAAAGGATAGGTGCCAAGGGCTCTCTGGAGTTTGTGGCTTTCAGTGGCTAGGTAGCACTGTGTCTCTATCACTGCACTGTAATAACTATGAATGAAAAGTCCTCTTCTGACTCCCTCATGTCACCCTGGAAGATTCCTTACAGATACCTGTGCAAGGGGAAAGAAATTTTGTTAGGATTATATGACAAATCTTTAATTAGGGACCATTATCCCAATTAACACATCTTCATATACAATAGGGAAAAGCCATTTGTATATGTAAAATTTTTGTTGGTTTTGTTGTCTTTACAATGACAGATAAAATTGTATATATTTACCAGGCACAACATGATGGTTTGAAATATAAATCTATTGTGGAATGACTAAATCTAGTTAATTAACATGTGCATTATCTCACAGAGTTATTCTTTGTTGACAACACTTAAAATCCACTCTATTAGCATTTTCTAGGAATAAAATATATTGTTAACTACAGTCACCATGTTGTAAAATAGATCTCTTGTACTTATTCCTCCTAACTAAAATTTTGTATCCTTTGACCAACATTTCCCCAACCTCCCTCCCACCCATCTCATCCTCTGGTAACCACCATTCTACTCTCCACTTCTGTGAGATCAACTTTTTAAATCCTGCAAATGAGTGAGATCATGTGGTATTTGTCTTTCTGTGCCTAGCTTATTTGATTTAACATGATGTCCTCCAGGTTCATCCATGTTATTGCAAATGACAGGATTTTCTTCTTTTTAATGGCCAAATAGTATTTCATTTTGTGTATATACCACATTTTCTTTATCCATTCACCCCTGATGAACACTTAGGTTGATTCCATATCTTGGCTATTGTAAATAATGCTGCAATAAACATGGGGATGAAGATATCTTTTCAACATACTGATGTCATTTCCTTTGGATATATACCCATTTGTGGGAATGATGGATCATACAGTAGTTCTAGTTTTAATTTCTTGAGGAACCTCCATACTGTTTCCATAGTGGCTGTACTAAGTTGCATTCCCACCAACAGTGGCCACTAGTTCCTGTTTTTCTCCACATCCTCACCAACATTTGTTATCTTTTGTCTTTTTGATAATAGCCATTCTAACAGGTATGCAGTGATATCTCATTATGGTTTCAGTTTGCGCTTTCCTGATGATTAGAGCTGTTGAGCATTTTTTCATATACCTGTCGGCCATTTGTATGTCTTGTTTTGAGAAATGTCTATTTAGGTCTTTTGCCCATATTTTAATCAGGTTATTTGTTTTCTTGCTATTGAGTTTCTTATATAGATTGGATATTAACTGCTCATCAGATGTATAGTTCACAAATATTTTTCTCCCATTCTGTAAGCTCTTTGTTGATTTTTCCTTTGCTGTGCAGATTTGTAGTTTGATGTAATTCCACTTCTCCATTTTTGCTGCTCTTGCCTGTGCTTTGGGGATCATATTCAACAAGTCATTGCCCAGATCAATGGCAAGAAGCTTTTTCCCTGTGTTTTCTTCTAGCAATTTTATAGTTTTGTGTCTTATATTTAAGTCTTTAATCCATCTTGAGTTGATTTTTGTATATGGTGTGAGATAATGATCTAATTTTATTCTTCTGCATGTGGATGTCCAGTTTTCCCAACACCAATTATTGAAGAAATTGTCCTCTCCCCAGTGTGTGTTCTTAGCTCCTTTGTCAAAAATCAATTGGTTGTAAACGTACAGATTTATTTCTAGGCTGTCTATTCTGTTCCATTGGTCTATGTGCCTGTTTTTATGCCAGTGCTATACTGTTTGGTTTACTATCGCTTTGTAGCATATTTTGAAATCAGTGGTGTGATGCGTCCAGCTTTGTTCTTTTTGCTCAAGATTACTTTGGCTGTTCGGGTCTTCTGTGGTTCCACACAAATTTTAGGATTGTTTTTTCTATTTCTGTGAAGAATACAGTTGGTATTTTGATAGAGATTGTGTCGAATCTGTAGATTGCTTTGGGTAGTAGGAATATTTTAACAACATTAATACTTCCAATCCATAAACATGGATATCATTCCATTTATCTGTGGCTTCCTCAATTTCTTTCATTAATGTTTTATCATTTTCATTGTAGAGATCTTTCACCTCCTTGGTTAAATTTATCCCTAAGTATTTAATTTTTGTGACTATCATAAATGGGATTGTTTTCTTAATTTCTTTTTCAGATAGTTCACTGTTAGTATATCAAAACTCTACTGATTTTTACACATTGATTTTGTCTCCTGTCACTTTACTAATTTGATTATTGGATTTGACACTTTTTTGGTGGAGCCTTTAGGGTTTTCTACGTGTAAGATCATGTCATGCAGAGACAATTAACTTCTTCCTTTCCAATTTGGATGCTTTTTATTTCTCTTTTACCTAATTGTCCAGCTAGGACCTCTAGTACCATATTGAACAGAAGTGGCAAGAGTGGGCAACTTTGTCTTGTTCTGGATCTCAGAGGAAAAGTTTTCAACTTTTTTTAGCTGTGGATTGGTCATATTTGGCCTTTATTTTATTGAGGTACATTCCCATAAATTGTTAACACCTATAATCAAAATTTCAATGTAAAATTAAACTTGAAGAAATATCTTTAAACCAAACATGAAAATCAGCAAAAGCAACATGTATATGATGTATGTATACATTATACACATACAGGGTTGAAAGAAGTCTTTTTAGGGAGCTTCTGAAACTCAACTGAAGCATGCAAACAAATGAATCATTTTCAAGTGCAACTATGAAGAACATGGGAAACACTTAGCTTCATGCTCAAGTTAAAATTGCATGAAGGTACATGCGGTGCCTTTATGAGGTACATATGCTCAGAAAGGTGTTCCCTCAAGATAAACATGGAAAAGGGGAACTGCAAGAGGAAAAACTAGGAAAAGGAGATAACAAACAAGGTATGATAGAAAATGTGTAGATCCAAAAGTTAACTCAGGTAACATGTGAAACGTTTATGCCCCAGAAAGAGACTTATATCAATAACCAAGAGAAGACCTCAGTAGAACCTACAAAATTGTGTTTTATCTTTGTAGCTGAGGCATCTTTACTGGGAAGCTAATGAAATTTAGGCTTCTGGGCCCCTCACTTGCACAGCCCCTTCTAAAACCCTGGAGGGGTCCAAGCAATCTGTTTTTATAAAATTTTCAAAGTCAAGAGATTTTTAACCATAATTAGTTAAGACACTGTCTCTTTGCATTCTGACTTCTCTGTCACACTTCCCCATGTCTCAGGTGGCATTACAGTGACTGCAGGCATTTTTGATGTTTGGTAAAAGGGAAGTTGAGCTAGGAATACACTGATTTGGGGTTTATGGGATACAGTCATGGGTTTTGCCCTCCTTTCCATGTATAGTTAAAATATTGCTCATCTTCCTGGAGGAATGCCTGGGATTACTCCCTGCTTCCCACTCTGCCCACTCATCCAGATGCCTGACACAGAGGAGCAGGGTCAGGAGTTATATCATGATCTGACAAGGTTTGAAAGGTATCAAGCCAGAAGCTAATCTGTAAAAAAAATTCTTCCAATCATCTGATATATAAAACTGCAAGCAGAGGATTCAATGCTCATCAACGTGTAGTCAAAATAGAAGCTCTCTCCTATCCAAAATGGTACCGTGTGTGCAATTTGAAACACACCATACATTTCTTTTTTTTCTCTTTTTAATAAGAAAGCTTAAACACACCACTTTAACTACAATTTAGGAAGATGTTTTGTAAGGTTTTCATAAAATAAAAGAGAGATTATAGACTTCTGATTTGGATGTATATAAAAGTATCTTCTTTTGGCCTCTTTGAATGTATTAAAGAACTGAAAATTCAGATAAAAAAATAATGGAATATGTAACAAAAGAGATAAAAAATGAGAGTTGAAATCAATGGATATTACTCTGATATCAAGAAAAGAATTAGTATCAAAATGTTTAAATCACATCAAAAGCAATAATTCATTAAAGGAAGAGATAAATGTTAACTAGTAATAATGAATACACTCTTAGATTGTGTGATCATTAAGTTAACAAGGAAGAGGAACTCAAATGAACTCATTAGGGAAAGATTAAGTATCTTCCTGATTTGACAGGAAGCTCTGACATCAATGAAGATGGTATAAAACTTACAATTAACAAGGACGTTGACAACAAGGAGTCGTCAGTTCAAAGACCAAGACTAATCACTGCCTGAGAAAAGTTGAAATGCCTTGAAGTCTCAAAGATCATGTAAGAAACTTGATAGCCTTTTCCCAAATTTGAATCCTAAACCACCTTAAAAATTCACATGGCATTCCCAATAAAAAATTAGGACACTAAAATAAACTTTCCTAAACATCAAAAATAAAAAGAACATGTTGATCAACCACGCTAGAAAACAACTAAATTATCTTTCTGTCCCTCTCAGTAGAAAGCAATACTAAAAAAATCATCAAGACTATAACCAAAAACTATAAAGAAAACAGCCTTCTAGAGGGGTGTCAGGCAGTTAACCAATAAAAATAATATATTATTTTCCTGGATCATGTGATTTTTGTTGTATCTGTCCGCTTTTTAAGCTTTGTAATTTTGTTTTCTTTCTTCAACCTATAAGTTTACTTATGTGCTCAATTTTGTGTTTATCACTTTGTGTTCTGTTAAAGAAGGCTCTAAAACTTCCTTATATAAGAGAGTCAAGCTATTAAGTTTCATGTCTCTAGTTTTGGATTTTTCCATAGGTTGGTAAAAATATGGAGTGTTCACCAGTCCAGCCTTCAATGTTTCCAAAAACATCATGAGGTCATTCATTATTTCTCAGTTGTGGAAAATCTCTTTGGTTCTCACTCACATTTGCTATGTTACACCTCAGTCCTTTTTTCTTCTGGAACTTCCTTTCTGGTTTCCTGTATGATGAGACTTAGAGGATACCAACATGTACTAATGGCAAATTCATTCTGAATTCTTCCATACACATAAAATCTTTCGAGGATTTAAAAGAAAGAGGTGGAATATAAACTTTATGTTGGTCCAGCTGGTTATCATTTGGCCTGCCTTGAAGCTTTTTAATCCCCAGCCATGAGCCAATCTTTATCCTAAAAGCGGCAAAAGACTCTCACATGTAAAACAATGAACATTTATAAGTCCCTCGTTGATCTGTTTCTGCAAGAGATTTGGTTAATTTTTCCAGCAAAGAATCTTAAAACCACACTACTGAAAAGGACACAAAGGGGTCATCTTCTGTACCAGAATGCCCCAAACGGCTGCACTTAAAGTAATGAAAACAGATAGTCATTGCTCCAGTTCTTAAAATTTTTATGGGATAGACGTTTCTCTCAAAGACAATTCCACGTCGGTTTTAGCAGCACTGTTGCTGAATGAAGATCTACAATGCTGGCAAACTGATCAATACTCCCTCAACTGCGAGAACACCGCAAAGATGTCTATGCTCCATCAGAAGAAATAGCCGGCTCAAAGAATTGAGGCGATATGTAAAACTCCCACGAGGAATGTTTCACCACCATGAAACATTTAATCAAATTAGGCATCAGAAGTCATAGTAGCTTATATGGAAAAGGAACCCCTCATTCAACCCTTTAATTAATATACTTATTAATTGTCTACTCAATGGAACTCTAATCTACACAGATCAAGTTTTGCTGGACTAAAAGGAAATCCCCTGACCAAAAGACTCTTTTTGATTTGCCAGACATATTATAAAGTTTCTTTTAAAACATTGTTTAAAGAGCTGCAGAATATGTATCATATGGAGTATAGATTGAATGATCGGCCCCAAATCTTCACCATTCCCTGTACCCATACCCTTGCCATGGCCTCACAATGGACTGGAACCAATGATACATGGACAGAAAAAAAACAGTAAAATGGTCTCCCCCAAAGGTTCTAAAATCCTATGTGGCTGCTCTCTGTTTCTGTCCTCAAGTCCTCGGGCCCTATTATTGACCATATTCCCCTCCTTTTTTTTACTTCCCCCATGCCCTACCCTGCCTTCAAGTCTGATCCTGGGGAAACCCAAAATTAAGACAAACCAATTACCATGACATCTCAGGGAACTGTGCAGTAAAGGAGAGGGTTTTAGGCTGTATTGCGGATGCCAGCATAATTAGAACTCATTGGGAAGGGCACTAAACAGTCAGATGGTATCAGTTTGAATCTTAACCTTTATGATCTGAGTATGTCCTGACCTTTAAAATCAGTTAGGAAAAGATGAACTCATCAATGAATTGGAATAACGGGCTAATCATTTTGGGGGAAAATAAAATTAGATCTCTTACCTCACACCTTTTATTTCTACAAATGCCAAAAATGTGATCTTTGTTATAAAAAAAAAGCCTTCTAAAGACAGAAACATTCCTATACCCCTAGGACAGCTCCCCGGCTTCCCATGGGTAGTGGAAATGAGAGGATGGAAGGAACAGAAGTCATGAACGTGGGGACTGTAAGATTTGGAAACCAAATTGCATATGGAGGACCTGAGACAAGCAGGAGTCTCAGAAGACTCTGTGACCTTGATCCTGAAGGACAGATTAAACAACCTGTTCAACACCATGTCTGATCATCTCACCATCAGGCTCTAGAACCTTCCATGGCTCTCTGCTGTCTATCAAATAGAGTACAAAAAATCCTATAGATAAATGTTCAAGCTGAGAATTGTGATATTCAAGATCCTAACCTACCTTCCAGGCCAATTCTTAATGCCCCCTTATGTTTCTTCTCCCCCCAGCCCCCAATCATGTTGCCTTTTACGTTGTTCTACACACACAGAACGTGCCCTGCCTTACCTTCTTGGCCATGCTCAGGTTCAATAATTTGCTACAAGGACTCAAAGAACCCACTGAAAACTTAATCTCACAGTTATGGTTTATTACAGTGAAAGGATTCAGCCTGAAATCAGCTAACAGAAGAGGAGCATGGAGCAGGGTTCTGAAGAGTTCCATGCACAGAGCTCCCAGGTGTCCTTTCCCAGTGGAGTCATGGGCAGCACTAACTCTTCCTGACAATGACGTATGATGATATTCATGGTGTATTACCAACCAGGGAAGCTCATCTGAGCCTCGGTATCTAGAGTTTTTGCTGGGATTCAGTCCCGTAGACAGGGTTGGTCATACACATGGCCTATCTTCACTCCCCAGCCCCTCTGAAGGTTGAACTAATACCACATGGCCCAAAGCCACCATCAAAAATTACACTGTTGGACTATCTGGTGTGGCCCAAGATCTCCAGGTAAACCAAGACACTCTCATCAGGCAGGGCATTCCAAAGGCTCAGGGATTGCATCTCAGGAGCTGAGGGCAAAGGCCAGATTTCTTTTTGGGTAAGGTTAATTGTTCCTAATATGTTAAGAACAAAATCTCTTTATCACAGCCTGGAAGGCCAGATATAATCGGGCCCCTGCCTGACTGTGCGTCATCTCCTCCACTCTCCCTATCACTTACTTTGCTCCAGTGACATCAGCCTTCTTTCAGGCCCCTGGACACACCAAGCTCCCACCCAGGGTTATTGCTGTTGCCGTTCCTTCTGCTTTGATGCCCTTCTGCAGATATTTACACAGTTGCTGCTGCTCAGCAGATTAAATCCCACCTCCTCAGAGAGGCCTTCACTAAACACTCTAGCAAAAGCAGCTGCAACCTGTCTATACACACACAGATACACATGTTACCATATTACCTTATCTTTTTTACATAGCACTTTTCAGGACTGTCTTAGTTCATTCAGGCTGCTGTAACAAAAATAACATAAACTGGGTGGCTTATAAACAACAGAAATTTATTACAATTCTGGAGCCTGGGCAGTCTCAGAGCAAGGCAATAGCAATCTGGTCCGGTGATGGCCCATTCCTCATAGATGGTACCTTCTAAGTATCTTCATGTGGCAGAAGGGCCGCAGCAGCTCTCTAGGATCTCTTTTATAAGGGCACTAATCCCATTCACCTCCCAAAGCCCCCACCTCTTCCAATGACCATACTGGGGACTAGGTTTCAACATGTGGATTTTGCAGGGACACAAACATTCAGACCATAACAGGTACCTCCATCATGTTAATTATTTGGGTTATTGCCTCTGTTATTTACAATAGAATGTTGTAAGTTCTGTCTTGTTCACCCACCTTTTCCCAATACACAGATGAGTACCTAATACCCAGTATGAGTTCAAAAAATGTTTGTAGACTGAATATGTGCCCGATATCAAACAGGAATAGACATATGGGATTATAATTTCCCTGGGCTGATTTGGATAAGTATATACCTGCAGCATTAAGAACAAGTCTCTTTTTCTTAGAAAGAGACTAGATATTGTATGCCATTTGTAATGAACCAAGGGAAAATGCTAACAAGAACATATGAAATGTGATCAAATTAATGGACCCAATTTTCTCATGTGGATTGTTCTGTTAGTCTCATTGTTTTATAATAATGCTTTATGCTGGTGACTTAAGTCTGTTAGGTCATCAGTGGTAGAAAAGTAAATACAAGATGCCAGGCTAGACCTAAGAGAGGGTATGTCGAGTCTCCTCACCTTTTCTTCCGTATGAGAAAGTCTGAGTTCCTACCGTGGGAATCTAAAACATGCCGCTCCAAAATATGACTGTAGGAGACTAGAATATGTCACCCTAAAAGATGGATTATTTTGAAAAACAGCAGCCACGTGAGAAGCTCTGAAAACAGTGAGGAAGTTATCCTTTCGTAAGGTAAATTTACATCTGTAAATAACAGAAATTTATTACTCACAGTTCTGGAGGATGTTTTCTTCTCAGTACCAAGAAGAAAAGGAGGACTCTAAATCACTAGAGACTCTTATCAGTGGAGAAGGTGGACTTAAATCTGCATAACAGACCTTACCCTGTTTACTGTTCTTTTCCTGGTCACCTGCCCATAACTGGCCTTCCCCGCACCTTTGTTTCTTTGTTTCTGCAGAGAGCAGCATTTAAGCCTGAATTCAAAGCCACCACTTGGAGATTTACTCATTTCTCTGGGTGTCTGCCATGTACACATGAGGCATACATGTTATTAGACTTGTGTTTCTTTTTCTCTTGTTCATCTGTCTTTTGTTACAGGGTCTGTACTGTTAGGGCTTGGATGATGATATGGCAAAGTGTGGCACATTGGCATGCTGAGTATTTTGACCTAAAGGATGTTGAAGGCCTCATAAGCAGCCCCAGAACCAAAGTCTCTCAGACTTCCTGCCCTCCTATCACTCACCTACCCTTCATTCTCCCTGGAAGCAAGTCATAGAGACCACATTCTTCTTCCCTAAGGCAGCTTATACAAACTAGAACCCCTCTCTCCCAAAGAAAGACATAAAATCCAGAAAGGTCACTCTCTCCCTTCTCCCTGGAAGATCCTCATTGCAGAGGGGGCCTGCCCCACACCCGGGAGGAAGGAATGCTACACAGAGAGGCCAAGAAGCATCTGAACAGATGGGCCTTGCTGGGTTTTGCCCCTTAGTCTACTGCAATTAGATCACACCCTTTGTCTAATCACCTTTCTGCACTGCTGTCCATGCTTCTTCAAACCGAAGGCAAAAACAGATAGTTTTTCCTGGGTGTCTGGGTCTCCATTCCTGAAGGCTCCCATGTCACGTAAAACTTTGATTATATAAATTTTTTATGCTTTTGTCTCATTAACCTGTCTTGTTTTAGGAGTGTCAAGTGTGTGTGACCCTTCTCATGGACGAGGAAAGGTGTCACACCTATTTGAACCGTCAGTCCCCACTGGAACTCTGAATGGTAGAAAGAAAAGTATTTTCCCTCCCCCATACTACACAATGTTAGCCACCAATAAAAAGCACTAGCCAATTACTCAACAACAGAAAGAAATGAGCCATCAAGCCATGAAAAATCATGGAGTAACCTTCAACGTATATTAATAACAGAAAGAAGCCAATGTGAAAAGGCCATGTGAAGGTGAGGGGAAACTTCCTCTTTCCCCAAAAGTTCGATGAAAGATCAACTCAAATTAAGGCAGATTAATAATAATAATAAAAAAGAATAGGTTTATTTACTGTGCACACAGGGAGAATCACAGAGTGATTACCCAATAGCCCAATGGGATCCAGATATTTGTAGACCTATCTTTTAGAGGTGGGGGGAGATGAGGAATATAGGTCATTCTGTTTAGGGGCAATAAATGGTTGCTAGAGAGGATGAATAGATACTTGGGAGGATGAATGGGGGTGGGGGAACAGATTGACTTGTAAATTAACCTGAGAGACAGGTATTATGTTTAAAATGATTTGGGCCAGGTTTGGTTGCATTCTTGATTTTATTCCCTGCAATATATTGAGATAACAGGGAAGAGAGGGGAAGTCCTTTGTTCTTCTGATGGGTCAGTCTGGTTTGTGCAGACAGAGAGAAAGCCACTTCCAGTGCTTTTTCTCTCAAAGGGTCTTTAATTCAAATTATTCTTTATACCAAGGAGTCATATTTTGGGATGAAATTTCCTGAGCTCCTTTAGCTACATACTGTACAATTCCAACTACAGGACATTTTGGAAAATGCAAAACTATAATGACAGTAAAAAGATCAGCGGTTACCAGGGGTTAGGGGAAGGGAACAATGAATCAATGGAGCACAGGGTGGTGACACTGTTCTGTGTGATACCGTAATGGGGGTGGGGGGTGCGTGGCATTACGCATTTGCCAAAAAATCCATGGAATGCACAACGCCAAGAGTGAACCGTGTTGTAAACTATGGACTTTGGTGAACTAACGGTGCATCAACACGGCCTCATCAATTGTAATTAACGGACACACTAATGCAAGATGCTAAAAGGGGAAACTGGGCAGGGGGAAGGGGAGCAGAGATCTATAGACACTCTCTGTACTTCCTTCCCCCTCAATTTTTTTTGTAAACCCAAAACCGCTCCAAAAAATAAAGACTATTAATTAATAAAAAAAAAAAAAAAAAAGTACAAGCTGCATTTCCTTTCATGGAAATTTGAGAGGCCATTTCCTCAACTCAAAATACATTAAAGACACACAGAGTCTTACCCATTTTTTAGTTAATTACAACCTGTTTTCCCATCAGGTTTCTAGATTCTGTGCAGCAGATGGTGCAAACGTCTATTCTCAAGCAAGAGTCCCCCGCTCAAGAATAGTGGCTGCTATTACCAGCCTCCCCCCGCCGGGGCTGGGACACCCAGGGTAGGGTGCAGGGGGGACGGGGGTACACGTCAGGTGACAGGGGGGAGAAGAGAAAGCAAATCCTCAGGGTGCTACCACGAAGAGAGGGAACTCCTAGAGGAATTAAAAGTAACCCCTACCAGGAACCGAGGGAAATAATCCATACAGAGGAAGAAACGACTTGTTTGAAATTCATTCACACTGGCAGGGTCAATAGAGAAATTTCAATGTAAATAACAGGACACCGCAAATGCATGTTTGCTGAATGCTGCGGCTGACACGAAGCACAGGCTCGCAGTGGCCAAACCGTCGCCTCTTATCACAGCGGAACAGCCATTAAAGGGAAGGCCCGACCCCAGCCCGAATGTGCACAGAGGCCAATCAGACACCCCTGCGAGAGATTTTTAAAGATTTTTTTTTTTTATTCTCCTTGTCGTCCATTTGGATTGGATAAGATGTGGGAGGGTGATAATTGGCCATTATCTTAACCTCAAAGTTGAAGCAACATTTAAAGGGATTAATGTGGCTTTTTCCCCCCCTCCCAGGGGCAGCTTCACCTTTGCACAGCCAACCCTTCATTCGTCATTGGCAAGCTGCGGACAATTATGCAGGAAACAATGGCAGCGGTGCCACAGCCCCGCGGGTTTAATGCTATTTCTGTCTCTATAAAATCTTCAATAATTTGTTTACGGCTTCCCAAATTCAACAATAGTCTGCAAATGCAATTCTACTTATGTTAATGTGTGCTTCCTGCTCTCATAGCAGATTCTGAATAAAAATTAGGCAACTACTCTGTTTTGAAAATATGTAAGATATGAACACGGGAGGGCGGGGACCTCCAAATGCACCATCCTATCAACCGCGTTTTTTTTTTTTAACTTAATAACTTAAGTGAACTGTTAGTGAAATTACAACCTGCTTGTGACACAATAAATTTACAACAAAATTCATTCCATAAATTATTCAATTCTGTGACTGCAGTCAAGGAGAGAAATATCACCAGGAGCAGGTGATTAGCATGTGAAAGGAAAAACCCATCTCCCCGCAGAAACAATCACTGTCAAAGCTTCCTATTGGAGTTTTGTAAAAATTACTGTTAAGAACACACATTTAAGGCTTTGTAGTTCCTATAAAAGGGCTGAGTATTTGATTTACATTAGATTCATTTGTTCTTTCTTCAACTGTCTCTTTCTTCTACAAACCGTAACTGCCTCAATAAATGCTTGCTCAATCAAGTGTGCATTAAAACAAAAGAATTTAACTTCAATAAAAGTGATGAATCAGGGCCAGAAGTTAACTTTTCCTTCCCCTGTATATCTTGCCACCAAGTAAGCAAAGCAGAAATTTACATCCGATGTTCCACAGGGGAATATTGTAGGTTTCTATTGTGTGGTTGGTCACATTTGTAGATTCTTGCAGAAATCATTTGAAGCCAGAGATTCAGGACAAAAGGGTTTCAACCCAACTACATTTGTGACCTGTTCTATGGGCAACCTGTCTACGTAAATGGGACTGTCTACTTTCTACTAACTCAACACACAGAAGACGGTGCTAGCAGACAAAGAAAAGAATGCTGGGATCAAGACAATTTTCTGAAATTTGGGACACAAATCCCCAGCTGTTGGCATTTTCAGCCAGCTAGCGGGGACATTGCTTACCCTACACTGTAGCTGTTCTTCAACAAACCAAAACAGTAGATATTTTCACCTTTTTCTTAATCAAAACAGGCATGTGGCTGTTCTTCCGTATTAATATATACGTTCTTTCATTTCACCTAATGCCTTAGAATCTGTTTTTCTTTAGGGTTTGCTCTTTTTCCTGTAAGTAATGTGTGGTAAGCAGAACAATGTTCCTCCAAAGATGTTTGTGGCCTGTTTCCCAGAATCTGTGACTACGTTACAATATATGGCAAAGGAGAATTAAGGTAGCAGATGGAACCAAGGTGGCTAATCTGCTGACCTTCAAATAGGGAGGTCATCCAGGCGGGCCTGGTGTTATCACACTGCTCTTTATAGGTGGAAAAGGGAGGCAGAAGAGTGAGTCTCAAAGTGACATGATGTGAGAAAGACTGAACTGGTGCAGTCAGTAGGTGTGACACCCTTCCTCATCCATCAGAAGGGTCGCAGCCCACACTCTTAAAACAAAAGATAGGTTAACAAGAGAAAAGCAAAACGAATTTACGTAATCAAAGTTTTACGTGACACGGGAGCCGTGGGGAATGGAGACCCGAACACCCAGGGAAATCTGTCTTCACCGTAGTTTCGATGAAGAATGGACAGCCGTGCGGAAACGTGATCAAACACAGGGTGTGATCTAATTTCTACAGACTAAGGGGGAAGCCCAGCAAGACCTGTCTGTTCAGACTCTTCCTGGCCTCTCTGTGTAGCTTTCCTTCCTCCCGGGTGTGGGGCAGGCCCCCTCTGCAATGAGGATCCTCCAGGGAGAACGGAGAGAGTGACCTTTCTGGATTTTATGTCTTTCTTTGGGAGAGATGGGTCCTAGTTTGTATAAGCTGCCTTGGGGAAGAGGAATTTGGTTTCTATGACTGGTTTCCAGGGAGAATGGAGGGTGGGTGAGTGACAGGAGGGCAGGAAGTTTGAGAGACTTTGGTTCTGAGGCTTTCGATATCCTTTAGTTCAAAGCACTCAGTGTGCCAATGTACCACACTTTGTAGTATCATTTTCTAAGCCCCAACACAGCCATTGCTGGCTCTGAAGATGGAGGAAGAGAGGCACAAGCCAAGGAATGCAGGCAGCTTCTAGAAAAGAGAAGGAAATGAATTCTCCCCGAGAATGCAGAGAAGGAAAACAGCCCCGTTGACATCTTGATCTCAGCCCAGTGAGACCCCTTTGGCATTCTGACCTCCAAAACTGTAAGCTAATACATTTATGTTGCTTTAAACTCCCAAGTTTGTAGTAATGTATTAAAGCAGCAATGAGAAATAATACAGACTATTTAAACAACACACCCTATTCTGCGATGTAAAGTGGTATAGAGAAAGGAATTCTGCAAATTGTTAGGGTTTGTTAATAAAGGAAATCACAAAAGGAGAGGTCTAAAAGTTAATTTTATATAACTCTCCCTAAAATTAGATAGGAAGAAATAATTTGGATGGGCAATTATGTTTTCATTGCTATTACCCTTTTTCCATTTATGAGAAAGATTGTTTAGTATTTATGGACATATCTTCCATCAGCAGAACACTTCACCCCGCATAAAGCTATTCTTTCTTAGATAATGCATGTCTCACCCATTGTCTAATTCTCCAGGGTCATCAGCTATTGCTTGGTGTGTGATTCCTCCTTGGATGCACAGAAGTCATCGCAAAGATCGCTTTGACGTGTAAGGGTGAATTCTTGTTAGATTGTTCAGCATGAGGAAAAAACAAATATAATATCCCAGAATGAAGAGCTGAAAGAAACCTTATGCAATCTGGTTTAATCTCCTTATTTTATCGGAAAAGTAAGCAAGATCCACAAGGTGGAAAGGTCTCCCAAGCTCACACGATCTGGAGCAAAAGTAGCTCAAAATACTGTCCCAGACCTCTTTCCATGATGTGTGATACTGTGATACGGGTTGTTCAAATGCACCTCTTCATTCCTCCAACAAGAAGGAGGAATGCACTTCTTCATTCCTCCAACAAGAACTAACTGAGGGCCTGCCTGTGTGCCCGGCGCTGCTTTGGGCTCTGATTACGCAGGGGGAACAGGAGAGCTGCGGACTCTACATTAACTGCGTAGGAACTATGTAGTTAATAGTCCAATGGGAAGAAACAGACAATACACAATAAAGAAATAGACAAACAAGTGCTATAATGGAAATGCAACAGGTTAATATGGTAGAGAAGGACCGATTGGCTGATCAGCAAAAGCCTTTCTGGAAAGATCTGAATAACAGAAAGGAGCCAAGCAGGAAGGGGGAAGAACATTCCCAACAGGTTCAAGAACATTTCCAGCAGAGGGAGCAGCCAACACAATGGCTGTAAAGCAGGAACTAGTTTGCCCTTTTGGAGAAATGTCACAAAGGCCAGTTGGCGGGAACCTAGTATGTGACAGGGACAGGGGCAGGGGGGCAGTGTGAAGGTAGGCAGGGGCCGGAGCAACCTCTGGGAGCTCTTTGTGTCACATGTGGCTATATTCATTCATCTGTAGTTACATTTGTGTGTTGACTTCCACTCTGGAACATGAAATAGTCATGGGGACAGATTTGTTTAATACACAAATCATCTATTGTTACCAAGTAAATATGAACTCAGACCTGTCCCTTGTCTTCGTGGAGAAGGGCTGGTTTTTAAAAAATCAAATCAACAAAATGAGTGGATTGTTGGCATTAATCCATAGCAATGTGCTAGATTTTTATAATGTGAAGGCTCACGGGAGAACTTCAAGGTGGGAATGAAATAATTTGAGTTAAAGAGAAGTCAGATATTTACTAGCATAGGGGAAGCCTATCCATGGTGATTAAGCACCCACTATGTGCCAGGCACACAGTAGGTGCTTCGCCTACCTTATCACCATTAATGCCCCACCATACAATTTCATATAAAAGGCACTTGTATGTTGAATAATCGGCAAAGGCCTACACATTTATTAATAGTTAACTACACGCAGGTCTCTCTAACTCCGAAGGTCATGCTTTTCCCATTGTGCCATTTATCACTCACACGGACAAAAAGCTATCACCTTTGCAAGTTACATCATGTCTAAACAACTCATTCTCCTCCTGCATGAAATGACAGGACCAGATGATCTCAAAAATCCCTCTTGCCTCCAACATCCCGTGGTTCTGTGATTCTGTTACGTTGACAGAACTATCCTCCCCCATCCTTGCAAGCCCTCTGCACCTGGAAATTTCCTCCTCCATAAGCAGAACAGCAGTTGCTCCCTAACAATCAGAGATGCTTCCTGCCACCCCCAAGTCAGTTTCTTGCCTACACCGCTGAACACCAGCAAACGCAAACCTCCTCCCCCTTGCTAGTGAGGGGAGTAAAACAATGGAGTCACTGCTAGCTGATGTTCCCTCTCTATTTCCTTCCCACTAAATGAAAATTAACCTCTGCATCCGTGAGAGAGTCGATCTCAACGATGTTTATGTGCCAAGACACTATTATGAGCAAACTGCATTCATAAATGAACTTTAAGTACAGCTCTCAGCAGCTCAATTTGCAAATGCCAGTATTTTCCCTCTCCATAACAGGCGCACCTTCTTCAGTTCAAAGTCAAACAGAAGCAAACACAAAATTTGCTCCTAAGAAGCACAAACTATTCATTTCAGGGGAGTAAAGTTCTCTGCCTTAAAGACTTTTCCACCAAAAAATAAAGCAGGAGAGAGATTCACCGTCCTATATAATAACAAGCCAGGGAGTCAAGTTTTTTTTTTTTTTTTTTTTTTTACTATTATAATTTTTCAATGTTATTTTTCTTTAAAAAAAAATGGAGGGGGGACAAGTGGAAAACAGTTTGTCCTTACAGCTGTTTCTTCAACTGTGTTTCTGGCTTTTGTTTTTTTTTGTTTTTTTTTTTTTTTATTTCATCTTGTTATGGGGGATACAGAATTGCAGGTTACATACGTTGCTCCTGTACCGCCTTTCCCCCCAAGTCAGAGCTCCAGGCATGTCTGTTCCCCAGGTCGTGCGCGTTGCACCCATCGTGTAGGTATGTATCCCTCCCTTCCCCACCCCCCCTTCCCGAGTCAGCACCTTCAAGCGTTACCACTCCCCAAACGGTGCGCAATGCACTCATTGTGTAGGCATACCCCCATCCCCTCCCCCACCCCCCACCTCAGTCTGATGTCCAATTGGTGTCGTTCCCAGATTTGTATTTAGGTGATGTTCAGGGAAACCAATTTTCTGGTGAGTACATGTGATGCTTGTTTTTCCATTCTTGGGATACTTCACTTAATATAATGGGTTCCAACTCTCTCCAGGAGAACCATAGAGATGTCGTATCTTCATCTTTCCCTATAGCTGAGTAATATTCCATGGTATACATATACCACAGCTTACTAATCCAATCATGTATTGATGGGCACTTGGGTTGTTTCCACATCTTTGCTATTGTGAATTGTGCTGCTATAAACATTCGGGTACATGTGTCTTTGTTACAGAACGACCTTTTTTCCTTTGGGTATATGCCCAGTAATGGGATTGCTGGGTCAAATGGCAGGTCTACTTGAATCTGTTTAAGATACCTCCATAATGCTTTCCACAGGGGTTGCACTAGTTTGCAGTCCCACCAGCAGTGTATTAGTGTTCCTGTCTCTCCACACCCACGCCAACATGTGTTGTTTTGGGGTTTTTTTGATAAAGTCCATTCTCATTGGAGTTAAGTGATATCTCATTGTGGTTTTGATTTGCATTTCTCTGATGATTAGGGATGTTGAGCATTTTTTCATATGTTTGTTAGCCATTCTTACATCTTCTTTTGAGAAGTTTCTATTCATGTCATTTGCCCACTTTTTGATAGGGTTGCTTGATTTTTTCTTGCTGATTTTTCTGAGTTCTAAATAGATTCTTGTTATCAGTCCTTTATCTGATGTGTAGTATGCAAAAATTGTTTCCCATTCTGTAGGTGGTCTGTTTATTCTCTTGACTGTTTCTTTGGCTGTGCAGAAGCTTTTTAATTTAATCATGTCAGGGAGTCAAGTTTTAAGAGTTGATGTGGAGCTAATCATTTCTCCTTGAATAACATCAATGAGACTGATTTTCATATTCTGGAGCAAAAATTACATATTTGAATATAAACGGTCATTGTTTTTAATATGTTTAATTATCAAGAATAAAATACATCATAATTAAAAAATCAGTTCTAGCTACTCCATACGGCAGGGCTATGACTAAAAAGATTCAGCCTTCCTTCTATGTACTTTTTTTCTTTCTGTGTGGAACAGCTTTTCCACGCCCTGAAAGAGTCATCTGACTCTTCTGAGTCACCATTTGTAGTAGATCGCTGCTGGTTTTTTCCACCCCATTTTCTGTATCTAGGTTTTTCTTTGGAAATTACCCCAGCCCAATCCTGCCTACGGTTCAGAAGTACTCAACTCCACCTGTAGATCCAGGGGCAGGCACACAACCCATGCCTTGCCAATCAGCCTATTCCATCCTCCAACAGCAGTGATGGGCACATAACCCAAGTCCAAGCAGAGCTAATCCCTAGTTCATTGCTGACAAATCCAAGATCCAAATGTTCTCATACCCCTAGGAAAGGAATATCAACCTGGAGCTTCTGGGAACCATCTTGCCAACACAGGTGGGAGCTGACCTGAGAATAAACCAATACAGAGGAAAGCCAAGTAAAGATGCAAGAGAATTTGTTTAGTCCTGATAACATCCTTTGAATTTCTGGATCCAATGGTGCCTGAAGCCCACTTGGACTTTTTAGGTATATGATCCAATACATTCATTTTTTGATTAAGTTGGTTTAAGTTGTGTTTTCTGCTGCTTGAAACCAAAGAAAAAGAAGGTCCCATTTTTTACTACAATAATAATATAACATCCTTTCATGGAAAAATCCCATGAAAATCAACCAAGGGTGTCTATGGAACAGAAACACAATATACGTCTTAAAGAACCAGTGGAAATCTTTTTCTACCAAAAAAAAAAATGTGCTTATAGAATTACTCTTAGGAGGAACCATATATGCAGAGTTACATTCTTATCTCTAGCCGCAGAAGAAAACTTTGGCAATCTGTTTTTTAAAAAAACAAGTTCTTCTATCCCCGTCTCCATCCTCCATTTTCAGTGTGAATAGATCATCAGCAAGTTACCCTTGCGACACGGTATATGCGGGACTCCACCAGGGAATAAATATAATGTAGACAAATACCTAAGTGATTCAACAGAGTTTTCTAAAAAGTATACAAATTACATATAAATATATTACATTGTCACTTGTATGAACAAAAAAGCCTTCCCTGCTAGACCCTGTATGCTTTGTCTTTAAGTTATTACACCATTTGGCAAAATTTGTTTTTCCATTCTTCTAGGAAGCAAGAATGTTACAGATCAGTAACCACTAGTAAATCTAATCATAAAAGCCACCTGAGTCTGCAGGTCTTCACAAGCAGTGAGGTCACAGTCCATCTGGAGAAAGATGGGCTGATAGAGAAACATACACAGGGCCATGGGGGCGAGTCCCAGGTAGCCCATCCAGGAGAAAGTTTAAAGAGATAATGTAAAGAACAGATGAGGAAAGAAATAGACATATCGGCATTGATGTTCCCAATAACATTAAATAGATCAAGAGATGAAAATAATGACACCGTGCATTTATGATGAAGTGCCTGTTCTCCAAGAATCTCGAAGCCTGTTGCCAACTCTTACATCAAACGCTGACAGTCATGATGCTGAAAGGCACAAGTCCTATTTTTCCCATATTACAGACTGGAGGTGCTCAGATTCTGAGAGGTGAGCTGTGCAGAAGCATGCATTGCAGAACGTCTCTGATGAGACTTTAAAAGACGACCCCTGGGATAAAAAGTGGTGGAGGGGAAAAAGTACACGTGAATCTACAAAACAGAGGAATCAATTTTATTCAACGTTTACTATGGTACATGAATGATCTAAACAACAAAAAAAATGTAGTGACCACAAGGAATTGCAAAAGTTTAAGAAGTAATATTGGTATAGGGCCACATTAGAGATCTTATGACACTAACTTGCCATGAGATTGGGGTTTCCTGATCTAAAAGGAAATTATTTACTCTAGGGGGGAAACAACATATGGAAATAAGCAGAAAACCTCCTAGTGGAAAATGTAATTAGCATAAGGTTATATGATCAAATATCACTGAAACTAACGCAGGCTACTGTGTCTATCCCACAGTTCAGGGGAGAATAGGAATTTAGGATTCCCGAGTGGGAAGTGGTTCACCTGCACGCCAGTTTTCCAGGACCCACCTTGGAACCACCTTACAGAAAGTGAAACAGAAAAGCTGTGTGACAAGATTGAAATGATGAAATCCTGAGATTTCCGCTATGAGGGAAGATGGGAAGTAAGCCTCCCCGCAGAGAGATGGTTCAAAATGGATATAAATGAGGTTATTAAAAGATGTGCAAGAGGATAGCAAAGGCAGGGCCATCACCAAGGAGGGGTATTAAGGGTGATTTGTAGGAACAGCCCAAGTTCGAAATAGCATGAATGTCAAATTCAATGGGCACCGATGGTTTACCAAAGCCTAGATCTTTCTTTGTCAATGAACTTAGTTTTATAAAATATTTTAAAACATTACCTTATGCATTCCTTGGTAAAATTTTTGAAATAGTATTTCGAAATTAATTAAAACCAGTGGGCCCCATGTAATCTAGAAACCACATTGCTCTTCATTATTATCGATGGTAATTATGTCGGGACTATTTGATTAAACTTTGAAACACCTAGAAAACATTTATTACATTCTCACAGCCTAAGCACATGTTCAGAGTTAATATTTAAAATACATTAAAAACTTCTATCTATAAATTAGCTAAAGAACACATTTTCAAGGGCAATGAAAACTCAAAAGAGGTACTGGCATCGATCCTGGCAAGTGAATTCACAAATTATTGGAAGATTTTAGTATCATTTCCAAGGGACATTCTGTGAATCCTGTTGGAGAAAGAATGCATTTACAAAACCTTTCTATTTAGGTTGTCCTTGGTCATCCCTGCAGACCCCAGAGGATCCCAACTTGGTCTTATGTGTACGGAAAGGAGACATCTGCAATGAGTCTACCATGGCCCACTCAGGCTTCGCAGCTTAGGTCCAGCTCTAGAGGCACTAATGTTTGTAGTCTTGATCCCCCTAGGACTGGGACTCATTCTCAGACCCAAGTATGGCCCTAGCCTGCGGCCTTCACCCTGTAACTCCCACCACGTTTGTCCAGGTGGTTGAACTGGCTTTTGCCAACCATGTTCCAGGCTGAGCACTGCCTTGCCTTCTGAATGTCTGTCTGAAGCCTTGACATCATGACTGGTTCACAACAACCCCTTTCCCTGAAGCCTAGATCTGTCCTCCATGTTCCCATAATGCATTGGCTCCGGTTCTGTATCAAAGAAAGCCCCCCTGAAATGAAGACCTGAAATGTGGCTGGGAGCATTCTAGACAGAGAGACCAGCATGGAAGATGTTCTGATGTGGGAGGGGTTCAACACACAGGAGGAACCGCTAGGAGATCACACAGCCCATTCAGCACAGCAATGCCTAAAACAAACCAGCCCATGTCCAACCTGCATGACCCATACTCACAGATCTGACAATAAGATCTATCGTCTGCAAGCCCCAAGAATCCAGTATTATATTATGTTATAAATGCATTTTCTAAAGTAAGAATGTTTTTTAAGGAATCTCAATCATAAGAATTTAAGCAAAGTAGGGTCTTCTGCTTTTTATTTTTTGGCTTTTGAGGTTATTATTTTTTTATTTAATATTAGCAACCTCCATTTCCATTTTCTGAGCATTCAGGTTAATTGTGATTTTAGAGTATGTATTTTTTGAGGTGTTCTATTGCTGAATAATAAACTACCCAAAACTTAATGGTATAAAACAACCGGGAATCTCCGATACAAACAAGAACGTACTTAACATCACAAACGAGAAATACTGAACAGAGGAAGGACTAACAAAGAAATAGGAATCCTCATACTTTGCTAGTGGAATAGTAAACCTGTTTGGCCACGCTATAGTATAGTTTTACAGTTCCTCAAAATGTTAAACATAGAGTTACCATATAACTCAGCAATTTCACTCATAGGTACACACCCAACAGAAATGAAAATGTGTCCACCCAAAAACTTGTACACAAATGTTCATAGCAACATTATTCTTAATAGCCAAATGCCCATCAACTGATGAATGCATAAACAACATGTAGTGTATCCATACAATGGAATACTACTTGGCCATGAAAACAAATTAAGTTGTGATACACACTACAACATAGATGAACCTTGAAAACACTATGTTAAGTGAAAGAAACCGTCACAAAAAGCCATATATTATATGATCCCATTTATACGCAATGTGCACAATAAGCAAATCTATAGAGACAGAAAATAGATTAGTGGTTCCAGGGGCTGGATATAAGGGGGATGGGGAGTGACTGCTAATGAGTACAGAATTTCTTTTGAGGGTAATAAACATGTTCTGGAATTAGTGATGATGGTTGCAAAACTCTGTGACTATACTAAAAATCACTGAATTGTACACTTTAAAGGGTGAATTTTACAGTATATAAATTATATTGCAATAATAGTACTGTTAAAAAATTATATATATATTATATAATCTATATACACACACACACACACTGAGATATATATAGCTCAGAACATTGCATCCAGAAAACAATAGC
The DNA here is from genome assembly GCF_041146395.1 of Eulemur rufifrons. Lineage (NCBI taxonomy): Eukaryota > Metazoa > Chordata > Mammalia > Primates > Lemuridae > Eulemur > Eulemur rufifrons. Next base: position 13,200,768 of record NC_091005.1, on the reverse strand, counting down.
AGGCAACTATGAGAAAAAACAAATTAGAAAGAAGGTAAATGGAAAAAAATCTCTGAAATTAAAACCTCCATAGATGAGATAAAAAGCAAAATGGACAAAGCGGAAAATCAAAACAGTCAACTGGAAGATATGGCCAAAAAGTTTTCTCAAAATACATTATAAAAGCCCAAGTAATGAAGGAAGAAAAGTTGAGTAAAGGATATAGAAATTCCAAAATCTGTCAAATAAGAGTGAAAGAAGAACATATTGGGGCCCGGTGCAGTGGTTCACACCTGTAATCCTAGCACTTTGGGAGGCTGAGGCGGGAGGATTGCTTGAGACCAGGAGTTCAAGACTAGCCTGAGCAACACAGTGGGACCCCACCTCTACAAAAAATTAAAAAATTAGCCAAGTGTGGTGCCACTCGCCTGTAGTCCCAGCTACTTGGAGGCTGGTGTGGGAGGATCGCTTGAGCACAGGAGTTGGAGGCTGCAGTGAGCTAGAGTGATACCACGGCACTCTAGCCTGGGAGACAGAGTGAGACCCTGTCTTGAAAAAAAAAAAAAAAAGCAAATTATATGAGGACTACGTTGAATTCTAGTGATGGTTTGAAAAGTAGCATGAAAAAGAGACACTATATTGTTGGAAAAGAAGACTCAAAGTCAATTCTCCCTAACTTATTTTAATGCAATCCAATAAAAATAACAGAGATTTTTTTTTTTCCTGGAACTACACAAATTGATCATATAATTAACATGGAAAACTAAATTTTAAAGTAGCCAGAAAATCTCTGAAACATAATAGAAATAATGGAAAAATAGACCTACTAGCTACTAAAACACACCAATTCAAAATGTTCCACTGGTGTCTAAAGAGACAGGGAAGCCAATGGAACAGAATAGAAAGCCACGAAATAGATCAAAATGTATACAGGAATTTATTATATCATAAAGTTGAAATTTTAAATTACTGAGATGAAGAAGGTCATTTTTATAAATTATGCTGGGACATCTGCGTGGCAGTCTGGGGTAAAAAAGATAAAGTAAGTTTCCTACTTCACATGGCACACAAGCGTGAACTCCAGAAGAATTCAAGGTCTAAAAAGAAAAAATGAAGTGCTAGAAGTATCAGAGATTAAAAATGGAGTGAGGAAGGCCTTTATACACAAGACTTCAAAATCCAGATGCTACATAAGATTGGGAAAATTGATTGAAAAAAATCAAAACCTTCTGCATACCAAAAAACACCATAAGCAAAATTAAAAGGCAAGTGACTAATTGGGGAAGAGATTGTAATTTCTATTACAAAGACTGATCTCCCTGATTTATAAAGATTACCTAAAATTCAAGAAGAAGAAAATGATCACAAACAAACCAAAATGAGCAAAGGACATGAACAGACAGTCCTGGGGGGTTGCAGGAGGGGACACATAAAAATGGCCATTAAGCACACGAAAAAAGTCTCAGTCTTGATCATAGTAAGATAGACGGAAATCTACACTGAGATCCATGCCATTTATCACTTATCAGATTGGCAAAAATCCAAAACTTTAACGACACTCTTGTCCCTGAGCCTGCAGGGAAATAGTCACCTGAAGCACAGTGCTGGTGAGAAAGAGAAATGGCACAGCCGCTATGAAGAGGCATCTGGCCATCTCTACCAAAAACACAGAGGCATTTACCTTTCTACTCAGCAATTCTACTTCAGGGGAATCTATCCCACAGATAGATCTGCACACGTCACCTAGCATGTGTAGATTATTCATTACAGCATATTTGCAACAGCAAAATATTGGAAATGATCCAACTGTCCATGAATAGGGAATTGGTTGGAAAAACTATGGCTACATTCACGCAGTTAAATACCATGCAATTGAATGAAAGCGTGAGGAACATCTCCACTTATTAACGTGCAAAGAGCTCTAGGATATGCGCTGTTGAAAAAAGCAAGATGCAGAGCAAATTATGAGTATGCTACCTTTTCTGTAACAAAGGGAAAGAAAGAGAAACTTGCTTTCCTTGTATGAAAGATACACTGAAAGATAAACAGGAATCTAACAGAAATTGTTACCAATGGAGGGAAGAACAGGGAGGAGGGAAGGAAGTAGGAGCAAGAATTCTGAGTGTAACTTTTAATGATTTTTATTTTGGAATTATGTCAATATATTACCTATAATCAAAGTAAAAATTTGAAATATTCCAGAGAGATAAATATATATAACCTAAAAGGAAATAAGAATCACACTGATTTCAGATTTCTGATGGAGCAGTGTAACACGAATATTCTAAGAGGAAAAGATCTGAATCTAAAATTCGGTAGAATCTAATGATTTTTCAAAATAAAGATCTTTCAGACAAGCAAAGACTCAGCTTACTACCTACAAACTCTAAAAAGAATTTCTCGCGCTGTGGTAGCACATATACTAAAATTGAAATGAAGGGTGACACACAAATTTGTGAAGTGTTCCATAACTTTCCAAAATAAGTATTTTTTTTTAATAATAATAAAAAAAGTTTCTGAAGAAGACATTCTAGAAAAAAAAGAATCTGAAAGAGTGACTGGATATAAAAAGCAGAAGTGAGCAAAGAAACCAGCAAAACAAATTAAATTTTAGTAAACGTTGGTTGCGAACAAAAATATCTTTTAATAATTTGGAAGTAAGACTTGAGAAGTGTCAGAAAAGGTAGAAAGTGAGGAAGTAAAAATACATCAAATTTTTCACCTCATTCGGGGACAGGGTAGAGGTAGTTATCTTAGTCCATCTGAGCCACTATAACAAAATATCTGAGACTAGGTAATTTATAAAGAACAGAAATCTATTTTCTCACAGTTCTGGAGGCTGTAAAGTCCAAGATCAAGGCCCCAGTAGGTTCAGTTGTCTGGTAAGGGCTGTTCTCTGCCTCAAAGATGGTGCCTTGTTGCTCCAGCCTGGGGTAGGGGGTGAGGAATGACATATCCTCGCATGGTGGAAGAGTGGAAGTGAACTTGCTCCCTCCAGTCCTTTTATAAGGGCCCTAATCCCACCCACTGAGGGCTGAGGCTTCATGACCTAATCACGTCTTAAAGGCTCCACCTCTTAATACTATCCCACTGGCCATAAAGTTTCAACACCTCAATTTTCAAGGAGACACATTTGAACCATAACAGGTCTATCTGGTGGTGGATAGGTGTACAATCAAGATGTGTGTTAAAATGAAATTCTAAGTGTAATTCCTTAGTATACAGATGGGAGGTATGACTCACAAGAGGAAAAAAAAAATGGAATAAAAAAGATGATGGAATAATCTAATCAACCAAAAACAGGCAGAAAGAGGGGAAACAAAAAAGGCATGGTATAATAGAAAAATAAATAGAAAACATAAAAAATATAAATCCAAACACACTGGTAATAATAAAGGGTGAAGAATCAAGTATCCATTAAAAATAGAAATTCTCATTTTGCAATTAAAAAAACCACAAGTTATTTTTAAGAGGCATATATACAATAAGACAACATAAAGAGTGAAAAGATATACCAAGCAATTTTTAATATCAAAAAAAAAAAAGAAAGAATATGGTGAAAGGACAAAAAGGAATATTTGCAAACAAGACGTAACACACGAACTTTCGGGAACCAGCATATAAAATAGATGAACAAAAAGCAAGAATATAGGATATTTGGATAATTTAATTAACAAGTTTGATCTAATAGATATAAAATAGAATATTGAACACAATAAAGAACACTCTTCTCCAAGAGTCAGGGACAATCACAAAAGAAAATTGATCACGTATTAGGTCATGAAGAAAAATTTCATCGACTCTCGTAAAGCAGAAATCACATAAGCCATATTGATTGATCACAATGAAATAAAATTAGATTCATCATCAAAAAGATAGACAAAAAAAAATCCATAGACTTAGAAACTTTAAAACCCCCTTGAGAATAACTCTGATGTTTAGGAGAAAAATCAATACAGAACTTACAAACTACATTTAGAAATGAATGACAATGAGACCATGTAAAACCTGAAAGAATTAGGTAAAAACAGTACTCAGAGGAAAATTTAAATGCATTCCTTGACTCCACTCTTCCGCTTCTTGGTATCTTCCTCAAAGGAACATTTCCACGAGGCACAAAGGTTTGCACAAAGCTTTTGTTTATTGCCCCATTGTTTGCCATGGTTAACCATTCCCCTACTGATGAACACTCAGGTTCTTTCCATATCTTTCCAGCACCAGGTTATGGAATACCACATGGCAGTTAAACAGAATGAAGTAGAGTTATGTGTATTGAAATGGGAAAATTTCCAAGATATAATGTTAAGTAAAATATACACAATTCAGAAAAATTAAACTGCTATGATACCTTTTATGTTATAATAATTAAACAAAAATTAAAACTAATGTATTTCTATAGGTACGTATCTATTTGACAGAGAAAAATTTCCAGGTTAGATGCTGAACAGTGTGTTACTTTTAGGGAAAGGAATAGAAGGAATGATCAAGGGGACATGCAAGTAATTGTATTGTTTGATGTTTTTTTTTTCTTTACAACAGGAGGGAATTTACTTCATATTCATGTAATAGAAAAAGAAAAGTTATCCATGTGAATGACCCTAAGGCAACGACACTTGAGTCATCTCTTAGACACAAATTTTGTAGGAACCAGTCAGTCAGCTTGTGTAATAATTTTTGCCCAGGCAAATTTTTATTGATAAAGCTACTTTCCTTTAATTTAGAACCTGGAGTGGGGGAAGTAAGGCATTAGATGATCGTCATTAATGTGTTTCGTTAGCTACATCATTTCACATTTCTAAATAATCAGATTGGAAAACAACTAAGAAGGAAGGGGCCGAAGACTTAAATGAAGCCCAATTTTACAAACCCTATTAATTGTTTAAGAACTGTGATAGTATCATCTGCAAAATAAATCATCAAAGTTCTTACATTCACCAATGTTAGCACATTTTAAACCTCTGCACCTTAGGTTCAGCCTTCAACAGAAGGGTCTTTTTTAAGAGAAAAAAATTCATCATTGGCCGGGCGCGGTGGCTCACGCCTGTAATCCTAGCACTCTGGGAGGCCGAGGTGGGCGGATCGTTTGAGCTCAGGAGTTCGAGACCAGCCTGAGCAAGAGCGAGACCCCATCTCTACTAAAAATAGAAAGAAATTATATGGACAGCTAAAAATATATATAGAAAAAATTAGCCGGGCATGGTGGCGCATGCCTGTAGTCCCAGCTACTCGGGAGGCTGAGGCAGGAGGATCGCTTGAGCCCAGGAGTTTGAGGTTGCTGTGAGCTAGGCTGACGCCACGGCACTCACTCTAGCCTGGGCAACAGAGTGAGACTCTGTCTCAAAAAAAAAAAAAAATTCATCATTATCATTAACGGTGCAAGACAGGAACCAAAACATAAACCTCAAATATAAGAAAAAACATAAAACGATACATGAAGAAAATGTAAGGCAAAATATGTGTAACCTGTTTCTCTAGCTATATAACAAAATATTAAAATAACTCTCAGATGCACTGGTTGTTAAATGGGGAAGGGTGTGTATGAATTAAAAAGTTACTCTAATTTAAACAAAATTAATAAAGAAATGTTCTGCATGGGTTTTAATTTTTTTTCCATTTCTACTTCTAATCATTTATCATGCAAATGAAAGCAGTAATGGAAAATGTAAAGAAAACAAATTCTGCAATATACTGAAACCCATATCCAGCAAGAGATAAGATTGAATATTAGATAGGAGGAGTGTGAAAATTAGCTGTCTGTATAATAACTGGGAGGGAAAACGGTTTTATTTTGCCTGGAGGGATTTTTTTGTTGCAAACTGACTAAATTAAAATCCAGTCTATTAAATCCAGTATCATACTAGAAAATGCCTTTTCCTTGCACTTTTAGATAAATTTTCATTGATCTCATTTTACGCATGATTACATTTTTAATGAGTTGTGCAATATTTCCAGGCTAATTTTAAATCCCCTCTCTCCTCTTCCCCCACCACTTACTGCTTGCTGGATTAACATTTCTGATAAATTGTTGGACCAGAAAGAAGGAGCGTTACCAAGATGAAATAAATTACTTCCATTTTTTTCCAGCTCTAAAGTGATAATAGGAGAATACAAATGCCCACTGTCTAATTATGCCACATCTTCCAATTCATTTCACAAAAACAGTTATTTTATTTTTATGTAATAGGCATGTTACCTTGTATTCATTATAAATAACTTTGCACAGTGCATAGACTATTAGAATGAAAAAAATTTACCCCAAAATTGATCAAGTAAACCTGGTATAAAAAGAATGGTCAAAGAAGCAACTCATAATCTAAAGAATACATAGATAGTAGGAAAATCTGCACACTGAGAAATTGTTATTTTTTTTAAAGATTTACATTGCTTAAAATTAACTTTCAAGTAAAATGCAAAATAATGTCGTGTGTAAGTACTTTAACAGACCAGTTCCTGTGTGAGACAGTTCCTTGAGTATAGCCTTCCATAGTAGGAAAGTAAGGTCATTTTTCTCTATCTGCATCTTCAGGTCTACTTGGCAAGAAGAGAGATAATTTGATGAGAGTCAGTAGAATTGTAGCCTCTATTCAAGAAAGGAAGTCAGAAACTGTTACAGTTAGGACCCATGACCAAGACCTTTTTAAGAGTTTTTAAACATCTGTGCCTTCCTCCCATGTTAGTTATAAGTCCCTGTCTGATTCCTTGCAAAACTTTGTAAACAGATTAAACTTTCTAACTCAAAGATAGATTAGATGATTAAACAAAATAAAATTCAGTTTTATGGTGCTTACAAAAGATATGTCTAAAAAGTATGAACCTTGAAAGAATGAAAATAAACATATGGGAAAAATTTTTCTAGGCAAATCCTAGTCAGAAGAAAGCTAGTAGGCAGTGTAGTAATTTTAAAATTTTTAGACATTTTAGTATCAAAGTAGAAATTAAAACAAAAAGCTTTAAAAGGAATAAAGGAAAAATCCACAAGAGTGTATATATGTGTATGTATATATACACATATATGTACATGCACTTGAGTGCTCACAAACACACATAAATCATTAATTTGTATGCTCCTAACACAACATAGCTTCAAAATATAAAAATCTAAAACTGACCAAATTATAAGGAAAAAAAATTAAGGAAATGACAGAGAAAAGATTGAACATGTTAAGTGAAGACATGGAGGATATAAAGAAAAAAGACACAAATTGAACTTCCAGAGAGATAAACTATAATGTTTGAGATGAACAATATACCATATGAGATTAACACGGGATTAGACAAAGCAGAAGAAAGGATTAGTAAATGTCAAGACATAGCAATATAAACTATCCAAAATGAAACACTGATTTTTATTAAAAAGACAGAAAAAATGAACAAAGTATCAGTGAACTGTGAGATAACATCAAAAGGCCATATATAATGTAATTGGCATCCCTGAAAGGACGGGGAGGCAACAAACATTGAAAAAAATAATGGGTGAAATTTTGCCAGATTTGATGAAAACTATAAGCCCATAAATCCAAGAAGCTCAATCAACCTCAAGCAGAGGAAACACAAGGAAAACTAAGGCATGTTATAATCAAATTGCTTAAAACCAGTGATAAAGGGAAAAATGTTAAAAGCATTCAGAGGCGGGAAAAAGAGATATATTATATACAGAGGAATAAAGATGAAGAGGATAGCACATTTCTCATTGGAAACAATATAAGCTAGAGGATGGTGTAACAGTGTCTTTAAAATACTGGAGTGCATATGGCGGGGAGGAACCAGGAAAAATTACTAAAAAATGAAGATGAAATAAAGACCTTTTCCAGATAGAAAAATATTTAAAGAATTAATCAACAATACATCTTGTAGTAAGAATAGAGTCTTACTATAAGAAATGGTAAGATAAGTGCGTCAAAGAGAATGAAAATGATACACAAATGAAATTTCTATTTCTGGAAATAGAAACTATAAAAGTAAATATAAAGATTTTATTAAATTAAGTCTGTTTAAGAGACAATCAACTATTTAAAGAAAAATAATAGTAATGTATTGTAGGTATTTTAACATATGTAAAAATGAAATATATAGCAACAATAGCTCAAAGGACAGAATCAGAAGGAGAAGTGAAAGTATACTATTGTAAAGTTCTTATACTATAAGTAATACAAAATTACTTGAAGGTAAACTATGATATTTTAAAGATACATAATATAAATTCCAAAGCAACCAATTAAAAAAAACAACTAATAAGCCAACAAAGATAAAATTAATCATAAAAATGTCAAATTAATATTAATATAAAAGAATGTAGAAAAAGAAGATAAAGGAAACAAAGAACAGAAGGGACATACAAAAATCAAATAAGATAGTACATTCAAATATAATCATATTAATCATCATATTAAATGTAAATGCTCTAAATATGCCAATTAAAAAGCAGAGATTATCAGATTAGGAGAAAAACACAACACCCAACTCTATGCTGCCACTATTTTTTAATAAGGAAAAAGTAAAAATGATGGGAAAATGGATTCCATACTAACATAAATTAAAAGAAAGTGAGTGTGGTTATATTAATATCAGACAAAGTAGATTTTGGAACAAAGACAATGATCAGGGATGAAAAAGATCCCTTCTTAATGACATCAGGGTTGAATCACAAAGAAGACATAAAAGTCACAAGATTTTTACATCTAATAACAGAGCTTCAAAATTCCTAAAGCAAAAGCTGCAAGAATTGCAAAGATAAACAGAGAAATCTACAATTGCACTCTAAGATTTCCACCTATGTCAGTAATTGATGGAACAAGTAAACAGAAAATCATTAAAGACATACAAGATATGAAAAATACTATCAATGAACTTGATTCAACGGACACTCATAGAATACTCCACCCAACAATAGCAGAATATACATTCATTTCACATGCCTGTAGTCTATATAATATAGGTCATATTTGGGGCCATAAAAGAAGTCTTAATAAATTAAAAAGCATTCACGTCACACAAAGTATGTTCTCTGACCACACTGGAATTAAATTAGAAATCACTAACAAAAAGATCTATAGAAAATCCTGAAATGTTTGGAAACTAAATAACACACTTTAATATAATCCATGGATAAAGGAAGAAATCAAATAGAAATTATAATATATTTGGCTGGAATTGAGTGAAAATGAAAATACAACATATTGAAATTTGTGGCTCTACTTCTGCACTGTATTTCTTGGAATCAAAAATTTCTTCTCGCCGGGCGCGGTGGCTCACGCCTGTAATCCTAGCTCTCTGGGAGGCCGAGGTGGGCGGATCGTTTGAGCTCAGGAGTTCGAGACCAGCCTGAGCAAGAGCGAGACCCCATCTCTACTAAAAATAGAAAGAATTACATGGACAGCTAAAAATATATATAGAAAAAATTAGCCGGGCATGGTGGTGCATGCCTGTAGTCCCAGCTACTCGGGAGGCTGAGACAGGAGGATCGCTTGAGCCCAGGAGTTTGAGGTTGCTGTGAGCTAGGCTGACGCCACGGCACTCATTCTAGCCTGGGCAACAGAGTGAGACTCTGTCTCAAAAAAAAAAAAAAAAAAAAAAAAATTTCTTCTCAATGATGGTAACTAGGATTATGTTTAGAAAGATCATCAGTATTTTAGGTCTAAGATGCAGTACCAATTTTAACCTTGACTAAAAATCTTCACCCTGGCATCAAAACAACACAGGACAGTGTCATGACTGCCCAACTTTTGTACTCATAATATAAAAGGGTGGAAGTCAGTCATGTTATGGTCTTTTTAAGTTGTACCTCTATTCATCCTCTCTGAAAAATAAAATTATAATAGAATTATAGTATTTAAACAAAAACCGAACGCTGACCAATTTCTGCATACATTTGTCATTTCTATCAGAGAAACAAGTTTCAGGGAATTGAAGAGTTATAATAAAAATCCAAAGCCTGAGATTGAGCAATTTAACTATTTTTAACGATAGTGAACAGTAAATATATGACCAGAAATATAAAATATTAACATCAAAGCCAAACACAGAAAGGCTCTGAAAGTACTAACAGCCTAAAGGAATGTAGTAGAGAGTTTAACAGACTATAAAGTTCACAAGAGAATATGACAAGAATCTAACACTTAAAATAATAAAAGCCAATCTTATATTTGTTTAACTCACTGAAAAATTCTCTGTAGTCTGGACAGCCGGAATCTAAGACTTCAGCAATGAAAATGTAATTAAGATATGCTAATATTGGACAAGCAAACATTAAGACCTGGGGATGTGGAAATGCCTTCCATACCACTCAGGTGGGCACTATGGGAACATGGAGGTAAGGGTTGGGGGGCGGTGGGGCGTTTGTATAGTGGGGTTGATGAACTACAGAAGTCCTGAAAAATGTTTCTGTTTTTAGAGAAGTCATAAATCAGAAAGCTTGGGGTAAGTTTCCATTAATGAAAACATCTCACAGACCTTGTCCTGGTCTGTATACTGAGAACAGGAACGTCTATTTCAGGGAAATTCTGTTAGCAAAATTCAGGAAAGTCAAGAAATCTGGTGCAGAAGGATTTGACAGCAGTTTCAAATAGAAACTTCATAGTGAACCTAAAAAAACTATCATGTTTCAGTGCAAAAACACCAACTCTACAGTCAGAAACTTCTAGTTTCCAATGTTGGCTCTGCCACTTTATAAGCTGTAAAAACTTGGGCAAGTTTCTTGTTTGCTCAAAGCCCAAGTGTTTTAAATCAAGAAAATACAGATATCTATCTCCCTCACATGATTGCTGTAAGGATTTGCTCATGTACATAAAGAACTAAACTCAGTGCTGAGCACATGGTAAGGCTTAACTAAATAGTACCAATTATTAAGAATAATTAGGATCACCTTTCCCAAAGGACCAGCAAATGCTGGCTGGGACTGGGAAGTAAATGTAGATTGTTTTTATAAGGGGAGCTGAAGACACATAAGAAAATCTATGGTGCTAATTAAAAGTGAGTAATGAGGCTATGATAGGTCTTCTCCAAAGACAGCCACCACCAATTCCTTCTCTCCCTGTATGAGCATGTCAGTCTCCCCTCCAAGAAGTGGAGTCCACTTTCCTTCCCGTGAATTTGGGTTGGCCCTTTAACTTGGGTGGAAATGACACTGTACCAGATCCAGTTCTATCTTTTAAGAGGCTTGGTGCTGCTGCTTTCCCTCTTAAACCCAGTTGCAACGTAACAAGTCTGACTAACCTGAGACTGCCATGTTGTCAGGAGGCCCAAGCTATCCACGTGAAAAGGACTAGCAGAGAAGCACCAAAGCATGAGACATTTGAGTGAAGCTTTCTTGGAACTTCCAGCTCACCAAAGACACCAACTGAATGCAATCAAGTAAGTAAACTCAGTTGACATCATAGGAGGCAGAAAAACAACCAGCTAAGTAAGCCCAATCAACCCACAGAATCATGAGGGAAAAAATTCTTTTTTTTTTTTTTAAGTTTTGGGCAATAGATAACTGAAACAAAGCCTAAATCTGCCAACTATCAACTGTATTTATCTGTAGCCTAAGACTGTCAGAAGCTGCTAATCAAACTGTCTTTCCTCTCTTAACTGATTATTATTGATGTGTGTATACTAGGAGCTGAGATTCTGGAAACAATTTTCTTTGCAAGACAACCCCAGATTCACTGGTTTGGGGCTACAAAAATGGACCCAGCCAGCGAAAGCAGCCACAACACTTCTAGTAGAGGGGCGATTTTTTCTTACCTACAGATGAAAGAATGTTCCTTTAAAAACTTTTTCTAACAGAGCCCATAGAAAAACAATTTGCAACTTATGTCTCACCTTCAGGAAATCTGAATTTATTACCCAAAGCCACTTTGCTAATATTTTTTTCTCTCCCAACATAGAACTGATATTTAAGACACAACCACAATCAGCCCTTTCAAATTCTTAACTTCGTTGGGATTTGATTTATGGTTTAAGAATATGTTAGACTCAGGGTTTTGTCCCCCACTTTTGTGAATAATAAATTAATTACTCTAACTAGTGGCCAGAGCTTTGACTCCAGGAAATGGTTCAAAAACACAAGATAATTCAGGAGACAGAGTCCTTCAAATACTTGACCTTCCCCATTGGGCTTTCTTTCCTTGGAGTAAAACCTTTCTTGGTCTTGAAATGAGTTGGCTGTCTTAGAATCACCTTCAACTGATTACGGAATATGAAAAAAATTTTTCGTCTCTTCCCACAAATTTTCTCCCTGCCCCATTTCCCACACACTGTGGCAGGAGATGGTATGAAGAATAATTCTGGGCATAAAAGCTTTTCAGGTCTTTAATAACATGAACTCCCCTCAATTAATTAGGTGAAAGTATTTCTCTGATTTGCTGGCTATGACCTTGCCCTTAATAGCCTTCAATGAAGTCACTGTGGCTTTCATTCTCTGCAGTTTCAAGACAGTTATTTACTGGTTTATTCCCTTTATTCTATCATTTATCTTCATAAAATAAAATAAGTTCTAAATTAAATAAATTTTAAAGAGCAGTTTCTAATAGCCAAGCCAGGAAGACTTAACTTTTGATCTCACCATGACCTGTTTTTACATTCAAAGTGGCATTCATTTTTATATACATCTTTTAAAGGGAGTGAAAGACATAGGCTTGGTTTGTACAATATAGAAGCCAAAAAAAGAAAATTAAGAGAAACTTTCACTAATTAACTATTTCATGGGAGCCAGTTATGTGCCAGTCATATCCCAAGTTGTGGAAATATAAAGATAAAACAGTGTCAAGACTTAGGATGTTCATGGATTAGCAGAGGGGCAAACCCTGAACAACAAGCTACATAAAATTCTACAAGAAAGGAAAATATGGCAACTTGAGAGGTGCTACCTGGGACAGGAATGAAGGACTGACTATGCACAGGTGAAGTTAGTCGGGGAGATGCAAGACAGAAGCCGAGAACCATCACGCATCTTCAGGAAATTTAAGAAGGAGTATGATGAGCAGGTCTCAGAAGGCAAGGATTAGTTTCCCTCAAGGTGTTGCAACAGATAAATACCACAAACTGGATGGTACCAGGAATTTCTTCTCTCACAGTTCTGGAGGCCAGAAGTCGTCCAAAATCCAGGTGTCAACAGGGTCGGTTCCTTCTGATGCTCTGCGGGAGAGCCTGGGTTGCCCTTCTCCTGGCTTCTGCTGATTGCTGCTAACTCTTGGCATTCCTTGGCTCATGGAGAGACCTCACTCCGATCTCTGCCTCTGTTGTCATGTGGCTGTCTCCCCTGTGTGTCTTCACATGGTCTTCTTACAGGAAGAGTCATGAGATGGAGGGCCCACCCTAACCCAGCATGACCTCGTCCTAATTACCCCCTTAAAGACCCCACTTCCACATAAGGTGACATTCAGAGGTTCCCCAGTGGATGTTGGGGGACACACTATTCAACCTAGTACAGAGGCCATGTTCCCAAATTTCAATCATCACACACCACTCTTCAAAATTATTGCATATACAAGCAACCCTCTCTTCTATTTTACTTCACTGTATTTTAAAATTTTATTAGGTCAGCTCTATTTTTTTTTACTTGTGTACATTTAAGAAGCAGCATCATAGCGCTCCTATAAATGGAAAATATTGCTTGCCATAACCATAAGGTATCCATAAAATATTGATCAGATTTTAATGAAAGTAGAATTTTAACAATGAAATACACAGCATAATAAAACTGATTGATTTATAAAAATGCATGCCCGGAAATAGACTCCTCAGCGATGAGTCTGGAGCTACTGCTATGCTGATCAGTTACAATAAAAGAGATTTGGCTCAACTTGACCTGGTTTAAAAAAATGAGGTTTCACATCGGTAGGACAATGCTCCCCCAGTGAGCACAGAAAATCCTGACTTATTTCACTTATTAATGTCCTCCAAGTCTATCTATCTTGTCGCCAATAGCAAGCTTCCCTTCATTTTCTTGTTTTTAAAGGTTGAATAATATTCCATTGCATGTATATGCCACAGTTTCTTCGAGCCAAACACGAAAAGAAAAATACTGCATGGTCTCACTTACTTGTGGAATCTAAAAAAACTGAATTCATAGAAGAAAAGAGTAGAATGGTAGTTCCCAGGGGCAGCTGGAGGCAGAAATGGGAGATGCTGGTCAAAGTGCCCAAAGCTTCAGTTATGCAAGATGCATAAGTTCTAGAGATCTAATGTACCATATGGGGACTATAGTTGATAATGTATTGCATATTTGAAATTTGTAAGACAGTAGATCTTAAGTGTTCTCACCATACACACACACATAGGAACTACATGAAGAGATGGATATGTTAATTAGCTTGACTGCAGTAATCAGTTCATTATGTACAGATATGTCACAACATCACACTGTATGCTGTAAATATGTACAATCTCAATTTTAAAACTTTCAGAGAAAGGAAATTCTGACTTCATGTGCACAGAATTGAAATGAGCCAAAGAAATTTAACCCCTTTCACAGATACAGTTGCACACTGAGAATCGATGCCTAATCGAAACAAAAATCTCTTCTGGACAACAGTCTTTGGCACCTGGACCTGTTCTATTTCGCAAGGTTTCAAGCATGTGGTGATAACAGAAAAATAATGGAAGAAAGATTCATATATATTCATCCCTGCCACACAATTCGAGAAAATCCTTGTGAGGACCTTCTAGCAAGTCTTTCAACTGTCTCCTCACAACTGTCAAAATAATGTTGAGTTCTTCATGTGGGTTATTTAGGTGGGTTCATAACCAGACCATCCAGAGGAGACTTTCAATATTGTTGAACAGGTGAATGAGGTTAAAGGGCCCACGGTATAACAATATTAATAAGTGCTACCATGTATTCTGCACTACTATGTTCAGGCACTGCGTGAAGCTATTAATATGCATTTGTTCATTTAACTCTCGAGACAACCCCAAAGTAGCTACTATTATTACCTGCATCCTAGAGCGGGGGAAACTGAGGCTCAGAGAGGTGATGAGATGTGGCTGAAGCTTACGCTGCCCAGAAGGAGAAGAGTCACAACTCCAGTCCAGGTGGGTCAGCTTCTAGCACCTGTGCCGTCATGAAGATGGGAACCAGAACTGGGAGCTACATCCCTGTCTCACTTTGCCTGCAACACAAGGTCCTCAGATTGCAGCACTGGCCTCAGGCATCAGGCCAGGGGTGCTTCTGCCTGGGAAACCCACGAGGGATGAGTGGCCAGTGGAAGCTGGTGGAGGGAGGGGGAGTGGAGGAGAAGGCTGGGTCTCCGAGCATGGATGGAAGTAAGTGCCTAAACTGCAACCATTCCCAATGGACCTGATAATACAGAGGCTCTCCCTGCTCCCTTCCTAAACCCACCTTTTCCTCCACACCTGCACCCCTAACGTGGCTCTGGGCAACCCCGCAGGTCCATTCCAATAATGCCTAATTCCTCCCAAGTGCCAGGCGAAGCACAAGCAGAGAAACCCTGCTGTATGCAATGAGGCCCCATCAAAGGTTTTTAAGTAGGGAAGTGGCCTGATTGAATTCGCCTTTAAGAAATAGGGAGTATGGGGGTCTTCAGGCAAAGCGATCAGTCACAAGCTGCTATCATAATAATCCTTTTGGGAGACCACGGAGGCTCAGACCGGGGAAGTGGCAGGGGAATGGAGAGGAAAAAGCAGACTCGAAAGCCCAGCGGTATAGTGGTGGGATGGCCGTGAGCGGGGGGCATGAGTCCCAGGGATGCAGGTTTCCAGCCTGAGCAACTGGGTGGATGCTGACGCCATTCAAAGCAGGAAGGTGGAAAGGAAGAGGTGTGTGTGAGAGAAAATCATTCTCCTGGTTTTGGAGGCAGTGCCCAGCTTGTTAGAAATGACCATGGAGCAGCTGGAGCCCAGGAACAGCTCTGCCCCCGAGATAGCAATGATAACCAAAGCCCTGGAAACACACACGCTCACACAGCGGTGGCACAAAGAGCAAGGAGAGTCCCAGGGACGGGAAACTTGGAAACAACAGCCTTAAAGAAAGAGGAGAGGAACAATGGGAGCATGAAGGCGAGTGGTCAGAAGGGAAGTGGACGTGGAGAGCAAGGCCTCTCTCAGAGGCCAAGGGGCACAGAATCTTCAAGGAGGCTGTGAGCACTGAGATGAAATACCGCCCTGAGAAATCAAGGAGGTTAAGAATCAAGAGAAGCCCTGTGATTTAGCCAGCGGGGGGTTATTTGTGACCTTGAGACGGGTCATACTCGGCAGAATACAAAGTCAAAGCCCAAACACAGGGGGATGCGGCGTAAATAGGAAGAGAAATGAATGGGGCAGGGACAGATGAGTGTTCCAAGAGTTTTAGCAGGAAAAAGGGTGAAAAATCAGAAGACTTAAAATTAGAGCCGGCTTGGTGGGGACAGGGGGCTGTCTGCTCGTTGTATTTTCAATTTAGAGTCAGAGCAGAAAGGAAAAAAGCCACCAAAGAAGGGGAAGAGGCTCAAAGCAAGAAAGGAAGAGGAATGATTTCTGGAGAAAGATCCAAAATCAGAAAATAGGATGGGGGGACAGTTGACAGAGGGAGGGGCACCCCTCTTGTGAAGCAGCAGGTGATGGAATAACTAAAGAAGAAAACAGGCAGGATTTGGGGCAAAGGAGTTGAAGGCAGGCAATAGAAGGTGAAGGAAACTATGGACAAAGTGTAAATTGCTGTCAGTTTCAGAACAGCGAAACAAACCATGCCAGAGAGGATTAATATCACTTCCTACTCCAGATTGGCGAGGTCAAGACTCGGATGGAGAAATTTCTGTAGTTAATTAACTTACATAATAGTGAGGACCTGTGTGATGAGCTGGAGAAACCGAAGTCTTTAAAATGGCTTAGATGTGCCACAGCCCGACCCAGATGGAGCCTCGGGTTAGCTCCATGCATGGGAGAGAAGTTTCCCAAACACCAGTGGCTTTAACTCACTGACATGTCATTTACCAATAACTTTTAAAACTCTCTACTTTCCCGTCACTTTGCTTGCAATCAGTTAAGAAGAACTGATTGCATCTCGGTTCATTCCGCTGGTTAAGAGATCCGGAGGCAACCACTGATTTTCATTTTTATCACTGCCTTTTTAAGCTTGATTTAAACACGTTCTGTCTATGGCTCCATTGTTTTAAAGAAACTCCTTGTGCTTCCCGGTTTTTAATCAGTCTTTCTTTTTAATACCTGTCATTACTCATGGACTTCTGAAGCCTCCTGCTTTGTGCCTGAGAAAAGTTGGGGGATGAGATTTTATTTTCCTTTCTAAGTTTTATCCTCTGCAGCTAACGACATCAAGGAAATTTGAACTTTGTGTTTTTATGAGGTTTCTTGCAAAGCCTGTTGACCGTGCAGCTGGTGGTTTGGTTATAAGTTAAGGATTTGTGGTACTTTGTAAAAACACATAATTGTGAGATCAACCAATACCTGAAAGAAGAGTTGCAGAGTGAACATAAAGTGACAAATCCGATATACGATTCAGGAAGCTTCTTTCCCTGGGCAGTTTCGTTCGTAAATGCATAAAATCAACTTACTCATTAATCACAAGTAAAAGTTAAACATACAAATGTGAAGTCTCAATCCTCAAGGAGTTTACAAGCCCCCCCTCCTTATGTACACGTGTGTGTACACACACACACACACACACACGTGACTTTTGTGCAAGTGCCTGGGATTCTTGCCACAGGACCACACCTGAAGTCCCTGGGGAAGTAATTCCATGGGCAGCGGCCCTCAACCAATGACCAGTGAAATACGGTGGCGAGATAGCACAGATTCCTTGTCCCTCAGGCAGGACACATCTGGGCATGTGCTCAACACTTTCTCCAAATACTCACCAGCCACCTGCTCATTAAGTCACCTTGACTGACGTCCTTCCCTCCCCTGTCTCACTTCCCCACTCCCTTCCTGCAGCTTCATGGAAATCACTTTCCAAATACCTACACTCAGTGTTGTCGATACAAGATGGCTTCAAAAGAACTGTCACCACGTTAGTGATGGCAGCAAATTATTAGATACAGTTGCAAAATCTAATTAACCAGACCCTCTGCTACTGGCCAATATTAGTAACTTTGTGGTTCCTTTCATTATCTTCTATGCAAAAGAGAAGAAACTTTGGGGGATAGGGAGAAATAGCCTTAACTTTTATGGATACCATATATGAAACTGTCTTAGGGTTCAGTCAAGAAAATAGAGACCATGCCAGGTGTTTTAATAGAGGATATTTTATATAGGGAACTAATTTTAAAGGGACTGGGAAAACCAAATGGTCAAAGAGAGGAACAAGATTTGCAACAAAAAGAAATCATTATCCAGTTTCTCAAAAAGTTAAATGTGGAGTTACCATATGAGCCAGCAATTCTATTCGTAGGTATATATCCAAGGAATTGAAAACACAGGTTCACACAAAAACGTGTACATGAATGTTCATAGCAGCATCATTCATAATAGCCAAAAAGTGGAAACAACCCAAATGTCTACCAACTGGTGAAAGAATGGATAAACAAAATGTGATATATCCATACCATGGAATATCATTCAGCCATAAAAATAAAGTATGACATGTGCTACAACATGGATGAGGCTTGAAGATTTTATGCTAAGTAAAAGATGCTAGTCACAAAAGGCCACGTATTGTATAATTCTATTTGCATGAAGTGTGTATAATAGGCAAATCTGTAGTGACAGAAAGTGGATTAGTGGCTTCCAGGGGCTGTGGGGAGGACACAATGAGGAATGGCTGCTAGTGGGTACAGGGTTTGGGGGGTGATAAAAATGCTCTGGAATGAGATAGTGGTGATGGTTGTACAAGTTTGTGAATGTACTAAAAACCACTGGATTGTAAACTTTAAAGGGTGAATTTTCTTGAATCTGAATTCTATCTCCATAGGAAAGGAGGGAAGGAAGAAGGAAAGAAAGGAGCCACTATCACCCCCTGGGCAAGAGGAACAAAGGGATGAGGGGGTTTTATCAGAGCCCAAGAGCTAGGGCCCCTAGCAGAAACTGGAGCCACTGCAGAAGGAGCTTGGCATGGGACCTGGCCCCAGGGAAGTGAAGCGGACAGGAAGTAAAATAGAAGGAGACAGGAACATGTGCCCTGGCTTCTCCCTTCCTCCTGCCCACCATTCTCTTGCCGTTGTTCGATCCTTGCTGGAAAGCAGTTAGCAAGGGAACCTGAGAAATATCGGTTGCAAGTGTTGGCCCTAGAATACAGAGAAGAGCAATGAAGAGCAGGGTATTAGTCTGAGAACAAACAGGCTAAGAGAACGCCATCACCTCAAACATAAACTTTTTCCCAGTTAGGATTATTAATACAACTTAGTCAACACAATGGGTAGTATTACTTATGAAAACTTAACACAAGCCCTCAATGAATGCTTTTTTGGAGATAATGGAGGAATAAGAGGAGGAAGAAGGAGATAGTAATTTCAGTAGTAGTTATAACATTAAAGTGGGAAAGCAAGCCTTCCGTTAAGCCAAATGGGCACTCTCATTGGGCCTTCCATTCCACAAATATTATTGAGCACCCTAGGGACACAGTGTAAGTGACACTATCCTCGCTCTCAAGGAGATCATTTAAGGAACTCTCACTCTATGGAAGGAAAAAAAAAATATTAACCAGGCCTATTTAATATAAATCAAAAATTGAGGAATCATACCAGAATGGGAAGCATTTATTTAATATGTAAATTTCAATAGCACCTCTCTACCAAATACCTTTAATAGCTTAAAACTGTAATAGAAGGGCATCCTTTGGAAGGGTACCAAAGAATCCTCCATTCTCACCAATTTTTAATGTCTAAACACCATTACCTCTGGGACTCCTGCAGTTTTCTTAAACTGTATTCCCACACACCTCTCTCCTGTTAACATAATTGTTACTCACTTTGGTACACTGCAAGGAATATTCACTTAAACGCAGAACACCACTAGTAGCTTAAATTTCCCAATGAGAACAACAGGGGGGAAATGAAGTCAAATTGTGACTAATCCAGGTTTCCATAAACCTTTCAGGACAGTTCACAGCTCCAAGCAGATATGGCTCCCAACTGACTCTTGACACTCAAACGGCCATCTGCGACATTACTCTGACATCTGCGAGCTGTTGCACCTTCCTGTTAATTTCATCCCTAGAAAGAGTGTTAGAGAAGAAAAGCCCTCATAGACGTTAATACAAATTGAGTCTAGATTCCTGCTGACTATACGAATGCCTTTAATCTAGGGTATATGTCATACCTTAAAGAAATCCTAAAACAGAATTATTAAAGATGTTTTTCTTTAAAAAAAAAAAAAAAAAAAAAAAGTCCAGAGGTTCTTTTTCCTTCATGTAAGCAAGCAAATCACAAAAGCAAATTTCCTCCTTTTGCTTAAGGCCAAAACAATGTCAAATAAAATAAAGCAAAAGATAAACACATACCTCTGAGGCCATACTTTCCTCATTTCCACCTTTCCTCTTAGATAATGCTCAGTATTAACACAGCTTGGGAAGGGATGAGGTGACCAGAATTGGGCAGGGGCAATGGATAGAATTTAGCAAAAGAGCAAATGAGGCTACTAACCCATTGCAAGCTTAAGCAGATGTTTCCAAGGATAAAACATTTCTAAACGAATCCATAAATGACAAAGAACCAAGTCACCATAATATATTAAAGTCAGACTTTTCAATAGTTTATTAAATATATCATTTATTTGAGGCTGTAACTGGTGGCAACTGTGGAAAAAGGGAAAAAAGGAAATATTTCATTTCCTCCTCCTGAGCTTCCCATCTGCAGAAAGTACCTAGAAACCAGCCGCTCAGAAGTCTGGGAAATGTAGTCGGTGCAAGCTCAGCTCTAGCATCCCAGGGGGGTTTTCTCTATAGTTTCTGGACGCTAGTGTTTTGTCAGATTCTGTGTTATAAATATCTTCTCCAACTATAGAGATCTTTTTGTTTGTTGCTGTTATTTTTCTCTCCGTGTGCTAGCTTTTGGTGAATTCTCAATTTTAATGCTGACAAAGTCATAAGTCTTCCTCTGTGCTTAAGGTTTGTGGGTCATGTCTAAGAAATCCTCCCCTACCTCAAGGTCATGAAAATAATCTCCTATATTATTTTCCGAAAGCTTTATTGTTCAAAACCTATAGCTTAAAGATTTATTAAGGTCTTTAATGCACCTGATACTGATGTCTGTGTATTGTATAAGGTAGGGGTACAATTTTATTTATTTTTTCCATATGCATACCTCAATGTCCCAGCACCATGGTCCACAGAATCTTCCCTCCTCTGACCTGCAGCAACGCATCTGTCATGTATCAGATGCCCTTCAATGAGTGGATCTCTCTGTCTGGGCTACCTCTGCTATCCTGCTGCTCTATGTCTATAACACCACCAAAGCATCTCAGTGACTATAGCTTTGTAAATCTTGATCTTGGTAGGCAACTTCCTGAACTTTATCCTCTTTCCCCTAAGAATACTAGCATTATTCCCGGTCCCTTGTATTGCCATATATACTTTTTAAGTAGCTGATCAACTTTCACAAAAGAATAATAAATCCTGTATGGATTCTAAACAGAATTGTATTGAATCTAAATCAATTAGAGAATTGACATCTTTACAATACTGAACCTTCTGATCCATAAGCAGAGCTTATCTCTCCATTTAGTTAGGTCTTCTTTAATATCTCCCAATAAAATTTTATACTTTTATCCATAAAGGTCTTGCATCTTTTTTTTTGTTACATTTCTTCCTCAGTGCTTCATATCTTTATGCTATTACAAGCATCTTTTTTATTCATTTGCTAAATGTTTGTTGCTGGCATGGAGAAATGCAATTGATTTTTGTTTATTGATTTTGTATTTAACCACCTTTCTAAACTCACTTATTAATCCTAATAAATTATCTGTGGATTCCTTTGTGTTTTCCACACAATCGTATCATCTGTAAATAGTGACCATTTTCTTCCCTCCCCATTCAGTCCTGATATGTTTTATTCTTCTTTTTCTTCACTGTACTGGTGAAAACTTTTAACAGACTATTGAATACAAGTAAATCTAGGGGGTGGAGGTGGGGTGAGGGAAGAAAAACTACTCATCAGGTGCAATGTACACTATTTAGGTGATGGGTTAACTAAAAACCCAGACTATCATCACTCTATAATTCATCCATGTAACCAAAAACCACTTGTACCCCTAAACCTATCAAAATATAAACTTAAATTTTTTTAATTTTGAAAATTAAAAAAAATTTTTTTTAAGTCACTACAGAAACATTCTTGTCTTTTGCTAATCTCAAATGTAAGACTTCAAAGTTTTACCATGAAGTATGAAACTTACTTATTTTTACAAATCCTTGTCCAATTTAAGGAATTTCTCTTTTGGTCTCAGTCTGCTAAGAGTATTTCCTAATTGTACGGTGAATTTCATCAAATGCTTTGTATCTATTATGGTGATCACCATCTATTATGGTGATCACTTGATTCTCTTTTAATTTACTAATATGGTAAATAACATTAATTGATTTTCTAAAGCTGAACCAACCTTATATTCCTGGGACAACACAGCTTGCCTACAATTCTTTACCCTTTATATATATTACAGGTTGTGGCATTGCTAATATTTTGTACAGGATTTTTCATGTATTTTCATTGTAATATTGGTCTATAATTCTTTCTTACATTACCTATGTCAGGTTTTGGTATCAAAGATATATTAATCTTTTTTCAATGCTCTGGAATAGAGTAAGTTTGGAATTATTTTTCCTTGAATATTTATAGATTTTGCTGGGATTGGAGTTTTCTTTCTGGAAATATTTTTGAGTGTGCATTAAATTTTTTAACGGTTTTGTTATTACCCGAGTTTTTTATTTGTTCTTGAGTCCATTTTGATAGGTTGTATTTTTCTAAGATTTTGTCCATTTTTTAATAACTTTCAAAGTTATGGCCTGAAGTTTATCATTATGGCCTCTTGTCACTGTAATATTCAGAACATCTATAGTAAAGTTTTCTTTCTCAATCTGGATAATGATTACTATTTCTTGGTCAATCTCACTAGAGTATTATCAGTTATACATGGTGAGGATTCATCTCGGTTGGGCTTCACCTTCATACCACTAGTCACATGGCAGATGGTTTCCTTGCCAGAAATATCAGTGACATGGCCAAAGCGTCACTGAAGGATGCAAAGATGTGGCAGACACCAAATAAATTCTCTCCTTCAGCCACCTGAGGGTCAAGTCTGAAGACCTGTTCTTCCTTTTACTTCTCCTTTTGAGGTCCCATATCTGCTCATCATCTCCAGACTATACATAAGCTAGGGCCACATGCCTGGACTTGGTCTTTTACACCTGTTTCTGTAACCTGGTCCTGTGCTTTGACATTTAATACCTGACTCTGGCTTCTTCACTGATCCAGTCATCTATTTGGCCTCCCGGCTTTGGCCTATGAACCTTGGATTTCTGATCAACCCTTAATAAGCACACTCCCGACTTCAGCATCACCCACTGCTTTGGGAATAGTAGACAATCCGCCAACCAGCCTTGCCCTATGGATCTCCCGTCAGCCAGCTCAGCTTTCTCAAAAACCTTTATTCCTTCCTTTGCTTTCCCACCCCCGCACAGCTAATTTTGCCCCACGACCCAGAGACAGATACTCAGAAAATTTGTTAGCTAAAGCTCATTACCCCAGATGAATTTCACATTCTGATTCTATATTCTATTAAGATACAAAATATTTTGTGATCCTCCTTCATATAATTATATTCCTTTAAAAAACTTAATAATGTTTTCTTCAAAATGAGATACAATATGTTGGAAATACCACTGACATTAATTATATTTCTGTGGATGATAACCATTCAAGTCGACTCAACTGAATGAAAACATTGGGAGTAGCAGATCAACGACACAATAGAAAGAGAAACATAAACCATAATCTTTCTGTTGATATAAAAGGAAAGCTAGACAATTGCTTTTCTTCCAATTTAGGACAAGTCTACAATACCACAAAATAAAGTAAAAGGCTATGCAACTACCCAGGTAAAACATACGCAACAAAGAAAGAGAGGGAAAAAAAATCACCAAGACTTCATTCCCCTTAACTCCTCATAAAATCTGATAAATTGAATATCCAGGGAATTAACATAAACATGGAAACTGATCAGAAAATAACAATTATATAAGATAATGGGTGAAGCTGTCATTTCCGAAGAGAAAATTAACTAGAGGGCAGAGAAAATAAGGTCACAAAGAGCACAGAGAAGGTATAAAGAATTACTTGAACCCAGTAGGAAATTATTCTAAAAAATAAACAGGACTTTTTCCAAGAACCAAAAAATACAAAGCATAATATAAATGTTCTGTGTCCTTTTCAAGAAATGGCTTTCGGTCTTTTTATTCTTTTAATGGCTTCTACTTTCTATTCACTCAAAATTACTCATACAAAATCCTCTTCATATGGGGTTGTTAATAATGTTGTCCATCTACAAGCAAAAACCTCCACATACAAATATACGCATTTGGCATTTCCTCCTGTTCTTTGTTGGATACCTTGTGTAGATAGAAGTCTTGATGCTACACTGCTGGGCTCTAACACCAAGGAATATCTTTGTTCACGTACATTTTCCTTTTACTTCTTCTTTGAGATAGACAGTAAAATATGCTGGAACTACTATGGTTTAAGTTTGTTTGAAATGATGTAACAAAGACAGATGTGAAAAGTTGGAAATAGCCGTGTTAATTAAGAAACATATCAATGTAAAGAATTGGTCCTACAACCTACAGAGATACAAAAATAATACCATTTACCACTCTGTTTCACCCTGAATTTTTAAAGGGTTGTATTAAAAATATTGATCAAAGGCCGCTACCTGTTCTTCTTTGGTATTGTATCAACCTTCTGCATAGAAAACTATTGCTGAACATGTGGCTTCCTGTACCCTTACAGGATTCCGAGACTGAGATTTACTGATGCATTTGTTAAGCTGAATATGCATGCATGTAATTCATATGATGAGATTTAGCACTTGTTGAAACAAAGCATAGCTTTCTTTCTGCAAGTGCTAACCTAAGAACCTCTGAATATGTGAAGTTTTCTTCACTTTCACTGGCCTTCCTCTTAGGGAGATTTCTGCTCCTCTTTTTGCCTGGGTCCTACAGTAAATTAAGAAAGGAGTGAGGGCAGGGGGACACACACCACCAACTCAGCTAGTAAATCAGAACGTGGTGCAAACTCTACCAAGAGGGACACCTCTTTCCCATATCCCAGTCAACATTTTTCTATGCAGAAGGTTGAGGCAATAACTATAACATGTACTTTGTTATCTGGAATGCAAGACTTTCAAGTTTATCATTCTTCAAAATTTGGTTATTTCTGGCCCTTTGTATAGCTCTATGAATTCCAGAATCAGCTTGTCATTTTCCACAGGTAATTCTGTGTTTAACATTTTTGGGAACTGCCACACTGTTTTCCAAAGCAACATTTTACGTTCCCATCAACAATGTATGAGGGAACCAATTTCTCAATATCTTCATCAACATTTGTTATTGTCCTTTTTCTTTGTTATAGCAACTCTAGTGGGCATGAAGTAGTATCTCATTGTGATTTTTATTTGCATTTCCCTAATGACTAATGATGTGTTTATTGGCCATTTGTGTGTCTTGTTCGGAGAAATGTCTATTCAAGTTATTTGCCGATTTTCAATTGGGTTATTTGTCTTTTTATTGTGGAGATATAAGAGTTCTTTATGTAATCTGGATACTGGACCCTTAATAGATATATGATTTGCTAATATTTTCCCTCTATGTGTGGTTTGTCTTCTCACTTTCTTGATAGTATCCTCTGAAATGCAGAAGTGTTTATCTTTGATGAAATCAAATTTATCTTTTTTTTTTCTTGTTTCTTTGTGCTTTAAATTTCACATCTAAAAAAACCATCCAAGGTCATGAAGATTTACGCTTATGTTTTAAGAGTTTTATAGTTTTAGCTCTTACATTTAGGTTTTTGATCCATTTTGAGTTAATTTTTATATATTGTAAGGTAGGCATCCTATGTCATTCTTCTGTGTGCAGATATAAAAAAAAAGATCAGAAAAGACATACTGATAGAATGATAAATACAGCACAGGAAACTTTGGGTTATGGGTAAAACAGAATAAATAATCCCACTGGAGAAGCTAAAGATATCAACATTTTCGCTATTCTGTTGAAAGATGGTCAATTTAAACATGATTCACAATTAGTGATTTTAAACTAATTTTTGTGGAATTTCTGATATTATAAATGTGAAATAACCATAACACACATCCTTTTCAAGTGCACAAGGAAAATTCACCAAGACAGACATGGTGGATCATAAATCTAGTCTCAATAAATATCTAAAAATTGAAATCACACACTATCTATTGTCTGACCACAAAAGAATTATATTAAAAATCAATAACAAATAGATATTCAGAATATCCCCTCAAATATTTGGAAGTTCAACAGTAGAGCTGTGAAGAACCAGTGGCCAAACAAGAAATAGTAAGATGAGAAAATAAATACACAGCCTATCAAAATTATGAGATGCCGGCTTCCTAATGTTTAAAGGGAATTTTTTAACTTTAAATGCCTACATTTAAAAATAGAGAAAAATGTAAAGTCAATAATCTAAGCTTGATGTTGAGAAGCTAAAAAAAAGTAGGTAAAATAAAACCCACAATAAGCGGAGGATGGAAAAATGTCAGAATAGAAATCAATGAAATAAAACCTATCAGACTAACAGCAGAGTTCTCAGCAAAAACTTTACAAGCAAGAAGGGATTGGGGGTCCTATCTTTAGTCTTTTTAAACAAAGAAACTGCTAGCCAAGAATTTCACATCCTGCAAAACTAAGTTTCATGAATGAAGAAGAAATAAAGCCGTTCCCAGATAAGCAAATGCTGAGGGAATGTGTCACAATGACATCAGCCCTATAAGAAATGCTCAAAAACAGTGAACAAAAGTCAGTACTTAACAATATGAAAACACTCAAAAGTATAAAATTCACAGGCCCTATAAAACAGTAACACAATGGAGAATACAAAGCAACTAGGTGACAATCAATATGATGCCTGGAACAGTATCTCACATATCAATATTAACTTCAAATGTAAATAGTCTCAGTGCCCCACTTAAAAGATATAGATAGGTAAATATATTAAAAAAACACAGTCCAAATATCTGCTGCCTTCAAGACATGCACTTGTAAAGATTCTCACAGACTCAAGGTAAAAGGGTGGAAAAAATATTCCTTGCAAATGGAAACCAAAAGCTAGCAGAAGTAGCTATTCTTTTATCAGATAAAATAGACTTTAAATCACCAACAGAAAAAAAAAAAAGGCAAACAAGGTCATTACATAATAATAAAGGGATTAATTCAACAAGAAGATGTAACAATCCTAAATATCTATACACCTAAAACCAGTGGTCCCAGATTCATCAAACAAATACTGCTAGACATAAAAAAAGAGATAAATGCCAATAGAATACTAGTGGGAGACTTCAGCACTTGACTGACAGCACTAGCTAGATCATTGAGGCAGAAAGTCAACAAAGCAACATTGGACTTAAACTGGACTGTAGAACAAATGAACCTAGCAGACATTTATAGAACATTCTACCCAAAGACTGCAGTATATACATTCTTCTCATCAGCATATGGAACATTTATTTAAAAAGGTTCAATTAATCCAGAAGGATTAAGAAGAAAAGAAAAAAAGACAAATGGGACAAACAGCCAGATGACAGATTTAAGCCTAACCAAATCAATAATCACATTAAATATAAATGGTTTAAACACCCCAATTAAAAGGCAAAGATTATCAGATTGGATACAAAAAAGCAAGACCTAACTGTAGTCTACCTATAAAAACACACTGGAAATACAAAGTCACACATAGGTTAAAAATAAAAGGATGGAAAAAGATACACCAAGCTAGAATGATGATGATATTATCAAAGAAGATTTCAGAATAAAGAATATCATAGATCTCTGGGGATCAGCTTATCAAGACAACATAATAATCCTAAACTTTTATTCACCTAATAACACAGCTTTAAAGTACATGAAACAAAAACATAGAACTGCAAGGAGAAACAGACAAACCCACAATTATAGTTAGAGATTTCAATACCCAGCTCTCAATAATTGAGAGAACAAGTAAACAGAAAATCAGTAAGGATACAGAAGACTTGAACAACACAATCAACTAGCATGTCACAACCATGTACATTCTTTTCAAGGGTGACCACATTTGGGGGCATAAAACAAATCTAAATAAAGTTAAAAGAATTCAAGTCATACAAAGTATATTCTCTGACCACAGTGAAAAGGCATTAAAAGGAACACACAAAAACAGGATGGTACGGGTTAGTTGTAACAGGAAGTTCAACATCACTTAGCCTGACATAGGTCCAAGTATAAGTTAGCAGTGCGTGTTGTGCAATGCTGTACCTGTATATGACAGACCAATATTTGTCTCCCCAAGCCCCTACTTCTAAAGACCATTTTTCACTCTTGCCCTCAACCCCCTGACACTTCAAGCTTGCAGTTGGGTTCTTCTCAGGGTCTGTTCCTCTTAGAAGGAAAGGAAGACATTTCTTTCATGTGCTAGTTGGCTCTCCTCATAGTTCAATTTGTCTATAGTATAATTTGCAAAAAACCTTTCCAAGTTTCTGAATGTCGGTAGCATTGTAGCCTAGTTTCAGCACTAGCGCACCTTTTTCTCTAATTTTACATTCCTTTGGTTGTTTCAATGAGAATTTAAAATGAGTAGCTAAATGCATATGCTCAAATCACTTCCTTAAGTCATAACTCACATGTCTTTTCTAATAAATAGGGGTTTTTTTACTGTCAAAGCACCAAGAAATATAGAATTTCACAAACTTTTCCTGGCTCATGAAACTGCATATTTAGTTTTTTCTTTAATTACCTCCAAAAATATAGCTGAAGTAAAAAGGCCTTCCAATATATCTGTACCAGAAAAAAATATACCCATAGAGTTAATAGGCATATTCTTCCTACATTGCCTTAATAAAAATGGAACTGAAGGTTTTTAGAACCATATTATTGTCTGGGAAGCTGAAAGGTAAAGAAAGAGACTTAGAGGAAAAGGAGGGAAAAAAGGATGAAATTAGTGACAGACCAAATAGCTAAAGTGCTTGTTCAATCACAGCCATAAAACGTGTGCAAACGCTCACACACACACACACACAGACTACTTCTTTATTAAAATGCATAAAGCAGCCAGAAGCAGGAGCACCAATAAATTCTTCTGTATAAGCAGAATTTTTTAATGGCTCCCTGAACACTAATAACCACTGCTCTCTTATGTGTATTTGACTCTGTTTAACCTTTTTCTGGTGCTTTTTAACTTCTCTAAGTCAGGTACTAATATGGAACTAATGTGGGGTTTATTTTCCCTACAGGAATAGCAAAAAGAGCAGTGCACATTATCGTAATCATACAAGTCCTCCTAGCAACGGTAGGACTTTAGATCAAAGCCCATACATTATAGCCCAGGAAAAGAATTTAATAACAATCGCAAGGCTAAGCAATCTTGTTTTTAAACATCAGATATTTTATTGAATATTAGTCATGGAAAAAAATACTCTTGGCAAGCGAGTGACCCAGCAGGAGAAAGTACGGACATCCTTTCAGTCCTGGCTAAGTTGCTGTTGGCCTCTGCTACAAGGATGGCCATGTAATGACCGACCATCACAGCCTGACATTGATGAAGGATGGCTAGAAACGTGAACCCGTTTTATCTTTGGAAGATGAATTTTTAGGTGCTTTTCACTGCTGGAAATAATAAAATGTAAGTGGAGGGGGTAGGGACAATGTCACATTTCTGATCACATCAAGCGTGCACCTCAATATTCCAGGTTCATTGTGAGCTGCTAACTTGAAATGTATTAAAACATATCCTAGACTCAGCATTTCTGCCTCTTTCATTTAAGGGGTGTGTGTGTGTGTGTGTGTGTGCGTGTTTATGATTCTTCTCTCTCAAGGTACCTTGGAGATGCAGCAAACACTTCCACAGTGGAAACGAAAAAGATGCATCAAGATTTTTTCCCCCTGACTTTTAGCTGCTGGATACTTTTCAATTCTTTTATTTTTCAAATACAGAGGTCACCCCAGCCTCCTGACAGTGCAGTGCAGTTGTGCTCCAGCTGCATTAATCCACGTCCTGCTGAGCTTCTACAGAAAGAGGAATTCATTTGACGCCAGCAGGGAGAAGACAAGGGAAAAATTAAGAGAGAATGAATAAATATATAATTTAACAAAAGAGAACAGCAAGAACAAAGCAAATGACTATATGTGGCTATGGATAAATGGGGGGCCCTGAGTAAAACTGTATAGAAAGAGGGGTACCAGGAACCAACATACAGTCTTAAAAAAATGAGATTTTATGGGTATTTGGTGAAATGTAGCTACTGCAGGCTTTTATCTGGGTCCGATTTAAATACCACCTTGAAATAAGAACTGGATTCATCACTTCTCTCAGCTGAATAAGGACATACCTACTGAGCAGTCTATAGCAGTAAAATTCATTGTTTCCACTATGAGCCCAGTTTTCTCCTCAAAGCTGTAGTCAAACACGTGACTGAGCCAGTACGGTTTTAAACCATCCCTCTGACACCCTCAATACATTCTTCATATTTAGAAATGCAGAATGTTTGCACTTATAATTATTTTCAGGTACAGGAACACATAGACAGATGAACTTGGGTAATATTTACCTCTTTTGTCTAAAGCTAGCTGGGAACACTAAAATACCCTCTCCTAAGATACATATCTGCAAGAGGAAAAGTTGAAACACATTTCCTTTTGATTTATAAGATAGCTAGAATATCTGGAACAAGCAGATTTGCCTGGTAAATAAATACTGAAATACCGCTAAGGCAATTTTGCAAATACAGCCTTAAAGAGATCATTTACAACATGATATTCAAGAAAGAACTTGGAACAATAGCATTCAGCATGATGCAATTAAAAAGATGCAGGGATATGGCTGATTAGCCAATACGATTTTAACATATAGATCTCCTTTTCCTTAAATCATATTTATATAGTAAAAACTTACAGTAAAGCAACATATTAATTTTATGAATAACTCCCCTGCAATGGTGATTTAATTTCTATGACCTTTCCTTTCTCCTACCCATTCTCTAAAGAGACCAACAGCAGAAAGTAAAAGGTAGGAAGATCTGAATTTTGTAGAAACTACTCGTGTAATTCTCTTGGTAACAGTTAATAGCTGTCAATATAGTTCTAGGTCAACTTTAATTGGGACGATGGCCTTCACGTCTGAGAATTCAACTATGTGCGAGGCACTGATTTTGAATGGGATTTTATTATCCCTGGTTTATAGATGAAGAAACTGAGGCTTGGAGAAGTTAATGACTTTTTTAAGATCACATGACCCATAGCCAAGATTTGAATGGAGACCAGTCTAACTTCAGAGATTATCTTCTCAACCACTCACTTACTGCCTCCCCGATGCTGACGCATTCTAAGCCAAGATATGGGTGTATATGATTCCTACTCACAAGTGTTCCAATATTAATGTAAAACTCTATATCCTCTGTGCATTCCAGAGTCTGTGTTCATCTAAAAAATCCCAAGGGTCAGTGTGCCACAAAGCCTAATTTAGAGTATCATATTTTCAGTTTGACCACAAATACCTTCCAACCATTGAGATTTTCACTTTCACGTTATACCTCGAAAATAATCATGGATAGCATCAGCTTCAAAAATGAAGAACACTAACTATAGAAATCTACATGAGCCATTTTCTTTGAGGAAAAAAACTTTTTAAAATTTTTGTCTACCACTTAGCTGTGTGCATTTTTCAAAATAACGAAACTCTTTCAACTCCTGCGATGGTAATTCTGCATTCCTTCTTAAACGGCCCCGCTTTTACAAAGAGCAGACAGGGTTCCCAGTTCCACACAGCAATAATAGTGATAATAATACCTTGTGTTTCTATAGAGCCTTTTCTCCAAGGAGCTCCACGTTATTGGATTAACTCCACCAGTTTCCCTTGCCAACACAATTCCAAATATAATATTACCTTTTATTACTGTGCATTATAAGGACCGAAAAAGCATTTGAAGTGCAAATAGTATGCTAAAGAATCAACAAATACAGATTATCCCTAATGCAAACACATTTCAAGAAAAACGTACATATTTTAACACATAGTCAGGCCCATTATTAGGACAATTCTTAATTTTTTTTTTTTTGACCTTAAACTGAATTATTTTTCCACGGCTAATGGTTACCAGTCAAGTTTTAGCTATTTGACTGTTTGATTAAAGCATAAGGAGATCATCAATTTGGCATTTTTGTACCCATATGTATTATAAAATTGAATCTTGAGTAAGATTTCTGAATGTAGACAAGCTCTTTTCTCTTTTAATTCATTGGCATCTTAAGAAAATACCCTGTATAAAGGGGGAAAAAATCCAAGATATCTATACACTCAGAGGCAGCTAACCAACTGTTTTCTTGCAGTAAGCCGAGATTGTAACCCATGAACCAAATAATTTCATGTTTGCTCCTACCACAAGCATCTCCCTATCATACTGATATATCCAAACATTTAAGTTGCCTACACTGGGCTGATTCAAACACAGGGACGGCTCACTTACCGTGACAGTGAAAGCTATTCAAAGAATCAACACACACCCCCCACCAAAGTTTTTTACCTTTTAGAAAAAAATAGTATAATTATGTGGATAATATGATGCTGACTGAGCCACATGGCTTCTTTCTTCCCAGCAATATCCATGCAAGTCAGAATCCAGACAGCCAGATGTGGAGTGTTTACTTTTGCGATCTCATTGTTTATGACAGTCCAGTCAAACAGAAACTTTTCTGCGAATCGACCCCCGTTTCCCGGTTGCTAAGTACGACCTCTCCCGTGGACGTTCACTGTAAATAGTTTGACTACATTTGTCACGTGTCTGGAACTGACTTCAGAAGCAACATGGGGACGTCCAGCATAGGGGCTCAGAATTCACAGAAAGTTGTCTCAGGAGGGGGAAGATTAGAATTTCAGGATCACAGCGGAGGAAATTGTTAACTCAGCAATTCCAGACGGAGTGTCCTGCCAAGCAGCAGAGGGTGAATTGGGGGAGACAGAAGAGGGTAAGAAATTAAAACATTAGACCAGAATGTCAAAAATTAAAAATCAGAGTGATAAATTTAAGACAATGACTAGATATGCTATATTCACATAGTTTGCATATGCCTATTAAAAAAAGGCGTTACCTGGTAAGACTTTATAGTTAAGGTTAAGCACCTGAGGGTGGGACCATGCTCGCAGTGCCCAACAGCCCAACAAGGAAGCCTGTGCAGCTGGGATGGGCGGAAGAGTAGGGGGAGATGAGGACAGAGATCTAGAGGGGTCTGGACACAATCAAGCCTGGTGCACCATGGCAACAATTCTAGATTGTACTCTGAGAGGACATAGCAAAATAAGCTTTCAGCAGGGAACAAGCAAACCTGATTTATCTTTTGAAGAGACCAGTTGTCTGGCTGCAGAACACACTGTGGAAAGGAAGCAGGAGCCTAGACAGAAAGCTATTGCAGCAGTCCCAGCAAAGATGATGGAGCTTGGACTCGGTTGTCGTCATCAGGAGGTGAGAAGTAGCTGGATCTTGGATCTATTTAAAATTAGAGCCAGTGGATTTGCAAATAACTAGGGGTAGTGGGTGGAGGGGAAAGAGCGGAGTCAAGAAAGAGATGGAGTCTGTAGTTTCCAAGAAAAATAAAATAAAAAGATAATTTTAGGGTTAGATTTGTGGAACGATGACCGAAAAATAGGTCCTTATTGGCACCAAGTTTTCAACGTCTTGGCCAAAAAAGAAATTAATGACAGTAATCTCTTTAGAAATTATTTAACTGACATATAAATGTACTGATTTGGGAAAATATTATGAGATGCATAAAAGCAACTCAAATTCTATTTTCTTTAGTTAAAGCTTTATAACTCAGCACAGCTGCAGACTGCCCAGGCATAATTATAGCTCCACCTGGCCGGCAGGCCCCTGGGTTGGAAGCATAGCGTTTCATTAATAAAATGAAAGAATGTGTGAAATTGTATTTTTAAAACAGTGGCGATGGAAGGCGGCTCGGAGGTGGCAGGCTCTCTTCGCTAGGCCGCAGCCATGTGTTGAAACGTCACGTGAGCATCGCCTGTCACAGATACTGTCTTGGCACGAGGGAGGCTGCCCTTACCAGGGGGTGGTCACGTAAGACCCTGGGCCTTCTCAATGCAGACACTCTTGTAATTTCACAGCACTCCAGAAAAGGAAAAGGCACAACCCACGAGCACCGTTATTGCAATCACGTCCTGCAAATGTCTTTGTTTTCCCGAGACTACCAGGTCACCAAGAAGCAGCATTAAAAGAACATGTGTACAACGGATAACAACTATACTGACCACTAGCCATCAATTTCTCATTTATTTCTTCACCCAATTATTTGCATTTCGCTAAACTATTCAATTATTGCATCCAATAACTAGCAATCTGACTCCCAAAAATAACATCTTCAACTACTCCCAGAGCTACCAACAAAATTCAGATGCTTTTTTACATGAGCAAAAATCTATGTTTGTGCTCTGTGGGATCTAATCCTTAATAAAAAGAAGAAAATTTAATTGTATATTGTTTCAAAGTATCCATCTTACAGATGAGAATAATTAGATTTTCTACCTAGACACTAATGTTATAAACCCAAATAACATTCCTTCGAAGTAAGCAAAGTAAAAATATGTTTTTAGAAACAAAAGAATTGATAACCACTATTACATAATATAAAATTATATAGTAGCAGTTGTTTTTAACAGAGCTCTCTTAAAGAGCTCCAGAATAAGTAAACAAAAATAAGTAATGTTTATGAACAATTTAAAATCGATTTAATAACTACAGAATTCTTTTCAAAAGCCCATAAAACATTTTTTTAACTAATCCAGTAATAAGTTATAAAGAAAATCATACAGCCACATTTGCTAACAAGGTAATAAAATGAAAAAAAGTAGCAACAAATGCAAAGCCAAAAACCTAACCACTTAGAAATTTTAAAACAATTTTCTGAGTAACTCGACATTTAAGAATGAAATTATAGACTATTTAGAAATTAATGATGTCTCCCACTAATAAGAATCGGAACTTTTTGGAGAAGTGATAGATGCCATATCTAAGGCAGGAATTGCATAAGATAAGCCTGGGACATCTTGCTGTAGCAGAAAACAAGAAAGCTATGAAAGATTCCAAGAATGACATGAAAAGGACCTCCCCCTGGTCAAAGCTAGGATAATATGAACATCAAAAAAGTACTGACTACAATGGAATGAAACACATCAAACATAATGAAGTCTATGTATTTATAATAATATTTAAAAAGCGATCCATTCTGGAGGTTTCTAGAGCACAAACTCATTCTGGAAAATGGTAAACAAATTATTCAAAAATGTAGTCTCCGCTTGTCTGTGAAATTTATCTCCAGGTAAACATTGAGTTGATATAAAGAAGTAACAGAATTGAAACTCACCATTTTGCAACCCTAACAAAATAAAGTATCTGGGCAATTCTCATGGCTGGCTGCTAAACCTTATAATGGATAGATTGGGCCGGAAACATCTAAGCCTATGATCAACCTTAATATCACAGGACGAGAAACGATCAGATATTGTCTCTTGATAGGATGTAATGGAAAGCGGACAGCACCACCTATGAGAGATTCTTGCCCAAAATCCTAAACTCAAGCCTGAGTCTGATCAAGCCTGTGGTTGTAACCACCAGTTTGCAGCCAGTACAGGGATAGCGGAACATGTTAAACAATACCACGTGGATACGATACAATCAAATGAGTCCAGAACTGGGAAATTTTACAGAACAAATGCTTCATTTCTTTACCGAAAAAAGTAAAAACAAAGAACAAGGAGGAGGAGGAAGGACTGCTCTAGATGGAAAGAGATTTGTCAACCAAATGCCACATGATGGGCTTTATTTGGGTGTTGATTCAAATAAACCAACTGTAAAAAGATATTCATGAGATAAGTGGGGAAATGTAAACACTGGCTATTAAAGCATATAAAGAATTTTTGTTACTTTTCCACTTGGAGATGAATATTTAAGAGTCCAGTATCTCATCTGTAAGATGGATACTTTGAAACAATATAGAATCTGTTAGAGATGTGAATAGAATATAAAATAACAAAATAATAAAACATAATATGTCTGGCTTTGCTTTAAAATAATCCAGAAGGTGGGGAAGTAGGATAGGGATAAACAAGATTGACCATATTTGTTGAAACTGGTGGTATAAAACCAGGGCTTCATTATTCTCGTCTCTCTACTTTTGTATATGTTTAAAAGTTTTCATAATAAAAAGGTTTTTTTGAAGACATGAATGACAACAAGAATACCATGAGTTTAAACAGGCTGGACATGGTGGCTCACGCCTGTAATCCTAGCACTCTGGGAGTCAGAGGCAGGAGGATCACTTGAGCTCAGGAGTTCAAGACCAGCCTGACCAAGAGTAAGACCCTGTCTCTATCAAAAATGTAAAAATTAGCTGGGCATCATGACGTGTGCCTGTAGTCCCAGCTGCTTGGGAGACTAAGGCAGGAGGATCACATGAGCCCAGGAGTTTGAGGTTGCTGTGAGCTAAGATGATGCCACAGCACTCTACTCTGAGCAATGGAGTGAGACGCTGTCTCAAAAAAAAAAATTAAAATTAAAAAAAGAGTGTAAATAGGTACTCAGCTGAAGATGTCTTAAATTAATTTTTTTTAAAAAAAGAAATATGATAAATGAAATAAATGTACAACTCCAAAAGCTAGAAATAAAAACAAAATTAGTCAAAATAAGGAAGGGAAGAATTAACATAAAAGAGGAAATCAGTTTTTTTTTTTTTTTTTTTTTTTGAGACAGAGTCTCACTCTGTTGCCCAGGCTAGAGTGAGTGCCGTGGCGTCAGCCTAGCTCACAGCAACCTCAAACTCCTGGGCTCAAGCGATCCTCCTGTCTCAGCCTCCCGAGTAGCTGGGACTACAGGCATGCACCACCATGCCCGGCTAATTTTTTCTGTATATATTTTTAGCTGTCCATATAATTTCTTTTTATTTTTAGTAGAGATGGGGTCTCGCTCTTGCTCAGGCTGGTCTCGAACTCCTGAGCTCAAACGATCCGCCCACCTCGGCCTCCCAGAGAGCTAGGATTACAGGCGTGAGCCACCGCGCCCGGCCCAGTTTTTTTAAATAAAAGAGCATACTTGAAAATAAAACCGAAATCTGTAATTTTTAAACATTAACAAAATAAATCTCTGGTAAGTATAACTAAAAAAATAGGAAATAAAACTTAAATAAACACTTTAAAATTGAAAAAGAGGCCACACTCACAAATACGACAGAAATTTTAAACACAAAATACTATTAGGTTGCAATAAAATAGACAAAATGGATGATTTTTAGGATGATAAAAATGACTCAGATTAACTCAAGTAAACATATAAAAAAAAACATACTAATAACCACAAAAATAAATAGAGGTTGGTTTACTTATTAAAAAGATAGTTTGAGATCTAACCCCAAAAGGGCATCAGTCCAAATGATTTTATTCATTTATTTCTTCTTTCTTTTACTGATTCAAAAATATCAAGTGAACACGTAATGTACCGGGCACTATTCTTTTTCTTTTCTTTTTTAAGAGAGTGGGTCTCACTCTGTCCCACAGGCTGGAGTGCAGTGGCCCAATCATAGCTCAGTGTAACCTTGAACATCTGAGATCAAGTGATCCTCCTGCCTCAGCCTCCCAAGCAGCTAGGACTGCAGGCACATGCCATGCCCAACTAATTTTTTTTTTTGAGATGGGGTCTTTCTATGTTGCCCAGGCTGGTCTTGAACTCCTGGCCTCAAGCAATCCTCCTGCCTTGGCCTCCCAAAGCACTGGGTTTACAGGAATGAGTCACTACACCTGGCCAGGTACTATGCTTAATGATGGGGATTCAGCAGTAAAGAAAAAAGAAAAAAAAAATCATGCCCTCTTGAAGTTTACATTCTAGTGGTGATTGAGGGGAAAAGGGAAATACAGACAATAACAGAATAAATAAGTAAAATATATCATACATTAGATGGTGTATAGGCTGAATAATGCCGTTCCTCTCTTAATAAACAAACCACCGTTACCAAAATCAGGAAATATTGATACAATTTTATTATCTACAGACCTTAATCATATTTCACCAACTGTCACAATAACAAAGTCATCTTTTAAAGATG
Source organism: Eulemur rufifrons (assembly GCF_041146395.1). NCBI lineage: Eukaryota > Metazoa > Chordata > Mammalia > Primates > Lemuridae > Eulemur > Eulemur rufifrons. The sequence continues at coordinate 13,162,553 of NC_091005.1, read as the reverse complement.
CAATCAAACCATGTCACTCTCTTGCTTAAGGTGCTCCAGTGGTTGCCCACTGCATTGTAATAATATCCAAATTCCTTACTAAGACCTACAAGGCCTGCTCAAGCTCCTGCCTACTTCTCCACCCTCATTTCCTAACATTCTCCCTATTCCTCACTTTGATCCAGCCCCACAGGTCTTCTCTCTAGTCCTCCAGCACATCATCTCTTTTCTACCCCAGGGCTTTTGCATCTACCATTGCCTCTCTCTGGAATGGTCTTTCCCGCAAATCTTCAAGGGTGGAGCCCTTCTCATTGACTTCATGTTATATTGATTTGTCCTTGTACGATTTTTCAGAGGGCTAATGGAGATATTTAATTCTAGAGTGTTACCGTGTTCCTACAAGAACACCAAAAGATTGAATTCTCTATACTTTTGTGAATATTTTATTGCATTCAAATCATTTATGAATTGTTAATCAGGATACGGTACATATGGAATATTCAAATGAAATAAAAACCCTCCTCTTAAATCTCTCTAGATAAACAGCAATGTGTACTGCTATATGGTTGTTCTTAAATATTTAGCACACGTTGGTATCATTAAGTAGCAATTCTTTTTTTCTATCTCCAACAGACTAACGGTGTAAAAGAATATGTATTATAACCCAAACGCGAGCTCATCTACAAGTAATTCAACAGTGAAATTTTTCTGATTACAAGATTTGATTCTAAGGACATAGATAAAAGACTTTAATAATCCTATAGAATCCATGTTAATGTGTATGTAACGCCTCTGTATAATGAGGTGTGCTCTAAACATCGCTCAAAACCGCAGCAGCCACCTAGAGTCATAAAGACAGTACCGTAGGAACTCTAAAATCATGTCAACTCTGAAAATGAAATGACAAGAAGTGGAAAATGATTATTGTGATTATTTGGGGCTTTATGTCATTTCTCTGTAGTGCCATCCTGGGCTGCCCTACTCCAGGTAGCAATCTCTCTCCTTCCCACACTCTATGACAAGGATTACATGTTTGAATAAAATGTCAACATCCCACATTATGCAGGGTAACGGGAATCCATCATCTAAATATCATTACAATCAAGGACTGTCATGTTCAAGTTCTCCCTCACTATTCATAGCGGAAAGAAACAACATCTGTAAGACCTTGCCTGAATTTTTCAGCTAAAACCCACTTGATTTCAAGGTGACAGAGTGTGTTCATGAGAGCTGTTACCACCTTGGATAATTATAAAGCTAGAGAAAGGCTGCCAGAGGGAGCAAAAGAAGATTAACACCCCCGCCCACTGATGCAGTGTCACCGAGGCAGGGACACTGGCCACCCAGAAGGAGGAAAGCTGTTGCAATCCCTGCCGATTGGGAAGAAAATTGAAATAAGGTGGAAGTAAGGAAACCTTTTTCAACAATTAAAAACACAGAGCTTGTTGGGAAAGCTACATCCTCTTTGTGGCTAAGAACAGAGGGTTTTGAATACTGCCAAGGTCACAACTACAAATCCAGTTGGTTGGCGACATCAAAAGGTACCAAGAACAAAAGGATAAAAGTAAACAAAAAGATGGTGGAGATGCAAAACATAGGGGACTGGGAACAGCATTCACATCTGGCGTTGGCACCTGCACGAGCAATGGAGAAACTGATGACTAAAGCTCTGGGACTCTGCTGTCGTTGCAGAAGATCTCGGCTGGTGGAATTTAGAACTACTTTCAGTTTAGTTCAACTCAGAAAACACATTCTAATTCAGTGACTTCTGAATCCTAACCCCTTGGGATATGGGAAAAAGATGTCCAAACTTTTTGTATTTATTTTTTATCTCACTCTTTTAAAATGTCTCCCTTGTGTATGTTATAAAATGTATGTACTATATCAGAACAATATGTAGATGGCTAAATACATAGTGAAAGTAAGTGATCAAAAACCATTTATCGATAAGTGGTATGTGATCAAGAAATTATGCAGATTCTGATTCAATAGCTCTAGGGTGGGGCCCTGGAATGTGTGACAACTCTCCGGGGGACTCTGGTGGACACATTTTACCTATATTAATTCATTTTAACCCTTATAACAGTTCTACCATTAGACTGTATGACACAGGAAGGCAGGTATTAGAACTATCCCCATTGTACAGATGAGAAAACTAAGGCACAGAATGGTTAGGTAGTTTTCTAAGTCTTCACAGCTATGAAGTGAGGCACCAATGCCAGTGTTCTTAAGCACTCCACGACATAGTCTCAAGAAGTCAGGCCGGGGGCGGTGGCTCATGCCTGTAATCCTAGCACTCTGGAGGCAGAGGTGGGAGTATTACTCGAGGTCAGGAGTTCGAGACCAGCCTGAGCAAGAGCGAGACCCCGTCTCTACTAAAAATAGAAAGAAATGATCTGGACAGCTAAAAATATATACGGAAAAAAATTAGCCGGGCATGGTGGCGCATGTCTGTAGTCCCAGCTACTCAGGAGGCTGAGGCAGGAGGATCGCTTAAGCCCAGGAGTTGGAGGTTGCTGTGAGCTAGGCTGACGCCACGGCACTCACTCTAGCCCGGGCAACGGAGTGAGACTCTGTCACAAAAAAAAAAAAAAAGGAAGAAGAAGAAGAAGTCAGGGAACCATGACTGACCCAAGATAAAGTTAAGGAGAAAAGATTGGAGAATTAAAATCCCAGGCAGAAGAGATGCTGGGGTCTCCAGTGGGAAGCTCCATCAGTCTGGATGATCCCTAACAAAGGGACATCTCACCCATGAGGGCCAACGTAGACTCAAAAAACAAAAAAAAAAAACCCTCACGTATGTTAGCCATATTTGTTTGGCTTCATGAGATGGGATTATTCTAGAAAGACAAAGATAGGACATAAGACACAAAGACTGCTTCAATAAAATATCACCCAACCTGAGCAGCTCACTGTAATTTTTTTTTAATAGAAGCCTTTCACCGTATGGAACTAATTATCGCCATCTGCGGCTCTATACTTCTATTTCCTCTCTAGCAGCTCGTTCTTCAAAAACTCAGTAGCTTCCTCTCTTTACATTTGTAAATGCTATTGACCATGGATAAAATCCATGTTTACTTTCTATTCAAAACCCCATAGGAAAGCTTGTTTTAATCACCCACAGATGTTTCATTCAGTTCTGCTTAGCTTGGCACAGGACTTCAGAAGGAAAGAAAAGAAAAATCTTTATTTTATATTTCAATTGTAGATTGTTACAGACTAAATAAAATGCCAAATTGTTATTGGAAACAACACAGCCACTGTAATAACGAGAGTCGACATCTCATTTTTACAATTATAATTTTTTCTGGCATGTCTTTAACTCAAGATGGTTTCCATATTTTACAAAGGGCATTCCCCCCCCCTTCTCTGAATGAACCTTCAGTGAAGCCATAGAACTTTGTAATTTATTTTTAACGCATTCTTGTACATTTGAGAAAAATTGAAATTATTGTACAATGTATTGTGATTAGTCTTTTAAGTACTTTCCATCCTTCTGGTGTCATGTTTTGATATGTATCATCTTTTTTAATTCCTTTAAACTAACCCCCAAGACCATCTCATACACATCTAATACTCTACACATCAGTTCTTCCTTGTTTCCCTTTTATTTTTTATTTCTTACCTAAAAAACATTAATGACATAAACATTCACTGTGAATTATACCTACACTTCACAGTTATTAAATATAAGGGGGAAAGGCAGCTTTTCTGGTGGAAAGAATATTTCTGTGAATTTCTAGTAGATTCTCTACTTATCTCCAAAAACTGTGACATGAAAGCTTAATATTCCATTTCTTTATAATCCCACCCCCTCTCCAATCACCCCAAAGCTCACCTGATTCACTGAAACCCAGAAACCTTTAATGAGGTTCTCTCTGATTTCTTTTTATGACACTAATGCAAAGGATCAAACTACACTCCACAAGCCCTAAGTCCAAAATTTACCAAATATTTACTTCTTCCTAAGTCCAGCCAATCACACTGCTCCTTCAAAAGCATTTCATTTAAATTACATTTACATGGTGGAGCTAATTATAAACTTTCTTCTCATTCCAATGTGTTAAAATATCATGGATATTAGCTCTGATTGTTTGGTTTTGATTTAGTACACATGGTTCCCATTGAAGAAAAAAAAAATCTTCTCAAATAAAGATGACCCCAGAACGAGCCCAACTGGCTTAAAGAGAGGTCCAGTTATGGCTCCTTGTAATTGTTTCAATACACATGTCAAAACCCCAGTTTCAATGAGTTGATTTTGCTCTATCATAATTTTGTCTTATTGCTCTTTTCCATATATCTTTTCAGGATACCTGGGAGATATTCCAAGAACGTGTGCAATTCTGACAAGAAGAGAGCATAGATGAGGGGCAATGATTGAGATTGTGTCTGAGAGAAGCCACCAAATCCAGCGTTTTGAGTCAATGTAGGGAAGGAAATAGTTTTATTTCCACCACCATATCTTTCTATGTATGTGACAGCTCTTCAGAGAACAGCTCTGAAATTCCATGCTGAGAGTGAGAAAGAATATTTACTTTCCCAAATTATCTGACCTACCAGCTATACACATTTAGGATCCAACATCAAAGACAATTAACAAATCCTTTAAAGACCTGAGTGTATTTTTTGATGTCAAGGTTATGTATATATTTTGTGTAACTAAGATTATCTGCCTTTAATTAATTAAAGCTATCAGTGGCTATGAATAACAAATTTAAGTTATTATTTTGTAAGTCCTTAGTTTCAAAAAAGTAAGTAAAACTTAGTCATTCTTTGGTATCCAGGCACCATAATCAAGACAAGTAGATTCCTCTGAGTCAAAGACAACAAATTGTAATGTATTCCACCAGAAGAATAAACAAAATTCTAATTTATAAAATAGCTAAAGCGTTCATGCTATAGGCTTCTGCCACCGTTTCCATGGTGATAATACTGAAGTCTTATCCTTTTGACACACACGTCCTCTTTACAGAAAAAGGAGAGCTACAGGACCAAATGCTCAGTTTCTCTATGCAAATAAATAATGTCGGATGACACTTTTATGAACATCAAATACAGGCAGCTAGTTGCTGTGGGAATGAAAACAGAGTGATCCACTTTCTAAAGAGATTATGATTAAGATGAAAAACATAGGCTAAAATAAAAATACTATGAATATATAGGAATAAAGACATTAGATTTTTTGCCATAGTTGAAAGTTAGTATAATTTAGTTCCTTTTTTAAATCCAAACATAAAGTTTTTAAACATCTCAAACCCTGGCACACCACATTCTTTGTGGATGGATTAGTCCAGGAAATGTCAAGAAAGCTCCACCTACCTCTACCAAAAAATATATATATATATAACAGGTGGTTATTAGTTTCTTAATCTGTGAAATCACCTATGTAATACCGTGTTTCCTCAAATCTAAGATTCCATCAATTTTAAGACATACCATTATTTTATTTATCAAGAAAAAGGAAAACCATGCCAATTAAACTATGCTAGATGATCAATTGTAAAACATTCTCATTTCAGAGATATTAAAATGTGGAAAAAAAATGTTCAACTTGAATTCGAAGAAATATAGAGAAATCCTTTCTATACATATATTCACATAGAAACAAAACTGTGGTTCTGGAACTCAATAGAATATTTGCTTCTTAAGACTATCAAATGTATAATAAATGCTTTAAAGAAGAAAGAAGGAAAGAGACATCTCACAGGTAAGATGGAAAATTCACTTGTCTATACAGGTTCAGAAATCTGTTTGCATTTTTCAATACATTTTTTATTATGGCCTTACATGTTTATTTATTTTATTTTGTTGCCTTTTCACTGATTGTATAAGTAAACAATGCTTATAATTAAAACAGAGAAACTGTAGAAAATACACAAAAATATGATTATGATAAAGATCTGGCCTAATTTAGAACTATAATGATGCAGGCACAGTTTACAAAAAAATAAATAATTTCTCTCCTTTTCTCTTGTCTTGTTCCATAATTCCAGACAGCCTCTTCCCACACATGCAGGTGTTGCTGCTCCTGCTGTAGTTGCTCCTAGAAGCTCCCTCAACCCCGACCATGCTCATCCAGCTTCTAGAGCCTTTGCTCAATTTGCAACGGCAGACATTCAGTGTCAATCCTCTAATTTGATTCCTCTAAAGAAGGGAGGAAGGGGGTGGGATCAGGGCTGGTTAGAATTCAATGGCATTAGGACTCAGGATTCAGAAATTGCTTTTGGGAAGTTCAAGGTTGGCACTTATTAACATTTCAACTATTTCAACTGCCTTACAGACACAAAGGAGAAAACAGTGGTTATGTTTCTCCTCCGTGTTTTTTAGTGCTTTCTGGTTGATCCCAAGATTTCGTTTTGATCAGCATGGTAATACACATGCACACTTATTGACTAAAAAAACATGGGATGATGAATGTCATAAAAATTCTAACAACAACAAACAAAGTCAGATGATCTACAAAATCATAACTGTTCTTGAGCCTATCAGAGAGCTGAACTCATAACGCAACCAACAAGCTTTTCCAGAGAAAGACTGGACACACAAACCGTCCAGCTTTTGGCAGAGCAAAGGAGAAAGGTGGTCACCATATAAGCAGTAAGAAAAAAATCAGCCAGAACATTAATGAATTCTTAAAGGGAAAATGTGTGCTCGTGTGTCAACTGCAACAGCTAGGAGCTCCAGACACAAGGGAAGTTTCCACTCACAATCTCAGTTTCATGAGCCTCTACTGGGTACTTACACTCAGGAGAAAGATGGGAGACAGGCAGGAAACCTGAGAGAGCCCCCCCCCTTCAAGGACACATCTGCTACTGATGGGGACAGACACTTCCATGGACCTTTTTCTCTTATGATGTAAGCTTTAAGGCACTCAAGAAGGGATAAGAAACCCTTTTGCCCCCAGACTCCAGGCAAAGACCCATTGCTTCTGGGAAGTGGCAAAAGTAGAAACTATCTCTGGAGTAGGGACAATTTCTTGGGCCCAGGACTTCGCGGTGATGACAAACACAGGTCAGCTAATGCTAGGAAAGAAACAAGAAATTCTCTCCTACCTAAGACCAAGCACAGACACAAGGCGGAATTTGGCCATCCTAGGGAGCAAATGAAGGAATGCTGAGAAAGCCCTAATTCCAAGGCCCAGGCATACAGAGCCTGCCTAAGACTGAGGCTGGACCACCTCAATGGAGAGCCCGCCTGCTCCAACACAAGCCCAATACCAATGAACCAGCAACAGTAGATTAACACTGCGAGGCGCAAGAACATGAAGAGAGACCTCCTCTGTGGCTCAGGCAGGCAGACAGAACAGCAATATCAAGAGAAACATCTAATACTCCAGGTCCCACACAAAGCACAAGGTAATAGCAGCCACCACGGGGGGAATTTGAAGCCTATGATACACTGAAGGTAACCATAGCATAGATCTGGGAGTGACAGATCTGAATTATGTACATTTACTGTGGTCCCCAACCTCCGGGCCATGGACTGGTCCCAGTCTGTGGCCTGTTAGGAACTGGGCTGCACAGCAGGAGGTGAGCGGTGGGCAAGCCAGGGAAGCTTCATCTGTATTTACAGCTGCCCCCCATCACTCACCATCCGCCCACCCCAGCCCCCATCCGTGGAAAAATTGTCTTCCATGAAACTGCTCCCTGGTGCCACAAAGGTTGGGGACCACTGAACCACTCCAAAGATTAGAAAGTCCTCTTTTGGGTTGGCCCATTTTATTCCTGAAAAGCACTCTTTGAATATTTTTTTTTCCTTCCATCGAATTAGATCTGCCTCCCTGGGGATCTTCCACTCACTTCTTCTTATTTCTTCATTATTTCCCAATACCAAGCGGTCAAGGTACCTTGAACTTCGGTGAAGTCATGACATGACTTTCCAGTATCCTCACTATCCTATTCTGAGAGTGGTCACAAAGTGAACTTCAGACACTGTCCTTTGCTGTAAACGAGTTTGTCTCATGCTTTTCTGAAAGCAGTTCTGGAGAAAAACAGATACCAAACAACGTAGAAAGGAGAGTCTGGAACCAAATGGAAAGCAAGCTTTGCCTACGTCACAGTTCTGGCTAACACCAGCCCCACTTGAAAGAATATAACATGTTTCTCTGTTTGGCTGAATAAAAGATTTCAAGGGATCTGGAAACCACCATTTCTACTATTTACAATTTAGACGTGTTTGACTGAAATTTAAAATTAATCCTTTCAGCTGCCATATTCCATGAGCTAAAAAAATATTTGTATAATATCTCCGTGTAAAATAATGTCACCTTGAGGTCTGTTTAATGTTGCTTTTTTGAATAATATGTTCAAACATTCCTGCTAAACGCACAACTTTAAACAGGCTGGATTGAAAGATTTTTAATATGATTTGGGGGATGAAATAACCAAGTTACCTGTTTTTTCTTTCTTTTTCAATAGCCCCCTTGAGATTTCTCGATTTTACAATTTTTAAATGGAGTATCATTTTATTCTGCTATGAATCAGATGGACAGTTTAACTATTTAGGTGCCATCAGTCTAACCTTCATAGATGTTGGTATTCTTGGATGTAACACACTTTCTCATGATTGTGATGTTGTTAACGTATCTGTAATGTGTCTTGTTAATGTATCCGTAATGTTTCTTCAACTTCTAATTTCAAAATTAGAGTTTTCTAAATTTCAAGCATAAGTTAGCCACTGTTAGGTTGACCAGGAAATTGCCATTTTTTCTTTGACCAAAATGATTCAATCTAATACTCACTAAATTTGAATTTTAAAAGATAAACCAGAGGTGCTATCAATTAGCAATTTTACCTCTGCCTCTGGCTGGAATAATTCTCAAATGCATTCTCTACTCTGAACTAAAGTATAATTTTGTACTATGTATATTCTTTTTCATAATTTTGAAAACTTGCACCTACATCTGCCTTTAAAACTATCTTTATACCTTTTTGACTCAGCTGTTCTGGAATAGACTCCCATGCCAACTTCGGAAAACCACAGCTTACATGTAAAGTTAGGATAACGTTCAAAGGTAGGATGGAGATAAAGGTGTTTTCTATTCTTCTAAATATTCTTTAAATTCTACTTCAAGTGGCTTTAGGAATATTTATATAGAAAGTACTTATAGGCCGGGCGCGGTGGCTCACGCCTGTAATCCTAGCACTCTGGGAGGCCGAGGCGGGTGGATCGCTCAAGGTCAGGAGTTTGAGACCAGCCTGAGCGAGACCCCGTCTCTACTAAAAATAGAAAGACATTATATGGACAACTAAAAATCTATATAGAAAAAATTAGCTGGGCATGGTGGCGCATGCCTGTAGTCCCAGCTACTCGGGAGGCTGAGGCAGTAGGATCGCTTAAGCCGAGGAGTCTGAGGTTGCTGTGAGCTAAGCTGACGCCACGGCACTCACTCTAGCCTGGGCAACAAAGTGAGACTCTGTCTCAACAAAAAAAAAAAAAAAAAAAAAAAAAAAAAAAAAAAAGAAAGTACTTATAGTTTTCTCACCATCTGGCATAAAGCCTAAGGAAGACAGAAAAATTCAGCATCTAGTATAGCACATAGTATAGCAAGAATTTAAATGGTAAATAAAACCTTTCCAGAAAGAAATTTACGTTTTGAGTAACACTCAGATACAATGAAGAAGATGTGGACAGAAGTTGCAGAAAAGAGTTATGTTTCTTTTGTGCATATAAAAAATAAGAAATAGGCCAGGCGCGGTGGCTCATGCCTCTAATCCTAGCACTCTGGGAGGCCGAGGCGGGTGGATCGCTCGAGGTCAGGAGTTTGAGACCAGCCTGAGCAAGAGCAAGACCCCATCTCTACTAAAAATAGAAAGAAATTATATGGACAGCTAAAAATATATATAGAAAAAATTAGCCGGGCATGGTGGTGCATGCCTGTAGTCCCAGCTGCTTGGGAGGCTGAGGCAGGAGGATTGCTTGAGCCCAGGAGTTTGAGGTTGCTGTGAGCCAGGTTGATGCCACAGCACTCACTCTAGCCTGGGCAACAGAGTGAGACTCTGTCTCAAAAAAAAAAAAAAGAAAAAGAAAAAAAAAGAAATACTGTCCAACGTAGAAATGATAAACGCTCATGTTGATGGGTGTCCTAAACACCCTCACTTGATCATTACACATTCTACACATGTAACAAAATAGCACATGTACCCTATAAATATGTACAAATATTATGTATCAATAAAAAAACTTTTTAAGGAAATATTATCTAGAATAATTTACTCTGAAATATTCTTTTAACGAATGCTCATGACTTGTATTTTCCAACTTGGATTAAATATGTATTTTGCATCTTTTATAATAGTGGCTAATTCCTTCCCAGAACTCACCATACAAAATACTTTTCCCCTTCTGTATTCTCTGCTATTGCCATTCATTTGGTCTTAATGTTGCCTTATCTTATTACTTTTGATATATACATGCATATCACCTACTTTATAAACACTCCTTAAGAAGAGAGAACATGTCTTAAATATCTTTGTTTCTCTCTCAGAGTCTTGTACCTTGGAAACATTCTTGCACACCAGATATGTCTTTTTTGTTTAAATCAATTGTTCGTTTTTCCCATGACTGATTTCATTACCCTAATCTGCATCTTCTCTGGTCCATCTCTACTGATATTTCTAAAGAGACAATGAATGGCCAAACAATATACAGTGGTCTCGATACAGAGACGTGATTGTTTTATTTCAATTCTATAACTCAGGTGCTAAACAGATTCACACGCCTGCAGCAGCTATGTTCTGTGTACTATTCTCAGAATGTAAATAGGTACTGCATTAAAAATTAATTAGGCACTGGCTCAAAATACCCAACGGCCCATTCAGATATTTCAGGCCTCAATTTTAATAATACAAAAATATTTAATAATGTTAATCTTTTAGAACTATGCCAATGGCATCTACATAGGGATTGACTCACTTCACCAAAGAAATCCCTCTCTGGGAAGGCATAAGCCTAGTAGATTCAAATTTTTTATTCTCCAAAGGAATAGCTATGAGAAATATCTTTCAAATGAGCACACAAAATATTTTCTGCCTTAATTTCTGATTCTTACTTTTGAGTAGAGTATGAACAGATTTCCAAGGCTAAAATCTAAGGTAATTGTCCAGATAATTTTTAAAAATCACGATAATCTTCTAAGTAATTGAAATAGTCTAGTTATTATCTAGCTTTGGAATCAAGGCCCTGGGACTCAATTCCTGGTTCTGTGATGACCTTACTCCAGGGGGACTTGGGTGAGTCATTTAATCTCTACAAGCGTGCTTTCTCATACCTAGAGCGAAGAAACTTCTGCTACCTGTTTATGTACTCAAGAGAGAGGTTCTGAAAATCAAATTAGAGCAGTGTTTCCCAACCTTGGCACTATTGATATTTTGGGACAGATCATTAATTATTTGTTGCAAATCTGTGCATTGTAGGATGTTTAGCAGCAGGTCTGGCCTTTATCCACCAGATGCCAGTACATAGGCATGTACACACGCATGTACACACACTCTCTTCCCAGTTCAGCTGTAACAAACAAAATTGGCTCCAAACATTGCCACACGTCAGGGATGGGGGATCAAAATCACACCCACACCCATCCCTCTGCCCCACTGAGAGTGACTGAATTGATTTATATGAGAGCCTTCATTAATACACTGACTATGTACTGATCACCTACTATGTACCAGACACTGTAGTCAAGTCAAATCAGATGTGATTCATGCCCTTAAACTGAGCAGACCAGCCAACCAGTGTTTGCAACAACAGGAGTCTGGGAGCCCGTGAGAGCGGATAGGGATGGAGAGAGTGTAATATTTAGGTATTTAAGAGTAGAAGCCACAGAAATTAGTGATTTAATAGATGTGGGGGAATGAGTAAAGTAAGAAGAGAAAAACAATTCTTACAACATCAACAATGGCTGATTATTAATTATTACCTAAGTCAAAGGGATTTTTCCACAAGAACAGGGACATTTCCCAAAAGAAAACTCAAGCCACGTAAATGTTCATAAAATAAGTATTAACTTCACTGCAACAGCTTTAATTTTAACTCATGGGGAAACACACTTAGACAAAGGAATCGGTTTCTTCCATTCCGTTTGCATTCCTATCAGAATTATCAAGACCAACGGAAGTCAGTTAACTCTCACGCCGTAATTCAACTATCAAGGGCCACAAAAATGGCAGCGAAGTGGTGAGGGCTGAGGGACCACACGCCTCTTTGATGGTATCTTTATTTCATTCACTAAAGAACGTGTTATCTGAACGTTGTCTAAGAGTTTTGACAGACATCAACTTTGAAAACCCAAGTCGAATGCATGTGTACCAGCATCGCAAGAAAATAAAACCTAAACGAGGACGAGAAACAGCCTTTCCCCCATGACATTGGAGATGTGTCGCTTTTCAGAATATTATCTGCACGTGAGGTCCTCACAGAGGTGACTCTATTAGCTCCCCCTCACTGTGGTACAGCAAGACAGACAACTATCTCATGATCTCACGGCACGTTCTAGTTTGTGTGAAACCAGGAAAGCACAGTTTCGAGACACAGAACACAGCATTCATTAGAGGAGAGCTAGTTAAAGGCTGCTAATGGGGCCCTTTGGCTCCTGGGCCTGGCGAGGTATTTGGAGGAGGTCCACGTGCCTGCCCACATCCATTTCGGATGAAATTCTCATTGCAAATACATGTTACCTAGTACCCCAAAATATACGAAAGCCTTCCTGGTTTCTAGGGTTTATAAGCTCCCCTGACAATGGAATTCTGTGTGGAAATATCAAAATTCAAGTAACAATTTTTGAGAGGATCAAAAATAGAAACCATTATCGGAGTATAAAAACATTTCAGTTACTTAAGAATCCACATTTCTAAGAAAAGCAGCTTTATTAACCGACATTTGCTCAATAGGCAATTTTCCCCATTTAATTTTCATAAATAGATCACTTTGAAATGTATTTCCCCTAACAAAGACTGCATATTAGCAACAAATGATACGACATCTTCAAAATTTTAATTAATGTCAAGAGCCTTATTTTGCTTCCAAGCAACTTACAGAGACGTGTTATTAATATAATTTAATTTAAGGGGGTAGGCATTTGTTTTCTATTTTTAAAAAAGGTGGTTCTGAAACTCCGGCCCTGTCAACATTATTTAAACATTCCTGTTCCACGCCTCAATATAATAAATTGAATCAGCTTTTAATCGTGCCCATGTTTTGTGGTTCCTGGCAGTACAAAAAGATTCTCTGTAAGCGCATGACTCCTCCCCGCCCCAGCAAAACACCCCACTGCGTGATTAATTACTAGTCTGGAAGATATAAATATGTCTCTCAATAAAGACAGTATGGACTGCTGGAAGCTCTCGCCTTAAACGTCTTGGTAGGGAGCCTTAACTTAGCAGACACCCTCCTAATTCAAACAAGATTCTGGCTCCAGCATTCACAGAAAGCTCCACCATGATACACTGTTTCTTTATTGAATAGCATATTTATTTTAATTACCATGATTTTGTACATGTACAAGAATCAGAGGAAATCAGGCTTTTTATGTATAAATATATAGAATTCTCAAAGTGTCTTTGTGTTTCTTAAGAAAGAACGAACTGAGAACAGTAGAAAATAACCTTGAGTTTTTAAAAGGAGCCATCTTTATATAAAAGCATTTTAGGTTACACCCTGATATTACTCATGCTTCATTCTGAGTTAAAGGTTTGGCCAAGAGACCATAGCTTTATAAATGAAGACATGAACCAGCATGTATTTGGCTATGCGTAAGACTCTCACATCTACTGTCTGAACTGATTGCTAGAAAGGACAGAAGCTTAGAGAAAGGACTTGCTGGCCACCTCCCCTTACCTCCACATAATGAAAACAAGAATTGATGGAATTCCTAGGACTGTTACTAAAAGCCAAAATAAGGGTAAGAGGACTTATACCAATCATTCAACCAGAAATTGCAAATAAAGTCAACCCACTAGAAAATAAAGATTAATGTAAGAAATCAAGACTAGAAGCTGGCTCTTTTAAATTGGAGAATTCTCAAGTGTAAATTTTTGGTTTTATAGTTTGCATTGATGATGATGGCATTTATTGCTGAATACCACATCCCCAACACCCTTTCATTATGTTTTTAACAGAGGGGGTCAAGGAGGACAAGATCATCATAGATCATTCTGGCCAGTCTAGAAATCCACACATCATGTTTCTAAGCATTCTATTTGAAACAGAATGAAAGAAAGTTTTCCTAAAAATCCAACATACATTCTGCCATGGAAAAAATATTATTTGTATTCAGACTTCTACTCTCCTACTATTTATATTTTTACCTGGCCTTGTCAAAGATAGATTTTTTAGCACAATCATCCAACATAAATGTAAGGATTAAATCACTCAGAAAACATCAATCTGAAGTGGAGTTATGCCATAGACTGCAAAAATGGCCATAATTTCCCAGCCTTTAAACCTGGGCTGGTCTTGTGGCTTTGCTGTGACCAATAAAATGTACAAAAATGGTAGTATATCAATTCTAATGCTAAGCCTCAAGAGATCTTGCAAGCTTCCATTCTCAAATTCTTCGAACTCTGTGCTCACCACGGAACAAATCTAGACTAGCCTGCTACAGATTGAGAGGCCATGTGGAAAAAGGCCCCAGTCATCCCAGCTGTCCCAGACACGGCCATCATAAACCAGATAAAAGATATAAATTGACAGTATTCTGAAGTACAAATTTAAAAAAAACTGAAAAGATGTATGATCTCATGGATAATAGGGAAGTGCAAATTAAAATAAGATGTTTTATCCATCAGATTATTAAAAAGTAGAAAGCTTAAATAAGATCCATTATTGATGACTGCATACAGAATTAGGTCTTCTTGCACACCAATGATAGGAGTATAAACTGGCATAGATTTTAGCAGGACAGTTGAGCAGTATCTATCAAAATTTTAATCACGCACAGACCTTTTAACTCAAAAATATTTGCTGAAACCTTGTTTTTAGTATTTCAAGATTGGAAAACTGAATATCTATTAATACTCTCAAGGTAAATATTGATTCATCCATTTATAGAAAACTATGCAAAAATTTAAAACAACTGTGATGAAGTTGTATGTACTGACGTGAAAGATCGAGAAATGTTAAGTTTAAAAGGCAGTTTGCCAAAGAATGTGCATAGTACGATACCATTTTTTAAAAATAAGAAGTATATAAACACAAAGAAAAAAGTCTAGAATCATACACACTAAAATAATAGCCATGATCAGTTAATGGAATGTGTGGGGGGGTGTTTAGGAGAGTGAAGGAAAACAATAATTTTTATATGTTTATATACTATTTGAACTTTCCACAAGCGTGGATTTATGTGATATGTATGTAATTTATTTATATTGAACATACCTGGGCAGCAGAAGGAGGCACAGCAAAGATGAATTCAACTAGAAAGACCCAAAGAAAGAGTCAGGTCTTCATGGAGAAAGTCTTCACTTTTATCCTGGTTCAAACCAAGGGCACAATGGGCGTTGCACTTGGCACATACTAGCATCGGGTGCTCCTGTGATGTGACGTCCTCCATGACAGAGGAGAGGAGACACCAAGCAGTGAGCTGTGCCAGGGAGCCCGTGTTTGGCCTCTCAGGACCACAGAGGAGCATCCTCCAGGAGTCTGGAATCAAGAGGATCAAGATGAGCCTCTGAAAGTTAAACTTGAAGATCGATACAAACTGGATCAGAGAGGCCACCCAAATAATAAGAAAGCTAGCAGCTACCAACTACCAAGCAATCTCCCTGCGCCAGGCACCCAGATCTTCCACACTTTATGTCTCACTTCATTGTCACACCAACCCTAGGGTGTTTCCATTTTATAGAAGGGAAAAATAAGCTTAACAAGGTTAAGGAAATTAGCAAGGGTTACAGCTTATACATGGAAGCCCCAGGGATTTGAACCCAGTTCTGTTTCATTCCAATGCCCATGAACATGGTATGCAAGAGAGACAAAAAGGCTGCTGGGTTGGTGACACATGACCATATCCTTGCTGTATGTGTTAATACAGCTAAGGATCCAACGGATCGATAAAAACAGCACTGCTTAGCCATGGAAGCACAGAACAGAGGGTTTCAGAGAAGCACTTATAATTGAAACTCTCTCCCCTAACTCCAGCCTAAACTGCAATGCTTTTATGCATTATGATGGACACAAAGGGAACGCCGGGTTTTCTGGAAATGCTAAGCAATCGCTTTGGAATGCAGGCACATCTCAGGGAGCAGAGGTAGCGCTTATACCAGACCCGAGCCATCTCGGTTCAAACCCCAGAGCTGCTCTTTACCAGCTGTGTGGACTTGGGGAGGTTACGTAAAGCTCTCCAAGCCTCAGGATTTTTATACGTACAATGTAAACCACACAGGAGTGTGGTGAGCATTAAATGCCTGTGCAGTGCTTGGTGCCAAGGCTGGCACACAGTGAGCCTCCTCCAACGTTAGCTTACACGTTCTCCCAGTGGAATCAAAGGTCTGAAGATCAAATGGAAAGAGGTTTGGAAAACAGAAAGCAGCACAATGCAGGCAGGGCAAGAAGTGAACCGAAAATAGAGGGAGTGAAGAAGGGAGATGGGGAACTAACGGGGCTTCACAACCTGCTAAGGTTTGGGCTTCACTCTGCAGGGCGTGGAGATCCATCAAGAATGATTTAGTAATTAGCTTGTTCGAAAAAAATATACATTAAGTGCTTACTCTGTGCCAAGCACCGTGGTAGTGGAGGAAACGAGAAGGTAAATAAGGCAGGGTTCCTGCTCTCAAATAAGTGGATTTAGGAGCAGAGACAGAGACAAATCATCACAGTCCTAAAAGTTGGGGATTTTAACGAAAGAACACACAAAGTGCTACGGGAACACAGAGGCTAAAGAGAACAAGTTTCACAGGGAAGGGAGAAATCTTCCTGAAACTGTCAGAGAGGGGTTTGTCAAAAAAAAAAAAAAAAGAGGAGAGATATTTAATAAATGTAAGATGAAGAGAAGAAATATTTTCATCCAGTGAGGAAGTTTAGAATAGCTGGGATAGTAACATTTTTGCACCTCTAGGAATCAGGCTGAGCCTAAGGTTTAAGTGATAAACCTTAAAAATCTGCTTCCTGAGAGTCTCACAGGCCTCTGAAAGACACGGAGGAAACAGTCCCGGTTGCTTAGGGAGCCACCGCTGGAAGACGTTTGCTCCCCTGAAGTTGATCACAGCTGTGACTCTTAGGTAAACCTTCAGAGAGGATGTGAACAAAACTTCCCTCTTAAATCCTGTGCATTTACAAAGTTCACCATTACTACCAGCCGAGGATAGGATGATCTGCGCATCCGCAAATGGAAGGAAATAGAACGAGGATGACAAAAATTGTGTGTGGTGTATTGTTGAAGGGGGTGGTAAGCCGAGTAACACTCCTCCCAAAGATGCCCCATGGCCTAACCCCAGGACCTGTGAACACGTCACCTTACGTGGTCACCAGGACTTTGCAGACGCCATTAAGGATCTCAAGAAGAAGGAGATGAGATGACGGAAGGTGAGGTTGCAGTGATGCGCTTTGAAGACGAAGGAAGGCACCATGAGCCCGGGAACACAGGCAGCCTCTACAAGCCAGAAAAGGCAAGGAAACAGATTCTCCCCCGGAGCCTCCAGAAGGAACCCAGCCCTGCCAACACCTCGAACCCCGTGAGACTGATTTCTGACTTCTGGCCCCCGGAATTGTAAATTTGCCACTAAATTTACAGTAACTTATTAGAGCACCAACAGGAAACATATGGAGAGCAGAGGGGTTTCCTCCCGAGTCCTCAAAGCCCAAGCAAATAGTATTTCATCAGTCCTCCCAACACCCCACAGAGGAGAAAGAGAGAGGAGTGAGAGACTAGAGCAAGTCATTCAAGAAGAAAGCAAACAGGCCGGGCGCGGTGGCTCACGCCTGTAATCCTAGCACTCTGGGAGGCCGAGGCGGGTGGATCGCTCGAGGTCAGGAGTTCAAGACCAGCCTGAACAAGAGTGAGACCCCGTCTCTACTAAAAATAGAAAGAAATTATATGGACAACTAAAATATATATACAAAAAATTAGCCGGGCATGGTGGCGCATGCCTGTAGTCCTAGCTACTCGGGAGGCTGAGGCAGTAGGATCACTTAAGCCCAGGAGTTTGAGGTTGCTGTGAGCTAGACTGATGCCACGGCACTCACTCTAGCCCGGGCAACAGAGTGAGACTCTGTCTCAAAAAAAAAAAAAAAAAAAAAGAAGAAGAAAGCAAATAAATAGCACAACAGGGGAAAATATACCACGTTTAATACCCAGAGGGAGACACGATTCTCCCAACTCCAAAAATGCAGATCTCTGGAGGACTCCTAAGCTTCATTTGAGTAAGAGGTTCGGATCCAGCCCATGGGGAAGGCCAGGAATTTCATTTTGGTGATTTCCCAGGATTACAGTGAGAGATGTCCCACATTCGGTTATCATCACTGCCCATGGAATTAACACCCAGGCCACAGGAGGTGGTGCATACTGACCCCACAGCAAGGAGGACCCAGCTCCTTCCCAGATAAAAAGAAAGCATACTGGCATTAGCTACAGAGGTGGAGAGAGAAAATCCTCTTCCCCTCCCAGAGCAGGCAAAGTTTGCGCTAACGTTTATGGGAGAAGAGGGAAAAAGCAAAGTCAAGAAGAAAACACAACATCCTTCATACCCCCAAGCAAATAAACAGACTGAGGACTCTGGGGAATGCCAAATTTAGTTCTGTGCATCATTCCCAATTTGCAGAGCCCTTGCAGATACATCTAAATGCTATCATCAATAACATCACCTTCTAAAATCAACATCTTTTCATTTGTGAATTTTCTTCCCCATTTTGACCATGTGAAACCTGCAAGTTTCACGTACACCAGGAGACGAAGGCAACAAGGTAGATAATCTCCAGCTAAGAAATTTGAAATATATATATATATATATATATATATATAAATAATAGAAAAAAAATCAACCTTTGATGAAATAATTGCTTCTGCTGTTATTTTTTGCTATTGCTTCAGAAATGTTCTCTCTCTCTCTCTTCCTTTCTTGTCCCTATAGCGAGGTGCCCTGCTGTTGTGCAGATGAAAGGTCCGGTCTCTTTAAAATTTCATGCAGAGCTCTTCACAACATCGAAGCTTTAAAGGCCCTTGGCAAATTCAACATATTGTTACACTTGATGGAAGGAGATAAAAATTACATGCAAAATACACTGTATATTCATTGTCTAGAAATACTATAAAGTTACAGCTTCCTGTATTTCGCTAACAGACCCGGACGTGTGCATTCTGATTTCAGTATTTGGAAACACAAAAGATGCACATGGCGTGAGTATTGTAGCAAAAATAAGAATGAAACTCAAATCTTCTAAAGGTTAGATTAGGGTCCTAGGATGTGTGAACAGTTTTGTTCAATTTTCCTAAACTGCTTTAGATACGTGACACATACTTAAAAGACACCAAAAGATAGAAAGAGAGAAAGAGAGAGAGGGAAAAAAAGGATTTTCTAAAACTTGTATATATCATGGGGTTATTTGCCCTAAGTCATCTTTATTTTTATATCTCTATAAGAAAAATATGGGGATAGCTGATTTATGTATAAAATTATCTTCAAAAAAAATAAAGAGCTAGAACTATAGACACTGGAACGAGGGGACACGGTGACTCAAAAGCAAGTTTGTCAATCACTGCTCTTTGAGATTTAACTGTAATGGGTGAACTGTATTTTAAAGTTTATTTTAAATTCACGAGTCAGACATCATTAACTATACATCCAAGTTTTAGGTTTGTGCTTTATTGCAGCTATTTTTACGTGGCCCCATTGAGCCAGACTTATTCATTTGTATTCATTTATTCTCTTCTTTCGAACATGCATTAGACATCTACTCCACTGCCAGGCACTGTCCCAGGTATTAGGAATGACAAAAATGTGGTCCCCACCTGCAGAGGGACTGCGATACAGTAGAAGAAGACAGACACAGCAAAGGGTACGTACAATAAAGACATCGCTGTCCTATGGCAGAAGTAGGGGTAAGATGTCGTGGTGGACAGGGGGAGTGTTTGATTTGTCCTTCCTGGAGGAAGAGACAGAAAATGTCTCTAGGGATCAGTCCTCGACCACAGACTTGAAAACCATCTAGGTGCCAATGAAATAAACCAAAGCGGTGGCCGGAGGTAGGGGAGAGAAGACAGATTTCAGAGAAATCAAGAGTATAAAATCTACAGGACTTGGCTACTGATTAGAAGCAGAAAGGAAGAGGAGTGGAGGATGAATCCCAGGTTTCCAATATTGGAATCATTCACCAATTCATTCACCATTTCTAGTTATTTACTACCTAATATGTGCCAGGCCCTGTTCTGAACACTGGAGACACAACAGCAAACGAATCACGAAAGAACCCAACTCGCTAAACACAGAAAGGACAAACAGAAAACTAATAAACAAACTAGTAAGGAATATTAAGTGCTCTGAAGAAAATAAAACAGGGAGTGTGAGAAAGCGTAACTCAGGGTGGGTAGGCTGCTTCATATTGGGTGATCAAGAAAGGTTTCTCTAAAGAAGTGGTACCCAAGTCAACACCCAAAGGCTGGGGAGGGGAAAGCCATGCAAAGATCTGGGGGAAAAGCATTCTGGAAGAAGGAATAGACAGTGCAAAGACGTGGGGAAGGGACAAGGCTGGCAGGTTCAAGGACCTAGATAAGGCCAAGTCTGCCACAGCAGGGTAGCAGGATGGAATTACAGAGCCAGCGGGTGGGCAGGGCCAGATCATGCCGGTTTTATAGGCCAGGTAAGGCACTTGCATTTTCTTTTAAGTATAATGGGAAAATGTTGTAGGTTTTAAGCAGAGGAGTGACAAAGATCATTGAGGAAATAGATTAGGAAGTAAAAGAAATCAGAGAGTCCAATTCAAAGGCTTCCGGTGACCTAGACTAGAGGTGATGGTGGCTTGGACCATCATCCAAGAAACAAAACCAGCCCAGATTCAAGGGGGTAGAGAAAGAGACTCCATTCCTTGATGGGAAGAGCAACAATATCACATTACAAAGGGGCGTGGATTCGGGGAGGCGTGATTCACAGGGGCTGCTATTATAAGGATCAACCACAGACACCCACTAAATTAGACTAGCAAAGCCCCACCTTAAATAACACAAGCTTTTGTTACACCATAATTATCTTGTCCATGTGTAAATGGTTCTTCTAAAACTGCTTGAAAACAATTCATTTTCTTAATTTCATAGAGACTCGCGATTTTATGACTCTATTCATTCGCTCAATAGACCAGAAGCATTACAGAAGTAAAATTCAATCTCCCCCAGCAAGTCTCGGTCTCAGAGATCACAGCAGTCCTGTAAACTGAAGGACAAAAGAAGAGGTTTTAGAAGAGTCTCAAAACGTTCTTACCAACCTCACAGAGAAACGGAGAGCAGAGCTGGAATGGGACAGTCTTCTCATGTAGAGAGCAGCCTGTCCGTCCTCATTCCTGCCCTCTGGGTGACAAGACAGGTGGCACCTACGACCTCTCCTTAAGGAATTTTTCAAAGGTTCGTTAGCTGCTCACCTTGTCAACAGAAGTGGCCAGGCCTTCGGTGTAGGATCTGGAATGGGAGGGGGAGTATAGGGCCAGGGCTTCTCAAGGGAGAGTGGCAGAGAAGATGGAACCCACTGCCCCAGCTCTTGTCCCCATTTCCACAGCTTCTGATGCAGTGGAGTCGAGTTCATGTGATTTTTATTCTGTGTACTTATGAGATGTACTAAAGCAATATGCATACATCCATACATGTCCCTGTCCAGAATGGCTCTTAACCCACAGTCCTCACTAGGGAAAAATTCTACTCATATCAGGCTTCAAAATCAAAAAGCGATATTTGATAATACTCCTAACCAATTTGTAAGGCATGTGACAGTGACCTCATTTGTGTCTCTTGTTAATCTAGGCCCTGTTGACAGAAACGACCTTGTGACAATGCCCCCCGCCGGAGGTGTGCCATGTGGCAGCCCTGAGTGTCAGCACTAGATTTTAAATCCAAGTCCATCTGCCTCGAAAAGCCTGAGCTACTTGTGCTACACTAAACAGTGATCAAGCCAGAGGTATCAATCTCTGATCACGGAAACTGAAGAAACAATTAGTTAATGGAAAAAGCCTTTGACTTTCTCACGGGCTCCTGAAATCATCCACAGAGGCGGACTGCGGCAGTGGAAATCGCATTGGCGTTCCTTGGGCTCTAATTCCAACTGTTCTAGCATGAATATGCTGTGTGGTCTTGGGCAAGTCACCTCACTTCTCTGGGCCTCCATGTCTTCAACTGTCATGGGAAGAGTTTCATAGTGGCAACTCTTAAGACCAAGAGTGTCTAAATATACTCGTGCATGTTTATATGAAGAGCACTCTATCAAATATATACACTCTTTAAGGACAGATAAATATTTACAATGAAAACATGACCATCAATTCCAAAGCACTTTAAAAAGAGCATACACCTCATGTTTATAAATTTTTACTTTGTCCTACTGTTTCTAAACAGCAACTTCCACTTGACAACCTATTTAGCTTAATTTCAAACATATTTTAGTTTCAAATTTGTATCTTTAGTATCTTGGTGTTTCAGAAATTTTTTTTTTTCGTTTTCCAATGATACTTTAAAACTTTACTTACATTATGTAAATTATGAGCTGTTTCTGCCATTTTTGTTTACTCTTTTTTTTTTTGCCTTTGTTTTAGTTACCGGAAGGAATTATAGGAACTACTCTCAATGTCAATCAGTAGTTTTATTATACAACAATGCAAATTATTACATCTCCATCAACATTTATGAGTCTTAGTATCTAAGTAGTGGGCAGTGTATATGTTTTACTAACATGCTCCATAAATGGGTTTTGTGTGTGTATGTACATGAGTGGCCTTTGCATGAACTTTCAAAATTTGATCATTGATCACGATAGCCAGAGATAATCAGTTTAGGCAAAATCAAACATTAAAATTGGTCATAATTAGTACTAACCATATACTAAAATGATAAGATGATATGGAAAATGTTTTGTGAATTGTAAAATATTACACACATCCAAGTACTATTATGAAATTTAGGTAACTACCATATGTCTCCAGTGTTTAGCTGATGAATAAATCTCTGCGATATTAAAATTCCAGGGGAGAGGCAGTTGAATGAAAGACAAAATAATCTCCTAAAAAAAAAACTTAGATAAGATCTGAAAATTTGATGGGTTTTCACCTGCAATAAGTAATAAGAGATGCTGGCTTTTATTCAACAACTATGAGGTCCCAGGTACAGAGCTAAAGCCTTTACATTCATCATAGACTTTTAATTCTCGCAACTGGTTTTGTTGTTTCAACTTTCCTACTACTGAACACATGTGGAAACCAATGCAGTTTGTCCCACTGCTAAAGGCCTGGAGTTACAGTGCCAAAGGGATCAGTATCTCAGACTTTCTGAGAAGTGCACTAATTGGGGAGGTTCTGCCTAGGAAATCAGTGATCTCCCCATTTAAGAGATGAAAACACTCAACCTTGAAGCATGAACCAACCGGTCCAACATGGTAGTGAGACCTGAAGCCAAGAAGCCCTCAAAGTTAGATTTTAACCACTGTACTCCAGTGGCTGCCAGGGTGAAAACTTATCAAAAATCTTGCCAGCAATAAATGAGAAATTCAAGGAACTGTTAAAATACCCAGACTTCCCTAAAATGAAGCCTGTTGAGAAAGTAAGACCACTTATGTTGTTTTCAATCATTGCACTTGTAAAACTACGCTACTGCCACTTCTCCGACTCAGGAATCAGGCTATTTTAAAAAGCCTTAGGACTTGTCCTGAAATATCCCATGGGGTCCTTCTCTGCCTCATTTTTCCCAAATCTTTCTTTGTTCCTATTAGTGTTAATAAAATATTAAGATTAATGCTGTGCCCCCTATACCACTAACAACAGAAACATATTATACAACTGATAAATTCTGCAAAAATAATATTCACATGCAAATACTTATGCAAAATTATAATTAAACTGGGGGGGCTGAATAGGTACTCTTTATTCAAAAGTCTCCTTTCTGTTCATCAGATAATAAAGAACACACACTAAAAGAATCACAGAAATAGAATGTACCCTCGAGTTATATCACAAGGAAAGAAAAAAAAAATCTCTCCGGATAAGAAATTCAGGTTTATTTTATCTTAAATCAGACCGAGGGGATTTAGGTTGCTTTTTTAATCTACTTGTGCATAATGATCTCTCAGATTAATCATACTGTTTAATAGAATATTATTATTAATTAGACATGTCAGCGCTTCAGGCAGAAAATTATTGGGAAGTAAAAAGGTCTCTATTCCAAAGGCTCATAAGCGAAAGATTTCCACTTCTATCACTGCACATCTCTTTCAGTTCCAACTCTCAGTGGAAATTCCTCAATGAATTCAGTCCTTGTAACAATAACATTTAGAAGTGTTTCCCATTTAAGAGATAGCGGAGCTAGGGTTTGCCTTGTAAGATATTTTCTATGTTATTTATAAGCCAATTACATGTTCTTAGGGCATGTGGGTTCAGAAGCAAGCCCTTCAGTGTTGCCCAGATTTTTAGTCATCTCCCACTAGGGGGTCTTAGACAAGACTGAGGCGTGGAGGAGAACAATGGGGTCATCAGTTTTATCCATCAGGCTGACATCCTCTAAATGGTTCTCATTTCCATCTGGTCAGCTCTTACAGGTCACTGCCGCTTCCTCCCCATGCGCATAAGCCTCTAGTCCCACAGGAAAACTCTACTCTCCCCCAGTAGCCCAAGATTCCATGGGGCTCTCTCTGCACCCAAGCAGACATTTCTTCTGTTCCCACGCTATGCTACCTGCAAGACACTTCTAGAATCATACTGCTTTCCAGGGCTCCAGTGTAAGAATGACTGCACAGGTATCCTCTGTCCCCAGATTCTGCAAACTTAGGATTTGATTCTATCGTACATCCACCTCCTCTTGCGTCCTCTCTTCCATCTTTAGCATCCAAGCAAATGACCAAGCCTCCCATTTAACGGTAAAAAGCAGAGGCTAGAAGAGCCAAATGACCTCATCTTCTGGCACACGTACCTATGAGTTTTCCCAGCTGGAAAATCCATCTCTTTCCTCTTACCCTGCATCTCTTCTCCACCCTCCTCTTCGGCAACCTCACCCCATCCACTGTCTTTCTCCTCCGTACCTTTCTCCCGTCTCCTGACTCTTTCCTTGCAGCTTACACAGTAAGTATGTGACTGCCATTAAAATACACACACAACGTCAACAGTAATAAGAAGCACACACAAAACTCTCCCTTTCACTCTAAGCTTCCCTCCATAGCAGTGCTTTTTCAAAAAAACAGCGAGACAAAAAATTTCTACACAAGGACCATGTGTGTAGACCCTGAAATGAAAAAGAACAAAGCCCTTTGAGAAATATAAAAGGTTGGGGTGGGCAAAACATGGTGAGCAAGAGGAGGGAACAGGCAAGAGCTAGATAATGCTGGTCTCATGAGCCCTGAGGATGTTTAACCCACTTTGTGGGTTTGTTTTGAAGACTAAGTAGGACTACATATATTAAGTTCCTCGTGCATACAATAAAATGTAGCCACTTTTATTTTAGAATATATGACCTTGTCTTCTAACTTCATTAGGGTGCCTCCAAGGACACAGAAGTGAGAAAAACCTCTCTGCTACTTGGCTTGAAGTCGAATTGAGGATGCAGGATAAAGACGAAATCTCTCAACTCTACGGAGAGGGCTCACTTGGAAGTGTTTGGAAACAGTAATGGCTACATGGAAGATATAGATAGATAGATAGATAGATAGCACAATCAACATGCACTGCACATAAATAGGCAAAAATAAGAAAAACTAAAACTTGCTCTGAAGCTCCTATTCTGGCAGATGGAGGTTCAATGTGCGGAGTGAGAAGCTGGGCTAGAATTTGTCAATTAACCATGACTCAGTCTTACAGGACAGCTAACTTCAAAACATGATCCTGACTGAATCCTGGACTGGGAAAAAAATGCTAAAAAGAACAACATTGGGAGAATCGGTGAAGCTTGAATAGGCACTGAAGATTACATAGAAATCGTGTCAATGTTAACGTCATGAACTTGATGTGATTATGTAAGGGTAGATTCTTGCTCTTAGAAAATACACACAGAAGGACTAAGGGGGAAAGGGCATGATTTATGCAACCTACCTTCAAATGGTTCAAAAATTAATAACGTGTGGATATATAAAGCTTTAGCTTAAGCTTTAGCTAAAGCTTAAGAGGTAAATTGGTGTATCTCAGTTAAGGATATAGGTGAGCTCTTCATATTATTTTTGCAACACTTGCAGTTCAAAGGTGAGACCCTAAGCTGTCCTCTGGGCCCTCACTGCCCTGTTGTCCCCTTGGAGATGCCTCTTCCCCTGCTGACCACTCTGCAGTGCTACCTGCTAAAGACCTCAGTCAGTGGGACTTGTGGTCTGTTCTCAGACTGTTGGGGTCCAGTGGGGTTTCCCCATCTTTGGTCCCATCTCAGCACTTGCTTCTTGTCTGCGGATCATGTGAAAGGAGCTTTGGGAAAACAGGAGTCCCTTTTCTCTCTACACAAAGCCTGACTCTCAAGATAACTGTCTCACTGTGACTTCCAAAAACCTAATTTGATAGTCAGAACTAAGCAAGGACTTGGCTGTTCCAGTCTTCCCCCTTTCCCCTGGGACTTCCGAACCTGTGCTTCCAAGAGGGGTAAGCCTGGGGCATATTGGTTTATAAAAATAAAAAAACATATCCGCACCGTTTGGGGAGTGGTTACACTTGAAGGTGCTGACTCGGGAAAGGGGGGGTGGGGAAAAAAATATGAAACTATTGTTTTTAACTTGCACTGTTCACTTAATAATTTATCATGAATATTTCCCATATTATTTCATATCATTGTACAAGAAATAATGTATACAGTATGAGGACATACTGTATCTAACAAGATATACTGTTAGACTCTTTGATTCTGTAAAATTAAATTGAAAAAAAAAAACAAAAACATATCCACTTAATATTTTCATAAAGAGAGCTCTTACATATATGTTTCATTTAAACAACTGAATTAGTCCCAACCCTTACTTTATACTTCTCCATTTTATTTTCTGCTTCCCCAGATGGTAGAACCACAGTGGACACTGAGAATAAAAACCCTCAATATTTCGACAGTCATCAACTACAATCAACAATGGCTATACTAGATATAAAATGCAAAGTTTAGTAAAAGAAAGGGGTGAATTTTATACATACAAATTTTTACAACTCTGGTAAACTAAATGATACGGTGATTCTTTAGTTAAATTTTTCATTTTAATAAAAATCCTACCTCATACATACATATTACTCATTTTCACAATAATTAAAATGTATAAGCCACAGCTATGGCACCAAAGCAAAGTATCAAATTGTAGTATGAGCCTATGGGTCTTCCCTCCATCTTCCACCCTCAACCATGGGATCAGGATCAAAATCTTCATTTTCTGCACAAACTAAGTGATCGTCACAGTCCTCAATGTGTACAGAAATCGTCTACAGTGTTCAACTATGATCAAATAACCTTTTAAAGAATTTAAGGTGGTAAAATTATAAGAATGTGCATAAAAAGTTCAGCTGCCCCAAGAAAGCATCCAACTCTCCCACAGGGAAAACTGATCCGTGAGGCTTTCTTTTGTTAGGGTCTTGGTTGGCTGTCAAGTCACAACAAGGGCCCGGATGGTGAGAGAAGGAGGAAGATGGACAACTTCTCCTCAATGTGCTTGGTTTGGTCTATTCACCTCCCTAACCCCTCTTCTGAGATATATTAATATTTTTAAGTGTCATTTTATGCTTACAAATCCCAGATGCAAAGAGAAAACTAAGAATTTAAAACCTTCTTATTTTGGAGTAATAAATTTTGGGGTCTTTGATTTCCTTGAAAAACTTAGAAGAAAAAAAGATGACCTTGCTTGATTTGTGTTAGGTGTGCTATTAATGTTGCAAGAAGGGCATTTATCCTTTGTAGCACTGTAGATGCTTCTAGAAAAATGGACTTAATAAGGGTATAGAAGAAACTTTTAGGTTAACTTGAAATATTCCATGGCTTCTCTTTTTGTATCCTACTTGTATGAGCAATTTTATCTAAGTTTATTAAACATTTTTCTTATGAACTAACATAAGGCTTGAAAAATCTTATAGAGCAAATAAAAATTCTCTTCCTCTAAAACGAATGCCCAGAGAAAGCAGTCTAGTATTCTCCAAATGATAATTTTTTTCATAAAGAACAAAATTGTGAAAGTTTTTTTATTGAAAAAGAAAATTTTTCATTGTATTTTTGAGCAGCTAGGAATAAAGAGTTTTAATGAAATTTTCTTGGCGCTTTAACATTATAACTTATCATGACTCTAAAAATGTACCTATGTATATTAAGACTATATTTTCTAGGATTATGTATTTTAAATTATACACAAAATAGACATGAGCACATGCCCTAAGATTATTAAACTTTACAAATCTACTCATATGTATTTTTTCTTTGTCTTTTTCTTTTTCTTTTATAAAATTTCCTGGTTTTGTGTTCCTACTATACCTGATCACAAGGTAACCTAAAACACGTTTAACTTTAATAACTTTTACACATTCATAAATATTTTTAAGCCCCATAAATGTTTAACATTAGTATAGTATATCAAAGTACCATTCTTTTCTCTGTAAATAAATCATTTCTAATCTAAAGACTTGGGGCCAGGGGGTGGGAGGGAGATAGAACACCACAAATCCTTCTGGCCGGTGAATCAAAAGACATTCCCAGACATTAACTTTTCGTTCCAAATATGAAAAACATATTAAATATATATCTTATAATAAGATGTTTTCCTCATGTTTCCTTTGAATAAAGTCTTTTGGGTGCATTCCTCTTCACAATGTGCTATGAAATTCTTAGTCAACTTTGTCGTTTTTTTTTCCCCCTGCAAAGGGCCGCCTGCTGGCAGGAAGCCAAAATTTCTGTGATATCACTCACTCCACCAAGACTAACCATGCAAAGATGAGTTATAATGTAAAAGAAGAATGAAAAAAATATATATATAAATTATACAGATGGATACACACATGCACACACACACACACTGCCCATTACGCTGCTTCTAAAGAAAAACAGATAACTCCCACTGTGTTTTGAAAAGAAGACAGACTGTGAAAAAAGATGTGAGGCAGTCACAGGATTGAAATGAACTTTTAGGACTGCTAAATGTTCTACAGCTTAAATTTTTTTTTTCCCCAAACTCATGTGGCCATCTGTATCTATAATTAGGAGTGAAAACAAGAAGAGATTTTTCAAGTAAACCTTTCCTAAAGTTCCAAACTGCCATGGTACTTAAAAGAAAGGGTGCCAAATGACTTATGTGTTTCTGGGCAGCCACACGGCAACAAACAGCACATGTGGGTGGCCACATTGCTTATATTTGCAGCATGCAAGTTAGTGATGTTAGTTACACTGGCATCTCTCCAGCACAGAGAGCCGCCATGTTACTTCCATGATACCTTTCTTGTATCTTTTTGCCACACTTACCACCAACAGATTACGCTATGTCCACTGATGACGTCTGCAGCTGTCAATCATTTTTCTGCTTAAATATCCTCTTTGAATCAATAGTTTGCCACCTAAAGTGTTGCACCTCCCTCCTTTTGAGTAGTACTAACTACTCCAAGAGGACAACCACCACTAAAAGTGTGCTACTGAGTCAATCATTTGGTTCTACAAACACATTTTAATTTCATGCCCGACAGGGGGGAACCATTATTGGCCTTAAACAAAAACTGAATCTTTAATGTTTTATTGGTTTGCACAATTTATCTTTCACATAGTCTATTAGCCCCAGAAGGAAGGAAGGAAGGGAGGGAGGGAGGGAGGGAGGGAGGGAGGAAAGAAGGACGGAAGGAAGGAAGGAAGGGAGGGAGGGAGGGAGGAAGGAAGGAAAATATTCAGTTGATACTGGGTATTCAAGGTGCATTCAACCTCCAAATCCGAACCCTACAAATACCTCCCCAACTGTATTTTTATGAAAATAAACTGAATTTGTCAAATGTCTCCTCCTTCGCTCCCATATCCCATTGTTATCCTGGCACAGTGAGACCTAACATGTTAAGCCAACCCTGTTGTGATCGCCAGAAGAGAGAAGCATTTTGTTTTTGATATCACAGATTTAGACGGGTTTTGTAGCATAGCCTATAATTTAAAATCTCACACAACAAATAAAGGACTAAAGAGGTGTGGGGGTGGAAACCAGTAGGAAGCAGGGAAGAATAAAAATTAACGTGGGCAGGAGAATGTATGAATGTGTATATATGCTCAGAACTGGCCTCAAATCTTTATGTGACTTTTGCTTTCCTTTGACATGGGCATTCTTTACTTGTGGTGGAAACGTCTAGTGAAACGTTGGTCTTTTCCTTTTCCCTGTACATAGCAAGGGTCTAAAGTCACTAATCAGTGAGGACAAGCTGCCTCCGTCACTGCTAAAAGTAGCACAGCCACACATAGTTGGGCAATTAGAAGCTCTGACCTAGAAGCCGGAGGAGCAGAAACCAGGGAGCAATCCTGAAGGGCCACCGCACAGAAAAATCAGAGAAACTTTAAAACTCATCCACTGCTGGAACCTTATCTAAAGGGGAACAATGTTTATATTTTTAAAAGCATGTATGGAAAGGAAAGTCAAACGCTTCTTCCAATAAAGACTTCTTTTGAAAAATGATATTTACATCCAGACTTTCCTGCCCTCTTGTGGAGAAAATACAGAGCTCTCTCTCCATGGAAATGGAACAATGGCTCTTTAAAACTTACAGATGGCTTCTTCCATGGTAGGTGTGATTAACTGTCCTGGTTGGATCCCCTGATGTTCACGGAACTTTACTAGCTGTGAAATGTTTACCAAAATAAAATGCAAAATCTGAATAACAAAATAGAGCTAAATCAGGTGTAACACTATGAGAAACCATCTGATTTGGGACAAGGGAAAAACTGCATTGATGAGTTTTTAATAATACTGAGACATATAAATAAATATATTCTAAATAACTAGCAAAAGAGAGAGAGAGAAACAAGAGTTTTCGAAGTGACCATCAAAAAGTTCTGGTCCCAGAGAATGGACCAGTGTCTCTCTCTTGTAGGGGCTGCCACAGCACACTGTCACCTGGGCAGGACCAGTCTGGGATAAGAGACACACCAACCCTATCAGCAACTCCTGTAAAATCAAAGAATTTCCTAATTTCTTTAGGTTGTTTTGTTTTAAGAAAGTTGGTTTAAGTTACTTGACTTAAATTGATGCAAGAAGATGGGATGAAGGTCCCATGCCACATCCCAAGCCACACATTCAATGCTCAACTCCAATTAATGGCCAACTTAGGCTGTCTTGTCCGCAAATATCTGCCCTGGCCATCCACAAGAAGATGCTACATTTCAATTTACTTACCATATGTTCTGAAATCATATGAAAGGTGCTACAGTAGAATACAAAGATTTTTTTAAAAAGGTCTTACAAGTTGGGGGGGAGAAAAAAATTTATTATCTTAAGTAAAATTACCATGGAAATATCTTAAAACTTCTGAAAGGCAGTGTGGTTTATTGTAGATAGAATTTTTCCCAAATTAGAGACACTCAGATGTTCACCGAGCAGCCTTAACACGGTGCTAAGGGCCAGGACAACACAAAAGAAACACAAATCACGGCAGCCTGAGGATTAACTATAATGAAAAAGATAAAGAAGAAAGAAGGAAAGAAGAAGAAAGAAGGAAGAAGAAGGAAATAGGAAATAGGAAGAAGAAGAACCACAAATCACAATTCCTGCCTTACATCACTAGTTACTCACCCAAGAACCAACCGTGCGCAAGGGCTCAGTCCATTTGGGGAGACCAGGTCTGTGCAACAGCTGGGCAGCACGGCCCAAATGGGTAAAACAGAGAGGAGATCAGGGATTTCCTGGGAGGAAATAGGACCTGGTGAGAGAGTTCGAAGAGGGAGGAGGAAAGGAGAAGCCTGCTGCATGCAGCACAAAGACAGCTTATTAAAAGATCGAGCATGTTGGACTTGAAGGACGCCCAAGACATCGCTCTCTAAGTAAAAAGTGCCTGTCTCCAAAGAAGGCAAGACAGGTTGCACGGATAGCCTGGAACCAGGTTAGCAAGAGCGTGGGCCGCACCACTGTGATCTGGATCTCATCAGCAGGAAGCCACCGTGAGGACTGGGTAGGGGTGTACCGGTGACATTTCTGCAGATGAATCTGAAGAGAGGGTTTCGGGGGCCCTGAGAGTGGGGATGCACGAGGAAGGGAGGCTGTCCAGGTGGTGATTAAAGTGATCAGGGCTGAGCTAGACGAGAAGCAATGACTCCACAGCGGCCATATTAAAAGATTAATTAAGCACAGTGACTTCTTGCATAAATGAAGGAGAACAAAAAATGCCTGAGGTTCAGATCCTGAGGGGAGAGTGGGACATGACAGTGACAGAACCAAGAAACTGGGTGAGTAGAAAATTCACATGCTGGATGTTCACGGGCATCTCTCAGGCCAGATGCTGCTGTGTAAGAGTGGCAATTTTCCCTCCAAACTGCTTTTTTTTTAATAAACTTGAAGTCAGATTATAGTTTTAAAAAAAATAAAATTTTTCGAACTGCCATTTAAAAAAGTGACTCCACAAAGTTATAGTCCAGATAGTCTCAACATTTACCATTTATCATAATTAAACACCCACAAAATCACATTAATAATATCCCAATAATTCACCAATACTATATCTTAAGTATTTATTGATAACCTAAGATATGCCTAGCACTGTATAGGTACAAGGAATTCAACAAATAAAACACAGCCCCTGACTCTAAGCAATTTTTAAGCTGTAAGAAGAATAAGGCAGGTACATAAACTACTATAAATAGGGCAGAATGCAGTCAATGCTGCCTTTTTTTTTAATTAATAATTTTTCAAAAATAAAAAAAAGCATCCATTTTCTTTATCTCTACATATCTTTATGAGACATAGTCTCACTCTGTCACCCAGGCTAGAGTGCTGTTGCGTCAGCCTAGCTCACAGCAACCTCAAACTCCTGGGCTCAAGCAAATCTCCTATCTCAGCCTCCTGGGTAACTGGGACTACAGGCATGTGTCACCATGTCAGCTAATTTTTCTATTTTTAGTATAGACAGGATCTTGCTCTTGCTCAGGCTGGTCTCAAACTCCTGACCTCAAGCAATCCTCCTGCCTCGGCCTCCCAGAGTGCTAGTATTAGAGGCGTGAGCCACCGCCCCCAGCCTCAATCCTGTCTTAAAGGTTGTAAGAATAAAGCACATAGAAAATCAGAGGAAAGAAGTCATTTCAGCTAGAAATCAGAGACAAGAGTATATGTTCCATATCTGGAAAATCAGAGAGTATGAATGTCTCTCCCAACCCTCATGGCCCAAGATTCTCTGTGCAAATGAAGGGAAAGCACATTCCAGGTTGACAGAGAAGCTTTTTAAAGCCAAAAAGGCAGGAAAGTAAGAGTTCAAGGTACAAAACACCGTAGATAAATCACAAAAGATGAACCTAAAAAGGTAGGCAATGACCATTATGATAATAGGCTTTGACTGGCAGATAAACGATCACTACGTAATATCACAGACCAGGGCAGCCGCTCAGGAGTTCAAACAGGATTTTGGCACAATGGGATATAACCTGTATATAATTCAGAAAGTTCAATGTTCCGTAGTACACTTAATCTGGCAATAATGCATTTGAAACAGGAAAAAAAAAAAAACATTTGCAACAGGTGAGTAAACGTAACAGAAATAATCATCTTAAGTAATCACTATCAGAGTCTTAAAACAAAAGCAATAAATAAACCGAATAATTTCATATCATTTTTTGCCAAATACCCATCACGGTCTTGGTAATAAGGATGAGGAGCAGCAGGCAGACTTCCAGCAGCATTTAAATCAGGAGAAACAAGCAGGATTGCTCCAGGCTACAATTTTTCATTGGAATTCCCAATACCCAGGCTGATCTCCCAACTTAAGCTGCCAAAATAAATGGATATAACCTTTTAGCAGAGTTCAGAATTGAGCCAGTGAGGTCAATTCACGTGCACATTAGTGAACTTTTATTAGTGAATATTGCAGTCCAAACTAACATTTTCATTGCTAGAGTAGCAACTCATCTGGGAAGATACAATACTGTTTATTGGTTGGAATATCATTCTTTCGTGCTCTCTGGTATTCTCTCCACCTAGGACTTAAAACATGAAAGTAATCTACTTATTTTTGGTGAGCCCATGCCCAAGGCCACCCGTTCAATTCTTAATTATCACCCCGAATCACACTATCACAGTCATTAGACTCATGGGATAGTATCGCTCTACAAACCCACAATTAATTCTTTAAATGTAAATTTTCTGGATTACGTACAGGTAAAATCCCATCACAATGAATTTAATTATAATAAAAAGATGTGGGAAAAGATCTGTGTCTCAAGAGAGTGATGCCCCTACCGATGCAATGATTTCCACAACTACAGAATTATTACTAATCCTCAACGTGAAATAATCATTTCTTTTGAAGGGATTCTATCTCCTTTCGGTATAAGAGAGACGAAGATTTTTCTTTTGCTCTTTTATTCTTCATCAAGAAATAATTACCCTTAAAAAATATATTCCATGTGAGCTTAAGGTAGAATTTTAAATCAGTTAAAATTAAAAACAGCAATAAGTTACTGGCTTTTCCCTATAAAATTTGCAAGTATCTATTTTGATGATAATAATAGGTTTTGGAGAGGATGTCTAAGCATGAACTGGAACATTCTCTCTGGAGGGCAATATGGCAATATGGATCTGAAGTGCTAAAGTGTACATAATTCTGATTAAGCAAATTCCTCTTCTATTAATTCATCCTAAGAATAGTAATAGATATCAGCAAAAATTTCGTTTCAAGGATGTTCACTGAAATGTCATTTATAACAACATAAAATGGGAACTACTCATCAAAAATGTCTAATTGCTTAAATGAATTGTAATACAGCCATATAATACGCAGCTAGTTAAAATGATGTTAAGAAAACCACCAAAATTGTTGAAATAAAGCAGATTACAAAACAGCACAGTGTGACTCTGCTTTTGGAAAATATACACATTTGACTTTTTAATATAGAATAAGAGACTGAATAAAATAAACTAAAATGATAGCAGTGGTTTTCCCTGGTGGTGAGTTCAGAAGTATTTCTTATTTTCTTTTTATTTATCCAGTATTTCTAAATTTTATCCAATGAATACTTTTTATTCTTATAAGAAAAAAAGAAAAACAAATTTTTTTAAAAGCTGTCCTTTTTTGTTCTACTCTTCAGACACCCCACCCCTTCAAAAAACCCATCTGGACTCTCAAACTAACCACCAAAAAACAAAATACAAATATTATACAAATAAAAACATATCAGAACAGAAACATAGTTCAATATTATTTCTTAATTTCACCTGCTCGATTTAGAGTACTTGATTTCATTGCTTGTTCATCACAGTGAGTCTACCTTCTCTATAGTTTCTATTGATAAGCATTGTACTCTTCTGACATAGATTCTTCATAACAAATTCTAATACAACAAAAATAATTTGGACTGCTCATATCTCTATGATAAAAATTGACTTTTAATATTATTTGCTTGTCAAAGCTAGATAGACAGGAGGTCACTGTTGAACAAAAACAATGGTAATATCTTTGTAAATTTGGCCTATGATATGAAGGGAAAAAGCAAAAAATCATGAGTCAATGAGTTCTTCTTCTAGAGCTTTAACCCAAAGAGCTCGTCTTAATAATGCCCCTGGTGGCAGGTAACATTTAATTTTTCTGTGTCATTGAAAAAGAATTAGATGTAAAACTCAGGTAAGAGATTAATATTTCACACCCTGAGGCTAAATACTTCTACATGAATATTCATAAAGGCCTAGTCTGAGTGAAATCTCATGTGAGTGTAGATTTAAAATGCTTGAATCTTTTTTACATAGCTCAGAGACTGGTCATTCCAGAGAGAAAGGCAAGAATTTGGTCAATTAACAGGCGATTTACTGCAGATCTAAATATGCAACTAAGGCAAAAAGCATTTCTGACATCCACACACACACAGCCCACACCCCTACAGTCTCCTTCTGAAAGCCAAAACCAGGCTTTCTTTTCTCTTGGGCTCATGTTGGTGATGAAGAGACGTGTTGATGATCACTAGAAACAGAAAATCTGGGTTATTCCCTGAGGCTTCAGATGCCTAACTATGTGCGTGTCCTCGCCTAGGTTCCAAGGGGACTTGGGAGGAAGCAGGGCACTATGGTTGGAATATGTCCCTCCTGAAGTTCAGGTATTGCCAACGTGGTGGTATTAAGAGGGGAGGCCTCTAAGAACTGACTAGGCCGTGAGGGCTCCTCCCTCATGAGTGGGGTTAGGTGCCCTCATAAAAGGGCTTGATGGAAGGAGTTTGTCCCTTTTTGCCTTTCTGCCTTCTGTCACGTGAGGACACAGTGTCCCTCCCCTCCAGAGGATGCAGCTTTTGAGGCGCCATCTTGGAAGCACAGAGCAGCCCTTACCAGATAGATCTTGGGCTTCCCAGCCTCCGAAACTGTGAGAAATAAATGTCTGTTCTTTATAAATGACCCCATCTCAGGTATTCCATTACGGCAGCACAGATTGGACTAACATGGGGGAGGGGTGGTGGGGAAAAGAAAAGTAGAAAAGCAACCGTAGGCAGGATCATCTTGGTGCTGGTTGGATTCACTTCCTTGTAGGTTTCCTCATCCACCCCAGCATGACCGTGGACTGGTGCCCACCTAAGGTCCAGGGCACCAGGTGAATGTCCCAACTTATCCTCCCCTGTGACAACATTGTTCTTGGTCCCCGGTAATAATTTCCACCTTAAGAAAAAGGAAAACAAAAGAGAGTTGCTATAGTCTGAATGTTTGAGTCCCCTCAAAATTCACATGTTGAAACCTAATCACCAAGGTAATGATGGTGTCAGGAGGTTGGATGTTTGGGTGACGATTGGGTCTTGAAGGTGGAGCTCTCATGAAAGGGATTAGTGCCCTCATGAAAGAGACCCCAGAGAGCTGCCTCATCCCTTCTGCCACCAGAGGACACAGCTAGAAGACACTACCTATGATCCAGGAAACCGGCCCTAAGCAGACACTGAATCTCCCAGCACCTTTGATCATAAACTTGCCAGTCTCCAGAAATGTGAGAAATCAATTTCTGTTATTTATAAACCACCCCATCTATGGTATTTTGTTATAGCAGGCACAAATGGACTAAGCTGATTACTCAAAGAACTCTCCTAAGCCTTCTGGAACAAAGCTTGACATTATATAGACATAAGCCAGTGAAAAGAAAAAAGAAAACTAGAAATAATAAGGACAGAACTAAAGAGGTAAAGAAGAATAATAAAAATTAAGAATAAACTGCCTGGCCAGGCAACAACCAAGGCAGCTAGGGAGCCTGGTAATAGCCAATAAGTGCCTTCAAGGTGTGAAGAAAAGAGGAAAAAAGTTTATAGTGTTATCTCCAGTGGTGAAGTAATAGAATGAAATTTAATCAATGGAGGCCTAGGGTAAACTTCCCAACACATCTAGGGTTCTGTAGCATATTCTCCCCATAGAGTAAGGGGTTTTTCCCTCTGAATAACAAAACATAGCAGGACCAATCAGTAGATAATATCCTTTATGGAATGATACTGCCTCTCATATCCAGACTATATGGCTAAATAAATACATATACTATCTGAAGCTTCTTCCCCCATATAAGACCTGAGATGCAGTTTTCACATCTGGCAAGACCATGCGCAATGCACAGCTGCCCCTGCCTTAGTGCTTTTATCCCTCCGTCATCCCAACGTTGCAAAGTATTCTGTGTCAACAGACATGTAAATGTCTAGGTAAATAAATTTCAGCAACTAACAAAGGGTCAGACGGCAGAACAATATGCCTCTTCTCTGAAGATCTGCTCAAGCCCCAAGTTCTGTTCTGTTTCCTGCCAGTTCTGACATCCACCATGGTGCACACCAGCAGAGCAGAGAGTCTTGTGGCTCTGGGACCACCTAAGGATCTAGACCAAAAGGAATGAGGTCACACAGAAACACAGGGAAGCAAGTCGAAGTCCAGGGCTGGGAGAAGGTGGAGGAACGGGGCTTGCATTCATTCAGCAAACATTTATAACATTTCTACTCCAGGCCAAACTCCAGAGATGCAAAAGTGAGTCTTCATTCATCTAGCAAGAGAGCAAGTGAACACGCAATTAACTGTCACATAATGTGACTACACTACAGTGGAGGTAAGAAGACAAAGGACTGAAAGGAAGATAATGATAAACAAAGTAAGTGCTAAACAAAGAAACTAATAAAACTTACAGTTCAGCCGGGTGCCCTGGCACAGGCTTGTAATCCCAGCTACTCGGGGAGGTGGGAGGACCACTTGACCCTACAAGTTCAAGGCCAGCCTGGACAACATAGCGAAACCTCATCTCTCTTAAACAAACAAAAACTTATAGTTCAGTTTAAATAATTATTGATTTTACTTTTTGATTTCAAAATATTAAGGGGGTACAAATGTTTTTGTCACATGAATACCTTATATAATGCTTATGACGGGGCTTTTGGTGTGCCTGCCACCAGAAGAGTGTTGATTGTACCCAACAGGTAAGTTTTTATCCCACACCTGCCCTCCTACCCTCCCCACGTCTTGGTTTCCAATGACCTTTGTATCTCTTTGTGCCCGTTGTGTACCCATTGTTTAGCTCCCACTTATTAGTGAGAACATACGGTGCTTGGTTTTCCATTCCTGAGATACTTCACTTAGGATAATGGACCCCAGTTCCATCCAAGTTGCTGCAAACAACATTATTTTATTTCTTTTTATGGCTGAGTAGTACTCCATGGTATATATGTATACCACATTTTCTTTATCCACTCATGAACTGATGGGCACTTAGGTTGGTTCCACATCTTTGCAATTGTGAATTGTGCTGTGATAAACATTTGAGTGCAGGTATCTTTTTTATAAAATGACTTCTTTTCCTTTGGGTAGATACCCAGCAATGGAATTGCTTGATCCAATGGTAGGTCTACATTTAGTTCTTTGAGGAATCTCTATACTGTTTTCTGTAAAGATTGTACTAATTTGCAGTCCCACTAACTGAGTAAGTGTTCCTTTCACTTTGCTTCCATGCCAGCATCTATTGTTTTTTGACTTTTTAACAATGGTCATGCTGATAGGGGCAAAGTGGTATCTCATTGCAGTTTTAATTTGCATTTCCCTGATGACTGCTGATGTTGATCATTTTTTTATATGTCTGTAGGCCATTTCTCTATCCTCTTTTGAAAAACTTCTGTTCATGTCTTTTGCCCATTTTTTAATGGGATTTTTTTTCCTGCTGATTTGTTGGAGTTCTTTGTAGATTCTTGGATTTTAGTTCTAAATTGTTATATATTTTAAAACCAAGATAATCTCAACATAGAAAGTAGCAGGATGGGGAAAAACTAAGTAGAATATGCTAGGATTTTTGTTTTGCATGTGAGTAATAAATACACAATAATTAATTTTAGCCATTGAAGAAAAATATGAATTGGAAGGTAATTACTAAAAAACCACTGTAGAAGTTATATATAATTTCCAAAACATTATATAAAATAAAAGAACAGGAAAGAATGGAAGAAAAATGTTACAAAGTCAACAAAGGGAAAAGGAAAAAAGGAAACAAGTGTAGTAAATTGAAAAAATATCTGATGACAGACACAAGACTAAATGTGTCTATAAGTATATAATA
Source organism: Eulemur rufifrons (assembly GCF_041146395.1). NCBI lineage: Eukaryota > Metazoa > Chordata > Mammalia > Primates > Lemuridae > Eulemur > Eulemur rufifrons. The sequence continues at coordinate 13,122,779 of NC_091005.1, read as the reverse complement.
CACGTAAATAAGTTAAATGCCTGTTTTAAAAGACAAACTCTCAAATCAGGTTAAAAATCCAACTAGATGCTATGTAAATGAAATATACCTCAAATAAATCTTCATGGTTAGGTTGGGAACAAAGGGATGAAAAAGGTTATTCCAAGTAATAGTGGCCTAAATGAGACAGAAGTGTATTTCTTCCTCACGTGATGCTGCCGGCCACCGGGCCTTTGCATGAGTCTGCCTTGAATATTTTTACCCTAGATCTTAGCCCAATCCGCACCTTTTGGTCATTCAGGCTTGGGAAAAAAGCAGAAGGACAAGGTCAGGACTTGGTATATACATGTTGAATATCCCTTATTCCAAAATGCTTGGGACCAGAACTGTTTCAGATTTGGGATTTTTTCGAACTTTGGAATCTTTGCATATACGTAATGAGATATCTTGGGGATGGAACCCAGGTCTAAACATGAAATCTATTTATGTTTCATATGTACCTTATATATAAAGCCTGAAGGTAATTTTTTACAATATTTTTTAATAATTTTGTGCATGAAAGAAAGTTTGTGTGCGTTGAACCATCAGAGAACAAAGGTGTCGCTAACCCAGCCACCCATGTGGACAACCTGTGTTTGTTTGGCATCAGCATCATTCCTGACTCTGGATCTATATGCTACCAATAAGCAATCGTTTTCTTACACTTATTCACATGTAAGTACTTACCAGTAAAAAGTATGACATACCATTAATACTGTGAAAAAATAACATGTTCAGGGTAACAAAGCACAGTAGCATCGCCAGAACCTGCCATCGGCACGGCTGGCCTGTACGCATGCCATTTTCTTACCCTTTGTGGGCACGCGTGGAAGGACATAGCACAGCTAAAGGGGACTGGAAGGGTCATTACTCTCTTGAGGACACTGAGTAAACCGTGCATTGCGTGCCTGCATTTTGACTACGCCTCGTCATATGAAGCCATGTGTGGAATTTTCCACTTAACGGTGTCCTGTTGGCATTTCAAGATTTTGGAGCATTTCAGATTTCCAATTTCCAGGTTAGAGATGCTCAACCTGTGCTACTGTTGACTGCAAGCCGCAGAGTTAGGGGGACGTGTGTGTGTGTGTGTGTGTGTGTGCGCGCTCGCGCTATAGGGGTGGGATGGGGAACCAGGGAAAGCCTGATAAACTGCAAATGGAAATGCATCTGGTAATAGACCAAAGGTACCAAAGAGGGCAGCCCTGAGAAGGATGATCCCAGAAACCTACCAAATAGACCGGGTGAGACCAGAGACTACAACGACTGAAAATGCTCATCAGGAGAACCAAAAAGCAAGATGGGTAGGTAGGATGGGCCATGGGAGAAATAACAAAAAAAGAGAATGAGGGCCAGGTGTGGTGGCTCACGCCTGTAATCCTAGCACTCTGGGAGGCCGAGGTGGGAGGATCGTTTGAGCTCAGGAGTTCGAGACCAGCCTGAGCAAGAGCGAGACCCCATCTCTACTAAAAAAATAGAAAGAAATTATATGGACAGCTAAAAATATATATAGAAAAAATTAGCCGGGCATGGTGGCGCATGCCTGTAGTCCCAGCTACTCGGGAGGCTGAGACAGGAGGATCCCTTGAGCTCAGGAGTTTGAGGTTGCTGTGAGCTAGGCTGATGCCACGGCACTCACTCTAGCCCGGGCAACAGAGAGAGACTCTGTCTCAAAAAAAAAAAAAAAAAAGAGAATGAGACCCAGTGTATTCATTCATTCAACATCCTCACCAGGTGCCTGCCAATGGCCCAGTTCAGAGGAGAAGTTCCTGAGAACCACCAGAGCCAGGGGTCGACACAATGGGCTGGGGCTGCCCTGGGGTGAAACTGACGATCTCGGAAACAAAAGGGAACTGTAAGAGTGACAGGACATTAACAAGGGATTTCGACATGAAAGGGATACTGCAACAGGATGCAGGAAAACAGCCTGATCTCGGCTTGATTTTTTTTTATATTCTTACTCTTTTTAAGCTCAAAAAGATATAACCACATGGTCAACTATATTCATTTCATATCTGTCTTCCTGATGACACAGTAGCTTGCGATTCTGATCCCAAGCTAACAGACAGAGCGTTAGCTATTAGTGTATAGTTTTAGTGCTGTTATTTTTCAACATCGCATTTACAAACTACCAAAAAAAAAAAAACCATTTAGCCAGATATTCCATCTTATGATTCAGATCTTTTGTAAAAGAAAAGCCCACTACGCCCACAAACATGCCTGCTAAAATACATCATGTCATGAGAAAAACACATTAGAAAGGACATGAGCATTTTATTCATCACCCAAGAAAGAGACTTTTTTGAAAATGCAGAGACGGAGGTTGTAGTGGCTTCCTTTGTGTGTGTGCTGACTTCTGCTGTCTGTTGCTCTCATTTGTCAGGGTTCTTAACGTTCCTCTTAATACAGTGTCTTTATTCAGTTCTCCCAAAGGAATATCAGCAATTTGTGGGAGCAGGAGGAAAACTTTCTGTCAGTTCTGCATAATGACCAAAACAGAGTGATTGAATTACTTAATTGAAGCTCTGCAGCTTGTAATGTGACACATATTGGGGCCTGTTCATTGTGGAGCCGGCAGTGGGCGGGTGTTCACGCAGACAGTATGAACAGAAAGCGAAATCATTTTCATCTTTCTGTTTGCTTTATTTTTTGGAGGCTCACACAATCCACGAGGGATTCCCTCCTCAACTCTGTAATGGCCAAAGGGTGATGGGGGACAGGAGGACAGATGTAACTAAAACACAAGCATGCAAAAGCTCTGCATATAGATTAAGAGTTTTACAAACCCACAACAATTTTTATTAGCCCACAAAATCGCTTAGCATTCCTGCCCTTGCCCGTTGGCATCACGGCAAAGCTACAGCTGAGGAACGAACACCTGTACTTCTGGAGTGCGTGGTCTGGCGCATTAGTCAGAGTCTGGAATGTCGCTAACGTTGAGACTGTCCCAAAAGCTTCCTGCTCCAGAGTCTACGGGTACGTACCCAGCTGACTGGCTGTGGTAGGAAGGGCCCCAATGCAGTCTATGGGATGTGAGTCAAGACCACCGGTTCAAGTCACCTACACACCGAGATGATCACACTTGCCCTTGGCCTGGGACAAAATTAATGTATCATTTGGAAGATGCTGGGGCTGAGCCCCCTAACCCTGCATGTTTCTCCCGCAACACCAGATAGATAACACTTTCATGTTACGGTGTCTATTTTGAGAAAACTCAAGCGCAGAATGGTAATAGCAAAAACTTAGCGGAGATATCTAAGAATACAGTAAAAGTCCTATTATCTGATTCAGAGCTGAGGTCTGACAGGTTAATGAAAAAAAAAATTAATGGTTAAAAGGAAGAAAATAATTTTTAAATAAGGCCGTATCTTAAATATTTTACTTTAGCCTAAAATGTAAATATACATTCATGTAATAAAGTCTAATGTTAATTTAGTAGAGGATGGAATACTATTGTCCTCCTGTGGTCCCTCCATTGTTTAATTAATTACCATATTGTTGTCCCCTAGATTCAGGCTGTTGGGCAATATACTGTAAAGTGGGCATTTGGGGGCCACAATATGAGCAATTTCTGTCTCTCTGTCATTCTTATCTTTTTCTCCATGTCCAATTCCAGCTTTTCTTGTTGTGGCATATATGGTTTCTGCATCACCCACAAGTACATGTCCAACGAGTTGTCACTCTCAATGCTTTGTCATACACTGTCTTGCCTCCCCCCCTACAAAAAAAAGAAAAGAAAAAATAATCACCAGAACCCTTGATTTATTTGAGATCATCTAGCTTATAAACTACGTCCTTTACTTTCTTCTGCTACATTTGGATTTTCTGCAGGAGTAGTCAATTTCAGGCCAGTTTTCTTCAAACTGCAGTATATACTGAACTAGTAACTATCTCATTCCAACACTACATTATCAATAATGTCTATTACGTTGGTGACTCTTGATAATTCCCCGTCATCCACACTTTTATCTTTTTTTGTTTCCAAAAAATAAAGTCAAATTTTTACTTGTGTTATTACATAAACTGTTCAGAATTTCTTAACCCATGGATTAGATCAAGAACATTACATTTATTGGGGAAAACATGGCATTTATATCCTTTCCAGGATCCTCAAGATTGAGATATGAAGGAGAGACAGCTGGAAAGAGCACAGGGGTTTTTTTAAGTATTTTTTTCCCCACATACCACGTTCTTTAGAAAATACACAACTTCATAAAAAAAAAAAAAAAATTCTTTTTCCAGAGTTGATCCATGCCATATTTTGTGAGTTGTAGTAAACTGGTAAAGATAAACAATTTATACTTTTAAACATTAGGATTTGATGGTTGGTCAATAACTTAAAGCGGTGATCTTTTATGTTTTAGAGACAGAGTCTTGCAGCCCAGGCTGGAGTGCAGTAGCACTATAATGGCTCACAGCAGCCTCAAACTCCTGGGCTCAGGCGACCCTCCCACCTCAACCTCCCAAGCAGCTGGGACTACAGGCACACACCACCATGCCTGGCTCTAAAGTGGTCGTTTTTAAGCTCCAGATCCAAGTCTGCCAGCCACTGCTGTGACGTCATTTCTTTGGATCTTGGTGACTCATGCTCTGCTTTTTGTGTCATTGTTTTTATAAGTCAGCATCTAACACTTCAGGCCTGTTTATCCATATTATACAAGTATTTATCAATAAAACATTTTGAAAAATGAGTTGCTCACCTATAGATGCCTGATCAATGGGTCATTCAATGGCTAATTTCTCCCCTCTACTGCCCAACATGTGGATATCTTGATTTTTCCCCCACCATCCAAGCCATCCATCATTATTTGCTACCACCAAACTTCTTATATAAAACCAAGACCTTCTTTTTCAGTGTAAGTCCACCAACTCCAGTAACACACTATCCTCCTTTTGTGAGCTGCACCAAGTATACATTTTCTACGATTTGTAGGTCATTTACTTAAAGTACATTAATAATGTAAAGGCATTTGCACAGCAAAGTAAGAACAGAACGCTTTTGGATTTGTGATGTATTCCAATGTTAAACATCTCATTTGACAGTATTTTTAACAACGTGCCTTTATTGAGCTTTTCTAAAGTGATCCCAGGTAATTTCCATAGAAACAACAACCCTTTACACTCACAGTTCATCGACTTACATAACATTTAACTAACTTTCATAATTATAATGTCAAGTAAAACTGGCATAAACAAGTGAGGGAACAGTCTTGGCAAGTGGAAAACTCAAATGATGAGCACAGAAGTGCCTGAGTGTGGAGCCCACTGGCTGCAAACATGCAAGGGTGAGCATTAATCAACATGTTTTAAGGTGGGAATAGTTACAACGGGATCAATATGCAATACTTTTTTTTTTTTTTTTTGAGACAGAGTCTCGCTTTGTTGCCCGGGCTAGAGTGCCGTGGCGTCAGCCTAGCTCACAGCAACCTCAAACTCCTGGGCTTAAATGATCCTACTGCCTCAGCCTCCCGAGTAGCTGGGACTACAGGCATGCGCCACCATGCCTGGCTAATTTTTTTTTTCTATATGTATTTTTTAGTTGGCCAGATAATTTCTTTCTATTTTTAGTTGACGGGGCTCGCTCTTGCTCAGGCTGGTCTCGAACTCCTGAGCTTAAACGATCCACCCGCCTCGGCCTCCCAGAGTGCTAGGATTACAGGCGTGAGCCACCGAGCCCAGCCAATATGCAATATTTTAATTCCTCTTTGTAACTAAACTGTGCTTCTGCAAATACGACACTATCCTGAAACCGAGTCATGTGGCACTCCAGGATGACATTTTGGAGCCTAAGTTGTTACTCGGGAAGCACTCTCCAGAATTTGGGGTCTAAGACACAGTATTCAGGCAAACTCTGCAATAAGATACTTAACCCTGGAGCTGAGCCAAGAAGGAGTTTTCAAAAGGAATGGGGTAAATCAAACGTATGCTGTTACAGTACTTAGAATACAACCCACAACCAAAGCAATTTTGGAAATAATGCTCGAATTGAAATTACAATTTGAGGGAGAATCCATGCTTCAGGACTAGCCATTTCAAGAGCTGAAATAAACAGTGCAACAATAGGCTAGTGCATTGAATGAAGTCTGAAAAGCTCCCATGCAAAGTTATAAACTCAAGACCCACATTTCTTTAGAAATTAGCGTTGTTTTTACATGAATAGAAATGGAAGAGAGCCACCCTGCTCAGATTACTTCAAGGTTTCTGCCCTACGATAAATTAGCATGTATAGAACTCTATTATGTGCCATGCACTCTATTTTGAACTTCATATGGATTATCTCATTTAATCCTCATGACGACCCTGCAAAGTGGGTTCTCCCCATGTGAAAACAGCATGTGCCCAGGTGTACACAATTAGCAACAGGCTGGAGTGGAGACTTGAGTTCAAAGGCCACAGTATTTTTAGCAACATGCCACTCTGCCCCTCCATCATACATACATACTCCGACTCACTCACAACTTCCTTCCAGCGTCACCAACAAGGAAATCTCAAACTGCCACCAATCATTTAATAAAAATCAAAGCTATTTGTACACATGATCAGTTTCAATTATTTTCAACTTTGGGAACTCTTAAATGGAAGATGAGTTTGGGTTTGCAATCACGGGCATAAAGAAAAGACCACCAAACTAACATGCAAGTGAAATCGTTTCTGTCTTCTAAAACAAAATATTGAAGAAATTAAACAAAGTAAAAATAAACATATATAGCAGATAGAACCCTTATGAACATTAATATAGCCTTCTTTTTCTCGTGTATGAGATTCGAATTAACACCAGTTCTTTCTCATTTTCTCACCTTTTAAGGCAGCAATAATCACCTTACACGATCACGTCTGCATCTGTGGAAATTTCTAGAAATATTTATCACTTTGCTTTCTGGGTCAATTAACAGAATAGTTTGGGATACTTCTAAAACATTTTGAGAGACAAAAATTGAATTAAAATTCCAGCAAAAACTGACAAAGGAAAAGGTAGCTTTCCCAGCACTTTTCTTCTTACATTTTTTTCAATTAAAATAGATGACAAAAACACCACACTTAATCCCACATTATCAAGAAGTTCATCTCTTTTTTTTTTTTTCTTTAAAGCTAAATTCAAAGAGAAATTGTTTCTGTATTTTAGCAAGGAAAACTCACATGGAGGACTCTTTGGCTTAAAAATACATGGAGGTTCATTCCATTATTTGGGAGCTAAAGAAAAAAGTTTATGTCTACGCAATGGTTCCCCTAAAAGCAGATCCCGAGAAAAGGCTGCAGGTGGTTTATCTGAGAGGAGGTCCCAGGCCTATTGGAGGGGGCATCAGTGAGCAGGTTACCTCTTGGACATCCAGAGCGTCGTCCTGCTGGGACCCTCTGAGATGTTCCACGGCACACACCTCAGAACTGACGCACCCAAGGACAGGCAGGTGGGGCGGTTGTCTATCAGCTCCCATCCCTCATTGGCTGAGGACTGAGCACAGAATCCACTCCACGCCCAGACTTCTTATGGGCTACACCTGTACCCAGCCTGGCTCCTACAGGGGAATGTGAAGGAGCTGAGAAGCTCAGCGTGCCTGGGACAGAGCTCAGCTGCAGGCTGCTGCAGGGGTGCCACGGGGCTGTGGGTGGGGCAGCGACAGTGTCTGCCATGGCCTGGGAGTAGTTTCTCTTGGGCTTCCTCATCTCGAGGATGGAATCTGTTTTTCCACTGTGCATCACAGACCCAACTGTTTACAGACTTGGCCTACCTAAATCACACTCCTTGCCGATAGAAAAGACTAGAAACCCTGAGTAACTCTTCCTACTGCAAACAACTAAAGACGCTGGATATATAAACGCATATAGTAAACAATTATTATATGCATACCTGAGCTTATAAGAAAAATTAACTGTATTGATCTTGAGGCTGGGAGTATCTGTTCAATATTTGAAAATAAACAGAATGAATTAGCTAAATTAACAGTTAAGCCCTGGAAGGCCACATAACATTTTTTTGAGAACATTTACACAATCCTTCTACTTTCATTTTAGACATTTGAATTAGGTCCAATTAGAGTTGTTCACCATCCAAGACTTATAGGGACACCCAAGCAGTTAAAATTGCACCCAAGTACAATTTTCCGAATGTACCCTTCAAGATATGAAAGTCTCCACTTTCTATCTTAGAAAATGATCACTTAGTTTGCCACGAAATATCATAGACCCGTGCACAGCCACGACCCCAGACTCTTGACCTTGAGCTCCTCTCTCTGTTGCAACTACATGCACCCAACCACCAAAGTTGCTCCAGGACATTCTCTCCAGAGAAACCACCACTCTCCTGAAAGTGGGGAGGAGGAGCTACCTGGCTGACACCTGGGGGGAGGAGGGTCCAACTGCCCCTTTGAAGGACTTTTAACCAATCCTGCTGCCCCTCCCTGCAGCCTCACACTCGGGGGTCCTTGCTGCCTCCATGCCTGGCCCTTTCTGGGGTTCCCAGTGAGAAGTGACTAGAGACCAGCTTTCTTGTTCTTTTAAATTAATTACCACTTTTCCATCAACTTTTTAGCCTCGACGACGTTGGGATGACAACTTCTGTCCCCTGTTGTTCTCTTTGTCCTCGTTTATTCTTTAATTGTCATTTTAATGGGGCAGAAGGGGGACCTTTCTAACATTCCAAAAATTCTCAATTCTCATCTGGCCCCAAAGATCAGGAAGGACATTACAGTCCCCTGGTTTACAGTCATGTTCCCTCCCAGAGTCACACTACTGTCCCTGAAAGGGGGGACCCATAGAAAAACCCCCAGATGTTACAGATGTTAGTCCTTTCTCTGTCACTGGTTACGTGAGCTCATCAAGTCAATCAAACTTTTCTCCCCCAGTGTCGCTGTCACCCATCACATGAAGGCAAAGGTCAATAAAGCAAAGATTTCATCAAGAATCAACTTAGGCCAATAGCATTTAGAAATGAAAATATATTTGAATTCTAAAATTCCCAACTTTCTTATTCTGAGACCCAGGTCTAAAACAATTGGTGCTATTTTCCCCCTAGAATTCAGTAAAGACAACTAGAGTTAATGGAAGTATGAACAGTGTCATGCCAATCAGAAAGCTTTGCCCAAGGTCATTCAGGATGAGCTCAAGGGACTTTCTTGACTAGTGAAGCTCATTAACATTAGGAGTAGCTGTTGAGTACAGAACCAAATGGGAAAGGGCCTCCCAGAGCAGGAGGACACTCATCTACGTATGGGCGACTTTGCCACACTCTCAACAGTCCAGGGGAAAGACAAACTGAGGGAGCATTCCATATATAAACATTACTTCCTTTTTTTTCAGACAGAGTCTCACTCTGTTGTCCTGGGCTAGAGTGCCGTGGCGTCAGCCTAACTCACAGCAACCTCATACTCCTGGGCTCAAGTGATCCTCCTGCCTCAGCCTCCCGAGTAGCTAGGACTACTGGCTTTCGCCACCATGCCCAGCTAATTTTTTCTATTTTTAGTAGAAACAGGGTCTCACTATTGCTCAGGCTGGTCTCATACTCCTGGGCTCAAGCAATCCTCCCATCTCAGCCTCCTGGAGTGCTAGGATTACAGGTGTGAGCCACCGCACCTGGCCATTACTTCCTTATTAATTGAACTTTATCTCCCTACTTTCAACCCGTTTTATATGGAAGAGGGAGGAGGGGGATTTTTAATGTAAAATTCCCCTTAGAAGTCTCACTGTTTATGGGAGCTTATATAACACAAGGAGTATCTTAAATATATTTATAATAAAATATTTTCCTCTGGAAAATAAATCGCTAAAAAGTAATTTTGTTCTACCCTAAGAAAAAAAAATAGTCATTCTACATTTCTGTAAAATATAATTCATCATTATTAAATTACCAGATTACATGCACAATTAAACTTATTTATTAAACAAGACATATGCCAACAACTTTGCAATAATCCTTTAAACCATAATAGCAGATTTTCAACTTTAATAACAACATCATGCCACTAATACTCAAAAGACTAATTTTAAAAGTAAGGGCATTTTGTAATTGAAACTGAAATTATACAATTAAGCACTTGAGTAATTTAAACATGAACATAAGTGTCCTGACTGTGTTGCTCTTGGCTTTTAGTCAAATTTACTAGTGCCAGTTAGACTTTATCACTCTAATTATTTCTGCTCTGTATCAGATCCGGCTAAATAGAAATTGAGAATTATTGGAAGCATTTTTTTTCTCCCTATGTCTTTTCTGCTTCGAAAACACATAAATGTTAATATAGTCCTCTAATTAAAGTGCTACACAAATAATCAAGAATAACCCCATGATTCTTATCAGGACCCCACAGAAATGCAAAAAGAGATATTTTATTGCTATACCAATTCCCAGAAAGAGGTGCCAAAGAAAAAGTTTTAACATAAAAAAAAAGTTATCCAGTGAGTACATTTGCCTTTTAAGTGTTTTTAAATAATCACCTCTCCCTTTCCATACATTCTCCTTTCTTTCCACTTTCTCTATCAAATATAAAACCAGGTGTTAGCCTCATCTTCTCACCCCTGGGAACACTCTAAAATAAAACAGGCTGGCCCTTGACAATGAACATGAGAACCACCTCTCACTGGGTAGAAATTATCTCTGCGATTTTTATTGTATGATTAAGACTTTTGATATTGTAAAATTACAGTGGGATTTAGAAATGGTATTTCTTAAGTGAATCAGAAAAGTCATTGAATTTTTAAAGGTAGCAGATCAGAAAACAAGAAACGTTGTGACTATACCAATACAAGGCACAGGGTTTGAAAGAGGAAGAGGCAGGCACACTTGTCTCTGACCAATGCGGGTAATGGATAGAAGGTGGTCAGGCACCAAGGACAGAGGGCGCCCACATCAAGACCTCGTTGCCACAACCATGTATAGAGGCACAGATTTGGGGGGAAGGATATTCTGGGCTCAAGGAACTGCCCATGTAAAGGTACCCAGGATAAGCCCTGGGATATGGGGCTGGTGTCTAGGGTATGAGAGGAGAAGTTGTAATGGATGAAGCTAAACACTCAGGCACAGTCTAGATCACAAAGAGCCTAGGATTCCAGGCCAAGGCATTGGGGTTTTATCCTGAGGGCAGTGGGGAGTCACTGCAGGGTTCTTTAAAACAGTGAAGAGGCACGATGCGATTTGCAATGATCCTTGGGGCAGCAGGATGAACGTTCGATTGAGGCGAGCTAGAATGGGGAAAGGAAGGACACATGTTATCATAGAACAGTCCAGCACTGCACTCGGCTGTAGTCCAGGCTGCAAAGAGCCAGAACCAGACCCAAGACAGCAGCAGTAGAACAAGACCCGGGACTAGAGTGCAAGATATTTAAGCAGTAGACAGTCCAGTCAGGTGTGGGAGATGAGGGCAGGGAAGGATCTAGTTTCCGATTTAGGAGATTCTGGGAAAGGTTTTCCTCCTCTGGCCTTGTGATACCAACACCATCACTATCCGCCTCCCAGAGCCTTGCTCTGTCAATTACCCTTTTTCACTCTCGTGACCCTTTTGCCTATAAGATTCTCAAGCCTCTCCCATCCCAGGAAGCAAAGATTTGCTGGACACCTACTCTGCGTCCGTTGGTCCCGAGTTAGCTGGAGGAGTTAGGAGCAAGCTGAAATCGCTTCTCCCCAACTCTGCACGCATCATCAGGGCCGATCAAATAACATCAGGCCCTTTCAGAAATGAACCCTTTTCGTTTAGAAGTAGTGATGCCAGCCACCTGTATGAATATTCTGTCTAGCAAGGGATAAGGCCAGGGACAGATGACATGTCAGGGATCCTCTTGAGCCATGACAGGTGGTGCAGGTCCCTGCCAAAGGTGCTTGTTCTGGAAAAGGCCAAGGGATCAAAGGAAGTCATCTGAGCAGACTGGGGGTGTCATGCAATAGTCCCCCGCCCCCCAGTCTCAGCTCTGCATTTCATTCATTCAGCAAATATCTCCCATGGGCTTATCATGTGACAGGTGCATTGCTAGGCTCTGGGGAAACAACAGTGAGCAAAACAGACCCAATTCCTGCCACCACGGTACCTAGAGTTTCCACACCAATACTTTCAGTTTCACCATCATAAGCAAAAGCTCACTCCCCACAGGGGCCCCTGTCTCCTGCAAGTGTGATACATCAGAAGCAGGAATTTCTCAACAGCTCATTTTCTCCCACCATCCACTCATTAGAAGAAGGGCCCGGGATAGTAACATTGTTATTTTTTAAAAACAGATTGATCCTCTACATGCAGTTTTGTAATCTAGTTCTAGTTAGCCATAAAGATACATTTATATTAAAGCCTAACATCAAAGTTCAGAAGGAAAGAGACTGATTCTCAATGAGTCAAAGTTTAGCAACACCAGGAACTCAGAAATCGTCAACGAAGACCAGCCCAAGACGGATGGAAGATGGACGAGCAGAGTTCAGACGCCGACGTCACTCATATCGGCATTAGGAAATCAGGCTAAGAGAGCAGAGAACAAGGTAAGTCAGTATGAGGCAATACGAACTAGAAGAGATCGAATTTAGGCAAATGATTTCGGAAGAAGCATGAGGAATAAACAGCCAAGAAGAGAGTGTGATACCAACAAAAACATCGTATGAAACAGCCACTGCTGCCCAAGATCTGGATCATTCTAAGGGTGGAGGTGAGTCAGGGCCCTTGGGTGTAGGAATTCCTTGCTGGAGATACAAAGGGGAAAAGGAAGGAAAAAAAAACCTTGGCCAAATTATGTCCTTGGATAGTCATGAGAAAACTTTTATAGGCTGGGATAATTTATGAGACATGAAAAGGTTTATGGGCTGCTATTTTTAAAGTACAAAATAAAAATAGCTGTATTTAGTCCAGGGGAGGGGGGTAGAGTGCATAAATTCTTGAAATCTAGGTTGTTTACTTTACTGAATAGAATGTCATGAAAATTAGTTCTACTTTTCAACCCCTAAATTCTAACATTTGTGCATATTTGAGAGGTGGAGACAGGAGGCAGTTTTCTAATCTTGCGTTTTGCAGTGAGATTAGGAGGCACCTGGCAGAGCCTAAGGCTGTGGGTTGCCTGTGTGTGTACCTACCATGCTAGGCAGTTTATATACATTATCTCATTTAATCCTAGCATGAGACTAGATATTGGTCCAACATCATCTCTATGCCACTGGCTAACTATGTGACAAAAGACGGAATACCTAATAGTCTCTGTGTAACCTGTAAACAATTGTTCTTCCACAATGATGAATCACCAGTTTATTCAAATATTCCTGATCCATCTTGCTCAGCAAATGAGCAATACCTGCTAAAATTAGCATATAAACACACAGAGTGCCAGGATGTTACATGGTTTTTTTTTTTTTAATCCTTTGCCCATATAAGCACCTTCAAAGATTTCAGATTAAATAAAAGAATCGTCCAACCAAGAGAAACCTCAAGCCATTCAAAGTTATTACCAAGCAAAATTGTAGAATCACTTTCTGAGACACATTAAAAAACTAAAGTCTTCTACGATTAAATATCCTTTCCCAAAAAAAAAAAAAAAAAAAAAAATCCCTTCCGGGATTAACATACTGGAATATTTCTGTGTGGCAACACTAAGAAAATTAAGATCTGAAGGCTTGATCCCAGCTATTTTTAGAGGGAAGATCAGGGAGTTAATTTATTTTAAGAATTCAGATCAGGATCCACACAATTCAACCTTCATTTCTTCATCCAAAGGTCACTAAAATGCATATGTCAGACATCTGCTGCTTTCTTTTTAAGAATGCTGAATTTTAAACCCAATAAGTCTAAATGCAGCTCTAATATAATCTACAAATGACCTTACTAAGTCTTCCTACATCCCATAAAAGTATATTAATTGTATCATTTTATTTAAGTTCCCAACTTGCTGTGATGTATTATTAGCATATTAAAATTAACTCTGCAGGCTCTAATCATTTCACCTTCTGAGCCAACTTACCAGGACAAATTTGATAAAATTATAGTACCCTCTTGTGGTGTTTCCTTCGTACCCTACTAGGATGGTTTATAATATTACATTTTTTAAAAATCTCCTTCCACCAAGATCAGTGGATAACTAATTAACCTTTTCTAAACTCTAATAAAATGATGGAGAAAGTAACAGGGCTACCACCAGACTGTGAGAACCAATGAGATATGTGGCATTTTACCATAAATTAAGACTATTTAGAGCCCTACATACTATTTTTAATGGAAGGAAAACACTTCAAAGAAATATTTTCTATAGATTGGTCTATGTAGTCAAATTAAAGTACACAACTCTGAAATTACTCACTGGGTTTTAGTTTGCTTTGCCAGCAAATTCAGATAACTGAAGAAGGAAAATGGTGTTTTTTGAATGGCAAACCAGTGGTAAATTCTTCTCAAATCAGGAAGGAAAAAGAAAGTAGGTAAAATTTAAATGCAATGATTTTTTTCCCTTATTATTCATCCAGCTTTCTTCTAGCAGATCCAGTTTAACTGTACACAACTGTCCTTGCATCCAAACACCTACCCTTTCTTGATTATTTTTATGATTATGTTAATTTTATTAATGTTTATAATTTAGCAGAATGATAAAGACTTTTGGGCACACACTTTGATACACAGCTCTTTCTGGCCCTATTTCTTTTTTCCTATCTTTGGTTGGTATTCTATACCTCAAAAAAAAAAAAAAATCCCCTATGCCCACCTCTCGATTTCCTCACTAAATGATTTTCATCTTGGTCCAGAATAAGCTTTCGTCAATAAGGCAAGGAATCATGGAATGGACGAATGAGTGAGACTATCCATAATATTTTGGAGATCCCTAAAATAATTCCACTTAGGTCAGAAAATCTCATAATAGATCCTGTGATCTCACTGGAACAAATATTAATAGAAAAAGATCTCACCTATGACTTAATATATCCACTGTCAACAAAATGGTGATTTCATATTCATAGAATGTCCAAGTGCCTTAGTAAATAACTAGAGAATCAAACCAGGATGTTTTTCAGATTTGTTCCCCTTTGAGTTCCGTAGTACTGCAGTCTATCTCTGGTTCAAGCCAGTAAGCAATTCTAAGTGATTTACAATGAAAATATCAAGAAGCTTTGTTTCAATTTAGTTCAGGTTCAGGTTCAATAAAATAACAGTTCTAGTTCAGTTCTGGGAATGTGGAAACATATTTACTAGTTTCTGATTCACATTCCATTGGCTTTCTGATTATAATTTAAAATAAAGAACATTGCACTGTACTCCGTAAGTTATTCGGGCGACATTTTTGAAGCTCTTACTCTGTTCCAGGAACTGTCTTGGATGTTGAAATACAAAAACAAATAGAGCGAAATTCCTGCCTTAGAGTATCACAATCTAGCCAGGAAACAGTCACGTGAACAGGTGTAATGATACGGATAAAAGTGCATTATCCTAAGACTGGCAATAAGAATTTCTTTTGAGGGGACATCACTTAGGTTTAGAAAATGACTCGATGAGCCCCTAGGGTTACAGGTCCACCAAAGGGCATCCTAAAATAACAAAAAGTGGTCACTAAACCTTCTGAAGTCAGTGGGTCCTGTTTTCCCTCTTCTGGGTTGAGCTCACTATGCAGTTGGAGGAGCTATCCAGATTGTTCTGCATAACAAAGACCAGCAATTGAGGGTCCCCAGGGTGCAGGCGGGTGTGTAAGAGAGAAGACACACAATGCACAACTCTGGGGAGCACCAGGTATAATACATCAGACTCTAGGAGGTGAATGGCTCCCTATCCCATACTACCCAGCAGCCCCACAAAAGCCAGAGCAACTGGACATTGCTGAGCCTTCAAAGAAACCCCAGTGGCCAAGAAGAAATTTGGGGAGAGAACACAAATATAATATCTAGAAGGGATTTCTGTAATTATTTGCCTTGAAGTATGTTGTAAACTCTTCTTCCACCTCCCCGCAAAAAATCAACTTCTTTCCTAATACTTTTCTATATGTGAACCTGACTTTGTACTATTGGTTTTTGTTTCAGCGTAGCAGGCGACTGGGTTGGTATCATCTGGGGCTTTGTGGAGGTGACAAAGCAGAGCTGAACCTTGCGTCCTCTCGGGCCCACGGCAGAAACCGATCGTGATGATGCTGGACCCAAAGGACAGGCAAAAGTGGATGTCTGAGTTACACAAAGTCATAATTTAAAAAGTAATAAAAGCTGAAACACAGCAGCGGTGAGAGAACAGAAGAGGAAGTACCTGCTTTGCCACAGGGAAAAAGCGGCATCTCAGGGAAAGTGACCTTTAAACTGAGTCTTGAAGGATGAATAACAGTTATCCAAGAAAAGAAAAATGGGGAAAGGTGTTGGCAGAGACAAGAGCATGAGCAAAGAGAGGGCATTTAGGGATAGCCAAGGACCCCAGCGTGGCTGGAAGAGAAGGGACCTGCCGCTCCATTCTATGCCATGGATGGGTTTATTTTAGCAGGTTGTCATCGCTTCCCGGCCTTTTGGCTAAGACCAAGTGTAGACTGTCAATAACCGTCAGTGAAACCTTTCGTTAAACACCATTTACCTGTTGGAGGGAACAGGTGTCCCTTGGTAGCTGCCACCCCATCTTTCTACTTTTATAAAACTTCTTGGAAAAGATTCACTATATCTCTACAGTGGACTGTACTGCTTGTCTCAATATTTCCTTCCCGCCCCACTCAACCCATGGCTCCCCTGCGGACAGAGGGACGGTTCCATGGACTTTGGGCCTGGTTGGGTGACATGTCTTAAACAATGGAACGTGGACAGAGGGACAGCAAGCCAGCTCCAAGCTGAGGCCTTGCAAGGCATCATGTCTTTTTTCCTGTCCCTCTTAGAACGTCTGCGCTCTGCCATGAGATGAGTGTGCGCCACCCAGCCACAAGTCCCAGGAGGAGAAGACACATTTTACGGCTGAATTGTGTTTCCCCTAAAATTTATACGTTGAAGTCCTAACCCCCAATATCTCAGAATGTGACTGTACTTGGAGACAGGGCCTTTATAGAGGTGATTGCATTGAAATGAGGCCATCAGGGTGGGCCCTAATCCAATCTGACTGGTGTCCTTATGCAAAGATGAAATGTGGACACATGCAGAGACACCAGAGGAAAGACCACCTGAGGACACAGCAAGAAGGCATCGTCTGCAAGCCAAGTACAGGGGCCTCAGAAGAAACCAGTCCTGCTGACACCTCCATCTCAGACCCAGAGAGAGCTGAAGTAACTTGCCCAAAGTTGCGCAGCAGTAAGTGGCAGAGACGAGACCCATTTCCCAGCAGGGTCCTACCAGAGTCCATGAGCTTAACAACTGTGGCCTCAAGAGGTGAGCCCTAAACTGCCTCTTCAGTGACTCTGGTGTTCCCTCTGCCATGCTGAGCACCAGCAAGGCGGATGCCACGGGAAGAAGCTTCCCAGTTCCAGCACCCGCGAGGCCCCACCCTGGGCCTGACACAGCCACTCTCTCCATCCGTCTCTGGGACTGCACAAGTCCCTTGTCACGCAGACTCTCTGCACGGCTTCTGCTCCACCTCGACCTTAGCTTCCATCTGCCTTGGGCTTGCCACATGCTGACTCAGACCCCCATACCCCTTGACCCTTTAGCTCAGCCTCCTCCCGCTCATGGCTACGGCTCTGTGTCTGAGTCAGATTCCCGAGAGAGAACCTTGGCTTGGTCGCTGGCCAGCCAGGGGAAGGCTGGCTCCAATGAGGTGTCCATGTCGGAGCCAGTTACCTGCATTGGGTGGGGAGTTAGGTTCACACAGCCGAGGGAATTACAACTATTTAGGCTACAAAAGAGAAAATCCAAAAGGGAAAGTGACAAACTACGGAGGAACCATCACAGGAAGAGACATTTTGCCCTCTCCCTAGCTTTCCCTTAATGGTCAGAGCGTGACGGCCATGTCACTAACTGCCGAAGCAGACACAATCAGGAAGATCTGGCAAAAGATTTCTGCCCAGGTGAGGTGGTGGCTCTCAATGATCTCTGATCCCTATGGATATGTGTAAGACTAAGGATTAGTTGAAAAATGTACAAAATGCACCTTAGATAACTATTTTAAATGTTCTCCAAAATGCCAGCTTTCAGATTGTTGAAGTTTCTTTTCCCCATCACGAAGTGCACTCAGATAGTATTTGCAAAGGCACCAGAGACAGCAAGGGAGATATTGTACAGCAGAAAGAACTTCACCAACTCCCCCATTCAGTGACACTTGTCACCCTAATGGTCATGAGTCCTTCCTGATAAAATAAAATTAAACTCCACCCACCAGAATTACAATTAAATGACTTATTAATAATTTCTGGATCCCTTGAATGCCTCATGTTATAAGGGGTCTATGATCACCTGTGATTGAATTACAATCAATGAAATTTGTCTACCATGTATAACCAAGTTAGATGGTATATTAGACCATATGCAGGACACAAAGATAAGAATCACACTGCCCCTAACTTCCAGGACCCACCATCCCTGGCAAGAGGGAAAGCATATTTCTGAATAACTAAATAAAGAATACAGGCCAGGCGTGGTGACTCACACCTGTAATCTTAGCACTCTGAAAGGTAGAGGTGGGAAGATCGGTTGGGCTCAGGGGTTCGAGACCAGCCCAAGCAACAGCGAGACCCTGTGTCTATTAAAAATAGAAAAATTAGCCAGGCATGGTGGTGCAAGCCTGTAGTCCCAGGTACTTGGGAGGCTGACGCAGGAGGATCGCTTGAGCCCAGGAGTTTGAGGCTTCTGTAAGCTAGGCTGACACCACAGCATTCTAGCCCAGGAAACAGAGCAAGACTGTGTCTCAAAATAAATAAAAATAAAGAAAGAATACACTGTAACAAATAGAGTGCAGTAGGAGAGGAGGAAGGGGAGAAGTTTGTTCCATGGACTTGTATGCAGGGATTTGAGAACCGTTCTCTGGAGTGATAGGATAAGATCTGGACCTTATAGAGTGGTAGGAGTTGGCACATTCCACACAGACAGCCCAAGCAGAGACACAGGGGCAAGGTGTTGGAGGACACATTTGGAGAACAGCAAACAGTCTGGTGTGGCCAGAAGATGGAGTGGGTGGCAGAAGAAGGAGAGGGGAGGAAAGATTGCTGGATATAAATTTGTAAATGTAGGCTGGGTGGACCTTGACTTAAAGATGTTATAATTCCAAATGAAAAAGACATCTGTCATCCTAATAATGAACTTCAAAGCAAGTCTACCGATCACTGAGGTTAAAAAGTGCACTGATGTGCCCAATATTTGGTTTTAATAATCGATTTCTAAAGTCAACAGGGAAGACCCTTGAAAGATCACATCCCTGCCTTTGAAAACACCATACACAACCCTCGGGAGAAGGACAGAAGTGGGCATCCAAGGCAAAGGCAATAGGTTAAACAAACCTTTTCCTGACCAGTAGCAATGCCGTCGCTTGCCACAAATGCCTCTCAAACGATTTCACCCGTCCCACATGTGACCTGACCCCAAATAACGGTCTCTTTCTCCACTCTCACGCACGAGCAACGATAAAAATGTTGGGCCCATCAACCGGCACACTCAGTTCAGCGGCAGCACCTAAATCTGCCTCTCATTTTCCTACCACATCCCTGAAATTCCAGAGGAAGGGGCTATTGTTAACCAGCAGCAAGCGCTATTCTCACAGCAGTGCACATTAATAACAATTCAGTGTGGTGTCATGGCAGCCTGAAGGCTCTGAGCTGAATTTATTTGAAAAATAAACTTTGTTTTTTTTTCCCCCAAAGATCTTTACTTAAGTCAGCATGGAACTCTTGTAAAGATAACTACCAATAAGTCACAACTACCCAAGGAGCAGTCTTGTTATTTTTTTAATTCACTGCTCACCATGACAACATAATAAACACACCTTTAGAGCCTCATACATGCCCAACTATTGAAAATGTCATAGTTCCTCCTTCCTAGTGCTCCCAGGCATAAACTTCAACTCCTTTTTTTATTCTATGAAATTCTAGTGGGTAAAACATCAATTTTCAACTGCACGTTACTACTAACAATTTTGTGATAAGTTAGCAAAATAAGCCTTATTTCATAATTCACTAATAATTACTAAGCTTCGTTTTATTTAAAAAAAAAAAAAAATAGCAAACCGTCAAGCCAATAGGGTTTCCACATCTGTTTTTTCAATTCTTGTTTGGAGTTCTGTTAGATGTTCCTGCATCCTTTCATAAATGACTAATAGGAAAGATACAAGACTAATAGGAAACACAACTTCATGCAACTTCACTGACGGTTGGTTTCAGTTAACAGCTCCTCTTTAAACTACCCAACATAAAAGCATACATTTTAGGGAGGGAAAAAAAATTGACCCCAAAACTGCTTCATAAAATAAAGTATTTCATTTTTCAAAGCTTTAGGATTAGTTGAGAGGCTATAGTACTAACATGCCCCTAGAGTTCTGTTGTTTTTTTTTTAAAGAGAGAAAGTTAAAAGTTTCCACCTTTAAATATCAGAGACTAGAGATTTTACAATACAATAAGTGTCAGAAATAAAATGAAATTCCCTTCAAAGCCATATAAAAAAGTAAGCCTCTGTAAAAAGTTTTTCCTTCCAACAGTGAAGTATGAACTTAAAATCAGAGCAGTTATGATGGTCTTTCTGCAACGGTGCCCAGACGTCCACATTTGCCAAAACTTCAGGCTTCAATGTGCTCAAGTTGGTGATCATACTTTGCTACCCAACAGATGTTCCCTTCTGGTTAAGAAAGTCCTACAAGAAATACACCAGGAAGCATGAGTTCAATTTCCCAGCATGCTCCAGGCAGATGCAGTCCCTTCCTGATGCGCAGAGTCTACAACACAAAATACATAAAAGCCTTCTTTAGTCAAATGAGTGTTTTTTTTTTTTTCCTTCTCCCTCCTGTGTCTTCTAGCAACGAATTTGCTCTAAAGGCAGGGGTGGAGATGGAGAATAACTTTGCTCTGAGAAAATGTTAGGTGGGTTCAAGAAGAATGTCTAATGGTCACTATCTCCCGGAGCATAAAAACCCATCTCTCACTAGAAGCTACTTGGTTGACGCATCTCTCCCCATGAAGCCTCGCCAGGTCCTCACGTACCACGGGGGTTTGCTTCCTCTCCAACAGGGATAATGGGCTTTGCAGCACTTTTGCCAAATTACTGACAGAAGGACCTATTTCCCCTTCCTGTGAAAAGAATCTGATAGTGACAGAAGAAAGACAATAACTTTAACCACTAAATTATACATTGCAAAGAACCAGTAGATAAATGAAACTCCCACATAATATGGTTCCAAATTCTTTCCCAGCTGAAAGTTTGTAAAAATGGCCAACAAGTCACAAAAGTACCCGACCTGAGTTTTTGTTTTTGTTTTTTTTTTCCTAAATTTGTTATGGTCTCTGCCTTACTACTGGCTTTTGAACATATTATTTTTCATCAACACACCAATAAGGACAGTAGTTAATTATCGTACGATTGGGAAATGTCAATTTTACTTGAGCATGCTTGTCTTTTTTTGGAGACTAAATTAACTAGGTAATTTGCTCCATTAGGAATAACATTTGTGTTCATTTCCCCTTGAGTATAAACACTACCATTGTCTCTGGTTCCAAATCACTGGCACTTTTTTTCCAGTAATCTTTGTGCCCGATACATTGTCATACACAGGTGAGTGCTTAATAAATACTATTGGATGATGGATGTACTCAGTTATAGAATATTCAAAAATGCTACATTTTTTAAGTCTCTCACACAGCAAAACTGTTGTAGCCTTTCTGTCCAGCTTAGTTCAAAGCCTGAATAATTTATTTCAAAAATCCACAAATGTGTAATCAAAGCTCAGAGACAGCTTAAAAGTGTCTCCGTGTATCACACCTGCCTGCCTACAATCTAAAACACAAAATCAAAAGCAAACACAAACTGAATTGAAAAAAATGCGTACTGGAACTTGTTCTGCTTTTTAGCATCAAAATTCAGATGACCCATTCTTTGCTACAACAAGAAACCTGGGATGCCAAATCCAAATTTTATGATCTTTATTAAAGAAAACAAAACAAAACAAACAAAAAAAACACAAAAACCCTACATTATTTAACATTCCCTTCCATTCTCTTCCAAAACAGAGAGCACGCACACACACACACACACACACAACACACACACACACACACACAATCTATTATTCAAAGTAAACAGGGAATTAATTCTATATGTATATATGCTGGCAGCTAATTGTTGTGTGTCGAAGGTACACACATAGCACCATTCATAGCCAGGTGTTCCAGGTGTATCATCAATGTTTTCATGTCAACAATTTATCATTAAATGTGGACGGGCCAGTGCCACGCTACCACCAGAGAAGCCTGGTGTGCCCAAGTTTAGAGGACAGGGAACAGGGAATGTGTCTTGGTTATAGAACAAAAGAATTCGTTTTATCACTTGCCTTTACCGCTGGAGAAAATGGCTCCTGGTGTGCAGAACTCCATGATAAATATACCCCCTCTAGTTCTTTATTGCCTCTGTAAATCACAGGACTGACAGCAGTTAATAAGAAAAGCTTTTGAGTGGTTTTGAAGTTTTGCTTTGTACAAATAAAGTCTCATATTAAAGATTTTGCTAGTCCTCAAGGTGTAGAAAAAGCAGCACGAGTAGACCTTCCATACTTTTAACTGTTTGTCTCCTTTTTTTCTCTTTTATTATGTAATTTTCAAAACAAAAAGAAACAAAACGAAAACCTTTCAGACATGCACATTGGAAAAATAAAAACAGATCAGAGGTGAAATGGCTTCGTAGATTCCCGGAGTGGCTGGTGCTATGGAAATTACAGTCTCTTCTAGTTTTTATAAGCTGGATATTCAGATAAATACCAGAAAAGATATGTGGTGGAAAGAGGGTTGTTCCAGTAGATTTATTATTACATTTCTGACCATAATTGTATGCTTTCCCTCTTTTAGCCAAAGCAAATGTTGGTTCAGTGCCGAGAAGGAGAATTCCCAATTCCACAGAATCGATCGGCTGCCAGTTCAATCCTGGGTCCCGGGATCCTGAAATTCTGAAATCATATTTCAGAATATAATGGACGTTAAAAGGACTAACAACGCTATCTCACCGTGTAGCCTTTTTCTCCAAGGAGCTCAATATACTTTGCTGTAACAGTCTTACAAAACCCTAAAGGACGGGTTTTATTATTTGTGCATTCTTGGGGACGAAGCTGAGACACAAACAGCAAGGACTGTCTTTTTCTGGTTATTGCTAAATCCCCTATTAAGCCAAAAAGGGGACGAGAGTCACTAGGCTTCTCACAAGACCCCACTTATTTTACAGTCCACAAAATAAGAATTTTTGAATGCATTTGTCTGACAATATCTCCACAGCGGAGTGAAGAGGGGTTAGTAACCCGTACACATAGGCTGACTAACTGTCTGCGCACCAGAAATTGGCCAGTTTACAATCTGGGGTTCAACTTCACTTTGCCTCAAGCAACAGCAAATAAAAATCGGACTTTCAAATTATCTACTTGTGGCAATTTGCTGCTTGGTAGGCATAAAGTTAAAGGGGCAGGACACTAGCTAATTTTAATGTAGATTTTTTTTTTTTTTACAGCATTCAAATTAAGTACACGTATCCTAGCAGTGTATATCCAGGGCCAAGCTTTAACATTAGGATTTCATTAAGCAACCTTTTACTGAAACAAATTAGAACTAATGTTCCAGTGGTTTTGTTCCCTTTCCATGGTTTGCCTTCTCCTAGTCTAATTCTGGCCAATTCTTGCCTTCTCCTAGTCTAATTCTGGCCAAAGCAAATTTTTTTAACCCACCATCCCACATGAGTAAGAATGAACAAGAATGCATATTCTTCCAGGCCTCTCTGCTGAGATCTCCAATCTGAACAGGGAGAACTGGGAGTAATCGGAGGCAGTCAGCAAAGCAGAGCTTTAGTGGCTCAAATGCAGCGACTTTTCTTGAACCGCTGGAGGCGAAAGACAGCCGTGTGTTTACCTCCCCCACTGTCCTCTCCCTCCATCCAGAGATTATTCCCTGAGGTCCAGGACTCCACATGTGCTATGAACGCCTATGAAATACTGCGGCATTTCTCTGGAATGAAAACCCAGGTTCTGTCTGGATTACCAGGGTGAATTTCCTTGAGTATCTGATTGAGTTCACTAGCAAAAATCTAGTTACCCCTTGCACCCCTTGGCCAAGGTCCCTGGAGGTAAAGGATTCGTGGAGGAAGTCAGGTCTGTCCACATGTCATATATGTGTGGTCAAGGGAAAGTGTTCAAGAGAACTTCCCTGTAAGCTGCTAGCACACTTCACGTCCAAGAAGCTGGTAAGAGAGAATGGACAGTGGATATTCATCAGATTTCCTGGGCTTTAGAACAATAAGAGCCACATCCAAAGAGACTTTGGTGTTGGACAGACATAGGTGCAAATCTAAGCTTAGCCACTTTCTAATGTTGTGACTTTGTAAATATCTTGATGTGTCTGCGTCCCTTTAAACCTATCTCATAGGATTGGTGTATGAGAAGGTTTATAAAGCATTTGCAAAGTGCCCAATAGAGAAGGCACCCAATAAATCACTCATTAATTTAGTCAACAAATATGTGCCAGGAAGAGTGCTTTACATACATTGTTTCATTTAATCCTCACAGCAATTGTTATGATTGGCCCTTATGGAAAAGAGGGGCGGGGGTGCATTTTAAAAGAGATCCCCATCCAAAAGGGTCAGGGGATGCCAGTAGGAAGAGATGGACCCTGGAATGCAGCCAGAGTAGACGCACGTGGCCTGCAGTCAGCCGTTCCCATGGGAGGAACCCCAAAAGTGCCTCCAGAGAGTCAGCACTGAGCATCTGCCAAGCCCAGAGAACACCACCAGCAAATTAGGACAGGATCTGCCAGGGAAGACGTCCCCACCCCTTGCCCCTTCGCCCTCCCCCTGGAAGCTCCCACCTGGAGTGAGCTCATTCTCACCCCTACCGCAGGCCTGGCTGCCTGAAGCAAGATCCAGCTTGGGGAGAAGAGTGGATGGGACTTTGAATGAAGGTTGGCATGTCACCTTGGACTCAGTCATTTCTGTTACTGAAATTAGATCATTCTTACGACTAGAATAATTCCTGATTTACTCAAATTATATTGACAGTCACTTAGGTTATCTGAGATGCACCTTCTTCCCCACCAAAAAAAAAAAAAAATTTTTTTTTTCCACATAATCTGAATTCAGACAAACATCAAGCCATGCCTTCACTTCATCTTGCATGGATCCAACCAAAGCTAAGAATAAAAGTGTTGTGGGTCTTGAGAAACCCAGATGTTCCCATTTTTGCAACTGTATATAAGAATATTAAATATGGCTGGGCGCAGAGGCTCACACCTGTAATCCTAACACTCTGGGAGGCCGAGGTGGGGGGAGTTGCTTGAGGTCAGGAGTTCAAGAATATTGAATAATTTCAAGTACTTGCAGGGCAGAAGGGAACAGTCCAACAAGAGCCCACTAGGGCTTCAGAGGTGTTGGTAATATTCCATATCTCGGCTGGGAGGCGAAGATATTTTATGCATTTCACTGTTCTTACACACATATAATGATATATGAAACAGTTGATAATTAAAATGAAAAAAGAAGGAAACAAAACAAACAAAACTTTTATTTTTAAAAAGCTCACTCACAGTTTTTCAAAAGCAGAGAATGCTTTTGTATTATTGCTAGTCTACTCTGCATGCTCGTCTCTAACTCTTCAAGCTCTCTTTCAAAGGACACCTCCTCGAGGCCTTCCCTGACATTTCCTCTCCCCCGTCCCCCATCACTCCTGTGTACATGGCCAAAGCCCTTCCATGGGACACACACTATACACGTCCAGCCTTCGCTGAGGGAGAGGAAGACATCGTCTTGGTGTTCTTTATATCTGGGACACCTACAACAATGTCTTGCATGTAACAGATACTCAGTACAGCTTAAATGATTTCATATTATAACATATTTACATAATTTATAAAATAATATAGAATAGTCATTAATGTTAACAGCCATATCTGGTTTTCAGCCTCAAACAGATTAATTCTATCCAGATGCTTCCAACATCGCCAATATATTCGAAATGATGCCTATCAGCATTTTAACCAGTTTTCTTTCCTTGCCAGTGAGTAATTGCCACAACTGTAGATATGAGCTCATTTGAAGGAATGAAAAGAGCTCTCCCTAAGATCATTTAATAGACCCATGCATAATTATCAATTTCCTCTCGAAGCTAACATTTGCTAAAAGAAAAGGAAAGATTCTATTAATGATCAAAACACTTGACTTTCTGGACCTATTCCATTTAACGGGGAAAACTCAGTTCTCTGCTCTTGGGTTACTGCCAGGTGCTCTTTTACTGGGAATCGTTCTAAACTTCTAATTGCAGTTCAGCTACCATCTGCCAAATCATACACAGGTATTGATATTTGCCGCTCTACAGTTAAATTACAGCCAACGTCAATGCAATCAACTCATTAGCGGGCTTGTAGGAGCTTCAGCACTCACTCCCCACTTCTGCACCTCTTTGATTAAGCAGCGTATGGACCATATTCCCTGTCTACCCGCTGATCGGCTCAGCAATACTGCTAATATAGCATCAAACGAGCAGAAGAAGGAAGTGGTGAAAAACCCCCGTGAGCTCCTTGGTTCCCTCTTATGTGGAATATCAATATACTATAATCTAGCAAGAAAAGCAAATGAAATTACAAAATTGCTTAGAGAATCATTTTCACTGAAAGTCACAAGAGGTCGTTAAAAAGCACTGTAATCGCCCCTGGATCGCGTTTCGCTAGCATTCTTCCACCTTCCCTGCTACCTGAGATTTTAAATCTTTTCTTGCTGATGTGAATACCAGAAGCAAACCTGCAGTGTGACCGATACATGAAGAATCTGAATGCTAGAGGTCAGCACGGCTTACTGGTACGCTGCCCACTGCTCCAAATTTTATCTCTCTTCTGTCCCTCAGTTATTGCCTGACATGATTTAACAACTGTAATTCCTTATTTAACGATGTCAAAGGTTTTTAGGAAATTGACTGTATTTCACCAACGATATATTTCTTCTTGATTACGGAGTGGTTAAAATGATTTTAAACCAAGACAGCAAAATAAAGCAGTAATAAAATCAATAAAAGGTGCTTAAAACATTCCTTCTATTAGGTAATGGCATTTAAAATATCCGTAGCTTGTAATGGCACTTAGGATATGCCCAAAAATCAATGAGCTAAATTACTTATTGAACTAGTTAATTTGAACATTGAGTTTTTTATGTATATTGATAAAACGGGCTTACAGAATACGCCTGGCAAGTAGCAATACCACGTTCATGGTCAGATGTCTCCCTCTGCTGGAAAAACAAATGAAACAATTGCTTCCAGTTACAGAACGAAAAGATAAAAATTAAAAGACATAACGTCCAAAAGTCCACAAGAAGTTTCTGAATCTTAAAAGTCCCCAGAAATTCATGGGAATAATATGAAATCATTAAGAGTTAAAAAAAACACACAAACCTTATAAAATGTGGTCATTAACCTGGAATGTGGTATTTTATATTCAGTATCAAATAGCAGATGAGAACAGAAATTTAATTATTTCAAAACTTTCTTCTTAATTTTCTAAACATTCTCCTAAGGTTTTTTTTTTTTTTTTTTGGTATATTATTAGAAATAAGATTCTAAAAGCCTGGAGTCCTCACTCGTTGATGTTAGAAGGAAAAGGGTTTCAATTTTAAAGGACAAAGTATAAGTCTCTGCTCAAGGAAAAGTCCACTTTCTTAGCAGTTTAATTTGATGAAAATCAATTTAGAACTATCTTCATAAATGAAAGATTTTGAGAACTCAAGGCATGAATCCACTAAAACAGCTTCACGTGCCTCTTCCTGCGTGGGGTGGTATAAGGATTTCCAATATGATTGTTACCATTTTGTTTTCAGACATCTACTATTTAAAATGCTAAGTACTTTGTTGAAAAGACTCTGCTGCTTTTCAATTTCTCCCCCTGCCAGTTAGCGCTAAGCAGGTGTTAGAGTTCTGAAGAGCTTGCCTCCAGACTTTTCACTCCGACTGCAAAAGGGAGCTTCAGAAATTATGATAAAAGGTATTAAGAGAGAAATGAGGGTGAGGAGGTTATCTGACACACACCTAAAATTGTACATAGTACCTGTCAAAAAAAATCACAGCTACCCAGAATATACCACTTTGGTTTTGAATGGTTTCATCAACAGCAACCTGTATATTTTTTCACTCACATTTCCACACATTTCGTTATATCCAAAATAATGGACATGTATAAAATTATATGCTCTGACAGGAGAAATTTTTTTTTTTTTTTTTTTTTTGAGACAGAGTCTTGCTCTGTTGCCCGGGCTAGAGTGCCATGGCGTCAGCCCAGCTCACAGCAACCTCAAACTCCTGGGCTCAAGCAATCCTCCTGCCTCAGCCTCCCGAATAGCTGGGCCTACAGGCATGCACCACCATGCCCGGCTAATTTTTTCTATATATTTTTAGTTGTCCAGCTAATTTCTTTGTATTTTTTTAGGAGAGACGGGGGGTCTCGCTCTTGCTCAGGCTGGTCTCGAACTCCCGAGCTCAAAAGATCCGCCCGCCTCAGCCTCCCAGAGTGCTAGGATTACAGGCAGGAGCCACCGTGCCTGGCCTAGGAGAAATTTTTAATCAAAGAGCTTTTCTCATTCTATTGATATATGAGTTTGGTTTGGTTGTGTGTTGTTTTCTCTTTGTGTGTATGGAGATGAAATAGGAAACTAGGAGAATATTATTTTTTTTTTTGCATGCTGAAGATCATTGACCAAAGCATTAAGGATATACTTGTGAAACATAGTACCCAAGTTACACATTACAGCTAACCAGTGTCTGACTCTTGTTAGGTGTAGACATTAAAAAGATGACTAAGCTATGGTCCTGGCCTTCACACAAACCCTAGGACAGAAGAGTTGCACATCAAACAAACCATTACTACCATGCATGGCGAGTACTACAACAGAAATAAGCACAAAGTGCCGTGACAACCCAGAGGACAGGGGAACCAGCTCTGCCAGGGTCAGGCAAGGAAAGCTCCAACAGAAGAGATGACCTTCTGAATGGGTCCTGGTGCAGAAGGGGTTCAACTGAATGAGCACAGAGAAAAGCAAATGGTCAGAAAGAGCTGAGATGGTTGGAATTTCAGGTGGGTTTGGCAGAGGGAGAGAGCAACAGGAAATGACTTTCACAGAGGTTGGTTGAGCCTAGGTTAGGAAGAGTCTTGGACACCTTCCTAAAGTTCAGATTTTATCCTGTAGGGTGGAAACGTTTTCAAGGATCTTAAGGAAGTAATCCCAGGACTTCATTTTGAGGGGGGAAAGTAGGTGAGCAAGACGGCTTGAAGGTCCCAGCTGGAGGCAGGTGGGAGGTACCTGCAATGCTCTCCATGAGAACCACTGAGATGGCCACTGAGATAAGGCATGAACTGCAGATATTTACAAGACTTGAGAGGATGTCAGTGATAACAAAGCATTTCCACAAATCCAGGTTAACTCCTACTTCCATAGCAAAAAGAAAAAATTTCATAAGCAACGTATTGACTTTTTAAAGACTTTTGCCCTTTCCTATTCTTGCATAGAGCAAAAAACTACAGTTTATTGGTAACAAGCATTGCTCTATTACTTTTTTTTTCAGCTTTACTGAGGTATAATCGACAAATAAAAATTGTATATATTTAAGGCATACAATGTAATGTTTTAATGTGCATATACACTGTGAAATAAATACCACAACCAAGCTAATTAACACATCCATCACCTCGTCTATGCAGCTACCTTTTTGTGAGTGCGGTGAGAACACCTAAGATCTACCCTCTTGCCGGGCGTGGTGGCTCACGCCTGTAATCCTAGCACTCTGGGAGGCCAAGGTGGGCGGATTGTTTGAGCTCAGGAGTTCGAGACCAGCCTGAGCAAGAGCAAGACCCCGTCTCAACTAAAAATAGAAAGAAATTATATGAACAGCTAAAAATATACACAGAAAAAATTAGCCGGCCATGGTGGGCGCATGCCTGTAGTCCCAGCTACTCGGGAGGCTGAGGCAGGAGGATTGCTTGAGGTTGCTGTGACCTAGGCTGACGCCACGGCACTCTAGCCCGGGCAACAGAGTGAGACTCTGTCTCAAAAAAAAAAAAAAAAAAAGATCTACCCTCTTAACAAATTGCGAGTATACAATACAATGTTGTTAACTATATTCTCAAAACATAAAGTAGAACAACTTCAGACTGATTAGCCGTGCTTTAAATTCCTTCTTGACAGTTTTTCTAATTGCATTAAAATGCATCTTAAGTTTATACTCATCTTTAACCAGATCAACTATGTGTGCATGCGCCCAAAAATGGAAGGTACATTTGAGATTAGGATTATGATTGATTTTTTTTCTTCCAACAGCTATTATTGAATATCGTTGCCTCAGCTTTTCAAATTAAAAATAAATGTTTCTTTGACTTACTGATTTGAAGAAAACAAGGGAAGAAAAAATATCTCTGTCTTTTAAAAAGATGAAGAGCTCTGTCTGTTTTCAAACCTTATACTTGCTTTGATATCACATCCATAAATCTGCATCTAAAAGTTAGGTAAAACTGAGAAGGGAAAAAAAAAAATGTTTGATTTTACACAGTCATTAAGAGTGGCCCTGAAAAGAATCAGAACCACATGACAATGTCAGGGCAAAGGGAATTTTCCTTCTACCTTCTGAAGTTGTGATGATTTGAGTTACTAGAATAAACTGACAATATGGACAGATCAACAGGAGAAAAGGCATACGGATTTATTACACACACATGCTTGGGGATCCCACAAAGTAGGAGACTCCAAGAAGGTCCAGATGGTTGAAGTTAATATAGCATCCTGAGCTACCGAAAGATACAGGGCATTGGGACTTCTGGGGGGTGCTGGTGACAGGTTATGGGAACTTGAGGGGGGGAAACACAGGGCGAACAAAGGCCATATTGTTATGCAGATAAAGCCTTTCAGGGAGCAGTTCTCAGAATAGGTGATGCCTTTAAGTCTCCTTTCCTGTGAGTTAATCTCTCCTGTTTGATGAGATTATAGACAGGGGGCTCTTGACAATTGCATTCCTTCTGGGGGAACGTCCCTTAGCCACACAAGGGAACTTCAGAGAAAGCCCTTCCTTGAGCTTAGAGAAGGAGAGAGGAGCAGACACCGGGAGCAGGAGAAGGACCGAGAGACCTTGGTTCTCTTGCAGTTCAAGGCGCTCAGGGTGGCGGAAGCAGGAGCACCATACATTTCCTGAGTCCCAACCGCAACAAAAACAAAAGTGACTTCTAGACATTTTGAAACCTTAAAGAGACTAAATTACTTGTTTGCTTATTTATGTTCATTTAATGAATTCTTTTTAGGAAAGCTGAAAGCACGCATAATCAAAGAAAAGGTAAATTCAAAATAAAGGTTTTGGGAGGCTCAAAACAAAGCGGCTCCCAAGGCTGCCTCTGACCTGCAGGGTTTTCTTTCTGTAGTCAGCAGTTATAAGTGTTCCTGTACCAATCTTAAAGTGTCTTGTTTTAATCTCAGCAGCCTCTAACACTGATTCTGAAAGAAAATTAACTCTTCAGAGGGGGGATTTCCTGCAGTCCGTGCACCGCGGTCCCTCTGGGTTGCATCCAAGAGAGGTGAGCTGCGCTCCATTGTGACGGCCTTATAGGCTCTCGCGGCACAATGGAAAATGATTTTCCAACATAATTTTACCATGCAAGGGATCCCGTGGAGAGTTCTATTTCCCGGATATGAACTAGAAATTGCTGTAATTTTTTGAATTCTTTTTAATTTGCAGTTAAATGAAATATGACAACTGCAAGAGGAATAACAACTATGTAGGTATCCAAGGCCAACACGTTGGGTCGTCGCTTGTGTGAAGCATAAAACCAAGGAAAACCTCTTTAAACAAACCAAGTTTTTCTGCAAAAATTACCGTTGGAAAATCAAAAGGGTCATAAATACATTTTTTAAAAATAAGTAAATAAATATGTTTTAGGAAAGGAATTTTTAAAAAATATAATTTTCATAGACTGAAAATCCCTGAGGGAAAACATAAAGCATAAAGAAGCACTCAGTACAGGCAAAAGTGAATTTCACCTCTTATTTTGCTAGGTTACTTAAAATATAAACACTAGGTAATAAAAATGTAAAATTTTTAAAAACTGAAATAAAATGTAATAATGACAATAACCCTACTTTCTAATGACGGCCATGTCTAATATCTATTGGGTGCTTACCATGTCCCAAGCACTGTGCTAAGTTCTTTTTTTTTTTTTTTTTTTTTGAGACAGAGTCTCACTCTGTTGCCCGGGCTAGAGTGAGTGCCGTGGCATTAGCCTAGCTCACAGCAACCTCAAACTCCTGGGCTCAAGTGATCCTACTGCCTCAGCCTCCCGAGTAGCTGGGACTACAGGCATGCGCCACCATGCCCGGCTAATTTTTTCTATATATATATTTTAGTTGGCCATATAATTTCTTTCTATTTTTAGTAGAGACGGGGTCTCGCTCTTGCTCAGGCTGGTCTCGAACTCCTGACCTCGAGCTATCCACCCGCCTCAGCCTCCCAGAGTGCTAGGATTACAGGCGTGAGCCACCGCGCCCGGCCCTAAGTTCTTTATATCACCGGATGGACTTGTTTTTGCCTGTCCAGTATTCATTCCCCCTGCTGGTGATGGCACCCCCTGTGTCCTTCCCCAATCCATGTGATCCTGATGAGCTAACCCACCACAGCTGCCCCGTCCCCCAACTGACCCCAAGCTGGACAGTTAGAGAACTCCACTCCTCTGGCCTCAGCAGCTAGTTCAGGGATGGCTCCCGGTCCTGCAAAGCCAATCAAGTTTCATGAATAAAGGTTTGGAGTTCAAAGTATACCCTCATTTAAAGATGTAAAAACCTGGGACTCTACAGCCATCTGTTTCCCTGTCATTGATAGAAAATTGGTCTGAAAATGGAGCCAAAACACCAAAGCTGCTGAAAGGTAGTGAGAGAAACTTCATTAGAGCCCCCTGGAGCACAGGAAGCACTTGAATGCACTACCAGGGGCCTGAGGAAAGTCTGTGGGCCAATACCATCCCCCCAGTACTCAAGCTTGCCACCCAGGGGTCTGGAAATCACCCAGCCAAGTCCACCACCATTGGCACCTGATCACTCCTGGTAGGGTGTGAGGTCAGGCTGACCCAACGTGCTGATAACATCACAGCTGGCACCCACCCACATGAACCACCAGCAAGCCAGGGGACTGGCCCACCCAACATGCCACAGCCACTGCCAACACCAGCAGGGACCACTTGGATTCCAGTGGGTTGCTCCACCATTGTTACTCATTGCCCATATCATGCCAGCTACCCAGGGGCCCAAGAATCTGCCCACGTGCCCAGCTCACTGCTGCTACTACCAGCATTCAAGCAAGCCACCTAGAAGCCCAAGAATCAGCCCTCCTGACCCACTAACACTGGTGCCAGCATAAGCCACTCTGGGGCCCAAGAACAGGCATTCTCAGCCCACTGATGCCACCACCAGAACCCAAAGACTGGCCCACCTGGCATCCAAGTCCCCAGTAAAACTTCACCACAGCCTCCGCTAATAACCACACCCTAACCCAATGAGGAAATCATAGATACCACTGATGTGATTTACAACCAAAGAAATCATACACAGATCACACTATTGCAGGCACCGAAAATCAAAGCCTATCCAAAAAAACAACATATATACATCTTTAAGGAAAAGTCCTCCCCTACAAAAGCAATGTCAAAAAACTGGAAGAAGTGACGCAGCACAGATTTCAACATGAGGACTTAATCTAAAAGGTATGTTATCTTACAAAGTAGGAGCAGTCATCTGATAGTCAAATCAAAAATACTAAAAGAAACATGGAAAATCCAAAGCAATGTTCCCCAAAGTAGGAAAAGTACATGTAATGAAAATGATCGGTGGGACCCAGACAGAGTATCACAAGTTCCCTCATCACAAGAGAAGGAGGCTAAGATTCAGAGCGAAAGTCTCCTGGTCATTTTTCAAAGATGCAAAGGTCAGGGATCCTGAGTAATAGTAGGACTCAACCACAAAATGTAAACTAATTATGCCTATAGTTAGTTATGAGATTGGGGATGAAAATAAAAAACGAGGAGCACTTTCGATAATCCCAAAACAAAGAGACACCATGGTCACTACTACACTATGAAATCAGGTTCTTCAAAACTTTCAAATATTTGATCTAGAAGAATACACACCAAACTGTTATTGGTGATTACACCTGGGTTGTGGGATTGTGGGAGATTTTTACTTGTTAAGTTTTATATTTCGGTACTACTTGAAGTTCTAACAATGAGTACACTTAGAAACAGAAAGTACATTTTGGCCGGGTGTGGTGGCTCAGGCCTCTAATCCTAGCACTCTGGGAAGCCAAGGCAGGAGAATTGCTTGAGGTCAGGAGTTTGAGACCAGCTTGAGCAAGAGCGAGACCCCATCTCTACTAAAAATAGAAAAAAAAATTAGCTGGGCATCGACATGCACCTGTAGTCCCAGCTACTTGAGAGGCTGAGACAGGAGGATTGCTTGAGCCCAGGAGTTGGAGGTTGCAATGAACTATCATGACACCACTGCACTCTACCTGGGCAACAGAATAAGACCCTGTTTAAAAAAAAAAAAAAAAAAAAGTCTGGATGGAAGATGGATAAGGGAGAAGGTCAGACTAGAAGCAGGAAGACCAGTTAGGAAGCTAATGCTGAAGTCCCTTAATAAGAGGTATAGCTCACTTTAATAAAACACATAGCAGTCTGGACCATAGTTAATACTATTAATAGTTTTCTCTATGTGGTAAGATTTTAAGAGATTTTAATTTTTATTTATCTGAATATTCTATTACACAATGATCATGTGTAGCTTGAATAATTTTTTTAAGTTCAAAGTCAATTTCATATTGCTTCAGTGAGTCAGAATTAGAGACCCCCAATAAGCTTCCAAACAACTTACCTAGCCTGTACAACTGCAATGTGAACTCAATGTGAAACAAAACACAGTGCTTTCTAAAGGCTGAAATTCAACACCTTAATGAAATCAACACAAGTCTTTTGCCTCTAAGAGGTACATTCAGGAGCCTAGGAACTGGGATCATAGAAATCTGGCTTGATCCCTACCACCAATGTGATCTTAAAAGACTCCTTTCCAATGTCTGAGCCTCATCATTGTTATCCATTTCATTCATGTAACAAAGTGATCATTTCTATAACAATTACTGAGCGCTTCCTATGTGCCAGGTACTTTTCAAGACACTGAAGATATAAAAGTGAACTAAACAAGAGCTCATAGTCTAATGGGGAGAAAAGACAATGAATAGGTAAATCTACTATTCAAACATGGTAAAAAAAAAATTCTACATAAAGCTAAAGAGGAAATATATAGGCAGTAGAGAAAGATGGAATTTTAAATAAAGTAGTCAGGAAAAGCCCACCATGGGAGCAACATTTGAGCAACAATTTATATTTGTAAAAGAAGAAAATACCTACTTCATAAGGTTGCTACAAGCCTTGTTAACGCAGCATGGGCCTCACCTGCAAGCTTGTTAAGACTGCTCAAGTTCCATTCCAGACCTACAGAATCAGAATTTGTACTTTAACAAGGTCTCCAGGTGATTTGTAAGCATATCAAACTTTGAGAAGCATTGATTAAAAGGATTAAATGTTTGTGAATGTCTATACCAAGGCTGGCATATGACACTCAGTTGATTCAGTAATTCTTGGTTTTCTTTCCCTTGACGTGACCCTTAAAACTTTCTAATTATAATAAAGAATAAAGATAACATTGAGCATCTCTCTTTCTAATTTTGAATAATGAGTATATCCTGGCATTACTGCCTCGTGGATCTACCAGAAAAACTGAAAAGAAAACCAAGTTGTAGACAGAAGACACAGATATATGCACACGCAGACATATTAAAACTGCTCACTCTATTAAAGTCATTCTTTCCTTGGTAGTCAGATCCCAGGCTAGTCTTTGATGACGTTTTTTCACAATCCACAGGTAAGAACGACGCGGAGATTGTATGTGTCCCCTGACCTTTAGAGATCAGGCGTCTACCTTAAAAGGATAAGAAGCCAAACTGTTGAGGAAATTCCTCTGGTAATATAGGGAAGGTAAAAGCTGTTTAAAGACATGACAAGCAATAAGTAAATAATTCAAGGTGCTACAGTATTGTTTTTGTTTACAGAAACATCAACTTAAAATGAGACAGGATATAAACCTGTATGAATTTTAATGTAACCTGCCTCCTTCTCCAAATAAGTTTAAGCCCTTGTTTCCTACATTTTCCCTTTTAGTCTTCCTTTTTCTCTTTCCTAGCTAAATATCACAACATACTTCCTTGTTGCCTTCCATTTTTTCTTCAACCCTTATGTAAATTTTGATTTGAAAAGCAACCTCTATGATCTGACCCTGGGCACAAATCTCCCTCCCCTAGCGGCCCTAGTTACACAGTAAAGTAAAGACAGGTGGAAACCTGCAGGTTGCCACTTTATCTGCAAAGTGTCCACAGTAACGATAGAGGAGAAATGCCTCCGACGGTGACAACGATGAGATAAATTGCCAAATCTACATTAAAACCATGCTATAATGTCAGCGACTTCAAGTTCCTCTAAGAAATCCTGGAGGATTTTGACTTGAAGCAAAGGTGAACATGTTCTGGGTGGTAGAAATATAAATTTACTATTTACTTATTTCTAAGCATTTTTTCTATATTCTTCAAAAGGGGGTGTGAGTGAGCTAGGAAGGAACTGAAGGGAAAAGCCGCTGCAGGTGACAGTACAGGTCCAATACCAGGAGGTCAAGCTTTATCGGCCGCCAGTGTCCCTTTGGCTTTAAAGTCCAGAGAAACGCGAGGGAGGGGACCGCGGGCGGCCCCGCCCTCCTCCGGAGCTTTCCCCTTCTCAAGATGGCGTCCATGGCGACAGTCTGGGCACGCCGCGCAAGGCACTCTGGGAGCGGAAGAAGGAGGCC
Source organism: Eulemur rufifrons (assembly GCF_041146395.1). Lineage (NCBI taxonomy): Eukaryota > Metazoa > Chordata > Mammalia > Primates > Lemuridae > Eulemur > Eulemur rufifrons. The sequence goes on along the minus strand of NC_091005.1, from coordinate 13,085,830 downwards.
GCGCGGCTGCTGTTGAACCGGAAAAGGAGGCGCTGGGCCTGGAGGAGCCGCTGCCGGTATTTGCGGGTCGCGGGGAGCCAGGCCTGGCGGGCAGGGTGTGTCGCGATGCCAGAGCTGGCGGTGCAGAAGGTGGTGGTCCACCCCCTGGTGCTGCTCAGTGTGGTGGATCATTTCAACCGGTGAGCGGGCGGCGCTGGGTGACCTAGCCGGGCTGGCGGTGCGGCCGCTGCTGAGTCACTGGCACGCTGGGGATGGCGCGGTGGCCGCGGGCGAGCTGGGGACGCAGATGGGGCGGCGGGCGGCTCTGACTGTCGACGGGCCCAGACCAACCTCGGCTTACGAAGCCGAAGTCACCCCGGCATCACGCCCCTGCCCCAGCCGCCGCTCTGGGGTCTGGGCTCTCTGTCCGTTTTACCAAGATCTGGATGATGCCAGGGTGTGGGGGGCAAGTTCCAGTTGGCCTTGACCCCCGCCCCCAGGTCGGTGCCCATCTGTCACTTCGTCTGCCCCCTTTCGCCGAGAAAACTGCGTCTCGTAGGTAGGGACTTCAAACTCGCGCTTCTGTGCCCTCTGAAGGCTGTCACCGAAATTCTGATCTCACCGCTCCTAAGCGCTTCCTGAATGGGCCGAGGTTTCAACCTGTGAAAGTGTCTACGTGAGAATCTAGTTTGACGATAGCTTAAAATGTAGATGAGGTGTCAGTTTTTCTTTTAAAAACGAGACCATTTGGAGATTCTGGCGTTAATGATTCACAGGTCAGCAAACTTCAGAGGACACCCAGTAAGTTCGTTGTTTGAGGGTGTACATCCGCCACCCCTTGCTTGTTTTGGAGCTGTTCATCCTGCTAGACCTGTTGCACGTGTTCATAAGTTTTATGAGGTTATTACTTGAACTGGCAAATGGGGGAAGAGCAGTTGGGAGCATCTGCGGTAAAGTTACAGTTGCTAAGTATCCATTCTCCCGCAACTTGCTTTGTACAGCTAATTCATCCAGAGTCAGAAAAGGACCGTCAGTCTGCCGGGATATGTGGCTTTTCTACTGTACAGTAATCACTGTTTTTTTCCCGTGGGATACTACCGGTGCTGATGGGCAGGCACCGTTTCAGTTGTATTCAGGCACTTGTTAAGAGCTCTAGCTGCTGTGTCAGGTAAATGCAGGGTTTTAAAAAACACAAATGGACTTTTGTAGACCAAAAGAAAAGCCCATGAGTGTGGAAGTTTCCTTGGAAGTGTGGAAACTCAATTCTTAATGTGTGTTAAACTCATTCCCCCCCCCCAAAAAAAAAAATTTCACAGCCCCAAGTAATACAGAATCACCAACTCTTTTTGATCCAAACCCCAAATTTAGTAAGCATTTATAGATTTGCCAACTATATGTCAAGAAAAATATTACAGTTAAACCAGTGTGAAAGTAGCAACTTTTGAGGAAATGTAGTTTCCTATGTAGTGTGGCTTTTGTCTTTCCTTAGCATAGAATTGTATTGTTTTCGTGTCTCACGTTTGCGAGTGGTTGAGGCATTCTTGAAGACCAATGAAATGAGAGTATGTAAGCAAAACACTTTGTAAACTCCTTAGGAGAAAACAACTGGGGGGATTTGCAATGCAGATAGAAATTCTAAAGTAAAATCTTGCTCATTCAGTCCTCCATTGTGTGTGATGAGTCACCAGCTAGTCTCTGGCTTCTAATAAGCCACCCAGAAAGGCCACAAACCGCACACACATGCCTCTGGGTCAGAATTACTTTCTGAGCCTCTAGACTTCACAAAGAATAAATTACATCTAGTGGGGCTTTTAGACGTTGAGCATATATTCCAGAGAAGAATTGGCAACCCAGAAGCCAGGCCATAAAACTGGTTCTACTCTAGCATCTTTATCCCTGAAAAGATTTGAGGATGGAGACAGTTTAAAGGAGAAAGAAGAGCTGCAAAGAAAAGGTTAAATGTGATAGCATAACTTAAATGTGCTTTCACAAGTAGTATGAAATCCTAAGATCTGGGAAGTTTTTGTTTTCTTCATTTTAAATTTCTATAAAGTTTGAAGTTTTTCCAGGAATGTGTTACTTTGCAGTCAGTGGTAAGTAAAAACTACCAGTGTGCACTAGTACAAAGTTCACGAATTATCCTTTGCATTAAGAACTAACATAACCCTATTGTTAAATATATTTGTTCAGGGAGATTAGTTCCCGGGTAAACTAAATTGTATCTACGCCATTGATGTTTCCCATTAAGTATGTAACTGTTGAGTTTATATTTCAACGCCTATCCAAGACTGATCATCTGTTTTCTCATTCAGAATCGGCAAGGTCGGAAATCAGAAGCGCGTTGTTGGTGTGCTTTTGGGGTCATGGCAAAAGAAAGTACTTGATGTATCCAACAGTTTTGCAGGTAAAAGACACAAATTTTACATTTTTCTGAGCATGGTTAAAATAAACATTTGTTACCATTTTTTAGTACAACCCAGAGATTCTATTTCAGAGTTGCTGAAGTACAGAAGAGAGAGCTTACAGGCTATACACTAGACCAGACAGCAAATATTGTAAACCTGCAGGCCATGTGGTCTCCGTTGCAACTGCTCGTCTCTGCTGTTGTAGTACAAAAGCAGCTATAGACAGTAGGTAAACCAATGAGTGTGGCTATATCCCAGTACAACTTTATAAAAACAGGCAATTTATCAACTCCTGCACTAAACTATTTACGGTTGTGGGTAAGCAAGGGGAGAGATGGGGAACTTTGCCCTTTTACTGCATATCATGAATCTTTACAAGAACGTATCCGTGTATTACTTTTATGATTAAAGCAACAACAAGGAAATAATTGCTGGCATGACCTCTCGACTATGGGTCACTAACTCCCGTGTCTGAAGGGACCAGCCAGTAGTGTCATTTGCCAAATGGGAAATTATTAGGAAGTGGCGGGGCTTTTAGAGAACTGAAGAGCATGGTTCTTTATAAAGCAGGCAGCCCCTGTCTCCCTACAGCCAGTAGTTGCCAGGTCTTCCATTTTTTTTAAGGGAAGCTAGAAGTCTGGATTTTTATTTAAACTCTTCCAGTTCTGGAGAGCAGCTCAGAAAAAATTTTAGGCCAGGCATGGTGGCTCACCTAAATCCTAACACTGTGGGAGGCTGAGGCAGGGGAGGATTGCTTGAGGCCAGGAGTTCAAGACCACCGTGAGCAAGAGTGAGAGCCCTGTCTCTATTAACAAAGATAGAAAACTTAGTCCCAGCTACTCGGGAGGCTGAGGCTAGAGGATCACTTCAGCCCAGAAGTTTGAGATTACAGTGAGCTATGATGATGCCACTGTACTCTAGCCTGGGTAACAAAGCAAGACTTTGTCTCCAAAAAAAAAAAAAAAAAAATTTTTTTTTTAATGCCATTCTGGATAAATCAAACATGTGAGTCAGCTCTGGCCTGGGGTTCTACTTGTGACCTACTTTCTAGTGATTTCTATTGAGAACCCTAAACTAAATCTTATATATATTTTTTCTCTTTAGTACCTTTTGATGAAGATGACAAAGATGATTCTGTATGGTTTTTAGACCATGATTACTTGGAAAACATGTATGGAATGTTCAAGAAGGTCAATGGTATGTCTTGATTTTCTTAGAAGATGTTAGAGCATGGCATTGTGTGTGCGTGTATATTTTCTTTTTTTATAACTATTCCCTGTAACGTCAAAGGCTCTTTCACTTATCTAGACTTAAGTAAGACTAGTGGTAGTAGAGGAGTGAGTATCTCTCTGTCACTGGTATTGTTTTCATTTTATTTTACTTCACCAGCAACATTGCTTTAGAAATGTTTATTCCCACAACAGTTGCTGTTTATGTGACATGAACTTGCATTTGTTTACGTATTGCCTTAGAATTATTCTCTAGTTGTTTCCTGTATGACTAGTTTCCTAAACTAGTCTGGGATATAGCTGTCTCTGGATCTCCCATACTGCTTATCTTCTGAGAATTCTGTTTTTGAATTTTAGATGTTGTAAGTATGTCAAGGTTTAAAATAGATGTCTGCAGTTTTCAAAAAGATAGAGGACATAACCACTGATGTTTTTATCCTGTTTGAGGGAATTTTGTAAATCTTCATGAAACCCTTAAAACCCACTAATTTTTTTCCTTCCCAGCCAGAGAAAGAATCGTTGGGTGGTACCACACAGGCCCTAAACTACACAAGAATGACATCGCCATCAATGAACTCATGAAAAGATACTGTCCCAACTCAGTGAGTGCTCTCTGTTTTTAAAGCTCTTGGATGATATTCTTTGCCAGCCAACTCAAGCAAGCGCATCCTAGGAAGCATTTGGGTAGCGAATCAGTTCACTGCTTTTTCTTCATGAACTTGTGTCAGTTTGTAGTGTTCTATGAAGTGTAGCATAACCTAATGTGTTTGGTAAATAAGAGTTAACACCTGCTAAGTACCAGGTGTGTGAATTATCTCAAGGAATCTCTGGGTAACTACGTATCCTCTTTACAAATGGGAAAACTAAGGTTCGGAATGGTTAGCGGGTCTGGTACGTGGTGGGACTGGGGTTGAGATTTTGGCTCTCTTGACTCTGATGTCCCTGTGCTTAGTAACCACAGTCTCTTGCCCCTCAGCTTGTTAAAGGGAAGGACCAAAGAACAGAGCACATGATAAGACAATTTGAAGTATAAACTCATTTTTGCTAAACATTCTGGCTGGTTTCTAATTGAATGAATGAAATTGTTAGAAGAATGGCTGAAATTGCCAGGTGCGAGGTGGTTTGCTAAGATGGGTTTCTCCGCCAGGTATTGGTCATTATCGATGTGAAGCCGAAGGACCTGGGGCTGCCCACAGAAGCGTATATTTCAGTGGAAGAAGTTCATGATGTAAGTCATCTTGCTGTGAGCCTACGACATGAGATTTGCTACTTGGTGATTTTTTTTCCCTTTTCAAGTCAACAAATCCCTTATCTCTCTGTAACAAAGAGAAGGTTTGGTTGACCTTAAATTTTTTTCCCTTTGAGTTTTTGAATCTCCAAATTTAGGAATAGAGGGACCGTAGAAATCTAAATTCCCCTTTTATAAATGAAATTAAGTATTGAATACTAAAGTATTCAAACAATTGTCCAGAGATGTTCACAGCAAAGGAGATGCAGCACCTGCTGAGCTGGGTCTGACTCTAGTGCTGTGTCCACTGTGGAGCCTCCTCTGTGCCCGTGTGCTTTTCTCCTTGGAGATCTCCCGCCCCCATAGACTAGATCATAGGTTTTCAAATAGAATAAGTGAGGGCCACCAAGAGTTAGATGGCAGGACCTATCTGTGTGATCATTTGACACCAAAATGCTCAGCTCTACACCATCCAGTACCTGCTGTGTGGTTCATTAGGTTGTGCTTTGAGTATAAAAGTGAAGAGCTACCAGAATGTAGCTTTTCTGTTTCCAGGAAAATTGAACTAAAGTTGTAGATAGGACTTGCTGTACAAATGTATACGTGGGCCAGGCGTGGTGGCTCACACCTGTAATCCTAGCACTCTGGGAAGCCCAGGCAGGAGGATTACTTGAGGTCAGGAGTTCGAGACCAGCCTGAGCAAGAGCAAGACCATCTCTACCAAAAGTAGAAAAATTAGCCAGGCATGGTGGCATGCACTTGTAGTCCCAGCTCTCAGGAGGCTGAGGCAGGAGGATTGCTTGAGCCCAGGAGTTTGAGGTTGCAGTGAGCTATGTATGACATCACTGCACTCTACCTGGGGCAACAGAGCAAGCCTATCTCACACACACACACAAAAAAAAAAGGATATATGTGTGTATGTTTTCTAATGAGCACAAAATATTTAGAAAAGGATTTTGAGGTTGCTCATACACACACGCCCCAATGAAACAGGATTTGTTTTAGTAAGGGGATAAAGGAGACATCAGAGTCATGTTATAAGATGAAACTAGAGAAGAGTTAATGCCCAAAAAGGCTTGCCATGAAATCCTACAGGATTGTTGCAGACTCTGGCCATCCTGGCATCCAAAGCAAAGAGGAGAATGCCTCTTGCAGGATTCACACTGTCCTAAATAAAATAACAATAGCTAACTTTTATAGCAATTAGTGTAAGTTAAATGACTTGCCCACGGTCCTGCAGCTCCCGTATTTGGTACACAGCAGAGCCTGACTTTGAACCCAGGCAGTCTAGCTACAGAGCCTGTTGCTCTCACCATCATTCTGTCCTGCCTGGGAGACATCTTTACAGCCTTTACAGGAGATGTGCAGCCTCTTCTGGCACCGGGTCTGAGAAAAGTGTCTCCCAAGTCCCATCAGGAAGTCACTAGGTGATGCAGGGGACCATATCCCCAGCAGATCCTTTGATCATGTGGACCACCAGAAAGCCAGTTACTCTGTTTGCATTGTTTTGGTTCTTTGTTATCATTCGATCCAAGGAACAAATACATACAAACAACCTCATGATAATGCCCCAGCAGACATCACTGAATGTCACCACAGTACTTTTAGCTGTGTAGGCTAAACTTTCAAAGCAAGCCTTACTTGCCTTTTCCATGGAAAAGTCTCAATAATGCACCCATGAAATGAGCTAAGACAGAAGGCTCCAAACGTGAAAAGGAACCCATGCCAGTCTGGTTCACTTTTTTTTTTTTTTTTTGAGACAGAGTCTCACTCTGTTGCCCAGGCTAGAGTGAGTGCCGTGGCGTCAGCCTAGCTCACAACAACCTCAAACTCCTGGGCTCAAGCGATCCTACTGCCTCAGCCTCCCGAGTAGCTGGGACTACAGGCATGTACCACCATGCCAGGCTAATTTTTCCTATATTTATATATATGTTTTAGTTGGCCAGCTAATTTCTTTCTATTTTTAGTAGAGACAGGGTCTCGCTCTTGCTCAGGCTGGTCTCGAACTCCTGACCTCGAGTGATCCACCCGCCTCGGCCTCCCAGAGTGTTAGGATTACAGGCGTGAGCCACCGCGCCCGGCCTGGTTCACTTTGTTTTAAGTAAATAACTATAGTTAAGCCTCCTCTCCCAGGACGGAACTCCAACCTCGAAAACATTTGAACACGTGACCAGTGAAATTGGAGCAGAGGAAGCTGAGGAAGTTGGTGTCGAACACTTGTTACGGTGAGACCTTAGCACAGCATTGTAATCATTCGCTGCCCGAGAGGCTGCATGGTGTAAGGAAACCTATATCAGGAGTATGGGAACCTGGGTTCTGGTCCTGCCCGTCCACTAACGATTCTGAACAAATCACAGTCCCTTTCTGAAACTTTGTTTTCTTGTCTGTAAATTGAGGTGGTTGAACTAGGTCATCACCGGTGTATCTTGAGTTACAATTTATGACTGTGGGTAACCCATCTTGTTCAGAAACTATAATGTCAACTGTGACAGGAACAGATGTGTGACATAGATGCAGCCTGCACACTCCACTGGGTGTGATTTCCAACGAGTGTGGCCCACTGTCTGCAGAAAATCTTCATCTTGGGATGGGTTTTGTTTTAACATCCTGTATCTGGCCAAGTGTGGTGGCACATGCATGTAATCCCAGCACTTTGGGAGGCCAAGGCAGGAGGATCGCTTGAGGCCAAGAGTTTGAGACCAGCCCGGGCAACATAGCAAGACCCCGTTTCAATCAGTCAGTATCCTATATCTATAAAACCCTTACTTCAAAAGGTCATAGTTTTTATCAACTGATGAGTAATTTCCAGTTTTAAAAATCACAACTGATTAAAGCTAGGATCAAAACATCCTAGAGACAGAGGTGGAGAAAATGCCATCCTTTCTAGGAACAGGGAAGTCGAGGTAGAAAGCTTCATAACACAGGGTTACCCAGAAAGTGATTGGCAGATCTGAACTGTTGGCCCAGGCAGTCTTTGCTTTTAAGTGAAAATGGCTTCATTTTAGCTGTTATAATCATCTTTTGAAAAATGCCCTCTGGTGAGAAAGATAAAATATGTGCCCCAAGTGTAAACAAAATTAAAGCAATTTATACCCAAATCTTTAGCAAATGGAGAAGTAACATTTTTCTTTTGAAAACTTCCCCCCCCGACAAAGCTGGGTGTTTTTTTAGGATGGGAGAACTCACCTGCTAATCTGGTGGCCTCATGCTCTTTCCTGCCCTTCTTGTGGGTTCTTACAGAGACATCAAAGACACTACAGTGGGCACTCTTTCCCAGCGGATCACAAACCAGGTGCATGGTTTGAAGGGACTGAACTCCAAGCTCCTGGACATCAGGAGCTACCTGGATAAAGTAGCCACAGGCAAGCTGCCCATCAACCACCAGATCATCTACCAGCTGCAGGACGTCTTCAACCTGCTGCCCGACGTCAGCCTGCAGGAGTTCGTCAAGGCCTTTTACCTGAAGACCAACGACCAGATGGTGGTGGTGTACTTGGCCTCGCTGATCCGCTCCGTAGTGGCCCTGCACAACCTCATCAACAACAAGATCGCCAACCGGGATGCAGAGAAGAAGGAAGGGCAGGAAAAGGAAGAGAGCAAAAAGGATAGAAAAGATGACAAAGAGAAAGATAAAGATAAGGAAAAGAGTGACGTGAAGAAAGAAGAGAAAAAGGAGAAAAAGTAAAACGTGTAGCTTTTTTTAATCTGTAAATTAAAATCTTATAAACTAAATCAGTGTGCTGCTAGAGGGTTCTTTTTCACTTTAAGTGCTTGTTACAAAGCTGTCCTGATGAGAGCTCTCTGCCTTCAGCCACCCTTGCTGTGGCATTACACGGAAGCGAATGGACGGAGGGACTGATCTCGAACCTGCACTGCAGCTTCGGCTGCTGGGAGTTGGGGATGTGTTAGCTCAGGCTCCAGGTGGTGTGAGAAAAATGAAGAGAAGTCAACATAACATTTTTGGTACTCTTCATTCTTTTACCTGTAAAACCAGGAGTTGAATTTTCCCCATCTTGAAAGACTCTTGGGATCTGGTTCTGGTAATTAACAAAATTGCTAAATGGAATGCATGAATTCCATACGTTCTCTGCCTCATAACAGTGTGAGGTCTGGCCCTTCTGAACTCCGTTGAGAATACCATACCGCATTTGGACCCGTAGCTCTGGCATTCTCAGGGCTTGGGATCCAGCTCCATATATTGTTTACCTTCAAAGACACAATTAAATGGCTTGGTTTTTACATCTGTGTTCTAGTCGTTTTTGACTTTGGGAGTAGTGATCCATTGTTTTCAGAAGCAACCAAGACTGCTTCAATGAAACTGCCTTAAGGAATTCTTTTAGTATCTTATGAAAGAGAGGATTTCATTCCTTCAAATGAAACAGGCAGACTGCTATAGTGAGAAGTGTTCTCCACTGAGCCCAGAAGACCTGGGTTCTAGCTTGTGCTTCAGCATCCTCATCAGTACAGCAGTAGGTTGCAGTCATTTCTAGAGAGTTTTTCAAAAGAGCCACATTCATTTACCACTGCAGCAGGTCTTAAGCACATCAGACCACAAGGTTAACAGGTGTGGTACTAAGAGTGGATCAAAGTTTCTCCAAAATAAAGGGCACAGGACTCCTAAAGGAGCAAACTAAATAAGGTGCCAGACACAGTGGCTCACGCCTGCAATCCTAGCACTTTGGGAGGCCGGAGGCAGGAAGATCACTTGAGGCCAGGAGTTTGGGACCAGCCATGGCAATAGTGAGACCCCTTCTATAAAAAATTTTAAAAATTAGACAGCCCGGTGGTGGGCACACACTTGTAGTCCCAGCTACTCGGGAGGCTGAGGCGGGAGGATCCCTTGAGCCTAGGAGTTTGAGGTTGCAGTGAGCTATGAATGTGCCACTGCACTCTAGCCTGGGTGAGAGTGAAACCCTGTTTCAAATATAATAAGGTACATAATCACTGGACATACAGTGGTCACGTGGATATTAGTTCCCTTTCTTGAGCAGAAAGAAGCTCCTTAAGAGTTCTTTAATGTATTCTATGGGTTATCGATGTTCAAAGATTTAAGAATTCAATAAAATGGCACAAAAGGTCAGTTGAATCTCAGAAACCACCTCATGAGGTTATGACGCCTCAAAGTGAACAGAAGCATTGATTTTTAGTCTATAGACCTGCCAAAGAGGTAGGTGGTAGAAATTTGGGAGTGGATTTGGGTTGAGTATCCCTGATCTGAAATGCTTGTGACCAGAAATATTTTGGATTTTGGAATATTTACCTTATACTTAATTAATGGCTAAGCACCCCTTATCCAAAGGGTCCAGTGAGCATTTCCTTTGAGCATCATGCGGTGCTCAAAATGTTTCAGATTTTGGAGCATTTCTAATTCTCAGATCAGGGATAGTCAACCTGGAGTAAGGTGTAAAACAGCTCTTACTCCACATTCATGGACACTTGCTCCCCTCGGGGTTACGATTCTGAGATAAAAAGAGATGGTAAAGGAAAAACTGCAGGGAACAAAGTCTTACTTTTTCAGCAGTGCGAAGTCAGATGGTTGTATCTAACTGCACAAAACATTTGAAATACATAGTTTAAAACTGAAGATATGTCCAAAAGCCCAGGAGCGTTGAAGAAGCTTTTGAGATTTGGGTGCCATGTTTAGAATAGGCTGCTGTGGGACAGGGGACCTGGACCATTACCCCTCACCAGGGAATGGACAAGAGGAAAACAGGTCTGAGGGAGGAAGCCGGCCTGCGATGGTCCTGAGGCTGCAGGCAGGGGGATGTGGAGAGGTATCCTAAGGAGTCAGTCCTGTATCTAAGGCTTGAGGGCGAGTGCACACCTGAATTGAGACCACACAGGATTCGGGTCTGCCTTTAACAGCATCATTTGGACCTAAAAGGCTTCCGCAGGGTCCCGTGAAATAGCACGATGCCACGGGCTTGTAAGTTTGTCACAGTTTGATGAATTGGAATGTTTACTGAGCATCTAAGAACATGGGAGTTCCCAGGCCTTGTTATATTTAATGGTTTGAGCCATGTAGGGGCAAACTTGACTTCTACCTTCCTAATAGGGTCTTCAATTCCTACTCCTAAAGAAAATAGCTAGTAGCCTGCAGAGTCATTTAGGCACATTTTTTAAGGCAAAACTGCTGCCATCATGTGTAAGGGGGTAGCCTAGAGGGACTGCTGTTGAAGTCTTGCTTATACTAATAGCAGCTGGCTGCACTGCAAAACCCACGGCCCACGCCTAAAATGAAGCCTAACATTTGCGTAGTCTGGCAGTCAGGACATGAGGTTTCTAAGTAACTTTTTTTGAAAATACTGAAGAAGTATCCTAGTCCCAAGCCTGCATCTCATCTCCACAGCTGTAACCATTGGCTTCACTTCATTTCCTGACACCTTCTAGAATGTCTCGTTACTGGGCTCAGACGGACCCTGTTATACACGTTACAGAGAGGATGGTATTTACTCCTTACTGGCTTTCTGTTTGAAAACATCTGATATATCCCTCAACTGATGGGTTAGTTATCCTTAATGAAAACATATAACCTGTTAGAATTGGAACAAGAGCTTTGGACCAACCAACTAAATGCTCTTTAATTTTGCTCAGACGGTCAATCACTAAAGGGACAAAACAGAAGTCATCTTTACTGAGGGGCTGCCGTATTACCTCTCCATGAGCTAGATGCAAAGCAAACCTTTCAAGGAGGAACTAGAGACCCAGAATTTTACTCCTATTTCTGGAGGACCCTTCAGCTATACGAATTCAACCATATCCAATTATTAATGACTTAACACAGGTCCTCATAAAAGAATGAAATATCCCATTCACTGGGAAGTTACAAACAGGCCTTTTCTTCTACAATTTTCCTACAAAAATATAATACATAAAACATATATATAACATATAATATTATAAAACTTCAGAATGAATGAGGGTGGGTTGTTAAACTACAACCTGCTAACAAAACTACTTCTATCTGCACTGTCCTGGAAAATGAGAAGGATATGGGCATGTCGGGAAGGCAGAGAAACATTTGATTCGTCTGACCCGCAAGACAAAATGTGTACAACTTCCTTAAGTAAATTCATTAGAAATTATTATTCATACTATAGACAAGTACGGATTTGCACAGTCCTATGCCATTCAAGTCAGCATTACCCATTTTTGCCTGGGAACAACACAAAGTTGAGATCTTCCAAAAATTCAATGGCTATTTTTGTTGGGGGTGTAGATAAAAATTGACTTGGGAAGTGGGGAAAGAAAATAGGGAAAAGAAAAGAAACTGGAAGTCAATAGGTAAATCAAGACAAATCTTTTACTGATCACTCTCTTTGGAGCCAATCTGTTCTTCGACACTAGATGGCACCATTGACTCATCTCATCTCTTGCCAAGAGACATGATTCCCAGTTCAGCTCGGAATTGGGAATCTCCCCCACAGTTGCTTCCTGACACTTCTGCTCTGGGCTGCAATCATCCCGGCAAGATTTTGAAGACATCTCGAGAGCGTATGGGTACCAAAAGATTGTGTCAAGCTGGCGGGCCTCCATCCTTGCTGTGCTCCGCCCATACGAGTGCTTAGGGGAAGAATGTACACAGTTTCTCTGCCCTGCAGATAGCTCACGCAGTGATCTCCCTCCCTCCTGGTATCACTCCTGATTTCTTTAAGGACCACAGTCAGTGATGTGCTGGTAAATGTGCAACAAACAGTTTTCTGAAATGAGGGTGAGGGGCACTGATGTGTAGCATTTGCCAATTTCCCTGGTGTAAATACTCCCACCACGGCTGATTTCAAGCCAACAACATGAGTTTGGAAGACATGCACATTAGCATAGCATTATACAGTATTTCCACCATACAGATACAACAGACAAAACTAACCTCAAATGCATACATGAGAGTAAAATGTAGTGAAATAATCAGGATGCAACCCATTTTGAGGGTTTTTTAAACTTTTAAAAATATAATCTATTTCATTATAAGTTTATATGATTTAATTTTTAATGATGGCTGTGTTTAGCCAACAGCTTGCAAAATTCCTGAAAACGTAACAATTGGCTGTTGCAAACGTGTACAAATTGACTGCAAGACCACCAGTGAGCGAGGGCTCCCAGCGCCCCCACCCTCCCCAGTCCAGCAACCACTGCCCTTATGACTATTATTTAATCCCCAGTTGCAAGAAAGAATCTTGCCCTTTGCTTGCTTGTTTACAACAACACCAACAGCAAGCTGGGTAATACGTAGACTCCTCCAGTTCTGCCTTGGTAACACTGTGGGGCGTTCCTTCTTTGAACAGTACCCCTTCCCTTGACGTCTACAATATCACCTTGTGGGTTCGCATGTATGTGGCCAAAGGAACAACTTCATGTTTTCTAAAAAGCCGAGAATATATTACAGGTACCTCTCCCTTTCCTTTGTGGTCATCATTTTGGTGAATTGCTGGAAGATGGCAGTTCTGGCTGAAAGGACGCTATCAACTTATCTGGATGTAGACAAATCTGTCAAATTTTTGCCAATGGTTAGTAATTTTGGATCATATTTAAGAAGTCCTTTCCCAGCTCAAAACCCCAAATCTATTGTCATACAATCACTCCACGAAGTGTCTTTCTTCTCCGCAGCTGAGCACCCAATCTATGCATACGTACTCCAGCTAAAGCCTGATGAATGTTAACATAATTTGGGTAATCTTTCCATCAAAATAACCAACCAGGAACCTCGGTTCATCTGGTATCCCCTCTCTTGTTCCTCATTTTCAATCCTGACTTCATCCCTACCTCTTACCCCTCAGCACATAAACACTCACCCCTCTCCCGTCTTGCACACACACACCTGCATTCTACAGCCCTCACTGTAGCCTGTCTCCATCCTTCTTTTCCGTTAATCTTCAGCAAATAGCCGTCTATGCTTGCTGCCTTCTCTTCTTTATCTTCCAGGTATTTCTTTAATCTTATGCAACCTGGCTTTTGCCCCCACGACTTCACTGAAAGAGCTGTCACCAAGTCACTCATGGCACTTGCTTTGCCAATCCGGTTGGCCCTTACCACACTGACTTCGTCTCCGAAAGCTTCTGTCACGACCCTCTTCCCTGCTTCTCTTGGACCCTCCTGGACCCCTTTTGCTCAGCTTCCTCTAGACCTTCATTGACTCAACCTATCTCATCTATTTTAAAGAATCCTGCATCTGTATCTGATGCCTCTGATTCCAACAGTCGTTCTTCCTCTTTATCCCAGATCCCGGCTAGTCGTGCCGCCACCCGCCACCAGAACCTGGGAGTCCTCCTGGTCGCCCTGCTCACCGTCAGCTCTGCATTCGGCCAGCTGGGCCTATTGCTCCGACCACGTGGACCCCCTCTTACACCTGCCCCCGGGCGTTCCTGCTGCTACTGCCTACGTGCATTCACCTCTCTCCTCTGTCCTGTTCCTGTGGTTGCCTGGCTGGCCTTCCTGCCTACTTGTCACCTTCCCCCTCTACTCTACTCTGATGCCAGAGTCACTTGGCTGGAGGAAGAACCTCAGATGTAGAGAGTTGCATGAATCTGAATCCTCAGGTCCTGACTCTATCATAATCATCATCATTTTGAAGTTTCCTCTCGTGATTTTTTTACCTTTATCCTGATTTCCACTATCATTCTAAATCCTCCCCCCACACACACACATACACACACAACGGATAGCCACTAAAACGTGTTAATAAATGTCCTCAGATACGGATGGATCCTTGAAGAACATACGGCATAATTTTGCATGTGCTTTTGTTTTAATTTATATATATATAATATTTCCCTTTAGATCTCATTCTTTCGTGCCTTTACTTAAAATTCAAAACTATGTTTTAAAGATCTGTCTTCAGTGCCGTACGGATAGACATGTTTAGTTCACAGCTTTAACTGCTTGTAGGAGAGACAATACTGTGTGTTCCCAAATCCCTTTTCGTACTGCAAACTCCACTTCCCACACATTTCGCTGTAGAGAAGCCCATGGGATTAGTCCAACACGCTGAAAAAGTGTGAGCAGGCCGAGACAGGGAAAGGCCCCTTCAGTCTCTCGTCCCCTGCCTTGGTGATAGACGAGGCCCACATGGAGAGGGCAAGTCACACAGGGTGCAGCTTGATTGCTGAGTCCCTTAGGGAGAAGCGATGGCCCAGAGAAACACTGGCCTTGCATTAGACTTGATGTAAGCGAGAAATAAGACTTAAGTGTGTTGGGCCATTGAGATTTCAGGTTGGCTGGTATCGCCATGTGCCTTAGCCTGGCCTGGCTGGCCCACTGAGGCAGGGGGGTCCACCGTAACCACCTGCTCTCCTAGTGACAGGTACCTGGCTTGCCTCAAGCTCTCCACCACCAAAAACAAAGCCACCACATGTCATCTTAAGGACCTGAGCAAGACTTTCTATGGAGTCCACGCCCGGCAGTTTGCTGGACCGTAAAATACAGGTGTATTTAATGTCACTAGGTACCACCAGACTGCACTCTCAGGTGGCTGTAGTCACCTGTGCTTCTGCTCACAGATCCCAGGGGTCATCCTTTCCCCTCAGCACAGCTCAGCGGCTCAGAGCGTGGACCCTGGAGCCAGATCGCCTAACCCAGAATCCGGGACATACAACTTACCAGCTGCAACTCTCAACCTCAGTTTCTTTGTCTATAAAATGGGAATAATAAAACTACCTACTTCATAGGGTTGTTGGAGAATTAAACAGAATGTTACCTGTAAGGGGCTTGGAGCAGAGCCTGCACACAGCAGATGCTACGGGAGTGTCATTGCCATGGTCATTATTATTATGCCTGTCAACCTAACGCTACATCATCCAACTTCCCCAGTTTTATAAATCTTATGAGTGCAGTACATTCCAAAGATATTTCAATATAACTTTCTCACCTGTGGCCACGTTCATTTTCCCTTCTGTGAATTGCTACTTACATCTTTTGCCCAGTTTTTTTTTTTTTTTTTTCTTTTGAGTTTCTTTTCTTTTCCTTTGCGGAAATCCCATGAATATTCAGGATGCAGCTCCTGTTTCTGTTTTGTGTGTCAACTGTCTTCTCTCAGTGTCATCTGTTCATTTTATCTGTGGGGACCTTCATGGAAAAGAAATCCTTTATTTTGATATAGAAAAATCCACCAGTTTTTTTTCTCCCCCTACGGTGTGTGCTCTGTGGATCCTATTTAAGAAGTCCTTCCCCAGCTCAAAGTCCCAAATCTATTCTGAGACATACACATCGGTCAGCTTTATATTTTCACCTTTCACATTAGATCGCGTCATCCATTTCAGGTTTTGAGACTTTTATCTAATCTCCCAATTTTTAGCCCAGGCTTCTGCTGTCCCTTAGGTCCCCAAGCCTTGGGCCTGCATCAACTTGTGGTCTGCTGCAATTGGGACAGGGGGGTAAACCGAGTTATGAGGGGGACGTGGGTGTCCAACTGCTCTGTATACGGGCTTGTAACTGTTCCACTTGTTCTTAGCCCCCCGCACCACCCTTGCCTTCCTGCTGCCCCCAAACCCTGAGTCTCTCAAGGGTCCTGCTGGACACGGTGGCTCGTGTCTCCCTAGCACCCCGTCTGCAGTGCAGCTTCCTGCCCTACGTGCTCAGCTACGGCCCTCCGCCTGCTTCCTACCTTGTAAAACTACGTCGACCAGCCTCGTCTGCCGCTGAATCCTCTTACGGTCTTTGCCCTTGTAGGTTAGGACCTTTATAAAACCTTCCTCACCTTGTTCATGGTAAGAGACAGGAATTCAACTTCATTTTCTCCAGCATGTCCCTCCCTGCCCCGCCACCCCCAGTCTTTTGCATCAGTGTAAACAGTACCAGCATCTTCCCAGTTTCTCCAGCCGAAAATCTAGAATTCATCCTTGGTTTCGCTCTTTCCCTCACGCACCATCTCCAATCCACTGGCAAAACCATGTCAGTTCCACCTCCACCTCCAAATGACAGCACAAGTCTCCGTTTTCCACTCCGTATCAGAGTCCATGCCTACCCCAAAGCCATGGCCTCTCCTGGGTGGCTGTGGCACCTCCTAAGACCCCTCCAGCTACGGACGTCCCATGCTCCCCACTGCCTTTGGGCAGTCTTTTCTGGTGTAACTCGGTCACCCCCTCCTGTGTGTGAGCCTCCAGCGGCTTCCCGCTGCTCTTAGAATTGAAACCCAAGCTCTTCTCCAGGGCCCCAGGGTCCTTGCATGAGGTGGCCGCGCCCCAACCTGCCAATCTCATCTCGCACTGCTCCTGCTCACCCGCCAAGCTCGGCCACAGCAGCCTCACCGCTGCTGGGACACGCCGGTCCCCTTCCCGCTCAGACAGCTGCACCTGACAGTCCCAGCCCTGGACACTCCTCCTTTAGCTCTTTGCTTGACTGGCTCCTTCTTATCTTTCAGATCTTTAGACTGAAACACCTCTGTAGAGTTGCTGTCCCTAGAACCCTAACTAAAAGAGACCCTTTCTCCCCGCCCCACTTC
The DNA here is from genome assembly GCF_041146395.1 of Eulemur rufifrons. Lineage (NCBI taxonomy): Eukaryota > Metazoa > Chordata > Mammalia > Primates > Lemuridae > Eulemur > Eulemur rufifrons. Next base: position 13,068,556 of record NC_091005.1, on the reverse strand, counting down.
CCCACACTTTCCTCTGCTGTATATTATTTACCCAAAGGCTTCTTGTGCCCCATAGCAAATGCCCAAGGCTGTGCACCCCTTCTGGAGAGCAGGGACGGGGTAACAGTCCACCTGCCCTGCACGGCTACTTATCACCCCGCACACACGTGCTCCATACTTTAACCAATGGGAACCCATTGCAGGGAGCGGCACACCAAGGCTATACAGTCCCAAAGTCCAGGTGTGAAATGGATTCCTTCCCAGAGCAAACCAGGCTTCTACAGCCACATCCCCCCCAGGGCCCAGACGCTCACGAGGAGGCCACCACTGAGGCAGGAGCTGTGCCCCAGCCAAGCCCACAGGAGTCTTGGAGCTGCAGAGCCGTCCTTCGAGCTAATTTACCACCATGCCAGCACCGTCTACGCTGCTGCTCTCCCTATAATTACACAGGAAACGGCCCCAAAATTGTCCTTGAGAGACTGGACATGACTTTTGCCAACTGGGTTTGGCTGGAGGCCCAGACAAGCACTGATGACATCCCAAGGCAGAGAGCCGCGGTCGCAGGCTAGGCAAGACCCGAGGGCTCTGGGACCATCGGTGCTGCCGGGCAGACGATGCCAGGCTGGGGACCGGGACTGGGGCAGGGCTTAAAATTACTCCCTCGTCCCAGGATTCTCTTTCCCCAAGAAAAGGGAGAAGAGCAATACTGCTGTCTTTCTGCCTGTCTTCATGGTTAGTGTTGAGTTTTATTTTTTTTATCTACAGATAACTCGATGCCATGGCTCTTTCATTTCTTATTAAATATTAATAAAAACCATGGCCACACTCAGGAACCAGGAAATGGAAGAGATGCTAATCCAAGGACATTTAATCTATCTAGGGTGGTGTATTAGCTATCTACCGCTGCGTAACAAATTACCATAAAATTTAGCAGCTTAAAACAACACACATTTACGATCTCATAGTGTCTGTGGGTCAGGAGCGCCGGCTCGCTTACCTGGGTCCTCTGCTCGGGGGGTGCTCACAGGCTGCAGTCGAGGTGTCAGCTGGGCTGTCGTCACCTCAAGGCTCAGCGAGGCAAAGACCCGGCTCCAAGCGCACGTGGCTATCGGCAGGATTCAACTTCGTGTGGGCTGCCGGACTGAGGGTCTCAGCTCGCTGCCGGCTGGTGGCACGTAGCTGCCCTCAGCCCCCTGCCACGTGGGCCCCTCCAACACGGCCACTTGCTCCAGCAAAGCACACACCCCAAGAAGGCAAGGGGGAGAGTCAGGTGGCAGGAAGCAGGTCACGATCCTTGGCAATTTAATCACAGAAGTCACAACTCATCACCTTTGCCGTAGTCCGTGGGTTAGAAACAAGTCACTGCAGCAGCCCACGCTCAAGGGGAGGGGCGCACTCCTGGGTGTGAGCACCGGGAGGGCAGCAACCGGGCCACCTCGGGAGCCCAGAGGGGAACCGACAGGAGCCTAGGGCCGGGTTTCTTTCTTAATTCCGGTGCCTAACTAATGTCTTAGAATGAGGATAACGTGAGCGGAAAATCCAGAAGTGAAAGATCCCTCTTGTCTATAAACAGAACTACCTATTGCCACCACTGTCTTTGGAGACAACAAAGCAAAGCAAACCCGTCCCGTCCTCATCCCCACTCCCCGACCCCACCCACCCGGCACGAGGACGCCCGTCAGTGCCCTTAGAGAGGTAGGGTGCAAATGGCTTCATCTTGGCTGATCAGCAAAAACTCAGTTCTGACACGTATTTTCGTTTATTTCCTCCCCAAGACCCCGTTAAAATGACAGTGAACGAATATAAAAATGTTTCCACTGTGCTCGAGCCACGTGTCCCAATTTGAGAGGTCGCATCAGAGACCTGGACAAAAGAGTTGAACACATTTCTAGAAGTGTAAAGCAGGCGGAGTGGCCGGGCAGAGGGAGCCCTTGGCCAAGACTTCCAGCCTGAGCCCTGCAGAACTGGGAGAGGCTTGGGGCAGGGGCAGCAGCAGGCAGTTAGCTGGAAGTCAATATAATAAAAAGTCAAGCCCCCTTTGGGCCCTGTCTCACACTGTCCTCCCCTGCTCCCCGGTGGATCTAGCAAAGAAAAGCTAGTTAACCAAGAGCAGATTAACCATCTCTCAAGCCAGCCCAGCTCAAGTGACCGGGAAGAAAGTTTTAATGTAAGAGGATTCAGTGACGGACAAGGACGGTTCACAAGGTTTGACATGGTGCAAATCAGGTAGAAGAGTGTCACTGCCAAGCAGAATTTTCAACGCAAGACACTGCGGAGGGAGACGCAGATAAGAAGTGAGCCCAGTCCTGCGGGACCCCGAGAAACTCAGCACCTGGAGGCAGCAGGAAGGCAAGAGTGAGGGCGAGACTGAAAACTGGGGTAGTTACACGTTTCTGAACAGAATGGTGGGACACCTAGGTCCTCCCCTGTGCCCCGCACAGCCTGGCTACCTCCCTGCTCCCAACTGCAGACCAGAGGCTGAGCCAAGCTCCAGGCGCGGGGACCCCAGTCAAAGGGGTAGCTGCCCTCAGCCCCTTCCCCCGGGGGGAAGACGCAGGGCAGGAAAGCCAGAGAAAAGGCAAAGTCAGTGGCCTGGGTTTTGGGAGACTCGGTTCCTTCCTGGTCTTTGCTCCCAGGAAGCCTGCAAGCAAGTGGCCCCGGCTCAGTCATTTCCTCCACAGGCGGGACAGTGGAGGATCCATGTCTAAAGAAACCAGCCACCTAAGACAAGAGACCCCTTAACGGTGATGCCTGGAGCCTCAGAGAAAGGGCCCACTTGCCACCAAATCCCTCACAGCAAAGACCAGCAAGCAAGACCCACCCGTGTGTCTCCCACTGAACTAGCAAGAGCCAGGCGTGCTGAGTGAGAGGTTGTTCTTTCGCTCCCTCTCCTGTGCGCTGTCGTGCCTCCTCCTGTGCTTCTGGGCCTGCACACCCTAGAGGTTCATCTTGAAATGGCAGAGTGGGGCCCTGGCCTAGGGCGACCTAGGAAGATCACACTCCCAGTTCAGAACCATGGATGGGTTTGGCTTGGTGAGTTTCCGCCTCCTTAGGCCTCCGTCGTTTGTTCTCGAAGCCACAGCCCAGGTGCACAGCAGCAGCAGTTTGCTTTGGTCTCTGCTTGCTGCTTGGCCGGCTTCCTTGAGATGCCCCCTGTCTGTGCTGGACTTAGTCAGACCCCTGCAGCCCACGGCGGCTGAGCTCTCAGCCCCACTGCCAGGCTCCGGGGACAGCAGGGCCACCGCTTCAGTCTCACCCAGTGTTTTGCACTTTTGTTCTGTTTCTGGCTCATGGAATTATTTACCTTGTCTTTGAACCAGTCTTTTTGTTTTTCTTTTCTTACATTTCGTGTCTTTATTTGGAGCATTTTGATGGAACCCCATGTTTTGATTTCTAATAATTTTTTTTTACATCAAAAAGGACCAGAGCTGCCAGTAGAGTGCCTGATTCCATGTTCTGGGCAAGGGAACTAAGATTGGGAATAGAATATCTTGCAGGCCATCAAAGGGTGACAACAGAGTCAAATTGAAGGGGCCAAAATTATAACAAGCATCAAAAAGAAAACAGTGAATGCAAAGGACTTGAAAGAAGATGTACAAATGGCCAATAAACACATGAAAGTATCCTTAACATCACTAGAGAAATGCAAATCAAAACTACAATGACAATCTGTCATGGGATTAAGAGAGAAAAACCCTACAATGAGATACAACCTCACACCCATAACGATGGCTACTATCAAAAAACAACAAAAAATAGTAAATGCTGAAGAAATTAGAACTCTTGTGCACTGCTGGTGGGAATGTAAAATGGTACAGCCACTGAGGAAAACAGTATGGCAGTTCTTCAAAACATTAAAAATAGGATTACCGTAGGATCCAAGCTGGGTGCCAGTGATGTGCACCTGTAGTCCTAGGTACTCAGGACGCTGAGGCAGGAGATCACCTGAGCCCAGGAGTTCTAGTTCAGCCTGGGCAACATAGTAAGACCCCATATCTTAAAAAAAAAAAGTATCTAACAAAGTGCCTGGCACCTAGTAGGGCTTAAAAAAAAGAATTAACCATATGATCCAGCAATTCTACTTCTGGGTGTACCCAAAAGAACTGAAAGCAGGGTCTCAGCGGGATAGTTATACACCCAGGTTCATAGCAACCTTATGCACAATAGCTGAAATGTAGACGTCACTCAAATGTCCAACAGATGAATAGATAAGCAAAATGGGGTCCATAACATACAATGGAATATCATTCAGCCTTAAAAAGAAGGAGATTCTGACACATACCACAGCGTGGATGAAACGTGAGGACATTATGCTAAGTGAACTAAGCCAGTGACGAAGACAGTACTGTATGATTTTATTTATCCGAAGTCCCGGATTAGTCAAAATCATACAGACAAAAAGTAGAATGGTGGTTGCCAGGGGCTGGGGAAGGGGAGAACGGGAAGTAGTTTAATAGGTACAGAGTTTCCATTTTACAAGAAAAGAGTTCTGGAGATGGATGGTGGCGATGGTTGTACAACAAGGTGAATGCATTTAATGCCACTGAACTGTACACTTAAAAATGGCTAAGATGGTAAATTTTGTGTTATGTGTATTTTACCACAATAAAAAAAACTAAGCAAAACAAACCAAAAATAATGCATCATTGAGACCAACCAGAGTTAGACCCTGAATCCATGACAATGTTTAAAAGTTACAGGTAACAGAAAGTACACCAAAGAAAAATCAACGCTGCAGTCTGCATCAATTGGTTGGTGCAGCCACGGACCGTAGCAAAGTGGGTTTCCGACTGTGGTACTCAAACCAACCTCAGAATCAGAGGTAGATGGAGAAAAGGTAAAATCAGACCCAGGGGCAGATTGTAGGGAAATGAGCTTAGGGAACAACTTTGGCTACTGGCTCAATTTTCTTCCCCAAGATGAGGCTGGAGCCTTGATGATAAGGAGTTTGGTTCAACCAGCAGGAGAGCCTGTGATTTGTAAGCATTCCTTTAAATGCAGGCACACAAATCTTTTTTATTTTTTTAAAGAGACAGGATCTCGCTCTGTCACCCAGGCTAGAGTTCAGTGACGTGATCACAGCTCAACATAATCTCTAATGCCTGGGCTCGAGCAATCCTCCCGCCTCGGCCTCCCAAAGCGCTAGGACTATAGGCATGAGCCACACACAGAGCTTTACTGTGTTTTTCTAGAAAGGTGACATAAGCCCCAATACAGAGACGGGCCATAGTATAGCAAGAGCTGGGCTTTCCAGATCTGGTGAGGTCCCACCTTATATAAAGTCTTACTGGCACCTGGGAACCCTACTGGGGACTCTGAGCACCAAAGGTAGTCACATCGCTCTCCACTTCCAAAATCATTTTCTATCTTATCTTTGGTTAATTATATCAGGAAATTATTACAATGTCTAGGGATTTGGGGTGGGGGGGGTGTTCTAGTAACCATAATAGAACTAGTACCTAGATGTTTTACTTGAAACACTGCAGAGTAAGAAAAAAATTAAGAATATAATAAAAGCAAATGGCCGGGCGCGGTGGCTCACGCCTGTAATCCTAGCACTCTGGGAGGCCGAGGCGGGTGGATTGCTCAAGGTCAGGAGTTCGAGACCAGCCTGAGCAAGACCCCGTCTCTACTAAAAATAGAAAGACATTATATGGACAACTAAAAATCTATATAGAAAAAATTAGCCGGGCATAGTGGCGCATGCCTGTAGTCCCAGCTACTCGGGAGGCTGAGGCAGTAGGATCGCTTAAGCCGAGGAGTCTGAGGTTGCTGTGAGCTAAGCTGACGCCACGGCACTCACTCTAGCCTGGGCAACAAAGTGAGACTCTGTCTCAACAAAAAAAAAAAAAAAAAAAAAAAAAGCAAAGACAGGTAATTAGAAACCACAGAGGAAAAGATCTGAGCAAGAACTAGTTGCGTTATATTATTCAGTCAACTGTATTCACGTGATCATAGCAATGGAAACATTTTTTGTTGCTTTTCAGCTTTTAGAATAAATCTTTGGAGAAAGTACAGAACATCTCATTCTGTTTACACAATAGAATGTAAATGTTAAAACAACTTTGATTGTGTGAAAGTCAAAGGCAACCAGAGACCAGGGAGCTCAGATGGATTCACAGAGGGGCAGCAGGAGATCCTGCGTGGTCGTGAGGGTGGCCAGACAAGAACTTGAAGGGCCATTTGGTAGGATCTGCTGCAATTTTTTAAAGTGTATCTGGAAGGATCCAAAAGAAGCCAGCAACAACAGTTGCCTCCAGGAGGGATGGGGGCGGGGGGCAAAGGACAGAAGAGTAAAGCGAGGCCTTCCACTGCAGACCCTTTGCGTCTTTGAATTCTGAACCTTTTAAAATTTTGTAACATAAAGGTGCATAATCAACAATCCAACTTCTAGGACTGTCCTGTCCCGGAAGAGCAGCCCCAGCGCACAGACCTGCCCAAAGGCGTTTACGGAAGCTCTGCAGCCACCAGTGGCCTGTTGGACACACCCTTGTGACGCCCCCAGGAAGGAGATGGGCGTAGTCTAGAAACACCGCAATATGGAATATCACACAGTAGTTAAAGAATTAAGTAGATCTAATATTGACAGACAGGGAAAGGTGTCGCATTTAATGAAAGAAGTGAGTTGTTCAACATGTGTAATAATCCCTTTTTAGTATATTTTAAAATCCTGTGTGTATGACTTGCGTACGCACACAAAATAGTCTGGAAGGACCACGGCCAGCTGTGCACAGGTTCTTTCTGGAGGGAAGGGCGGGGAGAGGATTTCTGCTTGAGCGTGTCTTATTTGAAGTCATTATGAGACGTCTGTGTAACGCGGACTTTTTTCAATGATTTTGTCAAAATATAGCGTCGCCCTGGCACATGAAAGAAAGGCTTTGGAGCTGGTGGGAGTGAGTTCAGCTGACGGACTCCAGGGAGCTCCGGACATGTCTGCCTCCCTAAGAAGAGGGCACCAGGGCTCCCGTGGTCCACATTTCCATGTTGAATGCAACCGGCCCCATCAGCATGGTGACCTGCCCCAGCTTTAACACTTCACTGGCAAAAAAAAAAAAAAAAAGGGGGGGGGGAACGGCAAGCCCTTGTGTGACCATGAGGTCCAAAGCAGGTCCCTCTACAATCATGGAACTCGTGAAACCCCAGTAAGTATCTCTTGAATGAATGAATGCCCAGAACACTCTCCCCCAAGCCCAGCAACCTGCAGCTGGTCCTGGTCTGCTGCCCACAGCAACTGCTCCAAGAAACCCAGGCCCGCCAGGGGGAGGCTGAGGATGGCGAGAGGGTAGGGTGAGGCAGCCGACCGAGGGCTGAAGCCAGTGATCCCTGGACAAGGACTCGACCGTCCTCCCCAGAAGTAGGGCTGCCTCGATGAACGACGCACGCGTTTCTCAAAATAAGCATCTCCGCCTCTATCCAGGTCCGGAGGCCCCCTGTCTGGAGGACACAGTTTTGCAGACATCCACACCAACACCACCCACAGCTGCTGATTGTTTATTGCACAAGAAACTGGCAATATTGAGGTGGGGGGCGGGCATTACAAAACACTCTGCTGACCAACCCAGTGCTACCGAAGGGCATTCCGTACAGACACTTCAGTTATTTACACGCACGTACACACACACGAGAACACACATGAACACCCGCAAGCCTGACGCTTCCAAACCTCGCACCGCAGCTCGCGCCCCGGCCCACCCCCGACAGAGCGGCCCGTGTGGGGACGTGCCGCAGGGGGAGCAGCAAATGACGGAGAGGGACAGAACAGGCTGAGCTGCAGCAAGCTGGGCCACTCAGACCAGCACACGCGACGGGCGGACACGGGCTGTGCCTCCATCGGCCTCGGAAGGACAAGGTCTGGGGACATGAGGCCACCCTCGGAGGGCTCCCCACGACCAGCCTGAGGGCCTGTCTGGGCTTCAAGGAAGCTGGTCTGCAGCTGGTGCTCGGCGCTAGAATCCTGGGGGGCCTGGACTGGGGAGTCTGCAACAGTCACTACTTCGGCACCCCACGGGAGCACGTCCACCTTAGAGATTTCAAGGAACGGCCGAATTCCCATGTCGGCAGCTGGTGGGAACTCCAGAAATCAAGTCAGGCTCTGCAGCAGCTCAGGGCCCTTCTGCTGGTTCTCCTTGCCTGCGTGCAGATAAAACCTCACATCTACGCACGATGAGCACTTTCAGCCAGGGGGGCCACACTGCATCCTAAACAGGGGACTACGGGCCCACCGGGAGCTCCAGGGGCTGGCGGGGGACACAGACCCACACGCCCACGGCAGGGGCTGTCTGGGTGACTGGATCTAGCAAAGGGGCTTCTTCTCTATTAAAGGCGGCAAGGTTGGGAGTGTCGCTCAGGACACCAACCCCTTCCTCTCTGCCAAGCTCAGGGACCAGGCCACCATTAGGACGAACTGCCAGGTCAGGCCTGCCTGAGCTCACAGAACCGCTAAGCAGGTTCCTGAGAAGAGCGGCTGTTTGGGAAACTCTTAGGCCCACGGGGCTGGGTCCCTCGAGGTCCTGGAACACCTGGGGCACCAGCTTCTGGACAGAAAGTGAAAGCAGCACACCAGAAAACCAAAAGCAAACCTACGCACGAACGCTTCAAGTTTATGAACAGACAAGGAAGCCTGCAGGCGTTTGCCGTTTCCATCCCACTGGCACCCAGGCAGCCCCGACGACGCTCTGTTTGCCGAGAAAGAACGAACTGGTCGCTGCGGAGTCCGGCTGCCCTGCCCTCCCGGCCGGAGCCCGCCAGGGAGGGAAGTAAAATCAGCCTTGACCCAGAGTCCTTGCCCGCACACCTTCATTTTACATGGATCATCGGGAAAGTTCTATTTGAGACAGAATCTATTTTACTGACAGGGACCCTTGGCTTTCTCGGTCCAGAACGGCTACCCCGAGGGGCCAATCTCCTTCCCGCCTAACCAGCCCACCCGGCCCAGGGCTCCGACCGTTGCCCACCTTCCCTGGCACACTCACGCATACCCAGGCTTGGGCCCGGGGAGGGGACAGAGTTTTGCAGATAGGGTCAGCCCTCTGGACTTCACAATGGGTAGAGGGGCCAAAGGTGACGGGAGGCTTTATTCCAGACTGCCACCTGCAGGTGGGGGGCTGCAGGGCCTCCCGGGATCAGGCTCTTCTGCCACCAGCGTGATGACGGGGTGGTCCCATGCAGAGCCACTGTCCTCGGGGACCTTCCGAGGGCTGCACGGCCAGTGGCCTCTCAGGCAGGGAGGACTCAGGACTACGTGTGCGCTGGGGGGTGTGGGGCGGCGGCATGGTTACTCCTGTCCAAAGCCCTCAGTCTCCTCAATGGCATAGAGCAGCTTCTCCTTCAGCTGCTCGTAGCTCTTGTAAGGTGGCAGATCCAGACGGTTGAAACTGTGGGGAGGGAAGCAGGACCCTCAGCAGCCCTGCCCGGCTGCAGGGGGCCACACAGCTCAGCCACTGCCACAGGCTGATGCAGCAGGCCCCCCACAGCGCAGGCTCCGGGACCATGGGGGCTGGGGAGGGGCCAGGACGGCTGCACAGTGGGGAGGAGCCGAACGGTGACACCTGGCGGGTTGGACGCCCAAGGCGGTGGCAGCCGGAGCACATCACAGCCCCATCTCGCCAACCCACCACCCCAGAGCCACAAACAGCTGCCAGAGTCGAGGCTCGGAGTGGCTGCACCCGCTGGGCTGCCCCAGGGGGTGTCTGGTCTATGAGGCTCCCCGATCTGCCGCTGAGACCAGCAGGCTCACCAGGTGTGGCTTCTGGGCAGCCAGGTCTCCTTGCCAACCTTGTCAATGCAAAACTTCTGTGGTCCGTTGCTACCTGTTACCCAAGGTCAAACACACCGTAAGTCAACAGAAACGTCCCTTCCCAAAGCAGGGCCCTCTGGCTACACCCACAGACAGGCTCAGCCCTCTCCCACTGACCTGCTTCCAGGAACACACTGTCCTCACCCCCAGCCAGGGCCCCAGCAAGGCCAGGGAAACGTACCGATGAGCTCGGCAAAGCCCCCAACGGGCAGGCGGCAGGTTCCGGTCACAAACTGCAGCAGCCGGATCCTTTTCTCGTTGTCCATCTCCTTCACCACCTGGAACGCCGCACGTCAAGGCACATCAGGTGGCCCACTTGGCCAGGCCCTAACGGGGAGCTCCCCAGGTCAGCGGGGCCCCTCTTTGGGGCTGAGAAGACAAAGCCAGGTTGGGCGGGGGTGACAGCCACCAACCTAAGAAACCCCAAAGGTGCTTTCTCTAAGAGGCTGTGTCTGCAGAGCAGTCCCACCAGTCCACAGGACACCTCTGGGTCTCAGGGACACCTCGGGCCAGGTATTCTCTTCCCCTCCAACTTCTGCTTTTAAAAATATACTAAGGACGGGAGCGACTACTTAACGGGTGTAGGGTTCCTTCGGGAGCAGATGAAACGTTCTGCATCTAGATAGTGGTGGCAGCTGCACAGCACTGCGAATGTACTAGAAGCCACAGAATTGTATTTCTTAAAATACTTAAAATGGCTAATTGTATATGAATTTCACCTCCACAAACAGTACATACACAACGAATATGTAAGTTATACTTATTATTTTCTTATGTATGCTGTACTTCATAATGACAACAAAACCCATATATATAAAGAAATCAATTCATTATATCCAAGATGACAGCTCACTCGATTTTTCTGGAGCCAGGGGACTGCCTTCCCGTCCTGTCTGGCCGGAAGGGGACTACACAACTGGCAGCTTTACTTCCTTCCTGCAGGCCACCCCCTGCCCTGCACAGCAGCTGGCCCAAGGCTGACCACTGACAACCTCCTGTCACACTCCCTGGCCACGAACCAGCTGCAACAGCCTCCATTCACCCTAAGGCTGGGGTTATCGTCTCCTTTTGCAGGTTGGGGCGGAGGGAGTGGTGAGGGGAAGGTCAAAGGCGAAGGGTTCTTGGGCTTGAGGTCTAACCTGGGCCTCGGGACGCACCTGCCAGAACCACTGGATCTGCTTGCTGTTCTTGGTGTAGTGCCGGTAGATGGTGTTCTTCTGCCAGTCGCTCATGTCTATCTCCTGCATGCCGCACAGCATCAGCTGCAGCAGGGGGAGGCCGTCAGCACCCGGCCGCCCCTCCCCGCGGGGAGGTCTCCCACTCACCAGCAGATGGAACAGTCCCAAATGTTTCCAACTAGCCACTGCTGCTGGCAGCTTTAATAATACGGGTAACGCAAGTCCCTGCTTTCTTAAAACATGCGTCCAGGGACATGTGGGCTCTGAGGACCCAGATCAAACCCATCTGCCTGCTGGAGCAGCGGTTTTATGGGTGAGTTTCTGCGGGTGTATGGTGAGCACACCAAAGAGCAGGATCACCCCACAAGCAGGGGCTCAGGGTCCCAGCAGCCCCAGACACTCACCTCCAGCTCCTTCTCGTCAAAGTAGCGCAGCCACTCTAGCGGGGCCACCTCGTTGAAGCCATCCAGAAAGGCTTTGGTCTGCTCTTCCACGCCTCGGGTGAAACGCCAGTCGGTCAGCAGCCTAAGACCAAAGACCAGCCATGGGTGGAGCCCGAGACCACGTGGCCAGTAATACACAGGGGCACCAAATCAGCAGAGAAACTTCTGGCACACCTAGACCCAGTGTGCTGAAGACCCAGTAGAACCTTGAAAAACTCACAGTGACCCGGAGATCGCAGTCTCTGAGAGCACCCTCCTCACCCCCAGCACCTGCTCCTCCTGCTCCTGCCACCGTCACCAACTGAACCTCAGACACATGCAAGTGTGGAGGTCACAGGCCAGACCAAGTGGCCTGACGGACAGGCAGGGTGGAGCGTGCCCCCAGCACGCATCACACGGAAGTCCTTTCAGTCAGGAGGGGGAGGGAGACGGAGACACCTAAGCTTGATGCCTCTTCAAAGAAATCCAGCCCCGTGGTCGTCCCACATGGCAAAAAAGAGCAAGCTGAGGTCAGGGACAGAGGACCTCGAGCTCTGGCTCCCTCAGCTCACGTCATCATGTGACTGGCGCCAGCGGCTGCCACTGAGGCAGAGGCAAATGGGAGGGTCTTGAGTCGGGGGTGACCTACAGAAAAGCCCTTCTCTGCAACCCGCCTGCTCCCCTGTCCCCCAACCCCTTCCCCAGCCTGCAGAGCTCCCGGCACTGGAGACCTACATGATGTACTCCTCCTTGTTCTCCTCGGTGACACGGATGCTCTCGCCACCTTCCTTTAGCTCGTGGGTTGTCACCTTGCCTAGGATCTCCATGTCCTGGATGAAGTAGAGCTCCAGGCCACACTCTTCTAGGTTGTTCTCCCTGGGGACACAGCACACCAAGAGGGAAGACGTCTATCTCAGCAGAGTCTTCCCAGGATCCTGTGCCATTGCTCACTTTCAGCGCCCATGAGTCCCCAAGGGCTCACAGGTGGCCTAGAATCTTGGGCACAGGATAGCTCCCAGACACAAGGAGAGAATTCCAGAACTGCCCTACAGGGGACCTAGAAGCTGCTCCTCCGCCCAAGCTCTCACCAAGACAAGTGCTCAGGGACCTCCCTGGCCACCACTGGAACCCACTCCCCAGCTGGAGACCTGGCTGCTGGCAGGGCAGGGCCACAGAGGGAACTCACTTGATCCAGACGATGGAGTTGTAGAACTCGGGGTCGATGGATTCCAGGTCCTTCAGGGTTGGTCTCTTGTTGAGCATCCGCTTGTAGAAAGGGAGAGTAAAGCCCGTGTCGATGAACTTTCCGTGGTACAGAGCCTGGGGAGGGAAGGGGCACGGCAGAGAGCTTTGGCCTTCCCTGGAGACGGCCCACCGCAGGCTCTTGGATGCGGCATCAAAATCTGCCTCCGCGACCTGCCTTCCCTCCCTGATAGAACCTCAGGGGCCTGGGAAACTGCAACACCGTTGTCCCGCCCGGGACCTTGGGATGCACTCCCACCCCACCCTGCAGATCCTGGGAGCCCACCTCCAGGCCCGCCACCGGCCCCGCACACCTGCCAGGCTGGCTCCCGGCCTAGCAAAGGTCTGCCCCACCATCAAAGAAAGGACTTGTTCAGAACGGCCCCCGGGGGCAGCCCTGACTCACTGGCATGCAGGGCTGGGTGGCAGAGGCAGCCAAAAATAATGCAGACACCACTGGTGGCGAGAGCTGGCGGCCAATGGTGAGTAATAGTCTGGGGTTTTACTGGTCTGTCCTGTTACTGCTGGGCCAGGCGGGTCTCTGGACCTGGGAGGAATGTGCTCGCTCCCAGAGCCCAGCACCTTGGCCAAGAACCTCCAGACGACGGGAAGGGCCATATTTAGTCACGGACTGGCGGGGCCCTCGGGTCCTGGAGGGGAGCTGGGCCGGACACTCGGGAAGTCAGGGGGTGATGCGAAGGACAGTTAGCACTGACACGTCTCAAACCACCAAACGCGGCAGCAGGACTGTGGCTCCCACGGCGCCCCCTTCTCAATCCCAGTTCTCCACACTCCCAAGACACTCAACGGGGCAGGATCCCCCTTTCCAAACTCACATTGCGCCCCTGTTTCTAGGTCAATGCAGGTGCTGCGACTCCCCCTCCGCGCTGCTCGCCCACCTTCCCACAGACGCCTCCGACACCTCGCACCAAGCTGGGTTCTGTTCTAAGCTAGTGTTGCCTCCGAATCCCCTTCCACAAGGCCTTAGTGCCTCACTTGCACATTCCCAAATGCTTGTGACACACAGTGGCATCTCCCAGAGACAGGCAGCAGGTGGGCAGCGATGGTTTCGCTCGGCCCTGTCATCCCAACGCCCCGACGCATTTAACGTTAAGTGACATCCGTGGCCCAGAGACCCTGGGCGTCTGCTCAACAAGTCTGGCACAAATCGACACGGGAAACCCTTCGGTACCCTCGGGGTGGCCACTGAGAAAGCTCTGGTTTCTCCAGAACTCTCTCTAGCTTTTGCGTTTTTAGGTTAGGAGTTCTGTGGGCAGGAAGCTGGGGGCCCAGAGAGGGAGCGCCGGCCCACGGGGCTGCTGTTCGGTCCGGCTGCCGCCAGGGGCACAGGGCCCACCCTCCCCGCAGGCTGCCTCTCCCGGAGGCCGCGGGGAAGAGCGGATGCCCCTGTGCCCGGCACACTTCACCAGAAGGAAGAGGAAGAAGAGAGGAGAGAACTCCTGGGACCAGGGCCCGCCCCCGGCGCCCCTCACCATGGCGATGAACCTGCCGATGAAGCGGAAGTAGGTGAGGTGGTCGGGGTTGATGGAGGAGGCGGGGTTGATCTGCAGGCAGTAGTTGTTCTTGCCGGCATATTCAAACAAACAGTACATGGGGTTGAGCACCTCGTGGGACAGGAGGAAAAACCACTCTCTGCGAGGGAAGAGAGAAAAACAAGAACAACGGACTTAGGACTCTCTGCCAGCGTGGCTCGGGTAGTCTGGAGACACGTGTCCCGGGGAGTAGAGCCATGACCAGGGCCTGGGCCAGCCCACACTAACAGCTGGTCAGGGCGCGGGGCAGGCTCAGACCTGGGCAAACCAGGACGGCAACTGCATTCGAGGACGATGCTTAGGAAAACCTGCCCGTGAACCTGTTGGCTCCCAGGTGGTGCATTCTAGGACCTCACATGACAACATCCAGAGCTTCTAATGGCAAAGGGGCTCCCTGCACCCAGGGCCACCACGCACAGTTGTGAAGGCTGTGCACTGCACAAGGGCACTATGTTGAAGTATCACAGACCTACATGTTTATTATAACAACCTTCTTGCTTTGCTGGTGCTGTATAAATAGCAACCACCCTGCTTCCACCCTATCTGGGGAGGCAGCACAACATGAACACACGGTAACATGTTCCCAACTCCTGACCCACGAAAACTGTACATTATGCTGCCTCTAGATCATAACCTCACTCCCAGCAGCTACGCCACAGGCACCTCACGTCCCTCGCCCCTGCCCTCCCCTCTCCCCAGGCCCCAACACCGTGCCCTTTCCCACACTTTCGTGTAGTCATGTGACCAAGACCCACGCCTTAGCATCTGTTTGTGCCCCAGGTACAAGCCTCAAGCCAGAATCCAGAGTCCTTTGGGGCTTGAGCTAAACCAGCAGGGGGACGTCCCAAGGAGGCCAGTCCCTGGCTGCTGGGCTGTTTGTGGCTGGGCAGACGAGGAGTCCTTCGATGCAGAGGGTGCCCCGGTATCCTGTCCGTGGTTCTACCCTGTGGTAGAACAGCATGACGTAACCTACCATAGGGTAAAACCACTGGCAGGACACAGAGAGAGAGACACACACAGGGCGCGAGCCACACCAGAAGCCCACCAAGCAGAGCCTGGAGAGGTCACCACGGACAAAGGACAATCCATCCACGGGGGGCCAGCGCAGAAGGCAACACCACCAGCGAACAGAGGACCAGAAGCAAGTTAACCCCACACCAAGCGAGAAGACGTCCCCCCACCGTGAGAGGTCACTGAGCGGAGAGGTCACCGCGGGCCCAGACGCTCCTTCCCTCTGTCGGGGCCCTTCTGCCCCGTGGTCCGAGGCACCGTTTCCCAGAGAGCTGATAACTGTTGCAGGTGGACTGGGCTGAGGGCAAGACGATGCCTTGGGCTCATTTCAGGGTCACATCAGTTGTTTGAATTTACTGACCCCGTGCATGTGACATGAGCTGAGTCCTGATCAAGGCCCTTTTGGTCGTGCGTGACACAGCTTATGCACACTGAGACACCTGACTTCTCCTGCTCCAGCTGCCTCAAGAGGAGTGAAGCCCAGGGCTGATTTTAATGCACCTGTTGCTGGACTGGTTGTTAAAGTATAGAAATAATATCACAGTAATTGGTAAAAGAGCCACTCTCCTGAGCCCCTCCCCCAAGTCTCCCCATAACCCCATAACTACGGGGTTAGTTCTAGCCAAGATAGGGGACCCCAGAACCCTACTCTAGGCCCACTTGGACCGGCCATATGGATTTAGTATTTTGAACGGCGCCCCGTGCCAACTTCTGAAGACGCACGAGAGCTTCGGGAGTGAGTCTGCGCAAGGAGGAGGCAGGTTTCTGGCCGCGGGACCCGCAGCCCGGGCAAGCGGGTACAGTGCAGCCTCAGGGCACTCGAGCTCACCTGGCGATGCCTCCGTAGTCCAGGCCCTCCTCGCCACGCATGATGATGTAGAGCCGGCGGCGCAGGTCGTAGGGTTTCATGTTCATGATCTGGGGAGACAGAGCATCTGGCCAGCCTGCCACTCTCCCGCCCACAGCAGGGCGGGGACAGAAAGGGGGATTCTAAGGCCTCCTCCCCAGCAGACACGGTCACCGAGGCCCACGCCTTGGACACGCAACAGTGTGGGTATAACAGGCCATGGGGTAGAAGAAGGGGCCGTGGGCGGAGGGCTCTTGCCTGCCCCTGGTCTTGGGCTCCATAATTATGCTCTAACCTGTTGGAAAGAATCCTCAAAAAGTGTCTGCCTGGAAACGTTGATCTTCACGTGGCTGGGCAGGGCATTTGACTGAAAAGAAAAGGGAAAAACCTCAAATCAGGGCCACGAGTGGTAGTCTGGTCTCCTGTCTGCATGAACTGGGATCCCCACCACCCCTGGGCCAGGACAGGGAGAGCATGTCCCTGGGAACGGAAGTTGGGGTTACACCAGCATCTCGCTGCCACCTAAGACAGACATTCCACCACCTGCGGCGGGGCTGGGACAGCTGGTGACCGAAAGACGCCAACAACCCCAGCTGCCCTGGGAGTCCCAGGACCAGAACTCACATGGCAGAGGAAACGGAACTGGTGATACTTCCATCGAAAACTTCGATCGTAGGCACCAGGGGAACCTTGCTTCGGCCTGGGAAGAGCAAAGATGTTCTAGAATCCACATGATTTCTCAAACAATCAATGGTTTGTCTTTGTTAGCCCTGAGGATAGCTCATGCGATGTTAATTTAAAGATGAGTAAAGGGAGGCACACAAGAAAGAAAGTGACTTCCATGAAGATCTTTCAGGAGTGAAAAGGAGAATCTAGAAATAAAGCCAGGCCTCTTGTTTTTAGAGAAATACGTCCAGCTCCAGCGATACTCTGAAGGAACAGGACTGTCCCTGGTCCCCAGCCCCTGTAGTGTGACACCAACACTGGGCACCAGAGGGCAGCAAGAGCAGCAGAGACAACACAGGCCCCCAGCGCCAGCAGGACAAGGACACCCTGGGCTGTGCCTACAGACACTGCTGTCACTGGCGGCAAGTCCTTACCCCGACTCAAACCCTGGGCGAGGATCCTTAAAGGTGGTGGTGCGGGTGTTGTGGTCCACGAAGTATCGCACCCCCTCGCTGGTGTATTTCATCTCCCACCCTGAGGGCAGAGCCGGTTCCTGGATCATCCTGAAAATACAGGGGTTGGGGGGTTAAGGGCTGGCCCCACCTTCTGGGCCTCAAAGCGCAGGAGGCTGGGGTCCCCACAGTGCTGCCTTGTCTCTGCTTTCCCCAGGCTCTGCAGGACCCGTGGCGGGCAGGGGGCCTCAAGGATACGCACCCAGCATGACCCAATTCGTGAGGTCACTTCTGCAGTACAGAGAGGTCACTCATTATCTCAAGGCCAAAAAAGCCAGCCCTGAGTGGACAGCACGACGCTGAGCGGCCACCAGCGATGCCGAGACACCAAGTGGCCCAGCCTGACTTCTCCTGGGGGGTTGGGGAGCCAGGTGCCCTCAACCTTTTTGCAATCAGATTGTCGGCAGCCTGCACAGTCCGCACAAAGACCGGTGATGCCTTCCAGCAGGGCCGCCCTCCACCCGCCAGGACGGTCTGTCTACGGAGCTACTCTCAAGCTCTCCTCAGGGCAACGCTGCATCTGTACCATGAGAGTCTCTGGGCAGCTGCATGTGGCGAAAGGTCCCCTGACATCAGCCCTCTGGGACAAAAGCAGTCCGAGGCCACTCAGCCCCAGTGCTTACCCTTGGGTCCGAGGGTCCTCCCACTGGGTGGTGCGAGTGTTATGGTTCACGTAATACACCCGGCTATTGTCCTGTCTCTTCTCTGCCATGGGGGAAGAAAGAGAAAACAGTCAGGTTCAAACATCTTGAGTTCTTTCGGTCTGGCTCCGACCCCCTGTGTGCTGGGTCTGAGTTTCTGCCCCTGTTGCCAACCTGTTGGAGACGTTTCACTGGCCCAAAGCCTGGCCCACTCGCATTTGTCACTGGGAAACAGGACAAACACAGGCCTTCCTTGTCGGGGGGTCGGGGAGGGACAGACACATTTCCAACTCGAGATGAAGCGCGTCTTTGGTTGTCTGGGTTGGTGGAGGGAGGGGATGGTGTGGCAACGGGGACGGAGCAGCCCGGCTGAAACCAGAGGCGTAACTGCAGCCAGCTGTGTGCAGCATGGACGCACCGCAGCCGCCCGCCCCGCCAGGCCCCCACCCCTCTCCCTTGGGGCCGATCCCTGGTCCCGAGACCGCTCAGTCCATAGGAGGCAGCCAACCTGGGCGCCTCTGCCCCACAAGGCAGGGTCCCTGCGGGGTGGCTGCACGTCCCCCCGTAACTCTGTGGTCAGCAATCTGCACCATGGGGCCCCCGTACCCTCCACATTCTCTTTCTTCTCCTGCTTACAGGCAAAGTTTTGTTCTAAAACTCACATTTCCCAGAAAAACCTCCATCTTGCTTATGAGTAAATAAATTATGGCTGGGGCTGTGGACACTTAAAATGCCCGTCTTGTTTCCACACCTAAGTGCGTGCTTTGAGACGCGAGTGTTTGCAGGGGGAGGGGGTGAGGCAGACAGACTCTGCGCAGCTCTGGCCCGTCTCTAATCTCTTGCCTGTTACTGATACACTGATGGTGGCTCTGGGGTCCCCAAGGGTGGCAGTCTGAGCTCCAGGGGCAGACCCAAGCCTGGCTGGTGACTCTGGACCTTGAGAGGGGTTGAAAGGGGTGAATGGGAAGAAAAGCGAGGGGCAAGGCCCCAGACCCCCAAAGAGGTCACCTTTCCCGGGCCATTCCTGAGCCTTCAAATCTGTCTCTGTCCTGAACACAAACGATGCTAATGGCTCTCCTTCGTTAACGATGACAGGCAGAAATGAAAGAAATAAAAATAATCAGTTCCAGAAGCTGCGGAGAACTCAAAAGCTGAAAAAGGAACAGAACGGGGAGGACCAGTACCCCCTGATCCCCTGCAACAGGAATGAAGCTGCACGTGCCCAGGATCAACCCAAGGTCATGGTCTCTCTCTGACTCTCATCCACGACTCAACTGAAATTTTCAAATAGGCATTATTTGTCAATCACGCCTCAATAAATCTGGATAGACAGATAGATAAAAATAAAACAAAAGTAAAGACAAAAGGAAAGAAAGCAAAGGAGGTGCCCTGAACTGTTATAGAGCCACCGCCATCTCAGCACGGCTGAGCGACCGCCCACAGAAGGAAGACTTGCCAAGAGGCTTCCAGGGGAGGGGGCCGCTCCCCGCCCAGCAGCTACTGCTTTGAACTAGATCCTCCGCGTCTGCCCTGCCAAGGGCTGAAGCCAAGGCTAACCGCCGGGCCGGGGGATCTGTCCAGTGGGTCTGAGGCCTGTGCCGTCATTTCTGGCTCTGCTGCCGCGTGGAGGCCACTCACGGCCCACTGAGCTGCCTCACTGCTGCGAACGATTTCATTGCAGTCTGGGGGCTGGGAAAGTCCTTAAACGAGCGCCTGGCTCGACCTCACTTTAGGGGTGAGCGGGCTCGGGAGAATTCAGTCACACGGCCAGAGCCAGGGCTACGGGGGAGCAGATGCGGATCTAAGCCAGACCGCGGGGTCCTGAGTCCCAGGGCAGTGTGTGGGGACATGGCAGGGTCTCTCCTGGGGCAGCAGAGGGACACCAGCAGGCTGACAGCAAGCTGCCCATCGATGCAGTTCTCGCCTGGTTTGGCAACTCATTCTTAACGAGCCCTGGAGAGGCGGCCCCTGCCACAGCCCCCAGGGAAGCCAGCACAGAGCCCTGAGGATTTGTGATCAGGAAGGCACACTGGCCTTTAGCCAGAATGTTCTTTTTCTCAATTTGGGACTATTACAGTTTGGTGGCTGTTTCCTAACCGTTCATAAACAGCATTGCCTCTGGCCGTGGCGCCTCTGTTCCCATCTCAACGATTTTCACACTTGGCATCTGGCAGCTGCTTTCAAGTCTCTATCAGCTGCTCTTACCTGGTGACCGTCACTTAGCAGAACTGGTACAGAAAGAAAACCCTTTGACTGGGCTACACCACCTGCCTCTACAGGGCCAGAAACAAACCCAGGTCCCTGGCTGCAGGTCACCAGCTGCCAAACAGGCATTACAGATTCTCAGATTCTTGTTTAATCTGATGCGCTTTTCCCTGCCTATGCCTAGGCAGGGATCCTAAGTGCTTCACCCTCTCGCTGTGACTTGCTGCCAATTTCTGAGATTCCAATGACACCTTTCATCGGTCCAGGGAGCCAGGTGGGTCATCTGTGTGTGTAGGTGAAAATCAAGAAATGTGTGGAAGCTTCACAAACTAGGCTCTCCTGCAAGAATGAACCAGAAGGTCCTGCTAGCGCTCTGGAATGCAGTGGGAACTCACTAAGTGATACCCTGCGGGGTGCGGGGAGTTGATACAACCTCTTAAATTACTGCCAGGGAGCAGCTGTGTCTGCGCTGAGAGGCTCCGGCCCCAAAGCTGCATTTCCCAGGCGAGGCCCATCCTGCCCTGCCGTCAGCTTCCCAGCACCCTGCCGGTGCCACACCCCTCCCAACTTACTGCCACCTACGAACACCACCAAACCAGCACTTACTGTCCTCGGCGGGCCTAACCTAGAAATTAAACCCAACACATGCTGATTCCTGCAAACCTCCCGACGAAGGCAGCTCCCAGGGACTCTCGCAGGATGGAACAAAACCCTTCCTCGGCTCTGAGAGCTACGAAATGCACCGAGTCTCATCCGTTCTAATGACCCTTTGCGTGACCACTCCTTCCCGGAACAGCCATAAAGCCCATAATGTCTCCTAAGTCATGAGTGTCCATCCTTCAGCTCGGTGTTGGCGAATCACACCAAGGACTCGGAAGGGGTAAGAGGCAGCTGCCGAGGGCAAGGAGGACCCTGCGTGCCGTCATTAACTAGCAATGTTGCACTTCCATAGAGTCGCTACCCGGAGCTCAACCCTCTTATCTGCCTCCCTCTGGCCTCTTTCTTTTTTGCTGTGTCGCAAATAAAAAAGGTGACTTCCATTAGTCAAAAGCAGACTGAAGTCCCCCAACATCTTGGCTGCAAATAAAGGTGTGTTAAGGTAGCTCCTTCCAACCATACGGTCACAGGAGACCTGAAACAAATCCATTTGGGCATCAGGCAGTGTCAACATAGTTTAGTGATAGGACGGATTCTGGAGCAGACATCTTGAAACTCAAGACCAAAACCCAACAGTCCCTCAGCTGCTCGGGGACGTCTTTCTCATAGTCTTTAGCTATGGCAGGAGATGCTACAGGGACACAGCGGGGACTGAACACGTCCCCAACCTTCCAGCCCCATCACCTGTAATCTCTCAGGCTGGGCATGCCCGGGGCATGCTGGAAAGAGAGGGAGAGACGGAAAACCAAGGCATGGGAGAGGGGAGGGAAGACACGGAGAAGAGACAGAAGAGACAGAGCTGGCGGGAGGCTGAGGGCACAGAAGTGGGACTCGGTACTTACCCCAGCCAGGAGGGAGGGGGCCCAGGGGATCATGGTCAGTCGAAGCACTCGAAGACTAAACACAAGAAACACAGTAGAACACAGAGGTTAAAAACAGCCACTGGTTAAAAATAAATCAATCGATAAAAAATAAAAATGCCAACGACTCATTTCCATAGTTTAGCACTTTGCAGAGGATGCAATGGGAACTTAGATGGTGTCCGCTCCTCTCAAAAAGTCTTTTTTTCTTTTTTAAAAGAAAAACCAAAAAAGAACCCTGCACACGGAGGGTCCGAATGGGTTTCGGAAAGGGTCGAGCGACGGGGAGGAAGAGGTGCGTGGAGGAAGGTGGAGCGACCGGGCCAGGCAGGAGGGCCGGGCGCGGGCTTCCCAGCAAGCTCGGCCGGGTGCCGCTGCTCAGCTCCCGCTCGCCGCGGCCAAGGCGACTGAAATCACCACCACCTCCAACTTTCTCCAAGAACCACACACAGGAGGGGAAAAAATATCGCAGGCCTTTCCAATGAAATCATTCCCACAAGCCCTGCCCACGCCCAGAGCTTCCTGGCTGGGGCCGGGCCCTCCTCCCTCCACCTCGGCTTCCAGCCCCCACCTCCCCTCCAGGGTGTGCGGCATCCACCCAGACTGAGGGCACATTCAGGCCCCAAGCCCCTCACCTCCCCCAGGAATGTTTTCCTTCCCCTTCACAAAGCACCTTTATTCTTCCCAGGCCTGAACCTGAAGTTGCTCAGTGTTCTGTGTTTGCCCGTCTGGGGAGGTGGGGCTGGGGACGGGGGCGGCAAGAGAGAAGGGGAGACAGGAGAGAGAAGGGGGGAACCGGCTCCAGGACTTCAGGGTCACTGTTTACATTAGAAGCCCCCCAAGCCTAACTCTGCTTGGAGGTCCCAGGGGAAGGGCTGCAGTGGCCCGAGAGTTCTCATATCCTGCGGGGAAGGCGGGGGGGCTGCTGTCAAAAACTTTTCATAGTTAAATAAAACAAGTATTGTTCCGCTCTTTCTTTCCTTCTTTCTTTCTTTTTTTTCTTTTTTTAACTGAAACATTTTTATTTCACTTACTAAAATTTAATCGTTATATGAGGGGATCAAGTTCTAAATGCAGACTTCGGGCTGCCGGGCTGGCCCCGTCTGGGGGTGACGGAGCCACACACGGGCAGGAGGATGAATGGAGCCCAGTCTCGGCTTGAGAAAACACTGGAGGAACTCGAGTGCCAGCGAACCCCCTTCCACAGCACCCCCGCCGCCCCCCAGCCGAAAGGACAGAGAAACTTTCTTTCCAAGGTGGCAACACAGGCTCCTCTTCCAAGCAAGTTCCAACAAAGACGTTTAAGTGTGGAAACCATAGGTTCCCTGGCGGGACAGGGCCCCCTTTCAGAGAAAGGCCTCCTACCCACACGGAACGGAACCGCACGAAGGTGGGGGAAGCCGACCTGGATTTAAGGCGCTTTACATCAGTCTCACGGATGTGCTTAAAATCTCCGTCACAAAAAAAAAAAAATCTCCCAAATTCGCAGAAGTCACGTTGGTACATGTTTGTGTGTTGGGGGCTGGGGAGACAGGGTACAAGCATCTCACAAAATCCAAGTTCCTCTAACTTTACTTTGTAGTCAACACGTAAGAACAGTAGTTGTTAAAACGTTCGGCAAGAGAAGCAAAGGAATGAAAGTGAAAACGTACGTATTGCAGACACCGAAGACATACGGAACGCAGTTCTAAGCACCGAGGGACAGCAATGGCCTTGCAAGAGGGGAAGAACCACAGGAGAGGTTATTTTAAGAAATCAAAATAGGAAGCACCAGGTGCAAAATTGTTTGCTGCTTCAGGTCTTGCTTCGGAATGAGCAGATCATCTACCCATAAAGTGTTCAGGAGCTGCAACAGGAACCAGCTTCCAGCTGGGGCCAACTGGGCCTCCATGGGCATCCAGTCCTCTTCCGCTTAACTGAACAAATCGACAGGACCAAAAGGCCTTTCCTGACAGCTTCCGTGACCAGCACTGAACCAGGAGCAGAAAATATTTATCAGCCCGTTTCTTTACCCTTGCCTTTTTGAAAAATATCCCAAAGTTGATTCAACGTTGGTTCTCTTTTGTTAGAGGGGTTTTTAAAAATTTTTCTTTGGTGTCCTCCCATCCTCATTCTATCAGAACTCCACCCTCCCTAACCTGTAAGAAGGGGAGGGAAGAGGCAGATGGGAAAGAGAGAGAGACCAGAGACTGATAAACACAACCAGCACATGAAATCAGATCCAACGGAAGCCGATGCTCGTAATGAACTTACTTCTTATAGTCAGAGCAAAGCACTTGACTCTTTTGGATATTTCTTCCCTGAGATACACAGTACAACTTGAAAAATAAGAAAAGAAAGCCAGAAGGAAGGAAGTAAACAGATGCCAAGGGGAAATGAAAAATAAGAGCTACACATCGTGGCCAGAAAACCAAAAGCCAAAAACCCCACACCTCCAATGAGCCAACCCACTGTCCCTTCCAGCACTTGCCCTGAGATGAGAGAGCCCAAAGTGCTGCGTGGGGCACAGGGGAAAAGCACACAGACAGGAGTAAGAGGGGACTGCGGCCAGGAGAGAGATGCTGGGATGTGCAGGTAACTCTAATACACAATTGGTACCGTTTATCACTAGGAACAGAAAGCAGCGCTGTTGAATCGGTCCCTGGGTCGGGAGATCTGGATGTAGCCCCAAGCCGGAGAGCTCACATGAGCGCAAGTCCCTCGGGGACTAAGCACCAAGTTCCAGTAATATTTTAAGATATAAACTCAGAAATAAAGAATGTCTAGCAAATACAGCCGAGGGCAAGAAAGGTTCTGGGAAGGGCATAAAGGTTGTCGTGTCCAACGCAGGCATCGTTTTTTTTAAGGATACACCCGATGGACGCAGAACAAAACCCAGGTGGCTTGAGAATTCGATCCACAGTGGGGCTCTCTGCAGAGTGAGAAACAAGTTGTCTGTTTCTGGATAATGCAATTTGGAGTCCACACGCTAAGAGCCACAGAGTGGTTTTTTCAATCCTGCAGACACTGGCTACCTCCTTTAGTTACCAGGGGAGGGACAAAAGGGAGTAAAGGAAGAGGTGCCCTAGAGGTCGGGGAATGTGTGACGGTCCCATCACAATGGCACAACGTGCATGGCTGTGCCGAGCATCCTTGGTGGCTCCCAGCAGGAACGCAACATAGAGGACAAAAGGAAGCTGCAAGGGTGAAACAAATGACAAAAAAAACCCATGCACAAGGATCACAAGCAACAAGGTTCACTGGGGAGTTAGGAAAGGAAAACTGGGCAGAAACAAGGGGAACAATAATGTAGGGGAACGGGAAACGTTGTGTGCTGAGACTGACGGCAGGAGGAATCACAGGAGGCTGCAACCTGGGAGTCCCCTGATTGCCATCCTCAACTGTCGTTCCCGTTCTCTGCAGTGCAGCGAAGAAGAAGAACAAGGTCTCCGTTGAAGCCCAGCAAGGGGAGGAGGGAAGCCGCTCGCGTAGTATCGGCTCTCAAGTCTTCCGAGTCAAACCCTGGGCCCGAGCCAAACCCCAAAATAACTGTATGAAAGCAACCCTTCTTACTCGTAACCAGGACATGGCACCATAGCAAACAAGAGGGGAAAACCAAATCCAGAGGGGGAGGAAAATCAACAGAGAGACATTGAAAGCAGACCAAAACAAGATTCCTACCACGTTTTTCAATCTGAGTCTTGTTTCATGGAGAAAAGGTAACATCATCTCCACGCAGAATCTTCCTATATCCCCAGCTATGCTGAGAAAACCATGTAAGAGCACTCAGAAAGAAAAACTTTTTAGTGTTTAGTTTTTACTTCTAAGGAACCCTCCAAGTCAAAGTTTTACCTCTATAAGCCCAGAATGGCATTGCTAAAAGAAGAGAGGCAGGCGAGAGGAATGCATGCTCCAAACTCTGAATCTTTCCTTTCACACACCAAACATCTCAGTCAATCTCTAGAACCTACTTGGCGGGTGATATGAAAGGGGAAAAAAATCCCTTTAATGAATTTTTTTTTTTAATTAGAGAAGCTCGATAATCAGGGAGACAAAACCACGTGAAACTTCTAAAATGTGTCCTTGCTTCCAAGTCAAAGGACAGACAGGTCAAACAAGACCTTCCCTGTTTTGTAGTCACGACTACTCAAGAAAATGGCAGGCAAAGTCGTTGGGGCCCAGGTCAAAGGAAACAATCTCTGAAATGCAGAGAACCACCAGACTCCACCCAATTTTGAAACATGCCAGAACTGGACGCTGGGCACATGTGACGGGGTCAGGGGTGGGAAGCCAGGTATGAGAACACGAGCACTGCTGCTAGGAGCAAGGCACCGGGCATGGATTGGAGAGGGGCACCACCACTGACCTTGGAGGAAACTTACAAGGACAAACGCCATGCTTCCTGCTCATCCACACTGTCTGATGAGCAATCAGCCTCCACAGAGAGAAGGGACAAACTAGCCAAGGGAGATGCTACAGTGACTTCTAGTTGATGGTGGAGCTCCTACTCAGGTGGGCAGAGAGAAAGCCACAAATGAAGGCCAAGGTGACAATGATGCTGCTTAATTAAATGGGATTAAAGATTTTTCTGAGCATCTAACTAGGGTAGTATCCAATGTAAAAATGGGTCTTGGGGTTAAAATTCCTTTCAAACAGAAACAATGTTATATATGGTGATTAGGAGTCAGGATCCAGCTCCAGACATTTCCAGCCTGCACGATAGCACCACATCCGGTGCTGGTCCTACTGCGGATCCCAGCCTTCACATTCACGGTGCTCTGAGAAAATGCAAGCAGAACTCCTGCTTGGGAACCCACCTCCCGCTGTGTGCTGGGCTCCTCCCAGCTCCAGGTCACTGGTGGAGGCTCTAATGGGATAGAGACTCCAGGAGACAGGGCTGGGAGGAGCCCTAAAGGGACACAGTATAAGGGACCATTAGACAGTGAATTTGCGACCAGAGATTCCTGAATTCTGGACTAGAAAGTTTAAATGTTATTTTGTAGGTAATGAACAAAAGAAGGTTTTGTGCCAGTAAAGTGATACAATGATATATTTAAAGATTGCTCTGGTGAGAAACAGGCAGACAGATTGGCAGAGAGAACAACGCAGAGGCTGCTCTAACAATTCAGATGGGAGGTGGCAGAGGAAAATATCACACTCAAGGTGCTGGGCTAGGCCAGGGGTCAACAAACTTTTCCTGTAAAGGGCCAGACAGTAAATGCTTTAGGCTTTTTGAGCCGTATAGTCTCTGCTGTGACTACTTACCTCTACTGTTGTACCATGAAAGCAGTAATAGTCACTGTGTACACTACTGGACATGCCTGTGTTCCAATAAAACTTTATTTATAAAACCAGGCAGTGGGCCGGTTTGCCACAGGGGCTATTATTTGCCAACCCCTGATATAGATGAATTTTACAGAAGGTTTCCCATCCTTGAGAATCTGTCAGGTAACAAAGATCTAATGAAAAACGGCAGCAGCAATGGAAAGAGAAGAACTGGGGTGACTGCTTTGATCTGAGGTGTGGGAGAGGTCAAGTTGACCTTCAGGTTTCACATCAGGGAAAATGGACTTGAACGGAGGGGACAGAAAAGAAAGCCAGTCTTGGAAGAAAAACGGTGAATTCTGTTTCAGACATGTTGATTCCTTAACCACAGAGGCTAGATGTGGAGTTGCTATGTTAGAAACACTGGCATTTGAGGAATTTCACTGTGATGAGTAAAATCTCCAGGGTCGGGGGCCCTGACACCGTGAGCCACCGTTTCCTCTGCTCACCCAACAGAGGCTGGGCATTCTGAAGCTCGGGGAGGCTCCCTGCCTGGAGGCAAGCCCCTACCCTCTCACCTGGTAGAGGAATCTTTGGCTGAAGTGCTGCATGGCCCCCTGGAGCTGATTCCGCTGTGACTGCCACTGCTCGTAGTTGCGCACGTACTCTGCTGTCGGGCGCTGCCAGGTGGTGGTCCGGGTGTTGTGATCCACATAGTAAAACCTGCCTCGGGGATCTGTGCGTTTTTCCCAGCTGGAAACAGTAAGCTCAGAATGAATATAGTGACCACCCCACCCCCAAATTCTAGAAGAATCTCAGGATGGCTGGCAAGGAAGGACCGGGGGAGGGCAAGAGGGGGATGTCTGGCATGGCCCAGAATCCCAATCACAGAGGCTTCTGGGGCTTAGATGTTACGGCAGACAGTCCCTCCTTGCCATTACCTCCTGATCTCTAGTCCAGGGACCCATGCGCTTCTGGGGAAGCGGACTCTGTTCCCAGCCCCAGAGCTGAACGGTCGACTGGACCAGTACTGGGCATGTGATCTGTGGCAGGCCAATCAGGATAAATCTCAGGCCTTTTATTACAAATTCTAGGAAAAACATACTCCCTTGTTTCTAAATTATGATTCAGTCTTGGGGGCCAATGACTACCATTTCGGACCCAAATACAGTATAAAGTTGACCCAGTAGATGGTGGAGCACAAAAATGGAAGAAAACATTGGTAACACTGTTGAGCCACTAGCTCAAGCTTCACTTGAAATCAGGATTTATATCTAGAATTTTCAGTTACATCAGCCAGTAAACTCCCTTAAGCCAATCTGGATACCAAGGTTTGTTACTTGCAACTGCAATTCTCCTGAGATAAGGTGGCAATGAAAACACACTGCAGGCCATGAGAAGACAGCTTGGTCCAGACAGCAGGACTCTCCCCATTACCACCTTCCCAAAGTTGGCCCTAAAACACCCACGGGCAAGGCAGGGCTAGAACGGAAGGTAAAAGCCTCAGCTGTGCTTGGTAGGTAGAACTTGATTTCCTCAAACACAGGGGAGAAGTGATCAAAAGAAAGCGGGGGGGGGGGGGGGCCGGGGAATTTTCTAGGGTGATGGAGGTTTTCTCCACCTTGATGGGTATGGGTTCCATGAGTGTCAAAACTCATGGACTGTACACCTGAGGTCTGTGCATCTCACAGTATGGAAATTACACCCTAAGGTTAAAATGTAAACTTGAACCCAATCAAGCCTCCATATCTAGCTACCAGTTCACAGGAAAGACAAGGGAGAGAGGAACATGTTACAAAACACCACAGGGTCATGATCAGCCACATCCAGAATGTGACAACTTCTACAGGACAAATGCCCAGTTTCTGCAACAAATACATGGCCTGGAAACAAAAAATAAGAAAGGGCTGGGAAACTTACAGACTGAGACAGACTTAAGAGACATATCAGCCAAAAGCAACATGTTGACCTTGGGTTTGGGTGGGATTCAAAACAAACAAGTACAAAAACACATTCAAGACACTTGGGGACAATGGAACACAGGCTGGGTATGACATGACATAAGGAAATATTGTTGATTGTGTTGGGTGGGATAATGGTATTGTGGTTTTTTATGTTTTCTTTTCAAAAAAACTCATTGGTTAGAGACATATGTGATATATTTATAGGTCAAAGGATATGATGTCTGAGATTTGCTTTAACATTCGTCAGACCCTGGGAGGTCAGATGAAACAAGCTGTTATTAATTGTTAGAACCAGAAGGGGGTGACAAGGGATTCATTGTACTGTTCTTTCAAATTTGGTGTATGCTTGAAATTTTCCATTATAAATGTGAAAAACAGAGGGGGAGAATTGTGAAAAAAAGAAGAGGTACCAACTGAAGATAACAGGATGAAGCCAATGCAGAAGGAACCTAGCGTGGGTTACACTGATGATTCCAAAGTGTTGGAGGCCTTTAGTTCATCTCCTCTGAATTCTCATCTTACGCACACGACTATTGTGCCTCATCTGGTACCTGCCTTGATTTTCTGGGTTCTCCTCCTAGCTGACTCTCTGGCCACCTTTCAGTGACCTTTTTAAACTCCAGACCTCCCTAACAATGGCTTCCTCCAAGCAGCTCCTAGGCCCCACAGCCAGTTCCCAGATTTTGTCCGGACGCTGACCACTAGATTGCCTGGCCTTCATGACTGGCTGTGACTGTGCAGTCAGGTGACGCCACAGCTCTCTCCCTACACCTGAGCCTTCCCCGGCTCCCTCAGGCCCTCATCTCTGTGGATGAACACAGACCACCGCCGTTACCACTGCCCGCAGTAAATCACTCAGTCCAAGGCTTCTTTTGTGTTCTCTCCCTGGCCTTGGCTCTCCATTTCTATGTCCAGATCTGTGTCACCTCCCCTCTGGACTACTGCACCTACCCCAGAACTAACCTCTCCATGTCCATCCACCCTTAAACAGCCATCGGAGTAACCCACAAGACTGGCCCGTGGGTCCCACTCCTGTCCAAAATCTTCAGTGGACTCCCCGCTGCTTGTGAGTCAAAATCCTTTAGCTAGTATTCAAGGCTCACAAAAATCTGGAACCTTCCAGCCTTTCTCATAATTTCTCTAAACTAATCATTTTTATTTATTTGTTATTAAAGAAATCATGTTTATATAGCTTTAAAATGCAAAAAGGACTGCAGGAGACATAATGAGAAACCATGGTCTCCTGCTTCACTGAGGAGTCTTGTTTCCTAAAGGGCAACTACTTTCAACTCTCAGCTGCTTCTGCTAGGACACATGTACGTCCATGTCTCTGCGTAACAGGTCTGTTCCATTATTTCTTAATTGTTGCCATATTTGATATTACTTATGGACTTTCCGCCACCAAAGATGAGGATTTAGTTATCGTATTCCACCCCCAACCCACACACTGCTGTCTCCTCCCCTCGTCTCTCAACATGGAAAATCATCATGAAATCAATATTCGGGGTCCGTACGATGATGAGGTAGAATACTAAAAATACATTTCCTTACTTGTAACAATGTTTTGGTATTTTTTCTGGAGGTAAGAACTTCCTTGCTTCCTTCTGCTTGGTTTTCAAGAAACTATCACTAATTCCCCCCAGAATCTCGGCCAGGACAGGTGTTCCGCCCTGTCGGTGGCGTTAATCTCTCCGCCACATCTGACCACATCTCTCCTTTGTCGGGGTGGTCAGTTGCACGTCCACATCCCAGCTGCTTGACGTTACTGTCTGGACTCATCTTCCCTCCTCTTCCTCCTGGGAACTCCCAGGGCCTTCGAGCTGAGTTCCCTGTGTCCTGCAGCCCATTCCTTCTTTCTCGGCCTCTTCCCATTTGGCGGAATAAATAATCTAGTAGCTTCCGAGAACAGATGTACCTTTCTCAGAAACCCAGCATGTCTGAAGATGCCTTTATTTCTATCCTCACACTACAATGTTAAAAAGACTAAAAGTTGATCTCATTTTCCACCGGCAAGGTGACGGCCCTGCTCTGTAGCTACTGTTGAGAAGGAGGATGGCATTCTTGATCCCGGCCCCTTTCTATGAACCCTGTTTACTTTCTCTCCCAGGAAGCTTTCGAGATCTTCTCTCGGCGCTAGGAAATTCCATTAGCTGTGCCTTGGGATGGGTCTTCCTTCATCCTCTGGGGTGGGCATTTGCTGGGCCCTTTGAATGTGGACACTGTGTATTTCAGTTATGCTAATTTTCTTTTTTGTTTTCTCTCTCTCTCTCTCTCTTTTTTTTTTTGAGACAGAGTCTCACTCTGTTGCCCAGGCTAGAGTGAGTGCCGTGGCGTCAGCCTAGCTCACAGCAACCTCAAACTCCTGAGCTCAAAGGATCCTACTGCCTCAGCCTCCCGAGTAGCTGGGACTACAGGCGTGCACCACCATGCCCGGCTAATTTTTTCTATATATATTTTTAGCTGTCCCTATAATTTCTTTCTATTTTTAGTAGAGATGGGGTCTCGCTCTTGCTCAGGCTAGTCTTGAACTCCTGAGCTCAAACGATCCGCCCACCTCGGCCTCCCAGAGTGCTAGGATTACAGGCGTAAGCCACCGCGCCCGGCCTCTCTCTCTCTCTTTTTATATTCCTATCATCTGGTTCTGTATTCTTTCTTGCTAGAACTATACCATTCAGATATTTTACTAAAAGCTCTTGTTTTCTGTATGGTCCAGTTCATGGCCTCCTGTTCTTGTTACACACATCCTAAATCTTTGAGGATATAAATTATAATTTGGTTTGCTTTTCCGACGTTTTTTTCCAGCTCCCCATATGTTTGCACCAAGTTCCTTTTTTCCTGTCTGCTGATTTTTGGCTGTTTGTTCACGTTTTAAGACTGAGCCACTATGGCTAGGTGCGGTGGCTCATGTCTATAATCCTAGCACTCTGGAAGGCCAAGGCGGGAGGATCACTTGAGGCCAGGAGTTTGAGACCAGCCTGGGCAACACAGTGAGACCCCATCTCTATAAAAAAACTCTTTTAATGCTTAACGGTTTTTTTTTAAATTTAAGAAGTCAATGTTTAACTTTGGTAACTACATTTGACTTTAAGTCAAAGTAAAAAACATAAGCCAAGCATAATGACTTTAATCCTACCACTTTGGGAGGCCAAGGCAGGAGGATAGCTTGAGGTCAGGAGTTCAAAACCAGTCTGAGGAAGAGCGAGATCCCGTCTCTACTAAAAATAGAGAAATTAGCTGGGCGTGGTGGCGCACGCCTGTATTCCCAGCTACTTGGGAAGCTGAGGCAGAAGGATCACTTGAGCCCAGAAGTTGGAGGTTGCTGTGAGCTATGATGACGCTGCTGCACTCAAGCCTAAGCAACAGAGTAAGACTCTGTCTCAAAAAAAAACAAAATAAAAAAAAACGGAGTGGGCACTAATGATGACAGATTATGAGTTTCCTCCCCAGAAGGTAGGGAAAAAAAGGAAAACCCAAGCACTCTCATGGAAAACCGAAGCTATAAGCAGCCCATCCACGGAAATTTGTAGGGCCAGAAGATGAGGTGGTGTTTGCATGGCACACGTCTGACAGCCGAACCAAACAAGGCACAGGGGCTCTCCCAAGACTGCCAACTTCCGACAGCCTTTCCCTCTGCAAACTTAGGAAAGGGAAGTGTGCGTGTTCTATGCAGGAGCCCTGCGTGGCTGCTTTACTGGGAGGTGGTTCTCTCGAGAGCAGACTACACTCCCTTTTGAAAGCTCTTAGGACCAGGAGACACATGTGGAAAGAACTTTCTGTCCCTGCCAGACAGGGAACCAAACCCCTTCTCCTTGAACTTGGACAGTCTTCCCTCACTTGGAAGCCTCTCTCATCCTTTGGTTTTGGAGAACTCAGAGGCATCTCACGAAGCCCAGCTGAATGAGAAGCGCTCTGCCTTTAGGGGCAGGTTGGGCACAGGGTACCGTGAAATGTATCAGTGCTCTTTCTCTCTCAGCCTCTCATGCCCCTTTTGTTTCTAAGAGATCCTCTAAAAATTCTAGACTGTCCTTAGAAACAAGAGCAAAATTAAGCTAAGTGGATAGGAAAAGCAATCAAGTGACCCAGGATATATGCCACTGTACTCTGCTACCTCTGCAGAAAGGGACAGTTTCAAGAAGCCGTTGGGTGACTCTTGGAGCCAGTTCTGGAGGCTCAGGGCTTGCCGGTTCACGCCTTACCCTGGAGGAAGAGGTCGCTCCCAGGTGGTGGTCTTGGTATTGTGGTCGACATAATAGACACGTCCGTTAGGCAGCTCTCGCTGTTCCCATCTGAAAAATAAAGTCAAGGGAAGCATGAGATACGTGGTTGAAAGGCCCTGTTGGAGAGGCAGCCCTTCACCGCCGGTGTGGCTAACTTGGGGGAAACATCAAAGATGACATGCAAGGTCGACCCAGTGGTCGAGCCAGCTCTGTGCTGTTGCAGACGGTGCCACCCAGCAATGCTAAAAGCTCCCTTCATGGAATCAATGTCCCAGGATACACCATAGATGGCTCTGAATTCCCCTAAATGAACCGTACAAATCTACGTTCCATGGATTTTCCAAATCAGTGTTTTTTGGCCATTTAGGGATCAAAGATCCCTTTAGGAATGTGATGCAAGCTGAGAGCCTTTCCCTCCAATATGCACTTACGACAAAAATTTCCGTGTAGTTTCTGGGTTTCATGGACCTCTCCAAAAGGTAATCCATGGACCCTCCAGCCTTTTCAGCCACACAACCTGCTGAAGTCATAAACGAGATGACTACAACTGTTCTCCCAGCATTGTATATATTCATGATCCCATTTATTTTTAAAATACAGGATTCATTTGCAGAAGATCACAGCATACTGTTACTTATTGACTACTCTATCCATGAGGTCAAGTCTGTGTGTAAGTTAATATGACGATCAGGGTGCTGAGGGTGGCTTGTCTATGATAAAGGAAGAAGGACAAGGTAGCAGTGTTACATGCCACACCATCCACATCTGGTGTCACAACCCCCAACTGGTCTCAGATACCCCTCCCTGCACCACTTCACAGTGACGCTCACAAGCTCCAACCCTCCCAACACCTGCTTCCACAAGCAAACTTCAGATCTTCTCAAGGGAAGATACCATACTTATCGTAAGACCAGAGTGCTACTATTAAAAGAAAAACTTTAGAAAAAGTAAAATTTAACAGAGTTTATTTGAGCAGAAAAGGACGCATGAATTGGGCAGCACTCAGAACAAAGAGGTTCAGAGAGCTCTGAGCAGTGTGAGCAGTGAGTTTTTAGAGGCTGAAATGGAAGCAAGGTAGAGAAATTATCTGAACGGCTATAGTTAGGCATCTGCCTTACTTGGGCATGTTCTAATCAGAAGGCTGCCCATGAATGGCTGAAACCCCGCTATTTGTTATAAAAAATATACTCTTAATTTAGGTTTTGGTTTGTTCACGCACTAAGTTAGGTTGCTGTTTGTTATGTAAGAACTCAAAGTACAGAGACAGTCTCAGGCTAATGACTCCTGCTTATTTATTTAACACAAAAAACACCATTAAAATGCACTTGGGAACATTTTCTCTTTTGCTTATTCTTGCTCGAGGCTCTGACTGATGAGAATCCTGGGATTTGACCCAGGCGTCCTGGTTCCTCCCACTGCAAAAGGAAGATCATCAGCATTGAGTATATTATGAAAAGGGCAGGACCCGGGCAAAAGTGGCCAGATGAAAAGGCACACTGGGTGAAGTTAAAGATCTTCTCCCTCTGGATGCCCTTCTGAATTAAAGATGAAAAAGGAACAATATGGTCAGCTCAAGAGGCTGAACCCCATCTCACTTCTGGGGTTCTGCAGGGGTCGTCCAGCACAGAAGGCAGGGCGGCTACTGTAGCTTCACACGGATCCTCCAAACGCCTCTGTCTGCTTGGTAACAGAGGAGCAAATCTGATGCCCTCTTTACTCACCTGAATTTGGAAATGAGGAGAGTCCTAAGAAAGATACTTGGCTTTGAAAAATGGAGCACCTAGAGCCAACGGCAGCAAACCACTCTTTCCTAACTTTGCTCCCAAGGTGATTTAAGTAGCTGAGAACTCTTCAGCATCCACTAAGAAGTCAGCTATGTCCTTCCCTTCCTTGAAAACAGGGGCTCCTTGGGTAGTTTCATGGCACAAAAGCCCCACAACACTCATTTTGCAGTCAACATTTGGAACACTGTCCATAATATTTCAGTGGGCTCCCTCTTTTATAAAGACAAAATATCTATTGTAGCAACAGGAGATAAAAAAAAAAAATCACTAACATTTTTCTTTTGTTCCCCCAATTTTTTTGTTATAGCTTTCATCTTGTAAGCCGTCTCCACCTTTGACTTCTTTTATATTTCATTTGAGACAAGAGGAAAACTTTGGCTTTAATTATACTTTGGCTAATATTTTGATTTGAGAATAGGATAATACTTCAAATTCCATGAAGTTGATAAATGCCTTTAATTGACACAGTGGCATTCCCACACACTGTTAGAGTCCTCTTCCCTTGTGTTCAATCCTTTCAGTGGGTCTTTAGAGTGTGCAGGCCCAGACGAGATCTGCCCTTCCATCTTTGATCGCAGCTGATCCCAGAAATGAAAGTCTGTCTTTCAGGGACCGTTATTGTCCAACAAAGCTCAATGTCCTTCTGTGAACCCTCTCAATGGGCTTAGCTAGAAAAATAGAACAAGACCTTTCTTCCATTGCGTTTTTTTTTTTCATACCTACATTTTTCCTTTCACAATTGGACCCCTGCTCAGATTAAATGTCCGTGTGGGTCCTCCCTGATCCATGACCTGGCCTGCTGAGAACTCCCACTCCCCTCTCACCTGCATAGCTATTCAGAATCCACACACACCTCTCCCCTCCATTCACACCGCACAGTTGGTCCATTCTGTCGTCAACCCAACAGGCCTCCCGGTTCTCATTCCCCGTCGGTGGCTGCTGAATGACATAGATGAAGCCTCCGACTATCTTGGTTTGGTCCCCCCATGCCAAGAAAGTGATACTGGCATCGACTTTTAATCAGCATATCCCTGTCAGGGGTCAGGCTCTGTCCCTTAGAAGCATCTTCTGCACACTGAGATTAAAAGGCTTTTTAATCAAACTACCCATGGGTCTCCATACTGCATCTTGGTCACGTGGGTCACATCCTCTCCCCCTGAATAGCTTTCTTTGATGCTCTCAGGAACAGTGTTCAAAGCACCATGCTTGTTTCAGGTCCCTACCCAACACATTGCTCCTTGGCCTTCAATGAGTAACATTCGGTTGGGTCGAATGGACTACACAGGGTCTACACATGGTCTTTGTGTTTGAAAGTACTTAAAAAGTAGTCTCCAATTTCCATTAATCTTAGGCACTTTTTCTTCTGCCTCAATTACCTTTGCTGCTATGGATTTTAACTGCCCCCTATTCAGTGCTATATCTTCCATCCCCATCTCCCAGTGCCCTCACAATCGCCATCATTAAAAAAGTAAAGGCTAAAAATCTCGATCCCGTTATTAGGATGACATCAGTCATCTCTCTCCTATGTTATCTGAAAGGATATTGTCTGGTCTCCTGAAACACATTTGCTTGCAGAAGGTTTCCTAAAGGTCTTCAGGAAATTGATTCTCAATGATCCACCATTACAGTGCATGTTCAGCCCTCCTGATCAACTTATTTCTTGGTCAGACTCCTCTATGTTTGAACAGATCACCATTTCACCAAGAGTAGGGTTAAACTGAGAAGGGATTAAAGCTGGGCAAAGAGTTGAGGTGACTATCAGAGAAGTTCTCTTTAAATGACCCTTACAAACTTGCATATCACAATGTTTAAAATTTCAATCTTAGTAAGAGCATTATTAACCTGTGTTCATTAATTTGCTTGCTGTTTATTAACACAGGCACTAGGTGTTAGTAAAGCTATTAATAACTCTCAATCAAAATCTGCTCTCTCCATTAGAAAACAAGATCACACCAAAACTCTTATACACTCTAATAAAAAGATGACTTGCTGGTTAGGGAAAATTAAACTTCAGAAGAATACACTGGAAGTATTCAAGTGTTCTCTCTCTCTTTTTCTCTTCTATTCTTTCTTCCCTCCCTCCCTCCCTTCTCTCTCTCTCTCTCTCTCTCTCTTTCAAGACAGCCTCACCCTGTGGCCCAGGCTGGAGTACAGTGGCATGATCACAGCTCACTGCAACCTCGAATTCCTGTACTCAAACGATCCTCCTGCCTCAATTTCCCAAGTAGCTGGGACGGCAAGCCACTACACCCAGCTAATTTATTTTTTAATTTTTTTGTAGAGATAGGGTCTTGCCATGTTGCCCAGGGTAGTCACGAACTTCTGGCCTTGAGCAATCCTCTTGCCTCGGCCTCCCAAAGTGCTGGAATTATAGGCATGAGTTACCCGACCTGGCCAGTATTCAAGTATTCTTAAAGCTGCCTATGTAGAAGTTCAAATTCCCACAGGTGAAAACTACATGAAATTCACATTTTCTTAGTTTATGCTCAGAACCAATGCCTCTGAACCAAGTCCTTCCTGTTCTTTCCAGAGCTTCGGCCACTTCCGGGGTGAACCGTAAGAATTATTTGCTCTACAGGGATGTTTTCAGGCTGTTTTACGAGTCAGAAATCTGTGTGCAGTGGAACACGTCTCCTGCTCACTGTGTTCAGAGCTTCAGTAGGTCCTTTGTAAACTGGGAAGCAAATGTGTTAAACTCAGCCCTTCCCCCAAGGACCTTTCCTGAAATATGGAACAAGCCTTTAAATCTGCACACACTAACCTCCTTTTAGTAACTCAACAAGCGGCACTCTATGCCCTCCAAGCGCAGGGTGGCATAGGAGCAGCTACTGAGGCTCCTGAATTAAGTCTGTTTTTCTTTTCCTTCTTCTTTGGCCATTCCATTTTCTTTGCCTTGGAAAAGTCCCCAAAGTTGTTCAATGGAAACTGGCAACATTAAAATATATGCTTTCATAGACATACAAGACAATTCCTTTTGAAGATGGTGTATGTTTAAAAAATTCTTTTAAACATCTTTGCAGATAAACAGTTGGCAACAAAGAGAAATAGTTACTTTCAAAAACAGGCAGTGGGAACAAAAATGGGTATATTCTTTCCAAAGGGCAATTTTGCAAAAAAAAAATCTACTATAGGAATACCCTTTATTTGATTTTCTTATGAATACCCGTTAACTCAGTAACTTTACTTCTAGGACATATACCAAGGAAATAATTAGGTGTCAGAGATTTAGCTATAAGTGTATCTGTTACAGCACGTTACAGCAGTTACAGAAAAACTGGAAAGCACCAAAAAGCCCCAATGTGGAGGATTAACGAGATAAATTATGTTATCTCTTTAATGAATATTCATTCATTGAAAATAACTTTGTAGATGAATATTCACTTGTTCAGATATTTACAACATATTGGGTAAAAAGAGCAAGTTTAAAGTAACATCCCTAACATAATCAAAATTTAGTTTAAAAATGACATAAATATACTGTTTTTCATCAAATTTAAATGTCACCAACTGTAAAATTATTTAGCGTACTATTAAAATAGAAAAAAACACCACCAATTGAACTATGACACTCCAGTGCTTAGAAATTACATCCTGACTTTAAAGAAGTTAAAATGTGAAATAATATGCATATCAGAATCAACAAAATTGGGAGTGTGTGTAAAGTTTTTATAACTTCAGAATAAGGAAAAATTTTATACAAAACACAAAAGGTACATGGCTATTTAAAATTTTTAACTCCTGTAAAATAAAAAGCACCACATACAAAGCGAAAAGACAAGCCACGGGCTGGGAGAAGATATTTGTAATGCATGTAACTGAGAAGGGATTAGTATCTAGCATATATTAAGAATCCTGCAGATTAAAGAGTAAAAAACAAATAACCACACAGAAAAAATAGACAAAAATAAATGAATAGGCAATTCACACAAAAGGAAACCAAAGAACCAAATAAAAACATGTAAAATGAGGTTCAACCTCAACGGTAATCAAGGAAATTTAAATTAAAACCTCAAAGAGGAACCATTCACATCCATTAGACCGGGCAAAATGAAAAAAAATCTGACAATACTAAGTTTTAGCATGAATGCTTACGCGTGCTCCTGGAGGTATGAGTTGGTAAGGTGACTCAAGAAAGTGATTTCACAGTATCTATTAAAATAGATCTTCATCCCCTGTAACACAGAAATTCCAGTTCCTGTACCTACCTTAAAGAAACACACATGTACACAAAAAGACATGCACAGAAAAACTTTACTATAGCATTATTTAGAATTGTAAAGAAACAAGTGAATGGATAAATAAATTTTTACCTATTCCTACAATAGAATACCGTATAGCAGTATAAACAGACATCTCAAGTTCCACGTATCTGTGTACACAGGGGACGGGATCAGAAAGGAGTTCACGGGACTCTCAACTGTACTGGTTACATCTTACTTATACATCAAGGGATGAAAAAAAGGCAGGGGGGAAATCTGCAGCAAAGGCAGCACAATGCTAAAATTTGATAAAGCTGAGCAGTAAGCCCACAGGTTATTTCTTGTATTATTCACCATTCATTCTTACCTGCATGCTTACAATATTTTGTAATAAAAATAAATAATGACCTTTTTTTTGGAGACAGGGTCTCATTCTGTTGCCTGGGCTAGAGTACAGTGGTGTGATTAGAGCTCACTGCAACCTCAAACACCTGGGCTCAAGCAACCCTCCTGCCTCAGCCTCCCAAATAGCTGGGACTACAAGCGTGTGCCACCATGCCTGGCTAATTTTTCTATTTTTGTGGAGGTGGGGTCTCGCTATATTGTCCAGGCTGGTCTTGAACTCCTGGCCTCAAGCAATTCTATTGCCTCGGCCTCCCAAAGTGCTAGTTACCTGTGAGCCACCACGCCCAGCCAAAATAAGTAAATTTTTAAAAGCCCATACTGTCAGATTATCAAATTTTGGTAGATGTGTGTTTAGATGTATATGTCTACATGAGTGGTCAAACTGCTTAAGGTTTCCTCACTTGCAAGACAAGGATAAAAGTAACTCCCTCACAGAGTGTTGTGAAGACTGCATGAAATAAATCCAGGTACAAAAATTAGCAGTCCCCAACATAAGCATTTACAACACACAGTAGCTATTATTAAGGATCATGAAAAAAAAAATACACAAGGTGCATAAAAAAACACCAATGGTTAAATCTGGGTGGGTGCTTCTTATTGCTGTTATTGTTGTTGTTGTTCTTCTTCTTCTTCCTCCTCCTCCCATTTTTTTTTTTTTTTTCTAATTTTCCACCAATGGGCTTTTATATTAAGACCAAAAAAGAAACTTTTTAAAATCTGAAGGGCTACTGAGAATATGAAATCTTCTTTCCACTCATTCAACAAATACGAATATCACTCCATCTCCTGGACACCAAGCACAGTGCTAAGTGCTGGGGGTACAAGGATGCACACGATATTCCCTGCTTTTGAGGAGCTCTCACGGCAGTATAGTAAAAGTGAACATTAATAATTATGCATGAATACATACATAGAGGTAGGGCAAAAACACCTCATGGCCCAGCCTCTGACAACAGTAGAATCTTTGGAAATAACAGCTTATGTTCTGAGGTGAGGATGAGGAAGCCGGGAACATGCGTTATTTGGCATGAGCTAAGCATGTAATAATCCTTGCCCAGTCAAGATCCAAACCATATCCAGCAAAGAAAGAAACAAACTGAGGAAAGACACAGATTCTCCCAGCATAATCCTTTCATCTGGGGCTACTCAAAGAACAGTCCACAGCCCAGACTGTTACTGATCTGCAGCCAGAAAAGTACCGAAGTTTCTAAGTGTTTAGAAGTTTTTCTACCAATTTGACATTGCCATACATCTAAATGCAGATTCACCTCATTGAACAGAGTATAGGACAAGAGATTCACAAGGCCTGAATATTAAAAAATATATGAAAATAAAACAACAACAACAAAAGGAATGGTTCTCCAAATAGTTCTGAGAAGCACTGTTTTCCAACTCCTTGGGTCAGTCTCCTTGGCTGGTGCTGAAATGGAGTTTGGAATGAAATTCAATGGCAGCGGCTGGTTTATAACTTAGCAGGGAAGCTCCAAATTCCAACATCTCTTAGCGCGTCCCTACAAACCAAACAGCAGAGAACTCTTACAGGGTTGTCACCCTTGCTAGTGTCCTCAAGGACCACCTCTGCAAAGTGTCTCTGGAGCGCCGTGACTGGGCGTGGGGCTAGGGGAGATGGCAAATTTGAAAGGTCCAGAAAACACCCCTCCTCAATTAATTCTGCTCTGAGGCAGGAAACAGGGCAGCCAACGACTGCGGGAGAAAAGGGATGGTGTGAAACGGCTGAGCTGAGGTAAGTCGGCAGTCCAAACACAACGCCCTCCGTTATGTAAGAAACCACAGCGGCGTGCCGGCTGCCAAGGCCCAATAATGTGCCTCTGTGTGTGTGGGACTGAGGGAGCTGCAGCCACTGGGACACGCTTGCAGTTTATCTAAGCCATGTGCACACAGTCGGCTCATTCATAAGGAGCGTTCGGTCCCCAAAGCGGGCTCAGTGCTGAGAAAAACCAGATATAGGGCCAGCTGACCAAAGTGGCCGTGTTTCCCGATGCCCGCAGCCTGGACACTATCTCACTGTGTCACCCGAGCCTTCCTGGCACCCCTCTTTTCATAGACACTTGCAACCTGAAAACTCCATACCCTTCTAGTTGGCTTCTTACATGCTAAGTAAATTAGAAGCCACAGAAAGCAGGAGGGCTCAGAGACGGGGAGAGAGTTAAGGGATGAGGAGAATTGTGTTTGGACTTGGGCAGCCCGAGTTTCGGTAATCGTAAGTCCTGAAAACACACAGACGTGTGTGATCTTTTATGACCGGAGTCTCATTTGCTGCCAGTTTCAAAACAAGAATGTGGCAACCTGAAAAACAGACCCACGGGACCCCCAAAGAGAACCTGCCCCCGCAGCTCAGTAAAGGAGACGGAAGGAGTCGAGAAGATAAAGTTGCAAAGACAGAGAGTCGGCTGGAGGCCTCAGAAAGCAATCTAGATTGGCTCGGAAATGCTCCGCAAGGAGCCATGCTCCGGGCATCCGCTGGCGTGCGAGGGTCAAACAGGGAAGAGCATTCCGACCCACATGAGACGCGTATTTGAACCCAGAGCCAGTCAACCCAGTGAATGATGCCATTAGGCTCAACTTTGTCCTTGGGAAGAAAACGCAATATTCCCGTCAAAGTGGTGCTTTCTTCCAGGCATCAAAAAAGCAGAAAACATTCATCCAAGTTGAGGAAAGAAGAGGAAGAAAAAAAATATGGCATGTAAACGTGCTCATGTGTTCACTACAAACATGTCTTGGGGGCTGACCTCTGCCAGGCTCCCTGCCATCTTGGCATGTAGAGCCCAGCAGGGCAGAGAGACACGAAACAAGCATTAGCAGGTGTGAGAAGAGCTACGGTGGAAGTACATGCAATGGTTTAACCTTGTCTACAAGGGATCAGGGAAGGAATCCCAGGGGAATTACTGATTAAGCTGAGACTGGAATGTGCACAGGAATGAACGGACAAAACAGCAAGGAAGGCTGCAGAAAGAGTGACCACCATGGGGGAGAGTCCTAAATCTGGAGAGAGGGTGGTGTATTCGCTGAACCAAATAAAGTCAGTCATTATGGCTGGAGCTTACAGAGCAACGCAGAGAGAGGCTTCCACAGGCTTGAGGGGTTGGTGGGGTCATATCATGTGGGGCTTTTTAGGCCTTACTGAGGATTTGGGAATTTGTCCCCAAAGACAGTAAGAAGCCACTGCAGCCTTCTAAGTGGTGAAAGGTCACGCTCAGAATTTTATTTAAAGACATTAAAATAGTTTGGGGAAGGGCAAGAACAGTCACTTGAGTGACAGATCACAGTAATTTGGTCTGGAATATTGCAAAAGCAAGCAGCAAAGTGGGCAGATTTGAGAGTTATTTAAGACATGGAATCATCCTTTCATTTAACTATTTCCTGGAGTCCCACTACGTGCCTGGTCCTGGGCATACAGGACCAAGAAGAAAGGCACACTCCCTGCCTGTATAGCACTTCAGTATGCTGGAGGAGGCAGCCACTCAATAAATCATTATTGAAATGACACTTGTGATAAATGCTAAGAAGGAGAAGTATGAGAAGCTGAGAGAGCACAACCTGGAGGGCCAAGGGCAGGGCGTGATGACTGGATGATGTCAGGGAGAGGTGAAAAATACATGGCCAGATGTCACCTGGGTGGACGATGGTGCCACTATCAGAAGGGAGACCAGATCCTAGCCTGGACGGGGTGGGTAAGCTGATACATTCCATTTCAGACAGGTTGGGTTAAGACCCCCAGGTGGAGCCGTTCAGGCAGTGGGTCAGGAGAGGAATGGGCTTAAGATACAGATATGGGAGTTGGCATCACATCCCAGAGAAAGGCAAGGGAACGGATGCATTGACCCGGGTGGGGGGCGGGGGGGGGAGGGGAGAATTGGAGTGACCGGAGCCAGCAATGGAAACAGTCTAAGTGCAAAGACCATTCCTTGTTAAGCACCGCATTTGCCATGCCCAGCCCTGGACCTGACATCTCTTGAACGGTAACGAGTGTTTTGTTTAATGAAAGGATGAATTATGTAAAATCTCTAATATATAACCTGAGCACTAGTAGATGCTTAGTTGAGATGCTGCATTTATGTATCCTCCTGAAAGACAACGGCATTCTGCAAATTCAAGCGGGTGCATTTCCTAGGTGACAGCACTTGATTCCCTCTGCCACAACACACCCCCTGCTGGTATCGGAATTAGAATGACAGATTTCATTCTCTCATGGGTCCCCTGACTCTGGAAGCCAAGATACCAACGGTAAATTAATAACCCGCCTTGCCTGGGTCGCCCAAACTCGTAAATTAACTGGGGTGGGGACGGCAGGCCTATGAACTGGAAGGGTCACTT
Organism: Eulemur rufifrons; assembly: GCF_041146395.1. Taxonomy (NCBI): domain Eukaryota; kingdom Metazoa; phylum Chordata; class Mammalia; order Primates; family Lemuridae; genus Eulemur; species Eulemur rufifrons. Next base: position 13,024,839 of record NC_091005.1, on the reverse strand, counting down.
GCAGATGTTGTGCCTTCTCTGGCTTCGATCAGCCAACTGCAGACCTGCTGCCCTCACTGTTACACACTCAGTGGTGCTGGTTGACCCCCAGGCCCTGCGACGGCCCAGGAAGTGCCAGAGTACGCCCAGTCGTCTTAGCGATGGGCACCCGGAAGCCCGTGTGGGCTGGAGAACGAATCTCCAATTGCCTGCTCTGGACTGTCACATACATTAAAGCAGGAGCCACCTCCCCAGACCCACACATGGGCCCCGTCACGCTCTGAATGCTCCATGCAGAAGATGCTGTTCAAACTCTACCTCGGAAAAGTATTCCGGCCTCTGGCAGGACGAGGGAGGAGAATCGCCTTCCCTGGGCCGCCCAATCTGCCAGACTTAGAATAAAGAGCGTTTTCAGAGCCTGGAGTTTTCCAGCTGCCTGGAAACAGGAAGTGCCCAATCCCCAAGAACAGTAACCCTCACACACGCCCTACATAAAGACATGTTGAGCCATTAGCCCTAATTGCCTGTGACTGACACAGGAGTGAAGCCGGCCTTCCAGGCATTTGCTCAGCGGAAAGAAAACAAACGGCTCACAGGGGACTCGGGAGGGCGGCCATTTTCTCTCCTTTCTGCCAAAATGATTCCACTCTGCTCCCCCCAAATTATAACATACAGATTTGAAATTATAAACCAAACAAAGGTCTTTCGAGCATTCCTTACCACAGATGAAAGAGAAAAAGAAATCTCCGTGGGGAGTAGCTGGATACAAGCAAATGGTTAGTAGTCTTTTCACAAAATCAAAAACCTCCCAGAAACACTTTTCGGAGCTGCCTCTCAAGACCACTAATTCTCTCCAGATTTGAGTTATGAAGAATTATTTGCAATAATTTTCAATTGTTCAGCAGACTGAGTCATGAGTTACGTAGCGTGCCAACTGCTGGGGATATAGTATGTATGTGGTAAAAATCACATATGCCCTCAGATTTAGGATTTTTGTTTCAACAACTGGGTTTTTGAAAGTGGCTTGAGAACAATACAGTACATTGTACATCATCAACAGGCCTTATGTGCTTCCCTCTCCTTCATGAATTATAATGGGTCAGAGGACACATGCACCACCAGGCCCACATTAGCCAATCGCTGGTGACAGGAGCGATGGGGACTTGGGTTTCCTCCGTACCACACAGCTACCCAGACGGCGGGGCTGGCCCTGGCCATGATCAGTGGCTGCTGAGATAAGATGCGTGTCCCAGTTCAGAAGCAATGGTCTGCCTCTACTGCTCCTTCACGGCCACTACAAAAGTACCACTCACCAGGCGTGACGCCCACCGTTCGGTGAGTGCTTCATGTTCCCATCTAAGTTGAGTCCCTCAACTCCCTGGAGAGAGATGCATGATTATCTCCACCTCGTGGAGGGGCAGTCCCTTGGCCAAGGTCATATGGAGGGGGTGTGTGGATTCAGACCCAGAGCTATGTGATTCCCAGCTCCACTCACTATGGAGCCAAACTTGAACTTCCCTTTGGCTGACGAGGGCCATCTTCTTATCATCCAAGGTCTTTGCCATCAGATTTAATTCTGAACTAAGGGATGGCAAGAAAACTTGCAGCCCACGTTAACATCCGCCCCGGCTATGGGAATAACATACAGCACCATTCAGAGCCTAAAGCCCAAGTCCTCCACACGCTAATAAGACAAAATTAAAGAGAGAAAAGCTGTTTCCTAGGCAAGATCCAGGCAATCATCTTCCAGCGATTCAGAAAGACAAAATGAGCTCCTTGTTCCCTAAGAGCCACACTCTTGGAGTCAAGCTGCTTATTTCAAGTCACAGTATAAGGTGGCATTGATTCTGCCCCAGGTGACTGAGATTCTTTTTAAGATTTATGCAGAACAAGCAGTTCTTCCACACCTCCCTTGCTTCTGTGCGCTGCAGCCTCCCCAGAGACCACCGGCCACTAGGTAATAAATAACCACGTTGTTTCTGCCCTGGTGAAGAAGCCTCGGTCTTTCGGGAGGAAAGAGCTATTAGGAGACAGAAGGCTACTCACCCAGTAGGCAGAGCATCGGGGGCCTGGGCAGCCGCTGGGAGCTGCTGGGTGCCCGAAGTGCTGGGTTCCTCTCCTTCAGCCGGTGTGGCCGGAGCAGGGAGAGACGTCGTGTTGGGGTTCGGGGTCACGCTCAAGGCTGCGGCAGATAGGGATGTCACGCCAACAACAGAAGTTTCTTCAGCATCAGCGACTGCTGTGGGTTCATCGTTCACTGAAGATGCACAAATCATACTTTAAAGTTCAACTAAGAATGAGAATCTTGTTCATACTTATGACGCTTTTCATTTAATGTGCTAACACAGTGTCTACAATGTTACCCTACCTGTATCGGGCAACAGCAAAAAGTTTTACAAAACATAACTTTGGAAATTACAGCAAGTTAATAGTGCCTGTACAAAAAAAAAAAAAAAAACTTCAGGGGATGAATCTGAAATAAATATATTTAATACTACCTGTTTTATATAACTTTATCAGGTCTTTCTAACATACTATGGTTACATTCATTGCAATAAAATAGCAGGAAAGAAGAACGTAACGGGAAAGTATTGGTGTTAAATGGAGCAAGGCCAAGTTTATAGGGTCACACCCTTTTCTTTAAATTTACCACCTGTCTGCTAGACACCTGTCTGCACCTTCCTTCAAAAACCTCCATACACCGTAAGAGACAGAAAACTTACAATAATGTGCTTGTTCCTTTAAAGACTTGAGCTCAGAGTAGGAAGCAAGGATTAATACTCTAGATGAAAAAGAAGGAGCTCAAAAGCTAAGGGACTTGTCTCTGAGATAACAATAGACAGAGAAACAGAAGTGAAATAAGCTAGTCCCCAAGTCTCCTTATTTCCCCATTTCTTCACTTCTTTGATGATCACTTATGGCCACAAGGACCCCAAGTCATTGCAAAATCCTCTAACTCAAAAAAGGATCAAACAAGTTTCAAAGGACTGTGATTCTTTGAAAATGTATAAGCCATATGCAGAGAATTTTCCACATATGTGACTGCATATGTGCACATTTACATTAGAATTTCATAGGAAAGCTCCTTAGTCACCATTTAGCCTCAGCTGCTTCTTAATTCAAAATTTCTTTTTGTAGTTTCCCTAACAAATGGCTATCCTGATTCTTCTCGAACACTTCTTCCGACAGGGAGCTCACTACAGAATCATCTTGCTGGTGAACAGATGAACTTGCCAGAAAGTTTCTTCTTATCCTAAGCGGAATTCCACAGGCTGGCCTGAGTCCCCCACCACTATCCCCAAAGCAATTCAAAGTAAGTATTTGGCCACTGTTTCTCATTAGTCTTCTCCTTTCCAGTAAAAAGGCCTACTATGTCTTAAATGTTTCTAGGCCATCCCTTTCCTTACCACCTGGCTGCCCTTTTCTACGTATCTTCTTCTACTGCCTCTCCTACATGACAATATCAGGATCTGAATGTAGTAAATCAGATACTACCAGACCAGCAGAATCAGATCAGCAATTTAAATGATACCAGTGGACATTTGCAGAACAGTGGTACGTGCCAGGCAAGGTGCAAAGCACTTTGCATTATCTCATTTAAGCCTCACACAAACTTCTCAAGTTGTATCTGACACCACAAGGTACAACCGGTATCTCCCATTTTACAGTTGAGGAAACTAAGGCTTGGAAAGGCTGAAAAAAAAAACAAAAACTGCCAAGGTGCTAGAGCATCGAATTCCCACCCTGCTGTCTGGCTCCAGAGCTTACACCCCTCACTCACTCTACTTCTCTCTCTCTGCACATCCTCTAATTCAACCCAACGTTATAAAAACTCTGAGTAACCACGGGATCCTATTGGCTCACAGGAGATTGGTGGTCCGCTGAAAACAATATTTCTTCATAAGATGAGCTGGATAGCCAGCTTGATCTTAACAAATGGGCATGAGCCTGAGACTTGAAACTGGCTACGATTTATTCACCGGCTTTCTCCCCATTATGTGAAATACTGTCTGGCATACAGGCTAAGTAAGTTGTTTAATAAATGACTAAATCTTGTGCAATTAATGTTTCCCCAACAGAAACGCATGCCTTTATATTTATATTCCCATGCGATCTCAGCTGAGCTAGTAAAACACAACAGATGGCGATTCTTTCTATTCAAATCTATAAATTTTTACTCAATTCCAATTTTTTGAAAATATCATGACTTTTTGCAGAGATAGATGGATTTATTCTAAAAATTTATAAGGATAACTGAAATATGCAAGAATAGCTGTGAAAATTCTAAAGAAGAGTCCTATATGTACATATAGGAGGAATTTGTTCTTTAAAGTGTTAAAACATACTGTAAAGCTACAACAATTAAACAAGAAAGTTCAGAAGTAGATTTAAATAATTAAATAATTCATTTGAAGGTTGTAAAATCGTAATATCCTAATTCTATCATGCCCTCCTTGCTTATTGGCTGGAATACTTCCATCAAGAGAAACTTCCTCTTATCAACCATTTGGCTACCCTGAGATTCAGTCTGGGAAGGAAAATAAGGAGAAATGCTTGATTCTTTCCCTTTGCCAGTTTTCAGAATAATGAGTTGACTTCCTTGTATCCTCTAAAAATAAAGATTTTTTTGTTTAAAAATCCTTATGAGGTACTGGATTTAAGCATATTTAAAATATTTCAATCCACTGCGATAATGTTCTTATTGATACTAAAATGGTCCCCATCCTTGGCTAGACTTAGTTGGGGGAGGTGAGGGGCACAGAGCTCTTCAAGTGGGCTTCAAGTACTATGGAAAACTTCAAAGATAATTATTAAATGGGAAAGTGCAGAACAATGTACATAATGTGCTATCATTTGTGCATGTGTGTCTGTACATGTACACACGTGTGTTTTCAAAGAATATACACACATACCCTTGTATATTCAAAAAACATCTTTGGAAGAATCACAAGAAAGACAACAGTGGCTGCCTCTAGGGAAGAACTGGAAGGCTGGCAGAGTAGGTAAAAGGCATTCTTTATGCTATTTAACCTTTTATACATTTAAAGTTTTAATAACATACATGTACTATTATTTAAAATAATTACGATGAAATTGCTGAGCGGGAAAAGAACAAAAGCAGAACCCTACGGCATGCCGATGGAGAATTCCCTCCCACCGACACCATTTGGATCTGAGTGTTCACGCGGCTGCAGATACAGTTAGAAGGGTTCCCACCGGGACTGCAGATGTCCACGGGGCTATCCAGGAGCCTCTGACTGACCAGAGTAGCTCAGCCATTTAAGAGTTCGTGCTGTACCTGGAGTTCAGATTCGGCAACAGAGAAATATGAAAGCCAGATGTCCTAGCATTGGCGAGCTTTCTGTGTCCACGCTTATACTCTTCTGCTTTCAGAGTGGGTATGTATGTCTGTGTGTATACACGATCGTGAGAGCTTGAAAGAACCTCAGGGGGAAATCCACCCCATCACAGCTTATAGTTACAAAAAATTAAGTTCCGACAACTAGTTGCTGGCCCATGGTCACCCTGGTAAACCAGTGACAGGGCACCTCACTCAAGCATCACAGGGCTTCACATAGAGAGAAAAACTGGACTGTCAAAGACAAGGGGTTACAATTTCATCATGCCTTAGAGAACTACTGTTATTTTACATTTTAAGTTTACAGCCAATGTCCTCTAACTTTTAATCCTATTTACTTGATATATACACCTTATCTCCCCAAAAAGGCTGCACCCTTCTTGAGAGCAAGGGCACTCACTGTTCACTACTTCCACTTTCCAACTCCTATGTTCTTGCTCTGTCTCCTTGCTCACATCAGCCCTTTCCCCAGATGTCCTCCCCACCTCTGCAGAGCGAGCGTCCACCTTCGTGGACCCCAAAGCACCCGTGGTCTCGGCTACTCAGCCACACAGCCCCTGTGACATCTGCTGTGTTGTACTTAGCTGAGGTCCGTTTTCAACTTTTTTCCCTGGAGGAGATTACAAGGTGGAGGCCTTATCTTACATTTCTTTACACTGTTCATAGTGCTTAGCAAAATGGCATTTGAGAAATATTTGTTCAATAAATACTTGCTCAAAAGCCTAATAATCTAGCAAAAGAAAGATATTTGAAATAAAACCACTCAGTATTTGTGTAACAATATCATTTGGAAAACAGGTTCTTTAAAACAAAAAAATTTTACTTCAGAATAATTTTGGATATACAGAAAAGTTGAAAAGACGGTAGGCCCTTCACCAAGTTTCTCCTAATATTACTATCTTACACAACCATGGCACATTTGTCAAAGCTAAAAAAAAATTAATTAGTACATTACTTTAACTAAACCCCAGACTTTTTTTGGATTTCACCAGCTTTTCCATTAATGCTCTTTTTCTGTTCCAAGATCCAATCTAGGATCCCTCATTGCCTTTAGTAAGTTCACTTTTATTAGCTCATTTATCCTCCCCATGGCCTTATGAGCAAGATACTATTATTCCCATTTCACTGAAGACAAAACTGAGGCTCACGGAGGAACCACTCAAGAGAGGCCATGCAGTCAGCAAGTAGCGAACCAGTACTCAAGCCCAGAACACGGTGAGCTAAAATAGGGGGAGAGGAAGATGAAGATGGCACAGATGGCTTCCTGTACAGGATTTAAATCGGGGGCTTTCCTTCCCATGCACGTAACATGGTAAGATGCACAGGCTCTGGTTCCTGCAACTGTGGGTACTTCACAAGGTTCCCTCTGTGATGTTGGTTAAACATTCCGACTTTATGAATCTCATATTCATGCAGGACTGAGACATAATCTAGTCGCAGCGAAAAAAAAGATCAGGAATTGGAAATACTTTTTCTTAATCCTAGACATGCTGCCAGCTTTCTGTGTGTGCCAAGATGCTTAGTAGGTGTGTGTGGTGTGACACAAGCTTGTGGCGTACACTCAGGTCTTTGCAGCCTCTACACTCAGGCACGTAGAAGGCCTCGCCAACAACAGAAGCTTTTTCTACTAAAGGTCAGCTCATAACATACAATCCACAGTCGGTATCTCTCACCCACGGAACACAAGCAACTACACTGCCTCCAGAGCAACTAGAACTAGAAAAAGACTTTATAATTAGCGTGCAATGGGATGAGTGAGGCTTACATAAAGAAAAGGTTAAAACATGGGAAAAAAGGAGAGAAACTTAAAAATGGACAAAGTCATACCGTGTTACCTGATTGACGGGAAGGTTCGATCCTTCCCCGGTTAATATATAGATTAACGCAATTCCCACTTACATTCCATCATGCTTCTAAGAATTCAAAAATTTTCATAAATTTGAAAATTTAGTATCTATTTAAGAGTATCACAGAGAAAAGTAATAAGGTAGAACTAGCTCTTCTAGACATTGAAAAAATACTATAACACATCAATAATCAAAATCACATGGGACTTAAAACAAGAAACAAATTCTTACTATATACAAAAATGTGGTAAGTGAAAAACACTAAGTAAAATCACAGTGAAAAAAGAAACTGTTTACCTAATGTCTCTGTAATAACAGGATCTCAATGTAGGAAAAAATTAGCTTAGATCTAGCTCTCATTTTATATCCATATGCCTATTTATAATAATATGTCATATACAAATATATATATTTATAGTGATATTATATATTATAGTGATACATATATCACTATAAATTCCAAGGGGATTTTTTTTTAACATAACATCATAGGGAAAAATAATAAAAGAAAACAGAAAAAAAGATTTACCTCATTTACAGACAAAAAAACTTTTTCACTTATTGAAGCAAAACGTGAAATTACACACATTTTAAAAATGCTCAGGCACAATTATTTTTAAATTTTTTAACTCCTTTTCTACAGAAGTCACAGAAGTAAAATAAAATAGAAAACAGTGATATAGGGGAATCTATAATCATAGTATAACAGATAAAACTTGTACCTAGACACTTCACATTCATTAGGATGGTAGGATGGCTACTGTCCCAAAAAAAAACAGTGAAAATACTAAGCGTCAGCAATGACATGGAGAAACTGGAAGTTTCATGCATTGCTGCTGGGAATGTGAAAAGATACAGCCACTGTGGAAAAACAGTATGGAGGTTCCTCAAAAAGTTAAACATAGAATTTATGATCCAGCAATTCCACTCCTAGGTATACAACCAGAAGAACTGAAAGCTTGGACTCAAACAGGTATTTGTACACTGATGTCCACAGTAACATTATTCACAAGATAGCCAAAAGGTGGAGACAACCCAAATGCCCATGAATGGAGGAACGGATAAACAAAATTTGGTATATACATACAATGGAATGTGATTCAGCCTCAAAAATGAAGGAAATTCTGATACCTGCTACAACATGCATGAATCTTGAAAGCATTATGTCAAGTGAAATAAGCCAGACACAAGGTATAACTCATTCTACTTTTATGAGGTACCTAAACTAGACAAATTCAGAGACAAAAAGTAGAATAGAGGTTACCGGGGACTACGGGCAAGAGGGGAATGTTATCGTTCAATGGGTATAGAGTTTCAGTTTGGGATGATGAAAAAGTTCTGGAAATAGGTAGTAGTAGTGATAGTTGCACAATTGTGATTGTACTTAATGCCACTGAATTATACACTTTCAATGATTTGAATGGTAAATTTCATGCTATGTATATTTTATCACAATTTTTAAAAATTGTACCTAGAATATACTAAGAGCTTATATAAATCTCTAAAACAAACTTCTGCCAGTTGCAGTGGCTCACACCTATAATCCTAGCACTCTGGGAGGCCGAGGCAGGAGGATTTGCTTGAGGTCAGGGGTTCAAGACCAGCCTGAGCAAGAGCAAGACCCCATCTCTACTAGAAACAGAAAAATATAGCTGGGCATGGTAGCAAGGACCTGTAGGCCCAGCTACTTGAGCCCAGGAGTTAGAGGTTGCTGTGAGCTAGGCTGATGCCACTACACTCTAGCCTGGGCAACAGAGCGAGACTCTGTCTCAAACATAAAATAAAATAAACCTCTAAATCTCTAAAAGACAAACAATCAAACATTATAAAAAGAGACACAGGAGGAAAGAATCAGTTAAGCAACCACTAACTGAGAAAACGCAATGAGGTCAAACCATGAGGTGGTACTTAATACTGTTAGCAAAAATCATAAACCAATACACATAAGGTTGCAGAAAAAAATAGACCTCATATACCACTTTATGAAAATTTTACACTGTTTTGGACATACGATTGATCCTCTTGGAAGGCAATCTGGTAATATATATTAGATCGCATTTTTTAAAATTCACATATCCTTTCATTCAAACATTTCACTCAAGAAGAAACAAAGCTGTGTGCAAAGATGTGTACAGTAGGATTTTGTTTTACAATAAGGAAATACACAAGAATTTAGAAAATGGTTAATGAATTATGGCATATTAATTGTGAAAGAGTATGAGGTCACTTTTAAAAAAATATTTAATAATCAAGAAGAGTACATAGATACATGGAACCATGTATAAAAAAACTAACCAAGTGAAAAAAATCACACATTCATGCTGCTTAATTATATCTACATGAAATTATTCCTAATGATAAAAGCTATGGGCCAGGCATCATGCCAAGCGCTGTGTGGTTTTATATACAGGCATACCTTGTTTTATCACACTTTGTTTTATTTATCAAGTCTATCAGTGCCATTTTTCAAAAACCAGGTGCTCACTTCATGTCTTTGTGTCACGTTTTGGTAATTCCCACCATATTTCAAACTTTTTCATTATTACTATAACATATCTATTACAGTGATCTGTGCCTATTGATCTTCGATGTTACTAATACTATTGTAATTATTTGGGGCCCAAATAAAATGGCAAATTTAATCAATAAACGTGCACCTTGTGCCTACGTCACCAACCAGCTGTTTCCTATCTCTCCCTCTCCTCTGGCTTCCTGGTTCCCTGAGACACAAAATACTGAAATTAGGTCAATTAATAACCGTACAATGGCCTCAAAGTTTTGAAGGGAAAGGACGAGTCATAAATCAAAAGCTAGAAATGATTAAGCTTAGTGAGGAAAGCATGCTGAAAGCTAAGACAGGCTGAAAGCTGGGCCTCTTGCGCCAAACAGTTAGCCAAGCTGTGAATGCAAAGGAAAAGTTCTTGAAGGAAATTAAAAGTGCTACTCCAGTGAACACACAAATGATAAGAAAGCATAACAGCCCTACTGCCAATAGGGAAAAAGTCTGAGTGGTCTGGATAGCAGATCAAACCAGCCACAACATTCCCTTAAGGTCAAAGCCTAGTCCAGAACAAGGCCCTGACTCCCTTTAATACTATGAAGGCTCAGAGAGATGAGGCAGCTGCAGAAGAAAAGCTGGACGCTAACAGAGGTTGGTTCATGAGGTTTAAGGAAAGAAGCCATCTATATAACATAAAAATACAAAGCGAAGCAGGAAGTGCTGATGGAGAAGCTCTAGCAAGTTATCCAGAAGATCCAGCTAACATCACAGATGAAGGTGGCTACAAACTAAACAACAGATTTCCATGTAGACAAAACAGCCTTCTATTGGAAGAAGACACCATATAGGACTTTCACAGCTAGAGAGGAAAAGTCACTGCCTGGTTTCAAGGCTTCAAGGAACAGGCTGAATCTCTTTTTAGGGACTACTACCGCTGGTGACTTTATGTTGAAGCCAATGGTCATTTATCATTCCAAAAATCCTAGGGCCCTTAAGAAGTATGCTAAATCTAGTCAGTCGGTGCTCTATAAATGGAACAACAAAGCCTGGATGATAGTCTATCTGTTTGCAGCATGATTTACTGAATATTTTTAATGGAGACCTACTGCTCAGAAAAAAAGACTTCTTTCGAAATACTACTGCTCATTCACAATGTACCTGGTCACCTTGAGCTCTGATGGAGATGTATAAGGAGATTAATGTTGTTTTCATGCCTGCTGATACAACATTCATTCTGCAGATCATGGGTCAGGAGTCATTTCGATTTTCAGGTCTTATGATTTAAGAAATACATTCCTTGGCCAGGCACAGTGGCTCACGCCTGTAATCTTAGAACTCTGGGAGGCCAAGGTGGGAAGATCGCTTGAGGTCAGGAGTTCAAGATCATCCTAAGCAAAAGCAAGACCCCATCTCTACTAAAAATAGAAAAATTAGCTGGCCATCATGGCAAACACCTATAATCCCAGCTACTTGGGAGGCTAAGGCAGGAGGATCACTTGAGTCCAGGAGTTTGAGGTTGCAGTGAGCTATGATGATGCCACGACACTCACCCAGGCAACAAAGCGAGACTCTGTCTCAAAAAAAAGAAAAGAGAAAAGAAAGAAAAAGAAAAAGAAAAAGATCCCATAAGGTTATAGCTGCTAGACAGAGAGACTGCTCTTATGGATCTGGTCAAAGTCCACTGAAAACCTTCTGAAAGCAATTACCATTCTAGATGCCATTAAGGACATTTGTGATTCATACGTGGAGGTCAACATGTCAACACGAACAGGAGTTTGGGAGAAGTCGATTCTGACCCTCATGGATGACTTTGAGGGGTTTAAGACTTGAGTAGATGATGTCACTGCAGAAGTGGTGGGAACAGCAAGAAAGCCAGAAACGGAAATGCAGCCTGAAGGCGGGACCGAATTATTTCAATCTCATGATAAAACTTGAAGAGTTGAATAGTTTGCTCATCTTAGGGATGAGCAAAAAAAGTAGCTTCTTGACACAGAACCTACTTCTGGTGAAGACACTGTAAACATTGTTGAAATGACAATAAAGGATTTAGAGTATTACATAAACTTAGTGGATAAAGCAGCAGCAGGATTTGAGAAGGATTAACTCCGATTCTGAGTTGTTCTACTGTGTGTAAAATGCTATCAAACAGCACCACACACCACAGAGAAATCTTTTGTGAAAGGAAGAGTTGACTGATGCAGCTAACTTCACTGTCGTCTTATTTTAAGAAATTGCCACAGCCGCCCCAGCCTTCAGAAACCACCACCCTGGTCGGTCAGCAGCCACCAAGACTGTGGCAAGATCCTCCAGCTGCAAAAAGAGTAGGACTAACTGAAGGCTCAGATGGTCACCGGCATTTTTTTTTTTTTTTTTAGCAATGAAGTATTTTTAATTAAGGTATGTATATTGTTTTTTAGACAAAATGCTATTGCACTCTCAAAAGACTGCAGTATAGTATAAACATAACTTTTATATGTACTGAGAAACCAAAAAATCCATGAGACTTGCTTTATTGTGATATTTTCACTTTATTGCAGTGGTCTGGAACTGAACCCACAATATCTCCGAGGTCTGCCTGTAATTTAATCCTTATAACAATTTATGAGATATATATGCTCTTGCCCTAATTTTATAAATGAGAAAGCGAAGGCCCAGCGATCACTGGGCCTTATACACATACTATACATCAGCAGTCAGGACCTGACCGCAGCCAGCCAGCGCGACTCCTGACTGATGTGCGTGGAAATTACATTTAGAGGAGGAGTAAGAGATGCAACTGCTTTTTAGTAGGGGGGTGGGGAGTGGATGGGTAAAGTTTTCCATAAAAAATTAGAAAGTAAATCATTCGACACAAGTCTCAATGAAGTGCTATGCCATTAGTCTATTTCTCGATTCCACCACTTCTAAAACTTAGAAATATAATATTTATACAGACAGGCTGCCATTCACTCTCATTTTATAAAAATGGATACTTTACAGTTGAGACAACACACACACACACAAAAAAAAAACCACCTGGAACTCGGCTCCAGTTTTGCCCCAGATTTCTTTTTCATGCATTAACTGCAGCATGCAGCCAAAAAACCTTGCTAAATAAATCTTGTGTGTCTGTGAAAACTCTTCCAAGGCTCACCACCGCTGCCGCCCGGGAACCGCTCCTCACGGTTCTCACAGCAGCACACTGAGGGATGAAGATGGCCTCCTTCACACCCGCAACCCCCTCCTGGGCCTGCACTGCCACAGACGGAAGCTTCTGCCTGCTCCCGGCAGTCAAAATGGCGCCTTTCTGTACCCTTTGCATAGACATTCTAGAACCTATACAGTCCAGGCTGCCTGTGAGGGACCATCACGGCAGAAAGGGGAGAGACAGAAGCCAAGGCCTTAGTGTTTTAGTGGGCACAAATCCCTCAAATACAACTATGCCCCTCCCCAGACGGGTCTTAAGAAGAGTTTGGGCATTCAGATATACCACCATAAAACACTTCCAAGGCAGTCTGCGGTCAAAGACCCCTGGCTTCCTGAAGACCCGGGTGGCACCTGCCTCGTCTGCTGGAGTAGAATGTTCCTGGAGATACGGATAAGCAAAGGTAACTCAAAACAAAGATACGGGAAATACACATCTGTTTAAATGGCCAACGAGAGTGACTTGAAGACCATCACCATACAAAGTCGATTTACCCAGAGGTTTTTAAGACTAGCAGAGATGGCTGAGGAAAACCACTATCACAATAACGTATACCCCTGGAAGAAGAAAGTGGTTAGTAGGTTGGCAACGGCATCTGGGAAACAACTGGTTCAAAAAGCCACTTTCCCTCCCTACTGGTAAATGCTGGCCCTCCTCCATGAGCGACTTATTGTTCAAACAGAGAAGTGTGTTTCCTGGTGCTCACAGAGCTGCACGTGGTTCTCTATAACATAGCTCATGGCCACCACCTCATCGTCTCCTACAGACACACGGGAAGGCCAGGCCAAGCTACCACTGGATGTTCTAGTATATGTACATGGAGGTTGGCACAGGAGCACCAAGCAGCTGCTAGGACTACTCACCTACAGCTCCTCCTTGTCCCCAAGGCTGGCAAGCTCATTAGTTAATTCAATTCCTTCAGGCAGGTCCCAAATTCCACGCAGGAAGTCAGGACACCGTGCTCACAGATAGCCTTGCGGGACACAGGCTGCTCTACCCTGTGGTCCACTGCAGACAACATGGTAACCAGGCAACATCAGCTACCAGAGGGACTCTGAAGTCCCCATATGGCGCTGCCAGAGAACTGAAACTTATTACGAAGTAACCCAAATAGATTTCTTTCACTCAATAAGGTTGTCACACAGCAGTCAGTTAACAAGGCCCTGACAACGCTATATGAAGAACTACTGTTCCAGGTCTCTTATCCCTCACAGCACACCTCTGCCATTACAAGCATCTACAAAACCATCTCAGTATCACTTACCAATTCAAACACCTGCATTCTCCTACCTACGGTTTATGAAAGCAAATGTCCACGTCTCTCAGAAACTGCCCCAAGTTAAGACAAATTATCAAACTACCAGGAGTAACTAAAGATTTGACAGTCTTTGAGAAGTTCAGAAAAATGAATACGTCCTTTTTTTTTCCATTTTCATTTCTGACACTGTCCCGATAAGCCAGAGAGAGAGCCGGACAAAAAATGATTTGTTTTGAAATAGGGCCTTCCCATCCCACTTACAAGGAGGGAGAGTCAAGTGCAGAGAAGTTCTGTGAGGCTGTGGACAGGACTCTCTCCTCGCAATTGAGACCCTCACTGGCACGTTCCCTAGTGGTGATTTGGCTTCGCCCCCTGGTCAGCATCCCAACCCATTCAGCCACGCTGCCGCCTCCTCCAACTCAGCTCTTGGCAACAAGACTTAGCCCTCTTCTCCCCTAGTCTGATGATTTCATCAAGTTAAGGAAATAAAAAATGCGTCCTGTATAAATAAGATATCCTCCCCCACATGAAATCCAATGTTGATAAGAAATGGAGAGAAAAACAACACTTTTTAATTTAATTCTGAGCAAGAGTGCAGTAATGTGGAGCTTGACCTTCGCTCTACAGAATAAGCCAGAGACAGAAGAAGATGGGTCAATGGCAAGACTGATGGATTCAAATCCACTTGAGTCTTGGAGCCTTCTCTCGCCCACTCTTTATTCTGGCAGGGTAGACAGAGCCCCAAGTCCACGTTAGAACAGGGCAGCGCCCACTGCCTCAGTGCAGGCTGGCGTGCTGTGCCACCACTCACCTGTGCCATTGGCCAAGCCACTGTGGCTTGAGTTCTTGCTGGGCTGGCGGTGACGGTTCCTAGCGCCGGGGCTTTGCTCGCCGGTTGCTGTGGTTGTTCTGGCTGAACCACCTGAATGTCTGTGCGTCCTGGGGGTTCAAAGCAGAAAGCAGACAGACATAAGTTACTGTGAAAAAGACAGACTTGTTTCCTACCTAAGTCACCGTATTCCCTCTCTCGCTCTTTATTGGAAACAAGGCCATTAACAGCCCCTCTAGTTTTTGACTTTATAGAAGCCGGTTCCAAGCAGAGAGACCCAGGGAAGCTTCCTTCCCGGTGAAAGCTCAGAAGACAACTTTGTGCAAACTTTTCCACTTGAAGTAAACAAATCCGGAGTGAATTGCCCCTACATCTGAAACAACTGGCAAAATATCCTGTGACCACCACATTATTTTTATTGGGCTCCAATGTTAGAAATAAACAAGAATCACTGGACAGGCGACAGATGAAATATTTCTCCCATTAAGCAAAAAGAGCCCAAAACGCATCCAAATCAATTTTCTCTATAGCTACAAAGACGACTCTCTTGGGAACAGAAGTCAAGGGGCATTAAACAATTTTAGTCCGTGCACATACTGACGTGTTTTAACTAGAAAAGATGACTCGACAGTCCACCCAAGTAAATGAGAACAATGCAGAAATGGAGCTAAACTACAAAGAAAACGGTAGGATCTAGCAGCAGAAAAACCTATCCGACATCTTCAGAGAACACAAGGCAACAAGGCAACTTGTGTTCTCAAGTTCCTTGTGTAGCCTGACTTTGTTCACTCAGTGAACATGTCTAAGCCTCCCTGCCCTTCGGTTCAGCTGTTTCTGTTTCACCAAAGGAGATTATTCTACTACTTAGTAATTACATACTACTTTGCAACAGTCAGATGGTTTAAATACCAACCATTCCGTGAAGAAAAGACTGACTCTCCCCCGGCAAAGAAACAGAGGCCCAGGGACAATTTACACCACGTGACATGGAGCAGTAAGGTTACTCTCAACAAGAGTAATGATGACCGTGGAGGTACGCAGTATTCACTGAGCTGTAACGTTATGTTCCAGGCACCATGTGTGCTATGCACTTCACATATATTTTCTCATTTAACATGGGAACCCTAAAGGTACCTTACTACTATTATCCCCATTTTACAGCTAAGAAAACAGACACAGAGAAGTTCTATAGGAAATAAGCAGGAAGAAAGATTCAAATCTAGGCAGTTTAATGTTAAGAGCCCATGCATTCTGGCTGGAGGGTGAGGTAGGAAGCCTGGACTTACGCTGAATTTCTCTTGGGCTATTTTTTCACCAGTCACTTGGCCAATGGCGAGATTAAAACCTATAACAGAAAGTTCCTGATGGCAGGACCTACACCCACTAAAACGTCCACACTGGTCAGAGTTTCTAGCCCAGTGTGTTGGCACAAGCCTACCACAAAATCAACGGGAGGTTTCTAGAAAGAAACGGGTTTTTCTGACAAGATGGACATAAACTAAAATGTTAACAGTGATTATCTTTGGATGTTGGGAACATGGATGCTCTTTTGTGCTCTTCTAGATTTTTCTTGTGTCCTTTCGAGTGAGGGAAAAATAAATAAAATTTTTTTTAAAAGAAAAAAAAGTTTTTCTCGAGCCAGAAATTTAAAAAAAGAAAGAAAGAAAGAAAAAAGCAGAAAGCTAGCAAACTCCAGAGTCCTTCATACCTAAAGACTGCGTGGCAGTTAAAAATGGAGCAAGGGTACGACTGAGCTGTGGAAATAAAGATTCAATTTGGACTCTCTTTTTCCATCTTATTTTTCCCTGAGCTAATTTCATAAATCAAAAGCTGTCAACCACACCTCAGTCAAAGCAAAATATTTCAAAGTCCCCACTTCATGGGAAGAAATGTTAGTATTAAGCATTTTACCACAACTCCTCATCGAAAGCAGAAAGAGCACAAACGAGTTCCAAAGAGACAGGCAGTCTTCAGCAAACTGGTGGCTGTGTGTATGTGCATGTACGTGGTGAGGGCAGAGAGCTTGCGAGAGAGAAAATTGGTTAATAGAAGGTTTACTTCGGCCAAGAATCCCCTTTGGAAGACAAAAAGCCGCTCTGATTTGGGACTTAGAGCCCCCAGGAGAGGGCTGTACCCCTCAAGGAGCAGCAGGCCGCGTGGGCAGCACAGAAAATGCAACGTCAACCCCGCCAGGCACACGGGCTGTGACAAGCCCATGATTACTTCCAGCCCCTGGGTTCCTTGTCCCTCTGCACAGCAGCTGGGCATGACAACAGGGTGGGTCCCCTCACTCTCCTGGCCCCTCCCTCCCTTCCCCGAAAGGCCATGCGGCTGGCGTTGAGAGAGAGACTTTCAGAAATGTTTAACCACTAATGATAGCAGCTGACCCTGAATGACAGGCTGGAGCAGGGCTGGGATTAGCCCGTAAACCAGGGGCAGCTGGGACCACTTTGCGTGAATTGCCGCCTCCCTGCCCGTGGCCAACCCGCCCCCCAACACACATACCACACATACCCCAGACTCTCCCCTTGCCCTGAATCTGGAGTTCCCAGTTCTTTGCTCTTGTATTACCTTGGAAATAAGACACTCAGGAGGAAGGGAAGGCCTCAACATCTGAGGGAAATATCCTCCGCCGTTTCCTCTCTTGGAGAACTCACTCAACCCTTAAAAGTCAGGATCGTGTAGTGATTAAAAGCTGGCCCGGAGGCTGAAACCACACATCACTGGCCAAAATAGCACCAGCACGAATGCGGGCTGATGGAGTGAGCTGAGCCGGACCCCGCCACAGACAGCCCGGCTCAGCTCTGTCCAGGACTTCAGCCTTGGCCTGATCCCACCAGGGGGCACCATTTGGGGGGCACCACTTGGGGGACAGGGAGGAGTTATGCAGACCCTGGGGCAGTCAGAAGGGGACTGAATGGTTGTGCCAGTCGGACCAAACTCCACGCACGGTTTCAAGTCACCTCACTACCTAAATTCAGCTCTCCTTACAGCCTGCCCTTCTCGGAAAGCCAGTATGTCCTTCCCCAAGTCCCTCTCTCAGGAACTGAGGCATCCCTAAGGAAAGCCACTCAAGGCCAGGGCCCATGGTCCTCGGAGCGGTTCTGATGCAGATGAGGTCCCTAGAAAAGGGCTCTTGGCGGTCCCTTGGTATTTAAGCTTCGACATTCACAGCACTGGCCTCTGTCCTCAGCCGCACCCTGACGGCCAGAGACTTGGGTGCCTCGGGATATCTTGCCTCGTCTTTCACACAGGCCACTCAAGCATTGTTTTCTGAGCGCCAGGCCCTGTTCTAGGGCTGGCAACAAGAGTCCCTGACCTCAGGGAGCAAACGCCTTAGTGGAAATGCAGTGATTTCTAATTCTGCTCAGATACAAATTTCCATCATACTACACAATGCTCGTATGTGGGAGCCACTCAGCTAGTGCGTGAGCCTAGTTGACAACATGGCAGTGTCCCCTCGGCACAGCATGCTGACCATTATCATATAAGCACTAGTTCCATGAGGAGTAATTAAACAAAAAATAATTTTGTTTCTTTGGTTAAAAAAAGGGAGCCTTGGCTGGGTGCAGGATCCTAGCTTTGGCAGGCCGAGGTGAGAGGATCACTTGAGGCCAGGAGTTCAAGACCAGCATGGGCAACACAATGAGACCCCCCATCTCTAAAACAAAAATTTTTTTTAATTAGCTAGGCATGGTTTCTTGTGCCTGTAGTCCCAGCTACTCGGGAAAAGCTGAGGCAGGAGGATCACTGAAGCCCGGGAGTTTGGGTTGCAGTGAGCTATGATTACATCACTTCACTCTAGCCTAAGTGACAGAGCAAGACTCTGTCTAAAAAAGAAAAAAAGGAACTCTTGTTTTACAACTATAGGGATCTACTTAATACCACTAAACTGTGCACTCAGAAATGGTTAAGATGGTAAATTTTGTTATGTGCTTTTAAGCACAATTAAAATTTTAAAAAGAAAGAAGGAAAGAAAGACAAGGAAGCCAAGCCTAGCACTGGTAACATAAGTGAAAACAAAGTGAAGTTTCCAAAAATGGAACAGCTCTCAAGCCAGAAAATAAAATTTTTTGCTAAATTAAAAAGTAGAATTCACAATTTGGTGGAGGCTCAGAATTTAAGATTGATAAGTCTATCATATACTTTATTTAAAAATTGATTATTTATTTATGTATTTCTTTATTTTTGAGACAGAGTCTTACTCTGTCGCCCTGGCTAGAGTGCAATGACATCATCGTACCTCACTGCAACCTCAAACTCCTGGGCTCAAGTGATCCTCCTGCCTCAGACTCCCAAATAGCTGGGATTATAGGTGCATGCCTCAACACCCATCTAGTTTTTCTATTTTTAGTCGAGACAAGGTCTTGCTCTTGCTCAGGCTGGTCTTGAACTCCTGACCTCAAGCAATCCTTTCACCTCGGCCTCCCAGAGTGCTAAGATTACAGGCTTGAGCCACTGTGCCCGGCCTAAAAAGTGATTTTAAAAAGCAGTTTATTCCTACAACTCAACAACAGCAAGAACAACAACAACAAAAAAAAACCACCTGATTTAAAAAGGAACAAAGGACTTGAATAGATATTTCTCCAGAGATGACACATGAATGGCCACCAAGCACATGAAAAGACACTTAGCATCACTACTCATGAGTGAAATGAAAATCAGAACTACAATGAAATATCCTCTCACATCCATTAGGATGGCCACTATCAAAGGAACAGAAAATAACAAGTGTTGGCGAGGATGTGGAGGAATTGGAACCCTTGCGCGCTGCTGGTGGGACTGTAATATGGTGCAGCTGCTGAGGGAAACGGTATGGTAGTTCCTCAAAAAATTAAAAATAGAATCACCCTATGATCTAGTCATTCCACCTCTGGGTACGTACCCAGGTGAATTAAAAAAGCAGGGTGTCTCGCAGAGATATTAGCACACCAATGTTCATAGCTGCAATGTTCCCAATAGCCAAGAGGTGGAAGCAACCCACCATCAACAGATGAGTAAAGAAAATGTGGTATATAGACACAATAGAATATTATCAAACCTTAAAAAGGAAGGAAATTTTGACACATGCTACGACATGGATAAACCTTGAGGACATTATGCTAAGTGAAATAAGCCAGTCACATAAGGACAAGTGCTGTACAATTCCACTTAATATGGTGTCTGGAGTGGTCAAACTCACAGAGTCTGCAAGGGGCTGGGGAGAGGGGGAAATGGGAAAGAAATTTATAGGTGAACAAAAATATCTAATAAAATGTGAAACTTTTTTTAAAAAGTATTTTGTGACTTTATCAAAATTTAAAACTCCTTCCAAAGACACTGTCAAAAAAAAGAAAAATTCTCATCATACAAAGATCAATAAAAAAATGAAAAAGACATTCCATAGACTGAGAAATATGTATTTGATAAAGGATTTATATGCAGACTATATAAAGAACTCCCAAAACTCAACAATCAAAAAATAATCCACTATTTTAAATATAATCCAAAGATCTGAACAGGCAACTTCACCAAAGATCATCTACAGATGGCAAAGAAGCACCAAAAAAAGATGCTCAACAACATTAGTTCTTGGGGAAATGCAAATTAAAACCACAATGAGATACCATTACATACTTATTAGAACAGACCAAGTTTTTAAAAACTGACAATAACAAGTGCTGGAGAGGATACAAAGTGACTGGAAGTCTCCCATATGTTGCTGGAGGGAATGTAACATAGTTCATGCACTTTAGAAAACAGTTTGGCAGTTTCTTAATAAGTTAAACATGCACTTAGCATACAAACCAACAATCCTACCCCTAGGTATTTATTTACCCATGAGACATGAAAATACATGTTTACACAAAAACTTAAAAGCAAGTGTTCATGATGACTATATTCATAATTACCAAAAACTATAAACAACCCAAAGTCTTTCAACTGGTGACTGAATAGACAAACTGTGGTATGTCCATACAGTGGAATACTCTTCAACACATAAAAGGAACAAACTACCTATACGTGGCAGCAACACAGATGAACCACAAATGCATTATGCTAAGTAAAAGCCTCAAAAAGCTATACAGCTTATCACCCATTTTTGTGACATTCAGGAAGAGGCAAAACTTAGGGAACGAAAATAAATCAGTGTTTGCCAGTGGCGAGGGGTAGAAGGAGGGGTTGACTACAAAGGGGCACAGGGAACTTTTTGGGGTGATGAAACTTTCTAGATCTGGCTTATGACAGTGATTACCTGGCTGTATGCTCCTATCAAAACTTATAGAACTACATGCTAGAAAGGATAGATCTTACTATTCATAAATTGTACCTCAACAGATTTAATAATTTGAAAAAGCAATTTGTGGAGAAAAAAGAAAAGTGAGCAAAGGTTTTCGAAGGCAAGTAATTTATGGTGAGAGGATCTGCTCAAAACAACATAAAACAAGAAGCTTGATGGGAATGTGATTTAGGTAAAATGCCCAGACCCTACAAACATTTCTGTACTGAAGAACGTGGAGATTCTTTAAAACTCAGGGACACAATCCTTCCAAGTGTTAAGAATCCATGGCTGGCTGGATACCAGGTGCCAAGCGTGCTTTTCTCTCTTGGCAAAAGAAATCCAGAATATGAAAGGGAGGTTCACTGACCCCAGATTCAGGCCCGTTGGTATTCAAGTTCAGCAAAAGAGAAGTTTCAGAGTGTAACAACTGATTTGGGGTCTTCTTCCAGTGGATATAAAGCAAACACAGAAGTTAAAATTGCCTGATACACCTAAAGCTCATCTTACTTTCCAATCTAGGGAATCGATACTTGCCTGGGGTTTCTGGAACCTAGAGGGCTCCTGTGCTCAAACCTTGTCCGTCCCTCCTCTGCGTGCTCTTAACTGGTCACTGTCTTTTAATAGCAGCATGGAAAAAAAAATGAGTGGAGCTGGGCCAGGTTCCAGCAAGACAGAACCAGCAAGACACAGGCACTTAAAATAGAAGCATGGAAAAGAAACGGGAAGCAGTGATGGGAAACAATTGGTCTCCACTATTCGGAGAGGCGTCGATAGAGCAAACCTGCTCCCACCTACACCCTCCTCAGTTCTTCCTCCACACTCAAATGTGGGCTAAGAAAAAAATAGAGAGGGGGGTTAAGGAGAGAACAGAGAAAGGCTTAATTAGAGTTAAAATGGGCCCATTCTAGCCATCGGGAGGGTAATTTATGACTCCATTCCACACCCTACCTTGAAGCCGCCAGCCTCCCAAATGACAGGAAAGGTAAAAATAAAACTGCTGCCAACTCCATTCTAAATTACAGAAAGAAAAATGATTTTTTTTTTTTTTTTTTTGCTCGTCCTGGAGTAACGAGCAATCCTCTCCACGGGTGGCAGATTCGACTACGAAATTCATCTTAAGAGAGAATGTACAATAAGCTGTGGCTCATCTCATCTACTTCCAGGTTGGATGTTGGGTTTAATTGGAAAGAAAGCGCAAACAGCCGCCCAAACTTGAAAGAGAACTCAAGTCCAGAGGGGAAGTGTTCGTCTGCTCAGTCAGTGGCTTCGGGCTCCTTGAATAGAGATGGCAGCACGTGGTTGGTCCTAGAACCTGACATCACCTGAACCTGAATTGCAAGGCCATGGGATGCTCTCACAGCTCAGGAGACAAGCATTGCCGGCCATCGGCCTCCACTAACACACAGGAGGGATCTGGAGCGCCAGCGTGCACAGGTGGACCAGAAAAGTGTGCTCACTTTTTTCCCACTGGTATCAAAGCATGTTTGAACCCGGCCACTCACTGCCTCCCTGGGCCGCAGGAGCCCTGAAAGGACCACGCAGGACCTTGAAGGAACTGGGGACTGTGGTGTCTCGGAGCATTATTTCCAAGTGTTCTGACATGACAAATCACAAACGCAGGACTTCAGCAGGACTGAGGTGAGCTCCAAAAAGAATGCGTTCAATGGACATTCCTCAGGATCTCTCTCTCAGCTCCTACTGAAGAAAATTCAGACCCTCTGCTCATCTCCTTGCCTGGCGTACACTTCCAGGACTCTTCGTCGCCTAGGTGGCTCCTAAGCCAAATCTCGGTCTAAATGTCCCTCGTCTCCCAGGCTACCGTAAATTCCCTTTCATTCTCTCATGACATCTAATCATTCCCTTTATGGCCCTGCTATTTGTAATTATATATTTTTTATATGTTTATTTGTTTAGTGTCTGTCTTTAATCAGGTCCATGAGGGCAGGGCCCATGTCTGTTTTGTGTACATTTGTATTCCCAGACCCTAGCATGTCCCTGGCCCCAAAATATCAATGAAGGAAAGACGCAAGCTGTCAGGTTCCAAAGCACTCTTGGGGCTGGAATCTCTAGTACTTTGCACGTTCTTTCCAATCCAGTACTCATCACCTCCCCCACTGCTTTAAAGAAAGGAACCCAAGCCAAAGGATGGGATCCACGGTGCACCAGGTATCAGGCACTGTCAGAGCTACTGTCTTCCAGAAAGCCTGGCCCTAAATAGCATGTGAAATCAGCCTCTAATATCAGGGTCCAGAAATAAAAATCATTTCATTAGACTCATATTGTGCCCACACACACACACACACACACACACGTACTAAAATTGCAATGCTATCTCCAAGTCCAAATTTTATTTGGCACGTTTTTGTTTTGTTTTGTTCTAGCTGTAATGTTCAAGCACATTCCAACACCAACAGGAAAAGACTAGGCAAGTGATTAAACATGGGGATTGAGAGAGAGAGAGACGTTCTATGGTAGGCAGAATTTCTAAAATGACCCTGTCCCAAAGATACCCCACTCTAATGCCTGAAGCCTGTGACTATGATGAGACTTCTACACCCTGGTTATGTCACGTGGCACAGATGACCTTAAGAAAGGGTGATGGTTCAGGTGGGCCTCACCTAATTATGTCATCTCAAAGCAGGGCGCTTTCTCCTGCAGGTGGCAGAAGAGAAAGCCAGAGAGATTCCGAACACTGGAGATCCGGACACACTCTTCCTGGCTTGCAGGTGGAGGGGGCCACGTGAGAAGGAAGGCAGGTGGGCTCAAAGAGCTGAGAGAGGCTCCAGTTGATGGTCAGCAAGGAAATGAGGACCCCAGTCCTACAACTGCAAGTAACCGCATTCAGTTAACGACCTGAATGAGCTTTAAAACGAATTCTTCTGTAGAATCTCCAGATACGAATGCAGCCCTGCCAACGCCTTTCATTCAGCCTTGTGAGGCCCTGAAGGGACAATCCAACCACGTTGTGCTGGACTTACGACCTACAGAACTATGAGCTAATAGTGTTGTTTTGAGCCCTAAGTTTGTGGTGATTTGTTACACAGCAATAGAAATGCATACAAATAAATGACAATTTCCACGGAAGAAGACATAAATCTCAAATGTATGTGTGGCGAGGTAACAGGCTCAGCCCAATTCCTCCTGAGCGCCCTATTTCTTAGTTCCAAAGGGCCCCTTACAGGCATGGCATTGCTCTGTGGAATCCGGGGCCCATCTCTAAGGGCCGCATTCCAGTGATCCTAATGTTCTTAGGAGACACACATTCCTAAGATTCAGCAATCACTTGGGAATTTGAGCAACCATATATAAGTGAGATATTACTGTTCCTAGAGGGTAAGCAACATTCTTTTCTGGTAGAGTTAAAGTACACGGACTTTTCCCAAACAGGACTTATTTATGTGTCAACACTTCTCTGATTCCAATATTAACCTTTAAAGTTGCAAGGATTTGCAAAGAATAGTCCATGAAAAGTGTTCCATATGGAAATATCAATCATGAATTAAAAACAGACGAAACGAGCGAGGCTGAGCAGGCAGTGGGAACCCGCCACACTCTTGGCGGTTAGGCAAAGCCTCGGAAAGCGCGAGGCAGCTCTGATCAAAGGTGTCCCCCACGCCCTGTGCCCCTGAAACCATCACATCTCAAGAGTCGGGGCGCCAAGGAATGAAAACCAGTAGCCAGACCCACCCCAAAGTTCTGGCAAATGAGGAACGAGAACACAAGACTCTTTCAACTCAACAAATATTTATTGAGTAGCTGCTACGTGCGGCAAAGCACTATTCTAGGTCCCGCTAAGGACACAAAGATGAATGAAGCACACAGGGCCCTGGCCACGGAGTCTGGGCGAGAGCCTCAGCACCACTCCCCCCGAGCCCTCTCCCCCAAAAAAAACAAACTAGATGGAAGAAGGAGTCTCCAATTCATCATTCTTTTCTAAGTATTAAAAAAAAAAAAGTATGCTTTGATTTAAAATTAAAAACTTTTTTTTTTTTTACCAGTTTTAAAGGTAAAAACTTAAAAAAGGTAAAATTTTAAAGAAATGGAACAAAATCAACCTGGTCCTCATCTCCCCTTCTCCTCTACAAAATCACAAGTATTTGCATCATGTCCTACTCTAGGTTTTCGCAATAAAAATGTTTTGTGTTGTTTTGTCATTACAGAGTTGCACTTTCAAAGGCCATTTGTGAGCACCCAAAGTAAATCCAACACATGGACATGCTGTAAAACTCAGCGTAAAGCCAAACAAAATCTACACAGCCAGGCAGGCAGCCGGTGAATAAGTTCTTGTTCTCTTCACACTACTGGATGCAGAATTTCACACTCCATTATCAAATAATCAGCAAGCCAAAGATACCTTCCACTCATCAAGACTTTTCTTTAAAAGGCAGGCCAGACACAGGCTTGAAGTGGAAAGTTAGTCAGAGACAGAAGACAAAAAAGGCAAGACAGACAGAAATTAACAGGCAGGAGGAGGAAAACAAGTCCAAAGACACCAAGAAATCACAAGAAACATAAATGGGTTAACTGTGACAGTTTAAAATCATACTGGTTTTTTAAAAATCCCACTTAAATGTTGTTACAAGAAACACCACCTAAAATGTAAGTACCAAAAAGGTTGAAATGAAGTGTATGAAGGAAAAACACGCCAAGCAGATACAAAACAAAAGGAAGCTGGAGTAGCTAGGCTAATGTCAAACCAAACAGATTTTTTTCAATGATTTTTAAAACTGAGGTATAATTTACACACAGCAAAATTCACCCTTTTTAAGGGTACAGTTTGGTGAGTTTTAACAAATGTATGCAGTTGTGTTACCATTATCACAATCGAGACATAGAACATTCCCAATGACCTTCCAAAATTTCCTTATGTCCCTTTGCAGTCAATCCCTCTCCCAGCCCCCAGCAACTGCAGATTGGGTTTTTGTCCCAGAATATTGCCTTTTCCAGGATGTCATATAAATGGAATCGTACAGAATGTAATCTTCTCTGTCTGGCTTCCTGCTTAGCATAATGCTTTCAAGAATCATTTGTTTAGGCTGCTCCTTTGTATTGCTCAGACCAAATAAAATTTTTGTCTTTTTAGAGACAGGGTCTCACTATGTTGCCCACACGGGACTTGAACTCCTGGGCTCAAGAGATCCTCCCATCTCAGCCTCCTGAGTAACTAGGACTATAGGCACGTGCCACAGCACCTGGCTTCAGATCAAATAAATTTTAAGACAAAAAAAATATTTTAAAAAGATACAAGATCATGAGATAAGGACAAAAATTCAATTTGCCCATAAGACATATTCCAAACTGTACTCTGGACCCAATCAAATAACCCTGAAAAACACAGAGCAGGAATTCACAGGAATGATCTGGCCCCACGTCTCCTCTGATGACCCCAATTCCTCCTCTCCAGCGGGACTGGCCTCCCTACCGTTCCTTCAACTGCAAAGGCACATTCCCACCTTGAGGTCTGTAACAACCATTCCTGTGCCCAAACACATGCTCCTCAGATATCCTCATGGCTAAATTCCTTGGCTTCTTCAAATCTTTGCTTAAAAGTCACCTTCTTGGCTGGGCGTGGTGGCTCAAATCTATAATCCCAGCACTTAGGGAGGCCGAGGCAGGAGGATCACTTGAGGCCAGGGGTTCAAGACCAGCCTTGGGACAAAGCAAGACCCCATCTCTTAAAAAAAAAACTTTTAAATTAGCCAGGTATAGTGGCCCACACCTGTAGTTCCAGCTACTTGGGAAGCTGAGGTGGGAAGATCGCTTGAGCCCAGGAGTTAGAGGCTACAGTAAGCTGTGATCACACTACTGTACTCCTGCCCGGGCAACAGAGCAAAACTCTGTCTCAAAAAAGGAAAAAAAAAGAGTCACCTTCTCTACGACACCTCTCTTGACTGCAACCTGCTCTTATGGAATACATATTTACATATATTTTCACATGAATCACACTTATTTTTTAAATAACAAAGATCAAAAACTGGGATTCCACATTACTATGGAAGCCAAGGCACAGAACGTTTCTAGAGAGCCCTAGTCCACAAATATGAAACCTGCAGACAGATCAGGTGGGCTTTTGTGGCTGTCGCTGCAGCAGAATGACAGAGGCAGATGCCAGACAGAAGTGACCCAGTAAATAAAATCAGGCTGGGAGACCCAAAGAACATTGAGACCAATACCTCCACCCTATTTTCGCTAAGTGAAGGGTGCATAAGCACTTTGTGAAACCCAGTACAAGTGAAGCGTAAAGCTATATAAATTCTAGGTGTTAGTTCTGTGGCTATTTTTATGTAATATAAAATGAAAACCCTAAATATAGAATCGCTTCAGTGTTTGAAAGGAGTCATTCTATTTAGGCTATGGAGATGTCATCCTAAAGACAAGTCACTAAACCAAACCCCAAATCACCATCTCCACAGACCTTGGCACTTTCAAAAAGAGCCACTCAGTTCCAATAGAATCCTAAAGGGAAAGTCTAACCTCATCTCACCAAACCACAGCCACAAACACGTGGCCAAAGCACCCCCAAGTCCTCGTCATCCACGTCTATCCAAAGCATTTGCAGCCAGTTCTATGCCGGTCCTCCAACAGCATGCAGCCAAGCTGCCAAGCTCTCACGACCAGAAAGGCATTTCCCCAAGACCCATACTCTTTTTATTGGCTTCTCTCTAAGCCCTTCCCCTTTTAATCACCGTTTTCTAGGACTAAGAAGTCTTAGAATCCAGATACATATCTGGTTATACCAGAAATATTACTCCTGTGCCCTGAACCGTGGTGACCCTTGTCTTGGCCCTGTTGTTCACCTCCTCCCCACCCTCCGCCCTGTCTCATTAGTCAGTCACCCAGTCCTGCTCAGTTACACCTAGTAGGTTATTTCTCCGTCTCCTGTCTGTTCCGCTATTGCCCAAGGCCAGTTGTCAATTCCAACCTCGCCAGTGCCTACAGGAACCCTCTTAGTCACTGCCTGATTCTAGTCTGGACCCCACTGTATCAGACACTCCCACTCTCTTCCACTCCACATGGCCCCTTCCTTCCCACCCCTTACTCTCCCCCCGCCCCATACACCCCAACTGCCGGGGCTAGAAGACTTCCAGACTCCCTTGCAGGAGATTTGGACAGCAGAATGAAGGCAGAGCCATTTGTCCCATCGTGGTGGTGACTGGCAGGGTCTCTAACAGACTCCAAGCCTCACTGCCTGGACACCAACTTCACATGTATAAAGCAGTTATAGGGGTGGCAGCAGTTTCCTGACATCTGGATTACAGCTGCAGGGCTGTGAGCTTGAAACCAAAGACCCAGGGGGGCCCTCACATCTGTTGCGCCAGCCCATCCAGTGACTTTTGTAAGCATCTAATTCCCCATACTAAACCCTTTACTGTTCAAAATATCTAGAGTGGTTTCTGTTTCCTACAATGAACCCCAACTGGTATAGCTTCAAATTCATCCATCAGACTACTTTCATGAATAACTCACCACAGAAATAGTATATCATACCCTTACTCAAAATTCAGTGGTTCCCTGTCTCCAAAGAATAAAATCTAAAAGTCCTCAATAGAGCATGAAAGGCCCTTTGTGAACTGGTCTTATCTTCTTACTGTCCCCCACAGCAGGGAATGGCAAACTTTCTGTAAAGGGCCACATGGTAAGTTTCACAGGCTTTGCTGACCATACGATCTCTGTTGCAATGACTTAGCTCTGCCCTTGTAGTATGAAAGTAGCCATAGACAATATGAAACTGAGTAAGTCTGGCTGTATTCAAATAAAATTTTCTTTCCAAAAACAGGTGAAGAAAATGAGAAGACAAGCCATAGACGGGGAGAAAATATTCACAGAACATGTTTCTGATCAAGTACTGCTATCTGAAATAAGGAGTTATCCAAAATATACAAAGAACACTTAAAACTCAACAGTATAAAAATGAACAATCCGATTAAAAAATAGGCAAAAGATCTGAACAGACACCCCTCCAAGAAAGATATACAGATGACAAATAAACATATGAAAAGACTCCACATTACAGGTCATCGGGGAAATAAAAATTAAAATGAGAAACCACTAGACACCAAATACAATGGCCAAAAACTGGAAAACGGATAACACCGAATGAAGATATAGAGCAACAGGAACTCCCACTCGTTGCTGGTGGGAATGCAAAATGGTACAGCCATTCTGGAAGACAGTCTGGCAGTTTCTTACAAAACTAAGCATGTTCTTACCATATGACCCAGCAATCATCTTCCTTTGTGTCTACCCACGTGAGGTGAAAACATATGTCTACATGAAAACCTACACACAGATGTTTCTAGAAGCTTTATTCATAATTGCCAAAACTTGGAAACAACCAAGATGTCTTTCAGTAAGTAAATGGATAAAGAAATTGTAGTACATCCACACAGTGAAACTCAAATTCAGGGCTAAAAAAGAAATCAAGCCATGAAAAGACATGAAAGAAACAGGAATACATATTGCTAAGAGAAAGAAGCCGGTCTGAAGAGGATACATACTGTGTGATTGCCACTATCTGGCCGTCTGGAAAGGGCAAAGCTATGGAGACAGTAAGAAGATCAGTGGTTGCCAATGTGGTAAGGAGGGATGCATACTCCGACCACAGGACAGTGAAACTACTCTGTATGATACAGTATTGGTGGATACATGTCATTAAACAGCTGTCAAACACACAGAATGTACACCAAGAAAGAACCCTAGGCCAGGTGCAGTGGTTCACGCCTGTAATCCCAGCACTTTGGTAGGCCAAGGCAGGAGGATCACTTGGGTCAGGAGTTCCAGACCTGCCTGAGCAAGAGCGAGATCCTATCTCTACTAAAAACAGAAAAAATTAGACAGGCCTGGTCGTGCCCACCTGTAGTCCCACCTACTCAGAAGGCTGAGGCAGGAAGATTGCTTGAGCCCAGGAGTTTGAGATTGCAGTGAGCTATGATCATGACAATGTACTCGAGCTGGGGTGAGACAGTGAGACTGTGTCTCAAAAAAGGAAAAAAAAGGGCCGGGCGCAGTGGCTCATGCCTGTAATCCTAGCACTCTGGGAGGCCAAGGCAGGAGGATCGCTCAAGGTCAGGAGTTCGAGACCAGCCTGAGCAAGAGCGAGACCCCGTCTCTACTAAAAAAATAGAAAGAAAACTAGCTGGACAACTAAAACATATGTAGAAAAAATTAGCTGGGCAGGGTGGCACATGCCTATAGTCCCAGCTACTCGGGAAGCTGAGGCAGTAGGATTGCTTGAGCCCAGGAGTTTGAGGTTGCTGTGACCTAAGCTGACACTACGGGACTCTAGCCCGGGCAACAAAGTGAGACTCTGTTTCGAAAAAAAAAAAAAAAATTAACAAAAAACAGCTCAAATGTGTGAGGTCTTCCCCAAACCTCCCCAGGTAGATTTAGGCAAACTTCCCACTTTGTTGCTGTTGTATGTGTACACACAACCACTATGAGATCCATCACACTAGACTATAATTGTCACCTACGTGTCCGTTTCCTACTAGAAAAACTCCTTGACGTCAGAGACTATAACTTTACATCTTTTTATCACCAAGACCTGGCTCAGAGCCTGGCATTCAACATATGTCAAATGAACATGCCTTCAACTACAGATATTTACTTTCCTTCCTCCTACATCCTAACCAGCTTTCTGGTATCCACCACTACTCTCTAGGATCACACCGAACAAATGCCAAATAAATACCTATGAAGTAAATGGATCTGAATAAGTGTATAATAATGTATTGTTATCATTTTAATTAATGTCTAATTAATAAATCAATGTATAAATGAATGTGAAATTAATCTCCATGATTACTTTTCTTTGATTCTTTTTTTGCCTTTTTTTAGGGGATTTTTTTTTTTTTTTTTTTTTTTTTTTCCAGAAAGACACCAGGTCTCGCTACGCTGTCCAGGCTGGAGTGCTGCTATTCACAGGCATGATCATAACTCACTGCAGCCTCAGACTCCTGGGCTCAAGCGATCCTCCTGCCTCAGCCTTCCCAGTAGCTGGGACTACAAGTGCGTGCCATTGCGCCTAGCCATGATTACTTTTGAATGCCTAGCTTTGAGGATGCAGTGCGCCCCTTCACTTTCTCAAACCTATTTTATATTTACCAACTACTCAGAAGAAAGCCCTACCCACAAGCTCCCCGTGAGCAGGGACCGTGTCTTAGTTATCAACAAATGAATAAATGAATTACACACATTGCTTTTACTCCTTTCTCTTCTCTAGCAATAAAAATGAGGCTATATATAGCCAGACTTTAAGTATAAGCTATCGAGTGGGAGGCCGGAATGAAAACAGCAAAGATGCTAAATTCAGATTCATGCTGATAGACAACACAGTCATGTACCCTTTAGTCATCTCAGTGGAAGGAGGGGCGGGATTGGCTAACAGTGACTGAGAGAATGGCCCAGTGCCTGCAGGCAGGCTCAGCTCCTGTCTGTCCCTCCTTCCCAGTTAGCTTTGCTTCCCAATTCTCTCCAGGCCCTCCCAGGACTTCCTGAAGTGTTCCCAGCAGACTCACACCCGGCTGAGTTTATTTTTCTTTCCTTTCTGGGATAGGCTGTCTGCAGACACAGCTGATGAGCTATTTAGAACTCACCAGAGACCTTGGGCTTTATAAAGCTCTGAGATTACAGATCTCTTAAGTCTTCAGAGGTCACTATGCCAGGGCAACTGAGCCAATAAATCTGATATGTTCTCATCAAAGCAGGACAAAATAGAAGAGTAAAAGAGGGAGAATGAGAACTATCATATGAGGTTCTGAAACTTTTCCATGTAAATGAAGCCCTGGGAGGAGTGTGTTAAAATGCAGATTCTAGCCAACATAAGCCAATACTGACAGCTGACAGGAGACACAGGCAAAGTCAAGGCCCCCAGCCCTTCCCTCCCTCTCTCTCTCTCTCATTCTCACTCATGCACATTCACATGCACTCATATACAAAATAACTTAAATACATACACACATAAGGAAAATAAATTGTTTAAGCCTTTATATATAGCTTCTGGAGCCCCAACACAGTTTTGAAAACAATTAGTGAAAAACTTTATGAATCTAAAACCGAATTAAATACATTCTTCCGTTTTTTGGTGTTTATTTTTTTCTGTTCCATTTCTCTGCATGACTATGGAAAATTGACAGGGATTCTAGACAGAGGAGCCAGCTTTTCAAGCCAGAAGAAACCTTAAGGCTGTGTTTGGAAGAGCAGCATCACTCACAGACAGTCCTATGGGCTTGATTTCACCCTAAGTCCCTGCTGTGGTTTGGGATCTGATTTGTTTGTCCCCACCAAAACTCATGTTGAAATTTGATCCCCAACATGGCAGTGGTGGGAGGTGTGACCTAGTGGGAGGTGTTTGGTCGTGGGGTGGACCCCTCTCTTGCTTCCTCTCTCAACATGTGATCTCTTTGCACGTGTCTGCTCCCATTCTGCTTTCCGCCATGAGTGGAAGTGTTAGAGCAGGAGCCTGGGACACAGGGTTGAGACCGGACGCAGGGCCAGGTGCTCCAGCAGAAGCTAACTAAGGGGCTCATACCTGCAGTCAAGAACCAGCTTCATCCAGCTTGTCAGCTGTCTCCGCCACCTTATATGAACTCTGGCTAATGACAATATCACTTACATTGTGGTTTTAAAACTTCCCCTCCCTTGAAATCACCATGACAGTTCTGAGACAACCATATAAAGTATGAAAATAGTGGTTCACGCCTGTAATCCTAGCACTCTGGGAGGCCGAGATGGGAGGATCACTTGAGCTCAGGAGTTCAAGAATAGCCTGAGCAACAGCAAGACTCTGTCTCTACTAAAAATAGAAAAATAAGCTGGGCATCATGGTGAGCGCCTGTAGTCCCAGCTACTTGGGAGGCTGAGGCAGGAAGATCACTTGAGCCCAGGAGTTTGAGGTTGCTATAAGCTAGGTTGATGCCACGGCACTGTAGCCTACACAACAGGGGGAGGGAGGGAGGGAGGGAGAAAGGAAAGAAATTAAATGAATGAATAAATAAATAAATAATAAAATAAATAAAGTATGAAAATAGGAGGGAACTTGATTCTAGGAATCACTACCCAAATTCTTAATAAAAGCCAACCCCTTAGCCTGGAATATTCCTCCCCTCAATTAGTAAGACTTCGAAAGACCAAAAACCACTCCCTGCTGGTGCAGGTGTTCTTTCTAGCCTGCTCATGCTCTGTCTCCTGAGAGTGTGCTTTCACTTTCAATAAAAAAGCCGCCGCTTGCTTGGCTTACATGGTGCGTCCTGAAATTCTTTTCTCCCGACAATCACTGAGGACCTGGAAAAAACCTCCACTCAGAGGCCACTAACAGAAGCGGCAGGAGGCCCTCACCAGATGCAACTGCCCCATCTTGGACTTTCCAGCTACCAGAATCATGAGCCAAACACACCTCTTTTCTTTATTACTTACCCAGCCTCGTGCATTCTGTTATAGTGACACTAAATGGACTAAGACATTCCCTGATTTCATATAGTAGCTGGGGAGGGGGGGAAAAATCACAGGTGACTAAGAATCAGCAAATCACAAAGGAACTCAGACGTTCTGGGTTTTCACTCTTCAGTCTGGAATTCCACAACCATTTCTAGCCTACAGGTAACTCTAAAGAGAGCTGCCAATACCAGCATGGACCCCCTCTATGGGGTTCTTTTCCCCTCCACATACACCTTACTGCGTCTCCTTAGCTCCCTGAGCCAGGTAGCCCCTAGGACACTGTATGAACCACTGAACAATGGAAAACAGTCCCTCTGCAAACTCCCACCCACCCTCCACACGCTGATTTCTCACAGTTCTAGTTGCCTGTTTCATAAATATCTCTCATGTCATGAAGACTGAGCTCGCCGTGGAGGGTAGAGTGATGAACTTGGGTGCTTCTGGCACTCCTTGTGTGATGTGTGCACGGTCCCAGGCACACGCTAGATCTTGCCAACCTGAACTGACGCAGCCAAGGCTCCCAAAGCCAGCCCGTACTCCAGCAAAATAAAAGAAACACTGAGCAATCCTTGAAGGGTGTGGTAGGTACTCCCAGTGCCAACTAGCACACACTCTCCCAGGGGCTTCATAATATCCCAGGCACGCTCCGCTGCCACAGTGGAACAAGGAACACTGGCCAAGGACACGGCACAGGGTGGCACATTAACAGGCAGGATCCTGGGGTGCACCGTGTACTTGTCCCCACTCCAATCAAATACCAAATAGTGTTAGTCAGCCTTCAGGTCACCAAGATTAGTGCTATTCTCACACGTTTTCTGGAGGTGACCAGCTATTATCTGGAACCCATTCCCCCAACTCCCAAACTAACTTCTCAGGTCTGAGATTTCTAAGTGACAGCAGTGCAGCCTAAGAGGTCAACGTGGGCATCAGTTTAGAATCACCGGCTACACCGTTGTATACACTAACCAGGCAAAAGAAAATCACCGGCTATTACGAAACCTGTGGAAATCCTAAAGTTTGAAATCTGTCTGTCTCAGGAGCAAACAATAATTTCATCAACCCAATACCATCGCTGGTCAGTTTCCATAGGTTGGTAGATGACACTTTTTAATTTTTTTTATTGTGAAATGTACCATGTAAACAAAGGCATACATTAAATACATATTCAGTTCAAAGAGGAATGATAAAATGAACAATCAGGACCTCAGCCGGGATAAGAAATAACATGACCAGTGCCTTAGAAACTTTCCCTGTACCCTTTCCCCATTATACCAGCCTCCTTCTCCCCAAAGATAACCATTTTCCTGAATTCAGGGTTAAATATTCCCATTTTTTTTTATAGCTTTACTGCCTGCAAAGCTATCCATAAACCATGTATTAATTAGTTTTGTACTTTTAACTTTCAATACTCGGCATCACACTATATATTTTTTTCTGTGACCTGTTTCTCTTGCTCAACGCTATGTTCCTGAGATTCCACCATACTGATGTAACCATCTTCCACCCATTTTCACTACAGGGCAGTATTCCATTGTAGGACTTGCATACGACAATTTATGATATTAACTCTTTCTTTACTCAACAAGACCCACTGACTGCATACTGACACAGTCTGTCTGCAAACAAATTTATGCCATGTGAATTGTTGGTGGCAGTCCCGCGCTGGCTTCCACGTGCAAACCAGATAATAAAACAATCAGAGGTGTTTCACCTGATGATTTACTTTTGAAGAGAAGGCGAGAGGCCACTCAGAGACTAAGGTTTGGGACCTGGCCTAGCAAGCGAATGGCAGCTCTGCAGGATGAACGTGGGTAGCTGAATCCCTAAGATAAAACCCTTTCACAGTTGCAGCTCTACAGCTTTCTACAGCAGGGCAAGGGAGGAGAGGAAAGGGCTGCTTTGACATCACAGCTTTCACCTGCATGGGCACATCAGAGCACCTTTGTTTGATCGTGGTGAATAGCACCCAAGTCCAAGAAAAACCTGCCCTTCAGACAGCAGAAGCTAAATATTTAGTCTGGGAGGCAGCAGGCAGAAGCTCATCATTCTCGCTGCCCCCGGAAAGCTGGGACAGCAGAGGATTGCCCTCGAATCCTGAAGGACTGACTCATCACCTCCCAACTACGGTCCTTGACGTCAATGCACCAGCAATGCCTCCCCTCTCAGGTTTGGGGAGGGAGAGATGGGGTTCACAATACAGTCTCCAGCCACCAAGAAAAACCACTGCCACCCTCACTGAGCGTTCCTGGCACGCAAAGCCCTGAGGCCAACACATCCCATCTCAGTGGGTCCCCACAATGACCCCATGAGGCAGGTGAAATCCCCATCTTACACCTGAAAAAACCGAAGCTCCAAGAGGTTTCTTGACTTGCCCAATATCTCACAGCAAGTACAGGACAGGACAGGATTCGGTCTACAGCTCCTGATTACAAAGCCCCACACTCTCATCCCAAAGACCACCACCTACCACCCACAGTCTTAAGTACAGGCGCACAGTGACCTTCAAACACGCAAGAGCAAAGGGAAAAAGGGTTCTTAAAAAGATACTGCCTTTGGGTGATATGAGCAGAAGTGGTTCCTGCTGAACGGCAGCAGGTTCCACGGGAACGCAGAGTATATACTTAGACGGCAAAGACCTGGGGAAACTCACAGGCCACGTGAAGTAAAATGCTGCAGCAGACACCAGACCGGGGAGGGCGCCCAGAGCTTACGCCGTCTGGAAGGCACTTTGCCCACCAGTAACTAACAAGCACTGCATGTCTACCACGTCTGATGGGCCCCTATGTATCTGATTTTCTGTTGATATCTGGCTGCTGTTTTTAATTTTTTTATTCGTTTGTTTATTTTTGAGACAGAGTCTCACTCTGTCACCCAGGTCAGAGTGCAGTGGTTTCATCATAGCTCACTGCAACCTCAAACTCCTGGGCTCAAGTGATCCTCCTGCCTCAGCCTTCCCAGTAGCTGGGACTATAGGCATGTACCATCACACCCAGCTAATTTTTCTATTTTTAGTACAAATGGGGTCTTGCTGTCACTCAGGCTGGTCTTGAAATCCTGGGCTCCAAGTGATTCCCCACCTCAGCCTCACAGGGTGTTAGGATTACAGGTGCGAGCCACCGCGCCCGGCCATGCCTGCTGTTTTAACAGCAAAGAGTCCTCAGCACTAATGACAATAAACAAGGGTTGTCAGGATCTATAAATTTCAAGGTTGAGCAACTAGAGAAATTCAGAGCCCAATAAATAGGTCAAGAATTTAGGTTCAAACCTGTTAAGAGGTAGACTCTGCCTTCGAGCCCAAATTAAGTGACATCAGTGTGTCTGACACAAACTTTCCAGATAGCTAAAAGACCACGATGGCAGTGACTGGTGCCAAAGCTAAGAAGGTGTCACTCTCTGAAGAGTGAAATGCTCAAGTGTTCCTCACCCCATGCTGTTCCCACTGAGAGGTTCTGTCCCCTCCAGCTCGGGATGCTTATCTTCCTCTGTGGACACAAGAGTTGCCAACTACATTGTTGGTCCTCAGCCTGCGGGAACCGACTATTTTTTTTTTTTTTTTTTTTTTTTGAGACAGAGTCTTGCTCTGTTGCCCGGGCTAGAGTGAGTGCCGTGGCATCAGCCTCGCTCACAGCAACCTCAAACTCCTGGGCTTAAGCGATCCTACTGCCTTAGCCTCCCGAGTAGCTGGGACTACATGCATGCGCCACCATGCCCGGCTAATTTTTTCTATATATATTTTTAGTTGGCCAGATAATTTCTTTCTATTTTTAGTAGAGACAGGGTCTCACTCTTGCTCAGGCTGGTCTAGAACTCTTGACCTCAAGCGATCCACCCGCCTCGGCCTCCCAGAGTGCTAGGAATACAGGCGTGAGCCACTGCGCCCAGCCGGGACCCGACTATTTATCCCATCTTGTAAGTCATCCAGCAAGTCACGGAAAACGTGACTGGTCTTCAGGGTACGAGGCAACACCTTTGCAGAGACTTGGAGGAAAGAAAGCAGGGAAATGGCACCCCTGCTTCTAATGATGCTATGGAAAAAGATCCAAATGTCCACCCTCTCTTGATCCAGCACCAGCCTGTCACCACAACCTCAGAAACCCACAAAACAATCAAATCTGGAGGAGCTAACAGCTGTCCCCAGGAGATCTTGCAAGATGCTGTGGCTACTGGCTGAAATCATACTCCGTTTTTCAAAGCATGATTCCCTACTCCCTTGGATCTGTTTGGGAAGATTTTTACTACCAGTTATTTACCTACATTCTGCAGATAATAAAGATTTACAAACTACATTTATATGATTCTTTTCCTTAAAATTTCCTTAAAAGTAGTCTGGGCATTTTGTACATTGTAATAAACAATAAACACAAGTCCCAACACCCCTCCATCTCTCTAATACACGTAAAGCTATTCTCCTGCCTAGAAATTTAGTTGCCATGGAAATGAGTCTGCACCATTAGCACAGGTATAAGATGGGAATTTCAGTAAATAAAATTGCATCAGCTGTGATACGTATAACAAGTACAACGTAACTCAGACTGTAAGCATAGGTCTTAACCAACACTCCAAAGAGAACAATGGGCCATTCCCCAAAATAAAAATGCACAGACAATGTCACATACAAAGAACCATTGCTCTAAGCGTTTCTATGCATGTCCTGGAATAACTGTGGCCACAGCCCCTGACCTAAAAATAAACGGTCCAATTCTTGTGTTCACCAGTTCCCTTTATTCAAATAACAACTCAGCGGGTCCAAATCCTTGTCAAGGAAGCGCCAACCCTTCTAAAGAATCCTGAGTTCTGTATTTCCCCTTGGCCTCCTTAACATGTTAAGTCAGTTATAAGATCCCTGGAAATTTCCAACAGTTTTTAACATAAATTGTGTCTTGCCATTTCCCAGTGTGATTTTAATAGCTTTAAGCATCTTCCCAGCTCCTTCTCATCAACAAGGGGGCTCTTACCGGGATCTCCCACCAAAGCAGTTGGTGCTGGGGGGCTGGTGCCGGTTCTCTGGGGCTACCGCTGTCCCACTGGACTCCCTCGAAGGTGGCTGTGACCCTAAAAAGGGGATGAATCACAGAAAAAGACAGAAACGTTGAGAAGCTCAACCCTTGAGATCTGGCTATCAGGAACAGAACCCCCTGTGTGCATCAGAGTTCCCCACCGTGTTGGGACAGGGAGTGGGGACATCTAGCAAGCTGCAGCGCCTGGCATGAGAAGGAACAGGGACACTCATGTGAGAGCTGATCTGCGCCCCAAAACAGTGGGAAACAGCTGAGAAACAGCTTCTCTTCTCCAAGACATTCAAGAACGCCCAAGGTGCTTACAAGCACATTGCCTTACACATGAAATGAACTTCACCCTCAAAAACGTGAGATGGAGAACAGAC
This sequence comes from Eulemur rufifrons, assembly GCF_041146395.1. Classification (NCBI taxonomy): domain Eukaryota; kingdom Metazoa; phylum Chordata; class Mammalia; order Primates; family Lemuridae; genus Eulemur; species Eulemur rufifrons. The sequence continues at coordinate 12,985,803 of NC_091005.1, read as the reverse complement.
GCCAACCAGGCTAAGTGGGGGCAAGGAACGGAGGGCATTTCTCCATAGCACAACCAGAGAGCGTTTAAAAACCCAGATCAGATCATGACAGTCTTCTACGAAAATCCCTTCAATGGCTTTCTGTTTCTCAGCATGAGGTTCCAAACCCCTACCGAGGTCTCTGGCCTCATCTCGGCCACTCTCCTCCTCCCCGTGACCTGCCCATACCAGCTGCCTCCAAGCCATCCCTTTACTCCCCACCCTGTCTAACCACCTCAGACTCCAGGCCTCAGCTTCCTCAGAGAAACCTTCCCTGATCCCCCAAAGTTCAGGAATCTCATACCACCTTATACTTTTCATTCATGGCTCTTGTCACAATTACAGCTATGGAATTATTTGTGTTTACTCATTTGATGTCTAACTCCCCCTGCCCCTACCCCCCATCAGGTGGATTAAAACCTTCAAGAAGGGGAGACCACGTGAATTTTACCCGCTGCCATCTGGCTAGCACCTGGTCTGAGACCCACTACATACCCGGTGTTCAGTTACGTATACATGTATCGAAGGAGTGAATGAGGCATGTTTTTCTCCACACACCAAAAGCACCCAAGCACTGCTCAGTCCAATTGAAGGATTGCTCTCAGCAGCCAGGGCCCATCCAACCACCGAGATTCCACCCAGCTGCCCCTGAATTCGAATTCAAATTTCACCCCTGTGAAGCTACAGAAAGCCTGTTTGGCGCCTGGAAAGTACCATCATTACCTCACATCTAACAAAACATTTAATGAGAAAAATTATAGAGAAACCCAACCCATTTCAGACCTTAGACTTCATGAAATAATTTCCTGCTAGATCCAAAGGTGACAAATTTCAGACTAGATCAAAAGAAACAAACTACCAACGTTCAGGACAGAGCTGGGGACAAGCTCGAACCTCCCTGCTTCTTTCTGCATTTTGCTAGTGTGTATCTCTAGAAGAATACACTGTCTCCTTCCCAACAAAGGCCCTCTCATAAAAAACACACTCAGCCTCCCCAGGAAGTTCAACTGTATTAGGAAGCAAAAAAAAAAATGGGCCAAAGTCACATTTGATAAAGACATTTTGTTTTCCAAAGTCCATGTGGGATAAAAAGATGTTTTTCTCTGATGTCAAACCAAACAACTGTTACACTTTTACAAAGATGACATTTATTGTGGTCTTTGGTCAGAAAGCAGTCCTTGAAAAATCATGTCATGCTTTTGATCCGGCATGCTAGGAGGAGTCAGGGCTAGCTGTGGGCCAGGCTGAGCGGTACCCAAACCACGATGCCTGCGAGAGACCCAGGCTCTCAGCACCTCCTGCCTCCTGCCCAGCCCTGCCCCATCCCGGCACAGCCCTGAGGAGCAGGGCGGCACTCACCGTCTGTCACAGCACTGCCATTAGGCACACTTCCCAGATCAACAGTTGGCCCGTCCAGGAAAATTGTCAGCTCTCCGCCCGAGACAACACTGCCTTTGTTCTCCGTCTGCAGGTTCAGGGTCAGCTGCGTGTTCTCCACTGTTGGGCACAAAAGGCAACATGGATGGGACTAAAGTGAATGCACCCCGGGTTAAGATTCTCTAAATCAGAAACTCCCATTTCGCCTATTGTGGCTTCCCTGAGAATGGTTTTCTGCAGCTTCAAATGTCCCTCATGGCATGGAAAAGAGAATGGGAAGGAATATGTCTAAGGTTATCATGGTTGTACTAGGCAGGTGAGAGAGCAGGACTCTTTTTTTTCCTAAACACTGGTCAGCTACATAACTTCCACCTTACTGACTTATTTGTTTGCTTATACTTGCGGGAGTGTGAGAAAAGAGGGATATTGATGGCGTACAGAAGAAGAAATCAGTTGTTAGCAGCATCCCGCCACCCATAGCCACAGGTCAGAAAAGCCCAAGGAAATGCCAGCAAGAGCCACCTCTCTCTAGATGAGGGATGGCAGGGACTTATGCGTTTCTTATTTGTGTTAAAATGTGTTTTTTTTTTTTAATTTTTGATCCTGAAAATGTATTGCCCTAAAATAAAGGAAAAAATTTAAAACAATAAAAGTTCAATCCAGGCTGGCCAGCCCCATGAGTCACAGAAGGAGAGAGAGGTGAGAAGCAGCCCAGGGACACCCAGCCCCACGGGCGAGTGGCAGGAAAACAGAACAAGCTGACACCAGGCGGGAGCACCAAACCCTAGGCAGGCTGGACACTGCTGCTGCCACACGCCCTTGACCCCGCCACCGAGCCTGGCCACACCAAGTAGCTCCCGTCCGGTTAAGTATTCAGGCCGCTCTAATACTTCAGTTCCCTTCCGTGCAGTCTAGTCAGGGGCTATGGCCTCCCGTTCAGGGCTGTTTAACAATCACCAAGAGAGAGCTGGCGTTTAACGAGGATTTCTGCAGGGTCCGTAGTTCCTCCATGCCACCCCACACCTTGCAAAGCCAGGCCAGGGAAGCGCCACACATCCGAACCTCCCCCGTCACCTAACCACCCCCCCCCCCCCAATCCACCCACTCCACCACGTCGTTTTATATTATTTCTTAGTTGCTGATGTATTTTTTTTATAAGCTATCTTCCCTGTTTTCTAGAATAAGGCAGGATATATAGAATTAAGTATCTCCATAAGCACTAAGGTAAGTCTGGTACTTTCTAGAGATAACTGACCATCTCCCCACCAAAAAGCCTGCTCCAAATCTAAGAAACAGACATATCCCTTCAAGAACTTAGCAGGGAAAAAACTGCATCCATTTAAGGATCTACTATAATAAGGTATAAACCAGTTACCCTCCAGGTCCAAGCCCTCTTAAGCATTCTGCCTTCCCTGCCATGGAGGTCCCCAAATCCTTTCTGGGTCTGCTGTTATTTTCAGTTAGCTTCACTGAGGATCTTGGTAAGTTCAGATTTCCACAGAATCACACCTGTAGTTTCCAGCGGAAACTAGTTCCTTCAAAAGCCAAGGGGGGCCGGGCGCGGTGGCTCACGCCTGTAATCCTAGCACTCTGGGAGGCCGAGGTGGGTGGATCGCTCAAGGTCAGGAGTTCGAGACCAGCCTGAGCAAGAGCGAGACTCCGTCTCTACTAAAAATAGAAAAAAATTATATGGACAACTAAAAATATATATATAGAAAAATTAGCCGGGCATAGTGGCGCATGCCTGTAGTCCCAGCTACTCGGGAGGCTGAGGCAGGAGGATCGCTTGAGCCCAAGAGTTTGAGGTTGCTGTGAGCTAGGCTGACGCCATGGCACTCACTCTAGCCTGGGCAACAAAGTGAGACTCTGTCTCAAAAAAAAAAAAAAAAAGCCAAGGGGTGTGGGAAGGAACTGAGGCCTTTCAACCACCAGCACCACCTGCCATCCATGGGAGCAGCCACCTTGGAAGGGGATCTTCCAGCCCCAGCTGAGCCTTCAGATGATTGCAGCCCAGCTTCTTGGCTGCAACCTCATGGGATCGGCCACGCTGCCCAGCTAAGCCGGGCATGGTGGCACGCACCTGTAGTCCCAGCTACTTGGGAGGCTGAGGCAGGAGAATCACTTGAGCCCAGGAGTTTGAGGTTGCAGTGAGCTGTGATGACACCAGTGCACTCCAGCCTGGGCAACAGAGTGAGACTCTGTCTCAAAAAAAATAAATAAATAAATAAAGCCCTCTTGCTAAAAGCATTTAACCTGAGTCTAATCAACCTTCTAACCCACTTCCCAGTTCACATGAAATAAGGGGATAGAGAAACAGATAAAATGATACCACGAGGAAGCAATCAGACAAAGCCAGAATGTGGGACATCTATACCATAACTGGGGTGGGGGATAGGGCAGGAGGAAGATTCTTCTAGATTTAAAGAAACATAAGCACAAAATGCCATTCGTGAATTTTGACTAAATCTTGCTTTGAAAAAAAAATATTCTTAGGACAATTGGAGAAATTTGCATATGGACTGGGTATTAGATGATGTTTGCAATTATTGTTAATGTGCTTAGGTTTTATAATGCTACTACGGTTTTATATAAGGATGCTCTTATTCTTAGGAGAGGCAAGAGTAGATTATGATGATATCTGCACTACTTCTTAAGTGGTTTTATAGGAGAATAGGCTTAAGTTTTTAGGAGTAAAGTGTCACATATCTGCAGTTTACCTTCCAATGGTTCCAGAAAAAAAATGCACCCAGCCAAACACTCACACACTCACACATATATATAACAAAAGCAGAAAAATGTTAACAAGTGCCAGATCTAGATGAAGAGCATTTCAGTATTCATTGTATCACTCGTTCAATTCTTCTGTATGTTTGTAAATTTCATAATAAAAAGTTGGAAAAAAGGTTCTTTTTTTAATTGGCAAGGCTATTAAAAAAAATTAAACCTCTGAGAACAGAACACCCCATTATTCTCTTAAAAAAAAAAAAAAAAAAAAACACCTGAGCCAGGGCAGCCCTACAATGCATAATGGAACTAAAGAAATCATTAGCTAATTGAGTGACAGACTCGAGCATACGGGGGAGACTGAAAGGCGTAAGTGTGGCTGGAAAACATATACTGGAATCTTAGCTATAAATAGCAGCACAGCCACCTCACCTCTGGGGCCCTCTGGTTTCACTACAGCCACACTGACGACTCTACAAAGGCCCTTTCTCTTCCAGCATGTCTTCCTACTGCCTTTGAGGCATTGCTCAAAAATCAAGAAACCCATGGAAAAGGGGGTGTAGTGAGTCAATTTCCATATCTGGAATCCGATTTAGCACAGGATGCTTGCTAACTCCTCTGACCTCGTCGGGCCCTACACTATCTGCACTCATGCAGCTCACATTTGTGCTTTGAAAGCACCTATGATTCTAGTCACTGTGATTCCACAGGAACAAGACAGAAATCTGTGGCCCTGGGATGTTTGTCTTCTAGTTGGGAGAAAAAGACAATACACAATGAAACAAAACAGAAAATGCATCGCATCACCTGTTAGGAGGTGACAAGTGCAGTAGGAAAAGATGAAACGAGGAAGGGGGATGAATTTGGGGTGGCGAGGAAAGTGTCCCTGGGAAGGTGACAACTGAGCAAAGACTTAAAAGGCTGAGGAAGCCATGCGGGTATCTGGAGAAAGAATATTCCAGGCAGAGAGCAATGCAAGCCCAGAGGCGCTAGGTGGGTGGCACGTGCCTAGCATGTCCGGTGTGGCTGGTCAGAAGGGAGGGAAGAGAGGAGCACGGGGTGAGGGCAGTAGGACACTGGAGCCCCCCAGTGAGGCCTCGGAGCCCTTGCAAAGTCCTTGGCATTGACTCTGCATGAGATGGGCACCATGAGAGGGGAGGAAGGAAGCAGCCTGACTCCCGCTGTAGCACAACCACTCTGGCTGCAGGAGGAACAAGGGCTGCAGTAGACCATACCAGGTAGGAGGTCACTGCAATAGTCCAGGCAAGAGCAGATGGTGGCTTGGGCCAAGACAATGGCAGTGTCTTCCAGGAATGCAGCATCTAAGATGACTCCACCCTGGGCTTCTCCCCAGCACAGGTTAGGAAAGACCCCTGACTCCCACCAAGCGCATCAGCCAGACCCCACAGGCGCACCGATCTCTTGGAATCAAAGCTTTGGGCAAATCATAGGCAGGGGTAACAAAAAGTGCCTATTTGGAGCACGGCTGGAGGAAGCCAGATTCAATTAGGACCAAATAGGACATATATAATGAAAATATTCCGCTAGCAAGAGACGTAAGTTCCACAGAGACAGCCAAAGGCCCGAGCTCATGCTGTCTTCAGCAATCGGCAAATACACTTCTGCGGTTATAGGATTGCGCCCTTCTGTTCTAAGTACCAACTGGTTACTGATACCTTGTAATCCTACTTTATGGAGGTCGACAGGCAGCGGCGAGGCTGGATATGGGAATCTAGGGGAAAAGAACCCAGGAAATCATACGGACTGTGCCAGGAGAGCCCTTTGAAAGCCAGCACACCCAGAGAGACAGCCAGACACCAGGGACCTCCGATGGAAACGCACACCACCGCGCCAGAGAGGGAAAAAAAGAACCCGGGTCAGTTCCAGCCTCTAGACCTGCCCACCAGTTTACAGGAAACACAGAAGGACAGACGGACACACTGAACCATGCTTCAGGGAGACACACGGCAAAATGCAAACTATGGAGAGCTGTACAGGACACGCTGTCCAGTTTCTTCAACACCACACTGCACGGGGCAACGGGAGGAAGGAAAACCTCTGGGTTAATAGAGACTTAATCAATCTTGTTTGTGGTTCCTGACTCAAACAAACCAATGGGAAAAGACAAAAACAAAAGCTTATAAGATGAAGGGGGAAATGTTAAAACGGACTGGATAGTTGATGACATTCGACAGTTATCATTAAGTTTTTTAGGTTTGAAACTGGCATCATGGTTGTGGTTTTCGAGAGTCCTCATTTTTTAAAGATGCATACTGAAACGTTTGTGGATGAAATACGTCTGGGATTTATGTAAAATTAATCCAGTGGGGATGGGCAGGCAGTTCGTGGACAGCCACTGCGCTGGGTGCTGACACTTAGCGGTTCATTGACTATTCTTTCCACTTCTGTGTGCGCTTCACGTTTCCCGTAATAAGTTTTTTTTTTCCCAAGCCAGCATACCTAAGGCACAAACAGTGACTATAAACTAACTAAAATACTTACAAGAATTCAACATGACAAACACAGTTTGAAATACAAAAAGGTAGAAAATACACCAGCCAAGCTGTTCGGGGAATAACTCCTAACTCTCATTTTTCCTCCCTTCAAAGCCTCAGCTGTGCAAGTGGCTTCAGGTTAATAATTTCCTATTGAGAAGAGTTGGTACGTGCGACAAGGATGAGTAATATTTTTCTAAGAGTTACTTTTTCCCTTTCTTGACCTGGACCTTTTCATATGTTGTTTGCATATCGTACTAATAAATACAGATAAATAGGGCATCAGAAGTTGCCTTCCTTATGCCAACAAAGGAAAAAACTTGCCAAATCATGCTCCTATAATGCATTCTGTTATGAAATCCAGAACTCTTGCCTGGACGGCTTCACAGCAGCATATGAAAGAACTTTCTAGTTTGGCGTCTTTTATCATCACTGTCCCTCCCTGCCCCAACACCACCGCAACGTATGTGTCTGTAAACACTTACACCTTTCAAAGAAAAAATCATTTTCTGTTTTCTTTTTCTTCCTAATTCAGAATACAAATGTAAGGATTTACCTGAAAATTTGAGAAAAATGAAACGAGACGCAAAAGTAGGACACTTTTAAGGGAGACCAAGTACTTTGGGATTAAGAGTCTCCCAAGCTCAATGAAGACGTGATTGATTTGGCCTTAACAGAGCGGCTCAGTGGAACAAACCTCTTCTTCCTGCCTCCCTCTGCCCTCAATCCCATGGGCCCATCAAAGAGAGTGAAAATAAGCACAGCCTTCATTAACAGGTCCGGCCGTGTTCACGCTACACAGAACTGCAAAACACTGGTGTACAGAGGAACGGAACCAGAGGAAATTCCAGAAGGGCAGAGGGTAAACAGTCTCCTTTCCACTCCCCGGTTCCCTGTAACTCAGACGTGCGCAGGCTGGAGTCCACTCGGGTTTAAAGAGAATGTTCTTTCACATTCCCTTTGCTGCAGAGGAAGCCAGGGGCTTCCAGGATTTACTGTTATGGTGTCTCTTCGGCTTCCAACTCTAGCCAGAGCCTAACAAGAAAAAGTCTTTTCTACTAAGCTAGGATCAGGTTGTAAACACTGGAATTCTTGTTGGGGCACCAATGTTGACTCAGCTCACCCCACCTCCCCTCAGCCCCCAACACTCACACCTTGGCGGGGTCTTCCCAGAACACGGAGTGTAAGGAATAGTCTAGCTTGGCCTTGAAGCCTCTTCTCTGTGCTGCTATTGCTGGGAATCTACCCTTTATCACCTATAAATTAAACTTTTGTTTTGCTGGGGGTTGCATTAACTCTTCTAGAGAAAATAGCTTCATTTTATAAAGCCAGTTTGTAAATTTTTCTTTTTTTCTCTTTCTTGTTCATTTGTTCAAGAAACATTTACTAGGCACCCACTATCTGCCAGATACTGCTAGAAGCTAGATTGTAACAGAGAATGGAAAGAAACATAGTCCCTGCATTTAGGAACCTTACAATCAGTGAGAGAAGGGGGAGGAATTAAATAATCTCACAAAGAAATGTAAAGTTGCAACTGTGAAAAAAGGTTTTGTGCAAGCAACAAGCAGACCCATGAGTAGCCAGACACTTGGCCTGGTTGGGGCATCAGGAGAAGTTCCTAAGGAACTAACAACTCAATATGAAGTTTCAAGCAGACAGCTAGCAGCTTACAGGGAAGACCCTTCCAGGAAGGGGGAATGTCATGTGCAAAAGCCCTGTGGCACAGTGAGCTGAATGCATTCAGGAAAACTGAGCAGACATGAGCGGAGCTGGAATGGAATGTCATTCAAATGGTGGTAAGGGAGAGCTAGGTGGTGGGCAGACCTTGCGGTGCCTTGGGGTCCAGCTGTGTTAAAGAGCTTTTCTCTATGCTAAGAGCAAAAGCATGGTACGTAAGGGTTTTTAATCAAGATGTGACAAGATCAGCTTGGTGGTTTCAAAAAATCATTCTGTCTGCAGTGTGGAAAACAAGCTGGAAGGAAGTGAGGACAGATATAGGCAGAGCAGACAGGAGGCCACAGAGGGAAAATGTTGGCAACCAGTAAAGGACTAGGGTAGGAGAAGTGGAAATGAAAGAAGCGGGAAGACTTGCAAAGGTAAAAACCAAAAGAACCTGAAAACATTAGAAAAGGGGGTGGGCAAGAGGGGTGGAGGCATCAAAGACGGCTACTGGGTTGGTTTCTTTCTTTCTTTTTTTTTTTTTTTTTAGACAGAGTCTCACTCTGTTGCCCAGGCTAGAATGCCGTGGCTTTAGCCTAGCTCACAGCAACCTCAAACTCCTGGGCTCGAGCGATCCTCCTGCCTCAGCCTCCCAAGTAGCTGGGACTACAGGCACTCACCACCGCACCCGGCTAAATTTTTGTTTCTATTTTTAGTTGGTCGGCTAATTTTTTCTACTTTCAGTAGAGACAGGGACTTGCTCTTGCTCAGGCTGGTCTCAACTCCTGCCCTCAAGTGATCCTCCCGCCTTGGCCTCCCAGAATGCTATGATTACAAACATGAGCCACCATGCCCAGCCTCCTGAGTTTTTACTAATAACTCACTTAACTGGACAAATGGAGGATCTCTACACACTGAAATATAGACTACTGGGATAGGATCAAGTCTGGGGAAGAGGGGATGAGTTCAGATTCGGACATGCTGAGGTGCTTCCAATGTACGCACAGGGGATACCAAGAGAGTCATCAGACACGTGAGGATGGAGCTCTAGGCTTGTGATTCTAATCTGTGGCTCACCTGCACGCGGTGGTGACCAACAGAGAGGAGGTACAGGTGAGGATGAGATCACAGAGGAAGAGCACGGAATAGTAGGAAACTCACTTTCAACAGTCAAATAAATGAAAATGACCTTGCAAGGAGACGGAGAAGGACAGCCAGAGAGAGAGGTAGCAGGAAGATGAGGAAGGATAGGCAGGAAAGGGTGGGCTGTCAGCTTGGGTGGGGAGTCTGCCCTCAGACAGGAGGAGGCAGAGGGACAATAAGAAAGGAGAGGGTGGATTAGGCACCCGCACCCTCATTGCGGGACACGACAGATTCGCCTATCATGCTCATCCTTATTTCTCGTGATTCAGGGTCCCAGGGTCGCACAGCCAAAGCCCACGCAGCTACACATTTTTCGTTACTACAAAAAGCAGTGCATAGGCACACACGCCTCAGCGCTGGTTATTCATCTCAGTCGTCCCCGCAATAAGGTACTTACTGTACAGGGGGTCTCTCCAACTGACAGAGGAGCCCCCTTAAAACGAGATACAAAAGGCTTGTCTGTCTTGGTAAATCTGTTTGGCAAACCATAGCATATTTTCAATTTTTAAAAGAGATTTAGGGGAAATAAATACAGATGTGGGAAAGTGAAGTCTTTAGAATAAATTGTCAGTTCACATCAGCTCCTGCTGCCTTGTCATTAGAGCTCCTCGTCCCCAAGGGGGAGGGACAGCCCTCACCACGCCATCCATCTCCATCCCTGGGCCCGGCCCAGCTCCAACAGATCATCTATTCTCTGTGCCCGCAGGGAACCACAGCCACCACGCCACCCCGCCCTGTTGCCCAGTATCAAAGCCATGTTTATAAACACCTTTCACCGAACAAACCTCCTTTTAAAGGTTCTGTAGGAACCCTCCTAGAAAATTATTTTTCTCGTTAGAATTCTGCTTTTAAAAAATTCCCTTCTGAAAAACTTTTTTTAAGAAGTTACAGTTTCAGAAGTGGAAAATACTATGCTCCAATTAAGATGTGGATTAATGATTATAAAAAGTGTACAACAACAGAAAATTATGCACACTACACAATGTTAAGTCTTAAAAAATGACATTATAGAATGCATCCTATTATTAAAACCCCACATAAATAAACATATAAAGGGGCAAAGAAATAAATGAACCAGGGAAAAATGATGTTGCGTCTGAAGAGCAAGATTATGAAATAAAGGTTTTCTTTTTTCAATTTCCATTAATTGCACAGTAGATATATCTTTTTCATAACGGCCATATCAGTTAGACACCTATAGGGAAGTGTTGACAAGTGAAATGACACGATGTCTAAAATTTTCTTGCAAATACACCCCTAAGAGGTGAAGGCTGAAGACGAAGGCCAACTGGACACGTGCTGATCATCATGAAAGCTGAGCAACGGGCACAGGGTGGCTCGTTAGACTATTCTAGATACTTTTATTTATGCTTGAAATTTCCCATAATAGAAAGTTTAAAAAATATTTTCTCACTTATGCTATATAATATTGTCTTTACAATACATTCTTTGTATTATTTTGCAGCAAGTAGATACAATACACACTATTAACTTCAAAATAAAAATATGCTCATTATAAAAAAAAAATTCAAATACAGAAAGGGGAAATATGATACCTACACCACAAACACACACATTCCAAATCCCTTCCCTGTGATATCACCACATTTAGCAACTTTGTATGAAGCTGTACCTGCAAACACAGCACAAATACACATATGCAGACCACCAACTGAGGTCAACCTAGACCCAAAGTTCTGCCCTTCGATTTTTCATTTGATGCAATCTACGAAGCTTTTCAAATATATACAGAAGCGATCCACCCACTGAACAGTGTTTGGGAATTTCCCCCCTCTAAGAGACTGAATTTATGTAACACGTGTAAATAAACAATTAAGAGAGGGAGAGAAAAAGGGAGGGAGGGCAGGAGGGAGGAAAGGCACAGACACCACTTTCTCAGACGCGTGTGCCTTCCTGTCCTGTATGTAATAAACAGCACCCCCAAGCCAGGCCAGGCACCAAAGTGAAAGTCCCTCTCTGTACCCAGCAGTGGCACTGCCTTCACCACTCCTATGCTGGTGGCACTCTTACTCTGTCCAGACCACTAGACAGACCGTTGTCCTTCAAGAATAAGCCTCCTACACTAAGAAACACTCCCCGAACCCCGGTAGTCCAAAGGAAAAGGGAAAATCAAACACTGCAATGAGATAAATGAGCTTTGATCTTGACACCGGTCCAGCAGCCACAGCAACTCCCCGGGGAGAACCTGCGGAGACTGGAACGGACAATCCGGAGGGAGCCGCTCTCACGTGACTGGCGCAGAGAGAGGCCCCAACAACAGATGAAGCGTTTCAGTTTTCTTTTTGGCAAGGGGAGGGAAACAGCTCGCATCCAGGCAAGGAGCTTATTTTCCTATCACCAAGTCAAGGCCACCATGTCGTGCTGGCAACAGCTGTCAGCTTAGGACCTGAATGCGACGTGGCTGCTGAGAAACGGCAGGCACGGGTGTAAACTGCAGGCACGGGTGTAAACGGCAGGCACGGGTGCTCAAGGAGATGGCCCTGTGCAAACAATACAGTACTGCGCTAACAATGACCCGATAGGGGAGAGACGTTTCCCAAGTCTTCCTCGAGTGACTCAGCCTCTAGACCTGCACCGTCCAAAGTGGGAGCCACAAGCCTCCTGCAGCCCCTGAGCACTTGGAATGTGGCTGGGCCAGACTGAGATGTGTCATAAATCGAAAAGACACACCAGATTGGAAAGACCTGATGCCAAAGGAACAATGTAAAATATGTCATTAGTAGTTTTCTTTATATTGACAACACGTTAAAATAACACTTGGGACATGTGGACCTAAGATATATTATTAAAATTAATCTCACCTGTGTTTCTGGTTTTGTTTTTTTTTTTTTTTACTTCTTTTTAACGTGGCTACTAGTAAATTTTAAATTACATGTGTGGCTCCAATTATATTTCCACTGGACAGCACTGATCTAGCGCCTGCCTCCTCCCTGCCATCTTTGGTCACGGTCTCGCTGTTCTCTCACCCACCCTGCCTGGCTGGCCCTGGGGTCTTCTACGGCATTTGACTGCACCCAGTTCATTCCTGCCTCTAAGCTTCCCACACGCGGTTCCCTCAGCCTGGAGTACTTTCCTCCTGTTGCTCTGGGCAGTTCCTTCTCTTCCTCAGGCTACTCCCAGGAAGCCTTCCTTGATTGCCACACACATCCCATGCACAGGCTAGGCTAAGTCCCCTGTGCCATGTCACAGGGCACTCTGTACTTTCCACCAACTCCTCTGTCACAATGAGAGTAGTTTGCACCATTTGTCCGATCAACATCTGTCTGTTTTCCTCTCTAGAGCCTAAATTCCGGGAGAGCAGCAATGTTGTCTGCCTTGCTCATGCTGCTCGAAGACACTCACTGCATGAATGCGGGTAAACAAATGGCAGGCCTGTCCCCTGCTCCGGGGAAGTCTCACAAGCCTAAGAAAATGCCCTATAGAGAAAAAGGAAATTTTCTCTCACACAAAACCCTGATCCAACATGGAGAAATTCTTAAGTCTAAGAAGGAAAAAGAGAAAAGGGGGAAAAGCAAGTCCTGGCCACCTACTCTAGGCTAAAATGCAAATGCTCACAATATAGAAAACGCGGAACCGCCTCGCCTGGGATGGAATCACCCTTTGCTCGAGTACGTGTTCCCAGGGGGTGGACCAGCTTCCAAAGCCGACACCCTCACAGAACGCTCTAGAGGGGAAGGGATTCCTGACCGAAAGCTTTTCTTCTTTCTTCAACTGAGGCTTCACAAGGCAGCCCCTCAGCTGGCGACACAGGGAGCAGGTTTGTTTGAACATTCATTGCAAGGCCTGTGTGTTTACTTTTTGTGACTCCTGGCTAAAAGGACCTTTTCTTTCAAACAGCTCTCGGCTGATACTGAAGCCATGATGTGGGGCCCGGCTGTGACTTTGAGAAGTTGTGAGGGGGTGGGGGGCGCGGAGGAGGGGGTTGCTTCTGGCTTCTTCGGGAATTCCTTGAGGTCCTGGCTTGGGCATATCTGCCTGAGGTGCGGGATGATGGAAAGCAACACACAGAGAGCTTTTCAGAGACTACTAAAGACAGTTTTAAATCCCAGAGCCTGGCATCTGGTGCCAATCACGAAAACAGTAGTCACTGATGTGACTGCAGCCTGATCAGGGTGGAACGAAACAAAGGCCCGTTGCATTTGGAGGCTGGGACCCACAGCCTCCCCTGAGTGGGCACCCAGTGCTATGCTGGTCCCCCTCTCTGCCTCAGAAATGAGCCCAACATGGGCCACAAAGACCTAAGTCACGAGAAAAGACATTCATCCTCACTAATCAGAGGAAAAAGTCAATCTTTCAATGCACCTCGTGTGCTATGTGTGTGTGTGTTAGTGTTTCTGTGTTGCAAGCACAAGGTGGGGTGGTGGGCAAGCATGAGCAAAATTCACAAAATGCCTGCCCCTCTGGAACTTACATTCCAGTTTTGGAGGACAATAAATGAGAAGAATATGGAGATGACTGCCAAAAAAAAAAAAATAAAGCAGAGAAAGGAAATAGGGAATGTCGGGGAGGGGTAGCCACAAATGAGGCAGCTTTGCCCGGGCCATGGTATATTATATAGTACATATGATTCCTTTTCTATGAAATGTCGAGAAAAGGCAAATCTTTAAAGACAGGAGATTCATGGTTGCCAGGGCTGGGGTGGGAATGGGAACTAACTGTAAACTGGCACAGGGATCCTGTCGAGGTGATAGAAAAGTTCGTGGTGATGATGATACAACTCAGTAATTTGGTTTTTTAATTCATCGAATTGTATACTTTTTTAAAAGGCAGCGTGATCAAGGAAGGCCTCACTGAGGTGACATCTGAGTAGACCGGAAGAGGAGAGTGTTTCAGGAAGGCGGTGAGACCAGTGCAAAGGCCCTGAGGCTCCAGGAGAGGGAAGATGTCTGGAGACGGGGGCGGGGGGGGGGGGAATGGCTGAGATGAAGTAACAGGGGTGACGGGAAGATCAGGAAGGGCCTTCTTGGTCAGAGGGAAGGACTGGAGTTTTTCCTCTGAGTGAGAAGGGAATCCACTGGAGGAGTCTGACTTACAGTTTGAATTATTCTGGTGGGGTCAAAAACATATCGTAGGGAGGCAAAGGCAGATGCAAGGAGACCCATTAAGAGGCCTTTGCAGTTGAGAAGTGACAGTGACCTGGACATGGGTGACAGCAGCAGTCACAGTGAGAGATGGTCAGAGCCCAGAATATGTCTTCAGGGTAATGCGGACAGGAGGTACCAACAATGGACTGGAAGGCAGTTGTGTTGAAAAGTGAAGTCGAGCAAGGATGTTAGCCGGAACAACACAGAGTGGAAAGCTGCAGGAGGCGGGTGGTGCAGACTTGAACACGCTCATCGGAGGATGCTACCTAGATGGAAATACCGTCTCCAGTTGCCAGGAGAGAGGCCCAGGCTGCCAGTCTTAGGTGCACAGACTAAAGCCACAAGGCTGGATGTGCTCGTGAAGGGAAGGGGTACAAATTCACAACTGGACACAGGACTAAGCCGACACAAGGGCACCCCAGTGCTTAGAGACTGGCGAGGAGGAAAACCAGCAAGTGAGACAGAATAACAGTGACCAAAGAAAGAGACAGAAAACCAACAAAGCGTGGTGTCCTGAAAACCAAGGCGAGAAACATGTCAAGGAAGAGGGATCAATGAGTTGCGTTCAGTCTGTGAGGCACGTGACTTGAGCAGGAGAGCTGGCATGGCGACACAGAGGTCACTGCAACCTTGGTGCAAGCAACTGGAGCAGAGCAGCAGGGCAAAAACCCAAGTGGAGGCTCCTCAAGAAGAAAAGGGAGAGGAGAAATGAAAAGAAATGCCAATTAAAACAACGAAGAGAAACTGCTTTGGCCTAATAGACTGCCAGAGGTTAAAAAGATAATATAATACCTAGTGCTATTGGAGGTACGGGGAAACAGGTACGTGTGCACACTCACAGTGGGTGTGTAAATTGGTTTAGACTTTGTGGTGGGCACAGGTAGCAGGCACCAAAACCGTGAAAAGCTGGGTGTCAGTGGGGAAAGGAAAGGGAGGATAAAAAAATTTTTTTAATATTACAAAATTTTTTTTTTTAACTTGAAGTGTGCCTGCTTCTGACCGAGCAATCGTATGCCTGGGAATTTACCCTAGGGGAGAAAATGGATAGAAGCACAAAGATATTTTTACAAGAATTAACAAAAGTGCTGCTTAAAATAGTAAAAAAGTACAAATAAACTATAAAAGATTGGTTAAACTGTAGGTGCATTCATAAAAAAAAAAAACCCACAAACCATTATTGCAGCCATTTAAAACTGGTCTAGTTTCATTGACATGGAAAAAATTGGATGGAAAAAAAGCAAGGTGCAAAGCAATACGTATAATGAGTTTCCATTTTGGGAAAAAAAAAAAGGCACAAATACACACATACAATACAACTCCTACTATACAAACTTGGGCAAGTTACACCACATCTCTCAGCCTTCGGTTCCTCATCAAAGGGAATTGTAATATGATCTACCTTATAGGCATGGAAGATTAAATGAGTTTATGCATATGTACAGAGAGACAAAATTCAGAACAATGCCTGACATATACTAAGCACTCAGAATATTTTTGTCCCTTTATTTTAACAATATGCATGGAATAATAATAATTGGAATACTACTACTATTTGTAATTTTAGGAGCATGTATTGCTATGGTAAACTACACATGACAAAATTTTACATTGCTTTTTTAATCAGAAAAAACATCAATGATAATTTTGAATTTCGGGAGCAAGAAAAAAACTTTTCAGAATCTAGTATTACCATTAGCATTCCAAAAGATTGGAATAACTAGGTCTTCGTGGTTTACCAGGTTTATAAAAATGACTAACTGGCTATGCAGGACTGGTTTAGCCATTTCTGCATGAGGTCTGTTCAAGGCACTGGGGTTTGTAGCTAAGACAGTATCTTCCCTACCAGCTTACAGGACTGTCACATGCTGCCTTTCACTTTCGTCCCTTGCCCACCTCCTCCTCAGCTAAAGAATGGTGAACAATTTTTTAAATTTAAATTTAAAATTGTTTTTAACTGAAGAGCAATTTTTTTTTTTTTTTTTTTTTTGAGACAGAGTCTCACTTTGTTGCCCAGGCTAAAGTGAGTGCCGTGGCGTCAGCCTAGCTCACAGCAACCTCAAACTCCTGGGCCCAACCGATCCTCCTGCCTCAGCCTCCCGAGTAGCTGGGACTACAGGCATGCACCACCATGCCCGGCTAATTTTTTCTATATATATTTTTAGCTGTCCATATAATTTCTTTCTATTTTTAGTAGAGATGGGGTCTCGCTCTTGCTCAGGCTGGTCTCGAACTCCTGAGCTCAAACGATCCGCCCACCTCGGCCTCCCAGAGTGCTAGGATTACAGGTGTGAGCCACCGCGCCCGGCCTGAAGAGCAATTTTTTAAAAAAATTTTCTCTCTTCTCCTTCTGACTCAAGTTCTAAGGTTCAGCGATTTTATTTATCTTTCAGTTGAAAAACTGGAAAAACAGTGCTGTGTTTACTTTAAAATAAATGCATGCACTGTCTGTCAAGACCCACGGCCCACCCACCAGAACACTCCATCCTTGCAGAGGAGCAAGGGAGGAGGCCCACCGCCCATGACTGGCCTATCTGTTCTTGGAACTTTAAGTGCCATAATAATCCTTCGCTTAAACGATTTTTAAATAAATAGGGAGCTGTTCTCTTTCTCCTTTTCTTTCTGTTTTTAAATCTGGGAGACACACATGGGGAAAGAAAAGAGGCATACATACAAAATAGAGAGTAAAATGTAGGGAGCTTTTCAAAGCCTACTTCATTTCTCGCATGGTATCATGTGCAACAATTCTCAGGTTCTCAAATCGCCTTCTATGCATGATAGATCTGAGGGAATGAGTCAATGTATGGATGATGCTGAGAGCCAGGGTTCTCATGGGGGACGGAGGAAGGTTAGGAAGCACCCTGCAGGGCTGAATTGGAATTGGAGGTTTCAGTACGAACTCATGGTGTTTACCATATAGATAACAGAAAAAGATATTTATGTGTCTATGTGTAAGTATAATGGGAGTGTGTGTGTGTATGTGTGCGTGTGTGTGTTTGTGCCTGTGCATATATTTAAATCTGCCAGGAAGGCCGGGTGCAGTGGCTCACACCTGTCATCCTAGCAATTTGGGAAGCTGAGGCAGGAGGATTGTTTGAGGTCAAGAGTTCAAGACCAGCCTGAGCAAGAGTGAGACCTCCCACCCCATCTCTACTAAAAATAGAAAAAATTAGCCAGACAACTAAAAATAGAAAAAATTAGCCAGGTGTGGTAGCACATGCCTGTAGTCCCAGCTACTCGGGAGGCTGAGGCAGGAGGACTGCTTGAGCCCAGGAGTTTGAGGTCGCTGTGAACTAGGCTGATGCCATGGTACTCTAGCCTGGGCAACAGATCGAGACTCCGTCTCAATAAATAAATAAATAAATAAAATCTGCCAGGAAAAATGAAGTCCGATGAGCCAAGAAAGTTCTGAAGAAGAACAGTGAGACCACACACGTGCAACCGAATGTCCACACTCCCTATGATGAAAACAGTGAAAATGGGTAAAACCCAGTAGGAAAAATACAACTAGATCCCTACCCTACACCATAAAGCAAAATGAACTGCAGAGATTCAAGGGTTTAACGTTTAAAGAACAAAATAATGAAAAACACCACTCGCATTGATGTAAAGAAGTTTATATGACTTTATTTTTTCCCTGAGTGGTTACCTTAATGGTTCTCAAACAAGCAGGTACTCAAATATCCTGGAGGGTTTGTTAAAACACAGATTGCCGGGCCCTACCCTCAAAGTTTCTGATTCTGCAGGTCTGGGGTAGCTCCCAAGAATCGACATTTCTGACATGTTCCCAGAAGACACCTGTGCTGCTGATCTCAGGATCACACTTTGAAAATCACTGGGTTAGCTGATGGTCTCAATGCCTGTGTTGGCCTTTCTTTTTTGATTTTAAATGCCACCTTCTTCATATATTAAATCCTATCTATATTGGAGTATGTTGGGACAAAAATATATGAGGGGGACATGTCAAAAGGCTATAGGAGCAAGCTTAAAGAGGCACCCACTGGCCAAGCCAGGGATAATTTGAACATCAAATTAACAGCAGAAATAAATTATAACCCATGGAAATAAGAATCCATGAGTTGAGATTAGTAATAAATACCTACATACATCCATACAGGAAAAGGGAAAGCTCTTCCTTGCAGTATTATACCAACTAATAAATGTATTAATAGAAGGAATGATGAAATTAGAAAAAAAGGTATAACGATCACAGTAAAATCTTTATTGGCTGCAAAAACTAGTAGGTGAAGGTGTGACGAGGAACAGATATATGTACATACACAGTCTCAAAATATCTCCCCATAAATTACTTTTTAATTGTAAACAGAATATAGTAATTTTGCAGTGGAAAAACCTGGTAGACAGCACCTCAATCAAATGACCAAAGTTAATGTCATCAATGATAAAACAAGCTGAGTCACGCGCTTCCTGATATGATGCACTCAGAAAGAAACAACATCACTTCTGGGATATTTCTGCTAAGAATGCACACCATGAATCTAACCACAGAGGAAACAGCAGATAACCCCAAATGGAGGGGATTCTACAAAAAATGGCCTGTATTCTTCAACAATGACAATGTCACGAAAGGAAAAAAACTGCCTGAGGAACTGATCCAGATGTGAGGAGACAAGACATCTCCATGCGACGCATCCTCTTGCGTGAGATCCCGGACTGTGACAACTGCAACATCTGAACTGGGTAACAACATTGTAAAAATGTGAAATTTCTTGGTTTGATTAATTGTACCACAGTTATGTAAGAGATTATTCTTCTAGGAAACAGACACTTAAGTATTCAGGGATAAAGAAACACCAGATTTGTAATTTACTCTAAAGTGGCTCAGAAAATATTTATGCATGTGTCCATATTAATAGATGGAGACAAGGTAAAAGCAAATGTATCAAAATATTAACAGCTAGGGAAAGGACATAGGGAAGTTCTTTGTTCTATTCTTTCAACTCTTCTCTGAATTTGATGTTTTGGGGGAAAAAAAAAATCTACTTCACATTACATTCCCCTCCTTGAAAGTAGGAAAATCTGGTAATGCCAAAGTCTGTAGCGTTGACAGGGCTACAGGAGGAAATGAGTCTTGGATTCTACCTGCTACCAGTTTAGAGTAAAATTAAGATCCTCCAGTGGGTGAGTACCGAGGAAACACATGCTGATAACTACTAAAGTTGGGTGATATGGCCATGACGCTTGAAAATTCCTCTAATAAAAAGGTATTAAAAAAAATCAATAGGCAACCTTCTACAGAGAGATGACCAGAACTATCTTTAAGAGCCAAACCAGCACTTTTGGTCAAGTCCTCTTTGCAGCCATAGCCAGGTCAATGTCCCGCAGAAAGTCAGCCAAAGTTGACCATATGCAACTGTGGTACTTGAGTAAAAGCCTCCATCACAGCATCCCTCTGCCAAGCGGAGGCATGAAACAGCCAGCTGAGTTTCCCGATCAACTTCCAAGTCTACCCGGTGGAAACAGGCGAGCAAATGAAAGAACAAATTATGTCTGTGGAAGAAAAGAACGCCAGGTAGGGCAGCCACTGCCCATCGGGTCCTTTCCCAGGGAAAGCTGTTGCAGGAAGACCAAGCCACGGTGAGCAGAGTTACCTAACATGCTGTGACCCACTTACCCTACATGACTGTACTCATGCTTAGACACCACTCTGGAAACACCTCCAGCCCAGCGGCTCCTCACGAAGCGCAGGGGCCAGGACCGTGGAGCTGAAACGTCTCATTTTAAGGACAGCCTCCCCACTCCACCCCCCTCCAAAGCTTGGGCATTTGTCCAGTCTTAGAATTCTCTCCGGGAACAATCTCAGGACTGCCTCCCCTTTGGGCAAGAAGGTCTCACATCAGCAAACAGGGTCTCTGACATCCCTATCTGAGATTCAGACCTCCCAGTCTTTGGGAAGAAAGGCATCAGAGGAGACAGAACAACTACTACTAGTAGCTACATAGTTCTTCCATGTGTCAGGTACTGTTATTAGCTCATTTGCTCTCAAAACAACATTCTACAGATAAGAAAACAGAAGCACACAGAGGTTAAGTGACTGCCCAACGTCACAAAGCTGGTGGAACCAGGACTCAAATCCAGGTGGTCTAACTCTGGAGCCTGCATGCTCTTAACCACTTCTCCACATGACAGATTAGCAACCACCAGAAATAGCCTTGCTCTAAATAGAAGGCTTTATGAAACGTGGCTGGACTGTCATGTATACAGGCTATGCCACTGTCATCCTAGAAGACTTGTTTTTCTAAGAAAAAGCAGCCCACTGCCCTGTTGCCACCCGTATTTTCCATGACGTGCTGATCCGACATGCCTACGACCCAACCCAGCCACGTGCACAATGTGCTCTGGCTGGTGCCAGCAAGAGCAGTAAGAGCTGCAACCAATACCACAAGCAACATAACCACTGGAAAACATAGAGAAATATCCTCTTAAATAACTCTGGGCTCAAAGAAAAACTCACAATAGTAATTACAAACAACAAGCAGAACACAGCAAAATGTATGGGATGGCAAATTGGTACAACACTAGAAAACTGACGGTATCTACTACAGCTAAACAGACACCCACCCTACAAACACTAGGTACTCATGGAATCAATAGAAATGCATGTATATGTCCTTCAAAATATGTGTCCTAAGAATATGTATAGCAGCTTTGTTCAGGATGGCCAAAAACTAGAAACAACCCAAATGTTCACCAATGGGAGAACGGACAAAAAAGTTGTGGCATATTCGTATAAAAGAACAAAACTATTGACACACACGAAAACACAGATGAATCTCAAAGATAATAAATAATAAGGCAGGCACACGAAAACATACTGCATGTTCTCATTGATATCAAATTCAAGAATAGGCAAAGCTAACCCATACTGACAGAAGTTAGAGCAGTGATTATCTCAGGGTGGGCGGAGGGGATGTTAACTGGAGGGGACGTGGGGAGCTTTCTGGGGATACTAGAAATGTTCTATATCTTGATCTGAGTGATGATGACACAGATATGAACAATGTAAATATTCAAGCTGTAACACTTAACATTTGTGCACTGTACTTTGAAAGAAAAAAAATGTGACTACCCAAAGTAAAAACTAGAAGACAAGTTCAAAGCAAGAATGTTTTCATGGCCGGGTGCGGTGGCTCACGCCTGTAATCCTAGCACTCTGGGAGGCCGAGGTGGGCGGATCGTTTGAGCTCAGGAGTTCGAGACCAGCCTGAGCAAGAGCGAGACCCCATCTCTACTAAAAATAGAAAGAAATTATATGGACAGCTAAAAATATATATACAAAAAATTAGCCGGGCATGGTGGCACATGCCTGTAGTCCCAGCTACTCGGGAGGCTGAGACAGGAGGATCCCTTGAGCCCAGGAGTTTGAGGTTGCTGTGAGCTAGGCTGACGCCACGGCACTCACTCTAGCCTGGGCAACAGAGTGAGACTCTGTCTCAAAAAAAAAAAAAAAAAAAAAAAGAATGTTTTCATGACGAAACAAGAAGGGATAAAAATAAATACAGTAAGCTTTCAACTCCAAAAGCTATAAACTGACTGACTGACCGACCAAATAAATAAATACATCAGATCTAGGGCAAATATAGGAAAAAAGTTAATAAAATTAAAAGCAAAAATTAGTATTTGAAAATATGGCATAATTGACAAATCCAAGAACATGTTCTATAAAAAGTAAATTAAAAACTAAAAATTAAAAGCAAAAATGTATCGCTTCTTGGACTTTTGGCTAATCAACTGTAAAAACAAAAATGTTTAAGCTAGTCAAGAAAAAAATTGGGAAAACCCACACGTATAAAAAATTTAAATAAAAATTATAAACATTTTTTAAAAGGAGAGTGGCTCTTTAAAATCCTTATTCTAATAAATTTAAAAATCTCATGAAACGATTTTCTCAGAAAAAAATGAATTAACAAAATTGACCAAGATGAATCAGAAAAGCTGAACAAACCAATAATTATGGTGGGAAAAACTGAAAAAGTCATCAAAGAATTATTTCAAAGAAAGACGCCAGACCCAGTTGGTTTTATG
Source organism: Eulemur rufifrons (assembly GCF_041146395.1). Lineage (NCBI taxonomy): Eukaryota > Metazoa > Chordata > Mammalia > Primates > Lemuridae > Eulemur > Eulemur rufifrons. The sequence continues at coordinate 12,963,239 of NC_091005.1, read as the reverse complement.
GGTGAACTCTTTCCTGCACTCATGGAACAGATAATTCCCATGTTATAGAGTCCGTTCCCAAAGTGGGAAAGAGTTTCAATTTACTTTATAAAATTAGGTTGGCCTTGATTCCAAAACTGACAAAAATAGACCAAAACTACAGACAAATCTCACTGATGAAGAGAGATGGAAAACTCCTTCCCACAAAAAACATTAACAAACGATTCTAACAAAATTTCCAAGTAATAATCTACCTTGAGTAATTAGGTAGGCATATTCTAGAAATTCTAAGATTGTTACTATTAGGAAATTAATAGAATAAATTAAAGAAGAAAAATCATGTAAATCATTTCAACTGCTGCTTAAAAGGTATTTGACAAAAAGTCAACACCTTTCCTGATTTTTTTTCAAAAAACACCAAGGATTAATAAAGCAAAAAGATGGGTTATCAACACCCAGCCTTATACCTAGAGGTAAATTACTGAGTTACTAGAAGCATTGCTCCAACACCATTAAAACAAAAAGTTATACACAAAGCAACTAACAAGAAAAATAAGTAGCCAGGCATGGTGGCTCACGCCTCTAATCCTAACACTCTGGAAGGCTGAGGTGGGAGGATCACTGGAGCTCAGGAGTTAGAGACCAGCCTAAGCAAGAGTGAGACTCCATCTCTACAAAGAAAAAAATATATATATTAAAAAAAAAAAAAAGAAAAGAAAAATAAGAATAATTATCTCTTAGGATGAGCAAAATTATCAGTATTAGAACCCACATAAATGTCAACCAAAAAACCCAAAAGAAAAACTGTACAAAAGAATTTAATAAGCTTGACTGATTACAAAAGAAAACGTGGAAACTAACAGCCATCTACCAACAATTCTGAGTTAGAAGACAGACTAGGAAAAGACCCCAATGAAATTAATATCAAAACTTTTTAAGAATTAAAATAGAGTCTACCTAAAGATAACTTCAAAAATTATTTGAGCCAGTCTCGGTGGCTCACGCCTGTAATCTTAGCATTCTGGGAGGCCAAGGCGGGTAGATCGTTTGAGCTCAGGAGTTCGTTTGAGCTCAGGAGTTTGAGACCAGCCTGAGCAAGAGTGAGATCCCCGTCTCTACTAAAAGAAAAATAGAAAGAAATTAGCTGGAAAACTAAAAATATATAGAAAAAATTAGCCAGGCATGGTGACACCTGCCTGTATTCCCAGTCCCAACTCGGGAGGCTGAGGCAGGAGGACTGCTTGAGCCCAGGAGTTTGAGGTTGCTGTGAGCTAGGCTGATGCCACAGCACTCTAGCCTGGGCAAGAGAGTGAGACTCTGTCACAAAAAAAAAAAAAAAAAAAAAATTATTTGCGTGCATTTAGGGACATTCCATGTTCCTGGACAGGAAGATTCAGTACGGAAATTCTCCATTAAATTAGCTTTGCATACAACAGGATTTTAATAAAACCTCAAGAGATTTTTCTGGGGGCTGTGGAGGATAAGAAGAGGAGAGAACCTGAAAAAATAATTTAAAGTTCATTTGATGATGTCATATGTGCAAAGAAAAGAGGCAAGAAGATTTCAGGAAAAAAAAACAAAAACCTGAATTACCAGACATTAAAATATAACGGTACAATAGCTAAGACAGAGTGATTTGGAAAGGTCAATAAAACAATGGATGAAATGGAAAATCACTAAATAGGCCCAAGTATATACATGTTTTTAATATATGCTTAAAGTAGCAACTTAAATCATTGGGGAAATAGATGGATTATTCAATAAGTAGAACTAAAGCAATCAGTTAGCTACTACAGAAGAAAATAAATTAGATCCCTAGGCGTATTCTACCCTAAAATAAATTCATTTAGATGAAGAATTAAATGTGCAAAAGTAAAATCACAAAGAACTAGGAAAAAACAGAGGTGACTGCATTTGCCTGATCTCAGAATGGGGAATGCCTCTCAAAGCATGAAAGAAAACATGGAAAACATAAACGGTGACAGGTCGGACTACAAAAAGTTTAAAACATATGTTTGGAAAAAGGACAAAAAAAAAAAACTACAAAGTTAAAATGGAAATGAAAAACTGGAAAAACATTTACAAGTTATAGGACAAAGAATGAAAGTCTTAACATATAAACAGCGCTTCCAAAATCAAGAGAGAAAAACACACACTGCAGTATAATGAGCAAAGGACAGGCAATAAACACATTTTTAAATCATCCACTATCCTTCTACAAATCACGGCATTAAAAAAAAGTGGGGTGGAGGTAGGGGGTTCTCAGAGACTTAACAATCACAGACGCAATGAGTAAGTATTCCCAAATCCAGGTTCAAGCAAAGCAATTGTAAAACGACACCTTGGAGACGAATGGTGAAACTGAACACGAACTAGGTATCAGGTATAATAAAGAATTCATGTCAACATTGCTAGGCGTGACAATGGTATGGTAATTACGTAAGAAAATGTCCTTTTTTTAATGAGACGCATGCTGAAGAATCTAGGATAAAATGTCAGGACATCTATAATTTACTTTAAAATACTTCAGCCTTATTGAGAAACCAGAACAGAGCAAAAAAATAATAAAGAAATTAAAAAAAAATACTTCAGCCAAAAAAGAATAGGTGACACAAATCTGGCATAATGTTAATAATTATCAAATAGGAAAAAAAAAAATCCTTTTTTTTTTTTTTTTTGACAAATAATATCCAATATATGCCAAGGTACAACAGAAATTTCAGCCACTGTGGACAGGAGGGCAAAATTACAACAGATTTCACGGGACTGGAGGCATTTCAGATTTCAGATTTTTTCAGATTTGGGAATATTTGCATATACTTAACGAGATATTTTAGGGATGGGACCCAAGTCTAAACACAGAATTCATTTATGCTGTTCATGTATGATCTCAATTTGGTTTCTCTGACATCATAAATATTGATATATGTCTACATACAGGGAAAAAATTTCAAAAGAGCATTCACCAAAATGTTACCGATATCCTGAGTATTCTTGAGGGAAATTCATTTATGCTTCATATACACCTTATACACATAGCCTGAAGGTTATGCAATGGTTTTAATCATTTTGTGTACGAAACAAAGCTTTCGTACAGTGAATCATCAAAAAACAACAGTGTCAAATGTGGAATTTTCCACTTGTGGCATCCTGTCAGCACTCAAAAAGTCTCAATTTTGGAGCATTTCAGATCTTGGATTTTCAGATCAGGGATGCTCAACCTGGAGAACTTTCTGAAGGATAACCTGGCAACATGTGTCAAAACCCTCGAAAAATGTCCATGTTCAGTAAGTTATCCCAAGTAAATTCTCAGCAATGAGCACAAAGATTTATAAGCTTGTAAGTTTATCACAGCATTATTTATGACTGTGAAATACTGAAAATACCCAAATGTTCAACCTTAAATTTTCACACAGCTGTATGACAGACTTCAGGCAGTCATGAAAAACTGAATTTTAGGCCAGGCACGGTGGGTCACTGTAATCCTAGCACTCTGGGAGGCCAAGGTGGAAGGATCTCTGGAGGTCAAGAGTTCGAGACCAGCCTGAGCAAGAGCAAGACCCTGTTTCTACTAAAAAAATAGAAAGAAATTAGCTGGACAACTAAAAATACATAGAAAAAATTAGCGAGGCATGGTGGTGCATGCCTGTAGTCCCAGCTACCCGGGAGGCTGAGGCAGAAGGATTGCTTAAGCCCAGGAGTTTGAGGTTGCTGTGAGCTAGGCTAACGCTACAGCACTCTAGCCTGGGCAACAGAGTGAGACTCTGTCACAAAAAAAAAAAAAAAAAACCTGAATTTTAGAAGAAATTAAAGCTATATTAATAAATTTTATGGTGCACTAGCTATAAAAAAAAACAGCATGGCAGTTCCTTTAAAAATTAAAAGTTGACAGCCTGAGCAAGAGTGAGACCCCATCTTTACTAAAAACAGAAAAATTAGCCGGGTGTGGTGTCCCAGCTACTCAGGAGGCTGAGGCAGGAGCATCACTTAAGCCCAGGAGTTCAAGGCTGTCATTTGCTATGATCGCACCTGAGAATAGCCACTGCTCTCCAGCCTATGCAACACAGGGAGACTCTGTCTCTTAAAAAAAATTAAAAAACAGAATTATCATATAACCCAGCATCCCACTTCTAGGTACGTACCATGACAGCAGGGACTCAAAGAGATATTTGTATATCCATGTTCATAGCAGCATTATTAATATCCAAAAGGTAAGAAACAACCCCAAGTGTCCATTGACAGATGAATAAATATAAGGTGCTATTATTCATACAATGGAATATTATTCAGCTTTAAAAAAAGAAGGAAATTCTCACACATGGTACAACAGGAATAAGCCTTGAGGACATCATGCTTAGTCAAATAAGCCAGTCACAAAAGGACAAATACTGTACGATTCCATTTATATGAAGTACCTACAACAGTTAAATTCACACATAGCCAGGCATGGTGGCACATGCCTATAGTCCCAGCTACTTGGAAGGCTAAGGCAGAAGGATCACTTGAGGCCAGGAGTTCAAGTCCAGCCTGGGCAACATAGCAAGACCCTGTCTCAACTTTTTAAAATATTTTTTAAGAAGTTCATAGAGATAAAAAGTAGAATGGTGGCTGCCAGGGGCTGGAGGGAGAGGAGAATGGGGAATTATTGTTTAATGGGTACAAAGTTTCAGTTGTACAAGATGAAAAGAATCCTGAGGATGGATGGTGGTGAGGGTTGCACAAGATCGATGTACTTAAACCACTGAACTGTACGCTTGGCCCGGCGCGGTGGCTCACGCCTGTAATCCTAGCACTCTGGGAGGCCAAGATGGGAGGATTGCTTGAGCCCGGGAGTTCGAGACCAGCCTGAGCAAGAACAAGACCTGTCTCTACTGAAAAAAAAAAAAACAGAAAAATTAGGCAGACGTCTTGGTGCACACCTGTAGTCCTAGCTACAGGACGGCTGAGGCAGGAGGCTGAGGCAGGAGGATCACTTGAACCCAGGAGTTTGAGGTTGCTGTGAGCTGTGATGACGCCACTGTACTCTACCCAGGGTAACAGAGTAAGACTCTGTCTCAAAAAAAAAAAAGAATTGTATGCTTAAAATGATTAAGATAATAAATCTGATGTTATGTGTATTTTATCACAATTAAAAACAAATAAAGATATACTGATACATTTCAAAGAGAAAAGAAAGGCATGTTGCAAAACAGTATGTTCATGTCTGCTCTCAACTTAGGTTTCCCTGACATCATAAATACTGATATATGTCTACACACAGGGAAAAAAAGCTCCTCAAAATGTTATCAATACCTACTGAATATTCTTCAGGGAAAAAAATGTTAACAATAATTATCACTAGGTGCTGCGCTGATGGGTAAATTTGTTTTCTTTGTGTACCTGTGTGCTTTTCTGTAATTTCTAATTTCTATAATTACTTTTGTTAATCAAAAGCCAGAGTATGTTAACTGGACAAAGAAAGAAGGAAAAACGCCCTCAGACTGGGTGCGGCATTCTAACGTGAGAACATCCACAACTGTATTTCCACATCACATAATAAATATGATTCTCTTTGATAATCAAATTATATAAAAGGCAGGCTAGGGGTTTGGGAAAATAAAGACCAACTCAGAAGACAAACCATCAGGAAGTTCCCTGCCAAATTAAAATAGAGGCATATCCCTGGTTTTGAACAATTCCTCAGGCCAGAGTGAGTTCTGCACATCTCTGTGTGCCCAGCAGAAAGGAAAAGACCGGAGGAGATTCAAACACCTTCCAAGTGGCCCATCGCTTGAAAAAACAGGCTCAGAAAGAAAAGATGTTAAGCCAATGCAAGGCTCTCCCTGGGACTCGACCCTCCCTGCCCCCATACCTCTCTTAAGCTAAATCCACTTTCAGAAAATATTTTCTAGACAGCAGACATCAAGAGTAAAAGGAGCCTTTCTTTCTGTGGCATTCGCTCGCCGCATATGGTACTGCTCTGAATAGAGGCTTTATGAGGAAGGGTCCAAATACCACAGCCACGGGTTACGCCGCTGACCACAAACAGCAATAAATAGATGTGTGGATTTATACGTCCAAGCAGCACAGGCACCCTGGATAATTAAAATGGAGCTTCCATCACATTCCAATATCCAGTGAATGTTTACTGAGCGCCTACTAAGTGCAGGACACCATTTGTAACACTGTCCCAGAGAGACACACATGTGCACATACACACACAGTTCCTTTGTTCTGTTCTGGGGCTCAGACTAGAAGAGCAATGATTTAGGCTGGAGGCATTTGACAGTTTCAGTCAACATATCGCACATCATCTCCTGGGTTGGGAAGAGGAACAGGCAGAGGGAAAGTTCCTCCCAACCTCCCCCAGGAAGGATCAGAGGGAACACAGCGCTGCAGCCCACCACAGAGGCCCTGGACAAAGGGGCTGAGCTCTGCAGTGGAGGCAGAGGAGCTCTCAGCCTTCCTACAACTCCACAGCCAGCATCCAAGGGGGGCAGAGCCACCACAGCCCCTGGTCCCGGGGCAAATGCATCACCAGGTATATCTGCCAGGTCCTCCCCATGCCCAGCAATGACTCCCGCCAGCACCCCCTTCATCATACTTACTTTTGCCCCCATTGTTCTTCAGGATGTTGGAGAGGTTGACAGAGGCGGTGCCTAGCAGCTCATTTCTCAAGGTGTGGCAGCTCCAGACCTTCAAATCTAAATGACTCTGGGCCGTGACATTCCTGGAAAACAAGTACTTGATTCATCACATCCAGGCAGAGCGGTCATTCCTATAACTTAGAAGAAAACAGCTAATCTACACTGCTGACATCGTGGCGGCAGAACCAAAACAGGAAGACACCCACATGTACCCTTTCCCTCCGCAAAGCTGACCCTGTAACCCTCTAGCTAACAATGGACGCTCTATGAGCTCAGTGATATAGGAACACCTACAGCGAGGCCCCTTGGGTACCACAGGCAGAAGAGGCTGGGGCTCCACACGCACACTGTGTCTTCCACTGCCCCCTCGGAGCACCCTCTCGCCTTTCCCCAGCTTCCTGCAACCAAAAAAGAAGGGACTGGCTCTTACAAGATGATGATCTCATTCCAGAGAAGCTCAGAGCTCCCAATGCGCTTCCCAGTCTTCTTGGTCTCACCGGGGAGCCCGTCCACCGCCACCTCCACGTAGGAGTTAATTCGAGGTTGACGATTGTGCACCTTGGGCTTTGCTGACACCACTGGACGGACGGGAAAGAAAGAAAAAGTCAGAGGAATCAGAGGGTTTCCAGATGCCCCCCTGTGGCAGATGTTCTGGCTCTTTCTGGTTGTTTCTTTGAAAAAAAATTAACTTTGTTTTGTCCTGATTCTAAAAACTTTTAAGTTTTTTCTCTTCTCTCCATCTCCTCTCTCCAAAAACTTTTTAAAGAAATATGAGTATATAAAAAAAATATGAAGTGTAAGAAAAAAATCACTCCTAACCTGAAACCATTGGGATAATTACTGTTAATTATTACCAATTTATCACTGGTAAATCTCCTTTCAGACGTTCAACTTTCATTTCCTCAATTCTTTAAAAATTCTTCTCCCCCCAAAATCCATCTTAAATGACTGCAATCTAAGCCTATAGTATGGATATGTTAACTATTCTTTCATTGTTAGAAAGAGTGCTTATAATTTTTTTGCTCTGGGAAAATTACCCTGAATGTATACATTTGCATGCATTTCTTGAATATTCCTCCAAATGATATAAACATTTTTAAAAGTTCTTAAAACTGCTTAATTCCTTTCCAAAAAAGGTAAACCCAAGCTGCCTCCCATTAGTAAACTGGAATAGATCCACTTCACCAAACACTGCAGAGCGCTGAATACTCTCTTATTTCACTTTTTGCAAATCACACAGGTAAAAATAAACTAGTATAAAGAGAATAGCTAAGATTTAATGAGCGCTTAATACAGATACTATGCCATGTACACATTACCTACCTGACTTCTAACAACAGACCCATGAGGCAGGGAATATATTATCACCCCTGGCTTACCAGGGAGGAAACAGGCTTGAGAAGCAAGGTCCAGGCTACCTCACCAAGGAGCTACAAGCCACAGTGTGCACCCAGCCAGCCCAACTCCACACCACGCTGCGTGTCGCTATCAAACTTTGCTTATTTGTTCTATTGCTGTTCTTCTATTACTAGGGAGGTTGAATATGTTTTCCATGTGCTTGCTAGCGAACTGCATTTCCTCTTCGGCTCCTAGCCTTCATGTGGTGGCATTTTCCAAGTTACTTTGGGCCCAGCAAGCCAAAGACACACAGAGCACAAAGCTAAGCAAGGACTACACCCGAGAGTTAGGCAAGTATCCTCATGTCACGTGTATTACCTATAGTGGAAATTCCAGGTCCCAGGAAGAAACACATCTAGACATCCCCTTTTGACCCATGTCCCAAATCCAAGGATGATGTCCCTTGCCCATAATGGCAAGACTACTCTAGCCTGAGCTCCCCTCTGTTGGATATCAGCAAACCTCTCCCTCCCAGGCCCTTCCCACAGTCCTATCATGGCCCGCAACTAGGCAAAGATCAAATCCACCTCCAGATTGTTTTTTTCTAACAACTATCTTCCCAGATCCCAAAGGAACTGTAGGAAAGAAGCCAAGAAGCAAAAAAGCAGTTGTGGCTAAGATTGAGAAGCAAGAAGGGAGATGGTTCTAAGAATAAAGCTTTGTGGCCCTGAGGCATGGCCCAGAGCAGGAAAACGAGGGACAGTTCTTCACACGTGGACCGAGGTTAACTGAGGCCACCTGGCGGTGAAGGAGTAGATCCGCATGCCTTTTACTTAAAAAAAAAAAAAAATGGGGACTACACACCGTCGGACAGGACGGTTTAGCTTACGATTTTTCCACTGAGTAGAAACCATACTTTGAATTCTGAATTTTGGTCTTTTCCCAGACTAGCCATATGCGGTGCGGTACTGGGCAGCAGCAGCGAGCTGCAGCTCCCGGTCAGCCACTGGATCACGGGGGCAAACAACTGACAGTGTTCGTACTGTATACTATGTTGCTAGACGATTTTGCCCAAGTGTAGGCTAATGTAAGTCTTCTGAGCACATTTAAGGTGGGCTAGGCTGGCCGGAACCATAGCTCACATTTGTAATCCCAGCACTTCCAGAGGCCAAGGCGGGAGGATTGCTTGAGGCCAGGAGTTCAAGACCAGCCTGGACAACATAACAATACCCTGTCTCTATAAAAAATAAAAGAAATTAGCCAGGCACGGTGGTGCCCAGACTGTAGTCCCTGCCCAGCTACTCAGGAGGCTGAGGTGGGAGGGTCCCACCTTGAGCTCAGGATTTTGAGGTTGCAGTGAGCTGGGATCACACTACTGTACTCCAGCCTGGGCCACAGAGCAAGACCCTCTTAACAAAATAAATAAATACATAAAAAGTAGGCTAGGCTAAGCTACAATGTTCAGTGGGGGTAGGTATATTAAATGCATTTTCAATTTATGATATTTTCAATTTATGGGTTTTTCAGGATGGAACTCCACTGTAAGTCAAGAAGTATCTATACTTATCATTAGAGACCTATAATTTTGAGCTAGACAATCTCTTTCAAATGAAAAAATCCAAACGCTTTATTTCGTAGTTGGGCCAACTAAGATTCAGGAAGGTGAAATAACTTATCCCAAATCACGGAGTGAGTCAGAGAAGAGCTAAAACTGGAACCAAGTCTCCCAGCTCCTAGGCCATGTCAACTCTCCCATCACGTATGCTTTTTGTTGCCCTGTAGCTTTTTTTCTTAGAATTCTTTTTTTTTTTTACTTTTTAAAATTTTGATATGATTTCAGACTTACAGAAAACTAGCAAGAATAATACAAAGAATTCCTCAGTTACCCAATATTAACTTTTGACTCTATTTGCTTTATTATAATTTTTCTCCCCTAACTCAAATTTTGCCAATTGTCCTATCAACATCCATCAAAGCAAAAAAGAAAAGAAAAATTTTTTCTGGTCCAGGACCCAAGGTAGGATCACATGTTACATTCAGTACTCTTATTTTGAAGTTTCCAATCTATAGAAAAGTTGAAACAATAGAACAACAAATATTTATATACTCTTTACCAATTGTTATTTTGCCACATTTATTTCTTATTCTATGTGTATATCTATCTCAGCACTATCCAAGAGAACTTCTACGGTGATGAAAATGTTCTATATCTGCACTGTCCAAAACATTGCTATGAAACACATGTTGCTATTGAGCACCTGAAATATGACTAGCACAAATGAGGATATGAATTTTAAGTTTTATCTAATGTTAATTAAAATGTAGGCCGGGCGCGGTGGCTCACGCCTGTAATCCTAGCACTCTGGGAGGCCGAGGTGGGCGGATCGTTTGAGCTCAGGAGTTCGAGACCAGCCTGAGCAAGAGCGAGACCCCATCTCTACTAAAAATAGAAATTATATGGACAGCTAAAAATATATATATAGAAAAAATTAGCCGGGCATGGTGGCGCATGCCTGTAGTCCCAGCTACTCGGGAGGCTGAGACAGGAGGATCACTTGAGCTCAGGAGTTTGAGGTTGCTGTGAGCTAGGCTGACGCCACGGCACTCACTCTAGCCTGGGCAACAGAGTGAGACTCTGTCTCAAAAAAAAAAAAAAAAAAAAATGTAAATAGTTCTATGTGACTACAGGGACTACCCTACTGGACAGCACAGACTATAGATATATGTCATCTATATGTATGTATGTATGTATGTATACACACAGTTTTTGGAAAACCATTTGAAAGCAAGTTGTAGACATCATGACAGATCAGCCCTAAATGCCTTCAGAATGCAACTCCTAATAATGACATTGTCCTACCCAACCATACCACCATTATTATCGTATCTAAAAAAATTTAGTCACTCCCTCTACCAGCTGCTATCCAGTCACCATCCTAATTTCCCAAATTGTTACCAACATATTTTTACAGCTGCTTTTTCCCACAATCCAGGATCCAATCAAAATACATAAAACGCACGTGGCTATTGTCTCCATGATCTTTTAAAATCTAGAACACCCTCCCCTTGTTTTCCATGACAATAATTTTGAAAGACTTCTACCAGCTGTTTTATAGAATGTGCCAAATTCTGCATTTTTCTGATTGTTTCCTCATGATTGGATTCACTTTAAATATTTTTGTCCAGAATACTACGTAAGTTACGTTGCGTACCTCTTATTATTGTATACAGTAGGCTGTCCTCCTATTGGGATACTAAGTTCAAGTTCTTGGTTAATGTGGAGTCAGCCAGGTCTCTCCATTGTAAAGATATATTTTTTCCCTCTATAATTTATATTAATAGTTAATCAGTGGAGTGATATTTTGAATATCTCTTATTCCTAAAAAACAAGCCAAAATGTCTTCCATTGCCCATGGAAGTAAAAAAGAAAAAGAAAAGCCAAAATAAAGGCCTCAAGATATGAGCAACTTTATCTAGAAAGTCTATTCACAGTTTCATGAAATATAAATGCCAGTTTATTATACATGGAATCGCGTATTCCCATAGAACGTAGCTTTTAAAGTCAACAAGTAAGGCAAAAATCACATAATACCAAAATTATACCCTTACAAAGCTCTTAGGAAAGCACCACAAGAGAGACTGGCATGTTATCTTTCAATAGGCTCCAAACAGCCTGCTTTTTGCTTTGTTAGGCTGTATTTTTCAGTGTTCAATTTTTCACTGTTTCTTGAGTTAAATATCAAATAAAATAGCTGGCTTATGTTTAAGGGCCTTGATGTATTTCAATATGTACCTGAAAACTCTAGGATCACACTGTGGACAGCACAAGGGAACTGAGGCAAACACAAGGCACTACATAATGACACCCCCCCACTTCACACTACCGGCTCTCTCAACGCAATGCCTGGGAAAAAGAACCACCCATGCTATTTAAATTGTTGTTCTCTCTTTCTCTTTCTCCCTCATTTTCCTGGATGGTATTGTCAAATCTCTGTAGGTTAAATGCATGTATAGTGAGATCTACCTGTATTATCAAGTTAGCTCTTTCCACACTAGTAAGAAAATGTACCTTGAGGAAAGGCAACAGAGAAACCTTTAGAAATAAGTGTGTGTTCCTGAACAATATGATCCCAAGACAGGGACCCCAGGATGTTACCGCAGTCCATGGGCAGACTTCTGCTTTGACCTATGCTTGCTAATTATTAGCTAAGGTAGTCCCAAGTTCAAAACTACATCAGTTCACTTTAACCCATCTTCCTCCTCAAAAGAGCTGGAGCCGCCAGGAGACTCCAAGAAAAATAACTAAAATGTTTCAAGACTACAAAAAAAAAAAAAAAATCAATAACTCAACAGGAAGCAGGCAAAGCACAGGAATACACAATCCAAAGAAAAGGAAATATAAACTTCCCCTAAATATACGATAAAATGCTACACATCATTATGGTTGACTCTTGAACAACACAGGTTTGAACTTTGTGCACTTATATGTAGATTTTCTTCCACCTCTGCTGCACCTGAGACTGCAAGACCAAACCTTCCCCTTCCCCCCTACTCCTCAGCCTACTTAATGTGAAGACCACGAGGATAAAGATCATTACTTTATTGTAAGAAGACAGGATATAATACACATAACATAACAATACGTGTTCATCAACTATGTAATCGGTAAGGCTTCTGGTCAACAGTAGGCTACCAATAGTTAAGTTTTGAGGGGTCAAAAGTTAGACGCAGATTTTCAACTGCATAGGGCATCCCTAACCCCTACGCTGTTCCAAGGGTCAACTGTATAACTAAAGAAGTGGGAAATAAAACTACACTGAGAAAACAAGCTTTTACCAATCAGATCGGCAAAAATAAAAAGTCTGACAACACATCGTGCTGGTAAACTCATGGGGAAACAGGCACTCTCATACGTTGCAAGAAGAGTATTTCTTCCAAGGAACGCAATCTGGCTCTCAAAATTACAAAAATTCATCCCCTTGGATGTATCTTGGAAGCAACACACAAGAAACAGATAATATCATTTCCTCCAAGCAGGGACTCAGAAGGGCTGGAGGAAAGAATTTTGAACCAGGAAAGAATTTTAAACGAGTAACAGTTATATTTCAAAAATACTAATGGGAGGCCCAAGCATGGTGGCTCACGCCTGTAATCCTAGCGCTCTGGGAGGCCGAGGCAGGTGGATCATTTGAGCTCAGGAGTTCGAGACTAGCCTGAGCAAGAGCGAGACCCTGTCTCTACTAAAAAAAATAGAAAGAAATTATGGGGACAACTAAAAATATATACAAAAAATTAGCCGGGCATGGTGGCGCATGCTTGTAGTCCCAGCTACTCGGGAGGCTGAGGCAGTAGGATCGCTTGAGCCCAGGAGTTTGAGGTTGCTGTGAGCTAGGCTGATGCCACGGCACTCTAGTCCGGGCAACAGAGTGAGACTCTCTCAAAAAAAAAAAAAAAAGAATTTTAACAAGAACAATGCTGCGTGACTAACAGGCTAAAGGAGGGTAAAGAACAGAGCAGCAGACAGGCTGGGAGGCTCCTATCTTAATGCAGGGTGAAGATGATGACAGCCTGGACTAGGCTGAGACCATAGGGGTGGTGAGAAATGGCAGAGTCAGATACATTTTCAAGACAGAGCCAACCAGATTTCCTAGTAGGCTGAATATAAGACATGAGAAAGAAAGGTCAGGAGCTCAGTTATAGACATGTTAAATTTACATGTTTACCAAACATTCAAGTAGAAGCAACAAGTTGGCTACTGGATATAAGAATCAGTTCAGAGGAAAGGCCCAGAGGGAGTGACCGTAAACTGGTGGCATTTAAAGCCACAAGGTTGGATGATTTCACCTAGGGAGTGAGTATAGACAGAAAAGAGCCCTCAGGCATAAAGAAATCACTATTTCAGACAATTTTAGCCTAAAGTTCCTTTTTTCCTTTTTCTTCGAGTTATTTTCTTTCATCTTCAAGAATTCCAGCTACAATATGACAATCCTATGAGGATGAATAGTTACACTGGTAAGCTATTTCACAAAATTTGGCTCTCCAGGTGTGGTATAATTCCACCTCTTCCCCACGGATACGGGAAACAGTTCACACAGTGCCACTCACCTTTCAAAGTAAGCTGAGACTTCTCGAAAGGCAGGGCCACTCCTGCCCGGCTGGAGCTGGCAGATGCCATAGCATCACCATGAACCTGCAAGACAAACAGAGCAGCGGGTTTAGAGAATATCTGATAAGACGACTGAGGAACTGAACTCAATTTTAATATTTAAGTTTAAAGAAACAGAGGCAAGAAAACATAAACATCCTAGCAACTGTGGCCACGCTACTTTGGGCAGGGTACTGTCCGTCTTCTGACGGCCCTTGAACCTGCATAGGTCTTGGATGGTCTAGGAAGGACACAGGACTGTCAACATGCTGTAACAAAGTCTGGAGGAGGGCACGGCTAATACAACATCTCCAAAAAGAAAGTCATAGCTTAACAAGAAAAAGACAATTAATCTAGTGTGTTACATGAGGGGCAAGTTTTTCACCAAACCACAAGGGTCTCTGGCCCAATGAATAGAGTTTGATAGTAATCCTTGCTACCAGTATAATGTAAAAAAAAAGAAAAAGAGAAAAAAAAGACAGCTAATCCAATTTTTTAAATAGGTAAAAGATCTGAATAGATATTTGTCCAAAGAAGACACCCAAATGGCTAATTAGCATACTAAAAGATTCTCAACATTAGCCATCAGATATCCCTGTCTCCATATCTTTCTTGACTACAAGCAGAAATCTATCTTGCACTTTGAATGGATCTTTTACTCATATGTGATTTTGGAACATCATTATTTGCCATTTGGAAAATATTCGTTCATTGAGTTATGCAGATATGCCAAATGTTGACACATTTCATTATACAATATAAAAAAATGATATTTGTGAATGTCACCATTGACTTCATCAGATAAGTCTTTAAGCATCAGGAAGCTGTTGAGCTCTTGGTGGTAAAATAAGTGTTCCAAAATTCTAATTTCACTTAAAAACTCATATTTTAAGCCGGCTGCCGTGGCACATGCCTGTAGTCCCCGCTACTCGGGAGGCTGAGATGGGAGGATCGCTTGAGCCCAGGAGTTCAATATCAGCCTGGGCAAAACAGAGAGACCCCATTTCAAACAAACAAACACCCAGAAACCAAAAAAAACTCATATTTATCATTGGCAGCAAATACAGTCAGTGATTTTCCTCGAAGCGTCAGGCTCACTTCATTCATTTTCAAGAAAATGTCTGGCAAATATACAACTCTAGTAATGTTCATTTGTCTATTAGTTGTTTTCTTTAAATAGAAATGGTATTTCACCCAATAAGCAACTAATCCAGCTCTCAATCCAAACAACCGTACAAGTGCTTTCTCTCAACACTGTCAGACTTCAATGTGCAGCAGAGGAGCTCAGGGCGTATTTCCCATTTCAACACACAGAGTATTATAAAGAATGGGCCAGGCACGGTGGCTCACGCCTGTAATCCTAGCACTCTGGGAGGCCGAGGCGGGAGGATGGCTTGAGGTCAGGAGTTCGAGACCAGCCTGAGCAAGAGCGAGACCCCATCTCAACTAAAAAAATAGAAAGAAATGATCTGGACAGCTAAAAACATATATAGAAAAAAAATTAGCCAGGCATGGTGGTGCATGCCTGTAGTCCCAGCTACTCGGGAGGCTGAGGCAGAAGGATCGCTTAAGCCCAGGAGTTTGAGGTTGCTGTGAGCTTGATGCCACGGCACTCTAGCCCGGGCAACAGAGCGAGACTCTGTCTCAAAAAAACTAAAATAAAAAAAAAAGAGAAAGAATGTGCTCAAGAGTCAAGACTTCACCCAATTAATAAATTTTACTGCTTCATCAAGGACATTCTTACATGAAACTGGCTTTTTCTTTTCTTTTTATTGAGAGTGTTTGTGGTGAAGACCACCATGGCAACAGCACAGCCTGCTTCGTGCTGGTCCGGACAGCTTTGCCCACCTTTGCTTTTGCACCACGAGTGCAAATGGCATCACGGTGAAAAGGCAAATAAAGAATTTGTGTTACTAGGAAACAGTTTTGACCTTGCAGAAGCCTAGACAAGTCTCAGAAGCCTCCAGATGCCTGAGGATCATACTTGAGAACTGCTGCTGTAAAAATCCGGTAAAATTCCTGTTCTAGTCAACATCATTAATACCTTCTTTCATTTTACATGGATGTGACCTCTCCCCCTGACTTTCTATTTTATTTTACATTTTATCACCTTTTTTTTTTTTTTCTTTTTTTAAGAGACAGAATCTCGATATATTGCCCAGGCTGGAGCACAGTGGCTACTCACAGGTGCGATCGTAGCTCACTACAGCCTTGAACTCCTGGGCACAAGCAATCCTCCCACCTCAGCCTCCTGAGTAGCTGGGACTACAGGTGCCTGCCACTGAGCCTAGCACCTGATTTTCCATTTTAAAGAGCTGTTCAGCCTTAAAACATGGTTATTGGCCGGGCGCGGTGGCTCACGCCTGTAATCCTAGCACTCTGGGAGGCCGAGGTGGGCGGATCGTTTGAGCTCAGGAGTTCGAGACCAGCCTGAGCAAGAGCGAGACCCCATCTCTACTAAAAATAGAAAGAAATTATATGGACAGCTAAAAATATATATATAGAAAAAATTAGCCGGGCATGGTGGTGCATGCCTGTAGTCCCAGCTACTCGGGAGGCTGAGACAGGAGGATCGCTTGAGCTCAGGAGTTTGAGGTTGCTGTGAGCTAGGCTAACGCCACGGCACTCACTCTAGCCTGGGCAACAGAGTGAGACTCTGTCTCAAAAAAAAAAAAAATAAAATAAAAAATTAAAAAAAAAAAAAAACATGGTTATTAACTCACCATGTTACTCCAAGAATAGAAGCCCTTTATATGAGAATTAAATGTAGCTACAGCTAAGTATTAATAACATTGATTTTGACATTTTCCGTAGCCAAAGTCAAACAGTTTTACACTTTAAGGTTTTTAGTGGGCTAATCAGCCTGTGATTCTCCCCATGTATACATGTTAAATAAATTTCTATATCAAAAAAAAGAAAAAGATTTCTAGCAAAACAAAACAGAATTTGTCTTATTTGTAAGATACATCCAGTTTCCAAAAAGATGTAAAGTAGCTAAGTTTTTTCTGGCCTAGTCTGTAATAGGCATTTCACTTCAGTGGAAACCTCTGAAAACGTTACTTAGAGCAAAAGGAATATAAAACCAAAGCTCTTCCTACCAAGGTCTCGAATGACCTCTGCGTTACTAAATCCAATGGTGACTCTCGGTCCTCCTATAGGACTGCCGTATTGGCAGCATGTGACACAACTGATCACCCTTTCGTCCTGAACCCTTTCTTCCCTCGGCTTCCAGGACACCGCACCTGCCTGATCCCCTGCCAGCTTCCCAGGCTGCCAGCCTTGGGCTTCTTTGGGAGCTCCTTCCCCCTCCTCAACCTCTAGCCATCAGAGTGTCCCACACCTCAGGCCTTACGCCTCTTCTCTTGGCTATCTCGGCCAGTCTTGGGCTTTACATCTCATCTACCTGCTGACAATCCCAAATTCAGGTGTCCAGTACGATCCTCAGCCTTGAACCTTAGACCCTCAGATCCACTGGCCTATTGACAAAGTGAGCTTCTGATATTCCCCTCCACCCTGCTCCCCAGTCTTCTCTAGATTAACTTGTGACAACTCCTTTTACCCGGTGGTGCAGGCCAACACCCCGGGACTTATTCTTACCTCCCCTTTCCTCCTCACATCCTACATCCAATCCGTCAATAAACTTGGTGGTTCTACCTTTAAATATTTCCAAGTTAAGGCCAGGTGCAGTGGCTCACGCCTGTAATCCTAGCACTCTGGGACGCCGAGGCGGGTGGATCATTTGAGCTCAGGAGTTTGAGACCAGCCTGAGCAAGAATAAGACCCTGTCTCTACTAAGAATAGAAAGAAACTATATGGACAACTAAAAACATATATAGAAAAAATTAGCTGGGCATAGTGGCGCATGCCTGTAGTCCCAGCTACTCAGTAGGCTGAGGCAGGAGGATTGCTTGAGCCCAGCAGTTTGAGGTTGCTGTGAGCTAAGCTGACGCCACTGCACTCTAGCCCGGGCAACAGAGAGAGACTCTGCCTCAAAAAAGGAAAAAAAAAAAAAATATTTCCAAGTTCAACCCTCTTAACATCTGTACTGTCACCACCTGAGTCCAAACGGCCATGGTTTGTCACCAGTATTATTGCTTTTCCTGGTTCTGCCCTTTGCCCCTTTCAATCTAAACTCTAAATTCAGCAGAGTCATTTTTTAAATTATATGTAAGTCAGATCATGGCACTCTGATGTCCAAAACCACCCTGCAGTTTCCATCTGCTTGGATTGAATGTGTCCCCCAAAGTTCATGTATTGGCAACTTAATCCCCAATTCAACAGTGTTAAGAGGTGGGACTTTCAAGAGATGATTAACAGATTAATGTCATTACAGTAGGTGTGAGTTCATTATCTCAAGAGTGGGCTGGTTATAATAGCGAGTTTGGCCCCCTCTCATTCCCTCCCCTTCTGACTTCCACATAGGATAATGCAGCACGAAGGCCCTTGCCAGGATGTGGGCCCCTTGACCTTGGACTTTCCAGCCTCCAAAAGTGTAAGAAATAAATCTCTGTTCTTTATAAATCACCCAGTCTCTACTATTGTTATAGCAGCACAAAACAGACTAAGACATAGTCCAACACAGTGAAGGACAAAGTCCTTTTTTTTTTTTTTTGAGACAGAGTCTTGCTCTGTTGCCCGGGCTAGAGTGAGTGCCATGGCGTCAGCCTAGCTCACAGCAACCTCAAACTCCTGGGCTCAAGCAATCCTTCTGCCTCAGCCTCCCAAGTAGCTGGGACTACAGGCATGTGCCACCATGCCCGGCTCATTTTTTCTATATATATTTTTAGTTGTCCATATAATTTCTTTCTATTTTTAGTAGAGACGGGGTCTCGCTCTTGCTCAGGCTGGTCTCGAACTCCTGACCTCCAGCGATCCACCCGCCTCGGCCTCCCAGAGTGCTAGGATTACAGGCGTGAGCCACCACGCCCGGCCGACAAAGTCCTTAAAATGACCTTTAAGGGCCTAAGCGATATGCTCCTCTCACTTCCACACACTACTCTGACCTCATCGGCCACTTCCCTCCCCCCACTGTCCCCACACACCCGCCCCCTTGAGCATGCAGACATGCTCCTACTTCTGTCTTTGCATCCCACCCCCTCATCTAGAATGCTCTCCCTCTAGGTGTCCACATACAGGGCTTATTCCCCAACTGCCTTCAGGCATTGACTCAAAGGTCTGTTTCTTAAGGGGTCTTCCTTCCCTATTTCACTTTATCACTGCATGCCACATACTGTATTTATTTACTGTATTTATTGCCTGTCTCCCTCCACTAGAAGGTAAGTTCTTCGAGGGCCATGATGTCTGTCTCACCTGTTAGCCCTGCAGCCCTAGTGTCTAGAATGGTACCTGGCTCTTAGTAGGAACTCCATCAATACTTGCTGAATGAATGAATTTGAACACCAATTTTCTAAATTTAAAAAGATGATGTTTTGACTCCCCTGGACTAAATTTGTTTTGGTGAACCAGTAAAAAGACGAACTCTCCTTGCTACCCATCAGATTAGAAAGAGATAAGAAATCTGACAACAAGTGTTAGTGAGAAGTCTCACACACTTCTGCACAAGGTGCACGTTAGATGGCACCTGACCACCTCCCATAGAGTTAATGACACATATATTGTACCCCCAGGATTCTACTCCCAGGCATTTGTGAGAGGAAAATTCTCCAATAAACACAGAAGCAGCCATGTTTAAGGATGTTCATGAGAGTGATGTTTATAATAGCAAAGCATTGTAAACAACCTAAATATCTATCAGTGGGAAAATAGATAAATTGTGATATATTTCTAAATTGGCATGGTATATAGTAACTGAAATATGTGAATTCAAGTCACATGTACAAATCCCAAACTGTAATGCTAAGGGACAAAAAAAAAAAAATGCAAATGGCAGCCTAAGTACAGTATGATGCCATCAGTATACACTTGGACTTACACAAAACAACCGCGCATACTGCCATGGACACACAAATGTAGTAAAAGTATAAAAGCATGGACAGGAAGGAACCATCCCAAGTTCAGAACAAAATTTCCCTCTTGGGTAGGGGAGGAAGAAGCAGGGGAATTGGAGTGAGGAGAGAGACCAAGGGAACTTCAACTGTCTCTACAACAGTTTATCTTTTAAAGAAAAAAGTTCCAGAGCAAATATGGTAAAATGTTCATATTCATTAAATCCAGATGGTGGTTTTTACGACTTTTTGTTATCTTAGTCTCTGAACCATTTTATATGTTTGATCTTCTTCATAATTGAACAATAATTTTAAGGGAAAAAAGATCCTATCTTGAGTAATGAAAGGAAGATTAATGATTATAAATTAAGCCTCAGGGCTTTTAGTAACTGGCATTAAAACACTAAAAGCTGGAAATCCATTATTTATAGACTTTACAAATAAAAGAATATTTTCAAAATCTTTACGTCTGTCGGGACTCTTTCTTTCCTAAGGCAACTCAACTCTCGGTAGTTTTTGAACTAGCTTGTTTTCCTGAGCTTTTCGCTGTTTTTAGCCTTTAGTCTTAACTCTTAGAGAATGAAACCTGAAGCCCCCACATGGCCTATTAAATGAGAGAAAGACCAAATCTCTTGATCTATACTTCATGGCCCCAAAACTAAATCAATTGGATGCATTCTAAAGAAGCCTTGGAATGAACGAAGCCAACTGGGACAAACGGGGCAGATACCACCACCAAGGATTCTTTCTGCAACGTCTTTCACACTGACAGCCCTTTGTTTACTAACAGTGATCCATGATGTTACTGGAGCTTTGTCTGGAGTTCCAGACCCAATTAGCAAGATACCACCCTGACATTGTACAAGGGAGGTATTTTGAATCGTAAAATCTTTGCAATTTATGTACAAAGAAAAATAACCCTAACCGCAGAAGTTAAGAAAGATCCCATCCCAGTCCAAGTACTTTAAACCTATTAGCTTTTGCCTCAGGTCCCATCTCATACATGGTTCCTAATGTGCATTAGGTCCAAATTCCCAGAATTTGCAATATACCTGTCTCAGCAACACAAGTAGATGACTGTACATGTACTCAAGTACTTTTACCCCTGCTAAGAGCAACAGAAAGTATTTGCATCCAAATTACTCCCCAAAAAACTGAGTTAGCATAAGTCTGGGGCAGACAGGGGGAAGAGGGAAAACAATGTTTAAAATATAACCAACAGTTATACATACACAAAGAATTTCATTTTTGAAGGGAGTAATAGATTTATTCAGAGGGGGAGGAGGAAGTCAAAACTTCTCCTTTTACTAAATCTGGTAGATTTACCCAGATTTCTCAAAAAAAAAAAAAAACCCCAAATAACAGATTTTGTCTGAATTTACCCTCTACATAAATCTTGACAAGCATTTTATTTGTTTGTTGTTGTTTGAGACAGAGTCTTGCTCTGTCGTCCCAGGTAGAGTGCAGTGGCATCATCATAGTTCACTGCAACTTCAAACTCCTGGGCTCAAGCAATCCTCCTGCCTCAGCCTCCCAAGTAGCTGGGACTACAGGCGCGCACTATCACACCTGACTAATTTTTTCTATTTTTAGTAGAGGCAGGGTCTCACTCTTGCTCAGGCTGGTCTCAAACTCCTGACCTCAAGCGATCCTCCCACTTCAGCCTCCCAGAGTGCTAGGATTACAGGCATGAGCCAGCACTCCTGGCCTTTGATAAGCATTTTAAAAAATAAAATATAAACTTATAGAGTAGAAAATATAGAAGTACATTATAAATAAAGGAAAGCATTATTTCACAAAACAGTTTTTCAGATAAATGTATTTTACATAAACATGTCTACCGGGTTATGATATAAAATGTACATCTTACTAAATGTTATAGTCAAAAAGCTTAAGAACAACTGGTGCACAACAATCCCATTTTAGGTAGCATTTTAGATGAGAGAAACACTCACGAACACTGCAGATCCCAATAAGCAGACACTAAATTGGGGACTAACTTCACTCAGAGAAAGGTCATCAGTTTATTACCATTTTAAATCTGAGAAATTTCTCACACCTAGATAAAACAATTTCTAGGGCTTAAAGGCATTCATTCAATCATTCGACAAATATTTATTGGGCCTCTGTTATGTACTATGTACTGTATTTGGTGCTAATGACATACTGGTGAATAAAATAGGGGAAAAAAATAGTAAATCCTGCCCTACAAGGTTCTGGTAAAGAACCAAGAAAGATCTCCTCCCAGCTCTGGTAGTAACCAGAGTGAACTACCTGATTCCAGCCCCTTCTAACCTTCCTGTCTCACTTAACAGGAGAAAAACAGACAACTCTAATGAAAGTCACAGCCCAGGGACACAGGCCCACTGAGAGACTGAGACTTGATCATGAGGTTATAAAATACTTGCCCTCCCACACACTTCGCCAGCGGGGCTCCAGTATAATAGCAGGGAATTACAGCTGAAAGAGCTGAAAGGCTCACACTCTATTTAAGAAGGAGTTTCTAGGGAAGACCAAAGAAAACAGGGGAGACAAAAACAAGGACACTAGAGGAATGTGAAGCCTCTGGTACCCACACTTACAGCAATCATTAAACACAGACCAACTCCTTGCCAGATTAACATTAAACCCCATACTAAAGCCTTATTTACCTACTACGCAATGCTGCATGCCTAGCTGGCACTGAAAAATTACAAGGCAGGAGGAAACAGTGTGAAACAGAGACAAAGCAAGCATTGGAGCCAGACTCAGACGGGACACATTTTAGAATTATCTAACTGGGAATTCAAAATAAGTATGATTAATATGTTAAGAGCGCTAATGCAAAAAGTAGACAACAGACAAAACAGATGGGTAATGCAAGCAGAGATACGGAAACTGTAATAAACAATCAAAAGAAAATGCTAGAAATCACAATGTAACAGAAACAAACAATGCCTTGATGAGTTCATTGGTAGATGGTACATGGCTGATGGGGTTCAGGACACAATACCCCAAAATATGACAGCTTGGCATTTGAGAAAACAGCAGAAGCAGTAAGGTCATTAAACACCCTCACCTGCCACCCTTAGCCCCTGAAGCAGGTCATAAAACCTAGTAAGGGTTTTCTGACCACCCCTGAAGCAGATCAAATAACTCTCATTTAAGAGGTGCTCTCCCTATATGCCTAGGAAAGGAACATCCTTATCTCTGGACACACAGGGACACAGAGAAAAATCTGAACAAATAGGCCTTGTTAAATTTTCCCCTGGTTTATTATCATTAGATCATATCCCTTTTGTCCAATCATATTTGTCCACAACTGTTCCACTCTTCATCAAACCTAAGCATAAAACATACACAAGTTTACCTGCTTTTTCAGGTCTTCATTTCCTTGTGACAGCTCCCATGTCATGTAAAATTTATATTAAATAAATTTGCATGCTTTCTTCTCATTAACCTTTCTTTTGTTCTAGGGGCCTCGGCCATGAACACAGGATGAGTGACAAAAAGATATTTCCCCTTCCCTACGTGACCAAAGAATCAGTGAGCTTGAAGATATGTCAATAGAAACTTCCCAAACTGATATGCAAAGAGAAAGAAGAATGGAAAAAAAAAAAAATCCAAGAACTGTGGGACAATTTCAGAAGTTGCAAAATACACATAATTGGAATACCAGAAGACAGAGAACACGTCACAGAAGAAATATCTGAAGTAAGCCGGGCACAATGCCTCACACCTGTAATTCCAGCACTTTGGGAGACCCAGTGGGGAGAATTGCTTAAGATCAGGAGTTAGAGACCAGCCTGAGCAAGAGCCAGACTCTCTACAGAAAAATAGAAAAATTAGCTGGGTGTGGTGGTGAGCGCCTAGACTGGCAGCTACTCAGGAGGCTGAGGCAGGAAGATCACTTGAGCCCAAGACTTTGAGGTTGCTGTGAGCTATGATTGTGCCACTGCACTCCTGGTTCAGCTGTGAATAGCATTTATAAGCATAATAGCATAAACAACTTAATCAAAAATTGCAATATGGTTGTAATCAGAAAATGCAGCCTCCGTCTTAAGGAGACTGGCCAGGAAGAGAGCTACATCTTCATCTTTCATGGTTCAAAGACAATAGATAAAACTGACAAGGGAAGAAATTAACAGTATAAGGATGTCATTTGGAAATATAAAAGTCAATACCAGACGAGAGCTAAAATAGTTAAAAGTCATTGCCACTAAGGAACAAGAGCCAAGAATAAAAAGGGATAGAGCAAGGAACTGCTGTTGCACTATAAGCCTTGTGATGCTATTTGACTTTCTAACTATGTCCATGTATCATTTGGGGCATAAATACAATTTAAATTCAAAAAAGAAAAGGCTTCTTTTCAACTCAGGTCATAGAAAGATATCCTTACTTCATTTTAATTAGAGCACACCCTGTCTACATTCAATTTGTGTAGTGGGTTGAACTGTGGCCCCCACAAAGCTAAGTCCTAAGCCCCCAGGACCTGCAAATGTGATTGTATTTGGAATAGCGTCTTTACAGGTGTAATTAAGTTAGGGAATCTCAAGATTCGTGCATCCTGGATTTCAGGTAGGCATAGTGTTCTTAAAAGAGACAGAGGGGAGAACACAGAACAGCAGGGGAGGACATGCGAGGACAGAGAATGAAAGAATGCAGCCTAAGCCAAGGAACACTGAAGCCACCATAAGCTGGAAGAGGCAAAGAATTCTCCCCCGGAGACTATGGAAGGATCCAGCCCTGTTGACACCTTGATTTCAGATTTCTGGCCTCCAGAACTGTGAAACAATGAATTTCTGTTGTTTTAAGCCACACAAGTTTGCCGTAATTTATTACACAAATTAGGAACAGGACACTAATACAATTAGTTGACAAAGGCTATAGAAAATGTGGATTTCAACTGACCTCAGAATGAAACTGGCAGCCCTCCGCATATGGGCAGCACACCCTCGGGATGCCCAAATCCCACACCCACCTGCACCCAGACCCCCAGGTCAGCTTCCCTTAAGAAATAACCGCTGCAGTCGCGGGATGCATGGTCTTGCTGACATTTGTGTTTGTTTCTTAATTATGATTCCAGATACAAAACAAAAATCCTAAATGTACCATTCTGATTTATTTCATCACAAAGAAAACGAGTATTTTTCATGGTCCCCTTTAAAATAATTCGTTGATGCCACTACTAACACATTTGATTAGCTTTTGAATTTGAGAATGAAGTGCCTCTTCTAACGAAAAGTGACAGAATGAAGCAAGACGGGCTGTCTCAGAAGACTAGCAGGTGGCCAGTGTCTGGTCTTCACACAGAGGACAGACAGCTTTTCCCCTTGCTTTCCTTTTCAGCTTTGCTGGGCCCTTCCTCCTCTCTAATGCCTTCCTTTTTCCTCCTCTGAGGTAGGCACAGCCCCCGTTCCTGCATGGACACCACTGTTGGGCTCATCTCCAAAAGAGGAGCTGTCCTTGCACTCAGAGTTATACGGTAGCATGACCTGAACTACTAGCTTCCAGGGCTCATCAGCTCTGCACTGAAAGGAACGGACAGTGGCCTTACTGTGAGGTTCAGGTTGGCAGCCCTAACCGCAGGAAAAGAGCAGAGGGGAGGCGAGAATGAAGAGGCCAATGAGCATCTAGAACCAAACCCTCAGCAGTCAGAACTTAAGATTAGGGATATTTCCCGGCCAGGAGCATGTGCAGAAACTAGGAGCTCGTGACCAAAGGTAACCTTTCCCCCATGAACATACATTAGCATAGTAAAAATCACACCACCCGCACCATGACAGTTTACAAATGCCATGGAAACCCCTGGAAGTTACCCTAGAAAGATAAAATTGGGGACGGCCCTTAGCTCCAAGAACTCTTCACCCTTTTCCCAGGAAAATAATGAATATTCTGCCCACCACTTAGCATATCGTAAGATGTAGACATAAAAGAAGTGTGTCAAGACCCCAGGGTCTTCTCCACTCCCGGAGACAGACCCATTTCCCCTCCGGAAACATACTTTCACTTTGTATGCTTGAAGCCTGCAATCAAAGCTGCTTGTATACGGTACTAAGTGTCTGTCATCACTCCATGGCACCAGCCCTGCTTATGACTTTTCCAAGCAAGGAGCCAAAGAACCAGGACAACAACTCTCCAACACAAACACACCTGACATTACACCTTTACTTTTAAATAAGAAACTCTTAAAAAAAAAAAAAAGTTGCTGGGCACAGTGATACGCACCTGTAGTCCCTTGAGCCCAGGAGTTGGAGGCTGCAGTGAACTGTGATCGCACCTGTGAATAGCCACTGCACTCCAGCCTGGGCAACACAGCGAGACCGTCTCCATTAAATTAGTTAATAAATTAAAAACTTTTTAAAAACCCAACTTTCCTTGCTTATAATCCACTGGCTGTTAGAAGAAAAGACACTATTAGCTAGGGCAATAATTTCAGAGTCCTTCTCATTAGAACAATTAAGCATTTTGCAGGTCCACCTACTGGTTCAGAATTTCCAGAGACATCCAGAAAGACAACAAAGATCTATCATGGTCCTTTTTGGCTAAAAATCCCTGAGATCAAAGAAGCAGGAAGAAAATGTTTTTAACGTATCCAACTGGAAACAACAGAGGAGGCAGAAGACCGTGCCTGCACGACAACCTTCACGTGGGCTCCGCAGGACACCAAGGGCACAACTGAAACAGGACTGTTTCATTCTTTTTATTATTATTACTGAAATTCACATACCATAAAGTCGCCTCTTTTACAGCATACAACTCAATGGGCTTTGGTATATTCAGAGTTGTACAACCATCACCACTAATTCCAGAACATTTTCATCACCCCAGAAGAAACCCTGTACCACTCATGGTTACTCCTCATTTCTTCCTGCTACCAGCCCTTAGCAGCCATTATCTACTTTCTGTCTCTACAGATTTGCCTATTCCAGACATTTCAACATAAATGGAACCACACAATATGTGGTCTTTGGTGACAGGTTTCCTTCACTAAGCATAATGTTGTCAGGGTTTACCCTCATTTTAGTATGTATCAACACTTCATTCCTTTTTATGGCTAAATAATATTTCATTGTATGGATATATATTTTGCTTCTCCATTCATCAGTTGATGGACATTAGGGTTGTTAGGAAGGGTTCATTCTTGAAGCCCGGGAACTGCAAGGGTGCAGTGTACCTTCAGCAGGAGGCAGTCAGCCCTCTGACTGTGGCTCTTCCAGCCTCTTACTCATCCTGTCCAGTCCTGAGCCAGAGTCAGTTATTCAACAGATGCTCTTAGACGCCACTTTGGGCCAGTCCCTGAGAATACAAAGTGGATGCCACCTCCCGGGAGCTTGGATATCTTGCTCTGAGAGAGCTTTTTTTTTTTTTTTTTTTCTTGGAGACAGGGTCTTGCTCTGTTGTTCAGGCTGAAATACGGTGGCCTAATCATAGCTCACGGCAACCCTGGATACCTGAGTTCAAGCGATCCTCCTGTCTCAGCCTCCCGAGTAGCTGGGACTACAGCAGCATGCCACCACACCCTGCTAATTTTTAAATTTTCTGCAGAGACAGGGTCTTACTATGTTGCCCAGGCTGGTCTTGAACTCCTAGCCTCAAGCAATCCTCCTGCCTGGGCCTCCCAAAGTGCTAGGATTACAGGCATGAGCCACGACCTCGGCCTAAATCCCCTTTAAACAGATCCTTGAAGAACTTGTGATGGGAGAAAGCAAACACACATCAGATTTAGCAAGTGACAGCTCTTGCAATAGCTGAAGCACCTGATCACTCTTATCTTCCTACTTCAGCAAGATCCTTTCAGACCTGTCAATCTTCCGAGGCAGAGAGGCTTAACCACTCATTCGCCTGAGTGATACTGGGCAAGTTACCTACTGAGAGGATTAAGAGGAGAAAACAAACTTGGTTTCTTCCTACTATACTCTCACAACACACAATACTTCTGGCACCAGATGCGTGGAGGTATTTCCCCACACACCATGCAAGTGTCCAATTCTGCAGCCAGTGGACACCCGCTGGGTGTCCTCCAGTTCAGTTCAATCCCGATCCCGCCTACCTGGAGATAGCGCAGATCGCACAGGTTGAGGGCTCAGTCCCACGAGAATGTCTTAAAGATGCCAATCACAAGCCCCAGGCTGTTTCACCTGTGCTTCTGCCTGCTATAAATCAGGGTTCCCACCACTGCCTCATCAGGTCTGATTAATTTGCTACAGCAGCTGCAGAAGTCAGGGAAACACTTTCCTTGCATGTACTAATTTATTATAGGGGATATTACAAAGTATACAAATGAAGAGATGCATAAGGCAAGGCACGGGCAAGGGGCAGAGAGCTTCCAGGCCCTCTCCAGGCCTGCCACCCTCCGGGAACTCCATGTGTTCAGCTACCCAGAAGCCCCTCAAACCCCGTCCTTTTGGGTTTTTAAGGAAACTTCATTATGTAGGAATGATTGGCTATTGGTGATCAAATCCACCTTTATCCCCCATCCTCCCCTCCCCAGAGATGGGAGGGGGTAGGACTGAAGGTCTCAACCTTCTAATCCCCCGGTTGGTTCCCCTGGCAACCAGCCCCCACCCAGAGGCTACCTGGGAGCCCGAGCCACCGGTCAATCATTAGCATACAAAAAGACACTATCAATCGGGAAATTTCAAGAATTTTAGGAGCTGTAGGCCAGGAAATGGGAGGAAAACCAAATATGTATATTTCACAATATCACACTTACCCTCTCTAAATCTGCTTCCTCATCTGTGAAATGAACCCAATAGTATTTAATAGTATTTACTTTATAAGATTATGTTACCGATTAATTGAGAGCAGGTAAAGCGAACAGCAAATAGTAAGTGCTCTTTGAATATCAACTGCAAACTAATTACTTCTTGATACTAAAATTCTAGGCTCTGGGATTGCAGGCACCTCAATTCCTAAAATTCTTTGACCCAGCTTTGAGACAAGAAACCAATGAACACTGAATCTTGAGATGAAAAGACCTGTGCAGAAGAATGCGCCAGGGAGAAGCAGAAATGCCTCACTGGTACCAAGATTTTATTTCTAATTAACCAGCCGTAGAAACAGGCAAAGCTTCTTACTAATCATTATAAAATCAACCCTGCATCTACTTTTTTTTTTTTTTTGGAGACAGGTCTCACTTTGTTGCCCCAACTAGACTACAGTGGCATCATCACAGCTCACAGCAACCTCAAAACAAAGACATAAAATGTAACCAAAACTTCTGTACCCTCATAAAAAAAAAAAAACCTGAAACTCCCGGGCTCACTCGATCCTCTTGCCTCAGCCTCCCAAGCTGCTGGGACTCCAGGTGCACACCACTGCACCAGTTAATTTTTCTTTTTTTTTTTTTTGCAGAGACAAGGTCTCACTCTTGCTCAGGCTGGTCTCTTGAACTCCTGAGCTCAAGCAATCCTCCTGCCTCAGCCTCCCAGAGTGCGAGGATTACAGGTGTGAGCCATCGCGCCCGCCAGGTGCCAGTTCTTGAAAGATGTGAAAGAGAAGGGTCTGACCAAGATCCCCCCTTCCCTTCACTCTCACGCTTCTCCAGTTCTACCCACCACTCGAGCTGCTTTCTTGGCCTCTGTCCTCCGTCCAGGATTGAGTTATCTTCCATTCTCCAAAGGCCCATATTGAAAAACAATCAAACACAATCAAACTTTGCCAAGTGACATCCTTACAAAGACTAAGCACATAAAAAAGAGAAAGGGGAGGGAGGAGGAGGTGTATCATTGGAAGGACAGTGGAAATATGGGCCAAGAATAAAAAGCCTGGCTGGAACGCAGCTCTCACGACAAAACAAGAAGCAAAAGCCATGGGTGACTTGAGAGGACTGGCCCTGGGTCAAGACTGCCCTGTCTTGGTACTTGGTATCTTCCTAGAAGTAATTATTAACATTAGTAGCAATTTAAATCACTGAAGGTTTATTTACAAGCTGGGGAGGGGAAAGGAAGAGCAGGAATAGGGAACTGCAACCTGTTGGAAAAAAGAAAAAAAAAAAAAAGGTTCTAGTTGGAATCTAAAGGAAACAAGATCTCTTTTGTCCCCACCTCTCAAAAATTCCAGAGTCCATAATAATCCTAAGTGACTCAAAGTCACTCAAAAGCAGCTCACTGATTTGATTCCAGTGGGAGTTTATGTCCATACACCCACACCACCTCACCTCTCTCACTAACGACAGGTCGTAGAAGAACCAGATCTAGACCAAGATACAAATCCCAGCTCTTTCATTTCTTAGCTACATGACCTCCTGAGGGTCACTTCACCTCAATGAGGTCGTTTGTTTTCAATCTCTAAAATGGTAGCATGCCTGACAACACGCATTCAGTATGTGTTTGGTGGAACCAATACATATTTTCAACATTAAAAACCCATTATCCATCCTTCCTGGAGGTCTCTGAATTGGTTGCCAACCCAGAAAGCCAGACTAATTCTAGAAATTGGCCCTCAGATTGATTTCGGCAGCACTGCAAAGATGCACGGTTGGAAGAGTGGCCTCCTGAAGAAACCCATTAGTTTCTGGTTTTCAAAAGGGTCTATAAATGAAAAGTGAAAAGGAGAGAAAACCAAGTTCCCCGAGATACACTACAGTGCTTTGCTCTATTTCACCTACTATATTATACACTGAGATTTGTTTGAAAATTTAATTTCTAGCAAGAAGCACTCTTGTTGGATGTGTATCCACACTACTCCCTTGGTGATTTCGTTCAGTCTCTTAACTCTAAACACTATGCACATGCTAACAGTTTCCACACGTATGTCTCCAGCCTAGGCTTGTCTGCAGACTTCCGGATCTAACTGCCCACAAAGTCTCCCCTTGGATTCCTACTAGGTATAACAAAATTGAACTCCAACCCTGCTGTTCCTACAGCCTTTCCCCTCTCAGTTAATGACAACTCCATTCTTCCAGTGGTTCATGCCAAGACCTCAGAGTCACCCTTGAATCCTTTCTTGCTCTCACACGCCACATCCAACTCAACTCATCCACAAATCCTGCTGGCTGGACTTCAAAATAGACCCAGCATGCATCTCTCACCTGGATGATGGCAACAGCCATAACTTGTCTCCCTGCTTCCATCCTGGCCACCCTTATTCCCCTCCACACAGCCGACAGTGAGTCTGTTAAAATGCAGGTTGGATCGTGTCCCTTCCACTGCTCAAAACTCTCCAATGGCCCCCAACTCACCCTGAGTGAAAACCAGCACCCTGACAATGGCCTACGAGGCCTTCAACAACCTGCCCACCTCCCTCCCACACCCAGCACCACTCTGACCTCCTCCTCTCCACTCCCTGCTCACTCACTCCCCTCCTGCCACACTGGCCTCCCGGCTGGTCCCCAACCCTCCAGGGGAGCTCCTGCTTCAGGGCTTTTGAACTTGCTGTTCCCCCTGCCTGGACCCCTTTCCCCACCCCCTTCAGCCACATGGTCCTTTCCCTCACCTCCTTCAGATCTTGACTCAACTGTCACCTTCTGAGGGAGGCTTTTCTAAGGATCCTATTTAAAACTACAACCCCACCCACCACCCCACATCCCACCTCCTTGCTTTATTACAATATGATATGCGTTTTACTTAGTTATTATTGTGCCTTTCCCCACTAAAATTTAAGACCCACAAGAGGCAGGGATTTTGCCTTTCTTGTGTACTGCTATTAATATACCTCGGGCATTTAGATACCTCTGTCCACTAGAAAGAAAACGGAAGCCACAAATGCAAACCGCATATAGAATTTTTTAATTTTCTAGGAAACACATTTTAAAATGTAAAAAGAAAAAGGTAAAACTAATTTTAATTATATTATATTTAACCTGATAAATCCAAAATATTATCATTTGTAGCAAATATATCATATTTATATAATCACTTACTATAACATCAAAAGTTATCGACACATTTTATTTTTTTTCATATTAAGTGTTCAAAATCCAGAATGTATTTTGTGCTCACAGCACACTGTGTCTAGGGGACACCCTACAGCACAGTGCAACTCTATGACACCTGGCAAAAAGTAGGTACTTATAAATATTCATTAAATCAACGGAATGTTTACCCAGGAAGCAGGAACTATGATACACGACAGGTTTTTCTAAACTTCAGTTACTCACATTCTCTAGTCATAATTTTCTTCCGGGACCTATTCCACATTTTCCTCAAATGTCATACTTTTTATACTTGAAAAAATATTTAAACATAAAACTTTCTATCGCTTCTATAAATCGAAATGAATAGGTCTAGGGATTAAAGGCCTGGACTTGAGTCCCTGCTCAGTCATTTATTAGTTCTGGAATTTTGGGTGAGTGTGTGTATGTGTGTGTGTGGTTTTTTTTGAGACAGAGTCTCACTCCGTTGCCCTGGGTCGAGAGCCATGGCGTCAGCCTAGCTCACAGCAACCTCAAACTCCTGGGATCAAGCAATCCTCCTGCCTCAGCCTCCTGAGTAACCAGGACTACAGTCGTGTGCCACCACACCTGGCTAACTTTTTCTATTTTTAGTAGAGACAGGGTTCTCACTCTTGCTCAGGCTGGTCTCGAACTCCTGACCTCAAGCGATCCTCCCACCTCAGCCTCCCAGAATGCTAGGATTACAGGCGTGAGCCACTGCACCCAGCCTGCAATCTAATGTAAAGACTTCACCAGGCCTCAATTTCTTCATATGTGGAATAGGGACAATACTAATCTTCACAAGATCACAGAGAGGATTTAATGATTACAGACGAATTCCAAGTTCAGGGGGAAAAAAGATTAAATGAGATGTTGGTATAAGTTCTTTATAAATGGCAAAGAAATTATTAAGGGAAAGAGACTGACAAGTCAATTCAAGCCTTTCTCTTATACCTATCGTTTTAATATAGACCAATAACTCAAAATGGCAAGCTTGTATGACAAGGAAAAAGGGAGAATAGAAGACCTGAGTTCAAATTCCTTCTTTGCCACTTACAGCCGTGTGACCTTCAGAAATTCATTTATTTACCAAACATTTATCAAGTGCCCACAACCTGCCAGGCACTAGGCTAGTATCCAAATAAAACATGAAACCTGCCCTTGAAGGATTTGCAGTCTAGAAGGAAGAAAGAGACCAGTAAACAAGAAAGAGTAATAAATTGTTTTAAAAAAATCAAGTCATCTCTCGTAGGTCTGTTTGTTCCTTGTGAAATGGGAATAACACCTTCCCAACCTAACTCAGGGCTGCTACAAAAATTAACTTTTAAATTATTTGCCAAATATTCCAACAACTTGAACTCATAATACATTAGCAAAGTACTTTTTTTTTCCCCCTGCTTGTAACCCAAAACGATTCTGGCTCCTGTGAATGTCCCGTTTGAACATTCATTCCAGTTATACTGCATTCTTGAAACTCGTTTCACTTCTGCAAATTTTAGTAAACATTAAGAGAAAGACGATAAACGGCTTTAACACAAGTATTCAATCTCAAAATCATGAACCAGATCACAGTGCGAAGGAACACAACACAGACCTCTCAGTCACCCTAACTAGTTACAGTTTGTCAAGATAAAGAGTCACATGGTAAGGGATGCTGAATAATTTAAACCGAAGAAAGAGGAAAAGTCATAAAGCAGTATAAGTAGACACTGGTCTGTCCAGGATTTCAGCAGTCACTACGTTGCTGAGGTAATGCTAGGCTAGGTCGCGGTCAACAGTTCAGGCTAAAAAATGTGGGCACAGGCAGAGCAAAGTGCCCACATTTCTTTTTTTTAAGACTTGATGATGACCTGATCAGGGAAAAGAATCTCAAAGAAAGATGATCTGAAGGTCTAAGTTCCCCAGAAGTGGCAACCCTACCCAAGCAGGACTAAGTGGGTGCGACGAAAGCAAGACGATCAAGATTCCGTGATCCCTCCTGAAGTTTAAAAACTGAATGGGACCGAAATCTGAGTCTCGGGTAGCAATCATCTCAAAAGAGGAAGGAAGGAAGAGACTCTCAGATGTGGTTCAGGCAGCATCTTCTCCCTGAGTTCTTCTCCCGTTCCCCCAAGCCATACGCCCATTCTCAGGCACCCCCTTCCAGCTCGGTCCCAAGTCGCCCCTTCCTCAGGTCCCGGTCCCTCCACAAAGATGACACTCCTCCATCCCTGGGCACCTAAGCGCCTCTCCCCTTCCGGAAGGACTCGCTCCTGCTGCACCCGAGGCTGCCTGGGCGCCCACCTCCGAGCGGCCCCCGCTCGGCCCGCGGCGCGCCCACCCAGCTCCGGCGGGAGCCGGGACACCCCTCCTCGGAGGCCGGAACCGCCGCGCCAGGCCCCTCCCACAGGAAGCCGCCGCCCCCCGGCGCCCTGGCCGCACCGCCCCCGGCCCACCCCGAGCCGCCCGCCGCCCCCCGCCCGCCTCGCGCCGCCCGCCCGCCGCCGCGCCCCCCGCGCCGGCGCCAGCTACCTGCCGCGGCCACAGAAGCGGCGCCCAACTCCTCTCTCACTTCCGCCTTCCACCGCCCGCACTCGGGTCGGGTCACGTGACCGCGCGTGGTCACCTGACCCGGAAGAGGCTGGCCGGGCTCACAGGTGCGGACAACCTATGCCTGGCCCGGGAACCTTTGGTCTGGAGGAGGCCCTCTTATCACTTGTGTGTTTGGAAGTAGGCGGGTTTTCCGCTCGCTGGATGGTCCTCGAGCAATCATGTAAATTGAGGGCTCACGGAGTGCCAGACTCTTCGTTTACTCTGCCTATCAACCCAATGCTGGCGGGGACAATTACTGGCCCCATTTTACAGGTGAAAGGAGACTTTCAATCAATTAAGTCAACAAATATTTATTGAGCTCCTTAAGTAGGGTTGCCAGATAAAACACAGGACACCCAGTTAAATTTGAATGTCAGCTAAACAACAGTGGAACATGTATGTCCCAAATACTGCATAGGACATATTTATACTAAAAAAGTATTTGTTGATTATCTGAAAATCAAGGTGAATTGAGCATCTGGTATTTTTATTTACTGGCAACCCTACGCCTGTTCTGTGCCAAACACTGTTCCAGGATCTAGAAACACAAAAATCCTGGCCTTTGTGGAACATCTGTGCTTGTGACATAAAGCAAAATTAGAAAAGCTTCAAAACCCCTGCCTCAGGTCCACAAAAATGCCCTACCACACCAAACCAACCCCCATTCCCTTAATCTACAGAATACATAGAACTTTATGAGTTAGCAAAAACATTTTTTTTAAGAGATAGGTCTCACTATGTGGCCCACGCTGGACTCCAACTCCCGGCCTCAAGCAATCCTCTTGCCTCAGCCCAACCTGAGTAGGTGGGACTACAGGTACATGGCACCATGCCCAGCCAGAAATATTTTAAAGCAACATTCTTGACTTATATTCTGGACCCTCAGCTTTCACAAGCTGAATGTGAATGAAGGCTGAATTTAATCACCATTAATTAAAATGAATGCTCATCACCTAATTAGCCTTAAGGACTGTGTACTAATTATTCTGTTATTTTGGGGTCTCCGAGTTTGGATGGATCCTATCATGCATACAAATTAAATTGGTTGAACACTTAGTCTCTACTTTTCCTATTCCTATTTCAAATCCAGGAGATTGACTTTCACTGAGATACAGCCCTCTCTTAATACGTTAAACCCTATATTCATCCCATCCATAAATCTGTACTTTTCTAGTTTCATTGATGGGAGTTTTACCAATTCTATTCTAGAGGAATTTAGGGAAGGCTTCCTTGATTTGGTGGCATTACAGTCAGTGTTCACTAAAGGGGAGAACGGACAAGACAAAGAGCATGCACTGTGCTTCAAAGGAACAAAAGCTAATGTAGTGACTGGGATCTACCAGGCCCTACATGATCTCTCCCACACCTCCCCCTTATTTCTCTCATCTCATCTCCAACTACTCTTTTCCTTATCACCCTGCTTCAGCCACTCTGGCCTCAGGGCCTTTGCACTTGCTTATCCCTCTGCCTGGAAAGCTTTTTCCCCAGATAGTCAGATATCTCTTTTAGATGTTTGCTCAACTCTCTCAGTGAAGCCTTTCATGATCACCCCATTTAAAATTATAACTCATCACTTCCTTCCCCTCCCCCCAGCCTACTTCCCACTTTATTTTTTTCTCTGTATTTCCTCCAGACTTATCACAATCTGACTTTTGTAAGAATATATGAATAGATGTATGTTTCCCACTACAAGAATTATGAAGACAGAAACTATATCCCATCTTCTACAGCAATGCCTCGTCCATAGGAGACCTCAATTTGTTAAACAGATTATTTTTTTTTTTTTTTTTTGAGACAGTCTTAATCTGTCTCTGGGGGTAAAGTGCATTGGTATCATCTTAGCTCACGACAACCTCTACCTTCTGGGCTCCAGCAATCCTCCTGGCCTCAGCCTCTCCAGTAGTGGGGACTACAGGCGCACACCACCACACACGGCTAATTTTTATTTTGTATTTTTTGTAGAGATGGCGGGGGGGGGGGGGGTCTCACTCTTGCTCAAGCTGGTCTTGAACTCTTGGCCTCAATCACATCTCAGCCTCCCAAAGTGCTAGGATTACAGGTGTGAGCCACCACACCTGGCCTAAATAGATTATATTAACATTTATTGAGCACCAAACTCATGGCTATAGATCCTATAATATAGGAGATTTTTTTAAAGGACACATAAAAAGTCTAAAATATGTGTCCCCAGAAAAGTTTAAAAGAAAATTGATACGTATACATAAGGAAAAAGACCCCTAAAACACAGTCCCGGACATCCAACCTATTTAAAGTAGTTTACTCAATTAATTACATTGCAAGGCAGAAATAATAACTATTAATTGTGTGACAGAACTGAAATTTCTTAACTGTAGTGAGAAAAAAGAGTTTAAATCTGTCCTTGGGTGGGGTGGGGGGGATCTGATTTGGATAATCAGGGACCAGATTACACACGTGGGAACAATTGAGCTGTTTGTTAGAGATCAAGTACACAAGAACAGGCTGGCAGAATTTTCAGGCAGAATAAAAAAAAAAAAGGGCAAAGGCAGACGAGAAAGCTCAGGACATCTCCAGGAAAGTTCAAAGGAATTCTAGGGACACCTACTGATTTCCAGTGGTGTTTCCTCTGCAGTGAATTTTTCTCTCCCCTAGCCCACTGTTGAGGAAGCATATCCTTTCATAGCCTCTACCTTTTCCAGTCCTGGAAGTGAACTCAGATCTTCACTGGCACAGAAACAAGATCTTTCTCTTTCATGGAAGGCCTCACATGTAAAAGTTGACATTATCTCCAAGTGGGTTACATGTTGAGTCCTTCTATATGTGTTCGAAAGTGTTCGTTTGTTATTGTAAATTTTAAAAGCCACCATCATTTTGTGATGGTGTGTTAAAATTTTTTCACCTTTTTAAAAAAAACCAGGAGCTCTAAAAAATTATCGCAGGAGGTGAGTTCACCTCTGAAAGACTCTGTCCCCAGATGTGTCCTGTTCTACCCACAGGCACTACCCTCCATTCCTTGAACACTTTTTGGACTTTCGTATCTCACTATGTTTGCCCTGGTGGTCCTCCAAGATCCAACTCCAAATTCATAAACTCTGAAGGTCTAGGACACTACACAAAATATCATTTTGTTTGTAGCTGTGATATCAGCGAACCCATGGTGATATAAATTAGCTTTCCACATATGTTTGTTGAATAAATGGGGGTCCACCTAAGGCTTGGAAGGGCCTCGAGAAACCTGTTACAGGGAAACAGAAAAGGGATTAAAATATTATCTAAAGTACTACAAAAAGTACAGTGTCACGAAACCCTTTGTTTTAAGTATTCTTAGTGTTTACCAAAAAATAAATAGTTCAAAGCCTGATCTTTCTCCTCCTGACTATTCCCCTAAATCAATGGTCCTCAAAATGGGGCCCCCAGGTCAGCAGCAACAACATCCCTTAGAACTCATTAGAAAAGCAAATTCTCAGGCCCCATCCAGACCTACTGAATCAGAAACTGAGGATGAGGTCCAGTCACTTGTTTTCCCAAGCTCTGCAGGTGATTCTCAATCGCTGGCCTGGATCATCATTCTTCATTCTAGCGTTTACAGAGTGATCCCTACCAACTTTATTATGGAGTCCTCCATAATAAACCTCCTTTATGGAGTCCAGTTCCCACATTGTCCCTCCCCTTTTAGGTCAACATGGGCAACCAACTGGAGAAATAAAAATTAGAGAGAGGAATAGCAGTATTTGTAACTTTGGGTCTGCAGACTAAGTAAAAAAAAAAAAAAGGAATAGCAGTATTGAAGGAATGGAATTACATTTTCTGGGCAAGAGATATAAACTTGATTAGAATAATGGGAATGGATGTGGAAGGAATCCAAACATCACGAACATTCCAGAGTGGCATTTACAAACTTTGCTGAGAGGAGTGAGGGTGGAGACGGGGATGACTCAGAGATCCCTACCCCGAATGCTTTTGTTGGTAATATCTTTAATAAAAATGGGAACTCAAACAAGTGTAGAAAGTTTGAGGGGGGCAGATAATTATCTCAGTTTTAATATTCCTCTTGAGTGAAGATGCCAGAAGTTTTCCAGACGGATGTTCCCATAAAAGGTGGCCTGGGGAATAAGACAGGGATTGGACATAAAGATTTGGGAGGTGTTCTTCCAATGTGATCATAGAAGGCTGGAGGATAGACAGTATTTCTGGAGGAGAGAACTTAGATTAACAAAGGGGCCAAGATAGTTCGGTGGAAGGCATGTGTTTGCAAGGCAAGAGGAAGACAGGGTGAGAAGCCATCAGAGAGACAGGGATACCAGGATGGTGAAAAATCACCAAAGTCAGGCAAGGAGAGGCAGCCCAGAAAGAGGAGTTGGTCATTGATATCAAATCTTGCAGAGAAACTGAGAAAGCTCAGAAATAAGAACCAAAAAATTGATATGATAAACTAGAAACTGAGAAATAGCCTCCAACCATGCTCTGTTAGGGCAGGTAGCACAGGCAGGATCTAGAGATTGAAGAGTCTGAATGGTGACAAAGGATGAGACAGAAGATATTTGGAGAAGGAAAAGGAATTTGGGTAACTGCTGAAGGGGAGCCTCAGGGCAGTGAAGGATTTTTGAGGGCGTACAGATAAATTACAATTGAGGAATTAATTGGAGCGAAGACCTGATAAAGAAAGTTTACATGAAAATGGATGATTGAAGAGTCAACATTCAGCCAAAATTCACCAGCATGTAATAGGCCAGATCTCATAATTAAGGGATCTCAGATTTGAAAGGAAATTTAGAAGTCATTTAGTACCCCTTCCCTTGGATCCAGCAAGAAATTATTTGTTAACAATTTATGTGCCTTCCTTAGGTAGGTAAGGTGAGGATATTAAGACAAATAAGCCTGTAATCCCAGCGCTTTGAGAGGCCCAGGCAGGAGGATCACTTGAGGCCAGCAGTTTGAGACCAGCCTGGGAAACATAGCAAGACTCTGCCTCTACAAAAAATTAAATTAAAAAAAAAATTATCTGTGCTTGTAGTCCCCGCTACTTGGGAGGCTGAGGTGGGAGGATCACTTGAGCTCAGGAGTTCAAAGCTGCAGTGAGCTATGATGGTGCCACTGCACTCTAGTCTCTGGGCGACAGAGCAAAACCCATCTCTCTCTTTTTTTTTTTTTTTTTTTTAGACAGAGTCAGGCTCTGTTGCCAGAGCTAGAGTGCCGTGGCGTCAGCCTAGCTCACAGCAACCTCAAACTCTTGGGCTCAAGCGATCCTCCTGCCTCAGCCTCCCGAGTAGCTGGGACTATAGGCGCAGGCCACTACACCCGCCCGGCTATTTTTTTTTTTTTTTTTTTCTGTTTTTAGACAGGGTCTCGCTCTTGCTAAGGCTGGTCTCGAACTCCTGAGCTCAAGGGATCCTCCTGCCTTGGGCCTCCCAGAGCACTAGGATTACAGGCATGAGCCACCACACCAAAACCCATCTCTTTAAATGAAAACAAAAGAAAAGAAAAACAAAACAACAACAACAACAAAAACAAGAGATAAACCCTGGCCCCAAGTGGAGGTTTATCCTAGGAATGATTTAAAAAAAAAATGAAGTGGAGGTACATAAGCAGAGGTCGGCATAACATAATGGATGAGAAAGGGGCTCCGAGTCAATTTCTTGGGGTGTTACCTTGTTAACAAGACCTACCCGCCATGTGACCTGGGCCTATGTAGCTATATCCCTTGCCTATAAAATAATACCTATCTCATAGAGTTGTGATAATTAAGTTGGGCTATCTGTATTGACTAGCTTCTAACCGTGCAGATATATTCAGCTTGTACATTTTAAAGTAAAGAAGGCGCTAAGAAGTGGAGGCTGAAGCTGAGTTCCTCCGGTGTCCACCAAGGTTTGAGCCCGCCTACACCTCTCTGGCGGGGCTGGCGGCGTCGCTGCGCATGCGCGCGGACAGCCCTGAGCTGGGAGAGCGGGCGCGGCCGCCAGGTGGCGCCGCTAAGTCGCGGCTGTTCCTCGTGGTTCCCAGAGGCCTGGATTGGAACGCAGGGGGCCGGCGCAAGTTCGATGAGCATGCGCGCTGCCTACTCGTCCAGCCAAGATGGCGCCCGTGGAACACGTTGTGGCGGACGCTGGGGCTTTCTTGCGGGATGCGGCTTTGCAGGTACTGGGAAATTTAGCCCAGCGGAACTTGGTCTGGGTTGGCGTGGAATCGGGTGGGTGTGAGCTGGGCCGATCTCTCCGCAGGACATCGGTAAAAACATCTACACCATCCGGGAGGTGGTCAGCGAGATTCGGGATAAAGCCACGCGCAGGCGGCTCGCGGTCTTGCCCTACGAGCTGAGGTTCAAGGAGCCCTTCCCCGAATACGTGCGGCTGGGTGAGTGCCTTTGTTCCGGCGTTGACGGGGAAGCTGGGGCCCGGGGTGCGTATGGGACTCGCTCGGGTCTGGCTGCTTTAGCAGAGCATGTGATTTAGAGACAGCACTTTCTAGGAGATCGTGCTGGGAGAGAGGCCTCCTGGTTCTGGAGGTAGCCAGGCCTTGCCAGTAACTAGCTAAATGCCCTCTGGTACATCACTGCAAAATGGAAATGATAATAATATCTACCTCTGGGTTTGCTGTGAGCATTAATTGAGGAGTATGTCACTCAGCGTTGTTTAACGCTTTGTAAGCACACAGTGAATCTGTTCTGATTTAAAATAGAAGAACCCAGATCTCTTAAGTCCATTTCTTTTCAGTAGATTAAAGTGATGACTGTTTTGGATACAGAAGTCAGCTTCACCTTAAAAAAGGGATGCTTTTAGATCTTGCATTCAACTTGAAAGAAAACTAAACAATTATCTCTTGACTTAGGAGTCAGGGTTGTTCTCTTGTTAGGGATCAAGGTGATGGTACCCAACTCAGGAAAGGCCCTTAGTGATTTGAAGTATTTTAGAGGTTAGAGGCTGATAGATGTTACCAACTCTATGACTTCTATGACTTTCTCCAGCAACTTACTGGCTGTGTGATCTTTGACAAGTTACTAACTCTTTCTAAGGAGATACTAATAGTATTTCCTTCATAGGATTTGGCAGAGGATGAAATGAATTAATGTGTAAAGCTTTTAACACAGTGCCTCATACACAGCAAGTGCACAATACATTGTGGCTACTGCCAACTCATGTCTGTTTTTTAGGAAATGTCAGCAGTGTCCTTACTGTTCCTTGCACCAGTGTAGCAGAAAACATCTTTCTGTTAATGTCTCAGGAGGATAACAATAGTGACAACTGGCATTTACTATACGTTAAACATAGTGGGGTTTTTTTTGTTGGTCTTTTTGTTTGTTTTGAGACAGGGTCTTGCTCTGTTGCCCAGGCTAGAGTGCAGTGTTGTTGTTGTACCTCTCTGCAACCCCAAATGCCTGGGCTCAAGCGATCCTCCCACCTCAGCCTCCCAAGTAGCTGGGACTACAGGTATGCACCACCACAACAGGCTAATTTTTTTATTTTTTGTAGGGACAGGGTATCACTATGTTGAACAGGCTGGTCTTGAACTCCTGGCCTCAAGCAGTCCTGCCTCAGCCTCCCAAAGTGCTAGGATTATAGGCATGAGCCACCGCACAAGGCTGACTTTTTTTTTTCAATTGTTCATTATTTGTTACAAACATCTCAATATTTTTATTTCTTCATAGACTACAATTACAGGCCCAGCATCCCTGATCCACAAATTCTAAATCTGAAATGCTCCAAAATGCAAAACTTAAGTACAGACATGATGCCACAAGTTTCCACACCTCAATTTTGTGCATGAAAATTATTGTATAAAATTACTTTCAGAACAATTCCTCAGCCAGGCACAGTGGCATGTGCCTGTAGTCCAACCTACTTGGGAGGCTGAGGCAGGATGATCGCCTGAGCCCAGGAGTTCAAGGCCAGCCTGAGCAACATAGCAAGACCTGGTCTCTTTTTTTAAAGGATATAAAATTACCTTCAGGCTATGTCTGTATATGAAGCATAAATGAATTTTGTGTCTAGACCTGGGTCCCATCCCCAAGATATCTCATTATACATATGCAAATAGTACTCTAAAATCTAAAAATACCTGAAATCTGAACTATTTCTGGTCCCAAGCATTTTGGACATGAAATACTCAACCTGTTGAATTAAGTTAACTCTCTATTCCATTTTGGAATCTGATCATCCATCCTGTTAATGTACATTGTTACGCTTAAAATAAAAAAATTTGAGAGCTGGAAGAAACTAGAGCTTCTATTGTAGCATAATACCAAAACTTAAATAAGGGATTCTCATCATCGTGCTAACTTTTAATGATGTTCTGCTTCCTCTATTCTCACTGGCATGAATCACTGTGGTGGAGAACACGAATTTCTCAACTCTGAGTAGAAAAAAGATCAGAAAATGGATGAAAGTGTTACGGTTTTTCACGGGATCCTGATCCTTTCTAAATTCTTTGATAACTTTTTTTGGGTTTATCCAAGGTCATATGGATTTTTGCCTCTAACTGACACTAGAAATCTTTTGTTTACAGTGACTGAGTTTTCAAAGAAAACTGGAGACTATCCCAGTCTCTCTGCCACAGATATCCAAGTGCTGGCACTCACCTACCAGTTGGAAGCAGAGTTTGTTGGGGTGTCTCACCTAAAACAAGAACCAGAAAAGGTAAATTAAGAGGGTTGGATTTTTTTAAACCTTAGGGAAACTATCTGCTCTACAAAAGTAGAGGGAATGGTGTGATGAGCCCAGTAATCCCCATCATTCCACCTCCACAATTATCATCTCCCAGCTGGTCTGTTTTCGTCTATACTGACCCACTACCCCCTAAGGACTCTAAAAAATAACCTCAAAGCCATTATTACACCTACACAAAATTAGTAATCTCTAATATCATCAAATATCCAATCAGTGTTCACAATTCCCAATTATTTTATAAATTTTATTAAGAGTTTGTTTGGGTCAGAATGCAAATAAGGTTCATCCATTACAATTAGCAGATGTGTCTCTGTGGATTCTTGGGAAGGGTTGTTCAAATTTGAAAAATTCAAAAAAAGTAAAAATCTATATTTATTTATTGATTTAGAGACAGAGTCTCACTCTGTTGCCTGGCTGGAGTGCAGTGGCATCATCATAGTTCTCTGCAACCTCACACCACTCCTGGCTTCAAGCGATTCTC
The DNA here is from genome assembly GCF_041146395.1 of Eulemur rufifrons. Lineage (NCBI taxonomy): Eukaryota > Metazoa > Chordata > Mammalia > Primates > Lemuridae > Eulemur > Eulemur rufifrons. The sequence continues at coordinate 12,919,658 of NC_091005.1, read as the reverse complement.
CTGCTTCAGACTCATAAAGTGCTGGGATTACAGGCGTGAGCCACCACACCCGGCCTGTGTATTCTTTTTTTTTGTAATAGAGTAACTTCTGAAAGTAAAAAAAGAAGGAACACTAGGTGCTTGCAATTTTTTTCAACCCTTGCTACCTTCAAAGCTCTGGGTTCGTATTGTGCTTTTAGGGACTTAACCACCTTGGCTAGACTGAAGAGACTGATGGATCTGTGCCTGGGTCCCATTAGCTGTTTCTAGGCCAGAGGATTTTGGAAGCCAAATTATTAACCTAATAATAATTCATTTCAAATAGTGTAAACAAAGACTTACTTGATCTCCTTTGCCTATAGTTTTGTCATCAAAACTGGTGGGCTTACATTCTTGTACCACTCGGAACTGCCTTCACTTTTTTTCAACCAGGTTTAGAGTCCTCTAATCCAAAAAGTATAGAATTCTAAAATGCAGACTTTTGCGTGTTGTCAGAATAATAAACAGAGTAATTTTATATAAGCTTTGACTCTGACCGTCTGAACCTATGGTACCTGGAAGTTGGTTTTCCATTTGGCACCCATCGGTCCATGATTTCTACAAACTGCCTTTTCCTGCAGCCCTTTTGGCAAGAGTTAGTTTGTATCAAAAGCTTTAAAACGGCATATCCTTAGACCCAGCAGTTCCACTCTTAGGTATTTATCCTAATGATATAACCAAAAATACTTCCAGGTTTTAGAGATAGTAATGTTCATGACAGCTATATGTATAGTGGCAAAAAACAAATATCTGAAGTGGTTATTTAGTAGCTTTGGGATGATTGAATTTATATATATATATATATATTTTTTTTCCCCCCCAATTTTTCTGAACATTGCATATCTTTGATTTCAGTGATCAGGGGAAAGTGGTTTTTTGTTTCTTAAATTACCCTTTCATGCTGAATATTCAAACTGTTTCCTTGCTCAGAGCTGTCACTTTTTTTTTTTTTTTTTTTTTTTTTTTAGGTTAAAGTGACCTCATCGATTCAGCACCCAGAAACTCCTCTGCACATTTCTGGTTTCCATCTGCCCTCCAAGGTAATTTTTTAGACAAGCCGGGCTCTTCATGCCCTTTGCTGCTACGTGTCACGTCTCTCCAAGTTATATGTTTACAGTGAACCAAATTTACCGGGGCAAATATCATAGTTTGTCCTGCCCTGTCTCATCTGACTTCTGTGTCCCATGTGATTTCATTTATAACCCTCTCAGTTTCAGGTTTTTATTATTTCTTTTAATCTCAGCCTAAACCTCCAAAAGGCACGATAGAAAAAGAACACCCAGCCAGTGAGCCTGAGGACCTAGAATTCAATTCCTTCACGTTCTGGAGAAACCCGCTGCCTAATATCGATCGGGAACTGCAGGAGCTGCTGGTGAGGGACTGACCTCTGATCTGATGGCAACACCGTAGCTCCTCCCGCCGCTCCTGTGGGCCCGGAGTTTGTGAATTCTCTTGGTGTTTCAGATTGACAGAGGTGAGGACGTTCCAAGTGAGGAGGAGGAGGAAGAGGAAGAAAATGGGCTTGAGAGAAAAGGCGAAGACAGCGATGACGATGGGGGCGGGTGGATAACCCCCAGCAACATCAAGCAGATCCAGCAGGAGCTAGAGCAGTGCGATGTCCCCAAGGACGTGCGGGTCGGCTGCGTGACTACAGACTTCGCCATGCAGGTGGGCGGGGCAGGCAGGGGCCGGTCATGGGCATCACACAACAGCAGCTCTGCACACATCCCAACCTCCAGAGGTTGGGATGTGTGCAGAGCTGCTGTTGTGTGATGCTTTCCTGGCCGTAGAAGCTATTCTCTTTGGCAATTTTCAGTTTTGCTTGGAGGCTAGACAGTCATATGATATGGTAACAAGATTTTTGTCGATGTTAAGTGTTTAATGTTTATCATTCATAATCTGTTGTTACTTTTCTGTCAATGTATATAACGTTCTGTGCTCAGTTAGGTACTTGGAGAAGTTAGAGAGGGTTTCCAGCCCAGAAATGAATATATTCACCCCTGAACCCCTGAGAAAACAAACGTTTCTGTCGAGAGAGATTGCGAATGACGGGTCTTGTGAAATGATGGGCACAGGCCCCAGGACGGGGGATGAGAAAGAAACCTGGGTCCTTGTCCTCACTGAAGTATCTTGAGAGGATCCCAAGGTGACTTTCCTTAGCAAAAGCCAAGGTTTGTGATGTTCCCTTAAGTGTGGTTACAGAAATTAACGTTAAAAGAAGACTTAGTTCAGTTCTTTAACTTGCTGGTTGTAGAACGTTCTGCTGCAGATGGGGCTGCACGTGCTGGCGGTGAATGGCATGCTGATCCGCGAGGCCCGGAGCTACATCTTGCGCTGCCACGGCTGCTTCAGGTACACGGCTGATACTCCGCACCCGGTGGCCCTCTGGAACACTCTCTTCCTGTCCCTTCCACAGACTTTTCTTGTTGCTTTTTTTTTTTGAGACAGAGTTTCACTCTGTCGCCCTGGCTAGAGTGCAGTGGCATCATCACAGCTCACTGCAACCTCAAACTCCTGGGCTTACATGCTCTTCCTGCCTCAGCCTCCCGAGTAGCTGGGACTACAGGCATGTGCCACCACGCCCGGCTAACTTTTCAATTTTTTTGTGGAGGTAGGGTCCCTCTTGCTCAGGCTGGTCTTGAACTCCTGAACTTAAGCGATCCTCCCGCCTCGGCCTCCCTGAGTGTGAGGATTACGGACATGAGCCACCGCACCCAGCCTTCTACAGGTTTCTTGAAAGAGAGCCCTGCGTTAATGTTATATATGTTTTTTTCTACTTCCTTATTGCTGTGCAGCCCTGGTTATGCCTCTGCCTGGGTGCTGAGGCCCCCAGGACAAGGTTGCCTGTGACCTCGCACCTTATCTCAGCAGCACTGGGAGCAAAGAACCCTCATTCTTTAAAGATACTTACCGAAATCTTTATGCACGGAATGATGTCTGGGATTTTACAGGGGAAGGAGTGGGTGGGCGTAGAGATGAAACAAGATTGGCCGTGAATTGATAGTTGTTGAAGCTATCAGTTGAAGACATGGCTATTCATAGTGTTCTGCTGTCTGCGTTACGCTGGAAATTTCCTATTTACAAAAAAAAAAAAAAAAGTAAATTCTGGATGCAGAGTACATGGGTTCAAATCCAGATTCTATCTTCTGCCTGTGTCATTTTATAAATGTTGGTTAACTTCTCTGTGCTTCACATTCTTCTTCAATAAAATGGAGAAGGTGGTTGTGAGGAAGTAGGAAGATAAATCCTGAGGACTTAGTGCAGGATCTGGCACGTAGGAAGCAGGGAGTTCCTTTTGGGTGAACTGTTACGTGTTCACTGCTGTCTTCTCTCCATTTCTTTCCTGACTCTTAAATTCGTCCTTCTTGTGGTGGGCACTGGTGTTCTGTGGGGAGGCCGCTGGGATCCTGGAGACCCTCTGGTTGGAGTGGAAGAGACGGTACTACAGCCTCGCTGGTGAAGTGTGGCCCTGGGGACTTGTACTGGGGTGGCTTCCAGCCATCCCGCAGACTCGGTCTGCATTTGGTGGCCATATCCTGTAGATCGTCTGGTGGAGCCCTTAGTGGGGAGGCCTGTGTGGAACATTCGTGAAGCATCAGGGTGTCGCTCGCTGGGTACCCAGAGAGAGCTGTTCCACTGAGGGTGGAGTTGCCTGGGTGGACCCTTGTTCCCCTGAAGGCTTAAAAATAACCAGTCACTCACGCCACCATCCTCTGCAGCTCTGTGGGTGACTTAATTAGCCGCTCCTCAGAGCTGCCTGTGCATTCTTCTGAATCTTTTCCTGTTTCAGGCTCAGGTGACAGTAAAGCTTCTTATTTCATACTATTTCATTTTCCCCATTGTCCTTTCTTACAGAAGCTCTAAGTTCCCAAATTAACAGGCATTCACAGAAACACCTGGAAATGCTCTCCATTCTTGTGTGGTTAGCCCCAGTGACTGCATGGTTTCTTGTGCTAGTTCTAGCACCTGCCTAGAGGTACTTAGTTCACGCGTAGGAGACTCGCAGATGAGGATGTGGCTTTTCTAGCTGTTCCACACAGCTCGTCTCCTGGCTTGTTGGGAGAGGACGGAGGACCCCTGAAGGACAGGAACCAAGACCACTGTCTGGCCTTTGACAGTAGCAGCTTTTTGCTGCTCGGGGTCCACCATGGGGGCTTGAGCGGGTAGGAGAGAGGCAAGGCCTCAGGGTCTGCCCTCAAAACCCACACTCAGTTCAGCCGCGGCAGGTTTTGTTGTGTTTCCTGTAGAATTCATTAGTACGTTCTTGCCACCCACAGAGCCGCCACCTGGCTTAACATGCCGGCTGACATTTGGGGACAAGGTAGATCTGTAATAATGCGCTCCTTGAGAAAGTGCGGTGATGTTAAGGGCACTGATTCTGCAGCCACTGCCTGGGTACGTCTGGCACATCTGAGCTGGGTGACCTTGAGCGAGCTGCCTTAACTTGCCTCGGTTTCCCTATCTGTAAAATGGAGACAGTCCCAATCTCACCAGACTGCTGAGATGTTAAAGGTGCAGAATAGTGCCTGGCCATGTTCAGTAAGAGTTCACTACTGTTTAATAATTAACAACATCCTGCTCATCTCTCCCTCTTGCTTATTTGCTCCTGGTATTACCTTCTCTGCCAGAGGAGGGCAGCAGCAGTTTGTTACATCTTGGGATGAGGCCGGCGACCTTCGTTTCTGTGACGGGTGTAGCATGGCTCAGCCTTTCTTGGTTTGTTCTCGTTTCCTTCTCAGAGGCCTGTGACTCACCCTGTGTTCTGGGGAAGGGGTTGCCACCTATGGCTCCAGCACTAAGCATGTCCTTTGTGTCTCCCAGGACGACATCTGACATGGGCCGAGTGTTCTGTTCACACTGTGGGAACAAGACCCTGAAGAAAGTGTCCGTGACCGTTAGCGACGATGGCACCCTGCACATGCACTTTTCCCGCAACCCCAAGGTGCTGAATCCTCGAGGCCTCCGGGTAAGTAGTGCGTCTCCCGTTCCCCTGACAACGCCACAATTGATACGAACAGAGAGGACAGAAACCTAGTTGCATCTGCAAGATGGCGTATTGAAAGCCGGTGACTTGGGTACAAGGCAGATGGGGAGAGTGTACCACAAGCCTCCTTGTGAGTTTCCCGAGCTCGTGATCCCATGAGAAGTAACCGCTAATTGCCGGCAGTAAATGCTGAGAACCACGTGTGGGTGTCACGAAGTAGGAGATCATTTGGAATGTGGTGGAGCTGAGATTCGTGCAGGAGTTGAAGGATGGGCAGGATCCCCGGAAGCCCCACAAACCAGAGGGGAAGGAGTGTGAACGCTCAGCCCGGAAGAGAGGCCGGGGCTGGGCGCGCAGCAGTTGGGGATTGTTTCAAGGAATTGAGAGAGAAGGATTGAGGGACACGTGAGTGGCACTGGATTCCCCAAGCGGCACGTGGGCCACAAGTGCATGAGAAGAGGTTTTTTTAACTTTTATATTGTGAAATAATTTTCAGTTGATGAAAAAAATAGTACAGAGAATTCCTATTTACCCTTTACCTGGCTTTCCCAATGTTAATTTTTTTTTTTTTTTTTTTTTTGAGACTGTCTCACTCTGTCACCCTGGACAGAATACAGTGGCATCATCCTAGCTCACAGCAACCTCAAACTCCTGGGCTCAAGCGATCCTCCTGCCTCAGTCTCCCAAGTAGCTGGGACTTTAGGCACATACCACCACATCTGGTTAATTTTTCTATTTTTACTAGAGATGAGGTCTCGCTCTTGCTCAGGCAGGTCTGGAACTCCTCACCTTAAGCGATCCTCCCAGAGTGCTGGGATTACAGGTTCGAGCCACCGTGCCCAGCGGTCACTATCATTATTTGGAGATTCAAATTGTTCTGTGCTTGGCCAGTGGGAGCCCCTTCAAGCCAGCTCTTGTGTCCTTTTGACGTGTCCTGGTTATTTGAACACTTTCGTATTTTCTGGCAACAGCAAGATGTTCCTAGACTCTTAGCCTTCTCCTGCCCCTGCCCTAGAATCGGCCATTTCTCTTAGGAGCTCTGGTTCTTTTTTATGGAGAATGTTTTTTAGAAGCAAAAATCTGGGCACTAGGTATGCTCATTCATTGTCCTGGAGTGTCATTACTTCTTGGCCCACAGTGGACAAAGGTAGGAAATACATACATGTGTGTAAATACACACTGGAATATTTTGTATTTCTGTATCTGTGTTAAAAACCATGAATTTATACCCTCAGTTTCAGCCCGACACCAGAGTGCATCCTAGCCCACTCTCTCCCACATTCGTAACACCCTCGACACTGTTTCCCTTACTAGTCATTTGCTCAGCCCTAGAACATACGTTGTCATTTCAGAATTGCTGACCCATACCGCTTGAAAGCAGCACCCGCTTATCAGAGTTCTGTGTCTGTACTTAATTCATTTTTGTTCTTAGCTGAAGGTATAGGCAAAATACTGCGTTTGGTTTCTCACCTGTGAGTTGAGGTGAGAATCAAGCAGGAGGAGCGTGTCACACACTTGGCATGTAGCAGGCAGGAAATTACTGTCCGTCGTTGCCATCTGCTGTGACCGTGGATCCCTGTTCTTCTAACGGCCTCTCCTCATCTTTGCAGTACTCACTTCCTGCTCCCAAAGGCGGCAAATACGCCATCAACCCCCATGTCACCGAGGATCAGCGCTTCCCTCAGCTGCGACTCTCCCGAAAGGCCAGGCAGAAAACCAACGTGTTCGCCCCTGACTACATAGCCGGGGTCTCTCCCTTCGCAGAGAACGACATCTCCAGCCGCTCGGCTACCCTGCAGGTCCGGGACAGCGCCCTGGGAGCTGGCAGGAGACGCTTAAATCCCAATGCTTCCAGAAAGAAGTTCGTGAAGAAAAGGTGAGGTGCGAACTCCAGCAGGCAAACCGGATCGCTGCTGTGGCTGCTGAGCAGCCCTGCTGTCCCGTTCCCATCTGTATTATCTCCAGAACCTTCTGGTTGGAAACAGCAGGCCAGCCTCACAGTGCTGCCTCGTGACTTGCCGTGTGTTTGGTTGGATTTGTGGTGACAATGGGCCGTCCCTTGGCCTGTGAGCATCCAGAGAACCGGGACTCCTGCCATGTGAAGGGGAATTTGATGAAAACAGAAGGAACAATGCCCTGGAGCAAGTCTTCAGCCTTTAAAGAAAGGAATTTCTAAATGATAATATTTTTCTAATAAATGTGGTTGCAAGCTTCTGTGTTTGTCCAAATTTTTGCTGCTTAGGTAATATGAGGACTAACACACTATATGCCAAAGGATCAAGCATTTCGATGTTATCTTTTTGCCAGAAAATACAATAAATATGTTACAATAAAACTAAGAATATCTTTTTTTTTTTTTACCTCTTTTTTGAAAAAAATTTCCATCCTTGAGGAAAGTTCAATTTAGTGAACCTCCCTTGGAGTCTTTCACCTAAATTCCCCCATAGTTAACATTTGCTTCGTCTGCTTTTGCTCTTTCTGCACACACATTGACACACACGTACACAGAGTGTGTCTCCTAGGAAGAGGATGTTGTTTTGCATAGCCACGGTACCATTATCAAATTCGGGAAATTTAACATCGCTGCTTACTATTATCTGATGCATAATCAGGCACTGGAAATCACTCCATACCAGTTCACAAGGATTTTGCTTATTCTTTTTTCAGCTGCCTAGTACTGTATTGTGAAAAGCTACCAAGTGTCAAGCACTTAACCATGATACAGGCTATATGCTAAGTACTTAATTTGCATTAGCACATTTAATCCACAGAATGCAGTTACAGGGTAAGACTGCTGTTATTGCCAGCAGCCCAGAGCTGTAAGAGGTTAAATGACTTGCCCAAAGCGATAGCTTGTGAGTGATCAGGCCAAGATTTTTAACTTCATGCATTTGTGCTTTTAAGCAACAAGTGTGCCAGTGGAGACGGTGGAAAGCAGGCTGAACACTGTTCCTCCCATCCCTGTCTTTGAGAAACTCCTGCTTTTGGGTGCCATGATAGGGTGACACCCACTAAGAGGCTGCAGTGCTACAGGAGAGGTAAGTAGTGGTCAGCCTGGGATATGTCCACACGTGCCCTCTGTGTGTTCCGTGGGAAATAACAGAAAGGCAGGGGGTGACAGAACAAATTCCCAGCTTTGTTAAGTCACTGTTTCTCTTATGTTTGCTTCAAATTCAGAAATACAACATTTCAGGGAACACAAATGTCTGGGTTGCAAAGAAACATCAAAAACACTCTCGGATTAAGGTAGGCAGAGAATCCGCATGCTTTTAGAGATGTTCCCCTAGAGGGAAGGAATGGGAAAGCTGATGGCCACTGTCCCTGACAGGTCCCTTGTAGAATTGTAGCTGAATCCAGCTGTACAATAAGGATTTTCCTGAATGCTCCTCTGGAAATCCAGAGTAACAGAAGCAAGGGAGGGAAATCCCACCAGGGCAACCCTTCCCAACCCCAAGAGGGCGCCATTCTCTTCTACTGGTTACGGCCAAAAGAATGCCCACGGGAAAGGCCAAGGGCAGGGCTTCTCACCTAAGTACTCTCATTTCTCACATCTTTGAATTCCTTCCCCTTCTCTCTTCCCAGTCTCACCCAGTTCTGTTCCATTCATGAGGCCACAAAACTTTACAACTGGTCAGGTTTGGGCCAACAGTCCCCATGTAAGTAAAAAAGTCATGGCAATTGTGTGGTTTAAAAAAAAACTTACTCTCAGGAAAATCAGTAAGAAAAAATTGAACAACCCTATCAAAAAGTGGGCGAAGGACATGAATAGAAATTTTTCAAAAGAAGATATAAAAATGGCTAACAAACATATGAAAAAGTGTTCAACATCTCTAATCATCAGGGAAATGCAAATCAAAACCACAATGAGATATCACTTAACTCCAGTGAGAATGGCCTTTATCAAAAAGTCCCAAAACTATACATGTTGGCGTGGGTGTGGAGAGACAGGTACACTCATACACTGCTGGTGGGACTGTAAACTAGTGCAGCCCCTGTGGAAAGCAATGTGGAGATACCTTAAACAGATTCAAGTAGACCTACCATTCGATCCAGCAATCCCATTGGGCATCTACCCAGAAGAACAAAAGTCATTCTATAAAAAAGACACCTGCACCTGAATGTTTATAGCAGCACAATTCATAATCGCAAAGATGTGGAAACAACCCAAAGGCCCATCAATTCATGAATGGATTAGCAAAATGTGGTATATGTATGCCATGGAATATTACTCAGCTATTAGAAATAATGGTGATATGGCATCTCTTTGGTTCTCCTGGAGAGAGTTGGAACCCATTCTACCCAAGAATGGAAAAGTAAGCACCACATGTACTCACCAGCAAACTGGTTTCCATGAGTGCACATTTGGGAATAACACCAATTGGGTATCGGACAGAGGTCGGGGCTGGGTGGAAGGGATGGGTATATACCTAGTTGATGAGTGCGATGCGCACTGCCTGGGGAATGGACACGCTTGAAGTTCTGACTGGGGGGGATGGGGTGGGGGGAGGGGATGGGTGCACACCTACATGATGAGTGTGATGTGCACTGTCTAGGGAATGGATACAACCAAAGCTCAGACTCGGGGGGATGGGGAGGCATGGGCAATATATATAGCCTGAACTTTTGTACCCCCATAATGAGCTGAAAAACAAAAAATAAAAAAATTAAAAAAAAAAACTTACTAAATCATCTTAAAGTACTAAGAAATTTTAGGTGGGGTGCGGTGGCTCATGCCTGTAATCCTAGCACTTTGGGAAGCCAAGGTGGGAAGATCGCTTGAGCTCAGGAGTTCAAGACCAGCCTGAGCAAGAGTGAGACCCTGTATCTACTACGGAAATAGAAAAATTAGCCAGGCCTAGTGGCATGTCCTTGAAATCCCAGCTACTCCGGAGACTGAAGCAGGAGAATCACTTGAGCCCAGGAGTTTGAGGTTGCAGTGAGTTATGAAGAAACCACTGCACTCTGGCCTGGGTGACAGAGTGAGACTCTGTCTCAAAAATAAACGAACAAAAAAATTAAAAACAGCAGCCAGATATCAACAGAAAATCAGATACATAGGGGCCCATCACACGTGGTAGACATGCAGTGCTTGTTAGTTACTGGTGGGCAAAGTGGATTACAGGCGTGAGCCCCCGTGCCCGGCCTCCATCCATTTCTAATACAATTTGTTTCCTTTAAGCACAAGCAAGTCTTTAAGATAAACTTAATGTTATTTCTTACATTTCTTACTTTCCTGGCTTACGGAATAATAGCACAACACTGCACCACTATTTCTCACCGTAGCTGTCCTGAACTTAAGCCACAGAGGAGGCAGTAGAGTACGGCAAGGAAGAAAAGACAGGCCTGGAGGCCAAGAGTGGATTCAGGCCCCTGAACCAGCTGTCACCCTGGGGGAAACCCTTGAACTTCTCTGAGGCTCATTTTTTCTGCTCTGCAAAAAGGGGATATCACCTCTATTTCACAGCATTGCAGTGAGAAGTAGATAAAATCAGGACGGCACTGCTAACTGTGAAATCCTGCAAAAGTGTTAATGTGCTTAAGTGTTCGTTCCCCTCTAAAGCATTAGTGTAGACTATCTCTTACACAAAATGCATTCCAAACTTTTGGAACCTCCATTCCTTGCTCGATGGTTTGCTGTGTGTATGTTAAAAACAGGCCCTTCTATATCTGAGCTTGTGGTGGAGAATGCCTTTTCTACTTTCTGCCTCCCCTAGGCTCTGGGGAATACTTTTAAAAGATAAGGCAGATATGTCACCTCTCTGCTTAAAACCCTCCAAGCCAGGCACGGTGGTGCACACCTGGAGTCCCAGCTGCTCAGGAGGCTGAGGTGGGAAGCTCTTGTGAAGCCAGTGGTTCAAGACCAGCCTGGGCAATATAGTGAGACCCCTGTCTCAAAAAACAAAAACCTCCCAAAGGTTTCCCTTTTTATTCAGAACAAGAACCAAACTCAATCATGTTCTACAAGGCCCTGTATCAGGAGTTGGGAAACTTTTTCTATAAAGGGCCAGAATAATTATTTTTGGCTTTCTGGACCATCTAGTCTATGTCACCACTACCTAACTCTGCCCCTGTAGCACAATGGCAACTCCAGAGAATACATAAATGGAAGATTCATGGTGACACAGCTATTTAAGGGTTCCAATAAAACTATAAAAACGGGCAGTGGAGCAGATTTGGCAGGAGCTGTACCAAATCCTGCACTATTGATCTGGCCACCTCCCTTGTTCAAACTCCAACTCTGTCCTCCCACTCTCCCCCCTACTTTATTCTTTCTGCTGCCACTGGCCATATTTATCTGTTGCCTATTCTAGTTACTACGGCTGTGTAAATATAATATTACCCCAAATCTTAGTGGTGTAAAACCACCTTTTATTGTGCATGAGACTCTGTGGGTCAGGGCATTCCTTGTAGGGACAGCTCGTCTGAACTCCATGACATCTGGGAGAGCGGAAGTCTGGGGGCCTAGATTCATCTGAAGACTCATTCACTTACTTGGTGGCTGATCGGTGGCCGTAGACCGAGACCTTAGCTGGAGCCGTCAGCCATAGCGCTTACAAGTGGCTTTTTCCTGTACCGTGGGCACCCTCACGGCATGGTGGCAGGTCCTGACTCTACACAGAGTCCTATCACTTTATATGACCTATAGTTGGAAGTCAAGCAGCACCACTTCTGCGACATTCTATGGCTTGAAAGAGGTACAAAATCCTGCCCACAATAAAGAGAAGGGGAATTAAATTCCACATTTTGATGGGAGAAGTGTCAAGGCCTTGGAAGAGCAGATGAAATTGAAATCACTGCTGATGCAATTTTCGGAAAAGTCATACGGCTGCATGGTCCATCTCTCACTATTAGAATGCCAGCTCCTTGAGGGCAGGGGCTTTGTTCACTAATCATACTCCGTGGCTATCTAGAGAGAATTTCCAGAAGGAAGAGGTGGACACCAGAAATCCGCTTGAGTTAAAGAAACAGCTGGGAGTCCAGGGAAGCCGACCTGAGTAGACTCTGTGGACAGAGCACTGGGCAGGAGAGAGCGTGGTGCAGGGAGGGGACGCTCTGTAGGACTGTGGGGACCCCTAGAGCCTTCAGCTAAGTACCAATCAGCACTGTGAGGTGCTCCCAGAGGCTGGGGAAACACCCCCAAAATGCAGAGGAAGTAATCTTCAGAGCTCACACAAGGCCAGGAACAGCTCTTGTTCCCACAAACTAGAATGGAAAACGTCACGATCCACGGGCATCAGGTCGCACACTCAGGACTGGGACACTCTTATCTCCACACTAAAGGCTGCCCTGGCCCTGCCCAACAAAGTAAGCCTCAAGAGGACCCTGCTCACAATTCAATGACCAGGACTAGTCCTGTGGCCCCACCCAACCACACGAGGCCAAAAAATGCCATCCTACAATGTCGGGAAGTCCAGGTGCTGGAAATACTTGGTGAATAGCATGAACGATGACCACAATTGGAGAGGTGTGCATATGTGGCTTTGAAATTAACTTGTGGGCAGGAAGGTTGTGATGAAGGCGGTTGTAAGCGCAGGCATAGCAAACTGTTCATCCCAGCTTTTCAGTCCACGGGACTACAAGTTATAAAAGGTTAGGACCCTCTCAAAGAGCACCTTCTTGCACCTGGTGCCACTGCGCAGCAGGGAGATGCCCCCAGACATCTGGAGCACTGGGCTGCAGGGTTAATTTCCACTGATTAGGAATGAGCCAAAGCAAAGCCAATGCTGGGCAGAATAAGAGCCCCCCCAGGAAAAGAGGACCAGAGAACCTCATCAAGAGGATAAGAAGTGCCCTCCGGAGTGTACTCCAGGAACACAGGAAATCAGAAACTTCCTGAATATGGCAACAACAGCCATAATCGCAAGAGATCAACAATCCACACATCCCCAACCCCATTCACTTAAGTCTATTCCTTCAGACCACCCATCTATTTCTCTTCCTGGCAAAGGAGCAGAGCTTATACTAGAATGGCGTTGGTATTGTTAACACACAACCCCCAGGGAACTTTTTTTTTTTTTTTTGAGACACATTCTCACTCTGTTGCCCGGGCTAGAGTGCCATGGCGTCAGCCTAGCTCACAGCAACCTCAAACACCTGGGCTCAAGCGATCTTCCTGCCTCAGCCTCCCGAGTAGCTGGGACTACAGGCATGCACCACCATGCCCGGCTAATTTTTTCTATATATATTTTTAGCTGTCCATATAATTTCTTTCTATTTTTAGTAGAGACGAGGTCTCACTCTTGCTCAGGCTGGTCTCGAACTCCTGAGCTCAAACGATCCTCCCACCTCGGCCTCCCAGAGTGCTAGGATTACAGGTGTGAGCCACCGCGCCCCGCCCTCCAGGGAGCTTTGGTTTTTTTTTTTTTTTTTTTCAGTATATTATTTTTTTGTTGTTGTTGTTGTTTATTTATTTATTTATTTTTCTTTCAGAATATTATGGGGGGGAGCTTTGTTTTTACATATGCCAAGACAGAGCTTGCCTTAACACCAAAGGACACAAATACAAGTCCTCTGACCTACGTGTGGCCCACATACGAGGACAAACAACAAAAAGGAAAATTTTGTTTAATAAAGGTATAGTAAAAAGATGCCGGTCTGCTTGCACCCACCAATGCCCCCAAATTAAATCATCTATACAGGAATGACTACATAGAAATAAATGAATTGTTTTATATTGTGTAGACATATTTAAACATAAGGATAACCTTTAAACTCCCCCAAATCCAAATTTATAGCCCGAGATTGTTTTAATTAAATGCGACAGATAATGGATATTACTTGGCTGAAACTAAATCCTTGATGTGGGGTTTAACAGTGGAAAGACAGAAACTCTGGTCAGATTCTCTGTTTAACTTGATTCCAAGAGTAACTACAGGGAACTATAGAGAATGCTTGTTATTACATAAGCAAGTTGTACTTGAAAGCTTTGCTTGCTAGTTCGGGATATTTGGAATCCGTATTTAATCCAAACTACCAGCAAACAAATGGTCCCTGACTGACACCTTTAACAAGGTGAGAATTCTGTACTGCTGTTTTCTTTAATGCAACATATGGTCCACAGCACAGTGCTACTGATGTTTCCAAAAGACCCCCATGGACGCAGTACTGCCCCGATCCACAGCCAAGCAGCCTATGCAAAACCCTGCCGTGTCTAGATTAATAGCCCCCCAAATTTTTAGATATCTTTACCCCAGTATGCACGGACAGAGTGGAGATGTTGAAGGTGTCTAGATCACTGTGTGTGTTTACGCATTTGGAGGTAAATTCTTATAAATGCAACTGCTTGTGCATAATTAAGACAGTGATGAGACAGTCATTCTGGGAACCACGATGACCAGGAAGTGTGGGGCACATTGAATGACAGTTGCTTAGACCTCTGCAAACAGTGGGGACGGGGTGTCGCTTCTCTTTATACATCCATAGCTCTGTGCCTGGATCGTGAATGATGTTTACTAAATGCTTGTGGAGTTGAACTCATGATTCAGGGCAGCGTGCGGAAAATAGTCAAGAAGCAGGAAACACCTTTTTCTAACCTTTCCTTTAGCTTGCTCTTGGCAATAACAAATGAGTCCCCGTCCCTGACGGTGTTCACACGAAAGCTGACAGGGATGCCGATGACCCAGCACTGCCAACAGGGTCCCATCTGTACCTTAAGTTCTGCGATCTGGTGACCACACCTGATTTGCTGCCTCAGACAAAAATCTCTTCACAACAAATGAATGTCATTTCAAGAGAAATTTCAGTTTAACTAGCATGCTGTAAGCCCAAGAAAGGATGATCTAATTTAGGCAATACATAATGTGACGAAATTCCAGCAGGACACACCCAAACACAGGAAGTGCCACCTAATGGCGTGTGTTCTGTGCAGCAGTGGGTGGCGGTGAGACTGGAGGACAGGAAGGGAGAGGGTCTGTAGCAGAAGAATCTTTCCTCCCCTAATACTGAGAACCCGTTTCCTCCAGAGCTACTCCGCTGCTATCCACAGGGACCGCTGAGGACAACAGATACCAGGTCCCCACATGGGCCCGAGAATGGCTCTGAGCTAATGTACAAAGTCGATCATCTGCAGCTCAGAGAAAAGCAAGGGAGCTTTGGGGACTTCTCCTTGTGCAAAAAAGCAGCCACACACGCAGACACCAGACACGGTGCATTAGCAGTTGACTAATGAGGCTGTTTGTGTCTTTCACCAGGAGGGAGGATGGGGGGACTCCAGGGGATTCTCCCGCTCCTGCTTTTTATTTCTAGGTAATGAAGACAATCAACAAAGCCTCCTGCAGCTCCGTGGTCCTGGCCTGCTCCCTAGGAATATGAGGTGGGGGACTTGGGGACACCGTTTTCATTCAATACATAACGACCAGTACATAGATGCTCCGGGGACAGAGGCCTGCTTCAGGAAAGGTCACGGGAATTGTACCATCTCGTACTGATAACAAACGAAAGCTGGAAGGAACCTTGAAGACGATGCAGCTCAAGCCCACATTTGCACAGAGGAGGCAACCAGGACTCAAAGAGAAAAGCACAGGCAGCTTGCTGGAGCTGGACCCGAGACTTCTGACCCTGACTCCGGTAGCAAGCAGGGGCTGCGAGGTGACTGTGCAACCCAATGGCCTGGGTTCGAGATCTGAACTTTACTGTTGCCTCAGTTTCTTTCTCTGTAAAATGAGAGTTTTATTCCTACCTCACATCATACATAAAAAATTCACTCAAAGAGGATCATAAACCTACGTATAGATCTAAAACTATAAAACTCTTAGAAGGAAACAAATGCATAAATTTTCATGACCTTGGGTTAGACAATGATTTCTTAAATACGACACTAAAAGCACAAACGATAAGAGAAAAGTGAAAGCGACGGCTTTGCAAAACCAACAGGAAGATACCTAATCCCCCAATTTCCCCAGTAACAGTTAAAGATCGATCCTATGAGCTCTCTCACTAACAGGTACCTGCAGTTCTATTTTGCACAACTTCTGAAAAGAGTTGAATGGACAGAAAAGAGATGTAAATCTCTCTACAAAATTTCTTTTTTTTTTTGAGAATCTGCTTTTACAGAGTTCCTGAGTCAACAGCAGGAGAACGAGCTCCAAGCCTCAACCATATCTCGAGGACGGAGTCCCATGTCCTGTGATGATCCCTTCTCCAAGGAAAGGCAGGAAATCAAGTCTTGGACTTTGACATCCTTGTAGTTTTTCGTTACCTACCCGCTGCCACTTTTGTTATCAACTAACAGCCATCACTATTTTTTTTCCTTCTCTTCATCCCCCTTAAAATCAGCGAGCCACTTGGCCTCACTGCTGGGACCCCCTTCTCCTTCTTTGGGATGCCACACCCACGCCATCTCTCTCTCTCTCTGTCTCTCTTTCTCTCCTCTGAGAAAGATAAAATAAACTTTTTTTACTTTTATATCTTAATTTCTGCATGAGAAATCTTTCTCCACCTGCGTGGTGACCACCTTCTACCTTTCCAGCCTAACACTGTGTACTTCCCAATTCCCCTCATTTGTAATTCTTCTGAGGGTTATCAGAAGAAGAACAGTAAAAGTTCTATTTCTTGTACCTTCACCTTTGCACAGTATGTCTCCACTCTGTTCTGTAGAATGGCTTTAGTATTACTTTTACTTTTTTTTATTTTTTTATTTTATTTTATTTTATTTATTTATTTTTGAGACAGAGTCTCACTCTGTTGCCTGGACTAGAGTGCTCTGTGGCGTCAGCCTAGCTCACAGCAACCTCAAACTCCTGGGCTCAAGCAATCCTCCTGCCTCAGCCTCCCAAGCAGCTGGGACTACAGGCATGTGCCACCATGCCCGGCTAATTTTTTCTATATATTTTTAGTTGTCCAGTTAATTTCTTTCTATTTTTTAGTTGAGACGGCATCTCGCTCTTGCTCAGGCTGGTCTTGAACTGCTGACCTAGAGCGATCCACCAGCCTCGGCCTCCCAGAGTGCTAGGATTACAGGCGTGAGTCACCGTGCCTGGCCTACTTTTACTTTATAGAGATTTAAAACTTTAGCTCTGTTCTGTTCAGTACCCCTAAGTAAGACTTTGTGTAAAGCCACCAACTTTAATGAGTCTTGGCTATTCTTTGAATGCTTCCCCATGACTGCTATCTCCCACCAGCCCTGCCTTAGCTCATGGAAAATAAAACCAGTTAGTGCCCCATTACCTGGCCTTAAGGAGCAGGGGTGACCCAGAGGCCTGCACCCAAGGAAGTGTGTGCTATGGGACCCCTAAGTGCAGGAGGTGAACCTTGCAAAGGAGGAAACAAATTCATTTTCACAGATCAAGTCTCCCCAACGCTATCGGCCCTCCAAGTCCGGAGTCACGGTGACTCAGCAGAATCTGAGCCTAAAGACTGCAGTTGTCTGCATCCGGCTCATTTTCCGCCTCTTCGTGCGGAGGCCCAAAGGAAGGACCCCGCACTCTTATCAGAAATGTCCTCCTTTTATGCCTAGGTAGTCTCGGGACAGTGCAGATGGCCTTGCCTCCCACCCCTGGCCAGATCTTTGAGGCGCCTGTCCCCACCCCTTACACAAGCACACACACACAGCCCTCAGGGGACTTTTCTAGACGTTCGCCCCGCTCGTCAGGGGGGGAGGGGAGACGGGGCGGAGGGGGCAAGCGCGCGTCTTGGGGGAAGGCGGGGGTGGGGGGATGAGGGGGTGGGGAGTCTCTCTCCTCCAGACTCGCTTCCAGTAACTGCAGCCTTGGCGTCCTCAGCCCGGCGCCCCAGGGTCCAGGCGGCGCGCCCCGCCCTTGCTGGCTGCCACTCCAGTGGGCAGGGCCAAGTAGAGTATAAAGGAGCGGGTGCGCCGCGAGCAGCACTCGGGACTCCTCCGGGGTTGCAGCCTACGCCGCACAGCACAGCATAGTACGCTGCCCCCGCCAGGGTCGCCCCGGCAACCACCAGCCCAGCCAATCAGCGCCCCGGACTGCGTCAGAGCCATGGCTGGTGAGTGCAGCGGAGGACGAGTCACTTGGGGTTCCCCAGCCGTGGCTCCTCTGGCAGAGGCAGTAGGGGCTTGGCCCTGAGTTTTTTCCCTTGACTCAAAGCCGAAAAAGTGAAGAGATTAGGGTCCTAGGAGGGGCCTGGACCAGACTCCAGGATAGGGGGAGCTTCTGTTTGTACCCTGGAGCCTCGGAACCTCCCCCACCCCAGCCCACCCTCACAAACTCTGGCGGTCGTTTAGGAGAGACTTGATCTTGGAAGCAGAAAGTCCCTCCAAAATAGGGGTCTGAAACTGATCATGGAAATCTAAATCTGACCCACTGTCCATACCTCTTTTGGCCTGATAGTATTTATTTTATTTTATTTTATTTATTTATTTGTTTATTTTGAGACAGAGTCTCACTCTGTTGCCCGGGCTAGAGTGCCGTGGCGTCAGCCCAGCTCACAGCAACCTCAAAGTCTTGGGCTCAAGTGATCCTCCTGCCTCAGCCTCCTGGGTAGCTGGGACTACAGGCATGTGCCACCATGCCTGGCTAATTTTTTCTATATATTTTTAGTTGTCCAGATAATTTCTTTATATTTTTTTAGTAGAGACAGAATCTTGCTCTTGCTCAGGCTGGTCTCGAACTCCTGAGCTCCAACGATCCGCCCACCTCGGCCTCCCAAGTGCTAGGATTACAGGCGCGAGAGCCACCTCGCCCTGTATTTAAACATTTTGACATAAGTTGCTAGCATTTAAAATATCAATAGGTGATTTCACTTAAAAATGTGGATTCCTGGCTTCTGGAGGAAAACCGGAAGATCTGGAGATTTGTGGGCTGCAGCTGAGGAAGCTCCTGTCAGAACAGACGGCAGTGCAGACTGCCTGGCCCAGGAGACGTTTTCCATTGTGGCCCTTGGATTAGGCAAATCGACCTGATGTTAAGTCCATTTCAGTGACCGCCTTCCCATCTACCATCCACCTGGGGAACCTGGAGGCCTCCCCAACTCTATCTGATGCATAAATGACCAGCTGAGCTCTTTCCAGAGCCCAGAGGGCCTCGCTCTGAGACTGGACAGCACTAGGACTTAGGGGGAGGAAGGATGGCAGAACACTTCCTTTTTGTGATTTCCTAACCTCTGAACCTAGTTCTGCCTCTGAAAACACAGGTGCACACACAGAATCTCATCTTACTAAAGGTGAGTGGAGGAAGACACTGCTCTTGCAGTTGACAAACTATAATTGTCAGAATCTCTGAGAAGAGGACTGCACTGGGGATTGGAAGCCCACCCGGAGGTGCTGGCAGAGACAGCAGGGAAGGGATTTTGACGGCTGATGAAGTTTCCCGTTTGCATGCTAGCTGCCATTTTCCTCTACTTCATTCTTCAGCTGCCCGGAGGCACAAGCACCCCTTCCCCAATACTAGGGCAAGAACTATTTTCTGACTTTGCAATCCTACAGAATGTTCTGTATTTCTGTGTAGCTTAAACACAAAAAAGGGAGGTAGTAAGGAGGGAAAATGGGAAGATTTGGGTCTTGTATAACTAGTTTTAGTCTTACCCAGCTAACCAAACCTTGAGATTAACCCAAGCATCCCGGGCATTTGTTTACAGCCCACAGGTGTGTTTGGCTGGCACACATGTTCCCTTGAGGATTCAGGTGACAGCAGGCGGCCAAAGCACAATTCAGGAAACTGCTAGGAGGACTTGCCCTCATTACTTTCCTAGTTGGTTTTCCTTGATTGCTTATTCTCCCTGCCAAAAAGATCATGTGGGTAATAAATCTTGTACTGTGACATGTATCTAGATCTACTCCACATTAAAACGGTGAACCCCAATCCCTTTCTTTCTCTGTTAGTTTTATCATTTTGGTCATTAAGTTCTCCTGTGTTGGTCATCAGTAAAACCACGCAGTTTGACAGTTTAAAGGTTAGTAAGAGCTCTTGGTTTCAGATTGGCCTGAGGTTGAAGGTAGAGAATAGTAGGAATGTTGGAGCAATAGATGAGGACAGAGCTCAGCTCTCAGGGGACAGTCCAGAGATTTTGTCCACCAGAATTTAGGCTTCACGAAGGTTTGTGTCTATTTTGTACACTAATGTATCCCAAGTGCCTGGAACAGTGCTTGGCACATGGGAGGTACCCAGGAAACAGTTGTGGAAAAGCCAGGAGGATTGGTTAGCGAGAATGTTAGCATTTCAGGGGGAGAAAGAATAGTTGGCTGGTGTGGACTTGGATGGAAATGAAAAGACAGGATGATGTGGAAAGAACAAGGGCTTCCAGGGACACAGAGAAGTGATAAACTGGGGGCATAGTTCACAGGGACTGAGATATGACAGTGAACCAGTGCACAGAGAGAGACACAGTAACAAAGTTGTGCCGAGCTATGTTAGCTGTATTCGCTTCAATTACATATAGCCATCTAATGACATGCGTGACAAGCAGAAATGCTTGCTAAACTGGGGGTACTGAGAATCAGCCCATTTGTCTTTCAAGACTCAGCTCGAATGGCAGCTCCTCAGAAGGGCTTCCTGAGCAGCCAGCCCTGAAGCTACCAGTTCTCCTCTGTAGAATATTGTCCCCAACCTGTCCTATCAAGCTAATGCCATTGTACCCTGAAGAGGTTCTCTGTGTGTGTGTCTTATTGCCTCTCAGGGTAAATTCTCAGAAAGTCTAACTCCTCCCAGGTCACCAGGTCACGTTGCTTAGCTAGTTAAGTGGCAGGAACAGGAAATGAACCCTCCAAGTTCAGAAAACTTAATTTTGTCCGTGAAAAATGATGTGGAAACTAGTGACACAAGATTATTACTTTTGGATAGTAAGTCTTCTCCTGATTTACCCTTTCCCTCTGACAAATAAGCACGCATATTCTTTTCATTGTAAATGAATGTTCTGTTAATTGCCTATTCAGAACCTTTGATCATTTTTCCATTGAGTTGTTTTTAGGAATCTATTTTAGGTACTACACTTTTGTTGGTTAGATTTGTTGCAAATATACTCGTTTGTGTCTTGCCTTATTTTAACTTTTTTTTTTTTGAGACAGAGTCTCACTCTGTTGCCCAGGCTAGAGTGCTGTGGTGTCAGCCTAGCTCACAGCAACCTCAAACTCCTGAGCTCAAGCGATCCTTCTGCCTCAGCCTCCCGAGTAGCTGGGACTACAGGCATGCGCCACCATGCCCGGCTAATTTTTTCTATATATATTTTTAGTTGTCCAGCTAATTTCTTCCTCTTTTCTTAGTAGAGACGGGGTCTTGCTCTTGCTCAGGCTGGTCTCCAACTCCTGAGCTCAAACGATCTGCCCGCCTTGGCCTCCCAGAGTGCTAGGATTACAGGCCTGAGCCACTGCGCTGGCCTTATTTTAGCATTTTTAAGGTCGGGGCATGCCTATAGCTATTAGATGGTGAGCTTCAAAGAGCAAGAGATGGATATCCTAGACTTGCTAATTTTCTGTGATGTGCCTTTGTTGTCTCACTACTTAGGAAATGCTTATAAATATTGATGAGAAGTCAACAGACTAAAAACTGTCAAAGCAGCATTAAGTAAACATTGATAAGACTAATGCCAAGGTAAATCACAAAGAAAATGCATTCCAGCCTTGAAGGTAAATTTTTTTTTTTTTTTTTTTTGAGACAGAGTCTCACTCTGTTGCCCAGGCTAGAGTGAGTGCCGTGGCGTCAGCCTAGCTCACAGCAACCTCAAACTCCTGAACTCAAGGGATCCTCCTGTCTCAGCCTCCCGAGTAGCTGGGACTACAGGCATGCACCACCATGCCCGGCTAATTTTTTCTATATATATTTTTAGCTGTCCATATAATTTCTTTCTATTTTTAGTAGAGATGGGGTCTCGCTCTTGCTCAGGCTGGTCTCGAACTCCTGAGCTCAAACGATCCGCCCACCTCGGCTCCCAGAGTGCTAGGATTACAGGCGTGAGCCACCGCGCCCGGCCTTGAAGGTAAATTTTAACAAAATGCACGTCAGAGCTTAATATGCTCACATCACATTTCTCTCAATTGTGTTAAATCCATATGATCAGAAAAGGGTAGGAATTTGTTGAGGCAGTCTCAGGAATTCCTTTTCCCTTCCCCAGGCCATCCAAAATATTAATATTTTAAAACTATTCCAGCTTCACCACTCACTGACTATGCAAACTTGGACAACTTGCTGAACTTTTCTGTGCCTCAGTTTTCTTATCTGTAACATGGGGATACTAATTGTATTGACCCCATAGGATTGTGTCTTAGTCCATTTTGTGCTACTATAACAATACCTGGGACTGGGTAATTTATAATACAGAGAAACTTATTTCTCACATTTCTGGAGGCAGGGAAGTCCAAGATCAAAGCGCTGGCAGGTTTGGTTGTCTGGTAAGAGCTACATCTTCTGGAGGGGAGAAACTCTGTTTCCTCTCGTGGTGGAAGGTGAAGGCAGAAGAAAGGCGAAGGGGCCAAGTGCCTCTTCCATGAGGGCATTAAACACATGGAGGAGGGAGGAGCCCTCATGGCCTAATCACTTCTTAAAGGCTCCATCTGTTAATACTATCACATTGGCAACACCTGAATTCTGGAAGGGAACCATTCAAAACATCAGGGGGTTGTTGTGACAAAGGAAAAAGAATGTAAAGCTCCCAGAGCAGTGCTTCCACACTGAGTAGGTACCCGTTAAATGCTGTTTTTGCTAACATAAAGCATGCTTGTTCTAACAATTTTATTAATACAAAAGAGCCACTGCACCAGGCCAGGTGCAGTGGCTCATGCCTGTAATACTAGCAATTTGGGAGGGCAAGGTGGGACGATTGCTTGGGCCCAGGAGTTTGAGACCAGCCTGTCTCAAACTGTCTCAAACGCCATGTCTACAAAAAAAAAAAAAAAAAATTAGCTGGGTGCGGTGGTGTGCACCTGTAGTACCAGCTACTCAGGAGGGTGAGGCAGGAAGATTACTTTAGCCCAGGAGTTTGAGGTTGCAGTGAGCTATCATGATGACACTGCACTCTAGCCTGGCCAACAGAGCAAGACTGTCTCAAAAAAAAAAAAAAAAAGGTCAAAGAAAAAGTTAACCTTTTATTCTGCCTCTATCCGTTTGTCATTTCCTACGTAATGAAGAAAACTATTAATAGTTAAATGTGATCATTCCATATATTTTTTCCCATACCAATATACTGCACATCTGCATACATAAATATGTAGTTTCTTTTTCTTCCTTCCCTCTTTCCTTCTCTGTCTCTCATCTTTCTCCTTTTTTCTTTTTCTTTTTTTTTTTTGAAACAGAGTCTTGCTCTGTTGCCTGGGATAGAGTGCTGTGGCGTCGAGCTCACAGCAACCTCAAACTCCTGGGCTCAAGCAAGCCTTCTGCCTCAGCCTTCCAAGTAGCTGGGACTACAGGCATGCGCCACCATGCCTGGCTAATTTTTTCTATATATATTTTTAGCTGTCCAGATCATTTCTTTCTATTTTTAGTAGAGACAGTGTCTCGCTCTTGCTCAGGCTGGTCTTGAACTCTTGACCTCAAGTGATCCTCCTGCCTCGGCCTCCCAGAGTGCTAGGATTATAGGCGTGAGCCACCGCGCTCGGCCTCTCCTTTCTTTTAAATAAAAATGGCTTCACACTCAGTTAACAATATATCACAGATATCTGTCTGGATCACTCTATATAGTTAACTCATTCTTGTTAACAGCATAATTTCCTGTAGTATGGGTGTAGCTATAATTTATTCAAGTGTTCCCCATAAATAGGCAATCAGGTTATGTTGGATTTTTGCCAATGAAAAGAATGGTGCAGTACACATCCTTGCTCCTATATCCTAAAGCTTTTAGTCCGTAGAACAGATTCACCCAAATTGGAGAGCAAGATCAAAGATTTGTATGTCTTTAAAATTTTAAGAGACTCAGCCTGATTACTTTCCCCAAAGGTTGAGGCCATTCATATTCCCCTCAGTAATGTGCCAGTTTTCCTACAATCTTAATAGCCCTCAAGGTTATTTATCTTAAATGTTTTGCCAGTCTCATGAGTAAATAGCGCATTTTAATTTGCTTTTCCTGACAGTCCAGGCCGAGCATCTTTTCATTTGTTTGTTGTTATTTCCATTTCCTCTCTGTGAACAGTCTGTTCAGACCCTTGACCCACTTTTCTATTACATTGTCTGTCTTTTCCTAATTATTTGTGGGCATTCTTTGGGATTTTAACTCTTGGTGATAAGAGGTACAGAGTTCTCCTATTGCATTGTCTTTCGACTTTGTTTATGGTGCCTTTTGCTAAACAAATTTTTTTTTTGTCTTTATGTGGCTGTCTGTCAAGCTTTTTCCTTCATGCTTTCTGAATCTGCAGTCTTTCTTAAAAAGTATTCTCTACTCTGAGGTTACACAAATTCTACCTTTCCTCCTCTTCTAATTCTTTTCATTAAAAGAATTTAGATCTTTAATCTGCCTGGAAATTATTGCTATATGTGGTTTATTGGGTAATTAAAAACAAAAACTCTTTGGTGAATACAATAGACACACTGAAAAGGGCACAAGTTCTAGGTGGGTTTTCACAAACTGAAAATTTGTGTATTCACCCAGATCAAGAAAGAGAATGTTGCCAGCATCCCAGAAGTCCCTTTTGTGCCCTTCTAGTCACTACCGGCAAATACCACTATACTGACTTCCTTTTTTTTTCTTTTTTTAATCCGTGCTTCTCCATGGGTTGGATATACTGACTTCTAATAGCTAGACAGGTTGAATATCCCTTATCTGAAACAGTTGGGAACAGAAGTGTTTTGGGTTTCAGATTTTTTCGGATTTTGGAATATTTATATTAATCTTACAAGTTGAGCATCCCAGATCTGAGAATCTGCAATCTGAAATGCTCCAGTGAGCATTTCCTTTGCGTGTCATGTCGACACTTAAAAAATTTCAAATTTGGAGCATTTCAGATTTTGAATTTTCAGATGTGAGATGCTCAACCTGGAATAGTTTTCCGGGAGAATCATTTTAGTTTTGTGCAGATGGCTAATTAAATATGCCAACACCATTTATTCAATCAGCCACTGACTTAAATCCTTTAATCATTGGTACTTCTAAGAAGAAAATATATTTCTGGTGGCAGGCGATGGACTGCAATAACAAATGTCTAAGGAAGCGGCCCCTTCCGTTCCTGTAGCTCCCCTGTGGCTGAAGCTTTGCTGGCTGGTAATGGGTTTTCTCCACATGTCTTGTGTGTGTCTCACTAGCCAGGAAAGCACTGATCGTACTGGCTCACTCAGAGAGGACATCCTTCAACCATGCTATGAAGGACGCTGCTGTAGAGGCTTTGAAGAAGAAAGGATGGGAGGTGGCCATGTCGGACCTCTATGCCATGAACTTCAATCCCATCATTTCCAAAAAGGACATCACAGGTGGGATCCCTACCTCCTCCCTTTAATTAGTTCTTTGTGGATCTCCTTGCCTGTGGGTTCTCTGGCCCAGGCTTGGCCCCTGTGACCTCAGCCTCTTTTTTCCCTCTCTGCAGGTAAACTGAAGGACCCTGAGAACTTTCAGTACCCTGTGGAGTCTGTTCTAGCTTATAAAGAAGGCCGTCTGAGCCCGGATATTGTGGCCGAACAAAAGAAGCTGGAAGCTGCAGACCTTGTGATATTTCAGGTATGCTAGGGCATCAGAAGGGGTATCAGGGACACTGGAGTTCTTATTGTCCTAGACCTGTCACCTAATTAGATATGGGATCTTAGAACAGTCACCCACTTTATTCTTTGTAAATAAGGGTGATTACTTCAAAGGTGCAGAATTACACAGCTTTACGGATATCGTGAATCTGGCTGTATTACTCTTTACAAATATGCATGTAACTGCAAAGATGATATATAAGCCTTGAGCTTGTTTTCCCCCATTTGCCTAATCTTCCCTCCAATTAGTGAATCCCGATGAACTGACTTTCAAAATTTACACTTCTCCCCTTTTCTCCATAAGAATCCCAGTTTGTGGAGTGATGCATGAGACATTGATTTTTCTGCTGAAGGGCGCTTTGTTTTTTGGTTTTTGTGAGACAGGGTCTTGTTCTGTTGCCTGGGCTATCATGTGGTGGCGTTAATCATTAGCTCACTGCAGCCTCAGACTCCCAGGCTCAAGCCATCCTCCTGTCTCAGCATCCCGAGTAGCTGGGACTACAGGTGTGCACTACCACACCTAGCTAATTTTTATATTTTTTTGTAGAGACAGGGTCTCAGTACGTTGCTCAGCCTAGTCTCAAATTCCTGGCCTCAAGGGATCCTCCCATCTTGGCCTCCCTTGGACCGTGCTAGGATTACAGGTATGAGCCACCGCACCAAGCCTTGAAGGGGGCTTTGAAACCCTGTTAAATGTGTTCTGGCAGCAAACCATGGCCTTTCTTTTCTGGGAAAGCTGCCTACTGTTTAGCAGACAATACTGGAATTGTGTGGGCATCTTGTTAGTTATCTTTCTGGTAAATGCCAGACTATACTCAATGATTTTGCTTTTACCAATTCCAACCAGCCTTTTGATATTGAACATGGTGTGTATATGACACTGGAAACTCCACAAGGGAGTGGTACAAGCTGTGGTTTTTGCAATTATTCAATCAGCTGCAAAGCATCCAATCCTTAAAGTCCTTTATTCTATTGTCAGACCTGTTGCTATGAAGTAAAGTCACATGCCATTAGCCAGTGCCCCAAAGGATGCCTTTTTTTTTTTTAAGACAGGGTCTTGCTCTGTCACCAGGGCTGGAGTGTAGTGGCATCATCATAGCTCACTGCAACTTCAAACTCCTGGGTTCAAGCAGTCTTCCTGCCTCAGCCTCCCAAGTAGCTGGGACTACAGCTTTGCACCACCATGCCTGGTTAACTTTTTTATTTTTTGTAGACACGAGGTCTTGCTATGTTGCTTAGGCTGGTCTCGAACTCCTGGCCTCAAGCAATCCCAAAGTGCTAGGATTACAGGCATGAGCCTCTGCATCCAGCCTACTAATTGCCTGTTCTGTAGGTGCAGGTATATTCATGTCTTTCAAATATTGGAGAAAGCTATTAAGTCTTACAAATTCCTTCCTCTAGTTTTCTTCCTCTGGACACATTCCACTTGTCACATCTTTTAAATCATGAATCAACTATAAGAAGGAATACTGGGGCCGGGCTCAGTGGCTCACTCCTGTAATCCTAGCACTCTGGGAGGCCGAGGCGGGTGGATCGTTTGAGCTCAGGAGTTCGAGACCAGCCTGAGCAAGAACGAGACCCCTGTCTCTACTAAAAATAGAAGGAAATTAGCTGGACAACTAAAAATACATAGAAAAAATTAGCTGGGCATGGTGGCACATGCCTGGAGTCCCAGCTACTCGGGAGGCTGAGGCAGTAGGATCGCTTGAGCCCAGGAGTTTGAGGTTGCTGTGAGCTTGACGCCACAGCACTCACTCTAGCCCGGGCAACAGAGGGAGACTCTGTCTCAAAAAAAAAAAAAAAAGAAGGAGAAGAAGAAACACTGGCATAGTTCTTACTCTGCTTCTATCAGGACAAGAGGTCAAACAAGACTTTCTCATGGGAATTCCTTGATAAACCTTAGGCACATTGTTTGCATTTTTGAGTGGTTTTGTTTATTCTAAATGATAGGATTTTATATCTGTGACCACAAGGGACAGTCGTATTTTTTGATACCACACCTATTAAGCAAGCTCTTGGGAAACTGTTGATTTGGACATCACACACTGAAGCAGACCTTGTCTGCAATTCTTGCTATTTAGACTTCACTGCCAAATGTGGTTTCATACAAACAAATCTTATTTGCATGTGCCTTTATTCAGGCCCACCCAGTATGTATATTTTTAGGCAGAAAAAGGAGCATCAAGTTTGTTGACCAAGGACAATAATTTTCTCTTTTCTTAAATGTGCTAACTTCTCCGGAAGAAATGGCAACGGCCTGAGGAAAGGTTCCCCCACGGTGAGCAGTAGCTAAGCACCCTGAGCTGCCGTCTGCACTGGGGGTGTCCCTGATCTGACCTCTTTGATGTCTTCTGTCGCACAGTTCCCACTGCAATGGTTTGGAGTCCCTGCCATTCTGAAAGGCTGGTTTGAGCGCGTGCTGGTAGGAGAGTTTGCATACTCATACGCTGCCATGTATGACAAGGGACCTTTCCGGGTAGGTGAATGGCTTTGAGTTTCCTAACATCTGGTTTGTGGATAAAGTCTTTCCTGACGCAGAGTTTTGAGCACAGTTAGATACTAAGCTCAGGGTCCAGGTCCCTTGGGAGAGATGTATGATACAGTTTTCACAGAAGAAATGACATGACGTTTGGGATTTGTTTTAAAATACTCCAGAAAAAAAGGGGGTCTGAGCATTGGATAAAACTAGAATGGCAAAATATTGAGAGGTGAAGCTGGGTGACAGAGGCATTGTTATATTATTTTCTCTTTTATGTATGTTGGGAATTTTCCATAATAAGAATAAAGTCTGTCTTCATTTTTTGGAGACCCAAATACCGCACAGGAAGCACTTTGAGACCTTCTAGATTAAAGGTCTTGGCCTACTCCAGGCCTAGACACATGGGGAGACAGATAAAAAGGACTAATCACCAGGGTAGCTGATTCTGGCTGTGTAACAGCCTTGCCCTGGCCGGCCCCATGCAGAAGCATGGAATCCTCGGCCGCCCCAGGCTACCTGTCTGTGGACCACCTAGGCTGGTACTTCTGCAGAGTCACACTGTGTAGCCCAGAGGAGCCAAGGTATGAAGTAATATAGGCAGCAAATAGGGTAGACTTGTGGGTTCTTTTCCCTGGGGCTGTTTCATTAACTTCTTGTCACCAAGGGGATGTTGTTTTTTTTCTTTTCTTTTGCAGAATAAAAAGACATTGCTTTCCATCACCACTGGTGGCAGTGGCTCCATGTACTCTCTGCAGGGTGTCCATGGGGACATGAATATCATTCTCTGGCCACTTCAGGTACCTCATTTTCAATGAACCTCCAGGGGAATTCATTAATTGAGCTTTTTATGGGGTCCAAAACCTCAAGACAGCCCTGAAAACAGATCTGAGGCGTGAAGATGAAAGCACAGTAATGATTCAGAACTATGGGGAGCTTCTTTTAGGAACTTGCCTGCTTTCCCAGGCACCTGTGCTTATGGAATACACCCACGTGTGCGCGTGTTCACACACCAGTCTCTCTAACCAAGCACTAGTGCGGCTGACCCTCTGTATAGCCACAGGTCCCGGTTCTCTCCAGATGGCTGACATCTCCTCTCTCCAATCTTCCTGTCCTCCAAGTTGCTGCTACAGTCTCACAGACTATGAGCGCCTAAGACAATTTAAGAAATTATTTAATCCAGCCAGTTTAGAGATGCACAAAACTGCAGCTGTGATGGGCTTTTTGGCAGAGACTGGACTCTCAGGAGAAATCTCTTTTAAGGAAGGGGCTTGGAGAGAAGAGCAAATGAGGTGGCCGCCTGTCAGAGTCACACATCAAGCTCATCTAGTTATATGGACAGGTGGAGAAACGCCCATATCCATGCCTTGGCAAGTCAGCTGCCAAGAAGCTGAAATTCTCCCCAATGTAATAGTAATAGAACCTTCACATACTCTTGGCAGAGGATTCAGGTTGGCACAGTTTCAAGGTTTAATTTATTTAAAGAAGAGCACAGCTGAATAGGCTAAAATAAGTAACAGCTAGGTAGAGAGGGCAGAAGGTGAGAGAATATAGCTAAGAACTGGTTCTCCAGGGAACCCCAGGCTTCCTTACTGGAGTGTCTTACTGGGAAGCCCAGACCGACTTTTGCTGTTTACAGTACAAACTGCACAGGATTGGATCTGTGGCTTCACTCTGTGCTTTGTGTATCCCTAGAGTGGCACTCTGCATTTCTGTGGCTTCCAAGTCTTAGAACCTCAACTGACATACAGCATTGGACACACTCCAGCAGATGCCCGAATTCAGATCCTGGAAGGATGGAAGAAACGTCTGGAGAATATTTGGAATGAGACACCACTGTATTTTGCCCCAAGCAGCCTTTTTGACCTAAACTTCCAGGCAGGGTTCTTAATGAAAAAAGAGGTACAGGATGAACAGAAAAACAAGAAATTTGGCCTCTCTGTGGGCCATCACTTGGGCAAGTCCATCCCAACTGACAACCAGATCAAAGCTAGAAAATAAAATTCACCAGATTTGATTTCTTTCTAACATGTAGTCAAATCTGGGTATCTTTTCGGGCTTCCTTGGCTTACTTTAGTTTTTAAGATTTGGATTTTTCTTTTTCCACAAGGAATGAATAGGAGAGGGAATAGATTGTATTAATACATTCTTGGGTATTTTTATTATTAAACCTAACTGATTCTTATGATTGCTGTCATGGCATGTAACCAAAATCTGGCTTGGGCTCAAGAGGCCACATTGGTAAAGGTGTAGAAAAATGCTGGAATATATTCTTTAAGGGCATAGACACAATTTAATTCCTCTTCGTAGGGCTAAATTTTTAGGTCAAAATCTGGCTAGGTAGGATTCAACTCTCCAGTGATCTATTTCTTTTAATTAACTCTCTGTAGTTTATGGCAAGAGGGAATTGCTCAGAGAAAGAAATGACTGAATCTATCTGACTTAAGGGACTTGTTTAGTAGTTAGTGATCTAATGCTTGTTTATGGTACATATTGGTTTCAGTCACTACATGACTAATATGCCTAATACGAGTATTACTCTTCCTTCAACTTTTGTTTTTTGTACACAGTACACAGATACCTGGAAAGGAATAGCTAATAAGTCTCTTCTTTACCTAAATCTTCTACTTTAATGTTTGCAGAAATAAACTAATACATCCACACCCCACATCTGCTATCCTGAGTGAATTCGAGAAAGGAAATAGTACTTTCAATACTGAAAAACAACCTTCCACAAAAAAATACTTTATTTCTGATCTACAAAAACTTCTGGAAGGTTATTTTCTGTATCATTGCTGGACTGATGACTTTCAAGGATGTGTTTTGGTCCCATGACATTTGGGAAAAAAGTGTAAATCTAGAGTTTTGTTAACTTTGGTGAACAATTTTGGCATGATACCCTAATTTCTATTTAAATTCTTGAAGTGCATCTCTTCCCACCATTGGCATAATTCAAGTAGAATATGACAAAAGACTGCCCTCTTGTGGTGCACTGAAAGAAAATAAGAGAAATGATGCAAACCAAGGTTGCCTGAAAAATGGGTCTCTTACCTGCCGAGGGAATGATGGCACCAGGGAATGATGGCACCAGGCCGGGTTGGAGAACTGCATCTACCAGATGCCAGCAGCACTGGATATTTTCACTCGACGGTATCCACCATAGCAGACGGGTGGGTGTTTCGGTTTGAAAATATTTTCTGTGGCCTTCATCTTCACTGCAGTTTTGTATAAAATTTCTTAAAGTTCCAAATTAAATAAATAAAATTCATTTCTACAAAACTCCCGCCCTCACTGATATCACTGAAGCAAATGATAGAAATATTCAGGCAAAAGTGGGATCTAGTAGAAGATGGGATCAGAGGATTCAATAATAAATTATGGCCGGAAGCCCATGACGTGACGTGGCTTGAGAGCTCACCCAACAGGGGTGCTTTCTACCCATTGGCAATGGAACAACCTATTCAGGTCTTCTCAGGGAATTTAAGAGACATTTAAAAGAGAGCCAGGAAAGAATGGTGTAGAAATCAAGAAAAACAGAAAATGCTGTACATAAATGCTATGGGAGCAGTATTCATTCTGATTTGTCCAATCAATGGGCCAGGCACTCCTAGGCACTGGGGACACAGCACTGAACAAAACAAAGTACCTGCCCTGATGGAGTTTGTGTTCTCATGAAGAACAGTAGTTAAATGACAACTGTCAGGTGGTGATAAATGCCAGGAAAAAGAAGCAGATTCTTCCTCATCTTAGCAAATAGAATCTCTTCTTCCAAAATACCTTTTGGGTTTTGGGGCCTGACTTAGATCGGGAAGAATCTACAAAGAGTATTTGGGGCAGGAGTGGGGAGTAGGAAGGGTAAAATCAGAATTGGGCTTCAGACATGTTATGTTTGAGATGTCTTCTAAGATAGCTATGTGTCCAGAAGGCAGTTGGATACTAACAGCCTGGAGTCAAGGGGAATTTATGGCCACAGATACACATTTGGGAATCTGCAACATATAGATGGTATTTAAAACAGTGAGACTGGATGAGATCACATAGGAGTTGAGTTATGACAGAGAAGAGATTTGATGATTGACCGCTGGGGCTCTCCAATGTTAGGTAAAGATGAGAGTGAAAAGGAGTGGTGCCAGGGAAAAGGGACAGCTGAGTGTGGTGTCCTGAAAGCCAAGTGAAGAAAATGTTTCAAGGAGAGAGTGATCAAGGTATCAAATACTGCTGAGAAACCAGGTAAGATGAAGATCATTGGACTTGGCCATGTGGAGGTCATTTTTGGTGATTTTAACAAGCACTATTTCAGTAGAGTGGTGTGATGAAAGCCTGATTAGAATGAGTTCAAGAAAGAATGGAAGTAATCCTAGCACTCTGGGAGGCCGAGGCGGGTGGATTGCTCAAGGTCAGGAGTTCGAGACCAGCCTGAGCGAGACCCCGTCTCTACTAAAAATAGAAAGACATTATATGGACAACTAAAAATCTATATAAAAAAATTAGCCGGGCATAGTGGCGCATGCCTGTAGTCCCAGCTACTTGGGAGGCTGAGGCAGTAGGATCGCTTAAGCCGAGGAGTCTGAGGTTGTTGTGAGCTAAGCTGACGCCACGGCACTCACTCTAGCCTGGGCAACAAAGTGAGACTCTGTCTCAACAACAACAACAAAAAAAAAAAAAGAAAAAAAAAGAAAGAATGGAAGGAGAGGAAGTAGAAATAATGTGGAGGGGGATGTATGATCACAGAAAATTATTTATATGATTTTTTTAAGAGATAAGAGACATTACAACAAATTATATACTAATGGAAATGATTCAGAGAGAAAAACTTTTGATGCTGAGTATATATATATATATATATATATCTTTGAAAAAAACAAAATGGCTATGGTTTGTCCCCCTCCAAAACTCATGTTGAAATTTAATCCCCAATGTGGCAATATCGAGAGGTTAAGCCTTTAAGAGGTGATTGGATCATGATGGCTGTGTCCTCATGAATAGATTACTCTATTCATGGGTTAACAGATTAATGAGTTTTATCATGGGAGGAGAACCGATAGCTTTAAAAGAGGAAGAGAGACCAGAGCACCTGAACATGCTCAGCCCCCATTGCCATGTGATAACCTGCACCACTTCAGGACACTTCAGAGTCCCCACCAAGGTGGCTCTCACCAGATGTGCCCCTCAGCCTGGGACTTCTCAGCCTCTATAACTGTAAGAAACAAATTCCTTTTTTAAATAGATCACCCAGTTTCAGATACTTTGTTATAAGCAACAGAAAATGGACTAATACACAAAAGGATATGGGAAGTAGTGCACAAGAGACAGAAAAGCATAGTGTAGTATTAGGACTAGTAAGACTGATACAAGGTAATACTTACGCGGCACTTCACTGTGTGCCAGGAGCCACGTAATTTTATTATATATGCGTCAATGTATTTAATTCTTGTAACAACCCTACAAGATGGCTTCTGTTCTTGTTTCCACTTTATAGAAAAGGAAATTGAGGAACAGAGGTTGCATACTAGGCAAACTCAAGAGCCCGTGCTTTTATATACCGGATGATACTGCCTCAGTAGAAGCAGAGACAATGGCACCATGAAGTGGAACATGAGTAGCAACCTCTTTTTCTGAGAGTAAGATCGTTACTGTTGCTGTTGAGAAACTATAGTTGCCTTTTTATTTCCAGAGTCCCTATTGTGTCCTGAGCAGGGATAAATGATGTTCCAGTTCTCTTCTATGCTTACATGACTGCTGAGAATCTGTTCCTTACAAGATGACAGAGTAGGGCTCTTACCAGCTTGCAGTAAAACAGGACAAATACCTCCCTTATTCAGGATACTGTCCAACTATGTAACTGGAGATTCCATCAGTTTTTCTGGCAGCCCCATCGCCACTGTAGTCCTATCTTCAGATGAGTGTTTTGCCCAGAGATGCTGTTTTTCTGGACCAAAGTATATATAATTTGATGTTTATACTAAATACTTATTAAATTTCATTTGGTTATTACTCCTTTTCAATGCTGTTGAAGTCAATAAATACCAAAAGACAATTTTTAAACATATTATATTTAGAACAATGGCAGCATTGTTAAACTATACATATGGTCTCTTAAGTGACAACTCATTTAGATGTATATATTTGGATATGTTAAAAATTGTCATTCCTTCATAGAATCAACACATACTGTCTATATTTGATAAGAAGGCATAAGCATGCTGTCTAAAGCAGTGTCTCTTAAGCTTATTTATATAACATATTTATGATATATACATATTACCTATATTAGTATTTATTTGGTATTTTCCTTTAATTTGACTCACTTTTTCCTCCTTAGTCTGGTTGGTGGACACATTATGTTTTTTCTAATGAACATTAAAACACTTAAGCATGTAAGTTTATTTTATTTATTTATTTTTTTTGAGACAGAGTGTCGCTTTGTTGCCCTGGCTAGAGTGAGTGCTGTGGCGTCAGCCTAGCTCACAGCAACCTCAAACTCCTGGGCTTAAGCGATCCTCCTGTCTCAGCCTCCCGAGTAGCTGGGACTACAGACATGTGCCACCATGCCCGGCTAATTTTTTCTATATATATTTTAGTTGGCCAGATAATTTCTTTCTATTTTTAGTAAAGACGGGGTCTCGCTCTTGCTCAGGCTGGTCTCGAACTCCTGACCTTGAGCGATCCACCCGCCTCGGCCTCCCAGAGTGCTAGGATTACAGGCGTGAGCCACTGCACCCGGCCAAGCATAAAAGTTTAAAAACAATGTTTACAATGTTTATCCATGTATCACCTGAAATCATTTTGAGTACCACTACTGGTTATATGTATTAAACTCTGGTAAAGACTAACTTAGAGATGTGGAAATAACTACCAAAAGAATAAAAAGAGATTCCCTCTGGGTGTGGGACCAAGGTTGGGGGGAGACTTGGTTTTCATCAAAAGCACCTCATGTGTTATGTATTGCTTTATAAACAAGAAAATTTAAATTAAGTAAAAATAACAAAAATTCTGTAACCCTAAATCACTTGTACTCTCCCTAGCAAAATGGTAGGCACAAAATAACTACTCAAAAATATTCTATATTTCATACCTCTTCCCTAATGATTTTAAATTTCAGCCACATACACATTTTGCTCAAAATTGTCAATCAAGTACATGAATTCATTCACAAAGTTTGAGGAAAAAAGACAGTTGCCCACTGCAAAATGAAAACTTTCAATGTTTTATTTTTGACTGCAGCTGTTTACAGAAATATAGTTGCGAGTATACAAATGTTCCAATAGAAGCAAAATATCTTTTTAATATTTAACAAGTTATCACAGATAGCTAAAAACATAGATGCAAATGAAATTCCCCCAGAGAACAAACTGAAAATATCTGGTATCAGTGCTCTGAAATCCCCACTATGAAAGCCATATACACTAAAATGTAACCTTTATATCACTGCAGGACAATGGAAGAAGGCAGTTCAGTGGTTGATCAGTGTGCTCAAGCAAATAAAATTAAATAAAAATTTAAATGGCAGAATGGTAGCTAAACCACTTGAGAATATGTTAATGAAATATGTGTAGTATACTTATTAAAAGACTAAGTAAAAGAAACTCAGTAAAAGTTGCCAAAAAATTAGCAACTACTTGGAGCTTATCCATTAGAAGTAAGGGAACAAGGTGAGCAGATACATTCATTAGATCAAAAGAAATTAGCTCAAGTTCACTGGAATCAATCTGTAACTATTAAAGTCACCAGTCACTTCAATGCAGGACAGTTCTTTTTAGACACAGAAGTTTGACTCCAAATCCACTCAAACATCTGAGATCTTGTGTGTGTATGTGTGTGTGTGTGTGTGTGTGTGTGTGTGTGTATGTTGTCCTGAGGTTCATCAGCTAAAATAATAATAATAAGCAATCCCTACAAAATATTTCCAACCGGGCAAGTGACTTCTGGAAAAGAGAGGAGGGAGGGAGGGAGAGAGAATGCGAATGAGCAAGCAGGGTGATATGGTTAAACATGTACGTTTTAAAGGAGAGATCACAAATTGGAGTTGAACAGAATTGTGGTAGAATGCCTTGGGTACAGGAATATGTGCAGTTAAGTGGGGAAGAGGGAAAAAGAAATAAGAAAGGAGGAATGTTAACTACAGATTTCCCAACAGTTTGCCTATGTATTTGCCAGCACCAAAGTTTTTAGAGTAAGCCACTTAACATTTCCACTGCTAGTATTAAGGAAAGATAGCAGTGGTGATTTTTATAAAGTGAGTATACATTTATTTTTATTCTGAAATGTAAATTTTTCTTTCATAAGTTAACTAATTGGTGATTTGTAAACAATGGGAGGAAGATTAGAACAATAATAGAGGTACTAAATTGCACAGAAGATTAAAGTGAATGAATAAATTTACTTATCTTGTGGTTAGTTTATATTTACCATGATACATAAAATTGAGAAAAGAGAAATGCCCAAATTATATAAAGCATTATTTTGTTTGATATTTATTTTAGTAAATAAATCTTGTCTGTAGCATAAGCTCAAGGACAGCTATATCTCTATTGCATTAGTTCTTATATAAAGCAAGCTACTTTTAAAGAAGTTTTACCTATTAAAAAAAGAAATTAAATAAGGTGCTATGTTGACCTGGCCAGCCATCTTGTTTACTATTTCAGATACAAATATAAATACAAGGAATGATAATTTTGTTCTGAGAGTTGGTCTAGCCAGAGCAAAACTGTGGTCTGCTGGTAAAGTATGAGGCAATGAAAAGAAATCTTGTATTACACTGCCCAAAATGTACCCATCTTATGGATAAACAGGAGACTTTAGCACCCGTCAATTATATTAGCTACTTAAATGTCATGATAATTAAAATAAATATAGAACACTGCACCTACATATTTTAATGTAAACTTTTTAGTAAGTGGTAGGAAAATGCCAAACTAAGTTAACTGAATTATCAATAACTAGACTGTGTATGTACATAAAATATACTGTATTTCTATAGGCAGTACTGAGAATTATCATTGACAATAAATGATTAACCAGGTTAAGCTGAATTTACATAAAGAATAATGTATAACTGTATCTGAGTGGGGGAAAAAAAAAACCTTTCTAGCTCTCTCTAGATATAGTTTATATCAGTGATTCTTAAACTTCAGGGTGTATCAGAATCACCTGCAGGGCTTATTAAAATACAGACTGCTGGGCCCCACTCCAGAGTTTCTGATTCAGTATGTGTGGGATGCGGCCCAAGAATTTGCATTTCTGACTAGTTCCCAGGTGATACTAATGCTAGCTGGTGGACTGAGGATTATACTTTGAGAACCACTGATTTGCACATACTACACATATAGAAAATGATATACTGTAATATTCTTATATACATGAAGCAAAATATATAGAAAGAAGGCTGGTTTTAATGAACTCTCAAAACATAAATTAGCAAGCTGAATACTGTAATGTTTCTAAAATGATTTGTTAAAAGTGTAATCATTTCCCCTTACAGAGTCTTCAGTTCTACTATATGGTCATTTTAGAAAATATCCACATAATTCTTATACTAAGTTGGCTATCCAAAAGAAAATGGAACATAATATTCTAAATAGTTAAGATGTCTTCATTAAGCAGGAATCATCTCTATACAGCATTCTTGGCTTCTTTGGAATGATTAAAGTGCATAATATCAATAAGGTATTAAGAATATTGCATAAAGGCTTGCAGTCTTCAGTGCCACTAACAGTCACAAAAATAGCTGCATGGGGAAAGTAGCTCTATCCCAAAAGTACTACTATCCTGACCTGTTGCTCATGGCCCTTTCTTCAAGCATCACCACTGTGTTAAGGAGCAAAACAGAGGAAAAATTAACAAAAACCAGGGCACTAAATCCAACTGTATCTGTTTGAAAGGAATTATTATCTTAAGTCTATAGGGACTCAGATCTAACTTCTACCTCATTTCCTTTGACACTTTTTTCCCTAGGCAAATTAACTGAGGTTCTGATAAGTACACTAAAATGAACAACTTTGCCCTGTCTAGTTAAAAAAAAATTGACATTACCTGGGCTCACTTAAACTATGCTTTAGTAGGGATTTATTTTCATCTAAGATCAGAGAAAATGCTTTAAACAATTCCTTGTTGAAATTTACACACAGTTGTGTGCAAGAAGTCTCAAAGACAGTAAAATTCTCATTAGTATTTAGATAAGACCTATCACTAATTGGTTGAGATGAAGAAAAATTTAGAGTTAATTGATATAAAGCCTAAATAGTGTAATTCTGTAATCTTTTACTCTCCCCAAAGAAAAAAATTCTAAAAATGCGTTCTTTCTATTATTCTTAAGCCAAAGGGACTTACGAAGTCGTTTCTTACGGTGATCAAGAAATGGAGAAAAGAATGGCTAAATGGAAAAAATGATGGTTGGGACCTGTTAAAACCATTTGTTTGTATGTTTTTGGCAATAGTGAAAAATAAAATTATAAGAAGGGAGCACTATTATGGTAAAAAGGCACTTTTCCATAAGCATTTAATCTAGATATAAAATATTAATTTAAAAAATTTCCTGAAAGAGAAAAGTGGAGTAAAGAAGAGTAAAAACAGAACTTTATTAATAAAAGAGGCTAGAATGGCATAAAATTAAATGAGGATTGAAGAAGTAATTAGAACACTGGGACCATCCACAAATGTAGATATTATTCTGATATTTACTACATCATGAACGTTATCTCCACAATATAGCTCTAGTGACACAAACAAGGCAGAGAAAACCTCTTTTTAATACGTGTTACATGATTCTACTAACCCATTTACTAGGGTACATACTCTGAGTTGTTTTTCTAATTTATTTCCTGAACTACAGTCTCTCCATACTGAGTCCCTACTTATAACCAAAGGCATGCAGATGTAAGACAACTGTCTTGGTTAGAGATGAAGCCTATGGTCACAAAGCAGAGTAAAGCTAACAGATCTCATACAATTTTCAATTAATTAAAAAAAATAGGAAACAGATATTAGAACAGAAAATTTCATCAGAAAAATGAAAAATTCTTAGATTACTACTCCAAGTGAAAATTTAGAACCATGCTAAATTTGAGACTTTAATTATTATATCATTTTATTCTGATTGTTATTTGTTGATGTATCTAACAGATTTCACTTTTCCAAAACAAGCATTTATAATGGCTTAAATGGTCAAAAAGAATTATTATCTTAGTTCTGGAGGGACTCAGACACAACTTCTTTCTCATTTCCTTTGACACTATTTTTCTTAGGTAGATTAGCTGAGGTGGTGACGGGCAGGAAATGCACTAGAATGAAATTCCAAACTACAACTCATACACTACAAAAAAAAAAAAAAGGAAAGGATGGAAGGAGAGAGGGAAGGAGGAAAAAAGGAAGATCTCTCATTAATACTGCTAATATAATAAAGCCCTTTTAAACAACCTGGTCTAGGGAGATTGGGTAAAACAGATTTGCATTGGCTAAATAATAGAATGATACTCTAATCATAAAGGTAACATGATAAAGCTCAGAGGCAAAATATGACTTCTAATTATCTTCTCCCATGTTGGTGTGGATATATAATGGAATGACAATAAGGAATAAAACACACACACACACACACACACACACACACACAAGCTCCAAGCATTAATGTGAGTTGTTGAAAGCAAGAACAACTGAATGTAACAATATAAAGAAATAAAATGTGGTTCACAGTTTATTTAGGTCCTTCTGCCATAAATAAATTTAATAAATTGTTGTTTCCATGGCCTTTGCCGGCTCACCGAGTCTCTCCTATATGTAGCTATAACTTGTAACAGTAACCAGGAAACTGCATTATTAGCACAAGTATCAACCACTGAGCTTCAATAAGAAGACAAATACTCTTTGTAACCAAATCATATATTCAGAATGTTGTACTTAACATTGACCTTTAGGGGTAAGGAACATTTAACAATGTAAAAAAAAAAATCTATCATTACTGAACAAGAATATGGTAGCATAGCACAGCCCTTGTATAAATAACCACAAAATTTATGAGAATAAAAATTGGGTTTTCTGCCTCCATCCAATCCAACCACTACAGTTCAGGTGTACGTTCTGTTCTAAACTTAGGTATTATAAAACAGAAAATTGGTCCCAGTGACTTGGCATTGCCAATCAGCATTTTACAGTGACAAACCTCTTGCTAAATCACAGAAGTCAGCACACAAGCCAGTCTTCTCGCCACCATTTCACCCATAGTGCAGTATTAATAATCATTCTAATTAGAACCTGGTGAACAAATAGACTTCTTGAGTCTCCTATGATTTTTCTTAGGAAAAAAAAAACCTTAAATTTTTTAATGTCTATTTTTTTTTTTTTAATACCTGCTGGGTTTGCTTTGTCTGACATTATAGTCAATCCTGCTCTAGGGTTAGAGTTTTATATTTTAAAACTGAAGCACTGGATTGTGTAGCTGATCCTTCTCACAACCTGAACTATATTGGGTAATTTTTCCCGATAGGGGCTGAGGGAGAAGAGATATACTGAGGAAAATACTTTTGGTTCAAAGAATTTATAAAGTAGCTCTGGATATTACAAGATGGGGAAAATGTTATTAAAATTACAAACATGGTTTTTTTTAGTGTCTTTATAAATAAAAGGCATAGGATACAGAAAGCCAATTAATAATAACAATAACAATAAAATATTAAATATATAGTGAGCAAAGACTGAATGGCTCATTCTTGTGAAACACCATTTGACACGATCGCCTCAACGGGTTTCCTCACTCTCACATTTTGCTGAGTGAAAGATCCAGCAAACACACAGTAAGCTGCCTTTAGCCCACTAATAACACCAAGGAACTGCCTGATGGAATGGCCACAGATGAACAGATCATTTGTTTCAAAAGATACTTAAATACTCAATAAAGACATAACAAACCCCCCCCTCACTGTTATCAGACGCCACGTTGTGGTAGAACATCAGACAAACTCACAAATTTACCACAAAAATGTGTGGCAAAAAAGAATAGTTTATATATATGTATATATATAAATTTCTATATTTATGCCAATGTACTCACTCAGTACAAATAGCAAAATAGTATACCATTTCCTAAATACAAAATATAGCTTTCCAAAAAAATGAAACACACATTAGATATAAACCATCCAAAACTTGAACGATTGAAAACTGTATTCAAAATTAAATGACCCAGAGTAGGTCTCTTTCTGAAAAGTTCCCTTCATATCGGCAAGAAGCCTGTACTACTGAAAACGTAATTCAATGCCTCTCAATCAGAGAGAGAAAGAAAGAAAGGGTTGGGGTGGAGGGAAGTATACATAAGAAAGAAAAAAACAAATTAGAAGAGCACATTCAAAGAACAAAGACCATCACAAAAAGAGGGAAAAATCTGGCTGTATAAACAAAACCAACACCACAATTCCACACAGTTCAACTAAATGTATAGGATAGAAAAAAAAAAATTGAACAGAAAAGTAGCCTTCAACAACCATTAACAGGCTATTTTTTGTACACTTAACAAATAAATGAAACAGACAAGAACACCAAACATTATATCAACACATTGAAGTCACATATATGTTGGCCTTATATTGCATTGACAGCTCTCCACATGCCAAAAGGAAAATGAGACATAAGCACATGTCCAGACACAGGTGGTGGTGAGAAGCAGGCATCCCATGGGTGGCAAGAACACCCAAACTGTATAACTAATGCTACAACTGCAAGTTCTGGAGTGTGTTATTTTGTTCTGTATAGATGTAACACAGTTAATTCTTCATTTTAAGTCAATTATATGACCCTGTAAAGCCTAAGGCTTGTGGAAACCATCAGGTAAGTGACCAAGTAAAGCACTGAGGTGACAAGTGAATTTATACTCACTGCAGCTCAGGGAGAAGTAATGTTTCAAGAAGTTTTAGTTTGTCTTTCTTTTTTTCCAATTAAAATTTACACTGTTTTCTAATTAGAGGGAAAAATTTGAAGACTTCGGAACAGCACCGTTCATGGGGAAAAAATATATTGTTTCTCAGGAATCAACTCCCAATAATTCCCAAAAGAGTACTTCCTGTCCTATGCTGCAGGATTGCTTGGTCACCCTAAAATGGCCTTTTCTTTTAAGTTGCTACAGGGTCACAAAGCCAGTAGTATATTAATACTTGTCTAAAATAAAGTGAAAAAGAGGTGGAAAATAATATAGATGCATATAAAAAGGGAATACCAGCCTAAGACTGGATTAAGAAGAAAACAGACTCAAATCATTCTGTCAGTTTTAAACTACTGTAGGAGGATATTAGAACATAATTCACCATATATTATCCCCTTCATTTTTTATAGAGCAAGATAAGTATTTTTCTATGCACAGTTATGGCTAAACCCCCTAGTAGAAACACAGAGAATTAACAACTCTCTGAAAAATAAAATCAATAGCATTCCAGCTGACCCCAGTTTTGTGTGTTGTCTGCCTTTGTATTAAATCAAGAGTCCTCTTATCTGCATAGAGTTCTTAAGACAGCTTATTTCTCAGAATGTTACCCCTTCAGTTTCTTCACAAAAACTGAAAAAAGATTCCTTCACTTTGGCCAACAGCTGTGCTTTTTTATAGTGAAAAAAATCACAGCCTTAATTATTATTGAATTTTGCTTTTTCAAAAGCCATTGCTTGACTAAAACAATGCAGAAAAAAAAATGAAGAACAAAAGTAAACATGACAAATATTATTTTCTAATAGCAATAATAACTGAGTGGTCCAGCCTTGAAATTAAACTTTACTTTTAAAGAAATCACACCTAGGAAAATAGCAACAATTAATTCTGTCAGCTGGAAACTCAAATTGGTTCTCAGTCATCACTGTTATTAGGAATATAAAATATAAACATGTTATCATTGATGGCTAATCACTCCAACAGACAGCATAGGTGTGCTCTTTTGCAGTCAGAGTAAAATCTATCCATTTACTCAAATACAGGTTTTCATATTTTGTTTTGTTTTTAAAGTAACAGTTCAGTAATCCTCATGGAACCGTAAGATCTCAGGACATCTTGGAATCAGGATTTTCTTCATGGAATTTCTAAAAAAAGGAAAAAGTTTAATGCAACTCACAAGGGAGGGAAAACATTTATAAAGTTCCTGTCATCCTGAATGATCCTAAAGTATATTACGGTACTGTAAATGAAACTTTATCATATTTGTTCTTCCATGGACTTTTCTGACTCAATATTTATTTCTTTTTATTTCTTTTTTTCTTTTTTGAGACAGAGTCTCACTCTGTTGCCCGGGCTAGAGTGCTGTGGCGTCAGCCTAGCTCACAGCAACCTCAAACTCCTGGGCTCAAGCGATCCTTCTGCCTCAGCCTCCCAAGTAGCTAGGACTATAGGCATGTGCCACCATGCCCGGCTAATTTTTTCTATATATATTTTTAGTTGTCCAGCTAATTTCTTTCTATTTTTGGTAGAGACGAGGTCTTGCTCTTGCTCAGGCTAGTCTCAAACTCCTGAGCTCAAACAATCCACCTGCCTTGGCCTCCCAGATTGCTAGGATTCCAGGCATGAGCCACCGTGCCCAGCCATAATATTTATTTCTTGAAGAAGGGAGAAATGAGACATGATCATATCCAATATATAGTACAAAAGAAACACATTCTGCACATTCATCAGATGTTCTGTTAGTCCAAGGCAAAGATGCGTAGAGCCAGAAGCAATGCCCAATATAGGTTATCTTTTATGTGAAATGCTTGGGATCAGAAGTGTTTCCAATTTCAGATTTTGGAACATGTGCATATAC
The DNA here is from genome assembly GCF_041146395.1 of Eulemur rufifrons. Lineage (NCBI taxonomy): Eukaryota > Metazoa > Chordata > Mammalia > Primates > Lemuridae > Eulemur > Eulemur rufifrons. Next base: position 12,875,861 of record NC_091005.1, on the reverse strand, counting down.
ATAATGAGATATCTATGGAAGGGGACCCAAGTCTAAACACAAAATCCATTTATGTTTCAGGTACACCAAAAAGATATATCACAGCTAAAGGGGGCTAAGAGGGATGCTAAATAAGGAGCTGTACACCTGGGTTTTAACTGTGATCCATCAAATGAGGTCAGGTGTGGACTCTTCCACTTTTGGTGTCATGCTGGCACTCAAAAAATTTCAGATTTTGGAGCATTTCAGATTTGGGATTTTCAAACTAGGGATGCTCACCCTTATTAACAATATGACCACGAGTTATCACTCAGAGTAAAAAAGTACCATCTTATGAAGAAGAAATATTTTAAAAGATTAGAAACTGAACTGCTATTACTTAACCCAAATCTTTAAAAAGAATAAAATTTGATGCTTTTCAATAAGAAGCCAAAAAATACTTACATATTCAGTTAAAAGGAACCAGTCAGGTTGTTCCCTTGGTTTTGCAATGAAACAAGCAAATCAATCTTTTCAATGTTCTGGTTGGTATTTATAGAGGATGCCAGTGGAGAATTCTCTGACATTTGCTGAGAAAGAAGTGTTGTCACAGGTGGCTGGCCCTCATTTTGTGGTTGGCCTGGCTGACTTATGGCCATCAACTGATCTGGCAATGTAGATGGTCCAGAGGTTAAAAGCTGACTACAGTCTGCAAAGACATTGAAAATAGAAGATACCTTATTAGTAAAGATTCATGAGAAGACATTTATTAGTTGCTGGGGGAAATTCATTACTGTGTTCACCTAGTATATTATTAAAAGTGAGATACCTGATAGTCCAAGAAAAAGGTATTCACAGAATGATTCTGAAATTCATCTTCGGTTTCCTCTTAGTATATAAAAATACATTTTTGCTTAGATATCATTAAGTCCTATATCATTTTCTTGGTATATGTATTAAAGATGGGTTTCTACTTCCTTAGAAACTATTTACTTCAATTGGCTGAGACAGTATCTGTCATTCCTACTTCATTTCCCTTTCAAGTTTATAGCTTTTAAAATGGCAAATACACATTTTTATATATTACCATATTCCATTCTCTCAATATCCTTTTCAAGTATGTGATATTATCACCATTTTAGATGTGAAGATTGAGGTCTACGAAAGCCAATTTGTACAAGATCTCATAATCTATAAGTTCTTGACTTATAACTACAATCTGTGCTCTTAAAATGATTGTACTTTGCTTCCTTCTGGTAATAATAATTTGACCATTTCAATTAAGTAATGAGAAATTAGAAAGAAGTTCTTACTATTTTGAATGCCAAATAAGAACATTCCTGAAGTCTGCTGAGATGAGCCTGGAGAATTCTGTAGTTGGTTCATTGTGCCTCCTGCAGAGTTGTGAAACAAAGTAGCCTGTGGTTGAGGTGAAGATGTGGCTCCTTGGATTCCAGTCATGTTGTTCTGAGGGGAATAAAGAGGAGACTGTTGCATGTCTTGTTGGTTTATACTGGTCTGCAACGCAGACATGGATGCTGGAGAGAGGAAGAGTGTTACTTGTTGATCTTGAGAATTAGGTGACCCTTGTACCAACTGAATCTGAGGAGAGCTATGGAACAAGGAGGTCTGTGATGATTCAGACTGGGGAGGACCTGGGTTCTGAAGTGAGGAAACTGTGGACTGATTCTGAAATTGCATGGGCTGTTGCTCTTGATTCATGGGGGCCATATGACTTTGTTGGTGAAAAATTGACTGGTTCTGCTGCTCCTGGTTAGCCATTGGATTTTGATTTGGGTTGAATATCATGTTTGGTGGTGGTTGCTTCTGAGACGCCATTGTAGCCATGGTATTCTGATTACTGAATAAAATGCTCTGCTGTTGTTGCTGCTGTTGCTGCTGCTGCTGTTGTTGCTGTTGCTGCTGCTCCTGGGATGGAGAGTTACTCTGCATAGCAACTATTGAGTGCTGTGACTGGAAAATTGTTCCTTGCTGGTTTTGAGGAATTGGATTAGGTGGAAGGGAGCCCAGGGACACCTGAGGCTGAAATAAACCTTGCTGGGAGGGTTGTGCTTGTTCTTGGGAAAGCATGGGGGTCTGGATATGTGATATTGGAGCTTGCTGCTGGAAAGCAGCTTGCTGTTCAGGGTTTGACGTTGACTGAAGTGGAGAAATTGAGTTCTGTGATGCAAAAAATGAAATCTGTTCTTCTTGGGCCACTGTATTAGTCTGAAGATTATTCACAGGACTCTGGGAAAGAAATATGTTGGTTGACTGCTGGTCTTGAGGAACTGAAGAGCCCTGTAACACAGCAATGCTACTTTGAGAGTGAAACATTGGAGGCTGCATTTGTTCAGAGGAGGTTGTAGAAGTCTGACTGTGGACAATAGGATTTGGATTATGAAAAATAGAACCTTGCGTTTCCTGGGAAAGGTTCTGAGCATCGGCAATGGGATTTTGAGGATGAAAAAGCTGAGCCTGTGAATGAGAAGACTGCTGCAAAAAATTCCCAGATTGAAGTGACATCATCTCATTACCTTGCTGGAATAAACCATTGCCTTGTTGTTGGGTAGTATTATTCTGAACACTCATCATATTTTTTGTAGATGAAAAAAGGTTAACTTGAGGTTGATTGTCCCCACTATGTTGCATCTGGACCATGGTCTGAAAGACACTGTTCTGAATCTGTTTCGCTTGTGCTCCAGTTTCTTCTCCATCTCCTGAACTTGATGTCTGAAACATAGTAGTCCCAGGGGTCCCAACCTGCTGTGTGGTGGTTGTAGAAGTTTCATTTCCAGAAACTGCAGGAGGAGAAGAAAACAATTCACACTGCATTTGCATGTCCTCATTGGTAGGTAATGCACTCATCATGTGAGAAGTCTGCTGGTAAACTGGTGATTGTTGAAGGTTTCCATTTGCTGAAGCAGATGAAGGGAATAACTCTGACTGAATCTGGGCAGCTGCCTGGCAGATACTCTGCTGCATCTCCATGACCATTGCAGCTGATGATTCCATCACTTGCTGTTGCTGCTGTTGCTGTTGTTGACTAGACAATGTGTTTTCAGTCTGTGGATGAACACTTTCAGCTCTTCCAGGTATTAAATTATCTGGTCTGGTATGGACTGTTGGCTCTGTTGAGGAAAACATTCCAGGGCTTACACTATTTTGAATTTGACTGACTTGTTGAAAAATGTCTGCGCTAAGCTGTTCCTGAACATTTTCATTACCATCTGGAGCAGAAAATAAAACTGAAGATAACTGTTGTTGTGCCTCTAAAACTTGCTGGACCAAGTCAACACTCCCACTGCTGCCACTAGCAGTACTGCCTGTAAAGCTTCCTGCTTGCAACTGCTGAATAGTATTCTGTAGCTGACTCACACTATTTGGTGATGGAAAAATATTTGATGAAATCTGCTGCTGCAAAGTCTGTGCTTGTTCTTGTAGTGGTGACTGCTGCTGTTGCTGTGACGCCTCAGTCAGTTGTGACAAATTAACCACTGTGCCATCTGACTGTAATACCTCTCTAGATTGAGATTCTCTGGTCTGGAACTGTGTGGCCTGCTGCAGCAGTGCATCACTGTTGGGAAGCTGACTAGAAGCAGAAACTGCTGGAAAGGTACCAGGCTGTGAGATGTCTTGTGTTTGGATAGTTGTCAGGGTCTCTGGGTTGTACACCTTGGGCTGAATCTGCTGCTGCTTTTCATTTTCAGAAGGTAAGTGGGAAGATGACGGTGATGAAAAAGAACCATTTCCAGCTATGTTAGAGATATTTTCTAATGTTTGCTGAGTTGATCCAACTGCCTTTGTAGTCTAAAAAATAAAAACCCCCAAATAATATGAATATCTAAAAACAGTAAATAAGCTCATAAGATACTTCAAAAATTATTATTGTTCTAAAAGTATAAACAGGACCAATTTTCCACTCTATATTATCATTTAGAGAACAGGTGCAAGACTATGAGTCTGCATGGTAACAAGATGTATGACTGTCATCAGGATATATCTTTTTAAAGTACTATAAGCAAAGATAGTCAAACAAGGAAGTAGAAGAGTAATCAGTTATTGATATGCTTTGACAAATAAGAGCAGATCAAAATATCTCCATCTTATGGCTTATCATTAACATTATAGGGAGGGAAACAAAGTAAAAAAGGGAGGAGGAGTTATGGGAAAAGACTTGGGGGGAGAAGGCTCTAATTCTGAAAATGTTAAAATTAGTACTTTCATTAACACCCCACATCTCTAGACTAGAGCAAACTAGGGAAAAAAACAGAACAACAACAAAAAAAAACACCCCACATCCCACAGGTCTAGCAACATATTATGAATAATTCCTCCCTTGTTAAAATGTATATTAGCAGTCACTTTGTGTGCAAGTTTGCTGACGTATAAAGCATTCATTCTGAAAAGCAAAATTTACTGAGTGCATCCAAAGCATTAAAAAAAGGTCAAAGGAATAGGAAAAGTAAAATATAGCAATTTTTTTTTTTTTTTTGAGACAGTGTCGCTTTGTTGCCCGAGCTAGAGTGAGTGCCGTGGCGTCAGCCTAGCTCACAGCAACCTCAGACTCCTGGGCTTAAGCAATCCTACTGCCTCAGCCTCCCGAGTAGCTGGGACTACAGGCATGCGCCACCATGCCCGGCTAATTTTTTCTATATATATTTTAGTTGGCCAGATAATTTCTTTCTATTTTTAGTAGAGACGGGGTCTCGCTCTTGCTCAGGCTGGTCTCGAACTCCTGACCTTGAGCGATCCACCCGCCTCGGCCTCCCAGAGTGTTAGATTACAGGCGTGAGCCACCGCGCCCGGCCAAATATAGCAATTTTTATATGTAAAGTTAAGAGTTGGGGCACTAGTAAATATAGCTTACCTTAAAAATTGGGGAAGATCTTTTTTCTGCTGTTACTTCCATTGGAGTAACATCTTCACTCTTAATCATATTGCTTGATATGAGTGGAGTGATCAGAGCATTAGGAAGGATATTTACCTTATCTAAGTTACATCCAGTAGTTTTCATTGCTGTATACACAAAAAAGAAAGAAAAGTTTAAAATCACAAAAATTACCAACTATTTCATTCTATAATTTGTTGACTACAGGCTATGATTTATTTATTTATTTTTATAATTTTAATATTTTAAAATCGCTTCACGAATTTGCGTGTCATCCTTGCGCAGGGGCCATGCTAATCTTCTCTGTATCGTTCCAATTTTAGTATATGTGCTGCCAAAGCGAGCACTATGATTTAAATGTATATATTTTTTTGTAGAGATGAGGTCTCACTATATTGTGCACCTGGTATTGAACTCCTGGTCTCAAGCAATTCTCCTTCCTTGGTCTCCCAAAGTGCTGGGATTACAGGTGTGAGCTACCATGCTTGGCTCTAAATGTCTATTTTTTGATGCTATGATGGTAGCATGAGGTACAAAACTAGTTTATCAGTTTTGTATCTGCCACTGCCAGGCTAGGTGCAGTGGCTCGTGATATGTTAATGCTTAAGCCTGCCATTTTATTATTTCTTTCCTGTTTGTTTCCTCCGCTTCTCCCTCTCTCTGTTTTTTTTTTTTTTTTTAATCTTCCTGTGGGTTATCTGAACATATTTTAGGATTTACTTATACTGCCTCTGAGTATACCACTTCATACAGTTTTCTTAGTGGTCGCTCTAGGTATTGCAATATATAGGTAATTTATTGGTATTTATGTTTTACAACTTCATATAAAGCATTGAAATCTTACTTTGATTCAGATCTCTTTACCCTCCTCCACTTTTGTTTTCTTCCCCCTACTTTTATAACAGTCTCAAGTATTTCCTCTACACTGAGTACCACAATAAGATGTTACAATTTTTGCTTCAACAATAAAATATGATTTAAGAAACTGATAGGGATTATCTATTATATCTAATCCTTATTTTTATTCACTCCACTGTTCTTCTTTCCCTTCTGAAATCCCAAGCCTCCTTTTGTTACCATTTTCTTTCTGTTTGAACAGCTTCTTCTAGATACTCTTTTTTTTAAAAGTTTTATTTTATTTTTGACTTACACGTAATATTTGTACATATTACAGGGGAGAACATAATGTTTTGATACATGCATACATTATGTAATGATCGAATCAGGGTAACAAGCATATCCATAACCTTAAAAATTTGTCACTCCTTTGTGGTACAAACATTAAAAACCCTCTCTTCCAGCTATTTTTAAATATACATTATTGTTAACTACAGTCACTGTGCTGTGGCAATACAATTCCAGAACTTATTCCTCCTACCTAACTGTAACATTGTACCTATTGACCAATCTCACCTATTGACCAATCTCTCCATCTCCCCCTCCCTAACCCCAATCCCCCAGTCTCTGGTAGCCACTATTCTACTCTCAACTTCTATGAGATCAACTCTTTTAGATTCCACATATGAGTTAGATCATGCAATATTTGTCTTTCTGTGCCTGGCTTAATTCACTTAACATAATGTCCTCCAGGTTCATCCATGTTGTTGCAAATGACATGATTTCACACTTTTTATGGACGAATAGTATTCCATTGTATATATTTGCACATTTTCTTTATCTAGTCACCTGTTGATGGACACTTAGGTTGATTCCAGATCTCAGCTATTGTGAATAGTGCTGCTTTAAACATGGGATGTAGATATCTCTTTGACACACTGATTTCATTTCCTTTGATATATACCCAGATTTTTTGGATAAGATCTCAAAGCACAGACAACAAAAGTAAAAACAGACAAATGGGATTACATCAAATTAAAAAGCTTCTACACAGCAAAGGAAACAATCAACAGAGTCAAAAGCAACCTATAGACTGGGAGAATATATTTGCAAAGTATACATCTTATAAGAGATTAATATCTAAAATATATAAGAAATGCAACTCAATAGTAAGAAAACAACCAATGAAAAAAATACTCAAAAGACCTAACAGACTTTTCTCATAAGAAGACATACAAATGGCCAACAGATATATGCAAAAGTATGCTGGGCATGGTGGGTCACACCTGTAATCCCAGCGCTTTGGGAGACTGATGTGGGAGGATTGTTTGAGGCCGGGAGTTTGAGACTAGCCTGGGCAACATAGTGAGACTCTGTGTCTACAAAAAATAAAAAAATTAGCCAGGTGTGGTAGTATGTGCCTGTAGTCCTGCTACTTGGGAGGTTGAGCTCAGGAGTTTGAGGTTACAGTGAGCGATGATCTCGCCACTGCACTCCTGCTTGGGTGACAGAGCCAGACCTTGTCTCTAGGGGGAAAGAAAAGCTAAACATTACTAATCACAAGGGAAAAGCAAATCAAACCACAATGAGATATCAGTTCATTCCTATTAGAATGGCTATTATCAAAAAGACGAAAACGTAAGTGTTGGCAAGATTGTGAAGAAAAGTAACCTTTACACACTATTAGTGAGAATGTAAATTAGTACAGCTATTATGGGAAATAGTATGGAGATTTCTCAAAAAATTAAAAATGAAACTACCACATGATCCAGCAACCCCACTGCTGGGTATACATCCGAAGGAAATGAAATCAGTATATCGAAGAGACATCTGCACACCCATGTTTATTGCAGCACTATTCACAATACCCAAGATATAGAATCAATCTTTTAGATAGTCTTTAAGGGTAGGTCTGCTGATAACAAATTATTTTAGTTTTCCTTCACCTGACAATATCTTTCCTGAAAGATAGCTTTCCCAGATATAGAACTGTGGTTGACAGTTCCTTTCTTTTAATACTTGAAAAATACTGTGCCGCTTCCTTTTGGCTTCCATAGTTCTAAATGAGACACTATCATTAGAATTTGTTTCCCCCTATAGGTACTACGTCATTTCTCTCTGTGGGCAGATTGCTTTTAAGATTTCTTGTCTTTAGTTTTCCTAAGATTAAAATCATGATGTGTCTTGATTAAAATCATGATGTGGATTTCTTTAGGTTTATCCTATTTGTGGTTTGCTCACCTTCTTGAATCTGTAGGTTTATGTCTCTCACCAAATTTAGGAAGTTTTTTGCCATTAATTCTTAAAATAGAGGCATACCTTAGAAATCTTGTGGGTTCAGTTCCAGACCACTGTAATAAATATCGCTTTTAAAGCAAGTCACATGAATTTTTTGGTTCACAGTGCACATAAAAGTTGTGTTTGCCTGAGCAAGAGCGAGACTCCATCTCTACTAAAAATAGAAAGAAATTATATGGACAGCTAAAAATATATATAGAAAAAATTAGCCGGGCATGGTGGTGCATGCCTGTAGTCCCAGCTACTCGGGAGACTGAGGCAGGAGGATCGCTTGAGCTCAGGAGTTTGAGGTTGCTGTGAGCTAGGCTAACGCCACGGCACTCACTCTAGCCTGGGCAACAGAGTGAGACTCTGTCTCAAAAAAAAAAAAAAAAAAAAAAAAGTTGTGTTAGTATTATATCCATAAAATAATGTACACAACTTAATTAAAAATATTTTATTGCTAAAAAATGCTAACGATCTGAGCCCTTGGCAAGTTGAAATCTTTTTACTGCTTGAGGGTCCTGCCTTGACATTGATGGCTGCTGACTTGACCAGGATGGTGGTTGATGAAGGCTGGCATGACTATGGCAATTTCTTAAAATAAGACAACAATAAAGTTTGCTGCATCGATCAACTCTTCCTTCATGACAGATTTCTCTGTGGCACATGATGCTGTTTGATAGCATTTACCCACAGAACTTCTTTCAAAATTGGAGTCAGTCTTCTCAAACTCTACCACTGCTTTATCGACAGAAATTTATATAACGTTCTAAATCCTCTGTTGTCATTTCAACAATGTTCACAGCACCTTCACCAAGAATAGATTCCATCTCAAGAAACTACTTTCTCTGCTCATCTATAACAAGCAACTCCTCATCCATTAAAGTTTTATCATGAGATTAAAACAATTCAGTCACATCTTCAGGTTCCACTTCTAATTCTAGCTCTCTTGCTATTTCCATCACATCTGCAATGACTCCTCCACCCAAGTCTTGAACTCTTCAAAGTCATCCATGAGGGTCAGAATCAACTCCTTCCGAACTTCTGTCCATGTTGATATGTTGACCTTCTCCCATGAATCACAAATGTCCTTAATAACATCTAGAATGTTAATTCCTTTCCAGAAGGTTTTCAATGGACTTTGACTAGATCTATAATGTTGTTTTCATGCCTGCTCACACAGCATTCATTCTACAGGCCACAGATCAAGGAATCATCTCACCTTTCAGGTCTTATTATTTAAGAATTATATTCCGTAAGTTGAGATGATTCCTTGATCCATGGGCTGCAGAATGAATGCTGTGTCAGCAGGCATGAAAACAACATTAATCTCCCTGTACCTCTCTCCATCAGAGTTCTTGGGTGACCAGGGGCGCTGTCAAACTAGCAGTAATATTTTGAAAGGAGTCTTTTTTTTCTGAGCAGTAGGACTCAACAGTAGGCTTAAAATATTCAGTAAACCATGCTACAAATAGATGTGCTGAGTTGTTCCATTTACAGAACACAGGCGGAATAGGTTTAGCATAATCTTAAAGGCCCTAGGATTTTGTGAATGGTAAGTGAACACCGGCTTCAACTCAAGTCTCCAGCTGCATTAGTGCCTAACAAAAGAGTCAGCCTGTTCTTTGAAGATTTGAAGCCAGGTGTTGACTCTTCCTCTCTAGTTACAAAAACCCTAGATGTCATTTTCTTCCAATAGAAGGCTGTTTTGTCCACATTGAAAATCTGTTGTTTAGTGTAGCTACCTTCATCAATCATCTCAGCTAGATCTTCTGGATAACTTGCTGTAGCTTCTCCGTCAGCACTTGCTGCTTTACCTTGCACTTTTATGTTATGGAGAGAGCTTCTTTTCTTAAATCTCATGAACCAACCTCTGACAGCTTCCAACTTTTCTTCTGCAGCTTCCTCACCTCTCTCAGCATTCACAGAATGAAATAGAGTTAGAGCCATGCTCTGGATTGGGCTTTGGTTTAAGGAATGTTGTGGCTGGTTTGATCTTTTATCCAGACCACTCAAACTTTTGCCCTGTCAGCAGTAAGGCTGTTTTGCTTTCTTTGTGTGTTCACTGGTGTAGTACTTTTCATTTCCTTCAAGAACTCTTCTTTTGCATTCCCAATTGGCTAACTGGCACAAAAGGTCTAGCTTTCAGCTTATCTTGGCTTTTTACATGCCTTCTTCACTAGGGTTAATCATTTCTAGTTTATTTTTTGTTTATTTATTTATTTATTTATTTTTGTTGTTGTTGAGACAGAGTCTCACTTTGTTGCCCAGGCTAGAGTGAGTGCCGTGGCGTCAGCTTAGCTCACAGCAACCTCAGACTCCTCGGCTTAAGCGATCCTACTGTCACAGCCTCCCAAGTAGCTGGGACTACAGGCATGCGCCACCATGCCCGGCTAATTTTTTCTATATAGATTTTTAGTTGTCCATATAATGTCTTTCTATTTTTAGTAGAGACGGGGTCTCGCTCAGGCTGGTCTCGAACTCCTGACCTTGAGCGATCCACCCGCCTCGGTCTCCCAGAGTGCTAGGATTACAGGCGTGAGCCACCGCGCCCGGCCTTATTTATTTTTTTTGAGACAGAGTCTCACTCTGTTGCCTGGGCTAGAGTGCCGTGGCGTCAGCCTAGCTCACAGCAACCTCAAACTCCTGGGCTGAAGCAATCCTACTGCCTCGGCCTCCCGAGTAGCTGGGACTACAGGCATGCGCCACTATACCCGGCTAATTTTTTCTCTATATATTTTTAGCTGTCCATATAATTTCTTTCTATTTTTAGTCGACAGGGGGCTCGCTCTTGCTCAGGCTGGTCTTGAACTCCTGAGCTCAAACAATCCGCCTGCCTCGGCCTCCCAGAGTGCTAGGATTACAGGCGTGAGCCACCGCACCCAGCCCATTTCTAGTTTTTAATTTAAAGTGAGAGATGTGTGACTCTTCCTTTCACTTGAATACTTAGAGGCCACTGTAGGGTTATTGACTGGCTTAATTTCAACATTGTTGTGCCTCAGGGAATAGGGAGGCCCAAGGAGATGGAGGAATGGCCAGTTGGTGGAGCAATCAGAATACACACAGAATTTATGGATTAAGTTCTCCATCTCATACGAGTATAGTTTGTGGCACTGCAAAACAATCAAAATATTAACATAAAAGATCACTCATCACAGATCACCATAGCAAATATAATAATGAAAAAGTCTGAAATATTGTGACCAAAATTTGGCACAGAGACACAAAGTGAGCACATGCTGCTGGAAAAATGGCACCCATAGACTTGCTTGATGTAGGGTTGCCACAAATCTTTAATTTGTAAAAAATATAATATTTGCAAAGCACAGTAAAGTGAAGTACAATAACACGAGCTATGCCTGTACTTTTTATCAGCCTCATATTCTTTATCTTTTCCTTCTGGAATTCCAATGATATGAACATTAGATTATTTTCTATTGTCGCACAGATCCCTGAGGATCTGTTCTTTTTTTTTTTTTGAGACAGGGTCTCACTCTGTCATCTGGGCTAGAAGGCTTCTTTGTTTCGTTTTGTTAAGTCTCTCAGTCTCTCTCTCTTTTTTTCTTTTTTTGAGTTAGGGTCTTGCTCTGTCACCTGGCCTAGAGTAGTGTGGCATCATCATAGCTCACTGCAACCTCAAACTCCTGGGCTCAAGCGATTCTCCTGCCTTAGCCTCCCGAGGAGCTGGGTGTGCACCACCATGCCTGGCTAATTCTTCTATTTTTTTTTAGAGGCAGGGTCTTACTGCTGCTCAGGCTGGTCTAGAACCCTGGCCTCAAGTGATCCTCCCAACTCAATCTCCCAAAGTGCTAGGATTACAGGCATGAGCCACCATACCCAGCCCCATTCGGTTCTTTTTATAACTTGTCTTTCTTTGCTGAGATCTTCTATTTTTTTATTTCTTTCAAGGGAATTTGTAATTACTTGTTGAAGTAATTTTATGGTGGCTTCTTTAAATAACCACCATAATAGTTCCAACATCTGATTCATCTTAGTATTGATAGCAGTTGATTTTCTTTTCTCATTCAAGTTGTGATTTTCCTGGTTCTTAGTATGACAAGTGATCTTTTTATTATTTCTTGGACATTTTGGATATTAGGTGATTCTTTATTCTATTTAAATCTTAATACATGTAGTTACCCTGTTTAACCTGTGTAGGTTCTAGTCTACTTTTGTGTACTGTAGTTTTGATGACAGTTTAGTTTTCTGAGCCCTATTCTGGTCTGATTTGTCACCTTGGCTCTTCTTGAGCTGTACCTGGATTCCTGCTGCTGCCTTCATAAGAAGAAGGTGTTTCCCTGGGCTATCTGGTATCATTAGGTGGGGGTGAAGGATGCTGGATCTGCAGGATGGAAAGCATTTCTCCTGGTAGGTTCTCTGGTCTCTTGTTGCCAATGGGCTTCCCATTTTATTACAGTTGGTGCTTTTAGAAGCAGGGAAGCACCTATGTGGGCTGCCTTCTACCACTGGGTGAAGAGTCAAGAGCAGTGGATTTAGATAGCTCCCTACCACTGGGTGAAAGGTTGGGAGACCCTAAGCCTGGTTTACCTTCTGCATCTGGGTTGCCTTCTGTCATTGGGTGGAAGGTTGGAAGATGCCTGGCCTATATTCTTCTCTCTTGGGAAGAAGGTTAGGAGCTACTAGGTCTGGGTCTCTGTCTCTCTCTCTGCTGTTGGGGGAAGGATATGGAAATACTGGGCTTGCTGGGTGTTGCCAGTGCAGGCGAGAATCTGCTTGCTGTCGCCTGGTGTAGGGTGGGGAATGGGTTGGCCCTCCAAATTCTAACATTGCCATTTTTGCAGATAGATCAATCTTCTGCTACTGGTATATGTGTGGCCCATGGGCAGACAGGCCCACTGCTGCTGGCAGATATTCGTTACAGGGTGGGTTGGCTCTCCTTGGTTCTGCTGTTGCTGCAGGAATGGGTGGGGCATAGATTGGCCCCTAAACTCCACTGGTGGCCAGCTGCTGCCACCTGATATGATCATCCCATTAAGTCTCTGCTGGACTTTCCCTTTCTTAGTCCTTTGGCCAAAGACAGCAGGCTTTTCTTGCTTATTTATTCATTTATTTTTTGTGCATGCCTGTTGGCAGTTTTGGGCTACAGGACTCTCAGGTGCCCAATTTGGGAAAAGTGGGAGATAAAATGAAAACCCAAGGAACTCACTGTGATGTCATTCTTTTAAGTTCTGAAGTTCCTAGCCAGTACACCTTCTTCTTTTCATATTTCAAAGTCCTTTTATGATTTTTGAAATATTTCCAAGCTATTTAGTAGTATTTAGAGAAGAGGAGCAGGGACAAGTGAGACTATACTACTTTGTCCCAGAACCCACAACTATATTTTTTTTTTCTTTGAGACAGAGTCTCACTCTGTTGCCTGGGCTAGAGTGCCGTGGTGTCAGCCTAGCTCACAGCAACCTCAAACTCTTGGGCTCAAGCAATCCTTTTGCCTCAGCCTCCAGAGTATCTGGGACTATAGGCATGTGCCACCATGCCCAGCTAATTTTTTCAATATGTATTTTTAGTTGTCCAGCTAATTTCTTTCTATTTTTAGTAGAGACAGGGTCTCACTCTTGCTCAGGCTGGTCTCGAACTCCTGACCTCGAGCAATCCTCCTGTCTTGGCCTCCCAGAGTGCTAGGATTACAGGCATGAGCCACCGCGCCCGGCCCCACAACTATATTTTAATGGACCTTTATGCAATAATTAATGGCTTGAGAGATACCAACTTATCTTTTCTTCCTACATTTTTGATATGTATTTATTGAGCCCCTATAATGTTCCAGGCATTGTTCTAGGTTCTGGAGATCCAGTGATGAATAAGATGGATAAAGTCTCTACTACTTGAAAATTACATTCTAGTGAGGGAAGAAAAAATTGCAAAAAGTAAAATTTTAATATTGGGGAATTAAAAAATAAAAAAATCCTCCTCTCCAACGTATACTAAAAATTATGTTTATACGCCAAATGAGGAAAATATCAAGTTGAAAAACAAGTCTGCATTCAGTTAAGTTAAACAAATATTTATTTTACAATATGGAAGATACCCTCCTAAGTGTTGTAAGTATATAAGGAAAAACAAAATACTAAGGTTTGCTAGAGAAAACATACAGGATCACCTACTTACAATTTTTAAGAAGAATCAAATTGGTACCTTTCATGGCCTCTTCAAAAGAGCAAGGTCTTGCTGGACTGGATATTTCCTTCTTCACATTTACATTCAAAGTACCAGCTACTGCTATTTAAAAAAAAAGATAAATGTACTTATTTAAATTTATTCACCCTAACGAAATTTGTACTTTAAAAGCTTTAATTGGAATATTTTGTCACAAAGCATCACTAAATTACTTGTTTAGCAGAAACTCTAGGTTGAGATGAGTTTTCATAACCAGCAGTCTATCCTTTAAATTCACTGATCTCCAAGTGGGCAGAGCATATGATCACTTACCAAAACAAAAACAGAACAATTTTTATAAAGCCTTCTTATAACAGTATACATGTTGATGATATCAGATGAACAGAAGATTGATAGAAGAATATCAATCATTTGAAATTTATCAAACATACTGGAACACTACCAAGAAAAAATTTCACTCATTCGCCTATATAAATGATTTAGTAAAAAATACTGATTCAGAAGCATTAGTCAATTAATGTTTGAGCTAAATTAAAATAAGTATGAACATACTGAATCTATATTATTATGATTACTATTTTTGTAATACTTTGAAAAAAATCTTTGCTAGTATTAATGGAAAATTGCTAGGCTCCTGTATCTAGTCATATCAATTATATCTACTATGACAAGTTTATATTTAATGAGCCTACAAAAGGAGATCAGTACTAAATGATAAAGCAAATAAATGGATTCTTGCTTCAAATGACTATATGTTAATTTTATTTAAATACATTTGAATTTCTGTTTTTCAATGTATTTATTTTAATTCACTAATGTGTCAAGTGATAGTTGTAACTAAGTGAATAGAGACAAAACTGTACACATCTTCTCCTAAGAATAAAGTGAATTAATTTACCTTAGTATGTTGCACAGTAGATCCAACTAATGATTTATATACAATTGAATGGAAAAGAAATCCATATACAATTTTGATGCATGACATTAATTCTAACAATTACAGATTTTAAAATAGAAACTAATCCTTGAAAAAATTTTAAATTTCTACTTTTGAATCAAATTATTAGTAATTTGTTTTTATAGCATCAAAAAATGATATAGGTATTATATGTCCATTTCTTACAGAAATCACAACTACAGAGTCACAGCAAATAATGTCTAATTTTTGTGTCTGAGTAAATTTAAGCAAAAAAATTAAAGATGCTTTAGTGCTGAAGCAAAGCTTCAGTGACTAACTGGCATTAAAGGTTTTATGACTCTGCAAGGTATCTAAGTGCCTGACAGCATATACATAAGATATATGACTTGGGCAGTATAGTTCTAGAGGGTGTTAGAAGGACTGTGTCTGGCAGAGTGTGCAGAGGCAGGATAAACCTTTGCCCTGACACTAGCCAGGATCCCCAAATTTTCTGTATAACTATCCTAGATCATATGAGTGCTCTTAGGCCTATTGGGTAGACAGAGTTTAGAAGAGCTAGGGTATCAAGACCCTCCAAGTATAGGATGGAGACACAAGTGGGAAAAGAAGGGTGGCAAGCCGAGGATCCTCTTTCCTCACGCTGCCATATTCTATCTTGGAATCCTAAGGCAGTTCAAAAATTCTAAATTCAAATCTGGCCTTCCAGGTTGTTATGAAGGTATTTTGGTCAAAATAGGAGTGTAGGAGATATTTTATTTAGTGATTTGTTAGTTTTATTTATAACTTTTAAATATTTAGACAAATGGTATTAACAGTCACCATTTCTACTCTGACTTGAGAATACTAGGGTGGGCCTAGTTTTAGCTGCTATAATGATACACTATGGAGTATTTAAATATTTAACCATAGTCCCTAAATGAATTGTAAAAGCTATTAGTTTGCTATACAGAGATAGGGCAAATTTTCTGTGCCCAAGATTTCCTGAAATCATATTCTCACTCATGAACACCTCAAAAAATTATCACATTTTATAAAATCCAAAAAAGTGAAATTGTGGGAAGATTCTTTAGCTATGTCATAAACGCAGAAACTGAGGCATTAGATCTTATTATGAAGTATGCATACCATATATTTATTCAAACAAGATTTTCTAAGAGTGATTGCTATCTATGACATACAAAATATATGGGGGGAAAATTTGAAAGAACAAACATATGGTAATGATTACCCAAGAATGGCTGAAATTAGGCAATTATATAGCCTTTAAAGCAGGATACTTTAAAGCTGCTTTATTTGGCAAATTTATCAAAGGAAAGTTTAATAATCAACATTTATCACTGAGAAATGAGGATTCTTAGTGCTGATGCTAAGTACTTCAAAGTCTTAAAGTTCACTATAATTGATCAATAAAAACAAACAAACAACAAAATCTCAGTATTTTTAGGGAAGCAAAAACTTTAAGCCTATTCCTTGACATACATCCCCCTTTTCTTCCCACACAAGTGATACAGAAGCCCACCAGGAAACAAATTCTTACATATTAATCATACCATCTTTTCCCCCACATTTACACAAGCTCCTGCACAATATTCAATGTCAATATTTACTAACTAGAGTTACTAAAATGCTTTAACTGCCATTAATTTTAAATTGAGTTTGCTTGGATTTTTGAGGCTTTCCTAGAAAGAAAACAATCAAATATTTGGTCTTTGAGTGTAAACCAATCTTCTTTCTCCTATTTTTGCTGAAGCCAGAATATTATTTCTAAACTTTGCCTTTTCAGTCCAAAGTTTTTACTCATGATTTTTTACTGTGAGACAAATACCAAGAGGTATTTCATTAGTGGTATACTGTGGCACACTTTTATTGCAAACTAGTGGAAAATAACCAATGTTGCAAAATTTAGGCATGATTAAAAACAATATAGAGAATAGATAAATAAGGTGACCGAAAGTAATTACTAAGACTATTTCTAACTCTGTCCTAGCTACTGTATCCCTCACTTTTTGATGCCAGGGCTTTCTTTCCCTGCCACCTTTCTTCACTTTCCACCTCACTGGATCCTCAACTATTTGGGAATAACATATCAATAAACTAGAGAAATGGAAAAACTGCTAATTCTGAAGTACTCCTGAGACAGAATGAACTGAACTAATGGTAACCATGGCAGACACCAAGCCTAGGTCAATGGGAACATGCAAAGTGTTTCCATTTCCAAAATGTTCTCCCTACTTTTGCCAGGAGAAAGCTTTTTTCTTCTTCAGGCAACTAAATGAATGTAGGCAAATAACTCATGAAATACTTCATAGCCAGACACCTTCTAAACTTTGAACATTTCAGATGGTCTTGTTCCTTCAATTTCTAAAATATCTTATTTTACCTAACTGCTTAAAATTATATTTTAAATATTTATTTACCACCAATCTTTGATATTTTTTATTTTACCATTTACCATTCCAGGCTTTTGTCTTATCTCTCTCAAAATGCATCCTATCAACCAGCCAAACTAAACCATTGGCCATTTCCCAAAGTTGTCACTTTCACCTGTCTGCATGTAAGAGGTACTCAATGAATGGTAACTCTTGGTAAGGTCTTGGTAAGGAGTAATCTGCAAGATAGCTTCAGAGAGTCTGACTTCATAGCATTCTTGGCTTTTATTATGAGAGTATAAGGTAGAAATGATTCCCTTAATTTAAGAGTAAAAGCAGTATTTGTGGTGGCTGTCTTCTTAGGAAATAATGCCATCTCTAAAAGAAACAAGCATCAACCCATTGATACCAGCAACCTATTTTTTTGGTTGGCTTGGTCATCTTCACATCCTTCCAAAGAACTAGAAATTAATTATTCATTTTAGTTCAGAACTTTTTATGTTGACTTACCTGGGTCTGGAGTATAAGTGAATGGCTGAACATCATGAGATCTTCCAGCATTAGTCACTACATATATTCCCACTGATACAGGCAAAGTTATATGTTGGTCATGATAGGGGGGAACCTTCACAATAAGATGATTCTAATGTAAAGAAAAGTATAAGAGTCAGAAAAGAAGCAGTATTTAAATTAAAAAATTTTAATTAAGTTTAAGTACATTTCCTATTAGCTGTAAAGTTTTGAAAATCTGATTAGAAAAAGAATATATTTAAAGCTCAGGTTCACAGGCATTAGGACATTAATTTTAAAATTGCTTGTAAGGTAAAGTCCAAATGGCTTACAATGGCTTACAAGGTCCCTGTCCTGTCAACTTCATATCATTCTCACTCTCCCCTTAGCACACTATACTATAGCCACATTGACCTTCTCGTCTGTTCTTCTAAGATACTAAACTCAGTTTTGCCTCAGAATCTCTATACTTTCTATTCTCTCCAACTATAATATTCTTTCTTTACCTCCTCAAATGGCAAGTTCCTTACCTGTTTTCAGGTCTTAAACAAAGGTCACCTCCTCAGAGAAGTCTTCCCTGACCATCCTATTTAAAGTAACACCCCTCCCCAACCTGACTACATAATCTTGTTTATTTCCATTACAACACTATCACTACCTAAAATTACCCTAATTTTTGTCTCTCTCCAACCACCAAGAATCTAAGCTCCATGAGGATCTAGGCTGTTTTATTCTTCACTCTACCTTCCCTCTTAAGAACAGTACCCTACACAAAATACACACAAATACATTTGTTGAATAAAAGAATGAATAAATTACGAGGAAAAAATATGCCCACAAACAGCAAAGTCACTTATCATATGTTCTGTACAACTTCAATGTGAGATGTACTACTTCCTAACCACTTAATTCTCATTTAAAGTCAAATAGGGTTCAGTTTATTCAAATCTCAGTAAATGAAGGATATTTTTAGTCCAGAAGCATCCTTATAAGAAAAGGGCAGAGTTCATAAGTGTTTCACCAGTATTTATTTAAGGGGACTACATCTTAGAAGACAATATGAATCATATTTGACTATTTTTCTTCTTCATTAGTAGATTATAGTACTGGAAAGGAACATTGGGGGTGGAGATTATTATGTTTTTTTACTAATGATCTGATATCAGGAGGCCAAAACTGACAGCTGAGGGTAAAGTAAATTTAATGACATTTTAAAAATTTACTTAGACTGTAGTTGGTTGACTCAGTTGAACAGAACATGGGACAAATGAGATCAATGCCAAGATTTCAATTTCTGAGCACTTAATTTGTTTCTGAGCCATCTTAAAACACACTCTCTGAAATAAAGTCATATTACAAATAAAGAATTAGCTTCTAATTTATGGCATTGACAGGATGCCTCCTAAGTTAGCCATCACAAAAAAGCCACATAGTTTAAAACCAGGTGGAAAAACATGTACAAATGTGTGTACATCCAGTTATCCAGGGGGGAATCTTAAAGCACACAAGGTCATCAAAAATGAACTGGCACTGATACAACTTCTAAGAAACAAGAGTTTTTGAATCTTGTCTACCTTTGTTTTTATTCTGTTGTTCAGACACTATGATTATGTCACAGAACCAGGCTACCTACAGTTAAGGAGATGGTTGAATGGATAGCTTGTGAAGTATCCTTCCACTTTTAAAATTATTTGGCTAACTCTATAATTGAAATTATTCTTCTGAATAACAACTTATTTCTTGTAATTAGAAACAGAATTAGTATCTAAAAATCAGATGCATATTTTATCAAAATATTATACATATATACTTTTATTCCACTTGCTTTAGAAAGCATATTTAAGCAAAATTAATTTGAAACCTTTTTAAAAATCAAATGAACCTATTTTGCTATGAATTCTTCATATTTCCTTCAATCTGAATCTAGAAATTCCTGATTTGAATTAAAAAATAGGTAAATTTTGAATAGGGATCAAAAGTTGTTTTTAATACTACTCTCACATATTAGGAGCAATTAACTACTACTCAGCTAGGAATACAATACATACAAAACATGAAAGGGCTGGGAGGCCTTTACAGTAGGTCTAATGTTATTCGGGGCAAAAAGAGAAGAATATCTAAATTTTAATTTCTTAGAACAATCTGCTTGGATTCAAAATAATTTTTTCCCCCTAGCAGATAATCTTTTTCTGCTGTCTATAAGGAATGGATATTTTTCAATCTACTATAAGAAAATTACCATTGCCATATTCATTTTACAGTTGGGAATACATACAATCGAACTTGACCAAAGACACATTACATACAAAATTACAATTAGAACCAATTTGAAAACACAAAACCTCTAAACTCTTGAGTCTTTGTTTAATCTAGTTCTTTCCACAAGTTCTGCTGAGGATCTTTTTGGCATTTATTTCAAGAATTTTCTTTCTTTATTTATATTTTATCTTCCCCTAAGCTATTTTTTTATGTATATGTATATGTATACGTACACAGAGAGACACATAAACGTGTTTATATATTTATTTTTTAATAGACAATGTTATACATAATTCATCTAAAGTTGTTAAAAAGGAGTAGATACAATGACTATGTACTCATATTTGGTATACATAAGCATGGCCTTGACTAGAAGAGCCAAATATTAAACAAAGAACTGTTTTCTCAGATTTCATTAATCTCAATATTTATATAACAGAAAAAGTTTAACACCTGATGAGTCAATTTTGAGGTTACAACTAAATGGTTAATTTTTCATAATTGCAATTTGCAAAATTATCGCTCTGTCACCTGGACTAGAGTGCAATGGCATCATCATAGCTCACTGCAAGTTCAAACTTCTGGGCTCAAGCAATCCTTCTGCCTCAGCCTCCTGAGTAACTGGGACTACAGGCATGTGCCACCATGACTGGCTAATTTTTCTATTTTTTGGTAGATATGGGGTCTTGCTATTGCTCAGGCTGGTCTTGAACTCCTGGCCTCAAGCGATCCTCCCACCTTGGCTTCCCAAAGTGCTGGGATTACAGGTGTGAGTCACTGTGCCTGGCCCTGATATTTCTTTATTGACCATTGAAATTTCTTTTCGTTCAACACATTTTCTTCCCTCTAAATGTCTAATTTCTATCTTTTTTCCTTTAATATGATTTCTACAATCAATTCTCTAGAATTTCAGCTCTGATTCCACTCAAATACTTCCCAGAAAGCCCCTTTAGAAAAAAAAGAAATAAAAGCTCTCTCTGAAATAGATAATTTTAAAATGAATAAAATCACAGAATTAATGACAGATCATATTATGATTTAGTTTGTTTACATACTTGCTTGCAAAAACCCCAGGACCTCTAGATATAGCCACCAAATAAGGATATAATTCCTTTCCATTCCACCACATGTCTTATTTTTATGATTATTCTTCTTTAATCTATTGTAGCTGGCATAACTGCCCTGAAAAAAAGTGTTTTAAAAACATAACTACCCCATGCCTCAAAGGCAGAGAGAGAGAAAGGGGGAGAGGGGAGAGAGAGAGAGGGAGGATGACTTGTTAATATAAAGTTATATATGAAATAGCAAGTTAAGACTATAATTTGTTGGGGCTATTTTATTCATTTGTGTGGCAAGTCTCTCAATCTCCAGAACTAGTCTCCTTATCTATAAATACATATCATAAGAGTAAGAATTGTAATAGAACATTATAAGCAAGGGAGTTTACATTAATCTAACCAATTTGTCAAAAAACAAAACGTGTCAATAACATACAAAAGTATTACAGGGATAAATTAAGTTTCAGTCAGGATTAAAACTCTAGATATGTAAGAACCTGGTTGAAATTAGGGTTTGAAGTACCCTCAGAAAGAACAAATGGACCTTAGACCACAGAGTCCTTTTTTTCTTCAAGGTGAATAAAAATGAACTAACAAGTTTTTCTTGAGTATCTGTTAAGTGTTTGGAACACAGAAGATCATAGTACATTGTCCCTAACCTCCAGGATTCTCTAGAAGAAGCTACTGGTGGTTCATGGGGAGTGGGGATGGTGTGATCAAGTTATATAAGAAATAATAAAATGTCAGCATTAGAAAAAGGCTCAAATAATCTAGTGAAAGAGCTTATCTTATAGATTAGAAAACTGGGGCACAAAAGTGACTTGTCTTACTTAGATAACCCAGATTGTTAATGATAAAGCAGGCATTAGAACTGCGGTTAAGACCAGTCTGACAACAAACCCTAGGACATATTGTTTAATGGTTTATGTGACAAAGAAATGACTGTTAAATCCCACTATCTCTTTTTCTCAATGTGTAGTAGCATTCCTCGAGTAGTCTAGAGGAATACTTTCTACATAGCATTAGGCTAAGTATTTAGGAAGCTCCTGCTTTACAGGATACTGTGTAGTAAAGAATTACCTTTACCCAAAGACAGGTCTGGTCTTTGCCCTTGGCTACTGGGAGGTGATCTCTAGGCCTCTGCAATGTCTCATCTGCTAGGATTATCTTTGTTTGAGGGCTTTGGCCACCAGACAGTCTAACAATGTGATTTATAACAGGAGATCGGGAACACGCTTAATATTGTTCTGACCTCTGGTATAAGTGAAGACCAAAGGTCAGCTACATGGGCAGTATATGATCAAGTCTGAATAAAAACTCTGGACACCGAAGGATTGCGTGAACTTCCCTAGTTGGCAATTCTCTGCATACTGTCACACACTGATGTGCCCAGAGGGAAATATGTCCCTGAGGATGAAAAAAATTTGGCATTTGAGATCCTCCCAGACCTTGCTCTATGCACCTATCCCTTTAGCTGGTTCTGATGCGTGTTTCTTTTGTTGTAAAACTGTAATCATAATTATAGCACTTTCCAAAGTTTTGTGAATTGTTCTAGCAAGTTATCAAATCTGAGGGGACAGTAGGAAAACCTGAATTTGAAGCCAGCTGTTAAAAAGGGATGGTGGCCTGGAGATGTCTGAACTTGCAGTTGGTACATAAGTGGTAGCAGTCTTGGCTGTGCCCTTAGCCTTGAGTTTGGCAATATAGTGCATATATAATGTTTTAAATGTTTTTACTAGTTTTTTTAATGTACAAAGGAATAAAAACTAAATTTAAAAACCACAAAGGAATTATAAACTTTTTGGATAAACTGGAGTAGATTCTCTAATTTTTGCTTCTTCCATTCCTCTACTTGTTTTTATGTGTTCCTTTCTATCCCGATCAACTCCTTACACTAAATTTTAGGCTTTGGGTATTTTATATATTAGCTTGTTCCTGCTTCTGTCTTCTCTCTCTGATCTATACCTTTACACATTACTCAAGCTCTTCTCCCTTATTATTTGGAAAAAAATATATGGTAAGGTCCTACAAATACAGACTACAGTCCTACAAATACAGTCCGTAAGGTCCTACAAATACAGACTAATTAATATAAGTACGATAAATGCTTCTAAATGCAAGAAGGTAACTTTAACAAACATAAAGCACAGGGCACGTAGCAGGTAAATCAATAAATATCAGTTTCCCTTTGATGTAACGATATAGTAGGGTGAGGTTAACCTAAATCCTCAGAAAAAAATAAATATTAGTAAAGAAATGCTTCAATTATTAACAATGGTAACATTTGCTAATGCTCTTAACTTTTTAAAATAGAGAATTGGTCATGTCTTGTATTTGTGGAATAATTCTACTTCAGTTAAAGAAACTCAAGAAACTTATTTATTTATTTAAATTATTTAAATTAGAGACAAGGTCTCACTCTGTCACCCAGGCTGGAGTGCAGTGGTACAATCATAGCTCACTGCAATCTTGAACTCCTGGGCTCAAGCAATTCTCCTGCCTCAACCTCCTGAGTAGCTGGGACTACAGGTACATGCCACCACATCTGGCTAACTTTAAATTTTTTTTTAAGATGGGGTCTTGCTATATTGTCCAGGCTGGTCTACTGGGATTATAGGTATGAGCCACCATGCCACACCCAGCCAAGAAAGAAACTTTATATGATTCATATCAATCCTATATGAAGAGGAAATTTAATCTATTGATTCAGGAACATTTCAGAACAAAACTGAATTGCTCAGAGAGTAAAGAACCAAATCATAAAAAGGCTTAAATTATACCTGATGAAATAATTCCATGTCGATTTCAGCTTCTGACTTCCAAGAGTTTTCATCTGATTGAAATAAAAACAGTGACTTACTTAATATTTGAACAACTTTTTTACTTTATAGCTATGACTATATTAGTATAACAAAATCTCTGTACCACTAACATGCCTACTTACCAGAAACATTTTCTTGGAAAATAACTTTAGTTCCTTTCAGAAAATTTTTGCCAATTAAAAACACTTCCTCTTCTCCTTTCACCGAACAGCTATGCAAGCTTTTCTTTAATATCTCTGGCACTCCTGCTGGCTGAGCTGTGGATATACATAAACATTCTATAAAAAGAACCACCAACACCTCTTATCTAAAATCAGCTTGCAATTACCTAGTTCTAGGAGTTGTCTTTGTTGAAGGAAGCACAGTGAATATTTTGACAATAACACAATTATTGGAGAGGCTGTAATTCTTGTCCCACTGACATAAGGCTTGGCCATGTGACTTGTCTGGAAATGTCAACTGAAAAGTGACGTGCCAAGTCCAAACAAAAACTTTAAGAGCCATCACACGATTCCACCATCTCTGTTGTTGTAAGCCCTTGAGATTTTTGTTTGTTTGTTTTGGTTGTTTGTTACTGTAGCATCATTTAGCTTCTACCTACTGATAAAAACAAGTAAGTATCCAATCTTTGTTAAATACAGGTTGAACATCCCTAATCCAAAAACATGTAATCTGAAATGCTCCAAAATCTGAAACTTTATGAGCATTTCAATGGTGCCAGAAGTGGAAATTTCACAATTGACACATTATTTTTCACTGTATTAATGGTATATCACATTTTTTACTATTAAGTACTTATGTGTGAAAAAGTATAAGAAAATGATGGTTTATTGGTAGTTTATAAATGCGGAGTCAGGAATAATGGTGATGCCAAAAACCACAGATTTGTCCACTTGGCTGGCTAAGACAGTGACTTTTTTTTTTTTTTTTTGAGACAGAGTCTCGCACTGTTGCCCGGGCTAGAGTGCCACTGTGTCAAGCTCACAGCAACCTCAAACTCCTGGGCTTAAGCAATCCTTCTGCCTCAGCCTCCCGAGTAGCTGGGACTACAGACATGTGCCACCAGGCCCGGCTAATTTTTTTTTCTATTTATTTTTAGCTGTTCAGATCATTTCTTTCTATTTTTAGTAGAGACGGGGTCTCGCTCTTGCTCAGGCTGGCATTTTTGTTTTTTGATGGTTCAATGTACACAAACTTTGTTTCGTGCACAAAATTACTAAAAATATTGTATAAAATTACCCTCAGGCTATGTGTAATGTATATATGAAACAAATGAATTTCATGTTGGGACTTGGTCCCATCCCCAAGGTATCTCATTATGTACGTGCAAATATTCCAAAATCCAAAATCTGAAACACTTCTGGTCCCAAGCAGTTCAGACAAAGGATACTTAATCTATATTTAAACAACAGATGACATTTTCAGCAATATCGGGGAGTTGAAAAGAAATTATGAACATATATAAAAATACACTGTCTAGGACTCACAATGTTAATGTATGAACAGAATAAAAAGGGTTATTGGTCATATACTAACAAATATATACCCTTTTAAATGAAGAAATATTTAAACCAATTTATTTATAGGTCACTTTTTGGAGTAACATAGGAACTGCAAATTTGTTATTAAGACATTCAAGAAAAAGATGGTAAACACCATTTTAATTAGAAAACAATAAGAGGTGCAAAATTATATGCATATGTTGCATTAACAAAATGAAATGTAAAGTCTAAACCTTTTCCCCTATTTTCAAACACTATGTGGAAATTCTACTTCACTGATTACTGTTAAAACTTTTTTCCTATCTCCTTTTTTCCTTTTATGTTTCTTTTCTTTTTTTTTTTTTTTGTAATATATCTTCTTTTTTCTTATAAGCCACACCAAGGGAACTTTTTTCCTTTTATGTACCAAAGGCATAAGATGGCCACCTGAGGCCCTTAAGGTTTATAATGTATTTATCTTCTACATATTTGTATTTATATTACAGAAAGAACTAGTCTGTACTTTCAAGATAACTTAACTTTTAACCTTTTAAAAGGTCCTGTCTATTAAAAAGTTTAATGGTTACCTAACAGGACAGATTCCACACTAAACAGAACTAAAGTCAGGATTATTTAAGCATTAACTGTTTTATTTTGGTCTTTAAGTAGTTAGTAAGCTGACTCTTACAAGGGATCACATTGCTTAAAAATAATAACACACAGAAAAAGCAACCACCTTTTTGGCATTATAAAAACAGTAATGCTTTTAGATGCTTTTCAAATAACAGTCTTAAAAATAAAGCTGAAAAAAATTAATGAATATCTGAATACTGAAAAATAACTAAGCAAGTATTTCAACCTGTCAAGAGAGAATTTATAAAGCTTTGTAATAAGGTCTGTGAGAAGTATATATTAAATAGAAATTTTTAGAATAAAAAGCCTCCATCTGATCATGTAAATTACTAATCATGCCGAAAATTTTAAGAGAGGGGTAGTAGTTTACTTAATGATATTATCCTTTTCCCATAATTATGGGATAGGTAGGAATAAAAGAAGTAGAAACTTGTTAAATTTAGAGTCAGATTGAATTTAAAAAGCATTTTGAGATAAAATCTGATATACGTTATATATAAGAAAGCTATGATTTATTTTGTCCTATTAAAAGTTATTATAGGAGGATAGATATGAAAACTGGTAATTTTTTTTTTTTTTAAAGATTGGAGTCTCACTGTATTTCCTAGGCTGGATTCAAACTTCTGGGTTGAGCTGATCCTCCCATCTCAGCCTCCTCAGTAGCTGGGACTACAGGTACATGCCACTGCACCCAGCTAAAAATTGGTATTCTTAATTTGATATAACAATAATATAACATATATACCACAACAAAAAACATATATACCTGTGCTATCTGGAGAACTCTAAAGATGTTAAGAACATAAAAAGGGATGATTCTTTCATCCCCTTAAAAACAAACAAACAAAAAGACAAAGGATTCAATGGCCATTGTTAATTGAACAATCAGAAGTAGGAATTTTTTTTAAAGCCACAAAGCACAGCATGAATCCTGGCATTAGGCCTTCTTTCCACTGAGTGTCTATTGATGGAAGATCAAGTATCTGTTTCCTCTCCTCCCATCCACTTCTATCACCTTTTGGCCCTTACTTCCTTTCCTACCTCTCTCTCATCTTCCTGTTTCCTTCTATCTCCCATTCCAATTCTAACCTTTCTTACTAACCTATTTCCTTTTTACCTCTCATTCTACTCCAACTGTTTAAACCTACCAAAAAGGTCATATTCATGGAAATACACATAAACCAGAAACCCATAATGGAACAAACATTCCTGTTTTTAATTTTTTAAATAAAAAGATCTTTTGAGTCCTTTGTTTCACTGTATATATGTTTATTCTTCCTCTTCTTCCAAACCCACCCCCCAAAGTCAAAGTTTAAGCCTCAAGCTCCCTGAGGTGGTCAGGATAAAATTCAAATTATTTTGCTCAACACAAGTCTCTTTATGAAAGAGATCTTGCCTGGCGCTCTAACTTCAAATCTTACCACTTCTTCATACCTTTTTGTTCCAATCACCTCAAACTGTTTCTATTTATTTTATTTTAATTAATTAATTCATTAATTAGAGACAGGGTCTCACTCTGTTGCCCAGGCTGGGCTCAAGTGTCTTCCCACTTCAGCCTCATGAGTAGCTAGCACTACAGGTTTAGTCGCCACCACTTGGGCTAATTTAAAAAAGAAAAATTTGTAGAGATGGGGTCTCACTATGTTGCTCAGGCTGGTCTTGAACTCCTGGCCTCAAGTGATCCTCCTGCCTCAGACTTCCAAAGTGCTGGGCTTATAGGCCTGAGCCACCATGCCCAGCCCCAAACCCTTTTTAAGTTGCCCCACAGAATTATACTCTTTCAGGGAGTATATTTATACACTGACCACTGTACCCAGAATGACCTTCTTCTAAGTTCCATTTTGCCTCGCTTACTTCTATTTGTCCTTTAAGAGACACTGCAAGTTTTACCATCTCCAAGCAGTCTGAATTAGAGGCTCTTTTTTTTTTTTTTTTTTTTTTGAGACAGAGGCTCACTCTCTTGCCTGGGCCAGAGTGCCGTAGCATCAGCCTAGCTCACAGCAACCTCAAACTCCTGGGCTCAAGTGATCCTCCTGCCTCAACCTCCCGAGTAGCTGGGACTACAAGCGTGAGCCACCATGCCCGGCTAATTTTTTTTCTATTTTTAGTTGTTTCACTAATTTCTTTCTATTTTTAGTAGAGACGGGGTCTCGCTCTTGTTCAGCCTGGTCTTGAACTGCTGAGCTCAAACAATCCTCCCGCTTTGACCTCCCAGAGTGCTAGGATTACAGGCATGAGCCACCTCGCCCGGCCTAGAGGCTCTCACTATGCTTCCACTGTACCTTATTCATGCATCTACTGTAGATATATAGTATTTTTATATAATTTTATAATACAAATGGAAGTTTATATTATATATATAATTTTATATAGGTATATATGGAAATTAACATAATTTTATAATACAATTGGAAGTTTACTTGTCTGTTTTTTCTCCTAGCCTGCTAAACTATATGCTCAAGTTATCATCTCTTTATTTCCAGACTATGGCACCTTATAGCTATCCATTAAATTAACTATGGAGCTTTCCAAAAACAAACATGCCTAAGATCCACCTTTGGAGATTCTGATTAATTGGCATGTCTTTTTTTTTTTTTTTTAATACATCACAGATAACTCTAATCTATACCCAGGATTGATAAACACCGTACTGTTTCTCTGAACTAAGCTGTAGCCTCCAGTAAGTGAAACTACAAAAAAAAAAAAAAAAAAACTCATCTGAACAATTTCACTACCTGCCAAAATTTGAATACAAAATTTTTAGTAGTATATCATACATTATTTTTAAAAATGGGTCAAATAAAGTGATTGAAGAACAGAGACAAAACAATGATCAAGTTGAATCAAAGAAATGATTTCCCTCTAATGTTTTCAGAAAAAAGATGATGAAATAGGGAGAAATACAGAGAAATGTTAAAAAAACAAAACTGAATACAGTTGTCTTCTGTGAGTCATAAGACAGAAATTCAGAGAAATGTTAAACAAGAAACTGCCTACCACATGACCCAACAATTCCACTCCTAGATATCTACCCAAGAGAATGGAAAACATACGTGCACACCAAAACTTGTACACATATGTTCATAGCAGCATTATCCACAGCAGCTAATATGTGGAAATAACCCAAATGTCCATTAATGGATGAACGGATAAACAAAATGTGGTATATACATAAAATAGAGTGTCATTCAGCCATAAAAAGGAACGAAGCACGTGTTACAATATACATGAAACTTGAAAACAGGGTAAGTGCAAGAAGTCAAACAAAAAGGTCATATATAATATCATATGATTCCTTTTATATGAAATGTTCAAAATAGGCAAATCCATAAAGACAAAGTAGATTAGTGATCGCCAGGGACTGGGGTGATGGGGGAATGAAGTTTAGGCTTGCTTTTCAGCTAATGGGTTTAGGCCTTCTTTTGGATGGTAATAAAAATATTCTAAAATTACATAATGGTGATGGCTGCACAACTTTGTGAATATACTAAAAACCACTTAACTGTACAATTTAAAAGGCTGAATTTCATGGTATGTGAATTACATTCTCAGTAAAGCTGTTATAAAAGAAAAAAACTGACATCTAAGAGACAGAAAGTATGAATCTGATTATATATAAATTGAAAATAAGCAATTAAATGCCTATAATGCCAATATCCTACTAATAAATTATACAGTATAGGACAAGAAATATATCCACTATTACATTACAATCCATCAAAATAAAATCCTTCCTATATTCTATAGTAGACACCAGCTCAAAACAATGGGCAAATAAAATCAGATATGTCTTTCATCTGTCATGTCCCACCTTTAATAAACAAGATTTATTCCTTCTCCCATTATATAAAAAGTAAAACTAATCATTTCTATTAGTGTGATATTAACATCACAGAGTTTTTATCAGGACCAAATGGGACAAAGTAGTATATTATTAGTGGGAAACTCCATTAGAACAATACTCACTAAGGAGGAGGAATGACTTATCTACTGTGGAACTGAAAAAGCCGGGATTGGGCATGATTAGCCCAGCCTTTTCCCTCTCCCCTCTTCTGCATTTGCCTATCAGCACAAACCATACATTAGACTGTTCTTTGCCAGGTGGTAAGAGGCCTGCAATTGTGTGAAGGCTGCTTTGACTGGGTAGACTGGTATATCTAATTACAGATTGAAGAAGCCAGTCCTATTCTCTAATAGTTTTATCAGTAGTAAAGTTGGTATTTTCTTCTCAATTTCTTAGACTCTTAAGGGTCTAACTCTAATTCCAAGGGGAATATTTATTTGACCTCAACATACATGAAAGCACTTTCTAAACCTTAGAGTACAACACAGAGATTAGGCACTACTATGAAAAGTAATATTAAAGCTAATATCTTTTCCTGTTTATCTAGTCTAACGCTCAAGCAAAAACCATTAAAAAGTAATTTTAGGAAACTTAAAATCGTTCATTTTGTTGCCAGTTAAATAAAGCAAAATTAATCAACCAACTACAGACCTCTGACCAGTATATCTGCTGAAAACCTATGAAGATCAACTAAAATTATATTAACATTTTGAACACAGAATGACGGATTTTTTTAAAAAGTATATCATTGACCCACTAGGAATATGAAGATCAAGAGGCTTAGATTCTCCCCTAAATGATTAAATCTTGAATATTCATAGAAATTACTATTAGAAATATTTTAAGCTATTAAAGTTTTAAGAAAAAACTAATTTTACATTAAATTCTATGAAAATAATAAAAATAAATATGAAAAGTCTTTATTATGTAAACTTATTTGCATATTAATTATTCTAACACTTTCTCTTCTAAAAGAGACATAGGAACCATCACTGCAAAGGTATCTTTTCTTTTAAAGGAGGTACTGCCCATGTTTATCTAAGTTTCTCTAAGCAGATGGGCAAGATTAGTTAAGGAATTAATTAATTAATTAAAGGAATAAAAAAAGTAATTAAAGGAATAAAAGATATATCCTACATCTTCATAATAAACAGCATCTTCAAAAGGAAATAAAAGGGACAACATAAATATTCGGTAAAATCCTCTTATATAAATTTAAATCTATTTTCTAAATTCATAAAAAGTCTAAATTATAGAATATAAATCTCCTTGGTAGAGGAAACATTTCTCTAAACAATAATTTCACATTGTAACCATAGTTCTAATCACCCAGAAGCCATAACAAGGATGAAGTGGATTGTTCAAACTTGGTTTCAACACTAATTTAAGTGATTATGGTGGCAATATAGCATAGTGGCTTAAAGTAGAGGCTTTGTTTGAATCTTGGTTTTGCTATTTACTACCATGTGATCTTCAAGAAGTTATTTAATCTAAGTCTCAGTTTCATCAACTGTAGAATGGAATCCATATAAAGGTGATGATTAAATGATACAATGCTTATAAAGTAGTAAATGCAATCCCAGGCACATAGCCAGAGTTCAAAACTTGGTAGCTTTTATTATTAGCTAAATATGCCTTCCACTGTATGTTGCTGCTTCTTAGGGCTATCATACTCATCATATATCATATCCATCCCAGAAACAGCTTCCGAGGGAGATATACTCATTTGCAATACAGACACACACTATCATTAACGGTGATGATGAACAAATAATAATTGCAGATGAAAATTTTTAGAAAATCACATTTCTATTTCTTTTGTATTTTCTACTTCTTTTGTATTTTCTACCATGTTTAGCTGGATGTATTCATACTTTATCAATACCTTAATCAAATAGCAGAGGAGGAAATGAATGAACAAATTAATGAAGGAAGGAACAAACAAATAAAGTGGGCAACCATTTCCCAGTCCCTACTAAAGCAATATGATCTGAACCATTTTCCAGTCCCTGCTAAAGTACCCTCCTGGCTCTGGCCTTCAGAGAGTGGCTATGGTCATGCTCAGGTATTTAGATCATGTAAAAGAAGAACCACATATGCCCCACAAAAATTGGAACTCCATCCTAATAATATTCAAGTTGGAGCATATTATAAAAAAATTAAGAACTGGAGCACCCTAATTAGAAAAGCTTTACAATTCAATAAACCATCCACAGATTATTCATTCTGCCCCTATCTGAAGGTGATAGAATGGACATGGAATCTACAAACTTTAAAAACAGTCTATTTGTAAGTAAATATTACCTAGAAAATTCTCTAAGGAAATATTAGTATAAAAACAAATTTTTCATAATAGGGAAAAACAGAAAAATCCACATGAGCTCTCTTGAGATCAGAAAGATATTTCTAGTACTTTCCTTTTAAAATTGGAATGCTTGCTAAGCTAATGTTTAGCTATAAAAATTCCTGATATGAATTAAAAGGGAAAAATATGATTTACAAAGGATGAGTGATTTGACAAAACTAAGCTACAATTAAATAACAAAGG
Source organism: Eulemur rufifrons (assembly GCF_041146395.1). Taxonomy (NCBI): domain Eukaryota; kingdom Metazoa; phylum Chordata; class Mammalia; order Primates; family Lemuridae; genus Eulemur; species Eulemur rufifrons. Next base: position 12,843,317 of record NC_091005.1, on the reverse strand, counting down.
CTCTGTAACTATCCAAGGAATAGCAAGATTATAATAGCCTCAGCAACCACAGAAGAAATTCAACTGAATGGAACAATTCTTTTTTGCTCTGTTAAATTCAGGTGTAGGTTATAAACAAGCAACGCCAAAGAAAATAATTCATAATAAAAATCTTAAGAGATGTAATAAAGGGAAAATTTTTCCTTTTTATTACTTGTAATAATAATCACTAGCAACTACAATTAGGTGAGTCACACATGACAACACAATTGGATTTAAACACAAATGCATGCATGCACATGCCATTTTCTTTCTATTCCAGGGTAAACGGTAAGAATTTCCCACTTTCCAACTATACTATAATACATAATTTATAATCAAAACTTCCAACATGCTGTTCTTTGCAAAGTTCTGCTTACCTTACTCTTATGTTCTAACACAAAACAGAGTTAGGTCCACAGCTATTTATCACACAGTGAGGATGCTTGGAAAATCCTTTAGCTTTGCAATTTACTTTACTTTTTAAATCAGTATATGATGATAAGAGGCAACTACAGAACGCTACACACCTTTGAATTTTATCCCAATTACTCACCTTTAGTTTACTCTAGAAAATGTGACTACTGCTTTGAAAATACTTCAAATTTTGCATGATCACAAGCTGGTGTATGTGAAATATCTAATTTAGAGATGTCTGAAAGATTAGTAGAAAATGAAAAAAAACCTCCATAATTTAGTATCTCCATATTTTCTTACTTACTACACAAAATTGGAGAAGAGGGTGTTTGCAGTGTCAAAGTGGAGCCATCTTTCCTCATGATATTAACTCGAAAAACCAATCTGGCACGAGTGCTTTTTTTCTTGGAACCAGCAATTCCTATTCTGGCTTCAACATCAGCATTCCTCAGTTTTAATATCCCTACGCAGTCCACCCTAACACAGAAAAAAATATACAAAGTAACATTTTATTGTATAAATAGTACAATGTTCTTTATCAACAAGTTTCTTTTTTAAAAAAAATTTGCTTATTATTTTAATATGTAATACAGTCATAAAGTTCCAAATTCAAAAGGCACAAAACGGTAAACTATACATTCATTGTTCCTGATGTTGTCACCCTTTTGTTTATAATAATAACAAAAAAATGGCAAAAAAAATAAAGGGCACTATTTCTATTTTAAAATCTGAACATAAGTATGGCTTAGAAGAGACTTTTTCTAGTTTTTTAAAAAAAAAATAAATTTAGCCTCTTTCTTTTTTACAGCTAATTTAGATCATAAAATAGAGGGAATAAATTTTACTTCTAAAAAAATTAGTAACTGTCCCTAAAAGGATGGAAGAGTATGCAGCCATTAAAAAGTATATTGTAACATTTACAATATGATATGGGAAAATGCTGATGGCATGTTAAGTAAAAAGCAGATTACAAAACAATGGGTACAGTATTTTCTCAATTTTGTCCAAAAAAGGCTGGGAAGATAAACATTAAAATGGTTATTTCTGAGAAGTTGGTTCTTAAAAAGGCATGTTTTTAGCTCTTTTTTAACTGTTTCCAACTTTCTTATAAAGCATAAGTACTATTTTTATAATCAGTAGATCCCTTCCTTTCCTCCTCCATTATATACATTTATTTTAATAATTTTTAAAAGTTACAAGATAAAAAAATAAATCTTTACTAAATATTTCTCAAAATTCCCCTTTTCCAATTAACCTTTTATCAATCTATTCCAAATGGTTTTCAAAAGAAAACTGAAAACTGAGTAAAGTCTTTTTTTCTTTTTTTTTTGAGACAGAGTCTCACTCTCTTGCCGGGGCCAGAGTGCCGTGGCATCAGCCTAGCTCACAGCAACCTCAAACGACTGGGCTCAAGGGATCCTCCTGCCTCAGCCTCCTGAGTAGCTGGGACTACAGGCATGCGCCACCATGCCTGGCTAATTTTTTCTATATATTTTTAGTCATCCAGCTAATTTCTTTCTATTTTTAGTAGAGATGGGGTCTTGCTCTTGCTCAGGCTGGTCTCAAAAACTCCTGAGCTCAAACGATCCACTTGCCTCAGCCTCCAAGAGTGCTAGGATTACAGGCGTGAGCCACTGCGCCCCAGCCTGAGTAAAGTCTTTAACAGCTATCCAATATACAAATAATTATAACATAGGTCTAACCCATACCACTACACATCCTGCTGTTATGGTTCAATTTTACAAATAAAGGTCCTTCACAAAAGGGTCAAGGAAAAATATTTAAAAAAATTAAATCATTAACACTTCAAATATTTTTCAGGCAGTGAAAATGTACAAGATAAATAATACAAAGTCTAAAGATATTAATTATTTTAAATACAGGAAAATAAAAACAGAAGGTGAATTTAGACCAGCAGTATGCTTTTCACATCAGGATGGGGCAAAGCACTTTACAGTTGCTGTTGAAAAGTTTCTAAAGAACATTCATAAACTGGAATTTAGGAATATAAATCAAACTATAATTTCAATTTCAATGTTAATAATATGAATCCCAATAAGTCAGTCTTTATAATTTTCCTAAAAGCCAGCATTCCACCTGGCTTTCATTTCTCTGCCTTTCACCATGGAAATTCTTTAGCAAAGGATAAAAGAGTTAATTTTAAACCATTACAATTCTGTAGTAATGTCTTTTTTTATTTGTAATATTTAAAACATTTTAATAAAATATTTAAAATCTTTTACGCACTAGAAACCAAAAAATCTTCCTGCCTACCACCAGAGTATAGTATATAATAATGAAAAATTCTTCTAAGTACTTACGCCAGTGTCATGTTGTTGCTAGGATCAAGGCCAACTTCAATAACAGTAGTGCCTTCAATGTCTACTTCTTTGCAAGGAGTTGTATTTCGTCCAGTTACTCTGCAGGCCTGATAAAATCCATGTGGTTTTACTCGACCAGAGTCATTGCCCACAAACACTTGCAATACTACTGGTTCATTATGGCCTTCCAGCTGAAACCAGAAAACATGCAGCAGAAACACTAATTAGCATTTCAAATAATCTAACTGTAAAATCAAATATTTAAGACCAAATCTTATATTTCTAACTGGATTACATTTTTAAAAAATTAAATCCTCAAGAAAAATAGAGGTAAAACATTTTCATAAAGGAGAATTGGCTAAGTTTATGCAGAAAACCTTAGTTTTAATTCTGCAATAACCACACTTTAATTAAAAATTTATATGTTAGATGATAAATTATCATTTATAATTTATTTGTACAAGCAGATGAGAATGAATACACAGTCCCTTAGGCAACATGTGTGTTATTGAAGAACTACCACCGTAACTAATGGAAAAATTCACAAAACTGTGTTAGTGGTATCATCTTCAAATGAGATCATGCTGTATTTTACACTAAATTTTCTACTTGAGTAGAAAAGTGTCTGAAGTGCAGCTGTATGAATAATACGGAAATAAAGCTCATTTTCATAGACGAGATGCATACACACAACATCATGAAATCCCAGACCAAAACATAACCGTATGAAAACTACTAGTTCAAACCAAGATCTGTGGATAATCACAGGACTTTAGCAAGCCTTCATAAATTAAATTATAATTTATATGCTGAAGAATAAATAAATATTTAAAACCGCATTTGGGAACAAATGTTTCCAATTCTGATTCTTGATGAGGTTTATAAACATTGAAGCTGCTAATAGAAAATGCAGAAAATCACAAGATAAATTATACAACGTATATTAAAGTGTTTAAAAATTCACACATCTTTTCTATCCCAGTATAGCTATATATTTGCGAAATGATAACATAATGAGGCAAATAAGCAGCAAATAAACAAACTAGTCAAACTGTTGGTCAGCAGTACCTAGAACAGTGCCTGAACATGGAGAGATGCAGTATTTGTTGAATGAATAAATAAACTTTTAAGGTCAATTCATTCCCTATCATAGACAATTAACATAACAGTACTTCTAATTGGATAAGTACTTAGATGAAAGCATAAATTAAAGTCAAGGCAATTAGGTTACTCCAAACTACCAAAATGTCTGGCTAGACAAATATTTACATAAAGCATATCTTAAATTTCTCACTTGTCTGTTACTTGTCCTGGGTTTGAGGGAATGGGGTGGGCTGGGGTGGTGGGTAGTAAAAGAGGGGTAGAAATGATATTGTACATATGAGTATTATGACTATTAACCAACCTTAAAAATGGTCACAAGCAAGTTTCCTGATTCTGAGTTTCAACCATAATTTCATTCAAGTATAAATGAAAGGCAGTCCAATTGTGCTCCAATCTTGAACTATTGTACTCCAATCTTAAAATATTGTTCAATTAACATGTTTACACACACTATATTTAATAAGAATCTGCCATATGACTAGCCAAAATTCCTCCCTGTTTAGTGTTTTGCAGGGGATCCAGACACTTGTTAAACATCCCCCATCCCAATTATTTTTGGTTTGTTTTCAAAAAGAAAGAGTCTTTATAACAAAATATCCCAGGTGCTAAAATTTAAGCCCCTTTTTTACTTTTAGTTTGAGTTCTGAAAAGATTAAGACTCAACTGATATCCTGTTTCATAAACTGAAGACTTAAGTATCAATTCTTTTCTAAGAGTCCTGATTAACCATCTCAAAAACCTTATTTTCAAAGTCCTTAATAATTTCTACTATGTTTCTTGAATTCACTTTAAAATTTCTTCTTAAAGTTTGGGATGAATCTAATTCAAATATCAAATATGGGGGAAGAAAATTCATAACTTGCATATATTTTACTTTTCAGAACATATTCTCATCTCCTCTTTCATTTAAACTAAAATTTAAATGACACGAAAGTAACAATATTTGCCTTATAGTCCAGTCAGACTTTTACTATCTTTTCTATTGTATATAGCTAGTAATTCTACCCTTCTGTTTTAGGCAGCTTTTGCTGATTAAAAACAAAATAAGTAAAATTAGAGAAAATTCTTTATGTATTACCGAATAATTACCTTTACTGTAGGAAAGCCTTGCTGTGTTCTATCTTTTACTGAGCCACGGCTGCCCTCAGTCAGGTACCGAGCTCGGTGCTGGGTCTCAGGTTGTACAACTATCTTCAGCTCCTTTCCCTCACTTTTTACAGGATATTGTCCACACAACATAGGGCTCTTCTTAACTCCAGTTCCTTTTTGGTTTTCCAATGTTCTGAGAAATCAAAGCACAACATGGAGAAAGTATCAAAAACAGTTTTCTACAAAAGCTATCTAAGATAAAGGAAGAAACTGAATAGGCAGTAACATTAAAAAACAACTGCTTAGCTTACTAGCAAAATAAAATACTGCCTAAAGGAAGATACATTTCATAAGCAAAATATCTTTAAAAGTTTTGTAACAAAATTTAACTCTATGATGCAAAAATAAAACAAAGTTGGACAAGAAAGAGAAAGAATGCATATGAGTGGTAAGAGGAAGGGAGGAAGATTAAGTGCAATAAACTGAGAATAACAGGAAAGAATAGTTAATGTCACTATAATCTTTCACATTGCACTTCAGTCAAAATAAAATTTAAAAATTACATATATAGGTGAGTCTTATATAAAAGCTATTAGATAACTACTATTATTTTCTCATCAGATTTGCAAAGCAAAGGAAAAAAAGTGGGGAGAACAAATCACTCCCAGACCTAGAAAAACAAATGCAGCGTATTGTTTTGAATATCTTTCTCAGCAAATAAAATTGGAGAAAATTATAATAAAAGATCAGTGATTCCATTTTTATTGGGAAATTAGCTTTATTCTAAACAATCATTCCCAGAAGTGTGATTTTTTTAGAGTATTTTTATTTGTGATATTAAATAATTAAAGCCCTCAATAAAAATTTTATAACCTAGGCTTTACTGCACCAGCAACCTAACTTATTTTTTTAAGTTGTGTTGCTAACATTTATCTATTTATAATGCATTTGCTATGTGCAATGTATGTTCATAGGGAAACAATATCCCAAATGGCGGTTAGGACTTTAGGCTAGCACATTTAAGCTGTAAAACAGCTGAAGCACTGCAAATATGTAATAAAAATAAGTAAAAAACAGCACTGTTAGTTTTCTTTTGAGCAACATGCAACAGATTTAAAATTATTCCCAGCCGAGACCCTATCTCTACTAAAAATAGAAAGAAATTAGCTGGACAACTAAAAATATATAGAAAAAACTAGCCGGGCATGGTGGCGCATGCCTGTAGTCCCAGCTACTCGGGAGGCTGAGGCAGAAGGATTGCTTGAGCCCAGGAGATTGAGGTTGCTGTGAGCTAGGTTGACGCCACGGCACTCTGGCCCGGGCAACAGAGTGAGACTCTGTCTCAAAAAAAAAAAATAAATAAAATAAATAAAATTGTTCATGTGCATTTTGAAATAGTGTCAGGGCCTACAAAGTCTTCTCCGTGACTTTCCTAGTCCTAAATTTTGACTCACACCGAAGATCGAGGAGCAGGAGTACTGTGCACAAAATCTCCTCCAAAAGCAACCAGGTCCCAGGAGGAATAGTATGACTTCAAACACAGAGGAGTTAAGCAGCCTTAAACCTGGCTCTAACGTTTACTACTCCAGCTGTAAGCAAATTGTTGTTTCAGTCATTAAAAAAGAGAGAAAGAGAGAGCATGCAAAGGCAGGACTCTCAATGCAAGTGGGGACTGGGTTGAACCCAATAGGTAGGAAAGGGGCAGAAGGAATGGAACTGGCATAGGAATGCAGTAAAACTAACTGGATAAGAGAAAAGTTCTCAGGGCAAGTACTGTGATTAATCATTTCCATATTCCCTGAACCTATGCAGTTCCTGAAACATAACAGGTGCTGAAGAAATATTTGTAGATGAAAGCAAAGAAAAGAAGGGACAAAGAAAGGAAAAGAGAGGTAAAAAAAGAGCTTCTAAAATAGTGGGATGAGAAAGGTCCTAACTGGACAAGGAATACCATTCATGTAAGTTTGACATAATAAAGTCAAAGATTACCTGTGTAAGTCATTTAAAAGGGCCTGGAAGAATAAATTCTATGAACAAAAGTATCAAGTTGAAGCTGGAACAATGGGCAATAAACCCTGTTTTTCTTTTCATGATTCTAGGTAGAAATTCAAACATTTGGTCTGAATATCTGAATAGTGTGCAGTTCCTCACACATGAAATTCTATAATGATATTCTGTTTTATACTCATCTTAAAATCAAAGCAAAAATATTCATTTACAGAAACTATGTAAAAACATTCCCCAAATACATAGGGACTAACAGAAAATACAGTAAAATGGTAATAGCAGTTGTACCGAGTAACATTATGGGTTATTTTGTTGTATTTTTCAAATATTTGTAATTCATATCTATTAATTTTGTAAACTTTAGTTTGAAATATAAGGAAAATTTGTATTGCATATCAATTAACTTGATGAGATATGTTTTTATGTTCACTTACGCTAGTCGTGCTAATACTGATAAGCGTAAAAATAAATGAAAATGAGTTTTACTAGTCCAGTAAAATAAAATATCTCACTTGGGATGAAGACCTGTTGAGTGAGTTGACAAAGTATACATATTACAGCTTAAAGAAGAATAGTATGTGTAATAAAACAATTTCTAAAATGATACTTTAAAAAGTCCTTAAAACTATTTTTATTCTCTAAGTTTAAATGTAAAAATGGAATACATATATATTTAGATCTACAGACATGTAAAACCATAAAAACATCAACTAATTCTTACAAAATTAGTCATTCAAATCATAACTGTTTAAGGCATGATGGCTTAATAAAAAACCAGAAAGTAGCAGTTAGTTATAGGGGATTTTGCTTCTAAATGACAACTAAAAGGTGAAATCAACTGTCATAGCATAGTCTATTCAGAAGTTTTAAAATAACATTCTAATTTCTTTGTACTGCACAATCCTTCTAATCCTTCTGGTTGCCTATGTCACAAAAACAATTTTCACTACAAAATGCCTAAAATAGGTTTCACATTCAGATGACATCATGTCTTAACTCGCAGAAATATCTAGAGGAGCACATGGGGTAACTGATCCTCAGGTTATTTAGTTGAAGAATTTAAGAACGATGTGGCTAGGAATATTTAAATACTAAGTTATTTTTTTAAAAATTAAAAAAATAAACTCTAAAATTTTAGTTATATAAAAATGGTATTTTCATCCATAGACTATCAATATTTCTATGTGGGTATCTTTAAGATCAATAAACTGCTGTACACATATTTGAAAGTACATTTTAAAATTTCTTTCGTGTTTCTGATATCTTTCTTGTTGTTGAAGAACATAGGTTTTTAGCTTGAGATGCTCTGAAAAATTGTTTTTAAGGCCAATTTTTCTATATATTTACATGTGGTTTCATCCCTTCCTCAGTATAATTTTTATAAATTCAAATTTTAAACTACTTCTATCATTTCCATATACTAGTGTCAAATGTTTTTTCATTACCTAAGAAGCTGGGCATTTCCTCTGCTGCTTAATAAAGTTTCTGCTCCATGAATTATTTCATGAAAGATTTTGTTTTGACCAATGTCATTATATTTTCCCTAGGTAACCTCATAAGATGCATCTATCTACAAAAGTAGAAGCAGAAAAGATATAATGAAGATATCTCTTTAATTAGCTATTGCAAATCACTGTATTGATTATCCCTTATGTCAAAATTTTATTTGTTCTTAATTTGAACCTTCAACATCTACTTCAATACAAAGATGAAAATCTCTCTTCTAGAACTTTATAAAAGACTTTCTCCACTGAAGCCCAAATAAACATATATGTGTATTTAACGATATTCATGAACCTTTTAGGTCTGTGCTATCAGTCACAGTTAAGTATTTACCTGTGGTTTTCGTTATGCTTTATTTTATATGTAATTGTTCTACAAACATTATGTTCCGGAGTTCTTGACTTTTTTAAATGGCAACATTTTAGGAAACGATATACTTTGTTTTCTTCTAGGTGATTTCCTAATCTGGACTTTCTAAAACTGACAAGCATTTAAATATACATTTTTATTTAACTATACTACCCCAAAGGAATGTAGTAAATGAAAGTAGTAAAGAAAGTAGTATAATTATTGCTTAAGTAGTAGATGTTATTTTAAAAATGTACCGAGGGAAAGTTTAAGGACAAGTTTAATATACATTAAGAATATTCTCTATAATATTCAAACAGATATTTAACTTAAAAAAGATCAATGATGTCATCAAGTAGTAAACCAATCTAAAGCTTCATGACTACTTTTTGTGATCATCTGAAATTGTAGGTGATACTGGGTCAACTAAAGGATCATATCCTTCCTCCCAAAAAAGTCATTCTCAAAATCCAGTGAGTTAAATTTTAACAAGCTATGTTGAATACACTGTAGGAAAATCTAATTAAAAAGTCTAGCAATTGGTCAAGTGGGGGCTCACTCGTGTACTATGGCAGTCCAACTTGGAAGGATTGCTTGAGCCCAGGGGTTTAAGCCTGGGCAAGAGCAAGACCCTGTCTCTACAAAAAATAAAAGAATTAGCCATGGTACTGCGTGCCTGTAGTCCCAGCTACTCGGGAGGCTGAGGCAGGACGATCACTTGAGCTCAGCAGTTGGAGGCTCCAGTGAGCCATGATGACACCACTGCATTTGAGCCTGGGCACCAGAAAGAGATCCTGTCTCCAAAAAAAAAGCCTAGCAATTAAACATTACAATAGAAGTACTAAAGAAATTAAAAGTTAAAAAATAAGTCATACTAGTCTGTATTATAGCGATGAATATTCTGTAATGTAGTTATGGAAATATATTTAGTGAGTAGTATGAACTGGCAGAGATGAAAGAACACTCAAACATGTCCTGTTCATCAACCTCCAAATAAGTAACCCAGAATCACAGAAAAAAAAGTGATTAAAAAAAAAAATCTTGAATTGGCACAATCAACGTATCCAAAAAAAAAAAAAAAGCTTAACATATGTGAACCTAAATGATGAGAACCAACTATCTACTTAAGTCTTTTCTTTTTGTCATCAAATAAAGAGAAAAAATAAAGTCAAATCCTCTCAAAATTGTAATGAGATGAAGCATACGAAGAAACAATGTGGAAGAGAATACAGCTCTTGGTGACCGTTTTGAGTTGTTTTAGCTAGAGCCATTACATTGCTAGTTATTTCTATGAGTAAAATATTTTTAAATCCTTTTAAAATATAAGTTCATTTGAAATGTATTTCAAAACATATTATTTTCATTTTCTACTACCTAACCATACTCTTAATAAGATATCTATTGCTATGAACCTATTGTTATTTTATTTTTTCCTCTAGTAAAATTTGGTAATTTTAAGTTAAAATTTTCATGTATTTCAATGATAAAATTCGTATCTTTGCTTTATATGCAAACTTGAGCTGAGCAATTAAGAAAAGTTGGGAATGATTTTTTTTTTCGTTTTGCATAATGGTGATAGAACTTTAAAAAATGTGAATACCAACCCATTTCCTGCTTTTGAGTTGCCTTTGTTGTCCGTGGTAAGCTGAGAAAGCACATAGTGAGGTGCTTTGGCACTGTCGGCATCAAATATATCCATATTAGATTCTTCACAATCTCGTCGTTTGACCCCCGGCCTCTGCTTTGGATTTCGTTTTCGTGATTTACGAGGTACCTCAGTGTTATCATTGTAGGAACTGGTGCTCATGTTACTGAAGTTGGAGGGGGAATCCTCCATCCACATACTGCAGCTCTGCTCAGATTCCAATCCACACCCCTCATCCTGGCAGGACATCCGACTGTTATCCAGCAAGTCCTCAGGTGGTGGTGAGATGTACAAGACTGTGTGCCTCTTCGGTGTTGATGGATGCTGCTGAACTGTGTTACTGGTGAACTGCTTTTCACTTACCCCTCTGTTACTTACCCCCACGGCTGAGGAGCAGCTCTCCACTTGCATAGCCTTGCTGTCGGTGACTGAGGTAGAATAAATGGTAGGGCTGGAAGAGGTGGTAAAGGAGCTGCAAGCACCGCCCATGGAGGAAGAGGAGGGAGCTGAAGAAGCATCTGCAGTGTACAATTCAAGAGTAAATACACTATACATATTTTCACCTATGCTGGCTAGCAGTCCCATTGAAAATGTGATTTGTGAACTGATTGTTTTTCCCCAAGATGAATAGTCGGAATTTGGTTAAGTTTTAGAATATAAATGCTTCGAGCAATATAAGGCCTAAGAAATGCAATTTTAAAAAATGCCCAAATAGCATTATTTTACTTGTCTTATAATTGATAGATTTTTTAAAAATCTAATTTAATGTTTTAAGCTGTAAAGCAAGAATAAGCTTTTATTGCCTCAGCTGGACGTTCTATCGAATTTTAATCATTTAAAGTAATAAAGAAAACCCCAATATGAAATATATGCTGGTGGTCCACATTCAATGCCAATTAAATAATTCATTATAGAATTTGAAAAGTGGGACTGTGCTTAGCCACAAAATATTAAAATAAGTTTCTAACCTATGAAGCAGAGAACTACAGGTCATTTTTAATGCAGACACTCCCTGCTTCAGAGGCAAATCCTGGAATAAAAATATGAGAAAATAAATGAGAAAAGAGCTGCTGATTATTCCAGATATCAATTATAAAATGAGAAATAAATAGAAAAAATATAAAACCAACTGAATTGGAGGCAAAATGGAACTGGTACCATCACTATGATTGGTTGTAAAATCTAGGAAAATAAAGAATAAGGTTTGATCTGGAACAGGCTGGGTTGTAGAAGATAAACAAGTTAACCACTGAGTCTCCAGAAGCTGGAAGTGGCAGTTCAAATACATGAGCTATAAAATAAATAAATCCCTCCTTTATGACAGAATAAAAAGCAGAGTAAGGACTGATTATTGGATGGATTTCTCTGATTACATGCTCAGCAATTGGTTACCACTGTCCATTTCTTTTCTTTCTAAAGGGCCTGCTTGAGTGTGACTATTAAGGGAATTTCCTAATATAAGAGTAATAGTAAATTTTATTAGCAGAAGTCTAACAAAAAAGAATTAAGCATGAAATTGTCTGGAGAGCAACAGAATTAATTCTTACAAAAATATATATATTTTTTTGACATAGAGTTTCACTCTGTCACCCAGGCTAGAGTGCAATAGCTCACCACAACCCCAAATTCTTGGGCTCAAGCAATCCTCCTGCCTCAGCCTCCCCAATAGCTGGGACTACAGGCGTGTACCACCACACTTGGCTAATTTTTCCATTTTTTGTGGAGATGGGGTCTCGCTCTTGCTCAGGCTGGTCTTGAACTCCTGGGCTCAGGCAATCCTCCCACCTTGGCTTCCCAAAGTGTTAGGATTACAGGTGTGAGCCACTGCACCTCGCCTAAAAAAGATTTTTTTATAAAACTGTTTATCTATTATGCCTAGCAAAACACATTTAAGTAGATCTTTTCAGAATGTGTGGCAACTGGCAGAACAGCTCATTGAAAATACTACTTTAGCCCTTAACATCATAACCTCAGAGCCACACTAATATTGCTAAGGTTGGCAGTTATCCCTAAAGTTCTAAAAATACCATTTTATCTCGTACAAGATATGGAAAGTTTTATAATCATACACATAAAAAAATAAAAATAGGTAACATGCGACAGACAACTAAAAAATACTTGAAATCTAAAATTAATTTGTATCTATAGCCAAGTATGCCACTGTATTAAAGTGCATAAAACTTGAAATTAATGTGCAGTCACTGGAACTGCAACATTCATATCAATTATAACATAAAGAGTGAAATGTAAGAATGTCAATGTTTAGATAATCAAAAGTCAATTGCCAAAGATCTATTTTTTAATAGAAAACATGTTAAAACACTTAAATTATTTACAAGAACTATATCCACCCAGGTTTTTTTCATTGCTGTCAAGGCTTAAGAGCATAGTAATTAACATTAGCCATCAAGAATGTGATCTACATAATGCCAATAGACTTTTCCCAACAACCATAAATCAGAGAGCCTAAAGCAATTAGATGATACCAGTTCCATTTTCCAGTTTGTATCCTTGTCAAATGCAGTAGCTGAAATTGGAAAATTCAGTCACTTTAAACTGCATTCCAATTTAAAGAAAAACTTATTAATTTTGTATCATGCATTAATGCAATGTTTTCTTAATAAATAAATATTTTAAAAGATTTGTAAACACTACAAAATCTAAATCAGTGACAGTTTAGGAGCTGATTTGTAGCCACTTTGAGTTTAAATATAAAGTTTTTTCCTTGTCTTTTGAAAAATACTACAGAATTTATTTTAGAAAAAACAGAAAGTATTATATCTAACATTTCTCCATCTGTTCCAACTATTGGCCAAAATAAAACTAAATTTTTGCATGAGTATGAGCCTATGTTCTTCATTTGCAGAGAAATGCAAGTATGCAGCATGCAATATTTGCAATGGAACACACAAAGCATGCAGCATGAATGCTGTGAACTTGTATTTCTGCAAAGCGGCTTTCTTTCACCACTCTTTTTGAATCTAAGTATCATGTGCATGAGAATGCAGAGGATGAACATCTCAGGGATCCCCAAAGTACAGGTGAAAGTGATCATGAACTAAAAAGCAAGTTATGTGCTATTTATATATTTAATATTCAAAATATAACCTAGCATTGCTCTTTGAGTAAAAAATAATTTTATCCTGCAAATCTCATCAAAACCATTATGATTACAAAATACAACTGATATAGTCATACATAAGTGTCTGTTCTGGGACAGGTATTCCAAACCGTGGTATTATACTGTATATAAATTTAAATATCCTATACATTTTCCTTGGACACGTAACACACAATTGCTGCATTTTATCTGTAGTTTCCTGGTTATACTTATTAAATAAAAAAGTTCATTATCACAAAACTATGAAACTGATAATATTAACTGTCAAAAGATAGCAGTTAAGCATCTTTCAATTGAAAAATAAAAATAATATTACTTTTTAAAGGTGTACTCAGTTTGGTCTCAAAATTACAAAGATCCTACTCTTTTCCTTTTTTTTTTTTTTTTTTTTTGAGACAGTCTCACTCTGTCACCCCAGGTAGAGTGCAGTGGCATCATCATAGCTTACTGCAACCTCCAACTCCTGAGCTCAAGTGATCCTCCTGCCTCAGCCTCCTGAGTAGCTGGGACTATAGGTGAGTACCACAATGCCCAGCTAATTTTTCTATTTTTAGTAGAGACAAGGTCTCGGTCTTGCTCAGGCTGGTCTTGAACTCCTGAGCTCAAGCAATCCTCCCACCTCAGCCTCCTAGAGTGCTGGGATTATAGGTGTGAGCCACTGCGCCTGGCCAATTCTACTTATTTTAAGACAAATGAGATAATTTTTTTAAGCTACAAAATTCTTTTTTTTTTTTTTTTTGAGACAAAGTGTCGCTTTGTTGCCCAGGCTAGAGTGAGTGCCGTGGCGTCAGCCTAGCTCACAGCAACCTCAAACGCCTGGGCTTAAGCAATCCTACTGCCTCAGCCTCCCAAGTAGCTGGGACTACAGGCATGCGCCACCATGCCCGGCTAATTTTTTTTTCTATATATATTTTAGTTGGCCAGATAATTTCTTTCTATTTTTAGTAGAGACGAGGTCTCGCTCATTGCTCAGGCTGGTCTCGAACTCCTGACCTTGAGCGATCCACCCGCCTCGGCCTCCCAGAGTGCTAGGATTACAGGCGTGAGCCACCGCGCCCGGCCTAAGCTACAAAATTCTTTACAATGCTATCACTGCTGCTCTGATTATGATAATGGTATATAAAATCTTTCACATGAAAATGTTACACTCTGGTTAGCAGGAGATCACCTTAAGTACATTAATCATGTTAGGTGAGGTGGTAAAGTGGAAAATAAGAAATGTGGACCCCTTCAGAGCACTGACAATACCTTTCTCACCTTGGAATCTCGTAACACCTACCACAGTGCCCTGAATAAAATAAAATTCAAATTTTTAACTAAATTGATTTATGGGAAGCCAAAAATTTTATATATATATTGAGTTCTATTAAATCAAACTGGCAAATAAATGTAGGTTGAAAAAAGAAAGGATTTACTACTCAAAGTGCTTAGAATATATATTATTACAATAGCATTATCTGATACAGGGAAAATACTGTTTAGAGGTAACTATTCGCTATTTCTACAAAGAGCGTTTTAATAACTTTCCTTAAACTATAAACAAGCCAAATTACCTACATATATTAATCTATAAATTTATTACTCCATTAAAATATAAATATATAAAAGTAATGTTATCAAAAACATTCTAGATTTCTAAACACTAATTCCTCATTTCCAAGCATTCCCAGAAAAGCACTAAAGAATATTCTTGGGAATATTGTAAATTTACTTAAAATATTTATAAAGACCTTTCAGTCACTATATCACTAAATAAAATATCAAGAAACAATTTAATTGACATTCCACAGAACTAAAGTACTAACGCAATCCTGCCCCATCTATACATTCTTTTCTATTTATAAGTTCCCGCAAAATGTTAACTACTCCCTTCCCTACTTTTTTTGGTGCTGAGCCTCTATTTTATCTGTTAGGAATATAGAGACTATGTTTAATTGCTACATATTAAAAATACAGAAACTTTAACATAAAAATGTTTTAATAACTCCTTTCGTTTCCTTATTGAACAGAATAGTTATGACGTATTTCTATTTTATAACTGTAATTTTATTTGTTCCTTCAATCTCTTACCAATCCTTCATAAACCTAGAAGTTTTTCTTAAATTTTTTCTTATAATTATTCTCTCATCTAAGTGAATATATTGACTTTTTTCTGTTATGAAAGAATTATCTATGAACCTAGTTTAACTTATATGGAAGAATTTTATTTTTTTACAGCATTTTCTATGACTACAGAGAGCATAGCGAATCAAAGGGAAAATTAAAATCATAGATCATTCTACAATTTACTAATGGAAATTTACAATCTCAGAATAGATTAATTTTAAAATTTAAAAGTGAAGGGAGTGTCATATCTACAGTGTCCTATATTTAAGTCTAATAATTCCACTATTCGCAGTAGCCAATTACCACATCAAATGTCAGTAAGGACAGTAAATTTGAATTGTATATATGGCCTCTTTTAAGAGGGTAAATCTGAATTATATATTTGGCCTCTTTTAAGAATTGATAGAATCACTAAGGTTCACTATGAATATTCGAAGTAGTTGGGAAAAGAAATTGGCAGATAATATCTACATGGAATACACGGATCTACCATATTTGCAAGTATTATTAATTTGATGAGAAAGAAGAAAATGGATTTTAAATGGTACCACATAGAGAAACTCATGTAGATTTTACATACTCCTTGCTTCAATTATATTTTAAAATGCAGAACTATTAGTTCTAGATTTGTCTAATAGAAATTATTTTAACTACCATAATATTTTAGTTCTTAAAATACCATAAAAATAGATGACACTTTATATAGAACTAACCAAACTTATTATAGAAAGCTTTGAAATTAGAAACATTTTTTTAAAATCCTCAAAAGGAACAAATACCTTTCACTAATTTAAAATATATGACAGAAATAGCATTTAACTAAGCTTCCAAAATCAAAATCTGATCCCCTACCATATAAATATGCACATATGTTTTATAATTTTTCAACATCTGTGCAAAATCAATTTAAACAAAAGCCATAAAACTTTGCAAGTGTGCTAAGTGAACCAATAGTGGAACAAAGGAGTAAACTATTGACTGTTCAGAAAACCAACACAGCATATTTAGAAACAATTTCTGATCTAAAACACATATTGTCCAACCTTAGTTTTTTTGTTTTTTTTTTTTGAGACGGAGTCTCACTCTGTTGCCTGGGCTAGAGTGCAATGGTGTCAACCTAGCTCACAGCAACCTCAAACTCCTGGGCTCAGGCAATCCTACTGCCTCAGGCTCCTAAGTTAGCTGGGACTACAGGCATGCGCCACCATGCCTGGCTAATTTTTTTAAATATATATATATATATATATATATATATATATATATTTTTAGTTGTCCAGCTAATTTTTTTCTATTTTTTTTTTTTTTTAGTAGAGACGGGGTCTCGCTCTTGCTCAGGCTGGTCTCGAATTCCTGAGCTCAAACAATCCACTTGCCTCAGCCTCCCAGAGTGCTAGGATTACAGGCGTGAGCCACCACGTCCGGCCCTATTTTTAAGTATTATATTTTTCTCAGTGTAACAATGACTTCAACTCTAAACATCTTGTATGATAAAAGTCATCAGATACAAGGACCCATTTTCAAATCAAAGAAGAAAGATATTGAGAGAAAAAATTGTAAGGCCAACATTCATGTCACCAAGAGACTGAAATATCTAGAACACACAAAGTGGCTGCAAACCTGCTTTGTCAACACCTTACATGCCAACCTTCATTTTCTACTTTTCTTCTTCTTCTTCTTATAATATTAATGTAAAGTTTAAAACTTTACAAAAAGGTTTAGTTTCAATCAGTATCAATCCACTATTTAGAAACAAAGAAAAGAAAGGAAGGAAGGAAGGAAGGAGGAAGGAAAGAAAGAAAGAAAGAAAGACTTATGAAGAAGTCTGAAAACGAGACCGACCTATACCCTGGGTGAGATTGGATGGGTTAAGTGTCTCTGGCACTATTTGTCTTCACTATTGACAGACACTGTCACACAACCCACCACACGATGCCTGTCTCTGAATGGCGAAGCTAGAATGCAAGTTAAGTGTATTAATAGAAAAAACAACTAGCATCCCAGCATATAAAATAAGCAATCCAGATTACTTACAAAAAACCCAAAAAACAAAAATTGTAGGGTTGATCATTTAATTTACATATTTAAAACAGTTTCAATTTCCCATTTGTACTTTTCCCTCCCAACGTAAGTTTACATGCTAAAATAAGCAATGTTTTAAATAAACTTTAAAAATTAAATTGTTAGCATCCAAATAAATGCGGGTGGGGAAATTTCTGATCCAAAGATTTTAACTCATATTCACGAATTTGTTCTCCTGTTTACAAATGCAATCTAATCCACAAGTCAGAATGGTCTCTTTCAGGTGTTTTTTAGGCTGTTCCCTTACCCAAACTCTCTTAAAGAGTAGAAGAAGATATGTTTTGAATGGATACACTCAGGCTGTAAGAAATACCTGTATTTCAGCAACAAAAGAATCTTTTCATTTTTCAGGACATACTGACTCCCACATACTGCCTTATCCTCCCCTTAAAAAAATACCAGTTTCTACTTTTGAATTAGGTATGCTACTGTGTAAAAAACATCTGATCCTGGTTGGAAGAGAACAGAAAGAAAAAAATGAAAATAAAGTTCAAAAACTGATTGTTATAAAGAAAAGACTTCTTTTTAAACCTTACTAATAAATGCAGTTAGAAACTCATGTGGGAGGGAGGTCAATGGTTACTAAATAATCATTAATTGTCAGGTTTATTAGGTATTTTACATATTAATCTTCATAAGAACCTTAAGAAGAAGCTGGTAGTATTGTCTAATTCAGGGGTAATATTATTAGAATTTTTTTTTTTTTTTTTTTTTTTTTAAGACAGAGTCTCACTCTGTTGGCCAGGCTAGAGTGCCGTGGCGTCAGCGTAGCTCACAGCAACCTCAAACTTCTGGGCTCAAGCGATCCTACTGCCTCAGTCTCCCGAGTAGCTGGGACTACAGGCATGCACCACCATGCCTGGCCAATTTTTTCTATATATTTTTAGTTGTCCAGCTAATTTCTTTCTTTTTTTAGTGGAGACGGAGGTCTCACTCTTGCTCAGGCTGGTGTCGAACTCCTGAGCTCAAACGATCCACCTGCCTCGGCCTCCCAGACTGCTAGGATTACAGGCGTGAGCCACCGCGCCCAGCCTATTATTGGACATTTGTTTCACTTTCCCAAGAGTCTATCTATATGATAGAAATGATATGACAGCAATCAGATTCAAATTAGGTCTTTATGATCCCCAAATCCACATTAATCTCATATGTGAGAAAAATTAGTAGAAACAAATAAAACTATATACACATCTGTGCATTAATTTCTTAGGTAAAATTGTATAAAACACATAAAAATAGAAATTGTATCTATCTTATGTAAGTATTTAGCCTATGAATGATTGGGAATCTGTCAACAGTTTTAAAACGCTGTTCTATAGACAGGTAATATAAAAATGTACTTATTCACCAGAAACTTACTAAATCATACTAGTTTACAAAAGTTATTGCTAAAAATTAAGAGGATGATAAAAGGGAAATATTTAAGGAATAAAACAATAAAAGACCAAGTTAACTTTTTGTCAATGACAATTTATAATGTGGATAGTTTCTTGAATTAGCAGTTGTTTCTGAATTAATGATTATAGCAAATTTGCTTATACTTTTCATTCTAATAATGCAAAATTTAGAATAAGTCTATCTATACATATATACTATCTGTATAAGTTTATGTATTTGGATTTAATTTCAGTATAATAAAATAGAAGGAGGAGCAGGGATTTTTTAAACCTACTTGCAACATGTTTATAACTAGGATCTGACTTCCTTCTGGAAGTGGTTCCAGTTTTCTAGGAAAAGTAAGAGTGACCATATGGAATAGCCAAGATCAATTCACAACATTTTAGCTCACAACAATATATAGGTGAGTTACCTTTCCTGTTAATAGGCTTCAGGTTCAATTTCATAAATGGTATACTACATTAAGTAGCAAAAATTCTGCAATATGTTAATCCCATTAATCCAGGAGAGCAAAGGCAAATTTGGTCCTCAAATTTAGTTAACTCAAGAAAATCCAAATTACATAACTGTAAATACTTTCTAATGCAAGTCAATAAATTATAATAAATTCAATGGGATATAAAATTCTGTTGCTGTGAATCACTTTTATTCAGAATTAATATGCTTCTAGAAGTCATATTCCCATTTTGCAAATCCTACACTTACACAGAAGAGGTATGGCTTTTTCAGCTCAATAGCTTATACACTGCCTAGTCCAGGATCTTGTGTTTCCCTAATTGAAGTGAAAGCACACAATGCCAAATTCTCTAAAGTACAACGGCAAGAAGTAAAGAACTAAGACAACTAAGACTCCTGTAGGAAAGAAGAAAGGCAACTTTGTGGCTAGCATGATTGAGATATGATGGTATGCAAATTGTCTAACAGAATTCCTATCACATAGTGGGAACCCAAAAATGATAACATGTTTTCTTTACCTCATTTTTTTGTATAGCTCTGTTGTTATAGATGGTATAGAAATTCCTATTTTTGTTGTTGTTTTTTTTTTTTTTTTTTTTTGAGACAGGGTCTTGCTCTGTAGCCCAGGCT
Organism: Eulemur rufifrons; assembly: GCF_041146395.1. Taxonomy (NCBI): domain Eukaryota; kingdom Metazoa; phylum Chordata; class Mammalia; order Primates; family Lemuridae; genus Eulemur; species Eulemur rufifrons. The sequence goes on along the minus strand of NC_091005.1, from coordinate 12,823,075 downwards.
GGAGTGCAATAGAGTAATCATAGCTCACTATAACCTCAAATTCCTGGGCTGAAGTGATCCACTTCAGCCTCTCGAGTAGCTGGGAATACAGGCACAGGCCACCACACCCACATAATATTTTTAAAAATTTTTGTAGAGATGGGGTCTTGCTGTGTTGCCCAGGCTGGTCTTGAACTCCTGGCCTCAAGCAATCCTCCTGCCTCAGCCTCCCAAAGTGCTGGGATCACAGGCCTGAGCTACCACATCTGGCCTCCTATGATTTTAATTTAGGTAATTAAGAGATCTAGAATGAATTAAAATATAGCAGTTCTTTGATTATAGGTCATTAACTTAGTTCTCTAGTGTCCTCTGCTACAGTGTAAATAGCACTCAATTAAGTTCTTTCAACTGGGTAGAAAATACCTGTTACACACTTGAGATTTATTAAGTGCCATGGCATAGAATTCAAAGCACTTTCAGTAATGCCCTTCCAAAAAAAAAGTTTATTGCATGGATCACTTAACGTAAATTTATGAACTTAAATTATGGCCCTAAAAACCTACAGTGATCCAGTAAGTGGAGATATCCAACAGAAATTTCTATCGTGCATGCTTTATGACCATATATTATCTATACATGTTAAAACTGCTAAAAGGTGTTAGTGTTACTGAGACTATGTTACTTCTGAAAGGAATATTAATATATAATTATTGAAAGTAAAAAATCAATTTTGTGAGAACAAAAAACAATTATTAACCAGTTATTAGGATTCTCTGGCTGACTATAAAACCTTAAGTTTGATTAATTTAATGTTTAGTTCAGAATTAGAACAAAAACTTTCAAAGAAACTTGAAATAGTCCCCTTAGCAAAATATCACATTTTGATATAAACTAATAAACATATGATATCCCCAGATGAAGACAAGCAGAGGATAGAACAAGAAAATAATCTGATTTCTTAAAGTCTAAAGTTTATTGTTTACTTCCATGAAAGACTTCCCATTTTAAATAAATTAAGGAATCTAAGGATAAAAACCATACATATAAGTAGATTAAAAATAGTACTTGACTGAACAGCATGTGAATTATGTCTCAATAAAGTTGTTATTAAAAAAATAAGAAACTTTCCATATCTTTTTATGTTTTAATTTTTTATTTATTCTTGAGACAGACTCTTGCTCTGTTGCCCGGGCTAGGGTGCATCAGCCTAGTTCACAGCAACCTCAAACTCCTGGGCTCAAGTGATCCCCCTGCCTCAGCCTCCCAGAGTGCTAGGATTACAGGTGTGAGCCACTGCACCTGGCCTTGTATCTCTTTTCAAAGGCCCCAAATTCTGGTATAACTGTTTGTTTTATTTCATTCTTCTAAATAATATCTACATTTTAGTTCTTTATAACCTATAACCTATAGGATTCTACAAAAAAAACAAAAACAAAAGAATCCTTTCACGATGCACTTTTATTCTTGATCAACACCTTATTTTGCCAAAATATACCATTAGTTCATTTGGATAACCTTTTTGTTTTAGGAACGTGGCCTCTGTCTTAACTACTGAGAACCTAAAATACTGTTCAGAAAGTTTATATTGAACTTCAAACTCTTAACTATCTTTCCACTGGGACAAAAACAGAATTCTTGGCCAGGTGCGATGGCTCACCCCTGTAACCCCAGCACTTTTGGAGGCTAAGGTAGGAGGATTACTTGAGGCCAGAAGTTCAAGACCAGCCTGGCAACATAGCAAGACCTCATCTCTACAAAAAATAAAAAACTTAGCTGAGTGTGATGGTGCATTGTATGCAGTCCCAGCTATTCAGAGGCTGAGGCAGGAGGACTGCTTGAGCCCAGGAGTTTGAGGAATGATCACACCACTACACTCCAGCCTGGGTGACAGAGTGAGGGTCTGCCTCCAAAAAATAAAAACAACTAAAAAATTGAAAAGTTAAAAAAACAAAATTCTAAAAAATGGGGAGAACAAATAGTTGGTGACTCTTAACTTCACCTCCCAGATTCTGACACATGGCCCCATGAAGGGGAGTGGAATTGCAAGGAAGCTCCTCTTCCTTGACCCCACCCTAGGAGTCACAGGATAAAGGGATGTTATTTGATGGAGTGCACAAAAATGTGAATAGCGTACAAGCAGAAAAATGGTTGAGAGAGACTCTTTTACCCAACATTCTGGATTGTGGATTAGCAGCACCATATCAACTTATTCTTTCAGTAATATGTGAGGAGAAAACAAAAATCTAGATTGGTGAATCTGAGAAACACATTTTAAATATTTAAATAACAAAGAATGTCTGTGAATACCCATATGCCCAGCCTCTAAATTTTAAAATTAAAATTGATTTAAAATTCATGAAACACAAACCTTTATGGCAGAACTAGAAGTCTGTTTCCACCAGGCCCTCATACCTCATAGCAGCCAATCCAGCTCCTTCAATACTCTGAAGAATTAACTACATCAAGAGTCATCATTTTTATACATTTCATTTATTTTTTAAATGCTATAGATTTTTTAAAAACTCATACAAGTCTAAATTAACGTGCCTTTCCCTAGACATCTAGTCTTTTGGCTAGAAAAACATTGAGTAACTTGGTAATACTTCAAATCTCTCTCTTTGACAATTATATTGCCAAAGATATTGATATGTCAAATAAAAATGTTACGAAATGTTACTCTAATAATATATACTAACTGATTTCCCTACAATAATTATGTAATTTGAACTCTTATCTAGAATGGTAAGTAAGGTATAAAGTATAAAGGATTCTTTCTTCTAGTAAGACATTAGAATCCTAGAATAAATTATGTTGCTTACCAAAAGTAAACTGATGTAAAAAAAATTACAAATGACTTGGTTTTAGATCATAGAAACTTTCTGTGTGACTGTAAGAAAACTATCGCAATTATCTCCTTATTCTCTTCACCATCTTTACAATGTCATTTATTTCAAGACAGTAAGAATGTATTACTTCAGAATAATTCCTTTGATTAAATCTCTTATTTTCATCATTTTTTAACTCATAGTTTTCAATCTAATGTAACTGGAGAGGATTTTATCATATATATGGTGGGGGTGGGGAGATGCAGTGACCCAAATTTAAGAACTTTTAATATTTATATATAAGATTTTCTTACAAGGCTTAAGTTGGACTAAAAGGTGAAAAAAAGAAAAAGAAAAAAGAAAAATTTTCTGAAATTGAGTTTGATATTGCTTAAGAAGAAGACTTATTCTTTTGCTAAACCTAGCTAACATTTTTTCAGCTTTTAAAAAGGAACTGGATTTACTGTCAACAGATGTTAAAAAGCACAGAAGAAACAGACTTTTAGTTCTATACAGATTCAACTTGTCTTTAAAAAACAATCTCAAAAGATACAAAAGAAATCAGTTAGTCAATGTTTACCTGTGGATTTAAAGTGAAATATTTCATAAAATTATTTTATCTTTCTCATATTTTATTATCTGATACAATTTTTAAACTAGATTTAAAACTTAAAATTCCAAAAAAATAATTAGAGCCATTTCAGAACCCCAGTGGATGGATATACAGTGAACCAGGTCACCCTATCAATTTGATTATTAAAAATTCACTAATTCACAATTAAATCCACAGAAACTGTTAGAAAATACCTGGCAACACATGAACAGTGAGCACAGCTGGTAAGTTTCTTTGCCATATTTGAAGTTTTCCTGCCTTCAACCAGGAACGCTTCATAATGCACTATATGGCTCAGGAAAGATTGGTATACAAGGCTAATGGTACATAAGTTAATGCATATGAGAAAAATATCTGAAGTTATATTATAGTACCAATATTCTCATTTAAATCATAATCTTCCACTTCACCGTTGTCTTTTTGAAACTAAAAAAATTCCCCTAAAACAACGGTCTGATGAACTTTAAATTCCATTTTAAAAGACGAGAGGTATTGTATTGGGCAAGAAACCTTTAATTAGATAAACTTCAGGAAAAAAAATAAGTGCAAACACACTTAGCAGTCAATAAACCCAACTAAAAAAAGAATTACAGTTGGGCAAATAAATATTACAGAAAGCATTCATACTAATTTATCACCAATCAAGACTTTTTTTCTACTAGCTTTTCTGTCCATCTTTTATTCTAATTCAAAATAAAAATTTTAACCAATAAAGTGTATGATTTGAGAGCTCAGTAAAAATAAATTTGATAAATTTCAAACATTACTGTTTGTACTTTTTCATTGATATAATAAAATATCTTTATATAAATATTATATTCAAATCATCCATTACTTTCAATGAATTTAAGATAAGTATGAAAAGTCACATATATTTTTAAATGTAAGAAAAAGTTGACAGTAACATGCTACAAATGTAAAAGAAACTTGAGTGCTTTAGTCCTTTTTCAGATCATATAAAATACTTTTTCCTTTGAACAAATCTGTAAAAATAATTGTCAAATAGAAACTCAAATATAACTTTCTATCCACAGCTTTCTCTTTAACTTTTTTATGTGCAGTCAACAAAAAACTTAAAACTGATTCCCATATTTAAAAAGAAGGTCCATTTTAGGAGATGCCATTTATAGATGTGCCAATGTGAAATTTTAAGAAATAGCATCAAGAAAATTATATTGAAAAAATTTGAGGCTAAAAGTATATAGTTGAAAACCTCTTTTAAAAACCCTCAAATCACACTCTTTTTAGTATGAATGTTGCCAGCACTGTTCATGTTGGCCAGATTTCAAGTTGGCCCTTAGTTTTCTTTAATAAAAGTAAAATGAAATGCATACCAGCAGCAACTACAGCTGGAGGAGGCGAGCCTGCCTCACCACCACTTGTCTGACTCATTGATGCTACAGATGTTTCTCTAGATGGAGGTAACTGTAACTCCTTTGGGAGAAGATCATAGACAGATTCTGTGGGGGGGAAGGAGAGGAGAAAAAAATTTTAAAAGAAAATAGTCAACAACCTAATTATATGTGCACAAAATTAGTATGTCTTCTTATGAGAAAAACTATAATATTCACAAAAATTAGTCCTATATAATTAATGTTGTAAAGAGGTATTAGCAAATATTTTTTCTTTTATTATATAATTTTATTGAACTGAAGAATGAATTTTCCATTAGTTTTGCTCCCTGTTTTCTTCTTGGCTTTATTCCTTATCTTCAAGATCGTCTCTAGAAGAAGTCATTAAAATTTCAAACTGGATAAAACTAGATAAAATAGAAGAAATGTCAAATAACATAAGATGGTCCAATATCTTCCTTTGCAACAGTACAAGCATAACTTACCATCTTTTATATATCAGACAGCAATATGCTAGTGTATATCGGCTTTAAATTGCCTTCTCCAATTAGTCCATTAGTCTAGTCCTGCTCTTTTACCCAACACCCTTTAGCAAATATTTTAATTCAATACTATGATAATTCATTTTTCCCTTCTAAAGAAACTAAAAAAGGAATGTCATGGCCCAAGGAAATACTCTCTGAGGCATCTCTAACCGTGAAAAGGCACAAGTATAGGATACTCTTAAATGAGAAAGGATAAATGCCTCTATTAGGTTATCATTACTTCTGGATGCCAGATTAAAGAATCCCATATCTTTTAAAAGTATTTTATAATATTTTAATTGTCCATAAAATTAGACTTATATGTACTACTTAAAAAATCATTTGTAGTTAATAAATTATATGGTTTTTGAACAGAAGTAATTCTCAAAATATCCTCTAAAGGTAGTAGAACCAATGTTGGAAGGAATTTCAAAGGACCAATTAAAAGCATATGTCTATTTTCAAAAGACTTGAGGCACAAAGTATAAGGGACTTGCCTAGTATTCAAAAAAATCTAATATTCCAACAATTAAAGAAGATTATTAATTATCTGCATGAGTGATTTAAAAAACAAAGGTAGCACTATAAGACATTTTATCCTTGGTAACAGACAATACTTTTAGTTAACTGCTTACTGAATTCATAAATACTTTGATCCTCCTAGTTAATCACTAAAGTATGTATCCTAACTTTGATGTGGATAGGGCTAAGGAAGGTCATGAAAGAAAGCTAAAATTAGAAGTTGTACTCTTAAATGATCTTCATTCACAGTAAATAATAAACTTAAAAGTTTCTTTTGAAAAACTCTATTACCTAACATTTGAAATGTTCATCCTCAAAGCATTTGGCAAATTTGGCATCTGTCTGAATATGATATACCCTGACTGAAAATTTTCAGCTTGTTAAAATGTTGCTAAAAGTCTTAAGAAAATTGCTTCCATCTTCTGAACAATATGGGGGAATGGAGATAGGGAGAATCTAACTAAAACAGAAATGCCATTATCACCAAATATTCATTTTAATACAGTTATCTTTCTCAATCCATGTTGAAAACAAGAGTTCCTTAGATATAAAAGATTTCTGTCCAAACAAAAAGGAAATTTGAAAATAAAACACAGCTAAGGCCGGGCGCGGTGGCTCACGCCTGTAATCCTAGCACTCTGGGAGGCCCAGGCGGGTGGATCGCTCAAGGTCAGGAGTTCGAGACCAGCCTGAGTGAGACCCCGTCTCTACTAAAAATAGAAAGACATTATATGGACAACTAAAAATCTATATAGAAAAAATTAGCCGGGCATGGTGGCGCATGCCTGTAGTCCCAGCTACTCGGGAGGCTGAGGCAGTAGGATCGCTTAAGCCGAGGAGTCTGAGGTTGCTGTGAGCTAAGCTGACGCCACGGCACTCACTCTAGCCTGGGCAACAAAGTGAGACTCTGTCTCAACAAAAAAAAAAAAAAAAAAAAAAAAAAAACACAGCTAAGATAAGGGGATCTACCAAAATACATTTATGATTTATGTCACGGAATAAAAACTTTTTGCCAGTAATAAACCAGTCACTAAAAAGCACTTCACCAGTTAGGACTGTTTCTCCATTTCTCCAATTTTTAAAATAAATTAATCAAATCAAAACAAAATCTTGTAGAATGAAACACTCCACCTTTCCCAAAGAAGGGTAAAAGCTGAGTCTCTGTTAAGAGGTATAAAAGCACTATTACACAACAGTACATTGGAAAGTAACTAAAAACAGAACGTGTTACATTCTAGCCCTCTCCAAATTCTGCCCCCTAAAACACAAGTAAAATGCCAGGTCAAGTGGAGGGTGTAGGGAGCATGGATTTCCTCATCAAAGGTGTATTCTGATTAAATGACTCAAGTGTCAGGAAACTTAAAAAGTCCTGCCAGAAGTTTTATCTTATCTATCCAAGGAAGCAGCAGTTCATACAGTCGATACCAGCACAGGCTTTTATTTCAGACAGAACTGGGTTGGTTTTGCAATTTTAAATAACCTCTCTAAGACTTAAATCTTCATTTAAACTCTTCTTTTACCCTGATAGTTTAAAGATACTCCCTCCAAGCTGTAACTGTACAACCTGACCACATACACTGGCCTTTCTCTTAAATCTGCTTCCCATCAGATACCTAAAGATTAAAGGAATATAAATTATGCTATTAATGCTATTGTTATTCAGTCCTAAATTCAATCTAAATTAAATGCTTTTACAGTCTCCATTAGCCAATGAAGGAGCTCCTGAACAAGAGCACAGGTACCTTAAATATATGAAAATGACAGACAGTCCTAAATAAGTGCCAGATATTTCATGTTATGCCACAATATCTATCTTTCTTTTGCTGTCTTTTGAATCAGTTCAGATAGATAAGGGAGGAATGAAACTCTAGGTTTACACACACAGAATATGAAAAAAGAGAATGGGAAATCCACAATGGAAAGGCTGCTTCTGAGGAAAGACTTCCTTAAAAACAAAAGAAAAATTACTTTTAGATTAAGAGGGGGAGGAGAGAATGGGTGTAAGATTTCTTTTGGGGGTGGTAAAAATGTTCTGAAATTAGTTAACAGTCATGATTACACAACTCTGTATATATACTAACAACCACTGAATTGTATCATTTAAAATGGGTGCACTTTATGGTATGTAAATTATATGTCAACAAAAGTGTTTTTTAGAAAAGGGAGAGAGAAGAGAAATAGAACAAACATGAGTAAGATTTACAAAAGAGCAAGCAGGGTTATCTAACAATATTCCTGATAAACTACAAGGACAAAAATATCTCTTCAAATAGCTTCTGTATGAAAAGCAAAATTATGAAGAGGGCCAAGCTGCAAACTAATTTGCTAAGGCTCTTGTACTGGAGGATCAGGAAAATGCTGCAGGCATAATTACCCTAAATTCAATAAAATATGTGGTAAAAATCTTTAAAAGTTCTTGTGACCAAGATGAGGAAACGTAACTTTATAAAACAGATGATTTTTAAGCAACAGCACCCACAAATGTATAGGTTCAACCGGGAGGGAGATGGTTATTATACCAATTACTTGAACAAAGATATTGAATTTGCAAATGATGGGCTTAAGAGGTGTATACTGTGTCATAATGCATCACAAATCACGAAAGACTGGAATATCTACCCAAAAGAATAAGGAGGAATTTAATACATATTAATGTAACAGCTGGTAAAAACTGCTTTTATGTAATGCACTTACATGTGCTCACTCTCCCTTTTTTTTTTTTTAATTTAATATAGAAGTGATTTTACTTTTGTTTTCTGAAGAATTCTTTCCTCAGTGTACCAAGATGAGGGTGATTGTTTCTCATATATTTTTTCTATTAATGCTAATAATTTGTGTAATATGTGTAATCAATTCACATAATGCTTCATTATGAATTTTAGTTGATCGAAGTCCCAATATAAGCATACTGCTTAAGTACCCATGTAGTAGAACTAGGGTAAGTGTGTGTTATAATAACGCTATTAATGCAAGTTATTAATATGAATATGTGAGAAAAGAAGTTAGGCAAAAAGGGAAGCAGGCTCAGAAAATCAAGAATTAGTCTTATGTTGGTACAATAGCTCAGAACCTAGGGCAACTGGAAGGAGGAAATGATGGAATGAAACCATGATTTTCAAATTGAAAAGAAACTAATGCTTCCCAAAGTAGGGTGGAAAGGCAAACAACGTAAAAATGGGCTGACTGGCTGGTTTGTTTGCTTGGTCATTCTGGAAACTCTGATTGATCCATTTATGTCATTGATTATTTCTGGGTTAATTCAACCCTTTATTCTTCAACACTGTCTATAAGGAGGTGGAAGAATTTCACTATAGTGCATCAAGCTCAGAGTAGACAGAAATCCTATCCTGCGATGAAGGACAGTGAGAGAGAAGAGAAAAATCGGTAACTTAATAGTGCAACTTATTTTTTATTCTTCTCAGTTGGGCACTCAGTAGTGCCCCAACTACTGATCTCCCAAATCCCAGTCTTCTTCTCCTTCATTCTGTTATTGCTCGTTCCAGGAAGAGATGAAAAGATCTCAAATCCCATACTTCCTCACTTTCCCCCAGAAGAGAGCAGGGAGAAAACAGCTGAGAAAAGACATGTTTTTCTTGCTCTCTCTCAGCAAAATAACAACATTAATAGCACAATTACAGCTAACATTCGTTGAGCATTCTGGGGAGCCAGGTACTGTGCAAAACTTCTTACATATTTTTTTCTCATTTAATTTCAAAACAATCCTATGAGGTAGGTTTCACCAATAAACAATGCAAGACTGGTATTATAATAAAAAGAAAAAATAAAAATGTGTGATAAAACAAAAGAAAATGAGAAAGTTTAAGACAGTGATTTCCTTTGATGGGAGATGAGGAGATAGGACAAAGGAGGAACAGAAGTAAGTTGGGCTATGCTGGGCGTGGTGGCTCATGCTTGTAATCCCAGCACTCTGGGAGGCTGAGGCGGGAGGATCACTTGCCGTCAGGAGTTCAAGACCAGCCTGAACAAGAGTGAGAACCCATCTCTACTAAAAATAAAAGAAATTAGCTGGGCATGGTGGGGCGCACCAGTAGTCCCAGCTACTTGGGAGGCTGAGGCAGAAGGATCCCTTGAGCTCAAGAGTTTTGAGGTTGCTGCAAGCTAGGCACTCTAGCCAGGGCAACAGAGGGCAAAAAAAAAAAGTTGAGCTGTACAGTGGGTTCGTGGGTATTCTTTTTATTAATACTAAAATATATAATCAAATGAAATAAATGAATACAATAAAATTAGGGCTATATATGGATAGTGTACAGCCTTACAGAGTTGCTATAAGGCTTAAATAAGATGTTCTGTTAAAAAGGACTCTGTAAGCTATTATTCCTTTTTGTAATTTTCATCCCCACTTCACCCTTGTTAACCTGAGAGCTGGCATTTGGTACTCAATTGCTTTGAGGTCAGACAGTAAAGACCAAAATTGTTACAGAGCCTATCTACTTCATGACTTTTCTCAAGATGATCTTATTTACTTTTATTAATAGGTAATAAAGTTGTATACAGCTAATACTACTGACTTACATCTATGCAGAGATGAATAATAAAAAGCGGGGGAAAGATGTTAAATAAGATGTTTCTGTTCAAGCAAGCAGTTAAATGGAAATATTTGTGGTAATAACAATGTTACTTTGTGTTGGGAATGCTTTAAAAATGTAACAAAAAATAAACTAATGCTCAGAACAGATATTAGTTACTCAAATAATGAATGGTTCCTAATAATCAGATGCAAACACTATAATGCTGAAAAATCCATTTGTAAACATTTTTATCTTGCTTTAAATATTAGATTTTACCTTTTGTTAAAAAACTCTAAATGTGAAGCTACTCTAGGCTTCTGAAAGAGTTTAAAAAAAAAAAAAAACTTTCCAAAAATTGGGAACTAATTGCCTTACTCTTGCATCTCTCCACTATTTCAATAAGCTGGTAAATCCCAAAGGTATGGTTTTAAGTCAGACACTCTAAAACAAAGTGCCTGGCATATCCAGCGTGCCAACATAGTTCTGCATTAAAGAGAGACAGCATTCATTTTGGTAAAAACACTTTAGGCTTGACAGTCATCATACTTGGCATCTCCACTGGAAAAATGTACTGGCTGCAGGTCCACTGGATATTTGGTTTCTACAAGATTATGGAGTCCAAGAATAACTGGTAGGTGATGCTCTGTTTTAAATTTTTTTTCTCAATTTCTAAGTTTAAGCCAATTTACTAGTCTGCTGTCACATATTTACTTATATTCATATTGCTTCCTCCAGATTGTATTCTATTATTGTTTTCCTAAAATAATCTAGTGTTCCAAGGTAATTTTAAGTAATAAACAGTTTAGGGAATAAGAAAACTAACTTAACTTCCACAGACATTTTAATATACCATACCATAGGCTGGGCACAGTGGCTCACGCCTGTAATCCTAGCAGTTTGGAAGTCCGAGACCATCCTGGGCAACTTAGTGAGACCTCATCTCTACAAAATGTGAAAAAATTAGCCAGGCATGGTGGTATGCACCTGTAGTTCCAGCTACTCAGGAGGTTGAGGCAGGAGGATCGCTTGAGCCCAAGAGTTTGGGGTTGTAGTGAGCTATGATTACACCACTGCACTCCAGACTAGGTGACAGAGTGAGACCCTGACTCAAAAAGAAAAATATATACACACATATACACATACACACACACACACACACCTCTCTCCATATACTTTTCCACTAGGTATTACTTTTCACTTAAACACTTCATAATTATTTTCTTAATAACTTCTTAGCTTAGTTATTTTCTAAATAACTTCTTACAAAGACAGAATGGAATATATATACTAGTCATCTTATTGTCATTATCTACTTTTTAATTTCTTTATGTTATTTTCTGAAGAAATTACTTATGTTTGCCTTAGAAGGAACAAAATTCTCCAGTCATAGGGGATCCACGTACCATTGAGTGAAACATTTATGACCTTATTTATAATTTTCAGAGATCTTACAAGAGTACTTCTTAAATAGAGCTTTATGAACTATGGAGTCAGGACAGAGTCGAAGAATGGTGAGGAGGGCTCAGCGCAGGGTGTTCAGAAGTCTAGGGAGATGAGGAAGGTATCTATGCAGAATTGGAGGAGGCCTGGTAAGGGGTTTCAGAGCTTAAGCAGAACGAGGAAGGCATAAAGGAGGAGCAGGTGGCAGGCAGAAGAGATATTCCAGGTGCAGAATCCAAGCAACATGACGAAAGTGTCTGTGTAGGACAGCCCAGTGTGTCAGAGCTCCTATAGGGTAAAGAATATGTCTGTGCAGGAGGAATGACTCAGCTTGGGATGTTGGAGCCCAAGGAAGTGGGATGAGGAGAGCATACACAAAAGAAGGAAGACTGATATATAGGGGGAGAGTCCAGTGCAGGAGGTTGGAACCCAAGCAGAGTGAGAATCTGCATATGGGTGGATTGTCCAGCCCAGGGAGTAAAAGCCTGAGCAGAATGAGGAGGGTATGTGCAGGATGAAGCAGGGATAGTCCAGGATAGGATGTCAGAGCCCGAGCAGGGTAAGGAGGGTGTCTATACAGGAGGCATCCAACAGAGGGTATCAGGACCTAAGTAGTAAGGAGGATATCCACATGGAAGGACTGTCGAAGGCTGGGTATCAAAGGTTACCCTGCAGGTATGAAGAATGTGCCCACTTGGGAGGAGTGGGGGAGCCCAGCACAGGGAGTTCTAATCCAAGAAGGTCCAGGAGGGCATTCATGTGAGACCATGGAGCCTGAACAGGAAAAGGAGGGCATCTATGTACAAGGGCTGCTTAGTGTGGGAAAGTCAGAGACTAACCAGGGAGAAGAGGACATTTCCACGGATGGGCAGCCCACCATGGTGTGTTGGAGTTCATATGGGGTAAGGAAGACATCCACAGGGGTCAGGGGAGCAGGAGCAAAGCGCAGCTTTAGGCAGGGTATCAAAATCCTAGCAGGAGAGGAAGACAGCAGTCTATCTGCCTAGCAGGGGTGTCCAATGTGGGAAGTAAGAACCCAAGCAGAGTGAGGAGGGTGTCCACAAGTGAGAAGGAGGACAACTCTGGGTGTCTAGAGCATCCACGTAGGTGGCAAGATGTGGGAGTTCCAGTTGGGTAATTAGGGTATTAATGTGTCAGAAAGAGGGAAGTGGTGGCAATGGAAAATTGGTTATACAAAGGGAGATTGATCAAATAAGGAAATATAGTAAGATTAAAGGAAGTCAAGTTTCTTACTGTCAAACAAGGGCATTACAAACATAGAAAGAGATAAAAGGAGAAGAAACCCTATGGTATTGCATTGCAATTGGAGATAGCGGTGTGAACTCCTAAAAGTCAGTATGTATAAATAGAAAAATTTAGACATAAATGTATAATGTATGTGTCCGTGTATACAAATATAAATATATTCCCTAACTCTGTCCTCTGAAAGGTCCTAGGAGCAGCAACACCTCAAAAGCAGGCTCGTGGCCGGGCGCGGTGGCTCACGCCTGTAATCCTAGCACTCTGGGAGGCCGAGGCGGGTGGATTGCTCAAGGTCAGGAGTTCGAGACCAGCCTGAGCGAGACCCCGTCTCTACTAAAAATAGAAAGACATTATATGGACACCTAAAAATCTATATAGAAAAAATTAGCCGGGCATAGTGGCGCATGCCTGTAGTCCCAGCTACTCGGGAGGCTGAGGCAGTAGGATCGCTTAAGCCCAGGAGTTTGAGGTTGCTGTGAGCTAAGCTGACGCCACGGCACTCACTCTAGCCTGGGCAACAAAGTGAGACTCTGTCTCAACAAAAAAAAAAAAAAAAAAAAAAAGCAGGCTCGTGAAAAATGAACACAACAAGTAGCCATATTTTGGTTTCTAAATACTATTCTCCACCAAAAGTAATCAGAGTTTCTTGGAGAAACAGGTAGTATCAGGGCTGGGACAGGAAAAGTACAAGATGAACCTGGAATGTATTGTTTTGCTAAAGGTAGGGAAGTATTCAATGAATTATGGGGACATATCAAAAGGAAAGAGAAGCCAGCTTGAAGGGGCTTCCATTGGACAAATATAAGACACTACGGACATATAAATAAAGAATAATAGTAACAGATTATAATCTACTGAAAATATAGAAACCCACACTGATATAAAACAGTAATGAATAAATTGAAAGTTTAATGAGAAATGAGATATTTATTAATATATAGTTTTAAAGTACAATGCCACAAAACACTTATTAATTACAAAAGGAGAAAAGGGGTAATTTTAAAGTGAAGAAGTCTGACAGACACCACCTAAATCAAATGATCAAAGTGAGTATCAGCAGTAATGACACAAATCAAAATTGTAAGCTACCTGATAGGACAAAAGGACACGACATCATTTCTATGACTTTCCTGCAAAAGATGCGTAATTTGAATGTAATTATGAGGAAGTATACAAACCCAAAAATAGTGACATTCTACAAAACAACTGGTTTATAATCACAGTATGAAAACCATGACAATCCAGGAAAGCCCAAGGAACTATTTCAGATTGAAGGAAACTAAAGAGACACGACAACTAAATGGACATATAATTCTAAACTGGATCCTTTTGCTATAAAGGACGTTACTGGGACAATTTGCAAAACCTGAATGGGATCTAAGGATGATGAAATGGAAAAAATGTACTGATGTTAATTGTTTTTATTTTGGTAGCTATACTGTGATTCATGTAAGATAATATCCTTATTTGTTGGAAATATTACAGTATTCAGAGGTGACAGGGCATCATGTCAGCAACTAACTCTTAAATGATTCAGAAAAAAAGAAAAAGAAAAAAGTACTTTCCACTATACTCACAATTCTTTTATAAGTTCAAGCTCATTCCAAAAAGTACACAAAGGTACATGTTTCATTAAAAATTTAATAGTTAATTACTAAGGATTCCAAAAATTCACCTGCTACTGGTATTAAATAGTTTTCCTTGTTAAAATTTCAATTTGCAAAGAAATTAATATATCAAAGGAAACAAACTTATTTCATGCCTTCATGTTTGATTATCTGGCCATCAAAAAACAATCTACATTGTTCTCCTTCCCATTTTTGCCATAGTTTCCTCTTAAAATCAATCAAACAAACAAAACCAAATACTTTGGTAGAGAAAGGCAGCAGAGTCTTGGTTAAAAAAATACATGATGAGTTAACTCTTGATCATATTTACTTGTTTGACATCTTATTTGTCACACTCACAGACTCAGTATTTTTGGCTATGCCATCTCATCTTCACTATCACCTTCAACTTGATAGAACGGTAATTAAACATTCACTCAACATTTATTTAGCTCCTTTACTGAACTGGGGACACAAATATAAAAGAAAATTACTGGCCGGGCGCGGTGGCTCACGTCTGTAATCCTAGCACTCTGGGAGGCCGAGGCGGGTGGATTGCTCGAGGTCAGGAGTTCGAGACCAGCCTGAGCAAGAGCGAGACCCCGTCTCTACTAAAAATAGAAAGAAATTATATGGCCAACTAAAAATATATAGAGGAAAAAATTAGCCGGGCATGGTGGTGCATGTCTGTAGTCCCAGCCACTCGGGAGGCTGAGGCAGGAGGATCGCTTAAGCCCAGGAGTTTGAGGTTGCTGTGAGCTAGGCTGACGCCACGGCACTCACTCTAGCCCGGGCAACAGAGTGAGACTCTGTCTCAAAAAAAAAAAAAAAAAAAAAAAAAAGAAAATTACTTTTAAGATCACAGTCCAGAGAAAATAAAATGAGTCAAGTTTAAAGTAATGTGGCATGTGTTTTAGTAAAAGTATGGAATGTTATGCAACTGGAGAAGAAGGAACCCTTAACGTTATCTGTGGAGGATCAGAGAGGGCTTCACAGAGGATTTGATACCTAAAGTCAATCTTGAATACTGGAATAAGTATTTAGCAAACAGATTTGGAAAAAGGGAGGAGAAACTATAAAAGCAAGCCTGAACAAAAAGAGTTATTTTATTTCAGTTTTTCAAGTAATTAAATTAGAACATGGGAGTTCCAAGGAATAACTCAAGATGAAGCTATTAAAGGGAGGGAGAGGCCAGATTATGAAAGTCCTTGTAATATCATGCTAAGCAGTAAGGATTTTATCCCTCAGCACATAGGGAGCCTTTGAAAGTTTCATGCAAAGAAATGATAAGCTCAGACTTATATTTGAGGAAGATCATCCTACCGGGTACATGTAGAATATATTAGGTCCTAGAGGTGGAGATAAATAAGAAGGTTTTTGCAATAATAGTTTAAGCAAGAAATACTGAAGTCCTGAACCAAGGAAGTACCAGTGAGTATGGTGAATAGGATATGAATTTAAAGATGTTTAGGAAACAGATAATTTGAATTGGATGAATGGCTGCAGAGGGACAGGGAGAGAAAAGAAATAAAAAAGAGTTCCAAGTAGTTCATAGGAATTCTGGCTTGGGAATATTGATGGAAGGTGGTACCACTTCCCATGATACAGAATATGGGAGTTAGAAGTAAATCTGGAAACATGAGAATTCAGGGGTTTTTTTTATTATTGTTTTTTAGAGACAGGATCTCACTATGCTGCCCAGACTGGTCTCCAACTCCTGGGCTCAAGCAATCCTCCTGCCTTGGCCTCCCAAAGTTCTGGGATCATAGGCATGATCTACCAAACCTGGCCTTGAGAATTCAGTTTTAAATGATAAATTTGAGGTGCTGATGGGACATCCAAATGAATACATCAACAGGAGAGAGGTCTAGCAATTCACGCTGCTGGGCACATTTCCTCCTTTACTTTTTTTAATACCAAATCTGTCCTAGAACTAGATTAATTTATTTAGAGTTATTCCTTGCTTTTAAAAATACAGACATGTAAGAAATAAAAATTAAGCTTGCTCACAATCTCACCACTAAACAATAAAAACACTAATATATTTACGCCTCCTTTCCATATTTTTCTATGTAAATTTTTAAAAAGTTGAATAATGTACATAAACTTAATATCAAACATTTCATTGAATATAACATATTAATTTCCCATATGTACCATTTCTTTGACACCCCTCAGATTGTTACACATAATCTTTATGTCTATTTCCTATTTCTCCAATTGAGTTGAAAATCCTTCATGGGCAGAAACTATGTCATGTCTTCTTTGAATAGACAATGTTTGTTGATGAAGTTACCAAAATATTAAGGAAAGCTACTGGCCAATAATTCTAAGTTATAAAATAAGCTTCAGGAAAATTTCTAATATTCCTATTATTTCAGAGACACTGCTAATAAACAAAAGAGGTAATAAATAAATATATCAGCAGTGAAGATGCAACATTGTACTTGCTATAGAATGAAATAAGAGGTTTTCTACTCTGGCTGGCGCAAAGAAGCCTCATAACCCAGCCCTTTGTGAGCTCTGGGCATTGTTCCCTCTAATCCTCTCAGCAGTTTATTCCCCAGCCTTTATTCCCCATATGCACCCAATGATCACTACTCAACTAAACACTCGAAGGAGATCCTCTACAGATCTTCCTTCTCTCCAGTACTCTGCCCTGAGAACTCTAGCCATCTTGGTATTCTAGTACTGTGCCCGGAGACTTCTAGCTCTACCACCTCAACTTAAGGAGACTGCTGGGCTCTGCATGGGTTCTCCCTTTCTGCACCATAACCTGGGAACTTTCTCCACCAGCCAGGGCACATGTAGGGCTCATCTCATTTGTTTTCTCTCTCATGGATCATTTTTCTTCATTGCCTGATGTTAAATGCAAAGAGAACAATTGTTTCATACATTTTATCTGGCTTTTTAGTTGTTTCAGGCAAGAGTGTAAATCTAGTCTCTCTGTGAATATACCTTGGCTGAAAGGAGAAGTTACTCTATTGTAATTTTAACCCCTATCAATATGTTCTTTGCTCAGAAAGGATGAAGAATTAATATTACTATGTTCTACTTGAAAACTTCTAATAGATTTGAAGAATTTTCAGATTACTTAATTTAATATTCGATAAATATTGTATGTGCCCCATGTAACAAACATTGATCCCTGGTGGTCTAGTGGTTAGGATTCAGCAAAAAAACAAAAACAAACAAAAAAAAACAACCACCAAAAAACAAAACAAAAAAACATTGGGTTAAGCCCTTTGAAGCTTACAAAAATGAGTCTTAATCTTGTACAAGTACAAAAATACTCCATACATACACAACTGTATTCTTTATACTCTAGGCACAAAGGAGAATTTAAAAAGGAATTTAAAGATACAGTAGTTCCTGCCCTCAAAGAACTGAAAATCTAGCTGGAGTAAAGATATATAAGTGTATGTGTATATATATATAATCTTATTATATATTATATTAATATAATATATCCTATATTATATTGTTTATATATACACATGTATATATATATACATACATATGTACACATAAACGTATATGAAACATTTAAAGAATAAAAATAGGCTGTACAATATTGACAATGATTATAATTAAAGACCAGAGACAGGAAGCCAGGGTTTTGAGTAATCAATAAGACTCTTTGAAAAGGTGCCATCTGAATCAGACTTAGTAATATAGCCAGCACAAACCTATCACACACTGGTCAATGGCAATAAGCAAATATAGACTCAGATACCTTCTAAAACCTAGTTTTGACTGTTCATTGCAGCAGTAATGAAAACTAGGCTATTAAAATGTATGATTATGTGGCAGTACAGCTATAAAATAACAGAGCTAATTAAATATTTGTTGAATGACAATTTATGAGTGCCTACTTTATGATCCTGCAGCTTTCTCTCTCTCCATTCTCCTCTTTCCTTACACATTTTCATCAAGATACAATGATTTTTCAAATCTTCAGCCATTACTACCTTACCTTTATTTCTTTGCAAATGCCATTGTTTCTGCCTGAAACCTCTGCCTGTGACTTTCTCACAACCTCTATCAACTGTTAATTCTTCCCATAAGCTTTTCCTGACCACTCCAAATTTTTTGTTTGTTTTCTTAGAGATGGAGTCTCACTCTGTTACTCAGGCTGGAATGCAGTGGTGTAATCAAAGCTCACGGTCACCTTGAACTCCTGGGCTCAAGCTATCCTCCTGCCTCAGCTTCCCAAGTACTAGTACTACAGGTATGAGTGACTACACCTGGCCAGTAATTTTTTTTTTTTTTGGTAGAGACAGGTTCTCATTATGTAGCCAGGCTGGTCTCAAACTCCAGGCCTCAAGCAAGATTCCACCTGGGCCTCCCAAAGTGCTGGGATTACATGCATGAGCCACCCAGTCCAGTCCATTCCAATCTTAGTTAGCTATCTCTTCTATGTATTTCCCTACCAGAATACTTACCACACATTGTTTGACAATTCCTAGTTTACTTTACACTATTTCCTCTTACACATCATGAGGGTAGTGGCTGTGTAAGTTTCATTCACACTGTCTCCTCAGCAATGACAGTACAATGTCTGACACAAATAGGCAATCATTTGATAAGTACATGAATGAAGAAGGAATATACTCTGTGGGAATATATAAAGTTGCTGACAGACCATATAAAGAAAAAGAGGCAAGCATATCAGAATGGGGAAAAAAAGCCAGGAAAGAGGCTAGAAAAAACAAGAGACAAAGGAGAGCCTGGAGAGTATAGTGTCAAAAAAAGAACAGTCTTGGGAGCAGACTGACAAAAGTGAAAATGTCTCATTTCGTTCAAGTAAGGAAGAACTTGAAAGAAAGCATTTATTTGATGTGGCAAAAGGTAATTTTTTTTAGATAGAGTCTTGCTCTGTGGCCCAGATTAGAGTGCTGTGGCATCAGCCTAGCTCACAGCAACCTCCAACTCCTGGGTTCAAGTGATCCTCCTGCCTCAGTCTCCCAAGTAGCTGGGACTACAGGTGTGAGCCAAAATGCCCGGCTAATTTTTTCTATTTTTAGTACAGATTGGGTCTCACTCTTGCTCAGGCTGGTCTTGAACTCCCGACCTCAAGCGATCCTCCCACCTTGGCCTCCCAGAGTGCTAGGATTACAAGTGTGAGCCACCGCACCAAAAGGTACTGCTTGATACTTTTGCCAAAGAAGTTATCAAGAGAGTGATGGGGACAGAAGCCAGAGGCAAAGAGTTGAAGTTTAAATGGAAGTGAGAAAGTAAATACAAGGTAAGGCATAATGCAGACTACTATTCCATAAAGTCTTTACAAAGAAAAGGAAAAAGATACTTAAGGAGACAGGGCCATAAAGGGTTTATTTTATTGTGTGGAAGAAGAAATTGCATAGGCTGTACAGTATAAGGAAAATGGCCAGTAACGAGGAAAAGCTTGAAGATCCAAGATAGAGCATACAGAAGAAGTTTAATTTTTAAAAAATGCCATCAGATTTGACAATTATGAAATCATAAGTGAATTTCCTAGAGAATGCACACTAAACAAAGGGTTAAGAGACAACTGGATAAAGAAAATGAGATTAGCATAGTAATGAATACAGGCTGAGTTTCCCAAATATGAAAATCTGAAATGTGAAATGCTCCAAAATCTAAAACTTTTTGAGTACTGACATGACACTCAAATGAAATGCTCACTGGAACATTGTGCATTTCAGATTTTTCAGTTTGGAATTTAGGTTTAATGCAAATATTCCAAAATTTTCAAAAAATCCAAAATCTGAAAGACTTCTGGTACCAAGCATTTCAGATAAGAGATATTCAACCTGTATATGCAGTTTTTCTAGAGCACTGTTATAGGATTACACTACCAAAATGAATTAGTTTTCTAATGTTCTTTTTAAGTACCAGGGCCCTTTTTGAAATTATATCAAATATAGAGGTACCTCTACAGAAATTATACTTAAAAGCAGTTTGCCTACTACTAGTATGAAGAAAACAAACACATGAAAGGGAATAATGAAAAAGGAGAGTAGGAAAACATAAAAGAAAGAAAAAGTATGTCACAGAAACAAGTCAGGAGAATGAAGCTGCCACAGAAAAGAGATTGGGAATTTCTTCCACTGACATGAGAGAAGAGGAAAAGAGAGAATGAGAAGATCAAAATAAATTTTCAAGATGAAGAGGTAAAAAAGTTGAGAAACTTCAGTGGGACAGATTTACTGTGCTCTAGAAGAGAATTCAATGATTTCCATTTGCCAGTGGCTATGCTCTAGAAGCAGATGCTTATAAGGCATTTAAGAAATCCTTCTTTACCCATTAATGTTTAAAGGACCAATTATATCATATGAAAGAATTAAGGGATTAAGACTCAGGGGATAAAAGTTTTAGTACTAGAGGCTGTCAATATTATTAAACGAATGGACATAAATTCTCATTTGGCTTGATCAGAAAGTCAAAATCATAACTATACATAGCAAATGATTAGTAGGCACTTCAAATATTATTGTAATCTCTTTTGGTGCATGAACGGGCATAAGGCAAAATGGAGAAAGTCACAAGCTTCCTTAGAAATGTCTACAATCATACAAAGCAGCTGATCCTTGCATATCAGTGGTTTATTGTTTTCAATAAATAAGAGGTAGGTAGCATGTCATAATGAAAGAGCAAAGCTGAATTGGGCTTTCATTATAGTTCCTCACTTACTTTTCGTGTGACCTTGGGCAAGTTACTTACCACAGTAAGTCTCAGTTGTCTCATTTATAATATGGTGGTAATACCTATCTACCTTATAGAATTGTGAGCACTACAAC
The DNA here is from genome assembly GCF_041146395.1 of Eulemur rufifrons. Classification (NCBI taxonomy): domain Eukaryota; kingdom Metazoa; phylum Chordata; class Mammalia; order Primates; family Lemuridae; genus Eulemur; species Eulemur rufifrons. The sequence continues at coordinate 12,801,639 of NC_091005.1, read as the reverse complement.
ACACCTAAAACTATTATTAACATATTAATTGGAGCTACTAACATAAATGAAAGCCTTAATTCCTGCCCTCAAAATCATAAGCAATGAAGAGGTGTTACTAAGATATTCCACAGGCATTATTTCTTCTATTACAATCAGGTAAATACCTCATGCTTAATTTTACTTCAAAATACACAGCTTTCCTTTCTATAGGTCTTGCACTTTCTACAGTATCTACCTGGACTGCAGAAGTGGTCCATTTAGCCTGCACAGTGTTTTAAAACATTTTGAATTAGTTGTCAATATTTGAAAATCAAATTTACATAAAAGTTCCAGACCTTTGGCTTCTCTTCATAAACCACAGGACCTGGCAACACTAAATCTATACTCCCACAAGGAAAACTGGAGCTGCCCCTTTTTAGTGTGCTCTCCAGATACCAAAAGCACCATTCGGCCAATTTCACACATCTGTATTACACTGTGCCTTGCAGGGATCTGAGTTTTCAATCCCTGCACTAGGAGTTTCAACACTGAGGTCTTTTTATAGAATGGGAGGGGAAGACAAAAGGTGAGTCTTTCCTGAAGAAATCTTGCAAGAGCTTAAAAACTGGAACAGCAAGTGGTCTCAACTTTCTTGATCATACATCCCTCTCCAGACGCAATGTAATGAGAAAGAATCTGCCTACGATAGCCAAGGCTGGTAAGTACCTATCTTTCAGAGGGTAAAATAAAGATGCAGTACAAAAACACTTCCCATTAAAAGAAAAAAGGGAATAGACTTTCAGAGAACTTAACTGTCAGGCTCTTCAAGAGTTTACTTGGTCTATTTCCTCATTTTACAGATATAAAAACTCAAGAACAGAGATCGAGAATGTGCCCAAAATCAGACAGTTGATAGCAAAATCAGAATTAGAAGTTTCTCAAAATCAAACAGTTCAATTAATATTTCCTAAGCACCAAGCTATGGGTAAGGCTCCATGCAAAACGCTATGATATAAATACATGATGTACTCTTTACAATATACTACTTTTCCATTTTCTTTATTAATATTTTTACAGAATTTTAAAGACTCCAATAAATGCCACTTTCCTTAAACAAAAAAAAACACCAAAACTCCAACTTCTTATACTCAAAAGAATTGAAAGTTGATACTCAAATACTGCTACAATATAAATATACACAGTGTACTCTTTACAATATACTACTTTTCCATTTTCTTTTTTATTAATATTTTTACAGAATTTTAAAGACTCCAATAAATGCCACTTTCCTTAAACAAACAAACAAAAAAACCCACCAAAACTCCAACTTCTTATACTCAAAAGAATTGAAAGTTGATACTCAAATACTGGTACACACATGCTTAAACATGTGAACAGCAGCACTATTTACAATAGCCAAAAGGTGGAAACAACCCAAATGTCCACCAATGGATATGGATTAATGTGTAAACAAATTGTGGTATCCATACCATGGAATAGTATTCACTTATAAAAATAAATGAAGTATTAATACATGCTACAAAGTAGATAAACCTCAAAACATTATACTAAGTGAAAGAAGCCAGACAAAAAAAAAAAAGGTCACATATTGTATGATTTCACTTATATGAAATATAATGGGTAAATCCACAGTGATAGAATACAGATTAGTGGATGCCAGGAGCTGGGGGCAGGGCAGGGGAGTCAGGCGGAGAATGGAGATGAGTACAGGATTTCCCTTCTGGGATAATGAAAATGTTTTGGATTTAGATAAATAGATAGAGGCACAACACTGTGAATTGTTTACTTTAAAATGCTTGATTTATGTAGAGTACAGCTCAATAAAAATTTTTAAAAAGATAATTCCTTATTTGAACACCAGGTGGAATATGCCACCTAATTCAATGGGATCACTCTTCGCACTAGGAAAGAAAATCCACTTGAGTACCTACTGGGGACCAAGTGCAATGCTAGACACTTTATATATACATTATATCAGCAAATCTCACCCAACCAGGAGAGAGAAATTTATCATAGTAGGGAGGAGCAGGGAGTGGGTGTGTGTTTGTGGTTCTGGTACCAAATTGTTTCAACTTGAAGCTCAACTTCACTGCTTAATACTACGTATCCCTGGACAAGTTGCTTTTAGGCTGTTTTACTCTCTGTAAAATATAAGTAATGATGCTATCTACACTTCATGTGGTTGTTTTGAAGATTAAATGTAGTAATCCAAGAATCCACTGAACCAGGCTCTTAGGAAGAATTAAACAAAAGTCAGCTATTAAAATTAATTATATAATTAAGTATAATTAATATAATATTAATGTTGCTGGAAATTTGTAACTGGTAGGTCTCTCCACCACCAAAAGCCGCTGCACACAGTAATACTGACGTGCAAATTGTTCAAATCTCAAGTTCTTTTTTTTAGAATATATATGAAGGAAACAATAATTTTAGAATTATATATATACATATATATCATAGAATCAGACCTCAATAGAAAAATGTGTTCTGTTGTAACTCCTGCAATGCATGATATGAATGAAAAACTTGAAGAGAACTTACAGGATGCCATAAGTATAAAATCAAAATCTATGAGAAAAAATTAGAAGATGGAATCAGGCCAAGCATGGTCGCTCGCACCTATAATCCCAGTACTTTGGGAGGCCAAGGCAGGAAGACTGCTTGAGGCCAAGAGTTCAAGACCAGCCTAGGCAACATAGTGAGAATCTGTCTCTACCAAAATAAAAAAAGTTAGCCAGGTATGGTGGCACATGCCTCCAGTCCTAGTACTCAAGAGGCTGAGGCAGGAGGATCACTTGATTGAGCAGAGTTCGAGGCTGCAGTGAGCTATGATTGTGCCACTGCACTCCAGCCTAGGTAACAGAATGAGACCCTATCTCTTGGGTGGGGGGAAAAAAGTAATCATAAAAGTTTCAGTGTTAGTTACAATGTTCTACTACATGAAGATTCAAATTTTAGCATTTATGATTTATTAGGTTATAAAAGTAATGGACAAAAAGGATGTATAAAGGATTTAAAGGAAGTGTAAAGGTAATATATCATTATAGAAAATTTGGAAATTCTTTGAGACAAAAATCTCACACTATTGCCTGAGCTGGTCTACAGGCACACGCCACCATGCCTGGCTAATTTTTCTATTTTTAGTAGAGATGAGGTCTCACTATGTTGCTCAGGCTGGTCTTGAACTCCTGGCCTCAAGCAGTCTTCCCGCCTTGGTCTCCCTAAGTACTGGGATTATAGGTGTGAGCCACCATGCCCAGCCTGGAAATATTTTTTTTAAGTATAAGGCAGAAAATAAAGCCACTTCAAATTCCAATTCCCACAGATCACCATTCTAACATTAGCCTATTTTCTATTGGTCTTTTTTTTTTTTTAATAAAACTGGGATCATAGTTTTATATTTGCCTTTAAAAAATTTAACATGCAATCATGGACATTTTCTTCAATCACTAAATACTCTTTGATTACATCATTTATAAGTATTTCATTTATGAAGGATTATTAAACAAAAGATGATAATTGAGATTTCTCTACTTTCCCTTTACCTAGAAAAGGAAAATAACATTAAACTGCACCATGAAGGATTTTAATTAGCTCAACAAAATTTTTAAAAATCATTTCATCTCAGTTACAAAATTCTCTCAATGAAAAAAAGTCTTATGCTTTAAATGTTCTTTATTTAATGGATTGGAAAGCTGATACTTAAACTCATACAACTAAAGGAAGTTGCACAGCAAGGATTTTAATCCAGATCTGTTCTGACTCCAAAGCTTATGCACTTAACCACAACACTATATAGATTATAGGATGATCTGGGTGTAGAATATAGCAGTAGAAGAAATTTAGAAACAAAAGACAAATTTAAGTACTTAGAATGATGCTCATCATTATAGAAGACTCTACATAAGTATTGGCTATTATTATTCACAGGAAATTACTATGAAGAAAAAATGGTTTGTGCTATGTTCTTTACAATGATGTATAATAAAGGTTAAAATATAAAATAAAAATAATGATTCATCACCAAAGGATTGGCTGATTAAGTAAATTTTGTTATTTAAACAATATAATGCTTTACAACTATTCCAAATTATAATAGATCTGTATATTTAGTAAATCAGTAAGCAGATAAAACATGCATTATATAATCCCATTTATGCAGAAAATTGTAAGCAGATGTACATACATACAGAGATGTCTGAAAGAATGACCAACATATTAACAGTGGTCATATCTAAATACGGCAGCATTGCATATGATATGTCTTTGTTTTGTACTTTTCCATATTTTTTTAAAAAACACATAAATGTGTGTTATATGTATATTTTTAATTGTAATAGATTAAACATAAAACAGCAGTAGCAAGGAAAAGTAGTACAAAATGAAAAAGACCAATGGGGAATAACTTCAAGGAAAAGATGAAACTTGAGTTTGTATCTTAAAGAATTCCTTTACACCACCCCTATTATTAATATTTTTCTATCATATTCATCCTGTTAATCATGCCCAATCCTGAAAGACCTTAATGACCCATCTTCAATATTCCTGTACAAAACAGCTTCTAAATTTTGATGGAGAAAATAAAAACATGCAGACTAGTACCAGTATGAATTCATGATATTCCTCAAAGTAGCTAAGGATCCTTTTGTTAAAAAGTATTTATCGGCCAGGCGCGGTGGCTCACGCCTGTAATCCTAGCACTCTGGGAGGCCGAGGCGGGTGGATCACTCGAGGTCAGGAGTTCGAGACCAGCCTGAGCAAGAGCGAGACCCCGTCTCTACTAAAAATAGAAATTATATGGACAACTAAAATATATACACACAAAAAATTAGCCGGGCATGGTGGCGCATGCCTGTAGTCCCAGCTACTCGGGAGGCTGAGGCAGTAGGATCGCTTAAGCCCAGGAGTTTGAGGTTGCTGTGAGCTAGGCTGACGCCATGGCACTCACTCTAGCCAGGGCAACAGAGTGAGACTCTGTCTCAAAAAAAAAAAAAAAAAAAAGTATTTATCATCAGCTTTATTCCCTAATTCCTCACAAATATTCTCTTGAGAACACTAACCTGTATCTACCATTCTTGGCAAATGATCATTCATCTCCACAGAGAAAACAGGCTATAGAGTATGAATTTCCCATACCTCCTTTCCCAGATACAAATTATCCTTACCTCTGGTCCCTTTGGGCTCAAAAAGAGAAGCAACCCTGTATTAGGTCCCTTTTTCTTCATTGCTTCTCCAAAACTTTCTTCTATTAATTACTCCTGTCCTTTATCTTCAACTCCCTCATTCCACAAAGGAGTCCTATTTCTATTTGTATCTCTTTCTAGCTTCCACATCCCCCTGCCCTTCTTTCCTTTCACAACCACCCTTCGTACAGCAAAAGTTTTCTTCCTAGCTGCCTCCACTTCCTTCATTCACATTTATTACCCAACCAGCTACTACTTGGCTTCTGTTCCCACCACTCCATTCAAATTTCTCAGTTACCAGTAAACTCCTAGTTGATTTATTTCCAACTTCAGACACGAACGACTGCTCCTGCTTTCAGGAAACTCCTCTCTCTACTACCTTCTGTTTCTTTTCTTCCTTCGTTGGTTTTTCTTTAGTCTACTCCTCTCTTCATGCCCCTTAAATATTTTGTTTATTCTTAGAGAAATAAATTCTCAACCTACTTCTTTCTCATTCTTCTCTCCTGATCCAGAATTCCACCACTTCTTACTACCTCCATTACTACCATCCTGATCTAATTGTTTCACCTGGACTTCTTCAATTGCCTCCTAATTTATCTCCTTTTTACTCTTACAGTTTATTATCTACACTGTAGTCAGAATAATCCATTTAAAGCCTAATTCAGAAGATATCACTCCTCAGCACCCATCTCAGCATAACACTGAAAGTCCTTACATGATCTTGCACCCTAGTAATCTCTCTAACATTAGCTCCTACAACTCTCCTCCTTACCTATTCTGCTCCAGCTATTCTGGCCTCCTTGCTATTTCTTGAATATGCCAAGCACCTTCGCAACCTCAAGATCTCTTTACTTGCCGTTCCTTCATCTGGAAAACTCGTTCCCCAGATATCTCCATTGCTTACTCCTTCACTTCAAGCCTCTGTCCAAATGAGGCACCGCTCAAGGAACCACAACGATAATGCTTTACAAAATAGCATCCTCTATCACTTTCTTATCCCCACTAATCCTGCTTTATTTTTTTTCACTCTCTGACATTTTTTATTGAGAAATAATTTGCAAAACATAAAGTTTACCTTTTAAAGTGTACAAATCAGTGGATTTTAGTATATTCACAAACTTGTGTAGTCATCAATACTAATTCCAGGACATTTTCATCACCCCCAAAAGAAAATCCATCCCCATTAGAAATCATTCTCCACTCCCCCAACCTCGAATCCCCAGCAACCACTAATTTACTTTCTCAGTAAATTTGCCTATTCTCACTCCCTGACTTTTTTTTTTTTTTTTTTTTTTTGAGATGGAGTCTCACTCTGTCACCCAGGCCGGAGTGCAGTGGAGTGATTATAGCTCACTGCAACCTCCAACTCCTAGCTTCAAGTGATCCTCCCACTTTAGTCTCCTGAGTAGCTGGGACTATAGGCATGTTTGCCACCACAATGGGCTAATGTAAAGAAATTTTTTTTTTTTTTTAGAGAAAAGGTCTCACTGTGTTGCCCAAGATCATCTCAAACATCTGGCCTCAAACACCTCAGCCTTCCAAAGTGCTGGGATTACAGGCGTGAGCTGCCACAGCTGGCCAACATTTTATAATTATTTGTTTATTGTCTGTTTCTAACCACCAGAGAATATAAACTGGCAAGGGCAGGGACTTTATTTTCTTTACTTTTGTATCGCCAGCACCTAGATTAGTGCTTTGTGCATAGTAGATGCTCAGTACCCCACAAGCATCTCAATTTCATCATACCCCAAACTGAACTCATTATCTTCTGCTGCTTTATTTTTAGCATGAAACAATTATTTTAAAGTAGCAATTACTAAACCATAATGAAATTATGTGCCTGTCTACCCTATTAACAATGGTGAGCCTTTTTATACTTTGAGCACTGGAAACAAAATACATATTGAATAAACGGTTACCTTCCCAAATTTCTTAATATTCAGTGTATTAATGACTTAAACATATGGATAAAAGTTAAACCAGGCCGGGCGCAGTGGCTCACACCTGTAATCCTAGCACTCTGGGAGGCCGAAGTGGGTGGATCGCTCGAGGTCAAGAGTTCGAGACCAGCCTGAGCAAGAGCGAGACCCTCCCCCCCCCCCGCCCCCGTCTCTACTAAAAATAGAAAGAAATTATCTGGCCAACTAAAAATATATAGAGAAAAAAATAGCTGGGCATGGTGGCACATGCCTGTAGTCCCAGCTACTCGGGAGGCTGAGGCAGTAGGATCGCTTAAGCCCAGGAGTTTGAGGTTGCTGTGAGCTAGGCTCACGCCACGGCACTCACTCTAGCCTGGGCAACAAAGCGAGACTCTGTTTAAAAAAAAAAAAAGTTAAACCAATAATTACCATTATAGCAACAAATCTCAACTTCCACACCTCCATACCTACTCTTCCCCTGACTTTTCCCTAATACCTTCTTCTCTAGACAACAGAAGTTATTAAGTTCTAGCAAGGGTAAGCCTCACTCATTATCTACCCTTTATTTATTTTAGGTCCAAGACCCTCTTTAGAATTCTCTGGAGAAAAGTTAACCACAACAAGCCAGAGTAGAGAAGTTAGGCTAGGACCGGTAGCAAAAGAATCAGATAGCCAATACTGATCTCCAAGGTTCACCATAATTATAGTGTGCATTGTTATCTGTTTTCAACTTTTAGGATCATGTGTCCTTTACTGTGCACAAAAAACAAAGGTATATGTAATAACTATATAAAATATCATTTGTTGGCTATATTTCTAACACATTTATTCACCTTCTTGTGATTCTTGCAGTCCTCTTTTCCCCATCCCTGCTGTCACTAATTCAAGCCCTTATCCTATCCACTTTGGTTTATCACATCTTTCACAGATACATTTTTCCTTCCCTTACCCTCCCCTTCCCTGATCTCTAGCCCTATAATCTGGCCATACTGAATTTTGTTCAATTCTTCAACACACCAAGCTCTCACTTATCTCCAAATCTTCCAACATGATATTCTGACCTCTACGTGAGACACTCCTCCTCCAACACTGCCCTTTCATCTTTACATGACTAATTTTTATGATTTCAGGACGGAGTTTGGATGCCACCTCCTATCAAAAGCCCTTCCTGATCACTTAGCACATAGGCATCCTTCTTATTTCCCACCTCATCAATCTGTACTTCGCTTTTCACAGCACCTACCATCCTGTTTTTTAACTGATTATTTATTAGTCTGTCCCCTAAACTAGAAGGTAACTTCAGTTAGGGAAGGAATCACATTTACATCTTTTACCATTATATCTGTAGACACTCAGCAAATAGACTATCTTGGCTGCAATTAGAGTAAAAAGAAGGGACTGAAGTCAGAATACTTTATTTTCTTTTTAAAGAAAACCTAACTCTACCATTGACTAACAGTGTCAAATTGGGCAAGTCAGTTCATTTGGGATTTGAACTTTATTACCAATAACATGTGGGTGATAACTGTACCTCCTAGGTATCAAAAAGATTAAATAACGTATGTTGAAGTTCTCTACAAAACTGTGAGCAAAGCATAGAATGCTAGTGTACTATCTACTTGCCCACTCTCCTATAATCTAATCTTACCTGTTGTTTATCATAAATTGTAAGTCAGCCTATTGAAGTCAAAAGTAAATTTTCTCAAAATGAAATCAACTTATCCAGTTTCACTTTCTGCAGTTTCAATTACCACAGTCAACCACGGGTAAATTCCAGATTTAAACAACTCATAAGTTTTAAATTGCATGCCATTCTGAATAGAGTGATATCTCCTGCCACCCCAGGGCAGTCTAGATCCATCCTGCCCGGTCATGAATCGTCCCTTTGTCCTGTGTATCCAAGCTGTATACGCTACCCACACTTTAGTCAGTAGCTATTTGGGTTATCAGATCGAATGATGTATCTCAGTGTTTGTGTTCAAGTAACCCTATTTTACTTAATATACAGTGACACTGGCAATTTGGATATGTCAAAGAGAAGCTCCCTTTAAGTGAAAAGGTGAAAGTTCTTGTCTTAAAAAGGAAAGAAAAAAATGTACGCTGAGGTTGCTAAGATGTACAATAAGAAATGAATCTTTCTTCTGTGAAATTGTGAAGAAGAAAAAAGAAATTCCTGCTGGTTTTGTTGTCACATCTCAAACTGCAAAATTTACAGCCAGTGTGTGATAAGTGCTTAGTTAAGATGAAAAAGGCATTAAATGTGTGGGTGGAAGACATGAACGGAAAACACGTTCCAACTGATGGCAACATGCTGCACCAGAAGACTTCAGCAAGGGATCCTCTGAAATGAGTGACGACAGCCATTTACCACAAGTAAGGGGTGGTTACACCAATTCAGGAATAGGGAAGGTGAACAGTAGCCTAATGCTACGTTATGATGCCTATGTCATTCACCTCACTGCATCTTATCATGTAGGCATTGTATCATCTCACATCATCACAAGAAGAAGGGTGAATTCAGTACAATAAGATATTTTGAGAGAGACCGCATTCATATAACTTTTATTACAGCATATTATAATTGTTGTATGTATTATCAGCTATTGTTGTTAATCTCCTACTGTGCCTAATTTATAAATTAAATTTTATCATATGTATGTATGTATAGGAAAAAACATACATGTTCCACATAACTTTTAGTCAACAATAGACCATATATATGATGGTAGTTTCATAAGATTATAATGGAGCATATATAGAAATCTGATATATGGCACCTAGTATTGGCACTGCAGATCAAGTAGGAGGAAATGACTGATATTCAGTAATGGTACCGGGATATTTGGTTTTCCATATGAAAAATATATTTAGGCTGGGTGTAGTAGCTCACACCTGTAATTCCAGCTCTTTAGGAGGCTGAGGAGGGAGGATTGCTTCAGGTCAGAGTTTGACAGCAGTCTGGGCAACACAGTAAGACCCCTATATCTCTACAAAAAATATTAATTCAAAAATTAGCCAGGTGTAGTGGTGCACACCTGTAGTCCCAGTCACTGGGGAGGCTGAGGCAGGAGGATCACTTGAGCTCCGCAGTTCAGGCTGCAATGAGCTATGACTGCACCACTGCACTCCAGCTGGGCGACAGAGTGACGCTCTGTCTCAAAAACAAACAAACAAATATATATATGTTAATTATAAATAGAATTATTTAACATATTTTTGAGAGAGTCTCAAAATTATAAATATAATTAATTACAATGTATTATAATTCTAAATCTGTAATTAATCATACAAGTTATAACTGATTACATATTATAAATTAAAATTAATATACAACAGTGGTCCCATAAGATTATAATGGAGCTGAAAAATTCCTATCTCCTAGTGAGGTAGTACCACAATGATACACAAATATCATTACCATTGTGTTGCAACTACCTACAGAATTCAGTACAGTAACACACTGCTCAGGTTTGTAGCCTAAGAGCAATAGGCTATACCATATAGCCTAGGTGTGTAGGAGGCTATATCATCTAGGTTCGTGTAAGTATACTCTATGATGCTGGTAAGATGAAATCGCCCTCAGAATGTATCCCTGTTGTTAAGCAATGCATGACTACATATACAGGGTTTGGTACTATCCTCAGTTTCAGGCATCCACTAGAGGGTCTTGGAACATATGCCCATTGGATAAGGGAAGACTACTGTATACTAGAAACAGAATAGTCCAATTCCAGCTCTTAGCAGTTTCAACTAACAAGTAGCAGATTTTCCTGAACCTATTAAAAAATAGTCAAGTGCTAACAGGTTAATGAACAACCAGTGTGTGTGGGAGCGTAAATTCAGCCCATTAATAGCTACAAGCTGAAAATGGCATCTGGGGAAAAAATGGTTCTATAATAATATGAAAATGGGTTAAAATACAAACTTTATATTCAAGAATTCTGATAAGCTTGTAGTCTTATCCTGCACACAAAATGGCATATTTTCTTCTAATAGTAAACTCAAAAATCATTTTATCATTTTTCCTCCTTCAATTTAATTTGCTTCCTTTTCCTCTCCCCATCCTACACACCAATCAGTTTTAGGATTCCAGTCCTTTTACATGTATTCTCAAAATTACATTGTTAAAAATGTAACTGTGCTGCAATACCAGAAGTAAATTAAAGTTATTCACTTGGCAAATGCCATTTCATTTCAGTTTCTGCTTTAGATGTTTCACTGTAACATCTAGAAAGAAAAACTCAGCAAAAATCACTGACCAGTAAAAAAAAAAATTCTACAATTTGTTGGTTAATTCCTGTATTCATATTTAGTAAGAGTGTGTACATATATAAAAATATAAAATTTTCTATTTTTAAATATATAAAATATTCAAAACACATCACAAACCTAAAATGAATAAAATTAGCTTATTCATTTTTGGCACTAATGTAAACAACTGGGAAAATATGTACTTAAATGGGGCATTTTCATGATTCTTAACAAAAAAAAAATAAAATTGCTAATCATTTTGAATTTTAAAAAGGATTAAATTTCTAAATTATCCAGACAGGAACCATGCTTATATTCATGTCTCTTTGCTCAACTTCAAACTCCCAAGCATAAGCCCTACTATACTCTATTCACAATTTTCAGAAATTAATCTAAAGGAACATTTTAAAGAAATCAATAACTGAATAGTATAGGTAGATTAGCACAGTTAATTCAGCTTTAGGTGAATTAGCTTTATGAATTCATCACACATTATGCTAGAATTAAGACACAGTGCTGTGAGAAGACACTTAAGATAATTTTACCACAAGTACCTCAGCAAACATCTAACACTGAGGTTGACAAAGAGGTAGCCTTGCACAACTTATGAAATTATTGACAACTAAAATTTATTTATATCAATGATATATTCTTTAGAAAAGATAGAACCATAGAATTTCAAAAATTTCAAGTAATAAATTAACCTTTTATATTTCAATAGCTGAAGACTTTCAGATTTTGTAATATATTGATCAAACATATTTGCCTGTAAAGGATATATCTACGTCCCTTAATTCTATACCAAAGTATTAATATCTTTTTATCTTTTTAATTAGAATGTGTTTTTAAGCAGGCTAAAATGAGGGGAATGATCAAAAGATGATAAAACTGTCAACTTCATAAATATTAATGCCCCTTAAAACTTTACATTGGTAACATAAAAAACAAAAACTCTGCTTTAATCTCAATCCTGTAATTCATAATCCTATAAACTAGTTAAGATTTGTGATCTCCAGATTTTGAAATGATCACAAGCTTATAGATACTATAATAATTTTGGCCAAAAACATAATCAGTGACAACTAAGTTTCACACATCATCTATAGGAAAACAATTATCATTTTCCTTTTTAGGATTAAAGCATATAAAGTAGAACAGGAAAATAATATATAAAAACATTAATAAAGTATATTTTCACAGTCTCCTCTTTTTTATAAGCATAATAAACTATAATTTTATTATAATCTGAAAAAAACTGCTTTCAATTTGCAAAAATTTTCTATTAAAAATATCTTGAGGGGGCCGGGCGCCGTGGCTCACGCCTGTAATCCTAGCACTCTGGGAGGCCGAGGTGGGCGGATCGTTTGAGCTCAGGAGTTCGTGACCAGCCTGAGCAAGAGCGAGACTCCATCTCTACTAAAAATAGAAAGAAATTATATGGCCAACTAAAAATATATATAGAAAAAATTAGCCGGGCATGGTGGTGCATGCCTGTAGTCCCAGCTACTCGGGAGGCTGAGACAGGAGGATCCCTTGAGCTCAGGAGTTTGAGGTTGCTGTGAGCTAGGCTGACGCCACGGCACTCAGTCTAGCCTGGGCAACAAAGTGAGACTCTGTCTCAAAAAAAAAAAAAAAAAAAAATATCTTGAGGGGTCAGGCATGGTGGCTCACGCCTGTAATCCGAGCACTCTGGGAGGCCAAGGTGGGTGGATCATTTGAGCTCAGGAGCTCGAGACCAGCCTGAGCAAGAGCGAGACCCTGTCTCTACTAAAAATAGAAATAAATTAGCTGGACAACTAAAAATATATAGAAAAAATGAGCCGGGCATGGTAGCGCATGCCTGTAGTCCCAGCTACTCAGGAGGCTGAGGCAAGACTGCTTGAGCCCAGGACTTTGAGGTTGCAGTGAGCCAGGCTGATGCTAGCCTGGGCAACACAGTGAGACTCTGTCTTGGAAACAAACAAAAACAAAATATCTTGAAGACCCAAAAAGAATGACTTCTCCTAAAAAATCAACTTCATATAAATATTCAACTTTTCCTTAAGATATGCAGAACAAGTCAGAGATTCACATTTAAATAATGTTTAAAGGCACTAGCATAATGTAAAAAAATATTTCATAGAAATTTCATGACCTTGTCAAATAAAGAGGAAATGAGAATAAAAGGATAAAAAGAAATATAACAAAATGTAAAAATGATGATTATAGGTTTCCTAACTACAAATTCTACACGTTTCCCCCTACTACACAGTTTCCACTGCAAATCAGACACAACAAGAAGTAATTTTTCCATTGTAGCCAGCCTGGAACCAACTATATCTAAGCTTTTCCGCTTCATCTTCATCCTCAGAATAAGAAAACTGAGCCTTAAAAACCAGACACCCTAGATTGTACAATCTTTAGTAAAGAGATGGCTGTTGGTATTAGCTGCTCTTGCCCTGGCACAAATTTTTGTTTTCAGCCCAAAGAAACTTTGGCACTGTTTTTCTTCCTACAATCAAAAAAAATCAAGAAACTACCCAAAGGAAAATGGCCACAAACACAGAATGACAAAAAGATCAACATTTGATGTTTATTCCGCTTTATTTAAAATATATTTTCTACTTTTTCTTTGGCTCTAATGATCTTAGAACAGTTTTCATGGAAGACAATTTTTCCATGGACCAGGGAGGGGAGGGAGATGATTTGGGGATGATTCAAGCGCATTACATGTATTATATACTTTATTTCTATTATTATTACACTGTAATATATAATGAAATAATTATACAACTCACCATAGGTTGTGTACTCTTGTTTTAGAATAAAAGTATCTTTTTAACCCTTCCAAAACAAAAATGACACTTAGAAACTATATTCTAACAATCATAATACCAACTTATATGGTTTATGCTAGGCAAAATTTTCAGCTCTTTACTTATATTAACTCATTTAATTCTCACAATCCTAAGATGTAGACTCTATTATCAACTGCATTTTACAGATGAGGAAACTGAGGCACAGAGAGGTCAATTAACTTACCTAAGCTGTCACACAGTAAATGAACAAAAGAGTCAGAATATGAACCTAGGCAGTCTTGCTCCAAGGTCCACACCCTTAACAACTACACACACCGCCCTCTCCATGTTAACATATCATCATGGGAGAGAATATGGTGAATAAACAGGTAAGAAGAAACTTTTTTTCAAATTGCCTTAATATTAATATTTTTACATTTTATATGACCAGAGCACAAAAATACTGCTGTTGAACAAAAACACCAGCCCCACAAACTGGGATGTTAAGTGTTCCTACGTGGTTGGGCATTAGACCTTGGAACTGGAGCTGCTCTAAAGCAAAGAATAGGGTCCCCTAACATAACTTCTGTGTGACCCTCATTTCAATGAAGAGACTGAATGGGGCAATAGAGAGCAATTACGTAAGCACATTTTACAGAACTCACCATTGAGGCAACGAGAGACTCAATGTCTTTTCATCCATGGCCCAAAGGTAGCCATTTATAAAATATGTTCAGCAAAACTAAAAAATGATTACATGGGACAAGTCTTCTTATCCTGAACAACCAAACTGTGAAGCTAAGGGGGTAAAAAAGACAGAAAAAGATAAAGAACACAACCTGAAATTTATATAACACCAAATTTAAAACATAATTTGGTTTAAACCACCTTTAGAACTTATTTGCTCCCTACAATCAACTAGGCTGAGACAAAGTAACTGTGAATGACAATTTTCCATTATTTACAAATTGAAATTCAATTAAGTTTATTTTAACAATATAAAGAAAGAGAACTGCTCTGTATTATAAAACACCTCTATTCGAAAAATCCTGAACTTTGACTAATGTAGTTTTTTAATAACATTATAAATACTCAAATCTAAAATTATTAGGAGACCACTTTGTTACATACCATAGCAAAATTGCCTTGAAACAAGATCTGTCAATTTACTGATTCATTGATTCATTCTCAATACTAGCTTTTAGTCACCTGGTGCTTAGCACTCATTAAAATCTGTACTGAGAAGACCTACAAATGCCAAAGTAAAGAGTTCTTTAGATGTCTGGGGTGGAAGACAAAATATACAGAGAGGGAATAGGGGAAACAAAGTTGTAAGGAACTTATAATTCAAGAAAAATAATTTCCTGCTGTTTAGGAAAAAAAATGAAGCCTTCTTTTTTTTTTAATTCCTGGGTTTGGAATTCAACAGCCTTAACTTGAAGACTCAAAGTGATGTGAATCATCCTGAGGTAAACTTCTGCAACCTGAAGTTTCTATTCGACCTTAGCTAAATACAAAAATTAGGGATTTTTTTTTCACTCTGTCTATTCCTAACTTTTTTAACTGCTAAAACTTTTTTTACCCTCTTATTTTTAATTTTTATCAAATTTTATCCTTTGAGTCGAGGTTTTATCGACATTTAAAGATTTTAGCAATCAAAATGTGATGTGCTTTGTCTTAGTACATAATGCATCCACAACTGGATGGCTAAAATGGTATTTTTCTCATAGGACACACCATCCAGTTCCTTTATGAAGGAAATCCATGATCTCTGAAATATGCAGTTAATGGACAAGTTAGATGAACAATATGTTACTAAAAAGGAAGTAGGAAAAGGGGTGAGTCCTACACTGAGAAGAACACTCCATGTTAATGCTCTTTCTTTGTTCCAAAACTAGACAGTAGTAAATATTCAAATAGCTCTACATAGAAGAGGGCCTAGAATCTTTTTTTCACCAACGTCTCTGTAATTTGGCATTTCCAAATGGAGGACTCTCTTTTCTAGGCAATATTATAGATTCCAATCTAAAATGATTTTTCCAAAACAATTTCTCTCTCATAGTTCACTTTTTCCATTTCATTTCACTCATACAATAAAGGACTGCTAAATTTTACTTCTATTTTTTATTTTTTTCTATTTATTTGTTTATTTATTTATTTTTTGAGACAGGGTCTTGCTCTGTTGCCCAAGTTAGAGTGCAGTGGCTCCATCATAAGCTCACTGCAATCTCCAACTCCTGGGCTCAAGAGATCCTCCTGCCTCAACCTCCCAAGTAGCTGGGACTAAAGGTGTGTGCCAACACACTCAGCTAATTTTTCTATTTTTGGTAGAGATGGGGGTCTTGCTGTGTTGCTCAGGCTGGTCTCAAACTCCTGGCCTCCAGTGATCCTTCCACCTCAGCCTCCCAAAGTGCCAGATTATAGGCATGAGCCCCTGTGCCTGGCCTCATTTCTAAATATATTTCATTAGGGAGATTCTAAAACACATTTTGCCTGTATGCTGGCTGATAGCTGACGTTTCTGATAAGTGGCCTAGCAAGTTGAAGAAGTACTTCCTAGTATAGACAAATAAGAAAACAGCACACTTCTAAATTTAAAGGGAAATGCACTTTTAGGTTTATGTAAAAATCAGTAAACAATTACGTGTGGTGAGAACACAGTTACTCAGTAGCTATCTTTCTGGCTCTAGGTTACCTTTCTATTTGTAGGATTAGCAATCATCTGTCTTCTGAAGCTTGCCACCCTAAGCTGACCATCATAATTTCACCAAATGAGTATAGGCAACCCTGATTAGAGACCTCATCTTAAGTATTATTAGGAGTAAGTTGGTTCCTAAATTAAGGGGAAATATTAAGCTTATAGGCCAGTCAGGTTATCCAACAGGAAATTATTACTTGGTAAAAGCACAAGTCATTTTATAAGAATTACTGTAAATTACCAAAGTGCCTAATTTAAATTTAACACACAGTTTATTCATTCATAAAATCTACTTGTGTACAGCTAATATGCATTTTACCAGTAAACAAACAAGTAAATAGGTTAAGATTAATTTAACTTTAATAAACAGTCACATTCCTTTTCTCTCATTCTCAAACTTAAAAGTTCAGCTGTGGCAATAATCTAAGAAAATGTTATAATATTATAATAGTAGTTGAGGAACATAAGTGAAATTAAAGATTTCACTTTAATTAAGTGAAATTAAGCACTTCAATGTTCACACAAAACAAATACTAAACTACCTAACAGTGCCTCTTAACCAGGCCTTCTGATGAATATAATTATCCCTAGATTTAATCTAGCAGTTATCCAGGGTCCTCATTAACCCCTACCAATGTCTAATTAATAATACAAATACAAAGAGAACACCTTCTTGAGACTTAGTAGGGTTTCTAGTTTCCATAACTACAGAAGTACATCTCACTTCACTAATGCAGCTTTTCTTCTTCCTGGCTCATTGCCACAATTCTGTGACATTTATTGGAAAACTGCAATCCTCTTGGTACTATTAAATATAAACATTTGCTTTCCAGAAATCAACAAAATGAATCAACCACGCATATTAATAGTCAAAAAATTTTCCAATCTAAACGAGGTTAATATGTCTACTTCATGAATTTTCACAGTCATTTGTAGTCTAGTCTGCCTTGTCAAAATTTAGTTTTTGAGTATCAAAAATGTAGCACAGTTAGTAGTATTTAGGTCATCCCATTTATATTTAAAGCTAAAGATTTTGGGTTCCATATAGAAAGTAATAGAAATTCACATTCTATGAAAACAGAAGAAAAAAACCCCATAAATGACAACTAAAATATTATACTCCATTAAATGCAAAAATGAAAACAGTCTTTCTACATGCCATCACATAATTACCTGTCTCATTAACTATACAAACAAAAGTTGGTATATCTCACTCTTAAAATTAGGGGTTTCTTTATGAATAATTTTTTAAATTGTGGTAAAATATACATAAAATTTACCATTTTAACCATTCTTAAGTGCACAATTCATTAGCATTAAGAACATGCACAATGTTGTGCAACCATTGCCATTATTCATTTCCAGAACTTTTTCATTACTCCAAACAGAAACTCTATACCCATTAAACTATAGCTCCCTATTCCTCCCCTCCCGACAGTCCCTGGTAACCAATATTCTCTTTTCTATCTCTGTGTGTATCTCTATAAATAGATACATACAATATTAGTCCTTTCCTGGCTTTGCATAAGTTTTCAAGGTTCATCCATGTGGCATAGATCAGAATTTCAATCCTTTTTCTTTTTCTTTTTTTTTTTTTTTGACACAGAGTCTCACTCTGTCACCCTGGCTAGAGTGCAGTGGTATCTTTGTAGCTCACAGCAACCTCAAACTCCTGGGCTCAAGCGATCCTCCTCCCTCAGCCTCCTGAGTAGCTGAGACTACAGGCATGCACCACCACACCTGGCTAATTTTTTCCATTTTTAGTAGAGACAGGATCTTGCTCTTGTTCAGGCTGGTCTTGAACTCCTGGTCTCAAGTGATCCTCCTGCCTCAGCCTCCAAGAATGTTAGAATTACAGGCATGAGCAACAGCACCCAGCTTCAATCCTTTTTTTTCTTTTTCTTTTTTTTTTTTTTTTTGAGACAGGTTCTCACTCTGTCACCCAGACTGGAGCACAGTAGCTCGATCATAGCTCAGTGTAACTTCCAACTCCTGGGCTCAAGTGATCCTCTTGCCTCAGCCTCCTAAGTAGTTGGGACTACAGGTGCACACCACCACACCTGACAAATTTTTTTTTTCATAGAGATGGGTCTCACTATGTTGCCCAGGTTGGTCTCAAACTCCTGGCCTCAAGCAATCCTCCTACCTCAACATCCCAAGGTGCTGGGATTATAGGTGTGAACCACCACATCCAGCCTCATTCATTTTTAAGGGTGAATAATATTTCATTGTACATGTATGTACTTTGTTTACCCATTAATCTGATCATGGACACTTGGGTTGTTTCCATCGTTTGGCTACTGTGAATAATGCTGCTAGGAACATTAGTGTACAAGTATCTGTTTGAGTCCCTGCTTTCAATTCTTTAGGATGTATACCTATGAGTTGAATTGTTGAATCATATGATAAGTCCATGTTTAACCTTTTTTGAGGAACCAACTGTTTTTCACAGCAGCTGTACCATTTACATCCTCACTAGAAATACATAAGGAAAGCTACTTTTATTAGAGACAATTCTATGCAATAAAAAATGAAGTATATAAATTCGATTGTTTTGAAAGCAATTGTCTGTTTAAATTCTTCCTACACATTTAATGTGTGTGCATGTATATATATATTTATGAGTATTCACATACAACTTTATTGAGATATAATTCATATTATCACACAGTTCAACTATTTAAAGTATATAATTCAATGGCTTTCAGAATAGTCAGAGTTGTGTGGCCATCACCATAATAAATTTTAGAACATTACCCCAGAAAGAATCCTATACCCTTTAACTATCATCCTCCTGCTCCCCATTCTCACCCCCTGGGAACCACTAATCTACTCTCCGCCTCTACAGATTTGCCTATTTTGTATATTTCATATAAATAGTATTATACGACATGTGTATACTACTTTTGTGATTCACATGTTTTCAAGGTCCATCCTTGTTGTAGTGTGTATCAGTACTTCATTCCTTTTCATGGCCAAATTAATATTCCATTATATAGACAGTCCACATTTTGTTTATCCATCCATTGATCAGTTGATTTGGGATGTTTCCACACTTTGGCTTTTATGAATAATGCTGCTATGAACATTCACATACAAGTTTTTATGTAGATATATGTTTTCATTTCTCTTGGGTAGATATCTACAAGTGGAATTCCTGGATGATGTGGTAACTCTTTAACTTTTGTTTTTTTTTATAGAGACGGGTCTCACTCTCAGCTCAGGCTGGTCTCGAACTCCTGAGCTCAAACAATCCACCCACCTCGGCCTCCCAGAGTGCTAGGATAAAACCTTTATATGTTTAGCAATATTTATGAAAACTGTTGAAGTCAATATGTTCTTAAATATAAGTTAAACAAATATGTTTAAAAGAACAAGTAGTATATTGCTGCCATAAATATATAAAAACAGTTGTTTTAATCAATAAAATGTAGTAGTCAGATATATTCATACTGTGTTTAGTCATCTAAATGCTTCTCTCATTTAAATGACACATTTTTATTTAAAAAGGATCAGTTCCTGTGCTCAAGAATATCAATCATAGGACTAAAATGACCCAAGGTATCTCTTCTGGACTTAAGAATCTCATGATTAAAAAACATAATTAAATTCATAACAGAAAAAGAAAGTTTTAAAAGTATCCTTAACTTTTAACAAAGTTATTCAAAAAGCAGTGGTATTATACTAATGATATAAATAATACAAGTATGTACAGTATTCCTGAATCAGTATTTTAGATGCTACTATGCTCCTGGAACTCTGAAGAAATTAAAGGCTAAAATAATTTCTATGCAGTGTTTCTGCACATTTAAGACATACACTTTAAAAAAAAATCAATCTATAAATAATACTGCTAAGTTCTACTTCCCACTGACATATTTAAAAGGTGAAGTTCACTCCTGCAATATGACACAGTTAAAAACTACAAGATTTACTTAATAGTTGTTGGGGGGGAAGGTGACAGGTGTGATCTTCACACACACCCACCCCACTTCAAAGTTCCGGGGAAAGCATGCCAAGTAAAAGACTTGACAAAGCTAGGTTATTATGTAGAGCTGAGGTTGGATAAACAGCTCTAGTTCTAGTTCTACAATTACCTCACATTAACTGGTTACATTCTGTTCTGTGCAACACAGACCTTTAAAACTCTTTTTCATTAAGTCCCATCCAAAAAATAACACTCCCAAACATAGAGGGGAAAAAAATCCTGTTGGGAAAAATTGTATTTGCTGACAAAGGTACCAGACATCTTCTATGCCATAAAAGTAAGGTCATATTTCTACCTTTCTCAACATCCATGATAGTCCTATTATCTATTAATTTAACCATACAGAGTCTATTTTTTTTTTCCAGTCTGTAACATGTTGGAGATACAAAGTCCCCTAGGAGAACTTCTGCTTACTATATTACATAATTGTACATTTTGTCCTAAAGTTGCCTCTTTCAAGCTTCAAGAAAACTTCTGGATTCCAGTATTCTGGATTTAGTGAACAAATCCACCCCAATTTTCATCTTATTTATCTAAGTTCTTGTCTTAAAAGATTAAACAGTTCCAGTTCTTTAAAGGCCAAAGGCCTAATTCTCCATTTGTAGTATTTTTTTTCTTTTTCCTTTTTTCTTTTTTAGAGATAGGGTTTTGCCCTGTTGCCTGACTTAGAGTACAGTGGTGTCATCATAGCTCACTGCAACCTCAAACTCCTGGACTCTAGTTATCCTCCTGTCTCAGCCTCCCAAGTAGCTCCCAGGTACATACCACCACACCCAGCTAATTTTTAGATGTTTTGTAGAGACAGGCTCTCACTCTTGCTCAGGCTGGCCTCCAACTCCTGGGCTCGAGTGATCCTCCCACCTAAGCCTCTCAAAGTGCAAGGATTGCAGGTGAGACACTGCACCTGGTTTGTTTGTATTAATAGTAATTTTAATGCAATGATTATTCCAACTAAAGCTTGCTACCTGCTTGCATATGACTGGATTATAATTCTCTCAAGCTTCCAATACTTTTTCTTCCTTCTTTTCATTCATTTATTCATTCACTCAATAAATATCAAGATCCTTTCAGATGCTTTTGGACTTGTGCCAGGTATTATGAGAATGCAAACCATAGTCACTCTCCTTAAGAAGCTTACCATCCAGTACAACTTTATGAACAAAACTGGACTTTTGTTCTTTACAGATCGCATTTTATGACCTTAGTTTCCTTCCCTGAACACATGCATAATCTAGTATGTAAATATGAAAGCTCTCTTTCTTCTCTGCTTCCTTACTACTTCTTTCTTCTTTTGTCTTTTTCTTTCCTCTTAAAAAAATAATTAAAAAAAAAACAACAACCTCTGAGTGATCTAATCCATTTCAAAGGTGTTAATTTTTAACTTTGTAAACCCCAGATATTATCTCCATCTAGAATCCTATAGAGAACCACCAAGATGATTTTGTGATTTGGATGCCTTGTAGATCTTGTCTATTAAATCCAATCCAATCCTTAAAAAAAAAAAAAAAAAAAAATACCAAAGCTCTATTAAATTTTGACAGACTTTTCCTCAAATTATTTCTGTAAATAAAAACAATGATTGAGGCTGGGCACAATGTCTCATGCCTATAATCTCAGTACTTTCGGAGGCCAATGCAGGAGGATTACTTGAGGCCTGGAGTCTGAGACCAGCCTGAGCAACATGGTAAGATCCCTTCACTACAAAAAAAATAAAAATTGGCTAGCCATGGTGGCAAATACCAATAGTCCCAGCTACTCAGAAGGCTGAGGCAGAAGGATTGCTCAAGCCCCGGAGTCTGAGGTTGCAGTGAGCTATGAAGATCCTGTCTCAAAAAAACAAAAGCAAACAAATAAACAAAAGACTGAAAAAGAATGAAAGACATAAATTCTTTTAAAGTACATAATTTACACTCTGAAAACTACAAGATACTGTTGAAAGAAATTAAAGAAGACCTAAAAAATGGAAAGACATCTCATGTTCATGGACAGAAAGATTTAATATTATTAAGATGTCAATAATCCAAATTGGCCTATAGATGCAACATAATTCCTATGAAAATCACAGCTTACTTCTTGGCAGAAATTAAGAAGTTGTCCCTTAAATTTACACAGAAGTTCACGGGATGCTAAATAACCAAAACAATCCCATATAAAAAAAAAAAAGTTGGAAGCCTTACACTTTTAGATTTCAAAACTTACTACAAAGCTACAGTAATCAAGACAGGGCCAGGCACGGTGGCTCACGCCTGTAATCCTAGCACTCTGGGAGGCCGAGGTGGGCGGATCGTTTGAGCTCAGGAGTTCGAGACCAGCCTGAGCAAGAGCGAGACCCCATCTCTACTAAAAATAGAAAGAAATTATATGGACAGCTAAAAATATATATAGAAAAAATTAGCCGGGCATGGTGGCGCATGCCTGTAGTCCCAGCTACTCGGGAGGCTGAGACAGGAGGATCGCTTGAGCTCAGGAGTTTGAGGTTGCTGTGAGCTAGGCTGATGCCACGGCACTCACTCTAGCCTGGGCAACAGAGTGAGACTCTGTCTCAAAAAAAAAAAAAGACAGTATGGTACTGGTACAGGATAGACTTACAGATGAATGGAATAGAATTAAGAGTCCAGGAAAAACCCCACACATCTATGCACTCAACTGATTTTTGACAAGAGTGCTGAGACCAGTCAATCGGAAAGCAATAGTCTTTTCAACAAATAGTGCTGGGATAACTGGATATCCACATGCAAACAATGAACCTGTCAGACTTCTACCTCACACCATACACAAAAATTAACTCAAAATGCGCCAGGCAAGGTGGCTCACACCTGTAATCCTAGCACTCTGGGAGGCCGAGGTGGGTGGATTGTTTGAGCTCAGGAGTTCGAGACCAGTCTGAGCAAGAGCGAGCCCCGTCTTTACTAAAAATAGGAAGAAATTATATGGACAACTGAAAATATATACAGAAAAAATTAGCCAGGCATGGTGGCACATGCCTGTAGTCCCAGCTACTTGGGAGGCTGAGGCAGGAGGATCACTTGAGCCCAGGAGTTGGAGGTTGCTGTGAGCTAGGCTGATGCCATGGCACTCTAGCCCAGGCAACAGAGTAAGACTCTGTCTCAAAAAAAAAAAATAAAATAGGCCGGGCGCGGTGGCTCACGCCTGTAATCCTAGCACTCTGGGAGGCCGAGGCGGGTGGATCGCTCGAGGTCAGGAGTTCGAGACCAGCCTGAGCAAGAGTGAGACCCCGTCTCTACTAAAAATAGAAAGAAATTATATGGACAACTAAAATATATATATACAAAAAATTAGCCGGGCATGGTGGCGCATACCTGTAGTCCCAGCTACTCGGGAGGCTGAGGCAGGAGGATCGCTTGAGCCCAGGAGTTTGAGGTTGCTGTGAGCTAGGCTGAAGCCACGGCACTCACTCTAGCCTGGGCAACAGAGTGAGACTCTGTCTCAAAAAAAAAAAAAAAAATTAAAAAAAAAAAAAATTAAAAAAAAAAAAATAAAATAAAATAAAAATAAATAAATTAACTCAAAATGAATCAATGACCTAAATGTAATTGTTAATCTTATAAAAGTCTTAGAAGAAAGCATAGGTATAAATCTTTGTGTCCGTGGATTAGGCAACAGTTTCTTAAATATGGCACCAAAGCATGAACAACAAAACAAAAAATAGATAAATTGTACTTTACCAAAACTAAAAACATTTGTGCATCAAAGGACACTACCAAGAAAGTAAAAAGACAATTCACAGAATGGGAGAAAATTTTTGTAAATCATGTACCTGATAAGTGACCTGTATACAGAATATATTAAAAAAAAAAACTCTTACAGCTCGACAATAAAAAGACAACTCAGCCAAGCACAGTGGCTGACGCCTGTAATCCTAGCACTTCAGAAGGCCAAGGTGGGAGGATTGCTCAAGGCCAGCAGTTCAAGAACAGCCTGAGCAAGAGGGAGACCCATCTCTAAAAAAAAAAAAAAAAAAAAATCAGCTGGGCGTGATGGCGCACTGCCTGCTGTCCTAGTTATTTGGGAGGTTGAGGCAGGAGGACTGCTTGAGCTCAGAAGTACGAGGCTCCAGTGAGCTATGCTGATACCACTACACTCTAGTTCTGGAGACAGAGGCAAGACCTTGTCTCAAAACAAAAAACAAAAAAACCCACAACTCAATTAAAAAATGGGCAAAATTAACAACATTGTATTATATTCTTGAAAATTACTAAGAGAACAGAATGTAAGTGTTCTCACCACAAAAAATAAGTATATGAGTTAATGCATATGTTAATTAGCTCAGGTAAGCCATTCCACAATGTATAGGTATTTCAAAACATCATGTTGTACAAGATAAATAGATTTTCATTTGTCATTTAAAAAAAATTTTAAATCCCATGAAAAATGGGCAAAAGCCTTGACTAGACATTTTTCCAAAGAAGATATACTAATGGCCAATAATGAGCATGAAAAGATGTTCAACATCATTAATCATTAGGGAAATTAACTCAAAACCACAAGAGATACCACTTCATATCCACTAAGATGGCTACTGTCAAAAAAGAGAGATAGTAACGAGTATTGGCAAAGACGTGGAAAAATCAGAACCCTTATATTTTACTGATGAAAGTGAAAAAATGGTGCAGCCACCATGAAAGCAGTTTGGCAGCAGTTCCTCAAAAAGTTAAATATAGGGTTACCATACAACCCAGCAATCCTAGGTGTATATTATGCAAGAGAAATGAAAACACCTGTCTACACAAAAACTTGTATGTGAATGTTTACAGCAGCATTGTTGATAATAGTTAAAATGTGGCAACAACTCAAATATCAATTAATGAATGCATAAATAAAATGTGGTATATCCATTATAATGAAATCTTATTCAGCCATTATAAGGAATAAGAAAAGGAATGAATTACTTAGAGATTCAACTGATTTTTTTAAAAAAAGGAATAAATTACTGATATATACTACAACATGGATGAATCCTGAAAACATGCTAAGTGAAACAACCCAGTAACAAAAGACCACGTATTATATGATTCCTTGTATCTGAAATGTCTAGAATAGGCAAATATGTAGAGACAGAAAGGTAAACAGTGGTTGCCAGGGTCTGAGGGAAGAAGCGAACGGATAGTGACTGCTTAATGGGTAAGGGGTTTCTTTTTCAGATGATAAAAAAATGTTCTAGAATTAGATAGTGGTGACGGTTGCACAACACTGTGAATATAATAAAAACCATTGAATTGTACATTTTAAAATAGTTAAAATAATGAACTTTACATCATATGAATTTTTTCTCAGTTTTTGAAAAAGACGATCAGGAACCAGGTTTTAAGAATTTGGAGTTCAGCCTTAAAGCCCATGGATATCATTAAAGAATTTTTAAGCAAGTGATAGATTTGGATTTGGATTTTTGAAAGATAAAGCCTGCAAAACATTGTGCTATGAACGCCTAATCTTTAATATATAAATTTAGTAACATCTGATTTAGGTGTTCAGAAGTGTATGCTAATAAAATCCTGGTTCCTTGCTACATTCTAAGTATGTTTGCTAAGTAATTTTCCTCTGGGTAAGTATTTTTATTTTATCTACTTAACAAGCACTTATATAGTACTTACTATGTGTCAAGAACTATTCCAAGCGCTTTAGAAATATTAACTCATCTAATCCTCATAACACATCTGTAAGTGTATTATCTTCATTTTACAGAAGAACTGAGTCACAGAAAGGTTAAGTAACTTGCCTAAAATCACACAGCAAGTTAGTAATATACGTTTTTGAAATGAGTTTTTATTCACAAGCCTGATAAATATGTGGGACTTTGGATCTGTCTAATATCAATCATCTTTATCATTTTTAATTTCTAAAAAAAAGCACTTTGTTTTTCAATTCAATTTAGTGTGCATTAAGTTTTCTTCTGTGCAGAACTTAGTGTTTATCCACTCTTGTGAAGTTTGGGTAAAAAGCACTTTCAAGAAAGCTTTTATTTACAGTACTTTACATAGTGAATGTTTTATTTGTATTTACTGTAATAGGGCAGTAATTTAACTAATGACATTCTATACTTCAACTACTTCATTACCCAGTTTTTTTCTAAAGCAACGAGTTTTTTTAAGAAATTAACTAATCACTAGCACTCTGGGAGGCTGAGGCAGGAGGATCGCTTGAGCTCAGGACTTCTAAGACCAGCCTGAGCAAGAGCGAGACCTGTCTGTACTAAAAATAGAAAGATTAGCTGGGCATCGTGGCAGGCAGCTGTAATCCCAGATACTTGGGAGGCTGAGGCAAGAGGATGGCTTAAGCCCAGGAGTTTGAGGTTGCATTCAGCTACAATGATGCCACTGCACTCTACCCAGGGCGACAGAGCAAGACTCTGTTGAAAGAAAGAAAACAAAGGAAAAAAAGGGAAGGAAGGGAAGGAAGAGAAGGAGGAAGGGAAGGAAGGGAAAGGAGGGAGGGAAGGAAGGAAGGCAAGGGAGGGAGGAAGGGAAAGGTGGGAGGGAGGGAGGGAGGAAGGAAGGAATCATTTTATCCAAAGCATCTATAATTCAAATAGTATACATAAATGTTCATCCTTACTCAATATTATAGGCAAACATAAACTAAGAAAAGTTCTTTAAAAATAATTATAGAATTGAATCTATTTTATATTTTCCATTCATCCACTCTACATTAGCCTAATATTTGAGAGCTGCAGTCTCCAAACCCCGGGCCGTCGTGGACCAGTACAGGTCCATGGCCTATTAGGAACCAGGCCACACAGCAGAAAGCGAGTGGCAGTGAGCGAGTGAAGCTTCATCTGTATTAATATTTACAGCTGCTCCCCATGGCTAGCACCACTGCCTGAGCTCCACCTTCTGCCACATCAGCAGTGGCATTAGATTTTCACAGGAACTTGAACCCTACTATAAAGTGCGCACGCAAGGGATCTAGGTTGCACGCTCCTTATGAGAATCTAATGCCTGATGATCTGAGGTGGAGCTGAGGTAGTGAAGCTAGTGCTGGGGAGTGGCTGCAAATACAGATTATCATTAGCAGAGAGGTTTGACTGCACAATAAATGAAATGCACTTGAATCATCCTGAAACCAACCCCTACCCCAGTCCATGGAAAAATTATCTTCCATGAAACAGGTTCCTGGTGCCAAAAAGATTGGGGACCACTATTCTAGAGAATGATTTAATAACAAAACAATAAATAATATAGAAAAAAAGTCTTAAGAGTTCACAATATAATTTTACAAAAGCTTACTCAAGTGAAAAAAAATTTGTTTTTGAGACAGGGTCTTGCTGTCTCATGGGATAGAGTACAGTGGCATCATAATAGCTCACTGCAATCTCCAACTCCTGGGCTCAAGCAATCCTCCTGCCTCAGCCTCCCAAGTACCTGGGACTATAGGTGCACACCACCATGCCCAGCTAATTTTTCTATTTTTTGTACAGATGGGGTCTCACTCTTGCTCAGGCTAGTCTCCAACTTCTGCCCTCAAACAATCCTCCCACTTCGACCTCCAAAGTGCTAGGATTACAAATGTAAGCCACCGAGCACAGCCTCCAGTGCAATTTTTATAGTGTTTCTAAAGTTCTTATAACTGTCTATTATCTAGGCACTTGTACGTTGAATATTTATATTTGAGAACATTAAATTATCATTCATTCCACTTTATAGTCGTATTTTTCCATGTAAAATCTTTGTTTCAGAATGAAAATCCAACAAGTAAGTAGCTACTTAAAAACTGGAAAGAAGAGAAACATTAACAAATTCTCTAAGACTTCTAATTACAACTCCACTGTGAAGGACAGCTACTTGTTAGCTTATGCCTATGTTTGGCTTATGGTCATTGCCGTAACACACATTTAAACACGATATGTTTTATTGACTTACCCAGATAACTGTAATGAAAACTTTAATTCTAACAAATAATTAGAGTATATGTGTAATCAGGCCTCCATCAAAAACATTTAAGTGTTCTATTAGATTGCTAATGAAAGCACTTTAATGTCTAACATCCAAACTAGCCATATAGAATATAGTATATATGATTATTGGGCAAATTTGAACTTTATTCAAAACTTGTATTTACAACACATAGTTAAACACAAGATAGTACTCATCTGTAAGGGATCAAAAGCTAATATTCCGTTTTTACCTTTATGCTTGACTACAGAAACTATTTATCAGAGTATAGTCATCTCTCAGTATCAAGGAAGATTGGTTCCAGGACCTCCTACAGATACCAAAAGCTGCAGATGCTCAAGTCCCTGATATAAAATGGTGTAGTAGTATTTGCATATAACCTATATACATCCTCCTGTATACTTTATATCATCTCTGGGTTACTTATACCTAATAAAATGTAAATGCTATGTAAATAGTTGTTTATTGTTTAGAGAATAATGACAAGAAAAAAAAGTCTGTACATGTTCAGCACAGTTGCAAACTTTTAAAAAATATTTTCAGTCTGCAGTTGGTTGAATCCAAGGTTGCAGAACCCTCGGAATTGGAGGGCTAACTGTAGTAAGCGTACAATCTCTATGCTCTTCAACTCTTTAAAATGTAAGCTATCTTATAAAAAAATTTTAAACTTCTAAACTACAATTTACAATTATCAAGTATAGGTTCAAACTATATGCTCTAGTATATTGGGCATGTAAATATTTCCCTATTAACAAATAAACTTCATTAACTTCATTCTCTAATCTAAATTGAATTACTAAACCCTTTACAACTCTGTGTTATCACTGTTTATTCATATAGACTCTTCTAATAAACTATAAGCAACGTGAGCCAGGATCTATGTGAAAATTCACTTTAAGTGAATGAATAAGTAACAGTATTATAGCTAAGTTATCTCTACTTGCACATAAACATCAAAAAACAATCCCTGTGGCTGGGTGTGGTGGCTCACC
This sequence comes from Eulemur rufifrons, assembly GCF_041146395.1. NCBI lineage: Eukaryota > Metazoa > Chordata > Mammalia > Primates > Lemuridae > Eulemur > Eulemur rufifrons. The sequence continues at coordinate 12,771,937 of NC_091005.1, read as the reverse complement.
CCTGTAATCCTAGCACTCTGGGAGGCCAAGGCAGGCGGATCATTTGAGCTCAGGAGTTTGAGACCAGCCTGAGCAAGAGCAAGACCCTGTCTCTACTAAAAAAATGAAATTAGCTGAACAACTAAAAAAAAAAAAAAAAAATATATATATATATATATATATATATATATATAATAGCCAGGCATGGTGGCGCATGCCTGTAGTCCCAGCTACTTGGGAGGCTTAGGCAGTAGGATCGCTTGAGCCCAGGAGTTTGAGGTTGCTATGAGCTAGGCTGACTCCACGGCTCTCTAGCCCAGACAACAGAGAGAGACTCTGTCTCAAAAAAAAAAAAAAATTCAATCCTTCTAAAATCTACATTTGTCTGTGTTACAGAATAAGAATATATAAAATAACAAAAAATGTAATACCTTTATATTCATTTTTTAAAATGCTTTGTTCCCTTTTAGAAGGTTATAGTGGTTGAACAACAAAAGGTAAAGAGAAAAGAGTACATACTGTATAAATTCATTTATATGAAATTCTTAAAAGGCAAAACTAAGCTATGGTAATGAAAAGCAGATCAGTAGTTACCCAGGGCTGGAGTGGGCAGGAGTAACTACAAAGGAACGAGAGGTAGCTTTTCAGAATGATTGAAATGCTCTACAACTTAACTATGGTGATTATACTTAAAAAAATAAATAAAAACTCATGGAACATTTAAAATAGGTGCACTTCTGTACCTCTATAAAGATCTGTCTTTAAAAAGAGGTGAAATAGAGAAAGAATACAGAAGTAATAACAGAACCAACAAATATAGAGAATATCACAGGTGGAAGGGATAGATAAAAAAAGAAAGCAGAGAGGAGAACCAAAATAAATGAATACAGTTCTATGCAAAATATCACTATTCATATAGCATTTTATAATTTCCAAAGTCCTCCAACACATTTCAGTTGTTTTCCTCGCAACTCTTAAGTAAGCGTTGATAATAATGTCTCTGCTGAAGAAAAGGAGTGCTTTTGCAATTTCCCACCAGAATTTCCCACAAAGACCCCCCAGGGTCTCAGTGCCAAACTAGAATTAGAACCCAGATCTTTCATATTCCTAACACAGAACTTTCAGGAAGTTAAGGAAACAAAGACCAACCACGCGAAGAAACAGAACTAATTCCTGAGGCTCCTATTATTCCTATTATTACTGTTTCTTCTGTTGCTCATCTCTTCTCAAGCTTACTTTGCCTCTGAAATATACCAACAGAAATAGGGAGCAATGACTTCCATGCTTCCATAGACCTATTGCCAAAGAAATCAAGAGGCCAAGGCACCTCCATTTCTAACGTAATTCTCCTTAGGTGGTGTCTTCTGCTTTTCCTACTTTTCACTTGAGTCCCATCATTAGTCAAAACAGAGGTGTTTCGACCAGCCATCTGTTTCAGCTAACTCTTAAAGATACTCACCAAAGCCAGGCAATGATTTGCTAATTGTGAGTGTTAAAATCTTCCCCCAAAGGGTCATACCCATACTCTTTACTGATATGTGTGGCATACAGAATTCCTCTCATTATATTACGGAAGGGGCTTAGCTAAAGAATCCAACACAAAGTACTCTTTTTATACCATCTGAACAGTGGCATAGTCCCATTAGGGCTCAAAGCGTAAATGCCAATTATCAAATGTTTTTACCGTAAAAGAGTCAGTATAATAAGCTCACAACTCTGGGGTAAAACTGTTGAAGTTCAAAGTCCAGCCTCATCCACTAGATAAGTGACCTTGGGAAAATTAATGAATCCCTCTGTATGCTCATTTATGAAATAGTGATACTAGTACTACATAATAGAATTTTTCAGACACTTAAATGTGAAGAATACTTTAAAATGCTGGTACACATAAATTGCTTGACACATAAATTGGCAAAAAAGGTTTTCAATTATTGCCAATTCTAAATTTATTATTCTTTCTTCTCTTTAACTACTAACATTATTTCTTTTGATAAATGTCCTACAAACACTTCTGTAAGTAGATTTTTAAAAATTAAAACTAATTTTATAAGGAAAAGCATAATCAACAACTTAGCTCACTATTAGAAACTTTTTCTGTTCTTGTTTCATCTTCAAAACTAAATACCAAATTTAATAAAGAACTAATCGCAATGTTTTCTGAATGAGAAAGAAGTGATAAACATTCATGGCTGGCAAGCAGTAAGGATCACTACCTATTTATCAAGTAAATACTAAAAAATAGAAGAGAAAACATCTATTTTTTAAAAATTAAGAATAAATGAAAGTAACTGAAATCTCATATAACACATCTTTAGTTCAAATCATCAAAAATGTAAGATCTTTTGGCCAGGCGCGGTGGCTCACGCCTGTAATCCTAGCACTCTGGGAGGCCGAGGCGGGTGGATCGCTCAAGGTCAGGAGTTCGAGACCAGCCTGAGCGAGACCCCGTCTCTACTAAAAATAGAAAGACATTATATGGACAACTAAAAATCTATATAAAAAAATTAGCCGGGCATAGTGGCGCATGCCTGTAGTCCCAGCTACTTGGGAGGCTGAGGCAGGAGGATCGCTTAAGCCGAGGAGTCTGAGGTTGCTGTGAGCTAAGCTGACGCCACGGCACTCACTCTAGCCTGGGCAACAAAGTGAGACTCTGTCTCAACAACAACAACAAAAAAAAAAAGTAGATCTTTTATCATAACATCAGGTTTTATTTATATTTGAAAGGTGAACCCATTATCTGTAGTTAATCCATTTAGAAAATTTATATCTTTTCTCTCAAATCCATAATTATAATTAATTAGTCTTATACCTTATCAGTTTTTTATCCTTGATTTTTATTAACAGGAAAGATGACATATGAATCTTTTTTATATAACTTGAAATAAAATCTTAGCAATAGCAAGAAAAGAAATTAACGTAAGTTAATAAGCAACATCTCTATTGAAGAATGACTTTTACCTCTCTAAAGTTAACAGGACTATCCTGTGTCGCTAAATAATGAAGCCCAACTGATCTCTCAGATTCATTTAATCTTTTATTTTTTCTAATTACCTGTTGTTATTCTTAATAGAAAATACAACCTGATGAGTCAATCTTTTCATATAAAAAGTGGCTATATTTTATATATAATACTGATCACAATAGAAAATGCTTTTCTATACTACCACCTGCAAGTTTTAGAGGACTACTGGAATAATTACAGTGGAGTCAAGAGTTAATTAAGGTTAGGCTAAGAACCACCTGATTAGAATATGAATTTCTATCCTTTTCCTGTAATAAGTGGTAGAATTCTAGTACTGAATGAAAATAATTAAAACAGAATTTTAATTCTGAAACATGAAAAGAGATGGTAGGAAATCAAAGAGAGAGATGGATCTAAAGGCAAGAAGAGGGATGAATTACATATAACTTTTGACATGTTTGAACTTCATTATTTCCACAATATTTTTACTTTACTAGGTATGGATCCATAGATTAATAAATACTAAACAATCAAATAATTCAATAGATTATTTTTAATGTTAAATATTTTCAAAAAATCCCATCCAATAAGATAGCTTCATATATATCATCTCAAAGGCATTTATAGTCTAACTACCACACTAACATGGATCCCAGGAAGAGAAATAAATCAGGTTTAATGGCAATTCAGAAATATTCCATAAAATCAATAAAACATTCGTATTATTTTTAGGATTTTCATTTGTGAGCTATAAAGTATAATTATGCATAGTAAAAATAAAACAAAATTGCCTCCTATTTGTCTACTTTCATGTCTTAGTTTTTCGTATGCAAAATGTATGTATGCAAAATGAATATTTTTCAGTACAGAATGTATAAGAAATAGTGCCTTTTTCCCTGTTGTTGAACTTTTTCCCTCGTACTTCAAAGAAGAACCCTAGCCTTTGAATTTGAACTTCCTAACTGCAAACCATTTTATTTTTTAAATATAGACAAACCATGTTCTTTAAAAATGACAGGGAAAACAGAATCAGAAAGTGAAAATCTATAGTGTATACTTTTCTCCACGGTTTTTTCTATACAAGTTATTTTCAATATAACTACAACAGCATCATTTTTTACCTATTTTAGTAAGACCCACATGTTAATTATGGAGTCATCAGGAACATCATTTTAATGGTTATGTATTATTAATTAGCCAGATCCCTTTCCTACTGTCAGGCAATCACCACATTGAATAAAAAAGGTGGTAGCAGGAAGGACCAACATTTGACAGGTAGGTTAAATGCAAACTCAACTGAACAGTAAAGATATTTTGAATCTATTTCTAAAGCTTAATGATACTCAATTGCAGGTTTTCCAACTTTGTTTTCATAAAAGAACTTAAATTTGGGAAATGTATGTTCTATTAATATTAAAAAATTAACAAATTGTATTATGCCAATTACTTAAATTCCCCTCACTCTATGCTGAGTTTTTAATTATTAGATGGAAATCTAGACTACTGATGTAAAGCATGCATACATAAATATTACTAGACACTACTTTATATTATGTACCATAGGGAGTCAGTACAACATAGTAGTTAAGAGCACAGACTCTAAAGTGAGACTATCTGAGTGAGAATTTTCAACTCAGTAAGGTTGAAGCTTACTAGCTATGTGACTTTGGGTCACATAGCTTCGCCTTCCCTTCGCCTTTGTTTCCTCATCTCTACAGTAGGATAATAATAACCATCTCAAAGGGTGGTCAGGAGAATTCAGTGAGTTCATATTTGTAAAGTTCTTGGCACACGGTAAGCACTCTTCAGATGTTTGTTGTTTAAAACTTTTTAATTTAACTAACACTTATTGACCACTTACTATGTGCTAGGTTAAATGCTTTACATAAATTTGCCTCAAATCATCTTCCGAACAACATAGGGTAAAAGATAATATTATTGCCTCCATTTAAAGATGAGAAAAGTGAAGAACAAAAAGATTAAATAATTAGGCCAAGGCCACACAAGTAAATATCAGAACAAGCATTTGTATCCAAGTATCATAGCATGGCCTATGATTTTAACACAGATCATAGGATACATTATATACTAGTAGTAGTAGCCTTCTACTATACTGTATCTTGAAAAGAGGGCAGAAAAGCCACAAGAGACTTTGCCGAAATAAACTAGAATATGTATTCCTTGGAATAAAATAGAGTATTTTAAAAATTAATGTAAGAAATAAGTCACTATAATATAGAAATATTTATTTATGAAGTAATATGTCTGATATTTGTTTTAAAATAATCCAGCTTGGGGGAAAGAAGGAAAGAAAAGAAACAAAATTAGATTGATAATTGTTAAAGTTTGGTAATGAGTATATGGGGATTCATTATTTTATTCTTTCTACTTTTATGTATTCTTAAAATTTCCATAACAAAAGGTTAAAAAATAGCAATAGGGTGGCATAGTTAATACTTCATTACACAAGCAAACAACTTTTTATGACATGCTGTATCAAAAATGTAAGAGGACATGATAGACTTGATACTTACACATTTTACATTTTATATATAATCTATAAAAGGGCGGTCTTACTTTAAATAGTTGAGTGTCTTCTCAACCAAAATGAAATATTAACAGTAGTATTTTGGCACAAACGTGAATATACATACTAAGTGGTTGTCTGCAGTTCTATCAACTCACTAAAAAAATTTTCTTAAATAATAAACATTCTTTTTTTTTCATTTCTTTCTCCTGCCTGATAATCTCTATGACCATGACACTCTCTGGTTTGTTGCCCAGGAAATGGATGGGTTTGTATAGACAAATAGCATTCCACAACATGGTCACAAATTGAACAATATGATTAAAAACCAGAAATCTGCTTCACTAACATTTCTAAAAATTTCTCACTTCAAACTGTAGTTGTAAAAATATCTTTCTTTCATATTAATACATGTATATGGGCTTCTTATACGTACAAATATAACCAATAATTGGAGAACTTTTTATATGATCTATTAAGTATATAAAGCCTAAGAGAATCTTTATATGTACTGTTAAGCTAATACTTAAGGAAAAAACTAACACTTATTAAGCTACTCTATACTGGGCACTTTATACACATTAGCTCACTAAACTTAAGAGATAACTACATTTTTATGCAAAGAATAGTAAAGTTTAGAGAAGTAAAATCACGTGCCCAAGGTCACAGAGCTAATAAGTAGCTAAACTGGTATTCAAACTTAAGCTCAATTACAAAGCCCATTTTTCTCCCACTATACCACACTGCCAGTAAGGGAGGCAAAAATCTATACTCAAGTCAAACTTAAATATTTAGGGCCTTTTTTAAGTGGGCCATAAAATGTTTAAGTTACCGGTTACATACGTATTTCACAATGGCAGCTTGGCTTTGGGTACAGAGCACTAACTAAAACACAGAAAGTACTGTTACTGCTACTGTGGGACTTTTTTTTTAAGTCTCTTAATTTTGGCCTCAGTTTCTCAACTCTATGTGGGGAAATTAATATCTTTGCTGTCAAATTCCAGAATTACAAGGACTCACAGATAACATATGCGAAATCTCTTCAAAATCTACAAAAACAACACAGAGTATTTTATCTTAAAATGCTAAAAAAATACAAACACGAAGTTTTCTAAAGTAACTGTCAGCTCTTTAAACTATTGTACAGATTCTATTAACATTTGCCAGAATTTTCTAAAACCCTTTTTTTCTAAGCATAGCTCAATTATCATCTCTATTACTTGGCTTTCCTTATCCTTAAACATAATGCAATAGTAATAGCATCAATGCTTTTGTAATAAATAATTAACGCATCATTTTGAAATGTTCAGCATATAAAAAGTTCTAAATTCTGAATTTTCAAACTAAATATGTGTTTGGTGTCACTCTTTTAGTTATATTCATCATCTTAAATGTTTGGGCCTTTTCACATTCAGTTTGTGTGCAAAAAGCTAGAATTAAGATCCGAATTCTAAAGTAGAACACCCAACACATAATTTAAAATGATTTTTCAAGGCTTCTCGAAGAAGATACAACAGCCAACAAGCACATCAAATGCAGCAACAAAATCCACTGGAACATTTAGCTGCTCTAAAAGAAGGATCAGGCTCTTCAGTTGAAAACGACATTGTGTGAGTTTGCAAAGTTTCACACTTTCCCATTTAAACTCCATTTCAGAGAAAGCCTTTGCATACTAACACAATATGCTTTAAAATGGCACTTTGCTGACCTTCCAATAGTCCAGCTCTATGAAAATTCTGTGATGAGTGTAACTTCAGAGAATCTGAAAAACACAAAAAGCATTAGGTACTTTTTATGCTGAATGAGGAAAAAAATGCCAAGGATGGCATACATCTCTTATATAACTGCCATGTATTTTAAAGAGCTAAAGCCTATATTCGTGAATATGTTCCCTGCAAAAGGAAGGCTGAATTGTCTCTACATTGGTCTCTAAGCTAAACTTAGATTTTCATTAAGTATTTGTTTCATGGAAAATTATCTGATGATTACTGCCCAAATGGTGTTAATGTCTTGACTATTTTTAGCAGCCATTTGTAACACATTATTAGCCCTGCTCTAAGAATCATCTCTTCATATTGTCTCTTTCTTCTGACACTCAACATTATAATATTTCTAAACCACTTCAGGTAACGCTGCCCAAAAAACATCCTGCAGGATGGTGACTGCCAACTAAAGTCATCGGAGCAACAATGGCTACAGTTACTAAGTAGGACTCTGTGTACAAACTCAGTCTACAAAGTCCAGTACCTTCCAGAGTTAAACCATTTCACTTTGATTCACTTAAACAATTTAAATACACTAACGTGTGAAGCTGAAGTCCCTTTTTTTTTTTTTTTTTTGGAGGAGGTGCAATCAGCAGATGGATACATCAAACCAAAAGCAGAAGGAACGCTGAATTTCTCAGGAAGGGGGTTCACAATGGCACGTTTTTTTAATATGCTGAAATGAACAGTTAACAACCCAGTTATGTCTTTTGCCCCTCCCGTGGTTTAAAAAGTGGTGAAGAGTGCAGCGGGAGTATTTTGATTTTGATGCCCCTTGCACAGGGAACCTGTTCTGACACATTCTTGTGGTGTCCAGTAAAGGAATTTAACCTGAGTAGAGATCAGCTCAAGTGTTAATATTTCAGATGCTGGGAATCCCCTGCAGGCCTTAGCCAAAAAGAGTTTTTAAATGAGTATCTCTGTCCAGTGTCCCCTCCCTGCAGTGAGCCTTTGAACAGCAAAAAAGAGAAAATTCTCAAAGGACAGCGTCTGTGCCTGAGCTGGTACTCCTGGGAGAGGTGAGGAATAAAACCAACCCAGAGAGAGTACCCCTAGCTTTGTAAAAGAGAGGGAGAAGTAAGTAATTAGAATGCCACGGAGGTGGGAAGAGAAAAAAGAAAATTCGGGCCCTTTCTAGCAATAAGATGACGAGGAAAGGAAGGACGCCTGTTCAAGGGGGGCTGTCCCAACAAGGGGAGGGAGTGGACTAGGCCGGAGGGAGACGGGGGTAGAACGACGGCGCACAAACAAGCTGGAGGGGGAGAAAAATGGTGACCCTGCACCCAGAACCGGCTCCAGGCCACGCCGCCCGCTCGGGGGCAACTTTGCTGGGGAGGAGGGTCCTGGTAAGAGCAGTCGCTGCGCGCCGATCGCGGCGGCCCCAGCTAGGGGCCCAGTCTGGGGTGATCCCCAAGCGGAGGAGGCTGGGGCCCGCCGCTCGCGGAGTGTGGCGGGGCTGGACCGGCCGAGAGCCGCTCTGAGCGATCCGTACCGCAGAGACCCGGGGGCAGACGGAATCTGGGCCCCAAGCGGCCGGCGGCTCCCGCAGGGCAGGCGACTCCTCGGCTTGCCCTCTCCACCAGACCCCGACCCCATCGGCCTCTCCCCACCCCAGCAAGAGAGGCCACTGGGGTCGGGACTGAGCTGCCCCCGGCCCCGACGGGGACCCCCAGCCTCCCCCGGGCCCGGTCTCCCCGCCCCCACGCCCCACCCCCCCAAGCCTGACTCACCTCGCGAGTACAGGGACTTGGGCGATTCCAGGTCTAGGTCCGCGCTGAGCAATGAGATGAAGTCCGAGGGCATCGCAACTCGACCCAGCCCGGCCCGAGGGCAGCGGGAGGGGGGGAGCGGCGGTGGCGGCGGCACCTCCTCTCTGGGACCGCGGGCACCGAACCGGGGGCGGCGAGGCGAGGGCGGCTGCCGCTGCCTCCTCCTCGAGGGCAGTGACTTCCACCAGGCCGAGGACCGAGGAAACGGCGGCGGGTTGGAAGGGAAACTCCACAAGGACTGATTCCCGGCGAGCCAGGAGAGGGATTCAGGGCGGGGAAGGGGAGGGGGGGAGAGCCAACGGGTCCTTTTCGTGCTTCTCCTCAGCGAAAACTGACGGACGCCGCCGCCGCCGCCACCGCTGACAGGAATCTGAGCCCCGCCCCCCCGCGGAGCACTGCGCAGGCGCGGAGGGGGGCGTACGAGAGAAGGGAAGAGCCCGGCGGCCGCCGGAGGGCGGGGAGGCGCTCCCTGGAACAGCATCAACAAGGGCTTCGCTTCCTGCCGCCGCGGCCGGCTGCTTTCCCGAGTCGGGAAAGGGCCCCGCCGGCAGGGAGGGAGGGAGGCGGGGAGGTGTCCGCACGCTGGGGCCCCGGGGAGGGAAAAGGTATTTGCACCTGCCTAGTGGCGGCGAGCCTGAGGCGGTGGACCTCGCGCCGATCTGAGCTTAGGAGACAGACCCGGGGGAACCGAAGTGTCTGCGCGAGGAGGGGAAGGACCCCAGAGACGGGCGGCGGCCAGGCTGGGCTGGCTTGGGGTCTCGCAGGGGAATGGAGCTTCATAGCTTGGACAGCCACCAGCCCTTTGGGGTTTTCATAGCAATGTGCACATTGAGCTGGCCAAAGGGCTGTCAGACTCATTTCTTAATTAGGAAATGGCAGACCGTATCTTAAAATTTTTCCTCGAGTTATCGTTTTTAATGACTTTCTCCCCTACCCCAACCTTTGGAGGCTGAACATTTTTTTTTTTAAAAAAAAACGATCTCTGTGATTGTGCCGGGGCGTCCAGGTTTATTCGGATGGGAGATAGAAGACAATTTAAAAATTGGATCATGTTGATCCACCTCGCTGTTCTAAAGGGAAAAAGAAAAAAACCTAACGCTACTCTTCCAGTTTTTCATTTTTTACTTTTGTACTAGGCAGGGATGGAGGAAAAACATATTTAATTAAGTTTTTGCTATTCTGTTCCTGGGGCCAAAAGTTTCCGTTGCAAAAACTTAAAATCCTCACCTACACCGCAGACCGTTTCCTGACTCTCTTAATAGACTTCTGAGAAATTTTTAATCGAGTTATTAAAATATCAATTGGAGTGCAGGGTGTGCATCTTGGGAAATAATTTTAATCTTGTGTGGAATATTGATGCCAGCAGCCACACAGGCAAGGTTTTTAAGCTATTCGAGTTGGTTTAGTTTTTTATTTTATTTTATCTGCAAAGATAGTTACAAATCATAAAAATCAGTCTGTATTTTTCATATATATATAATTTATAGAGCCTTTTCCCCATTAATTTGAGCAATTCATCTGGACTTGGAGTGCTGAGGTTGGGGGAAGAAGCTCTCAGCAAAGGAGGCCCTAGTACAGGTGTCTTTGGGGTGGGGCCCTTTCCAAAGCTCCACCTGCAGACCTAGAATTTAAACTTGTGTCATCAGAGCCTACCTATCTTCCCATTTGGACATCTGATTCATGTTGCCCAATTATCCTTCACTGAATTCTATGTAGTAATTAATCAACCCTGTGAACATTTTCCTCCTGCCAGAGGTTAAGAAAGCTTTTCAGAGTCACCCCAAGATGGCAAAGCAGAACAGGAAATTACCCTCAAATTTCCATTGCCACTGTATGCTGTTGTAACAAGTCCCAAGGGAAGTCCCTTCATAACTGACAAGAGCCCCACTCATCTGAGAGAGGAAGATTCAAACCTTACATTGCCCAACAGGCGAAGGCCTACTGAAATGCTATAGCTTCTGAATTGGAGTAAACACCTGATGGAGACCTCCCCCATTCATCAGTCACTACATCTTGTAATGGACAGGAAAGTGCAATGCATCAGGCAGAGCCCCAGTACGAAGAAAGTTGAGTGAATCACTCTGAGCATATCCCTTTTCCCCAGATCTATGTGATCATGCAACAGATTTAAGGTACAGGAAATCCCCAGTACCGTTCTGACCCTAATTAACAAGTCAAGAATTGGCAAGGCCTCTTCCTCTTTCCCTTAGTACTTCTCTGCCCTTTGGTACCTATTTTTTTTTCCACTGAGGCTTTGTTGTGTATGTTAATCAGATTTCCCCTGATTAGGTAAGAGCAAAGTGAAGAGGGGTCCACCAAAGTGCGACTTGCCCTAAACTGTGAATTCCCTTAGACTGGAACTCTATGGGCTCAGGCCCCACCCCATCAGTTCCTTCATTAAGCACTGATTACATCCCGATAAATATTTGAAAATTCAACGCCCTCTCTTTGTCCTTTTACAGAGATAGATTCTTTGAAAAACTGCTTAGATGGATAGTTTTCATGGCCATGCTTTGCAACAGCATAGAGACCTAGATTTTCATTTTGCCCCTCAAATTTCCGTGACTAAAAGCACAAATTAATTCATTAGTAAACAGTGTTTGTTCTACTCGGATCGAAAAATACATTGTGACCTGCATGATATTTAAGGTCATCAAAAATAACTCTCTGATCATTGTGTCTTTAGCAAATCATATGCTACCCTTAGTTCCAATGATATTTCCCTCTGTGGTCATTTACATCTCAGTTGCACCCCCTTTTATTTGGTATTTGAAATAATCTAATGATATATTTTTTAAATGATAATCTATACATACTCCTTCATAAAATTTCCTCTGAGCACAATAAAAAAGTAAAACTTTAAGCATGTATTAAATAAAATATGGAAAGTCCCTCTCATTGAAAATTACAATAGGATCATGGAACAAAACATAAAGCAGATTTAGTAGTTTGCAGACTTCTTTTATGTTACTTCCCAATCATATATCACATTCCCTAGTCACTTTATTAAAATTTCACAAGAACCCAGATTCAACTAAAAGACTGTGTAGATTATGCAATAGAATGGCAGTTTTTATATTGGTGGTGTGTTCTTTAACCCCTCCTGGACCTGTTTTGGCACTTTGTGAATTGTGTAGCTGGATCGACTCTAAAAGAAAGAGTTTCAAATATCAACCACTGAAAAGGAATTAAATAAACTCATACAGAACAGAGGAATGTGTTGTCACAAGATCTACAGAATCTTTGTCATTATAATACAATTAAAGCTGTTAAAATAATTTTAGTCACACACATATTGTAAGGAACCTGCTAAACAAACACAAAATCTGCAAGGAAAATTTCCAGAGCAATTCAAGTAATGGAACAAAAAAAAAGTTTAGACCGCAAATATGTTAGCCCTGCCTATTAAGGGAGCAGTCCTTAATAATAACGGAGAATTGATAGGGGTGGGAAATAGCAGTGACCGTATTTGCGCTGAACTTGTAATCAAATTCTTATTTGATTATGTTTATGTGTCAATTTTCACACTTAGAACATGTTGTAACAAATATTTCTGGAGGCAAAATTAGTTTCTATACTATTTACAGTCAGGTGTAGAGCACGCCCACTCTTTCCATCTTCCAGAGAGTACCTTTATCTTATAATCAAGCATTTCATTCACTTTGATGGAAGACTTCTGGATTTTATGAGTTGGTCTGAGTTGGAGTTTGTATCTGAAATCCTACAGAGACCATTACGTTTCTCAAGATTTGGAGTAATTGCAAGTCCTGAGATACAGTTCAATCAGCTTGAATCTGGAAGATTTAGTGAGCAGGGAGAAAGGAAGTAAATGCCAGAGGAATTCAAAGGCTGGATTAAGGAGAGAAATTTTCATGGGAAAATAGAAACCCCAAGCCCATTAAACCAAGAAAGGAAGGAAGATAACGTCTCTAAATCATTCCAGTGCTAGGCAGGTTAGACATATGAAAACTGCAAAGCAAGTCCTATTCACACTGGCCCTGATACCACCACATTGCATTTGCTACGATGCTCTTTCTACATCTAATCATAGTATTTATTGAGTCTAGTAGCCCCACCTCAGCTCTCTAATATTAGTCTGATAAAGAGTATGAATTAGTAAAGGTTTTACAATCTCCTAACATCCTCTCTCTTAATTCAGGGAGTTTTAACCCGGGGTCCATTGGTTTGCTTCAAGGCAACTGTAATCTTCCTAAAGTTATACACACATTTTTACAAGCTTGTACCTATATGCATTTCTTTCCCTGGGACAAAGGTTAAAATTTTAGCTTTCATAAGCTTTCTTAAAGAAAGTTCCATAAACCAGAAAAGATGCAAAACCATCCCTCTACATGAAGCTAAAATTCACTCTTCTTTCATTCCATGAATGGGTGCCAGGAACTATGTCAGGTGTAGGAGATACAATGATGTTACAAAGATGAATATAAGAAGTGAACTCAGCCTGACCAGGGAGATGTCCTGCAAACAAACACATGCATTGTGATAGGGGCTATGCTAGAAATCTGTGTAGGTACTAGAAATAAATTATCCTTTTGCTTTCTCGGTGAGCCCTGAGAGGGGAAGAGGAAGGGATGTTGTCTCACACACCATACTCTTTCTTCTCCGCCCACTATCCCCCACAGCCGATATCTCTTCACTTCAAATGCAATTTCCTACAGGGATTAAAAGAGGCTAGACAGTTACAGGGCAAAGTCCTGACACAGAGGTTTACAATGTGATGCATCACAGCTACTATGTGTTGATGCAAAGATTCCAAGAAATACCTGGGCTTCATTGGACTTTGTCAGCGGATGGTCAAAGAAACACTGACTGTCTTTTTTCAGCTTTGCAGAGGATTATGGCTCAATACTTGGGTTAAGGATGCAATGATAAAATACTTGAATCGGTCATCCACAACTAAGCCCCAGAATTGAAAGGCTGAGTTGAAGTTATTGGATAAACTAGACTGACTTTAGAAATAACATATTATATACTCAAGAGGCATTTGCTTCACCTGAATAAGGAAATGTAGACTGCTCCAAACACGGGAAGAGTCATACAAAGGATCTGTCCATAGGTGTTAGAATCTAATTTTAAAATACGAGATTTAAAGAGAATATTTATTTATTCATTCCATTTCTCCACCTCCAGAAATCTTACTTGACCTTCAAAGTCCAGCTCAGACATCCCTTCCTCTGCGAATTCATCCTGAACCTTTCCAAGCAATATTAATTGTTCTCTTCTCAGGATCCCCATAGCATTTTGTTCAACGTGCTGGGGTAGCAATCATCACAGTGAATTACAGTTCATAGGTCTCTCTCTGACATATTGTGAACACTTGGTTGTACAGTATCCAAGAAAGTAAAAACAAATAAAACACAGTCCTTGCCTTAAATAGCTTATAACTGATTGTGAGCACATAGCTTTAGCACCCAGACAGAAAGAAACAAACTCTGTAATGGCCATCTGTTGACATTTTAATAAGAATTTGATATTAGATACAGAGCTTAATAGAATGAAAAAAGAAACTGGAAAGGTAAGAAAAGAGCAGATGTGAAACGTCTTGAACATGATGCCAAGGGTTTTGTTCTTTATTCTATGGGCAGTGGGAAGCCATTGGAGATTTTTCAAGAAGGAAATGACCTCACCAGAGCTATTTTTTAAGAAAGTAACAGAGGCAGCAATGTGGAGAGTAAACTGGTAGCTGAGAGCCTCAAAAGAGAGACCAGCCAAGAGCCAATGAGGCCCTAAAGAGTAGAGCAGGGAAAAAATGGAAAGAAGGAATTGTATATGCAAGAGACATTGTGGAAGTAGAATCAAAAGGACTCAAATTGCTCAAATGTTGAGACTGAGGAAGAGAGAAAAGTCTGAGAAAGGAGATTTTGGGACAGACGTTTGAAACATCTACTGGCAGGTTCTTCATCGTTGGAGTCTAATAGCTTAGCCCACCAAAAAGTCCTTATGGGAAAAGAAAACTCCTCTAAACATGAATCACCCAAGAGATTTATACTTTGTTAACTAGAAAGGCAAAGACTCTCATCAGAAAGGAAATGATCCTAGACTTACTCTTAGTAGGAAATCTAAGTGAACATAACTTGCTGAAACTCAGTGAAAGAGTAAATTGATAAGAAACAAATGAGCATGCATTTCCAATTTTCACTCCAAATATACTTGAGCATTATTTAAGCCTTTATATGTTCACCTTCACAATAACTAAATGTGGAAGAAGTTCAAGAATTCTGAAGGCCAACGATTCTTCTGAAAAACACTTGTAGAAAAAAAAGCAGCCATAGTATCTTTAAAGAAGATCAATTGGCAAACCTTTCATTCATGGAAGACTTGGGAAATAATAGACCTACGGTTTACTCTGTAAAGCCTGGACCAAGGACCAAAGCACTTAAAACCCAGGTACTAAACAGGCTGAGGGAACTCTGAACTCAGCCCTGACAGCCTGAACTGAAGTTGTAAGGAACAAGTAGATCATCTGCTCTTGATAGCTGTTAGATGAATGCCGTTTTTGAGTGCAAGAGAAATATGAAAAAGAGGGAAATTCAGAAAGAAACATTCAGTAAGAGAATAACAGGAGAGAAAAAACCTAGGGAGAGTTGTTCCAGTAGGTTTCCCTCCAAAAGCAAAGAGGAAGTTGTCATTTGTGTTACTGTTCGTGAGCAGGTCAACCCTGAACCCCAGATCAGACTGGTCTTCACTGTTGGGGCCATCTGTAGATATGTTGCCCAGTGAGTTCTAATTTCTTCTAGATAGACTTGGTGTTTTCTTTATTGTACTCACACACCTCAGTGGTCAAAAGCTTCCAAGAGAATATTTGATCATTCATGTGATCCAAGGAAGTATCTACTATTTCTCAAGGATGCTACCTGAACCTATTTATGTGAAGTTTATCAAGAAACTATTTGATAAAGCAGAAAGTGAACTGACTTGGAACCCTGAGTCCTAAGTTCTAGTTCCATTCTGGCACCTACTGAGCAGAGGTTGTCCACTTTTGGAATGCCCAGCGGGCACTCATGCTTCTCCTTAGTGTGACTTTCCTCCAGAGACTCTCCTCTGGACTTCATCCTGCGTGGGGGAAGGCTGGAGCTGCTAGCACCACCATGCCCCAGAGAGGAAAGAGCCTGGAGTAGCCTAATCATGAGGAAGCACAGCCAAGAGATGAGGAGAGAGAAAAACCAGAACCTGAAAAAATCACTGGAGTCTCTGGAGGAAGCCATGCCTGACTTCAATTATCGAGTTGATAAATTCCTTATTCCTTTTTTATTTTTTTCTCAAGAGGTTGTTTGGAATTGGGTTTTCTGTCACTTTAAAGTGAGAAAGAAAGTCTTAACTTGACATAATCTTCCCAGGTTTATGGAACTTTCTTGGCCTCCATCTCCTTTCTGTGAAATAGGTGGGTTAGATCATTAATCAGGCAGGGATTGTGTTTGTCTGCTAATAACAAACACCCGTGGCTTAGAGGTTTTAGTTTTCTCATGTAAGGAGTCTGGAGTTAGGCAATCCAGCGCTAGTCTCGCAGCCCCACAGTGTCATCAGGCACACAGCTGTTCCCCTCTGCCAGCTTTAGAAGTGGTCCTTGTTCTCACACTTACAAGATGGCTGTCACCTCTAGGATTCATGTCTGCATCCTAGGCAAGAGGAGGAAGGAAGGGTAAAGGGCAAATGGGACAACTCTGTTACTTAGAAGACAGACACAGTGGCTTTGACTTACATCTCATTGAAGAGGACTGTGTCACATGGTCACCATCTGAAAGGGAGGCTGGAAAATGCATAGATGGGTATAATGATGCTTTGAACAAAATTGGGGGTTAGTTGGCAAGGAAGGTGGGGAGAATAGATGTTGGGGAGACAATTTCAGTATCTGTCACAGAATACATAATAGCAAAGATAACCTTCTGAAATTCTGTCACTCTTGTGTTTTTTCCATTTTGTTTTACCTAACCATTTCTTAATGAAAAAGAGTTAAATCCTTTATAGAAACAGAGCACATCTGAAAAATCTAAAGCTTTGGGGAAGTAGAGGTACATTTCATATATGAAATGACAATAAGCAGATGTGAGATATCTGACTATAGTCAAAAGCTCTTCAGATGTATTATCATTTTCCTGAAACTTTCTTAAACTTTTAAATTCCAAACTTCAAGAAGCTTCTCATGAATTCCAGCTATTCTGGCATCTTCTCTGGTTGAACTAAGTGACCTGGTTTTTCCTTCTCATTTCCAGTCCCTCTCAAATGATTTCATATCCTTATGTTTCATCTCTCCAACTAAATTGTAAACTTGTCAAGAGCAGAGCCCAACACTTAGCACAATGTTGGATTTGTAGTGAGCAATCAATAATGTTTGAGCAATGGATGAATGAAGGAATAATAGAAATCTGGAGTTTCTATTTCTTTTCTCTCTCCAGAACTCTGCCCTCAATACATGCTTGTTAACTGATGCCTCTCAGAGTCATTACCGAGGCAATTTGTATCCTAGGCAGCCGGCTTTAGAAAGCCCTTTACTTTCTACCCTCAAATCTTCTCCACCATTATATTAATATATTCAGCCTGGTCCTATGAGTCTGTCCTGACCACCTCCCTTTGCCTAACTGTTTCACCTGGGCCCCTGCCCATTTTAACTGATTAAAGGTCTTACCTTCAGGAAATTCCTCCTATGTCTAAATTAAATTTTATACACAGCCATTTCCTCTTCTTTTGCTAAGTTGACAGAACCGCAGCAGGTAACATGTTTACCAGGGCTTTAGAAAGGCCTGAGTGAGTTTTTTAAAATAAAAAATAAGTTATGTTGGGGTTTGATACTGCAAAAACAATATGCATTTATTGTAAAAATGAAAAATAATAGCTGAAAATAAAAATAAGAAGTTAATAAGTAATAATTAGTCAAAAACTCATAAGCCACCACATAGAGAATACTCATTTAGTATATATCTTTCTGGAATGTCTCCATGCATATTTTGCATTACATATTACCAAAATTGCCTATGCTATTTATACCATTACCCTGCTTTCTTTTTTTTCGGGGGGGGGGGGCTGACCAACTGCATATTTTATTAAATGGCTTTGAATAAAAAAAGTGAAATGCTTCATTGTGTTTTTTCAGAAACTAATCAAAAGATTACAGAGTCCTACACAATGTGAAGACACAAAGTGGATGTTGAGCAACTAGAGGTCATTCCAGGTGTGGAATTTTAGAAAGTTAGTCCTTGGAGTAAATGGCACCGTGGCTCTGGCAGCAGATACAAAGGAATGATGCTCTGGAGAGGAGGTAGGGACACTGCAATCGGCCAGTGGATAGATGAGGGTCCCAGCTGGAGGTGGGATCTTTAATTTTACGGTTTATCTTCCACTGCTTATGCCTCTGTCTTCGTAAATTATCCTGCTTTCTTGACATAACTTTGAGCATCAGTTCACATCGATAAATATTCTTAATAATGTGTGATGGCAGAAGAGTATTTCATTATAGGAAATACCTTAATTTATTTAGCCAATCCCCTGCTTTTGACATTTAGTTTATTTCCTTTTGTGAAAACCTTTGTAAATACCACTGAGATGAACATCCTTGTAGCTAAATCTGTGCTTATGGCCTTTTCTTAATAATTCCGTTTGGATACACTCCTCAATAAGATTTACTTTGATGACCAGTAAGTAGAAGTAATACACATTTCATATGAAATGACACAAAGAAAAGCAAGCCCATGGTAGCTCTTTACTATTATTTTGGGACCTAAATTGTGTTCAGCTTGCAGGTTTCAGGGCTTACTCAGCATAACCTAATGCAATGGTTTTAAAATATATTTTTGTGGCACCACACCTGGAAATCTGAGCTTCCGGTAGAACACTGCAGAAATGCTGATAGGGAAACTTAAAATCACAAAACATATAACTACATGCTAAATCAGATGCAGCTATCACAGCATCTAGTATAGCCAAGCATGAGGTATCCATTTAAGAAAAATACATCATAGGGGAAGGGAGGGAAGGGAAAAAAAAAAAAAGAAAAATACATCATAGAAAAATTTATAATTGAGAAAGTATGGCCCATTAATGAATTATTTTTCTACTCCAAACTGGAAAAAGGATGACATGATCTGATTTGATGGAGCTCAAAAACCACGAGTGCGGGTAGGGAAAAGCAGAATATTTCATTTTGAGTCTCCACTCTGCCACTTATTAAATACATCAATCTCTTAATCACTCTGAAACCTCAGTCTGTCGCTCTGCAAAATGGATTTAATAATTACCTTTGTCATAGGGAGAAAATGAGCTAAATTATGAGAACATGTTTTGTAAAGTGTAATACTATCACATGAATGTTACCAGTGGTTGTTATTATAGTTGATGAAGTGTTGAAAAATTCAGGCTTTACTAGAACTGAGTTTGTCACAAAGATCAGACAGCATAAATCCAATCCCAAATAAAAGAATTTAATGATTTGAGAGCACTCCACCAAACCTAACATCAAATAATGATCTTCTAGAAATACATGCTTAAATCAGTCTTCAAAAGGTGAGATTAAAATATTCCCTCCAGTTTTAAAAGTTCTTTTATTCTAGTACTCAGAGGGGAGAAGACTCTCATTCTGTGCGCTTTTATAGTTGATGTTCAGTAGTTTTTCTTACATGGAGAATAATAGTGACCTGAACTTTAAAAATAAGTGATTTTGCAAAATACAAAAAGTATATATACACTATGATCATAACTGCAAACAAGTTCATGAACAAGGACAAAAGCAACCAAATATAAGAATACTTTGTTATATTTTGTAGCTTTACAGTTTTTTAGGATTTCTATTTTGAGTCAGAATACATTATATCAAAATTTTAAATATATAAAGAATAAATTCTCCTCTCTTATTTTTTTCTATGTCTTTAAAGTTTATAATTACATGGGCAAATCAATTTAAAGAAATTCATCCCAACTTGAGATTACTTAAGAGTTCTGAGTCCTTTAATCAGCTTATTCCCACTCAACTTTCAAGATATTTCTAATTAGACAGAAAACATATCATTCTAATCTATGTTTTAGAAAAATAAAACCAATCTTCCTATCCTGCCTATCCTGATTAGAAACACAAGGAAAACAAATGTCATAGGCGGGGTAGAAAAAAACATTATAAAAGAAGACAAAATTTGTGATCATCTCAATCAATGCAGGAAAAAAAGCATTGTCATGATTTAAAATTTTTTAAATGCTAAGCAAAGCAACCAGGAATAAAAGAGAATTTCTTTAACCTAATAAAGGCTTAATTAAGTTTAGCTGCAAATGACCAAAGACAAACAAAAAAAACCCAGTGGCTCAAATTTCTAACTCTTGTGAATATAGGCAATCCCTGCCTCGTATGGCAGCTCCAGTATGGCAGCTCCAAAATCAAGAAAACCCAACTCCTATTTTGATTGCCTGCAAACATTCCACCTTGTGGGTCAAGATAGCTATTCTACCTCAGCTACCAAGACATATACCAGCCAACAGAAAGGAGGAGGAAAAGAAAAGAGAAGAGCTTGCCTTCCCTTTAAGGACAAGCACCACTTCTAATTATATCTTGCTAGCCAGAGCTTAGAGATATAACCACATCTACTAACTGCAAAGGAGGCTAAAAAAAAAAATAGCATGCATTTCAGACAGCTATCTGACCAGTTAAAAATCTAGGACTCCGTTACTGTAAGGAGAATAACAACTGATAATGGGAGACAACTCTCTACCAAAAATCTACAGCAAACCTACAGCAAGCATCATAATTCATGATAAAAATTTAGAAGGATTTCATTAAAATAAAAAAAAAAGACAAAGATGCTTTCCTCACTTTGCTGCTATTAAACGTTATCCTAGAGATTCTAGTCAATGCAATATGAAAAAATAAATAAAAGAGAGGAATAGGGTTGCAAAGTATGAAAGAAAAATCATTGTCATTTGCAGTTGAAATAACTATTTACATAGGAAGTCCAAGAAAAATATTAAAATAGTCGAGCGACTTGCTGGTAAAGACAAGATCCAAAAATCAATAGTGTTGTTAATTCACTTCTAGGTTTGAGAAACTCTCACTTATGTGTATAAGATGACATGCATATTGCAACGTTATTTGTAATACTAAAAAACTATTACTGAAATACTGAAAATTATTGTAATATTGAAAGTGTGACTAGATGTCATCATTTAAGACCCTGGATCCATTGGTTCCCCAAAGTTTGACCAGTTTCCCAAAACTCTTTAGTAACACATCCAAATAAAATTCCATCTTAAGCCTGTTTGAGATGATTTTTCTTTCATTTGCAATCTTATTGGGTCCTGATACATCTAGAGACTATCATCAAGTAATCTAAATCCATACCCAGATTTTTAAAACAGGAAAAAGGCAACAACTATCGAGCAAAGCCTAAATGCCTCAACTCTAGGCCCTCGAGGCTAACTAAACCACAACAACCAACATCTCTGATGTTTACAATGTACAAACTATTCCGGATAACTCCATTGATCAAAGCACAAAATCAATAATAAAAGAAGTGAAATAAACATAATACTTAAAATACAAGAAAATATTTTATAAATATGTCTTATAAAACTTTATATTCATATAAATCAGCTCAAGGTAAAATTTTTTTCTTTTGTTTAATTTAAAATAGGAAACATTTCAAATATACAGAAAATGGATGCTATATATCCACCATCCAGATTCAAAAGATGTCAACATTTTCTATATTTCTTCATTTATGTTCATATTTTTTAGAAAGAAATAAAACAGTATACATAACACTTAAGTCCCATTACCTATCCTTTTCTCCTTTCTTCCTCCTCATAGTAATCATTTTTCTGAACTTGGTATGTGTCATTGCCTGGCTTGTTTTTGTACTTTTGCTACACAAGTATATATCTTAAACTAATACCCAAAGTGCATTCCACGTAGAACATTCCTTCTTTGGGACATTTATAGATGTTAGTGGAAGAAAAGGATTTTGTGGTCAAATATGTTTGGGAAATGTTAAGTTAAAATTATTTTTACCTTGGACTTTTTTACTTTTGATATTTTGCTATGCACTGTAAACCAAGGGCTAGCTACAATGGATAGGGTTTCCCAAACTCTCATTTGACTACTGACATTTTTTCTGTGAATCCATTTGCAGCTGTTAAGATCTTCTGAGCAGGATCAAGTTAAGGAGCAAGGGATAGGGAAGCAATAATAATAATAATAATAATAATGACTGTCAGGTACTTGTAGGAAAAAAACTGACTCAGTTTTTCTATTCTCTCACTCAAGAAATCACTTCTTTGACCTCAGGTCACCAAATATATGTGTGAATTTCTCCCCACCAGCAACCTATTCTCTAGAGTAGTCTTCAGTGGACACCAGCTGGGTGTCCTACCACTCAATTCGATTCCAAACTATCCACCTGGAGATACTGTCATATCCCACAGGTTGAGGGCTCACAGGATTGCTCGCGGCTTTCCAGTAGCCAATCGCAAGCCCCAGGTGTCTGACCAGCTATAAATCGGGGTTCCCACAGCCCCTCCTCAGATTTGATTAATTTGTTAGAGCAGCTCCCAGGACTCAGGGAACACTTACCAGTTTATTAAGAAGGACAGCACAAAGGATACAGATGAAGAGGCACAGAGGGCAAGGCATGGTGCGCAGAGTTCCCAGGCTCTCCCTGGCGCACCACCCTCTAGGAACCTCCACATGTTCAGCTATCAGGAAGCTCCTGGAACCCAGTCCTTTTGGGTTTTTCTGGAGCCTTCATTACATAGGCATGATTGATTAAATCATTGGCCACTGGTGATCAACTTAACCTTCAGCCCTTCTTCTCTCTCTGGAGGTTGTGGGGGTGGGATTGGGGGAAAGTCCCAACCCTTTAATTCTCCCTTGGTCTTTTCTGTGACCAGCACCATCCTGAAGCTACCTACAGGGTAGGTACAAAGACACATCACTTTGAAAATTCCAAGGATTTTAGGAGTTGTGTGCCTGGAAACTGGACGAAGACCAAACATATATTTCACAATGTCACAGTACTATTACTGTTCCCATTTTACACGTGGGGGAAACTGACGTTTTATTTTCCAATCCAGCTCAGGATTCCCCTTGCTTAAGAGGCACGTTAAGATGCAAAACAAGGCTAGGCACGGTGGCTCACACCTGTATTGCTAGCACTCTGGGAGGTTGAGGTGGGAGGATTGTTTGAGCTCAGGAGAGTGAGACCAGCCTGAGCAAGAGTTGAGACCCTGTCTCTACAAAAAACAGAAAAATTAGCCGGGCATGGTGGCATTTGCCTGTAGTCCCAACTATTCGATAGGTTGAGGCAGGAGGATCGTGTGAACCCAGGAGTTTGAGGTTGCAGTGAGCTATGATGACGCCACTGCACTCTAACCTGGGTGACAGAGCAAGACTCTGTCTCAAAAAACAAAACAAACAAACAAACAAAAAAACCGGGTTTAATATCAGTATACTATACATCTAAACACTATCACTATATATCAAAATAACAGCAAAAAAAAAAACCAACAATGGGTATAGTATCAACATACTATACAACTACACACTATCATACATCAAAACAATAGCTATAAATAAGAGTAAACTTTTTAAAAACACACTAAAAATAATATTATATATTGTTTTATATAAAATATATGTATCTGTGTGTGTGTGTATATATATATATATGTATTTTTTTAATGAACTGGAAGGAAAAATTCCAACCTCATGATAGGTGATGGTGGTTAAATTCATCTTTCACTTTATCTGCAATGTTTTGAGGTTTTTTTAGAAAGGAAGAAACAAAACAAAGACTGGTAGCAAATATGACAAAATGTTAATGATTACTTACAGTGAGAACATGGGCTTTTTAAAATTCCTTGTTTTCTGTATTTTTTAAGTTTCTTAAAATAGAAAAGAATTTCTAAAGAAAAAAATGGGAAGGAACTATACCAAAATAGCAATAGTGACCATCCATTTAATCTTCTTTCTGCTTTTCTAAAATTTCCAAAGTTTTTATAATAAGCAAATCTATAATGGGAGGGAAACTACCAAATCATTTTGTTTTGTTCTAAACTTTAGCTTTTAGCAAATTAATCCTAATATCTGGAGGTAGTTAATGTCAGTATAGAATCAACACCCCGTACCAAGTATCTACAATTAAATAGATGGTGGAAAAGCCCATATTTTTCTAACAATATTCCTCCACCCAGAAAAATGGGTTAAAACCCTCTCCTAAGCTTAGAATCATGTGGACATGAGTCATGGACAAAATGTCAACGTCCATTGTGTCTTTAATTTCTAAGGAATAGAACATATATTTGCCTGCACGTGTGCATATTCTGAAATACTGAATTGTGGTTACTGCCCAAAGACAATTAACACATTGAAAATTAGTAGAAATGAGGTATTTACTGGAATGAGATAGGGTTCCTCTTACAATCTGTTTTGTCTTTCATTGCATTGATATTAACAGTTGGGTAACAGCAGGTGTGAGTGGGTAAAATGACTCTAAATCACAATCACATGGGGGAAGTTAGAAAAATTGTGCATAGCATGGAAACCTTTTTACTTTTGTAGCTATCTGAGCAAGCAATGCTTGGGTTTCCAAGTCTAGTGACAGATTTATTTTAATGTAATTGAATAATTGGAGTTTTCCACTGCCAGAAACTTTTACCCACTTCATTACTTAGGGGATTAAAAGAAAATTTGATCTGATGTTTTATAGAGCTTTCTCTTCCCAGGGACCCAGAGAGAGAACAACTGCGAGCACATGACCCTGGATGTTATCTGTTTCCGCTGTATCTGACTGAGCACAGTATAGATTAATCATTGCCAAAAGTTTAAACTCTGCCTATCACCTCTATTGTTCCAGAAGAATTGGGTTTTATGCTGGAGGAAGAACCTTAGCAATCACTGAATCCCTCTCTTTTTACAAATTAGGGCAAAATTTTGGCAGAAATAATGAAATTAAACTTAGGCATACACTATGAGGTAATTGTACTCTGGAAAGCTAACCAGGAAAAGCTTAATGGTATGATTTGAATATGTCCCCCAAGTTTCATGTGTTAGAAACTTAATCCCCAAATTAATATGTCGATGGGGGCCTTTGGGAGGTAATTAGGATTTGATAAGGTCATCAGGGTGGGGTCCCCATGATGGGATAGGTGGCTTTTTAAGAAGAGGAAAAGAAATCTGAGCATGCACACATACACTTGCCCTCTTGCCATGTGACACCCTTTGCCATGTTGTGACAAAGCAAGAAGGCCTTCACCAAATGCCAGCACCATGCTCTTGGATTTCCCAGTCTCCAGAATGGTGAGCTAGATAAACATTTTTCTTCATAAATTAACCAGTCTGTGGTATTCTGTCACAGCAACAGAAAATGGACTAACATACAAAGATGTTCATCACAGTATTGTTTGTAACAGGACAAAAAATTGAAACTACCAAAACATGCGTCAGTAGGGGAACGGTTAATAAAACATAAAATGGTCATACCCAAAGCACTATGCAGTAGATAGAAGGAATGAGCTAGATCTAAGGGGACAGACGTTAAAAACACAGTAAAAGAGCCAAGTTGCAGAACCTGTGAAAAATATATTTATATAAAAACTCATGCAACAAACTATTTTTACATGGGTACAACATATGCGGTATGTGATATGATCCTGAATGTAAAAATCTCCTAAAAGGTCTAAACTGTGCTGTCCAATACAGTAGCTACTAGTCACATGTGGCTATTTTAAATTTAAATTAATTAAAATAGACATACTAGGCCGGGCACTGTGGCTCACGCCTGTAATCCTAGCACTCTGGAAGCAGAGGCGGGAGGATTGCTTGAGCTTAGGAGTTCAAGACCAGCCTGAGCCAGCGTTGAGACGCTGTCTGTACTGAAAACAGAAAGAAAAAAAAAAATAGTCACACTAGCTACATTTCAAGGGTTCAATAGCCACATGTGCTTAGTGCTACTGTTTTGAGCTACATATATACACAAGATTTCTATAATTGCAGGAAGTTCTATTGGACAATACTGGTCTAGAAAAATACATGCCAGATTCATAAAATCATGTAGCTGAGTAGTGGTGAAACCAAAACTGGTGTCAGAAGATCACTACTGAAGTGTTTTTGGCATGAGGGCTTCTTTGGGTCATGGGTGGATGGATGGATGGATTCATTCATTCATTCATTCATTTATAAACTCTTCATTCATTTGGAATCATTTACTTACTACATGATAAGCCCTGGGTTCAGTCCTTGGGAAACAAAATTCAATCTGATGCCAGCCCAGCCCCAGAGAACCGATTAAGTCGATGTCAGTCATCAACTATGTGCTGAATGCCTTTTCTTTGGCAGACTCTGTGCAAGGCCCAGGGTCAGTGGTAAACATAACAGACACAGTCCCTGTCCTTGTGGATCTCACAATCCACAGCAGGGTTTCTCAACACTGTGGACATTTTGGACGGCTCATTCTTTCTTCTGGGTGCTCTCCTGTGCACTTCAGGATGTTTAGCAGTGTCCCTGGTCTCTACCCACTAAATGCCAAAAACACCCCTCCCCAAGTTGTGACACACAAAAATGTCTTTGGACAT
Organism: Eulemur rufifrons; assembly: GCF_041146395.1. Taxonomy (NCBI): domain Eukaryota; kingdom Metazoa; phylum Chordata; class Mammalia; order Primates; family Lemuridae; genus Eulemur; species Eulemur rufifrons. The sequence goes on along the minus strand of NC_091005.1, from coordinate 12,745,378 downwards.
GCCAGCTGTCCCCTTGGGGACAAAACTGTCACACTGAGAACCACAGGGAAAGACAGACATTAATTAAATTATACCAAATTATTTAAATGATGATAAGTGTTTTATTTTGATGGGGATGTGTGGGTTGCTTTGAAAGCATTTACCAGAGGCCTGCCCTAATCTTTAAGGGGTAAATGTAGAAAGCTTCCCTGAGGATGAGTCAATGTTGCCTTCCCTTTTTGCCAAACGTGGACAGAATTTGCCTGCCATGGACACAATTCTGAATAAACAAGTCAGGGCCGATGGTGCAGGAGAAAGGAAGTCAGATGTCAGATTCCTTTAGGAGAGGTAATGTAGGCTGGGTTTTATGCATAATTATCCATTTCAGATCCTGCTATCTGGAGCTCACTCAACTGGCACTGCTTGGGCAGGCTGCCATGAACTTGAGACTAAACCAGCTAGTAAAAAATGAAGACCAGCTGCAGGTCCTGCCTTCCTCACCACAAATCTGGAGGGCATAAATAACAGAGCAAAATGAGAATCAGGATTTACCACATTTCTCCTTTCTCGAAGGATTTGGGCAAAATCTCCCTCTGCCTCACTCCAAGCCTTTACAACAAAAATAAATCCTAGTAGAGAGAATTGGAAAAGACCTGTTAGATCACCAAATGCCTCCATCCCCAGGGACCATGATAGTCAGCAGTCCCCAGATGCAAAATGTGATCAGATCTTTAACTGTTCTTTAATGAGGCCAAAAGGGACTCCTTGGAGCTATGGCATCTATTTTAATATTTTGAGAATTGTGTTTTAAAAGCAGCTTTGCATCCTACTATAACTTCCTCATTTTCTTTCCCCTGAAAAACAGGGAGCCTGAACTGTGAGGGAGGTTATCTTAGTGTTCTTCTGTCCTACCACTTATTTTATAGACAAGGAGACTAAAGTCCATGGAGAGGAAGTGTCTGGCTCAAAGTTGCACAGCTATTTGTGGCAGAGTCATTCTCAAACTTCTTGATCCCTTTCCCCTACATCTGGGAACAACAAAAGACTATATAATATACATTAATTATATATGTGTATATTATGCAATATGAGGATCCTGGAACAGAGGAAGGACATTAGTGGAAAAACCAGTGAAATCCTAATAAAGTCTGGAGTTTAATTAGTAGTAAGGTACGAATATTGGTTTCTAAGTTTTGACAAATGTTCCATGGTTATGGAAGATGATAACAGTAGTGGAAACAGGGTAAGGGATAGATGGAATATCTGTACTATTTTTGCATCTCTTCTATAAAGCTAAAACTATTCCATGGCCGGGCACGGTGGCTCATGGCTGTAATCCTAGCATTCAGGGAGGCCAAGGCAGGAGGATTGCTTGAGCTCAGGAGTTCAAAACCAGCCTGAGCAAGAGCAAGACCTCATCTCTACTAAAAATAGAAATATTAGCTGGGCATTGTGGTGAGCACCTGTAGTCCCAGCTCCTTGGGAGGCTGAGGCAGGAGGATCACTTAGAGCCCAAGAGTTTGAGGTTGCTGTGAACTACAATGATGCTACTGCACTCTGGACCTGGCCACAAAGCAAGACTCTGTCTCCAAAAATAAATAAATAAATAAACTATTCAAAAATAAAAAGATTATTTAAAAAAGAAGTAATAAAGGCACATTAGAACAAGTTCCAACAAAACAGAGTTTAAAGAAACAATAACAAAAAGAATTAAAGTCCTTCCTTTCTGCCTTGTAATTCTGCACCTAAATTCTAATCACTTTTAATAGCTCAGTGTGTCTCTTTCCAGGTATATTCTTTTACGTTTATTCAAACACACACTCCCCTAAGTTTTAAAATATTCTATCTCATTTAAGCCCTCTAACAATTATATTGAATGGGCACGACAATCAAATAAGGAAACCGAGGCTCAGAGAGGTTAAGTAACTGGCCCATAGGCACAGCTAGTAAATAGTAAATGTCAGGGACTATATTCAAAGCAGACTCTACCTAACTGCAAAGGCCATGCTGTTGCCAGGATCCACCAGGCTGTTCCCTGCACAAGGGTGTTTAGCTCAGGGGGTGGGTGAGTGGGAGCCCACTTTGTGTTCCCCAAGTCACACACTCAGGCAAGGGCTACACCTGTATGGAGAAGTAGGGTCCTCCTTTACTTGGCATGAAGGCTCCCTAGGGACTAGCCCCAGCCCTCTTCCTTGCCGCTATCCTATGCCAAGAGGAAGGCAATGTTGGCCATGGCCACGATCGTTGTAGAAAATAACGAATGTGATTTGGGATGTGTTTCATGTTGCCAGTGGTGAAGGAGGTGAAGGGAGGTGTATTCTGTAAATATCAGGAAAAACAGGAGTATGGAATCACATAGTATATTCTAGCAAGCCCACATTCTGCAGATGATGGGTGCACACTTTGGGTCCTCTGATGTTAACCAACAGCAGAAGATTCAAAGTGCAAAATGTGTTCAGCTGTCTTTCTCAAAGCAATGTGCTCCACTTGCTAGGAATGGAATTTTCACACGTTTAAGGTCAAAGTGAAATTTCTGGGAGGGATCTCAGTGAATCACGAAGCCAGTCACCACTTGCAGGGGCTCTGAATAGGAGGAAATCAGGACAACAATATGCTGAGTTTTTCACCACTGGCCTGTGGGCAGTTCAAGGATATTGAGCCCTGGGTGACCTTCCCAACAGAGAAATCACCTTTGGATACATTAGCACAAGTGGCATTCTGAATAATGCCCTGGCAAAATGCACTGGAAGTTTTGCCCCTTAGAAAGGAGGAGACTACACTCTATCTTATTAGCCTTCACGCTGTGCCAAGCCCTGCATTAAACACTTTTCTGTGCTCTCACTTAATCCTCACACCACTCTGTCAGGAATATACTGCATATTATCATCCCCATTTTACAGACAAGGAAACTGAGCTCAAAGAAGAGCGGTGTCTTGCCCAAACGTCACATTCCATAACCAGCTAAGACAGAATTCCACAACAAATCCTTCTCATTTGACTCCAAAGCAGATGTTTGTTCTAAATGTTCCAAAGTTACTTTGCAAACAAGCTATGTATTTTAATTTCCTAAGTTAAAAACAACAACAGAAAAAACCCAAAATGGCTTCTACAGCATATGCTATCACCATACTGTGGTTTATATCCCGAGGCTAGATGGTGAAATAAAAACTAACAGTCCCTTTCTAGCACTCATAAAAGTTCTGATCACACTTTTCTACACTCAAGGAAAATCTAAAGAAATTCATTGTGATACCCAAGATACAGATTCCATATTTCAAGCTTGGTATAATGTGTGTACCTGGTATCTGACTTTCGCTAATATTTGCCCTCCCACTCTAGAGTAAATAATCATGATATTAACTAATATAACATAAAGTTTTCTTTCCCAATATTTTATTATGAAAAATTTCAAACATATAGACAAATTGAAGGAATTGTATAGAGAACACTCATATACCACAACCTAGATTCTACCAATAAAAAATGGTCTTTATTCTTTTTAATATGTGCCAGGAATGTCGCATGATTATCTCACTTAATCCTTGAAAAAAACTCTTTGGGGGGTGGACATGCTTGAAGTTCTGACTCGGGTGGGGCAAAGGCAATATATGTAACCTAAACATTTGTGCCCCTGTAATATGCTGAAATAAAAAAAATAAAAATAAAAATAAAAGATTAGAGGATTAAAAAAAAACTCTTTGAAGCTGGTATTATTATTACTCCCATTTAATGGTTGAGGAAGTTGAAATTTAAAGCCTTGGAGGAACAAACAAGAGTCTACAAAGCTACTGTTTGTAAAACCACTACTCTAGTTATATTTGCAAAGATGGAGGCCAACTTGAGCTGAATTTAGTGGAATTTGATTAGTTCAGACAATGTTGGTGATTTATTTTCCGTATTAGAGAGTTTCTAGGTATAAAATTCAGCAAAAGAGTCTATGTGCTACTTCTCTACAAAATTCACAGAAAAAAAAAAAAAGTCTACATGCTGAGCAGGAAGGGATTTGTTCTTTTGGATTCCACAGATGGGGTATTGGTTTTCTTTATTAAAAAAAGTGTACAGCAGACATATATGCACAAAGATGTTCATTGTAGTGTTACTTAAAATGGAAAAATTGGAAACAATCTAAATGCCCCAAATTATCATAGAAAAAGTTGATTATGGTATGTTCACAAGATGGCATATGTTACAAGTGTTAAAAATTATCTTTCCTTTGCCTCATAGAAATATTTGTCAATCTAGCATATGGCATATGTGCACGATCCAAATGTAATATGATATTCAGGGAAGTAATTTTGAAGACTTCATATCATGCAAGAAAATGATAGATTGAATATCAGAATCTGAAAGACATAGAACTCCAGGAGAAAAGGATATGATCTTTAAAAAGCACCACCATTTGGAACATATCTTGTGTGCATTTAGCTCAGTCTCGAAAAGCCTAATAAAAGATACGAATAAAAAATCACCAGTGTCGTTCATTGTGCACACATTTATTGGGTGCTTACTATATGCAGACACAGGAGACTCAATGGTGGAGAGAAAATGTTCCTGTCTGTGAGCAATGCAGTCTGTACAAGAAGTAATTGTCCAACCTAGTTTCTGGGTAGCATCAAATGACTGATATAGGAAGGGCTCCTCCATCTGATAATACTAAGAACAGTAGTTGTCATAGGGTGGGGAGCCATGTTCCCCCAGGGGACATTTGGCAATGTCTGCAGACACTTTTCTTTTTTTTTTTTTTTTTTTTTTTATTTATTTTTTTTTTTGAGACAGAGTCTCACTCTGTTGCCCAGGCTAGAGTGAGTGCCGTGGCGTCAGCCTAGCTCACAGCAACCTCAAACTCCTGAGCTCAAGGGATCCTCCTGCCTCAGCCTCCCGAGTAGCTGGGACTACAGGCATGCACCACCATGCCCGGCTAATTTTTTCTACAAATATTTTTGGCTGTCCATATAATTTCTTTCTATTTTTAGTAGAGATGGGGTCTCGCTCTTGCTCAGGCTGGTCTCGAACTCCTGAGCTCAAACGATCTGCCCACCTTGACCTCCCAGAGTGCTAGGATTACAGGCGTGAGCCACCGCGCCCGGCCTGCAGACACTTTTGAATGTCACATCTGGAGGATGGGAAGAAGTGCTACAGGCATCTAGTGGATAGAAGTCAGGGATACTAAACACCCTACAATGTACAGAACACGCCCACAACAAAGAATGACCTGGCTCAAATATTAATAATGCTGAGATTTAGAAACCCTTACTTAGACTATCAGGATTCTTTCTTGGAAGTTACACAAAAGGGGAAATCTTGCGGGGTGGGGGACGGATGTTCCATAAGAAGATGGCAGCTCTGGGGCCATGTGGGTGCAGGAGGAAAAAGGATTTACCTGGGTGATTATGGAGGTTGTTAGACAAAACTACGGGTAGAGACAGTCCCAGTTCCCTGAGAATCCTACTCCAAAAGTTAATTTGTAAATTGCTTCTTTGGCATATCTTGGATCCCCTCCCTGCCTCCCTCCAGAAGGAGACCATATGGTGAAAACAAAATGCTTTGAAGATAAAATCAGAAGATCTGGGTTGAAGCCCAACTTTGTAATAATGAAAATCACTTTACTTTTCTAAGCCTCAGTTTCCACTTTTGAGAAGCAGGAATAGAAATGCTACCCCTCCCACCACTGAGAAGAGAACAGGTGTTTGAACGTGCTTGGCTCTCTGTAGAGGCTCAAAACTGACTCAGACATTATTGCTGTTTGTGTGTTGACAATGTATCATTAAGTGAAAAGAGTGGTTATAAAGCAGTGCATATTGTATGCATCCAATTTGTGTTCAATATAAGTATCTGCTGAGAAAATAGTCTAGAAGTATTTACATCAAATGACTAACACAAATTGTCTCAGAGTGGAGAGAAACAAAAAACCAAACCAAAGCAAAAACCTTTGGTATTAGATAGTAAATACATATCACTGAAACTCTTAAAAGTTATCTTTTCCAAAAGATAGCTTATGATATGAAAAAATACTTAGGATCCAATTTAAGCAAAGACACAATGAAGATAGAAATTGTACACACCTGCACTGTTCGATACAGTAGCCACCAACCCCATGTGGCTATAAAGCACTTGAAATGTGCTCAGTGGTGAGTCTGAATTGAGATGTGCAAGTATGTAAAATAATATCTCATTAGTAATTTTTATATTGATTATATGATAAAATGATAATATTTTAGACCTATTGGATTAAACAAAATATATTATTAAAGTTAATTTCACCTGTTTGTTTTCATTTTTCTTTAATGTGGCTACTGAAACATTTTAAATTACATGGCTCACATCTGTGGTTTGCATAATATTTCTTTTGAATAGTACTGATATAAACATGATAAACTTGACTGTAAAAAAAAAAAGAATGAAGAGAAAAAAACACAGTGGAAAACTACCAAACTCATCACTGTGATTAAGTCTAAACGATAGGATTACAGATGACTTTTTCAGCTTCTTTATGCTTTTCTGTTCTTTCAAATGTTCTATGGGGTGCAGATATCTCTGTGATAATCTAGAAAAGGGCAACAGGAGTCTAGAATCTCTCCTGTACTCTGGGCGAAAACTGCTCTGTCTTAAAAAGATTGCATCTTACAGGGACTGTTATTTTGTGAGTTAAAGAAATGGTGTGCTAGCTGGCTGAACTCTCCTTTGGTCCTGGGTATGAAGGGAAGGTCCGACATTCTGCTCCCTGCTCGCTGGGGGTGGTGGAGGGGGCACGATGGCATCTTGCTCAGGCCTTCCCCACAAAAAGGGAACCGAGGGTGTGAGGAGTATGAGAAGCAGCTCCGTGGATGCTCAGAACATCCCCAGGCAAGGAAGTGAGTCATCCAGTGAGTCAGCCCCGCCGCCCTGCTTTCATTCTTGGTATTGTTCCATGTTGCTGCTCCTCTCTGTCACCATCCTCCCCCCACAACCCCATATCACATGTGTGGCCTTGAGGCGGCCCAGGCAGATCTAAGTGAGAAAGGCTCCCAGGTACTGAACACCTAAAGTGGGTCATCCATGGTGCTGCCTGGGGTCACCCACATGGGTTCCTCTCACTCTCATGTCAACCCATTCAACATAGGTGTTATTATGATTCCCATTTTACAGATGAGGAAACTGAGACAGGGAGAGGTTAAGTACTTGGCCAAGGGCTCACAGCTAGGAACAGATTGAGGTGAGATTCAAATTCAGAATAACTCCAAAGCCTGTGTACTCCAAAACATGTGTTTCCTAGAGCTTTCATCTAGGTCTGCCCCATACAAGACTGGGAAATAATTAACCTGTGTCTCCATGCTTGCATTGCCCTACATTTCAGGTGCCCAGGGCCCTCATGGGCTGCTTGCTCTCTTACAAAATATGTCTCTGGGAGAGCATCTAAGAGTCTGACATCAGACATTCACACCAAAGTATGACTTTAGGGCCATCATTACTCCTTCAGGGAGGACCTGCAGGTGAAGTCCTATTCCAATTGTTGGGTGAAAGACTAAAAGGGATTTCTGTCATTGGAAGACACATGGGGGAGAAAGACAGCGTTCTCAGTTCTGCTCCCTCTTGAACCAGACCACAGGCCACCCTCGGCCATCTACTCGGGAGCCCAATCTTGCCTTCGGCTGATTAGAAGGGTGGGTGGGGCCGAGGCCCAGTAAGCAGATGCTCATGTGATATGGGTGTCACAAGAATGCCACCCCCTCACAGATGCCACCAGTGGAGAGTCACGCAAGGAATTAAGCATTTCCCTTTCTTTTCAACCTTTTTGATATTTTGGTAATTTAACATTTTTATAGGTAATATATTGACATGGTTCAAAAATTATATACATTACACACACACATGCACACACACACACACACAATCTATACTGAAAAGTCTTTTTCCTACCAGGTGTCCCTTTCCCCCACATCCTACCTCACTCCCCCAGTCTCTGATGTTATTAGTTTCTTGTGTATTTTCAGAGTTTCTTAATATAAACACACACACACATGCACACACCACACTGCCACCCTTGTTTTTATATTAATACGCAAGTTTCAGGCTCTTTTTACAAAGGGAAAAATGCTAGATGAGAGAACACATTGCTACTAACACTTCAGTGAAAAGGAGTCTATAGGTATTTTCTTCCTGGGGACACTAGCTTGGCCCTTGTCCTTTGTTTTTGCATTTTCTAAGTCAGGTTTAATGAGGCATAACGTACATACAGTAAAATTCACCCTTTTTAGTGGACAGTTCTGCAAGTTTTGACAAATGCACACAGTCATGCAGCCACTATCACAATCAAGATACAGTACAGTTCTATCCCCTCCCCCCTAAATTCTTTCATGCCACCCCCAGTCCCTAGCAATCACTGGTATGTTTTCTGTCCTTATAGCTTTGCCTTTTCTAGGATGTCTTTTGTAAATGGAATCATACATGATCCCACAAAAATGTGCAATCTTAAGTGTCTGGCTTTTCTCACTTAGCACAGTGCATTTGAGATTCATTCCTGTTGTTGTGTATGCTGCATGTACCAATAGCCTGTTTCTCATTACTGTTGATTTGTATTCCGTTGTATGGATATACCACAATCTGTGTACTTATACATCAGTTGAAGGACCTTTGAGTTGTTTGCAATTTGGGGCTACAAACATTCACATACAAGTTTCTGTGGGGACAGACATTTGCATTTCTTTTGGGTGAATACATAGGAGTGGAATTGCTACGTCGTATGAAGGGTATCAGCTCCATTTCTTTTCTTTTCTTTCCTTCTTTCCTTCCTTCCTTCCTTTCTTTCTCTTTCTTTCTCTTTCCTTTCCTTCCTTCCTTTCTTCTCTCTCCTTCCTTCCTTCCTTCCTTTCTTTCTTTCTTTGTCTTGCTCTGTCTCCTGGGCTAGAGTGCAGTGGCATCATCAGAGATCAGAGCAACCTGAAATTTCTGGGCTCAAGCAATCCTCCTGCCTCAGCCTCCCGAGTAGCTGGGACTACAGCCATGCACCACCACACCTGGCTAATTTTTATAGAGATGGGGTCTCACTCTTGCTCAGGCTGGTCTAAAACTCCTGGCCTCAAGGGATCCTCCTACCAAGGCCTCCCAAAGTGCTAGGATTTCAGGCATGAGCCACTGCACCTGGCCTCATTTCATTTTTAATCTTTACAATAACCCCGTGACCTGGTCTTGTGAACCTTATTTATCCCCAGAGAGGAAGTCCAGGGGCAAGAGAGGTTCTGTGGTTTGCCTCCCCACGTCACTCAGCAGATAAATGGTAGAGGTGGGATTTGAACTCAGAGCCAACAGAAAGAACCTCCTGCTGGGAACTATGATGTGATACTGTCATCCTGTCACTCTGTTCCAACATGTCAAAGACACTTAAGTGTAAGGGCTAAAGGTATTAATAAAACACAAACCTCACTTTCTCATTTTGGCTCCCTTACAAGAATTTAGACCTGTGGTGGAGGAAATACTAGCAAGGGGCCCCTCTAGGCTGGTGGCACGCTCTGCTGCTTTGAGCCTAGCAGCTTTCCAAAAGGGAATGATTCTTAATTTTTATGAGTGGGTATGGAATGTGCTCTTAAAAGTTTATAGTTCATTTAATATGCATCGTCTCATCAGAGAACAACTTCACAGAGGAGGTGTACCTGTCTCTCCCTGCAACCCACCCACAGAGCCACTGACACCTGGTGAGTTGCATGCAAAAAAACCCCTATTTGTGACCCTTATTCTGTCACTGGGTTCCAAGCTGCACACTCTTCCCCTTGTGCAGTGACAACCTGGAAATTCCATACACCCTCCTGGCACGCCTGGATTGGCAGGGTGGTGGCCTGGAAAGGGCATAGGCTTGGGACATCAGTCCTTCCCTTGGGAGTTTGTGGGGAATTAGGAGGGCTGTATGAGTGCCCAGTGGGAGGCCTGGCACCCCAGAGACAGGCAGCAAATGTTGGTCCCCTTCACTTTCCCTAATAGGAGAGTCAAGTAGCATTGCCAGGAAACAAGACCCTGCAGGTTAGACTCTACCACCAATGTGCTAGGTACCTCAAGCAACCCATCTCCCCACTTCATGCTTTAGGTTTCCACATTCATAAAATGGAGCAAGTTCAAGTTCACTATATGGAATGTAATTATAAATGTAGGCTTTCTTTCAGCTGAAAGAGGAGGGATTAAAGGAAAAACTCTATAATCTCCTGGCTACCCAGAGGGCCCTGCCCTCCCCAAGCAGAGACAAAATTTTATAACTATGGGGAAGTTATCAGAAGCAGCTGGAAGAGGCCTGAATCTTATTGATCACACAAGGCCAGACCCCCAGGGGGAGGTGAGGGAGTGTTTCATTGGGTCATAGAATGCACAGAGTCTCTGCCTCACACCTGTAGGAGTTTATGAGTGTCTATAAAGTGGGAATAACAAATGCACCTGCCTCAGCTTGTGGGGATGGGGACCTGGAGGGGATGGATACCTCAGTGGGGTGAAAGGAGACCATGTGTGTGAGCCAGAGGTCTCCCATAAATTCCATTTGGCCTACACACAGGGTAACCAACCCGTCCTGATTGGCAGTGAAATTCCCACATCCCAGGAAACAGCTTAGTCCTGAGCAAACTGGGACAGTTTTGTCACCCTACCTACTAGGTCATGTTTGAAAGTTGAATTCATAGCCAATGTTTACAATTTGGAAGATTTTACATTAAATATTTCAGATGTTCGGAAGGTCTTAGAAACTGGAGGACCTGGCAACTCTGTGCCCACATTTGCACACAGAAACAACGTGCTGGGGCTGAGTGGGAGCAGCTTCTCCCCAGATAGATCAAGCACTTGCCACTTTGCCGCAGTCCCCACTCCTCCCTCTTCTCTTACACCCACCCATTCACTTCACTCCATTGCCTGCCTGGCCCTCGTAGCATTGGAGTTTGCAACCCTTGATGTAAATTCACTCTAACCTTTGAAGAGCTTAAAAATTTAAGAGCTAAAACTTTTAAAAGCTGCCCTTAGGTTGTTCCTTTTCAAATGGTCCAAGATAGGAACATTTTAGTGGCTACAAACACCATCAATTTTCCTACTAGTGTTTATTAAAAAAACAAAGGAAGGTAAACAGTAAGAATCTACATTGTTTGCCATAAAACTTAAAGGATTGTCATTGTTTAATGGAAAAGAAAAATCAAACTCAGCTGGTTTCCTCCTGAATTGACCCTCAAGCACAAATTCTAGTTGCAAGTGACAGAAACTGAATCCAAATAATTTAAAGAGAAAGAAAGAAATTGATTTAATGACTTCTGTAATCAAATTACAGACCAGAGGGAGTGGATATCTGGATCCAGGGTCAAATGGATTCAGAGACTCTGCTCTGCTCGAGCCAGAACTGTGTTCCAGCTTCTTTCTGCAAATCTGCTCCACGCTCTCAGGCCAGCTTCCCCACAGGGAGGGGGAAATGAGCAAAGGCAGCTCTGAGCTCACCTCCTTACTATATGAAACCCAAAACAGGGGGAAACAATCTTGGGGAGAGGGAATATTCTCTTTTCTACCATTTGGAAAAATCCTAGGGAAGAATTTCTGGCTTAGTTTCTATTCCTGTTTCCAGGCCAACAGGGGTCTGTTCCCGAAAGAAAGGAGGGATGGGTGTCACGGAGGCCCAAATCATAACTATCAACAGGTTGTGATTGCGGGTTTTAGTGAGCTCTCATGTCCTCCAGGTTGGAAGCTCCTCTCTGCGGTCTAGTTTTTTGGTACCAATTATAGTAATCATACTTGCTTATTATGTGCCAGATATGATTTTAATTGTTTTGCATATTAAATGCATACGAATAAATGCACATTATCTCATTTAATCTCTTCAATGACCCCCTAGGGGAGTTTATTATCCCTGTTTTACAAATTGGGAAAGTAAGGCACAAAGCAGTTAAGTAGTTGAGACACCTGCCCAAGTGGCAGACCTGGGCTGTGAACCCAGTTAGTCTGGCCACAAATCCTACAGCCCAGTCATATCACAGCTGCCTATCTGACAGAGCTATATACTAGATTGTAAAAGATTTGCCATAAATACCTGCTTCCTGGCAGTGTTCAAAGGTGTGACTACTAATGGTGTGTCTTGCCTTGCCATCTGTGAATGTGGGTGGGGGACTGGGTGAGAGGTCCCTCAGATTCCTGCCATGCTTGCTGCCCGTGCTGGGAAAGCCGGCTTTGATCTGCCCCTGGAGCCACCCGCCACAGTGCTATCTGTTTATCTAGCCTCCACCAGGCACCTTGGCTCAGACTCTCCTGTTGCTGCCCTTTTGCTTCTCACCAAATCAGCATCCAGTGACCTGAGCCCTGCATTACTAATCAGAAAAATCATGTCTTGATTTTTTGTTTTGTGTTCCTGGTCCAGACTGTTCCTAACAGAATACAAATAGCAACATGTTCGTTGATTGTCTGGACTTCAGGGGACTTTGATTCAATTGAACAAATGTGTATTGAGTTTCTACTCTGAGCCTTACTATGTGGCCGGGGGTTATAGCAATAAATGAAAAACAGACTCTGCTCTAAAAAATTTAGGCTACATTTTTTTTCTTAAAGTACTTGTCTCTAAACTGCTCCATTCTGGAGTAGGCAAAAGCCTTCCTGATGTTCTGGGTCCCTTCAGCTTCTCGGCTTTTCCAGTTCCTCCTAAGAGCTGCTGCTGGTCTAACTGCTTTAGAATGCTGCTTTCATCGACAGCTGGGATGTTTTTTTTTTCCCCTAGGACTAAATCAGACCTTTAACTCAGGCCCAATGAAGCCTTCTCCTTTCACCACCTCCAACCAAGTGAATTGATTTGCTCCCTACATTTTTAACCTGTAGGAATTAATCTTGTTTATTGTGTCCTGGTCCACACACCTTCTTTGGAAATGTTTTTGGTAGGTTTAAGCAGCCATGTTTTAATCACATGATTTGCCTCCTGGCCACAGTTGATTGGTTCTGAGTGATCACCTGACCCAAGGGTACCCATCCATAGGCAGAACTGAGCCAATCAGCTTAGTCCTTGAGATTCTGACTTTAATAAGAGTTCAGAGAGTGCATGAGGATGGCTGGCTCTGGAGTAGGAGGGTATTGTGATGTCACGGTGCCAAGCCTGCACCAGGTAAAATCCTAATAAGAGAGAGAAGCCAAAGAATGAAGTCTACACAGAGAAAGGGGCAGAAGTAAGAGACTATCCAGGAGGCACTACCGTGAAAGAGGAAGGAAGGGGTGACGCCTGATTTCCCTGGTCGAGCCCCATTGTTTCCCTTTTGAACGCCACTTCTTAGCTTTGGATGTCTGCTATACCTTTCAATAAATTCCCACTTCATTTAAGCAAGTTTGATATGGCCTTAGTTTTTTGCAACTGAACTGACTAGAACATCAAAATATTCTGTCCATACCACCATGATGACAGTTATTACAATAAAGGACAGATATTCTGCCGATCTCCAATGGATCAGGATGTCTTTTAATTCATCTTTCTATCTCCACTACTTTTGCTTGCCTCTGTGCCCAGCACATGGACTGCACTCAATAAAAGCTTGATGAAAAAAGGAAGGAATGTTCACCTCCTCTAAATTTCTCTGCATGGGTTTGCAGCTTTCCCCCATCTGGCCCTGTATCTAACCTCATTACCCACTACTCCTCACTACACACCCTCCACTGTGGTTAGACCAGTCTCACCAAGGCATCCGGCTCACCTCTCTGGGCCTCATGCTGGAATGCCCTCCTTCCTCTTCTTCCCCTATTTATACTTTTATTATCAGCTCCCTCTTCCTTAATTCATCTTTCAAATATTTACTGAATGCCCACTATGGGTGGAGCATTATGCTAAATGCCAGGCTACTGTGCAGAACAAAAGAGATGAGCTTTCTGTGTCCATGTTGCTTATTGTCTTAAAAACCTTCTCCATGAAGCCTCCTCCAATAATTGCCCCCCATCTCCCACTCATCTTCTTCTTCTCTTACCCCGTGTAAGACTGATTCTTAGGAACTCACACCACTGTTAACAGTTTCTCTTTAGTTTGTTTTGCCCACCAAGTCTCCTCCTGCTAACTGGATTTTATGTGTCTTGAGGGCTGGAGCCTAAGTTTCGTACTTTTTCTATTTCTATTTATATTTATGTGGCTCCGCACTGGGGACCCAGTGCGCACCTAAAAAAATAACTCTTCACTGCCTTCTTGCTTGATCGAAAGTGTCTCCTGCCCTCCCGGCCTGGAAAATGGAAGGACAGAGAGGTATTTGTCTGTCTTTGCAATCCCAGGAATAAACATCAGCCTGGGTTTCAGCTGATCTCAATAACCCTGGCCATAAAGCAGCATCTAAATCCAGGGTAGAGACGAACAAATACAAGTTTTATTTGTTCTGTTTCATCCCGGGTGCTCTGGGGGAGGGCTCCACAGACCTCCTCACCACAAACCCACGCTAACAAACAAGAAGCTATTTCTCTGGCAGCCTCTTGTACAGCGTCCTTTACCTTAGGAGTCAACTCCCTTGTCTCCAGCACTTCTGAAAGACACCTTTCAGCTCCCTGCATCTTTACTGGGTGGGAGGGAAAGAAAAAATAGGGGCACTAGATTGCATTCTCTCCCCAGACATAAGCAAAGGTGGTTCATCCCAGACTGAGCCCAGCAAAACCTCACCGCAGAATTTCTCTGCATAAAGAAAGTGCCTTTTTGAAACACAAAGTTGCTCTTTCAACTCAGGAAGGGAAAAAATAATCCAGCAACCAACCCCAAACCTGCACTTGGCCAAAATCCTGAGGTTGATGGCAGGATCGAAGTGAATCATTTCTCTTTGCTCTGATTGCATCAGCGACAGGCAGCTGGGAGCAGCTTGGCCCCCAGAAGAGGCCTCATTCCATGTTTGTGCCTAAGTCTGATTCTCTTTTTTTCTTGTAAGCAGGCCCATCTCAACTAATGCAAGATGGGAATTGTGTTCAACCCAGGTGGTTGAGTTCAAGAACCAACAGTTCTGAGGCAGAAGCTGTTGTATCCATTAGGTGCTGTGCCTCTTAAATCTAAACCAGCTCTATATCTCTGTCCCCTGTTTGAGAGTTTCTAGGCTGCCTCTGACATAAAGCCTTAGCTCATAGGTATCCTAAGTTCTGCACGGTGATAACAATGACTACTCTTTGAGCAAAGTCTTCCTGACCACCCTGCCCTTGCCTGGATGTTATTTATGTGGTATTTCACTGGATTCTTAAAATACACACACAGCCACACCCACACACACACAACCCTCTGAGGTAGGTGCTATGATTATCTCCATTTTATAGATATGGAAACTGAAGCCCAGAAAAGTTAGGTGGTTTGTCCACAGCTGGTAAGTGCCTGAGCTAGGACTTGGCCCTAAGCCAGCTGACTCCAAAACCCACACATTTTTTTTTGTTTGTTTTGAGACAGGGTCTCACTCTGTCACCCAGGGTAGAGTGTAGTTGCATCACCGTAGCTCACTGCAACCTCAAACTCCTGGGCTCTAGCAATCCTTGCTCAGCCTCCCAAATGGCTGGGACTACAGGCACACACCACCACACCCAACTAGTTTTTCTATTTTTAGTACAGACAGAGTCTCACTCTTGCTCAGGCTGGTCTGGAACTCCAGAGTTCAAATGATCCTCCTGCCTGGGCCTCCCAGAGTGCTAGCATTAGAGGTGTGAGCCCATACTCTAAATCACTATGCTAATGGGTCTTCTCACCTTTCCAATGACTTCCCATGCTCCAAAGACTGAAGAAAATTCCACCCCCTTCCATATTTCTGCAGCCCACTCTGAGCCCTCCCTTATCTGACTTATTTCTTCTTGCCTATTAGCACCTTCTGGGCCATTCTGAAATAATCATTCCTTCATGCAATAAATATTGAGCAAATATCGAGGTATGCCAAACACTGTTCTGGGAGACTCAGCTGTGAACAAAACAGACAAAAATCCTTGCCCTCATGGGATTTGCATTCTAGTGGAGGTATACAGACACTGAAGAATACAAACACATAAAATTTGTACATATCACATGACAATAAGTGCTAAATTAAGAAATAAGGCAGAGCAAGGAGAGAGGGAACGTGTGAGAAAAGGTATAATTTTAGACAGGGTGGCCAGAGCAGGCCTTACTCCGAAGGTGATACCAGAATTAAGAGCAGAGGGAGGTGAGAGTGAGCCATGGAGGGGGAAGGGCATTAGAAATAGAGGGAACAGGCCGGGCGCGGTGGCTCACGCCTGTAATCCTAGCACTCTGGGAGGCCGAGGCGGGTGGATCGCTGGAGGTCAGGAGTTCGAGACTAGCCTGAGCAAGAGCGAGACCCCGTCTCTACTAAAAATAGAAAGAAATTATATGGACAACTAAAAATATATATAGAAAAAATGAGCCGGGCATGGTGGCGCATGCCTGTAGTCCCAGCTACTCGGGAGGCTGAGGCAGAAGGATTGCTTGAGCCCAGGAGTTTGAGGTTGCTGTGAGCTAGGCTGACGCCATGGCACTCACTCTAGCCCGGGCAACAGAGCAAGACTCTGTCTCAAAAAAAAAAAAAAAAAAGAAAGAAATAGAGGGAACAGCAATTGCAAAGGCAAAGAGGCAAGAGCATGCCTGGTGTGTTCAAGGAACGGCAAGGCAGCCAGTGTGGCTGGAGTTAAACAAGTGAGTGCAAGAATAGTCCAGAATAGGGTGAGAGTGGTGAGGAGAGGAGGCCAGACTCTCTGGAGCCCTGTGGGCCCAGCCGAATAGACTGTGTTGGTATTTATTCTGGGTGGAAGAGGCAGGCGTTAGAGGATTGTGAGTGGACTTTTGTAGGGGCAGAAAGGTGTGATGCCTTTCCTCACCCATCATCCTCAACCAGCTGACACTCCTAGAAGGAAAGACAGGTTAACAAGGGAAAAGGATAACAAATCTATTTAATTAAAGTTTGATGTGACATGGGAAACTTCAGAAATGAAGACCCAAAGATCCAGGGAAAACTGTCCATTTTTAGACTTACATTCAATGAAGAATGGACAGCCGTGTAGAAATTTGACTGGAAAAAAGGACTATGATCTGATGGTAACAGACTGAGAGGGAAACCCAGCAGGGCCCGTCTGTTCAGATTCCTCTTGGCCTCTCTGTACAGCATTCCTTCCTTTGGGTACAGGGCAGGACCCCTCTGGAACAAGGGTCTTATGACCTATTATCAGACAACGTAGGTCCGAATTTCTTTATGGCCAGCTCCTGCACAGAAAGGCAGGGCAAGGTTAGAGTAATATTTCTAGGTTTTATGGCTTGCTTTGGGGGAGAGGGGCTTTGTTTTATGACTTGCCTTGGGGAAAGAGGAGAGGAATTCTGGTTTTTACGTCACACTTGAGTGGAGAAAGAGGGGCAGGAGACAGGGGGCAAGAGAAAGTCACAGACTTTGATTCTGAGGCTGCTTCTGAGGGCTTCCAATCTCCTGTAATTCAAACTACTCAGCAGCCCAAAGCACCATACTTTGGGGTCTCCTTTTCTGAGCCCCAATATTTACATTTTAACAGTATCACTCTGTCGTGGTGACAGCAGGCTGAGGAGGGACAAGGTTAGGAGGCTGTTGATAACGCAAGTGAGAAATGATGGTGGCTTGGATGGAGGGAGTGAAGGTGGCGAGAGTATTCAGATTTCAGTATTTTGAAGTTAAGTCAACAGGATTTCCTGACAGTTTGGAGGTGGGAGGTGAGAGAAAGGGAGAAGCTGGGAATGACACCCAGGTTTTTGGCCTGAGTGTCTGGAAGAATGGAGTTGCCATTTACTGAGATAACCGTGGGAGGGAACAGGTTTGGAGGATAGTTATCAGGAGCTCAATGTTGGACATGGTGCATCTCGGATGCCTACTAGAGACCTAGATGGAGACGAGTAGGTGCCCAATAAACAGTTCTAGAGTTCAGGGAAGAGATTTGGCAGGAAACACAAATGTGGAAGTCATTAGCATATAGATGGTATTTTTTTAAGCCACAAAATTGTATGAAATCATCAAGGGAGTGAAAGCAGTTTAAGAAGAGAAATCTAAGGACCATGCCTTGGGGCACTCCGAGAATGAGTGGCCAAAGAGAAGAGGAGGAACCAGTAGGAGAAGACCAAGAAAAAACAGAGCGGTAAGAAGAAATCCAGAAGAATGTTTCAAGGAAGAGGGCAAGATTAATTGTGTCAAATGTTTCTGATTGGTCAAGGAACAAGAGGACTGAAACTTAACCCATCAGATAAAAATAAGAAATGCTTAGTAAAATAGTTCCCTTGCTTAGTTTAGATGTGTGTATTTGTCTAGACTTCTCAGCCAATTACAAGCCTGGGAAGGGCAGGAATTTTGTCCCAGAGTTCTGTCCCCTACTCCCCTTGCACCACCATGCCTCTCTTACCTCCTCCCCTACACCGTCACACCCTACCCCAACCCCCAGACACCTCCACTCTGGCTTTGCTGAGATCTGAGGGTTGACTTGCCAACCAAGGGACTCTGGAGCCTGAGCTGCAGCACCAGAACAATGTCTTAGGCGAGCCACTGCTTCCCAAATTTGGCAAAGAGAATAAGCTGCCACCACTCCTTTAATGCAAAGAGGATGGAAAGGATAAATTGGGGGTGGTAGAAGGGGAAGATGTGGCCACCTATGTAAAGGGAAGACAAATTTTGCTTTTAAAAAATGCCTGCAATTTTTTGTTGTTGTTATTCTAAAGAAGCAAAGGAATTTATCTTGGGGCTGCATGGTTCCTTGGTTTAGGTCACTAATGAGCGTTTTCAAGTTGGATCCATCCTGCAGCCCAGACTAGGGTAGACGTTGAGAACTAAATTCCTCTGCACTGAGTCTTTTCTTTCCTTGGCAGGTGAAGGAGACAGGCGTGTCAGAGCCTGGGAACTGGGAGAAGAAAGATAGGAGAAAGATGGCTGGCAAAAAAATTCCCAGGGGTGGGGCCAGGCTGAGGAACCTGTTTTAAGAGAAGTGAGGGCTAACATTATTTTTTTTTATATTGAAGTATCTAATAGATAATACAGAAATGTGCACCACTTGGTGAGTTTGCACAAACTGAGCGCATCCATATGACCAGCACTCAAGTCAAGCAAGACGACATCACCAGCACCCAAGGAGCCCTGATATTCTCTCCCGTCACAACTCTGCCCAAGGGCAGTCACCTATCCTGACTTTGAACAGCATGGACTAGTTTTGCCTGTTTTTATACCTTATACAGATGAGTCTTGCCTTTTCGCGTCTGGCTTCTTTCACTCAACATTACATTTGCGAGATTCACCCACACTGTTGCAGACAGTCATAGATCTTTCATTCTCAATGTTGTACACTCTTCCATTACATGATTATAACGCAATGTAGCCCTTCTATTGTTGATGGACATGTAAGTTGTTTCCATTTGGGGACCATTACAGATGGTGCTGCTATGAACATATTTAGACATGTCTAACACATTCAATTCCTCCCCCCAACCGTTTATTTTGAAATTGTTCAAACATACAGAAATAACTGTACAGTGAACATCTATCTATGAACCACTCAAATTCTAAATTAAAATTTTATTATATTTGCTTTATCATTTATCCATCTTATACCCATCCGTCATCTTTCTTTTTTCATGCATTTCAAAGTAAATTGTACACAGAGGTACACTTTACCCCCAAACATTTCAGTATCATTGACAAAAGCTGAATGTTTATTTATGGGTTTTCCTTTGAGGGGAAATGCACATGTTAACTGTACCATTCAATGAGTTTGGGAAATGCATGCACCTAGGTAACCTATACACTTATCAAAATATAAAATATTATCGTCCAGAAAGTTCCCTCATGCACCTACCCAATTTCCCCCACAACCATTGTGTTCTCAGTTTGTTCACCATAGATCAATTTTGCCAAATTTAGAACTTGATATGAATGCAGTCATACAAGATGCAGTCTCTTGTCAAATGCCTGTCTCACTCAGCATGTTTTTGAAATTCATGTATGGTGTTGCATGAATAACTAGTTTGTCCCTTTTTATTGCTGAGTAGTGTACCCTAGTATGAATATACCATAATTTGTTTATCCATCATCCTGTTGACTGACATCTGGGATGTTTCCAGTTTGGGGCCTTATAAAGAAAAATGCTATTAACATTTTTATACTAGCTTTTTTGTGGACACATGCTTTCATTTCTCTGGGGTAAACACCTGGGGCTGAAATTGCTGTGTCATAAGTGTATGTTTAGTTTTACATGAAACTTCCAGACCTTTATTTCAGAGTGGTTGTGTGATTTTACACTCCCGCCAACAATACAGAAAAGTTATTATTGTTCAACATCCTTGCCAACATTTGGTGTTATCAGTCTTTTTAATTTATGCTGTTCTCGTGGGTGAGTAGTGGTTCCTCATTGTGGTTTAATCTGATAACTAATGATGTCAAGCACTTTTTCAAGTGCTGACTGGCCATTCATATATCTTCCTTCGTGAAGTGTCTGTCTGAATTCTTGCCATTTCTTATTAGATTGCTTGTCTTTTTGCTGTTGAGTTACAGGAGTTCTAAGTCCCAAATACCAATCCTTTGACAGATAAATGCTTTCTTTATAAATAATGTCTCCCAGTCTATGGCTTGCCTATTCATTTTCTTGAATGTCTAAAAAAAAATCTTTGCTTACCACCAAGTGATGAAGATATTTCCTAGGTTTTCTTATAGAAGATTTACAGTTTTAGCTTTTACATTTAGGTCTATGATCCATCTCAAATTAATTTTTGTGCATTGTTTCTTTGTTTGTTTGTTTGTTTTAGAGACAGTGTCTCACTCTGTCACCCAGACTGGAGTGCAGTGGTGCAATCCTAGCTCACTGCAGCCTTGAACTCCTCAGCCTCCCAAGTAGGTAGGACTACAGGTGTGTGCCACCATATCCAGCTGAGCATTCTATATTTCTTTTAGAGATGGGGTTGTCAAGACTGGTCTGAAACTCCTGGCCTCAAGCAAGCCTCCTGCCTTGGCCTCTCAAAGTGCTAGGATTACAGGTGTGAGCCACGACACCTGGCTGTGTTTTTGTGTATAGTATAAGGTAAAGTTTAAGGGTTTTTTTGTTTTTAATATAGACATCCAGTTGTTCCAGCATCATTTGTTGAAAAGATTTTCATTTTTGTATTGGTAATTTGGTCAAAAATTAAATGACCACATAAGTGAATTCTACACTATTTCCATTAACCTATTTGTCAGTCTTTATGATAGAATCACATTTTCTTGAATACTGTAACTTTACAGTAAGTCTTCAAGTCAGATAGTATAAGTCCTTCTAATTTTCTTCTTTTTTTCTTTCCATATTGCTTTGGATAGTCTAGGTCCTCCAAATAATTTTTAAAATCAGTTTATCATTTTTAAAATGAAAGCAGAAGATAGAGATGATGCAAATTATCCTAAGGTTTATGGGATGAGGCTGAAGCCCCTTATTTGCGTGTTGCATGTAACCTCAGCAATGTAGAGCATGGGAAGAAGTTTAGTTCAATTTGGCAAGTATTATTAAGTGCTTAATGTGTACTTTCAGACATCTTCCTTTTCAACCAAAGAATGGGAAGACTCTACAGGAAGACCCCCACCCAACACCACCACCACCATCACTGGGTCTACGGGGTCTGCTGACTCTATGATACCGCCTGGAAAAGCTGATTACCAGCCAGATGCTGCCAGATGTGCCCTGATGAACAGGTGAACATTTCAAAACAGAGAGAGTTGAAAAAAGCTTCCTCTCACTATCTGATGCCAGGGAAAGACAACTTTTCCTGAGACACGTGTTGCTCAGGTCACCAGAGCCAGGCACGTTTGGGCCAGGTGGTATGAGGTGATTCCAGATTTCCCTAGGAAGGAGTCATGCAGATCTGCAGGCCAGAACTAGGGTAAGTCAAGTGCAAAATTTAAGGGGATGCCAAAAAAACTGAACAATCAAGGTAAATAGTATTTTAATGCAATACTTTAAAAAAACAAAGTTAATGCAAAAAAAAAAAAACCTTTGATGAACAAAATATTGAACTTTTAAATAAGACAGACTGACTCTACATTCTCACAACTCACATCACTTGCCTCCCCCTAATCCTAGCCCTGTTGGATCCTCCCTTTACTTAAAATGTTGGTGTTTTATTCATTGTGGATTTTTTGCATTGATTTTGATTTTTTTAAATGTTGCATAAAAATGGCACTTATCTTGATTGCTCACGTTTTGAGCACACCTTAAAATTTACACTTGCTTCACCCTAGTCCCAGCCTGGAACATCACTATGGACCTCTTTAAAATCTTCCCTGCTGCTGGGCGTGGTGGCAAACACCTGTAATCCTAGCACTTTGGGAGGCCAAGGTGGCAGGATCGTTTGTGGCCAGGAGTTTCAGATCAGCCTGAGCAAGAGTGAGACCCCGTCTCTACAAAAAACAGAAAAACTAGCCGGCATCATGGTGAGCACCTGTAGTCCCAGCTACTCGGAAGGCGGAGGCAGTTGGATCACTTGAGCCCAGGAGTTGGAGATGGCAGTGAGCTATGATCAGCCCACTGCACTCTAGCCTGGCCTATGAGCAAGATCGTGTCTCAAAAAAAAAAAACAAAAAAAGAAAAATAGGCCGGGCGCGGTGGCTCACGCCTGTAATCCTAGCACTCTGGGAGGCCGAGGCGGGTGGATCGCTCGAGGTCAGGAGTTCGAGACCAGCCTGAGCAAGAGTGAGACCCCGTCTCTACTAAAAATAGAAAGAAATTATATGGACAACTAAAATATATATATACAAAAAATTAGCCGGGCATGGTGGCGCATGCCTGTAGTCCCAGCTACTCGGGAGGCTGAGGCAGTAGGATCGCTTAAGCCCAGGAGTTTGAGGTTGCTGTGAGCTAGACTGACGCCACGGCACTCACTCTAGCCCGGGCAACAGAGTGAGACTCTGTCTCAAAAAAAAAAAAAAGAAAAATAAATCTTCCCTGCCATACCCCCATGCCCACTAAAAGAAATCCCTCTGGCATACTTTGATGATAGCAAGGCATTTTTTCATCCATAAAAATAACAAGCTCACTGGTGACACTAATAACAACCAAGTGAGGGATTTGGGTGAGTTCCTGGCATAGTTCACTTAACAGTTTTATACCTAGGAATTCTAACAGACTTCTGGATCCCAGTGTAAAAATTCATCAGTTAAAACAATCCCAAATTTCCTCATTTCAACATAAAAGACTACAAATGAGGTTGAGAAATGCAAGAAATTTGAGTATATTTTGTTATGTTTGTTATAATGCACATTAAGTATTTGCTATGCATTTAGGGCTGCAAGTGGATGGTTAATTAAATCTCAGATCTGATACTTTGTGGCGGAAGACGGCCAGCACTGGTACCATTCATGAGACATTTCATCCTTTTTATTCAGTCCCTCTGTGTGTCAGCAGAGGCAACATGAAACCACAGTGAGAACTCTAGATTGAAAATCTCAGTTATAACATACATTACCCATATCAATTTGAGCAAGTCACTAAATATCCTTGGGTCTCACTTTCCTCATCTGTAAAATGGGACTACAATGTACCATGTAATTTAAAAAAAAAAGGAAAAACTTTAATTTCCTCCTCCTTTATTTATGCTAAATAATTACAGGCTATCTGATTATCCGTGGTCTCTAAAATTATAAAAGTTAACTCTGAAAAATAAAAAATAATTTCTAAAGAACATTTTGAAAGAGAACATAGGAATAAGTGGAAGAAGATTCTATTCTATTTTTTAAAAAATAATTACAAAACCTTTTGGAGGCCCACATATTGATATGCTTATGCCTGATGGGAGACAGAGACCATTTCTAATCTGCAACTCCGGAGAGTTCTGAATAAATACTCTGGGCTAAAACATCAATGATCTGGGTTGATTAAAAAAAAAAAATCCGGATTTAACATTTGAGCTAAAGCTTCAGCAGGTCAAGACTGCTCTTGACAATGGCTGTCATTCTCAGAGGACAGAGGCATCATGCTGTCACCAGGACTTAATTAGGAATCCAGGCTATATTATTAATTTCCTATCCAAAGGGAAGGAAATCTTGGGATTATAATTTGTCAGTATGATTGTACAGCATTTGATAGGTTAGAATTATTCTTTCATTATTTTGGTAGATCATTTCCTTTTGCTCCTCACTTTCAATTCTAGTGGTTCCTGTCTACCTTGTAGCCAGGTAAGTCTCTTAGGACCTTCTCTAAGCACCCCGGCAAAAGACACATTAATATCTTAATCAAAAAGAACAGGAACTAAGCCCCTAAGAGGTCCCCAAGATAGTTTGTCTCTTTTTAATCGGTAAATAACAACTTTATTGATATATATTATATACCGTACAATTTACCCATTTAAAGTGTACAATTCAATGGCTCTTAGTCTATTTTCAGAGTCAGGCCACCACCACCACAATCAATTTTAGAACATTTTTATCACCACTTCAAAGAGAAATCCTGTACCCTTTAGTAGTCACCCCTCATTCCCCTATGCCCACCCCTAGCCCTAGGCAACCACAAATCTCTTTTCTGTCTCTATGTATTTCCCTATTCTGGACATTACACATAAGTGGAGCCATGCATTATATGGTCTTTTGTGATTGGCTTCTATCACTTGGCATAATGTTTTCAAAGTTCATCCATGTTGTAACATGTATCATGACTAAATTCCTGTTTATGACTGAATAGTATTCCATTGTACCGATATATATAGCACATTTCCTTTATCCACTCATCAGGTGATAGATATTTGGGTTGTTTTCACTTTTTGGCCTTTGTGAATAATGTTGCTAAGAACAGTTGGGTATAAAATTTGATGTGGACATTTGGTTTCATTTTTCTTGGGTATATACACCCGGGAGTGGAATTGCTGAGTCATACGCCTCTTTACACTTTTTAACAGAATAATGTGTTAATTACCTATTGCCGTATAGAGAATTATCTCAAAACTTCATGGCTTAAAATAACAATACATCTTACCTCTCACGGTTTCTGGGGGTCAGGTTATTTGGGAGCACCTCCAGGTTTCTCATGAAGGCGTAGTCAGATGCTGCTCAGGGTGGCTGTGATCTGATGACGTGGCCAGAGCTGGAAGATCCATTTCAAAGGTGACTCACTCACACGGCTGGCTAGTTAGTGCTGGTTATCAGCTGGGGGCCTCAGTTCCTCTCCACAGGGCTGCCTGAGTGTGCCCAAAGTATCTGGCTTCCTCTGAAACAAGCTAGCCAAGAGACCAAAGTGGAAGCTGTGTTATCTTTTATGATTAAACCTCAGAAGTCACATCTTGTCACTGTCACCATATTGCATTGTTCACCTA
This sequence comes from Eulemur rufifrons, assembly GCF_041146395.1. Classification (NCBI taxonomy): domain Eukaryota; kingdom Metazoa; phylum Chordata; class Mammalia; order Primates; family Lemuridae; genus Eulemur; species Eulemur rufifrons. Next base: position 12,720,192 of record NC_091005.1, on the reverse strand, counting down.
GGCCAGCCCTGATTCCCATGGGAGGGACTACAGGAAGGAGTGACACCCGGGGAGGCTGGCTCCCACAAATAGGTTGACTTCAAAGCTCTATTCTGTTGTTCCTGAAGAGATAATGCAAATTTATAGACCTCAGGCAGGAGGTTAAAAAATACGTGTCAAAGTTGGTCGGATCCTGATAGCACTGTGGTTTGCTTCCTCTTCCTGGTGAATTTAACAACCTGCAGCGGAGCTTCCTAACTCTTCTGCTGGGGAATTTGAGAAGAAAGAAAACTGTAGCGCACTACATAATAGAAATAAGGTTTTAAAAACTCCAAGGCTACATGCTGCTCTTGTATGAACACACCCTGGAAGAACTACTCCTTTGTCTACCTACATGAGCAAAAACCTTCCTGGAATGTCATTTGGGTTATTTAATCCAGTAGTCAAATCCACTTTCTCTCCTGGCAAATCAGCAAGTTACTTATTAAGCATCTACTGTGTACCCAAGAGCAAATCCCAGGATCATTTGAGACTAGTGTAGATAGATAAGCCAAAAATGCGCAGGCATGACCAAAATAGATTGTTGTCAAACCCACCTGTCCTGAGGCTTCAAAGGCAAGGAACTGAAAAGGATTTCTTTCTTTCTTTTTTTTTTTTTTTGAGTTAACATTTAGAGAAGTCACAGCCACAAGAATGCTCTCAGATTTATTTTCATTTAGCAAATAACAAGGACACAAAAAACAAAGAGAGATTGAGAAACGATTCTAGATTAAAGAAGACCAAAGGCATCTGACAACAGGATATAATGCTTATCCTGGATTAGATCCTGGACTGGGAAAAAATAGTTGTAAAATACACGATTAGAAATTGGTGAAATTGGAATATGAACTGCAGATTAGATCATGGTATTGGATCAATGTTAACTTTCTGAAATTTTATAGTTATATTGTGGTTATATAATAAAATAAAACATATTTGTTCTTAGTAAATACACACTAAAGTAATAAGGGTAACTGTGTCTACAACTTAACCTTCAAGTTGTTTAGGAAAAAAGTCTATATATACACACACAACTATGTGTTGGGGGAGGGAGAGAGAACAAATGGAGCAAAATGTTAATTAATGAATCTGGGTGAAAGGTATACAGGAACTCCTTATAGTAATACATTTGCTGCTTTTCTGTAAATCTGAAATTCCTTCAAAATAAAAAATTTTTAAAAAGAAAACTCCTGAGGGTCTCCTGTCAAGCGTGGTGTCATCGCTCCTTCATAGAAGAGGTAGAGATCAGACAGCTGCCAACAATCCACATGACCAAGCTGCTACTGTGTCTAGGGTGCTGGAGGTGACAACTGTCTGAGTTAATAACATCTCCTGGCAGCTGTTAGGAACCCCAGTGTTACCAAAACTTTGCACTGTCCTTGTGACCCCACAGTTAGCCCCTGACAGCAGCAGTCTCCACTTGTTCCATCCCAACCTGTAGTCTAGGGACAACTCAGTGACTCCTCCAGGAGGTCCCAGGCTGGGTAGTGGCCCCGCCCACCCTCTTGCTCCTCAAGACTTGAGTACCACCTTCTGCTGAGTCGGGCCCTGGGCCAGAAGGCAGAAACGTCTCCCTTTCCCTCCAGATGAGAGGTGGCCTGGCCAGAAAGCCATGATACAAAAATCCCCCAAGTTTTCCAGAACATTTCAGAGCTATGGAGTTAACCAAAGTCTTTGAGCTGGTCCACAGTAAGAAAACCCCTCCCCATTATGCCACACAATCTCGGAAGTCAAGGCACATGCCCTGATTCCTATTTCACCAGATAGGGAAGGGGCGGGTGAGAACTCCACTGACATAAGAAACAGAGCCTCTGATCAGGGCTCAGAGAACACCCAAGTTTAACAAATTGGCCCTTTGGCCTTCAGAACTCACTCAAAATGAACTCTACAAAATAGCTGCAATGCCAGCCAAGCCTGGGTATCACCATTTGCCTGCCAGAGCCAACCAACTGACTTCCAATTAGCAGTGAGAGGAAGTGGAAAGGCCACCAGGTCCAGGGGCTTCAAAGAGGAGGAGATCAGGGAGATGCCTGACAAGGGAATCCATCACAGAGCACCTGACGAGAACAACAGGAGAAAGTCTTTCTAGTTTTCATGAAAGTGGTTACTAGACTGTAATGGCCCCAGGCAAGCCCATAGGCCAGACGGCCTCCTCCTGGGGACAAAAACCTTTCTCCTCCAGCTCTCATGTGAGTGGCCTCTGGCTGTACACCACTCATAGATGACATCCTCAGCCCTCGTGATTCCATGAGATCATGCAAATGAATCACAGGCCCCAGCACATAGCAAGCTCTCACCGGCAAACATTTTCTTGGTGCTTACCAAGTACGGTCCCAAGCAACTCATGTCATCCCAAGAGCCTTATGAGCATTTAACAGATGGGGAAACTGAGGCACAGAGAGGTTAAGTAACATACCCAAAGTCACTGACCTAGTAAATAATGAAGCCAGGATTTGAACCCAGGCATCTGGCCTGAGTCTATGCTTTTAACCACTTCCTTATGCAAGTCCTCCTAGCTTGTTCTACATGCCGTCTCCAAAACCCGTAAATAAGGAAATAAACACTCATATTTTGAAAATCACACATAGACAAGGAGAGATGGATATGGGGGATCTGCAAACCAGGTTGACAGATGACAGGAAAAAGGAGCAGGCCTCACCGTTACCTGGTGCACTGATAATTCATATCATTCATTCACTTATTCATTCACCCTCTCATATTTACAGTTCAGGGCCTACTAGGTGTTAGAATGAGGGGAAATAAGAGGAACAAAGTTGAGCTAATGAAATGAAACCTGAAAACACAAATAGTAAAGTAACCAGAGGAGGACTGCAGGCCCAGCCAGTGGTGCTGACGTCAGCAGCAGGGTGGGCTCAGGAAAGGAAGGTTTGGCCAGTGGAGGGGGAGCGGGCCACAGCTCCAGGAAGCCTTCCCTGACCACTCGCCCCACCGCAGGCTAGGGGCCCTTCTTCCTTCCTGCCTATCCAACCCACACACAGCATCCTCATTTTAGCATTTCCCATGCTGAGCTGAAGTTTCCTATTTGCTTCTCTGTCTGTTAATAATTTCTGTATCCCCAGGGCTAGGCATAGACTCAAGTGTTTGCTGAATGACTTTCTGAATGAAAAAGGATCTGGGGGTGGGGTGGGGGTGGGAAGCACAGGTGTACTGAGGGGAAATGAGCAGGCAGGCCACCTGAGCAGGGGGACTGACTGAGGCAGCTGCTTACCAAACTATAACATGCATAATGATCACTGGAGGAGCTTGTGAAACTGCAAATCCCGATTCCGTAGGTGTAGGGTGGGGGCCTGACAGTCTTCATTTCCAACAAGCTTGCTGGTGATGCCCATACTCCTGGTGCCTGGACCCCACTTTGAGTAGCAAGGCCCTAGATGACCCCTGACCCGTCTCCAGCCCCAAGAGAGGCTTATTCCACACCAGGACACTAGGACTTCCCCTGTCAGCCTGCTGGTCCCTTTCACCAGCCTTAGTTAGCCACTGCTCCCATTTCTGCTGTTCCTTTCCAGACCCAGGTTTGAAGACAACCTACCTGATGCTAGCAGTTCCCACAAAATGTGCTCCACTCGTCCCAAGGGAGGCCTGGCGAGGGGGCTCCTGCAGTCAAAGACATTTCTCAGAACTCAGAATCACAGCTCGCTTTAGCTCCAAGAAGCTAAAGGCTTCTTTGGGGAGCCAAGAAGTCCTGCAATGACAAAGCTTTTGGGAGCTGGGGCAGGGGGGAGGAGGAGGGGAAGGGGTGGCTGAGATGGGGGAGAGACTTAGTGCCCCCATAATCCTCATCAGCACCCCACCCCCACAGACTCAAATCTAAGTGATATCTGTGTTCACTACGCAATGGTGGCTTCCTCGTCATCCAAATTGCCATCCTTAGATCCTTACCATACGTAAATTCCAGAGCCACCACCGGGAACAGGTAAGGTTTGTCTTTATTTGGAGGAGAGCAACGAGGGAGGCACTCTTTCCTCAGTCAGTGATGCTCTTTTCCTCGCGACTCCTCAGGACAAGGTTCCCTAATCTCCTTTCCATCTCCTTCTTGAAGGATCTGATGTCTTCACGCTGAATTGTAAATGACTGATAAGACTAAACTATGTCACCTCTGAAGTCTTATTATCCTCGGTTTGCTCTCCTACCCCCATCCCAAATCTATTCCCTCCTCTTCTCAGCCCCAGGTAGGCTGACCCCTGGGAACAGCATTCCCCAGGCCCCCTCAGCCTCTGGCTTCCGGTTGGGCTTGGCCAATGGGCGGCACTTCCGGTAGAGCGGAGGGCAGAGGAAAGCAACATGGCGGCTACTCTCATGTCCCGGGGCAGTGGCTAAATCTCCGCAGCCTCGGTCTCGCTCAGGGCGGCTCTTGGCGCAGCTCGGCTCTCTCTGCGCCTCCTCGGACTCTCCTGCCCTAGGGTGCTAACGGCTTTCCTGTTGTTGCAAGGCCTAGGGTGCCTCAGTTTCTCCTCTGGTTCCTTTAATCCTGCCCACTTCACCGTAAATGGCCCTTTTACCACTTCCTTTTTTTTAAATCTTTATTTTTATTTTTTCAGTTAATCCCTTTTGAGTTTTTCAGCGTGCCTTGTGTTTCCTGCTAGGACTCTGACTGATACAGAATGTTGCATTTTTATCAGATACAGGGTCCCGATTTGGCTTAAGCCAAAGAAATGAAGCTCTAATCATAGATTCTAGGGCTAAAGAGAGTCCAGAGAGAAGATATTCTTGAAGGGGAAAGTGCGTGGGTGTTTCTCAGCGCCTTGAAATCCAACTACATCAAGGCCAGGGAGCTAGTTTCTCATTAATTGTATTCTTTTCCACCGTCATGTGCTGCTGTGTTCCAGACACGGTGCTGAGGATTGTGGGAGCCAAGGACGATCAAGACCAGGCCCTGTGTCCCAGAACCTCACACTCAGGGACACTCAGACCAGGGTAGGATGAATGCCCTGGAATGGAATTGAATGTGACAGGCAGCCAAGCAGGGCAAAGCCGGCTGAGATAAGGGCCTAATCAGAGTTCAGACAGAACAGTGGAAGAACAGCAGGCGGAGGCTTTGTTCCAACGCTGGAGGCCTCGGAGATCCTCAGGAGCGGGAAGGAGGACATCACGCAGGACCCTGGAGGACTGTAAAGCAGGCCCATCCGTAGCCTCAGCCCAGAAGCCATAGCAGGCCTCTCTCTGTGGCCTCCTCAGGGAAGTCTTCTCAGAAGCCCGGGCCGTTTTATCTGCTCTTCCCTGGACGCTTCCTGCATGGTTGCTGTGCAGCTCCCACTGACCAAGGGCTTACCACGTACATACGCTGTTCTGGGGCTTGGCCGCGTGAGCTTGTTCGGTCCTCCCAGCCACCCTTGGGGTAGGTATTGTTCATCCCGTTTTATAGCTAAGTAAACTGAGGCTCCGTCCAAGATTTCATAAATAGACACTGGAAGAACCAGAGTTTGAATCCAGGCTGCCTGGCTCTAAAATACACACTCTCAACCACTATATTATTGCCTTTATTTCTAACTTATTGTAATAGCAGCATCTACAACCAGCTAGGGCTGATGCCGAATACTTTGCAATCAATCCTCAGAGCGCCCCCATGAGGTAGGTCCTAGTATTACCCTCACTTTACACACAAAGAAACGGACCCGCCAAGAGGTGACGTCACTCCCTGAAGGGCCCACAGCCAGATAGTGGTGGAGCCAGAGTTTGAACCCAGGAGACCAACTCCCAGTCCATGCCCCCAACCACGACATTCCTTGAGGGGAGGACCTTAATTATTGTTTTTTTTAAATTTTTGAGAGAGAGTCTTGCTCTGTTGCCCAGGCTAGAGTGCAGTGGCATCATCATAGTTAAATGCAATTTTGAACTCCTGGGCTCAAGCGATCCTCCTGCCTCAGCCTCCTGAGTAACTGGGCCTACAGGTGCGTGCCACCACACCGGACTGATTTTTCTATTTTTGTAGAGATGGGGTCTTGCTAGGTTTCCCAGACTCAAACTACTGGCTTCAAGTGATCCTCCCGCCTCAACCTCCCAAAGTGCTAGGATTACGAGCATTAGCTATTGTGCCTGGCCAAATTATTATTTTTTTGATAGACCTTTTTTGGTATAACGTTTTTAGATTTACAGAAAAATTATGAAGATAATACAGGGAGTTTCCATATACTCCATTTCTACTTTCTACTATTATTATATATTTGTTACAGTTAATGCACCAATATTGATATATCATTATTAACTAAATTCCATACTTTTTCCTTAGTTTGCCTAATATCCTTTTGTGTCCCATCCAGGATACTATATTATTAATACTTTGAATTGTCACATCTCAGTGACAATTTCTCAGATTTTCCTTGTTTTTGATGACTTAACAGTTTCTTAAATTGTGTTGAAATATACATAACAAATTTATCTTCACCATTTTTAAGTGAAAATGGTGAAGATAACCAAGTGAACACCAGTTCAGTAGTGTTAAGTATAATATATTCACATTGTTATGAATCAGTTCTTCAGAACTTTTTTATCTTGCAAAACTGAAACTCTATACCCCTTAAACAGGAGCTCCCCGTTCTGTGTCCCCCCACACCTTCCTTGGTAACCACCATTCTACTTTATGTTTCAGTAAATTTAACTACTTTAGATAACTCATATAAGTGGAATTTGTCTTTCTGTGACTGGCTTATTTCACTTAGCATAATATCCTCAAGGTTCATCCATCTTATGCTATGTATCAGAATCTCCTTCCGTTTAAAGGCTGAGTAATATTTCATTGTGTGTATACACCACATTTTGTCTATTCATTCATCTGTCCAGGGACACTTTATTGTTTCTGCCTTTTTGTTAGTGAATAATGCTGCTATGAACATGGATGTACAAATATCTCTTTGAGACCTTCTTTTCAATTCTTTGAGGTATACACCCAGGAGTGGGATTGCTGGATCACATCGTATTATAAATTGTATTTTTAATTTTTTGAGGAACCATCTTACTGTTTTTCCACAGTGGCTGTACTGTTTTACATTCCCACCAACATTGCACAAAGGTTCCAATTTCTCCACATCCTCATCAACACTTGTAATTTTCTGGTTTTTTGACAGTAGCCATCCTAGTGGATGTGAGGTGGTATTTGTGGTTTTGATTTGCATTTTCCCAGTGACCGGGGTGACAAGCACCTTTTTTATGCATGTGCTTATTCGCTATTTGTATATCTTCATTGGAGAAATGTCTATTCAAGTTCTTTGTCCTCTTTTTTTTTTTTTTTTTTTTTTTTTTTTGAGACAGAGTCTCACTCTGTTGCCCGGGCTAGAGTGCCGTGGCATCAACCTAGCTCACAGCAACCTCAAACTCCTGGGCTTAAGCGATCCTACTGCCTCAGCCTCCCGAGTAGCCGGGACTACAGGCATGCGCCACCATGCCCAGCTAATTTTTTCTATATGTATATTTTTAGTTGTCCAGATAATTTCTTTCTATTTTTGGTAGAGACGGGGTCTCGCTCTTGCTCAGGCTGGTCTTTGTCCATTTTTAAATCTGGTTGTTTTGTTGTTGTTAAGTTATAGGTGTTCTTTATATATTCTAGATATAGAATGGCGTGAGCCATATCAGATACAGTCATGCATCGTTTAACAAGGGGGATATATTGTGAGAAATGCATTCTGAGAAGCTGACAATTTTGTCATTGTGTGACTATCATAGAATATATATACACAAGCCTAGATTGTATATTTTTTTATTTATATATATTTTTTCATATGAAAAACCATATGTCCCAGAACCATTACTGAATATCAGTCATTTCCCCTACTTGATCAGCAATGCCATTATGAAATGCCATATGTCAACTTTCTATAAATGCTTCCTTATAATCTTATAGGACCACTGTTGTATATGTGGTCTGTCGTTAACCAAAATGTCTTTATATGGTACATGACTGTATATGATTGCAAATATTTTCTCACATTCCATAGGTCGCCTTTTCACACTGTTGATTGTGTCCTTTGATGTACAACCTCGACAGGTTAGAGAACTACTGATCCTAACATTGTAGGATGGCCCCTCTATTGGAATATTGTCTGATGATTTTTTCACTATTAGACTGAGGTTGAGGGTTTTGGGGAGGAAGACTACAGAGGTAAATTGCCATTTTCATCACATCATATCAAAGGTACATACTATCAACATGATCTGTGACTCTTTTTTTTTTTGAGACAGAGTCTGGCTCTGTTGCCCGGGCTAGAGTGCCATGGCGTCAGCCTAGCTCACAGCAACCTCAATCTCCTGGGCTCAAGCGATCCTTCTGCCTCAGCCTCCCAAGTAGCTGGGACTACAGGTATGTGCCACCATGCCCAGCTAATTTTTTTCTATATGTATGTATTTTTTTTAGTTGTCCAGATAATTTCTTTCTGGGCGTTTTTTTGTTTGTTTGTTTGTTTTGGTTTTTTTTTTCAGTAGAGACAGTGGTCTTACTTTGCTCAGGCTGGTCTCGAACTGCTGACCTTGAGCTATCTGCCCGCCTCGGCCTCCCAGAGTGCTAGGATTACAGGTGTGAGCTACCACGGCTGATCTGTGACTGTTGATGGTGACCTTGATCACCTGGCTGCGTTACTCTTTCTACTCCCCCCGTTTGGAAGAAAGTCAGTAGGTGTAGCCTTTGTGGTTTCTCTATACCAAACACACCTTTATGCACAGTTCCTTTGTTAAATTCTCCTCAAATTATCTGCTGGGACCCTTGCTGCAATATAAACAAATCACGTGTTTCATGCAAGTCTTTTTGTGGACATATGTTTTCATTTCTTTTGGCTAAATACCTTTTTATTATAGGTTTCTATATCTACCAATGCTTAGCACCTCGCCAGTACTCAAAACCTGTTTAAGACGAACTCAGTTGCAGAACTTATAGCTGCGAGGTGGTAATAATCATTTCATATAATAAAGTGCAGCCATCTCCAAAGTTGAGCATGAAGGCCAACGGCAAAGGCTGAATAAAAAGAAAGGACATCTGAGGTAGACACTTAATGATTCAGTTAAGAATTTTGAAAAAGGACAGGCTTTGAAGAAGAGCCAAAGCATGGGGACAACCAGTAGACTTCCTCCTGCAAGGGACAGAGACTTCTCTCCCACACGCTGGCTGGACAGGGAGTCCTGGAGGGTGTCCCTGCTGGTGTCACAGCCTGGGGCAGTGTGGGGGAGGGAGGCCCTGAGGGAGCAAAGATGACAATGCCCTTGCTTGGTTTGTCGGGGAGATTTCTCATGATGTTTTGTATCTTATTGAGGGGCATTAATATCCTTTGTTTTTCCCTCTGTAAATCCATTCCTGAATTGCCACACTGAGAGGGTTTATCCTGGCCAGGCATAATCAGAACAGGAGACAATCCAGCACTATTTTCTCTTTGGCTCTGGGAATTGTTTGTGTGTAGTCGGAAACTCTGGGCTTCAGCCACTGGCTAGCCATGAAATACTGTGACGCAACAACTATGCTTCTTTTTTTCCAATACATGCTTTTTCTTATTACAAAGGTATGTGTATTCGCCATAGAAAGCTAGAAAATATAAATAAGGGTACAGAAGAAGATATAAAGTCACTCAATTTCACCACCCGGTGCTAACTCTTACTGACATTCACTCATTTATTTAACAAACCTTTATTGAGTACCTGCTATGGGCTGAGCACTTTGAAATATATCTTTTCCGGCTATTTTTATTTATATTTTAGGGAAATCATCTTGCTTTGTAAACTACCTTTCGCCTATTAGACAGCTATGAACATATTCCCATGTCGGTAAATATTTCCCTACAATGTTCCAGTTTTTTGTGTGTTAATAAACACTCTCAGAGCTAGATTTCGAGCAAATTCATAACCATTTCTTTAGGATAATTACTAGAAGTCGAATTCCTAGGTTAATTAGTCATCACACCTATGAGACTACGAGTCAGTACCACAAAGGCTTCTCTCCCCAGCTTTCTTGACGTTGTCTACTGACACAGACACGCAGAATAAGGCCCAGAGCCGTGTTGTTCATTTCGGCAGACACTATCCACACATGGCTACATGTATTTAAGTTAAAATTAATTTTAAAAAATTAAGCTTCTCAATTTTACTAGCCACATTTCAAGTGCTCAACAGGCATATATAGCTAGTGGTTACCATTACTGACAGCACAGAAAACAATTCCACCATCACAGAAATTTCTACTGGACAAGCACGGTCCAGAATAATGTTCAATTGATGTCAATCATCGTTTTTGGGGGCGGAGAGATTTGGGGTGACTTTCTTTTTATTGCATTTCTTGACCCCATTATAATGAGCATTTATCAATTATTGTTTTACATATATATCATGTTTAAAAGCCTTTCCAAAAGGTTTGTACCTTACGCCTACTAGCCTTCTGTGTATATGTTTAATTCTGCAGAGCCCATATGTCTGGTTATTGGGTTTGAATTCTAATTTTCTTCCTAGAGCTTGAGTACAATAGAGGCGTAGTAAGGATCTCCAAGCAAACTCACTTACGCATGCATAAAGAAATTCTAGAAGGATACATAAATACTTAGGAACATTAGTTACCTATGGCATGGAAAGTAGGTAGCTTGGCAGAAGAAGACAAGAATGGGAGGGAAATTTCCCATGTGAATGTATTACCAATTTGAAATCAGATTAAAAAGTAAATTGAAAAATGTATCTTACGTTTTTAATTACGCAAATAGCATACAGTAGTTTTAAAAATATATCTAATAGTAGACAGTGAAATTCTTTTCCCTGAAGGTTATTGGCAGGTTAACGAGAATCCTTCCAGACTTGGGTCTGCTATGGACAATCGCGCATAGTATCTTTATTACAGAAACAGGGTCATAGACACCTGTGCTCTGCACTGTGCTTTTTTCCAATGACACTGTCTCTTAGACATTTTGCCATGTCAGTGTGCATTTGTTCTTTCTGTAGACATCACCAGAGTCTAGACATAGCCTCCCTTCCTGTTGATGGGCTTCGAAAGCCCCAGAACTTTTTTCTCTTACTGTGCAAGCCTCCCCTGAGAACACCTCCACCTCTCTTTTAAAGCCCCAGCGTCAGACAGTTTCCAGACCACGGCAGAGCCGGCGTCAATGGGTCTAGGTTGATCCACCCTTGCTGCCGCTGTGGAGATATGGGAGGCAGGGCAGTTCCTTCTAGCCCTCTCCCTGCCTCAGGTATCTCAGTTTCCAAGACAGTGAGGTGAATAAGGAGCTCTTCCAAAGTACTAGGTGGAGCCTGGCTGTAGGAGGGAGGGACATGGACCTGTGTCACCTATAGGTCCCTCTCTCCTTCCCCAGGCAGCCAGTAACAGCACTTTTGTTTACTTGTCTCATCCAGCCTCAATTCCAAAGCCATTCCCAGCCCCCACCTTGCTGGATGCATTTCTAAATCTTCCTTAACTTCTTTGCATTTCTGTAATGGATTTGCTACATTGACCTTGGAGAGTCCATAACTCCCTCCTTCACTGGGTGCATCTAGGCTCATGTCTGCCACGGGCAGGGGAGTTAAAGGAGCAAGGAGCGTTTCCAGAGGACTGGGTGGGCCTGGGGTGGGTGTAGGAGGGAGGCAGGGACACAGGGTGTGAGTCACCTTCAGGTGTCTCTGATGCTGTTAGAATTCACCACCCAGTACCTGCACCAAATAGAGAAACTTCAAGTTCAGGGCATCGTCTGGGCTGGTGGGTGGCCATGTCCCCTCACTGAGAGGACCAGCAACTGGTCTAGCTACAAAGCCTGTTCTCCCAGCCTCACTGGACTGGAACATGCAAATCCATAGGGACAGAAAGAGATCAGTGACTGCCAGGTGCTGGGGTTGGGGCATGAAGAGTGACTGTTAATGGGTAGGGTATGGAGTTTCTTTTTGAAGTGATAAAAATGTTCTGGAATTAGTGGAATTAGATGGTTTCTCTGTGAATATGCTAAAAAATCACTGAACTATACACTTAAAATGGTTAGATTTTATGGAATGTGAATTGTATCTCAATGAAAAATTAGAATGTTGCAAATTTACTGAGTTCTAATTTATATGCAAAAAAGGCACGCATTTAAATGCAGAGTTCAGTGATACTTGACAAACAACACAGCCTTGCCAAATGTCAAATCCTGGAGGACACAGACAATATCTGTCAGTCAATCTGAGTTAATTCATTCAAGCACCGCAAAAATAATAGAAAGAAGAGAGAAAAATAATAATAGTGAGACACATTCCTCCCTCCAAGGAGCTTGCAGTCTAGTAGCAGGTATATGCACCCACCAGGTAGCTAAAAACACCAGAAAGAACAAAGTGGCACAGTCATCTTTGTAACCGTGGGCATGATGAGCACGTTGATGACACCTGATGGGCTGGCTTTTCCCACGCGCAGTCACCGCGAATGCTGCCCCAGCCCTTCTCCGAGACGGTCCTGGGCAGTCAGGTCAGGTTGAACCAGAGAGACCTCTTTCTTCTGTGTTGCTCTGGGTGATACACACAGTCCTAGGGCTGCTAGAGGGATGGGCCAGGGGACTTGCTGGAAACATCGGAGCCCCGCAGAGCAGCAAGGGCAGGATGTACAGCATGCACTTCTTGGTTGTAAGGATCTGGGTCCCTGAGTACTCCCCCATGATACGAGTGGTAGCCACCATCAGTCTCTCATTTCAAAGCGGTCAAGACAGTTAGCCTGGGTTCACCCTAACTGATTTATTGGTAGTTAATGAGCCTGTTTCTCCATTAGGTTCTTTGGCATCATTCAATTTCGACCATTAGGGAAACTCTTAAAAAGCTACTCTTAAACGTCATTGCACTCAGCATAGCCCCATGGTCTGAAAAAGCCAGTGGAGCCACAAAGGAGGCCAGTCTCCATCCAAGGACTAGCTAAATTCCAGGAGCCCTGAGATTATTAAGGTCTCCTCAGTGTGCTGAACTGGTCCCACAGCCAGAGATGATGTGGAAAGAACTGGATCCCAGCTCTGTCACTTGTTAGCTATGTGACCTGGGGCAATTTACCTAACCTTGCTGAACTCCAGTTTCCTCATCTCAAAAAATAAAGACAAAACAAAACAAAAAAAATGAGGCTAATAACTTGAGCATTGTAGGGTTATTGTGGGATTAGATGAGATCATGGTATGCAATTGGCACTCAATACATCCCTCCTTCCCTCCTCTTGCCTGCTGAGGAGATTAACATTCTGCAGGGACAAGATCAGCCAAGCAACTTTCTCTTTAGGGGGATTTGAATTTTTATTTTTGTTTTCCTGGAAGGGCAGGAACAGGGAACTTTGAAGAGCACTGTAGCTTTGGCCCTTCTAAAATATATTAATCGAAAATTTCTATGAGGTCTTAACCACCATGCATTTTTAAGGATATTGTATTACAAAGGGATTTGTCTCCACTGGGTGTGTTTGCTTGGGAAACACTCCACCATCTCTCTATCTGTAGTGCCACCAACGAGGTCCAGGGCACCATGACTCCACTCACCTGGACCACTCATCAGCCTTTCTCATGGGAGCCCACTTTCACTCTCGCTTTCCCCAAATACACTTCTGTCCATGGAGGCTACTTCTAAAAATGCATATCCTATAGTCCCTGGCTCTACATTCTGCGTTGTCTTCCTATTCTACTTGCAATAAAATCCCAACTCCTTCCCGTGGCCAGCAAAGCCCAGTGTGACCTAGCCCCCACCTGCCTCTCCCATCTCATTTCCTGCCCCCATCTCCAATCTGTGCCTCTAGTAGGCCAACTTGTTCCAGCCCCAGAACCTTTGTTTCCTCTGCCTAGAGCTCTCCAACCCTGTCTTCTTAGAGACGTCTCTCTGATCATGTCCCTGCCACCATCACATGGATCGATTCACCCTATTTTGTGTTCATCCTTGCACTTGTCACTACCTAAAATTATCTGGTGCCTCGTGTGTCTTATTGCCCTGGTACCCCCAGAGCCTAGAACCCTGCCTGGCACACAGCATGTGTTTGTGAAATAATGGAACCCCTCTGTTTCACCATTGAAGCGTAAATCAATGACCTTCAGGATCAGTTCTCTCTTCACATTAGAGCTTCTAATATGTAAGTGTCTAGACAGTCCTTTTATTTTTGGTATTTTTGGCAAAGCAAATTGCTTCTGGAATTTGACAAAACCAGACAACGCCTGTCTCCCTAGAGTCTCATCCAAAGCTGTGCCACCTCTTCTTCCGTCGGCTGGGACCCCCACTGCTCCCCGAGCCCCGTCCCCCGTATGGAATAAAGAGGCCACGCATGAGACAAAGGTTTTGCAAACCCTGCTGGAATACTCTGCTGAAAAATTGGAGAACCCCTGGACTGGAGCCTTCCATCAGGGGCAGCCTGAATCCAGCAAGGGCCCCTGCTCCTCCTTGGGCTGGACAAATGGGATTTATTCCGGCAGGAGCCAGGCAAGAAATGCTGGCCCCCGCAAAGAGCTAAAGAAAGGGAATTTTAAGATCTAGACTGAAAAGAAAGCTGGGGTGGGTGGGGGGAGGCATAAGGACGGGTAGGAAGGACTCACTTTCCTTAACCCGAGGGATCTTAATCTGCTAGGATTGAAATTCAGTGTTTCATTTGGGGTATTTGCATGGGCGTGTGCATGCGTGTGTGTGTGTGTGTGTGTGTGTGTGTGTGTATGTATTCTAGAGAGAGAGTCCGGAGTTTTTATCAGGGTTGCTATAGGGTCTGTGTCCCAAAACGTTAAAAAACCACGGCCCTGGCAGGCATGCAAATAGGCTAGCGAGTCATCCCCATCCTAAACATGACCTGAACTAAAACAATCACGAGAAAGGAAAAGTGTCTCATGCTCCAAAGAAAACAAAAGCCACTTCCAACAGGAATTGGCTGTCACATTCTCTGTACTTGGAAAAAAAAAAAAAAATCAACAGAGCATCCGCCCAGCCTGCCCAAGGCCCATCCCTTAAGCCCAGGTCTCAGGGGAAGGCAGTGAGCCTTTGTTTTCCATTCTGTGGGCAACCGGCTGGGCAAGGAGCCGGAGGGGAGAGACCTTGGTGTAGGAAAATAAGGTGATGTGCCAAGTCGTACAGGCTGGAAGCATCTCGAAGGTGGGCTCTGGCCGGCGGTGGGACAGAGATGCCGCAAAGACCCACCACGGGAGGAGCAATGTGTGGCTTGCAGTGCTCTCTCCTGCGTTCTTGACTTGGCTCCAGCCAGGATGTTGGGCCTGCTTTTCTCTCTCGGTGCTCCAGGGCACCACGGTGTTAATCATGGGCCTCCGTGTTTTACTAAGTAGAGTTTGGACGTTTTGTGGTTGGCAAGCCCGTGTTTCTCCCTGGGGCCACCCCAGCTACCAGATCAGAGCTCCTACATATTTAAGGCTGTGTCACATTTGGTGTTCAGTGAACACTCCCTTCCCCTGGCCCTTCTTGCCTTTATAAGAGGAGGACCTGGGACGTGGCAGAGGTCCCAATAAACGCTGGAAGGAGCCCCAAGAGCAGCGGGCCCGGAGCCAGCCTGCTGCGCCAGCACTCGGTGTAACCTCCAGGGAGGGCGCAGTCCACACACGTCCTGGCTTCCAGGAGGCAGGCCCTGGGTGTCAGGCCACAGCCATCCTCTCTGGCTCAACCTCCGCTGTGAGCCCCGGGGGCTCTCACTCAGCCCTGAGTTGTTGTTTTTCTATGTTTGCATATGTCCTATCTTTAATATGTCCCAGAGGGGACTCTTGGTTCCCTCCCCCAAATCTGTTTCTCCTCCAAGCTTCCTCGTCGCCCAGGGGCTCATCCTTCGGGTCCCAGCTTGAACAGCAGCACCCTGTCCTTGGAAAGACCCTCCTGGGGACCAGATCTAAAGTGCCTCCGCCACCCGCCCACACACCAAGATGCCCTTGCTGCTTGTCAGCCTGTTTATTCATCACATTCTGTGATTATGTTATTTTTCTGTGTCCCCACTCAACATGTAGACTCCACGAGGAGGATCGGGACAGGTAGATGTGCCGTTTGCTTGTCTGGATTCACTCTTTGGCCTTCTCCCCTCCTGCCTGGGCCGGGGCTGGCTTCCTGGGGGTCTCTGTAGGCTCCTGGCGAACTGCACGTGCAGTTCACACCCCCTGGGCACGGAATCCATCGCCCAAGCTCCCAACCCCACTGGCTTCTAGTTGTGTCCTCTAATGGGAGGCACAGGTAGGAGACTGAAGAGCAGAGGACAGCAAAGCCAGGGTGGCTCTGTCCCTGCCCGCTGCTACAGCTCCTGCCGGGCTCTGGGAACCACGTTCTCCACTTGTCCTTGCAGACCCAGAGGGGTAATGGCTGCCATGTGTCACCACCCCTGGAATGCACCACCATGCCCTCATCCAGGGTTTCTCTCAGCCCTGCCCACACTGCTGCAAACAGTCCCTTCATTAAACTCCCCTCAGTGACCCCTTTTGAACGTGCCATTTGTCACCTGCCAGGACCCTGATGATGGTCCTGACTAATGCAGATGCCTCAGCTAACTCAATGGGCACTGCTGCCCCCACAATACACTGGGGAATGTCTGGCATGGCTTAGGTACTTCATACATGTGTGTTTTGAATAAATGAATGATAAGAATGTGCTTTTATTTACATTTTAAAGATATTCATGTACTATAAAGTTTGCCCTTTTAAAATATACAGTTCAGTGTTTTCTTAGTATAGTCACAAACTTATGAGACCATCACCACTATCTGATTCCAGAACATTTTCATCACCTCAAAAGGGAACCCCATACCCCTTAGCAGTCCCTGCCTATTTTTCCTTTCCCCCAGTCCCTGGCAACCACTCATCTACTTCCTGTCTCTGAATTCTGGACATTTCATTTAAGTGGACTCATATGGTTTTCTGTGTCTGGCTGCTTTTCCGTAGCATCATGATTTCAAGACTCATTCATGTTGTAGCATGGGTCAGTACTTCATTCCTTTCTACAGCCGAATAATATTCCAGTGTATGGATACAACACATTTGGTTTATCCATCCATCAGTTGATAGACATTTGGGTTGTTTCCACCTTTCGGCTATTATGAATAATGTTGCCATGAACATTGGTGTACGAGTTTTTGTGTGAACATGTTTTCAGTTCTCTTGGGTACATACTGAGGCATGGACTTGCTGGGCTACATGGTAACTCTACATTTAACTTTCTGAGGAAGGATACTGTGTTTTAAATCTCTGTGTTTCCCACAGAACTACACAGTACTTTGTCCTATGGTTTCAGGTATTGGCATCTACATGGAAAAGAACCCAAACTGACAAGGATATAGAGCAAAGGAAGTCAGAAACACTGCAGGTCCACTCCAAGCTATACATCCAGGAGATATTCTTGCTTGTATACACCAGGCAATGTAAACAAGAATGCTCATAGTAGTGTTGCTGGCCAAAAATTGGCAATAACCCAACGCCCATTAACAATACACTGGAGAAATACATTGTGAACAGTACGTCAAAGAAAATAAATAAATCACAGTTACACATAACAGCATGGATAGAACACACGTGGTGTAGAAAGAAACAAGTCACAAAAGAATACCCACATTGTGATTTCATTTATATAAAGTTCCAAAACAAGCAATACTAAATCATGTGGCTTAAGGTTGCATATGTAGGTGGAAAAACTATTAAAAAATTATTATAACAAAAAACAGGATATTGGTTACCTCTGGTGGAGAGAGAGGGAGACGTGTCAGGGAGGAGCACAGGAAGGTCTTCTGGGCTGTAGCCAGTCTTCTAGTTCTTGTCCTGGGTGATGGATACATCGGGGTTTATTTTGAATTATTTGTAACTGTATATGGGTACTGACCTACTTATACCCTATTCTGAAAGTATTTATTTCACAATTCAAAGAATCGGCAGAACAGAACCCAGGTCTAGGTGTCAGGAGACCTGATCCCAGATCGGGTTTACCGCTAAAGAGCTGTGTGACACAAAACAAGTCATTTCATCTCTCTGCCTCAACTTTCTTATCTCTAAAATCGGGATTAGCCTGGTCCGAGTGTAGTGGTGTTTGCAACTAATGGATCACAACCAGTTACAGATTCCTTTGTTCCTTCTCCACTCCCACTGCTTCACTTGACCAAGCCTAAAAAACTAAAATAAAATGGGGATTAATAATAACTGTCACTTATTCAAGGCTCACTATTCCTAGGCACCATACAAAGTGCTTTTACATACGCTGTCATTAGTCATTATATGTCTCTTGGGCACAAGAAACACATAACTGAAGCCAGCTTAAGCAAAAAGTATTACAAGGAGAAAGAAATGGGCTGCAGGATCCAAGGGCAGAGTGCACAGACCCTGGGGGCTCCATCTCTTATTGCTGCGTTTCTGTCTGCAACTGATGTGTTCTCTTCTCTTGCTATAGACGGCTGTCTTTGCATCCCAGTGCACATGCGAGAAAATGACCACCCACAACTCCCAGGTTTATATATTCTGCATTCAAGACACCAGTTAGACTGAGCCTGGGATTTCTCAGTGCAAATGACAAAGTTCCTTGGGGAAGGGATTCTCACTGCTCTAGTTTGGATCGAGTGTCCAGCTCTGATCCAACGAACTGCAGCAACGGGGCAGAGTCACATCATGCAAAATGTGTAGTAGGGACACACATTGAGAAACTCAATGGGGAATATGTTGGTTGGTACTCAGCCCCGGAACTCTCATTCTGTAAAGATGTATAGTCTAAGAGGGCAGTTCCTAGAACAGACAACCCAATGTCAACTGTTATTTGATCTAGTCTTTATCACAGCCCAATGAGATAATGTCCATATCCCCATTTTACAGATAAAAAGACACAATCAGATGAGGCCCAAGGTTGCTCAACAGTGGCATGATGGACATTTTGGGCTAAACAATTCTTTGTTGTGGGCGGATGTCACATGCCTTGTAGGATGGTTAGCAGCAGCCCTGCCCTCTACCCGCTAGACACCAATGACATCCCTCCAGTTGCAACAATCAAAAATGTCTCCAGACTTTGCCAAATGTCCTCTGGGATTGAGAACCACTGAAACAGGTTCAGTAAATTGTGCAATTCCATTCTCCTAGTAAGTCAAAGCCGGGATTCAATCCCAGGTCGCCTGACTCTAAAGCCTGTTCTCTTAGTCATTGACTCTCGTATGATAATATCTAACTTACCTCAAAAGGTTGTAATGAAGATACAAGTGTGAAAGCACCATGGTTAGGTGGAAGATAAATGTATTATTATGTTTCCACCTTCTTCTTGTGAGCTATGAATCTGGGTGACTGCTTAGCAGGACAGGGCCCTACATCTCTAAAGAATTGGAATTCCATGGGCCAGACCACCAACCTACCATATTCTCCATTTAGTTTCATGATGTGACACCTCTCCAAAGCTTCTTCCTCATGAGGATTGATATTCCCAGGTTCCTGCCTCCATATATCCCACTCCACTCTCTAAGGTATGATTTATGGTAACTTTCCTTAGCTGAGTTTCCTCTAGCACAGCCAGATCTTTCTCCAGATAATTAGGTCCCCAAAGCCCATTCTTCTTCCACCAACAGCTAAGCATATTATGTCTCTTCCTCCATGAACTACAGGTGTCAGTAACCTGGGCTGCATGAGGCTTATAGTTGCTTTCTTCCAAACCCAGTGGTTTCCTTGGAGTTTTCCTCCCATAACTACAACCTCTCAGACTGTTGCTCCTCCATGGACCAACTCCAATCTGTTAGTTTTTATTCTGGTTTTTAACATTAATATTAATCATGAGTGGATTCTAAAAATGATGAAGCCCTTCATTTGCAAGGCTTTGAGGCCCTTCCATTCAAACTAAAAGGAGAAATATTTTGGCTGAGATAAGAATGAGTTGGCCACACACTGGTGACACGAGAGTTTTACTATCAGCTTCTGGGGAGTTTATTAAAGAAAGCATATCCTATTGCTTCGTTTGGCTGCCTAATAAATAACCAACCTGCTACCCATATCCTTCCAGACAAGATATAACGAGTTTGTTTGGAGGTCTGGTTACAATATTACATTTTTAAAATAAGCTTCTAAAATTGAAATAGAACTTACATGCAGAAAAGTACACAAAATCATAAGTGTACAGCTCATATCCTAAAGTAAACACACTCATGTCACCACCCCCAGATCAAGACATTACTAGCGTGCCAGAAGCCCCTCTCAGGCCCCCTCCCAGTCACCATCCCCACCCTCTCCCTAAAGGCAACCACTATAATTTTAATCTTATGACCTCCATATTTTTATATATCTGATGGCCCAGATAATTATCTCTGGAGGCCAGAGTTAATCAGAAGCCGGGAGGATTGTTTCCCCGTGAGTCATTCCTCGTAAGAATAGTTTATCAGTGAGGATGCTTCCAGCTGCAAGTAATAGAAACCTCAACGCAAATGGCTTAAACAATTAAGAAAATTTATGATCTTCGCTTCAATGTAAGTCCTACCGTAGGGCAAGCTTCAGGGTTAACAGAAGTTTACAGCTTGAGTCAACAAAGACTCGTGTTCTTTCTAGCTCTTTACTTGGTGTTTGCTTCATCCTCAGGCTGGTCGCAGGATGGCCTCAGCGGTTTTCTCGTGACTCTCTCTTTGGAGAGGAAACTTCTCCTGGAGGTCCGTCGGCAGACAGCTGCTCACATTCCACTGGTAAGAACTGGATCACACGTCCCACCCGGGGCCTGGGGTTACCCCAGTTGACTTAGGCTTATCATCTGGGGTGGGATGGACGTTGAGAAGTCCACTCCAAAGCTCCCCACAGAAAGCCATGGAATCAAATGGAAACTGTCTGATTTTATGCATAAACATGCTTTACATGGCTAAATGGTAACGAGGGTTATAAACAGTGGGGATGTGTGGCTGAACACACTGTCGGAGAGTCAAGGTTAGAGGGAAGTAAGCAACTCCCTGCTAGGAAAGAATAAATTGATCGTGGCAAAATAAACACAGCAGCCCTCGCCCCTGTGTCTCTCCCCCTTGTGAATGTCAACGATCCCTCCTCTCTGAATTGCCTGTTTGGGCACTAAGTCACACACATATTTTTGAAAGTTATTGGGATAGTGTCTGTTACCAGTTATGTTGCACAGGACATAACGTTTCAGTATACACTTAGGACAAATCCTAGCTCTTTACAAACCACATGGCAGCACGCAGCGCACCTGGGGACATGCCACTTAAATGCTGCCAGGTGTGTGAGCCACGGCTCCTCAAAAGACTCCAGGGTCCTTCATTTACCTGGACAACAGCCAATAGCCACTCAGTTCCCCTAGATGTTTCAATATTCTCACATTAAAATCACAATTCTTTCCAAAGAATATAATAAATGAGAGTCATGTATATGGATATATGTATTAAAACTCATTTTCTTAAGGTAGTTGGAAATGTAACATGTTTACATGCCTTTTGTCAATGTGCTGGTCACATATCATTAGAACACTGGAGGAATATTTGTTGGAGGAATCTGTCACTGAAGGAGGTCTGGGTAGGTAAGCTACGATCATTAGTGAAAAGCAATCAAAATATTGATAGATATAATAGTGCTATTTTTGTGTTAAATGGTAAAATGTATATATTCATGGATGATAGGACAAATAGCAGGTAGGTTTCATAGATTAGGCCTCACACTATATATGTATATAATATTTTACATATATATGTGCATATGTGCCAATAATTTTATATATTTTTAAAAGTAAGTCTTTAAATAATCATTCACAGTGGAATAATACACGACTGATATTATTCTCTGCACCAAAAGGAAAGGATAAATACAATGATAATTCCAACTGAAGAGTAAAAAACCCAGCATATCCTTGAGAAAAATATTTACCACAAGACTGACATTCCTGAGGAATTTTTTTCTTACAAATGTTGTAATATTTTAATTGTACCATATTTATAAGATAATGTATCAGCACAAATATGATAAAAATGATAATATCTATTATGTACAGTTCTAATATGATAAAGCACGTCAGTAACACACTTGATCTCAATGGGCTTAAACCTCCCTCAGTTTCAGAAAATTTATTCTTTTGTACAAAGTGAAAATATGATATCCTGCGATCATCAATCATTTTAGTTGTTCTCACAGTATCCAACTGCCATTTGATATCCTATGGATTTTTAAATTTTCATTCTTGTTAGGATTCCAGGTCTTTCTTAAGAATAACATAGGAGTCATATATATCTTATTATCCATTCTAACATCAACTGCAAATGTATCTTTTATTTACAACCTAATACTACCCCACTTTGCTTTTTCAGTCTTTTTGAAAGAAGTTGAATATTTCATGATGTCAAGACCCAATACAGTCAAGGATCCTCTAATGCAGATCCTAAATGTTACGAAGAAGCGTCTGTTTGCTCTATAAAGGTCAGATCAAGGTTGTAGAGATTTTAAGAGGAATGTTCTTTCTCTACCCTACCAGCAGAGGGCACATTTTCCACTTCTGTTTTGTTATAACTACCCCAACCAAGCAATCCCGTGTATTCTGGGCATCAACCGTGTGCGGGGCGTTGCACTGGGTACGGTGATGGAACATAAAGTTAGTATACTGCCCCATCCCTGCCCTCAAAGAGACTCCAGTCTAGTTGGGAAGACTAACACACAAACTATTCGGGTGCCAAAGAAAGAAACAGCATGAGTGTGACACGTACTCAGAGAAGGGGGAATTCAGTTGAAGCAGAAGGGAGTGATTTGAGGTTTCATGGAGAAAAGTGAGACTTGCGCTGGACTTTGGAGTCTGGGTAGGACTCAGGAAGGCCAGCATGGCAAATGTGCTGCCTGTCTGCTGCTAACACTCTTCATGCCCACGGCAGGCATTGCTAATAAGTGCCAAGGTGGCTCCACTTCCTACTGAGGTCAGAGCCAACCCAGTGCTCTGGGTAACCCAGACCTAATCACTGGAACCAGAACTCATGATGAAACCCATTTGGTGGTAGGGATGGGTTGGGAGTGGGCGTTGGTTATCGGCTCATGGAAAAGAACTCCCCAGGTAGGAGGGAGCAAGGTGGAAGTAGAAGACGGTAGAAGTGGCTGGCTGAGAGCAGGTTGTCTAGGTAATCAAGTCTGATGGGTAGTGATGAGTCAAATCATAGAGGATATTGAAAACTAGGCAGTTCTCAAATAAAGAATGTGTTTAATAAAGAATGGCTTGGAAGGAATATGCATATCAAATACGGAAAATGATACGGGTGCATCGGTTTAAAACAAATCTCATTTAGAAAAAACCCAAACCTCTGAATAGCCTTAAGAGTGATAATTCTCACGAACAAGGGATTTCTTAAGTCACCAGACTGGGTTCATTTGAAAAGGATTATGGTACCAAAATGACTTCTACTTTACAAGTGCATAAGAAGAGATACACCAGCATTGGATCTGAGAGATTATCGGCAAAGAAAGTATCCAATTCTGCAGTGAAACAGGCCCCCTTAGATCCTGCTGTTGGGACTGTACATTGTGCCTCTCTTAGAAAGTGACATGGAAAGTGGCTCTAGAGCCTTAACAACATGCATGTTCTTTGACCCAGTAATTCCAGAGCAAGAAGTTTATCCTTAGGGAAAAAAGCAAAGAGGCATAGTAAAGGCTTTCTGACAAAGATTTCTTTGCAAGGCTGCTTATAACAAATAGATCGTTAAATGCCAAATAAAATTGCTAAAGAATCCCTGTACACTAATCTTAGCATTCATTGGTAGCCTTACATTTGTAATTTCTAGAATTCTTATTCTCTGAATGTTACTTTCCTAAAATAGCATAAAATTGTATTCATGGAGGCAATATCATCTCTCATCTCTCTTAAAGTTACCAGGTTTTTTTTTTCCCCCTCTTAAGTTTTCTTCTGCATTGTTTCTTCCTCTGACTTTTTTCTTCCTATTTGTTTTGGCCTCTATCTTTTATGGGAAGGCTTTCCAAAAATGGGTGATAGTCTTTGGCTATCCACTCATGGTTAACTGCCAGGCAAGGCACTAAAAACCTTTTCAGGATGCTTTGCATCAGCAGAGCTAGTAAATTCCAGGAATTCACTGTAGGGTGACCAAGTAGAAGCCTCAAGATGTCAGTATCTCTAGCTCTTTTTTCTTGAATTGGTCAGTGTCTCTAGAGAGGAATCTTCTTACTACCTGCCTAGGGGAGTATAACCTTGACTGTTGGAGTTCTAGGAGCCAAGGGGTGAGAGGTCTCAGCAATGAGGATGAAATGCCACCCGATGCCCACTTTCAGCTCCATACTTACCACTGCCCTCATATCAAGGTCCTCTCGTCGGGTTCAACTTTTCCCCACTTGTGCAGGGTAGCTGGGACTACAGGAGCATGCAACCATGCCTGCCTTTTTTTTTTTTTTTTTTTTTTGAGAGACTAAGTCTCCCTCTGTTGCCCAGGCTGGTCTCAAACTCCTGGCCTCAAGCAATCCTCCTGCCTCAGCCTCCCAAAGTGCTGGGATTATAGGAGTGAGCCACTGTCCCCAGCCTGGGGATGTTTTTACGTGAGGAATATTTCTTCTTCCCAGAGATACTGAGACCCGGCAGGGAATACCAAATGAGTTTCTGCCTTACGGGAGTTTAGCTATACTTGGAAAGACAGAACCCTTATAAGGACATTACCAACGAAAGTGTTTTAAGGTCATTTAAGTTGTAGAGACCACAGTAGTCACGTGCATTTCAGAAACCGAATTTGAATTAATTTAAGACAAAAGCAAACTGATTGACTCACATAAAATGTCCAGAGGTAGAATGTAGACTTAAATGAAGGTTAATAGAAATGTTCAAACAGAAACGCACTACTTAGATGATCCAGTTTATAAACAAATTGAGTTATTTCTCCCAAACATTCTCTAGGACAGACTGTTGGGCACATTCTTGTACCACACTTAAAAATGAAGAGGTAGCGGGCACAATGCTGTGTGTCTGTGTGTCCCAACTACTTGGGAAGCTGAGGAGGGAGGATCACTTGAGCCCAGAAGTTAGAGTCCGGCCTGGGCATCATAGCGAGATCAGATCTCTTTTAAAAAAAAAAAAAGACGACGACGAGGACGAGCACAGCTGAGGCACCATCTCGTCCTTTATAGAGTAAAACATAAGGCAAAGTAAGAGGGGCAAAATGAGGTAGGATGAGAGGTGGGGGAAAAATCAAATAAAAAATGAAAAAAAAAAAAGATTCAAAAGAGAGAAGGGGGTCGGACTGGGAGACTTGGAAACCTCATTTTCCTGTGCTGTCCCTGGCTTAGCCTCTCCCAATTCTATCTCTATTTGTCCCTGATTAGATGTCTTAGGTAATTAAATCAGAGCAGGTAGGTTTGTGAGATGATTTGTTTTTACCGTGAACATCATTCTATTCTATAAAATAATCCCACCTCCATTTCTGAAAAACTGGGAAAAAACTAGAAAAAAGAAGGAAACTGAAAGAAAGATCTCCAGAGTAAGCTCTTTAAAGGAAAATGAAACTACCTGCAGTTTTTTGTGTTTCTTTTTTTCAATTTTTTCTCTTTCCAGGTCCATGTGGTTCTAAAGTTAACATCGCTCTTTCTTTCAGTTGCAGAGATTCGGGACCAGGAGCAAATAATAGGAAACTTCCTTGAGACTGGTACTTGTTACACTTAACAAACAGCATTGTATTTGCATTATGTTGTATTTTTTTCTCCAGTGAACTTGAATCATCTTTTCACCATATAACAATTTCAAAAGCTGGAAACCACAGTTTCCAAATCTTATGTTACATGCATAAAATATAAGATTCCATTTCTCATCCTTCCAAGATTCACAGAAATCCATTCAGAAGAGGCTAAAGTTAAGTCAACCAATCAAACATTGCTTCTCATTAAAAACTATATACTTATACATATTGTTCCAGGTTAAATCTTATCCAGGACCCAAGACTGGTGAAGTCACACACAGATTTCTCATCTGTGCTGCTTCAGGATTTCATCAGTTGTCCTCAATTCTCTACCCTTTATAGGCTGCCTCATCAAAGGTTGTTTCCAGCAACATAGTTCAATTCTAAAGTCTCATTAACTGGCTTCAGGAAACTGTTTTGCAAGGGATTCGAGGTTCATTTCAAAGCAGTTGTCTCTACTGAGACAGGCTTAAACCCTGGCTCTCCTCTTAGCAGCTCTGTGGCACCAGGCAAGTCAGGTGGCTCTCTGAGCAGGGGTAAAATTTGGATGCCCCCATCTGCCCTGTAAGGATACTGTAAGATTAAGGATTAGCAATGTTGGTAAACTGCCAAAGACACTGGACGGCAAACAGTAGGTGTCATATAAATGACAGTATTACAACTGCATCCTCACGGCTCATCTGAAAAGCAACTCTAATCTCTCCTTAATGCTTCCTAAAGGAATTTCGTTTTTAAAATGCTGGTATACATGTGATTAAGCTGAGTGGGCACTGCAATACATAGTCTAGATATCTAGTTAGCTAATTCACATGAGATGTATGCTATCAATGAGCAGCAGTTTAATAGATTGTGTGGTGATTTCTTACTTTAAATTTACATAATTGGAATCACAGTCTTCTACCTCAGGCTTTTGTGAATCAAACCGGGATTTGTCAAGCACCTACCGAAATACTCAGGATCAGAGAAAGTGCTGTGACAATGAACGCTTATTAGTCCTGAAGATTAAACATTAGATCCAAACGCTGGTAACGAGAATGGGGCTATCCTTTCCTGTTAGTAATCCTCAATTCCTGTGATAGTGAAACCACCAAGCCCTAATGAACGATCTCTCAACGGTAATCTGATACAATGTTAGAAGGCTATCAGTATGTTTTAAAGGTAATTATAAAAATGGTTTATTTCCCTTATTTTATTAACACAGTCACTAGAACTTCAATCTCAGTGTTTAATTTTCCCCAACAGTTTAGCTATTTCCAAGAAAAACAATCATTTGAAGACTGGCCTTCCAGATAACAAAACATTATTAGTTTGTATTGGCTTCTCTTTACGAGATAGTTTCAGCAAAAACAGACCCCCAAACCTATCTAGCTGGTCCCCGCTTCACATACATTATTAGGGCAAAAGCCTTGATTTTTGTATCTCCTGATTATAAAATGAGCAACTCACTTCAAGCAAAGAGCTGTGACAAGAATGCTGAAGACCCACAGAACTCCCCGTCAAGTTAACACTACACACAATACTAGCACCGGTACAGGTGACTTTCACGCTTTTCAAATTCTTTTCTTCCAGAACACTTGAGGATTACAGAGGCAATACTTCTACTTAAAAGAACACATTAAAAAAAAAAAAATGTAGTCAGGGCAAGAAAAGGAAAACAGTATCTTTATTGTGTGTAGTTCTAACAAACATTCATTGTGTGCACATTCCAACAGAAAGAGACAAAGATCTTTGTTCAAAATATGCTGAAATAAAATAGGTAAACAAACTCCACTATTGAATACCAAAAGGAATGTTAATATTACTCGATCACAGTTGAGGGTGAAGTAAAAAGAACAGAAGTTAAATACCTGAAATAGTGTTTTGCCCAAATAGCAAATGTTTGGTGCTGGCGTGGGCAAACAGCAGCTACTAAAACTTATGAGTAAGATGCTGGCTGTAGGGTAGGTAACTTGACAAATACCTCTCTGCTTCTTTGGAACCTCACTCCTAGATCACCCCCACAAATTCCAAACTTGGCTCTTTCAGAGCACAACAGCCAAATGTGACTAAACTCCCCATTACTTCTGTGATATTTGGCAACAGAGTGAGATAGTTTAAAAAAATTGATTTCTTGTTGAGACAAGACATGTCTGAATCCATTTCTCCTGGGATAGGAGGCAATGAACATTAATGTTCTGCATTTCAATCTCCTAAAATGCAATTTAACCAGATAGGTATCACTTGACATTTTAAAGCATGAGATACCATAAGTAATGACATACCTGGCCTGCAAAACATTTTTCATTGCACCACATCGGAACTAAATGAGTATAAACTCAACAATGTTCTTATTTCACAACATATGCATTTATGATAACTGCTTAAAGAACTTTACAGGCCCAAATTATAGGTTCCAATAGAGTTTCGTTTTTGCTTAAGTGGTCACAAGGAGATCTAAAAACAATGTCAACTTTGACCATGCCACTTTCTTTCTTTTTTTTTTTTATTTCATATCTTATTTATTCATTAGCTATCATCAAAAAAGGGGGCATCTATATTCTGAAAGTAATTTTTTCTCTAAAATCTAATATTACATTTTAGTATTAGGTTTTTAATTATTAAACTTTCTAAAATATTTAAGAGAAAACAATTTTTAAATGTATATAAATGTTAATATTGATAACATAAAAATATTGTATTTTTAATGTCACGCTTGAAGGTGCTGACTGGGGGGGGGATGCAAGGAGGGGATGGGTATATACCTACATTATGAGTGCAATGCGCACTGTCTGGGAAATGGACACACCTGGAGCTTTGACATGGGGGGACAGGCGGTACACGGGCAACGTATGTAACCTGAACTTTTGTATCCCCCATAATAAGCTGAAATAAAAAAAAAAAAAAAAAAAAAAAAAGAAGGCCGGGCGCGGTGGCTCACGCCTGTAATCCTAGCACTCTGGGAGGCTGAGGCGGGAGGATCACTCAAGGTCAGGAGTTCGAGACCAGCCTGAGCAAGAGTGAGACCTCGTCTCTACTAAAAATAGAAAGAAATTATATGGACAACTAAAATATATATATATACAAAAAATTAGCCGGGCATAGTGGCGCATGCCTGTAGTCCCAGCTACTCGGGAGGCTGAGGCAGTAGGATCGCTTAAGTCCAGGAGTTTGAGGTTGCTGTGAGCTAGGCTGACGCCACGGCACTCACTCTAGCCTGGGCAACAAAGTGAGACTCTGTCTCAAAAAAAAAAAAAAAAAAAAATATTTAAATTCAGCTATGTTATGTTCAGTAATTTATAATGTTTTTTGACTTAAGATTTTTTTCAACTGAACATAACTTTACATTATACCACTTTCTTATCTTTATAACCGTAGAAGTCATCTGGAAACCAAAAGCAATTCCCAAGAGTCAGGAGCTAGGAAATTTTGGAAAACAGGCACTAACACCCTTTATTCTGGTGGCACAAAATTCCCCTCATCTGCTCCTTCTGAGTTCACCAGCTATGATGTGTACAATATGGTGTGCAGCAGCAGCTAGTCTTCCTCGGAATAAACAACCCAGCACCCCAGAGACCAGCTGGCATTGTCCACCAATGGGGACTGGCTCCACTTGCTCTCCTGAGGTGTTTTCACAACCTACTAATGTCAAGACTGTTTCGAGAATTCAAGTCTGCTTCTTAAACAAAACTCCTTTTTGATGGATTTGGCTCATGTACTGTATTACTTTATTGTTTAGAAAAAACTCTGCAAACTCTTACACAAGATCTACCTTTCACCTGGCTGTTTTTGTAGGCAGCAGAATAATAGTAAATGGACCCAAAAGTGGTTTTTATAATACAAAGTGACATCACATTCGCAGTAGCTTCAAAAGAAGCCCTGGGTACTGGATGGATTTCATGGATGGTAGTGACAAAATCTGAAAATTTTTTCCCTCTGGCTCTCGGTAAAAACAAGTCTACATATAAACAGGAAAAGAAAACCAATACGAAGTAGAAAAACATACCTTTTCATTGGTGTTTACCCTAAAAATATCAAAACACCAATTTTACTTAAGACTATAGTTCTTTCACATTTCTTAGAAGCCAGATGTTTTTCATTCAATTTTGGAGACTGCCAACACACTTTTACAATTGATTCAAGTTATCTTCTGGCTTAGTTTTAGCTTGAATGTCCCCTTTCCAGCTCCTCACTGCTCCTTTGTTCTTTACTTCTACCCGAATGTACTCTCCGTAATCAAGTAATCCTGCCACTTAATTATTACAGCAAATCCATATCCTTATTCAAGGAACCCTTTCTAGCCTTTAAATGGAGGAGCTTCAGTTCACACCACTTTTGTTACATAATAACCAAGGACTTTTGTTCAATAAATTGTCTTAAAGTGGCATCTTATAATACATACAAATATTTTCTGAAGATAAAAGTTTTACTAAACCCATATCACAGATAATAAAAGCCAGCCAGAAATGCTCTAAAATTACTCCAAAATATATTCAAGTGTATGTGCAAATACAAGGTTAATATTATTTAGATGAATTCTAAATTCATTCAACAGCTAAATCACAGGATACAAGACCTGGGTTGAACTTTTTCTTAAATAGTTTACATGGGCAGACACTGGTTTGCTGGGCAGTTTCCTGTCTCATCAAGTCCCTGGCAGGCTGGAGGGGAGAGAGGAGATACTGAGCAGCATCTCTGGTCCTTCCTGAACTAAGATGCTCCCTGCTAGAAATGACAATGGCTCAGAAGCAGACTGGCAATCCTAAAAGGAAGCGGAGAAAAATCACCACAGTTGCCGGCAGAAAACGGATAGTGCTTCCATGGGAGAAAAAATAAAGCCAAATATGCCAGAGAAATGGCTGAACCAATAAGAAACAGTAACATAATTCTAAATAATAACCTGCTTCTCAAGGAAACACACATCCAAGAAAATAAACTACCATTTTTTTTTTTTTTTTTTTAATTCTCAACAGAAAAACAGAACAAAATCACAGGTTGGAGCCATGGAGGTAAAATACAGATGCAATGGAAAACAGTCTCTTGTCACAATCTTCCACTTTCAAATGCCATTTTATAATGGAAGTTATTTTACTGGGGCAAACAGAGGGTCAAATTGGAGTCTCTCACTTTTGTAAAATATGGAATCAAAAACTTGCTAATCAGTAAATTAAAAAGCATCAAAAATCCCTGGTAGAGTTCTACAGACATAATTATACATTTATATTTTACCAATAAAAGATAGCTAGGGGGAAAAAAAGAGTTGGCCAGAAACTGGTGCCAAACCAAAGTGAAAGCTTTGGTGCTTTTTCTAAACTCCTATCCTAAAGTAGTGTTTTTCACTATTTTTCAAAAGAAAGATTACTCTGAATTTGTCAGGGTTCTAACACTCCAGTTCATCCCCCTTCCTTTCTGTGTCTCTTCCCACCCCCAAGAAATAACGGGGAAACGTAGTTTTGTCCAGCACCATTTGGGAAGCGGAGGGGCTGGACTTGGATGGGAAGAGCTCCCTGCTACACTAGCTTGGGAGGGAGGAGAAGGCCACACAGTTCTTTGTGGTTTTAACAAATACAAACGAGGAACAGATCATTTGGCAGTTATATTTTAAGTAATAAGTACACACCTTTACCTCATAATTAAACCCCTTATGATGAATAATAGAATTAAATCAGAATTTTTTTAAAAAATTTACTTAAAAGAAAAATGGAAAAAGCTTCTACACTAGACTGCTGCCCTGTTAAGAATGTATAATGTGGAAAGTATTGGAAAGCAGGCATTTTTACCAAAAAGCAATGTCACTACAACATATGAATTGCAATTATGAACAGAAAGTTTTGAAATGTAAGTGGAAACCAGTGCGAAGAGAGCGAACACTGGCAAGGACACAGACTGGTGAGCAGGTGCTCTGGGCGTAAGGCTCTGAAAGATGAAGGACACACTGGTCCCAGATCTGAGGCGGATGTCTAACCAACCGTCTTGACTCAAGGGGGAAGGATACAACTGGCAAGATTCAAAGAGAGGGGATCGTGGCAGCCCCCAAGCAAGTCTCTGGTTTTCACTCCCAAGTGGACATGTTTTCCAGACTTCAGCCAGGCTTCCTCAGGAGGATTTGCTTTCCAGTGTGTAGTAGCGATACAGGAAACCTAAGAGAATAGCGCCTACGATGGGGAAAATCCAATATACCCAGCAACTAGAAGTAGGGGAAAAAAGAAATAAAGTTGTGAATGTTTTATACCAAATGTTCACTATCTTTCAGCATTCATATGTTAATATTTATATGAGCAAAGAGTTTGGATTTACTTTGGGAAATTTAACTGCTTTTATCATACAGTACTTGGAAAAAAATACTTGGAGTATTTATTATTCAAAGCTCAGAAACAGAATGAATAGTATGATTTCAGAAAAGATATACACACGTACTTCCATATGTGTTTCTACAAAGACTATATATAAGTGGTTATTTCTGGGTTATGGCATTATGGATAGTTTCACATTTTCTTATTTGTGCCTTTGTTTTTCACTTATTCTACAATTAACATTATATAAGTGCCATTTCATGTATGTATGGAGGTATAACAGAGTTAAGCAAATTGACAGTTGGCTTAAAAAATATTGCAAGAGATTATCCTTAAGAGTTTCAGAAAAGTAATCATTCTCCTTAAATTCTTCTTTTCTAATAGAGCTTATTAGCACACTAGTTTTGAGGTATAATTCTTCCATGATCCAAATGACCTGGCTGCCCTTCTACTTAAGACATACGCAGTCTTGGCATTAAAAGGTTTGAAGCCAATAAAACCAACTGAGATCCATAATAAAAACGATTCTCTTTGCCTAAACATGCCTAGTACTTTGTACACTTAAGTATGGCAGAAAGCTACTCTGGACAAGTTTAGAATGTCAGCCAGGTAGCTTTATTTTAAAAACAGGCAAGACAGCACATGGGAACTTTGAATTAATCTCCCCAAAAGAGTAATGAATTCAGACTTCTTGAAGAGCAACCACAAAAGACTAAAGAATCCAAAAGTAGGATCCCTGAGAAAATACCGAAGAAGAAAAATTCTTCAGTACAAAAGACTAAGAATGGTTGACCACTAATCCTCATATACTCTTTCCTAATACTTAACTGCCACTGAGGAGAGACCCAGAGAAAACACATTTACAGTAACTTCATGGCAAAAGACAGAATTTTCTTCTTGGAGATTCATTCATGTTACTGCATGTTTGTGATTCATTTACTTTTATTGTACTTGTAGTATGAATAAACCAATTTATTAATTCATTTTATTAATGAACAGATATTAGGGTTGTTTCCAATGTTAGAATATCTTGACTAATGCTACTCTGAACATTCCTGTACGTATTTCCTGGTATACTTGTGCATACATTTCTATTGAATATATCCCTAGAAATGGAATTACTGGGTCAAAAGTTATTTATATTATCAAATTTACTAGATAATAGCAAATTGTTTTCCAAAGTGATTATACCCATTTACATTACCTTAGGAGTGCTTAAGAGGATTGGGGATCCACTTCCTAATCAACTCTTATTTGCAGAATTTTTTTCATTTTTGCCAATCTTGTAGGTATGAAATATACCCATGATTTTAATTCATATCTCTCTGATGATGAATGAGATTAAATCTTTTTTCTATATGCTTATATAATATTTGCGTTTCCTCTTCTATAAAGTGCTTGAATCTTTTTCTTATATTCTACTGAGGTATTTTTTAAAAATTGATGTGTTGGAATTCCTGATGTATTCTGCACAATAATCTCAATCAGTTTTATGCATTAAGTCTATTGCAAGTTTGTGGCTTGCATTTTCAAATTCTTTATGCAACATTTGGCTGACTATAGTCCTTAATATCAAGGAAACTGAATTTACTAATAGTTTATACTTTGTCCATTACTTCAAATAAAAGACCTGGCATTTTATTGGAAAAAAAGATACAATTTTCTCCCTTTCTCTGCAATACTTTAAGTGAGATGTCCAAAAGATACAAGAGCTAGGCTCTACATAATCTCTACAAAGATTTTTTTGACAAGCCAAGGATCCCACAGTAGTCATCTCAAGTAGAGGCACTTAAGGGATGGTAATTTATACCTTTCAGAGCTAATACTACTGTATTACTAATATTACTATAAGGGATATACTGTAAGGAAACCTCTGAGAAAACCCAAATTCCTAAATATGACTGTAATAATCTTGTTTCTTCTGTTAAAATGTAATAATAGCACCTACCTTAAAGAGTGGTTGTGAGGAGTAAATGAGAATAAGTTTTGGTGGAATCACATAGCTGAGCTGAGCTGCAGAGACTGAGGGATTGACTTAGCAGTAGTTACCTGTCCATGCACAATGGACATTAATCTTAGTGTGATTCCAATTTATGTCACAACGAGATTTAATAATTACTCAAGGCATGAACCTTTCAGATCATTCAAAATGGTTGCAACTGTAAAAAATCATTTTGCTGAAGTCAAGGAACTACTGAATTTGCAAAGATTTTGGCCAAAAAAAGAATTAGCTGTCAAACTGTACTCGTAAATTATGTTATACATGTATATTTACGGAAGAACCTCCTGCCACATTATGTTGAGCATAAGGAATTCTGTTAAGGGGATACTAACCTTTTGCACGTATTATTTTCCGAAGGGTCCTGAAGATGACACATATTCAAAAATAACAAACAAACAAAAAAGAAGATTAACACAGCACATATAAATCTTCTTGAATAAGTATACAAACGCTGTAGCTGATAACAGAACTTCCTCTTTCATGCATTTTGATGTTTATAAATGTATAAGCAATGGGTGGGCTGGGAATTTTATTTCTGATAACATGCCAGTATTCCCTAGTGAAGAACCACTAATGAAAGCAATGACCTAAACTATTTTAGATGTCAAAAAAAAATGCTTATGATATAAAGTATATTGAAATGGACTAATCTGCAGTCACAGTGATGTGCCTGGTTCAGCTGGGCTTGCCACTGGCAGTAGCTAACATCACATTTTCTTTTTCTTTTTTTAAAAATAAATTTGAGAAGCTTGTAATATATTTATTGGTTATATAGGTAGTCTTTTTTTTTTCTCTCTTTTGGGGACAGAATCTCACTCTGTCACCCTGGTAGGGTACAGTGGCCTCATTGTAGCTCACTCACTGCAACCTCAAACTCCTGGGCTCAAGCGATTCTCCTGCCTAAGCCTCCCGAGTAGCTGGGACTACAGGCACGTGCCACCATGCCCGGCTAATCTATTCTATTTTTTGTAGAGACAGGGTCTCACCACTTTTGCTCAGGCTGAACTCCTGAGCTCAAGCAATCCTCCTGCCTCAGCCTCCCAGAGTGCTAGGATTACAGGCGTGAGCCACTGTGCCTGGCCTAACATCACATTTTCTGTAAACATTTTAAAAAGCCGAAAAAACTCTTCTCTTGTAACATATAAATCAACTGTGAAATGCTCTAGATCATGCAGGTGATCGCTTTATGGATTATAGAAATGAACTGGTTTACACTCTGAAATATTTATAATTATGACTAGAGACCTTAGGGTGTATTTCACAATGAAAAGGGAAAGAATAGAATTAAGGGAAAGAAAATGCCAAAATAATCTTCAAAAACGAATTTTAGCAATAAAAAGTAATGAAGCTGGGCGTGGCGGCTCACGCCTGTAATCCTAGCACTTTGGGAAGCTAAGGCAGGAGGACTGCTTGAAGTCAGGAGTTCAAGACTAGCTCTGAGCAAGAGCAAGACCCCATCTCTACTAAAAAAAAATAGAACAATTAGCTAGGCATTGTGGCGCATGCCTGTAGTCCCAGCTACTCAGAAGACTGAGGCAGGGGGATCACTTGAGCCCAGGAGTTTGAGGTTGCTGTGAGCTACGATGACCCCACTGCACTCTAGCTGAGGTGACAGAGGGAGACTCTTGTCTCAAAAAAAAAAAAAAGTAATGAAGTACTGATATATGCTACAACATGGATGAACCTTCAAAACATTATACTAAGTGAAGGAAGCCAAACACAAAAGACCACATGTTATATATGTCTGTTTATATGAAATCTCCAGAACAGGACAATCAATAGAGGCAGTAAGTAGATCAGTGGTTGCCTAGGGCTGGGGGCAGAGGAGGAGTGGTGGGGAAAAGGAAAATGACTGCTAATGGGTATGGGATTTCTTTCTGGAGTGATGAAATTGTTTTAAAATTGATTGTGATTATGGTTGCACAGCTCTGCAAATATACTAAAAATCACTGACTCATACATTTTAAATAGGTGAATTGTACGGTATGAGACTTGTATCTCAATAAACCTATTATTAAAATTTTTAAAACTCACTTTAAATATCAAATGAAGTTACTGATTCCCTTAATTAGCTGTATAGTACAGAAGGCTTGCAAACTTAACTGCCAGAGGGAAAAAACCCATTAGCATAGGTTGCTGCTGCCCAAAATATCATCTCTGCCAATATGTAGAAGTATACCAGGCTATGAACATAGAATATCAACTCTGCCTAACCAGTTTTCCATAATCTCCAAGAATTTTCAGAAACCAAACATACTGGCCCAGATATACTTTAGAGCAGTCTGTGAAATGAGTTTTAATTCCGTATATCCAAAACACTTTCTTTTTTTTTTTTTTTTTTTTTTTTTTTTTTATTTTTATTTATTTATTTATTTTTTTGTTGAGACAGAGTCTCACTTTGTTGCCCAGGCTAGAGTGAGTGCCGTGGCGTCAGCTTAGCTCACAGCAACCTCAAACTCCTGGGCTTAAGCGATCCTACTGCCTCAGCCTCCCGAGTAGCTGGGACTACAGGCATGCGCCACTATGCCCGGCTAATTTTTTCTATATAGATTTTTAGGTGTCCATATAATGTCTTTCTATTTTTTTTTTAGTAGAGACGGGGTCTCGCTCAGGCTGGTCTCGAACTCCTGACCTTGAGCAATCCACCCGCCTCGGCCTCCCAGAGTGCTAGGATTACAGGCGTGAGCCACCGCGCCCGGCCCCAAAACACTTTCTTGCAAATGAATACAGGCCCCACACTGGAAAGAAATTAGCCTATAGGCAAGTAAGACTTCAAATAAAAGTTTTGTATAAACCATATATTAATGTATTACTATACTTCTTCAGGACCTTGATGATTATGATCTGGGACATTTCTGCTACCACAGTAAGCATCCATCTAATTAAAACGTGTTACAGGTCAATCTTTGAGAAATACAACAAATGTTACTATCTTATAGATGTGGAAGGTGGTAGTGGTGGCAACGGTGGTGAGTGCATCCAGTTAATTTATAATGTTGCCATTTGAAATATTCCATTATAGTAGCAAAGATATAATTGAATTCCATCAAGAAAATGTCCATGACCTTTTATGCTTTATCCACATATATGCCAATGATTTACAGAACAAAATATTTAGTTACTATTTTAAAAAAAAAAAAAAAAAAAAAACTGGGATAATTGGAAAGGCTTATACAAGAGCATCACTGCATAATGTATGTATCATGATGTTTAATCTATAACTACATTAAAAGTTATATACTTCATTTAAATGTATTCTCTAGATGTCAAAGCTTTTAGCCTTTTTTACAACCAAAAGCCCTGGATGTATGCTAAGTAGAGTGAGCCTTGGACAGTGTAATAAGCAACTGAGAGAAGAAAGAGAAAGAGAGACCAGAGAGAACCAAGAGCAGAATATGCTGAAATTGTAATGGTTTCTAATAAACAATAAATAATTTAAAATATGTATGGTGTTTTATCAACTAAGTACTGCAAAGTGCCCCTCTTTCAAGATTAATCCATCCCAGGAGGCAAAAAAGACTGACTTGTCTTGTACCTTAGAGGAACAAGAAGAGGAAGTATACATTCCCTTTAAGATACTGACAGCCAAGTAAATGCCAAACTACGGTGACCCCACTTTTAATCAACTACAATATAATGAAAGAGATGTTTAAGACACAGCTCTTAGCAGCCAAGTCCCTCAACCAAGTTTGGAAAGAAGCCAAATAAATTATTTTTAATTTTATAAAAGTGAAAAAAAGTTCTATTAACACATAACGTTCCTTGGCCTTCACCCTTCCTCTATGTGCAGTTTCCCAATCCTCATTTCCACAGCTAAGTGCTGTGCTAAACCTAATGGATACTTTAGTGAAATTCCTAC
This sequence comes from Eulemur rufifrons, assembly GCF_041146395.1. Taxonomy (NCBI): domain Eukaryota; kingdom Metazoa; phylum Chordata; class Mammalia; order Primates; family Lemuridae; genus Eulemur; species Eulemur rufifrons. The sequence goes on along the minus strand of NC_091005.1, from coordinate 12,682,546 downwards.
AGTTTATAGCTGACTTTAATTTATCCCTTTGGGTGTCCGGGCATATCTGGCTAGTTATGTTCATGCCCAGACTTTAATACTCTCAACTTCTGGCATGGAAAGTACTGCAATACTGTGATTTTAGTTACAAGAGAACAGATCAAATCCAAAGTTCTTCCAGCATAGCCTCTATTAAGTAATTAATATGCATGTTTCTTTATTCTCACTCAAAACTAACAGAAATTAACTGTGTAAATAAAACTGGTTCCTAAAGTTCAAGGTTCGTTAAGGCTTTAATTCCCCATTAAGATAAATAAGGAAATAAATGTATTTATATACAAATAAACAGTAAAGATGGGCTGTGTAGGGCAAAAGGAAATATTTTGTAATACCTGAGTAAGCTTTTTAGAAAGCTGCTCATAACTTAATTTATGTCTAATACCTTCAAGCCCAATGCTGTGAATCAGTTTCCACATTTATAAAATGAAAGGCTCAGATCAGATGAACTTGAATTCTAAAGTCATATTCAATTATCTCAACACAATTTTCTGAGCCAAAGGCATTTTAGTAAAACCTACAAGAGCAGCCTTCTGAAGGGTAGAGAAAGGAAACACCATTCTCTCATGTCTAGGAAGACTGAAGGAGCACATGTAGAGTATTCTCTCTTCCAGCAGCTATGTGAAGGAGAGTTTTTCCAGATACCCTTCCGAGAGGCACTACACCATAAATAAGTACTGACTCAATCTGATATGGTTAAAAGAATGACAAAGAAATGTGACAATTGGCAACCACATGGAAAGGGACTTAGGGGTCTGTAGGGGTAGGTTTCACTATGAATTCTGTTTATGAGAAAACATGAGAACAGAGCACAGATTTAAGGAATGTGGTATACTTTGTCCTCAGGATATAAATAAATTTAGGAAAGAATGAGCCAGAATTATGATTACGATGCATTAAAACATTATACACCTTCATCTATATAGTTTATATTTAGGCTTTCCAAGGCCTTTCCAAGATCCTCCTGCCTCAGCCTCCCAAGTAGCTGGGACTACAGACATGCGCCACCATGCCTGGCTAATTTTTTCTATATATTTTTAGTTTTCCAACTAATTTCTTTCTATTTTTAGTAGAGACGGGGTCTCGCTCTTGCTCAGGCTGGTCTCGAACTCCTGAGCTCAAACGATCCACCCGCCTCAGCCTCCCAGAGTGCTAGGATTATAGGCGTGAGCCAGCGCGTCCGGCGTCTTGGCCAACTTTAACTGCTGTGTCAAACCTGTTCAGTAATTCCAGCACAGTGAGGAATGAGGAATGGGAGGGAAGCAAGCAGCTAGAAAGAGGAAAAGGGGAAGGAGGCAGTATTGCTTCCATATAGGTTCTAGGCAGCACCTAAACTGCTTTCCCTTTAAACTGAAGGGCACAGCTTGGGCAACATAGTGAGTGAGACCCAGTCTGTATAAAAACTAGCCAGGCGTGGTGGTGCCTGCCCTGTTGTCCCAGGTACTCAGGAGGCAGGAGGATTGACTGAACCCAGGAGTTTGAGGTTGCAGTGAGCTATGATGACGCCACTGTACTCTAGCCTGGGCAACAGAGCAAGACCTTGTCTCAAAATAAATAAACAAATAAATAAATTAGAGGACAGTGTAACAGCTATCTGAAGGATGGAAGTCAAAGAAAATCTTAAGGGCATAAGGGAGATGAACCACTCAGCTTGTGGGAAGCAAAAAAGGCTTTCATATTTTCTTCCTGGTACCTAACGTAGTGCACATTAAGGTTTTCAAACATTTGAATACTTAATCTTTTGTTTTTCCCATATCACTGAGTAACTGGGAAGTACGTGGGCCTATCTGAGCCTCCAGGATAAAAGAATTAAATTTAGGAAATAAGGACAGAAAGGCCTCTGTATTACAGATAAACAAGATAACTAAAGTTGCAAGAAAAAACCAACTTTCCGATTCTTTTTCCAGCACACAAGCAATTATTATCACCTGTTCTATATAATGTAAGAGTAAGATACTTTTGTGCAACTGAACCCATAAACTAATTTCTTTCAAAACCATACGGGGCATAGCTTTGGAGTTTCAATTTTTTGAAAAAGCATACAGATGCATTAACAAAATGTTTCCTACTATTCAAGTCAGCTATTCTTTTTTCCTGAGATGGTACTGAGTCCAAATTCCTGAAAAATAGGATTTTGGCTTGGGGAAAAAGTAAACACTTTTTAACTTCTCTTAAGATAATTTTTTTTAAAAAGCAATTCTACTTGAGTAAACAGAAATATAAACAATTAAAATACATAAAACAAGTTGATGACTTCTTACCTTGCTACCACTTTCAGGTTTAAGGTCACTCTGCTCAAAAGAGGAAAACAAATAATATTTTAAGATATATCCAAATGAAATCTTACTTTGTGCTTATTTCTAACCTTGGAACTTGATACTACATTCTGGTGACGGTGAATTCTCTGGGAGACTTCCGGGTCTTTAGATAGGTACGGAACCCCACCCTGAGTACATCAGGGTGCCCTGTTAGAATGGTATGTATGGATGGTTTAAAACGTCCACAGTTACTACCTATAGCACGGAACTCACAAGAACAGCCAAACCACTATTTTAGACAGAGATGTTATTAATTGCTTTACAAAAACACATCAATCAATAAAAATAATAATCCCAAATCAACTCCCTTAGTTTTTCAGAGATATACACGTGCTGCTTGGCCAATAAGAGGCTATGTCTTAGCACAGTAAGGCTAGATGATTTTAGAGAAAATTTAGTCTGACTGTTGGGTAGAATGAATTTCCCTTTTAATAATTCCTTCCCTCATCCTGTTCTGTGACTGTTTAGTAGTTTTCTCTGCATAAGCTCTCCTAGCTCTGATAGTTCTTACCGGATGGACATCACCAATATAGTACTGCTTTAACATTTCTCTGGCATCAGTGGAGTGTCCTACATCTTCAAAGCTTTCACTTGCATCTACACCAGCTTGTTCCAGCAGAACCTCTTCTCCTCCAGGATGCTGCAAGGAAAAGAGATTTATTGAACAGGGAGTTCTCTGAAAAGCAAGCCAAATAAGTTATTTTTTCACCCTACTTTCCTTTCTCTTTTCTCCCTTTAATGGGAATGATGGAACAAAGTGGCATCCTGTGCCACCTGATAGGATGCAATGGGAGGAACACAGCCTAACTTCTGTGATATTCTAGCCAACAATGCATAATATGGGGATTACTGGGAGAAAACCTAGGACAACTGCTAATTGAGAAATATTCTACAAAATCTCTATGGACAGGACTGGCCTATGATCTCCAAAGATATCAAGGTCATGAAAGTCAAGGAAAGACTGAAGAAACTGATCCAGATTGAAGGAGGCAAGAGAGACATGACAACTGGGAACAACATGTGATCCTGGGTTGGTTCCTTTTGCCAACATTATTGTGACAGCTGCAGAAACCCGAATGGGGACTCCAGTCAAAGGGTATGTGAATTCCTTATTCTATTCTTGCAACTTTTCTGTGAGTTTGAAATTGTTCTAAAGTAAAAGTTTAAATAAATAAATAAGTAGTACCAGAGGAAACAGATTCTATAACTATAAGCTATGTGACCCTGAACAAGTTATTAAAAAATTGAGAAGTCTTTATTTATAAAATAGAGATAATAAGAATACTTATCTTGAGAACTGTGCGTATTAAATAATGATGCAAAACACTGTGTGCTCCTGAAGAACATGGTACAGTAGGTATAATATGCTACCATCTATGATTTTAAAAAGCAGATATTAATAGATACACATAGGCTTACACATGCATAAAATACCCCTGGAAATGCTGAAGAGAACCTGGTGGCTGGGAAACAAAGTGGGAAGGAAGACTTCACTGTATACACTCTTGAAATTGTTTTACCAAGTAAAGCATTACCTATTCAGAAAATAAATCGTTTTTTTTAAATTACACTTAATGTAGTCCTTGACTTAAAGTAAATAGTCAATAAACATTTACTTATAATTAGCAAATTTAGAATTTACATTATTCAACATATCCAAATTTATATTTTCGAAATGCTAAGTAATGCTTTTTACTTGGTTTTTTTTTTAACAACCATTTACGGGAGAACAATACCATTCCTATCTTAAATATTTATTCAACTGAAGTACAAAAACTCTAAGTGTAACCTCTCAGTCATTGTCACTTGCCTATGAGCTCCCTGAGGATAAGGAAAACTTCTATTTTTGTCTCCTAAAAGGTCTCCACCCAGCAGGTGGGTCTCACATCCCAGTATTTAAGCATGCTATTTTAAAGCAAAAGTAAGACAGTAACCATTTGTTATTATATCTGAAACCTCAGATGTGTTTTCTGTCAAGGAACTAAGTCATTAGTTCTGAAATTATGTCCCAATTTGCTCTATGCACCTCAGCTAGGGAAGATATTTTTTTCCTTCTGACACATCCCAACTATTATGTTTCCTTTCAGAGTAAAAGGACAACAAAACTTCTTAGAAGCTTGAGACATTTCAGGGAAGGACTGACTTCCTATACAGCTCTTTCTACAAAGTACTTTCATTTTCATCAATCTCTTTAAATAAGTAAACAAGGCACAACACTTTTAAAAAATATAAAAGTAAAAATTACATTAATATATTCACTGTGATAGATTTGGAAAAAACAAGAATAAAGAATCAACTATAGGCCGGGCGCGGTGGCTCACGCCTGTAATCCTAGCACTCTGGGAGGCCGAGGTGGGCGGATCGTTTGAGCTCAGGAGTTCGAGACCAGCCTGAGCAAGAGCGAGACCCCACCTCTACTAAAAAATAGAAAGAAATTATATGGACAGCTAAAAATATATATAGAAAAAATTAGCCGGGCATGGTGGCGCATGCCTATAGTCCCAGCTACTCGGGAGGCTGAGGCAGTAGGATCGCTTGAGCCCAGGAGTTTGAGGTTGCTGTGAGCTAGGCTGACGCCACGGCACTCACTCTAGCCTGGGCAACAGAGTAAGACTCTGTCTCAAAAAAAAAAAAAAAAAAAGAATCAACTATAGTCCTGTAACAGAAATAAGTACACTTAACAATTTGGTACATAAAATTCCATTGCTTGTCCTGTGCATCCTTTCAATCATTTCAGTCATTATTCTACAATTTCTATTGAGGCTGTACTATTAGTATTTTATGTAGTAGGTAGTGATAAATAAAAGTTTTTGTGTTCTTACAAAAGTGAATTCATACAGTACATGTTTTATTAGCCCTTTTTTCACTGAAGTGGGATCAGAGTGGTCCCAAAAAACACTTGGTTTAGTAACTCTCCCTCTAAAATGTGGTCTTAATAGAGATGGCTTAGAACAAGCAAAAAGATTTCAGGGAACCCTTGCTTTCTGTTTTAAAACTTTACAATCTTCAGATATTGTTATTTAAAATCAAATGGATGCAGGGCTACACAGGGCCTCCGGCAACCCAGCTGAAAGCAGTGCACTAGGTCCAAAACCACAGCAGCATCCTGGGCCAGTCCTAAGCCAAGACGATGCCCAGGCTGAGGGGCATGAGAAGGCCTTGAGGAGATTCCAAAGAAGAGCCTCCACGCCCAAGTAAGAGAAGCCAGGCAAGCTCTCAGTGAAGATGGTGGGTAGGAGCTGCTGGTTGACTCCAAGTCAGCCTCTGGATAGTCCTGCCATATTTATCATCACCTTCTTCTAGGGCATCATCCACCACTACGTGTTCATCCTGCTGCAGAGCGACAAGGAGCTCATCCAGGAGCAAGTATTTGACAGTTAAGTCCTAAACTGAAGCAGAGTCTTCAGGGAAAATGGAAATTACCTTCCCAAAAAAGGCTTTTTTGACATGAAAATACGACTTCAACAACCCAGAGGATGGATTTTTCAAAAAAGAAAAAGGAAAACAGTGCCACTTTCTCCCACTATGCTCTTGGACATGATGAAAGGCAATGTAACCAATGTCCTCCCTATGATTTTTACTGGTGCATTAATCAACATGACATTCTCAGGCTTTCTCACAACCAAGGTCCTATTTCCACAGACCCTGTGTTTTTAAGCCTATGCTCAGCAAGGCATCAAACTACCCACATTAGAAGTGTCCTGGGAGAGTTCTGCATCTTGTCATTTCCTCAATGTATTTGGGCCTTAGAGCATTTACTCTCTGATCCTGGGCCAAGATCATGGCCATGCTCAATAAAGAATGAGACAAGAGCAGATGACTGGAGCAGCCAAGGCCAGCCCGCAGATACCAACAAAGCTTCTAAGACAAAATGGGAAGTTCTGAAGGTAATGAATCGCCACTGGCACCAGATGATGTCAAAGAAGAGCTCATGGCCAAAGAAAAGACCTGTACTTTGAAGGCATGTTCAAAAAGAAATTACAGAGCTCCTTTTTTTTTTTTTAAAGACCAAGCAGAGATTTGCTCTGCCAGAACTTGGAGTAGCCCTTAACTTGCTAATGTTCATTTGAGCTAGAGCCTCTTGGAATAAAAAGAAACATGCATGAGCTGGTGGGCGTGCAGCAAGCATCACTCTTATCAAAGCCAGATTCCCCTTTTTGCCTGAAACTAGAGGAAATGAGGAGTATGTGCTGGGTGACGTGCAGGAAAAGAGCCACGTAAAAAATGTTTTTAATTTTCCTTCTGGTGATTCTAGAAATAAAAGGTAGACAAAGGGGGAAAACTCAAGCTAGTGATAATACATAAAAACTTACCAAAAATTCAATCTTTGGAAAAAGGATTGAGGATTATAACTAATTATTATGGTCAGTAAGTCTGACTTTCTTTTTTTTTTAGAGACAGGGTCTTGCTCTGTCACCCAGGCTGGAGTGCAGTGGCACCATTATAGTTCACTGCAGCCTCAAACTCCGAGCTCAAGGGATCCTTCAGCCTCAGTCTCTCGAGCAGCTGGGACTATAAGCATGGGCCACCACACCTGGCTAGTCAGTCTCACTTTTAACCACAGTAAACTCCTGTTTTCTTGGGATCCAAATACCCTACATTTTTACATTTAACTGTGTTAATATTTCTTTTTGTGTGTGTGTGTGTTAATATTTCTGTATCTTTCTTTACAAAGGTAATAATTTTCATTACTGAAAACTTAGAAACTATGGATAAGTAAAGTGAATTGTCCTGTATTATTGTTCTTGAGCTTACAGAATGATGTGAAGAACAAATGTGTCAAAATTTTATTCACATAAACTCTTTAGAGTGAATACCCAGGGCTAGGACAGACTTGGCAAACCTTCCCTATCTTTTATACTGTCCAGGGAAAATTGGCAACACTGACATACTGCTTGATTTTCAAGTGCTTTCAGGACTATCAAAGACAGGTTAAAAAATGAGAGGTTCTTAATCTAGAGTTGAGAATGTATCAAATCCATTGAAAAAAATCACTGTTTCTGTATTGTATACGGCCACTCAGTAGAACTAAAGACCCAGTTATTCTGTATAAAAGAGTTTATATAATGTTTTAAGAAGGGAGAGAGTAATTGCTAGCAGACATAGAGATAAGTATTGTCCAGGAATTATTCTGTCTGGATTAAATGTGCCAGGGTGCCATTTCTATATCAACAGGTAGATGTAATTTGCATGATGAACACTATAATCAAGAACAAATGACTCTTGGCTACAAATTACACCAACCTGTTTTCTCTTTAAGAAATAAATCAAATGGAGGCCAGGCACAGTGGCTCACCCCTGTAATCCTAGCACTTTGGGATGCTGAGGTGGGAGGATCCCTCGAGGTCAGGAGTTCGAGACCAGCCTGAGCAAGAGCGAGACCCCCGTCTCTACTAAAAATAGAAAGAAATTATCTGGACAACTAAAAATATATATGGAAAAAATTAGCTGGGTATGGTGGTGCATGCCTGTAGTCCTAGCTACTCGGGAGGCTGAGGCAGGAGGATCGCTTGAGCCCAGGAGTTTGAGGTTGCCGTGAGCTAGGCTGATGCCACGGCACTCTAGCCCAGGCAACAGAGCGAGACTCTGTCTCAAAAAAAAAAAAAAGAAAGAAAGATATCAAATGGAAGTAAAACTGGAAAAATCAGAATAATGTCAATATCCTGGTTGTGATACTGTACCACAGTTTTGCAAAATGTTACAAGTGGGGAAAACTAGGTGAAGGGTACAAGGGATCTATTATTTCTTACAACTGTATATGAATCTACAATTACCTCAATAAAAGTTTCCATGAAAAAAAAAATCAAATGAGATTCCCTAAGAACATACTCAAGAGATGTGTATTAGATACATGTATACACACATGCACACACACAAAATCATAGCAGCATTATTCATTATGGTCCTAAACTGGAAATAACCCAAATGTCTATAGCAGAGTGCAAATAAACTGAGGTACAATCATACAATGTAGTTCTAATCAGCAATGAAAAAGAATGAACCATTGCTATGTGCACAATACAAGAGAATATAACATGTTGAATCAAAGAAACCAGACACAAAAGTATATGTATACTGTGAAACTCCCATTTATAAAAAGTTAAAAACATGAAAAGTGAATTTACACTATTACAGTCAATAGAGTGGGCACCTCTAAGGATGAGGAAGAACCAGATGGTGGTTATACAAGTGTGTTCACTTGCTAGAGTGACATTTTATGGCTAAATCTCAGAAATATATAATTAAATAGAAAAATAAATTCCAGAATATGACATACAATATACTATTTTAAAAAGTAAAATACAACTACTCTCATGTATACAGTTCAAATGATCTTCAACAATGGTGCCAAGAACACTCAATGGGGAAAAGACAGTTTCTTCAACAAATGGTGATGTAAAAACTGAATATCCACATGCAAAAGAATGAAGAAGGATCCCTGTCTTATAACATATAAAAAGTAACTCAAAAGGTTTAAGGAACTAAATTTAAGACCTAAAACTATAAAACTCTTAGAAGAAAACACAGGGGGAAAGCTTCATGACATTGGATTTGGATATGACACAAAAAGGCAACGGAAGGAAAAATGGGACTACATCAAACTTAAAAACTTCTAGGCATCAAAGGACGCAATCAGTAGAGTGAAAGGGCAATCTACACAACAGGAGAAAATATTTGCAAATTCTGTATCTGGTAAGACTATATAAAGAACTCCTAAAACTCAACAACAAAAATACCCATTAAAAGATGGGCAAAGAACCCAAATAGGTACTTCTCCAAGGAAGATATTCAAATGGCCAAAAAACATGAAAGGATGCTCTGATGCTCACCAATCATCAGAGAAATGAAAATCAAAACCACAGTGAGAAACTACCTTATACTCATGAGGATGGCTACTATCAAAATCAACAACAACAATCAAAACAACAAACATCAGTGAGGATGTGGAGAAATCAGAACTCTTGTGGGGACTATAAATGGTGTAACCAGTATGGAAAATGGTATGTTAGCTCCTCAAAAAACTAAGAAAAGAACTACCATGATCCAGCAATGCCACTTCTTGGTAAAAATCCAAAAGCACTAAAAAGCAGCGTCTTACAGAGATATCTGCACACTCATGTTCATAGCAGTATTATTCACAACAGCCAGTAAGTTGCAGTTCAAATGTCCATCAATAATGGATAAACAAATTGTGTTGTATATACTCATAATGGAATATTATTCAGCCTTAAAAAGAAAAAATGAAATCCCGTTGCATGCTACAACATGGATGAACCTTGAGGGCATAATGCTAAGTGAAATAAGCCAATCACAACATGACAAATACTGTATGATTCCACTTATATGAGTTATCTGAAGTAGTCAAATTCACAGGAACACACAGTAGAATGGTGTCTGCCAGGTGCTGGTGGGAAGGGTAAAGGGGACTTGTTTAATGCGTATAATTTCCTTTTTGCAAGATACAAAAGCTCTGGAGAGCTCTAATTCACAACAATATGAATATACTTAATACTACTGAACTATACACTTAAAAAATGTTTAAGATGGTAGATTTTATGCTTTTTTTAACCATTATATATAAAAATTTTAAAGTAAAATACAATTAAAAATAAAAATATATATTTACATACACACACTTTTAAGGAATATATCTAGATGCTATAAAACTGGGAAAAGGATGAAAATACTGAACATGGAATTAAGAGTGATGGTTATTTGGGGGGGGACCAGAGCCAAGGGGAAATAAAGGGTCTAAAGGGTAAAAGACTCATTTGATCAGACCCAGGTTATTTTTAAGGTCCTAATTTTTGTAGTGAGTTAACAGGTGTTACATTTAAAACAATCAATAACTACATACATTTATATATGTGCATATATATAAAAGAAATGTATTACATATGGAGTATATTACGCAAAAAAAGGCATCTGGAGTTAGAAGTCAGAACAGTTACTTTGGGGAAGCAGGGAGGGGTATTGATTAGTATTGATTGCTAGGGTTTCAGCATTATTCTCTTTCTCAAAGTGGATGGTGGTTTCAGAAATGTCTTGACTTTAGTGAAAACTTGTTGAATGTCTTTTTAGGCTTGGTGCATTTTTCTGTTACAGTTTTAAAAACTATTTCTTAAAAATCATGCAATTGACTTTTGTAAAGAAGAGACACCTAGGCTGGGTGCAGTGGCTCACACCTGTAATCCTAGCACTTTGGGAAGCCAAGGCAGTAGGACTGCTTGAGCTCAGGAGTTGGGAGACCAGTCTGAGCAAGAGGGAGACTCTCGTCTCTTCTAAAAATAGAAAGAAAGAAAAAAATTAGCCAGGCATGCTGGTGTGTGCCTGCAGTCCCAGCTACTCAAGAGGCTGAGGCAGGAGGATCGCTTGAGCCCAGGAGTTCTAGGTTGCAGTAAGCTATGATGATGCCATTGCACTCTAGCCTGGGTGACAGAGCAAGACTCTGTCTCGAAAAAAAAAAAAAAAAAAGAGAGAGAGAGACACTTGAATATATTTACTGATTAGACACAAGGCAGAGTTTTTCAAAAATTTTTAGCCGCAGAACACTTTCTTCAAGCAATATTTTGGACAGAAGCCCAATACACACAATCAAGTAGATGTGATTAAAGTGTATAGCAATCTTCAAGAATCAATTTGAAAATCAGTGACACAGGCAAAACAAGAAATAAGACTAGATTACAAATTAAGTAATACCAGTGGCAGACACAGGGCAGTAGGTTCTGGAAGATGAGTTTAATTTCAGTTATGCTGGGTCTGAGATAATAGCAGGAATTCAAAGCACAAGGGGCTAAGCTCAGTCAGCCACATCTTCAGATAGCACACTTATAAACCATCAGTACACAGGAATGTGCTGCAGCAAACTTAATGTAGCTATCAAAATTTAAAATGCACCAGAAGTGGTCAGAGAAGGAAGAAACAAACTACAATAATGCACAGGGAGCTCCACTCCTTAAACTGATTCAAAGATTATAAGGCTAGTGGTAGGTAAAAGAGTATGTTCCAACATGTTGAGATGGATAGGCCAAGTTTCAATCTTGGAGCCCAGATTATCAACAGATTTGGTCCAACCAGTTCCTGTCTACAAATACTGATGAATGAGGTCTTGGCTTAGAAGAATACATAGGAGTAAATCTTCATGACATTGGATTAGGCAATGGTTTCTTTGAGACATCAAAAACACAAGCAACAGAAGAAAAAACCAAAAAACTGGACTTCATCAAAATTAAAAGCTTTTGTGCTTCAAAGAACACTATCAAGAAAGTAAAAACACAACCCACAGAATGGAAGAAAATAATTGCAAATCATGTATCTGATAAGGAACTCATGTCCAGAATATATAAAGAACTCTTAAAATTCAACAAAAAGACAAATAACTCAATTTTTTAATGGGCACAGGATTTGCATGGACATTTTTCTGAAGAAAATGTACAAATGGCACATGAAAAGATGCTCAATGTCATTATTCATTAAGGGAAAGTAAGTCAAAACCACAACGAGATTCCACTTTACACCCACAACAATGGCTATAATCAAAAAGATGGACAATCTTTTTGCCGATAACAAGTGTTGGCAAGGATTTAGAGAAATTGAAACCCACATATTGCTGGTAGGAATGCAAAATGAAACAGCTGCTATGAAAAATGGTTTGGCAGTTCCTCAAAAAATTAAACATAGCGTTACAATATGACCCAACAATTCCACTCCTAAGAATACACTCAAGAGAAATGAAAACATATATCTACATAAAAACTTGTAAATGAATGTTCATAACAGTATTACTATTCATAATAGCCAAAAAGTGGAAACAACCCAATTGGTAAATAAATAAAATATAATATATTCATACAATGGAATATATCGGGGCAGCTAAAAATAATGAAGTACCGATACACCCTGCAACATGTATTAACCTTACAATCATGCTAAATGAAAGAAGCCAGTCACAAAAGGCTACATATTGTATTATTCTATTTACACAAAGTATCCAGAATAGGCAAATCTATGGAGATAGATGGGTGGATTAAAGAAAAAAAAAAAAAGAATAGGCCAGGTGCGGTGGCTCACGCCTGTAATCCTAGCACTCTGGGAGGCTGAGGCGGGTGGATCGTTTGAGCTCAGGAGTTCGAGACCAGCCTGGGCAAGAGCGAGACCCCGTCTCTACTAAAAATAGAAAGAAATTATCTGGCCAACTAAAAAATATATATAGAAAAAATTAGCTGGGCATGGTGGCGCAGGCCTGTAGTCCCAGCTACTCGGGAGGCTGCGGCAGAAGGATCGCTTAAGCCCAGGAGTTTGAGGTTGCTGTGAGCTAGGCTGACACCATGGCACTCTAGCCCAGGCAACAGGGTAACACTCTGTCTAAAAAAAAAAAAAAAAAAAAAAACACATGGTAGGGGGTAGAGGAAACCTTTTGACTTTTCCTTAAGGTCATTTACTTTATTTACTAAGTACTATTGGAAAGAGGACAGAAAATTTATGTTTAATAGAGAAAAGAGGACAAATTACTAATGGAAAATAATACTTCCTGATTACTAATTCTATGGAAAGAATAGAGGACTGATGGGCTGAAAAGAGGAGAATGTTAAGAATGACAAACAGTTATAGAATAAAAATCTTATTGGAAAAAAGCTACAAATTGTCTGTGGGTGGAAATTCCACACTGATGTAATAAAAACCCAACAATACTAGAGACCACCTGACTTGGAAAATACAATCTAGAAACATTAAATAAGATTGAGGAAGCTGCAAAATTAGGCCTGGTGATGAAAAGAGGGACCTCTAGCCAAACACATTACCTCATGAAAATAAAATATGGAGGTTAAAATTTTGGAGAGGACAAAAACTACTTCCTGAAAAACGGTCTACAGGGCAGAGAAAGATAACAGACTTCAGTAGTGAACAGGAGGAAACGGTGGAGGCCCAAAGGCATTTATTTGCATTTGGACTAGATTGAATCTGGTAAGACAGAGGTGTTACCTAGGAGAGGCAAACTAGCTGGCTGCCAGAAAGGGTGTAACCTTGGCAAAGTCACCACTGCCCAGGGTCTGAAGGTCAGGTCTGCAGATCGAAACATAACTTGACATCCTCATCCCCACCAGATTAGACCCACAGCTATAGATTCTCACAACTCCATAGGCGACTTCATGGTATTAATATTTATTTATCACACTGTATTTCTTTATTTATGTGCTTCTTCCCCACCAGACTATAAACTCCAGTGGGAACACTTTGGCTGTCTTATTCATGGCTGTTTCAGCACACAGCATGGTGCCTGGAACATAGAGAGATTTAGGGAGCTAGCGCTCACTCTGTTCTCAAGACTGCACACACACACCTCCATGCCCATACCCACGACCACAAGAAAATTAATAAATAAATAAAAGTAGATTCCTTGGCCGGGTGTGGCGGCTCACGCCTGTAATCCTAGCACTCCAGGAGGCCGAGGTGGGAGGATCGCTCAAGGTCAGGAGTTCGAGTTTGAGACCAGCCTGAGCAAGAGCAAGACTCCATCTCTACTAAAAAAAATAGAAAGAAATTAGCTGGACAACTAAAAATATATATATAAAAAATTAGCCAGGCATGGTGGCACATGCCTGTAGTCCCAGCTACTCGGGAGGCTGAGGCAGTAGGATTGCTTGAGCCCAGGAGTTTGAGGTTGCTGTGAGCTAGGCTGACACCATGGCACTATAGCCCGGGCAACAGAGTGAGACTGTCTCAAAAAAAAAAAAACAAAAAAACTGGTTAAAGTAGATCCCTTGATCAGGTCACCTCGCCTGGGCAGTGCTAGAGGTTAAATTCCGTCCCATCTTATTTCTAGTCTTCCCAGGACTAACCACTTAAATATGTTAATTCCACTAGCTAGGTAACAATCAAATTGCACTTTCTTTTGATCAATCTAAGAGAAATCCAGTAGGAATTATGAGTCAAACTCTGAAGCTTTCAGGAGATGCCCTAGAGCTGGCATTCTCAGTCTTCCTTAAGGCCAGTCTCTACCTTGTATGACAATTAGTTGTGCATGGATCCTCCCTACAAATCCAAGACATCTAATTTACCTTTAAATCCTTCAAAGCACCTGCCACTTAGCACTCAAAAGATGCTGCAGGGAACACTGTAATTTTGTATTAATAACAAAAATAACCACTAACACTTACAGAGTTATTTAAGCCAGGTAGTACGCCATACTAAGTCTTTATATGCATTATTTAAATTAATTGTCATAACCACAATCACCCAGTGATGTAATATTACTTCCGTTTTACAGATGGAAAAGGGCCTGCACAGAGCTTACTTGCCCAAGGTTACACAACTACTAAGTGGTAAAGAAGGAAACTGAACCAGACAATTGGATCTCCAAGCCGGCACCCAGCTATTAGAAAAAATGCTTTCAAGTCAATAATAAGAAAATAAACCCAATTTAAAAATGGACAAGACTAAACAGATACCTCACAAAAAAAAACATATATAAATGGACAATAAGCCCATGGAAAAATACTGAACATCATTAGTCATCAGGGAAATGCAAATATTAAAACCACAATTATATACCACAACACACCCATTAGAATGGCTAAAAGTAAAAGGATAAATAAATGTGTCAATGAAAATGTGAAGAAACTGGAAAACTCATACAGTGCTGGTGGGAATGTAAAATGACGTAAACAGTTTGGGAAAGGGTCTGGCAGTTGCTTAAAAAGTTAAACAGGCCGGGCGCGGTGGCTCACGCCTGTAATCCTAGCACTCTGGGAGGCCGAGGCGGGTGGATTGCTCAAGGTCAGGAGTTCGAGACCAGCCTGAGCGAGACCCCGTCTCTACTAAAAATAGAAACACATTATATGGACACCTAAAAATCTATATAGAAAAAATTAGCCGGGCATAGTGGCGCATGCCTGTAGTCCCAGCTACTCGGGAGGCGGAGGCAGTAGGATCGCTTGAGCCCAGGAGTTTGAGGTTGCTGTGAGCTAAGCTGACGCCACGGCACTCACTCTAGCCTGGGCAACAAAGTGAGACTCTGTCTCAACAAAAAAAAAAAAAAAAAAAAAAAAAAAAAAGTGCAAAAAAAAAAAAAAAAGTTAAACAGGCCGGGTGCGGTGGCTCATGCCTGTAATCCTAGCACTCTGGGAGGCCAAGGCGGGTGGATTGTTTGAGCTCAGGAGTTCGAGAGCAGCCTGAACAAGAGCAAGACCCTGTCTCTACTAAAAAATAGAAAGAAATTATATGGACAACTAAAAATATATATAGAAAAAATTAGCCAGGTATGGTAGTGCATGCCTGTAGTCCCAGCTGATACTCAGGAGGCTGAGGCAGGAGGATTGCTTGAGCCCAGGAGTTTGAGGTTGCTGTGAGCTAGGCTGACACCATGGCACTTCTAGTCAGGGCAACAGAGTGAGACTCTGTTTCAAAAAAAATAAATAAAAATAAAAAAAAATAAAAAGTGTAACTTCAAAAAGAAAAAGAAAGAAAATGCATCTAATACACCTAACCTACCAAACATCATGGCTTAGCCTAGCCTACTTTAAACATGCTCAGAACACTTATATTATACTATAGTTGGACAAAACCATCTAACACAAAGCCTATATAACAAAGTATTGAATATGTCATGTAGATTATTGAAAGTAAAAAACAGGATGGTTGTACAGGTACTCAAAGTATAGTTTTTACTGAGTGTGTATCACTTACTATCATAAAGCCAAAAAATCTTAAGTTAAACCATGGTAAGTTGGGGACCATCTGTAAACTGCTTCAATGTCACCCCTCATCTTAAAACACTTCAGTGGTTTTTTTATTACCTTATGGATCAAATCCAACTAACTACCAGGACTTGCATGTCCTGGCTCCTGCCTAGCCCTCCTCATTCACTACATTACAGCCAGAAATTCTTTCAGTTCCACTATTTAATAATACACCAAATTCCTGCTTGACTGCAAATGCTGTTGGAATGCTCTTTTCTCTATTCTTCCCAAAGCTAATTCATGCTCGTCAGCTCAGTTAAAAGTCATCTTCTCAGAGGCTTTTCCCAGATCACTCTTACTAAAGATTTTCCCCTATTTTTCTTTCTCAACTCCATTTTTCCTTTATAGAAAGTACTAGAATTTAAAATTATTTCATTTGTTTATTTCTGTTTTCTTTTGTCTCCCCTAGAATAGTAGCTTAAAGGTCGGACCATATTTATTTTTATACACCACCAGGGCCTAGTCCTATATAGCACTTAACAAATATTTGTTGAATGAAAAAACTATTCCCATCTATAAGACAGGTCCTAAAGTAATATTTCTATTTATGCCGACAGTTACTAAAAAACACATACAAAACTTTAAAATATTGCAATGTGTTATTTTATTAAGTTACTCTTTTGAGGAATGGCAATTTATACACAAGTCAATAGCTCCCAAATTTTCACTTGTGATACACAGCAAGAAAATAA
Organism: Eulemur rufifrons; assembly: GCF_041146395.1. NCBI lineage: Eukaryota > Metazoa > Chordata > Mammalia > Primates > Lemuridae > Eulemur > Eulemur rufifrons. Next base: position 12,665,761 of record NC_091005.1, on the reverse strand, counting down.
TTTTACACTGCAATCCAGTACACACCACACATATAATGTTCTATATAATTAACTGAAACAAAGTTTTACAAAATCATACTTACTCTTGGTAAGGGAGGTGCACGTTGATATTTTCTAGTCAATACCATAAGATATTGTGACCATTTTAACATGATTTTTCTTTTTTTTTTTTTTTTTTTTTGTTGAGACAGAGTCTCACTTTGTTGCCCAGGCTAGAGTGAGTGCCGTGGCGTCAGCCTAGCTCACAGCAACTTCAGACTCCTCGGCTTAAGCGATCCTACTGCCTCAACCTCCCGAGTAGCTGGGACTACAGGCATGCGCCACTATGCCCGGCTAATTTTTTCTATATTGATTTTTAGTTGTCCATATAATGTCTTTCTATTTTTAGTAGAGATGGGGTCTCCCTCTTGCTCAGGCTGGTCTCAAACTCCTGACCTCGAGCGATCCACCCGCCTCGGCCTCCCAGAGTGCTAGGATTACAGGCGTGAGCCACCGCGCCCGGCCAACATGATTTTTCTAAACTATTAAATGGTAGAAAGACAATGATGTGTGTACTATTTTCATTTAGGATTGCAATAAATTAAACCAACAGCACTGATTCCAAAAATGCAAAATTAATCTGTTAGGGAAAAGATAATTCAATTATATTACCGATTCTAAATTATCACACACAAACTCCAGTATATTCTAACCACAGTTATTAACCAAAAAAATGGTAATCTATAGACACAGGATATTTCGATTAGAAACGCCTTGCTAAGGAGGAGCCCCAGAGTGATTTCAGATTGGAAAGAGAAGGATTAAAACCAATGTAAATCTTCCCCATCTCATCTAATAGGAACCCAGTTCTTGCAGACCAAAAACTTGGGTGTTATCCTTAACTCCTTTTTCTTTCATTCCCCAAATCCAGAGCACCGTTAAATCCTACTGGCTCTACCATCACAACACATCCAAAATCGGACACTTGTCACTACCCTCACTGCCACCATTCTGGTCCAAGCCACCATCTCTCTTGCTTTAATTACTACAACAGCCTCCTAACTGGACTCCTCAATTCGGCCCTTGTTCTCCTTCAGTCTTTTCTCAGCAGTGCAGTCAGAATGATCCCATTAAACCATTATGTCACATCACGTCACTCTTCTGCTCCAATCTTTCCCATCTCAGAACAAAAGCCAAAGTCCTTCTTTTTTTTTTTTTTTTTTTTTTGAGACAGAGTCTCACTCTCTTGCCTGGGCTAGAGTGCTGTGGCGTCAGCCTAGCTCACGGCAACCTCAAACTCCTGGGCTCAAGCAATCCTACTGCCTCAGCCTCCCTAGTAGCTGGGACTACAGGCATGCGCCACCATGCCCGGCTAATTTTTTCTATTTTTTAGCTGTTTGGCTAATTTCTTTCTATTTTTTTAGTAGAGGCGAGGTCTCGCTCTTGCTCAGGCTGATCTCGAACTCCTGAGCTCAAGCAATCCTCCCGCCTCGGCCTCCCGGAGTGCTAGGATTACAGGTGTGAGCCACTGCGCCTGGCCCAAAGTCCTTCTTAAAACCTTCAAAGCCATACTTGATCTGCCCTCCCCAATCATTCCGATCTCACCTACTATTTAATCACCATGGCTTCCCTCACTGTTCCCTGAACCACACCAGACATACTCCCATCTCAAGGCCTTTGAACTTGTTTCCTCGGCCAGGAATGCTCTTACTGAAGTTATCCACATGGCTAGCTCCTTTACTTGCTCATGGCCTTTACTCTAGTCATCTTTATAAAGCCATCTCTGGTTATCATATCTAAAATTTCAACCCCTCATCCTCGCACCCTCACTGCATACACATCCATTCCACAGTCCTCTTCCCTGCATCATTTTTCTTCTTACCATTTACCACTAACACAGTATATATTTTAGTAAATATTTATTTATTCCGCTTTTTGTCTTCCTCCTGTAGCGTGTAATCTCCATGAGGGCATAAATGTTTATTCACTACAGTATCCCCAGCACCTAGAATAGTATCTGGTACACAATAAAGGCTTAATAAATATTTGAATAAGTGAATGGATGAATAGGCTTGGAATGAACAAGAAAACAGGGATAGAGATTACAGAACAGGTTAAATGAAAATGGCAAACTGCAGGTAAAGACCTATGGCTCTACCTTCACCAGCCTTGGTGCACCACGTGATGTCCATGGCTATATCAGGATGTGGTAAAACAGGAGAGACTGAATTAATGTTCTCTATAAGCACTGAGTGTTCCTTCCGGGTTCACCATCTATTCTGAATTAATCAAGAAGAAATTTGGGCAAAATGAAACCACAAATGAAGAACACAATTGCCTACCCATTATGAACTATGTTTTAACATGGAACTTATTATGAGGCAAACACCAGAGGATGTAGCTAAGGCTAGAAGTTTGAAGTAATGCTACGCAGACAAGAGAAATCAAGGGATGTGTCTAAGCCAGATTCTGCCATTAATCAATTCTATAACCAGAAATCTCTCTAAACCTATTTCTTGTATCCCTGTTAAAATAAGGATCGTTAGTATATAAGTCACTCTCAACTAGTTGTTTTGAGGACGAAATAATGGGTAAGTACTTTTAAAAGCATAAAATGCCAAGCACATAAAGATGCAAAAAGTTTCTAAATTGAGTTGTTAAATTACTGTCCACTACAAAAATTTACTAAAAACAATGCTCTTTTGAGGAAACTTTAAGTTTTAAAACTTTATAGAATTATGAGTCAGGAGGTAGTGATTTCTCCCTTAGGCCCCAGATTAATAGAAAAAATATTTTACTAGTATATTTGCTTCATAGAAATGGAATAAAAAGAAACTTTTTTCTCAGTTACCATGTTATATTATGCAAATGTTTGCAAGGAATTGACCACAAGATTATTAATCTATTACTCTAGATAGAATGATTCACACACACAAAGAAAAAAATCAAGGCTTTAAACTAATCTTTAATGGTTGCATACCACTAGTTGGCTGGGGGTGGGGAAATGATTGCAAAAAAGCAAGAGGGAACTTTTTAGGGTGATGGAATGCTCTACGCCTTAACATGAATGAATATATTTGTCAAAACTCATCAAACTGTACATTTTAAATGAGCACAATTTGTTTTATGTAAATTATACCACAATAAAGTTAAAGTAAGTAACAGTGATTTTCCCCTTCAATTAAAAAAAAAATCACTCAGTTGCCCATGGTCACAAGAAGAATTTGTAATGTAACAAGATCTAATACAAGCGCTGGGCGAGGTGGCTCACGCCTGCAATCCTAGCACTCTGGGAGGCAGAGACGGGAGGATTGTTTGAGCTCAGGAGTTCGAGACCAGCCTGACCAAGAGCGATACCCAGTCTCTACTAAAAATAAAAAGGAATTATCTGGACAACTAAAAATATAAATAGAAAAAATTAGCCGGGCATGGTGGCGCATGCCTGTAGTCCCAGGTACTTGGGAGGCTGAGGCAGGAGGATCGCTTGAGCCCAGGAGTTTGAGGTTGCTGTGAGCTAGGCTGACGCCACGGCACTCTAGCCTGGGCAACAGAGCCAGACTCTGTCTCAAAAAAAAGAAAAAAGATCTAATGCAACAGGCTTGAAGATATAAGAAAGGGTGACAGAACCTGAGACAGTGGCAAAAAAAAAAAAAAAAAAAAAAAGTCAACTTAGGACCTTCTGGCCTTAAGCTCAACTCAAATTAGGAAAAAAAAAAAAAAAGTAATAGCAGCATAATGGCGGGAGGGAGCGGGGAATCCCAGCTTCTCAAGAAAATGAAAACCAAAAATGGTATTACTTAAAAAAGCATACTGGGAAAAGCACAGGTTTGTGCACTTCAGACCTAGGTTTGAATGGATCTAGGCCGTTAAGTGCGTGACCTTGAGCGTTCTCAACCCAAGCCTCAGTTTCTCTTTCTGTAAAATGGAGATAATGATGGCTTAGAGTTCAACCTAACACACAGTAAATGCTCAATACATAAGTAACACACGGTAACAGAATTTGGTGCTGGCTGGAAATGCATGCAGACCTAAGGCCCCCCCGTTTTTCTATCAGAGGGTTGTGGTCCCTTCCGTACGCCTTATCGCCCTTAGCCAGGCCTCACAGCCTTCTTACACACGCTCCACATGGCTTTTTCACCCTTCACCACAGCAGCTTCCAGGAGCCTCCCACCTCGTTGAGGAAGCGGGTGACATCGTAGACTCGCCCGTGGATCACCAGCCATAGTTCCTTCAAGGAGTTGCGCTTCGCCACTTCCTCCAACCGATAGTAGGTGACGGAGGTCTCAACCCCCTGCTCTTTCCCATCGCTGCTGCTAGCTTCCACAGTCGCCATTGGGCCCGAGATACCTCCGCTTACTGGGCTTCCGCAGGTAACTTCCTTAAGGTAGATCCCGCCCTCAGCCCTCCTCGGCTTCCGTAACGAGGGCCCATAAGGCCTTGGGAGGGTTCCTAGCAACAACCAATCACACTTCCGAATAGTTCCCTGTTGGCTTTCTTTCCACCAGTGACACGAGGAGTTCAGTTCCAAGTCCCGCCCACTCCTCTCCCGATCCTCGAAATAAAGGTCCGGTTCGAGGTCCAATTAACCAATCAGAGTCATCCAGCCCAACCTCGCAAATCAGATACCGTGATTTTGGAACGGCGCCGAATAGAGACGTGTTGACATAGGTCTCCTCAGGAGAGAGTCCTCTTCGCTCGGCCTGTGGACCTGCAGAGTCCTAGAAGAGGGGAGTGAGTGTCCTGTTTCCCGCTTCCCTTCCCATCGCTGTGGATCCCTCCTGAGTCATGCAAAGCTCGTTTCCCCCACTTCCTGTGCGCCTTACATTCCAACCTCAGATTTACAGCTGTGCTTTTCTACCTCCAGGCTGTGATCTGGCAGATTCAGTCTCAATAAGGCTCAGTTTCCTCACCAGTAAAATGGACATGATAAGCTCTACCTTACAGAGAGGGTTGCATATTTAAATGATAGTGTCTGTAAAGAGCTTGGTGCATAATAATCTTTACAAAATAATAGCTGCTACTAGAAAAGGAGGGTGACCGGCCCGAAGCCTTAGGACAGCGATTGGGGATAGGGTATACAGTACCCCAAGTTCCTACCACTACTCAGAATTTTTTGATGATCAGAATCTATCTACATTATTTTCGTTTCTACTAGATCTAAAATAGAATTCACCTCAGTTGTCCCCCGCTAGAGGTCCCAGCAGTTTGGAATTCCAAATTTGGTTAATATGCAGTGTTGTGAGCTACTTATTTTTAACTGCCATTATAACTGACAGATTGGTCTAACTGTAATGTCATTTTCATAATGTCAGTCTCGCAGCCTATCATTCAGGACTCTCCACAATCCATTCGCAACGTCTTTCACTAATATTTTCCACCATTCCCTTTTATAAGCCTTGAGCACCAGCGGAGACTCCTAAACCCACATCCATGGACAGACATCCCAGATACACCCAGTTAAGATATCCTTTTCCTTCCAACGCCTACTGACTTCAAGTCCCTCTTCAGTTTTGTCCTTCTACTGTTCTGAGCTCCTGTGGTTCCATCCTCTTGTAGTAACTAAGCATAAACTATTTTAGGAAACCCACTGTATCTGTAAATGTCAATTTTCCATATTTTACCTCCCCAGTTAGACTGAAACTATGAGAGCAATCTCATATGATTCTTAGAATCCTCCACAAACTCTAGATTCAAATATGTACACTTATTTCAGAGACATTTACTGAATATTTACTGTCACAAGTCCTATGATAGGCTCTGGAAATAAAAGATACCATAAGAAACAAGATCTCTGAAAGAAAAAACTTTACCAAATATATATATATATTACCAAATATTAGCAAATTACCAAATATTATATATATATAATTTTGCTGAAATAGAGATTTCTACCAAATGCAATGAAACACAGCTCTCAACACATATTTGTTAAAGGAATAATTCACACTTGACCCTGGTGCATGCCACACCTGAGAAGGCTATGTTAAAAATGCATATTCCCAGCCTCACCTCCAGAGATTCAGGTCCAGTGCTTCCAGGCTTAGAACCAGAAATCAACATTTTTAGCAAATATTTTGGCTGATTCTAATGCAGATCTGCAGACAGCTTTGGGAAACACTGAACTGTTTTTGAAACGTATTATTAATAGATATGTCTTTATCTTTCATACAATGAGTTGGTAAAAGTATGCATTTCCTTTTTTACCCCCACCTAGGAAAGTGAGTCTAACTGTGTTTTTTAAAGACCCTGAAAGGATAGCGTGGGAGAACCTCTCAGCAAATGTGGGGTGGGGGGCGGGGGGACTGAAAAAATATATTTGGAGTACAGCAAAAGCAGGCATACCCTTGGAGTGGGGAGAGATTTCCAAGACTGGGAAGAGGATGGTGGTTGGGATCCCTCCAGTAGCAGGGACCCCACTGGCTTCTTCAAAGGTACCTGTAAGGTGATAGGACTTCAAAGGGGAAAGGCTACATGGTGCATGCAGGAAGACCTGACCCAGCTAGCAGACATACTTAAGTCCCAGTGTGAAGACTGTTAGCTCTGCAACAGATCTCTCAGGCAGTGACCAATGTGGACTGAATATAAACCATCTTCCTGATGGTTTTCACTATGTAAAAAAATCCCTGGGAAGGAGGAGAGGAGCACCAGTAAATGACAAAACTGAATTTGTTACCACTGTGTTAAACAGAATGTGTATCTAAGAGTTTTTTTAATTATTTAAATTTTTTTAGAAATTCAAACAGGTAAGTTGCAAGAATGATACAATGAACTCTCATATACTTTTAACTTAGACTTACCAATTGTTAATATTTTTCAATATTTGATTTCTTCCATATATGCTTTTTTATTGTTGTTATTGTGCTGAACCATTTCAGACATCATGACTCTTTACCTCCACATAATTCTGCATGTATCCTCTAAGAATAAAAACATATTGTTATATAACTGCAGTATGATTTTCAAATCCAGGGAATTTAACATTCATATAAAACTATTATCTGACATGTTCTCCCTATTATTTTCCAATTATTGCAATAATGTCCTTTGTGGAATTTTGGTGTGTCTGTGTGATCCAGGATCCAGTTCAGGATCGTGTGTTGCATTTATTTATTTATGTCTCTTTAGTTTCATTTAATCAGGAACATTTCCTCAGCCTTTCTCTTTTTTTTCATGGCATTGACATTTTTAAAGAGCATAGCCTCAAATTGAATCTGATACAAAAAAATTATCATAGCCTGAGTGTATTGATTATAACTTCATATTCACAATTTATAGCACGTGTTAGCCAAAAAGTCTGGCTTGGAATCCCTGCCCCTGCCACTCACAAACTTGATGACCTTAGCCAGAGTTCTCAGCCTCTCTTTTTCCATGTGGATACCAACTCATTCCAGCACCATCAGATGAAAACAAAATTCGCCCTTGAATTGTTTTCATGGGCCGGGCACGGTGGCTCACACCTGTAATCCTAGCACTCTGGGAGGCCGAGGCGGGTGGATCACTCGAGGTCAGGAGTTCGAGACCAGCCTGAGCAAGAGCGAGACCCAGTCTCTACTAAAAATAGAAAGAAATTATCTGGCCAACTAAAATATATATATATAGAAAGATGCCTGTAGTCCCAGCTACTCGGGAAGCTGAGGCAGTAGGATCGTTTAAGACCAGGAGTTTGAGGTTGCTGTGAACTAGGCTCACGCCACGGCACTCACTCTAGCCCGGGCAACAAAGCGAGACTCTGTCTCAAAAAAAAAAAAAAAAAAAGAATTGTTTTCATGTCTTTGTTGAAAATTGTTTGATCATATAAGCGTGGATCTCTTTCTGAACTTTCTGTTCTGTTCCAGTGATGTATTTGTCTGTCCTTATGCCAATTCCACACTGTCTTGATTATTGTAGCTTTGTAGTAAGGCTTTAATCAGGTAATGTAAATCCTACACCTTTGCTCATTTTTGTTTTGTTTTGTTCTGTTTTTTGAGACAGAGTCTCGCTCTGTTGCCCGGGCTAGAGTGCCTTGGCATCAGTCAGCCTAGCTCACAGCAACCTCAAACTCCTGAGCTCAAGCGATCCTCCTGCCTCAGCCTCCCGAGTAGCTGGGACTACAGGCATGTGGCACCATGCCTGGCTAATTTTTTCTATTTATATTTTTAGTTGTCCCAATAATTTCTTTCTATGTCTTTTAGTAGAGACAGGGTCTCGCTCTTGCTCAGGCTGGTCTCGAACTCCTGAGCTCAAACAATCCACCTGCCTCGGCCTCTCAGAGTGTTAGGATTACAGGTGTGAGCCACCATGCCCGGCCAGTTTTTCACAACTATTTTTGCTATTCTACATCCTTTGTATTCCATATAAAATCTAAACTCAGCTTGTTGAGCCAAGTAATCAGGTTAACATCACCTGTGATAAATCACGCTGATAGCATGTACCCCTGGTATGATGTGATAAGGAGGGCACTTTGCCACTCTAGTATTCTCCAAAACCCATCATCACAGTCTAAGCATGAAAAGAACATCAAGCAAACCCAAATTGAGGGACATTCTACAAAATACCTGAGCAAGCCTCCTCAAAACTGTCAAGTTCATGAAAATGAAAGGAAAGAATGAGAAATTGTCACAGACTCAAGTAAACTAAGGAGGCATGACAATGACATGAAACGTGGTGTCCTGGATTGGATACTAGAACAGGAGAAAGACACTAGGGAAAAACTAGTGAAATCCAAACAGTAAGGCACTACTGTTTTCTTAATTTTGACAAATGTACTGTGGTAGTGTAAGATGTTAATATTATGGGAAATTGAGTTAGGGGTATACAGGAACTCATTGTACTGTTTTTGCAACTTTTCTATAAATCTAAAATTATTCCAGAATAAAAAGGTTATTATTTTTTTAATTAGTCTGTTAATTTCTACAAAAGGGTTATAGATGAATTCACAGAGAATGGACAACCTTAAGTCTCACAATCCACAAACATGGCACACCTCCCCATTTATTTCAAACTGTTTTAAATTTGTAGTTTTCAGGCTGGGCATAGTGGCTCATGCCTGTAATCCCATAATCCCAGCACTTTGGGAGGCTAAGGTGGGAGGATCACTTGAGGCCAGGAGTTCGAGACCAGCCTGGACAACATAGTGAGACCCTGTCTCTACAAAAAATTAAAAAATTGGCTGGGCATGGGGGCGCACACACCTATAGTCCTAGCTACTTGGGAGGCTCAGACAGGAGAAGCACTTGAGACCAGGAGTTTCAGGCTAGAGTGAGCTATGATCATGCCCCTGCACCCCAACTAGGGTGACAGAGCAAGACCTTGTCTCTAATAAATAAATAAATCTGTAGTCTTCAATATAGAAGTCTTCCACATCTTTTGTTAAATTTCTCTTTTTCTTTCTTCCTTCCTTCCTTTCTTTTTCTCTCTTTCTTTCTCCCTTCCTTTCCTTTCCTTCCTTTCATTCCTTTCTTTCTTTCTTTCCTTTTATTTATTTATTTTTTGAGACAAGGTCTTATTCTCTTGCCCAGGCTAGAGTGCAGTGGTGTCATCATAGCTCACTGCAACCTGAAATTCCTAAGCTCAAGCAATCCTCGTGCCTCAGCCTCCCAAGCAGCTCAAACTACAGGTGCATGCCACCATGCCGAGCTGATTTTTCTATTTCTACTCCAACTCATGCACCCAAGCAATCCTCCTACCTCAGCCTCCCAAAGTGCTGGGATTATGGGATTACAGGCATGAGCCACTGCTCCTGGCCATATTTCCTTAAATTTATTTCTAAATATTTTATGTTTTTATGCTACTATAAATGGAATTATTTCATTTTCCAATGGTTTGCTGCCAGTGTAGAGAAATAGAATTGATTTTATACATTGCCTTAGTATCCTGTAACCTTGCTAAATTCACTTATAGTTCTAGTAGTTTTGCAGATTTCTTGGAATTATTTATGTAACAATCATGTCACCTGCTAATAGAGACACTTTTACTTCCTTCCACCTTTCCAATATGTATGCCTTTTTTTTTCCTTTGCCTTACTGCACTGGCTAGAACTTGCAGTACAATGTTGAATAGAAACGGTGAAGTGAGCGTCCCTGTCTTGTTCCTAATATTAGGAGAAAAGCCATTAAGTCTTTCATAATTAAATATGATTTTTCAGTAGATGCCCTTTATCAGCTTGAGGAAGTTCCCCTATATTCCTAGCTTCTTGAGTTTGTTTTGTGTTTATTACGAACGCGGCCAGGCATGGTGGCTCACGCCTGTAATCCTAGCACTCTGGGAGGCCGAGGAGGGCAGATGGTTTGAACTCAGGAGTTCGAGACCAGCCTGAGCAAGAGCCAGACCCCATCTCAAAAAAATAAAAAAAGAAATAAAATTTTTAAAAAAAGAAATAAAAAAAGAAAAAGGAAAAAATAAAAGAAAAAAAACGGTATTGAATACTATTGAATATTTTTCTACATCTATTGGGATAATCATATGATTTTTCTCCTTTATTCTGTTAATATGGTGAATTACAATGAATGATTTTCAAAAACTTAGCCATCTTTAGATTCCTGAGATAAATCCCACTTCGTTATGATGTTAGTCTTTTTTAAAAAATATATTGTTGGATTCGATTTGCTAATATTTTAAAGGATCTTTGCATCTATGTTCATGAAGAATATTGGTCTGTAATTTTCTCTTCTTGAATGTCTTTGATAGTTTTTTTCAAGTTCTTTGACAAATATTTACTGAGTAGCTGCAGTTAAGCACTGTGTCCACATGACAATTAAACAAAACTCTTAGCACAGTGCCTGCCACAGAAAGACCTCAGTAAATACTGGGTATTTTGGGGCTATTATTTCTAGATGCTCTAAATGAGACCCAGTTCTTAAGAAAGATTAGGAGGAAGATGGCACTTATCTTAGAAAACATTTTTAACATTAGTGTTTTACTATTGCTGTTTTTACAAATTAGACAATCCTATCCCCAGGCTGTTGAGGTGTGTGCTGTGTAATTTATCTCAGGTAACAGTAGGATCAGTGTGTAAGACACTGTTCCAGGAGAGTTGTTATTTACCTTGCAAGATCATTTTACTGCTTTTGTATAAACAGTGGATTTAGAACAGGAAACTGTGAAGGCAAGCACTGTGCATGTTCCTTGAGAATAGGGCAAGGAGCAAGGATTCCGTCCCATTTCTTGCCGACATCAAGCATACCTCCTGTGTTCTCATAGTCTTCTATGGGGAGGAGGAGGATTCCCCTTTCCTGTTCCAGGAATGAAATACAATGAGGTGGCTCTCCAATCTGTTCTTGCCCTTCTCAAAGTATTATGTTCCCTGGCAACCTATTCTCTTCCCCTGCCAGAGGGAAGACAAACTTTTAAAGCTGTCACAGTCTAACACTCTCTTTCCCTTCCCAGGGCCAAGCCTGAATCATCCAGTGTCCAGGAGGCTTCAGGAAGTTGGTGCAAAGTTAGGAACCTATATCCTTCATGGTATGGTCTAAGGCAGTGTTTGGTTGTCAGCATTCTAGAGTACTTCCCACTCCCGAGTCAGCCAGACCTCCCTGGGTGGCCTCTTAGAGACCCCAAAACCATCCTGTTGAGTATTAGGCCAGGCCCAATCCCCACCAGCCCAGCCCCATTTCTAGAAGTGAAAGAAATTATAGACTGTGCAAACAGCCGTTGACTAGGATGTTTTCTACCCTGGGTTGGTTTCTCTGGCTTCAGAACAATCACTGTGTTGTTGTTGTTGTTGTTGTTGTTGTTGTTGTTTTTGAGACAGAGTCTCACTCTGTTGCCTGGGCTAGAGTGCCGTGGCATCAGCCTAGCTCACAGCAACCTCGAACTCCTGGGTTCAAGCAATCCTTCTGCCTCAGCCTCCCAGCTGGGACTACAGGCATGCGCCACCATGCCCTACTCATTTTTTCCTATATATTTTTAGTTGTCCAGCTAATTTCTTTCTATTTTTAGTAGGGATGGGGTCTTGCTCTTGCTCAGGCTGGTCTCGAACTCCTGAGCTGAAACGATCCTCCCACCTCAGCCTCCCAGAGTGCTAGGATTACAGGCATGAGCCACTGCACCGGCCTAGAACAATCAATGTTCCTCTTTCCAGAGTTTGTTAGTTTGTTTATTTGTAATATGTAATAAATACATTCACATATTTCAAAAAGTAAATATATATATGCATGTGTAAATATATATATTAAAATATATATACAGTTCCCACCAAATAACTACTTTTGTTTTCTCATTTATCCTTTCTACAACCCCTCCCATTTTATAAAAAGCATAGCTTAGATGGGGCATAGTGACTCATGCCTATAATCCTAGCACTCTGGGAGGCTGAGGTGGGAGGATTACTTCAGGTCAGAAGTTTAGGACCAGCCTGAGCAGGCAAGACCCTGTCTCTACAAAAAAAAAAATAGAAAAAATTAGTGGGCATGGTAGCGTGCACCTGTAGTCCCAGCTACTCGGGAGGCTGAGGCAAGAGGATCACTTGAGCCCAGGAGTTTGAGGTTGCAGTGAGCTATGATGACACCACTGCACTCTAGCTGGGGCAACATGTCTCAAAAAAAAAGCATAGCTTATTATACATATTTTGTGCATGTTGTTTTATTCACTTAACAATTTCTTTTCAAGATCATTCCATATCAGTTTAAAGAGAAGTTACTCATTCTTTTTTACAGCCACGTAGTATTCCATTTATAGTTGTATCATAGTTTATTTTATCAGTATCCTATTATTAATATATATTTGGATCATTTCCTGTCTTTTGTCATTATCATCAATATTTCAGTGAATAAATATTACCTTTGCCATTTGGCCTACATGCAATTCTATCTGTAGGATATATTATCAGAAGTGGGAATAGCTGGACCAAAGAGTGTATGCTTTTCTTAATACAATTGTGGTAGATATTATCAAATTGCCCTTTTTATGGGATGTACTGATTTGCACACTCACCCCAATGTATGAGGATGCCCGCTTTCATTGTCTAACCAACAATGTGTGTGATCAATAGACAGACAACAACAGAGATGAAACATCAGAGAAGGTCCTAAATTATACAATCAAGAAAAAAAGATGCGGTAAAAATGTTATCTCAAATCAGTGAGGCAAGGAGACTTTTTATGGTGTTTAGACAAAATAATAATAAATAATATTTTTCCATAAATTTGATTCCAGCTGAATCAAAGATTTAACATAATAAATGAAAATATAAAGAGTATAATTCTATTCGAAGTTCAGAAATAGGCAAAACAAATATGATAAAAGAAAAAATAGATAAACTGAACTTTATCAAAATTAAAAACTTTGTGCTTCAAAGAATACTATCAAGAAAGTGAAAAAATAGCCTATAAAAATGGGAGAAAAGTCATATATCTGGTAGGTACTAGTGTTCAGAATATATAAAGAACTCTTATAACTCAGCAATGAAAAGACAACCCAATTAAAAAATGGGCAGAGTGGCCATTTTTTTATTTTTATTTTTTGAGACAAAATCTTCCTCTGTTGCCCGGGCTAGAGTGCCGTGGCGTCAGCCTAGCTCACAGCAACCTCAAACTCCTGGGCTCAAGCAATCCTCCTGCCTCAGCCTCCCAAGTACCTGGGACTATAGGTGCCCACCACCATGCCTGGCTGATTTTTCTATTTTTTGTAGGGATGGGTCTTGCTATGTTGCTCAGGCTGGCCTACAACTCCTGGCCTCAAGCAATCCTCTCACTTCAGCCTCCCAAAGTACTGGGATTTCAGGCATGAGCCACTGTGCCTAGCCCCTGTGCTGTTCCTCATGGTAGATTTGTTGGGGTGCTGCCTGGGGCCACTCCAATGTACAGATTTGGCCTTGTCTCCTTTCCATGGCACACAACTCATGTTTTTCGTTTTATCCAGAGAGGGCTAAAAATACCCCCCTCTTCCCTCCTGAGGAAGAATGTAAGCTTCTCAGTCTTTTCAGGATTCCTGAAGTCTACCTTATTCTCTGGTGTCCATGTTTTATGCTTTGTCACTGGGAGAAAAGGTTGGAATCAAAAGGGGAAAAAATCCACCTTCTCTCTTTTCTCAATAGAAAAGTAACTTTTGGATTAGTATATTTCACCATCACTGTCAACGTGCATAATTTTTGAAAATCATAAAATGTAAAACCTTGTCTCCCTTTCCCCGCTTTTCCCCCAAAACCACAATTTTTCTTGCAGTACCTTCCTCTCTGCAAACGCCAACCTTGAAGCGGGAGGACTGAACGGAATCAGTCACTTCGCTCCGTTTTTCCATTTCTTTCAAAACTTGATGCCACTGACTCAGGAAACAAGGTCTGGGTGATGCATAAAACAAATTCAAGGGCCAACCAGCGGGAATCACGGGCACACTGGGGCTTCGGGGGCAGCCACCTCAGCCCTTGTCCAGCGAGCACGCCTGCCGAGATGGTTTACTTTCTATATGCCAAGCGCGAGCCTGTCTTGGGGGAATATTCCCTCTGGAATGATCTCCCCAACCCCAGCTTCACATATAGATCTTATCGTTCTAATTTCAGTTTAGATGCATCGCCTCCCAAAGGCCTAGACTTGCAACTTTGTCCTAATTGGCTCCCCAGTCTCTCTCCAACACATCATTCTGTTTTCTTTTCTTTCCATGCAACTCTTGGCTACATGACATTTTCCAGTTTATGTGCTGAGTGATCCGTACGTTCATCATCGTACCCCCAGTGTCTGACATGGTGCTTTGCACACAGTAGGCAACTGTCTGTTGAATAGATAAACGCCCAACTTCTGGAATGAGGGGAAAGGGGCAATGTTTCTAAACAGTGTTTTTTGAAATTGGAATGTGGGAAAGGAATTTGGCCTCGCCAGTGGGTTGAGAATGCCTGCAGGCAGCCCCGAGCCTTAGTGCTTTATTCTTAAAGCATTTGAACTTCGTGCTAACTTGAGCAGTGGACGTGAGACCCACGCCCGGTTAAGTTCAGGTTAGGTTTGGGACACTGGGATATTTTCTTTCATCCATAATCACTGGATCAAGGCCGATAAATCAAATAGTTAAGACACCAAACACAAACAAGGTCATAATTTGTTTCTTCCTGCCCTCTGTTTTTCTTGGCGTAGAAAACTCAAGCTTTTCCTGACCTAGGGATGGGTAATGACATTGGGGGGTGATTCATTAAAAATGGCCTATGTAACTGGCCTTTTATTTCTTCTCATTCTTTGCCCGTATTGTCTCAACTCATGTAAGGAAACACATTGAATAAAATAATTCTCCTGTTGATAAAGAACTTTCCCTTGACTCCTTGCTCCCTTGCAACTATATGTTCCCAGACTCGAATTCTTGGAACTGGAGAGGCCGATGTAAGGGTGGATGTGATGGATATTTCTGGTAGAAAAGGAAGGCCCAGAGTCCTGGCTTATGGAAGCCACTTCTCTGACCACCTTTTCTTAACAAAGTTGTCTATTAAGTTAGGACATTGTTCCTGTCCCCAGGGATCTTGGCCACACAAGCAGGAGTTGGGTGTGTCTCTGGGCAAGTGTGGGAGCCTCAGTAACTCAACTCTTAAATGGGTGTCATAACACCAGTACCTTCTTCTCAAATGAGTGCCATTAATTTCAACCATTCCTCCTTCCTCTCCCCTCCTCCCTCCCCTCTCCCCTCCGCCCAGGAAAAAAACATTCCTAAGGTCAGGAGAGAGAAAGGGAAGTGGTAACAATAAAAAACCTCAATTTATGGCCTGGCTCGGTGGCTCACGCCTGTAATCCTAGCACTCTGGGAGGCCGAGGCGGGTGGATCACTTAAGCTCAGGAATTTGAGACCAGCCTGAACAAGAGTGAGACCCCGTCTCTACTAAAAATAGAAAGAAATTAGATGGACAACTGAAAGATATACAAAAAATTAGCCGGGCATGGTGGCGCATGCCTGTAGTCCCAGCTACTCAGGAGCCTGAGGCGGAAGGATTGTTTGAGCCCAGGAGTTTGAGGTTGCTGTGAGCTAGGCTGACGCCATGGCACTCTAGCCTAGGCAACAGAGTGAGACTCGGTCTCAAAAAAACAACAACAACAACAACAAAAACTCAATTTCATGGTATATATACATCATGATATTAAGAGAAATGACAGAATATACCATTTTCACCTTCTACATGATACATTTCCATATTACTTGAACTACTTCTATAAAATTTTTAAAGGAACAGTGAAGGAATTTTAAAATGTAAAGAAAAAAAGGCTGGACATTAATAAATCCAAATGCTAACAATAGCCATCTCAGAGTTGAGGGCCTGGGGAGTTGATTTTAGCTTTCATCTTTATACTTTTCTGTATCTTTTTAGTTCTTCTAAAGATTGTATGTTACTTGTGTACTTGAAAAGAAATAATAATAAAACACTGTGTTGTTTAAGTTGCCCCAAGCTCTTGCATGCAGCTCTCTGTGGAAGTGAAACAATTTATTTTTCCAAGAGGTGGGCGTAGAAGGATACAAGTGGGATGGGAGATGTAGGGGACAGATGTGACTGTGGTCCCGGTCAGGGTGAGGCTGTGGAAAAATACCAGGGATGCCACACCCTGCCCTGCACGTGGTTCTGGTGAAGGCCACTAGTAAATCACCACCGCGTTGTTTTTTCCCTCCCTCCATGTGAAATAACCCAGTTCCTCTCACCTGCTGTTGTAAGTAAATTTAGCTTCCTTGCCTTCCTGGTGACTTCCTTGTGAGCCCACTTCTAGCAGTCCACGCTCTCTGTGGATTGCCAAGGCCAACAGCTCCTTGGTCCTGGGTCTGGGGACCCAGTAAGAAAGGGGAGAGATGGGAGGATGAACCTGTGGGTCCCTGATGCTCTAAGCTGGCAATTCTTGTTAACTTTTGAGAAGGAATTCAATAAATAGCAGGCCTCCTCCCTGTTCAGGCTCTAAACCAACTGGGGCAGAGAGGGGAGTCAGAAGATAGATTATCTTCTGATAAAGGCTACAGGTTGGAGAATGCGGCTGAGTGTGTGCCAAATTGACCTCCTTGTAGCCTAATTAAACACACTCTCCCCTGTGTTCCAGGCAGCAATGGACCAGAGTGCTCTCTGCAAGTGGAGGGAGAGAAGAACTTGTGCTCCCTCCATGATCTTGATCCTCAGAGGCCAGGAGGAGGAAGACACAGCAACTCATGCCCAGGTTCCCCTACGTTCTCCCTTTTCTCTGTGCAGAAGGAGTAAGGGGTGGAGAGGAGGTTGCAAAGTTACATTAGTTGATGGCCCTCCACACTGAAGGAAATATCTGGAGTGGGAAGAAGCAGTTTCCTCTCCAAAAGTTCTTACTATTTCTTGGATGATAGAAGACTTTGAGGATGTGAAGCAAGCTATAAACCACCATCCCAGAAAGATGCACATAGGTGCTGTCAGAGACTTTGGTGTTTATGGTTTACGTCTGCCTGCTTTTCCTGACTGGTTACATGAGCCACTAAATTCACCTTTTTCTTTTTTGCTCAAGCTGGCGTGAGGCAGGTTCCTATTTTTTGCTGTGTATGGGCACACACACAACTTGGCCCTCCCTTCCTAGAGGTGCTCAGACTATAAGCCCAACCCCCCACTGAATGTTAAGAGCCCCTTCTATTAGTGGGGCCCATTATGAATTTGAAAATTGATCAGCTATTCTAAAAGATTCAAATAGATCTGGCCACTGCATTTGGGGCAGCAATACTTGCCTCTTCATGCTGGCACCGGTTTCTGCTTGTCAGCAACTTGGAAACCATACTGAAAATGCAGGCCAGAGGGCATTGTAGCTTAAGAAAAACAAGTTATATGGGTGTATTAGAACGTAGGAAATGCTAGAGAAAGTGTCTACCTAAGGATAGAGAGGTTATCTTAAACTTCAACTATCCTCTTATTTTAACATACTTTAATATAATGGGTGAGAGTTGGAGGTGGGAAAGGGAGAAAGAGAATCCCACCTAAACCAAAGAGGATGTTGGGAGAAATTAATCTGCAAAAAGCTCTGGACATGTGATGCACGGCGATGTAGAAAACCCTATGGGGTAATAACAGCTAACGTTTTTTTAAGCATTTCCTCTAGGCTGGATGTAGTACTAAGCACTTTACATGCATTGTAGCAATTCTAGGTGGTGTGTAGTATTGGTTTTGGAGGGTTTTTTTGTTTTTGTTTTTGTTTCTTTCTTTTGGAAAAGGGTCTCACTCTGTCACTCAGGCTGAAGGGCAGTGGGACTATCACAGCTCACTGCAGCCTCAAACTCCTCGGCTCAAGCGATTCTCCTGCCTCAACCTCCCAAGTAGCTGGGACTACAGGCATGTGCCACCATGCCCGGCTGATTTTTCTTATTTTTTATAGAGATGACATCTTGTTATACTTCCCAGGCTGGTCTTGAACTCCTGGCCTCAAGTGATCATCTTGCCTTGGCCTCCCAAAGTGCTGGGATTATGGGCACGAGGCACATGCCCAGCCTGTACTATTGTTATTCCCATTTTACAGATGGTGAAAGTAACCCTGAGAGGACTCAGGGACTTGCCCAAGGGTCCTACAGCTGGTGGAGCCAGGATCTGACATCAGGGCAATCTGAACCCAGTGCTTTCCAACCACCATGCCCTTCCACTCTAGCTAAAGACCTGAGTTTGAATCTAGCTCTGTCACTCGCTGGTTGAGTGGTCTTGAGCAAGTCAGCCTCTCTGAGCCTTTTGCCGCACATGGAAAATTCAAGGATTATACTAAATAACTTCTCTCTCTCTCTTTTTCAACTCTAACATTTCAAAAATTAAAAAAAATCCCCAACTCCCCAAACTAGGATTTGTATTCCTGGCCTGAGCTTTTTTCCCTCAAGATCCGATAGATTGGTTTTCCCATGGATTTAGGATCAAAGGGCTCCTTCAGGTTATAAATTCCTTTGAAATGGATTCAAAGGCAGGGGAACTGGAAAGCCTTCAGCTTTGCTGAGTGAATCAGCGTCCCCTCCCGTGAGCACAGGTGACAAGTTCTGACCCATCCCTTCTCTGTCTGATAAGCCCATAGGTCATGGTTTGAACTCGAACCCACTTTTCCTTCTTCCTGCCCCTTTTGTGGGCTTTCTGATAAGGCGCCCTAAGTCAGCTGTGACACTGTTTTCTCTCCCTGCAAACACAATCCCCAGGGCGTGCACTCTGCCTGCAAACTCCCCAGCTGCTTCCAGCTCGCCCTCTGCCCACAGCCCTTATTGCTGCATTCCAACAAATTAGCCATGTGACAGATTATTTTTAACTTCAATAGAGCAGCTCCCTCTCTTTTAATATATCATGCTTGGCCCACATTCCCTCGGTGAAAAGGGCAGCATCGGCTACTTCTGAGAACTTTTAATTACTCCAATTGTTTGCAAAACTCTCTCAGAAGCTTGGAAAAAAAAGACATTTCTTTCTCTTTCTGCCTCCACTCCCGTGGTTGAGCTTGATGGTGAGGCTGAGCCTTCTTTCTACCTTGAACTCAACTGCACAGAACAAGCGTCTCAGTAGCCACCGCATAGACCAAAGGCCCTTCTCCAGTTTTTCTGAACTTTCTGAACCTCAGATACTTCTCTAATCTCAGGAGGCCAAGGGGGTAGGGAGGAGATTGTATCTCCACCAGCACCTAGAAGGTAGAGATAGAGTTGCATTTCAGTTTGAGTCCCTCCAAAACTGAGAAATGTGCATTTCTCCTATGCCTGCGTTTTGCAAGGCAATTCATACAGGTTACAACATGGGCATCATTCCAGCCATTTTCCATACTATAGGTATTTTGACACACAGTGAATTATAAAAAGATAGTTTGTGAGAGTGTGTGTGCATGTGTGTACGAGTGAATGGCTGTGGTTGTGTGCTGGCAAAAGGGAAGAAAGAGTGTTTCAGGCAGTGGGAACAGCATGTGCAAAAGCTGCTGGGTGGCAAAAAGCATAGTGTGTTTGGGAAACTGACAAAAGACCAGTGTGACTGCAACCCACAGATGGTAACATGTTATGAACCTCACAGCCCAGTTCTTTTAAGTTTTTAAAATTGAAGTGTATATTTTACATAAAATAAAATGTCTAGGCTAGGTGTGGTGGCTCATGCCTGTAATCGCAACACTTTGGGAGGCTGAGGCAGGAGAATCGCTTGAGCCCAGGAGTTTGAGGTTGTAGTGAGCTATGATGATGCCATTGCACTCTACTCTGGGTGACAGTGCTAGGTCTTGTCTCTCTCTCTCTCTCTCTCTCTCTCTCTCTCTATATATATATATGTACGCACATTGGAGTGTACAGATCAATGAGTTCTGACAAGTGCAACATAACTTTCCCATCTCAGAAAGTTCCATGGTACCCTTTCCAGCCAATACCCCAATGCCAGGCAACCACTGTTGCTGATTTCTGTCCCCACAGATACATCTTGTCTGTCCTTGACTTCCCAGCATATGAATGGAATCTGCAGTGTGCCGTGCACTGTTTTGCATCCAGCTTCTTTCTTTCAACATTATTCTTCTGAGATTCATCTGTGGTTGTCCCAACAGTTCGAACCTATGTAGTGATTTTCTGTTGAGATTTGCAGGAATAAGAAGTGATCAATTCAGGCCTAACCAGAACGATTTCATTTATGATAGAGTTCCCTACAATTGGCTTAGTCAACTGCCACAGACCCCAGTAATGCTATGTAGACACGGCAAGGTGCTTTTGACTAAAGTAAGTTGGCAATACGCACCTCAGCCTTTGACTCAGCTATTCTGCATTGAGGAGTTAATCTTACAGATAGAAATACTCATTCACACATGTGTGCCACAATGTTTGTACAAGGCTATGAATGGCAGCATTATGGTCACAGCCAAGGATTAGAAACAAACTAATGTCCATCATAAGGGCCGATTAAATAAATCATAATGAATCCAGACAATGAAACATTGTGCAGTCATGAAAAAAATGAAGAGGTTCTTTATGTACTGAAATGAGATCATCAAAGTAGAAAAAGCAAGAGGCAGAACAGTGTGTGTTCACTCACTTGTTCAACAAATATTTATTGAGCAACTAATATGTGCCAGGCATCACTGTAAGTGCTAAGGATAGAACATTGCACAAAATAAAATCCCCTCCCTCATGGAGCTTCCATTCTACTGCCAGGAGCGGGAAAGAAAATAAAAAAACTGTGTATTCATATAGCGTGCTCTCACTAATGTGAAATAAAAGAATAAAAAGAGGGAAGGAAACACGAATGTGTTATTTTAAATATGCACAAGACATCTATCTACTAGAAAGAAGCTGGTAGAACTGGGAGGATGGGCAACAGGGATGAGGGAACAAATTTCACTTTATGCTCTTTGTATCTTCTGAATTTTTAAGTTAAATGAATGCATGATCTAATCCAGTGGACATAATGACATTTTTTTTTTTAAATTGGGAGAGGTATTTGGCAGTATTTTCAAGCACCTGGCCCCTCGAGATGCGGGAAACGCCTCACTGTTGTTGAATCAGGGTGAGAGGAAAGGGCTAGCAGCCAGCTGTCACTCACTGCAGTCATGAACCAAAGCCATTGCATGCCTCTCGTAAGATGAAAGAGATACTGAGGACAGAAGGAAATAAAATCAGTCTTGAGTCACATATGTATCATGGGTATTTATAAAAGGCTTAGACAGCTCCTTCCTAAATTTGAATTCATGTCAAGAGAGAATCATTTCAGGAAGTGTGAGTTCCTCTCTTCAAACCATTTGGACAACCCCATTCTGGTGTGAATCACAGAGGGCCACGCTCATTTCTAGGGAACATCTGTGTGGGGGGAAGTGGCGGATACAGGGCATAATAAAGAGACCACCTGAAACTGAACTTGGACACCCTTGTCTTTTTTTCCCAACTTCCCTTGAGTTGTTCATTTGGTTGTATGGGAGGAAAGGTCTATGAAACCTTCACAGTTTGAGTTTACACACATACCATGTAAAAGTGGCGAACGGAAGAGGAGCCTGACTGAAATCTGCATTCTTTGTCAATGTTTGTGCTCTAGAAGTTTCCCAGAGTTGTTGGACGATGGCTGATTACTGTCTCCTTGTGATCTCTAGTCAATCAAAATGGAATAAAAAGTTTGGCTTTTGAGAATAACAAGTTTATAATTTATTTGTCTTATTTCACAATAAGTTACTCCCCTTTAAAAATCCTACCATTATTTTTTATGTTTTTATTAACTTTTAATTATGAGTTAATATAAGAATACATTCTTTTTTGAAAAAATTAGAGTGTTACAGATAAAGTTTTCATTCTGTTTAATCACTTCCCACAATGCCAGTTCCTTTCTCCCTTCCCCACAGAAAATCGCTTCCAGGAGTTTTAAGACTATCCTCATGGATTTTTCATTATACTTTTACATACATATAAATGTACTCATAGAAAACATACAGTATTTTTACATGCATGTGGTTGTTTGTTTGTTTGTTTGTTTGAGACAGGGTCTCACTCTGTTGCCCAGGCTAGAGTGCAGTGGCATCATCACAACTTATTATAACCTCAAACTCCTGGGCTCAAGTGATCCTCTTGCCTCAGCCTCCTGAGTAGCTGGGACTACAAGCAGGTGCCTCCATGCCCAGCTAATTTTTCTATTTTTTGTAGAGATGAGGTCTTGTTCTTGCTCAGGCTGGTCTCAAACTCCTGGCCTCAAGCACTCCTCCCACCTCAGCCTCCCAAAGCATTAGGATGACAGGTGTGAGCCACTGTACCCGGCCATGTGGTTTTTTTGGTTTTTTTTTTTTTTTTTTTTTTTTGAGACAGAGTCTCACTCTGTTGCCTGGGCTAGAGTGCCGTGGTGTCATCCTAGCTCACAGTAACCTCAAACTCCTGGGCTCAAGCAATCCTCCTGCCTCAGCCTCCCGAGTAGCTGGGACTACAGGCATGCACCACCATGCCTGGCTAATTTTTTCTATATGTTTTTTTTAGTTAGCCCGCTAATTTCTTTCTATTTTTAGTAGAGACGGGGTGGGGGAGCGGCAATCTTGCTCTTGCTCAGGCTGGTCTCGAACTCCTGACCTCAAGTGATCCACCCGCCTCGGCCTCCCAGAGTGCTAGGATTACAGGTGTGAGCCACCATGCCCAGCCGAGCTAACATTTATTGAACTCATATATTGGTCAGTTTTCTTGATTGCGGACAACAGATTTCACTCTTGCTAATATAAGCACAAAAGGATTTATTGAGGGGGTCTAGATAGTTCACAGAATCATTAGGAAAGTTGAAGAAATGGAGTCAGGCTAAACAGCCAGGAATGACTTTTAAAATTACACTACAGAACTGGGCTGACAAGCAAGACACAGCCTCTGCCACCAGCCAGACGCTTCAGAATTGCTAAGCTGCCACCACGAGCTGCTGGCTCCAGAATCGCGTTGCCTCTGCCCTGACTAGCACCAGCAAAATGGATGCTTCACACTCTGCCTCTCCCTCCGTATAACTCATATTTAGAAAGTCTCACACAGTGGAACTTAAATCACAAGCAAAAAACCCCAGCTGCAAGAAAGTTCGAGAAATGTAGCGTTTAGCTTCCCATCCTGTGCAACCCAGGAAGCAAGCTAGAAAGAGGCTGGAATGGCTTTTGAGTGAGCCAGTGTAAAGCATCTGTCACGACCCGCCAGGTGCCAAGTCCTGAAAATGTGCCTGATCTCATCTCATGCTTACAAGAATTCAGTGAAGAAGGGACTAGAATTACCTCCATTCGACAGAGGAGGACATGACAGTAAATGGTGGGGGACACAGTATGGTCTTAGCTGGGCATTGGGGAGTTAAAAAGGGGCCCTTTGTCCACTCTTAGAGACTAGTAACTAAAGAGAGAAGCTGGGCTGGAAGACAACAAGCCCACGAGGAGAAAGCATGGGTCCCAAGGGGACAAAGGACAGCCAGACTGAATTCGAGAACTCTTGAGCAGTGCTGCTGTGGACATTCACGCCAGACCGATTCCAAAGTCCCTGCTCTGTCCACAAAACCACGCTGCCCCCAATGGGAAGAACCAGAACGTACACACCCACAGCAAAGACTTAAGGACACGTCCCTGGTTACAGTCCCACAACCCCATTTGCATCGAACACAGTGCAAAAGCAAAAAACTCAGCAGGGAAGGCTTCCAGAAGGAGGTGAGTTTTCAGTCGGTCTTGGAACAGAGGCGAAGTGTTAGCTTGTGCACGGCTGTGAGAAGGCAGAGGACTTCAGATGAGGCATTCACAAGCCCCGTGCCAAGACTCAGAAGCTGAAAGGGGCAGCCGGTGTAGCATATCAAAGCAATGTCCTTGACCGGGGATAAAGGAGGTGAGTCAGTGCTTGGGAGAAAACAATAAATAAACTGGTGGGGAAGGGAATTGGTTGCAGGGTAAGATTATGTGAAACCCTTCCTGTGATTATGGTTTTATGAAAATATTAGTAAAGTAGGCATTGAAATTCAATTTGGAACAGAATGAAAATCTCAGAGAGCAGGCCCTGGGAATTTTCTAACAAATGGGTTGCCTGTCTTGATTTCCCCATCTCAGCTCTCCTTCCCTGGGACCGAACCTCGGTTTCTGGCGCACAGGGCCTCCAGCCCCCTTGCAGCATCATTCTTTCCTGGACACAGTCTAGTAGGATCAAAAGATGAAGAATAAATCTCAAGGAAATGGGCCTCTTGCTGCTGGGAGATTCAGAATAATTTGAGAAAGGAGCATCTACACCCCAGAAATGTAGCTGCATACATAATTCTTATTTTGCTTAAGCTTTATTAAACAATATTAACTAATGTTTTAACAAGTCTTTCCATCAGCCAGGTCTTATATTGAGCAATTTAATAATGTAGTATATCATTTAACCCTCACAGCGATGACCTGTATTAGAGGTTATTCATATCCCCATTTTACAGATGAAGAAACTGACGCTTAGAGGTCCTGAAGCTAAGAACTGGAGACTACACAGCCCATGGATTTCACCATCCTGCTGTGCTGCCCTGGTTTATTCTCCCTTATTGGTGTTTGCTTATTATCTTTCACATATAGTGTTTGTCTACTTATTGGTTCCTCACTCAGTCAAAAACTAGAAGTTTCTGGGCCAGGTATGGTGACTCATGACCGTAATACCAGCACTTTGGGAGGCCAAGGCAGGAGGATCACCTGAGGCCAGGAGTTTGAGACCTTTCTGGGCAATTTAGCAAGACCCCATTTCAAAAAAAAATAGCTGGACATGGTGGCATGAGCCTGGAGTCCCAGCTACTCAGGAGGCTGAGGCAGGAGGATGGTGTGACTCCAGGAGTTTGAGGCTGCAGTGAGCTATGATCACACCACTGCACTCCAGCCTGGGCAACAGAGCAAGACCCTGCCCCTTAGAAAAATTTTTTTAAAAAACCTAAAAGTTTCTTAAGTATGCAATCAAGTCCAATTTATCTTTTGACACCCTTACCCCCAGCACCTGACAGAGACTAGCACATAGTGAGTGCTTAATATATGTGAGCGAGAGGGTGCTTCATAATCCAATAACCATTCATTCGTTTTATGTACTTACATTCAATTACTTTTGCAGATAGTCACAGGTTCAGGAAAACACGTGGATGAAGTGAGTCCTCTCCTTTCGTATAGTGCCATGGTCAAGTGTGAGGATCTTGGAGCCGGTCACAGGTTCGAATCCCACCTCAGCTACCTATTGGCAGTGTAAACTTGGGCAAATATTAAAAGAAAAAAAAAGAAATCTTACAATTTATGAAGGGTCATCTGTTAAAAAGCATTGCTATTGGGGCATGAAGAATAGCTGGGAAAGCTTATGATTCCGATGCTTAAAAAAATATATCTATATTTTATAAAAGTGGTAGGTGAGTAGACTCTCAGAGCTCAGCTTCTCGCTGGAGTAGCCAGAGCCCTCTGACCTTCGCAAGGCCCCTCCTATTGAGAAAGATCGAGCAGCAAGAACAGAGACTTGTTGTGGTTAAATGTTAACTTGGGTTTATTTCTCTACAACTGCCTGTTGTTTAATTTGGCCACCCCAGTGAAGATTCTTTCGTAAGCCTGTGTGTAATTTCTAAACGCCAGACCTACGACCTTTACACACATGCTAAACGTTTATAGAGTGGGAGAGTTCTTTTTCTCCATCAGTTAGTTAAATAAATGCCAACATCCTCACCCCCCCCAACCCCCCTCCACCCCGCAAAAAAGTATTCTTTGATCTACACTAAAGATAAACTGGTAATAATTCATCAGCTAAGGGTTGTAAAGCAGATTCTTTGATAAGCCAGTTAGTTAATTTCAGAGGGCACTGGGGCTTGTTTCTTCCTGATGCTGATTTTGATTTGTAAGGCCTTAGCCTTTTAGAGATGGAAAGAGAAATTCAGAGGGTTTACTTCATGAAATAAACCCTCTGAATTTCACGGAGAAGAAAACTGTGAGCTCCAGAGAGGGAAAAGACAATTTAAACTCCTGGGTAGATGTTAATAAAGAGGCATATAAAAATGTTTTGTTACAATTCCTACAGCATTTTAGACTTTCGGTGGTGGTTGTTTTTTGTTTCCTTTATGATCCGGTGATCCAAGGACAGTATCTGGGCTTGGAAATGGAAACCTGTGGACACTAATCCTCAGCTTCGGGCTGACGTCAGAGACATTTGACAATCACTGCTGCCCCCTGCTGGAAATTTAAAAATCTCACAGGCTCTCAAGGTTATAAGGAATTTTTGCAATGGTATAAAAAATTATAAAATATTTCCTCAGGTTAAAAATTTTAAACAGCATGAAAGGATATAAAGAGAAAATAAAAATCTTCCCTCCCTCAATTCTACTCTCCAGTGATAACTGTTTTAATTTTTTAAACATTCTTCCACAATTTTTTCTATTAATGTATACGTTATATATACATATAATATATAGTATATTCATAGGTATATAACTTTTATCCACAAATAGGACAATACTGTACACACTGTTTTGTAACTTGTTTTTCTCTTTTTTCTTTATTTTATTTATTTGGAATAGGTAAGACATTCAAAAGATTCCTAAGTTTAAAAAAATAATGTCTTAACATGTTTTCAAAGTAGTATATATTGACAAATCTCATTCCTTTTGATGAAGGCCTAATATTCCACTGCTTGGGTGTATCATAAATTATTCATTCAGCCCTCCTTTGATGGACTAAACAGTAAATCTCTATAAACAGAGTAGGGACTTTATTATGGGTATTTTGTTGTTAACTGCTGTCTCCAGTAATGGACATAATGTTCAATAAAGTGTGTCTAATGAATGAATGGACATTTGCCTAGTTTCAAGTTATTTCACCGTTTCCAAAATGCTGCCCTGAATACCCCTGTGCCTATATTTTTGGCATAGGATAAAGTCTAGGAGGAAACATAGTTTCAAAAGTCACATGATTTTTAAGTTTGATAGATACTGCCGGATTGGTAGTTTTGATGGAGGAGTGCATCCAGATGTTTAGTAATTCTATCATTTCCATACCTTATGGGGCATAAAAACCAGAACCTTCCAGATAGTTGAATTTAGAATACCTCCTGTTGGGCCAGGCGTGGTGGCTCAGACCTGTAATCCCAGCACTCTGGGAGGCTGAAGTGGGAGGATTGCTTGAGCTCAGGAGTTTGAGACCAGCAAAGAGTGAGACCCTGTCTCTACTAAAAATAGAAAAATTAGCCGGGGCCTTGTGGCGTGTGCCACTAGCCCCAACTACTCGGGAGGCTGAGGCAGGAGGATCGCTTGAACCCAGGAGTTTAAGGTTGCAGGGAGCTATGGTGACACCACTGTACTCGAGCCAGGGCAACAGAGTGAGACTGTCTCTAAAAAAAAAAAAAAAAATTCCTTTCTGCACACCTCCTCTCCATGCTACTTCAGCATGGGGGTGGAGCAGGATTCTGTATATTTAACAGCCCCCCCAGGGATTCCCCATACGCTCAGGACAGGGAAGGGCCACATAATCTATCCATCTCTTGCCACACGGTAGCAGACGAGAATGTGCTCCTATATCCTAATCTTAATATGGTTACTCACTTGTTATCCACCCGATGCTTATCGAGTGCCTACTGAGTGAAAGACATTATGCTCCCTCTCCCAGAGGCAACGTTGTACCGGGGGCGTGGTGTGGATTTTGCCTCTCCCGTGGGTGTCAGTGCCGGGGTGAGTGGGTGAGTTTGTTGCAGTACGTGCTGGCTGCTGGCTGGGGTTTGGGGAGGGAGCCGCGTGTGGGCGAAACTCAGGAATCCTGCAGCACTACAGTGGCCAGAATTTTTAAAAGGCCCAGCCCTGCTTTCAGTGACGTGTTTCTGTGTCTAAGAAACGTGGAGCCAGCACCACTACTAGGTCTTCTTAAGTGACTTCTCCTGGGGGTTCCCTGCAAGCCGGTGTATGGGGCAGGGCACGGACATTTCCCTTTGGGCTGGGCCCTTCCCAACCAGATACAATATAATGCAGATGAAACCCAAGCGGGAAGTGCGCCATGGACAGCCAACAGATCCCTGCCATAAAAAGAGATGACAGATTTCACCGTCATTCATGATCCACCCAAATGTCACGTCCTCTGGGCTCTTTCCCAGGCAGCTCCCACCACAAGTGGGTGTTGTTTCCATGTACTTCAGGCACTTGAACTATGACAACAAGAGAAAAAAATACCACCACTGCTCCTTGAGGCTTCCCATGTCAGAACGTCTTCCAGCTGCTTTACTGTGTGATCCCATTTGATTCTTCCCAAAGTGCAGGCAACTTAGAAAAATTAGATAACTACGTAAAAGCAATACAAGTTGTTTAGTAGAGTGGTCTTCAATTTTTTTTGCATGCGCACTTCATCAAATAATTTTGAAAAAATTGTGTATCCCGAGAAACAGGTCCATATACATATGATCACTTAATTTATAACAAAATCTAATCATTTTATTATCAGATTTTTAAAGCTCTGATCTTTTCTACATTATACATAAAGCTTGGATGAAAATTCTTGAACTTAAATCTTGGTGCTCATTTATTTATTTTTATTTTTTTTGAGACCATAGTCTCTCTCTGTTGCCCAGGCTAGAGTGCTGTGGCAGCAGCCTAGCTCACAGCAACCTCAAACTCCTGGGCTCAAGCGATCCTCCTGCCTCAGCCTCCCAAGTAGCTGGGACTACAGGAATGCACCACCATGCTCGGCTAATTTTTTTTTTATGTATATATTTTTAGTTGTCCAGATAACTCCTTTCTATTTTTTAGTAGAGACGTGGTCTCGCTCTTGCTCAGGCTGGTCTCGAACTACTGAGCTCAAACAATCCACCCACCTTGGCCTCCCAAAGTGCTAGGATTACAAGCGTGAGCCACCGCGCCCGGCCGAGATTTTTATGATTCTTGCTGGATTTTATTCCTAAATTGTTCTCTGGAAAAAAGTTGTACTGATTTCTACTCCTACCAGCACTGGCCTACAGTGCCATTTCACAGAACCTTCACTGACTATGGGGATTGCTAAATTTTAAAACCTCGCTAATTGATTGGCATGTGTCAGACATTATTTACAGGCCTTATCTCATTTCATCTACACTACAACCCTATGAAGTGTCCCTTTGGTAGTCCACCTTCATTAGCAGAGGGGGAAAACAAGGTTCCCAGAAGTTAAATTCTTACCCAAGTCGGTACACTGTACAGCCAGGAGGAGCCTATCTTAACAGGCTGACTGTGGCCTTTTCCCTGTACTACACTGCCACCTGCTGGAGCTCAGGGGGAAGGCAGGAAGCACTCAAGTTCTTCAAAGCCTTGTGTTGGATAATTAGGTATTTGTGATAAACAAGGGCATGGTGTTGGGATAACCATATGATGATGGGATGATTAAAAAACGGGAAAATTCATCAAGCAGTACACTGAAGATTTGTTCACTTGATGTAAGTTATACCTTTATTTTAAAGAAAAGAAAAGAAAAATGAGGAGACTTTTTTTTTGTTTGTTTGAGACAGGGTCTCACTCTGTTGCCCCGGCTAGAGTGCCATGGCATCAGCCTAGCTCACAGCAACCTCCAACTCCTGGGCTCAAGCGCTCCCCCTGCCTCAGCCTCCCGAGTAGCTGGGACTACAGGCATGCGCCACCACGCCCAGTTAATTTTTTCAATATATTTTTAGTTGTCCAGATAATTTCTTTCTATTTTTTAGTAGAGACAGGGTCTTGCTCTTGTTCAGGCTGCTCTCGAACTCCTGAGCTCAAACAATTTTATATATATATATATATATATATATATTTAGCTGTCCATATAATTTCTTTCTATTTTTTAGTAGAGATGGGGTCTCGCTCTTGCTCAGGCTGGTCTCGAATTCCTGAGCTCACATGATCCACCCGCCTCAGCCTCCCACAGGGCTAGGATTACAGGTGTGAGTCACCGCACCCTGCCCTTGGTGCTCATTTATGATTACTCCTGTAGGATGCATTTCTTTAAAAATGAGATTTTTATGATGCTTGCTGGATTTTTTTCTAAGTTGTTCTCTGGAAAAAAGTTGTACTGA
Source organism: Eulemur rufifrons (assembly GCF_041146395.1). Classification (NCBI taxonomy): domain Eukaryota; kingdom Metazoa; phylum Chordata; class Mammalia; order Primates; family Lemuridae; genus Eulemur; species Eulemur rufifrons. Next base: position 12,635,476 of record NC_091005.1, on the reverse strand, counting down.
TTTCTACTCCTACCAGCACTGGCCTACAGTGCCATTTCTCAGAACCTTCACTGACTATGGGGATTGTTAAATTTTAAAACTTTGCTAATCTGATTGGCATGTGTCAGACATTACTGACAGGCCTTATCTCATTTCATCTACACTACAACCCTATGAAGTGTCCCTTTGGTAGTCCACCGTCTTTAGCAGAGAGGGAAAACAAAGTTCCCAGAGGTTAAATTCTTACCCAAATCGGTAAATTATACAGCTAGGATAAGCCTGTCTTAGTAGGCTGACTGTGGCCTTTTCCCTGTACTACACTGCCACCTGCTGGATGGCAGGGGGAAGGCAGGAAGCACTCAAGTTCTTCAAAGCCTTGTGTTGGATAATTAGGTATTTGTGATAGAGAAAGAAGGGCATGGTGTTGGGATAACCATATGATGATGGGATGATTAAAAAACGGGAAAATTCATCAAGCAGTACACTTAAGATTTGTTCAGTTGATGTAAGTTATACTTTTATTTTAAAGAAAAGAAAAGAACAATGAGGAGACTTTTTGATAAGAGTAGGAGACTTTTCAGGCAGGTGCTGGATGAGTTAATAAAAACAGCTTACACTTACTCTTCCCTTACAACAAGCCAAGCCCTGCATTAGGAGCATTGGAAATAACAATTCTTTTTTTTTTTTTTTTTTTTTGAGACAGAGTCTCACTCTGTTGCCCAGGCTAGAGTGAGTGCCGTGGCGTCAGCCTAGCTCACAGCAACCTCAAACTCCTGGGCTCAAGCGATCCTCCTGTCTCAGCCTCCCAAGTAGCTGGGACTACAGGCATGCACCACCATGCCCGGCTAATTTTTTCTATATATATTTTTAGCTGTCCATATAATTTCTTTCTATTTTTAGTAGAGATGGGGTCTCGCTCTTGTTCAGGCTGGTCTCGAACTCCTGAGCTCAAACGATCCGCCCACCTCGGCCTCCCAGAGTGCTAGGATTACAGGCGTGAGCCACCGCGCCCGGCCTATAACAATTCTTTTAATTTTCATACACTCCCCATGAGGCACCTTTATTATTAATATTTGTGTTTGACAGATAAGGGAACAGAGGAATAGAGATGGTTAAGTAACTTGCTCGAGGTTACACAGATAGCAAGTAGAAGCGTCAGGCTCTGAAGGCAGGTAATGTGGCTTCTGGTTAAGGCAAGCAGGCTGCAATCACAAAGCAGCCGTGGTCACCAAAGATCTGTCAGAATTAGAGGTCCAGTGGCGCTGGTAGGACAACCTTTGAAGCTGGAACAGGTACTGGGTCCCTCAGAAGGAGGTACACCCACTCACCTTCCTGAACAAAGGTCTGAACTGGAGTTTCTGTATTTGGCCCAGGTTTTTGGTGTTGTCTTCAAGGAACATCAGAAACACCTGAAGATGACTCACATGCTGTTTCCCTGCCTCCTTCCTACACCCACTGGGGGGCCCCCCAGTCCTCTGGAAATGCTCCGTGCTCACATCACTGCCCTGCCCTGGCAGACACGAGCAATGATGCACCCAGGGAAGGAGTAGGGAAGGGACCGTCCAAGGCCAATGTGGCAAACCCATCACAGAAGTGCAAAGAAGTTAAGGAAGGTTTAGGAATGTGTCCAGCAAGATAGGGGCCGATAGTGGGTCTGGAACCTGGGGTTGGACAAGAATGAGTACCTAGAGAAGTAGACAGGGACCATGATTTTTTGAAGTCCTCTCCAGGCCCATCTATAAGGATAAAAAGGGAGAAAAGAACTCAGGGCAGGCACCCTGTGCATTCAGTCATAAGATTATGTGGTCAGCTGTTTTGCATCTAGAAAGTCATGACATAAATACATAAGAAATGGGAGGCAGCCCTAAGAATGCCCCTATATCAGTAAATATAGTTTGCTGGTGGGCATGCGACCGGTACAGCTTCTCCAATGTGTATCAAAAGCCTTATTCATGTGCCTAGTCGATTCAATTGAAACTCAAGAAATGTGTCAGGCCCTGGGCTAGGTTCTGAGATACAAGGTGAACAAGCAGGCAGCGTGCCTGCCCCTAAAGGAGCTAACTGTGGAGAATGTATTTCAGGAAAGGTGAAATATCAGGTGTTAAGGAGAGAGCAACAGGGGCATTTATCCTAGCCTGGCAAGTAAGAGAGGGTCAAATGTCTTTTCAATGAGGCTTGAAAGACAAGAAGGATTTAGTTAGGCTGGAACGGACAAGCTAGGTTCCAGGCAGACTGAGCAGTATGTGAAAAGGAAATGATTGGAGCTGTGGGCACACGCACACACATGTGATCACAAGATGAGGTTGACAAACAGATGACCTCTTCAGCCTTTAAAAGTCCTGTTAAGGAGTCTGCACGTGTTCAAAAGGAAAAAGAATGACGAGTGGCTGTTCTAGTCTGTACTCTGCTGGGTGTCCTTTGTGTTATGTAGCTTTTTTCTTTTTCTTTTCTTTTCTTTCTTTTTTTTTTTTTTTTTTTTTTTTGAGACAAAGTCTCGGTCAGTCACCCTGGCTAGAGTGCAGTGGCATCATCCTAGCTCACTGCAACCTCCAGCTCCTGGGCTCAAGCGATCCTCCTGCCTCAATTTCCCAGGTCTCTGGGACTACAGGTGCCTGCCACCATGTCCAGCTAATTTTTTCTATTTTTGGTAGAGACGGGGGTCTTGCTCTTGCTCAGACTGGTCTTGGCCTCCTGACCTCAAGCGATTCTCCTGCCTCAGCCTCCCAGAATGCTAGGATGACAGGCATGAGCTGCCTTGCCCAGCGTGTGTTATGTAGCTCTGAAATGAATCCAAACATTTACATAATTTGCTACGTGGATGATATATGTTTTGCTGTGATAGGAACTTGGAGTTTGTTGCCTGATGTCTGTTAAAAAAAAAAAAAGGAAGAACTTGGAGTGTATTTCTCCTCTCCTCTCCAGATTTGATGCCTTCTCAGATCCCGTATGTGAGAACTTGGAGTGAGCTCCTCTTCCCCTGGGGAATGTGATATCACACGTCATCAGACCCCATATGTGAGTTACTGACCTCATCTACTAGACTTCAAAATAGACATAAAGCTCGAGAGTTTGACAGACACTTTGAGAGCTTACACCATGGCAGGCTACCGTCTGTCAGCCACCTCTCCAAAGACCAAGAGCTCAGACTGTGACAAAGCCACCCTGTTAGCCTCTGAGCAAATCTCCAAAGCCTCGCCTGCCGTCTAGTGTTGAGGGGCCGTACATGTCGTGCAGATCTCCCTGGTGTTGAACGCCATCTCTCCCAAGAAACCGCTGGTATAAAGACACAGCTCAAACTTTAATTAGACTTTACTTTCCACGGAGGCTTGCTTCCATCTGCTTGAGCAACTAGACTAATAGCTTTGCAACTCTCTCGCTATCTGGTTCATGTCCCTTGTCTCGAGAGCTTATTCCCTGTGAGATTTGCTCCTGTTCTTCTCCTCTTTTAGCGTTGTCAACCCAAGGGGGGGGGGAGGAAATTCTCTTTTTATGGCGATAAACTGTGGGATTTGTGAAACCTTGCTTTGATTATCTCCTTATTTTAACTACACAAAACACTTTGAGCAATTCCACTGTAACGAAATTATCCTAAGGAAATAATTATGAATTTGTGCAATAATAAAGCTAAAAGGATGTCTCTAACATTGACGTTGTCTAGAATTACAAAATTTTTAAATAATCCAAACATCTCACAGTAGGCGTTTAGATAAAGAAAACTTTGGGGCCGGGCGAGGTGGCTCACACCTGTAATCCTAGCATTCTGGGAGGCCGAGGTGGGCGGATCGTTTGAGCTCAGGAGTTCGAGACCAGCCTGAGCAAGAGCGAGACCCCATCTCTACTAAAAATAGAAAGAAATTATATGGACAGCTAAAAATATATATAGAAAAAATTAGCCCAGGCCGGGCGAGGTGGCTCACGCCTGTAATCCTAGTACTCTGGGAGGCCGAGGCGGGCGGATCGCTCGAGGTCAGGAGTTCAAGACCAGCCTGAACAAGAGTGAGACCCCGTCTCTACTAAAAATAGAAAGAAATTATATGGACAACTAAAATATATATATATATATATATATATATATATACAAAAAATTAGCCGGGCATGGTGGCGCATGCCTGTAGTCCCAGCTACTCGGGAGGCTGAGGCAGTAGGATCGCTTAAGCCCAGGCGTTTGAGGTTGCTGTGAGCTAGGCTGACGCCACGGCACTCACTCTAGCCCGGGCAACAGAGTGAGACTCTGTCTCAAAAAAAAAAAAAAAAATTAGCCGGGCATGGTGGTGCATGCCTGTAGTCCCAGCTACTCGGGAGGCTGAGACAGGAGGATCCCCTGAGCTCAGGAGTTTGAGGTTGCTGTGAGCTAGGCTGACGCCACGGCACTCACTCTAGCCTGGGCAACAGAGTGAGACTCTGCCTCAAAAAAAAAAAAAAAAGAAAAGAAAAGAAAACTTTGGTTCATCCATATCCTGGAATGCTATGTATGTATTAAAGATACTGTAGAAAAAAATATTTAGTGGTGTTGAAAGATGTTCATCACATGTCAAAAGGAAAATGGTGTGCCTGTAGTCTCAACTACTTGGGATGCTGAGACGGGAGTATAGCTTGAGCCCAGGAATTAGAGGCTGCTGCAGTGAGCGATGATCCAGCCACTGCACTCTAGTTTGGGTGACAGAGTGAGGGGAAAAAAATAAAAGGAAAATGAGGGTTATAATAGAATATGTATGGTCCGATGCCATGTTTGTCAGCACGCACACACACTAGGTATACAAAAGACATTGAAAGGCTATAAATCTAAATATCAACTTATTTTTTCACGTGGGACTAGGAGTGATCCCTTTGCTTATTTTTTCTAATAGTTCTACAACAAAATGTGTTATTTTTGTGATTAAAAAAACTGTATGAGGCCGGGCGCGGTGGCTCACGCCTGTAATCCTAGCACTCTGGGAGGCCGAGGCGGGTGGATCGCTCAAGGTCAGGAGTTCGAGACCAGCCTGAGCAATGAGCGAGACCTCGTCTCTACTAAAAATAGAAAGAAATTATCTGGCCAACTAAAATATATATAGAAAAAAAAATTAGCCGGGCATGGTGGCGCATGCCTGTAGTCCCAGCTACTCGGGAGGCTGAGGCAGTAGGATTGCTTAAGCCCAGGCGTTTGAGGTTGCTGTGAGCTAGGCTGACGCCACGGCACTCACTCTAGCCTGGGCAACAAAGCGACACTCTGTCTCAAAAAAAAAAAAAAAAAAAACCAAAAAACTGTATGTCTGGAGGTTTCTGGGGTGCCAGGCATATTCCAGTTTTGACCCCAATTGGGATCACACTGGCCTTTGCTTTATAATTACAGTATTTGCTAAAATGTGAATTTTAATAAACTTTCCTCTATGTATGCTCCTTTTCACAACTTTAAAAGTGTTTCATAAGGTGCACATATTTATCTTTCAATCTCATATATATAGTCCCGCGTCTCTAGCATAGTACCCGTACTCCGTAAATTAGGAGCGGAGTAGACCTTTGACTGCAAATCCTGATGGGCTCACCGGCCTGGGCGGCGTGGACTCCAAGCCCCAGCAGGCATTGCGGCCTCACAGTGGGAACTACGGAGTCCGAGAGGGGGGCCGGGCCCTCCGGCCCTTTCCCTCCCAGAAGCCCGCGGGCGGCTCAGAACGCCGTTCCTATCATGGCCGCGGGAGCCGGGACGGGAGGCCCCGCTTCCGGCCCGGGCGTCGTGCGTGACCCGGCGGCGTCACAGCCAAGGAAGCGGCCCGGCCGAGAGGGCGGGGAGGGCACGCGGCGATCGGACGCGATGGCGGGAGGAGGCGGGAGTAGCGACGGCAGCGGGCGGGCGGCGGGCCGGCGGGCGTCCCGCAATGGCGGGCGGGCTCGGCGGGGGCGCCACCAGTCGGGGCTGGGAGGCCCCGCGGAGCGGAGCTCGGGGGAGGCACGGCTGGAGGAGGCAGTGAACCGCTGGGTGCTCAAGTTCTACTTCCACGAGGCGCTGCGGGCCTTTCGGGGTAGCCGGTACGGAGACTTCAGGCAGATCCGGGACATCATGCAGGGTGAGGGCCGGCCCGGGGGAAGGAGGCTGGGGCGCTGGGGAAGGGGGTCTAGAGGACTGGCTGTAGGGGCTGGGTCGCCGATCCAACGTTGTCTTTTTTCGCAGCTTTGCTTGTGAGGCCCTTGGGGAAGGAGCATACCGTGTCCCGGTTGCTGCGGGTTATGCAGTGCCTGTCGCGCATTGAAGAAGGGGAAAATTTAGGTATGGGCTATTTTTGTGTTCTCTTGATTTACTTACGTCGGATTTTGTTTTCAAACTTGCATCTGAAGGATTACGGGCTAAAGTGCGCTGGTTTCCATCTCAGTAGTCTTTTTCATTCTACCGATGGGTCTGTTCTCTGGCTCTAGTTTTCTCCGTTAAGGTTCTCTTGGCAGCTTTTCTGTGTTTTTTATTTTCGCCCACCTGTTAATTGATCACCCCAACTTTGTTGCGATCTAAATTGCATTATGTTGATATGGACGTCTTTTTTCCCGTGGTAGAGTGTTTTTCAGAGTAGGAGCACATTTTTTCCCCCCTGAATTGTACTCCAGCTGTTAAGCAAACTGTTGTCAGTTTCTGGCCACTCGTATCTGAGGATGTTGTATCTTGAATAGGAGAGGCAAATGCATGTGTTTAAAAATAATTTTTTGCTCGTCTTGAAAAGTATTAAAAGATGGTCACTTTAAATTCAGTGATTTGAATTTGGACTCTTGCAACATATGTGAGCTTGTAGCAAGTATGTCAACAAATTAAATGCAAATCTTACTATATTTGCATGTTCCTTTTCTGCAAGTGTATACATTTTTGGATATAACTTCCACTCTTTAGAAAAGAGCTTAAAGTGAAAACTGTGCTTTGTCCTAGATTGTTCCTTTGATATGGAAGCTGAGCTCACACCCCTGGAATCGGCTATCAATGTGTTGGAGATGATTAAAACGGAATTTACCCTGACAGAAGCAGTGATCGAATCCAGTAGAAAACTAGTCAAGGAGGCTGTAAGGCTCTATTTATTTCTTTTTTCTTTTAACCCAAATCAGGGGTGTTAGAGAATATAGTGTTTAGTCTTATTCTGTGTGGGGTAGAGGAAAACAAGGATGGAGAGAAAGAGCAAGCAAGCACACACACGCAGATGTTATCTCTTCAGGTGTCTCCTTTCCCACCCAGGCTTGGAAAGTAATGGTGGGTGCTCAGCTTTTGTGATCTTCCTTGTGGTGGTCTTCCTTGTGGCCCTGGCAGGAGGGGCCACGGTACACTGGAAGTGGGTTGGTATAGAAGGCTCTGACATTTTGGAGGTTATTGCACCAGTTGCGAGCACTGTGAAAGGGCTACAAGTAGCTCTGGCCTAGGTTTGGTCACCCTTGTTTATAATAAACCAAGGAGACTAGATGGGGCCTTGGGAAATGTGGGACTGACTTTGAGCTCATTCATGCAATTGTCTGCAGGAAGAGAGGCTTAGGGAACATTCCCTTTGAGCAGATAGATTAGAATCAGAGGTGCTGGGATAATGAGCCAGCTAGAAAAATAGTAATGGTAGAAGAATGGTAAAAGGCTGGCACAGGAAATGTTTTTTTGGTTTTTGTTTTTTTTTTAGACGGGGTCTCGCTCTGTTGCCTGGGCTAGAGTGCAGTGGTGTGATGATAGCTCACTGCATCTCAAACTCCTGGGCTTGTACCATCCTCCTACCTTAGCCTCCCAAGTAGCTGGGACTACAGGTGCGCACTACCCCAGCTGGCTAATTTTCCTATTTTTTGTAGAGACGGGTTTTATTCTTGCTCAGGCTGGTCTCGAACTTCTGGCCTCAAGCAATCCTCCTGCCTTAGCTGCCCAAAATGCTAGGATTACAGGTGTGAGCCATGGCACCCAGCCCAGAAAGTGTTCTTGAAATTAAGTATTCAAGAAATTAGGCTGGGCGTGGTGGCTCATGCCTGTAATCGTAGCATCTGGGAGGCCGAGGCAGAAGGATCACTAGAGCTCTGGAGTTCGAGACCAACCTGAGCAAGAGTGAGACCCCCTGTCTCTACTAAAAAAAAAAAATTAGAAATTAGCTGGGCAACTAAAAGTAGAAAAAATTAGCTGGGCGTGGTGGCACTCACATGTAGTCCCCGCTACTCAGGAGGTTGAGGCAGCAGGATCACTTCAGCCGAGGAGTTTGAGGTTGCTGTGAGCTAAGCTGACGCCACGGCACTCTAGCCTGAGCAACAGAGAAAGACTCTATCTTAAGGAAAAAAAAAGAAATTAAGTGTTCTTGAAATTAGTGGAGTGTTTAGGAATTTGGGGCTATCACTTTGTCATGGCTCAGGTAGCTTCAAGTAGTGGAACTTTTTTGAGACAGAGTCTCGCTCTGTCGCCCAGGGTTGCAACCTCAATCCCCAGGCTCAAGCGATTCTCCTGCCTCAGCCTCCCAAGGAGCTGGGACTACAGGCGCATACCACCATGCCCAGCTAGTTTTTCTAATTTTTTGTAAAAAGGGGGTCTTGCTCTTGCTCAGGCTGATCTTGAACTCCTGACCTCCAGAGATCCTCCCCTGTCGGCCTCCCAGAGAGCAAGGATTACAGGCATGAGCCACCACACCTGCTTGGCCTGGAACTTATTTTTATTTAAAGCATAGAATAGGCTGCGGGAACCAGTTAGAAACAGATTTTTCTACTCCAAAAACCAAGGCTGGGGGTGTGGAATCAGAATGCAAAGGTGGTCATTGAAGAATAAGTCAACATTGCCCTGGTGGTGGAAAATAAGGAAAGCTATTCAGAAGAGAAAAGAACACCCCTAAAAGGATAGGATCCCAGAGGTGGAAGTAGGGTGGAGAGCGAAAACCTTGCTTAGCAAGGAAGACCTTCTGTCTCTTGGCTGTGTAGGAGGTACTCAGGTACCCTGTTAAAAAACAACAAATATGCAGGAGGTGCAGATATTTTTTCACTTAAGGACCTTGCGCAGGAACCACTATTGGTCTTACAAAGAATACTAGATAATATTCAATTCCAAGAACACATCTTTAGTATAGGTAAGTCAGGTTTGTGTTGGTGGGTGGGTGGGGAAATGCCAGAAAAGACATTAGCAAGGGAGGAGAAATCCATGCCTACTTTCGGAACAGCTGAGGAGCTTTTGAATGGGTACCAGTTCAGAGTAATTCATGTAACTCCCGCTAAGTATAGATGGAGTATTCCTTATCCAAAATGCTTAGGACCACAAGAGTTTCAGATTTTGGATTTTGGAATATTTGCATTAAACTTAGGTTGAACATCCCTAATCCAAAATTCAAAATGCTCCAATGAGCCTTTTCTCTGAGTGTCATATTGGTACTCAAAAATTTTTGGATTTTAGAGCATTCTGAATTTTGGATTTTCAGATTTGGGATGCTCAACCTGTAGCTGATTGAGGAATGCAGCTCCTTCAGAGCACAAGGACTATAGATTTGCCACGTGGCTCCTCTTCTGGAAGAGCATTTGTGGTCTTTCATCTTTCAGCTGCATACATGTTATTTTATTATTATTTAAACTCATAGATGGGGGACTTCTTTAGGAAAATCTGTTAGAAAAATCTAAACTTCCTTAAAATCATCAACCATTTTCTTGATTCCCTTCTGCTTTTCCATTCTCCACCAGTTACCAGATCTCTTGTTATACTTACTGTATCACTGTTACCACAGTGTAACAAATTACTCCAAGACTTAGCAACTTTTTTTTTTTTTTTTTTTGACAGAGTCTCAGTCTGTTGCCTGGGCTAGAGTGCCGTGGCGTCAGACCAGCTCACAGCAACCTCAAACTCCTGGGCTCAAGCAATCCTCCTGCCTCAGCCTCCCCGAGTAGCTGGGACTACAGGCATGCGCCACCATGCCTGGCTAATTTTTTCTATATATTGTTAGTTGTCCAGCTAATTTCTTTCTATTTTTAGTAGAGATGGGGTCTCGCTCTTGCTCAGGCTGGTCTCGAACTCCTGAGCTCAAATGCTCTGCCCACCTCGGCCTCCCAGAGTGCTAGGATTACAGGCGTGAGCCACCGCACCCTCGCGCCCGGCCTATTCTTTTTTTTTTTTTTTTTTTTTTTAATTGAAATATGAAGGGGGGAGTGAAGAGGAGAGTTCAGTTTCTTTTTTTTTTTTTTTTTTTGAGACAGTCTCACTGTGTCGCCCTGGGTAGAGTGCCGTGGCATCAGCCTAGCTTACAGCAACCTTAAACTCCTGGGCTTAAGCAATCCTCCTGCCTCCACCTCCCAAGCAGCTGGGACTACAGGCATATGCCACAACGCCTGGCTAATTTTTCTATTTTTAGTAGAAACGAGGTCTCTCTCTCGCTCAGGCTGGTCTCGAACTGAGCTCAAGCAATTCTCCCACTTGGCCTCCCAGAGTGCTAGGATTACAGGTGTGAGCCACTGCTCCCGGCCAGGGCTCACTTTCTTACTGGCTGTTGGCTGGCTGCTTCAGCTCCTCGCCTCTCCACAGATAGGGCTGCTCACAACATGGCAGCTGCTTCTCCTAGGGCAAGTCATCCGAGAGAGCAAGAACCTAAGGCAGAAGCTATTGTCTTTTATAACTTAATCTTGGAAGCATCACTTCTGCCATGTGCTGTTGGTCACACAGGCCAGATCAACTCTGGTAGAGTGTAAATGGGCCTGTGTAAGAGGTGAGGTGCGCTGGAGACTATCTTTGAGGCTGGCAACCGCACTTACTTGCTCTCGTAGTTATTAAATGATATTATATCATTTGTCTCTTTAATCTGCATTTTTAAGTTTCTCATTTAGAGTCATAGAATCTGTTAATGGCCATCTTTTAGGAAAATACCATGGGATGCCTGGGTTCAATGAGCCTTTTTGATGCGTTTAAGGTTTATAAACTGTCACAATTCATTTAAAAGTATATTAACTTTTTAAAAACGTTTTTCAAGTAAGTTATTTAAATGAGAACTTTGCAACATACGGTATCAGGATTACTGAGATGGTCCATGATGTGAAAACCGTTTTCATAACAATACCAACACATTTGACTTTTTCAGTGCATTGACATTTTTATTGATGGTGCAAAAGCCGTTTTGGGTAAAAGTGCATGATCAAGACGGTGGTAAATTGTACTAGTAATCGTATTCTTCATTTCCAGATGCAATTTTTTAAAAGCTGCCAGTTTCAGGTTGGGTGCAGTGGTTCACGCCTGTAATCCCAGCACTTTGGGAGGCCAAGGTGGATCGATTGAGGCCAGGAATTTGAGACTGGCCTGAGCAACATAGCAAAACCTGTCTCCACAAAAAATACAAAAATTAGCCAGGCATGGTGGTATGTGCCTGTAGTCTTAGCTACTTGGGAAGGTGAGGCAGGTGGGTTGCTTGAATCCTGGATTTTAATGTTGCAGTGAGCTATTATGATGCCGCCACTGTACTCTAGCTCCGGCAACAGAGTGAGAGCCTGTCTCAGGAAAGGAAAAAAAAAAAAAACTGCTAGTTTCGATTAAAAATGTCTTTGATCACGAAATAAACATATTAATTTTATTAAATCTAGTATTTTGTGTGATGAAATAGGGAGTATGCCTAAGATATTTCTGCTACATGAAGGTGATTATCTTCAGGAAAAGCACTTGTGTGATTGAGTTGCATGCTGTACTGGCTGCTTTTTTAATGGAACACTGTTTTTTCCTGAAAGAAAAACTGACAAACTGGATATTCAGACTTGGCTATTTGACAGTCATATTCTTGAGAATGAGCAAAATGAACCTGTCACTTAAAACAGTTGACAGAATTTTTTTTTACCAGTGATAAGATTCCAGCTTTCAAATGAAAATTAGAATTTTGGAAAACTTGAATTCATGTGCTTGATGGCTTCCCAATACTTACAGTTTTCTGAGGATTGGTGAAATTAACAGCTGAGATTTTAAAAATATTTTTAATTAATAAGTCAACATTTGGAAGATCTACATAACTCAGTGAACAAATATTTTTCAGATGATCACTGCATGATGTTACAAAATCATTCATGGACAAAAGATCCATTTAAAGTGCAAGATAGACTGATGGAGTTTAATGTGAGAGATTGAGAAAAGTTTACTTGTTAAAGTTTGATGTAGAATCAAGAATATTCACTGTTTCCTGAAAAGGCTATTAAAATACTCCTCCATTTTCCAACTTTACATCAGTATAAAGCTAGATTTTTAAATATACCTCAACCAAAACAACATATCACAACAGATTGAATGCAGAAGTAGTTATGAGAATCTAGCTGTCTTCTCTATTAAACCAGATATTAAAGAGATTTGCAAAATGTAAAACAATGCCACTCTTCTCATTAAAATTTTGTCTTGGAAAGTATAGTAACTTTTCATAATGATATTTATGTTAATCTGTGATGTGTTTATTTTTTAATGAATTAATATCTTTAAATTTTCTCAGTTTTATATTTCTAATACAGTGAATATAAACAGATATAACCTTCATAAACAAAAGATCTTTGGGGTCTTCATTAACATTTCAAAGTAGTCTAAAAGAATCCTGAGACCAAAAAGTTTGAACCTGCTTCTGCAAGCTGTTAATAATGTTGAGACTACATTAGTTTTTTCTGCATAACTGAAAGAAAGATTCCTCGGTTAGATTTCTTTGGAGACCAACATGTATGGCATGTTCTTGGAGAAGCATTTGTTGCTTTTTGCTGTGCAGCATTCTCCCCTGCACCTTTGGTAGTAGAACCTTGAGTATTTTGGGAGGCCTTACCCCATTTGAGGTGCTGACACATCATACACACTCACTTAGGACTAAATTTTGAAACAAAAAAACTTTGTTGAGGCTTTTTAAACATTGCTGCTTCCCAGAACAGCCTCCTTTCTTTTTATATCTGCTGCTTTAACCTTTCTTCAGTTCTGTGAGTTTTGGTTTTCTTTTCCTTTATTAAAATATGCTTTCTGACATTTCTTCCCAACATAAACCTATCTCATTTAGTTTGAAAATCTGTGCTTGGAATTTCCTTTTTGTTTAAATTAGCCAGAGAGCATTGATATACTGCTTATGCCCTAAACTCTTAACATATATGTAAGAGAAGAAATTATAGTTATTTCTGAGAACTGCCAAGTGATAAAGCAATGATTCATCTCTTTGAGATTTTTTTCTGCAGGATATTAATACATAGTTTTAAAAGATAAGCACATAGCACAACCTTTGAAGCAGACTTTTAACTTCAATTCTTGTTTCAGAAATTTGATATGGTAGGACCTGTGTTCCAATTCTGGGAAAGATAGAGTAAACAAATTCTCTTCTGTGTTTCCCTCTTAATGCAACTATGAGTCTTGGACAGAATGCATGGAGCAGCTATCTGAGGATTCTCTCTGGTATTAGGCAGATGGGAAAGAAGACTAGAATCTGAAGTTCCACCAAATCATTGATGAATAGTTTACCATTTTTTCCTCCTCTGGTATCACGTAGCTTGGACTCAACAGGCAGCCTGAACCCTGGAAGTGCACTCTAGGTGTGAACAGAAAGAGCTGCAAAAGAAGCCTTTTCTTTCTGGTCTGAGGAGAAAGGAAGGATCTCCTAAGGGTCAGAGATGGTAGGAGAAATGCTAGGTTTGTTTTTCTTTTTTCCCTTCTCTCTTGCCCTGGCCCCCAAACAGTACTATCCTGATGGCAGCAGTGGCCAAGCAGTGACAGTGACAACAGAGCTATTTGGGAGGCTGAGGCAGGAGGATCATTTGAGTCCAGCTTGGGCAACCTAGTGAGACCCTGTCTCTTTAAAAAAAAAAATTAAACTAGCATATTTAATGGATATTTAATGGTGAAACAGAATGCTTTGTCCCTAACATCCACAATAAGGCAAAGTTGTCCATTCTCACCAGTTGTATTCAGTATCATACTGGAAGGCCTAGCCAGTGCAAAAAGGCAAGGGTTAAAAAAGCATACAGACTGGAAAGGAAAGAATAAAATTGTCTCTATTTGCAGATGACATGACTGTAGAAAATCCCCTGATATATACAAAAAAAAGCTCCTATAATTAGCAAGGTTATGGGATACAAAATCAACACAAAAATTCATATTTCTACATGTGAACAATTTGAAATGAAATTACCAAAATAATGCCATTTATAGTAGCTCTAATAAAGAAAGGAAAAGAAGTAGACATAAGTTTAGGAAGATGTGCAGGATCTGTATGTGGAAAAATACAAAATGCTGATGAAAGAAATCAAGACCTAATGGAAAGAGATACCGTGTTCATGGATTGGAAGACTTAATATGTCAGTTATCCCCAATTGATCTATAGAATTAATATAATTCCAATCACAATCTTAGCAGTATTTTCTGTAGATTCAGACTAGCTGATTCTAAAATTTATATGGAAAGGTAAAGGAACTGGAATATCCAAAACATTTTTGTGAAAGAAAAAGTTGGAGGAGTCATACTAGCCAATTTTAAGAATGACTAGAAAGTTACAGTACTCGTGACTGTCGCACTATAGCTTAATGAAATGGGAGAGTGCATCCAGAAACAGACCCACACAAATATGACTGATTTTTGACATTCAAAAATAGGAAAAGCTATTTAATAGAAAAAGGGTAGTCTTTTCAATGTTGTTGGAATAATTGAATGTCCACATGCAAAAAAAAATGAACTTTGATGTTAAACTTATACCTTGTACAAAAATTAACTCAAAATGGATCATAATCTAAATGTAAAATGTGAAACCATGAAACTTTTAGAAAAAAACATGAAAGAAAATCTTCATGTCCTGGAGTTAGGCATAAAGTTCTTAGCTATGACACCAAAAACAGGATCTGTAAGGGGAAAAATTGATAAATTGAACTTGATCAAAATTTTAAACTTTTTCTCTCAGTTAAACACTGAATAGAATGAAAAGGCAAGCCACAGATTGGGAGAAAATATTTACAAATCATGTATCTGAAAAGGACTTATATCCATAATATATGAAGAACTAAAAAAAAAAAAAGAAGCCTATACAACCATTTTTTTTTTTGAGACAGAGTCTCACTCTGTTTCCCGGGCTAGAGTGCCATAGTGTCAGCCTAGCTCACAGCAAGCTCAAACTCCTGGGCTTAAGCAATCCTGCCTGAGCCTCCTGAGTGGCTGGGTCTATAGGCGTGCACCACCATGACTGGCTAATTTTTTCTATATATATTTTTGGTTGTCCAGCTAATTTTTTTTTATTTTTTTAGTAGAGATGGGGTCTTGCTCTTGCTCAGGCTGGCAATTCTGTCTTTTAAATGGGCAAAAGGCTCATCAAAAAGAATATAGATGGCAAAAAGTCAGATGAAAAGATGTTTAACATCATTTAGCCGTTAAGATACAAGTTAAAACCACAACGAACAGTAGTACCTACCAGTTAGAATGGCTAAACTTTAAAAAAATACTAACAATAAAAAGTGCTAGTTGTGTATTTCAAAATATCATGTCATACACAATAAATATATACAATTTTTATTTGTCAACTTTAAAAAAATGTGCCAGTGCTCAAACATTGCTCATGGGAATGAAGAATGGTACAGCTACTCCAAAAAACAGTTTGGCTGTTTCTTAGAAAGTTAAACATACTTCCCATATGACCCAGCAATCCCAGTGCTTGGATATTTACCTCAGAGAAATGAAAAGTTATATTCGCACCATGGATGTTCTGGCATTTGAATTTATAATGACCAAACATTGCAAACAACGCAAAAGTCCTTCAGTGGATAAACTATAGTACATCCATACAATGGGATATACGGCTCAGCAATAAGAACAAGTGAACGATTGGTAGTGTAACGTGGATAGACCTCAGAGGCATTATACTGAGTGAAAGAAGCCAGTCTTAAGGCTACATCCTTTAAAAAAAAAAAAAAAACAGGTGCTACATGCTGTGTAAATCTATTTATTTGGCATTCTGGAAGAGACAAAACAGCAAAAAGATCAGTGGTGGTCAGAGGTTAGGGACAGAAGGAGGGTATGACTACAGAGCAGCAGCCCAAGGGAGGTTTTTGGATCCTCGTTGTGATGGATGATGCCAGAGTCTAAAATTTCAAAATGTGTTAAAATTTAGAACCGTACACCCCCGCCCCCCCAGGAAATTTTACTATATGCAAGTTAAATAAAAATTTAAAACATAATAGGACCTACAGGATTTGTAAAAAGTAAAAACTTTGTATTTAAGAAAGCGAATATAGTCTTAGTTTAAGGTTTTGTTTGTTTGTTTTTTTTGGCTGAAAATGATGTATAAGTGGATATGGGTCATCTGAGTAAAAAGACTTGTTTTGTACCTTCTCTGGGCAGCAAGTTGTGCCTGCTTATTCAAGAGCATTTGACACCAGTTTCCTTGTTCCTTGCGTGGCTGTGCTCAGCATGCTGAGGACAGAATCACCAGAGACTAGCACTTAATGGATTCCCTTGCTGTTCCTCCCTCCCTTGGTCTGTATTTCCGTACATTCGTCCCTGTGAAGACTGAAAATATCTGTGGACAAATTTTGCTTCCTTTTTTGTGTATGGTAGTCTTTTAAAAAATGTGTCTCTCTCTGAGGCAGGATTTAAAGTAGCTACTTTATTGTATAATGTAACTCTGAATGCTCCCAGGTTTCTACTGGCGTTTCTTATTTTTTTAAATGTTCATGTTTGCTCAAATCTCCTTTTAAATTTTCAGTCACCATTATTTTTCCTATACATATGTTCTCTTGGAGTTTCTTTACAGAAGGACTCTTCTTTTTTCTGTGGGTTGTAAGACCTTATCCTACCCACCTGGAACTTTGTCCTTTTTCTTTGTTGCTCATGGCTGATCTGGGTTTGTAATTCCCTACATACTTACTAACTAAAGTTGCTAGCTGGGGTTTGTGGCAGTAAGAGGCTTGTCTTTTCATTCACCTACAAAACGGGCCTCAGGCCTTTACTGAATGGAACTAGCAGAACTCGACAGTCAGCAAACTGCTTGGTTTTCTTTTTTCCCCCCTACAGTATATCCTCCCTCCATCATCCCCCCCAGCCCTTTACATCAAAGCTTTTGCATCCATAAAGAAGAGAACCAGTTGTTCTGGGACCTAAAATTATAGGGAACTAGAATGGCTCCTGTCCATTTTGTCTTTCCTTAGGAGGTGCTATTCAAATTGATCAGATGGTCTGTAATCCAGGGGATCTGATTTTGCTCTATCAGCCATTTAAAAAACAATCCATTGTAATGTTGCAAAGCTACTACCTTTATAAGCTGAAAGAGACAGAGTACAGTTGTTCACACACTTGAACAATAATTGTTAGTTTTTGAGTACAGGAATTTGATATAATATGAAACAGTTATTTTGATATTTGATACTCTGATTACACTTGTCATTACTAAAAGTAAAAGGTTTCCCCCTCCCCGTTTTTTTAGGCTGTTATTATTTGTATCAAAAACAAAGAGTTTGAAAAGGCTTCAAAAATTTTGAAAAAACATATGTCCAAGGACCCCGCAACTCAGGTAAATTTTATTTATTTTTGCTTCCATGACTTAAATCCATCTCGTTGCTTTTTGTGGGGAAATAGGGAAAGGGTTCTTTGTCAGGAATATTATCTAAATAATCACCTTTAAACACACAACACCTGTAGCATTGTCATCTTTTATATCAAAGATAACTCACTGTAAGATTGGATTTTCAAACTGTATTTTTCATTACAGAAATTTACATTAATCATTCACTTGCCTCATTTCTATCTGGGTTATGACAGAACATTTATTTAAGCAATCAGCACCAGGTATTAAGCTGACAAATTTGTAACACTCCTGACTTTGTTCACATAAGTGCTGATCCTGGAAGACTTGAGGAGACGGCTTTGGTGAGGATTTAACACCTCTATTTCCTGGTGCCAAAAGCTCTATTGGTCCCCTGCTCTTGTTTTTTCTTCTTTATAAATTTAAATTTTATTATTTGAAAAGGTAATATGCATGCATAATATAAAATCCAAAAGGTATGACCAAAGAGCTTAGTGAAAAATTCTCTCATATCTATCCTCAGCCATCTAATTCCCTTCAGAGGGACCAGTGTTCTTTTTTTCTTCTTTCAGAGATAACTCTGTGCATATGCCCGCAAGTGTGTGTGTGTGTGTGTGTGTGTGTGTGTGTGTTTGCATGGACACACATACAGCAATTTTTCCTCTTCTTCCCATACACGTATGTGATAGCATATTCTACACGTTAATTTGAACATTTTTAGAAATTGCTTTTTTCATTTGACAATATATCTTGGAGCTCATTCTATGTTAGCACATAAGGAACTTCTTTCTCTTTTTTATAGCTACATATAGTAACCCACTGTGGCTGAACCACAATTTACTAACCAGTGTTTGTGTTGCGTTTTCCTTCCCATATGTGTACCAGTGACTTTCTTTAACAGTGTTGCAAAAGTCCTGATAGTGTTAGGTCTCAATTCATCGTCATTGAATTTTTACTGGAGTTTTCTTGTGTTGCAAATATTGATTCTTTGTGTAGAAGCTGAGAAATGATCTCCTGAATATCATCCGAGAGAAGAACTTGGCCCACCCTGTCATCCAGAACTTTTCCTATGAGACCTTCCAGCAGAAGATGCTGCGCTTCCTGGAGAGCCACCTGGATGATGCAGAGCCCTACCTCCTCACGGTGTGCCTTGGCCTTTCTTCTCTTCCCGTAACTGTGATCTGCCCTTGAGGATGTGCAGGGAATTAGAAAATTAGAAATGAAAAGAGTTAATGTGTGAAAAAGACATTGAATCATATGCACTGTCCTCCTTAAATGCCACAGAAATTTGAAAGCATGGAGACCAGCAGAGGCAAATGGAACACACCTGGTCTCTCTTACCTGCCTTTGTTGTTTTTTTTTTTTTTTTTGAGACAGAGTCTCGCTCTGTTGCCCGGGCTAGAGTGCCATGGTGTCAGCCTAGCTCACAGCAACCTCCAACTCCTGGGCTCAAGCGATCCTCCTGCCACAGCCTCCCGAGTAGCTGGGACTACAGGCATGCGCCACGATGGCCGGCTAATTTTTTTCTATATATTTTTAGTTGTCCAGCTAATTTCTTTTTATTTTTTTAGTAGAGACAGGGTCTTGCTCTTGCTCAGGCTGGTCTACAAGTCCTGAGCTCAAATGATCCTCCCGCCTCGGCCTCCCAAATTAGGAAATTGGACTTTTATACATGACCCAAAGGTGTACTTGGCAGTCAGAAACTGATTTAGGACCGAGATGGGAAAGATGAAGATGAAAGAGGAAATGTGGAATAAAATCATGTAATTATTTGGTGACCAAAAAATTAAAGAGTTCTTGCAATGTCAAGGTGGTTAGTGCCACTGAAATTGAATTATCCTCTAATGTAGAAAACTGTGAGCGAGGTGGCTTACACCTATAATCCTACCACTTTGGGAGGCTGAGGCGGGAGGGTTGATTGCTTGAGGCCAGGAGTTTGAGACCAGCCTGAGCAAGAGTGAGACCCTATCTCTACAAAAAGTAGAAAAATCAGTTGGACGTGGTAGCGTGTACCTGTAGTCCCAGCTACTTAGGCAGCTGAAGCAGGAGGATTGCTTGAGCCCGAGAGTTGTTTTTTTTTTTTTTTCCTCTGAGACAGTCTCACTCTGTTGCCAGGGCTAGAGTGCAGTGGTGTCCTTAAACAGGAGTTTGAGGTTGCAGTGAGCTATGATTGACACCACAGCATTCTATCCTGGTGACAGAGGGAGACCTTGTCTCAAAAAAAAAAAAAAAGAAGAAGAAAAAACTATCAGCCATTTTTGGAGGTATTATTATTTTTTGAGGAAGTACAGAAAAAATTTGAGATAATTCTTGTAAGGTCTCTCTCGTTTTATGTCCTCCATTTTATGCTAGATTGGATTTGTAAGTGAATGTTGGCATAGTGAATATGTTCATGGTGAAAAAATCAGAGAATTAATGAAACTGTGGCTTTCTTTTCCTGGTGACATCCTTCCTTTCCCAGATGGCCAAAAAGGCTTTGAAATCTGAGTCAGCAGCTTCCAGTACAGTGAAGGAAGATAAACAGCCAACACCAGCACCTGTGGAAAAGCCACCCAGAGAACCTGCAAGGTCAGAGGATGCTCTTTTGTGATCTTGGGTAAAACACTGGGTGGTTGTTGGAAGCATCGTCTGCTTCTTAGAGCAGAAGCAGTTCCTCTGGGCGATTTGACCTGCTAACGTGTTACTAAGTTACCTGGACAAGGCACTGTGAGAAATAGAGGGCACACTCTGGGAAAATGAATATAGTGAAGATGGGGTGTCTGGGATCCCTGATAGGACTTCCCGACTGGCTATTCCTCAAAGGTTCTTTCTCCATTTCTCTCTCCCTGCCTCGCCTCTATCTATCTACTCAGTACTTCCTGTGGATACATAATCTTTTAATGTACTCAGGAAGCAGCTTTCAGATCTGTGAGTTGAACCCCAAAACAAGTTGCTGAGACAGGGGTCACAAGTTTAGATACCTTTGAGGGCCTGGTAGGAAATATAAAGGAGTAAAGTGGGCCCGGGATAAGACAGTCACAAGCATGGGGCTGTGAGCCAGAGGGCACGCGTTTCAGCTTCTCGTGATTTTTGATCCATGGGAATTTCCAAGGATGCCCAAATTTCGGTTAATATTTTTGTGTGAGGCATCCTAGTTTTTTGTGAGATTTCCCAACCTTTGAATGTGGGTAGTCTATTTTTGAAAAAAATAAAACTTCACATGGGTTAGGCAACAAGACACATCTGCCAGCTGGGTTTGGCCTGCAGGCCGCCCGTTTGCCCCTCTCCTAAGTTTTTACTTAAAGCGTGTTCACTGTTCCAAATGACACACGAAGTGTATTTTTTAAAGGTGGTTCCTCATTGTTCCAAGAGTGGATGGCATGCTTTTTATTCTGAGAATTCTCAAGATCCTGTTCATAAGTGTGCTGTAGGAGAAAGGGGCAAAGTGGAGACCAGTATGTTACTTCTCTCACATGAGGGGTGGACTGGGCAGCTGGAAGATGATTATAGATTTCAAGGTGAGATTGCTGGATTATCAGTTGGTTGCTCAGGTGGACTTGGAATTGTTAGCCACCATTCAGAGTTCTTACGTAATGGAAGGCATTGCTTTAGTCCATACAAACTAAAAGGGTTAGATAGCACACGGGCTAATGAAGTCTCTGGAGGGAGTATCATTGGCCATAGTTCCTTTAAGATTCTCTTACTTGGAACTCCATGTTGCAACTTGTGTTTATACTCATTATAGAGGCTTTTATAAAAAAGGTGGTGTCAAGCCAGCCTCTCTCTCTCTTTTTTTTTTTTTCCCCCTTTTCTTTCCTTTTGTTTTGTTTTGAAACAGAGTCTCGTTCTGTCGCCTGGGCTAGAGTGCCGTGGCGTCAGCCTAGCTCACAGCAACCTCAAACTCCTAGGCTTAAGCGTTCCTACTACCTCAGCCTCCCGAGTAGCTGGGACTACAGGCATGTGTCACCATGCCCAGCTTATTTTTTCTATATATATTTTTAGTTGTCCAGATAACTTCTTTCTATTTTTAGTAGAGACAGGGTCTCTCTCTTGCTCAGGCTGGTGTTTTCTTTTCTTTTGAGGCAAACTTTTGCTGTGTTGCCCAGGCTGATCTTGAACTCCTGGGCTCAGGTGGTGCTCCTGTGACAGCCTCCTGGGTAGCTGGGATTACAGGCATATGCCGCTGTGCCTGGCTTCTCTTTTTTTTTTTAATGGAAAGTTCTTAGCTTGGGGAGTCCTCTGTCTAATTTGAAACTTCAAACTTCAAAAAAATTGTGGCTATTTGGATGAGTACCAACAATAGTAAAACCTATTTGCTTTATTTGCAGGCAGCTACGGAATACTCCAACCACCATTGGAATTACCGCTCTGAAGGCAGCTTTCAAGACTCTGTCTGGTGCACAGGATTCTGAGGCAGCCTTCGCAAAACTGGACCAGAAAGATCTGGTACTTCCTAGTCAAGCGCCTATACCATCATCAGCCCTCAAAAACAAAAGACTGAGAAAAGATGAAAACGAAAGTTCAGCCCCTGCTGAGGGTGAGGGTGGCTCAGAACTGCAGCCCAAGAACAAGCGCATGACAATAAGCAGATTGGTTTTGGAGGAGGACAGCCAGAGTACTGAGCCGAGCCCAGGCCTCAACTCCTCTCCGGAGGTCGTTCCAGCGTCACCACCGAAGCCCACCGTTCTCAACCAACCCCTACCAGGGGAGAAGAATCCCAAGTATGAAGACCTTCTTTGTAGAAATTTTGGGGCTGGTTGGTGGTCCTGGTTGGGCCTGGTATTACTTCCATGAATGAAATAACTTGCGCTGAGTTATTCACCACCAAGGCTTGGACTGCTAGAATGTGACTCAGGAGCGGGGAGTGACGACATAGCCTCCCCTGCCAGTTCTGAAGCCCTACGCTTGGGCGTCCAAGCATTGCGCTAGGGCACGAGTGAGGATGGAAAGGTTTCAGAGCCTCCTGCTCATCGCTGCTTTCGTTTTTAGCCAACATCCAAGTGTCTTGACTACTAAATATTACTCTAGCTGCGAAAAGAAGTTTGTTTGAATTGGGCCATAATATCCTTTGATCCTTAAACGAGACTGATGAATATTTATAGTTTTGTACCTTTTATGAGCATGTGAGACTTGGCATGGTTACTTATTGACTTCCCATATTCTGCTAGGTACAGTGGGACAGTGCTTAGGGTACTTTAATTTTGCCCTCACATCATGGCTCCCACCCTGGCCTTTGCTACCCTCTGTGCCCTGTTGTGGATCCTCCCTCCAGGCAAACTGGTCTGCTTGCTCTCCCTGGAACACACTGCGTTTGTTTCTACTACTGTACTTTTCCTTTCTCTCATTCCCCACAGTGGACTCTCATCCCTCCATCGTTGCTTGTCCCGATCCCATTCGTCCTTCAAAGGGAAGGGAAGCTGTTGTTGATTAAGTGCTTTCATGTATTATCTTACTGAATCTCTACAGTCCTCACTCTGTGAGGGGGTATATTAGCCCCATTGTATACATAAGGAGGGCTCAGAAAAGTTATTAGCTTGCCTGAAGTGACAGAGTTGAAAGTGGCACAGTTGGGCTCTGGGATTTGTAATCCAAGTCAGTCTTGACACAAAAGCCCATGGCCTATTTACCGTGTACACCACGTTGCCTCTCAAAATTCTCCCTCCATGGACTCTTCCCTGGTCACCCCTGCTGTAAGTGATCCACCTCACTGATCTCCCAAGGCCGTCTCTACCACTGCTCTATGTTGTATTATTTGGGGACCTATGCCCTGGCATGCATTGTACCAGGTGCCCCAAAGGGCTGTGGTGTCCGATAAGTGATGTATACTTAGGCACAAATATGCACTTTGAGCACCACTACTTGCATTTGGAAGTGAGTCATTGGCTGGCAGGTGGGCATAGCTGATGGGCAGCAGATGCAGCCCCGCACACATTATTCTCATTTGATGCATGATCTCACTGACCCCTCAAAGCGTTCCTGTGAAGTGTAGGTATGGCTCCCATGGACAGTTGAGGAAATGGAAAGAGTGCGGGATTACAGTGGTTTTGTAAGAGGGAGGATTTGTGAGGGTGTCAGACAGACCCACCTCTCTCGTATGTCAGGGGTATGAAGTATGATGGGTCCTCTAAAGCAGGGGTTGGCAAATTATGGCCCTTGGGCCAAATCCGCCTACTGCCTGTTTTTGTGAATAAAGATTTGTCGGAACACATCACACCCATCATTTATGTATACTGTAGGGCAGCTTTTGGTGCAATGACAATGAATTGAGTAGTTGTGACAGAGACAGTAATGCTTGCAAAGCTGAAAATACTGTTTGGCCCTTTACAGAAAAAAGGGGTCCATTGATCCCTGCTCTACAGGAAGTATGTGTGAGGTGTCCTGGGAGCTCATGGGAAGAAGAGCTGAGCCTGCTCAGCAAAGTTTTAGGTGGAGCAAACCTGTAGAGGAGCAAACCTTGAGCTGACCTTGAAGGATGAGTAGGAAGTCATCAGGCATATTGGAGGGTGGGAGCTTCTAGGCAGTGAGAACTCCTTACATACAGGCACGAGAAAGCCTGGTATGTTCCAGAAAGTTCCATGTAGTCTCTATGGTAGAATACAACGCACAAGAGAGAAGGAAGGGAGAAGAGTCTGAATGGGTAGATGGGCTAGATCTTGAGAGTTTGTATTCGTCTCTCAGGCAGAGGTTCTCAAACTGGGCTTCATGACACAGTTAGCTGTGGAGTATTCAAAAAGTACACACTCCCAGGCTCCTAACTACGGAGTTAGAAGAGGCCGGAGAATGCGCTGTAATCTGCTTTTCTAACTATGCCCCAGATAATTCTAAGACAACTCACAGGAAGGCATGATGAGACACCACTGAGGGCTTCTGCACAGGCACTGAGGGAAGGAGGGGCTGGAGACTGCTGCCAGGGGAGTGGGGGGGGAGAAGGCAGGGTAAGAGGCTGTCGCCTGGAGGGCAGGGCCACAACCCTGCCTTTTTATATCTCCCACGGAACCTTGCACATGGCAAGTACTTTCCAGGTATTTATCAACCAAATACAGATTCTTAGTTCTTGCATTTTAAGGGGTGACACCCAAAACTTCTGTAAAAGGCCAGCAGAGGGCTAATATTTTAGGCATTGTGGGCCATATAAATTCTCTGTCATACATTCTCTTTTTTTGTTGTTTTTTTCTTACAATTCTTTAAAAATGTAAAAACGTTCTTAGCCCAAGCTGCCTGGTACAGAAACCAGCAGCCACAGACTGGTCTGCCGACCCTCAATAGACCGTTGCTCTGCACAAGTTCTAACTTCATCAGTGAGGAGCACAAGGACCAGAAGTGGCCTGACTTGCCCGGCACCAGTCAGCCACCGGACAGTTAGGAAGAGGACCCAGATCTTAGCCCCTTCCACATGAGAAGTCGGGAGAGGTAGTCAATGTGACAATTATGTGAAAGATTTCATAGGCCCCATAAAATAACTGCCAAAACATTTGTACAGGTAAATAATGCTGAGCGTTCAGACGAGGGGAAGGTTACTAAAGTGACCTGCAACACTGCAGGAAAAGTGGACAGCTACTCAGGGAAAATGCTGGGCCGGCAGGGCACTGAGGCTCAAATCCATTTATCTGCGCACTGAGGTAAAGCAGATAGAAAAACTCCATCTGACTTTGATTTATAAATAGTAATTAACACAGTAATATCCTAACAAGGAGAAACCTCATGTAGTTTTTTTCCGCCTTGTCTCAAGCAAATTACTCTCAAATAACATTTTAGGGGATATGATCCAATCCAAAAACAAGGGAAAGGAAATAGTCCACCATTTGTCTCAGCCACTTGGTTAGGTAATTTCATAGAAAACTGATGGAACCCAAGGAATTTGTTCAAGCCTGTGTATTTATTAATCAAATTGCTTTCATGATTTATTTGCAAAATGCCTAGACAGCGTTAACAATAAGTTTCTCTTTCATGATAGGGAGACAGAATTTTGTTTCTACTCTCTTGGTCAACTTTTGCAGGTCATTTTGATCTACGTAAATTCTTTAAAACTCTTAATTCAGATATTTTACATGTTTTGTAAAAGATGTTGTAATTCTGAGGTCAGCTTTGTGCTGTGCTGTGTTCCCAGGGCAGTTATATTATTAATCACATAAACACAGTTAAAGTTGATTAGGAGAGATGGGCTATAATTCTCATTTAATAATTTGATTTTACATTATTTTTCAAATTTGGGGCTTTTTTTTTGGCTATAGTCAAGTGCTTAACATTTCATGTTCACAGGAAAGATTTCTTGGTTATTACTCTAATCTTTGATGGTATAATTCCTTTGTGACTCCTTGATAATCCCAGTATTAGTTGAGCTGATATATCTCCAGTTTATGTTAGGGTGTGTGTTGCTGTGCTCGTGTTTGGATAGACAGAGGAAGAGGTAGCTCCTGCCTTCGAGGTCTCCTGGTCCAGGGTACCTTGTGAAATGGCTGCGGGTGCAGTGGGAGCCCCCTGCTGTGGCAGCAGCGTGCGGCTGTGTGTGGTAGTTACAGGAGGCTTCGCTAGGAATGATGCCCTGGAAGGATGGCTGGGATTTCATTTGGCAGGAAAGGGACTTACAAGCAGAAAGAACAGGATATGGAGAGGCAGGAAAGTGCAGAACTTCTAGGAGGAAGGAGTGGAACAGCGTGGCTCTGCTGTCTGTGTGGGTGTGGTGGGGAGCAATGGGTAGGAGACTGACTGGGCCAGACTGGTTTGTTTAGGCAGTGAGAAGCCATCCGGGAATAGAGGACGGATGTGGTAATTTTAGAGCGATTGTCCCCGTGGCTTTGGAAGGGCGAGAGGCTAGCGGCAGACTCCAGTTAAGAGGCTGGGGTAAT
Source organism: Eulemur rufifrons (assembly GCF_041146395.1). NCBI lineage: Eukaryota > Metazoa > Chordata > Mammalia > Primates > Lemuridae > Eulemur > Eulemur rufifrons. The sequence goes on along the minus strand of NC_091005.1, from coordinate 12,609,249 downwards.
ACTGGCAAAAGGCACCCCAGGCTTAAATGAGGGGAACAGGGAGGGAAAGGAGATCTGTCCAGACAGGATAGGGCATGTCTGAGGAAGAGAGGGTGCAGTTTGCAGATTCTAGGTTAGAAGAATACTGAGACCTTTAAAAACTGAAAACCAAACCAAAAAAAAAAAAAAAGGAAAATGAACAGATTTTGGAGGGGGATAGTGATGTACTCAGTGCTGAATTTGAGGGATATTGCATGGAGATGCCTAGCCAGCCCAGGAGAAAGGACAATAGGTGTGGGAGTTGTGTGTAGGTGGACCTTGAGCGTGGTCACAGCAGAACAGGGAGGAGTACAAGGGCTGCAGGTGAGCCAAGGACAGAGTATGGGACCATCCCGCGTGACTGTTTGACACGTGTCCTCTCGTTGATCTCCCTTCAGAGCACCCAAAGGCAAGTGGAACGGCTCTAATGGGGTTGAAGAAAAAGATACTTGGATGGAAGAAGAAGAACTGTTTCCAGTTCAGGGTAAGCAGTATCCTCCTTGGCCTTTTCTTGATGCTTGCCGAAGTACAGATGTATGTTACTGTCATATTAACATTCCAGAATCTGCTTGTCTCCAAGCTAGAAAAACTTTAATAAGTTCCTGATCTCATTTTGGTTTATGAGGAGTCAGTTTTAATGTCCTTTCCTTAAACAATGGAGACCGTAAAAGCAAGACTTTTAAGGTAAATTCCTGATTTTGTTTTAATAACTCCTATGATATTTAATTATTATTCCTAAAACTCTTTAATTAGATGTGATAGTATAGTTCATTCTCTGCATTTCCTGTTTAAGTAAAAAAATCTCTCAACAGTTTCTATATATAAATGTTGTTTTCCAAGATAAGAAACTTTACTTTTCCATAATTAATAACTTCATAGCATTTGCATTAGAATCTCTCCCACCACATATTTTGTATTCTAATGGAAATAACTATTTGCTAAACCTTAATTTGGTGGGGGGGCTCTAAAGACTTTTATAACATGGCAATAGTAATCCTTTGCCAATCTCAAAGGTTTTGTCCTTGAAAATTACCTTCATTGGCTAAATTATAGTTGGCAAGATCAAGATCACATGGAAAATGGAGGAAGTAACAGAAAAACAATAAAAATGACATTGTTTTAAAACAATGTGATATAAAAGTTCTAGAGAACATCCACTTCCAATGCAATCTAGATGTATTAGCTTTAGAAATCTTCCAACTGTAGTATGAAATACTTCATAATTTAAAAATAAGTAATGGCCAGGTGCTGTAGTTCACACCTGTAATCCCAGCACTTCGGGAAGCCAAGACTGGAGGATCACTTGCTGCCAGGAGTTCAAGACCAGCCTGGGCAACATAGCAAGACCCCATCTCTTAAAAAAAAAAAAGTAAAAATAAAAAATTAGCCAGGTGTGGTAGTGCATGCCTGTAGTCTCAGCTACTCAAGAGGCTGAGGCAGGAGGATCACTTGAGCCCAGGGGTTTGAGGTTGCAGTGAGTTATGATGACACCACTGCAGTCTAGCTCAGGCAACAGAGTGAAACTCTGCCTCAAAAAAAAAAAAAAGTTGGTTTTACTAAAAAGCCTAAAATCCATCATTAAGCAGCATTTATTGACTGCCTATTGTAAAGTACTTGCATTGTACAAATTCTCGTGGGCTGAATGATTGGTACTTGCAAACAAAGGGCAAAATTAATTATCCTTTAGTGATGTCCTTTCTCTTCTCAATGTTTGTGAAATTTGAATCAAGTTTTCCCTTTGGGGTCATTCTATATCTTTTTCTCATGGTTTGTACAGAGAAAGGTGATCTCTGAAATAAGTCTACTTTTAATGTTTTCCAGCAGCACCAGAGGAAGATCATCCAACCCCTATAACAAAAAAGCAGGTAATTTAAAATTCTCTTTCCCGATACTGGTTATGTGGATAGAGTAGAGGTAAAATAAGCCCCCCAGCTCATAAGCATAGACTACCCATGTACCCAGTAAAAATCTTTTTGGAGATTTTTCAGGTAGTTTAAACTAAGTTAAAGTAATAGTGATTTTCTGGAAGAAAAACCTAGGAGGACAGAAGCCTAACATACTTTCCAGATGGGGAAAACATACACACATTTGAAGTTTGGAATGCAGAAGTGATTCTTAGTTGAGGATGAAATAGCAGGACATTGAGAATCATTAAATGTGCAGATCCACAGTGTTCACTATGCCATGTTTTAAAAACATAAACCCTGCTTTGGGGTTCAGACAATTCTCCTAGGATCCTTGAGTTTACCTCTTCACTGTATTGGAGAGAAGGTACATGAGCAGAGAGAAAGGTCGTGATAAAACTTTTGGTTTTCTTTTGCAGAAGTGGACTGTGGAAGAAAGCGAGTGGGTCAAGGATGGAGTGCAAAAATACGGGGAAGGAAACTGGGCTGCCATTTCTAAAAATTACCCGTTTGTTAACCGAACAGCTGTGATGATTAAGGATCGCTGGCGGACCATGAAAAGACTTGGCATGAACTGAAACAGGCTTTCATTTCCACAGAATTCACAGGAGCATGGTTCCTAATAATAGCCCCTGATAGTCTGCTGTTTCTTTCAGAAGCTGGGCTGGGATGAGAATTTTGGGCAACCTCCTTCCACGTGGGGGAGGTCCCAGTTCCACTTCATCACTGTCGGAGATCATGGAGCTAAGAAGCAAAGCCAAGTCCACCCATGTCCTTGGCAGAGATGACAGGCACACAGCTTGTACAGTGCCAGAATATCATTAGTGTTTCCCTTCCTTAGTGGTTTGCTTAAATTTAAATCCCTGGTAATCTGTAGAACCTTCTCCTAGAAAATGGTGGAGTCTATTAGGAGCCACTTAGGACTCCATGACCTGTTAAAACCAGCAACATGAGCATTATTTGGAGAGAACTTGTTCACGTAAAGTTTTGGCCTTGTGATGCAAATGCAGAGGAACTTTGTCTGTTGGGAGCCCGGGGTTGTTGAGAGACCCGTCCTTGTGGAATGATAAGATTCCATTTAAAAACGGTGTAGCCAGTTAAGACAACCCTAGACCTTACTGCCTTGGCATTTGCTCTTAATATCTGCTGGGCTATGTAGGCAGGTTTATCCTCCACTTCTCATGTGGTTGAACCAGTGTGTTTTTTGGTAAAATGGTGATTGTAGATAAGCTTAGCCTCCCCTCCCCGCCCCCTGCCTCTTTTCCCAATTCCCTTCCTTATGCTGGACTTTTGAAGCTTAAAAAAAAATCCTGATTGAATATAAATGCCTAATTTCATTCTTTATGAAATGGTTGCTTCCACCCAATTCCGTAATCGTGCTGTGTTAGTGTCTTGCACTGCAATCCAACATTCCCTTCTCCTTTTGTACTGTGTCGTGCTTGCTGTCTCTCTTGGACATCCTTAAAGACTGTCTTTTTAGCAAAAAATTTCAGTAAGGTGTTTTCTGTAATCTTTTTTTAAAATATGAGAACTAATTATTGTCCATACTTGTAGCATTCTTCATTAAAGTCTTGCTTCTCTCAAATTTAAGTAGCTGTTTAATTGCAGCACAACATGTATTCACAGATTGGAGGTAGCAAAAGGTTGAACAAACTTTGCTGAACTATTTGATCAAGAAGCCGGTGTGAAACTGTATTGGATGCTGTGATCCTTGGAAGCTGCGTCAAACAGATGATGTCGAAGTTTCTTCGTCATTTGTCCCTTACCTCATATAACATAGTTTTTTCTGGAGACAAAAAAATTCTCTCTTTTCCACTTGAGTAAAAGGCAATGTTTAAAAAAAAATGGTAAGGTTTTAAAATTCATCTTTTAGTTATAAGTTGAAAACATTGTACAGCTTTATTACCTATTAACTATGCATTTGGGGGGTTGGTACTACTGTTTTTCTGTCAACCAACCCCAAATGAAGCCCCAGGGAGAAGTTGAGAATTTGAGCTCATCTTGGTCCAGCTACCATATGGTTGCAGCTAGGTGTGGTCTCCCTCCAAACCAGATTAGAATCCTGAAGCTTTTCTCCCCTCAACTCACATCATTAGATGGTGTTCTCTAGGGAGAAAGGTGATGGATTTAGGGAAGCAAAATATCCCAGTCAGTGTTTCTCAAACTTGAGAAATGCCTAAGTCCGTTAATATTTTTTCAGGGAGCCTCAGTGTTGTTACAGCATTACTAAAATGTGTACAGGCATTAAACTATGCTTACACAGTTTCTGTGGAACTATAAAACTTACCTACCACAAACCGATGATTGTTTTGCCGAATCCAAGTTGCTGCTGGTGACTTGAGTACTGTTAGGACCATGGCAGTGGTGGGACTCAGTGAGGGATGCTTGTGCCACATTGCACTGGGAGATGGTCCCAGCCTCTCCTGCTTTCCCTTGAGTGAGAATGCCACAGAGTGACTGTGCCTCTAGTGCGATGTCATTTGACCTTTGCTAGAACTGAACCACATTCATGAAGTCTGTTTTCTGCTTTATTAGCTTGTGACACTTGGAGCCAATGTGATGAATTCTGAAGCAGTTCTTGGCTAGAAGTTGCTAATGCTGTTATGTTTTTTAAGATGATGACTAAAATGAAAATGTTTAGATATTGTCAGAACGGAAGAGACTGCCAGCTTGAGAATCATGGTCCTGGTGGTTAAGAGCATAACCCCGCCTCAGGACCCCAGCTCTGCCAGGTGTGCCAGTGGGACCGTGAGCCAGTCACTTGACTCTCCTGAATGTCAGTGTCCTCGTCTCTGAGATGGGAGCTCACAGCACCTCCTGAAGGGGCTGCTGTGAGAGTAAAATAAGACGCAGGTAAGTCTCCCAGCTGAGCGCCTGCCATGAAGTCAGTGGGTGTTGAAGTCATGAATAAAAGAAGATTGAGGGTTTGAACAATATAATAGTCTTTGAGTGGGTTTTGGATAGCTTTTTTTTTTTTCTGCCTGTGGGTGCTGAAGAAGTCATGAATAAAAGAAGAAAGACTGAGTGTTATTGAATATAATAGTCTATAAGTGGGTTTGGATAGCTTTAGATGGATGTATCAGTTAGGGGGAAGGTAGCAGAATGAGGACTGTCAGCAGAGGGGTTTGACCACTGTCTTGTCACTCTGCATCCATTCCAACTTGTGCACACACATGCTGTTCTTTGCTCTGAGCTATAGCATTGGGCAGAAAGTCTGCTGAAACAGGTGTTGCCTGATTTGTTTTATAGGAGCAATAGGTATCCCTTAAGCAATTTGACATGCATAAGAGAAACACCTCCCCAGCCAGCTTTTTTAAGTATATTCAGATGGTTGTAAATAAACTTACCCAAGAACTGAAAAATGACAGCCCAAAGGATGGATGGAAATATCTCTTCTGAGGTCGTAGATTCTACCTAGCATGCATGCAAAAGGTTTGGGAAGCCATTGAGCTTTTGAGGTGAAGGCAAAACCTCTTCCTGTGAGCCAAAATGGGAGTGTCATGGCAGTTCTATTATTGAATATCTATGCATAGCCCTGAAGTTGGCCTACATGTGACTCATGGTGTTAATGATTATCCCAGCGGTTGTCTGAACTACTTGGTTCCACTGGGCTGCAAGCAGTACACCTGCAGAGGCATCTCCAGAAAGCAGCATGTTCCCCTTGCTCTTTGGGGCTGGGCTGGTGGTTCTGAATCTAGTGACCTCTGCTAGGAGCCAGAAGACAGAACCCGTAAGTGGCTCTGGGGAACAGCTGCCCTTCCGCGGAGCTGATCGACATGACTTTGCCATCATGATCCCTCCAGGAGGCACAGAATGCTTTTGGCAATTTGCCCACCAGACTGGATACTTCTATTTCAGTTACGAGGTATGTGGGCTCCTCTGGCCATACTTGGGGCTTTTTTTTTTTTTTTTCCTTTTGTGAAGTAGATCAGGTTTTAGACCAAAACAAGTTCTCTTTGTCTTTATTATGTTGTGATTCCCCATGTATTAATGGAAACTAGAGCTATCGGGAAACAGATGAATAATCACCAACAGGAACTAAAACATATGGTTTGGCTTCAAACAAATCGGGGGCTATAGAAGTGTGTTCAGAGCCATGGGACAAGCAGGGTGCCTCTCCCTGGAGAGGTAATCGTCACGTTTACTTGGATTTGGGGATGAGAGGGGAGAGAATACATTTGTAAAATACTATAATAAGAGAACATGAATATGGTACTTTGGAGACTGATCCAGAGATTTCAGAGAAAGCTGCTTCAGTTTATAGGTGTGGGGGAGCAACATCTGCTCTCCTGCCTTTAATGGTAACTCCAGCAAATTGGAGAATCACTAGCTCAACTTTTCTCTATTCAAGCAGACAATCCTATTTTTTTTTTAGGAAGGTCACCTGTTCATAGGTCAAGTACTTTTATCCATACTGGGGTCTTATACTACACTGCTCAAGGATGGTGAGCTCAGTGTTAAAGTTAGAGGCGTGTTCATTTCTTTTGTTCTTTATCTTAGAAACCTGTTAAACTTTCTAATTTTTGTTTACATAGAAATAGACTATGGTGATTTTATTCCACTAAACTGGAACTTAAAATTTATTTTAAATTAACTTATCAGAGCTTTTTCGTATCTCTGAATTTATATTAGAACAGTAGCTTCTAGTCAGCTCACTATAGCCTGGGCTCACCAAGATCCAGCTTGGGAACAAGTGTCAACGGAGTGCCTGCTGCTGTAGGCGTGGGCTGCCAGGCAGCAAATGCCCAAATCTGGGACACCACCAGGGAGCTCAACAACCAAATTCACTCAAGAACTCTACGGCCAGAATCACACATTTTAACCAGTCCACACCAGCGGTGGCGTCTGAGCAAGACATGACTTCTTAATCTGCAGTGGTGCTGTTAGCATTTTGAGCAGTTCTTTGTTCTGCTGTACTGCTACTGGCATTGCAGACGTTTAACTTTGCCGTGCCCCCCTCTCCCCAGCACCATCACTGTGACAACTAAGAATCCTCTACTCATTTCCAAATCCCGAGGGTTAGGCGGTACCAGCCCAGATTGGTATCCCGTGCTGATGACTGGGACGTCACTCTTACCACTCAGCTGGCGTCTTAGTGATGTAGCAGGGTCTTTGTTCCCTCTTTGATGTTGTCTTTGCAGGTTCAGCGGACGGTGGGAATGTCACACGACCGACATGTTGCTGCCACCGCACATACCCCACAGGGTTTCCTCATAGGCACCTCCCGGGATGTCCGGGGCCAGATTAACTTCTCTACCCAAGAGACAGGTCTGTTTTCATCACCGCAGCTATTATAATAATCATAGGTTTCTATGAAATTGGGAAAATAATGAGGAAGGACATAGATACGGTGAAACAGTGGGGAAAAAAAAAAAATCAGCCTTTAGCACCAAAAACCAGTGTTCTTGGAGACTCCTGATGTCTAAGGATGTCACGTGTTAGTCCCCTGGCAGTTTGGGGTCAGGTCTCCAGGTGACCATTGTGACCTAGGGCTCAGCAGATCCGTTTTATCTCATCATCTCCAACTGACCAGATTCTGGGAAAGTGACCAAAACAGAGACCCATTTATAATAGAGAATTCCAATTAATAAATTTATTACAACGAAGCATTTCTTTCCGGTCATCAGAATACTTAAGCGAGTTACTAAAAGCAGATTCAGAACAAAAGAAAATAAATGGCCATGTGAAATATCCACAACAAAGCACTTCAGCAGCTAGAAAATTCCCACAGCCAAATCAAGCCTGTCCCACTTTGGACGGCACCAGTCAGTCTTAGCTGCCCTCTTCACTAGCCAAGTATACTGAAAAAGACGGATTTTCTCAACAGGGGCATCCGACAATCCTGTGCCTTCCAATCATTTGGACTTTCAAAAACTGCCACACCTTTCTAATCCCACCACCACTGGATCTTCCACCTGCTCCTACCCCCTCACACACAACGGGAGGCAACCCCAGGTTGAGAGCCCGCTCGAGTCAGTAGATACCCCCAAACCATGAGTCGCTGTACAGAACACCTTGCAGGCAATTACTCCAGTAGTACAGCTTCTTTAGTTCACAATGAATGCATCAATTTTTACCCTAATTTCAAGTTCAAGATGGTATCCCCAGCACTAAAGGTATACAAGGAGCAGGCAAACGCCATGCTCTTAATTTCAACTCAATCTGTTGAGCAGCAAAGCAGTTTCTTAATATGAGATGTAGGAATTACAGGTTGGAAAAGAGGGAAAAAAACCTTTTCTATCCAATATGGAAAGAACTAAAGTTACTGAAATTTGGCAAAATATAATCATTTTAAGTTAATTTGTAATAAAATAAGTTTCACATAAGATCAGTGTCTTCCATGTAAAAAGTAGGATCTTTGTACTTCCTAAAAAGAAGCTGCTGTAGCAGCAATTCTAAAACTGGAGAGTAGGTATCTCCAGGGGAACCTTAACAAAGGGTGGGAGACCAAAGACTTGCTAATCACCTAGGAATTCCTACAGGTTCCTATCAGCTTTGTCTAAAAAATCAGCAAAATCACTTTGGTTCTGTGCAAGTGTACCTCAACTTTGGAGTCTTCTATGAGGGGCCTGAGATGGACCACAAACAGAATGCAAGAAAACAACTGAATGATACTCTGGATGCAATTGAGGTAATGGAGTGTGTTTTGTGGGAGAGAAACATCTGTAAAAACTGATTTTTAAATTTGGAGGGAAGATCAAAATTAGGGGAGTAATTCTGTTCGAGTGAGGGTTCATTTGGGTAGAAACCAAACAGGGAAGGGGATTTGAATCTTTTAATACATTTTTATGGCTTGGAGATCTTGATATTTCACACTTGTTTTATTCCAAGGGTTGGCAAACCATGGCTCACGGGCCAATGGGCCAAATGTGGCCCTCTGCCTTTTTTTTTTTTAATTGATATATATATCTTACACCATTTTAAAGTGGACACTTCAGTGGTTTTTAGTACATTCATAAAGTTGTGCAACCATCACCAGCATCTAATTCCAGAACAGCTTCATCACACCCCCCAAAACCCCTGTACCTATTAGTCACCATTCCCCTATGAACCCCTTCTAGGCCTGGCAATCACTATTTTATTCTCTGTCTCTATAGATTTGCCTATTCTGTACATTTCATATAAATGGATTCATACAATATATGGCCTTTTGTGTCTAGCTTCTTTCACTTTGCATGTTTTCAAAGTTCATCCACACTTGTTGTGTCTATCAGTACTTTATACTGTGCACTTTAAAATGGTGTATGGGCCTGGCATGGTGGCTCACGCCTGTAATCCCAGTACTTGGGGAGGCTGAAGCAGGAGGGTCACTTGAGGCCAGGAGTTCAAGATGAGCCTAGGCAACACAGCAAGACCCTCATCTCTATAAAAAATAAAATAAAATAAAATGGTGTGTGGTATTACAATTGTTTATCAGTTAAGAAATTCCTTTTATGTACTTTATTCCTTCTTATAGCTGAATGATATTCTGTCATATGGATACACATTTTATTTATCCATTTGTCGGTTGATGGACACTTAGCTTGTTTCCACCTCTTGGCTATCATAATGCTACTATGAACATTTGCATACAAGTTTTTGTGTTAACATATTTTCATTTCTGTATACCTTCAACTGCTGAGTCACATGGTAACTGTTTAACTTTGTGAGGACCTGTCACTGTTCTCCAGTGGCTACACCATTTTAAATTCCCACTAGCAATGTATAAGTATTCTAATTTCTCCACATCCTCACCAACACTTGTTACTGCCTTTTTTATTATAGCTAGCTTAGTGGTTGTGAAGTAGTATCTTGTGGTTTTGAGTGCATTTCCGTAGTAATGATGTTGAGGGATCTGTTCTTGTGCTTATTGGCCATCTGTATATCTTCTTTGGAGAAACGTCTGTTCAAATCCTTTGCCCGTTTTAAAATTGGGTTGTCGTCTTATTGTTGAATTGTAGGAGTATTTACATATTCTGGATACAAGTCCCTTGTCAGACATATAATTTTAAGGTGTTTTCTCCCATTCTGTGGGACGTCTTTTCACTTTGATAGTCTACGCGATGCACAAAAGCTTACCGCCTGTTTTTGTAAATGGAAGTTTTACTGGAACAGAGTCATGCTCATTTGACAATTACATATTGTCTGCAGCTGCTTTTGTGCTGCAGCGGCAGAGTTTAGTAGTAGACACGGTAGGGCCTGCAAAGCTTACAAGTCTGCAGACCCTTGTCTTCTACCACACACAGAGACGAGTAGAAGAAATCATGTGCTGAGTACATGTCTCAATCTAGAGATCTTTAGGAAGAGCTCTCTAGTTTGAGCACTGAAGTTTTTCATTATAAAAATACAAAGAAACAAAAAAACCTAAAGTCCATCCCAGCACCAATCAGAGGGTTTAAAAAAAAAAAAACACTAAAGTCCAGACCATTTTTCATATACAGCAAACCAGCATTCATCAACTGTAATAGTATTATATATCTTAAAATCTTATAAGCAAATTACTCAACTTCCAGATAACTTAGGTTAGTGCTGGTGAGCATCCAGGTGAGGCTGGATGACAGAAGCAGGTGGAAATCTCTTTATTTTCTCTCCCATAGCAGAGTACACGAAAGGTACAGAACAATATCTTTCACATGTGGCGATACTACAACTTTGCCCGGATGAGGAAAATGGCTGACTTTTTCCTTCTCCAATCAAACTATAACTATGTGAACTGGTGGTCAACAGCCCAGAGCCTTTTAATTATTCTTTCTGGGATCCTGCAGCTGTATTTCCTAAAGCGTCTCTTCAATGTTCCAACAACTATAGACACAAAGAAGCCCAGGTGCTAAGCTAGGATGACAACAGCTCCTTTCTTCTGGGCAGAAACTTAAGTCAAAGCTGACAGAAGCTTTGTAAAGTTGTGGGAAAAAAATCAATTTCTCTTGTTAATATTTTCGTCTATTACACGCATCTACAAAGAGAAAATGGCAATAAAATAACAATGTAAAAGTTCTGAGGTTGGCTATTTCTAAAGTATATATTAAATGCTACCATCAAAATACTGTTCATCATATAGCAGTCCCTTAACCTTCACTGAGTCTATTTAGGGGTTAAGAGAAAACCTTAGAAGGGAGAATTAAAAAAAGATGGGCCAAAATCAAGTTTGCTTGTACATATATCAGGAGTTGGTAGAGTGCCTTTTTGCAGTTGAAAATGTTTTATTTTTAGAGATGTCACCTTTGGAATTAAAAATAAGCAGTATTCATTAAAGCAATTGTTTTGTTTTATAATCCAGGTAGTCTTTAATATTTCTGTCTATAAAATGTTAATTTTAAAAAATATTTTAACAATTCTAAAATAATTTTGAGGAGCATAAGAAAGGACAAAGAAGCTAAGTTTTTATTTCAGGGTTTTTTTTTTTTTTTTTTTTGAGACAGAGTTTTACTCTGTCACTCTTGCTAGTGTAGTGGTGTCATCATAGCTCACTGCAACCTCAAACTACTGGGCTAAAGTGATCCTCCTGTCTCAGCCTCCAGAGTAGCTGGGACTACAGGTGTGCTCCACCATGCCTGGCTAATTTTTCTTTCTTTCTTTCTTTCTTTTTTTAAGTAGAGACAGGGTCTGGCTCTTGCTCAGGCTGGTCTCCAACTCCTGAGCTCAAGCGATCATCCCGCCTCGACCTCCCAGAGTGCTAGGATTACAGGCATGAGCCACTTTCACCCCAGTCATTATTTCAGGGTCTATGATTAGTGCTTTTAGTCCAGTCCAGTCAGGTAAGTAAAGGTTCATAAAAGAAATTATGTTTTATGAAATCAAAGTGAAGGAAAAAACATTTCAGCCTGGGATCATCCCATCCCAGAAAAAGAGAAAACAGTTTATAAAAAAACAAGATCATATAATCAAATTACATTCATAAGACCCAACACTTAGTAATAGAAATACATAATATATGCAATATAAAAATAACCCTTACCATTTATTCAACACCTATCATTTCCCAGGCACTGTGCTAGATGATGTAGAATGATTTCCAATTCTAAAAACCATTCTTAGGTAGATAGCGAAAGCTGTATTTATAGTTTTGTGTTTTTTAAAACAGAAGAAGAAAATGAAGCTTATTAAAGCTGAATGACTCATCCAAGGCCATACAGCTGGTAGGTGGCAGAACTGGGGTTTGACATAGCACTACTGTATAGAAAAATAGCTGAATGAATTGCTCTTATTATTTTAGACAAATTTTCATTTGTAAAATCCCAGACATGGCCTACTAGTCTGATATGGCAATATGTATCTTTCATGATATTAATAAATAACAGAGAAAATCCATTGTGTTCTTATCATGAGTTTGGAAAACAAAGTGTTATCACAGATAACAATTATAAGCTATTCTCCTCAGTTCTAAAGATTCAGAATCTGTTACTCAGAACAGGAAGCCCTCTGATTCAAATATAAAACTAGTATACTAGTCACAAACACAAAGATCTGAAACCCCATTTTGGAGCCATTTCTGTATAATAAGAATCCAGCCTGCATTTGTCAGTGATAGAACATTAAAGTAAGGAGTCCCTGAAGATGTCACAGTGTTGACAAAATTCAACGTGATGGTGGAATCGACACCAACACAGGAAACAATGCTCGGCCCCTCCACACAGCCCAGCTGTAAAGTCCTTGTCATGATTTCTTTTTAAGTCAATGTCTCTTCGTGCCGCACATACTCCCCAATGTCTGCTTGATGAAATACCACAATCGCCATGGGGTCTACTTTCCTGCAGTCTTGTGTAGATTTTGCTGCCACCCCAAAACCCTGGGATTCGAAAGAAGAGATACTCAAGTCATTCAATATACTCATGCCAAGGGTATAACAAAGATTAAAAAAATAACAAGGATTTTAAAAAATTACAGTTCTTGTCTTTAAGGAATTCAAAAGGTGCTGAGAATTTAGTCTCTCAAGCACACAGACTGAAAAGTTATCTTTCTTGAATCAAAAAGTCCTTGATTTTTGTAATAGCTAACATTTCTACTCACCAAAGGGATGTCTGCCATGGAGTACACCACCACTCCCTGGTACTGAGAAGTATTTTCGGTGATTCGACCCAGACCAGATTTCAATACATGGTTCCCATACAGGAAGGATTGCTCTGCTCCAGGCTTTATCCACACTTTATACTATAAGAGAGAGAATTAAAATCCAAGAAACACAAAAACGCTAATAGTTATATCCCTGCAGATAAGTTAGCTGCTGGATCTGTGATTCATTTCTTGGGAAGAATATTAAGGAAAAGAGAGAGAGATGCATGTTTCCTTCAAACTTTTTATCTCCTAAACAGATCTGCCAGGAAGTTCTTTCCTGAACTCTACAAACAACTTCTCCCATGGACAGTCTAAAAGCTCTTTTTCTGGACCCCAGTATCCTCATCACAGCCAGGTATTTGCATTTTCCTTGATCTGGTCTGCACAGGCTTATGCCCAAGCAGGCCCAAGACCTCTAAAAATCTCCATGTGTTGACACTATCCCAAGCATTGTCGGGGGCTCAGTGGAAGAAAAGCCAACCAATAACGTGCGTTCTGATGGGGCCCTCATCCTTGACTTCATCACCAGTGGCAAAATGGAAACCGCCCTACAAACCTTGGCATAGGGTGCAAGGTAATCCAGAGCTGTGATGTGCAACCGAAACTTGTGGGTCTTAGTGAATTTTCCGAAGCAGGTCCCCAGCGACACCAGCTTGTCCCCGGAGATATTGGCGGCCAGCTTCAGGATCTTCTCACTAAAGGGTTAAGGGGAAGGAAGGTTGCAAATGAGGGAGGCTGGTGGGACACAGGTCCCCACCCGGGTCCACGCTGCCTTTCCGGCCCCGCCTCACCTCACGTAGTACACCCGGTCGTTGTGCAGCCTGAAACAGTAGGTGCCATCGGGCCTGTCGACCAGCAGCTGAAGATTCTCCCCGATGCTGAGGGCAAAGGGAGGACCGGAGGCCGCACCTGAATGGACTAGTCCCGGCACCGCGACCCCACTCTACCCCTCCCCACCGCACATCCCCTTCATCCGCCCCGCGCGCTCCTACTATTTCGCGATCTTCTCAAACATTACACGGGTTTCCTCTTCAGTCAAAGGCCGCATTTTCCCGCTGCGTTGGAGCACCGGATCCTCGTGCCTCGGCAGCCGGAAACGGAAGTCGGCCGCCAGCTGCTCCCTGGCAACCCCAAATCCTGCCTTTCTAGCCCCATTCTCGTCGTTCCTCACGCCAGCGCCCCGCAGCCTGGAGGACCGCCGGAGAAAGAAAACCGGCCGGATGACAAACCATAGAGAGCGGAAATGAGCCCCAGCTTCTTCCGGTCCCAGGTTCTAAGCCAGCGCCCTCGCCGGTTCGGAGGGGAAGTGACGCTGCTGCTGCTGGGAAGATGGCTTCGGCGGTTACTGTCCCAACCGCAGTCACGGCCTCGGCCACTGCGACGGCCACGGTAGCGGCTCTCGGGGAAGTGGAGGATGAAGGGCTCCTGGCGTCGCTGTTCCGGGACCGCTTCCCCGAGGCTCAGTGGCGGGAGCGGCCGGATGTGGGCCGCTACCTCCGGGAGTTGAGCGGCTCGGGGCTGGAGCGGCTGCGGCGCGAGCCCGAGCGCCTGGCGGAGGAGCGGGCGCAGCTGCTGCAGCAGACGCGCGATTTGGCCTTCGCCAACTACAAGACCTTCATCCGCGGCGCCGAGTGCACCGAGCGCATCCACCGCCTCTTTGGCGACGTGGAGGCGTCGCTCGGCCGCCTGCTCGACCGCTTGCCCAGTTTCCAGCAGAGCTGCAGGTGCGGCGGGCCTGGCATTAAAGGGGCTTTTTTCTGTAATAGCTGACATTTACGATAATAGAAATAGCTAACACTTACATAGCGCTTGCCGTGTGCCAGGCTCTCCGCTGAGTGCTTTATTTATCCACTTAAACCTCACAGCAGCCTTTCGAGGTAGGTACTGTTACTCCCATTTTTGTATATGAGGAAGTTGAGACTCAAAAAGGGTTAGTGACTTGTCCAAGGACACAGCTAGTAAGTTTTGAAGTCGACATTGGAACCCAGGAGCACGTCCCTCCCTCGTAGGGCTGTTGTAAGCACTAACTAAAGAGGAGCCATGTAAAGCACTTATCATCGGGTTTGAGATAGTTAACACTCTATGAGTGTCAGCTTAATGTATGTGCACGTTCATCTGGAAGTCATCGGCTCCCAAATTTATGTAATGGGAAGCTAATAAGGAAATCATCCCGTTTGGGGGCATCAAAGATTATCAAAAAGTCTCCTTGTTCTTCCTGCTCTGACTCGTGGGCTCAAGCGATCCTCCTGGCTCAGCCTCCTGAGTAGCTGGCATTACAGACCCATGCCACCACACCCGGCTAATTTTTTCTATTTTTGGTGGAGCCAGGGTCTCGCTCAGGCTGGTCTCAAACTCCTAACCTCAAGGGATCCTCCTGCCTTGGCCCTTGCAGGCTTTCTTGATTAAAGTTTAATTTTTTTTTTTTTTGAGCCTTTTAATATTTGACAACAGTTTTTGTATCCTTCCATGCCCCAGATAGGGGACTTGATAAAGCAGGTTTCTGCAATTACAGGGAAGAAAGGGAGAAAGTTGACTGTGAGAGGAACTAAGAATGAACAGTAGAATGGAAGACTAAGACCTGAGGGACTGTTGGGCAAGCTTGGGGCTTCAAGGCTAATAGCTTTTATTAAAAGAACATTTTACTCTGTATCCCTTTTACTCTTTACTCTGACACATGTACTCTGTCAGGGTCTATGTTAAGTGCTTCACACACGTCATCTCATTTAATTCTCACACCCTTATGAGGTGGGTCCTATTACTACTTTACCAGTGAGGAAACAGTTTCAGAGATGCTAAGTACCGCAGCTAGTAAAAGTGGCAGATGTGCATTCAGATCTATCCATGATTTATTAGTTGTGTGTTTTTAGACAAGTTGCTTGACCTCTCGGGGATTAAAAATTTGCTCAAGTGTTTAGTACTTGCCTCATAACTATGGTGCGAGGATTAAATCAGATCATCCAGCCCGGTGCCCGGCTCATGGTAAGTGTGCTTGGTAACTGTAGCTAAGGTTTGGGCACAGAGCAGTGAGGGACCAACGTTCTCCTGATTGTTACTAGGAACTTTGTGAAGGAAGCTGAGGAGATCAGCACCAACCGACGGATGAACACCCTGACACTAAATCGGCACACAGAAATCCTGGAAATACTGGAGATTCCTCAACTAATGGACACTTGTGTCCGGAACAGCTATTACGAAGAGGCCCTGGAGCTTGCAGCTTACGTACGCCGACTGGAAAGGAAGTACTCTTCCATCCCTGTCATTCAGGTAACTAACTTAGCCAGAGAGGACTCAAAGTGACGTTGTTACAGTCATTTATTCTGTGGTCAGGACTGAACCTTTAGGTAGAAACTCTTGCATGTTTCACATCAATTTCTGCCAGCCAGGGAGGTTTGAACAGAAAACATTCATTCATTCATTCATTCATTTCAAAGATACGTATTAATCATGTGCCAAGTACTGTTGTAGGTGCTGGGGACACAGTGCGAACAAAGCAGACGGGGCCCTTGCTTTCATGAAGCTTACATGCTAATGGGAAGTCTGATGATTGGCAAATAAATAATAGGATCCTTTCAGATAGTGGTGAGTGTCTGAAGAAAATGAACCGGAGAATGCAGTAGAGGAAGACTAGGGTCAGTTTCTTTAGGTACAGGGACCAGGAAAGGCCTTTCTGGAGAGGTAACGTTGAAGCTGAGACCTAAATGATGAAAAGGAGTCAGCCACGCAAAGACCTGGGGAAAGAGCGAACCAGAAAGTGGGAAGAACAAGTGCAGAGGGCTGAGGCGGGAAGAAGTTGGAGTGTTTCTGGGATACAAAGACAGCTAGTGTGACTGGATTGTAGCGAGCACTGGGAGAGCGTTAGGAAGCAGCTGAAGCTGGAAACCAGCAGGGCCTACTGGCCCTGATAAGTAGTTGGAATTTTATTGATTGCAGTGGGAAGTCATTGGAGGGTTTTAAGCAAGAGAATTACCCAACTGGCCTGGTGTGGTGGCGAGTGCCTATAGTCCCAGCTACCTGGGAGGCTGAAGTGGGAGGATCGATTCAGCCCAGGGGTTCAAGTCCAACCTGAGCAACATAGTGAGACCCTGTCTCCTAAAAAATAAATAAATAAAAAGAATTAAAAAAAAAAAAAAAAAGAGTTAGCCAACCAGATCTTTGTTGGTGAACTCGCAAGCATCAGCTTTAGGAAATCTACTTTGTATTTCTGAAAAGCCGTGGGAATGTTGGTCTGTCATATTCAGGGCTAGTGGAATAGGTTCCAGTGTGTCTTTCCCAGCAGGCTGTGATGCACTCTTTATGTCGTCAGGGCATCGTGAACGAAGTGCGCCAGTCCATGCAGCTGATGCTGAGCCAGCTGATCCAGCAACTGAGGACCAATGTCCAGCTTCCCGCCTGCCTCCGTGTCATTGGCTACCTGCGGCGCATGGATGTCTTCACCGAGGCAGAGCTGAGAGTGAAGTTTCTTCAGGCCCGAGATGCTTGGCTCCGTTCCATCCTGACTGCCATCCCTAGCGATGATCCCTATTTCCATATCACAAAAACCATCGAGGCCTGCCGTGTCCATCTCTTTGATATCATCACCCAGTATCGTGCCATCTTCTCAGACGAGGACCCCCTGCTGCCCCCTGCGGTGGGTGAGCACACCGTGAATGAGAGTGCCATCTTCCACGGCTGGGTGCTACAGAAAGTCTCGCAGTTTCTACAGGTGCTGGAGACCGACCTTTACCGGGGCATAGGCAGCCGCCTGGACTCTCTGCTGGGCCAGTGCATGTACTTTGGGCTGTCCTTCAGCCGGGTCGGGGCTGATTTCCGGGGCCAGTTAGCTCCCGTTTTCCAGCGGGTGGCCATCAGCACTTTCCAGAAAGCAATTCAGGAAGCAGTGGAGAAATTCCAGGATGAAATGAACTCCTACACCCTCATCTCAGCTCCAGCCATCCTGGGCAGCAGTACCATGCCTGCTGCTGTGCCAGCCACCCAGCCGGGGACGCTGCAGCCGCCAATGGTGCTCTTAGACTTCCCCCCCCTTGCCTGCTTCCTCAACAATATTCTGGTTGCCTTCAATGATCTGCGCCTTTGCTGCCCCGTGGCCCTGGCACAGGATGTGACTGGGACCTTGGAAGATGCCCTTGCCAAGGTGAGTGCACTCTGTTGGCTTTCTGCTACCCTGGGCCTTCTTTGGTAACAGGCAGCCAGACTTTTATGATAAGCCAGTCCATATGACAGTGGTGCCTGCTGACTTGGAGAGCTTTAGTGTGGTTCTAGGGGTTTCTCTGGTTGCGAAGCTCTGGTTAGTCCTCCCTGCATGGGACCTAGAACAATTGATGGAGTGGCTCACCTGTAGTAACGATTCAGTAACGTATTAGTTTTCTATTGGTGCATAACAAATTCCCACAAACTTAGCAGCTTACAAAAATACATCTATTATCTCCCAGTTTCTGTGGGTCAGGAGTCCAGGCACAGCATAGCTGGGTCGTCTCCCCAGGGTCTGATTGCAGTCAAAGTGCTGGCTGACCTGGTCTCACCTAGAGCCTGGGGCTCCCTTTCAGACTCATTCAGGTTGGTAGGTGGGGTTCCTTGCAGTTGCAGAAGTCAGGCCCTCAGCTGCTAGAGGCCATGCCCTGCACAGGCGGGCATGTTCACAACAAGCCTGTTTGCTTCCTCACGGCCCCAAGAGAGCATTTCTCCTGCTCCAGTCTCTTAAGTACCCTCTTTTAAAAGATTCCTCTGATTAAGTCAGACTCATCCAGGATAATCTCCCTTTGATTAATTCAGTCAACTGATCAGGACTTTAATTACATCTGCAAAATCCTTCACATTTGCCATATTCTATTAGTTAGAAGCAAGTCTCAGATTCTGCCCACACTCAAGGAAAGAGGATTGAACACAGGAGTGGACACTGGGGGTGGGAATCATGAGAGCCATCTTAGAATTCTGCCTGACCCGAGTAATAATAATACTAATATCCTAGTATGGTGCACAGTTTGTACACATTTAAATCTTTAGGTACTGGGATGATGCTTCTTATAATTAATGGCACCTTATAATTGCTGTCAGTCAGGTGGCAGTTGTGACTTGTATAAAATCTTTCCATTGGTGTCCTCCTGTTACAGCAAGAAAGCATGACATTAAAGGTTTGTAGTCAATGAAATTCACATGATAATAATCAGCAAACATTTATAGAGTGCTTACTCCATGCTAGGTAGCATTCATCGTACTTTACACATTAGACTTGATCCTCACAACCCTATGAGTTAGGTCCTATTTCTGGCTCTACTGTATAGATGAGGAAACTGAGGGACAGAGGGCACAGAGTGCTTAACTAATCACTTGGAAGTCACAAAACCAAGCTGGGACTTGAACCCACGAAATCTGTTCAACCCTGAGTCTTTTGTTCTTAACGCTGTCACTGTGCCACCCATCTGTAATGTCAGCTAGGCTGCTCTGTTGTTTGTTTATAGAACCTCTCTGTTTTAGCTGTTTTCTTCTTGTACAAATTTCTGGTGGTTCTAGCTTTCCTGAGCCTCAATGGCCTTAGTCAGTAGAACCCTTTTATAGTTTTGCTTCACTCTCCTGGATCCAACACAGTTGTGGTTGGTCCCCCATGGGAGTCAAGAACTACGTATGTCTGTAGAATTTCATGGTGCTCTTCCACTGGCACTGGAAAGTACACCCGTAATGAAACAAGCTGGATCAACAATACGTCAGTGAAGTGGAGATTGACTGCAATTCCGAGTTTAAAAAAGATGGTAATATAATGTACTGTTTGAAATTGCTTTCTTCGTGAAAACTTGAGGGCTGCACGGTTTTGCTTAGTCTCGTGTACTGCTGTTGGTGATAGACTGCCCCAGATATTGACGATGGTGCCCTTGTCTCTTAGGTAACCAAAATAATCCTGGCCTTCCATCGTGCCGAAGAGGCTGCCTTCACCAGTGGGGAGCAAGAGCTCTTTGTCCAGTTCTGCACTGTCTTTCTGGAAGACCTTGTTCCTTATTTAAATCGCTGTCTCCAAGTCCTTTTTCCACCAGCTCAGATAGCACAGACTTTAGGTAAGAGAAAGGAGGAAGGATTTTTTTAAAACTGCTTTACCTAGCTGGGCGTGGTGGCATGCGCCTGTAGTCCCAGCTACTCGGGAGGCTGAGGCAGGAGGATCGCTTGAGCCCAGGAGTTTGAGGTTGCTGTGAGATAGGCCGATGCCACAGCACTGTAGCCTGGGCAATAGGGTGAGACTCTTGTCTCAAAAAAAAAAAACAAAAAAAAAACTGCTTTACTGGCCGGGCACGGTGGCTCACGCCTGTTATCGTAGCACTCTGGGAGGCCGAGGCGGGAGGATCACTTGAGGTCAGGAGTCCGAGACCAGCCTGGGCAAGAGCGAGACCCTGTCTCAACTACAAATAGAAAGAAATGATCTGGACAGCTAAAAATATATATAGAAAAAAATTAGCCGGGCATGATGACACATGCCTGTAGTCCCAGCTACTCGGGAGGCTGAGGCAGAAGGATTGCTTGAGCCCAGGAATTTGAGGTTGCTGTGAGCTAGGGTGATGCCATGGCACTCTAGCCCAGGCAACAGAGTGAGACTCTGTCTCAAAAAACAAACAAACAAACAAAAACATTTCCATCACTCCAAACAGATCCGCCCCATGACCACTGTAGTCATTTCTCTAGAGCATCCTTAGCCCCTGGCAGTGTACTTTCAGGTACTATACATTTGCTTTGCTTTTTCTGGACATTTCATATAAATGGAATCATGCAATTAGTGGCTATATCCGGCTAAGTGGAAGAAGCCAGTCACAAAAAAACTACATATTGTATGATTCCATTTATATGAAACATCCAGAGAAGGGGTTTTTAAAATGTTTTTTCCAATTTGGTTTTACTTCCCTGTGTCCCTAGTGATGGGAGTGGGGGTGGGGGAAACAGTTTCCTAAAAGGCAGTGGGTCAGGGACCACACCTGCCAAGAGTGGCCGCCCTCAGGTTGGCCCCAGCTTTTCCCTTGGGTCTGTCGCAGGAAGCTGGTGCTTACTGAGGTTCTCTTGGCTCTTGCTCCATCCAGTCTACACTGTGCTGCTCTAGATTGCCTTCCTGGTCTTGCTTTACAGTATAGCTTCCTGTTCCATATCACAAACACTGTTTTTGCTGTATTGAATATGGTCTTTGTGTTCATTCATTTTTTTTTCCTGTGACGTCTATATTGAATTTTATTAATTTTTTCCCCATTTTGCTTTCCCTATCATCTATGCAGGCATTCCACCCACTCAGCTCTCCAAATATGGAGACCTTGGGCACGTGAACATCAGCGTTGTTCAGGAGCCTCTCGCCTTTATCCTGCCAAAGAAAGAAACGGTCTTCCCCTTGGATGAAAAGGAGGTAGTGCCTGAGCTCACACCGCCAGCACTGGAGCTTCCAGGCGAGGAGCCCAGCCTCGATCCTGTCCCCGCAGCCTGCCCCGAGGGTGGGCAACAGGAGGTGGAATCAGTGGAGCCCCCGCAGGGGGAGCCGCCTGCTTTGGAGACTTAGGGGACCTATGCAGCACCCAGTGCACGGGTGGCGGGACTGGCAAGTAGGTCTGCGGGGAAGGAGAGCGGCCAGGCCGGGGCCGCCGCGCCCAGTAGTGCCCTGGGCAGGCTCCGAGAGGCTGCGAAGGTGGCGGTGGGAGATAACGAGGGGGCTCAGGGGGCTTCATGTACATGGTGGAGCTAAACAATAAAGCTGCTGTACTGTTACTGCCCAGCCCCCTGCCCTGGCCGACGGCTCCCGGAAGGCCCGGGCCGCGCTTCCCGTCGTCCCCCGCGGCTGGGGCGGGGCCAGGCCGGTTCGGCTCGCGCGCGCCATGGGCCGGCTGTGGGGCGCGCTGCTGCCGGGGCTGCTGCGGGCGCGTGGCTGCGCCGGGCCGGCCCCGCTGTGGCGAGAGGGGCCGGGGGCCGGCGGTGCCCGGGCCTGCAGCTCCACGGCCGCCCCGGACGGCCTCGAGGGCCCGGCGCGCCGGCGCTCCTACTGGCGCTACGTGAGGCACCTGGTGCGGGGGGCGCCGCGGCCGCCGTACATGCACGTGTGCCAGGTCGGGGACCCGGTGCTGCGGACCGTTGCGGCCCCGGTCGACCCGGCGCAGCTGGCGGGGCCCGAGCTGCAGCGGCTGGTGCAGCGGCTGGTGCAGGTGATGCGGCGCCGGCACTGCGTGGGGCTGAGCGCGCCGCAGCTCGGCGTGCCGCTCCAGGTGCTGGCCCTGGAGCTCCCCGAGGCGCTCTGCCGCGCGTGCGCGCCGCGCCTGCGCGAGCTGCGCCAGATGGAGCCCTTCCCCCTGCGCGTGTTCGTGAACCCCAGCCTGCGGGTGCTGGACAGCCGCCTGGTCACCTTCCCCGAGGGCTGCGAGAGCGTCACCGGCTTCCTGGCCTGTGTGCCCCGCTTCCAGGCCGTGCAGATCTCAGGTGCGAGGGCCTGGGCGGCTGGGTAACTTTGTGTGTGTCTCCTCGCCTGTGGAGGCGACGGCCCCGGTGCTGACGGAAGAGTTCCCCGCTCAGCTCCAGTGAGAGTGCAGACTTGATCAGCGAGCCTCCCGCAGGAGCAAAGCAGGGCGCAGTAGACGGGACTCAGGACTGGCAGAGGCTCCTGTGAGGGCAGAGCCTGCAGGGATGGGGCACGGGGCTGGGGGTATGGAGTGCGGGCTGGGAGGGTGCCCTGATTCCTCTGTTACCTCACACCCCGGTCTCTGTTTCTGCTCTCTTGCTCCTTCTCTGTCCCTCTGACTCACTCTATCTCACACACAACGCACACACACACTTTTCTCTCCCAATTAGATCTGTCACGATGGGGTTGGAGAAGTGGCACCCGGCTTTGCCCAGCCCCGGGGATAAGCCGTTCCCCTTGGTCATACCACAGGATGTTTTACAGAATGTGATTCTCTGCTGGGGTTGCGATGATTGTTTCTCCAGAGCAAGCCAGATGGCCCAAGAGAGTCAGGAAGTCATTGGTGTCCCAAGCTGAAATACCTTAGTTAGGAGTTGAAAGCCAACAGCAACACCTCACAAGTGGAAGGAGTGTTCAGAAGGGAATCACCTTAGGAAGATAATTTCTCATCTCTCAGCCCCATAGTGAGCCCAGTAACCTAATTATTCAGGTTGGGAACCGGGTTGAATACTTGGTAATGGGCAGAGTCGAGGCGACTTTCCTAGGAAGGAGAGGAGCTGCTGTCTACGTTCACGTTCTGCTGTTGCCTGTTGTAAATGGACAGAGCCGTGGTGGGGGCAGGGAAAAGAGGAAGGAGGTTGAGAATGATGCAGTTGAGCTGTCCCCACTCACCCAGGCTGTCCCTTCCTTTATAGGGCTGGACCCCAGAGGAGAGCAGGTGGTGTGGCAGGCGAGTGGCTGGGCAGCCCGCATCATCCAGCACGAGATGGACCACTTGCAGGGCTGCCTGTTCATTGACAAAATGGACAGCAGGACATTCACAAACATCCACTGGATGGAGGTGAATGACTGAAGCTTTCCTGTTGAGGCGGAGGAGTCTGAAGACCAGGAAGCAAACGGGCTTTGAGCTGGGTATGTCTTACTTGGCATCAACTTGGTATTGGCCTGGATTTGACAGGAAGTGGTGGTCTGCCAAAGCGTGCCAAACTGAGCTAGAGGAATACATTAGAAATGTTTGCTCGGAATCAGCTTTGGACAAAATGTTGCCTACAAGAAAAATACCCCCTAACCCCAAAGGAATGGACATTTCCTGACAATTTTGTGTGACGATAAATGGGGCAAGTAAGTACATTCTCGGTAGAAATGAGTTCCTAAGGCCTGTATCATCTACTCCCAAAGCCAAGATTTGGTAGTAATGTAGTCCCCAAATCTCTGAAAGCTGTGTTTAAAAATGCAGGTAAGGCTGTGGTTGACCGTCTTCGCAGAGTTCTTATTTTTACAAAGGGCCTGTGTGTGTGTATGTGCCCTTGGTTTGCCTTGGATGCCAGTTTGGTCGTTGAAGTGAAACAGAACAGAATGGTCCCAGCTCAAGGAAGTGTTTCATGATAGCATTACCATGAGTAAGTACCCACACATCTTAACAGGTTCACATATAGTTTAGGTCTCCACCTTTTTTGCCTTTCATCTTTTACAAACTTGGGGAGGATTTTGCTGCTGAGATCTTTTGGGAAGCTGGTACTTGGCTCATTCTTTGGGTGGAGGCCACGGAGCAGGGCTGGGGGAGGAGGTGACAATTGAGAGGAGCAATGAGCCCCTTCCTGCCACAATTAGGACAGAAACAGCAGAACTGGTGCTTCCTGGTCACCACACTTATTGTGGAAAACTATATTAGCATCATGCTGCCCAGTGTTTAGCTTTAAGAAACTGTCAGAGCTTTGTCAAGAGGCGGAGGAACTCTAGTTTTAGATAAATTGTCTTATCTCATTTTTGAGTTTTGTGAAGTAGGTCCTCTTGCCAAGGAGAGTGCCTAAAATTATAGTATACAAGTAGTAGGACATCCAGTAAGTTGTTTAGAGAAAAAGTGTTTTAAGTGGCAGTTAATTAAACAAACCCAGGAAAGACCCATCCTCCCTTATAGCTTTCTCTGGGGGGCCCATGAGGCCAAGCAGAAGTAAATTGGCTCTAGGTACAGTTAGACTTTGAGAAGGAATCATCACTAAGGTCAGAGACTCAGCCAGTAGGGAATTTTATAGAAAGCTCTTATTTATGCTGGAAACATGGGTCTTTATGGAAATTAGAATCCAGTGAGCCTCCTTGCAGTTGGACAATGTTCAGAAGCTCCTGCAGGGTGACATCCTGATGCCTCCTTATTGTCTTCTGAGGTTAACGCCTTTGTGATGTAGATCAGTAGCAACAAATCCTTGCGTTTCCAGTAATGGAAATCTCTTCCACTTCTGGCAGGTATCAGCCACAAAAAACACACATACACACAAATCAGCATCTTGAGCTAATGAAAGTTTTAGAAAGCCACTTTGACAGTGAAAGCCAGCATAGGCAGAGGGTTTAGAACACAATCCCCAGGTACAGAAGTGAATTGCAGGGTATTTCAGGAAGGAAATTTTTTCTGCACGTAACATGTTTAATGTAGATGAAGCCGGGTCACATGCCAGCAGCCCAAATCTGAGGCTGCTGCATCAGTCTGAGGTCAGTTCAGCATCGGTAGTAGTTCCGTCGCTGATCATGGAGAGAGAGGTGGAAAGGCTGCGTGTCCGAACACTAACTAGAGCTACGGGGAGGACAGTAGCACTCCCAACATGTCTCTTAACCCCTGGTCACTTGTCAGGGTGTTTAAGCAGTAGGAAGGAGGAAGCAGGTTAAAAAAGGAACCAAGGACCTTCTGATTAAGTAAAGGTAACCGGAAGTAAAATTTCAAAAACACTTATAAAGTAACCAAAGTGACGCTATACACACAGGGCAGTCCATATCCCTTTATTCCAGCACTTACAAACTAACTGGTGGTGAAAACTCCCAAGTGACAACGATCCCAGCTATAGTTGCTGCATACGTATCATCTTGAGGTTGGGCCTGCTGTGGCTCCAGGTAACGTGGGGGGTGCCTTGGAAAGCAGCACCGGAGTCGGGCCCTCGAGCTACCGATCAGAAGTTAGCTCAGCACAGGCTCCTAACCAGAGCAAAGAAACGCAGCGCAAGGCCAACGTAACCTAAGAGTCTGCCAACTAATCAGTTCTGGGCCACTCAGACTTTAAAGCTAGAGGAATAATACTGGGTCTGGGAGGAGAAGGCAGGCTAGAACCACCCCCTCCACAGGCTACAAGCCTCAGTTCCTAGGCCGGGCTTTCTCTGTGTGAACCTGGTTTGACTCTGGTGTATTCGTGTGCACGGGATGAACGTGGGATAGCCTCTGCTGCTCTCTCCCTGCCAGGCACATTTCCAGGGCTGCCACCTTGGTGTCTCACTGTCAGGGGCACAGAAGAGTGGGGAAGGGTGACCCCTTCTGAACAGGGCAGCCCTACTCCATGGCAGCTGCTAGGCTGTCTCACGGGGACGCAGGCCCAGCATTATCTAACTTAATCTCCTCCCCCACCTTTTTTTGGCCTGCTACATCTTCTGAGGCATAACTTAATCTGCCAGAAGCCAGAAATCTGAATTTTTATGTCAACTCTCGATTTTTAAATGTTGGCAGACCAGACCAAACTAACATGGGTGCAGGCCAGGTCTGGCCCACAAGCCTCCCGTTTGCAGTCTCTGATGTCTATCCAGGTCTCTCAAACCACCCTCAGCTACACTTCTGAGGCCTCAGGGGGAGGTGGAGGGAGGGCGCTCGCACACCTGGCTGGAGTACAGGCCTGAGAACAGCAGTCGGCACACACTTCTACTTTGTACTCTGCTGAAGAGAAGAGAGGAGCGAGCAGAGAGAGAAAACCAGAGGGTCTTTATTGGAAGCAAGAGCCTCAGACAAGAGTCAAAGATGCAATCACTCAGGTGGCTCAAAAAGGGAGAAGGATTTATTAGACTATTTCCAGGACAGGGACCCAGGGGCAGTGGCTGGGTTCAGTGTTCCTACACTCGGAGGAAAAGGCAGCAGTGCAGACCTGCCTGACTGCCTTCTTTCGTTCTGATCGAAACAGCTTTGCGTTCACAGAAGCCACCTCCTCCTCCTGCAAGAAGACACAGGGCCCTGGATGCCAGCCTAAGGGGGTAGGAATGGCTTATCTTACTCTCAGTCTTTGAGGCAGAGCTTGGGCTGGGAGGGACGTAGGGGCGTCAGCCAATCTGTTCTCACGGAACAAAACTTGGGAAGTAAAGGAACAGGGTGGTGGGGCCTGGCCAGCCGTCCAAAGTCTGCCATTCACATCTCGGCTGCTCTCAACCCTTGATGCTTCCAGGTGATTTTATCTTGATAAACAAGACGAAAATCCAAGCAGCATTAATTTAGGGGAACAAAAAAGGATTAAAAAAAAAAAAGAAGAAGAAGAAGATGACATACAGGGGCATGGAAAGGAGTTGGTGAGCATCCAGGAGAGGAGAGGAGGAGGAAGTAGGAAGAGCCAGGATCCACTGTGTGCCCAGCGGGCAGCGGAGTCTCTGCGGCTGTGGAGGCCCTTCCTGCTCCCTGGCTGGCAGCCAGATGGCAGAGGGGACACTGTAGTGACTTAGGATGAGCCCTACAGCCCTATCTGGCCACCAATGTAGGGAGTACCATGGGTTTGCCCCAGTCAACCTCCCACTTTCACCATTGCCCAAGTGAAGAAGCTTTTAACTCTCCTGTCCAAAGTCCTCTGAGAATTTCTTCACTTTCAGGAGGTCGTCTGCATTCACTGTGGGCCGGGTAGTGGCCAAAGACCGGAGCATGTCCGACTGCAAAGACAAGAGCATGCAACTGAGGAGCCAGGCCCCGGGTGCTCAGCCTCGCCTCACTGCACAACCGTGCAGTCTAGGTGGGGAAGAGGCCTGCCCTTGAGGTCACTCCTACAACTGCCCTGCTTGAATCTACCTATGGCAGGGACCCTCTTCCCTCCCAAGGCAGCTCATACCATTTCCAGGCAGGCCTACTTCTGGTCTGAGAGAATCTAAGCTCCATCGTCTCGTATCTCCCATTAGGAGTCCATTTCTTAACTGCATGCCCACCATACTGGCCACAGGGCAGACTCCTGCCAGGACGGCACAGGCGAGACTAAGATGATGAGGTCCAGACTGTCTGGGCGAGCGGCTACCTTTGCAGCTGCACCAGATCAAACCATGCCAACATACGTTCACTGGTTCCTTCTGTGTACCAAATCACCCAAACCGTGGAATGGTGTAGTCCCACTATCTGGACTTGACTTTTCTTGCTGAAGAATATAAAATGCTAATGCTACTGCCTCCCTCCTGCCCCTGCCGAGTCTCATGGCAGGAGCCCCCCCTACCCAGAGCTGCAAGGGCCATTCCTGGTTTAGGAGGAGCCACAGCAAGCCCACAACATGGAAGGAGGGGACTTTATTTTTAAGCTTAGACCCAAGCTCCCAATTTCCTGGGTTTTGTGTAGTCCTCTCTCCCAAGTGGCCACCTACCATGCAAACCACAGGCTCTAAGAGTTTGTCACCAGGGACATCCATCCAAGTCATCTCCATGGCCCCCGGGTCCCCTGGTGAGCATGGGGTCAGGAGGTCATCGATCATAATGCTGGGGTTGGTGCGGGAAGGGCCACAAACCTGAAATCAAACAGGAATTTGACTGGCTGGAGTGGCTGCCCCTGTGTTTGGGGAAAGGTCAGGACAGCTCAGGTTTCTAAGGACATCCTGAAGAGAAGGTAATGCAGGGTTTCTAGGTCACTGGGGTCAGAGGAGGGATGGGCTCCCACAGGCTGATCAGAGGCTGGTTATTGGCATATCTTCCAGCCACTGTTCTCCAGAATCTCAATTTGTAGCTCCAGATGCCTTTTCTTCCTCATTAATGCCATAGAATCATACCATGGGTGTGGTGACATCAAAAATGTTTTTCCCAGTGAAGTCTGCTGCATTGGCAGACATTCCCCAAATGTCCCCAAGGCTCATTTCCTCACCGGCTTCAACTCTTGATGCACACGTTTCCCCCCCGCCAGTGTCCTTGGACAGTGCAGCCTGCCCAGCCCTCCCCCATCCCCTCTGAGAGCCCAGCATTTCCTTTACTGTCTGTCTCCTCCCACCAGAAAGGAGGCTCCCGGAGAGCAGAGATTTTTGGCTCTTGTGGTCACTAATGTCTCCCTGGCACCTAGGACAGTGCCAGGCACACAGCAGGACCCACAGCAAACCCTCAATGAAGATTTGCTGAACAAATGGATGAGCCTTCCTTACAATCAGTAGTTCTATATCCAGCACTTTCCAGACAGTTGTTTGGTGCACGAGAGCACAGTGCTGACGGAGACAGCCGCTGCGCTGCTAAGACGGCGCTCTGCCCTCTGGTTTTACACATTCCGAGATGGCCACACTTGGGCAAGAACTGCCCGGAGCGGGACGTGGATACAGCCCTGCCGCTGAAGCCAGCAGCCCCACCTGGCACTTGTCCTTGGCTCTCCAGAAGACCAACACCATGTCACCTGAGCAGGCAGGCAGCAGGACCAGGGAGCTGGCAAAGAAAACCGGTAATTGCCCCCCTTTCTGTGATATTTTCTAAGCAACTGCTTGCCGGTCACTCACCTTTTTGAAGTGTGTTGCCGACTGTACTTTTCTAACGGGCTGCATGAGGGAGTCCCGCACGATGATGCTGATGTCTGCGCCTGAATAGCCTTCTGTCTTGCGGGCCAGCTCGTGGATGTTGGCATCTGTGAGGTTGTGGGGCGTGCTCCCCAGATGCAACCGGAACATCTGGGCGCGGGCGGCTTCCTCTGGCAAGGGGATGTAAATCCGCTTTTCAAACCTAGAGAGCCAAGCACACGGCAGGAATTGAGAGCAGATGGCAGGATGGTATTAACGGAAGGGGCAGCACGGAGACTCCTGAGATGAGAAAGGACTCTGCTCTACATGCAGACACGGGGAAGACTTCGGAGAAATGAGGTCAGGCTATACCCACGGGCTGCCAAGGGCAGGCTGACCGTGGCCGGAGAAAGACTTCAGGCCCTGGCTCCTCCTGGGAAGACTTACCTCCTCCTGATGGCTGAATCCAACACCCATGGGATGTTTGTGGCACCAAGAACCAGAGTCCCATCGTTGTTATTCCCCACTCCTGAGAAGACAGGGAGACAAAAGACACGGACTCTGGACACCTGCAAGGGTAAGTTAGAACCTGTGGGGACAGTCCTCAGGGGCTTTGTGTGTCATCAGTTGAAGCCATCCCTGTGCCACCACTGGCAAGGTCCCAGCTGAAATTAAACCAGGTTCCGGTCTGGCTTGGCCAAGGGTGAAGAAACTTCCAGCACTGCCTGCCGCAGAGCAGTCGGCACGGCAAAGGCCCCAGGAGCCTCTCCCCGATGACAGGCCCTCCCCAGCCTAGGAGATGGGGCTGAGAAGGACACTAGCCACAGCTAAACAATGAAGCCAAGGGTTGGCTTTAGGTAGAAGGAAGACCAGGGGGGCACCTGGGACTAGCACGCACCCTGCATTTGGACCAAGAACTCCGTTTTGATCCTTCGGGCAGCCTCGCTTTCATTTTCATTTCGGGATCCGCAGAGGGAATCCACCTCGTCGATGAAGATGATGGAGGGCTTGTGCTGCCGGGCCAGCTCAAACAGGTTCTTGACTAGCCTGCGGAGGTGAGAAACGGGTCAGGATCTGGACGCTCTCGTACACGCCCACCCAGGGCCCAGCTGCCACTTCTCTCCTCTTGTCCTTCCCGCAGAGAGGCTGAGACGACAGTCATGCCTGGACTGCAGGAAAAATGGTGGTGACCAGTCCTCTGGCAGCACTGTACCAAGAGGAAGAGCAAGCCTTAGCATCTGCTTCGAATTCTGGGAGCCCCAGTCATTGGCTCTGGACTTAGCACAGTCAGTTCCCTTCCTCTGAGCCTCAGTGTCTTCATCTGCAAAATGGGAGTCAGTGTGGGGTATAAGTTAACTATTAATACATAAAATGTCCCATCAGGGGACACTCAACTGCTAGCCAGTTCTTGGCTCCTTTCCCTTCCCTTCCTGAGCACGTCCGTCTCTCCCAAGGTCACCCGCCTTTGTCAGGACAGCGTCCCACCCAATCTGGCTACTCTCCCTGAATGTCAAACAGCAGCTCCTCTGGAGGGGACCCCGAGAGGCAGGGAAGCTGCTCCACCGGCAGCTGCCGGGGCTGACTTACTTCTCACTCTCCCCCAGCCACTTGGACATCAGATCTGAGGAGGACACAGAGAAGAAGGTGGAGTTGTTGGCCTCTGTTGCCACCGCTTTAGCCAGGTAGGATTTCCCTGTGCCCGGGGGTCCAAAGAGCAGTATCCCTCGCCAAGGGGTACGCTTGCCTACCACAGAGAGTAAAGGGAAGTGAGGCTCTTGCTGATGGGGGAAAGGGAACAAAAACAGGCAGACTGTTAGTCACTGTAAATGCAGTAAGAAACAGTTCTGTAAAAGAAATGATTCTAGGAACAAAGGAGTGAAGAGAACTAAATTACCTGCTGAGAGCCTGGTAATTTAGCCTAGCCCTTGCTTATAACCCCATGACCTTGAAAAGTGACACTGGCTAGTCCTCCCCACCCACTGCGATGGCCAACACATAGGTCTAGTCACAAAAGTGGCTTTGAGCATGGTGAGCAGGCTGGGGTCGCTCCTGACTGTGAGCACACGGCAGGGCTGGGGCCGGGCCCCCTGCGGGCTGGGAAGCTGAGTTGTCACCTGCTCCCAGAGACTGTAGAGTGGGAGCCCTGGGCTGGCTCCCTCAGAAGCCTGGCATTTTTTTTTTTTTTTTAATCTGGGCCTAAAGTGGCTCAACTCTCACCTGTGAACAAGTGTGGGAATTTAATTGGCAAAATGACAGCTTCTTTGAGGGCCTCCTTGGCCCCGTCCAGCCCGGCCACATCATTCCACCGTATGTTGGGCTTCTCCATGACAACGGCACCTGCAAGAGGGTAGCCGACCCGGTGCCCGGCCCGTGAGCACGAGCCGACCCAACAGGGGCCCCTCCCGCTGCCACAGCCTCGAGCCTCTTACCCATCAGTTGTTCTTGTAATTTCTTCTTCTCCGGATTATCCTCTTCACTGTCACTATCGCTGCTGGGAAGGGAGACAGGTGATCACAAGCTGGCCTTTCAGCCTGGGAGCAGGGAGGCTCTCGAGCGAGGCCAGGCTCTGTCACCGGCACCGTGGTCAAGGAGCACTGTCCCTCCTCACATCGGTGTGCGCCCAGCAAGCAGGTACCTTGAGGTCTGGCCCACACTCTGAGCAGCTCTCGCCTCTGATCTTCCAACACACTCTCGGAACCCAGCCCCGGTCCTTCACGCCAGCCCTCTCCCAAAGGCTGGTGAGGGACACGCGCCTTCGCTGCACTCAGCAGCCAGGGAAGCTACTCGGCTGTCGGGAGCCTTTCGTACAGACTCAGGGACAGACAGCATGTGGCTGTGACTCCAAAGTAGTCATGTGCCAAAGGCAGAGAAGAGGACAAATGCAAATCTGCAAGGGAACACCTGGGGAGAACCGCACGGTAACTATCCTCGTCCCAGCGGCAAGTCCTACCCTGACAGAATTTATTTGTCATCCTTAAAACTCTTCAATCCCTCCTGGAGATCCCCGGCCTCCTGCCCCTTCCTAGGTCTGTCTCTCACTCTGCAGCACGTACTGTCCATCCCAGAGGGGAGAGCCTCTCATTTCTGGTCAGGCAGCTGACACACCGCCCACCTCTCTCCTACTGTGACCCTCTTGCCCCGAGGACCCTCCCCTCGCCCTGCCTCCAGGACAGCACTGGCGTGTGCTCAGCTTACTGGAATCACCGCAGTGGGCGAAGCCCAGAGGTGAGAGGCTGTGGAGAGAGCACTGGCTCAGGAGTCAGAGGCAGGGTCCAGGCTCCACCACGTACTGGCTCTGTGGCCTTGGCAAATCCCTGACCCTCTGAGTCAGCTGCCTCAGCTGTCAGATGAGATGATGATTCTTAGATTGTAACAGTGGGCTGGTCACGGTGGCTCATGCCTATAATCCTAGCACTTGGGAGGCCGAGGCGGGAGGATCGCTCAAGGTCAGGAGTTCAAGACCAGCCTGAGCAAGAGCAAGACCCCGTCTCTACTAAAAAATAGAAAGAAATTAGCTGGACAACTAAAAATATGTAGAAAAAATTAGCCAGGCACGGTGGCGCATGCATGTAGTCCCAGCTACTCGGGAGGCTGAGGCAGGAGCATTGCTTAAGCCCAGGAGTTCGAGGTTGCTGTGAGCTAGGCTGACGCCGCGGCACTCCAGCCCCGGCAATACAGCGAGACTGTCTCCAAAAAAAAAAAAAAAAAAAAAAAAAACCAAAACAAAACAGCGGCTGGCCCTGGCTGGCCGCTCACTGTGTGCCACGCTCTCCTCTAAGGGCTTCACCCACATCCTCTCTTTACAGCAATGCTAAAGTTCCATTATCTTCCCCCTCCCAGATTTGGAGATTGGAGGCACAGGGGGTCATGGCACTTGTCCAGGGCCACATGGCTAGGAGTGACAGAGCCAGGTTATACCCCGAGGGTTGGGCTGCAGAGTCCACGGCTGAGCCTCCACACTGGGTGCCCCTCTCCCCCACAGCTTTTGTGTGCAGATCCAGGGAGATGATGTGCACTGTGTATTCTGTGAAGTGCTTCATGAAAGCAGCTGTCGGCGCTGCCCTCACTGTATCATGAGGCGAACTCCCCATGAGGCAGGCGCTGTGGAAGTCCAAGGCACCATGAGCACCAAGAATGACAGCGACAGGTGAAGAGGGCACACATGCTCGGGGGCTCCAGGCCGCCAGGGGCCAGCTGCGCACGCCTGCACACTCACCCCTGCACACTCACCCCTTGCCCTCACTCTGACTCTCTTTCACTGGCTTCTTGCCGTGCTTCTCTTTGTTTCGTAAATAATCCTTGAGCTTCTCGGCCCGGTCCAGGTACTGCATGCACTTGGCTCGAATGCTCTCCTTAGCCTTGTCGCTGTGTGCCTCATCTGCAACGGGAAACCAGAGAGGGCCCCCGTGAGCCCCGTGTGCCCACCCTCTTCTCCTCACTGCAGCCAGGGAGGACCCCACGCGTGACTCACACTTGATAGCGTGGAGGAAATACTCCACGGCATGCTGGTAGAGCCGCAGCGCCTCCTCGTAATTCTTGGCCTTATCCTCTTCTGTGGCTTTTGTCACCAGATCAATGGCTTTCTGGAAAGGCAAAGCAGATAGCTCAGTGCTTCCTAGGAGATCTGGAAAGCCCTGGGGTCACAGGCAGCAGGCTGAGATATGATGAGCGATGTCGCCAGGCCCGTGGATTTCTCTCTCTCAGACCATTACATTGGCCTACTTCTCCAACATCTCCTAGAAAGGCCTTAAAAGGAGGCTTTGAAAGCCAGCTGTCGCCTTCACAATAAGCTCATCCAGTTAAAAGCAACCTCCTTCTCAGTCCTCACTCTGGATTTCAGCAAGTGGACACCTGACCTAGTATCTCAGGCTGGGGCTTAAAGGGCCACTCCACAGGACTTTCTATTCCTCTGCCTCGAAGGAAAGAGAAACTGAGACCGACGGCCTGGAAGAGGGGACACCCGGAAGCAAGTGATTGATGATTTGCTCAGCAAGGAGGCCAGAAACCGCACTTGGCTTCAGGGCCAGAGAAGAGCCAGCCAGCTAGTAGAGTGCTTCATTGACCCAAGAGTTTCTGTGAGAGACTTAAAGGCATCCCCACCCCTTCTCCTGGTCAAATGCAACTTGTTTCTCTGGAAGAAAAGAGAAGACAGTTTTCCTAAACTGTCTGAAGTTGACACCCAGGGAGGGGATGCTTAGACAGATGGCTCAATATGCCAGTTTGCTCCAGTGAGAAAAGTGCTTGCTTCCTCCAGAGGCAGCGACGTGCTGCCAATTGAGGGGAACTGTCCTCTCGAACCTTCTAAGAACTCTGTGAGCGTTAGTGTGTGTGGATAGCTAATAAATCCTGTAGGCCCCTGTCCTAGGCTGAACTGAGAGCGCCTACATATCCAATTTTTAAAACTGCAGTTTCCCCAACCCAGGAAACACGAACAGCATCCTCCTCCTCAGTCAGACCCAGCGCTGGCTGCCGGGCAGGCGGATCCCACCCGGGACCCACAGTTCCGGGCACGGCAAACAATCACCCTCCTGACCAGCTCTCTCGGCAGAGCCAGGGCATTTGTTCAGCCCTTCCTCATCTGCCAGCTCCGAAAGAAAGACACACAGATAGTTCTACAGAGGGGACAGGCTGGGGTGAGTCGGGCCAGGTTGAGTTAAGGGAACCCACCAGACCGAAGAGACAAGGAGAGGGGTGAAGGCTGCTGTTTTCAAGCTTCGGCTCCCTCCACCACCCACCGAGAGTGAACCTTCTCGGACAGTTAGCGTCCACACGAGCTCCACTTGTCTACTCTTTTCCCTATGATGTTCCTTCAGACAAGACCTGAAGGCAGTGCTCCGGCCCCTGGTGGCATCTCTTCTCCAGAGCAAACACCCCCAGTTCCTTGGACGTTTTGGCTCTATACAGCTTCTTTCCTGGGTCTGTCCTCAGCACAATGCCTCAGGTATTCTCTGTCACCCGTGGAGCAAAGCAGACCCATTCCCTCCCTCCTTCTAGATCCTCTATGAATGCACCTAAGAGTGCAGTAGATTTTTCTGGCAACCGCTTACAGTTTTTCACATGCAGGAGGCCTTAGTTTCAATAGAAACAGTTTTGCCTAACAAGAGGGTAAGGTGACAAATAAAACTGCCAGCCCTGCTGCATCTCTAGTAACACGTATGGCAAAGGATGAGGAGGAAAGAAAAGGGTAACAAGGGTATGGAAACAGGGGTTGGCAAACCTTCTGGAAAGGACCAGACAATAAATGCTTTAGGTTTTGCCAGCCAGCCACCTCTGTAGCAAATACTCAGCTCTACCTTTGTAGCACAAAAGCAGCCACAGACAACACGTAAATAAATGAGCGGGGATGTGTTCCAATAAAACTTTATTTATAGACACTGAAATTTGAATTTCATGATTTGCAAGTGTCATGCAACATGTCTTCCAGCCATTTAAAAAAATGTAAAAAGCTATGACATTGCAGTCACAAAGGACCACATATTGTATGACACCATTTATATAAAATGCCCAGAATAGGCAAATCCATAGAGACAGAACATAGATCAGTGGTTGCATAGAGCTGGGAGGGAGGGAGGGATTGGAGGGGGGTGTGACAGCTAAAAGGTGCAGGGTTTCTTTTGGGGTGATGAAGCTTTTTGTTCTTGTTTTTGAGACAGGGTCTCAGTTCAGGCTGGTCTCGAACTCCTGGCCTCAAGTGATCCTCCCGCCTCAGCCTCCCAAAGCTCTGGGATTATAGTCTGGAGGCACCATGCCCAGCAGAAAGATGTTCCAAAACGTGATTGTGGTGATGGCTACACCGTTCTGTGAATATACTAAAAGCATTGAACTGTACCCTTTAAATGGGTGAGTTGCAATGGTGTGTGAGTTATGTCTTCAGCTATTTTTAAAAAACCATAAAAAACATTCTTAGCTCACAGGCCATATAAAAACTGGCTGGGCAGATGGGATCTGCAGCTTCTGCTGGCTGATGGTGGGGTCTGGCTTTGGTCTCCATCTAATTCCTAGCCTGGTACCCCAGCTTATTCACGCCTGTCCCCACGTCTTCCTTCACCTGGAGTAACCATCCGCCCCCTCCTCCAGGCCATCTGAATGCTGCCCTTCCTCCGATGATGCCCCTGCTTCCAGGAAGTCCTACCTGACTCCCTCAGGCACTTTACCTGCTGTCCTTACTGTGCATTTACTATGTTCCAGACACTATGGTAAGAATACTTAACCTGAATTATTCAATCTAGAGCCATTGTCACAACCCTACAGGGTATCAACCCATTTTACAGACAAGGAAACCTGAGATTTCACGATCAAAAAAGTAGCCCAAGGTCACACGCTAGTGAGTGGAAGAGCTGAGATACAAACCCTGGGCTGACGCCTGAGCCTGTTTACGTTTTCTGGCCCTGCAAGACTGACAGGACCTGGAGGGCGGGTCCGTCATTCGTCTAGGTGGCGTCACCCCAGCACCACCCTGCACTATCTAGGGAATGAATGAAGGGTCGCAGGCCGAGAAGAGGAAGTCAGATTGGGGAAGGAGCTGGGCCTTGTGCCAAAGCGGGGCCGAGGGGCTTCCAGGACCCGGGGCAGGAGGAGGGAGTGAGCATCGCTCTCTGGGAGACCAGCCGGACCCCGGGTCGAGGTCCCCGAGGCGGCCCGTGAGGCCCGGGTGAGGCCGATCGACACGGCAGTCCCGGGGCACGTAGCGGCCACGGGGTTCGCCCAGCTGGGCGAGGGCCGGGTCCTGGGGGTGGAGACGCCGCTCGCCTCCGAGCGCGTGAAACAGAAACGGGTGGAGGCGGGAGCCGGGCGGCGGAGGCGGGGGCCGCGAGGCCGGGGCTCCAAGAAGGCCGCCCGCCCGCCCTGCTCTGCGGCCCGCAGGCCCCGCCGCGCCGCCTTGGCCGAGCCAGGTACCTGGAGGGTTGACGTTGTCATTTCATCTCCTGGTTCCGCCCCACACCCCGCGGCGCTGTTTGCGACCTCGGTCCGGCCCCGGGGAGCCGAGGTACTGGGTCCGGCGCAGGGACCCGGCGGTCGGCACTGGGCGCGGGCAGGGCAGCCGCTCACAGCCGGAGCCGAGTCCGAGGGCGAGCGAGGAGCGCTGCCCAGAGCGGCCGGGCCCGAGCTGCGCGGCTGCCCCCCGGCGGCCACGGCCCGCACTGCAGGCACCGCTCCCCGCGGAGGCCGGGCGAGGGCAGGGGGCGGGACGAGAGGCGGGGCGGGGCCTGGCGGGACCCGGGGTCGATGGGCGGGGCTGGGGACGGGGCAGGGTAGAATCCGGAAGTCCTGGACCCACTTGGAATAAAACAGCGCCTATAGGGCAGTTTTATTTGCACAATAAAAAGTAACTTCCCAGAGCTTTGGTTTCCTCATGTTTAACAGGGTATGATAACAATTCGTACCTGCCTTTTCTGCCTTTTAGGGGCAATGCAGGAGCTGGCTAATGCAAACACAATGTGTCCCGCACTGGGGCTCAGTCACTGGTAACTGTTGTGCCTCTAAAGCCAGTTTTGTTTTGCTTTTTAAATATTACGCCTTTTACTTTTCTCCTTAGGAAAGTGGCTAAATCTCCGAACCTGGGGGCTTCACCCAGGTGACCTTCAGCATAGCAGATTGGTGGTTCACGTTCTTTCAATATTTACTAGGGCCCTACTATGCGCGGGGCTCCGTGCGAGTTTCTGGGAATACAAAAACGATCAAAACAGTTGTAGAGGGGCCTGCTCGGCTCTAGAGGAGTCTAAGAAAGATGAAATTCATCAGGAGGAAATAAGCGTGTTAAGGCCCACGTGCTGTGTGAGCTTCTCCCAGGTAACCTACCTGAGATAAGAGGGTCAGGAAAGGCCCTTAAGTGGAGGCTGGAGGGATTGGGTGGGGGCAGGGAGGCGCATTCTAGGTTGATGAACCAGCCTGTGCCAAAGCCCCGAGGAAGCCAGTGGTGGAGAAAGTGGAAGAGGGCTCAGATGGCCACACAGAGGAAAGTAAGTGAAAATCTAACTTGAACTGATGTTGGGAAGGTGGGCAGGGGCCAGGACATCTGGCTAGGGTGAAGATTTTAGGTTTTATCCCAAGAACAACAGGAAACTATTTTGCTCTTTTTTTTTTTTTTCTGAGACAGAGTCTCACTCTGCTGCCCCAGGTAGAGTGCAGTGGCATCTTCATAGCTTACTGCAACCTCAAACTCCTGAGCTCAGGTGATCCTCCTGCCTTAGCTTCCCAAGTTGCTGGTGCATGCTGCCACGCCCGACTAATTCTTATATTATTTTGTAGAGACGAGGGTCTCGCTATGTTACTCAGGCTGGTCTCGAACTCCTGGGCTCAAGGGATCCTTCCGCTTCGGGCTCCCAAAGTGCTAGGATTACAGGCGTGAGCCACCATGCCCTGCCAGGTGAATGAAGTTTTGAATGCTGATAATGTTAGGCAGATCGTTAGGATCTCCAGCTCTTCTCGGGACAAGGGTTCCCTGCTTTGGTGCTGTTTCCAGCAATTGCTCCACCTGGGAAGAAGGACAAGGGCGGGCACTCCATTTTTGTGTCGTGTTGCCCCACCCTTAATCCCATCCCGAGCAATCGCTCCACCTGGGGAAGGACGGAATGCTTTATCAATCCAAGAATTCCTAGCCCAGGCATAACAAGATTTAGAAAGGGACCTAAAGTAATGTAAGGGTGATTGATATGCCATTAGCTGGAAACTGCATTGATGTTCACCGCCCCAGGTGGGCTTTCTTAGAGGGCCTTCTTATAGGCAGATGGGATTTTTGAGGACACCTGTTGATCATTTGCTAACATCCCGCACCTCCCAAGAGCCCACCTCCAGACTGGGCTCATTAAAGGGAACAATCCGAGAAGTCAGTAGTGAGTTGGTTTGTCTGTCTCTACTCACAGAGATGGAGCTGCTCTTGTGAGACTGCTCCTGCCCGAGGTCACTCCCGCGTGTTGGCCTTGCTGGTGACATTTCCAAGCAAGGAGTCAGAGGACTGGGGCAATAGTTTGGCGTTGACACTCTGGTGTGTCCGAGAGCACGCCACGACCCCACGACCCAAGGGCAGACTCCCACCCGGACATCTTTGGTGCCGAAACCTGGGATTGACAAAAACCACGAAAAGTAAGTGACCAACACCCAAATATTTGATAGTTGGAGCACTGATGATTCCAGTGTGATTCCTGAGAAACTGCTCTCTTGCTCTCCCCTCCTCTGTGTGACTCAAAGTATGATAAAGCTCAGATTGGTCCCGTGAGGAAGCTTCTTTCACACAGAAAGTGGTGGCACTGGCACCAAAGCTAAGTTTTTAAGAGTGGGGTTGTTGGGAATCTGCTCAAAAATGGCCCCAGAGCCAGGTGATCCATTTGTTCACAAGTCTCTCCTGTAAAAGAAAAAATTAAGGGGAAAAAACATGCAAGTTGCTTCTGTTCCCACCTTCCCTTCTTTTCCCTGCCTTTCCCCTCCCCACCCCTGAGGTGAGAGGAAGAGGACGCCAGGCAGAGGCACAGGGCCGTGTGCCCGGAGGAAGTGGGGTGGGGGGCAGTGACCCGAGTGGTTGGGGTGCTGGTCACATTACACAAGTAACTGCTTGAGCAAGTAAGTAAATGTATTGACAATAACTGGAGTCAAAGATTACTCACTGTCTGAGAAGGGATTTACAAACATGGACGGGGAAGTTAGAACCCTCGTGTGTTAGAAGTATCTGGTTTTTAAATACATGATCTAGAAATACAGATGTACATATATATGCACAACACACACAGGTGTGCACAGCCACGCACATTGTCTTTTGCCGTGTACGAAGGAGCAAACCAAGCACCCAGATGTTGGTTTCTAAATAGCATTCTACGTTAAAAAGCCTCAGGGCTTCATGGAAAAACGGCTGATTCCAGGACTTTTGAAGGAGCTCCCATTGGCCAAACCTAGGATAATTTGGACATTAAAATAAGCAGTGCGGCCAGGCGAGGTGGCTCACGCCTGTAATCCTAGCACTCTGGGAGGCCAAGGTGGGCAGATTGTTTGAGCTCAAGAGTTCGAGACCAGCCTGGGCAAGAGCGAGACGTCGTCTCTACTAAAAATAGAAAGAAATTATATGGACAGCTAAATATATATATAGAAAAAAATTATCCGGGCACGGTGGCGCATGCCTGTAGTCCCAGCTACTCGGGAGGCTGAGGCAAGAGGATTGCTTGAGCCCAGGAGTTTGAGGTTGCTGTGAGCTAGGCTGACGCCATGGCACTCTAGCCTGTGCAACAGTGAGCCTCTGTCTCAAAAAATTAAAAAAATAAATAAATAAATAAAATTAAGCAGTGCATTAAAACTCATTTAAAACCAGCAATCTGTGAAGCTTTAATATCAATACAAGGGGGAGAAGGGGAAATTGTGGCTTCTGGCAAAAAGCTAACTACTAAGGGCAGAAGGAATGATGCTAGATAATCACCCTTGGCAACCATCCCAGTGGGAGATACAGGAGTTATCAATGTTAAGCTGGTGGGGGTGGCATGAGGAAGCACAGAATATTGGTACATCTGAGTGTTTCCCCAGCAAACGCTAATCAAATACAAAGGGGAAAGTCATGGAGACACGAAGTGGACCAGGTGATTGAAGTTAACGCCGCCAGTGGCGTGCCAGGTGGCCATCGTATGCCTCCTGACAGGATAGTGTGCTGGAGAGCGTGGCGTTGCTTCTGTGGTTTTCCTGCCAAGAGCAGTGGCCGGGTCTGGTCCTGGGCAGAGCTGAGCACAGGGCCGTCCTGCAGAGCGAGACCTGTGCTCTCGGAGACTCCCGGGCACAGGAGAGCAAGGGTGAGACTGAGGAGCTGGTCCTGACTGATGAGACGTGACAAGTGGTCCTGGGCAGGGTCGTGGGCCAGAAAGGAAGGGGAAACGCAGCTGGGATGAATCTGGGGTCTCTGGAGCGGGTGGTGGTCTCGGACCAATATTGATTTCCTAATTGGGAGGGGTGCATGGTGGCAATGCGGGGAATGTCCTTGTGTTTTGGAGGTACACGCCAGAGAAGTTAAGGGTGATAGAGTATCATGTCAGAAAAAGACAAGGCGATGGAAGAAATGTGGTAAAATGTTAACAATTGGAAAATTGGGTGAAGGGCATATAGCAGGTTTTTGTATTGTTTTTGAAACTTTTATGTAGGTTTGAAATTATTTCAACATTTAAAAAAATGAAGAAAATACAAGTCTAAAAGCAATTTTTTATTTACAGTATAAAGGTTACAAAGGTATATATGTATTTATATATAATAGCCTTAAGTTACAAATTTTCATTGTAATGTACAATGCTATACGTTGATATGCAACTCAAGGGGAAGTGTTGTCTATGCATCTATATTTATAGAGTATACATAAAGCTTTTTTAAAAATTAAGAACACAAATACTGCCCTGTTTTATGCCACGGGTTTTTGATTTGGTATCCAGAAGATTTGAGACTTAAATTTTAAATAAGACTTAAAAAGTCATCTTTAAATACACTGTTCTAAAAAGAAGAAAAAATCCAGAATATCACATACTTTTAATTATTTGCAGACATATTATTTAAGCTTTCTAAGTCTTTATAATTAACAAAAATGAAAGCAGTATGGGAAAGAATACATATAAGTGGGTATAACCAGAATTTGCAAAGATTAGCCAAAATAGGCTTTCCGTAGGTAGTGGTTTTCCACATGATGTTCTAAGAAACCTCAGGTCTGGTACCAAAAAGGAAACAGATTCTTTGGGTACCAAGATCTCACAATGCTGAACTCATCCAACAGATTGTAAACATAACACTTGAGTCCTATCGTGGAGGAAAAAATCCA
This sequence comes from Eulemur rufifrons, assembly GCF_041146395.1. NCBI lineage: Eukaryota > Metazoa > Chordata > Mammalia > Primates > Lemuridae > Eulemur > Eulemur rufifrons. Next base: position 12,567,451 of record NC_091005.1, on the reverse strand, counting down.
AAACCGGTTGTTACAAGGGCAGATTTGCTACAAGGTGAGAAGAGTATCACCGAGAATGATGACTGTACCAAACTTAGTTTTAAATAAGTTCCTCTCCCCGAATTCTGTTCTCAAAACGGAGGTGAAAGGCTGTGACACCCTCCTTAGCAGGACCAAGATGGAAGGAAAGGACTTCTTCCAACCCAGGAGGAGCAGACACTTACAAGACAATACTTAGGTGTGCTGGTTTCAATAATATACAATGATTAGCACCTGATTGTCAAAAGGGTAGGTTTAAAGTAAAGACCAAGACATTGAAGGCATGCCTAATTTTTGTGCACAATTCCAGGACACTGGAAAACAAAGGGGAAGGACCCCAGGTGATTATGTCCCCTATTTCATTCCAGTCACAGATAGCTTGCCTACTTTCAGAGCATGTCGAGGGACGTTGCCTGAAAAGGTGACCCTAGTGATGAATGGAAGGCAAGGTAGATAGGAAGGGACTGTTACTTTGTGAAACTTATGGGAAAATTCAATCAACCTCTTATTTTCTTTAGGTGCCCTTTTCACTGAGTTTCAATGCCAGAATATTCCAGAAAAAATGGAATTTTGCTAAGTTTTAAACATCTTCCCTATGCTCTATTGTTAGGGGAGAAATACCCCGTCTACCATGTGTATAAAGACTGCTAGCAAATGAGATGCTTAAGTGGTATAAGTGCAGAAATGCATGAGTTTAGCAACAATTAGAGGGCTGATGGAATACGCATTCACCTTTGCTGTTCATAGTTAAAAGGAGCATTTTTTTAAAGACTTTCCATTGATCCACTTTGGGCAACAGAGCTTAATTCTTGTTTGTTGTGATGTATCTTGCTAAGGATGTAGCGTTCTGTTTCCTTTCCCAAACTGAAGTTTAAAGTCCTTTCACGTTGGTGTGGATGAAAGCCTGGGCATCCCTTTAAACATTTCCAGTTGGCCAGATCTAGATAAGCAGAATTGTCAATTTTATACTTTGGAAAAAATATGAAGTGGTACTGAACTGTCGATTGATAAACAGATGGCGTGGTGTGACTGAGAAGGCAGGAGCTGTCTTTTGGACCCTTTGGAATGCCTGGTGCAGAACTACATATTAATAAATGTTAATTAGATGAATACATGAATTAATGTCATTAATTAGCCTTGCCGTTTCAAAGTTCCTCCAAGTACCCAAAGAACCTTTTGTGTATTTCATTAAGAGACTTCTATCGTTTTGGAAGAGGTGACAGCTAGAGGCATGTGTCAATGGCATGGAGGTAAGATGCCTGAGCCTGAGAAACATAGTGAGACCCTGTCTCAAAAAAAAAAGAAGAAAAATTAGCTGGGCGTGGTGGCATGTGCCTGTAGTCCCAGCTACTCAGGAGGCTGAGGCAGGAGGATTGCTCAAGCCTGGGAGTTCAAGGCTGCAGTGAGCTATGATGATGCCACTGCACTCTAGTCCAAAACTGAGAAAGGTACTTACAGGACTCAGAAATCAGAAATCTAACCAGGGCCGGGCGCGGTGGCTCACGCCTGTAATCCTAGCACTCTGGGAGGCCGAGGCGGGTGGATCGCTCGAGGTCAGGAGTTCGAGACCAGCCTGAGTGAGACCCCGTCTCTACTAAAAATAGAAAGACATTATATGGACAACTAAAAATCTATATAGAAAAAATTAGCCGGGCATGGTGGCGCATGCCTGTAGTCCCAGCTACTCGGGAGGCTGAGGCAGGAGGATCGCTTGAGCCCAGGAGTTTGAGGTTGCTGTGAGCTAGGCTGACGCCACGGCACTCTAGCCTGGGCAACAAAGTGAGACTCTGTCTCAACAAAAAAAAAAAAAAAAAAAAAGAAATCTAACCAGGATTCCTAAGCTTACAATATAATGAAGTATCATTTCTCTGTTACGTGTCTATAGTTTTAACCAATCTATCTTAAAAAGCGCAATTCAGTGATTATGGCTTATCTGGTAGATTTTTGTTGAATATAATCAAATGTTCGAGAGAGAGCAAAAATAATTTGCAAAAGGCATATTTATGCATTATGTTAAATGTGGATTCCCTTCTAAAATTAGAATATGCTTCAGTTCAGTCACCCAAAGTGGGAAGAATAGAGGTGGCAAGAGATCAAGCTCCAGTTTATATTGTGAAACAACAGAAGATCTTGTTAAAATATTCTTTCAAGTTAATACATGATAACCATTCTAGTTGGCAGCTGAGCTAGCGTCAGAGAGATAAGAAAACAGATGTGCTTTACGTGCCTTAACCTTAACTTGAAATATCTGTCCTTTAATAGGACAAACTTGTATCACTGATCTGCCAGATTTTCTTTTAAAGAGAAAGGGTTTCAAATTAGCCACTTAAGCAGTCTGTTACTGGTGTAAAATAAATTCCACTTAATATCATTACAGCATAGGAATAACTACATTGCTCAAATAGATAATCCTGATACACAGCATAATTATTTCAGAGCTGTCATGACACATTTACTGACTGTGTATGTATCCAGCACAGGGAAACACACAGCTTAAGTGCAGGGAGGAGAGGACTGCTAGTGTTGGTTTTTAAAGACGGGATGTGGAAAGTCAAAATAATTCTAGATTACCAAGCGATTAAAGTAAGGGCACGGAAGGAGGATGGTAGGTGATGACATTCCTATACTTGCATTTTCAGTGGGAAAAGAAAAGCCACAACCACTGAAATTTAACTGAAAGTGAGTTCCAAACTCAAAGTAGAATATAATATCATACATGATATATATCTGGCATATAATATCATACCTGACAGATATGTAAAAAGAATGACTATGTTCACATTCAACTTAGTTTAAGCAGAATCCCAAATTTAAATGTCTCTCATCACATAGATATTTGATCTAATCAGAGCAATTTGCTATGAGACCAAAGAGACCTGGCATTTATTTTACTTTATTAGGGATTAAAAAAAAGACCTTTGGCTTTCTAAGCAGCCATTTCATTCATGGCGTCAGCAGCCGATGGCAGCCACATGGAAATGTATGCTGGATATTTGGATAGTTGAAATATTATGTACAGTCAATAGCTTATAACCAGTGAAAATAAGAACATAATTCAGCATAAGTGTCCAAGATAAGATACAAAAAAGCAGAAAGTGCTTGAGTCTACAGGTCTTCCCTGAAAGTTTCAAAAATGTCTAACTCTAAGCAGGTAGGGCTTTTAATAGAATTTGCATAGCAGCATACAAGGTAATTTGCATTAAATATGAACAGGGATTCTTCCATGGCTTTGAAAACAAATATATCCACATGCATATAAGTTAAGCAAGAAGACCTGGAGTTTCACACAAAATTAAAAAAAAAAAATCTGTCATAACCTTTTCTCTTCTATCAGAACCATTTACAGCAAAACCTGTTTCTGAGAGAAACATAATCTTGTCCAGATTCCACACAGCTTAATTTTTTTCCCCCAAGAATAAATTCTGGGTTATCAGCTAAGTGCATTTTTTAGCTGGAAAAATCTTCACCATTCTGCTTAGGAGGATAAATTAAGAAAACAGTAACAATGTCAGCCATTTGTTGTTCATATTTTTCTACTTATAAAAATATAATAAATAATCTCTCCTGCCATGCAATGATTTTCAGTAACAAAGTTTGTGAGAGTACAGATGATAAAAACAGGCACTATTAGACTTTCTTCTAGCCTAAAAGGTGCGGAAACATGGCTTTAAAATAGGTGAAGGAAATGTGACATTTTGATTGCCTGTACATGTTCCAATTACTGAACCTGAAACTCTAGGTAGGTGAGTTTACAGTTACAGCTGTCTAATAAATACTGCATAAACACACATGTATTTCTTCATATAAAATATTAGATACTCATTTCCAAGGTAGGTTCATTTGATGACTTCAGGAAAGGGCTTGCTTTTTCAGAAAAAGAAAAACCTAGCCTTTTCTTTTTCTTTTGTTCCTTTCTATTTCTTTTTCTAAGGAGAGAAGTTTCAGGGAGAGAGGAGGGGGACTTGTCACACACCAGTTGGCTGCTTGCAGGTGTCTGTGTGGAATGTGGAGAAGATGTCTAAGCCCCGGGTGTGGGGGGGGGACAGGAAGTGGCCCATCCGAACTGGGACACTAATGTGCACTTTGCTTTCCATTCTACACACGGAAGCCCACAACACTCTCAATTTTCCTAACGCAAAATGAAAAGTTAGCTAGTTAAATAAAAGGTGAAATATTAAAAATGCCCATTTTTAGTTAAAAATGATTTGCCATATTTTGGCATCTAAATACAAAATATTTAATACGTACTTATCAAGGTGTCCCATTGTGGTTTGAAAAGCCCACAGACACACTTAATTGTCACCCATGCTTGGAAAGCTGTTAATGTAAAACAAGTGGCTTACGGGCTCTTGCTCTTGGGGCAGCTAGTGGACAAAGGAAATCTCCCATATACTTGCATTTCACATCACGACTCAAAAGATATTAAAAACCCTACGGACCTCAGTGCCGTCCGTGCCAGTTCAAGCCCGAGCAAAGCGAGCCGAAGTGCACGCAGGCCCTGCCTCCCCTGCTCCCGTTGCAGCCACACCTACTTTACAGATCGTCACGTAACTGATAAGCGGGTGGCTCAGGAGTTCCCCTGCAAATCTCAGCGACTCAGCCTTTCACGTTAACACAGAAAACTTCCACCAAATGGCTTTGCCGCTGAAGTCCGTGAAGACGTGGTTCAACATCTCACATCATTAATGCTCTCACTGCAGCGTGTCCGAATGTCGCGTCTGAGGGTACTATGTGTTGCAATTCTGCTGCTGGAAATCATAGCTGGACCTTCAAGACATTTCTTTCCTGCCTGAATTGAAAATTTATCTCGGGTGGAACCCATCTTTAGGTTTATGAATTTTCAAAACATAAAAAGCTCCTGAAAGACATTCTTGTCTAGATGTTCATTTCCAGTTTTAAGTGGATCAGATAATTCATTTTTGGAACTTCAGTTAGAAGACGCTGGGCAAGAACAGGCATCTCTCCCAGCCTCTGCCTGGTGCTGGTGTCGCTGCGCACGTGGAAGCAGGACTGACTCGCGGGGGAGACGACGAGGTCACAGTGTCTGCCCAGGGCTGTGCCTGCTCACCAGCCTGTCCCTTCACGTCCCCCACCCCACCGGCCAGTCTGCACTGACACCACAGGCTTCTGTTTTGCATACATGGTGTGTCCTCTTCTCTCCCCGCCCCTCGTGCAGTGCCACCCCCACCCTCCGGTGCTCACGTCCTGCTGTGGCAGTCTGGACAGATGGAGTAAATGACAACTTCTCCTAGACTTTTCTTCAGAGGGCGTGAGCATCCAAATCAATACTACCTTTGCTATCAGATCCAGGAACTGTACAGTCTTGACATTTTACACAGATAGTATACTATTTTGTTGTCAGGTATCTACCTCCTCCAAAATTAGGAAAAACAAACTGGGTGTGATTCTCCAATACCACAAAGTCGACAAGTCTTACTGCCGCTGTGTCCTCGGGATGCCATCTGGCTGGCAATGGTTAACAAAACCTTCCTGGAAGAGATCTGCCCACTAGAAAAGATGCCGTTGAGGAAACCCACCTCAGAGACGATTTCTCCAAACCAGGATCGGTGACGTCCCCGGAACGGCAGTGATATCCAGTTACTCAGATGCTGACGACGAGTAAAGCTCCGCTAACCCTAACCAAAGGCACATTTGGTAAGCAATAAAAAATGGCTTAGCCTAACATGAGGATTTTCCTTTAAAATAAATCTTACTCCCTGGCTCCTACCGAAGATAAAAATCAGAAAAACCTAAACCAAGCGAAACTTTTCTTTCAAAGCAGTGGTTTCCAACTGGCTTTTCAAGGTGGTCCTCACCAGAAAGGGAGTGGAAGGCAAGGCAATCAGAGTTTGCAAGTCCTAAGTCCTAAAGGTAGCACTTAAGAGTGGCAAAGCTTGTGATAAGGTGGGAAGGGGCCAAGGTGGGATGTAGTGACAGCCAGGACAGATAGAAGAACCCTTTGGTGACGCAACTGAAGGACTTCCTAGGGTGGAAGGAGCTAGTGAGGACAGCAAACTCCACCAGGACATGTGGCCTATCTGGAATGACCAGGAAGCGACTTGCTGCTGCAAACTGGCACCTGGGAAGGGACAGTCGTCCTAAACAAGAGAGCAAGGCTAAGCCCAAAACAAATCCTACAGGAAGAAGAAAAAGAAAACAGCTCTTCGCTATTAGGTTATGTCTAAAAAGGGAAACACGACGCATCATCCTTTTTAGCAGGGGAAATAACCCTAATTACTGATAAACCACATTAGGAAACAAGACAATGAATCAACGGCTTCATTTTGGAGCTTATTGGAGTGCTACCATGTCCGGCCAAGGTAGCCTGGGAAAGGCAGGATCATCCTCAAACACGGGGCTGGATCGGCAGAGATCTGCGGGTCCTTGGGAAGGCACTGTGCTGGAGGGGAGAGCAGGCAGCAAAGAGCTTTTTGTGCTTTTCTTGTTTGTTTTTGTTTTTGGAGTTGGAAATACTTCTTGTGACAGTCAAGGCTCTTTTCTGATTTTTTTTTTTTTTTTTGCTGCTCAGACAAGCAGTCCCATACGAGTGACTTTGGCTGACAAGAACGTGTGCAACACAAATACGATCGGCTTCGGACAAGAGTGCAGGTCCATGGTCTGTGGAGAGAGGACATTATCACCACCATATAATACAATTTAATAAAGATGCCAGACAAGCACATTTAAATGTGTTCTACTTTTTAGAACTTGGATAAAGAATGTACCAGAGCTATGGAAACTCTTGGGAACTTAAAGCCACAAACAAAAGTACACTATGAAGGAAGGTTATTCTGGGTCATAATGTAATAGTGGTGTGAGGTTTCACATCCACGATTAGGCGGTGTACTGCGTTCCGCCATGCCTGGTAGGAAGAACTGAAAAGTGGATTTAAAGAGGAATAGCTCATATGGAGACCATTAATTATATTCCTGGGGGAAACCACAGCAAACTCAGCGGAACCATGACCATCTAAGGGCGTGATTTTTGAGACCCCTTGTTGGGTTTGTGGTGGGAATGACAAGTCTCGAGGCTAGTCAGGAAGGCCAGTTAAACTCTCCTTAGCACAGGTGTCCAGGTGAACAGCTGCCACGTGATGGACCAGGAGACCTGGGATGAGGCGATAGCAAGTATGTAGCCAGCCTTTGGCACTGACAGCAGAGACCAGGAAGGGGACACAGTTTAGTGAACTATGGCTTTTAAAGAAAACAACTTATTAGTAACATGGATTATAAAGCACTAGTTTAATCACTAAACTTTGTGTAAAATTAAATGTAAAGCAGGGGCTAAAAATATATAAATAGCCAGGAATCAAACAGGGGTTAAAAATATATAAATAGCCAGGAATAATCTAATCCCTTGCTTGCTAAATGGCAACTGATAACTGGCTAATTTAATAGAGAAGAATTTTTTTTTTATTATTTTTTTTGAGACAGAGCCTCAGCCTCCCGAGTAGCTGGGACTATAGGCATGCGCCACCATGCCCGGCTAATTTTTTCTCTATATATTTTTAGTTGTCCAGATAATTTCTTTCTATTTTTAGTAGAGACGGGGTCAGGGTCAGGGTCTTGCTCTTGCTCAGGCTGGTCTCGAACTCCTGACCTTGAGCGATCCTTCCGCCTCGGCCTCCCAGAGTGCTAGGATTACAGGTGTGAGCCACCGCGCCCGGCCTATAGAGAAAGATTTAACTGTCACTAATGCCCCAGGCGTTTGTAAAGCCCTGGACCATTGCTTATCCATACTCTCCTATGTATGTCCATCATTTAAGATTTCTGCCAGGTGCAGTGGCTCACACCTGTAATCCCAGCACTTTGGGAGATGAAGCACGAGGAGGATCACTTGAAGCCAGGAGTTTGAGACCAGCCTGGGCAACACAGAACCCTGATCTTTACTAAAAAAAAAAAAAAAAAAGAAATAGCTGGGCATGGTGGCGCATGTGCCTGTTGGGAAGCTGAGATCGGAGGATCCCTTGAGCCCAGGAGTTTAAGGGTGCAGTGAGCTGTGATTGCACCATTGCACTGGAGCCTGGCTGACAGAGTGAGACTCTGTCTATAAAAAATAAAATAAAAAATAAGATTTCTAGAGCTGGATATGGAAATCTGGTACTATCTACACTGATAGTCCCAGCTACTCAGAAGGCTGAAGTGGGAAGGTTGCTTGAGCCCAGAAGTTTAAGGCCAGCCTGGGCAACATAGTGAGATCCCGTCTCTTAAAAAAAAATTAAATAATCAAAATAAGATTTTTTTAACTGCAGTTTTCTCATTTGGAGGTTAAACTACAATATCTTTAAGATATTTCAGTTCTAAAATTTCAAGACTGGATGTATCCAAGTTTACATCCATTGTGACTATGTCATTAGACATAAGATTTTGTGTGTGACAAGACTTGAACTGCTGGCTAAATATTGATAAAAGCGAAAAAGTACGACTGTACTCCTTTGTCATGACTTATTATTTTGGATGTGTGACATGTTTCTCTGGTCTAAGAGGAATCATGACTTACTGCTGATATCTCCTGTAAAGAACAAGGAGACCAAAAAAGATGAAGGCTGTGTGGATATATGTGTTTCTTTTTTTCTGATCAGCAGAGTTTCTATAGCAACCACGTCACTTTATTACTCAACTCTTACTCCAACAAACTGCTGGTAAGACCAATGGACAGAATTTATTAAAATTTGCCAGCTTTAGTATTTTATATTTTATTTTTGATAAAAGCCTGTTTCTTACAAGGGCTATTTATTTTTTTTTAATAGTCAAACAAAACTTTAAAAAGAGAATGGTTTCCTAATGTGGGGAAAGAAAAACAACAATAAAAACCTAAACCCAATGCCATCTTGGAAACCAAAGGAAAACGTCCTGGCTCCCATAGAATATCAGTCCATAATTTTCTATATAGGAAGTAAGAAGCGATGAGGAGGAAGGAGAATACCTATTAGAATAAAGATGTTTTCCAGAAACACCCTTACCAGTTCTCCCTCGGGACCACCAAAATCCAGATACAGATTTCGGATGCCGTCATCAGCTGACATTTTCAGCCTTTCGAAGGGGTAGCGGTACAGCATGCTGCTGGAGCCTCCGTTCTCCCTGGAGATAGTGAACCCATTTTCATAGTGGATGGTGAGTCTTACCTCTTGGCCGTTTAACATGCAGCCTGTTGAAGACGAGCAAAACACATCATTAGCAAAGTTAGCAAGTATCATAGGATTCTTCTGACTTCAAAAAAGGAAAAAGAATCTCTTGAGTATGTGTGATGCCTAACCTCCACGGAACCTCCTAACGTGAGTTTTATTCGGGTCACTGTTTTGGTTAACGTCTTGATTGAAATGAGGCAGAAATGACCGTAACTCTCCTTGACATCTGATTTAGTTCAGTTCACTGAGTCTCCCGTGAACGCTCGTGGTGGCAAGTGTGTGCGGGCTGTGTGTGGCACTGGAGAAGTCACGGGCATGGCCCCTGCTCTCAAGGACTTCATAAGCGCATCAGCATAAACACAAAATCCCCGTGTAAGGTACAAAGTACAGGACACGACTAAACACCAAACTAAATAAAGCCGCAGTCAAGAAAAGATCTCCTGCAGGAGATGGGAATTCAGAGAGGCCCTAAAGAATAGGTAAAACTGGATAGGCTGGGAAGGATATTGGACAAGAAGAAAGAACAACCAAAGGAGCAAAGGCAGTGATACTCTTCAGGGGCAGTGACATGGTTTGGTTGGTATTTGGGAAGAAAATAAAGATAATGTTTATCAAAGTTAAAGGCTATACTCCGCAGAAGTCATACACTAAGTCTTATCAAAGACACAATTCAGGCCGGGCGCGGTGGCTCACCCCTGTAATCCTAGCACTCTGGGAGGCCAAGGCAGGTGGATTGTTTAAGCTCAGGAGTTCGAGACCAGCCTGAGCAAGAGCGAGACTCCGTCTCTACTAAAAATAGAAATTATATGGACAGCTAAAAATATATATATAGAAAAAATTAGCCGGGCATGGTGGTGCATGCCTGTAGTCCCAGCTACTCAGGAGGCTGAGGCAGGAAAGTTGCTTGAGCCCAGGAGTTTGAGGTTGCTGTGAGCTAGGCTGACACCACGGCACTCACTCTAGCCCGGGCAACAGAGTAAGACTCTGTCTCATTAAAAAAAAAAAAAAAAAAACAGGCCGGGCGCGGTGGCTCACGCCTGTAATCCTAGCACTCTGGGAGGCCGAGGCGGGTGGATCGCTTGAGGTCAGGAGTTCGAGACCAGCCTGAGCAAGAGCGAGACCTCGTCTCTACTAAAAATAGAAAGAAATGATCTGGCCAACTAAACATATATATAGAAAAAATTAGCCGGGCATGGTGGCGCATGCCTGTAGTCCCAGCTACTCGGGAGGCTGAGGCAGTAGGATCACTTAACCCCAGGAGTTTGAGGTTGCTGTGAGCTAGGCTGACGCCACGGCACTCAATCTAGCCCGGGCAACAGAGTGAGACTCTGTCTCAACAACAACAACAACAACAAAAAAAATAAACAAAGACACAATTCAAAGGACACATCTAAACTGAAAAGATATAAAGAATTTTGATCATCGAGACTGGCAAATGCCATTTATCAAGACTGGTAAAGTCCTTGTTTCACTAACATTTGGGTACAGTTTTGTTGTTACTGCAGGGCTATGAGCGAGAGACCCTCTGAGTCTTGGGAATTAACACAGCCTTCTGTGAGCTGAGCTTAAAATCTCCTAAGGATCAGAGCTGAGCTACGCTTGATCACTGTAAACAGAAAGAATGGTTTCTGAACAAGCACAACACATACCCAGACCCCTGTGTTCTTTCACTCGATTATGCAAAAACATTCAATTAGTTGAGGCAGCTGGTGTGTTTAGGAAATAGCAAAAAAGAGTAATTGTTAAATATTATCAGTGTCCCTCTCAGCACTACTCAGAGAGTTTTGGACAATGGACTTTGAATGTTATGCAACAGTTACCCTCAGAAAAGGAATACTAGGCGGTAAACACGGACAAAGTTAACTACCTGTAGGAATAATCCAACGCAATCTGAATGGCTGAGGGGTTTGGAAGAATAGCCAGATCTCAACCAAAGCAACCAGGTATAGTTTTCAAGAGAAATCAATTGTATTAACATGAGTAAAGCCATACCATAGTCAAGGGTGTAGAGGGATCAGTTCTAGTCTAGAATAGCAACGCTCAAAGAGCAAGTCCTCGCAGCACGGGCTGGAGCAGGCACGACGCAGGTGGGCGAGCGTCCCTGCTGCAGGTGTCACCAGTGGGGTGGGATCAGGCAGTCACAGAGGGCCAAGGCAAGCCAGTAGCCCCCAACGAGATGGTTGTACAATGGGTTTGTTAAGTGTTCTCTTTCAGATCGTTTCCCCGTAGGAGGGACGGAAAGCAGGGCAAATGTCAGTGTGCATGTGTGTCTGTGTCTTTAAAAACAGAATGTTGTTTATGATTACCTCAACCTTGAAAAGGAGAAGTAGGATCGTAACCAATGTGTTTTGGACTAGATACTGAGTTTAGTTTAAAACTTGCAATTAATAAACCAGGTGCTTTTGAATGAGAGCGCTAGTTAATCGGTTTCTCTCTGAACGTTCAGTAGAGCAGTTGAGGCAATGAGACCGCCCCCCGCCACCTGCGGAGGGTCTTAGGAGTAATGAACCAAAGGGGAAATGAGCCTTTGACTCCGACTCAACGACTCTGTGTGGGGTGTGTGTGTAGGGCAGGCACCTGTGAGAAATGGCCTTTTCCTGATGCGACAGAATCTGGGGCTTATTAGCAAAGGTCTGAGCTGTTGCAGGCGGCTTATTATGTCATGATTCAACCAGAACACTTTCAGATGGCTATAAATGCACTGTCCACTCAGATTTATACATAAGTGAGTAAAAAATTGAATATACTGACTTTGCCTAACAGGGTTGTTACTAGAAATATACAAAGACACACCTTAGCAGCACAATAGCAGATATTGAAGTGTAAAAGAAGAAAAACTGTTTTTGAGATAATCGAGGGAGGGAGATAAATAAAAGTCAGTGCTGGGCTCCGCGGTGGGTGCTTCGTGTTCCTTTTGTAGAGCACAGTGTGGGCTGACGCTGGTGGGCAGAGCTGAAGATAAGGGAAGCAACTTCACTATTAGCCTGGACCCAGAATAATCAGAAAATATATATGAAGACTGTCTAGTGGAATTGTGAATTATGTCTTGGTTCTCTAGTTTGCTTGTTCAGTTATTTATTTTTTTGTTGAGACAGGGTCTCCCTTTATAACTTAGGCTGGAGGGCAGTGGCACTATCATAGCTCACTACAACCTCAAACTCCTGGGCTCAAGTGATCCTCCTGCCTCAGCCTCTTGAGTCGCTGGGACTACGGGTGCGTGCCACCTTGCCCAGCTAATTTTTCTACGTTTAGTAGAGACAAGGTCTTGCTCTTGTGCAGGCTGGTCTCAAACTCCTGAGCTCAAGCCCTCCTCCTGCCTCTGCCTCCGAGAGTGCTAGGATTATAGGCGTGAGCCACCGCTCCTGGCCCTAATTCATGTATTCTTATTTCTTGAACTCTCGGCTCCCACAGGGCAGCAGGGAAGATGGGTAATCGCAACCAGTGCACGCTGAAAAAAAATTGTTTGGAGCACTTGTTATTGCTGGGTGTTAGGTGCTGGGAGATACAGAGCTGAATAAGAAATCATTTCTGTTTGGACAAGTGAGAAAGAGAAGGAAACGGGCACAGTGGGAGGGAGAGCTGTAACCGACAGCTGGACAGAATGGTGTAGCGGGGAGGTAGGGGGAACAGAGTAACTCCAAGGAAGTGGAAAAGACTCAATAGAGGTGCTATTTCAGTTGGGTCTTAAATAAAAATGAAAATTATAACAATAGCCACTTTGAGTGTGTACTGTGTGTCAGAATTAGTTGTATATACATGACATTTTAACTCATCTAAAAATGAAAATAATCTTTCAGGGCTTTTTGGGAAAATTATTACTAAATATTATGCGAAACAGACATCCTCATCTCTTAGTCATTTCATCCTTGAGACCTACTCTGTTAACCACTCGTAACCTGGGGCAGGAGTCGGGGACAAGGCAGTGATCAGGGGGGAGGAGGAGGAGTGGAGGAGCGAGGCCTGTGTGCGCCAGACCACTGGAGATCAGAAATGGCTCAGCTAAGACCAATCGTGCCAAACAGAGTACTCTGATGAGAATTTCCCTGTATCGTGAATGAGCCGCACTTCCCAAGTCTCTGATTTCACCTTTAAAGTTTCAATTATTACAGGTTTTGTTTTCTGTTTAAGTTTTTAAAGTATGCTCATTTTAAAAATTGCTTTATTGAGATAGAATTCACATACCATCAATCAGTTCACCCATCTCAAGTGTACAGCTCAATGGTTTAGTATATTCAGAGTTGTATATATCCATTTATTTTAAATGAGCATGTGTTAATTAAAACTTTTCATGCCCTAGCCAACTGAATTAGAATCTGTGCAGGTAGAGCTTGCCCGTGGATTTCCAAGCATTTCCATGGTGCAACAGGCACACCAATATTAATTAATAGGAACCACCAATAGTAATATTCGATTTGGGGTATAATTCCTGATGATTATAACTTAATTGGGTAAATAGGGGACACTGGACTTGAGACAAGAGGGCCAATGTTTGGGCCCCAGCACAATCCGTTATTGTTGGCCCCAGACATCATGGGAAATCCTTAGGCTAAAATTCTAATACTTCTCCCAGCTTCTCTGTCACATTATATTGTAAATTCTTTATAGTGATGGTTTTGGTGTATGGGACTGATGGCTCCCTTAGGTAAAAAAAAAAAAAAAAATAAAAATATTGTTTCCTGATTACAAGCATAATATAATGTTAAAAATCCACACAATGTAAAAGCGGCCTACAATTATACTAGGAGATAGTGTTGGAGAAAAAGCCAGGGGTGTTTATGGAAGAAATTACTCACGGGGAAGAGGCAATGGCCACTTCAGCAGCTAAGATGGGCCTGTCCATCTCCCCCCAGCCTCTCTTGTCGCCCGTCTGTCCCTCTCCCAGGCGAAGGCTGACCCCTCCACCTGTGCTTTGGATCCCACCCACCCCTCCCTTCCCAGAAACCGCACAAGACTGACTACTCCTCCTTTCTCTTGCATTTTCAACACCTCCCTCTAAATCAGATTCCTCCCATTAACTTTTTAAAATGTTCAAGTCTCTCTCATTAAAAGAAATGCCACTACTCAACTCCTTACCTGCCTCCAACTAGCACTCTCCTCTCTCCCTCTCATCAGAGCAAAACTTCCTGAAAGATCCCTCCACACCGTTCGCCCCCGTGTCACCCCTGTTCCCTCTTTGCCCTGTGCAATGTGCCACTACCACCACTAAGCGTCTCCCCAGGGGCACCAATTACCTCCATGTTGCTACATCCCGCCTGCTGCTTCAGCCTCATTTGTACTCATCCTTGGCCGAGCACCCAGCTTCTATTTCTCCATTCTCCCTGTGTAGCTGACCCCCAGCTTTATTCAGGTTTCTATTCTGTCCTTATGTGTTTCGAGTTACTCGTAGACAGCTTCTGGGCCGATCAGAGCATGGCTTTCCCCTGGTGATTGTTACGGTCCAGAGTGAGCGCATGAACCAAACTGGCTCAATCAGATTGAAAAGAACTATGACTGGGAAGAGAAGCCCCCGTACTTCTTTCATTCTTGCTCTTTTTTACATAAGATACTACTTTAATATTCTAGTTTTAGTGGGCATGTTCTATTAATTTCAGCCTAAATCATCCCAACTGATACACAGAACCCTACTGACCACTCCTCTCCCTGAAATACTCTTCCTTTGGCTTCCCTGGCCTTTCCTGTCCCATCAATCCTGATTTTCCTTCTACTGCTCTGTCTACTACTTCTCAAACTCTTAAGTGGAGTTTTTCAGACTGGCTTTTTCAGACCACGGCGATGTTGTTGAGTGTAATGACATACATTAAAACTAACTTTCAGCCAGTTGCAGTGGCTCACACCTGTAATCCTAGCACACTGGGAGGCAGAGGCCGGAGGATCACTTGAGCTCAGGAGTCTGAGGTTGCTGTGAACTAGGCTGGTGCCATAGTACTGTAGCCCAGGTGACAGAGTGAAACTCTGTCTCAAAAAAAAAAAAAAAACAACTTTCTAAGGGATTCCCTAGTAGTAAAGAAATTTAACAGAGCTAGGAGGAAAAACAGCTTATTAACTAATCAATCAATCAGTATTACACCAAGGTGAACACTAGTGAATACAACCTATGTATCTACTTTGTTATGTCTTTTTAAATGAGAGACTCCTCTGGTTACCAGGGTGTAATGAAGGACAAAGAAACTAATGCCAAAGACGTTCTATGCTGCAAATCTTGTTTCTGCTGCTCTGGGTCTAGTTACTTAGTAGGAGGACTCTGGAGGGCTCCAGTGTTGCCAGCACATTCCCAGCTCATCCTTCTAGCAGCCATAGGACCATGTGTCACCCAGAGCACCCCAGGAGGGAGTAGGTCTCTCTAGTTCAACCTGGCCTGACTGCCCAGTACTGTGTCAGAGAAAGGCTGGGGCAGCGTTCCCGGTGACTGCACGTAGGATACCCCAGCCCCTCACAGCCAGGGTTACACACAAGAACACGAAACTGTGTTACTCTTTTAGCTATTTGGTCAAAAGCCTAAAGTAGGTCTTATTTATTTTTATTTCTCTTATTAAAAAACAATACCTGATAAATGGTAAAATACTCAGTAAATAATTTGTTGATTTAATGAATTAAGAGAGACTGATCCTGTATGTCCTTCAGGAGTTTAATTTGGTCATAAGAATGGGTCATCTAGAGAGGGCAATGCAGGGACTCTGGTTTTGTTTTTTTTGTTTTTTTTTTTTTTTTGAGACAGAGTCTCACTCTGTTGCCCAGGCTAGAGTGAGTGCCGTGGCGTCAGCCTAGCTCACAGCAACCTCAAACTCCTGAGCTCAAGTGATCCTCCTGTCTCAGCCTCCCGAGTAGCTGGGACTACAGGCATGCACCACCATGCCCGGCTAATTTTTTCTATATATATTTTTTAGCTGTCCATATAATTTCTTTCTATTTTTAGTAGAGGTGGGGTCTCGCTCTTGCTCAGGCTGGTCTCGAACTCCTGAGCTCAAACGATCCGCCCACCTCGGCCTCCCAGAGTGCTAGGATTACAGGCGTGAGCCACCGCGCCCGGCCGGACTCTGGTTTTGAAGTCAGAAAAGACACCCATTCAAGTCCCAACACACTAACGCCAGTGCCCATATCTTAAAAATGGAGGTGGTAACATTTGCCTGAGGGGGTTGTGTGCGGCTTAGATGATACCTCATTTATGCCTTACAGACAACCCTGACACAATACCTCTTATCCTTTGTTTCTGTCCTTCCTCCTTTAAAGGCAGATGCTCTGCCTACCTTAGTGCATATTCTTGTGCTTGTACTAGCTATACTATTTGCCAAATAGATGAGTAAAAAGGGATTCAAGAGAATTTCTAATATAAATACTTTATCCATTTTTTCATTTCTCTCAGATTTTCTGTGTATTTATTAATGTAATTCCTACCTCTATTGCTCCGTCGTCATCTTATCACCAAAGCTACAGAAATAGAAAGTACCTTCATGAAGTTCTTGTATAATTTAAAAACTTTAATGGTTTGTGAATAATTGGTATGATGAAAATAAGCCTTTAAAAGCATACTTGTTAAAGTACAAGCAACTATAAATGTATATGTATTTTCAACTCCTGTGACAAATGGAAAATGCTTTTATATACCTTAGGAGGCTATTTTCTGCCTACTCATCTTGAAGTTCGTATTTGCAAGAAGGAAAAAGTCCTTCTATATCAGGATTGTTGATCAGTTCTATAACTATTATAAAAAGGTTTAAAACTAAGTGAACATTATGAAGATCATTTATTGCATTCACTAGTCAAATTTGGTAGGTACTCCCTGAAATTTTTCTAGATGGGTAAACTGTAACCAAAACATGTAAGAGATGGGGAAGAGAGCTTGTCTTTTGGTCAATTTCCTGACTTGCTTTAGGCCACAAACATCTGAATATGTGGTACAGGCAACAAGTATGGTTTTATGAAGGCTTTCTGAATCTCCCAACAAGGTAACAGAGGGTAGTAACGTGCATCTGAACTACATGCGGCTTATGTATGTATGTGCCCATATATATGTATGGATGTGCACGCTAAGACCAAGTGTACATGTGGCCACAGATTTTAAAGGAATTCTGGCTCTCAAAGTGGTTTACCCTTCAGCCAGTTTAATATATCTGGCAAAGCTCTAAATAATTGTAGAATACAGCTGTGAGTGAGAACAAAAAAGTTTAAAAATAAAAGGAACCAGCTGGCCCTGCGGCTGACACTGGGTAGATTTTTATTTCTTGCACTAGGAACTTTAGCTGCTAGACACCGAAGAAAAAGAGGAAACTAAAAATTGTTGAAAATCTAAGTTGTACTCTTCATTTTGAGAAGCATATGCCTCTGGATTCTTAATTTTTTAAAGATGGGATCTCACTCTTGCTTAGGCTGGTCTTGAACTCCTGAGCTCAAGTGATCCTCCTGCCTTAGCCTCCCAGAGGGCCAGGATTACAGGCATGAGCCCCACCATGCCTGGCCTCCTCTAGATTCTTGAAGCTCGCACCCCAGATGCTAGTGAAGGGCCCGATGAGGGTGCTGGCCTGAGCTGTCAGACCATTACAGAAAGCACAGTCTGTGGCCATGACAAAAATCAGAGTCCTGCAGCCCTTAATGGGGTGACCAAATTCTGTCTCTCGCCAGAGAAAATGTGGAGAGACAGATAGGATGTCTTTTGTCAAAATGCAAGATAGGGTCTGGTTCGTCACTGGTGTCATTGCTTGAATCATCACTGGGGTTTTAAGGAAAATATCAGGCAAGTTCTAAATAGTTGAAGCACTGTGTCATTTTGACAACTTTAAGGAAACCCAAAGATGAGCTATGGAAGTGCTACCTTGTAGTTCTAAAGCCGTGACGATCCCTTACTTTCCAAAAGCAACAGAAAGAAAGATAATTCACAAGAGTTGCTATTCTTGAAACATTTTTTCTTTTTATATAAAATTTCATAAAAGCAGGTTTATGAAATAAAATACATGGAAATCAGGTGATCAAAATTAAGTAAACCAAGGTAGTCAAGGTAAATGAAACCATTTTAGAAACTGTAACTGTGCCTTCATTTTGAATAGTCTGGTTTTGTTGAAATGAAAAGCAATTTGGAAATATCTATATGTATACATATATATGAAATGATACATCAAATTCATGAAGACTGGCCACAAGAGGGCGCTTCCCCCATGGAAAGAGACGACCAAGCTTATTTCACCCTTAGATGCTTATTTATTTAAGTGTTGGGCACACATTTTCAAACTTTTGAAGAGAAATTCTGATTCTGAATCCTTTAAGGGTGTCTATCCATACCTTAGATTCCAAAACTTCTTAATTAACTAGAGAGTCACTGTATCTAATACTTCGTCATTTAATGAGGACTCATTTACCAAGTGTAAAAACGCCATGATGTACAATAGGGTGTTTTGGGCTTAGAGCCATGTATGGGGCTTAGGAAAGTGAAACCAGGTTTCTTTCCATCAGCATCACTTTAGCTGCTATATTTTAGCACATTTTTTAAGTCTGGTACATATGATAATGGGTTTATTTTAAAATAGAATAAAGTATAGTCATGTACTCTATTTAAGTAAGTCATGTCACTTAGCAGGGATACATTCTGAGAAGTGCATCATTAGGCAATTTTGTCATTGTGTGAACTTCACAGAGAGTACTTACACAAACCTAGAATGTACAGCCTCCTCTACAGCTAGGCTGTATGGTATAGCCTAGTGCTCCTGGGCCCCAAACCGGTACAGCATGTTACTATATTCAATACTGTAGGCAACTGTAATACAATGGCAAGTATTGGGGTATCTAAATATAGAAAAGGTACAGTAAAAATACAGTATTATAGGCTGATGGGACCACTGATGTACGTGTGGTCTGTCATTGACCAAGAAGTTGTTATGTGGCCCACGACTGTATTACTGTTAGAAATGAAATGTCAACATCTCTACCTAGAGAGACTTCCTTGATCAGCTCAGCAGCAGCATGGCAGCCCTGAACAAGTATCCTGGTCCAGGTCGACAGATCTCGATGTGTCTCCACCCTGAAGAGGTGCATCTCGATGCCCTGCCGGGAGCCGGTCCTGGTAGCAAAGGTAAGGTCAGAGCCAAGTGAGGGCGATCGACATCCGGAGCCAGAATGAACCAACCTAGGATCACAAACAGAGCAGAGATCAAAAGTAGTTACTGCATTTTCAGACGAAAATGTCAGGAATTTATGTTCCCTGATGAGCAACTTCTCCAAAAACTGCTGCTGGCTTTTATATTTCAAAGCAAGATTAATAAGGTAGATACCATGTGGTTTTCTCATAAAATGACCCCTGGTGTCACAGTCAGATAAGATACTGGGCTGGACACACCAGGCCCCAATTTCCCATAGGCTCCTTCATGCTCCCAGGAGGCTACACCTATAAAAAAGATACCATTTGGTTAGTAGGAAATTATCACTAATACTTCAGAGAGAAAATATGCTCCTATAAGGATAGGTAACTGCATTTCAGCCAGTGAGCACCTATTCTGGGGTGATGGAGAGGGGTTGTAGCTCATAAAGATGCACAGCAAAAACACACTTGAGTTTTATCTTAAAAATCCATGCTGCTTATGCCTTTGACTGTAGAATTCTTTGACCTATGAAGAAATGTCCTGTGAATAAAATGATTTCCAGAATAAATAAAACTGTCTTTGTTTGCAGATTACATGACTGATGATATAGAAAAATCCCAACGAATAGACAAAGCAAGAAAACTCCTGGAACTAATAAGCAATTACAGCGAGGAGGTTGCAGGTTAGTATACAAGAGTCAGTTTCTTTGAACTGTTGAAATCTTAAGTTAAAAATACAATGCCATTTATATCAGAACCATAAAAAATATATAGGCCTAAATCTAACAAAATATGTACAGGATCTAAGGAAAACTACAAAACTTTGACAGAAATCAAAGAAGATGTAAATAAATGAAGAGGGCAGGTGTGGCGGCTCATGCCTGTACTCCCAGCACCTCGGGAGGCTGAGTGGGGAAGATTACTTGAAGCCAGGAGTTCAAGATGAGCCTGGGCAACATAGCACGAGCCTGTCTCACAAAAAAAAATTTTTTTAAGTTAGCTGGAGGTGGTGGTACATGCCTGTAGTCTTAACTACTCGGGAGGCTGAGGATCACTTGAGCCCAGGAGCTGGAGGACACAGTGAGCTATGATTGGGCCACTGTACTCTAGCCTGGTTGACACAGTAAGTCCTTGTCTCTAAAAACAAACAAATATTTCATGTTCATGGGGAGGAAGACTCATTAAGGTGTCAATTGTTCTCAACCTTATCTACAGATTGAGTGCAATCCCAATGAAAATCCCAGCAAGTTATTTTGTAGATACTGGCCAACTGATTCCAAGTTTATATGGAAAGGCAAAACACCCAGATAGCCAAAATGATACTAAAGAAAAGTTGAAAACTGGTACCACCTGCCTTTAAGACTTACGACTTACTAAGCTACAGTAATCAAGATGGGCAAAACAGACAAAGTGACCAATGGAATAGAATAAAGAGCCCACAAAGAGCCCCACACCAATACAGCCAACTGAGATTTGACAAAGGAGCAAAGGCAATTCAATCACAGAATAATTTTTTCAACAAATGGTGCCAGAAACAAGTAGGTATCCATATGCAAAAAAAATTGATCTAGACATAGTTTACACTTTTCATAAAATTAACTCAAAATGGTTCTTAGACCTAAATATAAAACACAAAACTATAAAATTTTTAGAAGACAACAACAGAGAAAATCCTGGTGATCTAAAAAGATAAACACACAATCCATGAAAGAAAAAATTGATAAGCTGGGCTTCATTAAAATTAAAAACTTCTAATCTGCAAAAGCTACTATTAAGAGAATGAAAAAAGGCCCAGTGCAGTGGCTTCCGCCCATAATCCCGGCACTTTGGGAGGCCAGGGCAGCAGGATTGCTTGAGGCTAGGAGTTCTATACCAGCCTGTGCAATACAGTGAGACCCCATCTCTACAAAAAATTACAATTACCTGGGTGTGGTGGCACTCCCCAGTAGTCCTAGCCACTGGAGAGGCTGACGCAGGAGGAGCGCTTGAGGCTGCAGTGAGCTATGATTGCACCATTGTACATATAATTTTTAGACAAAAGGGAAAGAACATAATTGTTATTAAAAGTACTGTTAACGAAGGCTGGGTGCAGTGGCTCAAGCATATAATCCTAGCACTGTGGGAGGACGATCACTTGAGGCAGGAATTCGAGACCAGCCTGACCAAGAGTGAGACCCCGTTTCTACTAAACATAGAAAAAAGTAGCTAAACATAGAAAACAGCAGCACACGCCTGTAGTCCCAGCTACTCAGGAGACTGAGGCTTGAGGACTGCTTTTCCCTAGGAGTTTGAGATTGCAATGAGCTAAGATGAGGTGACAGAGTGAGACTCTGTCTCAAAAAAAGAAACACATTTTAAAAATCCCTTCAAAAACTTTCCACAAAGAAATCCCAAGCCCAGATGGCTTTGCTGGTGAATTCTACCAAGTATTTAAAGAAGAATTAATGCCAAATCTTTTCAGACTCTTCCAAAATTTAGGAAAGAGAATACTTCCTAACTCATTCTATGAGGCTACCAATACCCTAACACCAAAACATTACAAGAAAACTACAGACCAATATAATCTTGTGAATACAGACACACAAATCCTCAATGAAATACCAACAAATTGAATCTGGCATTACCACGCAGGATTTATCCCAGAAGTGACAGGTTCGTTTAACATCCAAAAATCAATTAAGGGTAATACACCATATAAATACAATAAAGGATAAAACCCCCATGATCATTGTTACAGACATGGGAAAAGCATTTGACAAATCCAAAACCCTTCCATGATAAAAACAACAAACATGGAATAGAGGGCAACTTCCTCAACCTGATAAAAGGCATGTATGAAAAACAAAACATCCTACTTAATGGTAAAAGATTGAGGGGAAAAGCATTCAGATCGTGAGCTAACCAAACCTGTCTACTTCTGCCCCTTCTATTCAACATTAGGGCACTTCTAGTCAGGGCAATTAGGTAGGAAAATAAAATAAAAGCCACTCAGAAAGGAAGGAAAACTACCTGTTTGCCAAAAATGTGATCTTGTATTCATACATAGGAGGTCCTAAGGAATCCCATAAAAAACTAGTAGGACTAATAAAAGGATTCAACAAAGCTGCAGGATACAAGAGCAAGCTACAACAATGAGGCTAGGGATGGTGGCTCACTCCTGTAATCCCAGCCCTTCGAGAGGTCAAGGTGGGAGGATTGCTTGAGGCCAGGAGTTCAGTAGGCACCATAGCAAGACCCATCTCTACAGAAAATTAAAAATTTAGCTGGGTAGGGTGGTGCATACCTATAGACCCAGCTACTCGGGAGGCCGAGGCAAGAGGATCACTTGAGCCCAGGAGTTTGAGCTACTGCACTCGAGCCTGGACAACAGCATGAGACCCTCTCTTAAAAAAAAAAAAAAAAAAAGTACTGATTGTATATGCTAGAGATTAACAATCCCAAAAGGAAATTAAGATAATTTCATTTACAGTAGCATCAAATAAAAAAAGCTTATGAATACATTTAAGAAAAGACTTATTTTTTTAACATTAAGAACAATTAATAAAACTTGGATTCTGAAAACTATAAAACACTAGTGAAAGAAATCAAAGACCTAAATAAATCAAAAGATAGCCCTTGTCATGAAGTGGAAGTATGGTGCCATCTTGATCCACAGGTTGAGCACAACTTCTCGAAAAAGAGCAAAGCAGAGGATTCACACTTTCTGATTTCAAAACTTAGCACAAAGGTATAGAATTGAGAGTCCAGAATTAAACCCTCACATTCATGATTAACTGATTTTTTGACAAGAGTGCCAAGGGAATACAATGGGGAAAAGAATAGTCTTTTCAATGAATGGTACTGGATATTCACATGCAGAAGAATGAAGTTTGACCCTTACTTCACACCATATACAAAAGTTAACTCCAAATGGATGAGACTGAAATGTATTAATAGCTAAAACTATAAGATTTGTGGAAGAAAACATAGTAGTAAATCTTTGTCAATTAGGCTAAACCTTCTTAGATGCAACACCAAGACTGATAAATTGGGCTTTATCAAAATTTATAACTTAATAAAAACAACCCAATTATAGGGCAAAGGACTTGAATAGATATTTCTCCAAAGAAGATAACACAAATGGCCAATAAGCACATGAAAAGATACTCCAAATCTATCATGAGGAAAATGCCACTCAAAACCACATGAGGTACCACTTCAAACCCATTAGGCTGTAATCAAAACCACATAATAGCAAGTGCAGACAAGGATACGGAGAAAATGGAACCCGCATATACTGCTAGTGAGAAGGTCAAATATAAAAGGGTTAAACATTACTTCCATATGCCACAGCAATTCTATTCCTAGGTATAGATCCAAAAGAAACAAATATTTACTCATAAAAAAAACCTGTATGTAAACATTATAGCACCACTATTCCTGACAGTCAAAAACCAGAAATAACCCAAATGTCTATCAACTGATGAATGTGGTATATCTATACAAATGGAATATTATTCGGCCATAAAAAGGAATCAAGCGGTGATACATGCTACTGCATGGATGAACCTTGATAACATTATGCTAAATGAAAGAGACCAGACATAAAAGGCAACAAAATATATGATTCCATTTATATAAGATGTCCAGATTAGGCAAATCTATAGAGATAGAAAGTAGGTTAGTGGTTGCCAGAGGATCGGGGAGGAGGTAACGGGTTTCTTTTTGAGGTGACTAAAGTGTCAATATTGACTGTGGTGATGGTTGCTTAGAACTCATTAAAATCCATTAAACCTTTTATTTAAATGGTTGAATTGTATGGTATGTGACTTATATCTCAGTAAAACCACCAAAATCCCCTCAAAAAGAGTGAGGTATACATGTGGATAAACCATAAGAAAAGTAATTTTCCTTAAGGTCATTAAACAATTCAATATTTTATTTCATGACAACCATTTAATCTATTCACTTCTTGTATTTTCCCTATTTTTTAGAAGTGTTAAGTAGATCCATGTAATAGGACAAACATACTATATACCTCATTTATAAGAAATCAGCAATGTTTTCTATACAGAATTTTTAATAACTTGGTAATGAATGTACACCCAATAGAAATAAATTACTTGTTCTGAGCTTCACTGTATACCTATAATATTTGTCTGTAAATTTGCTGGTTCTTTTCTTCATTCCCCTAAGAGGAATCTGGGCAAGAGGATATGGAAGAGACAATGGATTTTCCTCTCCATTTCCTTTAGTTGTCAGGGAGTCAGTATTGGTTCAGATAAGAAAGGCAAGAGTTACTCTCTCAAGGAGAAGGCAGTTTCTTCTAATCTACCAACTTGGTTCAGCAAAGTTAGTTACTGTACTCCTCAACTCTGCCTATTAGAATCACCTGGTGCTTAGCCTGTAAAACTCACTAATGTCTGGCTCACATCCTTAAACAATCAGATTTAATTGGTCTAGGGTAGGTCTCAGGCAACCTTATTTGATTGAAATGCATAGCCCTAATTGAGAACTACTAACCTAGTGGTTTGCCAACTTTTTGATCTGAGGACCCCAACTCTTAAAAACTGAGTACTCTAAAACGCTTTTGTTTACATGGGTTGTATTTGATATTTACTACTAATATATTAGAAATTTAGGCCGGGCGCCGTGGCTCACGCCTGTAATCCTAGCACTCTGGGAGGCCGAGGTGGGTGGATCGTTTGAGCTCAGGAGTTCGAGACCAGCCTGAGCAAGAGTGAGACCCCACCTCTACTAAAAATAGAAAGAAATTATATGGACAGCTAAAAATATATATAGAAAAAATTAGCCGGGCATGGTGGTGCATGCCTGTAGTCCCAGCTACTCGGGAGGCTGAGACAGGAGGATCGCTTGAGCTCAGGAGTTTGAGGTTGCTGTGAGCTAGGCTGACGCCATGGCACTCACTCTAGCCTGGGCAACAGAGTGAGACTCTGTCTCAAAAAAAAAAAAAAAAAAAAAAAAAAAAAGAAATTTAAAAATCTCTCATTTTTAATTCGTTTAAACATAAAAATAAACCTGTTACAAGTCAATTTTTATTAAAATATTTTCCAATAAAATTTAACGAATAGCATTGCTTTACATTTTTACAAATCTTAATGTCTAGCTTAATAAAAAAAAAATCTGAATTTTTACATTTGCTTCAGCATTCTGTTGCATTTTCTAGTTACAGAGTATGAAGAAAACCCAGCCTCACAGAGATATGTAGTTCGAAAGGTAGGAGTACTGTAATAGCCTTTTCAGATAATTGTGGACAGCTTCTGTCAACAGAACCTAGACTCAACAAGCGGTTTCATAAAAGTTAATTACAATGTGGAATCTGAAACTTCAATAAAGTTTCTGTATCATTTTACATTAAAAATCAACTGGTGGCCGGGCGCGGTGGCTCACGCCTGTAATCCTAGCACTCTGGGAGGCCGAGGCGGGTGGATTGCTCAAGGTCAGGAGTTCGAGACCAGCCTGAGCGAGACCCCGTCTCTACTAAAAAAAAAATAGAAAGACATTATATGGACACCTAAAAATCTATATAGAAAAAATTAGCCGGGCATAGTGGCGCATGCCTGTAGTCCCAGCTACTCGGGAGGCTGAGGCAGTAGGATCGCTTAAGCCCAGGAGTTTGAGGTTGCTGTGAGCTAAGCTGACGCCACGGCACTCACTCTAGCCTGGGCAACAAAGTGAGACTCTGTCTCAACAAAAAAAAAAAAAAAAAAAAAAAAAAAATCAACTGGTGTCTCTTACACTTTGAATGGATCTTTTTAACCTATGCATGATTTTATAATATATCATGTATCAGTCATTTGGAAAATTTTTTCGCTGAGTTATGCAGATTTTCCAAATGTTAAAAACATTTCATTATAAAAGATAAAAAAAAAATCACATTTGCTAGTATCACTACTTAGTGGAAAAGTAAGTACTAGAAAGCTGTCAAACTCATGGTAGTGGATACAAGTTTCCCAGAATTCTAACTTGTGCTTGGAAGCTAGAATCTTATCATAGGCAACAAATACAATTGGTGTTTTCCTTAAGTGAAACTCACTTTGGAGAAAATGTCTGTCAAATACCAAAGTATGACTAACCACAGTTCATTAGTCACTCATTCTTTCAACTAAAAAATGGTGTTTCCATGAAAAAAAATCAAGTTCAGTTCACAACTCAGTCATACATGTGCTTTTCCTTGAAACAATGATCACCCTGTGTTATGCAAAGGAAATGCTCCGAGTGCTTCCCATTTCATCAAACAGAATACTAAAAGGATGACTACTCAAGGGTCAAGATTCAGTAAAATTAATAATTTTTACTGCTTCAACAAAGACATTTTAAACTGGCATTTTTCCCCCTGGAAGTCTGAATAGGGAAGGATACAATGACTATTAAGTTGGGTTTCATTCATGCAAAGGCGCCTGCAATTTTACCCACCCTCAGTGCAAATGTCAACAAAGTGGGGGGAAAAAAGCAAATAATATCTTAGTATTACTATGAAAATAGCTTTGAACTCACAAACCCCCTGAAAAGGGGATCCCCAGAGGTCCATGAAGTATACTTTGAGAACTGCTTTACTGAGCTGATTTCCTGTAGAACCAAGATGCCGGTTAAACATTGGCTATCTCAGAAAGAGTTAAATAAATTTCACAGTTACTCCACATACGATCCAAGTAAGACAGTGTTGGGAAAAGTTACAGGGGGATTCTACCACATTCAGATTGCTAATCCCAAAACAAACATTAAAAAATACAAAGTCTAGGAGAATTTTTTCCTACAGATTTGATTATGAAATATTTGGCAAAAAGAATCTAATTCAAACCAGCTGTTGGACTCTTGCTGAGCAGTGGTTGGTTAAGACACACTGCCAAAAGGCCCCCCTTTGGTGGGGAGGCCACATGAGCTCATGCAAAGGCGTTTTTGGAGCTTTTGCCCCATAAGTCCCATAAGCACAACACTACTCAATATTCCACACTCTAGTCACACTTTAAGATCTTTTTCTTTTCCAAAGAAAGCTTACAGTAAAAGACTACAAAATCTACATCCTGCAAAATCCACAGCACCTATAAAACCAATGGGTCTTTCTACCTATATCATGTATCTGGCTTTAATCTCCAGCAGTGCATAAAATAAAAATCCTCTTCATTTATCACATTCATGTTTTACTTAATTTCTCACCAGCCTGAAATATCAGCTATTAAGAAAACACATGCACACACACAGCTTTGGTTTCTAAGAATCTGTAAATGTACAGTCCAATATAAATGGTAACTCATGTTAATGTATATCACTGTTGACATTGAATTATAATTCTTAATTTATCTACAAAAGTAGATAACCTAGGTCTATAATTTCTTTTCCTTACCTATGTGTTTATGCTATCTTTTTTAGAGAAACTAAACATTCAGTCCTTCTCATTACACTCCTATAAATCTCTCTCTCCCCATACTAACAAGACATAAGCACACCGCTTCCTGGCCTTGCCTCCCACTGCAGGACACCTGCTCTGGTTCTCTCAGTGGCTCCCTCGCCCACCTGGTTGTAGAGGATGATTAATCCCCACTTAATTCTATTGTACAGTGACTTCCACCACTTCCACCTGGCCAACGTGGCCACATGGAAAAACTAAACCTCTCATCTGCCTGTCATTTTTGATCCTAATCCATCAGTGCTTCCTGAACAAGGACTAAAGTATTCCTGCTGTTATGTTAATTAAGTTTATTAAGAAACAACATGTTTAAGGGCTGGGTGCGGTGGCTCATGCCTGTAATCCCAGCACTTTGGGAGGCCAAGGCGGGAGGTTCGCCTGAGGACAGAGTTTGAGACCCGCCTAGCCTAGGCAATAGAGTGATCTCTACAAATAAATAAATAAATCAGCCAGGCATTGTGGCACTCACCTGTAGTCCCAGCTACAGGGAGGCTTAAGTAGGGGGATTGGTTAAGCCCAGGAGTTCTAGGTTACAGTGACCTATGATCGGGCCACTGCACTCCAACCTGGGTAACAGCAAGGCCTTGTCTCTAAAGGAAAAAAAAAAAAATGGTAGTAATTCTTTCAGGACAAAAGAGCCCTGCAGAAAGACTCAGTCAATGGGATTGCAGTAGCCACTGCACCCAGCATGCCTTGGAGGAATTGAGGACATACCTCCTTAATTCTGAGGCTCAACAAATCCTTTAACTCTATTCCGTGATCTAGGAGCTCCAGGTCTAAGTTACAGAGATACTCCAGGTAAGGCTATGTGAAAATTATATTTTTATACAAAGAATAATACATGTAAGGGAACTTGGCAAGTTGAGAGAAATCCTATGTGAAGTAAAAGTCTTCCTGTCATGCAAAGAATATTCTTCCTTGTAAGAATCTGTCTACTCAAAGCAGGAAACCCCCCTATTGTTCCCCGTGGGATATACCAGATGGTTCCATCATTTAGGTCTTTTGACCATCAAATACTTTTACTGTGGGGCTCCTTTTTAATGTGTAGTTTTTGAGTGATTCTTGTAGTTGTGATTCTTTTTAAGTCCAAATAAAACTGAATTGGAATTTATTTTCTGTATCATAGATACTATCCCTTAAGATATCCTGGCCCCCAAATCTAAATTTCGCTATTCTTTTCCCTCTCAACCCCCCACATCTGGCATGCTAGAAACGTCCTGTAGCTTCAGGCCAAATCAATGTTTACTTCACATAATCAAAATTATGTGCTTTTACATTAGAAAGAGAAGTTGAAGAATATTTGGGCTGAGTTGTGTGGTTTATACACAGTACTACATTCTGGTTCAAATGATTTCATCACTCAGTCAAAAGGCTGCAGTGGTTTTCTAGTCACAGTCAATAAAATAAAGAAAAAAAACCCTGTTAATCTTCATGACTAAGCAAGCCTTGAAAAGGAGCAGTTATAGAAAGTTGCTTTAACTACTTAGAAAGTGCACAGAAAAATACCAGTGACAGAAACAATTTATTCTGAGCCAGGAGCTGCAAAATGATCAATACTGTTGTTAAAGAAAAGTTTTTGTCTACATCAACGATATATCAGCTATTTAAATGCTACTTAAGGCACCTAATACAATTCACTTTAAAACTCTTTAGTAGATTTAGAGTAGGATAAATATTTTACTTTTTTATCTTTAGTCTTACCTTGTAGCAACAAGAGGGTAGCTATGACACGGTGATGCCCAGGCATCTCTTGTCCACGGCATACAATCATAGAGCAGCAAGTCCTTCTCAGTCACAGCCATGAGGACAGGTCTCCATTGCTGTCTTCCACCGTCTAGTTTTGCCTGTTACAGTAGTCAAATCAGAAATCAGAGCTAACTATAATGATATGTCTTTCTATAATAAAAAGTTCCTTTAGTGATGGCCTAACATGGTGGGTGTCCATTCTGTCTTCCCATCCTAACAGACTTGGCCTACAAGAGACACCCTACCAGCTTCCTTCCCACTGGTAAAGATTCCCCACTAGCAGATGTGAGGTAGTGTGTGTATTTGAAAAAGCTCTCCCCCAGTGAGTTAAATATGTTATTTAGCCATACAGTATAGTTCTTTTTTCCCTATCCCACAATAACTGAATGTCATCAATTCTGTTTTTTTTTTGGAGACAGTCTCACTCTGTTGCCGCAGGCGGGAGCCACCACCATGCCCAGCCTGAATATCACCAATTCTAATTAAGTATATAACAATGTGTTCAAAATAATAGTAGTTTCAGTATGCTAATGTGTAACATCTTCTAAGTACAAGACAGAAATTCCTCCTACCTACTTCTATTAGTAGGATAGAAAATCCTACAAAATAAGTCTGTATGATCTAAACATAAATGTTTTTCAAATGTTTTTGATCAAGACCTATAAGAAATATGTTTTACACTGCAACCCAATACACATATACATAGATAACTGAATAATATGTTTTCCAAAACAACACAACTCTACATTTTGTGCAATGTAGTCTGGTAATTTTTATTTTACTTTTTCTAAATGCCAATCATGGCCAGGCATGGTGTAATCCTAGAACTTTGGGAGGCTGAGGCGGGAGGACCACTTGAAGCCAGGAATTCCAGACCAGCCTGGGCAACATATCGAGACCCTGTCTCTGCAACTAATAGAAAAATTAGCTGGGCATGGTGGCACTCCTTTGTAGTCCTAGCTACTGGGGAGGCTGAGGCAGGAAGATCGCTTGAGCCCAAGAGTTTGAGGCTGCAGTAAGCTATAATCACACAACTGCACTCCAGCCTAGGTGACAGAGCAAAACCCTGTTTCAAAAAATAAACAAATAAAAATGTTGATCATGATTCACTATATTGTGTTTTACAAAACTCTGATATATTGTCAAAGAGTTTCTCATTATATTTTAAAAAGTTTACTTCCGCTTCAAATGTACCATTGCATTTACTTGTATAAAGTTCAGTTATCTCTGAAAAGGTTTAAAAATGCAGGAAAAACAACCACTATTTATCCATACTGTCAAGGATCCGAGGCCAAAAAGTAAAAGACTATATTCAAGAAAAGCCCTATCATCATCAAAACTTTTGCCGTCCTCAGATGAGACCTTTCAACAAGGATTGTTTAACAACACTGTATTTTAACAGTGATCCTGTAGCTCACTGTCACTGACGGCTTCAAGCAGAATTCAAGTTCATCAGTCATTTGCCTCTTAAAGAGTTGTCTTCAGAGCCACTTTTCATCATTTTTTCCTTAATGACTTCGGAAGTTAATTTGGACATGGCAGAACACATCTTCCATCTATAATCTGAAAGAATTCTAGCCAGTAAAGGGACCAGTGTTCTACCATGTGCTAAAGGTGACAAAAAACATAACTTAACTCTGAGAATTCAAACAGAGTACTGTAGAAATAATTACACATTTCTTATCAATGAACTCCAATTTTCTAAGACCCTATATATTAGTCTGCGGGTAACTCTGCAATGTCAGCTCTAAAGAGGTTTTAACCTTAGTTCTTATATTTTTGGATCATAGATACCCCAAAAGGAACTCTAGTTTATATTCACTAGTAAGTCTTTGTCCTCAAGATTATTATGGACAATATTTCAATAGGGAAAATACTATAAAATCTATCTGCCCAAGGGGTTAAAATGATAAAATGATTTTCAAAAATTTTTTTCCTCTAAGTCACGGGAGAGATTTAAAAAAAAATAATATATTGATTTTGCTTAACAGGGTTGTTACTAGAACTTCAACAACAAAAGGACACCACGCCTGGCTAATTTTTTCTATTTCTGGTAGAGATGGGGTCTCGCTCTTGCTCAGGCTGGTCTCTCAGCCACTCCTCCCGCTTCAGCCTCCCAGAGTGTTAGGATGACAGGAGCGAGCCACTCCGCCTGGCCATAATTAACAACTTTTTAAAGTGTTTATTCCTTAGCTCTTTTAACTCCTTAGTTTTTAGAGAACATCGTTTCCCTCTTCTAGTTACTATTGGAGAAAAATGAACCCTCAATTTTAGTCGTTCTGTTCACTTATCTGCCTTAATTTTGAAGGATACTGTTTGTTTTCACTGAAGTCAAAGTGCTGCCTGTTATATATAGTATGTGTTTTCAGTTGTGGTATCAGCACAAGCAGCCTTGGGGCTCCACTACTGAGTTTTTGGCTGGAGAAAAAAGGAATACTAATTTTAGGGTTTTCGTTTGTTTGTGTTTCAACACCCACACATATATACACCTGGCCAAACAACAGCCTTCTCCAAATTTTATTTCCTAATAAACAGAGTTGAATAGCACTAAAGATGAAAAAACACTAATAGTTATTATTCATTCACTAAATCCCTTAATCCTGTAAATCTTTTTTGACAGGTGATATACTTTATTTTATTATTGTAGTAGAAATCAGCAAAACGACTAAGTAAATCTTCATCTTTGGTGCATGGGTGGAGGAAAAAAACCCAAATAAATCATTCCACTGATCCTGAGTTAGTGTATATGTTCCTAATTTGAGTCTTTATACAATTCGGGAGTTATCAGGGACAAAGTAGGAAGTGTTAAAGCTTTTCTGTGGCTGTCTTGGCTTTTCTCATTAATACCCAAATACATCTAAAAACTGGTTTCATAGGTAATACATGTCCTCCAGTTGGTCGACTCAAAGAAAACTTCCTTTTATGAATATAACCAGGCCTGATAAGGTGGCTCATGCCTTTAATCCCAGCACTTTGGGAGGCTGGGGCAGGCAAATCATGTGAGACCAGAAGTTTGAGACTAGTCTGGGCAACATAGCAAGACTGTCTCTAAAAAAAATTAGCCAGACATGTAGTCCCGGCTATAGGCGGATCACTTGAGCCCAGGAATTTGAGGTTATAGTGAGCTATGATCAGGCCACTGCACTCCAGTCTGGGTGACAGAGCAAGGCCCCGTGTCTAAAAAAAAAAAAAAAAAAAGAAAGAAAGAAAAATTAAAAAAAGGATAAAGGAATCACATAGACATTTCTCAAAAGACATCAGGTATACAAAAAAAATACTAATATCTCTAATCAGAGAATGCAAATTAAAATGACAATGCGATATCACCTCACACCTGTTAGATTGGCTGTTATCAAAAAGATGAAAGATAGTAAGTGTTGTGGAGAAAAGGGAACCATTCCACACTGTTGGTGGGAATGTAAATTATTACAGTTATTTGGGAAAACTGTATGGAGGTCTTCAAAAAAACTAAAAAAAGAATTACCATATGATCCAGCAACCCCACTTGTGGGTATATATCCAAAGCAACTGAAATCAGTTGTCTACATTCCCATGTTCACTGTAGCATTACTCACAGTAGCCAAGATATGGAAACAACCAATGTGCCCATCAATGGACAAGTGGATTAAAAAACTGTGACATGTATATACACAATGGAATACTATTCTCAGCCTTTAAAAACCAGGAAATTCTGCCTTTTGTGACAACATGGATGGACCTAGAGGACATTATAAGTAAAATAAATCAGGCACAGAGAAACAAATACTATATGATCTCATTTACATGTGGAATCGAAAAATGTTGAACTTACAGAAGTAGAGAATAGAATGATGGTTCCCAGAGGCTGGGGGTGGGGAGTAGACAGGGAAAGGAGAGATGTCAGTCAAAGGGGTACAGGCCCCAGGTGCAGGGGCTCATGCCTGTAGTCCTAGCACTTTGGGGGGCTCAGGTGGGAGGATCACATGAGCCCAGGAGTTTGAGGTTGCAGTGAGCTGTGATGATGCCACTGCACTCTAGATCAGGCAACAAAGTCAGACTTTGTCTCTAAAAAAAAAGGGGGGGGGGGGAGTACAAAGTTCAGTTCTGGTGATCTATAACATAGCAGTAGCATGGGGACTATAGTTAATAAAATGTACTGTATATTTTAAAATAGCTAAAAGAAAGGATTTTAAATTTTCTCATCACAAAGAAATAATAAATATTTGAGGTGAGGGATATGTTAATTAGCCCAATTTGATAATTCCACGATGTATACAGGTATTAAAACATCACAGGAGAGGGGGCAGAGCAAGATGGCCAAATAGAAACCTCCAGTGATCATCCCTCCACATGAACACCAAATTCAACAACTGTCCACACAAGCATGCACCTTCAGAATAACCAAAGATCAGATGAGTGATCATACTACCTGGTTTTAACACTGCATCATGGAAGGAGATGCTGAAGAGGGCAGAAAAGACAATCTTGCATTGCCTGTGCCACCCCTTCCCCATCCCCTGGCATACACATGGCCAACAGGTGTATGAAAAAGTGCTCTACATCATTAGTTATCAGAGAAATGCAAAGCAAAACTATACTGAGCTATCATCTCACCCCCGTTAAAATGACTTTTATCAAAAAGGCAATAATGAATGTTGGTGAGGATGTGCAGAAAGGGGAACCTTCGTACACTGTTGGTAGGAATGTAAATTAGTGCAACCACTATGGAGAATGGTATGGAGGTTCCTCAAAAAAACTAAAAATAGACCTACCGTGTGACCCAGCAATCCCACTGCTGGGTCTATATCCAAAGGTGGAGAATTCAGTATATCAAAAGGTATCTGCCCTCCAATGTTTATTACAGTACTATTCACAATAGCCAAGATTTGGAATCAACCTAAGTGTCCAGATGAATGGACAAAGAAATTGTGGTATATACACACAATGGAATATTATATAGCCACAAAAAGAATGAAATCCTGCCATTTGCAACAACATGGATGAAACTGAAGAATATTACGTTAAGTGAAATAAGCCAAGCACAGAAAGACAGATCTCGCATGTTCTTATATGTGGGAGCTGAACATCTCATGAAGATGGAGAATAGAATGATGGTTACCAGAAGCTGAGAAGGGTAGCAGGGAAGGGATGATAAAGTAGGGGTGGTCAATGGTGCAAAAATATAGTTAGATAGACAGAATGAACAATATTTGATAGCACAACAAAGTAACTAATCAACAATAAGTTAGGATACACTTAAAAATAACTAAAAGAGTAGAACTGGAATGTTCCTAACACAAAGAAATGATAAATGCCTGAGGTGATAGACACCCCAATTACACTGATTTGATTAATTCACATTGTACGCCTATATCAAAACATCACATGTCCCCTGGAAAGATATACAACTATTATATACCCATAAGTAAAAATTAAAAAAAAAAAAACCCCAAAACATCACAAAGATCACATTGTACCCCGTAAATATATACAATTATGTCAATTAAAAAAAATGTAAACATGGAATTTTTAAAAGAATATAACCCATTAGAGGGTAAAATATTAGTCACATAAAAAAGTCAGTATCAATAAAGAGGTACCAATCTATCTAAACCAATACATTACCTATCAGTTTACCAAATATCAGTAGTATAGATATTCCCTGTTTTAAACAAGCTCAATTTATGAAAATGTGAGGTAATAAAAAAGATAAATTAAGGAGAGATCTGGGGGTGGGGGAGGGGATGGGGGTATGCCTACACAATGAGTGCATTGCACACCGTTTGGGGAATGGTAACACTTGAAGGTGCTGACTCGGGAAGGGGGGGTGGGGGGGAGGGACATATACCTACATGATGGGTGCAACGCGCACTACCTAGGGAACGGACACGCCTGGAGCTCTGACTTGGGGGGAAAGGCGGTACAGGTACATGGGCAACGTATGTAACCTGCAATTCTGTATCCCCCATAACAATAAGATGAAATAAAAAAAAAAAAAATTTTTTTGGGGAAAAAAAAAAAAGGAGAGATCATTTAAAGTTAAATGAATGATCCTTCCTTAATTTATATGCCCCAAATGATTATCTTTTCTAAGTGCAATTCCAACTGTTCCACTTATATGCAAGCTTTTCAGGAACTACACCTCTTGCCAAAAGGAATGTTTACTTACATTAAACAGATTACATGATCCAAATTTTTCTTGACCATTTTCATACTCACAGAATTAACCCATCTTATAGGAAGAAAAGGCTTTGGCATTTACCAAGTTCAATATTTGTTAGATACAGAAACTCATTATAACACCTCTGAGAAATGGTATCCAGTCTCATCTGAAGACCTTATTCTGAGAGTGATACTTGATTTGGGTAACCCAAGAAACTACTTCAAAAAGTAAAAATCAACAGTATTTTAGAAACAGTACTTGCATTAGTTCAGTGGTACTATTTTTAGGGTGGTTGAAACATTTCAACTTAATATTATTTGCCAACCCTGAACTTGTATTCTTGGACAATATTTTATAGTTAGTGACTTGTTTGTTTGCTTTTTATATGTGGACAAAGAAAAAAATTGCTGAGCATCTCCTATACACAACACATTAGGCTAAGTTCTCTGGAGGCAATAAGGATTTGGAAAAAATGTGCTCCTGTCTTCCAAGAGCTCCCAATTGAGTGGTGGAAACACTTGTAAATGTGGTCTATAAAAGGTAGATTGTGGCTGGGCGCGGTGGCTCATGCCACTATAGCCTGCTGCCCATGAAAACTCTGCCAACAGACTAGAACAAGGGTTGGGAAACTGTGACCCCCTGGGCCAAATCTATTCCATCACTGTTTATTTGTTTTTGTAAATAAAATTTTGCTGAAACACACTCACACTCATTCATTTTCATATCGTCTATGACTGTTTTCTTGCTACAACGGCACAGTCAAGTGGTTGTAATGCTATCTGTCCCTTTACAGAAAAAGTTTGCTGACCTTAGTCTAAAATCATGAAAACTACCCTCTGTCATTAAGGGTAGAGATGGTAGTAAGAACTTCTTTTTAGTTCTATTGTGATGGTGATTATCATGATAGTCCATTCTTCCTAGTGGAGGTGATAATTAGAGCAACAAAGAGTTAAAAGGTAGAAAGGGAAGAGAACATAAGACTGACTGACAAACAAAAGCTCTGTAAGCTAGATATCCAGGACCTAACAGTGGGATAAATATTACAGATATATGAAATATGGGAGCCATCTTGGCTCTGAACCAGGTGAGCCCTGGCCATGCCTCCCAGCCTACCTGTTCTGCCAGCCAGGCAATATGCTTGACCTCTTTGCTGCCTCCTGCTGTACTGGTTGCACCAAGCATGGCATTGAGTTCAGCCAACACCTGTGGGAGGAGAGCCATTATGTTGGTGTGGATAGCTACGAACCAGGAGTGTGCTGTGGCTGTGTCCTTGCAGCGTAGGATCAACGTGTTCCTGCTATCAGGAGAATGTAGCTCTATCAATCTGTGTGGAAAAAGAAAAAAAGAAGTGAGCTAGGTCAGAAGTCATCAAACCTGCCAGGGTTTAACATACATTACTGCAAATCTATTTTAATTTTGCATTTCTCAAATAAAGATACTTTCTCTTAATTTCCTAGAGTCTAATTCCAGAGAAAACCACATATGGAAAGATAATCGTCAGAAAGACTAACTGCTGGATCTGTTGTTTCGGCATGTTAATGTAATGAGCTAAAATGAGGGAACATATTGTATAGTATACAGTACAACACTTCACTCTGTTTTAATTTCCATGTCAAAGAAATGAAAACCATGCTTGCTGAACCTCACAGGCACGTTGTGAACAAGGAACTGATATTCTTTTAAATACTTAGGAAATTCTGGTACAAGGTAGTGTCAAGTTAAAAAAAAACCTATCGCAGCCGAGCACGGTGGCTCACGCCTGTAATCCTAGTACTCTGGGAGGCCGAGGCAGGAGGATCGTTTGAGCTCAGGAGTTCAAGACCAGCCTGAGCAAGGAGACCCCGTCTCTACTAAAAATAGAAAGAAATTAGCTGGACAACTAAAAATATATATAGAAAAAATTATTCAGGCATGGTGGCGCATGCCTGTAGTCCCAGCTACTCGGGAGGCTGAGGCAGGAGGATTGCTTGAGCCCAGGAGTTGGAGGTTGCTGTGAGCTAGGCTGACGCCACGGCACTCTAGCCCAGGGAATAGAGCGAGACTCTGTCTCAAAAAAAAACAAAAAAACAAAAAACCTATCGCCAAATAATGAAATGAAATTTACATGATATAAAATAAAGAAAAAGGAAATTAACAGAAGAATATTACTCTTTATGAAAATTTAGAACTGTTTTAATGTCTGGGTAACATCATATAATTAAATCATCTACTGAGTCATGGTGAAAATATAGTTAAGAGATCTTCAACACTATGATTGTTCTATATTAATGTTTAACTGAGAATAATCTATATTTCAAAAGTAACCTTTAGAAATTAGCTGAACGTTTTTTAATGTACCTTGAACAAATTCCTTACAAAGTAGTTTATTCGGTAGTCTTGTGTGTTTTGGTCAAAGTTTTTGCCAAGATGAATGTAAAAAAAATCAAGTAAGTGACTGCATATATGTACTGCTATGTTCTAAGAGTGAACACATACATCTTTCAAAATAGGTGGGGAAAAGCTATTAGAAGTGCTTCTCATGGTAGGCTACAAATTGACAGACTGCCAACGACCGAGGAGAGATCTTTATTTTCTGAAGACAGTTTTTGCTGCTGTGAAGCACTGTCATTGGACTCTGCACCACTTGGCAAAGGTAAGCAATTTACACGTACACTAGTCTTTCTACCCTGAAGCTTGAGTCTCTCTCTTTTGCCACATTTCTAACTAAACCCTTTAAAATTCCAAGTATTTTAAGTTGTCATATGTTGTATGGTGAGCACCACTATAAAATTCATTCATGTAACAAAAAACCACTTGTACCCCCTAAATCTATTGAAATAAAAACAAAAACCAAACCAAAACAGAGTTCTAGAAATTGGCTGCACAAGAATATGAATATATAATACTTACCACTACTGAACTATATACTTAAAAATGATAAATTTTGTTATTATATTTCACCATACTTTAAAAAATTAATTTAAAATGATTTTGTGGTGGTTTGTGAGATGGATTACAATAGAGAAATGGCCTGATGACATTTAATTGGACCCTAAAAGGATGAGACTACACAGAGCTCATCAGCAGCACACAGACTCCTGGACAGTTCTTCCATCCCAAGAGCACCGATGAGGCTGTACCAGGGGCTGTACCATTTTACATTCTCACTAGCAATGAATGAGAGAGTTCTTGTTGCTCCACGTCTTAGCCTGCATCTGGTGCTGTCAGTGTTTTGGATTTTGACCATTCTAATAGGTGTGTGGTGGTATCTCATTGTTTTAGATAATTTGTAATTCCTCATGACATACAGTATTGACCATTCTCCTATATGCTTACGTGCAAACCACATTTCTTCCTTGGTGAGGTATCTGTTCAGATCTGTTAGTCATTTCTATTAATAATTGGGTTGCTTTCTTATTGTTGAGTTTTAAGTATTCTTTGTATATTTTGGATATAAGTCCTTACTGGGTATAGTGTTTTACAAAGATTTTTTTCCCCAGTCTGTGGCTTCTCTTTTCATTCTCTTAACTGTCTTTTGCACATCAGAAGTTTTTAATTTGGAAGATGCTCAACCTGACAATTTTTTCTTTATGGATTGTACTTTTGGTGTTGTATATAAAAAGTCATCACCATTTTTTAAAAGCATAATCCTACAAGCTCAAGAAGGATAGGAGAGGAGCGACTCCAACAAAGACTATAACAAATTTTGGAAGCTGGCAAGCAGACAGAGGAATTAAATGACTTAGCAGATTTAAGGAAAGCTAAATCCCAGCCAACCCATGTTGCAGAATCCCTAAGAGCCTGGAGAAGTGGTGGCACCAGTTACCGCTGCAAGTGGGAGTAAAGCACGCAGCTGAAATAAAGGCTGGATGAGTCTGTTTCAGCATTCCCCCACACCCAGCGGCCAGTGACTGCCCCACCCTTGTCCTAGCAAAAGATTCACATCTACCCTCATCCCCGCAAATTGGGTGGGGGAGGCAATGATGTGTCCTCAGTTCAGACTGATCATTTTCTAGAGCGACTGTTTATTTCCACCTGGTTGCTTTGACACGGCAACCAGCATAACATCCTTTAAACACATGCTAAAAGTTCAGTCACAAAACCATGACGAGAAATTTCCTTCACTCCTCCTACTGACCTACTTACCACTGCAGACAGGAATCAATTCATCCTTTTTTTAGACACAAAACATTCACCTTCTAAAATCTTTTACACCTCATATGGTTCCTAGGACAATCTCTCAAACGTATCTCCTTTGACAGTCTAAATTCTGGAAACCCTGACGTTAGAGATCCTAGTTATTGATAACTGAAAGAATGGAAAATAAATGTTATGATAAAATAAAACTAAGCCTGATTAAACACAAGTAGGTGCCAGGACCACTGGCTGAAAAAAGATGAAAATAGACAGTAAGTTATTTCCCAGTGACGGATCACCAATTTTTTAAGAAAAATTTTGCCGTGTTTCTTAAAAAGGGATTGTGAAATAGAAAATTAAATTAGAAGAAACAGAAAAGAAACTCCAAAATAGGATCAATGAGTCAAGGATCCAGAACAGTCGGCCTTTGAAGCAGCAGCCCCTAAAGCTGATAAAGGGGACAAAGTAATTCCTAAAATCTGCTATTTTAAAAGAAAAATTCAAATGAAAACTCTGGGAATAAAAATATAGAGGCAGTCTGCCAGTAATTGGGCCTACAGGAGAGAGGAGACAGCTATAATGTGTAAAGTTTTGGCCTCTAGTCAAACCACTGAGGATTTCCTGAGAAATGCAATTAACACTTTGATCAGATGAATCAAATCAATGTTTAGGTACACAAAAGCCTACGTCTAGCCTACTTTATTTCTTCTGTTTAGTAAAGTCTTTGATATAATTTATGTGTGCAATTTAGTAATAATCATGTAACTTTATGCCATAAAGCCAAAATTTACCTTTTACATGGAAAATAGCCAATGTAAAGATGACCGAGACATTGTGAACCAAAGAACAGATTTATATTTCCAAAAAGCAGCATTTAAGAAGAACCTTGGGGCTGGGCGCGGTGGCTCACGCCTGTAACCCTAGCACTCTGGGAGGCCGAGGTGGGCGGATTGTTTGAGCTCAGGAGTTCGAGACCAGCCTGAGCAAGAGCGAGACCCCATCTCTACTAAAAAAAATAGAAAGAAATTATATGGACGGCTAAAAAAATATATATAGAAAAAATTAGCCGGGCATGGTGGTGCATGCCTGTAGTCCCAGTTACTCGGGAGGCTGAGACAGGAGGATCCCTTGAGCTCAGGAGTTTGAGGTTGCTGTGAGCTAGGCTAACGCCACGGCACTCACTCTAGCCTGGGCAACAGAGTGAGACTCTGTCTCAAAAAAAAAAAAAGAAAAGAAAAGAAGAACCTTGTTCTTGCTAAACTTCACACTGCCACAATACTGTTTGCTTAGGAAAGGGCTCATGTTCTCTCCCTGGACTTCATCATTATTTATTTAGCTTTCACTTTCCAGAATGAAACGCTTGTAATTATCAGATACACCTAGTGAGGTCTTGAAAACTCAAAGTAGGAGAATGGAGTAAACTTCCTCTTCCCCCTCACTCATCCTGGTAGCACTTTTTTTCAGTTCTAGATAGTGGAATCAAATCAAAGTAGTAAGCTGAAAAAAGGATGTTTCCTTCTAATATCAAATAAGTTTTTTGGTTTATATAGTGAAGCCTTTACATAAAAATGAAGGATGAACCACCAAGAGATTCCACACTTACTAGAAAGGTTAATATTAAAAAGACTGATAACCACCAATTCTGGTGAGGATGTGGAGCAATGGGAACTCTCATACATTTTTGGTGGAAATGTAAAATAGCACAACCACTTTGGAAGAAAGCCTGGCCAAT
Organism: Eulemur rufifrons; assembly: GCF_041146395.1. Classification (NCBI taxonomy): domain Eukaryota; kingdom Metazoa; phylum Chordata; class Mammalia; order Primates; family Lemuridae; genus Eulemur; species Eulemur rufifrons. The sequence goes on along the minus strand of NC_091005.1, from coordinate 12,526,100 downwards.
TTCTTTTAAAACTAAAGATACGCCTACCCTTTGACCCAGCAATTCCACTCCTATGAATTTACCCAGGAGAAATGAAAATGTATGCTCACAAAAAGACTTATGCAAAAATATTCACAGCTTTATTAATACTAACTACAAACCGGAAATTGTTCAGGTGATCTGTAGGAAAATGGATAAACACATTGACATTTCCTTTGACAGAGCTCAGATAAATTTAAGGACAATAAACTCCAAGTGATTTTATAGATACTATTTATCCTTGAAGTACATCTAAAGTATATAGTTGAGGAGGAATTATTATGTCTATTTTACAGACAGAGAAAACAAGAAGACAGAGAGGTTAAGGAACATATCTTAAGGTCACAAGAACACTAACCTATAATAAAAACTTCAGAACTTACTACGCCAGTTTTACAATCATTTTCTCATTTAATCCGCCTACAATCTTCATTTAATAGAGGGGAAATATGAAGCTTATGAAAAAACAAATAGCTTGGCCAAAATTACAAAGCCCATCTTCCTAACTTCTATCTTCTCTCATAACTGAGGTCCAATTAGTCAATGGTTCTGTACATTTTTTCTGCCAAGACACATAGATGTTCACATTCCCATGGGTATAACCAAAGTTATGCACAATTTTTGCCAACTATTTATAATTCTACTGCTTTTCTTTTTCTTTAAAAAGCACACTGGAATGCAAGTAAAAGTGATATAATCACAGGAATAATCTTGATTCTCTTCCAATTTGTATTTTACAAAAAGCAAATCATTTGCAAACTTTGGTATTTCGGCTAAAATGACAATTTACTTCACAGTATTAAGACTGAGAATCTCAGCACTACCCTTGATCTTCTAAGACCTTTCCTTGTATAGCATGCCATGGTCAAGAAGGCCGATCATCTTACTTCAAAGGAAGGTGTAATACTACAACTCTTGCAGCCCCAAACTGCCCTCCGTGTGATTCTGAAGACCTATTTCAAATCTGACCATCATGAAATGTCTTTAAAATATAAACATGCCAAAGAGAATGAAACCTCCAAGTTTTAATGAAAACCAAGGGTCCTAGGCTCTTAGTGGATGATACAGTGGCACAACTTTTAGCAAGACAAGCCAAGTCATATCACTTCCTTCCTTCCTTCTTTCTCTACTTCCATCACTCCAGAGTTCTATAGACACTTTATAATGCTTTGCCTTTTCCCCAATACCTAGCTACATCAGCAGCACTACAGGAATCTATTCTCAGAAATGATTATAATGAAATCTACTTTCTACACTTTCCTTAGCCTGACAGCTAGTTGACTAATTTAGTTGCAATTTGTTCTTCTTTATCACATTGTTTTTCTATTCTATTTACGTCTCTATGGTTCATGTTTTTTTTTTTTTTGAGACAGAGTCTTACTCTGTTGCCTGGGCTAGAGTGCTGTGGCGGCAGGCTAGCTCACAGCAACCTCCAACTCCTGGGCTCAAATATTCCTTCTGCCTCAGCCTCCCGTGTAGCTGGGCTAATTTTTTCTATATATTTTTAGTTGTCCAGCTAATATCTTTCTATTTTTAGTAGAGATGGGGTCTCACTCTTGCTCGGGCTGATCTTGAACTCCTGACCTTGAGTGATCCTCCTGCCTCGGCCTCCCAGAGTGCTAGGATTATAGGCGTGAGCCACCACGCCCGGCCTATAGTTCCTATTTTTTAAGCCCATGATTAACAAACCAAAGGGTCTAACTCTCTATAAATGTATCCCATTTGAAGAAAAAAAATTAAATATGTATTCAAGAGGCAGAGGTGATTATTTGCCTTACAAATTAAATTCTTACTTTATCAAAAAATATATAAAATTTCTTTTAAATATCAAGCTGTGTTGCACTTAGATGATTCAACTTGCACACAACCTTTCAGGAATAAACCTATCTGTAACAAAGTAGTTTCTATAATGTCTTGAACTTTTATAAGAAAATCAACAAAAACAATACCAATATATCAGAATATAATTTTTAAAATGTGTACACATAGTAGTTAAGACTTTTCTAAGCTACTATTTCTTGAGAACCTACTATGTGTGCTTGGCTCTGTGCAAGGACCTTCATATGTATCACCTCCTTTAATTTGCAGTGTGAGCGGAGTACCGTTATCCTCTCCCCACCACCCGCCCCCCCCCTTTTTTTTTTTTTTTAAAAAGACAGGATCTTACTCTGTCATCCAGGCTGGAATACAGTTGGCATCATCATAGCTTACTGCAGCCTCAAACTCCTGGGCTCATGTGATCCTACCACCTCAGCCTCCCAAGTAGCTGGGACTACAGGCCTGCTCCACCACGATTGGCTAATTTCAAAATTTTTATAGAGACAGGGTCTCACTATGTTGCCCAGCCTAGTCTTGAACTCCTGCGCTCAAGTGGTCCTCCCTGGCTCAGTCTGTCAAAGTGCTGGGATTACACACATGAGCCACTGCACCTGGCCCTTATTACCCCTTTTTTATAGATTAGAATATGGCAGTTTATGGAGGTGAAGGGACTTGCTCAGAACCTTACTTTGAGGAGGTGACCTAGCTGGGATTCAAACCAATGTTTATCTGATCACAGAGCTCAGCTCTTTCCAGCACACCAGAAGCTTTAATGTCCCCATGGCCTTAAAAGCCCAAGAAGGTCATTCAGTTTCTTGCTGTCTTCTGTGTTCCACCGCATCCTGATTTGGCACTTGGCTGTTCATTCAGATCAGAGGAGACCGTAATAGTGAAAGCACATTATTAAAAGTCTGTCCTTAACTATGTCTCTGGACAAGTTTTTTCATCTTCCCCCTGTAATCTCTAACTTGACACTAGGTCTACCAACTGCCACTTCATGGAGTTAATGAAGACAAAGTCATAGAACACAAATGGCTACAGAACTAATAGGGACATTAGAAATTGTGTTTAACTTTCTGATTTTATAGAAAAGTAAACTGAGGTCAAGAGAGCTAACTTGCTAGAGTCACACTGCTAGTTGATGCAGCCAGATCTGTAGCTCTCTGATTCTTTATACTACCCATAGTATAAGAAATTTGCTTCTAAGGACACACTTTAAAAAATTTTGTTAAGATTTTTTTTCAATTATAAAGTAACACATATTCATAGTCAGAAAAGTAATAATAGCACTACAGAAAGATATAAAAGGAAGAGTAGAAGTCCCCTCTTTCCTTCTACCTTCTAACCCTATTTCACTCCCTAGGGATAATTCCAAGAACAGTTTCTTGTGTGTCTGTCCAAAATTTTTCCATACACGTACATGTTCATATATGTAAAATAATTTAAGGCTGGACACGGTGGTTCACACCTGTAACCCCAGCACTTTGGGAGGCCGAGGCAGAAGGACTGCTTGAGCTCAGGAGTTGGAGACCAGCCTGAGCAACACAGCAAGACCCTATCATTAAAAAATATAAAAATTAGCAGGGCATGGTGGCACACGCCTGTAGTCCCAGCTACTTGGGAGGCTAAGGCTTGATTGCTTGAGTCCAGGACTCTGAGGTTGAAGTAAGCTATGATGACGTCACTGCACTCTAGCGTGGGCAACAGACAGAGACCCTAAGTAATTAACTAACTAACTAAATAAATAATATGTGGAACTCCAAAAATGAATTTCCTATCTCAGATTAATACTTAATATTTTCCTCTGTATAATTTAGTCAACAGAGCCACATAATACTGCAACATGTCCTTAAGTTTGTAAAGCTGTAGGTATGATGCTCTTGCTAGGTACAGCTCACCTGTTTTCCAGATCCGGCATGCTTAGGTTTCTAGCAGCAAAGCACATTTTGAGAGGGATGACCTTCCTGTCCTTGGTGCTGTTCTGGTGTTTTGGAGAACCAGAGTCCTCACTCCCACTAAAGCTTGGTGACTGGGGAGCTGCACCTTCCCATGGCAGATCTGATACTAATGATGGCTTCTTGATATATGGTGTTACTTCTCGGATGAACTTGACTATGAACAAAAATCAAAGAAGAGGAGGTTAGTATTTTTGCTTCCCATGGATGAATGACAACAAATATTCCCATACATGACTTTATTTTTCCTTCCCTAAGTTAGAGCATTAGAGAAGAGTTAAAATTTATCAGAATTAAAGTTATTTTCGTCTACGGCCATACCTCCCTGAAGGCACCCAATCTTGTCTGATCTCGGAAGCTAAGCAGGATCAGGCCTGGTTAGTACTTGGATGGGAGTAAAGTTATTTTCTCATAAGTTATTGAACAAGATCTGCTGAAATTAAGCATAATACTAGAAAATATAATTCCAATGCCAGCATTTAGATATAGTTTATGTATGTTTGCATATACATGTATGTGTTTTCTATGCATAGATATAATTTGTGTATTTCTGGGTGGGGAGGATAAAAGCTAGCTGCCTCAGGTCACCAAGGAGGTTTTTCACCCTAGAAAAATCAGCAGGGGTGCATCCAGTATATCTCTTGAATAGCTGACTCAGGTATTTTAATACATACTTCAGCTTTGTGCTTTCAAGAGAAGATTAGATCACAAGAACTTTGGCAGAAATTCCTAAGGTTTCCAGTCACTGCCAATGGCAGAGGCATGCTTTTTGGACATTTAAGGCAGTGCACCAACTATTGGGCTACCAACAGGGGGAAATTAAAGACATTCTAAATGACTACTCTCGGATATTACAGTAGTTAGAAAAGAACCTCTAATTATCTACTCAGAAGCTCATTCAATCACACAGTAGCATCACTGAGCTGATTACTATACACATCCCAAAACAAAGACAGACACACACGTACAATTTATGGATTGCCTTATTAAAAGAGCAGTGAGTTTCGTGTGAGTTGACAGCAATGCAGCCCATACTCCCATCTAATTAGCCATCCCTAATGGCTGAAGAACTATGAATAGACATCTGTTTCTGATCTACCTGAGATTTGAGAAGGGTGGAAAGTTAACAGTCTTCTGTTTAGTTCTATATTAAGACCTCCCAGTTGTCATAGGGCCTTAACCTGGACACCTGGATGGATAAGCAGAGCCTTTACAAGCCCACATGGCTTTTAGTTCAACTCAGAACCCATGAGGTATTTCAGAATTATTTCATTTTTCTTGACAGGGGAAGATAATCCTCAAAATATTTAATTAAATACTGATGTTTGTAAACTGTTTTGGGTGTTTAGATGCTAAAGATAATTTTCTATCTTCTATTTACTTATCACTCTTACTGAAGAGTGATACTTCAAAGTACCACACTTTGTCCTTTTTAGAGTGACAGAAACATATATATGTACCACACACACACACACCCCTGTAAAGATGTCTGGAAGGAGCTTCATCACAATATCAGTAGTACTTATATATAGGTGTAGGGTTGCATTTGATTTTTTCTTTATGTAGTTCTGTATGATTTGAAAATTTTATAAGTCCATAGCATTTATTAAAGAAACTTATTTAAGAAAACTTATAAAGCTTGTCAGACTTTAAATATGGAGCCAATGTAAACTGAAATCTTGTTGAGCCTTCAAAAACTATCATGCACTGGATGGGATCCAAGATCCAACTGATTCTTCCTTGAATTCCAAGCTCTAATAAATAAGGTTACTAGGAGATCCATGTTTAGGGCATTAGATGGCATCTGATTTGAAACTGAATGCTACTTATGTGGCTTTTAAAAGCTTATCTCAAAGCTACTTCATAGTGCAGACATAGCATATGGCTGTAAACACACATTATTTGGATAAACTGATCACCTTCCCTTATATCAACCTGTCATATAATCATTATTTTCCGTTTTATCTCTTTTATCTTTTTCTTACCCCAGCTGGTGATCTTTACAAAACTGTGAGTTTAAGTGAAACTAAGTTGGTCACACAACATGAGGAAAATGGTGCCATTATTTCCTCTGCTTTTGCAAGCAAGTTTGTTTCTGGGTTATCCTCAGGGTGGAAGATCTGGCTTTGCGTTTTGCACAGTGATGAGTTATGTTGACATCACTGTTAAAGTATTCTCTCAAGAGGTTTCTCCTTAACGTCTTCCCAAGTCCCTCCCCCAAATTAGGAACCTGAAAGATGGCCACCAAAAACACTGGGGAGGAATTGCTTTCCTTTCAGTAAAAAGCCTTTTATATTCTTAACTGTGCAGGTGTCCTGGCCATTTGGGGTTTGAGTAGACTGCAGTCTAGGGTTTGACGATGTGAACCTTGATTGTGTTCAGAGTGACTGATTTCACTTTCTCTTTTTAGTGTAAAGTAACATTGTACATTAACTAATTTATTGAGCTCCTACTATATGCTGGGAACTGTTTTAGGCACTTAGAATAACATACCAGTAAACAAAATGTGCAAAAACAATAATGTAATTAAAAAACAATAATGTAATTAATGTTAATGATATTCTAGAGAAGTAAAAACTTATATTCACATAAAAGCCTATACAGGAATGTTTTTTAGCAGCTCTATTCATAAGTGCCAAAACTGGAAACAACCAAAATCTCCCTCAATGGTGAATGGACTTACTGTAGTACAGCTATAGAATAGAATACTACTCAGCAATACAAAGGAATGAACTATTGATACACTCAGCAACTTGGATGAATCTCACAGGCGTTATGCTGAGTGAGAGAAGCCAGTCTCAAAAAGTTACACACTATATGACCCCATTATTGAAAAAATAAAACTATATGATATAGAACAAATCTGGTTTCCGGGGGTTAGGGGTGAGAAGAATGTGATCATAAAGGGATAGAATGACAAGAGTTTTTTGAAGCTGTCCTATATCCTGATTGTGGTGATAGTTTTAAGAATTTATACATGTGTTAAAAATCACAAAATTGTATATCTTGAGAAAAACGTCAATTTTACTGTATGATAATTGCAAAGTTTAAAAAAATAAGTAAATTATATAGTATGTACAAAAATGTTAAGTGTCATGGAAAAAGGAAACACAGTAAGGAAAATAAGATCAGAACTGCTGTGAGGGCCAGGTGGGTGGCTCACGCCTGTAATCCTAGCACTCTGGGAGGCCGAAGTGGGAGGATCCTTTGAGCTCAGGAGTTTGAGACCAGCCTGAGCAAGAGCAAGACCCTGTCTCTACTAAAAATAGAAAAGATTAGCGGGGTGTGGTGGCACATGCCTGTAGTTCCAGCTACTCGGGAGGCTGAGGTAGGAGGATTGCTTGAGCCCAGGAGTTTGAGGTTGCTGTGAGCTAGGCTGGCACCACGGCACTCCACCTGGGCAAGAGAGCAAGACTATCTAAAAAAAAAAAAAAACGAAAAAAAAAACAAACCTGCTGTGAGGGGAGGTCAGTTTGCAATTTTAAATATGGTGGTTATGATAAGCCTAAACAAGAAGATGTTTGAACAAAGATTTTAGGAGATGGGGGAGTTAGTCATACAAATATCTGGAAGAAGCGTTCCAGCCAGACAGAGACTGTGTCATAGTAGTAAGGAAAGCCAGAGTAACTGGAGCAGGGCAAGTGAGGGGGACAGAGACAAAATGGGATCACAGAGGTAATGGGGGTGGGAGGCAGACCAGGTAGGGCCTTTTAGGTCATCAAAAAACTTAGGCTTTTATTTTGAAACAGGAAGCCACTGGGAGGTTTTGAGCAGCAGAGTGACTATGTTGAAAACACAGAGAAAGAGGGCCCGGGCAGAAGCAGGAAGACCAGTTGGCAGGTTATCAGGTGAGAGATATGGGAGTTGGACCAGGTGTTAAAAGTGGAGGTGGTGAGAAGTGGTCATACTCCATGTCTCTATTGACCATAGATCTACAGATTTGGTAAGGAGGGGAGGGTAAAAAAAAGAGAAGAGTCAAGGATGATTTCAACATTTTGCCCTGAACAACTGGAAAGATACTGACAGGTTTAGGAGAAAAGATCAGGAACTTGAGACATACATTAGATAATCAAGTCTAGCAGGCAGCTAGATACATGAGGCTACATGCGGTTCAGGAAATGGGTCTGGGCTAGAAACATACATTTGAGAACTTATAGCATATGGTTGGTATCTAAAATCATGAAATTGGATAAGTCAGGGTCCCAGCATGAAATAATGGCAGGCATTTAACAAAGGGACAATTTATGAAGGAATGGGAAGAGTGCAGGGAAACCACATGGGAAAATAGAGTGTCCTAGGACTATTAACTAAGTGGCTGTTTCCATACCTGGGCCTAAGGGACTAGGAGAGAGAGTGGTTACCAGACCCAGAAGAAGAGCGTCCTGCAGAGACTGACTTGAGAGTCAAATCAAGCAGACTGAGGTGAACATGCAGATTGGGAGCCAAGGGATAAATACTCCAACCTCACTGCTCTTATCCCTCCAATGTCCTGCTGGAGCGCCACACTGGCCAAACCCAACAAAAACCCAAGGCCAAGGAAGCTTGTTGATGTAGTCCATGCAGGTCACCTCCTGGGACATAGAGCAGGTAGAGAAGTGGATCTAGAAGGCCAAATGGAAGACTTCTAGCACAATCAAGGAAGTGAGTGAAGATGAAGAAGAGGACATTCCACTATTAAAGGGCTGGGGAGGAGAGAAGGTAGGTAGCAGGAGAGCCACGAGATGGAAGTACTCCATAGAAATACTGGCCTAAAATAGTACCAAGTTTACCCAAACCAAAAAAGCCCTGCCTTGACCTGACAAATCCTGACTTGGCTCCTCCCTCGCTTTGCCATTCCTTGAAGAAAAGAAAAAAGGATTTATGCTTGCTATTTCTATTTTCTCCTTTCGCTCCTTAATCTCTTCTGAATAAAACTGCATTCTAAAGAGTCATCAGTATTTTCTTACCCAATCCAAAGGCCCTTTCTCAATTCTTATTCTTGACCATTCCAATATCTATGACAATGCACTTTATCAACTGTTTTTTATTCCTCCTTTCCGGCCATTTATATTTTAGTGCCTTTTTTCTCCTCCTATACCTATAATGTAGGTGTGTTCCCCAGGGCTCTGATTTGAGCACTTCTCACTTTATCTGCACGTCTTTGACAACTTTTAATGCCAGATCTCTAGATCTAACACAGATCTCTAGAACAAATATCTGTTGTTGGCCCCAATTCCTTCCACCTAGGTGCTATCCTATCCTTCAAATTTAACATATCCAAAAATGAACTAATCTTCATTATCCTTAATCCCCTTCTCTTATACTCACTGTTTGAGTTATATGGATTAGCATCAGCATCTTTCTAGCCACCCAGTATCTAAACCAGTGTTAAAGGTTGCCTGAGTATTTATTCTCATGCTCCATCAAGGTTTGGGAACCACGTCTCTAAATCTTTGCAGACTACTAACTGTCCCTAGCCCCCACATCCAATCAGGTGCCAAACCATTGCATCCCACCTCTGAAACTGTTCTCTAATCTACCCACTCCCCTCATCTCCCACTGTCAGCATGCCTCTGGCCAACCAGATCATTGTAATGGCCTTTTTTTTTTTTTCTTTTTGTAATTGTGGTAAAATATACACAATATAAAGCTTACCATTTTAATCATTTTTCACATGGACAGTTCAGTGGCATTAAGTACATTCACACTGTTGTGCAAGCATCACCACCAACCAACTCCAGAACTTTTTCATTTCCCAAACTTAAATAATTACTACCCATTCCCTTCCCCACTGAGCCCCTGGCAACCACCACTGTGCTTCCTATCTCTATGCTGGACTATTCTAGGTACCTCACATAGGTGGAATCATACAGTATTTGTCCCTTTTTATCTGTCCTGGACTCTTAACTGATCCCCTTGCCCAGACTCTCCCCTTCTGTCAATCCTTTACACAAGGGTGCCAGATTGACTGTCTTAGACCCCAACTCAGAGCAGGACATCCTTATTTCAAAGAGCCTCAGTGGTTTCCTACTGCCTAAGTCTTCTGTATAAATTCATCTTTCCAACCAATTCCTCTGTTTTGTGCCCCCATATATCTTCCTTACTACTTAAATTGCTTGCACAGGGAAACCCCCAGAAGATTTCAAGCATAAGCACAGGCCACCATAACCCAGTGAACTGCTTGCAGAAAGGTATATTCTGACCTTTCCTAGCTGTGCCTTTACTTAAATTCATTCCCTCATTTCTTCATTTCCATGTGTCCAAATCTTACCCACTGTCCAAAACACATCTCAAATTTCACTTCTATTAATCCCTATACAGAAGTAATAGGAATTTATGAAGATCTACTACAAGTAAACCAATAATTCTATTAAATATATAGCCAACGGGACCACATCCACACAACTCCACAACAGCTGTAGAAGTGGTAGCTAGTGGGTTCAAACTCACCACAATTCCAGGATATTTGAAGAAACTTAGTACAGCAGCTGATGTGCCCCCTGATATTGGTCAGAGAAATTTCCTCATTATAGGCCTGAAAGCAAAGAAGAAAATTCCTGGTACTATTTAGTATGTTGTTAGCCCTGGGGAAACAGCAGTTTTAAGCTGTCAAATTGGTGCCAGGGTTTTTTGTTTTGTTTCCTTTCTTTCTCCCCACTCTTCTCTTCTTTTTCCTTCTTTCCCCCTTTCCTCTTAGTTTTTTCCTTGGTCCCACTTCTAGGACTTTCACAGGTTATCCTGAAGGGCATTCATACTGATTAAAATCTCTAAGAAACTCTACTTTTCTCTGTGTAGATAGAGGCTACAGAGAAAAACCCAGTGATGTGAAAGACAGTCATCCAGTGACCTGAAAGATAGTCACATAGGCTAATTCTTAGCAAAGAATGCTGTTTCGATGATATAGGTAGGTATATACTACACGGGTGTTGAGATAACACTTAAGATTTATTGCTTAGAATAGTTCTAGACCCAGGAAGTGAAAAAGAAGGGAAAACACCCGTTCTGCTTTGTAGAGTTGAAACTGGCTAAGACATTCCAAACCACTCATCAGAACTAAGTTGTATAACACACAATATCCTCTGCATCTCAATACTCTGGTCTTGTTCCTTTCCTTATCAGCTGTTTGAGAACAGCCTTTAAAGCTAATATTTATCAGTTGGCCTCGTCCTTTCCTCTCAGGTAATCACACTGGAAATAGTGAAAAGAAAATGAAGATAAATACAAAAATTCCTAATTCTGCCATATTTCCTTCCAGACTTTTTAGTCCTGTACTTAACACAAGAGCAAACTCTTCTCCATGACTCTTTACAAGCATCACTTAAAAATAATTATACAGCATCCCATTGTGTGTTTACCATAATTTATTTATTTAGTCATTCCCTAATTATTGGGCACTTAGTTTAAACAATGCTATAATAGACATCTTTTTCAGAGAAATTACTGGGTCAAAGTAATATTTAAGGCTCCTGATAAATATTGCCAAAGTGCTTCTCCCCCCAAATTCTACCATTTCATACTCCCACGAGCAGTGTATGAGCATGTCCAGGTCAGTACACTTGCCAACATGAAGAAACCTCATTTAAAACAGTCTTTGCTATTTTAATAGGTGAAAAACGGTTATATGCCCACCCAATCTCCTGTCTCAACAAATGCAGGATGTTATTATTTTCTTCTCTTTAAAAGCAGGAAATCCATGTCTCTTTATGCTTTTTTTGTCTGAAGAACTGGGAGGAGTGATTTGTAACATCTTAACAGTAAGGAGTCACAGGACAGTTACCAGAACCTCTTATCTAACACAAATGTGAATTATAGTTCTTAATGTACCACATTTCCAATCATACCTAATTTCCCATTATTGCCTTATCAGTTAACTCTGTGCAGTTAGCTCCTTTCTTCTTGCTAGGCTTGGGGGTGGGGGCGGGGGCAGGGCAAGTCTTCAACCAGGAAACCAAACCTGTCCTCAGAAGCAGCATGTGGGCTTATAAGATGTGATTTCAACATTTTCTGGTTTAAAAAGTAACTATGGCCGGGCGCGGTGGCTCACGCCTGTAATCCTAGCACTCTGGGAGGCCGAGGCGGGTGGATTGCTCAAGGTCAGGAGTTCGAGACCAGCCTGAGCGAGACCCCGTCTCTACTAAAAATAGAAAGACATTATATGGACACCTAAAAATCTATATAGAAAAAATTAGCCGGGCATGGTGGCGCATGCCTGTAGTCCCAGCTACTCGGGAGGCTGAGGCAGTAGGATCGCTTAAGCCCAGGAGTTTGAGGTTGCTGTGAGCTAAGCTGACGCCACGGCACTCACTCTAGCCTGGGCAACAAAGTGAGACTCTGTCTCAACAAAAAAAAAAAAAAAAAAAAAAAAAAAGTAACTATGGTTTATGGTGGTCTTGAGATTTCCAGTTCAGTTCATTACCCATCTTTCCTGTTCCACTTCAATCCAAGCCCTGTCCCAGTCCGTAAAAGTAGGAGAAATATCCTTTTGAAGATCTCAAATTACTATTGGGAGGACAAGGAGAACTTAAGTATTCTGTTAAACTTCTTAGTTATAGTGAAATAAGTCCAAATAAACCAGAAATAAGGTAGCTCTGAAATTTGTTTCTAGCAATTAAAATTTCATGATTTTTAAATTATGGCCTTTTATAATGAATGTAGGCAAACTGGCCAAAAAAAAAAATATTTTCTTAGGCCTCAAATTCTAACATGGATATCTATTACTTTTATACAAAAGTATCAGCTTTCTTGGTTTTATATAAACTAACACAGAACAAGCTAGATTGAAATAATTTGGGGTTTTGGACTGTTCACTGTATAATTTCCCCTGGCAGACTTCTTTAACTACTAATCATATGGTAAACTAGTTGTGGGTCATTTATAAAGTAAGTATTTCTTAAATGAAGTTAAAAAGTGTTTTTATTTGGAATGTTTCCTCAAACTGCAACAGAATATGTGAACTTTTCAACTTTTTATGAAAAACATTTTAAACATCTTAGGTTTGCATTTTTAAATGTTTTTGTTAAGGAAGACAGTTACCAGCAAACTTCCTGGTAGAAACTGCCATATAGTAGGTATGTTTGTTTAAAATCCTTTATATAATTAATTCAAAATATGGGAGACATTGCATCTAAACAATCACTTCAAATTACATATTTTTCTTTTGTTTTTGGTATTGAGGTTTATATTTATTTTCTATGCCACAACTGCTTTAAAAGTCAGTTTTATTTTTGTACTTCTCTCTCCCCTAAAAAGTATTGCTTTATGTAACACAATATTCCAATGTGTTTCATGTCCTTCTGCTTATTTCAAAACACACAAATCCGATGAGGAGACTGTGGACAACAGTAAAAAAGTTTTGATCTTGTATAGGATTAGAAAAAATAGACTTTATTTAATTTCATTTTCACTAAAGCAGAGGCAATTGAAAAGGCATAAGAAACAGGTTGGTTAGGAATAATTTATAATGCTTCTTAGACTCCTACTGAAATATTAAAATAGAGGCTAGTTTTTTAGGGGAAAAAAAAAGAAGAATCCTACTAGATTTCTAAAAACATCATAAAATGACTCATATACTATAAAACTAAGGCTGTCAGTGTTATTGCTAAGTGATAAAAGTATTTTATGTATAAAAAAATTATATATAGATCAGAATGTTCATAAAGTGCTCAAGAAAATATGCGAATTTGCCAATAGTGGTTATCTTTGTGAGTGCAATTACAGGGACTTCTAACATTTCTATAATTTTTGGCTTCTCTATCATAAACGTGTGCTCTATAATAAATTATAATGAAGCTGACTTTTAAATTCATGCCATCAAATTATAAAAAAATAGATTAGAAAAGTAATTTCAGAAATAGATTCAACAGCAAAAACAATACACCAATGTTGGGGGAGTCATTCAATAAATATTGAAGCAATAACGGGGTATCAGTATGAAACTGCCTGTATCTTACACCCCACAATGAATCTGTGTTAACCTACAGTTGAAGCTCTCTGGACACTTTTTGTGAAATCATTAAAGTATAAATGCCTAGCAACAAACTCTAGTCAAATGAACCTCAGTTCAAGTCTTGATATTACCATTTACCTTTTGGTACGTTGGAAGGTTACCTCTGAGCCTCAGTCTCCTAATTGTAAAATGTAACATACCACCTTCAAAGGGCTGATGTGGTGATTAAACGAGATGATGTGTGAAAGGTACACAGGCCTGTGCCCGAGTGTTGTAGGCACTGAACATTAGTGTGTTATGTGCGCAATATAACATACTTTGGAAGGAATATAGTGGCCAGAATCTAACATTTGAAATTAAACAGATCCAAATTTGAATTCCAGTTCTGCCAATTATAGACTTTGTGATTTTCGACAAATTCACTTTTGAATCCCAATTTACAAAATACTTTTTTCTGCTGCTTCAGAGACAGGATCTTGCTCTGTCACCCAGGCTGGAGTGCAGTGGCCCTGATTATACCTCACTGTAACCTCAACTTTCTGGGCTCAAACAATCCTCCCACCTCAGCCATCCAAGTAGCTGGGATTACAGGCACAGAACACCATGCCCAGCTAATTTTTTTAATTTTTCATAGAGAGAGCAGTCTTGCTATGTTGTCCAGGCTGGTCTCAAACTCCTGGTCTCAAGTAATTCTCCTGTCACGGCCTCCCAAAGTCCTAGGATTATAGGCTTGAACCACCATGCCTAGCCTAAAATTCTAATACTAACCCTAATTCCAATTTTACTGAGTAAACTGAGGGGATTAAAGAAACTTAACTAATAAAATAACAGTAAACTGTTTAACAGTGCCTGGAAGATAACAGGCATTGAACATAAATGATCTACAGAGTGGTATTATGTACCACTGAAGAGTATCTGGAGATAGTAACTAAGATATCTCTCTAATGACAACAAAGTAATTGTTGTCTTTACTTTCACAAAAAGACCAATTTTGACAGCTCTCAGTCTCCCTCATTTATGTTTCTCTGACACTCTACAGGGCACTATCATGGCTCTTGTCATATGTCACAGTCTCTGGTTTGCCCATCTTTTCCACTTTACCAATGGTATATATTTTTGATACAGAGTCTTGCTCTGTTGCCCAGGCTAGAGTGCCGTGGTGTCAGCCTAGCTCACAGCAACCTCAAACTCCTGGGTTCAAGGGATCCTTCTGCCTCAGCCTCCCCAGTAGGTGGGACTACAGGCATGCGCCACCATGCCCGGCTAATTTTTTCTATATATTTTTAGTTGTGCGGTTAATTTCTTTCTATTCTTTTAGTAGAGATGGGGTCTCGCTCTTGCTCAGGCTGGTCTTGAACTTCTGACCTCAAGCGATACTCCCGCCTCGGCCTCCCAGAGTGCTAGGATTACAGGCATGAGCCACCGCGCCCCGCCTACTAATGTCAAGACACTATAAGAAGTCAACAATAATTACAACACATCACTTCCACAGTGCTTATGTTCATGGTTCTTTCACTTTTTTCTTAGTTACCCTTCAGAAGAACTGTGTAGCAGTTTACACAGGGCTATTTTAAGGCCCTAAATACGTTCTTTTGCACATTTATGAGACAAAATCCATGTCTTTTTCTAGTCCACACATAATCTATGACTCTGGCTTGACATTATGCTTGCTTCTAACCTCTTAGAGCAAGGTGTAGCCCACTCCACATGACATCTGTAACAACAGGCATACTTAGTTGTAGCACAAATAAATTTTATACATTGGTCAAAATTTGGCAGTGTATTGATAAAGCGTTCATAGCAAGGATCACTAGCACATAGAAGATGCATAGTAATATAGATTAGATCAATTATGAAAGATTCTGTTACAAATACAGATACATTTTCGCAGTCTTAATTTCCCTGCTCTCGATTAAGGATTTTTGCAAATGTTGGTTAAAGGGCCCTTGCTCAGTAGTACCATTATGTGCTTATCAATATGTGGGACATGCTCACTCTCTCTGAATACTGAAGGTTGTTACAAAAACTCTGCATGTGTGATCTTCTTTGTTGAGGTTAAGTAAGTTTGCTATTAAAACAAATCTGCCATTACAGCAAAATTCTCCTTAATAAACTATTATCAGCTTAAACACCTGGCTTATGAATGAGCAGTTTGTTCCTGCAGTGACATAAAAATATAATCTTATTATAAGGAGTCAATAATGGATTAAAACATTCTGCTATCAGTAAAGAAAGTCCTGGCCTCACAAAACCAATGTGTAGGCTTTTATCAATTCCAGAATAAATGAGAGGAAACAAAGTTCCCTCTTAAAAATCATAACATTCCCCCTTTTTAACAACTCTCTTTTTGTACAAAGTATGCAGGGTGTTTAAAATGTCTGATATACGGATTTTGTCCTCAAGTTTTTTAGTTGAGAAGGAAAAGGAAGACACCCCCCCTGCAACTTGCCAACTAATAAAGGAGAAATTATAGTAAGACAAAACATGACAAATAGTATGGAGGTATAAATAAAATGTTACACATAATTAATGTAACAACAGCAAATAAAATAAAATAACTGGGAAATACTTATAAAACCCTTTCTAATAATGTTTTCCCACTAGAAAACAAAAAAAATTCCAGCAGTGTAAGTGCAAGGAAATCCTTATCCGTATTTTTGTTGCTAAGTGGATGTGCCTTGGACTAGGTGGATAAACCGGATGGTTTGTTTTAGATCAGCACTCCGAGTGAAAAACTAAAGACGGAAACACAATATTAACCCAGCACAATAGCTGTGTTCAGGGGTCAGCAACCATTCCATCCTGAACATCCAGTCAGAGTCACTACTGGAGAACAAGAATGTCATCCAAGTTTCCATATCTTTAAACACTTTGTAATTTTTTTTTTTATTGTAGAAAAGAACTGCTATTAGTAACTGCCAGGCTTTTTTTTTGTCATTAGGAATTTTCTGACCAAATTGGCAGAATTAACTGAGTTCAGGAAGAAGAGAAAAGACAAAGATGTGTTCATGTTCTTTCCCTCTTCCTTCTTATGTAACGCATAACAAATGAATTCAGTTACAGTAAATTGAGAACTGTCAGAGTTAATAGAAATCAACCATTGGATGTTAAACTATAGTGTAATACACTGCTCAACCCACATCATGTGACTGTATTCACTGAGAACTTATTTTCTTAATTAAAAAGTAATGAAAACAAAAGCTGGAACAATGTGAGCATCAAAATAAATAGTACGCATGGGATTATAACCCACAGAATAAATATCCCTGAGTCCATACTGATAGAAATAATTGAAAAAATAAGTAAATAAATGGGGGAGAAATGTCAGCTCTTTCTTACAGAAAAATTCCAATTAATAAGTGTAGAAGGAATGAGAGAAATAGAAAATAATCATTAAAACACGGGCCGGGCATGGTGGCTCACGCCTGTAATCCTAGCACTCTGGGAGGCCGAGGCGGGTGGATGGCTCAAGGTCAGGAGTTCGAGACCAGCCTGAGCAAGGGCGAGACCCCGTCTCTACTAAAAATAGAAAGAAATTATATGGACAACTAAAAATATATATATAGAAAAATTAGCCGGGCATAGTGGCGCATGCCTGTAGTCCCAGCTACTCGGGAGGCTGAGGCAGGAGGATCGCTTGAGCCCAGGAGTTTGAGGTTGCTGTGAGCTAGGCTGACGCCACGGCACTCACTCTAGCCTAGGCAACAAAGTGAGACTCTGTCTCAAAAAAAATAAAAAAATAAAAAAATAAAACACCACAGGAGGTCAGGTGCACTGGCCCACGCCTGTAATCCTAGCATTCTGGGAGGCCAAGGCGGGAGGATTGCCTGAGGTCAGAGGTTCGGGAGACCAGCCTGAGCAAGAGTGAGACCCCGTCTCTACTAAAAAAATAAAATTAGCTGGACAACTAAAAATATATAGAAAAAATTAGCTGGGCATGGTGGTGCATGCTTGTAGTCCCAGCTACTCGGGAGGCTGAGGCAGGAGGATTGCTTGAGCCCAGGAGTTTGAGGTTGCTGTGAGCTAGGCTGACCCCACGGCACTCTAGCCCGGGAAACAGTGAGATTTTGCCTCAAAAAAAAAAAAGAAAAGAAAAAGAATAATGAGCCCGGCGTTGTGGCACGAGCCTGTAGTCCCAGCTACTTGGAAGGCTGAGGCAGGAGGATTGCTTAAGTCCAGGAGTTTGAGGCTGCAGTGAGCTATGATGATGCCAATGCACTCTACCTAGGGCAACACAGTGAGACTTTGTCTCAAAACAAAACCAAACCAAAACACACACACACACCATACTAATAATTGTTATAAGCAAGATCCACTGATGAATGCTAAAATTAGTGAGCAGGACATTTACAGTCTCAACATATTTCCCCCAATATACTTATTAATTACAAAGGAAAAATAATTTTGATAATGGTTATACAAGATGTTAACATTAGAGGAAACTGTAAACTGATTATTTCAGAATAATTTTTTAAAAAATAAGAATACAGAAAATCTAGAAGAGAAAATAGTCACCTTTAATGCCAAAACATCATGTGTGTCTTTCTTTCTAGTCTTTTTATCTACACTATCTTTTTACAACACTCTAGCTCGGGCAACAGAGTGACACTGTGTCAAAAAAAAAAAAAAAAAAAAAAAAACAACCCCCCACAGAACTGTACACCTGAAAGAGTAGATGTTATTTTATGTAAATTTTAACTCAATAAAGCTGGTGTAAGAACATCGGACTTTCTTGCAGTGAAATATACATCAGCTAAATATTTATATAAAACCATCAAGAAGCTTAAATAAGTTATGGGTACCTTCGGCTTAGAAATACAAAACCTACTTTCTGTGACTATTGGGTATAAACAATTAAATAACTGGAAAAATTTACAACCAAGTGAGAGGGCCCTTTCAAATATAACTGGAATTATATTATTATTCACTGTCTCAGAGATCTGAGTTCATTTCTTTTACCTCCTTGCTTTATTACTGGCTCGGTACATGACCTTAAGCAAATTACTTAATCTCTAAGCTTGTATTATAATCATCTGCGTAGTAATGACTGTCACATTGCCATTACATGCTCTTAAGATTCTTAGTATTGCAGTATATGATGATTTATATTTATGTGTTCTGCCTTTGGAGGGACTGCTTCATAATTCCAGAGGTATATTAGAATACTCTCTGAGTTACTATCTCCAGTGATGTAGCCATTAAACTGACACCTTTCTTTTCCCCAGCTCCTCCATCATGGCCCTTGATGGTCCCAATTTAATTTTCTTTAGGTCATTTAACCTTTCCTAATATCAACCAACTGTAGTTCCATGATTCATAGTATAGTAATCAGGGCTAAATAATGAAAAGTTCCTGATTCAGATCTGATGTCTTACAGGTACTGCAAACTCAACAAGTCTATAGCAGACACTTACATAGCTAACCCAACACCGACTGCCAGTCCTCCTCTCTGTATCTTCACTATAGAGCTACAGACTCACTTCTCCAATCTCCCTTGCTGTTACTGTAAGCCACTGGACTCCGTTCCGGACAAGATATAAGCTGAAATCTGCTGGAGGCACTGCGGAAAGCCATTCTTGATAAAGAGAACAGATCCAACCAGCATCTTTCCCTTTCCTCTTCTTCCTGCCTTGAATTTATGTCTCAAGGCAGCTTTAGATATGATTTCTACAGTTGTAACCATGAGATAAATGAACTTATTATGAATAATACAACAAATATGACATCACAGAGTGCTGTATCAGTCCTAAGAGAGAGCCTACCTTTAGACCTCTTATGATACGAGATTTTATAAAACCTTGTTGCTTAAGCCATTCTTGGTTGGGTTTTCTCTTGCTTGTGGCTTAAAGCATTCCTAACTTATACAATGGCCAAAACCCAAGTCATCTCCCCCATGCCATACTTTCTCCTATTTCTAAATTACTCAGTGGGTTAACGGCATCACCAGCTGTCCAAGTTAGAAACCCAGTGTCACCTTTAGCTCCTTTCTCTACATAACTCTTCCAACAAATAATAGATCAGCAAATGGCACTAAGTCTTCATTTAAAATGTCTCTCCTTATTTTCCAATTCTAATGCCACTCTCAGTTGCTACACTGTCCTTCCTAATCCATCTTCTACACTGCCATCAGTTCAACTTCTAAAACACAGCCCTAATTAAATACTTTCCTGCTTTAAAATCTTTAGTTTTGCCTAAAGAAAAATAAAGTTCAAATTCCTTAATGTGACATAAAACTCTCTCGGTAACATTTTCAGCCTCATTTCTTGCCACTCCCTC
This sequence comes from Eulemur rufifrons, assembly GCF_041146395.1. Lineage (NCBI taxonomy): Eukaryota > Metazoa > Chordata > Mammalia > Primates > Lemuridae > Eulemur > Eulemur rufifrons. The sequence continues at coordinate 12,506,108 of NC_091005.1, read as the reverse complement.
TATGCTCACCATGCTTCAGCAACCTGGATGTCTTGGCTGTTTTACTCAGGTTATGGGGCCTTAATTCACTTCGTTCCCTGTACCTGAGGATCCCTTCCCCCTTCCCAGATTCTTCCTCCATGTTCCAGAGGACTAAATACTTGTAGGATACATGTAATACCACATTTAGGTTACAAGCGCCACTCTATTATCAGACAGGGTTGGGCTCAAATTGTACCTCTTCTATTTACATAACAGCTCAGAGACCTTAACTAAGTTGCCCAATTTTCAAAACCTCAATTTCTTCATTTGTATAAGAAGAATTAAATAATAGTAGACTGGTTTGACCATTATGTTAAATTATTCATGTAAAGCATTTGGATGCACTGTACATGACACTATGGCTGTTTTAACCATCTTTGTTTTCCCAATGCCAAGTCTAGTGCCTGGCATATATAATCAATGTTAAAAAAATGCAGATTGCAGCTGGGTGCGGTGGCTCATGCCTATAATCCTAGCACTCTGGGAGGCCGAGGCGGGTGGATTGTTTGAGCTCAGGAGTTCGAGACCAGCCTGAGCAAGAGCGAGACCCCATCTCTACTAAAAATAGAAAGAAATTATATGGACAGCTAAAATACATATAGAAAAAATTAGCTGGGCATGGTGGCGCATGCCTGTAGTCCCAGCTACTCGGGAGGCTGAGGCAGGAGGATTGCTTGAGCCTAGGAGTTTGAGGTTGCTGTGAGCTAGGCTGACGCCACGGCACTCACTCTAGCCCGGGCAACAGAGCCAGACTCTGTCTCAAAAAAAAAAAAAAAAAAAACCCACACCAGATTGAGTGGAGAATTTTTCAATATAATTACTATATGTAAATTAATGGGTTCTTGTGAATATTATTTAAGGCTGGTTTTTAAAAGCTGTCTTTAGTGACTATGATATATTAATATTTTAGTGATTATGATACTATGACTTAAAAAATTTTTTCTTACATTACTTATGAGATAAATGTACAATAATTCTGACTAGAATCTGAATACAACCACATGCTCCTAACCAACTGTTTCTATACTTTATCTCAAATATGTATTTCAGGAATTTTCAGTCAATGTTTAAGAGAATTCATTTGTTTCTTTTTAAAATCAAGAGGTGTTTTCCTATTCACACTCTCATAATGCAACTTTATTTTGCAAACTGAAATATACATGCATGCTACAGATGATAAATGGGGCCAAAAGCGTATAGATGAATAAATACAAACCAGTTACAAGTGTCAGGATGTCAATTTTAAGTATAGAACATGTTTCATTACATGTTAAGTGGTATATTATTATCATTATGATATTTTTATTAACTGTAAAAAAATTCATGCTAGACCTAGGAAATAAATACATACATATATACAACTTTTAAAATTTGATACTTGAAGTGTCTCCTCAAAAAACCCTTAGGAGAAATGGTAAGTGAAAAAATATAACTCAAATTATTGCTAAAACACACATTTACAAGTAAGTATTAAAAAATCTGTTAGCCCGATAGTTCCTGTTTCATATTACTTTAAAAGGAAATTACCGGGCCGGGCACAGTAGCTCAGGCCTGTGATCCCAGCACTTTGGGAGGCTGAGGTGGGAGGATTATTTTTTGTAAATAATTAGCTGGGTGTGGTGGCATGTAATACCTATAGTCCTAGCAGTTAGGGAGGTAGAGGCAGGAGGATCACTTGAGCCCAGGAGTTAGAGGGTGCAGTGAACTATGATAATGCCACTGCACTCCAGCCTCGGAGACAGAGCAAGACCCTGTCTCAAAAAAAGAAAAAAAAAAAAAAGGAAATTAGCCAATCTTTCCCCTTTGATTCCATCTATAATATACACCTATTATAACCCATTATATACCAGTATTTATTTAACCTACCTAAACACTTGTTAATTCTGCATATTCATTACCAGTGTGCTAAAAAGTTGTTTACTAAGGAATTACAATAGAGTTGTAGGTTAAGAAATGCCAATGCCTGTTTCTAGAATTTCTAAATTCATGATTTTTCTTGCTTCTTATTAGGCATACAATAAATTTAAATTCACAGTACCATGTACAATTAAGCACTTAAAATATATTTTCTAAAAGATGATTACAAATTCTTTTCCTTCATTCTTAATGAGCCAGAGTAAATCTGAAGTGTCACAATAATGAACCATAAATGCTTTGACAAAACCAAAGAATACTGTCATTCTAGCAGCATCTATATTTAATCCCAAAATTCCATGACAAATATTCTTGTCAAATAATATTACGGTAATACTACAGAGCAGCTTTGGATATGTGGAGTTTGCCCTTGCAATTGACAGCCAATTTGTGTTAATATTAGCCTCCTGTAATCAGTAAGAATGCTTATCCTGAGATTATATTTGTCTTTATCCATGCTAAATCCTCCTCGCTCTCCTAGAGATTATTCTAGGAAAGGAGAAAGACTCACCAGTGTAATAAATACATATGAATCACAGAGCTATACTCAATATAGAATAAAATGCCATATTTAGGGCAGATTGATAAAATAGCTATTAATTTCAAGGGGATGTGTTCACCTCTCTACACACACACGCACACACACACACACACACACACAGTGTCCTATGCACAAAGACTGGTCTAAGAATAGATAACTTATAGAATTTTAGACGTAGAGGAGACCTTAGTGATAATTCAGTGCAACATGTTCATTTTTTTTTTTTGAGACAGAGTCTCACTTTGTTGCCCAGGCTAGAGTGAGTGCCGTGGCGTTAGCCTAGCTTACAGCAACCTCAAACTCCTGGACTCAAGCGATCCTCCTGCCTCAGCCTCCCGAGTAGCTGGGACTACAGAACATGTTCATTTTTAAAGATGTGTATACTAACACCTAAGAAAGCTGAGGGCCAAAGAAATTAGAAAACTTCTTCCAAGTCACAGTCAGTCTATGGCAAAGCCAGGGCTAAGAACCCTTGTTATCTGCTCCTGAATATATCCTCAACCTTCAGTTTGGTTTTTTTGTTTGTTTTAATGAGATTAGAGTCTCACTCTGTTGCCCTGGGCAGAGTGCAGTGGCATCATCATAATACACAGCAACCTCAAATTCCTGGGCTCAAGTGATCCTCTTGCCTCAGCCTCCCAAGTAGCTGGGACTACAGGTGTGCACCACAACGCCCAGCTAATTTTTCCATTTTTAGTAGAGCCAGGGTCTCGCTCTTGCTCAGGCTGGTCTCAAATTCCTGAGTGCAAACAATCCTCCCACCTTGGCCTCCCAGTGTGCTACGGTTACAGGCATGAGCCACCATGCCTGGCCCAGTTTGGTTTTAAAGACAGCATAAAATCATAAAACGTTATTTGTATAGATTACTCAGCAGCCAGTACAAATGAGTCAGAACTCAAACTTGCTCACTGGGTCTTCTTTTTTTATTTTTTGAGACAGAGTCTCGGCTCTGTTGCCCTGGCCCAAGTGCACTGGCATCACTGTAGCTCACTGCAACCTCAAACTCCTGGGCTCAAGCAATCCTCCTGCCTCAGCCTCCTGCTCAGGCTGGTCTCGAACTCCTGGCTTCAAGCAATCCTCCTGCCTTGGCTTCCCAGAGTGCTAGGACTATTGGCGTGAGCCACCCCACTCAGCCTACACTGGGTCTTTATTAGTTAACGACTGAAGTAGTCAGGTTTTATCTAAGATTAACATGATAATCTCACCAGGTATGAAAGCAAGTAAGCATTTTAATTCATGTTTCAGGAATGGGGAAAAAAAAGAAAGGGACAAACAAAAGTCTTGGCTAATGATCTAACAGAAGGTTTCATTTCATTTCATTTTATTTCATTTCATTTCATTTTTCATGCATTTGACAGGGTCTTGTTATGTTGCCCACGCTAGTCTCAAACTCCTGGCCTCAAGTGATCCTCCCATCTTGCCCTCCCAAAGTGCTGGGATTACAGGCAGGAGTCACCATGTCTGGCCTACATTTTATTACTATTACTTTACCATTAACATATTATAAAAACTCAGGCCATAATCCTTTTACCTGTAGTAATTCACCTTTTCTATATCAGATATAAGACTTTTGAAAAAATAATAGGAGACCAATATGACTGGTACACACACACACACACACACACACACCCTGTTTAAAATCGCCCCAATTATGTTTTTATTTTCTGTTGGTGGAAATCCTGAAAGTAGAAGAGTGCTGAACAAATACTATCCCAGCAATAATGCGAAGAAGACAATGTCTGGAATGAGCAGGAGAGCATACACACATGAACCATAACGGATTCTTTCATAGGAAATGTCTGCCTCTTCTATGTGGGTGCTATGGTCTGAATGTGTCCCCCCAAAATTCATATGTTAAAACTTAATCACTGATGTGATAGTATTAATATGTGAGGGCTTCAGAAAGTGATTAGTGACCTTATAAAAGAGGGTGAAGGGAGCACCCTAGTCCCTTTTTGCCCCATCTAACTCTTCTGCCATGTGAGGACACAGTGAGAAAACACCATCTACAGAACAGGGCCTCACCAGACACCGAATCTGCTGGCACCATGATCGTGGACTTCCCAGCCTCCAGAACTAATAGGTTTCCATTGTTTATGAATTACCCAATCTGTGGTGTTTTGTTATAGCAGCCTGAACTAAGACAGCATGTTAAAAATAAGGACAGAAATCTCTGAAAACACATGTGTTGGGCTCCCTAGGATTATGCAAAATTAGAAGAGACGAGTCACTTTTGTTTTCTTTCTCAATCATCTACACTCTCAAGAGGAAACAATATGATTTCTTATTCTCTTATTTCATGTATCCAAAAATGTGGTAAGATATTGAATATAACTTCTAAGACTGTTAAGTCATGAAATCCTATCTTAATACTAACATAGCGTATTTCTCATTTACAATTAACTGGTAAGTAACCCTTATTAATGGTTAAAATAGATGTTTATTAGAATTTTATATACACTGTACAAAAACCCTAAAACAATACTATTTCTCATAGCACAGCCTAATAAAATGAGGAAGGGAAAAAGTATATAATAAGAACATAAAGGAAAGTGGTTGTGAAGATCCCATGGTAGTGGACAGTTACTGTCAGATTGAATAAGCATTTACTGATCAAATCTATCTTAGGCGAAATACTGGAGAATAAAAAAAATGAATAAAACACATCCTATGTTTTCAAGAAGCCAGAATATAATAGAGTACACAAATACACAATCACTACCTCTATTATTCATTTAATGTACAATTTGTGTTCAAAACAAAGCCAAATGCTTTGTGTGTATTTCATTTAATCTTACAACATCCTTCTGAGATTACTCCCCTTTTACAGATAAGGAAACTGAGGTCTCAGAGAAGGTGAAAAAAAAAAACTTGCCACTGTCACTCTACCATTAAATAGCAAAGGTGGAAAGAAAGACCCAAGATGCAACCATTACTATAATGTACTACTGAATAAATAATTGCAACTCAGTATGTTAAGCACTATTATAGAAATATATACAAAGTAAAAAGTAACAGAAAAGAGTGCTGAGCTTTGAAGGAGGATGGGCAGTAGGGTGGAGTTAGTCAGGAAAAGTTTCACACAGGAGACCTTAATCACTGAAAGACAAGTAGAAGTGCCCCAGGCAGATAACCTGGAAATGAGTGTGCCGGGCTGGGGTTACAGCACAGAGACAAAGGCACAGAGGCAAGGAGAAAAGGAAATATACAAAGAAATGTCAGTAGCTAGCAAGGGCCCGCTAGACTGTAGGGTTCTACTTCTGAAAGGTTGCTGGTATTCACTTAAGGGTTGTCGGATATCATGAAATGTTGTCTTGACTGTTCTGGATTATTCCTCCTTAAACAGCTCCCAAGCTAACTATACAAAAGGAAAGAAGTACCCTAAAATTTACTATAAAGGACTTTTTCCCTTGAGATCACCACTAAAACACAGAGTGGAAACTTCAGAAGATAATGGGTAAGTATCTATTTTCAAAGAACTTAGTTAAAGAAAGGATACAACATAGATCTCACTCACATATCAAACACATCACACCCATGTTGTGAGCAGGACATTAACATAAGATTCCCTAACATTAATACATTATTTTTAGTTCTCACTTTGGTAAACACACCCTTACCTTGCTTGGTGATACTTTATCCCGTTTTCAACTTGAGAATCTTTCTACTCAGTGATCCCCCACCCCAAGATGTGTAAACAATACAGATCTTGTGGTTTTTCCACAAAGTTCCCACCCCCACTTTAATTTCACACACAAACCAATGTAAGTCTGTCTAGACTTGTAATAACATTTCAATTGTTAAGGAAAATTCTGAATTGACCTCAGCTCTGTTAAGGTATAATATTATGAATCTCCTGTGTAATCTTAATGTAAATGATCTTTTTCCTGTATTTTTCACTCCATGAAAACAAGATATCACCTCAAAATATTGTCAAACTGTTGAGAAGTGAATCTCCTGCCCCTTAAATATAGAGCCCAAACTGATAGGTATCGGTGACAAAAATGACTTAAACAACAGAAACAAAGAAAGTTTAAGTAAAAAAACAATACTACTACCATGAGACATAAGTAAGCAAAAATATTGGGCAATTGATAGCAAAAAATAAATAAAATAAAATCCTAGCCAGGTGTGGTGGCTTGCACCTGTAGTCCTAGCTACTCAGTAGGCTGAGGCAGGAGGATCACTTGAGTCCAGGAGTTTAAGTCCAGCCTAGGCAACAGAGCAAGACCATGTCTCTAAAAAGTAAAATAAAATAAAGTAACTTTTTAAAAAGCCTAGTCACTCACTATTATAGTGTGGAAACCTATAAATTTGCCAAATAATTAGTTTTACCCCTTTAAATAAGCTACTTTATTCTATTAATACACTAGTTCACTTCTTAAGGATTTTTGTTAAATATAGGTTATTCAATTTTGGAATTTAAACAAATCATTTATTTAACTGAAAAAGAGAAAAAAATTTTATTGTAGGAAGAATTAAAAATATTCTATTTTGTAGGAAAAAGATTTGTACTGTTAACTTCTTCTAAAATAGAGATAAGTTTAAATGTCATAAAGAACTGAAGGAGCAAATTTTCTAACTCACTCAACAAAAATGTATTCTTAGGCCCGGAGCAGTGGCTCACGCCTGTAATCCTAGCAGTCTGGGAGGCCGAGGCGGGCGGATTGTTTGTGCTCAGGAGTTCGAGACCAGCCTGAGCAAAAGCGAGACCCTGTCTCTACTAAAAACAGAAAGAAATTAGCTAGACATCTAAAAATATACATAGAAAAAATTAGCCGGGCATGGTGGCGCATGCCTGTAGTCCCAGCTACTCGGGAGACTGAGGCAGGAGGATCACTCGAGCCCAGGAGTTTGAGGTTGCTGTGAGCTAGGCTGACACCACGGCACTCTAGCCCTGGCAACAGAGTGAGACTCTGTCTCAAAAAAAAAAAAAAAGTATTCTTGAGCAAAACATGTCCATTAAAGTAGAATAAAAACATAATAAATATAGCTATTAAAATATGAGCTGCTGTGATAACTACTAAAATTGTTTAAAGTATTTCTACTAATGGCCAAAGATTTTGAACTGGAATATATGCTGTATGAGGACAGGAGTCTGTGTTTTATTCACTGCCATATCACCAGCACCTACGGTAGGGACTACCACATAAAGGATGCTCATTAAATGTTTGTTGAATTGAATACTGACTGAATTACTTTATTATAAAGCACACTATTTCAAGAAAATAAATTTAATCCGATGTCAAACTTCTACAGCATGCAGAGAAGCAGTTATAATGCACCTGGGCAGGATTAAACATACCAAGCTTATAGTGAAAATCATGTATATACACAAATAATAATGAAATTGGCAGAAGTAGTAATGTAGCAATGAGGGTGTGGACCAATTTCAGTAACGTCTTCCCAAACAGCTTGGGAAAAAGAACCTAAAATTTGATTAAAAACATTCAAAACCTTATCTAGCTTCTCTATCACCTCCTTGTTCATGCAATTAACAAATATTTGAGAAAGGTATTAGACTAGGTACAGAAGGAAATAGATATACATTTTTAGTTTTTATACTACAGATATATTACCTAGTAAAATGGGCAAGGTTTTATCAAAAATTATTTTTTATTCTTCACTATTTTAAAGATCTCTTCTTTCTTAATTCTGTGCCTCTGACAAATATAGAATCTATCTCTATACTTCTACAGTACAATGGATAAACTGTGGCATGCTCATAATGTGTAATACGACAATGAGAATGAATAAACTACAGGTATATACAGCAATATGGTTTAAGCTCATGAAAGTACGCTGAGCAAAAGACACCAAACACAAAGAGCACATACTATATTTTTCCATTTTTAAATTAAGTTCAAAACCAGACAAAACTAACCTATGGTATTAGAGGTAGCATAAGTTACCCTTGGGTGGGAAGTGCCTGAAAAGGTGCATGAGGAGGATTTTAGGTTTTGACAATCCTTCTTGATCTGGGCACTGGTTACAAAAGTATGCTTAGTTTGTGAAAACTCATCTGGCTGTACATTTATGATTTGTGCACTTTTCTGTATGCATAATCTTAAAACATGTTTAAAATATAGATTTAAACTGAACCTCAACAATAGGCCATCTTCTCATTTACTTTTTAACTGGTCAACATGTAACCTTAGATAAAATCAAATTTTGATTTAAAAACATCTATACTTTAAAGCCTCTAAGAATTCCTTTCATATTCTGAAAGAATAAAAACACAGCAAGTTCCTTATTAATAAATGCTTACAGAAGATATTTTCCTAATGGAAATTAAAAATTACCTACATCTTGCCCAAATAATGTATGTTATTAGAGAAATGAGTAATGATTGCTAAACAAAAAGTTAAAAGGTGGAAGCAAGGAGTTGCTACATTCCCATCACTTCCTAACAAGTATATAGGTGCGGTCTCCAACCTCTGAGCCCTGGCCTGTTAGGAAGTGTGCCGCACAGGAGGGGGTGAGTGGCAGGGGAACAAGTGAGGCTTCATCTGTATTTACAGTTACTGTCTCCCATCACTCCCAGATGGGACCATTTAGTTGCAGGAAAACAAGCTCAGGGCTGCCACTGATTCTGCATTAGGGTGAGTTGTATAACTATTTCATTATATATTACAATGTAATAATAGTAGAAATAAAGTACACAATAAATGTAATGAGCTTGAATCATCCAGAAACCATTCCCCATCCCCACCCCCACAGTCCATGGAAAAACTGTCTTCCACAAAACCGGTCCCTGGTGCCAAAAAGGTTGGGGACTGCTGGTATATAGGATCTGAAGGATTTCATGGACATACAATGGGTTACTTTTAATAATACATTGGCTACATTTAAGTACTTTTAGGAAGCATTATTAGAAACTGCAGTTTTATTTGGGGAAAAGATATCTGTCCTACCTTTTCCTCTTTCAAATCCATCTAAAATTACCAGAATCTTAAAACTCTTCGTTTGGGATCACCAGAGGGCCATACATGTGAAATATGAAAGAAGTAGGTTGGAAATGCCTGATGCAGGGAAGAGGAAATGGGAAAGAAAATATTATCCAAATAAAAGAACAAGTCAACAAGATGCCAGAACACACACCCATGGATCAGTGGACAAAAGAGGAAAGAAGATAAAACCGGAGATCTTCATTCCTGATTTACAAGGGGCCAGAAGAGGTATCTGTTACATATGAATTCCGTTAACAACCTCTTTCCCAAGATGGAATTGAGGGCAATTGTAGAGAAAGTACTTAATATTTCCTCCCTTAAACTCTAGGGAAGTAAACTGGGTCATACATATGAGGACTCCTCTTTTGCTAAGGGGTTCTACTTTGTATACATAACTTTAGGGAAACACACCAAGGTAATCGGTATAAAAATACTCTGACCATAAGTGAAGGACACGGCAGCAATATCACTGAATCTCTTGAATAAATAATTTCCATTTTCACAAGTACATTCAGTCCAACAATCAAACTAGCAATGTGAATTAGGTAGAAAGGTAATTTGATGCCAAGAACGATGTGCTAAACTGGAGAGTGGAAAAATACTTGCTTAGGCCACAGACTATTCAATTGGGATGGATTATTGAAGGGGCTGATGTTGTAAATTTCCTTACGTTGGCAGATCATCTGAAAATATCTTGCTTCAGTTTAAGACTGAATGTTCTTAAATATCTTTTAGATTTCCCAAAGCTTAAATCTGCAGTCAGTTCATTTAGGTTGTGGGAATTAACTTGAGAGCTTTTCTTTCCACAGAGCAAAATTAATGAATCATCTGTCCCTGTGAAGAATTTGTGATTGTGAAAGAATTTTAAAGCTATGCTAGGAAAAGCCTGAGGCGCCACATATAAAGGGGACTGTGGCAAAGTCTGACTTCTCAATTAATACTGTCTCAACATGTTTTTCTTTTCGGGAGCAATGAAATTCCCTACACGGAGTAAGACCTGATGGCACAGCCCAGCGAATCTGGTGCCCAGTGGGAGACGTCTGGTGCTCCTAGTGACCCTGGGGAAGCAACTGCGGCTGAGCAGCAATGCTGTCACCTCTGCTTCCTCATACTCCAAGCAAAGAAGGAGTCCTCACCAGGCTCTAGCCTGTAAGACAACATTAAGGGGACGCTCTCAATAAATAATGGATTCCTACTGCAATTAAAAAAAAAAGGAGGGGGTATGGTGTCACAACATCTTAAAGAAATGAAAAAAAATTAAAATTAAAAAAAAAAAGAGTGGGGAAGGGAACAGTTTACAGAAATTTTTAAATGGGATAGAAAAGGCAAAAATCCAAAGATTTAACACTATCTTTAGAAATTCCAATAGTGCATAACATTCACGACTTACATTTAGAATGATTAGAATCTATCATACTACCTTCCGTTGTAAGTTCCTAAAAGGTAGGAATGTGTGTTTATTCAAAATAAGGCTTACTAAATAGGGATATGTGAGAAGTTATTCCTCTTTTTAAAAGCCTTGAGATGAAAGCTGGGAAGGACACGAACAATGAGAGCCTCTTAGCCAAAGAGAACGGAGGAGACAGAGCCAGAGACTACAGCCCCTTAATTAAATAATAAGTGACCGCAAAGAAGTTTGCCTAGGTCCTAGTTAAATTTGATATGCTCGTAAGGGATAACAGGACAGCTGGGGACAAAAAGGTGTAGGTAAACATCATAGGTGCTGAGGTAATAGGTGAAATTACAGGAACAGTTGACCTGCACACAGGAGGGGGATGAATCAGGGCCCTATCAGCCTGTGCTGCTGCACTGGCCTGCTCCTAAACGAGCTAGCACCAGTTTCGCCACACAGACAGACTGATATCCCAAAGCAATTTTCCATCCAGGTGTGAAGTACAGAAGGGAAAGAGAATTAACAATTTTTGAACATCTATCTTATGCAACGAATTTTATATGAAACATTTTACGTAACCATCTTGATCACTTCATTGAAAAAGAAACTGAGGCTTAAAGAATGTAAGTTATTTTCATGACATCATACACCTACAAATATCAGTTATTTTCCTGACATCATGCAGAACCCCTATGTCTGCTTGGTTCCAAAGCCACAGTGCTATTTCTACAACACAACACAATCACTGGCATAGATTCATTTGGGTATATTCTGCTCAATAGTACTTTTTCTTGCCCTGGAAGATAGGCAACCATGGCCTGTTCTGATTACCTCAATTTGTTGACCTACAGGTTTTGGACCTTTTGCTTTCTCTTAGACCACAATAAGCCGCTGATTCCCTAGTTCTTGCCTTACTTGTGGCTCTCAGGCTGTCCGTATTCAGGCCCATGACAGCTGCACAGCTTACTCCTACTACTGAGGAGAAATTGCTGGAACAATATCATGGAAAAGGCATGCATTAATAGCGGGCAAGTTAAAAACATGTAAGAAGCAGAATTCTACAGGGGTCAGGACTATTAATTAACTCTACCATTCTCACTAGTGGAAAGGATGAGAAAAGAGTCCACAATAGAGGATAGTTCAAAAATAATTTAAAGCTTCAGAATTTTTTGTTGAAGCAGCAACTTTACCTCTTTACATTTACTTTATTCAATCCAATATTAATATTTATCTTCCTTCTTATAGTAAATGCAACAGATTGTGGCCATTCACCCTCCACTCGGAACAAGAGAAGCTAAGAGAAACCTACAATGAAATATTTTAGGAAAATAATCTGTAAAATCGGTCCATCTTATATGAATAATTAAGAATACTATTTAGGCCGGGCGCGGTGGCTCACGCCTGTAATCCTAGCACTCTGGGAGGCCGAGGTGGGCGGATTGTTTGAGCTCAGGAGTTCGAGACCAGCCTGAGCAAGAGCGAGACCCCATCTCTACTAAAAATAGAAAGAAATTATATGGACAGCTAAAAATATATATAGAAAAAAATTAGCCGGGCATGGTGGCACATGCCTGTAGTCCCAGCTACTCGGGAGGCTGAGACAGGAGGATTGCTTGAGCCCAGGAGTTTGAGGTTGCTGTGAGCTAGGCTGACGCCACGGCACTCACTCTAGCCTGGGCAACAGAGTGAGACTCTGTCTCAAAAAAAAAAAAAAAAAAAAAAGAATACTATTTAAAGCCAGGCACGATGGCTGACGCCCATAATCTTAGCACTCTGGGAAGCCCAATCGGGAGGATTGCTTGAGCTCAGGAGTTCGAGAAGAGCCTGATCAAGAGTGAGACCCTGTCTCTACAAAAACTAGAAAAAATTAGCCAGGCATGGTGGCACGTGCCTGTAGACCCAGTTACTCGGGAGGCTGAGCCAGAAGGATCTCTTGAGCCCAGGCGTTTGAGGTTGCTGTGAGTTAGGCTGATGCCATGGCACTCTAGCCCAGGTGACAGGGGGGAGTCTGTCTCAAAAAAAAAAAAAAAAAAAAATACTATTTAATGGTCATGTTTTAACCAAACTCAAGATTATTATCCTTCAAGTAAGAAATCTAAAACAACTGCTCAAATTATTTCTGACAATCTGAGAGAATAATTTCTCAAGTGTTTCTGATTTTTTTTTTAGTTGTTTGCTTGCTTTATTGAGGAGTGTTGTTGACAGTAAGAATCTAACAGGATTAACATTCCTTTCGGCTGTACTCTGTATCCAGACCTGGTTAATATCCAACAATTTAGCAGCAGTTCCCCACCCCCAACTTAAAAATAAATTCCTTTCACAAAGAATTTCAGATTTCTTCAAACGGATCAAATTAATACCTTACTAAGCAGTATTAAAGGATTTTTATGTCCATGCCTCCCTAATCCTTTCTGTTTTGCATTTTTTCCCCCCCATTCAGCACAACATCAACATCACAAAAGTAAGTTAGCCTGCTGCTTTAAGTACAGAACTACATTTAAGAGAGTTCTACAAGTTCTAAGACTACAAGTTTTTAGTTCAGTGCATTTTCTCTCATTTCTTAGTGTTGATGAGTACTCCTAGTTTGGTGACATTATTAATATTACAATGCTAACACTGTACTAGATGCTTAAATAAAAGGTAAAGAAGGCATCAAAATCCATTATATAATCATCTGTTCACATGTAATATTTATTATTTCAGGTGGTAACTTTTAGGCCAGGATGCTTTTTTCCTATGGCTTTCCTAAATCTTCTACTTTCAAGCCAGGGCCCTGGAGGCCCTGAAACTGAGATGGAGAGTAATTATTAAAAACACAGAGAAAACACTTGATTTGTCTGAGATTTTACTGAAGAGGACATCACTGAAGAGGAAACACATAAATTGGCTGCAATATTGTTCAGTAAAGTGTCTGGTAAAAGTTAGAGCAGTCTTCTGCCATTATCCCCTCAAAGAGAAACAACAAGGTTCTCTAGGGTAGACGAACCTTGTCAGTCAAGTGAGGGCAAAGTAATAGCAAACAAAAATACAGTCAACATACAAAAATTACTTCAAGATGGATCATAGGTCTGGACTTAACACTCAGAACCATAAGGCAAAAGAAAGCCTAGAAGATCTTCTCAACCTTGAAGTAGGCAAACACTTCTTGGACATGACACATAATAATACTTAACCATGAAAGAAAAAGGTTCAGCTCATCGAAATCCACCACTGAGAAAATTAGTAGACAGGCTGAGCGTGGTGGTTCATGCTTGTAATCCCTGCACTTTGGGAGGCTGAGGCAAGAGGATCGCTTGAGGCCAGGAGTGCAAGACCAGCCTGGGCAACAAACAGAGAACCCATCTCTACAAAAAAATAAATAATTTTTTTAAAAAAAGTAGACAGGCCGGGCTCAGTGGCTCACATCTATAATCCCAGCACTTTGGGAGGCAGAGGCAGGAGGATCGCTTGAGCCCAGGAATTGGAGGTTGCAGTGAGCTATGATCACACCACTGCGCTCTAGCTGGGGCAACAGAGTGAGATCCTATCTCCAAAAAATAAAAAATAAAAAGTTAACCAGGAGTGCTGGCTTATACCTGTAATCCTAGCTACTTGGGAGGGAGGACCACTTGAGCCCAGGTTATAGTGAGTGATGGTCACACCACTGCACTCCAGCCTGTGACATAGAGGGAAACCCTATGTTTAAAAAAAATAAATAAATACATAGTATTAATAATTTTGTGCTGGTATGCTAATGCTAATAGAGATATATATTAAATTTTTGCAAAAGAAATTAATTTCCCACCTTGTCAAAATATGCCTACATCTAAATTCCTAAATTCACTGTGAGTAAAGGTGTTTGATGACAATGGCCAACACAAATAAGTATAAAATTTATGTAAATATTTTCCCCTTTCTCCTGATTTTTCACACTAAAAAGCAGAAGGAATTATTTGGCATCTAAGTCCTGGACTTTGGAATTTCTTTGCAATATTCACTAGGATTGCAAATCTTCATTGTGAGAGTCTTGCCCTGATTCACTAAAGAACTGTATATTATAAAAACCTCAAGGTACACAATCATCAGTGACAAAATTAATTGCAATCTAGATCGTTCGATATTTCTCTTCCGTACATGATTCTTCTGCGCTTAGAGAAAAAGATCACTTTAATAAATACTGCCTGTGTTCATCTGAAGGAGATTAGGTGCTAGTTATGTTGAAAGATGGAAAAGCAAAAGCTGACTTATCTGCAAATCTATTACACAACATAAAATCTTTTATCTGGCACTTCTAGTGCATCTTTATCACAACAAATTAAGTTCACAATAAGGTATTGCAAATCCTGAGGTTCCATCTTAATCATCAAAGATTCAATTATATTTAGAATATTTTTAGTGTTAAAAATCATTTGATGATATTCAAAATCTCTGACAATCCATAAATTTGTATACCGTCAGTTTATATTAACTGCAACTCTTCATTCTATGACTATCCCACATTTCAAATTATAAAATATGAGCTGGAAGGAATCTTATTAATAGACAAGAAATGTAATGATTGTAACACTGAAATATTTTTTCCAAGGTCACATAAAATTAATGGCCATATGAAATTCTTTGCTATATTTTTTCCAAGAAAAATGAAGTAACTTCTGTAACTACATCCAGAAGTTTGGAGATGCTTTAACTATTCCAAAGCTTTCTTTTCAGACTCAAGCACGGAGGAAATAGGAAAGAATATGAGAAATTAAGAGAGAATAATGGGAGGGAACAGGTAGATGGTAGAGTAATAAGAATGAACCAGATCTTCCTTTCAATCAGTCGCCTTGGAGAAAAGCAAAGGAAAACCGTGCAAGAAAAACATTTTTCTTATCAAAATATATATGTGAAAATATACATGTAAATATCACTGTCTGAGACTACCTGCCAGACCTGGCTGCTAAAAAACAGCTTGTCAGTATTTAAAATTATTTCACTTCTTTATTTTCCAGTATAAATGCTTTATATCAAGCTTTTGAGTACTGTCACTATTCTGTATCCTAAAGTAAAATTAATAAGTACAAAAATCAGGCCGGGCGCGGTGGCTCACGCCTGTAATCCTAGCACTCTGGGAGGCCGAGGCGGGTGGATCGCTCAAGGTCAGGAGTTCGAGACCAGCCTGAGCAAGAGTGAGACCCCCGTCTCTACTAAAAATAGAAAGAAATTATATGGACAACTGAAATACATATATATATACAAAAAATTAGCCGGGCATGGTGGTGCATGCCTGTAGTCCCAGCTACTCGGGAGGCTGAGGCAGGAGGATCGCTTAAGTCCAGGAGTTTGAGGTTGCTGTGAGCTAGACTGACGTCACGGCACTCACTCTAGCCCGGGCAACGAAGCAAGACTCTGTCTCAAAAAAAAAAAAAAAAAAAATAAGTACAAAAATCAACTGTATTACACTGTAAATGGACAACACAGATCAATATTAAAACATTTCTGGGCCGGCCGCGGTGGCTCACGCCTGTAATCCTAGCACTCTGGGAGGCCGAGGTGGGCGGATCGTTTGAGCTCAGGAGTTCGAGACCAGCCTGAGCAAGAGCGAGACCCCATCTCTACTAAAAATAGAAAGAAATTATATGGACAGCTAAAAATATATATAGAAAAAATTAGCTGGGCATGGTGGTGCATGCCTGTAGTCCCAACTACTCGGGAGGCTGAGACAGGAGGATCCCTTGAGCTCAGGAGTTTGAGGTTGCTGTGAGCTAGGCTGACGCCATGGCACTCACTCTAGCCTGGGCAACAAAGTGAGACTCTGTCTCAAAAAAAAAAACAACAAAAAAAAAACAAAAAACAAAAAAAAAAAACATTTCTGGTAGAACAGTGGTTTTCAGAAATTCACTTTAGTCTTTTTTGTTGTTGTTATTCTACAGAATTTATATTTGCCAAGAGCCAACTTAATTGTTTCAATTACTTTTACTTCATGTTCCTTGTAAAAAAAAAAATACATTATTCTAGAATGTAATTAATAATCTTTGAAGAGAGGCAAATCTAAGTGTTCAGTGAAACAGATTGAATTTCATTTGGGCATCCATTTCTTTGTAAAGATGGATACAATTTGGAGAATACTACTCTGTTAAAACTGGTGTTTTCCAAAAGTAAAAAAGCACAGTAATATAGCAAAACATGGAAGTGCTAACAAAAAATGTCGAATTGATTTTTACATTACAAAGCCGTTAGCAGATAATATTACAGTATTTAATGTTCTCTTTTTTTTAAATTTTCACCACTTAACAAGAGATAAGAAGTCAACTCTATCATTATTACTAATAAAACATTAAAGTTATTTTTAGAAGTCAGTGGTCCAGAGTCTTGAAAATTGGCTATTCCATCAAATGCGTTTGCTGGCGTTTGAACATCACTCGCATATTCCCATCTTTGCCCCCTGGACATGCCATTCCCACTCCCCGCAGGTAGAATACCTCTATCTTCCCCACTTCCCACCCCCATTACATGTTCCACCTTCCTCTCATCTGACCCAAAATATATTCCCAACGCTACTTGCTCCTTTACTCCAAGCTCTCTCAGCATGTATCACTTACAATGTATGAAATAATCTGGATTTGTTTATATGCAGTTTATATTAGTCTTTATAAACTCATTTTGGGCACTTCTTAAAGGTAGAATCCATAGGACTCATGTTTTCTGCTTCTCCCAGAGTGCCTAGCAGAGCGCAGGCGTTCAGTGTAAGTGGATTCATCACATAACAGCTTTGTGTCCATTGTGAAAAACCAGAGACAAAGACTGGAAGACATTACATGGATAACCTCCAGACAGATGCAACAACACAGAATCCAGAGCACAATTTTCCTGAACATTAAGCCAATCATAATAATAAATCCTGTTAGTCTTTACACTTGCTAGCTTCTTAACCCAAACTGATCCACCAGAGAGGCAGTCTATTATAATGGTTAATACCAAAAGCTCTGAAGTCCAATAAATCTGAGCAACTAATCTTGCCTCTACCACCTGCAAATGCTGTGACCTTGGGCGAATTATTTAATCTTCCAGGGCTCGATTTCTTCATATTTAAAATGGAGATGATGCCACATGACTCACCGGGCTTTTAAAAGAGTAAGTTGTGATAATGCATGTAAAGTGCTTAGCAAAGTAAGCTCTCAATGATGGTCATTATTATCCATTTCTATTGCTTTAATTTTTAAAAATTTACAATTTAGGCAGGGCGCGGTGGCTCACACCTGTAATCCTAGCACTCTGGGAGGCCGAGGTGGGCAGACTGAGCTCAGGAGTTTGAGACCAACCTGAGCAAGAGCGAGACCCCGTCTCTACTAAAAATAGAAAGAAATTATATGGACAGCTAAAAATATATATAGAAAAAATTACCCGGGCATGGGGGCACATGCCTGTAGTCCCAGCTACTTGGGAGGCTGAGGCAGTAGGATTGCCTAAGCCCAGGAGTTTGAGTTGCTGTGAGCTAGGCTGACGCCATGGCACTCTAGTCCGGGCAACAGAGTGAGACTCTGTCTCAAAAAAAAAAAAAATTACAATTTAACCACCAAAATATTTTAAGCTCTATAGCCTCAATGTCTGTATTGTTATAGTGGACATCAGTTAGCCTAACAACCACCCCAATCCACATTTCATAGTTTGATGAGGCTGTCAATCTTGATAACACCAGGGATGGGCACATGACCCAGGGCTAGCTCAATCTCCATCATCTTGGTAATAGTGATAGGTCGAAGGGGTAGGCAAAGCAGAGATAACTGGAGTCCTTCCTGAGACTGAAATGTGG
This sequence comes from Eulemur rufifrons, assembly GCF_041146395.1. Classification (NCBI taxonomy): domain Eukaryota; kingdom Metazoa; phylum Chordata; class Mammalia; order Primates; family Lemuridae; genus Eulemur; species Eulemur rufifrons. The sequence continues at coordinate 12,487,518 of NC_091005.1, read as the reverse complement.
GTGCTACAAGAAAACCCCTTCTGTTTTCTTCACAGGGGTTAAGTTGGGGCAATATATTCCTTGAATTGCCGGCACCACCTTAGCTGACTACACAGAATTAGACCCTCCACAGCAGGAGATGTTGCAGCCGAGATAATTTGAGCCTTTGGATCCCACTGAACCTAAACCTAGATCCACCCCCAGTCTCAGGAGTTACATGAGGCAATACATTCCACTTCTGCTTAAATTAGTTTGTTCTGGGTTTCTGCAACCAAAATAATTCTTACTAAAAAAATTCTGCCTATCTATTTTGATGACAAAGATTTTTCTCCATCCCAATCCATCTCTGACTTCAAGACCTACCCTTGACCTCTATATATTTTTGTTGTCCTAGCTATAAAAATGTCATAATGTACATTTGCAAAGTTACTTGAAATTCATACAAATGTCATGTTCAAAATACCACTCAAGTAAGTGTTGAAAATAATTTATTACTCACTTGAAGTGTCAACCTTTTCTGGGGGTGGGGGGGTTAAAAACAATTTTTTTTTTAGAGACAGAGTCTCACTCTGTCCCTAGGCTGGAATGCAGTGGTGCCATCACAGTTCACTGCAACCTCAAACTCCTGAGCTGAAGTGATCTCCTGCCTCAGCTCCCAAAGTGCTGAGATTACGGGCATGAACCGCTGCACCTGGCCCTCAAGCGTTTTTAGAAAGCTCCAACTATAGCTCACCTGTACCCAAGCAAATTTATTATTCTGGCTTTTATTTTAATGCTGTCTATAAAATTTCTAAATCTCCTAACTAATATGGTAGTTTCTCATTCAATCTCTAATGTCTTCTGATGTTTTTAGAACAATGTAGTGGATATCTGCTGTTTAGGTCTACCTAGTAGCCACATCCATTTCCCCTTCTTCTGCTGACATCACCTGGGTTATCCTTTGAGAAACCCCCACTTTCAGTGCATGTGGTTCCGTGGGAGTTGCCTCATTCCCCAGGTCCAAGGTGAGTGCTGATCTAGGCCTGGCCAATCACAACTTCTGATACCCCTTGGCCATATGATTGGAACATAGATGAGTCAAGAACCAGTACTTTGGGTTGGAATGATTGGGAAAGAGATATTACAAAGGCATCAGTTCTCTCCAAATTAATTTATGGATTTAATATAATTTTAATAAAAATCCCAAAAGATTTAGGAATGATAAAATCACTCCAAAATTTTTTTGGAGAAGTAACTGCACTAGCCAGCAACTGTTTATATTTTTCAAAATTTTCTTGGCTGGTATAGTCCACTTGAATTACCAGATATTAAATGTTAAAGGTACTTGGCCGGGCGCGGTGGCTCACGCCTGTAATCCTAGCACTCTGGGAGGCCGAGGTGGGCGGATCGTTTGAGCTCAGGAGTTCGAGACCAGCCTGAGCAAGAGCGAGACCCCATCTCTACTAAAAATAGAAAGAAATTATATGGACAGCTAAATATATATATATATATATATATATATATATAAAAAATTAGCCAGGCATGGTGGTGCATGCCTGTAGTCCCAGCTACTCGGGAGGCTGAGAGACAGTAGGATCGCTTGAGCTCAGGAGTTTGAGGTTGCTGTGAGCTAGGCTGACGCCACGGCACTCACTCTAGCCTGGGCAACAGAGTGAGACTCTGTCTCAAAAAAAAAAAAAAAAAAAAAAAAAAAAAAAAAAAAAACGGTACAATATACAGTGTGGCATGTTACAAAACACTCAAATAGAATGTAATAGAAAAACCAGAATCAGATCATAGAATAGAAAAAATTACTAAGTATATAAAAAAAGGTATATTTCAATTCAATGAGGAAAGGACAGGTCATTATTCCCAGAGTGGCAGATGTGTGGCATGTGTATTGCACCCCACACTTGGGCACACATTGCATTGCAGACATCACAGTTAAGCACAGCACTCTCCTGCTGAACCCAGATATGGCTTTGGAATCTTTCCCCACGTGGCACTCCAGGAAGCCACCACCAATTGGGCTAGCATTCAAGAGGATTATTGGACAAATAATGCTGAGGAAATCAGTTAACTATTTGCAAAAATAAATACTGCATACCATATGCCAAAATAAATTCTACATAGATTAAGAAGTTAAATGTAAAAAATGAAACCATAAAAGGACTAGAACAAAGCTACTGCAAAGATATTCTCAGAGAAACAGAGAAGCTCTGAGGTGAGTAGAAAGGAGAGTGAGTCCCTCAGTGCTGTCCTGGTTCCTGACATTTCTAAGGCCCAGCTGTTCAGCTCCTTCTGGAGTCTTGAGACCTGTGTGTTTCTTTATAATACCTGCACTCTAGGTACGGTACTAGCTTGAATAGGTTTCTGTGTTTTGAAACCCAAAGAGCCTTAAGTAAGGCATGTGTATTTTCTTTTTATAAATTTTACTGTAAATCAATCAATCTATACTTTTTGAGTCTCTTTCAATGAAAAATTAAACCTTCCAATTTTCTAAGTGTGAGGTGTAACATTTTATATAAACAGATTATACTGAAAAACACTATTCAACTTTCTCATCTCTGTATATCATTAAGTTTACTTTTCATAAAGCATTCTAGATCATTTGCAAATTTAAAAGCAAGAGGGTCAGAAGACAACAAAAAGAAAAATGTTGTAGAAAAGCCACAGTAAATTTAAAATTTTGCATTTCACATATTCTTAACTAGTTATACGTCAAAGCATTCTAGCAATGTCTTGGAAGCTAGAAATGAAGCCAAGTTTGAATCTTGTTAATTCTTTTATTCTTTCTAAAAGACACATCTACTGACACTTTAATCACTAGCAATTTAGTCATATATAAAAAATTATTTCATGAGTTTTGTTTTTACACTGAAATCAAACACAGATTTTATGAAGGAATCAGGGCATTTCTCTCAGAAAGGCACCCAAATAAAGTAACCAAATCAATTGTATTTCTCCAGGCACAAAATATTAAACTCAACTGAGCACACCATCATTTCTCCAGAGGAATTCAAAAACTTCTTTATCTAATCTAGAAAAAAGACCCTTTAAAGGAAGCATATGCTCTCATTCCATGTGACTAGATATAATGTTTATAAACTAAAATTTTTCTTTTCAAACCCCACAGACAGCAGAGTTACATCGCCTAAGTGCTTTACAACAAAGTTGAATGCTATGAGGGTAATACTCTCCAAAATATTCCATTTTTTCCACTGGTAACCATTCTTCTACTAATCCTAGATAGAAATCTCAGGGCTAATTCACTATATCAAGTTTGCCACCGTATCCTGTTGTTTCTTCCTTTAAAACAGTGATTCTCAATTTTCACCCCAATATCTCTATGGGATCAAACACCCACGCTAGTCACAGAAGCCCACTGCAAGAGATTCTTCACAAATATCAAATCTTTGGGTGCATAGGCAGCTGGAATAGACTGTCCAGGTAGGAAAAGGTCCCCAGTGGATTCTGCAATGTCCCCAGCAAGAATCAGCTGCTTTAAAGTGTTTTTTGAATCGAATCTTCTTCTCTATTCCCACTGCCATCACCACAAACCCCCTCCAAAGGTTAGCACCTCTGGTTTGGATTACTTTTCACTACAACAGCTGTCGTTTTTCCTACCTTTGGTCTTTCCTCTTTGCTTTGCATCCAGTGCATCCACTGCTGCCAACCCAAAATTCTGTTCCCATCATGTCACTTCCTGGCTCAGAAATGGATTGCATCAGTTCCCCACCCCTTCTTTCTCTTCAACCTCTCCCCTTCTCTGTTGGCCTTTTCTCTTGCTGTACAAATATGTCCCAATTCTTTCCCACTGAAAACAAAAACCAAACCACCACAAAAGTAAAATCTTCCTTGGACACTTTGTTCAACTGTAGTTACCACCTTTGCTTCTTTTATTTTGCTGAGCAGCTTTTTAAAAGCACAGTCTACTCACTGCCTTCTGCTCCTGTCACTTTGCTGAAACTGCTCTTACCAGGAGTCCAACAATCTTGTTCTCTAATTATCAAATCCAACGAACTTGTTTTGAGTTCACCTGTCTTGGCTTCTGTAGCGTCTGAAGATGGTGATCGCCCTTTCCTTCTCAAAACTCTTGTCTGTCTGATCACCACTGCACCATTTTCTCCAGATTTTCTCCTACCTCCTGGTCCATTCCTTTCCAGATTGCTCACTCTTCCCTTACTCTGGTTTAAATGTAGGGGCTCTGCAGGATTCCATCCTAGTTCTTCTCTTGTTAACTTGCACTACTCTCTCTTGATGACTTCATCCGCTCTCACGGCTTTAATTACCACCTACCCTGACATCTCATAAATCTTCATCTCAGTTCTGACACTCCTCTGGACTACAGACCTGTACCTGCAACCAGCTACTGGCCTTTTCTACTAGGATGTCACACAGGCAACTCAAATTCAGCATGCCCCAAACTCAATTTATCTTTCCCCCAAAAACTAGTTCCTCTCCTGCTTTCCCTTACCTCATGTCTTGAGCTCCTACACTCCATCTGCCACTCTCAACTTTCTAAAACATCACTCCCTCATTTAAAGCACTTTAGCAACACCCCATGGTCTAAAACTTGACAGTGCACACACATCAGTAAAAATTTGAGTATATACCCTCAATCTATGAATATTTATTAATGCATATATATTATAAAACATATACAAAATATAGAAATCAAGAAAGAATGAGATAAAGACAAAATAAATACATAAACATATCCCTGATGAAGTCATTCTATCATTAGCTACTGTATGATTCAAAGTACAATATACTTTTAGGATGAAGTTCATTACTGGTGATAATGGGTGTACATCCATATTTCAAATAGTCTTCCTGACAATTTCATTTTTTAGGATGACTTTTTGACAGGTATAATTACCTTGAAATGTGACAAAGAGCTCCCATTAGGAGGAGAAATGTCAGCTCTACCTTTTTGTTATTGTTTGCAGTATTAGAATTGTCTTCAATCTATGGTTTCTTTGTGCATATCTTTAAGCCACTTCACTTTGTGAAGATTAACTCAAAGCAGATAACATAACAAATCGCTCAACCAGTCTCAAGAAGGTGCACTAAGTTGCATTCCTCTGCTTTGCGAAGTTTCCACTCTTCCCTTGAGACATCATCTTGTATATCGAGTGTGTAATGGTACCATCTTATAAGACTGAGTGACAGAACCAGTGTTATCTATACATTAAATATTAATAAAACTCAATTTCTTCTTTTTTTCAAGTTGAAAAAGTAAATATAAAACACATTCAGAGACCATTGCTTAGCACTACATACAAGGCCCTGACGATCTGGCTTCTGCCCATCTTTCCAGCCTGCTCACACCTGTGCCCTCCCACGTTTCACCTCTCTCAACACAGCAGCTACTTATCACTGGCTTACCTTTCACATGCTGTCTCCTTTGCACTTCTACCTCCAGTGCCCTGTGTTCTCACCTCTATTAAAGCACACCGTTATCACAACCTGCAGTAACTGTTTCCTTACTGGCCTAAAGGGCAGGGATTACTCCCAATTTAGAATTCTCTACAACACCTTGGTTTGCAGTCAGTACTTAATAAATGTTGACTGACAAAATGAAAAAAGTCCAAATTCCCCTGGCTGGCTTTCAAGGACTTGCATAATCTGACTCCAGTCTATCTACCCAACTTTATTTTCTTCCCCCAAGTCCATATCCATTAGCCATTCTCCTCACTTCCTATCATATGTCATGCTCATTTTGGCTTTTGTTCAAGCTGTCCCCTCAACTTGAACTGACTTCCATCTGCAGAGAAGCAGCCTGTCCTTCAAGCCTCAGATCAAATTCTCCTTTCCCGGTGAAGTCATACTCAATCCTTCCACCCCACAATCGATTATTTCCTTCGGAGAACTCTTGAAGAGTGTGTACTACACATTTGAGCAAAAATTCTCTATGTGGTAGTTCTCTCCTCAGTTTCACTCTAAATTCTGTAATGCCAGGGACCATCTTCAACTTCTTTTGCATACTGATCTCTCACAGCATACTGCAACATGATCAGACAACAGGAAATACAAAAAGATCTGACTGGTTGTAGGTAGCATGGCATTATGGAGGAAGCACTGGACTGGGTTTTAATCCAAGTTCTACTACTAATTTGTTAGGTGACCTTAATCGTGTCACTTAAACTCTCTGGCCATTCATTCCTCATCTAAAAGATGAGACTTTACAACTTTTAAAATTTCAGGTAAGGGATTTCCTCTTGCCCAAAGGAAACATTAAATTTTTCCCCTAAAAATCAAGAGAAATTTTGAGACCTTTAGTAATTCACTAACTTTAGTGAACCTCAGTTTAATCATCTGCTCCAAAAAGATAAACAGCCTACCCAAAGGACTGTATAAAAATCAACTGAGAAAATACAGAACAAAATGCATAATTTTAAAATTCAGATAAAAATGTAAGGCATCGTTATACTATTTAATGGAAAATGCAAGCAAGCGGCATTATTTGTTGTTCAGTTAGTTAGCATAGTGTTAACCTAGCCAAGAACTCTGACTGGATCCTTGGATAGTCTGCTCAGAACAGCAGAGCACTGTTCCACAGCCACAGACTGCACCTCACCACTTATGAACAAAAGCACACATCTGATCACAAGGCAGAGTAACCTTCATCCAGGAAAGACTACACAACAACGAACATATTAGTTAAAGTTACTACTGAGTTATCAGTTGAGATCTAAATTACAGCCTGGTTATGATCCCTAAAAATGTTCTTAAAATTTTCATATCCACTCTGTATTAGAATCGATCAACTTCTTACATTTTGGTAATAATTTGGAGGGTGTATTTGAGCGTGAAGGAGCCTCTGTAAGAAATAATCTGGTTACAAAAACAGCTTCTCATATAAGCATGTCTAATCATTCAAGTGCAACATAAAGACGCTAATTAAACAAAAAGAAACAAGCACAGAAACACAAACATCCTAACAATTTAGTTGTTTTTTAAGAGCTAGATTAGTACATGCAAAGCTCAAAGAAAATGTAAAATGTTTTCCCTAGAAGACTCTCAACTTGTGGAATATACAATGTAGAAAGTGGCAGTGTGGGAATCCCAGCCAGCTTCTTTAACTTAGCAGCCTAATAATGTCAGCAGTATGTTACATGTCCCCTGATGTATAAAAAGAGCCATATTATATATGACACTCAAAATCCCAAACTATTCTATTTCCCTTAAGTTAGTCAAATGAAGCAGTGGGAGTAGAGAAGAAACAAAGAAATCTGTAACTGGTTGTGATCGATTAGTTGTAAACACCATTCCAAAGGGACCAGCCTCAAACCACTCTAGATACAAAAATTATTTTCAATTCTGAAGTTAAATTTCATGCCAGTCTACTTCCTCTATCCAATTTCTTTTCAGTAGATTCGGTAACAATACTTTTAGAATCTTATTTAGGCAATAAAAGATGATTTTTCAACAATATTCCAGTGAGAATCGCTTCAAAAATATTGATCTTTTCTCAAACATCAGACCTCAAGCTAGACATTTTATACGGTCTTTCCTAACCTCCTCTGGAACACTTTTCAATGTGTAGTCTAATTCATGTTCATTTAGTCAACTTCATAGTCTTAAAAATATAAATTCCAGAAACTCTCTGGATCGACCATATTTCTAGAACAAAGGACACAGTACATTCAACATACAATCTGATAGGTGAGTAGAGTTACCCCTTTATGCTTAAATTCTCCATTATTAATACAAAAGCTATCTAATCTGCATACCTTAATATCCATGCTGAGTCACTAGCCAAAACTACAAGCATACACTTAATGGCAAGTTTTAAGGCTCTGAGTAGTAAGTGTGAAGGAAGAGGAAAAAATCAGAGAGATAGGAAACTAAGTGCAAAATTTAAGGATAAAAAAGTTGGCCTGTGCAAGAGATGGCAGAAAAACAAGATTAGAAAAAGCTGTTTGCACCCAAAAAATACAAACTCATTTTTTTTTTCAGGGTAGTCAGGTGAAACAGAGTGGAGAAGGAACAAAGAAATCTAACTGGTAGTGATCAATTAGTTGTAAACACCCGTGCATTCAATCCTTCACCTAAAACAATTCTTATCATGTGTTTCTTTTCAAGTAAAATGGAGCCTTGGATTTTAACAACTTGCTGTCTTGGCTATTCTGAAAGTGTCTTTGTTAACTCACGGCATTTACCTTCCTCATTCAGACTTTGTTGTTCACTGCTGTATTCCCTGTCCCCAAAAAAGCCACCACATAAATTGTCAAATGAATTAACAATCCTTTGAGGGAGGTGTTATCATCATCTCGGTTTTATAAGACGAGGAAACTAAAGTTTAGCAAGATTAAGTAACTTGCTGAGGGGTTACAAACCACTAGCCAGAAACAAACCCACATCTGTCTTGCTTGTCCCCTACTCTTACTGGACAGATTAACTTCTTGATGTCTCACACTTCTGTGCCTTTACTGGTGGCAGCTTTCTCTTCTTAAGGGCAGACTCAATTCAAGCTTCAATTTCTCTATCAAACTCTTCCCAGGTATCCTCAACCTCTAATTCCCATTACTGACCTATACAGACCTCTCTCTCCTTTGTGTTGTGCTCTCTCCAGACATCTGTTAACATCACTCTTGGCCCTTTGCTGGACTGACTGACTTCTGTCTTTCTCTCATCTCAACTCTAAACTTCCTGAGGGCAGGAATCAGGTACCTTTGAGTGCCTCTGGCACATGGTAAGAGCTGAACAAGTGTTTGATGAATGAATGATCCCTACAAATCCCTGAGATGAAAAGGAACCCTTTAGCTCAGTTCCCTAACCACAGGCAACCAGAGACTACAGCTTTCCCTAGCATGGGGGTGGCAAGAGCACGCCTAAAATTCCCTGCCCACACCACAGAAGAGCATCACTATGCCATGTTAAGGCAGTTTTTCAAGTTTTGAGACATCTAACGGAAGGATAATACAGTACAGTTTGAAAACTTTTAAGGACTAAGCACAAAGTATCTTTTTAAAAAGTGGCCTACCTGGATGGAACACCAGCTCTCAAGTTTAAATAGTTTGGTTCAATTAAATCACTGTTTTCAATGATTTTGTGTATTTTGAGTAATTTTATTTTTATATCCTCGGGCTTGAAAATGCAATGTCCTAAGTCTACCATACTGACTTCCCCACATTTGTAAGGACAACAACTCCCTGTCTTATACCAAATGGGAAAATAAAGTAAAACCTGTGTGTTAGGTAAAAAGGCATTCAATAAATATGTTATTATGCTGCCATCTATAAACCACCTTTCTAAAAGCACCTGTGGCGTATTTTACACTAATAAATACTGGGAAGCATTTACTAGGGGGTTTTCATTTTACTGGTATGAATACGAGGTTCAAACTATATCCACACAAAAACTGTTTGTTTGGGTTTTTTTTAATATGGTGTAAAGCTGTGGTCCCCAAACCCTGAGCCATGGCCTCATACCAGTCCATGGCCTGTTAGGAACCAGGCCACACAGCAGGAAGTGAGCGGCAGGTTATCAGGGGAGCTTCATCTGTATTTACAGCTGCTCCCCATCACTCACATCACTGCATAAGCTCCGCCTCCTATCGGATCAACAGAGGCATTTAGATTCACAGAGGAGCATGAACCCCACTGTAAAGTGCACATGCAAGGGATCTAGGGATCTAGGGATCTAGGGATCTAGGGATCTAGGTTGAGGGCTCCTCATGAGAATCTAATGCCTGATCATCTGAGGTGGAGCTGAGGCAGTGATGCTAGCGCTGAGGAGCGGCTGCAAATACAGATCATCATTAGCAGAGAGATTTGACTGCACAGAGACCATAATAAATCAATTGCTTGCAGACTCATATCAAAACCCTATCAGAAGCTAGGCACAGAGGCTCACACCTGTAATCTCAGCACTCTGGGAGGCCAAGGCAGGAGGATCACTTGAGGTCAGGAGTTCGAGATTAGCCTGAGCAAGAGCAAGACCCTGTCCTCTACTAAAAATAGAAAAAATTAGCCAGGTGTGGTAGCACAATAAATGTAATACGCTTGAATCATCCTGAAACTATACCCCCACCACCACCCCCGTCCGTGGAAATATTGTCTTCCAGGAAACCAGTCCCTGGTGCCAGAAAGATTGGGGACCACTGGTGTAAAGGGTTTAACTGCCATCATCACCGAATACTACATAAATAGTATCTAAATTCAGTGTCTTGGCTGTAAGAATTTATATCACTGCCTCAGCTCCAAATGTTTAGCTAGACCCATTTCAAGGTACATGCTTAGGGTAGCAATTGTTTTACATACATGCCCAAGCCACAATCCATAATTTTACTTCTTCTATTAACACTAATTTCTGAGCAGTGTCTAGCCTCACCTATAAGTGGGATATAAATAAGATTTACAAATAAGATGATATAAAGGTAGCACACTGGAAGTCCACAACTGGAGCATATTAAATCATTTCTTGTAAGCTAATATTTTTTCCAACATTCACAATACAGATTTATAGAAAGTGAAAATCATTTTGCCAAGTTAGATTTCTTGCCTCTTGGTTTAATAATTGGTCCCTCTTCAACCTCAGCCCTTCTCTCCTGTTCTTTCTCTGCCAGGAAAACCCTCCTGACTCATCTCTGCCCGTCTATGTCCATCACTTCCTTGGAGACCTGGCTCAAGATTCAGCTCCTCCCTGGCTAACCCCATTTTCACTAACTACTTCCTAACTTTGCATTCTTTTGGCATTTATACACAGTTTGCACTCTAAAACCAAGAACTTGATAGTTTTCCTCCCTATGAGTTTTTTGCATTTTTCTATCATTTCCTGAATTACAAACCAAATAGGGACAGTGTATTCTCTTCTACACAGCTAGCAATAAATGCTTCTCGAATGACTGGATCAGAAAGAAAGCTGATCGCTCAAAAATTTCTAAAGAAAGCAACTGACAATTGCTTCATTTACAATTTACGATCTCATTTACCACACTCTGTCGCCTCCAAAATGCATGAGTCCTTAGAGGAAATTTAATGTTGCCTTAGTTTCATAAATCATAAAAGATCCAATTTACAGATTACATACATATTTAAGGTAAAGAATAATCCTGGCTATTCAAACCCATCTTGTAATTTACCACTTCAAGTTTCTTATAAAAAGCCTAATAGTCTTGAAATAGCACGCCAGTGAGCGGTAGGAAGCTGGCACCAATCTTTTGCAAAAGGGGCGAAACTCTAGTTGGCAGTAAATGTTCAAACACGTGAGCCTCCAGTCAAACAAGCCTCATTAACCACACAAACTTGCTGCTTCAGCTTTCTGGCTTCCACGAAGTGCTATGATCTCCTTTGGTTACTGTTGAGAGCCAATGGGTTAAATTCCCATAAATTAACCAGCGTTTTGGTGGTTTGCCCAAGCACACCGCTGGCATCGGTGTGGATGGATTTTTTTTTTTAATAGACCCGCCCGCCCCGGGGGAGCCAGAGGTGAGTGAAGAAAGCGCCAACCCGGCACTTCTCAGCAGGCAAACGGACACCTACGGAGCTCGAGCCGTTCGGTCTCCGTCTAGTTCTTAGTGTCAGCTTATCGTGCAGAAGGGGGGGCTTCATACGCGGCTGCTTTTTGCTAAATCTCAACCGAGTCTTCCTTAGGGGCTGCAAGCCACACTTCGGTGGCTGCCCAACTTTTCCTGCAAGGAACATCAGTTTTTCCATACTCAAAGCCCCAGAAAACGGAGTTTGGGGAAAGAGGGGGAGGAAAGAGGCTCGCCCCGCAAAGGGAGCAGGGTGGCAGAAACAAAGTGAGCGCCGAAGAGCCCAGGCCACCGGCCCGGCCGCCCGCCCGCCCGTCCCCGCTCACCCTCCAGCAGCACCTCCTTGCCCGCGCGCTTCAGCGCCTGCACGGCCTGGTCGTGGGTGGCCTGGCGCAGGTCGGTGCCGTTCACCGACAGGATGGCGTCGCCCAGCCGCAGCGCCCGGCTCTGGTCGGCGGCCAGCCCCGGGAAGATCTTGGAGATGAGGATCGGCATCCGGTTCTCGCGGCCGCCCTTGATGCTGATGCCCAGGCCGCCCGCCTCCTGTTTCACCACTCGGACCCGGCGCACGGGCGGCGACGCGCCCGCCTCGCTTGCGGAGCCCCGCGGCGGCGCCGGCGGACTCGGGGGCCCCAGGCCGCGGCTCGGGCTCCCGGGCAGCGAGTCGCCGGCGCCGCCGCCGTTCGGGAGGCCGTTGAAGGCGCCCGCCGCCGGCCCCAGAGTGGGCTCCGGCTCGGCCGCGGCGGCGTCGCCCGTCAGACTCAGGCTCTCCCCGCTGAGCTCGGCCACCACCCGGACCCAGCGCTCCCTCAGGAGCAGCTCCACCAGCCCCGCTTTGGTGGCCCGCGTCCACACCGCCATGGCCGACCCCGCTCCCGCCGCCGCAGTCGCCGCAGCTACCCTCATTCCAGTCAGGCAGCCTCGGCGCTTCCCTCTTCCCGCCCGAGGGGGCGGGCCCAGCCCCTCCCCACCCCGCGGTGATTCATTATTCATGAGGGGCCACGCCCACCTTCCGGAGGGGCGGGCTGAGGCCCGGAGCCGCTTCCGGGAGGTTAAGAAGTTGTCCGGTCCCTTGCAGCTCGCCGGACGCGGGCAGCCCGAGTGCGGTGGGCCTCCGGCTCACATTCTGCTTCCACTGGTTCCCCACCGCCCTCAGAAAAACACTCCTGACCTCCACCGTGCAATTCAGAGGAGTTCCCCGGGCACAGAAAGCAAATCCGCTCGGAGAAGCACTTTGCAAGCCTGCAAGACTGGGTGGCACGTTCATTCTTGCATTGATTGGTTCATTCCGTACATACGGAGCGCTCAACCATCTGCTCAGGCTCCTTTTGAGGTCTCGGAGATAAGCTGAGTAATATGTACCACAGCTGAGCGCTTGCGGTCTCGTAGGGAAAGAAAACGCCGAACCAACCAACTAGATGTGATACTGTGTGGTTAAGTGACATGTAGGAACCACCCCCAGCAGAATAAAAAGAACAGTTGGTTGGACCTGAGGTCAGCTTCACAGAGGTGACAGTGCAGAGTGCACAACTCAGAGGGAATCTGTATTAGGGTTCTTCAGAGAAGCAAACCAATAGGATACATATAGATATATAAATGTATGACAAGGGATTGACCACAAGATTATGGAGAGTGAAAAGTCCCACCAAACTGGAGCCCCAGGAAAGTTGATGGTGTACTTCCAATCCAAGCCCAAAGGCCTGAGAACCCGGGGAGCCAAGGGTGTATGTCTGAGACTGAAGGCCAGAAAAAGGGTGGGGTGGGGGTGTATGGTGTAAGTCCTGGTCCCATTGCCAAGACCTGAGAACTAGAAGCACCAAAGTCTGAGGGCAAAAGATCGATGTCCCAGCTGGAACAGAGTGAATTCACCTTTTCTCTGCTTTTTTATTGTATTCAGGCCCTCAACTGAGTGGCTTTTACCCAAGGACATCAGTGGTGCAATCTATCCGCTGCATGGGCTGGAAGAGCTGAGGAAACCGAGGGCCACCCTTGTTAAACAGCGGTGAGGGAAAAAAAAAAAACAAAAACTGAGGGCCGAAAGCTAAAGTCTCTGGCCCAAACCCACAGTGGGGAAGCAGAGACAACTCAGGTTTCCCAGCCTCCTGGCCCAATGCCTTTTTTCACTAAACAGCGTATCTCAGACCTCCAAAATGAGGGTCCAGAAACCACACTGCTGAGAAAGCAAGCTCTCAGCAAAATCATAAGGTCAAGGTGTTTTCTAACTTTCCTTCAGCAGTAAAATCAGAATCCCCATGCTTTCATTTGAGCAGGTTTGGGGACAAGCAGACGGAGTGTGCACCAGTTCCTGTAAAAGGGGCTGTATACTTGCTCGCTCACAAAGTACACGTTGAGGCTTGCAAACCATGGCCATGCACCACTCTGTGAATGCACATTCATGTGCAGGCAGAAACTTCTGCAAAGCCTCCTCTACCAGGAGTTAAAACAATAAAAATAGACGCTGGGAAGCATCCAGGGCCCAAATGAAGAAAGAATTCAAAATGAGAAATGTATCTTACCAAAAAAAATCATTGCAGCAGAATCCTCTTTGCAATTAGTAGAGCAGGATTTTCCAAGTTGCAAATGCCAGCAAAAGCTCAACCCTCCAGTCCTCTCCTAAATCACCTACCTACAGTGAGGCCGGCCCGCTGTTCCGGCAGGTCCCAATGTGCCCAAGTGCACCTGCAGTCACAGACGTTTCTGGCTTTGCTCCAGCTGAGGCATGAGCCCCCAGAGGCCTAAGTTTTGTGAAATTTCTTGCTTGTTAGAGAGCATTTCACAGCTGATTCCTTAAAGTATGAGCATTATTTTTAACACTTGTGCATTTGTAATCACCCAGGGGTTGGGCGTTTGAAGACACCTTTATTAGCAAAAAGGGAGTGCTGGAAATTCTTTCCAGGAGTATCAAATCCTTTCATCAAGAGAGTTGGAAGAAGTCACAGATCTTCCAACTAATAGTAAGTGAGGGCATTACATAAGATAGCAAGTTACATAAAATATTTAACCCTGGGAGCAGAAAAGATAATGGAGATTGGTATGTGGATTACTTGGGAGTTTTTCGTTTAAAAATTATTTTTAAATATATCCATAAAAAACTCCCAGATTATCAAGGTGTATTTATAAGGCTCGCCATCAGAACCCAGGTGAACTTTTCAACATTCTCTTTCGTCAGTACTTTCAGATGGGCCAAACTCATCCAGTGTTTCCCAGTGATGCACATTTTTGCCTAAGTCCTTCCTTGCAAAGGGAACTTCCTGTTCCCTTTGACTACTTTTCCTTCCCAGCTAGCAAGATCTCATTTCAGCTTTCTGACTAACCAGGTTGTTGGGATTTTTCCTTGGAATGATTTAATTCTCTGGCTGGTTTGCCCAAGTAGATTACCAAACTACAGGAGGGCAGGGACCACCCATCAACTTATTTTTATTCCCCATTATTCTAAAAATATTGCCTTGCAGAGAAGGAACTCATTAAGCCTGTGATTGATTGAAATTCAGTGCCTCCTGCACTGTAGTCTTTTCAAATAATCCCTCCGAAGGTTATTGGTTTCTTGCAGAGTGAAAATTACCATCTAGGAAATCTCAAATAGTTAGTGGAAATCTACTTACTGTGGATAATGAAATCTGAAATAAAAAGAGTAGACATCTGTTTGCGCAGTTTCTGAAGGACAGCAAGACAAGTTTAGACAATTCTTTGATCTATTGTATCTACCTCTAAAAAAAAGAAATGGCTGAGATAATTCCTATCACCTTTCATTCCTGTCACCTGTCAATATCTATTGTCCTTTGCTCAAGCTGTTACCTTACTGTTTCTCAGAATAGGCAGGGATCGCTGCTACTGTCAAATGAGGGGATTGTATTCGCTCTCTTGGTTCTATAATTTCATCCTACAATTCTGTGACTCAAGCTCTGATTCTGTGCTCTCTCAAAACCCAATGGTCTTTTTTTTTTTCCTTCTCCCTCATAGTAAATGTATAGTATAGCATGATAATTAAGAGCATGAGGTTCAAATCCAAGTTTGGTCACTTTCTAGCTATCTGACAATGTTCAAGTCAGGTCATGGGCCTTCATTTCTTTTTCAGAAAAAATCAGATACCTTCTACTTCTAAGGGTGGTTGTGAGGGCTGTGTGGGATGAGGTATGCAAAGCATTTAGCAGCACGATACCTGTCACATGGCAAGAGTTCCATATAAAATACCTGTTCCGATTATTATTACCTGTTGACCTTCAGCAGGAGAAACAATAAAACCTTTGGTAGAAACTCTCTAGCTGAGAATCTATACTTTATCTAGGAATGAGTCTGCTATAATACCACTTGTTTCCAAGCTTAAAGGGCAAATGGCCAAATTAATTTCGGTGACAAGCAGATCTTGTATAAAGCTGCACTTCAGCTGAAAGGGAGTATATATTGCCAAGAGTCCATCAAAGAAAAGAATGAGTGGGTCTGGGGCCGGTTCCAAGGTTTGAGTGTTGTGTAATTTCATAAGGAAAGAAGGCTGCAGGCAAAATTGCAGCCCTTAGCAAGCCTGAAGGTCACTGCCACAAAGGCAGCCTGATGCCAAGGAAACAAAAGCGGGAGCCACTCAATTACTACTTAAAAGAGGCCAAAGGGAGAAATAAGCTTGTAAGATAACCAATCCAACATCCACCTTTGAAAATGTATCCATGCGTAACTCTTCCCCAGTTAGAAGACAGTGAGATCAGTTATCCCTTTCAATGGACAGTACGACTTTGCCTTCCAGGAGAAATAACCTACATTTTTCTCCCCAGCACAAACATGCAGTTTAAGAGGGAAAGGTGCACATGTCCTTTAGCTGATGCAAGCATATTTTTAAATTCATCCCGCTAAGATAAATCACTACCCATCTGAAACCCGCAGAAATGGATTAACTATCTCATGCCGTATGACTGTGAAAACCCACATCTGCTAACCACATTCCTAATGGGAAGCAGCTGGTGACAGTTTTGTAGTGCTGTGACTTTTTAAGGAAAATATTAGCAAGGAAATACTAAGCAGAAGTTTAGTTTCATTGAATCCACTTAGTTATGGAAAATCACCAGTGTTTTTTATTGACGATCATGGAAATTACATAATTTGCCATGAAATTCAAATGAGGTCTGACAAGAAAAGTCCCATCACCAGTTCTAACAGAATTTCCAGTGCCTTACAACTTTGCCGTCTTCACCTCTCATTCTTCGTATACCATTGAACACTAAATCGTGTTTCTTGACACCTGTGTTATTTCTAGACTTCAGTCCTACAGTTTTAACTCCCTTCTGAGTTAGTTAACACAACAGCTAATTGGGGGATCAGGGACCCCTTTGGGAAGCAGCCGCATGATGTGGACATGTCTCAGACAGACACATACTTGTGTGCAGTTCAGCATGGAAACTTGGGGGTTCACAAAGTTCTTGAAGCCCTTCCACGGGCTTTGGTATGGGCTCAATTACTGTGTCCCTCCAAATTCTGTAGGTTGAAGTCCTAACCCACAGTACTTCCGACTGTGACTGCATTTGGAGATAGGATCTTTACAGAGGTAATTAGGTTAAAATGAGGTCATTGGGGTGGGCCCTAATCCCTCATGACTGTTGTCCTTACAAGAGATTAGGACACAGACACATGCATAGAGGGAAGACCATGTGAAGACACGGGGAGAAGATGGTCATCCACAAGCCAAGGAGAGAAGCCTCAGACTCCTTGCTCTCGGATTTCTAGCCTCTAGAACTGCGAGAAAATAAATGTCTGTTGTTGAAGCCATCCAGCCGGCAGTACTTGTTGCGGCAGCCCTAACAAACTAATTTAGACCCCAAGTTGAGAACCTACACAACAGGCTGCTTTTCACCTCCCTAACTTGCAGTCTCGTATGCCCCTCCCTTACACAGATGGGCATTTTCACTATCATTCCTTTGAATGTGTCAATGACTCACAACTATGTTTTCCACTGAATGAAAATTCTTAACCACAGACTGTGAGGCCCACCGCAACTGGTCGTATTTCTCACTACATGTTGGCTTAAAGACTCTGAATCCACATCTACTTGTCTTTTCCACACACTTTAACTGCTTAGCTTCCTTCCTTCTGTGGAAACTGCTCTTAATCTTTTCTATGAACCTCACCAGGTTCCTAGTTACTAACCACTAGGGAAGCTGTCACCCTGCTGATTTGAGACCAGTATGCTTTCAGCCCTATGGTCGGCCCCGCCTGCTCTTTCAGCCTCGTTTTCCTCCATCTCCAATACATCCCATGTTTCAACCACGCAGCATCACTAGCAGGCCCTGGAGCAGACTCTGCTCTATTGCTTCAGGCCTTTGCACTGGGAATGCTCCAGGAATTCCTTTTTTCTCCTCCCTTCTACCTGGCTAATTTCCACCCAACTCCAAAAGTTATTAGCTCAAGGACCACCTTCTGCCTCCAACCTCTTCTAACCCTACTGGTTAGATGTCCCTGCTCTGTGCTCATCTCTAATACAGCATCAGTTGGGTTTGGCCAATGGGCAGCAATAAAATAAAAAATAAAAAAAAAAATACTGTAGCATCATTGATCTACTTGTCTCTTTCCCCAATGAGGCTGTGAGGTTCTTGAGGGCTGAGAGCACATCTTTCATCTGTTGTTGGTGCATAGCATATAGTAGGCAATCAATAAATGTATGTTAAGTATTAAGTTCTATAACTTCCTAAAGACAAAAGACTGACACAAAGCTAAGCCCAAATATCTAGGTCTGTGCTGTTCAATATGAAAGCCATTAGCACATGTGACTATTTAAACTAAAATTAAATCAAAAATTCTGTTCCTTAGTTACACTAGCAACATTTGAAATGCTCAATGGTCACATGTAGTTAGTAACTATCTTATTGTACAGCACAGATACAGAACATTTCCATCATCACAGAAAGTTTATTGGACAGTGCTGATCTATACTATAAAATATCTTGAAATATGAAAAAGTAAAAACTTTAGGAAAAAAAGGAGAAAAAGTTATGATGTGCAATTTATGCAATTAGGCAAACAGCCAAACACATAAGAGTGAGCCACTCCATTACTGACCAGGGAAATGCAAAATTAAATGAGATGCTATTTTTTACCCATTAGATAGGCTAAAATTAAAGTCTATTAATACACTGGCGAGGTGTAAGAAAATGAGTGCTTTCGAACACTGCTGATTGGAAAATACCCAGTTTGAAGGGCAATTAAAAGTGAAAGAAAATGGGCCCAGTATGAGCTAGCACTGCCACGCCCACAATTAGCCTGAGAAACACCCAACGTGAGCACTAGGAGACAATGTCCTAGGTTGTTCATTACAATACTCTATATTGGGCCAGGCATGGTGGCTCACGCCTATAATCCTAGCACTCTGGGAGGCCAAGGCCAGAGGATCACTTGAGCTCAGGAGTTCGACACCAGCCTGAGCAAGAACAAGACCCTGTCTCTACTAAAAAGAGAAAAATTAGCCAGGTGCAGTGGTGTGCGCCTATAGTCCCAGCTACTGAGGAAGCTGAGGCAGGAGGACTGCTTGAGGGCAGGAGTTTGAGTTTGCTGTGAGCTATGATGATGCCACTGCACTTTAGCTGGAGCGACAGAGAGAGTCTCTGTCTCAAAAATAAATAAATAAAATTTAAAAAAGTACTCTATCTGATTAACACAAAAGACTGCCCACATAATTCATTATTTTTATTTTTTTTAGAGATGGGGTCTTGCTATGTTGCCCAGGTTGGACTGTAATTCCTGGGCCCAAGTGATCCTCCCACCTGAGTAGCAGGTGCACACCAACATGCCCAGCTCCCATATAACTCAATATTATAGCTAGATCAAGTGCTCAGCCAGAGCAAGAAATGCAGCCTATGAAATGAAAAATTCTTTGTGTACCATGCCATGATGATTCATTTTTATGATCAGGTCCCTACAACTAAGAGAGAGTGAAGGAAGAACCCTAAGAATCCTGTCTTGGCCTCTAACAAATCACCGTGTGACCATGGAAAAAGTCACCTCTTTTCCACTTGGTCACTATTTCTACCAGTATAAAAATGAGCCCAAAAGTATTTCCTTTTACAAACCTCTGCTTCTTCCCACCCCAATAACCAGAACAGCTTTACTTTTATATATAGCACATATTGTGGTTCAGAATTAAGTTTCATCTGAAGTAAGTTTTGATACTCAAAAGAAAGCTTAAAAAATCCTAAAACTAGATGGCTTCTTTCTTCCAATATTCTAAGATTTTAGTTTTTTTCAGTCTAATGAGCTATACTCTCCAAAGGTGAATTAGCCATTCCAAGATCAGATTACTATTAATATTAGGTTATTAAGTAAGAAATGTCTGATTTCCTTAAGTACTAAGTCTGACAGTTGATATCCCTGACATTTCACTTTGACATTTCTTGTTTTATTTTTATTATGAAGGTACAGCCTCATTCTTTCAAATGCATGGTTTGGCTTGTGATTATCTTCCAAATTTTTTTTTAGAGCAATTTTTGTGAAACCATGGATAAGTCAAAACTTCATGTTATTTTCGAATATGATTTCTCTCATGCAACCAATGCAGCACAGACAGCTCGAAATATCAACAAGGTGTTTGGAAAGGATGTGGCTAATGAATGCACAGTACATTGATGGTTTGAGAAGTTCTGTTCTGGTAATTTCAATCTGAAAATAAGCCATGTGGGCGACCAGAAACCAAGGTGGATAATGATGAGCTGAAATTTGTCACAGTAGCAAATGTCTCAACCTATGTGTGCATTAACAGCAAGGTTTGACGTTACTATTCCACAATACTGCACCATTTGAAACAAATGGGCAAGGCAAAGAACCTAGATAGATGGGTACCACATGAATTAAACAAGCATCAGAGAAGAAATCATTTCGAAGCTTGCCTTTCTTTGTTGTCACGACATAAAGAACCGTTCCTACACCATATTGTTAAGTGATGAAAAATGGATTCTTTTTGACGATCTTAAATGTTTGGCACAATGATTGGATAAAGATGAAGTGCCAAAACACAGTCCAAAACCAAATATTCATCAAAAAAAGCTAACGGTGTCTGTTTGGTCGTCCAGCACTGGTATTATCCACTACAGCTTCATGAAACCTGGTCAATCGATTACAGTGGATGTCTGCTGCAACTAATTGGACGAAATGATGAGGATGTTATCATTAAGTAGCTGAGGTTGTTCAATAGAGACAGGCCAATCCTCTTGTAAGACAATGCTTGACCACATGTCTCACAAACAACGCTGCTCAAACTACAGAAGCTGGATTTGGAAACTCTCTGTCATCCACCGTATTCACCAGACCTTGCACCAACTGACTACCACTTCTTCCAGGCTTTGGACCACTTCTTGCAAGGAAAAATATTTAGTTCTCAACAAGCTGCCCTTAAGATGGCAAAACTGTGTCAGTAGTTTAGGCACATACTTTGATTAATTGTACTGCTTCTTGTTTGAGATATAATAAACTTTTGATTAGAAGTCATATATTTCATATGTAATGACCTAATAGCTAGTAAATTAGAAAAGTGATTTTTTTAAAGAGATGGGGTCTTGCCATGTTGCCCAGCCTGGACACGAACGTCTGGGCTCAAGTGATCTTTCCTTCCTAGTCTCCCAAAGTACTAGAATTATAGGTGTGAGCCACCAGGCCCAACCATAAGAATTCTTAAAGCATTTGAGTCAGGTATGCACAAAAGACCTTCCCTAGGCTGGTTTCAAATAAAAAATTTTCCATAGAACCCAAGAATGAGCAGGGATTGGCAAAATGCCCAAAACAGAAACACAATGCCAAAGGTGAAACTATCTTAAACATCCAATTTAGGTTGGGCATGCTGGCTCAAGCCTGTAATCTCAGCACTTTGGGAGGCCATGAGTTCAAGAGCAGCCTGGGCAACATAGTAGGACTCTGTCTCTACAAAAAATAGGAAAAATTAGCCAGGCGTGGTGGCACAAACCTATAGTCCCAGCTATTAGGGAGGCTGAGGCGAATGGACCACTTGAGCCCAAAAGTTTGAGGCTGCAGTGAGCTATGAATTCTGCCACTGCACTTCAGCCTGGGTGACACAGCAAGACCCTGTCTCAAAAAAAGAAAAATAAATAAATGTCCAGCTTACAAAAATCTCCAAAATAACAACACCCTGAAACACATGTACTTAAAGTGTTACTTGATATTTGTTTGCCTTCCCTTCTACCAATTCTCTAACTTGTCCTAATCAGTTTCTGTTTCATTTATATGCAAGGTTTTCTACTTAGGAAGAATTTCAAGGCCCAAGTACTTACTTCCCATACCATTTAAGGAAGTTCAAATCACTGGCTGGAAATATGGCAAAGGAATGCTTTCTACTTTCAGAAGTTTTACTTCTTTATTCAGACAGGCCCTCTCTGTAAGAATTACATCCTCCACAACCCACAAGGTTTTACAGTATGTTTAAAGATAAGTAAGTCACGCTGTGAACTAGATTCCAATTAATAAGGACTCTCTGAATTTATAGCTCTACAACCAGTGCAAAGCAAGTGAGTTAATATTTAAGGCATCCTGGCCTCCATCTGTTCACAAAACACTCAATGTAAACTAATGACTTAAACCTTGGTTTCAAAGACACAAAAGACCTAAAACACTTCTTAGAAAGGGCAGGATATTCCAGCTCATTGAAAAAAAAAGGTTGTTCATAGTCCAGTTGAATACAGACTGCAAAAATATGCCTGACTTACAAATGGAAATTTATCTAATACAAGGAAAGTTATTTTACACAGATGACCTAAAAATTGTAGCTATTTGTTTAAATTACTCCTATAAGGGTAAAACCTAAACAGGTGGGACAGAGGTAGCATTCATTAGAAACCTTGTTGTATCTGTTCCCTCTGATCAAACCTGAAACAGTCCGTCCTTACGTTTTAAATTGCTGTGTTTCTCTTATAACCTCTCTGTTCATTCTTCTCCCATACATCTACCTTAAATTCTCATTTAGTTCCCCTTTCCAGATTGAAGGGTGGGGTTCATCCTAACAAAAATGTTTTTCAACAGTACTTCACACACGATGTCATCAGAACCCACGTAATTCTCTGTCCATACCCAAGCCTGCCATCCAAAAAAACAAACAGAACCACACATACTCGGATTGCACAGGCATACAACAGAATACATCCACCGAGATGGGAAAGAAATCTAGAAATCTAACAGCTTAGTTCAGGATAACTATAGTTCTGCACTTTCCAATTTAAAGATCACATTAAAACTGGTTAGTTAATAACACTCATGGGAATAACAATGTTAAAGCAGGTAAAAGAAAATAGGAAAAGTGATGTATGATCAGCTCACAGGTCCTTTCCTCCATCCACTCCTACTCCCTAACAAAATCCTACCCAAAGTCTCCTTACTTATTTTTTTAGAGACTGGGTCTTGCTATGTTGCCCAGGCTGGAGTACAGTGGCTATTCACAGATGCAACCACAGCGTAGCTCACTGCAGCCTCAAACTCCTGCGCTCAAGTGATCCTCCTGCCTCAGCTTCCCAAGAAGCTGGGACTACAGGCATGTGCCACCATGCCTTGCTAATTTTTCTAGTTTTGTAGAGACCAGGTCTCACTCTTGCTCAGGCTAGTCTCGAACTCCTGGCCTCAAGCAATCCTCCAACCTCAGCCTCCCAAAGTGCTAGGATTACAGATGTGAGCCACTACACCCAGTGGAGTCAGCTATTATCCATCCAGAATCCTATAGACAACTGCTGAGTTGACTGAGTTGATTTTCTGATTTGGATTCCTCAAAGACTAACTTTTAAAAAACAATCCAACACTAAAAGAAAGAAAAAAAAAAAAAAAAAAGACTGCTAATGGAACTGGTTAACTCAAGGCTTTTTTTCTTTTAAAAAAAATTAACTGCTGACTGCCAAAGGTCAAAAGCATCTATTTGTTAGATGGAGCACTCCCTCCCTTACAACGCTGCAGTTGATTCTTCCTTGAACCCTGAGTCTGACCATGGCTGTTAGTGGTCAGGTGGTCTTGAGTATGTAATCATAGTCACTTGTCCTCTAGGGCCGACACTGGGCAGGTTCCTGTGCCTTTGCATGGGCTGCAGGCTGGCAGATAGTGAAGGTCATCAGTCTTCTGAAGCCTTAGTTGAGTGTTAGGGAATAGAGGGCAAAGATCTTTTTTTCTGAAATCGTGGTCTACAGAACAAACAGGATCCTATAAACGTGGGATGAGTTTGTAGCTACTTAAAACGTTGTCCCAACTGCAAATACCTCAGCATTTCCATTCACTTTCATTCAATGAAGGGAAATTACTGTGTTATTTTGGAAGGTGACATTTATAATGACTAGTTCTCAAGAATAACTGTTTTATTATCATGATTTGTGAAAAGTAACAAGGTGGACAGTTCAAGGAAGGACACAGCCAGTGCTCTGTTTTAGGTTCCAAATTTCTTCTTTTTGATGGGAGGTGGGAGCTGGGCGATGATGTCATCCAGGGGTCGTTCTACTGCTACCAGTGTTCTTTCATCCAAAAGATCCAAGAAAAGCAGAGGCTGCAGAGAGATGATAATGATTACACCAGGAGTTAGGCTCCAGGGCTAGTCTGAAATAGAATAACTAGAGCTAAAGGTTTAGCCTAGTTCATCAGAAGCTGAACTACTCATCAAAAAAGAAAAAAAAAAAAAATTTAGCCTAGTTCAAGGCTGAAGTAGTGATCTAAATATCTGACAATCTTTCCTGCCCTAGAACTCAAAATAGCCAGAAAGGTTGGAGGATGCATAGATGCATTCATTCATTCATTCAGAGATCGGGTCTTGGTATACTGCCCAGGGTGGAGTACAGTGGCCATTCACAGGCCTTAGGCTCGATCAGTGCATGCTACAGCCTCAAACTCCTGGGCTCAAGTGATCATCTCGCCTCAGCCTCCTGAGTAGCCAGGACTACAAGTGCACCTGGCTCAAGGTTGGGAGCTTTTAACTGAGTTCATTCATAGAAGTATTCAGCAAGATTTTTCATATGTTTCTTTGGACAGAAAATCTATCATTCTCTTACTATCTAAGGAACTGATGTTAATCAAGGACTTTAAGACCTAAATTCTTGACAACTGTCAGGTTACAAACGCATCAAGAAGCTAATCATACTTGAATAATTTACAGATTCTTCTTAAAAAAATTCCTGTAGACCCCTGAGAAAATGTTCCAGGACCCAAAAGGAACTTCAATGTGAGAAGCATGACTATGGAGGCTTCTCTCCTAGTTGGCCCAAATAGCTAAAATATCATAAGCTCAATGGATAATTGTTTTATACACAATGAAAAGCCTAGCCCAGAAAGAAGAAAGTCATAATAAATTCAATGTCTTCTGTTTGCTGGAAATTTATGGTATGGAATATTCTCCAACTGGAAGTCAAATTTAAGAGCCAGTTTTCACACAAACAAAGGCCCCACTTGAACTTCATCATTTCTCATTAAGTATAATGCACCTGCCTCTAACCTAGTGAGGCAAGAACAATACACACAAGGGACAGATAGCCTCAGAAAGGTCACTTGTCTCCCCCAAACCAAGTTCTCCATATGTAAAATCAAGGTGCTCTTGTCTTCCTATTATGGAGCTCATTACATTTTCATAATATCACAAAGGAACCAACTGTCCAGAATACAACACAACATGTTTTACCTTATATATCTTAGAAATTTTAAAAGCATGGGCCGTGCGCCTCCGGACGACATCTGATTCATTCATGGGAGGAAGTGGATTGTAGAGTAAGGTTTTGTCACTTGGAAGGGGCTAAAAAGACAAAGATATACTGTTTAAATCATAACTTTCATTGGCCTTCTATAGACCAAAGGGCTGTGGTGGTTTTTCAGGCCAACACCATCTTCCAACCATCATATTACATATTCACTACCTTCGGGACGAGAGCTACTGCAGCGGGCAGGAGTACAAGGCAGGAGGAGAGCTTGGTGCTCCGTCCTGGCAAGATCAAAGGGCCCGGCGGGGGCTTCTGGACAGTCTCATCAGTCACACTTTGTCAGAAAGGAAAAAATGGCATGTGCAGGTCAGCCCACGCAGGCTCTGTGCTTTCTAGACTCTCCCCCAAGCAGCTCGCAGGCTGGCTAAGTGACCGAAGTTCTCCCCAGGCAAAACCTCAACACAAACCACCCCCGCTGATGTCACTGACACCTTGAGAAGATGGTCTCTGGCTAAACAAATGATACTTTATCTCTGACTTCCTTGGGAAATAGCTCTGCTCAGTATAAAGAAGTGATGGACTTCAAAGCAACGCTTGGGAAAACGATCTGGGCTGAGTTACAAAGAGGCAAGCGAGTGGGAGGGGCCCTTCCTGTATCGCTCGTCACGCAGAAGGCACTTGTCAGCCAGCTCTGCTTCCCACACCCAGAGGACGTAGGGCCCATGAGACGATTCCAATGACACATCCCCATGCACACCTCTTTGGAGCCATCTGCCGCTCTCCCCGTGTTCCTTCCACCCCCACCTTCACAGACGCACAGTACGGTGTGTTGGTTGTAATCGAGGCCCAAAGTGCACTCCAGGCACGGCCACAATGCTTTTAGGAAAGAAACCGCCTGCCCAGAAAAGACATAAATTCTCGGTGAATCAAAACAGCGGCTGGCAAAGAGGCTGGGATCTAAAACTGAAGAAAACGCTCACATCCCATCTAAATCCCAGCCATGAGGAATGGAATTTTCCTAGCTGCACTTCCGTCAAGACATTAAGACCAACTTCCTCAAGCCCACAAATAGTGTTTCAGTATCTTCAGTCAAGAAGCGCGGTGGTCAACACATCAGCCTGTACCTCCTTTAACGAAGCCATGTTATTGAGACATTCCAGAGTTCCAAGATGAAAGTGAGTCAGCCAAATCAGCGCTGTTCCCTGACAAGGGTCACCTTCTACATACTGAACGAATCACTTTCCTACTTAAGCTTATGTATTCAGTAACAGTCAAATCAACAAAAAACCAGTACACAAACGCCAGCCCCTTCCCCAAGATCCTCTTGAGCTTGGGAACACAAATGAGGAAATCTGTAAAACAAAAGCTCCTCTACTCCAAAGAGTATACTAGGAACCTTTACTCTGATTCTCCTTCCTCAATCTCCTTGTACTTGTTGCTTTTAGAACTTAAAGATTCCAAAGTAGAAAAGATTCAGTGAGGTAGCAGGGAAGAACTCACCAAGGACTTGTCAATGATGCAGAACATGTAAGCATCGTGGAGGAGTATGTGCATTGGTCTCTTGGGATGAAAACTGATGTGTGTGATGGGCGTGTCCCTTTGGAGCCAAAGGTGGTGGAACCCCTGCTTCTGGACAGTCCGGCTCCACTCTGTATACTGCTTGTCCGGGATGCTGTACTCAAATACCTGAGAAGGGATATGACGCAGTAAAAGTGCAGGCTGGTACCCAGAAAGAGGAGTATTCCTCAACAAACCCTGGCTGTATCTCATTCAGACTTATGCATTCCCACCATTTTCTTAAAAACTAAAAAAGTTTTAAATGGAAATTATAGAGCAAGAGAAGTCACCCCACAATCTTGACATCCCTCTTCCCCAAGTTTTTTTCTGTTGTTGTTATTGTTTTTTTTTTTTTTAGAGACAGGGTCTCATTATGTCATCCAGGCTAGAGTGCAGTGGCACACTCAGAGTTCACTGCAGCCTCGAACTCCTGGGCTCAGGCAATCCTCTTGCCTCAGCCTCCCGGGTAACGGGGACTACAGGTACACGCCGCCACACTTAGGCAGATTTTTCTTATTTTTTTTAGAGACAGGGTCTTGCTATGTTGTTCAGGCTGGTCTTGAACTCCTGGGCTCAAGTGATCTTCCTGCCTCTGCCTCCTAAAGTGCTGGGATTAGAGGTGTGAGCCACCATGCCTGGCCTGTTCGCATCTTTTCAGAAATATACAGACAATACATACTATTCTGTATCTTGCATTTTTTTCATTTTGTTATATCACAGAGATTGACCCTTATCAATAAATATAAATAGCTCAATCACACACCTTTTCAAGAACACATAATAATCCATTCCTTTTATGGATGTATCATACTGCTTAATGCACATTACACTGTTTCCAATCTTTGCTACTACAAACAAGGCTACAATGAATCATCTCTGTATAAATGTCTTTCTGTACAACTGAAAGCATACATGGAGGTGAACTCTTAGAATCGAAACTTCTAAATCAAAGACTATGTGGTTTTAAATTTTTAAATGTATTGCAAAAAAGTCCTCCAAAAGGCTTATACCGATTTACACAATGTGTGGGAGTGCTGCTTCCTTACACCCCCACAACACTGTGTATTATCCACTCTTTCATTTTTGCTAGTGAGGTACAAAAATTTCCCCCCCGTTTTAATGACAGAAGCACTTGAGGGACCACCTGACAGTAAAAGATGTCAGGTGCACATTATCATTGTGTATGATAAGGGCAAGGGGATGGCTTTACTAATCTTTCCGTCCTTGGTCAAGGACTTAAATCTATAAAACCAAAATGAGATTTCCTTTTTTGGACAGAGTGTGCATGTAAGTGTAAAAACTGCTCATAAAAGTAGTAAGCATCATTTATCTAGCAGTCAACTTAGAAGTGCTTCCTAGATCACACTTAATTTTTTCAGTGGCTCAGTGAGGTAGGCGTTATCATCTTCACTTTACAGATGAAGATGTATCACTATTGATAACTTCATAATGTGTCCCGATGCACAGGTATTTTAAAGATCTTCTTCTTACAACTTGGTGTGGAAAAAAGCTGACAAGGCTCTAATTTTGGCTGAGATTAGGTACCTGATTTCACTAGGGCCTGATTTCCTCATCTGCAAAAGTGAAAGTGAATTATTTGACCTTTTAGTCACTTTCAACTCTCAAAATCTTATTCCACACCACATCCAGGCTTAACACCTGAGCCCAGGTCATCTCCCATCTAAAGCACTCAGTAAAAGGAGTATTTCAAAATTATTCTTTTGTTGTTGTTGTATCCTTTCTTGGCCTTGGTATCAGGCTGATACTGGCTTTGTTGTAGCATGAGTTAGGGAGGACGTTACGGAACAGTTTCAGTAGGACAGGTACCAGTTCTTCTTGGTAGGTCTGGTAGAATTTGTCTGTGAATTGGTCTGGTACTGGATTCTTTTTGTTGTTGTTGGGAGGTTTTTTTTACAGATTCAATCTTGCTAATTGATATTGGTCTGTTCAGGATTTCCATTTCTTCCTGTTTTAAGCTTGGGAGGTCAAAATTCCTCTATCCTCTTGTGCTTCTTTACTCTAGAACTTCAATGCTTCCCCATTCAAACTGTGCCCCATCAAACCAATGGCTATCGCTGGACTACAATGAGCCCATGCTATGTATAAAGCTTTGCTTCACACAGGAGAAAACTACCTTTATATCCTCCAGCACCTTCAGAGAAAAGTTCCTCCCAAGGTGTTCATTATCTCAAGTTACAATCTGGCAAGAAGAAATTAGAAAAC
Organism: Eulemur rufifrons; assembly: GCF_041146395.1. Lineage (NCBI taxonomy): Eukaryota > Metazoa > Chordata > Mammalia > Primates > Lemuridae > Eulemur > Eulemur rufifrons. The sequence continues at coordinate 12,458,664 of NC_091005.1, read as the reverse complement.
ACCAGAACCTCTCTTACCTGCTGGTCCGAATGAGCGATGACAAGGTTGTTGGTATCAGGGGCAATGGCCAGAGCAGTCACTGGGAAGTTGTAAGCAGGCACTGTGCAGTGAAGCTGGGAACAAATAACAGACACAAGAGGCAACTCTATATGATACCTTCCTTGAAAGACTGAATGGTCTAGGTCAGTAGTTTGCAAATAGCATTTCTTGGCCGGGCGTGGTGGTTCACGCCTATAATCCTAGCACTCTGGGAAGCCAAGGCAGGAGGATCCCTTGAACTCAGGAGTTGGAGAGCAGCCTGAGCAGGAGTGAGACTCCATCTCTACTAAAAATAGAAAAAATTAGCCAGGTGTGGTGATATATGCCTGTAGTCCCATGTATTCGGGAGGCTGAGGCAGGAGGATCGCTTGAGCCCAGGAGTTTGCCGTTGCTGTGAGTGAGGCTGACGCCACGGCACTGTAGCCCAGGGAACAGAATGAGACTATGTCTCAAAAAAAAAAAAAAATAAATAAAATAAAATAAAATCTTGGAACTCCAAAGAGTGGTATGGACATTCTCATAAACTTCAAGCATTTCTTCAAACAATAAACTTTAATTTCATTTTCTTTTTAAAATGTGTATTTGCTTACAATACCGAGAGCATTTGCAGAAAACTCAGAGTAAAGCCCTTCCCTCAGAACAAATCCACCTCTATGAATTGCTCATAAATACATCATTGAACAGGGAACCTACAGCTCTACACTGGGTTTAAAAGAAATTAAGGCCTAAGCATGGATATTTATGTACAATTGCAAGACATATGCAAATTACACACAAATACTCTGTATTTTTTTATTTTATTTTATTTTTTGAGACACTCTCACCCTGTCACCCCAGGTAGAGTGCAGTGGTGTCATTGTAGCTCACTGCAACCTCAAACTCCTGGGCTCAAGTGATCCTCTTGCCTCAGCCTCCCGAGTAGCTGGGACTACAGGCTCCTGCTACAATGCCCAGCTAATTTTTCTATTTTTAGTAGAGATGGGGGTCTCACTCTTGCTCAGGCTGGTCTTGAACTCCAAGCTAAAGCGATCCTCCCACTACCTCAAGCCTCCCAGAGTACTAGGATTATAGGCGTGAGCCACCGCGCCCAGCAACAAACACTCTTCAAATGCTAGGCAAGGCTCAAAGACAAGAGCTCAGCACATGCTCCTGCAACGGTGTAATAAAGATTAAGTTAAACAGTAACAGGCAAACCCATTAAGTGTTGCGGTTCGGGATTGTTCTGTAAAATTTTAACGCTGACTGCAAGTTTTGGGCAGTTCACATCTGATTTTTATGATGAAGATCGGGACTTGTAAAAGATCATTAGTGACTCAATGTATGAATGACAGCATCATTACTGATTAGTAAAAAGTTTTCCCAGTAGTCCTTTTTCGAATGTCTACTTCTGTTTAATTTAAAAACACCTAAAGTGAAGGCGAGCCATGAAAGAAACACGTATTATCTACAACTATTTATCTGTGCATTTTCCTACCCAAAATATAAAAATAACCTAGATGTGGATTCATCATCCACAAATCCTTAATTTCAAATTTATAGGCACAATGGTTTCATTGTTTTCACTGACTGATTTTAATGTTACAGACTATATACCTTTTGGGTTACAAAAATGTAAAACAGGATTCTAAAACCGGAAAAATTCTTGGTTAAAAAGAACAAAGTCCAGGAAATTTCCAGGTCATGCCAATCTGCCCTGAATCGTGTAACTGCAGGGCAACTGCCTCCTGTACAATGATTCAAACTTCTGTGAAAGCCGAAGCTCACCTTTAGCTGTTTGACATTGTAGACGCGGACTCCAGCACTGGTACCCGATGCAGCCAGCCAGTTCCCATCCGGACTCACTGCCAAGAGACACATGGCCTCCACTGTCCCTGTGAGGACGGAAGAACAGTCAGGTCTCTCAATTCATTCAGTGTCCACAGCCACCCCCGCCCCGCAGATGATGGCGAAAGCAAGTGAGACCCTCAGAGTTTTAAATCACTGACAGGATAATTTGCTGATACTTTTGCAAGTTAGTTTGAGATGGTAACCTGTCTACCTTTTTCATTTAATTAGCCACCCCCTCATGTAAAGAGAATCCAGAAGTAAAAGTGAAGGTGTCACTTGCTCAGGCCGGAATAAGACGGTACCCACTATGGTAACGCAGAATCAGGGCACAGCCACCACTAAAATCTATACTTTAATTGTTTCAAACTCCTTTCCTACCAGATTTTTTTAAAATTTTATTTTTATAAATTGACTTATCATAATTGTACATATTCATGGGGTACACAGAGATGCTTGAATACATATAATGTATAGTGATTAGATCAGGGTAATTATTAATAGCATAGCCATCCCTAAATGGTTTTTAATCAAAGCTATGGACAGCAAGTTCAACAGACTTGAAACATATCTTTGATTTACTAGGTGTAGGTTGTATACTTAGCACTAAGGGAGGATGGGCACATATGAACCATCTTTGTCATCTAGGGACTTTAGATCAGTCTGGCAACGTGAAGACTAGTGTGGGATAAAACTTGGACACTGATGCTATGTGCCAAAATACACGCTGCATATAACGCCCCCGAACACCGAAAAGGCTGCTAAAGGCTGGGCGGGGATGGGTAGAAAAGGATGGAAAACAGGGTGAGCTAAGTAAAAAGGACTGGAATATACAAGTTTAGAGGCTGTGAAGAAACCAGCTTGACTTCAAGGGCAAATGAGATGAGAAAGGAGGAAGAAATAAAGTCAAATCCATAATGCAGAGCTGAATTTTAACAAGTACTAACTGGAAGATAAACAGTCTTAAATAAAAACATTTACAGGTACTCATTAAATATTGTCAGTTTAATTTACCTGACCCCTAACTTGTGGGTTTCTTCTTTATGCTTCTGGTGCAGCTTATGAACAGTGAGAGTTGAAGTTAAAGAGCTGACTTTCCAGGCTGGGAGCAGAGGCTCACGCCTGTCATCCTAGCACTCTGGGAGGCCAAGGCGGGAGGATCGCTCAAGGTCAGGAGTTCGAGACCAGCCTGAGCAAGAGCGAGACCCCCCGTCTCTATTAAAAATAGAAAAATTAGCCGGGCATGGTGGCGTATGCCTGCAGTACCAGCTACTCGGGAGGCTAAGGCAGGAGGATTGCTTGAGCCCAGGAGTTTGAGGTTGCTGTGAGCTAGGGTGATGCCACAGCACTCTAGCTCTAGCCCAGACAACAGAGTGAGACTCTGTCTTAAAAAAAAAAAAAAAAAAAAAGCATTGACTTTCCAGGCTGACAGAGTCTAAATGACAGGGAAGCAGATAAAATCCAGGACGAGAAAGAAGGCAAGGGCCATGGGAAGTATCCAAAGAACTACCAGCCTAAGCTGGATACTAAGTCTCAGTCCCCATCAATAAGCAAGTCAGCCACACACAGTCACATTCGTTCATGCACACTCATGTTCTCAAAGAACACTGAGAAAGCATCATGAATACTAAATGAACACAGATAATGAAATTAAATGAACACAGGTGATGAAACTGAATGTATGTTACAGAACAGGTAGGCCTATGGAAAAAAATCTTTTAAATGTAAATGAGAAATTGTTATATGTATAAAGACACTTTCACCTTTATATAAATAAACAACCAAAAAAGTAACATGCCCACAAAATACCTACAAACACATATTGGAAAATAGCAAAATATTAATGGCAGCTATTTCTGGGTGGCAGGATCACAGATCATTTTAACTTTCTTCGTGTTCTGCTAACAAAACTCTAAGAAGAATGATGAAACTTCTCTGGTCCCAAATAAGGAATCAAAAACCCAGTGAGAAAAGAGTAGGTGTGAGGAACATTTCAGATCTCATCTAGTGTCTTCATCTGCCAGATATGTCCTCCTACTTCAAATTGCAAACGTGTGAGTGAATGTATTTGCAGAGTGGGAAGAACATGAGGGAACCCCCGACAGTGAGGTTTAAAAGGGGAAAAGTCACATCTTAGACACAGACAACTCTCCCTGGGGCCAGTTACCAAATTCCCACCTGACAGAGGCTGGAAAGCATGCAGGTGCTTGAAGCTTCCTTCCAACAGCTGCATGATATGTAGAGGCCCTTGATTTGATGCCACAAATAGCTTTGTTGAATCTTCAGAAAACAAGATCTGAAGGGCAGAGCGAAGGAACGCTGGCATTTTGGAAACCTTTGGGTGGAACAACGGTAGAAGCTAGTGAGAGAGGAGTCAAAAATAATCCCAACCAGGTTCAAACTACATTAATGCTTCCTGTCCCTAAGCAAGCCAAATGCCCCAGGGCACGGAACACTGGCATGCCCACAGTAACCTATATATCCCCCTTTCATCTCTTCAGTAAATACTAAATGCCCTATCATGGAAATGACTAAGACACATATGAAACCACTGAGCAGAAAAACCTAAACTTTACTGCCTCTAGGGCATCCCCTGCCCACTCCCCCCAAATTGTTTATGTTAATCAATTCAAGATGGAAATATAAGACCGTTTTGTAACAACTGTCTCCAAATAGCTTTCCACTGAGCAAGGATTCGCATCCAGTTCATTTCTACTTCACACACACACACACACACACACACACACAATCACACATTTAGGAAGTTTCTTCTTATGTGACCAGACAATGGGCTATCACTCACCCTTTTGAGGCTTATGTTGTCATGTTCATAATTCAACCGACAGAGAAAAAACCGAGAAGCTGTAGAATAGGCTATCCAACTTCCACATGGGGAGATAGAGCTGCAAATAATGTTCTCAGGACCCTGGCAAGATTAGGAGTCACGATGAATGTTCAAGTAAAACTTCATATGACGAGGCTCACTGTGACACGACTCCTCAAGCTCTTACCACTCTGGACCTATCCACAAATACCTATACATGATCCCGACACTCATATGCTGTGTTGCTACGATTATTTCAGAGGCAGAGCACCTAAATGGTGTGGGGCTTTGGAATCCAAGAATGAAGGTCTACCTTATCTTGGCCCTTTTGGTACTTTACAGATAGCCTCATACCAAACTCCAACTTTGGAAACCTGAGCAGGGAGGCACTTAATGCAGGAAAGCTTAGGAGGCTAGGTGATTTGGAGTGCTGTTTTGCTTATGATAACCTTCTTTAAAGAAATAGTAAGTGAGAAACATTTGGAGAATATAAAGGAGAAGAAAAGTTCAATGTAACATTTATATAATTTAAAAAACTCAGAAAATGATGATTTCTCAATATATGTATATATACAACTCTCTCTCTCATAGAGGAAGCTATACAGCTAATTAATTACCATTAGGTAATTTCAAGAGAGGAGACTAGAATTAAAGAGGTGGTCAAGTAAATAAGCTATCAATATTGTTTAAATTCTTTATGGCGAAGACTGTATTCACAAATATTTGGGTAATTAAAATAAATTTTTTAAAGGAAGATAACTGTAAATAATAAATTGTATAGTATTAATGTAAAAAAGTATAGACACATGCACACATGGTTGGAAATTTTTTCCTGGAAGTTTCTATATAAGAAACTATTGGCAGCAATTATATCTAGAGAGAAGAGAGGAGGGGGTATAGGGAGTGGAGGAGACGAATTTTTCATTTATACTCTTTTGTACCATTTGAGTTCTTAAAAATATGCATGTTATTTTCATAATAATATCAAAAGAAGAAAAACCAATTTCCTGTATGCATTCATAATAAATTCTAATAAACTCTGAATGCCCAATTTGTAATCACAGGAAACCCAGTTCTGGTGACACAAGCCCTTCATTCAAATAGTTTTAGAATTTATGCAGTTTATGATGTGAAGTAACCCTGAAAATTCAGAATGGGAAAAATGTTCTGGATTTCAGAGTCTGAACACACAGTTAAACATCCTTACCTTTGTCTTGAGGTGCAGTAAATGATCTGCATTTTTAGAGAGTGGAAGGGTATCCCCGTTTTTGCCTAAAACAAGAAAGTTCCCTTAGTTTTTTCTTATCAAAGAAAGATTATTTGCACATTTTTTTCTTCTAAAAAGTCACGCCTTGGTAGAATGGATCACTACCGTGGGAAATCAGAAAAATGGCTTTACTTAGAAAGCTCATAATTTTTGAGGGGGTATATGAAGAAGAAAGCAATGAGTTCTCCCTTCACTTCTGTCCTACGATACATCATGAATTCTCTGAAGCTCTACCCCACAGCCAGGCATGCAGGTGGATGGAAATAGAGTTTGCATGGCCTCAGTTTTATTCCACTACAAACGAGAGGATACAAACATTTCCTTAACAGGTCACATAAAATGCCACTAGGCTGTCATTCAGTAAGATCCATGTGACCACCTTTCTCATATAGGATCATCACTCCCCATCATTAAATCTTGTCACTTTTCAACAACCTGTTTGCACCTCAGCCAACCTAGGGCAAACTATGATTCTTCAACCCTCACTTCAACTACATCCTGCAGGACACCACATAGAATCGTAAACTTTTACAAGATGATGCAGCATCCTGCTGAAGATCCTAACACTCTAAAGAACTTGTTTTATCTAGTGGGTGGGAAAACCATAAGTTACAATGGACACAGAAAAATCTACTTCAATTTTTCTGTAAGCAGAACTTTAACTGCAATTCTGACTTGGGGCTTCTCTCTCCAGTCTTCTGATTGGGAAAAAACTTTCTCCCACATTACCTGTTGCAACTGTCGATCCCAATCGCCAAAGTTCCAAGTGATGAGCAAACTGGAAGAGGAGAAGCTGCCTTTTCTTGGAACAAGAAATGAGACGTCGCTGTATCCAAGAATGAAAAGTTGAAAATAAGCCAGTGTCACCTATTGCCTCAGTACCAGATACACCAGCAACATCTTAGTACATTTTTTCCTGTTGAAATCTAGTTCTTTGATAAATATCTCCTAAGTACTACTATATGCCAAGCACAATGCTAGGATCTAAGAACACAATGGTAAATAAAAACATAGCTACTGCTCTCAAGACGCATCCAGTCTAAAGGGTGACACGGAATCAAATATCAATTACACTTCAGTATGCCAAGAATTTTAATATGGCAAAACATTATATGTAATGAAAAAAAGCAGAAAGGACATCTAGCTTTTTGGGGTCAAGACAGAAGCTCAGATGAGGTTCACTAGTAAAGACTAATCAGGCAAAGAAGACAGAGCAGGATGTTTCAAGGAGAGAAATGGCATGTGAAATAGCTCAAAGGTCAAAGAGCATTCGAGGCAATAAAAAAGTCTTTCAGAACGGCTAGCCTGGGTGGGGTGCCGCAAGTGTGTGAAAGGAGAGGGGAGAGAAGCAGCTGAAGGGCCAGGGATAGAATGAGACAGGCTCTACAAGCCACATGAAGGAAACAGTGTATGTTGCAGGCAACAGGGATAACCAGAGGCTTTGAAGCATGGAGTGATGAACAAAGCTGCCTTTTTTTTTTTTTTTTTTTTTGAGACAGGGTCTTGCTCTGTCTCTATTGCCCTGGGTAGAGTAAAATGGCATCATCAAAGTTCCCTGCAACCTCAAACTCCTGGGCTCAAGCAATCTTCCTGCCTCAGCCTCGTGAGTAGCTGGGACTATAGGCGTGCACCACCACCATGCCCAGCCCCAAAGTCGCTTTTTAAACAGATCAATAGAGAATAGGCTACAATGACACAAATGGAAATAAAATAAAAGAAGATCAGTAAGAAGCTACTGTAAAGGAATTCAGACGAGAAAAGACACTGATCCAACTGGGACAACAAAGCCAGGCACAGTGGTGCACGCCTATAGTCTCAGCTACTTGGGAGGCTGAGGTGGAGGATGCCTTGAGCCCAGGAGTTCGAGAGCAGCCTGGGCAATACAATGAGATCCCATCTCAAAAAGCAACAGCCAGGCATGGTGGCTCATGCCTGTAATCCTAGCACTTTGGAAGGCTGAGGTGAGAGAATTGCTTGAGGCCAGGAGTTCAAGACCAGCCTGAGCAACACAGCATCTCATCTCTACAAATAAAAATAAATAAAAATTTTAAAAAATTAGCTGGGCTTGGTGCCATGCACCTGTAATGCCAGCTACTCAGGAGGCTGAGGCAGGAGGATTGCTTGAGCCCAGCAGTTTGTGGGTGCAGTGAGCTATGATGATGCCACTGCACTCTAGCCTGGGCAACAGGGTGAGACCCTGTCTTAGGAGCAAAAGAAACAAAAACAACAAAACAAAATAAAACAAAGACAATGGCAGTACAGACAGAAAAATTACCCAATTCCAGAGATGAGGGCTATGTCCAACCTTATCAAAGTATATACATTAAATATGTACAGTTTTTATATATCAAATATAACTCAATAAAGCTGTTGAAATATATGTATGTGTATAAATATATATGAGATAATGAGGAGGCAGGCTCAGTAAGGTTTACTGGTTGAATGGAATATGAAGTAGGTGTAGGGGACAAGGTTTACTACCTTGGCAAGATGGTACCACTTACTTAGAATGGAACACTGGAACCCTGGATTTTCCTGCTCCCACCCAGAATCACAGAACTCACCCTTAAAAACAAACAAACTTCCCATAAAGCACAACTATGTGGAAAAGGGAATGATTTCCCCAGAGAATGAACTTAGGATGCTGCTGCAGATCTCATGCCCCCAGAAATGTCTCTGCAAGAGGCTTGCCTTGGAAACAGAAGGAAGAAGGTGGCTACGGAAAGTCTCACAAATTTGCCCAGGAAGTGTGAGCTGTGTTCACAGTCTCGTGGGACAGAGGGATGGGGAATGGGAGATGAGGGGTTGGCGGGTCGGGGGGGGGGGGAGGTGATACTTACATGGGGAAAGGTGATTTTTCGGAGAGCAGCATCATAATTCTTTACTTCTACCTTCTCCATGAGAGGACGAATGACTAGATGGGTATCGGTGCCTAGGGCACGGGGAAGGGGAGAAGGCATGCAGAATTACAAGTCCTGCATGAAAATAACCAGGGATGGACAGAGCAGAGGGGCAGCCTCACCGGAAGTGGAACCAACCTCCAGATATCAGAGCTGTCGGGCTGTGGGCCACAGCGCGCACGTCGTGAGTGTGATGCTGGAACGGTTTTGTCCGCACCCACTGCTTCTCGTTGCTGTTAGAAGTCACAGGGACCAGCTGAAAATGGAATATTGTCCCCTCGGCTGTGCCCACCACGAAACTGTCTTCTTGCTGAGGAATTAAATCATAAGGGAGGTACATGTGATCAAAACAGGGTCCAGCTGGAAAAATATTCCCTGGGCTTTTCTGTCTGGGCAGCTTACGGGAAAACCTATGCCCAGGATTAGAAAAGAGGTGACAGGGGTCTTTTCCCTCCACAAGCTAACAATTCCATCAGCCAAGCAAGTTCAGATATAGATGACAAGGCGCCCTCTACTGACAAAATTATTAATAACAATACATAACTCCCACTGTTAAACTTCATATATACAAACTAGACCTCATTAGAATAGCAAACAAAGAGATAAAATACTAGGAATAAACTTAAAAAGAAATGTACTAGACCCACCTGAGAAAAAATTTAAACCCTCCTAAAGAATATAAGAAATGACATAATCAAAGAAACCCACACCACGTTATTTAACAGGAATATTTAACATGACAAAGATATTATCACTAAGGAAATGTGTGTTTTACACAAATCCAATAAAAATGCTGATAGTCTTTTATTTGGAACTAGGAAAGGTGTTTCTTGAATTCATATAGAAAAATAAAGAAAACAAAACAAACCCAAACCCACAACACAAACAAAAAACCCCCAACAAGAATAGTAATGAAGGTATTGAAAGCAGGAACTCAAACAGATACGGAGTGAGCATCCCTGATCTGAAACCCAAAATGCGCCAAAATCTGAAACTTTCTGAGCCCCAACATGACACCTCGAGTGGAAAATTCCACAGTGGACCACACAGTCAAAAATTTTGTTTCAAAATTAATAAAACATCCCATAAAATTACATTCAAGCTATGTGTATAGGGTGTATACGAAACCTAAGTGAATTTCACGTTTAGACTTGGGTCCAATCCCCAAGACATCTCATTACGTACACGCAAATATTCCAAAACTGGAAAAAAATCCAAAATCTGAAATACTTATGGTCCCAAGCATTTCAGATAAGGGACATTCAACTGTACTTGTACATCAATGTACAAATACAGTCTTTTCATTGTCTTGGAGCTATTTAACAACTGCTGTAGCATTATTCACAACAGCCAAAAGATGGAAATAACCCAAATGTCCACCAACAGACAAACGGATAAGCAAAACGTGGTGTATACACACATACAGGAATATCATTCAGCCTTTAAAAGAAATGAAATTCTGACAACATGTATGAACCTTGAAAACACTATGCTAAGTAAAATAAGCTAAATACAAAAAGGCAAATACTATATGACTCCACTTATATGAGATATCTAGCATAGGCAAATTCACAAGGACAGAAAGTAGAACAGAGGTTACCAGGGCCTGGGGAAGGGAGAAATAAGGAATTATGGTTTAATGGGTACAGAGTTTTTGTTTGGGGTGATGAAAAAATTTGGAAAGGGGATGGTGGTGGTTGCACAGCAGTGTGAATGTACTTAATGCCACTAAATAGTACATTTAACAATGGCTAAATAAATTTTATTATGTATACTTTAAGAAAATAAAAAATATTTTTTAAAGAAAAGTATTTACTTTATTTAAAGTATTATGAATATGGGGTGGGGGGTGAGGGAGAGATCTTTTGATCTCTGGTAGTCAAAAGACCAAAATTTGGAAAATCTTGAGCTAATTTATTGTCATTTATTTATTTATCTTATGTTGATCTGAAATCCACATGTTGTCTTTTTTTTTTTAAACAGGCAAAGAGAGGGAGGGCCAAGGAGGGGAAGTAAGTAGCCTGACCGATATAAAAAGACTCAGGTTACCTGGTTTCCAGACTAAAGGCACTCTCTCACCAGTATGTTGAGCACTGTGATTTCTAACGCTAGTTTTAAAGGTCTCAGAGTGTTTACAATTTTTTAAAAATTCCCCTATATTCTCAAAACTATTTTCATTTTAACTCTAGTTTTTATAAATGCACATAACTTTGAGTACGGGGAAAAAATTAGGCCTGGCACGGTGGCACACGCCTGTAATCCTAGCACTTTGGGAGGCCAACGTGGGAGGATTGCTTGAGGCCAGGAGTTCTCAAGACCAGCCAGAGCAACAGCGAGACCCCATCTCTATTAAAAAATAGAAAAATTAGCTGGGCACGGCAGGAACTTGGGAGGCCGAGGCAGGAGGATTGCTCGAGTTGAGCAATTGCTGCAACAGTGAGCTATGATGACTCCGTCACACTCTAGCCTGGGAGACAGAATAAAACCCTGTCCCCAAAAAATAAACAAATTATAGGGTTTTTGATAGGGTAGTGAAAAAAATTCAGCAACCTGGACGAGCAGTTAACCAACCAAACAATGAAAACACTAGGTCAACTAGTCGAGAGAGATGAGAAGTGTGAACGTGGTTGAGCATGTAGCTGCCAACTGACTACACACTTACTGTGGACTAGGAACTTTATATATGCCATATCATCTCTAATCCTTCAATAAGTTACAAGTAAATATAATTTGCCCTACCAGGAAAAATTGAGAGAGACTTTGAAACGAGCAAAGAAAAAAAAAAAAAAGGTGTCCTTGCCTAGTGAGCCTTTTGATTGTCTTGGAGCTATGTGATTAATATAACTGTTGCACAAGTTATAGAAAATTTAGAGGATGCAAAAGATTCTTTTCCACAGAAATCCATAGAATTTTGCCTGGTAGAAAGCAACTGATTATTGCCCTATGGACACAGAGTTTTGCAACAATGTGTAAACTCATTTCAGCACTCCTGATGGCCTTACATAAGCACGTTCTTTGAATTCTCTTTTGAACTGCCTGAAATATCTTACTGGTTCCCTCATTAATGAATTATAGAAGATCTCTGAGACATTTTCATTTATGTTTGTATGAGTCAGCTTTTTAACTTTCTTTCCCCTAATCATCATTTAATAGCCCTTTTCACAGATAAGGAAACTGGAGCTACACAGGTTTAGAAACATGACAAAGACATAAACCCATCTGCTTCCAAAGCCTGTGCTCTGGGCACACCACACTGCCCCAACCTTGTGCCAGCTCTCTTGAGGTCACCTGCAGGTACATGATGGTGGAGAAGAAAGGTAACCGTATCTGAAGGACAGCACATAAGGCGGCCCTGACCAGCCTGTCCCTCAACTCTAAAGATTCTATTTGAAAACCATTAGCCCAAGATGAAAGTGGAGATACAAAGAAGCTTAGGAACTCACTCTCCCCCACCTCCAACTGTTAGGTTCATTTAATTTACAAGAAATAAAAAAAAATAAAAAAAAAAAAAGGCAGTTTGTTTAAAGTCCCACCCACAGAGAGGGATTTGGAAGACCTCTATAGGTGTGATCATAAAAAAATTGAAAAGGAAACAAAAGAAAAGGGCTATCTTAGGACATAGCAGGAAGGAAACAAAGGAAAAATCAAACCTGGAAGTGGGGTGGGGAGTTTCCCAAATTAATCAAAGAGTAACCATTTTACACAAAGAAAAAAAATTATCTCTTTCATTTTACCTTTCAAATTACCTCTAAATGAAAGCAAATATTTCCTACAACTCCCTGCAGGAATCTGTACTCACCTCCTAGATGAAGGTGAAAGACATCTAAGAAGATCAAAGGATCGAGTATTTGCCACAATTCACTCTTTAGCCCATGAAAATCCATTAAAAATAAATCTAAAAAATAATCAGCTGTTCTGGCAAGAGAATATAATGGAGAAAAGCCTTGAAATTAGAATCAGCTTCAAAAAAGATGTGAAAATGATAATGACAACAGCACACTCTCTCTGGGCCAGACAACACTTAACACTTGACATGCGCTATCCATTAAATCCTGCCCCAAACTCTATAAGTTCTGTATTTTTTTTTTTTTTTAAAGAAGAGGAAACTGAGGCTTAGAAATAAGTAACTTAAGCAAGCAAGACATGCAGCTAAGTGGTACCACTGGGACTGAAACCCAAGCCTGCCTAATTCCACAATCTGTGATAAGCACTTCTGACGGCTGGTATTTATACAACTGTATTTTTCAATTAAAAAAAAAAATAAGTACCATAATTCATTGATTCTGAGGCAAACATTTTCCCATGTTTTAACATCTCCGAAATCAGGATATCTTAAAGTGTCTGTCAGTCTGCGTGTGTGGCATCTGCAGATAAACAGCCACCATCGACACTTGCAGAATGGCTGTCAAAAGCCTAAAGAGAACGTGGGTAGGAGAGTACTGCGGAGCTTCACACTACCACACTACCGATGGCATGGAGGCAATGTGTGGGAAAACAAGGACCTTGAGGACTGAGTTGAAAAGTGACTCAGAGAGTCCAATTCTGAACGTAACGAAGTTTTAGGACTATATTCGTCAGTATATTTTGCTTGTATTTTCCTTTTTGTATACGCACAAGAGTGGCATGACAAAATTTCAGTCTCAAAGTACTCTTTCAATAAGTAGAATACAAATTCTACGTTTAAAAAAAACATTGTCAGGCTGGGCGCGTGGCTCACATCTGTAATCCTAGCACTCTCGGAGGCTGAGGTGGGAGAGGACTGCTTGAGGCCAGGAGTTCAAGATGAGCCTGAGCAAGCAAGACCCTGTCTCCACAAAAAAAAAAAAAAAAGAAAAATTAGCTGGGCGTGGTGGCGGGCACCTGTAGTCCCAGCTACTTGGGAGGCTGAGGCAGGGGGATCGCTTGAGCCCAGGAGTTTGAGGCTGCAGAGAGCTATGATCACACCACTGCACTCTAGCCTGGGGGACAGAGCAAGACTCTGTCGCAAAACAAAACCAAACCAGTCAGTTCACATGTTTACAAAATATAAATTTTATATTTAAAAAAGCACAGTGTCATAATTCAATTGGCAGTGTTTTTTCTTTCCCATGATGACAAAATAATGTCATGTCTTACAATTATTTGTTTCTAAGATTCAATGCAATACAGTAATGTAGGGACATTGTAGGAAAAAAATCAAACAGCATAAAATGGTACACAGTACAAATTAAGCCTGAACTCCCAAATTCCTTCTCTGGAAATTATCATCATTAGCAATTCTATCTTTTCAAAGATATTCTACAGAAAGAAATTATCTGGCCAAAAATATATATAGAAAAAATTAGCTGGGCATAGTGGCACATGCCTGTAGTCCCAGCTACTCGGGAGGCTGAGGCAGGAGGATTGCTTGAGCCCAGGAGTTTGAGGTTGCTGTGAGCTAGGTTGATGCCACAGCACTCACCCTAGCCCAGGCAACAGAGTGAGACTCTGTCTCAAAAAAAAAAAAAAAAAAAAAAAAAAAAATTCTATGTATATACCAGCAAAACTGTTTCTATGAATCTGCCCCTCCTTTTCTTATACACTATCATGTGCTATATTAATACACTATAATACTCTTTTACTTTTTCCCCTTAACAATATATCCCAGAAATTGTTCCATAGCAGTAAACATACATCTTCCATGTTCTTTGAAGCAGCTGCATACATAATATTTCAGGAGGTACACTTTATTAACTAATTAACTAAGTCTTACGTATAATTACACCTGCTTTGGATTAAAACTCCTTTAAAGAGGAATTTCTCCCACTCAGTTCAACTTAGATCACTATATGTGACATCTAAACATTTTTACAGGGCTTTAACATACATCAAATTGTTCTCACAGAAAATCTGTGAAATGGGGTAGAAATACTTACAGGCAAGAAAAGCAGGCATGAATGAACTCTGTACTAGAAAATTAATGTCCACACTTAGGATGGCACATAATTCTCAAACTATGTAGGTAAAGAATAAAGGATCTAGTTAACAAATCTCAATGTCACTTTCCATGGCTCACGGCTAAAATACCCAAAGGTTTCTGAATTAGAATTCATGCTACCAAAAGGAAAGAGGCATACTTGTTCAACACAAAGCTACCTGAGGCTTTTTCAAACAGGAGAGAAGGAACATTTCCAAAATCACTATAAAGTTATCCTCTAATCTCCCAAGATAGATAGGAAGCAGAAGAACAGTTGTACAGAGAGGGAAACGGGGCTTTTCAAGATTCTTCTAGGCTACTTATCTACAATCAGACTGGATGAACTCTGGGTGAGGAGTATCTGAAGAAAATCTCTCTGCTAACTAGTCTTTTAGAGAATCCTGTATTCTCTAACCAGTTGGTAGATACCATAGAAATGACATGGGTTTCAGATGCATTTTCCTAAACTCATCTTCCTCCAGTATAATGTCACGATGTGACATATAAATATTTTTACAGGGCATGTCACTAACCCTGCTTTCTCTACTCACCACCCAGCTGTACACTGACCACTGAAAACAGGGACTGTACTCACATCGGCTACGGCAATGGACTGCACATCAGCATTTGCGATGAGGTGGCTCTTCACCAGCGTCCCCGTAGCTGAGTCCCAGAACTGCACTTTCCCAGCAGAGTCCACACTTATGACGGTGCCATCGGACAAGAAGGCAACACCCCACACGATACACTTCCGCTTAGACACACCCATATACTGCCTATCCACAATCATCTTATGAATAGTGCTCCCTGAAAAATAAGAAAAACACACATTTGGATGGTACCCATTTCTCCTTTAGTCTCTTAAACATTGCCTGTGGTGTGCATGATATGGTAAGTTAGCTGACTGAACACAGCCAGCCAGTAAAAAGGTAGTTCTGGTGAACTCAGATCTCCAAAATGGTTACCTGAATAAAAATGGAGGTAGAGCTGGGCACACCTGTAATCCTAGCACTCTGGGAGGCTGAGGCAGGAGGATTACTTGAGCCCAGGAGTTTGAGGTTGCAGTGAGCTATGATCACACCACTGCACTCTACTCAGGGCAAAAGAGTGAGGCTCTGTCTCAAAAAAAAAAAAAAAAAAAGTGGAAGCGAGGTGACAGCAAGAGGGGGAAGTGGGGAGGAGGGACAGAGAGGGAGGGAGGAAGGGAGAGAAGGAGAGAACGAGAACAGACACCCCTTTGGGGGAGGTGAAATGGAAAGAGACATTTGGGACATTCCCTTAAAGCTGGCCAACCACACATACACACTACACTCTGCTCTTTCCCAAAACCCCACAGGAAAGGGAGAGAAGACCATAGTGACAAAATTTTGGGAACTGGAAAGCTGACATGAAGTGGTAACTGACTCAGCAGAGCCCTAAAAACTAAGTCCCAAGTCAGCAGTGAAGAAAGCCAAGAAGCCACCTGATTTATACTATGGAATCCTCAGATGACTCAGGAATTGGGGACACCAGATACTCTAGCAAGAAAGGGAAAAGTGGGGCTTCAAAGGAGGGATCAGTTGAAAATAAGTTTAAGAAACCGTTAGACCCCTCAGATGCCCACACCCTAAGAAACTGGGCAGCTCCCCAAAACCCGTCTCCACAGAAGGCTGGGACTTACTCTCTGAGTAGGGCAACCGGGCACAACCGAGGGTGGGAATGTGATATGAATAAGAGAATTAAGTGCAACTTTCTAACTGAATGCTGAGAACACCAGTTTTCTTTTCCTTAGAATGCTGATAGCCAAGCTTATACTCACCAAGCAGGGAAATGAAAAAGCCTTTTGAGGGTACATAACTGGCAAAGAGAAAAGATCTAAATACCCTGGCTTCAGAGGTTCCCCAGATATGCAGTCTAGCCAGATCATTCTTCAGCGACACCCAAGCTCAATAAGCTCCACTGAGGGAGTCATGAGTGATCACCAGACATGTGAGGAAAGCCTTTAACAGGAAAGGCAGAGGCCAAGCAGTCGAACAGAAACAAATCAATGAGTAACAGGGAGGAAAGAGGCAGGGTGAGGAACGCTTGAAAAATATTGGTTGCCTCAGAAAGAGAAGAAGAGTTTGTGTAAAATGAAACAAAAGATAATGCTATAAAAAAGAATATTCAGGAAACAACAACAAAAATAACCTCTGGAAATGTCAGAATGAAAAACTCAATAGAAGCAAAAGCTGAAAGGTAAACATGCAGACTCTTCCAGAGGCATAGTAAAAAGCAAAAGAGACAAAATATGAGAGTGAAAAAAGGAAAGAAAATTAGAAGAGCCAACATCCAAGTAATAAAATTCCAGAAAGAGAAAATGGAGAGAAACTTATCTACAAAATAATTATAAGAACTTGCCTTAGAACTGGAGGATGTGAGTGTTAGATGAAAAGAATCTACCAGGTGTTCGGAACAATTGATCCACAAACCAAGAAACACAATTACTAAATTTGAGAACAGTAAGGATAAAGGGAACATCCCAAAAGTTCCCAGAAAAAAACAAAAAACCAAAAATCAAAAACCCCAGGTCCTATACAAAGAATTGACTCTAAGGGAAATTAATTCCCAACCTAGAATTCTTTCTCGTGCACTCTTTCTGAGAATCCACCAAAGGAATAAACTAATAAAACGAATAACAGAAATGAGAAATCCAACAGAGAAGCAAAGGAGGATCCCAGAATGACTGAAAAATCAACGTTTCAGATCACACAGTAGTGCAGCAGCCCAGAGTGGCTAAGCTAGATGGGAGCAGAACAGAAGGCTGACTAGATGGGAGAGACTGACTCAAGAAGATAAAAGTGGCAGAAAGAAAACCAGATGGATTCGAACCTTATTTATACAACTGGAAGAATTTGGGGATAAATCAGTGAGACAGAGAGAGACAGACATAGAGACAGTTTTAAAGGGTAAGTCTAGGCCGGGGGCGGTGGGGGGGGGGGGGGGCGGCCGGTGGCTCACACCTATAATCCTAGCACTCTGGGAGGCCGAGGCAGGAGGATTGCTTGTGGTCAGGAGTTCGAAACCAGCCTGAGTAAGAGCAAGACCCTGTCTCTACTAAAAATAGAAAAATTAGCCAGGCGTCGTGGCGTGTGCCTGTAGTCCCAGCTACTCGGGAGGCTGAGGCAGGAGGATCGCTTGAGCCCAGGAGTTTGAGGTTGCTATGAGCTAGGCTGACGCCACGGCACTCTACTCAGGGCAACAGAGTGAGACTCTGCCTCAAAAAAAAAAAACAAACAAAAACAAAAAACAGTAAGTCTACGGGAAAGAAAAGGCAATTTACTATGTGAGTAGTATTTATACAATCTTAATAATAAAAACATTGACTAGTTACAACATAACCATACTGCGAGGATCAGGAGAAAGCGTGAATAAGAAAGTTAAGTGACAGAAGTTAGTAAATAACGGTCTGAAGCTGAAAAATCAAAATGTACAATTATAACCATGCTAGGTACTATATAGAGTTAAATACCAAAAGAATCAGCTAAGAATCACAAAAGGCTGTCTTTGAGGAGCGGGGGAAGGGACAGAGGGAATCCTGCTTTTCTGTAATAAGCCTTAAGGAATTCTTTCTCTTTGACTATGTGCATATGTAACAAATAAAATAAAAATTAAATTAAAAAAAGGAGGGACGTGTCAGATTCCTCAAACTCCTTACCTCTGTATCTTAGATGGGAGTAAAGACATGTCCACCTAACAAGTTGAGATGAACTTCACCAATGAAGGATTTTATTAGCCAATTTTCCAGGCTAAGAACAGAAAAAGTCATGGTTCTCTATTTTTCTGATCTCTTATCTCACCAATTATGTTACCAAGATATTATGTTCCTCAGTGAAAGAAGCTCATTTTTATCAAGGACTAGGATATATAAATAGCTATTCTACTGATCATTCATAGTAAACATAGTACTGGTCGAGCGCAAATTTTATTGTGAATTCTTATCATGAGGAAAAATACCACATCCCAGGGAAGAACCAAAATTCCCCTAAAAGCAGCAGTAGCAATCCAAGAAAGAAGTGAAATTCATCGCAGACATCTCAGAAGGTTAATGAGAGATCAGGCCCTATGGGTCACTGAAAGCATGACAAGGGCTCAAGCTTTTGAAAACCCAGAAATGAGAATCTGACAAACAAGACCCACACCCCAAATGAACTGAGAAAAACAGTCACCTGATTTGACATCAAACACACTAATGTAGTCTATGGAGCCAGCTGCAATGTGGGTACCAGAGGGATGCCAGCTGAGACTCAGGATGCGACCTTGGGGGTTGTACAACAAAAAAGAAAGTGACATACACATAAATATACAGCAAAGGGTAACTGAGCCGTCCTCCCACCAATTATCCTCAGGGCTAGTGTTCTACAGTCTGGGCTCTCTCACCTACTGACTCCTGTGATGCAATGTTTTTTAACAGATGATCAACTTTACCCTGAGATCCATAATGAAGCATTTGGTATTCACTTTCATAACATACAAATAGTTGAAGGGAATGTAAATAAATACAACCTTTTGAGGATGATCTGGCAGTAATCTAATCAAATTTAAATGTCTATATATTTTGGCCCAGTAATTGCACTGGGAATTGATCAAAGAAAAATACTTGCATGAATGCCCAAAAATATGTATATACAAATATTCACTGCAGCACTGGTTACAGCAGTAAAATCAAAATTATTATCAATAGGAATTAGAATTATGTAAATTATGGAACACCATAAAAGGGAATGCCATGCAGACTAGCAATGACACAGAAAGGTGTCTGGAATGGATCAAGTGAAGAAACAAGCTGAAAAACAAGGCACAAGAATTCCTCCGTTATTTGTTTACATGAATGTACAAAAAACCCCTAGAAGATTAGTTTCAAAATGTTGCCTATGGGGTAGAAAGAGATACTTATTTTCTATTTTTATCTCGTTGGCTACATGTATGAAAACTTAAAAGTATCATTATCACCTTTGTAATTAAAAAAGAATATGCAAAGGATACTAAAAACAAACAAGAATCCGATTAGCAAGGTATAAATATTATTCATGGACACAGGGAACACACAGGACAGTTACTATTCTCTAGAAGTGAGGTCAGAAAACTATGGCCCACAGGCCAAATAAGGCCTACTGCCTGTTTTTGTAAGTAGTTTCACTGAAGCACAGCCATGCCCGTTAGCTTAAGTATTGTCTTTGGTTGCTTTTGCACTACAGTGACAGAACCAGCAGACTGTGTGGCCTGAAAAGCCTAAATTAGTTACTGCCTGGTCCTTACAGAAACAGTCTGCCAACCCCTGCTCTGGAGGGTCAGTGCCAATTCAGTTCAGGTGGAGCCCAGGTACGGACAATTGTTTATAAAACTCCCCCACTCAATCGGAACACACCTAAAGGATTAAGAATCATAGCTCCTAATGATGAAATTCTAGTTTCAAGACTTTAGCTACACTTGTTAGAACTTCACAAAAATAAGTGATAACGAATTGACGTCCACAGAACACTAGCTTTCCTATTTTGGATTTTTGGTTTTGTGCATAATTACTTAACCAGACAGTCACAACTATCCTACACAATGGGCAAAGCCTGGGCTAGGGATGGCTTCTAGCACATACCCTGTACTCAGATAAAATTAGCATACAGTCAGAAATATTACCTGGACCCATGGGAAAAATCCCATCCCCAGAAATATAACTTCTTATTAAATACTGCCCCACCAAAAACAACCCTTACTTTTCTGCCGATCAAAATTTCTTTCAAACTGGATTTTGTCTGGGGTGATTTGAAATAGCTTCACAGATCCATCTTCACAGCCAACCTGTTAGTGAAAAAGAGATAGAAAACAGAGAAGGTAAACAATAAACATTTTATAAGACTAACAGGACTCAACACACACACACACACACACACACACACACGCACAAATACATTTCTCCCCTAAAGCTACCACTTGCCCTGAAAAGCGAAAATAGTTTGTGACAGGGAAAAAAGTACTGATATCAACAGTACTTTTGATATCATATCCTACCCAGAAAACAGGCAGATATTAGGAGTACCAATTAGTGGCCCAGTTCCTGCATATGACATGAATAGAAGCAGGATTTCACAGCACACCTCTCCCGGATATGGCCTAAATAGAAGACCTATTAACCTTATAACCTAATTGGCAACATCTTAAGATATTATACAAATTAGTGCAAATTTAAAAAGAATCACAGACACATCACAGAAAATTAAATCTCTGAAAGCACCCATTCTAATGGAAATTGTAGGGGGAAAAAGTCCCAGCCTGTGCTCAAAACGTTTTTTGAGAGACATTCTGCTGAAACAGTTTTAATATACTACTGTGCATGATGAATCTACAGAAGAATTTCATATGCCATATTTCTGAAATGAAATTTATCACAAAACAAAAAGAATATCAAAACAAAAAACAGTCTCTACATCTTCCAATTCCAAAGAACATAGTTTGGGCAATGCTGAACTGAACTAACCCTTTCATTTCCTATATGAAAGAAAGCCCAAACTAGCAGCAAAAAGGATATAAAAGGACAAGGGATTTTTAAATCTTCAATATCAATTCCAATCTTGTAGTTGAGGTTGCTACATGACATAACACAACTTTCTTTTTTTTTTTTTTTGAGACAGAGTCTCACTCTGTTGCCCAGGCTAGAATGAGTGCCGTGGCGTCAGCCTAGCTCACAGCAACCTCAAACTCCTGGGCTCAAGCGATCCTCCTGTCTCAGCCTCCCGAGTAGCTGGGACTACAGGCATGCACCACCATGCCCGGCTAATTTTTTCTATATATATTTTTAGCTGTCCATATAATTTCTTTCTATTTTTAGAGGTGGGGTCTCGCTCTTGCTGGTCTCGAACTCCTGAGCTCAAACGATCCGCCCACCTCGGCCTCCCAGAGAGCTAGGATTACAGGCGTGAGCCACCGCGCCCGGCCACAACTTTCTTCTATGAACACAGGGAAGGAAGTCTGAATGGGCACAGGAGAAATCTCAGTATGAATTACCAACAGTTGATTACTGACCAAAAGTTGAGAGCCACTGGGGCTGGCAGTCATGCTCCAAATAGGTCCTCCAAAGGCATCCACGGCATACTTGACGTTTAGCGCCTGTAAGTCATACTCGATAATCTCTCCATTGAGCCCGGCACTGAAGAGTCGCTGTCCTGCTGCCCAACACAGAGCTTCTGTAGCCCGAGATTCATGACCTGGGAAAAACTACAGAAACACCACAACTTCTCACCCTACCATGAATTCATCAGCTGCCAGTACTGAGGGTCACATGCAACACGGTGAAAATTACTTCCCCATAAATAACTAGTATACGATTTGGGGCTATCAGAACATCATGTCTACCGATATTTCCTTTCTTTCAGGCTCAAATTTTAGTTACTTTTATACAGGTTTTTTGTTTTGTTATTTTAAGGGACGAGGCCTTGCTCTGTTGCCCAGGCTGAAGTGCAGTGGCATGACCATAGCTCACTGTAGCCTCGAACTCCTGGGCTCAAGGGATCCTCCCACTTCAGCCTCCCAAGTAGCTGGGACTACAGGGACGTGTCACTATGTCTGGATAATTTTTTTCATTTTTTTTTTTTTTAGAGAGAGGGTCTACCTAGGTTGCCCAGGCTGGTCTCGAACTCCTGGCCTCAAGCTATCCTCCTGCCTTAGCCTCCTGAGTTGCTGGGATTTACCTGGTTTTGTTTCTTTTACCAGGACTAGTTCAGCAAAATCTTTACTGCTGAATAAAGTATATATTCAAGTTCAGTTTGATGTATCCAACTGTATTTGTTGCATCTAGTTTTCTAAAAATTAATGCAACTATCTTGATTGGGTGATGCTTTCACATGTATACAAACATGTCAAATGTTATTAATGTGTATACTTTAAATACATGGACCTTCCTATGCATTTTATGTGTAAATTTTCTGTGTAAAAATTTCCTAGCACTCAAAAAGTTTTCCTATCTATCAAGATATTTTATTCTTATACCTGCTTAACACAAAAGGGACTAAGTAGGTATCATTTTTCCTCTTTGAATGTGAAAAGACTGAGACATATACGAATTCAGTGGTTTCCCCAAATTACCAGTCAATGGTATGAGGAGAATGTAAGTCTCCTTATTCCTATCCCCTACCCTTTTCACCCTAACATACTAATTTTTTTCTTGCTCTGAGAGAAATTAACAGAGCTGAGCAATGTTAACTAGTAGGGAAGGGAACAGAGAGAAGGCAGACGATTAGACCAACTTAATTAACTGTTGAAGAATAAAGAAAAGAGATGAAGATAAGGTGAAGAATGGTTGACTTATTCATTCAACAAGTATTAACTCGGCAGTGGCTTTGGACTATGCACTTGCTAAACGGTGGGAATACAGGTATAAACATCACTGACATGGTTCTTGTTCTCATAAAATTTGAAGTTCAGCATGGAAGAAAGACATGGAACAAATACACAACTTATATAATTACAATTGTTATAAATGACAAACAGAAAAATCACAGGATGAAGCAGAGCATGTTTTTCATACTACAGAAGGTAACTTGTTTCTGGTAAGCAATGACCTGTGATTTTTAAACTCCTATTAGTTCTCCAGGGGCCAGCTCAGTAAGTCATCCCTTTCCAAGTTTACTAAACCCACATCTCAGGTGAGGTACTTCTCCACTAAGGTTCTATCCATGTACTAAGCTTTTTTTTTTTTTTTTTTTTTTGAGACAGAGTCTCACTCTGTTGCCGGGGCTAGAGTGCCGTGGTGTCAGCCTAGCTCACAGCGATCCTTCTGCCTCAGCCTCCCGAGTAGCTGGGACTACAGGCATGTGCCACCATGCCCAGCTAATTTTTTCTATACATTTTTAGTTGTCCAGATAATTTCTTTCTATTTTTAGTAGAGACAGGGTCTCGCTCTTGCTCAGGCTGGTCTCAAACTCCTGAGCGCAAACAATCCACCCTCCTAGGCCTTCCAGAGTGTTAGAATTACAGGCGTGAGCCACCTTGCCCAGCCCATGTGCTTAGCTTTATCATAAAATTTATTATACTGGCTGGAAACTGTATACTTACCTTTCTGCCACTGGTCTTTGAGTTCTGTGAAGGCAGGGCCTCTGACATTTGTTTTAATGCCCAGTATTTGCCACTTATTCATTTAGAAACATTGACAGCATGCCTAAATCCCAGATACCAGGCTGCAGGGCACTAAATTTGCTCATTTACCCATCTATGCATTTATATCACAGTGCCTAAGATGTATCAGGCAATCAATAATCGTGAATTGAATTAGATGTTGCACCTGAAGAAAATCAGTAATCAGTGGCAGGGGTAGAAGGTGGGGGGGGAGTGCTGCCTAAGAGCCCTCCATGTACACCAAAAGGATATTTTACCAAATTTAAAAATCTCTTTTCCTCCCAAATATAGGCACATATGTCTACATTCTCTCAGACAGATGCACTTAAGAATCCATCCTCCTGCCATGACATCATCAAAAAGTTTCTGATATTAAAATGTGTCATCATTTTTTCTGAATTGACAATGAAATGGATACTGATACTCCCAACAGGAAATGTCACCTTATGAAAGCTACAAAGGTTTTGAGACTGATAATATGGGTAGCAAATAGTCCCATCAATTTCCCTTCTTATTGTGACCAAATGATCCAGCAAACCTGTTTCCAAATGATTGGCAGTGAGATGCCACAATTCCTATGTAGGATCCTTCCAACCAACATTACACAGATCAAAACTCTGAGCTCTTCTCATCAGTCAGATGAGTGATCTCATATATGCTACAGAAGTTTGGCAGTACCAAACAACTCCATAGGGGGTGGGGAGTCATTTCATCACTTTGAATACAAAAGACATACAAGTTTCTGTAGAATTGAACTGAAGAAGAAATTCACATCAGAAACAGCACAAGAGGCTCCCAAAAGACTTACTTTTTCCTGAAAGTAGTTTGCTGACAAGTTATAAATTTCCACAGTCCCATCTGTTCGTGAAACAGCCAATCTGTTTGACTGGTTATTGTAAGCCACGCAGCGGATCCCTGATGGAACGTAATTAAAGAAACGTACTCGGTGGACCTTAAATTCTCCCATTCCTAGGGGGAAAGAAGAGTTTTACCGTTAAACGTCAGAAGTATGTCACATGCAGTATTCATTTCCTCATTATCACTGCTCTGGATGGAAGGCTCCAACTATTACCGCAGTGAAGTCCACTTCTAAATATCTAACTAATGATACACCATACAAAAATCTATCAATTTCCAGGAGCTCAGGATGGTTTGAACAGTAAGGAGGCTTCAGCAAAAAATCAAAAAGCGTCCTTCTCCGTAGCTCAAGAATTCCAATCGCAGGGGGCCTAGGAATCTGCATTTTAGCAAGCACCTCTTCCCTGCTCTACTGCATGCTAAGTTTGCAAATCACAGACCTAAACTACGGTTGTGACAGTGGGGCTGATGGGGCAGGCAGAACCGAACTCCTCCAGATGAGGAAGCAACAGGACTTGGTGGCTTACTCTGGCTGCCTGGTCTGGCGTCTGTCACCTACCCTACCGCTCTCCTCCCCACCCGCCAACACATGCTGGGCGAGGGTAGAGACCAGGTCAGGCTCACCCGCCCACTCATTCACCTTCAAGGTTAGGAAGCTGCGGGCGTTCGGCCTGACCTGGCCCGGCGCGGCCCCACTAAGAGGGCATACTGCAGCGCGCGCGAGGTCTTTGCCACCCCTTCCCTCTCCCGGGGTCTAAGGACTAGCCCCTACCTGGCCTCGGGACAAGGGGATGGATGAGCTCCGCGGGTCGCCGACTTTGGGGGTCCGCACACCTTCAGACACCCCTCCCTCACACACGCTTCCCATGCCCCTTCCCCAGTTCACCCGCGGCCCCACACTTACCTCTCCAGACGCCAGCCTCTCTCCGCCCCGGCCACACGTGCGCGCGCGCTCTCATGCTCTGCCCCGGAAGTGCTCCTGGCGCACGGCCGGAAGTGCGCAGGCAGTGCTCGCGGCGGCGGCGACGGCGGCGGGAGGTTCGGTTGTCGCCCGTTGGCCGCGCGGCGCCGCGTTCGGCGGCCGCCATTGCAGGTCAGGCCGCGGGCGGGGGGCTCGGGAGGCCGCGGGGAGCGAGGGGCGAGCCGAGGATGGGGGCGAGGGCGCGAGGGAGCGGGAAGCTAGGGAGCTGGGGCCGGGCGGGGCGCGCGGCTCGCGGAGAAGAATGGCGAGCGAGGGGCGGGGAGCGGTGGGGCGGGGGAGGGGCGGCCGGGAAGGGGGAAGGAGGTGGAGAGAGCGGCGCAGAGGTGGGGGCGAACCCATTGGGGGCCCCCGGGGTGGGAGGGCTGGGAATTGTGGGGGAAGGGAGCGGTGTGAAGACGGAAGGCGGAGGGAAGGAAGGGAGCGAGCGAGCGGGGCGGAGTGGGAGAAGGGCGGAAAGGGTGGCCGAGTTCGGGCGGAGGACGGAGAAGGGGGCGGCGCGGGCCGAAACCTCGAGGTACGTGTGGGAAGGGGCTCTTCCCCGGGTTGGGAGGGAGCCCAGCCCGCGAGGGTTGCGGGAGCGGAGTAGAACTGGAACCAACGAAGTAGCAGGAATAGTAGAAGGGGACTTTGGCGGGGGTGAGGGTGGGACTACGAGGTTTGTTCCAAAGAACGTTTTAAATCAAGGGGGGAAGGCTTCTGGAAGAGGTAATTTGGAGGGTGATTAGAGAGTGATTCCAGGTTCTTTTGTGGGTGAAGCCGAGAGTGAGTAGGGTGGGGTCCTGCAGGAGCGAAGTACTTAAGAACCGGGAACAATTTGGAGAATGAGGGTGGTAGGGAAAGGACATTTAATCTTTGGGAGGAGGGTGAATGGTTTGGAAGATCACTTCCGTAGGGGGTGTGGAGGAAGGGTAGTTTAAAGAATAGTTTCCTTGGGAGATAGGAGGCGGGGTTAAACAGCTTGTAATCTGGAGAGGGTTGGAGAAGAAGAGGGTAAGAGGATGGAGAAGTCCCAGAAAGTGGGCGGAACTAGAAATAGGAAGTGGCTCTAGCTGAAAGGGTGGGAGGGGGGCCAAGGGAGAGGGTGGAGAAGATGGGGGCCGGTGGGAGGAGAATTCCTTATAGAGGGAGACCCCAAGCTGGGCTAGAAAGGGAGGGGGTTTGGGGAAGATAGAGGGCCATAGCAACGAGAGGAAGAAAGGTTTAGATGGGGCTGCAGAGTAGCAGAAGATGGAGAAAACTGCAGTAATTCAGATCGACTGAAGCCATCTTTTCCACCCATTGTCTACAAATACCAGTAATTGATTCCCTCCGACTTGGGAATCCTAAAATGTGATGGGAAGTACCACGTGTATGCATAGCATCTACATACGTTTTTGAACACACTTCACTAATGAAAAGTTTGGAAGCATTCAGTTCCACTGACTCTCCATAAGCCCCTTTTTGGAGGGGAGCAAGGTTCTCATTTAGAAACAGAATTTTAGACTTAGTGACATAAGACTGTCAAGAGACAAGATCCCCTTTGAAACTAAGACCATCCCTTTCAGTCACAAAACCACAATAACACTGCAAATAAAAATAATCTGTATTCAGTTGCATATAAAATGTTCTGAGTTGTTTATTTGGTGGAAAGGCACATAGAGAAATAGTCATCATATTTAGAGAAATGACCTTCCAGAACTTAATCCCAGAAGCAGTTTGGTGAACCATGACTGCCATGTTTGAATTCTTCTCCCATTATGTAAACTTGATTTTATTCTGATGACTTGCTGCTTTAATAGGATGTTTTAGTCCACTATAAGCATTAAAATAATAGTGTGGTATTAAGACATTCCGTTGGAGGTATACTGAGAAAATGCCACGTTCCTCTGGGTAATCAATAGCTTGACCCTGAATTCTTACCATGTGTCAAATGCTATGCTGAAAGCTTTACATTCATTACTTCATTTTAGAACAACCTTTTGAGATAGCTGTTTTTATGCCTAACTTATCTGTAGGAAAACAAACTTACGAGGTTAAACTACCCACTGTCACACATAGCATAGGTGGGAGAATCCCACGGTCCAGGTCTGACCTGAGCGTTCACTGCATCCCTAAACAAAATATAGACCCTGGCACAAAACAAAAGCTCAATTAATGCCACCTGTTGGCCTAGAATCTTGTGGATGTATTTTGTGTCATGTATTTAATTTTTAAAAATAAAAAATCTTACACTTTAACATGGTTGTTAAGTAATTTCACCCCAATATAAAAAATAATGAATTTTTTAAATTAGGGATTGGTCAATTAAAGCCTTGATTTCTTTAAAGAAAAAAGAAAATAACAAAATGCAAGGAAAGGTTTTAATGAAAACAATTTATGAACTATTGTTTAGCTTTATTGAAGTTTCATTTTTTGTAGTGAGGTTAAAGCATTGAGTCAAAGCTCCTTGTTTTGTTACAAGCTATATGTTCTGTTTAACTGGATATGTATCACACTTCTGGCACTTTTTTTTTTTTTTTTTTTGGTAAACTGTTACCATTATAAGGATCATTGCTCACTCTGTTCTCCATAAGAGATCAGTAATCTTTTAGCAACTTAATTTTTAACAATTCAGAGACTATAGGATAAGATACTTAAATTTTGTTGAAGATTAAAATGAACCTATGACAAAGAATGTCCTCTATTCTAATAGCTTATTTTTTCTCACACCTAAGGAGCAGAGGTTTAGGATAAAGTGAATCCTGGAGGTGGCTTTGAGTAGATTTCTAAAAGTTTTTTAAAACCTTAGTATCATCAATTGGATATGATACAAAGTAAGCTTATTGTTTGTTTTTAACTGCCTACCACACGTGATAGCTACTTTGGTGGCATAAAATCTTAATAGATTACTTATGTGCCATATTATAAGAGATAATGTGAGAATGAGGCAGAGCACAGGGAAGTTCTCATACTGAAATGCTCTGTGACTGGGGGCTGTGTAAGAGAACTGCAAGAGAGGCCATATTGTGGAAGGATTAGGGTTCACATCCCAGCTCTACCACTTAACTAGTTGTGTGACCAGTTACTTAACGTTTAACCTCTAAGCCTGTTTCCTCATCTGTGAAATGAGTGAGAAGACCATGCCTACATACATCATAGGGTGGTTGTCAGGATATAGTGAGAGAATCCAGATAAGTATTCAGAAGAGGTTAGCTCTGAGAAATGAAGCTTTTTGTATTGTAAAGTTAAGGCTCCCTGGACTTGTCTTAAGAAATCAAGTGGTGCTTTGATTTGTCAGGTTCTTTGTAATGATTGTAACAGTTATTAACTTCAAAGTAGAGAGAAGCCAAATGACAGTTCAATAAAGTATATCCCCAGTTGGTCCGATTCCAGCCAAAGCTTTTTGGGTTTTGTTAGGGTTCCCCTTATGGGTCTGGATTGGTTCTTTGAACACTGGTTCCTTTGCTGCTCTATGATTTGTTCAGGGGCCTTGAAATCATCTATACCACTGTCCTGAGAAGCAACTGTCTTGACTTAACTTGGGTCCCCCAAACCAATCCCAGGGCTTAAGACTAGGGATGATCTGGGTAAGCCTAGATAAGTAACATTTCTGGGAAATTACAAGCCAAAAAAAGAAAGGCTTTTTTTTTTTTTTTTGAAAAATGGGAGTTAAAATGTATGAAGTACTTTAAAAAAAAAAGTTTACAGATTTCAAGTCATTTGACTAATTATATAATGTAAAATTGTTTAGTACATTTAGCTGTGTAAAGGCCCAGAAAGATGGGCCTTTTCCTCCCCCTTATGAGATTAGGGATGGGGGACATAATAATTTATTGCAGGGGAAAAAAGTTTGGTTTTCTTACCCCTTCCCATCTCTCCAAGGATACATACTAGTTGTAGCCTATGAGACTGGTACCACTCTAAAATATAATGAATTTAACCTTTTTGAAAAGCTACATCACAGAAGGTTCTCCCTTGCTCTACAGTTATATTGTCAACCTGGTATTGTTCCTAACTAAAGACATGTTAGTCCCAGCCAAATCTGGGATTGAACTTGGCTCTTAAGAGAGTTGCTAGGAGAGCTCTTCCACTGACTTCCTTTTGGTTTTGTGATTTGATGTATAGTGTATTTATCAAACTGCCTTTAAATGTTGCTCTTTTTTTTTTTTTTTTTTTTTTTGAGACAGAGTCTCACTCTGTTGCCCAGGCTAGAGTGAGTGCCGTGGCATCAGCCTAGCTCACAGCAACCTCAAACTCCTGGGCTCAAGCGATCCTCCTGTCTCAGCCTCCCGAGTAGCTGGGACTACAGGCATGCGCCACCATGCCCGGCTAATTTTTTCTATATATATTTTTAGCTGTCCATATAATTTCTTTCTATTTTTAGTAGAGATGGGGTCTCGCTCTTGCTCAGGCTGGTCTCGAACTCCTGAGCTCAAACGATCCGCCCACCTCGGCCTCCCAGAGTGCTAGGATTACAGGCGTGAGCCACCGCGCCCGGCCTAAATGTTGCTCTTGATAGAGCTGCAGTTTGTTTCTAAAGCCAGTGTTAGAACAAACAACTAGAAATTGCTTTAGCCATCTTGTAGTGTTGTTGGAATGAGTTGAAACTGAAGACTTAGAAATCTTTTTCTTATACAGAGAATTTTCATTGTAATGTTACTATATTTTTTATGACTTGTGTTATACTTTTCCTCCACTTCTATGTTTTCCTGCTCTTTCTGCCTACTCTCAAGGGGATGGGGACAGATTGGGCTGCATGTTCTCATATGCTTTTTAATCAACTCCACATCAGTGGAAATACACATTCCCTGCAACCTCCATCACGTGTGTCCTCAGTGAAGGATCCAGGTGTCCCTACCTACCCTGGCCCTAAGAACAGTTGTTTAGAGTAGAAATCTCAAGGAGCAAGAAAAGGAATAATGGAATTCAGGTATTATAGGGCATTATAAAGTGTTAACATAGAATTTTTTTATTTTAAGACAGAGTCTTGCTCTGTTGCCCAGGCTAGAGTGCAGTGGCATGATCATAGCGCACTGTAACCTTGATCTGGGCTCAAGTGATAGTCCTGTCTTAGCCTCCTCCCAAGTAGCTATGACTATAGGTGTGCACCACCACACCTGGCTAATTTTTCTTATTTTTTTGTAGAGATGGGTCTTGCTATGTTATCCAGGCTGGTCTTAAACTCCTGGCATCAAGCCATCTTCCCACCTCAGCCTCCCAAAGTGCTGGAATTACAGGCATGAGCCACTATGCCTGGGCTAAAGTAGAATTTTTAAATTCACCAAAGGGATGCCCTCCCCTACAATTCTTACTATCTGGTAAATACACCCTCATGTACATAAATTACATAAATGTAGCTAGATCAGACCACCTAGGGGTGGGGAACCTGCGGTCTTAAGGCCACATGGGGTCTTCTAGGTCCTTAAGTGCGGCCTTTTGACTGAATCTAAATTTTACAGAACAAATCCTTTTATTAAAAGGGATGCCGAAGAGAAAGATGAAGCTTTTCTTGCCTCCTCCAGTGCTTAAAAAAGAACAATCTTGAAATCAGAAGGCCACAGGTTCCCCACCCCTCTGGGTTTGAGCTTCATTTGTAGATAGGTTTACAGCATCCCAAAAAGTCTAGCACAAGACAAGTTTTTACCAGCCTGACAGGTATAGAGCAGGATGGTGAGGCTGTAGGCCACAGAATTCTTACTTTCAGGAGCATGGCTAGATGTCTGCCAGTATCAATAGGCAGGCAGGGTTTCCTGCATCCATGTGTAAAGGTGTGTGTGGTCATTGAAGCCAGCGATTGGTGTGCAAGTGTAGCTGCTTTGTCCTAGTAACCAGATAGCTGTTTTCCTTTGCCCACTTAGGCTACTGTTCTGAATTCCCGTTCTAGCAGGAGACTGTCCAAGAAATGAGGAATACACTGGAAATATTTCTGCATCCTCTTTTCCTGAATGGTCCACACACATACCCATTTCAAGCATTTGGTCAGAAAGGCTTAAAGATTGATTTTGGTTGTCAGGAAATAGGCTCTATCTCTTTCTCTGTCCTTATCTTCCTAAAACACATTGCATACCTATGAGAACACCTTATTGCCTTTATAAAGCCACCTGTATTTTACTATGACTTATAGTCATCCAGGAAAATAAACTACATCATCGGTCATCATCAAAAGCTTATTTGCAAGAACTACTTCTCAATCTCTACAATACTGAGTTGTTTTAGATTCACGGCTAAAATATACCTACCATTCTTTAAATTACAGTCAAAATTATGGTGTTGAAATACTGATTTGCTTATCCCACCCTGTAAAAAATTAGCTCTTCATCTCAATAGAACTTAGAGTCTTTTTTTTTTTTTTGAGACAGAGTCTCACTCTGTTGCCCGGGCTAGAGTGAGTGCCGTGGCGTCAGCCTAGCTCACAGCAACCTCAAACTCCTGGACTCGAGCAATCCTCCTGCCTCAGCCTCCCGAGTAGCTGGGACTACAGGCATGCGCCACCATGCCCAGCTAATTTTTTCTATATATATATTTTAGTTGGCCAGATAATTGCTTTCTATTTTTAGTAGAGACGGGGTCTAGCTCTTGTTCAGGCTGGTCTCGAACTCCTGACCTCGAGCAATCCACCCGCCTTGGCCTCCCAGAGTGCTAGGATTACAGGCGTGAGCCACCGCGCCTGGCCAGAACTTAGAGTCTTTAAAGCAATTTTGCATATGTTACATTTGGTCTTCACAATAGTTTACTAAGTCATAATCTTGGTCTCAGCCCCATAGTCATTAAGTGACTTGTGTGTGAAACACACCTTAAGAGTACACACTTATAGGCAGGAACCTAAATTTGGGCCTTCTGATTTTAAATTGTTATCCTTTCTTCTTCAAGAAACCTTAGAAGGGTTTTAAAAGTGCTTCTGGTTCTGTTAATGGTAGTGGTGGGGCCTCTCTATCTATTTGAAGATCTTTGGCCTCTGAACTAGTATATTACCCCTTCTCTGGTGGTACCACAACCTTTGCTGCTCCAGAAAGTCTGGCTTATTCCGGGCTACTTGATTTCCCGTTGCCCTTCTGCTCTTGCATGTACTCAGTGCCTGCCTCATGCCTTGATTCCTTTTCATTCACCTTGGCACTTGGTTTTCTTCTTTGGGAAGGCAGAATTGTGTACTGACTGTGAATGTACATAAAGTCAGGTTGCCTATGTCCCTGTCCTGGCTCTACCACATACTAGCTGTGTGTGTACCACATACAAGCAAGTGACTTAATCTGTGCGTACCTCAGTAACCTCATCTGCGAAATAGGGATAAGTACCTGTATCATAGAGTTGTCATGATAGAGCAGTGAAATGCCACCAATACCTCACAGCATCCACTCCATAGTAAAAATTCAAAACATGTTAGCTGCTACTTACATTTTAATTTGTAGTCCAGTTAAGTTGACCAGTCAACGTGACGTTCCCAAAGTGTGTTTGGTACTCTACTTTCTACTCTACTTTTCTGCCATACCATAAGGCTGCTGGCACTGTACTTCTCCCTGGACATCTAAAATGAAGACCAATATACCAATAAAGAAACCTGTTTAATATTTTAATCAGGTGTTTGCTAAGCTTGAGCACAATTATACTTTCCATACTATACAGTTGGTAAACACTGGACTAATAACCTTCCACTAAACTCCATATATACATTGGAAAGACTTAGCCAGAAATTATAGTTTGGTCTGCTATCCCCTAAACTCCCCCAAAACTATCTTTCCCAGGAAGACACAAGTATAAGGGAGCCAGTTGTCTTCAGGCAAAAATGTCCCACTCTAGTCCCTTCTTGTAAAGTACTCCAAACTTGCCACCAGGTGGTGCTGTTATACCAAACGAAAGTATTTGAAGTGTTGGGGTATTATTGAAGTGAAAGATCATCAGAACTTTTAATGAGAGTCACATCAAAAGTCAGCTTGCCATTTGCTAAAGTTGTCTGAAGGACTTTTGTAGTTCACTTGGCCTTTTTTTAGGTTAAAGGGAGGCCCTTTGAACCAAGAGATAGATACAAGATAACCAAAGTGGTGGACTTGAAGTCATGAACAAAGAAAAAAGTAAAATCTAAAAGAATTCCTTAGTTTTTTAGTCATATGCAGAACAGAAAATGGGATATCCTTCAGAAAGGCAAGTTAAAGAGTATGGTCTCCGCAGTGTAAGTCTTGGGTTCACATCCTCTTTGACTTAGTAGCTGTGTGACCTTGAACACAATAACGACACCTGTTCCTTTTCTATGCTACAGTTGATTTTAAGCAACTAAGATGATCTTAAGAAACCTTAACCTTATAACATCTGTAAAAGAAAACTTTCACCATATGGTGGTGTTAGGGGAATAAAGCACTGAGAAAAGTACTTAGCACTCAGGAAGTGATAAATATTAGTTGTCATTATGATTATCCTAAATCGTGTTTTTCTTTTTTCTCTACAGCTTATTTTCAGTTGCTTTTTAAAGACAGAAAGCTCATGGTGCAGATTGTTATTTCTAGGTGAGTACATTTTGAGATTTTTTTAAATTTAGTGTGAAATAATTAGGGATATATAGGTTTGACATTTTCTTGGAAGCATCAGGGTCCTCAGGTGCATCTTGCACAAATCCTTGCATTTTGATCTCTAGTTCAGTGCCTAGCACTGCCCAGTTTTCCAAGAACTTACATTCAACACAAAGTTCCTTTGGGCCTTGAATGGTGGTGTAGGACACTACTCATCCTTCACCCCTCAAAAATATTGTAACCACCAGCCCTTTGCTTGCAGTGCGGGGGCTGGAGGCCTGGCAGAATGGGTGCTGATGGAGCTACAGGGGGAGATCGAGGCTCGCTACAGCACCGGATTAGCTGGAAACCTCCTGGGAGACCTACATTACACCACTGAGGTGAGGGGGCTTTTCTTTCCCTGCCTAATGCCTCAGAAAAGCAAGCTACACCAAGGTGGTGCTCCCAGGACCCAGAGTGAGGACTGCCCTCAGGTTTGTTATTCAAGGTCTAGCTAATCTGCGAAGCTATCTGCTTGTTCTCCCCTACCTCTGCAATAACAGGGAAATTGAGCTTTGAGAAATCTGGAAAGGTCACATTTCTGAAAGTGGAAATTCTCTTACATGGGGCTAGAAAGAGTAAAAAGGACACATGGGTGGGTTGTCCAGTGTGGCTGCTCTGAAAGGTTAGAGCCAGACCAGGGAGTGGAGGTGCCAGCATTGCCTGCCAAGAGCAGCTTTATAAGGCACGTGAGTGTTACGGCCTTGCCCTGAACCTCAGGCATCTCGTTCTTGTTCTGCCAAAGGGAATCCCTGTGCTGATCGTGGGGCATCATATCCTGTATGGGAAAATCATCCACCTGGAGAAACCTTTTGCAGTTCTTGTCAAACACACTCCTGGGGAGCAGGACTGTGATGAGCTTGGCCGAGAGACTGGCACCCGCTACCTGGTGACAGCACTCATCAAAAACAAGATCCTTTTCAAAACCCGCCCCAAGCCCATTATCACCAACGTCCCCAAGAAAGTATGAAAGAACCCCGGATTTTCCCTAGAGAGCGGCCTACTCCTTGGACTCGTGCTCCACTGCCACCTCGAGGACGGCTCGACAGTTCCCTGGGACCACAGGGGGGTCCTGTTCTGAACACAGGCCACCCACTGGGTGTGAACTCGGATCCCTTTCTCATGGCAGCCGGTTCTCTTGGTGGAAATCTGGCCCCATTTCCAAGGAACCCATCTCCTTTTCCAACGTCATCAGGCTCATTGGCTTCAAATCCAGCACCTTTCCCTGCTGGTGCTCGTGACCCAGGCATGGCTTCTTTTCCAAGAGGGATGAACCCCTCTGGCACAGGTGCAGTTTCTTTCTCAAGGCCAGGTGGCCTTTTGGGCCCAGGCCCAGGCCCAGGCCCAGCTCCAGCTCCAGCTCTAAACCCTAGAACTGGGGCTCTTCCAGGTCCAGGGCCTCTGTCTAACCCCAGGTTAGGAGGTCTCCCAGGCCCAGGCCCTATGCCCAATCCACGGGCAGGTGGTCTCCTGGGAGCAGGTCCTGACCCCCGAAGTGGCGGGCCTATGGGCCCTGGATCTGGACCCAACCTGAGAACAGGTGTCCTACTGACCTCTGGGAATGGTCCTCCCAATCCTAGGCCAGTTGGCCTGGGCCCCGGACCAAGTCCCAATATGAGATCAGGATTTTTAGGTACAAACCCTGCCCCCAGGTCAGGTATGTTTCCAGGCCCAGGCCTTGGGCCCAACCCAAGATCAGGTGGCCTAGGTCCAGGT
This sequence comes from Eulemur rufifrons, assembly GCF_041146395.1. Lineage (NCBI taxonomy): Eukaryota > Metazoa > Chordata > Mammalia > Primates > Lemuridae > Eulemur > Eulemur rufifrons. The sequence continues at coordinate 12,422,701 of NC_091005.1, read as the reverse complement.
CTTGGGCCCAACCCAAGGGCAGGTGGCCTGGGCCCAGGCCCTAATCTGGATGCCAGAGGAGGTGGCCTCTTGGGTACAGGATCTGGTCTTAATTTAAGAATGGCTGGACCTCAAGGCCTAGATCTTGCCCCCATTCTAAGAGCAGCAGGTCTTTTAGGAGCAAATTCAGCTTCTTTCTCACAGGCTTCTGGAAACATGGGCACAAACCCATCTTCCATGGCAAGAGTACCTGGCCCCATGGGCCCAAACTCGGGTCCAGGCTCTCGGGGAATTGGCCTTCCAGGGCCAAATCCCTCTCCCATGTCAAGGGCCCCTGGCCCTATAGGCCCTAATTCAGGTCATTTCTCAAGGCCAGCTGGCCCCATGGGGGTAAATGCCAATCCCTTTCCGAGGGGCGTAGGTTCTGGGGGACTGAACCCAACTGCCTTCTCTCAGTCTTCTGGCACGTTGGCATCAAACCCAGCTACCTTCCAAAGGTCTGCTAGCCTCCAGGGCTCAAGTCCAGCAGTTTTCCCAAGAGCCTCTGGACCACTAGGCCCCAACCCAACTAACTTCCCAAGGGCCGCTGGCTTGCAGGGTCCAAGTCCAGCTACTTTCCCAAGGTCTACTGGCCCATTAGGCCCTGGTCAAGTCGCTTTCCCTAGGTCAGCTGCTGGGCACCTGGGCTCTTCTCCAGCAGGCCCTGTGGGTATCAACCCGGCTCCTTTTGCAAGGCCAGCTGGGACCCTGGGTCTCAACCCATCTTCCTTTCCAAGGATGAATGGCCCTGCAGGCAAGAGTTTGGTCCCATTTCCTAGAGTGGGGAGCCTCCCTGGCACAAATCCAGCTGCTTTTCCCAGACCAGGGGGTCCAATGGCTGCAATGTACCCAAATGGAATGTTACCCCCTTAAACACTGTTTTCCCTCCAGGACCACCTTGGTTTCCAGGCACTGTGGTTCTGGGCAGGGGCTGTCTGTTAGATAAAAGGGTAGATACGGAGCTACAGTCTGAACAACATACCTGGGGCTCAAGTTAAAATGAGCCATCTTTTTCCTCGGCTTTTTTCTTGACTGAAGGTGAAATGTTATTTGTGGGACGTGGACTGCGGCAGGTGGGAATAATCCTAGCCTTGAGAGAAAGGCTCTCCAGCCTTCCAGAAGCCTGCTGTGCTTTTGTCCCACAGCTTTCTGCCCCTTGTTTCTTACTAGTTTCTTGAATTGTTCTTGTGGACTTTTCCTCAGGGATACATGGGCCTGCAGGTCCCAGTTCATATGTAGTCCCCTGCTCGGCACTGGAGAATCAGCTCACTGCTCTCTAGAAATGTTGCATTGGTGAACGGACCATGCTTCGGTAGCTCTGACCTGGGCAGCTTGGACCTGGTCATCCTCTACTGCCATACCTTTCCCTGGGGGCCTACACACAGAACAGGGAGGTGGACAACCACTTTAAAGACCCACCAGATGCAGTTTCTGCTTGACTGACTGGGCCTGCAGCTCCCTTCTCCTGGGACTTAAGAGACGGCCAGATTTAAGGCTCCTCTACTCATCCCTCTCCACTGGTACTCCCAATCAAAGAACCTCAAAATTTAAACTGATGTGGATGGGAATACGAGAACTGGGGTGGGGGTGGGGGATGAAGGGAAGAAATCACTGTGCTTCGTTCAGCCTGACATAAAAGGATGATTGGTGGTTTTCCTGCATTGTATCTTTTCTTACTGTTTCTTTAATAAACGGGATGAGAGGGCTGCTGATGTCACTCCATTTTGTTACCTGTTCTGTAGGGGAGGAAGTTTACTCTGCTTTTCATTGTTTCAGCTTGGCCGCAGTATTACGTTACCTGCCAGTTCAAATGCTTTTACTCCAGGAGGAAGCAAGCTTTGGTGTTTAGCCTTAGCAAGGGCGCTCTCATCTGCCAGTTATTTCACCAAAGACTCTGCCTGTATAATAAAAGTTAAACCACCATGAGTATGCAGGTATCGGGGTGGGCCTACTGTATCCCCCCGTCCAGCTGTGACAACCTTTTGTACTTTCGAGTCCCACTGACAAGACTGTTTCTACCTCAAGTCTCTCTTTTGGAACTGGAATAAAGAGCTAGCTTTCATTAAGCACAAAGGACGTAGCTCAGATACCAATGTTATGTGAGAATCTTTATTTTGACAAATAAGTGCAGTATAAAAAATTTGACCTGAAAAGTAAAAAAAAAAAAAAAAAAAGGCAGGTAAAAATAAATATGTTTACAAATTGTAGAAACAATACAAAAGAGGATTAAAATCCTCAATGAGGAAAAACCAAAATGCGTCCAATTGTATAAAGGCTCTTCCCTTGCAAGAAACGGGGATAAAGCTGAAGACCCAGTTTGGTTTTGCTGCTGAAAAATGTACAAAATAACTTAGAAAAACCAGTCGAGGTCAAACGTTGTGAGCCCACTGCCTGTACCTGCCTGCTTTTGATCCGAGAGGAAAGTTGATGACCGCAGTGCAAGGCAGAGCTGGTGGTAGGACAGCCAGCAGTTCTCCCTCCAGCGTCCATAATCCTACATTAACGTTCAAGTAAAAGCTGAAGAAAAACAAGCCCTTAGTTAAGTCTGAGCTCTGCAGTTGGCTGACAGGATTTCCTCCGTTGTAGTGCTCAAAATAGTTTACTTCTTGGCCAGCAGAACTGCCTTTAGCCAATGCCTGTTGTCTCCCAGCCTTTATGGGTTGGGTCTGACATCAGCCATCAGTCTTAAAAGCAACTCCAGGCCTGTGTGATACGGCAGCTGCTGGCTACACCTGGAAAACCCTCGAGTTCCCGGGAGATGAAGGAAAGCACCAGGGTTTGCCCATCTGTGGCTCAGAGCACACCTTGTTTCTTTGTTGGAAGCACCTGGGTACACTGGAGGCTTGCCCCCCTCAGCTGCTCTCCACCTTGGTGCTGGTTCTGAGGAGTTGGCTGGCCCCTCTGAAAATGGACGTTTCGAGAGACGGAGCAAGCAATCCTTAAGTCAGAGGCTTAGTCAAGATCCCAGGTTTTAAACTCGAATGCTGAGAAGTCTGTGGGTTGCAAGTCACTAGAAAATGGCTTTTCCCCTCAATCAAACAGCTTCAACAAACATGAAAAAGCAAGAACCTTAGGCTGTAGGAACCAATTCCATCTCCTAGTTTGGTTTCTGGAAAGAAGCTTGAAAAAGGAGTGACTGTCTGCAACCTGGGTACAGAATTCCCTGGAGAAACTACCGAGGAGAATGGACAGTCTCAAAGATAACTAGCTTGAATTTGAGGGTTCAATCTGGAAGCACTGAAAAGCTTTCCATTGGAGATGATTGTCAAGAACAGTAGCCTGAAAGTCATGCATGCTAACCCGGCTGCCAAGGAGTCTGTCCAAACAGCTCCAAGACCGTAGCCAATTTGATCAGAAGCTCTTAGCAGTTCCCATATGCGCTGAGAGCAGAGGGTCTTGTAAGAGCCCAGGCTCTGCTCCAGTTGCCACCTTGAAAAATTTACCCATGACGACAAGGGTGGAAGAGGTGACTGCAGTTATACCAAAAAAAAAAAAAAAAAAAATGTGCCTTTGAAGAAAGTGAAGTGAGGAAGATCTCTTTGCCTCCAATCAGAGCTGAATTTGAGAGGAATTCAGGAGTATACAGGTTAAAATACTTAAGACCTCACACTTCCTTTTTAAACATGTTGGGGTTTAATCTTCCTGATGGATGGCTAAAACAGTTTATCTCCCCAGCAGAGACCACAGACAAGCTAAGAATCCATCTAGAAGTCGAGCAATTTTCAGGTGGAACACCCAAGGCCTTCATATAGCCCATGGCCTTTAGCACCACCTCTTTGTTCTTCCTGGCAAACTTTCCTTTTTAATACATACTTTTGAAAGCAGTTCAATGCTAACTGCCTGCTGGTTTGGTTCATCCCTGGGATGTTGAGATGTGGAGTGGGGTACATCACATAAAGCACCATTCCTGGACCCTGTTTCCTGATGCCCAAAGATCAGGCTTTGGAGCCTTGTATCTCAGGCGCAGTCTTATTGCATTGATGACTGGGGGGTGGGGGGACAATAGCTGGCCCAGACCTCTCAGGAGAAATTCTCTCACCACCTCTGGTTGCATTCAGATTGGTTAGGAGAACCTCTTCCCACAGGCTGCCATTGCTCACGCACCAGTGAGAAGTTGACACTGAATTGAACTTATTTGGTTTAGCACACTTCTGAGTTCCCTCTGGATCCCAGGAGAAGTAGGGTCTTTCCCAGAGGCCACTGCTTATGTGCAGATGCAGGCAGACAGGCAGCCTGAAACCACACAAGCCCCCTCTACCCTGAGCCTGAGAATTCAGTGTTGCCTCCTCTAAGTAGAGCTGCCCAGGCCATACTACAGTCACCATTCTTTGCGTTTTTAGATTTGTCCTTTGGACCATTAAATTAAAACACAACACTCCCTCCTCCCTCCCTCCCCCATCTTTTCTCTTTCTTTCCCCTTCCCTCCCTTACCCATTGCACTTTTCCCGCTCTGCTTGGGGGCTGTGTCACACCTCAGCAAAAGCCAAGCTATACTGCTCTGGCTTCTTCCCGCATCTCCGGGCAATGATGGCCAGATACAACATGAGGAGGGCCACCCAGTAGCAGCCATACAGGATGGCCCCGGAGACAAGGAAGGCTAGCTCCGTCTCACTGAACAGGTCCTGGCAGTAAGCTGTATAGGCCAGCCCCCCCAGAAGAACTGCCACCCATATGGACACAGGGATGAGGCCAATGAAGTTCACCACAATGGTTTTCCGGCCAGAGGTGCCCCAGCCAGACTTGTTGATAGTAGCAATGGCAAAGATCTTGGCTGGCAGGAGGCTGGACATGTAGAGAAGGGAGTAGAGGGACATGAAGATCATCTCTGCATTGCCTCGCAGGAAGCAGGCATAGGTAGCCTTGATAATGCCTACCAGCTGCACCGTCAGCAGGAAGAGGAGGATGTTCCAGATGCGGCCACGGTAGAAGAGCTGTATGACCGTGGCAATGAGGAAGAAGGGGAAGAAACCTGTGACCACCGATTCGTAGGTCATCCAGAGGTGATGCTTATGGAACCAGAGAGAGTTGTAGAGCCACTCCCGGAAGTAAGACTTGCTCCAGCGGGTCTGCTGGTTGAGCCACCGGAGATACTTAGTGGGGGTCTCTGTGAGGCACTTGGAGCGTGCTGTATACTTAGTTCGGTAGCCAAGGCTCAGGACTCGGTTGGTGAGGTGCCGGTCATCCCCAAAGCTGCACTTGCTGCCGAGGAACTTCTGATGGTACCAGTCCTCCAGGAATTGCTGGAGGAGGCTGTTGCGGTACATGCCCAAGGGCCCACTAATACACTGCACACAGCCAAAGTAGGACTGGCAGGCCCGCTCCACGTTGAAGGCCATCCAGTACCGCACACTGCTCAGGAAGGAGATCCACGAATCATACTTGTTGAGGATCTGCAAGGGAATAGAGATGCTGGGCCTCCTTACCTGAGGATGTAAGCCCCAGAGGAGACAGATGCCAGAGACCTTGAGGCCTCCCTGCCCTGGGTTCTGTGGCCCATTGCTCAAATTCCTGACCATCAGTGCTAGCCCTGCTGGAGCTGGGAAACCTGAGGCTCAGAGGAGCCAACGACACACGTACTCACTGTCCCCAGCACCCGTTCCACTTCCCTACTGTGTCGTCTGCACTGATTTTCCCAGCTGAGTTGCTCTAGCAGTCAAAGCCATCTTCAGTTTCAGGAGGCAGCTAATGGTGGTGGCAGAGAAAAGGGCTTGAGAAAGATGGAAAACACTACCCCAGGCACGTGTCCTGAGCCCCGTACAGTTGGAAAGCTTCTAGGGAAGACACGGAACCTTGTCTGCAGTATCCTCTGGAAGACCTGGCCCCTTATTCTTACCATACTGCCCACAGCTCTTCGGCCCATCCCCTAAGAGCAAGGGCTTCCCAAGGGTCTAAGTTTGGAGCTACTGTTGTCTTGTAGCTCAGGCACAATCTTGTTGCATTGATGACTAGTTGCAGGGGGTGTGAGGTGGGGAAGGACGCTAGTTGGCCCAGACCTGTCAGTAGAACTTCTCTCACCACCTCTGGTTGTGTTCAGATGGAAGACCGGCCAGAAAGGAAGTACCCTCTAGGATCTATGGCCTTAAAATGCTCTGCCCCTCCGTGCACTATAGGCTCTCTCCATACCTACTGATACCCCTGTCCCCGCATCCGGAAAACGTAGGAAGAGGTTGGCTGGCAAATGAGGTGAGCCCTTTGATACCAGTGAAAACTGTCCAAGGGAAACCTTCCCCCAAATACTAGGAAAACAAGACACCCATTTCCCAAGCATATTGCTGTTGGATTAGGAAGCAGGAAGAGTCCAGACCCCCACCCCCAGGAATCCCTGGTTACTTCTTACTTGGACATCTCCCCCGACTCCCCCTACTTGGGGATCCTCCTCCAGGACTCGAAGCATCTCGATGGTGCAGGCTGGATCCAGCACAGTGTCGGAGTCGCACACCTGCAGAGGGAATGCACTGTCGGTCCATTTTGACCTCGGGCCTGGACGTCCATGCACACCTGTGCACTTCTATGCCCCACCCCACCCCCAGGCTGTGCACTGCCTAAGTGACATAAACCCCCTTACATGACTCACTTCTGGCCACTAGCAGAAGATCTATGCCAAATAGAAGGGGCCAGAAGAAAAACAGGAAAGTAAGGAAAAGAAGAGTTCCAACACCAGGCTTGACGGCCACTAGGCTCGGAGAGAGAAACCCAGAAGAGAGATGCTGGGCCTGGAAACGGAAAGGTGCTTAGCACTGGGCAAGTGTTTAGCCTCTACAGAGCCGGGCTCCACAGAAATGATCTCAGTATTTCTCTGGGGTCCCGGGGCAGAGGGGAACAAGTCACTGAAATCAGATGACAGGCACAGCAGGCTAGACCAGGGCCAGCAGACATTCCTCAGAAGGCCAACAAATGGCTCCTGTCAGAGGCCACTGCCTGAGGCTGTCCCGTAGGGTTGTTAACAGCAGGGTCCCCATTTCAGCCTCTGGCCTCTTGGACAATCTGCAGCCCCAGCGGTGAGGCTCTGCCTCCTCACAGGCACCTCTGTGAGACCACAGCACGGCTGCCAGGCCGCCTGTGCGCTCTCCACACACTCCCTTGGCCGACTCTCTAAGGCCAGAGCACAGCGTGCCCAGCGCTGCGCTGGCCTGGAATCTACCCTGAATGGCACGGACACTGGCAGCAGCTGCCTCCAGTCGGCCTCAAGGCTCACAGTCCGATTCCAACAGTGATCCCACCATCAGTTGAACCTGGGCTATGAATGCTTACCCTGGTGGCTGACTTTGTCTTTGTTGATGAACCTTGTCTGTTTTCTAAAAAATTACTTGAAGTAGTACAAAGAATCTAGATAACCACAGGGGCCGGGCAGTTTACCGACCCCTGATTGAGCTCTGTGGTCACTATTCTCAGAGCAGAGGACATCATCCAGAGATGAACCAAAACCCTGTTCTGCAAAAGCCTAAATCCTTTTACTAAAGTTGCTGAGTGAGAGCCCATCAGCCTGCAGGAAGGAGACTGCCTCCAACTCTACCCAGTTTTCTCTCTCCATGTTAGAAGACAGGGTAGTCACAGACGAGCTGCAGAAGGCGGCTTCGGGACCTACCAGGCTGGGTCCCTCACACGTGCTCCCTATCGCCTCACCAGACATGTCTTCATGTCCCGGTCCATGCCTGGGAAGGGCCCAGGGAGCCTCCTCAGCTTACAGGCCAAGCTTCCCAGTGCTCTGGTCTCACTGCCACTTCCTGTCCCAACCCTCACCCACTCTTCATATGCAGCTTAGGTTCCTTCACCCCAGGGAGGCCTTTCTAGCTGAGGAGGGCTGGGGAAGGGGGTGCTCTTGTGCTGCCTGGGTCCCCCCGCTGGCTAGAGCAAGGTCCTCTCCCAGACAGGGAAGGCCACACACCCTCAGCAGGGCTGTTGGAAGACGGGCTGAAAGCCATCAAGCGTTCGCTGGCTGTAGCCCAGGGCTGCCTCAGGCAGGATCCCAGGGCCATAAAGAGAAAGGCCTGGCTCAGGTGTGTGAGCCTATCTGCTGCTCCACCAGCGCACACAGGAGGTGACATGGAAAGGGAGATGTGTGGCGGAGCAGGGTGTGGGGGATCCTGTGCTTCAAGGGAATAGATGACAAAGTCACATGCTCATTTCAAGGCTTGAGCATGTGCCAGGGCTCAAAGGGCTTTTTTTCCTAAGCGTTTGGGTCCCCAGGAAAGTTTCACAAAGGCCCCACGACCCCAAGTGAACCGCAGAATCAAACAGCCCTCTCGGCTCTCATCCCTCCCTACGTGGCTGAGGAGGTCCTTGGGCCTAGGAAGACAGAAAAAGGTAAGGCATCAACTCTCACGCGAATACAACTTTCAAAAAAGCCACCACCTCCTAAGTCTACGCAAGCTAACATTCGGTGGGCACACTATAGAAACTGTACGTGGCATTAGAGGACTCGACACGATGTTAGCAAGACCGAGTTGGTACACAGGTGGGCGACCAGAACAGCCACTGTTCTTTCAAGCATTTATCAAGTGACAGGCAAAACCCTCCCCTGGCAGGTGTGGAGAGGGGCAGAGACAGAGGCTGTGCAGATGCTGTGAAGAATTCTGGACCAGAAATCTGGGGTCCTGGGTCTTAGTTTCTGCTGAAATATCTATTGAATTTTGTACTGAAATGTGTGAGCTTTAATCTTGTCAGTTCTAAGTTTTGTTATTTGAAAACTGAAGCCACGTTAACCTTGTCAGCCTCACAAAACGCCCAGGCGCATGTCCGTGACCACCTTGACCAGAAGCTGGGCAGGGTTGGTTCACAGGCCCCGCCCGGCCAGTGTTGCTGCCAAGTGAAGCTGGTAGGTCTTTCACGCCTTGTCCCGCCATCTTCCACCTCACGGACATGATTTTGACACTAGGAAGAGTGGGACTTTTTGGCCCATAACTAAAAACATTTTGAGTGCTTTTGAGCCTAGCTTCTTTTGCTATTCACTGTGCTTCTTTATGAAGAGGTTCACCCCATGCTGTCCGTGGCGAGGCAGTGTGGTACCACCGACAAGAGTGGCCTTGCCGCAGGCCGCCTGGGCTCCATCCCGGCTCTGCACCTCACTAGCAGTGTGACATCAGGCAGTTACTTAGCCTGTGCTTCGGTTTCCCCTTTCTTGAGTAGAAATAACAGTACTTACCCCCTAGGAGTATTATGAGGCTTGAAAGAGCTAATGTTTTAAGAGCCTACGTCTGTGCCTGGTGTGACGCCAATGCCGTGCACCTGTTTGTTATCACTGGGACAGCACTTAGAGATCTGCCCAGGGTCATAGAGCCACGAAACAGCAGAACCAGGATTCCAACCCAGGACTGCTGGGCAGAACCATTATGCCTTGTTGCCTTCAGTGCAGAGGAAGGGTGTAAACAACACAGGGGACCTCAGATTCCTGGAGGACAGTATGCCTGGCTGGCTGGACATGTCCCCATGTACACACATCCTAGGGAGACAGCCTTACCTGGATGTAGTCCACCGAATCACCAAGGGCCTTGAAGGCCGTGTACATGACCTCGCGCTTGCCTCCCCACTTCTGCATGATGCACGAGAAGGTGCTGGCCCGCACCACATCCCGCACGCGGTCCATGCCCTCCTGCAGGCTGGCCTCCGTCTCACCCTCACCAGCCTCGTGGAAGTTGCTGCGCCACACAAAGAAGCCAGCTTGCTCAGTGCCACCTAGCACCTCATGGAAGATGTCCAGCATGTAGGCGTCCTCCTGGCGATTGCCGTCCACCACCATGACCACCTTGAGGTCAGGGAAGGCGATGCGCTGGGCAGAGCGCAGGCACTTGCGCAAGTAGTCAGGGTCCTCCTGGTACGCAGCAATGCAGAGCGCCACCGAGCCCCGCCGCGGAGAGGGCAGCTTCAGTGGCCGGCCGGCCCGCCGCATGCGCCTGTGCTCCAGGAAGGCAAACAGGCTCTGGATGAGCAGGTGCAGGCCCAGGATGGCCCCGTATAGGCCGAAGGACAGGTAGTGCTTTTCTGTGTGGATGAACTGGTAGCCCGTCACGTAGGCTGCCAGGATGCCGCCCAGCACCGCCAGGGCAAACAGGCTGGTGCCCACCACACGCAGGGCTGTTGTCAGCTGCACCGGCATCTGGCGGGAGAAGGCAGGAGATGTGGGGTCAGGCAGGAGGCAGCATTTCCAGTCAATGGGAATATGGGCGTTCTCTCAGGCCTGGAACAGGGGAAACGACCCACTAATAAAAACCATTACCACTTACTGAGCATGACTAAGACCTGTAGGCTCAGAAGCCAAACTATTGGCGTTCAAATCCCAGCTCTGCCACTGGCTATCTCTGTGACCTCTTAGTTATTTCATCTGTAAAATGTGGATTGCAGTACTAACCTCACAGCATCTTTGAGGGTTAAATGGGTGACATGTGTAAAGCACTTACAGGAGCACTTATTGTGAGACAAGCCAAAGCCCAAAGTGAGTTATGTGACACCTGGTGGCAGGTAGATGGCGGAAGTGGCATCTGCCTGACTCAAAGCTCTAAAGAGGCAAGCTTCAGGGGGTGCACCTGGGCTGCAGTGGCCAGGGAGGGGAAGTGGAGGGGCAGGGAGGCAGCCGGGGGCCTAAGAGTGTCTCCCTACCCTGTACCTGTCCTGCGACAGGATAGTCACCAGGAAAGCACAGCTATCCTAAGGCCCAAGAAGAAAGTCAGAGAGAAAAAGAAACAGCAGGAAACAAAGGGAAGGGAGAAGTGAAGTCTTCCCTTTCTCAAGGCAAAAATCAGTAAGAGAAACTTCGCCTGCATTCCCTGCTGCCTCACCTTTTTCTCATTTATGTGGGAGGCAGGAAAGAGGGAAAGGAAGGGGGGGACGCAGACAGGAGAAAGAGGAGGAAATGAGAGCTGGGGTGTGGACAGCTCTCCTGGAAGCCCAGCTCTTTAGAGCACCAGAGGGAACTGCAGCCACCACTGCAGCAGCCTGGAGGGGTGGCTGCCTGGGGAACCCCAGCGCGGGGCGGCCCCTGTGTGTTCGTCCCCCTGCCTGGCAACTCCTGTCAACGACGCCACGTTTCTGTTCGCAACCATGTCAGGGCTACTAACATCTGCCCTGTTGGAACTGGCTGTGTTTCAATGAGAAGAGCCCAAGACTTGGCACCAGAGACGGTCTTGAGACATGCTCTGCTACTTCCTGGCTGCCTGACCTTGCCCGTGCTCTGAGACTTAGTCTCCCCATCAGTGCAGTGGGGGCTCTAATGGTTTCTTGCTTCATGTCTCAGGTAAATCATTTCCTGAAAATGGAAACACTTCAGCCCTGAAGAGCTACCCGAGTGGCCACGCTGACTGTGGTTTCCACCAGAGCCGGGTGGGGAGGTGGAACGTTGGTGGTGGGGGGGGAGGTAGAAGAGGCTGACAAGGACTGCTCCCTGCCCTCCATTCTGACCCAGGCCCCCACCTCCTCTCCTTGTCACTTGCCTGATCTGGAGAACCCCGTTTCTGCCCAGGTCTACACAGTAACATCTCACTTCCAAAGCTTGCTCCAACTCCGGGTCTCAGGAAATCGAGCCCCCAACACAAACACGCCTTCCTGTCAGGGGACACCTCTCACATAGGAGGAGTGAGGAACACGCAGTCACTGCCTAAATCAGCGCAAGACTTAGGCACCAGCAGCCTTCCAGCAGCTTCGGTCCGGAAAGAGCTGTTGGCAGCCTGGCCTCTCTGGGAAGCACGGCCTCCCGGCGTTCTGCCCCGCCATCCCCGGGAGCCTGCCGCGTGCTTCCTCTGCAGGACTCCCAGCCCTCCCTCATCCTCCCCCCACTGCATGCGCCTGCAACCCAGGCGCCCCCAAGCCTGCGTCCACGGCCCTGGAGCGCCCTGTCCCCCCTCTTGGGCTTACGCGCCGAGGGGGCCCTGCGGGGCCCCCGCTGTCCGCCTGCGCTCCGGGAAGGGGCAGCGGTGCGGAGGCCAGCCCAGCAACCTGCCGGGCGCTGGCGCCCCGCCTCGGTGCAGTGCCGGAGGCGGTGCCCACCAGGTCAAAGCAGCTGGGAAGGCTCTCGCCACGCTTCTCGCCCCCACTTGAGCCTCACCTTTTGGCAAAGGCGGCGCCGGCCACACCCACGCGCCGGTTTCCCACGACCCAGTGGGGAAGGAACGGAAAACCCAAGAAATCACTGTCGGAAAAGGCCTTGCTTATCTTTCCGGGGCCCCAGCTACCTTGGCAAAGTGTGCCTGCAGACAAAGGCAGCATCCCCGGTGTCGCCGGTCCCCTCCTTCCCCGGGCGGGACCCCTCCCCCGCAGAAATCAGAGGCACTACCCTGCTTCCCCAGCCTATCCGCTAGAGGACCCAAGAAAGTCCCGCAGCAGGATACCCCACGTGCAGTCAGGCGCTGGTTTGGGCTCCGGTTGAGGGTCCCCCTCCCCAGACAGGGGATGTGTCACCCCAAGCCGGCGGAGGTGGGGGGCTGATCTTAAAACGTGGACTGCCTTTCGTCCCCACACGCTTTGCTCATCCTGGGGAACGCGGCCCAGGCAGGCTAACACGCAGTCGCGATTCAAGGGCACGAGGTTGGGGGCGCTCCTCAAGACCGGCCCCCCGGACGACGAAAGGAGAAAACCCGCCAAGGACGCACGCCTCTCTGTCCACACACACCCCCAACTTTGAGGGGCCGCCTGGTCTGCAGCGTCTCTCTAGCTGACAGGTGCGCCCTGCCGCGGGGCCCACAAGCGGCGGAATGGAAACTTGTGCGCGAGGCGGGGGCCCCTTCTCTAGCGCCCGGCAGCCCTCCGGTCCCTCCGAGCCGGCAAGGGAGGGGAGCCCACGCCCGCAGAACAGCCTGCCGTGGCCCGGCTGACCCGCAGGAACCGGGACGCCAAGTATCTCGGTGCCCCGACAGGTGCCACCCCTGGGCGAGCGTGGAAGGTGGGGGGGAGGGGTACTCCAGCAGCCCTGTGCCCCGCACTGTCCGCCTCCTAATTCATTCACTAACCGGGAGCTGCAGGGGAGGAGGGGAGGAGAGGCCAGAGGGGGAGAGGATGGAGGAAGAAAGGGAGGAGGGGTCAGTGGGGAGGGGGCTGCAGGAACCGCGCCGGGAAGCCTGAAGCTGCCGCAGCCCCAGCCCGCCTCCCAGCGCCGCACGCGGCGCCCGCAGGGCGGGGAGCTGGTGGGGGTCCCGGGGCTCGGCCAGAGGCACCCCGGAGCCCAGCGCGGCCCCCGTGCAGCCCGCCCCTCCGAGGTGGCGGCCGGCGAGCCGGGCCCGCGCTCACCGTGCCGCCGGCTGCCCGCGCTCCGGTGCTCAGCAGGCCCGCGGCGGCTCCATGCCCCTCCTCCCGCGTCTCGGTCGCCGCCGCGCCTCCCGCCTCGGTCGCCGCCGCCGCGCGCTCAGACTGACGAGCGCCGGCCCCGCCGAGCCGCCTTTAAGTACCGAGCGCGTCCCCGCCGGGAGAGGCGCCCTCCTCCGGCCCTGGGACCGGGAAAGTTGGCAAGAGTGGGAGGGCTCCCCGAGGGCGCATCCCCTAACCAGCTCGGTCCCAGGAGCTCCCAGGGCCAGCGCTCGGCGGGGACGCCGGGTCCCGCGTGGACGCGGCTCCTCTGGCTCGCAGACATTCGCATTCTCTGCTCCCTCTTGGAAACTGGGTTCCGCCAATGGGGCCGAAGGCCGAGCTGCTCAGCGCTCGCCCCGGGGCCAGCTGCCCAGGGGAGGTGGTCATTGTGCCCAACCTAGAACCCGAAGCGTGGTTAACTTTAAAGATAACACGTTGGGACTTCCAAAATTCTTACTCTCCGTCCCCGCCCCCACGCCCCGCTTTCTAAGCCCCAAAACGTACTCACCCTGCAAAGCGGGCGAGCCGACAGAAATCTTCCCCGACTTCTGCACGCCAAGGAGCTGTTCGCTGTACGGGGTTCCCTAAAACCAACACAGCGGAACCTTCCTGCTGGCAAGGAGCAGAAGAGAATAATTGTCAAATATAAAAAGGCTGGTCAAAGAAGGTGTTAACAATTGTGACAGCTTAGCTTTGAATTCCGCAGTGGGGCGCTGATGACTTTAAGGCTGTTTGCAAAAGCTGCAAATGGTTTTGCAGGAACCTTGGAGGTTCCGGTATCTTAAAGCCAAAACGAATCCTCCTCCCCTTTTTTGCACCTTTATTGCCGACATTCATGACCCCTAGATTCCCAACTGACCTTATCTCCAGTAGATTCCAGGTACCTGAAACATGGTTCTAGACCGCAGTGAGGTGGGGTGGGGTCGTTGAGACCGGGGAGTTGCTATTAGAGGAAGGAAGTGTAGAACCAGCTGAAGACACTGACTTTTTACATCTCAAAAAAACTTTAAGAGAAACTCTAATTAAAGACTGGTAAAAAGTGAATTTACATGTCCTCCAAACACACCTGAGATCATTTCCATTACTTCCCAAGTTGCAACGAATCTATACGCACCTGGGTTGCAATCTATAAGTTGCTCCTCTCAAGAGGACTTACGGACTGCCCACCCTCACTCACTCTGGGCCACTGAGCTCACTCCTCAGTCCTAGGCAAGCAAAGACCCCAGGCACACCTACTCCACCCACTCCCATCTTGCATTACAAAAATCAAATTATTTCACACTTTTGCTTGAGAAAATCATTCATGCGCTATAGGGTTTAAGTGTTTTTTTTCAAACTAGTATTGAATCCACAATGGGAATGTGTTTTGACCTTGAGACCGCCTGAGGGGCCCTACGAGAGCCCCTCCTTCATAAAAGTACACAGAGATGGAGAGAGAGGGCCTCTGCAGTCAGCCAGCCAGTTCTGCCACTAGTGTGGCAGTGAGCCTCAGTGTCATCATCCCAGAAATGGGGTTGTTAGGAGGATTGTTACGAGGTTTGAAGAGGGTGGCTGAGAGTGAGTGCTCAGTAAATGTTAGCTGCAGTTAATCTCAACCAGAGAGTGGCATCGTTTGCCCATGCTATGGATTCTACACGCCCACCCTTCTAGAACCGCGGTGCCCAGCTCTGCCTCCCCTCTAGAGCCCCCCATGAAACCCGTCCCTGGTGCCAAAAAGGTTGGGGACTGCTGCAGAGCACTCAGTGACAAGAAGTTCAGAGAGCAGAGTCTGAATATATGAAAAATGCCTTGTCCCTATTGCATTAGGGACTCCCAAAGCCCTGGACCACTTCCTCCACATCCAGAGGTATCACAGAGCCTAGAGTTGCTGGAGACTTGAGGATCTATCTGATCCTACCTCCCCCCCACATTTGCAATCTGCAAAATTTTAGAATAGGGAAAACAACCAAGGGCTGGGCAGGGGCAAAAATGAATGCATGTATCTGGTGGGGAGCAAATGGCCCACTTAGAGGACCATGTCCCTGTGGAGGGAGGGCCCAGCATGGCCAGGTGCTCTGTTGTTAAGAGAAGCCAGAAATCCAGATTTTTTATGGGAAATCTCCTAATTTTAAGTGTTGGCAATTAAGTCAAATGTTGAAGGGAAAAAAACTCCCTCTGTGGGCCAGGCAAAATGCGTCTGGTGAGTCATATCCAGCCAACTGGCTGCTTATAAGTGACCTGTTTAGAAGCTCAAGGAATGGAGCAGCCAGTTTGGAAAGATCCTTTCTGCCCTCAGCACAAGAGCAACATGACTTCTCTGGGAGCCTGTTTATTTCCCTGGGGCTGGTCCAGGATCATCTCATGCTTAGTTTCTAAGGCTCTAGTGTCCCATAGGCTTATTGCTCGTCCTACTCTGCTGCCTCCAGGAAGTTTCCCAGGCGGGGCTGGTTCAGCACAACCTCGCTAGTCAATTAGAACCTCTGAAATGAACAGTAGGTCCAGATGCAACATCAGGACAATAAGCGCTCTGCCCATGCCAATTGGCTTTGCTCCCTAAATGGCTTCCCCTGGGGAGCAAACTCTCTCTTTCTGATCTGCAGGGCCAGGGACCTGGTGTTATCAGGCAGATAAGAGAGTCTTTACCTTTGTGGCAGTCTATGCCAGGGAGGATTTGCCCGTAATTAGCATCCAGTTGGGTGCCCTATTTGCATTCATCCCTTCAGGGGGAGGGAGGTAGGGGAGTCTTTAAGGGGCTGATACAATAAAGCTCCAGTTTATCTCTGCTTACCACCGGGGATTTAGAAATAGGACTAATTCCATACCCAATCACTTAAAAACGTGAATTCAGATGTTGCTGAATTGGCTTTTACACAAGTTCCAAAGGATAAGACTCCCTATTTGGCTCAGTGGTAGAAGATTCGCACCGCACTTCATCATTCATTTGCAAATGCTGAAGACCTGCCCTGAGCAGAGAATGGTGCTTTGCTGCCCAGAGATCTCCGGCTCGCCCCTGCCATCTAGAAGCTCATCCATTTTGAAGAAAAAGTTGAAAAATTAAGTCCCTGTACAA
This sequence comes from Eulemur rufifrons, assembly GCF_041146395.1. NCBI lineage: Eukaryota > Metazoa > Chordata > Mammalia > Primates > Lemuridae > Eulemur > Eulemur rufifrons. The sequence goes on along the minus strand of NC_091005.1, from coordinate 12,406,365 downwards.
GACAGTTTATGGTTAAATGTTGATGAGAGAATCCAACTAGAAGAGTTTGAGAATTTCAAGAAAGAGATCTCTGTGAGCTGCAATGGGCCTGGCAGAGTTTCATGGAGAACTCGGGCTTCTAGGTAGAAAGGTGAGAGCACTGTAGGTAGGAGGTATGGCTTAAGTACAAGAGTAGGTATGGAAACAGGTGAGGGGGGTTTAAAGTACCACCAAGAGAGGCTTGGATGAAACAAGAAATTTACACTGAAGCACTTCCAACAGGGCCTGCTGTACAGGAAGTGCCTGATAAACTCTAGCTGCTGTGAGGAGGATCTGGGGACAGACCGTGGAGGGTCTTGAGAGCCCAAATAAGGAGCCTGGATTGCACCTGGTAGCTATTGGAGAATTAGTGAAGATGTCGGAGCAAGGCAGTAATAGGTTACAAGTACCGTTCGGGGATGGGTGAGCTGGTGGCATTTGGGGGTGAGGGCTAGGAATGGGTTACAGGAGATCTGTTAAGAGGCAGGTAAAACAGCAAAAGCCAGAAGCTACGATGAGAACTGTGGGTGCAGCCTTCAGGGGACGAAGGTGAGGAGGGCAGGCAGTGTCAGCTGCCTTGAGCACGACCGAAGGGAGGTGGAGGAATCATGGAGAGAAAGGGACTTCTACAGTTTGGAGAGTTGAAGGGGCCTTTCTCAAAGCTTTGGAGGGTTTGAGGTAACCAAAAGTTGACAGTTCCACAAACAAAAGATTTCACTTTTCAACTAATTTTCCAAATCCAAACCCATGAAACGCTCAAATACTCTGCACCGGTAGGAGTCCGCCCCTCAATCTCTCTGTCATCACTGGTGCTTGAAGCTGCAGAGCAGCCTTGCCAGTGCCCAAGTGCTCCATCAGTCCCACTGTTCTGCTCTGCTGTCCCCTAGTGAGTGGCTTGAGCAGGGAGGGGGCGGGGCAGCAGGGACACCGAGCTCCACGGCTGGCCCCTCACCCTCGGCCCTCACGCTTCAGTGCTCCTCCCTGGCATCCAGCCCGTGACTTCTAGCAAAGCCAAACAGAACGGGGATGGCAGCCAAGCTCCCCAGGCCTCCCAACCCCTCCAGGCTTCATCCCATCCACTTCTCCTGGGCTGGCCACCGCCATAAAAACCTCTTGAAGCTGATGAAGGTGACTTTAAAATGGCTTCCCAATAGTAGCAGGTTTATTTCCCCCAGCTGACTAAACAGGGCTTTCTCTTCAAGGCAGCTTAAGCTGCAATACTAGTTAATACATAATTCAAAGTGGCAAGCGTGAGCCTTGACTAGAGCAAGGCAGCTACCACCAAACAAAGTTGCCCTTTCATAACTTTCCCCTCTTACTGACAAGCACTCTGCAAGCAGTACCATTTCTGGGTGCTGTGTTTGAAGAAGCGGGCTTGAGGACTTTTCTGTGCTGCAGTTACAATGGTTAGATTTTTAACTCCAGTCTCTCTCCCCTTTGATGGAAGAATCGTTTTCATTTCAAATTAAGGGGCCTCTGCTCTGCTGGAGGCAAAGCGGTCAGGTTCTTTTAAGCTGGCTTGAAGGTCAGGATTTGGAGGGCACGGCAGACTGATAACCCAGTATCAAACCAGACCTGGAGATGCTTTTCTTGGAATCCTAAACAGAAAAAGCTCTTCCCAGCCATGTTACTTTTCTCTCCCTCTCCTCGGAGAACGTAGGAAAAAAAAATCTGGAAGGCAATTTTCAACCATAATCGACCTTCTTGGTGGAATATTGTACTAAAAATTCTGTTCATGAGAAAAATGGAAGAATATGCAAAAATGCAGTGTTAGAAATAAACAAGATACGGAAATTGTTACATAAGAATAAATACATTTGTTATTTTCTTTAAAATTTTATAAATTATTAATAAAAAGCATGAGAGAAATCTACCCAAATGTTATGATCAGGTTTAATAGTATAATATATTAATAGGTTTGACACTATATTAAGATCAGGTGATAGAACAATGGATTTTTTTCTCTTTACCTTTTTCTCTGTAGTCCCTGCATTTTCTATTAATAACAATTTTGTAATAAAAAGGTATTTTGAGACCAAGTGTCACAGTGTGCTCCTGTAGTCCCAGCTACTTCGGAAACTGAGGAAGGAGGATTGCTTGAGCCCAGGAGTTTGAGGCCAGCTTGGGCAACATGGTGAGAACTCTTGTCTCTTAAAAAAGAAAGAAAGAAAAAGTATTTTCAATGGCATGAATGTTGAGTTCATAGAATTTCCTTTTAAGCTGGGGCTGGGCGAGGTGTGGCCTGTATCGTACGTGGGTCCATGTGAAAAAGGTTTGGCAACCTCCGTCTACAATGAAAGCGGTAAATAAAGTTGGGAGGGCCAGGATATAGGATTAGTGGTAGCCAAAACACAAGTGATTTGCTTTATTTAAATCCCTCCCACTGTTCCTTTGAGAGAATTTAGCCTGAAAAGGGGGAGTATGTAGAGCGGTGCCAGCTCCTCCGGCACCTTTGAGTGAATTATAAAAGGCACATGGCTTGGCTGGCATAGCCCAGCCGGCTGCAGCCTCCACTGGCTTCCCCAACCACGGTCACGGTGATCCTGGGTAAGGGAGGGAGGTGCATGCTAAATGTGGGCTCTAGGAGCCCCCTAAAAGGATGCTTTCCTGAAAAAAGTATTTCCAAGGATGATGATGATGTCAACAGCAGTGCCGTCCTGCCCAGGGAACCCCCAGGGAGAGGTTCTCTCCTTTGGGTGTTGTCAGCCTTCCCCTATAGAAGTACCCATGTGCATGTCTACCCAAAACACGCACACAACTCACTGTGACGCACTTGTGTGCGACACACTTTCCCAGACCTTGGTGAGACACAATCCCAGTCTACCGCCAAGTTGCCAGATCAGCAGGAGAGGAACAAACCGCTTAAGGTAACGTTGTTCCAAATTAATTTGGCTCCTGTTACAATAACTTAACCACAATTCTTAAGTGTGCTGGCACTTCTGCTTTATGTCCTCTTTTTTGATTAAAGGCATCATTTGTCACTGTCACAGAGGAGGCCCAAAGCTGGACCCTCCATAAGAGCAGGCAGAGAAGAGCCGAGGGTAGGGGGCAGTTCCCATCAGAGCCTTTGTGGGGAGGGACCCCCAAAGTATGTCCTACTTGCAGAACTTTTATTTTTTGGCTAGGACGCTCTCCTCCAATGCGCATCTCACACACACACACACACACACACACACACACACGCCCCTCTTCTCGTCAGATGAGCCAATGGCAGCAGCAAACTAGTGGTTCTCCTGTCTGGCTGTTGCACATTAGGCTTTGAGAACCCGGGGAGCTTTTTGAAAAACACTAATACCTGGAACCCAGCCCGGATCAATTTAATCTGGAATCACCAGGGGCTGGCCCCAGGCTTGAATTTAAAAAATAAGACTCCCCAGGCAATTTTATTGTGCATCCAGCTGAGAACACACCCTGAGGGCTGTCCTCAGCGAGACATGCAAGTGCATTTCTGGCATGGAGAGGCCAGTGGCGGCCAGCCAGTCGGGCAGTGAGCTCCAGAGCTCCCAAGAAGAGTGTCCGTTTCCCTGTAGCACCAGGCCTGCCATGGTGCCGGCACCTGTTTGAATTAACTGACCTTGAAAACGTAACAATGAAATAACGAGCTAGCAAGCCAGAAGGAACAAAGGAAAAGGAGAAGGATATGGATTTGAACTAGAAATTAGGAAAGGAAAGCCAGGGAGAAACAAAGAGAACAGGACCGGATGGGCGAGGTCAGTGCCCAGGTCTCTCCATCGTACCTGGAACTGGATTTCAACAACGTTGTTCGTTGACAAAGGTGCCGCCTGCTTTTTTCCAGGAGAAAACGGGAGAACCCCAGCCCGCCCTCGTCAGTGGGAGGACAGGGCTGTCAGCATGATTAGCTTTCATTATCTTACCCACGGCACTTTTGCACTCTGGGGGCTTGCCCTGCGCAGAGGATGGGGCGAGGTGTTCTCTAGGGACTCGGGAGGGGTCTCAGCTGCTCTCTTTGGGGGCACAGAGTCTCCATTACTCTCTCTCATACAGCCTTGGTCTTGGCCGCAGAGAAATACCCACATAAGTGATGGCGGAGACTTGGTCTTTGAAATTTCTGAACACCGCCACCCCCCAGCCCTTTGAAACATCAGTATCGCCATTCTCTAATCTCAGGCTGGCCTTTCTCTAGGATTAATACAGTCGTCACAGGTTTTGAAGTTTTGAAAGTGGTGTGTGGTCCAATAAAGGTGTGTGTGTAGAGGGGGGCGGGGAGCTTGCTCTTGCCACTTCCGAAATGCAGAGCAGGCGGCTTTGTTCTCCCCAGCCCAGGTGGCTACCAGCGTGTCTGACGACTGGGGCTGCACCTTAGGAAGGCCCCACCCAGGCGCTGTTCTGAGCTGGCTTCAGCTCTCCAGGCAGACAGTGCAGACGAAATCTGATGTCATTGAATAAACCACTTACAGGCCCGGTAGCTTTCCTAGTTCCCCAGGGGAGAAGTGCTCCTGGGGCTCTCCGCAAAATGCCCTCTCCTGAAAGCGACATCTCCTGTCCTCAGCCCTTCCGCAGCTCGGTGCTGGAGACGGGCTGGCCGCCTGGATGACAGAGGAACTAGGGAAGGAAGGAAGAAGTTTCTCTGCAATCCTGCACTTACGTCTCCCGTCTTTGCTCTGCTTTGTCTTGGCAAGAATTTACCTCTCTGGGCCTTATTTTTCCCTTATCCAAAAGAGGGCCATTAATCTAGTCTCTTTTTCTTCTTGCAGGGATGGTACGGGATAGAGCCTTTTTTTTTTTTTTTTTTTTTTTGAGACAGGGTCTCACTCTGTCATCCAGGGAGGGTGACCCAGGCTAGAGTCCCATGATGTCATCATAGCTCACTGCAACCTCAAACTCCTGGGCCCAAGCGATCCTCCTGCCTCAGCCTCCTGAGTAGCTGGGATTACAGGCGTGCACCACCATGCCCAGCTAATTTTTTAATTTCTTGCAGAGATGGGGGTCTCACTATATTGCCCAGGTTGGTCTTCAACTCCTGACCTCAAGGGATCCTCCCACCGTCGCCTCCCACAGTGCTGGGATTACAGGAGTGAGCCACCATGCTCAGCTGGGAACAGAGCTATTAATGTATATATGCTTTGAGCTTCTTGGAAGAAATAACAGTTAAAATAATACAGTTACTCTGAAAATGAAATCTGAGAACTGAAGCCCTGTTTACAGAAAATGAAAGGGTTAAAACAACAGCCACCTTAACAGAGGACATTTCTGGGCTCTGGAGTTCATGGGGAGACTTGTTAAATTTTCTGTGTTGCACATTTGCGACATGGCTCTCTGCCTCCTCTGCTCCCGGGAAGGCAGTCTTAGATGTTTCCGACCTTGGCCACCCTATAAAAGAAGAATAAGCCTTTCAATAAGCAATTTACCAAAGCTGCTAAAGTACAGGGGCAGGTGGACTGGGGAACTTTAACTAACCTCATCTCTAGCTTCTGGGCAAACTATAACATAAGGTCAAACACAAGCTGTGAAACAAGTTCTAGTGTCTGAGATTGGGTTGTGTTGGGTTTTTGTTTTGTTTCGTTTTGTTTTCCTCCCCCAGAGACGAGGTCTATGCTATGTTGTCCAGGTTGGTCTTGAATTCCTGGGTTCAAGTGATCCTCCAACTTAGCCCCCCAACTAGCTAGAGCTATAGGCATGCACCTTGAGCCTGGTTATGGTTCGGTTTTGATGCACAAGGACACTATTTTTAGAAAATTAGGGGTGAAGTTTAACTTGATGTAGGTAACCCATTTACACAAGGAGGGAACCACTTTCTTTATCCTCACTTACACTAAGAACAGATTTTACAATTTGGAAACACCGTGTCTATTGGGCAGCAGCAGCAGAGTGGTTAAAAGCACAGCCTTTGGAACCAGTGCGCCTGGTTTGGCCACTTTTTACTATATAATTGCTCTGTGATCTGGGGTAAGTAATTAGCCTCTTGTGAGCCTCAGTTTTCCCATCTGTAGAACAGGAATAATAACCGTACCTATCTCACAGGCCCAGGTGAGGATCAAGTGGATGAAGATGTGTCCAGTGCACGGAAGAGCATCATAACCTCTTTACAGTGTTCACTGCAGTCATGATCGTGACATGCAGCGACGTGGAGCTACAGCCGCCATTCATCCCGGCTTTACCGGATGAACCCAATACTTTGAGGGGCCCTCAGGCCCCACATCCTGAGTCTGGTTTGGAAATGTGGCTGCCATCCCAGGGACACCCAAACCCCACGAGAAGGCAGACCCTATACTAGGACAGCGTCTCGGAGATGAGCATCTGGTAAAAGCCCTTTTTAATAGAGCTGCAGGGGATAAAGATTCCTCTCCAGGGTGAGCACCTGTAAGCCACTAACTCGTCCTCGTAGCTGGGACATGGCTGCTGGTGACTGTACTTACAAAGCGCCTTTGTGTGCCCCTGTGGATGTCCCAGTCCTGATGTATTTAGGGAATGGTATCAACATTTTGCTTTGGAGAATGAACTTGCATTTCATGGGCATTACAACAATGTCAGCTGAGGATGGGGGAATGTACATTGGCACAAAGGGCATTTTGGTACTAACATTTAAAATTTATACCTTCTGATCTGCCATTCCGACCTCTTAAGATTAACGTGTAGAAACACTTCAGTGTCTCCAGTATGCAGAGTTATGTTTGGGAATCCTCAGAAATTAGAAACAACTCAACCGACCATCAGCGGACAAATGCTTAACCAAGCTGCTGTTCGCCCAGACACTGGATGACAAACCATCATCACCGAGGACAGGGTCTGTAAGTGCTGATGTGAGTGTCTCCAGGTTACATGACTAAGAAAAAAATATACAGGACACTGTGTATGGTAGCAAATAAGATCTGGAGGGACTATGCACCAGTTTGCAAGTGGTAATCTTGGGGTAGGAGTTGAGGTGAGATTGTGGGGATTTTTCTTTCTTTGGAGATACGGTAGCTGTTGGGTCGCAGCAGCACAGTGGTTAAAAGCACAGCCGTTGGAGCCAGATTGTCTGGGTCCAAATACTGGTTTGGCCACTTCTTACTGGCCATGTAATCTGGGGCAAGTAATTAGCCCCTTGCGTGCCTCAGTTTTCCCATCTGTAGAACAGGAATAATAATAATACCTGTCTCACAGGCCCAGGTGAGGGTCAAGTGGATGAATATGTGCACAGTGCACATGTTACAAGGTACATAAACATTACATGTGTTATAATTCATATAACATATGTCACCTGCACACACAAGCACACGCACTCGCACACAGCAGCCAGGGCATCCCACCTGAGGGCTGTGCCACTCTTCACCCTCAGGAGGAGCAGGGGGCCAGCGCAGGGGAGCAGCAGGCAGCCTTTGCCATGTGTCACTGGAGCTCAAATGACTTCTTCGTGGGCCCCACGTGCTGGGGTTCATGTGTGTGCAGGAGCACTGAGTCTGCATCTCAAACTGGACTCTCCTGGAAAGGCTTTAACTTCTACGCTTGTTTTGGGGGCAGAAGCACCATTGTATTCAACAGATGTTCAGAATAGTCCATGGAGGGTCTTCCAATGTGGTAAACAGGATCCTGGCTGGGACCCAGGAGACTTGGATCCAAATCCCACCGAAGGGGGATAACAATAGCTCGACACCCTGTCCTGCACGGTTGCTGGGAGACTTGGACAAGCTTAAGGATGGAAAATGACTTTCCAACCTAAAGGAAACACAGAGCAACTCATCTCGCTACTCTGTGTTCCGCAGGGACTGCAGCGTGTCCTCCGGGGGAAGGGCACAAACTGAAGCCTCCTGACAGCAGGGAGCTACCGAGCCACTGGGAAGAACTCTGGAAGGGACAACAGGGCAAGAGCCCTCAAATGATAAGTTTCAGCCACTCCAGGACTGCTGGTCGCCTCCCTGCTTCCCCTTGCGGGCTTGTGCAGAGGACGCTGAGCACAGCCTGAGCCCCGGCAGCAGGGAGGAGGCAGCAGCGGGTGTTGTGAGCCCCGACACATCCCCAACCCCCAAGCGGCGACTCAGTTCCAAGCAGAGTGGCGCATGGAAGTCAGAGGTGCTGCAGACTGCAGTGAGGCTGCCGCATGTGACTGCAGCGCGTCTGTGGCTGCAGAACTTGCTGGAGGACACAGCCAGGCCCTCAGAGGTCAAGAGACCTCTGTGGGCAGGAGGGTGGCAGAGAAGACCTTCATAGCCGGGGAAGAATGGCTCTCTGTCTCAGCCCACCCTGGAACTCAGCTCCCGTTTCTAACTCTCTCCTCCTGCCACAGAAATGCCAGCTGAGATTTGGATTTCTGTGCAAAGACTGCACAAGCCTATCTGGTTGTGTACATGTCAGATGAATCATCCCCCAAATTATTCTTATCGGTTGATCCACTTTCAGAGGTTGTTGCCATCCCTCCAATGCGGCAAGCGGGTGGCGAGAGTCACAGGCAGGTGGCAGGCAGTGCTTCGATCGGTCACCTCTCAGACAAAGAGACAGCAGGTGGACGGACGGAGGGCAGATCCACACGGTTGCTCTCCCCTTTCTCTTTTGACCGACGAGGAGGAACTGCTGCCGCCAGAGAAGAGGAGCTGTGACAACGCAGGACAGCCGGGGCCAGGTTGGGGGGTGCTGTGGAAAGGGATGGGGCTGCTGCTTCCTTTTACCGAGGAAGAAAACAGTGGCTGGGTTGGTTATACGCATTTCCTGTGTCACAGCATTTATCATCTTGGCCTTAAAGCACTTTCCAAAAACAAGCTGAAGGGGCTTCAGGTAAAAATAGGTCTGTGGATGCGCCACCTTGCTCAGAGTGGCCCCCAAGGTTTGATGGGACCACCCCTCTCACCTCATCCCCTCCCTTTCCTCTCACTGTGCTCCAGCCACACGGCGCCACCCCCAAACCTGCCGGACTCGAGCTGGCCTCTGGGCCTTTGCACTTGCTGCCCCCTCTACGTGGGGCACTCTCCCCCCAGGAATCTCTGTGGCCGCTCCGTCACCTCCTTCTGATCCTCACTGGAGCGTCAGCTTCTCCGTGTGGCCATCTCTGGATGACTTGTCTCGACTTGCAGCTCGCAGCTCACACCTCACAGGATCCTCATCCTCCTTCCTGACTTTTTTCTTTAAGCGTTTGTCACCACTTGACATTCCAGCTTATTTGTCTTGTTTATTGTCTGTCTCCTTCCCCCTGGGGCAAGGGTTTTGTCTGTTGTGCTCACTGCTGTGTTCTCAGGGCCCAGTGCAGCAGATGGCACATAGTAGGTGCTCAATAAGCTCCTGTCGTTGTCTGAGACTTGCTTTCTGACCCTCCAGCCCCTGGCCTGCGGGCTCCTACACGTGGATGGGTGGGCAGAGCCGTAAAAGTAAAGGAACGGAGGACAGTGGGGGGAACAAATGGAGCAAGGGGTGAGGGGGGCTGTTAGGAAGTGTGGAAAAGTACATGTGTGGAGAGACGATAAGGAGCAAAGTGAAAATTAAGAGATTTCTGATTAATAACAGAGGACTTGGAGAAGGGCAAGTCTGTGCCAAGGAGGAAGAAAAACAAAGCAGAGGGGAAACTCTCCAGAACATTCAGGAAGTCAAACCTGAACAGGCAGTCAAAGCATGGGCAGAAGCCGGGGGTTTGGCTGTAGCCACTGATTTGGGCCCCTGCATGTCCCCTGCTATGGACAGCGGGCCTGGGAAGAGGAGGAAGAGACCAGGAAGGGAAAGAAAGGAGACCAGTGGGGCTGGGGCGGAGCAAAAGACCGAGTGAGTGTTACAGGGGAGTCTGGGTGACAGGCACTGGGCAGAGGAGCAGTTGAAGGGAGGGGCCCGGAGAACGGAGAGCGCAGTGGTGGAGAGGGGGCAGAGGGAGAAGCAGAAGGGGGCTCTATGGGAGAAGACATGGGTGGGGTGGCAAGTAAGACATGACTCTTAGGCTCTGTGACTCATATGTGTAATCCCAGCACTTTGGTAGGCTGAGGTAGGAGGATCGCTTGAGGCCAGGAGTTCAAGACCAGCCTGGGCAACATAGCGAGACTCCATCTCTACCAAAAAAAAAATTAGCTGGGTGTGGAGGTGCATGCCTGTAGTCCCAGCTGTTCAGCAGGCTGGGGCAGGAGGATCACTTGAGCCCAGGAGTTCGAGGTTGCAGTGAGCTATGATGACACCACTGCACTCTAGCCTGGGCGACAGAATGAGACCCTATGTCTAATGGAAAAAAAAAAAATATGTAATTAACTGGCAACTGGCCATGTTGTATATAGATCTTTAGTCACTTGAGTTTTCAGAAATTGCATTTTGGTTTCCCTGGTCTGGTCACCCCAGAGAGCAGGATGAAATCCTGTAATAGAATTCTGTATTGAGCCCTGCAAAGCTGAACCGATTGAGGAGCCCTGGGTGAGCCTTGTCAAGGTGCTGACAACAGGGAAGGCTTATCTGGAGCAGCCAGCCAGCTTCTCCTTTTTGTTATCTCTTTTAGCTGCAATCAAAATGCAGCGGCCAAACATATATAAATAACGTGGAGACCACGGTGCTATATCTGAAACTGTTTCACTACCCCTGGCATCGGGCCACCACTGTGCAACATACTTTCCGTGCTGCATTTAGCACTAACCCATTGTCAGGCGATCATCTTTCTAAAAAGGAGCAGAGGACAGAATGCAGGATATAAACTCTCTGAGATGCGTGTGGGTCTTTTCTCCTGATGATCAGGACAAGTCTATGCAAACGGCAGCAGAAGGAGTGAACGAAAATGGCCTAGGAGCACAAACAGGGCTCACTCTTTTTCTCTGGAACATTCTCTTTTTGGGGATCAAAGCCTTTTCCACTCCAGAGCTTTCCATCTCAACATGAGAGGGCCAGATTCAGACCTGTTGTCCTTTCCAGCTGAGATAATTTTATTCCATTTTGCATGTGGTGATAACTATTTCCTTCCCCTCCCCACCGCCAACCGAGCCACGGCTGACTAGCGCTGTCTGCTCCTCATTAACACAAGGAAGAATCACCTCACCATGAGAGCACATCGAGATATGCGACATGTAGGTGGCCAACCTCTTCTACTCGGGTTACAAGACAATAGACAATTAATCAAATCCCACTGGTCACATTAAGATATACTTCCATCAGGTAGACGTCCTTCCCGGATTGCTACGGGATCGGATCTTCAATGTAATCAGGAGAAAAACAAATGCTAGGGGACAGTGAAAATTGTGCAGATTAATGAGATTTGTAATCTTTTTTCTTTTAACTGCACACTCTTTGGGCTAGATGCAGGATGGCTAAATAGATGCTTTAGGAAGACCAAGGAAGACCCAAGTGACCAGCATCATAAGGCCACCTCCAGGGTCAGCCATCTTGTCAGTCCCAAAGAGGCAGCAGGGCCACCTGCTGGAAGGCCGGGGCACTGCTTTGGCTGCTTGGTCCCTCCCTGCCTCCTCCATGTCCTTTGAGACACCGTCTAGGGCAGGACCACGATCTTTTTCTCCAGCTTCTGTGGAGGGAACAGGAAGTTTTTCATTATCTCGTCCAGCTCTTCCAGGGCCAGCTGGGCATGGAGCTTGGCCACGTCATCGGGCTCCACACGCACCACGTGCTTCAGCAGGTGGTAGAGATCCTTGAGGACGTCCCTCAGCACCTGGAGAGAGAGACAGTCATGACCATCTATCTACTGTCCTGTGCCAGCATTTCTCATATGACTCAACTGCCTTCTCCCGTCCGAATTCTGTGAGGAAACCCCCAGGCTTCCTTAAGAAGACAATGCATGGCCTTCTTGGGTTGGAGAAGGACACAGGGGTGGCTCGAACACTTGTACTGAGATAGTTTCCCACTGTGTTTCTCACTCACCCTGATGCCTCAGCATGTGGCCTTTGGGACTGCTACTCCCTTTCACTCTCAGGCCCAATTATAGATGCCAGACCCCTTCCTGCAGTCCCACAGCAAGGCAGTGACCTCAGGACCACAGACAGGCAAGACTGCCCAGACATGGCTGCGCCTAGAACAACCGATCACCAGCACTTCCTGTCTAGCTCCCCACAAAGCCCTCTGCCGACACCCAGGAGGCTACTTCTTCAGCCATCATGCCTCTCCTTGCCCCTACTTTTAAAAGTTTCCACCCATTTCCATTTCCACGCCCTTCCCCCACTCACTATATATATTTTTTGCAATTGCAACTCTGCCACGGGGAGAGAGAGGGGACTCCGGAGACAGGCCCATGCCTGTTTTTCATGCCCAGTGCTCCGATGTTGCGGTCTGATACGGAATAGGGAGGGTGCCCAAAGTACCTGTTCCCAGGCTCTCCTACTCCTCCTGGCTTGGGCTAGAACCTCTAGCAAGAAACAGGTTCCAAAGGCGCAAGGAAACAGAGTAAGGGGACATGGGGACTATCTGGTCAAACTAAGGACAGAAAACAACTGGGCCACAGAGGGTCACATGACTTGTCTGTAGTTCCTTGTGAAGTTACCTCTGGTTTAGGAGTTTTTACCTCAAAAATGACTATTTTTGGGGTCAGGTACTATACTAGGTACTTTCCATATAATATCTAATTTTTATGCCAGTCATATAAAGTCATATAGAGGAAGGTTATTAGACCCATTTTATAGTTGAAGAAACTGAGGACTAAAGAGTTAAGATTACTCAGCTAAAAAAAAAATGGTAGAGCCCAGTTTCTAACATCCAGAGCCTGTGTTATTTTTTATTTTTACTGGAAAGATAATACTGTACAACAAAGCACGTATGAAAAAGTAAGGCTCGCCGGGCGCGGTGGCTCACGCCTGTAATCCTAGCACTCTGGGAGGCCGAGGTGGGTGGATCATTTGAGCTCAGGAGTTCGAGACCAGCCTGAGCAAGAGCGAGACCCCATCTCTACTAAAAATAGAAAGAAATTATATGGACAGCTAAAAATATATATATAGAAAAAATTAGCCGGGCATGGTGGTGCATGCCTGTAGTCCCAACCACTCGGGAGGCTGAGACAGGAGGATCCCTTGAGCTCAGGAGTTTGAGGTTGCTGTGAGCTAGGCAGACGCCACGGCACTCACTCTAGCCTGGGCAACAAAGTGAGACTTTGTCTCAAAAAAAAAAAAAAAAAAGAAAAAAAAGAAAAAGTAAGGCTCTTCCTACTCCAGGCTCCTAGTTTCCCTTCTCAGAGGACATCATTCTTAATTACAAGATATATTCTCGGATTTTACAAGCATATTTGTATAGACGCCTCTTTTCTCTCTCCTTTTTAAAGCACAAAATTATATTCTACACTCTGTTATGTACCATGATTTTTTCCCCACACTTTACATATTTTGGAAATCTTTTGTATAATTGGCACATATGGAAATAACTTGGTTTTTTTTTTTATGGCTGCAGAGGACGAATGTAACACAATTTATTTATCCACTCTCCCAAAGAAAGTCATTCGTTTTTTATCTTTTTCTATTGTGAATATTGCTACAATAAACATTCTGATACCTAAGTCTTTGCAGACTTGTACTAGTATATCTATAGGAAAGTATCTAGAAACAGAATTTCTGGGCCAAAGGGTAATGTACATCTAAAATCTTGATAGATATGGCCATAAAGGTTGCGATAATTTACATTTTTTCTAATACTATGAAAATTATTGTTTCCTAATATTCTCATCAGTGTCATGTATTATAAACTTTATCTTTGCTAATCTAGTAAATGAAAATAGCATTTTTCTGTTTTTAATTTGCACCCTTCTAATAAATACATAAACTATTCATATTTTTTTCCTGGTATGTATAATTGAAATTTTCCTTGTTGATTTCTAAGAGCTCCTTGAAGATGAAAAAAAAAGGTCTACTGTATATCGATTGTAAATATTTTTCCTAGATTGGCATTTTTTTTCTTTGTGAAATATTTTATCCAGTGAAGAAATTTATATTTTTGCATACAATTAAACTGATCAATTTTTTTACTTTATGGTTTCAAATTTTGTATTTTGCTTAAAAGAAATAGGGCATATAATCTTAGCCACTATACTATGCAACGTTCCTTCTATTTATTAATAATTCTACCTATATGCACCAAGATGGGTTATTTCACTACATACAGCATCTCTGACAATAATTGGTTCTAGTGGGCTTTAAAAATTTACTGGGTGCGGTGGCTCATGCCTGTAATCCTAGCACTCTGGAAAGCCAAGGTAGGAGGATTGCTTGAGCTCAGGAGTTTGAGACCAGCCTGAACAAGAGCGAGATCCCATCTCTACTAAAAATAGAAAAATTAGCCAGGTATGGTAGAGCGCACCTGTAGTCCCAGCTACTCGGGAGGCTGAGGCAGGAGGATCGCTTGAGCCCAGGAGTTTCAGGTTGCTGTGAACTAGGCTGATGCCACAGCACTCTTCTCAGGGCAACAGAGTGAGACTTTGTCTCAAAATAAATAAATAAAATGAAATAAAATAAAAATTTACCTCCCACTATTTTGGAACTTCAAGAGTTGGCTGAATATCGACGCCTGACCCAATGTATAATTTTAAAAAGAAGGAAGATCAGAATACAAGTAATAGAATATAGACATTAATCCATTATTTTATATAAAAGCCATATAATAATTATATATGTGTATTTATTATATAGAATATCATATTTAATAACCTGAATACTATAGACATAGACTATCTCCCTCAAAATACATTAAAAAACTAGTTGCCCCAGAGGGGAAAACTGGGGAAGGGGAGGGGGGAATTATATACCCTTTTGTGTCTTTTTAATATTGTATTTTATGAGTGTTTTACCTGTTAAAAAATAAATAAGCTTACATTTAACTGAACTGACTACTAGGCAAAGGCCATTTAACAGGTAAAACAGATGTAGAACCTGCCCTTAAAAGGCATACGGTGTGTCAGGAAGATAAGAAGACGTGCAGATAAGGATAATGGTCTCCAGTTCCATACGAATTGTTGCAAAAGGCATTAATTCATCCTTTTTATGGCTGAATAGTACTCCATGGGATACATATACCACATTTTCTTAATCCACTCATGAATTGATGGGCACCTGGTTGGTTCCACATCTATGCAATTGTGAATTGTGCTGCAATAAATATTTCAAGTGCGACTGTCTTTTTGATAAAATAGCTTTTTTTCCTTTAGGTAAATACCTAGTAGTGGGATTGCTGGATCAAATGTTAGGTCTACTTTTAGACACAGAGGAATGTAAAACTTAGTGGAAATCAAGCAGAGGGGAGGGAGGAAGAGGGGAGGGACAAAAACCTACCTAATCGGTACAAGAACACTATTTGGGTAACCAGCACACTGATAGCCATGACTCAAGCATTACAAAAGGGATACGTGAAACCAAAACAATTAATACTTTGAAATTTAAAAAAATTATAAAAAAGACAATAAATACAGAATAGGACATGGTAAGGGTCCTAAAAGAACAGAGAGAGAGTGTGTGATGACAGGTCAGAGGAAAGAAAGGTCACATTTGAGGAACAAGTGAGCTGGCGATGGCGGATGGAAGTGATGGGAACTGGTCAGTGTGGTGGGTATCAAGCACGTGGTCTGGGCCCAGGGTGCCCAGTCCACTAAGTGTGTAGCATCACACGTCTTGGACTTGTAAGAATAAAGAAAGAGCCTTTAACAGACTTAAACGTAAGGCATGAAATTATAAGAATTCTAGAAGAGGTTGGAAAAACTCTTATAGACATCGGCCTAGGCAAAGAATTTATGAATAAGACCCCCAAGGCAATCACAGCAACAACAAAAATAAATAAATGGGACCTGACTAAATTAAAAAACTTCTGTACAGCCAAGGAGACAATCAATAGAGCAAATAGACAACCTACAGAGTGGGAGAAAATATTTGCGTGCTATTCATCCAATAAAGGGCTGATAACCAGCATCTACAAAGAACTCAAGTGAATCAGCAAGATAACATCAAACAACCGACCCCATTAAAAAGTGGGCAAAAGACACGAACGGAAGCTTTTCAAAAGAAGATAGACTAATGGCCAACAAGCATATGAAAAAATGTTTAATGTCTCTAATCATCAGGGAAATGCAAATCAAAACCTCAATGATATATCGCCTAACTCCAGTGAGAATGGCTTTTATCAAAAAGTCCCAAAAACCACAGATGCTGGCATGGATCCAGAGAGAAAGGAACACCTATACACTGTTGGTGGTACTGCAAACTAGTACAACCTCTATGGAAAGTAGTATGGAGGAGACACCTCAAAGAACTGAAAGTAGAACTACCATTTGATCCAGCAATCCCACTACTGGGTATTTGCCCAAAGAGAAAAAGACATTTTATAAAAAAGACACTTGCACTCGAATGTTTATAGCAGCACAATTCACAATCACAAAGATGTGGAAACAACCCAAGTGCCCATGGATACATGAGTGGATTGATAAAATGTGGTATATGTATACCATGGAGTATTAGGCATAAAAAAAAATGGTGAACTAATGCCTTTTGTAATAACCTGGATGGAACTGGAGAGCATTCTTTTAAGTGAAGTATCACAAGAATGGAAGAACAAAAACCACATGAACTCACTACTAAATTGGAACTAATCGATCAACACTCATGTGCACATGTGCTAGTAAAATTCATGTAATCAAAACGTTTGTATCCTTGTAATATTCTGAAATTAAAAAAAAAAAAAAAAAAGAAAGAGCCTTTCCATCCTTGGATATTCTTGATCAGCACGGTACTGGGGAGTGGGAGGAGGAAGGCAGGGGAAAGGGCGACACAGAACAAGCTCCCCAAGTGTGTGCCTTTCCCACAGCTGCCTGCCTCTGGCTGCCAGTGCTCTAGCGGCCATCTTTCTTTCCTTGTCTCGGGAAGCTCCTTGCCAGCTCAAGCCTTTGCACACGCTGTTCCCTCAGCCTGGGGGAACTATTTTGCTTCCTCTTTAACCCAGGGCTCCTACCCCCTCAGCCTAAAATGCCACTTCCATAGGGATCCTTTCCCTGACCCCTGACCTAGACAAGTCTTCTTGCTCTTCCTGTAGTTCTGTTTGTAGCACCGTCCAATTGTAATTTAAATAGTTATTCTGTAATTTAAAAAATGTTTTCCTCAGGAGATCACAAGAACTATTGACAATGAGGCCACATCTTCCCTTTTTCACTCTGGTGTAGCCCCAGTGCCTCATAAAGTGACTGGCACGAGGCTGATACAGAAAAAAGCTTACGAATGAATAAAGGTCTGCACGCTACTCCTGGCCAGTCTCTCGCTTGGTAAAAACCAAAAATTCTAAGAATGACTATTGAAGCAATGCCAGACAACCAGAGCTGGCTTAATGGGTATATGACCTGTGCAGTCACACAAGGTCATAAGCTTAAGAAGGCCCATGTTTGTTTGGTTTAATGATCTACTGTTCCCATCTTAAAAGTCTTTTTTTTTTTTTTTTGAGAAAGGGTCCCGTTCTCTCACCTGGGCTGGAGTGTAGTGGCATCATCATAGCTCACTGCAACCTCAAACTCCTGGGCTCAAATGATCCTCCTGCCTCAGCCTCCCGAGTAGCTGGGACTACAGGCATGTGCCACTACGCCTGGCTAATTTTTCTATTTTTAATAGAGACAGGGTCTCGCTCTTACTCAGGCTGGTCTCAAACTCCTGACCTCAAGCCATCCTCCCGCCTCAGCCTTGCAGAGTGCTAGGATTACAGGTGCAAGCCGCCTCACCCAGCCTGAGATGAGATCTTGCTCTTGCTCAGGCTGGCCATCTTAAAATTCTTAATAATTTTATCTTTGAACTTGTGTTTTTTAAACGAAGTGCAGTGGGACGGTGGAGCCTGGATGTCAGCAGAGGAGATGCTGCGATTTGTGTCCACCGTTCTTTGGCGGCACATTTGCACAGAGTGTTCACCTGGCCCCGCAGGCACAGAATTCTGGTGGAGTCACAATGTGTGGGAGGCTTGAAGCAAGTACAAGGTAAGCCCGTCATTACATTTACCACAGAGCAAATGGAAGCCATGCCAGCCCTGAGACGCCACACTTTCCATTCAAACCAGAATTTGCTTTCAACACAGAAAGAAGGCAATGACTTCCTAGGAAACACAGATGGCCAGGGAACCCTATCTCGTCCTTTTTTCCTTATGTACTTCCCTGTTTTCACCAACCAGTTACACTAAAGATGATAACAGAGCAGGGCAACCTACAGTTCTTGTTCCTTTCAGTCCTTTCTTACTCATCAGCAAACCAAAGGTAGAGCGTTGGTAGAATGTGCACGTCTCAAGAAATGATTAAATAAAAACATTGAGCCCGTGCTGCGTGAGTGTCTACTGCTAAGCAGGAAATACATATGCATGTACGAGCTTCAGAATACATATTGTGTAATTTCAGTGATTCTGCAAATGTTCTCATATTTGCATTTGAAATTGGCATTGCACAATACAAAGATGAACAGGAAAATTCATGCTAATAATTTAATATTTTAATTTTTCTCTAGCAAATAATGAAGACCAGGGTAAGTCAAGAGAGACACTGTGAAAGGAAAAAAATACATGTTTTAATACCATTAAAGGTACTTTTTTTTTTTTTAACAAGGAACCCTGCATTTTAATTTTGCACTGAGCCCCATATATTATACAGTCGGCTCTGCAAACAACCCTCAACGCTCCTTGCCCAGTGTCACCATGGTAGTGTGAGTCCTGTGAGCAAACCTCACAAAGATGCTGTCCAATCTCTGCTGGGCAGTTATCTCCTGTGCCTCCTCAGGGAGCTTCTGAGACACACAGGAGTCAGGTGGCCTAGGCCAGCCGTCTGACTCTCTGACACTGTCCCCACTGCCCTTTCATAACCTGTCTCTGGGTGAGGAAGTCCAATCTTTCCTCGAGGCTGGCAGCATGAAAATGAGATGATTCCGGAAAGATGATGACTCCCCGCAGCGGCTGCCTCATGCTTACTCACCCATCCGATAATCGTTATTAAGGCCTGACAGCGTGCCCAGGCAGCGTGCGGGTGACAAAGAAGATGAATAATGCACGAACCCGCCCCTCTGGCCGCGGCCCGGTGGGGACACGGGCACACAAACCCCGCGCAGAGCGAGCTCCACGTGCTCGATTCTGCGGAAGTGAAGGAAGTCACTTCTGCCTTTGGAGGTGGGGCGGGGAAGAGGGACATCTCCCTACATGTGAATGGGCCTTCACGCTGACATTTCTTTGTAGCCGAAGGGTGGCTCCAAGGAATGGCATGAGGACGGTTTAGCCCCAAGCCACCTCCCAGAAAGGCAGTTTCTAACCCAAACCAGCGTGCTTGCCACGCAGCTCCTGCTTAAAGACAAGACTCCTAACACTCTCTCCAATGGGTTACAGCCCCGAGTGTCTCATGTATTACAGAAATTCTAGAGTTTTCACTGTTTATTAAGGTCATCTTCTTTTTTTCTTCTAGAGGAATCTTTCTCCTTGTCAGAGACACCTTAGAGATTTTTTTGCTCGAGCCTCCTAACAGTCAAAGTAAGGTTAGCTTTTACTTGTTAAAAAGGGAAGCTCTAAAGTATTCTGTTCTTTCCTGGTGTGGGTAGGAATTTTCCCCTGGGCACTGCTGTGTCCTTAAAATAACAATAGTGCTTGTGCAAACACCGCTTCATACTTGAGGGGTGCTGAGCCTCTTGTTATCAGTTACCGGATCTCCTTTTCTGGTAACTGAGTGTTAAGCAAAGGCTCCTTCTTAATTAATGGGTCTATCTTAGCAACCCACCCTGGTGTAGCTTCTCCCCAATCCCTGTAACTCTAGGGATCCCACACATCACAGGACTTCCTCTGGACTCCCCGAGGATCAAAGCTTCCTGCCAGCCAGGGATTCTCACCAAATCCCATGGATCAAGGGCTGAATACAAGGAGAGTTCAGAGGTAAAGTTACTCACAGGAGCCGCTGTGGTGGGCAGGATATAGGCAATCCCACGAGGAAACCTCTCATTAAGAGTTCAACACACCTGCCATTCATCCCCCAACTGCATCAAGGCCCAAGGACTGCAGGGAAAGGTGGAGGGGGTATTGGTGTGAGTGGGGGTGGCTGTGTCTCACCCAGAGGAGAGCTAGCTTAGCTGATTGCAGCAGGGGGCTGAAATAAACACATTCTCCATCTGAGAAGCTCTTAGGCCATGGCTATCTTAAAGCATAATAGTACGCAGATTCCTAGTCTGACACTCTTTGGAAGAGGTGGGGTTTGGGTTCTTTATCAGAAGAATTTAGAGAGCACATGTGACACACACAGGTACACACACTCTCCCTTTCTCTCCTCCTCCCACCCCCCTCCAGATGCCACGTTCTGGAAACACACAAAGCTGATGCTTTGGGGACAAGAGCAGTCTTTAGGGTTAGATGTGGCTGAGAAAGGACCAGAAGAGGCATGGCAGACTGAAAAGGGAGCAGGACTGCCTTGGGCACACAGGTGCACATTCAATGGAAAAGCAGGAAGACAGTGTTTGTATGTTTCAATAAGCTTGGCCTGGAACATCCGAGAAGGGGTTGTTCTTTGAGTTAAGAACAAAAGAAGAAATAAATGACAAATACCTTTCTTCTTTTTAATTCCTAAATTTATTTGTTTGATTTTAAAAGTCATATAACCACAAGCCAGAATATCTGGAAAAGAGAAGAAGAAAAAAAAGGCTCTAGTTGGACCACCTCTTCAACATAAGTTCCATTAGTAAAGACATTTAGGAATAAGTAGATTCATTTACACTTTAAAAAGTTATTTTAGTATTTTAAAAGTCATTTACATTTCAAGGTGATTTTACAAATGGAACTTAGGTGAATGCAATTGCTATTCTTCTATTATTATTACGTGGAATCAACAAGACATAACACAAATGGTCACGAACATGACATTTAGAGAAATAAGGTCTCCAGAAAGATACGATCTAGCAGAGGCTTTTCAATCTATAATTTCTTAATATTTAAGGGGAAAATAGGTTGCTAAATATTGAAGGATAAAAAAGTTAAATGCTACCATACACTGATTGTACTTAGAAATTCAATCTTCTACAGAACCAATAGATGAGGCAAAAAAATAAAAAGATCAAAAGGAAAGAAAACTGAATTCTATACAATCCTATCAACCCTCAATTGTGGCTCCCTTTGTGGCTCAGAAATAAATAAGTATGAGGCAGAGAGACAAAAACAGGAATAACAGGGAAGTCAGACATGAAAATAAAAGGCAGGGGAAGACTGGGAAGGACGTGAACTGGAGTTAGTGGCAGGAGAGTGTCCTGGCAGACAAAAAGATTCTCCAGACTGGGGCCCTGAGGAGGAGAAGACCCCAGAATCCAACTAGTTCTGTTTAAAAATACGTTGGAATAAGCATTAGGTGTGGTATGAACCTGTCAGAAAGCTACAGTCCAGCTTCTAAGCACCCTAATTTTGACCACTAAGTGATTCTGTGGCTGAGGAATGAACAGGTGAGACTAGTTATAGGGCAGAGAGTCAAGGATCATCAATAGAGGCCAGCTCAGCAAACATCTCCCCTACCGTGTACAGGAGAATAGGCTAAGTGCTCTGGGTGAAGAGGGACACAGGCTCAGGAGCTCACAGTGTGGGGGCGGAGCACACACAAAGTCAAACCTAATGGTCCAGAGGCAGGTGAATTGAGGAGAAATGAGCCCTGGAGCTCCTAATTCCTAGCAAGAGAGCTGTGAGCAATCTACTTCACCTCTCGGAACTGCTGATCTCATCTGTCAAATGGGGGATTAACATGGCCTCCTTTTAAGATTGTTGTAAGAATTAATATCTATAGGCCAGGTGTAGTGGCTCAGGCCTGTAATCCTAGCACTCTGGAAAGGCCGAGGTGGGAGGATCACTTGAGGTCAGGAGTTCAAGACAGGTTGAGCAAGAGGGAGACCCCACCTCTACTAAAAAATAGAAAAAATTAGCTGGGTGTGGTGGTGTGCACCTGCAGTCCCAGCTACTTGGGAGGCTGAGACAGGAGGATCGCTTGAGCCCAGGAGTTTGAGGTTGCTGTGAGCAAGGCTGATACCATGGCACTGTAGCCTGAGCAACAGAGTGATTCTGTCTCAAAAAAAAAAAAAAAAAGAATTGATGTCTATAAAGATCTAAGCACAAAGACTTGCAAATGGTGGGTGCTAAGAAAGTAGTGATAGGACAGTCTGTCCCAGGGAGACTGTGATCTCTGTGAAGGACAGGACCGTGTCCATCTTGTTACTCTTACATCACTGAGGCCCCGAACAGAGCCTGTCACGTAGCCTGTCACCTTTGAGGAATGAATGAACGATAATGACAGTTAATCCTTATATAGTACTTGTTATGTGCCAGGTATGGTTCTGGCCATTTTATCTACATTATCTCACTTAATCTTCACAACAACACGAGAGAGTGCTATTATGACCTCCGGTTTGCCCAGGGTCACACAGCTAGTGACAGGTAGAGCCAGGATCCAAGCCCCGGCAGCCTGACTCTGAAGCCAGGGTTCCTTATACGTCACTACACTCTACCGCCTCTCAGAGCGCTTACGATTTTCACCGCTGTGATGTGGGAGCCATGAAGCACGTATCCTACCTGCCTTACAAATTGTTGTGGGGATTAAAAGGGATAATGTAAGTGAGGGTATTTTATGATCATCAGCAAAATGATCTATAATTCAAAGCATTGTTATTATTATTACCACCACATTGAGAAAATTTGGGTGGCTAAGAACATTCGAGGAAAGGCACAGCTCTGAAAACAAAGGACAGAGCGCAGAGGCAAAAGAGGAGTGGTCAAGCAGATGAACAGACGAAGGGGAATTATTACAGAAGGAGCGGGAGGCGGTGGACAAGAAGGGGGATGGATTTAATGCACTCTGAGTGCAGTCCCGGGGCCGCCGTGGGTCAGATGATGGTGGCATCTGGAACACTCTGACCGTGTTACTGCGCAGAACGCAGGGCATCAGGGAGAATTCTGCTTGGCCGGCAGAAAGAAGCCAGACTCTTAGGTCTGCGAGGCCAGTGGCCTCTCTAAGATAATGGGCAGGAAACAAATAAATTGGGGAAGCAGAATGGAGCCAGACAATCTAGACCTCATTCACGGAGCTCTGACCTGAAGAAGAATAATGCTTTACCGATAAAACCCAAACTTTCACTTTCATGGGCCTATGAAAAAGAAATTAGGGCCAATTCAGACCAAAAAACCAGGCTTTTGAGACACTTCACTGAAAGCTTCGGGAAGGTCAGCAAAAAAAGGCGGGATTACGAATGTCAGAGATTCCTACCCATGCCTGACGGATAGAGAATCTCAAACATGCTGTAGTTCAGCGCGGCATTATTATTAACCAGAGGTTATTGAGCTTTTCAAAAACCTTTTATTTTCAAAGTATTTTTCTCTGCTAGACCTGGAGATAAATGGCATTTTTACTTTTTCTGGATTGTGTCTGGCTGTTAAACGCGGACAGCATCTCAAGTGCAAATTGGAGATGGGGTGGGAAAGGGATGAGGGAGGAATCACGCATGATTTTTACTGAAGAATAAGGGGAAAAAATTTAACTGGTCGAGTGCCAAAAATGCTACAGGGACGGAGACCGGCTAGGCAGTTTAGGGACAAAGACCAAGACTGTGGCTAGAGGTTAAGCCCTGGGAGGGATGATAGCTCAGGGGCCCTACACAAAAAGTAGACAGTCAGACTTCCCGACACCTAACTGTGTGCTCCTTGGCTGGCGTATGCTGAGGCATGCCACCCCGGCTTCCAGGAGTCGGTGACCAAGCAGCTGTGTGTGCAGGGACTGGAGTGCCGCCCGCCGTGGTGGTAGGAGCAGCAGAGGCAGCATCTTTCAGAAAGCCTTTAAATAGCAAAGTGAGGACGGAGGCAGCTTTCCCACACCCCCACAGCCCTGAAATAGAACAAAGGCATCAGGGAAAATGGCCAGAGTGTGTGCAAAGGCAGCAGGCTGCTGCTTGTGGGAGAAGAGACGGGAAGCGCCATCCTAACAAGGTGATTATAACCCCAGCTTTCAAACCCTACGCAATTACCACACAGTCCTGTTTGCTTTCTGCACCTAAAGCCTCCAGCTCGAGACGAGACAGCACCTGCAAATGGCTCGCTACTACCATTTCGGCGTCTACTACATTTCAGTCGCTGTGCTAAGCCCTTTACACACATCATCTCATTTAATCCTATGAGGCAGGTATTATTAGCTGCAGTTTATGAATTAGGGAAAGGGGGTTTACGGAGGTTTAGAGATTTGCTCAAGGACAAATAGCTTAGAATTCAAACCCGCATCTGTCAGGTCTGACTCCACAAACCTTGCTTTGAAACATGCACATTATGAGGAAATCCAATATAGCGGAGGATACCGTGCAGAGAATTTGATCTTTCTCTTGCACCATCGAAGTTGTTGGCTGGTGAGAGAGGAGGAAGAGCAGGAGATGGGCTAGTGGCTGACTCCAAGATTTGGGTTTCCTTTGGGGTGCCAGTTTGCTCTGGGGACACCCTAAATCACCCCAGGCTTACCCTGGTTACACACCCGCAAGTCTAGCTTGAGTCAGCCATGCCTCTGTGGATCTCTATGGGCAGGGCGAGTGCAGGACACGGTCCTTAGGGCGTTTGTTCAGTGGAACTCAATGCTCTGTGCAAGATGTTTCAGAAACATAAGGTAAACCAAAGGGCAGAAAAACCAGAGTCACGGACTCATCGGAGGTCCTGGCAGGGTTTGCATTATGTGCCAATATATACATGGTGTGGACCAGACTGGAAAATGCAACCCCCCACCCATATCAGAAAAGTACAGTGACACTGCCTAGGGTGCATGCCATTGCCTCTGAGTGATACCATCGTCCTAGTTAGTGAGTCTCCACCCTCGCTGCTCATTAAAATCCACCAGAGAACTTTAAAAATGCCTGGGTCTCATCTTGCACCTAAGAATCAGAATCATAGGGGTTAGAGCTCAGGCTTTAAAAAAAAAATGTTCTTTTTACGTTGCCCAGAAAACTCTAATAATCTAATCATAAGGATGCAACAGTGCAAGGATGGTAGGAAAAACAATGGATAGGAGACTTAGTAAGAGACATGCCATGGTCTCAAAAGCAGAAGTCACTGTCGTGGCTTTGCCTATGAAAAATCTAAGCATCAACTGCAAGGGCAAAATGATTTAGACATAACCTATTACATTTGGAATTTCCTTAATTATCAAGAATAAGGTTTTTATTTTCCAAAAGGGGGGTGGTCAGAATAATTTTTGACCCACAAATTAAGATTGCATCTTTTCCCCAAAATCTTAAAAAAAAATTTTCTTAAACATGTGTATATTACGTATGATTGTGAAGACTAGGAACATCATAGGCTACCGACATGCATTATGTAGGAAAATGAAAAGATAAGATAAATGCAGCTACCTCTTGCTAAGGTAGCTGCCATTATGGTAGAAACCTCTGCTCAGATGGCAGGAATTAAGGGAAATACATGTGATAAAATTTTGACAGCTAAATATATCTAAATATATATATATATATATATATATATATATACACACACACATGTCTATATATATAGTGTGGAAGAAGCCAAATTTTGAAATGCAGACTGATTCTGGCTGCACATCAATATTCATTCTGTCACTCTGCCTCAGGACTCCTTCTCCCAGCTGATTTTGGGACAGCAGGTCTACAACACAATTGCAACAACAACCAAAAAACTTTAAATGTTTCCAAGTAAGGAAGCAAAATTCCCTCCTTAAGAGAACATGTTTAGACAAGTTTGGCTCTTGGGAAACCTCCTTCTGGAGGAGTTTGGAAGTCCCAGAATTCCCAGTTTAAGATCTAAGAAGTCTATTTACTGCAAAGGTAGGCACAAAGAAATTCAAGAGAAGTGTTCCATGCCTCTTACAGAAATGATTTCACGTGCTCATAAACGAGGCCATGTGCTAGAGTCGGGGAATGTAGAAGGGAATGGAGTGTTCAGGGACTTATGGTTTCCTGGTGACACCAGACATGTGAACACATCACTACAGCATCTACTGTAATCCTGGGCCAATATGTGAAGTGCTGTGGAGCCTGAGGAGGCGAGGACTAATTTTATCTGAGAAATCAGGAAACTTTTCACAAGAGTGTAACATTTAAGTCGAGTCCTAAGGGATGAATAAAACTCATCAGATGGGCAGATGGGGAAAAGAAGGCATTTGAGGCATAACAAAGAGTCTGGAGCAAGATGTGGGAGCAAGAAACAGCATGGCAGCTTATTCTGTGGCTGCCGTGCGGTTCTCAGGGCATAAGAGGGGAAGTGTGAGAGAGAAAGTCATAGAAGGCAGGTGGGGCCAGATTATGAATGGACTCGTCTTTATCTTATGGACTGCAAGGAACCATTAAAAAAAAATATGAACACCAGCTGGGGACTGGACTTCAGCAGATTTGCATTTCAGAAAGGTCTCTCTGAGCCAAGCATGGTGGCGCATGCCTGTAGTCCCAGCTACTTGGGAGGCTGAGGCAGGAGGATCGCTTGAGCCCAGGAGTTTGAGGTTGCTGTGAGCTAGGCTGATGCCATGGCACTCTAGCCCGGGCAACAGAGTGAGACTCTGTCTCAAAAAAAAAAAAAGAAAGGTCTCTCTGGCTGTAGTTTTCTTACCATCCTGAGTAACCCAATACCTGTCAACCCTGGAAAATTAGAGAGCAGAAGGAAGTCCAGTGGTTAAGGAAGCAGAAGTCCTGGGAGTCCGGGTTTGCCCCAGTACCCCAGTAACGGTTCACCTCTTCCTCAAGTACCATCTAAGGCCAGTTCTGATTAACTCCTTGGGAAGAGCCACACTGGCGCTGAAGACAGCCTGGGTGTGCACTCATGTTCCCCGCTTGCTGGCTGTGTGACCTGAGCATCCAGTGTAAACTTTCTGCACCTGAATTTTCTTATCCGTAAACAGAGTTAATAAGTTTATTTATCTCACAGCATTTTTAGGAGGATTCAGTGAGATAAACATGTAAAGAACTTGGCACTTCACTTGGCATACAACAAGCTCTTAATAAATGTTAACTATATTATTATTAAGGACCAACCTCAGAGAACACGGAATTTATCTGGCTGCAGATTTGCTATGAGCAAACCAACCGCGGGGTGATGAGCAATGGGCTGGAACAGATCCCAGAGCATCAATCCAGACTGTCACCTCACGTCACTCCAAGCGGGGCACACTTAGTCAGAACTCCTCCCTTTCAGATGATGGAGCAAAATAAACGGGTTTTGCAACCCAGAGGCCCATCTGATTATCAGCAAAATGACTCTCTGAGGAAGAAATAATTCCTGAATCGGGCTGCAGGGCAGGAGGAAAAGTCCCAAGACTTTGGGACTCCCCAGCTTGGCAGCCTTGAAAGTGACTGGTCTCCTTCAGTTCTCTGCTCCCTGCTTTTCCCAGTTCAGTGTACATTACCGGAAGTTTCCGGGTGGTGTAGTCTGTGGCTAGACTGTGCTTTTGGCAAGAGATAGGGGGAACATGAGGACGGGCAGAAAACGAAGCCAGGGTTGTTTCCTGCCTCTGCTCTCTGAAGAGTTCACGCTAGCAGGTCCTGGGAGGTCAGGGCACCTGGGTCCAAGGTTAGCCCAAACACTCTCCTGTCACTGTGCTGCCATTCTCCTCGGTAGACAGCAAATATGCCGTGAGGGTGTAGTCTGGCCTGTTTTCCTTTGGGTATCATGGTTTCCAGGATCTGAAGCAGCCTTCTGTTGGCCACGATCTGTGCAGGAAATGCCCAGGTGATTGAGTTTCTGAGTCCCCCAGGTGAAAGGGACAGAGAAGATGTGAGTATGGCTGCTCTGCTTAAGCCTGGGACATCCATCTCCGCTTACCCTCCATCCCCCCCGACATTGGCACTCCTGGTTCTCTGGCCTTAGGACTTGGGCCAGGACTTATACCATTGGCTTTCCTGGTTCTCGGGCCTTCAGGTTTGTACTGGAACTACACCACGGGCTTTCCTGGGCCTCCAGCTGACAAATGGCAGATTGTGGGATTTCTCAGCGCCTGAAGTCACATGAGCCAACCCCTCATAATCAATCTATCTATCCATCCATTCCCTTGGTTGTGTTTCTCTGGAGAACCCTGACTAACA
Source organism: Eulemur rufifrons (assembly GCF_041146395.1). NCBI lineage: Eukaryota > Metazoa > Chordata > Mammalia > Primates > Lemuridae > Eulemur > Eulemur rufifrons. Next base: position 12,378,454 of record NC_091005.1, on the reverse strand, counting down.
CAGCACCACCAGTGGGGTATACAGAAGCTGTGGCATCACTGGAGCTGACAGAAACATAGAGGCCTCACCACAGCGTGACAAAGCTGGAGAGAAAGTAGCCAGAGGGCAACACAGTAGCAAAAGCAAACACCCTTTTACAGCCACCATCTCAGAAGGCACGAGGGACATCCCCTGGGGGCTCCTAGAGCCAGGTGGGGAGAAATTTGAAGGGGCTGTAATTGGTGCAGTGGGGGCAGATGGGGACAAATAGGGGAAACAAAGAAATGTTGCTTTTTACTATTTTTTTAATTGAAAAATAAAAATTGTGTGTGTGTATATATATATATATGTGTATATATATATATATATATATATGTACATATATATATATATATATATATAAAAAAGATGTGAGTACAAGTCCTGGAGCTGCGCTGCCTGGGCTCACCTGCTGCTCTGCCACTCATGAGCTATCGGACAAGTCATTGATCATCTTTGTCCCAGTAGGGATATTAATCATAACTAAATGGGATTATTATGAGGATTAAATGAATTAATTCATGTAAAGCCCTCAGGTATAAATGCTATCATATAGTAAATGCTAAATAAAAGTGTTTCTTTGTGTGGTTTTAATTTATACTCTGTTTTTCAGGAGTACAGCTATCACATAAACTGAGAGAGAGAATATTTTGATTTGTTTGGAATTTTCAAAGAACAGCTTGCCATTTTGGAAAATTAGACTACTCAGTATCACTCATGGTACCCCTGAGTTATCAACATAAGACATCTGAATCAACTTGTATTTTCTGCTATTATATTCATGGTGATTTTATATATGAGAGCAGCTGAATAGTTCATTATGTCTTAGAGGTGGCCTAGACGGTTATACTTTAAAATACATGTTATTTTATTATAAACTACTATCCTTTTCATTTCTTCTTTATATTACAATTGGGGCATTATATTGATTTAAAAATATGAATACAGGTTAAGAAGCTATAAACGGAACACTACAGAATATCTTACAATAATTTGTTACGGTAAAAGTGCATTGGGTCTGATGTGGGGAAAGGAAGCTGACGGACAAGACTGTCTGAATCCTAGTGCCTACTCTGTGCTCCATTTCACCTTAATGATGATACCTAAGCTACTCGGGAGAATAAGACAACCTTGTTCCAGATGAACAAGATGAATGAGTGAATTAAATAAGAGGAAGAAGAGGGAAGATACTATATTTCATTAGCACTTGGCCAACATAAGTCACCAGTAATAACTGGGAATGGGTGCTAATTCTTCCTGGCATTAGCTTTGGAATATTATAACCACAGTCTCTTCATGAGCTTGAGTTTCCTCATTCATAAAATAAGACAGCTGGATCGTTTCCCAAAGTAGCTTCCAAGGAACCTTATTACTTGGCATGCTCATGATGACAAAAAGGTTCCTTGGTAAATGAGCTTAGGACATTGCTACAGGACTTCTTAGACTCCTTAACGGGCTAACATGCCCTGAATCTCTAAGAGGGGAATATAGAGTTGTACGCAGCATAAGGAAATTTTTGTGAAATATAAATTAAATAGTCTCTAAGGCCTCTTCTAGTTCTAACATCCTAAAATTCTGTAACTTCGAATGTTTACATGAGACAATTGTCTTGGCCAGTTTAGGTCAGAATAAGAAGGGTAAGGAGAAAGTTATCCTCCAGAAAATAAAATATCTTAAGTCTGACACAGAAGAGGAAGACAAACCAAGTTCTAACGTATGTAGATCTATGTAAATGATTATGCAGGAGAGGCAGAAAGGGAGCAGTTTTAAATGTTAGGGCTTCCAAACTGTCACTTATGTTATCACTAGAAAAGGTTGAACGTTTATAGTTTAGCAATCCCAGTAAGGTAGTGAGTCCTACTCTTTACCCGCTTTGCTTCTCAAATTCATCACTAACACCATATGGATGTGGCCAAGTTACTGTTGAGGAAATCTATGGGGTCATTCCCTATTCCTAGGCACCGACCCCAGCCTGACCTCTCACAAACGGCTACCGTAGAGGCTGAACATGATGTTACACAAACCTGCAACCCCACATGTCCCACCTGGCCCTGCCAAGTTGGTTGAGCTGGAGATGGACATGCCATCTTAGCTGGAACATTAAGTCTCTACCCTGGAGGTTTTGCATTTGGGGCCAGAGAGGGAATCTGAGCGTTGGATCTAAGATGCAACCCGGGGCCACTGACAGTGGCCATGTTGCTGCCACAGAAAGAAAGCTGGACTCCAGGGCAGGCGAATAAAGTTGAAATGCAAGAGAAGCAGAGATAAGAAATGGAACATTTGCTGGTGATTCTAAGAGTCACTGACCCCTCAGCTCTATCTCTGCTCTTTCCACAACGTGGTTGTTCAGTCCTTCTTTGGATGAAACAGGCTAACATGTTCCCTTTGCTTAAGCTAGTTCAGACCAGGTTTCTGCTGCTTAAAACCAAAAGAGCTCTGACGATAGTCACATGGGCCCTTCATATCTACTTTCTCCACCAGTAAAGAGGAAGAGTGGAGGCCGCCTCCTGAAAGCTGGCGGACTAAACATAAGCGCACACCACTGCTCTCTCCTGAAACCTCATTAAAATGATAGTAAAGGGACAAAAAATGGCATTAAGTTACCAGAACAACAACAACAAAAAAGAAATAGCAACCAAAGTTTTGATGCTAGAAAGTAGTTGGGTGAATCCTAGAGTCATAGTCCTGATTTGCCCAGAATAGTACATTTTATTCCTAATGCTCTGGTATAATTATTAATAGTATCCTCTTTTACTCTTAGAAGTGTCCTGGTCTAGATGCTAAAATGACTCATTAAACCTAAGAAGCCCAGAAGCAAGCCTAATGTGCCACAGAAACTCAGAAAAGTTCAGGAGTTGATGACGCTGTGCCTCTTAAAATAGGGGTGACAGAAGCCCTAGTTCAAAGTGTGTTTGCCTAGCGATCAGGTGCCCTGAAGCCTCTTCTACCCTCTGCATCCAGGTCACTGTCCCCCACAACCACAGCAGAGCTTGGAGTTTTACCCTTTGGAGGGACCAACCAGAGAGACTTTTTTTTTTTTTTTTTTTTTGAGGCAGAGTCTCATTCTGTCGCCTGGACTAGAGTGCCGTGGAGTCAGCTTAGCTCACAGCAACCTCAAACTCCTGGGCTCAAGGGATCCTCCTGCCTCAGCCTCCCGAGTAGCTGGGATTATAGGCATGGGCCACCATGCCCAGCTAATTTCTTTCTATTTTTAGTAGAGATGGGGTCTTGCTCTTGCTCAGGCTGGTCTCGAACTCCTGAGCTCAAACGATCTGCTCGCCTCAGCCTCCCAGAGTGCTAAGATTACAGGTGTGAGCCACCACAGCTGGCTCAGAGACACTCTTGATAGGGAGACATCAGGTACAGCTACAGATGAGAGTGCCACATTAAAAACAGGAGGATTAAGTGAAAGTCTACACACTGAATGGTGACACCTCCATCCTCCTTCCACTCATCTTTCAGAACCCTGCAGCCAGGCTTCTCTACATAGGAAACTAGAAGATTCTTTTATGCCAAGGCCCCCCCAAAAGACTTCAAGATAATCATGGTATGGAGTCTCCCAAGAAAATGACTTGGCCAGTTTGCCACCCTCTTAAAAAGTCCATAAATAAGTACTTGTACACAGAGTGTCATCAGCGTTTAAGTGCTCTGTTCTTAAATCTTGTAGTAGGCTTAGAAAGTAACCAGTCCAGACAAGAGTGAGTGGGTGAAGGGTTGCAGGAGACCTGGCTCCAAGAAGATGAAGCTGTTAGTTTACTTGATGTGTCTGAAACTTTTATGAAATTTATAAACTTGCAGCAGAGACTGGGGATGAATTGATGGTAGGTTCATAGAAAGGTAGCAAATGTAAACCTGAGACAATTGTTAATTTCAGAGAAAACCAAAATTCATCCAAGACAGGAAGTATAACCATAGTATATTACATAGCTGTAGATAATAGTTATAGTCATAATACAGACACTGAATGCTGACAAAATAAAAACTATAATGTAACTAAGGGAAAGTGGGGAAGGGGAATGAATGTATATATTTGTGAGGGCATGTTAATAACATTATTAATAATAACTAACACATATCGAGCTTTTAGAACCTATACATTCTAAATGCTTTACATAGATAGCCTCATTTAATTCTTACAACAACCCCATAAAGTAGTACTTTTATTATTCCCATTTTATAGACAGGAAGTTGAGGCACAGAGAGGTCAACCTATTTGTGCAGCGTCTGACTGCCAGCAAGTTGCAAGGCTGGGTGGGATTCGATCCCGGACGTGCTGGCTCTAGAGTCCATGCTCGAAGCCTGAGCTACTGGACTTGGCTGCTGCAGTCCTCTCTCGAAGGCCGGTTCTCCCACTTTAGGAACAGAACCACTGAGGGGGCGAATTTACATATTAGATCTAGTAGGAAGTCATTCAATGAACTGAAAAACCGAATAAAAGGAAGGACACTTCCCATTCATGCTGTCCCTTTACTTCTAACTTGCTGTTTGTGCTGTATCACACCCTGCTCTGGTCCTAGTCCCCATCTGGCCTGGACAGACAGGCACAAGGTGAACCGGGACACAGGCACTAAGTCTTCTGTATTTGGAAAGGCACGGTGTCACGCACAAACCGTTTCCCTTTTTCAGCCACACTTTGCATTCTCTTGCACAAGGAAGCAGCAGAGTAATCTTCAACTGTAGAAATGTCAGTGAGACCAGCATTCATAATGTCACTAGGACGAGGCTTCTGCCGTCAGAGTCCAATACTGAACTCAAAAGAATAAATTAAAAATCAGTCCTGGGTGGAGGCCTGGCTTTGGCTCAGAAACCGACTCGGACATCAATTAATAATGAATCCCAAACTCCTCCCCTGAAGATGCTTCCAGGTTTTGCTTATGTTTGAAGATCCATCTGAAGTTAAGACTTTTTGTCAACTTGAAGCAATGAATTCCAAAGCCTTCTACTGCCCTTTTGTTACGACAGAGGGGTCTGTTTGTCGTTCTAACATATCTTGCTCTCGCTCTGCAAACCTGTGTCTCGCTCTTGCTCTGTAAACCTGTCTCATCCTTCCTCAATAAACTTCGTTTCATGTTTGCCGTACTTTTGGTGTGTCTGGTCATTCTTCGGCCAAGAGCACACCAGGAATTGAGAACAAACAAACTACAACCCCACATCTTGAGTCCAGGGGTTAGAGGAGATGGCTCAATGTAATTGTCTAGACAAGGGTCACAAGATTTTCCTTACCGGAGATAAGGTGGACTAAAACCACCAATTATTGTTAAATGACAACAGCCTGCAGCCAAGACATGTGACACACTGGTCACGTAGACCCGAACTCAACCGCCAACCCCTTTCCCTTTAAAAAGCCCTGTTTTTCTGCTTAAAGGCAGGATGGTGGTCTTTTGAGACACTCGTCTGCCGCCCTCTTTATTTGCTGGCAAATTAATAAATTTCTTTTTCCTATTCCTCAAAAAAAAAAAAAAAAGCCTATTACTGATCTCCCACTAGACAGAGTAGAAAATAGATTATTCTTTTGTCATCTAAAATTCAGGATTAGAAGGAAGAAAATCTGCTCTGGTAATTATCTTTTAACATTAAAAAGGGAGAGAGTTTCAATATAAAATGCCGCCATATTTAGTCACTTTAAACCTATGTGCAAAGTTCTCAAGTACTTCACAGTTCTTCTAAGAAGTCAACCTTTAATAATGTTTTTTTTTTGAGACAGGGTCTTGATCTGTCACCTGGGCTAGAGTACACTGGCGTCATCATAGCTGGCTGCAACCTCAGACTCCTGGGTTCAAGCGATCCTCCTGCCTCAGCCTCCCAGGTAGCTGGGACTACAGGCATGCGCCACCATGCCTGGCTAATTTCTTCTATTTTTAGTAGAGAGGAGGTCTCACTCTTGCTTAGGCTGGTCTCTAATTCATGGCCTCAAGAACTCCTCCAGCCATGGCCTCCCAAAGTGCTAGGACTACAGGCGTGAGCCACTGAGACAAGCCAACTTTCAATAAACTATGTATAGGGCTGCAGCAATAGTCACCTAGACAAATCTAAAACTATAGTCAATCCCAAATCACTTATTTTTTTTTAAGATAAAATTTTTTCTATTGTATATATAGTCAATTTTCATTATTCATGGTAGTTATGTTTTACAAAGTTGCTGGGGGGTGGGCGTGTTGGCTCACACCTGTAATCCCAGCACTTTGAGAGGTAGAAGTGGGAAGATTGCTTGAGCCTACGAGTTTCAGACCAGCCTGAGCAACATGGCAAGACCTTGTCTCTACAAAAAAATTTTAAAAATTAACTGGGTCTGGTTGTACGTGCCTGTAGTCCCAGCTACTAAGGTTAGGTTGAGGTAGGAGGATCACTTGAGCCCAGGAGTATGAGGTTGCAGTGAGCTATGATGATGCCATTGCACTTTACCTGGGGCGATGGAGTGAGACCTTTTCAAAAAAAAAAAAAAAAAAAAAAATCCTTTTCTTATAATTCCAACACCAGGATCATCTTGGGTTGATCTCAGCTGATTTTTTTCTCGTTTATGAGTATGTTCCGTTTTCCTGGTTTTGCATATATCGAGTAATTAGGACTTGTGTCCAGGACATTATGGATGTTAAATTATGGAGACTCTGGCTTCTGTTCTTCTCCAGTGGGTGGTCTGTTTTTGTTTTGAAGCAGGCAGTTATCTTGCTTGGTTCAGGGGTTAGCCAGAGAAGTAGGCAGACAGAATTTGGAATCCTCTGTCTGCACTTTTCCCTTCCAGCATAGCCCCTCTTTCTCTTGCAGCTATAGTTTCCCCAGATTCAATCTTTTGGTTCTACAGGCCAGAAAGAGCGCTCTCTCCACTAGTGCCCATACTGTATCATATGCCTTGCAGAGTACACCTGTCCCTAGGTTAAAAGCCAAGAGAACGAAACTCACGTGCGAGTCACCTCTCCTCTAAGCACGGACTTGAATAAGCATCTGCCTGCTTCTAACCCCACTCCAGGGGTTTCCAGTAGCCGTTCATTATATTACGTCCAGAGTTTATGGGTGTTATTTGAAGGAGGGCCAGTCTGCTAGGCCATCACGCAGTGACTACTGCCCCAATTATTGTCTTTGGAATGAATTTATGAATATAGATGCTCTATACATTTACGATACTTAAACAATTCACTGTGCAAAGCTCTAACTTGGGGAGAGCTGGGTAGCTACGCACAACTTCCTCATTCTCTTGCTTAGCTCGTCTACTCATGTTGAGAAGGGCTCTTCTCAACTCTGAGGCCAACAGAAAGCGCAGGTCTGACCGTATCGCCTCTCCTGGGTATTTCTAGTAAATTTGTTTTTCAGCAAGGGTAAGGTAGAATGGGTTTAAAGGTGGGGATGGATGGGGAGTGGGGAGGCGGGGGGAGTGGGGTCCTTTTGGCTTCTACTAGGCTTCAGGCTATGTAACAAACAGATACAGTCACAGGCCAACACCAGGCTAAGCAGAGAAAGTAAGTTTTTCAACAAGAAAGTGATCACAGCATTTCCCTCCAATGTGGATACTGTGTTGACTGCACAAAACTCTGGCTATTTTCAAACGGGAAAGAGGTAAAAACTACCTGAGTTAAGGGTGGTGATATTTTCCCTCTCTGATCCCAATTTATCTCCTGATCTTCTGAACCTCTACCTCCTTTTCAAGCTGCCATAACCACAGAGGTCCTTGGCAGGCACATCTACAAGCAACAGAGAATTCGCTGCAACCTGGTATTATCTTTTGGCGCTCTATAGTCTGAGAGATGGTGATTAGAAGGAAAAAAAATACATAAAACTTCATCAACAAAGTGGCATTTTCATTTCAGCTGTTCCTGGGGGCAAAACAGAGCCATAAAGAGAAATCCCAGATTGGAAGCTTTGTGGTTATCTCCGCTTCTCATTAACATGCCCCTGATTATAATCACACCTACGATTACAAGATTTAACACACCTGGTCTCAAGGATGCACCAGGAAGAGGAAATCATACATTCATCCCATCTCATTTCCTTTTCTTTATTCCCTGAGTAAGCACAATTTACAAGTTTAAGTGAGTGCAGACTAGGGGTGGACTGGAATATAGGAGGCTTTTCATTCACATGGCTTTTTTGAAAATGACAAAAATCTTCCGTGGCCATAAATTATTTTAGTACTGGTGACACAGACGAGCAATGTTGCCTTCATTGGCTACACACAGATGTGAGAAATCTGGATACAGTTTCTATTTATTTCTTCTCTGATTTTACTAATGCCATTTTCCTTTGCTTTACACACACACTCTCCCTCTCTCTCTCAGTAAGGGTGTGTGCACTTACACAGTTTTGTAGATTTCTTTTAATAGCGTTGTAAAGTACATTTTAAATAAATTTTTATTTTGAAATAATCTTAGATTTACAGAAAAGTTGCAAAGATAGTACAGAGTTCCTGTTTACCCCTCACTCAGTTTCCCTTTTGTTAACAACTTAGGTGACAATGATATATTTGCCAAGAGTTTTGCAAATCTTAACAATGGATGAAAAACACTGATCCTTCTTAACTCCCTCTTGTACAAAAGCATCTCAACAAGAGCAATATGTACCCTGTAGCGATTTATTTAATTATACAAATTATACACAGTCGCTCATCCCCATCAAGGTCCTAGGACCGATAATAACCTGGAACCTCCAACCCCTCCAGGTGAGTGCTCCCAGCTCCTGAGCATTCTGTCTCTACAGAAGGTTTTATGAGTCAGCCAGGTCGTTCTTCCCCATTCCCCTTTGCATCATTGTTAGTTGCCTATCCAATGTCCATTTCCTGCCATCTTCCTTGCTGTCTAAAATTCAATTTTGTTCAGAGTAGCAATATACCAGATAAATTTTCTGTCGGGCTCCCTTGCAGCTAATAATTATGAATGATATTATGTGAGAGAGTTCTGGCCAATAAAATAAAGTAGAAGTCTTGGGGAAGGGTGGTTCTGAGAAACTTTTCTAGCTCCCCCAAAAGGATACAAAAACATCTAGGGCTGCCCTTCTCCCATCTTCTTTCTTACTCATTTAAATCAGTCCCAATGGCCAGAGCTGCAGTAGCTGTTTTGTAGTCAAGCTACAAAAAGGCCATGAGGATTATAGAAATATCGGCCTTGTTGACACTGAGCTGCTAAACAAACACCATCTACCTACATATTTCTTGTGATGTGAGAAAAACAGATCCTTATTTCTTTAGACCGTTGTAGTTGGAGTTTTTATAATTTGTAGTTAAACATGTTCCAATAAACTCGTTCAATCCAAATCTTAACCTACACAAGGCAGAGGAGAAGGGAAAGAGATGTAGCTGAGTGTAAAACCCAGGAAAGTGGCCATTTGGACATTCAATGCCCTAACCACTGAGCTAGAACACTGAACAGCAAGGTGGTGTTGAAAGAGAGCAACAATAGCAGGGAGGTGTTGAAAGAGAAAATGTGGCTGTGTCAGGAAGGAGGGGGATAACTAACGAGTCCATGCTTGTACAAAAATGGTGTCAGAAACTTGATATGGTGAAATTCTAGCATAAATAAAGCCTCTGTGTATGATAAAACAATCACTCTCATAAAGGCTTCACCGACACTTGGTTAAGTACCAATGTGCCGCCACAAATGAGCATTGTGGATGCCGGAAAGTGAATTATTAATGCAAACTCTCTGCATGAAGTCAACTGGGAATGGGATTCCATTAAAATCAAGAAGAAAATTAATTTAGAGGTCATTCACTCTTAGCACACATATGGATATATACACTTTCTTCCAGTACTGGCCATACAGTGAGGAGAAATCCAGCCAACCCTACTTGAAGGAGGAAGAAGTTTTAATTTACGCAGCAACTAAAATCTCATGGATTGAACTCCGCTAGAAAGGAAACATCTTATATGAGACCCTTTATTAATTCAGTATGAAAACTTAAATGAGTCAGGAAGACAAGTCACTGAAGTTCAGGCTACAGAGGCAGGGCTAATGTGTTCCAGCCTGCTCACCTTGGAGCCTGCCCGTATGAGGAAAATGCCAGGATCAGGGCCTCAGTCTATAACCTCATGCTCTGGCTTTTCTGAAGAAAAACTAGTGTGTAGTTTGCGCAATATGTTAACAGAGGAAACAGAGATTCTTATTGAAGATGGAAACAATACCATTTCCTGCTACAAAATCCCTATTGACTGATTCATTTGCATAAGCACATTTAGGGAAAAGGTTTGAAGCTTTCCCAGGTAAAAAGACTTATAAACAGACAAAAAAAATAAAGAGGTAGAGAAGTTGTAAGTGGTGAGAGACGGACTTACCTCAGTAGCTTTCTGGCTGAGTCCCCGAAGCAGGAGCACGACCACGTGGACGGCAGCTCTGCGCACTTGAACTTCAGGGTCTGTTTTAGCCACAGCAATCAGGCAAGCTGTTACCTAGGAAAGTGAGGGAAGAAGAAGTCAGTAAGAATCAGGGGTGCACAATTAACTATAGCCTTTCCAGTGTGTTCCACTTACTACACATTCATCAAGAGCAATGTGGCTTAGAGAGGGGTGGATAGTTTCTTCATTCTCAATAAAGAGGGCGAGATCTAGTGGTAGAGATCTTGATGCAGTCTGGCTTTTCTGGAAAAGGACAGAATCTGGTTTGGAATTCAGGAGGGAGGTTAGGGAGTGGGAAGGAATATGTGTCCTGTACAGAATATGCATTTTTAAAAAGGTAAGGTCAAATGCAAATATTTCTGCAAAAGTGGTTAAGAATTGTTACTTGTCCTCCTTTGAGAACACTGAGTGAAGGGGAAAAGATGGTCCAAAACAAAGCTGCTTCTAGAGACTGAGGACCACGGGTACTTAGCCAAGGAGGCTTCAGAGTTCAAGGCCTGGCATGAAGATGAATGCACCGCCAATGAAAGTTTCAGTCCAGGGATACAGAAATACCGAAATATTCAATGTGATCTTCTTCAGCATGTCCAGACGCCCCAGTCCTACAAATCTAGGGTACACCCCATGTGAGTCAGCAGGGGCCAAGTTCAGAGACTCCCTGCCTGGGCTTCTTCATTTGTGGAACAGGTCTTTCTGTGCTCAATTACTTTAAAAGACAGTTCTATAACAGAAAATAAAGACTGGAAATAACTTGCAAAACACGGTGCCAGATATACAGCCAATAATTATATGTCATAAAGTGATACAGGCTGGGTGTGGTGATTCACACCTGTAATCCTAGCACTGTGGGAGGCCGAGGTGGGAGGATCACTTGAAATCAGCAGTTCGAGACCAGCCTGAGTGAAAGCGAGACCCTGTCTCTACTAATAACAGAAAAAATCAGCTGGACATCATGGCACGCGCCTGTAGTCTCAGCTACTCTGGAGGCTGAGGCAGGAGGATTGCTTGAGCCCAGGAGTTTGAGGTTGCTGTGAGGTAGGCTGACACCACTGCACTCTAGCCTAGGTGACAGAACAAGATTCTGTCTCCAAAAAAAAAAATGGATATGTATATACAGTTTCTATACCCTGTATCAATCACTCTGCCCTTGTTTGGCTACCGGTAGGCAAAAAAATATTCTAAAATCCTTTCATCCCATCTAGATCATGAAAAAAAATAAATCAAATCTTAATAAAGAGATACAATTAAAAACAGTAACAACCAGAATAAACCTTTCCGAGATACTCATGCAAGATTTAAAAAGAAAATATAAATTTTGAAAGTGTGACCAATGGCAGCAACAATGTAAAGGTATGTCTAAATTATTCAATTGGTCTATCATAAACTTTTGTTATTGGATTTACTTTGTGAGTGTATTTCTTGGCCAACAGTGCAGGAATTTCTAACCATGATAAGAAAATAGCCAGATTGTGTGTTTGGAAACATGTATAAATACATATTATGTTTAAAGAATGGTGAATACAGGCACAAATGAGGAAATAGGCTTGTGCAGAATCATTAACTATGCAGGTTGTATTTTTCACAGCTTTCAAACAGTTGGGCATAGTTCAAAGTGTCTAATTAATCAGTGATGGCAGAGAGATTAGAAGTAGCTTGTTCTTAAATATAATTGCATCTGTGATACACTGGCATTTAATCAAGTTGTACATCTATTAGACAAACTTGCAGCTTGCAAGTGAAGGGAAATCCCAGAAAAGCTCAATTTTGGGGGGCTGTTTTCAAAAAGACTCAGAAAGCTGCTTCTGCCTTTGACCTGAGACCCCCCTGACCCCAAGGGCCAGCAGTGGCTTCTAAGCCTCTGGCATTAACGGTAAAAGCAATTCAGTCCTAAGAGGAATTCCTTGGGCGACCTCCAGACAGGTAATAATATAATAGCTACCTGCACTTTCAGGCTTAGTATTTATAAGGTAAGAGCTGAAACCAGAGAAACAAGTTAGAGCCAGGTCTGAGTCCTTCCTGACACAGGGCAGTTGAGTTTATGCAGTCTGACAACTCATGTAGGGAAGCCAGCCCAGGGCCATGTAACGAGCAGAGGCTCTCCTGTAGGTTTAGCTTTGAGCGCATGCTTCCATGTTTGGCAGACCAAGCCTTCCTGGCCTCGAACCCTGTTGGAATCTGCCTTTGCCACCTCTGTTTGGCCTTGCTATGTTGAGTGGGCCACGCTTGCACCTCAGCTTATACCGAGGACAGGTGGGCATTAATTCCACCATTGGGATATCCAGGCAGAAGCATCCTGGCTGGAAAAGGGATTTCCTTTCATGGCGAATTCTTGAATCCCTGTGCCACCTTGAAGGTATGACTGAGAGAGGAGCTGGTTATGACAAGCCCTGCTGAGATCAGCTGGAAAAACCTCCTGCTTGCTACAGGCTGTTAGTGACTTATGTGGCAGATGTACCAAGCTCATGGGCAGTCAGCCATCCAGGGCAATCAGGAAGAGTGTTGGTGAACCTTCCTCAACACCTCTGTCCCAGGACCAAACCCTGTGACATGTATAGTGGTTAGTCATGCAAAATGCTTTTTGAGCATCAGAGTTTTAATACAGTCTTGCAGATACCATCAAGAGATAAGAGCAGCCTTCTTCAGTTTAGGACAAGCTCCAATAGCCAGCTCACAATGCTACCCTCCTGCAGGCCAGAGGGACAGACCCCTCATCCAACACTAGAAGCAGGGAGGACACATGGCCACTCTCTTCTATCTAACCAGCCTGGAGAAGTCACTCCATGGATGGTCTCTCACCTCCAATCCAAAGGACATACTCAACATTGTGTTCCACCTCTAAAAGGCTTGGTGAATGACAGATTGATGATGTAAGGTCTTTACTAATGTATGAGTTGGTGTAATATTTCCATTCTCTGTGTCTAAGTCCTCCCAGAGGACAGATATCCATTCGGTGTGATCTTCGTGTCATCTGCCCTGAGGGTCAATGTACCTATTCTGATAAACTCTACTATAGAAGGCTTTCTCTTCACGGGCTAAATCATGTGAATCATATCCACTTCTGAAATCCATACAGGAGAAACATGATGATTGCTTTGGAAACATTAAAGGTCAGTTTAAGCAATTTAACACTTGACAGGAGCCAACAGAAATAAGGAAAAACATCACTCTCCAAACAGCTGGCACACACCAAGCATAACCAGCACTATGTCAATAAAGATAATACTAATGGCGAGATTACCAAAAACTGACTTTGGAAAATTCCAGGCGAGAAGGTAACCCAAGTTGAGGTATGTATCCAGGAAGCATGACTTCAATTTTCCAACTGTAGTTGTATCCCTTTTCCTAAAGCTTCAGCCAGTCTGCTAATTAGTTTGAAACTAGACCATCTGTAAACTAAGAAACCTTCCCAGCAAAGGCAGTGTGACCGGTAAATATTATGAGCTGGGCTTACTCGCTCAGCCTGCCACGAAAGAAGCCATGGCAGCTACTTTAGCTTCCTTGGGGTTTCCCAGAACATCTACCCATGTCCTCATCTCAGGGGTTTACAAATCCTCAAATTCCATGAGACCTGTCCCTTAGAAAACCGTACTGATCATGACAAACCTGGTAATAAATTCAGATCATTCAGTGGGATCAGAAGCAGTAGCTTTGTACCAGGCCTCAAAGCTCTCAGGTGTGTGGAATTCTGGGCACCACGTTAAAAGGACACTGCTCCATGGTCTTGTCACCTGGGGTGCAGCTTATCTGCTGTACTGAGGACAGGCCTCTCGCTGTGGTTCTCTTAAATCATACTTACTCCTCATAGAGAATGATAAAGATGAAAGAACCAATCAAGATTTGGTTTTGAGCAACACAGCTCTTGACAAGAACAAGGAGAAACTGGGAAAAAAATAATAATACTGTCTACACAGGCTAAATATTGACATCAACAGAGGGGGAAAACCTGAATTCCCAGCACAAAGACTGGAAGGGTTGAGCCTACCCTTCATGGTCCTCCCCGCAGCCGGCACCCTCACAGCACAGATAGCACCTGAATCTGGGCCACCCGACAGTCAGCATCACTTTCTCCAGGTGCCCAGGAGGTGCAGCCAGAGAGGAAGGCCACTGGTGTCCCAGAATAGATCATGTTAGAAGGGACTACAGTGGCTACTTGGTTTAATTTTATATCAAAATAGATTACACTTCTCCTCTGCCTGGCTAACACTCGATCAATGTGCTCTTCCTGGTGCCCTGTCGAGTCCGGGTTCCCGCAGCACCTGGCGTTTGCTCTATCACATCACTCTGGTCCCCTATTTGCTCCTTTGTGTTTCACATTCGACAGAGATTTCCTTCAGGGAAGACATTGGGTCCTTTATCTGTGTTTTCTAGCATACCTGGTACATGACAAATGCTCATGAAGGAGAATTCCTTCAGTTTGCAAAGACAAGCGTCCCCAAAGTCAAAGTTCCTACTCCACCTGTACACACTGGTGCTAAGCAATTTCGAGACTATGAAAGAGATCAAGAGCTTTCGTGATACACTGAAAGAACTGTCACAAAAGAAGCCACCGTAATCTTTTAAAAGAAGTTAGATCATTTCATTCCTTTGCTCTGGCCTCCCATCTTACACGTAGGAAAAGCCAAAGTCTGTACAAGGGCCCAGGTGGCCACCACCTTTCTCATGCCAACTCCTGTGATTCTTTCTCTTACCCTCTTCTCTCAGGCCACACTGGCCTTGCTGTTCCCTGGCATGTCAAGCCTACACCTGCTTCCGGGTCTCGGTACTCGCAGCTCCCTCCACCTGGAATGCTCTCCCCTAGGTATCTGGATCAACCACTTGCTTCCTCAGGTCTTTGCTCAAATGTCACTTGCCATCCGAGTCATGTACAATAACATGCTCCCTTTCTCTAGTCCCAACTGACACAGAGTAAGTATTCCATAAATATTTGTTGACTTAATTAACAAATGAATGAAGAACTACTTAAGAGCCATGTCAGATACCCCACTCTTTCCATGTGAGGGGACTAGGGCTGTCGGGCTATAGGAAGACTCAGTGGCTGGAGTACAAAGACTGGCAGGTTCATACTCGCAGTGCACCCAGGGTAGCTGGTTTGGCACTGAGGACAAGGCAAGCGTGGGATGCTGCATAAGAAGGAACATCTAAAAAGCAGAGACAGAAATTATATGGGATGAAAACCCTTGGTTTTTCAAATCAGAGGGACTATATTGCCTTCTGAAGTCTCACTGCTGAAAGCAAGCTCTACTGAGACAGAGCTGTGTGACTCTTCCTGTGAGTAGCTTTCCTCATGGGGCATTTCTCTTCAGTTTCAAGGGCACAAAAGCAATCTTATAAATGAACTGAAAACAGTAATTGAGAGATAAGATAGAGGAGTGGTTAAGAGCAGAAATTCTGGAACCAGCTGTCTGCATTCAAAGCCTGGTCCTGCCATCTGCATGACCTTGGCAACTTATTTAATTTAATTTCTGTGTGCCTCAGTACCTTCTCTGAGGACTGGATCAGTTGACATATCT
Organism: Eulemur rufifrons; assembly: GCF_041146395.1. Lineage (NCBI taxonomy): Eukaryota > Metazoa > Chordata > Mammalia > Primates > Lemuridae > Eulemur > Eulemur rufifrons. The sequence goes on along the minus strand of NC_091005.1, from coordinate 12,362,611 downwards.
AAGGCACTCAGAAGAGTATTAACGCTGGGTACGGAGGTTCATGCCTGTAATCCCTGCACTTTTTTGGAAGCTGAGGTGGGAGGACTGCTTGAGGCCAGTAGTTCAAGACCAGCCCTGGCATCACAGTGAGACCCTGTCTCTATAAAAATAAGAAAAAAATTAGCTGGGCGCAGCGCTCGCCTATAGTCCCAGCTACTCAGGAGGCTGAGGCAGTAGGATCTCGTGAGCCCAGGAGTTCAAGGCTGGAGTGAGCTATGATTGTGTCACTACACTGTAGCCTGGGCAATAGAGCCAGACCCCTGTCTCAGGAAAAATAAAAAAAGAGAAGAGTATTAAGTGCTTACTGTGCTGTTATGACTATTTTTTAAACGTGTAGGAACTAGCCTTCCAACCAGCCTTACCCTCTTCATTCAGTGCTGTATTAATCACTTAGCCAACACTTCGCACCCACTATCTGCCAAGCACTGGGATAGGCACTAGGGGGTATGAAAAGGTGAATCAAGATTGGTTCTAGGCCAGGTGGGGTGGCTCACCCCTGTAATCCCAGCACTCTTCGATGCTGAGGTGGGAGGGTCACTTGAGCTCAGGAGTTTGAGACCAGTCTGAACAAGAGCGAGACCCTGTCTCTACTAAAAATAGAAAAATTAGGCATGGTGGCTCGAACCTGTTGTCCCAGCTACTCAGGAGACTTAAGCAGGAGGATCACTTGAGCCCAGGAATTTGAGGTTACGGTGAGCTATGATGACACCACTGCACTTTATCTGGGGTGATAGAGCGAGATTCTATCTCAAAAAAAAAAAAAAAATTGGTTCTGCCCTCGTTGTGCTCACAATTTATTAATGACCATGAACACTGCTGGGATTGATGCTGCTGACACAGTCCTGGTCTCTAGAAGTGGGGCAGGGTCACTGGACAAGAGGTTCACCAGGCAGGTCCCCCATAGCAGCATCTTCTAGCCTCGATTTTTTTTTTTTTTTTTTTGGGACAGAGTCTCGCTTTGTGGCCCGGGCTAGAGTGAGTGCCGTGGCGTCAGCCTAGCTCACAGCAACCTCAAACTCCTGGGCTTAAGCGATCCTACTGCCTCAGCCTCCCGAGTAGCTGGGACTACAGGCATGTGCCACCATGCCCAGCTAATTTTTTGTATATATATATTTTAGTCGGCCAGATAATTTCTTTCTATTTTTAGTAGAGACGTGGGTCTCACTCTTGCTCAGGCTGGTCTCGAACTCCTGACCTCGAGCGATCCTCCCGCCTCGGCCTCCCAGAGTGCTAGGATTACAGGCGTGAGCCACCGCGCCCGGCCTAGCCTCGATTTTTAAGGCTGAAACATAAAGGAGGTCCCAGGGTCACAGACGGTGTTTCTCTTTTTGTCGGCACCCACGGGTGGCAAACAGCCTCCTCCCTATTTGCACTTCGTTCCCAAAGGCTAAATAAACAATGCTCGACTCTTGCTGTGAACCCGGAAGTCATAAAGCAACAAGGCCCTTCATAACGTGGCCGCTGCCTGCCTCTCTTGCCTCAGCTCCCGCCACCAACTCATGCCCCACCAGACCTTTCACTCCAGCCGCTGGGATCTTCCTGTAGTTCCTCAAATGCATCGGGCTGTCCCACAGCCTTTGCACCAGCTGCTTCCTCTGCTACAGTGCTCCCCTCTGCCTTCTTGGCCCACCTAATTGCTACTTGTTCTCCAGATTCAGTTCCAAGGGTCTTTTCCTCCAGGACATCTTTGTCAACACCCAAATATGCTCCCCCAGCACCTATCCCAATGGACTGTAATTGTGATTATTGATTTCTGTGTCTTCCACTAGATTACCCAGGCCTGGAAGGCAAGGTGGTATCTGATAGGGTTTTGTATTCCCAGCCCCTAACAAAGGGCCTGATATATTGCAGGTGCCAGAAAAATGACACTTCTTGAATGCTACAAAAATTGTTTTAGCTCAATCTTCTTAATCAACCAAACCAAAAAATGTCTCTAATACTTTGGATAGTAAATCAGATGCTGCCACCATGCTACAGTGTCCTTGAGAGAGAGAAAAGGAAGAGTCTAGGGATTTAAAAAGAAATATAGTCTCAGTGTTTGGGTTCAGAGATCATGCTATTTAGGTACTGTTCAGGTTCATTAGTTTTAGAAAATGTATGGGTCCCATCAGTCTGAGCTGATCCACTTGGAGATCTAGGGAAATTTTTCTGCAGTTCATGGCTATGCTTAAGAAATGTTTTTATGATGCTGGCATAATTCTGAACATACTAAAAACCATTGCGTTGTATCCTTTAATTGGGAGTATAGGCGTGAGCTATAATAATTGTATAGTATGTGAATTATATCTTAGTAAAGCCATTAACAAAAATGATCATATTTGGGTTTGGTTCGGATCATGGTCCAGCAGTTTGCTTTAGCTCACGGTTTATGGTTCAGTTTGGTTTGAGACATGTGAAGAGACCAAGAAAATAAAGAAAAATAAAATGTGAGAACCATGTTAGTATTTGGCCCAGAGGAGTTATACTGAGGCAAGGCTGGTTGTTCACGCCTATAATCCCCGAACTTCGATAGGCTTGAGGCCAGGAGTTTGGGACCAGCCTAGGCAACATAGCGAGACCCCATCTCTACAAAAAATTTAAAAATTAGCTGGTGTGGTGGTGCCCGCCTGCAGTCCCAGCTACTCGGGAGCCTGAGGCAGGAGGGTCACTGTAAGGTTACAGTAAGCTGTGATCAGGTCACTCCACTCCAGTCTGGGTGACAGAGTGAGACCCTGTCTCTTAAAAAAAAAACGATATATACTGATATATTGATGGTGAAATAAATACAAGGCTACAAGGCAAAGGTAAATTTTAAGAGGCTAAAGAAAGATACTCAGAGAGGACAAAAGCAAGATGCACGTTTCATTAAATCATAAACTCTAAAGCCAGGAGACGCTTCTAGCCCACTACCTCGTATGGCTGTTACTTTGGCTGCCTATGTATCCTTTTGACTATCATTTATGGAGTACCTACTGTATACCAGGCACTGGGTCTAGAGTGGCGACCAAAATCTTTTCTGGTAAACAGCCTCACCCCCTAAACACAGGGCGCCAGGGAACAAAGAGGGCCGATTAGAGTCTCTGCCTTAGAGTTTTCTGTGAATAGAGAGATAAGACTCACATATGGCCCAGAGACCCAGGGTAAAGTTCTGTTTACCCTTCCTCAAGGTTTCTCCAATTCTGTTAATTACGTCAGCATCTTTGTAATACATCATCTTTTATTGCTTAAGGTAGGTTAAAATGACTTCCCGTCATTTGCAGCTATGAAATTCTTACTAATATAACTTTCAGAACACAGACGAGACCAATGAAGCCCAGGGAAGTCAAATGACTCCCTTGCTCTGTCTCACGGGGAGGCAGTAGCAGATCTGGAAAAGGAACACAGGTCTCCCGACTCCCAGTCCCGAGCTGTGTCATAGGTCTAAGTGCAAACAAGCTCTAGAGAAAGGAATCAATACACGGTACCTCGTGAACCACGGAGCCCAGCAGGAAGTCCAGCCTCTGGCACAGTTCCCCCAGGTTGGCCAAGCTGCTGGCCCTGTGGGCGCTATCTGGATCTCTCACTCCCCGCAGGAAGGTGTGGACCAGAGGTTCTCGGTACTTTGAGACCATGTCTCCTATAGAGAGAAGGAAGAAATACAAAGCTTTTAAAACAAATTTTTAACTTCTTAAAGAGGAAATAATGATACTTCCATGGTACATTGCATGATGTCTTATTCTTTTCAAAGTACTTACATAACCATGCTCTGGAAGAGTATCTCATATCAGGGAAAATATTCATGATGTATGGTTTGTGAAAAAGTAAGTAGAATCCCAGTTTCAAACTAAAAATCTACATATAGAGCTAAAAGATGAAGAATATATTTCCCTTAATGTTACTAACAGTTATCTTCAGAGAGTCAGATTATAGAAAAATTTTTAAAAAACGTACATATACATCCAAGAAAATGTATATCTCATAAATACATAGCTGGATAAACTTCCACACACCCAGCTCAACTGTCTAATGACAGCCCATGGTTACACAAATAGTAAGTATGGCCCCCAGGCTACACCCCAATCATCGGCCCAGTACTTTCCCCACACAATCACACTGCCTGCTTGGACCAGCAAATTGAGTGAAAGATAATCCAAGGCATTTGGGGTCCTTGTCAAAGAAAGAACTATGATTCATTCGCTCATTTGGCAAATATTTACTGAAAGGCCTAGTATGTGTTAAGCCCTGTTCTAGATGTTTAGGATATGACAGCAAATGAGAGACAGTGATTCCTGCCCCTGTGGAGCTAATGTTCTAGTATAAATTACATAAAATGTTAGAGGGTAATACATGCTTTGGGGGGGAAAGCAAAGAAGTAGGGAGAATAAGTAATAATAGGAATGGTGGCAGACTTCAATTTTTAAAATGGTGGTCAAGGTAGGTTTCATGGAGCTGCTAATAGGTCAGGGAGAAAGACGACTAAAAGTTGATCATGAGATTGAGTAACAATCTCACTGCTGACCTTGAGAAGAAAGGTTCTGAGGGATAGGTGGGGGTGAAACACGATAGAAGTAGATCTAAGTCACAATGGGAGAAGAAGAATAGCACGGGGAAAGATTGCTTGAGGCGTTCTTCTGGAGTGAGGGTCAAAGAAATGAGGCGAAAGCTGTTCAAGGAAGTGGAGTCAGGAGATGGTTTGGTTTTGTTTTTAAAGAGGGGAGAAATAGCCACATGCTAAGACATTGGGAATTGGATTTCTTTTACATATGTATTTCTGTATATGGAAGCAACTTCTCCCTCCATTGGTGTATCAAGAACTGAAGCTGTTTTTTGGCTTGATCTTGGTTCTGAGGCCCTAGTTTCAGAGCCCAAGTGTAGAGAACTCCACCTGCAGCCTTTTTGTGGCCCTAAGGATACAGGATGTCTATATGGTGACAAAATGGTTTCCAAAGAATTTGTTTAGTCACCCATCATTATTATTATTATTATTTTGAAACAGTGTCCGGCTCTGTCACCCAGGCTGGAGTGCAGTGGCTTCAGCATAGCTCACTGAGGCCTCCAACTCCTGGGCTCAAGCGATCCTCCCGCCTCAGCCTCCTGAGTAGCTGGGACTACAGGCCTGCACCACCATGCCCAGTTAATTTTTCTATTTTTTGTAGAGACAGGGTCTTGCTCTTGCTCAGGCTGGTTTTGAACTCCTGGCCTGGAGCAATCTCCCACCCAGGCCTCCCAGAATGCTAGGATTACGGGCGTGAGCCACCATGTCTGGCCTAGTCATCTATTATTAACAGCCAAAATGACAGCCTGTACTGAACAATCACCAACCTGTCCAATCAGGCCCAGTTCAAACAACACTTCCTTTGTGGAACCTTCTTCATCCTCTTAGTCAGCTTCACTCAGTCCTCCTTGAAAGTCCCATAGTACTTTGTACTTAAGTCACTTTGGCTTAAATCACATTTGTCATTAATGCCTTGATTCCTAGATGTTTTAAGCCTATATTCCTCTCACAAGACTATAAATTCCTTGAGGGTAGAACTTAGACTGCTTCATCTCTGATCCCATCAGTTCTTAGCAGTCTTTGTATATATACAGTCCCGTGTTGCATGATGATGTTTCGGTCAGTGGTGGACTGCCTATATGACAGTGGTCCCATAGGATTGTAATCATGCACATATAGAAACCTGACATGTGGCACTTGATATTGGCACTGCAGATCAAGTAGGGAAAATAACTGATATTCAGTAATGATGCTGGGACATTTAGCTTTCCATATGAAAAATATATATAAATAAAAATGTATATAGCAGCCGGGCGTGGTGGCTCACGCCTGTAATCCTAGCACTCTGGGAGGCCGAGGCGGGTAGATTGCTTGAGGTCAGGAGTTCGAGACCAGCCTGAGCAAGAGCGAGACCCTGTCTCTACTAAAAATAGAAAGAAATTATCTGGCCAACTAAAATATATATAGAAAAAATTAGCCGGGCATGGTGGCGCATGCCTGTAGTCCCAGCTACTCGGGAGGCTGAGACAGGAGGATCGCTTAAGCCCAGGAGTTTGAGGTTGCTGTGAGCTAGGCTGACGCCACGGCACTCACTCTAGCCAGGGCAACAAAGCGACACTCTGTCTCAAAACAAAACAACAACAAAAAAAAATGTATATAGCATCTAGGTTTATGTAAGTACACTCTATGATGTTCACGCAATGATGAAATTGCCAAATGACACATTTCTCAGAATGTATCCCTGTTGTCAAGTAACATATGACTGTACTAGGTACACAACAAATGGTAACGCTGAATTGATTAATTTTTTCAGCAAAACATAATTATGTGTGAGGTATCACGTTAATTTTGTAGGTATACAAAAATTGAGAAAACATCATCTTTATACCCTTTAAGAAGCCCAAAGCTTAGGCGGTGTGCATAAACAGAGACACACTGACGGTGACAGTGCTGGGTGGTAAATGCTGTCATAGGGTCAGGCAGAGCTTGCTGAGACAGCATCACATCACTAATCCCAGCTCCTTGGAAGGAAGAGGGGAAGGAAGGTTGGTTTTTTGTTTCTGTTTTCCCCTCAAGGTCAGGAACACAACGTTCCTTCCATACAGCATAAGAAAAAGATGAAGGAGTAATTTCTCCAAAATGCCCCCCGTTCGTAACACACTACATGCAGTCCTAAGCCTCACCCTCTGCCCTGTTAATGGTAACACATGCTGCCAAGATTGAAGCAGGGGTGACTCAGCCACAGCCCATTTTCAGAGTGGAAGAGGAGATTTGTGCACACTCTAACCCACTCTTCACATTCCCGGGTTTATTTGTTTTTGTTTTTGTTTTTTTGAGACAGAGTCCCGCTCTGTTGCCCTGGCTAGAGTGCAGTGGCATCATCATAGCTCACAGCAACCTCAAACTCCTGGGCTCAAGTGATCCTCCTGCCTCAGCCTCCTGAGTAGCTGGGACTACAAGTGTGTGCCACCGTGCCCAGCTAATTTTTCTATTTTTAGTAGAGATGGGGTCTTGCTCTTGCTCAGGCTGGTCTTGAACTCCTGAGCTCAAGCGATCCTCCCACCTGGACCTCCCAGAGTGCTAGGATTACAGGCGTGAGCCCACATTCGTGGTTATTTATCCTAGACGGGTAATTACATATATGCACAAGGGTATCTGCATAAAGACTTTACTACAGAGTTATAACAGTGAAAAATGAGAAGAAATAAACTAAACATAATATGGAAGTGGTTAGATAGCCATGGTTTATCCATATTATGGAACACTACACAGTCAGTTGTTATAGGGACCAGGACAGAAGTACATACACTGACATGGAAAGGTCTCCTCAAGACATTGTTAAGTGAAAGAAACTAATAGAACCGTTATATTCCATTTACATATGTAAAAATGCACATGCACTTCTCCCACTATTAACAAACCAAACTTACAGATTTAAATAGGTACATTAAATATACAAACGCAAAGGAAAAAACATACAAAGGATAGCTGCTAACACAGAGGACTTAAACAACTTGTCTGAAGAGTAAACAGAGCTCGGCTCAAACAAATCGTCTGACAATGAACACCTCCAATATACTGCATTTAAGATACTTTCAACTAAGAGTAAAATGTCCTTTTCTGCTCTTGCTGTAGTACGTTCTCTTTCTGGAGTTAGGAAGAGGCTTGCTTGCTCTGCAGCGGGAGAGGTGGGTCTCGAGTTAAGAGATCTGTGCTCTGGCGTTGGCCCTGCTGCCCGCGGGCAGTGTGACGCTGGGCAACCCACTCCATTTCTCTGGACCAAGTGAGAGGAGCCAGTTAGGCAAGATGAGTTCTCAGGCCCCTTCCAGTGGGAAGTCTGAGTCGATGAGTCACTTTTGGTTTGGTCATGGGGAAAATCAGATTTAGGAGACTAAGGAAGGAAGAAAAAGCACACATTCAAGAGCCCTGGAGTGGGAGGCTGTTGTGGTAAAAGGAAGAAGGTTCCTTGTCAGGAAAGAAGTTTGGAAATCCAAAGGGCGGGGAAATTGCAGATTAAAAAGGGTAAGAGCACACGAGAAACAAGTTCATATTACTAATGTAGGTATTTAAAGTTAAACATAAATGGAAAGAAAAGGCATATTACATTCATTTATCAAATATTGATTAACTATGTACTATGTGTCAGGTGCTATGCTAGGCCCTAGGGCACCCATCATAAACAAGAAAGACACAGTCCCTGTCCCCACGACATTCACAGCCTGATGGGGAAGAGGTAAAAAACTGACCATGCAATAACAATGGAGTGGGATTTGCCAAAACGATAGAGAGGTTTTTATGAGTAACGTTTGACCTGGTTCCTATTTAACAACAGCTCCAGTATTATCTTGTTCACTCAGACTCAAAAGCGTGCTGTTCTTTTTGATGCCTCCCTCTGTTACCCTTGAATGAGCCAGTTCACTTATTATTATTCAATCCTCATTTACTTCCGTATAGGATTTGAGGTAATTTATAACAAATAATATTGAAACCATGCATCATTAAAATAAAATATTTTAAAAGCTCTATAGTAAGTGGGAGGAGGGATGTAAGAATGGTTATTGCAAATGAATCCAAAATTTAGTTTAGCAATTCCTGGTAGCTAAGGCAAAAAAGGAATCGGAAAACACAGCTTTCATTATCCAATAAAAGGAGGAATATCAATTCATTAGAAGAGAGAAACTTTAGGAAGAACATGAACAGGTATCTCATTCATTCATCCAGCAAATCTCGAGTGCCCAACAATATTCCAGGGTTCCAGTGTTCCCAGTACTGGACACAATACAGCAGGAAGAAGAAAGCAAACTTCCCATGATCCCATCGTCATGGAGCCTCCTTCTAGTGGGTGAGAAGGACAATAATCAAGAAATAAAATTTCCAACAGCAATTAAGGCTATGAAGAAACATAAGGAAGATGGGGGGTTGAGAGCTGGGGGTGAGGACTCAGGGAAAAGCTCTCAGGAGAAGACCTCAAGGAACAAGTCATGTGAAAGGGAAAAGGGGAAAGAACAGAATGGGGGAAAAGCAAAGAACAGAACGGACAACAGAAGTTTTCTATTCAATATAGAAATCACTGGGGGAAAAGCAAAGAATAGAATGGACAACAGAAGTTTTATATTCAATATAGAAATCACTGGGGGAAAAGCGAAGAACAGAATGGACAACAGTTTTATATTCAATATAGAAGTCACTGGGGCCGGGCGCGGTGGCTCACGCCTGTAATCCTAGCACTCTGGGAGGCCGAGGTGGGCGGATCGTTTGAGCTCAGGAGTTCGAGACCAGCCTGAGCAAGAGCGAGACCCCATCTCTACTAAAAATAGAAAGAAATTATATGGACAGCTAAAAAATATATATAGAAAAAATTAGCCGGGCATGGTGGTGCATGCCTGTAGTCCCAGCTACTCGGGAGGCTGAGGCAGGAGGATCGCTTGAGCTCAGGAGTTTGAGGTTGCTGTGAGCTAGGCTGACGCCACAGCACTCACTCTAGCCTGGGCAACAGAGTGAGACTCTGTCTCAAAAAAAAAAAAAAAAAAAAAAAAAAAAAAAAGTCACTGGGCTGTTTCTTACACTGACCCAGCATGTAAGTCAAGAGCATACCATGACATTAACACAATCACAACTTAACGTTCCATTTATGTAAATTTCTGCCCTAACTGAGGTCCATTACTTATTTCACAATGAACATCCATTAAACTACATGCTCTACCAACCCACCCCCAACTGTATCCGAGCAGCCAGAAGGAGGGTCAGCATCTCTAGACCCTGCACTGTGCCTGGGCAGCTGGCTCTGGGCCCACTGGCTACTGGACTGGAAGAGCTGGAACACTCACTGCATCCACTCCGCATTTCTCAAAGTGCCCTGCCATCGTCTTCTCTGCAGTCTGGATCTCCAGCAGGCCTCACATACACAGCCTACATCTGTCAAACCTGGTCTTCTCTGGGTATTTATAGCTTTGCTCCCGTTTCCTGGGGCTCTGCTAGCCCCTAACTGATCTTCCCTCCCCTTGTTCCTATTGTGCCATGTGACTTAGGTCTCAAGACTACTGTATCTCAGTCTTCTCTAGGTGGGAGTCAGCCTGACCAGCTTTCTATGGAGAAAAAAATGAATGCATGTAGTCAAAGGATATAGCTTCCAGGGTTACAGTTTTGACTTAAGCATTGAATTTAAAGGTCCTGCATAAGGAGTCCTTAATTTGAGCTTTAGGAATCTGTGTGTGTTAAATTTTGTTGTATGCATCTCGTTGGCATTCTCCCATTCTTCTTTGCAAATAGCACTCTAATGCTGTTCAAATACCCACCTTTTGCCACCCCTCCCCATGTGATTCAGGCCATGGTCTTCACTGGTCTAAGTGAATCATGGTGGACACCTCCCTTGGATTGGTCTAGGCATGGGCATGCGACCCAGGTCTGGACAATGAGGTGTGAAGGAAAGTCTGCTGGGAGACTCTGAGAAAACGCTTTACCTTTGGCTATCATAAGGATACATGCGTTAGAGTTGCCTTGAGTTGTTCCAGCCAACTTGAAACCATGAGGGACTACAGGGTAAGGCCCATAAGCTAAGGCTGCCAGAGCAGAAAGATAAAAGAATTTAAGTCTTGAGTGATATCATTGTGTTGAGGAATTACCAACCCTGGACTTTTTTGCTATGTGTGATAATTCATTCCTTATTAAGCCACTTGAGTTGGGAATTTCTGTTACCTGCAACCAAAAGCAATCTAACTGATATAATATGAAAATTGGAATGCTCTTTAAAGTCATAGAACACTTCTATGTCAGTTCTATGCCTATCAATATGAAACACCAGGCCGGGCGAGGTGGCTCACGCCTGTAATCCTAGCACTCTGGGAGGCCGAGGCGGGTGGATCGCTCGAGGTCAGGAGTTCGAGACCAGCCTGAGCAAGAGCGAGACCCCGTCTCTACTAAAAATAGAAAGAAATTATATGGACAACTAAAATATATATATACAAAAAAAATTAGCCGGGCATGGTGGCGCATGCCTGTAGTCCCAGCTACTCGGGAGGCTGAGGCAGTAGGATCGCTTAAGCCCAGGAGTTTGAGGTTGCTGTGAGCTAGGCTGACGCCACGGCACTCACTCTAGCCCGGGCAACAGAGTGAGACTCTGTCTCAAAAAAAAAAAAAAAAAAAAAAATATGAAACACCAGAAAAGTCAGATTTGCCAAAACAAAAGAATTTAAGACAGTACATATTTTTAAAATGACGGAAAAGTCAGTTTATCACCAAGGTATAACAAAAGAAAGAATTAAACCCAATATTTTTCTTTCTTCTAATACAATTTTAATTGGGACTATAGTCTGTTGTACAGTATGACTCTTGTACCAGCATATATACATATGACTTTCCCAAAGAGCTAAGTCATCTTTATACAACCTATTTTTAAAAAAGGTGAGTAACTATTTACAATAGTAGCTTATGTGAAGGGGTTATATGCTGAGTATATTTCCCAACTATTGCGTAATTCATTTGATTATGAATTAAAACCTGGGCTCTGGGATGCCTACTACTATCCTTTAGTTTCTGATTAAGCAACAAAACCACAATTATCTCATGCAGGAGGGTTTTTTTTTTTTTTTTGCTTGTTTTTTTCCCTTTGTATTTTTCTTTATCCAAATGAGATGCTCTTATTGCTTCAGTAGAAACTTATTTGAAACACAAGATGCCAAGATCCTAATTCATTTTTTGTCTGGAAGTTGGCATACATTTGCCCCCTGACAAGGGCAAAAATTCATTACTATCCTGTTGTTTCCTTAAAAATATGCATATTATATGGCTTTTACAAAAAACGGTATTAATTTCCAAATTCCCCCACCCCCATTTTCAGAAAGTACTCATCACAGACTACAGTATTTAGACTAAAAGGTACCATGAAACTGAAGTTGGAGCGTTTACCACCTTTTCCTCAGGCATTTCCAAACAGCTTCAGGGAAATGAACACAGTAAATCCAAGCCCACTTTTACATGCTTGTTCAAGTATTCTCGTCAGTGGGGTTTATCTCAGTCTCACTCTAGCTGCTTTTACTCTGTGCAGCAGTAATGACAACACCTGGCTCTTTGCATCTCTGTATTCTTTTCAGGAAATCAGAGATAATCAACCTTATCGAGAAGCAAACAGCTGTGTGTTCAAGAAAGCCAGTGAAGGATCCAGATTTGTTGGAACAAACGTGATAAAAAGGAGTTGCTTTTTAGAGGGTGAAAAATCGAACGCATATGAAAAGAGAGAGCTGAAAAAATTTTAACTTGCCTGTGATTTACCTGTATCAATTATGGCATTGTGGAAAAAAAGATTCTTTTAACAAATTAGGATTTGGAAGATTTTTTCATCAAGCTTTTCAAGGGTACCTTGAAGCCTAGATTTCATTTATGTGTATCAGATCCCCTCTTCTTCCAAAAACGATCCGAGGTACTTGTAACCAGAGACATTTTCGTAGTGGAGGGGTGCTAGCAAATCTGAATTAACACAGTAAACTTTTGGAGTCAGGGGATCTGCTGATTTGAAGGGCTCAACCATACTCCTAGCTCACTGAAACCTCCATACAAGTAAAATTGAGAAAAATTGAGTGAGAAAAAAATTCCACCCTTGGCCAAATTCTTACACCATCCTTTTAACACTCTATTAATGTATGGGGACCCTCTTCCTTCTGTCCTATCTCCCCCACCCTTTTTTTTTTTTTTTAGAGACACAGAAGTGAACACAGATAAAACCATCCCTAAACACTCTCTTCTGTCTACCAAGAGGAAGTAACTGAGGAATATCTTACGCTGTCGGTAAAGGGGCTGCTGGGTAAAACCAATTATATTTTCCAAAAATTGAAGGATCACTTACAGCCAGCACTGCTCTGTAATCAGAAGTTTACATATATTCTGAGTGATGTTTTAGTCCAATGTTTCTCAAACACAAACATGGGCAATGAAATTGTGCAGTACAACTTGATTATAATGTGGATCCGGGCGATTCAGAATTATCATTAAAATAAAAACAGAAAAATTTTAAAATACTTTTAGAGAATTCACAGACCCCTGAAAATATATCAGAATTTAACCCCTAAACCCCAGATTTCAGTGAAAACATTTAATGTATACGCACTATGTACAAGGGACTCCATGGGGCACTGGAGATTTAGAGATGAAGGAGCTGTTTGTTTTTTTTTTTTTAAAGTAAGTTTTGAGAGTGGGAGGGGCAGAAGGAGGACTGAAGAATCTATTTTTCAATGAAGCTGAAAAAAAAGAAGCTATATATAAAAATATTCACATATTAGAAAAGAACAGGTCTATGTGCATAAGCAGAATCTGCCATGAAAACACACCTCTACCTTCCAAAATCGCAGAGACTAATTAGGCTTGGGGTTAATCTCATAGACGATTCACAATGGTTGCTCCCCTCAAACACAAAGAGGCAGGAGATCTGGATTCTTCGGTGATGTGCCCACTACAGGAACTAAGTCCTGCTTCCACCATCAGCCAAGCATAACTCAGAGGTTTCCCACTGCTTTGAGAACGGCATTGCTCCTACCGGCTCTTCACGCCCTTATTTGTCTGTAAAAGATGATGCTGGGAGGCTGAGGAGGGAGGATCTCCTGAGCCTAAGAGTTTGAGGTCAGCCTGGGCAACACAGCAAGACCCTGTCTCTTAAAAACAAAAACAAAAACCCTTCTAAATCTTCATTTCTTCTGTTTTGTTTTTAAATATTAGTATAATTTAAGTCTCTTACCAGAGGCAAGAAAAATATTGCAGATTTAGACTCCTGGAGGTCCTACGTATAGTGAGCCATTTGGTCCAATATCCCATCTCTGGGTACGGCTCTGTCAAACCACATTGGACAAACATTAACCCAGGGATAGTTAAGACTTGTGCCAGAATGTAAGAACCTTTGTGCTCCAGCCTTTCAGTTTTGTCCAATCCAAATCTCTTTCGCTCTTTATTTCATTTCCTCTTATGGACCAGTGGAGATAGATATCTGTAAATCTGTGACCCTTAATCTTATCTTTCCGGACTCCAGGATCTCAATTATGGTGTTTGTACCCCCCCCGTAATCTAACTAGTTCGAGTATGTTCTTCCTTTCTCCAGGACTGCACTTTCTGTACTTTCAGCTTGATATTAGATATCTTGAGGGGAACAAAAGGTAAAGGTGTAAAACGGTCAAAGGATACAATATGTATTTTTAACCTTTTTAACTGGTTCCATGAACCCCCTGTTTTATAATCCTCTCCCTTAAGTAATTACTTGACCCTTTGAGTTGTTTCCTAGAAATGATGGACTGGACTCCTGGCCTTAAGTGGTCCTCCCGCTTTGGCCTCCCAAAGTGCTGACCTCATAGGCATGAGCCACCACACCGGCCTGAAATGATGAGTTTTCTGTAAGGCAAAGGAGTTGAGATTCTGAAGGCCCCAGGGCAGATTTCCTGATGCCAGCCCTCACCTTCTCCCTCCACCTGCCCCAAGGCACGTGGCCCCTCCTTAAAAAGCCTATGATTTCCCTTAGTCGAAGAGACTGGATTTGAGGCAGCTTCTTTCCATTCTCCTGACAAGATGTCTGTCTGTCGCAATCCTGGTTGTCTCAATAATTGGATCTCTGTGTGGCGACATGTATGACTTCACTACATCAGTTACTGAAGAAAGGGATCCATGGGCTGGGGGCGTGAGGGATAAAAATCTACCTATTGGTACAATGTACGCTATTCTGGTGATGGGTACAACCAAAAGCCCTGACTTTAGCACTATACAATTCATCCATGTAACAAAAAAAATTTGTACCCCCTAAATCTATTGAAATTAAAAAAAAAAAAAAAGAGAGAGACAGAGAGAGATCCAGATGAACTACTTTTCCTCCCATCTTAGCTTCCCATTCATTTGGGAACTAGAGTGTACAGATCTCTAGAGGAGACACCCTGGAGGGCCATAGGCCCTGGCAGAAATACTCTTGCTGATCCAGGCCATGAAGAAACAGGAGACACAATATAGATCTGACTCTCTTCATCTTCATGTGTCTTTTTTTTTTTTAAAGTCAGGAATAGGAATCTGAGATGTGCTCTTTTTTGTACTTGCTAACATCGACTCATTTTTCCCGCATTTCAGGACCTAGAACTCTCTACCTCACACTACCGAAGGAAATACAGTAGAAGAATTGACTGGTTTCTTGTAACATCTCACGAATACTGCTTATTGCCACGTGTGGGCCAGAGTCGACAGAGATTACAATTTCTGTCAAGGTCAGAAGGAAATTAGATTGACACAGCAGATCCTGACAGGCAGGATTTCCTTTCCAAAAGCCGTTTAGAGAATTAAGTAACTTAAAAGCAATTAATTTTTGATGACAACATTAAAAAATTCACAGGTAAATTTTGACCTATTAACAACGATTACTTTTCCAGCCTTGAATTCTCCCTGCAGCTTGGGGGAATCGTCTCTTCTCTAACTTCAGTTTCCCTCCTTCTCCACATAGTCCTTTGTGAGCAGGAGGGAGATCTTAGTTAATATAAAAGAGGCAGCTCCAGTGCAGCCCAGAAATAAAATGCTGTAGAATAAAACAACGCTGTGTGCGTTTCTAAGCCTCTTTATCTGCAAAGTACTTTTGTGCCTATTATCTTGGTTGAGCCTCACAAGAATCTGAGGTAGGTAGAGAAAAATATAATTAACCCTGTATCACACACACAAAGAAAGGAGAATTTGAAAGAGGCCTATCCCAGGTCACCAAGTTTCTGTCTGAGAGGCAGGCAAGTTCTCAAAACCAGACTCCTGTTTCCCAGGCAGAGGGCTCTTTCTGCAGCCACCAGGACTTTTACTTGGCTCTCCATTAAGAACAGCAGGAACTTCCGTTCTAAAACAAAGGACATAAATGTGGCCAACAGATTGCCCCACATCTCTGACATTTCAAGGTCTTGGCAATTTTCATCTTTCTTTGTTTAACTGTATAAGGCATGCATGGAAGAGAAGCCAGTGACTTAAGTCTTAAAATGGTGCATAAACAATAGGGTACAATGAGAATAAGCCCCTTTCGTCTATGGGCAAACAGCAGAATTGTCACTTAATAGTCTTGGTTAAGGGCTGGAATCCTATTCATTCTAGCCTGAAGAGAAGGAAAAATTCCCCTCTTCTTTCCCGTTTTCAAAAGTGGAAAGAAAGGAACACTTCCGATTTCCTAACCATAAAAGATGACTGACAAATGGCCCTGTGAAAGTTGCTAAATCCCTAGACTGATGCACATATTAGGGCACTGCAGAGTGTTGGAGCCAAAGCCACCTTCTGGTCTTGATGGGGCCTGCCCGGCAGGTAGGTCACAGCAGTCACTGGGCAGGAATGCTGGGTAGTCCCCACACAGATTTCCCCCTACTGCTGTCTACATGTCAGGACCCATTTTCCGCCCCGAGGCTAAGTGTTGATCTGCTGCTTTTGTTGTTTCATTCATACTGTTATCCTCTTTAAGGTAATGTAACCAACAGGTGACCCTGAACTAGCAATAGGTCAGCAAAGACTTCAGGGGCTCTTAGCCTTCCCTTTCATGGTCACACACAGACCACACAAGCAGGAAAGACTTGGATGCAAATTGTGTGTAGATACTTTGATAGGCTCAGATGCGAGCATGGGAAGATCCCCACAGGATGAATTATTAAACAATAACAAAAAACTTGTTAGTGGGACTACTGTTGGTGCGAGTAACCTACCAAGAATATTTTAAAGAGTGAGACCTTCTTGTCTCCAAATATTTCTTCTATTAGTAAACCGTATTGCCTCAGATTTTATTTAATCATTTAAACTTCATTCCTTTGGATTAAATAGCTTCCTTATTAAAAATGCAAAATAATCCCAGGAAAGGCAACACAATAGGAAGCTTCCATCTACCCGTTAGTAAATATTAATACACCTGCTACCTACTGTTTGTAGGCAGGGAAAGTGTGAGAAAGATTTGAAGGTAGGGCAATTTCTGAAATCTGATTACTTTCTAGTGATGGTCAAACTTGGGTAAGGACCTGTAGAGGGAAGTTTTAAATGACGGGAGAAGTGTTACAGAGCCAAACGCTACTTTGCACTTCAACTTGCAAAAGGATGTTTTCTTTCTTTCCATTTCTTCAGAAAACAGGGTGATATGCAAATAAGAACCATAGACAAAAATACCTTTTGGAGTAAAACAATATACAGGAAATGCTTTGTATCAGTGGATTTTTGGCAACTCAATGAACTAAAGTAACACAGAAACAAAGACAGTTTGAAACAGGAGATGCCAAGACTTCTACAGTTATGTATTAACTAAGGTTACTCATTCCATCTAAATAGTTCATTGGAACGCCAAGGTTGGTTTAATTGGTGAATAAGCTTTCAGTTTACACAGTCACCCTACCAGGAAAACCTGCAATAACTGACTCTACCCTCCTGCGTTACTGATAAAACAAACAGACTGAATTCTCCAGAAAAGGGTGCTCCAGACAGTAACAGTCTCCAGAAACTTTCTTGAAGGGTGAAATTAACAAAGTAAAGTCTAGAAATGTGATCTCAAGGAAGGAAAAGTTCCAGGTTTGTGGGAAGTTATTTTAAAAGATGAAAGAAGAGAAAATTTAGATATTCTTAATGAAGGAGACTCTCTTTACAATTCTGTAATCATTAAAGTATTAAAACCATTCCAGTGATTTAATTAATTTAATTTGCCACATGAATGTTCAAACTCGTTAAAGCATGCCCAAGAGTTAGCTAGCCTCATAATATTGACAAACATAAATCAGGAAGCCTGGGTCTGAGACTGTAACTTCATGTTTAAATTATTAGCAGATCATTCCTCAAGTGCTACAAGTCAATTCCTACTACATCAAATCCAACAAGAGGGAAATTAAGTTACATTTTCTTCCTAAAGGGAATACTATATTTCAATTAGACTGTCGGTTTACTCTCTTGCAAGTCCATAAGTCGAAATGAATGCAAAAATCTATTTCAAAACTTGTAAAGAAAAGAGAAAACCAGGTGCTTTACTATCCGGTGTTCTTTCTCATACATACTCAAGTAGAATCCAAATGAATGCTTTAATTTATTCCAAACTGGAATAGAGGAGTGAGATGAGAAGAAAAAAGTATGAAGACACTGAAAATAAAAATAACAGCCGAATAAAATGCTGAAACATCTCAGTATAATTATGTTGTTATCTTTAAAGAAAGGACCCCTTTCCAAATGGCATCTTGTATCTCCTGAGCCAGGGATTCTTGCAGCTGGTGATTTTTAGAAAACAACTGTAATATCTGCGCGAATCTACTTAAAGAGATCTAATTATAAAAGGTAAAGATTTCTGCTTTTTAAAGTAGGCTACAAAGCTTGATTTTGGGGGGAAAAAAAGGACATAAGAATGATTTGGAAAGATGAGTAACTTCTAAAGCAAACAACGAAGGGCCGTCAAAGAAACATCTGTACGAACTTGGATCTTTGTCCTGGAGTAGGACAGGATGATCACACTTTTTACTGGACAGAAAGGCTACTCACGAGGGTTGGCTTTTGTCTTGGGAAAATGAAAGAATATGATGTACTCATTCAAAAATAACAAGAAAAGAATAGCAACCAACATTTATTCACTCCTTACCATGAAAGATACTGGTTCTAAATGCTTTACCTATATTATCTTATTTCGTTTCATAACCACCCTATCAGGTAGTTACTATAATTATCCTCACTTGGAACAGAGAGGTTATTAACTTGTCCACGCTATTAAATGTTAAGAATCAAGATCGAAACTTAGGAAGTTATGACTATAGGGTCACAGTGCACACCTCTGACAGAGGTAAAATGCACTCCAAGGTTAAGTCCATATGTCAAATTCTTATTTATCTGCCCAGTGGCTGCCACTGTAGATGGTCCCACCTCTCTACTTTGGTACTGGCAACCCCACCACAGCAGTTAACATAGTGATAAATATATCTCTTTAAAGATACTCATATATTTATAAGTGACTTTTTTTATATTATTTCATTTGAGCCTCTCAATAGCTCTATGAAAATAACCGTTGCTGGGTGGATTATAACTCCATCTCCACTAAATGTTTAAAAAAAAAAAAAGACAGTCTCTCATTTCTTCCTCTGAATTGCCTGTAATATCTACCTTTTCTCACCATTCTCACAGACAATCCTCTAATCAAAGTGCTCCTCTCTTTGTGCCAAGGAACACCACAACCACCCCCTAGCTATCTCCCTGGCTCCAGGCTCTCTTTTCTTCAGCATCTTTCATGCCCCTGCCAAACATACCTACACATCTTTCAACACGCTACTTCCTGTAGGAATCTATGGTGATTCCCAAATGGCCATCATGTCAGTCTAGACTCTCTGTGGTACTTCCCCAAGGTAGTAGCCAACATAACCTCTTCAGGGAGACGGGTTAAGTCTCAGTTCTCCATCCTCATCACATGCATCCCACTTCTGTTCTGTTCTCACGCTTCCTTTCTTTTCTGGGGACATCTTTTTTCCTTCTTTCTCACATGTAACCCTTCATCTGAGATCCACTGTCATCTATTGGCTCAACAACATCCTAATGGGTCTCTCTGCTTCAAGATTTGTCCCCTTCTAAGTTATCCTTCATGGAGTGACCAAAGAGATTTTGCTAAAATGTAATTATGATTAATTCTTCCCTCCTTGAAGTCTTTCAATGGTTCCCATTTAAAGTCAACAGAGGCCAGACGTGGTGGCTTACGTTGGTAATCCCAGCAATTTGACAGGCCGAGGCAGGAGGATCACTTGAGGCCAGGAGTTTGAGACCAGCCTGGGCAACACAGTGAGATCTCTGTCTCCACAAAAAATAAAAAAATTATCTGGATGTGGTGGAGCACACCTCTAGTCCCAGCTACTTGGAAGGCTGAGACGAGAGGATCGCTTGAGCCCAGGAGTTCAAGGCCAATCTGGGCAACATAGGCAGCCTGTAAAATGGCATCCATTGATCCCCTTCTCCTGGTATTCATGCCCTGTGTAATTCCTTCCCCTTGAGTGGAAGCTGAATTTAGTGACTCACTTCTAACAAACAGAGTATGACAAAAGTAATAGGAAGTCAATTTTGAAATTAGTTTACAAAGTTACATCTTGCTTGTCCTTCCTTTCTCTCTTGCTTGAGTGCTCTCATGGAACGTAGAGGTCATGCTGGGAGCTGCCCCATGGAGAAGCCCATGTGGCAAGGAATAAAGGGTGGCCACTGGTCAACAGTCAGCAAGGAGCTGAGGCCTTCAGTCCGGCAGCCTGCAAACAACTGAATCCTGCCAACCAAGACAGTGAGAGCTTGAAAATGGCTCTGTCCTTAGCTGATTCTTCCCTGCGACCACACCCCAGCCAACACCTTGACTGCAGCCTTGTGACAGACCCTCGGGCAGAGGAACCCAGCTAAGCCCGGTCTGGGCTTCTGACCTGTAAAGACTGCGATATAGATGTTTGTTGTTTTAATCTACTACATTTTGAGGTAATTTGTTCTACAGCTACAGACAACTAATAGAGAATGAAGTATTAAAGATAAGGAGAGAAAATCAATGGAACAGAAAACTAAAAACAATACAGAAAATCAATTAAACTAAAAGCTGGTTCTTTGAAAAAGAAAGTTAATACAATTGATAAACCCCTAACTAGATCACTCAGGTAAAAAATAAAAGAGAAGACACAAATTACTAATATCAGGAATGAAAGAGGGGATAGACAACACAACAAATCCTATAAACATTAAAATGATAATAAAGGAATATTATGAATAATTTTATGCTAATAAATTCAACAACTTAGATGAAATGGACAAATTCCTTGAAAAACACAGATTAACAAAAATGACTCCAAAAGAAACAGAAAATCTGAATAACCCTATATCTTCTACAGAAATTGAATTTAAAAAGTTTCACACATAGAGGACTATCAGATGGCTTAACAGGTGAATTCAATACAATTTTAGAAAATAGACGAGGAGCCACTTTTCAAATTGTTTTATGAAGCCAGCACTGTCCTAATACCAAAAGCAAAGATACCATAAGGAAAACATATACCAAAAACAAAACCCCAAAACAAAAAACAAACAAAAAAACTACATACCAGTAGCCCTCATACAAAAAGATGCAAAAATTTTTAACAAAGTATTATCAAACAAATCAGCAATATATAAAAATAACAGTACACTAGGACCAAATGGGGTTTAGCTAAGAATGCAAGGTTGGTGTCACATGAGAAAATCAATCAACGTAACTCACCGTGTTAACAGAAAAAAGGTTTGAAAAATCATAGGATCATCTAAATAGGTGTATCTAATCTCAATACATATTTATGATTTAGAGAAAAGCTCTCTGCAAAATTGGAATAGATAGGAGCCTCCTCAATTTGATAAGGGATAGCAACAGAAAAATTACAGCTAACATCATATTTAAAGGTGAAAGACTAAAGGCTTTGCCCCTAAGATCAGAAACAATGCAAGAAAAATTAAAGAAGATCTGTTATAGAGTGAATGTTTATGTTCCCCTAAAATTCATATGTTGAGATCCTAACCCCCAATGTGATAGCATTAGGAGGTAGAGCCTTTAGGAAGTAATTAGGTCATGATGTTGGAGCCACCATGAATGGGATTTGTCCCCTTATAAAAGGAACTCCAAAGAGCTCTCTTGTCCTTATTGCACCACGAGGCTACAACAAGGAGACAGCAGTCCACGACCCAGAAGAGGGACCTCACCAGAACCCGATCATGCTGGCACCCTGATCTTGGAATTCAGCTGCCAAAACTGTGAAAAATACATTTCTGTTGTTTATAAACCACCCGGTCTACGGTATTTTTGGATGGCCACCCAAACTGACTAAGACAAACTACATAAATGGAAAAATATATCATGTTCATAAGTTACAAAGCACAATAATGTTAAGCTGTCTATTCTCCCCAAACCGTCTTGTAGATTCAATGCAATCCCAATCAAAATCCCAGCAGGCTTTTTTTGGGTAGAAATTAATAATCTGATTCTAATATTTATAGAGAAATATAAAGGACCAGGAATAGAAAAAATATTTTTGAAAAAGAAAAACAAAGCTGGAAAACTTAACCATGATTTAAACACTTACTATAAAGCTACAATAATCAAAATGATGTGACAGTGGCACAGGTACAGACATGTATTAATAAATAAATGGAAGAGAATAAATCAAGAAATAGACCCATGTGCATATAAGCAATTCAATTGGGAAATAATCACCTTTGCAACAAATGATGGTAGAATAACTGGATATCCATACGAAAAAAACAAATGAACTTTTCAACCCTAATTATTCACCAAACACAAAAATTAAATTGAAATGGATCAGAGACCTAAACACTATTATTAAAGCTAAGATTATTAAAGTTCTAAAATAAAAGATAGGGCCGGGCGTGGTGGCTCACGCCTGTAATCCTAGCACTTGGGAGGCCGAGGCGGGTGGATCGTTTGAGCTCAGGAGTTCGAGACCAGCCTGAGCAAGAGCGAGACCCCATCTCTACTAAAAATAGAGAGAAATTATATGGACAGCTAAAAAATATATATATATAGAAAAAATTAGCCGGGCATGGTGGTGCATGCCTGTAGTCCCAACTACTTGGGAGGCTGAGACAGGAGGATCCCTTGAGCTCAGGAGTTTGAGGTTGCTGTGAGCTAGGCTGACGCCACGGCACTCACTCTAGCCTGGGCAACAAAGTGAGACTCTGTCTCAAAAAAAAAATAAAATAAAATAAAATAAAAGATAGGAGAAAATTGTCTCAACCTTAAGGTAAGCAAAAATTTCTTAGGATACAAAAAGCATGAACTTTCTATCTAAAAAAAACCATAAAATGGACTTCATAAAAAGTGATGTCTTGAGTAGCACTGTGTGCATGGAAGACAGAAGAGGACCTAGGGCAAGACCCTGGGGGACTCTAACATTGAGGGATCTAGTAGCAGGGGAAGAGCCAGCAAAGAAAACTGAGGCAGTGTAGCCATGAGGCAGGAGGAAAATCAGGCAAGCCCATTGTCAGGGAGGCCTGGCAAGGAAGGTATTTCAAAAAGAAGGAGTGGTCACACATATCAAAATGTTACTGGGCAGTTGAGTAACATGAGGATGAAGAATTGATCACTGGCTTTGTCAATACTTAGTTTGATAAGGGAATGTTGGGGATGAACGTCCCATTACTTGGGACTTGGGAAGAGCATGGGAAGGGAGGAAGTAGAGCCGGCAAGTATAGACGACTCCTTTTTTTTTTTTTTTTTTTTTTGAGGCAGGGTCTTGATCTGTCTCCCGGGCTAGAGTGTAGTGGCATCATCATAGCTCACTGCAACCTCAAACTCCTGGGCTCAAGCAATCCTCCTGCCTAGGCCTCCCAAGGTGCTAGGATTACAGGTGTGAGCCACTGTGCCCGGCCACACACAACTTTTTCCAAGAGTTTTACTCTGGAGGAGACCAGAGAATTAGAGCTATAGTTGGAAGAAGATATGGGGTCAAGAGAGATTCTACTACATACAAGGAACCTTACAACTCAATAATAAGAAGAGAAATAGCCCAATTAAAAAATGGAAAAAGATCTCAACAGTTACTTCACAAAAGAGATACATAAACAGAAAATAAGTATATGAAAAGATGCTCGGTATAATTAGTCATCAGGAAAATACATACTAAACCCACAATGAATTGCTTTGATGAAAGTACCTCTGAACACTTTTCCATCTGGTAACTGAGGGAAAAAAAAAATGAAAGGAAAAAACCCACAATGAGATACCACTATTGACCCATTAAAATGGCTAAAACTAAAAAAAAACCATTGATACCAAGTGTTAGAGAAGATACAGAGCAAGTGGAACTCTCATACACGGCCAGTCATAATGTAAAATGGTACAACTACTTTGGAAAACAGTGGCAGTTTCTTATACACCTGGTGTATGACCCAGCAATTCCACTCCTAGGTATTGACATGAAAAAAATATATATATACATTCACACAAAGATTTGTACCAGCACATTCATAGCAGCTAAACTGATAATAGCTCAAAACTGGAAACAACCTGAATGTCCATCAACAGGCAAACATATGAACAAATCGTGGTATATTCATTCAAAGCAATACCATTTAGCAGTTAACAAGTACTGAACTACTGATATATGCAATGTGGATAAATCTCAAAAACATTATGCTGAAGAAAAGAAGTCAGACACAAAAGGGCATATACTGCATGATTCCATTTGCATGAAACTCTAGAAAAGACAAATGTGATCTAAAATAACAGGAAACATATCTGTGGTTACCTGGGATGGGATGTGGAATGGGAGAGTAACTAGGTATAAGGAAACTTTTTGACATGATGAAAATGTTCTATATTTTGATAGTGGTGATGGTTACATGGGTTTATATCAAACCTCGTTGAAATGTACACTTAACAATGGGACCATTTTATTGTATGTAAATTATACCTTGATAAAGTTGATTTCAAAGAAAGCAAATTCCCCAGTATTCCACCTCCTAGATCCATGTGGGCACTCAATAAATAGTAAATAATAAAGTACTTATTTTCTTTAATTTTTAATCCTTAAAATTTTTTAAATCTTTCTTTTTCACTTAGGCAAAAATAAAAATTTATTGAGCCCTCACTGTGTGCCAAACATTACTCTAAGTATTACCTTACTTAATCCTTACAATCGCCCTATAAATAGTGCTATTAATATCCTCATTTTATACATGAGGACACTGAGGCACCTAGAGGTTAAGAAACATTCTTATGATCACACAGCCAATGAGAAGCAGTTCAGGATTTGAACCCAGGCAGCGCAAGTCTAGGGCCTATCTCTTAACTACTACTCTCAGTTTATACAGCCTAGAGCAACTTCCTTCAAGTTTTTGGTTCAATTCTTAGTGCCACCACTTACCACTTAGACAAACTGCTGAGCCACAGTTTGCTCATCTATAAAGTGGGTATAACAACAGCCTCTTTATAGGATTTATTGGGAAGGTAAGATGAGATATATGTTGACAACCTGGTACACAGTAGACATTTAACGAGCGTCAACACACTTCCTTCTCTGCTTGACTTTCCTCTTCTTTTTGTGCTTGCTGCTGCGCAAGTATGAAACTCTCATTCCAGCTCCACTGACAGTGGAGGCCCAACATAGCTCCAGTGGAAGAAGACCAAGCAGTGGTAGGAAAAAGGACACTGTTGCTGCCAGTCTCTTAGAGGGCGTCTGGATATTTGCTAAATTTCTAAACAGGGACTAACTAGTTCTTCTCAGCCCCTCAACTGCCCTCATCGTGCTCGTATAACAAACCTCCAGGTGCACACACACACTCTGGTTTCAAAGTCACACTGCTCCCCATCCCATTCCAGATAGATGGAACAGGAAAACTCACCTAACGCCCTGACAATTCGCATCAGGACTTCCCCAACTTTCATTCTGGTCTCTGACGTGTGCTTGTCTTTGCCACCGTCATATTGAGCCAACAGGTCCGGCAAGATTTTCTCAGGGTACACGTCTGAGAGCAGGGCAACCCCTGGGGTTAAAAACAAAAAGAAAGGATTCATTACTGCTTAGGATTGAAAGGCAAATAAACCGAGACATCCTGTGATGGGATGAACACTGAGACATTGAGACCCACCTCTGTAATCCTACCAGCAAGGGCTGCCCTTTATTTGGAGAGACGACACATGGAGTGGAAAGAACGTGGGCCTGGGAGTTCGGGCTCCTGGTTTTCTCCAGTCCAGTCTGATACGATCTCTAAGGTCACTCCCAGCACTGACATTCTACAATCTATGGATTATACACTCTTGAAGCAGAGGCTAGATGATGACAAATCATGGCAGGGATTCATTCAACAGCAAGAGAAGACTGAATGGAAGGCCCTCTAGGGACCCTCCAGATCCTGGGACTGTCCATTTGTCCCTGCCAACAGGGACAATTCTAGTCAGTAACCAACACAACTGAAGCGCAGCAGTGCCTACTGCCTGTGCAGGAGCTCTCCGTGCCAGTATCATTTCTCTCCGCGAAACTGCCAACGATGAGAGCCATTTCCACAAGGAAACATTTCCAGAGCATTCTGGGCATGATCAACACTAGACCTAAGCTTATGGCTGAGTTCCCTGATCAACAGAACTAGGGAAGATCCTGCCCGTGAATCCCCGTCCTCGGACTCGCTGATCCCTGGTCCCATCCATGCCAGCACCTCCTAAATGTGTAAACTGCAACAGTGTTGTCGTGATCTGAGCCAAACCCTGTACTGAGGAAGCTTTAAATATGACCCAAGACAGAATCAGAACAAAACCCCTGGTCTCAAAACTATATAAATACAAATTTCATTATTCAGGGGCAGGCAAAGGGGTTACATACTTTAAAGGGAACAAAACAAAACAAAATAAAGAAGGAAATGGGGGTTCTGGAACATATCCAGGATGAGAATGCTTCTCACCACCTGTATCTCGACTGCTCTGGTCCACATCTCTGGTCTGGACTTTCCCAATAATTCCCTAACTGGTTTCCCTGCTTCTACCCTTTTCTCTTATTGCAGCTGGAATGATCCAGTTTCCATCATAAGTCAGGCCCCTTCATTCTTCTGCCTCACTGTTCTTTAAAATATGTAACCCCTTTTCGCCCCCTCAGTGGTTTCCCTTCTCCCCTGAATATGAGCGGTCCCCATCCCCCGTCTGCCTTTGTTCTCTCCCTCACTCACTGTCTCCAGCAACTCTGTGGCCTCGCTATTCTGCAGGAGACAGCGAGCTGCTCCTGGCCCGTGTCACTGCCTCCCTGCCCCTCTGCCTGGCTGCTGCTCCTGCCCTGGGTAGGTTTGTTCCCAAACCCCCATCATCTCTCCGTTCACAAGTCACATCTATCACACATAAAAGGGCAGCCTCCTCCCCTGCCACTCTTTATCCCTCTCCCCCTGCTTCAATTTTCTTCTTAGCACTTCATATTACGTGACATGTTATGTATGTCCCTATTTATTGTCTGCTTTCCTCCTTGGACTGAATGTGAGCTCTACAAAGTCAAGGATTTCGTTCCGTTCCCTGCTGTATGCCCGATGCCTAGAGCAGTGCCAGCACACGGCAGGTGCTCACTAATTACTTGTTAAATGAATGAATGCCTAAATAAAACGGGTGAAGATACAGTCTTGATATAAATTTCAGGAATTAAGAAACAGAAGCAGGGGAGGGAGTAATATAAATGCGTGAGAAATCCATAATTATTTTTCATCAGAGTTTACCATTCTCCTGTTTAAACTGATAGCCTTGCAGGCGAAGTCTACATACTGTTTTCTGTGTCACAGCTTGTGATTCCATTCTCTTATAAATCATATACACGCTCTCTCCTCAGCCGGCTCCTTCTCCGCCACATCTGGTGAGCTGTGAAGGCAGCGTGCCTGCTGAGGGCTGCACCTGTCCGCCCATCTTCTTTCCTGCCCTCCCCACCCCCACCTTTTCTTTGCTTCCAAAGAGCCTGGCATGTGGCCCTAAGCCACGCCTTCCTGGATGTGGGCTCCAATTTTATACAAGCAGAAGTTCTGCTCTTGAGGGAGTTTCAGGTTGTGGCAGAACCTTGTTGGCAAAATGAGACATCGTGTTGTAGTTTGATCTAGCGTGAAATGATGGAGAAGTCCTGGGAAGTTCAAGGTGGAATAGCTGGCTTGACAAAAGGGTAAATGAATTGTCTACTAAGGGAGAGAAAGGAAACAGCTTCCACATTCTAAAAGAGCCCCAAAAGAAAAATGAATTGGTAGACGGTAACTGCAATTCTGGCAGGTGTTGTATCACCGATATATTACAAGGCCTGGTATATATTATAGATCTGCAGCTATCATAACCACTTTTTCATCAGAAGTTCAGAAATCTAATGGATTTGCTTCCTTTTAGGAATGTAGTTGTGACTTTATAATGGAAAATGGGATTTGCTTTATAAATCCCATTTAGCTTTTCTTTTTTTTCCTTTTGTTTTGAGATAGGGTCTCTCTCTGTCACCCAGGCTGGAGTGCAGTGGGTGTGATCACAGCTCACTGTAACCTTGAACTCTTGGACTCAAGCAATCCTCCCATCTCAGCCCCCCAAGTAGCTGGGACTACAGGCATGTGCCACCAAGCCCAGCCAATTTTTTAAATATTTTGAATAGATGGGGTCTTGCTATGTTGCCCAGGCTGGTCTTTCACCCCTGGCCTCAAGTGATCCTCCTACCTCATACTTCCAAAGTGCTGAGATTACAGGTGTGAGCCACCATACCCAGCCCATACCTAGCTTTTCTGAAATCTATCTATTACCTAAGTCCCTGCTACGTTGTTTGTTCCTATCTTCTCTCATTAATCCTTAGCAGAGGACAGTTACTTAGTTATATGAACATATTTGGCCACATTAGCTCTTAACTTCCTCTCCGCAGTGGGCAGAAGTGTGGTTGCACACAGCATCTACTCTTCTGATAATATCACCCTCGTGTTCCTTTGGAGAAATATCCCTTCCCCGCTCTCAGTCTGTGTGGTTTGAGTGGGCTAACTAATCACTTTCTCTTCCTCCAGGTATAAAGTTCTATCCTAGGCTGGCCCATAGGATATTCCATCCCATCCTCACTACAATGGCTGGGTAAGGAACAGGGAAGGAGATTGGATCCTGGAACCCATATTGAAACTACTAGGAAAGATAAGCTTTCCACTTCCCCCCTGCCCAGCGCTGAAGATATTAACCTGGAACTTCCAGTGGCCACCATGTGGAAAAGCCCACCCCAGAACGGCACCAACACAGGAGAGTCAAGCCGAAAGAGAGGGAGAGAAAAAGGAAGACATCTGACGGCATCCTTTAAGCCCCTGGATCCAGCTGTACTTCTACCCACTAGACTTTCAGGATATATAAGCCAACAAATACCCTTTTATGCTTATGCCAGTTTGAATTTTTTTCAACCAAAGGAATCAGATTAAACAATTTTTTTTTTCAGATTTTTTTTGTTTTGCTTTTCCTATAATGCCAAACTTTAAACTCTATCAGGGAGCTTAAAGTTCTCCCAATCTTCCAGAAAAATGTTGCCAATACAAAGTACAGTTTCCTCGCTTCCCACAGTCCCAGGTATAACAGCAATTGTTTATCTTCCTGCTCCACATTCTGCTGCCAAGTCCCCACCCCCACCCCCCGCCCCACGACTGTTTGAGTTTTAGCTTCTAGGATACAGTCGCCACCTAAGAGTTCATAAACCCCTGCAGGATAATGGCAGTTCCCTCCTTACCCACAAAGCAGTGAGAAGAATCATATATAATGCTTAATACCATACAAAAACTAAAGGGATGAGATTGTGTGGGGCTGCTTTAGTGTCTTATTTGAAAAGTTTTCTAAACTTCGACACACTGGGGAAGCATGGCCGTCATCTTCACGTGACCCTTGGCCCCTCACACTGGATAATTCCTCTGTAATTTGAAAATAGGGTAATTTCTGGGCCCGAACAGGCTTCAAGGAAACATGACACATCAATCTGGCAATAAGAACGAAATGATGGTGTGAGAGAGAACTCCTCCTGCTCTGATCGTAGGAAGATAACTATGCATCTCAGGATATGATGCAACAGATGAGATACACAGAAAGCAAAAGTGAACCCAAGCTGGCGAGAGTTCACAAAAGCATTCTGACCTCTGTTTTGGGGCAAAGCATAGGATACAGGAAAGTCAACTCAACTGAAAAATTAATATTAAAAGAACTTCATGTAACAAAGCAGAGACAATCAACTTTCTAAAATAACTGGTTTTCTCCCCCAAAGACTTTCATTATAAAGCCAGAAACATATTTTGATCAAAACAGTGCTGACTTCAAGATGATCCTCTGCACGCCACTCAGTGATTTTGCAGACCTGCAGCAGTAAAAGCAGTTCAGGTGTCACCTCCCTTTACGCGGTGCTCTTGCATTACAGGAAAGATAGTCCGATTCTAGGTGTCTTTGCTGACTGGCTCTACCCCAGGAACCTGCTAAGCCATCCCCACTTCAGAACTAACCTGCCTCATTCTTCCTGGGCAGATAACAACCTTCTAAAATACTTAACATCAACCTGGGAAACCACCTACTCGCTCAAACCTCATAGGTATTGAGGTTTAAAACTATAAGAAACACAAAAACCCACATATTGTACAATTCCATTTACACGAAATATCCAGAATAGGCAAATCTATATAGAGAAAAAATAGATGTAGCGGTTACCTAGGGCTGTGGGAGTTGGGAGAAGTAAATGGGGAGGGACCAATGATGGATATGGAGTTTCTTTCTGGGGTGATAAAAACACCCTAAAATTGACAGTGGTAATAGTTATACACTATGAAAATATAGTAAAAACCACTGAACTGTTCAATTTAAACGGACGAATTGTATGGTATGTGAATGATATCTCAAAAAGTTGTTATAAAAATATATGAAAATATCTACTATCTACCCTTTTAGGTTTTTAGAATAGAAGAAAAAGGGAGAAAATAGAATAATATAGCACATCTTAAATGTAAAGGGAAATCTACAGCCAAGAGCAAAGTATATCAGCTTTCTCTTGTATCCAAATCTGTTTTGGTTGTCTCTGCAGGGTGAGAGTACAAGAAAGGGGAAAAATGACTTATTTGTGATGTGAGTGAGGAAAAAAAATCAAGCATTTGACATTTTTCATAGAAGGTCTTGCATTTGTACAAACATGTTGTATTACATTTAAAAATCTAAATTCTGTAGTGAGCCAGAAATTCAGCTCTAGAAATTTATCCTAATAGATATATTAGCACATGCAGAAAATGACTTATGTACAAAATCATCACTGTAGCACTATTTGTCATGGAAAAGACTGGAAACAAAGTACACGGTCATCAATAGAGAATTGATTAAATTATGGTCATTCATGCAATGGAATATAACGTATCCATTGAAAAAATGAAGTTTTTAAAGAACTCTTATGGAATGAACTCTAAGATCTATTGTTAAGTGAGAAGCAAGGTCCAGAACAGTGTATACAGAATTCAACTATTTGTGTACAAAGGGGAAATACTCATCAAATATTTCTGAAAGGATACACAAGAAACTAGTGATAGTTTCTGGGGAGGGAAACTGGATAGGGATAGATATGAGAGAGACTTTTTATTATCTATCTTTAAGTACGTTTTTAATTTTGACTTTTAATTTTGTTTTTTTAGTTGACAAATAATAATTGTACATATTCATGGGATAAACAGTGATGTTTCAATACATATAAATGTATAGTGATCAGATCAGTGTGATCAGCATATCCATCACCTCAAACATTTATCGTTTCTTTGTGCTGGGAATGTTTTGAATTTTGAACCACATAAATGTATTACCTATCAAATATAAACAAATAAAATATAAGTTTTTAAAACATCTGTGATAAAGGCCATGGTCATTTAAAATAGAACAGCCTCTTCTAGAGGTGAAAATGTAAAAACAAAAATTTGCAACCAAACATGGCAAAATGACCAGCAACGTTTGTATCCTCTTCTTCCTAAAATCCCACTAAAGTGACAGATAAGGTACCAAAAAGGTATAAACCCACAAGCAAGGAAAAAGAGAATGGAATAGGTTTCAAAGGCTGAAGTCTGGGTAAAGAGAAGAAACCTGGAACAAAATAATATGTGTTTAATAGAGCTGTTGGATCATTTGGAAAAATTTAGCAATAAGTACATAGAAAACTAAGCAAATGTACAAGAAAGACTGATCACGGCGCTAGGCTCAGCAATGAATAACATCCCGTAGTCAGCAGTCAACGCTGCCCAATGATGTAGCCAAAAATTGTTATGGGAAATGGCAGGAGAAGGAGTTTGAGCGCGTGTGTACCTGTGCATGTGTACTACGTCCACATCTAACATACAGAAAATGAGTAGATCATGTCCAAAGTTTTCTAAATCAAGAGAAATCTGTGTAAGCATTTTGTTTAGAAATGGGGAAGTAATTACCAGAAGAAACCACATTAAAAAGGCGTGTATGTGCATGTGTGTGAGAGAGGAAAAAAATGGTAATCTCTGGGGATTGGAACTGGGAGGTAAGAAGTAGGGCAAGGGACAAGCTTTTTGACTCTTTAAAAACTATGTTCAAATAACTAATAAAATAAGTTTGTTTAAAAAACTATAACAAAGAAAATGTATACTAATGTGTAGTGGAGGCTCTAGTTCCAAAGAACAATGAGTGATGGTTAATAGAAGCAGTCAGGCACAAAGAAATTTTCCTTCTGATTAAGAAAAGATCATCAGCAGTCTGTGATGGTCCTATCTTGCAGCTCTAAGTCACAAAGATAAGAAAGGAAGAACTCCAAAGAGAAGGAAATACCACCCTTTAGTGGGATACTTCGGCTGTTATATTTGAGACCTCTTATTATGATGGAAACTAACAATAATTTCAGCTCTAGGAATCCAGGAAGTTACACAAACTGGGGAAGTTGGTTATTAAATCAAGGAAGTGTGGGGAACTCAACTGAATAGCTGGGCTGTCTTTGTAATTAGAATAAATGATAACGTCTAGAATGCCAATTTGATGTTTAGTTTCTCTAAAGCTCCAAAGCTGTGTTAACTGTGGACAAGCCCCAACACATTTATAAAGATTCAGGATGAGTAAATATTACTCAAGCCTGAGGAAAAAACAGGGTTAGACTAATGAGCTGGGGTGGCTAACAGCAGAGGATTTGTAAGAACCGTACCTGGTGTTTCTCTCTTTAAATCAAGATCCAAATAACATATTTGAACACTAAGATAATGCAAACATATTTGTTTAAATTGTTTTCTAATTCCCATTTTGGAGGGGAAAAAATAAAAATGTCTGAATAATCTATATATACTGATAGCCATATTTATTGAAAGCTACTTGGGTCATGAAATATTAATAAATAAAAACGTGACAGCAAAGACACTGAGTGTTTCAATATGCCACTGTCCTAAATACCTTACACGAATTCATCCATTAAATGCTCCCGAGAATCCTTTGAAGTAGGTACTATTAATATTCCTTGAGGGAGAAACTGAAGAACAGAGAAGTGAAAAACACGGCCCAGGATCACAGAGCTGCCACGGGGCAGAGCAGAACGGCCAAGCTGCCTGCCCAACCACTCTGCTACACCACAGCCCACCTGCCAGCAGTGCCTAGCAGAAAGTAACTACCAGAACAGTACTAGCTTTGCAAATCCTACCCCTAAAGATAGCAAACCTTACATGTTCAAGGACATAACATCGGCCTCACTCCATAAAATTTCCTTTCGGATGGACCCCAAGGTCGGCATATGGAGAGGCACTCTGCACTCTGCATCCCACAGGAACAGCCAGGCATCCTGCACTGGGTCTGGCTGGGCTTCAAAGGGATTGCTTTGCTCCTAGCTGGTATCTTTATTTAGCGTGTGAAAAAGGGAGGTAGTAATGTTGATGAAATTCAGGAACGATTCTAACTTGAGGTGCTGCCTGCCAACATTAGTGATGACAGTAAAGTCATAGAAAAGGAAATGGAGCTGGGCTTGTAGTGGCTCATGCCTGTAATCCTAGCAATCTTGGAGGCCCAGGCGGGAGGACTGTTTGAGGCCAGGAGTTCAAGAGCGAGACCCTATCTCTACAAAAAATAGAAAAAAATTAGCCAGATGTGGTGGTGTGTGCCTGTAGTCCCAGCTACTCAGGAGGCTGAGGCGGGAGGATCGCTTGAGCTCAGGAGTTTGAGGCTGCAGTGAGCTATGATGACGCCACTGCACTCTAACCTGAGCGACAGAGCAACAGAATGAGACCCTATCTCAACAACAGCAACAACAACAACAAAAAGGAAAACTTGGATTTTAATGAGTTTCAGCTTTTTAATTGGCGACTCTCAAACATTTCCACTGTACAACATCTTTATGGGTTACTGCAAGCCCCCTAAATTTCTTATTCCACTCCCTCCCCAAACAAATCAAATCAAATCAAATCCAAAACAGCAGTGAAAAGCTCACATTCAGCCTCATCAGGGCTGCCTCTATTAAATACCTGTGGATGATTCCAGATGGGAAAGAGTAAGAGAGCAGAGGTCAGGAAAACTGTGCCTCCAGAACACCACGATGATGGAGGTTTCTGTTGTATGCACGAAAATAAAAACAAAGCTGTCCTAATACTCACTGCAGGCATAAGGAAGGAAGGAAAAGAAAACAGCAATTAGCGCAGCTTTGAAAGTAATCACTGCCCTCAGGATTCAGAGAAACTTACATTTCAGCTAATCTTGAGTGAGAAATAAAGAGGCAAGATGTCATTCATTGAATTCACTTTACGGAGCTTTCAAAGAGTGAAAAGCATATCAACATTCTCTTCATGCTATCAAAAGAAACATTCACCAGTAAAAAGAAAAAGGGGGGCTTCCTTGAAACCCTGGGATGGGGAGTCCTACTAGAAGGAGTAGTACCGCCTGAACTTCAGGCTCGTTTTTTTCCGAAAGTTTTCTAGTGACATTTCACCTCAAGCCTACACAAAGAGAAGCTGCAGAATCAGCAAAGCTGACTGAGGCGTCAAGTTCTCACTAGTTTAGAGACAGCCAAAGACTCCAGAGGGGAGTTGTCACCTGGCGGAAAGCTTTGGCAAGACAGGCTGATCTGGCCAGGCGTGGTGGCTCACGCCTGTAATCCTAGCACTCTGGGAGGCCGAGGTGGGAGGATCACTCGAGGTCAGGAGTTCGAGACCAGCCTGAACAAGAGCGAGACCTCCGTCTCTACTAAAAATAGAAATAAATTAGCTGGACAACTGAAAATATATAGAAAAAAATCAGCTGGGCATGGTGGTGCATGGCTGTAGTCCCAGCTACTCGGGAGGCTGAGGCAGGAGGATCGCTTGAACCCAGGAGTTTGAGGTTGCTGTGAGCTAGGCTGACACCACGGCACTCTAGCCCGGGCAACAGAGCAAGACTCTGTCTCAAAAATAAATAAATAAATAAATAAAAAGACAGGCTGATCTTTCACATCCTCCAGTGTCCTGAGAAAAGCCTGGTGGGCTAGGAGACCTGCCCTGAGCCTGGGGCACCTGGGGCACCAGCCAGTGACAGAAGCAAGGGAGAACTCTTTCTAAATTTTCCTTTTTTGCTTAATTAAGCCTAGAAGATGTCCTGATGAGATGATTAGGCAAGTCTTTGTGATAGGTGCTCCCGGCTAGCACTAGCTTAGAAAAAGTGATTGTTGTGAAATCAGCAACCATGACGTGTGGGACTTAAAACTCCAGCGTCATATGGAAATCAAACACAACTACTATAAAAAGAACCCCAAAAGGTCCCTTCTCTCCTAAAAAACATACATATACACATAAACACTCTGCCTATAATTTCAGGGGCTTACTAGACCTAGTCGGGGACCCTCTGGGGGTCCACACAAGGGTTAACTTGAATTTAACCCCTTGGGTTAAAATCCTGTGCTAAGCAGTGAATATAGGACACCTATACATAGAGGGGAAAGGAAAGCCTTTAAATAATTTGCTTCCACGATCGAAAGAACTTGATTGGTTTATTCTCTGATGATATAAATCATACCTGGTCACCGTAAGAGATTCAAATACTACAGAACAGTAAAAAGAAGAAAGTCAAATAAAAATCACTTATGGGGGATATGGGAGGATAGGGGAGTGAAAACTAAGGAGAGTAGGTTTCTTTTTAGGGTAATGAAAATATTCTAAAATTGATAGTGGTGATGGATGCACAGCTCTGTGAATATACTAAATATACTAAATGTATTACATACATTAGAAGAGTAAATTATATGGTATGTGAATTATATCTCAATAATTTTTTTTTTAATTTTTTTAAATTACCTGAAATCTGTACCTGTAGTCCCAGCTACTCGGGAGGCTGAGGCAGGAGGATCGCTTGAGCCCAGCAGTTCAAGGCTGCAGTGAGCTATAATCCCACCTGTGAACAGCCACTGGACAACAGAGCAAGACCCTGTCTCACCATTAAAAAAAAAAAAAATCACCTGAAATCTGAAATCAACACAAACATTTTGATGTACTCTCTTTGATAGACCACACTTTGAATAAATATAGACACACCCACTGTTTTTACTGTGGACTACTTTGTTTTATTTTAGCAGTCTTCTTCTTTACGGAGGAATAAGGGAGGCTTATTCCCCCAGTTGGCTTGGCTTTTACACTAGATAACCTGAGGGAGTCTAACGATGACACTTAAAACCTTATAGTAGTATTATTACTTGGAATGGCAAGACCCATAAAGGCTTTCTTTTAAAATTTACTTCAGTTAAAAAGAGGGGAAAAGGGGTCAATTTTTAAAAAGCAAAACAGTTATATAAGAGCATACAGAAGTAATTTGCAGCTATGGCATAAATCATAAAGTTTGGAAAACAGCTTTAAAATGAAGGCAATGGAAAGAATTCTTTCATGCATTCATGTATTTACGGGGTGCCTACCATGTGCCAGGTTCTGTTACTAGGTGATACAAATGTAACAGGACAGTGCCCGTCTGGGGAGAGGAGACGAATTAGCCAATGATTACAAGAGAGTGTGGCTAATACTGCATGTTCTGGCACAATGAAGGCAGAGGGATAGGGGAGTAGAAAGGGTGTGGGATGGGGTGGGGCTACCTGGAGACAGACAAGGGAGCTGTGTTGCAAAAAGCACTAAAGTTCCTCAACTGAGGGCTGCCCCTGGGACCAAGAGCCATTTGCATAATTATTCAGTGTGGAAAAGATCTCATAGTATACCTCCCGTGTATACCCTTTAGGTAATTCCCCAAAGAGAAATAACTGGCCCTAAAGGTACAAACATTTCCAAAGCTACATTCCAAAAATCTTCCAATTAATTTTCTCACCAAGAGTGCTCAAGAGTACCTGTTTCACTACACTTGGCCAGCACTGGCTATTCCCATTAAAAAAAAAATAAAACAATTTTGTTTTTTGAAGTGGCACCCAAAATCGTATTAATAAAATAACAGTATGTTATTTTAATCTGTATTTCTCTGCTATTGAAAAAGTTGAATATTTTCTTAAAATTTTATTACTTGTATGAATTCCTCTACCATAAATTGCCTATTTGTGGTTTTTATCCATTTATCTACCAGATATTTTTCTTGTCAATCTCTATGAGCTCCAACAAGCCATGATTCTTGGGTGTAAAAAAAGAGAAAAAAAAAATCTCTATGAACTCTTACGCAGTAAAGACATTAACTGTTGTTGGCTTGTCCTTTTAAAACAAACCAAAAAAAAGGTTTATTGAGATATAATTCACATACCATAAAATTCACCCTTTTAATGTGTATGATTCAGTCAGTTTTAGTACAGCATATTCACAACACAAAGTTGCGCAATCGTCACCACTAACTAATTCCAGAACATCTTCATCACTCCATAAAGAAAACTTCCAGCCATCAGCAACACTTTCCCTTTTTTGTTCAAACCCTGCAGCCCTAGGCAACCACAAATCTGTCTCTATAAATTTATGCTTGTCTTTTTTTGCTTTGTTGCCCAGGCTGGAGTACAGTGGCCCAATCGTAGCTCACTGCAGCCCTGAATTCCTGGGCCCAAGCAATCCTCCCACCTCAGCCTCCATAGTACCAAGGACTACAGGAGTGAGCCACCACACCTGGCTAATTATTTATTTATCGTAGAGATGGGGGTCTTCAACTCCTGGCCTCAAGTGATCCTCCTGCCTCAGCCTCCCAAAATGCTGGTATTATAGGCATGAGCCACCGTGTGCCCAGCCCTGTGCTTGTCCTTTTTGTTGCAAATCTTTTTTCTTCAATTATATTTGCATTTTAATTAAGGTTGTTTTTGATGTAAATGAGCTTTAAAATTTTAGATAAAATCTATTAATCTTTCTTTTCTGACTTCTCCATCCAGAGACTAAATATTGTCTCTCTGTGCTGCATTCTCCATAATTTCTTCCTTTGTACTTTCTGGTCCATTAAGTCTCTCTTCTGTCTGCTGCAAAACTCATCCACTGAATTTTTATTTAAAGTTATTTTACCTTTTTTTAGATGTTCCATTTGGTTTTTCAAATCTGTTAGATCATTTTTTGTTGTTTCCTATTCCCTGAAGATACTGTCAAGCTTACCTTATATTTCTTTAAATACAGTAAGCATGGTTACTTCATAATTTGTATGTGACAATTCCAACATCTAAAGTCTTCTGGGACTTTATTTTCTTGTGCTTGGTTATTTTGTGACTATGTACTAGTTATTGGCCTTAAATAATATTATAGGGAAAGGACAAAATGGGAAGTTATTGCTTAATGGCTACAGAGTTTCTGTGTGGAGTAAGGAAAAAGTTTTAGAAATAGTGGTAATGGTTGTACAACATTATGGACATAGGCCAAGCATGGTGGTGCACACCTATAGTCCCAGCTACTCAGGAGGCTGAGACAGGAGGACTGCTTGAGCCCAGGAGTTCAAATCCACTGTGGGTAACATAGTGAGACTCCCACCTCTTAAAAACAAACAAACAAAACAAAACAAAACAAACTATGGATATAAATAATGACACTGAATTATGCATTTAAAAAGGGCTAAAATGGCATATATACATAATATAAAAAACCACAATAAAATGTTTTTAATTATTAAAAAATTAAAAATGATAATGGGGATTCTTTGGAATCTAGGATGAAGGTGCCTTCTTCCATAGGAAATATGCTTTTGTTTCTGCAAGACTCCTATAGCCACTACCAGTATAGAAACATTTAAAACTCTAATTCTCTCCTTGAGATTTCCTGAATCCCAATAATGCAAATCTGCAGGAGAAGTGGTTGGTTTAGTGATTACAGCCTCCCAGGGAAAGGTTTTCTTTCCTTATTCCCTCCTGCTCCGCTCAATGCCAAGACAGCTCTACTCCCACTGCCCTGGGGTAGGGGAGAAGGTACCTTGGATTCACCTGAAGGTTATTCCTTTGGGGTCTAAGCTTAATGTGGGAGGGTCTTCTATGTTAAAGTGTTTTAAATATGTTACCCTGTAAGACAGTTGTTTTCAGCTGAGCTATCTCCTCATTACTATAAGCGGAAGACAGAGATCCATTTTCTTATAGAATATGTACAGTTTGAATTTAAGATTTAATGTTTGAATCCACCTGACAAATACGGTGCATGTTAAGGTTTCAGTGTTCTTAGTAGCAGTTAACATATCAGATTTTCCATTTACAAACTGTCATCCTCAACAACTATTTTCACTCCTGAGTCCTTCCTTTACACTGTTGTTTCACTGACTTCAATTTGGATTGATTTTCACATTTTCATGTACAATTTTTTGACCCAGTGACCCAAACGATCCTCTCAGCAAGCCAATAAGTGTTACATGCAACTGCTTCTAATACATGCTAGTGAAAGATCAAACACCACCGTGCCACTGCAGAATCAGAGTTAAGAGGACAGCAGGGTCGCTCCATGAGCTGTCCTTTCCCTTGTATGTCCCCTGTTATGAACAGCATCTGGATAGACACAACCTGGAGGAAATTTTGCTGTTCATTTAACCATTTGGTTGCTGAATGACAAGACAAGAAAACAAAAGATACGTTCGATTTTATCTAATTAGTATTCTCTGACTTAATAATTTTGCAAACTGAATCACTTTACAAACTAAATATAGAAAAGTTGTTATTATGGTCTGGTTTCTAAGCAACCGTTTCATTAAGAAAAGCTCCACTTGGGAAAAACATCTGTTTGTCAGCAAGGTTTCTGCTGTCATCATATATTTCATGGTGAAAAAGCCATGGTCACTCCGTGCTGTAGTAATCCCCAGTTGTGAAAAGGTCAACGGGGGGGTACTACAACAGAGGGAGCCATCTGTTTCAATCTGTACCTTGTTATCATGAAACACTTCAGTTTCCCTAAACAGCCATATAATTTAAAAAGCATGCTCTTCTTATTATAAAAGCAATACATGTTCATACTAGAAAATGTGAAAAAGAATCTAAGAGGAAAGGCACAAAGGAAAATAAAAATCACCTGAGTTTTTTGATGCCTTCATGTTAGATCTCATCTGAAGATGGATTCCACGGCTAAAAAATTACCTGAAGACCACTGGCCTAAAATAACTCCGTATGTTTTTACCATTTTCATTTGCAATTAGGAGGATGTTTTTCATAATGGCTAAGGGGTGTGTGTTGGAAAACCAGGTTCGTAGATTTGTACGGATATCCAAACATTCTCAATGCATTTCATGAAGATAGGCTTAACGAGAGACTGCATTCTCTGCCAGTGGTGAGGTGAGGAAGCCTGTGTATGTGGCAGGGCACATGACATTGTATATACCTTCCTCAGAAGGCAGTAGATGGCCTAAGACCGTGAGTTTTTAAATCCTTTTTTTTTTTTTTTTAAGCAGCAGAACCTTGTGTTTACGTGAAATCTTCAGAGGGGACTCAATGAAAGAGAGAAAAGCAGAGCCATCTGGTTAGAGTGGGCTTACATGGTGCCCGAGACCACTCTCCTGTTTCCTTCCTCACTGATCCCAAGGGTCTGGAGGGCACAGGCATTCACGCAGGCATTCCTGCCCGCGGCTCCCCACTGCCACAGTCCTGCTGCTTTGCTGTGTCTGAACACTCTTCCGTCCCTGCTTAACTAGGTTAATTCTTCATCATCCACCAGATCTCGGCTAATGGGTCACTTCCTTCTTCCCCTCTCTGTCAGATAAAATGTCCCTAACACAGGCTCTGTAGCACCACATACCTTGTCTTCAGAGCACCTGTCAAAGCCACACTTTACATATGTCTGTGTGGTTATTTGATTACTAATTGTTCTCTTCCAATTGGAATCTCCATGAAGGTGGGACATGACTGTTTTTTTCCACGATACACCTAACACAGTGCCCTTAAACACAGTAGTGCTCAGTAAATATCTGTGGAGTGAATTGAATAAAAAATTTAAACCACTGAGAAAAAAACTCAATAGCCAAAGATAATATTTTACAATTCTCTTTTTGTCCCTATCTAAAGTCATGTTATCAATAATGAAAAACAAAAGTTGGACACACTGGCCAGGCCCAGTGGCTCATGCCTGTAATCCTAGCACTCTGGGATGCCAAGGCAGGAGGATCGCTTGAGCTCAGGAGTTCAAGACCAGCCTGAGCAAGATCGAGACCTGGTTTCTACTAAAAATAGAAAAATTATCTGGGCATGGTGGCATACACCTTTAGTTCTAGCTGCTTAGGAGGCTGGGGTAGGAGGATTGCTTGAGCCCAGGAGTTTGAGGCTACAGTGAGCTATGATGATACCACTGCACTCTACCAGGGGTGACAGGGCGAGACACCGTCTCAAAAAAAAAAAAAAAAAAATTGAACACAAACTACAAAAGTACTTCTAAAACAAACCTTCTTCTCCTAAGAAAGAAAACCTCAGCAGTCATGCCCTGGCAAGTGGACAGGAGAGATGACCTAATCAGGTCTTTGGTAGCTCAATGTCTGTGATTCATTCCCTGAGGGTCAGTTCATTCCCAAATTTCAAGCCTCTTCAGGGACAGCAGATATACCTCAAGGTCAGGAAGCAAAACCAACTATAAGAATCTAAAAAGAATTGTCAAACTGTACAGACACCACTTAAGTGTACTTTCCCACCACTGTCCAAGATTTCAGCGTGACAAGAGAAGGGGAGATTGATGCTTTATTCATTAAAAAAATGTTAAACATATGATTCAGCAACAAAAGGAACTCTGTCAGGGTTAATAAAAAATAGAATTGGGCTTATTATGTGTGTGAATACCTTTGGTGACCGTATTAATCACTTCTGGTGAGATTAAGAATTTTAATTTGTATTTGCAACGAAGGGTAATGTAGGCTGCTTGCTCTTTAGTTTGGGAGGGAAAAGCAAAAGCAGGGTACCCCGTAACAGAGGTAAAGGTCTGAAAAGGGGGAACAAAATGTGTTACAAGTTGTCTCTTTAAAAGCCCCCACCCTTTTTGGGAAATAAAACCTGCTTTCCTTTCTGAGGCCAGTAATCAGAGGGGCAAAAAAATGTTCTTTGCTGTTGGTTTTCTGGTATCTTAAACCATAGGCAATGGCTCCACAGAATTGTCCAAGGGTCACAAGATCATCCTCATCGGAGATAAGGTCCATGGAAACCACCAATTACAGTGAAACAACACTATCCCAAAGCCATGACATGTGACACAGGTCACATAGCCCCCAGCCCAACCTCCAAAAAACCCCCTTTTAAAAAGCCCTGTTTTTCTGCTTCAAGACAGGATGGTGGTCTTTTCAGAGGCTAGTCGACTGCCCTCCTCATTTGCTGGCAAATTAATAAACGTCTCTTTTCTGTTCCTCAAACCACGTGTTCTCATCCTCCATTCTTACTGACTCAGCCTTGGGGACAAGTACTGAACTCTGGGTACCAACCCCTCCTCTCGGAAACAGCCCCTCCAGCTGAACCCTCAACGTAGCTCCAGTGAACCGGATGGATTCCTTGGAGAGTATGCGATGCTGTGCTTGAAGATAAGTCTAAAGTATAACTTGCTATTTGACTTCGGAGCTCTCTCTATCCTCCTAACTTGTCCTCAAATTCCAACTTTACTAAAGCAAGGGTGGCTCCAGGGCAAAATTTAAATACCTGTTCTGTAGGGAAGGCACTTAGACCTTCTTAATACCTTGTAAAGTAGACATTTAAGCAACCAACTCTTTACCCCTAAGTATCTCACAATTGCCTTCCTGGTCACGAATCCTGCCTTTGTGACAGCTAGTCTACCTGAATAGGAGGTGAAGGATTTGAAACAAGCCCTGGAAACCATGAAATTAAGAAGTATTTAATTGCTTCCCGGAAAATGTCAAGAGCTGCCGGTGCCGTGGCCTAACTCCACCGTCTGCAAGAGCAGAGGCCATGGAGTTTTGAGAAAGGTGAGAAAATGAAATGGAGAGAGGAGGGAAGTACAGAGTGGTGTAAGGGCCTTGGCTGTGGAGTTGAATACAGACTCCATCACTTATTGGTTGGCCACGTAACAGCCTCTGAACCTCGGTTTCTGTGTCTGAAAAACGGGAGATGAAGATACTGACTCTCGTGGGGTTGGGGTGAGGACTAAATTAAATAAAGTTATATCTGATATATAGGTGGTGCTTAATAAATCATGAGTGAAAATAAGAGCCAAAGAAACATAAGTAATAACCATCCATAAATAAGCATGACACTTTGAAATCTAGGAGGCCCATCCCCAAGACATTACTGGTGGGCTGGCAACAACAAAGGCTCCCTAGAGCCCACGCAGAAGAGCCCAGATGCCTTGACCTGGCATTCCAGCAGCTTCCACCTTCCAGCCCAGTCACAATCCTCACCTTCATGCCCACTTCGCTCCGCTAACCACTTGAGCTGCTGACCCTCCTTTATACCTGACCTGCTCTTAAACATCTTCCTCCCTTTGCTTTTCCTTCAGACTCAGTCCAACCACCCAACCTCCAATGTCTAAATCCTACCCATTCATCCTTTCACAGTCCTAAGAGCTCCATGAAAAACTACTGTTCTGAATTTTTTAAGTTCATTTTTTTATTTTATAAAGTGTATAATTCAGTTACTTTTAGTGTATTTAGAAGGTTGTACAATGATCACCACTATCTAATTCCCAAACAGTTTCATCTCCTCAAAAGGAAACCCCGTATCCATTAGCAGTCACTCCCCATTCCTCTGTCCCCCCATCCTCTAACAGCTCTTACTCTATTTTCTGTATCTACAAATTTGCCTATTCTGGACATTTCTTATAAATGGAATCATATGATACGTAGCCTTTTGTGTCTGGTTGCTTTCAGTAATCGTGTTTTCAAGGTTCATCCATGTTGTAGTATGAATCAGCACTGCATTCCTTTTTATTGCCAAATAATATTTCATTGCATAGATATATGAGATTTTCTTTATCCATTCATCAGGTGATATATATTTAGGTTGTTTCTACTTTTTGGCTATTATGAAAAATGCTTATATATAAGCTTTTGTGTGGACATATGTTTCCATTTCTTTTGGGAATATACCTAGAAGTGGAACTGGTGGTTCACATGATAACTATGTTTAACCTTTTGAGAACAGCCAGACTATTTTTCAAAGTAATGGCACAATTTTATGTTTCCACCAGCAATGTCTGAGGGTTCTGATTTCTTTATAGCTTC
Source organism: Eulemur rufifrons (assembly GCF_041146395.1). Lineage (NCBI taxonomy): Eukaryota > Metazoa > Chordata > Mammalia > Primates > Lemuridae > Eulemur > Eulemur rufifrons. The sequence continues at coordinate 12,318,659 of NC_091005.1, read as the reverse complement.
ATCATTTGTATTATTAAGTAAGTTATTTTTAAATGTCATTTATTGGCATCAGAAACACAAATCTCAGAATTTAAAAAAAAAAAAAGACAAAAAACAAAAACAAATAAAAGAAATACAAGTCTCAAAAGTTCTATCCAGAAAGCTACATGTTTATCTAACTCACACTTTCAGGAAACTGCATAAACCCCAGGACTGATTTCCAAAGCCTCTCTCCCAATGCTCCTAAAACGATGCTGATATACTCAGTGCTGAAACATTAATGATCACCAGCAGGAAGAGTGGGCAGTGTGTGAGATAACACATACTCATAGTCCACAGTGGAACATGAGTTTCAAAGATACACACAGAAATTGCTTAAAAATTAACACTTGACACATTGCCAAATGAGCAAAACAAAACAAAAATCAAGGAAGTATGAGATCAGCATATTATTAAGTCATACAAAGGATTGATTTGTAGTGAAACCATTTTCCATAGGCAGGCCTGGTTCTCCTATACCTAAGACTATTAGGAAACTCAGCTCTTATACCTTGGGAACAGGAACAATGTGGGCACTATGATTCATTATTTTTCCCTGTGGCAAGAGCATAGTCTTCAGAGGCAGAGAGAATTAAATTCAAATCCTGATGCTGTCACTTAGTATCTGTGCCACTTTGTCCCACTTATACTCTATGAGCCTCAGTTCCCTCATCTGTAAAATGGGGATAATAATTCCTAACTTGCAGGGTTGCTGTCACTGGCACATAATAGACACTCAATACATGCTAATTTCTATATTGCTTACTACCATTTCTCTTACATCCAGGAAAATCTTGGGAAGTGAAAATAACTAACCATGAAGTAGTCAGTTCATCTTTTTCTTACATGTAAAAGTACTAAACTGCTAAATATTCTGATGCAATTTGAAAATATCAATCTTTGATTGAGGAAACCACTGGACAGATATTCCAAAAATGAAGCTAGTGTAAAACTCATATGTTTTGTGCTTTGAAATGCAATCTCTGACTTGGGAGGGGGAAAGGAGGCATCATGTATCACCTGGACTGTAGTAAGATTAGGTACGAGAGACTGGGAATCCCTGCGAAACAGGGTGGTCCCAACTCCACCACTCTCCCAATGTTTGTGACTGTGGGCAAGTCAATTCCTCATTTATAAAAGAAGGATTATAACAATATTTATTCTCATTATATTTCAGGCTTGTGGACAGAACAAATGATTTCTAGATGATTAAGCATTATTCAATTTTAATAATTACTGATATACAGATTAATAATATATCTTTTTATTTTTAAAAACACAACAGCAGGGCCAATTTCTAATATTATGTGAAAAGTTCGAGAAAAATAATATAAGATACTAGAGGGAAAAAATAAGATTTAGTGGCCAAGAACAAGGCTCAAATTATTTGCTATGTAATCTTGGGAAAAAGACTTAACCTACGTCTCAGAATCTTTAGCTAGAAAAAGGCGATATCTCACATCATACCCCAAAATTGACTCAAAATGGATCACAGACCTATATGTAATAGTTAAACCTATAAAACTCTTGGAAGAAAACACAGAAATAAACCTTCATTATCTTGGGATAGGTAATGATTTCTTAGAAAGGCCACCAAAAGTGCAAGCAATGAAAGAGAAATTAGACACCATCAAAAGTAAAACCTTTTGTGCTTCAAATGATACCATTATGTAAAAGAAAAGACAATACATAGGATGGCAGAAAATATCTGCAAATCATATATTTGATAAAAGACTTGTCTCTAGAATATGTTTAAAAACTGTTATAACTTGATGATAAAAAGACAAATAATCCAATCAAAACATGGGCAAAAAATCTGAATAGACATTTCTTTAAAGACGATTTACAAATGGACAATAAGCTCATAGAAAGATGTTCAACATTATCAGTCATCAGTGAAATACAAATCAACATCACAATGTGACACCACTTCACACCCATCAGGATGGCTCTGTGAAAGTGGATCATATGAATCGGGTCATTCTTGCTATACTCAACTAAAACAGAGTCAAGAGGCTAGGGGAAGAAAAGCACTCAGAACACATGACATTACTCCCAAAATATAATTCTCTACAAGCCTGGCTGCTGAAACTGCCTGCAGTAACCTAAAACCAGTTTTATCTAATAGCTACTGAAACAACCCGCTGTGACTCTAAGACTACTTTTACGCACCAACTGCCCTCACTCACCAATCAGAGCTTGCCAGCTTCCCAAAACTTTACTAGTGTCCATGAACTTTCTTTCAGAACAATATGGAACATTTCTCCTTTTTCTAACACCTCCAACTTTCTCTTTGTTCTTCAGATATACCAAAGACCACTCATTCTGTGTGTATGCCCCACATTGCAATTCTTGCTTCCCAGGTAAAACATTTTAAACTTAGACATTTGTCTCTATATTTTATTTGACTTTGACATACTTGGTATCAGAAGTGGGATTCCAAAGCTGATTCGTGTCAGAGAAAAATCACTGGCCCTTAGAACCATGGCATGATGTACGCACATTGGGGCCCTCTGAGCCCCCCACTTCTGTGAGTTGCTTCTTTTCCCCCTGGTGAGTCTCTCTTGGACTGAACTCCGATTTTGGTCATGTTCTGCCTCATTTGGGATTTGTTTAGAGGGGTCTTCCCCTGTCCTGTTTGAGAGGGATCTTTCTCCCTCTGGTTGGGAGATCTCCTGCTGGGGGAGGACTCTACCTCCTGGCAGACCTCAGCTGGGAGGGGTGGGTGGAGAGGTTTTTTCCCCCTTTGGGTTGAGGCATTGATGAAGAGATTTTTCTTTCTCCCTTCAGCTGGAAAAGGTGGTTTATGGTTCTTCTTGGTAAGTACGTACTTTATTTTCTGTTAACACTTGTGTTTATATTTGGCTTTTGTATATTCAACACTTACGTTTAATTGACTTTTATATATTCAACATTAAGACAAATCACCTAGATAAATTTAAATTTAATTACAAATGGGCTCTCAAAGCTCATAGACATGCTGTCTTAGCATGGTTTGTGTTGCTATAAGGAATGCCCGAGGCTGGGTAATTTATAAAGAAAAAAGGTTTATTTGGCTCATGATTCTGATATCTGGAAAAGGTCAACACTGGGCATCTGGTGAGGGGCTCAGGCTGCTTCCACTCATGGCGGAAAGCGAAGGAAGCTGGCACGTACGGAGGTCACACAGCCAGAGAGTAAGCTAGAGAGCAAGGGGGGAGGTACCAGGCTTTTTAAAATAACTAGCTCTTGAGGGAACTAATAGAGTGAGAACTCACCCCCCTTCCCATTAATCGATTCAAGAGGAATCTGCTTCCGCAGAGGCCCCACCTCCAGCACTGGGGATCGAATTTCAACATCAGATTTGGTGATGACAAACCAACCATATCCAAACTATAGCACATGCCAAGATACTTTCTGGGACTCCAGCTGGTAACATGTTCAAACATTACAGGGATCATTCAAACAGTCTGTTGTTCTTAAAACTAAACTAAAAGACTGCGGCTATAAAATCATACGCTCCAAATAAGACTCATGTCTCAATTAAAGAAAAAAAAAACCAAACCAACATTCTGGCCTCAAAGATTGCCTAGCTACACAATACTGTCCCAAAGTTAGCTGAGATTCTTTCTTCTCTGGAGCTTTCCCCTCCCCTTCTTACAATTCCTCCTTTTTATCCTTCTCTAAGCTAAACTCCTCAGCTATTCTGGTATACTGACTATTTAAGTAAAAACCACTTAAAAACCAGCAGATATTAAAAAAACTCACTTTGACCTTTATGCTGTGTCTTCAAAGCAAAAAATTGAATTCCCATATAAAAGATACCCTCTCTTTACTAAAAGGAATGGCAACACTCTTTAATTTATTTGTTTGTTTGTTTGTTTATTTAATTAATTTTTTTCCTATTTATTTATTTTTGAGGCAGAGTCTCACTCTGTGGCCTGGGCTAGAGTACAGTGGTGTCATCATAGCTCACTGCAACCTCAAACTCCTGGGCTCAAGCGATCCTCCTGCCTCAGCCTCCCGAGTAGCCGGGAATACCAGCGTTCACCACCCCATACCTAGCTAATTTTTTTTATTTTTTGTAGAGATGGGGTCTCCCTAGGTTGCTCAGGCTGGTTTTGAACTCCTGACTTCAAGTGATCCTCCCACCTTGGCCTCCCAAAGTGCTAGGATTACAAGCATAAGCCACCACTCCTGGCCAAGAATGACAACATTCTTATCTTCATGGACAAAAAGTTGAGACCAAGAAAATACTGTACAGACCTTATTAAAATAACTCATACGTTGGGGCTCTTCAGATATTAAGTCACATTTTTATAGTCATCTATTCTTTTCAAATCCAATATATTGGTAAGTGACTCAAACTGCTTTACCCCAAATTTGGTTCACAGCCTTTATAAGATTGCTTATTAAAAAATTTTTTTTTAAGTTTAGCCTTATCCTAATTTGTCAAAAAAAATTTATATCCAACTATTCTTTGTAAGTTCATATTTTACTATCTCATGACTAGAATTCTAAAATAAAAGCCATAAGATCTTTATATAAATTTGTGTTTATATGTTTTTACACATATTACACATGTAACAGTATATGTTACATGTTATATCTACATTATAATATCTGATATAGCTGGCCAAAAAATCCCTTAAAAATTTTTATTTAAATAAATGGGAGCTCAGAGAAAATAGATAATAATTAACTCCCATTTTTTTTTAGTTTATGTGACATAAATAAATTTTGAATAAATTAATTGGTTTTAAAATTGTTAATAAAATAAAATTAAGGTCAGACACAGTGGCTCATGCCTGTAATCCCAACACTTTGGGAGGCCAAGGTAGGAGGACTTTTTGAGGCCAGGAGTTGGAGACCAGCCTGGGTAACACAGTGAGACTCTGTTTCTAAAAATAAAATTTTTAAAAATTAGCCAGGCCTGGTGGCATGTACCTGTAGTTACTCGGGAGGCTGAGGCAGGAGGCTCCCTTGAGTCCAGGACTTTAAGGTTACAGTGTGCTATAATTATGCCACTGCACTCCAGCCTGGATGACAGAGTGAGACCCTGTCTCTAAAAATAAAATTAAATTCAATTAAAGTTAAAAATGTCTTCAAAATTGTCAATATAATTTTTTTTTTTTTTTTTTGAGACAGAGTCTTGCTTTGTTGCCCGGGCTAGAGTGAGTGCCGTGGCGTCAGCCTAGCTCACAGCAACCTCAAACTCCTGGGCTTAAGCGATCCTACTGCCTCAGCCTCCCGAGTAGCTGGGACTACAGGCATGTGCCACCATGCCCGGCTAATTTATCAATATAAATTTTTACCTGGCTTATTGGTCAGTTTTATATTTGCCTCTGCTAGATGTTTTAATGTCATAAAGGTAAAAACCTAGGCTATACCAAAATGATCTTTATGCAATTCTTTGATAAATTTGATATTGTTAATTTAATAAAAACAGCTATATCTTCTGAGTTAGCAACAAAATACCCAAGTATTTAATTTGTAATCACCTGATATCTAATAGGCTATAAAATTAGTTTAAAAAAATTATAAGACTAAGACTGTGGGTTTTAAAAAGGGATGAAAAATCTAAACCAGTCCAAAAGATTTATAAAAAATGGGCCTTGTAAAAAAAGTTTTATGTGCGATTAGGCTAGCTGAGATTTTTAAGAATTGTTTATGTGTTTTTCTAAAAATTAAACATTAGTGTCAGGGGTACGCTGATATAGGACCAGAGTCTGGCCCTCTGTATTTAAAACAAGGTTTTCTTAAAACATTAATCTGCTCTTACTAAGATTACAAGAGGTTTTAATTTTTAATTCTAAAATCTGTCTCCTTAACAGCTATCTTCTAAACTACAGAAAGTTTCTGTTTCTGCCATTTCTTCCTGAAATTGATTTAATTCCCTAGTTTCGGGTTAAAAATGCTGTCCTCTTCATTTAAAATAGTAATTTCATTTCTTGAGGTACAGTTTTCCTTTCAAAATTTCTCAGATTCATATCTCAGAGGTTCAGCTTTTTCTGTATCTCACTACATGTGATTTTCAGGTAAAATATCACTGTCTTCAGCTTTTTTTACACATAAAAAGGCCTGAGATAATAACTCTCTCCTTCAACTTTGTCATTAGCTCCTGCAAATTTTTTCTGTGGTTCTAACTCTGCTCTTATGGCCTGACACTAAAATGTTTACCTTAAAGGTCTAAAAAACCAATGTTTTCCTCCAATACAATTTGGTTCTGTACTCTTGACTTTCTTTCATGCAAGTAAATTGTTACACTAGTAACCTTAGACACAGTCTTCCTCTGTCTGATTAAATTCAAGTAACCTCTTCATCAAGTTCAACTTCCAGGTTATTTAAATGTGCTTCCTGTAACAAAAAACATTTTACATTTTTATCAAGATAATTTTCTGCATTGCCTCTATTAGGTTTTTGATTACTGAAAAAAACTGAGCTTTAGAAGGGTTAAGGTTTTTACATACATGTAACTTTCTATATTGCTTTTAAAGTCTTTTTGATTATCACTCTGGTTAAACAAATAACTATTATTTGACACTGACCTGTAATTCTATTTTGATCAAGTTTTTCGAGCCTTTTAACATTTTTTGATAAATTAATCAAACCAAGTCTTTTTGACCTAAAATTAACTCCAAGATTTTCCAGTTGGCTCCCCAAATAGCCTCAAAAGATATATCTTTCATCTTAGAAAAATGTTAAATGATTACATTTCTTTAGGAAATTATATAAAAACCATTGTCAAATAATAAGTGATGCTAGATCTTCTTTTAATTACATTTATAGATACGTTTTTGATAGAAATGTTTCAAAAATTACAAAAATTCATAAAAATCTGTTATCAGTCAAAATTCTAGTGGTTACCTTAAAATGTTACAAATGATAAAAATAAATTCCTTGTCAATGATAAACTTTTGTCAATTTTTTAACCATGACTATTCTAAATTTTTGTCATCCACATTTATTGTTTTGTTTCATTTTATTTTTTAGAGACAGAGAGTTAGTGTCTGGTTCTGTCACCCAAAATGGCCAATCATAGCTCACGGCAGCCTTGAACTTCGAGGCTCAAGCAATCCTCCCACCTCAAGCAGCTAGGGCTACAACTGTGTGCCACCACACCCAGCTAATTTTTTTAAAAAAAATTTTTGTAGAGACAGAGTGTCGTTATGTTGCCTGGGCTGGTCTCAAATTCTTGGCCTCAAGCAATCCTCCCGCCTTGGCCTCCCATAGTGCTGGGATTACAGGTGTGAGCCACCACACCTAGCCACACAGTTACTATTTTAAATTCTTCTCTAAAAATATTTACAATGAAATTCATAAAAAAGTTAATTACATGAGATTAAATAATAATGGTTTAATAACTTTTATTAAAACATTGTTAGTCCTTTACTCAAATGTTTTGTCTTCCAGAATTAAAAAAAAATTTCTCTTTTAGGCAAGCTATAATTTCCGACAATTTGATAAAGTGTACCTTAGTAAACGAAGACAAAAACATTTGGATTTTTTTCTCCTTAATTCCTCCAAAATTCAAACACTATTTCTAAATATGCTTATGACAATATGGTTATTTACATAAGTCCAATAAAATTCTGCTCTCTCTTTATAGAAAAATGCAATTTAAAACATTGGTTATATTACCAAGGCTTTGACTAAAATGTCGTATTTAAAAATATACATAAAATGCCTGACTTCAAGGGTTCCCAGCCTTACAGTTAGTAAATAAAAACTGTCACTTCCTGGCAAGCCCAGAAACTTTAAGACTATAAATAAAACCTAAAGTCTGCCTTGGTCTGGCTTCCTAGACTCAAGAGGTTTTTTAATTTAATATTCCTATATGATTAATGTAAAAAAAAAAAAAAAACAACTTTTTTGTTTCTAAAAAGCTATAATACACCTTTATTAGATTATAACTGTGTACATTTTGTTTTGAGTTCTTGTTATCTGCCTACAGACTAAAGTCCTAAATTCTTCTAAGTTCCCACAATCCAATTTTCTTCCATAAAATTACTAAAATAGGAATTACTGTTTCTAAAGCCCTATAAGTTAAAACTAGATAAATTTTAAAGAACAAGTCTTATGCCTGATGCACGGGCCACTCAGAAAGTTCACCAAACTACCTGATACCATAAGCAGAGACATTCACACTACAAACCAGGATGAAAAGTTGACAGTTTTCCATGCTGCAAACAGCTTATTTTGTCAAAATAAGACCCCATATCATAATGAGACTCTTACCCCTCTTAATGGTACTTTTTTCATTTGATAACAACAGATAATGCTATAATCAAAATTTCATAATCAATACCTGCTATAAGTAACATGACAAAACCTGACCTAAAAATCCTTTTAGTCCATCTGGTGGACAACTTAGACAATATCCCTAACACAACTTTTTGTTCAAATTGTACTGGTGGTCCCTTACAAAGCTGGCATTCTCTGCTTTCCTTCGACCCAGTCACACAATGCTACTCAATGGCTCGCCACAACAGGTCTCACTGGTTTTCCCGGTGGGCTTTTAATTTGCTTAGATTGTTGCCCTTAGGCTTGGGGTCTTAGTTCAAAACCACTGTACAAACTAAATTTATTATCTTGTCGTCAATTTTTTAATAGTATAATTTTTAAGCTTTGTTCTTACCGCCTATCTAATCTTTATTAAGCCAGCTCTCCCAAAAAATAATGTCAGCCCAACACTTCCAGATGATTGCAAATGCCTACAGAACTTATAAGATAGAACTTGGTAATAGACTCCAGATGAACCTACCCTGAGAAAATTTTCCCTTCTGGCCTCCTTTTTTACTCAAATGAGGCCTGGGTCCCTGACATGGGCCCCCATAGTTTCTCCATGATGTGGGACAGAGACAACTAGGACAGGTCCATCCCAGCAGAGAGGGACAGTTAAGCCTAAGTTCAAAATCATTAATCAGCAATACTTCCAAAAAAGATCTTAATCAAAGCGGGGAAACGTGTACTGAAACTACCTGCTGTGACCCTAAAACTAGTTTTACCTGCTGCTGGCACTCACCAGAGTTTGCCAGATCCCCAAAACTTTCCTGGTGCCAATGAACTTTCTTTCTAAACAATAAAATATACAACATTTCTTCTTTTCGTAAAATCTCCCACCTTTTATTTGTTCTTCATATATACCAAAGGCCACCCATTCTGTCTGTACGCCCCCAACTGCAATTCTTGCTTCCCAATTAAAACCTTTTAAATTTAGAGATTTGCCTTTGTATTTCACTTGACTTCGACAGCTATAATAAAAAAAGACAGAGAATAACAAGTATTGGCAAGGATGTGGAGAAACTGGAACTTTCACATGTTGCTGGTAGGAATGTAAAATGGTATAGACGCTTCGGAAAATAGTCTGACAGTTCCTCAAAAGGATAAACATAGATTTACTTAATGACCCAGCAATTCCACTCCTAGGTGTACACCCAGGCGAAATGAAAATGTGTCCACACAAAACTTGTACCAAATGTTCACAGCAATATTATTTACAATAGCCAAAAAGTGGAAATAACTCAACAGTCCACCAACTGACCAATGGATAAACAAAATGTCGTTAAGCAATACAATGGAATATTATTCTGTCATAAAAAGGAAAGAAGTACTGACCCATGCTACAACATAAATAAACCTCAAAGACACTATGCTACTGTGAAAGGGGCCAGACAGAAGAGAAAACATACATTATACGATTCCATTCATATGAAATGTCTAAAATAGGCAAATCCATAGAAACAAAAAATAGATCAGTGTTTGCCAAGGGCTGGGGGAATAAGGAATGGGAAGTGACTGATAATGGGTATGAGATGATAAAAATGTTCCAAAATTAGATAGTGGTGATGGTTGCACAACTCTTTAAATATACTAACAACCATTGACTTGCACATTTGAATTGGGTAGATTTCAGGTATGTAAATTATATGTCGCATAAGAAGTTTAAAAAATAGGGATAACGTCTACTTCCCAGAACTACGTCAAGAATTTACTGAGATAGCACATATGAGATACATTCACTAAATGCTCATTTGTTAATTACGTAGTGTAGAAACCAGGTCAGGACGTAAAAGAAATTGTCCTATTTCCAGGACATAAATGGAGACGATGAATTTCACAGGACTGCATTCCAAATTTCCATGCCAGATGCAATTAGATGATCCTTCAAGAGACAGAATTATTTTCAGTTAATGGTTTCTCAACCTTATTTGAGGGAGAAATCTGAGAATGAGATAGAGAGTTCAGTCCCTGACAAGTTAAGGCTTGTAGTCCTGCTCAGTTTGAAACTCTGTAAAAACAATTTCATCTTGTATCTACCTTCCCCCTTCCGGGCCTTTTGCCTTCCCTCCCTTGGCTTTTTTGCCAGAAATGAAAACTCTTTTCTGAAAGGAAGAGGGTGGAAGAACTAGTGTGATTTGTTTGGGCATGTCAAGATGTCTAGATTCTCTTCCCTCTACACACACTGGCGTACTTTCACCTCCCATGCTTGGCTCAGAGCCCTCGTGGGTTTTTTTTGTTTTGTTTTTTTAAGGAGCCTGGTAGTTTTATCCAAAGATCCTTTTGACACTCAGGGGTATCATATGGATCCCCCAAATGCAACTGTTGCTTTCAAAATATCCTTTAAATAGCTGAAAGTGACTGAGAGGACACACAACAGATAAAAAAAATCTGGCTATTATAACTTATCAAAGAATAGCATTTATTTATCAAATTTATTAGTGAACATCTATTTGAAAACTAAAATGTGAAAAATACCCCAAACATATAATATATATCATGGGACTCTCAAGGACATATTTTAATTCCCATTTTGGAAAAAAGAAGGACTTCTACCTTTTACCTTATATACTTGTCATTGAAATTTTTAAAAAAACAATGAGAATGAATTACTTGTATAATAATGATAAAAAAAAAAACAATGAAAAAAGAATATACAAGGACTTAAAAAAAAAAGGGAGACACTTAATCTTTGTCTGCTTAAGACTAAGTCCTCTATCTGTAAACTCTGTATGGTAACTGGAACTCTAACTTTGTATCTAATCCTCTAACTGAAGAAGTTGCTACTAAGTACCTGGGAGCACCTGCTAGAACAACTAAATCAATCACCTCATTCTCAGAAGGAAGAAACAGATACACACAGTTTTTCATAAAATTAACATTTAATTCATGGGGCATTTACTTCTTAGATTGTTGTGATGAACAGATAATATATGCATCAGAAATTCCTCAGTCAGGCATCAATAAATACCTGTTTATTTAATTCCCCTCTAGTCTCTGCCTACACTGCAGAGTGGGTGAAAATTTATAAAAGAAATCCAAAATATCAATTAATTAAGCAAAATATACACTGCAACTTTCACACGGAGCCATTTAGTCAGCCTAGAAAAGGAAAACTTGAAACACACACAGTCCCCACAACTACATGCTACTCAAACCACAACCAGGCATCCCTTGTACTGCAGGACAAGTGGCTGGTCTTGTCTGACCGGGAGTCCAGAATGGCTTTGTTCCTGGAGTGCTTTTGGCCTGGGCAAACTACACTGGTGATGCAGGTGGGAAAATGCATTTATTTTCTTTCTTAATGGGAAATTCACCTAAGGCTTTGGCTTTTAAGTGCATGTTATGAACACCAAAAACATCAATTAGTTCAAACTTGTCTATCTGGGGGAGCTAAGAACAGAAATTATACCTCTACCTCCCATGTTCTTCATTGCCAAATTAGCTACTAACTGATTTGCACACCAATTAAAATTACTAAAAACAAACACAACACCAACAGTTGCAATTTTATAGCAGACCCTAGAGGCTAATGAGCTCAATGGGTTAATCAGCTAAGACGCTTATTCCAAACAGCAATGTTGCCAAATGAGAATGACATGCCACCACTTCCCGAAAACCCAGTCCTAAAAAAAAAAATCAATGAGAAACATCTCCTTGATAGTATTATAGTTTCTTGGGAAAAGTGCAGGGTGACTTATTTTCTGAGACTTACTAATTATAGGCATAGTAGGTTCTTGCTTCATTGATTTTATCTGAGTATCACTCATGGCCATGTGGCCCCCTGGGTCCTACTGAGCCCCCAGGCCTATCTCAATTCCTGACCTCTCTGACCTCTCAGCTGCAGGTCATTACTTTCTCTCTTGAAACCCTCCACTCTTAGGGAGTCTGCTCTTACCTAGTTGTCCTTTTACCTCTTATGGGTGGTCATGTTGTCTCCTTTGAAGAATTCTCTTTTTGCTTTTTAACCTGATCACAACAGTTAAGCTAAAGTGTTTTGTATACAGTAGGCATACAATAGATGCTTGTTGAATAAAGAAAGAATCCCAAGGCCCAGGCCTTCATCACTGTATGTTTTCCCCTCTGTCTGCTCTCTTAAGCTTCAAATACTAAGTCTGTATAGAGCATACCCAAATTAAATCCAGAAAGAACTACCCAATAAGAACTGCATGTGCCTCTGTACCCAGTGAGAACCCTGACTTTGGAAGGTAAACAGAACACATCAGTGTGAAGAACTGTATTAATGGTGTGAATTCTTTACCCCTCCCTACATCCATGCTCTTTGCTAAGTGACTTGGCAGTTTGTCCCACTGAAGCAAGAAAGTGTATTTCTCCACCTATCTCCTTGGGCTCTGACAGTTTCAGCCCTCTCCCTTCTTATTAAATTTTATTATTTTTTTTAGTAACAGCTTTATTTAGCTATAATTCATATATCATACAATTCACCCACTTAAAGTATATAACTCAATGGTTCCTAGCAGACTCATGGACTTGTACAACCATCACAATCAATTTCAGAACATTTTTATCACCCCAAAAGAAATCCCATACCCTGTAGCTATCACCCCCAACACTTACCCCCTTACCCCCAGCCCTAGGCAATCACTAATTTACTTTCTGTCTCTATAATTTTGCCTATTCTAGACATTTCGTATAAATGGAATCATACAAAATGTGGTATTTTGTGACCAGTGTCTTTCACTTAATATAATGTTTCCAAGATTCATCCATGTTATAGCACGTATCAGTACTTAATTAATTTTTAAAGCTGAATAATATTCCACTGTACATATACCACATTTTGTTTATCTACTCATCAACCGATGGATGTATGGGTGGTTTCCACCTTTTGGCTATTGTGAATAATGGCTATACCATTTTACATGCCCATTTCCTCCCCTTTTCAGAGATAAGAAATTAAAGCCCACAGGGATTATAATTTGCCAAAGTCCATACAGCTGAGAATCGAGGGAGTGGGGAGGTGCACCCACATGATCTGCCTCCAGAACCCCAGCTCTTAGCCACTATACCACACTGACAGAACCAGGGAAACTGAGTTAATCCTGACTTCTCATCACATCTAGGGAGGGCACCTAATTCTCTGCACCCTCTCTAGATTTGGAATCCACAAATTAATGCAGATAGTGGGAAAAAACAAAGAATCATAAAAAGAGAAATAAAATTATTACAAAACAATTTTTGATGAAAAAATATTATTAAATACCCTGAGACTCTTTTAACTTAAAGTGAGAACAAAAGTACAGACAGTAGTCAACATAAAAGGTTACTGTAGGCCGGGCGCGGTGGCTCACGCCTGTAATCCTAGCACTCTGGGAGGCCGAGGAGGGTGGATTGTTTGAGCTCAGGGGTTTGAGACCAGCCTGAGCAAGAGTGAGACCCCGTCTCTACTAAAAATAGAAAGAAATTATATGGACAACTAAAAATATATATATAGAAAAAATTAGCCGGGCATAGTGGTGCATGCCTGTAATCCCAGCTACTCAGGAGGCTGAGGCAGGAGGATTGCTTGAGCCCAGGAGTTTGAGGTTGCTGTGAGCTAGGCTGACGCCACAGCACTCACTCTAGCCTGGGCAACAAAGTGAGACTCTGTCTCAAAAAAAAAAAAAAAAAAGGTTACTGTAATAAGAGCTCATGTGTGAGCCATTCTTTACCTCCTTAAATTAGAAGAAATGGAATTTGATCTACAGAATGGTAAGTAAACATTAATAAAAACTTCCTCATCACTGTGAGACACTGAAACTCTAATAGGAACCTTTTGGGAACCCTCCAGGAATATTATTATTATGATGTAAAGTGTCCTAGCTAGGAGGCAGAAAGATGGATAAACTGACCAGCAGTGTTGTGGCTCTATGACTGTAGAGATTTTGTGCAAACGTGATATAATCTTTGGTTCACAGACTCCAAGTCCTTTACCAAGACTAACTTACCCTGAATTGCAGACAGATACACAAAAGTGTCTTCGTGTTCCAAGTTCTCCAAGAATATCTGGAACGACACAATACAGCAATGGTAAGATTCACAAACAGCAAGGAAGACTTAAGAGACCCTCTTAGCAGCAGCTTCAAAGAGTAAAATGCTTTTCTTCTTGTTTGTCTTAGCTAGAAGCCAGTCTGACTTAGAGTCTTATAGGGAAAATGGTATATATGCTTGAAGTCCCAGTTTTATAATAGTTAAAAAAGGGTAGGAATTGAGGGAGATACTTATATTCTTGAGGTAGTCAAGTATATATATCAGCAGTAGTTATGGAAACCAATGGAAGAACAATCGTCGACATTTTTCCACTACAGCCAAGGTGAACAACATTCCTACATATGGCATGAAAGCTACAGGCTGTGATAACACACAAGAGGCAAGGTTTGGGGTTACGTGCAAATGATGGCACATTTGCTGCAATCGGATCCTTCTTTCTTGCACTCACAAAGTATATGGAAACGCAAGTGAGACAGAGATGTTGTTACTGAGATAACTTTGAATCTCTTATAATTTATTGTTCAAAGTATTGCAAATTCCAGCACTTCAACTGACATTAGCAACAAATTACTTTCAATATCTCTCACAATTTAGTAACCCACCAGGGGGTGTCAACTGCAGTGGGTTATCTACTGCTTATTGAGACGATACTACAGTGACATGTTAGGCTTAGGCCCCAACATGAGAGCCAAGAAAGACAGTGGCCCTGTGCCCATGTTCCTCTTGCTTGGTGTGTAGGGGAAGAAAGTGGTGTCTGCGCCATATATAATGCCATGCCTTTTGCTGGCACAGAGATTTCTTTTTTTTTTTTTTGGAGACAGAGTCTCACTCCGTTGCCCGGACTAGAGTGCCATGGTGTCAGCCTAGCTCACAGCAACCTCAAACTCCTGGGCTCAAGCAATCCTTCTGCCTCAGCCTCCCGAGTAGCTGGGACTACAGGTATGTGCCACCATGCCTGGCTAATTTTTCTTTTTCTATATATTTTTAATTGTCCAGATAATTTCTATTTTTTTTTTTTTTTTTGTAGAGACAGGGTCTCGCTCTTGCTCAGGCTGGTCTCGAACTCCTGAGCTCAAACGATCCACCCAGTTCGGCCTCCTAGAGTGCTAGGATTACAGGCATGAACAACCATGCCCGGCCTTCAGCAATATTTTAATGACAGCAAATCCTTGGCACATTTCTGTGCCTCAATTTTCTCATCTATAAATAGGGGGAATACCAATATTGCAGTTGTTGTGAGGATTAGAGACAGTATCTGTAAGGTCTATGGCCTGGCTCGATAAACAGCAATTATTACACAATCGGTTCCAATACGTTAGTGATTAAAAATAAATGTTTTTGATCAGAATGTAATTCTTAGTCTAATGGCTAAGGCATATAGAAGAGCTTGTTATCATCACCATCATCATCATAATTGAGGCTCAGAAAGTTGAAGTGACTTGTCCAAGAAACTGATCTGGGATGTGATCCCAGGCAGTACTGTCTAGAACCTTTGCTCTTTCTTTCTTTTTTTTTTTTTTAGAGACAAGATCTCACTCTGTTGCCCAGGCTGGTGTGCAGTGTTGCAATCATAGCTCATTGCAGCCTCAAATTCCTGGGCTTAAATGATCTTCCTGCCTCGGCCTCCTGAGTAGCTGGGACTA
Source organism: Eulemur rufifrons (assembly GCF_041146395.1). Lineage (NCBI taxonomy): Eukaryota > Metazoa > Chordata > Mammalia > Primates > Lemuridae > Eulemur > Eulemur rufifrons. Next base: position 12,302,748 of record NC_091005.1, on the reverse strand, counting down.
CAGGTATGTGCAACCAGGTAGGGCTAATTTTTTTTTTTTTTTTAGAAATCGGGTCTTACAGGCCAGGCATGGTGGCTCATGCCTGTAATCCTAGCACTCTGGGAGGCCGAAGCAGGTGGATTGTTTGAGCTCAGGAGTTCGAGACCAGCCTGAGTAAGAGCAAGACCCGTCTCTACTAAAAATAGAAAGAAATTAGCTGGACGACTAAAAATATATAGAAAAAATTAGCCAGGCATGGTAGTGCATGCCTGTAGTCCCAGCTACTAGCTAGGGAGGCTGAGACAGGAGGATCGCTTGAGCCCAGGATTTTGAGGTTGCTGTGAACTAGGCTGACGCCACAGCACTCTAGCCCGGGCAACAGAGTGAGACTTTGTCTTGGAAAAAAAGAAAGAAATGGGGTCTTACTATGTTGCCCAGGCTCATCTCTAACTCCTAGCTCCAAATGATCCTCCCGCTGTGGCCTCCCAAAGTGCTGGGATTACAGGTGTGAGCCACTGTGCCCGGCTTCCCCTTGCTCTTAATCTCTAACCCATACTGAAGTCAGGACAATTTCCACAAAAGGGAAGAGATCCCCAACTAAGCATATATTAATATGTTCCCCCATAATTCTACAATTTAAAGAACGGCTTCTTCATTGTGATGAAGGGAGAGCAGGGAGAGACCTAGTTCTGCCCAGCGCCCCTCTCAAAAGGGACCCAGAGAAAACAGGTAACTTACCTGGGCAAGGTCTCAATGCTGAAAATAGACTTATTTACCACAAAAGGCACTCTCCCATCTCTGGGAATTTGCTCATTCTATCCCACCCACTCTCTTTCATCTGCTCAAACCTTACCAGTTTGTTAAGGCCATGTTAAGATCTAGATCCTCCAGAAGGTTTCAACTCTCTCTTTTTCTTGACTGTTCATAGCATTTCTTGCATGTGAAAACTTTGGCAGTTTGTTCATATCAACTGAGTAGTCTCATGTGGTCATCTAATCTTTCCTGTGTCTAAGTGTTACCTCCTCAGAACAACTGTAAGTTCCTGGAGGATGGTCCAGGACGGTGCTTGACACACAGTCAAGGCTCCAAAAATATTTGAGTTGAATTAATGGCTCCTGGACAGCTGCCCCTCTCCGGGCCCACGTGTCTTTGTAGTGTGTTCTACTTACCTTCAGAAGCTTCTCTTGCATCTCAAGGGCTTTTGCTTCTCTCTGTTCTATCCAGCGGGAAAGAGTACGCAGGGCAGCAGCCCGTGTTGGAATCTGAGGATCATAAGCTGATAGAAGAATCTCTTGGAGCTGCTCTGCGCTTATGCTCGCAGGTTTCTGGTTTGTTGTAGTGCTGGGCTGACTGACCCCCTTAGGAATGAATGGAGCACTTGACTGCAGGCCCGTTTGGGCGGATTTCTCATGGCTTTGCTGTGGTTTGAGGTGGCTCTGAGCTACATCAGTGTAGCTTTCACGACTGATTTGCTGCTGCTGTTCTATTCTCCCTTCTGGATCTTTTTTGTTCAGGGTACTGTGGGCGGCCATGCTGACAGCCTCAGTGGCGAAGGCTCCGTGGGTAGAGATGGTAATACGGAGATCGACAGCGAGTTCCTGGATGACGGGGTCCGGGTACGTGTTGGATACCTTTTCCAACAGAGGCAGCAACTGCTTTAGGACAGCAAAATCACTGGATTTCAACTACAAAATGAAATTAAAAAAAAAAAGCCAAACTCAAATTAATATAGCAAATGTTAATATGACCTAAGTACCAGGGAACACATTCTGAGAAAAGGGGGGCAGGGATCAAATCTTGTTCATGGTGTAATCAGAGTATTGCCTGGGTCTTGCACTCAATAACTCTTTATTGAATAATTATAACTAACATTTACTGAACACTTACCATGTACAGGTTCTTTTCTAAGTCAAAGCACACATATATACACATTCATATCCCTACGATATGATTACTTTTTTTTTGAGACAATCTCACTCTGTTGCTTAGGTTAGAGTGCCATCAGCCTAGCTCACAGTAACCTCAAACTCCTGGGTTCAAGCGATCCTCCTGCCTCAGCCTCCCGAGTAGCTGGGACTACAGGCATGTGCTACCATGGCCAGCTAATTTTTTTTTTCTATTTTTAGTTGCTCAGCTAATTTTTTCTATTTTTAGTAGAGACGGGGTCTCACTCTTGCTCAGGCTGGTCTTGAACTCCTGAGTTCAAGCAATCCTCCCACCTTGGCCTCCCAGAGTACTAGGATTACAGGTGTGAGCCACCACGCCTGGCCTGATTACTATTAATAACTACATTTTAAACACGGGCAAATTGAGGCACAAACCAGTTAAGTAATATGCCCAAGTTCACAAACTGGAAGACAGTAAGATGCGAACTCAAGAAATCAGGTTCAGGCCGGGTGCGGTGGCTCACGCCTGTAATTCTAGCATTCTGGGAGGCCAAGGTGAGCAAATCATTTGAGCTCAGGTGTTCAAGACCAGCCTAGCAAGAGCGAGACCCTGTCTCTACAAAAAAAAAAAAAAAATAGAAAGAAATTAGCTGGACAACTAAAAATACATAGAAAAAATTAGCCAGGCCTGGTGGCGCATGCCTGTAGTCCCAGCTACTTGGGAGGCTGAGGTAGAAGGATAGCTTGAGTCCATGAGTTTGAGGTTGATGTGAACTAGGCTGATGCCATGGCACTCTAGCCCGGGCAACAGAGTGAGAGTTTGTCTCAAAAAAAAAAAAAAAAGAGAAATCAGGATCAAAGCCTACACTCTTACTCAATATCCTACATGATCTCACTTGAAAGAATAAAGCGGTTCTTAATTACACGATCTAACATGGCAGTCAGTGTCCAAGCACCATAGATCTCAAAAGGATTGGGATGCCAATTGGCAGAAGGGGATTTCTCTAAGAAAGTAGGAGTTGAAATTAGGCAAGATTTTACTCTTTACAGAAGCTTTGTTTGAATAATGTCCTATGCCTTACTAGAAAAGTACATGTGTAGTTAATGACAAGTAAGAATCAACAGTAATACTTTTCTGTTTGAAAATACTAGAGAAATTATCACATGAGGCTTCATTAGGCCCTGAAAATTTGAAAACCTCAAATTTACTACTTAATGATTTACTTACTTCATTATCCAACCAACCAATTAACCAATTAATACAACCATTATTAATTAACCAATTAACCATTTTCATAGGACCTATTTAATGTTTTCGTTTTACTCTATAAATCTAAAGAATTGTTACTGTTCATTGTCCTGACCACTACCTTCCAAGTAAATGCAAATTTGAGGTATATGTCAGGTTTGTAACTGTAGAATTTCACCACATATTCAGATTTTTTTTTTTACACATTTAGAAACCAATGCGAAATCAAGATAAGATATAATTTCTAGCTCTGTAACATGTTAGTTTATCTTCATGTGTAAAGTGATTGACTTTCTGATGTTACTACATCTTAAGAGAAGAAGAGAGTATATATGTACAGAGTAAAGGTATATGTTATCTAAGGGTCAATTTTTTCTGGAATCTGTGGCACAGAAAAATACATTTTAGAACAGTTTTACTAGTGTCATCATTATGCTAAACTTTATTCACTGCCTCTGTTGTATCGTGGACTTTTTTCTTTTATAAGCATCTGAAATGAAAATATCTGTTTCTATCTACAGTCTATTTGGCCTATTTTTCACATCTATTATATGTAACAATTTCTTCTAAAAAACCTACCAAGACAAGTAGATCAATGGAACAGGACTGAAAGCCCAGAAATAGACCCACACAAATACAGTCAACTGAACTTTGACAAAGGAGCAAAGGCATTCCAATAGAAAAAAGATAGTCTTTTCAACAAATGGTGCTGGAACAACTGGCATCCACATACACAAAGATGAATCTAGACACAGAACATACACCTTTCACAAACATTAACCAAAAATGGATCACAGGCCTAACTGAAAGATACAAAACTATAAAACTCCTACGAGTTAACATAGTAGAAAATCTCGACGGCCTTGGGTATGATGATGATTTTTTAAATACCGCACCAAAGGCACGATCTATGAAAGAAATAATTGATAAGCTGGACTTCATTATAATTAAAAACTTCTGCTCTGCAAAAGACACTGTCAAGGAAATGAGAAGACAAGCCACAGGATGGGAGAAAATATTTGTGAAAGACATATCTGGAAAAGGATTGTTTAAGAGCTCTTAAAACTCAACAATCAGAAAATGAACAACCTGATTAAAAAATGGGCAAAAGACCTGAATAGATACTTCACCAAAGAAGATATACAGACGGAAAAAAAGCACACAAAGACACACTCAATGTCAAATGTCATTAGGGAACTAAAATTAAAGCAACAATGAGATGTCACTATACACCTATTAGAATGGCCAAAATCCCAAACACTGACCACACCACATGCTAGTGAGGCAACAGGAACTCTCATTCATTGCCGCTAAGAATGCAGAATGGTACAGCCACTTTGGCAGCCAGTTTGGCAGTTTCTTACAAAAACTAAACTCACTCTTACCATATGATCCAGCAATTGTGCTCCTTGGTATTTACCCAAAGGATTTGAAAACTTATGTGCACACAAAAACCTGCACTTGGCTATTTATAGCAGCTCTAGTCATGGTTGCCAAAACTCGGCAGTAACCAAGATGTCCTTCAGTAGGTGAACAGATAAGTAAACCGCGGTACATCCAGACAACAGAATATTACTCAACACTAAAAATAAATGAGCTATCAAGCCATGAAAAGACACGGAGAAATTTTAAATGCATACTACTAAGTCAAAGAAGCCAGTCTGAAAAGGCTACTTACTGTATGATTCCAACTATGTGCCATTTTGGAAAAGGCAAAACTATGGAGACAGTAAAAAGATCAGTGGTTGCTAGGGGTTGGGGGAAGGGAGGGATGAATAGGCAAGACACAGAAGATTTTCTTAGGGTAGTTATTTTATGTAGTATAATGGTGGATACATGTCATTATACATTTGTCCAAACTCCTAGAATGTAGACCGACTTCTAATATAACTGTGGACTTTAGGTGATAATGATGTGTCAATGCTGGTTCATTGATTATAACAGATGTACCACTCTGGTGTGGGATATTGACAGTGGGGGAGGCTGTGCATGTGTGGGGGCAGTGGGTATATGAGAATCCTCTGTACTTTCTGCTCAATTTTGCTGTGAATCTAAAACTGTTCTAAAAAATAAAGCCTATTACAAAAAAATCTTTTCTCCCTGTTTTCAGACTTCTTAGTCATTTTGAGAGTCATCTTATTCAATGGGCAGCTTCTCTAATCATCGTGAGCAGGCAGGTGGACTCTGAATCAAACAGTTTATAAGGCAATTAAAGTTATACATTCTTTCACCTTGATAAACCTATAGATTTCCCACTATCAAAATAATAAGGGAAATCTAAGACTAGAGGTGCCAACTATTTGTTGGCTATGATATGAGCTATGATAGCGTCACCACATTCCAGCCTGGGCTTATCTCTAAAAAAAAAAAGAAAAGAAAGAAAGATATGGAAATGTGGATCTTTTAAAAAAAATGATGAATTCATCAAATTAATCACAGCCAATATAAGTTAAGGTCCATGAGGGCAAAAAGGCACTTGGTGTATATTTATTCAGTGAGTTAATTCTAAGACACTCTCAAACAATGTGGTATGATAGACGCAAGCACTGGGCTCTGGCTCTCAGATCTGGACTCAAGTTTCAGCCCTACTACCCTGAGCCTCAAAGGCCTCACCTGTAGTAAAATGGGACTAACACTTGCCCACCTTGATTGGCTAACTCATTTCCCCTCTCCTTTGCCATCTCCCACTGGAAAGCTGGGTGCTCACTGTACTAGCCCTCCTTGAAGGTAAGAGTGGTCCCTATTTTGACCAATAAATATACAGGCAAATCTGTTGGGGAGCTTCTGGGGACACTTTTGTTTGAAGAGGACAGTTGTAACTAGCACCATCCTTTCTTCCTGCTTGCCCTGATCTCAAATGTAATGCCTGGAACTATGCAGCCATCTCACAAACGGAACGCAATTAAGTAGGATCAAGAATAGCCGACGTGCCAAAGTTGAAAAGACAGAAAAATTGATGATGAAGTAAAAAGACAAATATCTCAAGTCCTTGATGATACAGGAATAGTTGAGTTGCTAGACCAATAAATACCAGCAATTGCTTAACTGCAGGCTTCTTGTTAAGTGAGATTATTAAACCATATTTGTTTAAGCCACTGTTAATTGAGTTTTTGATTACCTGTAATAAATACATTCCTGATATTACCTACCTAGCAAAAGGTTAACTGTGAGAATCAAATGAAATAAGAATTTTGTAAGCTGTAAAATCTTACACAGATGCAAGAAAACCAAATGGCAATCACAGTATACAAAGTGCTTTCACAGACTTTATGTACATGGCGGTTGAGTAAAAATTTATTGTCCCTGTATTACGTTAAGAACACTAGAAAGGTTCCAAAGAAATAAATCAATCTTTATACTTACAATAGCAATGTACTTAGCTCCACCCTAGTCTCAAGTCCTCGAATGTACCTAAAAAAGAAGTTGTGTGAAACCTAGAGTAAAGCCTAAGATCATAGGAAAAAATAAAATGAAAAAATAATAAATTATCACAAAAGTTATATTTTGGAATGTAATGATTAAATCTTTGCCTAAAATTCATCCTTTAATATTGATGCATGCCATTGATGCCATAGTTGTCCACTGGTGGTCCTGGAGGATTTTGGACCTTTGGAAGCACTGGGATCAATGCTTCTAGTGATTTAAAAGAGATGGAAATCTTTTTCACAGGCCACTAGTGTCAACAGAAATCACTTTGTCGAAATTATATAAAGCTCTGAAATCTTTAATAATGTGTACAAATGAACACAATGAGGACAATTCCAGAAATAGATGGTTTAATCTCAAAAGCAAAAAGAGGCTAAGCATGGTGGCTCACACCTACAATCCTAGCATTCTGGAAGGCCAGGGTGGGAGGATCACCTGAGCTCAGGAGTTCAAGACCAGCCTGAGCAAGAGCGAGACCCCTGTCTCTACTAAAACTAGAAAAATTGATAATGGCACATGCCTGTAGTCCCAGCTACTTGGGAGACTGAGGCAGGAGGATCGTGTGAGCCCTGGAGTTTGAGTTTGAGGTTTCAGTGAGCTAAGATGACTACCTAGGGCGACAGATCAAGACTCTGTCTCCAAAAATAAAAATAAAGAAGGCAAAAAAGAATTAGAGGGGTCTTTAGTTAACTGGAAGGTCAAAAGGTCATTTTTAAAAAGTAAAATTAGAGGCACTGTACTTTCCCCATGAGGGCTTTTTTTAGCCAGTTTAATCACCTATATATAAGTGATTGAATCTTCCCTCCACCTTAGGGAAATTCTGAGAAAAGTCTAGATTACCTAGTGGATAAGCAAGCAAATGCCTGTGGAAACAAGATGTGTGGCTTTCCTCTTCCCCTTGCCACACATGACTAACATTTACAGCACTCCCTTGGGTGTACCCGGAGCTGAGGGCAATGTTTCTAAACTTTTCAAAGCCCATGACCTTTGGATAAACAAAAAATTTCAAGCCTTCTTAGTTAGAAATTCACCTTTCTTTTCTTCCTTTTATTCTTTCTTCCTTCCATTTATCCACCAATCCAAAAACTGTTTGTTTTTTTTTTGTTTTTTTTTTGTTTTGTTTTTTTTTTGTTGAGACAGAGTCTCACTTTGTTGCCCAGGCTAGAGTGAGTGCCGTGGCGTCAGCTTAGCTCACAGCAACCTCAGACTCCTCGGCTTAAGCGATCCTACTGCCTCAGCCTCCCGAGTAGCTGGGACTACAGGCATGCGCCACTATGCCCGGCTAATTTTTTCTATATAGATTTTTAGTTGTCCATATAATGTCTTTCCATTTTTAGTAGAGACGGGGTCTCGCTCAGGCTGGTCTCGAACTCCTGACCTTGAGCAATCCACCCGCCTCGGCCTCCCAGAGTGCTAGGATTACAGGCATGAGCCACCGCGCCCGGCCCCAAAAACTGTTTATTAAATTTGTACCATGGTAGATTTAAATATGGCAAAAAGTGAAACATCTCTGAAGTGGGTTGCTTGAAAGCAACAGTAATTAAGAATCATTGTCTGCTCTTTGAAGTTCTATAGAGTAGCCTGAAGTATGGAAATTTTCCCAAGCTGTTCTGTAGAACACCCATCTCTAGCTCAGTGGAGGAGAGAAAGGGCAGCATTCCAACAGGAACTGAGTCAACCACTTCACCTCAGTCAGCATGCAAAAGGTTTCCGTGGCTCTTCCCTCTCTCCCTTTCTTCCACTCTGCAGCAGATGTCTAGTTTGCTTACCACTACTTCCATCCCAGTCTCTAAGCGTTTGGGAGGATTCTGATATACAAGCCAACAACACCTAAAACACACCTATGCTCAGGGTAACGTTTTTACCAACGAGTCTGAGCAATGGCCTTTGGTCAAAAACACAACCTAAGCATTGTAGAGTAACACCAAGCTAAAGACCCCTGCTCCTTTAGAGAAGAGATGTACCTTTTGTCTCCCAATAATGGACCCCCAGCCCAAGAGAATCTAGATTTAAAGAATCAGAGCCCAGCTTTGAACTGGTGGGCTCTGCTGCCTCCCTGGAAAAGTATGGTTTTGTTTTTTTCCTAAAGAAGTGTCTAGAATGGTCTGCTCAGCTTTGTGCAGCAGTGCTTTAGAGTTGCAGACCCCAACCTCCCATCCGTGGCCTGTTAGGAACTGGGCCGCACAGCAGTGGGTGAACCGCTGTGGGAAGCTTTATCTGTATTTACGGCCGCTCCCCATCACTAGCATCACTGCCTGAGCTCTGCCTCCAGTCGGATCAGCTGCGACATTAGATTCTCATAGGAACCTGAATACTACTATAAAGTGCACACACAAGGGATCTAGGTTGCACGCTTCTTATGAGAATCCAATGCCTGATGATCTGAGGTGGATCTGAGGCAGTGATGCTAGTGCTGGGGAGCAGCTGCAAATACAGATTATCATTAGGAGAGAGGTTTAACTGCACAGAGACCATAATAAATCATTGCTTGCAGACTCATACCAAAACCCTATCAATGAGTGGCAAGTGACAATTAAGCTGCATCTGGTGGTAGGCTTTATAGTGGCAAGAAAGTTGATGTACTTCAATGTACAGCTGCATCTGGTGGCAGGCTTTAAGTCAGAATCTGACACTTACTTTAGTCCACACGTGGCCTGCCCATTATTTTATTTGCCACTTCCATCCGTGCCTCTTTCCCACACTGCACACTTGTCTCAGTCACAGCGTTGGTAAGCCCACAAGCTAACTCAAGCAGAAATGAGTAAAAGACAAATGTCACTGGAGAGTTCTTTGAAAAGGAGTAAAGACCCAATGACAAGACAGCAGAAGACTCAAGACTGCCAACAAAATGAAAGCTGCATTTAAAGAAAATACCAAGAGTCCTACTTAAATCACACGGTCATTGCAACAGGTGATTCACATTCTCCAAGCCCACTTTGTATGATATGTGGCGACCAAATCTTCAAAACTGCTTCGCCACATGCAGACCAAGCACCCTGTATTAAAAGACAAGCCTTTGGAGTTTTCTGAAAGAAAAAAACATGAACACTAACAGAAGCAATTACTAAAGGCCACCACTTCATCAAATGTGTCTGCACTGACTGCATCATTCCCAGTGGCTAATGTACTGCCAAAGCTAAGAAGCCCTGTCCTATCGGTGAAGAGTTGATCCTGCCGGCTGCTAAGGACATTTGCTGTGAACTTTTAGGAGAGGCTGCAGTTCAAAAGGTGGCACATGTTCCTCTTTTGGTTAGCACCGTAACTAGATGAATTAATGAAATAGTAGAAGATACTGAGGCACAATTGCTAGGATTAATGAGTCACCATGATATGAAATCCAGGTTGATGAGTCTACCAACACTGACAACAAGGCAACGATGCTTGTTTTTGTACAATATATTTTTCAGGAGGATGTGTATGAGGATATGTTTTGTGCACTTTTGTTGCCAACCAACACCACGGCTGCAGAACTATTCAAGTCTTTGAATGATTACATATCAGGAAAACTGAACTGGCCATTTTGTGTCAGTGTATGCACGGACGGAGCAGCTGCCATGACTGGACAGCTTTCTGGTTTCACTACTCGGGTCAAGGAGGTCGCTTCTGAATGTGAGTCTATGCACCATGTCAAACATAGAGAAATGCTGGCTAGCCGAATGTCACCTGAACTAAACAATGTTTTGCAGGATGTGATTAAAATCATCAACCACATTCAAGTACATGCCGATAATGCACGTCTGTTCATGCAGCTCTGTGAGGAGATGGATGCAGAGCACACATGTCTTCTCTTATACACAGGAAATGGCTTTCTAAACATAGATCACTGGCCAGAGTTTTTGAGTTATGAGAGCCACTCCAGAGATTTCTTTTAGAAAAACAGTCACCACTGGCAGCACATTTCAGTGACATAGAATGGGTTGCAAAACTTGTTCAGATGTGTGATGAACTCAATCTGTCACTTCAGGGGAGAACGACAATTGTGTTCAAGTCGGCAGATAAAGTGGCTGCATTCAAAGCCAAACTGGAATTATTGGGGCGACGAGCGAACATTCGGATTTTTGACATGTTTCAAACAGTAGCAGAGATTTTGAAAGAGACTGAGCCAGGGCCTTCTTTCTCCCAGCTGGCGCATGACCACCTATCTCAGCTTTCAAAAGAGTTTGAGCATTACTTCCCAACCTCAAAAGATCCCTGATCTGGGAAGGAATGGATCCACAACCCATCTGTGAGTAAGCCAGGTGAATTCTTTGTCCATGCTAGAAGAGGACCAACTGCTTGAGATCACAAATGATGGTGGCCTTAAAAGTATGTTTGAGACAACTTCAAATCTCCATACGTTCGAGACTGAAGTTAAGGCAGAATATCCTGAGATTGCCACAAAAGCACTGAAAAGCCTGCTTCCATTTCCAACATCCTATCTTTGTGAAGCAGGGTTTTCTGCAGTGACAGCAACCAACACGAGATTATGGAGTAGGCTGGACATAAGCAACAAACTTTGGGTGTCACCATCACCCATCACCCCCAGATGGGACTGTCTAGTTGCACGAAAACAAGCTCAGGGCTCCCACTGATTCTGGATCATGGTGAGCTGTATAATTATTTCATTATATAATACAATGTAATAATAATAGAAATAAAATGCACAATAAATGTACTTAAATCATCCCGAGACCATCACTACCCCATTCAACCCCCCACAGTCCCATGGAAAAACTATCTTCCATGAAACTGGTCCCTGGTGCCAAAACGGTTGGGGAGGGCTCTTTAAAGGACCCAGTGGACCCTGCAGCATCCTGCAGAAATTGCTTTTTTTTTTTGAGACAGCATCTCACTCTGTTGCCTGGGCTAGAGTACCATGGCATCAGCCTAGCTCACAGCAACCTCAAACTCCTGGGCTCAAGCAATCCTCCTGCCTCAGCCTCCCAAGTAGCTGGGACTACAGGCATGTGCCACCATGCCCGTTTAATTTTTTCTATATATATTTTCAGTTGTCCAGCTAATTTCTTTCTACTTTTTTTTTTTTTTTTAGTAGAGATGGGGTCTCGCTCTTGCTCAGGCTGGTCTCAAACTCCTGACCTTGAGCAATCCTCCTGCCTCAGCCTCCCAGAGTGCTAGGATTATAGGCATGAGCCACCGTGCCCTGCCCAGAAATTGCTTCTTGAGGGGACAGGGAAAAGTTACTAATACTTTTACTGATGACTAGCCCTGAAATTTAGAAAATTAATTTGGAATTACGGTTGCCTTGGTAGCAGTCTTAACCCTATACTTTTTCTAAATTAATTCCTCTTCCCAGATATAATGTTATAATAATCATCTTAATTACATAAATTACAAAGAAAAGGAAAAAAATGTTCAGATGCTGTTGGATTTTGTTTCATTAGCCAAAACAACAAGTCCTGATAGGGGTTACGGACAGTATAATGTTCTAGCCTAAAGCAAAGACCTTAGCCTGACAATGATCAACTGAAAACAAAACTGAGAATCATGACTTTCTTTTTTAATACAAAGACAAAAAAAAAAACAGCATTATAGCAGCCACTTATAAATCCATGAATCAAACAGGAAAAAAAAATTAATAGATCTAGGGCAAAAGTATAGGGGGTGACGTGTTTATGTTCACTTAACTAACTGCAAAGTCAGAGGAATCCAGGGTGTAATCAGTGAGTCAGAATGGCTCACAGAAAGGCAGGGACAGGCAAGGGATCCACATTTATAGCAGTCAAATGAGTCTCTCTTAGAACACGACTAATGTACACAGCCGGCCCCACACCAACAAGTTTCTAGAAAGGGAGATGGAGATTTCTGTAATCTATTTTCCATTTGGGATTTGGTGTGAAATGATAAGTGTTAAATAAAGAGAAGCAAAAAAAAAAAAAAAAAAAAGGCACTCTAAATTAATGGAAACAAAGACTATTCAAATTAATACTTAACCAGAAAAATGAAAATCAATCTAGCCAACTAAATCCAATAACAATACATCTTAAGAAAAACTATTCCATTGGTGGCCAGGTGTGGTGGCTCATGCCTATAATCTCAGCACTTTGGGAGACCAAGGTGGGACGATCCCTTGAGGCCAAGAGTTTGAGGCCAGCCTGGACAACACAGCAAGACCTCATTTCTAAAAAAAACCCAAAAAACTATTCCACTGGTGAACCCCTCCTTGCTAGTTCTAACAGCAGGGATGTAATACGGCTCTAGAAACTGAACCAAAAACTTTTTTTAAAAATTACATGGGGAATATAAAATTAATCTACCAGGAGATGGGCTTCACATTAACAACAGGCTCAGATAAAATTCCTTTTTCTCTTAAGGACAGCTAGAAAGAGGCATATTCTTATATATTAAGAATCAGATCAGATTTGAATCCTCAAACTCAAAAATCCATTCCCAGAGGGTTCTCTACTCATTGCTAAGGGTTATGAGCAGGCTGATTTCAAGTTGGATTTCATAATTCTTGCACTAAGCCTCTTCTGCTCTATTGCAGTCTCCTAACCTAACATGGTATGTAATTAACAAGTCATACACACATGTATGACCTAGCCCTTGCCTATCTTTGTCGCTTGCTGGCACTACTCTTCCCTTTGGTCTCTACAGTTCAGCTATATCAGCCTTCTATCAGGGTCTCAAGTATGCCAAGCACTTTCCTGCTTCCGAGCCTCTGAAATATGATGTTTTCTTTAATGGGGAGAGCTTCCTCCATCTGCACTGTACACACACTCAAATTCCTGTTAATCCTTCAAGTCTTAGCTTAACCTTACACTTACTCAGTGAAATCTTCCCAGCCTAGGTTAGTTACTATGTTCTATTGGTGCCTTCACCTCTCTTCAAGGCGCTTCATTCAATTTTAAATATATTTAGTGTCTCATTCCCTTACTGGACTATAAGCTTCATGAAGGTAGGGACCCTGTCTGCCTTGCCCACTGCTATAATCTCCACACCTTAGCTCCGTAACTGGCACACAGCAAGTAGGCAATAAATACTGTTTAAAGGAATAAACTTAAAAATTACAAATTAAGTATGTAAAAGACATATACACTTCAAAGTAGCTAGAAGCAAATTTTAACATGCTATGTGATATGGGTTGAACAATGAATCCTCTGCTACATTGGAGCTATTCAAAATAGATGGATCTTAAGCAACCAGCAGGTTACTAAGGATTTCCCCCTGACTACAGTAGTAGAAACGAGGGCTGCACTTTGGGACAATCAGGCCAGAGAATCAAGTATTATTTGCCTCAGATAGAAAATACCATGCTACATGTTTCCAAATCAAGCTTGTATCAGGTAGGAAAGGGCCCTGCCCTTTTGACAGTGAAGTCTATTCAGTTGACAGAGCGGAAATGGTATAATTGTCTTGTCCTCTACTTTGGAGAGAATTCTCATTATCCTATGTACAATATCCATTCTTATTTCTCCCAAGGGTATGGAAGAAAAGACAGGCATTTTGCTTCTCTTTTCCCTCCATTCAAGTTTGGCTCAAGTCTACAACTCACCTGGACAGCTCCTCCTAGCATGATGGCCACCAGCCCCATGGACATGCTCAGTGTCTGTGATTCCACAGTACTCTCTGCCTGATGGGCCAAGCTCGCACATGCTCTCTGCAGTGTTGCTGCCACAAAGTCCACCACCTACCAAAGAAGGGAATTTAGAATCAGCGAGGAGTAAGAACAAAAAAAATTTCAAAATTCTCCTTACATCTTATGTCTATATGCTCGTCTTCTTCTTCATCAACATGATGATAGCAAGAACCATCAAGAACAACTGCTACTGTGTACCAGGCACAATGTTGGTTTTTTTCCCCATGTTTACTGCTTCATTACAAAGGATACCGATGAACAGCCAGATGGAGAGCTGGATAGGACAAGGTATGGGGGCCGGGGCGCAGAGCTTCCATGCCCTCTCTGGGCTAGCCACCCACCCAGAGCCTCCACGTGTTCAGCAACCTGTACGCTCTTAAGTGTTTTACAAGCACGGTCTCACTTAATTCTCATACTAACTCTGTGAAGTCGGTACTATTATCCTCATCATGAAACGAAGAATCTGAGACTTAAAAAAAAGGTTATTTGTTCAAGACCATTCAGTTAATAAATGAGAAAGCCTACTTTATACTTTCCCACATGTTTTAATGTACTAATCCAATTTCCTTTACTTTCCATGAATTTTGCCAGGAAATTAAAGATGAAAATGATTTGTAAATCAACTCTAAATGGATCACAGACTTCGATGTAAAATGCAAAACTATAAAACTCCTAGAAGATAACACAGTAGAAAATCTAGATGACCTTAGGTATGGTGATAATTTTTTGGATACAACACCAACACCAAAGGCACAATCCATGAAAGAAAGAAGTGATAAGCTGGACTTCATTGAAATTAAAATTTTTTGCTCTGCAAAAGACACTATGAAGAGAATACAGACAGAAGCCACAGACTGGGAGAAAATATTTGCAAAAGACATATATGACAAGGGACTGTTATCCAGAATACACAAAGAATTCTTAAAACCTAACAATAAGAAAACAAACAGTCTGATTAAAAATGAACAAAAGATCTGAACAGATATACCTCAACAAAGAAGATATACAGATGGCAAATAAACATATGAAAAGATGCTCCATATCATAAGTCATTAGGGAACTGCAAATTAAAACATCAGTGAGATACCACTGCACACCTATCAGAATGTCTGAAAAATCCAGAACACTGACATCACTAGGAATGCTGGTGAGGATGTGGAGCAACAGGAACTCTCATTCATTGCTGGTAAGAATGCAAAATGGTACAGCGACTTTGGCAGATAGTTTAACATTTTTTTACAAAACTAAACATACTCTTACCATACAATCCAGCCATTGCCCTCCTTGATATTTACCCAAAGAAGTTGAAAACTTATATCCACATAAAACCTGCACATGGTTGTTTATAGCAGCTCTAGTCATTATTGCTAAAACGTGGAAGTAACCAATATGTCGTTCAGTAGGTGAATGGATATATAAACTGTAGTATATCCAGACAGTGGAAGATTATTTAGCACTAACAAATGAGCAGTCAAGCATGAAAAGACACAGAGAAGCCCTAAATGCGTGTTACTAAGTGAAAGAAGCCAATCTGAAAAGGTACATACTATATGATCTCAGCTACATGACATTTTGGAAAAGGCAAAACTATAGAGCCAGTAAAAAGATCAAGGAATGCCAAGGTAGGGGAGAGGGAGAGAACAGGTGGAGCACAGAGGATTTTAGGGTGGTGAAACTATTTTGTATGATACTATAATGGTGGATATATGTCATCATAAATTTGTCCAATCCCATGGACTGTACAACACCAAGAGTAAACCCTAGGCCGGGCGCGGTGGCTCACGCCTGTAATCCTAGCACTCTGGGAGGCCGAGGCGAGTGGATCGCTCGAGGTCAGGAGTTCGAGACCAGCCTGAGCAAGAGCGAGACCCCATCTCTACTAAAAATAGAAAGACATTATATGGACAACTAAAAATCTATATAGAAAAAATTAGCCGGGCATAGTGGCGCATGCCTGTAGTCCCAGCTACTCGGGAGGCTGAGGCAGTAGGATCGCTTAAGCCCAGGAGTCTGAGGTTGCTGTGAGCTAAGCTGACGCCACGGCACTCACTCTAGCCTGGGCAACAAAGTGAGACTCTGTCTCAACAAAAAAAAAAAAAAAAAGAGTAAACCCTAATGTAAACTAGGGACTTTGGGTGACGATGTGTCAATGTATTACAGGATCATCAGCTATAACAAATGTACCACTCTGGTGGAGGATGCTGCTAATGGGGGACACTATACATGTGCGGGTGCAGGGGGTAAAAGGGAAATCTCTGTAGTTTCTTCTCAATTTTATTGTGAACCTAAAACTGCTCTAAAAAAGTAAACTCTATTTATAAAAAATGATTTGTTGCTTTCTGGCCATCTCAGGGAGTCCTAGATCTACTTCTCAAAATGTTTCTTCCTCAGGGATTTATTTTCCCCTACATTTTAACAGTCTAATTCTAGTAAGCAAAGAATGGGGTAGGAGGTGTTCAATTTTATCTAGAAGCCAGTGTCCTCAAACAATTTCAAACAAACGATCCAGAGTCATTTTTTAAAGTATAAAATATTTTACAGTACTAAGATTATTTATATTCAAGATGTTACACAGCATTTGGCTAACAACTAAGCTTTCAATGGAATAATTTGGTCAGCATCATTTTAACTGCGCTTGGATTAATCACCTTAAGAAGAAACACCTTTGAATAAATGACTACACACACATACACAAGTACGCACACACACATGAATATTTAGGATTAATGACTCAAAAGAGAGAAGTCATCTTGGAAATGGGAAGGCTGAGATAGGTCATAATAAGCCTCTAAATGCCATGCAAGCTTGCATGTTTAACTCTCCGGACAAATCACATGCTGTGCTAGAATCTTTATTGCAAGCTTAAAGTCAGGAGAATGGCTTGTTAACACTTGTCCTTGGAGCAAGGCAGGAAACTAGAAAGGTTATTAAAAGTTCCATTTACTGAAATGAACAGTTCTGGTTATGGCAATTTTTACCACCCTCTCCAGGCCCAAGACTCCATTGATACTAGAAGTTAAGGACATTGGACATTTCTAGGTAGAAACTGTTTCCACCTCCCAAGAGTTTTCTGAAACACTCCTTGTTTGTATTTAGTTTCTATTTCAGCACAAGTATTGTTAAATTACTAGAATTAGTACTATCTAGCCTTCCAAATTTTTCTAAGTTCCTCTCCACTATATATATGTCTATATATTTTTAAATGTTGCAAAGTAGGTAGAATATTTTTTTTAAAAGGAACTTTGTATGTTTGCATGTATGTAAAAAGCAACTGGGACTTGCTAACTGTAAAGTGAGAGCCAGCTGTGACTCTTGTCTATGAAGTACCCTTTCCCTAAACATTCTTGTAACACCAAAACCACCCTACCCTACTCATTTGGACAGCAGCTTCCCACTACTACTCATTTCCTGTAATTTTGGTGGGGCTGCTAGCCATAAGAACAGGTATGTGACTAAAGCCTGTTCTAGAATTTATGCATGTTGCAGAGAGTGGGGAGAGACTTTCACTTTTTATGTAAAACTTTTTATAAAGGTACATAATTTAAAAAGCCAAATAGTCCTGAAAATTTATCATGAAAAATAGCAGTGCCCTCCCTCATTTCTTCCCACCTGATTCTGGCTCTACCAAGGTAACCACTTTTAATTATTTAGCTGTTTAATTTAGTAATAACATTAACTCTTACCAGGCACCATTCTGAATACATTACAGGTATTAACTCATTTAATCCTCACGGTAATCCTATGGGGATGTATAAACCTGCTGCCAAAATACTGACACCTGAGTGGAAGGGGGCTGGCGGCCTCATTGTGGTTGTTGAAGATACAGACTTCAACTTGAGCCTCTTGTTTTTCAGTTTGCTTCTCCCACTCATGTTCTGAGTCCCTTTGGGTTCAGTGTCTCTCAGGAATAAACCTCCTGTCTTTCGATGCGAAGAGGAGGTAGCTGTACAAAGTGGAGGAAGGAATGAATGGGTCTACTGAACCCTACCCAGGCTTTCCCGCTGTTTTAAGCTCTAAATGCAGCTCCATCTTTAGAGCTTATCTGATGCCTCCTGTCCTTCCAGGGTCCTGCAGTGTGAAGTAGCTTGCTCCTTTTTTCCTTTTCCTTTTGTTTTGTTTTGTTTTGAGATAGTCTCACTCTGTTGCCCTGGGTAGAGTGCAGTGGCATCATTCTAGCTCACTGCAACTTCAAACTCCTGGGCTCAAGCAATCCTCCTGCCTCAGCCTCCCGAGTAGCTGGGACTATAGGCGAGCGCCACAGCACCTGGCTAATTTTTCTATTTGGAGTAGAGACGGGGTCTCGCTCTTGCTCAGGCTGGTCTCAAACTCCTGGCTTCCAGCAATCCTCCTGCCGCTCCAAGAGAGCTAGGATTATAGGTGTGAGCCACCGCGCCTGGCCCTTTTCCTTTTTAAAAAAAAAAATATTTTAACAGCTTTATTGAGGAATAGTGGTTTGCTTCTTGATGTCTTGCCATGCAGACACCAAGCTTTCCAATTTCTCAAGTTGCTAGATCAGCTACTGTTTTCCAGTTTCCAAATTTTGCTATTCCCTTTTAGCTAATGTCTCTTTTCTCCTGGTCTGTTGGTCCCTGTGGTTTCCAGAGAGCCCAATATTCTGTCTTTAATCAGAAGTACCTACTTTTTACATTATGTACCTCTGTGTCGTTTAAGTGTTTTTACAATGAGCATGTGTCACTTATGTTAAAAAAATTTTAACATCTGAAAAAACAATTGCAGTGACCCAATTAAAGAAGGCAGCAGAGGATGGCAGTTTTCTGAAAGGGCAGAGAAAAGAGAATCTCACTCCACTGCATTGACACTGGCCTCCCTGCCGAACCTACCACATTCCAGGCATGTTCTACCTGGAACACTCCTCCACTAGGCACCTCAATGGCTCCCTCCTTCCCTGCCTTCAGATCTTGGCTCAAAAGTCACATTCTCAGTGAGGCTCTCCATGACCATACTCCCGTTACCATCCCCTTTCCTTGTTCTATTTTTCTTTCTAGAAATTATCACCATCTAATACACTATACGTTTTTGCTTTCTTGTTTCTCTCTTTCCCCCTCTATGAATACAAACTCCATGAGAGCATAGATATGTGTCTGTTTTGTTCACTGCTGTGTCCCTGGTGCCTAGAAGAGTGTGTGGCACAAGTCGATACAGACTTGTGAAATGAAGTTGGTGCAGGGCTCTGATCAACACACAGACCACTGCATGCCTCACTCCTCTCTGCACCATCACACGTACTAATGTGCCATCTCCCAACCCACCTCCCTGAATAGTTAATCTTTTACCTATAAATACTTCAACATGTATTTCTAACAGATAAGGATATTTATTTTTTATATAACTAACATATCATGATTACAGCCAATAAGAATTCCTCAGTATTTTCTACTCAATGGTTCATAACCGTTGCAAAAATGTCTTCATATAATTGGTTTGTGTGAATCAGGATCCAGCTTCTTTTTTATGCCACTTATTTGACGAAGCTGGGTCACCTGTACTGCAGAATTTCCCACATTCTGGATTTAGCCCATTGCTCCCTCATGGCACTGTTTAACTTTCTCCTCTATCCCCTGAATTTCCTTGATGATTCAGGTTCAAGTCTTTTGTTTTTTCTCTGTAAGAATCTTTCCCAAATGGTGCTGCATACTTCCTACTGTATTACATCAGAAAGCACTTAATATCTGCTTGTCCACTTACGATGATGATAACCTAAGATCACTTCATGCTGAAATATTTAGGGAGATATATACTGATATCTACATTGACACTGAAATGTACTAAAAGTGAGATGGCTAGAAGAATGAAACATGGATAAATATGTCATAAAACAAGTATAATAAAAGATTAATGGAAATATCTAGGTGGTAGGTATGTAGGTATTCACCATAAAATTCTTTCAAATTTGAAATTTTTCATAATAAAATATTGGGGGGAAAAGTATCAATCAGTTTGCTTTGGCATTTTGGCCCTAATACCTTCACTATAAAGTACTCCATCAGGCCGGGCGCGGTGGCTCACGCCTGTAATCCTAGCACTCTGGGAGGCCGAGGTGGGCGGATCGTTTGAGCTCAGGAGTTCGAGACCAGCCTGAGCAAGAGCGAGACCCCACCTCTACTAAAAATAGAAAGAAATTATATGGACAGCTAAAAATATATATAGAAAAAATTAGCCGGGCATGGTGGTGCATGCCTGTAGTCCCAGCTACTCGGGAGGCTGAGACAGGAGGATCGCTTGAGCTCAGGAGTTTGAGGTTGCTGTGAGCTAGGCTGACGCCACGGCACTCACTCTAGCCTGAGCAACAGAGTGAGACTCTGTCTCAAAAAAAAAAAAAATAAATAAAGTACTCCATCAAAGTCTATCCGATGGTTTGGGCAGACACTATGATGTTACCAGATCCATTATTTCATTAGAGGGTTGCAAAATGTAATTTTCTAGTATTCTTTTTTAATTTTTTTTACCTGTGATTCTCCTGTAAAGAAAAATTTTCTTTCATTGACTATTTGGTTGCACTGAAATACAGTTCTCATAGGAAAGACAAGACAAAGGCTCTATTCTTCTCCTTTATTTATCAATTTACAAAATAGTGAACTGATCCCCTAGCAATCTCCAAAGATGTCCAATGAGGGTTGTTTTTTTTTTTTATTTTGACTCAGATTTTTATATCTGTGTTTCAGTCCATTGCAGGCATTACTCTTTCTAATGATCTAGTTGTCCTGACTATGGCCAATAGGAGCCGCTTCACGATGGCTCCTGAGTGCTACTGACATGACCCCATTAATCTCAGTAGCTTCCCTGCATTAAGGCACCACAAGATGCCTGGAGGCTTATGATGTATGACTCTTGCCCCAGACCTCACATCAACCTTTACTCCAAAGAGCTTTGAATTCTTTTAGTAGAAAATGGTATTTAGAAACTATAATCTGGCACTACGGATGCTTATTGCTACTGGGTTGTCTTTGCTTCTTGGGATTTACAGTGGACTGACCTAGGAAATATCTATAATATGTCTTAAAAAGAGAAAAATAAATCTTAACTTCATACTAATACTTCCAACTTAAGTATTCAATATTATGGAGTTTTAAGCCAGGCATGATAACATGCGCCTGTAATCCCAGCTACTCAGGAGGCTGAGGCAGGAGGATCGCTTCCGCCCAAGAGTCCAAGTGCAACCTGGGCAACATAGAGAGACCCCATCTCTTAAAAAAAAAAAAAATTATAGGGTTTTTACTCTAGTTCTCTATTTTATAACTCTTTTTTATGCTAAAAATAATGACTCCTAATATTAACAAAATTACTGATAACTTATTTTTTTATCCATATGTGTGTGTGTTTCAAAATAATACACCAATATTACCACTAGCAGCAAGATTACTAAACGCAATTTAATATTTCCTTGTGGCTCTGTGGCTCTTTTTGTCCTGATACATTTTAACCTTAGCTGAAGGATAATTTTAATGGGACAAATCATTTTTGTACCTGCCTGAACCATTGTTCCTTAATTAGGAGTAAAGGGAGATAATTGCACAAGCTCAAGTCATATCAGTTTTTAGACCATTTCCCTTTCCAACTAGCATCCTCAGACAAAGACATAAGGTCTGGATGAAAGTCTTCAGGGAACAGATATAAATGCAGGAGAAACAAATCACCCTACTGAGTAACACAGGGTCAGTGAACTGAAGGAATAAGAGGCCAGGAAAGAAATCACGAACATAATTCTCATTAAACAGACACGATAAGTCAGAGCTGACAGGCAGCTGCAAATTTTCTCAGCAGGAGCTATAGTGAAATGCTGCTTAGCAACCCCCGAAGGCTGATGACAATGACGATGATACAAAAGCTGGAGAATCGGATTTAAGCGTGACAATCATACCATCTTACAACTGACTATTCACCAACCGAGCAACATTAAATTCTGGTAAAGTGGTAAAATATGGCGACCACATTGCCTTTGCTTTATTACTTTTATTTCTGATGTTTTTAAAAGGTGGTAAAAATAATGTCTGAGCCAATACAATTCAGGGACTGATTCACAGAGTTATACCACCCTGAAAGCATTTTTTTAAAACATCTTAAAACTTCACAGGATACTGTAGGGATAAGCTGTGAGTTAGAACACCTATAAAATTCAAGGTGCTCTCATTATCATTAGTGATTTTTTTCCCAAATTTGAGTTTCTAATTAGTCTCAACTTTTCATACACATTAGAATCATCCATGGAGCTTTAAAAAGAGAAAGAAGCCCAGGCTCTAATGAAGACATGCTGAATCAGAATCTCTAAAAGTGGGCTGGGTATCAATATTTTGAAAAAGATCCCAGATAATTTTATTTACATCCAAAATTAAAAACCACTGTGATAGAAAATAAAAATATTTAAAACAGTTCTTAAAGTGTTATGTGCAGTAGAACCACCTTAGGGGCTTGTTGCACCCACAGATTGCCAGGACCTAAGAAAGTTTTGGATTCAGTTGGCCTGGGGTAGGCTCAGTTACTTCCATGTTTAACCTGCATTCAGGAAATACTGATGCTGTTGTCATCAAACCATACTCTGAGCAACATTTTTGAACATTTTTTGGAAAGAATGTACAGAAACCAAAATAGACAAATACCACCAAGCTGGGGTCCTGGATATGGCAACCACTGACCTGAGTGATATTTGTGAATATCTGCTCGGACATTCTCTCGCACAGAACAGCCACCAGCTGTAGGACAAGCAACTTCCGCTCCTGGCCTTCCACAAGAAGAGTCTGGTGTTGCTCTAATTCCAAGAGGCTTTTGTTGGAGAAGGGCTTAGTTTTTAATTCTGCTTCATTTTCCATGGCTACATGAGTCAACTCCTACAAGCATGGCAAGAAAGAAAAAAATAAAGAAAAAGCCAGCAGTACTAAGGTCTTCACAAACATAGCTAGAAAACTCTATTTGAAATGCATATTTAAAGAAACAGCCTAGGCCAGGCGCGGTGGCTCACGCCTGTAATCCTAGCACTCTGGGAGGCCGAGGCGGGTGGATGGCTCAAGGTCAGGAGTTCGAGACCAGCCTGAGCAAGAGTGAGACCCCGTCTCTACTAAAAATAGAAAGAAACTATATGGACAACTAAAATATATATAGAAAAAATTAGCCGGGCATGGTGGCGCATGCCTGTAGTCCCAGCTACTCGGGAGGCGGAGGCAGAAGGATCGCTTAAGCCCAGGAGTTTGAGGTTGCTGTGAGCTAGGCTGACGCCACGGCACTCACTCTAGCCAGGGCAACAAAGCAAGACTCTGTCTCAAAAAAAAAAAAAAAAAAAGAAACAGCCTATTTTTGTTGCAGCATTATTTATATTAGCTCAAAATTGGAGACAACCTAAATGCCCAGCAATAACAAAATAAATTGTGATGAATTTATTATATCACAGCAGTTAAAATAAATGAACTAGATCTATATGGATATCAATATAGATAGATCTCAAAAATACTGTTCAGTGAAAAATGTAAATTGCAGAATAGTATATACAGTATGATACCATGTACTTGAAATTTTAAAATTTCACAATAAGGCTGGTCACAGAGGCTCATGCCTATAACACTAGCACTTTGGGAGGCTGAGGCAGGAAGATTGCTTGAGGTTAGGAGTTTGAGACCAGCCTGAGCAAGAGCAAGACCTGTCTCGGCAAAAAATGGGAAAATTAGCCAGGCGTGGTAGCGCATGCCCGTGGTCCCAGCCACTCAGGAGGCTGAAGCAGGAGGATTGCTTGAGCCCAGCAGTTTGAGGTTGTAGTGAGCTATAATGATGCCATTGCACTCTGGCCAGGACAACAGAGTAAGACTCTGTCTCGAAATAAATAAAATTAAAAAAATAAAATTTCACAATAAAAAACATACACACAAAGAACTAGTTTGACAGACTTCTTACTTTATCAATATTTTTATCTCTGTCAATAGCCTTCCTTGAACTGAGACCTCAGACTACCTCACATCCTCAAACTCCTATTAGAGGCCATATGATGCCTTTGGTACTACAGCACTTTTCCTCTAAGATATTTAGAACTAAACTTCTAATCGATAATTTATTACTGTGGGTTTGGTAGGCTTTTCATCTGCGCTTCAATGTTGTAAACTTCCTTGGGAAATGAAAACCTTAAGTTTCCAAACAAATAATTAGGGCTTTACCAAAGTAACCGACGGTTTAGAGCAGTGGTGCTCAACTGTACCTGGACAATTTTGCTCCCAGAGGACATTTCACAATGTCTGGGGACACTTTTGGTTGTCATAATTGGAGAGTAATCTAGTTAGTAGAGGTCAGGGATGCTGCTAAATCTCCTACAATGTACAAGGCAGCCTCCCCACGAGAAAAAATTTATCTAGTCCAAAATGTCAACAGTGCCAAGGTAGAGATACTCTCTTTTAGAACAAAGCCCTTTGATTTGTTAATTTGTTTTTTAAACAATTTTTTTTAAAGTATGAAATTAAGAGCACATCCCCTTGGAAAGTCATTTAGAACGAGTGGCTGGGCATGGGGATGGATGTGAACAAGGAGGAAAGAAAGCATCAGAAGTGTCCCCTGCTTTAAGTTCTAGAAGTGTTAGCCCTGTTTCCTTCCTTGCATTCTCCCATACCCATACCAACCTTAATCTCCACAGTCTCCTAGAGCAGATACTTTATTTAGGGGAAAGAGTGGAGAATGCAGAGCTGGAGGTCACCACCATATGATACCAGACAGTGCAAATAAGGAGTAACATTATGGGGTACAAGTTATACAAGTTGCCATTGGAGATGAGGACAAAAGGAAGCACAACCACTCTGCTCTAAGAAACAAACCCGGAAAAGGTTTCAAGTGGCTACAAAATGAAATGCGGGAGGCAGAATTGCTAAATCTCCTTTCCAAATACCTGACAAAACAACAGTCAGAAAGGATAAGGGATTACTCTATAGCTGTAAAACCTGCTATTAACTTCAAAAGAGTTCTTACTGTCAACATCGAGCAAAGATTAACCCTTTCATAGAGCAACAGTTCTCCATTGTTCATCTGTACAATTTCAGTGCTGGTCACCTTGGAAAGTAGTTAGATCACATGAGTACTACTGAAGATAAATTTCTTCTTTTTACCAACCCAAGGCTACTAAAAAATAAATTCCTGCATGTCCTCTGATTGTTTTCCCTGATTCAGTACCTGAATTTTAGGACCAAAAATTATGAATGCCATGAAAATTTGAAGGGTCTCCTGGAACTACCCCTGAATAAACCTGGTCAGGAACTATATGTAGTTCTGGCCAGGCGCGGTGGCTCACGCCTGTAATCCTAGCACTCTGGGAGGCCGAGGTGGGCGGATCGTTTGAGCTCAGGAGTTCGAGACCAGCCTGAGCAAGAGCGAGACCCCATCTCTACTAAAAATAGAAAGAAATTATATGGACAGCTAAAAATATATATAGAAAAAATTAGCCGGGCATGGTGGTGCATGCCTGTAGTCCCAGCTACTCGGGAGGCTGAGACAGGAGGATCGCTTGAGCTCAGGAGTTTGAGGTTGCTGTGAGCTAGGCTAACGCCACGGCACTCACTCTAGCCTGGGCAACAGAGTGAGACTCTGTCTCAAAAAAAAAAAAAAAAAAAAAAAAAAAGGAACTATATGTAGTTCTTACCTTCAAACAGAAGATGAAGAAGTCTCCTGCCAAACCACATTCCTGGCAGTGGGACAACAAGTCCCCAAGATGTTCCACCTGGCCCTGCTCTGAGGATACTTTCTGGTATAGAGCTTCATCTTCATCTTCATCACTGCAATGCAGGATAAGATTTATCTTGGCAGTGTCACCCAGAGATATATATTTTCCAAACCCCTTAACAATCTTCTAAATTAACTTGTCATTTCCATACAGTTAATCATTAAAAAGATCTCAAAAAATCTGTTTAACTTATTTTTCTCTTTCTCCATGCTGAAAAAGTATTTATTCTAAGAAATTAGACTATTATGTCCTGCATGGTTAGTTGCTCAAACAGGGAAAGATTCATGAAGAGAGTGACTTTTCAGATGAATGTTAGCCAGCTACAGTGGTGCATGCCTATAATCCCAGCTACTCAGGAGGCTAGGAAAGGAGGATTGCTTAAGCCCAGGAGTTTGAGGTTGCAGTGAGCTATGATGACACTGCTGCACTCTAGCCAGGGCAACAGAGTGAGACTCTGTCTCAAAATAAAAATAAAATAAAACAAAATAAAATTTAAAAAGACGGTTGTTGAAGAATTTCTATTATTTCATTAGTTGCAAAAGGAAGGAGAAGTTAAAGTATAAATTGTATACAGATATTCTGGTTCCTGAGGAATAACAGAAAAAGAGAAGGCTGCAAAATGAGGTCAGATCATGTAGGACCTTGGATGTCATTCAAAGGAACTTGGACTTTTTTCTGATGAGCCCCTGAAGGGTTATGGGCAGTGGAAAAAGACACAATAATCATGGGCAGAGAAACTGTCAATTTCAACTAATATGAATCAATTAGTTGAGATAAGAAAATGCATAAAGGTTCAGAAAAATGAGTAGGTCGAATGTGATTGCCAAGTAATAAAATTTGGCTGAAACAGTGCTATGATTACTCCAAAAAAACAAGAAACTTCTCAAGATGTGCTATGGCTTTCAGTGTTAACTGCATCTGGTAAGTGCAGAGACAAAGACACAATATTATTATACCATATCATGTAAACAAATACAAAAGCATAGAAGATGTACTAAAAAGCAAGACACTAAAATAATATAAACAGTGAATAGGATACTGGTTGATTTTTGTTTTCCTCTTTATGTGTTTTTGTATTATACAAAGAACACGTGGCTTTTGTGATCAAAGAAATAAATTTTTTTCAGACTAAATTAAAAAATGACAGATGTTGTTTCATCTCATTGAAAAGTACAATTATTAAAGTTAATTTGGCAGACCATCTCACTGGGCAGGATGTCCCAACTTGTCAGTTCACTAATAACATGGCCTTCATATTCCTCTAGTAGAATGAATAACCTATACATTTAGCTTAGGATTATTTCCTATATTATCCCAGAATCTCCCAGAGTCCTTCGGATCAGTCATGTTTTCTCCACCACATTGTATGTTAGAAGAAAAGTTGAAATGTATAAACAACACTTCTAAGTTTCTGTGAACCATTGTGATCATCAAAATGAAGTATTAATACTATGTTCAAATACTCCTAAAAAGACATGGCAACAATTATCTTAAGAAGCACCATTTTATTAATATTCACTCCTAAAATTTCAATGATAAAGAGTCAATTCCAGATAGTTATATTTAGTTCCAGAAAAGTAAAAACTCTGGATGATCTAAATCTAAGCTGTTCCTATAGAGTTTCTTTAATCAAACTTTTAATGGATAACTGGCACTGGGCAGAAGGGTAGAATGAAAGGTAAGTGGTGATACAGACCTTGACCCTGGCCTTGGGGGACTAGCAGGACCTTTAGAACAAATGGTAGGCCGGGCGCGGTGGCTCACGCCTGTAATCCTAGCACTTTGGGAGGCCAAGGTGGGTGGATCGTTTGAGCTCAGGAGTTCGAGACCAGCCTGAGCAAGAGCGAGACTCCATCTCTACTAAAAATAGAAAGAAATTATATAGACAGCTAAAAATATATATAGAAAAAATTAGCCGGGCATGGTGGTGCATGCCTGTAGTCCCAGCTACTCGGGAGGCTGAGACAGGAGGATCCCTTGAGCTCAGGAGTTTGAGGTTGCTGTGAGCTAGGCTGACGCCACGGCACTCACTCTAGCCTGGGCAACAGAGTGAGATTCTGTCTCAAAAAAAAAGAACAAATGGTAAAATCACACACACACAGACACACACACACACACACTCACTCTTCTCTGGTGTAATGGTTGTCAACTTTTTGGAAACAAGGTATGCACCCTATTTTCAGAAAAAATCCATGTGTGCATAAAAACATTTTTGTGTATATAATTTCAGGAGGATTTTAGACCCTTAGAAGTCCATGCAGAGACCCCAGGTTAAAGACCCATTGCTTCTGGCAGTGGACAGAGATTAACTGAATCATGGCTTATTCATTTCTTTTCCTACTATGAAGAGAAACTATAGTTTCAATAAGAAGTGTGGATTTTGACATATATGCACTAAGAAGCGTACTAGAGATTTATTAAGATAGCAGTAAGTTATAATTATTAAGTTAGATATTGTAAAATTATATAGTCACTAAATTGGTCCCAGGTAAAACCCATTCCAAAGTGTTTTTTATTTTTTTGAGTCAGGGTCTCGCTCTGATAATTCTGTTTATAGCTATGTGTTTTTCTATTTTCTTCAAGTCCATCATCTTGAGAGGGTGTGTGAAAACTTTGCCAAAGTTAACCATGAACATAAAATTAAATTTGAACACTTCAACAAACAGCAGCACTTTGAACGTGATGTGAACTCCAAATAGAGCAGCTGCCACCAGTTAAGTACTGTGTGGGCTATGATCAACAGGAATTTACGTTCTCAGGTGAAACATCCTACACGGATCACCCAGAAAGTGGAAATAATTTAACATATTGACTGCCACACCAGAAAAACAATTTTTTCCCCTGGGACCTTACGGTTTTATTAAAACAAAACGATCCTTTCTAATTTTTTTTTTTTTTTTTTTTGAGACAAAGTCTTGCTCTGTTGCCTAGGCTGAAGTGGGTGGTGTCAGCCTAGCTCACAGCAACCTCCAACTCCTGGGCTCAAGCCATCCTCCTGCCTCAGCCTCCCAAGTAGCTGGGACTATAAGCACGTGCCACCACGCTCAGCTAATTTTTTCTATTTTTAGTAGAGATGGATCTCGCTCTTGCTCAGGCTGGTCTAGAACTCCTGACCTCAAGCAATCCTGCCTCAGCCTCCCAGAGTGCTAGGATTACAGGCGTGAACTACTCTGCCTGGCCTAATTTGTTATTTTTTATTGTTTTCTGTGCGTGAGTTATATGCAATGCAATCCACATTTTTAGAATTAAACTGTCAATATTAATTGTAACAATAAGAACAGCAACAAGTAAGATTTTCACGAACCACCTGCAGGGTTTTGCTTCATGAGGCCCCGGACTCAAAACTAGCCTGAGTTACACACAACTCCCATGGCAGTCAACGTGTTAAAATATACACCTATGAGATGTCAGAGAAATAAATTACCCACTCCACTAACATTTATTAAGCACTCTCTAATCGATCCGGGTGAGAAACAAATCCCCATCATAAAATATAACTATCAGACAATTTCCCTTGGGAATAAATCTGACTACGAACACACATATACTATTTTGAGAGTCAGAAGGAGAACTGGATTATTGTGGTGTTATGGGGGAACACGGGTCTGCCTTTTACTCTGATTCCCTGATAAAGAACTGTTGTGATGCAAAGCTCTGAGGCTCCAGTAAATTGTACCTACTATTAGCTGGCATCTTGGAAAAAAACCTGGAGGATTACTTAAGACTCACATTTCATTTAGAGATTATAAATATCAAGTGCCTGGGCCGCTTAAGTTTCTGGTTTCTTTTCTACCAGCGCCCCTTAGTGGTTGAGTCGCAGAATGCCCTTTCGGGTAGAAAATCAGAGACAGTAACGGATGGGTGGACTCACCTAACGGCCTCTTTGATGGTAATCATAACACCACCATGAGTGGCAGCTCTAAACTGACACAGAGAATGGAGAGAGGGCATAGCTTTGTCCAACCCTGCAAATCCTTTCAGGCTGGCAATTGCCTTCTTCCTTTCCAGCTTTCCCAGAATCCATAATAAGATCTCTTGGCAAAGTGACCTGGCAGAAAAAGCAGTTATGAATGAGCCTGTCATCTCACTCTACGTATCTAACAAGCTAACACAAAAAAAGAGACTGTCAGGTTCCACTGCATTCTAAATGCTGGCACGATCCCCTACTACTGAGACGCAGGAGTGGAAAGTATGCTTCTTGTGAATTTCAGAATGCAAATATCCTGAAATTCGATGAGTGACTGACTAATCCTTGGCTCAGAAGCAACCCTGATATGCCGCATGAGCCCCACATGATTTTTTTTTTTAATTCCAAGTGTACTACTGCCTTTGGATAAAGCACGGTGAAAGAAAGCGTACATGGAGACCAATCATCTACTATCAGTGGAACCAATAGCTGGTGACCAAAAAACAGCATACCAAGAAAACGCGGCTGATTCCTCACCACCCCCTTCTCTGTGCCCATCAACTAGGAGAGGAACGGAATCAGTGTTCACATCTTCCCTGTCAGTCTCTGATGAGGATATGACACTACTATGAGGACTTGGGCTTTAAAACTAAAATAAGCGATATTACATGGACTGTCCTCAGTATCCAAAGTCACATATGCATAGCCTCCACCTCCCATTGCATTCTCTCCTGTCACTGCCACTGTGGCTGTGGGCTACATGAGGTGCTACCCCAAAAGTGAAGAGCCAAAGGCAATACATAAGCTTTAAATAACATGCAAGACTGAATGTTCTCCTTTATCACTTAGCAATGATAGTTACCATTTACTGAGCCTCCTATTTGGCAGGGACTGTGCTAAACAATGTAATGCTGTGGTCCCCAACCCCCAGGCCACAGACCGGTACCTGTACATGGTCTGGCAGGAACCAGGCCACACAGCAGGAGGTGAGCGGCAGACAAGCGAGCAAAGCTTCATCCCTATTTACAGCCGCTCCCCATCACTTGTGTCACCACCTGAGCTCAGCCTCACACCCCCTGCCATCAGTGGAAAAACTGTCCTCCATGGAACCCATCCCTGGTGCCAAAAAGGTTGGGGACCACTCCTTTAATGCATGTTTAGCCTTCACAATAACCCTGCGAAGAAGGTACTATTATTGTGTATCAGATTACATGTGGGGATTTCCAAACACCAAAAATCAGAATTCTGTAGGACTTCAGATAGGATATAAACTCTTACCTGGAAGAATAAACAATATAAATGACTACGAACAAAGAGCTAATACAAAATGAGTCCTACTTAAATTCTATTATAAAAGAGTACTTTCTGGATGACTAAGAAATCTCTTCTTTCTAAACAACACCCTTCATCACTAACACCAAATCCCAGGCTAAATTACAACGTGCTACATTCAGATCCAGATTTCTCAAACCTGTTTTATAACTCCTCACAAGGTCATTATGGTCCCTCCCCTATTTCCTCCTTTCTAGACACGTAATTGCTGTATTTCTCACTGATCAAACAGTGGCATGCTTACACATGTCAACAGAGATTTCGTCTCTGATGTCTAGGACACAGGCTGAGGAAAGTCATTCTAAAAGCCATATCCAATCCCCTGCTATCTACAGACTTCTGTTTCTTTTCAAGTTGAACAGAATAAGAAGATTCCAGTGTTTTCCTGATTTTGAAAGGAAATAATTTTAAAGTGGCATAAGCCTTATATTCAAAATAAGAAAAAGAACAACAAGCAAGACTTCACAATTTATAAACAAATAAGATTCTATTTATAAACGAATAAGGTTCCTTTGATGGTTTACCTTATGTGAGACACGCTCTGCTTGGTAAAACAGTAGAGAAGAAAGAGCACTCCCAGGACTGGAAGCAGGGAATCCACCAAAACTGTCAAAGGCTCATTCCCCACCACGTACACCTAGGGAAAAGGGAACGGTGAGAAATACCATGACTGTAAGGCCAAGGGAACGGTGAGAAATACCATGACTGTAAGGCCAGAGCAATGGCAATCACACACTAGACACTTAGCAGGGCTAAGCATCTTATCTTAAGCAATATCCTCCTACTAAAGTGCACGCTTTTATTAATAGCTCTAAGGATGTATTTGGATATGGCGATGAAACCATTTGAGTTTGGCAGTGAGGCTGAAACAGAGGGGCTGTACTGGAGCAGCAGCCTTTCATGTGTGCAGCTGGAAGAACTGCCCACAATGGGTAAATTAACCCATTTTCTGACTTCTTCTTTTCCTACTTTTGGCTATCTGAGTCCCCTAATCTGCCTATTATTTGTCTATGCATTACCCATCCTACTGCTGAAGGCCCTGCTGTTAAAAACTAAGAAATCATTACTACCAAATAAAAAAATTTAAAACTAAATTTGAAACAAAACAAAACCCAAAACATAGCACTCTTAAGATGTGACTGCCACATGGGTATGTCCTATTCCCTCCAATTCAATAAATCTTCAGAGAAATTACACTGGGCACCTAGATCTGTGCTGGCTTTTACGTGGTTAAATGTGTGAGGATGCTGACTTTTATTAACAATAACTATGTTACATATTTTATTTGTAGCTTTCAATAAGGCCAGCACAAATGCATTCAGCAAACTGTTATTGAACATCCACTGGATTCAAAGCACTGTTCAAGGTATTGCAGTGAATATAAAAATGAGTAATAATCATTAACCCTTGTATTGCTCATGATATACTGGAAGAATAAAACAAGTAAACCAATTATAATAATCAAAATAATAATTTAAAGCAGATAAAGTGTCTTAAGAAGGGCAAAATGTTATTCAAAACTCCAATCAAACCCAGCAGGACTTCAAAATGTAATTCTGTTGTAATAATCTAATTAAAATCTATTAGTATAGACAATAATAATGATAAAAGGAAAAAGAAGAGGAACTAATGGTGATTATGCCCTTAGTACATGTTTCAAGAACTATGTGAGATTTTTTTACCTTCCAGGTACTATGCGAGATTCTTTAAAGAGTTCATTAAAATTATAACATTTTCCCAAAGTTGGTATTAGCAGCCCTATTTTAAAGATGAGGAATGGGAAGCTTAGCTCTTTCTTATAAAAAGAATTTTGAGGTAGAAATCAGTGCTGTTCATGGGAAACTAAATGTTATGGAGGCACTTTTACAAGCTGGAAAAATCTCTCTGCTTTTCCAGAGAACCTTGTCCCTTTAAATCAACTCTAATTTTTCACACCCCTTAAGCCTCCTGACTCCTGCATGGAACCAGCTTCCTGTGCATGATCTAATCTCCATAAGCTCGGCTGAGTGAAGTGTCTTGTACAGCGGTGTTCAGAAGTAATACGCAGGCCTAATTACGGTATCACCAATTGCAGGAGGTAAAAGAATAGATTCCCCCAGATAACGTAAGGGCCTATTGTTTGGCTCTGGAACCTGTGTTCTCAGAGGTAATCCCTCCGGAGCCATCCTTCCTTACCAGCATCTTTTGTAAAACAAAACAAAACAAAACAAAACACCTCAAAAATAAAAAACAACAAAACATAAATGGAACTAAAGTTCCATTACTTATTGGCTTGATAGGGCCAAAGCACTTCAAACTCTAACAAAAACTCAATCGAGCACATTGCTCAGGGGTATATGTTGCTGTTGATAAATTCCTCCAATTTTTTTTCTCTTCTTCCTTACACTTTTCTATATTTGCTTACAAGGAACAAGCACTATTTTTATATTTAAAAAAACTGTAAAGCTATTGATATATACGTATCATTTATTTTTATATAAAGGCTCAGCACATGTTTATTGAGTGCCAATTATGTGCTCCTACATGTGTGGACGTGTGGCGCTGGGGACCCCGGTGAACAAAGTATCTGCTTCAAAGGAGCTTGCATTTGAGTCAGGGAGACAGGCAACAAACAGTAACTATATGATCTCAGGTAGCAACAAGCGCTAAGAAGAAAAATAAAACAGGTTAAAGGGATACTGATGAAGGTGAGAGCATGTAGAAAGAGAAAGAAAAATTAAGAATAACCGCTATCAATTCACCAACTAATAAGTTCACAGGAATGCAGACGTGGGAGGGTATTTTCCCCCTTCAAGTGGAAAGATTTAGAGATAAGGTCTTCTTTTGGTTCAATCTGATAAATGATTTTTTTTGTTACATCCCAAACAATTTCAATGTTTTCTTGATACACACACAATTGTCACCTCCCTTCCAACACTAATAGTAAATTCTTTCTTGTACTGAGCCCAAATCTACCTCCCTTTAAACACAATCCAGTACTTCATGTATTATTTCTACCTATAGGAAAAATGTATCTAAGAAGCATATCACCGAAAGTTTCCTTTTTAAACAGTATAACTGTTGGGTATGCCTCACATAGGATTATTTGTGAAATATTTCCAGTGACCAGTTGTGTGGCTTACTTCTCTGAGTGTCAGCTTCCTGTAAAATAAGGAAGTCAGACTTGACTGCGAGTTTGCTTGTTTTCCTTAGACCCTTTTGGTACCTCAGGCATTAAGAGATAAGACTAGTTGGGAAAAAGTACCCACTCCTGCAAAAAAGTTTGAGACAACTGAACTTTTAACTTGACCAAGATGTAACAAATTTCTAACCCTTTCTCCCATGCTTTCTGTTCATCTGTCAGTCCTAAAGTTAGTACTTTAAAGATGAAATCCTGTTTAGCTGAAAGGTTTTCTGGTTACTTGCAACAGCTGTACAACTAAGGATCACCAAACAGAGTACTGAGAGAGGGGAAAGCTGAAGCAGGGAAGGGAGAGACAGACTCTGAAGGTATCGTTTCAACTGTCTGGCATGAGGGTAAGTGAAAGGGTGCTTTGAGGAGAAGTTGAACTTCCTTATCTACCTGTGGTTTTTCTAATATAAACACAAAGGAAGAGCTGAGGGGCAAAATAAGAGGACAATGTGGATCGGTGATAACCACAGTGGCTCAGAACAATTAGACAAGGTATAGACTGGTACCAGTGACCCAGTCTGGGGATTTCCTCATTCCTTTGCAAGGATTTTCTTGTTCCTTTCTGACTGCATGTTGGCTTTCTCTCATAGATCCAGCCAGGATATGAGGCGTCTGTGGTAAAGCCTCACAATCCTTCATCTAAGCTTGGAGGACCGCTCTACAACAAAAAATAGATTCATATTTCTGGATATTCTTAACTAGGAATCACACACTGCTAGAACTCTTTGTCTTGACTGGGAGCTCCTTGAAGGCATCAGTTAGTTGGCTCTTAAACACTTCTGTATGTGTAAACCTGGCAAAGTATCTGCATTCAGTAGGTACTTTTTAAATGCTTTTGACTGACTGAATCAAAGAATAAATGAACAAAGTAGACTGCTGTTTGTTTTCCCAAAAGCTCTATTATTGTGAGGAAGTTACAATGCCTTGTGCATTTACATTTTTTTTTAAAGCTGTAGCTAGAGACTATTCGATCAGTGATAATTAACAGAACAGAATTGCAGAACTTCAGCCTCGGAAGGGAGAGCAGGTGGAACAAAAGAAGGCTGGATTTTATATTGACTTGTGCGGGCAACTATCTTCAATAGCTGGAGGATGGAATTTCTCTGGAAGGATTAACTAGAAATTTAAAAGAGAAGAAAAAAAAAAACTCAGAGGAATAAAAATGGACAAAAGCACTAAGAATAAACATAGGTTTCTGTTTCAAAGTAAACAAAACAAAACAAAAAGGAGTCCTCACATGCTCCATTTCTCATCTCATAGATTTTCATTCTGTTGTTAAGCACGCCCCTTAGAGACCACTGCAGAGTAGATGAAAGAGCACCAGGAAGTCAGGAGGCAGGAAACTGGGGTGGGAATTTTGTCTCTGCCACCTTTGTGATTGCCCAAGAATCACGTTATATGAGTGAACACGGATAAGACATTTAAACCTCTCTGGATCCCAGTTTTCTCATTTATAATGTAGGGCATTAAGCTATTGGCATAAGGACCAATTAAGATAATTCATGTTAAGTATTTTGTAAAATATACAGCCTCGTGCAAATGTTAAATTTACTCCAAAATATTTTGTTATTTTTTGATGCTACTGTAAATGAAATTATTTTCTTAATTTATGGCTTTATCTTTGATAGCTGTGGTCCCCAGCCCCTGGGCTGTGGACTGGTACCAGTCTGTGGCCTGCTAGGAAGGGGGCTGCACAGCAGGAGGTGAGCGGCGGGTGAGTGAGCAAAGCTCCATCTGTATTTACAGCCGCTCCCCATCACTCACATCACCACCTGTGCTCCGCCTCCGCCAGATCAGTGGTGGCATTAGACTCTCATAAGAGCACGAACCCCCTGTAAACTGTGCATGCAAGGCACCAAGGCTGTGCACTCCTTAGGAGAATCTAAAGCCTGATAATTTGAGGTGGAGCTGAGGCGGTAAGGCCCCTCCCATCCCCACCCTAGTCTGTGAAAAAATTGTCTTCTATGAAACTGGTCCCTGGTACCAAAAAGGTTGGGGACCACTGTTTTACAGGGCTGTATTAATACACGTGTGGAGACAGAAACATGACAGTCCTACTTGGAATCAAGCTGACTGAATCCTAACACTGAAATTCAGTACAGGCTGGAACTTGATTTTACCCCTATTAAAGATTAAACTAGTCAATTACTCCCTTCTAAAACATTACAGTGATCCTTTTGATAGTAGTGTTCCAGAACTTCTAGTATACTTGCTGAGTGTAATTAAGACTTGTGAGAAGAAAAAGAACAAGGCAAGTTCCCTAATATAGCAAGTATTTTGCACTGTGCATGCTTTCAGAACATATTGCATAAAAACAATCTTTTTAAAAACGAGTTTCCGTGAACCAAAAGGGAACTGACAGTTTTTTGAGCACTTATGTGCTACAGTATGCTATGAACCTACCAAAAGTTACCTTATTTCATCCCCACAACTCAAGTGTTAAATAAGTTACCTAAAGTCACATGGAGGCCGGGCACGGTGGCTCACACCTGTAATTCTAGCACTCTAGCAGGCCCAGGTGGGAGGATCGCTTGAGGTCAGGAGTTCGAGACTAGCCTCAGCAAGAGTGAGACCAGTCTCTACTAAAAACAGAAAGAAGTTAGCCGGGCAACTAAAAAATGGAAAAAATTAGCCAGGCAACTAAAAATAGAAACCAAAAATTAGCCAGAGGTGGTGGCGAGTATCTGTAGTCCCACCTACAGGGGAGGCTGAGGCAGAAGGATCACTTGAGCCCAGGAGTTTGAGGTTGCTGTGAGCTAGGCTGACACCACAACACTCTAGCCCCGGCAACAGAGTGAGACTGTCTCAAAAAAAAAAAAACCACATTAATAAATAAATAAAGCCACAGGGACAGTCAACTTTGGAGCCAGATTCCAACATAGGTCTGCCTGGCTCTTAGGTCCAGGTGCTTTCTACTGCATTATACCACAGTCTGAGCCCTGCTAGCAAGCTAACAACTACAACTCCCACAGTTTTGAAGGATACTTCTTTTGGTCCTTTGCTTGCATTATAATTCAAAGACACAGTTCAATTATACATGGAAATTTCCAGAAAAAAGTGATTGCCTATAAGGAGAGGCCAAGGTGAGAAAGAGACTAACTTTTCACTATAAAGCCTTTGTGCTTCTTAAATCTGCGCCATGTGTAAATATCTTTTCTTAACACAGAAAAGGAGAGCGAGAGAAAGAAGGAAAGACTAGACTAGCTCTGCCACTCACGGGCTGTATAATTTGGAACAAGTCACTTCACACAATCCTTTGGATTTAGTTTGCTTTACTATAAAATGAGGGGTTAATTTGTCAAAAGCCATAAAAGGTATAACACCGAGAGTGAACTCTTAACATAAACCATGGACTTTGGATCATATTGATGTGTGTGTTGGTACATCAACTGTAACAAATGTACCACTCTGGCGTGGGATGTGGAGAGTCGGGGAGGCTGTCTGGGGACAGGGGGTACATGGGAACCCTCTATACTTTCCACTCAATCTTCCTGTGACCCTAAAACTGCTCTTAAAAAATAAAGTCTATTTTTAAAAAAAGGAGGGGTTATCTTAAATTGTTTCTAAAGTTCCTTCCAGTTCTAAGATTTGAATTTACTCTGCAAATCTAATTTAAAATTCAGAAAGAGGAGTCAAACGGCCAATCTGACAGTCACTGTAATTAGAAATTCATTAAGATTAGATGGGGAAAAAGACTTGGCTAATTAAAGTCAAGATTCCCTGAATCTGGAAACAGAGAGATAAAATGGAAATGAGAATGTAGAAAATAAACTAATTAAGTATCTTCCAGTCTTTCCCATGCTAACATTGCTTCTGCTTTTAGGCAAGTGTTGTGAAGAATACTAAAGGGGAACATTTTCTCCCCATTTCAGAATTTGGCCAGTCCCCTTAAGAGCAAGAAAATGTCCAAATAAAAAAGAATTTCAGGCTGGCGCAGTGGCTCACACCTGTAATCTAGCACTCTGAGAGGCTGAGGTGGGAGGATCACTTGAGCTCAGGAGTTCCAGACCAGCCTGAGCAAGAGGAAAACCCTGTCTCTGCTAAAAATAGAAAAAATTAGCCTATAGTGGCACATGCCTATAGTCCCAGCTACTTGGGAGCCTGAGGCAGGAGGCTTGCTTGAGCCTGGAAGTATGAGGTTGCAGTGAGCTACGATGACGCCACTGCAGTCTAGTGGGGCGACAGAGGAAGACTCTGTCTCAAAAAACAAACAAAAAAAGAATTGCACTTGTCTTGCCCTGTCCTACCCAGAACTGATCTCTGTATAATCTAGGCCTCTGTTCACCTCTCTAGACAAAGAAACACCTTATTAATCCCTCTCATACGAGGGAGGACAAAAGAATTTACACATTCTAGGGATTGGGCCCCAGGCAGAGTCAGAGGGGAGAGAAGGGGGCCTCTGGACTCACAGCCATCTCAGCTGCATATTCCCTTTTTGATTTAGATAATTTACCAGGTATAGGATACATATCTAATACATAGAAATGAGAATTATTTATGCAGATGAAGAAAAAGTGGCTATGTCAAGTTTTCAATTCAATTCAACTCTACCTACATATACACCTGTATTTGGAGGACTTTCCCCCTGGCCCACCAGAGCTATCAATAAGCACCTGCTCTACTCCCTGCTGGCATGAGGGATACGGGTGTAAGAGGCCTTCCCTTGTCATAGTTCCCACCATAAAATTTTCCTTCATAGAGTTGAGGGTTTACTCCTTTAAATACCAAAATGTATTTATATTTTAATGCTTTCAGAAGGAAATATTTCTAATATGCAATCCCTCCTTTTTAAACAAAGTATACTGAATATACCTGCCCCAACATACTTCGCTTTTCAAATTAGGATGCCCTTTTTGGGTAGTTTTTCTGTGTCCTTTCTTGTTCCTCTCCACTGGCATTCTCTTGTAATGGTGCCTTAGTCTAACTTCTAATTTGTTACTTCTAACTCTGCTATGGTTTTAAAAATCAGATAACTATTAATAGTTTGATCGGGGTGGTGTATAAGATAAAGATGACACTGGCTGCTCCACCCGGTAGGCAGTAGGGATAATGAATGTGACACAGGATGTCAAATTGGAAATGTCAAGTGAGGTGCCAAGATAAAATAGACCCAAAACTCCAAAGTAAGACACCAGACTAAGATGACAACTGGCTGGAGACTATAAAAACTCCTCTTCTAGAAAGAGTAGAGAGAAGGATCAAAGTGTGGAGATTAGGCTGACCAAGAACGAGACTCTGTCTCTACAAAAAATTTAAAAATCAGCCAGGGGTGGTGGTACGCACCTATAGTCCCAGCTGCTTGGGAGGCCCAGGAGGGAGGATTGCTTGAGCCCAGGAGTTTGAGGTTACAGTGAGCTATGATCAAGCCACTGTACTCTAGCCTGGGCAACAGATTAAGACTCTGTCTCTTAAAAACATTATGCTAAGTGAAAGAAGCCAATCACAGAAGACCACATATTGTTTGACTATATTTGTATGAAATGTCCAGAACAGGCAAATCTATAGAGATGGAAAATAGATTAGTTGCCTAAACATTTGTACCCCCATAATATTCTGAAATTAAAAAAAAAAGAAAAAGAAAATAGATTAGTGGTTGCCTAGGGCTGGGGGAAGGGTGGAGAGAATGGAGAATGATAGCTAATAGATATGAAGTTTCTTTTAGGGTAGACAAAAATATTCTACACTTAGATTATAATGATGGTTATACAATCCTACGAATATACTAAAAAATACTGAACTGTACACTTTAAATGGGTGAACTGTATGCCATATGAATTTTATCTCAATACATCTGTTAACAAGAAGAAAAAGAGAGAGAGCAAAAACAGCTGGAAATGTTCCCAAATGCTTCTCTTAGTTTAAATACTCTTGTTACCCAGTGAGCTTCTGGATCAATTCACCCATCCCAGATATTTTCCTTATTTCCTGCCTTTGAGCTGTACTCTATAATTTAGCATTAGCAGAAAGCTAATAAAGACAACACATCCTTTGTTGCTAAATTTCACAGTGTTTACCATTTTCCTCCAACATACACATTTCCGTTTCCCAACTGCAGCTGGGCTGCCAAAGCCTCGTGGAGGGTAATTACCCTTCTCCTACATCCCTCCTGGTTCCACGACAGCCAGAATCCTTGGTGCACGATCAGCGGCTACAGCAAACTGACGTTTTGCTTGCCTCTCCAGAAGGTCTTAAATTCACCAAACTGTTCACTGAACTATGAGGAGTTTCTCCTCTACTTTTGGGGGGCAAGAATAGGAGAAATGGCAGGATTCACTATTTCCAGATCTCTGTCTCTATTTTTCAATGGATATCTCCCCTAACAGAAAGAAATTCTCTGTTTTGTGCTTTTTTCCCCCTCTAAAGGAAGTTTATTGACTTCCAAGGAATCCTATGATAGTTTTGTACCAAAGTTTAGTCACAACTGGTCCCACCCCTGCCATGACAGTACTTTCAAATCTTTCCAACATTCCACACCCAACCATTTAACAGTTTCTCATCCTGCCGTTCGTTAGATGGGACATGATCTTTCTGATAGTTACTGGGGCACTGTTCTCTAAAGAACATTTGCTTTCTAGACTGCTCTTTGTCGTTTCTTATCTTTCCATAATCTGAACAGTTCTTGCCTACAAATATTCAGAACAGGATACAAGACCCATCTTTTCAGGAGTCTATAAATGAGGCATTAAACAATAAAAACAGCATGATATTCATACAGCTATCATGTCATATTTTATATGTGAGCAATTTAGGTTCATATTCGTGTGTCACGTCAACCTCGTAAAGGGTATACTTCAGTTTGTTAAAATAGTGAAATTAAGGCCGGGCGTGGTGGCTCACACCTATAATCCTAGCACTCTGGGA
Organism: Eulemur rufifrons; assembly: GCF_041146395.1. NCBI lineage: Eukaryota > Metazoa > Chordata > Mammalia > Primates > Lemuridae > Eulemur > Eulemur rufifrons. The sequence goes on along the minus strand of NC_091005.1, from coordinate 12,261,659 downwards.
GGCTGAGGCGGGTGGATAGTTTGAGCTCAGGAATTCGAGACCAGCCTGAGCAAGAGCGAGACCCCGTCTCTACTAAAAAAAAAAAAAAAAAAAAGGAAAGCTGTTTACTAACATAAATATTTTCAATAGTAAAATATTATCATAAATTTATTGAAATAAACTTTAAATAAGAATATGTAGCCCAACTTCCTCTGGCCCTAACATAATGAATTTTATTTTTTTCTAATAATATATATCACATATATTTATAAGATTGTAATCATAGAGAACATACAATTTACATTCTTATGTTTCATTTTCATTATATATATTTAGGTGGTCATTTGCTGGATTCATTTATTGGGATTTCTTTATGATGGTGATTACTATCAAAAGTTAAAAAGTAGATTCAATATTATCTTATACTTTTAGGAAGCCTACAGTACTGAAAATGCTTCTGTCAGTTTCTTCAAAAGACATGCTTCATCAGTGCTATGTGCCAGCTGGACAATCTAAACTGTGTCAACATTCAGAGTAAATGATGAAATGAATAGAGTTTCAAAATGTTATCTCTTTTTTCACTTAAAAAGGTCAGCTTATAGTTTCCAGTTTTCAAAGTGAAAAGATTTTGACAGTATGGAGCTTAAGATTAGTCATTGCAAGTCTTGAAATACCAGTCAAAAGGCAAAATTATCTTAAAAGACTAAGTACAAATATTAGCTAAAAACATTAGTGACTCGAATTACCAACCTTAAACACATCCTCAATACATCTACTAAGTTCTTCCTCTGTCACCAAAATTGTCCCTGGTGCCATGTCACTCTCTGGAATCTCTAGAGAAGAACAAATAAAATTACTCATATTTAGCACCTCATTGAGTAAAAGAGACCAAGACTAAGGAAGAAAGTTTTACTAGAAAGATGGTTTAGTAAGTAACAGCTAAGATCAGAAAACCAACATGGTTACCATCACACAATATATCATCATATACAATATTTCATGGAATCTATGATGCCACTGATTATAAACATGCATCGTTATTTTATGTATCACTAAGAAAGAAAAACACCATTGCCAATTAACCTATGACACATCATCACTTAGAATTCTAATTTTAAATTTATTGAATGAAAAACTGGGGATGAGATGAAATGAAAATGGCAGAGAGTTGATGGTTATGTCTAGGTGATAGGTACACAGGAGTTCATTATACAGTCTCAGTAGGCAAGTGTTTGAAAAAGTCCCTTTAAAAAGTTTTAAAATAAAGTTTTTTTTAAAGTATTAAAAGTATTCTTTATGCGTATTTAGACATATAGTTTTTTATTGATTGATTGAGACGGAGTCTCACTCTGTCACCCCAGCTGGAGGGCAGTGGCATCATGATAGCTCACTGCAACCTCAAACTCCTGGGCTTAAACAATGCTCCTGCCTCAGCCTCCCAGGTATCTGGAACTAGAGGTGCGTACCCACTATGCCCGGCTAAGTTTTCTATTTTTAGTAGAGACACGGTTTCACTCTTGCTCAGGCTGGTCTTGAACTCCTGAGCTCAAGCTATCCTCCCGCCTTCGCTTCCCAGAGTGCTAGGATTACAGGCACAAGCCACCGTGCCCGGCTTATTAGACATATAGTTTTATTATGTATCATTCTTTATATAAGCTAAATAATTGGGAGAAATGAGATAAAGAATTCTTAAAACTTCACATTAAGTGTCCAGCTTTTCTAAAACATTTCAACATCATTATTGATATTCATATTTTTCCATATGTATTTTCTACTGTGCCACCAAGAACCCAAGAGATGCAACATTTCTTAAGAGTCCTCCATTCTACTATTGTTGTCAAAATTTTCTTCCAAGTCACTGACATTCACTTTACAAGTTCTGTTGTTCATTTGTAGGCACAGACAACTTCATGATTGCTACCTGGCCAAAAGTGATTGTGAAATGCATCTTGACACCAGAATTGTTAAAATGTGAAAAAGATTTCCAAGATGAAAGTTTTTTTATGTGCTAAAAATGTGCATCATCAAATTGATAAAATATAGTACTTCATAACTGATAAATGTGATAACAATATGAAAAACAAAATAATAAAGTTTATTCTTTATGTTGTTTTTCCAGTGACAATGATGGGACTATGTAAGATCAGTCACATTCCTACCTGGTCCTTTTTGTTACTAACAGGCTGTATGTGCAAAATATGTAGCTTGTGTTGCAAATGTAATCTGACCCATGAAGAATGCCTGGCAAATAGATGTTCAATAAAGGAGTGAACAAGGTCCAAGACAAACATAATTGACCCATAACTGGACTAAATCAAGGCCTCTCAAGCACAGCGCTCTAGACCAGTGTTTAAACTTAAATGTGCATTCGAATCACCCAGAGGGCCTGTTAAAACACAGAGCACTGGGCCCCACCCCAGAGTTCCTGATTCAGTGGGTCTGCGGTGGAGCCCAAGAGTTTGCATTTCTAATAAATTCTCAAGTGATGGAGATGCTGCTAGTCCTGGGACTACACTTTGAGAACCATTGCTCCAGACAAAAGGAAATACCTAATCAGTTATAAACAAGAAAATAAATAGATTGGTAATGAAGTACAGTCTTTGTTTTGAGGGGGGGCGTCTCACTATGTTGCCCAGGCTAGTCTTGAACTCCTAGGGTTCAAGTGATCCTACTGCTTCAGCTTCCAAAGTAGCTGAGATTACAGGCATACACCACCATGCCCAGTTAGTATAGTCTTAATAGAGGAAATCAGACATATAAGAATTGCTAGACTTGGCTGGGCACAGTGGCACATGTCTGTAATCCCAGCACTTTGGAAGGCTGAGGCGGGAGGATCACTTAAGCAGAAGTTTGGAGCTGTAGTGAGTTATGATCACACCACTGCACTTGGGTGACAGAGAGACTCTGTCTCAAAAAAAAAAAAAAAAAAGAATTGCTAGACTCTTAACACTGAAGGCCAACAGAAATAATACTTCATGTTTTGAAGAATATACTGATTCTAGGCTAGATTTCCATCAAATATGTAAGGAATTTTAATCATTTACTCAAATATCATGCTTATCATGTCTGAATAATCACAAATTTCACTTTACCAAGGTTCAAACTGGTGAAGTTTTACCACACACAAGAGCTAGACTTTCTCCATCTCCACCCACCTTACCCATCCCACCCTATACACACCTAAGAAAAATTTATACTACAAATGACTTCTATTCAAAGTCTATACAGAACTAAATTTGGTTTAACCATAATATAAATTTTATTTCTTCCTTTTTAATCTTACAAAATTACTATCTAGAAAGGTTTTCTTACTCACTAAAAATATTGAAATGATAGTCTGTATCCCAGTATTAAATTCAATGAAGCATGAAAACATTCTGAGGGAAGTAGTAAACATGTCAGTCTTTTAAGAAATTAAAACCCAGCTAAACCCGCTGTCCAAATCTGGGAAAATCTGAGCATCGAAATGAATGACAGGAATATTTGGGAACATACTGAATAAAAATATAATATATACTGATGCTGGTTTTTTAAAAGGGATCAGGCAGGGAGAAAGAAAAGGTCTTCTTTACAGAGAATACCAACTAACCAATTAGAAAGAATAAAAGAAACAGAAAGACACCATCTTTAGGCAGGAACCGTATGGATACTAAACCACAGTACGAAAGACTATTGGGAAACAGGATATTCACACAGTCTCAGACTATCATCCTACAGATTACTTATTAATTTACTTTAATTAATTAATAATTAAGGAGGGAAGGTATTTTCAAAATGAAAAAGTCTGGCAGCTACTACCTTAATCAAATGGTCAAATTTAACATCACTAATAATGAGATTAATTGATAACATGTGCCCCCTGCTGTGATGCCCTGAAGAAAAAAAATATCATGTGTATAGTATTCCTTCCGAAATGTTTAACCTGGATCTAATCATGTGGAAACAATTAAACAAATACAAACTGAGGAACATTCTACAACCTGGGCTCTTCACAAAGGTCCTTGTAAAAGACAAACAAAAGACTAGGGAACTGTTCTACATTAAAGGAGACTAAAAAGACATACCAAGAAAAATGCAATGCATGGTTCTTGATTGGATTCCAGATTTTAAAAAGAAATAGTTATAAAAGAAATTATTGAAACAAGTATAAAAATTTGAATAAAATTTATATATTAGATGACAGTATACTATATCATTATTAAATTTCCCGAGTGTGATAATTAGGTTGTGGTTATGTAGGAGACTGACAGCTTTCTTTGGAAATGCATGCTGAAGTATTTAGGCATGAAGTGTCACGATGTCTGCAACTAACTCTCAAATGCTTAAGAAAAAATACGTTTGGGCGGGGCATCATAGTTCATGCCTGCAATCCCAGCACTTTGGGAAGTTGAGGCAGGAGGATCGCTTGAGGCCAGGAGTTTGAGAGCAGCCTGAGCAACATGGTGAGACTCCATCTCTACCAAAAACAGAAGAAATTAGCCAAGTATAGTGGTGTGTGCCTGTAGTTCCAGCTATTCAGGAGGCTTAGGTGGGAGGATCACTCGAGCCCAGGAGTTTGAGGTTCCAGTGAGGTATAATGATGCCACTGCACTCTAGCCAGGGCAACAAAGTGAGACCCTGTCTCAAAAAAAAAAAAGAGAAGAAAAAATATGTTTATGTGTGTAGAAAGAGAGAAGGATAAAACTCATGTGACCAAAATGTGAACAGTTGGTCAATCTATGTGGAATGTATATGGGTAATTCAATGTACTCTCCTGTGAACTTCTCAAAATAAAGATTTGGCGGAAAAAAGGAAAACTAAAGACATTGAAATGTCACAGATTTAAATTATGTAAATCAAAATACTGAAGAAGGTCCTTTAGAGGAACACCCAACCACCAGACTGCCCCCTTTACCTGCTGTACTCAAACATCGATGGAAAGGAGTCAGCACTGGCTGAAGCAAATACTTTGCTGCCAATTGTGGGCGTTCTCTTGACATAGTTAAAAAGGTGGTGGTGGCAACTCTCTGAAACTGACGTGCTGTCAATTTATCTTGAAAGTGAAATAAATCCAGAATCTACAAGAAAAACTACATGACGTAAATACCATGCTCTTTGCAAGGAACGTGACATTAGCTAAAAAGGAAAAGCATTAATGTTTTTAAGCCAAGAAATAAACTCACTGCAATAACACTGATTCGACAGAATTGTTTTATAAATTTAACAACCCTGTATCAAAGGGTAGGAGAGCTAAAGAGGTGGTATTTTTATTAAATAATTTTATCAGATTTATAAAATACATGCTCATGATAGATAATTGGAAAACAAAGGTTTAAGAAGAAAACTAAAATCTTCCCAAATCACTATAAACATTTTTGGTGTATTTTTTCTAATATATATATTTTCTGTATAAGTCTTTTTTCTTTTTTAATTAAGACGATGCAATTCTCAGTTTTGTGTATTGTTGAAGCTTTCTCATTTGGCTATAAATTCCTAAAAAAATATTATATTCAACCTGTAAAAATTTATTAAATTATTCCCTAATTTCCAGACATTCAGTTCCCCCCCCTCCCAAATTTTGCTATTAGAAATGATACTGCCAAATGAAATTACTGGCTCAAGGCATATAAATATAAATATACTTAGGATCTGAGGAGTCTGCTATGCCTGAAATATCTAAGACAAGAGGCTACTTTATTCTCAAAAATAAACATTTATCCTCAGTGCTTGTGAGTGGGCAACCCCAGTATTATTACAGCAACTAGTAGAAGAGTTCATTTCTGATTGCTGACTTAAAAGTGAATCTTGCACTTTTTGCAGACAAGAAAATCTTCTGCCTAAAAACAGTATATGACCTTGGACACTGCCAAAGCTTCAGCAAGCCTGAAACCTGTGACTTAATTTTATCATTTCGTTAAGTACAGAAATTATACTTAACATGATGAGTATATAATACTCATTAATGCAAGTGATAAATATATTTAGCATTTTTCAGTATAAGATCTTTGCATTGTGATATTTGTTCCCATCCATTCTTCAGACTGTACTCCAAGAGATATATCTTACATCTAAATTGATAGGGAGTAATGATTAAAAAAAACTCCTTCCACATTTTTCATCTATCAGATTAGTAAAAATCAAAAAGTTTTGTAATAGACTGTGTAGGCAAAAGTGTGGGAAAACAGGTACATAAACCATATCAATCAAAAATGTAAATGCATGTCCCCCTTGAACCAGTAATTTCAACTTAAGGAATCTTTCCTATCACAATATTTGCACATGTGCACAAATATTTATGGATATTAACTGTAGTATAATTTGTAACAGCAAAAAAAATGAAAACAACTGAAATGTCCATCAACAGCAGGCTGATTAAATTGTGGTACTTATTAATATGATGAAATACTATGTACCCATGAAGATGAATGAGTAACCCTACATGAAATGGCTCTGTATGAAGTGATCTCCAAGGTACATAGTTAAGTGAAAAAAGCAAAATGAAAAACAGTGTGTGCAGTGTTTTATCATTTGGATAAAAATTAGCATATATACACATATACATTCACATATACACATATACACATATAATAGCATATGCATAATGCAAGAATATCTCTGGAAAATAAACAAAACATTGATACCAGCGACTGCCTGTGAGGGCCCAGAGAACAGGGATAGGAGGGAGACTTACTTTTCAGTTTACTCTTTTGTGCTTTTTAAATGGTGTGCCATGTTAATGTACCTTGCTTATTTTACTTTATTTTATTTTATTTTTTTTAGAGACAGGTCTCGCTGTGTTGCGCAGGCTGGAGTGCAGTGGTGCAATCATAGCTCACTGCAACCTTGTACTCCTGGCCTCAAGCGATTCTCTTGCCTCAGCCTCCCGAGTAGCTGGAACTACAGGTGCACACCACCACATCCAGCTAATTTTCTACTTTGTTTATTTAATACCTACTTTAAAAAACTAATTAAAAAACACACAGAGAGAAAAGACAATGAACAAGATGAAACTTTAGTTTCATATTCTATCTCTGAGAGCAAGCAGGGCTACTCATTTAATAAGGGTGAGGCATTTCTAAAATGTTAGGTCAGTCTCTTCCACAGGATTTTATTCACTTATTAAGAACGTTCCTCACTGAACAACAAACAACATTATACTGCTTTTACCTCAATATTAGAGGAACATTAAAAGTCCTCTTTCAGTAAATAAGCAGATAATCATCAAATGGTCAAAAGAAACAAACAATTTACCTGGGGGCAGATGTCCCTGTAGTAACTTTCTGGTGAGAGAGACTGTTGGGGACAAGAGGCCAAAATTTTTGCGATCTGGTCACACTTCTTCCAGTCAGCAGCCGTCGCCTCAGCATCACGCCCGCCAGCTGCCCCGGCTGGCACAATGGAGAGAGATTCAGAAAGTCACAGCAGTTCCCCATAGATAAATCTGCCTTAAAATTTAGGGTCAAGAATGTTTCTTTTCTCTATTTAAAATAGTTTATTTTTTCTATAAGACAATCTACCCCTCCATACTTTCCTTTTGATGCTGGTTTTTAGGAAGTTCAGAGAAAAACTAGCATTTAGTCATTGTAATGATGTTATTCATATGACTTCAATACTAGCTTCTCAGTGTTTATTATTATTACTATTATTATTCTGTCTCCTTATATGTATCATTTCTTTTTTTTTTTTTTTTTATTGTTTATTTTTTTTTTTGAGACAGAGTCTTGCTCTGTTGCCTGGGCTAGAGTGCCGTGGCATCAGCCTAGCTCACAGCAACCTCAAAGTCCTGGGCTCAAGCGTCCTCCTGCCTCAGCCTTAGAGAAGCTGGGACTAAAGGCATGTGCCACCATGCCCAGCTAATTTTTTCTATGTATTTTTTAGTTGTCCGGCTAATTTCTTTTTATTTTTAGTAGAGACGGGGGGTGGGGGGGTCTCACTCTTGCTCAGGCTGGTCTTGAACTCCTGACGTTGACAGATCCTCCCACATCGGCCTCCCAGAGTGCTAAGATTACAGGCGTGAGCCACCGCGCCCGGCCTGGTTCTAATTTTCTTATAACAGCTCTCTAATCTGCTGGATTGGGTGAAGTCTTTTTGTCTTTCTTCTTTGGAAAAGGAAGATGCAAAGCCCAATTTGTATGTGACAGCTTCTCACAGATAACTGATAATTTCTCATTTCACTGGTCCCAGAAGCCACTGCAGGCAGAACTGCGGGGAGGCCACCCACGTTGCAGCCACTCTGGACCAAATCTGCCAACATCTACCAACCACACTGACAGGACCAAGGTACATCAACTATGCCAGAAATGAAGTCAAGATTGATTCTTCTCTCTCCATTCCTCTTTCCCACATATCTAGACCTTCATTAGGTTTTCGCAACTCTCCCCCTTAAATATCTTTCAAGTCCATTCATTTCTCTCCATTCCGCAGCTATCGCACTGATCCACGCCATTGCGATCCCAGACAATTGCTTCCTAACTGATCTCCCTGCTTCTGCTCATACTCAACCCGGTCTTCATAATATATCCAGATAGATATTTCTAAAATTTGCTTTGATCAAGTCTCTCTCCTTCTTAAAGCCTTTCATTGGGTTCTCATTTCCCTGAGAGTAAAGTTCGAAATCCTGAAATGGGCCCACATGGCCTCCCTGATGTGGCCCCTGCCCATTCCTCCCCTCAGCACACACCGCTCCCCCTCCACTCCACCCTCACTGCTCTACTCTGCAGAAATGTCCTCAGAAGCACTAAGCTCACTCCTACTGCAGCTCCTCACACGTGCTACTCCCCCTGCCTGGAATCGTCTTCCCTCACTCTTCAGCTGGCAAACTGCAACTTAGCCTTTAGGGCTCAGTTTCAATGTCATTTTCATCAAAAACTTCGTGGTAAGTTGTTACAGCAGCAAGAGGAAACTAACAGTCATGGGATATGGGACATAAGGGACTGACCACTGAAGAAAAGCAAAGGGGTCACCGGGATAAAGGTGAAGGGGACCCTAGGATGACAGCTGCGTAGAAGGTAACTAGTGTAGACTAGAGCAGTTCAGAAGACCCAGAGAGAAATGTCTCCAAAAAGATAAAGCTGATAGAATATCTGATGTATCTGAATGTGTTAAAAGGAGATTTAAACAAAAGAGGAAGAGTTTGAGAATAGATTAGTGATAAGTACATAGAAAACTAAGCACACAAACTAAAAAAGATTAACTCCAAGAAGTACAAAAGATGGTGTGAAAAAAGAAAAGTAATCATAGTATGCTACATAGCTCAGTTGTAAATAATAATTGAATAGTTAAACTAATATAAACAGTGTATATTGATCTAACTAAAGTTAAGATACAGCTATATTAAGAGCATGGGAGGATGAGAAGTATGCGAGGGGGAATGATGGCGGGGTTGTGAAAAAGAACGAAATCCTCTTCCACACACAGTGAAAATTAATATATGATGCTTAAAACTGAAAAATTAAGAAGTTGCTGTATATTATAGCTACAAACATAAAGGTAAATATAATATCATTCTTGCTTGATGTCTGTTAAAAGGATATATAAACTAAAAGAAAAATATATATAGTATCAGAAGAAACCTGCTAAGAGAGTTGAAAGTGCTCGCTTCTGGAAATGGGAAATGGATTGGAATGCTGCCAAGGACTGCTATTTTTCACTAGAAGCTTTGTAGAGCTATTTGACTCTTTAAACTATGTGCATGTCTAATTTTGTTTTAAAAATCAAACAAAAAACATAAATTAAAAACTACCTCGGCCGGGCGCAGTGGCTCACGCCTGTAATCCTAGCACTCTGGGAGGCCGAGGTGGGTGGATCGCTCGAGGTCAGGAGTTCAAGACCAGCCTGAGCAAGAGCGAGACCCCGTCTCTACTAAAAATAGAAAGAAATTATCTGGCCAACTAAAATATATATAGAAAAAAAAAATTAGCTGGGCATGGTGGCACATGCCTGTAGTCCCAGCTACTCAGGAGGCTGAGGCAGGAGAATTGCTTAAGCCCAGGAGTTTGAGGTTGCTGTGAGCTAGGCTGACGCCAAGGCACTCACTCTAGCCCGGGCAACAAAGCAAGACTCTCTGTCTCAAAAAAAAAAAAAACCAAAACAAAAAATACCTCCATGCTTAGCATGATAATTAATCTTTTTCTGTTAATACGGATATTATTAATAATTGGGGAAATGACTCTGAAGCTTTATCCCAAAGCTTGCGTCTCAAAGGTATCTCCAGCTTCAAGAAAACTATTTTATATTTCACATTTTCTTTAGGGTTTTTACTTGAACTTTCTGTGCGATGTTTTCCTCTGATAGTATAAATTATTTGAAATGCCTTACAATATCGCTCAACAAGATGAGCAATGTATCACAACTATTTTAGAAAAATAGCAAGAGAATGAGTTTCTTTGGAAAGGAAGCTCCTTGCGGGCCTGGAAGATTAACCTCCTCAATCGCTGCAAAGACATAGTTTAGTTTAGTTTAAGTCAGGTAGATACTAAAGACCAATAATTCATCTCAGAGTCTGACTCAAAGGAAAACAGATACCAAAGTAACAGAAAAGTCTTATTTCTTACCTCCTGCTCCTTCCAAAATACCCCGGACCACTGCCTGAACACCATTGGGTCTCATTAACCTTTCAGAGAGCAGCTGCCCGCACAGACGCCGAAGCCACGCTGGGGACCGACACTTGACCTGTGTCTTCCCATCCGTGCAGGACTGAAAAAAGGAAGAAGAAGGTGTGAATTCTGAATGTCAATGAAATACATATGATACATAGATGTTATTTTAACTACTGAGTCATACTGACAACTAACAGTGTGCTATTCAGATTCCAAAAGAGCAACATTTTTTCCAAAAAAAAAAAAAAACCTCCTTTACAACATGTTCCTTAGCATTACTTTTAAGAAAGTAGAAATACATTGAAGAATCAATGAAGTTTCAAACTCAGACCATCCTGAGCAAGAGCGAGACCCTGTCTCTACAAAAAATAGAAAAAATTAGCCAAGCGTAGTGGTGCACGCCTGCAGTTCCAGCTAGTCGGAAGGTTGAGGCAGGAGAATTGCTTGAGTCTAGAAGTTTGAGGTTGCAGTGAACTGTGATGATGCCCCTACATTTTAGCTGGGGCAACAAAGTGAGACTTTGTCTCAAAAAAACAAAACAAAAAACAAAAAAAAGAAAGAAAGAAAGAGACAAACACATCAGTGAATAAAATGTAGATCTTGAGAACACAGACTTAATGCAAACAATTTCTGAATGCAGCCCTGCCAATAAAATCCAGCTTCCAAAGAAGATTCTTACGAATGGGCAATTCACAATAATGAGGGAGCCCTCCAGTCCTTGCCTCTGTGAGTCAGATGCCTTCAAGGGCTCCTATTTGAAAGATCTGTGGAGCCACCACGAACAAAACAGACTCGTGGTTCCTTATTTTGGGCTAGAACATTGACCATGCTGCTGTCAACGACTGTACTTAACTACATAAGCACCAAAATTAGCGACAGAAATATTTAATCCTAACTTGCCCGTAGTCTTTCTCTCTTTCACTTGCGGATTAATAATTACCATTTATTGAGGGGGTTATCATGTGCCAGGCACTGTGCTAAGTACCTCCCACATAATCTCAAAAGGGACTGACAAGGGGCACTGTTATTATCCCCATTTTATATATAAGGAACCTGAGGAATGGAAAGGTTTACAGACTCCTACGTCTGCATCCTGGGCTTAAGTCCTGCTGTGCTGAACCCTAGGGACTCTGATTTTCACCAACCTCTTAGAATACATTCAGTTTAATCTGGCAAACTGTGGACTCATTCACAGAAGCAGAATATGAGGCCAGAGAGGTCTAATGGAAGGTTCCAGTAAGATTCCAGGAATAAGATGAAAACGACTCAACTAGGAAATGTCTTTGTAGCCAGCTTCAGCTGGTCCTTGTTCCTGAACTACAGCAATTCCTCTGGCTCCCTACTCTTTACACACCTAGATTCATGACTAAAATTTAGGTACTAAAAGCAAATAGACCATTCCATCTAAATCATCAAATTAAATCATTTTAGATAATTATTTTTCAGGAAAAAGAGAAACTATTTTATGACTAGCAGAGTATATACTATTATGTTTTCCAAACAAAGGAGCAAAGAATAGAACGAATAATAGTTCTAATTCTAATTTCTTGACTCTGAATACACACTCTATTCAAAGAATAAGGTGTCCAAATACTTCTGCCAAAAGAACATACTGCCAAACAGCCAAACTTTAGTTTAACAAAATATTCAGTTTCAGAACGCATAGTATATATCATATATAAAATTGCCATAAGCCTTAAAAAAAGTGATCACAATATTTCTGGAAGAGGTATCCATTATTCAATTAAAGAAAAGGTCTTTTACATTATCCTAAGCATCAGTGTCACTTAGTTTTATAAATACCATTGAATGATCTAAAAGATGAAATAAGGCTCAACTATTAATAGATCGTTAAATTGGGAACTAAAGCTACCTAATCTTCCAGGAGAAGACGACAGCCCAGGACATGTTATCATTAATGATCCACCCACAAGAGTCCCCGGGCCTGAATACCTGGGGTGGTCCTCCCTGGAGGATAAGTAATTCTCGGACTGCTAAGGGCTGATACACTTGATCCAACATGTCTCTCAAGGCCTCCATGGATAGGGTTCTTTCCTCTTCAGTTAAAACCTAAAAGACATATGCACTTGGCTTTAGTAGAATACAAACCAGGCAGGCAATAGAAGGTAATGTTTTACAACACTGTACAAAGATGCTTGTGAGGGGAGAAAAAGGCAGCCTTGTATCCTCTCTTGATTTCCTTTCACATGGAGGAAGCTGTGCTACCTAATAAAACAGCCCTGGCTCTCTCTCCATCCCTCACTCACTCCACTTCTAGGCAGGTTATGTGACTCATCTTATTGGTGAGCATGGAATAAACTCACTTATTGAACAGTTTTGGCACTCACTGCTCAGCTCGTTCCTCTTCTTTGGGGAGCGAGGACACATTCTGTTCTGCTCTTCCTTGCTGTGTATTTGACAGAGGTCTAGCCCCTGCTAGGGGGCAGAAGGTGCTGCAGTTTTCCAGTGCTCCTTAAACTGGGTGAGTAGTGAGAGTGCCTAATTCCGGAGAGCACTGTTAGGAAGCTCTGCTTCCACCCATAGCTGCACCCTCCAACTTGCCCTTATGAGCAACAGTCGAGCAACATTTCGACTTTTCATCTCTCTCACTCTCTTAATTGTCTTTTAATTCATTCGGAACTTGGGCAACAAAAACGGTGCTATTTGGGAGGCACCCTGGAGCCCCAACAGTGATGTCCCCTGTGGTAATTACTACTCACAGTCCAACAGTCAGGGTCCTGCCCATTATCACTTCACACACTGAGATAAGGGTGCTACTCAGAGCAGCAGTTATTGGTGGCACTTTGTCCAGCTGCTTAACACACGCCCATCATGTTTTCCCTTCTCTCAACTCTCTCCCACTTTCCTACTTGGTTCTTTCTGTGTGTTTCCCTTTTCTTTTCTCTCTCCTGCCTAAGACCCCCGGGGCCCTGCTCAGCCTCAGTAACAGTACTATGACCTGTCAACCCAGATCCCCCTACCTTAGGGAAGTGCAGGCAGCAGGCACTGCTAGAACTGTCAAGACACACAGCCCTATAGGAGAGAGGAGTTGTTCTGCTGCTAAAACGTAAAGGCACTGGGGAGCTCATAATTTCGTGCCACTGCTTGGGTGGTCATGGCTTTCAGGAAATCGTTTATGAACACAGGCAGGAGAGTGAATAGAAAAGGAGAACAAACAGAAAAGGAACAAGTATGAGGGTGACGGAGAAATGAGGGCATTGTGAGACCTGGCTGTGCTGGCTAACGAATCACCCTGCATAGGAGCCATACTTGCCCTTGATGCATTTATGTCCTAACCCCTTCTTCTGGCTAGTTCCTATGCGGATGCCGGTGGTCCTCCTATGCTGGGGGTCAGTGTGGGTTCCTGCTATGTCATACTTGTAAGTCCTATCTCCCCCGTCAGTGTGTAAGTTATTTGAAGAAAAGGACCATGTGTTATGTTTCTGTAACCTCCACAGCAACTTCTGTGGTCCAGGAACCCAAATGCTTACTGAGTGAGAGCAAAAAACAGGCATATGACACCTAACACCTAAAAATAACAACGCACACTGAGTTATGCAGTGTGCCCAGTACTCTACATACATTATCCCACTTTAATCCTCCCAAGAACTTAATGAAGGAGATATGGATGGTTTGATACTAATATTAGTGGTAATTAATTTTTGATAAGCACTACTAGGGATTAGGTTAGATACCGTATACACATTATCCTTAATCCTCCACAACCACCTCCCAAGGCAGGTATTAATGTACACATTTTACGAAAGAAAAAACAGAGGCTCAAAGAAAGAGCCTACAATAGCTGTTCTACAAAATGATAAGGAACAGGTGAAATGGACTCTCCAGGTGTGCAGAGGAATACCACCCAACAAATGAAACCTGCAACCCTCCCAAAAAAAAGATTCATTTACCCATTGGATATACTTTGGCATTCAACAGACATTCTAGATCTTTCAATCAGCCCTTTTCCAAAGAACTAAGAATTGTCTTTTATAACAAGTGTGCACAAATATATACACATACTCACACACACATACACACACAATCTTTTTCTTGTTCAATGTATATGTACCTCTTCTGCAGGTGTTAGTGCTTTTCTTTTGGTTGGGCAGAATCCCAGTTGGCACAGACCTGCTGCGATGTCCCCGAAATGGCGGCAGAAAATCAAGCTCCCCAGAGACGCGTGCTGAGCAACATTCAGAAGGACCCTGCAGCTGGTGTACAGTCTCCGAGTTGCATCAGGGGCAGCACTGAGACAGACCACATCTTGAACAACGGCACCGAACTCAGTCCTGAATCTCAAAGGGACTCCAACACCAGGCATGAGATAGGGACAGACACCCAAGGTGACTACAAACTGCAAAACAGACTGGACAGTCTTCTGCTGTGAGATGCTAAGTGCATCAGGGCTCAGGGCAGGAGCAACTTCTGGAGTCCTGGGGTTGGGTTTACCTGGATTGAAATCAGCTGCAAGGCGGATCATGGTTTCCTTCAAGCACAGTAGCAACAACAAGGTTTGAGAAGTAAAATTCCAAGTGACATCCTCAGAGTTTTGTGTCCACTCTGCCTCACTGGCAATTTCATCTCTTAGAAGTTTCAATTTCTTCCACTGAGGATCCTTCAGAAACTTGTCCTCCAAAGCAGACAGGTTAGATTTTAAAGTAGCCAACAAGACATCGTGTTTTGGGATCTGTAGTGAACTTGAGCCTGATCCTTTTAAAGGAAAAAAAGGAGATTACACACATGGAACACAAACTGTACTTCCCTCTGAGTGGAATGCCTTGCCCACTCAGTTCATCCCCGGAGGCCTGGCTCAGCTGTCACTGGCTCTGGAAAGCCTCCCTCAGTTGTGCCAACACAGCCCAGGCAGAATTCAAGACCACATTTCCTGCTTTCCCATAGTGCTTTGGATGTAATTGGAAGAGTGTCCTCACATGTTACAGTTTATCTAGTCTGTTTCTATTCCCCACACATTTTGAGAGCAGAGACTCCCAAAATATGTATTTTCAACAGATACCTATTTTCCTACAGAGTATGTTCTCTGATCACAATGGCATTAAAACAGCATTTACAACAAAATATCCAAAAAGCCTCAAATGTTTAGAAATTAAACAGCATACTTCTAAATAATCTACAAATCAAAAAAGAAACTGCAAGAGGAACAGAAAGGATTTCAAACTAAATGCTAATGAAAAACATCAAAATTTATGAGATACAACTAAAGCAGTGCTTAGAGAGAAATTTATAGCTGTAAAACTTACATTTGAAAAGAAGAAAAGTTTAAAGCATAACTAGGGAAATTTATGAACATTATGCTAAAAATTCAACAATGTAGATGAAATGAAAAAATTCCTTAAAAAATACAACTTACCAAAACTGTCATAAGGCAGAATAGAATATCTAAATAGCCCTATATCTATTAGAGAAATTAAATTTGTTATCTAACTATCTTCCAAGAAATAAAACTTCAGGCCTAGATGGTTTCACTAGTAAACGATTTAAGGAGAAATAACATCAATGTTACACAAACTCTTTCAGAAAATAAAGAACAAGGAAATGCTTCTCTATTTTAAGAAGTCAACCAAACACTGATATCAAAACCTACCCCTAAAAAAAAATCACAAAAAAGAAAATTACTTCTTAATATCCCTCATGAACCTAAACTTAAAAATCCTTAACAGTATAGATGGCAAATAATCATATGAAAAGAGGCCCAATATCATATGTCATTAGGGAATTGCAAATTAAAACAACAATGAGGACAGGCGTGGTGGCTCACGCCTGTAATCCTAGCACTCTGGGAGGCCAAGGCAGGAGGATCACTTGAGCTCAGCAGTTTGAGGCCAGCCTGAGCAAGAGTGAGACCCCATCTCTACTAAAAATAGAAAAAAATAGCCAGCATGATGGTGCACACCTGTAGTCCCAGCTATCAGGAGGTTGAGGCAGGAGGATTGCTTGAGCCCAGGAGTTTCAGGTTGCTGTGAACTAGGCTGATGCCAGTATACTCTAGCCCGGGAAACAGAGCGAGACTCTGTCTCAAAAAAAAAAAAAAAGAGAGATACCACTACACGCCTATTAGGATAGCCAAAATCCAGGACACCAGGACACTGACAACACTATATGCTGGCAAGGACATGGAGCAACAGGAACTCTCATTCACTGTTGGTAGGAATGCAGAATGATACAGCCACTTTGGAAGACAGTCTGGCAGTTTCTTAAAAAGCTAAACATATGATCCAGCAATTGTACTCCTAGGTATTTATCCAAATGAGTTGAAAACTTATGGCCACACAAAAAAACTGCATATGTATGTTTATAGCAGCTTTATTCATAATCGCCAAAAACTGGAAGCAATCAAGATGTCCTTCAAAAGGTGAATAAATTTTTAAAAAAGAAAACATAGTGAATGGATAAACTGTGCTACATCCAGATAACAGAATATTATTCAGTGATAAAAAGAAATGAACTATCAAGCCACAAAAAGACGTGGAGGAATCTTTTTTTCTATTTTTAGTAGAGATACGGTCTCACTCTTGCTCAGGATGGTCTCAAACTTCTGAGCTCAAGCAATCCTCCTGCCTCAGCCTCAAAGAGTGCTACAATTACAGGCCTGATCCACTGCGCCCGGCCGACAAAGATTTTTTTATAACATAAAAAGCATAAGACATAAGGGAAAAAAATTGGACTTCATCAAAATTTAAAACTTCCCTTCAAAAGGTACAATTCAAGAGCCAGGCATGGTGATGCACACCTATCGTCCCAGCTACTCAGGAGACTAAGGCAGAAGGATCGCTTGAGCCCAGGAATTCAAGTCCAGCCGGGACAACATAGCAAGAGTAGCAAAATCCTGTCTCTAAAGAAAAGAGAGAAAAAAGATACAATCCTAAAAATGAAAAGGCAAGCCACAGATTGGGAGATATATATGACAAACAAATTGATTCAGAATATACGAAGAATGCTGGCCAGGCACAGTGGCTTACGCCTGTAATCCTAGCACTCTGGGAGGCCAAGGTGGGAGGATTGCTTGAGCTCAGGAATTCAAGACCAGCCTGAGCAAGAGTGAGACCCCGTGTCAACTAAAAATAGAAAAAAATAACCAGGTGTGGTGGCGTGCGCCTGTAGTACCAGCTTCTCCAGAGGCTGAGGCAGGAGGATCGTTTAAGCCCAGGAGTTTGAGGTTGCTGTAAGCTAGGCTGACACCAGGGCACTCTAGTCCAGGTGACAGAGTGAGACTCTGTCTCAGGAAAAAAAAAAAAAAAGAATGCTTATAGCTCAATCAGAAGACAAGCCAATAAAAAATGGACAAATTATTTTAACAGACCCTTCAGAAAGGAAGATATTCAAATGACCATCTACCTATGAAAAGATGCTCAATATCATTAATTATCAGGGAAATGCAAATTAAAACCACAATGAGATACTGCTATATATACACCCACACCAGAAAGGCTAAAATTTAAAAAGACTGACAACACCAAATGATGTGAAGCAACTGGAACTCTCATACGTTGTTGGAAGTATGGCATGATCAAAGCACAGCTGGTCTGGCAGTTTCTTATAGAACCACACATACACAGACCCTGTAATCTGGCAATTCTATTCCAACATATTTACCTAAGAAAAAGTAATACATATGTTCACAACAAAGACTTGAACAGGCAATACTAATCTATGGGGTAAAAAACCCAGGACCAGTTCCCTCTAGGGGAGCAAGAGTGGGGAATGATTGGGAAAGGGCAGCAGGGAAATTTCTGGGGTGATAGTAATGATCTGTATCTTGACAAACGTTTGAATTACACAGGCATGTGTATTTTTAAAACCCACAGAATGGTACACTTATTATTTGTGCATTTCACTCTATGTAAATTTTACCTAAAACAAATGAGTAAACCACAAAAAAATCCAAATAAATGTTGAACTCTAGCTAATGTTATAATGCTGAAGTGTTTATGGGTAAGGTATACTGGTATCTGCAACTCACTTTGAATGCATCAAGGAAAAAAGAATAAAGAAGAGGCATTGATGGATAAATGGATAGAAATGTGATAAAGCAAATATAATAAAATGTGAATTGTGGAATCTAAATGGTATGCTTAAGGGTCTTCACTGTAAAATTCTTTCAACTTTTCTATTTGTTTATAAAATCATAAGAAAAATGTTGAAAATATAAATAAGTATAAGAAGCAACAGACCTCAGAACTAAAGTTAATATACCTTCTAAGAAACAAATTAGAAGGAATCAAAATGTAATTGACGATAACTATGTTCAACACTGCATTATTTATGCTAGTATAAAATTAGAAATGTATATCCAATAACAGGGTTGGCCAAGTAAATTATGGTCTACTTGTATCCAACATACTGTAGGTGTGAGATACTCATTTTGTTTATTGTCTTTCCACCGACAAGAATAAAAACACCTTGAGAACAGGGATGTTGATTTATTTTGTTCACTGCTGTATTCTCTTTGCCTGGAACAGGGCCTGACACAGAGAGGCTGTTCAATAAATTGTTGTCGAATGAATGAATAATGGGTTATTTTGCAGCCATTAAATGATGCTGAACATTATTTAATGACATGTTCATAATATATTCTAATATGAACAAAGAGTATGAAACACTATATGAGCAAAAGATACAAACAGTTTATAGAAAAAGAAATGCAAATGGCCCTTAAACATGAACATATGATCAATCTTGCTCATAATAAGAGAAAAGTAAATTAAAACTATACTGAAATATCACATCCCATCTACCAAACTGGCTAAAATCCAAAAGTTTTATAACACATTCTTTGGCAAGTCTGTGGGGAAACACACACTCTCATACATTGTTGGTAGGAACTAAAATGGTACATCCCTAAGGAGAGAAATTTGGCATTATCTAGCAAAATTACATAAGCATTTCTCTTTGGCCCAGTAATCCCACTTTTAGTAATCTATCTGACAGAGATACAGGCAAAATGCAAAATGACATACTCACAAGTGAGACTCTGTCCTAAAAAATAAATAAATAAATAAATAAAATAAAAGCGATGATCTTTGGGTGATAGGGTTATGGGTCATTTTGCTTTTTTTTGCTTAATTATATTTTTATTTTTTCTACATTAAACAGGTATTATTTCTATTCTAAAAGTTATTTTAAAGTTATAAAACAACATGTAATATATGAGTCCAGTTTTTAAAAAAAGAAAAATAATATTTTCTAGATTGCCACTAGTGGTAATCTCTGAGTAGTAAGATTAAGATACTTTTAATTTTCTTCTTTGGTTTCTGGTTTTGTTTTGTTTTGGCCTTTACTATAGTAAACACTAACTACTTCTACTTTTAAAAAGGAACAATAATATTGTTCTTTAAAAATAATGAGAATCAAAAGAGTAAGAATTTTGCACTACTTCTCTAGAACTTTCCAGGGCAAGTGTTCTGACCCACTGGCATGAATATCTGGTTCCTTTGGCTAATATATACCTCAGAAGGAAATGAGTGCTCTTATAGCTCGTTGCTACTAACCATTAAGATCACTAACCAACCTCTGACTTCCTGTTGACTTTATAACATCTTTGAACCCAAACTTGAGACACAAAGAAAGTGACTTAAAACAAAAGCTCTCAGTGAAGTTTTTCAAGAGCCCCTTTAATGAAGTAGTCTTCTCTGCCCTCTACTGGTGATGAAATAATATCTACTTGAAAATAAATGGAGTCATTGCCTGAAAGCAGCAGCTCTCAAAGTGTAGTAGTATAGGGGCCTGGGTTGCCAGGGGGTTCCCAAGATCCTCTCAGGGGGTCTGCAAGGTCAAAACTATTTCACAATAATACAAAGTCAGGGCCAGGCGCAGTGGCTCACACCTGTAATCCTAGCGCTTTGGGAGGCCAAGACAGGAGGATCACTTGAGCCCAGGAGTTGGAGACCAGCCTGAGCAAAAGCAAGACCTGTCTACAAAAACAGAAAAAGTTAACCAGGCATGGTGGCTCACACCTGTAGTCCCAGGTACTCAGAAGGCTGATCCAGGAGTATTGCTCGAGCCTAGGAGTTTGAGGTTGCTGGGAGCTAGGCTGACACCACAGCACTCTAGCCCAAGCAACAGAGTAAGACTCTGTCTCAAAAAAAAAAAAAAAAAAAAAGAAAGAAAAGAAAAGAAAAAGAAAAAAAGAAACTGGGCGATCTGGCTCCAGTACCTGAGTCCTAGATCACTACACTATACTACACTATTCAACTTCAGAAAGTACCATCTAAAACCATCTGCATCACACTTCGGCAAATACTGCCCACATGAAAAATATTATCTATTCTTCCCAATCACCAATTTAAATGTCTAGTCTTTGTGACATTTAAAAGCAGACTTCAAACTTATGCAGTACTTTTTATTAAGTTTAGGGGGTACTTTTTATGAAGTTTTTATTGCTTGCAAAGCAATATGGCGTGCAAATATATGTGTGACACAGCTTCATTATTTACATGTTATTGGGATTTTCAGCTCCTTCTCTCCCATGTAATTCATATTTCATAACAAAGTTCAGTGAATCTATATTTGGTATGGAAAGCTATTTTTTTAGCAAAACTATTGCTCAGATGGCCTGCATTTTTAATAAATAAAACTTTACTTTTTTTTTTGAGACAAAAGTCTCCTTCTGTCACCCCAGGTAGAGTGTCGTGGCCTCATCATAGTTCACTATAACCTCAAACTCCTAGGCTCAAGTGATCCTCCTGCCTCAGCCTCCTGAGTAGCTGGGACTACAGGCGTGGGCCACCACACCTGGCTAATTTTTCTATTTTTAGTAGAGACAGTGTCTCACTCTTGCTCAGGCTGGTCTCAAACACCTGAGCTCAAGCAGTCTCCCGCCTTGGCCTCCCAGAGTGCTACGATTACAGGGGCCACTGAGCCTCTGTCCACCACGGACATCTGAGTACTCATTATGTACAGGTATTTTTCAAATTCTCTCAGTAGTTAACACAATAAAAGGAAACAGCAGGCAGACTCATACAATATATAATAGACATGTACAAAATAGTATAATTTTACCATACTATTCTTTTTCAAATAGGAATGTTCGAATTCCCATAAATTCAATGAGTACACGTATATAAGTCCATCACACACTCTTGGAGATTAGAGAGTCTTCAATAAATGAAGTACATTATATGTGCTTGGTGATAGATGATTACTTCCAGGCTTTTTTAAAAAATTCAATCTTGTTCTCGGTTGTGTTGTAGATAGTTGTAGTTGTTAAACAAGTGACCTCTTGATTAGCAAATTAAAACTGTATTTTGCAGTTTGACCCTTAATTGGGGCAATGTATATTTATCATACTTTTAGTGGAAGAAACCTAAGTTCAAATTCTGCCATTTACTAGTCTGACATCTAGCAATTTCCAATGTACCAGAGCCTTGGTTCCTTCATCAGTAAAAATGGAATACAAGTAATACCTATCTCACGGGATTGTTATGAGGATTAAGTGATATATATTGAAACAGCATACAATGGGGACTGATACTTAGTAGGCACTCATTTACCTTTTTTTTAATTAATTTATTTTTTTTAATCTCTTTTTTTTTGAGACGGGGTCTCACTCTTGCTCAGGCTGGTCTCAAACTCCTGCGCTCAAACGATACACCCGCCTTGGCCTCCCAGAGTGCTAGGATTGATTACAGCCATGAGCCACCGTGTCCAGCCCCTCTTTTTTTAAAAAAAAAAAAAGAGAGAGAGACAGGGTCTCCCTATGTAGTCCAAGCTGGCCTCAAACTTCTGGCCTAAGGTGATCCTCTTGCCTCAGCCTCCTGAGTAGCTGGGAGTACAAATGCAAGCCACCCTGCCTGGCTCATTTACTATTATAAATAATTTCTTTTCACTTCCTACTGGTGTGGTGTAAAGTTTGCAGGAGTTTTCACAGTTTGGGGTATATCTCAAAATTTGAGACTGGTCACATCACCTCATGGCCTTTCATGTTTCCTTACCTTGCTAATCCTACAGATCTCTTCCCCCAAAATACACACTCCAATTTGAAGTAGAACTCCAATTTGAAGTAGAACTCCATTTTTTGTGTCCTTTCCAAAAGCTCCAGATAACATCAGAGACCCTATACTGTACAGTTTGCTTTAGTCTGAGAAGGAGGTTCACTAGATCTCGGTCCTAGGTCTGTGTTCTGCCCCCAATTTGACCACATGATTTTGGGCAGGTTACTTAATCTCTTCAGTGAGCCTCGGGTGTCCTCAATCGTACAAGGAGAGTGATAGCCTCATCCACTCCCAATGTGCCTTCAGATTCTAAATCCCTAAACACTCTCCCTAAAACCCAGCTTAAACGTCACTGCTTCCGATTTCTGGACTCCTTGCAATTTTGTACAAACCTCAAGCGTCCACATTAACCCCTGCGCTTGGGAAGCGGTTGGGACCTCACTTTATACACATGATGGGCGCCTAACCCTTTCTGAAAGGGTTTCCGCAGTCCCTAAGAGAGCTGCAGTAGGGACTGAATGAAATAATGACCCCAAGGCGCTTAACAGTGCCTGGCACAAGGCAAGCACTCAAGAGATGGTGGCTACATCAGTATCCCGTGCCCTCCTTGAGCCTCGGTTTCCTCAAGGATGAAATGAGGCTGGATAGACAATGCCCAAAGCCCCCCCCAGCAACGGGGTAGGGGTCCCAGAGAGGGCCCGAGGTGCGCACGCTGCGGGAGGCAAGACAGCCCTGGAAGCCTGGCGGCCCTGAGAGTCCCGGATCCAGCCCGGCGCCGAGATGCATCTGTAAAGGCCCACTGGCTAGGTGACGTATGTTCGCTTGACCTATGTATGTAATTGGGAAAAAGTACCCTGCAGAGATAAATTAAAGCAATTAACTTGTAACTGATTGTTTAAACTTTCCAGCTGCCTGTCGCAAAATTTGTTGTGCTTGCTTAACGCCTGAAAGAATGTTCCTTAATTGGTGCTATCTGTAGTTCTGTAAACCTGCTGGCTTAAAGATTGTAACCGAAACGGGGGTCCGAGGCTGCTCCCACACCCCATATCTGTGGAAAAGATGATATAATGTTGTTTCTACCACCGTGCCTAAAGTCACAGTAGCTCTAACTTAGGATAGTATAAAACGTCCCTGCTTTTTCGGCTCAGCACCATTCTCTGTACCTGTACCCTAACAGGGCAGGGGGTGGTCGCTGGCCAACTAATAAACACTCATAATTTGGCTCATTTCGGTCTCTAGGTGGTCATTTCTCGCACTCGGCACTATAACAGCGTCCTCTCACCTCCCGGGCTCAGTAGCAGCTTCAGCGCTTCCAAAATCTGATCCAGACTGCACGTCTCCAGAGCCCCGCTACCCCCAGCTTCTCCTGCGGCCGCCATGACTGGCGTGGAACGCGTCGCCTGCGACCAGCTCAGGCGCCTCGGCGGGCGGCCGCCGGCGCCATGTTGAGTGTGGCAGGAGGAGCCCACGCACACTTGGGCGGGGCCTGCGGCGTGGGGCGGGGCTTACTCGATTGAGAATGCCTCCTTCACATCACAAATATTTTTTTACGACCCCCTTTACTCCCTTGGTGGGGGGAACCCCCAAAATAGCTAACACAACCTGCCTACACGAACAATTTCAGAAACTCAATATGATTAACTGCTATATAAAGGAGAAGGGAGAAGTAGTTTATCATAAAATAATATGTATTTCAGTATGAAAATACTCAGGTACCAAACACTGGCAGATATAATGAAGTAGATAGATGTTTGCACCTACTTATAGTGAAGTATGACTTAGTAAAACAACATTCAACGGAATATTGTTGAATTTCTTTATAAGTGACATTTAAAAATAAATACTAAATATAGACATATACACATATACATATCCATTGTGAATGTAATAGCTACAAATGTTTACTATTGGAGATGCGATTTTTTTTGAAACGGCCTTAGTAAAATTCCCAGTGAAAGTCTGGTCTTTATTCTATTTACATGGTTGTTGCATTCCCGGAAATTCAGTGTGTATTAAACCCGCATCTTGGCATCTAAGAAACCAGCTAGAGGGGGAGCAGCCTTCTGTCCCCCTGGCCTCCCATGCTCCCAGGCCCCCACTGGGTGCGACTGCCTTCTCCACGGCCCTTTTCAGAAGTTAACGTCCTGCTGGTACAGTTCCTTGCACATTATAGGTGCTCTAAACAGTTTAATTTTTATTCCATGTAGAACCATTTATTTTTACTTGGCCTCATTCTACTTTCCCCCAACTTTTAAAAATTGTATTCAAATATACATAAAGTTTTACCAATTTTAAGTGTGCGGTTCAGTAGAATTAAGTACATTCACACTGTTGTGCAACCATCACCGGTTTGTCTCCAGAACTTTTCTAATCTTTCCAAACAGAAACTCTGTACCCATTAAACAGTAACTTCCCATTTCCCTCTCCCCAGCCACTAGTAGCCCCTATTCTATGCCTCTGAATTTGACTGTTCTACCACATGTAAGTGGGATAATGCAGTATCTGTCGCTTTGTGTTTGGCTTATTCCACTTAGCATAATATTTTCAAAGTTCATCCATGCTGTAAAATGTGTCAGAATCCCCTTCAAGACTGAATAGTATTCTATGTATATACACATTTTGTTTATCTATTCCTTCGTCCCCAATTTCAGCTTCAGTTTGGGATGATGAAGTTCTGAAGATGGATAGTGGTGATGGCTGCACAACAATGTGAAGGTCCTTCATGCCACTGAACTGTACACTTAAAAATGGTTAAAATAGTAAATTTTATATTTTACCACAATAAAAAAATTATCAAAAAAAAAAATTCATACTCCTCCAGAAGAAAAGTTGTAGGCCTACACTAGGGTTTCTTTACAGTGGCGCTATGACATTTTGGACTGGACAATTCTCTGTTGCGGGGGCTGTCCTGTGCATTATGGGATGTTTAGCGGCATGCCTGGCCTTGATTTGATGACAGGAGCACCTCCTCAGGTATCTCCAGAATTTGCAAATGTCCCCTAAGGGAAGCAGTCACAATATTCCCTAGCAGAGAACCACCGATCTGCACTAACTTTGCTGACTCAGTGGACACTGTGTGAAACTTTGCTCTGTCCCTCGGCTCAGCCCACAGTCGTCCCCCATTGGCTTGGGAATTTTCTTGGTCATGGACAGACATTCTTCAAATAAAGTTACCTTGTGAACGTAGTTTCTGCCACTTTGCCCCTAGGACAGAAAGTTCTAGAGAAGGCATTTCACCATGAAGCTTCTTTCTCCATGTTTTGACTAAGTTAATCACCCTCATCTATCTGTTGTCTTGCCTGGAGCTGGGGTGGCATTAAATAAAACAAGTGCGACAATGGTTTAACAAAATTCTTTAATAAAATTTATAAAAATGCATCTTTGAGAGTCATTTTCTCAGCCTGAATTGTTTTCCTTTTCCATCCCCAAAGAAAATACAAAATTATTAGCACCCACACACATATACACACAAAACTACCATAACATTCTCTATACAGAACTACATTAGATACAGTGTCAATGGAGGATAAATCAAGATGATTCCAAGAAGTGATTGCAGAGTTGATTCTTTTCTTCAAAAACGTTTGACAGACAGTAAAGCTATTTCAATAAAACTCTTTCTCGTGGTTGTTATAAGTTGAAATTTGCATTTTGAATTTAAAAATTTCCAAATTAAGATCCTCTCTACCCCCAATCTCCCTGCTTAACATCATTAGGGCAAAGTTTTCTTTCTGCTTCTAAGAAAAAAATTGGAATTTCTAAGATTCTCAGTTTTCTATGTGCACTCGGAATTGGGCGAGTGTGTTCAGATCAGCCAGCATTTTCTATAAACATGATCAAAGGCAGGCACTTGGGGGTTCTGGGCTCCACATACAAACCATGCTACAAGGATCCTAGGTGGTGAAATACATGTTTGAGATTCCTCCATTCTTCCAGAATTTTCAGAGATGAGATAGATCCACCTCAATCATCATCAGAATCAGTTTGCTCAACTGCCAGGCTCAAGGACAAGCTCTCCTGCCACGTCTAAGCCCACGTTTCCTATTTCCCCTCTGTCTTTGGCTGCAGCACTTTAGGCACTATTCTGTGTCTCGGAATACATCACTCCTTTGTTTCAGTGTCAAACAAACGTTGAAAATAAAGTGGCACCTGAAAACTCACCATATTTTCTGGCCAAGTCTCCCCATTTAGAACCAAAGTACCACATAAGGACATTGACATAACAAACAGTCTTATTCAGAACAAGTCAATGGATACATGCCCAGCTCGGGTTATGTACTCAAGAGATGAAAAAGGGAAACCGTGAAAGGTCTTTGGAGTATACAATATCCAGTCAAGAAGTGGCCAGACCAAGACACAAACCTATTCCCCCGCTGGAAGGGCTCAGTAATTTCTGCAGCAGAGAACTTCCATCTGGGTAAAGCAACAGAATTCAGGAGTAAGAGTGGATGTCAGGACATGGGACAGCAGTGCAGTGATGGGGGAGAGAGGAGCACACAAATTTAAAAAAAAAAAAAATTTTTTTTTTTTTTAATAAACACAAAACAACAGAACTAAATCTCATTTTAAAAATGAGGCAAAACCCCTTAAGGAAATCTGTAAGTTGCTGGCAGAACCTTCTGAGGCTAACGTTGTCCTTCTGAAATATTAAAGCTGGGGGGACTTGGACTTCATCAGCATGTAAGGAGCGATGAAAGGAAGAAAAAAAAAAAAAGATTCAAGGAATAGGTCAAAACCTTTCTAACACATAGATTAGAGCTATAAAGTGGAAATCAGAACTATCCTAACTGCATCACTGTTCAGTCTCTTGTTCCCAGAAACTCATCTCCAGGGAAGGGAGCTGAAAATCCACCAGCAACATTATTTCTGCATTTTCATCGTCTGGGTCTAGGGACCCATCTCTCGAGTCCCCTAGTCGTCCTCGCCGCCACCATACATATCCGCCAACTTCTTGAAGCGACTGCCCCATTCATTCAGGTAGTCGTAGTCCTGGTCTTTATCTGACTCCTCCGAGTTCAGGGAGCTCAGACTAGCAGCTTCGGAACCGCTTCCTTCATAGTCAAACACGAGCAGAGAGTCGTAAGGGGGCGCCGTGGGGTCACCATCAGCCGCCTTCAGATTCTAAGGAAGGGGAACAAAAGGGTCTTTCAGTGAAAGGGAGGGCACATCTGTCATCTCAGGTGAGAAATCTTCTCTTGGTGCCTCAAGCAACATGTAAGACATGGCGGCGCACGCAGACCGTAGAACACCACGGAGCAACCAACACCAACAGGGTACATTTACACACACCGGCAGGTGGACATGACATGTTATTGATGAAAGGGGAAGGTCAGAGGAAAATGCGCAGAAGGTTTTCCCCTTAAACCAAAATGGTAAATTATATGTAGGGAGGGGAGCCACAAGCACTAACCAATCAGGATGAACAGAGGCTGAAAACAATAACAACAAGCATACTGGTGCGCACAGGCTGTATCTCAGCCCAGAAAGGTCTAGAAGGATGAATGCCAAACTGTTAACAGTTACTTTCTGGGGAGTGGGGCTGGAGGAATTGAGGAAGAATATGTATTTTTTTCTTTATGTAGATATTTTCATAATTTATATTTTTAAAATAGCATGTTATTTTTATAATTTAAATAAAAACTACAAATAAATGTGTGATCACTTGCAATGAATGTGAATGGAGCAAAGGACCTGAGTCCAGATGTATCTAAAAGGGGTGGTTAGGCTGGGTGCAGTGGCTCACGCCTGTAATCCCAGCACTTGAAGAGGCTGAGGTGGGGGATCCCTTGAGGCCAGGAGTTCAAGACCAGCCTGGGCAATATAGCGAGACCTGGTCTGTACATACATACATAAATACATAAATACATAAATAAATGGGATGGTTAAACTCGTCCTTTATGTTCCTTGTTTTCTCTAAGGATCCCGTAGCTAGAACCGATGTGGCTTGATCACTTTTAACACTGCTATGCCTCATATAGTCCTTAGTGACAGTAACTCCCATAGAAAGCGCTAAAGTAAAACCAGCCCCCACCATGAAGAGGCACTGAGGGTCACTGGATCACTCCAGTAACTGAGCAAGTGATTAGGTAACATAGTTTAAGAAAATAGATCCTGCCAGACTATTCCTTTTACTGGGTTCCTTCTCACCTTACCCTAAGCTAATTAATTTAATGACTTACTATTCTCCCTTGCAGGTAAGGACAATCAGTTCTGGCCAGTAATATGTTGGGCAAACTCCTTCCTTGAGTAAAAAGACGGTTTGCTAGAAGAAAGATTTTTTTTTTTGTGCTCCACTTTGCCCTTCATAATTCTTCCTGACTGGAATATAGACCCAAGGCCTGGAAGTTTGGCAGCCATCTTGTGATCATGAGGCCACAGGCATGAGAACAAGGATCTACATGCTAAGAAAGGTGGAACAGCCTGATGCACCAGCCTAGACTGCTTGCTGCTCTTTCTGTCTACACAAGGTAAATCTACTCCTACCTGTTTCAGCTTCTCATATTTAGAACTGAATGCATTTCTGGCATATACAATACGGATGCTATTTTTCTTACACTCAGATAGATCTGTGATACACATTTAACATTATATGGGAATACAAGGGAAGCCATTAGTGAAACCAAACTGAATTTATGAATCTCTTAGTTTCATTTCTAGATCTACTAAATTCTTTCAAGCAATTCTTGGTTTTTGTTATATGGGCTTTTCAAATTCACCAAGACCAATTAGAGGTGCTATTAGTTCCAAAACTCAGATGAGACACAAATAAAAAAATCGGGCTCAGGGATTAGGCAAGCTGAAAACATGGTAATGGAAAGAATCTAAAGACTCCTTTTCTCATTTTTGACACAATTGCTCCTTTCTGAATTTAGGGATGAGTCTTGCCTTGGTTTTTGACTTTACTTACTTCATCGATAAAATTTCCAATTTCATCAGGATTGGCAGGGCGGGGACGATACTGGGGCATGCTTAGGAGGGTTGGCGCGACATCATTGCGAGTCACTTCAGGCCGAGCATCCAGGCCCCTGTGCAACTGGCTCAAGTCAAAGTCCTTTGGAGCAAAAGACAAAAGTGTCACAAAGAGTAAGAATCAGTCATCTACACAAGGCTCTATTTGGTTTATAGACTACATTAGTGCACCATGCCTTAACTGCCAACTCTATATTTACCAGCATGTGCCCAATTTAATGTCGAAGGACCATTTTAAAACTGAAAGTCTCCCAAGTAGCACTAGCTTGCTGGTACAAAGGTGAGACCTGGACACAACTTACAGCTTAGAGCCCTTCAGTAAAACTATGCCTAGACACGCTGAGCCTTAGCCATCATGTAGATTCTCGTGAGCCTAATGGCCCTTGCTAAACCATGAACACATGAGAAAGACATGCATGTTGTGAGCCACTGAGATTCTGGGATTTTTTGCTATACTGTTCACCGATACGATGTATCTGGTATCTCCGACCAGACTTAGAAGTCCCTGAAACCTGGAACAACACCTTACCCTTCTCTGTACCTCCAACCCCCAATATGCTGTATGCAGCAAGCACCGAAATCCTCATCAGTGGCTCTTCGTGTAGACCACAGAGCTCAGCAAATGGCTCGAGTCAAAAGCAGGACTCAGTGACAGGCCCCGGGGTTCCCTTTCTAAGCAGACTCTCTAAGACCCTGAACAGTTAAAACTTGAGGGTAAGATGAGTTAAGATCATCTCCAAATTCAGGGGAAATACAGACGGCCTAAACAGTTCACATCCACAAACGAAAAACATTTTCGTCTAGTTAAAAACTTAAGAGAAACAAAATAGTAAAACAGATCAGTTGCTTCAGGTCAAAGATAATTTGACTGAAGTTCACGTCTGAGAATAGCGGTGAGGAGGGCAGGCTATGGAGCCAGACGACTTGGCTCTACTGCTCCCCAGCTGTGTGACTTTGGGCAAGTTACTGAACTGCTCTGGGTCTCATTTCACTCATTTGAGTGTAGACCAATGAGTGCTCAATAAGTGTTAGCAGTGTTGGTGATGATGACGGCGTCCAACAACAATGTCTATTTTCCTGGGTAAGGCCTTAAAAAATACAGTACACACTGGCCGGGCACGGTGGCTCAGGCCTGTAATCCTAGCACTCTGGGAGGCCAAGGCAGGTGGATCGCTCAAGGTCAGGAGTTCGAGACCAGCCTGAGCAAGACCGAGACCCTGTCTCTACTAAAAATAGAAAGAAATTATCTGGCCAACTAAAAATATACATAAAAAAAATTAACTGGGCATGGTGGCGCATGCCTGTAGTCCCAGCTACTTGGGAGGCTGAGGCAGGAGGATCGCTTAAGCCCAGGAGTTTGAGGTTGCTGTGAGCTAGGCTGACACCACGGCACTCACTCTAGCCTGGGCAACAAAGCGAGACTCTGTCTCAAAAAAAAAAAAAAAAAAAAAAAAATAGTACACAAAGTAACCCAGAGCTACTTTCAACGTCTGCCCTCTCCTAATCGCTGCTTCTTCCAAATAGAGAGACTGCCATTGAGCCACCATGGTTTTAAGCACCCACCTGGTCCTCTTCTCCGCCTCCTTCTTCATCATAGTAATAAACGTTGTCCCGGGTGTCATCTTCCGGGGGCAGTAAGGGCTCTTTGACCACTGCTCTCCTCCGAAGAAACAGCAGGAGCAGCAGAATCAGGACTGGGGTGGGAGAGAGTGGGCGAGAGCATGATAAGCGTCACAGGCGGAGAAGGCGGCAGCAGCGGCTGTCGCAGAGCACCCTGCCCTGCATGCCAGACAGGCGGCAGCTAGACAGCCACTGGCTGCCTTCAGAACACTTGCAGCTGTCAATGCACACGGTGCTCACAGCCCTGAAATTCATATATGCCGTACAACATAGTGGACAGTGACACTCGGTATCAGTGATACCAAACTCAAGTGTGGTATTTAACTTGCAGATGGATCTTAAAACCAACCGCTGTCATCTCCTCACATCTGGGGGAATGTGTGTGTGTCACGCAGAGGAAACAGTACGGGCCAAACCCGAGGCAGGTGCATGCTCAGTGTGACGGAGGGACGGTGAGGAGGCCAGTGTGGCTACCAGCGGGGAGAGCAAGGGGGAAGGAGGTGCAGAAGAGGCCAGAGGGGCGGGAGGGACGTGTGGCCCACCTTAGGGACTTTGAAGCCACTGAAGGTTTGTGAGCAGGGTTGCTGGGTCAGCCTAAATGTGACTGATAAACACATATTATTGTTAACCAGTTGACAGTGGGACACATTTTATAAAATCACCTGGTATGTGCTTTATTTCCTCTTCAGATAAAAATCACGTAAGCTAGCTTTAAAATCTGTTTAATTATCAGGGCTTAAGATCAAGGTTTCATCTGATCTAGGAATTATTTCTAGGATATATACAATTAACGCTTAATTTATAAAAAAACATATGATTCATTGTGAATGAAAAAAAATCTATGATTCCGTGTGTTTTCTCTGCAGCTACGCATGCCCAGTTACCTGCACATTGCACCCCAGCGAAGCATCACACAGGAGGCGGCATGAACTCGGGGAAAAGATTTCTCAGAGGCACTAACCTACCTACCGTTTCTGGCAGCAGAAGCAGGCCAGAGACCAGATAAGTGATGTACCTCCCTTGCCCAGGACTCAGCAATGAGAGTTCTGAGCCCCTGCTGCACGGGCCAAGCCCTGTCTCTGCACAGGGACACAGTGCTGAACAGACAACTGAGGCTGCACGAGCTTGTGACAGCTTATGGTTTCCAAAAGGCTGTTCCTTATCAACTATACTGAAAGCTGGTGGCCCCAGTGCCTGGCAGAGCTTGGCACAAGCTTTAAGGTTCTCCTCAGAACGAACACGCTAGTCAGTGACCACTACCCCAAAAGCAGACTGGTCCATGCGAATAGCATTTGGCTAGGAAGCGGGCAGGCAGGCTCGTGTTGTTGCACCCAAGACGAGGACAGAGGACAGGCAAATTAACCTAATCTCATGGCACAATAAAGCCATGGAAAGCCCGGAGCAATGAAAGCCTAGAAAGCTCTGAATTCTCAACAGCACTGTCCTTCTCTTCAAGTGTGAGAGGTCACCACAGCAGAGGGCAGGAGCCAAAGGCTCCCAGCACACATGTCCTGAGGGTTGAAAGACGCCCCCTACTGGAGTCTGCCGGTGCAGCAGCAGGACACACAGATGGCGCCCAGGCCCAGTCTAAATTGAAAGCCGCAGGTTTAGTCCTGCTGCTTCCTCTGCAAACCTTTCTCACTCCAGCCAGGCTGGCCTGCTCTCCGCCCTACAGAGCCCCCTGGGGAACCTTCCTGAAGGCCCCTCTGCCTGTCTGAACTCTACCAGCCCCCATGGCCCATCCACTTACACCTCCCACAAAACCTTCCTTGAGACTCAATTGACAGCCTTTTCTGACTCTAAAAGCACTTATGAGCGGGACCACTCCTCGCAGTCCCTAAGTATATATGGTCTCCGAAGGTTTTCTAACTGACTTGCCTGCACTTGCTTTTAGAAGCCATGACAGCATCTTTGTCAACGCCAGAGCTCCCTCCAAAGGTGGGCTCCAGCTACGTCACTTTTTCCCCAGCTACCTCTTTCTCCTTCATCCGTTTAGTCACTGATACTCACTGCTCACCCCACAGTCCACCCGACACCCTGCCAAATTTTAATTGGGCACGTGGTCACCCAGTTCGCACAGGAGCTTCTAGGCTCCCTTGCAGCTAGGTGTGGCTGTGTCTGGGCCAATGGGATGTGAGTCCTCTCTCACTCCCCCTCCAGGATGGAATGTAGAGGTGCTGGTGAGCTGGCCAGCTTTGACCATGCCGAGGACAGCACCCCAAGGCCTCACTACTCTGCATGTGGTCCATGGACGGACCTACAGCATCAGCATCACGTGGGAGCTGGTGAGAACTGCAGAATCTCAGGCCTCACACCAGACCTCCTGGATCAGAATTCTTATTTTAACCAAGAGGCATGGGTGATTTGTATACACTCAAGTTTGGGAAGCACCAACCTGAAGGATATAAAGAAACAAAAGAGAAGGAACCTGGGTCCCCTGCTGACTTCATGGAACAGGGCTGCCTTCTAGTCTTGGACCACTTACCTCTGAAAACAGACAAACTTGTATTTTATTTAAGCCACCATACTCGGGAGTTTCTTTCTTACATCAGTTTAACCTGTACCCTAACTAATGCAAGAGGAAAAATCATTTCTAGCAAACAAACCTCCCCCATGTTAAAAGTCAAAGGCTGAAACACCTGTCGGCTGCACTTACTTAGCAAAGCAAGAATTCCTCCAAGAATGCCCAGAATGGCAGGAACTTGCAATCCTGCTTCGACATACTGTGACTTCACACAGTTTCTGACGGTCCCTTCACAGTCGCACACAGAGACATCCAAGGTGGTCACTTGGTCTTTGTTCTGGTTGTCTGTGAGCTTGAGATTGATTTTGTATTCGCCGAACTCCAAGGTTTTCTTTGGCTTCAAAATGATAGACTCTTGGCCTGGGGAATGCAATAAAAAGAAGTGATAGGACCAGAGGAGGGAAAAAAGCTCATTCTAGGATAAAATTGGTAGGGAACTAAAGGACATCTCAAAGCTGAGTGAAGAGAGCAGAGGGGCTTGGGTTTTAGATTACTGGGAAGTATGCTACAAAACTTAGATACCAGAAAAGGAAAGAGACCTTTGATGCGATGCCTCAAAGGTACAAGGGACAAGGAACCAGACGTCAAGGGAAGGGTGGCATCTGGAAGTTGAGAAGGGAAGTTGAGAAGTGGGGCAAGGGGGAGGAGGGCAGCCAGAGCAATGTTTCCAAAGTACAGCTCAAGTACCCACCTGGGTCGTTGTACTCAATGGTCCAGTTGACACTTGCCCCGTGTGTTAGTTCCGCCGTGAAAGGAGAAGTATTGGGGGGAAGATCTGGATCAAAGATGTTTATGACACGAGGCTCTGGATTCCTCTGGCAGAAGTGCATGCTTCGAGGTTCTGGTACAGGGGCGTTGTCATTCACATCGGAGAGGACCAGGAGAAGTGTCCCCGTTCCAGTAGCGACTGGAGAGCCTAAGAGAAAATATAGAGGAAATGTCACAGCTCAGGAACAGTATGACTGCCCACTGCCTTGTCCTGGCTTCAGTGGTCTCTCACCACTCCCTGAAGCGTGGTCTCCCACGCACCCCTGGAGCCTCCTGTCCTGCCAGTCCCAGCCCTCCTGCACTCCCAGGTGGGCAGGACCCTGACCGTTTGGAGTAGACGAGCTTATTCTCCACTTTGATAACAATGATTCAAGTTATTCTGCACACCAAAGACACCCTCCCCTTCCTCTTCTTCACATGACTCTATTCATTCATTAAACTTTACTCCCAGAAGCTTTTATTTCCCCCCGCCGCCTACATTGCTCCCTCGTCAGTTTTCCTATTTCTGAACTTCTATGCCATTTACGGTCATTATCAAAGGGGTTGAGCCTTTTTAAATCACTGCAGGTTGCTTTTCAAAATAGCTTTGGAAGTTCGCACACATACTGTTTGCATTGCTTTTACATCCTGACACAGCACCAAGCATATGGTAGCAGAAAAAATAGGCACCCAAGGAACCATCACTGATATTATTACATGACAGGGAAACAATAACAGCAGAGGAGTCTATCTCAAACCTATATATACATAGTTCTTGCCTACACAGCAAGACTCTGAATTTTGTTTTTTGGGTTTTTTTTTTTACCTTTTTATCAAATGAATTTCCTTTTTAACAATAAACATGTGTCGTTTAAAATGAACTTAAAAAAAATTTTTTTAATGACCAAATAGATTTTCTTTCTTTCTTTTTTTTGTTTTGTGAGACAGGGTCTTACTCTGTTGCCCCAGCTAGAGTATAGTGGTGTCATCATAGCTCACTGCAACCTCAAAAACTCCTGGGCTCAAGCGATCCTCCTGCCTCAGCCTCCCGAGCAGCTGGGACTACAGGCACATGCCACCACATCGGGCTAATTTATCTATTTTTAGTAGAGACGGGGCAATCTTGCTCTTGCTGAGGCTGGTCTCGAACTCCTGAGCTTAAGCAATACTCCTGCCTCAGCCTCCCAGAGTGCTGGGATTACAGGCGTGACCCACTGCGCCGGGCCCTAATAGATTTTCTGAAGAAACTTCATTCTCTTCTTACACCTTACATTAAAAGGCTTGAACAATCCAAGTAACACCTGAGGGAATCGTTCAGAACCATCACACCTTGGTTATGATTATGTAGGCCAGGGGGTCAGCAAACTAAGGCTTTCTGGCCAAATTAGACCACAGCTCTGCTCATTCTTTTACAACAAAGACTGTATGGCCTGCAGAGCCTAAAATTTTCACCACCACCCCCTCCTCAGTCCTTTATAGAATAAGTCTGTCGACCCTTGGTTTGGGTGCCATTTACCCCAAATTACTCCCAGGCCAGGCCAAGGAATCCCCATGCAGCCAGAGGCAGCTGGCCAGGATAGCACTGCAGGCCGAGGCAATGGGCTAGCTTTCCCTTAATGCAGGGTGCTCTGCGAACAGAGCCCCACTATGGCCTTGCTTGCCTTGTCTGCTGAATTCCAGGTTGTCAAACCTGGAGTCACTACTGCGTGAGATTGGAGAGTGAAAGAGAGGAGAGAGAATTAACCGTGGGAAGCTGGCAGGTCTCTTTAGAAATCATTCTGCTTCTGGAGATCTATCCAAGGGAAATACTTGTGCACAGAGGCATGCACAAGGATGTTTACTTATCACTCATGGAAATAACGAATCACTGGAAACAACCCCAATGTCCTTTAATATGTGCATGATTAAATTGTGCTATACTCAATTCTTATTAAAGAGATCTATAATGTGCCACAGTACAGCTTTATGTCTTAGAGACATACTGTCAAATAAAATAATAATAATAATAATAAATAAATAACATTTTACAACAAGGTTTAAGATAATGGTATCTATAATAAAATCAGATAAAAATGGCTAGACAGTGATTTTATAATAAACTATATTTCTATATGTATATAAATGTATTTAAACACAAAGAAACAGTCTGGAAGGACCCACACCTAACTGATGATGGTGATGGTGGTGATAAAAATGACGACAGCCCTCATACAGCGTGTACTATGTGGCAGGTACTATTCCAGGCACGTTTACATAAATTAGCTCATTTAATCCAGATGGGGTATCATCACTCTGTCAGATAAAGGAATTGAGGGACATGAAAATTAAGTAGTAAATCCAAGGTCACATGGGTGTAAAACTCCGGACCTGGGACATAAACCCCGGTGGTCTGGCTCCCGTGGGGAAGGAGTAGGGCTCAGGTTTAGAGAGGAGGTGGTAAAAAGGAACTTCTGCTCCACCCATTTT
The DNA here is from genome assembly GCF_041146395.1 of Eulemur rufifrons. Lineage (NCBI taxonomy): Eukaryota > Metazoa > Chordata > Mammalia > Primates > Lemuridae > Eulemur > Eulemur rufifrons. The sequence continues at coordinate 12,224,826 of NC_091005.1, read as the reverse complement.
CTTTGAATTGTTGACAATGAGAATGGGGCGACGAAGGAGCTAGCCAGGAGGGCGAGGCAGCCAAGGCTCCCCCAGGCCGCACCTACCGTTGTCTGTCGCTATGATGAGGGCCGTGTACGTGCTGTTCTTCACGTACTCCGAGTTCTCTCTGTCCAGCTCATCCCGAGTGGAAATGGCACCAGTGTCCGGATTAATCTTCAGCCAGTTGGCAGCATCCCTCCAAATCCGATACCTGAACAAGCATGAGCTCTCGTTTAGGACAAGAACAGTCAACAGCATGTAGCTGAAGAAAGCTAAGGTTCCTCTTCATTTACACAGTTAACTCCAACGTTTTTATTTTGAAAACCAACAGCTCTAGAGAAAAGTTGCCAGAATAGTGTGACGACATCCATACACTTCACCTAGATTTACCCATTGTTAATATTTTGCCACAGTTGCTTTCTCTCTCTACATATACTAACATGCACATAATTTCTTGTTTTGCGGAACCATTTGCTAACGAATTGCAGACATCGTGTTCCTTTCTCATAAATGCTTCAATGTGTTATCTCCTAAGAATAAAGGCATTCTCTCACATAACCACAATTTGATTTTCAATTTTAGGAAATAAGACTTTGGTAGAATACTACCATTGAATATACGGTATATACTGAAATTGTCAATTTCTCCAAAAATGTCCTTTTAGCAACGCTACATCCTGCCAGATTCAGGATCCAGTTGAGGACCACACATGGCATTCAGGGGCATGTCTCTTTAGTTTCCACTAATTGGGAACCATTCCTTGGGCTTTCTTTTGTTTTCTGACACTGACACTTTTGAAATGTACAGGCCAGTTGTTTTGCAGAATGTCCCTCAACTGGGGTTTGTCGGATTGCTCCCTCATAATGAGATTCAGGTTACCCATTTGTGGAGGGGACGCGAATACTACAGAGGTGATGCTGTCTCCTCCTCAGTGCGTTACATCAGGAGGCACGTGATGTCTGTTCTTTTATTGCTGATGCTAACTTTGATCACTCGGATAAGGGAAAAGTCACCAGATTTCTTCATAGTAAAGGTGTCTTTTTTCCTTTTGTGATTAATCTATAATCTGCAGGCAGATAATCTGAGAATATCCTGTTCACCAACTAACTTTCACCCGATGGATTTAGCATCTATGAGTAATTCTTGCCTGAAGCAATGATTACTATGATCCTTATTTATTTTTAAAAGCAGCTCCCCTAAAGAGTACAGCAGTTTTTAAATGGTGGCAACATGCGACCTCCTCTCCTGCCACGAACATTTGGAGACTTAGGTTGACACGTTGACTTAGGGGTGGGCTGCATTATTGGCATTTCATGGGAGGTGCCTGAGAGGCTAACAGAGATGTACTGCCCTATTATCTACTGGAGTCATAGAAAAGCTCAGAAAGGGAAGCTAAGAAATCCAAGAAGGAAGGGGCTCTAGAAACCTGTGGGCCTGACCTCACTTCGTTAGAAGAGCAAAGCAATGAATTACATAAAGTGCTCTTTGTTCTAGGGGTAAGGACCTCTACAAACACTTTTATAGAGGGTCCCTGAACTGGTCCCAGGAGATGCTTTGAACTATCTATTTCACTACTACAAGCTAAGATATCAACCTAGCCTGGGAACCAAGGCTTCATCATCACCAAACAAAATCCTACATTACTGTCTTTGGCTTTTCACTATTTCTTTAAACTCTGATTAGCAGGCCTAACAGTTTGGACCACCTAGCAGTATCCCTTGGCTTATGAGCAGTACATTGACCGCATGTACAAAATTAGAGTATTTTCAAGCAATCGTTGTGATTGGTTGCCTTGTATGTGGGTTTTCAGCATCTGTGGCTGTGATTTACATTATAGAGGTGTCTTCAGGTTTAGAAAGAGAAGAAGAGGCATGGGGAAGAAAACAAAACAAAACAAAATAAAAAGAGAAGGAACATTAAGCTCATAGTACGATACCACGTATGTAAATTAAAATCACATTCCTGCTACACTACAAGAGCTCGAGGAGAAGAGGCATATTAGACCAAGAACAGCTCTCTAAGGAGGAAAGGGAAAAAGGTATAGGGAACAGGGGTAAAAGACAATAAAAAAATAAACTAAACAAGAGAAAGGTCCTGTAAAGACAAACGATGATAAAATGCCTATATGAACTATATATTATTCATATGTATATAAAATGACATATTTTTTAAAAAATTATATATACATGAAAATACCCAGTTGCTGCAAGTCAGCTGCAAAATGCTCACACTTACGTTATCTTCTGCTCCATAAACGTGTCCGGCTCCCGGGCTGTGTAGGACGTGATCTCCAGGCCCACCCCAAAGTCTTCGGACACTTCCACTCTCTTCTCCGGAGGCACAAAGATGGGGGCTTCATTCACATCCAGCACGTCCACCGTGACAGTGGCTGTGGAGGTGGTCAGAGTGACCACAAAAGGGGCCACATTCGTCACTGCCACGTGTAGGATGTACTGCTGCTTGGCTTCAAAATCCAAGCCCTAGAGAGTGGAAAAAATGAGGTTAAAAACAAACATTTTGTGTTGGTTAAAAAGGAAAAAAAAAAAAAAGAAAAGAAATCCTTAGCTATTGCTTTTGGTCAGTCATCTACCAGTGGTTCTCAAATCTGGCTGCCCACATGCTCAAGAGGAGGTCAAAGCTCCAGGGCTATTCCAGGATCTATTAACACTTTGACTAACTGCAAGAAGCAACTCACCCAATTTCTTAGTTTCCAAATGTTTTAAGACATTTTCCAAAAACAGCCAGATTTGCCCCACTTCTAAAATAATCCAGCAAAATTGAGGCTGGGTGCAGTAGCTCACGCCTGCAGTCCTAGAACCCTGGGAGACCCAGGCAGGAGGATCGCTTGGGGTCAGGAGTTCCAGACCAGCCTGCGCAAGAGCGAGACCCCTACTCTATCAAAAACAGAAAAAATTAGCTGGGTGTGGTGGCATGCTCCTGTTGTCCCAGCTACTTGGGAGGCTGAGGCAGGGTGATCGCTTGAGCCTAGGAGTTTGAGGTTGCTGTGAGCTAGGCCGATGCCAAGGCACTCTGGCCCGGGCAACAGAGCAAGACTCTGACTCCAAAAATAATAATAATAATAATAATCTCTCTCATTTGCAAAATGGAAATGGGGGAGGGCGAGGCAAATGTTTCTGAGAAAGAGCCTATTAGAGCAGGCAGTAATTCCTCTTCAATTTTAGGATCTTATGTAGGAGCTTCTTGATTTCTCACGTGAGCCTCAGGAGTATCTGCAAACCCCGCCGATCCATCAGAATGTGAGACCGAGCCACCCCACCCCCACCCTGCCAATGCTAACCAACTTCTCAAGACACCAGGGGATGAGGGAGCGGACAGCTGCCAGGGTGGGGGTTTCTGCATCTTGCCAGGCACCATACAAACCTTCGCTGTTTTCAAAATGCCATCGTTGGTTCCTGGGTCTGTGGTGACAACAAATTGTCCCTCTTTATCATTCAATATGGTGTACCGGGCCACCCAAGCCGGAGTATTGGGGGCATCGGCATCAGTCACTTTGAGGGTGGTGATGATAACATTGGCCTCGTTCTCAGGCACCTGACCCGTGTACTGCAGAGAAAAAGAAACCACAGGTCATTTATGACATGCTGAGACGGAGCATGGAGCAGGGTCTCAGGGGGCTAACGGAGTCCTTTCCGAGCTCAGGCTTTGGGAAGAGGTGACGAGCAGAAGCCAGGTGGTGGGCACAGGTCTTGGAGGCAGTGCCCACTCCACAAGCAGGCCCTTGTTCCACGCCAGGGGAGGAGCTAGTACTCGAGTACCTTCTTCTGTGAGTACCTTGAACCGCTCTCCAAGGCCCTGGCCACCAGAGCCCCTTAGCACACGCCGGCCCAAGAGCTGACTGCAATCTCAGTCAAGTGCAAGACACTGTGGTTTAACCACCATTCATTCACCCCAGCCCCTGCCCCCATGCGCTCTCTACCAGCAATCTTTATAAAATGGAAGTCTGGTCATCAAAATCCTCTGCTTAAAACCATTTGATGACATCCCCTTGTGTTCAGGATAAATTCTAAAATTCTTCACCCAGCCTACAAGGTCCCGGAGCTCCTGCCTTAGTTGGTTACTACACTTGAGTCATGCTGGCTGTTTTTTCGGATCTTCCTGTGCGTCAAGCTTTCTCTTGACTCAGAGCATTTTGCACATGCAGATCCCGCAGCCTAAAACACTTTTCCACCTTCCCCGGTCCCACCTTTGCCTGACCTTCTTTCAAGTCGTACTAGAAATGTCACATACTGTCTTTGTGAAGCAAAATTTTTTGTGCTCCCAGTGATTAGGTTAGGATGGCAGATGCTGCTAATTGCCTAATAAATGTCCATTCTCTCCTTCACTAACTATACCGTTGGCAACAGCAATGTGCCCATCTCCAATACTACACTTCCCGGGCTCCCTGGAAGATGGCAGTTGCCAATGAGATGCAAGCGAAACTTGCAGAATGGGTTGTCACGGAAATGTCATCAATCAGAGAACTGGACTCAGCAACAATGCGTTTTGTGCCCCTTGCCCTTGCCTCCTTCCTGCACAGAGCACAGACAGACTGACTGGGACTCCAGAAGCCCTCTTGGGTCACAAGGTGACACTGAGGATAGAAGCCTTGCGCTAAGGATGATGGAAGAGCAAGGCAAAGGAGGCTTGGTCTTTACTGACAGGGTAGACCATGTATCTCTGGACTTTTGGTGACGTAAGTATTCAATAATTCTTATAAGTTGTCTAACATCTCCCTAGCTAGACTATAAGCTCCGTGAGAATGGAATCCTGGTCTGCTTCATTTGTGATTATATCTCCAGTGTCTAACACAGTGCCTAGTATAAAACAAAAAATATTCGTTCAATGAATAAATAAAACCCAGTAATATTTGCTACAAAGATGCACAACACGAGGACACGGATTTAGCAGGTGCTATTGGCAACTTCACAATCCCGTGCCAATTGGCTCCAGGCCAAGGATGGAACAAAGGTGTTCAAAGACAACTGCCACGGGAGTATGCTTGCTTCTAAGTTTAAAGTCAACGTTCACTAGCCTGGGGAGAGTTTTCTAAGAGTTCACCCATGAGCAGTCGTGAAACTCGGTTCATGAACAACAAAAGACCTTTCTCTGGAAACCGTCTAAGGAATTATAGAATTACCGTGGTGGGATTGAAGATGGGAGGGTTATCGTTGATGTCGGTGACCGTGATCACAGCTGTTGCTGTTGTGCTTAAGCCGTCGCCCTGAAGATCAGCAGCTTGAACCACCAGGGTATACCTGGGAAACGTCTGCAGAGAGATCGACACACCCAAGTGAGGACCAAGACCACTAGCCACCTCAGGCCCAGCCCACTGCACAGAACCAGAATATTTAATCATCTGCCCAAATGCCAGCCTGCCTGCCTTCTAGGTACAGAACCTCTGGGCAGATATTTAGATGCAAAGCGTAGACCATCATCACACAAACGACTGGCCACGGCAGAGTTTGCATTGTCTATGGGATTTAACTAATACACATCTGTCTCCGACACCCTCCAACACCCTCCGGGTCCTTCTGACCCCTGACCTCTCGGTCCAGCCCAGCAGTGACCACACTGATGACTCCTGTGTCCCGGTTGATGGTGAACATGTTTCTGTGAGGCAACTTAGGCTCTTGGTCGAGGATGGTATAAGCGATGGCGGCGTTGTAGGTGTTCACGTCATCGTCCGCGTCTGTGGCCGTGACCTGCATCACGGAGGTCCCTGGAAATGTTCAAGGAGAAGGTTTAGTCAAGCTGCGCTTTGGGACCTGGTCAACACTACTCAGCCCAACTCTGTCCTGAGTGAGAAAAGAGCGGACCTGGGGATGGTACCAAGTCACAGTTTCCCTGTTCTCCAATTTCTAAAATTCTTACCCAAGTGCCAGGGGAGGAGGAAAACATCACACCCAACGAGCGAAGTGCAGAAGACTCCACCTTTCCAACACATGCTGGGTGGGGGCCACGTGGGGAAGAGTACGGGGAATAAACAACTTCAAAATGTAACATTTTACTGACTCTCATATTGAGGGAATGGTGTGTAAAATTTTTTTAATTCCAGAATTTTCTGCAATTGGCTTCTCAGCCACTGCTTGCATGAAAGAGAATGGTCATTTAAGATCATTGCCTTTTAGGGGGACGAAAACATTCATAACACATGTGACTGACAAAGGACTAGTACCCAGAACATCTAAATAACTCTTAAGACTCAATAGGTACAACTGTTATATATATTTAAAAAAAAAAAAAAAAAAAACTTAAAAAATAAAGCTTAAAAAAAAAAAAAAAAAAAAAACCAATAGGAAAAACACAATTAGCCCAACAGAAAACAAGGGCAAAAGACTTGAATATATAACTCATAAAGAAGAAATGCAAATGGCTGACAAATATATAATATGGTGCTGGGCCCATTAGTAATCACAGAAATGCAATTTTAAATTGCACTGAGATATAACTATACACTCAACAGATTGGCAGATCTAAAAAGTCTAACGATTCCAGGATATATATAAATTGGTTCAGTCACCTTGGAAAAGTTTGTCACCATTTACAATAGTAAAGTTGAACATGCACATATCCTACCAATGAGAAATCTACTGTTATGGATATATACCTTAGGGAAATTCTTATGTATTTGCACTAAGAGACATATTTAGGAATGTTCTGAGAATACTGTTCATAACAGCAAGGAACTGAAACAACCTCAATTTTTATCAACAGTGAAATGGATAAACTACTTTCATCCAAATAAATTTATTTTCACCCAAATAAATATTAAAATACTATGCAGCAATGAAAATGTATAATCTACTGCTATTGGCAACCACACGGAAGAACCATATGTCTATAAAGTTGAATGAAAGAAGTCACAGAAATATACATATAGTACAATTCTGTGTATATAGAGTTTGAAAAGAGGTAAAACTAAAAAGTTAATATGTAGGGATAAATACACAAATGGTAAAAGATAAAGAAAAGAAAGAGGGCTGGGCGTGGTGGCTCATGCCTGTAATCCTAGCACTCTGGGAGGCCGAGGTGGGAGGATCGCTCGAGGTCAGGAGTTCAAGACCAGCCTGAGCAAGAGGCAAGACCACATCTCTACTAAAAAAATGGAAAGAAATTAATTGGTTTAAGTTTTTTAATTAATTTTTAAGAAAGAAAGAAAGGAAGGAAGAAAGGAAGGAAGGAAAGAGAATAATTACCCCAAAAGTCAGGGCAATGGTTTCCTTTATGGAGGAGAGAAAAGAATGTGCTCAAGGAAGGTGGTAGAGATGTTTAAGGTACCAGCAAGGATCTGTTTCTTAACCAGAAAGGTTGTTCTTAAACTGTTCTTATTTTATAGAAGTTCCTGTAGGTAGAATGCTTCTCACCCCCGCTGCCCACACACACAACAATGGCTTCCAAGGAAGCTCTGTTCATTTGAAGGGTCAACTTCAGTGACCTGACCCCAAGCGTCAGCCTTTGGGGTTGGACAACACTTTGGGGTCCGAAGAATCTAAGGGTCTTTCTAGGTATTCAGCTCATGATTGGATATACCTGGAAGAGCACCCTCCGTGACAGACCCCTCAAAGACCGCCTGGGTGAACTCGGGCCTGTTGTCATTCTGATCCGTCACCGTGATCACAATCTCCATTGGGTCTTCGACTGCTTGCCCATTCGATGACACAGCATGAGAGAAGAGCTGTAAGAGCCAAGTGAGGGTGACTTGAGCCCTGACGAGGAAGAAGAGGAGGGAGAAGGGGTCTGGCCAGAGCAGAGCGGGCTCTCCTTGGCCTCCACGCCTTCCCACTCTGTGACATCCCCCAGCAGAGAACTTTCCCACACGTGTGCTGCTGCTGCTTCAGTGAGATCATGACGAGGGAAGACCCACGGGCTAGAGAGCAACACCGACTAGGCCAGCCCTCCCGATTCCCACACGAGGACTGGGGCACCAGGACCAGAGAGAAAGGTGATCTAAAAATCTCTGACTTACTTTATGCAGGGTGAGACTTGCTCTGTCTACCCCAGTCTGGCGCTTCCCCCAGCTATCTGTGAATTTGGTGTCAGAGCATTACCTCCCGGCTTCCCTGAGCTCACGTGGCTGCCAAGTCCCAGAAATGGGTTTTCTCCCCTATATCATCACTGTCCTCTTCCTTTAGGACAGAGGCTTTCAGCCCCAAGAACAGGGTGACAGCTTGGGTCTAGACTTGTGCATGATGTCTGAGGCCTCTCCTCCCGTTTTTCCCCAACCAGGAAAACATTAACAACCCCAAACTATCCCAGGTTCTCCTGTCATTTCTCCTTGGCAACAGGTCAAGAGGTGTCAAGTTCAGCGTCTCTTATTTCCAGAGCCTCTGATCTGGGGATCCAACATGGGTTGACCAAAAACCGTTGGACGGATGTTACCTCATTATCACAAGCTTCTGAGAGATACTCACGGTGTAATTGGCGATTTTTTCTCTATCTAGAGGCTCCGTCACCATCAGCCACCCTGTTTCTCTTTCAATAATAAACACACCAATGGGTGGTATGTCGGCTCCTTGGCCAGTGATGCTGTAGAAAACCTTGGTTTCTTTGTCCCTGTTGGATTTGATCTGAAGACAAGAAGAAAGAAATACAATTGGCAAAGAAGGGATAGTGGGTCTTTTCCTGCCTTTCCTCGGTCCTTCTCTGCTAAATCCCTCCCACAGAAATAGAGAACTTCTTTTACCTGAACCAGACCTTTAGGGAACGGGCCTTTTTCATTTTCTGGGCAGCTGATGGGAGGGATGACCCAGTCTCGCTTCTGTCTTCTGAGACCATGGCGGGAGCTGGGAAATGTGAGCATTTCCACGTGGGCGCCAGAGGCAGAGTCCTGAAAGAAAAGGAGACGTAGAACAAACAGATGATTCAGGAGAGATATGTGGGTTCTAACAGTGCAACCTGCCCAGCCAGTGTCCCCAGCCTCCTGAGGCAGTGTATGGTTTTTAACTCAGTGACACATTCTCTTATCAGTAGTAAATTATATATATACCCTCCAAAGTCGACAGCCCAAACAAAACCCAGTGAACTCCTTTGCCATATAATAAAGACCATGTTCTCTTTTTATCCTTCTTAGGATCCAGAGTTGAAGTCATTTTACATACACAATTACACGTTTGAAGGTTTGATATTATAATTTACAAGTTATTTCAAGCCTACACAACATGTCTTTTTTGTTTTCCTGAGATAGAGTTTTGCTCTGTCACCCAGGCTGGAGTGCAGTGGCATCATCATCAGCTCATTGCAACCTCAAACTCCTGGGCTCAAGTGATCTTGCTGCCTCAGCCTCCCAAGTAGCTGGGACTACAGGTGCACGTCACCATGCCTGGCTAATTTTTTTATTTTCTGTATTGACAGGGTCTCCCTATTGCCCAGATTAGTTTTGAAATCTTGGCCTGAAGGGATCCTCCCCCACCTCAGCTTCCCAAAGTACTGGGATTACCGGCGTGATCCACCATGCCTGGCCAATCAGTCATTTTTTTTTTTTTTGGACACAGAGTCTCACTCTGTTGCCCAGGCTAGAGTGCCGTGGAATCAGCCTAGCTCACAGCAACCTCAAACTCCTGGGCTCAAGCAATCCTACCGGCCGGGCGCGGTGGCTCACGCCTGTAATCCTAGCACTCTGGGAGGCCGAGGTGGGCGGATCGTTTGAGCTCAGGAGTTCGAGACCAGCCTGAGAAAGAGCGAGACCCCATCTCTACTAAAAAAATAGAAAGAAATGATATGGACAGCTAAAAAAATATATATATAGAAAAAATTAGCCGGGCATGGTGGTGCATGCCTGTAGTCCCAGCTACTCGGGAGGCTGAGACAGGAGGATCACTTGAGCTCAGGAGTTTGAGGTTGCTGTGAGCTAGGCTGACGCCACAGCACTCATTCTAGCCTGGGCAACAGAGTGAGACTCTGCCTCAAAAAAAAAAAAAAAGAAAAAAAAAGCAATCCTACTGCCTCAGCCTCCCGAGTAGCTGGGATTACAGGCATGTGCCACCATGCCCAGCTAATTTTTTCTATATATATTTTTAGTTGTCCATTTAATTTCTTTCTATTTTTAGTAGAGATGGGGTCTCGCTCTTGCTCACGTTGGTCTCGAACTCCTGACCTCGAGCGATCCTCCCACCTCAGCCTCCCAGAGTGCTAGGATTATAGGCGTGAGCCACTGCGCCCGGCCCAATCTGTCATTTTTAATAGCAACATTACACACCAATGATTTAATACTAGAGCTTATTCAACAACTCGATATTCAGGTGTTTTCCACTTCTTTTATTTTATTCTTTTTCCTGGGGATATAGGTCCCCAAAGTGGAGTTATCAGCCAAAATGAGTATGTTTTGGGAATTGGTACTAAGAACTGCTCTGTGATCAATACAAATCTCTCAATGTCGTTGTATCATTATGTCTATATGGTTTCCATTTGTTATAACAGAAAGCTGTTGGGATGGGAACCAAAAACACCCTCTGAGACTTGTATTGAACAGTTTTCGTGTGCAATAAAGATAACCTTATGCACACGCAGGGAAATAAGAGAGCTGAAGATGAAAGGAAAATATCTTCCAAATTGTTTAAGTGTTTTAAAGTGATTACTGGTAACACAGGAAAGCTTCCGGAGGAAAATTCCATCTCCCACCTGCCCCATGAGAACACTAACTCACAGTTATGGGTCACTGTTTGCCAAGTTTGACTCAAGCCCTATTTCCTGGCTTTTTGAAGATTCAAGATGCACAAATACATATGAGATGTCACAGGTATCATCACAGACCCCTTCCCCAATCCTGCACGCTGGCCACATGTGCACACGTGCATACACACACCCATGCATCCTCTGCCCTCAACATCCTGGTGTTTGTCCCCAAGGGCAGGCTCTGGAGCCTCCAAGGCTGCCTGGCTTTGAATGCTCACTATGACACCTCCTTGGCCAGGGCAGATTACTTAACTTCTTTGTGCCAGTTTCCTAATGTTTAGAATGGGGATAATATTAGTACCTACCCGTAGAATTGTTGGAAAGATTAAATGAGATGTTGGTATTGTATATAAAGCACTGAGAATAGTGCCTAAACATAGTAAGTGCTCAATAAATAACGATGATGATTGTTGGACTAGTTGGAAAACACTGAGTTATGGTGTTATTGGGATTTGACCCCAGCACAGGAACAAAGTATGAAACTGACCATCAACACTGTACCCTAAGCCTTAAAATGGCCATCGTGCGCAGCCATGGTGAGCAAATGGGCACTGATGAATGAACGCAAACTCATGCGTCATATTGAAAAGGAAGGCAAACAGCATGCCTTGATGACATCAGGATTGCTGAATATTTTCAGACAATGATAATAAATTATGATGAACACTGTGCTGGCAAAACATAACACTAACATTTTCACGTGTGAAATTACGGGGAATCGTGCCTACAAACACTAACGTGGAATTCATCGCTCAGAAAAACAGGATAGCAGACTCAGAAAACTCACCTATACAAAGTGAGAGAATTAAAACTTGGATCTATTCTTATACAAATTAAAAGAAAGATAAGATAGATTTCTATCCCCTCCTCTTCTTCTTGTTTTTAAATGTGTATCTCAAGTTTTAGAAGAAATGCTGCCCCTTCTTAATACAGTATAACTTAGTTCCACAAGTATCCCTTGACCTAGAGACAAACCAAGGTGAATCTCAAACCAACTGTGGCAGAGTCTACCACCTACTACCCAACATCCATTCTTTCTTTCTGATTAAAAACAAAATAAAAAATGTTCTTTCTCTTATATCTCAATTTCACACCTGGCAACCTACCCATGTAAAAGACATTTCCTACACTATGCTTTGCAGCTAGGTGTGACCATGAGGCTAAGTTCTGGCCAGTGAGATATAAGTAGAAGTGTTGTTGGAGAATTCCACAAAGGTTTCTTAAAAGCCAGATAGATAACTAAGCAATACGTTTATGTGCTTCTTCCCTTTTTCCTTCTTATCACCCAGACTAAAGATGTATGTGATGACTGGAGCTACAGCAGCCATCCTGGATCATGAGGTATCCTTGAGGATGGAAGCCATGTGCTGAGGATGGCGGAGCAGAAAGGAAAGAGGGAACCTGGGCTCTTGATGACTATGAAGTCTCCATACTGGGCACAACTTACCCTTGGACCTCTTAACTTGAAAGGGAGTATTTTGCATAAATCACTATAACTTGGGGTTTTATATAATATGTACTTGAACCCAATCCTGATATAGCAGATATGGAGGCAGAGGCAAAGTTGGAAGAAGTAGGGAGGAAAAATTGAAGAACCAAGTTCAAAACTGTCTCTTGGTCATAAGAGGCTTCCATATGCAGCTGCCCAGCAAGAACTTGCTGTGTTCAACTTATTCACATGAATGATGGATGAGTTGGAGACTCGAGTCAGAATGCTATGTTAATACAGTTCTGCAGTACTAAATTCCTCATTTTTCTGGTCTCATTACACCAGGGAGAAAAATCAAATCTATCAGGAGGACTATTAAGTTTCAAGAATCTCCAGAGACTTTGGGGAAAAAAATAGGTGCCAACTTTAACGGCCTTGGCACTTACAACACGTTCCACACTTCCAAGGCAGTGAACTGGATACAATTAGAATATCCCCCAGAGACACATTTTGGTAGGAAGCAGCACGGGAGCAGTTTGGAAACTGGCAAAGGCATTTGGCTTTGGCAACAACCCACAGAAACATTCTTGCCAGGAAACTTGGCAGACATACACGCTTCCATTCCAGACCTAAGGCCAGGCACCGCACATCTTACTATGGAGGTTACAGTCTAACGGGGCCAAAGCTTCCCACTGGCTCTTCTACTTCTTTGCTGAGAGCCTCCCCACTAGAAAACCGGACAGCAAAACGATCAAAGAATTAACCTCTTGTGCATTTGTCCTCCAAGAGGAAAGTTATCAGAGATAACAATTACTGGAAATCATCATACGCCTTGCATATCCCTAGCATTTCACATGCATTAATTCATTCAGTCCTCACTGTCACCTCCATTTCACAGATAAGGACATTCAAGCACAGACAAGTTAAGTATCTCCCCCAAGGTTACTCAGGTGGTAAGTGGCAGGGCTGAGGTTCAATCCCAGATAGGGTCCAGGCCTTTGCCCATTCTTCTATACTTCCCGATCCCCACAGCTCAACCACAACCCAAAGACCCAGCAAGACTTAGCTCAGTTAGATCAATATTTCTCAAAGAGGGGTGATTTCCCCCCAACCCAAGGGCTACCGGCAGCACGTGGAGGTATTTTTGGTGGCCACAACTGGTGGAGGTGCTGCTGGTGTCTAGCCAGTCGAGGCTAGGGATGCTACGAAACATCCTACAGTACAACCGCACACAACAAAAAACTATCCAGCCCAAAACGTCAATGGTGCCAAGGCCGAGAACCCGGATTAGACAGTGGACTAAAACAACAGCGAACTTCCAAGAAACACTCCAACGTACGTGACGGTCGTGGTTTCGGTGGTGCCCCACTGCCTTCAGCGTAACCTTGGTGGAAAACTTCCTGTGGGTGGAGTCCCAGGCGTGGACGTGAAAACTGGTCTCTGGGTTATGAAGTTGCAGAGGCCGTTTGACTGTGATCTCACCATCTGTGCTCACTTTGAATCGGGAGTCATCGGAAAAATAGACTGTCCTTGGCCGACCTGTGCATCCTTCAAAACTCACTGTGGGGCAGAAATCACAGTGATTAGAAAATTGGGCAGGTTAAAGACGTCTCCAAAGGGCAAACTTCATTCACCCACCAAAAGCCTGATACAAAAGCACACACAGGCAAAACAAACCATAATCCGGTGACAGAACAACAAAGCTATCAAAGGAGTCGTTATCACCAGTATATGCTTCACAATTACAGGGTGACTGTTCATGGTGGTCTGATTTTTTTCTCATCTACTTATTAACTGAAAACAGTATCTTGTATGGAAAGGAACTTCTTTCAGTAACAAAAAAAGGGGCCTCCCCTTCACATGCCTCTTGTCAGTATGAAAACAGACCACTAAACTAACAGAGACAGAGTCAGGCGCAGTGGCTCACACCCATAATCCTAGCACCCTGGGGGACCAAGGCAGGAGGATCACTTGAGCTCAGGAGTTCGAGACCAGCCTGAGCAAAAGCAAGACCCCTATCTCTACTAAAAATAGAAAAAGTAGCTGGGTGTGGTGGTGCTTGCCTGTAGTCCCAGCTACAAGGGAGGCCGAGGCAGGAGGATCACTTGAGCCCAGGGGTTTGAGGGTGCAGTGAGCTGTGATGATGCCACCACACTCTAGCCCAGGAGACAGAGAGACAAGATACCTATTATATCCAAAAGTTAGAAAGTTAGAGTTCAATGTATGGTGAGATGCTATGGATAGTCTACATTTAAATAAATCGTTTACAATTAAACAGTGGCAGATAATAAGAGAGAGCCAGCATGGCACAATGGTTAAGAGCAGAGTCTGGACCAAACTGCCTAGTTCAAGTCTGAGCTCTGCCATTTATTATCTCTGTGACTGGGGCAGGTCATGTACCCTCTTTGTGCTTCAGTCATCTGTAGAACAAAGGCAACAATAGTAACTATCTGTGAGGGCTGTTTTAAGATACAGAGAACAGCGCCTGGCCCATAAGAAACATTATTTCAACTTTATAAATAATAATTTAAAAAACAAACATAACTTTGATTAATCATTGATTCAGCCCCGATAAGTATTCCATAAGAGACATTGACAACGGTCAATAGTTACTGAGTGCTGATTACATGCTTAGTATCCGAGGCACAAAGAGGTAATACCTGTTTGCAACCTGAGACATATAAGAGAAATTGATCACTGTCAGTTTAGAGAGATGATGAAGGTTTCATAGGAAAAAGTCTTCAACCTGACCATACAGGGCGGCAGGACAAATGCTAAAGACAGAGAAGGACTACTTAGGTGGAGGAATATTATGACCAATGGCTCAGAGACAAAACTACTTAAAGCTTTATAGCTACGAATATTAAAGCATTAAAACTTTTAAAAAGTAGTAATACCCAAAGCTGGAGAAGCTGTGGTGAAAAGAGTCTACACTATACTTCAGAATTCCAAAGGACTCATTCAACAGGTATCCATCAAACTATACGCCAAACACTGTGTTGAACTATAAGGGCAAATTAGAAACAAGAAAGATAAAGCATCTACTCTCATTGAGCTTACTCTGTTGAGGAAAAGACAGACAAACACAGAAACCAATACTTTCAGGTAGTGATAAGTGCTAGATACAAAGGAATTAAAATATTTTGAAAGAGGCTGATACAAGAGTGACAGGGAGAGAGGGGAGTTTCTCGAAGCCATAACTTACGTTAAATGGTGAGGGCAGGCCTTTCTGAGGTAGAGGAATCTGGGCTGGGACCTGAAGGAGTCAGTCTTATAGGAATCTGGCCCTAGAGACTTCCAGACAGAGGGGAATAGTTGACAAGACAGTTCATTCTAGGAAATTCTCAACTTAGCCTGTTTTCTTCCCTTTCAAATAATTGTCCCTCATCTCTCCAGTGGAATTTCTATTTCGTCCAAGTGCTCTTTCATGAAAATTCCAGCTGTTATGCCCATTTTACAAGGCTAGACACCTCAGCATTCATGAGGATCAGGTTTCTGCCAGAAAGCCCTGAAGCCATCTGTGATACCTGGGCTGCAGTTTTCATTATTTCCACCAGGGGCCACTCTTGCAAACATTTCCAAAGCCAACAGCCCTGCTCTCGCCAGAGAAAATAAGACCAAATTTGGGGGTGAGAGGGTAGGTATTTATAACCATCAATTGTCTCCATTTCCAAGGCAAAACTGAGGCTCAGAGAGGTTAAGAAATTTACCTAACATCCCATAACTAATTAATAGCAGAGCTGGGACAGGCCCTTAACAGGGGTTACTTAGTCTCGTGGGTGGCTCTCTCGTACTTTCTGTCTAGAGAGACCCTGTTAAGGCCTTGGCTATTTTTAGCGGATTCTGCCTCCAAACTAAGATCCTAAGGGTGGCAGAAATCTAAGGCCACCTCATGCAGTAGCTGGGAGTCTGCTACCTGGCAAATAAACTGAGCAACCAAACCTAGAAAAGTTAGTTCACAGGAAGGGAGCTTGGTCCTTGCCTGACCTTCCCATCTAAATTTGTTAAAAGGAAAAAAAAAAATCACCACCCTGCCCTGACCCCTACCATCACCCTTTTGGCTGGATCCACAACTCACTTCCCAAACTGGAGGGGAGGAAGATGGGGTGAACAGAGGGCAGCTGTAATAAAAAAAAAAACAGGCTGGAGCTGGGCGCGGTGGCTCACACCTGTAATCCCAGCACTCTGGGAGGCCAAGGTAGGAGGATTGTGGGAGGATGGCTTGAGCCCAGGAGTTTGAGACCAGCCTGAGCAATAACTGAGGCCCTGTCTCTACAAAAAATAGAAAAATCAGTAGGGTGTGGTGGCAGGCACCTGTAGTCCCAGCTACCCAAGAGGCTGAGGTAGGAGAATCCCTTGAGCCCAGGAGCTGGAGATTGCAGTGAGCTATGACCACACCACTGCACTCTAGCCCAGGCGACAGAGTGAGACCCTGTCTCAAAGAAGGGTGGGGTGGGGTGGTCGCAGAACCTACAACTGCATTATAAACCCAGATTCTGCAGTGTTCTTGCTGAGTGGCCTTAAGCAAATTGCTTTACTGTCTGGTCCTCGGTTTTCTCTACTAGAATATGAAGGATTCCAGCACGGGTCGAGCCTACCTCTCTGGGGTTTTGTGAAGATCAGCCAAGACGGTGAATATGATCACATCCTGTAAGCTGAAGAGCCACGCAAGCAGAAGAGATGACTATTCTTTCTGTGCACTTGGGTAGACAAACTAGAAGACAAGTACTTGCTAAATGAACAGATGAGCCGTATATAACATGACAACAGAAGCCAGAAGAAACAGCAAGTCCTTAAAGGATGGGCATTTTGAGTCTAAGCTAGGAATTTCTCTTCAAACTAGCAAAACTAGATGCTTTTCAAAGAACCCTCTCCCACCCCCAGCAGAAGTAATGGGGCAGCCAGGCTGTGTTTGGGGGCTTGTCGGGTAAGCAGAGAACAAGAGCTGTCCTGAATTCCTTTCCCTAAACGGCCCGAATCTGGGCAGTGAAAGTTGAGACAAGCATGATTGGACTTGCCAGGTGTGGAGGCCTAAAAAAATGAAAATGGTTTTGCAAAATAACTTGATGTGAGGCACATAACCTGCTTTGGGGCATCGTTAATGGTGGCTAAGCCCCACCCTTTGAGAAGTGACAGGGAGCCCCAACCTGAATTTCCAGGTGCTCATTAAGACTCATCTTGCCATGCAACCTGATCCTCTGGGCTGATGAATCGTTAATTACAGCAAAGATTGAGAGGCTCTCCAGCCCAGGAAGGCTCTGGGAAGCCCACTTCAGGCCTAGCAGGGGCTGAGTTGTCTCTGAGCCACAGCAAACTCTAAGGCCAGCAAGTAGGAGGAAACAAGAAACACAAAATGTCGAAATTAGAGGATCAGTACATGGGGACGAGGTATATCTGAACACTGTGATGATAAAAAGTTAAAGATAAAGGCCAAGTGAGGTGGCTCACACCTTAAATCTCAGTACTTTGGGAGGCCAAGGTGGGAGGATTGCTTGAGGTAGAAGTTCGAGACCAGCCTGGACAACTTAGTGAGAACTGTCTCTACAAAAAATTTAAAAATCATCTGGGCTTGGTAGTATGCACCTATAGTCCCAGTTATTAGCCCTTTATCAGATGTGTAGCTCGTGAATATTTTCTCACTTTCTGTAGGCTATTCGCTCTGTTGATTGTTTCCTTAGCTGTGCAGAAGCTTTTTAGTTTAATCAAATCCCATTTATTAATTTTTGTTGTTGCCAGGATTGCCATTGAGGTCTTTTTCATAAATTCTTTGCTTAGGCCAATATCTAGAAGAGTGGGCAAAAGATATAACAGAAGCTTCTCAAAAGAAAAAAAAAAAAACAAATGGCCAATAAAGATATGAAAAACTGCTGAACATCACTACACTGATCATCAGGGAAATGCAAATTAAAAACCACAATGAATTATCACCTTACCCCAGTCAGAATGGCATTTATCAAAAAATCCAAAACAACAGACGCTGGTGTGGATGCAGAGGGAAAGGAACACTTTATACACTACTGGTGGGACTGCAAATTAGTGCAACCTCCATGAAAAACAGTATGGAGATTCCTCAAAGAACTGAAAGTAGATCTACCATTCAATCCATCTATCCCACTACTGGGTATTTACTCAAAGGAAAAGAAGTCATTTTACCAAAAAGACACCTGCACTTGAATGTTTATTGCAGCACAATTCACAATTGTAAAGATGTGGAATCAACCCACGTGCCCATCAATTTGTGAGTGGATTAATAAAATGTGGTATATGTACACCATGGAGTTCTACTCAGCCACAGAAAAAGATGAATACCTTTTTGTAACTATCTAGATGGAACTGGAGACCATTCTCCTAAGTGAAGTCTCTCAAGAATGGAAAAACAAACACCACATGTACTCACTATTAAACTGGAACTAACTGATGAGCACATGTGTGCACAGAGGGAAGTAAAACTCATTGGAAAGCAACTGGGGCGGGGGGAGCAAAAACCTACCTAACGGGTACTATGAACGCTATTTAGGCTCAGGACTCGAGCATTACAAAAGTGATCCATGTAACCTAAAACATTTGTGCCCCCTTCATATTTCGAAATTAAAAAAGGAAAGAAAAGGAAAAACCACCACCATGAACAAAAAGACAGTCTAGAACAGTACAGAATTGTACACACCAGAGAGTTAACAGTAATTGGGGTGGAGGTGGGGGCAAGATTGAAAGAAGTGGGGTTGGCGTAGGGATGTTATACATCTTTGTATTATATTGCCTGTTAGAATTGTTTTTTAAATGTGATAAAAACTATTAAGAATGACTTTTTAACACACTGTGACTCTTGCATGTTGTGATTCTAGCCTATTTGGCCAAAGTAGTAGCTTTCGACAGGGGACCCTGGAAAAGAGGACTGAAGTTCAAAGCCAAACGAAATCGAAGCTCACGGAAAGCTTTTTGGTCCTGAGGCCGGCTTTGAGCGCTCAGCAACTTTCCTTGCTTGGAATTGCCATCAGGCCACGGGACAGTCCCAGCGATAGTATCCCATTTCTTCTCCTCCTCCCACCGGCCCCATAACTGGAATGCGAGTGGGTAGACAGTCTCAAAAGCGTCCACATATTTCTAGAAGATGTTGGGATTGACGGACAGGGGCCTGCTATCAAAGGCAGCTAACCGTAGTTGTGTTATTCGGTAACCAGTGGAATCACCCAGTCTCTTAGAAGCAACTGCTTGAAAGTAGCAGTTTTGCCCGCAGCACACACAAAGGGCCACATTATGGACTGTATCCCTCTCATCAGACGCATTCCCCACAGCTGACACGAAGCACACTGCATTTAGCTTTATTTCAAGGACCATTTGAACTGGAGCGTTTAGCCTCAGGAAGAGAAAGTCCTGCATACAAACTGGAGGACAAGATCAAAGAAGCTTCTGGGGCTCTTGGTGGCCAGGCTGCCACTGTGTACCCCCAAACTAAAGGCTTCAGTTACCAACTTAAATACTGAGGATAAAAGACAAGAAGTTTAACTTGATGGATGAGAGGCGTCCTGGGGTGACAGACAGTCCCGGGGGGGGGGGGGGGGGGTTGGTTTTGCAGGTTAGGAGCAGCATATAAAATTTCTTTCTAGGTTGACCATTTTATTAGATGACACTGGGTAATTCTTGCATGTGTTCTTTTTTTTAAACATTAAAAAAAAATTTTTTTTTTTGTTTTTCAGTGATAAGGCCTCACTCGGTCACCCAAGCTAGAATGCAGTGGCACCATCATAGCTCGCTGTAACCTCAAACTCCTGGGCTCAAGTCATCCTTCTGCTTTAGCCTTCCAAGTAGCTGGGACTACAGGTGTGTGACACTAGGCCCAGCTAATTAAAAAAAAATTTTGTAGAGATGGGGGTCTCACTATGTTGCCCAAGTCTCCAACTCCTGGCCTCAGGCAATTCTCCCACCTCAGCCTCCCAAAGTGCTGGGATTACAGGCGTGAGCCACCGCGCCTGGCCCACGTGTTCTTTTGATGGATGTTCATGAAATCAGTGAGCATTACAAGTTTATTGAGAACCCATGCTCACAGAAAATGTAATTTTACATTTAAAAAAATGCAAGAGAAATGACAATCAGGCCTCCGATTTGTCCACGTTTGGGGCATGTTGAAGAGGAGATTCGAGTTCCACTGGGAAGACCGACCATCTCTTCCACTCCCACAAGTCTTTAACGGTATGGGTCCTTTTGCTACTGACAACCATGGGCAGTGACAGCAATCTAATGTCCTTGTTAGATACAGCAGCCCTGTGAGGTATGGATTTAGCATCCCTTGTTTATAAACGAGGAAACTGAGGATCAGAGAGGTGAAAGGACTTGGCCACGTCACACAGCAATGAAGTCAGAGGCTGTGTGACTGTCGGGACTCAACCTCCAGGACTAACCACCAGGCAGCCGGACTCTAAATCCTGATGAGCCATTTGTGAGACTGCTAGCTGCACAGACACTGGGAAGTGAGTTCACAAAAAAGAATGTGACCGTTGGAGAGTAACTAGAACGAGAATGATATTATAGCAAAAGCATCATTGTACACACTCATTCCCTCTCTCTCCTCCGATGAACAGTTCCAGGCCCCAGAAAATCCTAAGGATACCGTATAGCACGCAAAGGAGGACGTTTTAAACTTCAAGAATGTTCTGCTTTATGTCATCACTTTGCATAAGCTGAAATCAGTCAGAGTTCCTCTAAACAGCCAGTTTCAACCCCAAGCGTGTTTCCGGGGCAGATAAGCAGCTTGGACTATCACACGGCACAAGCGCGACTCCCAGCGTGCGCCCACGACATCCACAATGCCCGTGTGATGTGCACCTGGGGCAGAGGCCGAGCCACCTGTACCACTTGTTGCCAGGCATCTCGTGTGGGATCCCGGGGACAGGAAGTTTACTTGCATGGGAGCTTATGAAGTTTTTTCTCCCCAATCTCCCCAAAACATCCTTGCCCAGAACAAATCATACATGGTCTCTGTCTTCACTAACTTACACCCTGAAAACAGATGTCAACAATGAGCATTTCCTATCCAGGAAGCAGGAGCAAAGTCTCCTTGGCTTCTGTTTCCATCAAAGCAAACGGGGAACTGGGGTACGGTGGTAGGGGGGAGGGGGGAAGGGTGCAGGGAGAGAAAACAGTGAGGCTGAAGATTAAAGAAAAATTAGCCCAGGCCCATTAACCTGTTACTTCCCAAAGGGGAGTAAATAAGGCCAAAAGGAGTAATCAATCCATCACCCTTGACTTTTCCCCTCTTGCTTTAAGGTTACTCCTACACCAGGTCATTCCGGCAGTGTGTGTCTCTTTGCCTTCCCAATGGATCGTGGTTCTGCTTGGGCTAATGCCGTTTCCTTCTCTGAAGGTAAACACCATGGATGTTGACCAGAACCAGCCAGGGGCAAAGGTCATAAATGGCACTTCTGGAGCTGGTTAAAAGCCAGTGCAAACATGTTTACGGTTTCACATCTGTGCGAGTGGGGTCAAACTAAGGTGGGTTCAGATCCCAGCTCTGCTTCTTAGGTGCTACCTAAGTTATTTTAACCTCCCTTGAGCACCGGGTTCCCTACTCTGCAAAAGGGAGGCATTCCTACCTCCTTCCGGGGATTGCCTCAGCAATTCTTTCTTCAGCAACCTCTCCTGAACCCTTACTCTTGGCCCGGCATGGTTCTAAGGCCTGAGAAATATAGCAATGAACAAACAAGTCCCTGTCCCCTGGGCTTACATTCCAGTGGAGAAGAGACAATTAACAAGTAAATTAGTAAGTGTCAGGAATAAAGAGTGTAATAGAGAAATATAAGCAGGTAAGGGAGTCCCAAGGGCTTTATGCAAGAGATAAGACAACTTAATAAAGGGCATTCAGGGACGGCTTCACAAGGCATTGGAAGAGACTGCCCCAGCTTCCTTCCAGCTGCACAGGGGAGAGAGGGGAGAGCCATGGGGCAGTGTGGGCCCAAGAATTCCTAGGTCTACTGGAGGACTGCACACCTGCTGTGTGCCTGTTGGAATCACTACTGGGGGTTCTAGTGGAATTAAAGTAACTTTCGCACCAGGGCCCCACACAGGCCTGTGAGCAGGGGGCAGCTCCTGCTCCTTCAGTCTGGAAGGGCCAGAGGGCCTTCCCATTTCCCATGCCCTTCTTGACAACAAGGCCAGAAAAGAACTCAGTTTTAAATCAGTTTTCTTTCCAGTCCTCTCCCAGACCGTACAAGAACAGCCAGTGCCCATTGACAAAAACCGTACCCAGTTCAATTGCGATATTCCTGCCTGGCCGGGGCTCCAGCGGGCTCGGGAGGAGAAGCTGGGCTACTTCTCTGCTCAATGCAAGACCAAGTGCTTGGTTTCGGTTTTCCAGAGTGGTGCACTAACTGGCAAGGCATCTCATCTCAATTCGTTTTAAGGGGGCGAGGGGCAATTTAACTCCACAATAGCAAGCGGCTGGCAGCAATAGCTGGCCTCCTGCAGAGGTGGCGGGAGAGGGGCACTTCCTCCCTGCCTGTCATAGGGAGGGAAACTCGTTTGGTTTCCTCACCCAGAACAAGGAGCACGGGGAGACCCTCTGGCTTCCACACCACATCGGGAGGGCTTTGCCGCCCAGCTCTGGCTGCGTGCCAAATACACCCGTCCCTGCCTGCCTCAGTGCACAGGCCATAAACGATCATTCTCATGGGCTGCAACCCAGGAAACATTCCTGTGGCCAGGTTGGGCAACTCCAGGAACTGTTTGCTTATTGATTAGAAAGAAAAGGCTCACCTCATGTCTGCCCACTTTTCCTTTCTGTTGGGCTCCCGAGGCCAGGGAGGCCCCACATACTGAATTCCAAAGCAGCTAAATCCCTCCTCCCCCGGCCTCCTGCTGACACCTCGCAGAAACGGGCAGCAGACAGGCCCGAGAGGTGGGGGACGGGGTCCAGGGCCCTAATGTGGTGCTGAAGCTTAGATTCCCGCTTGTGAAATAAAGCATTCACCAAAACACTGCCTAGCATCGTTTCCGCCCAGGGTCCAACGCATGCTGCGTAGAGACTCTCCTGGGCTGCTTTTTACAAATACCCAGGCCAGGGCCCTGCCTCGGATTAACTGGATCCAGACGTCCAGGGCTGGGGCAGTAGCAGCTAAGGGGGAGGGGTTTATTTTGGGGGTGAGGAAAATGTTACAAAATTGATTATGGTGATGTTGCAAAACTCTGTAAATATACCGAAAGCCATTAAATTCTACACTTTAAAGGGATGTGATGTATGATATGTGAATCATACCTCAATAAAGCTGTTACCAAATTAAAAAAAAAAAAAAAGAAAACCAAAAGCACAAAATACTCATGATCCCATCTACATAGAGAAACCACTGCTAACACCGGTTCTATGTCCTTTACGGCTTCAGATCCTGGACCCTTTCCTGACTCACTCAGTCCCCGTCCTGCATCCCTGGATGTCCAGTTTCTCTAAAATGAGAGTCTGGACATTAGTATATTTTTAAAGACCTACCTGTCCACCTTTCTTAATTTTTCACATTTATCCATTTTTTAAAACACTATAAAGTTATATATAGTGAACCTATAAAGTTATTAGGATGAATAAAATATGGGATAGTTACTCAGCAAGAAAAAGGAACAAAACACTGATAAGCCATTCACAAAAGATTACAGAGATGGCGGGGTGCGGTGGCTCACATCTGTAATCCTAGCACTCTGGGAGGCCGAGGAGGGTGGATCGCTCGAGCTCAGGAGTTCAAGGCC
Source organism: Eulemur rufifrons (assembly GCF_041146395.1). Lineage (NCBI taxonomy): Eukaryota > Metazoa > Chordata > Mammalia > Primates > Lemuridae > Eulemur > Eulemur rufifrons. Next base: position 12,200,981 of record NC_091005.1, on the reverse strand, counting down.
AGCCTGAGCAAGAGCAAGACCCTGTCTCTATTAAAAATAGAAAGAAATTATCTGGCCAACTAAAAATATCGGTAGAAAAAATTAGCCGGGCATGGTGGCGCATGCCTGTAGTCCCAGCTACCCGGGAGGCTGAGGCAGTAGGATCGCTTAAGCCCAGGAGTCTGAGGTTGCTGGGAGCTAGGTTGACGCCATGGCACTCACTCTAGCCTGGGCAACAGAGTGAGACTCTGTCTCAAATAAATAAATAAATAAATAAAAATTACAGAGCCATTTATAAGGAATTCTAGAAAACGAGAGATAAAAAGCAGATCAATGATTGTCTGGGCCTGGGTAGGGCTCGGCTGGGCTCAACTTCTATAGTGCCCAGGGGAACTTCAAAAAGTGGAGACAGGAAAGAGAAGTCATAAATAATTCTTAATTAACAATAGTCTAAGAGTCAATATTCAATATGACAGTCATTATGTGTGGGCACTGTGCTAAGCACGTCACATTGACATCTATGCTGCGGTGAAGCAGGTGAGGTTTTTCAATCCCTTTCATGAGATGAGCAACTGAGGTCTGCAAAGGCTGAAGGCATTTGCCCAAGGTGACACGGACTCTGAAACAAGATTCACACCCAGAACCCGCCAGTGCCAAAGCTTCTTTTCTTGACCTTGAGGTGGAAGAGAAATTCCAAGAGTGGTTAACAGCAACATGGGAAGGAGCAAAAGTAACCTCAGACTCTTTCTTTCTTTCTTTACTTTCTTTCTTGAGATACAGTCTCACACTCTGTTGCCCGGGCTAGAGTGAGTGCCGTGGTGTCAGCCTAGCTCACAGCAACCTCCAACTCCTGGGCTCCAGCGATCCTCCTGCCTCAGCCTCCCGAGTAGCTGGGACCACAGGCCTGCGCCACCACACCTGGCTAATTTTTTCTATTTTTAGTAGAGACAGGGTCTTGCTCTTTGCTCACGCTGGTCTCGAACTCCTAAGCTCAAGTGCTAGGTCTCCCAGAGTGCTAGGATTATAGGCATGAGCCACTGCACCCAGCCCAGATTTATTCTCTATAAAAAACACAACCCAGATAGAAATAAGCACCAATTTAGGGTCGCATTTCCCAAGCGATAGCTGACACAGGAAAGCTGTTGGGGAATTCGAAATCTTTGAATCATTCAATAACTCAAGAACAAGATCTGGAAACCTCTTCTACAAGGAATGAATACATGGCTTGCACCACATCCAAATGTGGGTTGTGCTGAAAAAGCTGGGACCCTCTGCCTCTGACATTTGGAACAAAACTCCTAAAACAGCCCGAAAGAGCAGCTGGGAGCCAAAGCTGCAGCACTAGGCAGTTCCCACAGAGTCTCCAGGTCACATGCATTTGCAGATGACTCCACAACAAGTGCTCACTTGTCTAATAGAGCTTACAAGAGGAGGCCTTTTCCTTTTTAATGGATGCTAGCATCATTTCTCATTATCGAGAACAAGTAAGCATTGATGTGAAAGGCAGCTGCTTCCAAGAGCATTTGCTAAATCTACTCTGACCGCCTGTCAAGGTGACTGCTCAGCCCATGTGTGTGCCTCTGCTCGGGCAAATAATAAAACAAACCCCACAACCCACGCGGCATCCCTCTGAGTACCAAAAAGGAGGCAGAAATATTGCAGACGGGAGTGCTCAAGCCAAGAATTCCAAGTGGGAAAAAATGATGAAAATGAGAAAAGAAAATAACATGAAGACCAACCCCCGGGTATCAGATGCAGAGTTTGGTACGTGCTGGCGTACAGCCACAGGTCACTCGCAAGATGCAGTGGCACCTGTCTCAGGGCTCTCAAGCTCTTTACTTTCCTGGTTGCAGCTCTTGCAAAAAGACTCCATGGCACCTTTACCTGGCCTGTTCCCATTTTCCAATGTGAAACTGGAAAACCCGCAGACATGCAAAATGACGTATGTAAAAGGTTATTCACTAAGGCATTGTTTGCAGTAACAAAACATGGGAGACAACCCAAATATCCATCAATAGAGGATTAGTTAAATAAATTATAGAACTTCCTTACAATGAAATACTATGTGGCTGTAAAACAAATGAGAAAGCTCTTTACTCATCGCTGTGGAATGAACTTCAAGACATATTGTTAGGTGATAAAAGCAAGTACAAAACAGCACTATGGTTTGTGTAACGAAAAAGGGGAATAGGAATAAATGTTCATATTTCCTTATATTTACACAGAGAACTTTAAAAGAAACTAATAAGTGAGATTAAATGTATGGGGAAGTCGCGTTATTGGATCAAAGTTGGGGGAGGTGGGAGTAGAACTTTTTCAATGTATACTTGTTAGGTTGTTTGATTTTTTTTCCCAGCCATGTGAACACATTACCCATTCATAAAGTTAAAAATAACTTGTTCTTGCAACCACGGTGCAACACACATGAGGGTGAAAGTCATCTGCTGAAATGACAGTGCAAGAGGGTGAAGGGGCCCGGGTGCCCTGATGACATTATGGGACTACTGGACCAATCCTGGGCTGCTACCTCTGTACATGGTGCTATACAAAGAAAATAAAACCCTTAAACTGTTAAAAAAAAAAAAAATCTAGGAGACCATGTGTAAGCTACTTACTATTTACTTTACAGGAGAAAAATTTATATTTTTGCAAATGCTCAGAGGACTTGGGGAGTAAGTAGCAGGCTGATCAGAAGGCTCCTTGTGCCCACCGCCAGGGGACTGCGACCCCTCTGAGAATCCCTGCAACACAGGATGCAAGAGACCAGGGGGAGGGGTCCCTGTGAGTGCTGGGAAAGAGAATGACCCACACGTGGCTGGAGGAAAAAGGTGCTGCAGGCAGAGGCGCTGGTCAGCTGGTCTAGAAGAAGAACGTGGATGCCAAGTCAGGTGACCGGATTCTCTCTGGAGTGCATCAGGCAAGCCCCTTGCATTCTTTCTGGGCTTGTTTTCTCTATAATGCATAGAGGCTGAACTGTACCAGCAAAAATGTGCAGCTCAAAGGCCTTCTTGGACATCACGGCAAGTGGGAACCAGTATGACTTTTTTGGACGACACTCTGACCACGTTTACAGATTTTACATGCTTAAATCCTTTCTTCCGGCAAAGCCCATTTTTAGGACTCCATCCCACAGATGGACTCACATGTGCAGATATACAAGGAGAGTAATGACAGGCTTGTTTGCAGTGGCAAAAGATCGCCACAGCACCGACAGGGGACCAGTTAAATAAATGATGGGCATCCACTCAAGAGAAAATAATGCAGACATTAAAACAGATGAGGTAGCTGTCAAATAAGAATCTTGTCTTCAAAAAAGCAAAATGGGATAGAGAACAGGCTTAGATTATCTTCAGAGGGATACAAGAAACCGGTGACACTGCTTTTCTTAGGAGATGAGCCGCTAGCAGGAGGGACACTTACTTTTATACTCTTTTGTACCATTTAAATTGGTTTGTGTTTGTTTTCCTATCTTGACATAAACAAACATTTTTTCTTTTCTTTAATGAGAGGGCTGAGCTGAAGCAGGGATGGATGTTTGGTTGACTGTAACCCGTGTGATGTGGCTTTCAAAACCCCTAACGCAGACTTCAGTTGCATTATCAGAAATGAGATACTCAGGATGTGGGAGACAACAGGGTCCTGTTCTGTCTGATTCTATTTGTGGTTTGATAAGTACATTCTCAGGGTTGCAATCTAATGATCTAAGTGGTGATACTGTTTTTCCTTCACAGAGTCATGCTTTAAGAGGGACACTGACCCATGGAACTGGTCCAGGGGCAAAAGGGCAAGGATGTAAGTGGCCCTGCGTGGAGTGAAGGTCAAACTGGGAGAGGAAACCGGCTCCTTGTCAAGATTTCCAAGGGGCTGGGCACGGTGGCTCACGCCTGTAATCCCAGTACTTTGGGAAGTGGAGGCAGGAGGATCACTTGAGGCTAGGAGTTTAAGACCAGCCTGAGCAACATAGCAAGACCTTGTCTCTATAAAAAATAAAAAAATTAGCCAGGCATGGTGGTGTGTGCCTATAGTCCCAGCTACACTGAAGGCTGAGGCAGGAGGATCGCTTGAGCCCAGGAGTTTGAGGTTGCTGTGAGCTATGGTGATGTCACTGAACTCTAGCCTGGGTGACAGAGCAAGACTGTCTGAAAAAATATATATAAGATTTCTAAGGCTGACTCCTTCGAGACGGATCAGTCACAGTGGCACCACAGGGTAATATATGGGCCAGCAGAGAGTAGAAACAGTAGACAACCCAAGAAGAGAAAGACATTTCTTATGCTAAGAGCTGACCCCAAACAGACTGAAGCTGTCAGCCTCGTGAACGCCCCTCTCTCAAAGTATGGGCACAGATGGCTTCACCAGATGCTGGCTCGTAGAGCACCGACAGCCAGTGTGCAAGCTTGGAGTCTCAACAGATCTACACTGGAATCTGAATTGTGCCTCTGACTAGCTATGCAACTTCAGGTAAATTAACTAACCCTTGAGTCTCAGTTTCCTCTTTCTAAAATAGAGAGAATGGTCTCTACACATCATAGGGTCTTATGTGGTGAGCCCGCTAAGTGCTACTGCTGTTATTGTATTATAGCTGAGGACAGGCAGGGCCCCTGGTGGGTGTGTGGGCCTTGGGCAGGGCAAGGACCCCAGGGCCTTCTCGGTAGACTAAGATCCTATCAGTACCTCCCTCTGGCCTCAGTCCCCACCCTCAGGATTTGCCACTCCTGCCTCTGGGTGTGGTGGCCCCTTGCCTGTGGGGGGTGCCTGTGGAGCCAGAAGGCATCTCTGAACTTGGGAAAGTCAATCCTTCCCCACCCTTCCCGATCAAAGCTTTGGCGTCTGCTCACACCAACCGCTCCCTTCTCAGGCCACCTGGAAACATCTCTGCAGCCGGTCGTGAAAGGAAGTTTCCCGGGTTGCTGTTCTGCTTTGCCTGACCCTGGCCTTGAGGCCTTAGCAGCGAGCACCTCGGACATGAGCCAAGAATTGGGTCAGTGAATGGGCATCGAGGAAGGCGTGGGCCCCCAGAACTTTGGGCAAAGATGTGGGCACCTGTGGGAGGCTCCATGGCCTTTGACAGTTTCTCAAAGGGGTCTCATCCCGAAAGAGGGTCTCTGGATCAGAGACACACTTAGCGGTTAATGGGGCAACAGGTGTTGGGAAGAAGGGTGGAGAATGAAAGGGGGTCAACTGAGGCCACAGTGACTGGTCATTTCCAATACCCCCACCTCCCTGCTCAAACCTCTGACCCGCAGATAAACAACTCCAAGTCTCCTGTGGGCGTGCTTTGAGTGCTGTGAGTAATAAAATACAAAACACAGGTGGGAAGTGGGGGCAGGTGGCTAAAATGGGGGATGAGAAGAGATGGGGAGACAGCCAAGCATCCGACACGTCTTTCCCCACAGACCCAGTTCATCTCTGGACTCCTGGACGTGGCGGTCGCCTCCTCACAGCCTTCCCGCTTCTGCACACAGCGAGCCTCTACACAGAGCCCTCTGGAGACTCCTCATTTCTCACAGGACAAAAGCCCAACTCCCCGGGGTCAGACCCCAGCCACTTCTGACTTTGTCACTCTCTGCTCCAGCCAACACCCTGGCTACGCTCCTGCCCCAGTTGTTTGTATTTGCTGTTCCCTCCACCTGCAATGCTCTTCCCCAGAGGACCACGTGGCGAGTTCTCTCCCTCCCTTCCAGGAGGTCTTGGTCTTACCAATCTTTGCACCAAGGTCACCTTCATGCAGACCCAATCCTTGTACTTGAAATGGCACCCCACTGCCTCCAGCACTGCCCCCTTATCCTTCTTCCCTGCTTGATTTTTCTCTCTAAAGCCGGTTCTGCCCAGCAGAAGGACAAGGATGCTCGTGAGCAGGAGCGCCCACCAGAACTTCCTGAGTCTTTGTGAGCCATCCAGGACTGCGCTGCCTCCTAAGAGCTCCTGCCCACGGGTACCCGTAACCCGAGGAGCACCGCACACAACCTCAGTAAACCTTCACAACCAGCCTGGGGAGTAAGTACTGCAGGATCCGCATCTTACAGGTGAATGAAGCAAGACTCAGAGAGGTGGAGTGACTTGCCCAAGGTCACACAGCTGCCAAACAACAGAGCTGGGAATTGAACTCAGGCCTGCCTGACCCCAAAGCCCGTCACCTTGGCCTCTGCCTCGCCCTGGTACTCTCACCTCTTCCCCGTGATGCGCATCCCCCTGCCATTCATTCTCTCTGCCTCTTCACTCCCTGCACAAAGTCACCAAATGGGGGTGGCGGGCTCCAGATGGGAACAGTTGGTTCTCCAGACAAGCTGCTGGGGCGTCGCATTGAGTCCCCCGCTGCAGGTGGAAGCTAAAGTGCTGACGGGGCAGACAGGAGCAGGCAGGGCTGACATCCGGGCAGGCCGATTTAGACGAGGCCCTTGGGGAGGTCAACAGCACAGGAACTGGCTCCAAGAGCTGGAAATAAGTTGACTCAACACCTTGGCTTGTTGGCCCTGGCAAAACCTGAAAGGCCACCTGGCCACTCCCAAAGGCCCTAATTTGCTTAAATAAGAGCAAAACCTTTGGGTGTTAATTCCCAGAGAACTTCCTGCCTTCCCACATAAGGGGGCACACGCCTGGGGAGGAAGGAAAGGGAAAAACCTCTCTGCCCCTCATCAATACTACGAGAAAACTGCTCATTAACTAAATCAGGGGCAAAAACCTGCCACGGATACCAGCTTGAAATACGTTCCGTTTTCCTTCTTAATGTGCCGTTTCTGCTGACTGGGCAGGAGTTCAGACCAGTCAGGCTACAGCTTTCTCTTTTATTAAACACCCTTTTAAGCCATTAGCTCAGGCTCTTCTGGAGAGTCCGCCTGCCCGGCCGGATTACACAATACATCACGCTTATCTCGGGTGCCCATGTTCTTCAGCAGGTAGGTAGCCGTGGTTTCCCAGAACCCGTTCTGTTTATGGGAAGGCTGCAGACCAAGGCTCCGCACAGAGGGCGGGGCTGTGGATCACCGGGGTTCGGGTTGTTTACTGAAAGCTCAGGACAGGAGCTCGACCAGCCTGAACAGGAGCCGGTTCACTCATGATCATGTTTTCCCCCTTGGCATTTTTAAAAAATCGAGGTATCATTAACCTAACACAAAATTCACCAACTTAAAGTGTACAGTTCCAGTGCTTTTCAGTATATTTATTGCCTATATCATGCAACTACCACCACTTTCTAATTCCGGAACACGTCCGTCTCCCCAAGAAGAAACCCTGTACCCATCAGCAGCCAGTCCCAATTCTCCCCCAGCCCCTGGCAACCACTAATCTACCTTTTCTCTGTGCATTTTCCTATTCTGGATATTGCTTGTAAATGAAATCATATAACACATGGCCTTTTGTGTCTGGCTTCTTTCATTCAGTGCAGTGTTTTCAAGTTCATCCATGTTGTGGCGGGTATCAGTGCTTCATTCCTTTTTACGGTCAAATAATATGCAATTGTATGAATATAGCACTTTTTGTTTAAATCTGTTTATCAGCTGATGAACATTTGGGTTGTTCCTACTTTCTGGCTATTATGAATGATGCTGCTTTGAACATTCACGCACAAGTATCTCGGGTATATACCTAGCAGTGGAATTGTCGGATCACATGGTAATTCTATGTTGAACTTTTTGAGGACGCGTCTTCCACAGCATCTATACAATGTTACGTTCCTACCGGCAGTGCCTGAGCGAGCGAGTGCTCCAATTCCTCCACGTCCTTGCCAACACTTGCTCTGTTCGGTTCTGTTTTCAAATGATACCCATTCCTAGGAAGTGTCCAGTGTTATCTTATTGTAGTTTTGCTAATAATCTTTTAAGGAAACATGTCACCTTTCCTAGAGCACCCCTCCCCTCCCTGCAACAAACGAACACTGCTTTGAAGACAACTTTCTCTAAAGCCTTTGGTGGTGGCAATAACCATCCTCCTCATCATCGCAACAGCTACCACGTGCTATAGCACCCTACGTGCACGCTCCACTTGACAGTACGATCATCTGTCTCCATTTGACAGATGAGAAAACTGAGGCACACGGGGGTCAAGAAACTTGCTCACGGTCACATAACTCATAAGTTACTGGAATGATGGTCTTGAGCACTGTGATTTCATGGAGGGCTTTCTGAGTATGAAGTTTGTAGAGAAAGCCTGGAAGGAACACAGGAAGCACAACACCAACGCACGTGAACGCCACCCTAAATGCACCCAGGGTAACTCTGGTTTTCTCTCTCTGAACCAGATCGTGATACAAGGCTCATAGGCAACACCGTCACATTTGTGACTGGACAACAAAGTCGGGAGGCAGGACTGTGTGGTGGTTACGGGGGCGCAACTCTGAAGTCAGATGCTGAATTGGGGTTTCAGCTCCACCACTCAGACCTACTTGAAGGTAAATCATTTACCCTCCCTAAGCCTTAGCTTTCTGTCTATAAGATGGGTCTAACCGCGACCTCCAAATCACAGGACTGTCGTGAGGATTAAGTGAAAAAATATAACATATGATGGAAAGGGGCCCGCACGAACCTGACAAACAAGCCTGTCGGATTTTATGCATGGGCTGTTTTGCTGAAAACCGTGCATAACTCAAAACGAGCATACGTTATTCTGCCTCAGCTCCAGAGTAGCTGGGGCTACAGGCACACGCCACCACATCCGGCTGTTTAAATTTTTTATTTTTTTAGAGACAGGGTCTTACTATGTTGCCCAGGCTGCTCTCGAACTCCTTGCCTCAAGTGGTCCTCCCGCCTCCAGCCTTACCCTCCCCAAGTGCTAGGATTACAGGCATGGGCCACCACGCCTGGCCCCCTTTTGTTTCTTTTGAAAGCAATATGCTGACACCAACAGTTTTGTTTACCTTAGAGGCTTCAGATGTAGAAATGCCAGCTATGCTTTATTACAGGGAAGGGAAATATAATAAGTCTTTTTAAATTACAAACTTGAATTCCATATGTGGCTGGTGTATACATGCACAGAGTTTACGTGAAACCCGTGTGCTTATAAACACAAAAACAGAAACTAATACCTCCTTCTAGAATCCAACAAGTCCTATCCCCAAAGCGGGAGAACAAAAGGAGGGTGCAGGTTAATGGAAGGCAAGAAGACCACCACCCTCTCTTCGCACATCCCTACTGCGCACACAGGACCACGAGAGGCCATGTCTGAAATGGCTCACATTTGAGAGTCTATAATAAATAAAAGACATTCTTGGAATAGTTGGGCACTTTTGAATACAGAGTAAATGTTAGATGATATTGCAAATTTTCTTAGTTATGATGATGGTATCATGGTTCAGAAGGAGCGTCCTTATTCTTAGGAGATGCAGGCTGAAGTATTTAGGGATGATACATATTATCCGCAACATATTAATACTTTCAAATGGCTCATAAAGTACATGTGTGGATGTGCACAGATAAGCAAATATGACAATGTTAATTATAAAATGAGGGTATTGGGAGCAGGGAGGAGGGGACGGGTATATACACACCTAATGGGTGTGGTGAGCACCATCTGGGGGATGGACACGCTTGAAGCTCTGACTCGGGTGGGGCAAGGGAAATATACATAACCTAAACATTTGTACCCCCCATAATATGCTGAAATAAAAAATACATATAGATAAATAAAATAAAATGTGAGTGTTCATTGTACTTTTTCTCAACTTTTATGTTTTTAATTTTCTCATAATTAAAAGTTTTGAGGGTGGAGGGAGATTCTATAATAAGATCTAACCCACTAACTGGCAATGTATTTACTGAGGATAGAATCAGGACTAATATTCAGCTAGTATGGACTGACACAGCTACACCAGTGGTTGAAATATTGAAAACGTCCCATCAGTAGGTGAGCAGCCTCTGCCCTGAGCCTCCTGGGGGGGGGGGCAGGGGGCCCCCCTACCCATGCCCACCCTCCAGCTGCTGCCCAGGCCCCCAGGTCCTCCTGAATATTTTTAACTACTGACCGTACACCACTGACCTCTCCTCTTGGCCAACTCTGTCCATATAACTTGCTTCCCATGAATAAGAACAGGAAGAGCCCTGTGGGACAAGGGTTAAGCACTTGGGCTGACCTGAGTTTAAATCCCAGCTCTGCCAGCCACCTCCCAGCTATGTTACCCTGGGCCAGTCACTTTGCCTCTCTGAGCCTCAGTTTACCTCACTGCAAAGTGGAAATAATACAGTCCTCCTATAATGCTTGTTTTGAAAATGCAAATTTGTCCTAATGTAAATGATATATTGGGGAACAATCTGAGCATAACTCAAATGGCAAGATTGCTTGTGTGTGCAATCTTTTGCAATCTTTTGACTACGAGAAACACTAGGCGAATGCAGAACACACACACACAAACACACACACACCCCTTCCAGCTGCCTCAATTCACAGCATGTGTGATACACTACACACATCCACACCTGATATTACAACTTTCATCTGATTTCAGATAACCCTTCTCCCACGACTTCACAATAACAAGCTGCTACCCTACAGAGACCCACTTCCACAAGCAAAATTATTTTTTTCTAATATATCACAATGAAGTTTTTTGAGTGCTGAAGCCCTAACCCCATTTTCCCATAAACCTGGTGGTTTTTATTGGGTGACTTTATTTAGTGTGGTGATTTTTAGGAAGGCCTATGTCCCGTTACAGCGGAACTGACCGTAGTTCCTATGTCACGGGGTCTGGGGTGAGGCATACACATGGTCTGTATACAGGTGGAGGTTAGCCCAGTGCTGAGCTCATTTTCAATACTACCTAACGGTCGGCCATGACTGTTCTCTCGCTCTGAATGCAGGCAGAACCTGTTGCATAAAAGATGCTCAGTGAATATTTATTGGATTTTTCTTGAAAGGTTTATGGCTTATTAATCTTAATGGACTAATGAAAGAGACTTGTCCTTTTCTCCCAAGAGGCTGGGGAGGGACAACAATTGCCAGAACCAAAACTGTAAACTAGAGATGAGGCTTCAGAGTTCTCCTGGAGCCCGACCCTTCCAGGCATGGCATGAAGTGGGTAAGAAAGACAGGACTCTGGCCACTGGGAGCTGCCCAATTAAGTAGTGAGAAAGGCAAGGACATACACTATTGGCCATCGCGGGGCAACAAGGGGCCAATTCTGACATAAAGAGCCTAGACCCTGAGTCCCTATGTTAGGGCCATAGTAGAGTAGTAAGTGATTACGAGCCCCAGGTCAGAGGTCAGCTAACCTGAGTTCAAAGCCCAGCTCCACTTATCAACTATGCCACCTCGGGCACAGGACGTCACCTCCCCTGCCTTGATTGTCTATAGAACAGAAATAGTGATGATTCCTATTTCCTAAGGGGGTGGGATGATTCAACAAGTTAATCCATGTGTCAGACACCGAACAAAAGCTCAGTGGACGTTAGCTGCTATTCCAGGGTTGGGAAAAAAAGAATCAGACAAAAGCTGGAGCAAGAAAGCAAAGATATGTGTAGCAGCCAGAAAAGGTCTGGTTTAGATGGGGCTGAAAGGCACATTACAGGCAGGAGCTAATGTCCACCAAGCTCCATCCCAAATCCTTTCTGACACAAGAGCACCGCTTAGCCATGGCCATTGAAGAAACGAGACCTATTGTTCTGGTCTCCTGCACATCATTTCCAAAAGACAAAAGGCCTCCGTGTGATGGGAAAGTTTCCCTGCTTTACCAGAAGGATGAATCAGCTGAATGGACTGGTGTGCACCACTTCATCTTGGGGGAAGCTGGCGGATGCAGAGGCATTTATCTGTCCTTCCAAAGACACCATCCAAACCAGAGACAAGATCTGGCCTCTGCCTACGCCTCCCACCTTGTCTCCCACCTGTCAGCCTCTTGCCCATCAGGCCCAGCCACACTGGGCCTCTTGCCCCTTTGGCACACTGTCCTCTTTCCTGCTTCAGGCTCTTGGCCCTCGGTGTTCCTCTGCCTGGAATTCTCTTCCTACTGTTCTTTCCATGGTGTTGTCCTCCTACCACCCGGGCACAGCACACACGTCCTCAGTGCGGACTTGCTAAGGGCCAGAGGTGGTGCTCAGCCTCCCACCCCAGTCACTCCCTACCCCATTTCTCTGCACACAGAATGTACCACTCTCTAAAATCCTTATTTATCTCCCTGTTCCCTGAAAGTGCAGGCCTGGGGTATGGCCCTCTCTACCATATACCACTGCCTGGCCTCCAGCAGGCTCTGAACAAATGTAGACTGACTGGTGCCTGTCTGCAGGCGGACGGGGAGTCATTCACGCCCCACAAACATTCCTTCAGTGCCCGCTGTGCCGGGTACAGGCTCTGGGCAGGATGGGACACAAAAGAGACCAAAGTCTTTACCTCTGAGGTCCTTCCAGTCCCAGGAAAAGAGAAGTGAGAGCGTGCTTGGCAAGTGACATTTTTAGGCTGGGAGATAGAGCTCCCTGGAGCACACACCTGGTGGTGGCCAGTAAAGCTCCAGGTGGCAGGTAGGAAGCTTAACAATATAGGCCAGAGAGAGGCCTGGGCCAGGCGGCCCTTCCAACTCTGAAACTTTATGATTCTGAGGCAACAGTGAAGGAAACCACACGATAACAGCCAAGAAAGGACATGAAACTGACAAGGAGGAAAGATCTCCAAGACGGACCACTACCTGGGAAGAGCCAGGTGCATGACTGGGGACATAAAGATGCTACCATTTTGGTTTTAAAAAAGGCAGGGGTCGGGGGGATGAATAGTATTCTTATTTATTTATTATATATTTGGACTTTTTAAAATATCTCTGGAAGAATGTAAGAAACCAATAACAACGGCTACTCAGGGTGAGGTGGGGGGAGGGGGTACGGGGATACTGAACTTGATTAAACCTGACTTCAATTATGTGAATGTAATGTATTGGCCACTCAAAAAAAATCAACACTTTAAAAAAAATGTTTTATAGAATAAAAAAGGATGCCTGTACTCTATGGTGACTGCGATGGTATCTTTTGAACCCTCAGTGTCGGGGCCAACAGGACAAAATATGTTAATCATGAAATTACATTTGTGGAAGGTTTTTTACAAGCCCCTAATAGGCCATGGTGTAATCTAGAGACACCTTATCACAAGCAGCCAACAGACATTTAAGTAGGTATGGAAAGATCATGGTCTTGAACTATACACATGTACATACATCCAAATCTATTTAGGAAACATTTAGATCGGCATATATTCATAGTTGTTATTGACACAGATATATTTGTAGTGAATACAGAAATAAGAGAAACAGCTACGCATAGGCATTCATTCATTCCAATATCTGAGGACTTGCTGTGACATTAAACACAACCTAAATCTCTTTTCTTTTAGTCATCTATATTTTCTAATGTTTTCCCCACAACAAACATATATTAGTAGTATAATAAATACAAATGAGAAGTCTGAGGTATTAAGAGGTGTTTATTATTCCAGAATTACAGGGAGGCAAGAGCTCCCTGGAGAAACTGGATACCCCGCTAAGGTGCAGATTTATGCCTAACACATGGAAACCTAATCATGCAAGTGATCTTATTTTCCTCTTTGTTTTGACTGGTAGGGAGCTCACAGTCAAATCTGTGGTCTGCTTTTAGCAGAGATCTAGGTCTTGTGGTAAACATTTCTGTACTCAACCTTCTTCCTGTCCTCGTATCTTTTAACGTTATTTTTCCTTTGTCCATTTCCTTATGCCTATATGAGATATAGATACAGATATGATGTATCTGGGTGTCCCACACCTTAAAATTCTTCACACTCATTGGAGTGAGGTTGGAATGAACAAAGCAAAGAAACAGACCAAGGAAGACAAAAGGTTCTCAATGAAGGCTTGAAAAAGGAATGTTCTTGCCAAGGAAATCACAGCAAAAAAGAAAAAAAAAAAGGAATGTTGTTTAGGGAAGCATTAGCATCATGGGAAAGAGAATCCTCATCTCTAAACAATCCCAACTTTCCCATTATTGGAACATCACAGTCTAGAACATAGCAAGGATGGTCTGGTTCATCAGGTTCCATCATTAAGAGGAAAAAACGGCCTTAAGATGTCTAAGTAGCAGATCTTCACGTCACAGTAGACCACAAGCTAAATGAACCTCTCCAGGCCTCAGTTTCCTCATATAAAAACAGGGTCTAGGCCGGGCGCAGTGGCTCACGCCTGTAATCCTAGCACTCTGGGAGGCCGAGGCAGGCGGATTGTTTGAGCTCAGCAGTTCGAGACCAGCCTGAGCAAGAGCGAGACCCCGTCTCTACTAAAAAATAGAAAGAAATTAACTGGACAACTAAAAATATTTATAGAAAATAAAAAAAAAAAAGAAAGAAAAAAAACCAGGGTCTAGAACTCACTACTCCCACAGAGTGACTGGGAGAATTATATGTTAGTATACAAATCCTTTGGGCAATGCCCAGCATATAGTAAGAGGTATGTCAGTGTTATAATAATAGCTATTGTATTTTACAGTTATTAGTAATAACTACTAGTATTTCAGAGCGCCCAGTGCATGCCTGACATTCAATATTGTTCATCTCATTTAGTCTTCCCAATAACTTTATGAAGTACATGCTATTAATCCCATTTTGCAGAGGAAAAAAAGTTTTACCAGGAGGACAGGTTGACTTTGAAAGAAATCCCACTACTGGTCCCCTGAGTTGTTTGGGCAGCCCGAGCCAATTTTCTCAAGGAAGGGAAGCTGTCCCAGCAGTTAGGTACAAGTTGGGAATCCTTGCCCTGCCACTAAACAGCCAAGGGGGCCTCCCTGAGCCGCAGTGTCCTCATCTATAAAATGGGAGGATATAAAATTATGATAGGGTTGCTGTGAAAACTAAATGATCTCACATATGTAAAATCAAGTGCCTATCAATAACTGAAGGGTTCTTGATAATGGCCTTTGGTTATTTGACACATATTGAAAAGATTAGCTGAAAACAAGGCACAAGATACAAGAAGAAACTAGATCTGACCGCAGCAGGGAATTTTTCCATGAGAGGAAAATAACTCTTTAAAAAGCAGTAAATACCTGAAAGTCATGACATGTTCAGAAATACTTACCAAAAAAAAAAAAAAAAAAGGATATAAATCACCTGTCTGGGGCAAACTTGTTTAATAACAAGCTAAGACAACCTGAAGAGTCCTCAGGTTCTTGATTAATCGCCCTCTCTAAAATTATGGGAATGCATTTAGAACCAAATAACTGAAATGCTTCACATATTGGCTGGATTGGTTACCAAACTCCAGATGCATTAATCATAAACCAGTCCCCCCACCACCAAAAAAAGTAAAAAAGCAACTTAACTCCTCATCCTCAGCAAGGAAAGTCCCGAAAATTCTTCCTGGCCCAACCTAAAACTGAAACTGCAGCCGTTTATCTCCAGGTCGGATCTGTTTTCTGCTCCAGGTTTCAGCCTGGCTTTTCCAGGACAGCAGTAGGATTTAGCGATACGTTTTAATTTTGGGCTGGGCAACTCATAAATTAGGGAGTTGTGTTCACGGACTTATCAAAATGATGCCTGAGTCCAAAGCCAGGCCCAGTCACCCTCTGGTCTTCATTGTCGGGACCCTCCTGGCTCTGGCAGCCCAGATGGCTGAGGGTCTTGGACACAGCAGGTGCTCAAGGGCGATCTGAGTGGAAGAATGAATGGTGGCTGAGTGGACAGATGGAGGGGGTGCCTTGGCCACTCAGCTCTCCTCTCCAGATGCACTGGTTCTTCCCCCACCGCAGAGTTGGTGCTGTCTCCAAGAACACAGGGAGAGTGCGCCGCCCTCAACCTCCCTTCACCTCTGGCTTCCTTGACAGACCCTGACTGGTTCCCATGTTACACTGGTAATTCTGCTCAGAGCTGAGCCCTCAATGCCTTTTGAGGGGGACTTAGACTCCTCAGACAGTGTAATTTAAGCTGTGGATGCTCTGTTCAAAACAAAAACAAAAAAAACCTCACACACACCCCGTTGACTATAACTTCAAGTGGCTTCATAGATCTACTCCCCACACCAAACCCAACCAAAAATCATCCGGGGCGTGTGTTTTTAAAACTCAAAACAAACAAACATCAAATCCCCCAGTTCCCCTCAGATCTCTTGACCCCAAATCTCTGGGAGAGAAGGCCCCTCAAAGTCTGCACTTTTAAGCTTTTCAGGGGAGCCGTGGGTTTGGGAACCCACTCTGTTCCCGCCTGTCCTTGCAGTGGGAGCCAGGGACCACCAGTTCAAGCACAAGATGGACTTATTTTAAAATGTAGATTCCTGGGAGTGGCGGCAGGTGGGGGAGTAAAAAAAAAAAAAAAAAAAAGGGGAAAAAAAAAATGTGGATTCCTGGACCCAGCCCCAGATTTATACGTCAGAATCTCTAGGGGTACTGTCTGTATTTTTACTTAGTTACACAGGTGGTTTTCAAGCACATTAAAGACAGAGTTCTTCCCCTCTCCCTCCATTGCAGGCTTAAAATGTTAGGCTGAAAGCTGTAAACAATTGCTAATTGATTGATCCGCATTTCAAAAGACGGAGCCATTCTGGTATCCACATTCCTAGGAGCAGGGGACGAGTGGGGAGGGTTTTTGTCCTTCCTCCACTTCCAGATCCAGCAATCTTCTTCCAGTTCCCTAACCTTTCCAGCCACTTCCTCAACTGCCCCAGCACCCTCCGCAAAGCCGGTTGTTCCTCTCTCTAAACCTCAATCTCTTCCCCAGTAAAATGGGAATGAGGCAATAACAGAATTTGAGCTGCAATCCCCACCCTCCATCCTCCCAGTCGGACGTGGGCTCTTCTCCCCAGCAGGACCAACACCGAGCATTCTGAACCATCTGCGGATTCGGTTCACTGTCCCTTCCCTTCCTTCCCCCACAATAATGGAAACTCCACACAGCAGCTGGATTTTCACCTGTTTTCTTCACTGCAGCAGCCCCAGGCCCTCGTGAAAGCCGGACACAGGGCTGGCGCAGTAGCCCAGAGTGAGTTGAAGTTTTGGGGTCAGAACCTGGCTGGTACTAAGCACTGAAGGAAACTCGTAGCTATCACCATCACGTCTCCTCGATGTAAAAAACAGGAATTGAACGCTTTAAATGAAGCTGCTTTTTACAATTGATTATGTTTAGGAAGTAAATGGGGGAAAAGAGATGCATAAAACTTTTCAAATCTCCATTACTGTTTCAAAAGATGGCCAGAGAGATCACATCTAAGCCCAGCTGAATGGTTTTTTTTGTTTTTGTTTTTTAAGAAGAGGAAGAACAAAATCTGATTTAAAGAGTAGAGTTTTGGGACGCTGGCTTCCTCCTCTCCATGACAATGCACTCCTTCGAAAGTCCCCAACAGACGGAGATAAGACCCCCCACCCTGGGGACCCTGCAGCCAAATCCTCCCTGAGCAAAAGCCCCTCCTCAAACGACTGAGTGCCAGCTGCATGCCAGGCACGGCGCCCGAGGCAACACGGCGGGACCACACCCCGCCCTCGCTGCAGGGAGCGGGAGGGGGACCGGCCGCCCCGGTTCTCCGGGCTCTCCCAGCTCGCTCGCCTCCGGCTAGCGGGGCCCCGCCCAGCCAGCCACGTTACAGCCCCGCGGTGGCCCAGTCAGGCCCTGTCGGCCTGAGAGGCGACGCAGGAAGGACCGAGGGGGGGTTTCCTCCCAGCCCGCTCCGCTCTCCTGCAGTGACTGCAGGGCCCGCGAGCTCAGTTTCACCCCAGCTATCTGAGTCACCGTCCACACACAGCCTTCGTCACATTCCCAGCCCCGGAATCTGCCTGGGAGGTCGCGCGCCCCACCCGTCTAGGCTTAGGGCATCCCCTCCAGGCCAACAACACGGGTCGCCTCCCCCGCTTCCCATTCACAAGCCACTCAACGTCCCGGGCCCGCCCCCCACGCCACCCCCTGTGATCCCCTAGGGGGAGCCTGGCCAGCTGCGCCGGCCCACACAGGTCTTACCCCACCTGGACTCTGAACGCGCCCATTGTCTGATAACTTGGCATCTCAGCGTTTCCACCACCCGGGATCCGTCTCCAAACCCCTCAGGGACCGGGGAAGGTCTGTGACTGACACGGAGCACACAGCAGGCGCTCAATCACTGCGCGCTGGGAACACAGTCTCAGCTGGCTTTGAGGTGTTTGTGGTGGTCTGTGATATTAAAAACACCTTCTCCAGGTGAAAGAGAACGAGTGGGGGGGGGAGTTCCACAGACCCATGGGCAAAACTTTCCAGGCGAGTTATCGAGGAAGGGCAGGGGACGGTTGTATGTTACAGAACAATTCATATTTCCATTTATGGAAAACTCCAATTTAATAAACCCACAAATATGGGCACGCGTGTTCTGTAAACGCATAGAAACATGTCTGAGAGGATACACACCAAACTGTTATTATAACACCGGCACTTGAGGAGGGGAGGGCATTTTGGACTGTTTGGATTTTCTATTTCAGATCATTATTCAGGTTCTGCTTGCTGAATGAACTGCAAACACATCTAAAGTAGAAAAATAGTATAACGAGTCCCACACACTGGGCATTGTCTTATTTCATCTATACCTGCTCTCCTCACATATTCCAGACACCTGCCTTTCCACCTGTAACTGTGCCAGTGTGTGTATCCGCTGGATCCCCCTTTTCTTAAACATAACCCCAGTCCGTTACTACTATTATGACATCTTTAAAAACCAAAATACTTTCCTCAAATCCTGTCTGTGGCATTCATAGAGTTAACTGGTTTACCCTCTGCCCCACCTCTCATTCTCACCCTCAAAGGGATTATGAAAAATCCCTAGGTAGTAGTTTGGAAAAGGAAAAAAAATAACAATTAAAAGTCCCAGGTACTGTGGAGACTGAGGATGAGGTGGGAGGATCGCTTGAGCGCTGGGAATGCCAGCCTGGGTAAGGTGTCATAGGGAGGAGCCCCCCCCCCCCCCACACACACACAAACACACAAAGGAGCCCAAAAAGCTCTGAAAGGGCTGCTTGCACACGTCTGTCCCTTGCCTCAGTTTAGCCATTCAGATTTTAAAAGGAGCCCAAGGGGACCAGTAACACCCTTTTTATTCTGAATTTTAAAAGAGGGGACAGGATCTTGAAACTCCATTTACCCAAAAGCCCAGAAGTGCTAAAGGGCTTTGGGGCTGCATGGCTGGACCTTGAGGTGAGGTTCCTTTCTAGGCCCAAGTGATGGATCTAGGATGTGGATATTCTCAGACCTGGAGCTGCTGAGCACAGAGAGGGGGAAAGGCTGGCCAGGCTGGGCCACACACCTTTCCCATCCCAGCTCCACTCGCTGCGGGACCCTAGTTAATAAACAGCCTCCAAAAGCTTCTGTTTATTATCTGAAAACGGAACTGTCATAGTACCTACCTCTCAGGTTGGTATAAGGATTTAAAAAGCAAGATCATACATACATGAACAGTTAAGTACTCAATCAATAAATGGTGCAATGAACATTGTGGTTATTGTTTAACAACAATATTATTATTATTCTAGTTCTAATGCCTACCAGCTGTCACCTAAACTCACTGAACCTGCCAATTCACGTACAAACTAAGAAACTAAATGATTTTTAAGGTACCTTCTAATTCGGACCCCAAAGAATGGATTTTTAAAAATATACTTTCTCTGTGAGTTTAGTGCTAAACAATCTAAACTTTCCTCTAGAAGGGGGGGTCTGTGAGGGTTGCAGAGACCTTGGAATTCAGTCTGTACAACAGGGCTGAGGCAGCAGGCACGACAGTGGGGGAAGCAAGACGACCCTGGGGTGACCACCAGTGGTCCAGGAGGCAGAACTGGAAAAGGGCTGTCAATATTCAGGGAACGCCCTTGCAGTGCTCCAACCCCATCTCAGAAGTCTTACCCTAGTCTCTCCTGCTGCACTTTCTGCTCCATTTCCTTTTTATTCTATTCTCCAAGGGGCCACAAGACACCCTTTACAAGGATTTAAAAGCAGATTAATTGGCTCTCAGCTGTCTCAAAAGGCCAGCAGCGAATTCAGTCATCCCTATAACTCTGGGTCCAGGGAAGGCTTAAAGGATCCTGGCAGGATCCTTTAAATGGGGAGCTGGGCGGGGACACTTGCAGGAACCAGCTCACCAATTTTGGTGAAAGAAGCTGCCTGTGGCGTGGGACTCATCCTGATCCTAGTTCATGCATCGTCAGCAAACCTGAGTACCTCTCCCAGTGCCCAGGACAGGCTGGGGGAGGAATCTGGCCCACTGGGAACCGTCACAGAGCCGCAGAGACTTCCATATCTACAGACCTCCTGCTCACAGCGTCTGAAATGCTCTTGACATCGCCTGTGTTAGTAAAAGATCAAAAACAGCCACTATCCATTGGCAGCTGATTATACAATAGACAAAAATAATGAGGACAATCTCCAAGATATATTGAGTGCAGAAAACAAGGTGCAGAACAGTGCATGTAATGTGGTAACTTTTGTATTAAAAGTTAGGGGATTTGCAACCATTGAAGTAAAAGAAAAAAAAAAAAAAGTTGGGGGAGAGGAGATAAGAATCTACATTCCTAATTTAAGAAACACTGGGAAAATATATAAAATAATGACAATGATTATGAGGGGACCTGGGCAACGGGAGTTCTCCAGAAAAGCACCAGCCAGGTAGAAGCACACAGTTGGTGGGTTTGGGGTCAACAGACCTGGGTTCAAATCTCTGCCTGCCACTTCCTAGCTTTGTGGTCTTGGGCAAGTCACTAACCGTGAGGTTCGGTTTCCTCTGTAAAATGGAAAAAGTCGTAAAATCAAGTTCATAGGCTGGTTCACCCAAATAGGTTATGACTATCAACTGGCGTAGATTAGCTGCCTGACGGCACACACAGTTGGCAGCACTCGAGGGGTGTTTGGGCCAGAGGAGTGTCTTAGATTTGGGGAGTTAAAGTGCAAAGAGGCGAGGGGATGTAGCTCTTCCTCATCCTTAGGACTCTTGGCTCCTTCAGCACTTACACATTTGTTCACTCCCCTGATGCAAGTCTAAAGCAGAAACATCTAATAATAAAAACTAATTTTTTCTTTTTTAGAGACAGGGTCTCACTGCGTCACCCAGGCTGGAATCATAGCTCGTTGTAGCCTTGAACTCCTGGGCTCAAGTGATCTTTCTGCCTCAGCCTCCCAAGTAGCTGGGACTGCAGGTGCACCCCACCTCGCCTAGCCATTAAAAACTAAGAGTGTTTGTACCAGGTATGGAAAGCACTTTGCATATGTAACTCATTGAAACCTCATTGCAACCCTATGCAGCATGAACCTCGTTGACCCACCTTTTACAGGGGAGAGAACTGAGGCATAGGAAGATTAGGTAACTTGCCCACGGTCACATGGCAAGTAAGGGTCCAGTTGGGACTGGAATCCAGGCAACCCTGCTTGCGTGCTGCCCTCCCCAATTCATCTCCACTCTCTGGAGAAGGCTCGGAGAGACTAGTTCTTTCATTTCATAGGGTAAAAGAGAAATAAATGCCAAAGAGTCAAATCTCTGTCAAAACCAGAAATAAAACCTCACACCTGGCAAGTGATATGTGGTTTCCTATGTTCAACAGCCTCCCAGGTATTTAATTCCCAAAGCCTCATATACTCCCATGGTTCAGGTGAGAGGACTAGCAGCAAGAAGAAAAAGAGAGTGAAAAATCATCACTAAATTCCAAGTCCAAAGAAAAATCAGCACAACTTCATCGGAGTGACAAAATCAAAGAGTCAAATGACAAGCTCTGAAACTCTGAAACGCCCAAGTACAAGGTGTAGGAGAGGATTTCTTTTTAAAAGCAGACTTAAAACAGGAAGCAGAAAGTATACCCACAAATTCTATTTTCTCCAGAAAGTCTAGTCATGATTACAAGTCTGGGAGTTGGGGGAGGCAGGTGGTATCGCAATCAGCCACAAGAACTTCACCACACAGCTGTGAAAGCTGTCATTTCTCCTAAACTCCTTAGTAGGAAGCAAAGAGGGAAGAGATCTAGGGCCAGTATCTCCCGGGACTTATGAGTAAGAGCTGGCACCTAAGTACCTGTTACTATGAAAGGGTGATGTCACGGCTGATTCAACCTTTGATATTGAAAATCACAGGCCTCTATCCAATGATGGTGACTCAGGAGCCCGCCCCACCTGTCAATAAAATAAGTGCCCAGGTATTTGTCCCACTGCTGATTCAAGGGGTGACGTTCTCTGATATGAAAGCCACTTTTCCCACAAACAAGTTGGTCATCTTGTTCCCTTCTCAAACGCTCCCACACAATCATGGTGAAGAATTTGTGGGGGAGGAAGCCTGCAGTCTTTGAAAGTCCTCATGCTGGGAGTCCAGGCTTCTTTCTAAGGGAGCAGGTCTGGGGACGCTGGTATACATGCTCCAAACAAGCGAACAAAATATGCCCGAGAGCTCATGATGTCCATCTAGGACAATCTCATCCCTCCACCATAAGCAGCTTTGGAAAACTAGACTAGAGTCAGATTCCTCTTGGGCAACATGCCAAGGGGTGGGGTGGCTTGGAAAGAGCATTAGATTCTGGTTTGAATCCAATACCCATTTAAGGAGACATGGTGACAATTAGCCCCCAGGATTATTCCTCTACAAAATGCCTGGCCAGACAAGAGTCTTTTTCAAGGGCACAAATATGGACTCAAAGAATATGGGAAGTCTAGTCCCTCAAGACACAGTCCAGTTCTAACAGGTACTGAGCACCTCACTTTTTCAGGGTTTTATACAAATGCCATTCTTGTTAGAGATAACCCCACAAAATCTCTCCCCCCAACACGCATGGTCTTCATCACTCTTTCTGATGTGTTTTATTTTTCTTCCATAGATCACTGTCCCTGTCCCCTCCTGTCCCCTCCAATTAGAAGAGAAGCTCCACAAGGGCAGGACTGTGATCTGTTTTAGCTCCTGCTGTATCCCCAATGCCTAGCAGAGGGCTTGGCAGGTGCTCTGTGAATAGACACTTGAATGCCCCTGTCATCTGAGACCTTCAAAGCAAAGATGATCACTCCTCAGCCTGGGCATACTGGCTCGGGCCTGTAATCCCAACACTTTGGGAGGCCGAGGCAGAAGGATCAATGGAGGCCAGGGGTTCGAGGCTGCAGTGAGCTATGATTGTGCCAGTGCACTCCAGCCTGGGTAATAGAGCAAGACCCTGTCTCTAAATTAAAAAAATAAATAAATAAAATAAAAATAAACTATAGGACACAAACTTTCTTAAAAAAAAAAAAAAATGATTTGTCCCCTTCACGTGGCTGGTCACAGATGCCTTCTGTTAGTTGCCTTTTCCTGCTGTAAATAGCACAGCCTTTATGGTCAGGCATGGTGGCTCACGCCTGTAATCCCAGTGCTATGGGAGGCCAAGGCAGTAGGATCACTTGAGGCCAGGAGTTCAATACCAGCCTGGGCAACATAGCAAAGACCCGCCCCCGCCCCCCATCTCTACCAAAAAAAAAAACTTAAAAAAAAAAAAAGAACACAGGCTTTGAACACATGGCCAGCCTCTCCTACTTTCTGTCTGCCTGACACACCTGTGCTGTCCACAACTCACCTCTTGTGAGGTTGTTGTGAGTTTAAAGGAGATAGCATATGGAAAGAGTTCAATACTAGTAAGTACCAGTTAATATGTTGTTTATAATCAGAAGAGAGGATAAAACAATAAATAATTTTTTTAGTATGTCTCAACTATTGCACGGGACATATACTAAAAAATTAGCCGTTGTTTACCTGACATTCAAATGTAACCGGGTGCCTTGTACTTTCATTTGCTAAATCTGGCAATATTACCCATTAGGCAATATCTTCCCGAAGGCAGAGCAATCTCACAAAAAGATTTATAAGCTATTGCCCTACAGTACTCTCTCAATGAATATCTATTGGTCAGATGGAATTTGGAGCTGTGAGATTTTTATCTTGGCCAAGATCTGTCTCAGTTAGCCTTAAATATTTGTCTTGGAGTTTTTTGCATCTCTCAACATGCTCTTTCCAGGCTCCTCGGCCTGCCAAGAACTGGAAGAATGGACACTGGGTCTTGAACAATTAATGGCCTGGAGGATGCTGGAGATACCCAGGTGGGAGGTGTTGGGTGCATCCGGGAACCTTGCAAGGAAGGTGTTACCCAGACGCTGGGAAACCAGATGGCCCTGGCGGCTCAGATATCCGTCTAGATTTTGATCTGGTGCTTCCTTACGCCCAGAAGTGTGGGGCAGAAATGGCTCATCTGACCTTTAGACTCCGGACTGCAAGCTGTTTTGTGACAAGACAATTAGGTAAGGTTACACCAGGGGTGTGCAGGGCTGGCAGAAACTTGGGAGTGCCAAGCAGAGACACATGGCCTGGGAACGTTCCCTCCTGCTTGTGTCCTTTCCTATAGAAAAGAAGGCCCCATCTTTTCTTCAAAAATTTAAAAAAAAAAAAAAAAAAACACACTACAGTGAAATTTTCTCTAGAAAGAAAAGATGCACAAACCTGTATATACATCCTGAAACATCATTCATTCACTCACTCATTCATTCAACAGTTGCTTACTGAATACCTATTATGTGCCAGGCACTGTGCTAGTTGCAATGCAGCCCAAGAATGAAACAAGAAAAAAACCCCTGGCCTTTAAACCCCATCTCTTAAAAAAAAAAAAAAAAAATTCAAACCCCATCGCTCTGACTGCCGGGTGGAGAAAAGACCGGGCTGCGGGAGGGTCAGGGAGAGCAGAGAGGAGGCTGCTGCGACGATGAGGGTGAAGACACAAAAACTTCTCTTTCGGGAACAGAGAAAGTGCACGGCGTCGTGGACTGCCAAACCACAGAAACAGGTGTTCTTCTTCTTTTTTGAACTTGGCCGGGTAAAATAAATCTCAAAAGCTTTTGGCTTGTTACGAGCTCTCCTAATTACAAAGCCAGCTAATTATTATCTAGAGCTTGGCCAATTATCCCACGGGGTCCTGAGCCGGCCACCGTTTATGATCTTGTTCACGGGGAACAGGTTCAACCCTTCCAGGGATACCCTATTAGGTCCCGGTAGTAACATCTGAGCTCACAGGGATCTGAGCACGTAGCATGTTCTCCCTGGTTGGCCATGAGATCCACCGCCAGGTGTCTGCCTGTCTCAAGCACCTTGGGTAAGTCCCAGTTGGAACAGGAGTTTGTTTAGGACAGTTTCCCTGTCGCCGTACCCCAAATCTTGAACGCCAATATAAGTGGAATTTCTGGAACCCAGAAAGTTGAAAGACAAAGGAAATGAAGTGCTGTTCAGCTCGAGTGTGTTTGGAAATGAAAACCAAGAGAGAAAAGGGCTCAAAACTGCCCATAAGCAGAAGAGGCTGAATTCTAGCATCACAATTAAAATTAGTTGAGATGCAAAAGGTATAAAGATAGCTTTTCAAAAGTGAAGGAGGGAAATCCTTCTCTGTAGAAAGGTGAACCAGGTCCCACTGGAGGTGCTGAGTTTGGCACAAGGCAGGCAGCGGGGGCTGGATGAAGCACAAGGTTTGGAAGATCAAAGTCCTGGGCTGTAGCCCCAGCTCTGCCACTATCTGGCTGGGTGATCCTGGCCAAGTTGTCCAGCCTCCTGTTTCCTCTTCTAGAGTAGGGGAAACGACAGTTCCCACCTGGATGCAGTATGAGGATTAACTGTCAAGACTTCAAGGCCCTGGGCGGGACCCACCCTCTAACACCCAGTCCATAACAAATATTTGTTTTTTATTTGTTGGCTGCCTTTAAGTAAACACTCTCCAAATAAACACCTTCTATCACTTTATCCTCCAGTTTGTAAAGTCTCTAAAAAAAAATCTCTGTATCTATTGACACAAGATTAGAGAAGGCCACTGTCCTATACAAATTCTTATTTAAACTTAACATTCTTAAGACTCCAGATCTGACATTCCCAAATACTTCTTTGACTTGATAACTCCACGGGTCCTTCAGACACTCGAACTCAACAGATTTCTAGCCAAGAACTAATTTTCTCCCCTCAACTTATGCCACTTTCTCCTCTATTCCCAGTGTTAGTACAAAGAAACGTTCTAGAAGCTGCTGGAATTGCTTCTTGTTTAGATCCAGTTAGGTGTGGAAAACCCTGACGTCTTCCCCCAAATCAAAACTGCTTTTGTCTTCAGAGAGGCAGGCACCCACCCACCACCTCTCCCAACCTCTTGCTTAAATCATCCACTGGGACAGTGGAAGACAGGCTGTCTCTAGATGCTGATGGTGCAAATTGACAGTCCTTGTGGAAGGCAACATCTGTCAAAATTACAAATGCACAAACCCTGAGCCAGCAGGCCCACTGTGGAAATTCATCTTCCAGGTATACTGGAATGTATAGAAAAGGACATATATACCAGATCATTCCCTGCAGTACTATTTCCTAAAAGGACACAACCCAGTGTCCACCTATCAGGGATTGGTTACATAAACTGTGGTACATCCGTATCATGCAGCCACAAAAAAAATAAACGTGGAAGTCTTTGTGTGTGTGTGTGTGTGTGTGTGTGTGTGTATAGAGAGAGAGAGAGAGAGAACATGCAGATACAGATATATTGTTGGGAGAAAAACAAGGTACAGAACAGTGTTGTCGTATGTCATTCATTGTATAAAAGGATCCTATATTATGAAATATACATTGGCATAAAGAAGTAGACCAGCCCCAGGCGCAGTGGCTCACGCCTGTAATCCTAACACTCTGGGATGCCAAGGCAGGTGGATCACTCGAGGTCGGGAGTTCAAGACCAGCCTGAGCAAGAGCGAGACCCTGTCTCTACTAAAAATAGAAAGAAATTATCTGGCCAACTAGAAATATATATAGAAAAAATTTGCCGGGCATGGTGGCGCATGCCTGTAGTCCCAGCTACTCGGGAGGCTGAGGCAGGAGGATCGCTTAAGCCCAGGAGTTTGAGGTTGCTGTGAGCTAGGCTGATGCCATGGCACTCACTCTAGCCCGGGCAACAAAGCGAGACTCTGTCTCAAAAAAAAAAAAAGAAGAAGAAGTAAGACCATTTTTGTATCTCCATAAGGAAACCGTGAAAAGGATACACAAGAGAGGAATAAAATCAGTTCCCTGGGAGGAACTGGTCACCTGGGCCTGGGGAAGAACTGGGTGAAGAGTGGGTAGGGTGGGAAGGAAACTTTCCACTGTCCATAAAGACACGTACAATTTTTTCATGCATATGAAAATATGTATTGAAGCTTATTTTTTAACCAAGTGAATAATGTGCCTAATAAAAGAAGAGAGAGAGAAAACCCTCCATCACCTGCAGCCCAAGGCCCCAGCTGCGACTGCCTAGTCCTCGGGCCCTCTCCCCGCTACACCTCCACGGCTGCCCTCCTTGACCAGGCAGGCGCAGCTCCAGCCTTCTGCCTCAGTGACCCTGCCACACCTTTGGGCACCCACTTCTTCCTGCAGCGCCCTTTCCCTTTCTGCGCCTGACTCTGAGTCACCGAAGCCCAACAGGTGAAACTGACCACTCCTGATGCCTTCTGAACACTGTCCCACCCCAATGGCAGTCTCAGATACACTGGAATACCCGGTAAGGGGTCTCTTGCAGAGGCTTTCTGGACTCTCCCTGAGGGCAGGGGACAAGTCTTACGTCTGAGGACACTGGCTACTTCTCTGGGTCCCCCCCTCCCCGTCCACTCTACTTGCAGCCACAGAGCTCTCCTTTTTGGGCACAGCAGAACCACCAGCCCTATTCTCACCGACCAAGGGTGCCCTGGGATCCCTGGTCTCAGGCTGGACAACCAGATGCCCAGATCCTGGCTGGCACCAGGTATTCACTCATCACACATCTGGCCCCTGGGCTCGTCCAGGGCAATGAACTGGGTGGCAGCAGCTACCTGGAGAGCTTTTAAAAATGCCAGGTCCAGCACCCCACCCTCAGAGCTGGCTCAGTGAATCGGCAGGAGGGCAAATCTGCAGGTGCGAAGTGTCCCAGGTGATGTGATACTCAGCCACCCGGGGTTCCGTCTCAGGGGCTGGGACAGAGCATTTTTGGCAATGGGAGAACAAACAGGTAGCCTTAAGTATGTGTATTTCATAGTAGAAATACTTTTAGAAACCAAGCAGAAGTTGGCAAGTTCAAGGTCATCCTGACTTCCCCAGTCCCAGCTACTCCTTGCTCCACTCCTCCCACCCCAGTTCTAAACAACATCCGTGAGCAGGTCTCCTTTCCTAAGCCTCGGCAAACCCATTTCAGCCCACCCATTTCAGCCCACCGTGAGCACCCTGCACAGTGGCAAGCAAGAAAACGCCAGTTTCCTTTTCTAACAAAGGCACTCGGTCTAGTCACTGTTTGCAGGGCAGTGTTTGCTTAATACAGAAGCAGGCAGAGTGAGGAAACTGGTTTGACTGGTTTGCTGGGTGGGAGGGAGGCTGAGGAACTTTTGAACCAAAGGTAAAACATGGGAGAGTCTCAGCACCAGGTCCTGCAGAGGCTCCAATAGTTAATATTCATTGAGCACTTGACACAACACTCTATGATGTCTCAGCACTATTATGCCCATTTTACAGATGGGGAAACTAAGGCTTCACGAGGAAAGTCCTTGGCCAACATCCGTAAGCTGGCAAGGGACACTACCTGAATTTAAACCCAGGCAGTCTGACTCAAGAACCTTCTGAATTTGGGGGAGATGCTACCAAAACCTTGAGGGGAAAGTGGAGGATTGGAGATTGAGGCAGACAAGAGGAAGAAAAGGGAAGAGGAAAAAGTGCAGAAAGGGAGGGGGCCTAAAGCCCTCCCAACAGGAACAAGGACGAGCTGGGACATAGAGAAATGAAACTGAAATTAACAACAGAGAGCTAGAAGGGAGCACCACAAATTTCTTTTTAATTGGCCAACTCTTAAAAATGACTAGCTGCCCTCCCATTTCCAGACTCTGGTTTGAGGTCTTTCCTCTCTGCCCTCCACAGCTTTCAGAGGGAAGCACTCAGAACACGCTATCCCGGGACACACTCCGCGCTGCAGCCTGGCTTCAAGAGCCCCCCACAGAGCACACAGCCTTCACAAGCATTTTAGAAAGTTCTAACAGAACCAACTCTTCCCTGCCCGTTTACAGTCAACATCAAGGGCTAGATGGAGGGCATAGAGAGCTTGAGAGGAAAAAAAATAAGCCAGGTTGGTGATGTATTCGTGTGTTCATTCATTCATTCAAAATAGTATGAGAGCCTACCACATTGTGAAGAAATATTAGCCACCATTCAATGATTCTTTCTGCTTCCTTTCTTTACGTTCGCTCTCTTGCATTTATGTTCTGTATCTGCTGCAAGCCCAGGGTCTAGCCTGGTGCCAGCACATCATAGGCACTCACATTTATGAACTATATGAAGGAATGTGCATATTTAATTCTCACAACAAACCTTTATTATTGTCCCCATTCTACAGATGGGAAAACTGAGGCTCATAGAAGTAAAGTGCCTTATCCAAAGTCACATATCTAGTAGCTGAAATTCAGACCTGGCTCTTTCTCATACTTCCTCACTGGTCTATCCTAACCAGCCATTCATTACTCACTGCATTCGTGCCCCTCCTTGAAAGCCTCGTGGCCTCAGAGGAGAAGGGGTTGAGTGAGGAGGGGTGGAAACCCAGCAAGGCCAAGTCTGGATTGTGACAGGTGCCTCTCGGGGATTTTAGGGGTTTGGCAGCTTCTGGAAGATTTGAGCGCTGATTGCTTCCGAGTCTGGCTTATCTGGGGCTACACTTGGAAGGGAATGTGTAATAGACACTAACTAAGGTGAGCGTTTCAGAAGAAAAAGCTCGCCCAATAAAAAGCCCTGGAGAGCAAACAGGGATTTCCATAACCTCCTGGCAGAGAGGGCAGGCAGCCTTCCTTAAATGGCCTTGCCGGGCCAGGGATTTTTCTGCCTCTGCTCCTCTTGGGACGCAAAGGCAAGGGCAGGAGGGGGGCCCACTGTCTCTTTCCCAGTAAGCTCTGCATCACCCTTGTCAAAGACATGAGTAATTGGGGAAGTAACTGGTTTAGGAGGGGCGTGGGGAGTGTGGGTATCTGATGATGTAAGGTGATCCCAAAGCCATTTGCCTGTTTGCTTTTTTAAAGTCTGGTTTCATTAGGGGGCCTGCATAATAGCTTTCACCACCTTTCCACACATCCTTGAGGAAAGAGGGGAAATGGGCGTATTTCATCTACACAGGTGGGTGCCTGGGAACTAGGTCAGCCCATCGAGCAGCCAAAGCTCAAACCCGAAATACAGCCCTGTTTGTCCAAAGCCAGATTGCAGAGCAAGCAAAGGCAGGCCACCGTCACTTGAAAAGCCTGCCAGCCTGTCTTTTGTCCACACCTGAATCAACTTAAAGCTGTGGGCCATAGGCTTATGCTTCTCTGAGATGCCAATCGTTCTAATAGCCTAGGTTTCTCACACCAGTTGTGCTAAGAAAAAGGAAAATAATCAGCAACTCTAAAGAATCAGTTTAGAGAGTATCTTGAAAATGTTCCCCATGCTAGATTCAAGAGAGAAACCAATGGAATAAATACAAGGCTGAAATTGGGGACACAGGAAGGACCCTAGCAAACCACCCCCAAAGTCCCCTAAGTTCAGTTAAAACCCTCTTTGTGACTCTACAGCTACCTGTGGACAAAATGTGACAGGTTCCATATTTTCATATCCCATGAAGCAAATTCGCCACACTCCCCATTTCCCTGCACTGTACAGAGAGAGTGGGGCCACCTTCCGAAATCCCCAAATCCCCGCTGCATTTTTAAATGACAAAGCCAGTTCCTGAGGTGGAAGAATGTGTGGTTTTACTAGCCCGCACTTCCGTCATGGGGCAATTCCACACTGGACTGGCACAAGGAGACCGCATACTCCAAAAATGCCCCCAAAAAGTTAAATATCAGGAAATCTGTTGAGTCAGGATGGGGTCTGCTCGGTGGCTCACGCCTGTAATCCTAGCACTCTGGGAGGCCGAGGCGGGTGGATTGTTTGAGCTCAGGAGTTCGAGACCAGCCTAAGCAAGAGCGAGACCCCGTCTCTACTAAGAATAGAAAGAAAATTGGCCGGGCGCGGTGGCTCACGCCTGTAATCCTAGCACTCTGGGAGGCCGAGGCGGGTGGATTGCTCAAGGTCAGGAGTTCGAGACCAGCCTGAGCGAGACCCTGTCTCTACTAAAAATAGAAAGACATTATATGGACAACTAAAAATCTATATAGAAAAAATTAGCCGGGCATAGTGGCGCATGCCTGTAGTCCCAGCTACTCGGGAGGCTGAGGCAGTAGGATCGCTTAAGCCGAGGAGTCTGAGGTTGCTGTGAGCTAAGCTGACGCCACGGCACTCACTCTAGCCTGGGCAACAAAGTGAGACTCTGTCTCAACAAAAAAAAAAAAAAAAAAAAAAAAAAAAAAAAAAAAAAAAAAAAAAGAAAATTAGCTGGACAACTAAAAATATGTAGAAAAAATTAGCCAGGCATGGTGGCGCATGCCTGTAGTCCCAGCTACTTGGGAGGCTGAGGCAGGAGGATCGCTTGAGCCCAGGAGTTTGAGGTTACTGTGAGTTAGGCTGATGCCATGGCACTCTAGCCCAGGCAACAGAGTGAGACTCTGTCTCAAAAAAAAAAAAAAAAAAAAGGGAACTGGAGGCAGCCACAGGAGAAGCTTGTGGGATCTGTGTGGAGGCTGCCTTTCCTGCCACAGCCACCGGTCACCCCCACCTGGTCTGACCTATCTCCATCATCACCACCCGCTCTCAGGGGTCTCATCCTGTCAACACCTCTGTTCTCAGTCTACTTCACATGGACACTAATTCCCCAAACATCCTTTTTCTTTGTTTGTTTGTTTTTTTTTTTCCACACTATGGAAGAGAAAGAGAAGGAGAAAGACCAACTGTGGGTCCCTCAGCAGATTAGCCAATTGCTTTATGCCTCAGTTTCCTCGCTTGCAAAACAGAAATAATAATGGTGTCCACCCTCCAAAAGTTCTTAGGAAAATTAAATAAGATCAAATACGTGAAGCACTTGCCCCAGGGTCTGGGGCCAAAGTGTATATAGTAGGCACCGTTATTAATACTAATCATTATTCTACAGGATTATTATTAATATGTCTTAATATTATTATTGGTCAGACACAAGAGCTTAGAGGGGGGAAATAAAAACCAGGCCAACCCACCGTTGGCACCACCAAATGTCTTGGTGCAGGAAAACAAACGGACCAGCACTTGTATTGGGACACCTCATACACACACGCAAACACATGCTCTGGTTTCTAACCCCTGCCCCACTCTCCAAGGGCGGATCAAGCTTGCTTCCTCCCAGAAGCCAGTCATCGCTGCCCACTGAGGCACCAAAACATCCCAGGCCTGGGATGGTCAGGCTGGGCCGAACGTCAAGTGAACACTGGCTGAGTAATGGCAGAGCCACCGAAACATCAGGCGGACAACGGTTCCTTTCTGATCCAATACAAAGCTCCGCAGCACACAGACGGGTCTCAGAAAAGCAAATATGTTTCATCAATCAAGCTGCAGTTTCTCTTAAAAAAAAAAAAAAAAAAAGCCACCCACTGTTGGAACAAATTCCAAAGTTCAAAAAAAAAAAAAAAAAAAATTCTAAGACAACAGCATGAATTGCTGCTGATTTTTCACATGGCCAAAGACTGGAAGAATAAATACAGTGGAAGTGTTCCCTCAGGGGAATTGTGGGGGATTTCTTTGTTTAAAGAGTATTTCTTTTATTGTTATGATACTCCCCGAATCAACTAAATTCATGGGGAAGGAAAAAGTGGTTTGATACGAAGTAAGCACCTGGGAATCAGCGAAACCACAAGAGAAACCTACCCCTTCCCTGGCTGCCACCCCTGGGCAACAGTGAAGGGGAACAAAGCAAACTCTAGATTATCACAGCGATAAGCCTAGAAGTACATGGGGTGTTTGTGTGCGTTTTCATTCCGAGTCTGAGCTACCATGCTTTTTTTGGGGGAAAAAAAAATCATTATTCCTTGGGGGAAACAGTACCTGTATCAAAATGTTTTCATCTCTATGAACAAAAGCCACATCCCTGGAAACCAAGAGAGGGCTCCTCCTCAGTCACCCAGAGATGGGGCCTGGGAGTCAGATGCCACTTTGAATTGCTGCTCTGCTGACCCTGGGCAAATGGACAGACATACCCCTCAGAGCCTTGATTTGCTCATCTGGAAAACGGGAATATGCCTGTCCTGCCTTCCCACCCAGCAGGTTTTTGCAATCTGAAATAATACTGCCTCAAAAGTGGCCAGGACAGGATGAGAAACCCAGAGGGCCTCTAATAAGTGCCTGGCTCCTCTGCTTCTTTATAATATACTTAACCCGCTCAACCACAGTGCTCAATCGTGGTAAAAGTTTAGATCCCTAACCCTGGGTAAATTCCAGTGGGGTGTCGTTTGAGCCACGGAAGGAGCTGGCCCGCTGCAACCCAGGGGCGTGGGGGCGCAATTTCTCGACCCGATCCCAACCCCACCCCACTATGCCCAGGGACACCAGCGGCGCGCCCTCACCTCTGCCCAGGACGCGTTTTCTCTCCAGGTGCCGCCGGGGGACGGTAAACGTGTAGCTGTCGGCGCCAAAGCCGGGATGGCAGGGCTCTGGCTCCTGGCACAGCCACGAAGAGACCTGGAGGGGGGGAGGGGTGGGGAGAAAGGTATGGAACTGGGGTGACCTCGGGGAGGGGGGGGGCCCTCCTGCCCACACCGAAACCAACGGCGCCGCCCCTCCCTCGCTCCCGGCGCCAGGATTGTGGGAGGAGCCCCCACCCGGCCCCGGGCAGGCAGCGACGTCATCCTCTCCCGTCCCGACCTGCGGCCGCCGACCCCCCAGGAACTCAGGAGAAGGGGCCGCTGGGTCACCTCCTCACAACTTAGCCCGCCTTCCTTGCTGTCTCCTTCTTTTCGTTGGAGACATCTTTACTCTTCCAGCCCCCACCTTCCTTAGGCCGGGCACGCTCCCACTCCCAGGTCTATTTCCTCATACCGAGGGGCGCTCCCACCTCCTTATCTCGGGTCCCCATTCCTGTTTACCGCCCTTTCTTTACACGGCAGGTGCCTTTTTTCTATGGAGGCCGCTTTGATTACTTCGGGGATCGTCCCCACTACACCTGGGTGCCCCTTTATTTGCACCGGGGCGCCCCTTTTCTATATCCAGACCCCCACCCTGCTCCGCGCCCCCACCGCCCGCCCCAAGCCCACACCGCGGCCAACCGGAGTCCCCGGAGCCTGCAGCGAGGCGTCCCCCACCCCGTACTTTCTGGAGGGGGCGGGCACCCCCTCCTGCTCTCACCGCCTTGGGGTCCAGAGCGCGGCGCGGCTTCCAGGCCGTCCCGGCCCCTCCGACCCAAACTTTCTAGGAAGAAGGGAAGCGGCGACGCGGGGAGAGAGGAAGGGACGCGCGGCTGGGCGCGGACAGGGGGGCCGGGAAGCGTCCCGCACGGTCAGGGGCCCGCCGTACCTGTAGCAGCAGCAGGAGCGCGCAGAGGCTGCGGCACGCGGGGCCCATGGCGGGCCGGGAGCTCCGGGCGCAGGCGGGGGCCGGGTGCGGTCGGGCCGGGCCGGGCTGGGCCGGGCTAGAGTCTGAACTGACTTCCGCGAACTCGCAGGTGCTTTGCGGCTCCGGACGCCACTGAGCCCAGCTGTGCCGCGGCCGCCAGGTGAGCCTCGTAGGCACCGCCCCCGGCACCGCTGATTGGCCGAGGATGCACCTGCCGGGCGCAGCCAATGAGCGGCGCGGCGCGGCCCTGGGCGTCCTCCGGCCGGCAGGGGGGCGGCCCGCCCCCGGCCCCGCCCCCGGCCTCGCGCCGACCGGGTGACCCACTGGTCTGTTTTGGTAGGGTCAGGGGTCTTGTGATGGACCTGCACGATTCTTACTCCACCTGGTTCGAATCCCAGGCCCGCCCGTGGCTCACTGAGACCTGGGATCAGAAAGGACTTTTTATCTAGTTCTTTAAAAACAAAAACTAACTCTTTTTAACTTTAGGGCTCCATGGGTTAGTGAATCAGCAAATCGATCCACTGGGTCAGGACCACCTCTGGAAACCTCAACTTCTCCGCTGTCCAAATGGGAGTAATGATCACAAATGCCTCCCTATGTTCCTATGTTGCCGTGAGGCTCCTGTACAGTTAATAAGAGCAATGTTTGTTTGTTTGTTTTCTTTTTCTTTTCTCTTTTTTTTTGAAACAGGGTCTTGCTCTTTCACCCCAGCTAGAATGCAGTGGTATCATCATAGCTCACTGTAACCTCTCAAACTCCTGGGCTCAAGCAATCCTCCTGCCTCAGCCTCCCAAGTAGCTGGGACTATAGGCGTGCACCACCACACCTGGCTAATTTTTCTATTTTTTGTAGAGACGGGGGTCCCACTCTTGCTCAGGCTAATGTTTCTTGAGCCATAAAGGCTCTGTACAGACTTGAGGGGATTATAAAAGTAGTAATAGGTGCTGGGCATTGAAGATTACTGTGACAAGCTCTGTGCTAAGCATTTGACATTGGCCATCTCATTTAAGTTCATCTTAAAACAGCCCAAGAGCTGTGCTGTCATTCCCATTTGATAGACCAGCAACTGAGGCATAAAGAGGTTGAGACCAATAAGAGGCGGTGCAGGACTGGAACCCACCTCCCTTCGATTCCAGGGCCCTTTCTTCTAACTTCATCTCATGGGGCCCCAGATGGTCTTCCAGCTGGAGCTGCAGTTTTCAATCTGTTTTTTAATGCTGACCTGGAAGAGACCTTTAGAGAACCCCCAAACCTGTTATTTGCAAAAATAACCTGCTCGATGTCACATAGAAAGTCAATGTCAAAGCCAAGACCAGAACCCAAGATCTCCTGAACCCCAGACTGGGACTGTTAATGTCACAGTCACACCACAGCTACCACCACCTTCTCTAGAGAATTCTATCCTCCGTGAAATAATGTTGGCATCAAAAACAGAATACCCAGCTATTCGGGAGGCAGGAAGATCACTTGAGCTGAGGAGTTTGAGGCTGAAGAGAGCTATGATCAGGCCACCGTACTCCAGCCTGGGCAACAGAGTAAGACCCTATCTCTAAAAAACAAAATTTAATGCCAAAAAAGGAAACAAAAAAACCCCAGAATGACAGGGACTGGGAATCGAGGGTCCTGGGCAAGTGGCCCCCGACACCTGCTGTCCCCCATTTAAAAAAAAAAAACAAAAACAGAATAGACAGGCAAATGTTAGGTCAGACAAATTCCCTGTCTGACTGCCTGGGGCCAGCCACCTCTGTGCAGTTTGGGTACCCTGACAAGGACACCTTCTTTCCCATCACCCTCCAAGCAAGCGTGATCAGAAATAGTACAGAAGGTGGAGTCAGCCACTCACTAGCTATGTGACCTTGGGCAAGTCAGCGTTCTCATCTGTATAAATGAGTCGACAGAAGCTAATGCAAAAACAGTCACAAAGCAGAGTTCTTGGCCTGTAGTAGCAACTGCTCAGTAAACATTTGCAGTGGAGGTTGTTCTTTTGAAATGCCAACCTCCTATTTCCCTTCCCTATGGGGAAGGTCGAGTTTGGAATATTTTACCCGGAGCTAAAGGTGAATGTGAGCCCATCGAGGGTACATGCTCAACCGCAGAAGAGAGAGATTGCCTCCAACCGAGGCGCTGTTTCCCGTTAGCCGGGCCCCCCCTCCAACCTGTGCCCTCGGTTTTAATGGGTTTCCAAGCACACACCCAGGCCTTTTGGATTTCTGCTTCTTGGCTCCTTCTGTCTCTTACCCACCAGGAGGCTCAGAGGGAAAAGGCTCCGGCATTTCCTTTCCCACCAAGGCTCCAGACTGTGCATTAAACAAGATAATGGAAATACAGAAAGAGGCGTTTCCCCCATGGGGCAGAAGTGTCCGTTTACTTTTTTCCTCCCAGTTATGTAAAATTTTTTTTTAAAGTACATCAAGAAGGAACAAAAATACATATTTCATACCATCACTGGGTCCAGGGAGCCTTTCAGGCTTTACTTTCTTCTACCAGCGAGCCCTGGCCTTGTAACTCGGCAGCGACTCTCATCGACTCTTCCATTACACTCTGATAATTCAATAAAAAGGATTTTAGGA
Source organism: Eulemur rufifrons (assembly GCF_041146395.1). Classification (NCBI taxonomy): domain Eukaryota; kingdom Metazoa; phylum Chordata; class Mammalia; order Primates; family Lemuridae; genus Eulemur; species Eulemur rufifrons. The sequence continues at coordinate 12,164,096 of NC_091005.1, read as the reverse complement.
AACAATTAGGGGCACTGAAGCCAGGTCAGGCCTGAGGAGCCCTTCAGATTTCTGGGCAAGTCCTTCTCCAAGCTCCGGGGAGAGTCAGGAACAGATGACACCACCGCCACCACCGCCTGGGGGAGGAGGGAACACAAAGGGGCTCCCCGTGGAGGCGAGGCCCTGTGCAACTGTGGGCAACACAGTGATGGCCTCAGTTTCCTCTTCTATCAAACAGGGACACCTCGTTGTGAGGATGAAATGAGCCAGTGTGGGGGAGCCTGTGCTGTTGATGTTGAGCTAAGCTGCCTACGGCTGTGGATCTCCGTCTCTGCAACGCGTTGGGTTGCATAAGTCACTTTATCTTCCCCAGCCTCGGTTTCCTCATCAGTAAAATGGGGATATTGATAGCACTTAATTCACAAAGTTCTTGCAAAGACTCTACAAAAGTTAGCGTTTAGCATTCTTGGCCAAATACATTCTCTTCCCAGTTCTAGGCAAAATTGTGAGCCCCTAGGAGCCTGCCCACCCCCAGCGCACCTTTCCCCACTGTCGCCATTAAAGCCTCTCGGGCTATCTCTGGCATCTGCTGGGAAAAATGCTTTCACTCAGGTGGGCTAGTCTTTTCCACCCTCCCAGGGTCATTTGCATCTTAAAGAGGGCTGGGGGATTGACCTTGCTTCTTTCTTTTTTTTTTTTTTTTTTTTTTTGAGACAGAGTCTCACTCTGTTGCCCAGGCTAGAGTGAGTGCCGTGGCATCAGCCTAGCTCACAGCAACCTCAAACTCCTGAGCTCAAGCGATCCTCCTGTCTCAGCCTCCCGAGTAGCTGGGACTACAGGCATGCACCACCATGCCCGGCTAATTTTTTCTATATATATTTTTAGCTGTCCATATAATTTCTTCCTATTTTTGGTAGAGATGGGGTCTCGCTCTTGCTCAGGCTGGTCTCGAACTCCTGAGCTCAAACGATCCGCCCACCTCGGCCTCCCAGAGTGCTAGGATTACAGGCGTGAGCCACCGCGCCCGGCCGACCTTGCTTCTTTCAAAGGAATGACAGCTTTGGAGTTAGTGAACTTGGTCCAGGGCTCTTAACTTGGTGTCTGAGGATGGGCTTCTTGGGGAACGGGGGAAGGGGAGGCAGAGGGAGTATCTGTGAACGCCCTGAGATTGGACACAAACCTGTTGGTGCCGGTGACAAGGCCTACTGCTTTCCTTAGCTTTTCACCTGGGGAGAGGAAAAATCAAAATCCAAGAGTTGAGATCTCTCCGAGGGCCAGTCCAGTGCTAAAAGTGGAATTTCAGGCATCAACAGGGAAAGGAAACGTTGGCCAGAGGCCTTGCCTTGCCCTTGAGATCACTGCAGGTAGACAACAGAGCCTGCCACCCGGTGCAAAGCAGGCATTCCTCCTTGCAGGTGCGACTCTGATGGACTTTCACCTCTGGGGTGTCCTGGCAACTAGTCTGCTGGGAGGCTAGACTATCCCTTTCTTGGCCAGGCATGGTGGTTCACGCCTGTAATCCTAGCACTCTATGAGGCTGAGGAGGGAGGATGGCTTGAGCTCAGGAGTCTGAGACCAGCCTGAACAAGAGCAAGATTTCGTCTCTACTAAAAATAGAAAAACTTAGTGGGGCATGGTGGTGCATGTCTGTAGTCCCAGCTACCTGGGAGGCTGAGACAGGAGGATCGCTTGAGCCCAGGAGTTGGAGGTTACAGTGAGCTATCATGATGCCACTGCACTCTAGCCTGGGTGACAGAGCAAGACTCTGTCTCAAAAAAAAAAAAAAAAATGTCCCTTTCATCTCCTGGCAAGGGGGAGGTAATAAGAATGCTCATACTGAGAGGGGTGCCCCTCCCCAGGGCTCTGCTGAGAAGAGCCAACTCCCAGCCCACTGGGGAAGAAATCCCCAGGGAAGTTGGAGTTACTGGGGCTGCAGCCAGATCAGGCTCCTGGCTGTGCGCGAAGAGGCAGCTCCATTCCTACTGCTCCTGGGGGCTCCCTCACCTCTGCCCGGCTGGGCGGCCTGCCAGGGTGCAGGGGCGGGAACCGGATTGGCCTCTCAGCCTCCGGTTAAAACGGTGGTAACTGACTGACAGGGGTGCCGCCTTTGCGGCTCAGCCACTCCCATCTGCAAAAAACAGTTTTATTTCAAACACAAAGTAAAGATAGTAGTGTAACACACACTGTGTGTAGTACAATGAAACCCCATGAATCTATCATCTAGTCCCAACAATTGTTTTCTGTACTTTTTATAATTTTGCAATTTGTAAAGTTTGTGCCAAATCTTGTTTCATCTTTCTACCTTTGCATTTTTATTTTTGTTTATGCAGAACATATATATATACATATATATATATATATTTTTTTTTTTTTTTTGAGACAGAGTCTCACTCTGTTGCCTCGGCTGGAGTGCCGTAGCGTCAGCCTAGCTCACAGCAATATGCAGAATATTTTAAAGCCAATCCCAGATAACATGTCATTTCCCCTGTAAATATTGCAGCCTGCATCTTGAGAAAGACATTTTGGTAAACATGACCTTCATACCATTGGTAAAGCATCTAATAAAATTCACAATAATTTCTCAATATCAGTGAATGGCTAGGCCATATTTTTTAATGTCTCTTCTTTTTTCTTTTTTCAGACAGACTCTCACACTGTCAAGCTGGATAAAGTGCTGTGGCATCATCATAGCTCACTGCAACCTCAAACTCCTGGGCTCAAGTGATCCTTTTGTGTCAGCCTTCCAAGTAGCTGGGACTACAGGCACGCACCATGATGTCTGGCTAATTTTTCTAATTTTAGTAGAGATGGTGTCTCTCTCTTGCTCAGGTTAGTCTCAAACTCCTGAGCTGAAGTGATCCACCCAGAGTGCTAGGATTACAGGCATGAGCCACCACATCTGGGCATATCCTTCTTTACTTTATTTTGATATAATTCCAGACTTACAGACTTTCTTTCTTTCTTTCTTTCTTTTTTTTTTTTTTTTTGAGACACTGGATCATTTGTCCTGTAGGATGTCCTACATTTTATATTTGGTGGAATGCATTCTTGAGGTGTCACTAAACGTGTTCTTCTATCCCAGATGTCACATACACTAGTACTTGGACATAGAGGCTTGATTTGATGCAGATTCAATATTTTTAGGCAAAAATAGTTCACAAGTGGTGCTGGGTGCTTCCCATAGCATCAGTATCAGGAAGCAAGAAATGGGTTGACTGACTTTTAGGACGCTGAGGTTCAGCTGGCGTCAGCAGATCCCTCCGTCATCACGTTCTCCATCAGCCCTGCACCCTGTGGCTTCAGCACCATGCTGATGGCCGCTCAGATCCATTATCTCCTTAGGACAAACGACAAGCTTTTATTAAGCATCCCGCGTGCCAGCCATTCTGCTGAACACTGGGGACACAGAAATAAACAAAATATGGTCCCTGCCCTAAAGGAGCTCCTAAGGTAGTGAGGGATGCAGACAAAGGAACCCATCACCCATTTATTTGTTGTTTATTGAATGCCAATTACGTATCAGGCATTGTGCTAGATGCCAGTAATCACATCGTAGTGTGTGATAACAGCGATAGCCACCATTCGTGGGAGCTCACCATACTCTAAATGCATTATCTCACCAGTCCTCATACTGCCCTTTGCTGTTAACACACACATCCGTTCTTCAGAGTTGGGAGCAGAGACTCACAGAGAGGTAGGTATTTGTCCAAGGTTACCCAGTAGATTGGTTAGGGTTCTCCAGAGAACTGAACCAATAGGATATATATATATAAAGAGGGAGAGAGAGAGAGAGAGATGAGAGGGGATTTTTTTAGGGGAATTGGCTCATGGGATTATGGTGGCCAAGAAGTCCCAGAAAAGGCCGTCCGTTAGCTGGAGAACCAAGGGAGCCAGTAGCGTGGCTCCCTCCAAGTCTCTCAACCCAAGGCTGAAGGTCTGAGAAGCTGGGGGGCTGCTGGTGCAAACCCCAGAGTCGAAAGGTCAGAGACCCTGGAGTTCCGATGTCCAAGGGCAGGAGAAGGGCATCCCAGTGGTTTCCCAGGGCTGGGGAGGAAGGAGAGGAGGAGGGAAATCGGGAGTGGCTACTAACAGGTATGGGGATTCTTTTAGAGGGCGATGAACATGTTCTAAACTTAGGTTGTGGTGATAATTGCACAACCATGTAACACACTAAAAAAACACTGAATTGACCACTTTGAATGGGTGAATTGTATGGTGTGTGAATTATATCATAAGAGAGCTGTTTTTGGTTTTGTTTTAAGGAGGAAGAGTCTTGCTAACTACAGACTTAGTAGAGAGGTGACTTTTGTAGCCCTGTATCTGCCACTATTTTTTATTTGTTTCACAGGCTGAATAATCTAGAAACTTTTCTTCCATGTTCATGCTGTAATAACATCAATAAAAATAATAGCGATTCTGGCCGGGCGAGGTGGCTCACGCCTGTAATCCTAGCACTCTGGGAGGCCGACGTGGGCAGATCGTTTGAGCTCAGGAGTTCGAGACCAGCCTGAGCAAGAGTGAGACCCCATCTCTACTAAAAATAGAAAGAAATTATATGGACAGCTAAAAATATACATAGAAAAAATTAGCCGGGCATGGTGGTGCATGCCTGTAGTCCCAACTACTCGGGAGGCTGAGGCAGGAGGATCGCTTGAGCCCAGGAGTTTGAGGTTGCTGTGGGCTAGGCTGACGCCACGGCACTCACTCTAGCCGGGGCAACAGAGTGAGACTTTGTCTCAAAAAAAATAAATAAATAAATAAAAAATAATAGCGATTCTCATTTGTATATCCAGGCACTATGTTCCACACACCTTTACTTGTATGAACTCAGACATCTCTATGCAGAACATACTATCCTAGCCCCAGTGAGGAAACCCAGAGGTGACATGATTTTTAGTGGCGAGCAACTGGCAGAGCTGTGACGAGCCCATCATGGGCCAGGCACTGTGCTAAGCACCAGCAATGCAGAAATCTATTCTGAAGGTCACCATCCCCTCCACCGTGCACAAAGAATGACCCGGCCAACCCAGTGGTAGGGCGACAAACCATTCCCATGTGCCCGAGACCGAGGGCCCCTGGGATGTAGAACTTTCAGTGCTAAAACCAGGAAAGTCCTGGGTAAGCCAGGAGGAGTCAGTCCCCCTATCAGTGAGTGAGCACTGATTGACTTCCCACCCCTGCAGGCATGTGTTTGTGTTTGTGTGTGAGTGTGTCTACATGTATGTACACATGTGTGCTCACCTGCTCATGTGTACCTGGAAGGGCCACGTCTTGGTCTTCCAGGTTTTGTGGGAGAGGAGGGTGGAGCTGGCCAGGCTGAAACCAGACTGGCAGTTGGCAGGATCTTCCCGCCAGGGTGGAGACCTACACAGCCATAAAACCTGGGCAAAGGGCAAGGTTTCCAGTGCAGGCCTAGAAAATTCCAGAGTCCAGATTCAGGATGAGGGGCCCATAGTTTTCCAGAGTGACTCATTTCCTCACTCACTCACTGATTCCTCCAGTGAACACTCATTTGCTCCTACCACGTACCGGTACCGGTGCTTTGCTGGGAAGGCAGAGGGTCCCCTACCCTCAAGGAGCTTTTGCTCTACTGGAATAAACAGACGAGGGAACCAGGCATCCATGAACCAGCGATTTACAATCCAGGGCAATAGGCAAGAGTGATATTTACAATATTTAACAACTGGTGGAGCCTGGGCCCCAGGCCAATCAGAATGAACCAGCCACTGAGGCCAGAACAGGGGCCCAGGCCCCGTGCTGTGCCGGGCTTTGCCCTTTTTGTTCCTGGATAATAGGGAAGCGGGGCCTCCTGGGAGACCTTGAGGAACTCTGGGAAGCAGCTATTTACCAACTGATTTGGAAAAATTTCAGCACAGTATTGTAGCAACTAGAATAGCCGTATCAGTGGTCCCAGTTGGGGCCCAGCCCTGGTAATGAGTGATTTGTGATTAACCAGGCTATGTCATAGAGAGGCATGGGGAGCTCAGGGAAGACTTCCTGGGAGACGCGACATTTATGCTGAGTTAGCCAGAGTCTCACCAGTAGAAGGACGCCACCTGGGTAAAAGTCGAGAGGTGAGAAGGGCTCAGGCTAGCGGGAGAAGGCAGAGGCAGGAGATTAGACCCAAGAGGCAGGTTAGGACCAGGTGGGGGTAGGGGTGAGGGCTGTGTTAATCATGGTCAGCAGCTTGCGTGGTGTCCTGGGAGCAATAGGGAGCCATTGCAGGATTTTAACCAGGGGAGTCACCAGATCCAGGTTGCAACTCCCCCCAGGGGACATCAAGGGATCCATTTTTTTCAAAGACAAGAACCGAGGCTCAGAGAGGTTAAAACACCTGTCAGGTATCACACAGCAAGTTAGACATGGCATAAATGGAACTACTCACTTCTAGGCCATCTATTCCACTACATACTGTATGCAACAGAAGCTGCCTGCTTGTGTGTGGAGCCTTAGAGTTTGCAAAGCACTTTACGTATGACAAAGCACTTTCCCGTCCATACGCCATTGATTTCGAACAACACTCTTACAGGCAGTGACACCCTTGCCATTTCACTGGGGTCTTGAAAGTAGTAGTAGTGAAATCCTGACTCAATTTCAAGTCTTAAGACTCCTCGTCCACTGCTCTTTCCCCTCCACCATGCTGTGTCTTGGCATTTGTATCTGTCACTTTGGATTGTGAATGCCAGAAACAGAAGTGTCATGAGCCAGGTGTGGTGGCTCATGCCTGTGATCCCAGCAACTTGGGAGGCTGAGGCAAGAGGATCATGGTGCCTTAGCAAAAAAAAAAAAAAAAAGGGAATTTGAATTTGAATTTGATGGCTCATACACTAAAAAGTCCAGGGTAGATGGACTTCAGGTATGGATGGCTCCAGGTAGTCAAATTATGTCATGGGGGATCTGTCTTGCTCTGTCTAAATTGACTTTATTCTTAGGTTCTTTTATCAAGGTAGATACAGGCTCCCAATCTAGCAGTTTAGCAATCCCAGCCGTATAGAACTACACTTTCCCAACAGGTGCAGCCAAACTCTCAGGTTTCATGTTTATGGCCCAACTTGGCTTATGCGCAGCTCTGACCCATGCCCCATGCCCAGAGATAGCTGGATGGTTCTGATTCGCTAAGACGTCATGGGCCCAGCCCTGGAGTGAGGCAAGAGGAGTCACATGGACTGAGTAGGGGAGGTGTGGCCTCCTAAAGGAAAATGATGGTGCTGTCACCTAGAGAAGACAGAACAGATACTGGGCATGGAACAACTAACATTCAAGTCACAGCATGATCCCCAGGCACTGGAGGAGGCTGCTCACCTGGCACAGGGAATCCTCTCCAAGAAGTTCCAAATGGTGGCAGGCATGACCTGCCTGCTGCCTGCCCCCTGGCGGCAGAAACCCTGGCCTTCTGCAGAGCCCCACCTTTCCAGAGCCAGCCAGCAAGCCCCAGTCCAGCTGGGAGCCCCAGAAGCCACTTCCCTTCTTCTAAATGCTACTTTTTGGCCTCTGCCTGCTGGGGCTGGTTTGGAGGGTAGTTCTCCTGCAGACGTTCCTCCTAGCAGACAGAACTTAGTCACGGTGTGACCTAAACATCTACAAAAAGTATAAAAATAAAATTGAAAAAGCCAAGAGCCCCAGATAGCCTGACTTGGACAGATGCTGGGGCTAAGGTTGCAAGAAATTCTCGCCACTTGTGAGCCTCTCTTTCCCCACACCGGCTCCCCGGCGGGAGCTGGTACTGGGCTGTGGCTTATTCTGCAAAACCACCCAAAAGGCAGGATTGGGTAGTGCTGGAGAACACAGACCCCGGAGCCAGGCTGTTGGGTTCAAACCCCAGCTGTCACTTACTAGCTATGTGCACATTATTGACTCTGTGCCTCTGTTTCTCCATCTGCTAAATGGGTTGGTGGTGTTAATAGTGAACCTCCCATTTAGGAATCAACTGAGCTAGTACACGTTCAGACCAGTGTCTGGCAATGGAACAAGCTGCATCTGTAAATGCTGGCTGTCATGTGCCCCATCAGCTGCTTTGCATCCCTCGGTCCCTGGAGGACAGGGCCAGGTCTGTCTTGTTTGTCACTGTATTCCTGGTGCCCAGAATGGGGCCTGGAACAGAGCAGGCTGAGCTAAGTCCTGTTGAATGAATGAATGAATGAATGATTGAATGGCTACTGCCCTGGGAGCCAGGAACTACTGGACTCTAGGCCGGCTCTGTGACCTTAGGCAGTTGCCTTCCCCTCTCTGAGCCTCAGTCTCAGCCTCTGTAAAATAGAACAGCTCCGTGTGGTGCAAACTTTTCCAATCAAGAACCCCAGTGAGGGCCGGGCACGGTGGCTCACGCCTGTAATCCTAGCACTCTGGGAGGCCGAGGTGGGCGGATCGTTTGAGCTCAGGAGTTCGAGACCAACCTGAGCAAGAGCGAGACCCCATCTCTACTAAAAATAGAAAGAAATTATATGGACAGTTAAAAATATATATAGAAAAAATTAGCTGGGCATGGTGGCGCATGCCTGTAGTCCCAGCTACTCGGGAGGCTGAGACAGGAGGATCGCTTGAGCTCAGGAGTTTGAGGTTGCTGTGAGCTAGGCTGACGCCACGGCACTCACTCTAGCCTGGGCAACAGAGTGAGACTCTGTCTCAAAAAAAAAAAAAAAAAAGAACCCCAGTGAGAAATACATTTTGCATTGTGCTGGACACGTGGCAATTGAATTTTCACAATATGTATAATACTTCTTTCCTCTGTGCGATGTATTCTGATATTTTCTATTTTCTTCTGTTTTACTTTATTCTATGCTCTTTCATTTTTTTAAAAAATAACCTGGTCCCAATTCGGTGAATTAATCTGAAACGTCACTGACTGCTCAAGACCTGCAGTTAAAAAGACTCAACTAGATAAAGGGTCAGGTCCTCTCTGACTGGGACACCACGGTGATGTCACACAGCTCTCCTAAAGGACATCACATGATTTAGTACGGTGGTTAAGAGCAGGAGCCTTGATGTGAGAGGGCTGGGTTCAAGTCCTGGGGACACTGGGCTGTGTTGACCTTGACAAATTATTTTTGTAACCTCTGGGTGCCTGGGTTGTCTCACTAGTAAAATAGAGGTGATAATAATTCCTACCCTCTATGAGTAGTATGAGGATTAGATGAACTAATACCTGCAAAAGACTGAATACATGTAAATGCTCAATAAAGAACATTTTAATAACCGTCTTCTACCCTTCCCCTTCTCTCCGTGAAAGAACACATGTAATACCCTGTGGGGCCAGGCACGGTGGTGGCTCACGCCTGTAATCCCGGCACTTTGGGAGGCCAAGGCGGGAGGATCACTGGAGGCCGGGAGTTTGCGACCAGCCTCGGAGCAAGAGTGAGACCTGGTTTCTACAAAAAATACAAAAATTAGCCAGGCATGGTGGCGTGCACTTGAAATCCCAGCTACTTGAGAGGCGCCGCAGGAGGATTGCTCAACCCTGGGAGTTTGAGGTTGCAGTGATCTATGACTGCACTCTAGCTTGAGTGACAGAGCAAGACCTGATTCAAAAGAAAAAAGAAAAAAAAAAAGAATAATCATAGATGCATTATTCATAATGGTGAAAATGTGGAAAAACCCAAATGTCCATTGACAGGAGAATGGATTTTAAAAACTGCAGCATATTCATATAATGGATTCATATAGAACAATGGAAAAAAATGAAAGAATTGCAGCTACATGGAAGAGCATGAAAGAATTTTTTTTTTTTTTTTTTTTTTGAGACAGGGTCTTGCTCTGTTGCCCATGCTGGAGTGCAGTGGTGCAATCATAGCTCACTGTAACCTCAAACTCCTGGGCTCAAGCAATCCTCCTGCCTCAGCCTCCCGAGTAGCTGGGACTACAGGTGTGTGCCACCACGCCTGGCTAATTTTTTCTGTTTTTTGTAGAGACGGGGTCTGGCTATGTTGCTCAGGCTGGTCTTGAACATGAATCTTAATAATACTGTGTTGAATGGAAAAACTGGTTCCAAAAGATTCCATACAGCATGATACTCTTTTTATAAAAGTTAGTAACAATTAAAAAGTATACAAAATATTGTATATTTTGTATTCATATTTGTATGTATACATACATAAATATTGTATACATATTTAAATCATATGTATATATGTGATAAATTATGCAAAAGAAGCAAGGGAAGGAAAAACACAAACAACAGAAGATAGTTTACATCTTGGGGGAGGAGGGGTGAGATAAGGAAGGGTCCCATAGACAATATAAGATATCATTATGTTCTATTCCTTGGGTTGGTGGAGAGTTAAAAATAAGTGAGTCTAATGAATGATGTCCAGTTTAAAAAAATAAATGAATATATGAATGAAATTGAAAACTGGGCATGCACAGACCCATGATAGAAGTGTACTGTGAATCAGGGACTATGATTAATTTAACTCCATACATACGAAGTACATTCAAAATTAAAAAGTACATCTTTCTCTATTGTCCCCCAGCAGCCCTCTTTCCGTCCCCAGAGGCAACCGCTGTTATCAGTTCCTGCGTATCTTGCAGGAATAAACTACCTTACTCTCCCTTTTCTAAAGTGTAATCTGTGTTCTGACCCAGTAGCAGTTCACGGTCAGCCGACCACATCAGTAAATATAGATCCTCAATAGCATTTTAATGGATGGATAATTTCCCACTATTTGGATGCCTATCATTTATTAAATCAATTTCCTTTTTGATGGACCTGGGTTTTTTCCAGTGCTTATTCTTTTTTTTTCTTTTCGAGACAGGATCTTGCCCTGTCGCCTGGGCTACAGTGTAGTGGCACCATCACAGCTCACTGCAGCCACAAACTGCTAGGTTCAAGCAATCCCCTTGCCTTGGCCACCCGAGTAGCTGAGACTACAGGCACGCACCACCATGCCTGGCTAATTTTAAAATTTTTTGTAGAGATGGAATCTTACTAGGTTGCCCAGGCTGGTCTCGAACTCCTAGCCTCAAGTGATCCTCAAACCTGGGCCTCCCAAAGTGCTGGGATTACAAGCATGCCTGGCCTAATGCGTATTCTTATAAACAATGCTGTGAGGAACTCTTTTGTATATACAGCTTTAAGGAATTGCATGGATAGGTCTTTAGGATAAATTTCTCCAAGTGGAGTTGCTGGGTCAAAGATTACTCGCATATTTCAGTTTCGGAGCCATATATTGGGCCCACCAGCCAGGAGAGCTCCGGCCACAGGCCTGGCACTGTGAGGTCTTTTGTTCCTAAAGCTCCTCGGAGCTCATTCATCAGCAAAGCAGTGTCAGCCATTCCCAGGACCTCCCTGCGGGGCAGCAGGAAATGGGGTGGCTTCTCGGGGCAGAGAAGAACAACAAGTCTTTATTAAAATGCTATTCACCAAGAAAATGCTTTAATACAGACCTTGGCCTTGGTCTTGGGCAACTCTCTGCAGGCTGGGGCGGGACTGTGTCTCCTGGGGGAAGATGAGCTGGAGTTCTGGGTGGGCCAGGGCTCCTTGAGCTTCGTCCCCAGTTCCCCTCACTCAGTTATGCAATTGATCTCGCAAAGTGGGTAACACCTGGGCTCTGGAGCCAGAGCACCTGGATTCTAATCCTCATTCCTCCACTAGCTGTGTGGCTTTAGGCAAGTTTAGAACCTCTCTGGCTTCAGTTTGCCTCTCCATTAAATGGGGCCAATGGCATCCCCTTCATGGGTTGGTCTTGATACTTACATGAGTTGGTAAACAGAAAGCACTCAGAGAGCACATGACATGCTGAAAGTGCTCTACGACTGTGACCTACTGCCAGGTACCTCCCGTGGACCAGACCCACAGCCCCTGCCCTCAAGGTGTCCTCAGACTGGTGGGGAGATGGATGGGTGATGAATGCAGGTGTTAAGGAACCTCTAGTAGGAGGGATGCCAAACCTGGAAGACTTCCTGGAAGAAGTGACATCTTGCAGGAACCACGTTGCTCATAATCAAAAACAGAGGCAGAGTGCCTTTGAGAGCCTAGCGACCAGACATTAACTCCCTTTACTGGGAACGTGCAGATGGGACTCAGAGAAAGATTTCAGTTCAGCACTGCCTGGGTTCCAGGTTCTTGGTGCTTGGGGGGGGGGGGGGGGGCGGGGACTGGAGATAACAAGGCAGAGGCCTCCATGAGCTTAAGGTCTACCTGGGGAGAGGACCACGAAACCATAAAAACTCGCCCCTGATGAGATCTACTAGAGGAAGGAACAGAATGTCAGGGGAACAGCTCATGGTGACACTCCCAGGGTTGTGGGAGGCTTTGCAGAGGAAATGCTTATAAAAATCGGCCAGATTTAGGGAGGGATGGGGTGAGCAGGAAGGGCACCCCAGGTAGGGGGGAGCGAGCTAGCACAGGTGGGGCAGCAGGAACCCACATCCCAGGAAGGGTAGCTTGCCCCGTGTGGCTGGGTTGCCTGCACCTGGGGAGAGGGGACAGGCGGGCAGGAGATAGGGCTACAAGGTCAACTAAGGCCAAGATTCCAAGAGCTTCCGATGACGTGCCACTTGGCCTTCATCTTATAGGTCATGGGAACGGAACAGAAGCGTTTAAGCAGAGAAGGGGCAGGAGATCTGTGTTTCAGGAAGGTCACTGGCACAGACGGGAGGAGTCCTCGGAGGAAGAGAGCACAGCTCAGAGACCCCTGCAACTGTCTCTGCAGGAAATCTGGGGGTCTGGCCCGGGCCAGGGGAAGTGGGCACCAAGAGGAGGGTGGAGTGTCTGTAAGCATCTCCGAAACACTTGAAATCCAAACCCTTACCTTACTCCCCGGTGGTGCACGAGTTGAGCTAATATCCCTGGAAAATAAACCTGCCCCCGACACCAGCCAGCAGGAGCAAGAGCAACGAGACAGGCTTGTTGATTAGGGTTAGGGAACTTTTCCCCTTTATGGAGGGTCAATTGAATTATTAGGCTGAAAAGAGAGAGAGAAAGACTTATAAAAGTGAAGTGATTTAATTTTACAGTTTTTCCTTAGTGGAAACAATGCATGAGATAGGTCAGCATTTCCAAATGTTTTCCATGGGTCATAAAATGTAATCCACTGAAAACAGTCTTTTTTTTTCTTTTCTTTTAAAAATTTTTTTTCCCCCTGGCCCCCCCACCACTGAAAACAATCTTGACTTCATTTCCACAGACAGAGAGGGAGGGCAAGGGGGGTGGAAGGAGGGGAGGTCACAGGAGGGGGAGGGGAGGTCACAGGTCGAGGAGGGGAGGTTGGTCCGAGACAGGAGGCATCTGCTGCGCTGGGCCAGAGGGGCTGCTTGGGAACCTTGGAATTGACAGGTCCAGAGTTCGAATGTCAGCCAAGGTCCCCACCGTGCTTAGCCCCAGTTGCCTGGTCTGTCAAATGGGTCTCGTTACCTCCTTCCCATGTGGCACAGGGAAATCTTACTGGATCCGCACCTCAGAGAGATCAGGGGGCTGTGGCCACCCGACTGGAGTCAGGTGAAAGACAGTGCTCAGCGGACTTCCAGGCGCCTAGAAGGCTCCTAAGACAGGGGGCTGTTATGACTATTATTGTTATTATTATTCTAGCTTTATGGACGATGCTGTTGTTGAAACCTCCGTGGACTCGTTGCTTCATGGGATGGTGTGGGGTGCAGGGTGCTCTCTTGGAACTTCCACGCCGGGCTGGCCCAGCGGGACCCCCAGTCCTGTGTCCCCGAGCTCTGTCGCTGCTGGGCCCCCACCATCTGGTGCCCAGGCGCTGACACAGCAGGGCCCCCCTGCTCTCTGCCCCTCAGTGCCCTCCACTAAGGCCTCCCCCTCGGCTTTTACTTCTCTCCCTGGGAAACCCCCGGGGAGGAGGAGGAGGAGGAGGAGGTGAGGAAGAGGAAATTCAGGATGTGAGTTCCCGTGGGGCCACCACTTCTCCTTCACTCTTCCTCTTCCTTCCTCGCTAGCTGCTGGCAGCTTCCCTCTCGTGGCCCCAGCGGTGGGCGGCAGGGCAGAGGCTGTGGGAAGCTGGCACCATGCGGTCCCCGGCCCGGGTGCAGCCCAGACCCATCCCCAGCAGCCACACCTGAGCGTAACCTTGCTGCAGCTGAACATCTCCACCTCCGTGTGCCACAGGCAGCTCCGAGTGTCCAAAGTGCTCAGAACCTGGCACTGGCCTTCTCGGACCTGTCTCCTTCATCTCAGAAAATGGCACCATCATCAGCCCAGTCGCCTGGGCTGAAACCTGAACACCGTGTCCTTGACTCCTTCCTCCCTCACTGCCCACATCTGCTCAGCCGGCGAATCCTCCCAAATAGCCGGGCATCCAGCCACTTCCTCCCAGCCTACTGGGATGGGCGACCGTGTTGGTGAAGCCCCTGCCCCCAGGCCCACCCTCCTGCCCCCTCCCCCTGCTCCCTGCCCAGGGGCAGCCCTAGCTCCCTTGTATCTGGATCTGGCTGGCAGGAAGAAGGGGCTGTGGGGCATCACTCCCCCGCTCCCTCCCTGCCAGGCTGTGTGGCAGTGCTGCATCCCGCACCCTGTCACGTGGACCCTCCTCCAGGGCTCCAGCCCTCCCTGGGGTCCGAAAGGCCATTTCCTCCCTTGTCCCCTTAGGAATAGGGCTGTCCTGGCTTCCCGTCTGCTAGTCTGAAGTTGGTCACCCTAGCCGAGTGCTTCTCGACCTGGGGCAGTTTTGCTCCCTGGGGACATTTGGCAATGGGCGGAGACATTTGTGGTTGTCATCGCTGGGGCTTGGGGGTGCTACTGGCATCAATGAGTAGAGGCCAGAGAGGTTGCTAAACACCCTACAGTGCACAGGACAGCCCAGCCCAAAGGACCATCCCTTTGAAATATTGGTAGTGCCTGGGTGGGGAAATCTGCAGCCCTGCCCGCCACGGCGTGGCCAGCCCCTCCGCCGCCCCCCGCAGCTCATCTTCCCAGCTGGTCTCTGCTTCCTGCCCGTGCAAGACACGTTGGGCCTCCCCTGGCCCCCCTTCCCCATCTCAGATCGCACAGAAGCTGGAGGGCTCTGCCCCACCCTTAACCACTCTCATTGACTTTCTTTCCCGTTCTTCTAGACTTATGTTGTCCAATAGGGTGGCTACTGGCCACATGTGCCTATCTAGATTTAAATTTAATAATTAAGTAAATTAAGGGACCTTGCCAGTGGCTTAATGACTGTAATCTGAGCACCTTGGGAGGCTGAGGAGGGAGGATCTCTTGAGGCCAGGAGTTTGACACCAGCCTGAGCAAAAGCAAGACCGTCTGTACCAAAAATAGAAAAATTAGCCAGGCATGGTGGTAGAATCTTGCTCTGTCACCCTGGATAGAGTGCTGTGGCATCAGCCTAGCTCACAGCAACCTCAAACTCCTGGGCTTAAGCAATCCTCCTGCCTCAACCTCCCGAGTAGCTGGGACTACAGGTGTGTGCCACCATGCCCAGCTAAATGTTTTCTATTTTTAGTAGAGATGGGTCTCACTCTTTCTCAGGCTGGTCTCGAACTCCTGAGCTCAAGCAATCCTGCCTCAGCCTCTCGGAGTGTTAGGATTACAGGCGTGAGCCACCGTGCCTGGCCGCAAGAAATTTATTTTAAATAAAAAACATTAGCAATTTTATAAATGGAAAACCAACATCGTTTGCATAACTACAAAGTAAAGATTCGATGACAACAAAACAATGTCTTCAAGTTCTAGGCCCTCTTTGGGTAAAAGAAAGAATGAAAGTTATTAAAGACTCAGACTCGCTAAGTGCAGAAAAGGGACTCTTTCCTCAGTGCAAGCAGGACTGAAAGAGAACTGAAAAGGAAATAGCCTTTTTCTCTGTGGGATCAGTGCCATTTAGTATATTAAAACCTTGCTCAGGTGTCACCTAAAATGATCTCACATCCTCCCCTGGCACAGAGCCCACCTTCTAGGAAACTGTGGCCCTGCGGCCCGGCCAGGACAGACAACACCGACTTCAGCACCCAGCTCGGCCACTCTCCGGCTTCAGTTTGCCCCTCTGTAAAATGAATAATCTGAAGGATGCCTACGGCTGCTGCCAGGGTTAAATGAGATGTCACATGGTGTCCCTCGATTGTCTCAGCTCTGCTGCTTACCATCTGGGCACGACCTCGGGTAACTTACCTCACCTCCTGGGGCCTCGGTTTCCTCATCTCCAAAAAGGAATCTGCTTTGGAAGGTTGTAAAGCACCTTTATTCAATAAATATTTATTGAGCACCTACTATGTGCTGGGCACCACTCTATGAGGTAGGGAGACAGCAGAGAAGAAGACAGACAAAACCCCTGCCTTCATGAGGTTTATATTCAGAGAGAGGAGGAAAGGCGCTGAGCAGGACAAACATAAAAGAGAAAGTACAGTGTGGTGAGAAGTGGGAAAAATAAGGCATGGTGGGTGCGTGGCGGGGCAGGGGTGCAATTCTAAGGAGGGCAATCAGAGACGGCGTCTTGAGCAGCTGATACTTGGGTGCCACCTGAAGTAGGTGAGGAGGGCAAGACACATCCAGAGGGCACAAGGCCCCGATGAGATTTGGTTTTGACTGGGAGTGAAACTGTAGCATATTGCCAGGCACGTGGTAAGTGCTTAATTCACAGAAGCTCTAAGACTTCTCATTCTTGTGATTAGTTAGCATCGTCTTCCAGGGGTGCCTTGGTCGTCAGGTTCCCGGGGTAACACACAGTGGCCTCCCCTGCCCGGCCCTGCCCGCCGCCGGCCCTGGGTTACTGGAAGGCAGCAGGGACAGGCCTGGCTGGAACAGAGCCAGGCATTCCTGACCCACCCACCCCTCTCAGATTCCCCCTAGGCCCGCCACACCCCTGCCGCTTGCTGGGCCGTGGGCGCAGGGAACGCTGGGGCAGCTGAGGGGATGGGTGGGGATGGGCATCCCTCCTGTGCCCCCAACTTGGGGGCCTAATGAAAGCCACAACAATAACGCTGGCAGTGACCGCTTACTGAACCCCAACTGCACGTCAGGGTCAGCGCTGGACGCTGAGAGCCTTTCCAACACCTCGCAGGGCCTCCTGTAGCCCTTTAGAGAGGTCACACTGGTGTGTCACCCTATGTCTGTGACCTCCTGGGGCTGTGCTCTTAACCAGGGCTCTGCTCTGCCATACTGGGGGGTCCTCTCTGACAGGCTCCCAGGTCAGTCCTGGGGCCCCCGAGAGAGGAATCTTGCCGTTCCTGCCACCAGCTCTGCCGCTGCGGCAGGCCCAGGCAGGCGCGCTGGCTCGGTCCTCAGTGACTGCAATGCCGCAGAGGAAGAATCGGGTTTCGCCAGCCCCCATGCAGCTGAGTCAGGCCTTTTCCCAGGACTGCGGGAACGGGGCCTTGCCCTGAACTTGGCCTCCAGCCCGGGCCGGGTACCTGGGCCCCCCGCTCCTTACCTATCACTTTCCTGCAGCCACGCTGGCCTCCCTGCGGGACCCTGGGAACCCGGCCAAAGGGCTCCCTCCTCGAGGCCTTTGCACTTGCTGTTCCTTGTACCCAGGTGTGGTATCTGACACTTGCTCCCCGATATCCTCCAGTCTTTGCTCAAATGCCACCTTCTCATCAAAGCCTCCCTTGGCTACTGGGACTGAGCCCCCACCGCAGCCCAGTTCTCCTCCATAGACACACCCACTACTCTACCACCTGCTTTACTGCTTTGCCTCGTTTATGGTCTGTCTCCCAGTGAGGACCCCTGTGGATCCCTCTGCCCTTCCCCATGGGGCTAAGGAAACGTGTCCCCCCTCCCTGCCCTCTAGACCATTCCCTGCCCCAGTGGCCCCAGGCCTTCCCCAGGTCTGTCCTGAGGGCAGCCAGCACCGCCCAGGTGTGCACTGCGAGGCCCAAGGGGTGGTCGATGGAAGGCTGTTTTGGGGGGTCAGTGGAGGGAACAGGGACATGTGATCCGGGGGCCACACTCACATGCGCAGGAGGACTCCTGTGGTGCAGGGTGGAGCTGGAGCTTGGGGTGCGTAGAGGACTGGCCACTGCTCCAGGGCTGGGGCTAACGCTCCCCATGTGGCCACGTTCTGGCCCAGTACTCTGTGCCTAAGAATCCAGATTTCAATTTGGCCTTCCAGATCACTGGAAGATGGGCTTGCCCAAACAAGGGAGATAGAATACCTTTTTTTTTCTTTGAGGCAGGGTCTCACTCTGCAGCCCAGGCTGGTCTCCAACTCCTGGCCTCAAGTGATCCTTCCACCTGGGCCTCCCAAAGCACTGGGATCACAGGTGTGAGCCACCGTGCCCACAGAGTATCTATGGGCAGTTTATGAGCTTGACACATGCAGGACGTGGGCCCTACACATATTTTTGCCCAGAGACCCCACATGTTAGGGCTGAGATTTTTAACTGTTTTCTGCATTTCTGTCTCCCTAGCACCTCGAACAGTGCCTAGCACAGAACTCATGCTCAGCAAATAGTCGTTCAATGAATGAATGAAAAAGCCACAGGGTGGTGGCTACATATTTAAGAGAAGCCCAGAAGTGGCTGGGAATGCTGTGGCTTTTCTCTGTTTGGGCCACAGAGGCTCAGGGTCGGGGGCCACCTCTGCCTTGGGGAGGGCTGAAAGTAACACCTGAAGGTGTCTCTACCGCCTGCCTGTCCGGCCCCATCTGGAGCTGGAGGTTTTTATCCTAACAGTAAAAAGAGCCCGTACTTGGGGATCAAGAAGACCTAGATCGCAAAACTGTCTCTGTTGCTTCCTGGCTGTATATGGCCATTAATCTCTCTGACTCTCAATCTCCCTGTAAAAAGGGAACCACAAAAGCTCTCTCCCCATGGTCATGACCGCCTCCACCTATGTGACGGGCATGGCCAGTCACAGCGCAATAAACATTTGACAGCTGCTACTGCTGCCACCACCACCACCACCACTACCTTCTGCAAAGCATCCCAGGCGGTTCCTTACAGGGCACGTGGCAGCCAGTGCGACTGTCCCATCTGGGAGGCGCGACAGGCTGTGGCTGCAGTTCAGGTGAACGGCGCCCTCTGCTGGGCCTTTGGGGAAACTGCAACCACCCTGACCACGGATGTTCCCAGAAATCTGGGAATCTCTGGGAATTCCTCGTGCTGGGGAATGCAGTCTCCACCCACGGTGTGAATATGGA
This sequence comes from Eulemur rufifrons, assembly GCF_041146395.1. NCBI lineage: Eukaryota > Metazoa > Chordata > Mammalia > Primates > Lemuridae > Eulemur > Eulemur rufifrons. The sequence continues at coordinate 12,145,098 of NC_091005.1, read as the reverse complement.
GGCCAAGGAGCAATAGCTGGCCCTGCCAGCTCCTCAGCCACCACAATCGTAGTGATGACAATACCATGTATGTAGCGCTTGTAGACAGGCACCCTTCTGAGCACGTTCCAGGTATTAACTAACTCATTTGCTCCCATATTTCACAGATGAGAAGACTGAGGCACAGGCACAGCGAGTTTAAGTGACTTGTCCAAGCCCTCATGCTTGGAAGTGCCAGGATTTGAACTTGTGCCCTGCCCCATGCCTCCTTGCTGGATTATTTTCGTGGAAGGCAGGAGGTAGCTTCTGCCTTTAGTCTGAAGGGAGTTGGCCTCATGGAGTTCCCCATGAGCTTGGAACTGCACAGAGGGTGTGGGCTCCGACAGGGGCTTCCCGGGGTGACTGCCCCCACCCTTTCAATGGCAGGCTCACTGCCTGGCTGACCTCAGGGCCCCTCCCCCCCCCCATCGGCCACCCCTAGCAGTTCCCTGGCTGGGCCTCCTCCCTGTGTCCCTTTGGGGGCCTGGGGTGGGCGAGGAGATCCATGCCTGGTGTGGGGGCCAGGAATCCAGGGCCTCCGCTCCTCACCTACCTTCCAGGAATGAGAAGGACCCAACCCCCTTAGTCCTCGCGAGGGCCTGGGCAAAGCCCACCTGGGTAGACGGGTCCTATCTACAGTCCTTTGGGAGGAAAAAAGGATTTTGGGGTTAGTGACAAGGGAAAAAGCATGGTGTGAAGTGAGGCCTGGGCACTGGCCCATCTCTGTCCCCACTGGAGGGGACTAAGGGAGGGACCTCTTTACAGCCTCTGTCCTTTTCCATCTGTAAAACAACAGGGCTGGATGGGGCAATTGTCAAGCTGCTCTGCATTTGGGGTCATAAAGAGACACACTGGGAGGACGAGTCCAGAGAGAGTCTCTGGGTGCCTCCGACCCCTTCTTCCACCAAAGCTCCTTTTTTATTAGCTTTTCTGTTGGACTTGGGTTCTGGGACTTTGGCTTTTAAAAGTCTGGGAAAAAAGACCACTTAATAGAATGAGCTCGAGGGGTCCTTTCTGGAACAGCCAGTTGTCCAAAACTGACCCCTCCAGTCAAGGCAGCCCTGACCTCAACCGGGACCACGTTTCCCCAGCAGAGTGGGGAACTGGCTTTCAAGCATCTGCAAAGGTGGATGTTCCAGGGTGTTTGACATTAAGGGCAAAAAACTAGAATTACTGATGTCCATGGATGATGGTGAGAGTAAATAAATGACAACACATCCAAGCTGGATGCGTCGGGGACAATAAGGCAGTCCCATACGCCCTGTTATGAAAAGGTACGATGCAAAATGTGTGTGTAATGCACAAGGCAAAAACACTGGAGGGAGGCACACGTGTTGAAGCTCTGCACGTGAAGGGTTAGCGAGTCAGACATGCAGGCGGTCCTCGTTAGCATGGCAGGCCATATGGCTTGTGTCGTAGCCACTGTGACTGGTCAGCACTGGTGACTTCTCACTGCAATGTTTTCACTTCTTGTTACAGGCCCCAAAGACCAGAGTCCCAAGAGTCCACCTGCAGATGAGAAGCAGGCCCAGGGCGAGAGAGTGACTTCACATCGTCCCCATCACAGAGCCCAGGCCCTTCTTTCCAAACCACTCAGAGGCTGGTGACTGGTTCCACTGCCAGGGGAGTCTAGATCCACCCACACAGGCCAGGCTAGGCCAGGAAAGGCCGCTTTTCCTCCAAAAATCTCAGGGGAAAGCCAATCTGAGCAGAACTGTTTGCTTTTATTATTAGCCTCAGCCGAAGATAGGGTTTCCCGTTTTATTCAGGCTTCTTGGGGGGAGAGAAAGATAAGGGGCGGCAGGTGTCTACTGGGAGAGACACCTAATCCTCCCACAGCCCCCTATCAGCGAAAGCAGCAGGAAACCCAGGCTGCAGCTCAGCGGGAGTAGAGGGAGGGCGCAGGGGAGCAAGGACAGGTGAGTTTTCTCATCCTACTTAATTCCCCTGATTTCCCCCATCCAGGGTCTGAGGATTCAGGGCACCCTCAGCCTCATCCTGGACAGCAAACCTGAGTGTGCATCACAGCCACCCCGAGGGCTTGTTGAAGCACCGCAGGGCCCCACCCAGTGTCTGATTCAGCAAGTGACGCTGTGGGCGCAGGGTGTCTGGGAGCTCCAGCGCTTTGCGGAGTGAGTCACTCTTGTGGGAAGTAAACATTTATTTCAACGCCAGCAGTTCCTTCAGCTTCACTTCAGATTCTTTTCTTTTGATTAATTGCAAAGAAAATCTTGAACATCACATTAGCAAAGACACAAATGGTCTTGAACTCCTGGCCTTAAGCAATCCTCCTGCCTCCCGAAGTGCTGGGATGACAGGCCTGCGCCGCCGCGCCCCGCCTACCGACGCTAATGGAATTGTTCTACCGCGGCTGCCTCTTCATCCTGATTTCTGCGTTCGTGCTCCCGTGTTGTCAGCAATGTCCTGATTTCACTGAGATCCTGGTTGGGTTCTCTAATTTTCTGTTTTGCTTGATTTTGATGGCCAGGTGTCACACACGGCACCGCAGAGAGGGAGCAGCCACTGTTTCGGGAGAGACCTCACCTGGGCTCTGCTGGGGCTCAGGCCAAGGGCGAGGAGGTTAACGGTTCTTTCACAGAGGAGCAGCTCCGACTTCGCAGGGAGGAGGGCAGGGTTCCCATCCACCTGAGCCCCCGTGAGCCGGGGCATGGAAGCCAATCCCGCGCTTCCTCTACCATCCACGGGACGCGGGGGTGAGGCCAGCAGGGTTAAGAGAGCCTCCTCCCTTTGCACAACTCGGGAAAATCTAAAAACCATTGAATCGTATACTTTAAATAGGTGAATGGTACGGTATGTGAATTAGATGCCAATAAAGCCTCTGTTAAAAAAAAAAAAAAAGTTCACTCCCCTGGCACCTCTGGGAAAAGTTCCTTTAATAAAAAAGTTCCGGTACATTTACACGATTGTCATCACCCTTCATCTATAGCACATGACGGGGCAAATAAAAAATAAAGGACAACCTAGACACGCTCAGTATAAAAACGCAGCGATCCATCCGAGTGGGAGGTCTCGGGGCCTGGAAACAGAGCAATGGCAGCCGGTGAGCCTGGTGGCTCTGGCTGTGCTTCCGGGGGACCCGAGGGGACGGCTGAGGACCCGCCTCTAACTCTTTGAAATCAGCATTAAAAATATTCATGTTGTACTAAGAGGTGGCCTCTTTCTAAGGAGAAGGGTCCATTCCAGAGACGAAGCCATCACGGGTCAGAGCAGCCCAGGCCTCGGGGCTGCACATTCAATGGCAGACGAGAGACTCCTGGAATCGGCCTCTGGGGCGACCCTGACCTCGGCGGGGAGGCTCCAGCGCCGACGTCAAGCCGCCCACATCGTCCCCTCTGAAAGGCCGGGAAACCACCCCTCCGAGACTCACAGCCTCTCCCTTCCAAGTTGCTAAAGCCACTTCCTGACAAGCTCCGAGGGCCTTGGCTGAAAGAGGGGACAGAGACCCCTGGAGACATCGCTGTGGCCTGCAGTTCAGTTCCCTGCCCCGAGGGCCGGCGGCCTAGTCGTCCTCGCCGCCGCCGCCGTACATGTCCGCCAGCTTCTTGAAGCGGCTGCCCCACTCGTTCAGGTAGTCGTAGTCCTGGTCCTGGTCCGAGGCCGAGGAGGTGAGGGAGCTGAGCGAGGCGGCGTCGGAGCCGCTGCCCTCGTAGTCGAACACCAGCAGGGAGTCGTAGGGCGGCGCCGTGGGGTCCGTGTTCGCCGCCTTCAGGTTCTGCGGGACAGAACGGGGTTAGGAGCCATCGCTCCGAGCTCGCCCGCAGCTGGCCGTGAGGCCACCTCTCCTCCCTTCAAGTTTTTTTTTTTTTTTTTTTTTTGAGACAGAGTTTCGCTCTGTTGCCCAGGCTAGAGTGAGTGCCATGGCGTCAGCCTAGCTCACAGCAACCTCCAACTCCTGGGCTCAAGCGATCCTCCTGCCTCAGCCTCCCGAGTAGCTGGGACTACAGGCATGCACCACCGTGCCCGGCTAATATTTTCTATATATATTTTTAGTTGTCCAAATAATGTTTTTCTATTTTTAGTAGAGACGTGGTCTCGCTCTTTCTCAGGCTGGTCTCGAACTCCTGAGCTCAAACGATCCACCCGCCTCAGCCTCCCAGAGTGCTAGGATTACAGGCGTGAGCCACCGTGCCCGGCCTCTCCTTCAAGGTTTTGAAGGTTGAAATGAAATAATCCCCATCGGGTACTTAGCACAGGGACCAGCACACAGCAAGTGGTCACTGAACAGGCCAGTGGCCGAGGGCAAGGGCTGTGCGGTCAGACGGGCTGAGCCAGAGCTCAGACTCCACACGCTAGAGACCCTGGGTGAGTCTCTTAACTCTTCTCTGCCTCTGTCTCCTTGTCTGTAAAACAGTGATACTTGATATAGTTTCACAGGAATAAATGAACATATGCAAATCCACGTAAAGCACTACTAGAACGGTACCTGGCAATCGTAGCTGTCATTACCTACTAAATGCTACACGCCAGGTCAGTAGTTCCCGAAGTTAAATCACCTGGAGAATCTTTTAAACATTCTGAAGCCCAGGCCGCACCCCGAGCAATTAAATGACAACCTCTGGGGATGAGGCAGAAGCATCAGTGGGTTTTGGGGCTCCCCAGGGGATTCCCATGCGCGGGCAGGTTTGGGAAGCCCTGTACTAGCACCGTGCTAGACGCTGGCTCATCCGTCCCTGGGGTGACCTGTAAGAGGTCCCAAGCTTCGCTCCAAACTGGAATCACCAGGCTCTGTAAAAATTCAAACCCAGGTTTGGCTCGAGTATTCTAACAAACTGCTGCTACTTTTGTTGAATAAATGAATAAATTAGTCCTAATCGTTTTTAAGCATTCTGCAAGTTAGGGTTTTCTGGAAGAGGAAACAGAACCCCAGAAGTTACTCAAATATGCCAAAGGTCACACAGCCGGCCGGTGGAGTCAGAATTTGAACCCAGATGCGAGACTCAAGCCCATACTTGTTCCCTGTGTTGCTGGTGCGAGGCTTGAATAAAGGGGTGCCCGAGGCTGGCCTGCCGTGCCTCACCTCGATGATGAAGTTGCCGATTTCGTCTGGGTTGGCTGGCCGAGGACGGTACATGGGGGTGGGGATGAAGGTTGGTGCCACGTCGTTGCGGAGAACCACCTCTGGCCTGGCCTCCAGCCCCCGGTGGAGCTGGGTGATGTCGTAGTCCTTTGGTGAAAGGAAGGCCAGCATGGGATTGAGGATTCCCTCCCTACCACTTACATCGCACCCCACTCCCTGCCCGTGGATGCTCTGGTTCCCAAGTAGGTCTTAGAAGACATGAAGTCGGTGGTTTCCAAAAGCCCTAGTTTCCACCATCCCCACCCTCCCCAAATTAAGCACAGGCTGAAAGTTAACCTGCCTATGGCCAAGGACACTGCAGCGATGCATGGGCCAGACCCCTCTCAGAAGGGGGGCACTGGGGCTCGACCCTGCATGGAGACCCCACGCCAGGGCCTGGTCAGCACAGCTAATGCAGTTAGTTGGTTGACCCAACCATCCCTGCCAGTGGCCTTGCGGGCACCCACCTCCGTCCCCCAGAGCCCCAATGCCCCACCTGGTCCTCCTCGCCGCCCCCTTCCTCGCCATAGTAGAAGACATTGTCACGGGTGTCATCTTCTGGGAGTAGAAGGGGCTCCTTCACCTTCCGCTTCTTTCTCACCAACAGGAGGAGCACCAGCAGGAGCACTGAGGAGCGGGGGGATGTCGATGAGCACGATACACAGCTGGCCAAGACCCCCAAGCCCTCCGAGCCCCACCTAACTCAGACCCCTCCGCTCAGTAGCCAGAGCTCAACACTACCTCTGCTCGTACTGGGAGACCCCAACCTCTCAAGGCTGAAGAGGGGGCCCCGGCCTGTGCCTCCCCACAGCCCCCAAGGTCTAGCGGTTTCCACTTAGGAACCTTTCCTCGCCCAGCACTTTCTGGCGTATACACGGCTCTCACCCTTCAGGTCTCAGCTCAACATCACGTCTGCCCAGAAATATTCTGACTTCATTACCCTACCTACGATGCTGTCGTTCCCACACCGGTGGCACTGAACCTTAGGCAAGATAATGCAACTTTGATCTGGAGTGGTCATTTGAACTTAGGAGTAAATGCTATGTTGGAATTTTAAGAGAGGGACTGGCTACTAGAGACACATTCTGAAAGGCTGGCAGGCTATCTGGACACGAGGCACCGGCTGCTTTCCCCGCCGTGACTACACCCAGTTAGCCCTATATTAAATTAAGAGGGTACCCTCTGGCCTTGTGTCTAAGACAGTTCAATGTAAGAGGACGCACCACACTGCTTAACAACGTTACTTTTTTGCCTGTTGATGGAACCACTGTCTCTCTCTGGCCAGACGACACAGAGCTAGGCTTCCTTAGGAGTCCATAAATTCTCAGGATGTACACCCCCGTGTGCTAGGCTGTAACCTCTTCTCCCCTCTCCTCTCCACTGGGTCTGGGGAAGGCAAGAGATGAATCCTACTCCTCCAAGCCTGAGGTCTGCGCGTCTAACTGCCCGCTGCCATCTCCACCGGGACTGGTCTGGCAACTCTCTTCCCATAGTCCTTCCCCAGCTGGGAGGAGATGGAGACTCCACACCTCTACTTGCTCAGGCCAAAAGCCCTGGCATCACAGATGGTGCTTTCCTTCATGCCACAGATCCACCTGAATTGCCTCTACCTTGAAACGGGGCCCCTCTCGCCACCGCAATGCTGCCGTCCTGGTCTGAGCTGCCGGTCACCTTCCTACCTCTGGATCATGGCAACAGCCTCCTAAATGTCTCCCAGCTCTCCACCCCCACCCCAGAGTCTGTTCAGTAGGAACCTTGCAATTTTTTTTTTTTTTTTTTTTTTTTGAGACAGGGTCTCACTCTGTCACCTAGGCTAGAGTGCCGTGGTGTCAACCTAGCTCACAGCAACCTCAAACTCCCGGGCTGAAGCAATCCTCCTGCCTCAGCCTCCGAGTAGCTGGGACTACAGGCATGCGCCACCATGCCCGGCTAATTTTTTCTATATATTTTTAGTTGTCCAGCTAATTTCTTTCTATTTTTTTTAGTAGAGATGGGGTCTCGCTCTTGCTCCGGCTGGTCTCGAACTCCCAAGCTCAAATGATCTGCCCCCTTGGCCTCCCAGAGTGTTCGGATTACAGACGTGAGCCACCTTGCCTGGCTGGAACCTTGCAAAATTTAAGTCAAATTCCATCGCTCCTCTGCTCAAAACCTTCCCATGCTGCCTCTTTCACCCAGAGTCCTTACAATGGCCCGCAAGGCCCAGTGTGGTGACCAGCCGTGCCCACTGCGTCTCCCACCTCATTTCCTACTCTTTTTCCTCTTGCTTTTCCCGCTCCAGCCGTTGCTGCTCCCTCAAGCCAAGCATAGAGCTGCCTCAGGGCTCCTGAACTTGCTGCCTGGATCCCCGCACGACTTGCTTCCTCCTCCATCCCAGGTCGTCACCTGAACACTCCCTCTCAGCAAGGCCTGTCCTGTCCAGACCCCTACCTCACCGACCACTCCATCCCTGCCCCCCTCTTTTCCTGTTCTCCATGGCAACACCCGCTCCCCGCACTGGAGTGTGAGCCCCACGAGGGCAGGGGCCGGCCGTGCTAAGTGCTGCACGCCCGCGCCAGTGCCTGAGGCAGGGCCTGGTGCACAGTATGTTGATTAAAGTTCACTTTTGTATTTGTATCTGATTCACGTGTGTCTTCCACGCAAGGACCGAGTCAGAGTGGAAAAAGCAACTGAGATAGGTTCTACCTTTAAAGCAGAGAAATTTGTTATTAACTAGATACTTCTGCCAACTAGACCAGTGGTTCCCAAACTCTTACCATGTACCGAACACCCCGGGGGGCTTGTTAAACACAGATTCCTGGGCTCTGTCCCAAGGTTTGTGAATCAGTAGGTCTGGAGCGAGGCCTGAGAATTTGCCTTTCGAACCGATTCCTGGTAGTGCTAATGCTGTTGGTCTTTCGGAACCGCTGCTCAGGCCTCTAGATGCCCTAACAGCAGGGCCAAGTCTGGTTGCTCACCACTGTGTCCCCAAAGCCTGGCACATTCCAGAAGCTCCAGAAGTATCTACTGACCCCTGCCCCCACCCCGCCAAATATCTACTGACAGAATAATGCTCCTAGAATTAAGAGTTTAAGGAATGGATGGGCAATACTGGTGGCCCCTCAGTCCCAGAAGTTCAGGGTAGAATCAGATATTTTAACTTCCCTGTCCTCAGGGGAGGGCGCGTGGTACTCACGTAGCAGAGCCAGGACAGCCCCGAGGACAGAGATGATAAAACCCCACTTAAAGGGTCTGGGGCAGGTGTCCACGTGGCCGTGGCAGTCGCACACGGTGGCCGTGATCACCGTCACCTGCTCCTTGTTGCCATGGTCAGACAGAGAAAGGTGCACATCATATGTGTCTTGCTTCAGGAACTTCTTCAGGGATAAAGCCACCGTGTCACCTGGAGTGGACAGATCACGTATCAGCCACGGGATGCTCAGCGGTGGGAACTGAGTACACTGTGACGAGGGCTTGAGAACACAGGCACTGCGTGGGGCAGCAGCGAGAAAGGTTCCAAAAGCACACTTTGGCCAGGTGTTACAAATTGCCATTTGGCTAAAGCAAAATTCACCATCATGGAAAGAATTTTTAGGAAAGAGAAATCAATTATTTGTGCTCTTACAATAATAAATACAGATATTTACACCTCAGCTATATGACTGAATTTCAACATATGAAACCTGTATTTCCAAGTGAGCACTCAATTATTAATAAATCCAAATGCACATGACTTGGCCGCGTGGGTGGCAGAGTTAAACAGAGCAGACAGGATGGCAACCTACATTGTCACAGCACTAGTGACTGCACACAAGGTCAGGGATGACAGAAATGAGGCTGCAACAGGCATCGGGCTAACTGGCCTTCACAGGCCCCGGGCAGCAGGGTAACCACAGCAGAAGCAGGGCCCGGTGCAGCCTGCACAGCCGGCACCTTTGGGGAGACCATGGTGACCCCAGAGTGGGGACAGGGCTGTGTCTGCAGGAGAAGGACATAGGGTCAGGGCCTCTTTGCAGATAGGCCTTCATTGCAGACCTTTCTCAAGAGGGGAGCTGTTAGCTGGGGCAACGAAAAACAACCCCCAAGTTTCTAACCTGCCCGCCCCAGGCTTGCCCGCCTACTTCAGCACTGAGCTCAGGTCATTTTCAGTTAAAATGCTCCGCACGCTTGCTGGCTCCTCTTAGTCAAGAGGCCAGAGGCAGAACTGACTCTGTTCCCACTCGGCGCTGGCAGGCAGGGGCGGCTCTGTGGACTGAGTGTTCCGTCTACCACGACCGAGGCCAACACAGGGCGCGTCACCAACACATCCCTACCGTGCCACAGGGCTGGCTTCTCTGCCAGGCCCTAATCCTCGCCACAGCTCTAAGAGGCAGGTACTGCCATTATCCTCATTTTACAAACGCAGAAATTGAGGCTCGGGGAGTCAGGTAACTAGCCTGAGGTCACCAAGGGGTAGAGCTTGGATTAATTTCCCTGACAACAGGACCAGGGCAAATAGAAAAATGAAATTAAAACCACGAACCAGGTATCAATACTATTATCAGACACTGATAACACTGGGATTTGGCCACGATGCTCACGCTCGGACAGAGCCAGGTCTGCGGCTGTTGCTGGAATAATGGTGCGGCGCTGGCTGCTCTATCTCCTGAGTAGTGACAGGCCAGACAAGATGCTTCTCGTGTACTCACATATTTATCTTCACTGTAAAGCTATGGAAGTAGGTACAAGTATTGACCCCATCTTACAGATAAGGAAACTGAGGCACAGTGAGGGTCAGTAACTTGCCCACAGTCACGAAGCTAGTACATGGAGGAGTCAGGTCTTAAATTGAAGCAATCTGGCCGCAGAGTTCAAGTTCTTAGAAGGTATGTTCAGGGAGGAAAAAAGTGGCTCGTAGGCCACAAGGGGGTGACAGGAGACCAACCTGGGCTCCTCAAGGGAAAGGTGCTGGACAGATATGCCCAGATCACAAAAGTCAGAGAAATGAGACCACGTGGGTGCCTGAAGTGGGTCTCCCGCTCCTTTCTGGGCTGGCCTCAGCAGCAATGACAGAAACTGGGCATTTGGTTTCTTTGGAAGGAATCTGAATGTACTGATGCCCCATTTTCCTTCTGCGGGACCCCAGTCCCAGAAGGATGGGGAAACGCCTTAAGCCAGGGCAAGGCGGTGCTTCTCCAAGGGCTTAATTGCCACGTGAGGCTGGACCCACCTTTCTCTTGCATCCTGGGTCCTCACCCACTCAATGCCAGTAAGACCTTTCTCCAGTTCTCATGACAACTGAAAAAAAAAAATCACTGAAGGCTGGGAAGCTCTGAGCTGGTGGATTGCGAAGAGGCAGGACAAGGAGGCGGATGAGAGCACGGCTGTGCGGGGCCGGTCCCTGGAGGCAAAGCCTGGCTCCAACTTCTACTACTTACCTATCTCTGCACCCTTGGGTGTGCTGTCTAACCCCTCCAACCCTCATCTCATCTGTAAGTGGGGATTCAAATACTGACTGCAGAGCTGGGTAGAAATATTAAACAAGGAAAAAACGAAAAAGCATTTTGCATACCACCAGGGTTCAAAAAATAGTAGGCAGTAGAGCATCAGACTGCCTGCGTTAAAATCTTGCTGACATCATTTCTTAGCCATAACGCTTCTGGCCACATATTTAGACTTTAGACTTCTGTAACCCATGGTTTCCTCATCTGTAAAATACGTGTGTGTGTGTGACAGAAAGAGAAAGAGAGAGAGAGAGAGAGAAAGAGTGAGAGGGCAGTAGCCTCTTCGCAGGTTGCCGTGGATGAGTCGCTCCTTCTCTTTCTGGGCTTCAGTTTTTCCATCGACACAGAAAGGTGACTGGGCTAGAATGGCACTTTGGGGTCGTATGGGATTCCAAAGGTTTACACTGGGTTGATACATAGCATGTGGTTGAGGCTCCTGAGGAGACTGTTACCTCTGTGACCCACGAGATGCTGGACAGGAACGTGTGCAGGGTCCTGGTACGGGGCAGACGTCCACCGGCAAAGCTGCCACCCGCCCTCTGCCCCCACGCAGTTAGCTACCTTTCTCATTGACCTTCGCCGTCCAGTGGATGTCCGAGTCACGTGTGAGCTGGGCCCGGAAAGGGGAGGTGTGTGGGGACAGGTCCTTGTCCGTGATGTTCAGCACTTGGGGCACAGGGCTTTGGTTGCAGATGATGATCTGACGGGGCTCGGGGACTGGGCCATGGTCGTTGACGTCGATAAGTGTCAGCAGGAGGGTCCCCGTGCCCGTGGTGGGAGGACTCCCTGTTCATAATGACACACGACCTCCTTTCAGCACCTGCCCTTGGTGAGGTGACGAATCAGCGCTAAGCTCCCCATGACCGACCCCACCAGCCCCAGGGAGACTCCTATTTACCGCCCACCTGTAAGCTCTCAAGACCTTCCACGCATTGGCTTCAAATACGCAGCACATACTTGCCAGTCAAGCCATCATTCTCATTCCTAACTGACCACAGCACAGTCACAGCCATTCATCCCGACAGCCACCACAGTCCCCGTGCTCCCACCGTGACAGCTCACCTGCCTGCAGGCCTTGTTTTACCACCTCTCAAGCAAAACCACCCCATCCACCACGGTGTGACATCACTAATCACTCTCGGCACTTTCTAGGCAGCCCCTCTCTGTCAATCACAAGCGGAAGCTCACAGGTCGATTCAGGGCGCAGTGAACCAAAAACTCAGGCTAAGGGGGATCTTCAGAACGTCTCCGAAGTCTTGGGTTTTAAGGAAACCGGAATCATGGCCAGTAATCCGAGGACCAGTCTTTCAAAGGCTTCTCTGAAAGACCCCTTTCACCCTCTGGGCTGGTCTACAGACACCCCTCCCTGACACACTCTGCCGGTGGAGGGGACATGCTGTGTCATGTGACCTGGGAACCAAAAGTGGCCTTTGTGAAAGGGCGGGGAGGAAGCTCTCACCATCGTCCGTGGCCAAGACGATGACTTCGTAGATGTCGTTCCTCACAAACCGCTCATCCTCGCGGTCTAAGGTGCCTGCAGCAGTGACCTGCCCGCTGTCTGGGTCCATGGCCAGCCACTCCGCTGGGTCTCTCAGGATATGGTAGCTGGAGAGGACAAGGTGGGAAGAGTCACACCCAGAATACCTGGAATTCTGCTGGCATCATTCAAGGCCTCCTCATACCGACTGGCAGATGGACTCTGGGCTCCTAAGCAGAGTCACGTGGAAACTGCGTCTCACCTGTGATGGGAGCCTGATGCAGCAGGTGGGGGGCCCGGCAGGGATATGTGAGAGGGAGGAAATACCTGTGCCCTGATCCCCTACTTAGAGTCTTCAGCCTCAAAGACGGTAGGAAAAAGACGTCCTATGCAGGGGTGACGTTCAAAATATTTACCCATCAGCCAGGCACGGTGGCTCACAACTATAATCCCAGCACTTTGGGAGGCTGAGGCGAGAGGATCACTTGAGGCCAGGAGTTGAGACCAGCCTGGGCAACATAGCAAGATCTTGTCTCTACAAAATTTTTCTTTTTTTTTTTGAGACAGAGTCTCGCTCTGTTGCCCAGGCTAGAGTGCCGTGGGGTCAGCCTAGCTCACAGCAACCTCAAACTCCTGAGCTAAAGCAATCCTACTGCCTCAGCCTCCTCAGCAGCTAGGACTACAGGCATGCGCCACCATGCCTGGCTAATTTTTTCTATATATATTTTTAGCTGTCCAGATCATTTCTTTCTATTTTTAGTAGAGATGGGGTCTCGCTCTTGCTCAGGCTGGCCTCAAACTCCTGAGCTCAAACAATCCGCCTGCCTCGGCCTCCCAGAGTGCTAGGATTACAGGCATGAGCCACCGCACTCAGCCTACAAAAAATTTTAAAAACTAGCTGGGCATGGTGGCGCACACCTACAGTCCCAGCTACTCAGGAAGCTGAGCAGGAGAATCGCTTGAGCCCAGGAGTTTCAGGTTGCTGTGAGCTATGATGGCGCCACTGCACTCCAACATGAGCAACAGAGCGAGACTCCATCTCAAAAAACCAAGATATTTAACCATCTTTGTGTCAATGAGAACAAATACTGGCCATGATAAACAACCCATTGAACTGCACCAGTGTATCTGGCTGGCTGAGGCCAGCTCCCGAGTACCTGATCTTCTGATCCTCCTTGTCAGGGTCCTGTGCAGTGTAGACGCACACGGCCTCCCCGCTGGAGATGCCCTCCTGGACCTCGATGACCTTGGAGGGTGGGACAAACGCGGGTGCCTCATTCACATCCTCCACGTGGACCACTACGGTGGCCGTGGAGGTTGGCAGCTTCACCACAAACGGAGCCTCGTTGGTCACTGCAACGTACAGGGTGTGCTGGTTCTTGGCCTCAAAGTCCAAGCCCTAGGAGAAGAGGACGGAGGATTGAACCACCATGTTGAGAGGAGGCCCCACGCAGTGCAGTGGGTATCAGAGGAAAGAACCAATTATTGGGGCCTTGAGGCCCCCACCAGCAACAATGCTGCCCCGCTCTGTCCCATAACGCCCCCTGTGCTTCCTTGGTGGACATCTAATGGGGCCTCAGATCATCCCAAAGGTAACTGGACTAGTAAGCCCTAGAACATTGGTTCCCAGTGGGGTGGTGACACCCCTAAGGGCTGTTTTAAAAACCTGTGGAGGCATTTGTAGTTGTCATCATGGCCGGGGGATATCACTGGCATTTACAGGCTGGGGCAGGGATGCCACGTCCCACAGCATCACAGACACGCAGAACTGTCCCAGATCTTACGTGACTTGCCAGTATCCCCTTGGACATTCATACATTCATGGATGCAAAAAACCAGTTTATAATTAGAGTCTGGAACATGTTTTACACATCAACAAAGTTTTGGGTGTGCTTTTAATATATACTTAATTTTCTAGGAATGCGACTTCTAAGGAGAGCTCATAATTAAATCTGTTCAGGACTTTCTCAAGAGTTGTTTATTCACTGTTCTGAAAAGACATCAAGACTGCCTGCAGCATGAGTCGCCAGGGGGACACACAGTACCCACCGCATTTGGATGATTCTACAAAGAGATGCAGGACCACTTCATGACTTCTGCTAGTGTAGTTGTGCCCAAAAGTTGACATAGGAAAATATCTTAAATGCAGTAATTTTTTTCCTGTAAATTTCTCTTTTCTTTTACAGTTAGGGCATTCTATTCTTCTAGAAATTACGAGTTAGGTTAGCTACATTAGAAATGAATTCCATTTCGTAATGTAAAAGGGGCATAACAAAGTTATTTGTTGCAAAAAATGAGAGAGTGAATCTGAAATACTCTTTAAAGCATTATATAAAACGCTGCTTCTCAAACTAGGCCATGCTTCATAGTGAAGATTAGGCCGATCTTCCCCCCCTCCCCTTTTTCTTGAGACAGGGTCTCCCTCTGTTGCACAGGCTGGAGTGCAGTGGCACAATCATAGCTCACTGCAGGCTCCGACTCCTGGCTGCCCCAGGAATGGCCTTTGTCTAAAGGCCAAAGTGACTCACCTTCTTGGTTGTCAAGATGCCCTGGTTGCTCTCAGGGTCGGTGGTGATGGTAAAATGGTCGCTGTCGTCACCTCCCACGATACGGTAGGTGGCGTGCCATGCCGGTGAGTTGGGGGCATCCAGATCGGTCACTGTCAGCCTCTGCACCTCATGGCCCACTGTGTTCTCCGGCACGCTGGCCTCGTACTGCCAGTGTGGGAAGCACAGCGCAATCAGGGCAGAGAGAACGACCGTCCCGGGAGGCTGTTCCTCTCTGCAGCACCTGGGAATCCTCCATCCGACTCCAGAGGAGCCCCACATCCTGTACCCTTTCCTGGACCACAACCAATTTAGCTGGTTTTCAGGGCACACACATGTGCAGAATGACGCGGGTATCAGCCTCATCGGTGCTGAGACAAACCACCCTAGTCTCAGACCAGCTGTCCCTACACGCATGGGCCTGACTCAGGAATCTCACTGGTCTGGGTGCCCAAGGCCCTGCCGCGGTAGCACCTAGCTAGCCGAGATCAGAAAGGTATCAGGAAGGTGGCCAGAAGGGCTAGGTGCCTCATCGCGCTGTGGCACTGACCAGGAACTTTCCTGGAGGTCCTGGGACAGGTGGCAAAGACTAGGAAATCTGCTGCTCAGAGCAAAACTTTAACCCGGGCTAAATATGTTCAGTGGCCAGAGCTGTCTAAAGATGGAAGGAGGAGAGTCACCTTGGTTAGCACTGAGTCCTCTGCCACTAGGTGTTCAAGCATTCACAGGGAGAAGGCAGGCAGGTGTGGGGTGAGGCAAGGAAGTTTTCATATCAACAAAGATTTTCACATCAAGCACCCACTTACTGGGCATTGTGTTAAGAAATGTACATAGATTATTTATTTAAAACTCAGAACAATGCAGCAGGTATTACTGTTACCTCCTTTTCGCAGACTAGGAAATGGTGCACAGAGAAGTTAGGTGGTTTACCTAAGGTCACACAGCTAGCAAGGGTGAGACAGGGACTTAAAGCAATGGAGGCTGGTTCCAGAGTTTCAGGAGAAAGGAAGAACCTTAGTCCTTCATTATCTGACGAGGGAGGAAGGAAGGGCGGGGCATTACCTTCTGGGGGTCAAACACGGGGGCGTTGTCATTGGCGTCGAGGATTTCCACAACTGCCAGTGCTGTGGTTGTGGAGCCATCCCCGTCCATGTCTGTGGCCTGGATGGTCAGTGTGTACTCAGGGACTCTCTGGGGAGAAGCAGAGGAGAGGGAAACCCCTTTTAGTTCTGTCTGAGGGGTCCCTCACCTCGGCTCCAGGAAGCACAGCCTCGGTGGGTGTGGACTGGAGGGTGTTTCTCCCTCTCATAATGTTCTCTTGACTCTCTGGCCCACCCCTGCCCACCTCCAGGAGGAAGGGGAGCAGAGGGGGGTGCTGGGGAGGCACCCGCAGGTCCAAACAGTTCTCCTGGGCCTGTCCTGGGGAAAGCCGGGCACTGCCCCAACCTCTGGCTGCTCCAGAGTGAGAGCTTCCAGTGAGGATTCCCACAAAGGTGTTAATTAGGAAACAGGAGGCAACTCCAATATTCGGGGAGCTAATTCTGCTTTGTAGCACACAAGGGACAGGTTTAGGCAATGTGCACACTAAGCGAGCCATTCCAAGAGGAAATGAGAAAACCTCCAGAAAACCTCAGAAGTCTGCACTTTGCAGCTGCCTCCTCGGCCTCAGAGGAGACGTATGGAGATTGCGTGGCAGCCTGGGGGACAGCAGCTTGTGACACAACGGCAGCCACCCCAGCTGACCTGGGTCCCACAGTTCTGCCTGGGCTTTGGGGACAGGGACAGGAGCTTCTGCTCTGAGAGTCAGGCCCCAGCCTGGGTGGGCGGCACTTTCCCTCCTAAGGGCCGCTCACCTCCCGGTCCAGGCCACTGGAGACCACACTAATGCTGCCTGTGCTCCGGTGGACGGTGAACATGAGTTCGTGCGGGTCCTTCGGTTCTTGGCTATGGATGGAGTACGCGACCACCCCATTGTAGGTGTTGATGGCATCATCCTCGTCCGTGGCCGTCACCTGCATCACAGAAGTGCCTGGAGAGGAGAAGGGGTGAGTGAGCACCTTTGCCTCCCAGCTCCGGTTCCAGCCTTGGCTCCTTCTGGGACTTGGAGAGGCTCTGCCCTGCCTGTCAGCTTGGATCCACCTTCTGATCTTTGGCAGAGATCACCAGTTGGTACCTGTTTTCTGTCCCCCCGCCCTTTTTTAGAACACAATCCTCATTTTAGTCTGGGCACAGGCCCACCTAGGACAAAGACCATTTCTCATTCCCTCTTGCAGCCAGCTGTGGCCCTGAGAACAAACTCTGATGAGTGGGATACACAACTCGGGAGACGGTGCTTTTACAAGTGTGGGGTTCGTTCTTCCCACCCTCTGCCCCTTCCAGACGTAATGGCCGGAGCCCCAGCAGCAACCACGAGGCAAACTTGGGAACAGAAGCCAAAACAGCAGAGCAGCAAGACAGGAAACTAGGAACACTCTGAAGCACTATTTCAGCCTGAATTGATGAATTCAAAGCTTCCTGAATGTAAGGAGGGAAAAAAGTTTCATCTTGTGTAAGCACTGTTTTTATTTTGGTGCTTCATTTCTGCTATCGTCGGTCTAACCAACTCACACTTGTCTGTGATTCTCCGGAACTCAGAGAGGGAGGAGGGGAGAACCCTCCCCTGTAGCACCTGTCTTTGACAGGAGGCCATCAATGTGCACCCACCTCCCGTGTCGCCTGCTGGCCCCTGCCAACCTCACTCTCCACAAACGACGTTCTACCTCCTCCCAGCCTTTGCTGCTGTCCTCCTAGCTGGAGTCACTGAAGAGCCCCACGTCAGGCGCTTTGTATTGCACAAGAATATACATGTTATTTCTAATCTTCATGATTCTTCAAGGTTGATATTCCCATTTTTAGATATTAGGATTGGGGCTCATGGGTCAAGAATATGCCCAGAGTCACAGCCAGTAAAGAGGCCAAGATTCAAACCTAGGTCTTTGCAGCTCTGAAGCTAGTGGTTCCCAAACTTGGCTGATCATCGGAAGCTCAGGGAAATTATCGAATATATAGATTGCAGAGCTCTACTCCGGGATCATTCTTATTTAGGAATCTTGGCGTGGAGTGGGGAATCTGGATTTTTAAGAAGATCCCAGGTAATCTGATGCACAGCCAAGGAAATCAGGTGTGGTGGGATCTGCCAGCGCTTAAGGGTCTAGGCCTTAAGTGCAGCCCCCCAGCAGTCCCTTCCCCAGTCCGCTTACCGGGCAGTACCCCCTCTAAGACACTCCCTCTGAAGACGTCCTGGGTGAACTTGGGCTTGTGGTCATTCTGGTCTGTCACGATGATGGAGATGTTCATGGGCTCCTCCACCGAAGCACCGTTCTCCGACACAGCGTGGCCGAAGAGCTGTGGGTGCACAGGTCCGGGCTCAGCCTGGTGCTGACCTCTGCACCAGGCCCCGGGGCCCCACTTCCGAGGGGCTGTTTACAGCAGATGCTGAAGGCTACTTGCCTCATACTTGGCAATCTTCTCCCGGTCCAGTGGCTTATTCAGCAACAACCAGCCAGTCTCTTTCTCTATGGTGAAGACACCCTCAGGGGGGCTGTCTGCCCCGGGCCCTGTGATGCTGTAGAAAATCTTGGTGCCTCTGTCCTTATTAGATTTGAGCTGGAAATGAAAGAAAATGGCAGCTGACAGAGTGACAGGTATCTCACGACTGCAGCAGAGAATCCTCTGCGGAGACATGGGGAGGGACACTGCCTTATTAGAACTTGCTCCTATGGGAGAGAGGCTTTGCTCTGTAGGCCCCAGCGCTCAGGAGCAAGAAACCTCACCTGTAGGCCTTGGGATGGGGCCTGCAGCCGCCAGTGACTCCCAGGGAGTAGGCAGCCTTACCTGGTTCAGCTTCTGGGGGAAGGGACCCTTGCCGTTCTCAGAGACAGATATTGGCGGGACCACCCATTCTCTCTTGCGTCTTCGTAAGACACGTTTGGATGGGGAGATCTTCAATGTCTTCCTCCCCTGCAAGAAGAAAAACCCCTTAACCCAGATGTGCCGAGGGCTGGAACACACCCAATACCATCTCACCTACAGGAGCTAAGCGTTAGGGGAGAGATGCAGATGGGCCTAGTGCAAAAAGAAACTTGGAAATAATCTAAGTGTTCGCTTATGGTGGAGGACGAGTGGAACACGCTGGAATACACCACCGCACATCCATCTGGTGGGATACTGTGCCGCTCTAAAAATGAGAATCGGCTGGGCGCGGTGGCTCACGCCTGTAATCCTAGCACTCTGGGAGGCCGAGGCGGGTGGATCGCTCAAGGTCAGGAGTTCGAGACCAGCCTGAGCAAGAGCGAGACCCCGTCTCTACTAAAAATAGAAAGAAATTATATGGACAACTAAAAATATATAGAGAGAAAAATTAGCCGGGCATGGTGGCGCATGCCTGTAGTCCCAGCTACTCGGGAGGCTGAGGCAGGAGGATCGCTTGAGCCCAGGAGTTTGAGGTTGCTGTGAGCTAGGCTGACGCCACGGCACTCACTCTAGCCTGGGCAACAAAGTGAGACTCTGTCTCAAAAAATAAAAAAAAATAAAATAAAATAAAAATGAGAATGAGGACACCGTCTGTGGACTGACAGGGAAAGATCTCTGATACACACTGTTAAATGAAAAGATCAAGGTACAAGACAACTTCACATACTTAACATAGTTTAGAATGTTCTTTAACAAACACTTGACCAGGCGTGGTGGCTCACGCCTGTAATCCTAGCATTCTTGGAGGCCGAGGCAGGAGGATTGCTCAAAGTCAGGAGTTCAGGACCAGCCTGAGCAAGAGCAAGACCCCCGTCTCTACTAAAAATAGAAAAAAATGATCTGGCCAACTAAAAATATATATAGAAAAAAAATTAGCCGGGCATGGTGGCGCATGCCTGTAGTCCCAGCTACTCGGGAGGCTGAGGCAGGAGGATCGCTTGAGCCCAGGAGTTTGAGGTTGCTGTGAGCTAGGCTGACACCATGGCACTCTAGCCCGGGCAACAGAGCAAGACTCTCTCTCAAAACAAAACAAAACAAAACAACCCACTTACATAGTACTTAATATGTGCCAGGCACTGTTCCACCTTTTGTGCCAAATGTAGGAAATACAACCACATATTCATATTTTCCTATACATAGATAAGTCTGGGAGGAAACAGAAGAAACTAGTAACGGTGGATCTGTGGAAAGGAGGCAGGCTGTAATATACTGCTGTAATATACTGTTTTTTTTTTTTTTTTTTTTTTGTTTTTTTTTTTTTTTTTTTGTTGAGACAGAGTCTCACTTTGTTGCCCAGGCTAGAGTGAGTGCCGTGGCGTCAGCTTAGCTCACAGCAACCTCAGACTCCTCGGCTTAAGCGATCCTACTGCCTCAGCCTCCCGAGTAGCTGGGACTACAGGCATGCGCCACCATGCCCGGCTAATTTTTTCTATATAGATTTTTAGTTGTCCATATAATGTCTTTCTATTTTTAGTAGAGACGGGGTCTCACTCAGGCTGGTCTCGAACTCCTGACCTTGAGCGATCCACCCGCCTCGGCCTCCCAGAGTGCTAGGATTACAGGCGTGAGCCACCGCGCCCGGCCTGTAATATACTGTTAAGCACAAAAAGAAAGGTACAGACCTGACTAGTATGTTAGTTTTTATGCAAAAGAAATGGGGGGAAAAGGTTTTCTTAATATCTGTATATATACAAAATATGTAACATATAAATATACAATATCAATAAATATGTAATATAGAAGTATATAATATAGATAAACCCTGGAAGGAAAGAAACTGGCAACAGTGAGGTTATCTGTGTCTTCTCTTCAAGGGTTGGAGAGGGCTTTAGAAGATGAAGACAAACAAGACATAATTTATTGCATAACATTCTTTTTTTTTTGGAGGTAGAGTCTGGCTCTGTTGCCCTGGCTAGAGTGCAGTGGCATCATCATAGGTCACTGCAACCTCAAACTCCTGGGCTCAAGTGATCCTCCTGCCTCCACCTCTCGAGTAGCTGGGACTACAGGTGGGTGTCACCACGCCCAGCTAATTTTTCTGTTTTTTGTAGAGACGGGGGTCTCACTCTTGCTCAAGTTGGTCTCAAACTCCTGGCCTCAAGCAATTCTCCCCACCTCGGCCTCCCAGAGTGCTAGGATTACAGGTGTGAGCCACCGTGCCCGGCCTTATTGCATAACTTTTTAATATTTTTTATATTTGAACCACGTGGCCATATTAGCTATTCAAAAAATTAAAAGAAACAAAAAAGCGTGGCCAAGTGTTTCAGGCCCATCTTCCCAGAGGCTCGTGGGACTGGCAGTCCTGCGTGGGAATTGCCCTCACTTGGGGTTAACCCGGATGCTACAGGAAAGGAGGAAAGGGCGGTAGGAGAGGGGCTCGGAGGGATGAAGTGTTCTGGGTGATTCCTCACAAGGCAGCTCTTTGCCCCACAGACCTGACTCTTGGGCGCCCCTGCTGGGTGGGGGAAGCACTACCTTACTTAGACGAGCACTCATGCTCACAGCTGTGGGCAGCTGAGGGCCAACACCCTTCCTGGCATGCACAGAGAACATCTTTCTTTTGTCCTGCAGGTGGACATGGGGTTTTACCTGGACTGTCCCGCCGTTCAGCACAGTGAAGTCGTCATTACCAGCGCTACGCAGAGCTGACTCTTGCCCAGCACAGCCCAGGAATACTGTGGAGAAGGGAGAAAGAGAGTAATTAGGAAGCGGGTGGAGGGCTTCTGGAAGTTACTGCAGGGGAGACAAGGGTCAAGGATTGTTACCAAGTGGCTGCAGACAGGGGACCTGGCTGACTTCCTGTAGCCAGCAGTGTGACCAATACAATGGGGCTTCCAAGTTAGCTCTCGAGAGGGAGGACGACCTTGTGATCACTTTGTGAGCCAAATCCCTCCTTGTTCATGAGGCCAGAGAACCAAGATCATAGACATTCAGTCACATCAGCCCCAGGTGGCCTCACGAGACATAGGGTTGACTCCAGTTCATAGCTAGAGGCAGAAGATTTTCTGAAGGCCACCAGTCAACCTACACACGATACACATCCTGTCCCATGGTGGCCCGCACGGATCACTCTAGACAACGATTGATTGTTTCAGTTTTGTCATGGCTCCTTCTGAATCCCCCCATTTGCCTGCCCTAAAATGAGTACTCTGAATTAATAGCTACCGTTCCCCAGCCAGAGACTGGGCCCATTTTCTCCTTACAACTACCCCAACAAGGTCGGTCTTAGTCCCTTTTCAAAGATCAGAAAACAGGTTCAAAAGCTGGGCCTGCCTGACTCCAAGACCCACACTAGAAAGTATTCACAGTCAATCTTCTTACCTGCCCTTCCTTGTGGCCCAAGCATGAAATCAGGGAACCCGCCAGGAGCCACAGCCTGGGTCCAATCAGCACCACGCTCTCCCTGGTGCTCACGTTCTTGCTAGGCTGCAGCTGGACAAGGACCACAAGGACAGTACTGTGCCTGCCCATAGAAATGTTAGGGTGAAGGCCCCCAACTGTCCTTTTGGAAAGGCTGTCCTTTAGTCTCAGACTATTATTATTATTTTACTTAAAAACAATCTTTCGGCCGGGTGCAGCGGCTCATGCCTGTAATCCTAGCACTCTGGGAGGCCGAGGCGGGTGGATTGTTTGAGCTCAGGAGTTCGAGACCAGCCTGAGCAAGAGTGAGACCCCATCTCTACGAAAAATAGAAAGAAATTAGCTGGACAGCTAAAAATATGTAGAAAAAATCAGCCGGGCATGGTGGCGCATGCCTGTAGTCCCAGCTACTCGGGAGGCTGAGGCATGAGGATTGCTTGAGCCCAGGAGTTTGAGGTTGCTATGAGCTAGGCTGATGCCACGGCACTCTAGCCCGGGCAACAGAGGGAGACTCTGTCTCCCAAAAACAAAAAACAATCTTTCCTTAAAATAAGAAAAGATGACAGATGAGGGTTTTTTTTTGCTTTTTTACTTTAAAGTAACATGGACAAAGTATTCATATTATGTAAGAGGATAGGCTGGGTGCAGTGGCTCATGCCTATAATCCTGGCACTTTTAGAGGCCAAGGCAGGAGGATTGCTTGAGACCAGAAGTTCGAAACCAGCCTACGCAACACAGGGAGACCCCATCTCTATAAATAAAAAATTAAGAAAAAAAGTTAGTCAGGTATGGTGGCATGCACCTGTAGTCCTAGATACTCAGGAGGCTCACTTGAACCCAGGAGTTTTGAGATTACAATGAGTTACGATTGGGCCACTGCACTCCAGCCTGGGCAACAGAGTGAGACCCTGTCTCTGAAAAAATAAAATAAAATAAAAAAATAAAGGATTTATATCCAGAATATATAAAGAACCCCTAAAGCTCAATAACAAAATACAGCCCAATTTTAAAAACAAGCAAAAGAGTTGAAAAGACATTTCTCCAAAGATATACAACGGCCAACAAGCACATGAAGAAAGATGTTCAACATCATCAGTCATTAGGGAAATGCAAACCAAACTCACAAGGAGATATCACTTCATACCCACTAAGATGGTTATTTTTTAAAAAAGGAAAATAACTAATGTTGACGAAGATGTGGGGAAATTGGAATCCTCATGCATTGCTAATGGGAATATGAAATGGTGCAGCCACTATGGAAAATAGTTTGGCAGTTCCTCAAAAAGTTAAACATAGAATTACCATATGACCTAGCAATTTTACTCATACTTAGAAGTATATACTTAGAAGAACTGAAAGCAAGGACTCAAGCAGATACTTGTACTCAAATTTTTATAGCAGCATTATTTACAACAGCCAAAAGGTGGAAACAATTCCAAGTGTCCATCAAGAGATAAGTAAACAGATGTGGTCCAAACACACAGTGGAATATTATATAGACCTTTAAAGGAATGAAGTTCTGACACCTGTCACAACATGGATGAACCTGGAAAACATTATGCTAAGTGAAATAAACAAGTCACCAAAGGTGACCAGTTTCCATTTGGGATGATGGAAAAAAGTTCTGGAGATGGATAATGGTGATGTTGCTCAACATTGCAGAATGTACCTAGTGCTGCTGAACTGTTTACTTAAAAATGGTTAAAATGGTAAATGATATGTTATGCATATCTTACCACACATACAAAGGTAGAAGTCTGACGTGTGAGCGTAAAACAGGACAATCGCTTTAGAAGACAATCTGTCAGTACGTGCTGATACATGCAGTCCCCAAGACCCAGCAGTTCCACCGTGATGTAGAGACCCAACAAAAATACATTCACCAAGAGACACGCACTGTAAGGTTCATGGCAGCACTGTTCATATAGTGGGCTATATTCACATAATGAAATGAATCAACGATGGGGACATGCAACAACATGGGTGAATCCAACAAACTTAAGGTGCAGTGGTAGAAGCCAGATACCAGAGAGGACACAGGCATGCGTGTCCATGATTCCATTGATGTGAAGTTCAAGAACAGGCAGAGCTAATCAGGTGAAGGAAGTTTAGGCCCTGGCCATCTTTTGGGCTTAGTGATAGGAAGGGGACAGAAGGGCTCAAGGACCATAAAGAGCTGCCTTCAGTTCCCCAGAGCCCAGGAGCTCACATACACAGGCAGGATCCTCTGCGGGAAGGTAGGAATGTGCCTGGCAGAAAGAGAAGATTGCTTAGAAACCAGCCCTGCCTCCTTGACGACATCCCCACTGAGGAGTCCTGGGCTGTGACATGCTTGGCCAGCGGGGAAGGGAAAAAGGGATCTAGGCCTGATTCAGTTCCAGAGGGTCCCAGGGGCCACAAGATCCCCAGGGTGGCCGTGCCCTTTATCTGCAGCGCACAGCTCCGTAGTATCATAGCGCAAAAGTTAATCTGTGGGGTACTTGCTCCATGGGTTATCTATCCAGCCATGCAAAGTGATACTTACAGAGTTTCAAAATAGGGAAATTCTTATGCTAAGAAAGTAAAACGAAATAAGGAGAAGGCAGAACTACATATAATATTAACATATAGTAGCTGTGCAAAGAAAAAAAGCCAGGAAGAAAATGAACCTTCCTAATGGTTAGAGTTATCAGCTACTTATTTTCAAATCTCTTGCTTTGACTGTTTGGCCATGACTACCTGCTAGCAACTTTTCTGTAGGTCTAAGTCTTCTCTTAACGTGAATTGTGACCCCCACCAAATTCACATGTTGCAGTCCTAACCCCCAGTACCTCACAGTGTGACTATATGCGGAGACAGAGTCTTTAAAGAGGTAATTAAGTTAAAATGAGATCATTAGAGTGGGCCCTAATCCAGTATGACTGGTGTCCTTAGAAGAGGAAATTTGGCCGCAGCCAGTTACAGAGGGAAGACCATGTGAAGGGAGAAGATGGGCATCTATGAGTCAACGAGAAAGGCCTTAAAAGAAACCAACCCTTCCAACACCTTGATCGTGGACTTCTAGCTTCCAGAATTGTGAAAAAGTAAATTTCTGTTGTTTAAGCCACCTAGATGACAGCACTCTGTTATGGCAGCCCTAGCAAATGTGCACCAGTCTCAAGGTCAGGAATCCCTCCCCTCATGAATCACTGTGAATAGACAACATTTACATACTTTCTTAACCATTTTTTTTAGATTGGGAATCTGAGAACTTAAACAAATTCATTCAAGTTACACAGCCAGGAAATGGAAAAGCTAGTAGTACTCAGACCTGTCTGAAGCCTGAGTCATTTTCTTAGCCACTACGGTTATACAGTCGTTCTGATATACCCGAGAGCTTTTTAATTTCTCTGCACCTCCCACTACCTATTCTCCTTCTGCCTCTATGGAAATAACAGAGATTGATTTTTAGATGCCAAGTGAAGCAGTGTGAAATCTGGAGAAAAGCACTAGACCTGTGGGTAATAACAGTACCTCCTTACAGGGCTGTTGTGATGATTAAATGAGAATAAACGTAAAGGGCATAGCAGGGTGAATGGCCCATAGGAGGCATTTTGGAAGGGTCTCCCGACCTCAAGTGATCCTCCCACCTCGGCCTCCCAGAGTGCAGGATTACAGGCATGAGCCACTGTGCCTGGCCTATTTTTCCCATTCTTAAAACAGGCTTCTTCCTAAGGGAAGGTCTTCAGCCAGCAAAGGGCCAGCCAGATAATTCTGTCAATGATTTCCTTTAACGAGAGACTCTCAATGAGCTCTCCAATCCTCTCCCACCAGGTTCCCCAGCAGGAGGCTAATGGATTGACTCCCCTATTACTTAGAGCCTTAATTCCCAAAACTCTAAGAGCTGCCACTCCCCCAAGGTGCCAGGAAGCCAGAAATCCTCTTGTTGCTGTCTACATAATCTGCCCCCCAAGAGTACACAACATTGCCACTCTGTCTGCTGGTTAAGTGGCCACTATTACATGGTTCCAAACATTTGTAGCACAGTTATCTCGGCTGCCCATGTATTCTTAGAAAGGACAGTGTCAGCCGGGTGCGGTGGCTAGCACCTATAATCTAGGACTCTGGGAGGCCGAGGCAGGAGGATTGCTTGAGGCCAGGAGTTCAAGACCAGCCTGAGCAAGGGCAAGACCCTGTCTCTACCAAAAATAGAAGAATTAGCCAGGTGCCTATAGTCCCAGCTACTCGGGAGGCTGAGGCAGGAGGATGGCTTGAGCCCAGGAGTTGGAGGTTGCAGTGAGCTAGGCTGACACCACGGCACTCTAGCCCGGGCCACAGAGCGAGAGACTGTCTCAAAAAAAAAGAGACTTGGATTCAAATCCATATAATGTTGCCACTTATCTACTGTATGATCGGGCAAATTGTGTGAGCACATGGAAGCTGTTTTCTCATCTGGAAAATGGAAATAATACCTACCTCATAGGTTACTGCGAGGATTACATGGGAGCGTGTTCGCATGGCACTGAGCGCCGTGCCTGGCCCCAAGTCAGTCCTCAATACACGGTACCGTTAGCCCGCTCACAGGTAACCTAGGTTTGTGACGCAAGTCCCAGCCTTTTTCTACAGCACACAGAACCCCCTCTCACAGCGGGAAGGAGTTAGCTATGGCTACATGCTTTACCTGCTGGAGGAAGCAGGTGGAGAGAGACACACACACAGGCCCAAGAGCTGGCTCGGTCTGCATTTGGAGAGGGCTGTTTTGCAAGGGTGCTGTGTGGTTCATTGGAGGCGGCAGAGGATGGAGATCTCACAGGCAAGCTGACCTTTCTAGGGAAACTTCCTGGGGCACCTGTAGGAACATGAGGAGTCTTTTCTGCAAGCTATGAGTCACAGAGAGGCTGGCAAATGCTAAGCCCTGAGGCAGAACATTACAACTTCCTCCCAGATGCTTCCTGGCACCGCTGGCTAGTATCACTGGTTTCCAAACGAAATTGATCCGAAACCAGGTCTCATCATCACTCACTCCTCTTTTGCTCCACCTTCTAACAGCCAGTGAAGTAAGCCGACCGCTGTTCCTAACTACAGCCTGGTTCCACAAGGCCACACACCTTGGCCAAGTCATGGAGGCATGAATGGGCTTGTGTCAAATTCTTTCTGGGACGAATTGATGAGCACTGATGAACGCATGGGGCAACAGTTCAGACCTTAAGCTGGAAAACAGAGGCCTAACCATAGCTATTACTTCCACACCCACCTGGGACCTCAGACAAATTCATTTGGCTTTAGCCTGGGTTTCTCAATCACAAGGTCAATAAGCCTCATGAAGGGGTACCTGCTGTACCAATATAAACTGATAAGCTTTCAGCACTGAGCCTAAATGCATAAATTCCTAGCATATTGTTGGGGAAGGGGGAAAGGGAGTCAGTGACCTGAGACTGCTTCTAGAGAAATTAATAACAACAAAAAATCAGAGCTGTGCATATCTGTACTAGACAGAAGATATCCAATAGAACCAGCAGTCCCTGGCCTATGTTCAAAGTTCTTCTCTTAAGCCCATCCTGCCCAACCTAGCCTCAGATCCTGAACTGGCACCAATGTAAAACTTGGGCAAGAAGAGCCCAGTCCCTGTGGTACTAGAACTGTTGGCGGAGGAGGGGGGAAGCTTTTAAAATAGACATGTAAGAATTGATGGATACTGGGCTGAGAAGTCATTCCTCTTATGTTCCAGGCCTGCTTTTAGGTTGGAATTGCCTAGATACCTCCAAATTCCCAAGGGAACACCCTTGAAGGTCAGGAGATTGTCTTCTCAGCCATGAATGACAAGGAGGTGCTAGGTAGCCCAAATGTCCAACCTTATTGGAAGTTAAGTTCTGGCAAATAAAACCACCCATCTCTCTGGGGACAAAACATCCAGCAAGTGATCAATCTCAGCCAGTTTCCCTGCTGAGCACTGGGCAATTTTACTGGAAGGGAAGCTTGAACATGTTGCAGCCAAAAGGTAGATGAGGGAGTAGGGGGAGAGACTGCCTGGGAAGTCTCTATTCTAGCTTGGTTTAGGGACATATCTAGCTCATAAAGCAAACAAATCTGTTCTGATAGCTACTACTACCTTCTGTTAAGGGATTGGAAGAAGGTGGTACGGGGGGAAGTATGTGCAATTGACTTGAGAGAGGATTCTTGGCAGGAACGGTGGCTCATGCTTATAATCCCAGCACTTTGGGAGGCTGAGGCAGGAGAATCACTTGAGCCCAGAAGTAGGAGACCAGTCTGAGCAATACAGCAAAACCCTTGTCTCTATACAAAAAATTAGCCAGGCATGGTGGCACGCACCTGTAGTCCCAGGTACTTGGGAGGTGAGGTGGGAGAATGGCTTGAGGCCAGGAGTTTGAGGTTACAGTGAGCTATAATAAGCCGCTGCACTCCAGCCTGGGTGACAGAGTGAGACTCTGTCTCAAAAAGAAAGAAAGAAAGAAAGAAGATTCTGGCATTTTCCTCAGTAAAACTACAAATAGAAAAAAGTTCACCTACTAAGAAATACAAATTAAAAGGACAAGTGCTATGGAATAATTAGGAAGAAGGTGCTGCTATATATTGCTGGGGGCAGGGGAATGTAAATTGCCACAACCTTTCCGGCAATTAAGAAGCCTGAAGTAAGCCTCAAACAATATCAGGAATTGTTCCAAGATACCATCCCAGATATAACAAAACCATACCTGCAAGAATGTGCATGACTGTTGCTTAAATAGAATGAAAGAAAACAAGGTCTCACCAACCTTTCAACAGAATAGTTATTAATAATTATGCTGTGCTACAGTTGTTCAAATGTCTAATCTACACAGCCTTAAATATCATAAAAACTACCCAGGATAAAGTGCTTTGTGGAAAGGGGAAAAAAAAAGCAGGTCACAAAACAGCCATTTATAGTATAAGCCCCATAATTATAACATAAAATATTAATAGTTTTATACTTGTACCAAAAAAAAAGAGAGACCTGGAGAGAGACTGGGCTGGCCCCTGGTACCAGGAAGGGGGTCTGGTTCTCCCCAACCACCAAGTGGCTTCCAGGCACGGGAAGACCAAGATGGCGGCTAGTGAGCAGGACTTGATCTGAGGGGCCAATGGAGAGAGGGAGGCTGCAGGCAGCAAGGCATGCTGGGGGAGCCTGCACCTGCCGAGAGGTGCATGCTGGGATCCCAAGGGGGCTCCAGGCTCTTTGATTCACAGGAAACCCCCATGGCGCATGCTGGGATTCCATTCCCTTAGCCAGGCAAGCTCCATCCACAAGGTCCTGCAAGAGCCCTGCGTTTCCCTCACAGGGGCCGGACCCTTCTCCCCCAGAGCTGCACGCACAGAAGGTGGAACTGCCACCATGGAGATGTTCATCACCAGATCACCACCTTCAGGGACACTTAAAGAGTTGAGCACAGTGCTGGAAGGCATTCTCAAGTGGCTGCCTGCAGAGCAGCGGCTTCAGCCAGTTCCTAGAGAACAACAGGACCCTGGCACAGCGTGTTTACATCTGGCAGACAGTCCCCATCCACACCCTGGACAGTCTCGAAGATGAGGCCCTCGGCTTGGAGCCCTTCTCCGACTCACCCAAGCAGAAGCAGCCGGATTACTGGGGAGGCATGGCTGAGCTCGGGCCCTCTCCCTCAGCTCGGACACCCTCAACAAAGACTTGGGTGGACAGATAGGGAAATGGAGTTGGAGGGTCTATTTAAAATACTCTGTTTGAAAAGACAAAAGCCCTGTATGGGTGGTGAGCCCATACACATTGGCCCTGCAGCCTTGGGCAAGTTACTTAATCTTTAAACTTTAGCACTAAGCACTCAATAAATGTAAGCCCTTATTATCCCTGTCTCTAAAATGAGAACACACACGTGCCCAGGTGCTGGGTAGGGCCAAATAAGATGTGTTGTACTTTTAAAAAGCACAATGAAGTATTAAAAACCAGGGACAGTGATTTTAAAAAGCAAAACAAAAGGACAGGAAGGTGAAGGTCATTCAGAATCCTGATGTAAGCACAGAGTTTAAAAATGCAATCAACATGCCGTCCAGGCAAGCATTGGAAGTTGAATCCAAATACCATGCTCCTTTCTATATATTTAGTTCTTCACAGTGGACTAATGTCACAGAGCAATGATTTCCAAACACGGATGATTGAATCATCTGGAAAACTTTTCAAAAATACAGATTCCCTGCTTCCCACCCACCCATCACTTCTACTGAATTGGTTTCTGGGGATGGATCTGGGGAAGACAGTTTGTTGTTTTTCTTTCTTTTTTTTTTTTTTTTTAAAGTTTTGATTCTCTCATTTATTTCTTGTGAGTAGGTAAATAGGTTTGGCTTTTTGATGGCACTTCAGAACATGTATCAAAATTTCAAATATCCAGATCCTTCCTCCGGCCAACACATATCGGTCTATTCCTGATTCTATCTACTAGATGCTTTAAAGGTGTCTTAACATCAGTATGTCAAAAATTAAATCTATGATCTTCTTTGCCCTCACCCCAAATATGGTCCTTTTCTGGCATTTCTCTCCCGGGGAAGAGCATGTCATGCACTCAGCTGCTCAAGACGAAAGTCTGGGCCTCAGAAGCAGCCCAGAGTCTGGACCCAGAGTGCCTGGGCTCAAATTCCAGTTCCACACTGATCTTGGGCAAGTTTGCTAACTTCTCTGGACCTGTTTCCTCAGCTATGAAATGGGAATGACATTAATAGCTACCTCAATTAAACAAATTAATACAGACTTAATGAATTAACACAGACTGGCACATGGTTAACTGGCAGCAGCATCCTTGACCCTTTCGCCCTTAGACCTCCTTTTCCCAGCCTATCACCAAGACTCATGAGAGTCTGCTTTAAGAATGCAAATCAACTTTTAGTCAGCAAAATGCTTACCAACAATATTTTGAAATCTAAGGAAAAACTTGAGAAAAATACGCATTCTTGCTTTGACTG
This sequence comes from Eulemur rufifrons, assembly GCF_041146395.1. Taxonomy (NCBI): domain Eukaryota; kingdom Metazoa; phylum Chordata; class Mammalia; order Primates; family Lemuridae; genus Eulemur; species Eulemur rufifrons. Next base: position 12,114,231 of record NC_091005.1, on the reverse strand, counting down.
AATGACACATTCTCAATCTCTCAACACCAAGGAAAATAATGCTAGTGTGAAGGTATCTGTTAGTTTTCTTCTGAGTCATGCAATTTAATTTAAAAGTTTTTGATTTCAAATACTTTTGAAACATTATTCAGATAAAGTCATAAAGCAATGGTCAGTGTAAAAATTAATGATTTTTATATGGCATATAGTAACCTTATCTTACGCTTACTGCACATTCTGTCTTAAAGATATTGTTTAAACATAAAAGCTTGATTTATCTGGATGGGGTTAAGATGAGCAATTTACTTGATCATCTTTCCACAGCAGTCTTTCCTAATAGGGCAGTTACTGATAGTCAGATTCCTAAAAATCCAAACACTTTACAATTTTCATGTTAACTCCTCCCTACCACCGCATCTGTAAAAGATAAAAATAGGAGACTGGCTAAATAAATCATGGTACATTCACCATGTAGAAGACTATGGAGCTGTTAAAAAAAAAATAGATGTGTATTTAACAGTCTGGCAAGATGCCTGTGATTCTAAGTTACAAAAAGCAAACTGCAGAATAACATTTATATCCATGATATAAATGTTTTTAAAATTCCTACATGCATACATGAGTTCTTTGTACAGAAAAAGGTCTACAAGGATTCACACTAAACCATTAACTGGGCTTGCCTTTAGGGAGTAGAACTGGGAAGGGAAGAACTTTTATGTGTTTATTTCTTATTTGCTTCTACTGACAGGTAGTAGAATTATACCACGTAATCTCGGGCTCTTAGATTTAAATCCAAGCTCTACTACTTACTTAGCTGTGTGATCTTAGACAAGTTACTTAACTTCTCTGGTCTCAGTTTCCTCACCTATAAAATAGGGATAACAATAGTACCTCCCTCAAAGGATGTTTGAGGATTAAATGAGCTAATAATTGAATCTGTCACTGAGGAAAGTGTCACATATTTTATTTAAAAAATTTGCCTTTATGCCGGGCGCGGTGGCTCACGCCTGTAATCCTAGCACTCTGGGAGGCCGAGGCGGGTGGATCGCTCGAGGTCAGGAGTTCAAGACCAGCCTGAGCAAGAGCGAGACCCCATCTCTACTAAAAATAGAAAGAAATTATATGGACAACTAAAATATATATATACAAAAAATTAGCCGGGCATGGTGGTGCATGCCTGTAGTCCCAGCTACTCGGGAGGCTGAGGCAGTAGGATCGCTTAAGCCCAGGAGTTTGAGGTTGCTGTGAGCTAGGCTGACGCCACGGCACTCACTCTAGCCTGGGCAACAGAGTGAGACTCTGTCTCAAAAAAAAACAAAAAAAAAAAAATTTTGCCTTTATAGTGAACATATGTGCATGTATTAATTTAAAATCCCAACCAACCATCCCTACATAGACAATAGAAAATAGCATATGGCTGGGTTGGTGGTTCATGCCTATAATCCTAGCACTTTGGGAGGCTGAGGCAGGAGAATCACTTGAGCTATGATGATGTCACTGCACTCTAGCCTGGGCAACAGAGCAAGACCCTGTCTCAAAAAAAAGAAAAAAGGGTGAGAGGGGGACAAAAAAATCAAAAGCTCCCCAGGCAATTTGATCATCAGCTAAGCTTGCAAACTACTGACTCACAGGCCAAAGGCAGGGGTAAACCAGTCGGTAAGGAGTTAAGCTGGGGAATGCAGGAGAATTCTTTCTGGAAGTCGAAGAAGACCATAAAAGACAAAAAAAAGCCAGCAGGTTTTGAAGCCTGGTGGGAAGCCCGGCTGAAGCGACTCCACAGGGAGAGGGCAGGGCGTGGGCAGGGCGTGGGCCTGGGTGTCTTGTCCTGGCTTGTGTGGGGAGAGCTCACAAGGAGTTGTTTTTCCCCCTGCCTGAAGCTACAACAAGATAGGGCTCGCCGTGCAAAGACGGCTCAGAGGGCAGGTAGCCTTCAGCAAGATGCCCAGGGTGGCAGCTGCGCCCTCCACCTTGGCCCCCTAACTGACCAACCAGCAGTGCAGCCAGCTGCCCACCTCCTGGTGGCTGTAGGGCCACGGAGGCATTTCCCTCCCACAGGAGAGTTAGAGCCTCGAGGCTAAGGAGCTGGGACGCAGAGTAACATGCCGCAGGCCGGTTGTTCGGGATGAGAAACCAGGCGTGGGACCCCTTCTCCCTCGCCTGTGCCTGGACGTGCACCATCAGGTCGGCCCTACCACTGAGTTTGACAAGACACTGGAGCATTTCCGAGTGACCCGCGTAACAAACCATTTCTCTGGGCAGGGTTTCTTGCCTCTCTATAAAATGACTGGAGTGTGGGGAATATGCTGTGGTCCCCAAATTTGGGGGAGGAAAGATGCCCATGCACTCTTATACACAATGAATTCCAGGGGATCAAAGACTTCCTAGAGCGAATGTGAGACCCTAAGGTCAGAACTCCTGGGCAAAATAAACCTATTCCTAGTGTACAACACAGGCTTTCAGGGTCTCCTGCTAATAGATAACTTCAAACTAACTTTGTGATCTTAAACAAGCAAAGGGGGGCGTTACTGAGATTGAGGGGGAAGAAGAGGGTAGGGATTGTACCTCCCCAGCCCCCATCTCCCCATTTAAGCCCTGGCATGCCTGAGTTCTAGGGGGAAACAGCTCTTTCTAGGGTCAGCATAGCCCAGAGAGGCTCTCAGGAGGTCAGTACAGCCCACCAGCCCTCCCTACTGAGTCTGGCCTACCCACCTCCTGGCCATGTGGCCCTGGCTCTGAACCCTCTCCTCAGATGGTAGACAGTGACATGGCCAAAAATCGGGAAAAGGGAGAAAGGAGGACGTTTGTTTGGCTTTCTTTCCCAGGATGAGGCATTTTGGTGCACTGCAAAAGCAACAGGACCTCAGCACCCTGAAGTTCAGCAGGACCACAGCAGCTGCAGCCTGGTGGGGATGCTGTCAGCTGGAAGAACTTGCAGACCACTGGTGCTCTAGGCAACCCAGAATCTCAAGGGTGCCCAGAGGGTTTTCCAGGCCCCTCCATTCAGAGCAAGGTCGGGGGAGGCCCTTGCTCCTGGGGGCAGACGGGGGTGGGGCGAGGAGTGGCAGAAGCAGATTCTCTGCAAGGACTGCAGGCGTGAATGCAATCAGGCCTGGGATCTCTCTCTCCCTATCCCCCCACATCCTAAAAGGGAGGCCAGAGGCCCTGGAGAGGAGTGTCCCCAAGCCCCACCCCTGCTCCTGGTGATTAACAGGGGCCTGTGGAGGGAACAGGAATTCAAAGCTCTTGGGTCAGAAGTTAACTATTTTCAATCTTCCTCTAGTTTGGCTGCAGCCAGGAGACTCAAGATCTTTTTCTCCTTCCCACCCCGATTTCCAAATGGCAAGTACCTCACACTTACTGGATCAAACCTGGGTTCAAATTCTGACTCCACAATTTATTAGCTGGTGACCCTGGATAAATTACGAAGTTAGAAGCCTAGGTTTCCTGTCCAGTTAAATGGGGCCAATCCCACCCTGCCCATGGGGCTTTTAGGAAGATTAAAGGGGCTTATTATATAAAGAACATAGTGTGATTCTGGAATTCAGTAAGCTCTCAATAATGGAATTTAGGTGCTGGCGGTGGTTTTTTAAAGCCCTTCCTTGCCCTCTCTGCTGCCTGGGTCGGCAATGCCAGCTACTAAGTGAAATGAGGAGAAAAGCCAACTGAGGAAGACAACGCCCTCTAGTCTGAGAAAAACCAGGAAGGGGGGTCGAGAAGGGATGCTGGAGGTGGGGCCCAGTGTTCTGGTTCAAGAGGAGACTTCAGAGTCCCTGGCCTCCATAGAAGTACTACTGGGACCTCAGTTGTATCTCTGGTATTTCCCAAACACCTTGCTGCCCCCGTTAGGGGGCGAGACAATTCCCAGCTGGGCCGGACCCTGCCTACTTCTCACTTGCCTCTCCCCACTGTACACTCCGTGATCCAGCCAGATTAAGTGTATTTAAATTCCCAGAACCCATCATGCTGCTCTCTGGACGGAGCACCACTCCTCACACCTCGCACGCCTAATTCTCCCCTCTGCTTACGGCTTGGATGTCACTTTCTCCAGGTCCCTCCAACAACACGTTAGAAACCATTCCTAGGTGACTCCATTTTTCCTTGCCCACCTCCCCCTCGATCGCATGTATACATAGATTGTGCTTATTTTGTCTGTCTCTCTCCACTTGCAGGAAAGTGGCCATTGAGGCGTAGGTTTTTTGCACATTTTTTTCACTAATGTATCCCCAGCACCTAGAATAGTACCTGACACTTAGTAGGTGCTCAATAAATAGTTATTGAATGAAGGATTCATTATTAAAATTCCCTGCTAACTGACCTGCTTCCTCCTCTAATTGAGAGCTCATCAGGGTTAAGGAGCTGCTTACCTGTGAATATCTAGCGCCCAGTAGGTGTTCAGACATTTGTTGGCCTGAATGACCATTTCAACTTGGACTTGGATCTCAGACACCTACTTCTATAACCAGGTAGGAGCTGGATGTGACCACCTTGGTCAAATGAGGAGGCTGCTGCCCACCCACATACTGGCCAGGATAAAAGTCTTCACCCAGAAAGACGGTCTCACCTAAGAAATTCAGGCCCCTTTTTACTTTGGGAGAAAGAAGCAGCATTAGCTTAACGGCAAAGAGAGTGGGGTAGATTTTCTGCCCCCGAGACAAAGGATGTGCCCAAGTACCTAATGAAGACTTGCTGTCTCTTATCAAAGGGCCAGCTGAGAAGCAAGAATCCAGAGGCCGGTCTGGCAAAGGAGATAAGGAGACTGGCCTGGTGGGAGAATCCAGAAGGGACCCAACTACTTCCGGACAGAGAAAGGCTGATTCTCAGTCCAGCATTCCCTGCTGGGATGCTCAGGCACTCCTCAATTAACCCGGCAATTGTGTTCCCAGGTATATACCTAACAGATACAGGCACACAGGTTCACCAAAAGACTTGTACAAAAATGTTCATAGAGCACTATTTGCAGTAGCCAAAAAATTGCAACTACTCAAATCTCATTAACACAATGGTGGATGGTCATATAATGGACCCACATACAATGAAGAGTCAACTACAACTACACCCAGAATTATGCAAGAATCTCACAATGGGGAGTGAAGGAAGCCAGATCCAAGAAGATATACTGTAAGATTCTTTTACATAAAGTTCAAATGCAGGCACATGAACCTATGGTATTAGAGATCAGAATAATGGTTCTCTTGGGGTAGACAGCGGGAGGGAAGGGGCATCTGTGTGCTGGGTACATGGGGGCTTTAAGTGTGTGGTATTCATCGAGCTGCACATGTACTGGGCGCTTTTCTCTACACTTTCTGTTCTTTAATAATAGCAGGTCTCGGAACAGAGACTGTCTGGCCTGAGGAGCAAAACCTCCACTGATTTGGGCAGGGGATGCCTTTCCCTCCCTCCCTCCCTCCTTCTCCTCCATCATCCTCCAATGCTTTGCAGAGCTATGTAGTTTCTGGGCCTAGAAACTCACAGCACATCATGAGCAATGGCTTCCTTGCGTGGCAAGGGAGGTGAGGGCACCTGCACTGGGTAACCTAGGAACAGAGTGCCATGTGCGGAGGTGGGAAGGGAGACTGGAGGTTTGAGACCTGATCCCCAGGCACAAGCTAACAGCGATGTAGGACAGAGTCTCTGCTGCCGTGCCAGGAGGGCAGCCTCCCAGGCTCAAAGCCCCAGTTCCCATCTGTTCCTCAGAGGCAGATTTACAAGGCACTGTGGAATCCCCCAGGGCTGGGGAGGCAGACAACTGGGTTCAAATCCTGGCCTTACTGCTGACTGCCCCAGTGACCTCTCGCTGAGTTCCTTCACCTCAGTTTTACAGCTAAGTGGAAGTTATCACCAACTGCTTTGCGAGGCAGTCATAAGCTAAAAAATTACTAACATTAGACTGTAAGCATCCCAAGGGCCAGGACTTTGACTCATTGCTTAAGCTGCAATTCTAGAACAATTCTAAAACAGCACCTGATGCATGCAGATGCTAAACATGTTTACTGAAAGAATGAAATGTAAGTACAGAGCATAGCCTGTAGTAGGGGCTCCAAAATAAATGCAATTTTTACATTAAAAGCTGAAATAAAACCATCTTGATGTTCACTCATGCTCAGATTCGTTACTGATGGGTAGGTCACTATAGGTCACTCACTTGTAATCATCTAATCATCAACTAATACTATGCAAGCTCTCTCCTTCCACCTATTATCTGCTTCCAGGTCACAGTTGAAGGAAGGTGTGCCCCAGTAGTAGTGTGGTCCCTAACCTGGAGGCTGCAGCCTGTCTGTGGCTTGTTAGGGACCAGGCCAGACCTCCGCCCTGCCTCCCCTAGAAAAATTGTCTTCCATGAAACTTAGGAAGGGGGGTGTGCACAGCAGGAGGTCAATGGTGAGCAAGCATCATCTGTATTTACAGCCGCTCCCAATCACTTCCCCTTGCCCCCCACCGCCACCTTCCATGGAAAAACTGTCTTCCATGAAACCAGTCCCTGGTGCCAAAAAGGTGGGGACCACTGTGTACACCTAGGTAGTAAAAATGCCATGGTAGGAAAAAATGCCATGGAACTTGGGAGTCAGAAACTTCCAATCAAATTCTAGTTGACCATGGCAACGATGACTTTGGCGAAGCCACACCTCGTGGTTTCATCTGTAAAAAGGGCCAACCTTCACAAGGTTGTCATAATGCATGCAAATACCTCCTGGGCATCCTATTAAGTACCAGGTCCTGGGCACATACCAAGAGGTCAAAGTCATGTCTGTGATCCTCAAAGAAGCTCATGAGCTGTTTAGCCTAGTGAATTGGATCCATTAAGCTGTGCCTCTGTTTCTCTGCCTTTAGAAGCTCTGGCAGGGCTAGGTTATGGGGTTTCTGAAGTTCCAACTCTGAGATTAAGAGCTCAAATTGCTTAATATTTACCTTACCTGCTTCAAGGGAATGTTAGGAGGATAAAGCAAGCTCCGAGTTGTAGAAGGGCTTTGAAGAGGAAGATGCACATGTACAAGGTATTAATTACATCAGATAATTTCTTTGAGCCTGACTTCATAGACACCCCTGATATTCATAACCCCGGGGCAAACAACAGGGCAAATTGTTTCTTAGCAATACGAAAACTGCTGTCTGCTTGGCCAGACCTGAAGTTTGTACCTGCAGGACAATGCTTTCAACAGGGCTGGATCCAGGTTAAGCCTCCTGTGTTTTGAAGATGGGGAACTAGGCTAGGTGTGGGGAGGCAGAATAGTGTCAGCAGCTGAAGACCAAGGGAAGAAATACTAATGTTTTTTGTTGGGGAATCCCACCTTAATGGGACCAATTTGGCCCAGAAACTCGCTTTTACTTAAAAAAGAAAGCAGCACCTCGTCTGGGGAAGCCTTCTCTAAGAACCAATTATGTTGCAAGGTGAGTGAAGCACACTAACCCACTCTGTTTTATAAACCAGGTGTCCTCCTGGCGCGAACCTACCCTTTTCACAACCATAAAGCAGACATCCGAGAAAGCTGAATTTCCTCAAAAGGTTTAAATACCTGACGTCATCGGGAGGTACTCGCCAACCCGACCATGAAATCGAAAACCTGATCACTGCTTCCCTCCAACAGCCTCAAGCCTAGCGAAGTGACAGCTCATCTGATATTTCTTGCTTCAGTAAGAAAGATAAGGCACAAACAACACTCAAAGCCATAGGCTGCTTTTGGAGCTTGTAAGACAGAGAACTTGACAATGGGGGGGGAGGGGGGGTAGATTTGGCAGAGGTCTGGTTAGCAATAAAGCTTCCTCAGGGAGCCGGAATTGGATTTGGGGCCCTGCCCGAGTTAACATTTTTACAGGTTGGCTGAGTTGCAGTTTGTTAGCCAGCCAGTAATAAACCCATACGCAAGAATTTAAAGTTTATGAGGCATGGCCTCTTAATGCCTTCTCCTCGGCTCCCTACAGCCAAGGGTTTAAGAAGGCTGGCCTAGCCCGCTAGCCTGGGTGTTAATTGTTTTGTCAATCTGCAGAGCTATTTGGGAAAAGAATTTTTTTTTTTTTTTTTTTTTTTTAAAGAAAAGGCTTCCACGGACTCCAAGCCCCTTTTGGAGACACAAAGGAAAGCCATTCTGTCCCCTAGGAATTGATACCCCCGCATTTGTGCTGTGGGAATTTGTACCTGGAGTGAGGGGTATGCTGATGGAGGCAATAGGAAAATGCCAGGTAGCAAAAGTGTTCTCAGTGTTTTGAAATCCCGGTATAGATCCTACCCACGCTCTGAAAAACGCATGCACCAGTTCTCAAACAATTTCAGTTTAAGGGTCCTCTGGAACTCCAACCAAGGGTCCTGGCTACACGCCTCTTTAAGAACTTAGGTTTGTTCCTGCGGAGGAACCCCCATTGTCCTCTCCACCTGAAGGGAAACGGCCCCCCCACCAGCCGGCAGTTGCCTGGGTCTCCTAACACACTGGTTCTCCTCACCAAAGTGACCTCCACTCTCAAGTTTTTGAACTGGGTGGGGGGAGAGTTGGGGGGGAGTAATTGGGAGATCAAAAACGTGCTTTGATCTCCCACCCACAGTCCCCATTGCCCAAGGCCTGCCGGCTGGGGGACACTCCCCCCGTCCCCCAGTGACCTAGCATCCCAGTCCCAAGACGCTGGGGGGCGGGGGAGGGCAGGAGTGCCCCCGTACGAGATGGCCCCAGCCCAGGTGTGCCAGGGCAGTTTCCAGGCAGGCTGGGGCGCAGGCCCTCCGGGAAGGGCAGGGTTAAGAGTGCATTCCAGCTGCCGGGGAAGAAGGGGGGCGGGGGAGGGGAGCGCGGAGAAGAGAAACAGACCCGGTCTGTCGGAGACACAAAGCACGGTTCACAAAGGGGCCCGAGAGGGGCGAAGGGGGCTGCCCGGGGCACGGCTCATCCCCACACCTGCGCGGGGGTTGGGGGAAGAATGCGGACCGCGCATTCCTCTGCTGGGGCCAGCCGGGGAGCGCTGCCCACGTCGGGGCTGGGTGAGGGGCTCAGCTTCCCGGCACCCCAAAGGAAGGGGTCAAGGTAAGCAGCGGGAGGGGCTAGACGTCAAAGGGCGCTACGGTGTACGACCTTCTCCGTCAGCCACCGCCCGCCCTCCCAATCCCAGCCCCCTAAACGCTTTCTGCGCCTCCCGAGGACCTGAGGTGGCGCCAGAAGTCCCCTGCTCCGGCCTGAACACCCCTCACGCGGGCCACACCGGAGCGGACCACGTGCGGCCCCCGCCCCGTGGTTCACCCGAGCCGGCTACTGGAGGGTCTTACCTTTCCCCAGTGCCTGGCCTGGCTCCAGCTCCGCGCCTCCCGCTTCCAAGGTCACTTCAGCCTTCCCGAAGCCCTCCCGGCACGGCTCGGAGGCCGCGCACGGCAGCCAGCAAACCTGCGCCTGAGGGCGGAGGGGCAAAGAGGGAGGTCGGGTCACAGGGGTGCCCGCCCCTGCACACGCCATCCTGGGGAGTCCTCACGGGGCCAGCAGGACTACACTGGCCCGGAGGAGCCCAGCCCCGCGCTCTCCCCGACGCCACCGCTCAGTGCGGACCCCGCCCGCCCTCCAGGGAGCAGTCCCGACCCGGTGAGGGGTGGACAGTGGAGTACCTGGAGTAGGAGGAGGAGGGACGCGAGGGGCCCACTGGGGAGCCCCATGGCTGGAGAGAGACGAGCGAAGAAGCCGGCGCGACGGCTAGCTAGTGCTCCGCTAAGCCCTGCGCGCCCCTTTGAGCACCGCGGCTCGCGGGCACTAGCGGGAAGAGGCCAGGTGAGCGCAGGTAGGTGCTGATTGGTCCAGGGCCACGAGGTCCCGCCCCCTCGCAGGTGGGGCCGCGGTTGGAGCGGTGCGGGCACCCGCGAAGCCCCTCCTGTCCTCCCTGATGCCCGCCCGCGTTCTCCCAGTTCTTCCGAAGCTGCTCCCCGCATGATCCCAGGCCCTGTCTCGCAGGTTCTGGGTTCGAGGGGGAAAAAAACCCACCCCTGTCCTCAGCCTCCGCGGGTCGGAAAGAGAAATGTATGTTTGCTTTGCAGCTACAGCGGAAAAAAAGCGGAGCGCATCTGAACCCGACCGAACAGAGGCTCCGCATTCGTGCTCCCCGGAGGCGCCCTCTTACCCCAAAGCTTTGCTCCATCCCACACCTGGTGACAGCGGGGGCCGCCCTCTGCCTCTTTCCCTACCTCCCGTACCAGCCCGCGGTGAGGATCCGGGGTTGAAAACTGGCAGTGAGGTCCCAAGGGACCCCCTTACAGACTCTGAAACAACTTGCCTGAGAATCATGACTTCCCTTTCACAGGTTAGGAGATAAATTCCCATAGTTTGGAAGCTGTAGTGGCGCCAGAGGGTGCGAGGTAGGGGGTGGTTATTAGCCCCATAATCTCCAACGCCCCTCCCCCCAAATATAAATAACCCGTTCTCAACTATGTAAATGCATTTTTTTAAAACGCAGTTGCTTTTATTTGTCTGAAATACTGCATAGACTCAAAGTAAAAACTGCTTGCCGTGCAAAGCAGCCTTCAGTGATTCTCCCTTGGAAAACAGCTCTCCTACGCCCTTCCTGGGAGATAAGCGCGGGGCCGGGATTCATGCCCTTTACGTTAGACATGAAGCGCTTTCCTCTTGGCACACAAGTGGGCCCAGGACAGAAACGGTCCTGAGACTCAACCGCTCCACCCTGCATGCCCCTTCCCCACTGAGCTGAGCTTCCCAGGCCAGTCCCACTCCCTTGCCCCCTTCTCCTGCTGCCTGGAGAACCCCAGGATGACGCCTCCTTGGCCTCGCCCTCCCCAACTCAGATTTGCGGCGGTTGAGGGGGGGGGACTAGAGTTTTAAATGATAGATTCTTTGGCCTTCAAATGGTAACCTACCCCTTCTCACCGCCAGGCCTGTGGCTCAGCGGGGGACTTCTTGCGCTGACCATGGGAGTCTTTCTCATGCCCAGCAGAGCTCTGGGTTCAAACCCGGGTCCCACCACTCACTCACTAGCTCTGAAGGCTCTGGCAAGTGAAATAACCCCTCTGGGCCTCAGTTCTGTGTCTGTCACCTGGGGTTATTAAGACACCTACCCACTGAAGCTGTGGTCCCCAGGCTGCGGACTGGTACCCGTCCCTGGCCTGTTAGGAACCGGGCCACACAGCCGGAGGTGAGTGGGGGCGAAGCTTCATCTGTATCTACAGCTGCTTCCCACCGCTTGCATCACCGCATGACCTCCGCCTCCTGACAGATCAGGGGCAGCATTAGGTTCTCATAGGAGCAGGAACCCTACTGTAAACTGAGCATGTGAGGGATCTAGGGTGCGCACTCCTGAGAATCTAGTGCCCGATGCTCTGAGGTGGAGCTGAGGCAGTGATGCTAGCGCTGGGGAGCGGCTGCAAATACAGACTATCATTAGCAGAGAGGTTTGACTGCACAAGAAACGTAATTCACTTGAATCGTCCCGAAACCATCCTCCCCTAGCCTCCTCCCCGCCCCCCGTCCGTGGAAAAATTGTCTTCTATGAAACCTGTCCCTGATGCCAAAAAGATTGGGGACCGCTGCTCTAAAGTACTAGGATTAAATGAATTAGAACATGTAGGCGAGGATTAAATAAATTCACACATTCAAAACGCTCAACTCGGTACCTGGCGCAGAGCAAGCGCCCGAGCGTTGCCTGGTGTTATTGCTCTGGGATCCGGCTCATTTGGCCGCCTCCGCCTGGAGAGCCGTTTCTCTCCTCCCTGGCACCCCCACGTCCCCCGACTAAGAGAGTGAGAAGCGTTGTAATCCTTCAATTTCACGGCTGAGGGTAAAGCGAACAGTCGGCGGCAGGCATCGCGGGAGCGCTCGGTTACCGGGCGGGGGTGGGGGCCCCCCGCAGCCGGGGCTGGGGGTGCAGGAACGGCCAGGCGCCCCCAGGTGCCCCCCGCCCGCCCGGAGCCAGACGCGGCCATTAGGCGGACGGCTGAACACAAACGAGTCTCGGGATACAGGCCCTAATTAAGTAAACACCGGCTGGAGGGCTGTTGAGCGCGCTCATTTCCGCCTCCTTCCCGGGCACTCAGCGTTCCGGGCGGGGGCGGAGACCCGAGGGGAGAAATTGAGAGTCAGCTCTTCCGCCCGCGACTTGGACCGCACCGCTGCCTTCCACTTAGCTCCTCCAGTCGCTCCTTCACGCGTTCATTCACTTAACAGATACTTGCTGGCAGCCTGCTCTGTGCCAAGCACTGAGGGTGCGACACGGAACAAAACAGACAAACATCCTTGCACCCTTGGACTTGCCATCCCAGAGTGTGGAGGGCAGAGGAAAGTAAAGAAAAACAAGCAGGCCGGCGCGGTGGCTCACGCCTGTAATCCTAGCACTCTGAGAGGCCCAGGCGGGAGGATCGCTCAAGGTCAGGAGTTCGAAACCAGCCTGAGCAAGAGCAACACCCCCCCCCCCCCATCTCTACTAAAAAATAGAAAGAAATTATCTGGACAACTAAAAATGTATAGAAAAAAAATTAGCTGGGCATGGTGGCGCATGCCTGTAGTCCCAGCTACTCGGGAGGCTGAGGCAGAAGGATCGCTTAAGCCCAGGAGTTTGAGGTTGCTGTGAGCTAGGTTGACGCCATGGAACTCTAGCCAGGGCAAAAGAGCGAGACTCTGTCTCAAAAAAAGAAAGAAAAGAAAGAAAAAAAAATAAGTAAATACGTAATACGTGAGATGGCAATGTGTACCGTGAACTGACGCCACCCTCTTTGGGACTTGGCCTGCAATCACACCCCTGCTTGGCTTCCTTCTCTTCTTTATCCTGCTTCTCCCGCTCCTTTTCCAGTTCCTCCTACTTAAGGAGTACTTCCTTAATAAGTCACTTCAGACACATGAATCCCTGTCTCGGGATTGGTTTCTCGGCTTCCCGTTGCAGGTAGAGCAAGCTTGGGGTTGGGCGGAAATCAGAACTTCCATCTGGGGTGTGGTCAGAGGTGCCTACTAATGGCACATGGAGGAGGCTGTGGTCGTGTACACCAGTTCAGGGGAGATATTTATTTGTCATAGTGGGAAAGTATCAATTCTGGGACACCCTGTGGAGAAAGACTTGCCCAGGTAGAACCCTGGGCCGCTGGGCCTTCTTCACAGTCAGAAGGTTCACACTGTCTCCAGTGTCCTCCACCTACACAGGCTGTGACTCTTCCACTCTTTTTGCTCTTTCCAAAAGAACTGCACCGTCCTGGGGCTTCTGGTCTGCATTTCACATTTAAACACCTGCTCCTCGCTGCCCTGGGAAGTCTCTGGCACCGCACGATCCTGAGTATCTGCCTCACTCTCCACTGCCTCTTTCCTCCCTGCTCAGAAGCGCCTTGGAGTCGGGGATCGGGGCTGCCAGACTCTAACATCTCCAGACTTCCCCACGGCACCCAAACGGGAAATGCCCATGGCATTGAAGTTGGGGCCCGCGGACCTGAGTGTGAATCCTCTCTCTGAAAATGACTGCCTGGGTGGCCTGGGGTGAGTTACTTAAGCCCTCTAAGCACTCTGGAGCTAGTGATTCCCACTTGCGGGGTGATGGTGAGATTATCCCAGCCTGAACTCCTGACCTTCCCCACAAACATGCCCTCTCTCCCTCTCAGCCACAGCCACCTGCATCCCTCCAGGGGCTCAGGCCGAGCCATCTTTCACTCTGCTCCTGCTGGCCTCCCTGCAGTTCCCCAGCACCAGGGGAGGGGGGCCTCAGGCCTTCGCACTTGCTCTTCCCTCTGCCCCGATCGCTCTTCCCCAGACATCGCCTGCTCCTCTCCCCAACTTCCTGCAGGGTTCTGCTCAGAGGTGACTCCCCAGAGAGCCCCTCCCCAACCACCCTTCATAGACAGCCTGCTCCCATCGCCCTCTTTCCCCCCTTTCCCTGCTTTATTTTTTTCATAGCACTTATCCCATCTTGATTTATTAGTACATGTATAATTTTTTTTGAGAGGCAACATACAGTAATGATTAAGAGCAAGGACTCTGGAGTCACACTGCCTGGCTTTGAATCCTGAATCCAGCTCTTCTTAGCCGTGAGACCTTGGGCAAGTGATTTTCAATCCCTTGTGCCTCAGTGTTCTCATCTGAAAATGGGAATAAGCACAATACTACCTTCCTGATTGGTTCAGAGTTAATATTTGTAAAACACTTTAGGAGAAAGTAAACATAAGAGATCATCAAATTGTATTTATTGTTCCCCTCCTCTCATCGAGTGGATTCTTTGTGAGAGGCCGGGGTTTTTGTCTCTTTTGTTCGTGTCTGTATCCCCCGTGCACAGAATAGCCCGGCACAAAACAGATACTTGAATACTTATTGAGTGAGTGAAACCAACAAGATGATAATTGTTAAGCATCTGGCGGGTGCAGGCTGCAGGGTAGAAGGAAAATCAATGTTGGTTCCCTGGCCCACCTCACAGAGCTGATGTGAGATCCTATGCGTAATACAAGGGGAGGCATTTTGCAAAGTGTCATATAAATCATACAAGTCATAATAAAATGAACTGCTAGCATTTTCTGATGACTCACTGGATACCAGACTCTGTGCTAAGCACTTTCATGCATAATCTCATTTTAATCCTCACAACTCTACCAAGTAGTTCATATTATTCCTATTTTACAGACAAGGAAACTGAGGTTAAGTCCTTTGCCCAAGGCTACACAGCCAGGGCAGAGGCAAAGCCACAGGCTAGCCCAGTTCTATCTCACTCCAAAACTCATCGCCTGACTTAGTTGCCAACCTGCCATCCGTAAAGATTTGCTGGAAGAATCATTGTGGGGAATAAGTCTTTGGTATATTTGGAAGAATTCCACAATGTCCAATCCTTTCTCTAAGAACCTCTCAAAATAAACATATTTGCCTTTGGTCCAAGGTTAAACTCGAGGTCCTCGAAGAAACATTTAGAAAGAGCTTTTCTTCCCATTTTTGGTAGTAAAATTCCCAGAGCTTCACTCTCATGGAACACACTTACAGGGATGTGTCCCAAAGACAGCGGGTGATTTCCAGCCCTATTTCTAGGAAGTCGCCTTAAAACTGGGTGAGGCTCTATTTCCTGGCACCCTCCACCCCATGCTCTGCACAAATGACTCCACAATTTTACTTCTTTGTGTCTGTTCCTGAACTCCCTGGGACTCTCCTTTTTGCCCGGTGATGTCACTGGCCAGCTATTGCCATATGTCACTTCTGAATCCTTAAAGGTGCTGAGGCAGCCTGTCCCGGAGGAGAAACCTGATCCGCATACCTCCCGTTTCCCTGAATCCTGGGTGGGGCTGTGCTGCCTTCAGCGGCTGGCGAAGTTTTGCCAAGGCCTGAGCTGTCAGTTTCCAGAGCTCAGAGGCCAAGCATTTATGCATGTGTGTACGTTAAGGGCAAGGAATCGATTAATCAATAAGCACTCATGACGCCCTGAATCCCAGTAGTTAGCCTTGGTCCCGAGTCTTTGAGAACTTTAGGGCCAAAAAGGACCTTAGAGAAAATAATAATAATAATAATAAAATAATAATAACGTCCCCACAGAGCCATTCTTCATCCTTTCCCTGAAAGGCCAAGGTGACCCCTGCAAACTATGCTTCCCAAGCTTCTTGAGAGATGCCTTCCTGCAGGGTTCAGCCAAGGGGAGGCACTCCTGGGAGGCTGGGGGTAGAGGACAAAGGAAGAAGCCAGAGTCCTTCTCCTCCTTCAGTAGAGTCTTGGAAGTGGCTGTGTCTTGTCTGCAGCTCCACCTCCTGCGTGGGTGTGCCAGGTGACCCCAGACTCTGGGCTCCAGTAATACTACCTTTCCTCCCTTCTTCTTGCTAAGGGATAGATGACTTTATGCTACTTAATGTCTGAGTGGCATCCCTGTGCCCTGTTTGGCTTCTCAGCCTCTCCATTACCTCTGCATTAAATTCCTTCTGGTTTAAATACTCTGGTTTTTGTCTTTCTCATTGGAGCTTGATATAAAATAGTTAAAACTTACACAGTACTTCCTATGCGCCAGACACTGTTCTGTGTGCAGTATGCAAATTAGCTTATTTAATTCTACCATCAGAGGAACGATCACATTTTACAGAGGAGAAAACTGAGGCACAGAGATTTTGATCAGCCCAGGGAGATCCTAAATCTGGATGCATATCAAACATTGCCCAGAAAGCTACAGACAGCGATGGATCCCACCCTGGCTCTACTGCATCGGGCTCTCCAGTCTATGGGGCCCAGGAATTTGGAGATTTAATAGGCTTCCCAGGTGATTCTGATGCAGCTAACCCAGCACCCTCCTGTGGACTGGTACCATTCGGGAAACCCTAACTTTGTTTTGGCGATGAGGACACCAAGATTTAGATCAGGAATGTGACCTGTCCGTGAGCACAGCAAGCTCAGCAGCAGACAGGAATAGGGCCAAGGTCAGTGCTTTCTGTCTCTCCACCACCTTCTCATTCAAGGTCATACGGCTGGTTCTGATGTTTGGACTTGCTCCCCCTGGGAGCTATCGGAAACCACTTCTTATTAGAAATGTTTTGGAAAATTCAGTATATACACAGACATGTATATGGGATTGCTGAGTGGTTGATCAGTGTTTGGGAAAAGAAAAAGGGAGGCAGTTTTTAATCCACTTAATCTCTTATTTTCCAGCTGTTCTGAATAACTTTAGAGAGCTTGTTAACCCTTCCCCCATACTACCTGCCCCTTACTGACTCAGTAAGACTGTGGTCTAGCCCAGAATCTCTCTATTTTTTCACAGGGGTCCAAGGTGAACTGACAATTTGGGAGAATAGGATCAAAATCCAAAAAGCCCAGAATCTGAATGGATTTCAATAAATAACATCAACTCCACAAGGATTGGAGTTTTCTCTTTTTTCCCCCATTGCTGTATTCCCAGTATCAACAACAGTGCCTGGCACACAGTAGGTGCTTAATGAATATATATGGAATGAAAATATAATGACTTTGTTTTTGTATTTTGAAAATATTTTCTGTAGAGTCATTCATTGATCCTCACGATGGACCGAGCAGATATCAGAGTCCCCAGTTTATAGAAAAATGAAACTGAGTTCCACGAGATCAGGTGACTTGCCAGGTCACACAGCCAAGAGAGGTGTCACAAGCTCTCTCCATGAAATTCTTCTCTCCCAGCAGACAGGATGAAAGCGGTGAGAAGGAACACGAGCAGAAGCATGCAAAATAAACGACCAGAATAAATAAAATAACTTGGCAAGGATGAGGAATTCTAGTATCTCTCACTAACAGAGGAGACTGGAGGCTCATTAGCGTGTGAAGCATATGAGGGCAGTTTAAGTGTTTAGTTCACCGTTAGATTCCCAGCATTCAAGTTAGCAAACAGTAAATGCTCAATAAATACTTATTAAATGAACAAATGGAGAATAGACATCAAAAGCACATTTCTAGTGATGAAATTTTGAGTAATTTTGTTGTCTCTCTTTCTTTTTGGCGTATCTATATCTTTTTTCTACTAGTTTTCTATTTAAAACAAAAAGTGTTATTTGTGAGTTAAAAATTGGTCCTTTGCATGTGGAAATATCTGCTCCTCATTCATTTGAGAGCAAGAATACATTCATAGCATGCTACATTAAAAAACACGTTCTCATGGTGGTTCACAGGCGGAAGATCACTTAAGGCCATGAGTTAAGATCAGCCTGGACAACACAGCAAGACCCTGTCTTTGGAAGAAAAAAGAAAAAGCAAACGAGTTCTCAGGGCTGCCAAACTTACAGTAGAGGTTGAATGGTAGAATATTTCTCCTATATAAAAGACAAAAAAAAAAAAAAGAAGAAGAAGAAGAAAAGGAAGGAAGGAAGAAAAAGAAATATAAAAGACCAAAAACCCAATCTTATCTGAGCTCTCTTTTCCAGGATGTTGAATCCAGAACCTATAGATAAAAACCAGAACAACCTCGGGGTCTCCCTTTGGACACCAGGCTGGGAAGGGAGAATGGCCCAAACAAGAATCCAGCAACAATTCTGTCTGAGGTGCTAGCAATTCTCCTTCCCAGTACCCTGCTACCGCACCACACACCCTCCATCTGAATTTGGTAGGTGCTTGCAGCGGCCTTGGCTTTCACGCCCTCAGACACAATAGTTAAGGACACCAAAGCCCATTTGTCTGCCCTCCATAAAATAGTGACAGCAAGACAAAACATCACCAACAAAAGTCTTTAAAAATTTAAAGAGCTTGATAAAGTCCTCCATTCGGCATCTGCCACGGAAGGAAATGGCCGCTGGCAAGTGCCTCTGTCCCCGAGCCCTACCGCACACCCCCCAAACACCTTCTTAACAAACACCCCTCCCCTCCTCCTCTTCCAGCTGCTGCTGGAGGGCACCAGTGCCCCTGCCTGAGGAGCTGGAGGATGGGGAAGCCCCTTATAGTCACATGGGTGAAACTAATGAGTTGATGCTCTTCAAGCATTTAGAGATCAAAGCCTGAGATCTGAGGCCTTGGCAGGAATGTGGCACCTGCAGGCATGGGTGGGCCCAAGCCAAGAGGCCCCGATCACTCCGCCAGGCGCTGTGCACAATTGGGGCTGGGCCTGCCTGCCAACAGACAGGTGTGAGGGCTGGTGAGCAGGTCAGGTCCCCAAGCTGATGCTGCAGAAAAGGAAGGATGTGGAACCGTTGTAATTAAGTTAATACAGGAATTTGGGAGGGACACGGGGAAGTAAAAAACAAGGAGGAAGAAAACAAAACAACAATCACTCAATCTCACCCGACCAAATTAGCCTATGTTAGAATTTTAGCTTATTTGGTCCCAGTCTTTTTCCTATGTATAACACTTTTAAAATTTATGAAACTAGTGTCCCTTTTGTAGAACAAAAAGGACATTGTGATTAAAGCAAAAATACTTCTCGATTTCTACTCAGAAACCCACTGCCATTTTTGCCTCCAAATAGGCAAACACTCTAAAGAGGTGTTTTGAGAATTTTTGAGAATTGTCCAAGTCGATATACATGAAATTTACTCCTGTATTGCCTGTAGAATACTCCAGCACATACATGAACCACATTTGTGGGTGGTCCTGTAATACCAATAGCTGATACTTAATAGCCTTCTTTTCTACAAGAGGCTGTTCTAAGTTTTCTCTGTACATTAACTCCTTGAATTCTTACAAGGACCTGGGAGGACAGAGGGATTAGTCAAATAAATTTCTCATCATCACACAGCTGGTAAGTAGGACAGAGTAGGACTGGGGACCCAAGTCTGGGGCCTCTTACCCACTGCACCACCCAGCCTGCACTGGGCTTGTGTCCCAGTTTTTGATAATGCAAGCAAGGTGTCAATACTGTATCAGTTAGCGATTTTTTTTTTTTTTTTTGGAGACAGAGTCTCTCTGTTGCTGGGGCCAGAGTGCCGTATCAGTTAGCTATTGCTGGGTAACAACAAACGATCCCAAAATGTAGTGTCTTAAAATAATAACTAATGGTTTATTTCTCAAGGTTCTGTGGGTTGATGAGGTGGTTCTTCTCTTCTTACCTGGACTTACTTAGTGGCTGCAGTCTGCTGGCGGCCTGGCTGGATGGTAGTGAGCACCGAAGCTACAAAGTCTCCTACAGCCTCGGCTCAGAACTGGACGATAATCATCTCTGTTGAATTCTATTGATGAGAGCAAGTCACAAGACCAGCTCAGGTCCAAAGGCTGGGGAAATAGACTTCACCTCTTGATGGGAGGGGCTGCAAAGAATTTGTGGCCATTTTTAATCAATTCAAGTAACCATCCTTATATGGTTTATACTCCTGGCTTGTAGAGGCAGGGGTGTCTCTAGAGTGTGTACCAAGAAGAATTACTGGAACCGGACTTTTCAACTTCAGTTTTTAAATTACAAAAAGGTTTTGTATTGAGCTATAACTCATATGCCATAAAATTCACCATTTTAAAATGGTGAATTCAAGAGTTTATAGGTTGTGCAACCATCACTATTATCTAACCTCAGAACATTTTTACTAACCCACAAAGAAATATCATACCCATTAGCACTGAGTCCCCACTCCCCCCACCTCAGCCCCTGGCAACCACCTATGGATTTGTCTATTCTTCACATTTCATACAAATGGAATCCCACAATATATGGTCTTTTGTGTCTGGCTTCTTAAACTTAGCACGATGTTTTCAAGGTTCATCTACATTGTAGCACATATCAGTACTTCATTCCCATTTGTGGCTGAGTAATATTCCATTGTATGTATATATCACATTTTGCTTATACATTCATCAGTTGATGGACATTAGGGTTGCCTCTGCTTTTTGGCTATTATGAAAAATGCTGCTATGAACATTCATGTACAAGTTTTTGTACAAACACGTTTTCAATTCTCTTGGGTATATGCCGTGGAGCATGGCTGGGGCATAATGGTAACTCCATCTTCGACTGTTTGAGAAGCTGACAAATTGTTTTCCAAAGTGCTGCTCCATTTTACATTGCCCCCTACCAGCAATGTATTAATAGAAGGTTCCAATTTCTCCACGTCCTTGTCAACATTTATTATTATCTATTTTTGCAATTATAGCCATCTGACTTTGTATGAAATGGTATTTCCCAAGTAGAGATATAAGTGGTTTTGACTTGCATTTCCCTAATGACTAATGATATTGAGCATTTTTTCATGTACTTGATGGTCATTTACATACCTTCTTTCCAGGAATTCAAATCTTTTGTCCATGTTTAAAATGGGTTATTTGTTTTTTTATCATTGAGTTGTAAGAGTTCTTTATATATTCTGGATACTAGACCCTTATCAGATATATGATGTACAACTATTTCCTCCTACTTTGGGGGTTGTCTTTTCATTTTCTCAATAGTGTCCTTTAAAGCACAAAAGTTTTTTTTTTTTTTATTTTGATGAAGTCTAATTTATCTTTTGTTTTGTGACTGCTCATGTTTTTGATGTCATATCCAAGAAACCACTGCCTAATCCAAGGTCATGAAGATTTATACCTATATTTTCTTCTAAGAGTTTTATCTTTTACATTTAAGTCTTTGATCTATCTTGGATTCATTTTTATATATAGTATGAGGTAAGGTCCAGCTTCGTTGTTTTGCTGTGGATGTCCAGTTGTCCCAGCATCATTTGAAAAGACTATTCTTTTTTTTTAGACAGAGTCTAAACTGTGCCTCACTCTGTCACCCTGGCTAGAGTGCCGTGGCATCATTATAGCTCACAGCAACCTCAAACTCCTGGGTTCAAGCAATCCTCCTGCCTCACCCTCTCGAGTAGCTGGGACTACAGGTATGGGTCAGCATGCCTGGCTAATTTTTCTATTTTTAGTAGAGACGGGGTCTTATTCTTGCTCAGGCTGATCTCGAACCCCTGAGCTCAAGCAATCTTCCCGGCTCGGCCTCCCAGAGTGCTAGGATTACAGGTATGAGCCACTGCACCTGGCTGAAAAGACTGTTCTTTCCTCATTGGCACCCTTGTAGAGAATCAGTTGGCTACAATATTAAATAATAAGAATGATAGCCAGCATCCTTGCCTTGTTCCTGGTTGGGGAATAGTTCTATTGTTTTACCATTAAGTATGCTGTTTGATATGGGTCAAAGAAATATATGTGTGTAATATTATAATATGTAAAATATGTAATATTTTAACCAGGAACAGGAATTTTCATTTAATTTTGGTTCACTAATGTTTAATCATAAATGAGTATTGAATTTTATCAGCTACTAACTTTTTCCTGCAGGTATTGAGATGGTCACATTTTTCTCCTTTAACCAGATAACGTGGTGCATTACATGAATAGATTTTCTGGTGTCGAAATGCCCTTGCATTCCTGGAATAACCAATTGCAATTATTTTCTACTGTGAGTTCCTTTTCCACCTCCCCGTCTCAGTTCATGCCTTGGAGGGGCAATGTCATTTCCTGTCTTGGCCCCTTGTCAAAAACTCCAGTTTCTTAGTTGGAATGTTCTAGAGTTGCCAGAAGCTTGGATTTGCTCATTAGTGATGTGGTGGGAGTGGCCAAGAGGCTCCAGGGGAGACCCTGCTGCTTGAGGCTGTGTGAGTATTTGCTGCAGAGGGACCAGGTGACAGCCAGATTGCTGGGGAAGTAACAGTCTTCCAAAGTTACCTACTTTTGCTTTTTAGCAACAGATTCAAATTCTCTGTCCTTGTCTGTAAAGTTTATTCCATCTCATAGACTTTTTTTCTTGCAAAAAGTGTAACTATCATTTTGTGTTCTGAGCACTTCCTATGTACCAGACATTGTGCTTGTGGTTTATTTATATGCTTTATTATTAATGCCAGCTACTATTTACTGATCTCTTCCCCACTTCTAGGCACTGTGCTAATTTTTCTACAAGGAGTATTTCATTAAATCCCCTTAATCACCCTATGGGGTAGGTATTAATACCTCTATTCTACACACGAGGAAACTGAGGCTGAGAGAGGCGGATTTGCCAGTGCCCCTGAGACAGACCCCAGGTTCAGAGTCAGATTTGTCTCATTGCAGAGCATGCGCTCTTAACCACTGCTGTACCTGATCTGGGTAATTAGCTTTGTCTGCACAAGCGTGGCATTTATAAAATGGCCCGTAAACTCCCATGATCAGCATTAAGTACCGGCGGCTCCGTGTGACCGGTGCGTGACTGAGCATTGCCAAGCGTGATTGGCTGGAGTCATCTGTGGTCTGACTGGTCTCAGTGTTGGCTGTGACATATGCTCACATGAGGTGTCTGCAGTAACGGCGCCCTTAGGGAAATTGTTATGTATGGCTGTTTTTTAAAGCTTTTTTCTTTAAAAAAAAAAAAAAACAGCTTTATTTGAGATGTAATTCATCTGCCACACAATCCCCCAGTTTAAAGTGTACAATTAAATGGCTTTTGTGTATGCACAACTTGTACAACCATCACCATAATCCATTTTAGAATATTTTCATCACCCTAAAAAGCAGCTCTGTACCCATCAGTAGTCACTCCTCATTTCCTCTCAAACTCCCTGGCACCAGGCAAACACCAATCTGTTTTCTGTCTCTATAGATTTGCCTATTCTGGACATTTTACATAAATGGAATCCTACAATAGTCTTTTATGACTGGCTTCTTTCACTTTAATGTTTTCAAGGCTTATCCACAACATAGCATGTATCAGTATTCATTTCTTTTTAATGCTGAGTGTTTTAATTCATTCTGTGTTGCTATAAAAGAGTACCTGAGACTGGGTAATTTATAAAGAAAGATTTAGTTAGCTCACAATTCTGCATGGCCCTGGCTTCTGGGGAGGGTTTTGTGCTGCCTTCCAACATGGCGGAGAAAGTCAAAGGGGAAGTGGACACGTGAGAAGAGCGGAAAACCTGAGGGGTGTCCTGGCTTTATAACAACACACTCTTGAGGGAACTAATCCAGTCCTGTAAGAACTAACCCAGTCTCGTGAGAGCAAGAACTCACTCACTACCGGGAGAACAGCACCAAGCCATTCATGGGGTACCTGCCCCATGACCCAAACACCTCCTGCCAAGACCCACCTCCCAACACCACCACACCGGGGATCACATTTCAACTCAAGTTTTGGTGGGGACCAACAGACCATATTCCAATGTCCGTCTGGAGCTGTTGAGTAGACATTTGGATAAATGAATTTGGAATAAAGGAGGGAGGTCCAGGATAGAGATATAAATTTGGGAATAATGCTAGAGTAATTAAATCCACGAAACTGCAGGAGCTAACCAAGGGAGGGACTGTAGATAAAGAAAATATTTAACAAGGCAAAATATCATGGGGAGTACAAAAAAATGTTTAAGGACTGAGCCCTGATGCCTTTCACCTTTAAGAGGTTGGGCAGATAAGAAGAAACCAACACAGGGGAAAGGTAGAAGTGGAGGAGCGAGTGCCACCCTGGAATTAAGGAAAGTTTTGCAAGAAGCAGGGAGCAGGATCAACTGAGTCAAATTTTGCCGCTGATAGGTTGAGCAAGACTGATAAATGACCACTGGATTTCCTAAAGTGGACATCATCGGTGAGCTTTATGTGACAGTTTGGTGGGCTTATGGGGCAAAAGCCTGATTGCAGTTGGTGCGAGAACCAACTCGAGGAGAGGAATTGGAGACACAAGCTCAGACAAGGTTTTAAGGAGTTTTTCTGGAAAGAGAAATGTGAGGTTAAGAGCAAGAGGGCAATGTGAGGTCAAGATAGGAATTTGTCCCCAGCATTTTATTATGAAAGTTTGCAAACATACCACGAAGTTGAAAGAATTTTACGGGGAGCACATACAGACCCACCACCTGGATTCTATGTTTAACATTTTACTCTACTTGCTTTATCATGCCTATGTCCAACTGTCCATCCCTGTGATAGGTTTTTGTTGTTTTGTTTTAAATTTCTATTTTTTTTTTGCATTTTTTCACCTTAACTTTATAAAAGTGGCAAAGTTTTTGTTTTTTTTAATATTGGTAAATTACTGGATGACTGGAGGTTGATGGGTGGAGGAGGTTGAGGATGCAAGAGAAAGGGGAGGGATTACTGAAGCAACGGGCTGAGTAGGAAAGTGCTCAGTGAGGGGTGGGAGCACAGGGCTGGGTGCAGCGGCTCATTCCCATAATCCCAGCATTTAGGGAGGCTGAGGCAGGAGGACCACTTGAGCTCAGGAGTTTGAGGTTGCAGTGAGCTGTGATTGCACCACTGCACTCCAGCCTGGGCAACAGGGAAAGTCCCTGTCTGTAAAAAAAAAAAAAAAATGGAGCACAGGCTGAGCAGTGGTGGTAACAGGAAGGAAGGTTGGGCACTGGGACGCAGATGCAGGGAGGTAGGTGCCTGCAGGCGTGGGAGCTTGTGGAAGTTCTCTTCTGATGAAATCAGCTGACAGGGAGCACAGGGGAGGATGGATCCTACGTTAGAAGAAAAAAGAGAAGGTGTGGACAATCTTCTAGGAGTATAGGAGAGTGAATGGTCTAAGAGAGGTAGTAAGATTGCCAAGCAACCCCGGGGGTCCCTTTGAAGTTAATGGTCAGGCATTTAAAACAAGTCAATGTGGTCATGAGCGGTCCCCAGTCCTGTTCAGCTGCACGGGGCACAGACGCGGAGTTGAGAGCTGGATTTAACGATGGTTTTTTCTAGGGGAAGACAGCAAAGGGGCAAGGAAGTTGAGGTTGTATATAAAGGACTGACCACAATGATGGGCCATGGAATTTAAGGCACGCAAAGCGGGAAGTGAGGAAATGGTAAGTGCAAGACAATGGAAAAGTGGTAGGATCCAGGGGTTGCAGGTCCCAAAGGAGTGAAAGAATCGCTGGAGTTGGAATACTAGACAAGTGTGCTAGAGGAAGAGACAGTGATTATGGAGCAGATTGCTGGGACATTAGGATTATGGGGTGGCAACCACTGGAATGACAAGGTCAAGGCTGTAGCCATGGGAGTGGGTAGCTAAGGGGAGCCAGAGGACAAGTTCATTGTAGGAGACGAGATCAGGGACCAAAAGCTTTTTTTAAACAGCTGTTTTTGAGCTATACGAGGGCTGTCGGAAAGTATCCACCCGTTGTTAATAGGATTTTCCATATTACATGGCTGGATACCTTCCGGACAGCCCTCATACTTCACATACATCCACATGGAATCCACTCATCAAAAGTGTAAAATTCCATAGCTTTTAGTATATTCATAGAGTTGTGCATACATTACCACAATCAATTTAAAAACATTGTCACCATCACCCAAAAAACCCAAAACCCCACAACCCTCTGTCATCAGTCCTAATCTCCACATGGTCCCCAGCCCTGGGTGAGCACTATTCTACTCTCTGTCTCTATGGATTTGCCTGTTCTGGGTGTTTCCTATTGATGGGATCATATAGCATTTGGTCCTCTGGGACTGGTATCTTTCTCTTATTACTGTTTTCAAGGGTTATTCTCTGCTGATGTTGGAATGACTACAAATGTTTGATTCTTGCTGTTGGAGAGAAGAACAGTGCGGCCAAAGGTAAAGGCACCAAGGGACGACGGGACAGACTCAGGTTCTGTAGGTGTTGCCGTAAGGAGGGAAGTGGGTGGCCCAGTCTGATGACAGGGGAGCTGAAGCCAGCTGACGTAAAGCGGGGTTTACTCCAGGGCACCCAATGACAGAAGATGACAAGGTGGCTCCCAGCAACTGGAGTCAGAGAGTCAGGAACCGAGGTTGTGCTCTCTGGGCCCCAGGGGCTCTCACTTCTGCCCCCACCAGCCCTTGCCTGTCTCTCCTGCAGCCAGTGTCCTCTTCCTCACCTGTCCCCAAGGCCATCACAGCTCCAATACCAGGCAACTTGCCCTTCAACTTTCATCTGACTTCATCTCTGTTACAAATTTCCAGGACAATGAGCCTGATTGCACCAGCCTAGCCTACGAATTGGTGTCCCCTGAGTCTGTCTGTTGTCCAAGCTCAGTTCAGTTAGCCATGGCCTGGGCAGTGTGGTCAAGTGGCTCAGTGTGGCAGCCAATGCAGCGGCTGAGACTCTCAGAGCTGGATGTGGCTAGAGGGACATGGAGTAGCCTCACTGGCTGCTGGGGTGTGCAAACACCAGCAAAACAAGGAGGAGGCAGGGCGACTATGCTCGGATGTCCCCCAGGGGTGCTGAGGAGGAATGACGTGCTCCATGCATCCCCAGCCATCATGGCCTGGGGCAGTTTCTGGCTCTTCAGCCCTCCCAGTCTATCCTGGTCATAAACCCTCACGGTTGCTCAGGGTCAGCTGGGCAGACAGGGTTCTGCCTTTGGGCCTGAGCAATCAGTCTGATACGCTCTCTTCCCACTGACCAGTGCTGGGGGATTTGCTGGGACCTTTTCTCTTTTCACAGATGCTTCAGGAGAGAGAACTTTTGTCACAAGAGATCGGTGTGACCCATACCCTGCTGAAGCCCCTTAATTGATTCTCGTGGGGGAGACCAGAGAGAAAGAGGAAAATGAGAGCAAGGGAAAAGACTCTCCAAGATCCTCTGAATTGTGGGGGAAATGAGGGTAATTTTATTTTATTTTATATATAGAAAGTATTATGATTTTTTTTTTTTTTTTTTTTTTTTGTTGTTGAGACAGAGTCTCACTTTGTTGTCCAGGCTAGAGTGAGTGCCGTGGCATCAGCTTAGCTCACAGCAACCTCAAACTCCTGGGCTTAAGCGATCCTACTGCCTCAGCCTCCCGAGTAGCTGGGACTACAGGCATGCGCCACTATGCCCGGCTAATTTTTTCTGTATAGATTTTTAGTTGTCCATATAATGTCTTTCTATTTTTAGTAGAGACGGGGTCTCGCTCTTGCTCAGGCTGGTCTCGAACTCCTGACCTCGAGCGATCCACCCGCCTCGGCCTCCCAGAGTGCTAGGATTACAGGCGTGAGCCACCGCGCCCGGCCGAAAGTATTATGATTAAAAACCACATGGTAAAAACCATCAAAACGTTCAAACAGGTTCATGGTGAAAAAAGCAAGTCTCCTTAGTTTCCTTCCCCTGGGGCAACCAATGTCACCAGTTCCTTCTGTGTCCTTCCAGAGACATTTCAAAGACAGCTTCCAAAGAAGGAATCTTCTGCAACTTACATTTTTTACCTAATATATCCTAGAGATTGTTCTCTGAGCAAGCTTTCTTATTCTTTTTCCGCCAATTTTAACTGCTGCATAGTATTCCACTGAAATGATGTTCATAATTTACTTAGCTGATCCTCTATTGGTGAATATTTGACTTGTTTCCAGTCTTTTATGACTACAAACAATAGTGCAGTGAATATCCTCGTGCACACATTATTTCACACATGTCAGAATTTATCTGTAAGATACATTCCTAGAAGTAAAGTACTGGCTAAAAAAGGTATGTGCATTTTCAACTTTTATGAATTTATCTAAACTATGCTGTATATTAATCAGAGTTCCATGAAAGCAACAGAAACCACCCTAGGTATTTCAAGCAGAAGCAGATTTAATAGAGAGAATTAGGTGCTCACAAACTGCTGAAAGGGCTGGAAGAGAGAGCTTTAGCCTGGACTTCCAAGGAGGCCCCCAGATCAATACATAACTAACTCTCCAGGGAAGCCACTCCTCTGAGGTCACCACTGGGCCTGCGGCCAGAAGTTGGGATCAAAATTTCACTGTTTCATGCAGGATGTGGTTGGGAAAAAAAGAAAGACAGACAGACAGAAATGTCACTGTTGACACATCTGCCTCTTGACACCCAGGAAGCCAGAGAGAATGGACTCTGAATGTGCTGCAGAAAGATCCCAGGTGTCCACAATCTTACTTGCCAGCATGAACAGCCAAAAGAGCAGGGAAAATGGACATTATCTTTCTGTCACCTACCATATCTCTCATTAATTCATCTAATTGGTAAGACTCAATTAGTGTCTGAAACCCTAGCTGCAAGGGAGTCTGGGAAGTGTAGGGTTTAGCTTTCCAATGTCTTTGCTTAGAAGAGGGTGGGAGAAGTCAGACTAAGAGAGCCAGTCCACAGCATTCACTACACCCGCCAGAAAAGTGGTATCACATTACACTCCCACCAACATACGATCTTGTCAGCTTTTTGAGCTTTGCCAATCCAATATACGAAAAACAGTACCTTATTGTCCTAATTGGCATTTCTCCTATGAGAGGTTAAGCATCTTGTCTTACAGGTCATCAAAACGTACATCTTCATGAATAGAAGAATACAATGTGTGTGCGCCCCCTGGAGTTGTACAGCATGGTGACCCTGCAAGGGAAGTAAATGCCATTTGAATTTTTTCTGTGAATTCTTTATGTCCTTTGCCCACAGATGATCTTTTCTTTTTTCATGATATATTTTACTGGAAACATACACAGGGCCTAACTAATTTTCCTTTGGGTCACCTCCCCCCAGGGTATGGTCCCGGTGAAGGGGGGGAGGGGCAGCCTCTTCTTGAAATGTCACAAGCATGTCAAGTTCTGGAGCTCTAGAACTTTGAAATTAAATTGCATTCAAAGTGCTTCCCCAATGCCAGTTTACACAAAATTCTAGTTTGCCTCCTGCCTACTGCAGATTTAATTATGAACCAGGCTGGGTGGAGGGCTGAGGACCCAGTGTGCCCGGTGAGCTGGGCGGCCATTCCTGCCTGCTGGGCTTGCGTTCCTGTGGTTTATAATGTCTTCTGGGGTGAATAATAACCTCGAGTTCATGCCAGGCCTTTTGGTCTTTGTTGATGACCTGTAGGGACTGGAAGGCTCAGATCTCAAATTCAAGAACAGGCCTTTTAAGGCTGGTCAATCAATCAGGTTGCATAGTCAGAGCCGCAGAAAGTACAAGATGCTGATGCAGAAAGACCCAAGTACTCAGAGGAACACACCACTCGCCAGGCAGTATGGGGTTGAATATTTTTTTTCCTCTTGAAATTGTCCAGTTGCTGGTAGGTTTCAGGTGCTCGGCGGCAGGGCCAGCCAGCAAGGGGTGCAATTATGGACTTCCCCATAAGCTCCAATCTGATGAACCAAATTCCATCATTAGGTATTCACTCCTTTGGCTCAAACGTTCCCCTAGTAACCCAGCACTCCCTTCTGACTTGCCAATTATTTTCTGCTTGGTCAGGCTCAAAGTGTCCTAGTCATTTTTCATCCTTTCTCCTCCTCTCCTCCCCCATCCAATTAATCATGAAACCTCTTGATTATTCCTTCAGAGTGTCTCTGGGGAAGGCACGCTGGAGTGATAAGAGCCCTGGCTGTGAGACCCCGAGGAAGTGATTCAAACTCTCTCTGAACTTCAGTTTCTCCATCTGTAAAGTAGAGCTAATAGACTTGTCAGATGAGGAAGTGGAATCAAACTGGATTCAAATGCCAGCTCCACCAACTACTGGCGAGGCCTTTGGGTGAGTTACTCCATCTCCCAAACTTCGGTTTCTTGCCGGTTGATGTGGGGATGGAAGGAGGTCACGCACAGAAGGCGCTGAGCGCTGCCAGGCATGTACAGCGAATATTCGACAACTGGAGACCCCACCATCCTTACAGGACGTGGCCCTTCCTAGGCTTTGCCGAATCCTGCCTCTGCTTCCCAGGTGGAGAGAAGAAGGAAAACAGGCCAGGCAGGGGTGTGATTTCAGTTGGGGAGCCATGAAATGGCAATTACAGAGTACGAGCTTAATTACAGTTCTTTGGGAAGAGAAGCGAGGAATGCAATCTGGTGGGCAGGGAGGAGGGGGCTGGGCTGGGGGGCAGGGAATGGGAGGCGTGAGGGATGAGACAGAGGCCCAAGAGGGACAAGCTGAGCCGCTGGACAGGAGTGTCCTCTCATCCCCTACAGTAATGTCAACAACATTTTTATTTGATGTTTTGTTGCTGCTCTGATTATAAAAGTACTGTGTGTTCACTGTACGGAGCTTGAAAAATGCAGACTGTTTCACCCATAACCCCACCAACCAGATACGCTCGTGGCTGGTATTTACACGCCTGGGGGTGTGCCAACACTGTCACAGATGTTTTACACTGTAGTGTCTCCTGTAAAGACCCCATGAGTGGGCATTCCCATCCCCATTGCACAGGTGAGGTGAGGAAACAGGGTACAGAGAGAACGTAAGTAGCCTGTCCAGTGTGACACAGCTGATAAATAGTGGTGTCTGGATTCAAATCTCAGCTACCTGGTGCCAGAGGCCTTGCACACCGCCAATGGGTCGCAGCACCTCCTGGGCGCAGCTGACGGTATATTTTCCTCCGTATTTTTTTTCTTTCAGGAAAGTATACCATGATTTTATTAGTTTTTAAAAGGCTATTTAGAAAATTTGTACTTATCTTTCTCCAATTTCAGTTTTTAGTACTAATCCTAACAGAGTGAAACTTTGTGTATCATATCCCTTTCCTTCCCTTTTTTGGTAATTTGTAATTTTGGTATAATTTTTTTCTTTTTGGGACAGAGTCTTGCTCTGTTGCCCGGGCTAGAGTGCCATGGCGTCAGCCTAGCTCACAGCAACCTCAAACTCCTGGGCTCAAGCAATCCTCCTGCCTCAGCCTCCTGAGCAGCTGGGACTCCAGGCATGCGCCACCATGCCCGGCTAATTTTTTCTATATATATTTTTAGTGGTCCAGCTAATTTCTTTCTATTTTTAGTAGAGACAGGGTCTCGCTCTTTCTCAGGCTGGTTTTGAACTCCTGAGCTCAAGTGATCCTCCTGCCTCAGCCTCCCAGAGTGCTAGGATCACAGGCGTGAGCCACCGTGCCTGGCCTGTAATTTCAAACTGAATGAAAAGTTGCAAGAATAGTATAAGAAACTCCCAGAAACCTTTACCCGCATTAATCAGTTGTTCACCATTTACTTTAAAATTTTCTGTCTCATATATGTGTGTATTTTATACATATGTATATGTATTTTTCTGAACCATTTGAGATTAAATTGGTGACATCATGCTCTTTAACCCCTAACTATGCCAGTGTGTACTTCCTGAGAACAAAGACATTCCCATGTATAACCACAGTGCGTAAAGATCAAACTCAGGACATTTAACATTGCAACAATACCATTATCTAATCTATAGTCCTTAAATTAATCAATTAGCTGTGTGTGTGTGTGTGTGTGTGTGTGTGTGTGTAATTTTCCCAGTCCAGGATCTAATCCAGGATCCTGCATTGCATTTAATTGTCATATCCCATTAGCTGTTTTTAAACTGGAATAGTCAGCCTTTCTTTGTCTTTCTTGATTTCGACATTTTTTATGATAAAGTCTTGTTAGTTTGTAAATATCTCTCAAAGTATGGTTCCTTCCATACTTTTTGCTATGCAAATGTACACCTACATATTTTTAAAAATTAGGATTATATAGTACTAACATGTTTTTAAACTTCTCATTGAATTATAACACAAACACAGAAAAGTGAACAGACCCTAAATGACAACTCAGAGGTAATACTGGATACACGTATCACCAGCACTCAGGATAAGGGACAGAACATGATCTGCCCCTAGAAGCCTCCATGTGCCCCCTGCCAGTCACAAATGTCCCACCCCAGGGTAATCAATATCTTGGCTTTTAAAACTGAGGCTAGTTTTGCCTAATTTTATGATTTATATTAACGGACTTGCAGAGTGAGTAATACTATTCTTGAACCTGGCTTTTTCACTTGAGACATTGTGAACATTTTTCTGTGTCCTTGAAAGTTCTTTCCTAACATGATATTTACTGGCTTCAGAGTATGTCCAAAAAGTACAGCATAACTGATCTGGCCAGTGCCCTGTTGCTGGACATGTAGCTTGTTTCCCAGTTTTCCACACGATAGACCCCACTACAGTGAACATCCCCCGAAGTGAGAGGCAGCCCTGTGTAGTGGTTAAAGCCCAGGCCTCAGAGCTACTCTTCGTGCCCCTGAGTTTGGATCTGACACTTGCTAGTTCTGTGACCTCAGGCAAAGCTCCAAAAAGCTCAGTGCCTCCACTTCCCCATCTGTAAAATGGGGATGATGATAATGAAAATAGTAGTCTGCTCACCTCTTATTGTAAAGGTCTCAATGTAATACTTGGCACGAAGAAAATGCTCAATAAATGTTAACCACTCTTACCTGTCATTGAGAAAATTTTCCAGAAGTAAAAAAGAATGTATTCAATGGCCCTAAAAGGCAATTGATGATTTTTTTTTGTATGCTATTTGTTGATAAAGTCATGAGTATGACTTGTGTCATAGTATGATGAAGTGAGAAAGTCACACACTGGAGGGACAGAATCCCGGGTCCCAGCTTTGGCTTGGTCAAGGAGCTTCTGTGTGATCTTTAAAAAGCCCTTGATGTCTCTGAGCCCCTATTTTCTCATAGGAAGAACTGGGATAACTACTGGATACTGTGTAGTGTAAGCATATTAGTTTGGCTTTGGGGTCCCACAAAACTGTTTCAATTATACTCTGCCACTTACTCTCCTAAAGCCTTGGATAAATTGTTTGACATCACTGAGGCAAACCGGGGACAACCAAACCCACTCATAAGGCTGCTATGAGGACATGGGGCCCGAGAAACCTCTGCAGAGGGCCTAGCACATGTGTGTTCACTATTGCTGTTATTATTTATGTTGTCAGTCTTTGCCCTGAAATAAAGTATGAAGAAATTATAAGCTCTCAAGTGCCGTGTATTCTTATTGAAGAGAATCAGTTCTTAAATAGAGGGATCTTTGGCAAAGGGTGGCAAGTCAGGATGAAACAGCAAACAATAAAAGTTTAAGGGTTTGGCTGGGCGTGGTGGCTCCCGCCTGTAATCCCAGCACTTTGGGAGGCTGAGGTGGGAGGCTCACTTCAGGCCAGGAGTTCGAGACCAGCCTGGGCAACATAGCGAGACCTTGCCTCTACAAAAAATTTTAAAAATTAGCCAGGTATGGCAGGAGGATTGCCTGAGCTCGGGAGTTTGAGGCTGCAGTGAGCTATGATCATGCCACTGCACTTCACTCCGGGCGACAGAGTAAGACTCCATCTCAAAAAAAAAAAAAAGTTTAAGGGTTTGTGGGGAAGGGTATAAATAAGAAGCAAAATGACTTCAAGTAGGATCAGCCCTGTTTGTCTGATTACAGGACTCACCTGCAGCGTTTTTAAAAATACCGATTCTGATCAGCTGGTCTGAAAAGTGGGGCCCTGGAATATGTAATTTTGACAAATGCTCCAAGTAATTCTCATGATCAGGCAAGTTTGGGAAACAGGATTCTATGGAGGATGGAACATGCTATAACCCCGTGTGGAAATAATCATCACCATTTACTAAGCATCTACTATGTGTCAAGTACCAAGCTCAGCATGTTCCTAAATATGAATTTAATTGTTACAACAATCCTAAGAGACAGGGATTATAGTCCCAGTTTTACAGATGGTTAAATTAAGGCTCAGAGAGTTAAATGCCTTGCCTGAAGTCATGAATAACAAGCAATCCAGGTGTCTGGGATTTCAAGTCTTAGAAACTACCCTAAACTGACTGGTCAGAACACTCAGCCCCATCATGAATATGATCACAGGTGATGCATATGAAATTCACTGTGCTCATCACTTTATACTTTTCAGAGCACTTTTTAAAAATAGCATTATTGAGGTATAATTTACATACTATAAAATTCATCCATTTAAGTATGCAATTCAATTGTTTTTAATATATTCACAGAGTTGTATAATCATCACCACAATCAATTTTAAAACATTTCCATCGCCCCAAAAAGAAACCTTGTGTCCATTTACAGTCATTCTCCATTCCCTCCCCAGCCCTAGCAACCACTAATCTATTTTCTGTCTCTATGGATTTGCCTATTCTGGACATTTCATATAAATAGAATCATACAATATGTGGCCTTTGTGTCTGGCTTCCTTTGCTTAGTGGAATGGTTTTAGGTTAATCCACGTTATAGCATGTATCAGTACTTCATTACTTTTTATGGCTGGATAATATTCCATTGTACAGATATATACTTTTTTTTCTTATTTTTGAGACAGGGTCTTGCTCTGTCACCCAGGCTAGAATGCAGCAACGTTATCATAGCTCACAGCAACCTCAAACTCTTGGGCTCAAGCGATCCTCCCGCCTTGGCCTCCCAAAGTGTTGGGATTACAGGTGTGAGCCACGGTGCCCGGCCTCAGGACACTTTTATAAACATAAACTCACAACAATAGTCCTCACAGCAACCCCAGAGATAGGCATCATTACTCAGATCTCCCAGACCAGGGCAGAGAGGGGACACGACTTCTCAGGGGACACAAGCTATGAGGGCTGGGGCTCCTGCCCTGAGTCTGCACTGTTTCCTGCAGGAAGCCGGGCTTTCGGGCCCAGCAGCAGGCTTTAGGCCTTTGCGAGGTGATGGGGCGATGGGCAGAAAGGAGGAACTTGCAGGTCCGAGAGTCTTGGTGTGGACACTCCCAGTTTCAGAGGCCGAGACAACACAGCCACTTCTGTTTTTGTTTTATTGAGCAACAGGGGAGCCAGGTTCTGACTAATTAATGATGATCAAAGTGCTCTGACAAGATGGAGTGCTCTGCAAACCTTGGCCATGAATTATTTATGGACAGATCTTCCTAACTGGACAGGAAGAGGCTGCCCAGGAGTAGAAGCAAGCTAAGCTCTCATTTCCCCCTTGAGTCTGCAGGAGCCTGAGCAGTCCCTACAGGACTCAATTTCTCAGTCCAGAAAATGGGGCCCTATGTGACCTTTCATTTCTTTATGCTACCAGGCTGGGGCCCAACAGAGAGAGATTGGTGACCTGGGTCCTGTTGTCATCCAACCCAGAGGCAGTACATACTCAAGCTGCCCCCACTAGCTGGCAAACAAAAATTAATAACAATGCTTACACGTGGTGCAGGGGTCGGTAAGCCTTTTTTATAAAAGGCTAGATAGTAAATATTTTGGGCTTTGCAGGCCACACTGTGTCTGTCACACTACTCAGTTCTGCCACTGCAGTGCAAAAGCATTCACAGACAATACATAAACGGGTATGTAGCTGTCCACTGAAACTTTACTTATGGACACTGAAATTTGAATTCTATGTAATCTGCATGTGTTACAAAATATTCTTTTTTTCCCCCCAGAGCCACGCCCAAGAAGCCTTGAGCAAGTGGACTCCCAAAATATTGTTTTGATTTTTTTCCAGCCATTTAAAAACATAAAAACCATCTTTAGCTCCTGGAATGTATAAAAACAGGTGTTGCCTCAAAATTTTAAACATAATTACCATTTGACCCAGCAGTTCCACTCCTAAG
Source organism: Eulemur rufifrons (assembly GCF_041146395.1). NCBI lineage: Eukaryota > Metazoa > Chordata > Mammalia > Primates > Lemuridae > Eulemur > Eulemur rufifrons. The sequence goes on along the minus strand of NC_091005.1, from coordinate 12,078,756 downwards.
TATATAACTAGAAGAAATGAAAACGTATGTCTGCACAAAAATTCGTGCATGAACATTCATAGCAACACTAGGCATGATAGCCAAAAAGTGGCTCACATCTGTAATCCCAGCACTTTGGGAGGCTGAGGCGGGAGGATCAGGAGGCTTGAGGCCAGGAGTTTGAGACCTGCCTGAACAATACAGCAAGACCCCCATCTCTATAAAAAATAGAAAAATTAGTTGGGCATGGTAGTGCATGCCTGTAGTCCCAGCTACTTGGGAGACTGAGGGAGGAGGATTGCTTGAGCTCAGGAGTTTGAGGCTGCTGTGAGCTATGATGATGTCACTGCACTCTAGCCCTGGGGATAGAGCGAGACCCTGTCTCTCACACACCCACAAAAGAAAAGAAAACACATTATGGAATAATTACGCAGCTGTTCAAAACAATGAAATGTACCAGAGGTCAACACTGTGGGCCAAATTTTTATCTGTTGCCTGTTTTTGTACAATCTGGCTCATGATCTAAGAATAATTTTTACATTTTTAAATGGGGAAAAATCAAAAGAATATTTTGTGACACATGAAAATTATATGAAATTCACTGTAGTCCCAGCTACTCAGGAGGTTGAGGCAGGAGGATCGCTTGAGCCCAGGTGTTTGAAGTTACAGCAAGCTATGATGACACCCCTGCACTCTGGCCCTCCCTAGCGACAGGGTGAGACCCTGTCTTAAAAAAAAAAAAAAAAGAATAATCAACTTCTCTCCCCCTCCCTATTATCTCAATATATTACAGGAAAGAAAATCAAGAATGTAACCAGAAACCAGACCTGGCCCAAATCATTTTAAATATAATACCTGCTAAAACAAACATATATATAAAATACCTGTGTCTCAGGTTAATTTCCAGAGAGAATCATTTACAAGTCAATTTGTTCTCCCCCCATCTCCCACTATCTATTCATCCTCCCTAGTAATCATTTATTGCCCCTAAACAGAGCTCCCTATATTCCTCATCTCCCCCTCCCCACTAAAATGAAGGTATATATATTTCTGGACACCACTGGGATATTGGGTAATCACTCTGTGATTCTCTCTGTGCACATGCTAAATAAAATAAATCTCTTTCTCTTATTAATATGCCTTATTGTGAGTTGATCTTTCAGTGAAATTTCTGGGGCAAAGGAGAACTCTACCCTCACCCCCACAGAGGCCCTGCCCTCATGATCTCATCTAAACCTAATTACCTTCCAAAGTCCCCACTTCCAAACACCATCGCATTGAGGCTTAGCTCCTCAATATATGAATTTTGCAGGGACCCGGACATTCAGACAATGACAGAGGGGACTACTCAAAGATGTGACTATCAGGAGATCCACTGGGGCCATCTTGAAGGCTGGTGACCACAGTAAGAAACAGAATCTGGTCTATAGCAAGGTATCTGCTAATTAAAACATTTAAAGTCACATTCCCATGAAACAACACTACACATTTGACAAAGCTATATACAAACAGAGTGGGGGAGGAGGGTAATGAAGGGGGACATAGGGATAAAAAGAAAGAAAGGAATGAGTGAACTAAGGAAACCGGAGAAGAGCCTTGCATGAACCAATTATAAGGGTGGGCTGTGAACTGAGATGAGTAATTCAATTCTTTGTACCCAAGTGTCTCCCCTCCCCCAAACCACCCAACCAAGGTAGGGGGAGGGTTTCTTGTCCAAGGTTACAAGAACTGAGCCTCCCTAATCAAGTGCAGCTCTCTTTACCTAACACACCCTTATGAAATTCATGGTTGACCTGCAGGGTCTTCGGAGAGCTACTGTTCCTGGCTCAGTAAAAAAAGTTTTGCCTGCGGAAAGGGGGCGTGGAGACCAGCATAACCAGCCAGGGAGGAAAATGCTCAGTTATTACCCAAACAGTGCTGGCGGGTTGCTCACGCCTCCTGCCAGCCTTGTTCCTCTCCGGAGACAAAGGGCCTTCAGATGACAGAGCTCTGGGAATGCCCCCAGGTTCAGCCTGTTGGTGGGAGATCAAAACTCTTATTTCTTTAAAAATATATTCTCACTGGGGAACATTCTAAGCGAAGTATCTCAGGGATGGAAAAACAAACACCACATGTTCTCACTAATAAGTGGGAGCTAAGCGATGGGTGCACACGGTCTTAAAGTGGTTGTAAAGGACACTGGAAACTAAGAAGGGGGAGGGAAGGAGGGGCATGAAGGATAAAAATTTACCTGTCAGGTATGATGTACGCTATTCTGGTCATAGGCACACTAAAAGCCCTGACTTCAGCATCCTACAATTCACCCATGTAACAAGAACGTTTGTACCCCCTAATATTTTGAAATAAAAATTATATTAAAAAATATATCCTATGACTCTGGGCCTTGTTACGTCTTTTATGTATCTCCTCTAAGCCTCATAAGCTCTACCGGGTAATGCCCAGGGGCGTGAGTTGAATGGCTTGGCTTTACCTGTTTCACCTCCCTGTGAAGTGATTCATTCCTTCATTCGGCAAATAGTTATTGAGCACCTACTGGGTGCCAGTACTGGGGACATGGCAGTGAACCAAGTAGGCAAAGCCCCTGTCCTCATGCAGGGTGGAAGTAGTGAGAATGGACACGGGACAGTAAACAAACAATAAATAAGAAAGATAAACCAAAATGGGGTCAAGGGACAGAAAGTCACGTTACAAGGAGTGGTCAGGGAAGACCTGCATTGGAACTGAGACCTGAAGGGGGAGAAGTGGATAGCGATTTTGGGGAGGAAACAGCAGATATAAAGATCCTAAGGTGGGAATAAAATTAGTGTGTTAAAGATCAGGGAGGAAGGGAGGTCCCAGATCAGGCAGATCATCGTGCCTATTTGTCAAAAAAGTTTGGAATTTATTCTGAGTGTCACATGGAACTGACTTCACCATTATTAGCTATGTGATCTCAGGCAGGTTACTTCACTCCTCTGAGCCTCAGTCTACCTGCCTGTAAAGTGGGGTTAGTAATCATTCATTCCTTGTGGTAGGCAGGGTCTAAGTGGAGTGTCCTGGTATTCATACCCTGTGAATGTGGGCTGGACTTGGTGACTCAATTCTAACTAATACAATGTGGCAGAAGTGATGGTGCATTCATTTCCTACTGCTGCAGTTAACAAATGACCACAAACCTAGGGGCTTAAAACAACACAAATGTATTATTTTGCTGTTCTAGAGGCCAGATGTCTAAATAGGTCTTACTGAATTAAAATCAGGTGTCAGCAGGGCTGTGTTCCTATGGGGATTCTGGGGGAGAATTTCTTTCCTTACATTTTCCAGCTTCTAGAGGCCCATGGTCCCTTCTTCCATCTTCAAAGTGCCTCGTTCACCCTCTGCTCCCATCAGCACATCCCCCTTTTGTCACAGACTCTCTGGCTCCCTTGGTTGTCCCCTTTCCCTCATAAGGCTCCTCGTGATCACACTGGGCCAGGCACAGCCTTCCTCCTCTTAAACTCCTTAATCACATATGCAAGTGCCTTTTGCCATGTAAGGTATCATAGTCACAGCGTCTGGGGATTAGGACATGGACATCTTTGGGGAGACCATTGTTCTGTCTATGACAGATAAGTTTATTACTTTGTGATTAAGGAATAAAAAGATGTGGCATTTGTCTTGGGTGTTCTCTCTTTCTTTCTTTCTTTGTCTCTCCCTTTTTCATCACTTTGGGGGAAGCCAGCTGCTACGACGTGAGGTAGCCCTGGGGACAGACTCATGTGCCTGGGAACCAAAGCTTCCAGCCAACAACCACGTGCATGAACTTGGAAGTGGGCTCTACAGCCCCAGAAAGCCTTGAGACAGCTGTAGCTCCGGCCAGCAACTTGATTACAGCCTCGGGAGGAAATAGCCTGAGCCACCCAGCTAAAGAGCTCCCAGATTCATGATCTTCAGAAACTATGTGAGAGGCCGAGCGCGGTGGCTCATGCCTGTAATCCTGGCACTCTGGGAGGCCGAGGCGTGAGGATCGTTTGAGCTCAGGAGTTCAAGACCAGCCTGAGAAAGAGCGAGACCCCCGTCTCTACTAAAAAAAATTGAAAAAAATGAGCTGGACAACTAAAACTATATAGAAAAAATTAGCCAGGCATGGTAGCACATGCCTGTAGTCCCAGCTACTTAGGAGGCTGAGCAGAAGGATTGCTTGAGCCCAGGAGTTTGAGGTTGCTGCGAGCTAGGCTGACGCCACGGCACTCTAGCCCAAGCAACAGAGTGAGTCTCAAAAAAAAAAAAAAAAAAAAAAGAAACCATGGGAGAAAATAAATGTTTGTGATTTAAGCTGCTAAACTTCAGAGTAATTTGCAATGCAGTAATAGATAAAAAATACATTCATTCACCAAATATGTCTGAAGTGCCTATACCATGTGCTGAGTTTTGTTGAGGTGTTGGGAATACAGCAGTGAGTAAAGCAGAGGAAAATCTCTACTCTTACAGAGTTTACATGCTACCAGAGGAGACAGACAGCAATCATAATAAGTAAGTAAATTATATGATATGTCAGAAGGTGATAATTGCTATTGGGAAAAAGTAGAGCAGGGTAAGGGAGTTAGGCTAGTCAATGAAGGCTTTGCTGAAAAGCTGATATTGAGCAAAGACTTGAAGGTGAGGGAGAAAACCATCCTTTTCAGGGGAAAGAACATTCCAGGTGATGGAAATAGCAAGTGCAAAGGTCCTGTGGCAGGAAGGTACCCAGATTTTTTGAAAGGCAGCAGGGAGGCCAGTGTGATCATGGATTTGTTAGAGAATCTGGGCTATTTGTCCCATGTTCTGGACTTAGCTGGTTGCTTCTTGTGGTGTCAGATTCAGTTTTTTGAGGTGGGGGGGACTGGGAGTGGAAAAAGGGAAGACAGGAAATGGTTACAGATGACCCAGTGATAAAACTTAGTGTCACAAACCTACACAATAGGCCTCCTGCTATGATGTGATGGGAAATCAATAACATGGCCTATACAACATTATTACCCAAAGTGACTTGGCTGAATAGAATTATGAAGAATAAATAGGACAAATTCAGATTCTGAGAGCCTCTATAAGACAACTTGCCTGGACTCTTCAAAAATGTCATGAAAAAAAATGATGTGAACATTCATTGGATCCTAGATCACAAATAAAACCACAGCTATAGAGGATATAAATGGTAAACGTGAGTATGTAACTGTGTGTGAGATAACAGTATTACGTCAGTGTTGAGCTTCTTAGGTGCGATAAAGGCATTGTGGCTGTGTAGAAGGTCTTTGTTCTTAGGAGATACAGGTTGAAATATTCACGGGTGAAGTGTCAGGATGCCTGCAAGTAACTCTCAAACGGTTCAGCCAAGAAAATAAAAATAAAAATGAAATATGTGTGTGCTAATAATCTGGCAAAATGTATTGACAATCGGTGAGTCCAGGTGAAAGGTATAAGGGTGCTTGTTTTCCTTCAGAGTAGAGGAGGGGGGAAAAAAGGGTGTTTGTTGACTGCACAGTTTTAAAACGTTTCCTGTGGGTATGAAATTTTGCAGAATAAGAAGTTGTGTGAGGAAAAACAACGCTTTGCTCAGGGAGGTGCTGGGCTACTTCTGCACGTGGGGCGCCTGGGACTTACCTGAAGATGTGCCGGTCTCTATTTCGGACGCCGACCCGGATCTCCGCTATCCCCGGGTGCCCCACCTCTCTCCCTCTCGGGTGCAGGACCCGGGGATGTAGGCCGCTGCGAGCAGGTATCTCATCAGGAAAGGCGGAATTCCACCATCGTTTCAAGGACGGAAGGGAAAAAAGCTGAAGAAGCCGGGCAAGCTGGCCTGGCTCACGCTCGGCGCTGCCAGGCGGCTTCGGGGCTCTCCAGCCCCCGGGCGCCCTCTGTAGCGCGCCACTGCCGCCTGGTGGCCACCAGGCATGCACGCGGCGCCCAGCCTTGGGATGGGCGGGGCCCGGCAACCCTCGCTCCCGAGGGGACGCGTCTGGGGAGAGCTCTCCGCAGGCCAGCGCTCCACAATCCTATCCTGTTCAACTTGGGTCCGCACATTTTAAAAAGCACCTACTATGAGCTGGGCAAGGGGCTAAGTGTTTTATAGAAATTAACTCATTTAGTCCTCACAGCAGCCCTAACAGGTGGGGCTATGGTTGGCCCCATTTACAAACTGAGGCTCAGAGAGGCGAGGCAATGTGAGCAAAGATTGCACAGCTGTTAAGTGTCACACCTAATTCCAGATCCAATGCTGTGCCCACTACAGCCCACCTGTTTCTGTGATGATGATCACAATAGCAAAATAATAGCAAGAAACTCTATGGTGGGCCACACATTGTGCAACATATTAACTAATTGAATCCACAATAGCTCTACTGGGCAGGTTCTATTAATATGCCCATGTTTTAAATTTTTAGATACAGGGTCTTGCTCTGTGGCCCAGGCTGGACTGCAGTGGCCTCATCATAGCTCACTGCAACCTCCAACTCCCAGCCCAAGCAATCCTCCTGCCTCAGCCTCCCGAGTAGCTGGGACTACAGGTGCAGGCCAGCACACCTGGTTTAATATGCCCATTTTACATTCAAGGAAACTGAAGTACAGAGAGATTAAGGTCACTCAGAGAGCAAGGAGTATTGACTGGAAAAGCATTGAGCAACCTTGTGATTGTCTGATTGCTTCGCTCATAAATGTTTACTGAGCACCTACTGGGTTACCATTCTTCTGACATTTATCCACTGAAGGTAGCGTCTTTTCTCTAGTTTTTTGGTTAGCCTATTGCTTTTTAGCATTTTCTAGTCCTTTGGGTTGTGTGTGTGTGTGCGTGTACATGTGTGTCTGTGTTATATTTTTTGCTTTTATTTTTTCAAGAGACAGGGTCTGGTTCTGTCACCTGGGCTAGAGTGCAGTGGTATGATCATAGCTCACTGCAGCCTGCAGTCTCAAACTCCTGAACTCAAGCAATCCTCCTGCCTCAGCCTCCCGAAGTGCTAGTCCTTAGTTTTTCAGCTAGATGATGTCCCTAGATATGGTTGCCTTTGCATATATCCATTCTGCTTAGGTTCATACAACTTTTTTAATAAGTGCCTTGATATCTCTCTGCAGTTTTTTGTTTGTTTTGTTTTTTGAGGAAGAGTCTCACTCTGTTGCCAGGGCGAGAGTGCCGTGGTGTCAGCCTAGCTCACAGCAACCTCAAACTCCTGGGCTTAAGCAATCCTTCTGCCTCAGCCTCCTGAGTAGCTGGGACTACAGGCATGCACCACCATGCCCGGCTAATTTTTTCTATATATTTTTAATTGTCCGGTTAATTTCTTTCTATTTTTTAGTAGAGATGGGGTCTCACTCTTGCTCAGGCTGGTCTCGAACTCCTGACCTCGAGTGATCCTCCCGCCTTAGCCTCCCAGAGTGCTAGGATTACAGGCGTGAGCCACCGGCCCAGCTGAACATTTTAAATATTACGAAGTAGCAACTCTGGAAATCAATCAAACAACCCCTCCCCTTCCTAGGGTTGTTTGTTGTTGCTGTCTATTTAGTGACTTTCCCGAACTAATTCTGTAAAGTCTGTATTCTTTGCTATTTGGCCACTGAAATCTCTACTCAGCTAGTAGTCAGCTATAATGATTGGACAGAGATTTCCTTAAATGCCTAGAACCACCACACCTCCCAGTCTTTGCCAAAGGCAAGGGGCTCTTGTGTACATTGTGGCACACTTTCAACACTAAGCCAGGCAGTTTACTACTCTGCCTTAGGCTTCACTGCCTGCTTGCGTAGAGCCTCAAGGTCAGCCATAAGCTACAGCTTAGTGCCTTTCTGGGTCTTTCCTAAGCACCTGCACAGCCCTGTGCATGTGCAATTAGAGAAGGAACATGCCACACAGCCCTGGGCATGTGCATAACCTTCTAGATTCCCAGGGATATGTTGGAGCTTTTCAAAGCTCCCTATGGCTATCTCATTAAAAGCTTTTCCTTTTAAGCTTTTTGGTTAGCCTATTGTTTGCACTGTTACTTATGGCCTCAGGTAGCCATGATGTTAGACAAATTGCCCTGATAATTTTCAACAGACACTCCTGGGGAAAAGGCTATTAACACTGGGCAAGCCCCAGGTCAAGTCACATAAAGACAAGTCTTGTGGGTATAGTCTTACAGGAAACCACCATACAGGTCAAATAATGACAACTCCCCGGAAATGAGACTTTGAAGAAGCTCCAACCCTGCTCTGCCCCTTCCAGTGGTGGCCAGGCTGTTGGTTTTCAAGGGTATTGAGGAGCAGGGGTGAAGGAAATGGGAATAGGGCATGTTAAAATGCCACAAAATTCACTATTCTTACTGAAATGCAGCTGTTTTTCTTGAACAAATGCTCTCCAGATTGCTGCAAGACTTTAATCTCCAGAATCTGAAAAAGCTAATGCTGACAGTTTTTGCCAGCCTTTTCATGTCTTTTATGGAGCAGAGAACTTTTGGAGGTCCTTATTCTGCCATTCTTACTGACATCACTCATGTTTCTCTCTAAGTTTCTGTTTTCTTCTGGCTTATCTAAGCCAGGGCTTTTCTCCAGGTCAACATTTTCCTGAGGTTGTCTTCTGGGGTCCTAGTTCAAGTATGGGGTGATTATTAAGTCCACCAATGTCACAACTGGGTTTCATGGGTGTCTCTTTCCATCAGAAAAATGCTTTCAGGCAAAAGCAGTTTTGAGATCTGGGATTAGGAATTGTTTCTTGCTTCTCCTAAAGTTTGATCCCGAATTCTTCACTCTCCTTAGCTCTTTGACACTTTTAGGAATGATTTTTTTTCTTTCTTTTTTTCTACCAGTACACTAATTTTGGATGATTTTTTTTTTTTTTTAACATTTCAGCCAGCTTAAGTTGCTTTCTGTGGAAAATTTAGAGCTAATCACCTAGACCATCATTATTGGGAGTGTAACCCCTCACTCAAGGCTTCGTTATTCTCCCTCCAGCCTCTCTGCACAGGAGGGAGAGGGAAGGAGGCAGGAAAGGAGATGGTGTCTCTGTTCTTTATGGGGTGGTAACTTACGACTTCCTCAGGAAAAGCCACACTTTTTCAGAGTGACCTAGAGTTTCTCCGCTTACCTAGACAATTTCATATGGTCCAACTTAACCTTTGTCCAACAGGTCACCGCCATCCAGCAAAGCGCAGAGGAGGGAGGGGCCTGGCCCAGGGTGTCCGGCCATGGGGCACGAGTGGCTAGTGGCGGTGACGGGAGGACAGTGACCTGGCTCCGGGCGCAGAGAATTTGGCAGAGGTCGCGCAGCCAACCTCATGTTCACGGTGCCCAGCTCAGCATGGCCACACGCCCGCGCAGACCCAAATCGAGCGCGAGGAGGAAAACGTGCTGTCCGAAAGCGGAAGTGAGCCGCCGCTAAGGCTTTCGGGAAATGTAGTCTTCCGCAGTGACACGTGTCCTGGCGTGAGGGAGGCTGGTGTCTTCCCGCTCCTCCTCAACGCACCAGGGGGAACTGCACATCCCACCCACAGATGATAAAACCTCTGAGGACGCCTGTGGGCCTCCTTGGGACACCTCTTTAACAGGCACACCCGGAACTTTTATTATTAATTCTAAATTGGTGGTATAAACCTTTCTAACCTGTGTGATGTTACCATTAAAAGACCTTCCCACTCCTCCAAGTAGCACGAGTCAAATCCTGTGTCATGATCCCTTAATCTGAGTAAAAACAATTTTGTGCTTATTTTCGGTTATTATGCAGTGGTGTGTGTGTGTGTTTTGTTTGTTTGAGACGGGGTCTAGGCTGATGTCTAGATAGGGCTTGAGGCAGTGGTATCATCATAGCTCACTGCAACCTCCAACTCCCGGGCTTAAGCGATCTTGCTACCTCAGCCTCCCCAGTAGCTGGGACTACAGGCCTGCGCCACCACACCTGGCTAAATTTCGTATTTTTTGTACCGATGAGGTGTGAACTAAAATAAAATCTTAACTCCCACACCCTGCAGCCAACTGAATGGACTCCTTCTTGACCAAAGGGACTCCCCTGCCCCCCGCCCGGAAAAAAAAAAATACCAAAAACCCATGAAGAGAAAGGAGGTCAGACATGCCTAGTTAGGTCCTATACCTTGTGGAGTTATTTTTTGTAACAAAAAGATACAAAATCATTAACAAGCCTAAGGCCATACATGACAAAGGTTAAACCCACCTGTAACCTGTAATCCCCTGCTTAGAGATGTCCTGCCTTTTTGGGCCAAAGTATGCCTTCCATGTATTCACTTACGACTATGTGTAATTCCTGCCTTCCTAAACTTATCAAACCAAACTGTAACCCAACCATGTTGAGACTACTTCCTCAAGGCTTCTTTGGTATGGCTCTCCAGGCCATGGTCATACATATTGGACACAGAATAAACCTCTTTAAATTATTTTACAGAGTTTGGGTTCTTTAACATTGACACAGGTCTCGCTATGTTGCTCAGGCTGGTCTTGAATTCCTGGCCTCATGCAAACCTCCCACCTCAGCCTCCCAAAGTGCTGGGATTACAGGTGTGAGCCACTGTGCCCAGCCAGTCCAGCCATTTTCAAAACGCTAAACTCCTACCTTATCTCAGATCCCTGCTTGCCCACCCTTCTCCACCCCACTCCAGACCATGGGTTGGGAGAGAGGAGAGAAGAAGACAGGCTGTGTTGGATGTGAGGCAGGGCAGAGAGCTCTGGTGCCCTGTCTGTGTTAGTCCTGAAGCCCATGGCCTACTCCCTGAGTCCAGATCCTCCCCAGCCCCTGTGTTGACTCACAGCAGGGCAGCCTAGTCTCTCCTTTGGCCCCACTGCAGTCCTTGCCTCTAATCCCTCTCCAGGTGAGTTATCTCCTAGTTTGGCTGGGCAGCCACGGGGACGCAGCTCTGTGGCTCCTGCCCACCTGTCCTTATAGGAGCTCCAGGTTTTCTCCAGCATAGCCTGAACTTCCTGTCTGGTTAGCTCCCCCTTCATCCTCAGGGTCTCAGTTTGGAGGATCAATTATATGGTCACTCTGTCCAGGAGCCACTGAAATCCTGTCTCATGATCTCTGATGGCAAAGAAAACAGATGGGGTGGTCCTACCCTTTTCTTCCCAGGGCTTCCACTCTGCTGCCAGGGGCTACTCAACTAATACAACCACTACTTTTCTGTTCATAGCACAGTAAAATAGGTCCAAATTGCTTGGCTCCGTCATCCATTAAAATGTGTTTGTCAGGAAGTATGTTTGCCAAAATTAAAGGGGTTTCACTGAAATTTATTAGCAGAAATTAGTAATCTCCTTCCACCAACTCCTGCAAATAGTCACTCATATTCCCTATCTGTAGGAGGCCTTCTGCTTCCCTGTCCTCTCCTTCTTTTTACTTGGTCCCTCAGAAGGCATTTCTGGGGAGTGGCAATGCTTTGTTTGATTCTGACAGGCCAAGATCCTCCTTTCTTCCTTGGGCTTAGATCAGCTTCTCACCCTTGGGAGCATGAATATCCATTATTCCTTCACCTAGCTCCTTCAGATATGCTGGGTGTGCAAGTCATCTGGGCTCCATGCTCTGAGAGGACCTAAGCAGGTGGCTTTGTGGGACAAGGGACCAGATAAGAGCAAGGAGGAAGACTTTAACTGTAAAAGAGTTTAAACATTCAGAGAGTTACACGAAGCAAATACCTATGCACCACCTTCTTTTAGCAAATGTTAATGGTTGGCCATATTTGCTTTTTTTTTTTTTTTTTAAAGAAATAAAATGTGACAGTTTAAGCCTTTTTTATTCCTTCCCATTCTGCTCCCCTCTACCTCCAGTGGAAACCACCACTCTGAAGCTGGTATTTTAATACTTTTCTACTTTTGCTTCATATGTGTCAATTTAAAAAGTAGATTATGGATTTTTAACAGTTATATCACACTATATGTATCCATCTGCAACTTTATTTTCAACCGTTATTAATATTTTAGCCTTACATGTGAATCCAGTTTAACTATTCATTAAATATGTAAGTATTTCTTGTGCTGGGGACACAGCACTGAACAAAAGATACAAAACTTGCTGCCCTCAATCATCAAGCTGTTCACTTGCTATTTGTGCACTTTTCTGTAAGCGTGTTCTGCTTCAATAAAATTTATCCTCTCCCCACCCCCCTTCAAATCCCTACTCTCATGGAGCTTTCATTTTAGAGAAGAACATCCAATAAACAGGCGAAATACGTAGGTCAGGTGGCAGTAGGTGTTGTGGATAAAAACAAAGCTGGGGAGGGAGCTGGGGCATGCCACTGAAGGGTCTGCTCTCTTGATAGGGGAGTCAAGGAAGTGCTCTTTGGTAAGAAAATAGTTGAGCAAAGATCTGCAGGGGAAGAGGGAAGAGCAAACGGAATGTAAAGGCTCAGAAGTGGAAGCTTGCTGGGTGTGTTGAAGGCGCTGCAGGGACGCTGTGGGAGCAGAGCCATTAAGGAAGTGCAGTGGTGACGCAGACAGATAATGTGACACGGCAGGGGGTGCCAATCCTATGTGAGGCTTTTCCTTTAGCTTTTATTGAGTAAAATGGAGAGGTATTAGAGGGCTTTGAGCAGAAGACTGACAGGCTCTTAGATTTCTACAGTCTCTCTCTGGCTGCTGAACTGTGAACACAGGGAAGCAAGGATGGAAGCTGGGAAATCAATTACAGGGCTATTGCAAAAATCTGGGCCAGAGATGGTGATGGTGATTTGAGCTAGGGTGGTAGCAGGAGAGGCAAAAAGAAATGACCATCCTCTTATATCCTGACGGTTAGCAGCCGGGACTTATTGAAGCTTGGTTGTGGGGTGTGAAGAAAGCAATCAAGAATGGTTCCTAGGTTTGGGGCCTGAGGAAAAGGAAGGATGAGGCTGCCTTTTATCAAACGGTAACACTGAGGAAAGAACATGATTATGATACGGCCAGGAGAGGGGAGATCATGAGTTCATCTTTAGACATATTACATTTGAAACATCTGTTAGACATCTAAGCGGAGATGCTGGGTACATAGTTGGTTATATGAGTGTAATAGAGGTAAAGATCGGAAACAGGGCAATGGAATGTTTTATAAGTTGTCTCTCTAAACCACACCCCCAACATTTTGGGAATTAAAACTTGCATTGCATCCTGAGGCCAGTGATCAAAGGGACAGAAAACTGTTCTTTGCTATTTGTTCTTTATTATCTTAAAACAGGATTGTCTGCACAAGGACAAGGACCTCAAGATGGTAGTCACCAGAGATGAGGTCATGATGGTCCAAGACCCAAGACCAGAAACACCAATTTTAGTTAAGCAGCAATAGCCTGAGGCTGGGACATGTGACACTGGTCCAGCAGGCCCAAGGCATACTGCAGAAAACCCCCCTTTTAAAAAGCCCTGTATTTCTGCTTAAAGGGAGGATGGCAGTCTTTGAGATGTTAGTCCACCGCCCCCATTTGTCAGCAAATTATTAACAATAAACTTCTTTTTCCTTTTCCTCAAACCACTCGTCCTCGTTCTTTGTTCTGATTCAGCCTTGGGGACAAGTACCGAACTTTTGGTAACATGAGTATGGAATCCTGGGCTGGAGATATAAAATGTGAAGTTGTCAACAAATAGATATTTAAAGCCATGAGACAGGACGAGAGTCCCAAGGGGATGATTATAGAAAAAGAACAGCGGTCCAAAGACTGAGCCCTAGGGGAATCCCCATGTCTAGAGTAAGGAAAGAACTTGTGAGAAGTCACTGTCAGTAAATAAGGAAATCTAGTTAAGTGTGACCTGGAAGCCAAGTGAAAAAAATTGGTCAAAGGTGAGGAAGTGATCAACTAATGTATCAACTAATGTTGAAAGATCAAGTAAAACGACTGAAAAAAAGATCACTAGATTTAGCCAAATGGAGTTGATCAGTGACCTTTGACACAAGCAGAAACAAAGACCTGACTGGAGTGGGTGCAAGAGGCATGGAGGAGGAGGCATTGGGGACAATGAGTATGTCACATCTCTATTGAGGAATCTTGCTATTAAGTGAAGCAAGAAATGGGAGTGATAGGTAGGTGGAAGGGAATGTAGAACACATTTGAGATGAGAAAAATTACACCTTATCATGCTGATGGGAAAGATCTAGCAGACAAGGCGGAAAAAAAGATGCTGGAAAAAGGACAACTGTAGGAACGATGCCCTAGTTTAAGGATGGGATCTAATACACCAGAGGGAGAGCTGGTGTTAGATAAGAAAACAAAGTGCCAACCATAGCAACAGGAAGGAAGAGTTCAAGGATGAGATGTACACAGGTGAGGAGTTATCTTCTGATTGCTTTTATTGTTCTCCCTTAACTATGAAATAAGGTCACCAGCTGAGTGAAGAGTGGCCAAGTGCTGGAGGTTAGAGAAGAGAGAAGGTATAAAAGCACCTTAGGAGAGTGGGGCAATGACTGGACTAGGGAAACAAGTGTGGGAGGTTAACAGACAGAAATTAAAGTGGGACTAATCATCGTGGTTCTGTTTTTCTTCAGCCACATTTAGCTGCATGGGAATTGAATAGGCAGAGCTAGATTTTGTTTGTTTTGGCAGATGCTTTGGCTCCTAAATTTAAATGCTGTATATTAAATTATAAGAATATGCCACAATTTATTAACTCATTCATTTACTAATGTTTCTGTTGTATCTTTATTCTTTCCAACACTGCTGCAATGAATATCCTTGTGTCTCTTTGTGCCTACATGGGAGAATTTCTCTTGCGGCATGAGGTGTGCTTAGCTTTGATTTTACCGGATATTGCCAAATTACTCCCCAAAATGATCATACCAATTTACCCTCTCACTAGTAGTACGTGAAAGTTCTCATTTCCCTCTTGCCAGATTTCTAAATTTTTGCCAGCCTAATTGGTCTGAAATAGTATCACATTGTTTTATTTTGCAATAATCTGACTTCAAGACCTTTCCATTTATGAGCCTGTTGTCTTTATCGATGAATCTCCACTTGATTGCTCACTTAAAAGACTATCTTACGTACCTACTACTTGGTATTGTGATAAGCAGGGGAACAAACAGACGTGGACTCTGCCTTCCTGGAACTCACAATCTAGTGTGGGGAAAAAATATCAAATAATCACAAATACAAATTGTGGTAACATGAAAGGCATTAGTAGTAATCTATGAAAATTTAAAAGGAGACCAATTTAGTTGAAGTGGGAGTCAGCAAAACCTTTTCGGAAGTGCCATTTGCATTTTAAAAGACGAGTAGGAATTAACCAGCTTAGTTACTATTTATAAAAGCCCATTGCAGCTATAAAGATCTGAGCATCAACACCATTAATAAGTGCAGAAGTATTTTCTTATCTTCCATAGATAGGATGCCCTGGCAGATATAATGGCTGTCCTGGGGCCCTTGTCCAGGCATCATGAAGCAGAAGTGGGACACTGGTTCTCTCCTGGCTCCTTTTTGCAATTTTGAGACTATCATTCCTGCACTGTCTGCACTATCGTACCAAGGTTATTCTTGTGTGAGTCCCACACCAGCTGGTTTTATCACCCTATATATGCTGGGACAGTAATCTCATTTTGGATATTTTATTTAATCTCATTCTGAGTATACTTTTTAAAATTCAATAGGAAAAAAAGGTGGGGTGCTTATTCAATGTCATTATTATAAACACCAACATCAAAAACAATTCAAATATTGTCTCAATAGTAGGAGACTTGTGTAGCAACATGAAAAACATTTATGATAAAATTTTTTTAAGTATAAGATTTTTGGCCGGGCGCGGTGGCTCACGCCTGTAATCCTAGCACTCTGGGAGGCCAAGGTGGGCGGATCGTTTGAGCTCAGGAGTTCGAGACCAGCCTGAGCAAGAGCGAGACCCCATCTCTACTAAAAATAGAAAGAAATTATATGGACAGCTAAAAATATATATAGAAAAAATTAGCCGGGCATGGTGGTGCATGCCTGTAGTCCCAGCTACTCGGGAGGCTGAGGCAGGAGGATCGCTTGAGCTCAGGAGTTTGAGGTTGCTGTGAGCTAGGCTGATGCCACGGCACTCACTCTAGCCTGGGCAACAGAGTGAGACTCTGTCTCAAAAAAAAAAAAAAAAAAAAAAGATTTTTATCTACAGAATAGGCAAATGTAAATAACTGATATATTAAGGTGTGAGAACTGTGGGTGAATTTAGCAGATTTAATTTACTGAAATAGTTGAGAAAAACATTCCAAGGCTCTTCATCATTTTGTCTCCACTCAGTCTCAACTTAAGCTGTCATCATGTCCCTTCGACCACTCATCCCCAAATGACATTGAGTTACATGCAGCATCTTGAACAAAACATGGTTCTGGAGACATTGGTGTTAGAGGTTAAGAGCTATCCCTTTGGGGACAGACAATTCCGGTTCAAAGCTTGAATCTGTGATGGGAAATATTAAATACTACCTTGGGTGAGTTAATGTATCTCTTGAGACCCCCCCCCCATTATAAAACAAGGATATAATACACGTATTAAGTTTCTTTAATGCAAGCAACAGAAAAAAAATTAGCTTGCACAAAAAGGAGGATTTGCTGGACTAATAGTGGGGAGCTCACTGAATCCTAAGGAGAGCTTCAGAAATTAAGCTAGGTCCTAGGACCGCAGGGAATAGAAAGGAGAACACCATCCTGTCCTATACAACAGACCTCCCATCTCTGGTAAGAAACTGGACTCTAAGAACCTCTAGGTGTTTACCTTTCCAGCATAGCAACCCCAATATAAAGTTCTCCTTCTAGCTCTACTTTGAAAAAATTCTGGCAAAGGACTCCAGTTGGCTGAACTAGGTCACAATCCTTTTCCTAGAATGATCACTGAGCCCTGGGGAGATCCTGACTTGTGTTTTTTCGGGCAGTGCACCAGGAATTGTTACAAGAGGAAGACAGTGGGAAAGCCGGGCAGAAAAAGACAAGAGCAACCACAACACCTCTAACTAGGGGTTGTAAGGACTGAATAAAATGAAACATTAACATAATGTCTTTTAAATAGTAAGCATTCAATAAATAGTACGTATTATTATTAACAACTCACCTGGCTATGATGAGTTTAGCGGTCAATCCTTCCTTCTTGATGTGCCATTCTTAAATCTTAGCCAAGTTCTAAAAATTGAAAAAGACAAACTGACTCCCACTCAACTCAGAAGGCTATTTATTGAAAGAATACAATGATGGTACAAGGATGCGTTTCCTGTAGCTCTGAAAGAGTATGTATAAGTGTGCGGTGCATGGCTGCTGGGACTAGGAAAGCCCTCTCTGCTCAATCAGCCACACACACATCCTGGGCTCCCTCCCTGTCAGTGAAGATGTGCTGAAATTCAGAGTAGTGGCTGGATCCAAGCCAGGCCCCAAACACACACGAGTGGTCTCCTTTAGGTCTTCGAGAACTAAGTTTTTATAAACCTCCATAACAATGGAGCAGAGCAGCACTCAACTGGTTACAATTCATGCCATTCCTGCAAGTAGGCCGCTATGGGAACCCCCCAAACAACCAGCAGCAAAATAAGATCCTGACATGCATCCCAGCCAATCAGTAGGGGAGGGTCTGAGTAGAATTACCCATTGTCAACTACACATCAGACAACACAAGCATGGTCTTGGCATTGTGTGAGAGCTAAGCATGGAGCATCATAAACAAAGTTTTTTTTTAAGTGGTTAACATCTCAGAAGGGCAGATCTGCTATGGAATAGCCCATCGTGCTTCACAGGTGATAGACTCATTGGTCTGCACATACATTTCAGCCCCCATGCACATTTTTCCCTGCAAAGGATGAAGAATGCTTGAGAGCTGCCTCATGCCATCCAGGATGAGAGAAGGGTGACGGATGCTGTTATCTGGCACAAAAAGAAGCCAGTAGGAAAGGTTCACCATCAATACTAGTGACATAATTTCACCCCATGATTCATAATTAGGGATGGAAAAATTTGCCTATCTTGAAGGGAGAGGCTCTTGTGTGGAAGGGGCCAGTGTCCACAATTGCTTCCAAATTTCTCTGCTCTGTGATGAACCAACAAACATTCTGGAAATTCCTTTAGGATAGGCCATTAGGGGATGGAGCAGGCCACTTAAGCTTAGCTCATGCTTTACTGATGCAAAGGCACCACAGAGCTAAAATAACTTGACCTTTTTTTTTAATGGTGAAATATTACCTTTGCACACACAATGAGCCAGTACATAGCATTTCTCTGAGTCAAAGACAAACTTTATGGCAATGGGTAATTGGACTTATACTTCTCTACAGTAAAATTAACTGGGAAAAATTCTCTTAGTTTTGTGTCATTTTCCCACTGATCTGATATAGGAAGTTTGGGGAAGTGCTTTTTCATGGGTATGCCACAAAAAGCACAATAAAAGGATTTATTAGTTCTATGAAACTGACATATGTTAGCTGGAAGAATAATTACAACTGGGAAAAGGAAAAATGTCACCAGTAGTTCAACTATCTACAGTTTGTTTTTTGGTTGTAAGCTTGCAAGAAGTTGCTACAATGACGCCACTACACTCTATCCAGGGCAACAGAGCAAGACTCTGTCTCAAAAAAAAAAAAATTCTTTTAAAGCCCTCTGAATTCCAAAATACCTTTTTAGTGGCAAGGCCATGGAGCCAAAGATCCAGGAAACCTGAATTCTCAACCCAGCTTTGCCATTTAGGTTGTATCACACTGTGCAAACCACTTCACATCTTTGGTTTTCAGTATCTTCATCTGTACAATGAAGTGGTTGAGCTAGTTGACCTAATTCTTTGAATGGTGAATTCCTGGAGGTGGAATTAGTTTCCATGGTGAAGTTAATGTAAGAGCTGCAGTTGAGTGCAGTTGTCAAACAATTTTAAAGTAAGAATCAGTTATTATAGCAGGAGTTTTATGATTTAAAAGGCTGTCAACAGTGGGAGTTACAAGTCAAGCTGTTGAAACTTGGTGATCTCCTGCATATATTTAGAAGCTTTATAAAGTCCAATATATAGGCATATCATTTCCAACTGGCTACATATGGGGTTTGTAGTTGTTTTACAACAGTCTGTAATTAGAACTGAGAATGTGGCTTTTATTTGTTAAACAAAATTCTGTTGACTGGCACAGTTTTCTCCACACACAACATAAAAACACACATGATTCATCATATTCTCAAGCTTCCTCTCTAGTAAGAATCCTCTGATACTGAATCAGAACAATATTTTAGCTAAAGTGTTCTGCACATTCAATTTCAGGGATTCTAAAGTTTATTTCGTGCATGAATCCTCTGGTGTTTAGTAAGAGCTGAGCTTCGGCTAAAGTTTTTCCCACATTCCTTACAAGAATAGGGTTTTTCTCCAGTATGAATTCTCTGATGATCATGCAGGTTGGTTTTCTTTCGGAAGGCTCGTCCACATTCATTACATTCATAGGGTTTCTCTCCGGTATGAGTTCTCTCATGCTGAATAAGAGATGAACTTTGACTGAAGGCTTTTCCACAGTCTATACATTCATAGGGTTTCTCTCCAGTGTGGGTTCTCTCATGCTGAGTAAGCGATGAGCGTCTACTGAAGGCTTCTCCACACTCATTACATTCATAGGGTTTTTCTCCAGTATGAATTCTGTGATGCTCTATGAAACTTGTACTCCTTTTGAAAGCTTTTCCACATACATTACATTGATACGGTTTCTCCCCAGGATGAGAAATAGGTTGTTGACTAAAGGCCTGCTCACAGTCATAGGGGTTCTCTCCAGAATGAATCCTCTGATGGTCAGTAAAGTCTGTAATGTGACTGAAGTCTTCCCCACAGTCATTACAGTGATAGGATTTGACTTCAGTTAGAGTGCTTTCATCTTGTGTAAGAGAGAAGCTATGCTTGAAATCCATGCTATAGTTATTGCTTTGGTAAGGTTTGCCCCTCTTATGAATCCTCATATGTTTATAAAGGGATGGGCTCTGACCAAAAGCCCTCCCACATATGCTACATTCAAAAGGTTTCTCGCCAGTATGAGTCCTCTCATGTTGGACTAGGGAAGAACAACGACTGAAGGCTTTCCCACATTCTTTACATTGGAAGGGCTTCTCTCCACTATGTGTGACCTCGTGTTGAGTGAGGGATGTGCCATGCCTAAAGGATCTCCCACATAGATTACATCGATAGGGCTTCTCTCCAGTGTGGATTCTCTGGTGTTGAACAAGGGAGGAGCTACGCTGGAAGGCTTTACCACAGAGACTACATTGATAGGGTTTCTCTCCCGTATGAGCATTCTCATGTTGACCAAGGGATGAGCTATGCCTGAAGGCCTTTCCACACACATTACATTCAAAGGGTTTCTCCCCAGTGTGAATTCTCTGATGCTCAGTAAGCTGTGTCTTCCAGAGGAAGGTTTTCCCACAGTCAGTACATTCATGGTGTTTCTTTCCAGGATAAATTCCCTGATCTGTACCATTGGGGAAAGCTCCCTCTCCTTTGTGAGTTTTCTCATGTTTAGTAAGTGATGATCTATGAATAAAGGCTTTTCTACATTTATTACATTTAAAAGGTTTCTTTTTTGTAAGGATATTGCTCTGATTAAGTAAGTCTGAATTATGTCCCAAATTGCTTTCAAGTGTCTCACATTCACTAAGTCCTATTCTAAAAGGAATGCTCAGTTGTGTAACCAGGTCTGTGTTCAATCTAGAGTTTTCCCCAAATGTATTCTGCTCAAAACTGTCTTGTGGTGTGATTATTTTCTTCTGGGTGGGTGCCTCTGGCCCCAGATGTCTCCTCCAGTTTTCCTGGTGCCTCACTAACTGGCTGTCAACATCCCAGGAGTCTTCTAATGTGGCATGTGAGAGATTATCTGTGCTATGGGATACTTCTGATACATTCTGCTGCAGATATGATGATTTGGCTTCAGGCCAGGTCTTCCAGTCTGAAAGAAATCCAAAGTACAAAAGTCCCCTATTCCTTCCTGTTGAAACAAACTGCTACAGTAGGAATTAGGAAATGAAAGAGATACAAATTATACCTGACTCTGTTTTGAAATTAGTCCTGTATCCTGGGGAAAAGACCCAAAATGGAGGAAAGAAAAAATGAAGAGAGGTAATAGTGAAGACTGTAGATCCAGACTGTGTGGTAAGTCCAGAGAATGAGGAAAGCCCATCTAGGAAGGCTGGTTAGGGAATAAGTGAGCATGAGCACGTTAGGCATGGATACAAATGGCATAGATCATAGTCTACCTTGCAGGATCCTATCTGCTCTCCATGTCTCCTGTCCTTTCACAAACCACCATGAAATCTATTTTCCTAGTACATCCAGTTAATAATTTATTTAAGGTCTAGTCTTTAAGGTTCCAGGTCTCCAAATGCTGTAAAGAAAATCTACACCCAGTGAGCTAACCAAAATGGTTCTTTGACATACTTGGGAGATCAAGGGCTATACTTTACAAACTGAGGAAAAGTAGTATTTCAGGAGGCAAATCATCTCTGCCCTTATAACTGGTGCTTTTGGTCCATTTGAGCTACAGGTCTACACTAATCACTCTCCTGACCAAGGAGGTTGTATTTCAATCTGCCTAATAAATTGATCTCTAAGTCTCCATTTTTTACTTCCGAATACCAATAGCAGAGAATTAATTAATACCTAGGTTCTAAGAATGGGAACCTTTAAAATCTAAGGGCAGAAGGCTGGGTGTGGTGGCTCATGCCTGTAATCCTAGCACTCTGGGAGGCCAAGGCAGAGGATTGCTTGTGCTCAGGAGTTTGAGACAAGCCTAAACAAGAGTGAGACCCTGTCTCTACTAAAAATAGAAAAAAAATTAGCTGGGAAACTAAAAATAGAAAAAATTGGCAGGGCATGGTGGTGGATGCCTGTCCCAACTACTCAGTAGGCAGAGGCAGGAGGATCGCCTGAACCCAGGAGTTTGAGATTGCTGTGAGCTAGGGTGACGCCACAGCACTCTAGCCTGGGCAACTGAGCGAGCCTCTGTCTTAAAAACAAACAAACAAACAAACAAAAAACCAAAAAAACTAAGAGCAGGGGGCTTTCTGGAGCGATGAAAATGTTCCATATTGACAGGAATTTGGGTTTGATGCATCCATGCATTTGTTGAGACCAACTAGATGGCACATATAAGAGTTGTACATTTCACTGTATGTAACATTTCCTTAAAACATACAACTGTAAACAAATATTGAACTCTAGTTAATGACATGCATGCTCAAGTGTGGAGAGGTAGAATGTCCTCATGTCTGCAACTTACTTGGAAATACATCAAAAAGAGGAATTGATAAATGGATAGATGAAGAGATACGTGATAACGCAAATATAACAAAATGTTAACAACAACAAATGTAATAATCTTGGTGGTAGGTATGTCGTGTTGGCTGTAAAATTTTTTCAACTTTTCTATATATTTGAAAATTTTCATAATAAACTGTTGGGAAGGAAAAACAATAAAGGGGCTCTAAGCCCCAAAATTCCTTACCCCGCAACAAGAATCAACTCTAAACTCCTGAGGGCAGAGAATGATTTATATGTTTTTTTAAGAACACTCAGTTGGACATTTGAGAAATGCTTGCAGAAATAACTAATGAGGAAGTTATTTCTCCAGCCACATTTCATAATAATCAATCAAGTAATTTCTGACTGTATTCTATATGCTCTGCAACACAGATAGAATATATAGAAATACTATAATAAATAGATCCGTCCTCCAGGAATCTGAAACCTAAGCACAGAAACAAGACTCAATCTCTTGATAACTAAAAAAAAAAAAAAAAAAAGCAAACCCAGCAGATGATATATTATTAAATCTGAGTTTGTGTAGTAGAGATGATATAAATAGTATTTGTGATCAGGGAAGATATAAATATATTATTATACATTATTTCATGAATTATATAGACCTTGAGCTTCAAGAACAGATAGCTTTGGATAGGCAGAACATATTACCTAATGAGGGGGAAGTATATGCTACTTGCAGAAAATATTAAAAGAAGTTCAACCTAAGCGGAGCTTGTTTTAGCAGGAAAAGAAAGATAATACTGCAAGGTATGACAAAAGACCTTTAAATCAAGGGAGTTTCTATTTCCTATAATGAGGTACAGGGAGTAATAGTAAGGTTTTGTCAGAGGTTTTATGAAGATAAAGCATTAAAATCCAGTATGGTCCATGAACTGGTGAATAGTTAAACAAGGTGTGGTATAACCATGCAACTGAATAAAAAGGAATGAAGTACTGATACACGCTACAAATGAATGAATCTTAAAAACATTAGGCAAGGTGCAAGAAGCCAGTCATATATTATGTGATTCCATTTATACGAACTGTGCAGAATAGCCAAATCCATAGAGACAGAAAGTAGATTAGTGGTTGTCAGCGGCTGAAAGGAGTGAGGAATGGGGAGTAACCATTAATGGATATGAAGTTTCTTTTTGGGGTGATACAAATGTTCTGAAATTAGATAGTGGTAATGTTTGTACAACTCTCTGAATATATGAAAACACACTGACCTGTACACTTTAAAGGGGTGAATCTTATCGTATGTGAATTATATCTCAATAAAGCTGTAATTTTAAAAATCCAATATGGATTATAAAAAGAAAAGACTAAGTGACAAATTCCAACTGATAATGATAGTAATTTAAATCCAAGGCCTGGTTTAGGATGCTATCAGTAGAAGTTAAAAGGCAGGAAAACTCTAAGCTATTTCTCAAAGGAAGAAAATAACCCACGTGGAAAGAAAAAGGACTAAACTGATTATGATGTCTGGCTTGAGGGATTGATTGGAAATCCAGTGGATTCTAACAGACAAGGGTAGACATGGGAAACGGGCAAGGTAGCAAAATGTGCTGGCTGGAGATAAAAGATGATGAATTTAGACTCTACGTATTCAATATGAATTGTGTGAAATGTCAAGTGGGGAGAGGTCCTGTGAGAGAAAAAGAAATGACCAGG
The DNA here is from genome assembly GCF_041146395.1 of Eulemur rufifrons. Lineage (NCBI taxonomy): Eukaryota > Metazoa > Chordata > Mammalia > Primates > Lemuridae > Eulemur > Eulemur rufifrons. The sequence continues at coordinate 12,054,985 of NC_091005.1, read as the reverse complement.
GTACAAGTAAGGGAGATTTCTAAATCTACTGCACAGAATAAGGAACTGCAATAACCAAAAGGCAGGACCCTTTTAGGGAGGTAATAGAAAGGTCTAGGAGTCCAGAGGGCAGACTCCTTAAGGCAGAATCACTCGGGAGGGGTGGGGGAGGGAAGCAAGAAATGCCAAAGACCTAAAGCCAAGCAGCACTTAGCAAGCCAGGAGACTAGGAGAGGATGATACTCTAGGAACCGCGGAGGAGCAATGAGTCAATTAGCACAAATGTGGGATGAAAGGAAGATGCTGTTGCTCCCCAGGCAGATGTTTTCGGCATGTGGTCAGGGAAAGGCATCCGCAGATAGGTTATGAAGGAGGGAGAATCAAGGCTGTGGGTGTTTCCTGTAAGTCTGGGGCATTTGACAGTGAAAGCAACAAGACAAAACAAGAGACAAGCAGTTTCAATTCATGTCTGAATGAGTAGAAAAGGGATCTCTAATTAATGAAAGAAGTTGGAAGCCACCAGGGGAAAATAATCCAATAAGTAGGGTTACAGGATAGGCAGAAATGGTATTCTTAGTGTAGAGAAAAAGCTACTTTTAGAAAGAAAAAAGGGGTCCCTTTGCCTCCAGACCCTTTTGAAAAAGAGAGATATAATGAGGTGTCACCTAGATGGTTTCAGCTTCCTATGCAGGTCTAGGGGCTCCCAACCCAGCTGCTGAAGGTACCTTCCCCTTCCTGAGCCGTGCCAGCATCTGCATTCATTCCTATACGCCCGATTCTCACTCATTCTCATTCACCTGGACAGAAAGGTCTTTGGATTTCTCCCTCTGATATCCATGGCTCTTCTCCTTGCTCCAATTTGAAGATCACGTCTGGCTTGGAAACTTGATATCCTGCTCATGGGTAAATACACAAGATTTGGTTGTTTGTGCAAGTGGACAAAGAACCCTCCTAAGGACAAGTCAGTACTAGTCCTTGATCCTCGGAAACTCTGAAGGAAGAAAAAGGCGCAACTTAAGGAGTCATGCAATCAAATTGCCTATTTCCAGTTCTGCAAAATAAAGACCTTTTACCTAAAGAGCAGGCTCAAAACCCCATAAAGCTGGGTCCCAATGAGATTAACAAAGTCTGACCCCTGCATACCCTGCTCACGGTGACATCAGCTATGAGCATCACAACCTTAGCAACCAAGGAAGGAAAGACCCACCAATAGGCAAGACACTCAGAACTGGTCCTTACCAACAGAAACCAGGTGGCTGTAGTTCTCCAGCATCACATCCCTGTATAATCTCCTCTGAGCAGGGTCGATGTGGTGCCATTCTTCCTGGGTGAAGTCCACAGACACATCTTTGAATGTCACTGATTCCTGTAGGATCACATTTCTGCTCAACTAGGGATCAACCCTACAAATGTTCCCATGGCAATACTGGGAACATACTGTAGGATCTAATAGAAGCAGTGACCACACATTTGTTAGCATGAGGTGGTCATGTTGGGTTATATACACTAGTTGTTTTCATCAGTTTTTAAACGATCTAGTAGTATATCAGGCAGGAAAGTCATGAGGGGTAGTTTGCCCTGCAAAGCTATATTCCCACTTAGCTATCTTCTCAGATTCTTTCAAAGCCAAGTCTTTTCATACAATCACCAATTCCTTGCTGCCCATTCATTTCCTTTATTACAAAATCCAAATACAGTGGGCAGTAGAAAGTGATGGCCCTCTTCATCCCCATAACCAATCCCACTTTACTCCCCAGAAATAATCTCTCAACAGTTTGCTGTATACACTTAGGGCCCTCCCCTTTTTTTATTTTTGAGACAGAGTCTCACTCTGTCGCCCAGGCTAGAGTATTGTGGCATCAGCCTAGCTCACAGCAACCTCAAACTCCTGGGCTCAAGTGATCCTCCTGCCTCAGCCTCCTGAGTAGCTGGGACTACAGGCATGCGCCATCATGCCTGGCTAATTTTTTCTATATGTATTTTTAGCTGTCCATATAATTTCTTTCTATTTTTAGTAGAGACGGGGTCTCGCTCTTGCTCAGGCTGGTCTTAAACCTCTGAGCTCAAACAATCCACCTGCCTTGGCCTCCCAGAGTGCTAGGATTACAGGCGTGAGCCACGACGTCCGGCCAGAAATGTGAAAAATCTTAATGAAGTGGGTAATTTTTTTTATTCTTATTTCAGCATATTGTGGGGGTATAAAAGTTTAGGTTACATATATTGCCCTTGCCCCCCAGCCCCCAGTCAGAGCTTCAAGCGTGTCCATCCCCTAGACAGTGCGCATTGCACTCATTATGTATGTATACACCCATCCCCTCCCCCACCCACATCTGCCCGACATGAAGTAGGTAATTTTTAAATTCTATATTATCAATGTTAACACAAAAAAAGCAGAAACCTTAATAATTGAGGAGGAAATAGAGAAAATTATTCCTAAACTATCCTCTCTATAAAAATCCTGAGTCTAAATGTTTTACAGGTAAATTCTTTCAAAAGACAGAAAAAAAAAAAGCAATCTGAATGTTCCACAAATTAAAGATAAGCATGACACCAAAACCTGTTAAAGAGATCTCTTTTAGGCCGGGCGCGGTGGCTCACGCCTGTAATCCTAGCACTCTGGGAGGCCGAGGTGGGCGGATCGTTTAAGCTCAGGAGTTCGAGACCAGCCTGAGCAAGAACGAGACCCCATCTCTACTAAAAATAGAAAGAAATTATATGGACAGCTAAAAATATATATAGAAAAAATTAGCCGGGCATGGTGGCACATGCCTGTAGTCCCAGCTACTCGGGAGGCTGAGACAGGAGGATCGCTTGAGCTCAGGAGTTTGAGGTTGCTGTGAGCTAGGCTGATGCCACAGCACTCACTCTAGCCTGGGCAACAGAGTGAGACTCTGTCTCAAAAAAAAAAAAAAAAAAAAAGAGATCTCTTTTAAAAAATGTTCAATTGTCATTAAACGGGTGTCAGGCAGATGTGGGGTGGGGAGGGGATGGGTGTATACATACATAATGAGTGCAATGCGCACTGTCTAGGGGATGGACACGCTTGAAGCTCTGATGTGGGGGGGACAAGGGCAATATACGTAACCTATACTTTTGTGCCCCCATAATATGCTGAAATTAAAAAAAAAATGTTTAATTGTATTTTGAAAGAATTATCTACTGTAACCAAATAGGATTTGATCTCAGTATTATTTATACTAACATTTTAGAAACAATCTAAATATCCTATAAGAAATGGCTAAATAAATTTTGGCACATTTTTGCAAAGCAATATAATCATTAAAACTGATTAAAAAAACAAAAGAAAAATCCTCATAAAAATGATATGAAATTTAAAATATGTTATAATTAAAATATTTAAGGGAAAAAACATGCATAGGGAGAAAAGGAAATTCATCAAAACAAATACAGAGATGCTAAGGAAGAAGGATCATAAATGAGTCTATAATATAAGAGATTAATATCCGGAATCCATAGAGAACTCCTAAAACTCAACAACAAAAAACCCAATTCAAAAGTCGGCAAAAGACTTGAATAAAAATTTCTGTAAAGAAATATACAAATGGCCAAAAAGCACATGAAAGATGCTCAACATCACTAATCATTAGAGAAATGCAAATTAAAACTACACTGAGATACCACCTCTCATCCACTAGGATGGCTACTATCAAAAACCCAGAAAATAACAAGTGCTGGCAAGGATGTTGAGAAATTGGAACCCTTTGTGCACTGTCAGTAGGACCAAAGAAGGGCATGGCATCTATGGAAAACAGTATGGCAGTTCCTCAAAAAAATTAAAAATAGAATTTACCATATGATCCAGTAACTTCACTTCTGAGTATACAGCCAAAAGAACTGAAAGCAAGGTCTCAAAGAGATATTTGTATACTCATGTTCAATGACTCCATGCCTCAAGTTCATGTTCAATGCCACAGCAGCATTATTCACAATAGCTAAAACACGGAAACAACCCGAGTGTTCATCAAAGATCACTGGGTAAGCAAAATGTGGTATAATATGTACAGTGGAATTGTACTCAGCCTTAAAAAGGCTTTTATCCTAAGATATTTTATTTAGCCTTAAAAAGAAAGGAAACTCTGACAACTCCTACAACTTAGATGAACCTTGAGGATAAGTGAAATAAGCTAGTCACAAAAGCAAAAATACTGTGTGATTCCACTAATATATGAGTCAAAAATCATAGAGAAAGAAAGTAGAATGGTGGTTACCAGGGGCCAGGGGGGTGGGGGGGGAGCATGGGGAGTTATTGTTTAATGGATTATAGAGTTTCAGTTTTACAAGATGAAAAGAGTTCTGAAGATGGACGGTGCTGATGGCTGCACAACATGTGAATGTATTTAATACTAGTGTACACCTTAAAATCAGTTAAGATTATAAGTTTATTATGTTGTATTTCACTACAATTTTAAAAACTGAAAAAAGATTATATCGAAACTAAAGAGTCTGTAATACTATATTATGCTCACATAATATAGTATTTTAATAAGATATATTCATATAAAATAAAAGTATTAATAACGCAAGACAGAAAGTCAGGAAAAGAATTATATTTTTGAAACAGGTCTTGCAGGAACAGGTGTTGACATCCTAACATTGTCCTAAAGACAATTTCTTAAAACTGTTCAGTGCAAGTCACATTGTGTCATGTAATTATTTTATCAAAAAATTAGGGTCATTGTACGTGGAAAATATAAACTTTGCTATATTAGAAGCAGAAAATGCAGAAAGTATAAAATTGCTGCTTGGGCTTAAAAGGTTATGAATGTTCACTCATATGAGACCCACTACCTCACGTTTACTCTGGAGCAAGGGTTGAAAGGACGCCTTGCCCTAAAGCCTGGTACAGAGACAGCTGGGTAAACACACCACTCCTTACTATAAAAGGTGTGCACAGGTGTATGGGAACGCACAGGAAAGGCACCTAACCTAACCTGGGGGAAGAGCTGTGTGAGCTGCGGCTTAAGGACTAGCTCTAGTCAGCTCAGGAAAAAGCTGAGAAAGGGGACCTCTGGGATAGAGGGAACTCAAACATCCTTGACCACAAACATCCCAACCTGATTCAGCAAGTGGCTTAGCCTCCCCTGGTGGCCCAGGAGCATCTTGTCTGAGTTTGAGTGACCTGAGCCAAGCTTTGCTGGGTCCGTTCATTGTGATGATCTAACCACAGAGCTCTCAGGATCTGGAATCAACAGACACCAGGCCCTGATCCCTCCCCATTTCCTCCCCATCGAGGTAGGACACCAAGAAACCTGGTCTCCGTATGCAGACCATGTTTTTCTTAGAAAACTTCCCTTATTTCTTACTGTTATGGCAGCTTCGACTTTAAAAATGGCAAACACTCCCCCGCCTCCCCGCCTTAACTTAAAATGCAGTACCTGTGTAAAGAAAAGGTGAACAAGGATGCAGAGTGTTTAGACAGATAAAGCTCCTAACCATCCCACAGATCTTAAGGACTCTAGGTGGGGGGTATCCCACTTCTTCGGTTTCTGCTCCCAGACCCATACCACTTCAGGTATTTGTTAACTACACTCAGGGGGAAGGTCTCTCCCATCAAAACACCTCTCCAAAGGAGCTCTAATTATCAAATTCTTTCTCCTACAATTCGTCATTCACAGCGATCTTTACATCTATCTAGGAAGTCATACTAGTTGCCTGCCCAAAATCATCAGCTTGAGCTACACTGGCCTCCTTGCTGCTCCTTCAATATTCCAGACACACATCCTGCATAAGTCAGTTCCCCTCTACACAGAGCTTTTCTCCCAGACACCTGGGAGAAAACTGCCATTAACTCCTTCACCTCTTTCAGGTCTGCTCAGGTGACACTATTGCAATAAGGAAAAGGCTTACCCTGACCACGCTATTTAAAATTGCACCCCCACCTCCCCACTCAATCCCCCTGACCTTTCCTACCTTTTTTCCCTCTTGAGGTACTATCGCCTTCTAGGATACCATATACTTTTTAACTGAATTCTTCTGTCTCCCCTTTCCAGAATGTAAGCTCCTTGAGAGCAGAGTCCTTTATAAATTCTGTTCACTAAAGTATCCCAACTGCCTAGGAAAGCACCTAACACACCACAGGGCTCAATGACTATCTGCTGAATGAACAGATGAATGAATTACAAGGTCAAGAAGAACAAAGTCTAAACGTCCACTCTCATCTAGCCATTGCCTGCAGCCCACAGCTGCTGTCACACGGGACAATGGTTTAATGAATATGCCCCCTCATCTTGCCTCCCAACTCCCCTGACCCACAAAGTCAATCAGCTCTGTCCCCTTCCCCTTCTTTTTCACCTGCTTAGACTGCGCTACTCAAACATAACATCTCAACTGACTCCTTCCCACGGGCAAATTTCCTGGCCCCTCTCTAAACTCACAGCAGCCTCTGGACCTCTGCAACAGCACTTCAAAGCACCTATCTTGTGGTATATTTCTGCATGACGCTGTCTATTTCCACCAATTTAACTTTCCGGAGAAGCAGTCACATGACTCATTACTCATCTTTGTATTCCCCGAGGGCCAACCTCAGAGAAGGGGAACCACTGACAAAGGGAAATTTCTGCCTAAAAATCCCCACTGTAGAGCCAGTGTTCTGTTCTGTCCTTCATCCCTGGCCATCATCCGCAGCCTGAGTTAGATAACCCAAGGGGACCGTCAAGCCACTCCATGGGAATATAACTGAGCCAGAGTGCTGGGGGAACACAGCTTTAAAAGTGAAGTTTAAAGCAGTCCCCTAAAATTCACTGCTCAGAACATGTATCCAATGTCACCATTAAAAAGGCAACCCTTCTTTGGAAAGTACCATAGACTCTGATGAGGTGTTAAGTCATCCTAATTGTCATAGCCTACTGAGGAAACATTTTGTATGTAAAGGTGGTAAGTGATCATGATTTGCTCTGGCTCTCCAAAAACCAAATACCTGTCTTGTTCTAGTATTGTTATTTGTCTTACTTTTTAAGGCTCACCCCTGTTAAACAGAAACATAAGTAAAAAATAAATAAATAAATAAAAGCATTATAATATTGTGTGTTTAATTTACTGTAAACTGCTTTTAGAGGACATTACTAGTTGGGGTTTTTATCTGGATTGATCTTGATTGTCTCACACACCTAGCAACCACAAGCTGTCACTTTTCCTTAATTCTAAAGAGAGTGTGGATTGAAAGATCCAGAGACCACTTGAATCTTATTTTCGCCAATATGCTCTGTAAATCAATGGATAACCTCACAGTTGTGATGCTTCTAGAAAAGCGGCCCCTCTGCTACAAGAATTAATGGGTTCACAAATCAACTTCATATTAATTAAAGCGAAGGCTGGACTTCTGGGGGTGGTGTGCACTATTATACCTTTGTTAAGGCAGAAAAGGACATGAAAAGCCAGGGGCAAGTCAGCCCTGGTTTTGTTTTTTTGCCTCCTAGCCCAAGAAAACCCGTCTCCAGCCTCTTCCTTGACATGTTCTGACTAGGCTTCTTCCTCCTGCCTCTCTACGGGCCTGGGCCAGAAGCTGGGACTCTCTCTCCTCACACAGTCGGTTACCTCCTCCTCTACAGTTTTCCATCCTGTCACCCCACCCTCTCCATTGCTTATTGACAAGAGTTCAAAGACCTCTCAACAACGACACTTCCCAATGCATCCAACCTTAATTCCTTCCACAAGATCGCACCGCACCGCGCTCGTTCTCTCTCCCGCTCAGTGCAGCCCCCTTTGGGAATCTCGCTCCTCTGACTCTGGACACCTTGGAGTTTCTCATGGCTAGGAGGCTCCAAAGAGACAGAGCCACGAATGGGAGTCACCATGCGTAAAACAGTGACCGCTCCAAACGCCCGGGGGGATGGGATGCCCAGGCGGTTACAAACGTGCTGCTCACCTGAGGCGCAGCCGTCGGCGGTCTCGGGGCCATTCCTGCCTCGCCAAGGCCCGGCTCCCGGACAGGGGCTGGGGAGAGAGGACAGGGCCCACTCACCGGGCTGCAACCACCGGCCCCGCCTCCGCCCCTCAACCGCTACTCCAGCGGGGACGGGAGACAGCACCGCGGACCCCGCCCAGGCCTGTCGCTCTCCTTCCCCTCAAATTAAAGGCTCCGCCACCTCCCGGGCACCCACCTCCGGCCACGCCCAGTCCCACCCGCAGGATGATGGGCGAGGCCCGGCAGACACCCGCCAAACCCGTCAGAGGTGCCGCCCGGATCCGCGCTCTCGGAATCACCACGTTCGGGGCGGGGGAGGGGTCCGTTTTTCGCGACCTCCAGCCAACCCAGGGCCTTGGGCCGGCTCTTCTCGCCTCCGCTGCAGGTTCGATTCTCTCCGACTCTGATCTGCTTTTGGGCTGCCCAAGGCGGTCTCAGCTGCACGGGGGCTGGACAATGGCCGCAGAGCCTGGGCAGAGCCGGAAGTGCGCCTGCGCAAGAGGAGCCTCGCTCCCCGCAACGCGGGGCTCGCGGCGTGTGCACGAACTACACTTCCCAGAAGGCCCCTCGCGGGCCCCGCAGAGGCGACCTCCGAGGGCGCCGCGCACCCTCTGGGCGCAGCGGTGGGGTCTGCTGTGCTGGCCCAGCGAGGCGTACAGTGAGACTCGAATATTCGCGTGCGCATGTGGTCCACACGTAGTCACTGAGCGCCTCCTCTGCGACAGGGCTATGCTGCTCGGGGAGGAATACATGGGTGGGTCGCCCAGGAAAGACCCCGCTTCCAGGAGCCCGCGTAAGCTCTTGTGGCCAAGGCAGAAAATGCAAACGTAAACATAACAAGATAATTTCAGGTCCTGATTCAGCTATAGGAATAAGACAGGAAGGGAGTGAGGCAACTTGGGGAGTGGGGAACGTTGCATCTTCAAGAGACAATTTCCATCTCTTCTATGTCATCGCCACCTATGGATCATCACCAAAGGCTTGAACACACTGTGACTCTCCAGGCTACACCTACCAAGAAATATTTAATGATACCACAGGAGAGAAAAAAACTTAGGATAAATCCGTGGCTTCAAGAACAGTGTGCAAGAGCGAAGTGTGCAAAAAAGAACCACGTTACTTCATTACTTGGTATCCCATTGCTTAGGATTTTGTGCTTGGGACAAGCCATAAGTGATGGAATGGCCGGGGGGCGGGGAGGGGGGGATTTTCTGTCGCTTTGTCTCTCTCTCTCTCTCTCTCTCTTTTTTTCTTTTTTGAGACAGAATCTAGAATGCCATGGTGTCAGCCTAGCTCTCAGCAGCCTCAAACTCCTGGACTCAAACAATCCTCTTGCCTCAGCTTATAGGTGTGCGTCACCACGCCCGACTAATTTATCTATTTTTAGTAGAGATGGGGTCTCACTCTTGCTCAGGCTGGTCTGGAACTCCTGAGCTCAAGTGATCCTCCTGCTTCAGCCTCTCAGAGTACTAGCATTACAGGTGTGAGCCACCACGACCAGCCGATTTTCTGTCTTTTTAAAACTTCCTCCACTGTTTTTGGGACCTGCAGCCTGGCCTGCATCCCTGAGGCAGGTTAAGTCTTTTGTTAAAACTCCCTGGTGGGCTGGCGGAGTTCACAGGCTTTGCCTTTGCCAGAGTTGGGATGATTAGAATACTTAACCACAGTGATTGCTGAGAACTGTCCGTTTAAAAGGTCTGTATTTCTGCCTATGTTCAGGAAAAATTTGGATTTTGAGACGATAGTCTCCATTTTTCTTCCCTTTGCCGGCAAAGGAATAAAAATGTCTCTTTTCTTCTTCCCCAAACTGCTTGTCCTCATTCTGATTCTGCCTCGTGGACAAGTGGACAAGCTTTCGGTAGCAGTTTTGGAGGTCGTGATAAAGACTGTAGATTTTACTTTGCATGTGATGGGAGCCATTGGTTTGGCAACAGCAGTGTGGTCGCTCGTTACAGAGGAGATAAAAGGAACTTTTCCTGTTGTCCCAGAATTGGTAACCAGGACTCAGAGTTGAGGATTAAGTTCTTCTGTATTCTAAAGACAGACAAAAACATTTGTGGCTAGACACCCTCAGATCTTACAAAGGGGGGCTGGGTGCTGAATTTGCCCTACTACTGTTAACCCTGGATGCATCAACGTCACCTCTCTTTCCTGGGCTATATAAAGAGAGTAGGGTAGGAATAAAAAGGAAGAATTCCTCAGAACTGCAAGCCCTCCACCTGGTGGGGAATGTGGTGTTCCACACCTCCGACCCCATGAATGTAGAAAGAGAAGCACTCAAACGTTGAGAGCACCCAGAAAGGGGAGGGGTAATAAACTCCCCCAATGCCTCTCAGAGCAAGGGAACAGGGAGGTAGAGAACAAAGCCGAGTGTAAGGAGAGCAACCTGAAAGTCCGCTGATTGTGTAGGGAGTAGATGCACTGGAAAATAATTGGGCTTTAGTCCCTGGGGGATTGTGCAGTTCCTAACAGTAAGAGGCTGTGGAAGGAACTGAGGAGACTGGAAGCAGTTGAAACAGAGCCAGATCTCCCAAAGCAGGTGTCCACTGGTTTTCCCTAAGGAACTCACAAATACACTTCCGTTTCTGTCACTGTGGCTCAGCAATTTTAATGCTGAATAAAATATTTTTAACATTGGCCGGGCGTGGTGGCTCATGCCTGTAATCCTAGCATTCTGGGAGGCTGAGGTGGGAGGATCCCTTGAAGTCAGGAGTTTGAGACCAGCCTGAGCAACAGGGAGACTCTGTCTCTACCAAAAATAGAAAAAACTAGCCAGGCGTGGTGGCTGAGGCAGAAATATCACTTGAGCCCAGGAGTTTTAGGGTCCAGTGAGCTGGGATGACACCACTGCACTCTACCTTGGACAACAGAGTGAGACTCTGTGTCAAAAAAAGAGAACTGAATTAGAATCAAATAGAACTTTAAAAAATGAAGAACTGTAAGTGTTAAGTTAAAAACAATGCACAAGGTTAACAATAGCAGAAGAGAAAATCAGTGCACAGAAGGTAGATCTGAAGAATTTATCCATGAATAGCGATAGGAAAAATGATAAAAAAAAAAAAAAAAAAAAGCACAGAGCTATTACAAATCTAATCTGCGTTCCAGAAGAAGAAAAGAAGAGAACTGAGGCAATATTTGAAAAGATAAAGGCTGAGAATTGGCCGAGGCGGGCGGATCGTTTGAGTTCAGGAGTTCGAGACCAGCGTGAGCAAGAGTGAGACCCCATCTCTATCAAAACAAAACAAAAAAAAAAAAAAAAGGAAAGAAATTACCTAGACAACTAAAAAAATATATATAGAAAAAATTAGCTGGGCATGGTAGCACATGCCTGTAGTCCCAGCTACTTGGGAGACTGAGGCAGAAGGATTGCTTGAGCCAAGGAGTTTGAGGTTGCTGTGAGCGAGGCTGACACCACAGCACTCTAGCCTGGGCGACAGAGTGAGACTCTGTCAAAAAAAAAAAAAAAGGCTGAGAATTTCTGGAACTGATGAAAGATATAAATTTAAAGATTGTTAAATTGTTAAATACTGACATCCCAAGCCAGATAAATAAAAGTAAATTTACACAGAAATACAGCATAGTGAAACTGTAGAACACCAAAGATGATCTTAAAAGTAGCCAGAGAGAAAAAAAAGATTACCTTTGAAGGAACAAAAATCAGAAGACAGCAACAATGGAAGCCAGAAGACAGTTGGAATAATATCTTTTCGAATGAGGATGAAATAGAGGCATTTTAAGAAAAAACCAGAATGTCATCACTCATTAAAGTTGGGTGTCTTTCAAACAGAAGGAAAATGATTCCATATGGAAGAGTCCATAAATGAAGAAACAGTGAACAAAGAAAGTGGTAAATATATGTGGAAATCTAAATTAAAATTGACTGTATAAACAATCAATCATGTCTTGTGGGTTTATGGCCACCATGAACCAAAAACATGATATAGGATCAATGAAAAACTGAGTTTAAATAAGGACTGGTTCCTATATTTAAAGACACAGATTGACAACAGTAAATAAATAAGTTGTGGTATATTCAAACACCACATATAATGAAAGGAAGGAAATGGATTAGAGCTACATTCTAAACATGATAAACCTTACAAAAATAATGTTGAATGAAAGAAGATATTGAGAAATCCAAACAGAATGATTTCATTTATATAAAGTTAAAAAAACAGGCAACCTTTAAGTATGAAGTTATGAGATACATACTCTTTGGAAAATCTATAAAGAAAAACAAGGAAAAACAGGTTTACTCTGAGGAGAGGGAAAAGAGTGTGAGCAAAAGGGTCCCCTGAAGGGGGTTTCAGGGTATGGGCAACATTCCATTTCTCGACTTACAGATGGACTGCACTGAAGGTGAGACGGGAGAGTCATGCATGACTCTGGTTTTGTGGACAGCTCAGTGAGGTTCATTGTGTCTACTGAGATAGAGAAAACCGAGGAGGAGCAGGTTGATTTTGGGGGAGGTGTGTGTGGAATTAAGATCTCCATTTTGGTCACAGTGAGTTCCAAGCAGAGGGATTCAGTAGGTAGTTGGCCATATAAGCCTGGAGTTCAGGGGAGATGAAAATTTGGGCATCAACAACATATAGATGACAAAGTTATGAGACTGGCTGAAATGAAGTGTCCGCAAAAAAGATTCCATGGTCTGAATCCTGGAGCTCTCCACTGTTTAGAGGTCGAGGAGATGGAGTGGCCAGGAAGGCAGGAGGAGAACCAGGAGTATGGGGTCTTGGAAGCCAAGTGAAGAAAGTCAAAGGATCCTTGTTGTTTGTAGACTCCATAACCCATAACCATCCTCAACTAGAGCTTGGGGCACCCAGTGTCTCTCAAGCACTCCATCTCTCACTCTGACCAGTTTTACCTTTTGCCTTAGGCTTCAAGGCTAAGTCCTCCACTAAGGACACAGCCTTCCTGCTGGACTGTGGCTGCTAGAATGCCACCGTCATACTTGCCTGCCTAGGGAGTGTGGTCAGGGGCTGTACTGACAGTGGCCACTCCAGGATCTGCTCCTTGGTGTGGGCCTTGGGCTGCTGTTGAACAACCTCCTCCCACCTCCAGTTGGCTTCCACTAGAAGAGACACAGTCACATCTTGGTCCAGAACCACTTGGTCCTGTGCAAAGTGCCCTCGCCAGGACCCTGCCTCACTCTTACCAGGCTGAGAAATGCCAGGCAGGGCCATTGGCTCTTTCTGGACACAGGTCATCTGCAGGACCAAAGCTCTCTCTCTGGGCACTGGCAGCCAGAACACCACAGCCCTCACATAAGGTGCACATCGGGGTGCTCAAAGGGGCCCCCAACTCAAGGTGAGGGCTTAAGAAGGGACCTGAGGGAAACCTGAGTTGGACTGGAGCTGAGTGTGCATGAGCCTTCCACACTCAAGAGCAATACAAAAGCAAAATGGGGTGAAAATACTTTATTCATTGCTTGCCTAAGACTGAAAAAATACTTCAATTGTCCATTTCAAAGATATTATTTCTCCTATCCACTTACTAACTAGAACCTACTCTGCTTAGCTTCCGAGATCAGAGGAGACTGGCTGTGTTCAGGGTGGTATGGCCATAGACTAAAGGTGTTACTTCTAAAACCTGGGGTTGCTTTGGGAGAGGGGCCCATTCACAGCACTGTAGTGGGTGGCTTGGATCCCTGCATAGATGGGCACGTGTATGAATGCACACACCCAGGAATTAATCCGTTCTTCCTCACAGTTAAATGCTGCCCCGAACCAGGACTACCCTTAGCCCCTAAGGTCCCGGTTGTCACAGAGGAGGGGGTGTTACTCGTGTGGGTCTGCTGACTGCAGCTCGGGAGGCGGCTCCACCTGGGCTCTGGGCTCTGGGCTCTGGGCCCTGGGAAGGATGCCAAGCCCCTGAGGAACAGGGACATGGTCCGCTGTGAGCCCCAGCGGAGTGGTCCTGGAGAGCAACCCAAGGACCGAAGCGCAGGCTCCTCCTCTCTGCCCACGGTCCAAGCTCTGGGCGGAAGGTGAGGGGAAGCGGTTAGGCTCGTCGCAGGGGAAGCGCGACCCTACCTACCCCGGCTCTGCCGCAGGGAATCAGGAGTCGGGGTCAGCCCAACTCTGTCCTGACAATTGCTGCCGAGTCGCAAGGCACAGGACATCTAAGCCACAGACAGCCGCATGGCCATTCCCCGCAGCGGGTCCCCACCTGCAGTTTCCCGTGACGCCGCGGGCACGGGGCGGGGCGCTAACGAGCCTCGAAGCCAATCAAGAGCCACATAGTTCGACGCGCTGTTTCCATGACAACGGCCAGGGCGTCTGCTCCCCTCTGGGAGTTCTAAGGCTGAAAGATCACCCTGCAGGTGCAGTCGAGGCCCAGGGCGCAGGGACAGGGGCAGGGAGACTGGCGGAGGCCTCTGGTGCCCTAGTGGTCCCCCAAAGCCTCTTCACACCCTGCTCCCCGGGGGGAACAGGGGGCGCCCCTCTGCTTGCTGAGCAAAGGATGAGATACCCAGCAGGACCTTGTCCCTGCCAGCGAGAGCCGAATGGACCCGTCGTTAACGCCAAATGACTTTCTTGTCGCCTGCTCTATCTTTAACATCCACGAGCATCGGAACTTCAATTCCTCCCTTGGCCCGCCGTGGTTCCAGCCTTCTGGCTGGGGCCTCCCCCAGAACACAGGAACATCCAGATTCCAAGAACTTAAAACATTCCTGACAGTGTCCCACCATATGGTTTCCGCGAAAACCCGCGAGAAGAGATGGCACCCAGCGAACGTAGCTCGCCCAGATCCAAAAATGTTAAGCCAGGGAATCTGCAATTCCTGGAGCACCAGGAAATCGGGGTCCCCTGACAGGGGAGCTGGACTGGGGCGCTGAGCCGCGGCTGCGTAGCTTCGGCCCTCCTCTCTAGGTCTGAGGCCGAGCTGCGAGTCCACCCCGCGTACAACCCGGGAAAGCGAATCCCAGCACCCATTACCCGTTCTGAAATGGGACCAGGCGCTTGCTTTGTCTGGGCCTTCCAGGGCGTTGGTTTCCAGACCGCTGGGCTCAAGCGCCACCTGCCGTCTTCTGCGACCCACTAATGCTCTAAAGTCTGCCTGCCAGGACCCGGCTAGGAAATTTCCATACATTATCTCAACTGCATTTAACAACCTGTGAAGTAGATATTTTCATCCCTATTTTACATGTGAGGTAACAGGTTGAGAGAATTTAAGAAACTTGGCAAGGTCACTCACCTATCAAGTGTCAGATCCAGGATCCACCTGGCCTCTGTCCAGGAGCTGTATGCCTTCCCCTGTTCCAATTGAGTCTCTGGTGATTCAATCACAGAGGATCCTCCAGGGGCCCTTCTGGCCTCCGTATGACCCTGTGGGCTCAGCACAGTTCTCCAGTGATCTCATGCCCCTCTGCGGACCACCCATCAGTCTTCAGTTGAGAGCCTGGCTGGCGCTGACACTTGTCTGATGGCCAACACTGTGCATGCAGCCACCACACAAGTACCTTAAACTGCACCAGCAAATGGTTTTCTTTTTCTTTTTTCTCTCTTTTTTTTTTCATTTTTGTTTTGTTTTGTTTTGTTTTTTTGACAGTCACCCGGGCTAGAGCAGTGGTGTCATCATAGCTCACTGCAACCTCAAACTCCTGGGCTCAAGGCATCCTTATGCCTCAGCCTCTGGAGTCGCTGGGACTACAGATGCATGCCACCACCCCTGGCTAATTTTTGTATTTTTTGTAGAGACAGGGTCTTGCTCTTGCTCAGGCTCATCTTGAACTCCTGGTCTCAAGCAATCCTTCCGCCTGGGCCTCCCAGAATGCTAGAATTACAGGCATGAGCCACCGCACCTGGCTGCAAATTGTTTTCTTACACTCAAAGATTCAGGAACTAATCTTCCATTAATTAATATATGCATTTATATGTTATAATGGGCATCTCCCCCCTCCCTCCCCCAACATCCCTTCCTCTCAGTAATGGCACCCTCTTCCTTTGGGGAAGGTCTTCTGCCTCCTCTATGAAGTGCTGGTGATGGACCAATCACAGCCCTTCGTGTTACCCAAACCAGAACAATTAGATTCTTCCCCTGGATATTTTAGGCAGATTCTTAAAGGAAGCTTTTTCCTTGGGATTGTAGCAGAGCTGTGAGAATTTGAGGCCAACACACAGAGAGGAGTCCAGACTGTAGGCTGAGAGAGAGAGGAAAGGGAGGAAGAGATAGCAGAAGGAAGAGAGGATAAGGGAGAAGGATGGAAGGAGGGAAGGGAGAGGGAGAAACAGAAAGAGAGAGAGGGAGAGTTCTGTTTGTGCCAGTCCCGAGTTAACTAACCCTGCGAGCAGCTCTAGCCTGATGTTTCATAGTTTAATTACATGCACCAATAATTTCTTCCTGTTATGTCCTATGTCAGTTTAAAATGGGTTCTCTGACTCTTGCAATCAAAGAATCCTGGATAATATTCCCATTACACTAACCATCCTCAAACTCAAAATAATCAAAACAGAATAAAGCTGGCTCACAAGTACAGTTTAATTACACTTTTTGTTTTAAGTTAATTACAGACTCACAAGAAGTTGCCAAAGTAGTACAGAGAGGTCCCATACTCATGACCCTGCTTGCCCCATAGTGGCATCTTACATAACTAGCATATTATCAAAATCAGGAAATTGATATTGACACAACACACTGAACTAGTCTATAGACCTTACTTGGATTTTACCTATTTTGCATATACTCTTTTTTAAATGTCTTTGTGTATAATTCTATGGTACCTTATCACATGTATACATTCATATAACCATCATCACATTCAAGATACAAAAGTTCTATATCACCACAAAGAAACTCCCTCGTGCTAACCTTTTATAGTGATGCCCTCTCTGCCTCCTTCTCTAATCCATGACAACCACTGATCTATTCTCCATCTCTATATTTTTGTCATTTCTAGAATGTTATATAAATGGAATCATACAGTATGTGAGCTTTTGAGATTGTATTTTTTTTAACTCAGAATAATGCTCTTGATGTCCATCTGAGTCTTTGTGTGTATCAGTAGTTGACTCTTTTATTGCTGAGTACTAACTATTCTGTTGTATGCAATACAATTGTACTGTATGGAAAACTGCACTACAATTTGTCATTAGTTCAGTCTAATGAAAGTTTCTTATGCAGACATATGAGGAGGGGTAGATTAAAAGAGAAACTAGACAGTCCCCCAGACCCACACAGTGAATTGTGAGCACTTGGGATCATGTCATAGAGCCATGGAACAGGTTTGAATTTGATCAGATTCCTGACCATTCCTGACCATTTGTTAGGTAGGGGTGAGGGTATGCAGGTGGCACGGACCAATGACGATAAAGAATAGAAACCATAACAGCAGGAACTTAAGGTTAGGGAATTTTCCTGACCAGGAGCATGCATGGAAAGTGGAGATTATGACCTAACATGTACTTTTCACCTACTTTCCCTCATTAGCATAGTAAAAATCACACTGCCTAGTGCCATGATAGTTCTGGAGCGAGCCATACAAGCACAGAAAATGGGAAGGTACATGATTCTGGGAAATCGCCACTCACTTCCCCCCAAAACATGAATATTCCACCCCAGTTTAACATATTGTTAGGGATTAGCATAAAGGACAGACCCTAACCCTGGGATGATACTGTTCCTTATTGGAGCAGTCCACTCTCTACTGACTTTGAGAGTGTACTATACTTTTTATACTCTGTCTTTAAACTCAAGGTCTTCTCCACTCAACTCATGGGAACAGACCTGTTCCTCTCTCTGGAACTTACTTAAACTTGGAAATAAAAGCTGCTTGTGTGGAAGTGCTTCTCGTCTGTGATCACTCCGTGGCACCCGCCCTGCTTGTGATTATTCCAAGCAAGGAGCCAAAGAACCAGGACAGCTCTCTCAAAACCCACCCTAACACCATATCAGCCACCCTCAAGTTTTCTGAGTCCCTGTTCCTCTGGATTTCGTCACAGAACCTCTCTGGTGTTCTCCTGGCACCCTGGGCCAAACTGAAGGCCTCCACAGACTCTCAAGTCATCTCAGCTGTGGCAACTCAGGCCAGAGCCAAGTGGTGTCACCTGAGGGGCAATGTAGTCCCTGCAGGTAACAAGGACCAGTGGTCAGGAAGCCCTCACTTTGGGTTCCTGTTCAGCCACCTGGCTCTCCACTTTCCCCCTTGTTTATCATGCCTCCTTTTTAATGAGTGGGCCCCAAGGTCGCCCCCGCATCCTATCTTTGCCCTGACTCTGTGGCCTGTTCTCTTTCATCCCAGGCTTTCCTCATTGGCTTGAGGTCATGAAAAATGTCTACCCAAGGAAGGCTTTCCCCAGATACCTGTGTGCCTCCAAGACAAGGATGTTCAATGATCCTGGGACATAGTTGGCTGTGGGGACAGTATTAATCCCACTAGGCCCTCCAAGATGCAAATGACACCTGGGGGCTTTTGCAGCCAAGCAAAGGACTCTGCTTAGAGACCAGAAAGTGGACAAAATGAGACAAAATGAGCCAAGGACAGGATAGGGAAGGAGGGCAGAGAAAGAGTGAAGGACTAGAAATTAAAAAAGATTATTCTCACATATTTATTGAATTAATGATGTTTGTATTTGAGTTTTTAAATGAACTTGCAAGTTAATTAACTTGCAAATATTCTAGTCGAGGTGTTTTTTTTAATTATGGCTAATGTCCTCCAACAAGATACATGAATCCAAGGAGCCTGGGCTAGATTGTCCCAAGGCCTGAGCCTGCCAGGGTCACAGTTATGGAAACATCTGACCACCAAGCAGACTCTACCCTGGGGGAGGATCTTATCCACTGTTCATGTACCCAGTAAATGTGTGCCGAGTTAACTGGGCTGAGTTTATGAAATAAACGCTTTGCTTTATTATAAAGAGTAATGTGTTTTGAGATCACCTAGGCCAGATCCTTCACTCTATAGATAAAACAGAAGCCCCACGAGAAAAAGGCACTAGTTGGAGGAGGAAGAATATGGCGCAGGAAGAAAAAGTTGCACGTTATCAGCTGGAGGGGATTCTTACTCCTGGTAGCATTATGTTTTTTTAAGTTCTGTTGGGCATGGTGGCTCAAGCTTATAATCCCAACACTTTGGGAGGCTGAGGTGGGAGGATCACTTGAGGCCAGGAGTTTGAGACCAGCCTAGGCAACATATTGAGATTCCCATCTCTACAGAAAAAATTTTTAAAAAAATTAGCAAGCCCTGTCTAAAAAAAAAAAAAAAGCAGCGGTAATTAAAAAAATTGCTAGACTGGGTTTTGGCCATTGGCATTGTTTTCTTTCTTCCTTTTCCATTTTCTCTTCAGCTCTATTTCCAGGTCTGCTGTTGTATGATCTCCAAAAAGTGTCTTTCCCTCTCTGGGTTTCTACTTTCAGTTGGTTCTTCGTCTCTGCCTGGACCTTTGCCTGGGCTCACGGCCTGGCTGAGCTTATGGCCACAGACCCGCCAGCACCCGGGACGCCCCGCCCAGGGCGTTTTCTTCACCTCCCTGCGGAGGTCTGGGGACTACGCAGCATCAGCTCCACGGTTACCATGGCGACCCCCGGCTGGTGTAATCTCGGTTGCCCCCTAGCGGACATTTTGGGAACCTGCAGTTCCATCATTTCCTGTGGCAGTGTATTCTGCTCTTAGCTTCGTCCAGAGAGGTGGCTCGCATACCTGGCCCAGGTACCGCTAGTCACAATCCTGAGCCTGGACCCCGCCCCATCTCTCCAGCCATTCTGGTTTCTCCACCTGGGGCCGGCTTCTCTGGCTTTGTTGCCCAGGACCAACAGTCCTAACCGCGCATTCCTTCCAGCCAGGGTCCTAGGGACTTAAGAAGGGCTGTCACCCAGAGCACTTCCAGAGTCCCTCTAGAGCTCAAAAATCCAAATGTGATACGGACTAAAACACCCTTCACTGGGTGAACCCCCTGGCAAACGTTGATTTAGACCTCAGCTTCTGGAGCCACTTCTCCAGATGGGCCGTGTCTCTCCTTGGAATGAAATCCCACAGTCAGTGCAGTCTGGACGGAATCCAGGGAGCCACTAGTGCGCTGGGTGGGTGGATGGGGGGGACGCAGAAGCTTGGCATCGAAGCCACAGTGGGAGATGGGCATCGCATACAGACAAGGCAACCCAGCACGGGACTGGGGTGCTCAGTGACAAGATTGGTGGCACAAAGTGGGCTGGGGGCACCACATGGGGTAGTCAACCCAGCCTCAGCTGGGAAGAAAGGCTGCCTGGAGGTCAGCTTTGGAGCATGGGTAGGTGTCTGGGCTGGAGGAGAGAGCCCAGTGATAGCTTTAGGTGAATGTGGTGGGGGGATTTTCATAGTCTGCCTGTCCAAGAGTGCTATTTCTCATCAGGTATCCTCTTTGCCCTTGTCACTTGCAGTCCCTTTTACTGGGACTGCTCTTTCTTCTTCTTCTTCTTTTTTTTTTTTTTTTTTTGAGACCGGGTCTCGGTCTCACTCTATCACCCAGGCTGGAGTGCAAGTGGCAAGATCACAGCTCACTGCAGCCTTGAACTCCTGGGCTCCAGTGGTCTTCCTGCTTCAGCCTCCTAAGTAGCTGGGACTACAGGCCTGCATCACCATGCCTCGCTAATTGTTTGAACTTTTTTGTAGAGACAGGGTCTCGCTATGTTGCCTAGGCTGGAACTCCTGGCCTCAAGTGATCCTCCCACTTTGGCCTACCAGAGTGCTGGGATTACAGGCGTGAGCCACCTTGCCTGGCCCAACTTGGACTGCTCTTAACTTACTTGCCTACCTTGTGAATTTATTCATCTTTCAAGACCCAGCTTAATGTTCACTCCTTTCTGGCATCTTCCTTGAACCACCCTTTCAATCATGCATTTATTCCACAAACTTGTATTGAACACCAACAAGTGTTAGGCCCGGGGTGTGGCCCTATGTTGCAACTTGTGTTCACTTGTCTGTCTCCCCAGCTGACCAGGATCCCTGGCAGGCCAGTGGAGGCCACGTTGTGTCTTTTATTAATTCTCAGGCTTTAACATTCACTCCCTGAATGGATGGATGGATGGATGGATGGATGAATGAATATAAGCACAGCTTCTTTTTGTAAAACACCAAACAAAAACACCTCAGTTAACAGAGCTGGTACTCTCTGACTCCCAGTTCTGTCCCCTGCCATGGTCCTAAAGGTATTTGGCCATATGTTATTAAACTAAAGTAAATTAAAATTTGCTTGAAATAACCACAGACTCCCCCGCTCTCCTGAGCCTGCAATGACCAGATTACATCTCCTCCAGGCACAGAAGTTTGACATTTCATTGCAAAGTCATTTTCTTCTCATTTCCTTATGTTGCTAAAATATTCTATTTCTCTTCACTTCCCCTTTGTGTCCCCATTACTCACGTTTAGTTAAATTTATCTGCTGCCATTTAATCATCTGAGATAGGTTTGCTGGTGTGGCTGTTCCTAGGGCCCTGCCTTGCCTTCCCAGACCATCTGTCTCCTCCTGGGCCACTCTGAGAACAGGATCCAGACTCCTCCCCCAGGGGACAGTGTTTTGGGGCTATAGTTACCCTTGGACCCTGGGTTTCTCCCTAAGGCAGCTCTGACTTCAGGGTCCTCCCTCCGCCACCACACTCACTGCCTTCCTCTCTCAGCCCCCTCCTCTTCTGTTTCCTGGGGCCTGGTTCTCATTCTGCCTCTAGACTGGCACTTCTGCAGTCCCTTTGGTCACAGTGAGCAAGGGGCCTCATACTTCTTCTCTCCGTGGGTTTGATGAGTAAATCCTTAAAGGGTCAAAATATCTACCAGGGTAGCCAATGCGGGAGTTGTTAGGTGCCTACCTGGGACACTGCCACACCCCTGACATTCCTGGGGCTGATTTTCTGAGTAGGACACCTTTCTCCTCCTCACTGGCCCACTCGTTCTCATAACATAAAAGCGGAGGCTGGTACAGTGACTTACGCCTGTAGCCCTAGCACTCTGGGAGGCTGAGGTGAGAGGATTGCTTGAGGTCAGGAGTTCAAGACCAGCATGAGCAAGAGTGAGACCCCATTCCTACTAAAAACAGAAAAAAAGTTAGCCGGGCAACTACATTTTTTTTTTTTTTTTTTTTTTTTTTTTTTGAGACAGAGTCTCACTCTGTTGCCCTGACTAGAGTGCTGCGGCATCAGCCTAGCTCACAGCAACCTCAAACTCCTGAGCTCAAGCAATCCTCCTGCCTTGGCCTCCAGAGTAGCTGGGACTACAGGCACACCATCACGCCTAGCTAATTTTTTCTATTTTTAGTAGAGATGGGGTCTTGCTCTTGCACAGGCTGGTCTCGAACTCCTGAGCTCAAGCGATCCTCCTGCCTCGGCCTCCCAGAGTGCTAGGATTACAGGTGTGAGCCACTGTGCCGGGCCAAGCTGGGCAACTAAAAACAGAAAATGTGTGTGTGTGTGTGTATATATAAAAGTGGTATTTGCAGCATGCTGGGCACTGCGGGCATATTTGGAGAGTGGGTGCTGTGAATCTCCCCTCCCTGGGGTGACAGGGAGGGGTGCTCACCCCTCACCTCAAGCTTAGGGAAGAGGCTTCTGTGGAACCACTTGAAAAGCTCAGTGCATGTCCTTTGGAGCCTCAGGGACACAGTGAACTGGAGTGACTCATGCCAGTGGAATCTTAATGGTGGGAGACAGGCTGGCCAGATGATTTTGCTGTACGGCAAGGAGGACAGCTGCATTGGGATCTGCCCGTGTGCCCAGAGATCATGAGGGCAAAGCATGCATGTATGTTTCCAATGGGCAAGACGCAGCCACTGACATGAGAGAGGCAGCGTGGGGTCATCTTAGTGCCCGATCAAGAAAGCTGCCTGGGTACGATGATGCCACTGCACTGTAGCCTGGGCAACAGAGTGAGACCCTGTCTCCGGAGGGGGCGGGGGGAAAGCTGCCTGGAGGAATAAAAAGACATCAGCAGAAAGAAGCTGAAACTTCCCGCTGGGCCAAGGGACGAAGAAGCCATCATCAGGGGACTTAGCTTAAATTTCATTGAGGGGCAAGGGAAAAGTAATTCCATAGGGCAAATTTAAAGGACAAAGGGAGATAAAGATAAATTTGTTTTATAGTTATATTTTATGAGTCATGTTTGTAGGGCTACAAATACATTATCTCATTTAATTTTTTCTTTATAGAAATGTACTTTATTCTCGTGTCATTTCAAAACATATTCATCTCTCTAGAACAGGATCATATCTCCAGTCTACATTCATCTATGTTTTCTATGATCTCCTGATCTCCAATTGCAACTAAGTCAAACAATCTATTATCTTTATTATTTCCCAAATAGTTTATGCTCTTGAACTCTTTTCTCATTTAATTTTCATGACAACCCTGAGAGAGAAGGGCTCTTGTTCACCCTGTTCCTTGCTGAGGATCAGAAACTAAGAAAGGGGCCCCAGGGTGCATAGGAGTAAGCAGCAGAGTCAAGGTTCACTGGAAAAGTCAGGTTTAAGGTTGGGAGTGGGGGTGGGGTATAGGCAAGTGGTGGTGCCAATGGGAGGGGTTTGAGGGGCTTCAGCAGCTGCTATGGACTGAATGTTTGTGTCCCCCAAGATTCACCCATTGAAACCTAATCACCAATGTGACAGTATCAGGGGGTCTTTGGGAGGTGATTAGGTCATGGGGTGGAACTCTCATGATTGAGCTTAGTCTCCTTATAAAAGAGACCCCAGAGAGCTGGCTTGTCGCTTCTACCATATAAGGACACAGAGAGACGGTATCATATATGAACCAGAAAGCTGGCCCTCACCAGATACTGCATCTGCTGACACCTTGATCATGGACTTCCCAGCTTTCAGAACTGTGAGAAATAAATTTCTGTTGTGTATAGGCTGCCAGTTAATGGTATTTCGTTATAGCAGCTCGAATGGACTAAGGCAGCAGCCCTCCCCCAAATCTCCATCACCATCCCCCATTCTTAAGCAAAGGCAGTTGCTTAGATGCCCTCTGATGAGGTTCCAAGTAGGTCCTACTGACAGTTGCCTGTAGGACAGTGGCCCTGTGGCTGATCAGGGCTTCCACAAGGATGCATGAGGCACTGTGGCGCTTGAAGACCCCCATGAAGGGGCCAAGAGGGGTCTCCTTTGTTGGTAGTGGCTCTCAACCTACTGGGTCAAGTGTTATGACCAGAATTAATGAATCTAGAGCCTCATTTTTGTGAGCTCAAGTTCTGGGGGAAGCAAGACCCAAGAGTCCGTCTGCAGATGGAAGGGTGCCCAGAGCCAGGAGACAAATGAACAGCCCCAGGCCCAGCGCCGGGGGCTGCTGCCCATGACTGGACAGTTCCCAGGAGGCCTGGCAAGGCTCTCACACCTGGTTCCCTCCCAGGGGTTCCCCTGGGTCCTTGCAGTGACACCTTCCCCTTTGTAAACTTGGCTATTGATGGTTCTACTCTCATATCAACACATCTCTGACCACGACAGAAATTCAAAAAATCTGGATTGTGTGAAAATTCCCTGCATGAACTGGATTCTTCCTTCTTTTAATGCCACTGATGTATGGGTACTGTACCTCTAAGAATGCAACGTGCCCCCAAGAAACCCATGGGCACACTGTGGGCCCCCAACCCCTTTCTTGCCATTTTGTTTGCTTGCAATAGATGGAGGAAAATGGGCAGGCAGCCTAAAAGCATCCCCCTCGTGCAAACACATGGCTTTTTGTTTGCAGGAGGCATAAAATGAAACCCCATGGGTTTCTCTCAGCCCAGCCACACGTGCGTGGAGGTCAGAGGAGATGTCTGCCAGCGGCTCAGCTGCAGCTGATGGTGGACTGTTTCTGAAGGAGGAGTCTTGCATTTGCTCTTTACTGAGACTTCACTGGTAATTTAATGTGACTCCGACAGAGGCCACATCGGGGGTGTCCAGCAGGTGTTACTTTTTGAAGCTGCTCTTTCATTCTTTCCAGTGAAGGGGTTTCAGCAGGTGTTGAAGAGTCTGAGGCAGCAGGCTGCCAGAAGACAGTGTATGTCTCGTATCTAATTTGATTTGACTTGTTTTCGTGGCCATGAGAACCTGGAGCCAGGAATAAAAAGCCCAGGCAGGGGACATGACAGCTCCCTGCCTCATGTCCTGGCTGTCTCCACCCCAAGGGCTCACTCTAGAGCCACGCAGACATAGGAAGGGAGCGTGTCAAAGAATTCATGTCAGACACACACAGCGTGGGAGACTGTTTTTGATTATTTTTGAAAAGTCCTAGAAAAACCGCTTCTCTAAACTTGCCACGCTCAGGCAAGGGGGTGATTTATTACGCATGAGTTGGACGGGCCCAGCTCTCCTGGTCGGCTAAAATTGGTCTGAATATAAAGTAATTTGTGGTTGTCAGATCCTAAATTAAATGATTCAAATACTACTGCGGCTGATTAAAGGGCTTTATTCAATTTCCTCCTGACCACATGCTCTCCTATGAGAGCAGGAGATACTGTTTCTGGAAGAAATGCACTATTTGGAGACCGTGGATCTAATCGAATGGATGGTGTTTATTAAACACGGTCCCTCCCTGCCTTTTTTTTTTTTAAATGAGAGGTGCGTCTAAAGAGGAAGGAGGAAATGACTGTTTGTTTAACTATGAATGATCTTCTCCTGCCAGGCTTCCAGGTAGGAGCCTCCATAGTGAACCAGGCTAGTTTAAAAAACCTTAAAAGACCTCTAGGCAACAATAACAAAGGTCAGCAAATGGAACTCAAGCATGAGTAAGCAGGAAAAAAGAATCTGGCATTGTAGTAGACAATCTAATAGTGACGTGTGCATCACCCACGGCACCCATGGAAGGTTCAGCCTTGTGCCTGACATCTTGGCCCCGCCAATCAGACCACGAGGGAACCAGGACCCAAGGCAGCCCATCCAGAGATATATGATGTGCCCTGGGGAAAAACAGATGGGCCGGCTTGGGAGCATGAATGAAGAACTCCAGTGATGAGGCAGTTAGCAGCTGGTCCTGGCACTGAAAGCAAAGAGCGAGGTCAGACGGAGACCACGTGACTCCGGGAACGCACTGGAGGCACCAGCTGGCCCCCGGAGTAGGCCCTACTCTCAGCTGCCTTCTGTCCCAGGCTCTGCCCCACTTTTCACTCATCTTGAAAGCAAGCTCAGCTCTTCTTAAGGTGGCCTCAAAGGAGCTCAGCTGGACGCAAGAATCAACAGAAGTGTTTCAGCACAAAACAACAGAGCAGTTCACCACCGTGTACAACATAAGTGGTTTTTACAGAGTGAGTTATCTAACTTGCAAGGGATGTCATGAGACCAGACCAGTGGGGAAGGGAATGGCCTCTGGGCCACAGCAAGAAGGAGGGAGGCAGGCACTGGGGGACAGTCGGGTTTGCCTCCCTGGGGCCTCCCTCCTCTGACCTCACTTTGGGCTTGTCTCTGGAGGAAAGGAGGCCATGCGAACTGCAGCCCTGGACTGGCCCCAACCCCAGGCCGACAGGGAGCCCCCAGAAGTGAAACCTGCTTCGAATCCCAAGTACCTCCAAGATCCGGTGAGACAGCAAGACCCCAGATCTGGGAAGGGAACACAAATGCAGGAGCGCCTGGGATCCTGCTTAGCCCATCAGTAGATGCAGAATGCACTCGTCTGGGATTCCCTCAGTTTACTGAATGAATTGCTGTAATTTACACTTTGGTTTTTAGCCAGAGTGTACATTTTTCATATGCTGAGAATTGGTCTTGTGTGGTGAGGAAGGCCAAAGACCTGGATGAGAGGCTGTTGGGTCAGATAGCGGCCCTACCACTTACTGGGTGGCCTTGAACAAGTCACTTAGGCACTCCCTGTGCCTCAGTTTACTCATCTGTAGAATGGGAACCATCTGCCCCTCCCTAGTAGCCTTGTGAGATTGAAAGGAGCTGCTGCACGTAACAGATCTGTTGCTTGCAACAGAGCCTGCCTGAGTAAACATCAGCTTGACGTTTTATTGGGCATTTGTGTTTCATTTCAAATGTTTCTGTCCCTGCCCTCTGGCCATTTTTATGGGGGATATTTTTTCTAGCTGACTCCTAGGAAGCTCTTAATGCCAGAGCTCGCCTCGGTCTGTGCTGCCTGCAGGGGGCGCCCGGGGCCCGCGCTGCCCCGACGATGCAGCCCGTGGGCGTCTGGCCAGAGGACTCGGGACCCAGCTGGTTGGTCCCCCTGGGGTTTGTCCCCTTGGTCTCTGATTCTCTCTCCGCTCCCCTACCCAAGGTCGGTGAGCTGGAGACGGGCCCAGCGGGACGCATCACACAGGGAGCGCAGCTTTCCGCATGGGTCCCCTTTCGTCCCACCTTTCTATGAGACCTTGGGCTTCCAAAGCAATGTTGGATCGTACATTTGTCACCGGAAACTTTCACCGCCCGCTGCGAACCTGCGGGGGCGAGCGGCGCTGCACTCCGGAGGTGCTCAGAGGATGCCCCCTGCCAGCTGCCTACATGTAGAGGGTGGGGGGATGGGGTGGGAAATGAGGTGTGGTTTTGCACATTAACCCGTCTTCACTGTCGTTTCACTGTGACCCTGGGAACTGGGGACAGAGGACAGGAGTGGGGGTCAGGGAGCAGGAGGCTGTGGGGCCAGGCTTCCCACCCTGACCAGCTAGTGGGGTCACCAGGCAGCAGCTCCCTGCCAGGCAGAGTCTTAGATGGAGGGAATGAAGGTACAAAAAAATCCTTGGGGCTGCGGACCAGAGGCCTCCAGGGACAGAGGGTGAGACAGACACAGCATGCTTGATGTGGCAGAGGTGTCACTGGCCTCATGGCCAAGACTGTACAGGGCTGGACGCGGCAGATTGGATGTGGCACGGGGTGGAGAGGCACCAAGAAAGCTTGTGACCTGGACGGTGAGATGGGTCATTCTCACCCGTCAGAGTCACCTGAGATGAGGGCAGGTCTTCGAGGTAAGAAAGGGGGAGCCAAGACCTGGAGCGAGGGCTGGGAAGGGGGACAGCATGCAGGAACCTCAAAAGCTGGGGTCGGGGGGCGGTGGGGCATTGTTCAAAGGCACAGGGGCAATGGTCTCCAGGGACATTGGGGTGTCTGGAGAATGGGCAGCACCCCCAGGGGCTGTGGGGAAGCTGCTGGCCAGCCAGGGGCGGTGCCAAAGCAGGAGGTGGCAGGAGAGGCTGAGGATGTGACTACGGCAGGATGGCCCTGTTTGCCAGGGTGGGAGGACGGCAAAGGCAGAGTGGGTGAGGGGATATGGGACTTCAGTGGACGGGATGACAGGATGGGGTGACCAAGGAGGTGACGGTGGGAGGCTGGACAGGCCCCAGGGCATCACATGGGACACTGGGCAAAGCCGGGCCCCTGCTTGGAAGGACCCGTCTTCTATCAAGAACCGCCTGCACCATGACAGGTCCTCAGAGAGAGTGAGTCATGGGCTGTCACTGCATGCCAAGGAGCCCCACAGAAGAGAATGCTTCCAGAAGCATCGAGTGCTGTAAAGACCCACTGCTGGGCCTGTCAGCCCCATTAGCGAGAACATTTTATCACAACAGAGGTACAAGTAGGTTGTTGGATGGTAATTGTTTTCCTAACCATAGAGAAAATGCATCGCAAACCCACTACAATTAACTAAAGTGGTCACATTCCACTTTTGGGATCTAAAGCTGTTTAAAAATACTAGCAATTGACTTTGCTTCCAGGTTGTTGTTGTTTTTTTCCCCTCAATTGAAAGTTTTTTTTCTTTTGAATCCCATAAAATATTCTAAGTACACCAGGAGGGAAGAATGAAAAGATGTTTGTGTTTCCAGCTCTGCTGCCAACTATTGTTCAAATAATACCCTTCATGTGTAACCTGGGAGTTTAATATTCTCAAATATTTATAATTATGCAGAAATAGCCCTGAGAAATGTTCGGCTTACTCACAGCTGGAAGGTTTTCTGCATCCAACGTTCACAACCTCGGAGCTGCTTTTCAGAGTTGGGGGCATCATATGTGGGATTGGGGGACAGATTCCTAAGGGGACAAAGAGATGGCATGTAAAGATCCTGGCACTCTCTCTGGGACACATTGCACCCCCTCCCCTGCTATGTTCCCTTCCCCTTCCCCAGAGCTTGAACAGTCCAGGCAAGAAACGCTGATGGGTCCCAGCCCCACCGGCCATGAAGAAGGAAGAGCGATGCGTGATACAAACACACACTTAAGAAGAGGGCTCAGTCATTCCCAGCAAATCCGTTAGTCTACCCATGGATGAGGTCCCACATTGAAGAATCCCTGCAGGGGTGTCCCACGGAGTCCCAGATGCTCCACCCCCGCACCCGAAGAGGATGCTGTGGTCAGAGAAGTGTGCAACGCATTGCACTCTCTCCGTCCGCCTTTGGAGAGGCACGGTGCCCGCCCTCTATTCATGCATTTCCCCTTTCCTGTCGTCCCTCCCGCTGCTCCCTCTGCACCGTGCATACTTCACAAGAATATCAAGAAAACTACTTTTCCTGCATAATTACCCGCCTCCTCCCCACCCACCTACACACATCTTTCCTGCTTTGAAGTGGCAGCTGCTGTGATTTCTTTAAGTGGACCTCACTCCGCGTTTCCCAGGCAGGTGGGGTTAGATTCAGGGAGCCTCCTGCCCAGGCTGGGGACAAGGGTCCTGGGCTTCACCCCTCCCCTCTCCAGACCCACTGCTCCCCTATCCTCATTGAGGTCCTCTTCCCACTGCTGCCGTTGGGCTGGGAGAGTGAGCCTGTTGGTTCCTAAATGGGCCACCAGCCAACTGCCTGGTCCTTCCCCTGAACCCAGGCTGCCTCAGTCCTGGCCCTGGAACCTCTTCAGTGAGATCAGCTAGCATGAACAATCCAGAGAGTGGGTTGGCTCACATATCGGAAGAGTCCAGAGGTGGTCGAGGCCCAGCCAAGGCTCAGGCAGGGCGCTGAACTTGCTGCTCTGCAACTTGCTCCACCTGCTGGGCTCCGGCTACGGGCTCCCCCATGCTCAGTGCAGCAAAGGGGTCAAAGGTGCCCCAAATCCAGGTCCCAGCCAGAGAGTCAGAGGTCTTTTTCTAGGTGGCTTCACAGATGATCAAGAAAGCTTCTTCCCAGGGGTTCCTCAAAAGTCACTTTGGTCTGGTGGATCCTGATTGGATCTGGTCCCCATTCCTTAGCCAATCACTGTGCCCCGATGGCTGGGATCTGCTGGTGAGCGTCGGTCTATCAAGGCCTGTCCCACAGCTGGGGGAGGATGGGAAGGCCCTGGGCCGTGTGGGGGAAGGATGGACACTGAAAGAACACGTGGACTACCGTACCGAGGGAAGCGGGAACGGAGGGCAGAGGACCCCAGCAGCGAACGTTGACGTCTCTGGGTGACGTGTTATTGAGTCTCTTCACTTTCACTGTCTGAGAAGCGAAGACCACAGTCTTTCTCTGTGGACCTCAAGGAAGAGCTTTCTGAGCAGGGTCCTGTCCTGTCTCGTGCACTGGTGGTGCCCCCAGCACCGACACCACTGGCTGGCCAGCCGCCGCTCCACCAGTGTGAGTGGAAGGAAGGAACCAAAGGGAGGGAGGAATGGCAGAGCCAGTTTGGCCGCAGGCAGGGCTCTGGGTGAGCTGACGGATGGAGACGGTCCTGGGATCGATGGAGCCAGCGGGACAAGGGGACGAGAGCAGAGTGGCATGTGTCCTCCTCCTCAGCCCCCACTGTCACCTAAGTGTTTCACCGCATGAGGCTGCAGAGACAATTCAGTGAGATTCTGGAACCATTTTTGGGACATGCCAGGCCCGGGAATAGGCGCTGGAGAGCCCACAACAAGTGGACAAGGCACAGCTAGTGCCTGCCCTGCACGGGCACACCTGGTGGGGCCAGGACAAAAACAACAGGAACCTTGTCATCGGATGTGGGCGGCATCACCACCCGCTTCTCACTCAGCAACCAGAACGAGCCCCTGGGCGCCTTCACACACTTTTTTAAAATAGACATGTGATTTGTGACAAATCAATCCAAACTTGTGTATTTCTACCTTAGATGCTAAGGCTTAGAGGAAAGAGCCCCTCCTAAATTTTCCCTATAAAGAAGTTGGTCCCTTGGACATGATGTTCTTCTCCCTTGAGGGCTCTTCTTAGAAAGCAGAGTTTTTTCTTCACTAAAAAAATCTGTTGCTCCAAATTTTTGAAAAGTGGTTTAATGTCTTGCTTTAACCTCTGTGCCCAATTCCAGAGGCACAAGCACCCGGCTGGGGTTTTCTCCTCGTCCAGGCACAACCCCCAGCATTGCCTGGGACCTTCCTGGGGCCTCACCTGAGCTCAGACACATCTGCTGTTTCTTGGCCATGACGCTGTCTCTGCTGCCAGTGACCCTGAGGTGGCCGCTCAACCCAGCACTGCCAGCCTCCCTGGCCACCCCTGAGGCCCTTTTCTGGCATCCAGAAGGGATTCTTTCTGCTTAGGGCCAGGAGATCTGTCCTGACAAGGTTCGTTGGCAGATGTCAGGGCTTCTAAAAGTCATCTGGCCCGGAAATGGCTTGCCTTTGGCCACTGCCACCGCCTCCCCGGTGACTGCCCGTGGGTGCTACGAGCGACCCCTCCCAGCCAACCACAGCTGCCCAGTGGGGCCTCGATGATTCAGTCCCCTGCTCCTTCCTTCCTCAACGTGGGCAGGTCAGTCCCCACGCAGGAACCACCCAGATGTCTGCCTAGGGCAGCCAACTGTCCCACTTCGCCCGGGGCTTGTGCCTGCCCGTAAGAAGACGCAACCTTTTGCGTCTCTTCAAGGGAAAGATTTTCCTGCGAACAACCTCCATTTCTCCACAGCACGTTCATCTGCAGGGCCAACTCCTAACTCCGAAAAACACGAGGACATCAACTATCTTGTGGTTGCCCACCCCCCGCCCCCGCCCCCTACACCTAGGTTAAGATTGCCTACAAGCCAAGTAAGTCCCGGCAGTAGGTAACCAAGCTGTGGCCATCAAGGTACAAAAGAAGTTTCCGATTCAGGCTTCTCCCTGGGAAGGCTATGTCGCCAGCACACATGTGGGCTTCGCTCAAAGACACGTCCGGCAGGAAGATGCATCTGGGTACCATCTATACTCAAGGCCGCCCTCCCAGGCCCTGGGCTGAATAAGTCACACACACTGGGAAGAATCCCCAACGACTCTCAAGTTCATCTCCTTTGTTTGACGAGTGAACAGACTAAGGCCTAGGGAGGCTGGAGGGCTGCCCAGGAAGCTGTTAAAAAAGCAAGATGGAGACAGAGTGGTAAACTGAGTCCTGGACTCCTGATTCTCAGGGCAACATCCCTATCTGATCGATTAATTAGGGAAAAGAGCGGTAGTATCAGCTGACAGTGATGGGACCTGGATAAACTGCCTGCACTGGGCTAAGTGCTTTCTGGTCACTATGTCATTTACCGGGGTGACCCGTCATCCTAGTTTGCCCAGAATGGAGGGGTTTCCCTGGACACAAGCCTTTCAGTGTGAAACCAGGAAAGTCCCAAACAGGAACAAGTCGTTTCACCCTCCATTTAACTGCCTTGAACCTTAGGAAGGAGTCACTATCGCTGTTTCCATTTTACAGATAAGGAAACCGAGGTTTAGAGGTGTTGTAACTTGTTTATGGTCTCACAGCCAGGACATAGTAGATGAAGCTTTGAGACCCAGGAAATTCAACACCAGAGGCCGCCGGCTTCACTACCAAGTTATAACAGGGAACTTTCCTAAAAGATAAGGAATCTTGCAAAATTTGGTATGTGAGCAACATATTTGGGGAAACTTTTTTTCTGGGAAGAGAGTTTGGGAAGGGAGTTTCTCATCGATTTTCAGAAGGGACAAGGACCCCATACAGGCTGAAGAGAAGGTCTCAGGGTGGCACAACTGAGGCCCCCATGCCGGGCTCACTTCCCGGTTACCGACTATGAGATCAGGACTTGAGCTCAGTGGAGGGCAGGGGCTGTGCCGGAACAGCCCCCGGGGGGTTGTGAAATTGCCTTCCCTGGAAGTGTCTGTGCAGGGGAGGGTCCCTCGTTCCTGTGCCGTGACTCGAGGTTGACCTTATGAAGCTCTGGGAATGTGACCCCTTGAGGACCCCAACTTGGGGAGGCAGGAAGCAGCCCGGGCTTTACGAGCTCAGTGAGGCCGCGTCCTCCCTGGCCTGCTTTCCCCGTATAACACCCCAGCCAGTACTCACTGGGAGCTTCAGTGCTTTGCATGGAAGAACGTATCCATTTCTCATAATGGCTCTAGGAGACAGATACTATTATCGTGCCCATTTTACAGGATAAATTGAGCCTCGAAGATGCTAATGGGCTTGCTGCGGGCACCCAGTGGGTAAGAACTGGCTCTGAGATTTGCACCTGGGTGGTCTGTCCACAGCCACCCCGCTGTCAAGCCCTCGGCCACTTGCTTCTTCTGAAGCCCGTGCCAGAGAACTACATTTGAAGGCTCCAAGCAGGGACGAGGTGAGGGGCTTCTCTGAACCCATGAAAGTGCCCAGGTAAGAAAGATCCAGAAGTTGCACCTCTGCCATGGAAAAGGCCAAAATGTCAGATCCTGGCCCCTCACCTCTCTCTCCGCCTCTCCCCTGCCCCACCTACCCCTGAAGAGATGAACAGCTCTTCAGCTACCAAACGAGTTGCAGCAAGAAGGGAAAAGAGGCCCAGCACAGCCTCCTGTCCACACTGCAGGCTTCCTGTGTTGAGGTGGGACGAGATTCTACATAGGACAGATTTGTGATTGTATTCACCTTGGTATGATCATGGCTGGAAGAGCTGTGGAGCCTGTCTGACAGTTTTTCCAATAGGTGAAGGTGAGAGTTAGCGGGGAAGGAGGTTTGCAGAGGCTAAGCCCAACTTATTCCACACAATGGATGCAGGAAAGTTTGGAGATAGAAGGGTGCAAGGCACGTCCAGGGAACAAGTTGCTCTGTGCAGCTTTTGCGTGGCATATGCCGGGGGAGGTTAGGGAGTGTTAGTTAATAGATAGATCACATTGGCCTCATGGGCCAGGTCAAGGAATCTGGACCTTACCCCAAGGGCAATGGGGAGCCACAGATGGTTGTAGGCAGAGAGTGCAGTGATCCAGTTCATGTGTGCTAAAGTTCATCCTAGCTATAAGTATGGAAAGTGGAACGCAGGGGCTGAACAGAGGTCTGGAGAGACCGGAACAAGGGCAGAGGTGGCAGGGTTGGCAAAGGGGGTGAACTAGTGCAAAATTAAGGAAATGAAACTGGCAAGGCATGCTATCTTGGTCCCAGGACCCTGTGCTGCCCCAGTGAGTCACTGAGGACTGTGGGAGGAGCTGAGTACCTACTGCACGCCAGGCCGCGTGCTGGGTCTCCCACACATTCTCCCACCCAATCCTCACGTGACCCTTGAGGTAGGAATCATCATGCCCATGTGGTCAGTGAGGACACTGCCTCAGAGAAGCCCAGTGTCTTGTCAGAGGTCACCCATCTGGGCAGTGATGCTGCCGGGACTGGACTCCAAGTCTGTCCGGGGACAGGGGCACAGTCCTGGGTCTGCAGACAGCCGGGGCAG
Organism: Eulemur rufifrons; assembly: GCF_041146395.1. NCBI lineage: Eukaryota > Metazoa > Chordata > Mammalia > Primates > Lemuridae > Eulemur > Eulemur rufifrons. The sequence goes on along the minus strand of NC_091005.1, from coordinate 12,020,683 downwards.
CACGTTGCATAGACAGCACCACGTGTGGCTCCGTGGGCAGCCAGCCACACCTTCCCAAGGGACATTCAGAGGAAGAGCCAAAGTGCCAGAGGGTTGCTGAGAGGCCTGACCAACATGGCGCATGCCGATGAGGATCTCAAGGCCAAGGTCATGGGGGAAGCTTAGACCTTGGCCGAGGACTCATCCTGAGCAGAGGAAAGTGGGCAGAGAAGCCGGGGGCAGAGGGAGCTGGAATCCTACCTGTGCCCAGTACCCTACCAGGCAGAGCCACAGCAGCTGGCTGCCCGCACTGCCTCACTGCCCGTCTCTGGTGCTGGACTCTTCCTCCCCTGCCCTTTATGGTGGGGTCACAGGTGACCGACTGCCCTTCATCTACTCACAGAGGGCCAGGGCTGGGCCACAAAGGGCTGCAAAGTGCCAGGCATGGTTCTGAGTGTGTCACACCTAACTCACTTAACCCTCTCTATGATCTTTGGTACAAGCTACTGTTATCCCCATTTTGCAGATGAGTAAATGGAGGAAGAGAGAGGTTTGGTAGCTTGCCCATGCTTATATAATATCTGGTAGCTGATCAAGCTGGGACATGAACGCAGGGTGTCTGGCTCCAGTGTGACCACTGTGTACCTACACCCACCCATTCCTCCCACCTGCCCCTCCCCAGTCCTCCGCAGCTGCACCTTCTCCCCACCTTTGTGATCTTGACAGATGTTTCCAGTGCCTGACCTGAAGACCTGGGTACTGACCAGGGCTGAGTGACCTTGACCTAGCTGGACATAACCTTGGCTACCCATTGGTGTCTGCCATGCCCTGCCCGCCTACCCTGTGGGGAGTCCAGCCTGGTCTTTAGGGTGAAGGACGGGCACCCTGCAGGCAGGCTGACCCGCAGGAGGTCAAACGAGGGCCGAGAGTTAGGCCCACTGGCGTCCCGCCTACCGCAGCTTCACCACGTGCACAGACGCGGACCACAGACTCAGAGCCCTGTTTCCGCCCAGTTTAAAATAAGCCGGCCTTGCTCTGCAGAGAAGTGCCAGGCCGCCCTCCTAGAATGGACCTGCATGGAGGAAGATCTAAAAGGCAACTTGGTGACCCACTGTGAACACATTAACCCCTGCCTCTCCAGGGGGCCTCCAGAGTAGCCCCCAAGTCAGACACAATTGCTCTTCTCGTCTTGGCCTGGTCATTCTGAGCTCCCCTGTCCCCCAGTGACCAGTGGTCACTGCTGAACAGAAGTGGAGGGAGGGACAGCCGTTCCCTGGGCCCTGAGAGGCATGAGGTCGTGGTCTTGGGCACTGAGGGCAGGCCAGCCTGGGCCTCAGTCTTTCCTATTCTTGCTAAGCTGTTCTTTGTCATCTCCACGGGGACTGTGCATGACAGGCCACCAAGATGCTGGCCAGCCCATTACTCTCATTTTAAAGACAAGGGGTGGGATGGCTGGAAAGATAGGACCAGCCCGAGGGCACCCAGAGAACCAAGCGCAAAGCTAGGACTCAGGCTCCAGTCTGCTCCTACAGCTGTGGGTGCCCTGCCCCGTGAGCACCCCGTGGCCCAGGAAAGGCCCAGACGTGCCACCGTGGCAGGGGACACAAAGCCCTCCATTCCCCCTGGTAGTTTCGCCTAACCACAACACCTACAATTTTCTCTTTCATTTATTTTTCCACTGATCAACATGAAGAGAACATAAAGAAAACATAATAAAAGGCCTCCTAAATTAGAAATGGACCATAATGGCAGAGAAGTTGAACTATAGATAGAAGAAAGCTGGCCTTCTCCAAGCTGCTCGTGGGACGGTCTGCTTAGGCAGAGGCCTGTGTCCTCTCATCAGGCAGCCCCACGGCCCTCCCTTGGCCCTGGGAGGCAGCTGGGTGGGGCGTGGGGTGCGGGGAAGGCTGTTTGCAGGGCTGGGAGGGCACCTGCTGGGGAGGGAGTTTCGGGGAGGGAGTTTCAGCATCCGTCTGTCGTGGACAGCATTTCCTCTGCTGGGGTAGGGGGCTAGGGACAGGATGTGGACAGGGGCCACCTGGGCTTGGCCCAGATGCCTGGCTGCCCTCTCAGGACACATTCTTAGACCTGGATGATAGATGCTCAGTGGTATTTGGAGGCAGCTGGTTCAGTACCATTCTCAGCTGACCTTCCCTGGCTATTTACACATGGTCTCATTCAACCCTCACACTAACCTTGCACAGTAGGAATATGATTGCCCTTATTTTATAGATGGTGCACAGAGAGGTTAAGCAACTTGGCCAGGTCACACAGCAGGTAGGAGGTAGAGACACGATTTGAACCCAGGAACCTGTCTGGACTGGTACCAGTGGAAGGGGGCTTGGTTAGAAAAGCCCACATATCAGATGCTGCCCAGGGTCACAGGCCGCAGCATCACAGGCACTGGGGTCTATGAGTCTCCTGGGTTGAGGACACCAGGGCCACAGGTCCCTTGGGCTGCAGACCCTCAAGTTCATGGGTCTCCAGCCCCAGAGCTGAGGGCTCCTTCGGTCTCCTCCCTCCCTGGCCACAGAACCATCCCAGTGGTTACATATGGGTTTGTGGCCACAGTGCTCGAGGACAGCAAGGCTCTGTTGGGGTGGGGTGGGGTGGGGTGGGGTGGGGTGGGATGGGAGACAGTTCTACATGGAATCCAGATGTCCCACCACAAACAGGGGCCCCCAAGGCTGGTGTGAGGGGCTCTTGGGTAGGTGGCTCAAAGGATGATGTGGTCTGAGGCTCCAGGCCTGGCAGGACGGTGCCAGAGTAAAGGAGAAAGTCTGCGCCATGTGGCCTTGACAGAGCCCAGGATCCTCCTGGGGGCGGGTGCCTGACCAGAGCAGGAAGGAGCCAGCGGGCAGGAGAGACGTGAGCGAAGGGGCACTGGGGGCACGGCACACCCCAGGCTGCTCTGGGCCGAGGGGCAGAGTGAATCCTCCCTGCAGGGCCCCAGAAACCCTGGCGGTGTTTGATCCAAGGAGGCACATCTAACACAGGATTGATCAGCCTGGCCTGGGAAGGCGGCAGGCACCCTCACTGGAGTCCTTCTTTGGGACTGGAGGGACAGTCACTGAGACTGCTTGCTGTAGGGTGTCCACCCAGTTGCCCTCTTCAGAGCCCCAACGTGGAGGTCTTCTACTCACTGTCCACCGGGAGCCTGGCCGTGCCTGGCACTCAGGGTGGCCGCCCTGGAGCTCGCTACCCTCGGACTGGCCTAGAAGGCAAGACAAAGGCCACCAGAGACAGCTTCAGCCTGGCCTGGCCTCCCTGGGACCAGCCTCTCCAGGGACCTGAGAGAGGGGTAAGATGGCTGGCTTCTTTCTCCTGTGTAATGCGTCAGCGCTAATAAGGCCAGTGTTGTGCACATTTACGGAACCTTTGATTTCCCAATCACCGCGGGCTTGCAAGTATTAATTAAAGCTCAAACCCCCTGGAGCCTGGAGCAGATTCTCATTAACCTCATTCCGCAGAGGCTGCGACTCTGCTTCCCTGCCCAAGCCCCACGGATGAAGCAATGGCTCCTGTGCCCCAAGCCCGGCTGGCAGAGTTCCCACCCTGTGTCACAGGGTGGCAGGGGTTGGGATGACTTCGGGACACTCAGGACAGATTCCAGCAGCTGCCACCAAAAGGATTTCCCCTCTTCGGCAAAACAGCGTAATCGAAACCTAAGTCCCATTCTATACACTTCACCTACTGAGAGCGTTCAATTCAGTGGCTTTTAGCGGACCCACAGAGCTGTGCGTTCATCGCCACAATCAATTGTGGAACATTTCATTACCCCAGAAAGAAACCCGACACCCCCTGGCCATTTTCCTGGCATCCTCCCCAGCCCTAGGCAGCCACTAATCTACTTTCTGTCTCTATAGATTTGCCTGTTCTCATCTGTTTTTATTTATTTTTATCACCGTAAAATATCTATGCCATAAAATTTAGCATTTTAACCATTTTCAATTGTCCAGTTCAGTGGCATTAATGCAACCATCACCACCATTCATCTGCAGAACTTTTTCATCTTCCCCAACTGAAATTCTGTACCGTTAACCAACAACTCCCCGGTCCCCCTGGCCACCACCATTCTACTTTCCGTCGCTAGGAATCTGACTACTCCAGGACCTTGAGAGAACCCAGGATCCTCCTGGGAGAGGGGATTTGACCAGAGCAGGAAGGAGCCAACAGTGGAATCCTACAGTATTTGTCCTTTGGTGGCCGGCTTATTTCACTTAGTATAATGTCCTCACGGTTCATTTTGGCTTGTTTTAAAATTAGGAAATATTTCAACCAAAAGGACAGAAAACAATATGCAACGCACCCTCTTGATGTTACTCAGACATCTCAGTTTTAACAAGTAGTAACATTTTGCCATATCCGCTTTTTTTTTTTTTTTTGCTAATGTCCTCCCCAGAACTGGTTTAGTCTGATGTTAGCATATCTCTTTCTTGTTCGTGTTTTTGTGTTTTACAACCTAAGTTTATACCCATAACCACATATAGTACTATTTTGTGTTTTTAAAACATACTCAGTGGTATCATGTATGTTCATCTTGTCACTTGTTCTCCACTCAACATTGTCTTTTGGGACGTGCCCGTGTTGACAAGCACAGTTCTGGTCTGTCCGTTTTTCCTGCAGTGCGGTGTTTCTGTGCCTGTGTGCCCCACCTCGGGTTTATCCTGGGATTTCCCACTTGTGGATTCTCACCAGGGAAGCCAAGGCCACTCCTGTCTTAGCAGGACAGACACAGCCACCTCCCTTGCAGAGGAAGGGCCACCTAGCAAGAAACTGAACACGTAAGTGGGCCTGGAACCTTGAACCTTCCGCCACAGCCCAGGCTCTGTAATCAGAGCTGTGAGGGGCATGGCCTGGCCACCTGGTATAGGGACAGCACCGTAGAGACCCCTCCTGGGTCATCCCTCTTTGCTCCATCACCTCGGCCACCCTCTCTGGGTTGCAAACTCCCTTGAGAGGCTGACAAAGCTAGGAATTCCTCACCCCATAGAAAGGCACCCACGGAGAACCTTCCAGCCCATCCTACTCTTCCTGCTGGCTTTTCCATGAGACTCAGGGAGCTACACAGCCTGAAGGTGTTGGGGGGTATTAAATGGACATGATGCCTGGCATAGGCGCTCAATGAATGCTGAATGGACAATCAAATGAATGGAGGAGAAACACCCAGAGGCCCTGGTGCAGTGCCCGGCACATACTCGGGGCTCAGAAAGTGTGGCTGTGATTGACAGGTGTGTTCTTTATAGGCAGGTGTACTGAAGTTTTCTTTACATACAGTAAAATCCACCTTTGGTGGTATATAATTCCAAGTTTTGATAAATGCATACAGTGGTGTCATCACCACCACAACCAACATATAAAACATTCCCATCACCCCAAAACGTTCCCTCGTGCCCCTTTATACGAATAGTTAATGCCCTCCCCACCAACACCCCAGGGCCCCAGCAACCACTGATCTGTTTTCTGTCCCTATAGTTTTGCTTTCTCCAAAATGTAAATAGAAGCGTAAGTATGGAGGCTTTTGTGTCTGTCCCTGTCACTTAGCATAACACGTTTGAGATTCCCCCTGGTGTGGTTCATTTTTTTCATCTGAGTGCTACTCCACTGTGTGCCCGTGCCACAGTTTGTTGATCTAGTCACCAGTAAAAGGACATTTGGGTTGTTTCCAGCTGGGGGCAAATACGAAGAAAGCTGCTATAACTGGTTTCAGACAGGCTTCTGTGTGGATCTGAGCTTTCATTTCTCTTGAGCAAATATCTAGGAACAAGATTGCTGGGTCTTAGGTTGAGTCTATGCTCAACTTCATGAGAAGATGCCGATACGTTTTCCAACGTGGCCGTGCTGTTTTGCAGTACCCATCAGCATTTGGTATTGTAAATTTTTTTCTTTTTTTCTTTAAATCACTGTGATAGTCATGTGGTGGCATCTCCTTGTGTCTTTCATTTGCATTTCCCTAATGACTAACAATGTTGAATTGATGGGTTTTCTGACAATCAATCCTGTGGTGAGTGGTCCAGGTCTAGACAGTCCCCAGGGGTGCTGGGAGCCCCCAAGCCACCATGAGGCCTATGCAAGGACAGGCGACAGGCCCAGGGCTGTGTCAGGAGCTCCCCTGTGCACAAAATGGGCCTCAACCACCATCCCGCCGTGCTCACCCTCACCTGTGACAGGCCAGCTGGCTGGGTGGTAACTTGGCTCTCCCGGTTGTCTTCGAGGATCCCTCCAGCCACCACAGGAGTCCCCTCTGGGCACGCAAGCACCTGCAGTATAGGAGTGGAGTCAACCACAGGGTGGAGCCCCGCACCCCCCCAACCCCCGCCGTGCCGAAGGCCCAGGCCGAAGGTGCCTCCCATGAGTTACACGCCAAACCTGTCGGGAAAGGGGTGCTGCCGCATTGAATGGGGGGTGTCTGCCTCTGCACCCAAAGTGGCCTCTCCAGTGATTCCCTACCAGGTCCTTGGCAGGACTCCTCCTGGCTCCTGCTGCTAAGAGTCCCAAGGGAGGTCGCATGTGGTGGGGCCTCAGACTTCACCCTGGACCAGGGAGGCCTGGGGGCTGAGGGCCCATCTGTCTGGCTTCCTACCTCTCCCCTCTGTCGCTCTGTCGGCAGGCAACGGCCAGGGCCCCGGTAAGAAAAACCCAGAGGGCCGGGTACTGTGGCTCACACCTGTAATCCTAGCACTCTGGGAGGCCGAGGCAGGAGGATTGCTCGAGGTCAGGAGTTTGAGACCAGCCTGAGCGAGAGTGAGACCCCGTCTCTACTAAAAAGTAGAAAGAAATTATTTGGACAGCTAAAAATATATATAGAAAAAATTAGCCGGGCATGGTGGCACATGCCTGTAGTCCCAGCTACTCAGGAGGCTGAGGCAGGAGAATTGCTTGAGCCCAGGAGTTTTAGGTTGCTGTGAGCTGGGCTGACGCCACGGCACTCTAGCCTGGGCAACAGAGCGAGACTCTGTCTCAAAAAAAAAAAAAAGAAAAACCCAGAGGAACTTGGAGGGAGTGACTCGTGCCTTAGGGCAGGGCCACACCACCCTGGGCTGTGCACCCCACATTTGCAGCTCCCAGGTGGCACCAGGAGGCCTGGGGGAGTGTTTGCTGCACAAATACTGCAGCGCAGCCAGGATCACAGCCTCCCTCCCCAGGGCATGCCCTGCCTGGTTCTTCTGCATTCCTCTGCCCCTGAGGCAGGTGGCAGCCACCCCAGCGGGACCTGGCAGGGCTGCAGGAGATTTAGGGGGCACCCCTCTGGCTCCACCTGGGTCACTGGCAGGAGTTCGTGCTCTGGGCCCATTCAAAGGATGCCCAGCCTGAACCACCGGGCCTGTGGCCAAACGCTCCTCACTGAGCCTCCTTCTGGGCTCCTCAGACCGGCCCCGCCAGTGCCTGGCTCCCGTCTCTCGCCCCCGTCTTTGCTGTCAAGGCCTCAGGGGAGTGGCCTGGACGGAGCCACGGCTCCCCACGCTGTGCCAGGCACCACCCAGCTCCTCACAGCCTTATCTCCTGGCTCTGCGTCAGAGTCCAGCGCTCCCCCCCCCACCCCCACTCTGGCCTTGCACTCCTCACCTTCATCTTCTGAGCCTGGACCCCCGGCCCCGAGCAGCTCTGCCCCAACTCTGCTGCAGGGAAGGCCTCGCTTACCCGGCAGGCCTGGCTGGCAGGCTCTCCCCTCTCAGCGACTTAGTGGGCAAGGGCAGGAGAGCCCCACCGGTGGTGTCGCAGCGCACCCAGCGACCACTGGGTGCCCCCACAGTGTAGCCCAGAAGGCAGAAGCATGGAGGTCCCGGGAGCCCTTGGAGCCCATGCGGACCAGCTTGGCCACTTCTAGCCAGGGCCTTGGCTCCGCCTCCCTCTCGGGGTCTCCATTTCACCTCACGGCAAGGGGAGGGTCGAGCGGACGCCTCTGCGTGCCTTCCCAGCCTGCAACACCGAGCCTGAAGCCCCAGGTGTTTCAAAGGACTTGAGAGAATCTCGCAGGCCAGGAGCCACGGCCCAATGATCACACCCCTCACGACTGCATCCAATTCTCCCAGCGGGGCGGACTTAGATCTCGGGTTGAGAGTCACTCATTCTAAACACGTGGCATCAACTGGCCGACAAGTTGCAGCCTGAGCCGGAGAAGCCGGAGGGAACAGCGTCCGTCTGTCTTCCCAAACCCAGTGCAGAGGGTCTGTGCCCAGCGTCTCGCCCTCATGGGCCCGGACCAAAGATGAGGGACACAGACACAGCCCGTTGTGATCAGGGCCTGGAGTGAGCTTGGCCAGGTGGAGCGATGCTCTCTCACCTGCCCCCAGTCGAGGTGGCACAGGGGCTAGGGACCCGGCCCTCCAGGTTTACCGGCACATCCCCAGCGCCCTCCACTCCCCTCCCCTCCACACAGACCGGAGGCCCCTGCCCGCGCCTCCTCCTGCCTCTGTGCACACTGTTTTGATGAATGCCATTCTGAGGTCACCCACGGGTAGAGCCTTCAGCGGGTCAGTCTAAAGGACAGAAACGTGCCTGGCCGGTGCTGTACTTGCCATGCGTAACCAGAGAAAGGTGACGTGGTGCAAAGGCCCAGAGATCACAGCCAAGACCCAACTCTTCCCCACCAGGCTCTGTTCCCCTCCTGCCCCACCCCCGCGCACCCTTCTGCTCCCGAGGATGGGGTCTCCAAGGGAAACTGAGTCCTCACCTCCCTAGAAGTTCAAAGTCATGGCCCCAAGGAATCCGTCACTACCTGAGGAATTTGGGTCAAGAAGGGATCAATCACTGTGCCCTTGTTTCACAGGTGACTGGCTGAGCCTCTGGGAGTCATCCAGGCTGAGAGCCATCAGATGTGAGTCAGTGGCTTCCTGCTGGGCCAGGAGGACACCTGTGTCCCCATCTCCACCTGGGGGAAGGGGTGGGTGAGTGGGGAGACTCAAGCTTTCAGCCATCCCTCTGTTTGCTGCTCCTGCATTCGGCATTTGGTGGGGACCCGTGTGAACCGTGTCACTGCGCCAGGAGGGGGAAGAGCTGGCGTCCCTGGGGAAGTGCTGACTCCTCTCTGCCCACATCCATCCTCCCAACACACCGCCCTGTGCAGACCCTTCCTGCCTCCTCCTAACAACCGCCCTGCCCACGGCCTACCCATGCTCTGATCCAGCCTCCACGTTGCCAGCCAGTGGATTTTTCTAGAGCACAGACCTGATTTCATCTCTATCTTGAGGAGACATCGGTGCCCCTCCGCTTATACATGGTCTAAATCCCGTGAAATCGGAGGGTTTCACAACCGGGTTCCACCTGCCTGAGTCACCGTGGGTTCTGAGGAGGCCCTGAGAAGTGCCAGTGAGTGAGTGAATGAGTAGCACCCCCCAAACTCTGGAGGGGCTCACACCCTGCAGGTGGTATCAGCTGTAACATCAGGGCTCCAGAGTCGCAAGCAGGGCCAGCCAGGAGGGCCAGGCCCCGGAAGTGGTCAGCAGGGACAGACACATTGACATTGACATTGTCCTCTAGTCCTGGATGCTGCTCCACAGCCATTTCTGGCAGGGAATGGGCCCAGATCAGCATCCCTGCACCTGGGAGGGTCCTCAGGGCTCTGGAGCCCTCGGTTCTGTGGCCCCCTCCTGGGGGGCACTCTGGCTTAGGGGCCACCTCCCTGGGACAGGTCTCAGAGCCAGGGGCCAGGGCTGCTCCCACAACTCATGTGGGCCCTGACACCAGCTCAGATGCTTGTTTATGCAAAAACTAGTTTCTGTGGCATTTGGGCTGAAATATGGGACTGCGGCGTCTTCCAGTCCAGAGGGATTTGCTCGAATGCTGAGCTAGACGTCCCCTCAGGTCCTGCTCAATTCCTCTGGCCTCTGGGACAGTCCCAGTGCCAACAAGCCTTTGGAGAGAACGCAGAGTCTCTGATGCATCTTTAGGAAGGATTTGCCAGACCCTCCTCCCTCCTTGTCCTGGGCCCAGAGAGTGCAGGTGTCAGGGCTTCCGTTGTGGTCACCAGCCATGCATGCAGATCCAATGGAAACTCAGTTCTGAAGGTTCCCCAGGCAGTTTGTAGCCAGTCGAGAAAGGGCAGGAGCAGCCTCATCCATGCTGATGGGAGAATGTAAGATGGAAAAACCACTTTGGACAACAGTTCAGCAATTTCTTAAAAAGTTAAACACATGTCTATCATATGACCCAGCCATTCGACTCCTAGGTATTTACATACACACACATGCATATGAACATCCACAGCAACTTGATTTATTATACCCCCAAACTGGAAACGAACCAATGTCTACCAATGGGTGAAGAGTTAAACAAATGGTGGTAAAATCTGTAACATGGAATACTACTTAGCAAGGAGAAGAAATTAACTGTGAATATATACAACAACACCGGTGAATCTCAAAATAATTATGCTGAATGAAAGAACAAAGATAGTACATATTAGATAATTCCACTTATTTAAAATTCAGAAAATGCTAACTCATCTACAGTGACAGAGCACAGATGGGTGGTTGCCTGGAGACAGTGGGGATGGCAGGGAGAGATCACAAAGGGACAGGAGGCAACTGCTAAGGCTGATGGATGTGTTCATTATCCTGACAGTGCTGGTGGTTTCACAGGTGAACACACATGTTAAAATTCATCAGATTGTACACTTTACGTTTAGCTTATATATGTCAATTATACCTTAATAAAGCTGTGTTTAATTATTTTTATTTCTTATTTTTTTTCTTTCACCTGGTTCTTAGTGTGCATAAAGATTTTTTTTTTTTTTTCTTTTTGAGACAGTCTCGTTCTGTTGCCCCGGCTAGATTGCAGTGGCCTCATCATAGCTCACAGCAACCTCAAACTCGTGAGTCAAGTGATCCTCCTACCTCAGCCTCCTGAGTAGCTGGACTACAGAGAGACTCGTCTCTACTAAAAAAATAGAAAAATTAATGGCACCGGCTAATTTTTCTGTATTTTTAGTAGAGACAGGATCTCACTCTTACTCAGGCTGGTCTTGAACTCCTGAGCTCAAGCAATCCTCCTGCCTCAGCCTCCCAGAGTGCTAGAATTATAGGTGTGAGCCACCGGCCCAGCCATGTTTTTTAAAAATGAAGGGGCTGGGTCCCCTTGAACCCGCACTGCGGCTTCCTTGCATGGCCGTCAGAACACAGTCACTGCCTGGCTTGGTCTGCAAGGCCTTTAAGCAGCCCGGCTGCTCTCTCCAGCCTTCTCTCTTATTTCTCTCCTGCGTGACAATCGGTACATTAGTTGTCACCCCCTGAATGTGCCATGCTATTTCACACCTCCGAGACTTTGTGCATGCCACCCCTCCACCAGCTGGGCCACCTTCTGCCTCATTTATCCAGGGAACTCGTCCTCTTCTGTCAAGACCCTGCTCAGTTGTGCCCTCTTCGGGGAAGCCTTCCTGACCCCAGCAGGGTATGGTGAAAGGTCCCTTCCACGGTTCTGGTGCACATTCGGCTGTTAGTATCTGCCTGTGACAGCAGACTGTGGGCTCCTTGAGGCCGGGGACAGCATCGTGTGTACTCTTGTCTTGGCAGAGCTGGACATACGGGCATCCATGGAGCTTTGCTCAGTGGATTCCATGTGCCCGAGAAGATGGAGTGGATCAGCATGGGGTGGGGTGCGAGAGGTTGGGAGGAACAGGAGCTACGAGGTGGGAAGAGCCAGGAAGGCCAGAAGGCACAGCCTCCGGGCAGAGACAGGCTGCTCTCCTGGGAAGGAAGAGATAAAACAGTGCTGACCAGTGATCAGGGTTCAGCTAGTGCCTGGGGTGCAGGGGAGTTGGGTGGGGTGTGCCCCCTTTTTCCCCATACAGGAGAACATGCAGGAGAAACCTCTTCTTGGCAGAGGCAAAGGGCTGACCCTGCCTCTCCTCCAAAGAGAGGAGACGGCTGAGGCCTCCACCCCAGGGTTCATCAGGAGGTTACAAGGTCTGTTCGCTCATCTGCATTCCCCAGGTCTAGTGGAAAACAGCACAAGAGACACCGTCTGCAACTAGCAGCTTCGGGGGTGGGATGGGTGCAGGCTCCACAGCGATCCGCTGACACCGCTTAGGGAACCACGTGAGCTCCCCGGGGACTTCAGTGACTGCCTGGCAGTCCTGACCTCCTCCATGGTTCAGGGGTCTCGAGCGGGTCTCTGGCCTCATGACTGTGCAGGGGCGACCCCTTCCTCACCCTGCCCCTCAGCCCCAGCCTTCCCATTCCACTGCAGCCATAGATGAACGTCTCTCTCTGCTGGGAGCCAGGTCGGCAGGCAGGTGAGCACTCCCACGCTGTCCGTGTCAATCAGGAAACATGCGGAGGCCAAGTATGGGAGGCCCAGAGGGAAATCACTCTTTGGGGATCAAATATGGGAGGATAGGGCCGGGCGCGGTGGCTCACGCCTGTAATCCTAGCACTCTGGGAGGCCGAGGCGGGTGGATCGCTCAAGGTCAGGAGTTCGAGACCAGCCTGAGCAAGAGTGAGACCCCCGTCTCTACTAAAAATAGAAAGAAATTATATGGACAACTAAAATATATATACAAAAAAAAAAATTAGCCGGGCATGGTGGCGCATGCCTGTAGTCCCAGCTACTCGGGAGGCTGAGGCAGTAGGATCACTTAAGTCCAGGAGTTTGAGGTTGCTGTGAGCTAGGCTGACGCCACGGCACTCACTCTAGCCCGGGCAACAAAGCGAGACTCTGTCTCAAAAAAAAACAAATATGGGAGGATAAATACCCAGAAATGATGCCCCATAAGCTTCTATGTTGGTAACTAGAGACCCATGTGTGTCCCAAGGGCCAAAATCTCTGCGCCGTAGCAGCACATGGGGACACAGGCAGCCAAGAGCCACAGGCACCGCCCGGGGGGCAGCTAGCCTGAGCCAAAGGCAGAAATGTTGTCCAGCCACTGTCCCCCATCTGCTGATGCCACAGGCAGACGATCATTTATACAACACTTCTTTCAAATCCTGAGTGACACCCACAGGGACTACTCACCTTGTTCACCCTTGGGCAGAACCAGCCATGAGCTGGTGGTTCTTGGATCTCATCCCAGCTGGGTTAGTAACTGGTTTCCCACCAAAGGGCTCCTTCAAGTTCAGCCTTTCCTGGAAGGTACCCCATGGCACCTTGCTTGGGAACGGGCCCTCTAACATCACATTGCTTTAAAATTTCTCAAAGTGGCACCCCAAAGTGATGTCCTAGAAACTCATTTTCTTATTTCTTTCCCCCCAGGTGGAGGCTTGCTCAGATATTCACTGACGGCCACAGCCTGCAGAGCCAAGCCCATCGAGGGTTCCTGGGGACATGAAGAGTGGGTGCAAGGAGTGGGGGTCTCAGGCCTGCTCTCAAAGACCTCACAGCCCAGTGGGGACAGCAAGAGGACAATATAATTCAGAGTGCTCCATGAACGGATCAAAGAAGGTTCCAGAGGAACCTATACTGGAGGAAGGTGGGAATAGCACCCGTTTTATCTCATTCTCAATCATATCTGCCTCTTCAGCAGAATTCATTGAGCTGGTCTTTTTGTTGGGAGTGTCAGGGGTCAGGGCAGGCTTCGTGGGGAGGGGCCGTTGAACAGTCTCGAGTCATACACAGAGGTTTCCCTGGCTGATGGGGGAGCAGGGACAGTCCAGACCAAAGAAACAACATGAGAAAAATCCCAGAAAACATCTTATGATGTAAGATAAGAAGTGCCTTAAAAGAAATACAAGCTTTGCCATGGGAATTCAAACAATTCCAGAGAAATTCCCAGATTTCAAAAAGATGCAGTGATGTCTGCCTCTTGATACCAGAATGTGTGCCTCTGAGTCTGGCCCTGGCCTAATTCTCCTCCTTCTGCCTTTGTGGGGATGTTTTTTTTTGAGACAGCTCATGCTAAAAGCCCTTACTAATGTTTTCCTCCAAAGACACACCAATTCCCCACTGGATAATTAAGAAGCAGCTGAATCTTCCGAGAATGGCTGCGATCTCTAAAGGCTATAACTGCAGGAGCCCAGGGACTGGGGCTCCTAAATTGATACATTTTATCCACATTTCAATCTCATCTTTCATTTTGTAAGGGAATGCACCTTTTTCGCCCCACCTGGATGAACTTGTTTAAAAAGCAGTCTATTTCATGCATATATACACGTAAAATGGCCAAAGTGCTGCCTTTGATTAGAAGGTGGCTTCAGTCTATAATGTGTTCTTTTGGAGTTGTTCCCCACCCCCACAGCATCCTGATTATCTCCTGACACAGCCCTCGGCACTACTTGTCTACTGCACTAGTCTGAACACCACCAGGCTTTGCACCCCACCCCCTCCTCTGACTTCCCTCAAGTCTGGCATCCCTGAGGCCAGAGACTCAGCATATGACAGGGCCTTATCCTTGGGCATGAGTTGATGTCCACGTGAGGCCTACTTAGGTGCCTCTACTCTTGCCACAGTCACCTGGGCTTTGCCCAGTCATATCCCGAGGTTTGATACCTGTTAGTACTGCTAACCCACACCCCTTTCCTCTTTACCCCGGTTCTGCCAGCACCTGGGTTCAGAACTTTTAAGCTCTCACCTGGGCCTTTGCAGCGGGTCTTACTGATGCCACCTGGTCTTACTGATGCCACCTGACTCTTCTAATCCACACTTTAAGTCTGCTGAGGCATTACTGCTCTCTGGCTTAGAAACTACCCATCCCTTTGAAAGACCTGCAGAGTCTGAACCGATAACATTAACAATGATTATTTGTTGAGCACTTACTGTATGCATGCACATACTGTGCATATCACAAGCAGTATCTTTATTTACTCCTTACACCTCCTACTTCATGAGTTAGTTTTAATATCATCCCAGTTTTACCAAGGAGGAAACTGTGAGAAATGAACTAACTTCATGGCCCAAGGTTGCTCAGCTATGAAGCAGCAGAGCTACTTGTCTGACTGAGAGGTTATGCCCGAGAAGTGCTAAGATGGCTTTCAAGGATGTTTATAAATTGGTCCCAAGCTAATGTCTCAGCCTCCTCTCCCTTTTACTCACCTATACTCAGGCAAAGCAGGCCATTCGCTGTCCCCCTGAGCACGCCCTGTGTGTTCCTCCCTCCCTACGTTTGCTCACACACATCCCTCCTCCTGAAAATAACTTCTCTAGTCCCTACCCTTCTGGAAGTCTCATCCTAAATGTCTCCTCCCTGGAAAAGGTCTGCTTCCTTTAGTGATTGTCAGAGGCTTGCCTCATGCCCAAGGGTGTTCAGGTGTCTGAACCTTGTCTGCTAGATAGCAAGTTAACTGAGAGCCAAGACCAGGCCTAGTTCATCCGCCAGCCCCCCGGAAGTACCCCGTACAGAGCATGGTGTGCCTGTTTTCTGAATTCTTTAAATCCAGTTCAAGCAGCTATGTAGAAGCTTCACACAAGCAGATCCCTCCCCAAGCAGCACAGCTTGGAGGACACGGCACGTTCTTCTGGGGCTTGGAGTATGGGACATTCCTGCATGTGCTGTGTAATCACCCCAGCCACGTGCTCTCGCTGCATGTGAAGCAATGGCGGTGTTTCCGTGGGCAGGGGCACTCCTGGGTGGCGTGAGCTCTGAGCTCAGGCCCTCTCTATCCTGGACACTGCTAATTTCTGTCACCTTCACCACCCCAAGCCTCCAGCCCTGACAGGGGCCTGTGTCTCTGTGTCACCACTTCCTTCCCAGAACTCATAGGAAAACTATAAACTGCAGCTTTCAAACCTCCCACATTCCTGCCAAAACTTGGTCCTGGGCAGATCAAACTGAGACGATCCATACAGATGTGGACTGCACGGGTGATCCCAGATGCAGAGGAGATGTGAAGGAATGAGGAAGGATCAGGCCCGTCCGTGCCGGGAGGAGCTTACAGTCTAGGTGGGGAGATAAGACACATGGGAAAGCTATGCAGAGGGAAACGCATGAGGCCTAATTACCAGTTTTAGGCCATAGGGGAAGAGGTTTTGCAAGACCGAGCCTCAGAGACAGGCTTAGCACATGTGAGGTGGCCATGCTTGAGGGGTGCCTAGGCAGGAAGTGGCCCTGTCAGACAGAAACTGGGACCCAAGCTGGTTCTTTGTCCCCCAAGAGGAGGGGCACTGTTGCATGCAAAGCTAAGGGACAGGAGAAGGGTGTGCACCAGATAAAGGTTGTGCCTGCCCTGAGATGACAAGTCTGGCTGGGTAGACAGAGGTCCAATGAAAGGGTCAGGGAAAAGGTTGGAAATTGGCCAGGCTGAGAAACGTGGGTCTTGATGGGGACAGTGAGATATTGTGGAGGGCCTGATACACGTAGAGTTGAAGGAAGGTACATTGGGCACAGCCTCAGTGCTGTGAACTGACACCCAAACCCCACAGGAGCACTTCGTTTCTGGACCCAACAAAGGGTAGAAGAAAAAATAAAACCTGGATCCATTTGAAAAAGGGAAAACCAGCCTCTCCCAAACCCAGTTCTTTGACTTGCACCTAAGACCTTAAATACACTGTTTGAAACTCCTCATCCATTGAAGTTGATTTTCTTTGAAACCATGAAAGAATGTGGGGCTGCCTTGGTGGTAGGAAAATTCCACCTGCAACTTGCAGCATTTACAGGGTAGGAACTGCTGGCCTGGGAGTGGGAGGTCTGAGCCTGAGTCCGTTCTAAACGGTGACAGCCAGGTGCCTGGCAGTGTGGCCCAGGGGTTAAGGCACTCTCTGGAGTCAGGTACTCCGTGATCAGCCAGTTGGGTAACCTTGAGCAGGCCACTGAATCTTGGGAAACCTCAGTTTTCTCACTCCTGAAATAAAGATACCGCCTGCCCTCCCTCCGGAAGGCTGTTCATCTGCCTACCATGCACAGGGGTTTCTGTACGTGCCAATAAGGATGTCAGGCTAGTTGACATCTGGTTGGTTTTCTCTCCCGGTGGAGACTTCCAGACCCTTTGGCTGCTGTCACTGCAGCAGACGGACGTTGGGGAAGATTAATTGTCATCAGAAATAAATAGCCATCAAGAGTAGAATGGCCCCAGAGGGATGCTCTCTGATCTTTGCCTCTGCAAGCAATGCCAGATGGTGCTCCAGGGCTTCCAGGGCAGGGTGAGGGGGTCCCTTTCCCCGCCGAGTGCTTGAGCGTGCAGCAGGAGGTCAGAGGCTAAAGAGCTCAGGAGACATCAGAGGCTGGAATAGAAGAGATGGAGATAGAGATACGGCGCAGGGAAGGCAGAATGCTGACCTGGAACACTAGGAATCTTAAAAGTAAATGGCTGATCCTAGACCCCTACCTCACACCACATGCAAAAATTAACTTGAAATGGATGAGGGACCTAAAGGTAAGAACTGAAACTATAAAATGACTGGAAAAAAATAGGAGAAATTCTTTGTGGCTTTGGATTTGCCAAAGATTTCCTAAATAGTATGCAAAAAGCACAAGCTATAAGAGATAATAATACATTGATCTAAAACTCTTCAATAAGATTTAAAACTTTTGAGCTTCAAAATGCACTGCTATAAAAATGGAGAAGTAAGGGCTGGGTGCCGTGGCTCATGCCTGTAATCGTACTACTCTGGGAGGCTGAGGCAGGAGGATGGCTTCAGGTCAGAAGTTCAAGATCAGCCGGAGCAAGAGTGAGACCCCCATCTCTGCAAAAAATAGAAAAATTATCTGGGCACAGTGGCACATGCCTGTAGGCCCAGAAACTTGGGAAGCTGAGGCGGGAGGCTGGGCTTGGGCCCAGGAGTTTGAGTTTTTGTGGTGAGCTGTGATGATGACACTGCACTCTATTTATCCCGGGCAACAGAGTGAGGCCCTGTCTTCCAAAAAATAAATAAATAAATAAATAAAGAAGTAAATCAAAGTTGGGAGAAAATATTTGCAAACTGTATATCCAGCAAAAAGCTTATATTTTAAAATATATATATATATTTGAATTATATGTACAAAATATGACCTCTATTGGGTACATAATTTACAAATATACATATATCCAATATATGAATATTTGCACCTTACAAATCAATCATAGATGATGAACAGCCCAACTTTAAAATGGGCAAAGAAGAGGTATGCATGGTGAGTAAACACATGAAAAGATGCTCAACATCGTCAGTCATTAGGGAAATGCAAATTAAAACCATAATGAGATGCTGCTACTGCTCACCCACTAGAATGGCTAAAATTAAAAAGTCTGGCCATCCCAAGGGTTGGCAAGGATAGGAGCAAGTGCAACTCTCTTAAACAGCTGGTGGGGATGTAAAATGGTTCAACTACTTTTCAAAACAGTGGGCAATTTTCTTTAAAAATTTAAACGTACACCTACCATATGAGCCAGTCATCCCACTCCTAGGTACTTACCCAGGAGAAATAAAAGCATGTATCACACAAGCACTTGTGCAGGAATGTTCATAGCAGCTTTATCTGGAGTAGTCCCCAAACTAGAAACAACGCAAAGGTCCATCCACAAATGAATGGATAAACAGATGGTGGCATAGCCATACAAAGGATACTATTGAGCAAGAAAAAGGGACAAACTGTTTATACAAACAATGTCCTCGGTGAACCATAAAATAATGATGTTGAGTGAAAGAAGACAGACAAAAAAGGTGCACATATTGTATGATCCTATGTACATAAAATTCTAGAAAACATGAACTAATCTGTAGTGTCCAGCAGCAGGTCGGTGGTTGGCTGGGAGTGGAGCAGGGGGTGCAGAAAGGGGGATTCCATGGGCACAAGGGAATGAGTGATGGATACAGTCATTGTCTTGACTGTGATGATGGTTCCACAGGGGTGGGCATATATCAAAACCTGTCATATTGTGCAGTGTACTGTGCACCAGCCATGCTCCAATAAAGCTGTTCCAATGAAGAAGAGGGGAGGCGGCAGTTCCTGGCCCCTTGGGGTTGACGGTCACCCCTCAGTTCTCCTGGCTGGGTATAGGTGTGGGGTCTGTCTACAGAATCTACAGATTCAGTCTCCTCTGCCATCCAGGGTCCTTTACCAACTCGGCTGCATCTCCCCAACTTGTCCAGGTTCCTTGAGGGCAGGGACGGTGCCTTCTGCACCAAGTCTCTCCTGTTGAGGAAGAGGATGATGGTAATGATGAAGCAGCTTCCATGGGGAGTGGCAGAGGGGCTGGTCTATCTCTGGGACCAGTGATGATCACACCAGGATTCCGGACGAGTCCTCCCAACCATGGGGCAATAACACCACAGTCATTCCTGCCTTGTTTGTGGAATGCACGGCGACTCACTCCGGGAAGACTCCAACATTGCTGAGGAACCGGCTGAGGCAGGGGACAGGTGCTGAGCCACGCTTGGCTCCTGGTGGAACCGCACTGCCAGGGCTCACCCTTCAGGTCGGGGCTGTCAGACAAGACGGTCCTTATGTAACCTGCAGTGAACCATGCCATTCTGGAGCCAGGAAGCCAACGCCAAGTGCAAGGTGCTCCTTCATGCCTGCTGGACCCAGATTCCAATCTGTGCCACGCTGACCTGATTAAAGTCTCTGTTGGCCTGTGTCAGTCTGTCATTCTGGCTGAGGCACCCAGAGGCTGGCGACCTTGCTATGCCAAATCCAGAGCTCTCTCCCTTCTAGAAGCCAGGCCAGCAATCCTGCATGGCCACCAACTCTTGACTTTCTTAGTGAAACACTTGACTGTGTTTGAAGGAGTTAATTTCCATTGCATTTGAGCACCATGAGGCCTTCAGTGGCAATGGGTCTGTAGATTTGTGTAAACCGAGGTACGCACGAGGCTATGAATGCAGACCTTCACCCGGCTGCCAGTCCTGCAGGCCTCTGTGATCCGCCCTCACCCCCTGAGGGTTTTCCTTGATAGCATGAGCCTTACCAAAGGAAAGCTGGGCTCGGAAATCCAACCACAAAATGGACATATGTGTTGGGTTTACTGCTAACGTGACAAAGGAATGAGTCACCTGCTGAACAGGTGTCCCGGGTGTTCCTTTAAATCACACACTCTCTCATGGGCAATCGCAAAATAATCTGGTTTGTGACAACTGCCAGCACGTGGATTTTCAGGTGAGCCTGGGAAGTAAGATGACGCTTTCTGCAGGACCAGCCTGTCCTCTGGGCCCTGCTGTGGCTCCATTTCCTCAGGAAGTTCACCCTGACGTTGAGAAGGGCCAGGCTGCAGTTGGGGGAGGGGGTGTGCCCGGCAGAGTCTGCACTTTCTCTCTAGGCCATTCTCGGTGCCCGCTGCCCCCACTGACACCACAGACCTCGCTCTGCTCTCCAGCCCGCCCCAGTGTCCCTGCACACTCAGAGCTTGGGAACACCCCCCACCTTCTCAGGCACTCCTGAGTTCAGCCCCCAAATGGTGGGAAGGGACTACTTTTTAGATCTTCTGTCCAGAAGACACCAGGTGACAACTCACCACTTGGCCAGGTAACCCAGCAAATCCTCCTGATGGATTTTAATTGAAACCATGTCCCAGAATGGCCACCCCAATGAGCAAGGCAGAATGGAGTGGCCTCTCCCCTGACTGAGCATTTGTCCAGGATGTGGCATGTTGCCACCGCATGTTTCCTCAATATGATGCACTTGGATTTGAACAGAGCACAGTCTTCCCAGGAGAGCCCTCACAGCCACGGGCATAGGGGAAACAGGGCAGGGCACTAAAACCAACTTCAGAATCAGAGGGAGAAGGATGCAGGGTTCTGCGATCTAAGGCCTAACCTCGGAGCCCTGCGACAAGATCTCAAACATCAAGGAAACGTGTAATGAACTGCCAAGGAGAATGTGGCTCCAAGGCTCCTAAGAAATGAGAAGGATGCTAAGATGCCAACACCCAGCAGTCCTCCCAGCGTCACCTACGACCATTTGCAGCTCCGTGGCACACACTGACTACAGCAGAGGCCGCGAGAAGCCCGGCTCTGGAGCCAGACTCTGCCATGATTTGCTGCGGGATCCTGGGCAGGTCGCTTCTGCCCTGGCCCCAGGTTCCCGAGCAGCAGAACACTCCCCCGTCACGTCAGGCTGCACGGGGGAGCTCTGCCCACAGCACACGGCTCGCTCCCCTGGGGCTGGGCTCTCAGGGTGTCAGGGCCACTCGTCTTCCCCGATCAGATAAATTGAACTTCCTCTAAAGCTCTACAGCTGGTGGGGGGCTCAGCCAGTACAGAGCATCCAGGGGCCTCCCTCCAGTGGCAGCCAGTTCTCTCTACGTGGCCCTCAGTGACCAAGGACAGCTGAAAGGAGAACAGAAAAAGGAGAACCAGACTGGGCCTGCAGTGCCCTTGGAGAACACTCAGCTTCCTCCCCCAGACACGGGGCTCAGCACCTCCGGGTTCTCTGCTGTTCTTGAGAGCAACAGAGTGGTGTGAGCCTTGGCCAATTGACTGCCCTGCTCTGTGCCTCGGTTTCCCCACCTGTCAAGTGGCATGGTTATGAGGATTAAGTAACAACATGTATCAAACAAGAGGCACATAACACACACCCCATAAAGACAACTTCCCTCTCGGCTTCCCTTCTAACCACACCATCATCCCATCTCCAAGCAGGGCCAGCAGCCTCTCTATTGCTCTCAATTTAACAGAAGACAAATCCGAATTGGACTCTGCAGGCTGTTGGGTGAAATGGTTAAGGACCGACTTAAAAATATGTAGCTGCATTTTGAATAAACAAAAACGTGCATGTTCCATGGTATTTCCTTTACCATCTATCATTTTTTCTAGCAAATGCTCCTACTAACTGCACAGAACCCAGTATTTTGGAAATTTTCAATGGATGAGGAATAGCAAAAAACTATGTCAGCCCCAATAACTTTTTGAAAAGAAGAAAAAATTAAATTAAAAGAAAACAAAACCAAAACTGTTTAAAAGAAATAGAACTCAAAAACAAAACCGAAACCAAATTTCTTTTTAGAAATGCCTGTCGTTGGGCAAATATTTATTTTAAAACAGCAAGAATATTTACACATACACGCAAACAGGATTTTTTCCTGCAAAGTTTTTAGCTCCTCAAATCGCAGGAAATCCTGGAATTCTTTTCAAATTTTCCAGTCTGGCCCAAATCGAACTTCAGTTCACTTTAAGAAGAGACAAGTAGAAATGCTCATATTTACACAGAATATTAATTTTTCTATTCTTAATATTTGTTGAGCAAATAGTTTTACAGTTTGTAGAACAAATTTGTCCAGAAATATTTCAAAAGTAGCTTTACACTGACTACTTCTTTTCTGATCATGCTTTATTATTATTTTGGTTGGAGTGTAGTTTCGTTAGTTAAAAATCGCCTTTACTTTAACTGATGATTATCATGTTGAATTGACATTTCACTAGATTAGACAAGAAGCCACACATTGGATTAGCCAAACAGCTTTAGATGGCTTAGTCTCTAGCAGGAGTTTCCGAACTTTTCCATTGAATAGTTTTAAACATTATTTTGGTACCTGAAGCCTTAGTGACTAAACTGTAACCATAGTGAACAAAAATACTGCTACACTACAGAAACAAAGAGAACCAAGAGAATTAGGTTCAGTGGCTGAGGCCACTGAGCAAGAGAGAAGAGGATGAGTACAAACTCCAAGTTGACATGACCTTGACAATTTGGGGATCTTTTTGCAGAAATCCTGACACCTGGGCCAATAAAACGTGGCACACTCTGGCTAAGTCCTCCAGAGCATCCAAGATATGGCAGGCGAGGGGATCTTGGGCACTGGGTCTCAGGGGTGCACCAGGCAGGGCCAGCGACCAGTGCAGCTGTGCAGGGCCCTGAGCTCAGGGTTTAATGCTCTGCAGTTCCTATCTCGAAATCCTTAATAATTTTGTCCTTGAGTTTGTGTTTCGTAAGTGAAGTCTGATCACGCAACAGAGCACGTGTCAGCAGCTGGGAGCCTCCATTCATTTATGGTCCTACCTCCCGCCACCTCCCCACTTCCCTGGGACAGGTTCTGAGCCCACTGCTCCCGTCCTACAGGGGTCTGGGCACAGGAAGGGTCGGGGTTGGGCGTGTGTGCCAAGGGATGGGGCAGGGTCTCAGGTGTTGCAAGGGTCTACACTCGAGCTATGAGGGACCCTCATGCCTGAGGAAGTGCAGCATCAAATGGTAAATAAAAAACACCATTACAGGTCGAGAGAGAGACGGTGGGGAGAAAGGAGAAAGCTTTTTCCTACTTTGTGAACAAGGGGCTCCACATTTTTGTTTGCACTGGGTCCCGCAGATTATGTACCTGGCCCTGGCAGCAGGCAGGCATAGGGAGAAAGTTCTCATTCTGGAAAAGTTGGAAATAGCCTCACCATGGAGCACGGGGACTTCTCCCAGCAGAGTGCAAGCAAGAGGGCTGCTAAACAGCACTGAGCGCCCAAGTGAGGCTGGAACCAGACACCGGGGTCTGGCGCGGTTTCCACATGGCCACATTGGGTGTTCCAGCAGCACATAGCAGCCTGGGAGCAAAGAAAAGGAAGTGGGTGACTGGACCAAGCCAGATGGGGCTTGTGCCTTTTCATTTTGTTTAGAATGTTGGGGGCTGTGATGCACGCTGGTAGGAATTCACACTGGTACAACCTTTGGGAAGCAACTTGGCATTTACTAGTAAAATTCAAGATGCACATAGACCCTAGAGAAAGTCCTACACGTGTTCACAAGGAGATAAGCACGAGAGTGTTATGACAGCACTCCGGGAAATATCCAAAAACCAGGAACAATCTTCAGGTTCATCAGAAGGAGAAAGGATATGGTAGTATATCCACGTGGTGGGAAACTATGAGCTGTGAAGACAAACGAATCAGAGCTACATGTGTCTACGTGGAAGACTCTGGAATGTAATATGGAGCAGCCCTGTGGGCACACAGCCTTTACAAGCCACAGCTCTGTGTCCCCCAAGTTGGCTGAGTCCTGGAGGAGGAAAGGGTCTGGCCTTCTATGGGGAAATATGAGAATCACCTACAAGATCCCCTGCCCCCAATCCACCAAGGGTCCAATGTCTGAATTTCTTCTATGAGACACATTTATTCCTCTGGGTCAAAGCTATGTGCTCTGTGGACAATCAAAGAGACCCGGTGATTTGGGGTTCTGCAGAGCTCTGCGGGACAGCCACTGGCCATGCTCAGCCTCCTCTCCCTAAAGCTCATGGAAGGAAGCCAGAATCCAGGGTACACTGGTATTTAACCATTGGCCCAATGATGAGAGGTCAGAGGAGGCAGCTGGAAGGCATCAGGAGACAAGAAATGCTGACAAAATCACAAGAGTTTTTAAGGAGTTATAGAAATATCAGGCAGTAGGTCTATACAGGTGAAGGGTAAAAAGATGTCATTTAATGATCTGACAGTTAAGAAGTCATAGGTGACCGGGCACAGTGGCTCACACCTGTAATCCTAGCATTCTGGGAGACTGAAGCGGGAGGATTGCTTGAGCTCAGGAGTTCGAGACCAGCCTGAGCAAGAGCGAGACCCTGTCTCTACTAAAAATAGAAAAATTAGCCGGGCCTGGTGGCGCACACCTGTAGTCCCAGCTACTTGGGAGGCTGAGGCAGGAGGATCGCTTGAGCCCAGGAGTTTAAGGTTGCTGTGAGCTATCATGATGCCACTGAACTCCAGCCCAGCCAGGGTGAAAAAGCAAAACCCTGTCTCCAAAGAAAAGAAAAAGAAGTCATTGGTGACCTTAAGAGGGGCAGTTTCTGTGGACTGGTAGGGATGAAATTCAGACTTTGTGGGAAGTGAAGGAGCTGAGGAAACAGAGGCACACAATGTGGGTTCCTTTCTAGGAGTTTGTGAAGGGCAGGGCAGGAGCTCCAAGGGGAGAGAAGGTGGAGGTAAGGTTTCCTAGGACAGGAAATAATCATGCTTGTAGGGTGAAGGAAAGGAACCAGACACCAGGGAAGGATTCGAGAATCTGAGAAAGAGAGTGTAATTTATTGAACTGGTTTCTGGAAGAGAGGGTGGGAGGGAGAGACAGGGAGGAAGGTTGGTCTTGGAAACACCGTGTGGATCCTGTTAGAAGCAAAGAAGAGCTGGGAACCTGATGCGCTTCACTCTCCCTGGGAGGCAGAAGTTAAGGTCACTGGAGACAGAGACAGTGGTGGGTGAACAATTTGGGGACAGTTGGACAGGTGGGAAACAGCCGCCATGCAGAATGGAATTAGAGTCCAGCAGGTGTGAACAAAAGGACTGGCAAAGGGCTGGCCATGTTGGAAACCATCTCTGCAGTGGTGCTAATTTTCTTTTGTCCCAGTAGAGCTTGACAGCCTTGAAGTCCCACAGAGAAGATGAAAGGCTGGATTATTCCAGGCTGGGGTAGGCAGAGAAGGTACAGCTGGACATGGGGCTAACAGCCGCTGAGAGCTCTGGTTATACGACAGCAGCTCTGGGGACAGCTGGGGTTGGCAGACAAAAGAGACTTTTCCAGTTTTCTTTTTCAAAGAAGATCATCATCTGTTGTAATTTCAAAGATATCAAACAGAAAAGCCATTTGAATGGCTGGAGTAGATGTTTTCAACATACGTCAATGTATGTTGAAGCGACCTGCACCCCACCTTGCTCTGAGTCACTGACCAGGGTCAAGTAAACATGGTATTTTGGTCAACCTATTGACCTATCAAAAAAATTGACTAGATTGAAGACTGCTACCTTCAGTTACTGCTTTTTGAAAAGGGACCATGCCGTTGAAAACCTCTTAAACACCTCTAAGCAATTTTGTCAGTTTTTCAGAATTTAGGGATGGATCTATTTTTTGTGTGCATGTGTTTTATAATTTTTAAGCCCGTTTCAGCCGATTGTCCCTGCTCTACACTGTTTACATTTACAAAAAGTCAGAATTGCTTAAATATCCAATGATAGGATTTGTTCATAGTTCCTTTTTCCTCTTATTAGAAAAGCAATATGTGTTTAAGACAGAAAAATAAAAATGCAGATAATCAAAAGGAGAATTGGAGGATGGTTCTGTCCTTCCCAGAGAGGACCACTGTTACTCAACACCCAGAAACACATCTTCCAGCTCCTTCTCTAAGCCAGTATCTAGTGAGTTCACATCACATTTACTTTTTGCAACCACTTATAACTGCCTTAGGGGATCCAGCTCTCCAGGGCTCACATCCCCTGCCCCTCCCCACCTGCTCTGTCCCCTAGGGAAGGGGTGTTGGAAGCAAGAGTTGAGAGTGCTATGCAGCCAATGTAGGAGGAAGAGAAGACATCGTGGGCTCCCCCATGGAAGGAGAAGTGGCCAAGGACTGCAATGCCCTCTCTGAATATCATGCTAACAACCACTCCTGGACATCTGTAAATCATCTGGAACCTTGTAATTTGTGGGGTTTTTTTTTAAGAGAATTCCAGAAAGCCATGGTGGCTCCCTCAACTGGGGACGCTCAACTCATGGCTGAGTGGAGCCAGTGAAACTGAACTTGAGCCATAAACAAACTAGGAACAAGGTTTGAAAGATTAAGCAAGCTAAAATACCAACAACCATCCTGAACGTTACCCTGAAATAACATGGCAAGGGTGTCCCTTTCCTCAAGGAGCATCCCAAAGTGACCCCAGCAATAGCAGTGTGTGGCCAGCTGCCCCTGAAGAGTCTGGGGCAAGAATTGGACAAAGCTCAGTGAAGAACATCTAAACCAATCTGCTAAGCTCACAGGGCTGCACCGTGAGTGGGCAGCAGCGATGTGGGACAGGACCAGGGTGGGCACAGTTGTAGCACTGCAGACAAGGGTCAAATCAGCAGGCATTTCCCAAGACCAATGTATGGGAGGGTCCTATGGCCTGGAGAAAACTGTTTGGGGACAGGAAAAAAAAAGTCACATGCCACCTATACAATGAGCAGTAAGGGTCCACTCTGGCTTGGGAGAGACCACATTACATTTTATGCCCCTCACTGCAAGGCCTGCTGGGGGAGAAGAGGTTACTGGAAAGTTTTCCAGAAGCCAACTGGGGTTTGGACCAGAAAAGGACCAAGACAGAGGCTAGAGGACCTCAGACAGGACAACAGATTCAGTCTTCACCAAGGTCCCAGGAACAGGACAGCTTTAAAATCTGAGGATAGAGATCTTAAGAGGTTTCAACAAGCTGTGGGTCCTCTAAGGGAATCTGATCCACAAATGGGCAAAAAAGATGAAACTAGGGACTTGCAGGAATGAGGATGGTGCACCCTCCAACTCTGTCCACCCCTTACTCTGGGGGATGAAGAAACTTATTTCCCAAAAGATCCAGGGGGAAAGAGGGCCCAGGGAGCCCCAGGAAGAGGCAGGGGTGGCAGTAGAAGGGAGAGAGAGGCTTCAGCTCCACCAGGCCATGGATGGGGTATGCACTTGAGTGGCAAGGCAGGGAGTAACATAGACACATTCCAAAGCTCCAGTTCTCAGGGTGGGTGCTGAGCTCAGTGCCCCTGGTTTGTTGGGCCAGCTGGGTGGAGGTCTGCAGGTGCCTCAGAGCTCAAGATACACAGGTGAGGTGAAGCTGGGATGACTCCATTATCCAGGCAGGGCTGGAGGTCAAGGCTCCACGGGGCCAGGCTGCTTTGTGACTTGCAAGGCTGAGGACAAACAGGGTCGTCATAGCCCCCATCCCAGCTCCACCTGAGGTTCCAGACCACTGGCTTAGGCTCCAGGTTCTGCGCAGGAAATCTCCTGCCTGGGGTGGGGACAGGGCTCTGTGTTAGTTCATTTTCTGTTGCTATAACTGAATACCTGAGACTGGGTAATTTATAAAGGGAAGAATTTATTTCTTATAGTTCTGGAGGCTGGGAAGTCCAAGATCAGGTGGCTGCATCTGGTTGCCTTTTGAGGGCCTCATGCTATGTCATGACATGGCGGAAGGGATCATAGGGCAAGAGGAGTGCACTGAGAGCCAAACTGGCTTATAAAAGACCTGCTCCTGAGATAGTCCACTAATTCATTAATCCATTAATCCAGAGCCCTCATGACCCAGTCACCTCTTAAAGCTCTCACTTCTTAATACTGTTACACTGGGGATTAAGTTTCAACCTGAGTTTCAGGGGAGACAAACATTCAAGCCATAGAAGGCTGCCTCTACTCCCTTCCCACTCTTGCCCACCAGAGTTCATTCCCCTTCCGCCTGCTTGGCCCACTCAGGACTGAGGCGATGTGCTTGCTCCAGACCCCCAGGGGTGCTGCCTTCCTGTGCCCATAATCAACTCCTGTGATCCCTGCCCTTTCAGCCTTCAATACAGCTCCTTTCATGAGTTTCTTTCATGCCCCCAGGACACAGCAGTGGGCCCTGCTCCCCATGCAGTCTCTGAGAAAACTGTGGGTAAACTGGTCTCAGAGGGCCATGTGGTATAGAGGTACAGCAGAACTCCAGACAGACCGAGATTTTCATCTTGGTTCCACCCAGATCTTAGAGAAAGTTACCTCATTTCCCTGATTCTCCAATTTCTTATTTATAAAATAACAATCTTTGCAGGGTATGAGGATTAAACTGAAGCTATGTAGGTAAAACACCTTACGTGGCATATAGGTGGTGCCCAGGGAATATTAATTTCTTTACCTTCCAGCCCAGTGGGCCCATCACACCTTTTCAGACCTGCCAGGACCTGAGCAAGGCATGCTGGAGATGGGGGTGAACAGTATTCATTCAATGAACATTTTCACAAAGTGCCTGTGCACTGAGCACTCTGGAACATCAACTTCATTTAATGATTTTTAAAAAATTATTTTAATATGAAGATGAATATTATGGAGAAGAATGCAAAATTTTCATTAACTTTAAAGAAAAATAGGAGCCATTTTGCCCATGCCCTAGGCTTCTCTGGGATCCCATACAAGGCAGCTTGAAGATACTATGACACTTAAGGACATGAGCTGAGGTTTGGTTCATGAGGTTTGGTCCCCA
Source organism: Eulemur rufifrons (assembly GCF_041146395.1). Taxonomy (NCBI): domain Eukaryota; kingdom Metazoa; phylum Chordata; class Mammalia; order Primates; family Lemuridae; genus Eulemur; species Eulemur rufifrons. The sequence continues at coordinate 11,991,997 of NC_091005.1, read as the reverse complement.
CCTTTTCCTGTAGTGACTCATGAACCAGAAGTGTCACAGTCCCTCCCCAGGAAATCAGGGTGAAAGAGAACTGGTCAGAGGACAAACCAGAACACACAGTGAGTCCCCCGTGCTCTCCATGCTCACTGTCCCCAGAGCCTTGCTTGCACAGGCTGTGTTTGTGTGACTTATGAGCCACCCTGGAGCAAAATCTTCCAAGATCATCTTGCCTTCAGTTCTCAGGAAGGGGCACTCCCATTTCTAAGAAAACTTCACGAATTGTGCTGCATGTCAGATCTGGGGTTTTCAGCCAGGTCCAAGTTGTTTTCCTTGCTCGCACCCCATTCCAACTGCCTACCACTCCTAGGGTCACCCTCCCAGGTCAGATTCTGGGATATGCTTTGCTACATGTGGCCTGCTGGACTCAGATCTGTGGGCTCCTCTCAGCTCAGCTGGACCTGAGCTGAGAACCAGATCTCCTATGTTCATTATCTCATCAGAAAAATGTAGCTCCTTCCTTAAACCAATCACCATGTTAGCTAATTTCAATATTTAATATAAACAGAAAAATGGTAGCAGTGACTATCTCTAAGTCGTGGGAATATAAGTGGTTTCTATTTTCATCATTTGCTTATGTATATATTTTCCTCATTTTCAACAATGAGCACGTATTATTTGTGTATAAACAAAGAAAAACATGTAAGGACTAACATTCCTCTTACTTAGATGTTTACTAATGATTTTACATTCTGAATTCAAGTTCAAAATTCAAATCAGAAAGTCACAGAATGCACTTGAGCCCAAGAGTTCAAGACTAGCCTGGGCAACATAGCGAATCCTCTCTCTACAAAAAATTTAAAAATTAGCCAGGCATTGTGGTGAGCGCCTGTAGTCCTAGCTATTCAGGAGGCTGAGGTGGGAGGATCACTTGAGGTCAGGAGTCTGAGACCAGCCTGAGCAAGAGTGAGACCGCATCTCTACTAAAAAATAGAAAAAAAAAAATCATCCAGGGAACTAAAAATAGAAAAAAATATCTGGGTGTCATGGCACCTGCCTATAGTTCCAGCTACTTGGGAGGCTGAGGCAGGAGGATCGCTTGAGGCTTGAGCCTAGGAGTTTGAGGTTGCTGTGAGCTAGGCTGACATCATGGCACTCTAGCCCACGCAACAGAGCAAGACTCTGTCTCAAAAAAATAAAAATAAATAAATAAATCTGTAGTTGCAATCTTAACATCACAAAAATCAGGGGCTATGGATGGACAGAGGATCCCTCTGAACGATGCTACCATATTTCTGATGCGAACATGGTCCAACCCCAATACGTGACCCCTGGCTGATTTGAACACATCATGATCTTGGCCTCCCTGAAGGTGTGCTGGCTACTGGGCAAAGGCAGGGATCAGGCCAGTACCAGTGTTCAGTATACACCGGAATCAGGGAACACCCTAAGGCAGCAGTACCCCCTGTCCATGCACACGCCCCAGCAGGGATAATTTGGGGGTGATCTGGGCTTCAAGATAGGAAGACCCCAGAGAGGCTATGCTCACCATCATAATTCTTCTGAGAGCCATTACTCTCATGACCACAGCAGTAATGCCAGGCTCAGCCCCAGGGCTGATGGACCCAGCTGGTAGCCTAGGAGGCAGGACGCTGGAAGTACAGCCCAGCTGGGCAGAGCCAACCATAACTCAGTGGGATGAAGGGCAGCCCGAGGGCGGCACAGGATGGAATTCCAACCCACCTAGGATGGCTCCTGGGTTTCCTGGGGTGGAGGGCATATCCAGGCAGATGTCCTCTTCCACCACAGGGAGAATGCCCCAGGGGCAGCTGCAAATCCCCAGGTGACCTGCTTTACAGCCTAGCCCCACACCCTGGACCGGGCTGTTAGTAATGTTCCAAGGGTAGGAGAGGGCAAGCTGCCAATCTGCTTATGTGTGCCCAGTAGGCCCTCTGGCATCTGCCATCCCTGCACCAAGATGTTGTGGCTCCACACGCACCTGCCTTAGGGTCAGGGACCAGCCTTTCACTGTTGAGCCAGTGTCCAGCCCACAAGTTCTTCCCATCACACTCTCCCACCGACCAATTCTCAGGGCATGCCTAGATCCGTCTGAACTCTCACCAGACACAGAGCTCAGGCCTATCTCCTCCCGATCCCCTCACCCCCACTTCTCAAGCATCAAAATCCCAAACAATAATATCTTGTGTGTGTGTGGTTCTTAGCACTTTTCAATGCACTGTTCATATCCTGCATGGATTGGTTAGGACTTTTAGTTGCAAGCAAAAGTAACAAACTTTGGCTGCCATAGACAACAAAGGAATTTATTTAAAAGATAGTGAGTAGCTCACAACATCTCCAGGAGGGCAGGGGAACCAGGAATGGAAGCACATCGCCAGGAACAATGCCCAAAACCCCAACTCAGCACTGGTCTAAGAAGACATCATTGTGACCACCGAGGCTGGCCTACCATCCCCATACCTAAACCATAGACAACCCCATGCTGGATGCTGCCCATAAAATTGTTGTCACTGGCAACTGAGATGGGACCTATCAAATTACTGAAAAGGTTGCTAAGCAGGCCCTGCTCCTTCGCTGTCTTTCGTTTCCAGTTCAGAATTGGTGAAGAGGCCGTGTGGGGAGGGTTTGTCTGAGTGGAGGAGCCTGAGCCTCGGGCTGGTGCCTACGCCCCAGCTGCAAAGGATAATGGCCCCACCTCATAAGACACAGGATTCCTCAGGCACACACCAAAGGGAAGCTCAGATGCCAGGCAGCCAAAAAGAGTGACAAATGTCTAACCCTGCACCTCATTCGATCATCACACCAATATGCAAAGTTGTCAGGATGACTCTTATCGTCCCTCTTTTAGACAGGAGGAATGGGACCAGGGCAGCTTTCCTAACAACAAGTTGAAATAAAGTAGGGAGAAAGCACAGTCTTGCTTTCAAGTTTAAAAAGAACAACTGTAGAAGTGTAGAGTAAGAGGAAATAGGTTTGGCTGCAGGTCACATAAAGAAGATCTTAGAATCTCCACTTCACATGAACCCAGCCGGACAGGCTGCTGGCTTGGCCACTGCAGAGACTTATGGGCAGGACAGTGTCCTGGCCTCTGGGCCTACCAGATTTCACGTGGGGTTGAACACCGTAGTTGTGCCCCATATTTGCAGAGAGTAGGCTGTCATGGTGGGGAGGTTCTGTAACATCTGGTGTGTGAGCCCTGCTGCTTCAGAGGGCAGAAGTGGGGCCACTTGAAAGCCACAGGGGCCAGATACCAGCTCAACACCTGAAGATCAGTGCAAAAACTAGACGGGCTGTCCCATGAGGTGGTGAGGTCCCCATTACCAGGGCATGCAAGCAGAGGCCAGAAAGCCATCTGTCAGAAATCTGAGTTGAACTAGATGATGAATGCAGTCCCTTTTAACACCAAGATGCTATGATAAGACTCCATTGTGTGCTAAACATTGGGCTCGATATACAAAGTAGGATACTAGCCCCCCCCCACCAAGAACCTCCTGGGGATCTACTGAACAAATCAATGACACAAAAGAAAAACATGCGCATTCTTACTAGACATCAATTATATGCAAAAATCAAAAGAAGGACAATTTTATACTCTACATCAGGAAAAACTTAAGGTAATGCCTATTGTCAGTAAGGCTGTGATAAAGCTGGAACATTCATTGGTGATTAGGCAAAATGGGTACTACCCTTTTTGAAAGCAACAGGGCAGATGGTATAAAAAAATTAAAACCATGTTTAATCCTTCAACTTAATAACTATGTGCTTGGAAATTTACCTTAAGGAATGATTTGTAAAAGGTAATTGCTATAAACTCAAAAATATTCATTAAATTATTATTAATAGACAAAAAATTTCAAATGGGGGAGGGGTTAAGTATATGATGGAATATTAGGCCATCTTTACAAAGGAATCACTGTTTCTTGAGGCCAAGTCTTGTGTCCTGTTTACCACTGTAGCCCCAACACTGTCTGGAACATACAAATGTCTCATTAAATGTTTGTTATATTGGTAAGTGAACAAACAGTTGGACAAATAAATTCAAGCAAGGGAAAATGCTTACTATATGTTATATTAAAAAACAGAACTAAAGTTATACCTAACAGCTATGAGCTCCAGAATATGAAACATTATATACCCACGTGGCCTAGGTGTGTGCTGTGATGTGGGAAAATAAAAATTAGATCTTAGGTTTACATAGTAGGGATGATGGGTTGTTATTTTGATTCACTTAACATATTTACTGAATAACTGTTATGTGCCAGATACTCTTCTGCATGTTGTGAGTATAGCAGTGAACAAAACAGACAAGACCTCTACCCAATGGAGTGCTTATTCTAGTGGGTCACTGGAAGGATGGGAGTGGGGGAGAAACAGACAATAAATAAAAAAATAAGAGAATGTATATACCAGATGGTGATAAGGGCTACTGAAAAAATAAAGCAGGAAAGGGGGAAGGAGGATAGAGAGTACCAAGACAGAAATGGGTGCCATTTTATATGGGATGGCCATGAGCATATCTAGGGAAAGAGCTTCCAAGCAGAGGGAACAGCAAGTGCAAAGGCCCTAAGGCCACTGTGTGTTTGGTGCAATCAAAGAATAGCATGGAGGTCAGTGAGCTGCAGCAGAGAAAGCCTAGGGGACAACGCAGCAAGGCTAAAGGAGTCAAAGCACCTGGTTTGTGGGCCATAATAAAGACATCAGGGTTTGCTCCCAGTGACACAGAGAAGCCACTAAAGGAGTCTGAGCAGAGGTGTGACATGATCTGACTTAGGTTTAAAAAGAGTCACTCCTCTTACAAGAATATTTTACAAAAGTTTAAGATGAAAGGAAGAATTTTAAATGATGGCCAGATTATCACGACATTCACAAATTGATTCACTAAACATTTTCTGAGCACCTCCCTCATTTCAAGGGGCTGGAATATCAGTCCTATTTCAAGATTACAAAGATCTATCAACCATACAAAAATGTCTTTAAGTAATATTCTTTTTTAAAAAGATAGAGATTGCTTAAAGCAATTAACTGATTTTGTCCTTTTTTCTTTAGACACTATGGAGATAGTTTTTCTCAATTATAATAACATTTATTTAAAAGATGCACGTTTCATATTCTATACCAAGTCCTACAATATAATTGCAAACTGAGCTGCTGCTTGGGAAATCCTAAAGTTGGCTTCTTATTTGACTTGACTTAGATATCCCACGCACGGCACTTCTGCAACATCACCCACAATCCAACATTACTGATAGGAGACCCTCGTGGGAAGTCTGAATGTGCTGGCAAGATTATTTGAAAAACTAATAAAATCCTTGTAATCCCTTTCAGGATGCAGAAAGGAAAATGGCTGCATTTCAAATTCATGGCATTTCAAAGGCATGAATTAAGCTCTAAGCTCTACATTTGGAAAAAAAAATCAACACAAGTTCTCTAATTCATGTTCTAAACTGAGAAAACAAATCATTGCTAAGAAATGAAATTTGCAAAAAATATTCAAATTTGTTTCTTAAACACATTTTTCTAGTTGATATGCACATACTTAAATCTACAAACTATACCAAAATATAAATTACAGGAATCACTACTGTCGAACTTGGTTGATACAAATTCACCATGAAATCTGGAGTCCCTTTTTGGTTGGGTTAATTTTATTCCTAGACATTCTGCCTTTTAGGTATTTATAAAACTGATCATGTATAGAAGATGTTGACATAATATTTCTGTGAAAATGTCTAATAAAGCTCATTGCCTTTCTTCCTCCTCACCTTAGGCAGGAGGGCTTCTTAGTCTGTGTGACACTCATGTCAGAGGGCTCTGCACCCCAGCCCTCCTCCTCGCCATACTCTAACTTCCTACTCACTGGAAGAGTCACCAGTAACCCATCCAACAAACCTGCCTTTCAATCCCATGACCTCCTCTGTCCATTCCAGCCACCCTGTGCCCCGCTGCCCTGAGCTCCTCCATCTCTGACCAGCACTGCCTGACGTCCTTGCTCTTCCCTGTCACCCACCACACCTGTCCTCTCACTCCACTAAGAACCTTCCTCTCCCCATTTGTCCACTCCATCCTGGCTTCACCTTCCTCTGTGAGGGCCACCACTCCCACCTCTCTTGTCAGTATCTCCAAATCCCTTGCTTTCTTGTCTCTTGTGTCCAGCAAAGCCCGGCCTGGATTGGCCTCACCAAGAGCCTTCTCCACGCCCACCTCAGGGCCGATGGGAGGCTGGAGAAAGCCCACAGCCCCACAGAGTCGTGCCCCCCCACCCACGGTCTCCAACCTCAGAGGCCCTCACCACTGCCCTGCAGCCTCTGTGGGTCACTATTAGCTTTCTCTGCTCTTTCCCACAGCAGCCATATTGAACCTTTTCCTCTTTCTCCAAATTTCCCACCCCACCCCACCTCCTCCCACTGAGCATATATCCTTGCTTACGACATCAGAGGAAAAGCAACGGCCATTGGGTGTGAACTCCCTCAATTTCCTGAGCCGACCTGCCTACATCTCCAACTCCTCTCTGCTCCCTCTCCCATCTTAGAGGCAAAGTAGGTCCTCCTCCTGCCTGAGGTGCCCCCTGAACCCCACCACTCCATCCTTCACTCCTCTCCTTTATCTCCAACTGTCCCTCTACTGGCTTCTTTCCATTATTATTTTTAAATGTCCCAATCTCTCCCAACTTAAAACAAAATTGTTCCTTAACTTACATTCCTTCTGGTTTTCTCTCTTCTCCCCTTCAAAAACGATCTACCCCCAAGAGTTGTCTACATCTACTCCCATTCACTCAGACCTCTGCCCCTGCTACTCCACTGACCTTCACCTCTCCGAGGTCACCAGTGAGCTCTTTGTTGCTAAATTTGGTATCAGTTTTTTCAGACCTTGGCTTATCTGCACCATGTCACCTCACTTCCTCTCTTTGGCTTCCATAGCACACCATTCTGTGATTTTCCTCCAATCTCTCTGACTGTTCTCACCTTTTCTTTCTTGCTCCTCTTCCTCTACTTGTCCCCTACATGTTGGTATTTCTCAAGGAACTTTACTCTTTTCTTTGACCCTTTCTATTGAAGGATTATGTTCATTCCCATGGCTTCAATCATGATTTATAAGCCAATAATTTGATAATTTATGACTGTGTCTCCTAAGCAGGTCTTTCTCATAAGCTCCAAACCACCTACTAGACATCTCATCTGGTCAGACGACACTCACTTCAAACTCACCTCCCTCTCCCTGCCTATTCCACATCTCAGTGGAGGGCACCACCATCCACCCACCTACTTACCCAAGGCAGAGACCCAGGCATCAGCTTTGACTTGCCACTCTCCATGCCCTCAGCTCTTCACTCACAAATTCCTCTGAATATTTACCTCCTTAATATAGTATTTTTTGGGTCCACCCCTCCTTTCCACCTGCCACACTGCATCACTGTGGCGGCTTCTCAATCCATATCCCAGCCTCGTCTTTTCCTGGCCAGGTCATTCTCCACAAAGTCCCTAAACCTTTTGAGAACGTGCATCTCCTTAAAAACCTTCATTGTCTTTATATTAAAGTTATATCCTCAGCCTAGTATACTGGGCTCTTCAAGACCCAGCCCTGGTCGATCACTCCAACCCCTCAGAGTCTGAGATGTTAGTTAATTCCCTCCTTACTTAATTAGAAGACCTATGGAAGTTCACTGAGGCCTTTTTCCCCCCACTAAGAAGGCAGGAGGCTAGCACAATGTTCCCCTGGAATCCTTCACAACTTATTACAGCTTCTAAGCGTCTAGAATTCCATTCATTCCTTTAGAGTTCTGTGCCCTAAAACCACCCCTAAAAAATGACAAAACAAATATATTGAGCATTTTCTCACGTGAGTCAGGCCCTTTATCTCATTTTATCCTCACAACCCTGAGGAACACATCATTTCCATTCCACAAATGAGAAAACTGAGATCTAGAAAGATTAAATGTTAAACCACCTAGCCAAAGTCATACAACTAGTAAGAGCAGGAATGGGGATTTGAACTCACATTACCCAGTACACTACCTCCTGCCTGTTTATTTGTAGTCAAACCAATTTCTGGTGATCCAAGATTTAAAAATGTGGAAATAGACTAATGTTTGGTAAATGCTTAATATTTCTGAAGTACTTTACATAAGACATCTCACTTACCCCTTACTACATTTTCAAATAAGCAAACTGGGCCGGGCGCGGTGGCTCACGCCTGTAATCCTAGCTCTCTGGGAGGCCGAGGCGGGTGGATCACTCGAGGTCAGGAGTTCGAGACCAGCCTGAGCAAGAGTGAGACCCCGTCTCTACTAAAAATAGAAAGAAATTATATGGACAACTAAAATATATATATACAAAAAATTAGCCGGGCATGGTGGCGCATGCCTGTAGTCCCAGCTACTCGGGAGGCTGAGGCAGTAGGATCACTTAAGCCCAGGAGTTTGAGGTTGCTGTGAGCTAGACTGACGCCACGGCACTCACTCTAGCCCGGGCAACAGAGTGAGACTCTGTCTCAAAAAAAAAAAAAAAAAATAAGCAAACTGCAGATCCAAGAAGGTAGTTTCCGAAAGGTCACACAGCTAGTAAATAGGTTTGAATTTCTCCACCTCCACCCTTCTTAGTAGCTCCCTAACACCAATAAATAGCATTTTACAAATGAAGAAACAGGTCCAGCCCAGGGTCACACATCTAATCAGAGGCAAAATCAAGATTAGAACCCAGGTTTCCTGACTCTGCTTGGCTGGGCAGGTGCTATTTTAGTCCCTAAGTGTGGGAAGAATTGTGGAACCCCAATTTTTTCCTATTTATAACAGCTTACTTCTGAAGGGCTAAACTGACCTCCAAAGTGTTTCAGCACTGACTCCAGGTGGGCTTCTTTGGTAGCCCTCTGACGATACTCTGCTGATACTCTGCCGATGCCTGGCTGGTCGCATGGTCCTCCCCCGACCTGCTCTTCCAGCAGCCTCTGCTCTCGCTGCCTCCACAGAATGAGGCACTCTGCTTTAGCACACATCCCATTTCCCCCTGCCTCCTTACAGTTTTCTCATCTTCAGTAATGAGGCCCCATCTGTTCACCCAGCTCCAATTGCCTTCCCTTATGGTTTAGCCAGGATCAAAGCCCCTCTGCCATGCCTCTCAGAAGTCCTGTTAGTTCTTCCCTAAATGCCATCTGTTTTACTTATTCCCCCATCCTAGCCATCCCTCCCTGGGTGTTACCAACTCAAGGATGACATGGCTGCTTTCTCTCAGGCTCTGTCTCTTTGGTTTGAATTAGGGCCAGGTTAACAATCCCTCTGGTTATTTCCTTTTTGGTCATAAATTAATTATTACCACATATTAATGCATTCTCCCCAGAATGTTGGAGGAGGAGGTGACAAATAAAACGTGTGGATTAATCAGACCATCTAGCCAACACTAGAACCTTCAGTGGGGAAAGTTTCAGGAAAGATGCTACCTAGCAAGGTGGGACATCACCAATGGGGCTCCATAATGCTGAGAAAAGGTTAAAAGAAAGGCAGGAATCCCAGGCTGTCTCTACTTCATAACTGACGGGGGTAGCAGATCTTTCCCAGAAAGGGAGTGGGAGGTAGGGCATTTAGGCACAGGAAGAAGTAGGGCCAACAGCTCGAAATAGAGGAACATGAAGAACTGATGACATTTAGGGGAGCATTGACAGGAATAACAGGCATGAATCTATCAATCCCTAGCATTGTAGAATTGGAAAGGCCCTCAGAGCATTCAGGTAAAATTCCAACCCACGGTACAAATGACATAAACATTTCTTCAAGGAGATGACATCCCTCTAGTTGAACACCTCCAGCAATGAGAAATGCCCAACCTTAGGAAATCAGGATTTTGGAAGCATATGTGAATGAGGTTCAGTTAAACTTCAATTCATTTTCAATTCAACAAATATCTACATCTCAATATCTATTAAGTGCCTACTATGTGCCAGACACTATAGGCACTGGACTGTAAGTGTGAATAATATAGACATAGCCCCTACTCTATGAATCTTAAATTCTAATGAGGAAGATGGGTACCAAAACGTGCAAGTAGAATAGGGAAAATAGAGGTGTTGCTCAAACGCAGGGTCGGAACCTAACAGAGCCAGGCATCTAGGAAGTCTTCACAAAACAGGTTGCATCTAGGCTGGGGCTTGAAGGGTGCTGAGGAGTTAGCTGAGGGCAGGCTGGAGCGGCCCACGGGAGTGAGACAAAACGAGTGCTTAAGACTTCCCAGCTTCCAAAGAAATTCAGAGTGTTGCAAGAAGAAGGTGGAGTTCAGATATCGACGAGGCTTTCTAGCCATGCAGTGGAGGGTGGGCTTAATTCCAGGGGCAATGAGAAGCCTGTGAAAGGTTTCAAGCAGGAGAAGCGCCCTCTGTCTACTACGCGGTGGAGAGATGCTGCAGTATCCGGGGGTGGTTTGAAGGAGGCCAGGACCTGGGAGGGGAAGGCCTTGGTAGCCCAACGGATGACCAAAAGTAATGCGTTCCTCTATAACAAGATCGAGACAAAACCAAAGTGACAAAGTTCCTCCCTCACCTTTCCTGGGCAGGAACAAAAGCGGCTTGCCCTAGGTTTGTCCCATCACAGCCAGGTGTGGTCAGGAGGATGGCTCATCGCTCCTCTTCCCAGATAGGAAAGCTGAGACCCACGGTCTCGCGGCAAAAATCAAGGAGAAAAAAAAAATCGAAATGGCCTCCCAAGAAGCTGCCCGACGTCTCGCACGATCCTTCGAGGGTCCTGCGGCCTGCCCCACTTCTCCGCCAACCATCCCCAACGGGCTGTCTTTGCTATGGAAACTGTCCTCCCGCCCTCCTCCGCGCCTCCATTTCTTCAATGCACCCTGGGAAATGCAGTCCGTCTCTGCCGGCCTGCCCGCGGCACGAGCCCACTCCTCGTCCTTAGCGGACTACAAGTTCCAGGAGGCCGTGCGAAAACGCCGGCGGTCTCTGGGGGTTGTGGTCTTGACAGAGAGACCCAGGAACCAGAGGGCGGGGCCGCAAGGAGAGAGGACGGCGCTCCCAATGGGCAGCCTCCTGGGCGGGGCCCGGGTCGCCATTGGCTACGGCGGGGCGGGGGAGGCGGGGCGGAGGAATGAAGCGCGGAGCTGTTCGCCGCTCCAGGTGCTGAGTCCGAGGGAGGCTCCGGATGCGAGAGCCGCGCTCTCCGCTGCAGCTGCCGCTGCCGCCGCCGCCGCCGCCGCAGCTTCAGCCGCCGCAAGAGCCAGAGCTGTGAGGAGCCGGGGCCGTGAGGAGCCGGGAGGAGCTGGGTGCGCTGCCGGGCGCTGACCGCCCTCCCGACCGCCGTCAGAGGTCGGTCCTGCTGAATTAGCTTTTGTTTTATTGGGGAGGGGCTGGACTGGGGCGCGAGGGGACCTGGGGAGTTGATGGTGGGACCTGTTCGCGCTGTTCTCTAGACCTTCTGTCCCGGAGAGCTGCTGACTGCCTCCAGGCCTCCCGTGGCCCGGCGCCTAAGGTCGGAGCAGCTTGGATTCGTTTTTGCTTTGTAGTGGAGAGGGCTCTTGAGTGTGAGGGGCGAGGGCTGGGGGATCCCCCCCGGCTCTCCTGGAAGAGCGTTCACGCTTGGAGCCTCCCTCTCCCGTTGCCTGAGGACGAGGCTGCTGGATTATTGAGGATGGGAGGGGTGTTCTGGGATGAGAGGTTCAGAGGCGGGGGGACCCTTCCCCACAACACCTCGGCTGCTTGAGCTTACAAAGGGGTCTGGTGGTGATGGATGAGATCGCGGACTCCTCCCCTCGCTCAGACCCTCCTGGGGTTATTGAGGAAGGGCTGTTTGGGGTGTAAGGAAGACCCTTCCCCATGCCTCCTCCTCCTGCAGCCTAGGATTCTGTCAAGAGGAGGATCGAGGATGTGGATGAGATGGAGGACTCTTATCCCTTCCACTTGGACCCTCCTAGGTTATTGGGGGAAGGGACTGGAATGTGAGGAGGAAAGGCTGGGAGACCCCTCCCCACCCTGCTCAGAGTCACCCGTAAAGGAAAGCACTGACTGCGTTTCGGAATCCTCTGCGCTCGGCCTGCGCCTGAGGTCGGAATGGCCTGGGTGTGGGAGGTGGTGTGGGGGGAAGTAAGAGGAGCTCCTCCCCACCTCTCTCCACCCGGGCCTTATCTTCCAGGCCCTCTCTACCTGGACTCAGGCCCGGGGATCCGACTTCTGAGTCGAGACGACCCTCCCTGCCCCACCACGCCTCGGGGACCGCAGAGGGAGACCAGCCCCAGATGGGCATGGGCGGGGCGGGACGGGGCAGGTCCCCTCTCAAGCACCCAGGAGCTCCAGGCAGACGCCCCCCGCACCCGCAGATCCTCGGGTGCTGCTCCGCTCCGTGCAGGGCACGCCCCAAGTCGGGGCACGGGGACCTGGGTCTGGGACGCGCGGAGGCTGTTCTGGGCGCGGGGCTTTCGCGCTTGGCACAGGCATCCGTGAGAGGACAAAGCGGCGGTCGCCGCACTGGCAGGCCTGCGCCGCGGGCTGGGCGGGGGGCGCGGCCAGGGGAAGGGGGGCTTCGGGCGCGGCGCGGGTAGCTTCCACGGAAACGTGCCAGGAGCAGGGCGGGAGACAAAGCGCTCTTGCTCCTCACCGGCCAGCGCAAGCTGGGATGGAAAATCCCGGGGAAGCGGCAGCTGAGCCGGAGCAGGGCACTATGCCCCACACCCTTCTCTTTTCCTGAACCCTCTACCCTAAGACTAACCCAGCACCCAGGGTTCCGTGTGCACTATGATGGCCAGGGCCCCTTCTGGGGGGATTCAGAACCTGTGACCACGAGGACAGGGCACAGGCGGGGGCTCCACCTTGCGCACAAGGGGACTGGGGTTCAGGGGACATGGGTGGTCCGGGGACTGGAGGGGCATCCTGACTGGATCTTCCCACACCCTATCAGCCATACTAGGTCAAATTTGGTTCTGGGACAGGGATGTGTTTAAGTGTGTGAGGGTTTGCATGGGTGATGGTGTGGGTCAGAGTGTGGGTGTGAATGTGTTCTCCAGTGTTCATGTGTGTGTGAGAGAGAGAGAGCGAGCGAGCAACCATTTACTGCTGGGCTTGGATGTTGGGAGGAGCAGGGTAGTCACCCCTTCAACTCTCAAGCCACAATAATGCCCTAGGGTGGGAGCGGATGTCCTCAGGGTGGAGGCAGCTTCAGGCTGGCTTGCATTTAGCCTGCATACCTGGGTATGCAGTGTCTTGCCCTGCCCTGCCCTCAGAAACTATATCCTGATATACTGGGGTGCTCTGAGGACCAGAATTCTGCCCCCTCCCCCACCAGCTGCCAAGTGAGGTTCAGGAGGGATCATCGACAGAATCATTTATGTTATGAGTCAAAGATTGTGTAGCAAGGCAACTTTTGTCACTTTGGCCACCATGCCTGGAAGGGCCAGGGGCTAAGGTTGCTGGTCAGTCACAGATAGTGTCTCAGAAATACTAGTACACTCAGAGAGAGGACATAAGGGTAACCGAGATATCACTACAGGGTAATACCCCTAGAGGAAGAGCACAGCCCTCCCAGTGCTGCCCACCCCCAGCAAGTGACTCCAGTTTCACAGCACTTTTGTAGCAAAGGTGCTGTGTGAATTCGAGATAATATCCACAGAGATCTCCTTCCCACGGGATGAAGGGCTAGACTGTGGCTAGCAGAACAACAGAAAGAGCAGGTACCAGACAGTGGAGCTACCATCCAGCCCAGCCTGCCTGATCCAGTCCTCACATATATCCATTGACAGTATCCACAGTGACCTCTGCTGGGAGGAAGTTAAGCCAAGGTGCAATTTGGCAACTAACTCTCCCCCATGGTGTAGAGGCTCAGAGTGGGTGTGGGCATTGTTAGGTAAAACCACAAACCTTTCCGTTTGGGGGTTCCCTGACTACCTTCAGAGTCCTGAGCTGACATTCTTCTCTGCAATTCCTTTAATCTAGTTCAAGCAGTGGAACCGCTGCTCTCCTTGCCCCTGTGGAAATGTTTAAAGAGGGCCTGAAGGCCTTTGTTCAAGTTTCTGTCCAGTTGACAGTGGGCATCACATCCATTTTTGAAGACAATGCATAAAAAACATTTGTCAAGCTCAGGGAAGTTTAGGTATCTTTCCGGTCTCTCCCTCTGCTTCTACTATTCCCTTCCCCCCTTTTCCTATTCCATGTTTATCCTCTTCTCTTTCTCATTATTGTATTAGTCAATAATATATTTTTCAAAGACCAGCCCTCTCTTCCTCAATAACAATGTGGACCAGAAAGTGCAGACATCAGGAGGCTATTACTAAAAGCAAAAAGCTGGCAAACACTGGCTCTTCCAGTCCTAATGACAGGAGTGAGGGAGATGGATGAGACATACTGAGTCCTAAATGCCCACCTGGTGACATGTGTCTCTTCTTCTGGAGTTACTCTGAAGGGATTTCATGCAGTCACAAAATCTTTAGAGCTCTTCAAAGGAAAAAAGGTATTTAAATACCTGGTATTGTTCTTACTTTGGCATCCATGTGATTTGCATTGAACTACGTGACTCAGTATCATAAAGTAAAAATAGGACTTAATCTCTTCCTTGCCTGTTCAGAAGGTGACTGCATATGGTGTGTTGTGCTCTGCATTGGAGAGTGAAAAGCTAAATTACTGCATAAATTGAACCACCTGCTTATTCTGATTAGAGAATGGTGCTTAACATCACCTACAGGCAGTGACATTATTTTATGTTTCTTTTAATTCATACATGAATCTTTGTCTTGTAAAACATTTCCTCATGTTCATCCATTATTACTTTTACTTGAAATTAATCAAGAATGTTTAATCCTTGTACTGAAGCCAAACAAATTAAATATCAGCAGATACAGGAAGATGTGGGTGGTGTTTCTGTTCTTTTTGGGCTCAAAAAAAAAATTCTTGGAGTTCATAGGAGAGAAGAAAAGGGCCCTAAGATTCAGTACATCTTGTGGGTGGAGTTACAGCTTTCTGAGGAGAGGCTTCTTAGAAATTTCCAGGAGTGCTGGTCATGTTGAAGACTCTGAACATGCATGCAAGTGGCAACATGCTGGGAGTGAGACTGCAGCCCCTGGGATTCCTAAATCCCCGCACTAATGCAGCCTTTCTGGGAAATTTTCCCAAGTCCCTCCTGCTTCCTCAGGCAGCCAACTGAGTCGCCAAGGAGTGGAGCTGTCCAAGGTTCTAGAGCACTGGCCTCTCCCCACCTGGTGGGGAGGACTTTAGGGCATGGAGCAGAAGGAAGAGCTGAGGGCCACGGCCTCTGTGAGAATTTCCCCAAAGCTGATCGCAGAACAGAACAAGAGGAAAAGAGCTGTGGAGGCAATCCCATTTAAAGAATTACGAGCTAATAATAAGAGGAAAAATTTCTTGAGTCAGCCTCTTCACATGCAAGAATGTATTTAATCTTCACAGTCCTATGAGGTAGGTGGCAGTGTTATTCCCACTTTCAAGATGAAGAAACAAAGCTTTGAGGGGAAAAGGGATTTCCCAAGGTCAGACAGAAGGGGCAGAGTTTAGGTTCCATCCTTCAACTCCAAAACCACCTCCTTATCACTATTTTTTTCCCTATTGCTCTTATAGCAACAAAATTGAAGCACTGGACTGTCCAATGTAAGGTTCTAGTATTCTAGAGGCATTCGGGACCAACTAGGATTCAGACACAGATCACAAAGTGTTTTCAAGCTCAGCAAGGATAGTGCCACCCACTTTATATCTTATCCTGGCAAAAGGTTTGTTACCTGAACTTGGGTTACTAAAGAAGAAAGAGGGCAGTGTAATGATCCTCATAATGAGGAGCCCAGGGTTTTTCTTTCCAGAGTGGAAAATTTTCACAGGAAGCCAAGCCTGGATGACAGCAAATTATTGTTGTTGGTTTTTCCCCCCTTTTTAAGAAGGAAGAAAATAATAACGAGGAGACTCTTATTATTTGACAAAGAGTACACATAGGGCTAAAGAAATAGGGCTTATCATTATTTTTCTAGCATTCTGTTTCAAAGCTGAAGACATCTGGATATTGTTAAGAGATTCCCTCTACCTATTCCCTCTCTCAGAGTTTCACAGCAAAACCTCTAACACACAAATAAAAGTTTCACTGTTGTGGGCCTTAGCCTATCAGGGAAGGATCACATTCCTATCCTCATGTCATCCCAGCCAAAGCTCTACCTTCATATGTGGCTGCAAGACTCCTCAGGGTGGACAGGTTTGGGGCTTGGTGGACTTCAGACTACATGTCCTCTGGTCCTCCTAAGATGGCAGTTCCATCTGCCCCAGTCTTGCCACACACACAGGGGCCTGTGCCTGAGAACTCTCCATTCAGTAACTACAGGTTTGGGTATCTAAAGGGGTCAGAGAGGGATAGACATGTCCTTTTTCTCCTCTCCCTGGGCCTCAGTCTGCACAACACCCAGATAGGCAGCCTTTTAAGAAAATGCCTCATATTTGTCTGGGTCTCCATTCCGTTTTCAGTGATTCCCTCCCCTTCCAGGCTGCAGCTTTGCAGAGCTCTGACTAGAGGAGCAAAGGCTGCTATTGCATTTCCCGAGGGCACTTGTAGGCCAAGGACCCGGTTCCCCATCTGGGTCTGCTCTGACTCATATGACCACAGACAGATTTGATTGTTTTCTTATTTAGAGTCATTAATTAACTCTCCTCGGCATCAGAACAGCATGTAATAGGAGGGAGGCCATTTGTGAGGGTCTCTACGCAGCCGTGCCCAGAGCTGAGTAGCATCTCCTTTGCTAATAGGATCAGGAAATGGTTTTAATCCTGGCTATAACCCTTCAAAAAGCTTAGATGGTCAACATTTTAGTCCAATATGAGAAAGGAAACAAAATTAATTGCTAAGGCTGCTATAGTTATTCTGGCAAAAGATGGGAGGCCAAGGGATCCCTCAAAGGAAGACTGGATTTTCAGTCATTCAGCATTTCTTGTGCCTGCAATGTCCCCGTCACAGAGTTGGGCATGAGACACAAATCCAACGTGGGACAAGTCCTATCATACAGAAATCTTGAAAGGAATGAGGAAACAGATGTAAAAACCCTAAAAAGGGTGTGTGCTACAAACAAAGTTTTAGAAACGGAAAAAAGCTTAATAATCATAATCCATGATGTCTCTTGTAAGATGAGGAAAGAGGATGAGGGAAGTTGAGGGTTGCTTTGGCCACAGCCCTGGTTAGCAGCAACGATGGGGCTTAGAACTCCTGTTCTATAATGCCTAACACATGTTCTTTCCACTGTCCTAAATGGTTGCTCTGTTCATTAAATTATCTAAAGGGCATATTGCCAGGCCGGGCGCGGTGGCTCACGCCTGTAATCCTAGCACTCTGGGAGGCCGAGGCGGGTGGATTGCTCAAGGTCGGGAGTTCGAGACCAGCCTGAGCGAGACCCCGTCTCTACTAAAAATAGAACGACATTATATGGACAACTAAAAATCTATATAGAAAAAATTAGCCGGGCATAATGGCGCATGCCTGTAGTCCCAGCTACTCGGGAGGCTGAGGCAGTAGGATCGCTTAAGCCGAGGAGTCTGAGGTTGCTGTGAGCTAAGCTGACGCCACGGCACTCACTCTAGCCTGGGCAACAAAGTGAGACTCTGTCTCAACAAAAAAAAAAAAAAAAAGGGCATATTGCCATTAACATAGCCTTCTTTGATCCAATCCCAACATAAACCCAAATTTAAAATTGAAGTAGAAACAAATAGATAAAATAGGACAAGTAGGCCGGGTGTCGTGGCTAACACCTGTAATCCTAGCACTCTGGGAGACCGAGCCGGGTGGATTGTTTGAACTCAGGAGTTCAAGACCAGCCTGAGCAAGAGCAAGACCCCATCTCTACTAAAAAAATAGAAAGAAATTAGCTGGAAAATTAAAAATATATAGAAAATATTAGCCGGGCATGGTGGTACATGCCTGTAGTCCCAGCTACTTGGGAGGCTGAGGCAGGAGGATTGCTTGAGCCCAGGAGTTTGATGTTGCTGTGAGCTAGGCTGATGCCAAGGCACTCTAGCCTGGGCAACAGAGTGAGACTCTATCTCAAAGAAAACAAAAATAGGACAAGTAGAATGTCCATCTATATCTGTGTTGTCAGATATGGTGGCTACTGGCCACATGTGACCGTTGAGCACTTGAAATGTGGCTAGTCCCAATTGAGATTTGCTGTAAGTATAAAACATACACCAAATTTCAAAAAATTAGTATGAAAAAAGATTATAAAATATCTCAATGATAATATTGATTGCAGTCTGAAATAATGTTTTGGATATATTGAGTTAAATAAAATATATTAAAATTAATTATACTTCTTTCTATTTTTTTTAACGTGGCCACTAGAAAATTTATAACTGTATATGTGGCTTGCATTGATAACTCACATTATATTCCTACTGGACAGCATTGTTCTAGAGTGTTTCCATTTAGGGGGACATTTTCTTTACAAACTGAGGCATTTAGCAAAGTAGGTCTGTAATCAATTAACCTGGGATTGAATCCTGGCTCTGCCATTTGGACCGTGTGACCTTGAGCAAGTTGTGATTCTGTTTCCACCCCTGCAAAATGGGAATGATAATAGAGCCTGCCTCCTAGGTTATGAGCTAAATCACTTAGAACAGTGACTGGTCCAGAGTGAGTGTTCACTTAATGTTAACTATTGTTATCAACGGAGGAGGCTTATACAATTTTGCAAGATGGGGCAACAAGGCAGGAGAACAATTTTCAAATAAATCAAGCAAAAAGATTACTAGTTAAAACATGATTGAAAACACTTGCTAAGTATAAACTCAGTAGTAACCATGATGTGGCCCCTATTTTCGGGCAGGTAATGATGTTGAGGAAAGTTATCAAGCCATTTGCATAGCATACAATAAACAAATTAGCTAACTGCATTATGCACAGGTCTTGACTTCTGCTAATGGGTTGAGGAAAAGGATGATTAGAGGATACTTGTACCAGATAACTCAAAACCTCTAAGTCTCTTAGACTCCAAGATTCCTCAGGGAAATGAGAGCCTTGTGCTCTGGGAGAAAGATTCTGGACAGGAATCAGACATACCCAAGGTCAAAGCCACTTATTGGCCTTGGTCAAGACACTGAGTCTCAGTTTCCTCTTCTGTAAAATGGAGATAGTACCAACTCTCACAGCTTGTAGTGAAGATTAAATTAGATATTGAAAATAAAATATCTGGTAAATAGTAGGCACTCAACAAATAGTAGTTATGACTAAATGGGATTTCAGGTGTTTCTTAACAGAGAACTCTCTGTTCTTTAGTAGAGAATTTGCTGTTCGGAATCTTCAGAGCCTTTCCTATAATTCCCCTGCTTCATTCCCCATCTTCACTCAGTCCCTGAAGGGGTTGAAAGAACAGTTTCACTTGATTAAGTGTGTCTACACCAAAAGAGGGTCTTGGTAGCTTTGGGCACACTGTACAATCTCGCATGTTCTTCGCTGTCCAATGAACACACGTGAGTTTCTTTCCCTGAGATAATGAGGCAAGCAGCAAAATGGGCATTCTTCTCCATTATGTTTATCCTCAAGTTCTGCCCTTGTGTTTAGAGAACTTTACGTGCAGCTTTGCTTTAAAAAGAAGGGACCTAAATGCAGAAGCCGAGCCCAGGACCATGTTCTCCTGCCTCCCAGGGCAGGCCCAGCTCTGAGGGGCACATTGTTGCTGTCCTTGACCATCTCTTCCTGTTCCAAAAGTTTGCCTTCTGGAAGAAGAAGACCAAAGGGAATATATATATATGAAATATTAAGCTCAGTGAAGGCTTATGTTAACAGAGCATGTTGAACTATAGAGAAAACAGATTAGTCCTACAAGAGAGAAACTCAGATTTCCTGGCTCAGAGTGTGGTAGAGGGACTGAGGTGGGGAAGAGTCTGGAGATAGGCTCACCCCTGGTTCTGTTGACAGGCCCCTGACTTCTAGGAACCAAGTACCAGTGCTGAGTTCTTTTGGGATAGTCTGGCCTTGAGATGCACGTTTTCTCACTCATTCATTCTTTTATTCCTTCAATAAATGCTGACCGGTGTATAGCTGGGCTGGGTTGTTTTGAGAATCCTTGCTGGGAGGAGCCAGGGATTGACTGGGAAGCAGAGAGATCCCCACGAGAGAACTGGACCGAGGAACAAGGGCCAAAGGAACTACAGGAGGTGGGTTGGCTATGGCAGAGGGAAAACTGTGGATCCCAACCAGACAGACTTGAGTTTGAATCAATCTTTTTTTTTTTTTTTTTTTTTTTTTTTTTTTTTGAGACAGAGTCTCACTCTGTTGCCCGGGCTAGAGTGAGTGCCGTGGCGTCAGCCTAGCTCACAGCAACCTCAAACTCCTGGGCTCAAGCGATCCTCCTGTCTCAGCCTCCCGAGTAGCTGGGACTACAGGCATGCACCACCATGCCCGGCTAATTTTTTCTATATATATTTTTAGCTGTCCATATAATTCTTTCTATTTTTTAGTAGAGATGGGGTCTCGCTCTTGCTCAGGCTGGTCTCGAACTCCTGAGCTCAAACGATCCGCCCACCTCGGCCTCCCAGAGAGCTAGGATTACAGGCGTGAGCCACCGCGCCCGGCCTGAATCAATCTTATTTTCACCACCAAATGTGTGGTCTTGGGCAAGTGCTTTAACCTTTCTGAGCCTCATTTTCTTCATCTGGGGCAATAAAACCAACTTCTCTTGGTCTGTCATGGTAATTACATGGCAACATATAAGACAATGCTTAGGGATAATACTAACCCTCTTTTATTGAGTGCTTACAGTGGGTCAGGCATTGTGCTCAGCAATTTATATGTGTATATGAGCACCATTAGTATCCCTATTTTATAGCTGAAGAAAGAAATGCTCAGGGACTTTAGGTAACTTGCCCGAGGTCACATAGACAGTAAAAGGACCAGGACCCCAGCCCAGGCAATCTGACTGCAGAGCCTGTTCTTAACCACTGTGATCACTGCCTCTCTGGTTCAAAGTCAGCGGGAACCCAGTAACCATTATTTTGAACGATGAAGAGGTGATTTGTGGTTCAGCATGTGGAGAGGTCTTCTGCCTGTTCTTTAAATGTGGGTACAACATTGGAGGGGCTTTGAGGGGTGAGTGGAGTAGGGAAGGAAGGCAGGAAAAAGCTGTGATCAAATGAACAGGGGTAGGAATGCCACTGGCATGTTCTGGGGTTACTGAAATGGAGGAGAGTTGCTGTAGGAAATGGATGTTTGGGAAGCCTTGAATGTCAGGCTAAGAAGTGTTGGAGTGCCAAAAATGTTCATAGGCAAAGAAAGGGATATGGAATCTGAAACCATGAATTTGGGGCATCTCACCGAATTGGGGCATTATGTTGCAGTGTTGAGTGTGCTCACCAAGCATCTCAAAGCCAGAGCCTGTGGAGGGCGTGGCCAGATAGCACCAGGGTCCAGCATTCCTGCCAGTACTCTTTACTTTTCAAAGAATTTGCATGCCCTTTTCTCTCATTTGGACTTCACAAAAGCCCTAGGCAGAAGAAGGGTGGCAGGTCTGCTACAAGGATTGCTGCCTGTGTCAAGTGGCAGGCAGCAAAGACTGCTGGGAAGTGCAGATGCCAAGCACAGCTACAGTGCCCACACCCAGGCAAAAGCTTAGGAGAGGTCTTCTTGGTGAGGGAGGAGGCAGAAGATTTGCTCCCTGGGCTGAGACCTTTTCCCTGTGCTCTGGGAAGGCAGACAGTATTATCCTTTGGTTCATGATTCCCCAGTGACACCACTCAGTGGCTGCCTCCCAGGGTGGCTGCTGTGAGGGCGTGAGTCAAGGTTATTGCAAATGCCATAGCCCTTTCTGCACGTAGCACCCGGCAGTCAGTGGCCCCCTCCCATGCAGAGAGCTTGTTCCACAAAAGGAGATTTTTCTGGACTTGCCATATTGAATTCATTCTGTTTATTTCTCTGTAGGCTGCAGGGGCTGAAAACCAAATCCCATCCTCCTCAGGCTGGTTAGAAGGAAAATCTATCTTTTCTAATGGCTGCAGTCACAATCTACACCAGATTTCTCTCCATGGCTACGCTTGTAATGACAATGGAAAACAAAGGCAGGAAGGGAAAGGGGCATGAACACAGCACTTCTTCCAAGAGGCACCTGCAATTCTGTGGAGGACGCAAGGCAGTGGGGAGGGAACTTTCACAGCTATGAGAGAGTCCCTTGATGAGTAAAATAGTTTTGATGTGCAAAATGATAAAAGAAGATGAAAGAGATCATGGTGCCTCACTGTGTTTTCTTTGAAGAGTCATGCTAGCATTCCCGATGCTCTCCAGAGTTCTAGAAGGATGAATATAAGGGTGGGCAAGGCCTCAAAGATTTTGACAAGTTGTCCTGGGATAAGTCACTAGTGATCGTAAATGTATCACTAAAGAGAAATGACAAACACTTGATATGGAATGTTAAGGGCTCATCTGGCCATTGACCCTAGGTACAATGTGTGTCAACACACACTGAATTAAACAGGGTTGAATGCTGACTTCTGAAGAATAAAGTCAAGTTAGGAATAAGAACCAGTCAGAATAGCAATAACAAAGGCACCGAAGTTTGGAATGGTTGGGCATCAGAAAGCAGGGCAGTGTGGTTACTTCAGAGCTACTTCATGAGCCAGGCCTCTTTTACCTGACTGTTCTGACCCCAAGGCTTTGACATACCAATTCTTTGACATTTCTGTGATGAGCCCCCAGCACAGAGCCTGGCACGCAGAAGGTGTTCAGCCAGTGTTCACAGCTTGCGCACACACCTGGCTCCCACTCCGTGGTAAGCCCTGTGCCAAGCAGTAGAGAGATGGAAATGAATGAGACATAGTCCCTGTCCTCAGGGAATTAGTCAATTCTAAATTAGAACAAGGTGTGCAGTGTAGGAAATGTGCAAATGAATGTGGCTACCTCATGATATTCCCTTCTAGGTGCTTCCTCATGCCTCTGGAATAACATAACCCAACGAGTGAGGCAAACGGGGATTTTATAAATGCTGCCAGCCTTATCTCACATCAGGTCTGAGCAGGCCCAGCTGTGGAACCCGGCGTAGCAGAGTAAAGGCAAAGGAGGCAAAGGCTGATGTATTGGGGAAGCTTGTTGCAAGCGGTGAAAATGGTTTTCCCTTTACATGCTTTATGTGAAAGATGGGCTCTTGAGACCATTTGCCTGCAATTAGAGCATGCTGCCACAAGGGGCGCCACGAAGCAGTGTGGTCCAAGCAGCCATGCTTCCCATAGGCATGGTACGCTGAGCAAAGCAGTTTTTCAGTCATTAACCTTCAAAAGAACACAATTTTAAATTAATCGATCATAAAGGAATTGCACACTTAATAGGGCCAAGCCATGGTAACATATATATATGTGTGTGTGTGTGTGTGTGTGTACATATATATATAATATATATAGTGAGTGGAGAGCTGTGAATTCATCAACATTCTTTTAACAAAATCTATTGTGTGCCTACTATGTACAAAGAAAAGCACAAAGTCCCTGCCCTTAGGTACTCAGTCCTCCAAGGAAGACAGACAGAGACAGATAATTACAGTGCAGCAAGATAGGTGGTATAATGCAGGGAGGAGCAGAGAGCACAAGGAACATAGAGGAGTGACTAATTCTGCCGTAGGGAAAACACACAAACAGACACACACACACACACACAGTCTTGTGTGTTGGGTCCAGATGTTAACCTCTGAATCAGAGGATTTACACCAACACACACAGAAGGGGAAAAGCCAATGTGTTGGAGTACTTTGAGATGCTGTAAGAAATTCAGATTGGTCTGTTGAGTGACTGGACATATAACTTATGTCTCTAGACCTCAGTCTCCTAATCTGGTGCTCTGCGGGCTTGGCAGTGGCCGTCTTGACCATGTTAGCTGGAGCAGCATGAAAGTTAGAGCGATGACTTTGATCTCCAGTGACCAGCCCTGGCCTTGTCCCCACCACAAGGCCTCCTTGGCACCTGTTTGGACCCTGGTGATGCTACCTCTTGATCATGACTGAAATGTTCCAAGGGATCACAGAGGATCAGCTATGAGTCTGGCCCCAGAGGAACTTGGTGTTTGTGAGATGTCCACCTTTGGTGTCCAGTGGAAATGATTTAGCTCTCCTGAGGAGCTGCTTGGTTTTAGCACTCAGGCTAGCCCAACCATAGCGCTGACCACTGCACACATGGCCGTGCCTCCTCCTCACCAGCAGGTCTTCTGACCTGTGGCCTGTCCCTGAGGCTACTCTCGGGAAAGTCGTGGCCCAGTTGAGCAGAGGACTGCTGGCAGCAGGCCAGTACCATCCCTGCCTCTCAGGCCCCTCAGAAGACAGGGCCCTACCTGGCCTGTGTCTCTCTCGAGACCTTCTTGGGCCCTAGCAGGCTGTCTTCTCCCACCCCCCCAGCAAGCCCCCACCCGGTCCTTCCTAGGCCCTAGCCCTCTCCAGAATTGGCAGCTCTGAGTTAGAGGATACAAAGGAGCAACCATCTTGAATAAATGAAAAAAAATACCAGAAAGTTTAAATTTAAACAAACCATTTAAAGCTGCTAATTGCCCTGTAGAGAGTTTTAATAGATGATATATTAGAGCAATACCTGGTTAAGAGAGTAGACAAATGGAAGCACTGAAAAAGCCCTCACTGAAAGTCCATTTACAAGTCTTAAAACAGGTCTTTGAAAACAATCTGTGTGCCCAGGAAATTTCACACTTTAGAGTAATAGACCCCGAGCCACCTGTCCACGTCAGAGCCAACTCAGGTCCCCTACCCACATCCCCCCTCTCTCTGCAGAGAGCTCATCCCTGCCAGCTAGGACCAGATCTACTCAGGCTGCCTGGTGGTGACACCACTTCCTGCCTTGCCCACCACTACCACCACCTCCACCAACACAGGCACCCTCCCACCAGGGCCTGGATGGTCCCTTCATCTAGCAGGAAGCACTAGGGCACATCCCAGGAGTGGCCTGCCAGCTCTCCTGCTCCAGGCAGGCAGGACTCCCTTCCTGCAGTTAGCAAACAAAGAAAAATCAACACAGGGCCTTTAGAAACCATTCTGCAGAGGATATCTCCACCAAAGGAGAGGAGGACAGGCTGAGATAAGCAGAGCTACTTAGAAACCCAACAAAGACAAGTTAAAACATTCATTGGAGGCAATAGAATGCAGATCAGTGGAGTGAGAAACAAGATGTCTCCCTTCCAAGTCACTGCAGAAAAGAAAAGAAATCACGAGCTATGGCTCAAAAGTCAGAAAAGAAAGGAAATGCAGAAAACATAAAACAAGATGACAGGAGGCCACCCGGAATGGTTATGACAATAAACGTAAGCCCTGACATTCCCTTGTTAGAAGACAAAGGTTCCCAGATTAAATTAATACAAGAGACCCAAAATTAAATGGCTCCTAGGTAGGCAAAGCTATCACAGGTAAATGCAAACAAAAGAAAAAGCGTGAGTGGCTATATCAGACAAAGCCCAATTTAAGGCAATAAGCGTCAAGCGAGATAAAAAGGGTAATTTTATATTCATAGGAGCAATTGTGAAAGCATAACTGTTCTGAACATTTGTACACTCAGTACTTTAGCATGGAAATACAGGAGGCAAAATCCGTTACCATTAGAAATACAAGAAGAATCTGGCCAAACGACAGTTGTGGGCATAAATTTACATACTACTTTTAGTCTCTGATGTCAAGTAGCCAAAGCACATACAACAGAAAGGACTAACAGAGTGAAGATTGAGTTAAAAGGTGGGTACTAAATGTTGTGCCTGTCTGAATGATGTTTGCCATGTTTTAAAAGCCATAAATTGATGCTTATGCTATAAATGTTAAATTTAGTACACATTTATATATACAGTATAATTATAATTGCATTTTTAAACCCCTAAACCGCTGAAAGAAAATATACCAAAATGTTAACATTGGGTGTGTTTAGAAAGATTGAAATTTAGGTCTCTAAAATTTTTCTTTCCACATTTTCTTCCAATGGTCTTTAATGATCATATGTAGTCTATGACTTAAAAATTGAACTGGGGAAAAAAAAAAAAAAAGATAGAGTAAGACTCATCCCCATAGCATAGGGTTTAGAATTTCCAAGATTTGAGACCATACATTCATGGGGGACTTGTGTGAAATTTCACAAACAAGGGTAGCAGACAGGAATCCCAGTAGGCCCACACAGCTGGGACCTGCTGGCTCTTCCAGGGCCTCCTGGGTCAAACCCTGCCTGAAACCCTCTGTTTGCCCCGGGGTAGTACATTCTCCCAGCTCAGCTCCTACCCCTCCTGGTGTACATTTTCTACCTTTCCATCCTCTACTGGTAGCTCCAACGTGGTTGTTCTGAGACATTCCTGGGTCTCTTTGCTTACCCCTCAGCTACTCTTATACAGGGACATAGCTCCCCTCTATGACCTAAGGACTCCTAAACTCATCTCTGGCCCAAAACTCATTTCAGAGCTTCAAAGGTGTACATCAGCCCATAGATGTGGGGCAGGAATGGTGGACGTGCCTGCAGTCAAGCCCCTCGGAGCACATGAGGGTGGGACAAAGGGACTGGGTGTGAACCAGGGATGCCCCAGAGCATGGTGATGAGAGCACGTGGGCATTCACAGTCCGATGTGGAAGAAGGTTGCCATGAAAGAATCAGAATACATCATCACCTTGAGTATGGCTCACTCTGTGCCATCTGAAGATGAACCCTATGGCTGTCTCTGACATACAGGATTATGAACTGTGGTTATTGCAGTAGTCAAGAAAAACAACAAAGTCAAATTTTAAAAACCAGTCCCAGGCTTTCCTGGCACTTGGATTGCTCACCCAGTACTCCCCAGATTTTCTTCTGCCCACCACACCCAGCAACCCGTCCCCCAGTTCCGTGGACAGACTCTGCTCCACCACTGAGATCTGCTGGTCAGTGGTTTCTGGTCTGGCCTCCTGACTTCTCGGGGCAGAACAGAAAGTCTATAAATTCCCTAAAATTTTGAATCTACCAGTAAAACGAGTGAGGATGAGATCAGGTTTTTAGCCCACTGATGTGGTATGTTAATTTAAAGGCTTTTATAAGTACAAGGTACAGTCTCCTTTGAAAAGAGCAAAAATAAACTTAAGTACTAATTCTAAATGTATATTCTTATCAATTCCAGCTCTAAGTACATACTCTCATTGGCAAGTAAATTACTTTAAGAGAGCTTTCTAAAATTATTACATATAATTTCTCTTATATTCCTAGGTCTGAATTGCTATCTAGTTTCCGTTTTATTTTCAAAGGCAAACATGCATGAAGCCACTCCTTGGAAAAACGGTTTCATGAAATACTATGCAGCCATCTGGTTTTGGAGACATGAAAGATGCTGCTAAGTAACCTAGCAAGTTACTTAATTTTTCTTTCACAACCTCCCCTTTTTAAAAGTGAAGAAATTAATACCTACCATAAAAGACTGTTGTAAAGAAAACCCTGTTTCTTAATGCCCACTACAGCGTCTGTCTTGCAGCAGAAGCTCAATAAACACCGCAGTCACTACCATTCTTATGTCAGACAGTGGTTTTCAAGCTCCCTGCTCCTGCCCCACGCACATGATAAACTCGAGTCCGTGTAGGAAAACTCCCAGGTTTCGTGCAAGTCCCAGCAGGACAGCTGTAACTCCATATCCCTTCTCTCACTCACAAAACATCAGAAGGCACTGATTTTGACCGCAATTGAGGAAGTTACAGGAGAAGTCCCTAGACTCTTTGCTGATTTATTTTTTAAGAAAATTAGTCCTGAACTTTATTGTTTTATCATTATTTACAAATAAAGTGGGACGCACTCATGTCTAACAGACACGTCTCAATTAGTTGAGAGCCTGTTTTCTCAGAACCAGGCGTGGCATCACTTCCCTGGGAGCCAGCACCCCCAGCAGCCCCTTCATTATGTGGGACCCGGGGGCCTGGCTTCTTGCCTTGGTCAGACTCTCAAGCAGCTGTGTATCTTGGGCCACATTTTCTTACGCCCTTAAACCCCGTCCTCTCAGTGGTATGGTGCCTTTAGCTAACACTTCGTAAATGCTTCACGAATAAGTGCACGTGAATTCTGCCTTCACTTTTGCACCTCCCTGTACTGCGACCAGCAAATGTGCATTAGAGGCCAAAATCAGGTCAGATGACCTGGCTCCCAGCAATAAGGCGCACAGAAGGCAAATGATTAAGTGATTCAAGTCTATCCACTTGACATGACATTCTGCAGCCACTGGAAATGATGCTCTGGAAGACACAAAGGCCACATGGAGATGCATCTAACATTAATTGAATAAATAGACCATAAAGAGAGTGTCCTGGTTCAGCCATCACACGCATGGACCCAGACCAAAGGGGAAGGCTAAACAGAATCCGTTGCTATGTCATGGGCGTGATTCTGCATGATGTGTTTACAAATTCTCTTCCATGTTGTTTGGTTTTTACAATGAACAGTAGGGTGATGGGAGGGGGGAAAGGCCCCCAAGGTTGGAAATTAGCCTAGGGCTGCTTCCCAGGCACGTGGCCAAACTCAGCTCGCTGAGCTCAGAATGAAGGCTGAGGAGCCAGACCAGGGGAAAGGGTGGGTGAGCCAGAGTCCACACCGGAATGAAATATGGACTTGACCCAAAATAGCTGTCATGCTCAGCCTCGGAGTCTGAATTAATCCTCCTGTTAGTTTATTGACATCTATGAAATTGATTCTCACCACAGGATAACAACCCGCGGCCCTGGCATTGCAGTCGATAAAAAGCGTGACCGGGGAGGCAGCATCTATGCCAATATTCACAGAGGGGCACCATGGTGGGCTTTGCCAAGGCTTGTGCATTATTCTAGGCTTTCCTGGAGAGGAAGAGAAGTTGTGGTCGGGGGAGAGGAGGGGAAAAGGGGAGGATATTGGCGACAGGGGCAGGGGGATAGGGAGGAAGGGCAGCTTCTGCTGCCATCAGGTCAAAGCTGGCCTTGGGTGCTGCCTGCTCTACGCTCGTGCTGGAAGCCTGCCCCACTTTAATTGAATGTGCCCCTCTCCCCACTCCCACTCCACCCTGCAGATCTGGGTTGGAGCAGCAGCAGCAGCAGCAGAAGGGCCTGAACAGCTTGCTCCAGAGGGGACGTCTCATCCTGGGCTTTCAAAGGGGAGGGTGGTTTTATGGGTTTATCCTTTTGTCCTTATACTGTCTTGAGGTTGGACTTCAAAGGGTAGGAGGTGGATAGAACTGGGCACAGGAAGAAAAGGGCTTCCCAGGAAGTCATGCTGGGAACTGGAACCCTTGCTTCCCTTGCTGTAGACCTAAACTTCAGTCCCCTCTCTTGAGACAGGATCTACTGCTTAGTCCCAGGAACAGGTCCCTCCCTTGGTCCTCAAGTCTTTCATTTGGAATAGAACAGGCAGCGCACAGCCCAAAGGGCTCGTATAGACTCATTGCTGATGAGGATAACTAGGACAGGCCAGTGTCAGCCCTGGGCAACACAGTCCCACTCCTTCCCAGCTGGGCTACAACTGATCACACTCTACTGCAGGTCAGGGAGGAAGGGCCTGGGGTGCCCATCGCATGTGCCCCAGGCTTCTTTCTTCTGCCCCTAAGCTCTTCCTGAGAGTAGAAACAACCGTACTGGAATCAACACAGACTCCTTGAGGCCCAGTGCCCCTAAACCTACCCAGATCCTTCTAGGGAAATCCAGCCCAGCACCCAGGTTTCCGTGGCAGTCAGAATCCCCTTGTCACTGAGCAGAGAGAACAAACCTTCTCAAGCACACAGCACTACCCAGCCCCCACGCAGCCCTGTCAGGGGCGTGGCTCTGGCAGCCCCTATTGCACTGAGATTTGCAGGGTCTGGCAGGCAACTGCACTGGACTGGAGCCCATGGCATCGGGCAAGAAGGCAGACAGATCTCTGTTTTGCCCACGTTAGAACCCAGACCACCAACACTCCAGCCCTTGGGTTTCTACACACCGCACCTCAGGGTGCCTGGTGGGCCAGGACCGACTCCAAATCTATAACCCTGCAGTGACCTAGCCCCTTACCCACATCTGCCCCATCTATGGCACCCAGTGTGCAGCCATCAGTCATCTCCCATGGGGCAGCCAGGTTTGGTCATATCAATGAGATGCTCCCCTGGTTTGTCCAGGCTGGCCTGCCCTGACCATAGTGACCACTGTCTGCTGGGATTTTTTTGACATGACCATAGTTTCCAGACTCCAGAACCTAACTAGTCATGGTCTCCTCTTGGCTTTCTGCACACCTTGCTATGGCATGACCACCTGTGCCAAGTCTGCCTGTATCCTCTAGGGCAGGGACCGAGCATGACCCCTCTAGCTCCTAATCCAGATTCAGGTATAGATGGAAGGTTCTAAGATGCAGGGACCTCAGGAACTGCCTCTTACATACCTCTCAAGCTCACCTTTTCTCTTCCTTCCATAATCAGACAAGGAAAAGAAGGGGTTGGGCCAGGCACAGTGGCTCACACCTGTAATCCCAGCACTTTGGGAAGCCAAGGTGGGAGGATTGCTTGAAGCCAGGAGTTTAAGAGTAGCCTGGGGAACATAGCAAGACCCTGTCTCTAAAAAAATAAAAATAAAAAAATTAGCTGGGTGTGGTGGTACACCTGTAGTCCCAGCTACTGGGGAGACTGAGGCAGGAGGATCACTTTAGCCCAGGAGTTTGAGGTTGCTGTGAGCTATAATGATGCCACTATACTCTACACCTCAGGCAACAGAGTGAGACCCTATCTCAAAAAAAAAAAAAAAAAAAAAAAAGGTTAGATGTTCTAATTCCCAGCATGACTTCCTGAGACCTATTCTGCTATTCATCCCCTGTCCTTTGAAGTCCAGACGGCATGAGGACAAAAGGATAAACCCACCCTCCCCTTTGAAAGCCCAGGGTGAAGAGTCCTCTCCGGAGCAAGCTGTTCAGGCCTTGCTGCTGCTGCAGCTGCTCCCCCCAGATCTGCAGGGTGGGCTGGGAATGGGGCACATTCAATTTGCAAACCAGAGGCAGGGTGGCTGTTTGAGGCAGCCTGTGTGGCTTTTCTATTTGAAGTGCTGCCTGTGACACACCCGACAAGGATTTTTCCTAGTAGGCTTTTGGCTCATATGCAGTTTATTGGCTTCTGCTTCCTAATGTCTTTTTCCACGGCCAAATCTCCTTGGGAGATACTCGCAGAAGCAAAAGGGCCTTTGAGCTGGAAAATCTTGGGCCGTTAGCTGCTATAAGTGGAGTCAAGTGAGTTTGTCTCCAGGGTGATGTTTATTTCCCTGCTCCGGGAAATAGACATAGGCCGCTCAGATGCTCCAAAACAAACAAAGAAATGGGAGGCGGATGAAGGTGGACACAGCTCACGGGAAGTCTGGGACGCCTGGCAGAGGCACAGGAAGGTGCTTTCCTGTGGGCAGATCCACTAACTGGCATGGAACCCTCCCCTCTCCCAAGGCCTCCTCTTTCCTTTCCTTTTCTGGGCCTCCAGCACAGGGAACAAGGGACCGGATCCTCAGGCGAACCTGGCTTGTACCTGCCCCCGCTTTCCAAGTCCCTCCCCTTCCCTCTGTCCTGCCCACTCTCTCCCTCCTTCCTTTCTGATTTAATGTCTCAGCTCCCACATTTGGAGGTGACTGCTCCCAGTGCATCTGCAGCCCCCAGTCATTTTCAACTCCCCTTCCCACTCCTATGACCCAAATGCAAGATGTTACATAGATCCCAACCCAGAATCATCCTGCTGACTTCTGCCTGTAGTCCTAGGGTTGTGCTGTCCAATATGGGTGCCACTAGCAACATGTAGCTATTTACGTTAAAGAAAATTAAAAATTCGTTTCTCAGTCACCCCAGCCATATTTCAAGTACCTGATGGCCATGTGTGGCCAGTGGCTATCATATTGGATGGCACAGAAATGGAACATTTCCATCACTGCAGATCAATCTATTGGACAGCACTATCCAGGACTTTGAGATACTTTAGGGTCTTGATTCTTCCACTATATGTATTCACTATTCCTTCCAGCTCTTCCCTGCCAGCTGTGAGCCTGATGATACAGACCATCTTCAAAATCAGACAGACCTAAGTCTAAATCTAATTTGAAATTTGGTTTGCTGAGTGAACCTGGGAAGCCTCAACCTCCTCATCTGTAAAATGGGAATAATCATATTGACCTAGGTGGATTGACGGGAGGATTAAATGTGTGTGCACACTCTCAGGGTTGGTAGTGAGTACAGTGACAGAAATGGACATAAAGAACATAGATCTGTCCCTTGGCCACCTGGGGGTATTTCTATTTTGGGTACTACGCTACTTCCTCACCATATTGATTTTAAATCAGTTGTTAAGAACTGTTCATTGTTTCACAGCTTTCAGAAGCATGTCTCTCCCTCAGATATTCAGTAGCCATCCTGACAAATTCCTTCAACGAGTCACTTGCAAAGAAGCCGAGTGGTAGGGGCGAGCTGCTAGACCAGCCGGGGGTCAGCGCCAGGCTGCCGTAGGAGACCCACAGGAGCTTCTCGGCATGGCCAGGAGCTGGTTGTCAGTGTGACCTGGGTCAGCCAGCTCACCACGCTTTGTTTCCTCTTCTCCCATTGTCCAGTCCCCATAATGACATAATGAATGGGGTTTTCAAAGCTCAAATGAGGTTATTGAATCAACATTCATTTCCTTGTGGGCGCACCTGTGTCTGGCATCCATGGGGCCTGGTTCTGCACTCTTGGTGTGTGCCCAGTACACATGTCCGCGAGATGCCCGATCCTGTAAACATACTATTTAGAACTATGCTATGCGCTTCGCAAAAGCAGGACAGGATTATTAATACTGCAATAGATAAAATGGTCCAAAATGAAGCCTCTATTTTCCTTTCACCTTTGTTCTGTGTTAAGTCTGAAGTGTATTTTCCTTGAGGAAAATCTGGCCCATAGTCGGCACCAGGGATCTCTGCTTCTTTTTGGTCAAACTCAGTCACTCAGCACCCCCTGAGCACCCTCCACATGCCAGGCTCGGTGCTGGGGGTAAATCGTCACCTCGGGGACACACCGTGATTGACACCTTGCTGCACAGCACAAGGGAGGGGGGCTGGCAGACACAGGTGCTGTCCCTTCTGGGTGGTGTGCCTCTTCCTCCTTGTCACCGGGACAGCTGGCTCTCCTCCTGCCCACCTCCCGGCACCAGCCTGGGCTGGGCTGAAGCCACATAGCCTGTTGAGCATCCCGCCAGCCTCCCAGCCTGCAGACTCCCCCGTCCTCATCGCCTCACAGCACCAACAATGACCCGAGGGGCGTGGGGTCAGCTTCGATGCTTCCCAAGGGGCCGCCACCCTCCAGCCCGTCCCCACAGCCTCCACTGTTTCTGTCCTTCCTTCTTCCCATGCCGCACCTGCTCCGTGGGCCAGCAGAGCCACTCAGGCTCCTCAGGGACCTCCACTTGTCCTCACGGCATCCAGTGGAGTTTGCCTCCTGTGGCCCTCACACCCCAGAAGCCAAGGGCTCTGTCCAAGAGATGAGGAAGCTGGGCCCTTTCCATCCCCCAGGGGTAAACTGGGCCACCTCCTCTCCATGTGGAATCTTAGCGCCACCGGCCGGAGGAGGCCGTCGTGGCACGCAGGGCTCTTGCCCCCTTCACCCACCCCAAGCGGCGTATTTCGTTGGAATGGGAGAGATCCTCCCTCACCAGGTCCAGCCTTGACTGCACCTCCACAGACTTCCATGGGGTTCGCTTTTTATTTCCCACGTGCTAAGAATTGACAGCCACAGGTCTGAAGCCAGAAGTTCCGATTCCGGCCTTTGTAAGCCCCCCATCTGGTCACTGGGCACCCACCCATCAGCTGAGGCCTGAGTCTCTCTCCCACACCTGCGGGAAGGTTTCTGCACTGTTTCCTTAAGAATGTTCTCCTGGTTTATAATAGAGTCACCACGGCATCTACGGAGCATGCTGGTGCCTGGCACGGCGCTGAAACGTTCTGTCTGGATTTTCTCATTTCACCCCCTCCGCTGGCTCATGACGTGGCTACTGTGATTATCTCCATTTTACAGATGAGACACTTGGGATTCAGAAGTAAAGGGACTTACTCACGGTGGAGTCAGGCCCAGCTTGACTTGAGGTCCTGACTGCTTAAGCATGAAGCCACATGCCCCGGCACACAGGACAAAGCTCTGCAGGCAGCGCCCAGGGGTCACAAGGGCCCCTAGGGATGTTCATTCCTCCTGCGCCGCCCCCCGCTGCCCCATGGTGGAGGCGCGAGTGAAACGGGCAGAAGAGCAGACTCGGTGCCCTGGGGAAGCGCTCAGGATTCAACGCCTCCTGACAGCATCTTTAGGGCAATTACATCCTGTCATGTATACACAGCAGTAACGACACAGCAGTCCTCCTGGCCGAGGAGAGGATCCAGGAGAGACTGTCATCCCGCAGCCAATGGCCAGGACAGGGAGGGCTGCAGTCGCCCCTGGCCCCAGACACCACCTGCCATGCTCCTATGTGTGCTGGCCCAGCACCCCTCGCAGCCGGGGCTCTGCTGGTGTCCCTCTGATGAAGTGCAAAGAAGGGCTAGTGAGGACAGTGACACCCAGAAAATACACAACCAGCTCCTCTGGCCTTATGCAGGGAGGGCCTGGACTGAGCAGGCAACCTCCCAACCACGCCCTTGGTCACCTCGGGCCTCTCACCTTGGGCCATAGCCACCCTCGGTGTAAGCTGCTCACCCCTATTGAGGCCTCCGGCCCCCTCCCCAGCACTGCTCTGCTGGGTGACATCACTGCTCCCTCAGCCACTGCCAGGCGCCAGAGCCAGCCCTACTGGCCTCCATGGCTTGCTTCGCCTATGCCAGTCTGTTCTTCACGCTCAGAGCACAACACAGGGCCTGCAACAGTGCCAAGCTTAGTACATATCTGTCAGTGGGCAAACAGCAAGGTAGCCCAGGGCCCCTTGTCTAAGCCTGAAGCAGAGGTCTGGGCGCAGGAACAAGACCAATAGGAAGACGACCCAACCCGGCTTGCTGGTGCCTTGGTCCGATTTCTGTTGCTGTAACAGAATACCTCAGACCGGGTAATTTAAAAGAAAAGAACTAGATCTCTTACAGTTCTGGAGACGGAGAAGTTTAAGGTGGAGGGGCTGCACCTGGCGAGGGCCTTCTTGTGGTGTCACATATGGCAGAAGGAATCCCACAGGGAGAGATGGGGAGTGTGCCAGCTCGGGTCCCTCTTCCTCTTCTTGTAAAGCCACAGGTCCCATGACAGGGCCCCCACCCTGATGACCTTAACTAACCCTAATTACCACCCAAAGGCCCTACCTCCAAATGCAATCAACGTGAACTTGAGGATTAAGTTTCCAACACATGAAATTTGGGGGACACACTCAAGCCACAGCAGCAGGTAACTCCCTGAGGAATCCCAAGAAGACAATTCAGCCTCGCAGAGCAAGATCCCAGGATAGGGATGAACAGAAGGATCTTGGAGATCCCTTCTGTGCCATAGGAGGTGACAAGGAGACCAGAAAACCTGGGTCAAAATCCTGGCTCTGATACTAACTTGAACCAAATTACTTCACCTCTCCGAGCCTCAGTTACCTCAACTGTAAAATGGGGAGATACCAGCACCTGGCTCTTAGGTTGTTGTGACGATGGATGAATTAATAACTTTGAAAATGACTGTGAAGTCCCTCCATTATAACTAAACCCCGTAAGCCGGGCTGGGGCCCTGTAGACATACAGTGGAAACTGGTCCTTTTTGAGGAGATTCCCACATTTTCTCTGAAAGGGACCTCAGAGATCCTCCACCTAACGAAGGAACCAGGGCAGCCCAGCGCAGGCTCTCCCAGCTGCCCCCGCACCACCTCCCTGCCTGTGGCAGGTGCACCCACAGAAGGTGGAAATTCACCCACTCTTCCCTGGAGGTTAAAATAAGGAGACAACAGAGGAAGCAATTTGCAGTCATCTCAGATCTGTGGCTAGGGAGAAAATTCCTTCCCCTTTCTCCTCAAACCCTCAGCATCGTCAAACTACAACAGAACCCCTCAGTAGGAGGTGGGATTCCTCTCCCGGCAACTCTCGCCTGCCCAGAAGCCCTCAAACACCTGGACCCGGACTGTTTCTTATTCCTGCAGCGGCCAAACGCCATCTTCCTCCTCTGAGCGCGTTCCTGTTCTCTTCCCGCACACTCTCCCAGCTCCCCGTTGGGAAGCTCATCCCTCTGCCTTGCCCAAGCCCCTGGCCCAGGTCACAGCTCAAGCAAGGACCAGGCCCAGTGTCTGTTGTTTCCCTGGCTCTGCGTAAGGGAAGAGGCTGGTTCTGATTCTGTGAGAACCTCTTCCCTCGCCCAGAGCGCATTCCCCCTCTTACTGAGGATTTCCGCCCTAGTTAGACGACGCCGAGGCATTTCTTACCTTAGAGTTTTGGAGGTAGAAGTCCAAAATCAGCTTCACTGGGCTAAATCAAAGTGTCAGCAGGCTGGCTGGTGTTCCTTCTGGAAGCTCTAGGGGAGAATCCATTTCTTTTTCTAACTCCTAGGGGCTGCCTGTATTCCTGGGTTCATGGCTCCACCCCCCATCTTCAAAGCACGTCCCTCCAACTACTGCTTCTCGAGTTCTTCCTTCTCCCACCTGTGGCGTTCCTGCTGCCCTCGCGTAAGGACCCTTATCATTGCATTGGACCCACCTGAGTAATCCCGCCTCCCCATCCCAAGATCCTTAACCACAATCACAAAGTTCCCTTTTGCCACATAAAGTAACATATTGACAAGTTCTGGGGATTAGGGTGTGGACATCTTTTAGGGGCCACTATTCAGCCTACCATCGACAGGTCACTGAAGCCCTGAGCTTTGGTTTCAGAAACAAATGCCACCCCCAGCCCCAGACTCTTGTGTGGGTCAAACTCAATGGTGCCCTGGAATGTCGACGGCCCAGGAATGGAGCCTGAGCTGTGAGGCCAAGCCAGGAAGGTGTGCCCGGGAGGTAGTAGAGTAGAGGGAGTGGGGTTGGGACTTGCTTGTTTAAGTGACATGGCTTCTCCAGGGCAGCTGGGGGAGCAGGTTTGCACTTGCATTGCCAAGTTGGTCATGAGTTTCCCAAGCCCAGTGCCTGACCAGGGGACACAAATGCACAGCAGAGTGGCTCTCTCTAATGGCCAGGAGGTAGCGAGCTCCATCCAGAGCTCCTCCTTCTCCCTCATACCCACCTCCACGTAGTCACCAAGTCCTGTGATCTCCTTTCCAAATGTCCCTCAAGCCGTTTCTCCCCACCCCACTGCCACAGCCCAGCTGGGCCCCATCTGTCCCCCTGGCTCACTGCCATGCTGGCTCCTGGCCCCTCTACCTTGGGCCTCCCCCATCGCTCACCCCACACACATATCTGCCTGTACTGTCATCCCCAAAGCACACATGTGACCATGTCCCTCCCTTTGGTGGCTCCCCCTCCTCTTGGGTGGAGGTCCAAGCTCTTTACCCTGAACTATGCAGTCTCTGCCCCCCCCCACACACACACACCCCAGGCAGTTGCAGCCTCAGCAAGCAGGTGGCAGATGTGCGAGGGCAGAGCTGGGGACGGGATGAAGCAGAGGAGGGAGGGAGGACGGGGCCTGTGCAGACGGTGCTGCAAGGGCGGGCCTGACTCCAGAGGCCCCGGGTGCAGAAGCAGGCAGCGCTGGTGGGCACAGACCGGGAGCTGCGTCAGCCCCCAGTTAGCCCACGTGGGCACCAGGTAGGGCCCAGCCACTGAGCTGTCGGCCCGGTCCTGACTCCAGTGGCTTCTGAGTGCTGGCTATTACTTTGAAGTCTGGAAGGACAAGAGGGGAGGTCTTTTCTCTGCAAACGATCTTGGCCATCCTCCAAGGATGGGGACTGCCCACTGGGACCCGGCTGGGCTAAAGGCCGTGGCTTGCTGAGGGAGTGATTTGGTCTCTTTCTGCATCAGCTGAAGACATGTGAAGTGGGTCCGGGGCCCCCACCTACCTGAGTCATCATCATGAAGCTTAATTAACGCTTGCAGAGTGCTCTGAGGCCTTGACTGAGAGGCCTCATGTGAACACAGAATATCCTTATTAATCACTGTGACAGCACCGAGTGAGGTGGCCCGTGGGGCAGTTGCCGCCACCACGCACGGAACAATGGATGCGGCTGAGCAGTTCAACTGTGATTTTGAAGTGGTCTGAGCACCTGGTTCAGAAGCAGCGTAGCCGGAGGAGGCAGGCCCACCCAGGAGCCCCTTCCCTCCCCCGGCCTTACCTCCCATGCGTTAAGCCGAGAAATCGAACCTCCCTCCGTGCCGGGCAGCGTTTACGGGAGAACTGCCGGGCAATGGTGAAGCACCCCTTTTAATCCGGGGCAACCCAGCCTTGCAGTGGGAGCCAAGTAGAGCATCATACGGGCCCCACATCAGGCTGGGTGTCTTTGGGCAAGTCCCTCGACCTCTCCGGGCCTCAATTTCCTCATCTGTGAAGTGGGATAATAATCATACCTTTTCCCTTATGGGACTGTGGGATTCAAATGATGTGGACATGAAAAGGCCTTGGTGCCCGTAGTAATGGGAGAGTAGTAAGAATAGTAATAGCAACAGCAGTAAGGACTCGGCCATGTACAAGCCAGGCACTCCTCTAAATGTGCTCTAACGACTAACTGCTCCGATCCCCGTTTTATAGATGAGCGAGCCCAGGAACAAAGTAGTCGGGTGACCTCCAAGTTCCCCCAGCTCGTGAAAGGTGCAGCTGGGGCCCGGGCAGGCTGGCTCCAAAGTCTGTCCTCTCTCTGATGCTGCTTTTCATCATTAGCTCGTTTTAGGAGTAAGGGCTCGTTATGACTGTCATGATCAGCATCATCATCACAAGGGGTAAACGAAGGTGGGCCCTGGGGCATCCGTGCGATGTGGGGGATGGGGGGTCGCTCTGTCTTCCATAGGAAGGGGAGAAAGTGATTGTTGTCAGGACGGAGGTGAAGTGTGTGGGTTTGGGTTTTCTTACTCATCAAAACTCGGAGATGCAAGGAAATGTGTAGGTAATATGTTTTTAGGAAAATAGTCAATAGATGCCAGAAGAAACTAAAAATGCAGCCCTGCCCCGCCCCCTCCCTCAGGCTATGCATGGAGGGCACTTTGTCTTCGCATGCAGTAGACAGGGGGCTCCCTGTGGGTGACAGAGCAGGAGGGTCCTGGTCACCAGGGCATGACTGTCCCTCTTGCACTGGCCAGTCCTGCAAAGGAAGGTTCCTGAGGCCAGACCCCAAACCCTCACTCTGGCTAATATGCTTAGTCTGTGTCCCTGAGCTTCAGCCAGTCCCTGAGCAGGACTTTGGCTCAAGGGCCCTTAACCCTGAGCCTGTCCCTGTCTCACTGGAGGCCACAGCAGCTCTGGGGCCACTTCCTCCAAGACTCTCCCAGCCCCAGAGGGTGGGGGCCCAGCATCCCTCACCCCTCCGGGGCCAGATGGCTCAGCCAGATACTTGCTGTGTCCCCCAGCCACCTCCCCACTTCTTCACTCCTCTCCCCCCTCCTGAGGCCCCCTCGTCCAAACACAGACTGTGCTGGGGCCAGCTTTGCCCTCGCACCACCCCTCTCTACCCTGCCCTCGGGCCCCCTCCTCAGCCTCCCGCACTCACACCCGCCTCCTCTCCTTCCTAGGAGAATGCACCTGGCTGGCTCACTCTGGACCCAGCACAGGGATGGGACAAGGAAGACCCATCTTTGGACAAGCACAAGACTGTAGTTCAGGCCTATCCGGCATTTCTGAGGGGCCAGGGCCAGGGTCAGGTTGACTTTAGGACTGACCAAAAAAAGACTTTCCCAAGCCACTTCCTCTTTGAAATGGGGTTCTCTGTTTCCACACGGGTTCCAAACTGGTTTGCAAGGTAACGTGTGGTATATGGAGAGCTCGTGTAGACCACAAAATGCATAGAGGAGTCCTCGGCTGCCCGCAGGGGAGGCGATGCCAACGTGGATGTTGTTTGCCTTCCCCACTTGCCTTTTGGGGAACACGTCCCTACCAGGAAAGTGAGTCTCTCACCCCAGGAAAGTGTTCAGCTTTAAAAAATTTAGCACAATGCTTTTTATATCAGATGGTTATATTTAAAGGATTCAAAGGCCTAGATTTGCATCGTCTTAGTTAAATTACTCATCACCCATCTCTCATCTACAACCTGTTTTTCATTTGATGAAGCCCTCGTTTACATAAAGAGTTTGAATTTTCCTCCAGCCAAGTAGGTGCTCGCTTCTCACGTGGGTATCTGAGTTGTGTATCCACCTGCCTGGACGGACACTCGGCGGGCATCTCCATAAGCCCGTCTGCTGTGCCGCGCTGCCTCGGTAGGCATCTTTCTCCCACGAGAGAGTGAAACCCAACATGCAGAAATGCACCTGGGCTGGCAGCCGGCACACAACAGGAAGCGGGTGGGGAGCAGACCCAACCACGTGATAGGGCAGTGTCTCGAGAGCAACATGATTTGATGAAAAACTGT
Source organism: Eulemur rufifrons (assembly GCF_041146395.1). Lineage (NCBI taxonomy): Eukaryota > Metazoa > Chordata > Mammalia > Primates > Lemuridae > Eulemur > Eulemur rufifrons. Next base: position 11,951,704 of record NC_091005.1, on the reverse strand, counting down.
TACAAATATCTACCATTTATTGAGCACTTGATATGTACCAGACATGTGCTTATTGTATCTGCCTTCAAGATAATTCTGTGATGCAGGCACCAGGCCCACTCCTTGGCTGAATAAACTACGGTTCAGAGACGTTGTGCCTTGGCACTTGTCCCAGAGCCAGTCTCCGGCAGACAGGTCTGTCTCACACCACACGCCCATGGCTGCATGTGTGTGTTCACTTGTTTACACCCTGCCGCAGTCCACACAGGGTTTGAGGCAGCTCAGAGTGAGTCGTGCGATACAGCAAAACGACACAAAGAAGAATAGCAAGGAAGGCACGGGGAGGAAAATCAGAAGGTCCCAGGGTCTTTCACTAGCAGAACGTAGGTCTTGGACTGGGGCTCTAAGCTTCCTAGCAGCCAAAGCAAAGAAAGCCCAATCTCTTCCCCAATTATTGGTGTTTGTAGCATAAACACAAACCAAGCACAGACCAAAAGCCTAAAGAAGCACAGTTTTTCGTAAGTCCAAGTCCAAAAACAAACAAATGTCTCCCAAGTGACTTCTTAGGGAGACTTGAATGCAATAAAAGAGTGTAGCAATAGAACAACTGAGGGGGCTTTGTCAGCTGCCCCAGCACAGCATGGCCAGGGTGGCTCTGGAGGTGGGGGAGGGGCCCTGGCAGCTGAGCCTGGCGCTGGGTTCCCTGAGTGTGTGCACATGTGCTGCGGAGTGCACGGAGGTAAAGAAGGCAGGATCACTTAGAGGGAGAAACAGACCCTGATAGTGGTTGCATCTGAAGCCTCAGTAGTTCTACAGGGAGCTCAGGAGCTGAGCTGGCCCCTCAGAATTGTCCCCAATAGAGGCCATGCCCTGGCCTTGGTACCCGCTCCCCAACCACCAGCCACTGGCCACAGACCAACTCTGGGAGGGGGCTTAACCTTGAGTAAGGCAGTTTCCCTTGGCTGAGGGCAGTGCCCAGGGAGGGACATAGCAGTGAGATGTCCCCAGCATCCAGGAGATGGCTACACCGGCCCTGAAGATGGGGTCTGAGCAGAAACCACAGCAGCCACTACAGAGAGCCCTTGGGTACGGTGCTGGTAGAGTGTGGCAGCCTTCCAGCCACGGAGCCCTTAGGGGGACTGAGGCATCCTCCAAAGACACAGGCCTCCCTCCTGGACGTGACAGGCCCTAGGACCAGCGAAGGCACCCCTGGAATACAGCATCACCTGTGCTCCGACACACCTGTGCTCTGACACACGGGGCCTGAAGCCTCAAAGGCTGCCCCTCTTAGCATCGGCAACAATAACTTCAGCCTGGAAACTGTAAACACCCTCCTAAGACACACCTACCTACACTCACACAACTTTAGAAATTAACGCTCCATAAGGCACCTGGCTGTAGCAGTGTTATTACTTCCTGGTGAAGCTGCCAAGGTAAACTGTTTGCTGAGCACACAGGGATGGGGCAGAACAAGGGGATGAGTTGGGTGGTGCAGTGAAGAGGGATCCTGCCAGGGTTAGGAGAAGACCACAATGGCCTTAGACTTAGATTTTGTACAACTGGCAGTGACAGTCAGGAGGCATCGGGACAAACCCAGCTGGGCAGCTGCAATGACTTGTGGCAGGAAGAGCGGGGCAGGGAGATGGGAAGGGGCTGGCAGGGGACGGGGAGAGAGCAGGGTAGCGAGACCTAGAGTGGGGAAAGGGTATGGCCTAGAGCCGGGCCCCATGGCAGTTCCCATGCACAGCGAAGAGTTCTCCCTGACCTGGACACGGCAGGAAGCGCGGGCACAAGCCTGATCACAGGTGGTGGCAGCAGCATCCTGTTTCTTTCCTTAACAGAGGTCTGGTCTCAGAGTCTCGCGGAAGGCAGAACCCCCGGCTCCATCCAGATTCCCAGCTTGCCTAACTGCCTAGCGGTAGTGCAGATGGTGCTGGTTTGAATCTGATGCGATGAACTCCTTAAATAGCTGCCCTAATGGATAATCAATCATTTCAGAGCTTTAATACTAAATCAGGCTCTTGGACACATTTGGGGGCAAAGCTGTTTGCATCTGAGCCAGAAACTGCCCTTTTCCTTTTCCTTTGCGGAGCAGAGCGTGTCACATTAAATACCTAATGGTCTGAGACAGGTCTCTTGTGACCTAAAAACAAAGGCTGAGGAGGTAGACTCTCCCAGAGTCTGCAAATTACATATGCAATTTTTAAACGAGGCTCTTCATTTGAAGAGCATAAAAGATAGTAAAATAGAACCTCATGCTAACATTTAAAATAAGTATCTGCTATATATATATTTTGCTATATTTTTAAAGTCAATATTAAAATAATATGAGTGCAGTTGTCATGGTTACACTTGTCAGGTTACCTAAATTAAAAAGGTACTGGCAGGGGAAACATTTAAGCCGTAGGTTCAGGTTTCTGTAGACGGAGCTCCTGGAAACCCCTTAGGAAGCCCACTTTGAACCTTCTCTCCAGGAAAACAAGCCGTGTGCTAAGCCGCAGAACTGGCTCAGGCCGCAGCTAGAACCTCGGTGGGGGCGTCGCTGCCGGGGCCTCGTCTCTCAGCATCCTCCTGCTGCCTAAATCCCGAGGGCCCTGCCCCAGAGCCCCCTGCCCGCTCCTGGGGGCTTCTCCACGGACTCCATTTCCTCAAACTCAAATGTCAGTGACGCCGGGAGCTTCCTCCTGCCTCTCTTTGGGTGTCACCCTGAACTGTCCCTGCGGGATTGCGTCCACACTCTGGGTTCGGGTTACCGGCCACCTGTGGGCTGACTTCGTTCACTTTTCCGTCTCTGGCTTGACCCTCTCCCTAACTGTGCGTTTCACGTCCCGCACTCTCATGGATGGGTCCACCTGGATGTCCCTCAGGCACCTCAGTTGTCACCTGCCCGTCTCTGCTGCATCCTAGATGCCCAAACCTGCAGTGCCCATCCTATCTCAGAGGAGGTCCCAGCACCACCCCCCAAGTGCCCAGGCAGGAGGCCTGAGGGGACTCCAGCTGGGCCCACCCCTCTCTCACCCTCACGGTCACACCAGGCATTGGTCTCTCATCTTCCAGATCCCTCCATCACCTCCCTGGGTGACCTGGCCCTCTCTGTCTCTGAACCTTCCCCTCCCAGCAGCCATGTGACCTACGCAGGACGCGAGTCAGAGCGTGGCACTCCATCTCATGTCTGTAGGATCTGGCTGCCTCCTCATCTCGTGCCATGCCCCGTGGGCCAGACCCAAGAGACAACACTTTCCCTACAAGTCTCTGCACACACCACTCCTTCTGTTCCTACTTGGACCGAGTCAGGAAACGAAGGCCAGCTCCCACCTGTGGGGCCTGGCAGCCTCTGAGGAAACCTGGAAACCTGGCTGCCAGAGCCGGCATCAGGCCCGGCTCCATCCCCAGCCCCGCCCCTCCCCGACAGTGTGCAGGCTGAGCAGGAGAGGCCAGCTGGGGTGCCCACGGGGTGCTGCACACAACTGAGCCTTGATTTGGTAAAGAGGAGGGGACACAGCCGTTCTTTATCTTCCCAGAGCCGCTCTCAAAGATGTCCTCCAAGTTCTTAAAGAGGAAAGTGAGGCCTTGATTGTCCCTGCTGTGTTTTCAAAATACTCTAGCATCCTCCCTTCACTTACCCTGCTTCACAAACGCAGTGAAGTTCCCAAGTGCCCTTTTAAAATGTCCCCGCAATGGGGATCTCACAGGGACTTGTTTATCTTCCAGCTGCAAGAGCTTCACAGGTCACCTGAGTCCATGCTTGGCAGAGCCCCGTCAGACCAGGAACGCAGTCAGGTGGCCAAGGCAGGGAAGGAGGCCAGAGCAGGGGACCCGTCTCTGGCCGTGGTCTGGCAGTGCCCTCCTCGGAATCTGTAGAGCCAGCAGGCCGAGCCGGCCTCGTCTGTCCACAGCTCAGGTGGAAAGTCACAGGTAGGATGGGGGAAGGGTCTCAGTGTCTGCCCCCAGACCTTGACAGGAAGGGCACCCGGCCCTTGAGGAGGGCACCAAGAGGGTGGAGCACACCCATTTTGCAGACGAGGGCACTGAGGCCCAGGAGGTGAGGGTGCTTGTGGTTTCACGGTCGGTGTGCAGCAGCTGGGCAGAGATTCTGATCCAGGACTCCCGATCTGGACAGGAATGCTCTACTCATTAAAAGTCCCTGACTTTGTGTCCTTAAACCTAAAAACAGAAATTTAACACACACAGGGGAGAGTAGAGAGGGGATTATTGCGAGCTGTTTCCAAAGAAGGATTAAACCCTTTTCTGGATCCATTTTGATGCCCTGCCACGTTTTCATGAGTAGCCTAGCGTTCTCTGAGTCCGCTTATCTTTTCATAGTTTGACCTTTACACAGGAGAAACCTCAATGATTTTCTACTATTTTGAATAAACTGAAATGGATGTGTTTTTCTGGATGATTAAAGAATGAGAAACAGATACCGTCACCATCAACGTCCTTCAGAAATCATTTTTCCTGGAGGACAAGGTTCACGAAACTGTCTTCCAGGTGAGCCAACCCCTTCCTCGTGGTGGGGACCTTGCAGCTATCGGTTATCTTCCAGCTGCAAGGACCTCGCGTTCCTGCTCTTCCCACGAGGAGAGGGGGGCTTTGTCCTGGATTCAAAGGCAGGAGCAGGGCTGGTCCCCCACCCCTCGGAGTGGCCAAAGCCGTGGAGGCCAGGGCAGGAACATCAGACCCCACAGTGAACTGATGGGAGTGACAGCCATTACCACCACCCTGGAGGGCGTCACTCAAACTCGGGCCCCGCTCACCTGCTGTCAAAGAGCAGCCACTCCGCGCAGGCGCTCGGTGGGGCATGGGCAAGCCGGGGCGAAAAGAAAAACGCATGAGCAGTGTGAGCGGGGGATACATCACTTCCGCTCTCCGTCTATTTCCCTTTCTGTAAAAATGGTAAAGATCATAGTTACCTGCAGGATTGTTAGGGGGTTCATATGCTTAAGATGACGCGCCTCCCTCCTTCTTCAAATGCCTAGCTTTCAAAAGCACAACTTCCCGACGCATTCACTTCCTTCTTAAGCAGAGGAGATGGAATATTATTTTGCAATGTCTTGATAACTCGAGGAGCCTCGTTATGAAAATATGGAAGTCGCAGAATCTGCGTTGAGTGGGCGTCGAGAGCCTGTCCAGGCCGATTCCTTGCTGTGACAATCTCGCACATTTGAGATCGGCACAGCCACTTACGTTGTGGTTTTTCTCTTGGGTTTGATTTTTTTAAAAATTAGAACCAGGTAACAGAGCTTATGGAAACTGCATGTTAAATAACGCAGGGAGGCTGTGACAAGGGCCTCCCTCGCAGAGCCAGCGCGCCGGAACTGGGGGTGCCGGGACAGCCATTTTGACTCCTCAGAGAAGTCCTGCTGGTTCCCAGGTTCACAGCTGTGTTTTGGGAGGTAGATGTGGCCGGAAATCTGTTGAATTTCCTGATCTGGACCTTTTAGGTTTGGTGTTAGGTGGTTTGGTCACTGGAGGGTCTTGGGGACTGTCATCCCAGCTGGGGGCTTCCTCGGATACAACGCTTGTATCTGGCAACCGGGCATGGCCATGTGTCTTGGCACTGGGCATCGGGCTGCTGCGGGGACCTTGACAGTAAGATTTTCTTCCATGTCCTCACCCCCCCTTGATTCTCGTCATCTGCACCTCAGGCCCTTCCCTCCTGCTCCTTTCCCAGGAAGTTGCCCCGGGCTGGGCACAGCCCTGCCCAGCAGCTGCCTCTGTCTCCCTGGCCTGGGCACTGCACTTCGCCAGCAACGCCCAGCCCCCACCCCCGCCTTGTCCTTCCTGTCCCCTCAATGGCACCATCTTAGCAGACCTGCAGCTGGGTCCAGAGGCTGCATCCCTACTCCGAGCTCCCTTCCTGGGACACAAGTGCCCCCGACATAGACCCAGCCCGCGTCAGGCACGCGAGACTCACCTGGCCCTGCCTTGACCACGGACAATGTCCTGCTCGTAGACGTGCCCTCCCCTGGGGGCTCGATGGTCAGGCCCTCTGCCCTCCCAGCACCCCCCTCCCAGCATCCTGACCTCTCAGGAAAGGCACTCTCTGCTGGGGCCACGACCAGCCCTCTAGGGGAGTTTTAAGCAAAATGGTGAAACGTAAAAGGGCTTTAGAGCAGCAAAGGAATCACACTGAGTAACTGAGGATGAAAGGCGGCTGCAAACCAGCTGGGAAAACGCAGCGCTTGCTGGAATCCTACCCTTGAAGCCTGCTGGGAGGATAGGTAGAGACAGGCCAGCGTTGTCACTGAGGGTCCTTCCTCCACGGCACCATCGAGACTCAGCCACCTACCGGGCCCTTGTGAGACCTGACACAGCTGCCTGGGCAGAGCCCCTCCGTGGACACTCCGTCTATCAGAGGGGCCACAACGGGTCCTTCAAAAGCCAAGTTGCAATTGTAGCCACTCACCCAACACTCTGTAACTGCCCAACTGCGGTGTACCAGGCACCATCTGGGCAGCCCAGGTAAACAGAACACAGCCGCTACCTAAGGGCAGGTCAGATTGCCAAATGCCTACGTCCAGCTCTGTGGCCTTGACCGTTCATTCAGCAATAAACCAATTGAATTGAAGCCATCCCCGGTTTACCCAGATCTTAGTAGGTGTGTCTGTCCTCATAACCCAGGCTTTGCCTCTCACCAAAAAATTTCAAAATCAATCTTTTCTTTTCTAAATATTAAAAAAAAAAATATCTCCCCCATTTTCCCAGAAGTTGCCCCTGCCTCTCTTACTTTCATAAATTCACAAATAATTAAACACTCATGAATTGGCACACTCTGTCTGTGTTAGTAGCTAGAGCTGTGTAATTGGTTATGTTTCCCTTTTCACTGTGGATTCCAGGAAGCTCAAAGATAAATTGAGAACTTGGTCACAGAAGTAAAATGAGCCATTTGTGGTTAGAAAATTTATATTCTTTTCTGACTGGGTTCTAATTTCCCATTTCTACGTTAATCACTTCACTGTCATATCTTTTGTTATAAGCTTCACCCATCTTTTTTTTGATAAGAGGGGAATAAATGAAGTTAATTTAAAAAAATACTCTTAGTCTTTCAAAAGAGGTTACTGATCATTTAAATTATCCTTTCCCAAAGAAGATAGCTGTAATTTGTGCCTATGAGCAGGGTCGTCTGCCCCTCCATGACGCTCAGACATGAATTTTATATATTGATGGGGACAGTTCTCGTTTCCTAAGTTTGGTTTTCCCTAGATGCCCTTAGCAGCCTAGGTATAGATCAGTGCAGCTTGCCCAGCTTCGCTTATGGTCAAGCCACAATTACAGTGTGCCCAGATGGAGACCTCGAATGTTCAGCTCAGGCAAGACGTGTTTCCCCTTTAATAGTCTCCTGATCAAGCTCTTGCCCCATTTCTGGCTCCCACACCCCCCAATCCTACTGGGCAGTAATCTGAAGACTACATTAAAGAGCGAACAGCCCGGAACACCCATCTGATCTCACAAGACTCCCCCAGGCAGGCATTAAATCCTCAGTCTGCACCGCCCCACCCCCACGCCCTGATGCGCTGCCGAGAGAGCTTTTTCATTCCCGCCAGCCGATTGTGTTCAGCAAATGTTTGTAAATGTCGGTGGCCATGTCTCCTCCACGCTACGGTGAGCTTCCGCCCCCTGAAACTGTGTTTTCGGAGTCTTTTGTGTCTCCTAATGGTGCCTGGAACATTTTGCACATGATAAGGAACTCAAATAAAATGAACAATAAGCATCCCCAACCAGCTAGAGCTTTTTTTTTACGAGGCTCTCAATGAAAACTCTGAACCACGTCGGCGTCTGATAAAGGCAAACATCTGGAGATGCCAGTGGCAGATGCCCAATTATGCTGAGCCTAATGAATGGGCGCGGAGTTACGTGGGCTCAGCGGCCTTGCTCAGCTGGGCCTGCTGCCACCGCAGGCGACAGGCTCCTCGCTCACCAGGCCCAGTCCTGGCCCGGAGAGGGCAGGACAAGGTCTGCTGCCCCAGCCCCAAGGAAGAGGAGGGCCAGGTTAATTCATTTTCTCATTCACTTTTTGTTTCACAGAAGTATCCGATTTTCTACAAGAAAGTGTTAATTATACCGTAGACACCATCAAATGGTACGAAGTGATAACTAAATGTTCAGGAGGTTGACATGTACATTGTTTCAAGTAGCTCCGTGATTTATTATCTAATTTAGATAAAGTCAAATAGTGATATCATAATAGCCCCCTTTTACTCGGGTTTACGCCTCATTGTCTCTGGGTCTAGAACGAGAAATGAGTCATCACGCAGGCCCCGCGGGAAGACGGGCTGGTTAAAAGCACAGGCTGGAGAGTCCGACCCTTTGGGGTTCAAGTCCCAGCCCTGCTGCTGACAATGGCAAAAGGAATGAGGGCTAAGGGCCCCTCAGGGGGGACAGGGGTGACAACGAAGTGAGATAAAGTGAGATAAACCGCTTGGCACTGTGTGGGCACAAAGGATGTGTCCACCTGTGTTCCTTGTCACTAAGCTGGGAGCAGATGACGCGTCTGGACTCCCATGCCAGGGGTCAGGCCCAGCTGACTGAGGGGCACGTGCCTCCCAATTGTACCCAGCGAGGAGTGGCCTTCGCTGTGAAAGGGCGGTGACAGTGACATGCCACATTAACTTACGTTTCTGAAAGAGGAAAAGGGCTGCCAGCCTGCAAGTTTTACCCCAAGAAGCCATCGTTTGCACCTGAGTGCAGCTGGGTTCATGATGGGAGAGGAGCATAAGGTCTCCCGGACAAAGTGATTCCATGCCTCTCTCCTAACGAAACCTGCCGAGGCAGCCGGCAGAGTCGCACGAACCGTGTGGCCCAGGCCAGCAGGACAGAAGACGCAGGGAAGCCCTGAGGCCCGAGGCTGTGACCCCAAACCAGCACCGCCCCCCCCCCCCCCCCCCCCCCCGCTCAGGAACAGGCCTCCACCAGCAGCCCCAGAAGCAGGAGATTCTAGGGAGCAGATTTCACAAGTGATAAAACCTCAGCATTAAACATCAAATCGGCAGAGAAGGAAAATGCCATTTTCCCAGAGTTACCAAATATCTGAGTCAGAGCCAGATTCTACCCCCGCTCGGCCCACAGGGCCTGGCAAGGCTGGACACATGTGACGAGGGTCACAGAGAGGAAACTCGGGGCTGCCCCACTTCTGGCCTTGCCAAGAACAAGGTCTCCCACGCAGCGTTCCAAGTCGCTGGAGTAGACCGGTCAAGTACCAGTGGCTTTGCGATTCCAGTTTGGACGGAAGCTTCCTGTCCCTTGTTGTACTCTCGGAAACAGTGTTTTGGGCTGTCGTGCGCGATGCCCTCAGATTCTGTACCGGGTTGGGCTGCGCTACAAAGACGACAGCCTCTGGGGGCCAGTGCCTCGATGGCAGATGGGCCGGGGGCACAGGAGAGCCCCCGTCTCCTCCCTGGGGGACTCCCGACATGTCCCTTCAGTCCTGCTACTAAAGGTTGCTTTCCAGACCCTCCTCCTGCCCCACCCCTCTACACCCATCCTCATGGCTGCTGGGCTGAGGCCCACTCCAGGCTAATCTCTCAGGATTTCAGGAGAAAACAGAGTCAAGGCCAAGGTTGTGATTCTGTCCACCACCTCACCGCACCACGGCCTCCCTAGGCCTTGGGGTTCCCTGCAAAATAAAGTGCATGGGCTTCCAGAAAGCTCTTCTCTTCAAGGGCCTTGGCCCTCTGACTCCTACGTGGTGGTCACCCCTCTAGTCACACACCCCCAGCGAGTGCTGTCACACGAGAGTGAGGTCTGCTGCCTTCCATTACAGGAAGGTTCGTCAGAGTCCTCTGCAAGGCGTGATGCCCCGTCCTGGTTTTGAAACAAGCTGGGGTAAAATTATTGCGCAAACACTCAAACCCCAGCAAATCCATTCTAATACACTTCATTTAAAACTTGTGTTTTCCATAAAGGATTAAGCTAGGAAAGAATTTAATCACACCAAATCCACTTCGAAAAGGGTTACAGATCCCATGATCAAGAGCAACGATTAGAAGAAAAGACTAAAAACCCCTGGATGTTGAGAACTCATGTTTGGCATTTCATTGATCAAACCAGCCCTTCTGACTCCAAGAAGTAGCCCTCTCCCAGGACCAGGGGCGCTGTCTGCAGTGTTTTCAGGCAGCACAGAAGACAGGGGTAGAGGTAAGCCCAGGTCAGGCTACTACTCTTTACACCGAGGTCGGTTCTGACCTGCAAAAAAGTTGTGATGGTGTCTGCTCCAAGCCGGGCACTGTTCTGGGTATCACAGATCCAACGATGAACACACGGACAGAATCCCTGCTCTCACAGAGCTTTACGTTCCAGTGGAAGAAGAGAGAAAATATAGAAATGCATAATGTGTTAAGCGGTGACATTTTGGAAAGAAAAATGAGGCAGGGAAGTGGACAGAGTGTGATGGAAGGGGGTGGTATTTGTACGGTGTGGTCAGGAAAGGGTATTCCGAGGAGGTGATGTTTCAGCAGGGACCTGAACAAAGGGAAGGAGTGAGCCACGTGGCCATCTGAGGGCAGAGCGCTGCGGTAGGAACAAAGGCCCTGGGCTGCAGGGGACATGGCATCTGTGTGCCACACCCTGATGCAGGGTCTGCAAAGCCATTCTACAGACTCAAAAGGCAAGACTAGCTCATCGCTATAACAGACACAAAGCCTCCTCTCCAGCAAGTCAGCAGAGCGCGTCTCGGTCACAACCAGCCCTTCTCAGCATCTTCCTGGGGGTTTCTAATTCAGCACACTCCACCTTCCCAGGGGAGTGACATTGCGGTTGGAGGCCATGCTCCTGACTGAGATACGAGCATGCGATCGGGACAGGCTCTGCCCAGCGGTCACCTGCAACACCCGGTCACGGGACCCACCATGCTATGTAACCAGCCCCTACCAATCAGACCACTGGAAGGACGCCCCACTCCTTCCCCCACCAGCATAAATGTGTCCACTGACCTCACAGGGGCCCTGCTCTGTGGGACTCCTACAGCTGGCGCCAAGATGAAAAGCCACACTGCATCATGATTCTAGCCTAAAGCTTGATATCGGATTATGACAAATGTGCACACCACAGAACCAATGCTCTCGGATGCAACCCCCTTCCTGGGGCTGTATGTCTCACACCATCCCCATTTTACAGGGGAGAGAAACTGAGGCCTGGAGAGGTGGGGTGCTGTGTCACTCGGGGTTTAGTCGGGGAGGCAGAACCACTACAGCATGATGAAACAAGGTATTTATTCTAGGAATTAGAGCATATTAATCATAGGGGGAGCTAGGGAAACAGGGTCCTAGAGGAAGACGTGGTGGATCAGAGGAAGGTCGCCAGCCAGCCCCGGTGTGGGAGGAGGACAGTCGAAACTTGCAGGGAGGTCTGGAAGGCGGCATGTCCTGCCAAGGGAGCCGGGGTGGGAGACTGTGGCCACCGCCTCCTTGAGTTTGCAGATAAGTGTCTAATGTGGGCCTGGGGTCACTGTTAGTCATCTGGGCTGGCAGCCAGGAAGGAGAGCTAGACATAAATCCATGACAAGCAGGGACAAACTGGAACCTGCCAGCGTCTCGGCCATTTGGCATGTTTGCCTTGGTGGGAATCTAAAGGTCTTTGGGGAAAGCGTTTATATGGTGCTGGATGCTCTAAAGAAGGTTCCCAGAAAACCTGGCTTGGAAGCCTGCCTTGTACCTGCAAAATCGCCCTGTCCTGGCCAGCACACTGCCCCAAACTTCCCCTTGAATAAGAATACTGTGGTTCCCGGTACAAGGCGTGAGCATCCCTGACAATGACCTTTTAGGGGAGGCCTAAATTCAAGAGAATGGACAGACAGAGCCGGGGGCGGAAGGTTTGAGGCTGGAGTCCTGTAGGCTGCTTGGCCTGCTCTGCCCACGTCTTCCCTTACCACCCCACCCCACCTCCGCCCTGTCCCCAAAGAGTCCCTGTCCCCAGGGCCCTGTCTTCAAACTCATTCCAGGTGATATGTCACTTACCCTACGGGTTCCCAACCTATGGTGAGTTGTGTAATTATTTCATTATATATTACAATGTGATAATAATAAAGTGCACAATATATGTAATACGCTTGAATCATCCTGAAACCATCCCCCCTCCCCAACCCTGGGTCCGTGGAAAAATTGTCTTCCATGAAAATGGTCCCTGGTGCCAAAAAGTTTGGGGACCGTTGACACCCCAAGGCCCCTGCCACCTCCTGTCCCCTGAGCACGCCCAATACCACTCTGGCCCCAGCTGCCCACACTCAGGCCTTGTGTTTTCCCCTCCCCACTGGGCGTTGCCACGGCGCCTGCAGCAGAAACCTAAGGAGTCGGCTCAGAAAACCCCCACTGGCTACTGGCTGCCGGTGACACCCAGTCCAAATGTGTGGGCTACATGCTGGAGTGTCCCCCTCAACAGGATACATTGCCCCCGCCCTTCCCCAGCCACTGTGTCCCCCTCAGGGTGGCTGGGGCAGAAAAGGGGTGAGACCCAGGGGTGCTGTGGAAAGGACCCAGGCTCTGGAGCATGACAAATCCCAGTTCAAGTCCCAGCTCTGACACTCACCGATGCTGGCCTGGGTGGTTCCCTCAAGACTCTGAACCTCTATTCCCCTGTCTGTGTGACGCAGGAGAGTTGCAAGGATTCACTGTCAGCGACGCAGAGTAGGCGACTGTGGCCATCAGGGAGAGAGGAGACGAGGGTGCTGGACAGAGTCCCAGGGCCTCCACCCACCTCTCTGCTCGGCCCACCTGCCCCTCCCAGAACCCCTGTCCCCTTCCACCCTCAGCACCAGTTCCAGGAGCTTCCCGAGACCCACAGACCCTGCTCTGCCTCTGAACGTCCACCTGGTGACGGCTGTCCTGAGCTGAACTAAACTTCTGCGATCTTGGCTCCGGGTCCCAGCACCTCACAGAGGTGGTCCTGGCAGTGCTCTGAAGGGGGGCAAAAATTTCAATCCAATGCAAAACAACAGATCCAATAATCTGATGATTATTTGACCTCCCCCAGTTAGAAGAGACGTTTTCCCTCACTCAGAGCTGGCCGAAAGTTTGCCGCAGACCTGCACCCAGTTGCAATCCTCGGGTTCCAGCCCTGCACACTGGCTGATCACCCAGGTTTGGCTTTAAACAGGGCAGGTGTATCCAGACACCTTCATCAGGGCTTGGGAGACACAAGCCTGGCAGACGAGGCTGCAGGTGTGCACATGGCCAGTCTGCAAGATGCCCCCACCTGTGTCTGGGACATATGAGTGTGTGTACCTGGAGTGGGTGGTACTGAAAAAGTTCCTCTTCCGCTTAATTTTTAGAAAACTGCCAAAAAGTGCAAGTTGAGTCTTCTTGTCTGAGTCTAATCTGGCCACCACTGTTGTCTAACCCATGGCCCAGCTTCTGTACCTTGATAAATGTGACTTAGAGCCACCATATTGAATTAGGAGCTGATTAGATCTGATTTACCCTGTAACAGGGTTAGATCTATTTCCTGGCATGTAGTAGAAGGGCCTGATGGTCACCAAGCTAATCTGTAATTCTTGTTTAAAATTACAGCACAAATGGGTCATGCTGACAAGGTCCCCCAGCTAAGGGGGACACCCCAGCAGAGCTGGGCAGGACTCAGCAAGAAGCACCACAGCTTCTGGCCCCTCCACAGAGCCCATGCCCATACCCAGGATCATGTCACCCCTGATGCACGTATCTGAGGGTGTCTCCTTGCCAAAGGCAGGAAGCAGGACCAGGAGCCTCTGTGGCTAGTTGGGCTGAGAACACTGGTCTTACCATGTACGCCGCTGGCGCACCGCATTTGTAAGAAGGGGCTCCTCTCTGGACATGGTCACTACAGAAGCAATGTCGATACCTGGCCACTGGCCAAGCCTTGCAATTGATGAGGACAGGCCACCCAGCAGTCCAGGCAAGAAGTGGCTGATTGGGCTCTGAGTCTTTAGGGCAGAATCGTCAGTGGGGGTTCTGGCCGCCACCCTTCACCCCCACACCCACCCTCCACATTGTGCCAGCTGCCTCTGGGGGAGCCTGGGCTGGAGGGTCCTTCCGTGGGTGTGCACAAGATGGGATGGACGGCACTTGGCTCTTTGGACCCCAAGGCCCTAGAAGGGATCCCCACTCCCTTCCATTCCAGGCAGCAGGCGTATTGGGGGGGTGGGCAGTGGAGATAGCACTGTTGTTCTGTTTATATCCAAGGCCTGTAGGACCAGGGACTGACATTCATAAATGAAGCAAAGTGGTAACCGGATGTGCCAGGGGTGTCAGGCTGCGGGGCAGTGGGAGTTGGATGGTGGCTCCTCCTGCCTCACCCCTGATGTCCACCTTGAACCCAGAGCCAGGTAGTGGAGCGGCCAGAAGTCCCCATCTGGGGAGGGCGGGACCTCCCGGTGCAGCCTGGCCAGGCCTCCTGATTTTGAATCCTAAAGTGACCTCCTCCACCCCGGCAGGAGGGACAGTTCCTGGCTTCAGCATTCGAATGACAGTCCGAGAACCCAGAGGCGCAGGCAGCGGCTCTGCGGGACCGGAGCGGGGATGGGGACAGGCTCTCTCCGTTCAGAGCCAAGAGCTACAGGCTCAGTGTTTAAAAACGTTTGAGTCAACAGAGGAACTGTTTATCAATATTTAAAAAAAGAAATGTAATTAGAGGTTAGCGAACCCCCAGAGCTCCTGGCCACGGATGTCAAAGGCTTCCTTGACCTGGAGCGGGAACAGAATGCAAAGCCACCGCAGACGGCTCTGCCGCAAACCCCACGTGACAGCGCCCCGCCGAGGCGCACGAAAGCCCCTGTGGAGGGCGTTCACAGGGGCCGGCGCTCTCATTCCTCCGCGGCTTTTCTTTCTACACAGAGGAACGTGGAGATGCTATTTTAAGAACATTAATTACTGTCCATTTCTAATGAAACTGGTGTGAACAAGAAAACAACTTTGAACCGAGGAAAGGAAACAAAAGCAATTTGTGGGGCAATTTTGTGTTCACATCCCTCAAGATTGCCTGAGAACATTTGTTGGCTGCATTTATTTCTGGGCAAGAGAAGTGAATAGCCTGCTTTCTGGTGGTTTCTGGAGAGCGAGGTGAGGGCTGGCCACATCTGCCTCGAAGACGCCGGCTCAGGCCACCTCGGGCCGGGAGCCCTCCTCGGCGCTCAAAGAGGCAGTGTCGGCAAGGCAAAAATAGAGCGAGGCGTTTGGCACCAGCTTTCACACAAGCTTTTCTCGTCCCAGGGACTGCCACGTAGGGCCCTCCTTTTCCAGCTATTCTAAGTGAAAAAGAAAAAAGTAAGACTATCTGAGAACGAAGTAAAAACAGTGTTATATTTTAGCCCCCTTCGCTGTGATCTTCCTCCTTTCCCAAGGGCTCGTTTGGGCTCTTCCTTCCTCACGAGCCAAAAGTGGGGTGAGGCCCAAGCTTCTGTCCTTGACCCCTTTCTCCTCTGCCTGCCCGCCCCGAGGGCAGACACCCACGTTCCAGGCACCCGTGTACCTCTTGGCCTGTCCCCCTTCCGCCCGTGAGGCCCCAACATCCCAGAACCAGATTCTGGGACTCCCTCTGAAGTGTCGGTTTGGGGCCACAGTTGTCATCCCCTGTCACTTTGCCTTTCTGCAGGTGGCTGGGACTATTTGACCTGTGAGCCAGCTCCCAGCCCTTCCAGAGCCTGCCTCTGGGGTGGTGCTGGGAGCAACCGATGCTCACTGCAGCGGCCCTAAGACTGAAAGCCAGGGGAGATCTGGAAGCTTCCCTGAGAAAGAGACTTTTCAGCTGAGGCCATCCAGGACAACAGCTGAGGGACCAATTCACACTCAGGCGTTGAGGACAAATAATAGCAGCATCCACTCCAAATCCCGGTGGGGCGGAGGAGGGTGGCCGAGAGAGGGTGGTAACTAGCAAGCCCGCCCAGCCCCTGCGGTGTTGTCCCCTTGCTGTGAGCGCCCTCTGTGCCTTAGGGAGCCCATCATCTCCATCCAACCAGGATGGGGCCACACAGTCTGTGCCACTCTTTAGCTGTGTGGCTCTGGACAAGTCCCTTAAGCTCCCCCAAGCCTCAGTTTCCCTCTCTGACTATGGGGACAATAATGCCTCACCTTCTCAGGCTGTTCAGAGGATGAAACCAGAGGTGGTGTGTGCAATGCTCTTAGTGTGGTGCCCGGCACTCACTGGGTGCCCTAGAACACTGATGATGATGATGATGGTGATGGTGACCTGAGCAAGGTGTGGGCGCTCACACCACACACATGTGAGTTCACAGTCTTTTAACCTTTAGGGCTCCATGTTTGTGTATTTTCCTTTATGACAAGGTGACAAGGTAGCCTAATTGCTGCACTAGTTCAAACAATTGGGAACAGCTTCTCCCGGCTCCCACTGTGCCCTCTGATGTGTACAAAGGGAATCGAACCTTCTGCTGATGGACATTCCCGTGTGGCTAGAAAGCATTTTATCAATTCAACCAAGGTTTCCCGCATGTCCTTCAGGGACTGGGCCCTGTGCTTGGTGCTCAGGGGCTCTAGGCTGCCTGTGCAAAGCCCGGGGGTGTGCAAATGGGGGAAAAGGTGGCAGCTTTAGAGCCAAGCCTTGGAGGATGGGTGCCAAGTGGACCAACTGGGGAGCGTGTTCCAGACCCAGGGGACGGCATGTGCAAAGGCACGGAGGCATGAAAGAGCATGGCATGTTCCAGAAACGATGAGAGCTAGAGGTTGGGGCTGTCAGAACAGATCAGTGTTTGGGGGAGGAGGGCAAAAATGAGGCTGTGGAGGGCAGGGCCTGGTCACCGAGGGCCCTCAAGCAGGGCCAGCTAGAGGGATTGGCCCTGTGAGTAGAGGGAGACCTGGAGATGTTGGACAAGGGCAAAATAACTCAGAGCTGCTCGCGGCGGGGATCAGGGCCTTGGACCTGGAGTGTGAGGGAAGGGGCCAAGTGCAGGCTTGGCGGCTGGGCCACCAGCCGTGCAGGCGAGACGTGAGGAGGTCTGGAACGAGGTGACACCAGGGAAGGGTGAGGAGCAGGGGCTGGAAATGGACTCAGGAGCTGGGAAGTGATTGGCCTTGACTCTGGACTGGACAGGGTGATGGTGAGGGAGGGACCAAGGACAGGGTCGCCTGCTGGGGGGGTTGTGCCCGCTGTGGCTGGGAGGGTAGAGCACTTTCAGTCTCTCTCAGTTTTTCTTTCTTCTTGAACTGCCACAATAGGAAACCAAATACTTTTGCATTGTTTAATATGTCTCCTTGTTTTTAATCTTAAAAGTGGAATGTTTTCTGCTTCCTTCTCAAACAGAAAGGCAAAATTACCTATATGTGGTCTCTCGTGTATATGAATCTCTAGATTTTTATTTTCCTTTGGTGTTTAAAAAAAAAAAAAAAAAGCGTAGGCACCAGGATGAAGTTTAGAGATGTCCCCTTGGTGCCACTGAGAGGGCACAAGCTGAGGCCGGAGGGCCTGAACTCACCTGTTCTGTCCCAGGTGCCTCACTCAAGGGCTCAAGTTAAACTGGGACATGTGGGACCAAGATCTTCCCTCAGAGGGCACATTCTAAACCCTGGGACAATGACATTTTGATAAAGTTTTAAAAAACGATTTCACTTTGCAAGACAAACAGCTAATAAAATAGATTCTTTTTTGGTAACCACCCATACACCAATCAATCTGTCACTCGAAAAGCTGGTTCCCTAGAAGTGTGAAACGAGGCCACTCTGGAGTTCTGTGGGAACGGAAAGCCCCCGAGAAGCCGTCCTCCCGACCAGATTACAGTCGCCACCCTGAACAGGGGATGTCTCTGACTCAGAGCACAGGAAACACACAGCTAATTAGTCGCTCAATCAATACCAACTCTTGGAAGGTGAGCCAGGAGCGGGGAAGGAGGAGGATGACTATTACACTAAAGCCACCAGCCCACACCTTCACCTATAATCTCGCCTCTGGGTTTGTTTTTTCTTTTCTTCAATTCTATCCCATTGGGCAAAAAAAAAACCAAACATTTCCCACCTGGGGAGGGGGGTCTGGCCAAGCAAGTCATGCCTCCTCCGTGTTGCCATCATTCGATCAAGAACTTAAAACAAAGGGTCATTTCAACACCACCAACAAAAATCAATAGGACAAGCCTCAGTCATAAGACACATCCCCTCTGTGCCCACCTGAGGCCACCACCAAAATAATGAGACACTCACCCCCTCACCCTTTTTATCTCTAACTCCACCTGGCTGCTTCTTGTTTATTCTTCCTTTATTTTCCCTTAGTTCTAATTCCCTTACTGGTAAAAAAAAAAAAAAAAAAAAAAGAAAGAAAGAAAGAAAAAGTCTCATATTATACAGAGAATATAGTTTAAGTTATCTCAAATCTTTTTTGGAACAAGATGGAATAAATGAATTAGTTAATGAGAACTCGCCCCAAAGTAGCTCTAACTGAAGAATTCTGAATCCTGCTGCACTACACTTAGAAGGGAAGCAAAGAGCTACAAATGCCAAATAACGAGCAGCAGTGTGTGCACACAGTGGGCACTCAATAAATGCCAACTAATTTGTTTTCCTAAATGATGGCATCTGAAAGGCCTCAAGAACAAATAAGACAAACTGGACAGTAACTCCTTTGAAAGCAACAAATGACAAAAAAAAGATACTACCAGGAACAGATCAGACAAAATAATAGCTATAATCCCACAGTGAAAATAATAAAAAAAAAAATTGAGAAACACCTGGAAGTCATAATTGATATAACAGAAACAAAAGAACAAAGAAATCAGTGATGTTGAGGATAAAGTAAGACATCAAACCAAAATATAGACAAAGAAAACCAACAGAGGAACAAATAACAGATTTGGAAACTGGGAAATGATATCAAAGCCCTAAAATAGGCCTAGGAGAGAGAGATGAATGGGATGAGGCACACAGGAGGGAGACATCAGGAAAGAAATAATACAAGAAAAGTTTCCAGGTTTGAAAAAAACAGCTCAGCCTAGAACTAAAGGACCACACTGTGCCTTTCAAGTTTAACTCTGAGGGAAAGAAATAAGCATTTGCTAGTTAAATTAATATAAATTATCCAACAAGCTGAAGTGAAGGGAGATAAGTTCTGAAGTTGGATAAGAATGACAAGAGAACTGACATTACAAAATATTGAAGACAAAATGAGCCTCAGGGAAAAATGTGCAATTCTAACTACACAAGTGGATTCTAACCACATATCAGTTATGCTCCTAAACAAGACTTACTCTGTACAAGTAGCAGAAAACAAAGTCATGTAAAAATTGGGGGAGGGGAGGAAATTGTGCATAATTATACTTTTTAAAAGCAAAGGAGAATGTCTGACTTTTTACAAAAATATAAAAGACAAAAGCTAGCTTATATAACAAGAAATTAGAATTAGAATGGACCAGTTGAAGAATAAAGAAAAAGTGATCTGACAAAATATAGTCACTCCAAGACTTCACCTACACTCTAATAATTTCCAAATCCTGCTCCAGCCCAGACCTTGACTCTGAGCTCTGGATCTGAACATCCCATTGCTGCCTGAACACATCCACACACACGTCACACAGCACTACAAACCTTGACTTTACCCACCCGACCTCTGGCCAGTGAGCAACTTCACACTGTTGCCTGAACTGGAAAACTTCTGAATTAATTCCTGGTCCATTTTCATGCTACCCAACCACCTCTCAGTCCCATCTATTTGTATTAGTCTGCTCGGGCTGCCATAACAAAATACCACAGATGGGGTGGCTTAAACAACAGAAATTTATGTTCTCACAGTCAGTTCCTAGTAAGGCTCTCTTTCTGGCTTGTAGACAGCCACCTTCTCAGCTCTTCATGTGGCCTTTCCTTGGTGGCTGAGAGTGCTCTCTGGTGTCTCTTCTTATAAAAATACTAATTTTATCACATCAGGGCTCCACCCTATGATCTCTTTTAACTTTAATTATAGATGTTCCTCAATTTACAACGGAATTACATCCCTATAAACCCATTGTAAGTTGGAAATATCATGAGCTGAAAATGCATTTAATATGCCTAAACTATGGAATATCATAGCTTAGCCTAGCCTAACTTAATGTACTCAGAGGCCAGGCGTGGTGGTTCATGGCTGTAATCCTAGCACTCTGGGAGGCCGAGGTGGGAGGATTGCTTGAGGTCAGGAGTTTGAGATCAGCCTGAGCAAGAGTGAGATGCCCATCTCTACTAAAAATAGAAAATATTAGCTGGGCGTGGTGGCGCATGCCTGTAGTCCCAGCTACTTGGGAGGCTGAGGCAGGAGGATTGCTTGAGCCCAGGAGTTTGAGGTTGCTATAAACTAGGCTAAACTCATAGCACTCTAGCCCGGGCAACAGAGCGAGACTCTGTCTCAATAAGCCCAGAATGCTTATCGTTGAGCAAAATCATCTAACACAAATATTTTATAATATTAATAATGAAAATTTTTAATAAAAGGTCAAAATTCAAAATTGGAAGTATGGTTTCTACTGAATGCCTATGGCTTTCACACCATCATCAAGTTGAAAAACCTTAAATGAAACCATCATAAGTCTGGAACCATCTGTACTTCCTTGTAGACCCTCATTTCCAAAGATAGCCACGCCGAGGGGTAGGGCCCCCACATTTAAATTTGGGAGGGTGCACAAGCATTCAGTCCATAACACCATCCTATGGTCTTAGATGTCCCCCAGGGACATGACCCCTCTCTTCCCACCGCCTTGGCTCTGTCATCTCCCTGCTTCAACCACTGCACTGGCCTTCCTGCTCCACTCCCCCCTGCCTGCCCCATGCTCCCGTAGAATTATCTTTCCAAATGGACCACTGATCACTGAATGCCCACTAAGGGTTTTCACCAATATCATCTCATCTAATTCTCCCAACAAACCTGCAAAGTGGTGGAAACCCATGGCTCAGAGAGGCTAAGTGAAGGCCCAGTGTTGCCCAGAGCCGCATTTATGCCCAGATTGGGCTCTGAAGTGCATGCTCTTTCCGTGCATGTCTCTGCCGTTGCAGTCTAAACTCCTGCGAGGGGGTCAGGCCCACAGTATACACAACAATTAATGACTGGCAGATGACCAGGGTTTATCCATAACTATAACTGCAGCCTCTCCATCAGCATTGACAGTAAAGTTGATCCACCTTCTGATTCCAACCACAGAGACCTTGGCCCTTTGTTTTGCTGCCTCTTTGGTAGACATGAGAGTTAACATTTTGTTCGGCAAACTAAAAATGCATACTTTTCCGCATGTGACTTCAGTTATTTACTAGCAGATTTAATTGTACTTTTAAGGGTAAAATTTTATAAGCATAAAATGACAAAGTAACTACCACTTTGTCTTAATTCCTAATCGTTGTTCACTGAGATGGAGGCACTGCCCCACTCACTGGAAGATCAAGTTGAACCAACCAGGTGAGAGACTCACCTCCCTACAGTGTTCCTCTCACCAGCCATCCTTAGTAGTTGTTACTCTGCAGCTTCCTCCCAAGGTCTCAGCCAAATGCAGACAGGCTACCTGGCGTGCCTGTCCAACCATGCCTCTGCCTTTGCCTTGGTGTTGGGGGCTTAGAGGTGATTCCTTCACCAGGGTTTAGTCAAGACCTTTCCCCAAGGCAGGCAGCTGCTTCCCATCCTCATCCTAAGCTTCAACTGAAGAATGAGGCTGAGTGTTCTCAGATCTGCATGAAGTCTGACCCTGACACTCAGCTGAAAGGCTGTGTGACTTTGGGTATATTACCAAACCTCTCTGGGCTTGAGCCTCATTGAAGGTACCTAGTCGCAGTATCACCACATGGACAAATAAATCAACCTCCTAGGTGCCAGGCCCTTTGCAAACATTCTTTCTGGACCTATGAGGTCAGTGTTACCCTCATTTTGAGAAGGCAGAAACTGAGGCTTAGAGAGGTGCCCTGTCTGAGACCACTGCTGGTTCTGGGGAGCAGGTCCATCCAACTCCGCAGCAGGTTTTGCTACCCAGGAGAAGCAGAGGCATCAGGAACCTGACCAAGTTCGGTGCGTCCAGGGACATGGTCTCACCTGGAACTGCACGTCCACCGGGGGTCACTCCAGGTGCTGGTCTGCGGTCTTGGGGCCTGTGGGCTTGAGGCCTCCTGGTGGACAGGCAGGCAGGCGGGCGCGTGCTTGGGACCACTGCTGGCTCCGCACAAACTGCCTTGCCGTGCTGGGTAAACAGCCCACTTTCCATGCCCGGCCCCCAGGCCTGCCCGCCCGCCCGGCTCCCACTGCCTATTTAAGCCAGAGGCCCGACTCGGCCCAGGCACAGCAGCTGCCAGAGCCAGGAGAGCAGCACCGCAGGCCCCACTCGGCCAGGGATGAAAGGTCCTTCTGTCTCACCATTTCCTACCGGTGCGTTTTGAACGAGGATGCTGAGTGGGATTGGGGCGGGAGCGATGCCGCTCGCCTGGGAGTGTATTGAGATGTGTCGCTGGCAGAGGGAGGCTCTGATTGAATTTTTCCCATTTCTAATCCCTGACTTGATGTGATCTTATTTTCAAAGAGGGAGAAAGGCTGCAGTTTGTGAAAGGATAGGGGGAGAGCATATTTCAAAACAAGGTCTGGCTCAGTATATCGATGATCTGACATGTTTTTCTTTTCTTTTGAGAAAAGAGAAGGGCCTATAATTTCAAGGTTGTAGATTCCATTTCCCCTCAGGAACCCCTCCCTGAATAGTCAGTTCTTGTCATTTAATTCTACTTTGAAAAAACATGCAGGGGATTTTTCAAAAGAGTTGGTGGTAGGTGGGGGGAGGGGTGTGAGGGGCTGTGCAGCTGGTGGGGGACGGTCTGGGAAATGTCGGAGGCCAGAGACCCTGCTTGGCAACCTTCTCACTGACAGGTGAGAGGTGAGCGCCTCCCCACTAGGAGAGAGGGCCAGGAGGGCCGGGAGTCGCGTAGGTGGCTCAGGAGAGGCCTGCCTCCTTCGTGTGCAGTTGCAGATGCTTGCTAGCCCGCGGTCCCGACTCGGGTGAGCCTAGCAAGAGAGTGAAGGACAGAAGGGCATGCAGGTCGTCGCCTACTGTAAGGGACATGGGGACAGGCCAGGACAGCAGACCACCCTCTGACATCCTGGCAGGCTGGACTCCCCAGGCTTTGGGTTGGAAGGGATACTTGGCAGGCACTTAGCTGAGAGCACACAAGCCAGGGTGTCCACATGGAAACATGGGCCCCTGGGGAACCCGGGTCAGAGCATGGACCCGGAGGCTCTGGCTTCCTTCCTCCCACCCTGATCTGGCAACATCAAGTACTGATGCTCATTTGGTCCTGGGCGTGGCCATCCGAGATCCTGCTGGGGCCCCAGTGTTGCTGGGAGGGGCATCTGAGGCTCAGAGGTTAAGGGACTTGCCCAAGACCGTTCAGCTGCTGGGGGGCTGGCCTGGCCTGGACCCAGGTCTCACTGGAGCCCACACGTCTTCCCTGTGGATTCCTAATGACAATGGAGCCAACTGTTTGCCAGGGAGGAGATACTCCTGCCAGCACCTCTGCGACATCTTTGGCTAGGGCACGGAGAACGGACTGGGACTCAGCTCACAGATTCTTCCGAAACACTTGGTTTGGGTAGTTTGCAATATAAGGGTATATAAAAGATGGGGTATGTTCCAGAAGGACCCTGAGGAGTGATGGTCGCCCTACTCGGGATGTAAGGGTGGTAAGAGGGCTTTGGGCCGAGCGGCAGGACTGGCCTGAGAAGGTGGAGGGTGCAAGGAGAGCTGCAAGGGGCCGCGCTGGGCAGGGAGGGGGCTGAACCTGGAAGCCGAGACTGGGCAAGGACCAGGGACAGGAGCCGCGAGCCAAGGACGCGGCTGGTCAGCTGGGGGCGGGCCCGGGGGCGGGGCCAGAGACGTGCACTGGGCCAGAGATGGGGGCGGGGCCGGTACCTGAGGCCAGGGGCAGGACTAGAGGGGGGCGGGGCCGGTACCTGAGGCCAGGAGCAGGGCTAGAGGGGCAGGGGCGGGGCCGGTACCTGAGGCCAGGGGCAGGGCTAGAGGGGCAGGGGCGGGGCCTGCGAACCGGGACTGGGGCCCAAGTGTGGAAGGCAGTGTCCTCGGGGCGTAGAGCCAGGATCCCTGGCCTGGGTTAGCAAGGGGTGCGGGGAGCCGGTGGCATCGTGTCCAAAGGCCTCCGGTCACACCAGTGCCCTCCCAACTGTCCCCTCCAAAGACCCTGTTGGGGTCACGAAGTGTCCCGGCAGAGCCTCCCCTCACCGGCCTGTCTACCCTCCCCCTTATCTGCTGCCGAACCCCTCTGGTTCTGCCTCTCAACGCCGCTTTCTCCCCCAAACCGCCCCGGTCCCAGAGGCCACCAACCACCTTCCCAGGCCGGGGTTCAGCTCTCCCCACCCCCAGGTATCTTGTGAGGCAGAGACGACACGCGAGGCTCCTGGAGCTCTGAGTGTTCCGGTTCTCCTATCAGATCAAACCCAGGCCCTGCGGCTGGAGCTTTGAATTCGCCTCTTCCCCGCCCCCCACCGCCACCCCGCCCAGCGCCGGCCCAGCCCGGGTCCCGCCGTCCACTTGGAGGGCTCACCGTCCCACCACGGAGTCCTCCCCACCTGTCAACCCTCCTCGCCCCGCCCCCCACTCTGTCCCGGTCACACAAACCCCGCCCCCAGCCCCTCCGGCTGCACTTCGTCCTGCCGGACCGTCCGCGCCCACACCCTGGCCCTGGCGACGTGGAGGGTGTGGCAATGCCTCCAGCGCAGGTGGGGCCCCTTGGTCTTTGTACCTGGCTCACCTGCTCTGGGCTGCTTGGTGGCAGTCGTTGAGTTCCCGAGATTGTTCTGGGCACCTCTGAATTGCTCATCTCCTTTCAGGTCGTGACTCTGCGGTGACTTCTCCTCTTCAGAGAGAAGGACTACGAGGTCCGCGTGGCCCCTCCTCAGGTAAAGCCGAGGCTTCTGGAACCACAAGGAGAGGGGTGGGGGTGGGGCACCGCACCAAGCCTATCCTCGTGGACTACTTGTGAATGTTTTTATATAAAGAGATTCTCGGTGAGACTGTTTAAGAAAAGGTTCTCCTGCTTGGTTAGAAAGTTTGAAAAACGCAGCTCTGGGGCAAGCAGGCTGGCGTCCCATCCTAAACGTGCACTCAGGAGGAGCACAAGGCCAGCACGGAGGGGTGTGTCTGCACACCCAAATCTATGGAGAAACTACAAATTCCTGCTCCTTTAATACACGGGAAAAGGATTGAAGCAGCACTTCATAAAAGTGAAGTGATACAAATTAAGTATCCTGGAAAATGTAACCAGATATCATTGCCTACTAAACTATCAAAAAAAAAAATTTTTTTTAACATGAAAAACCAGAGCTGGTAAAGATGTTGTGAAACAGGCATTCTCAAACGATTGGTAAATTGACATAACCTTGGTAGAAAGCAGTTTGGCAATATGTATCAGGAGCTTTAAAGTTTACCAAGTAATTCTACTCCTGAATCCATCCCAGAGAAATAATTCAAACTGGGCCATTCTCAGGAATAAAAGCAGAAACCAGTGACCCCCTGACAGTCAGGAACTTCAGACCAGGAGCCAGAATAGCAAGACCATTATAAGAACCCACCCTTTCCCAAATATTGGTAAATTAAATGTTTTCAGGGTTGCCAAGGTCACCAGACTGGGGGCACATAGATTTAGGGGTCCAGGTAGTGGTGACTGAATGGGAGAACAGGACGAGGTAGATGAGGCTGCAGCGGGGCAGGTAGGGGTGGTAGATCGCTGGCATCTTCACTCATATGGGGCAGTGACTTGTTTTGTGGGGATTGAGGGAGAAGGACACAGGGAGAGGGGACCGAGTAGGGACTCTGTTACACTTCCCCAGGAACTTGTCCTGGAGGTAAGACGGGATTTGTGTTGGATGGTACTCGTTTACGTATTTTTGAGTATGCTTACGTATCACTTATATTCAGCCTTGGTGAGAAAGGTAGAAAACCCTAACTCTAACCCTAACCCTAACCCACTGGTGTCAGGTGGCCTGGCTGTACCTCTCAGGGACTGTCATTTACCTCTTTGAGTCTCAGTTTCCTCGTCTATAAGTAGGGCCAACTGTACCCATTTGGGGTGGTTGTGCAGCGTAGACGCACGCTCAGTGGGAAGAGCATGTTCAAAAGTGTGCACTGTGTGACATGAGCTGGGACGTCCCCAAGAGGTGGGTCCGATATTGCTGCCTTTCTGATGCTCATTTCCAGTCTCCCTCATCTCTGAGCAGAGACTGGCCCGCGATTCAGCAGGGAAAGAGAAAGGAAGGGAGGAAGGGAACGAGTGCGAGGTCCTGAGCAGGCAGCAGGTGGCCTCGGATGAGCTGCACTGCAGGAGGGCAGGGCTGCCACTTGCCATTAGCTATCAAGGGTTCCTATTACTTCATACACGGCTTGGGTTAGTGATGAAATACTGGGTGCCCACAGCGGGTACAGAGCACAGGCCTTGTTCTCCTCATCTGGCCTCAGTTAGGAAACAGAACCCTCACTCCCTGGGACTGGAGGTAGGGTGGGTGGGTGAGCACCACGCCCCCCACACCCAGAGTTCCATGTCGCAGGGTCCCTGCCGAGACAACCTACACAGCCACACTGCAAGGCCCTCCCTCCTGCTTTGACGGATGGAATTTGCTGGCCTAGCGCGAGCCTCCTGTCTTGCGGTTCTGTTTCCAGCTTGACAGACCTGAAGGTGTCAGATCCACCAGGGGCTGGTCACCTTTCTGGCATGCGGACTGCAAACTTGTACAATACATGCACAGAAACAATCAGCTGTCAAGAGAGAAATGGCCCGTTTGACCTAAGCCAAAGGTCCCCTAGTTATCCCTGGGGCCATGGGTAGGCTGGCTGGGGTCTGAGGGAGGGGCCATGGCTCCTGAACCCCATGATCCTCTGCTGAGGCCACACCCCTTTGCACACACAGATGAGGGCCACCAAAGAATAACAAAGGCGGCCTGGTGCAGTGGCTCACGCCTGTAATCCTAGCACTCTGGGAGGCTGAGGCGGGAGGATCATTTGAGGTCAGGAGGTTGAGGAATAGCAAAGGTGTGGAGGCCAGGAAGGGCCTGGTGGGCAGCTGCTCAGGTCCGGGCCTCTGGGGCTCCAGGAGCAGGAGACACCAAGCAATAGGGCCACGGGGCAGAGACTGCCCTTCCCTGCCCACATGCTCAGGGAGCATCCTGGGGTCAGCAGAAGCCCACTGAAGGGTCACAGGGGAGCAATGTGGTCTGATGTGTAATTTAGAAAGATCCCACCAGGTGGCCAGAGGAGGGAGGCCAGGCACAGGCAGAGGACCAGGCAGAGGCTGTTGCAGCATCTGGGTGGGAGAGGGTGGGTCCGCCCTGGGGCCCCAGCTTGGGGAACAGATGCAAGGGGTTAGGGATGCAGAGTGGGGGCGAGAGGGGTGGGCATGGAGGAGGCCCAGGGCCCCAGGCTACTTGGTAGACACAGCTAGTGTGGGGAAGTGGGGGAGGAATGGTGAACTTCGAGGGGGCAGAAGTCAGGAGGCACCTAGGTTGGCTGTCACCTGGGAACAGGTGACCCATGAGGGATCAACAGAGAGAGGAGGGAAGAGGCAGAGAAAGTCCGGGTCCTAGGGGGTGGGCAGGGGGGAAGGGACACCAGAGGGCTCCGAGAAGGACAGTCCTACAAGCAGGGGGGGAAGTGAGAGGGTGGTGGCCCAGGACCTAGGGCAGAGAGAGGAGAAGCAGATGCAGAATCCAGCAGCTTAAACCTCCGGTTGGGCCTATTTCTTAAAGCAAATGTGGTTGAAGCTGCAGAGACTGTTTCCTCATCGGTGCCGACCTCTGCGCTGGACATTGTCTTACCAAGACTCCCAGGAAGCCCAATGAGACATGCTGTCCTCCTCCTCTCTAGTGGCGAGGGGACAGGCAGCCTCAAGCTGGGTCACCACCCAGACCTCCCCGAGGGCCACCGAGCCCTGCTGGAGCTCAGGACACAGACGTGGCAGCATGCTCTGAGCAGAAGGGTTATCACGCTCGCTCGCTCGGTGTGAGGCAGGTGGGATGCTGTCTGCACAGTCCAAGCACTTAAGTTAAACAGACCTAACTAGGGGAGAACTGAGTGAATGCATCGGGTCTTCCCCTCAGCCCCGAGGTCCCCAGCTCCCTCCACCGCCGTCTCTTCCTTGCCTGCGGATGGGTCAGCACCTGGCGGGCAGGACCCCCTGAGCACCTGCGCTCCCTCGCGCCCTGTCTCAGCTCTCCCTGGCCCTGTGTCTCACCTGCCTCCCCCTGCCCGCTGCTTACTCCACCCCACGCCCTTCCCTTCCAGCCCCCGCCCTCTCTGGAGGACACCCCCACCTCAGATATACAACGTAGAAGGCAAAGTCTCTGCCGCCAGAAATCCCTAGACCCTTGCGTGAAACACCCCTAGTGCCCCACACTCCCTGCTTAATGCCGATGCCCAGGCCCTGCCCCGTCCAGCCCTGGTTGTGCCTGTCAGCGGGACGCCCCCCAACACTGCCTGCTGCCCGCCCCCTGCAGGCCCCGCTCAGCCCTGGGACCGTGCACCGACCCGCAGAGGACCTCCTTCCCCGTGTCTGTGGCTTCCCTGTGCTGCCCCCGGCCCCAGAGCACCTCCTTTCCAGCAGAAACAGTTTCCTCTGAAAATTAAGGCCGACCACGGGCACAAGGCAGGAAGAGACTTTCTCAGTCCACATTCACGGGGCGAGGAGTCCGCTGCCCTGAGGCACTGGACGGCCGCACGGGCAGGTCAGAGGCCTTCAAAAGCAAGCGGCCCTCAGTTCGGTCTGGGCTGCGGCGTCCTCTCTCAGGCAGGGGGTTCTGGCTGGTTCTCTCAGAGCCAAGGGCTCCCACGGTGCCCTGTGCAGAGGGAGGCCCCGAGGATAGCAGTGGCCTGGGGTCAGAGGTCTCTGAAAGAGCTCAGGGGGACAGGGGACTCAACCCCCAGGGGTGAGTGAGACCAGCTCTCAGGCCCAGCCGCCCAGGGTGAGCCGCTGACAGCTGATTTCACTTACTTGTTCTCACTCATTCGCTTTGTAAGCTCTGCATACATTTTCCTCTAGGACTCAGTTTGTTAAATGCTCTTTGCTTAGAAAACTTTAGGCTGAATGCGAAACGATTCCCCTCAGAAGAATGCTAGCAAGTCTGTTCTGTTTTAGGAAGGTTTGTCGTCCTAATCTGTGTTCTCTGGTGCCTTGAGATGCCCCCACGCTGCTCAGCCGGCCAGCCTGTCCCAGGAGGAAGCGCTGTCTGTGCTTGAGACGCAGGTGGCACGGGGTCTGCCTAAGCCCAGCATTTGTGCGGACTTGGGCTGCAAATTCTACTCCCACAGAAAGGACGTTTGTCCTCCTCGAGCAAAGTATGTTCCCAGCCGTGTTCGGCTCATGAACCATTAACATCAGCCTCGGTGTCAGGGAAGCAGGGACTTTGCTGGGACAGAAGCCACATCAAAGGAGCCTGAGAGAAGGGAGACTCCTCTGGCCTCCGTCCTGGGGAGGGTCTCCCGAGGGTGGCGGTGGCGGTGGCCAGCCGTGAGCGTGCTAGCCAACCCCCGCCCCCCAGCAGACACCACCGAACTCACCTGATGCAGGTCACACGAGCTGCTGGGGACTATTTGAAGGCCCAGTTCAGGCACAGACTTCGGCACGCAGGCAAGCTCAGAGCACCTGAGGTTGGAGGCCTTGCCCGGCTAGGTGCTCAGCTGCTGGCTCGTGCCTCGTGGTTCGGGCCACTCCAGTTCCGCCCTGCAGCGCCCCATGTGGAGAAGGCCCCAGCTTCATCCTGGAGGGAGCCGTCACCCCCAGCCTTCTCTCCTGACCCGGGCTCAGCCTCCGAGACGGCACAGGACGGTGGGAGCCCCATGGCCTTCTGCTCCAGCACACGCTAGGCAGGCAGACCTGGTCGCAGGCAGGTTCTTGAGCAAAATGTAAGGGACAGTGGGAATGAGGGGAGGTGCCACTCAGGGTGGCTCAGGCGTGGGTCTAGGTGTCAGTCTCCGCCCAGCCTTCTCCTTAATGGCGCCCTTTGTGGTCACTAATAGATAACTCTGGGGTGCAGGCAGTAGAGCCAGGTCTTCCAAACTCAGCTGCCGCCCTGGGATGGGGCCACTGCCTGCGTCACGGCAGCACAAGGGCCCGGACAGGGTTCCTGCTGTTTTAGACGTCAGGTTGGCGCCGGCACCACCCCCGGTGCGTGCACCACCATCCTGGCTTGAGACGTGCTTTCCAATCACGCCCGAATCAGCTTCAGCTGGGCTTCCTGAGTCCCGCCACGGGAATGCCGAGGCCGCCTGGCTGAAACCACACGATGCAGTCATAGCACCTGTGGGAAGTTTCTTTTTGAAAATTTGACGGCCCCTTTGCCTGCACTTGGCTTCTGCAGAGGCCTGTGACGTGGGTTTGCACAAGCAGCCCACAACAGACAGCTGTGATCAAGTCCCGCCAGGAGACGGAGGCCCCAGTGTCCCCTGCACCGTCCTCGCCCCTCGTCCGGGAGAGCAGGGTGCCCTGTTCGTAAGGCAAAGCAGCCTCCTGTGGGGGAATTTCGAAGGCTCGGGCTGTGTCCTGAGGCCCTGCAGCACGGGGATTCACGGTAGCAGCAGTGACAACGGGGGTCATCTTAGCGATGAGGCGGGCACCGCACCCAGTCGCTGGCTCCTCTGAGACACCGTTGCTGCCTGCGCCTGACGCGTGAGGGAACTGAGGCTCAGACGGCAGGTTGAGCAACTTGTCCGATCTCGAGCAGGATGACCTGACCCTGCACATCTGACACCTCAGTTCATGCTCCTAACGTCTGCCTGCTCAGGAGGTGCAGGCTGGGGGCACCAGGTCCTGTGGGGGGTCCCCCGGGACTCAGGAGGAAGCCTCCGCTGGGCCCAGGGGGAAGCCCAAGGGAGCCCCAGGAGGTTTGCACAGGAGAGGAGCTGACAGAACGGAGGTTTAGAAAGATCACGTAGCTAGTTCATATCAGACAGGATCCCTTCGGTGGCAAGTCACAGAAACCCAACTCAAAGCGACTAGAGCAAAGAAAAGGGGAATTTGCTGAGTCATTAATTAGAAAGTCTGTGGGTTGTGTGGGCTTCAGGCACAGAGAGATTAGAGCTCAAAGATGTCACTAGGACTTGATCTCTTTCCTCAGCCCCGAGATCTATTTTGAGACCTTGGATTCCCTCTCAAGGAAAGCTCCAGAAGCTTCAGGCTCTTTGTGCTTTCATCTCAGAGAAAAGGCAGGCCTCTTTCCTGAGCGGTCCAGAGAGTTCCAGGGAGGGTTTAGACCAGTGGGGTTGTGTGGCCATCCGGCCTGGGGGCAGGGGCCTGGCCCAGCTCACTGCCCTTCCCGGGGGGGTGCGGCAGGGTGGGCCTCGGGCTGTGTGGTGCAAACAGACACAATAAGGGTGACAGTCGGGGCCATGCAGGGCAGGGAGGGCTTCAAGGAGAAAGAGGCAGGTGCTTTGGACTCAGGAGGATGAATAGGCATTCAGCCCCCGCCACACCGTATCTGTGGGAGTCACTGTGAACACGTGTTCATGCCAGGTCCCCGGCCCCAATTCTGCCTACGATGTGACTTCCAGGGGTTCGCCTGGATTTGTCTCACCCGCATCACTCAGAAAGGCATCCTCTTCAGCCTTTCTTTCCATCCTCCCAAAGACAAGTTGACTCTTAAGTTTCAGCAGCTCAGGGCTCGCGTTGCCATGCCAACTCCTCCTCCGCAGGCATCCAGGCAGAAATGGGCCGGCCCGATGCAGGTGCCGCCGGTGGATGCAGGCACACTCAGGTAATTGGATTGGAGCAATGCACGTGGCCTTTCCTGCGGAAACCCGAGCCTTGGCCCAGCTCCGGTTTAGACGTGGGCCTGCGGGCACGGCAAGGACGCGGAGGGGGTCTTCACTCCAGGACTCCTAGAGCAGGCCCAGCAGGCACGAGGGCAGAGCAAAGGGCAGTCCAGGAGGGGCAGCACCTCCTGGCCCCACACCGGGGCAAGCCCCGACCTGCATCACTTTGCAGAAGCCCCCAGGCCCAGGGATCCCTAGGAGATGGTGTAGGCTTCCTTAGAGGGGCCAGGGCTTGCCTCGGCCAGGAGAACTAACTGGTCTGGTTTGCTCACTTTCCCGCCACAGGAGAAATTCAAATTCAAAACCAGCGTCCACCTAGGACCCTTGGAGCCTCTGTGCAGGCAGGGCCTGTGCACCGCACGCCTGCCGGGTCCGTTTCCCGGGCAGCTGGGGCGGGGATGTCTGTCTTGGTGTCGGTGGTATTTGGCATCCAGTAGCAGCAGTGGCCAGGCCCGATTCCTGAGGGTGCCCTCCCCGGTGATGGCAGATCAGCCCTGGGCCCTCAGCTCAGGGCTCTGGGCAGCCACAGTGGCCCCCTGCCCTTCCCACGCTGTCATGCCTGCAGGACCCAGACCAGCAACCAGGTGTCTCGGTGCTGGCGGGTTGACTGCAGACGTCAGTGAGTGGCGGAGCGGTGCCATGCAGAGCTGCTTCCTGGCACTGCCCTTCGCCTACCAGGGGTGGCCGGGGCTCTGGCCTCCTGGGTCCTGCCCAGGACTTGTCCACCTCTGCCTCTCCCGTCTAGACTTAGGGTTGTGTGGGTGCCAGAGCCCGGGCCCCGAGGAAGCACGTCCTGCCCCGGCCACCCCTCTGAGGACTCGAGGATTCCCTGAGCAGTTGCCAGCCTCTAATGTCTAGCTCTCCTCTTTCATGGGGAAAGTGTAGATCAGACTAATTAATGTGTTGTTGACTGTTTACCCTCCTTCCATTTCCCTGAGACAAAATAATTAACCACAGAGCTTTAGAAACCCGCTCCCTCGGTGGCTCCCTTTGTGTCTCCTGTGTCGGCAGCTTCTGTGCGGAGTTGTGGGGGCCACACACGGGAGCAGAGCGGGTGGGCAGCACCGGGGAGGGCACCTCCCATCCAGGGGGTCTGGGCAGGGGCACGGGGGCAGCAGGGAGGGCTGGGATGCTCGGGTCGGCCACACCCTAGAGGATCACGGTGGGGCCACCTCAAATCCCATCAACGCCTGGATGAGGACCAGAGACATCCCTCTGCCCAGCCCAGGAGAGGCAGAAAGTTCCGGCAGGACAAATGGGAGCTTGCCCAGAGGGCTGCTGGGGTCACAGCAGGAGTGAGGGGCACAGGGGGCAGCTGGGGAGCGAGTCTCTCTCCCATGCACTCCCCCAAAGCCCTGTCCCAGCTAATAGTAGGTCCCAACCCTGATCAGCCAGTGCTGGGGACAAGCCACACACAAGAATGGAAGGTTTGAGGACTTCCTCTCAGGAACGCTTTGATGAAGTGAGGCCGCATCTGCCTCTGACCCATGACAAAGCCCTGTGGAACCCGGGTCAGGTCTGCTTGGAGGGCAGCGTGGTGCAAACAGGACAGACCCACCCTGCAAACCCTTTCTCCAGAGATGTCACAGCCAGGGCTCTGCCTGCACAGCCCATGCCACTGCCTTAGACCGGGCCTGACTCCTGACGCGGTGGCCGCAGCTCCTCGGGGCCGCACAGCCCCACCTGCTCCACCTGCCCACCCTCTGTTACCCCTGAAGCAGCAGGGTCCATTCATTCCTCAGCCGGTCACTTGTTCATTTGCTCTTTCCCTTCCCAAGATGGAGGCCACACCCTAGGCTCAGCCACAAACCGACACATGTCCTGTTGGCACCCAGGGCCCAGTAGGAGGCCCAGTCATTAGACAGCCCCAGCTCTTGGCAGGGTGACAACACAGTGTGGAGAGGGTTTTGGGGGTCCCAAGCCCCTTGGATGGGGTCAAGGAAGACCTCCCCGAAAAGGGGGCAACCTGGGCTGAGCCCTGAGCAGTGAGGAGCATCCGGCAGAGAGCCCGGCAGGGCCATAGCCCACCAGGGTGCCGGAGCCCCTCCTGCCGGTGGAGTGCAGCGGGGGGATGAGGGAAGAGCTGGTGGGGCAGGAGCACAAAGGGACCCTGCACAGAGATTGGGAGCCTAGGCTCTGTCCCCTGGGACAGTGGGACCAGCAGAGGGAGAGAATCAGATGTGTTTAGGAAGCTCCTTCTGAGCACGGGGCAGCGGGGTCGGGGCTGTGGCTGAGACCGAGGACAGCAGTGGGTGCTGGGTAGGGGGACTCAGGGGAAGACAGTGCTGGCTGGGCCAGGCTGGTGACCTCAGGCCACAGCAATGAGGGAGACTTAGGAGAGGGCCCACCCTGTGACACTGGGGCGACATCTAGGTGGCCCAGGTATCTGGCCTGGACCCCTGTGTTAGGACCTTGGTGCCAGCTGCAGGGACTACTGGGGCTAGAGAGCCTTGAGAGACCCTATCCTGTCCCCCTGCCCCCGCTGGCCTGGCCCCAGCTCACCTGGCAGAGACACAGGTCCCTGTGGGCCGCCCCGTGTCCTCTCACTGCAGCCAGCGCCACACACGAGGCCTGCGAGCCGCTGAGGGTGGCTGAGGCCCCCAGCCTGGGTGGGAGAGTGAGTCGCTGTCACTCCCACTGCAGGCTTGATTCTCTCCCAGCAATCGCTGGGGTTTGACAGACAGAATGAGGGAGTACGACGACGTCCTGGAGTCTCCCAACCCCGAAGGCAGGCGGGGAGGGCCTGGACTCCCCGTCCCTGCTGAGCCAGAAGCTCCCAGCCTGCTGGGCAGGGGGACACGTCCCGAAGCATCTGGGATACAGACCAGCGGGCCACTCCCAAGGGGACGGGCCCCTGGTGGAGGCACCTAAGCCACCTGGGCAAAGGGGAGGCCCAAGGTCCTCTCTGAGGAAGTGACTTCTAAGCTGAGTCTTAAAAGAGAAAGGGTGAGCAAGGCCGGCAGAGGGCAGAGGGCCGGGAACGGCGGACGAGGACGGACGGTGCGTGAGAGGTGAGCGCCCGGGAGGGGCCGGGGCCCCAGTGGGCGCGAGGTGGCCTGAACACGGCAGACAGACAGAGGACGTCCCTCCAGCTGTCCTGGAGGCTGGAGGCTGACAACGTTGGTGAAGCGTGTCACAGGCCCAGGCCAGCACGGGGTAGCAGGGACTGATGGGGGCCGAGAAGGAGGAGAGGGTGCGGGGCAGGTGCGGGGCCAGGAGCTGGGCTGTGTCCAGATGGTGGGCGGGAAACGAGCAGCCCAGTCCCTGGGGCAGGAAAAGTCTAGTGACACTTAGACACGTTTCCACAGAGCGACCCCCACAGTCCCCAGAGGCAGAGCAAACACTCCAGACTCTTGTCTTTATTGATTTTACATTCAGCACAATAAAGGCACCTGGTGGCCTCGCCTGGGCAGAGCTCTGTGCCTGCCCTGAGACCCACTGTGGCTCGTGTGCAGCCGGGGACGGGGGCGCCCAGGGTGGACTTGCTCAGGTGGCTGGGGGCCTCGGCTGGGCTGCATCTTGGAGGTCACGTGGGAGAGTGGTTAAAGCTGGGGTCAGACTGCACAGCCCCAGGGAGCTTCTCCAAAAGTCACAGGGACTGTCCGGGCAACTCTGCCTGGATCCTCTCTGGGGGGCAGGGGTCTCTGCCCCGGCTCAGAGGGGTGGGAGTGCCTGGCTTGGTGCTGCAGGCGGGGCCACAGCCAGAGCCAGGCTGTGTGGGGGGTGTGGGCGCCCTGGGGCCCTGACAGCCACACTGCCCTCTGCTCCAGGACTCTCTGGCCCCTTTTCTCTGCTGTTTGTTCATGCTCTGTCCTGACCTGGTTGGCACTCAGGGACAGGTGGCTGTGATCATGGCCCCTCTGACCCAGGGTCACCTGCCTGCCCGTTCTAAATACAGCCCTGGCTCCTGACGGGCAGCCTCTAGGGTCCCCAGCCCGGCTCCCATGTGTCCACAAAGCTGTGCCCCTCTGAAAACCAGGGCCATTTTTCAAACAGGTTATAAGGTGAAGATGGTCAGTCAGGGACAGTCATGCCACCAAGCTGTTGACTCTAAGAGAACAAAACACACACAGGAAACGGAGTGTGCTGGTGCTGTCTCTTGGCCCCCAGGTACCCCTGGGAGCCCGCTGGCTCCGGCCTGGTCTCAGGACAGCCCTGCTCATGTCGGAGGAAGCAGGAACGGGGTGAGCTGGGACAACGGCCCCAGTGTCCGACCTGCTTCTCTGAAGGTCACCAGAAGCCCCTCACTTTCTGTCTCCGCAGGTTCTCCAGCAGGCCCTGGCGGCCCAGCATGGCCCACTGAGGTGAACCATGACGGGCTGGCCCACACGCGCCGCTGACCATCCAGAGTCGCGTCTCACCAGGAGGTGACCCCTCCTCCGGCTGCCCCCTCCCCACCCACCCCCGCCAGGAAAGTGCCCGCGGCTGCCACGGACACCATGTAGTAGGGCCGGCCGCGGCGCCCAGTGAGCTGCGATGGTTTTGTACACGACCCCCTTTCCCAACAGCTGTCTGTCCGCCCTGCACTGTGTGTCCTGGGCCCTCATCTTCCCATGTTACTGGCTGCTGGACCGGCTCCTGGCCTCCTTCAAACCCACCACCTACGAGAAGCGCCAGCAGGCGGACGACCCGTGCTGCCTGCACCTGCTCTGCACCGTGCTCTTCACGCCCGTCTACCTGGCCCTCCTGGTGGCCGCGCTGCCCTTCGCCTTGGTCGGGTTCCTCTTCTGGTCGCCCCTGCAGTCCGCCCGCCGGCCCTACGTCTACTCACGGCTGGAAGACAAGGGCCTGGCCGGCGGGGCAGCCCTGCTCGGTGAATGGAAGGGAACCGGGGCCGGCAAAAGCTTCTGCTTCGCCACCGCCAACCTCTGCCTCCTGCCCGACTCGCTCGCCAGGTACAACAACCTTTTTAACACCCAAGCACGGGCCAAAGAGATCGGGCAGAGAATCCGCAACGGAGCCGCCCGGCCCCAGATCAAAATCTACATCGACTCACCCACCAACACCTCCATCAGCGCGGCCAGCTTCAGCAGCCTGGTGTCTCCGCAGGGCGGAGACGGAGTGGCCAGGGCCGTCCCCGGGACCATCAAGAGGACAGCCTCTGTGGAGTACAAGGGTGATGGCGGGCGGCACCCCGGTGACGAGGCTGCCAACGGCCCGGCCTCCGGGGAGCCGGCTGACGGCTGCGGCCTTGAGGACGCCTGCATTGTGCGCATCGGTGGCGGTGGCGAGGATGGGGGCCGGCCACCGGAAGGCGACGACCCTGCTGCTGGGAGCCAGGCCAGGAACGGGGCTGGCGGGGACCCGAGGGGCCAGACACCCAACCACAATCAGCGGGACGGGGACTCGGGGAGCCTGGGCAGCCCCTCAGCCTCCAGGGAGTCCCTGGTGAAGGCGCGAGCCGGGCCGGACGGCGGCAACGGGGAGCCGGGTGCCAACAGCAAGCTCCTGTACAAGGCCTCGGTGGTGAAGAAGGCAGCCGCACGCAAGAGGCGGCACCCGGACGAGGCCTTTGACCATGAGGTCTCAGCCTTCTTCCCCGCCAACCTGGACTTCCTGTGCCTGCAGGAGGTGTTCGACAAGCGGGCGGCCACCAAGTTGAAAGACCAGCTGCACGGCTACTTCGAGTACATCCTGTACGATGTCGGGGTCTACGGCTGCCAAGGCTGCTGCAGCTTCAAGTGTCTCAACAGCGGCCTCTTCTTTGCCAGCCGCTACCCCGTCATGGACGTGGCCTATCACTGTTACCCCAACGGGCGGAACTCCGATGCCCTGGCCTCCAAGGGAGCTCTGTTTCTCAAGGTAGGAGGCCACGGCCTGAGGCCCACGTGCGAGCCAGTCCCAGAGCCCTGCAGGGAGGCCGGCTGAGGCCGGGAGTCCTCACCCTCGGGGGGCTGGAGTGGGAGGCCGACAAGGCCTTGCAGGGAGCCGAGCAGGAGGGCCCCGCTCGGGGACAAGGGAAACACAAACGTGGGGACAAGAACCACAGCTCTGGGCACAGACAGACCGAGCTGGGTGATCTTGGGCCGGGTCCTCAGATCTCTGAGCCACCATTTCCCCATCTGCATAATGGGGACAGGGTGGGAGTGGACCAGAGCGGTGAGGCCTCTGATAGGGCAGGTGGCAATGGCGGCCGTGGCAATGGTGGCAGTGATAAGGGGAGGAAGCGGAGGAGGAAGGGGCCCTCTCGGTTCACAGGAGGCAGTGAGACTAGCACGGAGCAAGTGCGGTAGGCAGGCAGACGGGACTCCCAGGTCCCCAGGCCCATTCCCACGCCTGTGTCGCTGAGGTCACCAGCTTCTCTGGCCCGGACACCCCTCCCTCCTGGCTGTCACGCAGCTGCCATGCCAGGCTCTCTGCCCACCAGCCTGTGGCTTCACTTCCATAGTCACTAATTAAAGCGAATCATAATTATTTCTGCTAATTTGGATGCAATTGGAGGAGTTTTTAGACTGCGGTAATTTGGTCATTACACATTATCTTCCACTAAGCCTGAGACACTGAGTGTCGACTTTTGTTCTCCATCCAAAAGCCGCTCTTGGTGCTTCCAGAGTTTTCCGAAGCATCATTCGGCAGCGGATGCAGAACAGGGCCTTCTGCCCCTAGAGGCAGCAGCTGCTTCGGGTGGGGGTTCTCTCCCTTTGAGACATGAAAAAGTAGGGGCTCAGCAGGGAGGGCTGAGGCTCCGGGGCCTGCCCAGGGGGTTTCCCTCACTTCTCAGCTCTCCTCCAGGGGCGACCATGCTCAGCCTGCCCGGGAAACGCTGGCATGTGCGCCCAGCGCCCACCAGGAGCAAGGGCTGGTGTCTCGTCCGAGCCTGCTGGCGCCAGGGAAGGCTCCGGAGGGCCCGGCCCGCGCTCCGGGTTGCTCAATGGCTCTCATGTGGCTCTGCCTGGCCCAGAGCTGGGGCCCTGGCTCTTCATTCACAGCAAGAGACGCTGACATTGAATTAACTCCTCTGACAGATAGATCCAGCCTTCCTATTTTGGCATATGGTTCGTTGGTGTTCTGTTCCATGGATATATTTTCGTCTCAGCAGCGGCAGTGCCTTTCTGGGGAAGAAGGGGACGTGTTATGAGGCCCAGGGTGGGAGGGTGCGGCTTCTCACTCCCACCCCGTTGGTGACTGCTCAGAGGCCAGGGACCTCGCTGGGCCCCCCAGCCCCCCTGTGCCAGCCAATCCACACATCCCCCCACCCCTGGCACCCTGACCACTGTTCCCACCAAGGTCAACGACAGTCTCCTTCGGACAGCCCCTCCTCTGCAGCTCTGCCCTGAATGTTCTTTTTCGTTGTCTTCTACCTCCTGGATCTCAAACTGGTCTGCAGCTATGTTTAATTTGGTGCATGCCATTAAACACTTTTCTTTGTATTGGCCAATATTTCAAAATCAAAATATTCCACGTAAAACCCAGTTTGCAGCTTCTCTCGGCAGCTCCAGGCCTGCTGCATCCTGCAGTGACCCCGACCTGGGGGTTGGCCACCCCACTCAGCCTGCTCTCTTCACGCGCAGGTGGTCACCATGGGCTCAGTGAGTGCAACTCCACAGCCCCCATGTCTGCCCGCGCTGATGGCCCTCAGCCCTGTCCCCGCCCAGATCCGCACCCCCCGGCCAGCCCTGCATCTGCTGCCTCCTGGACACGTCCCCTATTCACTCCAAACCAAAGTCACCATCTGCCCCGAGCTGCCCCTCTCCCAGTTCGGCCACCCCTAGGCCAGAAGGACACCTTGGCTGCTGTGTGGCCCAGGCCCAGTCTGCCCATCCCAGACTTTCCTGTCACTCTGCAGACACCCAGCGTCCACCCCCGTCTCCAACTGCACCATTCCTCTGCACTGGCCCAACTGTGGTTTCGGTGTCCTGCCCCTGCCACGGGCCTCCTCCTCCCATGCCACGTCCAGCTCCCCTCCACCCTCAGCCCGAGCCCTGCACCGGCCACACACCCCCACCAGGGCCCCCACACCCAGGCCCCTGCTTGTCTTGGTCTCACCTGGGCCCAGGTGAGCCACCCCGTGGAGCTCTCCCCAGCGCCGCCCCGCACGAGCCAGTCTTCCCTTCATGGGCTCCTCGGCCCGGTGCCCGGGTGTCTTGTTGCCCGTCTGTCCATCAGTCACAGCTCCTCGAGGGCAGCGCTGACCCCAGCGCGTCTCTGTTGGCCGAGCGCGAGACTGTTTCTCCTGCCGAGGAGGAGGGACTACAGGAGGCCACAGCAGGGACGGGCCCGGCCAGAGAGGGTCCAGGACGCTGCGAGGACGCTGCCACTGCTCACCCACTGTGCGTGGAAGCCGGCAGTCCCTGCCCCCAGTCACTGTGTGGTGCTTCAGGTCCTTTAGGGAAAGCGACTCTGCGCAGGAAGGAGCCGGAATCCCTCCTGCCCCACGTACAGCCTAACTCCAGGCACCTGCTCTGTTGACAGTCTTTGCCCACCAGGACGGAAAGGCACAACCTCTCGGTGCGATTGTTTGTTTTCGCAAGAGAAACACAGGACTCTGCGGCTCCTGCGCCCTCGAGCCAGGGATCGATAAGTTCCAGCAAATAATAAAGTGGCTCTTGGCGAGATCACACACGATTAGGAGGGAAAGGCGGGGGTGACAAGAGGCAGCTCCCGCCTGTGTGTCTCCCTCGGGCGGGTCCTCCTCGCTGCAGGGCAGATTCCTCACGCGTCCCTGTCCCTGCCCAGGACTGAGCACAGGGACGTAACACTAAGTACTGAGTGACAGGGTGACACATTGGGACCAAGAAATGGGCGGCTGAGGAGAAGCAAAGATGCCAGCGGCTCGGAAAGCGGCGTCGGGCACCACGTGGCACAGACAGATCCGATCTGAACCTGCCTTGGGTACCATCGGCCTTGTGACACTGGCCCATGACTTTTCTTGTGGCCCCAATGTGTGCATCTATAAAAATGGCATAAATCGGGCATAATCTTTCGTTGTAAGGACCTAGCGAGGTAATGTCCCTGAAGCATGAAGCGTACCGAAGTGCTCCCGCGTGAATGTTATTACGGAGGGGGAAACAGGCCTGCTGCCTGAGGAGCGCAGGGGGTGAGAGCGCCATCACGTGGCCTTTGTGAGCATTGCGGTTTTGCTCTAGGACCACCCCCCAGCTCCCCCACCTGCAGCGGTGACAAGGGCTAAGCCTTGCCCTGGGGGTCCCACCCTGCGGGGCCAGTTTAGAGTCATCTGTGGGGTACAGTTGAGTTGCTTGTTTGTGTTAAGCCAACCTTCGGAGACAGCCTGCCAGAGCCACCTGCCAGCTGGGCAGGGGTAGGAGCACCCTCTGGGGAAGAGGTGAGCAGAGAGGGAGGACAGAGTGTGAGGACAGGGGAGGCTGGAGGGCTGGGCTCAGGAGGGGGCCGTGGGCGTGCATACGGCCCACCAAAGACACGGGGCCCAGAGCCCTGACGACACTGGCCACAGCTCTCGCCCAAGACTGGTGACTACAGGGCCCACAGCCTGGCAAGCAGACGAGGTGACTTACCGTGCAGGCAACTTACCACACGGCCAGAGGGGCCGGGGCAGCGGGTGGCGGGGTCTGGAGGGAGGTCGTCCCACTGAGGTTTTGAGGGAAGGCGCACCAGGGCGTGACCAGGTCTAGGCTGTGACAGAGGGCGAGGGAGGAAAGAGTCACCAGACACGAGTGGACGGGAACTGAGGGTCACACGTTTGGACGCTCTGGTCACCCGGAGATGGCAGGGGCTGGGGAGGAACTCTGCCGTGCATTCTGCATTTTCCCCCATGAGGCCTTGCACGGGGCACCGCTGGCACTCACCATGCCATAGGCGGTTTTTTTGTTCATTTGTTTGTTTTTATGCCTCTGCCTCCCACATTGGGCTGTCAGCTCCCAGAAGCAGGACACATCCTGTCCTTACTAGGGCCTGAGTCTAGCCAGGAGCCTGGCACAGAGCAGGTTTGACCTGGTGAGTGGGTGGGAGTTGCCAGTGTCCCCTTGCGCTCAGGGCAGTGGTCACTGGTGGGTGGTGGCACTGACCCCTCCCCTTCCTCCAGGTGCAGGTGGGAAGCACACCTCAGGACCAAAGAATCGTCGGGTACATCGCCTGCACACACCTGCACGCCCTGCCAGGTAGGGTGGCCGGGCTGCGGTTTTCCGGGGGTGGGGCCTGGCTGGGGTCTGGCCGTGAGCATCATTGGCCGGTCCCTGTGCTTCTGCCCTGCAGAGGACAGTGCCATCCGGTGTGAGCAGCTGGACCTGCTTCAGGACTGGCTGGCTGATTTCCGAAAATCTACCTCCTCGTCCAGCGCAGCCAACCCCGAGGAGCTGGTGGCGTTTGACGTCATCTGCGGAGATTTAAACTTTGACAACTGCTCCTCTGGTGAGGTCATGCTCCTCCCCACTCCGGTCTGCTACTCAGGAGGACGTGGGCTCCAGGCACAGCGAGAAAAACTTGGGTTAGGCAGCTCGAAGAACTTCCTGCTGTTCATGAGAGTGTGGGTGGGATATTTAGCAAGACTATGATTTCTCTGTGCCCCCAAAATCCTGGAACAGGAATTGCCCACGCTCTGCCTAGAAAGCTCAGAGGCCTCCTTGTTGGAGACAAAGAGATGCCCTAAAAATGACCCTCTGACAAGGGAGACTTGGGGCCTCTGACACTCAAACTAAGAGAGACTCCACTAACAATCCTCATCAAGTTGGTTTTTTTCTTTTTTTTTTTTTTTAAGACACAGTCTGACTCTGTCACCCTTGCCAGAGTGCCATGGCATCAGCCTAGCTCACAGCAACCTCAAACTCCTGGGCTCAAGCGATCCTCCTGCCTCAGCCTCCCAAGTGGCTGGGACTACAGGCATGCGCCACCACACCTGGCGAATTTTTT
Source organism: Eulemur rufifrons (assembly GCF_041146395.1). Lineage (NCBI taxonomy): Eukaryota > Metazoa > Chordata > Mammalia > Primates > Lemuridae > Eulemur > Eulemur rufifrons. Next base: position 11,909,202 of record NC_091005.1, on the reverse strand, counting down.
CTATGTTTGGTAGAGACAGGGTTTCCTCGGGCTGGTTTTGAACTTCTCACCTCAAGCGATTCTCCCACCTCGGCTGCCCAGAGTGCCAGGATTCAGGATTACAGGTGTGAGCCACCGCACCTAGCCCTCAACAAATATTTATTCAGCTCTTAATTTTTGCCAGGCATGATTCTAACTGCTGTTCCATTTAAGTCTTGTAACAGCCCTAAGAGGCAGGCACTGCACCATCCACGTGGTGTGGAAGAGCAGGCTGAGACCCAGAGAGGTTGAATACACAGCCCAAGGTAGTCACAGCCAGTAGATGTCTGAACTGGGATCCGAACCCTGGGCACCATGTCTTAAACCATTAGGCTAAACGACTATAAGTTCATCATCAGTGCAATTCTAAATATTTGATTTCAATGACTGGCCTGTGAATCAGATGACTATGCTGATCTTACAGGGACCTCCTGGGGGTCTGAGCAGCTCTGAGCCTCCCGTGACCCTGACGATCCGGGTGTTAGGGAAACCCCAGCCCACGGCTCCTGTGCTCCTTCTGCACCGGCTGCAGCCCCCAGGAGACTGCGGGTGGGCTGGGACGATGCAGGGGCCTCGCTCAGGCCCTAGACCCCAGCGAAGGCTGGACAGTTGAAGGCCGCACCTGGAGCCCAGGGTGGTGCCCTCACCTGGGGGCAGCAGGTAGCAGCAGTTCTGTTCCCGAGCCGGGAGGCATCTCTTGACAATAGTGGCAGCTCCAGGGTGAGCGGGGAGAACGGTGCTCCCACCCTGGAACACGGGGTCCCCCCCATGGAGTGTGGAAGACCTTCCACTGCAGCCGTGCGGGGCCGCAAGGCCATCAGCCCCCACACGCTGGCTCCTGGCCTGGCACCATGTCCCTGTGGTCCCGTCACAGTCCCATGCCTGATGCCAACTCTAAATACAGGATGCTCCCGGGACTCTCCTGCAGCAGAGTGGGGACCCAGCGCACACAGGAGGAAGCTGTGGGGAGGGGGGTCCCACCCAGTCAGGCCCCACCCAATGCCCTCTGCTTCCCACCCTCCTCGGTAAGTTGACAGGACGAACGGGAATCCCGGAAAGGTGACCTCCCTCTCTGAGCCTTGTGGGGTCCACTCCCCTCGGGCCTGGGCACCCAGGTCAGTGAAGGGGGCAGAAGCCCCCCCACAAGGGGCTCCACAGGATCAGAGAAAGCCTCGAGGTCACTGTCCCTGGAGCCCCAGAGGGAGAGGTGAAGACCAGAGTGCTGAGGGGGCATTTCTCAAGGACACGGAAAAACAGTGACAGATGAGCCATAGGCCCCAGCTAGAGGCAGTTACCTCAGGGACAGGGCCCTGGAGGGCTCTGTAGGAGCAACTGACTGGAACCAGGGGCGGCAGGCCCTTCAGCACAGCACAGCCCCCCCAAGCCCCACAGCATATTCTTCTCCCCGCACAGACGACAAGCTGGAGCAGCAGCACTCCCTGTTTACACGCTACAAGGACCCCTGCCGCCTGGGGCCGGGGGAGGAGAAGCCGTGGGCCATCGGTAAGTTGGGGCTGGGGAGGGTGGAGTGGAGGCCACTCGAAGGCCACCAGGACCTGCCCCCAAGGCCCCACCACCGGGGCAGGCCCAATCAGCCGCCCAGGCTAGCAGAAGCCCTTGTCCACCCCACGGGAGCCACCCTCCTCCAGGTTGCCTGGGCCCTGCCTGCAGTGACCCCTCTCGTCCCCTCCTCCCCAGGTACCCTGCTGGACACCAATGGTCTCTATGATGAGGATGTGTGCACCCCTGAGAATCTTCAGAAGTAAGTACCACGCTGCTGCAGGCAGGTGGGGGACCTCCCATCCAGATCAGCTCCCAGGTTGGGGACAAGGGACCGAAGCCCAGACTCAGGCAGTGGAGAGATAGGCACTGGGGCGGGAGCCAGTGAGAGCCTCTGTTGGGCGGGAACCTGCCCCTCGTCGGGAGAGCTGGGAGCTGGGCTGGCGGCCGGACCCCACAACCCCCACACCGGCCCCATAACCAGGGTGCTGGCCTTGCTGAGACTTCTCCAAGCAGCCAGGGGTCCCCAGGGGGCATGTCCTAAGCCAGCAGCCAGTCTAGCTCACTTTGCAGGAGCCCACCCTGCTCCAGGCCCAGCCTGCCAGGTACAAGGAAGGGACCAGAATTTCCCAGGGCCAGCCCAAGGGTCGACCCCTGTAGATAAGCCGCGGGTTATGGCATCTGCCGAAGGGAACCCGGCAGCTTGTACCAATTAGGCAAATAAAATACCAGCAGAGATAACACGAGCCAATCATTGTCAAAGTAGAGACAGTGCCATCCCAGCCACACTTCATTTTGAGCCCAACGAGACTTCCATAAAGGACATATTTGAGGCCAACAGCAGAACCAATTTATAATTCACAGCCCAAGACTGCACAGAGTCACGGTGATGGTTCTTTGCAGCTAATTTGAGCCAATTAATTAGATTATAGACTAAATTTGAAACATCATCCTATGCCGAGAAAATTATCTTTTTATGAGATGATTAAAAAATGACTATCAGTAACTCTCAGATCATTGATGCTGGAATTAATTATCAGAGGCAAAGGACAGTAATGGATTATATTTCTGGGCTGTAACAATGTCTGAATGTCATTAGTGTATTTATCTTAGGGCTGATAAAAACCATGTAGAAACGTGTTTGCCGGCCGTGCCCTCTGGGCGCCCCTTTCGGTCTGTCCAGGCATTAACCCATGTGGCAGCCTGTGCGGTGTCTCTGGTGGCTGCACCTCCTGCCCCAGACGCCGGCCCGAGCCTGCCCTCTGTGATGGGGGCTCCCACGGGGGTCCTAAACTGCCTGCCCAGTGGTGCTCAGATCCCAGGGGACAGGCCAGCGGGAGGGAGATGGGCACACTGTGTCCCAGGACAACAATGCCAGAAAGGACGTCAGAAGACCCGGATTCTGGGTGTCGCATGCCCCAGCGAGCGTCCCACCTCCCTGCAGAGCCTTGCACGGCTCTCAGCACTCACGTGGGACTCACTCGGAGAGTGGGGCAGCCTGTGCCCGGATGTGTCTTGAGGCCCACAACAACCATTCTAGTTTCTGAGGAGGGAATGGAGGCTCGGGGCACGGTCGCACAGCCACTGAGGGACCAAGCCACACGAGAGTCGAGTCCTCGGATGGGGCGTGGGCACCCTCCCGGCACCCTCAGGCCCCCGCCAGCAGGAAACAACAGTCACGGGAGGTTCAAGGTCTTCCAGGAGTGAAGGGTCCCCGAGCCTCACAGCAAAGACCAAGTTCCCCAAAAGAGGCCCCTGTTGGCTCAGAACAGAAGCCGGTTCTGGGGAGCAGGCAGGGGTCGTCGTGTCTGATCCAGCCACAGCCAGGAGAGTTCAGAAAGGGACACTGAGTGCTGGCCAGCCCAAGCTGGACACAAGACAACCTGTGATAGACCCTGGAGTGCCTGAGTCAGCCAGGAACTTGCAGGCTCTCACTCAGCTTCTCTCCAGCTGGGCCCTTTTGGACCCACGGGGAAGACAGATCTTAAACCCAGAGGTCTGGCCTGACCCACCCTCTCCCACTTTGGGAAGAGACAGGGCCCCACACGCAGAACCCGCCAGGTCCCGGGGCTGGCGTTGGGGGCTCACCTGGCTGCGCGTCTGTGTGCATAGGGTCTTGGAGAGCGAGGAGGGCCGCAGGGAGTACCTGGCGTTTCCCACCAGCAAAAGCCCGGGCCAGAAGGGGCGGAAGGACCTGCTGAAGGGCAACGGCAGGCGCATCGACTACATGCTGCACACCGAGGAGGGGCTGTGCCCGGACTGGAAGGCGGTGAGTCTGGGATGTGGCCCGGGCAGCCAGGCTGTGCCTGGGGGTGGTGGGATGCTGAGCCTGCAGCTTGCCACGGCACCTCACTGAGTCTCCCTTGAGACCCCGCCCCCCAGGCCACTCTCTTTGAAAACGAGACCTGTAGGGCCCGGGATCCTCCGGGTCCCCCACCTCCGCCTGCAGGAAGACTCGTGCCCACCCCAGGCCAGAGGCCTCACACCTGGGACCCCCTGGCTGCCAGCCCTGCCCTCTAGGCCCCCCCTTTTAGGACACCCTCTGGGCCTAATCAGGATGCTTCTCCCCTCCCCCACGCAACCCAGGAGGTGGAAGAATTCAGTTTCATCACCCAGCTGTCCGGCCTGACCGACCACCTCCCAGTGGCCATGCGGCTGATGGTGTCTGCGGGGGAGGAAGAGGCGTAGACCAGCCACGTCGCCGGCGTCCGGAGCTGCGAGGCCTCTGCCAGCCCTCTGAGTCGCAGCCCATCCCTGGGCCACGTCCCCTCCATGGAGTGCCCAGTGCTGCGGGGAGGAGGGCAGGGACCGGGAGGGAGCCGGTCAGGGACCGGGACCCTGGAAGCAGCGCTGCTCTGGGCCCTCACTGCGGACAGAGGAGTCAGGCCGGCCCGGGGAGCCCCCAGCTGCCTAACCAGTGCCATTCTTTCAAAACGTGATTTTCTACAAATCTACAGCACAACCTAGTTTGTAACCCATGGGTTAGTATAAGGACCGGGTTTATGTACTCTTTGTATCTCTTCTTAAGCTTCGTCCAGGGTTCATTATTTTCGTCTGCTGCCAATGTCGTCTCGCATGCCTGCCCCCTCGCATGCACGCTGCCCGCATGCCACGTGCCACACTGTAGCCACACAGACCCCTTGCTCGGGCCTCACCCAAGGCCAAACTCCAAACACAATCAGAACCAGCCAAAGAAGCACTTCCTGGGCACGGCCGCCAGCTCTCCCGCTCCAGCCCGGCACCGCAGGGACCTGGGGGCTGTGTCTCTACCGCCAGCCCAGGGCTCTTCCCAGGGTCTTGCATTCAAGGGCGATTACGTTTTAAAAAGAAAAACAGATTAAGTTAAAAACAAAACCAACCCTTCACTTCAAAGGGTCTGCAAGTCACTCACAGAACTTTGCTCTTCCTGAAACAGGGTCCCTTTCCGCCCAGGCACACCAGGGTCCAGCTGGCTCTGGCCGCCATAAAGCCTCCTCTGGAGACTTGGGTCTGGGCAACGGAGCCATAAACGGGGAATCCGAGAGAGCACCCGCTTTTTTTTTTACAGGAAGAAGGGGACTCAGCATAAAGGGGGGTGGGAGGGCCTCATTTTGAAAACGACAGATTTGTAACTTCTCTTCTATCAAAACCAACACATCCTCTTTCTACCCTCCGGACACCTCTCTGGTTCGGGACCAATCCTTCCCTGGGGACTGTCCCCACCCACGTGCCGGCTGAGCTCAGGAACCGCCTGCCTGTCCCCAGGTGGGGCTGTGGCTCTGGCCCCCCAGGCCCATCCTCAACAGCTACCCCAGCCAATGCTAAGGCTCTGAAAGGGCAGGATGCCAAGGTGCGGAGAGGGCCTGTCCCCTCACCGGTGTGCAGGCTGGGGTGGCAAGGCCAACAGCCACTGCTTGCCTGGGCAGGGAGTGGTACTGGCTGGTGTCCAGGCACAGAGCCACCCTGCTACTGGGCCCCCCGGCTCAGTGTGGCAGAGCTGGCCAACAGCCCACAGTCCCCCATCTGCCTCCAGGCCCGGGGGAGGCCTGTAGCTCCCAGGCCCCCTCGGCAGCACTGCCTCTGTTCACCTGCCTTTAACAGACAACGGCGAGGGTTCTGTCTGTTTCAAGGTGTAAGGCTCCAACTCGAAGGACTTTCTGACAACCCCCACTGGTCTCCCCTCCTCGCAGCACCCCGACCTTGTATCCAGCCTGGCTCAGAGCCAGCTCTGCCTGCCGAGGCTGGAGGGAGCACCAGGGCCTGCTGTCAGCCTCCTGGCGCTGGTGCACTGACGCTGTGCCTTGTCACCCACCCAGCTGCAAGAGGGACTGAGGGGGCCAAGCAGCCAGCCAGACGCCAGGCCCTGTGCTGGGGGAGGACAATCCTGCAGAGCCTGGTCAGCTTTGTGAGGACGCGCATCCACGGTGACACTGGTTTGTCTGAACCTACCTGGCGTGGGGAGCAACCCCGGTGCCAGGCCCCTGCCCCCCAACGTCTAGAGCCAGGAAGGGGCTGCTCATGACGAAGGCACTCCTGCCTGGGCACTGTGTCCTGCCCCAGAGCTGTGGCTGGGCTTGGTGGCATGGAGGCCCCCACCCCAGGGCAGCCAGGACTCTGCACTCACACGGGCAGGGCTCGAATTCAACGCTGCAGGCGGCTACGTGCGCAGGGGGGTGGCCAGGCCCAGGCCCCTAGACCAGACTCCAGCACACCTCCCATCGCCCCAGGCGGCCTCCCCTCCCAGGGGCAGCAGGTGTGGGAGTCAGGCCACGTGCCTCTCTCCTCCCAGCTCACAGGGTGGCCTTGGGCAAGTCATACTGCCCTGTGCCTCAGTCATTCTCTGTCATCACAGGTCGCCTCTGCCTACCCAGGCCCTGGCGTCCAGAGCAGGGACATCCCACCTCCCTGCTCCCCTCACGCCTCCCTCAGCGCCAAGGCCACGACTACCCAAGCACGTATTCCACGTGATGTGCCTGTGGCCTCCCAGGGCTTGTGTACAAGCCAGGCTTTTCCATTTTGATTTTTAAAAAAGACACAAAACATTGCCAGGATCACAGATTCTGTGGCATCTAAGGCCTGGAAGGAGGTGGACACAGGGGTCACCCAGCTCCTAAGGCTCTGGGCCTGCCCTGGGCCGACTCAAGAGAAGCCATGAGGTGGGGGTCAGCTAGGAAGGCACTGTTCATTTCATTCGTCCAAAACCTCCTTAAGTTTTAAGTATGAATATTAATATTGATGCTTTTTAACTATTGTATTAACTTGCTGAGATTTAGAAATACTGTTATAAAAAAGAAAAAAACCCAATTTTTAAATTTCTGTATTTTTTTTCTGTATTGTATCCTCATGGGACATTAGGGGTTTTCTATGGTAAGCACACCTGAGGTTTTGGTAAACACATTATCAAATATATATCCAGATGACTCTTCCCTAGAAGAAGAACAATCTTTACACCTGATAAAATATTTTGAAAAGAGAGGTCTTTTGTTTTGTTTTGTTTTCCTTTATTGGTGCTGAAAGGAAGGATGGATACTGAGGTGAAAATAAAACTGTGAGGCTCAAGGCTGGCGTTCTCCACTTATTTGAGCTATAAGCGGGGGCTGGGCCCTGCTCTGGCTCCAGACTGCGGGGCTGGCAGCCTGGGGCGGGCCGTGGGGGGCTGTTGAGGGGGAGGATGGCCCTTCCTGCCAGAGGGACACAGCCCAAGTGTGCCCTAAACTGCTAGGACACCAGGCCATTTGGGGTTCTCTTACTAGGTGTCTCCTATTTCCTCTGAGCTTTGGGACCTAAATGACAAAAAGGCACTTGTGTGGGAGAAACAAGGCCATGGCCTCCAGGGTTCTCTGGCCGTCCCTGTGAAGCAAGGCTGGGCTGGGCGGGGCTGGCTCTGCACTGCACCCATCTGCCCAGAGACTTCGGCGGGGCGGGGCGGGGCGGGTTCTGACCCACGGGAAAGGGCTGCTCTCCTGGGCCTGCACCTCAGGAACTACTTGGAGACAGCTTCTCCCTGTCCTCTGAACACCAGCCTAGTGTCCAGGTCTGCATCCTGACGGGCCACCAGCTGGTGCTACACTGGGGCCAGAGCCCAGACGCCCATAACTGTGGCCTGGTGAAGTTACCCACAGGGCGAAAGGGCCAGAACACAGTCCTCTCAGCCCTCACCCTGTCAGGTCTTCGAACCCCCGGGGAACCAGCCATGACTCGCCATTTCCACCCCCCATAAGAACCTTCCTAGCTGGAGCCAGCCAGGCAGGGGTCTGGAAATTCCAGAGAGCGAGAAGGCAAGGCAGGCTCCCGCCACCGGCTCTGCCAGCCAAGAGCGCAGCATGGCAGCCCTGCAGGCGGCCCAGCCAGATGCCTGAGCTTCGTTCACTTCCAGGTAGGGTGGCAGACGTCACTGCCTTGGAGCTTCCTGAGCACCAGAACCGCAAGCAGGGGGCTCTGGTCTCCCTGACCCCTCCAAGGCTCCAAATTTAGTCACCAGCCCATGCTGCCTGCCACACCTGGAGCTAGAAGCTAGCAGTGCAAAGATGCAAAAACGGAAGGGGTCTCCTCCATGCCCTGAGGCCAAGCAGGTCCCCAAGAGAGAGGAGCATGTTCCACCTTTCTTCCCCAGAAAGCCACGCACCATTCAGAGCCCGCAGCCTCAGGCCACTTTATTTCTCAAGTGAGGGTCAGTCCGAGGTGTCTGCAAGCCTGAACTCCATGGTGATGTCTCCGGTGTGGGGGTGAAACTCCACGGCGTAGCTGACTGTCTGGGGGCCGCCCGGCGGCACTGTGGGGTCCGGTGTGATGCTGAAGAAGTACACGGCCTGCTTGCAGTGGGGGTTCCAGCGGCAGTGCCCCTGTGGGGGGAGCAGCAGGGAGGTGGTGAGGGCTCCCGGGCACCTGGGCAGCCTCCAGCCCAGGCAGCTCGCACTGGGGAGAAGCTGTTCAGGGGCCAGGTGAGCCAGGGCCACTGGGGGGTGATCATCTGGCCTAAGAACTTGTGACGGGAACACCCAGAGCACAAGGGGTGGAGTGGCCTCCCAAGTGGCACCTGCTCTCCGGGTCAGCACACACGTGGGGCCTGGTGCACACGGCACTACCTTGTCTCCCACGGGCTCCAGGAGGCCGGTGCTGAGCGTGCTGCCGGGGGCCAGCTGGTACTCCATCCACAGGACGGCCCCGTGGCTCCTCCCAGGCCTGCGAGTGTTGGGCCAAACAGAAACAGTCACACAAGAGACAGGGGGGCACAGCCATGGCTCCCTTCTGCTTTCCAGAAACCCCTGGTCTTCCTTACTTCCTTCCCGCACAGTCAGGAGCTCCCAACACTCCACCTAACAGAGAAAAAGCTACAGGAGAACCAGCCCCTCAGGCTGAGGTTCAGAAGGCTCGAGCGCAGCCCTGGCTCCAAAGGCTAAAGACCCCTCCCAGATACCCCGGATGGCAGCTCTGGGAGCTCCAGCTCCAGGCAGGTGATGGCATTTGCCTGTGCTGCCTGCCCCTTGCCCAAGGAGCCCTGACGAGCTCTGGGCTCATGGCCCCAAGTTAGAAGACAGTTCTTCCTCAGGGAAGACGCAACTCCTCTCCATGGAGGGAGCTGGAGCTGTGCCTCACCTGTTCCTAACCTGCTTTCATTCCCAGGAGAATTCGGGGAAATAGTCCAATAGGTAGCCATAGTAACCAAGTTCACATGTCTCTGCAGCTGTGATCTGACAAGGGGGCCTCAGACGTGGGGCTGAGCACGGCCCACCCTACTCTCCCTCCTCACTCCCACACGCCCAGAGCTGTGTGAGCCACTACACACACAGGGCTACTTCTGACAGGACGGGCAAGGACAAGGCAAGGACGTGTCATCTGCCACTTGTCAGCATCTCCCAGGCCAGCTGTGCTTCACCACGTGGGCAGTAACTCTTGGGCACCCGCTTCCTGTGCCCCCCATGCTCTCCGGAGCCTACACTCACCTCCTCAGTTCCACGGTGCCCTCGGCACGCATGGGCTGCTGGGGGACCGGCTGCTGGAAATCAAAGGTCAGCATGTGCTGGGGCTCAGAGAGGCTGCAGCAAGGGTACTCCCATAGTGGGTGAGGCTCGGCCTCCTTGCTCTCCCTGAAGTCCAGGGCACGCTGAGAACAGAGATGGGGACTCAGGGTGTGCAGAGACAGAGCCGGCAGCCAGCGGGAAGAGGCCCCGCCACGGCCCGGATGCCCAGGGTAACTGCAGTTATGTGGGTCAGGGAGCGCTCACAGAAGGCGCTGGGCTTTGATCAGACCAGTGGGCTTCTCCCTTCCTGCGACCCATCAACCAGCTCCTGGGCATCACTTCACCTCTTTTTCCGTTTTAAAAATGGATGACGTGCCTCTTGAGCTATTCTGAGGACCAAATGTCTACATCATTGATGAGAAGAGCTGGCACTTGGACACTCACCCACACTGACTGACCACCGCAGCTGCAGACCCCCGACAGGAGACGCCCGGCAGGGCTGGGGCAGGACAGAGGCGGATGGGGAATGCTGCCTGCAGCTGGGCTGCCAGTATCTACCGTACAAATGACTCGCAGGAACACCCCTTACACACCCCTCCCTTGGAATGGAGGCCCCAAAATGAAAATGGCTGCCTCAGAAGGTTACCAAACTGCCTTCTGCAAAGGTTGTCCCAACAGAAAACAAGCTGCTGGCACTGGCAGGAGTCCCAATGGTGTGGTGATATACGGGCCCCTAACAAAGATCCTAACTCGGGGGTAAAAGCACGGGGCCAAGAACAGGCCTGGCACTGCACAATGGCTCTCGTGCTAATGCTCATGGTGAACCAACCAAAATGGCAGCACCGACCTCGCTGCCCCACACAGAAAAGCTCTCTGCATGCCGCGTCTGCTGCCCAAGCTGGGCCACTCCAGGGAAGCCAGATGTCCCTGTCAGAGGCCCATGGCCATGTGGAACGGGTGGGTGGGGCACTGCTCAGAGGTGTGCCCCTGCCTACCTGAATCATGTCATCCATGACGTGCACATCGAAGCCTTCACAGTCACCACAGGGGCTCCGGATCCGCCACAGGTCCTGTGAGGAAGGTGCGAGCCCTGTCTACACCTACCATGAAGACAGAGCTGACACCCACGCCTGCCCCAGGCGCAGGCAGCGTGGCAATGAGAACTAGAGGCACATCGTGCTGCCCCTGCACACCTGGAAAGGAGACCCCCTAGGCTGAAGGGTCTCAGAGATGCCAAAGCCCAGGACAGTTTCTGTAAGAGACTCTGGTGGGAATCGCAAATGTTGATATGACACCGAGCCTCCCACGAGGGCTCAGTCAGCCGGAGCTCCCAGGCTGGGCTCTTTTTTTTACACTTCTTGCCCGACCACTTTGAACACCATTTCTTTGGGAAGAAATTTGTAAACCAGTCCTCCGAGGCTCTGTGCCTATAAACAGAGAACCAGGATGCTGGAGAGAGAAAGAGGTCCTCCAAGGGAGGAACCCAAGTACACTCAAGCCAGGGGACCCTCCCTCCTTGCCGCCTGGGACTTATGCTTGGGATTAGATGTTGATTGTGACGCTACATCCCCTCTTTGGCCATGAAAACCAGAATTCACATGGAAATCTGATTGGGTAAATAAATCACACAGAAGAAATGCCCAGAAATGAAGTGATAGAGCCACTAAGCTACCAATAGTAAAGCCATTCTTATAAAAGAAATATCAAATGAGATTCACTCTACATTCCAGGTTAAAAGCACTTCAAAATCCTTTTAATAAAAAATGCCTTTCCCAAAATGACTTTGTGACTGTGGTTCTGCTTTGATGAGCAAATTAAAATGAAGCTTTTCCATTTTTTCCTGCATAAAGAAGCTGACTCTCCCATCTCAAAATGCTTTTAACAACTGGAGCCTCAGCTCTTAATGAGAGCAGAGCGAGCTGCACAGCGTGTCTTCTGAAACGCTTAATTTATATTTTTTAATTATTCTGATAAGCCACAATTGTAAAATGACAACACACAGCCATTTCCATTTCATATGTCAAATGGCTGCATTTTTTTAAAGGCAGGTTTCTTCTATTCAGCCCCGCAGTGCGCTGACCAGAAAAGAAAGGCTGAAATCATCGAGGCCTGAGTTGCTCTATCCACACCCAAGGTCTCTGCAAGAAAACAAGGCTCCCCACCCCTCCTGCTTTGGTTTCCTACGAAACCCTCGGGGTGGCCTACCTTGAACTCCACGACCATGGCGTGCAGCGAGGCGGCCTGGGGCATCACCACAGCGCTGGGCTCCAGGTGCTGGTCCACGGCCGTCCGGACATACCAGAAGTATAGGTTGTGCCATGGTAGCAGGCTGGTGGTGAAGAACGGCTCCCCCAGGAGGAGAGAGACCTGGTGGTCGGGGCAAGAAGCAGGACCCAGGTGTCAAAAAGGCTGGGCTGAGCAGTGAAGGACAGGTTGCAAGTTTCATAGGAACACTGAAGTAACAGGCCATTCATTTGTTGGCTCACTCGGTCAACAAACAAGCATGTCAGGTGTGTACCTGCCCTTGAGGACACAAAGAAGAGATACAGACACAAGTCCTGTGCTCAGGAGTGCAGAGGGGAAGAGGGAAGTAAACAGGGTAGGAGCTGTACTCACCTGACAGACAGAAAGAAGGGGTGCATGGAGGGACCCCAGAGATAAAAGCTCCAGAAAGGGCTTTTAGAACGGCATCCTGTACACCCCCAAAGCTTTACCATCACAACTTACCAGTGCTTGTCTAACTATGTCTCCCTCACCAGGCTCTGAGCACCATCAAAGTGAGGACACTGGCAGCCCCCAGCAGATGTTCAGTGAAAATTTATAAATAAATGACCAAATGCAAGACCAGGAGGCAGAAAAGCCAAGGACTGGGGAGAGGGTCCTCCAGGCAGAGGGACAAGGGAGGCAAGAGCAAGGCCCTCCAAGAGCTTGTCAGGTGGCTGTGAGGAGGGTGGACAAGAGCCACACCACCCAAAGGCAGCTGAGGACAGGTCAAGGGGGCTGGATTTGCCCTGCGGACAAACACGGAGCCACCGAAAGCGTTCACCAGGAGTTCGGATCAAGAAGGAATGTGACGTAGAAGATCCCTCTAAGGACCACGACGTGTGTGGAGCTGGGGATGGGAGGTGACCTAGGTGAGCACTGTGACAGTCCAGTCGAGGGGCAGGGAGTCTGCGGAGAGGGAGGAGAGGAAGACGTGGCAGGTGCTGAGGAGGAGGCCAACTGCCCACGGCTTGGGTCCAAGCAGACGGGATGAGGGCAGGGCCAGGAAGAGATGACAGAGACACAGCAGCAACACTGGAACACAGCGAAGGGCTGGCCCTGTGCACACCCTGCCCCTTGACCCCAGCACTGGGCACAGGGCAAGAACGTCTGCTCTCACCAATTCTATTCAACAGGGACCCAGAGTCTAGCCAAGGAACCACATAAATGTCTTACAGAATTTAATTATCTTCTATACCGTCATCTATGAGGGAAAAAAAGGACAACTTACAGATAAATATTTATAGAAGCACTACTTACAACAGCCCAAAAGTAGAAACAACCCAAATGTCCATCCACTGATAAATGGAGAAATAAATATGGTATATCCATACAATAGAATATTATGCAGCAATAAGAAATGAAGTACTACTGATTTATGCTACAACATGGACAACTCCTAAAAACATTAAGCTAAATGAAAGAGGCCAGAAATAAAGGACCACATACTGCACAATTCCTTTCTCATGAAACACCCAGAACAGGCAAGTCTATAGAGACAGAAAGTAGAACAGTGGCTGCCCAGGGCTGGCGGGACTAGGGACAAATGGGGAGTCGACTGCTAATGGGTATGAGTTTCTTTTAGGGTAATGAAAATGTTCTTTTTTTTTTTTTTTTTTTTTTTGTTGAGACAGAGTCTCACTTTGTTGCCCAGGCTAGAGTGAGTGCCGTGGCATCAGCTTAGCTCACAGCAACCTCAGACTCCTTGGCTTAAGCAATCCTACTGCCTCAGCCTCCCGAGTAGCTGGGACTACAGGCATGCGCCACTATGCCCGGCTAATTTTTTCTATATAGATTTTTAGTTGTCCATATAATGTCTTTCTATTTTTAGTAGAGACGGGGTCTCGCTCTTGCTCAAGCTGGTCTCGAACTCCTGCCCTCGAGCGATCCACCCTCCTCGGCCTCCCAGAGTGCTAGGATTACAGGCGTGAGCCACCGCGCCCGGCCTGAAAATGTTCTAAAATTGATTTGGTGATGGTTACACAACCTCATGAATATACAAAAATCACAAGTGTACAGTTAAATGAGTGAATTGTGGTATATGAATTATATCTCAATAAAACTGTCATCGAAAAAAGGCATGGGAAAAAATGGACAGAAAAATAGACATTTCACTGAACAAAATATACAGGATAGCTAATAAGCACATGAAAAGATGTTCAATATCATTAGTCACTAGGCAAATTAAACTATAATGAGACATCACTGCATACCCACTAAAACAGCTACACTAAGAGATCCAGCCTGAATGCTACAGGGAGACCCCCATCACTACAAAAAATGTAAACATTAGCTGACCACGGTGGCATGCATGCACCCCTTAGTCCCGGCTACTCGGGAGGCTCAGGCTCCTCTCTTGAGCCACTACTCAAGACAGAGCTACTGTCTTGAGCCCAGGAGTTTGAGGTTGCAGTGAGCTGTGATGACACTACTGTACTCTAGACCAGGTGAAAGAGCAAGACTCTCAAAAAAAAAAAAAAGGCCGGGCGCGGTGGCTCACGCCTGTAATCCTAGCACTCTGGGAGGCCGAGGCGGGTGGATTGCTCAAGGTCAGGAGTTCGAGACCAGCCTGAGCGAGACCCCGTCTCTACTAAAAATAGAAAGACATTATATGGACAACTAAAAATCTATATAGAAAAAATTAGCCGGGCATAGTGGCGCATGCCTGTAGTCCCAGCTACTCGGGAGGCTGAGGCAGTAGGATCGCTTAAGCCGAGGAGTCTGAGGTTGCTGTGAGCTAAGCTGACGCCACGGCACTCACTCTAGCCTGGGCAACAAAGTGAGACTCTGTCTCAACAACAACAACAACAACAACAACAAAAAAAAAAAAGACACAATACCAAGTGTTGGTGAGGACATTGAGAAACTGGAACACTCATATGTTACTGAAGGGGGTGTAAAATGGTATAGCCATGTTGGACAAGAGTTTAGCAGTTTTTTTAAAAGCTAACCATAATTACCATACAATCCAGCCATTCCATGACTAGGCATCTGCCTAAGAGAACTGGAAAATATATCCTAACATAGGCTTATACACCAATGTTCGTAGCAGCGTTATTCAAAATAGCCAAAAACTGGAAACAATCCAAATGTCCATAAGCAAGTGAAGGATAAACCAAACACGGCACGGCCACATAATGGAACGCTGTTCAGCATTAACAAGGAACAAAATACTGACACATTTTACAGTATGGATGAACCTCAAAGACACTATGCTCAGTGACAAGAGCCTGACACCAAAGACCACATGACACATTATTTCACCTGTGTGAAGCGTCCAGAAAAGGCAAATGTATAGAGACAGAAACCAGATCAGTGGCTGCCAGAGCCTGGGGGTGGGTGTGCTCACTGACTGCAAAAAGGCTCCAGGGAACCTTGGGGGTGATGGAAATGTTCTAGAATGAGATTAGGTGACAGCCGTATAACTCCATACATTTACTAAAAATCACTGAATTGTACACTTGAAATGGATTCATTTTATGGTATGTCAATTATATCTCGGTGAAACTGTTATTTTAAAAAAAAAAAAAAGATGGCTGGAAAGATGAAGGATAACAGGCCACTTTGGAGGAGTCCAGTTTGAAGGGCCTGTGGGATATTCAAGGACAAGAGATTTGAATCTTAAAAGGCAAAGAGTGAAGACCAACTCTGATGGTCACTGACTGCTGTACGGGCAGGGATGTGACTGCAGGAGGGGCTCAGCTGGAGGGGAGGGGCGGGAGAGCACCACGGAATAGCACCACGACGGACGGACGCCGAGGAGCAGCAGCCAGAAAGCCTGGAGGAAAGGAACCTGGGGAAGGGTCTCTTGAGAACAGAGAGCTCCGCGCGGTCGCGAGCGCCAAGGGGTGGAGCAGACGAAGCCTGCAGGGAGGCCCTGGCTGGTTACAAGGTCCCTGGTGGAAGCAGTTGCAGGGCCTGGAAGACCAACTGAGCGGGAAGATGTGACTGGGACGATGAAGACAGTGCAGCGAAGGGAAAAGGGCAGAGGGGCGCACTCTGCTCCCACGAATCCCAACAGAGCTGCTCGGCCCTACCCTGAAGGAGCAGAGGAGCCGGAGTTAAGAGAAGTGCGATCATTTGCTTATCGGGCAGCTCTGTAAAAGCCTCACGACACCCTGAATGGTGCTGAGTTCCTGGCTGGCAAACTACGTGGGGGACCCGCTATGAGATCCAGAGGACAGGGTGGCGCTAGGGGCTATCTCAGTCAGCACTGTTCACAATGACAGTCCCCGTGCCACTGCCAGCCTCCTGCTACTCACCTTTTTGCCCTTCAGGTCTGCATTTGTTAATAACTCAGGCCGTTTCTCTATGATGTTAACTTTATCTTCCAACTGGTTAGCCTTGAAGATCTTAGAAAGAAAACAATGAAATTACTGTATTTATATCATTATTTTCATCTAGGAAAAAAACCTTTCAAAGTTACATTATCTGCTTCAAATTTTCTGGCCAGGCCAGGCGTGGTGGCTCACACCTGTAATCTTAGCACTCTGGGAGGCCGAGATGGGAGGACTGCTCGAGGTCAGGAGTTCAAGACTAGCCTGAGCAAGAGTGAGACCCCGTCTCTCCTAAAAATAGAAAGAAATTATCTGGCCAACTAAAAATATATATAGAAAAAATTAGCCGGGCATGGTGGTGCATGCCTGTAGTCCCAGCTACTCTGGAGGCTGAGGCAGGAGGATCGCTTGAGCCCAGGAGTTTGAGGTTGCTGTGAGCTAGGCTGACGCCATGGCACTCTAGCCTGGGCAACAGAGTGAGACTCTGTCTCAAAAAAAAAAAAAAAAATTTCTGGCCAAACAATTCTAGAGCACCACATTTATCTGCTTTGTGGAAATTTCCCCCCACACCACCCTGAGGTGCAGCCTACAGACCAAGGATGAGAGCACCAGCAAAACGTGGAAACAAAAGAAATTTCTCCTGCAGGCTCATAGCAGGATCTAGCCCAAGCCTGCAGTTCTGGGGGAGGCGGGTTCCCCTTTGCAGAGGAAATCAAACCAATCACTGACCGGGGGAGAAATAAATACCATCTTGGATTAGGAGCAGTGACTTCCTGGGCACTGGTGTCCCACAAATGCATCGTACATTCAGGTCCACCACTGCAGAGACTTCGGTTTTCTTAGTTTTATGGGAAGTGAAGAGAAAAGCCTGAAGTTCTTCAGCCACAAAAGAGCACAAACATTTGCGTCTATTTCAATGACAGCCCTAGAAGCCTTCTGAGCCGTTCTCCAGGCAGGAGCCAAGACAATGGAGAGCAGCTCTCGCTGGTGGCTGCCACCCAACTGCCACCCCATTCTCTCACTGCTGGCTCTGCTTCAAAGCAAGCGATCCCAGACTCAGAAAGGAAGGCCCCTCAGGTCCCCTCATTATTTCAGCAACAACAATTATCACTTACTTTTTTCATCAGTTTATGAGAAGCTGCTGAACTCTCAATTGTAAATACCTAGAGAGAACACCACACTATCAGTTCTAAGAGAATCACTTAGCAGGGAAGAAATTAAAGATTAAAATGTGGCAAGATCATTCCAAGGCAGAGGACAACACCTAAGCAACGCTACCCGTGCTCGGTCCCTACCTGAGACAGCACCTGCACTGGGCAGGGACCCCACAGAACCTGAGCCGCGGCTCCATGACAGAGCTCTGGCCCGACTCCTGCCTGCACACGCAGGTGATAAAACCCCTCAGCCCTGAGCCACGCATGCTGCATACAGAACGGTGGCACCTGCAAAGAGCTCCAACTATAGGACTGCGTACAGGGCCCGCCTTAGGAAGCTGACAGAAAGGTACAGGCCCAGTACCTGCTCTGCCCCGAGGTGATGGGCCAGCACGGGGAGCAGACTGCCATCACTGACACAGAGGCACACGCTGCCTGGCTTCAGCACCTGCAGAGGAAGAGCAGCCTCAGCACACGGCTTCTTAGGGTTTGTCAGGAGACTCCTGTAACAGCTGACAGAAATGACTCCCTGCTCCTGGCCCACTCGCCCGGACTCTGGTCATGAAATCTGATCTTCTCCCCGGCCCTCCAGCAGGGCTGGATCCTCCTGTGCCCCGGTGCGGCCATGCCTACCGCCCAAGCCCCCGCAGCAACCACCCCACCCTCACAGCCCTCGGGAATGTCTCCCCACACACCCCACTGTCAGGAGAGACCTTCAACCCAGCCGAGAAGGCCCAGAGGCAGGCCTGCCCCACATGCAGGAGGCCACCTCCCAGTCTATGACAGGCTTCTTCCCTGTCTGGTGACAGCACAGACAGCTGTGGACCTGTCACTCAAGGCTCAAGTGACTCTCCAAAGGCAGGGATTTTTTTTTATGGGCCCCAGATTCCCCTAAGACAAACTTAGGAGAGCTTGGATCTTTCTCTGCCACCCAAAATGCATGCACACATATTTCTGTACACAACTCCAAGGGGCTCAAGAGACCCCCTCTACCCCCGTCTGTGGTCCCCAGGCTGAGAGTCCCCTGCTACAGGTAGCAGGGAGCAAAGGTTTATAGGCAGGAGAATTGCATGATCAGATTTACATTTTAGAAAATTTTATAAAGGTAGCAACAGATGAAAAGAGGAGAGGGGGTGGCTGAATCCACTGGGATCACCCACACCAACTACTGGTGCCAACGAAGGCAAAGGCAGGACAAATGCAGGGACTGGGGGAGGCTCCCAGCCAGAGGCTGTCACAGGACGGCAGAGAACAAGCCCTTCAGGAAGTCCAGTACCAAGCTCTCGGGCTTGCTGCTCAAGTGCCCACCCCACGAGGAGCTAGCTGAAGCCACTCACAGACAAGAGAACACACACAAAAAAGACTGGCAAATCATAAACAGAGTGCTTATGGAAGAAACAAACTGGAACAAACTCCTTCTTGCCCACAGCCACCCAAGGGGCTGGACACTTACAGTCCTCAGGGCCTGGGCGTATTGATCAGTTCGGTTCTGATCATTGATCTCTCCAAACCGAGGCCGGGTCCAGAGCAGGTGAGCCTGGCAGTCGCACACGGGGCGCATCTGGTGGACTCTCATGTTCTTTTCAGGGCTAGGCCAGGAGATGAACAGACACAGGTGACGAGCACATCCTTGGGTCTCCAGCAGGCATGAGTCTGGACACTGGTTCTTGAGTAAGCTTTAGAGGTTGGAGGGACCTCCAATTCGACACTTTTCATGTGTGTCTACTCTAAACGGAGTCCAGAAACACATGACGACCTCTTTGTACACACGGACGGGCACTGACACACCCAGTCACAAACCTTTGCTCTTATTTTATTCTTTTCAGATGCAAGTTGGCCCACTCATACCTCTATGGGGAATTTACATAAATGCGGTCTCAAAGGCCCTCCATTCCCACGAGGCTCAGGCATACCTGGTCCTCTGCAGGCTGTACCATACACAGTAGTCGTCGTGGTGGGCTACCAGGCAGAGAGCTGAGCCCTGCAAAACAGGCTCCTCTTGTGGCAGGAAGTACACACACTGCATCCAGTGGTCCCGCCACTGAAATGGGGAAGAGAGAGAGTCAGCTGTCACCAAGCTGCAACAAGAGCAATGCTTCTAATCCAGGAGCCAAACATCAGTTTTTAGGAAGACCACAATGTACATTACAGCTGGCTACTGTGGACAAAGAGATTAAAAAAAAAAAAAATCTCAAGACAGGCCAGCAGCCCAAGAGCCTGCCGGAACCCTGCTGGTTTTAGGAAGACACAATGTGGCCAAGCGCAGTGGCCTTTCAGAGTGGCTAAGAGGAGCAGACAAATGCAGGCTCCAGCCCCTACCCGACCAGAGCAGCAACAACGTTCTCTCTTCGGCTTGCTGGGGTGTGCCTGATGTCTCATTTGAAGGGAAAAAACAAAGAGTTTAAAGCTCGTGATCTGAAGGGGACCCCATTATGTATAGCCCCATGGCACACATTCCAAAAGCTTTCAGGACTAGACTTTTGCCTTAAAAGTGATTTCAAAACACAAAAAGGTCAAATGTAATGGATTAAACTTAACTGGATCCTAGATGGAGGAAAACAAAAGCTACTAAAGACATTTGGAGAAAGTTAATGAAATTTTATTTTGGACCATATGTTAGGTGATATTATGGAATCACCGTTAATTTCTTAGGTATGATGATAGTGTCTTGCTTACACTGGAGACTGTTTTCATTCTTAGGAGATACATGTTGAGGTATTTAAGAGTAAAGTTCCATATGTCTGCAACTTATTTTCTTTTTCTTTTTTTTGTAGAGACAGGTTCTCACTATGTTGTCCAGGCTGGTCTTGAACTCCTGGCCTCAGGTGATCCTCTCGCTTCGGCCTTCCAAAGTGCTGGAATCATAGGCATGAGCCACTGCACCTGGCCTGCAAGTTACTTTCAAATGATTTAGCAAAAAACTGTGTGTTTCTGTGTGTGTGTGTGTGTGTGTGTGTGTGTGTGTGTGTGGAAGAAGTGAGGGGAGGGAAGCAGAGAGAGAGCAAATGTGGCAAATGTTAACAATTGACAAATTTAAGTAAAAGAACTACTGGTGTTCATTTTAACTTATTCTGTAGATTTACATTTTTTCAAAATAAAAAGTTAGGAAAATAGTACAGAAAGGTTTTGTTTGGTTTATTCTTTTGAATTAAATGAAGTTTTTAAAGAACTAGAACACTCTAAATTGTGAGACTGGTTTACAAAGATTCAGAGTAAACTTTTAATAAGCTATGCTGATCCCTACTACAAACCCCACGTATAGGATTCTATCCTAAGAAAAACCATGCAGAACAAAAAAGGAAAAAGGCTATATTCACATAAATATGCAAATCACAGAATTATTTATACTAGCAAAAACTGGAATCAACCCAAATGTCCGGCAGCTCAGACATGGATGTATACATCCTCCTGCGGAGTACTCTCAGACATTTAAATGATGACTATGAAGGCTACGGAACAGCACGAAAAACACAGAGAAAAGCATTGACAAAACCCACACGTTTGGAAAGAGACCAAAGAAAGGCAGTTATTTTGGGTGGCAGGACCACAGTGATTTTTAATTTATTTTTGTTTTATATAATGAAGCTTATCACTCTCACAATTTTTAAGCCTCTTTTTTAAAAAGACAGAACTGTCCTAAAAGGTAGATGCCTGGCTCAACTCACGAGACGACCACCTACACATTCTCTGTCATCTTCAGGAACTAAAGAAAGAAATCTTGACCTCAGTGAGATACCAAGAGTGCGGCTTAGCATGTAAAAATGTCCCACCTACCTGGTCTTGAATTTAACAAAAAGGGGGGTAATAACATTTCCATGTACCTAAGATGCCTATTTGAACATAACAGCTAGAAAATGAAAACCCAACCAGATATGCTCTGAAAAAAATAAGTAGAAATAGGGAAGATAAAACAGGTTCTCTTAAACCTGTTATTCGTGCCCACACTATGCAAATTTAGCCTTCATGGACCTCACCATGCTCCCATGGTGCTCCCCTGTCATCAGTCCTCCCCACACTCCCCACCACAGGAGCCTCCTGGGGCCTAGTGCTAAAGAGCTGGTGACAACCCACTGTGCCAAAGCGAGACAGGCTAAATATATTTAGGATCAAAGGGGTTTCATGAATTCATGAGAAAGATTCATTAGCAGTTTTCAAATTCCTAACAGTCCAAAAGTCATCACTGGTAGAGAAAGGACACAAGACCCACTCCACTGCTTCCTGGACACAGGCCCTGCTCCAACGCCTAGAGCCTACCGGGTCTCAGTTTGGGTACTGCGGTGGTTACCCATATGTCTCACGTGAGGATTCAAGGAGAATATATACACACAGTAGCTCTGAACATATGCAAAGTATTAATATTTTAATTATATTCTTATGCTAAATTTGCAATCATCACACTCCTGGAGAGGAAGAATGCAATCCAGTGCCAATCTCAACTCTGTGGGTGAATTCTGAGTGACTCACACACACACACACACAGAGGCCTTGCAGGACTCCAAGGCGGCAGAGGGAAGCTGGCACACACTGGCTGCACGTCTGCCTGACCACCTGGGGCCAGGCAACTGGAAGGTGGAGAAGAGACCGAGTAGCTCCCGACCTGAGTGGTAACTCAGGGAGGGGCTGAGGTAGCTGCTAAGGCCTTCCATAAAGTCAATGCTATGTACACCTAGAACCAACAGGTAAGCAACAAAAACAAAAGCCAGTGGTTAATGCCAGGCAGGCTGGAGACAGAACACACAAAGGAAGGTGCCTAGGATGCTCTCGGGTAGAGAAAGGAGGTTTTATTTCTCAGCCCTGAAACACCTTTCCTGCTTTTTGTTTTCCTTTGAGTGTGTGTACTGGGGGAAAGGAGGCTACATAACACGCACATGAGAGAAAATTTGAAAGATACAAGGACATATAGCGAAAAAGAAGTTTCCTTTCAGTCAGGCAGGGTGGCGCATGCCTGTAATCCTAGCACTCTGGAAGGCTGAGGCGGGAGGATCACTTGAGGTCAGGAGTTTGAGACCAGCCTGAGCAAGAGCGACATCCGATCTCTACCAAAAACAGAAAAAGTTAGCCAGGCTTGGTGGCGCAGGCCTGTAGTCCCAGCTACTCAGGAGGCTGAGGCAGGAGGATCACTTGAGCTCAGGAGTTTGAGATTTCAGTGAGCTATGATCATGCCATTGCACTCTACTTGGAGCAAGAGAGTGAGACTCTGTCTCCAAAATGTTTCCTTTCTACCCCTAACTTCCACTCCTCGTCCCAGAAGCAACCATTTTTACCAATTTCTGGGAATTCTTCCAAAGATATTCTTATACACATACCACACATAACTATACACTCATGAACACATACTTTTTTTTTTTTTTTTTTTTAGCTGGCCAGCGACTACTCTCTGCACCCCCAAAGGCGGCACAGAGTGCAGCCCACATACATTCTTATTTCTACTACCAGTGTTGGCATGCCACATATAGTTCTACACCTTTATTTTTGATTCACTTAATAATACATCCTAGAGATTGTTCCACATCAGTGCATAGAGAGCCACCCCCACTGAAAGGATAATGGACTTAGGTCCTACTAGTAGCCTCTAGGTTGTCCTTTTTCTGCTTAACCAGGGCTGCACACACATTCATTCTGTACATATGCCAATCTATCCAGAGCCCAATGTCTCGAAGTGGCATCACTTTCGAACCTGATAGAATGGGCCATGCTGCACTCCATCAATGTTCTGACGATTTGCTTTCCTGCTCTTTTCTCCAAGCTTTACCAACACAAAGTGCTATCATCAAACTTTTAAACTTTATTCACTAATAGGTGAAAATGATATCTCATTGTAGTTTAAAGTTGCATCTCTCTCTCTCTCTCTCACCCCCCAACAAGGAATCACTGTGTTGCCCAGGCTGAAGTGCAGTGGCCGTTCACAGGCACAATCAGTGCACAGCAGCCTCAAACTCCTGGGCTCAAACGATCCTCCTGCCTCAGCCTCCCGAATAGCTGGGACTAGAGATGCGCACCACCATGCCTGGCCAGAGCTGCATTTCTCTTATTATGAGTACTATCCCATGTACTCTGCATCTCCTTTTCTGTAGCTTCTTGTCTCTGCCCACTTTCTACTGAGCTGGAAAAAGCAGATGTTGAGGCTAAAGTGGGGCTGTAGTTCTCTATTCCAAGCTGATATGAGCACCCTGGGATTGGGGGGTGGAGGGGAGAGTGAGATCTAAGAACAGCTCTGCCAGCACAAGGGACAGAGGGGCACTAACTCACCAGAGCTTCTCTGTTGCTCACCGTGTCCACAGGTACTGACCATGAACTCACCTTGAGAGGGCTATCTTACTACAGCTAGCCTTTGCTTGCTTTTTAAAAACTCTTCTTGGCCTTTGATTCTGACATAGTACCTTCTGTCTCTAAATTCTTGACTCTAAAGTTCAACTGCTACTTTCCTACAACCATGGACAAGTTTCCTGATTCACATGAAAACGTGCTCAGCTCCTGCCTCTTACCTGGAGCCCATCTGGGTCTGAGTGTGCCCAGAAAGGGGCCATGGTGCACTTGATCTTCCCCTCAGGGTCCATTTCAATGTCCCACCAGGAGAGAACCACCTGAGCTCGGCCAGATGCCAGAGGTTCAAACTGCCTGCTATGGCAGGCTGCTGAGCTACTGACTTGCTTGCTGAAGTCCACACTGTGGAAGAATATTCAGGAACTTAAGCATATTTTAACCTCACACACTCCATTTTTAAGCTTTTACAGTGATCTCAACAGCAACGATACTTGGTTGCAAGGGACTCTTGCCTTCAGAGGCAGGTGACATCAGCTAGGTTTCTTTCCCATTCAAAAAGAACCTCCAAAGATCCAAAATCCATCAAATGTCTCAAAGTGCCATCACCAGGGATGGCTCCTTGGTACCTGAACATAGGCAGCACATCGCTGAGGACTGTGAAGTCAGCTGGTGACACCTGGTTCAGCTGAATGTCATAGACAGAGGGTGCGCCAGGGCACCTTTCCATTTCCAAGGGAGGGACGATGACCTGCTCTCCAAGACTGGTCTGAACATGGACGGGAAAGAGCTTGTTCCACGACCACATCCTTCTGGACTCTACCACCTGTGCATAGACGGTTGCTCTGTGAGGCACTGCCTCGCAATTTTCCTATGTTTATATTAAAAAACAAAAGAACAACAACAAAAAAATCAGGCACTCTTTAGACCCAGAGTAATTCCTACTGATCAAAAGAGGCTTATGCCTTAATATTAGGCAAGTTTGGTAACACCTAACACCTTATTACTATTAGGACAGTGAATTGTTTTCTGTCCTCAGCCCTCAGGAAAGAAAAAAAAAAAAGGAACTAGATTTCAAAAAGAATACACATGATGCCTAAAATGATTTGTCAGATAAGTTCCTAGCTACCTGGTACTCTTAAATACTTCCAAAATAAACCTTAACTGTCATCACACTGATGAACTCCCACACTGACATCAAAATAGAGCACAAGTCTGACTGCTAAGCAGTCATCTCCCTTTCAGTGTCGCTCTGGCCTGGCACCAGAACCAGAACCTCCTCATTGCAAAGCCCAATGGACAACCATCCACCCTCAACTGACCTGACCCACTGGCATCACCCGGCACTGCTGAGCACTCATCTCACACAGCTGTGGTCTAGCTCCTTGTCTAGATTTCCTTCTACTTCATTCATTCATTCCACATCCTCTTACACACCAGGCACTAGGGACCCAGTGGTGAAGAGGACACTTGCAGCTGCTACCTGCATGGAAATTACAAGCACAGAGTGTCTCTACCTTGGCGCTGCTGGCCTCTTGGGTCAAATGATCCTTTGTTGTGGAGACTACGCGGGCATGGCAGGATGTTTAGCAGCATCCCTGCCTACTCATTTCCTTCCCACTCAAAAAGAACCTCCAAAGGCCAGATTCCGTCACGTATCACACAACCACTGCATCTCCAGACTTTGCTCTGGTGGAGGAGCACCAGGGCAGCCAGACTCTCACTCCCCATCTCCTCCCAAGGCTGTGCTTCCTCTGCCCACCTCACAGGGGGGCTCCCCAGAAAGCTGGTCTGGACCTTCTTTGTCCCCCACTCTCTTCCCATGGTGACCTCAGCCACTTTCTCTTCATCTACCAAATCCATGGGTCTAAAGGCCTCTTGGTCCTCTCTACTTGGCTGAGCCTCAGACAGCTCAAACTCTGTATGTCTAAACCGGACAGCTCACCTTCCCAGTGCTGCTCCTTCTGCTGCGCTCCCTGTTGGCAGGGAGCACCACCGTCCAACCCAGATGCTCAAGCCCCAAACCCTGGCCTCACCCTCGATGCCTCCACACCTAAGTAACCGCCAAGTCTTGTGACCACCTCTCAGGCCCACGTCTATGGCTGTGGCTGAGGCCCACCTCATCTCGGCACCTGCATGACTCCTACAGCCTTTTAACTCACCTGCGGCCTCTGGTCTTGCTCCCAATGGCTCCCTCCAAGACTGCCTGCCTAAATCTGCCCTTAACCCCCGGCTTCAAACCCTCCCACAATAACACCCTGCCTTCTGGATGACATCCACCCTCTGGGCATGGCCTCCCAGGCCCTTCTCAACCTAGCCCCCCGCCCAGCTCCCTGGCCTCATCTCTACACTCACCTCTCATGCCTCCCACACTATACAAAATCCACTGCACCAATTCATCATCGCACCTTGTGCATGCTACTCTCTTCTGCCAGCAACACCAGCCTCTGACCACTTTTCTTCAACACCAGCTCAGCTCAAGTATCATCTTCCTTGACTCCCTGCCGCAGCATGGGCAGGACCTCACCTGCACCAAGCACCATCAGAGTGTATCTCAAGCTGCACTGTGATGACCTATTCACCTAGCTGCCTCCCCTGAGGCTCCCTTCACAGTCTTGGTACACAAAAAGGGGCCTGGCAAAATAAAGGTGTTCAATAAATGTGTCTGTTAAGATCAACTGCTGGGTCACTTCAACAACCACAGGGACAATGTGTCTGACACCTGAGCATCCTGCTTCCATGACTTTCAATAACGCAGGAAGAGGGAAGTCTTCATGCACCAGCTGTAACTTCTTCAGACTCACAGACAGGGTAGGCAGCCCAGGCCAGTGATCAGAGCAGACAATGGACACCAGGTGCCCCATAAAGGTAAACTGAGGACGGCTGCCTATGCACCTTTTAAATAAGATTAAAGACAGACAAACTGGGCACCATGAACATAATTCTAAATAGCCTTGTTTTCTGTTGTGGGATTCCTCTAGTGGGTGGTTTTAACGTGGAGAAATAGAAATTCTTACTACTGATACTGATAACTAGAAAGGGTTGATTGTGCATTATCGAGTCAATGAGACATCTTCCACAGTGTGAGGTTCTGGACAGTCCCCACCACAAGTTGGCCATGTGAGCAATGTGGACTCTGGCCCTGAAAGGAAGGCCCCCTCCTTTGCTCCAGGGGCACCCAGGACTGCCACGTAGGGTCTGGCTGGGACAGCTACAGGCTCACATGGACCATGCCTGCCACGTGGACACCAACAACAGAAGAAGCAGATGCTCTCCCCTCCCCAGCTGGGGTTTACCCTCAGCCTCCACCTCCAGTTTATGTCCATAAAAAGGACTCAAAAATTGTCACCGTTCCCTCACCTGGCATGTCCTGGCAGTCAAGGCCTTCCACTCTCACTCTATTCTCCACCATCAGCCCACAAGGCCTCCAGGCTGGTGTCCTCACTGACCTACCAAACAGGCCCTCTACCTGGAACACTTCTCTCACCTCAGTGTCTTTCCAAATTCCACCATCTCCACACATGCCTCAGTCCTGACCTCTTCTGCCAGGCCCATCCGCTAGCCACTCAGCCATTCAGCCCTCGCCATCACTACTACTGTGGGTTTTAGAAGCAAGAAGGTGTCTTAAACTCTTCCCTGGATGCTAGTACACCTTACACACAGTAGATACTCAAAGAATATTTGCTGAATTTAAAGATTCAGAATCGAAAGAATTTCCTTCCAACTCTAATCTATCAAGACTTAGCATTCAAAGGACACAAAAGTCACAACTGAGGAGAACCAGAGCCTCCCAGGACTTGAGGGGTGCTCCAGGGTGCACGGAGAGGTACTGAGGGCTCGGGCTGTGTTGAGCATGGTGTGTCAATGAGTGCTGTGTGAGCCAGCTGAAACCACAGCAACAAGCCCACGGGCGGCCCTGGCCCATTACCTGCACGAGATGTCTGTGTGCGTGCTCATAGGAGGGCAGCGCCCCTTCCCCAATCAGTTCAGTGTCAAAGAGCTCTGTGACCAGGATGTTGGCACGGCACAGCATGTCACCATCTAAAAAACACAAGGAAACAGAGTCAGAAGCAGGCAACACACTAGGAAAAGTATGTTCAGCAAATACATGAAAACTAAGAAGTTAACAGGTCATTACATTGAAAGTACATACATATGCTCAAGTACTCAGAAGTGTCGTGATGTCTGCAACTGACTTTCCAATGGTTCAGAAAAAAAATCCATACATGTGCATGTATGGCAAAATGCTACATTGGTAATCTGGGTTAAGGGAATATGCGTGTTCACTCTACCAGTCTTTCAACTTTTCTGTATGTTTAACATTGGGGTGGGAGGGACTTGGAAAAAATGGTAACAAAACTGTAAAAACCCAAAAAGAAACCACATAAAAATACAAACAGATAATTCAGAACAGAAAAGAAATCAAATATATGGAAATTTTTTCATTCTTATTAGCAACTGAAAAGATATATATTAATATTAACAATTAAACTCTTAACCATTAAATTAGCAAAAATTATCTGAAAAGCAAAAACTGAATGCTGATACTTCAAGTATGTGAAGGCTGCACAGAGAGGGAGAGAAAACCAAAGCGAGAGAGAGGCTGCCTAATGCGCTTCCAGTTACCTGCGGTAGGTCCAGCCGTCAGTCTGGCTATTCCTACCAGAACCGAGACCCAGGATTCAGAATCCCCAGATTTCTCACAGTATATCCCCTTAAGTAAGTTGGTGTCTTGCCACCAAACAACCTCCCAAAGAACACTTGTTTTAGGATAGTAGGATTCTGGAGAGTTCTTTTGTTAACTCTTGTTTTCTAAACCTCTATAATGTAATGCTACTTCTACGATTATAATTTTTAATGAGCCAAGAGACAAAATAGACTTTGGAAAGGGCTATTCATCAAGGAGAATCAACTGTAAACACTCTAAATGGCTCATGAATTATAATTTGACAAAGCCCACTCCTCTTCCCTACAAAAGACAAGTCTCACAAATGATGCAAGAAAAGAGAAACCCTAAAGGGGTTCAACGAAGGCTGTAACAGAGAGAGCTCAAACCTTGAGTACTAGAGACCTGGGCTTGAATCTCACTTTCTAGCCCCGAACCCTCAATTCTGACCATCAGACGTCACATCAGTGAAACAGGGGTAATGAGCTCTGTGTCACGTGGTGGAGGTTAGGCTAACAAAGGTAAAAATGTACCCTTCCTATGACGTACACTTGTGCTCAATGGCAGTATGAAGTACAAAGGAAGTTAGAAAGAAATTTTTACCTCCTGGCACAGAGACCACCTTCCCGAGTGCCCTGCCCACCCTCTCTGACATCAAGCCAAACTCCATCTGGAATGCACCGTCCAAGACCGACCCCACCCCACCCCCACAAACCTGTTTCTGCCTCAGTGAACGGCACCACCAGTCACACCGTCTAGAAACCTGGGCATCATTTACCAGCTCCAGGAGAGCAGGGCTCCTGACTGCCTGCTCACCACTGTACCCCAGCACCTGGAACAATACTTAGCACCCAGTTATAGTCAACGAACACTAGCTGAAGTCTTGACTTCTCCCTCTCTGTCATCCTACAGCTAATCAATCACCAAGCCCTGCCAATTCTACCTCCTGAGTAATTTTAAGCCAATTATGTAATTTAAAATGATTTATTGTCCAAATTTGGCTCAAGATAAAAATAAAGCTTTATGATCCAGTGAGTTTTAACAAATACTTCCTGAGAGCCTTGTGTTTAGCACATGAATGCTAGTGCACACAGGTGCCGGGGGAGCTGAAGAGGGCAGGTCCCCCAGGTGCTTCTTAAGTCTTTGCCAAATGAATGAAATGGTTGGATGAACAAATGCTGCTCCTGGAGTCGGCTGCTACACACGCCTCGGTGTGCACTGTAATCCATCTCTGGGGAACAGGCAACAAATTTAGATGCCATTTTTTTTAAAAGGCTGGGAATAGAACCTTGGAGAACACACATTTGGGAGCAGAAAGCAAGCAACACAGAACAAAGATTAGAAGATGTCACTGAGGCCTGGGGAGGGAGTTTCAGGCAGGACTGAATGGCAGAAGTACCAAAGCTGCAATGGTTTGAGAGGAAAAGCAGAGGGAAGACCACCCAACTTGGCAATGAGGAAGCCACATGCTAAGTTGCAGGACTGGAAACAAAGTCCCATTTGCAAGTGATTATAGCCCAAGCAAGGTTGACAATCTACTCACTAAACAAAGATAACTGAATTCCTTTATGTGCCAGGCCCTGGGCAAATAATAGAATGGAATAATTAATAAGATCCACACAGTCCATGACCTGATGATGCTGCAGCTGTGTGAGGATAAAGACATTCAATACATGATTACATAAATAATTATTGCAGTGACAAGTGCTACAGAGGAAAAGTATTAAGGAAGTATGAGGGGGCTGGCCTAACCCCGGGTGTGTGTGAACAACCCACCCTAGAGGAGGGCACAGGGCACAGAGTCACAGAGAGAGGGCTGCAGGGCACAGCTACCCTGCAGGTCAGTCTCGATGCTGTCAAAACGTGTATTAGGTCATTAAATATGAAATGTCCAATTTCAAATCAAAAGTGTATTTACTGTATCTCAAACAAGAAGCAATATAATTAATCAAAGAATGTGCCTAAACTATCGACACAGTTTTGCCATTTTAATAGTATTTTGCTTATGACAGCAGTGAAGAAGCCTGGAGAACCAGTGGCGATGAAATCACAAAACGTGTCTTCCACAGCTTGTTGGGAATTGAATATTTTTCCTTGCAAGAAGTGGTCCAAAGCCTGGAAGAAGTGGTAGTCAGTTGGTGCAAGGTCTGGTGAATACAGTGGATGACAGAGAGTTTCCAAGTCCAGCCTCTGTAGTTTGAGCAGTGTTGGTTTTTTTTTTTTTTTTTTGCAACATGTGGTCTTGCAAGAGGATTGGCCCGTCTCTATTGACCAATCTTTGCTGCTTAATCACAAGCATCCTCATCATTTCATCCAATTGGTTGCAGTAGACATCCACTGTAACCAAATGACCAGGTTTCATGAAGCTGTAGTGGATAATACCAGTGCTGGACCACCAGACACCATGAGCTTTTTTTGATGAATATTTGGTTTTAGACTGTGTTTTGGTACTTCATCTTTATCTAACCACTGTGCTGAATGCTTATGATTGTCAAAAAGAATCCATTTTCATCACACATAACAATGCTGTGTAGAAATGGTTCCCCTTTATGTCATGACAGCAAAGAAAGGCAAGCTTCAAGAAGATTTTTCTTCTGATGCTCGTTTAACTCACGTGGTACCCATCTGTCCAGCTTCTTCATCTTGCCCATTTGTTTCTAATGGTCCAATATTATTGGAACAGGAATGTCAAACCTTGCTGCTAATTCACATGTAGGTTGAGATGGATTCGTTTCCACTACAGCTTTCAGCTCATCATTATCCACCTTGGCCTCAGGTCACCCATATAGCTCATCTTCAAGATTAAAATCATCAGAATAGAACTTCTCAAACCATCAGTGTACTGTGCATTCATTAGCCACATTCTTCCCAAACACTTTGTTGATATTTCAAGCTGTCTGTGCTGCACTGGTTCCATGACGGAACTCATTATTCAAAAATAACATGAATTTTTGATTTATCCATGCTTTCACAAAAATTGCTCTAAAAAAAATTTTGAAAGCTAATCACAAGCTAAAACTTGTGTTTGAAAAAATGAGGATGTACCTTCACAATAAAAAAAAAAACAAACAAGAAGTGTCAAAGTGAAATATCAGAGATATCAACTGTCAAACCACTTAAGGAAATTGGACATTCCATACTTAATAACCTAATAAATCTTCAGAAATAAATAATGATCTCCACTTGTGCCTATAATGGAGTAAGTGGGTCAGACTTATCCTCCCACGGTCATCAACTAGAAAACTGGGCAAAAAACATGAAACAAGTTTTTCAGATGTGGAACAAGAAGCAACACAGTTTGTTCCCAAGAAGGGCAATAAACCAAGTGAACCCAACCACTGCTCTGGCTGTCGGCCAGGAGGCACTTTCCAGGCTGCGGTACAGGGGCAGGAAGTCAAGCAGAGAATGGCAGTCTTGCTGAGTTAAGTAGACAGAAACTAGAGTTCAGGAAAGTGGAGGTGGCTGGAACTTTCCAAGCAGAGAACCAGAGAGGAAGCTACACAGAAAAAAACCTTCAGAACTCTGCACAGAGTTCCCTATGAGCCTGTTTTTTGTTTTGTTTTCTTTTTGAGTCAGGGTCTCACTCTGTTGCCCCAGTTAGAGTACAGTGGGGCCAGCATAGCTCACTGCAACCTCAAACTCCTGGGCTCAACGATCCTCTCACCTCAGCCTCCCGAATAGTTGGAACTACAGGCACATGTCACCACACCTGACTAATGTTTCTTTTTTTTGTAGAGACAGAGTCTTGTTATGCTGCTCAGGCTGGTCTCAAACTCCTGGCCTCAAGTGACCCTCCCCCCTCAGCCTCCCAAAGTGCTAGGATCAGAGGTGTGAGCCACCACACCTGGTGCCTGTTGTTGAACGTAATCCCATATACACAGGGTAAGACTCTGTAAGGTTGGGCAAAGGATGACTGTGAGTTATAACCTGAACAATTTCCAGAGCTCTCAGAGGACTGAGAAACATTCAGGTTCTAATCAGCCAGACCAGAGAATCCTTACTGAGCACCTAGAGCACTCAGCAGAGACCCCAGAGAAGTCACACTGAAATAGTCTGGCTAAATAAACTTAGAGCGGTGGTTCTCAATAGGCAGCAATTTTGCACCCCAACTCCACCCAGGGACATCTGGCAGTGTCTGGAGACATTTTTGGTTGGCACAAATGGTGAAAGGGAGAGGAATGCCACTGGTATCTACTGGGTAGAGGCCAGGGATGCTGTTAAACTTCCTACAATGCACAGGACAGCTTCCTAAAACAAAGAATTACAAAATGTCAAACAGAGTGCCAAATAGTGCCAATAGTGCTACTGGTGAGAAAGCTGACCAAAAGCTACCCTAACCCTGCTCCAACGAAGCTTCAACAAGCCTTGAAAGGATCAAAGTGAACTGCAAGTAACCCAACTGCAAGCCAGACAAAGTTTTTAAAGAAAACAAAATCCAGCATTCAACAATGGAAAATTCCCAATATCTACAGCATCCAAATAAAAATTATTAGATATGTAAAGAAGGAAAATGTGATCTAGAATCAGGATAAAAATTAGTCAACAGAACAAACCCAAAAAAGACAGAGATGGTGGAAATAGAAGACCAGGATGATAAAACAGCTAAAATAAATGTTAAATATGCTGATATTTAAGGAAAATATGAACATAATGAGAAAAACAGAAGTTATAAAAAAATCAAATGAAATCAAATGGAACTTTTAGAGATAAAAAATACAGTATCAGAAATAAAAAGTTCACTAGGTGTACTTAATAGCAGGTTAGACACTGCAAAAGAAATATCAGTGAAGCCGGGCACAGTGGTGCATGCTTGTGTTCCCAGCTACTCAAATGGCCAAAGCAGAAAGATCACTTGAGCCCAGGAGTTCGAGTCCAGCCTGGGCAACACAGTGAGACCCTATCTTTAAAAAAATAAAATAAAAAATAAATATAAATAAAATACTGCATTTTTAAAAACTGTGGTGATAGCCATAACCTTACCACAGAAACTTCTTTTGCAAATCTTCCAACTGTGCACTCCAAGTATTGGTGATGTGAAATTTTAGAAGTA
The DNA here is from genome assembly GCF_041146395.1 of Eulemur rufifrons. NCBI lineage: Eukaryota > Metazoa > Chordata > Mammalia > Primates > Lemuridae > Eulemur > Eulemur rufifrons. The sequence continues at coordinate 11,876,074 of NC_091005.1, read as the reverse complement.
CGACTCAAACTCCTAGACTATAAAAGATATTCTGGGCCGGGTGTAGTGGCTCATGCCTGTAATCCTAGCACTCTGGGAGGCCGAGGCAGGTGGATCGTTTGAACTCAGGAGCTCAAGACCAGCCTGAGCAAAAGTGAGACCCCATCTCTACTAAAAAAAAAAAAAAAAAATAGAAAGCAATTAGCTGGACAACTAATATAGAAAAAATTAGCCGCATGGTGGCACATGCCTGTAGTCCCAGCTACTTGCAAGGCTGAGGCAGGAGGATCACTTGAGCCCACGAGTTTGAGGTTGCTCTGAGCTAAGCTGACACCATGGCACTCTAGCTTGGGCAACAGAGTGAGACTCTGTCTAAAAAAAAAAGATATTCTGGAAACCTTGAGAGACGGTGCTGTACAGGAAGTCATTCATGTTGTATGCTGAGGCAGGATGTCAGCATACAACCACTTTCTGCTATCTTAGATTCACTTCTGTCTGATGAAACTCAGAGCTGGGTCATGCAAGAATTCCAACCTGCTTAAAGCAAAAGGAGGTTTCATTTGTGTCACTGCTGTTGTACTTGATTAGCTCTGGTTTACTCAGTACTGATAATTTTAACCAGTAGAGAAATAAACATCAAGAGAAGCAAAGTGTTTCCTGTCAGAGCTACCACACACAGAGGGCCCATTTCTCTGCAAGGACCTGGATCTATTCCAGGTAACTGGAATAAACCTTTTCCTCTCTCACGCAAGAGCTAATAAAGCTTTAGACACAGGATGTGTAGCTCTCACCTGGCCCCACGGTCACCTCAGTGGAATGTTTGTTGATAACCTTAATCTTATCACTGAAGCCATTTTTCTCTACAATCTTCACAGCAGCATCAGCCATAGGCTTGAAAACCTAGAAATTAGAGCCAAATCCCAAAGAAAAATGAGCAATAAATTAAATAATATCCTAACACCCAAGGTTAACAAGATATTCTTTGATTCTGGTCCTAAGATTTGTAACTTAAATACTTTATTCTCCAAATGTGTGCCATGAAAATGAAGGTAAGGTTAGGTTTAGCCTGTGGTCAGGAGTTCCTGCTGCAGGCCAGGCACGGTGGGGATTCAGGGGAGCCGGGGGAAGCTGCACTACCCAGTAACGGCAGTAGGTGTCAGTGCCACACTAACAGGACGCCAAAGACCCAGGAAGGCGACTTCCTTGCAAAACACGCTTGGGACCCGTGCTGTGCTCTCTAGAGGAAAGTGAGACTGTTATTGTGAGCAGGTCACCCTCCTGGCTCAAAACTGTCTCAAATCCCCACTGCGGGCAGAACACACCCTTTTCTTATGGTACAGGAGTCCCCACAGGGGACTTACCCATGGGGGATACATTCCAAGACCCCCAGTGGATGCCTGAAACCTCAGATAGTACCAAACCCCTTATATACTAAGTTTTTTCCAATAAATACTTATGATAAATTTTAATTTACAAATTAGGCATAATAAGAGATTAACAATAACTAAAAATAGAACAATTATAACAATATTCAGAATGGCACACAATTTAAAACCAATGATTTCTGGAATTTTTCAATTAATATTTTCAGATGGAGGGTAACCAAAATCACGGAAAGTGAAACCACAGATGAGGGGGACTCCTGTATCTGAGGCCCTCCACAACACAGACCACCTTCCCTTCCCAGCCTTACCTGCCCTGAACCCACGACCAACGCTCCAGCCACGCTGATCCTTACTGTTCACTAGGCAAGCCTGAGCCGTCCATGTCCTACCTAGCCCCGCCTGCCAAATCAAACCCAACTTCCCAGGCCAGCACAAACTCCCCCTCTCCAGAAGTCTTCCACGAACATAAGCCCCTCCAACTCTTAGTTTCCAACTTACCCAGTTGGGATTCCACAGCTCCAACCACTTTAGCATATAAAACAGACAGACTCATATGTGGCCCCGCACAGAGAGTGAAAATGTAACAAAATAACCTAATCATGATGACAACATTTTCAGTTTTTCTAAATCCTTTTCTGTATTTTCCACATTTTCTACCAAAAACACTTTTTTAAAACTATTGCTGGCCGGGCGCGGTGGCTCACGCCTGTAATCCTAGCACTCTGGGAGGCCGAGGTGGGCGGATCGTTTGAGCTCAGGAGTTCGAGACCAGCCTGAGCAAGAGCGAGACCCCATCTCTACTAAAAATAGAAAGAAATTATATGGACAGCTAAAAATATATATAGAAAAAATTAGCCGGGCATGGTGGTGCATGCCTGTAGTCCCAGCTACTCGGGAGGCTGAGACAGGAGGATCCCTTGAGCCCAGGAGTTTGAGGTTGCTGTGAGCTAGGCTGACGCCACGGCACTCACTCTAGCCTGGGCAACAGAGTGAGACTCTGTCTCAAAAAAAAAAATAAAATAAAATAAAACTATTGCTAATAGTTAAAAATGTATTTATAAAGAATACATATATGCTTGGTTAGAAAATAAATATTCATAATCTATTTCAAATTATTTCTAGGATTTGGCTTGATGATCTTAGATGTGGTCTGAGGGCCTCAAAGTCTAGTTCTCACCAATCACTTTGCCTCCAATCCTGAAAGTATCACAAGCTCAGGGCCACCTCTCACTCTTGCTGTCTTGTACTGTCCCTCATCTCTTCCCAAACCTGCAGGTTCTGACCACGTATAGCCTCCTCCTCCTCAGCCCACCAAGAAGCTCAAGGTCTCACCCAAAACACTACCAGAAATGGCCACTGAGGTTTACTTCCAAGCATCCATTCTGCGGTCCTCTCCTTCCCTTCAAATCAGGTGCAGGGTGTAGTGTGGGAAGGTGACGTTCTTTCAAGTGCTTCACCTGTCTGGTCTAAGGGTAACCGAATCCGTCTTGCCAGGTTGAGGTGAGGAATGAGATTTAACCCTAATTCTGGCCAATGATACCTAAGGAGAGGTTTGCTAGAAGTTCTTAGGAAAGTTCTTGCTCTTAAAAAAAGAGAAAGGGGCCGGGCGCAGTGGCTCACACCTGTAATCCTGGCACTGTGGGAGGCCAAGGCAGGATGATCCCTTGAGGTCAGGAGTTCGAGACCACCCTGAACAAGAGTGAGACCCTGTCTCTACTAAAAATAGAAAAAATTAGCCGGGTGTGGTGGTGCATGCCTATAGTCCCAGCTACTCTGGAGGCTGAGGCAGGAGGATTGCTTGAGCCCAGGAGTTTGAGGTTGCTGTGAGCTAGGCTTACGCCACAGCACTCTATCCCAGGCAAAAGAGCAAGGCAAAAAAGAGAAAGGGAGGCCAGGCACAGTGGCTCATGCCTATAATCCTAGCACTTTGGTAGGCTGAGGCAGGAGGACTGCTTGATGCCAGGAGTCCAACACTAGCGTGAGCAACATAGCTAGACCCTGTCTCCACCAACAGTAGGAAAAGTTAGCCAGGCATGGTGGCACAGGCCTATCGTCCCAGCTACTCAAGAGGCTGAGGCAGGAGGATCATTTGAGCCCAGAGTTTGAGGTTACAGCGAGTTATTATCATGCCACTGCCCTCATGCCCAGTCAACAAAGCGAGACCCTGGCAGAACAGGGGAAGAGGGGAGGTGAGGGGAGGAGAAGGGAGGGAAATTGGGCATGGTGGTGCACGCCTGTAGTCCGAGCTACTCAGGAGACTGAGGAGGGAGGATTGCTACAGTGTGCTTTGATCATGCCTGTGAAAAGCCACTATACTCCAGCGTGGGAAACACAGTGAGACCCTGTCTCTAAAAAAAAGGGAGTGACAGAGAACGAGGAAGCCAGAAACGTGCTTTCCTGTTGGACATGTCCCCAGTGGCTCTTAGCAGCCCTCTTACTGCCAAGAATGGCTCCAGCCTTGGGAGGAAGGTGAGGTATGAAGAGCAGAGCAGAGAGAGAAAGATTCTGGATCTCAGACACTCCTAATCTTCTGAAGGAACCAACCCTGAAGCCAACACAAGCCCTAGACTTCCCAATAACATCCCTGTCTAAGCCAGCCTGAAGTGGTTTTCAAGGCACTTGCCATAGAAATCATTGTAACTGATACACACCTTTCCCAAATATTCCTTCCTTTTCAAATGTACTAAAAGCGAAGTCTATGGTCATTGGGTTCCCCTCCTCAATCTTACTCTCTCCTCGGAGTATCACCTGAAGGAGGTCCCTAATGACCTCCTAACCGCCCACCCAACAGCTTTCTCTCAGCCCTCATCCTGCTCAGCTTCTACTCCTATGCTGTGCAATCCGATAGCCACATGGAGCTATTTAGATGTAAACTGATTAACACTGAATAAAATTAAAAATTCAGTTCCTCAGTCATACTAGCCACATTTCCAGGGCTCGGTAACTACCTGTGACAAGGGACCACAGTATTAGGACAGCTACAGATTTTCATCATCACAGAAAGTTCTACTGGGTGGTGCTGCTCTGTACCACCTCTCTCTTTTCCAGGGTTTCCATGCATTCTGCCCTCTAGGGTCACTTCTGTCTGAACTTGACCTTATTGGCTACTCTTCCTCCCTCAGTCCCCTGATCACTGGCACGTTTCCAAGGTTTGCTCTTCTCATTCTACTCTCTCCTTGGACAATCTTGTCACATCTGGGCAAGTGAGTCCCCAATCCACTTGTATATGCCACTCTCTCAAGGTTCAGACTTCCATCTCTAGGGCCCACAGCTCCTCTCTCATTCTTCCAGACCTGGCTTTCCCATTGCCATGCAGCTCAGGCACAGCTAAAAACCACAGGGTGGTCCACAGACAGAAAGACTAAGGTTCAAATACGTGGTCACTAATGAAAAAAATGGAGGCCACCTTAAGATGTCAAAAGTCACATGTAAGAGATGCTGAATGTCACAGGCCAAAGCAGGAAGCAAGAATCAGAAATCCAAGTAACTGAGGTTGGAGTACAGAAAAAGCCTAGGGCACAGTCTTAGCAATTCTGTCAAAAAATGTGTTTTCCCCTATTGACTTTAATGAGCAGTCCACACAGACACCAGCTTCAGCCTCAGGACCAGCCTCTCTCAGACTCAACACACCCGACACCAAATGCATGATCCTTCCCACAAAGCAAGCATCTTCCTCCCAGTTCTTAACAGGCAATGGCACCACCGTCCTCCCAGAGACCCATGCTAGAAAGCCATCACATACATACATGTACACACACGCGTGCACACTCACACACAGACACACACACACACACACTCCCTGCCATCAAAGCTACCACAGTAGAGTGAGCACCTGAGCACCATAACTAGGAACCAGAAGGCCAAGGCTTCAGGTCTAGCTCTCCTACTTATTAACTGTTGGAATTAAATAAGTCTTCAATTTCTCGGGGTCTTAGTTTTGTTTCTTCATTTGTAAAATAAGGATAATGAAATCTACTTTGAGGCTATCAAGGCAATCTAAAAGATAGATTTCTTTGTATGTGCTCAAAAACTTTGTTGATTACTCAGTGGGTAGAGAAGCGGCTGTTACCCCTCTCTATGAAATCCTGAGACAACTGCTGAGTCTCACACACACATGTACATACGACTTTCACGGAGATTTCAAGTTCACTACTCTTATCTCAGTTTAAGAACACCTAACTCAAAATTTTACAGTTAGGGTTAGGGTTACTATTTACTGTGGCACTCAGGTCCTTGACAATCTGGCTGCAGTCTACCTTTCTAGATTTTTCTACCATGACATTTTTTTCCAAGACTCTGGATGACACTGTTCCCCAAACACATCAACGTATTTCCTAAGCCCAAAATGCCCATCTTTCTAGCCCATGAGTATGAGGGCAATGCTGTAGGGTTGTGGGGTGGGGAGCTAGAAGGAGCTTGGATAGAACACCCTGGACTGCTGACCTCTGGACTTTATGTGAGAAAGCAAAGAACTTCTACCTTGTTTAAGCCACTGTTACTCTGGGGTTTTGTTATTTCCGACTCAATCACCACATGCACCCAATTTTGTAGGGAAAAGTATTTAAATATTAATACATGACCCCTCATCCTGCCTCCAAAGCTTGGAAGATTATACACCAAAACTTTAACAGCGGTTAACTCTGGGTTAACACACTATTTTTATTTTGCATTTACCAAATTTCCTACAATAATATGCATTCCTTACATAATCAGAAAAACAATATATGTTTAATGTTTTATTAAAGAAAGAAATGACAGATCGATAAACACAAAAAGAAAGCTGGCTCTGTAGGAACATTTAAGGTAGTGGTTCTCAACCTTGTTGCACATTCTAAAGTCTCGATGCCCAGAAAACCTAAATGAAAATCTTGGGGAGAGGACTGTTAAGCATCAGTACTTTTTAAAGCTACCTCAGTGATTCTGATGTGCAGCTAAGGCTGAGAGCCACTGTTTCCAGAGGAGAAAACTAGCTCCTGGAGGAAGGAATTGTGTATGCTTCATCTCTACGTGCTCAGAACCCAGTCCTGTGCTTAGCACAGAGTGAGTACTCCATGAATGTGTGAATGAACAGATGGGGAAACAGCAAGGACATAGGAGTTTTCCCACACAAGATGCAGGACACACAATTGAAGACAGTACAGTCGCTCACCTCGATGGCATAGCAGAAGTCAGCACCTGCTGTGACTGCCATCATCGACAAGAGTCCCGTGCCAGTGCCAATGTCAAGAACCAAGGCCTTCTGTCCTCTGTCCTTTACCCTGCTCACAGCAGCCCGGATACCATGGTAATATTTCACATTCTAAGAGAAAGGGAGAAACAGCTGTCACTTCATACCAGTTATTATAAGTGAGAAGGTGCTTTGTAAAGTTCTAGTCACGGTTGGCAGCAGCACTGTATGTAATTCATGACCCTGTGGCCTTTCCGGCCCTTCAAGGAACAGCACTGCCTATCTGAGTTGGGCAGGCCCTGTGAGACTCCAAGGGCCCTGGGCCAGCCTCTTACCCTTTATTAAGCGATTGTCCCCCCTCCACATTCACTCTTCTACACTCTGCTTAGTAGGGCTGGGGCTCTGCGAACCATATTCCACTTTTCCCAGCTGTTAAGTGCAGCCAATGGGGACCAAGAGGGTGACTGGAAGGTACAAGGAGGGAGAAAGCTTGCTCCTTTCTGCATGGCTGCTGCTCTCATCAGGGTCCTCCCAGTAGCAGCAGTTGACTGCAGACCCCAGGCTCTTCCATTGTGCCCATAACCAGCCTCCTCGGGCCCCTCAGAGCAGCAGCAGCACTCCAGCCGCAGCCCCTCTCAGGGGTGTGAGCACCAGCCCCACAGGACCTCTCCCCATGCTTCTGTGCTCTAGAAACCCTAATCTTCCCTGTTGTTTCTCTGTCCTAAGCAAGGTAACCGCTGCAATTCCTACAGCCGGGTTATCTCAGCGCTCCCATCTGCTCTCCATTCCTCCCACACCTGGGTAACCAACTCCCTATGTTAAATTCCCTCTGGTACAATATGTATTGTGGCTTTTGTTTTTCTTTCCAGACTAATTCATATAGCTTTCTTGTTTAAAAAGTATCTCCCTCCTCAGGAAATAGCTTTTCTTGCATCTCGAAGGTTTTTGGTTCAGGTCTTTAGTAACTTTTACAGATACATATTCCATCCGTGACAGTTTGGCTGAATAGGTACCCTGGCCTTTCTGTTGAAAATAAATAAAGATGATGGAAAAAATACTTGTGAATCTTTTAAATACACTGATGACCTGGCAAGTTAGTAAGGAATATTAAGAGACCATTAAATTTTGGAATAATTCATCATGCAACAGTAGGTAATTAATAAAGACTGGTACCAAAAGGGCAATATTCTCTGACTACAGTGAAATCAAGTTAGAAATCTTAAAAACAGAAATATATCTAAGGGTAAAAAGATTCTTAACATTCAGAAACACACTTCTAAACTTAACATGGAAAAGACTACATCAAACTAGAATTATAAAATGGCTAGAACTGAACTTTAAAAAAATTACATATCAAAACTGATGAGATGGCTAGACCAATACTTGAAGAGAAATGTATTAGAAAAGGCAAAAATTGAGCTAAGCATTCACATCAAAAAATTAGAAACAGGATACAAAATAAATTCCACATAAGTAGACAAATGAAAATAATAAAGAATAAAAATTAATGAATTAGGCCGGGCGCGGTGGCTCACGCCTGTAATCCTAGCACTCTGGGAGGCCGAGGCGGGTGGATTGCTCAAGGTCAGGAGTTCGAGACCAGCCTGAGCAAGACCCCGTCTCTACTAAAAATAGAAAGACATTATATGGACAACTAAAAATCTATATAGAAAAAATTAGCCGGGCATAGTGGCGCATGCCTGTAGTCCCAGCTACTCGGGAGGCTGAGGCAGTAGGATCGCTTAAGCCGAGGAGTCTGAGGTTGCTGTGAGCTAAGCTGACGCCACGGCACTCACTCTAGCCTGGGCAACAAAGTGAGACTCTGTCTCAACAAAAAAAAAAAAAAAAAAAAAAAAATTAATGAATTAGGAAATAAATATAAAGTAGAGAAGATCAACAAGGATGAATTATTTCAAAAGATGAATAAAACTGATGAACCTCTAGTAAAACTGGTCAAAAAAAGCAGGGGGAGGCGGGGGAGAAAGGGAAGGAAAGAAAGAAGTCCAGAACCTGATAATGGAGGTGGAGGGCAGGGGAGAACGTCAGTATATATGCTGCAGATATTAGAGAGATTAAAGGTTATTACAAACAACCTTTAGCAATTAAATTCAAAAAATCGGATGACATGGACAATATTGTATTGAAGGTTATAGCCAACACACTAGAGCAAGAAAAAATGCAATAAGGTCTAGAAAGAAAGAAAGTTGGTATTATTCACAGAGATACATGGTCTTTGTAGAAAACCCAAAATTATCTATAGATATGTATTAGGATTAATAATTAGTGTGGCTGGGGCTAACGAATGAGGTAAGTATTAGGATTAATAAGAGAAATTAAAAATTCTCATTGCAGGACTCTAAACCAATAAATAAAAATCAACTGAAATTTTACACATCAGCAACACCTTTAGAACCTTGACAAAAGGGAAGGATTTCTTAAACAAGTGACAATACCAACAAATAAAGGAACTATCAGAAAGAAAACATATACCAATAAGCGCATGAAAAAATGGTCAATATCATTAGTCATCAGAGAAATGCAAATCAAAACGACAATGAGGTATCATCTTACTCCAGTTAAAATGGCTTTTACCAAAATACAGGCAATAACCAATGCTGGTGAGGATGTGGAAAAAGGGGAACTGTGACACTCTGTTGGTAAGAATGTTTATTAGTGCAACCACTATGAAGAACGGCATGGAAGTTCCTCAAAAAACTAAAAGTAGAACTACCATATGACCCAGCAATCCCACTGCTGGGTATATATCTAAAGGAGGGGAATTCAGTGTATCAAAAAGATATCTGCACTCCCATGTTTATTGCAGCAGTATTCATAATAGCCAAGAGTTGGAATCAACCTAAGTGTCCATTAATGGATGAATGGATTAAGAAATTGTGGTACATATACACAATGGAATACTATATAGCCATAAAAAACAAAATCCTGCCATTTGCAACAACACAGATGGAACTGGCAAAGATTCTATCATATTAAGTGAAATAAGTCAAGCACAGAAAGACAAATCTCCCATGTTCTCATATGTGGGAGCTAAATATTAAAAACAATTGCTCTCACGGAGACACAGAACAGAATGACGGTTACCAGACGCTAGGAAGGGTAGCAGGGAAGCAGGGAACCCCATAAACTGAGTATGGTTAATGAGTATAAAATATAGTTAGAATGAACAACATCTGATAGCACAACAAAGTGACTATGATCAACAATAAGTTAGAGTATACTTTAAAATAACTAAAACTGTAGAATTGGAATGTTCCTAACACAAAGAAATGATAAATGCCTGAGATGATGGATACTCCAATTACCCTGATTTGATTAATTCACATTGTATGCCTGTATCAAAACATTACATGTACCCTATAAATATATGCCACCTATTATGTACCCATAATCATTAAAAAAAATTTATAAAATTATCAAAGAAATTTTAAAAAAACAATGCTGAGCAAAAAGGCAATTCACAAAGAATAAACACAGTACGATTCCATTATATGTAGTTCAAAACCAGGCAAAACTAAAAAAAAAATTTTTTTTTTTGAGACAGAGTCTTGCTGTCACCCTTGCTAGAGTGCAGTGGCGTCATTACAGCTCACTGCAACCTCAAACTCCTAGGCTCAAGTGATTCTTCTGCCTCAGCCTCCCAAGTAGCTGGGACTACAGGTGTGTGCCACTACACCTGGCTATTTTTAGCAGACGTGGGGTCTCATTCTTGCTCAGGCTGGTCTCAAACTCCTGGCCTCAAGCAATCCTCCCACCTCAGCCTCCCAAAGTGCTAGGATTACAGGCATGAGCCATCATGCTTGGCCAGTTTGTAATTTTAAAATCTTGTCTTCTAGAGGTCACTGGGGACTATTAATTTGTAAAGCACATTTGGCCTTCATTGCAGAAATACATTTTAGTTTTTCTCTTCTACATTTGTGTTTTATCTGCGTTTTCTTTTCCTGTTTGAATTATGGAGCAGTGCTGTTCTGGTCTTACTATGGTTAGCAAGCAACCCAAAATTTCCTGGTCTACCAGAGTACTTGACTGGTTTGTCCCATCCGGCTGGTTCAGAAGCTGAGAGAGTTGAAGGAAGAGGATGCAAGGTGAAGTCTAAAAATTGAACAGCTCAAGGCAGGAGAGGGATGAGGCCATGTGGCAGGGTTGGTCCTATGGCTGGGCTGGTGGTGGTGTCCCCTTCACCCAGCCCTGGTTAACTCTGCCCAGATTGCCTTCCTCTTGGAAGCACCCTGATAGAAGGACCTTCTTAAGCACCTGCAGTGTATAGGCTACACCAAAGGGTCTGGGTGACACCCTAATTTTCATCAAATATCTGAGTACCTTTGCTAAGCTGTCAGGGAAATTAAGAATAGAATGTGGAAAAAATATGCTTTTGACTCATTCTCTGTAGCTGAATGGTTTTGGCTTCTGATTGGACTCTTGAGGCTGTGGTCTTCTCCGATTTTCTTTCTTTCTTTTCTCTTTCTATTTCTCTCTTTCTTTCTTTCTTGAGACAGGGTCTCACTCTTGCTCAGGCTGGTCTCAAACTCCTGAGCTCAAGCCATCCTCCTGCTTCAGCCTCCCAGAGTGCTAGGATTATAGGTGTGAACCACTGCGTCCAGCCAATTTTTATTTGTCAATTATATCATAAGAAAGCTGGGGGAGAAAAAAAATTAAGGGAAACAAACGAACAAAAAAAACAGAGCCAGAAGTAGGACCCAGCCTCCCAAATGATCTCCTGAACACGACACCACACTGCCTCTCGGCACCATTATAACGTTATCACTCCTAGGGGTTTTTAAACTCGTAATCCAAGATTTCAAGACACCACATCAAGGTAACAGTATCCTTTTCCACTTACTCTGTCTTTGTCATGCAGCATATCTGCATAGGATGACCTAAAAAAACAAAAGACAGGTCAGAAACCCTTGCTAATAATGATACACACCAACACATAACAGTATTTGCATATATAAATGCATTCCTAAATCAGACACAACAAATGTTGTCATCCACTTTAAATTATTTTTCGTCTGTGATGAGGTTTCACTATATTGCCCAGGCTGGAGTGCAGTGGCATGACTGTAGCTCACTGCAGCTGCAGCCTGAAACTCCTGGACTCAAGCAATTCTCTCACCTCAGACTCCACAGCCGCCGAGAATGCAGGATTGCACCTCTACACACAGTGTGCCCACCTTTTGAGAGGCATTTTCACTCACCATCTTCCTGGACTCATCACCCACTCACCACTGACATGACTCTCAGTAAGTGCCAGTAGCTCTCTCATGCAGCTAATGCCAGTCGTCAGCATCCAGGACTTTCTCAGCAGCCCCTGACCCTGCTGGACACTCCCCCTTTCCTCCTTTCCACACTGGCCATTCCTTCCTGGTTCTCCTGTTGCCTCCTCAGCTATTCCAGAATTCCTTCTTCAACCCTCTACCTTTCACATTCTACAGCCCCTTGAGCAACTGCAACCTCTCCCAGCTTCAACTCTCACTAACAGCAGCAAATTCTGTTTCCACCCATTCTTCCCATGTTCTTCCTCTGAGGTAACAGCAGCTCCATGAACTTTGTCATTCAAACCAGAAAATCTTGGTGCTTCTTGGAATTTCTCCCTCTCTCCATCACTGCATCCAGTGGATTACCAAATGCAAGCTCCCTCAAGCTGTCTCCTCCTCTCTCTACCTCTGCTGCTGCTCCCTTGGGATTGCAATCATCTACCCAAATGGTCCCCTCTCCCTCCAACCCACTTCCCACACTGCTCTCGGTTAGTGTTCCCAAATGCAACCCAACCCTCTTTCTCCCTTGTTTAACATCTCAATCACTCAGAAAATGTCCAAAATCTTTAGAAATGAAGTAATATTTTTTGTGCTCTTAATCTGTGCCACTGTATTACATTCCATCATCAACCCCAAGATTAAGGTATTATATGGTGAGATATATATCATGTTGAGGTATGTCTTATTATATTTTATTACACTAAGGCTAAGTAGTTTGGCCAACAGAGCTAAGTGGCAGAGCCTAGACTTAAACTCGTGCTCCTCTTCCTGTACTTTGCCACAGCCCTTCACACCATCCTGCCTACCTTTTCAGCAGCCTCTCTCACCACAGCCCTACTTTTGCACCATACTCCAGCCACACTAAACTGCTAGCCATTCCTCCAAATGCCCCCCCCAGAAGTTTACATGTAATCCCTGCTGCTCAGAGTTCAATTTCTATCCCTTTAGATTCAAGAAATCACTCAGACATCACCACTCTTAAGTCCAGAAGTTCTTGCTGCTTCTGTGACCTTTTGTGTCCATTTCCAGTGGTCTTTCTCTTACTGTGCTGTCATTTTCTATGTCTGTCTCTTCCACAAAACTGCATGGTCCTTTAAGATGGAAACTGGATCTTCTTCATCTTGGTATCCACAGCCCTAGCACAATGCTGACATGTTGAATGCACGTAATGACTGCTAATTAACAACTTGCATTGCTTTTAAACATTTCTTCCAAGGACAAAAGCATTTTTCACTTTTTTCATTCAAGAGAATTTAACCATATGATAAACGTGCCACCGTATCCATGAAGAAAGTAAACGATTAAATTTTGTAAACTTTATTACTACTGAGCCTTGGGTCCTCTTTGCTCCACTAAACAGATCCTCTGAGACACTAGTCAGGCTGCTCCATGATGTCTGATGCTCCAAAGAGGCATGACTTTGCCTAACTCCCCCACATACTTACCAGGCTGAGCAGATGTGGTAGAGACCAACACCTGCCCTGATCGTAAGCACTGGGTGACAGCCTAGTCCACACTCAATTGGATTCCAAGGCATCTGCTTTAAGATCAAGTGCCCCATTCGGCTGCAGCCGATTGTGAAGCAACCCTTGTTACCTGGCAATCTCCTGGTGGTAATCATAGTGTTCATCCTCCTCCAGCCACTCCACAGACCCCGTGGTCGGGTTGGCCCGCCCGCAGAAGACCTTCATGGTACCAATTCGCTCCCCAGTTTTAGGACAGAAAAGCAGCCGCTGTGGACAGGTCTGACAGTCAGAAATCTATTAACATCATGATGCCCAAAAATGTGGAGGGGAGAAAAGAAAAAAAAAAGAGGGAAAAAAAAATTGACAAAAATATCAAAGCCACGGAAAGTATTTGTTAATCAGTATTTTAATCTTTCCAGCAAGAGTTATTTGGTTTTATATTCAGCATGTAACATCAGAAACTATAACACATTCATTAAGATGTCTAGAAACTTCGGCAGTCCTCAGTGCTTCGAACAGGGTCAATGAGCCTCACAGGTACAGCTGTGTGCAGCCCTCAGGTAAAGGCAGGTGAGAAGAGGAAGTAAAGCACAGTAACCACTAGAACAAGGGGAGATGGGGTAGTGCTAAAGAAATGCCACCAATACTGCCTCAGTACACTGAACATCTAGCTTAAGAAAAACTACAAAGATAAACCAGGAAAACCTTCATATAAATGACAATAACCACTGCCATACACAAACATGGATAATCCTAGGAATATGATGAATAAAAACAATAAACCACAGAACACACACAATTTGACTTTATTTATACGAAATTTATAATCATGCAAAACAGAACAATACATTCTTCAGGGGTTACACTAAAAAGCATAGCAGGGAATCAGGATAGTGGTTACTTCCAAGAAGGAAGGAAAAGAGATAGGATCAAAAAGGGCCACACAGCCGAATTCAAAAGTATTAATAAAAGGGTTTTTTCTTTTTTTCTCCTTCAATTGGGTGATGGGAACACAGGGTCTATGTTGCCCAAGCTGGATTCAAACTCCTGGGCTCAAGCGATCCTCCTGCCTCAGCCTCCCAAGTAGCTGGGGCTACAGGTGGATGCCACCATGCCTGGCTAAGCTTTCTATTTTTAGTAGAGATGGGTCTCAGTCTTGCTCAGGCTGGTCTCAAATTCCTGAGCTCAAGCAATCCTCCCACCTCGGCCTCCCAGACCACTAGGATTAGAGATGTGAGCCACAACGCCTGGCCATAACTTAATTTTAAAAGCAATTTTATGGGAAGTGAGTATAAGGACAAAGGCAGTGGCCCTGCTGAGTGAGCCCTGCTCCAGCTACAGCTCTTGCCGTCAGATATGCATCCAAGAAGACAGGTGGCAGCTCCAAAAACCTCAGTGGAAAGTCATCAGGCAGACACTATGGCATCAAGAAAATGGAAGTCACTATGTTCATGCTGGCAACATCCTTGGGACTCAGCGCCAGTTCCACCGGCACCCACGTGCCCAAAGAGAGCTGGGGAGGAGGAGAGTCCGACATATTAAGGAGGCCTATGTGCCCAATTCCAGCAACTCGGGGGCTGTGGATCTGGTTACCAGGCTGCCCAAGGGCACCGTGCTCTACAAGACTTTTGTCCATGTGGTTTCTGCCAAGGCTGAGGGCTCCTTCAAACTAGGGGCTAGGCGCTGAGGTTATTGGACAGAGACTGGAGCCCAGGTGACGGGAGAAGTCAAGGGTTGAGGTGACGATAAGACCTCCAGAGGAAGAGGTGTACTTGGTGGAGTCATCTCTGTGAGAGACTCTATGAAGTGACTGCTGAGAAATCCTTTGGGAGACTTGACCTGAGGCCAAAAATAAAATTAGCCAGAATCATTTAAAAAAAAAAAAAAAAGCAATTTTATAAAGTCTCTCATCTCAAAAAAATTTGCTTCAACTAAATAAAATCTCACCATGTTCATGTCTTTATGGCCTGTCTCCCCAAAGACCTATTTCCGGGAAGCAGAAACAGGACAGCTCAAAGTTTGAAGACACTCCTCAGCAGCTATGGGCTCTCCGAGTGCTTGCCCCTCTTGCCATTCAGAAAACAAGAGGTGTTCCACACTCCCCTTCCTTTAAACACTGGTGCATCTTCAGGAAACTTTAGAAAGAAGAATGCCTACTCCACAGGTTCCTAAACATTCCTAAGCCAGAGTTTTGGGGTTTTTTTAAACTTTCTTTTGAAGTCATCCAGACTAAGTAAGTGAATTCTTACATACGAAGATGAAAAACAACCTTCTCTGAAAAGACTCAGGCAGTCGCTGGCCTAGTTCAGGTGGTCAATTTGTCCTTTAGTAAAACTCTACTTTTAAAATCCCAGCCCAGGGGAAAAAAAGAAAGAAAGGAAAAGAAAATTCCAGTCCATTGGGAACCTGTGGCCTCAAGGCCACATGTGGCCCTCCAGATCCCCAAGTGTGGCCCCTTGACTGAATTCCAACTTCACAGAACAAATCCCTTTATTAGAAGGATTTGTTCTGCGAAATTTGGATTCAGTCAAAAGGCCACACTCAAAGATCCAGAAGGCCACACGCGGACCCAAGGCCACAGGTTCCCCACCCCTGCATGGCTTTCAAACTTTTTGACAACTCAGTAAGATATATACTTTACAATGAGACTCAACACATCTGCACGCTCACTTATAACTAAAAGTTTCATAAAACAATACTGAGACTTCCTATGAGCAAGACTCTCTGATATGTTCTATTTCATTTCAATTTCCTTTGATTTTTTTTTTTTTTTTTAGAGACAGGGCTCTCGCTCTTACCAGGCTGGAGTGCAGCGGGTATTCACAGGTGCGATCACACCGTCCATACTATAGCCTCAAACTCCTAGGTTCAAGTGATCCTCCTGCCTCAGCCTCCCAAGTAGCTAGGACTACAGGTGCACACCTGTGTCCAGCTTCATTTTTCACTTTTTAAATTGCTGGTCATGATCCACTAAACTGATTTCATAACCTGCCAATTGGCTTCAACCTACAGTTTGAAAAGCATTGCTATAATCCACTCTATCTCATGTACTAATATTTATTTCAAAGACAAGAGTATCTGAAACTACCAGAATCAGTAATGTGCTTTAGAAAACTGTGTCCAACAAATGCTGTAGCAGAAATAGAAATGACCATGTTTGGCCCAGGTATGGTGGCTCACATCCAGAATCCAAGCACTCTGGGAGGCCAAGGTGGAAGGACTTAGGCCAGGAGTTAGAGACCAGTCTGAGCAAGAGCGAGACCCCCTCTCTACAAAAAATAGACAACTCACCTGGGCGTGGTCGCACGTGCGTATAGTCCCAACTACCTGAGAGGCTTAGGCAGGAGGATCGCTTAAGCCCAGGAGTTTGAGGTTGCAGTGAGCTATGACGATGCCACAGCACTCTAGCCAGGGAGACAAAATAAGACTCTGTCTCAAAAACAAACAAACAAAAAAGAAATGACCACATTTGGCTGAATGTTCAGGAAAGGCTTAAAAGATGGATAGGATGGTGAGAGGGATAAGGTACTTCATCAGATTAGAAAGGTTTAGACAATCACGCACATTAAATAAATTAGTTTCATTCGTTCAATCAAAATTCATTAAGTGGCCAGGCCCACCTGTTCACACCTATAATCCCAGCACTTTGGGAGGCCAAAGCAGGAGAATTGCTTGAGGTCAGGAGTTGGAAACATGCCTGAGAAACATGGGGAGATCCCATCTCTACAAAAAACAGAAAAATTAGTGGTCACCGTGGTGAGGACCTGTAGTCCCACCTACAAGGCAGGCTGAGGCAGGAGGATGGCTTGACCCCAGAAATTTGAGGTTGTAGTGAGCTATGATGATGCCATTGCACTCTAGCCCAGGCAACAAAGAGAGATCCTGTCTCAAAAACAGAAAGAAAAAATTTTATAAAGTAACTTCTATTTGCCAGGCATTACATTAAGGACTGGGGCCGCCACCACAAACGAGATAGAGAAGGTCCTTCTCCTTCAAGAGTTTAGACTCTAACCGAAGAAAGACAGTCATATAAACAATGGCAGACTCCTAGCTACTGAGGAGAATCTTAAACCCAGCAGCTGGAGCATGCAGTGAGCTATGATTGGCCACTGCACTCCAGCCTGGGCAACAGAGCCAGACTCTAATTAATTAATTAACAAAACAATTACAAACTATTAATATATAAAAATACACAGAGCATTATGAAAAGAGAAACACATAAGAAAAGAAATACACAGGGCATTATAAAAACAGAAAACATGGTTACGGAAGGACTCTGAGGAAGGTGGCATATGAGACCTGCAAGACAGTGGTTAAGAGTTGGGGAAGAGTAGTTTTTATATGCCAAGAAGAGGCCTGAACGTACAAGAACTCGGTGCATAAGCAAAATGTGCCCAAAGCTTGAGTGACTAAACCACTCTGAGCAGAAGAAATGATAGGGCATTAGAAGTGGGCTTCTGAAATCAAGCTGGGCCTTGTTGCCTTCGAAAAGGTGTTTGGATTTTGTTCTTTTTAAGCAGAAGCATGAGTACGTTGGGTGTATGCTTTTGCAGGACCACTCTGGCTAGTGTGTAGGGAATGGACTAGTTTCCAGTTACTCAAAACAGTGAGTGGGGAAAACAAGCAATCATTAGTTCCGTGAACTAGAGAACCGTGGCCCATTTACGGGTGCGGTGGTTGGAGCCCCACACTACTGCGGTCCATCTACGTGGCTGAGGGAGGCGCCAGGCACGAGTAAGGAGACTCAGCCCCGCAAGCTAAAGTCATCCCACTGCACCGCAGAGCCGCGGCCAACCTGGAACCCTGCGGGCCAGGACGTTCCGAGCCGCCTCACGCAGACTCGATCCCTGAGAGTCCTGAACAGACACCTACCTTGGCGTCCGAGAACGTCCAAGCCAGGACCCTGCGCCAAAGCCCTGGGCCCGAGGACAAGATGCTGGTAGCACCCAGGACTCCAAATGCGACCCCACCTCCCCAGCACACCCAGCAACTCACCTGCCGCCGGAACCACTCGCTTTGCCTCAGCTGCCACAGCCATCTAGTCGCAGCCAGCGTGCGAGGGCGGGGACTCGCTGCACCGCAGAGCGTGCTGGGAGCAGGGCCGGGGGCGGAGCTTGACGGCTCTCCCGTCGCACTCGGCACGTTCCCACAGTGCTCCGCGATAGCCGCTATGGAGGCCGGGAGGACAGCTGTGCTCCGAGTAAAGCGGAAGCGCAGTGCGGAGCCTGCCGAGGCTCTTGTGCTCGCTTGTAAACGCCTGCGGAGCGGCCCAGTCGATTCGGCTGCCCAGAAGTCGCCAGAGGATGTGGAGAGAGCGGCGGAGAATAATGTCTTCCAATTGGTGGCCACCGTGCGCTCCCAGGTATTGGGCGAGGATGGAACCGGTGGGGAGCGGATCTTAGGGTGCAGCGGGGATAAGACTGGATCCCTGACCCCCCTCACGAACCCATACTTACGCCGCCACTCTTCTCTGCCGCCCTCCAGGAAGAGCCAATCCAACCGCTTCTGCGGGCTGCTCTGCACCCATCCCGGGGCAGCCAGCAGCGTATCCGCAGCGATCTCCGTGCGTCTGCTCGGGAGATCCGACAGGAGGGCCGCTACCGGGTGGTCTCCAGTCGCCGATCCTTGGGGTCCACCTCAAGCTGCTTGGAGTCCGAGTACGCGTCGGGGAACCCAGAAGCCGCCGGAGACTCAGGCTTCCAGCTATTCGACCTGGTCCACGAGGAGGGAGAACCAGAGACTGCCGCTGCAGACCCCTGCAAAGTGAGTCCGCACCCAAAGGTGGGTGCTGGGCTTCTCGCGACAGTAATGGCAAGGAGTCTGGCCCTGAGAGCAACACACAGCTTCACCTTAGGGATGGATAATCCATCTAGCTTGACGGCCTCATTTTATAGATTTGGCCTACTATGTATTAACTGAGAGCCTACGATGTGCCAGTTATTGTTTTTAGATGCTGTGGATATGGCTGTGAAGACCTAACACTCAGGTAGAGGAGAGAAACAGTAAACAAGTAAATTGAATGTCAGATGATGATAAGGGCCGTGGGGGTGGAGGGAGTAGGAAGAATGGTGCCATTTTAGTGAAAGTCTCACTGAGAAAATGACATTTGAGTGAAGACTTGAAGAAGGTGGATGGGAGGGCGTTGTGGGTATTGAGAGGACTTCCAGGCAGAGAATCTGCAAGTGCAGAGGCCCTGAAGCCAAGTTTGGTGTTTGTCAGGTTAGTGTGCATCCAGCCCAGTGAGCTGGAGGAAAGTAGTGAGGGATTTAGGGGAAGGATGCCTGCTAGACCCTGTAGGTACTTGTAAGGACATGCCTTCTATCCTGGTTGAGACAGGGGATCGCTGGGGAGCAAAGCAGAGATAGGGCAAATGAGAAAATTGACCAAAGGGATGTTAAGGGACTAGATACCTGAGTAGTATATTAAGTTTGAGGAAGATTTAGGTCTAGAATGCACATCTTCTCATATGTAATCCAGTGCTTTTTCCACTGCATTAACTAAGTTTGTACTCACTTCCCAAAAAAAGTCTACTACATGCAGCAAATCCACAGAAATAGGAAACTCAACGTAAGGTATGCCCACGCTTGATAAACGTTTTTTAAAAACTCACATTGTTTCTGAAGTTTAAAAAATTAAGTGACAATAAAAAATGAATCAGCAAGCAAAAATATTTAATCACGGTGTTAACATAACTGTATAGAACTTTGAGCATGATGTCTGTAGCCACATCATTCCCCAAAACTAATTCCAGACTATTCATGAGTTATAAATTTTTGAAAGTAAACCAATGTTCAGTGGAATCACATCAATTACATTGCTCATTCAATTTTACAAGCAAAATTAGTAAACTGATGAAAGATATGAACAGAGATTTTCCCAGTAAAGCAATACAGACTCTAAATACATCGGAAATGTTTGCACAGCGTAATTAAAAAAAATTGTGAATTTAAGCTTAAAGCATGCTTGGAGGTACTTTACTACTAGACTAGCACAGAAAAGATGGTTGATAGCACTGTTGGCAAGGCTGTGATTTAAGGGTACACAATTATAGGACTAAAACTGATGCAAGGCTTTTGGAAAACAGCATGGTTTTACACTCAGGAGTACTAAAAATAGCTTGGGGGCCTATTTTGAAAATATATAAATTTATTGTGTCTTGGATCTAAAGCTATCCAAAAATCTAAAGAAATTTAAAAATCAGTGACAGTATTTCTATGCCACATTTATACTGGGTTTCCCCTTAAATTGACATCATTTCAGTTTTAAGCAAATAAAGTACTATTTAATAGGAAATCTAAAAAATGGAAGACATTCAGTTCCTATTATCTGGGAATTCCACTCACAAGATTTATCCTAGGAAAATAATTCAGCACAAGCAAACAGCTATGGTATTCATGAAAGCTGCTGTGGGTTTACTAAGTAATCATGTCAAGCACTGTGCTAAATATTTGTTATGATTCCTCTTAACTCAGTTAATCCTCACAAAAAACACTATGAGTTAAGATACTTTTATCCCCATTTTTCATTTTTTTTTTTTTGTTTGTTTGTTTCTTCTTCTATTTTTTTTTAAACCAACAGCATTTCCAGAAGCAGATATCCCCATTTTTCAAAGGCAGGAAATGGCACATCATTGCAGCACTGTATATGAAGGCTAAAAATTATATCCAAGAAGTTGACAAAAAACTGTCTGGAGTTAAAATTGATAACCATGAACACTGGCAATATGAGAAAATACTTATGTGTTTAATAGAGCAAAACGCTTATGTGTAATATAATTGAAAATATGGATAATCACTACACATGGACAGACTTAAAAATAATTTTTCTTTTATGAAAATATATGATCATTATAGGAAATTTGAAAAAATATTGCAAAGTAAACGTGGAAAAAAATCGCCCATTTTATCCCCAACCCAAAGGTAACTGGAGTATACCTGGTTTATTTACTTCTGAGTATAAAATTCTGTGGCATTTTTCTATTTCGTCAGACTTGCACATATTTTAATGGCTGCATAATTTAATGCCTGGGCTGAGGGTGGAAACTTGTGAGTCGGAGCTAGAACTTTCCTCATAAACAACTTTTGAGTTTGCTCAAGAACCTGCACAAAAAGTAACATTTCTAGTTCCTTTTTGATTTTGGAAAAAGGAAGAATTCCTTTTAGCCTGTAAGTGATAGCATTTGTCTCCCCTTGTCTGCCTTGGCCATGGGACATTCCCGTATGGTGTCTAGTTTGAGTTGCGCAGCCTCTGGTGATGAGCCTGTCGAGGGGCCATCTGCACCATGTCTCCCTGGTCTCCAAACTGACATGTGCTACCAGGGCCCTGGATAACATAGTCTGTTAGCACTTGAGCACATCTTACCTGAGCTAGTTCTATTTTAGGGTATTCCATTTAAAGCTGTTCTTTGCAGCAGAGAGATTATAGGGGACTCTAATCCCAGTTTGTGGTTAAAACCAGGATATCATAGAGGGCAAGTCAAATGATGGGTGATGGTAGGGGTCCCAGGAATCACCTGTTGGCCTTTATAAGAGGCTGCACAAAATGTAGACCCATTCCAGGGTCAGCCGTAGAGGTGCTGGGGTGGGCCTATTGATCCCCATAGGGAGAATATCATACCAAAGGAATTTCGACAAAAACTATAGAAGCGGGTCTCACTCATAGCTTGGGGAGCAAGACTGGCTAGCTCTTCTGGCCCTCCCCTCTCCTCAGGTCCGTCTTCCTATAGGCTCTTTTGTATCAGCCAAGCACAAAAGAGTAAGAGCTATTTTGTACATTTCTATCTCAAAAGAACTACACTTTGATTTTATAAAGATTCTTGATTTTTTAATTTCATAGCTAATTAAGAACATACTAGTAATGCATGGGGCAAGAGTCTTGAACGTGATAGAGAACTCTAAGGAGGCTTCGTTTACCCAACTGGTAAGTTCCTCTTCTTGGAACATCATGTTTTGAGTCATACGTGGATAATCTGTTTTCCTTACAGACATCTGACCCAGATGTGATCCTCTGCAATTCTGTAGAGTTGATCCGTGAGCGGTTGACTATATCTGAGGATGGACCAGGAGTCAGGCACCAGGAGGAACAAAAGCATGACAACTATGTGTATGACATTTACTACTTGGAGATGGCCACTTCAGGATGGATTGAGAACATCCTTTCTGTGCAGCCCTATAGCCAAGAGTGGGAGCTGGTAAGGAGGCCCATGAGAACGGGGGCATGAGGCATCCTGAGCTCTTTGTCTAGTCACAGTGCTTTGCCTCCCTGAGCTGTAGTCCTGATCAACTTTGTGCTTAGTTCTTGTCTTGCTTAAAAGGAAAAATTCATTCTTAATGCCGTTAAGGAACCTGGGTTTAGTGCAGACAATTTTAGATAAAAGCATCTACATTGATAATTTTTGCTTTTAATGAATCTTTTATAAGGTTTGCAACATAATCTTTATTATTTATAGCTACCCACTAAAAAAATATGCATAGGGACTTATAATAAGATGAAGAAAAAACAGAACCAGAAATTCTTAACATCAATGACAACAAAAGCTATTTCTGAAATTGTATCTTAAAAGAGGATAAAACCTTGGATGAAGAAAGCTTAAGGTCCTTAACCCAGGCAGGATGGCTGACGCCTGTAATCCTATCACTTTGGGAGGCCAAGGTTTGAGGTCAGGAGTTCAAGACCAGCTTGTGCAACATAACAAGACACTGTCTGTACAAAAAGTAGAAAAATTAGCCAGGCTTGCTGGTACATGCCTATAATCCCAGCTACTCAGGAGGCTGAGGAAGAAGGATCACATGAACTGGGAGTTTGAGGTTGCAGTGAGCTATGATCAAATAAGTAAAAAGAAAGCTAAGGTCCTGATGCCATTATTCTTAAATTCTAAAATATTAACAAAAAGAGTTGAGGTGGGACCTGTGATACTCGCACTGGAAGAGAAGCACTGTATCCTGTATCTGCACTGGAACTATAGATTTGCAGTCAGGCACCCACCTATATGGCCCTCCTGCCTTCCTGCTCCTGGGTCTTGGCTCTGGCCTTTGGCTTCACCCATTCCTATAATCCCTCTCCCACCTGGCAGCCCTCCAGGAATTTGAAGATAACTGCCATTACTCATTGAAAGAAAATCCTGTATTTAGGGGTGAAGTGACTCAGATGGCTGGGAGCCATCATTCCTCTTTACCTTGTGTTCCCTTGTGGTGGAGTCCAGCCTATCCCACCAGGAACGTGGTGTCTGGAGCTTGACTCTGGAGAAGGGCTACTATTAATATCTCCCTTGTATAGCGTAAGATTACTAGTCTCTCGTGCACCAGGAATCAAACTAGCTCCTAGTCTGCCTTTTTTTCATCTGGTATACTTACACGACATCTCCACAAGCTGGTATGCTAAGAGCTTCCCCCAAAGAACATAACCTTAGAGGTTTTGACTCATGTTGTGTTGATGTGTGCAGGTGAATGATGATCAAGAACCAGAGGATGTTTATGACGATGAAGATGACGAGAACAGTGAGAACAATTGGCGCAATGAGTACCCAGAGGAGGAAAGCAGTGATGGAGATGAAGCTTCCAGAGGTGGGTGGCAGCCCTGGATGGGGAGGGACTGGTAGGATCCAAGACTGAGGTGTAAGCATAGTTGACAGGTACATCTTAACTGGCTTTTCCTTTCTGCCATTGAGTTGCTATAGCTCATCCACACAAGTTGAACTGTAGGACACACAAAGACCAGTGTTTCTAGGGGGACTTCTGGGTGTGTAATGTCTCTCAGGGGTGGGTTTAAATCCTTAGTTCTGTCACTGCCCAGCTATGGATCTTGGGCTAATTACTTCACCTCACTGAGCCTCATTTTCTATCCAGAAAATGAAACAATACTACACCTACTTTAGTGGTTGAGGTTAATAAAATATGTAGCTCATTCATTATCTCTTTTCCTGCTCCAATCAAGAAGGTATTGGGGAAAGAGATTCACCAATAGGAATGGGCCCAGGGTTTTCATGAGTCAGCCATCTAACCTCTGAGGAAACCACTGCATTAACAAATGTTTTCAGAAAGATGCAACACAGACCTGGTACCTCTGGGAAGAGAAAAGAAAGATGCCTAGCAACATAGCTCTTTTGGTGACTATGTCCTTCTAAGTGCCAACAAAAAGAATTTCTTGGTGTCTCATAACAGAGGAACAGTTAAACAATGTAATATCCTATTGGGGAGGTGTCAGTAATACCTTGAAATGGGAAAAGTACAAAAATATTTACAATATGACTGCAACTATTGTAACAGAAAAAGAAATCCTGTATTTAGGGGGGAAGTGACAAAATAGTCCAATTTTAAGGGACTTGAGTTAGACAGTAGAAATACAATTGCTTTTAAAAAATGTTCTGTAATCTAAATTTTCTTTATTGAGCAAGTATTTTGTAATGGGGAACACAAAAATAAACTTTATGAGAAGGGAAGGGTCTCTTGTGATAGCCTAAAAATTCATACATACACTCTCTAGTTAAGAGACCACTCCTGGTATCTCATTCTAGGCTCTGATGAATATAACAGCCTCAGTGAGGAGGAAAGAGGCAGCAGCAGACATCAGATGTGGAACAAATACCCTTTGGATGTACAGAAGGAGTTTGGCTACGAGAACCCCCATGACTTGGATTCGGACTGATGGTCTTGTGATATCCATGAGCTTCTGCCACAGGCCCTGTGACAACAATATTATCCGCTGTGGTAACTTCCTCTTAGGTTTCCTAGCCTAACACGTGGAAGGAAAAAGTCTATCCAACAGTACCATCCCACCACAGTGGAAACTTATGCTAAGGGAGTAAGTCTCTTCTACTAATAGTAGGGCCCCCTTGCCTCAATCAAAAGTGACCTACGGTCTCGGAGGGAAAAAAAAAAAAAAAAGAATGTAAAAGTGAAGGTTCCTTTAGTTTCCTGGCACAGGCATTACTCCTGGCATTCCCGCTGTCCCATGCTGAACTCACAAGGGAAGGAGAGGCTCCTGTTTCATCAGCAATTGGGTTCTGCTTTCCCACACCACCAGGCTGCCTGCCTCCAGTAAAAGCCTGTTCCTTTTAATAGAGGGAATCTAGAAGGACTACAGTGGGTCCCTTATACAGCACAGCAGATAGTAATGGCCATTAGGGCAAGAAGTAGAATCTCTGTGAGCTGTGGGAGATTTCAGGTAACAGCTGTCTCTGCCTCCCTGCTGCTAGACTCTGACATGGTTATAAAGAGTGAAGTCTTTCTTTGGCAGTGGTGCCAATGAACAGAATATGTATGAATGTTGATACACTGTGTTTAGTAAAAACCAGCTTTGACCATGCAACCAAGTGATCCCTTTAAAACCTTTTAAATCTGAATATCTAAGGTGTTTTCCCATTGTACTTACCCAAAAAGGGGGAGGGATGGTGAGACAGAAGTTTCAAAATTGATCATAGACACTAAGGACTCAAGGCAAGTGAGGAAAAAGAAAGCACACTCTGAACGTGGCTTTCCATGGAGAAATGTTTAGTATTCGTAGCACTCACCCAAAACAAACTACTCTCAATAAGACCAATTTTGTTACCAGAACTTGTATCTCCCACGAGCAAACTCTCTGTCCCCATTCCTCCCCAAACCACAGCTGCCTTTGTTCTGACTGGGTTGGTGTTTATTCTTCTAGTGTAACATCGTCCACTAGAATTTCCTGTGGTGATAAATATGTTCTGTGTCTGCACCATGCAGTAGTGCTACTAGCCACATGTGGTTGTCAAACACTTGCAATATTAGTGCAACCCAGGAACTGAGTCTTTAATTTATATTTCATTTTAATTTAATTAGTTGCGTGTGGCTAGTAGCTACTGTACTGCACAGCACAGGTCTAGGGAAACAACATACAGAATATTCGATTCAAGGCGTATCCTCTTGCCCTCTGAGTTTGACTCACCATCCTGTGTGAAAGTGAATTACACAGGGACATGGGTTCTTCCCACCTCTTTTAAGATTTCCCAATCATCTCTCCTCCATCCTACCTCCACCCATTCTTTGACTTTATGTCCATTTTATAAGCCTTTACATTAGTTCCTGTCTATATGGAGTTGTTAAACCTACTGAAGTGATTAAATTCTGTGTGCTCAGGCCCTACTCTTGTAGCTAATTAAACCATCAAATCAACTATTAGTTTTCCCATCCCAAGTATCCACAAACTCGGTGTTGTAATTAAGAGGCAGCAATTTCCATGTCTAATACTAGTCATCTTAGTTTCCTCCTATAGGCATAGAAATGAAGGATTAAAAACCACTCTGTGCCATTGTCATGTGCTCACTACTGTTTATGTACTCATTAAAGTTTCGCCAACATTAAAGGGCTGACAACGTCACACACTCTACCCACTTTAGAAGGGATTAGCACACCAGGAGAAGGACTTACGGAGGGAAACAACAAAGAACTGGCAGAAATTAATTCCACCATGAAGCCTGAGTGCTGTAGGGAGTCTCTGGCACTGCGCCCACAGAACGGTTCCTGGGAGAAGTCTGGATCCAGCACAGAGGGAAAAATGCTTTCATTATCCAAAAATGAGAAGGGGATAACATGGCTTGCTAAGCAAGTACTGGGGTACCTGGAGTGTGAGGCCGTTTCTTCCCTTAGGAGCCACTGGGGGGCAGCAAATTCCTGGGATTAGCTGGTTATTGGGTGGAGAAATCTAAAGCCAGGGTCAGGGGTCCTGAAGATAAGCTTCAAGGATTAGCTCCAGAGGAGCCCTGGGATAGGTGCCAGCTTGGCTCAGACAGGAATCATGTTTTTATAGTTTAGGTAAGTCAGCCTTGCACAAGACTCCCTGTCGTCAGGCAAGAATTTGCTGTATAAATCCTCAACCCATGACAGTAGGAATGTCCTCCCATGTTGTCACAGATGCAAGCCCTGAACCCAAGTTAACAGTGATCATGCTCCCTTCAATCTTCTTTATTGAGCAGGTGTATGATCAAGGTTACTCCTTTGTCTGTGACTGGGCAAGTTTGGTGGAGAAGAATGGTCAGAAAGGAAGACTGCCTCATAGTTCTTGACTTTACTGTTGAGCATTTCCAAAACATAAGGATCAGAGGCCCATGAGCTGTGCCAAGTCAGCTGGTTCTTCTGGGCCCAGGATGACAGTGGGGGTATCACAAAACAGTTGTACAAGCCAATGCAGCTGCCCTGCCCATGCAGGAAGATCCATTAGGCCAGACCTACTGCTCTGGCCTGACCAGGGTGCCAAAGCCCAGCCTGAGCACCAGAATTGGTTGCTTCCACTCATGCAGTCTGCTGAGCAGCCAGATTGAGGTTGAAGTGGCTTTTCTTCCAGTCTTCGCAGATCTCCACAGGGAGAAAATAGAAGTCCCCACAAGTACCAAGCTCTTCCTGAGACCAAAGCCCACCAGACCTCAGGAGCACAGGGAGGTCGGCAGGAGAGGAGTGCATTATTCCGATGACCCACACCAAGGCAGCTCCAAATGTAAACAAAGCCTTGTGCCAGAGACAGAAGAGGAGGATGCAGCCTGATATGAGGTTTTCAGAAAAAGACAATGACCTCTTATAGCACCAGGGTAGGCTTGCTTGGGTCTGCACAGCAGTCCCTCACACTGGCCCTTACTGAGAGAAACAAGTTATTTGATGATTTGGGCCCACCAAA
The DNA here is from genome assembly GCF_041146395.1 of Eulemur rufifrons. NCBI lineage: Eukaryota > Metazoa > Chordata > Mammalia > Primates > Lemuridae > Eulemur > Eulemur rufifrons. Next base: position 11,848,173 of record NC_091005.1, on the reverse strand, counting down.
TGTTCTCCAAGCCACTGACAGCTGAAAGAATTCAGGCGGTCCACCTGAATTGCAGAGCAGTTTCGGCCCTCTTGAAGTTCATGCCAGAAACCCAGAGATTTACTTTCTATCAACTAGAACAAAGACCCATGGTCTCAATTAAAATAAAGGATTATCCTTCACATTGTTACCAGGCTTCTGACTCAGGAATTTGTTCATTTGCCCTTGCTGGACCTGAGCCAGGGACTTATAACATGTGATCTATATACTAACGTATAACAGGTCCATAAGTAGAAAAATCTTTAAAGTTCACTGTTGCAGATAAGACTTAACAGAAGATTGTGCTAAACGAACATAAAATCTGTGATCAGAGTCTGACTTACCACCACATAGGGCAGAGGGACTCAGGTACTTTGAATTTTTAAATACAGTCAGCCTGTTGCATCTTATAGACGAATGAATGAATGCTAATGCTTTCTTAGAATTGGTGTTCTGGATTAAATCATATCACAATAAATAATGGAACACAACTCTCTCCCCATAGAAGGATTTTCAGCCAGAGGAAGAAATGGTAGCATTTCAGGCCTCTGAAGTCAGATGCTTGGACCTGGTCAGATGAAAAATTTTCTTAAAGCAGCCCCACTATAGAAACTCCTGGTTCAAACCTCAGATAACAAATTCAGAAGCTACCAGCCTTAGCTAGCAACCTAGCACTCCTTCCCCGACAACTTACAAGTAAGAGCTGCACCTACCCACCAGGAGTAAAACAAAATGACCATTCCCCTGTTCCCCAACCTGCCCCCCACCCTCTGACGTCCCCACTTTGAGGCTGGCCCCAGACCCTGAGTGTCTTCCGGGAGCATACCAGTGACAGTGAGCATTGCCCTGAGAACCCTTATAAGATATGGGTCAACAGGCTCCTTTAATTCAGGAGAGTTTGGCCCACACAGTCTTGTTATCAGGACTTTGGTGGCCACAGCCACCTGTGGCCAGCTTTGTGGGCTTCAGGGGAAGTCACCTCTGGCCTCTAGTCAGTTTTCCTCTCAACATTTCTCTCTTCAGCTACATCAAGCTCAGTCAGGACACAAAAGCAAAGCTGCTGGGTGACTCTGGTGACAGCAGCTAAATGAAAGTAAAGAAGCACAGAATTCAGTGAACACATCTAGCTACAGCCCCCATATGAACACCACAAGTCCCTTGGGGACCTTACACCAGGCTCTGCCCCTCCCAATAAGCCTCACTGTCCTCTGTCCCATGCCCAACCAGAGTGTGATACATGACTCCTCATCTTCCCAGGTAGACTGCATTGTCAGGAGGTAGTGCTTTAACCCCTAAGTAGGACACTAAAGTTAGAAGTCAAGTCATAGCTCCTCAAGAAAGGGAAGTCGTGAGCAGCCCGGTCTCTTGGCCTCCAGCCAATCACAAGTATGGGAGGGAAGTTACTAGCACAAACACACACACAGCCACTGACTGACGACGGGGCAAAGAGAAACTCACCCAGGACATTCCGAATAAAGACTGGCCTCCGCGACTCTGGCAGGTAAACACCCAGGAAGTAGACAGGGATCCCCGAGAGGGCAATCCCGATGCCAATGAGGGAATTAACAGTGTCACTGAAGAGGGGCACAACCACCAGAAACACGGAGCATATGCAGAACACGATGGGAAAAATCAGGCTCAGCTGAAAGGGAGGGGGGTGAGACATTAATTAAGGCGGGATGAGGAAACGGCATGGGCAAGAAGACACCTTGAGATGGCCTACCCCTCCCTGTCTGCCCAGAGCTGCTGACCTTGAGAGGCCGGGGCCGCTCGGGCTCCTTCCAGCGAAGGTAGAGCTGTCCAGCGACAGACAGGCCCACGAAGAACCAGTAGCTGAAGCTGAAGTAGTTGATGAGCAGGAAAACATCCTCCACGATGAGGTAGATGAGTGTCATGGTGCACTGTAGGGGGAGGGATGAGGAGGAGGAGGGACCATCGTAACCACCAGCCCACCCCAGGAGACTCCACCATCCAGCAGTCAGGGCCGGACCTGATGTGGCTTCACTGGAGCACCTCCAGATCTTTTCAGTGACCCCTTGGCATCAGACAGGTCCATGCTCTACATGAACCTTCAAGGCAGCATCTCTCCCTCTTCTGTTGGAGCCCTTCCTCCACTCAACGCCTCCCTTCTTACAAGCACTTCAGTAACAAGCTAGACTTCTCTTCCCCTTCTCACTGGCAGACAGTGAGGCCTTCCACACTTCAATGCACCAACCTCAACACGGAACACCTGGGTCCCGATTACCTGGCAAGCAAATGGGGGAAATGCCTCCAGAACCATCTCATTGTGCTGGGGCCTTAGAAATGCAAATTATCAAAATGGATCAAAATAGGGTTATGATAGAATTTGCCCTCTGAAACAAAAGAATCCTAGAGGACAGGGGTCAAGGACTACGGTCCGAGGACAAGGTCAGATTTGCTTAAACTTCAAGAATGTAGAATTCCTCCTACCTATCTTTTCACCCTGAATTACCAACAAAGGGTTTAAAACAGCCCATTCTGTGGAGACAAGGGAGGACCCTGGATTAAGAGGAGAAAAGTAGGGTAAAAGGTAACTGATTTATAAACAAGAGGTCAGATTCCCTCCTAAACTTATTTATTTTTCCCCTCCTAAATTTATAAATTCAATTTCCCAATCAAAAATAATGAGAGGATCTTTCTATCATTTTGACAAAATGATACCAGACTTCATCAAGACAAATGTGAGAATTGCCAGGAAAATTCAGAGGGGAATAAAATTAAATTCCTTCTTTAGTTTTCAGATATGCAGAATAAAGCTAAACTAATGAGGCTTGGTGCTGATGGAGAAGAGTAGTTGAGATAATGATATGTCGAAGGGGCATACCATTGTCCTTGGTACATATTAAACACCCTAAAAATTACCTATTACTTCTTTCATATGGTAAAAGTTACAAAACTGGAAAAATGGATTGTTCAATAAATGATACTGGTATAGCTGGCTAGCCATTTGAGAAAAAATTAAATGAATCCCCACCTTACTCAATATGCGGAAATATAAATAGCAGAAAAATCCAAAATTGAAACTTAAATAATAAAACCATAAAAGAACTAGATGATAACAAAAAATGAACTGTTTTTCAAATCTTGAAGTAAGGCCTTTCTCAAGGTTCCTGTGACATGTATGTAACAACTTAGCGCAAATTAGGAGCACTACACGGATCCACCCAAGCCCCACCCTCCCCCAGCAGGACTTACATTGAACAATAAAGCAGGGATAGGTGTAAAACGCTCAATGTGGATCATGGACAGAAGGTCTGGGAGGTGGCCCTCACGGGAGCCCACGAAGAACAACCTGGAAGGATAAGAAAGGATGAGCAGGATATTTTTGCTCAGCCATACACCTACACCCCACACTCAAACTAGGCTCAGAGACCCAGAAAAAAGCAAAGGACACTTTCTCAGGAGCATCCCACTTCCTCAACCTACCCACAGATGTTTCCACTCTCTTCAAGGATGGGCACCTCAACACTCTCAGGAATGCCCCATCCACCCCACCCACCCCACCCACCCCACAGTTATCCACTGACAATCTCAGGCCCCCAGCCATGGAACCCACTATCACTCACAGATACCTCACTAATATCCAACACATGTCTCACCCCGCATCACCCACTGGTACCCCACTCCACACTACCAGGGGTACCCCTCCTCTGTCACCCCACAAATTCATAGCTAACATAATGGCTTTGTAAAGAAGACCAGCCAGATTTCTGTTTGTGCCCTCCATATATCTTCGCTGAGCTGATGTATCATAGGCCAGGGTGAGCCTAGGGGTCAAAAAGACAACCCAGCCTTCCTCTCTGTAACTAAAGAGCTCCACTGACTGGGAGAAAGACCGGCAGAGAAATGAAACAACACCCAGGATAGGTGGCAGCAGCATCATGGAGCACACGGGACTCACTAAGCTTGAGGATACGGTGGAGGAGCAAAAAGCTTTGCAAGAGATGACCATAGCTGGGCTGTGAAGAAGAGCTGGAGTGTGCCAGAAGCAAGTGGGTAGGTGGGGAACGAGCATGTGCAAAGGCAAGAGGCCTGGAGGCATGAAAAAGTATGGCCTCTTTGGAGGCTGATGCTACAGTATCTCTTGTCCCAGAATAAGGAGTGTGAGAATAGGGTATTGAGAAAAACCTGCATACAAGGCCATGCTGTGGAGTCTGAACAAACACTGGGAGCCATCTGTAACTCTGAATGAGTGTGGGCACCCCAGCAGAGGAGAGAACAAGACAGATATGACAACCTCAATCATGTCAAATTTGGTGATCATGTGTGTACACATGTGTGTGTATACATGTACATGTCTGAGCTAGGGGAAAGGGCAGACACCAAGAGAAAAATCAAGAGGCCAAGCAGGGAAGACTGATGGACCACAACAGCACAACTGGAGACAAATCACATGTGGGGTGCATAGGAGGCCTGAGATACTTGGGTGCCCATCCAGGTGGAGCCACAGGGGGTTCATACCATCACCTGGAAAGTTGTCTAGAGCAAGGTGTCAGAATTGGCTCTTGAGGTTAATAATTTGTACTAGGTAGAAGAGAAATATGGTAGAGAGGATGCCAGAAGGGGAAAGAAGGCGAAGACGTCTAGTACAAAACCAAGGGTGGCTGCATGGGTAGTAAAGAAAACGTGAAGATGGTAACACAGGCAGAAACAATTGTGCTCTATCTTGACGTCTCTCCAGTCCCCTTTATGTGCTGCTATAGATTCTTTCTCTCCAAGTCCTCCCTCTGGACCCACCCTGTCAATGCCACAAGACATCTGAGTAAAGTAGGAGGGCGACTACATGCTAAGTATTTATTTTGGGACAACTGGCAGAGCCGATTGAGAAGTCTTGGAGCATCAGTAAGGGTGGGGCTATTGGAAACACCATCTTGGGTGGGGCAGCCTGTAAAGAACCACGTCAGGTACAACCTTGGCCGCACCAGGCTCAGGTGAGAGTACATGATGGTGTATTCTTTTACAAGGCCTTGATTTCTCTATTTCTCTGGTTGCCCCAGGGAGGCCCCAAGAACATGGACTGGTGTGTGAAAACCAGTAAGAAGAATGAATGGGACAAACTATTTCTTTTATTGATTCATCTTTCTATGTGTTCAAGTGGCAAATATTTACTGAAGGGCTATTATACTCCTGGCCCTAAGGATAACAATATTTATAGGGTGAGAAGAAATCAGGAAAGAAGCCTTCTTCTCACGTATCAGGTGAGACAGACGCCATGAGAATAGTTTCAGAATTAGAAGGTGGTCAGCCTCACTCCCTTCAGAGGTCCAGTAGGGTACGGACTAAAAGCAGGCTAAAAAAGACATACCTTAATAAGAATATTTTTCACGTAATAGAAGCCAAACTATAGTGGGTGGAAAAATGAATGAAAGGTGCAATGCAGACTACTCTCTCAAGAAGTGCATCCAAGAGGGAGTGGGAAAAGCTGTTCCGTGAGTTCTGTAAGTGCAGATGAGAGAAGCCTGGGGAGAGCTGGCCCTGCGTGAACATCTACCAAAGACAAGGACCAATTGATGATGCAGAGCACGGAGGAAGAGAGAAAGTGCTGGAACCCTGAGACCAGGTAGAAGAGTCAGCCAGAAAAGGCAGACCTGCTTCTTCCTCTGCAACAGCAGGAAGGACAATTGCTCTTACAGTTAAGTCTCTGTACAGAGAGGAGAGCAGACTGCCTGATGGCCTCAGCATTTTCTAGGAAGTCAGGGGCAGAGTCATCCTGTACATGGCACCAGTACCTGGTACACAGCAAGTTCCCAGTTACCATTCACTGAAGGAATGAATCCTAGGGCTGCGGCATAACCCATGAGGAGTCTAGAACCTGGTCTGTGCCAGGGTCACTACTCCAAGCTATTGCCTTCCTCCCCTACCCTCTTTATCAATCTGTCCTCATTTTAGACAGAAGCATGAGCTACCAGCGCACACATCTGCAGAAAAGCAAGCACACGTGTGCGCACACACACACACACACACACACATATACACCCTGTATGCCCATGAGAGGAAGATGGGAAAAAAGGAGCTCTTATACCTTGAGCCCCAGACAATGCAACACTGCAGTCCATGATCAGTGATGCAGAGGTACAGTACCTTGATGAAGCAAAGATAGATGCATTGAGGCCCCCAAAGCAGGACAGGGCAACGGCGATGGGGATGGTCCAGCTGAATATGCCAAATGTCTGGTCTGCAAACGTCTAGGGGCAGAGCACAGAAGGGGAACTCAACAGAGGACAGCGTTTTCTCCTGCATCTATGATCTCAGGACAAATGCAGTCACTGCTGAGTGGCCCACCCTCTGGCTTAGACACATGACCTCATCCTACAGAGCTGAAGGGGCCACAGAAAGAGGGACTGGGCCATTCAGGAGGGCTAAGTATCATGAGATGATAAGCAAATAGGGAACAGACTCACCACAGCCACGGCATCACTGTTAAGGACATCTGAAATGCTCAGCACTGTGTAATAGGCCACGTTGGTCAGGATGTAGATGAGCGTCACAATTGGCATAGAAATCCCAATGGCCAAGGGCAAATTTCTGTCAGGACAAGTGAGACAGGACCACCTAGAACCAACCTCTCTCTCCTTGGGATCAAAGTTCATCAAGTCTCCTCTGGAATTTAACAGTTCACTGGCCTCTAGGTCTTTGAGGCAGACTCATCTTCCCCTGTGGCTTAGGGTGGGCAAGCATCCCACGCCCTGGGCTACTTCTACTGAGAGAGAGAGAGAGACCTTTCTCTGTGAAGATAGGTCATGAACAATATTGGATCTTTGCCACAGTAGAGCCAATGGTCCCACAGGGTTTCATAATCCTCCTCCATCTCAGGACAAGGAACTCTATCCTCTGGGGACTAGAGGCCAGGCTGGGAACCCAGCTGGCCAGAATAAGCTCTGGCTCTGCAGGCTGCAGTCTCAGCATCAGGGTGCAAGGTCCTAACACCTTCGCCCCAGCTGGGTCCCACTGAAGGACCCTGGGGACCTTGCAGTGTGAACATGTGGGCTAGGACCCAAAGGCTTCTCCACCTTCACTCACTCACTCCATCCTAGCACTCAGCCCCTCCTACCTGGAGAAGGGGGAGTAGGAGAAGGGAGTATGAGAGGCAGCGGGAGAAGGAGAGGGGAGAGGGCAAGCATGCCCACTATCAGCAGGAGTTCCAGCCAAGCTGGGGAGTGAGAGTGTGATCCCGCCTTTACCTTTCTGGGTTTTTGATTTCTTCTGTTACAAAATTAAGGGTGTCCCAACCTGAGTAAGAGAAGAGGGCAGAGTAGAGGGCAAGAGAGAGGTTTCCCACGTCCCAGGAGGAACCCTCAAAGGCGTCCTCAAAGTGCTCAGAGTGTCCTGTGGAGGCAAAGGCAGGTGAGGGGTTCAGGGAGAAGTGACAGGTCAGAGGAGAAGGGGGGAGGACAGATGGAAGGTATATGGAGAAGAGGAAGATGGGGAGGGACAGTAACAAAGAGGAAGGGAAAATGAAAACAAGGAGAAAGGGGGAGGAAGACGGGGAGGGACAAGAAAAGAAAGAAAAAACAAGAGGGCAGGGGGAAGAAAAAAACATAATTTAACACCAAAAGGTCAACAACTACTAGCTCCCTGTACTTTACCACCCCACCCACTCCCTTAGGAAAGTTCATATCCCTTTAGTAAAACTAGGCAATCTCAGAAAAACAAAGGCAGTTCTGATTGCCCTCTGATATGACAACACTTTTTCCAAAACCCTAAAGAATTTCCATTTCCTTCAAGTGACCTCACAGCAGGCCACAGCTCTTCTTCCTATTTTTACAAAGAGCCCAGTCACACATAAAGCAGTTATTTTTCACTGATAATTAGAACTTGTGTGGAACCACCTCTGTGGGCCCAGACCACTGCACAATTTGGTTCAATGGGCTTATCAGTCTCATGGCGAGAACACTGCTACTCTGCTTGCAGTGGCTGTGGTTTCAGGGGGCAGGAAATCACTGGGGTCTTCTTAGCTTTCCATGTGCCTGGGCTAGGTCTGGGCCATCTCTAGCCTTCAGGGAGCCAGCCAAGGCCCAGGCACCTGTCATTCTCCTTGGAGGTCTCTGGAGACTACAGACCTGAAAGCCCAGGATTAGCACTCAGCTTCCCAGGACATACATCTTTTGGACACACTGGGGTTTTTAACAAGATCCAGACTTCTAAGGCAGCCTGTTATCACGCCCTGGACAAAACCTAGACCCAGCTATCAATGTGGCAAAAAGGGCTGAGCGTGCCACAAGAGAAGGGAAAATAGAGACCCCATCCTCCAGGGGTATCAGTCATCACACACAGCAGTGCTTCGCTAAGGCACAGACCTTGAGGGGAGGATTGCTCAACAACCCAGTTTGACCCCAATATGCTTCTGAGTCACCAGGTCATCCAGATGGCTAGTTGTACTAACTTGGTGTAAGTGCACAAAGGTGCTGGAACAGCTGCCTAAGAATCACTGAAGGCACTTCTTAAAAGCGCAGCTTTTATAAGACAACAAACCAACCAGCACGTGATCTAATAGGTCTGAGATGAGGGTCTCAGCTCCCCTGGTGACTATAACACAGCCACATTTGGGGATTGATGGCCTAGAGAACTGGGTTGTGAAATGATTGAGACATCCTTGGTTAAAGACACCTCTGGGCCAGACTCGGTGCCTTGTGCCTGTAATCCTAGCACTCTGGGAGGCCAAGGCAGGAGGATCGCTTGAGGTCAGGAGTTTGAGACCAACCTGAGCAAGAGAGACACTATCTCTCCTAAAATCAGAAAAATAAGCTGTGTGCAGTGGTACGCACTGGTAGTCCCAGATACTCAGGGAGGCCGAGGCAAGAGGATCACTTGAGCCCAGGAGTTTGAGGTTGCAGTGAGCTATGATCACGCCATGGCACTCTAGCCTGGGTGACAGAACCAGACTGTGAAACAAAGACACCTCGGACTTCTGTAAGGGCCCAGGAGATCTTATAGGCCTGTTACCCTCACTGCCAGTTGGCTCTGATCCAGGAATGAAAAGCTTTCTAAATCCAACATACAGGAAAAACAGTGCCAATTTCACAATATTTTCATATTTTGCCAAGAGCTGCCTTTGGGAAGGAATGCTGAATGCGAGTCCAGATGAAAAGTAAAGGCTGCAAAATAACCACCCATTTCCAGTCCCACTCAAGGAGGGCCCAGTCTTCCTACCTGCTGCCTGGCAGTCACAGACCACAAACAGGAGCCACTCTATCCCTATACTTTTATGACCAAATTATGACCCAAGCTTCAAGAGCTCCTAGGGTCTTGGCTGGCTTCCTGCAATGCTCCCAGCCTCCATAGAGGAAAGTAGCCCCGAGGGAGGAGCTGACTAATGTCCACCTGGCCGAGCCAGCCTGGCCCAAGAAGCCCAGGAAGAACTTTATTGTCACCTCTCGTACTCACTGACACATACTAGCATGTACACAGAAAGAGATGAGTGGTAAAACTAACAGAGTCCCCATGTCCTCCTCAGGGAATCCAGAGGAACTCCTGAAGACATCCCCCCCCCTTCCCACCTTGGGCCCCTCTTACCCTGGCACAGTTTAACAAGGCCCATGACAATGATGGCAATGAGCGCTAGGACCTTGGCGTAAGTGAACGTGTCCTGCACACGTGTGCCCCACTTGACATAGGCACAGTTCACAAATGTCAGCAGACCTAGGAGAAAAACCATAAAATCACTCACAGGTTTGCACTGAGAGAGCACAGAGGCCCAACCTCTCTTTACAGAGAGCATCACTTTGGCCCTTCCCGCCTAAGGCAGAGGGGCCAATGGATCTGTGAGAAACAGGAGAAAAAGAAAATGAGGGGACACCCTGCACCTGCCGCAGCTGACAGCACACGTGAATGTCCCCTCACTGTTGACATTCAAACATACAAAGGCTGCAAAATAACCACGCATTTCTGTTCCCTGTCACGAGGGCCCAGTCTTCGTATTTGCTACCTGGCTGTCATAGATCACAGACAGGAGCCACTCTGTCCCCACAGATTACTTTTATGATCCAATTATGACGGAAGCTGTAGTGAACACATATTCACACATTCTGAAAGCCAGCTCCAGTTGTGGAAACTCCCCCCAGGCCCAGGAATGGCTGACTTTACTCGCTCTTCCCCATTCAGACTCCCAAGGTTCCAAACCACAAGAAGCACAAGACCTATCTACGGCCACATGAGAGAATGGGAACAAAAGAGACCCATCAATAAATAAGGTAAATTTGAATGCAGATGGCAGGTCATCTAAGGAATTAGACAATGTTTTGCATGTAAGTGTAAAACAAAAAATTTGTTATGTGCCTGATGATTGCACATATATCCTCTCTACCAATTCTCATAAGCCCCAAATATAGACATTCCTATTCTCATTGCATAGATAGGGAAACTGAAGCTGAGAGACTAACATTTCCAAGCCCACTGCTCGCCCCTACCCTCATTCCTAACCAAACCTCCCAATTCTCAGTGAGGTCCATGGAGAATTGAGGCCAATGGAGTGTTTCACAGGCTCATGTCAGCACTGCTCGCTTTAAGTTACAGCTCCTCACACACCTCAGTGACATCTGCACCATGTGTTGAGTATCCTAGAACTTTGCCACCACTAAACAAGGATGGCGCTGACCCTTGGGGAGGACACAACAGCAATACCCAAGGGGTTCTACAGCAAGAAGGAACACAGTGACACTTCTAAATACCACCTCTAAGCCTCCAAACTTTTATGTGCACTTCAAATGTTATTAGCAAATTGGCCGGGCGCAGTGGCTCACGCCTGTAGTCCTAGCACTCTGGGAGGCCAAGGCGGGAGGACTGCTTGAGGTCAGGAGTTCGAGAGCAGCCTGAGCAAGAGTGAGACCCCCCTTTTCTACAAAAAAATAGAAAAATCAGACAGGCATGGTAGCACTTGCCTGTAGTCCCAGCTACTTGTGAGGTTGAGGCAGGAGGATCACTTGTACCCAGGAATTCAAGGTTGCAGTGAGCTATCATGACACCACTACACTCTAGCTGCAGCAACAGAATGAGACTGTATCTCCAAAAAATAAAAAAAAGTCTTCTCCCCTTCTCTTCTTGCCATAGCCAACAGCGACTCCTACTTTCAAGGTCTAGCTCAGCCCCCACTTCCTCGTAAAACCTTCCCCAAATATACCTGCCAGGCCCTCTCTGAGCTCTCTTTTCCCTGAACCCCACAACATTGCCACTTTACAGCACAGCTTAGTGTCCAATGCTGTGGTCACGTGGACATTTGTCTCAAGTAGGTCTCTCCTCTTTGAGGAGAAATGATGAACCCTGGCTGGAATCAAGGTGGTGATGACTTTCACTTAACCAATTCCCTAAGGCAAGGCAAATTGTCAGAAAGTTGGATGTTCCTCCACTCCAAGGGAAAGAAGTGCCTAGGGCCAGCCTGTGGAAATACACAGACAGCACAGCCTTGATGGCTTTCAAGAGCTTTCACTTAGTATGCTGGCAAATAACACAGGTGCTTACCACTCAGTCATGAGGCAGGCACAGGTCTCTGGGAGAATGGTCAACGGGCAGGGGAGATGCCTAAAACAATGCTTGGTGCTAGGAGGTCTTCCCATGGATGACCCCTGCCGATCAAAGTTCTCTGTGTGGGGCTAAGCCTACATCAGCTAACATAAGGATTACCTAGTTAACAGCCACCTGTAATCCACAGATTCCTGTGCAATACATTAACCATATCTTGAGGTATCTGTCCAGTTCCTTCCTGAGAATTGTTCCCCCTTCCCTATTACAGCCGATTGAGCCAGACATTAAACCCAAGCTGAGCCTAATAGATTGTCTCTCCCAGGAACACAGAATTGGAAAACCAAGAAACTAAATCTAAGAGTTGGAAGCCACAGCAAGTCAAGTCACATACAAGCCCTTAGTAATAGAGGAACAGAAACCAAAAATAAGCAGAGGAAAGCAGGACCACAAAAAGCAGTGGAAGCGAGAGATATGCAGCTTTGAGAGAAAGACTGACAGAAGCCAGGCAGGAGGTGGGGTGGGGTGGGGTGGGGTTAGGGGCATGCATGCCTGTAGTCCTGGCTACTCTGGAGGCTGAGGCACGAGGATTGCTTAAGCCCAGGAGAAAGAGATTTTCTGCTCATATCCTGGCTGTGCTTACTGGGCTTGTTTGTAGCCCCAGGATGGGGAAGAGAAGTTGAGACACTCCTCACACCCACTGACAGGCACTCCTCACTTCTGCCTCTTCTCCTTCCCTCCATTCTGCTACAGATTTCCCACAGGATGGGTCCTCTCTGCACACAAGCAAATATTACACACAGTGGAAATTCAATGACTATGTGCTAAACTAATGAATGTAGGCAGCTTTCCTGGAAGTCCCTGTAGAGCTCATTTCAAAGACCAGCAGGAATGATACAAAACCACCTGGTCAGCGTAGTTGCCTTTAGGGAGGAAGACTAAAGATCTGGAGAGGGAGGGAGCCTTTTTCCATTGTGTGCCCTTACATACTTTCACTGACTTACCATGCACATATGCTTCTTTCTCGATAAAAATAAAAATAATTCACTAGCAACAAAGTACAGCCAGAAAGCAGAGCCAGGGTCAGGGTGAACCTAGTAGGTGCCTAGAGTATAAAATTTAAGGAGGCACTCACTCTCAGGGGACCATGAGCAAGAACCTGAGAGCCAGTACTTCCTTAAATGCTGTCCCTAGGTGCCTCCCTTGCCTCACTCTACTCTCGGCCCTGCCAGAGACCAGAGAGCTCCAAAAACAGTCTACCAAACAGAAGCCAAGTCCCTTGACTGTTTTCCTGATTCCAATTAAGAAACCAAATTTCGAGTGTGATGCGCACTGCCTGGGGAATGGACACGATTAAAGTTCTGACTGTGGGGGACGGGGTGGGGGGAGGGGAGGAGTGCACACCTACATGATGAGTGTGATGTGCACTGTCTAGGGAATGGACACAACTGAAGCTCAGACTCGGGGAGATGGGGAGGCATGGGCAATGTATATAGCCTGATCTTTTGTACCCCCTTAATGAGCTGAAAAACAAACAAACAAACAAAAAAAAGAAACCAAATTTCTCCATCTGATCCCCACCCCTCCATGCTTCCCAGAACCCAGCCCCACCTAGCTCACCATAAGCTCTATCAGAGTTCAAACACAGACAACAGGCCTGGGCCTTCAGGCCAGACGCTCAAATTCAACTACCACACTTAAAACATCCAAGCCTTTCCCCTTCTTCTGATCTCATTTTATTCCTGGACAAGTCTGCACCAAGTAGCATGGAACCCATGGGAGGATCTTCAAGGCCCTCTGGGAGCTTGTTGCTGAGAAAGAAGTGCTCCAACAGCAGATCTAAACCCAAATCCAAGCAGAAACAAATCCCCAAAGTCTCTCTGTGGCAGAGACTAGTAATTATCTTCCAATATCTGTCCTTCCCCTTTTCCTTAGTAATAGAAATTTTAGCTGAAGTCATGGCTGCTCAAAATAAAGCTGACATTCTCTAGCCTCTCCTGCAGGTAGGTATGACCATGTAACTAGGTTTTCCCCCAGGGATGTATGCAAATGTTTCGTATGAGACCTCAGGAAGTGTCTTTAAAGGGAAGGGTGTGCCTTTCTTTGTCCTTCCTGTTAGCTACAATGCAGACATGACAAGGGCTAGAAGTCACATGCTGAGGCTGGCAGGACAGTAAGACAGAAGGAATGAACCTGGCTCCCTGAAGAACTGAAGTCATCCAGGCCACACTGCCTACCTTTAACATGTGAGAGAAATAAACGTCAATATGTTTGAGCCATGCTGCTTTAGCTTTCCTGTTGTTTGAAACCCAAGCTAATACTGAGTAATATGTATGTATCCTCTGACACAACTGCCTCTCATATTCTCTTCTGATGAGGAGAAGGCCTAGCAACCTTAGCTGAAGTCCCAGCTATGCTGAAAGTCACAGCTCCCTTTTTGCACAGGCAACAGGGAGGGGAGGAAAATCTTCCTCCCACAAACAGGCTGGGTGTTATAAAGGGGCATTCAAGGACACAGGAGTACAATCCTAAACAATAATAACAACACAAAAGGTGGGTGAAGGAAAAAAGATGAGGGAGAACCAAGTACAAGTCTATTAGAAGTGTGGTGGGGCACGGTGGCTCACACCTGTAATCCTAGCACTTTGGGAGGCTGAGGAGGGAGAATTGCTTGAGGTCACAAGTTTAAGACCAGCCTAAGCAAGAAGGAGACCCTGTCTCTACTAAAAATAGAAAAATTAGCCAGGCATGGTGGTGCACACCTGTAGTCCCAGCTACTCGGGAGGCTGAGGCAGGAGGATCGCTTGAGCCCAGGAGTTAGAGGTTGCAGTGAGCTAGGCTGACACCATGGCACTCTAGCCCAGGCAACAGGATGAGATTCTGTCTCAAAAAAAAAAAAAAAAAAAAGTCTATTAGAAGTGAAATGCTCTATAAGAGTCACAATGCAGGGGAGGTGAATCCTTCCAAATGGAGATCCCATAATCAGGAACTAACTGCTGGGATGTGTATAAATATGGAGTGTACATACGTGCCTTTTAAAAAGTATCCTTAGGCCGGGTGCAGTGGCTCACACCTGTAATCCTAGCACTCTGGGAGGCCAAGGTGGGAGGATCGCTCGAGGTCAGGAGTTTGAGACCAGCCTGAGCAAGAGTGAGTCTCTGTCTCTACTAAAAATAGACAGAAATTAACTGGACAACTAAAAATATATAGAAAAAGTTAGCTGGGCATGGTGGCGCATGCCTGTAGTCCCAGCTACTCAGGAAGCTGAGGTAGAAGGATTACTTGAGCCCAGGAATTTGAGGTTGCTGTGATCTAAGCTGACGCCACGGCACGCTAGCCCAGGCAACAGAGCGAGACTCTGTCTCCAAAAAAAGGAAAAGAAAGAAAAAAGTATCCTTGTTGTTAATTACATAAATACATTTAGTCTTACTATGAAAACATTCAAACTATACATAGGCTTGGAGTCTTTGAGCAACTAAGATCAAGACCCAGTCCTCCTTAGGCCTGTATCACTCTCAGAACATGGAAACTGTCCATAGCCAACAACGGACCAAAATAGGTCAGAATATACTTTCTACTGGGACCCTGATGGGGCCTGAATCCAAGACAGCAAGAAACAATGGAAAGATATTCAGGGGTCATTATAGATTGTTTCTTCACTTCAGTCTCACCCTTGGCAGTCTTTTTCTTCCTCCTCTTCCTCTTCCTCCTCCTCCTCATTGTCAACTTCACCAAACAAACTCGCAGGGGGAATAGAGTCTGGGCTGTGAGCAAGCCCTGGGCTTTGATACCACTGTGTCAGCAATGACCCTTTTCTCCATGTTGAAATCTTCAAGTCAACTACAAATACTTTACAATGATGTATGTGATCCTAACACAACAGCCAGGATCCCTAGGTCAAAGCCCACAAAGACAAACAAATGGACCAACAACACCCAAGTCAGAAACATCACCCTTCTGCAGTCAAATCGAGTACTCTTACAATACTGGGTGCCCCGGTTAGAGAGAATACTGCTGGTCACCTTGCCAAAGATGGGACCCTATGTACCTCAAGAAACAAAATTTTCCCCATACAGGCCCATAAGTGAATACAGGTCCCTAAGCTTACTGAGTTCAGTCACCAGCCTGAAGCCCTACCCCAACACAGAAGATTCCAAAACCTGAGAACACATATGAACAGAGCGTACCTTTAGGACTGAGTTTCTCAATCTTAGCACTACTGACATTTTGGGCCAGATTATTGTGCAGGGCTGTCCTGTGCATGGTATTATGTATAACAGCACCCCTGGCCTCTACCCAGTAGAAGCCAGCAGTACCCTCTCCCAGTTGTCACAACTAAAAATGTCTCCAGACATTGCCAAATGTCTCCTGGGGAACAAACTCCCCTCTAGCTGAGAACCACTGCTCTAGGAATTCATTAGTAGCCAGACAGCCCGAAATCCCAGAAAAGCTGTCTGGACCTCCTTGCCAGTGCAACCTGGGAATGGGGTGTGGTGTAGCCAGAAAGCCAGGATCTGAAACACAAATGCCTCCAGGAACCTAGAAAGTAATGTGAATGAGCAGGCAAGAAAGCCCGGGTATAAAACAAGAGGAAGTGGGGCGCTGTAGTGGACTGGGGAGTATACACTCCATTTAAAGGGAGCGACCACTACTCAGATCCAACTCATTGTATCAGGCAGCAATTTGGGTACAAGGCTGCCAGAACTTTTGCTTCTTCAAGTGAAAGGACAGGTCCTGATTTTCAAATGTTGGCAACTAATTTGCAATTATTTAGAACACTATATAGGCCACATAAATCTATCGGTCACCAGCTTGCAGCCTCTACCCAGTGTTGGTTATATGGAGACTTCCTGGGCCCTCCATTCTAGGATGGAACTTCAATTGTCTAGCCTGGTATAGCTATAATTTCTTTTTTTTTTTTTTTTTTTTTTTGAGACAGAGTCTCGCTCTGTTGCCTGGGCTAGAGTGAGTGCCGTGGCGTCAGTCTAGCTCACAGCAACCTCAAACTCCTGGGCTGAAGCGATCCTACTGCCTCAGCCTCCCGAGTAGCTGGGACTACAGGCATGCGCCACCATGCCTGGCTAATTTTTTTTGTATATATATATTTTAGTTGTCCATATAATTTCTTTCTATTTTTAGTAGAGATGGGGTCTCGCTCTCGCTCAGGCTGGTCTCGAACTCCTGACCTCGAGCGATCCACCCACCTCGGCCTCCCAGAGTGCTAGGATTACAGGCGTGAGCCACCGCGCCCGGCCAGCTATAATTTCTTTATGCAGTCTCCAAACCAACAAGCTGGACCCCTCTCGTGTCTCAATTTCAAGACTAAATTTCTCCTATCCTACTGAAGCCTCACCCTGGATTCAGTGCAGACCTTTGTTTTCATTTTCCCTCATTATGACCTAATTGGTCTCTTCCAATTTATGTCTCTTGAAACCAGGAGGCACCCACTGCCACCCATGCTCAAGGAGACTTCCTCTCAGCATATCCCAGCTGTTGAAAGCCTGATTCTAGAACCTAAGTTCCAAGAAGGGAAGTGAGTTGACCCTAAAGCCTAGTCGGTTAGACTGGAACATGGTTTTATGACTTGGCCCTGTCTCTGACAAGTTCCTGCCCTCAGGTCTGGATTCTAGAAAAGGCTGGGCTTCAAGAATTCAGATCCTGAGGAATCTGGGTAAAAGTACATGTTGAGTGAAAGTGGCTAGGAGATACCATGACATAGCATTTCTAAGCAGTGAGGCCTCGCCTCCAATCAAAAGATCAGTTCCTGGTATGGGGATGGGCTTCTTATGCACAAAAAATATGGGAAACATCATAAAGGAAAAAAATATTTAACAAAAATCAAAATAAAAATCTTCTGGCCAGGTGCAGTGGCACACCTGTAATCCTAGCAATCTGGGAGGCCAAGATGGGTGGATCTCAGGAGTTCGAGACCAGCCTGAGCAAGAGTGAGACCCCATCTCTACTAAAAATAGAAAGAAATTATCTGGACAACTAAAAATAGAAACAAAAAATTAGCCAAGCATGGTGGTACATGCCTGTAGTCCCAGCTACTTGGGTGGCTGAGGCAGGAGGATCGCTTGAGCCCAGAAGTTTGAGGTTGCTGTGAGCTATGATGATGCCACCGCACTCTAGCCCGGGCAACAGAGTGAGACTCTGTCTCAAAAAAAAAAAAAAAAAAAAAAAAAACCTTCCGTATCTCAAAAATTATATACAACAGTGCCCTTTAACTTGGTTTTTCTTTGAATTCATTGTAAACCCATCACAGACCAATGCCCAGGCAATCTCAGATGCTCAGATAGGAGCACAAACTCACAAAACTTTCTAGAAAGTAACTAACATATGCAGAATCTTAAAACAGTATATTTCCTTACACACAGGGATTTCCCTTGTATAATTCTATCCTAAGGAAATATGCAGAAACTCTACAAATGAGTTATATATTATACAAAGATCTCCCCAACAGGATTATTTATAACAATAATATTATACAGCACTTACTATGTATGCCAGGCAGAAAGAAGCATTATATACGTCTTGGTTCATTTATTTCTCACAATATCTTTTGAGATAGGTACTACCAATATCCCAATTTTAAAAATGAGAAAACCGAGGCAACGGTTATTTAACACCCCAAGGTCAACAGCTAGTCAATGGTAAAACTGGAAATCAAACCCAGTCTGGCATGGGGGCCTGTGATCTGAACCACCATGCTACATGTGTCCCCAAACCATGTTTTCTAAGAATATTTGATAAAAGAGATTAAATATTAAATTTTATAAATCATTAGCCAGGTATGGTGGTGTGTGCCTGTAGTCCCAGCTACTCGGGAGGCTAAGGCAGGTAAGTACTTGACCCCAGGAGTTTGAGGTTGCAGTGGGCTATGATGACACCACTGCACTCTAAGCACAGTCAGCAGAGAAAGACCCTGTCCCAAAATGAAACAAACAAAAAAAAAACCCAAAAAACAAAAGACAAATAAACAAAAAAAACCCACAAAAAACAAAAAATTAAAAATAAAAATCAGTATACAAACCACAAGGTATATGTCAAGGATACTTATATGGGGTGAGGCATGGTGGCTCACAACTGTAATCCCAGCACTTTGGGAGGCCGAGGCAGGAGGATCACTTGAGGCCAGGAGTTTGAGACCAGCCTGGGCTACATAGCAAGACCCTGTCTCTACAAAAAAAATGTAAAAATTAGCTGGGCATAATGATGCCTGCCTGTAATCCTAGCTACTCAGGAGACTGAGGCAGGAGGACTGCCTGAACCCAGAAGTTTGAGGCAGAAAGGAGCTACGATTACACTACCATCCTCCAGCCCAGGTGACAGAGGGAGACCCTTTCTCTACCCCCCCTCCAAAAAAAAGGCAGATATGCACACATAAAAAAGTACTGGAAGGTATTTTACCCAAATAGTAACTACAGTTCTCTAGGAGGTAAAATCATGAGCAATTCTAATTTTCTTTATTCTATTTTTCTGCGTTTTTCAAATTGTCTATAAAGTCCATGTTATTATCTTTTAATAAAAAAAAAAACACTAAAATATGTTGCTTTTGAAAAACATTTCAAGAAATGGGGAAAAGCCCATGCTATACTAAGTTTAAAAAGCAGGATATGAAGTTATAAGCAAAGTATAATAAGCCAATTCTACAAAAGAATAAGACACTATCCAACTATTAAAAGTACTCTTCTTTAAAAAAATTAGCCAGGCATGGCGGCACACACTTGTAGTCCTGCTACTCTGGAGGCTGACGGATCACTTGAGTGCAGGTGTTCGAGGCTGCAGTGAGCTAAGATCACACCACTGTACTGCAGCCTGGGCGACAGAATAAAACCCAATTTCTAAGAAAAGAAAAAAAAGGAAAAGAAAAGTACTCTTCTCTTGGTAGTAGATTATGGGTGATCTAAGGATAATTTAATTTTATCCTTTTTTTTTAATTTATTCTTTTTTCTTTTCCAAGGGCTTGACCTTTGATAATTTTATCCTTAATGAACATGTTTTATAATCTGAAAGTTTTCCCTTTCTTTTCTTTTTTTTTTTTTTTTTAGACAGGGTCTCACTCTCTCACCCAAGCTAGAGTGCAGTGGTAGTCATCATAGCTCACTATAACCTCAAATCCTGGGCTCCAGTGATCCTCCTGCCTCAGCCTCCTGAGTAGCTAAGACTACGGGCTCAAGCCACCACATCTGGCTAATTTTTCTATTTTTTGTAGAGACAGGGTCTCGCTCTTGTTCAGGCTGGTCTTGAATTCCTAGACTCAAACAATCCTCCCGTCTCAGCCATCAAAAGTGCTAGGGCCGAGCATGGTGGCTCACGCCTGTAATCCTAGCACTCTGGGAGGCTGAGGCAGAAGGATTGCTCGAAGTCAGGAGTTTGGGACCAGCCTGAGCAAGAGCGAAACCCAGTCTCTACTAAAAATAGAAAGAAATTATCTGGACAACTAAAAGTATATAGAAAAAATGATCCAGGCATGGTGGCACATGCCTGTAGTCCCAGCTACTTGGGAGGCTGAGGCAGGAGGATTGCTTGAGCCCAGGTGTTTGAGGTTGCTGTGAGCTAGGCTGATGCCACGGCACTCTAGCCCGAGCAACAGAGCGAGACTCTGTCTCAAAACAAAACAAACAAACAAACAAAATGTTAGGATTATAGGCCTGAGCCCCCAAGCCCAGCCAACAAAATTATCCCTTTTTTAAAGAGCTCGGTCAGGCCAGAGTCTCCCTCACCAAATCCTGTCAGACATATAGCCAAGTACCCATCTTCCCTCCTCCCAGGGCTATCCATTCCCCCTCACTGTCCCAAGAAATATGGAGGGCTCCCCTTATGATTTGTCTTTAACAAATTCCTTCAAGTTAGGAGGCATGGATATTGTACAGTCCTTTAAAGCTAACTCCAAGGTACTCTCAATCTATTTTAAACACTGTGGATAAACTATATATGCTGCCAAAGCTTTTGCAAACAGAGATATGGAAAGAACAGAGTGTAATTAAGTGCTTCTGGCAGCAGAGTGCTAAGAAACACAGGAAAGTCTGGGCTATTTCTCAGCTACATGCTGGTTCTACAAGGCTTGATAAAGTCACAGCAATCTTCTCTCCTTACTACCCCATATGAGATAAAGGAAAATAAAGTGGGGTACACTGGGATCTCTCAGATTCTATCATTAGAAACTCAGATATGGGGTAGGAGCCATCTTCCTCTCACCAGCTGCAGGCAGAGCTTGTTTACAAAGTCAGTGTAAAGAAATCTGAAACAGCAGTGGGAAAAAGCCATTTTGGTGTGGTGCCTGCTGCTTAGAACAGGCCACAAAGAGTGGCAGTGGCAGGAAGGAGGGGGTCCTGCAGTATAACACCTTAGACTCCCACAGTCTAGAGAAGCCTATTTTCTCACAGCTGCCTTTAAACTGCTTTAAGATGAAAAGCTGGGGGTAAAACACATTTTTTTTTTTTTTTTTTTTTTGAGCAGCAGAATAAAGGCTACAATACTTATGGTTTCTCCTGGGTTAAGTTACAACTGGTGATATTGACTCCAACCATAACACCTGACAAGACAAATGTGAGACGTGTATCAACTTGTCACACAGACCAGGGAACAGAACTCAGGGTCAGCCAAGAGAGGAAGAATGACACACCAAAAGCCATGAAGAGATTCAAACTTCTCCCACCTCCATCCTTTATGTTTACTTGTCTCTCAGGCTCAAATGACTCTGGTGAAACTACTTCCTCAAAAGAGAAAATGTGGCCAGGCCAGGAGGTGGCTCACCCCTGTAATCCTAGCACTCTGAGAGGCTGAGGCAGGAGGATTGCTTGAGCTCAGGAGTTGGAGACCAGCCTGAGCAAGAGTGAGACCCCATCTCTACTAAAAACAGAGAAATTAGCCAAGCGTCATGGCTCACACCTGTAGGCCCAGCTACTGGGGAGGCTAAGGCAGGAGGATCACTTGAGCCCAGGAGTCTGAGGTTGCTGTCAAATATGATGAGGCCACTGCACTCTACCCAGCGTGACAGAATGAAACTGTCTCAATTAAAAAAAAAAAAAAAAAGGAAATTGAACCCCACTTCTTACCACCCCACCAACAAATATAAATTTTTTTTAAAGATAAAATGCCTCTCCCCCTCTAAACAGTACGATATGCTACTCAAAGACAAAGTACCATTATTACAGTACTCCAACCCCCACACATCCTCCCACCCTCGACCCTTACTTACATACGCAAGCAGCAGCGAGGAGACGACAGGCCAGGTACGGGGGATTGCAGGTGGGGAAGGAGGGCTGGACCATGTAGTTGGCAAAGGTGATGGCGATGATGGCCTGACTGGTGGGCTCAACAATGAGCAGTGAGGCCCACAGGCGGATGAAGGCAATGAAGCCCCCAAAGGCCTCGAGAATATAAGCATAGCTGGCCCCCGACTTGGTGATAGTAGTCCCCAGCTCTGCGTAGCAAAGGGCACCCACAACAGAGAAGAGCCCACCAATGGTCCACACAACCAGTGACAGCCCATAGGAGGCAGTGTGTACCAGCACACCCTTGGGTGAGACAAAGATCCCTGAGCCTATCATGTTGCCCACCACCAGGCTGACTCCATTCAGCAGGGAGATCTCCTTCTTCAGCTGCATAATTTCCATGGAGTTTTGAGGTGGTGAGCTGACATCTTCTTCCATCCTGGGTTGGCTGGCATCAGGGATGAGATGGTAGGTGGGGGTGGTGCTCCCAAGCTCCCTGGCTTCCATGGCAAATGCTTCCTGCACACCTATGTTTACTGTGGCCTGGCAAGAATACAAGTATGTCAGTCTATGGCAGGAGCTTGTGAGGCTCTGGTTTAAACCAGGTTTCCCTGCCCACCTCCTGCTTAGGAACAGCATGCCATACACACAGCCCTAAATACAACAGGTCTTTCTCAGTTCCCACCACAGGACACAGGGAAATAGACCTTCACTGCTCCCAAGAAAGATGCCATGAGAGCGCAGGCATGATGTGATGGCAAAGTCCAAGGAGAGGTACCAGTCTTGCTGCCCACAACAGGCTGGCATTAGGTTTGTTCACAGCCTGATTCTCCCTGAGGTAACTTCTGCTCTGTTCTTACCAGCTTAAAACCCACAGACCTGACTTGCAGAGAAGACCAGAGTCCCTGCACCAGGTACACAGCCTGAAAGGCCTCTCACTGTCCATTCCCAGGTAATCCTGCCACTCACTTCTAACCAAACATAAACAGAGACTTTTGCAGTGTCTAGCCACATGTGGAGACATCTGCAGTTACTCTCACATGGGAAAAGAACATCAGTAGGTTCTGGGAAGGGCCACGAAGATGCTGAGACAAGAGCTTATCACTATTACAGAGACTAGACCAAGAACAGGTCCCTCATGAAAATGCACACCTAGGAATCACTGTGTCCACAACACTCACCTTGACCCCACACTGCTGCTTGTCCAGTCAACATCTTTCTTTCCCCAAACTACCCAAAAGAAAGGGATTACATACCCCTCAGCATGCTCCTCACTTCACTACTATCTGGGGTTGCAAAGAGATTCTCCCAGCACAGGACCCAGGCATCCTGCCACCCAACCAAGACTATAAGGCTTCTCTTATCTATGGATCTGGTGTTAGAAGGCATCCTGTAGAGATGGCACACCACCCCCACCCCCACCTTTGGATTAGTTGGGCCAATCCAGAAACCTCAAGGAAGTTGGATTCCACATTAACCTACCTACCAGACCCCGAATCTGTCAAAGGAAGATAAGCAAGTTCCTGACCCTACACCCAGGGTGACCTTCTTCTTCACTTAATTCTTGTGCCACGCAGGCTTCAGATCCCCTGATCCCACCTCATCTGCTAGAGTAAGGAATCTGGTGGGCCATTTGATTCCCACTCAGGTGTCAGTACTTTAAGGTCACAGGTTTAACTACCAGGGATAAGACCAGGATCAGTACCTCACCTTCCCAGAAGTCTCTCCTCTACTCAACAAAGTTGTAGGTGCCAGAATCTGGCCTCACGGAGCTCAGGGCAAAGGAACCACAGACACATCAGAATGAGGAGTTCTCAGAGCAGACTCCGATCTCCGCATGCCCCACCCAAGACTCCTGCCTTTACCTATCCCAAACCCCTTCCGGAGTCTGGACCTGAGCCCAAAGGAGAAAGCTCCTCTGGGCCACCAGTAAGCCTTCCCCCAGTGCCAGAGGAGTTGAGGCAGCCTACCTCTGCTTAGACGAGACAGCTTTAAGGCAGCACCACTTTTCCTTTCACTCCTGGCACCAAGCCATGCAGGTTTCCCTAGGCAGGCACGTGGAAACATATTTGTTTTCACGTGTCTGTCAGGTGAGCCCAGGAATGCATGGGAACAAAACCAGTAAACAGCTGGGAAGCCCATATGCTCATGTAAGAGTCAGGTGCAAAGAGACCTAGGCTGTCTACCCAACTCAACACAGAAACATGCAGAGAAACCTGACCCCAGTGACCACTCCAGCTTCTTCTACTCCATCAGACCCTGCTGGTACGAGGATCTGGGGCCACTAGGTATTCATTCCCTTTGTACTTGTATAACCCAGCACTGCTGTCTGATACGGCTATATCAAGTTTGTCTGATACTCTGGTGAAACTACCCAGTGGCCCTTTTTTGGAGAACTCAAGCATAGTCACTGCCCCATACCTGAATGAGAGATAAGGTTCCTACTACAATGTTAAGAAGGACTCCTCCTTCAGCCAAGGAGAGAGGCAGAGTCACATACAAGTGAGGGAAGATGAGGTCTCTTTCTTTTCATTCAACAACAAAATGTAACTGTCATCCATAGCCTGTTGTTGGTCAAAAGTAATTAAAGTCCCTACCTCTCTGCTAAACATCCAAGAACAGAGTGAGGGCAAATGAATGAGGCCCAGGCTGGCTTGGCCACACAACCCCAAGGCCACCCCTTACCTCCCCTATACATGTACACCTCACATCACACGCCTCTACAAAATCTGCCAAGAACCTACATCATGCCAGGCTCTGTGTTGGTTCACAGCAGTGAACAAGATTGATATGGACCATGCCCTCATAGAACACACAACCACACATTATGGCAGCATGTAGATGAGATGGACATGAGATCAGAAGCCCCACAGGCAGACTAGAGCTCACCAGCTACCTGTACCTCACCCTTCTCTGACCTTTAGTTTTTCCAGAGGTAAGAGTAAGATAATAGCTACCTTCCCAGACAGCCTTACTGATCTTTTGTAAGCAACAAATTATAGACAATAAAACTTCTATAAAATGTGAGGCCTTCCTCAATGGGGTTAACAGTGCTGAAAGACAAATTCTGAAAACAAGGAAGAGAGGAAGGGAAGAAGAGAGGTTAACTCATTTTACTGGAAGATAAAATCTGGGATAAAATGAAAAGTCCTCAACTTCTAGTTTCCACTGAAGATGTAGAAAGCTGGAGAAGGCATTAGTATCATTCCAATGACAAAAAAGGCTGGAGAACCTATAAAACCATAACTTTTCTTAAAGCCATCAGAAAGCTAAGGTTACAGGGTAACTAACTAGACTGAAACTGATGGAAAGACAGGTACTTCCAATGAGAGAGAGATACAAGCTCTAGCTCACCTGTGGCAGTGGGAGAAAGATAGGACCCACCATACAGAGAGGGTCAGAAGAATTCAGATACAATTTTAACAAATTACCAAATGTCAAATACGGCTTAGCATGAGCCACAGACACTCAGAGGTTTTTCTCCAGAGACCTCAGGGAATGCTCACAAGAAATACTGGACAGGGCCGGGCGCGGTGGCTCACGCCTGTAATCCTAGCACTCTGGGAGGCCGAGGTGGGCGGATCCTTTGAGCTCAGGAGTTCGAGACCAGCCTGAGCAAGAGCGAGACCCCATCTCTACTAAAAATAGAAAGAAATTATATGGACAGCTAAAAATATATATAGAAAAAATTAGCCGGGCATGGTGGTGCATGCCTGTAGTCCCAGCTACTCGGGAGGCTGAGACAGGAGGATCGCTTGAGCCCAGGAGTTTGAGGTTACTGTGAGCTAGGCTGACGCCACGGCACTCACTCTAGCCTGGGCAACAGAGTGAGACTCTATCTCAAAAAAAAAAAAAAAAAAAGAAATACTGGACAGGAGACCAGAGAAAGCCTCTCTCAGTGACAGTGCTGGCCTGGAGGAGGAAAACCCTTCTCCTCTAAAGACTAAAAACTTATAAACCCCTGGGGAAAGAGCAGCAAACTCTGTCACTCCCAAGGCAGCTGGGGCAGGGTAAAACAGAAAAAAACCTCTATGCCTGGAGGAGGGGCAGGAAATTCTAGTTAAGACCCTTAGCAGTGTCCTGCCTCTGGAGGAGTAGCAGAATCTCCCAGAAAGATACACCCCTGAGACCCAAGGAAACAGGGTCTGCCTAAGACTGAGACTGAACCAGGACACCAGAGAAATCCCCTGCTACTCCTAACCAGGTTAGCAACCACCCAGGAACAAGCAACAGCAGTCCACCACTAATGCTATGGTAGACTGCGCCGAGGCAGACGTGCAAAAGAAGACCTAAATCTGAGGGTGGAGCATAAATTTTGAGAAAAATCCTCCCTCCAGCAAATCAACCCTAAGCCGGCCAGGAAATATCAGAGGAATTTGAAGTCATTGGTGCACCTACGTTAACCATAGCAACAACAAAACCTAAGCACAATTCATCTCCTGACTAATGGACTCAAACTTCCATACTAACAGCCTAGCAAAAGAAGAGGTGTACCCATTTCCTAGTGTGTTCTACACACTTGGTTTAACAATCAATAACAAATTACAAGCAACACACACAAAAAAGCAAGAAAAACCACCCACTGTCAAGAGTGACCAAACTTAGAGATGACCCAGATATTGAAAACATCAAACAGGGAATATAAAATAACTATGATTAATACATTAAAGGCTCCAATCAAAAAGCTAGCCAGGCACCGTGGCTCATGTCTATAATCCCAGCACTTCGGGAGGCCAAGGCAGGTGGATCTCTTGAGACCAGGAATTCAAGACTGGCCGACTAGCCTGAGCAATATAGTGAGAGCCCATCTCTACAAAAAATACAAAAATTAGCCAAGGGTGGTGGAGCATGTCTGTAGTCCCAGCTACTTAAGAGCCTGAGGCAGGAGGATTGCTCCAGCCCAGGAGTTTGAGGTTGTAGTGAGCTCTGATGATGCAACTTCACTCTAGCCTGGGCAACAGAGCAAGACCCTGTCTCAAAAAAAAAAAAAAAAAAAAAAAGTTGGACATCATGCAGGAACAAACATGGAATTTCAGCAGAGCAATGAAAACCAGGAGTGGAAATGGAAAAAAGTGAAAAAAATAGAATAGAGCATGTAAGAACTGTGGGGCAATATCAAATAGTATGAGGCAAATATAAAAAAATACATTTTGGGCTTATTTTTAATTACTTTAGAATATAATTGGCTGCCTAAAGCAAAAACAGTAGCAAAGTATTGTGAACTTATAGTACATGTAAAAGTAAAATGTCTGATAATAGCACAAAAGATAGGAAAGAAGAATTGGGAGTATACTTTTACAAAGGTCTTATATTACATATGAAGCAATATGCTTTTTAAAGGTAGATATTACTAAAAATTCATGTTGTAAAACTAGGACAACCACTACAAAAATTAAAAGAGGTATAAATAATAAGCTAACAGTGGAAATAAAATACACAATCCAAAAGTAGGCAGAAAAAGAAGAAAAAAGCAAAAAAGAACATATACAACAAATAGAATAAATATACCAATAATTACATTAAGTGTAAATGATCTAGACACAATGATTAAAAGATACTATCAGATTAGATAAAAAAGCAAAGCTCAATATGTAGTCTAGTACCATGTAAACACTAATCAAAGACAACTGGAGTAGCTATACTAACACATTGACTGCCACACTAGAAAAAAATTTTTTTCCTTGGGGCCACAGTGTTTTATTACAAAAATAGAATAAAAACTTCGAAAACAAAATGATCCTTTCTAATTTAATGAAAAATTTGTTATTTTTTATTGTTTTCTGTGCATGAGTTACCTGCAACTTAAAAAACTTAGTTTTGGCCGGGCACGGTGGCTCATGCCTATAATCCTAGCACTCTGGGAGGCCGAGGCAGGTGGATCGTTAGAGCTCAGGAGTTCACGACCAGCCTGAGCAAGAGCGAGACCCCGTCTCTACTAAAAATAGAAAGCAATTATATGGACAACTAAAAAATATATACAGAAAAAATTAGCCAGGCATGGTGGCACATGCCTGTAGTCCCAGCTATTCTGGAGGCTGAGGCAGTAGAATTGCTTGAGCCCAGGAGTTTGAGGTTGCTGTGAGCTAGGCTGATGCCGCAGCACTCTAGCCTGGGCAACAGAGTGAGATTCTGTCTCAAAAAAAATAAATAAATAAATAGTTTCACATGTCTCAAGGTAAAGAGATGTGTGAGGTAACATATGCTTCTCCAGGCCCCGGGCTCAAATCTAGTCTGAGTTAAATACAACTCACAAGCAGTTAATGTGTTAACATCAGATTATTTTCTTCAGGTAACAGTTGATGAGAAGAAAAATAATGACACTAAGCTACTATGACAGCAGTTATGGTTTTGAATTAATTTGCATTTAATTAGTCACAACAATATCTATATACATATCAAAAAAGCAGTCCATACCTGTGTGAGAGGCGTTGTCTATCCTGTCCCCACAGAGTAGATCTGCAGACCCTCTGCAACAATGGGATGAAAATCAGTGATTCAAGGGGCCAATAATTTTTTTTTTTTTTTTGAGACAGAGTCTCACTTTGTTGCCCAGGCTAGAGTGATTGCCGTGGCGTCAGCCTAGCTCACAGCAACCTCAAACTCCTGGGCTCAAGCGATCCTCCTGCCTCAGCCTCCCGAGTAGCTGGGACTACAGGCATGCGCCACTATGCCTGGCTAATTTTTCTATATATATATTTTTAGTTGTCCATATAATTTTTTTTCTATTTTTAGTAGAGACGGGGTCTCGCTCTTGCTCAGGCTGGTCTCGAACTCCTGACCTTGAGCGATCCACCCGCCTCGGCCTCCCAGAGTGCTAGGATTACAGGCGTGAGCCACCGCGCCCGGCCTAAGGGGCCAATAATTAAGACATTACCTCCAGCTGGGTGGCCTGATATTATAAGAGGGTCATCAAAATTCTACCAGATCACCCTCCTAAGTTGGCTATCTTTTTGTCTACAATTTTTTTCAATTGATAAGAGAAAGTGGTATGTGAAGATAACACACAGTATCAGTCTCTCAGACTCTCTGTAACACCGAAATCTCTGAAATCACTGTTGGAACTAATTTCTATTAAATAATTCAACGTACCCTATCAGATCCTGTCTTAAAAAAAAAAAAATGTTAAGCCCTACTTGTAAAGTTTCCTAACAGGTTTTCATCCTATTTTCCAGGCTCCTGTAGCAGATAGTACAGGAATGTAACAGACCACTAAAACTTCCTCATGAAAATTTAACCATGAAACTGTCATATGCAATTTTTAGAAGCAAAAAAAAAGATTGTCAACGGAAAAGAAGCCAAACTCTGTAAAATAATTTTAAAGAGATTTATTCTTAGCCAAATTTGAGGATCATGACCCAGAGCCACACCCAAGAACCCTTGAGCAAGTGGACTCACTGTGGCTGGGTTGCAGTTTGGTTTTATATATTTCAGGGAGACAGGGGTTACAGATAAAGTCATAAATCAATACATGGAAGGCATACACTGGTATGGCCTGAAAAGGTGGGCCATCTCGAACTGGGCGGGTGGGGGGGGGCGGCGCTTACAGGTTATAGGTGGGTTTAAAGAATCTTTGACTTGTAATTGGTTAAAAACAGGAAGCTTTGTCTAAAGGCTTGGAATGTTTTAAGATAAAGAGGTCTGTTAATAACAGACAAGCTACCAGACATATATTTGTTGTGTAAATTGAGCACCTGCAGGTTTGTCTTGCATACCTTTAGGCCTGTTAATGGGTTACAAAGGATGTCTCCAAGAAGGTGAAGTATATCTGACCTCCCTCCTCGTGGCAGGCAATTTACTTTTAGGATAGCCCCCAGGCCAAGAGGGGGGTCCATTCAGTCAGCTGGTGGAGGGGAGCCTTAAGATTTTATTTTAGTTCACAGAATTTATCAAAGTTCAAATACAAAGTTTTACAAACTGGATTTAGAACCTCTTTGATAAAGACTATAGGAAAAATGCTATTGAGATTGTTTGGAAAAACTCAAACCGTCCTTCCTCTGCTCTCACACCACAACAATCAACACAGAAGACTACGATCAGTTGTGTGGAGGCTTTTCCCCACCAAAAAGCAAGCAATCAGTTCTGCAGTGGAGACCAGCTGGAGTCATCTAATTCAATTCCAACACTACCTACCTGGAGATAGCGTCAGATCCCATAGGTTGAGGGCTCAGTCCCCAAGACTGCTCCCCCACCCCACTTCAGACAACAGTCACGAGTCCAGGCCTCCAGATATTTAACCCGCTTCAGTTTGGGGTTCCCTTGACCACCCCCCACCACCCTTGGGTTCGATTAATTTGCTAGAGCAGCTCACAGAACTCAAGGAAACACTTACATTTGCCGGTTTATTATTAAGGATATTGCAAAGGATACAGATGAGCGAGGTATGGAGGAAGGGTCCTTGGAGCTTCCAGGCACTCCCTGGGCAAACCTCTCTCTAGGACCCTCCACGTGTTCAGTTACCCGGAAGCTCTCCAAACCCTGTCCTTTTGAATTTTTAAGGAGGCTTCATTACATAGGCATGATTGATTAAGCCACTGGCCATTGGTGATCAACTTAACCCTCAGCCCCCTCTTTCCTCCCTGGAGGTTGGGAGGTGGGGTTAAAAGTTCCAACCCTCTAACCCAGCTCTAGTCTTTCCTGTGACCAGCCCCCATCCTGAAGCTACCTAGGGGCAGCCACCCAGATTAGCATACAAAAAGACATAGATACTGAGGATTTTAGGAGTGGAATGCCAGGAAAGGGAGAGGAAAACCAGATATATATTTCACATTATCACAGAAATACACCAAAATCTTAACTGTGGTGAAAACATACAGGACTTATTTATGCGTCTGCGTTTTGTATTTCCCACAACGAGTATGCATTCATTTTTTCAATGCTTCAACTTAAAAAATAAATATATATTCTTCTTTTTATCAAATAACAAAAATTATGTGGTCCTTTACGTTTGTTTTTCAGCCTAAGATACCAGGAAATTCCAGATTAAATTCAGCTCCCAATCACAGTAGATAAGATATCCTCACTTCAACAGTATTTGCTACATAATCTTTTCGATGGCTTTGGTTTTTTATTTAACAACCTCATTTCAAGAATCTTTAAAAACCGCCACGGTTACTCTTTAGAAAGCAATGTAATATAAATGCATACTTTGGTTTTATAATTACATAACATGTAATACTAAAAAACAGGTAATTATGTATGAGCCATTCTCTTTACTAGTATTGTGTACAAATTGTATGCACACAAAAAAACTCTTTATAAATCACAATGATAAAAGAAAGCTAGTAGAAACAATATTCACCTGTCAAGAAATAAGCAAACATCACACTTTCACAAGCCACCTCATCATAAACGGGTCAGGTAGTAAGATGACGAAGTCTCGGCAGCAAGGCCTAATTCCACTTGCGTGTCCCGGCTATGTGATCTCTGCAACAGAGAGTGAGAGATAACTGATCAAAAAAATGGACTGAGCAAACAGCAAGGTATTTCCCTTTTGAAAAATCCAACTTTTCCATGCCCGGCAGGGGCAGCCCTAATGAATAAAGAAGTTCTATCACACCCACAGGGGAGGTTAACTGAAGCAACCAGCCCAAACCTGTCAGAGAACTAAACTTGTCATCTCAAATCATGCATGTTTGGGCAACTCTGAGTCCCCGAGTCCCCCGAGTCCCAGGTCCCATGACCACCGTTTGCATAACTTCTGTAAAACAGATCTACATCCTAAAGACTACAGCAGGAAGGACAGAGGTCAGGAAATTTCCTCTCCCAAGAAGTTCCAAGGAGATCAGTCACATAACTGGTGTACGTGTTTGGTCTGCAATAAAAACATGTCACAGCCAGATAGGGAAGGAGGACGAGAGGAGAAAAATCGGTCTGGTAGTTTTCCTTCCACATGTTTGCCAGGGAAGGAAAATCTAACAGAACAACCTGAATGACAGTCTGAGACCAAAGTTGGGAGGAAAAAGCCAATAATGCACCACCACGCGGGACCTCAGTACTGTGGGGCAGCCGGGGCACTTTCCAAAGGGCTCACAGCTGGCAAAAAGAGACGGAGGCTTTCAAGTCTGCTCCTCCAAGATCTGAAATTCAGGGCGCAGCTCTCAGAGATAAGGCACCAGATGTCGGGCGTTCTGCTCAGGCCTTACTAGATAAGCTGGCTGGGGGTTCCCCCCCACATCAAGGGCAGAGACTGAATTCTTTTTAACTGTGTCACCAAGCTCATAGCCCGATGCACACGAGAGGTCCTCAAAATCACGTTAAATTAAACGCTGATTCCTATTTATACGGGCCATTACACAACATGTTTGCTTAGTGCTCAGCAAAGAATTTTCAGAATGTTTCACACATCTCTTCTGGCATTTATGACAGGAGATGGTTGCAAGACCAAGAAAGACAGGGCACTGGAGACACTCAAAAGAGCCGTAACAGAGGCATGCCGGCCCTAGCCCAACGCCCCTCCACCACACAGCAGCCGGCAGCAGCCCCGCGAAGCCGGGCTCCGCGCCCTCGCGTCTCCCCCACACCGCACCGGCCTCCTTCCTGCCAGGTCCTCCTTCCTGTGCTCGCGACCGCTCAGTCACAGTCGCACACTCAGGGCCACTCGCACAGTCTCTCACACTCATGGAGTCACCCTCCCGCTCGGGGTCTCACACTCAATCACCCTCACACCTAGGGCTTCTCTCTCTCTCTCACACACACACATACACACACACACACGTCTTCCTTCTCACTCACGGCCTCACCCTCCGGGTCTCGCACACTCACAAAGTCACCACCACACTCAGGTCTCTCGCACACACGGAGTCTTCTCACACACTCCTGGAGTCACCCTCTGGCTCCAGGTCCCTCTCACATTCACAGCGTCACCCTCTCGCCCGCAGCAGCGTCTCTCACGCGGCCCCCAGCCCGCCGCCCCGCGCCGTTTCCGGCCCGCATCCCGCCCACGGCGGCGGCGGCGACGCAGAGTGCGGGCCGAGAGGGCGCGGCCCCCGCCCCGGCCCCGCTCCCCGGCGCGCCCGCCTCCCTCGGGCCCGGCTAGGCCCGTTACCTCCGGTAGCGCCGCCAGGATGCTCCGTCGTGCTGCCGCCACGGCCGCTGCGGCCACTCAGGCCCCGCCCCGCCACGTCACCCGCCGCCGGATCGCGACAGCGCGTGCCGCGTCGGGACAGGGCTCCGCGGGGGTCCACTGGTGGCGCCGCTTCCGGCCCCCGGGAACTCCGCGGCCTCGGAGATCCGGGCCGAAGGCCCAGCCTCTGCGTGTAGTTGCGGGGCAGTCCCCAGTCGGCCTCGCCGGGGCCCGCGAGGGGTCCGGCCACCCTCTCCACCCTGGAGTCAAAGGAGGCCTCCAAGGGCCTCCACAATGGACGGTCCCGCGGGAAGCGCTAAACGGCCCCACACCCCGTTCATATTTGGCCTCTGGCCTGGGCCCCATGCCCAGGGGGCCGCCACAGCTCACACAAGGAGCTCTAGACAACCTCCACACCCAGGTCACTGCTGACCCTCTGCCAAGGGACCCCAGGAAGACACATACACCGAGGACTTGTCATCCCACACGCACAGCTCAGACTCACAGCCACTGAGGCCCCCACAGACACTACTGGGCCTCCTTAGCTGACCCCAGGCCATCCTGGGGCTCTGTCCTCATCTTGCCTGACCGTGCTGTCACCCCTCCTGGGGGAGCTGCACCCTTCTGTCCCCTTCGCCTTCTTCTGTCTGCTCCTTCTCCACCTCCCCCTGGGGCTCCCTTTCCTCTGGTAGCTCTGGGGCTCTGTCTGGGGCCTCCTGACCTCATGGAGCCCTGAGCCGGCCACCTTAGCATCCTGTACACACCTCAAGCACTGTCTCTCTCCTGGGACATGGAGTCTTTTCTCCCAGCTGTGTGTCCACAGCTGCACATCCTCTAGTTCCAGACCACACCCAAACCTCTGCTCCCCACACCCAGTGACCCAGCCAGAGATGGGGAGCACCCCAGACCCTTCCTCCTCCCTCCCTGCAGGGCCTGCAGCCCATGGTTTGCTTCTCCCCAGCCACAACCGCCTCCCAATCCCCATCCCACTGGCTCTAACCCATCCCATCGCCACAGGGGATGCTCTTAAAAGACAGACTAGAATGACTTCGTATTTCTCTTGCCTAAAAACCCTTCCATCCTCTTCCCTATAGGCCTGAAATGACAGCCTTGAGGACCCCTCACTAGTGCCACCCTCCTTGTGCCCTCTGTTTGGAACACTTTCCCTAAGTGTGAATGAGTGTGTGTATATATCAATACTTGCATCAGTAGAGTTTGACCCTTTGCCTCTTAGATCAGTTCCTCCAGCCTTCCTGGCTGGGCAGAGCGACAGCTCTGGACACTTATGTCACTCAGTAGCAGCCAGTCCACTTGTCCTTGCAATGGCTGCATGCAAGATCTGCTGGCTCCCAGACCTCTGTCTTTGCTGTCTCATACCCAGTTATATTAATAGCACATCAGCTGAAAGCCCACTGTGCACGCAGCACTGAATCAGATGTCCTCCAACATCAGTGCTTCTCAAGACCACCCCTGAGAATTGTCCCCATTTTTCAGATTAGGAAACTAAGCTTCAGGGAGGTCAGGAGGCTCCCCAGGCTACTTGGCAGGAGCTGGTAGAGCTGGGATTTGCACCCAGATCTGCTGGTCCTGAAGCCTGCTCTGACTCCACGTCTTCTCTCTGCAGCTGTGAAGCCCAGGGTGGCAGTCGGGCTGAAACAGGTCAGGGGTGGGTGAGTAGCTCTGAGGCCACCACAAATGGTGCTAGGGGTGGGTGGGTATCAGGGCTGAGTTGGGAGTCAGGCTGGGCAGGTATTGCGGGTTAGGCTCCTCTTCATGTTGTCATCCTGTTACTTAGGTCAGAGTTGCAGGGGGACCTGTGTATTCACAGGCATTCTCAGCTTCTCTCTGGACCACCCCTTCCTTCCAGGTTTGGCTAAGAGCTGGCGTGGTGAGAGGGTTCAGCGCGCCCTCTAGTGGCCGAGATGTATCAAAGCCTGGGGACCAGGTGGGTGGGGCTCAGCAGAAAAGATAGGAACTGGGGCTCCCACTACCTGCACTGGCCCCAGGCTCTGGACCACAAGACTCAGCGCAGGACCCCATCCCTTTCCATGTTTCCCTGTCCCCGTCTTTCTCTGTTTCTGTTTTGTCCATCTCCATTAGCTCCCTAGTCTCTCAGTCCCTGTCTCTGCCCATCTTGGTCTTTGTCCATACCAGTCTCCGCCTAGTCTCTCTTCCTCCCTCAGTCTCTCTCTGTCCCCAAAGAGGGACGGATGGGAGGTAGATGAGCTGGGAAAGCAAAGGAGAAGGGTAGCATTCTAAAAAAAACTCCAGGTTCAACAGATGCTGAGACCTGTAAGCTGAAGGAAGACACAGGCTGGGAAGGAGAGTCTAGCCAGGGTGACTTGCAGGGCTGTCATTGTCCCCAAGCACAAGGGGCATGTGGGGCCTGCTGACCAGGCAGGAGCAAGGGGAGGGCAGGGGCCCCATTGTGGCAGGAAGGTTTCAGGTTCTAGTTCTTAATCCCAGGTAGGGAACTGGATTCCAGGAGAGCAGCAGGATGAAGCCCAAAGAAGGGCACAGGAGCCATGCTTTAGTGCTGAGAGAACCCATCAAAGCTCCAGTAAAGGTCTAGCCCCTGGTTACCTGCCTCTCTAGCCTCTCGTACCTCCACCATCACCCTCCTTTTGTGCTCAGAGCACAGCCTAGGCCAGGGCCCCTTACAGCATCCAGAATACTTTTATTGCCAGAATTGAGGTACAGCCTGCTCAGAGCCCCTGCAGGGCCCACCATTCAGGAACAAAGGGAGAGACAGATGCCGGGCATGTACACAACAGAGAAAATCCAGCTCCACAGAAACCTTGTGGGAAATCAAATCAGTTCAGCCTGAATGTGGCTTTGGGACCCCAACTCAGAGGCTGGACCCAACTCTTGGCCTATAGCCAGTCACCCACTTGAAGCCCATTGCCACCAAGGCAGGCCCAGATTCTTCCTGCTATCACAGGAAGACCCAAACAGTAACCCAGGGAGACAGAAAACTCCTGGGGGGGTGGGCCTCAAGGCACCTGGCTTCCTCAGGGCTCACTTAGTTGCCTGGTGGGAGCAGGTGCTGGGCAGCGTGGGTGGAAACCCCACCACCTCTCAGTCCTGTGTCAGGCCACTTGGGTACTAGAGAGACCCCAGGGGCAGAGTGGCAGTGTGGTGGTGGGGTTAGCAAGAGAGTGGCTCAGTGTGACGATGAACAGCCTCGGCTGCTTCCTTGAGTTCCCTTTCTTCACGAGTACCTAGAAGGCCATGGCACCGGCCCCTTCCCACATCCTGGAACCACAGTCCCAGGTTGGAGGGAGCCAGCTTTAATACTGGGCCAACCAGCCCAAGTGAGGGGATCAGGGCTCCCGGGACATGGCCTCCAGAACCGGGGGCCCATCTGCTGCCCAGTCCAGAGCTAGGCTGCTCTCGGAGATGAGGGAGATAGGAATGGAGTGAATGTCCCAGGGACTTGGAGCCATAAAGAACACAACAAATTGCCTCTGCCTGCAGGGGACACTTGGCTGCCCCCAGGAAGCCACAGGGAAGCCAGCAGCTCCAGCCACCCATGGCCAGTGGCAGGCCTACGTGTGGCATGTGGAAAGGGTCACCCAAGGGGCCAGAAGCCTATCCCTGGGACCTTTGGGGACAGGACCACAGCACAGTAACATCCCTCACATGAAGGCTGTGGAGCCAGGGCCCAGCAGGCGTGTGTGAAAAGGCCAGAGGAATGGAGGAATGCATGGCCCAGGCTGGGGATTGGGGCCAGAGGCCGGCCAATCCACCCTGCAGAGCCAGTCCTGAGGTCACAACAATCCCACCATCGGCAGTAGTCTTTCTGTCAAGGGTCCCTTGAGTCCAGACTCTCATTTCTTCCTTCTTCATTGCCACAGAAGGATAAGAAATAGCACTTCCTGTGGCAGATACTTCTCAGCCCAAGACTCAGGGCCTTAAATAATTGGTCACAAACTTTGCTAAACTTGGTGGCCCACGACAGATGCAGAGGCCAAGAGAAGCCCTGTGGCCAAGCCATCCAGTAGCCCTGCCTGGCACAGGAATCAGGGCCCAAGAAGCACGCGTTTCAGATAGGCCAGGGTAGTGGCGTTGGCCAGCATCTCAATGTGCTCGCTACCTGGCAGCTCCTGCAATGACACCTGTTGTTCCTGGCGGCTGTGCCAGGCCTGGCACTGCAGGGCACTCTGTAAGTTGACAGTGCCATCGCCATCCCCAAAGCAGATTTTAGGGTCGCGGTCGGGGAAGCTCTCATAGTAGAAGGAGTCTGGTGTGGGGACACCAGTGCCGTAGAGGCAGTGCAGCCGCACACCAGGTGGCATCATGGCTTCAACCAGCCCCTCTGTGTCCTGCCGCATGAGCCAGCCATCTTCAAAGCCAATGTCCTGGAAGAACCTGCGATAGTCCCGAAGTGTGTAGTTGACCGTGGGTGTGTGCACGAACACCTTCTCAGGCGACCAGGTATAGTTGTAGGGCAGCAGCCAACTGGTGGACACGGCAGTCCGCTGCTGCTCCCGGATCTTCAGGGGCCCAATGACTGGGATCCGGTTGTTGTCACCTACAGAGAGAGGGCTCTAGTCAGTCTGTGCCTAGGAACTCGAGCTGGCTAGGCCCCCACCAGACCCCAGCCAGTGGCCCAGTGAACATTCCTGCATCTCTACACTGTTATCATTATAACTCCCATCCCTGCATTGGCTTTTACTGTTTCCCTTTAGTTTTGCCATATCTGGGAAGCACACAGCGAGACTTGTTTTGTTTCTTCTGTTTCTTTTGCACTTCCTCATCCTTCTGCACATACTCGCAGGGTGATTTATGTTTCCTCATCTCTAAACAGTAGCCTCCTCCAAGTACTTATCACCAGGCCTGTGTGCACAGACCTCCTCTGAGGTGAAACAGCAGGTTGGTAGCCCCACACATGTTCCTGTTTCTCTCTGATTACACTGAACTGTGTACCTGTTTTTCTTTTCCTAAGCTCAGACCAGCTTTCAGCCAGCTATGGTCTCATCCCACTCACCTGCCTGTGCACTGAGCTGGGTAGCCAGGCCTGCTGGGAACAGGGCAGGAGGGAGGCTGCAGGTGGAGTCACAGTCCCTCACACACAGGCATGTGAACAACACAAACACACCTGCCAGCCAGTGAGACCTCCAGGGGGTGAGCTGCAACTTGGGAACAGGGGCCTCTGGCCTGTTTAGGCCCCATGGTTACCCATCACCCCAGCCTGAAAGCAGGGAGGCCTCTCTGACCATAGGGCCTCAGCTCTGTCTGCTGGGGCCTGGCTCTAGGACCCCTGAGGAAAGGGAAGCCCCTAGGGTTCCACGGACCCTAGTTTCCCAGCATCGGAGGCAAAGCTCTAAGGGGACTCACAGGGAAACTCTGAAAGGGGCCAGGGCCCAAAAGCCACCAAGGCTCCTTGGCCAAACTCAGGGCGTACCCATGTCTGTCCCTCCAGGTCCAGGATGGACAGAGTAGGTGGCTGTGATGGGTCCTCACTCTATCTGAATGTCTGAGCCATGGGCTCACTGTCCAGCCAATTCAGGATCACTACTGGGAGAGGCGCTGGGCCTGCCCTGGTCACAATGCCAGTGGACCAGGCAGGTCGGGCAGTGCTGGTGACTTGAAGAAGAAAGCTGATGAGAGGCTTGGCACAGCCCTGGCTCACAGCTCCCAAAGTGAGGGGCCATGAGTCTCCTAGCCAGACCTAGAGCAGGAAGCTCTACCCTATGGCTACAGCTGGCAGGTTCTGACACTCATGAAAAGGCAAGTGGGTTGGGGAGGAACCAGAATGGGGGCGGCTTTCCTAACTGCCAGGCAGATCTGCACCTGTTTCCTCCCTGTGCTGCTCACAGATGGAGGTGCAACTCTTAAAGAGAAAACTCTAGCCTAGCCTTCCTCCTCTGGGGCAAAGGTGGGGATGAAGAAATGAGGACGGGGGTAAAAAGGAGGGAGAAGTTCTTTGGATCAATCAAGTTGTACCAGCCGGGCCTGAGCACTGTGCGTGTATGTGTGCGTGTGCACAAGTGCATGTGGTCAAGTATCTGTGTGATCAACAGTTAGGCTACTCCATCTACGTGCTGTAAGAAACTTACACGGATTACAAGGGCTATCACCTAGAGAGGTGAAATTAGGAGTAGTGTTAGATTCCGTCTTGGAAAAAAAGATATTTGAAAAAGAATGCCACTTTGGAGACAGAAGAGTGTTGACCCAGGAGAAGAGACATGAAGGGTGCTGGCCTGAGAGGACATTGTGGAAGCAAAGAGAGGTGGCATTCCTGGTACCAGGCCCCCACTCTAGGCCAGGTAGCATCTTACCTGAGGCCAAGACGCGCAGGGTCTTGGCCACGCCCCCCCAGGGCGCGCCCAATGCCAGGAAGGCATGGATGTACTTGTCCTTCCAGGCCTGCGGCTGCCGCTGCAGAAAGTAGAGTGTGTACATGTTGCCCATGCTGTGGGCAACCAGCACCACGGGGCCCCCATACAGCTGGTACATCTCCTCGATCATCTCGCGGAGGGCCAGGAAGTAGGGCCCGTTTTCATCTGCAGGCCAGAGCCAGAGAGGGGTCAGGTGGGAAGGGTCCTAGGGCCTGAACCACTGACTGTTTCTCAGGCCAGACCCAGGACTAGGGCGGTAGGGAGGCTGCTAACATGTAAATGGGAGCATCGGGTTTTCCCACGGCTTCCATGAAGGGCGGAAGCAAAGGGGCTCCTTTTCTCCCCCTCAGCCTTATCATCTCTCCCCAGAGCTCAGAGGCCCAGAAGTCCTGGGGTGAGGGATGGGGAAGAACGGGACAGACTGACCAAGGGTGGTGACTGTGACCACGGACCCCCAGAGGTAGCCTATCCTTTCAGGCTCCTCTGAGCTGGATGCCAGAAGCCTGGGGTTAGGGGAGAGCCCAAAGCCTGTGGTGGCTATGACTATCTTGGCCCCGCCTCCCGAGACCTCAGGGAGGGAATGAAGGCGATTGCTTACTTGGGGCTCGGCGCCAGTCATAGGGGGCCCCTCGCACGTCCTCATCCCGTGTATAGCCCCAATCCACAAGGCTCTCCACCATCGTGTGGAAATAGGAACCTATAGACAGAAATGCACAGGATTAGAGAAGATATAGTTAGTGCCAGCCACCCACACCATGCCCGCCACAGAGACTGTGACATCTAACGCAGGGAGGCCCTGGAGGAACATTACAGGGCTCTGTGCCCACCCTGATCAGAGACAGTTCACAGGCTATCCCTTCAAACCAGCAGAGTTCCTCCAACTCCAGTCCAGCAGAACCCCCATCCCCATCCCCCAGAGGCCTTGAATAAGGGCGACATACCCACACTCCTTTTGCTGGGGTCCAGGAACTCCAACGAGAAGGTCTTCCCAAAGCCAGGGACGCGCACATCCACGCCGTCGGGAAACTGGGTGGTTCTGGATGTTTTGTTGTAAACCAGCCTGTCAGGAGAAGATATTGAGCCGGTGACCCAGAGGTGACACTGAGCTTGGTGTGTCCCAATACTGCATCGTGTCCCGAGCCACACTGCCTTCCCATCCCCGGGTTGGGTCAGATGTGCCGGGGAGACCAAAAAGTAACAAAGCAGGTTTATAAAGCACAGATCAGAGTAACCACATCCAAATGAGGACCTCCACCAAGGCTCACTTTCAGGACCCCTGACAAGGCAACATTTCCTTCTCCCCAGTGTCACCTACCCCAGAATGAGGGTCTTGGACCTGGCTGGGAGAAGGCACTGCCACGAACTTCACATTTAACCCCCAGAGGCAGCCTACCATTTCGGGTTCCCATCGCTCCATCTCCACGGATCTCCTCCTGCCACTCACAACATATCACAGGGCAAAGGAGATGGTGAGCACAGCACACAGCAGGACCAGGCAGGGATCCCGCTCAGCGCCCGAGCTCCAGTAGCTGCTGTGTGGAAGCGCAGGTGGGAGGGTGGGTGGGTGAGCAAGGCCCAAAGAAATGCTGGGGGTGGGTGGGGAGAGGCAGGAGAAAGGCAGACCCAGGGAGGTACGACTGCACTGGACCCAGCAGCCAGCCAACCCTCAACCACAGCATCCACGGAGGAAGGGAGCCTATCAGGCACGTACGACCTGCTCAGTATCCCAAGGCCACAGCACCTGCCAGGCTGGAACTACAACACCCAGGGCTTGGCCAGCAAATTCCTAAGGCCATAACATAGCTCATGGCTGGCCAGCTACAGCCCTTTATTCATTTTCTTTTGCTGTATAACAAACTACCACAGACTTAGCAGCTTCTAACGCCACACATAATATCTCCTATTTTCCATAGCTGTGGTGCAGAACAGAACCAGACAAGAGAGACTCCACCTTGGGGTTGAGGACATGGCGGCCATACTCCCCTCCTTGGGAAGAGGGCCCTGGAGAAATGATGTGGACAGGAGGGAAGAGACAGGAGAAAAGCCTTGTGCCAGACCAGGAACCCTGCTCTGACTTTGCCTCACATCAAAGAGGCAAATGCGCCCAAGAAAACACAGGAATCTGAAGTTCCTGGTGGTCCTGAGTCCCATCCCCCCTTAAAGATCAGCTGCAGAGAGCTGACAGTATCGATCCAAATGATAGGTCCTGGAGGCCCATTCTCTCCAGGGCAATCTGTAGATGATCCCAGTGGCCACCCAGCAAAATGCAGAAAATTGTTCTGGAAAGCCAGAGCAGTTCTCTGTTGGATAAAAATTAAACAGGTCAGAGAACCAACAAAGGCAGGCAAGCCCCTCTCAGCGTCAGCCGGCACCTCCAACTGGCAGTACCTGAGGCCATGTCTCCAGTACAAAAATAGAAACGCAGACCAACAGCCCAGAAATAACCCTGATCTGATCACACACAGAGGAGACGGTCAACAAAGCAGGCATCATAAACAACAGGAAAGGCAAGGTGCCTGGGAACCAGCTGACATGTCTCTGGGAGAAAAGTTTAATTTGTGAGACTCCATTCAGCTGAAACATTTATTGGGCACCAACTGTGTTCCTATTGCTATTGCGATAAAGATAAAACAGAGATACAGTCCCTGTCTTCGGGGAGCTCAGACTGAGAAGGAACCTCAGCTCAGCATCGCACAATTCGGGGTTTGAATCCTGGTTCTGCCACTCATCAGCTGAATGACTGTAAGCAATTCTGTAACCTCTCTGAGCTTCCAGATTTCCTCATCGAGAAAGCAGGTTTAAAAATAGCACCTGGTGCCCCCTTAGGCAGCACATATACTAAACATTGGAACAATACAGGGAAGATTAGCATGGCCCTGAGTCGGGGAAAAACAGCACCTGTTTCACAGGGCTGCTGTAAGACTAAGTGAAAAGAAAGTCTGTCCGATATACAGTGCCTGTACTCAATTTTGGGAAACAGCCTTGGAAACAATGTTTAGCATGTGATGACAGAGAAAACAAGCATGTGGCCTGGGGCAAAGAGAGGTGACACCTTCACAAAGGGACCAGGGCAAGGTTTTAAAGGGTGAATGGGAAGATATTGATCAGGCAAAGAGTGTAGAAGTAGATTCCAGCCCCAAAGAACAGCGTGTGCAGAGACAGGGAGACGTGGCATGTCCTCGCAAGCACAAGTCGCAGGCACGGGAAGGGGTGGGGGCTGTGCTGAGCCTCTGAATAGGGGCTGGGACATAGCAACTATGTGTAGGGCCTGAGGGACAAGAGCAGAAGGAAAGGGAAGAAAGTTCTGCCTGGGAGAGTGCGGAGGCGGTGCTGACCAGACCAGACCAGACCAGGATGTGGGAAAGGAGAGAGGTCAGTGACCTCTAGAGGTAGAGATGACAAGGAATGGGCTCTGGAGACCTCTCTGGACCCCACGGGCGAGGGGCACCCCATCTGTTGCTCCAGCCCCAACCTGATGTTGTCAATCCAGCAGTCAATGGCGACAGGCAGCAGCAGTTCGAAGTTCAGCCAGAGCGTGAAGTAGCTGGCAGTCTTCTTGGAGCAGACGTAATGCACGACCGTTGGCTTGTCCAGCTTTGCCTCCAGCTGGTTGCCCAGATCACCAGGCACTGCAGGGAGGCATAGGACATGCATGAGCCCTGAGCCTGGCAGACTCAAGACCCCTAAGAACCTTGAAGTCTGCAGCAGAACCCCCAGCAGCCATGGATGCCATAGCACACCACTGCAGTTCCACACCTCAAATTAAAGCACAGAACCAGAGGGAGGAAAATCAGAGAGCAGGGACCTTGACTAAGAGGCCATGCAGAAAAGCCACTATTGCCATGTGGTGCAGAGAAGCCTGCGGGGACGCCTGGGAGAGGCCTGACATGTTTTGTGGAAGGCTTCTAACGCTCTCCCCAACTCCAGATAAAATAAATCCCTTGGGTCTTCACCGGAACATCCTCCTGAGCCATTTAAGGACTACAGGAAGGGGGATCAGGGTGAAGTCACTTCCCCGTGATGGGCCTCAGTGTCCTTATCTGTTAAATGAGATCTTGGCCTGAATTACCACTACAAACACACTTCTCTACAGCACCTATTAATAGCTGCTATGGTTAATGGGCCCAGATAAGAGATCTGACCCCTCCTAGTTCCAGAACCCTGAAGTATGGCCAAGGCCCTGTCATTAGATACATACCCTCAAGGCTTGAACGCCA
The DNA here is from genome assembly GCF_041146395.1 of Eulemur rufifrons. Lineage (NCBI taxonomy): Eukaryota > Metazoa > Chordata > Mammalia > Primates > Lemuridae > Eulemur > Eulemur rufifrons. Next base: position 11,804,837 of record NC_091005.1, on the reverse strand, counting down.
AAGTCTTCCACCCACAGCCATTCCAAGCTATAGACAGAGCACTGGGCCACTGAGCCAGCCAAAATTGAATCCAGAGATGGTATTCCAGGACAGGCTTGTGGGAGGGAGGTGAGGAACAGAAATACAGCTGAGAGAAGCTTACGCTGGCACGTGCCAGGCTACCAAGGTCCCCAGGCCTTACTGAAGGCCAGACCCCAGTAAGGTTCCAGAAAGCAGATCATCTGGAAGGCCCTGGCATGGCTGCGAGCCTGTGTTGGAGATAGCCACCCTGAAACAACACATTATTCCAGCCACAGACCAGAGGGGCGGGGTGTGACCAGGCCCTAAGGATGCCTTCTCTCCACCCTAGCCAGCCTGTACAGGCCACACAGAGCCCTGGGGCCCTTGGGACACCCAAACCCATCCCCATTGCTTCAAAGCCCTTCACAGTCTATTTACTCCCAATGACCTTTCAGGCCTCACTGGCTCTCACATGCCTCAACACCTCCCAAACACATCTCCATTTAGGATCCATGATCACTGAGTAAAACAACCAGTGTGGGGCTCTCCTTGGCACTGACTGGGAGTCCAGCCCTGCACGGGGTGTGCCCTCCCTGTGCACCATCCCACTGTCTACAGGGCACCATGGGAGGCAGGTGTGGCAGGTGCCTTCACCTCCCTTCATGATGTGGGTGCAGAGGTGGGGAGTTCCCTTCATGATAGCCTCTGGATGACATGCCTGTGGGTTGGGCAGGGCAGTGTAGAGACCTTGGTCACCGTTTCCACCAAAGAGGAAATGGCAGAAAGAGGAAGTCACCAGATCTGCTTTCCCAGATGTTCCTTGCCCTGCTCAGGCTATGTGGCCTCTAAAAATAGCAGTGGCCACTTCCGGGGCCCCTCTGTGCCTGGTAAGAACTAGGACAAGAGTCATCTATATGGCTTTCACCTCAAAGAACACTGAGGGAACATCTTTATTATCTCCACTTAGCAGATGAGGAGACTGAGGCTGGAAGAGATAGAAATAGCCTTGCCCAGGGTCTTCTGAATCATTTTTCTGGTCTCCCTTTCCTCCACCACCAAATCAGAACCCACTCCTAGAGGATTCTGATCATTTGATGGCCAAGGTCAGATCCCTGCTTTGTGCCCAGGAGTAGCTTGTCCACTGCTCACCAGGGAGTCTCCCAGGACTTATGCCAGTAGCCTCACTCCCTGAGAAGCTGGGCAGGTTAGGAATCTAGCTGCTCTGTGACTCTAGGTGGGGTCTGAGGCTCTGCTGCTATGACCTAAGATAAGCAAGGACTGTCTGAAATAATGAATGCACTAATGCTGGTGGAAAGGCTGTGTGCTAGGCACAGTCCACAAGCTTCCCAATGCCACACCCCTCATACCCAGAACTCCACAGGCCCACTCATGCATGGCTCCCTGAGGCCCCCAGGATAAAGTCCAGAGGATCCAACCAGTCATGAGACTTGTACAATCCACTTCTCCCTCTACTCAATTCCAGCCAGCCTGGACTACTCACTTCCCTTCCTCTGCCTGGAACTCTCTCCTGGCCTTGGCTCCAGCTATATACTCCAGGAAGCCTTCCCTGACACCCACCCACCCAGGCTGGGTTAGTGGATTCTCTGTGCTTACCCAGTACAGACTTCATCTCTGGGGGATCGTGTTAGTCCTATCCTGCAAACACGGGGAAGACAGGGCCAAGTCTGTCCAAATCCCATGGTGAACCTGGGCCCAGGATCCCTCTGGAGTATTTCCTGGCCTGGAACTCCTGGTGGGCCTCCCTGGCACCACACTGCTCACCAATCCTACCTTTCTGTGATCTATATCACCTGCATTAAAATACTCTTAGCAGAAAGAGTGTAGGGGGTCAAGCTGTAGCAGACTCAGTATACAACTTATGCCTCAGATGCTCTCTGCCCTCAGGACTCTTGGCTGGCCACCAACACACCAACTCTGGATGGGAATGACAGCCTGAACGAGGCACTCAAGACCCCCCAGACAGGTCTCATCCCTGCCCATCACCACAAGAAAACACTCTGGCTCCTGTACAGTTGCTAGAGTTGCGACATAGGAGCAGGTGGGCGGGGAAGGTCACCCAGCCCCAACATAGCCTAGTCCAACCAACTAGGTCTGGCAGGGGTAAGAGTACAGGTATGTTCCCGGACACCTGTTCATGGCTGTTGCCCGAACCCTCTCCCCTGTCTTCAGCCATCTTCAGTTTCCCTTAGGTCTCTCTCCTCCCTCAGGCCCAATGTCACCCATTTGATAAGCTGGGGGTGGGAGGCTGGTGGCCAGCTAGGAAAGCCATGCCTTTCCCAAAGAGCTTCCTTTCAGTAATGCTTTCAGAAACATGTGGGGCCAGAAGGATAAAAGGTGACAGCCTCCTAGCCAGCCCCAGGTCGACATGGAGGCCAACACTGAGGCCGCTCTACCCACCCCCACCAAACCTCAGGAATGGGGCCCCAGCAAACAGTCTTTCCAGCTGAAAAATGGGGATAAGGTGAGGCAAGGCTTGGGACTGACGCGGACAGGTAGAGATATGGACAACCGGATGGTAACTCTCCCACTCACCCTAATTTTCTACCCGGGCAGGTGGTGGGAGGCTGACCACACCCGCGCCCAGCATAGCAGGAGGACCCACCGACCTAGCTGACAAGCCAGACACCAAGACGCTGCCGCATCTTGTGCTTAGAATAGAGGCAGAGTAGGAAGACAGCCCCGCCCGCACCACAGTCCGCTGGACCGACGGACCCACCACCAGACGCGCGCCTCACCCAGCACCACCGGGGGGGGACGTCGAACCGGTTGCGCCGGGTCTGCAAGCAGCATCAGCAACAGCAAGAGCAACAGCAGGCCACCCGGGAGCAGTGCCGCGCGATTGGGGCAGACGCGGACGCCCATGGCGTGCGACCGCTGCTGTAGGACCTAGATGCGGGTTCAGCGCTCTAGGCTGGCGCCTAGGCTGGGGCGACGGCGATGCGCTTAACCCCGCCGCCCGCAGCCGCCCGACCAATCAGAGCCGCCTCCCGCAAACAGCCTACCAAATGGTGACTCACCGCCAGACACGGCCCTCCCAGTCGAGCTAGCCGCCCCGCCCTGGCCCCACCCCCGGCCTGCTCCCTCGACCGCCGAGCGCATCGATAGATCCGGGTACAATCTGGCTCCCAGGCTCTCAGCCGCCCCCGGGGGTCCCGGCTCGCGGGTGTGTATCTGGCCTATCCCTCAGCATCTGAGGTCCACGCTGTGCAGCCCTCACCCCCGTTTCCTGGCGCCTCCCTGACCTGGAGGATCTGGAACGCATCGGGCCGAGGAGGGGATAGGGGCTCCAGAGCTCACCGCCGCAGAGCGACCCGGGTCAGAGCAAGAAGGGAAGTGAGTCCCGGACAGTTCTTGGGCATTAGGTGACCAGGGGCTAACCAGCACCTTTGTGCACCCCCAACAACGGTCCTTCGCACTCTGCATTTTAGGGCGCAGACTGTGGTGTCACCCGGGCAGGTCGGGCGCAGGGTTGGGAGTGAGCTTGAACCTCCACCCGGCGCCGTGCTCCATCTGCAAGTTCCCCTGCAGAGCCGGAGGGTCATTGGGAGCTCGTGATCGACACGCATGCCCACTCCGCGCAAACCTGGGGATCCAGGGAAGACATAGACCCCCCCTGCGCTGGGAATCACGGGTGAACAGAGTGGGCAAAGACCTGACAGCCCGTAATATACCAGCACCATGGGTCACTCTGGGATAGAGGAACCAGCGTGTTTGAGAAATAGAGGTCTTGATCCTTCACACACACACCCACTTCCGAGGACCAGCTGCACCCTGGTCATACCGGCCTGGTCCCAAGACTTCTGTCCCTCCCCTTCCTTCTTGGTAAGCAGCTGCCCCGGGTTAGCCACCCATTATCTTGGCCTGCCCTTCTGAGCTATTACAGTGAAATACTTCGGTGATTGGGGTACCACCCTCTCTTAAGGTCCAACCATCTCCCACTTTGGGCCCTGATTCAGGGCTCTCAATCTCAAAGCCCCTGCCTCCCCCACCTTCAGGCCTGACCCCAGTAGAGGGTTTCTGAAGACTCATCTGGTGAAGGCCCAGTGTGGGAGACCTTAGAGACCCTGCTGCCAAGGGGGTCAAGAGCCAAGGGTTTAGTTGAGGAGAGTAGGGATCAGTAGAACCTGGGCCACCATGGACTCTGGCCACCGTCCAAATGCCTTGCTAGCCCAGCAGTATCAGGTGACCATGGACTCCTGGAAGGGCAGCCCTGTACTCAGGAGGGGTTCCCAGGTGCCCCACCCCCACAGGTCCTACAGATGTTAGAAGCCATGTCCGCTGGGGGAGGGGTGGCAAGGCCTGGCCAGCAATGACCCCTGCTCGTACTGTGGAGAAGGGTGAGGTTGCAACAGAGGGAATGGCCTGAAAAAAATGGCAAAAATATTTTCCGTCTCTTTAAAATGTCCTCCACTGCTATTTGAGAACTAAAACCTGCATACCTGCCTCAGGCCAGTGGTGGGGAGGGGCAGGGTAAGTCTTTTGTTATTTGTGCTAAAGGAGATGGCCCAGCCCAACCTGGTAAAGGGAGGTCCTAGGTGGAGGTCACAAGATTGTCTTCAGCTGAGATGGGACAATCAAAATCATCAACTGTAGATGAACAGTAATTGCCTGAAGCCGAAACCCATCCTTTATTATTAGGACGATGGTGTTTCAGGCCGGAGTCTCCATCCTCCTCCTCGCTGGCAAAGTAATAAAATGTCTCTTTCCTTCTCCCCAAAGCACTTGTTCTTGTTGTTCTGATGCTGCCTCAAGAACAAGTGGCCGAGCTTTCAGTAACATGGTGAGGGTCCTCCCTTTTCACAATGACCCTGTCATCCACCTGATCCCCCAAGCTGCACACCTGGGTTCATCCTGGACTCTGGATGCCTTGGTACCTCCCGGACCCACAACCCAAGTGGTCACTCGGTCTTGCCAGCTCTACCCTCCCAAAACTAAACTACCCTCATCCCCAAAACAGCCTCTTCACTGATGTCCCAATTTATGCCTTATTCCTGTGGAATGTTCTCCACATGCCATTTGACACCATTAAACATTGTCAGGTGCCATAACTCTCCTCTAACCCCACTGGCCACCCTCCCATGGTATGCATCTCACTCATAGTGAGTGAGGACCCGGAAAGGTACCCTCTGGCCCTGTCTCCCCAACTTCCACTCCCCATCTTCCCCAGCTGCCTCATCTCCAGTTTCAGTGGCTTCCTGGCTTCCTGGAACAACCTTATTCTCCGTCAGGACTCCTGCACTTGCTCCGCTGAGTTCACTCCGCATTCCCCAGTTCTGGGGACTCGATTGAGCTCTGCACTTAGGCCTCAGCCCAGACAAGACCATTGAATTTGAGGCAGCCCCTGCCTGGCTCTCATTAGGGTGTAATGGCTACAAGAGCGAGCTTCTCACCTGTCCTGTTCCTCCTGTGCCATCTTCAGTTACCGGTTACTACCTAGCACAGTTCCTGGCACACAGCACATGCTTAATAGATGTTGAATGAGTGAGCAACACACCCCCTTTTCTACAACTCCTCCCCTCCAGGAGGGGGTCCTGATGCCTGTGAGACCTAGAGGAGGACATAAGGCTGAGAGGTCAGCAGGGCTGGATGTGAGTTCTGGAAAAGATTAGGAAAGAGGGAGGGTATTAAAGCCAGAGACTGAGGAGCTAGGCCAGCTGTGCTGTCTTCCCTCAGATAAGCATACAGCCAACAGCCTTTGTCCCTCCATTTCTGGGCCCTTTGCATTTCCTTCCACTGGCCCAAGCTCCAAGCTCCCCTACCTGGACCAGACAGGTAGCTGGGCTTGAGGCAACTAAACTGAGACCAAGGCTTCTGAGCTGGTACAGTGGCCAAAGCTGAGCCCACTTAGAGGCCAGTGAATTCTCCCTAAAGCTCAAAGCTGAGCAGGCCCCTGTCCTTCTGATGCCAGAGTCTCCCGGCAGTCACGAGAAGCCTAATACTGATGCACTTTACCACAGAACCCTGGAGGCAAAGGGCCAGAACTGAGCTACTAACCTGCTGCCTGGGGGAAGAGTCATTAGGGACAGGTCTTGAAAGATAGGCAGGAGCTTTCCCGGAAAACAAAGGGATGGGTGGGTAGGTGTGTGCCCCAGGCAGGGAGCTCAGCCCGTGCAGCAGCCTGGAGACCTAAAGAATCCCTAGTGTGTCCAGGGCACTGGGTGGGGCAAAGGCTGGCTGAGAGTGGAAGAGAGAGAAGTTGAGGGCCTGAAAACCAAGGTTAAAAACTTAGCCTACGTCCAGGGAGCCAGGAGCCACACGAAGATTCTAAAGCCAGAGGGAATTGGCCTGGGGGTTGCATCGAGGGGCATCCCCTTTTCACCTCTGTCCTAGTTCCCCGGTCGCCCTCCCCTGCGCGCTCCGCCTCTTACCATCCGGGTCTGGCAAGAGTCAGCGCGCCCCCTGGTGGGTACTCAGCGGCGGTTCTGCGGAGATGGGAAACCGCGACAAGCCCAGGGCACTAGCTACTCTGGTGGCCCGGCGGGCAGCTGTTGGGCCCGCGAGTGTGAATCCCCGCAGTGGCCCCCAGCCTCGAATTCTCTTCCACCGCGGGATCAGTTCTGGCCGGGAAGGGAGGGGGAAGACGCTTTTACACCACTCCTAGATGCCCTGAAGGTTCCACGAGATCCGCCACACTGCCCGTCCCCCGCCCCCACCCTCTCTATCTGCCCCAGCCAGAGCGCCGGCTGCCTTTAGGGCTCCAGCCCAGGTGGGCCTCAGAGCCGAGGTGAGGACAGAATTTTGTGAGTGTGCCTCCACCAGACCCAATCCCTTTTCCCAAATGCCTGGAGGGCAGTTTGGGAGACCTGGAGGCGTCTGGCTTGGGCTGGGCTGGGCTGTTGTACCTATCTCCTATTCATTAATTCACGATTCATGATTAATGGAGGTGGGAGGCATTTTTCAGTGAAGTACAAAAATCTCAAGCTACAGAAGGGATCCCAGCTATGCAGGGAGGTGCCTTGAGAGGAGAAAATCTGGAGGAAGAGCTGGGGTTAACTAGAGCACGGGCAGGAAAAGACACAGCTGAGACTCCACTACAAAGGCCCTGTGGCCAGCGGGCGGCTTACCGTTGCTGAAATACCGTAAGAAGAAGCCTTAGACAACAATTCATTCATTCAGTGCTAGGTCCCATGATAGGAGATGGGGGATGAGCCTCCGTCTTCAAGGATCAGATGACGGGGTGGGGGGCAATAAATGATTAATAAATCATGTTAGAAGTGGGTTAAGTCTGGTGTGAGGTGGGAGGTAAGGAACTATGAGAGCCAGTTAGGGGATAGGAGTGAGGGTTGTTTAGTAATAATGGGATCATCTGGGAGGACCCAACTAAAGGAGACGAGTAACGGAGTTCAGCAGAGGAGCTCCCATGTTATTTGAACTAATTGGTTTCTTCAAGAACCCAAGGGTTGGGAATTGTCTTGTGATGGGGACAGCCGGATGGACGCTAGGGAGTTTGGGGGAGCCGCCCTATGCTGCCAGACCGGTGCCTCAGGGTCACCACTCAGCTGGGACCTGGACACGCATGACTGCGTCTCCAGTGGGAATGCGCTCAGGACGGCCAGGGATGCCACAACAGGGAGGTCACCTCGAGACGGAAGCTTCCTAGAGGATCGGGCGCCGAGACCCGCGCTGAAAGAGTAAGTGGGAATGCGAAGGTCTAGAAGCTGAACGTTTGGGGTCACCAGGAGGGGCCAGACTGAGACCAAGTAGTACCCGGGCCTCCCAGCAGGGGCGCTAGGACTCTGTCCAGGAGGAGCAGGAGCTCAGACAGGAGTCGGGAAAGCAGCGACGGGGGTCAGCGGAGCTTTAGAAACAGGGGGCGTAGGGCGGCCGGGGTGAAGGGGAGTTGGCTGGAAGGGCGTGGCCCACAAGAACTCCGCGCGGCGCAGGCGCGCTCCCAGGAGGCAGGGGGAGGGGCCTTACCCCACGGTTGCGCCCCACCCCGCGAACAAATATTTGACATTCCAGACTTATCGTGGGGGCGGGGCCTGATCCGCTTAGCACTTCCGGGGGTGGGGACAAGCAGGTGGGCGCCCGTTGGGCGTCTGTAGAGTAGCTGCCACCACCGTAAAGAGCAAGTGGTAATCGCCCGAACCCGCCCGGCTAGGAGTGCATCTCCCAGTCGCTATGTCCCAACGCGACTCACTTCCGTCCTGGGCGCCTCGATTTCTTCAGTTGCCAAGTGGGAACATGCTGCTGCGGGACAAGGCCTCGGAGGGTTTCCATCCACCCTGAGCTCTCTAACCCCCAGGCAACCCCCTTTCCCAGCATGAGCTGGGGATGCGCCCGGGTCCCCTGCTCTCTCCTGTTGTCCACAGGCCCGGACGCAGCGCCCTGCTTGTCCGGAAGCACGAGGTGCAACTCCCGCTTGGGTCTCGAGTCGGGCTTGACAATCCCTTAGCTCCAGCCAGGCTGGAGCCCCTCCTTCCCGCCGCATTATTCAATTTCTCAATTACGTAAATGGGAGAATTTGGGAAAGTACGGGAAAGCCGGGAAACGCACTTTCATAAAGGAGCCTCAAAGGCGGGAGCGCTCAACGCGGGGCGGTCCGAACTGGGTTGTTGGTCCGGGATGGAGGATCTGCAGCCCGCACGCGCCCATACCCAACGCGAGCCCCCCGCCCGCCAGCAATCTCCAAGCAACAGGCCGGTCGTCAGGGAGCCACAACAGGCAGGCGCCCCACGTGGGGTAGGGGTGAGGCTCCAGGCCCGGACTATCTTGCTCATCCTCGTCTAGGATGCAGCTCTCAGGAACTGGGGAAGAGGGGAGTGTGTTCCTCTTTCCCCAGCATCGAGGCTTACTCACCTCCAGCCCACAACGACCACGCTTTGGCAATTCCCGGAGCCGGGCCAAGGCCCTGGCATCTGTGTGAATGAGCCCTTCCCTGTGATCTCGGGTAACCACCCCACAGCTCCATGGACCCCTGACAATCCCTGCCGCCCGCCCCTTCCCCAGCCGACCTCAGATGATACCCTCCAAAGGCCTCCGGGTGATACCGGCAATTGCCACCGCCCCGGTGACCCTTGGTGACTTCCACCAACCCCAGACCTGCTGTCGTTGACCCCCACAATCCCCAGATTGCTTCCTGGTGACTTCCACAGGTCCCGTGTGACCCTCACGGACTGGAGAAGGCCCCTGGTCTTTGCGCGTTCCTTTGTGAAGACCTCGTGGTCCCTGGGGGCGGGGGTAAGCAGAAGAATAGGTTCGCCCCAGGAGTCAGGCGGACCAGCCGGGGAAGTGGGAGTCCGGCTCCTGAGCGCGCGCCCAGGCCGGGAGTGAGAGTTCCAGCGTCCTGGGCTGGGTTCTGGCGGCCCTCCCCCAAGGTTCCCGGGGCCGCCCTCGGTCACGTGGCCGGTGGGGCCGGCAGGTAACTCGCTGGGGGAGGGCGGGGGCCGGTAGCTGCCCCGCCCCGTGGGGCGCCCCGGGCGGGTCTCAGCTGCGCCCACTGCGCCAGCCGGGCCGCAGGTGCCGCCCCTGACACACGGTGTCCCGCCCAAGCTGATCTGCGTCTGTCGGTCTGTGCGTGCGTGCGCCTCGTCGGTCCGCGTGTGTCTGGCCGAGCGCCCCCTTCCTCTCCGGCCATGACTCCGCCGCCGCCCCCGCCCCCAGGCCCGGACCCCGGGGCAGACTCCACCGCGGACCCATGCCCAGGGCCTGGATCACTGGTGGTCCTGTTCGGGGCCACAGCCGGTGCGCTGGGGCCAGACCTGGGCTCCGACGAGACTGACTTAATCCTTCTGGTCTGGCAAGTGGTGGAACCGCAAAGCCGCCAGGTAGGGTGGAAAGGAGACGGTGGGGGTCCCCAGGGACCTTCAGGGCCCGAGTGGCGCCGCAGCTGATCGGTTTCCCCCGCCGCTCGCAGGTGGGCACGCTTCACAAATCGCTAGTTCGCGCCGAGGCGGCAGCGCTGAGTCCGCAGTGCCGGGAGGCGAGCGGCCTGAGCGCCGACAGCCTGGCGCGGGCCGAGCCGCTGGACAAGGTGCTGCAGCAGGTAAGCACCGGGGCCAGGGTGGGTGGCGGCACGGCCGGGCTTCGGGGACATTTCTGGGCGGGAGAAGAGGCAGGAGGCGAAAGCCTGGCGCGCCACAACCAACTGGCCGGGGCGGTAGGACGGGGTCTTGTTTGAAACTTCGAGCGATTCCTGTGTGTGCGTGTCCGCGTGTGCGGGCCGTTCCCGGGATGCCTTACTTTTCGACCTGTACAGGGCTCCACTCCTACTTAGGGGGTGGGGATGCAGGCTGCGGGATCCATCCCGAGTTCCCGGCCTGCGTGGGGAGCAAGGCTGAGACGCCTCTGGGAACCTACCAGGTCAGGTCTCCCAGAGCAGCAGCCGGAAGCGGGAGAGTCACGCCGCCCAGACTTGGCCATAGGTCATCGGTCCTTGCCGCCCGCGTCCCCGGCCCGCCTGGGAGCCGCTGAAGCGGGGGCGTAGGGCGGTGTCTGCCCCAGAGGCAGACGCCGCCAGGTGTAAGCTGCTCGTCTAGGCCTGTCCCGGCCGGCCAGCCTGACGTGGGCGCTGTCCGAACCTCGCCTGGGGGCCACCTGCCTGCTGAGTGCAAAGGCCTGGGGTGCCTCCCGCGCCTGGCTGAAGTGCGAGGTGGTCTCCACTGCTATTTTCTTATTCTTATCTTCACTACCGTGCTCACCCTGTGCCTGACTTCTTCAGTGTAATGAGTGTAATTCCTTTTCATGCACAAATTCTTTCATCTTCCAACAACTCTGGTGGTTCCTGATGAGGAAACACAAAGATGCTGAATCTGAGTCTCATCCCGGAAGGGCTCCTAGCCTGGCCCCCGCTTGGGGAGTTTGCTGAAGAGCTGGGTTGCCCTTGCTCTGCCAGTCTGAGGTTGTAAAGTGTCACAGAATTGATTGGGGTGGGAGTAGGGGTTTCCTGGGTCTGTGATTAGTGCTTATAAGTCTTATTCAGTGGGAATGGAGGCTGGGGGAGGGGCTGGGCAGCCTCAGGAGTGCCACCCCCTCTATGAACAAACAGCTCAGTGCCAGCCGGTCGATAGGGTGTGGGTCAAAGCTCATGCTGCCCCTGGTGTCCAAGTGTGGAGCTCTGTCCTTGGAGTTTCTCTGCCCTCGGTTGGTTGGTTGGACCTAGAGGCGGGGCTGCCATTGACCGTGAGCCTTTCAGGCTTCAGGCAGGCCTGGGCCTCCCCCACCTGTCTGAGGGTGGTGCTTGGTCAGGGACAGGTTTAACCTGCTTTGCCCCGCCCCTTCCCACCTGCTTGTCCCACTCCACCAGGTGTTTGCTCTGGCCCCACTCCAGACTCCTGGAGTGTGTGTGATGGGGGCTTGGGTTATGTGTGACTGCCCTCATTTGGCCTGGAGGAGTTGACAGTGGACTGCCACGAAGGGGGTGGGGTTGGGGGGATGGGACACAGGGTCAGGCCTAGCAGGCATGGCTTCCTCCTCCCTAGGTAAGGTAGGGTTGAACATCTGGCTGAACCAGCTCTGCAGCCTGCCTCCTTCCTCCTCCTGCCCACCCCTTCTTGCCTGCCCAGCTGTGAATGTTTCTGTCTGTCTCCCCACTCCTATCCCCAGTTCTCCCAGCTGGTGAGCAGGGATGTGGCTCTGCTGGGCGGGGGCCCCTATGTGCTCTGCACTGATGGGCAGCAGCTGTTGCGACAGGTTCTGCACCCTGAGGCCTCCAGGAAGGTATGCCACTGAGGGCACAACAGGGGATAGGGCTTCCAGGACCCCTGATGTCGTGAGGGTGGGCAGGGCACCTCAGTTCCCCCATTTATCCCCACTCCTGTGTGCTCCCAGAACCTGGTGCTCCCCGATACCTTCTTCTCCTACTACGACCTCCGCAAAGAGTTCCACATGCAGCACCCAAGCATGAGCCCTGCCAAGGACCTCACCGTGGCCACCATGGCACAGGGTATCTGTGACCCAGCGGCATGGGGTGGAGGGGTGGCTTCAGGCTGTATGTGTCTGAGTATGTGCATGCTGGTGGGTGGGTTGCACCAACACATGCAAGTCTGCATTACCTGCTGAGTCCTGGAGTGTACCCGTGTCTTTGTACTAGGTTATGTTTGCAATGCAGGCATATGTCTACGTATGTCTGGGCTGGGGACCTGTGAGTACACATGAACTGGGCCAAAACAAACATATATGGTGGCTTCTGCGTGTGTCTGCAGAGGGGACTTGGGCTGAGGTGTGAACAAGATTAGCGCTCATGCTGGGTACCCCAGGGCCTCTCATGTTGGGATTTCTTCATTGTCACTTATCTGCCTGCAGACTTGGGACTGGAGACAGATGCCACAGAGGATGACTTTGGGGTCTGGGAAGTGAAGACAATGGTAGCTGTCATCCTCCACCTGCTCAAGGGGCCTAGCAGTAAGATTCCCCTTGCTGCCTGTCACCTGTTCTCAGGATGCATTGAATGTCTGGCTATTACTTCCTCAAAGTCCTCCTCTCCAATTGTGACCTTCTCTAAGAGACTGCAAGATGGAAGCCCCTTTGTCACCTCCTCCTCTCCCTCAACTGTCCTCTTTTTGCAGAGCTTAGTGGGGAGAAACCCCCTCCACCAGACCCTGCTGATGCCCATGCCTTCTCCCCTCACTAGGTCCATTGTTTTCCAAGCCCGAGGTGATCAAGCAGAAATATGAGACGGGGCCTTGGTGAGTGTGGGAGCAGGGGCGGGGGCGAAAACAGCTGGACAGCTCTGACCCTGTGCTCTGCCCCCACAGCAGCAAGGCTGATGTGGTGGACAGTGAGACTGTGGTACGGGCCCGCGGGTTGCCCTGGCAGTCATCAGACCAGGACGTGGCTCGCTTCTTCAAAGGGCTCAACATCGCCAGGTGAGTGTGGCAGGATGGGTGGGTCCAAGAAGACAGGTCTAACTAGGAGGCACTAACAGCACTGGCTCCACAGGGGTGGTGTTGCGCTCTGCCTCAATGCCCAGGGTCGCAGAAATGGTGAGGCCCTCATCCGCTTTGTGGACAGCGAGCAGCGGGACCTAGCGCTGCAGAGACACAAGCACCACATGGGCGTCCGCTATATTGAGGTGGGGCTTTGGGCTGGGAGTGGAGCAGGGCAAAGCCGAGCCAGACCTGAGACCCATGGGGCTGTTCCCTCTGTACCCACAGGTATATAAAGCCACAGGGGAGGAGTTTGTAAAGATCGCAGGGGGTGAGTGTGCCCCCAGTAGAGCCTGGCTCCCTGGGTTCTTGACCCATCTCCTACTTCCCCAGCAGCCCTTGCCTCTCTGTTCCCATGTGTGTGTGGGTGTTCAGAAGAGCATGGGTGAAGTCAGCAGGTGACTCCCATGCCCTCCACCCAGGCACATCACTAGAGGTGGCTCGTTTCCTGTCACGGGAAGACCAAGTGATCCTGCGGCTGCGGGGACTGCCCTTCTCGGCTGGGCCAACGGACGTGCTAGGCTTCCTGGGGCCAGAGTGCCCAGTGACTGGAGGTGCTGATGGGCTGCTCTTTGTGCGCCACCCTGATGGCCGGCCAACTGGTGATGCCTTTGCCCTCTTTGCCTGTGAGGAGCTGGCACAGGCTGCGCTACGCAGGCACAAGGGCATGCTGGGTAAGCGATACATTGAACTCTTCCGGAGCACTGCAGCCGAGGTGCAGCAGGTGAGAGCACCCAGGGCTCCCCACCCAGCATGCACTGATTCTCCAGGGTGGCCCTTTGGTCCTCTGTACCTCTGCTCTACTTGGCATGACCAGCCTGTTGCTGCCTTCCTTACTAGGTCTTGAACCGCTATGCATCCAGTCCACTTCTTCCCACACTGACTGCCCCACTGCTGCCCATCCCCTTCCCACTGGCAGCTGGGACCGGGAGGGACTGTGTACGCCTTCGAGGTCTGCCCTACACAGCCACCATTGAAGACATCTTGAGCTTTCTAGGGGAGGCAGCGGCAGACATCCGGCCCCACGGTGTGCACATGGTGCTCAACCAGCAGGTGAGGTTGCTTCTGGTTGGGGGACACATAAATAGTTAGGAAGGGGTGTGTCTTAGGGGTAAGGTACTCTTGCAAATGACAAACAACTCATAAATGTGTGCACAGGGCCGGCCATCAGGCGATGCCTTCATCCAGATGACATCAGCAGAGCGGGCCTTAGCTGCTGCTCAGCGTTGCCATAAGAAGGTGATGAAGGAACGCTACGTGGAGGTGGTCCCCTGCTCCACAGAGGAGATGAGCCGTGTGCTGATAGGGGGCACCTTGGGCCGCAGTGGCATGTCCCCTCCGCCCTGCAAGCTGCCCTGTGAGTGTCCCAGGGGCTGGGGAAGGAGGCGGCCTGTGGGGGCCAGGCTGTTACAAGCCCCCACTTTCTGTAGTGGGGACTCCTTTCTGGCTGCCCCACCCAGGGCATTACTGGGCTCTGTGCAGATGCACTTTCTACTTCTGTCTCTAGGCCTCTCGCCACCCACCTATGCCACCTTCCAGGCCACCCCAACCCTCATTCCCACTGAAACGGCAGCTCTGTACCCCTCTTCAGCACTGCTGTCAGCTACAAGGGTGCCTGCTGCCCCCAGCCCTGTTGCCTACTACCCAGGGCCAGCCACTCAACTCTACATGAACTACACAGCCTACTACCCAAGGTACATAGTCCTGCTCCCTGTCCTAGTTTTGGGGAGAGCCATGATCCCTGTTCTGGGCCAGATAACCCAAGATCTGTTGGAGATTGGACTTTATCCTGAGATGAGAGAGAGTAACAGGTGTGAGATGGTTAATGCCATCTACGAAACAGATTGGAGATGACTCTGTGGAGGGAGGGGTCTTAGGGGAGGAAGAACTAAACTAAGCACAAGGCAGAGGCAAGGGAGGAGGGAGGCAGGCCTTGGTCTAGGCCACAGGTGGAATGCACTATTAAACCCATCTCTCTCACCCTAGCCCCCCAGTCTCCCCTACCACTGTGGGCTACCTCACCACATCCCCTGCTGCCCTGGCCTCTGCTCCCACCTCAGTGTTGTCCCAGCCAGGAGCCCTGGTCCGCATGCAGGGTGTCCCATACACAGCTGGTATGAAGGATCTGCTCAGCGTCTTCCAGGCCTACCAGGTGAGATTATGTGGCTGGAGGGCTTGAGGACTTGGCTGAGCCTAGAGCTCTCTGCCTTAAATGTGTCCCTTCTGCAGCTAGCCCCTGATGACTACACCAGTCTGATTCCTGTTGGTGACCCTCCTCGCACTGTGTTACAAGCCCCCAAGGAGTGGGTGTGTTTGTAGGTGAAGAAGCCAGGAGGTAAGAGCAAGCTGATGTCCTCAGCCAACATGCCTTTCCTATGTCCAGAGGACCAGTGCCCTTGACCTGGTGGCTTCTTTCTGGCTTGTCAAAGTTCTCAGAAAGCACCTAGAGGAGCCCAAGCCCCAGCTCCATCCTCTTCTTATTCCTCTGCCTGTTTACCCCAAAGATGATGGCTGGACCCTGCATGCAGGGCCAGGGGTGTAATGGGGGCTAACCTGATGGCCTGAGCCATGCCTCTTGAGTGGCACCTTGAGAGCCCTTTAGTCTGTCCTGGCTATGGCCCAAGCCCACAGATATTGTGAGGCTGACAGGTCCATAGCAGGCTTGCTTTCTTTTTTAAAATGTAAGCTCTGGTACCTTCAATGTATGACTCCTGGGAGAATCAAGGGTCCATCTGAGCCTCTGAGTAAAGATCCCAATGTTCTACCTCCCCCTGTCACTCTGGGTAGGGTAGGGTAGGGTAGGGGTGCAGACCAGCCCCCACCCTCAGGACACCTGGATCTCAGAGACCATGTTGTGCCAGGTGGTCCCACCTAAGGATGCTAGCCCCCTCCCCTCCAGCGCAAGGAATATCAGATGGCAAAACCAGCAAGCTATTTTGATGGACTATGCTGCAGTATCCCCAGAGGACACTAGGGGGCAGGAGGCCCCCACACAAAAACTCAAGCTTGACTTTGAAAGAAGACTTTCTGCCAACTTTACATGCACACCTTGGGAGGGCCAGTTGTCCTGAACCCAGAAGACACTGTGGAATGTCCTTTGCACCCATTAAAGGGTGCAGAACTGAAGCCTCGGAAGGAATCTGGAACTCTTATCCTCTCCGTAAAAGTTCCTGACCAAGTGGACTTTTTAAAAGCTGCAGTATCCTTAGCTTTGCCCCCAGAGTGAGGGGTTCTACACCAGCCCCAGGTGGAGGAAAACTCAGACAGATTAAGGAGACTGTTGATCTGTCACCATTTATTATTTCAGCACTATTAACTGTGGAGCCTAAACTGCTGGCTCTTCTTCCCTTTGTATTAATATTTGTGTAAGGAGCACTGCACTCCTATGAAAGGTTTTGAAATACAAAATGTATAAGAAAACACAATCCCAAATGCTGTAAACATAACTGAGAACCAGTTCCTTTACTAAACATCCATTTTATAAAATACAGGGTTTCAACTGAGCCCATGTGAGCCTTAAAGATCTGTTCTGAGTATCAAAAATAGGGCTTCACAGCCAGGCCCAGCAGAGGTCTGGTGATAGTGGCTGGCCCTGGGTAGGGTGGTTTGCAACCCGGGCAGCAGCACCACGCATGAACCCGAAGACATCTGTTCCTTTTAAAGCTGTTTTCAGCCATGTTTCTCTGTGTGTCTCCAGTAAGCAGAAGGCTGCTCATTCTATTCCCCAACCCAAGATCTAGCACGGGTTGCAGAAGGAAGGGGTACATGCTGCTACTAGAAATCATTTGCATAGTACAATGGATGTGTGCTTTAATACCACTTGTTGCACAAAAATTTAAGTCTTTATCTACAAAGCCAAAAAATATTGACTCTTACACCAAAGCTTTTACAAAGCTGATATAAAACTGCTTACATAGTATACAAAGCTCTATTTTAAAATTTAACTTTTATTTTAAATAGGAAAGCATTTCTAGTGCTACAGGCATCAAGGTATTTAAAAGGCATCAAAATTTGGTGCATAGCAACTCTGGATCATCGAGGCTTTTACTCTTGAGGGCAGCAAAACCACCCCCAACGGGTCTTGCGAGGGGAGCTCTTGCAGGAACCCCATGTGAGGCAGCTACACCAGGGGCAAAAGGGTAGAGTCAAGTCTGGCCATCTCTCCGGAACTTCACCTGAAAGGCCAACTTCCTGCCCCTCCAAAGGAAGCTATGAGCTTCCAACCACAGGCCCTAAAACAAATCTTACTACCTACACTCTGTGACACAAAATGGCACTTTCAAACAAAATATGAAAACACCCAGCTCCAAGAGGGACCAGAGTGATTTGTTGAAGGACAGACATTTTTAGGGGAGAGATTTGCTGAAAAACCCATTTTTAGGGGAGAAATCCAAAACATGGTTGGTTTTTTTCTTAAAAGACCATACTTGTTATCCTGGGTCAACAGCTCCTACCCTACTGACAACAAGTGGTGGGCAATGGGCTGGTCCCCTTGCCCAGGCCTGAACTGGCCTCAGAGGAGTTAGTCTTGGTATCTAGGGCCCACACTGGAATAACAGCATCAAGCCTTCAATCAGCCTAGCATACTGTCTCACCTATAGGCACTCAAAAAATCTGCTTCCTGAATAAATGAAAGTACGTTATTTCATTTGAAAACATAATGCAAACTTCAGGGGCTTTGAGATAGGCCCAGGAAGTAACATCTCATTGAGGGAGGGGTAAGGACAGGCTTTTAAAAAAGCACCCAACTTGGGCATCTCCTTTGGTAGACAGCAGGCTGGAGCTTCTGCTGGCCCCCTGCCTTGGATGCCAGTCTCACCAGTAGCAGCACCAGGGTGTCTTTGGTGTGGAGGGTCAGGTCATCGTTTTTGGATGTGCTCGAAGCCTTTTGGAGAAAAGGCTGGTTTTTAGGTCATACAGACAGGAAAGGGTAGGCCAGAATTATTTCGGGCTGTAAACAGAGTTGGGAGATAAACCTCCCATGCCAATGTGAACCTTAAAAACCTTCCCATCTGGAGTCCTGCATTTTCTCTGCCTGTTCTGATGCTCATCTGTGTTTAGCTCCTGACATAGCCTGACCTGTAGAGAAGAGTTAGAACTGCAAGCTGTCTAAAGCAACAAGAGACTATGGCTTCAAAGATTACAGAACACCCAAAGACAGATGCTCCTGTTTGGAAAAGGTCCTGGGACCAGAGGACGCAAAAAGGAAGAGCACACCACAGCCTACTGATTTTAAGGATGGCAGAAAATGAAAGTGACCAAGCTAAAACCCCACCTTTCAGTGTCACCTTACATGTACCATCTTACTCAAGGTCCTGAGGGAAAAAAGCAATTTCAACATGGAGCTAGTATGGAGAGATTGCAGAAAGATTACCTAGAAAGTTACAAAAAGGCTATGCTCTGGAATGTCTTTTTATATTCCAACACTTCAATGATGGAATGGTCTCTTCTCATTTTATCTAACAACAGTTTGCTTTTATAAAGAGGTATGGGCTACATTTGGCTTTATTTCCTATGAATCTATGAAAGTCTTCAGGACACATGCTGAGTTTCTGAGGCATAGGTGTGGGCTTGGGGTAATTTTTTTTCTTTTTACTTTTTTTTGTTTGCCTCTGGAAGGTTTTATCAAAAGTTCCTATTTTTAAAATATCATCAAAACCAAAGGGCCCTTCAAATGACCACAACGCAGTATAAATCACCAATCCTAACTAAGTAACCAGGTCACCTGCAAAAGCAGCACCTCTGAAATGGACAGCCTGCTGCATTCACACTCAAAGCACCCATCATATAAAAGTATCCTATTTAAATATAAAAAGCAAAGCTCATTTTCCCAAGCTCAAACAGCCTATGCTGTTCCTGTTCTTTCACAAGATCTACCCAAGGCCTGAGGTGGAGGAATGCTCCTTTCCCCACAAATGGTAAGTCCAACTTCTGATGCCAGTCCTGAAGGCTGCAGAGTTGGAAACCCAAGGTCCAAGGAGAGAAACATGCTGAGAAGTTGGTGGTAGAAACAAGGTTGCGGTGAGCACTGTTAGAGCCCGACGGATCTTCCTAAATCCAAGGAATCAGGATCCGGGAGGGGAGCCTGTCTGCTTACCCCTGTTCCTTGGGAAACAGAAATCTGGGACATATCTCTCCCAATTATCTCATTCACTGAAAAACAAGAAAAGGGAGAGTGATTAGTGACTTCTGAGTGACTAACCATACAATGCTCAACACTGAGCTCCACGTCAGCCATTTCCCTTCCCATCACTTTCTATAAAGGTAAAGCCTGAAGCCGGCTCCCCAGCTGAGTGGCGTAAGAGATGGAAGCATCATTCCACAAGCTGCTCCAGACCCTCAGTTCAGTCTGGGCTGGGAAGGAGGATGGCTGAGAGAATAGGAAACATTCTTACCCTTGATCTAAAGGCTCATGCTCTAGAACAGAGTACTTTCAAATAAGTGTCCACCTTAATCTAACTTTTCTTTAGTTTGCATCCCTTTTGGGGAAGTTTTCTTTTTCTGATTCCTGCAGTGTCACTCACCCCCCTTGTAAAGTGAATGAAAATAAATGCTTTGGTCAGAGTAAACCACTGAGATTTGGGGCTAATTTGGTTATTCTATCCTAATAAAAGCACCCTTTATGATGTAGGGGCATTTCTGTTGTTTGTGACCCCGCCTGATTGCAGGCTCTTGCTTTTTTGTTGGTTTCTCTGATATGCCAAGCACCTCAGGGAGCACAGTGCTCTGTGAGGTCCAATTCAAAGAATTTCCACCTTACAGAACTAAGATAGAAGGGAACATCCCAAGCCCCCATATAAGAACTTTTAGTTTTCCCAACATTTCATTCCCTACTGATTCCCTACTAATTCCACTCCTACACATATATACAAGAGAAGTGAAAACATATCCACATGAAAACTTGTACTCAAATGTTCACAGCAGCATTATTCATAACAGCCAAAGTGGAAATAACCCAAATGTCTACCAAGTGATGAATGGATAAACAAAATGTGGTCTCTATCCATACAATGGAATATTCAGTCTTGAAATGCAGTGAAGTTCTGATACATGCTACCACATGGATGAGCCTTGAAAACAATATGCTAAGTCAAAGAAGCCCAGACACAAAAGGTCATATATTGTATGATTCCATTTATATGAAATGTCCAGAACAGGCCAATCCATAGAGAAAATAGATTACTAGTTGCAGGGAGGGAGGAAGAGGGAGTGACTACTAGCGGGTATGGAGTTTCTTTCTGGAGTAATCAAAATGGAGTTCTAAAATTAGACAGTGGTAGTTGTTACACAACTCTAACTATACTAAACCCACTGAATTGTATACTTTCAAGGGTGAATTTTATGGTATGTGAATTATATCTCAATACAGCTGTCATAAACAAAAACAGACCAAGACAAAAAAACTCTATACTTAGAATCTGATGTGATCATAGAGCAAAAAGACACTAACAATCATTTAAAAAATCTTCAAGTATTAACATCTAATCTTTTCATAGTTTACATAGATAAGAAAACAAATTCTTTAAACTCATGTATTCATATGGTTACAAAGAGAAGGGAATTAACATTTATTCATCCCACAAATACTATCTATAGTTTAGACTTTATAATTGATATTCAATCTTATTTCAATTAACATTTTTTTTTTTTTTTTTTTTTTTTGAGAGGGAGTCTCACTCTGTTGCCCAGGCTAGAGTGCCGTGGCGTCCTAG
The DNA here is from genome assembly GCF_041146395.1 of Eulemur rufifrons. NCBI lineage: Eukaryota > Metazoa > Chordata > Mammalia > Primates > Lemuridae > Eulemur > Eulemur rufifrons. The sequence goes on along the minus strand of NC_091005.1, from coordinate 11,784,238 downwards.
CTCACAGCAACCTCAAACTCCTGGGCTCAAGTGATCCTCCTGCCTCAGCCTCCCAAGTAGCTACGACTACAGGCACTCTCCACCACGCCCGTCTAATTTTTTGTTTCTATTTTTAGTTGGCCAGCTAATCTTTTCTATTGTTAGTAGAGACAGGGTCTCACTCTTGCTCAGGCTGGTTTCGAACTCCTGAGCTCAAACGATCTGTCCGCCTCAGCCTCCCAGAGTGCTAGGATTACGGGTGTGAGCCACCATGCCTGGCCCATAACACTTTAATATAACTATTGTCCTACAGATGAGTTAATTGAGGCTTTGACAGATCACACAATTTGCCTTCATGTCACATGCTTAGTAAACAGTGGACTCGCCCCTCAAAACACCTGTCATATTCATAGCCAGGCAGGGAAATAATTTAGACAAGGAAAATGCAAAGGACCTGGGCAAAATGTGGTGATCCTAGGGTAGGGGGAGCAAGTATGGTGATGGTGAGGAGGAGGAGAGAAAAAGAATGGTACTGTCACTGCTGGAAATAAACTGAGAAGTTTAGAGAAGGAAGGTGGTAGGCTAGGTCTGGAATTGGAATTAGAAAGTATAACACCCAAATGGAAAAATCAGTGGGCAGGAGGCCGTAGTGAATGGTCAGAGTAAGAAGAGATTTACACATATTCATATTCTCACTAGAGACCTGAAAGCACGGGAGAAGTTTTGCACTGAAGGAGTTAGTTCCACTGAAGAGCAGAGGCTGAAAATAATGAACGGGGATAGCATTGTGCTCAGATGAGGAGGACAGACCTGGGAAAGGAAATATGTAAGTGGAGAGTGGCCTTGAAATTAGTTTTGGTTTGAATTCAGGCTCTGTTACACTCCACAATGGAGGTAAAGTTTAAAAAAAAAATTCAGGCTCTGCCACTAACTTAACTTCACGTGTATCCTTGGACAAGTTATTTCACATATGTAAAACTCCATTTCCTTATTTATAAAAGGACAATGTTGGACTAGTAAGATCTCTTCCAGCTGTAGTAGTCTGTGGTTTTATGTCAACTGACAATTTTCAAGTGGCAGCACTCAAAAAGTATGCAAGGAATTGAAGGATGAAGATTTGGCTTAACTGTGGTTGGTACCGAATGTAGAATAGTAAAGAAATAGGGATTAGAAGCCAAAGGACTCTAATTACAAAAGAGTGAAGATTAATGCTGGAGAGCTCAATGCTGGAGAGCTAATAATCACTAATTGATACAAAGGTCTTTGTCAGATGACTTTAAATTTGCCAGGCTAGGATTTACTGATGGTTGTTTGCAAAGAATAATGGAATGTAAATTAAACTTATTCCTGACTTGCTAGAAATAACTCACTGGAATAGTGAGTTATTAGTAATGGTAAATGAGAAGTTATGAGGATGCTTTGCATGAGAATACATTTTTCTCTTCTGTTACCTTATCAGTATAACAGGCAAAAAAACCTCATGTGGTATATAAAGTGGGAACATAGAGGGCGCATAAGAAGGCAAGGCAGCCCTTGGCATCTGTTATTTTAAGTCACATAAAATGCAAGGAACAGTGTTTTCAGTGTGGATTCCAGGGGTTCCATGGGCTAGACCCATGCTAAGAGGGAGACCAGAGACGGCCCACAATCTCTGTGCATGATCTCGAATATCCCTCCTCATCACATCATATTATCTGCAGGCATCATCACTGTCTCCCAAATAGGTTATAAGCTCCTAAAAGGCAAGGACCTTACTACTGAGGAAACATCAAGTTCTGATGACTGAATAAATGGATCTTAATTTAATATAATCACATGGAAACTGTTAGGAACTAGTGCAGTGAAAGTTCATTAGGTGGTGGGTAGGAAGGAGAGCAGAGAGTGTTATCAAGACTAACATATGGCATCTGATTTTGACAGTGTCTATTTTAGGCAGGCCTTACAACAGTGGCAAAAAGCCAAATACATATGCAAGTAACCCAGCTTACATTCAACTCATCTTTTCCTATCACTTATCCCTTCCAATGGTGGACTCCTCAGAGATGTTTTAGGCTGCTATGAAACATACCTTTTTCAATTTTTATTTCATTGTTCAAGTTTTAAAACTATAAGCTAGATTAAAAAGGGTGCTTTATCATCAAAAACCACAATATGTTATTTTTTGTGTGTCTTTATAAGGAGTCAAAATTTACATTTTCCTGAGGATAAGGGTCCATTACCCAGCACTATCCATCCACTTACCAAGTACTTATATAGGGATGAAAACATCATTTTCTGAAGCAGGCAGGTGGTACCGTTTATGAAAAAAGCCGGATCAATGCTGTGTTATTCCTGCTCCCCCTTACCAAAGCTCTGCTGTTCTTTCACCTGGTATGCCTAATCTCACTTAGCTGAAGCAACCTGGAAGGTCCCTGGCAGTTTAGGATTTTAAGACTATGATAAAGTCAAGAAGGTTTTCCACAAAGTAGCACTCAAGCTGAATACACTCAAATATACATGAAACTACAGGATTCACCTACTTGTAATTTACCAACAGTCAGTAGATTTAAGTTCCAGTAGGCAAAGGACTTTGTCTGTTTTGTTCTCCACTGCATCTTCAGTGCTTGTACATATTGAGTACTAAATAAAATTACTTGGCAATTGAATCTCTAATACAATTTGGGGACTTAGAACAATGACAACAAAAATCATGCTCAAGTAATCACTACAGGTGAGCACTGAATACAAATTTTAGGACAGGGAGTCAGAACTGCAACAAAGTCCTTTCACAGTAACTTTTTTTTTTTTTTTTTTTTTTTTTGTTGAGACAGAGTCTCACTTTGTTGCCCAGGCTAGAGTGAGTGCCGTGGCGTCAGCTTAGCTCACAGCAACCTCAGACTCCTCGGCTTAAGCGATCCTACTGCCTCAGCCTCCCGAGTAGCTGGGACTACAGGCATGCGCCACTATGCCCGGCCAATTTTTTCTATATAGATTTTTTTAGTTGTCCATATAATGTCTTTCTATTTTTAGTAGAGACGGGGTCTCGCTCAGGCTGGTCTCGAACTCCTGACCTTGAGCAATCCACCCGCCTCGGCCTCCCAGAGTGCTAGGATTACAGGCGTGAGCCACCGCGCCCGGCCTCACAGTAACTTGAGCCCAGTGTTAATTATGCTTTCCTTGCTCCCCTCACACTCCCCCCCAAGCTGAGGGCTCTGGGTTCCAGCTCCTACCTCTAGGTTCCTGACATATCTTTCTGCCGACACTGGCTAAAACGTAGGTGTCAACTGAAACAAGTCAAAATTATTACTGGTAAATAAATCTATGATGTAATGTATATGTAAAATCAATAGCAAACTTGATAAATACAATACTCAAGTTATTTCTTAAAAGTATTAATGCTTGCAATTTCATTTTTTACTTTTTGAATGTATATATGCATTAATTTATTGATTTATTTAAACTCTAGTCCACTAAATATCTGAGGTGGCTTTTTCTTTTTTTAACCAATTTAAGTTGGCATAAAGAGTTGTTTATGCCCTTAATGTACAATTTTACCATTTTCTTCCCTTTAAAGAGTAAATTAAAAGTCTGGAACAGCCCTCAACACCAGTGCTAACGGGTTATGTAGGTCACAGCATCTGGCCCACTTTTGGCAGCCACCATCCTCGACTCCCATTACCACAACACCTGAATTTGCCTGTGCCACCACAACTAGATGACTCTAGTCAGAGCCATCAGCAATATTTGCTGCAAGAAAAAACTTTTCTATCCAACAGATGTTCAAATTAGCAGCCCACTGGAATGCTATTTCTACACACAAGAATGAGTTGCAACAGGTCTCTTATTTAGAACTATTTTCCATGCTTAAGGATTCAAAGTTAGAGCTGACAAGCAAAGTATGGTATGAAATCTCACAGAGATTTCATGGAGAGATTTCATGGAGATTTTGTGGAGAGGGGCAGGGTAACCCAGGGCACTGCCACTTTGGAGGAGGCAGACTCACACTGCCATATACACAAAAGGCCAAAGGGAAGCTGGTCCAAGAGTTGTGGATTAGTGTTAAGTTGATTTAACATTGTCTCCCCCCACAACCACACTTGACTAGCAAAAAAACAAAAAACAAAAATAAAAAACATAACAAAAGGCCAAAGGGTCTTTTTAACTAGCAATTTTGTAAAGAATTTTTGGGTATTAATACACTCCATTTATGCTATTTCCTCTTGCAGCTGCAATGAACATTCACCAAAGTTCAGTTGAGTTTACCTTTTCTTTTTCCTATACCTCAAGGTTAAAGATATAATTCATTTTCTGGGTAAACAATTTTATGGAGATGTTATTTTCTACAAAACGAAAGTTACATGTAGGTGCATCCATTTCCTAAATTTTACTTGAAATGAAAAAATAAGAGAAATTTGTAAGTAAAGGGAAAGAAATGATTTTAAATGGATGAGAAATCTAGGATCACTTTATAGTTTATTTATTACCCTGAAGCACAGTTTTGCTAACATTTAAGGTTATTCAATAAGTTATAAGAAAACCATCTAAACTGGCATGCCCTAAATAATTTGCATTTATAAAAATCTGATTAATCTGCCTTCTCAAGCCAAAGATGAAATAAGTTCCTGAAAATTTAGAAGGTATCCATGGTAGGCTACTGATTGTCTCAATCTGTTGTTTTTTAGTAATTGAGGTTTAGGTAGTCACACAGACACCTAGCTACAGACTATATTTCCTGGCTTCCATCTTGTAGCTAGACATGACCGTCTAATTCATTTTCTTCAATGAAATGTAAGCAAAAGTGATGTGCGTATCTTCCTCATCACTTGCTTGGCTTCTCTCTTGCCCCCCTGACCCTACTCCTTGCTTTGGGCTAAAACTCAAAGTGGTATCTCTGCTTTGACAAAAACCTAAGGAGAAGGAGAAAGCTGAAAGGAATCCTGATCTTTTAATTACCATGAGGTGTGAAAGAAACTTCCAATGCAGTTAAGCCACTGCACTTTGGGATCTCCGTTATATTAACTTGTTAATAATATTAAGTAACAGAAATAAAACTCACCATCATAATGGTAACACAGAAAGAATGTTTAAGTATTTTAAGCAAAGATCAAGATAACTAGCTTGAGCTCTCTCATGCCAGGTTTTTAACTAACTTAAATTTCACTCTGGACTCTAGACAGCTTCCAACCACTGGACAGATTGAAAATATATACACAGACAAGCAGAGTGGCTTGTGGCTGTAGTCCCAGCTACTCAGGAGGCTGAGATAGGGAGGATCACTAGAGCCCAGGAGTTCAAGGCTGCAGTGAGCTATGATAGTGCTACTGTACTCCTGCCTGGGCAATAGAGTGAGACTCTCACTCTAAAAAGTGAAAATTAAAAGAAAATATATGTATAATGATCAGACAATATCCTTCACATTTAATATCAGCTCTAATATTAAATACTAGTAAAGGAAAATTATTATACTTTTTTTCTACCACAACAGATTGAGGGGGGAAAATTCAGTCCTGTTAAGACTCCCAATTTTTTTTTTTTTTCCTCTTCTCCTGAAGAAGAGTCTTGCTCTGTCAACCTGGGTAGAGTACAGTGGCATCATCATAGCTCACTGCAACCTTCTGGGCTCAAGTGATCCTCCTGCCTCAGCCTCCTGAATAGCTAGGACTACCGACGCACGCCATGGCGCCTGGATAATTTTTCTGTTTTTAGTAGAGATGGGGCCTCACTCTTGCTCAGGCTGGTCTCGAACTCCCGAGTTCAAACAATCCTCCTACCTTGGCCTCCCAGAGTGCTAGGATTACAGGCACGAGCTACTGCACCCGACCTCCTTTCTTTTTTGTGTGTGTTTGTTTTTTTAGAGACAGGGTCTTGCTCTGTCACCTAGGTTGGAGTACATTGGTGTGGTCATAGACTGGTGCAGCCTCCAACTCCTGGGCTTAAGCAATCCTCTTGCCCCAGTCTCCTGAGTAGCTAGGACTATAGGCACATGCCACCAAGTTCAGCTAATTTTTTTTTTTTTTTTCCATTTTTGTAGAGATAGGGTCTCCCTATGTTGCTCAGGCTGGTATCAAACTCATGGGATCAAGTGATTCTTCCACCTTGGCCTCCCAAAGTGCTGAGATTATAGGCGAGAGCCACTACACCTGGCCAAGACTCCTTTCTTTTAAAGAAACCTCTATTGTGTATGATGCTATACTCAGTGTCACAGGGATCTTTCCTCTAGAAAAGTCTGTAACTCAAAACATTCTACAAAGACAAACATGAAATCTCCAGCTGAGTAAACAGTACACAGGTACTTGAAAGTATATTCAAGTATCAGCATGTACCCTTTTGTATCAGCAAAAACTGAAATGTGAAAAAATAAACACTTTTCAATTTGGGTTAAGATGTGGAACTCAGAAGCATTTCAGAATTGTCAGAAGAATCCCTTTTCCCTGTTTTGTTTTCTTACTTTGTACATTTTTTCTGCATAATCTTGTCCACTGCTGACTCCCAAATCAATTATTTCTAGGGGCCAAACCTGAGCTCTAGAGCCATAAATCCACACAACCCGTTCTACTACCTGTGCTATGGATCCTCTTTAAGACCTTGTTCCATCAGTTTTCTTCACTCTCCAAATCTTTTTTATTTTTTAGAGACAAAGTCTTCCTCTGTCATCCTGGGTAGAGTGTAGTGGCGTCTTTGTAGCTCACTGCAACCTCAGAACTCCTGGGCTGAAGATGCTCTTGCCGCAGCCTCCTGAGTAGCTGGGACTATAGGCATGTGCTATGACATCAGTCTAATTTTTCTATTTTTAGTATAGACAGGGTCTTGCTCTTGCTCAGGCTGGTCTTGAACTCCTGAGCTCAAGCAATCCTCCTGCAGGCCTCGGCCTCTCAGAGAGCTAGGATTACAGTTGTGAGCCACTGTGTCCGGCCCACTCTCCATACCTTTAATCAGTCTCTATCTGCCCATCTCCCCTCCTAGATCTTTCTCATCAGCACTTAATATGGTTAAGTCTCTCTATCCCAAAAAAGCAAGCAAGCAAGCAAGCAAAAACACTAGAACCCATATTCTCTTCCATATCTAATTCTTTCTATCATGGATTACCTTAATTAAAGGAGTTATCTACACTGCTGTTTCTATGTTCTCATATCTGATTCACTCAGCCATCCACTGATCCCTTCACTCCACAGAAACACTTCTTTCTTAACCAAGATCACTAATGACCAACTTGTTGCTTCACACACGGGAAGAACACTGGGCTAAACACTAGAAGAAATAAGCTTTAGTCTTGGTTTGGCTGTGGTGTGACTAGGGCAATTACCTCATCTTTCTATAAGTGATTTTCTCATCCACAACATCAATAAATTATTTTAAATCCTTCTGGTTATAACTCTCCTGAGTTTTATATACATTCATGCAGAAATTAAGTCACTATTCCTCTCATGGTTAGATAAGAATGATGTGAGACCAGGATAGGCCCAGCTTCTGAGAGAAGCCAGAGTTTTGATGTCTTGTTTGATGGGTCATCAGGAAGCTTCAGAATCCTAAATATAAAAGATTTGGGTATAGTGAACATGATTTCTAAGGACCCTTCCAAATATAATTTTTTTTTTTTTTTAGAGATGGGATCTCATTCTGTTGCCCAGGCTGGAGTGCAGTGGCATGATCATAGCTCATTATAACCTTGAAGTCCTGGGCTCAAGTGATCCTCCTGCCTCAGCCTCCTGAGTAGCTCGGACTACAGGTATCTGCCACCACACCTAATTTTTCATTTTTTGTACATATCATCTCACTATGTTGCCCCGGCTGGTCTTGAACTCCTGGCTTCAAATGATCCACTCACCTTGGCCTCCCAAAGTGCTGGGATTACAGGTAGGAGCCACTGCGCCCAAACTTAAATTCATTCTAAAATGAAATTCAAATGGAATTTGGGGAATTATGCTCTGTATGTTTACAATTTCTATCACATACTTTCTTAAGTGGCTTTGAGAGTCTTTGAAGAATGAAGTCAACGTGACAGTAAAGAAAGGCTTTGTCCCTGGTTGGCTGTTGAGTCCAGAGACCTAAAGCCTAGACCTTTCCCTCATAGACACTGGGTCCATTACTATAGCTTTCTTCTAAGTGGAGCCCCAGATGAACTACCAGGAGTATAAACAAGGGCCTACAGGCCAGGCCAAGGATAAATATTCCGGGTTACCTCTGAAAAATAGATAAAATTTCCTTCTTCACTTCCATTCCATACTGCCTCACATTAAACCTTAAGAATACCTGACGACAAATGAGTAGGCTTATGCACCTGCTCAGCAAACAAATTTACTCATCACCAAAGCCAAAGAATTCATATATATGGGACTTCTCTCTACTTTGGTTTAGTAAATCTAATTAATCTCTTGCCTTTCATTCAATCCCAGACTAAAATTATAAGCAAGGTCTGAGAGCCTAAGTGTGGTTAGATTTAAAAAGGAGAGTCTTACAGTTGAAGAACAGCTCTAAAGATAATGGGTGGGCCTACCAAGAAGGTGCCCGTGCATACCCCCTCCTCTGTAGCACATGCAAATCCAGCCACTGCATGCAAATACCAGACTTGGGCACAAAAACAATGACACATTTCAATCAACACTCACCCTCTAGGTTCTCCAGAAAGGAGCTGGACATGAGAGCACACTGTGGTTAGGCCATTTCTCTGCTGAACCTGATGGCTGGTGTTCCAAGTCAGACATAAACTGGTCTGTGTCAAAGAAGACAACATCACTACCAAATGGAACAAACCAGAGGGTGAACTTAATCTACTACAGTGCCCAGCCTATTTTTTGCATAATCAAGAGGAATTTAATTTTCCTTTACTTGTCAATCACTGCATAAGATGGCTCCCCACATTTTATTAGACAATATTTACTGGAGTCCAGATAATTTAGGTAATGGATGATTTTTTTTTTAATTAAAAGGGCAATAACTTTCAAAGAGTTACAATTATAGTTTTCAGGTATAAATTCAGTTTTAAGTAAACTAGTTTTTATTAGATTAGATCTAATAGCAGTCCCCAAATAGTTGGCTATGGCTACATCAGAATTAACTGAACACCTGATAAAAATATAAACTCCTGGGCTCTTGATAAAAATATAAACTCTGAAGACCACAAACCAAACTCTCTAAGGGTAGCAGCCCAGAAAATGATATGTATAATAAAATCTGAGGGTCAAAGAGGAATATTTATTAAACTAAAGTTCATGGCTGGGCGTGGTGGCTCATGCCTGTAATCCTAGCACTCTGGGAGGCCGACGCGGGAGGATCGCTCTAGGTCAGGAGTTTGAGACCAGCCTGAGCAAGAGCGAGACCCCGTCTCTACTAAAAATAGAAAGAAATTATCTGGCCAACTAAAAATATAGATAGAAAAAATTAGCTCAGCATGGTGGCGCATGCCTGTAGTCCCAGCTACTCGGGAGGCTGGGGCAGTAGGATCGCTTAAGCCCAGGAGTTTAAGGTTGCTGTAAGCTAGGCTGACGCCACGGCACTCACTCTAGCCCGGGCAACAAAGCAAGACTCTATCTCAAAAAAAAAAAAACTAAAGTTCACATCCATTATAAATTCATGAAATCACCTGAGCAACTTGAAACCAGGCTGCATTCTCTTTAATAGAGGTTAAGAACTGGTTTATGAGATTTCATGTTAGTAGTATGTATGTTTTTTTGTGTGTGACTGGGTCACGTTATAAAACATTTCTTATTATGGGAAACTATCAAAAATGTTCAAAAGTGGGCTGGGTACAGTGGCTCAGGCCTGTAATCCCAGCACTTTGGGAGGCTGAGGCGGGAGGATCGCTTGAAGCCAGGAGTTAGGGACCAGCCCAGGCAACATAGCAAGACTCTGTCTCTAAAAAAAAAAATAAAATTAGCTGGGCATGGTGGCACACACCTGTAGTCCTAGCTGCTTGGGAAGATGTGGCAGGAGGATTGCTATAGCTCAGCAGTTTGAGGCAGCAGTGAGTTATGATCATGCCACTGCACTCCAGCCTGGGTAATGAAGTAAGACCCCGTTTCTTTAAAAAAAAAAAAAAAACAAACAAACAAACAAAAAAAAAACAGTGTTCAAAAGTCATTGCACTCAGTAGAGTCACTACTGGTCAGTTTTGTGGTAGTGGCTGAAGCATTCTGATGCCCATTTAGTGTCTAGGATACAATAATAGAGAAATCCTCCTCCTTTTGCCTATAAGGAATTATTTTTAGCATCAAACAAGAAGACCTAATCTTAGAAGGAAAAAATATGTATGTTGTCTTTGTGAACACTAATTAAAACCCTCATTTTAAGCACATAAGAAAAAGAAAAATAAAGAAGGAGACAATTTGTACAAACTGCACCCTCACTAAAAACAAAACAAAACAAAAAATCCAGAAATCTTTTCCTTAGGCAAAATTTTTCTGCCTTAAGCTTACGTATCCTTTCTGAGGGTGCCCAATCTCCACAACTGAATCCTCCAAAACAGACCTGAAGGTACAGAATATGTGATTTCAGGTTAACCAACTTATAAAACAGAAGAAAGAAACCCAGGAACAAAGCTAAAAGGTCAACAGACACTGTGGGGGCTTTTGTAAGTTGATTGACTTAATGGTAGAGTTGATTGTGTTTAATGGAAACTTACAGTCCTGTAGACATCCTTCTAGTTCCTTGAAGCACTGTTAACAGTTCCAAGAAATACCTCACTTATGTCTCTTGATCACAAAAACTTTGACCAAACATTTATAAAAGAATTAACACCAATCCTTCTGAAACTCTTCCGAAAGATTAAAAAGGAAAACTTCCCACTCATTGTAAGGCCAGCATTACCAATACCAAAGCCAGATGAAGGTACTACAAAAAAACTATAAAATATTGTTTATGATTACAGATGCAAAAATCCTCCACAAACTAGCAAATTGAATTCAGCAGCATATAAAAAGGATTGTAAATCATGACCAAGTAGGTTTTATTCCTAGAATGCAAGGATGGTTCGACATACAAAAATCAATGTAATATACCACATTAATAAAATGGAGAAAGAAAACCCACATGATTATCTCGATTGATGCACAAAAGCACTTGTCAAAATTCAATGTTCTTTCAAGATAAAACACTCAATAAACTAAGAATAGAAGGAATTTCCTCAACATGATAAAGGCCGTATGTGAAAAACTGACAGCTAATATCATACTCAATGGTCAAAGGCTTTTTCCCCTAAGATCACAAACAAGGCAAGGATGCCCACTTTTGCCACTTCTATTCAGTCTAGTACTGGAAGGTCTACCCAGAGCAATTAGGTTAGAAAAAGAAATAAAAGGCTTTCAAATTGGAAAGGAAAAGGTAAAATTATCTCTGTTCACAAATGACATAATCTTATATGTATAAAACTCTGAAGAATTTACATACAGGCTGAGCGCAACGGCTCATGCCTGTAACCTTAGCACTTTAGGTGGCCAAGGCAGCAGACTCACTTGAGGCCAGGAGTTCAAGACCAGCCTGGACAATAGGGAGACTCTTCCTCTACAAAAAAAATTTTTTTTTTTTAAACTTAGCTGGGCCAGGTGATGTGGCTCACACCTATAATCCTAGCACTTTGGGAGGCCAAGGTTGGAGGATTGCTTGAGCTCAGTTCAAGACCAGCCTGAGTAAGAGCTAGACCCTGTCTCTACTAAAAATAGAAAAATTAGCCACAGATTGTGGTGCATGCCTGTAGTCCCACCTTGAGGCAGGAGGATTGCTTGAGCCCAGGAGTTTGAGGTTGCAGTGAGCTATGATGTCACCACTGTACTCTACCTAGGGTGACAGAATGAGACTCTATCTCAACAAATAAAAATAAATAAATAAATAAATAAAATAAAATAAAATAAAATAGGAAAATAACATGGTTGGCAAGAATGTGGAGAAACTGACACACTTATGCACTATAAATATAAATGGTACAGCTGCTGTGAATAAAAAAAAGTTTGGCAGTTCCTCAAAAAGTTGAACACAGAATTACCATATGACCTAGCAATTCTACTCCTATATATACCCAATAGAACTGAAAACAGAGACTCAAACAGAAAGTTGTATACCAATGTATACCAAATAGCAGCATTATTCACAAAAGCCAAAAGGTGGAAACAACCCAAATGTCTTTCAACAGATGAATGTTTAAACAAAACATAGTATATACACACAATGGAATATTATTCATCCATGAAAACATAATTCTGATGTATGCTTACAATATGAATGAACCATAAAAACATTATGCTAAGTGAAATAACAAAAAAGGACAAATATTATAAGATCCCACTTATATGAGATACCTAGAGTAGGGAAGTTCATAGAGACAGAAAGTAGAATAGAGGTTACCACGGGCTCGGAGGTGGGGAGAAAATGAGGAGCTATTGCTTAATGGGTATAGAATTGTTCAGGTGATAAAGTTCTGAAAATAGGGGCAGCAGTTACACAATATTGTGAATGTATTTAATGTCACTTAACTATGCATTGAAAATGGTTAAAATGGTAAATTTTATGTTATATATATTTTACCACAATCAAAAATTTGTTTAGGCCAGGCATGGTGGCTCACACATTTAATCCCAGAACTTTGGGAGGTCAAGAAGGGAGGATAGCTTGAGGCCAGGAGTTCAAGAACACATTGGGCAACGTAAGTGAGACACCATTTCTACTACAAAAAATTTAAAAGTTAGTTGAGCATGGGTGGTGTTTGCCTGTAATCCCAGCTACTCTGGAAGCTGAGGCAGGAGAATGGCTTTAGCCCAGGAATTCAAGATTGTAGTGAACTGTGAGCACTCTAGCCTGGGTGACAGGGCGAGACCTGGTCTTTTAAAAACAAAAATTAAAATTTTGTTTAAAAACTAACAAACTTTGGGTTTTCTCATGGGAGAACATTGTGTGAAATGACTGAATTAGGTTTTCACAGCTCTAATCATTAACTAAAAGTAAGACCTGGAGGACTTTTATAAATTCTTCTTTTACAATTTCTAAGTTTGGGTACAGAATCTGTTCCTTTTGTTTCAAAGTTTAAAAAATGAGTTAAATATTTACAAATCCTGAAATATGTTTGGGGAAAGATAAATGAAATTGCCCCACTTATCCAACCTACTTCCTCAGTTGACCAAGCTGCTTACTTTAGCACCTTATCAATATATAGATGTTTCTGGTTTATACAAACAAGGCAATGACCATCTATGTATATGAAAATACAGGCTTTGGAATCCTTTCAACCCTTACTGGATTGGTGACCTATCAGAAGTTGTTTAGTTATAAGAATCTGTTTACTTATTTACTCAGAGGGGAGCATCTTCTGAAATACAGTGCAGGTACTCTATAATGTTTCATAAAAATGCAATTATTACTCAAACTGACAAAATAAGAGACTGATATATAAATGTAAAAAAATTCTCATAGCAAAAGCCATGACACATTGAGGGAAAAAACTTATAACTCATACCTAAGTGAGCTAATGAATGTAACAAATAAAGGGCTTCTATAAGTTAATAAGAGAAGGATTAATAACCTAATAGAAAAGTAAGCAAATAGAAACAGAGATAAATGTTGGTAACCAAAGATTTTTCTCTTAAGCATATAAAAAGGCAAACAATCTTACTCATAAGTGAAATGCAAATTAAAACTATACTTATAGAGGCAGGCACAGTGGCTCATGCCTGTAATCCCAGCATTCTGGGAGGCCAAGTCAGGAGGATCGCTTGAGCCCAGGAGTTTGAGGTTGCAGTGAGCTATGGTGATGCCATTGCCCTCTAGCCTGGGCGACACAGTGAGATTCTGTCTCAAAAAAACAAAAACAAAAACCCCATAACTATATCGAGAAGCTATTTCTACCTATCCTACTGGCAAATAGTAAGATATTTGATAACAGAATGGATTGGTGAAGGTACAGGGCAGGGGTAGGGAACCTTTTCATGCTGGAAGGCCACATTAATTTAGCTGCAATCAAATAAGGCTACATTCAAGAAATTCAATTAGATATACTTAAAAATGTACATTATTTTATAAAAATCTAACTACTATTTACTTAACAATTTCAAAAAATGAAAACTATTTGTTAATTTTAAAGTTAACTAACCTTTTAATGACTTTGTTGTGTCTGCTTTTTGTTGGAAAGCATTTGAATATTTGGTTCAGCATGGAGGTCTACAGTTTCAGCTGATCCTCTAGATGTGTATCAGTCATTCATGACCTTAAGGGCATCTTGATTTGGGTTAGGTAGGAGAATGCAGATTTGCAGCAATAAGTGGTTGAAAAGCAAGAAAGCATTTTTCAGGCACGTTGTCAAAGGCATGGGTATTCTACGTTTTTCCACATTTCAACTGGATCTTTCTTATTTGGCATCAAACAATGACTTTTAAATGTCATCTACTGAGAACTCAATCAATTTCATCTGTAGTTCTTTAGGTGCCTTGGTGATATCAACTAGGTGAGGCTGAAATGCTAATTTGAGTGTGACATCATGATTCTCAAAAGTCAGTAAATCTTTCATAGTGTTTTCCAATTAATGGGTCTATAACAGCTGCGTATTCCTCAAATGATTCACATATATCATCCTGCTCATCAATGACCTTTGCTAACTGGAGAAAATGTTCATCTGAAATTTCCTTTTGAAGAAGTGTTTTGAAAAAAGATAGCTTTTTTTGAAATGCTTGGATTTTTTTGCCACATATCGTATGTAGACTTCGTTTTACCTTGCAAAGAAATATCCAAATTGTTTTGATTTGACATGGTATAACACAGAAATGCTGCATTGCTATAGAAATCTTCTTTCACTAATTCACATTACTGATTCTGTTCTTCCTAAAATTTAACTATCTGTTCTTGCAGAGATAATATTTTGGCTAACACCTGTCCCTGCGATAGCCAACGCACTTTAGAATGATAAGGCAAATCCACACTGAATTGTTCAACTTTAGCATGTTATGAAACTGACAATGCCGTGTGCAAGTGTTTCATTAGCAGGAACATAGTTATGTATGTTGCTAAGTGTCACTTAAAAGAGTAGCTTTAGCACAGAGATTTTGCTGATGCAAGATACAATGAAATAAGAGCATCTGGATCTGTTAATACTTTTTTAAATCTGTGCAATAAACCCTTCATTTTTTCCTGTCATGGAAGGCACACTGTCTGTACATACATTCACTAAATTTACCAAATTGACTCCAACTTCATGACATTTAATTTGAAAGTTGTTGAAAATATCTATTCTCCATGTTCTGTTCATAAGAGTGCCCAAAGTGAGTAACTTCGTAGCAAAGAAAATCTTGTTATGACCCGAATGAAGTATAATACCTGTACAAAGTCAGAAGTATCAGTTGATTCATCCAAAGCGATTTAATAATATATATTTTCCTTTTTAAGTACTGCATGAAGTTGTTCCATTTAGTTGAAGGCTAATTCATGCTGCCGATGAGTTATGGTTCTCCTTGACAGAGGCATTTGTTCGTACTTTGAAACGTTATCAGGGTCTAAGCATCCTACAACTTCAACAATGCATTCTTTCACAATTTCTGCATTACTGAATGGCTTCCCTTTTTTCCCAAGTACACGAGCTACTTTATAAGTTGCTTATTTCCAGATAGGATTATTTCTAGGTCTTATTGCTGCTTGAAAGAATTGTCTTTGCTTTTGCTTTCTATCTTTTAATTTCTGCAATATAACCTTTTGTGCCTCTCCCTCTAATTTAAAATATTTGTGGTCCTTATGAGTGTTATAATGCTGATGAACACTGAATTTCTTTAATGTTGATATTGCAGTGTCACAAAGCAAGCAAATCATCTTATCTTTAGCAGAAACCAGACAATATTGCAATTCCCAATCCTCATTTAAAAATCTGTTTTCTTCCTTCAATGTTCTCTTGGTTTTCTTTGACATGATGGGCTGTTAGGCAGACAGAATTAAAAAAAATACTGTCGAGCTACGCAACTATTCACAAATTCCACTTCAAAAAGAAACAGTGTGCTGCTTTCAAAAGCTGATAACACACTGGCATATTCCACCCCCATAAACTCTCGCCAACCAGTCTTGTGCAGTACTAGCACCAGTCAGGCAGGGAAAGTTAGAACTAAATCACGAGCGCAGCAGCCCTCAAATTAGCCTTTATGGCTTACTAATGTTCTATTTGTGCTGGTGAGTCTGGGACGATTATTTCATTGAAACTTATTTTTTATTCTTTGACATTTTAATTGCATTCATTTTGAAAATTAAATAAAAATATAAAAGATGAACAAAAAAGTATTAATAAAAATAAAAGAATTTGTTCTGTAAAATTTGGATTCAGTCAAAAGGCCGCATTTAAGGACCTAGAAGGCCACATATGGCCTTAAGGCCGCAGGTTCCCCACCCCTGGTACAGGGAAATAGGCACTCTCTTACAACGCCAGCAACAATGTAAACTGATAAAACCTTTAGGAAGAACAATTTGGCAATCTTTCTCAAAATACTGGTCTAGTAATCTCACTTCGAGGAATGTATCACACACATACATACCACAGATGTCCAAAGACATTGTGTAAATAGGTGTGAAATGACATATGTAAAAAGCTATTCTTTGTACCTGTTAACAGATAATGGTGTATCTATACAATGTACCTGTTAACAGATAATGGTGTATCTATACAATGGAACATTTTACAGAATATTTTATGGAATATTCTTTTAAATAAAGATTTTCTAAGGAAGCTCTTTTATGTTATAGTAAAGAATAATCTCCAAGATTCAACATTACACAGAAAAAGCAATGTACTGAATGGTATACATAATCTGCTAGTAAAAATAAGGGGAAAAATATATGCAACTGTTTATAAACGCACAGAATAGCTCTAGAGTGAAAGCCAAGAAACTGGTAATTCCAACTGCCCACACAGAGGACAACTGAGTACCTAGAAGAGAGATTTTTCACTATGTACCCTGTTGTACCTTAGACATTTTGAACCATATGAATGTATTACTTATTTAAAAATAATTATATTAAAATTCCCATTCTACATAAAATCTACAGATGCTATTAAATACACAATAAGATTATCAGGGACTTAATTTGTTTCATACTTTCCCTCTTGCCCAGGCTTTAGAAATGTCTCCCCCTGTTCCCCCACCAAAAGAGCCAGATATCTATCTTTTTAAACAGAGAAGAGCTATTTGGGTATATTTATCTAAGTCTATCAAAAGCCAAGATCCAGCCGGACACAATGGCTCACACCTGTAATCCTAGCACTTTGGGAGGCCAGCGCCAGAAGATTGCTTAAAGCCAGCAGTTTGAGACAAGCCTTACCAAGAGTGAGACCCTGTCTCTACAAAAAATGGAAAAATTACCCAGGCATGGTGGCGGGTGCCTGTAGTCCCAGCTACTTGGGAGGCTGAGGCAGGAAGAACACTCGAGCCCAGGAGTTTGCGGTTGCAGTGAGCTATGATGATGCCACTGCACTCTAGCTGGGGCCACAAAGCAAGACCCTGTCTCCAAATAAAAAAAAAAAAAAAAAAAAAGCTAAGATCCCTGGCAAGAGGTAACCTTGCAATGCCAAGCCAAAGAATTGCCACCAAGCCACCAAACCACAAAAGCTTGTTTAACTGCTGAGCCTAAAATTAAATAATTTATCTTTCATTTCAAAGCTGAGCACAGTGGTGCATGCTTATAGTCCCAGCTACTTGGGAGGCTGAGGTAGGAGAATCACTTGAGCCTAGGAGTTCCAATATAGTATCCCTGCGAATAATCCATCTTCCAAAGAACTCAGAAAAAGGACATTAACTTTAAAATAGAATACATCTTTAAGACACTGGTTTTGTCACCTTACACATGGCAGACATTAGAAAGTTAGTATATGATTGTGTTTACAGAAGAGATTATATAAAGCAATCAATTATAGCTATTTTAGGCTGAGTGTGGTAGCTCACACCTGTAATCCTACCACTTTGAGAGGTCAAGGTGGGAAGATCGCTTGAAGCCAGGAGTTAGAGACCAGCCTGAGCAATGTAGTAAGACCCTGTCTCCACAAAAAAACAGAAAAATTTGCTAGGCGTGGTGGCATGTGCCTGTAGTCCCAGCTACTTGGCAGATTGAGGCAGGAAGATCACTGGAGCCTGGGAGTTTGAGCTTGCAATGAGCTATGATGATGCCACTGCACTCTACCCCAGGCAACACAGTGAGACCCTGGTTCTTCCCTTAGTGAGAACTCCTGGTCTAAAAAACAAACAAACAAAAAATTTATATATAGATAGAGAGAGAGAGAGGAGGAGGAAGAGTGCTATTTTAGAAGCCATTAATCACATGTGAGACATCTAAATTTCAGATAGACCTGGATTTAAATGTCTACCCCAGTATTTGTGGCCATGTAACCCTGGAAGTGCATAAGCTTTCCAAGCCACATCTACAAAGGTATGACTAATAATTCACATTTCACAGATTGCTGGGAAAAATTAATGAGCTATTAGCAAAGTGCCTAGCACAGTGCTCAATAAAATATTTTATTATCAAGAAACAGCAACCACAACTCATTAATTATTTTTAAATATACTTTTTGTTTTTTAAGAGAAAGGGTCTTGCTGTGTCACCCAGGCGAGAATGCAGTGACATGACCATAGCTCACTGCAACCTCAAACTCCTGGGCTCAACTGGTCCTCCTGCCTAAGCCTCTAGAGGCACAGGCATGTGTCACCACAGCCAGCAAATTTTTAAACACTTTTTTGTAGAGATGGGGGGTCTCACTATGTTGCCCAGGCTGGTCTCGAACTCCTGGCCTCATGCGATCCTCCCACTTTGGCCTCCCTAAGTGCTTGGATTTGAAGTGTAAGCTGCGGCATCCAGCCCTTAAACATACATTTTGAGGGAAACTTATCATGAAGACTTTTTTTTTTCTTTTTTTTTGAGATAGAGTCTTTTTTTTTTTTTTTTTTTGAGACAGAGTCTCACTCTGTTGCCCAGGCTAGAGTGAGTGCCGTGGCGTCAGCCTAGCTCACAGCAACCTCAAACTCCTGGGCTTAAGCGATCCTACTGCCTCAGCCTCCCGAGTAGCTGGGGCTACAGGCATGCACCACCATGCCCGGCTAATTTTTTCTATATATATTTTTAGCTGTCCATATAATTTCTTTCTATTTTTAGTAGAGGTGGGGTCTCGCTCTTGCTCAGGCTGGTCTCGAACTCCTGAGCTCAAACGATCCGCCCACCTCGGCCTCCCAGAGTGCTAGGATTACAGGCGTGAGCCACCGCGCCCGGCCGAGATAGAGTCTTGCTCTGTCACCTGGGCTAGAGTGGTGTGGTGTCAGCCTAGCTCACGGCAACCTCAAACTCTGGGCTCAAGTGATTCTCCTGCCTCAGCCTCCCAAGTAGCTGGCATTAAAGGCATGTGCCACCACACCCGGCTAATTTTTTTCTATTTAAAAAAAATTTTTTTTGGACCATTTTCTTCTTCAATCTTTCTATTTTTAGTAGAGATGGGATCTCGCTCTTGCTCAGGCTGGTCTTGAACTGCTGACCTCAAGCAATCCTCCTGCCTTGGCCTCCCAGAGTGCTAGAATTATAGGCGTGAGCCACTATGCCCGGCCTGAAGACTTTTGACATGCTGGTTATTTAGTGTTAACCTCTCTTGGATTTTTCCCAAGCTTCTGTAAATTTTAAAGTCAAGTTGATTCAAAGAAAAAAAATTTGTTCAAATACACTCAAAGGTATACAATTTTTTTTTTTTTTTTTTTTTTTTTGAGACAGAATCTTGCTTTGTTCCCCCTGCTAGTATGCAGTGGCATCATCATAGCTCACTGCAACCTCAAACTCCCAGGCTTAAGTGATCCTCCTGCTTCAGCCTCCCCCAAGTAACTGGGACTACAGGCATGCACCATTGAGCCCAGCTAATTTTTCTATTTTTAGTAGAGACCAGGGACTCACTCTTGCTCAGGCTGGGCTCGAACTCCTGACCTCAGGCAATCCTTCCACCTCAGCTTCCCAGAGTGCTAGGATGATAGGTATGAGCCACCGCGCCCAGCCTGGATACAACTAATTTATGTCTGTGGAGATAAACATATCTGATATATAAAAAATAAAAGATCTCAAATGCTTGCTCTTTCTTCACTGGGTCTGAAAATTAATTTTGCTTATTGTATGTCCACAATCCTGAATCCCCATCATGGTCCATCCTGCATAAGCCTCAATCTAAAGCCTACATGGGCTATTTATGGGACTTTTCAGCCTTTGGAATTATTTATCCTAAATATGTTTGAGGCTGAATGGTATATGTATGCTTCCCAAAAGAGGATTCATGAGTTACCCAGTGTCCCAGTTAAAAGAGAAAGCTCAGTATTATCTACCTCCCTCCACCCCAATGGCCGTAAGTGGATTAATTATATCATCTCACTCATGACACATTCTTAGCATTGGCTGTGCATGGCTTTCTTTTATTTATTTAAATATAACGAACACCAGTGAAACCACTATCCAACAGGTGCAATAGAACACTGACAATAATATTTACCTGTCTGTTTCTCCTGTATACCAGCCTCCTGCCTACCTCATCCAGGTAACCACTTGAATGTTGTGTTTATCATTCCCTTGATTTAAAAAACCACATACTTGAAAGCAGGCTCTTCTGTTTGTCATTTATAAATACAGAACTGAAGACGCTGAGGTCATGTCTAGAGTCCCTGTTTACTGTTGAATTAGCAATTGCCCTACATTCAGGATCAGCATGTTACTGCACAGAGCTTAGAAGTGGCAGTGTCAGTTTTCACCGCAGCAGCAGGTCAGGCTATATTTAACAGGCATCCTGTTCTGTGCTGAAGAGCTACAGCTGTGGCTCTGTTAGTTTGTGAACAAAGGAAGACAAGTGGGAACTGGGGGACTCTAATGGAACATTGTAACAGGATTCGGTTAGCTCAATTACAAATTAAATAGGCCTGTATTTAAAGGTCTAAGACAGGCTAGTTTCACAAAACTCTGATCTCCTCCCCCTCTTTTTAAACAGAATCACTACCACATTGAACATAATCCCAATTAAAATGTTTAAAACACAGCTGTGGTAATTTCTACATTTGTTATAAAATCAGCTAATATAATGCTGAATCATTTGGTCTAAAAACTGGGGCATAAACACCATAATGTGCAGAAATGTTTAGGAAAAATTGCAGTCCTAGGCATACAAACTGTAACATATGAGTAAAAACTCATTAATAATTTGATAGCTATAGAACATATAAGCAAAAATAGTCTTGAACTATGCCTTAGTTGAATAAGTATATATTACAACCTTCCAAGGGAACTACTTGAAAGAGAACACTGCTTAGTTAAAGGTCAGTGTTCTCCTGCTGTTATTACCCCAAGGAAAATCCCCCTGGAGAAAAAGCCGTACTACTCTGAGACAGAGGAATGCTGCTGGGACTCTTCTGAGCTTGGACAGTTGATATCCCAGGCCAAGATCATCTCAATGTAACAAAGCAAGGGTAATTATAAAGTTTAGTCTTTGGTTCTGAAAAAAATATGCAAAAACCCATGGCAGGGAGGGGAGCAAGGATGCACAATTATGACTCACTACATTGAGAGTACAATGGAGCTAAGAAAATCCCCTGACCACCCCAGGATATACTGATATAATAAAGTCTTCTGAACAGGGAAGGTGACAGTCCTAACCTACACTGAGGTGGCTAGAATGTGTTCCCTTTTGCATACTGCACTATGAAAAGAAATCTAAAAACATCAGAATTCAAGCAAAGGAGAATTTCCGTGTTGCTAAGTGAAGGATGAAGTTGCTGGAGAGTTTTTAAGACTGGGAAAGAGATCAAGGTTTCACACAGGTGAAGGTCTATTACAGAAGGAGGATTAAATTTGTTCTGCATGATTCCAGAGGCATCAGAGTCTACATAAAACAAGAAGGGCAGCTAGAACTCAAAAGACCCTGAGATGTTCCAAAGAAGCTAGAGAGGAAGGGACACACTCTTCTATAATATCACTAGAACATGAGTGTGAACTCCAACATGAAAGAGGAGGATGGAGTAGAGAGCCTTTAAAACTTCATCTAATACTGAGAATCTATAATCTTAAGATTGTTCTGGCCCGCCTCACAAACCAAGGCTCTATGGAAAAAATGGCATTTTCTTTCATGTATTCTGTCTGTTCCATACCCACGCTAAAGCCTCAACCCAGACTGATTAGAAACATGACTGCAGATATCGGAAAAACTTCTAGAGTCGGGGGACTTGGGTTTTAGTCTTTATTCTGCCATTAACTAATTTACCCTGGATGAATACCTTAAGCTCTGTGTAAAACTCAGACTCTTTATCCATAAAATTAAGGAACTATATTAGAATATATCCAGCTCTGTAATAACTCTTGCATATTTCTGAGCTGAGGTACACTAATATTTTCTCTATCACGTCACTAAATTTACAATAAAAATTAAGATGTTAATGTCCACATTTCTTTCTTTCTTTTTTTTTTTCATGCAATAGGGTCTTGATATATTGCCCAAGCTGGGTGGCTTAAACACATTATCTTCCTGCCTCAGCCTCCTGCATAGTTGGGACTACAGGTATGTGCCACCGTGCCTGGCAATGTCCACATTTATAAATATAACAGTCAACTAATACTTGAATGACTCCTACAAGACTCCATCTTACTTAAGAATCTCAAAAATAAAAAATAATTTTTTGTGTGTTTTAATTTTTAATTTGGTTAAAAGAGGATAAATAAATATAAAACAGAAATAGGATTAACAAAAGTTATCAGGATTAGATGAGAAGTATATTTAACTAGTATAGCACACATTTTTAAAAAATTACTTATGTCTTCTGGTTGTAGAGTAGAAATTACTTTGGACTTAATACTTAATATAGAAAAGTTAATATAAAACCTGAGCTCAGCCTAACTGCAAAGTTCACTTTAATTGCTTCTAATCCTTTGTAGTATGTAATATGACTTTTTTTTTTTTTTTAAAGAGATATGATCTCATATATTGTTGAGGCTGGCCTTAACTCCCTGGGCTCAGCCTCCTGAGTAGCTAGGACCACAGTCATATGCCACCATGCTCAGCTCTATGACTTACTACTATTAAAGTTAACCAGAAAGGAGACATTCAAGTGTTATGGAGTTCAGGAACTATGAGATAGATGAGGTTTTGAAATTTTATTTTATGAATTAACACTAAGACTTTGCAGAACTTTAGGATTTTCTCAGTCTCTAAAAATTTTACCTTCAAAGGCAAATCCAAATACCATAAACAATGAATCAATTGGCAAATATCAGAAATTCATTTTGGAGCTCAAGTTAATCATCAAAAATTCAATTTGTAAAAATCATACAGTCGATAATCTGAGGTATCCAGGAGTAATGTTAATGTTAGTTCCCCCTCCCTTTATTTATTTATTTATTATTTATTTATTTGTTTGTTTGTGGAGACAAAGTCTCGCTCTTGCTCAGCTGGTCTTGAAATCCTGAACTGAAGCAATCCTCCCACCTCGGTCTCCCAGAGTGCTAGGATTACAGGCGTGAGCCACCGTGCCCGGCCATATTTTTAAATTTTTAACTTTTTTAGAGATGGAATCTTGTTATGTTGTCCAGACTGGACTTGAAATCCTTGGCTCAGCCTCCCAAGTAGCTCGTATAGGCACATGCTATCACACCCAGCTCCTTCCTCCTCTTCTTTAATTACTGTTTAGCATCATTGAGCTTCTATCAAGTCCCCTGATGGGTGGCAGTGAGAGAATTCAATAGCCAGTCCCTGTCCTCTGTGGGGCTACAATCTGGGAACTTTTCTTGATCCTGTGCCCCATATAATGAATGGAGCAAAAATGAAATTGCTTTTACAGCTGCCCTCATCTCTCCATATCTTCTGTTTTTGCAACATATCTCCACATATTCAAAAGATGAAATATGTCAAGTTTTCACAAAACCTTTCTAGAAATTCTAATTTGTTGCCTACCCCACCCCATACCTCCAAATCTCTCAATCTGTGGTAAATAAGAAAGAACAGGTTCTAGCTTTGGTCTTTTTTTAGAAGTAGAAATGTCTTCCTTTTTAAAGAAAATGAGCTGAAATACCCTTCCAGACGTGCTCAATAAATCTCATATTTTCAGTTATATCACAAATGAGTGATATAACTCAAGATCTCACTCTTCATTTCATTGTGAAAAGTACTATGAATAGTTAGTATAACTGCCAAAGGAAGGAATAGGCAACATTTTAAAAGCCAATGTTAAAAAAAAAAAGCCAATGTATATTTGGGAGAGTCTTTATTTTTTTAAAATCTGATTTTCATAATAGTAGCCTCTCTACCTCCTGGCTTCATCATTAAGTAGGCAGTGACACTTAAACCAGCTGTGCATAAAAAGCACAGCAAGATATCAGAACTGTCAAGTATTCCCAATACAAGTATGACAGATCAGATGCAGTAGTGAACATGTGTTCATACTATTGTCCAGGAATTAAAAAAACCTTGAGGGATATCCTTTAGCACAGGGTTCTAGCCACTATGGCCTGCTGTTCCTGGGAGGCAGCTACAACGCCACAAGAAAAAGACTGGACCGAAAAATCTGAATCCAGTCTCAGTTCTGCTGCTTATTAGTTGTGTGACCTTTGGAAAGTCCAACTCTGTAAATGTCACTATCTACCTCATAGAGGAATGGTAAGAATTAGGTTAGATAAGGAATAAAAAAATGCTATGCAAATTTTAGGTGTTGCTCTAAATTACACATATGCCTTCTGTTTACACACAAATGACCTCTTCTACTGTGCCATTCGCACCCCTGGCCCAGGCACAGATAATCAAGCTTTCCCAGATACATCTCAGTTTCTGCATATATTGTCTACCTTGCCCTCCTATCCTCATTTACTGAAAACATATACAGTTGATCCTTAAACAACACAGGCTTGAACTTTAGGGTCCACTTACACGTGGCTTTTTTTCAATTAAACGTAGATTGAAAATGCAGTATTCTTGGGATGTGAAATGTGATTATACAAAGATCCTACAGAGGGCTGACTTTTCTTATACTCTACAGGACTGGCTGCAGGATGTACGTTTGGTTATACGTGGGTGTTCCTGGAATCAATCTCCCATTTTTACCAAGAGACAATTCCCTCAGTATCCATAGGGGATTGGTTCCAGGACTCACCCCCACCCTCCCCAGGATACCAAAATACATGGATGCTCAAGTACCTTATATAAAATGGTGTAGTATTTGCACATAACCTATGCAAGCCCTCTTGTATACTTTAAATCATCTCTCAGTTACTTATAATACCGAATACAACGTAAATGCTATGTAAATAGTTGTCACACTGTATTGTTCAGGGAATAATGACAAGAAAAAAATGTATGCACACGTTCAGTACAGATGCATCCATCCATTTTTTCCCCCAAATATTTTCAAACCACAGATGGTTGAATCCATGGATGTAGAACCCACAGATACACAGGCCCAACTCTATTCATCCTCTAAAATTCGGCTCAAATATCACCTACTCATGGAAGCCCTGCAGAATCCTTCCTGTGACGTCTGTTATATATCACTGATCTTTTAATGTGCTTCTTTTATACCTTGGTTATGGTGACTCATATAGTCTGTACTAATCTGACTGGAAAGCCCCAAGAGATAGGGTGCCACATCTTATTTATCTTCCTTGCTCCCTTATCTTTGGGACTTGGGATTTAATACCAGCTTTGCAACTAAGTAGTGAACTCAGCTTATCTAGATCTGTGATAGAAAATGGCTGGTCTTTAATTATTTTCCTAGTAGAGTAATACAGAATCAGAGAGAGAACTAAAATTCTATATCAGTGTTTCAGAATCTTTAGAATTTTCATATTGGACAATAGTTATAGGTAGCTTTCCACTGAATTCCTATTTAGACACAATTGCATGACCATATAAATGATAAAGCCAAGATTAAACTCTAAAATTGTTAACTAAAAATCTTATCTTGGGGAATTTTCAATTATTGAGATGACTAATATTCCTGAGTTCTCAAATTTATTAATTTCATAAAAACACAAATTTATATACCAACTTGCTACATTTATATAAATAGGTTCTTTTTATTCTTGTGCCAACAGCATAGCAGCAGCAACAGAACCAGTACCATCTTGTACCAACACCACTACTTGACTCAGCAAGCTGGCAGGGCTACAGGGGGGCAAGGTTCTTTACCTGAGTAAATCTCCTCCAGGACAACAACTCTATCTTAATGCATTCCTAATATTCCCAGTATCTAGCTCCATGTCTTGCCAATGGATAGCATTCAGCAATGTTCACTGAATTAATGCCCTTGAATTCCATTCTCTAGGTACTGTGATTTCACTATAAAAGATGCCCTAGTCAGCAATAGATATTAGTGGTAAAATAGACTTTAAAGTATAGATTTTCATATCTAGTCTCAAGGTTATACATTAACATGTATTTCTAATAACAATTTATTTAAAAGCCTAACCATATGCCAATAAGCAGTCCGTGGTAACTATTTCATGACTCTTAGACAAGAAATTTCCTGAGTCATCACTGTTTCAAGAACACACAGATGAACTTACCATCATCTAATGTGATGTCCTGAAGACCAATGGTTGCAAAGTGAGGCTCCTGATCTTCAGGTTCAGGTTTAATGCTCACAGTTGCCCCATCAGGTGGAAATGAAGCTGGATCACACAAGCTTTGACATATTAAGGATGAAGATGCAGAAAGACCTCCTTGGCCTGTACTCTGTGCTTGAGTTGAGTGCTGTCCAGAATGCATTCTGGTGTCTGGAGACGGTGATGAGGCAGTTCCTGAGCTAGGAGATTGGTAAGGCATAGGCTGCAGCTGAGGAGATGGTGGCCCAGAGAGTGGTGAACTAGCCAGAGGATGAGAGGTTGCTGAGGAAGCTGTTGTAGCCGACCCTGAATGTGAAGGACCATATGTAATAGGTTGTAACTGAGGGGAAGGCTGACCTGTGACCTGGTCAGCCACTGGAGAAGAAAGAGATCTTTGTCCTGTATTTGAACAATGATATCCCATTGACTGCAGATGAGGCGGGGCATGCACAGAATGAGGTGTATGTGCCAAGAGATGTCCTGTTGCGCCTGAATTTGAAGAATGAAATGGTATGGATGACAGAGGTTGACAGCCAAGATTTACTAAACTAGGAAGAGCTACATCCTGCTGAAACAAAACTGGATCAAATTCTTGACTAGAGGCAGCATTAATAGGAAGACAAGTTGGTCCATTGTACACAACATTAGTTTGCATAGGCTGATAGGAAGACCCCACAGGAGGTGTTGGTGTGACTTGAAAAGGCTGGTGTACAACTGGAGAAGGTATCATATGCTGTTCTTTACCAGCACTCTCATCCCTACACTGCAACTGTGGCAGATGGGATGAGGTTACCATGGATGCATATGCTTGCTGGATGGGACACACCAAACTTCTCTGGGTTGACAGTACACTGTCATGTGGGCGCCCTGGATCAGAGGTAGGCCTCTGGGTTTGGGCAGGATGAGGCACAGGCAAAGATGGAACTGAGGTCAAATCAATCTCTTCTCTGTGTTCTTGTTTCATCAAAACTAGAAAGAAAATTATTAAAGCAGATGTTATTACATAATACATAAAATAATTATGAAAGGCCTTCATTCTATGCTACCCAACTACATGCATCCAAGCCAGAGGAGACAAACTCAAACACCTTCAGGGAAGGCAGTTTATGTAAAATATTCTGTGTGTAGACATACATAAATGTGCACACATATTTTTGCTTGTGAATACATAGATATCTCTGGGAAGACTCACAAGAAACTGGTTAAGTGCTAGATTTACTGCTGGGAAGAGAAACTAGGTGACTAAAAGACAGGAAGGAGGGAGATTCACTTTTTACTGTATATACTTTTTTGTGCCTTTTAAATGTTTTTAACTGTGTATATACTACATATTCAAGAATAATAATTTTTTAACCATCCCCCCCAAATCCTACAGTCTAATAAAGCATTGAATTTGGGGATCGCTGCTCTGAAACATTCTAGTCACCCAGTTTTGCGTGTCATATCATATACCAGAAATCAGAAATCTGATACTCATAGAGCTTCTGGTTTACATGCATCTCATATGATTCGACATCACCATGGGAGGATCAAAAGTAGTGCTAAAATCCATAAAAAGCTAATAAATTCAGCAAAGTTGCAAGATACAAAAATCAACATGCGAAAATAAGCTGTATTTCTATAAACTGGTAATAAACAATCCAAAAGAAAATTAAGAAAACAATTCTGTTTACAGTAACATCAAAAAGAATAAAATACTTAGAAATAAATTTAACCAAGGAGGGCAAGACTTCTACACTGAAAACTGTAACACTGCTAAAAGAAACCAAAGATCTACATAAATGGAAAGACCTTCCAGGTTCATGGATTAAAGACTTAATATTGCCAAGATGATAGTATCTCAAAGTGATCTTCTGATTCAAAATCCCTATCAAAATTCCAGCGATATTTTTTGCAGAAATAGAAAAACTTAGCCTAAAATACACATGGAATCTTAAGGGACCCCAAATAGCCAATACAATCTTGAAACAGAAAAACAAAGTTGGAGGACTCACACTTCCTGATTTAAAAACTTACTACAGGCTGGGTTATGTGGCTCATGTCTATAATCCTAGCACTCTGGGAGGCAGAGGCGGGAGGATCGCTTGAGCTCAGGAGTTCAAGATCAGCCTGAGCAAGGGTGAGACCCTATCTCTACTAAAAATATAAATAGTAGCCGGGTGTTATGACACATGCTTATAGTCCCAGCTATTAATACTCAGGAGGCTGAGGCAGGAGGATCACTTGAGCCCAGGAGTTTGAGGTTGCAGTGAGCTACAATGACAACACTGTACTCTAGCACAGGTGACAGAGTGAGACCTTGTCTCAAAAATAAATAAAATAAAATAAAATAAATTGATCTGTGGGGAAAAAACTTACTACAAAGCTACAGTAATCAAAACAGTGTGGCACTAACATAAGGATGGACATGGAGACCAATGCAGAAATAAAGCCTCACATATTTGGTCAATTGATCTTCGAAAACAAAGGTGCCAAGACCACTGGGGAAAGCACAGTCCTCTTTAACAAATGGTGCTGGGAAAGCTAGATATCCACACGTAAAAGAATGAAATTGAATCCACACTTATATAATATACAAAAATTAATTCAAAATGGATCAAAGACCTAAATTTAGAGGCCAAACCATAGAACTCTTAGAGGAAAACATAGGACAAATCTTCATGACCTTGGATTTAGTAATGGTTTCTTAAATCAGACTTCATCAAAATTAAAAACTTTTGCAGATCAATAGATACTATCAAGAGAGTGAATGGGAAAAATATTCACAAATAATGTATCTGAAAAGAGTTTAATACTCAGAATAAATAACGAATTCCTACAACTCAACAATATTAGAGCAGAGATTTGAATGTGACCCAAGGATTGACCTAGAGGGAGATATACATGCATATGTGAATCTACGTGTGTGAGAACATGCTGGCTCTTTTCTCTAGGATTGCTATTTACAAAGACCAAACCTAGAGATGCCATCTAGTAAGAGCTTATCTGAGCATAAAGCCAACAGAAAGAATACAGTCTTAAGAAGAGAAAGGCTGAGCCCTAAGATAACACAGAGCTGAAATCAGGTCTGCAATGAGCCTTCCAGTTAACCTTCCAACTACATGGGCCAATAAATTCTCTTTTTTGTTTAAGTTAGTCTGAGTTGGATTTCTGTCATTTGTAGTGGAAGATCCTAATTCACTTCAAGACAATCTTCATGGGGTTATTTTCCCTACCTTATAGATGAGTACATTGAAGAGAAGTTTAATGCCACTAAGATCTCACAGCAGTAAAGTGGCATCAAAAGGACTTGAACCCAGGTTTTTCTGCCTCCAAAGTCCACAGTTTTAATCACTGCAGTACACTGTATTACAAAGGGAGACTCCACTTCACCATCTGTCATGCAAGCAGAGGCTATGAATATCACCATTATCCTTTATCACATCAAAAAAGGGAGCAAATCCATGATTTAGGATGAATCTACCTGATGAAATGACTGCTCAAAATAGGAATCAATGCATTTTGCTTATTTTATTTAATGTGCATATCACAAGAGAAAAGAGCCATTAGTTAATTTATTAGGTGTCAATATAATTGATTTCACTGTTTCCCTTAGCAAATACTTCTAGTCCACTTTTCTAAAAAGTATCTACTTCAGCCTCCTATTGAAGTGCTGTAACTCATTAAAAATTTTTTTCTGAACTCACATCTTATTGTTCAAGTTGTAATAATTAAAAATTTCATGATCTTCACAAAATATAAGTACTTAATATCATGTCAAAAGAAGATAACAATGACACCTAAAGCAAGGTCAAATCTAATCTATTTATTAAACTCCTGTCAAATCACTCCACATAAACACGTTCTCAATCTGAGGAAATGAAGGTTCTGAAAGGTTAAGTATCTTATTTAAGGTTACTTGGTTAGTTCAAGTCTTTTGCTCAGGCTAAGAATTAAGATAGTCCTGATAGTGTATTTTATTATAAGAGAGGTAATTAATGAAGCACTTGTTTAGAGGTACATTTGAATTCTTCATTTTACCCTGGCTTCCTAACAAGAACAGAATGGGCTCATGATCCACCTGCTTTTTTTTTTTTTTTTTTGAGACAGAGTCTCACTCTGTTGCCTGGGCTAGAGTGCCGTGGTGTCAGCCTAGCTCACAGTAAGCTCAAACTCCCAGGCTCAAGTAATCCTTCTGCCTCAGCCTCCCAAGTAGCTGGGACTGCAGGCATAAGCCACCATGCCTGACTAATTTTTTTTTCCTATATATATTTTTAGTTGTCCAGATAATTTCTTTCTATTTTTAGTAGAGACAGGGTCTCACTCTTGCTCAGGCTGGTCTCAAACTCCTGAGCTCAAATGATCCTCCTGCCTCGGCCTCCCAGAGTGCTAGGATTACAGGCATGAACCACCACGCCCAGTCGATCCACCTGCTTTAACCTCTAAACCTGGCAATTGGTGAGCTCAGTCCTAACAACGAGACAACCCAAAAGACAGAGAGAAAGGTTATCACCAATCTTCTTGTTGCTTCTGCAGCAATGCTCATGTTCCTGACTCAGGCCTCCATCCAGGTTCTGATTCTTGCTCAGGTGTTTCAAGTTCACTCTTTTTACTGGCTCCTGACCTCCCTAATGTCTTCAGTGTACATACTTTTCTTCTGACTTTTGGCAGAAATAGAACTGTGTCCCTGGATCACTAGATTCTTTTTTTCTCTTCTACTTCAGCTCCTACTCTGTTATCAGGGAAGTCACAGTGAATCCTATACCCAGAGTTACGATTCTATATAAGGAGAGGGAATATCCAAGAAAGCTTCCTACTCTCATGGCTTAATTAATCCTGATGGAGGAAGTAGGGCCCTTGGTTACATAAGTGGTTGGTTACCATGAACTAAAAAGCGGGACTAAAAAGAGGGGCTGAAAACTAAAGCATAACAGTCACCTTTTTTTGCATGATTCAATCCTTATTACTATGTACCTGACCCATATCCAGACACCCAAATTGAGAGTTTCACTCTGCTAAACTGAGAGTTATTTCCACTCTGCCAAATCAAGTATCTCTCTTGTTGCCCATAAGAGGTTCAGACTCCAACTTTACCAAACCACAGAATTAATCAGTGCTGGTCCATGCAAGCTAATTTATTCTTATTTGGACAGAAATACAGTGAAAGGAGCCTTACAGTATCTAGAATAAGTTGAGTTTTAGAAACACAGAACTCTATTTTTTTTTTTTTTTTTTGGTTACAACTGTCAGAGGGAATGAACTCTATCTTTTGTGTTACACATGTTCATTCTCAAATTTAGGATGTTGATGCATGAAGGGATTCAGAAAAAAAAAAAAAAAAAAAAAGACAAAACAATTGGTCTAGTAGTTTTTAAACCATGGGTAGCCTGATGCTCCCCTCCAAGTAGCAGATGTGGAAGAGTAGGATACAGCAAATAGAAGTTCTGGATCTCCTTTTCCAGTGTAAACAGAACAACTTAGCTAGCTTTCATTCTTATTTATACATTGGCTTTTACATAAGGCTTTATATGAAGAATAAAACAACATAAACAATATGAAAACCACCAAATTAGTCTTTTACTCTTATTGTGTACTGTGTGGCAGGGCTGAGACCTAATCTCCTGACAAAAGCAGGCTTTGTCCCAAAATCAGAGCCATCATGATCCAAAAGTCCCTGTCCAGTCAACTACTTAGAATATACTTTCTCACAGGCACAATGTTAAACATGAGAGTGTGGCTCTAACACTGCCCATAAAAGCCACATTATTCCGAAACTAGAGCTCCGGTGGTACCTCTAGTGCAAATAACTTCTGCTACGCTTCAATAGCTTCAGGCATGGTGGGGTGGGGGATCCCACATTGGAAGCTCTGAAGTTAGGGGCTGGGCAGAAGTTTAGGCAGCACCACTAGGGAAGGGTCTGCACTCCATTACCATGTGTGGTCAGGGGACTTTGGAAATCACATACATATGCTGGGAACTGTCTTCATCTTATGAATAAACTGACTGCTGGACAAATAATGCTAATATGCTATCTAATAAAAATAACTTAAAAGAAGCAGCCATTTACAATTAATGATCCACTGGATATTGACATTGGTCAGATCCCTATTGCAAGAAGGTTGCCAAAAAGGTAATAAATTGACAAATCCTTTAATAATAAAAAAGTAATGTATGAATATCTACACTTTTTATAAATAAAATTTAAAAGGGAATTATTTGGCATAAACAAAAAGTTAAAATTTCTAATATAAAGGATTCATACAAAT
This sequence comes from Eulemur rufifrons, assembly GCF_041146395.1. Taxonomy (NCBI): domain Eukaryota; kingdom Metazoa; phylum Chordata; class Mammalia; order Primates; family Lemuridae; genus Eulemur; species Eulemur rufifrons. The sequence continues at coordinate 11,751,500 of NC_091005.1, read as the reverse complement.
TAATATGATTTAAAAAACCCACTAACATACCAAAGACTGGGTCACACGACAGAATACTAAGAAGCTATCAAAATTCTGTAAAACTCTATCCACTGATGATGAAAAATAAAAATATTCAGTTAAAAAATTATATATGGGCTGGAAAAGTTATGTTTATACACATGGTTCAAAAGAATCTAGAAAGACAGAATGACAGTTTCAGGGTAGAAGAGAATTTGAATATTTTAAAATATTCCTTCTACCTGTCTTTTTAAAACAAATTTATAGTAATATACTGGCTTTTGTAAAAATTTTATTCAAAATTTGATTGTAGAACAAAACTGAAAAAAGCAAAGTGTTACAGAGAAAAGATAGTAATCAACCAGAACAAGTACTGTCCAAAACTCACTCCTGTGAGTCCATTCTTCCTTCTGTTAGTAGTATATGCCACTTGATTTATATTCTGTCAACCATAAAGCCAGTCATGACAATTACAGTCCAATCTAATGTTCTGTCTCCAATCCTGGGCTCCACTGATTTCCATTTTCATATGTAATGCCCTCTAGGATTCTGCCTTTTATTGTCCTCCCAATTTATAAACTGGTAACATAAAAGGCACCATATTCTCTCCTGTTTGCCTTTCATTTACTATCATTAGAGGGCAGTAATCAAACCTCGAATCCACTGGTCCTACTGCTTTTTTTTGTGTAATTCCAGAAGCCTTCACCCTTCTTATTCAGATTAGAGTTTACAGTCCTTTCCATAGCTCACTGCAGCCTTGAACTCCTGGGCTCAAGCGATCCTCCTGCCTCAGCATCCCTAGTAGTTGGGACCACAGGCACACACAACCAGGCCTGCCTAATTTTTCTAATTTTTTGTAGAAAGAGGGTCTACAAAAGAGGGTATGTTGTGATCTTCCTGCCTCAGTCTCTCAAAGTGCTAGAATTGTATGTGTGAGCCACCATACCTGGCCAAAACTCACTTCTTTTTTTTTTTTTTTTTTTTTTTGAGACAGAGTCTCACTCTGTTGCCCGGGCTAGAGTGAGTGCCGTGGCGTCAGTCTAGCTCACAGCAACCTCAAACTCCTGGGCTTAAGCGATCCTACTGCCTCAGCCTCCCGAGTAGCTGGGACTACAGGCATGCGCCACCATGCCCGACTAATTTTTTGTATATATATATATTAGTTGTCCATATAATTTCTTTCTATTTTTAGTAGAGACGGGGTCTCACTCTTGCTCAGGCTGGTCTCGAACTCCTGACCTCGAGCGATCCACCTGCCTCGGCCTCCCAGAGTGCTAGGATTACAGGCGTGAGCCACCACGCCCGGCCAAAACTCACTTCTTATAGCTCTTTTAATACTCCGTGATCCCATTAACCACAAGGTCTTGGCATATGCTACTGCCTTTTATCTGGAATGTTCTTCTTCACTTTAATATAGTGTTAATAATTAATACTATAGACTCTACAGCCAGACTGCCTGGGTTCAAATCCCACCTCTGCCACTTATTATTACCTGTGTGAACTCAGTTTATTCATTTGTAAAATGAGGACAGCAACAATACCTACCTCATAGGGTTATGGGAAGATAAATGAGTTGTTATGTGTGAACTTCATCTTGCATACACTGAATGTTCTATATGTTTACTAAATAAATAAACAAACCTGAGATGTACTCTAGAATAATAGGAACCCAGATTCTGGAGCCAGAATGCTTGTGTGTAAAGTTTGGCTCTAAGGCTTATATTGTATTACTGCGAAACCTTGGGCATATTACTTAACCACTCAGTTTCCTTATCTGAAGACAGAATAAGAACCTACCTCACTGGTCTATTATGAAGAGTAAATTAATTAATATAGCAAGGGCTAAGAAAAAGACTAAAAACACAGTAAATGCTATGTAATTACAAAATATCACTATCATTTTCCAGTTATCGACTCAAGTATCATTTCTTCATGGAAGCCTTTCTCAACCTGTCAGCCTAGGCAAGGGTCCCTCTGTTATTGGCACCCACAGCATTGTATACCTTTCCTTCAGAGTTCTAACCTCAGTTTCCAATTACAAATTTGTTAATTTATTTAGCTACTTATTAACTTCTATTGGTCCCTCTAGACCATAAGTTCCATGCACAAAGAGACTGAGATAGGTTTTGCCACCTAGTAGACACTCTCAAATCACAGAATTAAAAAAATGGTTAACCAAAATCTTTAGTTTTTGAAAGGTTTACAGTCTATATGAAAATGATCTGAAATATTTTATTACCAAGTAATGTATTAACATTATCAAGTAATAATAATTTTCAGATTTTGGAACATAAGTGGCCTTTAGAAACTATAAATGAAATATAACCAAGCTTTAAAAGATGAGTAACAAATGAATAACCATTAATATTAATAACAACCAACACCATCTCAAATACAAGTGTTTGTTACTTTCATTTACTATGAACCATTGAAAAAGTTTTTGTAAGAGTAAGTTTTGGAGAATAAAATTCATTACAATTTTTTATTATTATATGCCTGGTGACTAGCACAGTGCCTAACCCAGAGAAGACATCTATAAATATTTGTTCTCTAAGTATGTAACCATCAGCATGAAATACTGCATATATTTATGCGTCACAATCAAAAACTGGAAAGTTGCAACACATGAACTACGGCAAAAAGAGGCACAGAAGCCTCCTTTTATAGGGTGTATCTATAAAATCAGGAACTTTGACATCAACATTATATCCCCCACAGCCCATGTTATGGTACAGATATTGCTTGCCAAATGAAAATTCAATGAGAGGTTTTTCACCTGATTGTGTATGGTTGAAATGAAGACACAATAAAGTAGGTCCACTGCCTTTTTGCAGTGCCAAGGACGCAAGAGGAGTTCATGACCCATGAGCACACACATACTCACAAACACCTGCCCCTGTGTAATGCTGGTGATTTCTGACAGCTTCTGAAAAAAGACTTCAAACCTACAGTCCATCTTCTAATTTCCTTATAATAAATCACTATGAAATAACAACTGAGAGCTCATCTAATATTTAAAGTCAACACAAACTTTAGGTATACGTTGGTATTTTTATTGATTATAAGCATCCTACCTTAAACATTCTAAAAAAGGAGTCACTGAATAACTTTTTACTCATTATGAAAGAAAGTTCTACAGCAAACCATCACAACATCTCATACCTGGTGTGTAAGTAAAACGTTGAGACTGGCTTTTTTTCCTTTTGCCATTGCAAAGATAAAAGTGCACCTGCACTGCAGCTGTAACTGCTGGGTTATGATATGGAGGAACTTCAAGGACAATGTGAGCCTAAGGAGCATGGAAAGCAAGATTGTGTTACACTCAGAACTAAAAATGAAATGCACCTGCTAAACTCAGTGAAACTCATGAGCCTTTATACAAGGGCTTTCCCATCATAGATAATTATGTACATCAACTGGTCAGAAAAGTCATCTGGAGATTTACCATATGGATACATCAGTCTTGACAGAGATAAGACTTTTAATCATTAAAGGAGAAACTGCTTTTTTATGCATCCAATTGTGTTACTAATTGTAGCAGAAATAAAAATAGTCTTATATACTATGTAGTGAGATATTTTGCTCTACTGAATATTACATGTTACTATTAATCTTAACAGGAAGTCCATTCTGGTTTTATTTACTTACTTTTTTAAGAGATGAGATCTTGCTCTGTCTCAGTCTCCTGAGTAGCTGGGATTACAGGCAAAAGCCATCCTGCCTTGACCATTCTGGTTTTTAATCATGTTTGATATTTCTCAAGTTACATTATAGATTTCTTTTTTCTTTTTTTGAGACAAGGTCTCACTGTTGCCCAGGCTAGAGTGTAGTGGCATCATCACAGCTCACTGTAACCTCAAATGCCTGGGCTGAAGTGATCCTCCTATCTCAGCCTCCTGAGTAGCTAGGACTATATGCACACACCACCAAGTTTGGCTAATTTAAAAAAATTTTTTGTAGAGACAGGATCTTGCTATGTTGTCCATGCTGGTCTTGAAATCCTGGCCTCAAGAAATCCTCCTATCTCGACCTCCCAAAGTGCTGTGATTACAGGTATGAGCTACCGTGCCAAGCCAAGATTTCTTAAGTTTTATATTCAAAATGTCCTAAATTGGCATTACATAAAATCCGTATCCATATCAAAAATAATTTTACACAAGCAGGGTGAAAACCTTTAGCTCTAAACCAAATGCAATCCTCAACCTAATTGTTCCAGATCTTTGGAAAGCACAGTGGGAAACAGTATTCCCTGCTCCAGAGAAAACTTTGTCTCCATTTCAACCGTGATGAAGGGACCACAGCTTTCAATGTGGAATCTTACAAAACTTAATAAAGTAGCTGAGGAGGTAGGATTAGTGTGATAAATACACAAATCTCAAAAGGCTTGTCCTCCTCCTATCTTTTGCCCACTATGTTCTTTATTGAATTTGTTTTGATTTCTTCACTGAATTCAGAGAAATAAATAAATGATAATTTCAACAAGAACCTTCTGATAATTTTCTTTCATTTCTAATTTCTCCTTTCCTGTACACAAAAATGAGAAGAAAGACACCAACTGGTTATCTTTTCTAAACTTTAATTTTAATACCAGGAAAGTATTTCACTTCCAAACTTCTAAAAATTCCAATTTACTTTTCTATTACTCAATATATAAAAGACCATTCATCTATACCATAAAGCATATTCTTCAATTTTCTCATTAAGCTTCTGAAATACTTCTTAAGAATTAAAGTAAATTTCTTACCCCTTGACATTTTTCCCTGATTATTTTCCCTTCTACCTCCCATTGAGGTCGTCCATCTATTGAAAGAAACAATTTATGGTTAAAAGCAATTCATGTCAGAAAGCTTACAAACAAAATCAAATGCATGTAATATCACAAATTCATTGGCAAACGGAATCCTTTTCTCACTGACTTCCATTATGAAAGTAAAATGTGTATGTGTACCAATGGGGAAAAAATTAGAATAATCTTGGGCTGCCCAGGTTAGCAGACCCCACAGAGTTCATTCTACCCATCTACTCAAATGATGTCTGAAAATCCTGAGAGCACCCCCAACAAAGTAGTACCCAACTTTTGCTTGTGTACGTCAAGTGATGGGAAACTCAATTCCTTCTCTGGATAATAAATGCTGCTGGAAAGCTTCTCATAATAAAGAAAATCTGTTTCTATGGTACAAGACTACTCATCTATACCATAAAGCAGCATTCTTCAATTTTCTCCAACAACTGGTCTAAGTACTACTCCCTGTAGCCACTAAAAAAAAAAATCTTGAATGGATCTCTGTGAGACAATATCGCAGATGTTGTGGAAAAGCAGCTTTGGCTCCTCTCTTGCTGGCTAGCATTCCCAGTTCTGCACCTATCCCTTACACAATACTTTAACGTTCCTGATCACTCTTCTTTGAACATGCTCCTCCAGTGTGACCATCTTCCTCCAAATGCACCAGGCCCAGGAGGACTGCACAGCCCAGGTGAGAAATGACCATGCAAGGCAGACAGGCTCTTGCCACCCTATGTGGAGATGCTTTGTTTGTTAATGAAAGCTTTCTTGGCAGCTGTACCATGTTGACTCTCACACTAAGTGTGTCGTCAACAAGTGTCCCTCAGTCTATCACATTTCCTACTGCCAAGTTCTCATACTGTGCACTTAAATAGCTGGGGTTTTCTTTTTGCTTAACCCTTGTAACATTAATTTCTTCCGGTAGGGAGATTTCATTTTGTTGGATTACTTGACAGGATCTTCTTAGATACTGATGATGGTCTTTAAAAATATTTGTTAGGTCTTCCAGATTTGTGTCACCTGAAGATCTGGCTAACACATTTCTGTCTCTTTATCCCAAGTGAACTACTCACTTAGATACAGTCCCACCTGCTGATAAAAGTCTCACTCCAGACTGATGTGCAGCTATTCCAAAGCATTCTTTTTGTGTCATGGGCATTCACCCAGTGACTAAGCTATAAAAGTATCTTCACTGCTAGCATGACTACTTAATTTGGTCTGTGAAGGTAACAGGAGAGACTTCATCATATGCCTTCCAGATTGTAACTATCATTTTCCAGTCTGGTAACTAGATAATGGCCACTCTTGTTGCACAAGAAATACTACAGACAAGTGTTATGACAACATAGAATTATAACTTAGTTCAGCAACCATTTGCTGGATCCTATATGCCAGACACTTTAGGTTGCTGAGATAACTGAAACAGGATGCCCTGCCATCAGTTGTGGATGAAAGGCAAACACAAACAGTTTATATAATAAAACGTGGTGGGTACAATAACTAGTAACGGTGCATTCTGGATAAACCAAGAGCAGAGGTCAGGGTCCTTAACCTAATCTTGAGGTAGGAGAGTGAGACATAGAAGGCATCCTGGAGGAGGTCTTAAACTGAGACTTAAAGAGGAGATGAAACTCATAATGTGGGGGAAGGGTAGGCTACCCAGAAGAGACAACATGAACAAAGGCAAGATGACAAAACACTGCAAGATACAGAGAACTGTAAGCACCTGTGTTGACGGAGTATAAAGTATGAGGCGGGGAGCAGTAAGAAAGAAGGCTGGAGAAACAGGCAGCAGATCATGGCCTGAATGGCACATTAAAGAGCCTGTAAAATGAAGGGGATCATTGAAGGTGCTTTTATTTATTTATTTATTTATTTATTTATTTTTTTGACACCCGGTCTCACTATATTGCCCAGGATGGTCTTGAACTCCAGGGCTAAAGTGATCCTTCTGCCTCGGCCTCTTGAGTAGTTGGGCTTACAGGCATGAGCCACCACACTCAGCTTTAAGGTGCTTTTAGAAAATGAATTACATGTTTACAACTGCAATCTCAGCTGAAGCCAGCCACCATTTAACATGACTCAATTTCAATCAAAAGCTCTTAAATGTGAAGCCCTGGATTAAATAAAATGAATTCAATAATGAAATAGTTTATATACATATTAATTGTATTCAAGTACCAATTAATTTTTACAATGGAAAAGGAGGAATAGCTCCAAGACACTGTTTCTTTCTTATCCTTCTTGTTCACCTAAAATGTGACCTCTATAGAAAAACATTCCTTAACTTGATATAAACAGTCCACCATTCAGTCTCTATCAATATACCCTTTTAATTCATAACAATTTTATTTAGAATTATCTTGTTCATTTATTTATTTATATGCCTATTGTTTTTTTGTTTGTTTTATGAGACAGAGTCTCGCTCTGTTGCCCAGGCTAGAGTGCCATGGCATCAGCCTAGCTCACAGCAACCTCAAACTCCTGGGCTTAAGTGATACTTCTGCCACAGCCTCCCAAGTAGCTGGGACTACAGGCATGCGCCACCATGCCCAGCTAATTTTTTCTATATATATTTTTAGTTGTCCATATAATTTCTTTCTATTTTTAGTAGAGACGGGGGTCTCGCTCTTGCTCAGGCTCGTCTCGAACTCCTGACCTCGAGCAATCCTCCTGCCTCAGCCTCCCAGAGTGTTAGGATTACAGGCGTGAGCCACCAGGCCTGGCCCATGCCTATTGTTTTTTAGGACACCCCACTAGAATGTAAACCCTACCAGAGCAGGCAACCTGAAGATTTCATTCACCATTATACCCTAGACTAGCGTCTATGTCACACAGTATTACTTCATAAACAATATCAATTAATCAATTAATAAATTGTGGAACAGAACTGTTATTTCTTGAAGACAGGACAGGGTACTGGTCAGGGTTGAGGAGGCTGAAGGGAAGTGAATTTTTCTTTTGTCTTTTTTAAGAGACAGGGCTTGACTCTGTTGCCCACACTGGAGTACAGTGGCATAATCATAGCTCACTGCATTCCTGAACTCCTGGGCTCAAGCAATTCTCCTGCCTCAGCCTCCTGAGTAGCTGGAACTACAGGACCACACTACCACGCCTGGCTAATTTAAAAAAAAATTTTTTTTTAGAGACGATGTCCTGCCATATTGCCCAGGCTGGTCGTCAACTCCTGGCCTCAAGCAATTCTCCCACATTGTTGAGATTACAGGCATGACCCACCATGCCTGGAGAATTTTAAGGAAGAAAAAGACAGCCACATGGCTTCCAGTTCAAGAATATCCTGATATTATTAATCAAATCAGGAAACTCAGTCTGATAAACTAGTTTGTGAAGTCAGGCATGTTTTTATTAATATATTTTAAGTATCAGTGGGACATTTATGTAGCAATATTTAGTGGGCACTTTAAAGTTCAGAATAAAGTTTAATAGAAACAATTTTGCTATAGAGAGAGATCTGGAAGCTAATGCAATTTCCCAGAAAGAAGGAATATAATGAAAAGAAAACTTAATATAAAACCTTAGAAAACAGCTAGTACTTAAAGAGTCAGAAAAACTGGTAAAAAAGATGAATGGGAATAAAAATGTCCAAGAACCAGATAAGAATTACACAAAGCTAAGAAAAAAAAGTGTCAAGAAGGAAGAGTGAGTACCTGGCTGTCAAATGGATTTTAGGAGGTTATGATTTCCATGAAGAAATGAATAAAGTTCTGGAAAAACAGAAGTGAAATGGGCTGGGTGCGGTGGCTCACACCTGTAATCCTAGCACTCTGGGAGGCTGAGGCGGGTGGATCGTTTGAGCTCAGGAGTTCGAGACCAGTCTGATCAAGAGCGAGACCCTGTCTCTACTAAAAATAGAAAGAAATTATCTGGCCAACTAAAATATATATAGGGAAAAATAGCCAGGCATGGTGGCACAGGCCTGTAGTCCCAGCTACTCGCGAGGCTGAGGCGGTAGGATCGCTTGAGCCCAGGAGTTTGAGGTTGCTGTGAGCTAGGCTGATGCCACGGCACTCACTCTAGCCTGGGCAACAAAGCGAGGCTCTGTCTAAAAAAAATAAAAATAAAAAATAAATAAAAAATAAATAAAAAAATAAAAATAGAAGTGAAATGACCAAAACTAGCTTAAGAAGAAATAAACTTGACTGGTCCCACAACCAGAAATAGAATCACATCGGAAGTTAATAGCTTGACACAAAGACAGTACCCAGTACAGGTTTCGCAGGTGACATCTGTTACATATTCAAGGGAAGGTGAGACTACCCAACACAGACACTTTCAAAGAGAGGTGCTTTCGGTGGGAGCCACCATCTTCCAGTAATTTGCCAAAATGACAAACACAAAGGTAAAGAGGAGAGGCACCTAATACATGTTCTCTAGGCCTTTTAGAAAACATGGAGCTGTTCCTTTGGCCATATACATGCGAATCTACAAGAAAGGTGGTATTATAGACATCCAAGGAATGGGTACTGTTCAAAAAGGCATGCCCCACAAATGTTACTATGGCAAAACTGGAAGAGTCTACAATGTTACCCAGCATGCTGTTGGCATTGTTGTAAACAAACAAGTTAAGGGCAAGATTATTGCCAAGAGAATTAATGTGTGTATTGAGCATATTAAGCACGCTAAGAGCCAAGATAGCTTCCTGAAATGTGTCAAGGAAAATGATCAGAAAAAGAAGGAAGCCAAAGAGAAAGGCACCTGGGTTCAACTGAAGTGCCAGCCTGCTCCACCTAGAGAAGCACACTTTGTGAGAACCAATGGAATGGAGCCTGAGGTGCTGAGACCTGTTCCCTGTGAATTCATGGCATAAGATGTGTTAAAAAAAAAAAAAAAAAAAAAAAGACTCCCAGACTGTAAAAATGTTTCTCTTCATTGCATTTAAGTGTGATGTCTCCTTCCCCAAAGAAATACTTAAAGCAAAAAAAAAACAAGAGAGGAAAAAGATGGGGCACTTTCTCAACTCATCTTGATATCCAGAATATAGAAAGAATTCCTTTAAGTCAGTAAGAAAATGAAAAATGATCCAATGGAGAAAATAGGCAAAGGCAGGAACAGTACTGCAGAAAAACGAAATATGAATGGCCCATAAGAACCTCAATAGACACCAGTGAAATTTGAGCCCAAAGTTCAACATACCATTTTACCCCAATAGATTCAACAAAATTTAAGGATTACAATATTCTTGCATATGTTCACTAGGTGGTAAGAACCAGAACATTCATAGCAGCATTGTTAGCTACCGTTTGTTCAGCACTGACAAAAACTGGACAAAGCCCAATTATCCGGTAAGAGAAAGGATAATAAATTGCAGTACATTTATACAGTAAGAAAACTATGCAGTAGTGAAAGCAAAAGAGCTTTAGTTACATGAATCAATGTGGCTGGCTCAATCTTAAAACCTTAATTCTTGACCTCTAAAAAAAGCAATTTTCTGAAGAATACATGCAATATTGTAGAAACCTCCAAAATGGGGAAAAAACTGTATAAAATAAAACTATAAAGAAAAGCAGGGATTGATTTAGGTGAGGAAGGGGCACCCAGAAGCCTTCAAAGGTAAATGTTATATTTCTTAAGCTGGGTAGTAGGTACAAGTATTTGTTATATTACTCATAAAAATGGTATTAATATTTCACAATTTTTAAAACGTTTTAAAACTGAGAGGAAATAACTGATAGAAAAGTATTTTAAATATACTCAAGGGGCCGGGCACAGTGGCTCACGCCTGTAATCTTAGCACTCTGGGAGACTGAGGCAGGAAGATTGTTTCAGCTCAGGAGTTCAAGACCAGGCTGAGCAAGAGTGAGATGCCATCTCTACTAAAAATAGAAAAATTAGTCCAGCGTCATGGTACACGCCTGTAGCCCCAGCTACTAAGGAGGCTGAGGCAGGAGGATCACTTGAGCCTAGGAGTTTGAGGTTGCAGTGAACTATGATGATGCCACTGCACTCTAGCTGGGGTGACAGAGTGAGACTCTGTCTCAAAAAAAAAAAAAAAAGGAGGAGGAGGGGGGAGGAGGAGGATAGAAGGGATAAAATAAAACACTCTGATAAACGTTGGGTTCTACTTTAAAAAAAATTGAGATATAATTCGCATAGTATAAATTTCATTCTTTAAAAGTAGACAATTCAGAGTTGTACAACCATTACCACTATCTAATTTCAGAACATTTCATCACTCCAAAAAGAAACTGCCCCATTAATACTTTCCTCCAACTACTGGAAACCACTTATCTACTTTCTGTCTCTGTAGATCATTCTAACACTCTATATAAGCGGAATCATATAATATGTGACCTCTGTGCTAGTTCTTTTCACTTAGCATGTTTCCAGGGATTATCCATGTGGTAGCATATAACAGTACTTCATTAATTTTTATGGCCAAATAATATCCCATGATATGGATATACCATACTTTGTTTATCCATTCACCAGCTGGTGAGCATTTGGGTTGTTTCCATCTTTTGGCTGTTATAAATAAAGTTGCTATAAACATCTGTGTCTAAGTTTTTGTATTGACATATGTTTTCAATTCTTTCGAGTATGTACCTAGGAGTAGAATTGCTGGGGGTATTTTTCCACTTTTAAGACATCTTTAACGAGAATTTAACATTTATATGAAAATTTAATAAATGTTTGGTTTACAACAATATCAAGTGCATACATACCTGTAGCTTCAGGAAACTATTTTACTGAAACTATTATTACTATTAACTATTATTACTGAAACATCTTAATAATTTATTTCATCCTTTTGCCCCTTAGTTTGAAGTCAATCAACTCACATATTATTTACCTTGTCCTTTTTCAAGGAAAATGATTTTGGATTCCGGAAGAAAATTAGATCCAGTCACAATCATTTCATGACCTCCATTTACAGAACAGCTGTTGATACTGTACTTCTCAATATGAGGAAGTTCTTGAGCAGATCTCTGGGCTGTTTTTTGTTGTTGTTTTTTTTTTAAGAGTTGAGAAGAAACAAAATATTAGTTAAAAATCTTTCATACATAAATGACAAACTCAAGCTACAAAATGAACATAAAGAGAAGCAAATTTGGGGGTCAGTTGATTCAGCCTTTTCAAATTCAAGACAATGGTAACAATACTTACTAAAAGAACTAAGTTGTTTAGAAAACAAAATAGATATATTAAATTTATGGATTTCTACATTATTTTCTTATACTACAACTATTAAGAAACTAATAAAGAGAAATTAATTAATACCTTCCATTTCATATTGACTCCAACACATTTTCCTCATCTGCTTTTCTCTTTTTAGCTTAAATCTTTAATGTATTTCTCCCATACAACTATCTGTTAAAATTAGTAAATCTAATATAATTACAAAAAGCACATAAATCCAAAGGTGTATAATTTCATTGAATACAATTAAGAGACGATAAGTTTTTAAAGAACTATTGTAGGACAAACACCAAGTAACCCTTTCATCAAGAGAATACCTAAAGCATTGTTGTGACATCAGACTTCCATTTTCGACAATTTTCTAAACTAAATAACTGAAACATACATGAAATACACATTTCAATACTGAATTTTTAGAAATGGCTATAAATGTTTCTATAGTGACTGCACATTTCTCTGCCTTCCCAGGGTATATGGAACATAACCTAATTTTTCTTAATGCATAGAGTCATTATTTAAATCAACTTTTATAAACAGCATCCTTGGTGCCATCTTTCTAATACTGAATGGTTCCAAGTTGCTACATTTTCTGGAGATCCTATTTCTGGATAGGACCTTTTCTTTCTTGCATTTTTAAGTGCTTGGGCTTCAAGTTGTAGATTATATTTCTTTTGATTGCTTAGGTTCTCTAACGGTTTCTTGCCAAATACCTAGATACCTAGGTTTCTCCTAGAATTAAAACATATTTAAAAAATGTTAATTATACTCTTTTTACATTTGGAAAACAAGTGTACTTTTAGTCCTACTGCATGGGTTGAAAACTAGTGGCTTTGAAGATCAGCTGTGTTTTGTTTGGCTAGCACAGCATTTTAAAGAGATTTAAACTTAAATGCCTTGGAAAACATGCACACCCTCTTCACCATAGCTCCTATCTCTCCCAACTATTTAACACCTAGCCACAAAAAATACACCTGCCCCATTCAAAGAGAATACTAAAACAGACCCTTCATAGGCAATCAGTCTGGGATTCAGGATCAACTACCACTTTAGGATCAACTACCAAGCACCAACCCAAATCTCAGAAAATACTCATATCTCTACTATTCTAAATAGCTCACAGAGAACAGGCCTGAAAACAACACTAATTACAGGTACATTCTATGTAACAACAAAAATGAGTTCAACAGATGGCACAGCCATATTAAAAAATTACTCATGTGCTAAAAATAGTATTTTTGAAGAATATTTAACGATAAGGAAAAATACCCATGACATAATAATAAATGAAAAAAAGCAAAACAAGGTATAAAACCAGGCCAGGCATGGTGGCTCACACCTGTAATCCTAGTACTTTGGGAGTCTAACGCATAAGGATTACCTGAGGCCGGCCTAAGCAACACAGCAAGACCCCATTGCTACAAAAAATTTAAAAAATTAGCCAGTGTGGTGGCATGGGCCTGTAGTCCCAGCTACTCAGGAGGCTGAGGCAGAAGGATTGCCTGAGCCCAGGAGTTTGAGGTTGCAGTGAGCTGTGATGACACCACTGTATTCCAGCCTGGGAACAGAGACTCTGTCTCCAAAAAAAAAAAAAGAGAGAGAGAGACATAAAATTGTATCAGGTAAGCTCACTTAAAAACTATTTTGTGCGTGTATATAAAAGATAGAATATAAAAACATACAAAAATATTAAAAAAGAAATCTAAAAAAGGTTAATAGTGACTATCTCTGGGTAGTCATATTACAAAAGATTTTAATACTGTACTCTTTGTACCAGTCTACATTTTCTATATTCTCAATAATAATCACATACTTTATGAACAAAAAAGAAAAAATTAAAAATCATTTGAGTCACTTCATCTCAAAAATTCAAACTAAGGCCTGGCACGGTGGCTCATGCCTATAATCCTAGCACTACAGGAGACCGAGGCAGGAGCATTGCTTGACCAGCCTGAACAAGAGCTATATCCCATGTCTACTAAAAAAATAGAAAAATTAGCTGGGCGTGGTGGCACATGCCTGTAGTCCCAGCTACTCAGGAGGCTGAGGCAGGAGGATTGCTTAAGCCCAGGAGTTTGAGGTTGCAGCGAGCTATGACGACGCCACTGCACTCTAGCTGGAGCAATAGAGCGAAACTCTGTCTCAAAAAACAAAAACAAAAACAAAAACAAACTCAAATTACTATATGAACTTGAATTATTTAAATTTCTTTGTTTTTAAAAATAGAGACATCTATGTTTATATGGGCATAGAACACTCTAGCAGGATAATTAAGAAGCTGGCAATGGTAGCTTCTTCTAAGAAGGGGAGGCCGGGTGCAGTGGCTCACGCATGTAATCCTAGCATTCTGGGAGGCCAAGGTAGGAGGACTGCTTGAGCTCAGGAGTTCAAGATCAGCTGAGCAAGAGCAAGACCCCATCTCTACTAAAAATAGAAAAATTAGTTGGGTGTGGTGGTGCACACCTGTAATCCCAGCTACTCAAGAGGCTGAGGCAGGAGAATCACTTGAGCCCAGGAGTTTGCGGTTGCTGTGAGCAAGGCTGACACCATGGCACTCTAGCCCAGATGACAGAGCCAGACTCCATTTCAAGGAAAAAAAATAAACAACAAAAAAAAAAAACCATATATATAAGAAGGGGAACTGGTTGACTTAGAAATTTACTTTGTACTCTATACTCTTTATTCTTTATGAATTTAGTATCATGTATCTATATTATCTATTAAAAATTAACATAAAAATTAGTTTATAGTGAATTCTATTACCATAGATTTGCTGAGTGATTCCCACAGTCAGCTGGGAAACAATAAAGTATTAGCCCAATTCAGCAAACAGAAAAAGGAGGCATGAAAAGGATACACAGCAGGTGGAGTACCAAACTAAGACTACATACGGCTAACAAAAATAAAATGGCTGTAATTGTATCTATAGTGACTGCACGTTTCTCTGCCTTCCCAGGTACGTGGAACATAATCTAATGTTTATGTTTCTAAAGGAAACATTTTTCCTTTTTAATATAATCAAGAGTACTAAGAAAACCCAAGTTCTAAGCACAGCTCTGTCACCAACAAGCAAATAACCTTGGACGAGTACTTGACATACTTGTGCCTCAGCTTCCTCCTATGCAAAATTATAGCATGGAATTAGAACATTCCAAGTCTATGCCCTGAAGATCTAAATATTAGTCATACCAGCTAACTTGTCCAAGATCCATAGTTCTACATGGCCTGAGTAGATGTCAGGTTGTAGGGCCCCTTCTTATATCTTGCCTTTGTATACGGAAGGAAAAAACATTCAGTGACTTAATCTGATGTTGTAAATAATTTTATAGTTAAAAAAACCAAACACTCCATAAGTCTTATTTAGCCAAGGGGACAATTTGCAGAGACATTCATTTTCCAACATGAAGGCTGACATTTTAATGAAACAATGATTATCAAGTGACACGTAAAAGTATTAGAATCATAGCTTCATGACCTGGTCCTCAGATGCCATCAGCCCACCTTCCTCATTTAAAGATAGGAAAACTATGGTCAATAGAGTTTGTCTGCAGTCATATAGCTACCTAGGGTCAAACTATTGTGAGAAGCCACTTTAAAATTCCAAGATCAGTACTCTTCCCACCTAAATATGTTAGCTTATTTCCATATGAGAAAATCAAACAAGCAACCCAGACTCTTATGCTTCAGTTTACACTTCTGATGCACACATTAAATTATAAACAAAACAGAAAATAAACTATTATAAGCAAAATCTTTAAACATCATCACAAGCTCACTTACAGCACTCCACAGGTATAGAAGCTATCTGTAGAGAAAGGACTTTTCCATTGGGCTGTGGGATGTGTACACGAAACACAAGTCGTACTCTCGTATTCTTTCTGCCAATATCAGTTTCTCCTTTTCGAAGTTCTATATCTGAATTGCGGAGTTTCAAAATACCTGCACAGTCAATACTAAAGAGAAAAATATAAAAATTTACTGTGCTTATTAATAATCATGTTTCTAAACAATTCAACCACACAAATATTGTTAATTTGTTGGGAAAGAACTATCCAAAATTATGTCAAAAAAGAAAGATATGTATGATTGTTACTCTCTGCTATTTCAATTTAGGGATTAAAAATATTTTTGTATGATAAAAGTGCCATAGATTGCCTACAAAGACAGCTGTCAATAATTCTTCCCCATTCCTGTACTCACATGCTTCTCCTCCTGCCATCAAGAGGGTATATTCTAGCCCGGCATCAAGTCTGCTTTTGACATAAGCATTATCAATGAGATGTAGAAGAGTTTTGGGATAGGTTTTAGGGAACAGCTCTTTTAAGAGGCCTGATTCAAATGGAAGTTCCCTTTTATCCTTCTTCCCACCCATTTCTCCTTCTTATTCCTTCTGGAAGAATAATCCCTTCTGGAAATTATTCCTTCTGATTGTAATGGCTAGAGCTCCAGAAACCATTTTGGATTACAAGGCAATCTAGAGGATGGAAACAACATGCTAAAGATGGCAGAGAAGAAAAAGCTTGGTTCAGGTCCCAATATCTTACGAAGCCACTGTGCTAGCCCTAAAATTTCTATCTGTAAATTTCTCTTATGTGATAAAAAACTAAACCTCTAATTGCTTAAGCCACTGCATTTTAGGTTTTTGTTTTAGGCAACCAGAATCCTAACTAATCCACTTTAACAAAATTCTATTGCATTCTCATTCAGAAGTTGGCCACCTCATTTTATTTGCAAATGGGTCAAATGGGATGCCTGGAGGGAAAGTCAGAAGTTTTCCTTAAGGAAGTCAGGTGAGGTGGCTCACACTTGTAATTCTAGGGCTTTGGGAGGCCAAGGCGGGAGGATAACTTTAAGGCCAGGAGTTCAAGACCAGCCTGAGCAACATAGCAAGACCCTAGCTCTACAAAAATTAGAGAAATTAGTTGGGCATGGTGGCATGTGCCTGTAGTCCCAGCTACTTGGAAGGCTGTGACAGAAAGATCCCTTGAGCCAAGGAGTTTGGGGTTGCAGTAAGATATGATGACACCACTTGCACTCTAGCTCAGGCAGCAGAGTGAGACTCTGTTTCAAAAGAAAAAAAAGTTTTCCTTAAAGAAACTTAACAATCATAATTACACTGCAATTGTTTATTGTCTACCGTATTACACTGTGAGCTATTTGATGTTCATATACAGTATTTTTATCCCTATCACCTAGGATGATGCTTGTATATGGTCCATAAACATTTGTTGAATTGAATTTTCTTTCTGGAAATATGCTACCACCCTTAGCAAATGTAAATTTATTTATATAATGTTATTTAGTTAACTTAGAACAATGCACTTTGTATTGATACTTAATAAGTTTTTTATGAAGGGTGTTTCAGGGGGAAAAAAAGAACTGCCCATTTTAGGGTATGTTTCAAGATACCTGGCTGACATATTGTTTTCAGGAAGAAGTGGAATTTCCAGAACTTTTGTGCTGGCAATTATTATCTCTTGGCTTGCAGTAGCAACTGTCTTCCCAGTGATTCGATGCACTTGGTAAAATGCATGAGGTCGTAAATACCGATCATCTGCTGTTCCAATAAACATCTGTAGATTTATTGGCTTTTCACTGTAGCCCAGGAGCTAATTAGGAAGAACAAACACAGAAAAGCACAATTCATTATCCATGCATTTTACAATAAGCTTACAATAGTAAGTTCATCATATCTGTATCATGTACCATTGATACATAAAATGTTATTTCAAAAATGACCAAAACAAAGCAAGTAAAATACAACATTGGAATATGTTACACAAAGGATGCAGGGTTTCGGTTTTGTAGATTTTTTTGATAAATATCTGGATCAACAAAAATTTGCAGGCTTTCTGACTCTGCCGTACAGAACACAAAAGAAATGCTGATTCTGTACCCTAGGCAACATTAACCATTCAGACTAGACCTAAAGACTTGGGTGTGGGAAGGTCCTGTAACAGGCTGTTAAAATCAGAGGCACTCTGGAAAACTCTATTCTATACATTACAAACTTAGAATTTCAACTTGCTTAACAAGCCTGGGCTACTTGACTTTTCTTGTTACCTACCCTTCACTATTGCTAGGTTAAGATGACTTATATGGAACTCACATGGGGGAAGACCAGGAGCTGCTGGAGGCAAAAATAGCCACCACAAGAAAGGAGGCAATTAAAAGAAACAGAGTCTCACGAAGTACACAAATAGCGCTTACGGAGAATTAGAATCGCTGAGTAGTACCTATCTGACCCATCTTCATACAGGTAACAACTATAAACTGGAACAAATGTAAAGAATGACTTGAAAGCATGGTGAGCAATCACAAATAAGCAGATACTGATAAACTGACATATTTCTGAGAAGGAAATAACACAAGCTGTGTCTCCTGTTTTGTGGTTTTTAACCTTAGGAAAGCCACAGTCCATGCCTTACACAGCAGCTGAAACTTCCATAAAAAAACCTACAGTCTGAATTCAGGGCTCTGGAGAACTGAGTACAGAGTCTGAGACAACCACAGCCTCTGGAAAGAAAGAGGGAAATCTCAGTAAGGAGACAGTCAGAGAAGGGGAGCTCCAAACTATACATATAAACTCTGCCCAAACCTTTGGCTGACCTCCGAACCATGCTCAAACAGCACAGACTCCAAGTAGCCCAACTATGACTAAAATAACTGAAAGGAGATTTTTTTTTTTTTAATTTTTTTTTTTTACAAATATTTTTTTAAGCATTTTTTTTTTTTTTTTTTTTGAGACAGAGTCTCACTCTGTTGCCCAGGCTAGAGTGAGTGCCGTGGCGTCAGCCTAGCTCACAGCAACCTCAAACTCCTGAACTCAAGCGATCCTCCTGTCTCAGCCTCCCGAGTAGCTGGGACTACAGGCATGCGCCACCATGCCCGGCTAATTTTTTCTATATATATTTTTAGCTGTCCATATAATTTCTTTCTATTTTTAGTAGAGATGGGGTCTCGCTCTTGCTCAGGCTGGTCTCGAACTCCTGAGCTCAAACGATCCGCCCACCTCGGCCTCCCAGAGTGCTAGGATTACAGGCGTGAGCCACCGCGCCCAGCCTTGAAATGAGATTTTGAGCTGCCACAAACCATAGGGGAGACAGGTTTTCCAGGTTTCCACTCCAACCAAGTGCCCACTTAAACAAACAAATTCAACTTTGGAAGTAAGAGTGTGTACGTGTGTGTTCCGTTGAGATGTAGTTCTTTATATATTCTGAATACTAATCCCTTCTCAGATATATGATTTACAAATATTTTCTCCTATTCTGTAGGTTGTCTTTTAACGTTCTTACTAGTAGTTCTTTGATACACAAAAGTTCTTAATTTTGATGAAGTCCAATTTATCTATTTTTTCTTTTGTTGCCTGTGATTTTGGTGTCATATGGGTAAAATCTTTGCTAAATATATCAAGACAACTTTCCTCAATGTTGTCTTCTAAGACTTTTATAGTTTTACCTTTTACATTTAGGTCTTTGATCCATTTTGAGTTAATTTTTATATCTGGTATAAGGTAAGAGTCCAATTTCATTCTTTTGCATGTGGATATCCAGTTTTCCTAGCACCTTTTATTGAGAAGACTAGCCTTTCTCTATTGAATGGTCTTGGTACCCTTCTTGAAAATCATTTGACCTTACATGTGAGGGTTCATCTCTGGGCTAGCTATTCTATTCCACTGGTTGGTCTTTATGCCAGGACCATACTGTTTTAACTACTGTAGCAAATGGGGAAGTATGAAATTATCCAACTTTGGTTTTCTTTTATAAGGGCTGTTTTGGCTATTCAAGGTCCCATGCAATCCCATGTGAATCTGAGGATTTCCCTTTCCATTTGTGCAAAAAAGGCTGTTAGAATTTTGATAGGTATTATATTGAATCTATGCATCACTTTCAGGAGTTCTGACATCTTAAATCTTAACAATGCTAATTCTTCCTATTCAAGAACACAGGACGTCTTTTCACTTATTTAGATTCTCTTTAACTTCTTCCAGCAATGTTTTGTAATTTTTTGCATTCAAGACTTACACCTCCTTGGTTAGATTTATTCCTATAATCTTTTTGATGCTATTATACATGGAATTACTTTTTTTTATCGTTTTTTAGCCATTTCATCCCAATGGAATTACTTTTTAACTTTTTTTTTTTTTTTCCTGAGACAGAGTCTTGCTCTGTTGTCTGGGCTAGAGTGCCGTGGCATCAGCCTAGCTCACAGCAACCTCAAACTCCTGGGCTCAAGCAATCCTTCTGTCTCAGCCTCCCGTGTAGCTGGGACTACAGGCATGCGCCACCATGCCCAGCTCATTTTTTCTACATATTTTTAGTTGTCCAGCTAATTTCTTTCTATTTTTAGTAGAGACGAGGTCTCACTCTTGCTCAGGCTGGTCTTGAACTCCTGACCCTGAGTGATCCTCCCGCCTCAGCCTCCCAGAGTGCTAGGATTACAGGCTAGGATTACAGGCGTGAGCCACCACGCCCAGCCTAATTTATCATTTTTATCATAGTTATTCTAAAGTCTCTTTCTGACAACCCCAACATCTAATCTAAGCCATCTCTGGGTCTGCTACCATTGATTGTTTCTCTCTTTAAGGTGGGTCACATTTTCTCCTGTGTACGTGGTTTGTTTCTTGTATATTAGACATTTTGTGTTAAAAAAAAACCTCTCGAGACTGAAGCACAAAATATTTGCCTCCAGAAAGGGATATGCTATTTCTTTTGTCAGGTCACAGTTCCTAAGCTGTGTCTAGACTTTACTGAAGCTTTAGTCTGATTCAGTATAGCACTGGCTTCCAAGGCTTTGAAGGTATAATAAGTTTCCTTCTTCAGCAGGGCATGCAATCTTTTTTTTTTTTTCCATAAACTGAACCAAGTGGTAGGGGCATGGAATCTTAGTGCTGGCCAGATTCCAGAGACCTGTCTATGCTTCCCACCAAGTCTCCAGCCCTTGAAACTGTTAGAAGACCTTTCTCTGATTCACTACCTGGTTGCTTGGTTTTTAATCTATCAGGAGTTCTCTATGCTCTTCAGTCCTGCTATTTCATTTCTGAGCCTCAGAATATCTCTTTCAGCTGTTTCTCAACCTTTTTTTTTTTTTTTTTTTTTTTGAGACAGAGTCTCGCTCTGTTGCCCGGGCTAGAGTGAGTGCCGTGGCGTCAGCCTAGCTCACAGCAACCTCAAACTCCTGGGCTTAAGCGATCCTCCTGCCTCAGCCTCCCGAGTAGCTAGGACTACAGGCATGCGCCACCATGCCCGGCTAATTTTTTCTATATATATTTTTAGTTGTCCATATAATTTCTTTCTATTTTTAGTAGAGACGGGGTCTCGCTCTTGCTCAGGCTGGTCTCGAACTCCTGACCTTGAGCAATCCACCCGCCTCGGACTCCCAGAGAGCTAGGATTACAGGCGTGAGCCACCACGCCCGGCCTGTTTCTCAACCTTTGAGAGTTTCTACCTTTTTGGAACTTTTGGGTCTTTTGAGAGTGCCTTGAAGAGATTTTTCTCAGCTCTCCTAATAATACTCCAGTCTTTTGTAAATGAGAGCCTAGAGTGCCTCAGGGTGCTTATGCCTTCAGTATGAAGTGAAGGGGGTCTCAGCTCTCCTGCCATGCCTCTTCTCCTTTGAGATGGTGGCTTTCTTGCACTTGGTGGAGTCTTGCAGGTGAATGTTTTATTCACACGTGCTTACCCTTCCCTGGTTTTACAGTGGAGTCTGTAACTAGGCAACTTCATAATTTATTGATTATCCTCCTCTACCCAAGAAAAGATATTAAGACTTTTGCTTATCATTGGATAATATAATTTGCCCAGGATGACTTTCAGTCCTCTAACAGTTATAGAGAAACACTAAAAGCCTAGGCAATAGCTTTGTAATAGTTCCCCTTGTTTTTACTCTTGTTCCCCTGCAGCCCCATTCTCTGTCCAGCAGCCAGAATAAACTTACAACATAAATTGGATAATTTTACCCCTCTACTTAGAACTCTCTAATGGCTTCTCTTCACATTCAGAATTAATTATAATTCCCTACAATGGTTTTCACAGTCTGTGTGATTTGGGCCCTGGCTAACTTGTTGGCCTTAACTTTTCCCACTCTCTCCCTTCTACAGTCTACCCTAGCCAGGCTGGCCTTATTGCATGAATCACTCAAGCTCATTCCTAACCTCAGGGCCTTCATACTTAATATTTTATACCTCAGGAATATTCTTCCCTCTGATCTTCATGTTACTTCACTCCTTCGCATGATTCAGTTCTGTACTCAAAGGTCAGTTCTCTCAGAGAAGACTACTATATCTAAAATATCATATTTCTGCCCCCTTATTCTGTGTTATAATTTTTCATATTTACTACTGTCAAAATTGTATTATATATTATT
This sequence comes from Eulemur rufifrons, assembly GCF_041146395.1. Classification (NCBI taxonomy): domain Eukaryota; kingdom Metazoa; phylum Chordata; class Mammalia; order Primates; family Lemuridae; genus Eulemur; species Eulemur rufifrons. The sequence continues at coordinate 11,729,197 of NC_091005.1, read as the reverse complement.
ATCCATCCAAGTACCATATAAGTTCCAAAAAGGCAGAAACTGTCTTGTTCACCATTCTATCCTTTCCTCCTTTTATTGAGGATCCATTATGGAAATGTTACTGCTTCAGCCAGTACTATACAGGTGACACTAAAAGAAAGACTAAAGTGGAATGTATCAAATTTTAAGGAATTACTGAAGCTCCTAAAAGGCAGAAATTTATTCTTGATAATATAAGATGTGGGCAAGCACATAACAGAAATCAATTAAGGCTCTATGAAGGAAATAAAGAATAGAACCATGGAAATAAGCTAAGAGGCTGAAGCACTAAAATCATGTGTACTGAGAGTTTAAACTAGGGTAGAGGTAGGAACATAAATAGAAAATAGGAAGGGAAAATGATGAATGGAATAAATCTTTCCCATGAGGCCTTAAAGAGATTTTTTTAACTGACTACATATAGAACAAAAGAGGAAACAAGTCAAAAGTTCTGAGCTTCAGTATCCAGGAGAATGGGGGTATCACTAGCAAATAAAGAAATTGAAGAAGTCACTGATTTAGAACAGGTGTAGAGAAGAATGGCCTTTATTAAAAAGTCAAACAACAATGGATGCTGGTGAAGATGCAGAGAGAAAGGAATGTTTATGCACTGTTGGTGGGACTGCAAATTAGTACAACCTCTATGGAAAACATATGGAGATTCCTCAAAGAAATAGACATAGACTTACCATTCAACCCAGCAATCCCACTACTGGGTATCTACCTAAAGGAAAGTAAGTCATTTTATAAAAAAGAAACCTGCACTAGAATGTTTACTGCAGAACAATTCACAATCACAAAGATGTGGAATCAACCTAAGTGCCCATCAATTCACAAGTGGATTAAGAAAATGTGATCTCTCTTTCTCTCTCTCACTCTCTCTCTCTCTCTCTCTCTCACACACACACACACACACACACACACACACCATGGAGTACTATTCAGCCATAAAAAGGAATGAAATGATGTCTTTTGCAGCAACTTGGATGGAATTGAAGACCATTATCCTAAGTGAAGTATCTCAGGAATGGAAAAACAAACACCACATGGACTCTTTCTAATAGCTAGGAGCTAATTGATGGGAACACACGACACAAAGAGATGTAAAGGTCATAGGAAATTAAGAAAGGGAGGGAGGGGAAGTTATAAAAACCTACCTGTTGGGTACAATGAACACTAATCAGGTGATGGGCAACTAAAAGCCCAGACTTAAGCATTATAAAAGGTATCCATGTAACAAAAACATTGGTACCTTCTTAATATTTTGAAATAAAAAATAATGAAAGAAATAAAGAATGGGACTGGGCATCTGGAAACTAGCAGCTTTCTTTCTAAGAAAGAAAGAAATACACAAAACTCTATAGCTACGACAAGAATCAATTACAATTAAAAATTTATATAAAAAAAGAACAGGTATAAAGATAAAGTAATGACACACTGTATTCAAGGTAATAGTGAGACATCTACAAACAAATATTAGGCAAGTAAGATGCCTATGGTTTTAGCCCAGCCATAGTATTATACAATAAACACAATGCTTTGGTATGTAATTTGATGACAAGATAATACAGTCCACTGTGCCTTAAAAGAATGACATTTGATATCTGCTTCCTTTCTCTTGTTTTGACATGGTAGATATGCATTGATTTTTTTTTAAGTCCCAATACAGCAGTACTTGTGGCACTTGAAACACTGTTGAATTTTAACAGCATCATTGTGATTTGTACTGCACTGAGCAGCAGTGTAAAGTGATGCGAACACCACATGTTCTCTCTTTCTCAACTCGGCCACTATAATGCGAGAACAGCCAGAGTCAATACATAAATGAAATGAGTGTAGTGGGTTCCTATACAACTTGTATAGATGCTTCCTTTTTAATTTCATGTAATTTTCACATTATAATACATACAATACTATATAAAATAATATTCTTTTGGTTATTTTTTCTCCAACCATGTAGAAATGTATAAAAACAATTCCTAGCTCACAACCTGTACAAAAACAAGTGGACAGCCAGTTTTGGCCTACACAACCCTGGCCTACAACAATTTTTTTTTTTTTTTTAAAGAGACAGGGTCTCACCCTGTCACCCAGGGTGGAAGGCGACAACCTCCAATTCCTGGCTCAAGTGATCCTCTCAACTCGACCTCTGGAGTAGCTAGAACTTTATGTGTATGCCACCACACCCAGCTAATTTTTAAATTTTTTGTAGAGACAAAGTCTCACAATGTTGCTCATTCAGGCTGGTCCCAAATTCCTGGCCTCAAGTGATCCTCCCACCACCTCCTAAAGTGCTGGGATTACAGGCATGAGCCACTGTGCCTAGTCCAGAAAAGTATTTCTTAACTTGGACAGTATTACCCTCTGCAGGGGAGATGGCGGGTGGGGAGGGTATTTTGAAATTTTGTGAAGGCACATAGTTGCCAACATGATAAGTAGAGTGCACTATGGATATTTAATGCGAAGGGGCCAAAGATTCAAATTCCTCTCAATGGGATAATCATAGTTCCTCAAAGTGAAGAACTAGCTATGTCACAAAGAACTTGAGAATATACCACCTGTGAACTAAAATAAAACCTTAAGCCCCCCAGCTAAATGAATGGAAAGGGGACCTCAGAAATACCCTAAAGCTGAGTTGCTGGCCGTGAGAAGGGAGGTCAGATATGCCTCCTCATGCCTACCTCCCTTCTTGGAGATACCCTTTGTAACTTATTAGTACGCCTAAGGCTATACAAGACAAAGTTTAAATCACACCTGTAGGTCATCAATTTTCTTAACAGATCACTTGAGTCTGGGTATGCGTGTATACCTGTTGACTTGTCTCTGATTAACAGACTTAACTTAAAACATTCCAAGCCTTTAGACAAAGCTTCATTTCTTTCACCAATCACAAATCAAAGAATCTTCAAACCCACCTGCAATGCCCCCTTTCAGATGCCCTGCCTTTTCCAGCCCAACCAATGTAAGCTTTCCATGTACTGATTTAAGACTTTACGTGTAATTCCTGTCTCCCTGAAACATATAAAACCAAACTATATCCAACTACGATGAGACCACTCACTCAAGGCTTCTTGGGCGTGGCTCTCCAGGCCTCGGCTGTACATATTTGACTCAGAATAAACCTCTAAATAATTTTACAGAGTTTGGGCCCTTTACTGTTGACACACCAGACATTCATGTATTAGTATAAGAAAATGTTTATGAACTTAGAACCTAACTCCTTTATATATACATGCCAAAAAACTGCAGTTGTAACATATATAAATTTTTCATGAATGCAGCTACCATGTAAAAAGTTTATCATTTCAAAAAATCATGTCATTGCCAATAATGCCACTCATGGAATTTAGATTGTTGATCAACACACCTACCCCTACCTGTGTACCTGCAACACTGACATTGATACTGAGGTATAAATAACTACTTCACTGTGTCTTCTATAGTCATTACCAAGCCTTTTCATTTTGAAACACTTTTTTTAAAAAAATTCAGGCAGCCTCTCCCAAAACCAGAATAGGTTCAGAGAGACAAACATACTTTTTAAATATAGTTGATAGTTTATTTATTTCTTCTTAATATTTCAGCCTTATACTGATTTTTTTTTTTTTTTTTTTTTCCAAGACAGGGTCCTATCTCCCCAGGCTAGGGTGCCATGGCATCAGCCTAGCTCACAGCAACCTCAAACACAGTTTGAATAATCCAAAGTAAAAGCAAACTCAGTTTGAGGGTGCTGTGAGCTAAGCTCATGCCACGGCACTCTAGCTTGGGCAGACAGACCAAGACTTTGTCATAAAATAAAATAAAATAAAATAAAATCTCCTGGGCTGGAGAGATCCTCCTGCCTCAGTCTCCTGAGTAGCTGAACTATAGGTGTGGGTCACCACAACCAGCCCTATACATGTAATTTAAGAATATCAATATAAGAGGCTGGGCATGATGGCTCACACCTATAATACCTGCACTTTGGGAGGCCGAGGCAGGAAGATCGCTTGAAGCCAGGAGCTTGAGACTAGCCTGAACAACATAGCAATACCCCATCTCTACAAAAAATAGAAAAATTAGCCAAGAGTGGTGGCCTGCACCTGTAGTCCTAGCTACTTGGGAGGCTGAGGCAGGAGGATCGCTTTAGCTCTGGAGTTTGAGGCTATAGCGAGCTGTGATTATGATACTGCACTCCAGCCTGAGTGACAGACTGAGACACAATCAGAAAAAAGGAAAGCAGGAAGAAAAGAAGAAAGTAAGGAAAGAAAATAGGAAAGAAAGACAAAAAGAAAGAAAATACAAATTAAAAATTTTACTGCTATTAATACCTATTATGTTATCCAAATATCACATAATATATTGGTAAGTACTATATACCAAAGAATCTTAGTCTTACTAGATGATTCACATTTATACCAGCTTGGCAAAGACATAAGGCATCTGTCCTCTATACTTTGATAAAATAAATGAGTTGGGTAAGGTAGTCATGCATGTAAGATTTCAAAGGGAATATATTTCAACCAACATCAGCTCCAAATGTATATACTATAACATAAGAAAAATAGGGCTACTCCTTTGCATCTCAGGGATTTTAAGGGAAGATCAAATAAACTAATTAGACTACCATCCCATCTCATTTCCAGAAGAGCATTTAGGTTACAGGAAATAAACAAGTTATTACTACTGTTAACAATACTCTCTAAAAACTTCCATCCAGTATCTATCAGTATCTTCTTCAGGCCACCCTCTGCTTTGTAGAAGAAAGTAAGCCAAGTTGTTTGTTATGTTTCTATATCGTTTCCATAGCAAAGGTCTGTGCCTGCTTAATTTAACTAAAGCTGGAGGGTTAAAGCCTGAAAGTCACTACAGGACAGACTACAGCAACTTCAATAAAAGGAGTTCTATTACCAGTTCTGCTAAATTACTTGGGGGCAGGGGATCTGAATATACTAGACACATGATGGGCCAGTCTTGGTGGTCCACACCTGTAATCCCAGTACTCTGGAAGGCTAAGGAGAGAGGACTGCTTGATACCAGGAGTTTGAGACCAAGCTGAAAAAAAATTAGCTGGGCATGGTAGTATGTGCCTATAGTCCTAGCCGCTCAGAAGCTGAGGCAGGAGGATCTCTTGAGCTCAGGAATTAGAGGTTACACTGAACTACCATCATACCATGGTACTCTAGCCTGGGTGACAAAGTGAGACTCTGTCGCTTAAAAAAAGAAAAAAAAAAAAAGAAGAAGCATGACAATACATTGTAGAGATACTACTAAAAATGCAAAATTAAATTTTTATAACATAAATTTCTTAAAACTGAAAATGTGTATATAGCAACATTGTATAAAGAAATAATCATCACCTGGAAATGGATCTTGGTGGTGTATGATAAAATATAAAGTCTAAAACTGAAAAAGAACTACAAACTTCATTTTTCAAATTTCAGTAACTTTTGGGGTAAGACAAAAAATATTTATGCCTCAATAAAACTTATCATTGTCGGTGCAGTGGCTCACACCTGTAATCCCAGGACTTTGGGAGGCTGAGGTGGGAGAATACCTTGAGGCCAGGAGTTTGAGACCAGCCTGGGCAACACAGTGAGACCCAGTTTCTACAAAAAAGAAAAAAATTAGCTGGGAGTGTTGGCACAGGCCTGTAGTCCCAGCTACTCAAGATGCTGAGGCAGGAGCATCACTTGAGTCTAGGAGTTAGAGGTTACAGTGAGCTATGACTGCACCACTGCACTCTAGCCTGGGTGATAGTTCGAGACCAGCAAGACCCTGTCTCTAAAAAAAATTTTATTTTTTATTTTTTTCTATATTTAGTAGAGACAGGATCTCACTCTTGCTCAGGCTGGTCTCGAACTCCTGAGCTCAAATGATCCTTCTACCTCGGGCTCCCACAGTGCTAGGATTACAGGCGTGAGCCACTGAGCCCAGCCTAAAAAAATTTTTAAAAATTAGCTGGGCATGGTGGTACATGGTGGTACTCCTAATTACTCAGGAGGCTGATCCCACCACTGTACTCCAGCCTGGAAGACAGAGTGAGACCCTGCCCCATCATCCCAAATCATGTAAAACAAAATTCAGAAAGTTAAGACCTACAAAAATCTCTTCCAATCCTAGTAATACAAAATGTATGTTTTTACCAGAGAATTCCAATAAGATCTACTGACTCCTTAATGAAACAGACAATCCTCCCATATTTGGATAAATACTAAAAATTAAAATAATCTGATTAAATACTCATTAAAGACTACATTAAAGTCATTAAAGATTAATTTCCCAGCAACAAGTACACAATTTGGTTTTGTTTTAGACTAAACTGCATCTATTTCTCACTTGTGCATTCTAAAAACATTACGAAGTCTATCCCCCTTCCCTAACATAAAAACACTGTCAATGTGTAAAACCCCCCAAAATCACTGGGAACTTGGAAGTACATTCTTAACATTGCTATATAATTCTATAGTCCCTAACTATAAACTATAAAAGAGAATGAGACTATATATCTCTCTCATCTATCAGTTCAGTTTATTTATTTTTACTTCATTATTTTGTAGAGACAGGGTCTCGCTCTGTTGCCCAGGCTACAGTGCAGTGGTGCAATGACAGCTCACTGCAGCCTCGAACTCCTGGGCTCAAGAGATTCTCCTGCCTTCCAAGTAGCTGGGACTACAGGCACCTACCACCACGCCTGGCTAATTTTTTTAGTTTTTATAGAGACTGGTTCTCGCTATGTTGCCCAGGCTGGTCTCAAACTCCTGGCATCAAGTGATTCTCCTACCTGGGTCTCCCAAAGTCCTGGGATTACAGGCCTGAGCCACCATGCCAGGCTATCAGTCCAATTTAATAATAAAAGAACATTCAGTCTCTATTATACTTTATTGTAAAGTCACCACATTACAGAAAACACAAGCAAGAAGTAGACATTGGCAGTATAGTTCTTTTCTCATATCATTAAAATAGAAAAGGAGTCTGCAAGAGTCAATTGATAACACCCAATACCTATTCATGAATTAAAAAGGCAAAAACAAAAACCTCCCAGCTAATTAGGATAAAAGAACATCCTTAGGCTGAGCATGGTGGCTTACAGGTGTAAGCCACCTGTTATCCTAGCACTTTAGGAGACCGAGGCACAAGGATCGCTTGAGGTCAGGAGTGTGACACCGGCCTGAGCAACAAAGCAAGACCTCGTCTCCACAAAAAATACAAAAATTTGCCAGGTGTGGCGGCATGCACCTGTAGTCCCAGCAGACTGAGGAAGGAGGATTGTTTCAATTCAAGAGTTTGAGGTTGGGCCGGGCGCGGTGGCTCACGCCTGTAATCCTAGCACTCTGGGAGGCCGAGGTGGGCGGATCGTTTGAGCTCAGGAGTTCGAGACCAGCCTGAGCAAGAGCGAGACCCCATCTCTACGAAAAATAGAAAGAAATTATATGGACAGCTAAAAATATATATAGAAAAAATTAGCCGGGCATGGTGGCGCATGCCTGTAGTCCCAGCTACTCGGGAGGCTGAGACAGGAGGATCGCTTGAGTTCAGGAGTTTGAGGTTGCTGTGAGCTAGGCTGACGCCACGGCACTCACTCTAGCCTGGGCAACAGAGTGAGACTCTGTCTCAAAAAAAAAAAAAAAAAGAGTTTGAGGTTGTAGTTATTAGCTATAATGATACCACCGCACTGTAGCCCAGGTAACAAAGTGAGACCGTCTCTTAAAAAAAAAAAAAAAAAAAAAGAAGAAAGAAAGAAAAAGTATAAACTGGTACAGCTACTTTCTAAAATCAGCAATTCCATTCCTGACCATGCACCCAAAAAAGTGAATGCTTTGTCCACCAAAAGTCATGTTAAACTAACAAACAAAAACACACATACAGAACACCTTTATTCATAAATTTCCAAAACTGGATGCAAATCAAATGTCTATGAAAGGACAACACATAGCAAGAAAAACTACAAAAAAACCCAGAAAATTGAATCCCACAGTCACAAAGTTGAATAAAAGAAGCTAGACACAAAATAGGATACACTATACCTGTAAATTTTAAGATTTTTCTTTTTACTGATATATTTTTCTTTTATTTTTAGTTGACCTGTCAGAATTGCACATATTTATGGGGTACAGAGTGATGTTTTGATATGTGTATACTATATGTAATAATCAAATCAGGGTAGTTAGGATATCCACCACCTCAAACATTTATCATTTTTTTGTGTTGGGAACATTCAAAATCTCTTCTAGGTTTTTGAACATAAACAATAAATTATTGTTAAGTATACTCATTCTACAGTGCTATAGAACACTAGAACTTATTCTTCCTCTCTATCTGTAATTCTGTATCCATTAACCAATCTCTCCCTATCCTCCCCTTATCCCTATACTTTCCCACCCTCTAGTAACCAAAATTCTACTCTCTGCTTCTATGAGCTCAATTTTTTTTCTGCTTCTTGACTGAGAACATATGGTATATATCTCCCTGTGCCTGATTTATTTCACTTAACATAGTGTCCTCCAGGTTCATCCATGTTGCTACAAATTATAGGATTCCATTCTTTCTTTATGGCTGAATAATATTTTATCATACATGTTATATCACATTTTCTCTATCCATTTATCTGTTGATGGATATTTAGGTTGATTCCATATCTTGGCTATTGTCAACAATGCTGCAATAAACACGGGGTATACCTGCAATAAACATGGGATACCTCTTCAATATACTGATTTTCTTTCCTTTGGACAAATACCCAGTAGTGGCATTGCTAGATCATATGGTAGTTCTATTTTCAGTTTTTTGAGCAACCATACGGTTTTCCATAATAGCTATACTAATTTATATTCCCACCAACAGCATATAAGAGTTCCCTATTCCTCTCATCCTCACAAGTATTTATTTTTTATCTTTTTGATAACAGTGGAGTGAGATGATATCGTACTGTTTAGATTTGCATTTCCCTAGAGATGTTGAACATTTTTTCATATACTCATTGACTATTTGTATGTCTTCTTTTGGGAAATATCTATTCAGATCCTTTGCCCATTTTTAACTGGATTATTTGTTTACTTGCTGTTGAGTATCTTGTACATTTTAAGTATTAGTCCTTTGTTGGATGAATGGTTTGCAAATATTTTCTGTCATTCTACAAGTTGTCTCTTCACTCTGTTGATTGTTTCCTTTGCTGTGCAGAATCTTTTTACTTTAACATAGTCCAATTTGTCTATTTTTGTTGCCAGTGCTTTGCAGTCTTACACATAAAATCTTTGCCTAGACCAATGTCACGAAGAAAAGTTTTCCCCTGTTTTCTTCCAGTAGTTTTATAGTTTCAGGTCTTACATTTAAGTCTTTAATCTATTTTGAGTTGACTTTTGTATATGGTAAGAGATGTGGGGTCTAGTTTCATTCTTCTACAGATGGATATCCAGTTTTCACAGCACCATTAATTAAAGAGGGTGTCCTTTCCCCAATGCATGTTCTTGGTGTCAATGTCGAAAATCAATCGGCTGTAAATACATGGATTTATTTCTGTGTTTTTATTTTGTTTCATTGCTCTGTGTCCGTTTTTACAACAATGCCATACTGTTTTGGTTACTATCACTTTGCAGTATGTTTTGAAGTCAGGTAATGTGATATCTCCACTTTTGTTCTTTTTCCTTAGTAATGGTTTGGCTATTCACAGGGTCTTTTGGGGTTCCATTTTAGGAATTCTTTTTCTATTTCTGTGAAGAATGTCATCAGTATTTTGATAAGGGTTGTACAGAATCTATAGATTGCTTTGGGTAGTGTGGTGCTATAAGATATATATATGTGTGTGTGTATGTGTGTGTATAGTCCTAGCTACTCAGGAGGCTGAGCCAGGAGGATCACCTGAGCCCAAGAGTTTGAGGTTGCAGTGAGCTATGAATGTGCCACTGCACTCTAGCTCAGGTGACAAAGAGAGACCCTGTCTCAAAAAGGAAAAGGGACCTGAATAGACATTTCTCAACACAAAACATACAAATGGTTAACAGGTATATGAAAAAATGCTTAACAGCACTAATCATGAGGGAAATGTAAATTAAAACCACAATGAGATACCATCTCATACCTGTTAGAATGGCTACTATCAAAAAGACAAAAGATAAGAAGTGTTGGCAAGGATGTGGAGAAAAGGGAACCCTGGCACACCACTGCAGAAATACAAATTAGTATAGCCATCATTGAAAACAGTATGAAGGTTCCTCAAAAAATTAAAAATAGAACTATTGTATGATCCAGCAATCCCACTACTAGGTATAGATCCAAAGGAAATGAAATCAGTATGTTAAAGAAGTATCTGCACTGCCTTATTTTTTACAGCATTATTCATAATAGCCATGATATGGAATCAACTTAAGTGTCCATCAGTGGATGAATAGATGAAGAAAACGTGGCATATACGCACAATGGAATACTATTTCATCATAAGAAAGAAGAAAATCCTGTGATTTGTGACAATATGGATGAACCTCAAGGACATTATATTAGTGAAATAAGCCAAGGACAGAAAGACAAATATCACAGTATTTCATTTGCATGTGTAATCTAAAAAAAGTTGATCTCACAGAAGTAGAGAATGCAATGGTGGCTGCCAGGGGCTGAGAGTGTTGGGGAGATGTTGTTCAAAGGATACAAAATTTTAGTTAGTTAGGAGGAATAAGTTCAAGATATCTATTGTAAAACATGGCGGCTACAGTTAACAATATATCATATTCTTGGAAAATGCTGAGAGAGTGGATGTTAAGTGTTCTCACCATAAAAATTATAGCTATGTGAAGTAATACATATGCTAATTAGCTAGATTTAGTCATTCTACAATGTATATATTCTTAAAAACAATAGGCAGTACATGGTAAATACACACAATTTTATCTTTCAATTTAAAAAAATGTTTTTAAAAGAAAGAAAAAAACAAATTTGAAGTGAAGAAATCCTATAACCTAATTAAAATAGAGATTAAAATAGAGATTTTGGTAAATATATAAATGATTCTACATCCTGCTCTAGACTCTTTGACAGAGGCAAAATAAGGGTCACTAGGGCTTACTTACCATTTTCCAGAACTCTGTGTTGTACTAGGGGAACAAGCCACACTCATGAGTATATGATACACACGGAAATACTTAAAGTGGGCCATAATACATAATATTGTCCACTTTCTTTAGCCAAACCCAACAAGGACTATCCTAATCTAATTTTCTACCTCTTTACCCCAAACCCCTCTGGCTATTAGACCAAGGCTCTCAAACAAAATAGAGACAAAAGGCATGGCAATTAGGCAATGATAATATAGATTTTTTGGTTCTGTTTTTATTTAATGAAAAAAGTAACAAATTATGCAAAATGCATTTGAAGAACATAATTAAAAAGAAAAATCTTTTAAAAACTAAACACACACACAGAGGCCAGGAATTCAGTGCTTATGAGTGTGCCATACTAAAAAATTTAAGAACATAAATTTGAGAAATCAAGAGAGCAAATATAATAATAAAATACCAAATGACTGGAAAATGGAGCCAAAGAATCAAAGTGAAATTCAAAAGATAACTGCAGATCTAATAATAAATTAGAAGCACCAGGCCGGGTGTGGTGGCTCACACCTGTAATCCTAGCACTCTGGGAGGCCGAGGCAGGAGGATGGCTTGAGCTCAAGAGTTCGAGACCAGCCTGAGCAAGAGCGAGACCCCGTCTCTACTAAAAATAGAAAGAAATTATCTGGACAACTAAAAAAATATATATAGAAAAAATTAGCTGGGCATAGTGGCACATGCCTGTAGTCCCACCTACTCGGGAGGCTGAGGCAGGACTACTTAAGCCCAGGAGTTTGAGGTTGTTGTGAGCTAGACTGATACCACGGCACTCTAGCCCGGGCAACACAGCAAGACTCTGTCTCAAAAAAAAAAAAAAAAATTAGAAGCACCAAGCAGTAATCATTCAATAACATGGGAGGTAAGGCTCAAAAAAAAAATCACAATAAATAATAAGAAAATATATTCAAGCATCCAGAGAAAAGAATACAGATATGGAAGATAGACAAAGACAAGTAAACATCTAAATAAACAGAAGTAAATGACAAAACAAATGGAACAAGAAATATATATAGATACACAATACAGAAAAATTTTCTAGCATGAAGGAATAAAGGATCTCAGATTGAAAGAGAACATCTTAAGTACTGGGAAAGACTGACTGACCATCAACATCCAGACATACTCTGGTCAAGTTAATCATTTCAAGTATTATAAAATAATTCTTCAAGCAACAAGAAATAAGTCATTCACAAGGAGAATATAAAAATACTGATGACACCGAAAGTGTTAATCTCCCCTTGAGAAGGGAATCAGTTGTTTCTTTGTTGTTTTTTTTTAAGAGATGGGGTCTTGCTTTGTTGTCTAGGCAGGAGTGCAGTGGCTATTCTCAGGCATGATCACTGCACACTACAGCCCCAGTAGCTGGGACTACAGGCACGCACCCACTGTTACCAGCTTGGTTTTTTGTTTTTTTTTTTGTTATTGTTAAGAGACAGGGTCTAGCTCTGTTGCCCAGGTTGGGGTGCACTGATGCCATTATATCTCACTGTAACTTCGAACTCCTAGGCTCAAGCAATCCTTCCACCTCATCTTCCCAAGTAGCTAGGACTACAGGCATGTGCCACCACTCTCAGCTAACTTTTTTTTTTTTTTTTTTTTTTTGGAGGTCAAACCACTTTATTGAGGGGAATTGGAGACAGGGAACAAACAAGGGCATAGGATGATGAGATCTGTTGTTTTCGGCCAGGCGGGGACTTCCCTGCTTTGCAGAGGCGGAAAAGGGCTCAGCTAATTTTTAAAACATTTTTTTGTAGAGACAGGGTCTTGCTATGATGCCTAGACTGATCTTGAACTCCCAGCCTCAAGCGATTCTCCCACCTGGGGTTCCCAAAGTGCTGGGATTACAAGTATGAGCTTCCACGCCTGGCCCAGCTGTTTTTAATTAAAGGAAAACTGTGGAAACAAACCATGTGGACCCCCAAAAGACTTTTCATTTATGCACTTGTAAATAATTTCTTCCCTGGAAGGTAAAGTCAAAAGAGACAGGAAACTAAGCAAAGAACTTGCTTCCTTAATCAAATTGAAATAAACTCATTTAAAAACAAAATATGACTCTAATAACAAATGGCAAAATTCCTATGTTTTGATTTCCTGACATTTCTTAATACAAATCATGGTAAAACCCATTTAAAATGTAAATCTTTGTAAAGAACTATGAAGTATGTTTAGAAAATAATCACAAAGCATGGCTCAGATAAAAGATGACAATTCATAAATTGTATTTGTTGAAAATCACTTCAGTGTTATTAGTTTCTCTACTACAGTACTCAATGCTGTTAGACAACAGGAAAAAATTTCCACACAGTTCTGAAAGAGAAAAATAGGTGACTCAATATTACTATACACAGTCATTCTGATGTTTGAGTATATAAAATACAAAAGACATTCTCAAACCTCAAAGAATCCAAGGAATATAGAATCCAAAGCCCTCCTTAAACAAAAAACAAAAAAATTTAACAATGAAATAAATAAAAAAGCACTAGTAGTAAGCACTGAATCCAGCTAAATAGAGGACTAAGACTAAACAATTAGTGTGTGGGCTGTAGCTCAAAAAGGAAAAATAGTATATCAACAAAATTCAAGAGGTAGAGTAGAAAAGGGGAAGGAAGTTTAAGAGAGACCATTACTCCTTATTTTTCAGAGCAAGGAGTCAATTTATACCATCTAAATCTGAAACAATGAGTTCAATCTCTCAATAATTTATTTAATCTCTTTTTTTGGCCTTAGATCTTTTAGGAACTCTTAAAATGAAGAACAGTATCTAAGATTCAACTGTTCTTACTTTTACTTTAGTTTCATTTTTGTATGTACTATCCAGGTAAAATTAAAGTTAATATTATGTTATGATTAAAAACTTTACATATGACATAATTTTTAAAACTTCACTTAGTTTTATTTTAGTTCTAATAAAATCAAATAAAAAATTTTATATTTTAATTACAAAAATGTTCAGTATAATCCTACTCTTAAAAAATTCATTCATTTTTCTAGTTATCTATTTAATCTTTCACCAAATATATACACAGAGAATTATCTGGAATGTTAAGTGTTAACACTGTTTATTTCTAAGAGGGATAGATTGGATAATTTATTGCTTTATTTTTTCTACTTTTCTGTATTACTTAAATTTAAAAAATGAGCATATTCATAAATACAATACAGTAACCTCTCTCTTTTTTTTAAATCAAAAAAACAGCTATCTCTTCCTGGAAATTGCTCTTCAAAAAAAACCTCAAAACAAACAAAAACAAAACAACAACCAAAAAAAAACTAGCTATCTCACCAGTGTAAACTTTCCCTAGAGTTTCCCCAGCTGGAGAGTCAGTCCAGGAAGAATATCTTTTAGTCTGGCAAAGAAAATTCAGTGCTGAAGTGTGGCCATAACAGCAAGCACACAAAACAACAGAGGCTCTCTAGTTTTTGAGTTTTCTCTTTTGGGCTCTGTAGTACCTAACTGAATAGACCTGTCTAATCATTAACAGGTATATGGTATCTGCGAAACAAGCCCCAGGTCTCATACCTTCACAATAGGATGTCCCCCAGTAGATGCTTTTACTGCCCCTCGGCTACCTTCAGTTTCATAATGGGCTCGATGATGAGTTTTAGGTTGCACTTCTATTTTCAGTTCACATTGTCCAAAATGAGTTGGTAAAGGCCAGTCTAGTGGAGGTAATGAAGATGTGCTATAAACAAAACACACAAATATGCATTTCATCATGCTATATTATTGCCAAGCAGTGATTCAAATCACTTCTTTGCCAGGACCAACATGTCTTCCTGTGATCTTTGAAACAAAGTATTCCAAAATAAAACTTCATTTCGTAAATTATAACTCTGGTTATGGTGGGTACTTAATAAAACAATTCTTTAATCTGAATAACAAAATCTGTTTTATCTACTTTTTGCTCTCCCATTTTTTTTGAAAAGGACAAAGTCTAACAATTTGTAAAACTGTTACTTTCTCAACTATGCGTATGTAATGACAAAAATAACCAAAAGAATAATTTAATTTCTTAAAGCAAAAGTATACATCTGTGTATGTGTATCAGTATCTTTCCAAGTACCTAAAAGTCTCTCTCTCTGTCTCAGTATCCCTCTCTCCCTCCCTAGTAGGTATCTGTGGGGGTGCTCAGTCTATTGCACATGTTGCTTCCCCCACTTGCTCCTGATCGCTCTTTTCCCTGTATCTCTGAAAAATTGCTTATGTTCAGCAATATATTGCAATCTGAGGTAAAAATTTAAGTTCAGTAGATATGTGGCTGAAAAAATAGCCTATCACTGTAGCATCTCTAAAAGTCTACTTTTTTAAACTTGGTCAATAAGACAATTTAAACATCTTAAAAGCCCAAAGGTTCAATTATATATATTAACATTAAAAATATGGAATAGAGCCAGGTGTGGTGGCTCATGCCTATAATCCTAGCACTCTGGGAGCCTAAGGTGGAAGGATTGCTTGAGCTCAGGCAATCGAGACCCAGTCTCTACCAAAAAAACAGAAGAATTAGCCGGGTGTGGTGGCCATGCCTGTAATCCCAGAGGCAGGAAGATTGCTTGACCTCAGGAGTTTGAGATTGCTGTGAGCTAGGCTGATGCCACTGCACTCTAGCCCAGGTGACAGAGCGGAAAAAAAAAAAAAAAATAGAAAAGAAACAACTTATATATGTCTACAGGTGAAATAAAATTTCTAAATTATTTCATTCCTTCCTTCAATGCCCTAGCCCTAACTCTAAGTCATTCTACTGTGAAGCTCAAAGGTATTAATCTTTTTTATTATATTGGCATTATACAGAAAAAGGTATTAACTTTTAGTAGTCTGAAATAACTCAACTTCTTCAACTCTCATTTGACTCTGTACTTGTTCTGTAGGCTTAAGCAAAGCCCTAGAAAGAGTTAAGATAAATTTCAGAAGCAGAGCAATGAGTTTAAAGGTGTCTTTGATACCATAACTCCACACTGTTTTTTTCTAAAGATCAGCATTCAGGTATAGTCACATTAATGAAAAGCATTTAAAAAAAAACCCCCTAACAGACACAACTCCATGTGGGAATTTAATGTATGATAAAAGTTGCCTTTTCTAATCAATTATAGACTAGATTCTTTTTTTGTTTTGTTTTGTTTTGTTTTTAAATGGGTACTTGTAAGTAATAGATTGATTCTTTAAATGGTATTTTGACAACTGATAAGCCATTTGGAAAATAATGATTATGCTCTAAAATGCCATAAAGGAAAAGACAAATTTGAATACATAAAATTTAAAAATTCCTCTATAACAACAAAAAAACCCATAAACTTGAAAAGTCAAAAGAAAAAAAAAATTATGGAAAAAACCGCTTGCCACAATATAACACAACAAATTTCATTCATATGTTGAGCTCTTAAAAATAAAATAAGCTTACTGCCAATTAGTTTTTTTTGTTTCTTTTTTTTTGAGACACAGTCTCACTCTGTTGCCTTGGCTAGAGTGTCATGGCATCAGCTTAGCTCACAGCAACCTCAAACTCCTGGGCTCAAGCAATCCTCCTGCCTCATACTCTCGAGTAGCTGGGACTACAGGCATGCACCATCATGCCTCGCTAATTTTTTCTATATATTTTTTAGTTGTCCAGCTAATTTTCTTTCTATTTTTAGTAGAGACGGGGTCTCGCTCTTGCTCAGGCTGGTCTAGAACTCCTGAGCTCAAACAATCCACCTGCCTCGGCCTCCCAGAGTGCTAGGATTATAGGCGTGAGCCAACGCGCCCGGCCTCCCAATTAGTTTTATTAGTAATTTAATTCATACTATAATCCATCTTTTACGAGAAACTTTTCTAGATAAGAAAATTCCTTCTAGGGATCACTAAGTATAATTTATTATTATCTGTAATTCATTACCTATACACTTTTAAAATTATATTTAGCCCATCTAAAAATACTTTTAAGACTCAAATGAAAATAAATATGAACTTTAAATTATTTGTCTGGTAGAAATTTTTTCAAACAAAAAAGGAAGAGGAGGAGAAACAGTCACACCATTACATATAGATAACGTAGTAACATGCCACCAATGACCCGTAAGGATGAAAAATGACCAGCAGCCATTTCCATCAACTCACCGAAATATGGGGGTGTGGCCAGGCTTTGGTTTGCTCCAGGTAAAGGGTGAAGGAACTGAAAGAAATTGGTCACCAGATAAATCTTTCTTTAAAGGATACTGAGATCCAAGGGCATCATCTATTGAAGTTTCCCGGGATGGTGATAAACTCCCTTGGTCATCTGAACAGAGCTCTAATTTTCCTGGTAGTATGGCAGCTTGATCTTCAGAAGTCTTCCTTGTTTTCAGAGGGATATCAGTCTCTGCACAGTACTGAAATGGAAAAAGCGCAGGGCCAAGGCCTGATCCACTATGGACAGAAGTATTGAGCCAGGTATCTTCTGTCACACTTCCCCTGGGAGAGTGACCAGGAGAAGGAACAGGTGAGTGATGGGGTGAAAGGGACCCAGCGTAACAAACTTCAGCACTGGAGTGCCGCCGCTTCCCACAGGGGGAAGTGGGCCTCGATGAGGGTCCTGAAGCTGGCCTGGGGCTCAACCAATTCTCATCAGTGATACTGGATCTAGGAGAATGGCAAGGAGATTGCCTAGGTGACAAGGAGTGTCCAAGTCCATACTGTTGATGCCAGGATTCTTCTCCAGGGCAGCCCCCTGGAGAGCCACCAGGAGAAGTCAGAGGGGATCCAAGAGTAAACCGGGCTGCAGCTTCATTCAACTCCGAGTCCACATCATCATAAATGTGTGAAAGAGATTCACAAGAAGATGCATCTGAGAACCAGCTCCTAGAAGAGATGCTGCTGGCAGGACTAGGACTAAGGGAAGACTCCCGGTAGGATGGCTCAAGAGGAAGATAGAGATGATCTCTAGAAGGCCTTTCCAAATATTCCCTTTCTGGATCATTTATGTGTGGGTCATCTTCATGTGCATCTATTTCTTGATGAAAGTTAGGAGAGATAGATGTAATTTGAATACTTGGGCACTCAAAGGGTTTGGGACCACTTAATGGGCTATACCTAGATTCAGGAATCTCACAAGTTCCTTCATAGTTTTTGTGACCTTGGAGCTGAAACGATGGTGACAAAACAGAAGAGTGAGACGGTAATCCATGATGTGGTAAGCAAAGTGGTGAATTTAAAGTAGATGGAGGTGGATCTACATTAAAGATGTAAATGGATGCACAATCATCTGGCTCAAGATCTATGGGGAGGAAGGCAAAAAAAAAAGTCAACAAAACAAATTAGAAAACTTTAGATGTATAAAATATCAAATGAAAAGTAAATAATAATAATAATCTTGAGAGAAAAAAGTGGAACATAAAATGTATCTCTTTAGCTCCAATAAAGAGTTGGTGTTTTTTTTAATGCATTTGATTATTTCTGTAGATATATGTAATTATTACATATTTACACATATATGTCATTTTTCTTTATTTCTACATTTTCTAAAATGATAATCAGAAAACATTATAATCTAAAAACAATAAATGCTTTTATAAAAGAAATAATCATATCCATAATTCTAAATAATACTTATAGAATTATAAAATGATATAATCGTATCAATTGGGCCGGGCCTCATTTGGGATTTGTAGGTTAAAATGAAGTAAAGAATGAAATAGAGCCTTCCAAAGGCTATTTTAGTTATGTGTATACATACTAGGTTTATTAACAAAAAGGATTATAAACTCAAACTCAGGAAACCTAGACTCTAGTCTACCTCTGCCATTAATTGTGACCTCAGGATATGGCTATAAAAGGAAGGAGTTTTTTTAGGGTAATACAACTGTTCTGTATATTGATTGTAGCAGTGGCCACGTGAATTTACAAGCGTTAAAATTCATAGATCTGTGAATTTTAGGTGCCAATTTTAAAAGGTGCCAATTTTACCGTATGTTAACTTTTTAAATTTTAAAAACCAAAAAAAGAAAAAAAAAAAAGGATGAGGGCATGTCAATAATATAGAAACAAACCCAAAAAGGCTCCCAATAGCTAAACCTTGAAAAAAACTGAGAAAGAATAAAATAGATAGTACTGAATTATGACCCATAGAAGCAAATATCCATGAGTCCATACTGTGATATAAACAATTGAGAAAATTAACGAATGAATGATGCAATTCCTCCTTAGAGGAATTCCAATTAATAAATATAGAAGCATGAGAAAAACACATTATTAGGCAAACACCATGATAATAATTGTCGCAGCACGATCACTCAGGATGCTAAAGTAAGTAAAAGTCTGAAAAGAAAAAGGACACTAGCATAGTTTCAAAGTCTCTCCCAAGATATTTATCAATTAAAAAGGGAGAATCAGAAACTTTCCAGTGGAGGAATTGGCAGATGCCACCTTAACTAATTGATCAAGGTTTACACTATTGGCAAGATGACATATCACTATTATGTACTCCCTGATACACACCAGGATAGCATACCATCATTTCTGTGGTTTTCTTACCAAATAAGCACAACCTCAATCTAATGAGAAAATATTAAACAAACCCAAACTGAGAGACACTCTCCAAAATAACTGACTAGCAATCATAAAAATATCAAGATCATGAAAGACATGGAAAGAATGTGAAATTGTCACAGAGGAGACACAACACCTAAATGCAGCATGGGTTCTTAGATTGGATGCTGGAACAGAAAAAGGACATTAGTAGGGGAAAAACTTGAAATATAAGGTTTATATTTAGTTAATAGTATTGTATAGTTTTGATCTATCATATTATGGTTAGTAAGTTGACAATATTATAGAAGCTAGGTGAAGAGTATACATGAGGCCGGGCGCGGTGGCTCACGCCTGTAATCCTAGCACTCTGGGAGGCCGAGGTGGGCGGATCGTTTGAGCTCAGGAGTTCGAGACCAGCCTGAGCAAGAGCGAGACCCCGTCTCTACTAAAAATAGAAAGAAATTATATGGACAGCTAAAAATATATATAGAAAAAATTAGCCGGGCATGGTGGTGCATGCCTGTAGTCTCAGCTACTCGGGAGGCTGAGACAGGAGGATCCCTTGAGCCCAGGAGTTTGAGGTTGCTGTGAGCTAAGCTGACGCCATGGCACTCACTCTAGCCTGGGCAACAGAGTGAGACGCTGTCTCAAAAAAAAAAAAAAAGTATACATGAGTTATCTGTACAATTTTGGTAACTCTTCTGTAAGTCCAAAATTATTTCGAAACAAAAGGTTTTTAAAAGACTATTAAAGAGGCTGGTAAATAATGCAACATGTTAACTACAATGGAACACTAACAAGAAATAGGTATGGAGGAGCAAGAAGGGATAGAGTGAGGAAAGGGGGGAAAAAATCAGGTGGATGAAAAAGGAGGAAAGGTTTGTAACCTGAACAGTCCATGTGGATAACCACAATGACAGAAGCACTGAGAGAAGAGGCAGAAAGGAGGAATTTGTTAAAGGCAGTGAGTTAGATAGTAGAACATGGCCCAGGTATAATTTGTGTGGTACAAAATAACACACAGAACGGTAAGATAATAAGTTTGTACTATTTTAAGTCACCACATCTGTGGCAACTTGTCACAGCCACAATATGGAAACCTGGAAACCTATTGAACATGCATATTTTTTGGGTCCTACCACAGACAAATTGAATCACAAACTCTGGGTGTGGGGCCCAAAAACTGATGTAACAAGCCCTCCAAAAACCTTGTTAATACACAGTAAAATTTAAGGAACAGTGTCATATAGAATGATCTCCAAAGTAGGATGTTAAGGAAAAAATTAAAAATGCAGGATAGGGCCAGGGGGCAGTGGCTCATGCCTGTAATCCCAGCACTTTGGGAGATCAAAGCTGGAGGATCACTTGAGGACAGGAGGAGTTCAAGACCAGCCTGGGCAACATAACAAGACCTCATCTCTACAAAAAATAAAAAAAGGAGCAGGCATGGTGGCCCACCTGTAATCCCAGCCACTTGGGAGGTTGAGACAGGAAGATCACTTGAGCCCAGGAGTTTGAGGTTGCAGTGAGTTATGATGATGTCATTGTACTCTAACCTGGGCAACAGAGCGAAACCATGTTCCCCAAAACTTAAATTAAATTAAAAAAATTAAAATCTGCTAGCACCTTAGTTCAAACAGGACAGTAACACCTAACTGTACTAGTAGCCACTGTATTCTTCACCAGAATGCACTTGCAGTTAAAAACGAAATCCAGGCCGGGTGCGGTGGCTCACGCCTGTAATCCTAGCACTCTGGGAGGCCGAGGCGGGTGGATCGCTCGAGGTCAGGAGTTCGAGACCAGCCTGAGCAAGAGGGAGACCCCCGTCTCTACTAAAAATAGAAAGAAATTATATGGACAACTAAAATATATATATACAAAAAATTAGCCGGGCATGGTGGCGCATGCCTGTAGTCCCAGCTACTCGAGAGGCTGAGGCAGTAGGATCGCTTAAGCCCAGGAGTTTGAGGTTGCTGTGAGTTAGACTGACGCCACGGCACTCACTCTAGCCCGGGCAACAGAGACTCTGTCTCAAAAAAAAAAAAAAAAAAAAAAAACGAAATCCAGTTTTACTTAAGAATGTACTTGATTAAATAAGAAAAATTGTTAATTTATTAAATCTCAATGCTTTGAGTGAAAAGAAAGGACACAAAGTCACCCATGGAAGACTTTATAGTTCATTCAAATGTAATTATTATACCAATATCATTTCAGTGGTTGACTAATGCTGAAATCCACACCCTTCCCCAAAATAAACTGTAGATGAAGCAAATATATTCTACATCAGAATGATGTCTGAAAGTATTTCAGAGACCTGAACACAAAATTTGTGAGAGTGCTCCTTCAACTTTTTCCCCAAGTGTCACCAAAGTCCAAGGTCTGGAAATATGAGCAGCTATTACAATCTATGATAAATAGTCATAGGTATAGATTTCCAACTCTAGAATTCTCAAATTCATGGTGCTTCAGAAATTTGACCATGTCAAGTCTTACTTAGTCTATGTTCCTTCAACCACCAGAGGGCCCCATGAAAGCATAATCCGGATAACACGAGTTGCCAATGAATAGTCTTTACTTATAGTGTGAAGCAGGGGTTGGTAAAATACATCCCATGCGCCAAATATGGCCTACCACCTGTGTTTCTACAGCCTACAAGCTAAGAATGAAAAGGTTGCAACATAATTTTGTTTAACTGTTCTATGACATAAAACAACGTGATTCAAATTCTGGTATCCATAAATAAAGTTTTATGAGAACACAGCCATGCTCATTTATGTATGTACTGTCTAAGGTTACTTTCACACAATAAGGGTAGAGCTGAGGAGCTGTGAAAGAGACCAAATGTAGTGCCTGCCCCTATTGCTTCCCACTGCTGTCTGGTGCACCAACAAATTGTATGGCAAAGTTCTAACTTCACCTCATTTCAAGTGCAACGCATATGGATGTATTGTGACCTTTTTTTTTTTTTAATTTAAGAGACAGAGTCACACGATGTTGCCTAGACTGGACTCAAACTCCTGGGTTCAAGCAATCGACCCTCCTCAGTCTCCCAAGTAGCTAAGACTACAGCTCATCTGGCAATTGTAACTTTAAAAGAAATTACCAGCGCACACCCATCACACCAAAACAGAAAAAGAAAAGTGGGCTTTGAATGTTGCTCTTTCAAAGCACAGCAGAGTATAGGTTATTTATTGATTTTTTAAATCAAATTAGATTATAAAGCATTGTGTTTATCATGTAATGACATTATAGCTATGCTAAAAGAATACATTATATATCAGCATTGCCACAGTAATGCATTCATCACAATACTCCTAACAGGAAAACAAAAGAAAAATTAGAAAACTTAAAATAATACCTTTATCACAGCAGGATTTCTTCACAAAAACAAAAAGTAAAAATGAGACTGCAATCAAAGAAAGCTTCTGAATGGCTGGCTTATTTGCTAGTAAAGCAAAGAAAGCCATTTCTTGACAGTGAGTTATTTAAATTGTGTTTGACTGCAGCAACCAAAGAAATGTGTTCAGAGAAAATAAATTTATTCAAGACTATTAGCCTTTCAGCAAGAACAGTTGGTAGAAAAAATAAGGCACTGGTAGCAATATCAATAGATAATTATAGGCCAGGCATGGTGGCTCATGCCTGTAATCCTAGCACTTTGGGAGGCCTAGCATTTTGGGATGCCAAGGCAGAAGGACTGCTTGAGGCCAGAAGTTTGAAACCAGTCTGAGCAAGAGCAAGACCTCGTCTCTACTAAAACAATAGAAAAGTTAGCTGGGCGTGGTGGCATGTGCCTGCACTCCCAGCTACTTGGGAGACTGAGGCAGGAGGATCGTTTGAGCCCAGGAGACTGAGGTTGCAGTGAGCTAGGATGATGCCACTGCACTCTAGCCCATGGAACAGAGTGAGGAAGAAAAAAAAGGCAATTATAAAACAGGGCAAATGATTTCCTCGAAAAGTGGGTGTCCTTGGCTCTTGTGTTGCCAGAGTTCAGTTGTTATTTAGTTACAGATTCAGCCCTGAGTTTAAAGTGACTAAAGAATTAGCCTCCATGAATAGTGAGAAAGAAACAAGTTCAGGAAAGAATATGTTCAAAGAAGTCAAGAAAATTCTAGTTCAGTATAACCTAAGAGGAATCTGTTAGGATATATCACAACTGGTGTTGGTAAAAAATATGTATGAGAATACTATGATAATAAGAATAGTATGAACAATTGTACACCAACAAATTAGACAATGTAGAAGAAATGGGCATACTCCTAGAAACAGAAATTACCAAAACTGATTCAGAAGAAATAGAAAATTTCAACAGATCTATAAAAAGTAGAGATTGAATCAATAGTCAAAAAAGTCCCATAATCAGATGGCTTCACTGGTGAATTCTACCAAACATTTAAAGAATTAACACCAATCCTTCTCAAACTATTCCAAAAATATATATAAGAGGAGGGAACACTTCCTAACATATTCTATAAGGCCAGTATTTTCCTGACACCAAAACAAGACAAAGATACCACAAGAAAACTACAGAACAACATGCCACAAAAATCCTTAACAAAATACATACTAGCAAACTGAATCCAAGAACACATTAAAAGGACCAGTGAGATTTATCTCAGGAATGCAAAGGTGCCTCAACAAATGAAAATCAACAGATATAATATACCACACTAATAGAACGAAGGGGGAAAAGACCACATGATCATCTCAATCAACAAAGAAAAAGCATTTGACAGGATTCAATATCTTTTCATGATTAAAAAAAAAAAAAGCAGCTGGATGCCATGGCTCATGCCTGTAATCTTAGCACTTTGGGAGGCCAAGGCGGGAGGATCACTTGAGGCCAGGACTTTGAGACTAGTCTGAGCAAGAGCAAGAACCTGTCTCTACAAAAAGACAGAAAAACTGGGGCTGGTGGTGTGTCCCTGTAGTCCCAGCTACTAGGGAGGCTGAGGCAAGAAGATTGCTTGAGCCCAGGAGTTTGAGGTTGCATTGAGCTATGATGCTGCCACCACTGCACTCTAGCCCGGGGGACACAATGAGACCCTATCTAGCAAAAACAAAAAAACAAAAAGAAAACCAAAACAAACAAAACCAAACAAAAAAACAACCTCAGCAAAGTTGGAATAGAAGGAAACTTCCTTAACATGACCAAGGGCATTTATGAAGACCCACAGCTAACATCATACTTAATGGTGAAAGACTAAAAGCTTTCCCCCTAAGATCAGGAACAAGATAAGGATGACTGCTTTCACCACTGCTATTCAACATTGCACTGGAAGTCCTAGCCAGAGCAATTAACCAAAAAAGAAAGAAAGGAAGGAAGGAAGGAAGGAAGGAAGGAAGGAAGGAAGAAAAGGCATCCAAATTGGAAGGGAAAAAGAAAAACTATCACTATTTGCAGATGACATGACTCTATATATAGTAAATCCCATAGAATCCACAAAAACTACTAGAGCTAATAAATAAATTCATTGAAGTGGCAGAGTAAAAGATCAATACAAAAAATTCAGTTGTGTTCCTAAACACCAGCAAAAAACAATCGGAAAAGGAAATTAAGAAAACTCTATTTACAACAGCCTCCTAAAGAACAAAATACCCAGGAATAAATTTAACCAAGGAAGTGAAAAACTCGTACACTAAAAACTACAAAACATTGCTGAAAGAAATTAAAGACAACCTAAATAAATGGTAAGACTTCCTGTTTTCATGGATTAAAAGACAATACTGTTAACACGACAATACTTCCCAAAGTGATCTACAGATTCAATGCAGTCCCTACAAAAATTTCAATGGCATTTCTGCAGAAATGGAAAGGCCAATCCTTAAATTTATATTAAACTGCAAGGGGACTGGAATAGCCCCTAAATAGTCAAAATAACATTGAAAAAGAAAACAAAGTAGGATTCACACTCCAAAACTCACTGTAAAGGAAACAGTAATCAAAACGGTGTAGTACTGGCATAGGAACAGGTATATTGACTAATGGAATAGAATTCAAAGTCCAGAAATAAATTCAAATATCTATGGCTAATTGATTTTTGACAAGGGTGCTAAGACTTTGAATGGAAAAAGAATAGTCTCTTTAACAACTGGGACAACTGGATAACCACATGCAAAAGGATGAAGCTGAACCCCTACCTTACCTTATATACAAAAATTAACTCAAAATGGATCAACAATCTAAATACAAGAGCTAAAGCTATAAGACTCTTAGAAGTAAACATAGGAGTATACCTTCATGACCTCAGATGTGGCAATGGATTCTTAGATTTAACACTTAACAAAAGAAAAACTAGATCAATTCAACTTGGTAAAAATTAAAAACTTCTGTGTATCAAAGGATACTATCAAGAAAATGAAAAGACAACCTACAGAATGGGAAGAATATTTGCAAATCATATATCTAATAAGGGTTTAGAATCTAGAATATATAAAGAACTCTTATAACTCAACAACAAAAAGACAACGCCATTAAAAAATTGGCAAAACACATAGACATTTCTCCAAAGATATACAAATGACCAAAAAACACATGAAAAGATGTTAAACATCATTCAGTGGTCATTAAGGAAATGCAAGTCAAAACCACAGAGATACCATTTCACACTCACTAGGATGTGAAATTAAAAAAAGAAAAAGCCACAAACAATTTTTTAGAAACAAAAACAAAACTCCAAAACTAACAAATGTTGGTAAGGATGTAAAGGAATAGGAACTCTCATACATTACTGGTGGCAATGTAAAGAGGCGCAGTTGCCGTGGGAAACTGTTTGACAGTGCCTCAAGAAATTAAACATATAATTACCATATGACTGAGCAATCTCATTTATAGGTACAGTCATGAAAGGCATAATGCCTTTTTGGTCAATGATGGACCACAATATGATGATGGTCCCATAAGATAATAATAAAGTTGAAAAATCAAAACACAAAGGACAGGCCGGGCACGGTGGCTCACGCCTGTAATCCTAGCACTCTGGGAGGCCGAGGCAGGTGGATCGCTCAAGGTTAGGAGTTCGAGACCAGCCTGAGCAAGAGTGAGACCCCCCCCCCCCCGTCTCTACTAAAAATAGAAAGAAATTATCTGGCCAACTAAAATATATATAGAAAAAATTAGCCGGGCATGGTGGCGCATGCCTGTAGTCCCAGCTACCCGGGAGGCTGAGGCAGGAGGATCGCTTAAGCCCAGGAGTTTGAGGTTGCTGTGAGCTAGACTGATGCCACGGCACTCACTCTAGCCCGGGCAATAGAGTGAGACTCTGTCTCAAAAAAAAAAAAAAAAAAAAAATCCCACACAAAAAAACCCCACAAAGTACAAAGAGAAGAAGCTAAAAGATTGGGAAGAGGGGAACAGATTATACCTGAATAATCAAGAGTTAGAATGGCATCAGACTTTTCAACCACATTGGAAATTAGAATAAAGTGGAGAGCAATACCTTCAAAATATTGAGAGAAAATGATATCTAATCTAGCATTCTACAACCAGCCATAAATAAGTGTGAGGGGAGAAGACATTTTTAAATATGTAAGGTCACAAAAATTTACCTCCTGTTACCGCCAATAAGCTACAGAAGGAAATACTCCACCAAAATGAGTTGCAAAGTAACCAAGCAAGAGGAGACGTATATCTAAGAAACAGATGACCCAACATAGTAGAAAGGCAAAAGGATTCCTTAAAATGACAGAGAAATCTCAGAATGACAGCCTAGGTATCAACCAGTTCAGATTACAGTAGTTTAGAAGGCTCAGAGAGAGAAGTGTCCAAGACTAACTAATGTGTCTGAAAATGCTAACCTGAGATTCAGGCACCTGGAAGAAACTTTAGGAACGAACTAGCATAAATATATAGAACAATGACAGCAAAGACCATTAATTCTTGAAACAATAACAACTTGTACATGGAATGAAAATAGTATATACTACATGGCTTACTACAAATAGCACAATGTGCCCAGGCACCATGGCTCGCGGCTACCACCCTAGCACTTTGGGAGGCCGAGGTGCGAGGATCGCTGGAGGTCAGGAGTTTGAGACTAGCCTGAGAAAGGGTTAGAGCACGTCTTTACAAAAAAACAGAAAAATTAGCTGGGTGTGGTGGTGTACACTTGTAGTCCCAGCTACTCGGGAGGCTGAGGCAGGAGGGTCACTCAAGCCCAGGAGCTGGAGGTTGCTGTGAGCTATGACAACACCTCTAGCCTGGGCAACAGAGCAAGACCCTGTCTCAAATAATAATAATAATAAAAACAACTATAACCACAATTATAATATAACCACATTGGGGAATAAAAACCATGGCTGTGTATAGTTGGGAGTTAAAGTGTGCTAAAAATCTTCTTTTCCATAATGGGAAGTCAACAGGTAACAGCTAAATTTGAAAAATCAAGAAATAGCAGGACAATATGTTATCTAGAGATCTGAAGGCAAATACCAAAAGAAACTGCTAAAAGAATTTGAATGCAGCCACCTTTAGGCAGAAAGGAAAGTAAGATGAGGTAGGGGCAGAGTCAAAGGACTACTTTTTCAGAATAAGCTCTATTGAACTATTTGATCCTTTAAACAAAGTGTACACATAAATTTGATAATATTTGTAACTAAAAAAAGCTATAGTACTTCGTAAGAAAAATAAGAGTTAAGCTATCAATTGGCTAAACCCAAAACTTCAGAAACTTGGAAAGGAAAATGAGAACATTACCAAAAAAAAGATGAGTAATTTAAAAAAAGGAAAACTTGTTGAAAATGAGATTAGATTACCATAGCTAGAATGTGAAAAAAGAATGCAACAAAGAAGCAAAAGATGGATGACAGAGAACCTTGAGAGATTTAAAAAAAAGAAAAAGAAAAGAAAACAAGCAGCAAAAGAAAGTGAACAAAGTGAACTAATTTATACCCCCAAATTCATTACGCAAGGGAAATTCACTTCGCTCGAGAACATAATGAAAAGCACTGTGGTAGAAAGAATGCGGAATGTCAAGACAGGTATTCAATTCTACTGTAATCCCCTAAACTAAAGCAGAAAGAAAATACTTCCAGAGACAAGTTTTTAAAAAAGCAAAGGATTCCAATGACTTGAGGTTCTATCACTGCTGGAAAAAAGTACTAATGAACAGTTGTTCAAAGGAATTCTCAAAACAAATAGAAAAAATATGTCAGGAGACTCATTCAGCAACCATTTTACTTAGCACAACTATGCTTAATAGAAGGGGCAAAATCAACAGCATAGAAACGGTGCTGCAATCACAGCTTAACATCCATATGTAGGAAAAAATAAATAAAGTCAATTTACAGTCATCTAATGGAACACAGAATAAGTACTAGTACGATTTTATGAAAGGATAAAAAGACAAAATAATTTAATTTTCTCTTAATATAGCCATAATAGTGGCCTACATGGAGAAAACAATTAGGAGAAAATCACATCTACCCAAATTATAGTAATAAGCCTTTGAGTTCATCCTATGTGACACTCTCACCAACAGGGAAGGAAATGTGGCAGCAATTAGGTAGTAAATTGTAGTTTTGAAAACAGTGACCCACAGATAATAACAACATTTAGAATTTGTCCTTTTCAAGTTCTTTATGAATAAATAAAAATTTCAAATATATATCCATATTTCCAAACCTAATACTATTTGTATTAATTATAAATAACAGCTGCTATTATGGAGGATGAAACTCAAAATGACCACAAGAAGCTTGAGGGTGGGACCCTTATAAGTAGAAAGTAAACAACAAAGTAGTCTGGTTATGATTCCAACACAAATACCGAAAACAGTTAAAACCATGGTAGACCAAAAAACTGGACTGTGTATCATATGTAGGAGTATGGGACACCACAAGCCCAAGCAGGAGATCAGGGGAGAAAAATACAATGAAAAACACTGACTCTGGAGTCAAAGGCACCACATACTAACTACCTGATCTTCATCAAGTTAATTAATCTGGGTTTCAATTACCTTATCTGTAAATTGAGGTTAATATCTACACTGAAAGGTTGTTGTGAGGATTCTAGATATTCTGTGTCAAAACCTATCATCATATCTGGAACACCAACACCCACACACACACACACACAAAAATGTAGTCCTCTAATACACCACATCACTAAGTTCCTTACTACAATGATATGCATACTAATCCTCATACTTCCAATGAGTGTACAAGAATAATGGTTTCTAGGAAGCAATTTGTCATGTAATATAACCCCTCCACCTCTTCCACATGTCTTCCAAACCCAGCATCCTCTCTGGGAGCTCATTTCTTCTCTCTCTCTTTTTTTTTTTAAAGAGAGGATCTCGCTATTTCATCCAGGCTGGAGTACAGTGGCGTGATCATAGCTCACTATAACCTCAAACTGCTGGGCTTGAGCAATGCTTCTGGCTCAGCCTCCCAAGTGGCTGAGAGTACAGGCATGCACCACCATGCCCAGCTAATTTTTTTCTTTTTTGTAAAGACTGGGTCTTGCTATGTTGCCCAGGCTAGTCTCAAACTCCTGGCCCCAGGCAATCCTCCTGCTTTTGCCTCCCAAAGTGCTGAGATTATAGGCATGAGTCACCAAGCCCAGCCCATTTCTTCTCTTAATCCCTTACTACTTTACTTTTCCCTAGGCCTCAGACTACTAACAAGGATGACACCTCCCACCCAACTCTTCCTCGTTCTAAAGCTCTTAAAAGGAGACTCCCTCCACCCCTCAGATTGAAGGCTGGTTGCCTCCAGTGCATACTGCTTTCCTGGCAGTCACTGGTAGCATACAGCTGATTCTAAGATTTATAAGGAAAAGCAAAAGATTTAAAATAGCCAAAACAATATGAAAAAGAAAAAAGTTGGAGAAATCACGCTATCCGATTTCAACCGTTACTATACTATAAAGGTAAGGTATAGAAATCATGACAGTGTGGCATCAGTAAAGTATAGACACATAGCTCAATGGAACAGAACAAACAGTGCAAAAATAAACACACACATATACGGTCAACTAATTTTTTACAAAGGTACAAAAGCAATACAGCAGAGAAAGGACAGCCTTTCAACAAAGGGGTTGGAAGAACTGGATGTAAAAACAATGAACTTGGGTTCATATCTCACACCATACACAAAAATTAACTCAAAATAGATCATAGATTTAAATGTAAAACCTGAAACTAGAAAACCTCCAAAAGAAAACCTCGGAGAAAATCTTTGTGAACTTGGAATAGGCAAAGATTTCTTAGATATAACACCAAAAGTATATCCCGTAAAAGAACAAGTTGATAAGTCAAACTTCATCAAAATTTACAACTTCTACAAAAGACACTGTCAAGAGAATGAACAGACAAGCCACAGATTGACAGTCTTTGCAAAGCATATATCTGATAAAGAACTTGTGTCAAAAAATAACAATAAAGAACTTTTTATTTTAAAAGTGTTATTTTAAACAACAACAAAAAAATAAATAGAAACAAAAAAGAGAACTCTCAAAACTCAACAATAACAGGCCGGGCGTGGTGGCTCACGCCTGTAATCCTAGCACTCTGGGAGGCCAGGGTGGGTGGATTGCTCAAGGTCAGGAGTTCGAGACCAGCCTGAGCAAGAGCGAGACCCCCCCCCCCCCCCCCCGTCTCTACTAAAAATAGAAAGAAATTATCTGGCCAACTAAAATATATACAGAAAAAAATTAGCCGGGCATGGTGGTGCATGCCTGTAGTCCCAGCTACTCGGGAGGCTGAGGCAGTAGGATCCCTTAAGCCCAGGAGTTTGAGGTTGCTGTGAGCTAGGCTGACGCCACAGCACTCACTCTAGCCCGGGCAACAAAGCGAGACTCTGTCTCACAAAAAACAAACAAACAAAAAAACTCAACAATAACAACTCCATTTTAAAAGGGGCAAAGACTTAAACAGACACTGAACCAAAAATGATATACAGATAGCAAAAATCACACAAAAAGATGTTCATCAATATTAGTCTCTGGAGAAACAGAAATTAAAACTACGAGATATCACTACATACCTATCAGAATGACTAAAAAAAGAAAAGAATGATAATACCAAATGCTGTCCAAGATGCAGAGACACTGGGTAACTCATACATCTGCTGGTGGGAATGTAAAAGTTTGGTAGTTTCTCGTAAAACTAAACTCACAGATTAGAGAACAGGAGGCAACCGTACTGTTGGGCATTTATACCAGAAAAATTAAAACATATTCACATAAAAATCTGTACAAAAATATTCACAGCAACTTTTTTCGTAATAGTCAATAACTGGAAATAACACAAATGTCCTTCAGTGGGTAAAAGGTTAAACAAACTGTTTACATCCATACCATAGAATACTACTCAGTAACAAAAAGGAACAAACTATTAACATACTTAACAATTTTGAAGGACTGCCAGGGAATGAGTGAAAAAAGCCAACTTCAAAAGGATGCATATTGTACGACTCAATTAATATAAATAACATTTTCTTGAAATAAAATTATGGAGATGGAGAACAGATTAGTGTCCACTAGGAATCTGAGATTGGGGTGAGGAGAGAGGGAAGTGGGAGTGGCTAAAGAGATTAGTGAGATGGAATGGAACCTTGCGGTAATGGAACAGTTCTGTATCTTGGTTGTGGTGGTGGTTACACAAATCTACATGTGATAAAACTGCATAAAATTACACATACACACAAATGAGTAAATGTAAAATTGCTGAGGTCTGAGTAAATTCAGTGGATTGTACCAATGTCACTTTCCTGGTCTTGGTATTGTACTGTAGTTTTATAAAATGTTATCATTGGGGAAAAATGAGTAAAGGGTACACAAAACCTCCCTCTACAATTTGTTTGCAACTTCCTATGGATTTATTATAATTATAATTAAGACTTGAATAGACACTTCACAAAAAAAAGATATGCAGATGGCAAATAAACACATAAAAAGATGCTCAAGAACATTAGTTATGAGAGAAATATGACCTAAAATCACAAGGACATACTACCACACACCTGTTAGAATAGCTAAAAATAAAAAGACTGACCAAACCAAATGTTAGCAAGGATATGGAAATACATTTTCCCCTGCCAGTGGGGATGTAAAATTACATAACCACTTTGGAAAAATTTGGCAGTTTCTTAAAAAGCTAAAGGTACATAGGCCAGGCGCCGTGGCTCACACCTGTAATCCTAGCACTCTGGGAGGCTGAGGATCACTGGAACTCAGGAGTTTGAGGTTGCAGTGAGTTATGATCATTCTAGCTGAGCAACAGAGTGAGACACTGTCTCAAAAATTAATTAATTAATTAAAAAATAAAAAGTTAAACATACAACTACCAAATGATCCAACCATTGTATTCCTAGGTATTTACTCAAGGGAAAGGGAAAAATATGTCCATGCAAAGATTTAAACATTAATGTTCATAGTAGCTTTATTTGTAATAGCCAAAACCTCCAAAAGTCCATCAATAGGTGAATGGATAAAACAAACTGTAATATATACACATAATGGAAACTACTCCCCAACAAAAATGACCTATTGATACACCCAATAACATGGATAAATCTCAAAATAACAATGACAAGTCAAAGAAGCAAGACCAAAAAAGAGTACATGTTTTGCAATTCCACATATATAAATTTTCTAGTCACTTCAATGGTTGTCTGGGAAGGGGGAAAAGAAGAGTAAGACGGAGTAAATACAAAGGGATATGAGGAAACTTTTGGGGGTGATGGATATTTCACTATCTTAAACACGTGAAAGCTTCATGTGTCTATACCCGTGTCAAAACTTACCAAATTGTACACTTTAAATATATGCAGCTTGTTATATGTCGATTATATCTCAATAAAGCTATTTTTTAAATAAATAGATAAAACTCTTTTCTTCCTTGGCTTTCACTACACCATTTCCTCTTGATTGTCTAACTTAAATCTCTGACAACACCTCTGGCGTCTCCTCTTCTTGCCATCCTTCCAATACTGTTGTTTCCAGGGTTCTTTTCTCAGCCTCCGTTTTTCATTCTAATCTATACTTTCCTGCAGTGACTTCATCCATGCCCATAACTTCAACTATCATCTATATTTATAGCCAATGACTTCCAAATCTCTTTTGTACAAACTTCTCTTTTGAGCCCTAAACTCACACTCCCAACTGCCTAACAAATCCAGAAACACCTCAAACATATAACAAAACTGAACTCCTTATCTCTTTACCATATGCTCTCACAGCACTTAATATTTTCACTGTCATAACACTTGTTTCACAAAAAATTATTAGACTATAAGGTCCATAAGGGCAAGGACCATGTCTTTCTTGTTCTTTATTTCCACAGGCTTTTCATAATGCCTGCCACATTTAATGAAACTGAATCATCTATCCCCCTCCCCACCTCCAAATCTGATTCTCCTCCTACCACAATTGACCCAAATTAGAAAACAAACCATCCTAGCCTCCTTCCTCTACTTACTCAATTGATACCAGGTCCTATTGATTTCTTTCCTCTAAATCCATCTCAGCTCTATTCTTACCTTATCATCTCCACTGCTCTGCCCTTATTTCTCAAATACAACACATGTCCCCACCTCCATTCATGCCTTCCTCAATCTATTACCTACAGCTGCAGTCCCCAAGTCCATGGCCTATTAAAAACCATGTCCCACACCAGGAGGTTCATCTGTATTTACAGCCATCCCCCCAGCTTTTGCATCACTGCATAAGCTCTGCCTCCTGTCAGATCAGCAGGGGCATTAGATTCTCAAAGGAGCACTAACCCTACTATAAACTGTGTGTGCAAGGGATCTAGGTTACACACTCCTTATGAGACTCTAACGCCTAATGATCTGAAGTGGAGCTGAGGCAGTGACGCTAGGGCTGAGGAGCGACTGCAAATACAGATTATCATTAGCAGAGAGGTTTGCACAATAAATGTAATGTGCTTGAATCAAATTCGAAACCACCCACTCCCCGGCCCCATCCCCACCCCTGTCTGTGGAAAAATTGTCTTCCATGAAACTGTTCCCTGATGCCAAAAAGGTTGGAGACCACTGATCTACAATCGTAGCAGAGTGATCTGAGCCACAAATCTGTCATTTCTGCAAAACTTGAAATCCTTCAATGGCTCCCTGTTACCTTCAAACTAAAATCCAAACTCCTCAAAATAGTATAATAGGCTCTACCTCTCCAGCCACATCTGGATACTACAAAACCCTGATCTTCTACCTTTCCAAATTAAAGGACCATGGCTCTTTAACCTGTGTCTTTGGGTGTGGTAATCAATTGGCCTGAAATCTGTCTTCCTTTATCCACCTAGTGAACTCATTCTATTGCCTTCAGCGCAAATGCACCTTTTTCTCTGACCTTTCTACTCAGAGTTAAGCTCTGTGTCATTATGCTCTCAGAGGACCTTCTCTGTACCTGCATTATATTAATATTACTGTATTTATTTACATGTCTACTCCAATAGACTAAATCATATTCGTTTTCCCAGTATGTGTCACATAATAATAATGACACTTAATAAAAATTGCATTAAAAGATTAAATGATTTAGTATTAATATATTCACCCACCTAATGGAAGGGGACTTTCTTGAGATCCCTTCCAGTTTAATTACTCTAAGATCTTATACAATGTTTCCCTCTGGTTACTACTTTCTCTTCCCAGTGCATATTCTTCTATTTCACCCCTTAACAAAAAGCTAGCTCCTTTCAGACTAACCTTAAAAACAAAGAGTGAAAGAAAGCCTTTAAAAGCATTGTACAATTTATCATCTCTATTTTGATATATCAGGGTTGGCTTAACTAGATAACTCGGTCTTTATGCTTCTGTATGTCTGCAAAACCATCTGATTCCACTTGAACCACATAAGGAAGATGAATTTGGTGCCCGAAGTCTCTCATCCACCAGACACTGAGCCCCCACTGTTCACAGAAATCCAGGATCAATAGCCATACTTCTTTTTCTCTGCACTTCTGTTAGTTCTCCTGCCCACTCCCAAGAACTTTGACAAAGCAAGAAAAAAAGCAAGTGTTCTAAAAAGTAACTGCATAGTAAAAGTCATATTTATATTTTAAAGTTCCTCAACTGGAACCCCCTCCCAGCATACATTTTCCCGTCTTCTTTCCTAACAGATTTTCTTCCTTGTAGCCACTCCTCTCCCATGCAGCCATGTGCTTCAGGGAAGCCAACTAATCATCAGGCCAAGGGATAGGCTGGGTTGGCTAAGAATAATTCCATCCGTCTTTACCAGTAACTAATTTAGGAAAGGGAATGTAACCCAATTTTGGTCAATGAAATGCAAGGTTAAGTTTGCTAAAGGCTATTGGAAAAGTCCTTCCCCACTCTTAAAAAGAAAGGGGCCATGTGAAGCCAGATTGGTCTCTTTCCCTCCCCCTTCCAAATATCAACCCCAACTATTTTGCATATCTTTAAACTAGAAAATTAAAAGTATTTTACTATTTCTTTCAAATCGTGATCAGATGATAAAAAAACTGACAAATGTTCTAAAACCATGATCAGTCAAGATTTATTAGGTAAATGCCTATTTCTAGATGGTCAAATCTACCTGCATTTCTGTTTCACCATGTATAAAACAAAAATCACACCTACCTCTCTGGTTTATCATGAGACTTAGAGATAATGTACATAAAAATACCTGCACATAATAGGTATTCAGTAACTCTAGTTAAATATTTATCTAACAGATCACAAACAAAAAAAAAAGTTACAAAAGGATCAAAATTATAGGCTATGCAAAAAGAACTCTAGGATTTTCAAGCAGAAATTAAGTAACTTACCACAAAGCAAAGGACTAGGAGTCAGAGTCCCGGGTCTCTTGTTTGATATTAACTGGTTAAATGATCTTGGGCAAGTCAATTTGAGCCTCAATTTTATAGAAGCCTTTCCACTTCTGTAAAATGAAAGGCCTCCCAGGCTCATGCCTAAGGCTAGAGGACTGCTTGAGATCAGGAGTTTGGTAACAGCCTGAGCAACGTTTCAAGACCTCATCTCTACAAAAAATTCTAAAAATTAGCCAGGTATGGTGGTTCGCATCTGTAGTTCCAGCTACTTGGGAAGCTGAGGCAGTAGGATTACTTGAGCCCAGGAGTTTGAGGTTGCAGTGAATTATGATGATGCTACTGCACTCTAGCCCAGGCAACAAAATGAGACCCTGTCTCAAAAAAAAAAAAAAAAGAAAAGAAAAGGAAAGGAAAAAGAAAAAAAGAGGAACGATTTAGCCTGAAACTATCCTGTGCTTTGTAGCAATGTCACACAATTAGCAATAGAAATGAATCTAGAACTCAGATCTAGCTCAGTACTACATCGAAATATCTCTAAAGTATCTAACAAAACAGAAAGGCTGTAAAACATGTGCATGGCAAAGGCAGTTCAGACAAATGGAAGGAAAGGTGTCACACTAGGACTGAAAAGAGATAAATAAAATTAAAGGTGATAAGCTTGGCATTAATGTACAGAGTGAGGGATATAAAATAAGTGGAGCACAATGAAGAAGCCCTATGAAGAGGCAGGTTACAGATGAAAAGGAGCAAGAATTGAAGATAAACTTAACTATGACTTTCAAAACTGAACTGGGGGAAAAATATGAAGAGAAAACTACACACATCCAAACAGAAGGTAACCAAGACTTTGACTTCGGCAGAGAGAAGGGGGGAGAAATAAGTCATTTTCAGGAAGTGGCAAAGTTTACCAACCAACTAACCCAACAAAAGAAAGGGTAGCAATCAGCTAATTCAAAAGAAAATATTTTTTAATGTATTAAAGAACTACAGACACGGGAAAAATGGCTTGAATAACAGGAATATCTCAATGCCCTAACAGTTTTGATCAGAACTATGAAACCATTTCCTAGAGCTCTGTTTTTCAAACTGAAGGTAGTGAGTGATATGTTAATATTAGTGAGTTGTAACAAATAATTTTTCCATGTAACGAAAAAGAAAATGTCAGAGTAATGCCATGAAGTAAAGCTAAACACTATTTTATATGAAATGTCTATCTCAGTTTTGTGTATATGAACATGTATGTGCTGGGTTAAAACAAAATGTATTTCTTACTCTAGATCATGGTCATAATGGTTTCAAAACTTTGATTGTGGAAGTTTTCAAACACACCTAGAGAGTCCCAATATATTTATTTATTTATTTAATTTTTTTTTTTTTTTTTGAGACAGAGTCTCGCTCTGTTGCCCGGGCTAGAGTGAGTGCCGTGGCGTCAGTCTAGCTCACAGCAACCTCAAACTCCTGGGCTTAAGCGATCCTACTGCCTCAGCCTCCCGAGTAGCTGGGACTACAGGCATGTGCCACCATGCCTGGCTAATTTTTTGTATATATATATTTTAGTTGTCCATATAATTTCTTTCTATTTTTAGTAGAGACGGGGTCTCACTCTTGCTCAGGCTGGTCTTGAACTCCCGACCTCGAGCGATCCACTCGCCTCGGCCTTCCAGAGTGCTAGGATTACAGGAGTGAGCCACCGCGCCCGGCCCCAATATATTCAATACCTAAGATCTAGCTTTAACAATCTCTGATTGTCATTTATTTTCTTGAATGTTATTTTAATTGAACAACCTTTCTTGAAAGGAAGTGAAAACTATAAAGAAGTGTTGATAGCAGAGGAAATATCAAGTTTCCTTAAACCTCTTACCGTGCAATAAAAAATTCACAAGTAATATGTAGATAAAATTTTCTATATTTTCCCCAAAGACTTTTTTTACATAAACGACAAGGTTAAAACTTGTATTCCCTTAGTATTCAATAGGATCGCACAAATGGCAAGACATGTGATATAAATTTCAGAACTTGTTTGTTCTTAAGTGTTCACAAAGCAAGAGAATTTATGTCTATTATATGTGTGAATTAAGCTCTACCAATTATATAGTATGACTAATAATCTTAAAATTAAGAACAAGTTCTCTAGCTTCATTTCATCATGAATAAATTTAAAAGTTCAAGCCGACCAACAACTCAATAAATATCAGACTGATAGATACAAGCAACATGATCAAACCTTAAAATTTTTTAAATTATCTCAAGTTCTTAAATTACTAAACATTAAGTGAATTCTTCCAACCTCATATAGTTAACTAAAAAATATTTTAAAAATAGAAAAATACCTATTCAAAAGCAGATAGTGAGATCAGTTTACTTTTTATTTACATATACCATTAACTCACCTCACCATCCCACTGCTAATACTACACAAAGGGACAAATGGTTTTATAAATCAGACATACCACAACTAATTTTTATTTTCTGTTAATTTGTTAAGCCAGTTTTTTTTAAGTTACATGCAACAACAAATCCTACTAACTTCACAATGCTATTTTAAAACGTGAACATTTTTCCTATCCTAATCTAGCACCTTAAAGAGCTTGAAGAGTTTTTGGATGTCATTTTTAAAACTTTTTATTATGGAAATTTTAAAACATATACAAAGGACAGAGACTATTATAATGAACCTCCACCCTATACCCATCATCTAGCTTTAACAATTCCTGAATGTCATCTAGCTTTAACAATTCCTGAATGCTATTTTTAACAAACTTTACTGAAAGATTTTTAAAAAGCAATATTGGAAAATATTTACATGTAAGTATAACACACATAGGACATTAAAGTGTTCTAGTCAATGATTACCTTCATGGGGAAAAAAATGCTTTTAGAAATATTTTACATGTGATACAAATCAACATCACTGAAAAAAGTTATGAGAAAATAATTAATCGAAAGCGATCCAATTTCAGAGTTCACATAATCCTACCTATTTTCTAATTAAATTAAGCAGTAAAGGTGATGAAAACTTAATACAAAATTAAAAATATAAAATTTTAAGACATTAAAAAACATTTTAAAATGTTAAAACTCTCACCTGCTGCTGTAACATAAGACATATTGAAACTGTACATTTTGTAGGAAAATGAAGCCTTCAAGTTACTTCTCCAGTATACCTGGGATTTTCGAGCTTTCATAGACTTGTAGTTCCTTTTCACACACAAATACTATATATGTTAACTAGAACTGTCCCAACGATTAAATTTCAGCTGTTGGTAAGCTATCAATTCATAGGCTGTATTACTTAAATCTTACAGCTCCAATTGTTCATCTCTCCTAAAGTAGCCAAATTCAGGCACAAACAGGTGAGAATCATACAATATAATTATATAAACATTACCAGAAAGGCTGAAATATATGCAGACCCATGTTGTGTTTGAGTTTAAACGATGGCTGTTAAAAAAAGCTTGCTCCTGCCTGTGACTCTCCTAAGCCTCCTTGAACAAACTCACTCCTCTTAAATTCCACTGTTACTTGAACCTCATATGGCATGCCTGGGCAAATTTGATGACTTGGATTTTGTTTTAGAAGCCAGGCTTACTGCCAAGTCGGCTGTGTCTACTCCCCTGACCCACCAGGACAACTTTAGACAACACCTCCCTTATTTATGTTACTGCTGTGAGCAGTCAAACTACCGCTTACTATCAAATGAGGTTCAACCGACTCAGGTTTCCTATCTCCTAAGAGTAATGTGATTGCCTTCACTATATTATGGCTTCTTCAACTCCACCCCTTATTTCATACAAAACATTACCACACTGAATGATCTACTACTCAACTATCAATAATGAGAAGGAAATCAGTGATATAACTCATTTCCTTCTCTTAAATGGTCTCTATTTTATATATCACTATTTATGACTTTCTCTGAAGAAAAACGAATACCATATTTTCTCACCAAAACGTCCTTATGATTATACTTCATTGAAAAAATAAATACAGAGAACAAACCTCAAAAGCAGCCCTTGGAATATGCCTTCAATAAAAATACATACTATTTTAGGCAAAGTTTACTGGTTGCCACAGAAAGGCAAGTCATAATAATAAGTTTATTCTACCACTTACTCTAAATTAATACCTTAAATGCCCTTAAATGCTTAAGATACAGGCCTTACTTGTCCCCCACTATTTCTCAGCCATGTACATAATACCCAAGTTTTAAATTTTGTATCATCTAATAAAACCACTACAGTATTAACTCTACTAATAGTTCAGAACATATACCAAAATATCCTTCTGAATTGGCAAATGGGAAAATCTAAGAAAGTTCAGGAGTAGCAACACTCTTACAATGCTGAATGTTTTAAACAAACAATATGACATTGAAATTTCTTTCCTGGATTTTTCCCCAAATTCACTAAAACACATTTATTCACTAATCTCTACCATAAAATTCTGCCAATACCCCCAGGAGCACCCTTCAATTCTATCAGAAAAGGTGTCAAAGAAACAATATAAAATTATTCTTCAGAGCGAAATGTTTAACATTGACTGAATCAACTAATACATATTCTCACTGCACTCAAGTATACAGAAGAAGT
This sequence comes from Eulemur rufifrons, assembly GCF_041146395.1. Taxonomy (NCBI): domain Eukaryota; kingdom Metazoa; phylum Chordata; class Mammalia; order Primates; family Lemuridae; genus Eulemur; species Eulemur rufifrons. Next base: position 11,688,282 of record NC_091005.1, on the reverse strand, counting down.
TGATCTACGGTATGAAAATATGGCTCAGCAGCAATCAAATCCTCCTCTACAGTACCTAATGGGCTGTACAAATACACCATTACATTTCCACAGGAAACCATACAAGCAACTTCCCTTTTTTCATGCTGATTTAAATATCCAGTTATACTTAGTATGGTCAGCAAATCAACCATCTTTCACATTGTACTGAATCAGTAACCACTTAATTCAATAAAGTGGAAAAATATAATTAAAAGTGAATGACCTTCAGTACTTGGCAAAATAGGAGAAAGAGGTAAGTAACATCAGAAAGAATACAGAATCAAAGGGATAAAACAAAATAAAAAGACCAAGTATTCCAACTCAAGTAAGGAAGGTTTAAATTTCTGGATCTCTCATCTGCCCATACTCTCTCTAAATGTTTTAGTTTAGTATATGGAGAGGGGTCTAGGAAAGAGGAGGAAGTACAAAATAGCCTATCAATGTGGTGTGTGTTTGTGTGTGTGTGTGAGTGTGTGTGTGTAGAAATTTTAACTACCACCATTTAAAGTGCACTAGGACTGTGCTAAGAGTTTTAAAAACATTATTTCATTTACACAAGATAAAACAAAAACCTTCAGTAAAAATGATCAATAAAAACTGAAAAATGAGGCCGGGCGCGGTGGCTCACGCCTGTAATCCTAGCACTCTGGGAGGCCGAGGTGGGCGGATTGTTTGAGCTCAGGAGTTCGAGACCAGCCTGAGCAAGAGCGAGACCCCACCTCTACTAAAAATAGAAAGAAATTATATGGACAGCTAAAAATATATATAGAAAAAAATTAGCCGGGCATGGTGGCACATGCCTGTAGTCCCAGCTACTCGGGAGGCTGAGACAGGAGGATCGCTTGAGCTCAGGAGTTTGAGGTTGCTGTGAGCTAGGCTGACGCCACGGCACTCACTCTAGCCTGGGCAACAGAGTGAGACTCTGTCTCAAAAAAAAAAAAAACTGAAAAATGAGAAAATAAAATTATCCAGAGACAGTAAATTGTAACACATGGATCAGATCTCTAAGCACTAAACAAAGTAAAAACACTGTAAGACAATTATCTAGGAAAAGTTTCTCAATTTTACATATGAAAATATGTACTAAAATAATATCTGACAAAATTACACATATCATAAAGCAAATTTCTTACAAAAAATACATATTGTATCTAAGATATTTCTTCCCTTTTGAAAAACACCAGTAGATAAGCTACTACACACAGTATAGCACATTCCTCCCAGTGACTCTCATTCATGACTAGAAAGTCAATATTTAGTAATGAACCCTGAGAATGAAACTTTGAATTTGCAAAGTAAAGACTATAACATGAAACTAAATTGGAGATATGCAATCACTACGCTAAAATAGAGTACCAGAAGCTGCCCTTTACAATGGCAAATAATGTTAATGGAATACATTTAACAGGTCCTACTTAAATTCCCTATTTCCTACGAGGCATATCATCTGATTGAAGCTAAGTACTAAGCAAAAGAAAGTTCAACAAAATAGTTTGGTACATTTTTAACTTGAAAAATAAGAAATAACGTTACATTAAAAAAAAAGCTGAAGACTCTAGTGTCTTCAATTTTCTTTAGTGGAAAAATCTCAAAACACCTCAGTAAGCAATAATCTTAAAAAGTCAGTCACAAATGTACCCAATGTCATCAGTGCACCTCAAATCATCTAATTTGTACTTTGATAAGCTTGCTTATTATTAGTTCATTCACTAAATTCAGCCCCTTGGTTTGTCCTCACTCTCCATCCACTTCCTTCACCAAATATTTTTCAAATATGTTCTCCCTGTTTGGAAATTTAGATGTGATACAAGTACTCTCAAACCCTCAGAGAGATGTAAAATTACCAAGATCTGCTATCTTATGGAACTCATCAATAAAAGTCAAAGAACTGAAACAACTCTCATCAACTTCCTTTGCCACAAAAAAACAGTGAGCACTGACTCGAAACTTAAGTGGTATGTATTCATTAATTCAACAAATATTGGAGGCCTACTATGTAAAGGCATTGTGCTAGGCACTGATAATATAACTATGAAAAAGATACAGATACAACCCTGCCCTCAAGGAACTTCCATTCCAGTGAGGAAGAGAATTCAAAAACAAGTTCAGTAAACACACTGATATAATCAAATAGTGATGTGAATTCTACTCTCATGACGCACTTTACTACATATATCATCCCAAAAGCATTTCAGTTAATCCACTTTGGTTCCTTCAAACCACATACTCATAATTATGCTTATTGAAATGAAAACTAATTTTGTGAACAAATAATTCCGAAAACTTGGATTTGAATATGTAACACATCCCTTCCAGTAGAATTAAAAAATTAGCTGCTAGGTATTCACAGCAACACTACTCACAATAGCCAAAAAGTGGATAGCCCAAATGTCCATCAATGGATAAACAAATTGTGTATATACATATACAAAATGAAATATTCAGCCATAGAAAGGAATGAATTACATGCTACAAAGTGGATGAACTATGAAAACACTATGCTAAGTGACAGAAACCAGACACAAAGGGTCACATATTGTATGATTCCATTTATATGAAATATCCAAAATAGGTAAATCCACAGAGACAGATCCCAGATTGGTGGTTGCCAGGGGCCATGAGAGGGGTAGAGGTAATGGGGAGCAACTATTTAACAGCTAGAGGGTTTTCTTTGGGGGTGATGAAAATGTTTTGTAACTAGATAGAAGCAGTGGTTGTGCAAGCACAATACTGTGAATGCACTAAATGCAGCTAAATTGTTCACTTTAAGATGGTTTATTTTATTCCTATGTGAAATCACCTTAATAAAAAAAACTTTTAAAAAATTACCTGCTATAATATTTTAAAATGAACTTTTTGTCACAAATAAAACTGCTTATGCTTACCTTTGGGAATTTCAGTTACAAATCAAGTTACAAACCTTAACTCCTTCTAGACCCATTTTAATATCAAAATGGGTTTTTTGTGTATGGCAAAAATCATTTTTAAAAGCCATTTTCATGGCTTTTAAGGGTTATTCAATATGTTAGATGTACATACAATTCCTACTTACATGATGACGCTCTTTTATTATTCACATATTTGGTTAACACCTTTATTCATCATATATTTGGTATACAATGCGCTCTAATCAAGTTTGTGACCAATAAAAGTTTGCTCACATCAACTGTTTATCTTCTTTAAAATAAAAATATTCATTCAAACAAGTTGTTATTAAGTCCCAATATCTAGGTACAATTCAATGCCACCCTCTCCACAAATGCCACTTTTCCCGTTTCTTCCTCTATTATAAAATGCATTGCAATTCACAGGATGTCTAGCAACATAGTTATCTGGGCCATGTGCTTCCTTCAACTACTTTCCAAACTCCTTGAAGAGCCTCAGTTTTGTTTTGTTTGTTTGTTTGTTTTTGGCATCATTGTAACACTACAAAGTACCTAACAATAACTTCAACATAATAGGTGCTCAAATTATGTTAGTGGAACTGAAAATAAACGCAGCCAACACATAACTATTGTAAATTATTTATTATGTTGAAAAACACATCTAACATATAAAGACTAAAAAGGACTAATAAAACAAGTACCTCCCAAAGAACCCTTATGCCTCACGTTCAGACATTTTTCAAAGCAACTCTACAGAACAGTCTACTGAACATCAACATGAACAGCATTAAGTAATTCACCTAATACCCGGAAAGAATAAATAGGGATTACTCTTATCCATTTCCTTTTTGAAGCTCGCCTGCATATGTAATAGGGAAACTGAACTTAATGAACCACAGTATACCAAACGAGGTCAGAAAAGAGCTCTAAGTCCCCAGCCATCCTGTTTCTATTTCCTGATTGGTCTGACCTGCAAGCATTACGGTGCCCAGCCTTCGCAATTCAGGATCTCCTTTAAAATATCTTCTGAGGCGAGCTTTTTCTTAAAATAAAATCTGACTTCCAGAACTCTCTAGGAGGATTATGAAAAGGGCATCCCACTTTTAAAAAATCTTCCGAAACACTCTACTCAAGCAAGGAAACCCAGTTTTCAGAAAAGTCCCGTTACAGTTACACTTCGAATTAACTGTGGGCCGTTAACTTAACAAGCAGAAGTTAACTCGAAAGTATTACTCTCCCAGCAAAAAAGACTTAAAGAAACGTGCATGAATTTTAGAAGGGTCCTACAAATTGAAGAACAAGCACCTTTCAAATAAGGATTTTTAAAAACAACCTAGAATAGACGAAAAACCAAGGGCAATTACACTTCACAGGGATATTTTCTCTGCACCACACTGGCAAAACAGCGACAACCAGACGCCACTAGGGCAGCGGCCCCGATCCTAGGCCTCCAAACCCCGGGGGTCCACGAGCCACAGGCGTCCCGGAGTCGCGTTCCCTGATAGTTCGCTTCCAACCAAGCCCACAGCCACTTCCATGTCGCAGAGACCCGCACACCTCCTCACTGATTTAAATCCGTACTTCACTCACAGCACGAGCGCGCGCGCACGAACACACACGCGCGCGCGCACACACACACGAGGTTATCAATCCTGGGGCAACCACGGGAGGGAGGGGGAGAGCTCCCGCGAGCGAGGAAAGGGGACGCTCCTCAGTCCCGCCCGGCCCGGCACCCACCTGCAGGCCGCGAGCCCGGAGGCGGCGGCGCCGGCGCCCCGTCCTCGCCGAAGACGAGTTTGAAGTCGAGCTCGTCGTGGGCGCCACAGTTTGCAGTAGTCATCGGCGTGGCTCAGGGTGCTGCGGCTCCTCCTCGGGCGGCTGCAGCACCGGCTCCTCAGCGCCGCTTCATGCCGGGCCGCGCCGGCCAGGAGGTCGCGGCTCCACGGCAAACTTTCCGGGTGGGGCCCGCGACACCAAGCTTTCCGTTCCGAACCTGAGAGCTGGCCGCCCCCCGAGCCGCACCAATAACAGCCGCCGCCAGTTGCGGGTGCCTAAGCCGCCACCTTCGCCTTAGCCAATGTTCCCCGCCCCCCAGTAGTCGCCGCCACTGCCGCCGCGGGTGCGCTACCGCGCCGTGCTGCGCGCCTGGCCCCGCCCCCTACCGCGCGCCCATCCGGCCGGGCTGCGGATAGGCCGCTAGTGCCGCGGACCAGCTTGGAGCGCCCCGCCCCCTCGCCGGCCTATCGCGTGACTCCCTCTCCCGGAGAAGGAAGTCACCTGAATACGGAAAACTAGAGTCCTGCTACCTCTCGGGAGTTGTAGTTTGAACCCCATTTCCTCTGCTACTCCTCCTAAGCCAAACGGATGTAAGGCCGATAGCCCTCTCTAACTGGATAGGGGAACCCACCACCGGCCAATCGGAGAAGACCTCTTTCATTATTGGGCGGGGTTCTCGACGAGGAAGGGGCGCCGCAGAACCTAGGCTATGGGGTCGGCGATGGGCGGCGGCACGGTTGCTCGTGAGGGCTGGCTTTAGAGGGGGCATCAGGGCACTGCAGGATTATCTGGACGCCACGCACATCCTCATCCCCTCACTTCAACCTTAATGGCGGTGTATTGAGAGGGCGGGGACCGGAGCGAGCTTCCAGCTAGGTTTGGGCGGAGCCGAAGGAGACAGGTTGTGAGACGAGTCGCGAATCTGAGGTCGCGGTCAGTGCAGACCCGCCCCTGCGGGGCGGGGCCCGCGCCTCAGTGCCCACGTCTTTGTCCCCAGGAGCCGGCCCCCGCAGCTGCTCCCTTGAGAATAGTATGCGCATCCGAGGTCTCGGCGAAGCTCGATGGGCAGGGCTTACTCCTTGCTGGAAGTTGAGCAGATAGAGCGGGAAAGCCCGTTGTGAGCTTGTGCCACTCAGCTCTGTGACTTCTGCATCCTGATGCACATCTATGAAAGCATGAGGGATCCAGCCACCCAAATTGGGTGGCTGGCAGTGGGAAGGAAGTGACAGTGCCTGTAAGAACGGTTTTCGCTCTTGCCCCCTCCCCAGCGAGGCTTCATTCCCTTGAGATGGCCCAGGAGGCCTCCTCTTGGGGTCTGGGGTGGAGGCCGTGACCGGGGACTCTGGCTTGTTTACTTAGGGCTCCGCTGAGGCACAGGGTAGACTGGGAGCTGGGAGAGGCTGTGGTGACTGCCTCCTTTAGCTCTATGCCCCGGGCACAGGGCCCATAGGGCATAGCATCCCTAGATGTGCGTTGCCAGAGGAACCCGGGGCACTGTCAGCAGCTTGCGTGCAGATGCACCCAAGAAGTGCCATCTCACAGGGCCTACAGCACATTCCACACTGCCCGCAAAAGCCCCTGGGAGAAGAGGGCTAGGGGGAGCTCCTTGCAGAGATCTCATCTGGACTGATAATCTGTTCTACCAGGGAGCCCTAAAGAAAGGCCAGTTAGGCCTTAGGTCAGAACAAGGAATGTCCACAGCATGTGAGATGTTCATCTTGGATTGGGTCATTCCTGTACCTGTACCTGTGCTGGACCTAGGAATTCAGAGATAAATTAGTCTCCCTTCAGGGCTGGGGGAGAGGAGACCAGCAAGTCTATAATTACTGTACCTATTATTATAACCCTATTGAGATTAGGGTTGTGCCAGGAGTTCAGAGAAAGTTCATAACCCCCCTAGCTGCAAGGCCTGAATAGGGGTAAGTAGGAATTGGAGAGATGGGTAAGAGGTGAGGAAGGTTTGTTCCAGGCAGAGAACAGATTTCCCAAGACTTGGAAACCGGAAAGTACCTGCAGTGAGCAGAAGCCAAAGGTGAAGTTTGATGAGTGGGCAGAGTGCTACAGGCCATTGCAAGGTGTCTGGACTTTATCCTGAGGGCAGTAGGGAGTCATGGAAGAGTTGAGAGCAGGGGATTTACACAGTGAGAATTCTGGATGGATCACTGGATTCGACTAGAGTGGGGGATGGTGGGGGAAGTTAGAAGGAGGAGAAGACAAATGGTCAAGGAGAAGGAACAAGTGGCATTAGGTAAGCAGAACATCCTTTCCAATAAACTGTCCTGCCTTCAGAGGATCTCCAACCTTTAGGGCCTGAGTGTGGAATTTAAAGCCCAAATGCCACATCACCTCTGGCCCATCCAGTAGTAAATACCACATGCAACATAATCCTGATATAGTATAAGTTCCCAGATGCTTGGCCAGCTCACCTCCCCCTACACATAAAACTTAAAGCAACTTCGGGATGTGTTTCTCTCCCCACCAGGTTGTCATCTGGATTGAGAAAATGGCCAGTCCCTCTTCCCTCCAGAGATGACTTCCCTGAATCAGGGACTCAGCCCATCAGACGAGAAGGGAGGCAGGAGGAAAACCATGGGTCTATCAGCCCACTGCTGGGAAAGGACCACAGAGAAGCTATAGATGGCTTGAGAAACTCACTGATCAAATGTACAATGATGCATCTGTGCTCCTAGCCACTGAGTACCTGGAGAACACTTAGAGGAGGTCATGTTGTGGGTAGGGTTTCTGGTCTGGGATAAATTGAGAATCTAACATGGAATGATGAGGGCCGGGGCAGGTATGGGTACCAAGTGCAGGGAAAAGTCACCATCTTTTTAAGAAAGGCAGTAATTGCAGGGAGTTCTGCAGGCTATGAAGAGGCTGAAGGGACCTGTCCACCTACACACACCAATATACAAACTCTTTCTACCTCTTTTCCCCAGCTAGCACCAGGACCCCCCCCCCCCCCCATAAGTTCTTCCTCAGGCCAGTTCCAAAGCTCCTGCAGGAGGTTATCTGGGCCTGCCTCGAGCCCTGTAGAACCAGGAGGCCCAGAAGACCAGTGCAGTAGATAGAACCCCAAGGTAGACAAGTATGTGTGGGTCTCTGTACACCCTCTCCCCCTCCCTGTGTGAATGCCAGCCAGGACTGAGAATTTTGGGAAGCCATCCTTTCCATCAGCTGCCAGAGGCCTGGTCCTAAGCTCCCATTGTCACAGGCTCTGCTGTGCCCTCTGAGGCATGGGATGGTACAGCTTAGCCCAGTCCAGCCTCATGTTCCACATTAGGGAAAACAGGAGCCTTGGAGGAAAGTCAGAATTTAGAAAAGGTCTTCCTCTCCATGCCACATCTCCCCAAGAATCAAAACTCTTGTTTGATTCATCTTCTGTGCCTGCTCCCTCCCTACCCACCGTGCCAAGGCAGTCACAGGACACGAGGATTGCCCTTGAGCAGCTCCAAATCTGGGTGGGGAGAATAAGACCAGCCAATTAAAATCTCAGAAAGTTAGTTGCTGAAGTCAGCACAGGGCGCTGAGCTGAGAAGACAGGGTCAGCACTTTGTCCTCAAATGCCAGGCTGAGAAGTTGGGACTTGGTCCAGAGGGCAGTCTCAGAGAGCCATGGAAGAGTTCTGAGCAGAAGTAACACCTGGGAGGACCTAAATGTGCAGGATTGTGGCCACAAGAGATTCTTTGAACACAGTCCAGTCTTCTTGCTGTGGCTTTGGAAGATCTGCCACCCTCTCCAGCCTTACTCATCCTTTCCTCTCATGCTCATATCAAAACCATTTGTCCCCAAATGTGATGAGCTAGGGGGAAGTCCTCAATCAAGCTGGCTGGAATAGATGGTTAAGTTTTGCGGCTACTAGCCCAGGGAGGAGTTTGGGAGTCTAAATGGCCTAGTTTAAGGTAGACATGGTGAGGAGAACAGTGGGCAGAGCTTTCAGGCCTGACTGGGCCCTCCCAGTGGGTCCCAGGCTGTGGGCAGGTTACTTCGAGACCATGGAGGCACCATGGAGATGTGCTAAAGTGAGATCATTTGAGAACCAATATATTCAACCGGGATCTTTGCCGGGTATCTTCAGTCACAGATCACACACTAGCCCCACCCCACTGCCTACCCTGTGAGGGGCTCTCTTCCCAGTGTTTCCCAGGGCCCTCAGAGCCCCCACACTCCAGCCTCAATAAATATTAACAGAAGAACTCTATCCCTCCCTCTCCTTCCCCAGAGCCCAGAAATGAACCTGACCCTGCCAGAGGAGAGGCTTCTCCAGGGAAACCACACTGGTAGGAGAAATGGCCTAAGATCAGAGCCCAGGCCCACCAGGAAGGTGGCTCTTACGACTCAGTGCCTGGGGGATCCACTGGGGCCTCTCTGTTTGCCCAGTTCCAGTTGGAGAATAAGGCAAAGAGGACATTTTGATAGAGACAGTTTTTAGTTAAAAAAAATCAGAAATCAATTGTACCTAAAGCTTGGGGGCTGAGACTGGACCAAACCTCAGTCTTTCTCCTAGGTGGGACCCCTTCTCTGGGGGCACTGGTCTGCAGAGTTAGTTAAGGCAGCCTGGCATGGAGTGACCCCATTAGCCATGCAGTACCCTATCACAGGGCCAGCTTATTATCCTCAGCCAGCCTCACACAGGCAGAGGACAACTGATCCCACTTTCAGAGGAGGGCCCTTGGGCCAGAGATGACTAGCAATTGCCCAAGCTCAAACAGTGATGGGCCCTGGGAGGCAGCTGGTAGTGCAGTATTCTTATCTGCACACAGAAGAGCAAGTGTGGGTGGCAGGGAGGGGCAGTGCGGGGACTGAGACTGAGGCTTCACCAGCCAAACCCTTGACTCAGAGGCCGGCAGGGCCAGGGGCTGCTGGCTGGCACAGGTGTCTGACCCTGCACCAGGTGGCCATACAGCAGTGAGGCTGACCCAGGGGAGATATGGGAAACACGGCCTTGGCCCACAGGGGAATCCCCCTGCCCCACAAAGAGCCTGGAAAAGGGAGGAGAAGCAGCATGTTTACCGCTGAGGAAGCGGAGGCAGGGCAGGGACCTTTGGTCAGAAGGCCCCTCCCAGAAAGCGGGGGAGGCCCCATGAGATGTGGTAGCCGTTTGTTTGCTTCTCACTGCCAGGAGGAAATTAAAGAGAATCTGCCACTTCCTTCCGCCCCAAATGGGATGGGGAAGGCAGGGGTGGGGGCTGGGAGGGCTGTGTGGTGTGACCTGGCAATTGTAAGGGCACCAAATGGCTGTCATCAGCAGCCTCCAGTCTCCCCACAACCCCTATCCAGGGCAGGTACCTCATCAGGTCTGAGCTCCAGCTGTCAGGCTTGAGGGCGACTCTGGGAGGGAGTGTTGGCCTGTTGGGCTGGTCCCTTACTGGGGCACCAGATTCCTTTCCCCAGATTCCGTATCACCTCTTATCGGGAAAGTCAACTGATATCCAGTACCTCAGGTTTACCACCAGAAGAATGGGCCTTCCTGGTTCAGCCCAAGTCCAGTGAGCCTGAAAGTCTCCCCATGCCCCACCTCCACCAGACCCACAGAATGGGCAGGGAATATGCTTTAGGAAGCTCCAGGTCTGCACAGAGGGTGGGAGTAGAACAATTATGCCAGGACACAAGTCCATGTCCATGTATAAGGATGCCCAAGGCTGAAGCATCAGCCATGGGTGAGGGTGGGGAGTGTCTTTATTGCACTGTACCAATGTCAGGTTGGGGAGGTATCTCCTGAAAAGCTCCTGTTTTCAAAGGGACTATGGCCCTGCCATTCAGACCCACAGGAGATGGGATCCCTCCCCCTCCCAGGAACCCCCTGGTCCATGCTCCAGGCTGATGGCCCAGGGCAAGACCTCTAGCTGCTGCCAGGCAGGGACAGCAGATTTTCCAGTGGCATCTGGTTCATGCTCTGGCACCCACAGCCACCTTAGGGCCAAGCCCATGGAGCGGGAGACCAGGGCAGGAACAGTAGTCACCGGCCTTCCAGGGGGGTCTCTTCACCATTTGCCAAGTCCACAAAGGGCTTCTTGCACAGTTCCCCAGACAGTGCTGGCTCCTGAGCTCTGGGGCTCCCAGGGTCTTGGTCAGGGGCCTCCCTCTTGCGCTTGTGCAAGGAGGGGCTCTCCTCACCCAGCCGACCCTCAGGGAGGCCCTGGCTCCGCAGACAGACGATGGCCGCAGCCTGCTCCGCCAGTTTCTTGGACTTGTCCCTGGGCAGATGAGGCATAGGGCAATGAGGCAGGTGGGCACATTGCAGGACTAGAGGCTGGGAGGACTGACTCTATACGCTCTTGGCAGAAATTCTGACAAAATTGAGTAAGGGATCATCGTCCAGGGACACCACTGCCCACGCACACCATCTGCCCAACCCTCCTAGGCCAATGCTAGATTCACATCCCCCACACCATGCCTCATGCCCTCTGATGAAGAAACTCACCACAAGGTGGACTGGTACTTTTGCTCAGCAACAGTGACAACAGAGCAGAACAGGCGATCTAGAGGGCGTTGAACCTGGTACAGAGAAAGCAGAGGAAACAGGGATGGCTGTACAGAAGCCAGGGGAATGAGCCCTGGAGGGCTACCTGCTGGGGTCAAACCAAAGGCAGATAAATAATAGGTTGGTATTTCCAACCTAAGTCAAATGAAGACTACCTGTATCATATGCCCCTCCAAAGCAAAAGTGCCTGGTGTGTCTTCCAGAGAAGAAAGGTAGATACACAAAAAGACAATGATATGGAGTGGCCGGAGCTCTGTCATGGACCTCAGGAAAGGGCCATTGAGCCTTTGGCTGCACATGACTATGACAGCCTCCCCTTATTGACATCTGGATAGGCCAGGTCCCCAAAAGGAGGAGGAGTTCACCAGATGGCAAAGAGGTGAGAAAGGACAAGGACGGGAGCAGAGAAGGCTCAGCTGGCAGGACCAGGTGATATGGCCAGGCTGGGTGGATGAGACCTGAAGTGGAAAGGCATGTGGGGGTCTCGTGCTCTACGCTGAGGTGCTGGGGCTTGATCCCACAGGCACTGGGGAGCTGATAACTTTAGTAAAGGAGATAAAGGTTAGATTTGTTTTGGAAAAATCACTCTGGCAGAGGGGTACAGACACAAGGATCAGAAGGTACAAACCTGGAGGCCAGAAGTATAGTCTAGAAGAGGCAGAGCAGCCTAAGCAAGGCATGGCCACAGAGACCAAAGGAAGTGAAGCAAGACTATCTCAAAGTTTCCACCCCAGGGGCCCCATGTTTGGGGCCCAATTCTGTGCCTCGTTGACTGAGGCCTGATCCAAAGACATGTCTGCCAGAATTGGACAACAGGCCACTGTCTGAGGGGAGAGCCATCAGCAACCGACCTGGCCACCAGCAACCTCTGTGTGCCTGCAAGGTCGAGGCCAGCCTCCAGCCAGCAGTCTGGAGTTGAGGGTATAAGCTGCGGGTGTGCTGGAGTGATGGCACCAGCCATGGGAGCACCGTGGCTGGCTACAGGGCAGGCCACAGCCAGGAACTTACCGTTTCATACACGGGCTGTGCCACCTTCTCCCTCCGGCACCACTCCAGCAGGCACATCTTGGGGGTGATCTGGGGTGGGTAAGCTCTCCTGGGGAAATGAGGGGAAGTAGTCAGGGCCTACCCACTCTCATCACTCTCTCCTCTCAACAAGGGCCCTCCTTAGTTTGTTAGGAGCTGCAGGAACGGGAGGAATTAAGACACCAGGCTGCTGCCTTAAGGCCCTTGTACCTACTTCCCTAGGCTCCTATTCCTGTCCTACCAGTGGCTTGGGACCTGGCTTCTACCTAAAGTGAAGGTGGGCTTTGGCATGCTTGGGAAACTGGCGGGGGAGGAGGAGTGAACTCCCAGCACTCTGAAGTCCAGGCTGGAAAACAGCCTTCAACAGCCAGGAAGGAAGGTCCAGTATGCCTCTGAAGACAAGATCAGTAGGGAGTGGGTAGACACAGGGAATGAAGGGGGCCAGACTATGGTCTCAGGGATCTAGTTCAATGCCCACCAGGATTACATGTGCCTAGTGCCAGGATCATCTGCTGCTGCCGTGAATACGATGGACTCTGGTTTCACAGTCAGTGACAGGGTGGCAGCTCTCCCTGGCATATGACTGCCCAGCAGCTATCCTCCCACCCTGACCCCCAAGCCCTTGCCAGACAAGCTTGGCTCCTGGTCTGGGCCTAGGCAATGGAGAAAGGCTCAGATCCCAGATGGCAGAGGACAAGGATGAGGGTACCACTCAAAGCTGAGTCACAGTCTGAGGGAATAATCAGCCAGAGGCTACTTCTGCTTAGAGCAGGCACCCCAGGGATGGTGAGGGGCAGTGGGAGTAGGCAGGCGCTGCACAGCCAAGGGGGATTAGGGTCCTGCTTCGGCTGAGGAGCTCCATGCAGGGCCCAGGAAAAAGCAGTCTTCCAGGGACAGGAGACAAGACCACCCACCCTGAGTTGGGGTGGGGAAGTTGGGGAGGAGGTTAGGGAAAAAGTAGAATTCAGTCACCCTTGGGACAACATGCACACCCCCGACTGTGCTATCTGGGCTTTCAGGAACTATCTTCCCTGAAAGTTCCTTCTTTGGGATGCTAAAAATTGAGAACAAATGTCTAAACCAAGGAGACCTGTGGTCCCTAAGCTTGACATTAATCACATATAGTAGCCAGCTTGCAGGCCCAGTCAGACCCCGAGGACACTGGCCCTGGCCCCAGCTGAGGCCAAGCTGGAGACCCACCGGTCAAACCTGACAGCCATTTTAATGACACCAGAGGCATCTTCAGCTGGTTCCCCCGCCTCTTCAGGAGTCCTGGCTAAAAGCTTGGCCCGCCGGGCATCCAGCTGCTGTGTGGTCTCCTCATAGAAGGCACCAAGGCCAAAGGCCTCACTATGGAGGGAGAAGCACAGCAGGACAAGCACATTGGTAGAGCCAGCATCCAGGCACTACAGGAGCCCAGGGACCCACCACATACACCAAAACGCTATCGGGGCCTGGCCATCAGCGGCTACCTCCTGGACTGGAAGATGGAGAATGAATGTGAACCCCTGAGCGAGGACACTGTAGGGAGGCTGGGCCGGGTAGAAAAGGTTCTAAAAGTCACTTCCACCACCTGCAGCCTTTCTCCCAAGAAAGAGTGCACAGGTGGTGTCCCCAGCCAGCCGTGTCTAAGTTGACCTACACTGACCGTGCATATGGGGTACACACAGTTTCATCCTCATGTGGGCCCATGGGAGGAAGAGAAAGAGGCCTGATCACTGAGTGGTTCCCCACTTCCCGCCTGGCCACAGCAGTTATCATGGGTACCACCTGGAGCTATAGAGTTAAACTTTTTTCCTTGAGCTTACAAGATTCCTGGGTCAAGCTAATTAAGCTATGTGGGTAAGGGACTGGACCAACACCACAAGCCAGGGGTTGGAGGATCATGTGGACAAGGCTTTTCCCTTCTAGGAAGCACTGTGAGGGCTGGAAGACTCCCAAGAGGATGGATCCCCGACGGCAAAAGCAGTTCAGAAAGGCTTCTTTGGAATAGGGAGGATATAGATAGTCAATGCGAGAGGGAGAGAGCCTGCCAGGCAGAGGACCCAGTATGAACACAGGGTGGAGGTACAGAAGCAGAAGTGTAGACAGGGAGCAGTGGGAACAGGAACTAGGCCAGGTGGTGAAGGGCCTAAAGTGTCAACTGCCTGAGATGGAGCTGCACCAGATCTAGAGGACCAAGGGCTGGCCTCCCAGACCACAGGGTGATGGGGTGTGGGCACAGGCTCCAGCCAGGGGCTCCATTCTATAGCCCCAACTCTTCTGACCATTGGGTCTCAGTGGCCTGGCATGTGACAAGTCTGTTAATAGAAAAGTCCCTTCCTCCCCAGGAAATCCCAAGCCCATCTTTTACATTCCTCCATCCTACTAGTGCCCTAGGTCCCAAAATTCTACTGCTAATCAGTACAGGGATGGAACATTCCAAAGCTTTGAAAGTATCCCCTTCTGTGAGACAAAGCTATACAACCACTCCACTCCTATATGTCCCTGTCCAGAAGCTATGTCCCTGGCCCCCTGGAAGAGTCAACTTAGGGTCCAAGATCAAGCCTGGGCAATGTCTGCAAGGACAGATGGACAGCCCATGTCCTCTCTTACCAAATTTCCTGGGAAGACTGAGCAGCATGGAGCAACCTTCCCTGGGGTGATTCCAGCTGTTCTCGTAGCATCTGGCACAAGCAGTACTTGGTGTTGGTGTAGTGGTTGTCATACTGCACTGCCTGAGAGAAGAACTGCCATGAGCCCACCTGCTGCCCAGGCAAGCTCTAAGGCCTGAGCTATGCTCTGATGGCAGGGAAAGGGGCTCCGAGGGGGCATCAGAGGTATGCGTGCAGCCAAGACAATGTGACCCCATAAGAAGAGCCACCTCCACCCTAGCCATCTATTCCTCAAGCTAGCAGTACAAAGCTTGAGGTCACAGCTGAGGCCCACAGTCAGGAACACGCTGTCCTGGAAAGCTTAACTGAGGTCCAGAAGTGCAGAAGCCCCCTCCTACTTCAGCCACCACAGACTATCACAGAGGACCTACTGCCGAGCATCTTCCAGGGCAGAGAGGGGAAACACACCAAATTCTGGCATAGCAGGTCCAGCCCTAGGACAGGGATGAGATTCTTCTATTCCTTATAACCAGGGTGGGCGCCTTCCCTCCCCACATCTTGAATAGCCTCTCTCCAACTTTCCCCTACGTGGGTAAAGCACAGCACCATTTACCAAGCATATTGGCACGTGTTACTTGTCACTTCATTTATCTATACAAGTATGAGGTGCAAGTGTTACCACCACTCCACAGACTGAGAAATGAAGGGAGGCAAAGGACTGCCCAGCAATACCCAGTGAAAGACAGCAGCAGTGGGTGAAGGCTGGCTGCCCCAGCCCTCCAGAACCCCCTTACACCCCTTGCCCCCTACACTGTTCTAGTAGGTCCACCTGGGCCAATGTCTTCAGTGCCTGGGAAGGTACCATGGCACACTCTAGACAAAGTGGGGAATAAGTAGGTGATTCCCCTGCCGACAGCAGGGCCTTGATTCAGCTTGTTTGGGACAACAGGCACCTGGCTGAACCAGAAAGCAGCTCTATCTACATTTGAAAGCCGCTCCCTTTCTCCGCAACTATACACCCTCTTGAGGAACTGCCAAGGGACAGGCTGAGCAGGAATGATAGCATCACCTTTCACCCAGTAAGCAAGCTCAGCACTACTGAACATGTCTTCGCTGCCACAGACTTGTCAGCTGGACAGAAAAGCTGGACAGCTGACCTGGGCTGAAGCAAGCCCCCCTTGCCTCAAGCTGACCCAAAGCACTGGAAAGCTTGTGGTCACCAACTTGCCCAACAGGACACTCAGAACTAGGGTACAAGGGCTGTATGAGAGCTGCAGCACTAAGCAGGAGAGGCTCTAGGACACAGGCCTCAGGGCCTCCTACCATCCCAACTTGCACAGCCATGAGAACACCCACATACCATGGCAGCCGAAATTGCCCAGGCATGGCCTTAGCTTGGAGAGGGCACAGGCAGTCCCAGGAGGGTATGAACCCTAGGACTGAAGAAAAGGGTAGAAGTTTGCTCTGTGCGAGGCCCAACTCACAGAAGAATTTGAGAACCACTCACTATCTCTGCCCATAGACATGTGCAGCTGATCAGAGTCCCACAGAGTTACAGGATTTTGCCAAAGAGACAGGGCAAGTGAACTCATAGTTTCCCTGTATAGGGAAATGCCCTTGCCACTACCATCAAGCTCTCAGTGACAAGAAACTGGCTTACAAAAAGCTATTCCCTAAGGAGAAGGTTAAAATTAAGCTATTCCCTAACTCATAGGCTAAAGCATTCTGGGAATCAGGAACAGAAAAGTTTTAGAAGTGATTCTGACCGATGAGTCAAATCAGGTGAGCAGTCTCTATGGAAATAATCTGTCCCCAACAACAACAGCTACAATGGCTCCTCCTGGCTGTGGCTGCTCCTATGCCAACCTATAGGCATGCGTGTTGAGTACATGTCAGGTATGAAAGGGAAGGAAAAAGATATTATGTGTTTGGGGCCCCAACAGCATCCTGCATCCAGAGGTCCTTGCTATGACCCCCACTCCTTTAGAAGCTTTAGAAGGGGGAGATAGTAGGGGCACACATCCCAGCATTTTCTCTTCGCACTGCAGCTGGAGAGACCCAATGCTGCACTATAAGAGCTAAAAAGAAAAGGAGAGAAAAACAGGAGCTGCTGGCAGCTGGGGGCTCACACAAAGTGCTCTCTGCAGGAATACGGCAGACAGTGAGAAATGTTTGTTTTGAAGAAGCGCAGAGACATACATATCTGATGTACTTCTGTATGACCTCCTCCAGAGGCCGTAGACCCTCCTTGAGGAAGATAGATGGGTTCCACATGGCTGCTCGGGCCACCATCACTGAAGAGGCTGCCGTGGCTTGTCGGAAGTCCTCTATGTCTAAATACTGTTGGATATGGTCGTGAGATCCTCCACTGAAAAGCAACAGGAGAATTAGAGATGTCCCTGTCATGGAACCTACCAGCATTTTCAGAAAAAGGCAACTCCCAGATCTGCTACTCATTAACTGTGTGGCTTTGGCCAAGTCCTTTCAGGTATAAGAGCTTTAGTAGAGATTACAGTGCGTGCCCCCATTATGAAGTTAGGAGCACTAAGTAAGAGGATGTATGTAAAGTAGCCCAAACAATGCCTGGCACCTAATAGGTATTCCAGAAAATTTACTTTCCCTCCTTCTCATCCGAAACAGTGGCTAAAGCCAGCCCACATCTGAAGACATGGGTCTATAACTGGGGTATTTGGGCCAAAGGAAAACTCTGAAGCTGAGCGGGCCACCAACATGGCCACTAAGGACAGAGTCAAAACCCTGAAGAGGGGAAGAGGCACCCTGGTGATCATGAGAGGAAGGAAGGAGGCTCATTTAGGTCACAATTTCCCATCCCTCCACCCTGCTGCTCCAAAGACCCCCAGGGGAAACTGCTCTGTCCTCATGTGTTTCATCGGGGTCAGGCAGCAGCCTTAGTCCAGAGACAGCCATGTGGAAGGGGAGGGCCTTCAGGTGGCAGCAGAATAGACAGGGCCAAGGCTTGAGTAGCCCTGCTCTCTCCAAGCCACTCCCAAAACTCTTTGCTCCAGGGAAGGCCGGGCCTAGCTAGCACCCTGTGCTTAGCTCCTCCCTCCTACCATTCAGGCATGCCTTTTGTCAGGGCTGCCCTCTTCCCAACACCCCAGGCTCCCTCAGGCTCAGTGCAGTCCTAAGATGCAGGGCTGAGCTGGACTCCCAGCTGGCCTATATAGTCTCACTTCCCAGGGGCGACTTTGAGCTGCATCTTTGGGACCTGACACTGACTAGCCTAGGTCCCTGGTCCTGCAGCTGCACAGAATTTTGCCTTCTGCTTCTGTGAGCTGCCTTATGCGCCCGGAGCCACGGCGCTATGAGCTGTGGCCTGGTACTCGTCACATAGCTCCCTACACTCTGCATGCCTAACTCTGGGGGTGACCACCTTCCCCTGGGCCTGCTTCCGTGGCCACCTGTTTGCTCTCTCCCTGCCTCTGAACACTCCTACCCCCAGCCCATCCAGCGCAATGCCCTGGGCCCTGCCCACTGCACCAGAGGCCAATCGGCCTGACTTACACGTAGACATTTTTCAGCCTCAGTCCCACCTTCGTTTTCCATCCCACCCTTTTTCTCTTTTTCCTTACGGTCATTTTTGGGTGCTATCTCATTCCATTTTTTGTATGCCAGCTCAAGTCCCTTCTGAATGAGGTAGGACATAAAGTAAAAGATGAAGAAGGGAGGCTTACTTGGCTATGACAGGAATGGAGAGGGCATTAGCAATGGCTTTGATGACGTCACAGCTGACAGGGTGCTGAGGCCGCTCCTCCCGCTTCCTTGGAGAAAAAGAGATGGGCCTGAGGGCTGAGCGTCAAAGGCCAGGGTTACCTCAGCCAAACCCTGCTGTCCTCCATACGGAACCTCAGGAAGGTCAGGTGGCCATGTGGTCATCAAGGACAGGCTGCAGAGGCTGGCCCTCCCTGGCCTCTGGAGAAGGACTCTGTCATGAGGGACAGGAACAGCACAGGTCCCTCCTGAGGCCAGCTCAGCTCTTGGAGGCCTACAGGGGAGGCATGGCTGCAAAGGGCCAATATGGGCAGCCTGGCTTCCATGGTCACGCTGCTTTTCCCTGACTTCCTCTCACCTCTGCCAGGGATGAGGGACAGTGCCATAAGAATGCTGCTCCTACTGTCCCAGTCCTGCCCTCTCCAAGGGACTGGGAACAGCTGCTGCTGCTCAGACTGGCCACTCCCATGCAGCTGCCTATGCCGCGGCCAAGTTGCACAGCTGATCCTGGTGAGAGGCACCTGACACAGGGTAGGCCCCGTGTCCAGGGCAGCCATGACAGGCCACAGATCATGGCTGTCACAACAAGCCACAGGGGAGGCGGGACAACAACCTAGGGCCCCTCCTCCCAAGGTCAACTGCAAGAAGTATTTATGAGTGAGTGATTCTTAGGGATGCTGAGGTGAGGCCAGACCTGAGTTGTGCTCAGAGGTAAAGCAGGAGAGGTGGTTGACGAGATAGCCTTTGATATCAGAGTATGTCTCCTCACTATGCTCCTCAACAAAAGGGTCAAGGGCCACAGGCCCTCAGAAGGCCCTGTCAACCTAGCCTCCACCTTTACCTCCCTACATCCGCAGCAGCCAGTTTCAGCCCATCCCAAACAGCTCTGATGGCTAGAAAGTCCTTCCTCAAACTCACCCAAATCTGTCTTCTTAGTGTTCCCAACTACCAGTAAAAGCAATAGCTTTGTTTATTAAGAGAATTCTCTATGCACTGTGCCAAGGATTTATATTTACAATCTCATAAAAGCCTCACAACAACCCTACAAAGCAGAAATTATCTTAACTTCCAAATGAGGAATGTGGCGCTCAGAGAGGTTAAGTGATTTGCCCGAGGATACACAGTCAACAAGCAGCAGAGCAGGAATTTGAAACCAGAAAATCTGAGTCCAAAGTATGTTGCCTCGGGAAGGATCTTATGTGCACGTGTGTGGCCTCTCACCTCCCCTCCTGGCTTCAATCCAAGCAGCTCTGCTATTCTGTTTTATAAGTTGGAGTTCTGGGTTCCCATCTTGGAAAATGCTATGATAGACACAACCAACAATCTGAGCTGTTCCTACTGGAACCCCGAACCCAAAGGAACAACACTCAGAGAAGAGAGGTCTCTCTGGCTAAAGTCTACTAACCTAGGATTCTGTACAAAACGACATCCTGGACACAGGGAGCAAGTTTGATTGGGAAACTGGGGGTAACCTTCAGAAACACCTCAGTTCTCAGCAGAGAGCACAGCAGCTACACATATAAGGACTGTTGAAAGTAATCATTTTGACAGCTGGCAGTCCAACAAGGACAGACAAAAAGAGGCAGTGCCTTTAAAAGAATAGCAATCTACCTGGGGTCATTCAAGGGAGAAGCCTTTCTCAATGCAAGAGGAACAAAATGAAATTCGGGGTCAGAATTCTAATTCCACCACTTACTGGCTGCATGGTACAATGTTGAGCAAATCACTCAAACTCTAACATGTGTACATCCTGAGAGTAGGGGAGGTTCTCCTTCTTCTTGGTCTCTCTGTGTCTCTAAAGCTCAGTGTCTAGGTGCTCGATGAATGAAACAAAGAAAAATGCAAGCCCATTCAGGACTCATGGGATATCTAAAGAACAAGGCACAGCAAGGCAGAGGCTTGCCAAATTTGTAGAAAAGAAGTTGTTGTCACCTGAGGTCTGGGGAAAGATCATTAAGATGGCTGGGGACCTCCCTACCAGTCAGTCACTAGAAAGGTGACCACTCACCTCCCATGAACTGCAATGGCAGCAATGCCAGTCCTCTCTATCCGCTTCACAAGGTTCAGGGTATCTTCCAGCTGGGGAAGAAGACCGTCCAGTGTGGTTACTGAAGCCCCAGAACAGCTGCCACCTCCTACAGTAGGCTCAGCGCCACCCATCCTCCAAACCTAATTCAGCACCTCAAGAATCATTCATATATCCCCAAATCCAACATCACCAAGGTGAATGCACCTTCAAATGTAACACACCATCCTTACCGATGGCAGGATGCGAATCTTGCAGGTCACAGGTCTGCATGTCCCTTTAACAAGAGTGCTGAGGATCTGCAGAGAGAAGAACACGAGAGCACCTACCTCTTCTGAACACACCACTACATTGCTTTTATTAACATGAGTGCATGTATGTGTCTGTATTCATGAGTGCATGTATGTGTCTGTTGTGCACATATACGTGTAAGCTCCACAGGTAAGGGGTCTGCCTTTGTTCTATGCTAAAGCCCCAGCACCAGCGATCCCCTGCCTGGCACATAGTGGTGTATGTATATTTGTTAAATATACATATGAGTGATTGAATAAATCTGCATGCTTATCTGTGTGGAACACAGTGAGCCTTTGCCAGGACACACATTAGAATTATCGGGAGAGCTAAAGAAATATAGACTCTTGGATTCTACCCCATTATTTCCTGAATGGGTCTCTAGATACAGGGCTTAGGAATGTGTGTTTCCAAAAGGCTCTGCCCAACACACAATTTGATTCTGAGGTCTAGCCCTGGTTAAGAATATATGGCTGACAGCTTCTTTCCTGGGTGAAGGCGATGTTCCCTGAGTGCTACCCCAGGACTGCAGACTGAGGGAGCAGGAAGGCCTTTAAGGGCCTGGGGCCCTGTCCTCATGTACTCCTCTCTTTAGGGTAGTCAAATATATAGAAGTGAAACTGGAAAAGGAAAAGACAACATATTCAACATATTAAAAAGTGCTTATTGCATAGTAATTGCAAAAGATTTCAAAGAAAGATCAAGTAGTCACACAGGAAAGTGTCAGGGAAGTAGCAAGATCAGACCACACAAGAATCAGGGATCAAGAGATCAAGAGAGGTATAGATGACACTGCATGTCTGTGGCATTGCTATCTTCTTCCCTCATCAAACATTTCAGTCCAGGAAAGATGGAGGGAAGGTGATCCCAAGAGCCCTCTTGCAAGCACTGGATCTCTGTGCAGCAGAGCAAGGGAACATCAAGCACCGATCTTGATTCCAGACAGGCGAGGGCAGCAGAGAGCTAGGTTGCAAGAATAAGGAGAGGAAGGCTTTCTCTCAGGGACAGGCTGAGGCAGGCCACTGCAGAAGACATCAGAGCAGGAGGCTGGGCTGACAGGTGGACAGTTCATAAGCAAGACAGGACCTGCTGGCCCAGGCACAATTACTAGGGAGTGGCAAGAAGAAACAGTCCCCAGGTGCTGCCCCAGGAGGCAGACTGGGCCTGAGGTCCTAGGGTCATGCTGGCGGCCTTAAAGGGACACTTAACCCTTAAAGGGAAGATTGCCAGGTCGATCAGGAAACAGAATAAAAATTCTCACTCTATTCCTACCCTTCATATTTACAGCAACATCTCTGGAAGGTTCCCCTGCAAGTTCTCACTTAGAATCCTCTGATATTTGGTGATTTAAGCTGGTCTGATCCAATTCTCTGTCTTGCAGAACTTCCTTTTGGTGTATTTCATCCAAGTAGATCTTCAGTATTTCTGTTCATTTCCTGAGTGTGTTAAGGACTAGGAAGGAAATTAGGTAAGCTAAAGCTCTAGCCACTGGCAAGGATCACACTGATGAGAAAGGGCACTAGACTCTGTCTTCTGGCCAGGCTCTAGCATGAAATTCTCCTGGACACCCAGCTCTCCAGATCCAATTCACACCACATGTCTCTGTGGTGTGAAAGTCTCTGGGGGGAAAGGACCAGAGCCAAGATCACATCTCAGGAAAGTAACAGCTCACCTATCCAAGGCAGGCTTGCCCCATTAGATCCACTGGCCATCGTAGGAAAAGCAGAACCCTTAGCTCCCCCGGTTATAGGGGAGAGGGCAGATGGGAGGAAGGGAAAGCGTAGGCTTGGAAATCAGGGAGACCTGCCAACTGTCAGCCCTGGCCCAAGTGCCGCGTGCATAGGGGGATTCCTGGGGTGCACAGGGAATCTCAGGCAGGAATGAGACAGAGGATATTACTGACTTATAGTATAAAACTGAGGCTCCTGCTGGGCATGGTACCTCACACCTATAATCCTAGCACTGTGGATCTGAGGTGAGAGGATCACTTGAGGCCAGGAGTTCAAGAGCAGCCAGGTCAACATAACACAACCCCATTTCTACAAAAAGTTTTTAAACATTAGCCAAACATGGTGGCTAATTTTTAAGCATGCCTTTAGTCCCTGCTGCTTGGAAGGTGGAGGTGGGAGGATCACTTGAGCATAGGAGTTCAAGGTCATAGTAAGCTATGATCATGCCACTGAACTCCGGCCTGGACAACAGAGTGAAACCCTGCCTCTAAAAAATTAAAATTAAATAAATAAATAAAAATAAAACTGAGGTTCTTAATTCAAGGAGGGTATACCACAGTTACCTGGTGGAAGCTTTTTCAAGAGAGTGATACACCACTCTCCACTCCTACGCACCCCAAGGGTATTCAGAATTCTCAACAGATAACATCCCTTTTTAAAAATTGGGGTAAAATATATAACAGAGAATTTGCCATCATAAACATTTTTAAGTGTATGTTTCAGTGGCATTCTTTACATCCACAATGTTGTGCAGCCATCAATGCTATGTATTTCCAAACTTTTTCATGACCCCAAAGAGGCATCTTTATTTGGAGAAAATTTCTGCAGGTGGTACTTAGATGTTCCCACGGATGGAACCATGGGCTTAAAATACCAAGCCTGGAAGGACCCACAAATCTGTCACCCAGCTTGTCAGTACAATCTGGGCCTGAAATGAATCGAGCCCCGTACACCTAAGTCACATCTGGCTTTGTTGTGCAAGCCTACAACCTCCCCTCTGGGGGGCAAACCCATCTCTGGTTCTACCTGGCCATCTGAGTGCCCAACCAGAGAAGCAGTGGAATGAACTGGGCTTCTCAGGTGCAGGGTGTCTCTGCTGCCTCACGGATGAAATCTGCCTCATTCAAAGCAGGACAGTGGAGAGGACAGAGCCAACAGCATGGGTCCGAGAAGCCAGGAGGCTGGAGGAGAATGGAAGTGCCTGTATGCACATGTTGTGACCCACATCCCTCCTTCTGGGCCCCTCTCCCAAGTGTGGCAACCGGTCTGACACCCACAGGGTACACTTCCACTCCATGCTGCACAGAGGTGCCTGACTAGAGGTTCCTAAGTCCAGGCACCTATTGAACTGTGGCCAGACACTTATAAACTACACTCAGGCACCTTAAACCTGAGATGCCATCAGAGGGGGCACCGATGCTATGTTAGGAGTCACAAGACTATAGCTCTAAAGCAGGCTCTGCCTGCCACTTAGTTGCTACGTGATCTTGAGCAAATTATTTTTATCTCTCTGTGCTTTCGTTTATTGTTCTTGATCAAATGGAGATAGCAAATGCCTACCCTGTCTACTTCAAGGGGTTTAGGGAACAAAAGGCACATTATATAGGCACACTGTAGGCACATTATAGAGACACTATAGGTACAGTATCTATGGCTGCACATGGGAAAACTGAGGAGGCACCAAGCCAACACACACAGTGTTCTTCCCATATCCCAGAGACAGCTGGACCGGAGGAATACACAGGGCTTAGCAGCTGACACAGCAGCCAGCAGAAATGATGGCAGCTCTTACTGGTGGTGCCTGAGTTCCAGGTTGCTCTAGCCTGTGGGAGACACTGTGAGGCTTAAAGCCCAGACAGGGAAATGGGGATAGAGAATGAAAAAAAGGAAAACAAAGGAGCTAAGAGGAACGACAAGGAGAGAACTGGTAGACCGGGAGAGAAAAGCAAAAGGTATGTATGGTATAGCAGAAAACATCATCCCCACACATGTCCTGGCAGTGCACAACACTGGGTGGTGAATGCCAACCTGTCCCCAGGGCTTCATTAAACTGGCATGCAGAATCACCAAGGGAAGGGAACAGAAGGAGACTAACTTCAGCTTGCCTCATCCGACCCTGGCCTGGCCTGCTCTCAGAGGGCTGGTGGAGTCTGCCAGTATTCAGGGGACCTACTGCTGCTCTCATCAAGCCCCTGGGAGAGGCCAATCCACCCCCACACTCCTGCCCACAAACACATACTGCCACTGAGGCTGTCCTCACCAAGGTGGCCTGGCCTCTCCTCTCATGATCATCCCAGAAGGGAGTGAGGTGGTGCAGAGGAGGCTCTGAATCCTCAGGACCCCCAGGCTCTCAGTTGCCATGCCCCTGGCTCTGGGCTTTTAAGGAACTCCAGGCTGCTGTAGGCTGGCACAGGGGTTCCCAAACTTGGCTGCACAAAAAACTTACTGAGAACCTTTTTAAAAACATTTCGAGGCCCCAGGTGGAGAGACTGGGTAGACTCCAGTAAATCTGGAGATGGAGAGGAGGTGTTCTGGACAACTCTAGGTTGTAGCCATGGTTGAGGACCCCTGCTTTCACCCAGGCAAGACTTACCTTCTCAATCTTGTCAGGGTCTGACAGCAGAGCAGCACCCATTCCTCCCTAAGGAGAAACACACACAGGGTCTTCTTACAGCTGGGGCAAGATCACCCTCCCCACAGGATGGCAACTTGGTGTGGCAACCTGTCCCACCCCAGCACTTGCCCCCAAGGGACCAAGGCCACTGGCAATTGGCACATCTCCAAACCAAGCAGAAAGGCAGCAGCATCCATGTGTATAATATCTGGAACTGGAGTGTGGTAAATTCTAGAAGTTATCACTCTCCCCTTGACAAAACAGATCTATCTGGAAGTGGGCTCTACAAAATTTATTTTTTAAGACTGCCCACTCCCTACCCAGGTCTCAGTGTCTTAATAAATTAAATCCCACCATCTCCCAAGCCCTTAAAAAACAATGAATCTGGCTAATCATGTGGCTCACACCTGTAATCCCAGAACTCTGAGAGGCTAAGGTGGGAAGATCGCTTGAGGCCAGGAGTTCAAGACCAGCCTGGCAACATAGCAAGACCCCACCTTTACAACAAATAGAAAAATTAAATGGCATGGTAGTGCATGCTTCTAGTCCCAGCAACTCTGGAGCCTGAGGCAGAAGGATCACCTGAGCCTAGGTGTTCAAGGTTGCAGTGAGCTATGATCAGGTCACTGCACTCTAGCCTGGGCAACAGTTTGAAAAGAGATCAAATGTACCTTCTTCCTATCATACCTAACACTTACTGAGATACCCCCACCACCAACAAAGCCACACAGAGGCACACAGTCTGCATTACTTGTCTAGGCCCTTCTCCTCCGCTACCAACAATGTCCCAGTCCTGAGGACCCAAACCCTGCCAAACTCTAACAAAAGCCCCACCAACGCATGGAACCACTTAAATCTCGACAGTAACAACAACGGTTATCTCTTAATGATGGGATTATTAGTGATTTTCCTGGTCTTTTTTTATACTTTTACTCCTAAATATTTCAGTGTATATTTTCTTTTCTTTTCTTTCTTTCTTTTTTTTTTTTTTTTTTGAGACAGAGTCTCGCTTTGTTGCCCAGGCTAGAGTGAGTGCCGTGGCGTCAGTCTAGCTCACAGCAACCTCAAACTGCTGGGCTCAAGCAATCCTACTGCCTCAGCCTCCCAAGGAGCTGGGACTACAGGCATGCGCCACCATGCCCAGCTAATTTTTTCTACATATGTATTTTAGTTGGCCAGATAATTTCTTTCTATTTTTAGTAGAGACGGGGTCTCACTCTTGCTCAGGCTGGTCTCGAACTCCTGACCTTGAGCAATCCACATGCCTCGGCCTCCCAGAGTGCTAGGATTACAGGCGTGAGCCACCAAGCCCGGCTTTCAGTGTATATTTTCTAAGAATAAGGATATTCTGTTATATAATCACAGAAGAGTTATCGACATCATAAATTTACATTGATACAGTATTTTTACCTAATCTACTATGATCTCTATTCTAATTTCGCCAGTTCATCTAATAATATTCTTTGGAGCATTTTCCCATCTACCACACAATGCAGGCCAGAGTCAAGCATTAAACTTCACTGTCATGTCTCGTTAGCCTCTTTTAATCTGCATCTGATTTTTGTGAGGACTACAAAGAAATCAGTTTACCTTGGTGGAATATTCTTTCGGGCAGCCCATGTTGACATCAATACCAGCTACGTCATTTTCTCTGGAAAAGGGTGAAGGAGAAAAGGTAATAAATATTCAATTTAAGGCAAGAAGGTAGAGTAAAAGGCACAGATGGGTTTGTGTTCACGAAGATCCTACTGTGTCCCTGGCCCTGTGAAACACACCAACCCTCAATGACATAAGATGAAAAAGGGAAAGAAACCTGTCCCTAAAATGTGCAACTGCTTCATCTGAGCAGAGCTCCAAAGGAAAGACATAATGTGTGCACACATCCATAAAGGGCTAGATATAGAAAATTTGCTCCTTAGGAATTATATCAGATAACTCAAATACTGAGTGGCAGGCACATTGAACTTGATCCCAGGGCTGCAGTTTTGACTGAGGTAGTGAAAGCCATTTGTCAATGCAGAAAAGTGACATGAGCACAAGAGCCCTTTCCCAGAGCGCTGCTTCTGGTGGGAGTTACAGGACGCCTCTGTTGGCTGGGCTGTGCGGTTGGATTACTCCAAACAATGCTCAGATGCAGAAAGGGCTTCGCTCCATCCTCTGGTACATACATAGTGAATGGTCTGAGATCAGCAGCAATTCCTGCCTGAGTTCCTTCTCACTCTTACTGTAAATAGCAACAGTAGCTAACACTAAGCACTATGTGCCACATTCTGAGAAGACAATTACATGCACTATTTCATTTACCCTTCCCTAGGCCAGAGGTTGATAGTACTATTTAATTTTATTTATTTATTTATTCTTTGAAATGGAGTCTCATTCTGTCACCCAGGCTTGAACACTGTGGCCATGATCACAGCTCACTGCAACTTCAAACTCCTGAGTTCAAGCAATCCTGCTGCCTCAGCCTCTCAAGTAGCTGGGACTATAGGCTTACGCCACCATGACCAGCTAACTTCCTTATATTTTGTAGAGACAGGTTCTCATTGTGCTGCTCAGGTTGGTCTTGAATTCCTGGCATCAAGAAATCCTCCCAGGCTGGGCGCAGTGGCTCACGCCTATAATCCTAGCACTCTGGGAGGCTGAGGCGGGAGGATCACTCGAGGTCAGGAGTTCGAGACGAGCCTGAGCAAGAGTGAGACCCCATTTCTACTAAAAAATAGAAAGAAATTATCTGGACAACTAAAAATATATAGTAGAAAAAATTAGCCGGGCATGGTGGCACATGCCTGTAGTCCCAGCTACTCAGGAGGCTGAGGCAGAAGGATTGCTTAACCCCAGGAGTTTGAGGTTGCTGTGAGCTGGGCTAACGCCACAGCACTCTAGCCCGGGCAAAAGAGAGCGAGACTCTGTCTCCAAAAAAAGAAAAAAAAGAGATCCTCCCGCTTCAGTCTCCTAAAGTACTGAGATTACAGGCGTGAGCCACCGCCCCCAGTCAGTAGTACTGTTTTATAGATGAGGGAACTAAGTTCTCAGTGAGGTTAAGTAACGTACCTAAGGTCACACAGTTAACAAGGATCAAAGCCAGAATTCCAGCCCAATTCTGTCTTAACTTCAAGCCCATCACTTTACCCATAGTACTCTCCTGCCTTTGTTAATTCAGGAAGCACTAAGTCTTATATATACTTCATGACAGTTAAAGCCTCAGGACTCACAGTCATGATATTATCAAGAATAAACACTAACAAACAAGTCCCCTCACACACAGAGAGTCTCTGGGATCTGGGCACTGGGGGTACAGCCCTTGGATGCCACAGAGAAGGAAACCAGGCACTCTCAACCTGGAAACAGAAGGTAATGGGCTAGGAGGAGATGGGTGGTCACCTCTAAGGTCACCAGTAACATTATGGCCTCACAGCTCACAGCAGTAATAAAGGCAGTGCCAAAGAGGAGGAACTTACACAAGCCTGGCCACCGCAAGGGCTCGCTCTGCGTCTGATGTTCCCTGGGAACACAAGAGGCTGTATCAACCACTGCCCTGACACAGGTACACATGCACAAACATATCCATGTACGTCACACATACACACACGTGAGGCTGGCTTTCTCTTGAACAGCTAGCTCACCGGACTAGCTCACTACCAGCAGAAAAAGGTGGACTTGCAGGGCCTAGAAAATGTCATCAATGCTGTGATTACTTTCAATCATAAGAAAAGTTGAAAAATTTTATAGTGAACATTCAGATACCCACCACTTAGGTTCTACAATTAACATTTTGCTGTGTTTGCTTTATCACATGTCTACCCACTGTTACCAATATTTTTAAAAAACCTAAACATCATTCAGGTGCTATTTCTGAAAAAGCACCAAGAAATGCCCAAAGCCAAGAAAAGAAAGCTACAGAGTCATTACAACTCTAACATAAACCTTAACTATTCTTGAGGAAACCTAATTTCATTCTATGGGAAATATATACAGATTACATAAAAAAAAGCCCATGTTCTGAATAATCAATGCTAGGGATTAAAAAAATAGATATAAAAGTCATGCCAAACAGATCATGCCTATCATTCAGTAAATTAAATTTGAGACTGGAGGCATGTAACAGACTGTGACGGCTTGATTTCCATAAACTGTCTCGACCAGCATAATCACTCATGGGCGGATCTGTGGAAAACATTGAAGGAGTCTTCAGGAAGCCAATGTTGTGCACTGTAGCTCTGGTATCAACACTGGCCTGGCACAGAGCATGAGCCGGGAAATCCCAGGGGCCTCAGGAGGGTACTCAGCAATGGGGTCTCTTACCATCTGGAAGACCACCCTGTTCTGTTCTCTTTCGCAGGTGCGGAAGACAACTCGGTCATCAGGAGCGACAAAGTCTACAGTGCTGAGCGCTTCTGCAATAAAACACAAACACAAGGGGCTACTCAGTTAAGATGCAAGTTCAACCTGGCCTAAGCCCTGAAGAAAAACAGCAAAACTATAACCTTGAAGGGAAAAGAAGGGACCCTAGATGTATACTATTCTCCCTTTTTTTTTTTTTTTTTTCAGATACAAGGTCTCACTACGTTGCCCAGGCTGGAGTGTAGTGGCTATTCACAGGCGCAATCATAGCTCACTGCTGCCTTGAACTCCAGGGTTCAAGTGATCTTCCCACCTCAGAATCCCAAGTAGCTGGGACTACAGTTGCACACCACCATACCTGGCTGATTTTTTAATTTTTTGTAGAGACAAAGTCTCACTATGTTGCCCAGGCTGGTCTCGAACTCCTGGCCTCAAGCAATCCTCCCGCCTCAACCTCCCAAAGTGCTGGGATTACAAGCCACCACACCCGGCTGTGTCATATTTTATACATACGCATTATGTACTATATGTGTAAAAATATATACATTATTCCTCTTTGTGATTACCACTTTAGGTGTGGGATTATGGAGGGTTTTCTTTTTCTAGGTTATATACATCCAGAATATTGAATTTTTTGTAATACAAAAAAGAAAACATAGATTTAAGAACAATGAGACAAAATTCAGTCATAACTTCTAATGAAATTATATTAAGATTTCACAAACATATTACATCAAAAACCTCAAGGAATATACCAGAATTCTAATCAAAGCAGAATCCGCCTCATCAAAAGACTATAAGCATCCCACTGTAGAAATTCAGATTTAGAAAAAGTATAAGCAAAACCACAATTCATCACAATCACTTATATCTGCACAGAGCTTAAGGTGTGCAAAATACTTACACATCCCTTATCTTATTTGATCCTCACTCCATCCCCACAATTTAAGTAAAGCCAGGATTACAATTTTCACTCTACAGATAAAGGAACTGAGGCAGAGACAGGTCATGTGACTTGCACAAAGTCACACACCTACCAGGAGGCTGAGTCAGGGTCAGTGCAGATGCCATCCTGACTCCAAGGTTCAGGTTCCTAGGGTCCCTCCAGTACAATGACACAAGGCAATTTCTATGCCAGCAAGCCTGTGGATAGGGGGCATTCTTAGCTTATGTGGATTTCTTTTTTTTAAAGAGATAGGGTCTCACTATATCACCCAGGCTGGTTTAGAACCCCTAGCTTCCCTTCCCAGTCTCCTGAGTAGCTGGGACTACAGGAACAAACCACCACATCTAAGTAACTTCAAAATAATTTTTTGAGATAGGGTCTCACAACATTGCCCAGCTGGTCTTGAACTCCTGGCCTCCAGTGATTCTCCTGCCTTAGACTCCTGAGTATCTGTGACTACAGGTGTGAGCCATCATGGCTGGCTACATCTGGCTTTTTGTCATGGTCTCTGGAGAGCAATGACTGCTCTCAAGGGAGCATGACATTTCCAAAATTACACAATGCTGCCAGGCAGGACACTGTCACCCCAGCAAGGGCAATAGTAGTGCTGCCTGAGCCCAGCAGGACACACACACAATCCTGGGGCCAGGGCTGCACTCACCATTGACAACTCTCTTGCACTGAAGCATCTTGAGGTCGATCAGCTCCTGCAGAGGAATCAGAGGACACTCGTCAGTCTTGAACATGTAGACCTTCAGCATGGCAGGAGGACATTCAATGGCACACCTGATAGGGACTGCTTAGCCAGTCATCTTACTACAAACAACAAATCACAGCTTTTAGTACATGTAGTGCTATCCACCCTACCCAATTACAGCGAACAGGGGCCTGAGAGAGCCATGCTCAATTGGATGCTCTTCCCAGGGACGTTGGAGACACTTGGGGCCTAGAAAGGATGAGCCACTAAGAGAGTCAGAGAGAAGATAATCGCCCAGGACATGGCCACCTGAACACTTTCCTCACCTACTGGTCACAGGTGAAGCCCACCCCCCTCAAAGACTATCCCAGCTCATCCCTAGGCAAAGGGAAGGCCATGATGGGCTCCCAGGAAACACTCAAGGACAAAACTGGGACCAGTGACTAAAAGCACAGGGAGGAATATTTGTGATGAACAAAGGAAAGAAAAGTCTAAAACCCCTATCCCAACATGGTCGACACTATGTGGAACTAAAAGAGGTGAGCTCCCCAACTCTGGAGATAGTCAAACAGACTCAGGAAAGAAAGGAAAAAGGGGTTTCTTCAAAATCAGTATCATAAAGATGGAGGGAAAGCTCATGACTCCTGGAGGATTGAGATTCTCTAATCCCTAGTTGGAGATAGGAATTAGTGGTCTTCTTTGTTCAGTGATCCTTACTGCAGAGGGGTAAGACAAGTCAGAAGAGGCAGGCACCTGTCACACTGCCCAGAAGCCCATGCCCAGGGATTCTGGCAGTGCAGAAGACAACAGGAAGAGACTGTGTTCCCTGGTACTCATCCCCTTACTGACTCCCTATGAGCCTCAGCAAGTCACAACCCCAGTCAGGTGGGCACAATGACCTCTGCTCAGTTATGGGTGCATCAGGGCTAACATGGCCAAAAGTTCCTCAAGGCGTCCGTGGGGCTCCCCACAGCATACTCAGCACCTGGTTAGTACACATTCTAGGTGTTTCTGTCACTGTTCTCTCCATGAAGAACTCAGGACATCAAGTATCTAATGCCCACCAGGCCTGACCAAACAAATCACCACAACCAAGCAGTGTGGACACATAGTTGGCATCCAAGCCCCAAGAATCAGTGTGGCTTCCTGAGGGATGGGCAGAGCCCAACTCAGAGCCCCTGCAGCCAGGGATCCTAGTTGCAGGGGCAGGCACAAAGGCAAGTGGACCTGTGGAAAAATGTGAATGGCCTGTGCTTATGAAGAGAAGTTCAGTAGCCAGGCTGAGCTCCAGCAGGGACTCAAGCAAGAGAAAGCAAGGTGAGACCCTCAGCAAAGACTGGGAAATATATTGGTTCCAAGCACTTATGGAACTCTCTGTCCAATCATTTTAGCTGACCATTAAACTAACCAAGTGGAAACTTTACTGGCCACACATGACAAAGAATAGAAATTTTACAAAATTAGTTCAGAATAGTCACTAAGCACACAAACAACATCCCCTAAGGAGGAGAGAATCCGATTCCCAGACATGCCACATTATATTATTTAAAATGTCCAGTTTTCAAAAAAAATTATGAGACACAGGCCGGGTGCCGTGGCTCACGCCTGTAATCCTAGTATTCTGGGAGGCCAAGGCGGGTGGATTGTTTGAGCTCAAGAGTTCGAGACCAGCCTGAGTAAGACCGAGACCCCCGTCTCTACTAAAAATAGAAAGAACTTAGCTGGACAATTAAAAATATAGAGACAAAATTAGCCGGACATGGTGGCACATGCCTGTAGTCCCAGCTACTCGGGAGGCTGAGGCAGTAGGATCACTTGAGCCCAGGAGTTTGAGGTTGCTGTGAGCTAGGCTGAGGCCACGGCACTCTAGCCCGGGCAACAGAGTGAGACTCTGTCTCAAAAAAAAATTAAGAGACATGCAAAAAAACCCAAGAAAGTATGGTATACACACACACGCACACACACACACACACACACAAATCAATGGAAAATGCTGACCTATGCAAGGTCCTCTGAGGCAGGTGGGGTGATCTGACTGTCTAATCAACCAAGCTTTGCCCAGTTAGAAGAGTCACATACTAAAAGTCATCACATAAATCCTGGGCCCTTAACTTCCAAAGGGCTTGAAAACAACCCTAAGAATTCCCAAAAAATTAGCTGATGGAAAGTCTGGAAGCTGGGAGGTCAGCTCTGTTTCCTGTGGCAGCTCTGGTCCCTCTGTCCAGCTTCCACGACCCTCATTAGCACAGACTGATGCCATGGCCTATACACGAAGCGTGGCTGTCTAGAACAGGCACTGTGCTGTGACTCGCCTCCACCCTCATGTTCCACTCCACCTGTCTCCCAGTGAATACACGCCCACTTTCTGGAGTCTCAGAAAAATGCTGCCTGCATAGGAAAAGTGAAGTCCAAGGGAGGTGAATATGTTAAGGTCAGCACGACTGCCTTTTCCTCAACTTTAGCAACTCTTAGAATCTTGCCCAGAACAGGTTTGACCCCAGGTGAGCTGAGGGTTCTGAAGGCCTGAAGCCCTTACCACCACCTGGTCCAACAGGTGAAACCAGCAGGACGCCCAAGGTGACGGGATAAGTGAATTTGAAAATAAAGGGCTAGCACTCAACAGACCAACTCTTATAAAAGGCACAGGATTAGGGAGTTGTCTCCCTAATCCAAGGGACAGAGGAGAGCCATCAAAGTAAGTAGTCAAGGGAGACAGTATGCAAAGGCCAAGTAAAGAGGAGAAGGATCCGTTTACCCTGCGCCTTAAAGGGATCACAGGCAAATACAGCTGGACAGGGCCGGAGGGGGACAACAGGAAGAAGCTGCAGGCTCCATCCTGGGGTCAGTCATCCCACAGAAGCATGGGGGTAAATACAGACAAAGTGGATGAGGAGCTAACGTTGTTCTGTGCAGGGTTGGGGGTGGCAGGGGATCAACACACGCAAAGAAAGGTACGGCTAAGTTCCCCGGGATTTGGTCTTTTGTGGTCCCCAGTCTTCTGGCTCTGAGTCAATGATTCCTGACAGGCCCTGCTCCCATTCCCCTTCCAAATCTAAGAGACTTTTCTGGAGGACAAAGAGAGTGCTTGCCAAGAAAGGCTACACCCAACTCACAGCTGAGCACCCAGGGGCCCGAGTGCTGGCTCAGCGAGCTTCCACACATGCCACAGGGCCTGGTCCCTGGGAACAGGTTCCTCCATGCCCAGGGCGTGCTCTAGCAGCCAGGAAGGCTTATGGGCGTACTAACATTCCATCTCACATTTCCCAGACATTCTCACCTCTTGGCCCTCTGTGATCCTGAACTCTGGAACCTCCCTTTGTGCCATTCACCTTATACCTCTGGACAACACATAGCCCCTTCCTCCCTCCCTCCCACTTCACCTGACCAGCACCCACCATACCTCTGCCCCCGCCCAGCTGCAGATGCCAACACTCCCATTCCCAGCATGGACACACCCTCATCCTGAGGCTTCTCAGCTCTCCTCCCCAAGACACCGCAAACCACCACCACCATGCAGACCTGGCTGCCAGGCAAACTCCCCAGTCTCCAGTACCCACGGGAACAGGACCAAAACTTCTCCACTTTCCTCAAGTCCCTACCTTTCTCCTGCTACCCTCATTCCCAACGGAAGACTGGCTTCCTACATCTCAGAAAACAAGTCTCTTAGGCATGAAACCCCTTGGCTTCCCTCCCTTCCATCATTTTCCCCCTCTCCGCCTTGGGCCATCTGGGAGGAAGGGAGGTCCCACCTCTTTGTCAAGGATCCTGTCCCCTCCAAGCACTAGCCTTCCCCATCACCCCCAGTTCCTTGAATCTTCCAGTCTCCCCTCACTTCTAACTCCTTCCTTCCCTTTATTCTACAACATGCAAATCATCTAAAAAACCCCTGCACCCTGCTTTCTCCACCTCAAGCTACCTGCCTGTGCTCTCTTCCTCTTAACCTCTTAAATTCCTGAAGCTGGCAGCCCTATTTCTACTTCCTCACCTGCTCTCCCCTCCTCAAGCCGTTAACTCCATGAGTGTTCACGTCCGTGTGCCACAGCTGTCCTGCAACTGCCTGATTTTCAAATCAGATACCTACTTGGTCTTTTTGCAAATGCGTTTCTCTACATCATCTGACATAGTTAACAGACCTGAGTTTTGCCTTCCTTGACACTACACTCCTCTTTTTTCCCCCCCTTACAGGCAGAGTCTTTGCTCTGTTTCCCAGGCTGGAATGCAGTGTCACCATCATTTCTCACTGCAACCTTCAACTCCTGGGGCTAAGTAATCCTCCTGTCTCAGTCACCCAAGTGCTAGGACTACAGGCATGGGCCACCATGCCCAGCTAATTTTTTTTTTTTAATAGAGACAGTAGCTCACTATGTTGACCAGGCAAGTCTTGAACTCCTGGCCTCAGTGATGCTCTCACCTAAGCTTCCCAAAGTGCTGGGATTAAAGGTGTGAGCCACCGCACCTGGCCTACACTTTTTTTAATTTGCCTGTTTTACTCACTCTTTTACCCCTCCTCTCATTGGCTCCTGTCCCCTAACACATGCATCCAGGACATACGGGTATATTTTCCCAAGTCCCTTCTTAAGATCTCCTTGCTCTATGCAGTGGTTTTCTTTTTCATTAAATGTTTTATTTTAAGAAAACTGTAGGCCGGGCGCGGTGGCTCACGCCTGTAATCCTAGCACTCTGGGAGGCCGAGGTGGGTGGATCGTTTGAGCTCAGGAGTTCGAGGCCAGCCTGAGCAAGAGCAAGACCCCATCTCTACTAAAAATAGAAAGAAATTATATAGACAGCTAAATATATATATATATAGAAAAAATTAGCCGGGCATGGTGGCACATGCCTGTAGTCCCAGCTACTCGGGAGGCTGAGGCAGGAGGATTGCTTGAGCCCAGGAGTTTGAGGTCGCTGTGAGCTAGGCTGACGCCACGGCACTCACTCTAGCCTGGGCAACAGAGTGAGACTCTGTCTCAAAAAAAAAAAAAAAGAAAACTGTAGGTTCACACATAGCTGCAATAATGTGAGAGTATCCTGGATATCTTTTACCCATTTTCTCCTAATGGGAACATCTTACAAAACTACAGCACAATATCTCAACCAGGATATTGACATTGATACAGCTAAAACACAGAGTGGTTCCATCACCACAAAGATCCCCTGTATCAGCGTTTTATATACAAGTCACTTCCTTACCCGTCCTCCAACTAGTGGCTTTTAAAGATGGAAATATCTAAAGCACTTGGGTAGCTTTGTCTTAAACTTCTCACACCCACTAGGGGAACATATCAGAATTGCAGACTGGAGGGAAGCTGCCCAGATAATTCCCACACATGCTCAATTGAGAATGACTGCTCACGCTCCCTCACTATTCAGTATCAGATACTACTGTAGTTTTATTTTTTCTAGTAGACGCTTGCAGAACCTGGATCTGAGGCCTTATGTTCTCCAGAGCAGCCGCTGAGTATATGTACTGGCCTGCAAGCTACCACCACCAGAAAGTCTCACTGCTACCAACGCCAACCTCATCCAGCTTCTCTAGCCTGAACCTGGTCCTTTTCGTCTTCTATCTAACTGCTGCGGTTCATTCACTCATTTACTGAATGTATATTAACTCCTAGAGGGTCCAGGGAAGTGATGGGACATGATGCTCATTTACCCACCTGGCCTAGAAAGTCCCAGAACACTCCACATTACCAGGCTTCTGGGCCTTAGCAGGGCTCACGGTACTCATCAGTGCTACATGTGTCTGTCTCCTTCAGCCTTCAGTGACCCCCCTGTAAAGTGAGTTCCCATTCTGTCTCCCTTGACTCCCCACCACTCCCACACTCACACACGGGGAGGCCCCACGTATGGAAACACCCTCCTAGGAAAATCAGGAGCTCCTCACCTCACAGTAAACAATGTCTGCTCCATAATCCAGGGCAAGCAGCCGCATTGGAAGAGTCCCTACCCGAACCATCGGGGCTAAGATGAGCTTGTTGTGGTAGCACAGAGAGAGGCTATTCACAATCATTCCTCCTCTGCCACAGCCTGAACAAATGGAAACAAGAGTCAGAAATGCAAATGGAGAAAGTTTCTTCTATTATCCAGGGCAGGCTTGCCTTCTTCCTTCCAACACACAGTAGTTTGTTTTCCTTTTCCCTGGTCATAAAAAGGATACATGCACATTCATTCATTTAACAAATATTTATTAAGTGCCTAGTCGTGCCAGTCGCTGTCCTAGTCTCTTGGGATACATTAGAGAACAAAACAGACAAAAATCCCAGCTCTAGCAGAGTTTTCATTCTAGCAGGAGAACGCAGGCAAAAAACAATAAGCATAACAAATAAATAAACAAATGATATAGTATGTTGGGAAACTGGTCATGCTATAGAATAAAAAATAACGAGGAGAAGAGAGAGTGAAAGTGCTGTGGATGGGCTGCAACTTTAGAGAAGCTGAGGTAGGTATCACTGAGAAGATGAGATCAGAGCGAAGATTTGAGTTAGCCCAGTTGGTATCTAAAGGGAGAATGCATAGCGGAGGAAACAGCCAGTGCAAAGGCCCCGAGGCAGGAGCCTGCCTGGTGTATTAGAGGAACAACAAGGAGGCCAGTGGGATTGGAGGAGAATAAAATAAGTCAAATACACGATGTAACAGCAGTGAGAAGACAGGAGACAATGGTCAGATCACACAGGGCCTGTAGCACACTCTAAGGGCTTTGATGGTTCTGCATGCAGTGAGCCAGTAAAGGGTTGTTAAGCAGAGGAGTGGCATGATCTGCTTCACGTTTCCACGTGACAACACTGACTACAGCATTAAGAACACATTGGGGGGACCAAGAGTACACGTAGGAAAGCCAGTTAGAAGGCGATTCAGTAACCAATGTGAGAGATGATGGTGGCTCAGACCAGAGAGCTGCTAATGAAGGCAGTCAGAAGCAGTCACATTCTAGAAATACTTTGAAAGTGGAGCCAATAAGAAGGAAAAAAAAAAAATAAAGAAAATCAAAATCCTATGTCCCAAAGAGTACTATTAATTTATTTATCCTAACCAAATACGGTATCATCTAAACCTGCAGTCCACAGCCCCCAGGCTGCGGACTGGTACTGAACTGTGGCATGTTAGGAACCAGTCCACACAGCAGGTGAGCAGCAGGTGAGAGAGCAATGCTTCATCTGTATTTACAGCCATTCCCCCTGGCACGCCATTCCCACAGCACCCCACCCACCCCCTCCGTGGAAATATTGTCCTCTAGGAAACTGGTCCCTGATGCCAAAAAGGTTGAGGACCACTGATCTAAAGAGTCACAAAGCTAGCTGGGTGCGGTGACTCATGTATGTAATCCCAGCATTTTGAAAGGCCAAGGCAGAAGGATCACTGGAGACCAGGAGCTCAAGACCAGCCTGAGCAACATAGTGAGAACTTGTTTCTAGAAAAAATAAAAAAATTAGCCAGGTGTGCTATAATCCTAGCCTCTTGGGAGGCTAAGACAGGACTGCTTGAGTCCAGGAGTTCAAGGTTGCAGTAAGCTATAATCACACCACTGCATTCCAGCCTGGGCAACAGAGCAAGACCCTGTCTCCAAGAAAAAGAAGGAAAAAAAAAAAAAAATCACAAACCTGGACAAGGATTCTCTGCTCAGAGTTAGTGAAACTGTCTCCCCACCTCCAGCCTGGCTTCTGCCTCCACCACTCACCAAAACCGCTCTGATTAAAGACACCAATGACCTCAAAGTTGCTCAATCTCCTAGATCCTTATCTCAAGAACAGCACGTTATTTCATTTTGCTAACAGCAAATGACATGACTGAGCCTTCCTGGGCTCCCCTGACCCCACACTCCTGGTTTTCCTCCCACCTCTGTCCCCTCCTGAAAAGTATCCTTTGCTAGTTTCATCTCCTCTACTCACATGTGGAAATTCCTCCTTCGTCTTGGGTCCTTTTCCCTTCTAATTCCACACATTCTCCCTCACAAATTTATCTACTCCCACCAATTAAAATATCAGCTATTTGCTGGTGATCTCTAAGTATCACCAGTATCTCATCAAAAGTACCTCTACCCCATTCCAACTGCTCATGACACACCCCACCCTGGATGTCTTGTGGGGATCTGACACTAAATATGGACAAAATTAAGTCTTAATCTTCCCTCCCAAGCCTCCTTCTCTGTCATTTATTGATTCAACATAGGCCAGGTACTGTGGCTGGCACTACACATAGAACTCTGAGGGGAAAAAATGATACAGTAGAAGACAGGGCTGTATGAGGGGAACTTACAGCCGTGTGTGACAGTACAACTGCGCACGGTGCTACGAAGGAGCAGGTGCGTGAGGCTATGAGAGCTCATCTCGGCAGGGAAGGGACTGGTGAGGGGTGAGGACGGATTCTCTTGAGAAATAATCTCTGATCCAAAGTCTAAAGTGTGGGTGTTAACCCTTCAACACATGGGGGGAACCTCTCTCCCATTTCACTTATAGCATCTCCATTCACCCAGTTACCCGTAACCCACATTCCCCACACCCAGTACATCACTAATTCCTATTGAAATGACCTTCAAACCTAAACTCTAACCCACCTTCTTTGCTCCATCTCCACCACCACCGCCTCACACCAAGACACCTCGTGTTCACCTCTTTTTTCTTTTTATTTCTTTTTTTCTTCTTTTTAACATCTGAAAGCTGAGAACTGTGCTCACCTCTTGCCAGGACCTCAGCACTCCCCACATCTACCCTCGCCCCCTCCCATCCCTCTCTCCGCAAGAGCCAGCATGGCACCTTAGAAAGGCAGCTCTGACACCGCTCTCCCGTTTGTACCCTTTAGTGGCTTCCACTGAGTTTAGGACAAATCCCCAAACCCTTCCAATGGCCACAAAGCTCTGCAGGATCAGTCCCCACCCACCTTCCAGCCCCACCTTGCACCCCTCCGCCTCCCTCTCTCCGCTCTGGCCACCCTGGCCGCCTTTTACAGTCTCCCACACCAAGCTGTCTGCCGTCCTGGGGCCTGCCCACCTGCAGTTCTCTGTCTGGAACACCTTCCCAGACTCACTCACGCACGCCTACACTAGGGTCTCCTTGTCCTTGAAGGCCCCCTTTGTGAAGATGCGTCTCTATTAACATAATCAACTTCGGGCCCCTGGTCACCCGTTCCTTTCCAACACCCTGTACTTCTCTCTCTATGGCTCAGTTACAATCCACGTGTCCACACTGACCAGTGGGGTTTCTTGTTCAACCCCCAGCTCCCCTTCTAGACCACCAAGACAACAAGCTCCACAGGACGGGAGCACAGCTGCTGAGTTCACTGCCAGGTTCCCAGCACTGAGTCCAGCGCCTGGCCTTGACTGGTGTGACTTGTGAGGTGTGACTGAACACTCACCTCTCTGGTGGCTGAGAGGACACCCTCTCGTAGGGTGTTTGGTCTGGGTACTCCCTCTGGCACACTGTCAGAGGTGCCTGACGTGTCCTGCCTCCCAGGCTCCTCTCAGAAGAACTAGACAGCCCCACGCCTTTTCCAGGAACTGCTACAGCCACTCACCCAGGTCACACCCAGATCACTGTTTTAGTCACTCATCCTCAGACAATCTCTTGTGCCTTTCCTTTTAAGGGCAGGTGTCCTCTGTTACTCCCAATTTCTTTCCCAGACAGTAACCTTAACTTCAGTTACAGGGACACAATGTCCTGTCAACCAATGAAAAAGATATTAGAGAAAAATATCTCCAAATATGCTGACTGCATTCAAGAACAAGAAAAAAGGATTACAACTCAGGATGCAGGAATGGCAAATGACACGTGCATCCAGCAAGGGAAGGTTAAAAGGAAGCTTTTATTGGCAAACAAGGGGAGGTTCATGTAAGATGCTTAGAAACAGAGT
This sequence comes from Eulemur rufifrons, assembly GCF_041146395.1. Lineage (NCBI taxonomy): Eukaryota > Metazoa > Chordata > Mammalia > Primates > Lemuridae > Eulemur > Eulemur rufifrons. The sequence continues at coordinate 11,647,279 of NC_091005.1, read as the reverse complement.
TTATTGGTTCCAGAGTCTCAAGGCCAAAGCTGTCCTTGGTTCATGGGTAAAGATGGTATTACTGGACAAGTGTTATTTTGAGAGCATATTATCTGAATCACTGCAGGCCTGAAGAATGTCTAGTGATAAACCTTGTCATACAGATATACCTATATGTGCAGAACCTATAAGCCGTGCAAAGCAGGAGATCTGAGAAAGACGTGACGGGATTTCTTGAGGGGTTTGTAGAAATCCCTTGAAAACAGTTATCTCAGACACAGAAGCACGAGCCCCCTCTTCTTTGTGCCTTCGCAGACCTATTTTGTCTGGGTCTGACAAAATTGATTTCATCCTAGTATCTGCAAATATCACAATCCCGTTAATTATAATGCTTTCAGATTAAACATGACACTATTCAGGGAAAACAGTGAGTGGAAAAAACTTTACCATTCCCCTTCCATGTCAATTTCCCCACAGACTAAGACCTTGCTTAAAAAGCAATGTCTTTACAAGTTTAGAGTTAAAATCAAAGTCAGCTCGGATTATATATTTAGAGAATTATCCAATCTCCCACTCAAAACATGTGTGAATGAGAAAAAACTAAAATGATCTACTATATTTGTAAGAGAAAGAGGTGATATATAGTGTTTCATGGTTAAGACCCTGAGCTCTGGAATCAGACAGACTTTCACTGGAAACCCAGCTGTTGCCCGGGCAGTTTAATTAACCCAGATGAGCCTCAGCTTCTCCTTCTGGAATATGAGGCTCCAGGAGAACCTATGTCAGGGCAGATGCCGTGAAGAGTAAATTCCATGATGTACAACAGTTCCCAGCACACAGTAAGGGCTTAATAAGTATGAACTGCTCCTATCATCACACTTTCACACTGTCAACACACTCCGATGTCTACCGTCATATCAACAAATATCTACCAGCTCTTTTACGATCAAAGCAGTGTGTGAGCTGAAAGGAATGGAAAGAACTAAGCTCTTGACCTCAAGGAGTTTCTCGGCTCTACCCCTGACATCATCCAACAGCTGAACCAGGACAACAGTCTCCAAACCAGCCTCTCTCTGCCTCCAGGCTCATCACGCCCATCCATGCTCCTCCCAGCAGCAAGAGGAGGCTTTCTACACACAAATCAGGATGTGATATTTCCATTCCTGAAAGCCTTTCCCACTGTCCTTGGGATTAAGTCTACGCTCTTTCACATCGCAAATAAGGTCTGCTCCCTAACCTGCATTCAAAGATGAGAGCCTCATCTTTCATCACTTGCCTCCTGCCCTCTTAACTCCTCCACGGTAAGCTTCAGATAGTCTAAATTTATTTCTACTTCCCCAGCCTGGGCTGCTCTCTCAGTACAGACTCTCTGAACAGGCTGCTCCTGCCTAGGAGCCACATCCCTCTTCCTCCACCTGGCTGAATCCCACTAGACTTTCAGAACCTCAGTATAGACATCACCTCCTCCAGGGAGCCTTCTCTCACCCACATCTCCCAAACGCTGGGTAAAAGCACTATCTCTGAGCTCACTCCTGTCCTGGCATGGAAAGTACAAGAGTAACTATCTGTCAATTAGCCTCCTTCATGACAAGGTGACGGCAAGCACTATGCCTTGTTCACCGCCAGATCCTTATCACAGAGCATACAACCTGGCATAAGGTAGGCACTTAGTGTTTGCCATAAAAAGAAGTTAACAAGCCAAGAGCAAAGAAAGCTATGATTCTCTTCATGCTTCAGCCACAGAGGAGCTCTAGCACAGCCAATGTGCACTGAAAGTGCCTTGCCCTCCCTCAAGTTTGGTTTCAGAGGAGACGAACAACTACTCCATTCCCTTCCTTGCCCAGAAAAGGACTACAAGCCCTTTATCCAACGTGCACGGGAGTCGCCACTTGAGTGAACAACATTCAGGTAAGGAAGCAGCAGGAGTTGAAGTTGGGCCAGATCTGGACAGTGATGGGGAGATAATCGGTAGGCAACAGGGATGCAGCAGTGGCCTTGAGTCAGTGGGCGACATAGCCACAGCTGTGCTTTAGTGAGATCACTCAGGCAACAGATGATGGACTGGGGGGCAAAGACAAGAAGGAGGCAGGGGGTTGGGGTAGAAAGGGAGGCAAAGGGTCCAGGTACACTACAGAGGCAAGGGCTGAAGAGAGAACGGTCAGCACCTGCACAACAGTCCTGCTACAGGTAGGAAAACAGAGGGACAGCGAAAGAATACTAACAGCACTTTTTATTTTTGCATTGCCTTAAAATTCCCAAAGTGCTTCATTTATAACAGTGATTTTCAAGCCTGGCTACAGATTAGACTCATCCGGAGAGGTTTTTAAAAACACCAATTTCTAGGCCTTACCCCACACCAATTAAATCAGAATGTAAACTACACGAGGGCAGGGATTTTGTCTGTCTGCCTCTGTTGGAACAGTGCCTGGCACATACATGATGCTGAGGAAATATTTGTTGAAGGAATGACTATACAATTATTAACTGAGATCCAAGGAACATACCAAGTTCCTGCTCCCAGGAGGTTACATTTTTCTCACAATAAGTAAACCCTTTCTATTTCTTTTTTTTTTTTTTTGAGACAGAGTCTCACTCTGTTGCCCAGGCTAGAGTGAGTGCCGTGGCGTCAGCCTAGCTCACAGCAACCTCAAACTCCTGGGCTCAAGCGATCCTCCTGTCTCAGCCTCCCGAGTAGCTGGGACTACAGGCATGCACCACCATGCCCGGCTAATTTTTTCATATATATTTTTAGCTGTCCATATAATTTCTTTCTATTTTTAGTAGAGATGGGGTCTCGCTCTTGCTCAGGCTGGTCTCGAACTCCTGAGCTCAAACGATCCGCCCACCTCGGCCTCCCAGAGTGCTAGGATTACAGGCGTGAGCCACCACGCCCGGCCAACCCTTTCTATTTCTAAAACACTACCAATAATACATGTCTGAATGACAACTGGAAGCTACTCAGTGTCTACTATGAGCAGGAGGAAAAGAGAGGGGCCTTAGGCAGTGTCAAATGAAGTGACAAGAAGAAATTTAGGGACATGGGCAGAGCGACAGGCTCAAACTCTACCCCTGTGAGATTTTGAGGTAATCACATTGTAAGGGCTCAAGTGTAATGAGAAAGCAGCTATAGCTATAAACTATCCAGCTACTCACCCTGAAAATTTGAATGAAACCCAAAGGCACATACATACCTATTATTTTTTTCTGACAATTTCTTCTATGTATCTGTTCTGGTTTGGTGCAAAGCAATTCCTTGTTTTATATCTGAAAAACAGTGCCACATGGAAATGGATGAAATCTATCAGGTCACAGATTAAGGAACTACTGTATTTTGAAGAAGGAGACATCAGTTCTTGGAAAGAATCATAAAAGTAGCATAGAATCACAAAATCTTGGGGTATCCTTTATATCAACTTCCCTCAATCATATCACCAACTAGTGGTCATTCGGCCTATACATAAACTTTTCAATGACCGACAACTCACCACTCTCAAGCCAGATCTGGACAATTGTAGCTGCCACAGTGGTTCTTCATATCAAGTTCAGAAGCTGTCTCACTGTCACCATAGGTTCTAGTTTTGTCTTCTGGAGTAATACACCCCAGAGCTCATCTCATCCTTCCATCTGGCATATTCCTCAAATACAAGAGAACATATCCTTCTCCCTAAACATCTCTTCTCCAGCTTCACCCTCTTCAATCACTCCTTCTTGTGTTTATGACTGTCAAGGGCCGTAGGTTCCTGATCCTAAGATCATGATAAGCATTGGCATCATTGTGCCTACTATAGACTCTGGGGATGGGGCAGGGCCAGTGCAAGAGTTTGACAAATGTGCCTATGTGAAGTGAGAGAACCTGTGGTAACCTCAGCCTCTCTTCAGTCTTCATCCTCCACCCGAGTTTCTCAATAGTGCACTACTGAATTTTGGGCCAGATAAATCTTTCTTGTGAGGGGTTGTCTTGAGCATTGTATGACGTTGAGCAGCTTCCAGTACCACTTCCCCATATATGACAACTGAAAATGTCTTCAGCCATTGTCAAATGTGCATGTGGGCCTGGGGGTGGGGGAGGAAAGAAAGAGCTAAATTACCCTCACTAGAACCAACACTATGTCCAATGACTGTTCACTCATCACTACTCAACACTCTCTCCTCCACTGATTTGACTGGCAACTCTCCAAAAAGTTTACTCATGTATCACAATGGTACTTTTAAAAGTTTGTAATCTTTATAATGGTATTTGATGAACTAAAACCCTTTCTCCAGATGTTAAGAACCTCCTGGGTAGTTAATCCATAAACATTTACCTTATCTCCCACCCCAAGCATGGCAAACTATAGAGAAGATCAGACACCCATTTTTCAGATCTGTTCAAGAAGTACAAATAGGCCGGGCACGGTGGCTCACACCTGTAATCCTGGCACTTTGGGAGGCCGAGGCGGGTGGATCGTTTGAGCTCAGGAGTTTGAGACCAGCCTGAGCAAGAGCGAGACCTCATCTCTACTAAAAATAGAAAGAAATTATATGGACAGCTAAAAACATATAGAGAAAAAATTAGCCGGGCATGGTGGCACATGCCTGTAGTCCCAGCTACTCGGGAGGCTGAGGCAGGAGGATCGCTTGAGCCCAGGAGTTTGAGGTTGCTGTGAGCTAGGCTGACGCCACGGCATTCTAGCCCAGGCAACAGAGTGAGACTCTGTCTAAAAAAAAAAAAAAAAAAGAAGAAGAAGTACAAATAGTGTAGTTCTTATTATTGCAATCTGAAAACTTAAATTCAAGTAAAATATTCTGCCTGGCCAGGGCTATGTGAGTAAGCCACATACCTGATCACTTCATAGGGGTAGCAGGACCCTCCTTACTGCTATTCAAACAACTTAAGTCAGTGGAGGTGAGCAGGCTACAAAACTGGTGAATTCAGGATGAGAAGTTGGGAGGGGTGACAAGGGAGTGGAGAATGAACCTTGGCCAAAAAGGAAGGGAAACAGTGTGAAGAAAACATGACTCTGCTAGAAATAAAGCCTGAGGACCTTACCTCTCACTTGAGAGACAGAATAAGTTGAAGACCACCTGCTAGCACGCTTGGCTCTCAGCCAGAGGGGTGGTGGGGTTGAGCCTAGATCTCTGACTCTCCACCCTTGTCTGGGCCCCTAGACCTGACCATTCATTCAGACTCTCAACACACGTATTCCAGATCTTGTGCAGGGACCACATCCGGGAAAACATCACTGCACCCTCGGAGTTTACTGAGGGAGTCCCACACTGGACAGGCTATCACAGGGACAATGAGAAACGACAAAAAAGAATCGCAGGGACCAGGTACTCCATTGCCAGAAGCACTCCACCCTCCTGGTCCATGGGGGTCAAGGCCCCACCGCCTCCTTGTATCGCCGGCCCCAATCCTGCCTCCACCGCGCTCCCTTCCTCAAGGTTGGCCCAATTCTGGAAGTCGCCAACCGGTGTACGAACCTACAGACCTCGCAGCTGAACTCTGAAGATTTTCCCTCCTTGCTCACGCTTCTCCAGCTCCTCAAGCCTTACTGAGCCGCGCCAGCCACCGTACGCGAGGCGGCGGCGCGTCCGTGACGTCACTGCTGTGAGCCTTTTCTGCACCATAGCGAGTATGGCTCTAGCGCAGCGGCTGCGGGTGCTGTCGCTCACGACTCGGTTGCTCCTGACGCCCCGACGGGACCTGGCGGTCCGCGGTCCCGACGAGCCCCTGCCGGTGGTGCGCATTCCGCTGGCTCTACAGCGGCGGCAGGAACAGCTGCAGAGCAGGCGGCGGAGCTGCCGGACGCCGGTGCTGGTGCGACCTGGACCGTTGCTGGTCTCGGCGCGGCGGCCCGAGTTTAACCAGCCCGCGCGCCTCACGCTGGGCCGCTGGGAGTGCGCGCCGCTCGCCTCGCGTGGCTGGAGGAGTCGGCGCGCGCGTCGGGACCACTTCTCGATCGAGCGCGCGCAACGCGAGGCGCCAGCGCTGCGGAACCTCTCGTCCGAGGAGGGCAGCTTCGCGGACCTGGGTCTGGAGCCCCGTGTGCTGCGCGCACTCCAAGAGGCTGCGCCCGAAGTGGTTCGGCCCACAACCGTGCAGTCAAGCACCATCCCCCCGCTACTTCGCGGCCGCCACATCCTCTGCGCCGCGGAAACTGGCAGTGGCAAGACTCTCAGCTACCTACTACCGCTGCTTCAACGGCTTGTGGGGCGGCCAAGCCGCCCAAGCCTGGACTCCCGCCGTATCCCTGCTCCCCGAGGCCTGGTCCTTGTGCCTTCCCGAGAATTAGCCGAACAGGTGCGGGCCGTGGCCCAGCCCTTGGGCAGCTCCTTGGGCCTGCAGGTGCAAGAACTAAGGGGAGGCCACGGCATGCGTAGGATCAGGCTGCAGCTATCCAAACAGTCTTCAGCAGATGTGCTAGTAGCCACTCCCGGGGCTCTGTGGAAGGCCCTGAAAGGTCGGCTGATCAGCCTGGAGGGGCTCTCCTTCTTGGTGTTGGACGAGGCAGACACGCTGCTGGATGAAAGCTTCCTGGAACTGGTGGACTACATTTTAGAGAAGAGCCATATAGCAGAAGGCCCAGCTGATTTGGAAGACCCCTTCGATCCCAAAGCTCAGTTAGTGCTGGTGGGAGCCACATTTCCCGAAGGTGTAGGCCAGTTGCTGAGTAAGGTTGCCAGCCCAGACTCTCTCACCACCATCACCAGCTCCAAGCTCCACTGTATCATGCCTCATGTCAGACAGACATTTATGAGGTTGAAGGGAGCAGAGAAGGTGACTGAGTTGGTGCAGATCCTCAAGCATCATGACAAAGCAGACAGGACTGGGCCTTCAGGAACTGTCCTGGTGTTCTGTAATAGCTCTAGCACTGTGAACTGGCTGGGATATATTCTGGATGACCACAAAATCCAACACTTAAGGCTTCAGGGGCAAATGCCAGCCTCAATGAGGGCAGGCATCTTCCGGAGCTTCCAGAAGGGCTCCCGAGACGTACTTCTCTGCACAGACATAGCCTCTCGGGGCCTGGACAGCATCCATGTGGAGCTGGTTGTCAATTATGATTTCCCCCTCACCTTACAAGATTACATCCACAGAGCAGGGAGGGTGGGCCGTGTGGGGAGTGAGGTTCCAGGCACTGTCATCAGCTTTGTAACCCATCCCTGGGATGTGAGCCTCGTTCAGAAGATTGAGCTGGCAGCTCGCCGAAAGAGAAGCCTTCCAGGACTAGTGTCCTCAGTGAGAGAGCCATTGCCTCAGGAAAGCTGATTTTGGCTAGGTTAAAAGTGCTGCCAGAACAAGAATCTTTCCCAGTGTCCTGGGCGTGTAAGCACACTTCTCAGTTGGAGGCTCTGGGCTGCCCTGTCACCTCCATGAGGGCCAGATGAGCTGGTATATGACTGGGAAGGGTAAGCTACTGAGGATGGCTCTCTGTAGTCTTTCACATGACATATGAAAAATAAACTGGATTTTTTTTACTTTGTATCATGTCAATTTCTACTAATGGTGATTTTATGTGTCTCCCCTAGTAATAATTACCACTGGAGCAGCATTTAGTGGATTCTGAGGATTCACACCCCAAACCTCCACATTTATAGGACAAAGGCTCTTTTAGTTGATGTTTTAATTTGTAAACACTTAGGTTTTATCTTCTGCCGCCCAAAAGGTATGTATTAAGGCCCCAGGGGCAGGGAAGTGGGATGTGACCAACAATAGAATTTTTCCTCACCAACCTGGCAAGGCAAGCTTGGGCACTCGGTGAAATCACTGTGAGAAGTACTGGCAGAAAAGTAAAAAGCAGACTGACACAGAAGTATTGCTTATTGTGTGCTTCCAGGCTCTGCCTTCTATCCCAACTCTTAGTGGTGGAGGAAGAGGGGTGATGATTAAACTGTTTTACAAAACTGGCAAAATAGCACATAGCATTCTCTTGCTGTCTCCTGGCTGCCAGTGTCTGTGGGATTATATAAGCTTTTCTTGGAGTAAAGAACAGTTGAGAATCAAATATATTCCACAAAACAAAAATACTTGCATGCTGAAAAGGATAAGGTGGCACAGGACAGAAACAGACCCAGGGCAGCATTTGCCAAAAGAATATTGCACTGAATATGCAATTACAGCTCTCCTTCTCATACGAAGATACTAAGACAAAGGCATTAAAGAACATGGGCAAGATCATACAAGTAAGTAGGATTGAATCTAGTCTGTTTGCACCAAGGGTTCTGTTCTTTACTATGCTAGCTTTTCTCAAATGTGATTCTTGTGTAAAATAACTATCCATCTCTCTTTTCCTGGGATATTCTTTCCTTTTTTTGCTTGGTGTAGTTTTTAATAATGCCTGCTTTGACTCTCCCAGTTTAGACAATTTGGTCACTCTATCCATAGATCACTGTAGTAGAACTGCCCAGGAAACATTAAAAGTGCAGATTCTTGGACCCCAAGAATCTCCCAGATAGGATTGAGCTCTCTCAGAGCTGGACCAAGAATCCTATTTTTGTAAGCTCCTCAGGAGATTCTCAGGGACTCCTAAATTGATAAACCATTTCTATGCTGTGCTGCTTTCACCAGAGTCCCAGTCAGATCTCAGTGAGGCCTTCAGTACCCCTGCCAGATGTGAGGGATGCTCCCAAACACATACTCTCTCCAGAGGCTTGGAGAATGTGTCATGCTGGCCCTCCTGCCAGGACAAATCTCCCTGGGAGCCCTCCCCTTCAAATTTAACCTCCTACCATTCCCCCCACAGACTGCTCCAATTGGGCCTTGACTTCTGTCCTAACATACCACACTAATTCAAGCAACTTGTGGGGGAAGGTGCTATGATTCTCAACCAGAGTTGGCTGACCTCCAGAATAGTTCACGCAGTCTCTACTACCTGGGTGCATCCCCTTTGCAATAGCCCTGCTAAATAAATATTCCATGTTTGCTTTTTCAAGGCCAGTAACAGGGAGCCCCCTCCTAAAGGTTATGTCTTTTTGCCAGGAAGTTCTTGGCCACAATGAACCACAGGCTGCTCCCAGTGTGGGCCTGAGCAGGCTAAGGGCAGAGTTGTCCATTTCCTCCTGTGAGTCGGACCAAATGCTCTCTCAGTAACACCTCTGCACAGTGTGGACCTGGCTCTCCTCCTGGGCTGCTCCTGGGCCACACCTCATCCTGTCATGGTGAGGGGACTTCTTGACATTGTTTGCCTTTTGTGAACAGAGGAGAGTGTAATCATAAGGTTGCCATTTTGTATTGTGAACTTGTCATTAATTCGTTTTGAATTTCATGTTTCAGGTTCACCAAGCCTAAGCAACATAGTAAGACCCCATGTACACAAAAAATACAAAAATTAATCAGGTGTAGTGGCTCGCATCTGTAGTCCCAAGTACTCAGGAGGCTGAGGCAGGAGGATCGCTTGAGCTGAACAGTTCAAGTTTGCAGTGAGCTATGATGATCCCACTGCTCCCCAGCCTGGGCAACAGAGCAAGACCCTGTCTCAAACAAAAAACAAACAAATAAAACATCATTCCCACCTTGTGAAGTCAAATTTGAGACCCTCATTTTGCCTTGGAGCTCCTTTAACATCCCTCCCAGTGTTCATCACCTTGAAACGTGATGAGCTTGTCCTCGTGCTCGTATCACCAATGAATATGGAGCCACACGTGAAACCCTACTGTTAAGCACAATGTCTCTCTACTGCCTGTGTGGCCTTGGCCAGGCCCCCAACCTCTTGGAATTTTTGAGTCCTCAGTTGGAAAAACGTGAGGGTTCTATGAATTTACATTTGAGGCATAACAAGGTTGGGTAGAGCTTCCCTGTGCTTTTATTCTCTCCAACGGGAATGTCTGCCTATTATTTCCATGTGTCCTGATCTCACTTGCCCTTCAGATGCACCTCCAAGGGGCCTGCCCTGATCCCCTAGTCCATCTAAATCTCTGCCTCTCCAACTGTTGAATGCTTAGGGTCAGGGCCTTGCAACCTAGATGCCTCTTAATCTTGCCTCTCTGGCCAATCTCAGAATTTGAGTGTCTCTTGCCCTTCTGGGGTCACTGGGGCTGTCTGTGCCGGCCCACAGGTGTGCTCCACAGGGAGTGGCTACTTGACTAGGGCTTGGGTGGGAAGGGCCATATATGAGGGCCCAGGCAGGGTTCCTCTCTGCCTCTGCCCTACTCTCCTCCACAAATCTCCAAGGGCCTGAAGCCTGCCCCTCCACTCACAGATTGCTTACGTGACCTCACTGGGCAGTGATGACCTCACAGACCTTCTCAGTTTCCATGGCAGGGTAACTACGGAAACATGGTACCCTTGGGGAAACTGCCCCACCATTTCTCTTCGAGATACCAATCTATTTGGTTGCCTGAGAGAGAATGTCTGACCGGATCTTATACATTAACTCTAACTTGTCCTCTGTCCCCTGGGAGGGCTGCATGGCAGGTAGGCATCTGGACAGGAGGCACTGGTGTGCACACAACCTCACCTGGCTGCCACTTTTGGGCTTGCCCACCCCTCCAGAACTTCCCTAGCCACATGTACTATCAGTGGCCTGGGGCCACCTCAGGGACCCACAGTGTTCCTGCTCACTGCTGAGGGCAAGCGAAATGCCAGCTCTGAGCAAGTGTTCCTAAAGGTTCTCATCTTTTCAAATTGAGCCTTCCCTTTTGAACACAAGATGCTTCCAGTCAGACCCTTTCCTGACTGGCCTCTTAGCAAAAGCCAAATGTGGTTTTGCGGGCAAGTGACAAATGAAGCAGTTTGAGGCAGAGTTGTCAAGGGACGCTCATGAACCTGACCCCAGACCCAGGCACCTTTGCTGTGCTGTCCTAAAGACACATCCCAGTCCCAGCCCTGGGGACAAGGACGACATCACTTGGCTGGGAAGAAGGGAGAGCCAAGGGGAGTGACTGAGCGCAGCTGAGACTGGAGGCCTGAGGAAGTGGTGTCCCAGGAGGTTGGGTGGATGTGACAAGGCTTCTTGAGACTAGACATGGTACCCAGAGTCTGGCTCTGACCCTCCTGGTCACTCTGCTTCAGCATTTGGCCTTCAGAAAGTGTTAGAAAATCTAGATCAAAGTATCCGAGGGCTAGAGTTCAGTGTGGGTGAAACAAGCTGTATGAATGAGGCCCAAGAGGAGCTGCCGAGGTGGGAGGGGTTCTTGCCTGATTTACATTAGACCATTTATCCAGAACATGAAAACCACTTCCATGAAATCCTCAGCAGTGACAGACCATAAGAATGTTTCCTCGGTTGTGGAAGGGAGAGACCGAGAGGGTCCCGACTGCAATTATTTTGAGGTTCTACTGCTCTCTCCGGGAACGGGGAGGACATCCTGCTCTGCTGCTGCCACAGCTCCAGGGAATTGCTTTTGCAGCCAGTGTCCCATCTCTAGGGGACCCATAGGGGTGACAGACTAAGGCTGTGTTTGGGATGCCAAGCAGATGACAGGGCTTCAGCCAGGTGCAGGAAGAGATGTGAGGGGACATCCTGGCAGCACAGTGTATACAGCAGATGTGCCTGATCAGTTCTGCTTTCCTTTCCAGCACCACTGCCTCCCGCTTGCCCGCCTCTGCATGGCTACTACCACCTCCTGTACCGAGGGCGTGGAGAAACCCAGGTGGGCTGGCACGGGGAGACGTACTGCCTGGGTGGCGGCTACCGGCTCTTTGGGGATGCTCCTTTGGCCACACCAGCAAAGGCGGAAGCAGAGAAGCCAGCCCCCAGAGCCCCCATCCCACCTCCGGAGAAACGCCGGGCTCCCAAGAGGCGCCGGGCTGTGGAGGAGGGAGAGGAAGGCCTGGGTTGCCCTGGCCCCAAAATTCGGCGTGTGGTCCTTGGGGATGCTCCTTGGGCCACACCAGCAAAGGCCAAAACAGAGAAGCCAGCCCCCAGCGCCCCCAGCTCACCTCTGGAGAAACGCCGGGCTCCCAAGAGACGCCGGGCTGTGGAGGAGGGAGAGGAAGACCTGGGTTGCCCTAGCCCCAAAATTCGGCGTGTGGTCCTTGGGGATGCTCCTTGAGCCACACCAGCAAAGGCCGAAGCAGAGAAGCCAGCCCCCAGAGCCCCCATCCCGCCTCCTGAGAAACGCCGGGCTCCCAAGAGACACTGGGCTGTGGAGGAGGGAGAGGAAGACCTCGGTTACCCTAGCCCCAAAATTCGGCGTGTGCAACATCGCCCCAGGAGCCTGGCCCGCAGGAAGGTTGCTCGCTGAGCCACTCTGCAGAAAGAGCCAATGTTGAGCTCCCTGAAACACCTGAAGCCTCTTCTGCAGTGACCGCCACATTCCACCACTGGAGATACAAGCTCAGCCATCTGCCTAAGCCTTCCTGAGCCAGGAGCCCCTGTCCATCCTAACTGGCCCTGCACACGGAGCCTCAGAAACTGAGGCTGCTTTGAACATTCCAGGGCCAAAGCTGACCTGGAAGAACACCTAATGGTCCTCTACTCAGTCCTCTCGAGTTCCTCCTGGGGCAGCGAAAGGAAAGTCTGCACCCTGCTAGTCGAGGACTCAGGTGCAGAGGAGGGTGCAGAGCAGCCTTGCAGGGGCCGGTCCACCAGATGAGCTCCTGCTCTGACTCACTGCCGGCAACCACCAGCACACACCAAGAGGGATTAGGCTTCCTGAAACTGCTTGAACAAATTGGGGCTACCCACCACAGGGGGGAGCCTTCTGCCTGGGGTCTCAGGAGGCAGAATAGAGAGACCCAGGGAGACCTGCTACCTGGAGCAGGAACGATATGGAGAAAGTCAAGCAACACCCTGAGGCTCACAGGGTCCTGTATTCCCAGCCCTTTATGGCCCCAGTGGGGTCCCTATTGTTCAATAAAAGGATTTTTTCTAGCAGTGTTTGACTTGAAATTCAGCTTTGTTCCAATACTAAGCCCCAAGCCTCCCTGTTACCTTGAAGTACATTCCTACATGGAAAAGCTGGTCCTGTAGGACCTTCTGCCTTCAAATAGACCCTGGGGTGCAGTTTCCAACTGTGTGACTCCTGTAATGACAGCAGAACCCAGACAGATTCCTTAAGAAATGGAGAGCCTGATGATGAGTGCTTCCCTCTCTGTGTGTGTGTAAGAGAGGAGGAGCAAGACGAAGAAGATGCTGTCCCATCTATCAGCCACTCATCCATCCATCCATCTGTTGAAGTATCTATTGACCAGCCTCTGTGCTAGTCACTTGGGAAATATTGTTGAATGAGATGATCCTATAACCAGCTCCATAAGCAAGAAAACATTAATAGTTTTTTTTTGTAGTTCTTTTATGTTTCAAGTTCCCAGGCCCATAACATTTGCTGACCAGAACTTTGTAACTTTCTGGGGCATCTGAGGCCTCAGGCCTGGGCCTCACCTTGGGGGACATCCAGGAGTACTCATCATTGTTGATGCCAATGATGCTGGGGACAGGCTGGAAGTCCGCAGAGGCCAGCAGCTCTTGGGGGTGCCTGGGCAGGAAGGCCCCATCCACCATGCCAGGGATGATCTGGAAGGCCTGAGGGGGCGTGTAAGGTCAGGGAGCCAGGTCGCCTCCCAGACATTTTCTGATGGCCTCTGAGTGCCTTCTGTCCCGTCCTGGCCTATCCCAGGATGCTCACATCCGCCTGGGAGATCTTGTGCCAGGTTAGCTCGCCCTGGCCTCCATTTCACCCAGGGCTATGTGGACACCAGGGCATGGAGATGAGGGAACGTGCCCAGGCAGTACGAGGACACCCAGCCACCTGCCCCATACCCCACCTGCCCTTTCGTCCACACCCGCATCCATTTAGCCCGACCTTGTTAATAGCCAGAATCTCCTCTTCGCTCTTGCCTCGCAGGCAGTCCACCAGGGCCTTGGAGTCAACCCTGTCACAGGCAGACAGGTTGGCCACCATCTGTAAAGTCACCGGGCAGGAGCTGGCTCATCCTTCCAGGTAGGGGAAAGGAGTTTTCCCAAGACCCTGGCTGGGGGCAGGGGCATCCCAAATCTCACAGGGTATTGTGTGTGGATTCCTGCAGTTTTGAAATTGTTCCAACTTCCTCGATGGCTCTGCCCACGATGGGGATCCCCCTGGGTGGCAGCTTTGCAGGCCACAGAATGTACCCAGCCTCTGTAATGGCAGAGCTGTGTGGTTCTGACCATCGAGCCCCTCAGGAATCCCCAGGTAGGTGGCAGTTCCCGAGGCACCCCGATGGTCCTTGCTCTGTCGGTCTAACAGACAGAGGCTCTCAGAGGGAGGTGACAGGGCAGCAGGTCTGGGCTTCCAGAGCTGAGGGCACTCACCCTGGAGACCCTATCAGATGAGTTGGCGATGAGGCCAGACAGGGTCTCGCTCTTGCTCAGGCTGGTCTTGAACTCCTGAGCTTAAACGATCCACCCGCCTCGGCCTCCCAGAGTGCTAGGATTATAGGCGTGAGCCACTGCACTCGGCCTAGACTGTTTTCTAAAGTGACTGAATCATTTTACATTGCCACCAGCAGTCTATGAAGATTTTGATTTCTCCACTTCCTGGCCAACATTTGTTTTTCCATTCTAGCCATCCTAGTGGGTGTGAGGTGGTATCTAATTTTGATTTGATTTGATTTGCATTTCCCTAAGACCTAATGGTGTTGAGCATCTTTTCATATCTTGTCAGCCCTTTCTATATATTCCTTGAAGAAATATCTACTCAGATCATTTTCCCATTTTAAAAATTGAGTTTTTGTTGTTGTTGAATTATAAGAGCTCTTTATATCTTCTCAATACAATTCCCTTATCAGATATATGATTTACAAATCTTTTCTCCCATTCTGTGATACTGTCTTTCAATTTCTTGATGGTATCCTTTGCAACATAAAAGTTTCTGTCTCTCGCTCTCTTTTTTTTTTTTTTAAGATCAGGGTTCTGCTTTGTTGCCCAGGTTGGAGTTCAGTGCTGCCAACATAGCTCACTGTAACCTCGAACTCCTGGGCTCAAGCAGTCCCCCTGACCTCAGCCTTCCGAGTAGCTGAGATACAGGCATGCAACAGTACACCCAACTAAGTTTTTTATTTTTTGTGGAGACAGGCTCTTACTTATTGCCTAGGCTGCTTTCAAACTTCTGGCCTCAAGCCATCCTCCCATCTCAGCCTCCCAAAGTGCTAGGATTACAGGCATGAGCCACTGCACCTGGCCAGTTTTTCATTTTAATGAAGTCCAAATTACCTACTTTTGTTTTGTTACTCATGCTCTTATCTAAGAATCCTTTACTAAACCATGACAATTTACCTCTATGTCTTCTAAGAGTTTTCCAGTTTTAACTCTTACATTTAGGTATTTGATTCATTTTGAGTTAAATTTTTTTTTTGAGACAGTCTCCCTCTGTTGCCCGGGCTAGAGTGCCGTGGCGTCAGCCTAGCTCACAGCAACCTCAAACTCCTGGGCTCAAGCGATCCTTCTGCCTGAGCCTCCCGACTAGCTGGGACTACAGGCATGTGTCACCATGCCCGGCTAATATTTTATATATAGATTTTTAGCTGTCCAAATCATTTCTTTCTATTTTTAGTAGAGACAGTGTCTCGCTCTTGCTCAGGCTTGTCTCGAACTCCTGACCTCGAGCGATCTGCCTGCCTCGGCCTCCCAGAGTGCTAGGATTACAGGCGTGAGCCACTGCACCGGGCCTTGTTTTTGGTGTTTTTTTTTTTTTTTTTTTTTAGGCGAGACAAGTAAGAGTTAATTTTTGTATATAGTGTGAAGTAAGGGTCCAACGTTATCCTTTTGCATGTGACTATCTAGTTGTCCCAACACCATTTGCTGGAAAGACTATTCCCTCCCTCATTGAATGGTTTGCCACCCTTGTTGAGAATCAGTCAATCATAGACACGTGGGTTTATTTATGGACTCTTAATTTTATTCTGTTGATCTGTATGTCTCTCTTACGCTGGTACCACGCTCTCTTAACATTATACCATCTCTTCTTCCTAAGCTTTGAAATAGGGAAGTGTGCATCCTTCTCCTTTGTTCTTTTTCAAGATAGTTTTGGTTATTCTAGATCCCTTGCAATTCCATATAATTTTAGAATCAGTGTGTCAGTTTCTACCAAGAAGTTAGCTGAGACTCCAGTTAGCTGGCATTGAATCTGTAGATCAATTTGGCAGTATTGCCATGTAAACAATGTTAAGTCTTTTTTTAAATTATTTTTTAATATATGGAACACTTCACAAATTTGTGTGTCATCCTTGCTTAGGGGCCATGCTAATCTTCTCTGTATTGTTCCAATTTTAGTACATGTGTGGCCAAAGCGAGCACAACAATGTTACGTCTTTTGACCCAAGAATATGCAATATTTTCCCATTCATTTAGATCTACTTTAATTTCTTACAGTGTTTTGTAGTTTTCAGAGTATGTGTCTGGACTTCTTTTGTTAAACTTATTCTTAGGTATTTTATCTTTTTTAATACTATTGTATTAATACTATTGTAAATGAAATTGTTTTTTCTCAATCTCAGTTTTGAATTGTTCGTTGGTAGTGTAGTGAAATACAATTGACTTTTGAATGTTGATATTATACCTTGCAACACTGCTGAACTTCTTTATTAGTTCTGACAGTTTTTCAGTGGATTCCTTAGAATTTTCTATATGCTAATCATGTCACCTGGGAATAAAATAGTTTTACTTCTTCCTTCCAATCTAGATGTCTTTTATTTCTTTTTTTGCCTAACTACCCTGGCTAGAACCACAGTACAATGTTGAATAGATCCTGGGGGGAAATCATCTAGTCTTTCACCATTAGGTGGATGGTGGCTGTGAGTTATTCATAGACACCTTTTATTAGGTTGGGGAGGTTCCCTTCCATCCATTATTGGTTAAGTATCTTTATCATGAAAGAGTGCTGGATTTTGTCAAATGCTTTTTCTGCATCTACTGAAATGATCGTGACATTTTTGTTTTGTATTCTATTGATATTATGCATTCCATTAATTGTTGAATGTTAAACCAATCACACCTTCCTGGGATAAATCCCAGTTGGCCATAGCATATAATTCCTTTTGTATGTGGCTGATTCAGTATAATAGTATTTTTGTTGAAGATCTTTGCATCCATACTTATAAAAGATATTGGTCTGTAGTTTTCTTTTTTTTTCTTAAGACACAGGGTGTTGCTCTGTTGCCCAGCCTGTGGTGCAGTGGTGTAAAGACAACTCACTGCAACCTTGAACTCCTGGGCTCAAGCAATCCTCCTGCCTCAGCCTCCCAAGGAGCAGGGACTACAGGGTCATGCCACCATATCCAGCTAATTTTTAAAATTTTGAATCTTTGTGACTCTCCCAAACAACTCGCTCCCATTGGACGCCAGCAGTGGCTCACCTGAACCCAGACTTGCTCTACTATGGTCAATTCCTCTAGCAGTGGATTCTCCCAGTCACTGAGGGAGCTGTTAGGTCCAGAGCCCAGAGGGAGCCACACAAAGCCTCAGGTGTAGCAAAATGCTGTTTATTTGAGCATCTGGGTACAGATGGATTGAGGCCAAAAATGGATGTGGATACTATCCACACCAAGAAGGGGAGAGCAGTGGGTTTTATAGGAGGTTGGGATGGAAGTTTGGGGAGGGCGAATTTTTTTCTGAACACTAACTGGTTCCTGCCAGTGTCATGGCAACCATCTGTGGTCAAAGTTAGATTTACAACCTCCAGACTCACCAGACTCCTGCAGCTATTGTTTCACAAGTTTTATGATCTCTGTCTAAGTTTTCCATTAACCTCATTCCCTCCTATACATATTTTCCAGGTTCTCACTCTGCGCAGGCCTAACAGGAGCTAATAAGATTTGGCAAGTGAAGGAAAAGCCACAGTGCGCCTTTGCCCACCCAGAACGCTCCGCCCGAAATGCCCGGCCCGGATACTGCCTGCTCCACCGGCTGTTAAGACTTCACTTTTCCCCAGTACCCCGAGGCCCTGCGAACCCACCGCGCCCAGCAGCAGCAGATATCGAAGATGTCACGTGCAATCGATGCTGTGAGGAACCTCTTTGTCCTCCTCGCTGGCAGTCACAGGCCGCTCCCCAGAGCGCAGGTAGATGAGGGGATTGGCGTTCTCCAGGAGGCCGCTCCCTACCCCGCCGCCACCCATCATGGCGAAACCACTGCCCACCATACTCAGCAGGCACTTCCACTCCCTTAAGCACACTTCCGGGAACGGGAAGGCAGGGTAGCGCGAGGGACACGCAGCCCTGTGGGTACTCGTGCTGGGTTTGAGGGAAGTGGTGACCCACTCCCAGGGTAGAGTGTTGGCTACCCTGACCGGGAAAATGCTAGTCGCTCAAGGGAAGGGACCCAGGTGTTCCGGGTACCGCGAGCCCGTCCTTAGGGAGCCTGAACGCAGACGCCAAGGCCGGTTCTCAGGGGGCACTAAAGTCCATCGAGGTTGATCCCCGCACCACTTCCTCCAGGAAGTCAGGCGGGCCGGGCGCCACCGTGCCCAGGCCGGTTGCCCCTAGCCTGGCAGGGTTCACAGTGTTTCAGAATCTCCCAGTCACGCTCCTGCCTCCCCTGCGGCACCATAGGCCCGGGAGTGCCGGGACCCAGGGCTCAGACTTGCAGACACTTGTTAAGGGTTTGTCCGGTGGATAAATGACAATGAAAAACTGACAGCTTGAAAGCTATGGAGGTGGGGTGGGGCCCTTAGGAAGTGCCACAGTCAGCTGTGCGTTTCAAAAGAAGGGCCCTGACTGAGTGGGCAGGGGCCGGCAGAGGCCCTCAGACCGTGGACTGTAAGGGGATGACGGACCGTGAAGGGGGACCCAGTAAATTGTGAGGCCATGAAAGCAAGGAAGAGCGTCCAGGATGAAGGGCACAGTCTCACCTCCCTGCCTTCGCTCAAGCCCTTCTCTTCACCCAGATGGAAAGTCTGTGGGGATGCGGATCGTCACCTGCTCAGAGAAGCCCTCCTCTAGTCACAGCTTATTGTTCCCTGTTCTCCATCCCCCAACACCCTAGTCGGGCCTGTGACTACAAGGACAGGGATGGTAGCGACTCCAGGTTTGAGGAGAGGGTTCCTGGTGTCGCAGAAGCTAGGGCAGAGGGGAAGAGACCATGCCTGCGCCTACGTGCCGCTCCCCAGGCGACCTAGCCGCGACCTAAACGGCTCAGTCTCACTTTCATGCCAGGTCCATCTTTCCTGGCCCAGGCCAGCGCGCCCCGCCTACGCCCTGCCCAGTCCAAACTCCGGGCCTGGGGGAGGCACTACTCATCCGTGGCTGCACAGACCTGGGCAGCCTTTAGGTGAAAAGCGCCGCGAGCTCCAGAAGCGCAAAAAAGACCTGCGAGCTAACTATGCAGCCAGACCGACTTCGCGCGCGCCTGACAGCCATGGCCTGTGGGCTCCTGCTTCTCCTCTTCGGTGTTCAGGGTGAGGCTCCCGCCAGGGAAGACAGGGATCAGGGTTGGATCTGCCCAATTCTGCAGAGGCAGAACTTGACACTGCAGAAGGGAAGGCGCCCGGGAGGTAGAAGCCCGTGGAAATAAGAGAGCGGGAACCGTGCGCCCCACCCCAACACCTTTCCGCGGCCCAGGATGAGCCCCCTGCGCACCAGAGAGGGTCAGGCTGCCAGACAAAACAACGACGATAAGCAAGCCCGGTACGAGGGGCTGTAAGGAGTGCCCGGGCAGGCCAGCAGGGTCAGCAGCCTTGGGACAAGGGGAATTCAGTACATTTCCCTCTTGTGTTTGTGGCTGGAGCTGGTGCTGCCCTTGGGTAACAACACCAACAGTAATACTTTCCTGCCACGGTTTGGCTTTGAGTGTGTCGTGTCCTTGGCAAGGGGGATGCCAGGCAGGCTTACTGACCCTGTGAGAGTACAAAAGCCCCTGGGCGCCACATCCTAAAACCAAGCTGAGAGGCTACGCTACCCTCCCACCAGATACCCTGCCCTGAGCGAGGCCATGGCTTGGCTTCCAGGGCTCCTGGGCAAAGGTGAGTGTGCTTGTGCCTGCCAGGCTTCTCCAGCCCTTTATCAGAAGCTTAGGGCGAGTCTGCGGCCCTTGATCCTTTCACCCAAAGTCTTCTAAGTGTGGGATCTGATTCTCCCTCCCCTTTCCCAATCTAATCTGCCCAGGCGGAGTCCACACTCACTCCTCCCCATGGCCCATCCCCGCAGGACTCCCTCTCTACCTGCCAGTTTCTGAAGGTCACCAGGACCTTCCAGGCAGGAAAACCTGCCTGGCCTCATAGATGGCTCTCTTTTAAAATGTTATTTTGGGTAGGACCCATGTCCAGAAAGAATGATTGACAAGCCATAAGAGGGTATGGGAGGTGAGTCCCATCTTCCTCTGTCCCACCCAGTCCTGGCTCCTTCACAGGGGCCATAAAGGTCTCCAGAGCCTTAGACACACTGCCCAGCTGTTTACCCAAGAGTGGATGTGTGCACTTGTCCTTGCTTTTCACCTCAGTGATCACAAACTCACCCACTTTCTGATGCCAGGCACAGGGGGTGACCTCCTTGTACCCCTACATGGTAGAGCTTCCTTATACCATTTAATGGAAGGGCTTCTCTTCAAGGACGAAACTTCCGTCTCTAATCAGGGACATTTCAGCAGGTTTTGTCATTTGCTGGAAGAAACATCAGGCATCACTGGCTGGTGGCCGCAGTGAGTCACGTGGACAGACAGCCCAAAGGGCAAGGAATTGTGTGTACACAGCATGTTACTGGGGAGAGGAGTGGGCCTTTTGAATTGGAAAGACATTGCTAAATTGCCCTCTTTGGTGCCTGTGAGTGGCAGCTGACCCTGGCCTCACCCACACCTGGTGACATCAAACATGTTGGTCTGATTGGTATAGGGTAGCATTAGCTCCCGGAGGCTGCCTCTGTTTTTGTTTTTTATTATGGAACTGGGCTCAGATTTCCCAAATTCTGCAGAGGTAGACCTGAGACTGCAGGAAGGGAGGAAGGTGCCAGGGAGGTGGGAGCTGGTGGAGATAACAGCAGCGGGAGAACCTCCCTGTGTCTTGAGGCACAGAGACGGTTAGGGCTACTTAAGGGATGCACAGCACTGAGGGATGAACCTGTCTAAGGTAGAGAGAATAGTGTAACAAATCCAGTGTGCCCATAATCCACCTTCAACATTGAAGAAGACTTGGACAACTAAGTTTTATCTGAACTGCCACCTGTCCCTTGCACCATTATTTGAAGCAAAGCCCAGACATCATATTATCTGTAAATTTTTCATCATATCCCACTGAGGAATGTATGTGTGTGTGTGTATTTCCACAATACCATAAGTTCTCAGTGTAATCAAATATCTAGTCAAAGGTATTTATATACTATAAATTAATAAATATTTATACAGGGATTTTATTCTTTTATGTATTTTATTTTGTTTTTTAGATGGAGGTCTCCCTATGTTGCTCAGGCTGGTCTCAAACTCCTGGACTCAAGGAATCCTGCTTCAGCCACCCAAGTATCTGGGAATAGAGGCATGTGCCACCGTGCCCAGCAAAATAGGATTTAAAAAAAAAAAAATCAGGATTCAGATCAGGTCCATACTTTGCAAATTGATAGAGATGTTTCTTTTTTTCTAAATAACAGCTTTGAGATATAATTCACATACCACCCAATTTATCCATTTGAAGTGTACACTTCTACACTTTTTAGTATATTTACAGAGTTCACCACGTCCATTCTTCTATCTCCCCAACCTCAGCCCTAGGCAACCACCAGTCTGCTTTCTGTCTCTATGGATGTGCTAGTCTGGAATCATACGATGTGTGGTCCTTTGTGATTGGCTTCTGTCATTAAGCTTGGTGTTTTCAAGGTGTGTCCATGTTGTAGCGTGTATCAGAACTTCATTCCTTTTTCTTGATGAATAATATTCCATCATGTAGAAATATCACATTTTATTGATCCATTCATCAGTTCAGGGACACTTGGATAGCCACTTTTTGGCTATTATAAATAATCCTGCCACGAACATTAGTGCACAAGTTTCTGTGTGGATCTATGTTTTCAATCCTTTTGGGTTTATACCTGGGAGTGGAATTGCTGAGTCACAGGGTGACTCTATGTTTAATCATCTGAAGAGCCGCCACCATGTTTTCCAAAGCAGCTGTGCACTTTACCTTCCCACTGGCAATGTATGAAGGTTCCACTTTTCCCACACTGGAAAAAACTCATTGTGTTTCTTGAGCCTCTTTCAATCTTCAGATTTTCCCTCTGCCTCTCTTTTATTTTCTTTCTAATTCTGTTGTCTTGAAGAAACCAGTTGTTTGTTGTGGAGAGAAACCCATTGTTTGGGTTTTGCTGATCACATCCCAGTGGTGTCTTTTTTTTTTTTTTTCCTTCCTAGCTATCCTCAGAAAAGAGACCAGTGGTGCCTTTTCACTATTCCTCTGTCCCCTGTAAAGCCTGTAAGCTTGTATTTATATTCTACAGGCTTAATCAGATTCAGGTTTTAGGTTTTGCTTTTTGTTTTTTTGGCAAGACTATTTCATATGTGGTGCTGTGTACTTCCAATAGAAAATATATAATGTCTGATTATCTTTGCTGTTTTGACAAAGTAAGTGGTTGACATCATAATCATATTTCAATGTCCATTTCTCTTACCATGAGTGAGGTTAACATCTCTTCATTTGTTGAAGGGCCATTTATTTCTATTGCTTATTCTGAATGTGTTCTTACACTGCTTTTTTCTCTTGTGTGGCTGCCATATTTGTTTGTAGAAGCTCTATATTAAGAATGTTGGGGCTGGGCACAATGACTCACGCCTGTAATCCCAGTACTTTGGGAGGCCGAGGCAGGAGGACTGCTTGAGGCCAGGAGTTCTAGACCAGCCTGGGCAATATAGCCAGACCCCCGCCTCTACAAAAAGTAAAAAAAATTAGCCGGGTGTGGTGACGTAACCCGTAGTCCCATCTACTCAGGAGTTGGAGGCAGAGGGTCACCTGAGCCTGGGAGGCTGCAGTGAGCTATGATTCAGTGACTATACTCAAGCTTGGGCAACAGATCAAGGCCCTGTCTCTGAAAAACAAAACAAAAATGTTGCCTTTCTCCACTAAGTGACTTTCAATTCCTGCCCCCAACCCCACAGCAGGCAGACTGTGCTTTGTATGTCCTCGTCACAGCTGCACCTCTCCTGTAGTTCTCACCTAGATCACTCCTTATTCGGAGGAGCTTTCTGTATGTCATTTCTTGCCACCTGGACCGTGAGGTCCCTGAGGACAGGAACCTTTCCTGTTGGATTCCCACAGTAGGAGTACTGCCTCAGCTGACCCGGCACACAGTTCGTTGAAAGGACACTCTTGCCCCATGAAGTACATGTGACCATTTGTTTGCAGCTCCTAGGGCTGAATGACGGTGGCAAGCCCCAAGGAGCCTCAGTGAGCCTGGTGGGATAGGCTGGGGACATGCCCAGGAAGGTGGGGGTCGGGGGACATGTTACAGGCAGGATGTTTGTAAAGCCAGTGTTTGGGGATCAGGGTCCCCTGAGCTGAGCTGAGGATGGCAAGGAGGTGACAATACCAACAGTCTGGGAGGGCAGCTGATCGGGCAGACCTAACCCTGGTGTCTGTCTCTCTGCCCACAGGTCAGGACTCTGCCAGCCCCATCCGAACCACACGCACCGGGCAGGTGCGCGGAAGCCTCGTCCACGTGCGGGGCACTGACGTGGGGGTCCACACCTTCCTGGGAATTCCCTTTGCCAAGCCACCTCTGGGGCCGCTGCGGTTTGCACCCCCTGAACCCCCCGAATCTTGGAGTGGTGTGAGAGATGGCACCTCCCACCCGGCCATGTAAGTTCTCCCAGAGTCCAGGGAACTCCAGGCCCTGGGGTGGGGTGGGGGTAGTCTGAGCTCGGCGAGGCTGCAGTTGTCACTTCACCAAAACCTACAGCCAGTTTTCTCTGTGAGTTTTGGGGATTCCCACGTGTGTTACTCCAATAAGCATACTGAGGCTCACGAGGGTGGAACAACTTTCCCAGACTCCAGGCTCAGGGCTTGGCACTCCCAGGGCATTAGCTCCAGGTGCTGAAGGGAGGAGCAGAGACACATGTCTCCCAGATTCTAGTTATGCCAGGTGTTCTCTGCCACCAGTTGGAGGCGTCTCTGGGAAAGGGTCGAGTTGGTTCTATGACCCTTTTAGGAGCCCCTGACTCTAGTAAGCAGATACTGTAGACCCCTAAGGAGGGCAGCAGTTGTGGCTCCCTGGGGACCCCCACTCTCCACAGTCACTGTGTCAACCGACAGGGCTAGGTGCCACTGGCCATGGGACACGTGTGTTCTTACAACTGGAGACTATGCGGGAGTGATGAGGTTCCCGGATGAGGGACATCCCACTGCCCTTCTCGTGAGAAATTAACATTCATTCATTCTTGAGGCACATGTATGTGGACTGCTCCCCTGTTCCAGATCTGAGTGGGTATAGGGATACGGTGGTGAATGTCAACACATGCACGCATACAGCCAATGGTTGTCACAGAGACCCCTAAGAGTCAAGGTTTCCCAGCCTCAGGAGGTGTGATATCCAAAGCCCTCAACAACCCTGAGAGCCAGGCACAGTGGCCTGTGCCTGTAGTCCCAGCTACTTAGGGACTGAGATGAGAGGATCCCTTGAGCCCAGGAGTTTGACACTAGCCTGGGCAACACAGCAAGATCCCATCTCTAAAAAACAAAATTCAAACTAAAATTTAAAAAACAACCTTGAAGCCTCCCTTGGAAGTCCAAGCTCCATCCCAGCTTCCCCAGAGCCTTTGGCCTGTAACTGGGTGGGAAGGGACTTTAGAGGAGGATCATGTGTAAGCAGGGTGTGAAGAAGAAGGGGCTAAAGGTGGCTGGGAGCAAATCTGGACCCAGGGTCTGGTTTCAGCCACAGCACGGTCCCTGAGCTGACTGTCTGCCATGGCCACCAGGTGTCTGCAGAACATCTCTATAACAAATGAAGAGTCTCTGTACCTGTTCAATGTGACTATGCCTTCCATCCCCACGTCTGAGGACTGTCTGTACCTCAGCATCTACACACCTGCCCATGCCCATGAGGGCTCTCACCTGCCTGTGAGTGTCAGGCCACAGTCAGCTGGGGGGTGGGGGGACTTTTCTTCTGCAATATCAGCTTGTGCCCCACTGCAGTGTGGACTCTATTGAGAAACCTCTCACTATCAGGTTCAAGAAGTGCTTTTTACCCACAGTGGGCAGCTGACCTCTGGGCACGGGGTCGCAGAGCTCTGGCTACTCCCAGAGGTCAAAGGCTGTGCCTGGGATGGACCCAGGACTCACTCAATGAACCCACGCCCAGCAGACCCACTCAGGTGCCTCAGGGCTGCACTTTGAGGTCACAAAAGACCCGGCCTTGGATGATGTGTTGGGCCTATGAGAATGGAGGACATTTTTGATTAATGTTCATGTGGGACAATCAGGAGACACCTCTTTTGTTTCCACCTCAGTGAGGGTTCTGCGAGTAGCGGAGCCATGCTTTGAAACATAAGTTTGGGAGGCCTGGTCTTGGGTCCCTCCCCCGTGGCCCAGGTCATGAGGTCTTGCTGCAGTTCTGTCTGTGTGGGGAGGTGGACAAAGCAGTGGTTGGTCTGCAGCAGCCCTGGCGGGGCGTGGGCTGGGAGGCAGCCACGTGGTGTCTGCCTTGGTTTCCACAGGTGATGGTGTGGATCCACGGTGGAGGGCTGGTCGTGGGCATGGCTTCCATGTATGATGGCTCCACGCTGGCAGCCTTCGAGGACGTGGTGGTGGTCACTATCCAGTACCGCCTGGGTGTCCTGGGCTTCTTCAGGTGAGACTGGGGCTAGGCTGGGCCATGAAGGCTGAGTGGAGCCAGGACAGTCCTGTGATCCCTGTCCCTGCCACTTCCCAGCACTGGAGACAAGCACGCAACCGGCAACTGGGGCTACCTGGACCAAGTCGCCGCTCTACGCTGGGTCCAGCAGAATATTGCCCACTTTGGAGGCAACCCAGATCGTGTCACCATTTTTGGCGAGTCTGCAGGTGGTATAAGTGTGTCCTCGCATGTTCTGTCACCCATGTCCCAAGGACTCTTCCATGGTGCCATCATGGAGAGTGGTGTGGCCCTGCTGCCTGGCCTCATCGCCAACTCATCTGATATGGTCTCCAGGGTGAGTGCCCTCAGCCGTGGAAGCCCAGACCTGCTGCCCTGTCACCTCCCTCTGAGAGCCTCTGTCTGTTAGACCGACAGAGCAAGGACCATCGGGGTGCCTCGGGAACTGCCACCTACCCCAGGATTCCTGAGGGGCTCGATGGTCAGAACCACACAGCTCTGCCATTACAGAGGCTGGGTACATTCTGTGGCCTGCAGAGCTGCCACCCAGGGGGTCCCCATCGTGGGCAGAGCCATCGAGGAAGTTGGAACAATTTCAAAACTGCAGGAATCCACACACAATACCCTGTGAGATTTGGGGTGCCCTTGCCCCCAGCCAGGGTCTTGGGCAAATTCCTTTCCCCTATCTGGAAGGATGAGCCAGCTCCTGCCCGGTGACTTTACAGATGGTGGCCAACCTGTCTGCCTGTGACAGGGTTGACTCCAAGGCCCTGGTGGACTGCCTGCGGGGCAAGAGCGAAGAGGAGATTCTGGCTATTAACAAGGTCGGGCTAAATGGATGCGGGTGTGGACGAAAGGGCAGGTGGGGTATGGGGCAGGCGGCTGGGTGTCCTCGTACTGCCTGGGCACGTTCCCTCATCTCCATGCCCTGGTGTCCACATAGCCCTGGGTGAAATGGAGGCCAGGGTGAGCTAACCTGGCGCAAGATCTCCCAGGCGGACGTGAGCATCCTGGGATGGGCCAGGATGGGGCAGAAGGTACTCAGAGGCCATCAGAAAATGTCTGGGAGGCGACCTGGCTCCCTGACCTTACACGCCCCCTCAGGCCTTCCAGATCATCCCCGGCGTGGTGGATGGGGCCTTCCTGCCCAGGCACCCCCAGGAGCTGCTGGCCTCTGCGGACTTCCAGCCTGTCCCCAGCATCATTGGCATCAACAATGATGAGTACGGCTGGATAGTCCCCAAGGTGAGGCCCAGTCTATGCCCAGGGAGCCCATCTACTACAGGGGGAGGGCTCAGGGCTTAGTATCTCCAGGCCCATCCCACTCCCCTGCTGACGACCCTCCCCCACTACCCAGTTCATGGGCCTCTATGACACCCAGAGGAAAATGGACAGAGAGGCCTGGCAGGATGTTCTCCAGAAAATGTTCAAAGTGATGGTGAGGTCCTGGGGTCCTGTCCCAATGGAGAGGGGCTCCTCTCCTCCCAAACAGTGACCCCCATGAGCAAAAGCCGGGGTATGTGTGTGCTGGGGGCGGGGGGGGTCACCTCAGAGCTTGGCCCTTTGCCCCCATTCCCTGTTCCATCCCATGGCCCATCTCCCCAACCCTGAGGCTGCTGCCTCCCTGCCGCTGGCAGCCGGCCTAACCTGCCCCTTCCTGATCCACCTGGGGTAGATGTTGCCTCGTGAACTTGGTGACCTGTTGATGGAAGAGTACATGGGGGACACCAAGGACCCCCAGACCCTCCAAGCCCAGTTCGAGGAGCTGATGGCAGACTCCATCTTCGTGATCCCTACACTCCGAGTAGCACATTATCAGCGTGAGTATTTTTGTACCTAAGGCCTGACTGGCCAGGGGGCAGCTCAGAGCTGGGGTCCCAGGTCTGTTGGTGTCCACAGCCCCACCCACATCTTTCTTGGGCCCCTGGGAACCAGGCACTTGATGTAAATCCTCCCGACTACTCTGAGAGACAGACATTCTCCATTTTACAGGTGAGAAACTGAAAATTACTGATCTTCAGTAACTCACCCAAGACCACCCAGCTAGGAAGTCCAAGGCCATGATTTAACCCAGCCCTTCCCACCGCCCCTGCTCCAGCCCGGGGCTCCCCACCCCATTGTCCAGATTCTAGCCAGCTTCGGACCTGGGTGTCTTGTCACCATGAGTGACACAGGAAAGCTCCAAGTGGGGGGCTGCCATGTCACAGCCTGTCCACCCCCGTAGGTTCCCGTGGCCCTGTCTACTTCTATGAGTTCCAGCATCGGCCCAGCTTCTTCAAGGACACCAAGCCACCGCACGTGAAGGCAGACCATGGCGATGAGATTTTCTTTGTTTTCGGAACCTCATTCTGGGGCAAACACAGTGAGTCTTTCTCCTTCCCCAGGAGGTGGGATGGGACCTGGGCTGGGTCCCTGAGGGGTGACTCCCCTCACTGTACTGATGAGGAAACCAAGGCTCAGAGAGAGGACGGGATGAGGTGTCCTAGATCTTACAGCTCCAAAGGCTGAGCCAGGATTCAGAATCCAAGACTCCTTAGACTGCGGCCTGTGCTCCCCCACCTCTCCCCACCCCGAGATGGGTGTCTGGCATGGGTGCAGGGCTGGGAGGGGTGTTCCAAAGGCGTATTTGTTTCTTAAATGACTCCCAGTGTGAGAAGGAAGAACAGGCATTCTGGGCCAGCAGCAAGCCCAGAGTCGAGTCAGCCAGAGGCTGGGATGAGGAGAAAGAGCGTGGGAAAGGCGAGGGCCTAGCTCCGAGGGCGGTGGGGGAGGGGCAGAGAAGCAGGCCTGGGGGTGCCAGGGACAGCTGCACCTGGACGGTGAGTGTGGGGCATGACCCAGCAGCTGGACTGGGGTTGGCCCTGACCTGGACACGTGTCCTCGTCCTCTCAGCAGTTGAAGTCACCGAGGAGGAGGAGCTTCTGAGCAGGAAGATGATGAAGTACTGGGCCAACTTTGCTCGAAATGGGTGAGATGGCGCCCCCACCTCCACTCCCCGGGGGTGGGGATCACCGGTCTAGCACTCACCTTGTCCACGGGGAGCTTAGTAGCATACACGTGTCCCTAATCACATGATGGCCCCTCCCCCAGCTCCAGGACCCACTCATACGGCAGGGGGTTCATAGGTGCAGGACACCCCTTCCATCCCCACCCCCACCTGGAGGTTGGGCACCAGGGCTGAGTTCCCACCAGGGTCTGTCTGGAGGGGCAAAACAGACCAGGGTGCCCTGCCCCCATGCGGAGCTGACACTAGTAGGGGGTAGTTTCTTTCCTGTATCTAGAAACCTCCCCCTCATTCCACAGGCCCACCTGGCCTGCTTGGCTGCCTTGCCTGAGCCAGCAGGGAGCTCAGGTCTGGGCTGGGCAGGGCTTGGAGTGACCCGAGCACTCCCTGGTGGGAGCGCATGTCTGCAGGGACCCCAACGGCGAGGGTCTGCCCCACTGGCCCGTGTTCGACCAGGAGGAGCAGTACCTGCAGCTGGACATACAGCCTGCAGTGGGCCGGGCCCTGAAGGCCCACAGGCTCCAGTTCTGGACGAAGACCCTGCCCCAGAAGATGCAGGAGCGAGCGGCGGCTGAGGAGAAGCACACGGAGCTGTAGCTCCTATGTCGGGGAGCGAGGGGATGGGCGCCGGTGCAGTGAGGTCTGCCTCGTGTGCCCACACACAGCCACCAAGGAGCCAGCAGTTGATTCCGTCCCTCACACAGCCATTCATTCATTCTTCCATGTGTCCACTCAGGAAACATTTATTAAGAACCTACTGCGTGATGTTAGTTGTCAAGCCAGCCACGGGTCCTCTCCTTTTAGACATAGTCAATGAATCCCCCACAAAGCAGTGCATGGGCAAAGCCTCATGGAAGCCCACCCTCCCCAGCGCTCCACTGGGCTCTGGGCCCCATCCTCCCCTCCTCACCTCCACCTTCTCCCCACCCACCCTCTCCTGCGAGCCCACAGGCCTGCCCCACTTGGAGGGAGGTGCTTTGGGGAATGGTGCCCACACCTGGGTGTCAAAAGCTGATCTCCAGCACAATTCACAATTGCAAAGATGTGGAAACAACCCAAGTGCCCATCAATACATGAGTGGACTAATAAAATGTGGTATATGTATATCATGGAGTACTCCTCCACCACAAAAAAACAATGGTTATCTAGCACCTCTTGTATTATCCTGGGTGGAGCTGGAGCCCATTCTCCTAAGTGGAGTATCACAAGAATGGAAAAACAAGCACCACATGTACTCACCATCAAATTGGTACTAATCAATCAACACTTACGTGCACATATGGAAGTAACTTTCTTCGGGTGTCGGGCAGGTGGGAGGGGGAGGAGTGGATGGGTAAATTCACACCTAATGGGTACGGTGCTCACTGGGGGATGAACACACTTGTAGCTCTGACTCTGTTGGTGCAAAAGCAATATATGTAACCTAAACATTTGTACCCCCATAATATTCTGGGGTGGGGGGAAAGCTGATGTCCACCTCTCCACAAGCCCCACATGCCCTCATATCCATAAGTGGCCAGTAGAAAACCTGGACACCAGAAGCTCTAATGTCTTGGTCCATTCAAGTTGCTATAACAGAAATACCATACACCGGGTGCCTTATAAAGGAAAAAAATTTGTTGCTTACATTTTTGGAAGCTGGGAAGTCCAGGATCAAGATGCCAGCAGATCTGGTATCTGGTAAGGGCTTGTTCTCTGGTTTATAGATGGCACCTTCTCACGGTGTTCTCCCCTGGTGGAAGGGGCAAACAAGCTCCCTCAGGCCTCTTTTTTTTTTTTTTTTTTTTTTTTTGAGACAGAGTCTCACTCTGTTGCCCAGGCTAGAGTGAGTGCCGTGGCGTCAGCTTAGCTCACAGCAACCTCAAACTCCTGAGCTCAAGGGATCCTCCTGTCTCAGCCTCCCGAGTAGCTGGGACTACAGGCATGCACCACCATGCCCGGCTAATTTTTTCTATATATATTTTTAGCTGTCCATATAATTTCTTTCTATTTTTAGTAGAGATGGGGTCTCGCTCTTGCTCAGGCTGGTCTCGAACTCCTGAGCTCAAACGATCCGCCCACCTCGGCCTCCCAGAGTGCTAGGATTACAGGCGTGAGCCACCGCGCCCGGCCCTCAGGCCTCTTTTATAAGGGCACTGATCCCCCTCACTGCTTAACATCCCATCCCTTAATCCATCACGTTGGATGAATTTTTTTTTTTTTTTTTTTTTTTGAGACAGAGTCTCACTCTGTTGCCCAGGCTAGAGTGCCGTGCCGTCAGTCTAGCTCACAGCAACCTCAAACTCCTGGGCTCAAGCAATCCTTCTGCCTCAGCCTCCTGAGTAGCTGGGATTACAAACATGTGCCACTAAGCCCTGCTAATTTTTTCTGTATATATATATTTAGTTGTCCAGCTAATTTCTATTTTTTTTTTTAGCAGAGATGGGGTCTTGCTCTCACTCAGGCTGGTCTCAAACTCCTGAGCTCAAACGATCCACCCGCCTCGGCCTCCCAGAGTGCTAGGATTACAGGCGTGAGCCACCGCGCCCGGCCCAGTCTGTGAATTTTGAGGGGACACAAATGTTCACACCACAGTACCTAGAGCTCCTAGATCTCAGCCACTGAGGTTACCAACCACTGGAAATGTAAAACTTCCTGTCCCTACCTATTGTTCCCCTAGACTAAATGTTACCCATCATTGAAATTTAAAGCAACCCACCCACTCCCCTAACTGTGTCTCCCAGAGGTGATTGACCCCTTTTTTGTGAGAAGCAGAACTGGGCTTGCCCACAGGCAACGAGAGCCAGGGGTGGCCCTGCAGTGGGCAGGACAGCCAAGCAGGTCCCTCACTCACCTTTCTCCTGATGTTCGCTCTCATTCTCAGTGGTTCTGCAGACATGGTGGGCCCTGCACTTAAATGATCACAGCACATTCTGGAAGATGTTTGTTTGTAGGTGTGTCCTGGAAATGGGATTGAGGGGATCAGAAAGTTCAGGCATAGAAGAACATAGTTGTCCCTAAACACTTCTCACCCTAAAAAAACACTTTCTTATATTTTATGTATGCAAAGGTGGCAAATTGTGTCCAGTCTGCCTCTTTGTTCACCCAAATCATTTA
This sequence comes from Eulemur rufifrons, assembly GCF_041146395.1. Classification (NCBI taxonomy): domain Eukaryota; kingdom Metazoa; phylum Chordata; class Mammalia; order Primates; family Lemuridae; genus Eulemur; species Eulemur rufifrons. Next base: position 11,615,543 of record NC_091005.1, on the reverse strand, counting down.
TCTCTGTATTAAGTGGCTGTATCCCTTGTCCCATGGACCCTAGCACTGTAGCACTGTCCCTATGCCCCTACTTCTGACTTACTTTCCCTCTCAGGCCACCACTTTTCTCAGGGGGAAATTCCTCCTTTCCATCCACTGCATTTAAGCCCAACCGCAGGGCCTCCTGAAGTCTGGGGTGAAAAATGAAGAGTCCTCTGTTACCCACTCTGGCCACCAGGTGGCAGCCAAGGACAACGTTAAGCCTGGGCTGCCTTGAACTCGGACAGGGAAGAGAATCCTTTTCATGACCACTGACTGGTGCATAATGCTTCCACTGCATCCTGAAAGCATTTATTGAGCACCTGATGCATGCACAACATGCCTCTGTATGTTTTTCACTTCTGCAGTTGCACAGTATACTTTCCTAGAGTGGGTTCCCAGGACTATTTTTTAGCCTTTTAATAGTTATTTTTTAACAGCTTTTCTGTGGAACAATTTACATTACAATTAGATTCCCCCTTTTTAGGTGTACAGTTTGATAACCTTGAGTAAGGATCTAAAACATACAACCACCACCACATCAAGTCTGAGAATGTTTCTATCACCCCAGAAAGTTCCCTCCTGCTCCTTTGCAGTCAGTCCTTGTCCTGATCCTCATCCCAGGCAACCACCAAATTGCCTTCTGTTGCTGGTTTGCCTTCTCGAGAATAACCTATCGATGGAATCATTTGTGACTGGCTTCCGTCACTTAGCATCATGTTTTCGGATTCAAGCTGTAGTTTCTTCCTTTTCTCACTGAGTAGTATTCCATGTATGGATATAGCCCATTTTATCCATGTGCCAGTGGATCCACATTTGCGTGATTTCCATTTTGTGGCTATTTTAATAAAGCTGCAGTGAACATTTTCAGACAAGTCTTGGTGTGGACATACGCTTTCATTTCTGTGGGGGTGGATGCCTGAGAGTGGAACCGCTAGGTCATGTAACCAGTATGTTTAGCTTTTAAAGAAAATGCCCAGCTGTCTCCCTAAACGACTATATTATTTTTGCATCCCCACCCGCCCCAGCCATCTGTGAGGGTTGCACTTGCTCCATGTCCTCACCAACACTTGGCCTTTGGGGTCTTAAATCTGATTATTTTTAATGGGTGTGTAGTGGTGTTTCCTTGCAGTTGGTTCCCTGGACGTTTAGCCTCTGCTTCCATCTTTCTCTCACTCTGTCTGTCTGTCTGTCTCTCTCTCTCTATATATATATGTATCTGTAAATGTAGATAGACGATATATATGCAGTTTTTCCTCACACACACACACAAACAGACTCCTGGGACTCTTCCTTGCTCCATTTCACATTTGTACTAATGCCTCAGTCATCATCAATGTCAGGACTCCAAAAACGGGGCAGCCAGGGGAGGAGTAGGTGAGAAAGTGCACCCCAGAGGCTGTGAACAGCAGCCCTGGGATTAGGAAGAAGCATTTTGTCACCCAGTTAACACAAAGGAGCTCTGTACACAACCCTGACCTGGAGGAGCTGGGGACCTCGTAGCACCCACAGCTCAGGTATTGATTAGCGCTAAGGGCAGAGAGAGCATCTGCCCAGCAGGGGGCTGGGAGCATGGCTCAGGCCTGAGTGTATCGGGTGGGAGACACTGAATCGACAACAGGCCTTGTGAATGGGCTGGAGGTCAAGAACAACTTCTGGGAGAGACTGGAAGGAGAGAAGCAGAGACAGCAAAGTTGGATGATTTTAGCTTTGCTAGAAACAAGAACAGCAGTGAGTGCAACGGTAGCTGGACGGCAAAGTGGGTCAAGGGAGGTTTTGGATGGTGTTGGTTTTGCACAGGAGCTGTGTTTGCATCTGGTGGGGGAGATGCAGCAGAAGCTGATGGCCCAGAAGAGACAGCCCTGAGAGGGGACGAGGGCCTGGTGCCCAGGGGTGGGTCCCAGAGCTGGGACTTGAGTGAGGCACGCAGGAAGCGTAGGGTACACATTTAGGAGGTCCTCATCCTCAGGAACCACTTCTCCCATTGTATGACCAGGGGGGTGAGTGACGCTGACTTTTACATCGTAGGTACCTTGGTGGCCTGTTTCACCTAGTCCTGGCCCTGGTAGGCCCATCCCCAATGCCAGGAGGGAGGGCAGCCCTAGCTGCAGGGACTGGGGAATCTTGGCCTTGGGGACAGATGGACGCTGTCTCCTGTCAGCACCTACAGCTAAGGGGTTGGAGGACAAGATTGTGGGAGGAGAGCAGATCCAGGTGCCCTGATGTGAGTGTTGAAGGCCTGCAAAGGAAGACTTTCTGGAAAGCATGCCAGAGCCACTGCTAAAATCTTCAAGAAATGGTCTAGGTGGGGAACCTGGGGTGGGGAGGGGCGGCTGTGATGGCAGCAAGGAGGGGAGGGCGGAGCAGAGAAGGACAAAAGTCTGGAGGCTGCCACGGAAGATTGAGGAAGCTGCCCTGGTTATTGTTTTTTTTATTGTTTTTACTTTTTTGGAGACAGGGACTCCCTCTCTTGCCCAGGCTGGAGTGCAGCGGCCCGATCACAGCTCACTGCCACCTCAAGCTCTTGGGCTCAAGCGATCCTCCTGCCTCAGCCTCCCAAGTAGCTGGGGTGAAAGCCACTGTGCCAGGCTGGGGCTGGTTATTTTGACAGAAGGAAAGTTGCATCCTAAAGCAGTTCTCTCAAGCCCTGAGTGCCAGCTGGAACCCCACAAGATCTGGCATCTTGTGTAGGCAAGACCCACATCCTGTCCCTCATTGAGACACTAAATATCCGCCCATCCTTCCACCCCCCGCCCTTCCCAGCCACCCATGTTCCTGACACTGAGGCCCAGAAGTCTGTCCTGCCCTCTCTTGGGTTGGGGGTCTCCAAGCCAACAGGGACACAGAGGCCCTGACGGAACCCTGTCCAGAGGCAAGAACAGGCTTCTGTGGGCTCTGGTTCCAAGGCTCGTGTTCTCAGACACACACATACCCACACATACACACACACACACACACACACACACACGTAACCTCACTTCCACCCTGTGAGGTGGGTCCTGTTATCATCACTGTTTTGTAGATGACAAAACTAGGCCCAGAACTGTGAAGTAATGTGTACAAGGTCACACTCAAGGTCTTCCTGCTGCCCCCCACAGACCCAGATCTCAGTTTCCCCTGCCCAGGAGTCTTGCGGCCACATGGGGTCAGTGTCCTGCTTCTGCCCTGTCACTTGAGGACCCTTCAAGAGAGTGGCCTCCATGAGAAAGTCACCCCAACATACACCCTGGGCACTCACAGTCCTGGGGCCCCAGGCTTTGAGGTCTATGAGAGTGTCACCCAGCCACAGTGGCAAACAGGCTGTCAGCTTTCGCCATGTACAGACAGAACGAGCAAATGCTCCAGGAATCCGATTCCTAGACCCAAGAGAAACTGAAGCGCAGGTCCACACAGAAACCTACACACGTTACAGCAGCTTTCTTCATAATAGTCCAAAGGTGCAAACGACCCACACGCTCAGAAATGAGTGGGTGGGTAAAGAAAGCACAGTTTGTCCATACAGCGGAACATTATTCAGCCATAAAAATCACCAACACATGCTACAACTCCGATGAGCCTCAAGAACATTAGACTAAGTGAAAGAAACCAGACACAAACTGTCACATACTGTATGATTCTTTTTACATGCTATACCAGGAACAGGTAAATCCATACAGACAGAAAGCAAATGAGTGGCCACCAGGAGGAATGGGGAGTCATTACTTTTTGATGGTTACAGGGTGTTTTGCCAGGATGGTGAAAAAGTTTCGTGACTAGAGGTGTGGTTGCGTAACAGTGGGAACACATGAACCGCCAGTGACTTGTGCACTCCATGATAGTTAATGGCATGATACGTGAATTTCACCTCAATTTTTCAAAAACTCAACTTCACTTCCCCTAAGCCCACATCAGAGCTCAGGCAGGCTCCTGGCAGGCCAGACTGGACACCAGCCCGCATCCCAGGCCTGTTGGCTCACTGGCAGTGGCACCCCAGGCTCAGTGGCCATCATTCCCTCAGGTCGGTGACGTGGGCATCTTGTGATGAGCACACAAGGTCTCATGGAGGTCACCAAGTCAGGAAAGCTGTGATTTGAACACAGGGGAACGCTGTCATATCATCCCTGCCTTTGCAGGGTACTTGCCCAGCCCTGCCCCTTTGAGGCACCGGCTCCTGGGGGCGCTGGCCACCAGCCACATGGGGTGGTCCACAGAGGCTTTTGTAATAAGCTCCTTAGAGACCGGTAGTGCCAAGGGTGAGGGACTCATTCCACCATCTGCAGCTTCTGCCTAGTTACTTGTAAGTAGCATGGGGACAGTGCTGAGAGCAGAGTCCTGGGTCCTGGTCTGGGTGGCCTGTCTGTTCCTGGCGTTCCCTGCCACAGCCACTAGCATGCACCAGCACGCCGGGCTAATTTTTCTATTTTTAGTAGAGACGGGGTCTCACTCTTGCTCAGGCTGGTCTGGAACTCCTGAGCTCAAGTGATCCTCCCACCTTGGCCTCCCACAGTGCCAGGACTATAGACCTGAGCTACTGTTCCCAGCCTCCTATGGGTCTTGTATCTTTTTTATTTCTCTCTTTATCTTTTAGTGCTTTCTTTGCATTATGTAAATATTTTCTAATGAAGTATTTAAATTTCTTTGATGATTTTTTTCACTATATATTTTTTAGTGTTGTTGCTGTTTTTAGTGGTTGTTCTAGGGCTTACCATATGCATTTTACCTTATCAGAATCAACTTCAGTTTTGTACTAGCTTAATTCTAGTGAGATATAGAAACATTATTCCTATATATTCCTATTCCCTTTCCCTCTTTTTGTGGCATTATTGTTATACATATTATATCTGTTAATGTTACAGACCCCAAAATACATTGTATAATTATTACTTTACTATCTGTTTTCATTTCCTTAGCCCAATACAGCTTTGCTTCCTGTGTGCTCTTATTGGCAAATATATTACATTTCTATATATTATGGGCTCAATAATACACTATGTCCGTATTCTTTTATGTAATTGTTATTTAAATCAGTTCAGATTTTAAAAAGTACTTGTACTGTCTTTTACAGTAATGTAAAATATATATTGTTATATGTAACATGTGGTTGAGAGGTCAAAGGTGGGGCTGGAGAAGGCAGACACTCAAGACCCTGAAATGCCAGGCCAAGAAAGGTTCAGAAGAGGGAAAAGAAGGCTTCCATGATCCTTGCCACAATGCCATGAATTAGGTTTTAGCATTCTCAGTCTGCAGATGAGGAATTGCAACTCAGAGAGGTTGAGTAACTCGTCCAAGGTCACAAAGCTAATGAATATTACAGAAAGGATTCAAGTCTGTTCCCTTGATTCGGAAGCCAGAGCTCTTTCTCTTGCTTGATGCTGGTGGGTGGGATGCATGGGGTGGGTGGGAAGCCCAGGCTGAGGCTTTTCCTCAGTTTCCCTCTTCATAGGTGCTGGCCTCCCCGTCTACCTGTACGAGTTTAAGCACCGTGATCTTAAAGGCATAATTGTCAAACCCCGCACTGATGGGGCAGACCACGGGGATGAGATTCACTTCATCTTTGTGAGCCCCTTCTCCAAAGGTGCTAAAGTCCCACCTGATACCTCCACTGAGTGTCCCATTTCCCCACCTTTGTATGAAGACCCAACCTCACCATTGGCTGGCCACACGGAGCTAGCCAGTTCCTAATCTGGGTTGCTCTCCTAAATGAAAGTCTTCTGCCACAGAGGCAGCAGCAGAGGAGCAGGGTGAGATGTCAGCACTCCTTGCTCTGTCCTAAATGCCACATCCCATTCTGCCCCTAGGCCCTTCCGCAGGTGAAGAGAAGGCTCTTAGCCTCAAGAAGATGAAATACTGGGCCAACTTTGCCCAAACAGGGTGAGTCTGACCCACTGACACATCTGGGCAGTCTTCCTGCCCGGTGCTACACCTGATGGCTGGCTGCTTTGGATATTTGTCCCTGCATGTCCCACAGGAACTGCCCAGTCGGCCTGATCAGAGTGCCCCTTCTCCCTCACCTTTCCCCAGCCAGCCACCAGATCCTTAATGTCTCTAGAATGTGTCCCTCTCTGTCCATGACGCACATTCTTCATTCGTTCAAGCATTCAGCAGCCATTCCCCGCTGTTATCTCTTGTGCCAGCCCCAGTACTGGGCACTGGGATTCAAGGCTGTTGCAGACATGAGCACCATCCTCCAGCAGCTTGTCCCACAAAAACATGAAATGACAATCTGGCATACAGAGAGCTGTTCTTGGGGAGCACAAGGCACTTTGAGAGCAAAGAGGAGGTATCTGTCCCAGCCTGGTGGGCAGGGGAGGCTTCCTGGTGGAGGTGACATCTAAGCTGAGTTTTGGCTAGCCTTGTGATTATTTTCGTAAGTCTGCATGCTCTCCTTTCTATCTGTCCTCCTTAGGACATTCAAGGGGTCTTTCTGAAATCGCATTTGACCAAGTCACTCATCTGCTTTAAACCCTTCATGGCTTCTCTCTGCCTCTAGGATAAAGTCCGAGACCCTTAGCCTGGATGAAAGGCCCTTCACAATCTTTCCTGTGCCATCTCCTTTCCACATCCATCCCCTTCACATACACCCTGTTTTGTTTTGTTTTTTTATGTCAGCATATTACAGGGGTACAAAAGTTTAGGTTACATATATTGACTTTGCCCCACTTGAGTCAGAACTTCAAGCGTGTCCATCCCTGAGACAGTGTGCGCCCCATTAGGTGTGAATATACCCATCCCCTTCTCCCCCCTCCCACCTGCCCAACACCCGATGAATGTTACTACTATATCATACACCCTGTTTTTACCTAGTGTTATGTTTGTGCTTCCTCCAAAAGCCCTGGTTTTTCATATCTCTAAACCTGACACATACTGTTCCCTCTGCCTGGAAGGCCCCACTACACGCTTTCCTACTCTTTCTTAAAGATATGTCTAAATATCATCTCTGCTGCTGGGCATGGTAGCTCATACCTGTAATCCCAGCATTTTGGGAGACTGAGGCAGGAGGATCACTTGAGGTCAGGAGTTCAAGACCAGCCTGGGCAACATAGCAAGACTTGTCTCTCCAAAAAAACTAAAAAAATTAGCCAGGCATTGTGGTACGTACTTGTAGTCCCAGCTACTCTGGAGGCCAAGACACGAGGATTGCTTGAGTCCAGGAGTTCGAGGTCACAGTGAGCTATGATCATACCACTGTACTTCAGCCTGGGTGACACAGCAAGAATCTGTCTCTAAAACAAAATGACAAATAAATAAGTGCCATGTTTGTAAAGTCCTCTTGGACCCTGGCTCCCCAGGGGAAAGTAAGTGAGGAAAAGATGCGATTATGAGGCAGGGTGAAGAGGAACATGAATAATTCTCTCTCCTTCCTCCTCTTGGATAGAAATCCCAATGGTGGGATGCTACCATGATGGCCACGATACAACAAGGATGAAAAGTACTTGCAGCTGGATTTTACCACAAGCATGGGTGTGAAGCTCAAGGAGCAGAAGATGGCCTTCTGAACAAGGCTGCATCAGCCTCAAAGACCAGAGAAGCAGAGGCAATTCTGAGGGTGGCTATGCAGATGGAGCCAAAGGGGTTTATCCCACCATCCAGGCCCTGGAGAGACTGGCCATGGACACATCTGGGGACAAGAGTCCTGACCACCCTAATCTAGGACCTGCAGGGGTTCCCTACTGCCTTCAGACCAGACCTGGAGCCTTAGCCTATTGTCTGGGGCCCTGCACCCCCCTCCTCCAGCCTGACATCCCATGATGCCCCCACCTCATATACATCAGGGTTAGCCAAGCCCTTTCGCCACCACACTATGCCCAGCTCCCCAGTCTCAGGACAACCCCTTCTGTCCCTTCTCCAAGTCCTCCTACCCTTCAAGATGTACTTGCAGCTCCTTCTTTTGGGAAGTCCACCCAGGCTACCACTGCCCCATCATTGCACCCAGCTTGTCATTTACTGTCCATCCTGTTCAACCTCATTGCTGTTCATATTGGTCTTTGAGGCCTTGGGCAGGTTATTTGTGACATGGAGCAAAGCTTTGATAGCTTGAGATCTTCTCCCCCACCCACACTCATCTCCCCCAGGGCCCCTTCAAAGCCTGCACACAGGGATGATCCTCAATAAAGACATGTTGACTTGATCTGAATTTCTCCACCTATAAAATGGTTGGGTGAAGTGAATGGTATCTCAAGTTGAACCCTTGGAGGAGGGGAGCGTTGCTGTCTGCCCCTTACTGGGCTGTACCTGCTATGCACCTGCTTAGTCAAGGGGTGCTGCAGCAAAGTTGCCTGGGTTGCAAAATACTTGGCTTTTTCCCCCCATGGTCTCAAGTGCACCCCTCAGAACATCAGGACAGTCACACTCCTTGCTCACTTGTCCATTGGTTTAGGTCTTAGTACTGCATCCAGATTCCTCACTTTTGGGGGCCTCTCCTGCAACTCAACCTGGGAACATCCCAGCCTGTCCCACAGTTCTTGTTTTGTTTTGTTTTTGTGGGTAAGATATACATAACATGAAATTTACCATTTTAACTATTTTTAAACATACAGTTCAATGGCATTAAGTACATTCACAATGTTACACAACCATCACCACTATCCATCTCCAGAACTTTTTTGTCATCCAAAACTGAAACTCTGTGCCCATTAAATAATTAATTCCCCCTTCCCTCAAGCCCCTGGTAACCACTATTCTACTTTCTGTCTCTATGAATTTGACTCCTCCAGGTGTCTCATATAAGTGGAATCATTCAGTATTTGTCCTTTTGTGTCTGGGTTATTTCACTTAGCATAATGTCTTCAGGGTTTATTCACGTTGTAGCAATATATCAGAATTTCCTTCCTTTTTAAGGCTGAATAATATTCCACTGTATGTATTCACCACATTTGGTTTATCCATTTATCCATTGATGGACATTTGGGTTGTTTCCACCTTTTGGCTATTATGAATAACGTTACTATGAACATTGCAGTGTCCTACAGGTTTTATGTCCCAAACTACATTGTTGATGAGGCCCTTCATTCCCAGGGGTTCCTGAGTCTCTGGGGGCAACTGGAAGTCGCATAGACTTGTGGCATGAGGGACACCCAATCCTCCATATCCCAGCACCTAAGCCCCCAAAGCAAAGGGATGGCTGGAGGAGGGGGAAAGCCTCTTTCAAGCAAATGTTTATCCTTACAACAACCCTATCATGTGGATATTATTATTCCCCTTTTACAGATGAGGAAACAGAGGCACTGAAACATAAAAGGCCCTGCCCAAGGTCAGGAGCCAGTAGTGGCAGAGCAGGAATTTGATCTAGTCTTGCCTGACTCACCCTGTCACCTCCATCCAGACCTGCAGCAATCCCTGGGGAGGGAGGGTGGCCCCCCCCAGAGGAGGTGTGGCAGCTCTACTCTAAGGGGAGGCACAGCCAGAACAATGTCCCAGGCAACCAAACAGCCACTCATCAGTGGCAGCTTGCATGTGGGCTGGGAGTCCAGCCCAGTGAAAGATGGTCCCAGGGCAGCCATACAGAACTCAACAGAGGCTGAGGTCCAGCTGGGCCTGATTTGTCCCAATGCCCATAAGGGACATCTTGACCTGGAGGTCCTTGGATACTCACCCTGTGGCCTGTTGGCACAGCACCCAGGCTGGCCCAGGCCTGCCTCTGAGGGTTTCTCATTTCTCCCCTGACAAAGTTTCTCTCCTTGACCAAACTCTAGTCAGGCTTCTCTGAACTCTTTTTCAACTTGGCCTGAATTTTTAGCAAGAATACTGCTAAGTCATTTTAACCAGACCGCCTGATATCAATAATTGATCACCTTCCATAACTAATAGGGTTCCTCATCCTCTCTCATCCCCCAGGTGATGTCTGATCACCCCGCCTGCCTTCAGCAAGAATCCCTCCTCTTATCCCTGTCGTTCCTCTTAGTAATTTTCCATCCACTGACCCCACCTTGCTCCTTGGCTATAAATTCCCACTTGCCCATGATGTATTGGGAGTTGAGCCCAATCTCTCTCCCCTACTGCAAAACCCCACTGAGTGGTCCCTATGCCTATTTCCATGGTCCTAATCAAGTCTGCCTTACTGGGCTTTAACAAGTATCATGGCCTGGGGAACAGTGCTTCTCCAAACAGCTACCTGCTCAGAGGCCCTCCTCCCTCAAATTAGAGGAAGTGCAGCTGAGCAGGAACCAGGCTCAGTCTGGGTCCAGCCTGGCTGCAGCCGATGTGAGAATCATAAGGGACTCTGGGGAAACCCTGGGACCTTCCCTAGGAATCCGAGCCTGAAAGGACTCCAGTGGGCATCCTGGCTCCACACCCTTCCCATGCACCCAGCAAAGTGCCCCTCTTTCTGTTGGCTTCCTTCCCAGGTTGCACTGCTGGATGAGGGGGACCAGAAGGCTATCTACAGCCCCATTTCCCCACCTTGTCTTCCTGGCCTCCCCCTCAGGTCCACCACCCCTCAGGTCCACCACCCCCCAGGGCCACCCAGAGTCCTTCCTAAAGCCGCTGCCAGGCCCCACCCAAGGGTAGCGGTTGGCAGAACTGGCTGATTCTTGGTGAGGGCCCGCTGACACTTCTGTGGCTTGCCGCCACCCAGCCTCTCCACCCACTGGGTTTAACCTGGCTTGCCTGGGCTGTCCCGTGGACGAAAGCGCGTGGGTGCAAAGCCTGCGTGGGCCCCGCGCAGACACGCGCCTCCCGCCGGCCTGGTGGCCCAAGTCGGGCTGAGCCTGGCTCCTGGCTCTGGAAGCGGCGCCCCCTCCTCTCTTCCCGACACTCCCCCACCTTCCACCCCCTGAAGCAGCAATTACTGGCCAAGGCGGCTGGGAAAGGGCCAATTAGTGCGGGAGACGCGGTCCCTCCGCGGGGACCCTGCTGACCGCGGCCCCCACAGCGCAGCTGCCGCTACCTCGCGCCCCACCCCCCACCACCGGCCATCGGCCCGCCGCAGCCCTCCCTGCCTGGCCGACAGCGCCGGCGGCCTGGGAGCCCCAGGGGACGCGTCGTCAGGCCTCCCGCCAACTGCAGTCATGGATCCAGCCGCCTGGCGCCGGCCCAGAGCCCAGGCCGACGTGAGGGCGCCGGGAGCTGGAACTTGCCGCCACTGGGTAGTGGGGGCGAGCGGGCTGGGACCCCCCTACCAGGGCTCCTGCGGCTAGGAGCCCGCCCCATCAGTCGCCCTTCTAGGCAGGGGCGGGCCCTGCCCAAGACCTCTTGCCTTCCCATGGCCCTCCTCGCTTTTTCCGGACCTCCAAGGCCAGGGTCTGGGCTGACTCGTGGCTATGTCAAGGCAAGGCTTTGGAAACCCACAGCCGGTGCCAGATCGTGCCCTTGCGGTTGGGAGGTGGGCAGGAGAGTGGGTGGGCAGTACAGGGCCACGGGCACTCATCACTGAAAGTGAGTGCATGGACTTCCTCCCCAGGGTCCCTGCCCAGCACAACCTGACTTACCCTCCCACAGGCTTTGGTCTTGTCCTTCAGGAGTCCACAGTCCCCAGGCCTGTGGGACCTCAGCACTTACCCACTGGTCCCAGGAAAGGCCACTAGAGGGAGTCCAGTCCAGGGCAGAGGCACAGACAGGGCCAAATGCTGCTTGGGAAGCCCCTTCACTACCCCTGCCCCTTGGAAAGCCAGTCAAGACGGCACTCTAACCTCCTACCACTATCCCTCCATAATGGCAATGACTCCCATGGCCATGAGAGGTTGGGTCTAGGTCTATTGTTTGGGGAGCCCATAGGTAGGAGGGAGAGGGCCCATTCAAGCCCTGAAAGATATGGGCTTGAATGGGCTGCGATCAGATGGTCCACAGAGCAGGGTTCCGCATACCTCCTTCAGGCAGAATTTGGGAGCTGTGTGTTCCTATCTGAGCCAGTTCCTCTGTGTGCAGGCCGCTTGCCTCTCTGGGCCTGCTTCTCCTTATCTGTACATTGGGGACTGTTCCTGTAGTAAGACAGGATGCTGGTCTCAGCCCCCTCTTGCTGTGGTCCAGGATTCCTGTGCACTCCCAGCCCTTTCAGCCACAGGAGCTGGTGGAGGAGCATGTTGGTGACCTCACCAAGGAGCTACAAGTGATCATTATGGATCTCCCACTGTTAAGGAGCAAAAACCCTTTTGAGGGGGAGCCTGAAGGTGGAAAAACAAAAGCCTTTTCAGGAAATTAGCACTAGTAGCAGGAAAATTCATCAAAAGCTGGCAGAGGCGCCCATGGCTGATTCATGTCTCTCGCCCAAGAAGCAGCTCCTCTGGCCTGGGGGAAGGGCTGGTAGCCTACAGGGTCTTCCAGAGACTCCAGACCCCTGGCCCGGTTGCAGGGCCTTTGAGCACCTGGCAGGGGTGCCACCATGGATTTGCTGCTCCTAAATCATAGCATTCTGCAGTGCTAGGAAAGGCTGCTGATGGGCAAGGGTCTTGGGCTTTAATACAACTGTTCCCTCTGCTGTGTGATCTTGGACACTCACTTGGCTTCTCTGATCCTCTCTGCCAGGAGAAATCTTGATATTGTCTAGCCTCTAGGTGACCAATACATCCATAATACTCAGCACATCTGGGAAAAGAGTATCTTTCTGAAAAGTGAGGATTCAACTATACCCAAACAACCATTGGTAGTGGGAGGTCTAATGTCAGAAACAGAGAGACAATCTGGATGTGGAACTCATTATTCTGGGTAGCACCCCCATCCCCCAGCATCCAGGTATGGCAGACAGAAGAGCTATTGCAGCATACACCTCCAGGGGGCGCCACTTATAGGGTTTACAGTCTGAATGAGGACGTAACCTGACCTCCATGCCCTGTCTCCCCTGGAGTTGAAGCTCAGATTGCACATTTGCGCACTCACACACGCGCCCCAGAGAAATCTTTGGTTGGGTGATCACATAACCCAAAATATCCACATTGGTCAGTCTTGGTAGCCTGCTCTTCTACTCCAGCCTATCCGTGACTGCCTTCAGCTCCCAGAACAGGTCCAGCCCCCTGGTCCAGCCAGATTATTTGATACTGAAAGAACCAGGATCCTTTTGAAGGGGATAGGGATATAGCAGACCCCAGAGGCTCAAGGAGTCCCTTCTGGGATCATACCCTGCTTCTGGAACCGCCACTGTCCCTGACTCAGCTACAAAAGGAGGCAGGCCACAGGCAGTTACCCTCTGCTGTAGAAGAACATGAACTCCACAGGTTTGCTCTGACAGGTCCCTTTTTAATGCTCTTTCTCAGCTCACCTTATGGTGTTTTGGCTAGACCTTGTGTGAGCTCAAATTGTTACCTAGTGCTTCCCTTGGCTGCCAACATTTACATCTGGGTTTGTATCAAAGTATAAAGTGGTAAAAATCCTAGAATTTCAGATCTAGAAGGGACCTTAAAGAGTGTCATAGCCATCATTCTTTGAGAGCTTATAACTTTGTGCTAAACACTAACCCAGGAAACTTCTGATGTTTTTGCCTGCACAGTACAGGCATTCCTTTTCCTGTCACCTCACTCTGTCCTTAGCGATTCACAGTGTTCACAGTTCAGGCATGAGGAGGTAACCCAAACTTGAACTGTTAAAGTCAATCCCAAGATTTTTGTGGAAATAACAGGAAAGAGCAGTCCTTACTGCTCTGGTAGAGTGGCTACCACTTGAGAGTGAGTCAGCAGATGAATGAAGCTAAAACAGAAAAACAGAACCAAGAGACCAAAAGAGAGAGAGACAGATTTCTGGTGTCGGTGTTTGAACACCGGAATCTAGCCATGTCTGAAGCCAATTACATTTAGACTTTTCAGTTAAATGAGAGAATACATTCCCTTTTTCACATAAGCCAGTTTTAACTAGGTTTCTGTCACTTGCAATGAAAATAGTCCTAAGGGACGCAAGTAGATGTCTTGCCCTCAATTTGTATTAATAGATGAGGAAACTGAGGAAGCAGCTAGCTCTGGATCTTAGGCAAGTCACTAAAGCTCTCTGACATCAGGTTGCCCTAATAAAGAATGAAGGCACTGAATTTCTTCAATTTCAAGACTCTTTCACTCTCCTGGGATCTATTTCTCTGGGTCTATCTGGCCATATGCCCTTGAATGAGTCAGTCACCTATTCAGAGTCTCAATTTCATGAGCTGCACAATAGGATAGTAATTCCTTCCCTCTTTACCTTGAAGGAATTACAGATAGGCTAGTGAGAGAGTTTTTGGAAAATTTCTTCGTACTAAAGCAAATGTTGGCCGGGCGCGGTGGCTCACGCCTGTAATCCTAGCACTCTGGGAGGCCGAGGCGGGTGGATCGCTCAAGGTCAGGAGTTCGAGACCAGCCTGAGCAAGAGCGAGACCCTGTTTCTACTAAAAAAAAAAAAATAGAAAGAAATTATCTGGCCAACTAAAATATATATAGAAAAAATTAGCCGGGCATGGTGGCACATGCCTGTAGTCTCAGCTACTCGGGAGGCTGAGGCAGTAGGATTGCTTAAGCCCAGGAGTTTGAGGTTGCTGTGAGCTAGGCTGACGCCACGGCACTCACTCTAGCCAGGGCAACAAAGCGACACTCTGTCTCAAAAATAAATAAATAAATAAATAAATAAAGCAAATGTTATGTAGTGTCCATGTTTTGCAAATGAGAAATCTCAGCTCATACTGGATAATCATTATTGTCCAAAATGGCCCATACCTTTTCCAAAACAATTTTTAAAAGGCTTTTAAATATAAAACACAGCACTTTAGGAGGCTGAAGCAGGACGACTGCCCGAGGCCAGGAGTTCGAGACCAGCCTGGGCAACATATTAAGTCTCTACAAAAAATAGAAAAATTACCCAGCCGTGGTGGCAGGTACCTGTAGTCCTAGCTACTTGGGAGGCTGAGGTGGAAGGATCACTTGAGCCCAGGAGTTCAAGGTTGCAGCAAGCTATGATTGTGCCACTGCACTCAAGTCTGGGTGGCAGAGTGAGACCCCATCTTTTAAAAAAAAAAATTAAAAAAAGAAAACCCTTAAGATCCAAAAACACATTTGTAAGGTGGGTTCCTGACAGCATCTCATTGGAAAGGATCTAGTGCAGCCCAGAATCAGGTAAAGTAAGGGAGATGGCACTGGAGGAAGCTCTCTTGGGAGTAATTCCTTATCCTGGTCACAGGTCCAGTTCTCTAAGAAGTCTTGCTTGTAAGATGTTTATTAAGGGGTGCCCTTGGGATCCAAACCTGTTGATGGGAGAGGAAGGAAGCAGGATTGGGTAGAAGGGGAAGTCAAGCTACACTGCAGGCCCAACGACAGACAGCCTCAGCTCCACAGGAAGCTCTGGAGCTAACATAGCCCATCAGCATTGTCTTGCCTGGTCTTTTTACCCCTACCTGGTCAGTCATTGCATGTGAGCTGCCTCAGGAAGGGATTGACCTGCAGGTAGCTCTCTGCAGCTCAGAGAATCCCTGAAGGGGCTGAGAGCATTCCCAGAAGCTAGAAACACGTGCTTCACTGAAGGGAGTTCTAGATGGTTCATCTCTGTGTCTGTCTCGGTCACCAACACTACCTAAGCTGCAAGACATGCTCATGGGAGCTCCCCTGGGGCAGGAGGGAGCGAGATGAAGCTAGCATAAGGTGAAGCTAGAGAAGCTGCCAGGACTGTGGGGTGCCAAGTCCAGTCTCCAGGGCAGGCCTTGATGAGAGGATGTGGTGGGGCAGTCATTCTGCCCAGCATAGTTGAGAAAGGCTTCTTAGAAGTCTCTGAACTATACTTAATGGAAGAGTGTGAATTTGCCTGGCCAAGAAAGGGGAGAAAGTCAAGCTAGACAGAAGAAGTTAACTGGGGTTAGAACAGACTGAAGCTAAACTCCTTGTCCATTCACTCAGGAATGCCATCTAGAAGAAGAGAACTATTGTCTGCTTTTTAAATTGCCCTTCTTGTGCTCCTAGAGGGCAGGCAGGCTGGTGAGGTGGCTGTGAGCTAGTAATTCTTTCTGCCTATTTATTAATACGAGGTAATATTACAGCATGATGGGAAACCCTACCTCTCTGGATGTTTTAGAGCTTGGGAAATTTGGGAAAGAATCCAAGAACATGGCAGGATATCAAGGCATCAGCAGCAGGGACACAAAAGGAGAAAATGTAGAAGAGGATGCGATTGGATTCAAGAGTCAATAATGAGCCAGAAGTGAGTGTTGAATTATTCAGCCTCCTTTATCGATCCATTGATCTCTATCTGCAGGTCTTGGTTTATTCTTGGTTGGCATATCCTGTGTCTGAGACACTGAGAAGAGAAATGAGAAGAGGAGGCACAGATTTTTAAGACGCAAGAAGACAGATGAGACAATGGCAAAGAGAAATTTGGCAGCTTGTATCAGGAACCTTATAATGTCCATACCTTTTGACCTAGTGGTTCTACTTCTGGAAATTGATCCTCAAAACACTGTCTAGAACTTTTAAGAAAAAGCCTTAAGCATCAAGATTTTCACAGCAGTCTTATTTGTAACAGTAAATAACAAGAAACAACCTAAACGCCCAGTAATAGGGAAGTGGCCAGGTAACAGTGGAGCTACAAGATGCCATTAGGAATTTTAAATGATAACATGGGAAACTACTTACACCATAGGGTTAGGCTGATAAAGAAACATCCAAAACTGCACATGTAGAATGCCATGACTATGTGAAAAAACTGTGGATGGTATGAGGCCAAAGGAAACATACTAAAATGTTACCAATGATTGCTTTGAGGTGGTGGGACTCATGATTATTTCCCACGAATATTATGAATTTCCTAAATTTTCTACAAAAATATGTGCAAGTTTTAAAAATCTTAATAGGAGGTGGAAAAAGCCTCATAGGAAGGCTGTACGGTAGTAAAATAAACACAAATTAGCGGGGAGCCAAATGCTCCCAGAGCCTGGGATGCTGCTGTGTCCCAGATGGGCTGACAATCTTCTTGGCACAAAGCATGGAGCTAAATGATAGCATGAACAGATACTGTGGGACAGTCATTCTATGGAGGACAATCAAAGGCCTTTGGACTCATATGTAAAGAAGTTTGAGTTTTCCCAGCAGAGAAAGAGGAGAAAGTAATGCTAGAGGCATGCGGGGAAACACCAAGTAGGTCAGCATGGCCGGATTGCAGGGTAACAGGGGGACAAATGATGGTAAATGAGTTTGGAAAAGAAAGGAGGGATTGTCAGGGGGTCATGAACACCAGGCTGAGGGCCTTTGTCTTTCTGCCACAGGCAAATAGGAGACTGGGGAGGGGTCTTAAGCAGAAGCTCTAACCACACTTATTTTTATTACTATCATTATTATTGTTATTACCATTATTATTATTCCCTAGATCCTTAGTCTAATCTGTTTCCCATCACTCACCAGAAACTAGGAGACTAGGGGAGGGGAGGTGGAACAGTCCAAAGCAGCCCTGTAGGATGATCAGCCAGGCTTCCTGACCCCAGCCTGGCCCTCTTCCCACCACACCAGCTTGCTTCTCATCCCCAGGCACCCAGACAAACCCCTCCGCCCCCCATGACAGAGAGGCTCATTTGGAGCCTGAGCAAGATTTGCAAACGTCAAACTTATAATTACAAGGATGAAATCATCTGGTTCCTTTTAAGCAAACGGGTTTATTGATCCCAACACTGAAGAAATGCTATTCTGGGGAAACTTGCTTTCCTTTGCCTATGGGATGGCCAAGCTGGTGGGGGAGGGTGGCAAGGGAGCTAAGGAGGGGGAGAAGCCCCTGGGAGGGAGGGGAAGTTCTTTATAGCCCAAGGCAGAATTTTATGGTATATGAATTATATCTCGAAAAGACAAAAAAATTCTTTAGGGCCCAGGAAACTGCTATGCTCAGGCAAATGACACTCTCATCTTGCATTTAGGCCCATCGCCTTTCAAAAACTAGAAGCTGAGTGGAGCCAGTGCTTTAGGCGCTGTGCCAGCCACTAATTTCCCTTCTCTCCCACCCCTCTCGAGTCTCATTTGTGGCTCCAGATCCTATTTCAACTTCAAGATGGTACAATATTTCCTCAGTAACTGAAGGGAAACTGTTTCCTTAGAAAAAGGCACTGAGGCTCAGAGACTTCCTCTGGGAAGAGAGGCAGAGAGGCGGGTGGCTGCTGACATCCGATCTGGATAAAGGCATCCTTTCTGCCAGAGAGAGAAACAGGACATCTAGGCCTTGACCTTCCAAGCCAAAGAGGGACAAACAGTTGGCCTAAGGGGTAGGAATGCACAGCCCTCAAGGGCCAGAGCCACATCCTGCCACAAGGCCCACAATAGAGCCCCTTCATTCAACCTGTTGGGGACCCTTTAGGAACATGGTGGGGTGCTCCAGGAGCAATGACCCCAGCCATAGCTCTCCATGTTTGCAGTTCAGTGAGGGAGGCAGGCAGGATTTTTGGTGTCTTAGAGTAAAATGATTAAGACCACAACCCTGCACTTTAGGAGGAGGGAGGATTGCTTGAGGCCAGGGGTTCAAAACCAGCCTGAGCAAGAGCAAGACCTCATCTCTATAAAAAATAGAAAAATTAGCCAGACACAGTGGCGTGCCTATAGTCTCAGCTACTTGGGAGGCTGAGGCAGGAGGATCACTTGAGCCCAGGAGTTTGAGTTTGCAGTGATCTATGATGACACTACTGCACTCTAGCCTGGGTGACAGGGCAAGACCCTGTCTCAAAAAAGAAAAGAAAAAGACCACAACCTTGGGGTCACTCAGCCCCTTGAACCTCAGTTTGCTCATCTATAGAATAGGGTCAATAATACCAAACTTACAGGGTTGTAGTGAGGATCAAATGAGGATGATGTGCCTCAATGCTGAACCATTTTGTTATTGTTAATGGATCAGGGTCTTGTCACTGTCCTATGGTCACTTATTTACCTTTTCAGAGTCTATATCCTCATCTGTCAGATGGCGCAGGAAGACCTTACTTAGAAGGTGGTTGTGTGAATTAACTGAAATGAGGAGCACAAAAGCACCCAGATCAGAGCTTCATAGTTGGACTAGACAATTGAGGGTTCTCCATCCCCTGCTCAGCATTATTGTGTATCATCTACGTCCCCACTCAAGGTTAGCCTTGAGTCCTGCAGGAGCAGCCACTCGCCTAGGAAGGCAGGGAGATGCTCAGAGGAGGCCCTTGGCTGGCTGAATTCTTAGGAAAGGAAGGTTCTAGACAACACAGCTTCAGATAATTCAGTCACGTTTTGGGGAGATGGGGGCTGGGTGTTTCTAGGCAGCAAATAGATACCCCCAGGCTTCCATCTGTGGGCCTTAGTAGATGGATATTAGCAAAGCCCTCCATATAGTGGTGTTTGGACCAACCCTTACCCAACCAGACAACTGCCAAAGCTGTTAGAAGCACAGACCTAAATTTACCTAACATGGGTGAAAATTTCCTTTCTATTTTTTTATTTTTTATTTTTTTTTATTTTTATTTTTTTTTTTTTGAGACAGAGTCTCTCACTCTGTTGCCCAGGCTAGAGTGAGTGCCGTGGCGTCAGCCTAGCTCACAGCAACCTCAAACTCCTGAGCTCGAGCGATCCTCCTGTCTCAGCCTCCCGAGTAGCTGGGACTACAGGCATGCGCCACCATGCCCGGCTAATTTTTTCTATATATATTTTTAGCTGTCCATATAATTTCTTTCTATTTTTAGTAGAGGTGGGGTCTCGCTCTTGCTCAGGCTGGTCTCGAACTCCTGAGCTCAAACAATCCGCCCACCTCGGCCTCCCAGAGTGCTAGGATTACAGGCGTGAGCCACCGCGCCCGGCCAAAAATTTCCCTTCTAAATTTCCTTTAATCCAGTTTTCAAAATAGGTGAAAAAAATTTAAACAACAAAAAGGCATACAGAGGTCAGCTGAGGAGATGGCCTCTTTCAGCCTGCGGCTGGTTTCCCGGTCATCCTGGCTGGTTGGATGCCAGACTACGCTGAGTGTGGGTTACCCTGTGGCCTAGACTTGCCAAAAGCTGTCTGTGGAGCTGCTGTTCTGGGTCTACTTGGCAGGCTTTACCGTCCCTTTCCCGTTGGACATCATTCTCCACCTCCATGAGCCTAACAATTAGAGCACCCTGCCCTGCTCTGCACTCCCACCCCTCCAAGTCCAGCTCTCCTGATCCTGACCTTTTCTTTGCCAAAGCTCATGGTCTGGGCATCTAGGCCACTGTAGAAATCTTTCAACTTTTATCTATTCCATATTTCCCATGGAAAAAACAATTATTGCTAGAATCTAAAGGCCAAGATCAGCTGCAGGTCTTTGAGTCCTACGTGGACCCATTGTGGAGTAAGAGTGGTTCCTTGTGGAGCATTTTTTTTTTTTTTTGAGACAGAGTCTCACTCTGTTGCCCAGGCTAGAGTGAGTGCCGTGGCGTCAGCCTAGCTCACAGCAACCTCAAACTCCTGGGGACAGGAGGATCTCTTGATCCCAGGACTTTGAGGTTGCTGTGAGCTAGGCTGACGCCACGGCACTCACTCTAGCCTGGGCAACAGAGTGAGACTCTGTCTCAAAAAAAAAAGAGATCCTCCTGTCTCAGCCTCCCGAGTAGCTGGGACTACAGGCATGTGCCACCATGCCCGGCTAATTTTTTCTATATATATTCTTAGCTGTCTATATAATTTCTTTCTATTTTTTTAGTAGAGATGGGGTCTCGCTCTTGCTCAGGCTGGTCTCGAACTTCTGAGCTCAACTGATCTGCCCACCTTGGCCTCCCAGAGTGCTAGGATTACAGGTGTGAGCCACCGCGCCCGGCCATGTGGAGCATTTTTTAGAGACAGAAATGGAAAGTGTCATACCAATGTCGACCTAAACAGAATGTAGTAGTGCTGAATGGTTTCATATGGGATATCCCTGTGATACATTTTACTCTTTTTTTTTCCTACCAGGAGGGCCAAGCAGCAGAAACCCCGGCAGTGAGCCCTGCTCCCCTGACTACCCGCCTTTGGACAGTCCTTGTTGACTGGGTACAAAGTCATCATCTTCTTCTCATTGAAACAATGGCTATGTTGTCCTATTGCCCAAGGACACTAGAGTAGAAAACTTGAGGAAAAGGCAGCAGATGTATGAAGGTTTCTATTCCTTGTGAGTGACTTAGTTCTGCCTTGGTGTCTTGGAGTAGAATAACTCCCAATAGAAGTTGCAGATATTTAAGGCTGGTTTTTGTCTGCACTTTGCCTGTGCTGATATGGAGTTCCCTACCAGTTTGACCAGAACTTTTAGGTAGCAAAATAAAAATGACATCCTCTGCCAGATGTAGGTAACACAAACTGTTCAGTGGGGCCACAATGTATTCCCACCTACTCCCTCCTTTTGGGGAAGCTGCTCTTCCCCTCTTTCAACTATCAGACTCTCTCTGAGGCTTCCAAACACAGGCCCGCAACACCTGAAGGGAAGGCATGACACAAGCTGACCAATCATATCATCACATCTGCCTGGACATAGTGGTTTGGCAGAGGGGAGGTATGTGACTTGGGCTGGGCAATCGAACTCCTTTCCAGTAATTTTATGACTTGGAGATGGAGGATGGCTGCTCCTATCCTTTGCCAGGAAATAAATGCCATGCAAGAGAGCCTGAGAGAATTAAGCAGTGAGTATAAATGGAGAAATGGAAAAGAAAAAGAGAGTATTGTCTGGATACTGTTCACCTATCTTTCTCTCTGATCAGTTCACTTGAAATAAAACACACCCCTTTTAGTTTTAAGTTTGTTGGAATTGGGTTTCTATCATTTGCAATGGAAAGAGAGCTGAGGAGAAGATTCTGAGACAGCTGAAGGCCCAAAGATGGTAGTTGGTGTTATCTACATCTATACCCTGTTGTTTTTTTTCAATGTTTTAAATTTTTTGGTAGAGACAGAGTCTTGCTATGTTGCCTAGGCTAGTCTCAAACTCCCAGCTTCAAGCGATCCTCCCAACTTGGCTTCCCAAAGTTCTGGGATTACAGGTTTTTGTTTTGTTTTGTTTACAGAGACAGGGTCTTATTTTGTCCCTCAGGTTGGAGTGCAGTGGCCCAATCATAGCTCACTGTAACCTCAAACTCCTGGACTCAAGAGATGCTCTTGCCTCAGCCTCCTGAACATGTATATACCCTTTCTACTGTGTATACATGTACATTTGCACAGGCTTGGTGTGTCAGATGGACATGCCCTAGGAAGGAACTGATTCTATATTTGCTATTCAGAAATAGCATGTCTGTCAAAACTACCAGTCTACAGGTTTGACTTCGCTGCAAACTCCCTCCCTGACCTTGGGCAATCCCTCTCTGGACCTCAGTTAGGGTGATCAACCATCCTGGCTTGCTGGGGACTGAGTGGTTTCCAGGGACATGAGACTTTCATTGCCAACACCATGATACTTTCATTGCCACCAGTTCCTGGCCAACCAGGACAGTTGGTCATCCTAGCTCAGTTCTGTATCTGTAAAAACAAGATTGGACTGGGCAGGGATGGGAAATTCTGCCAAATCCTGCACTCAGGCAGACATTGCCAATTGACTTTGGCACTAATTCTTATGAGTTTATGTGTATCCTCACTCTCCTTTGCAATATGGCCAGCTACTGTCAATCAGAGTTGGCACTCATTTGCCATCCTTGGACTGAATTTTTGACAAGCTGGAATTTTAAGGATCAAGATTTGAGGACCAACTTAGAGTCAAACTCTGCCATAAACTGGGTTTCAGACTTTCTCCAACTCTGGCTTAATGAATTCCCTAGAACTTATGGATCTTGTTTTTTAGATTTGATTGTATATTTGGGTAGATATATGGACTGGCAATATATTACATATATAATTCAGCTTGTTCTTCTTTAGAAACTTAAATTTATTAAGAGCCCATTATGTGCTAGACCTACATAAATGCTTTAACACTAACACTGCAAGCTTATGAGTTGTCTGCGTTTTGGAAATAAGGAAACTGAGGCTTAGCCATCCAGTTGTTGTCTAAGGCCCCACACAGCGAGCGGGCAGAGGGGCTGAGTGGAATCCCATCTAAGGCCCACCTGACTCAAACAGCCATAACCCTTCCACCACGATTCAGTTGGATTCTTTGGTCTGTTTCCACCTTTAGTCTTCGATATGCACAGCCTACACCCCTCCCCGTCGGTTTGGGGGAACAAAAGTCCCCAGGGACTTACGTTTCCTCACATTCAAGTGACACTCTGGGGTTACTCCGCGCGGCTGGGGAACCCAGAAGTTCCAGATAGCTGAGAAAGGGCGGAAGAAAAGGCCTGCGCGGGCCACTCCTGGTTGCCAAGAGTTGGGCAGATCCCCACACGGCAGCTCCACACTGAGTGGCACGAGGGCTGGCAAGGGGAAGAGCTCCGCGCAGCGGAAAGAGCCCCAAGTCTCCGCCAGGCCGCCGCTGCGCAAGCGACGGACGGCGCATGCGCAACGCGGGCCGCGGAGTTGTGAATGGTGCATCTTGTTTGCTGGAGTTTGAGGCGGGCGGGCGCGCGAGGAGGAGAGGTGGGGCCGGCGGGGGCGGGGCGGGCAAGCGGGGTGGGCGGCGAGAGGAAGTGGCGGCGGCGGAGGCGGGGGGCGGCGAGAGCTGGGTCTGCGCGGGCGGTAGGCAACGGCTGAGGCGGCTGCGGCGGCGGCTGCGGCGTGGGCAGGGCTCGAGCGGGCGGCGGCACCTCAGACTGCTCGGAGCGGGAGCCCACGCGGGCGGGCGCCTGAAACAAAGGGAAGCGGGAGTCCGGGCGCCGCGGGTGGGCGGTCAGTCAGTCCGCGCGGAGCCGGCCAGTGGGTGCCCGCGCAAGCTCCGAGCCCGGCCGGCTAGCGCGGCCTTAGGGCGGGAAGATGCCGCGCGTCGTGCCTGACCAGCGAAGCAAGTTCGAGAATGAGGAGTTCTTCAGGAAGCTGAGCCGCGAGTGTGAGGTGAGGCGGGCGGGCGGCGCGGAGGCCGCGGCGCGCCCGGAGTGGGCCTGGGAGGAGAAAAGTTTGGGCGGCGCGGTCCCCGGGAAACCCGGGCAGGCGCGCCTGCAGAGGGACAATCTCGCCCGGGCAGCCATCTGCCCGCAAACTCTGCTTGCTCTTATCGGCGCCGCCGCGGATTTGGCTTCTGATTTCGGGCCGTCTCTGCCTTGCAGATTAAGTACACGGGCTTCAGAGACCGGCCCCACGAGGAGCGTCAGGCGCGCTTCCAGAACGCCTGCCGCGACGGCCGCTCGGAAATCGTAAGTCTCTGGGACCCAGGCGCGCGCGGGAGCCGGGGCGCGGGGACCGAGGCGCGCGCGGGTCACTTGTTGCGCCGGGGCCGCCGCGGCCCAGGCCGGTTCCGGACAGCGCCGCGGACGCCGCGGCTCCCGGAACTGAGCGGGCTGCCGTCTCACACTTCCTACTCGGGATTCAAAATGCGAAACCAGACACTGGCGGGCCGATCCTCGCGGGGAGACGCTTTCCCTGTGGCCCGCTGCAGTGGCTTATGTTTCCCAGAGCCGGTTCGGCGAATAGTTCACTGGGAACGGAGCTCAAACCCGAGCCAAACTAAACAAGGAAAGGTCACTGTATAGCTCGTGACACCGATTCAGGGTATTTGTAGGAGGAAACACCCATTAGGAAAAAGGAATCAGGGCTTCATTCAAGGTCAGCGATAGTTTGTTTCTTAAAGCTAGATTTCCTGGTAAATCTATATGTGACGCTGTCTCACTACCGGTGTAGCCGAGAATAAATCTTTACTCCACTTATATATTGTCCTAATAGAGAGGGGAAGGGAAAAAAGCCCTAAAGGATCTGTTCTCATCTTTTCAGAGAATATTAAGCCACAGGAGAATCAGAAACCATTAGCCTCTTTTTTCAAACCTAAACATGTCCCGTTTAGTGCTGTAGTTCCTAAAGAACTGCATAGATATTCGAAACCCACAGTTGATCTACTACCCTGTTTTGGGTAGTAGATTTGGTGCCTCTTATCTGTCAAATCTTGTGTTGAAAAAAATCCAGTGTCCTGGTTCTCATCTTTTGGTTTGTCCTATTGGAAGAGCTAATGAGGAGTGAATGGTAGGAAGAAACTAAAGAAAAGAGGTTGATTATTTTTTAAAAAGTCGAAGCACTTAAGTACTGTCTGTTCTGTGACTCTGGCTCATTGCATTGGCAGAAACTTGAAGCTATCGTGCAGTTTGAATTTGGACTAACAATAGGAAGACATATTGGAAAATTTACTCTTTATAATCAATTTATTTATTTTCATTGAGATAATTCACGTCACAAAATTCTCCCTTTTCATCACCAAAATCAAATTTGCAAGGAATACTTTGATATTTAAAATGAAGGCTTTTTGGAGTTGTATGGTAGTGAGAAGATATTAGTTACGTTTATCTAGAATATTTGGTCATTAATGCACATTATGAAAGAAAATCTTCAGCTTTTAGCCTACTTCCAAGTTTTTTGAGTAGTTGTAATACTTATGTGATTCAGATGTATAAGACAGATACTATTTGGTTTTGGCACTGAATGGTAGAAGAAAAGAATCATTCATTAGCTGTTCTAGTGACGGTATCATTCTTTGCCTCGATTTCCTTTTGCAAAAGGTGGATGGGACACCTGACCAAAGGATTTCCTGGAGGTAACTGATGTAATTGTGAAAGATGATATACAAAGTATCCTACTATCATTTTTTTTTTTTTTTAAGAGACAGAGTCTTGCTTTGTAGCCCAGGGTGGAGTGCGGTGGCTGTTCACAGGTGTGATCGTGGCGCACTACAGCCTCAAACTCCTGGACTCAAGCGATCCTCCTTCCTCAGCCTCCTGAGTAGCTGGAACTACAGGCATGCTTGCCACTGTGCGTGGCTCCAAGTACTGTCACTGTTTTTGAAAGCTGAGGTTTTTTTTTTAAACCTAGTGAAACATAGCCAATATGGTGTTTTCTGTCATATCAGACTTTGCTGCATAACATTAAGAATTGGGGGTATAACTTAACGTACAGTATATCTGAATTGCTGTATTATAATAGTGTTACAATATTATAGCAGTGTTATGGGTCATTTGTATTTGTCATAAATTTCTTTCCAGGATGAATTAGACATTCTAGGTTCCCCCACCTTCCAAATATCTGATCCTACGAATTTTAAGTTTTAGATTTCTGATAAACATTGAAGGTTAAAGAAGATAGAGTGCATTCTGGGTAAGATTTGCACTAAGATGGCACATGTTTTATTTTGTTGAGTATGGGAAGGAATTTCATGTTTCACCTCTCTTAGTTTTTCCCCTTTAATTCAATGTTACCCACATTTAAGTTACAGGATCCTTAGCTCCTAGAATGTGGACACTTTACATTAGTTCTGTATACACCCCTCTGGATACAGGTACTTTGCACAATGCCTTTTGCATTGTAGATACTTGATTATTTGAATTTAGAGGTTACTTAATTTAATGGCTAAAATTTGTCTTATGACTTTTAAACAGGCTGTGGTTTCTACCTATTCGGTTGTGAAAAAGGCATGATTTTGCCTCTATTTTGACAGCAGCCATATGTGGTAAGAATATAGATAGTTCTCAAAATTATTCCTAACCCTTCTGCCCCAGTTGCCCTTTTGCCTCTCTTTTTATTTTGAATATCTCCTTAAGATATCAGTGAGGTTAATGAGGAATTTAATTTGCATTTAGATGTAAAAGAATTTAAGGGCTGCAGTGCTCATCTTTCTTTAAAATTCAACTAGACTCCTTATCACAGTGTGAAATCAAAGTGATTATGGGTGAGAGAATCTGTTTGGTAAAATCCAATTTATTCCTGTTATGAATTCTTATTACAGTAAGAGTGTTGGAGATGTCTTCAATACAAATAATAAAAAAAAAATGCTTATGAGAGGTATGGTGACTCTACTGTGAGAAGAGTAAAAACTAACTTTTTTTTTTTTTTTTTTGAGACAGGGTCTTACTCTGTTGCCTGGGTTAGAGTGCAGTGGTATGATCCTAGCTCACTGCAACCTCAAACTCCTGGGCTCAAGTAATCCTCCTGCTTCAGCCTCCTGAGTAGCTGAGACTACAGGCACATGCCACCACACCTGGCTAGTTTTTCTATTTTTTTGAGGAGACAGGGTCTTGCTGTGTTGCCCAGGCTGGCCTTGAACTCCTGGCCTCAAGCAGTCTTCCCTCCTTTGCCTCCCAAAATGCTAGGTGTGAGTCACTGTGCCACTGGCCTAGTATGTATTTTTAATCCTGAAGATTGAATGGTAAAAAGTATGTTGGATGGCACAAGGTATGCCATTTTAGAATTTATGAAACCTATAAAATGTAGTCAGGACAACCTGGAAATCTTGCATATAGACATTATACCAGTATAACATTTTAATATTTTCGGTCAGAATTTTTCCCAACTCTTATGTACGTGTAGGTGTTCCATTAAAAAGAGTTCTATGATAAAATAAGTTTGGAAAATGCTATTCTAGAATGTGTTTTTACACCACCACTTCTGTCTCAAAGAAGGATTTTTATGAGATAATGGGCATAAAGTGATGAAGCAGGAAATCTCTTCTGAGGTTGGCGTTTAGACAGAAGGTGAGGTCATAACATCTGCAGAGTGTCTTAGCAGAGATCTGATTTGGGGTACACTGGAGGTGGTAGGATTTGCTACTAGGTGAATACTGAAGAAACATGCCTCAGGGATTTTGACACAGGGCATTGATTCATGGGCTGAATCTCTTACCTGCCACCTCTCTGCTCTGAGAATTTCATTATCTGAGGCTTTTGAATACGTTGGTTGTCTTACTGAGCCCAAAGTTATTTCTCTTATATTGTTTAGCAGACACTTATACAACATTTACTTGGTACTGTTCCAAGCACTTTGCAAATAGTAATTTGTGAGGAAACTGAGGTAAACTTCAGGTCATGCAGCCTAAGCAGATTCCCTCCCAGAGTCTGCTTTTCATTTGCACTAGTGTTGGTGGAGCTTTTGTTGATTATGCTAATAGTACATGGGAAGATATTTTTAAAGGTTAATGTTGTAATATTGATGTAAGTTCAGTTTCTGTTCATATAAAATATTTACCACAAGAAAACGGTATCCCAGTTGATTAAGGAAATGCCATCAAAAAGTCTAGAGATTTAGCAATTAGGTTAATAAGTGTACCTGTAGTACCAATAATGGAAATAGGAAATATAATTTTTTTTTTTTTTTTTGAGACAAAGAGTCTGGCTCTGTTGCCCTGGCTAGAGTGCCGTGGTGTCAGCCTAGCTCACAGCAACCTCAAACTGCTGGGCTCAAGCAATCCTCCTGCCTCAGCCTCCCGAGTAGCTGGGACTACAGGCATGCGCCACCATGCCCAGCTAATTTTTTCTATATATATTTTTAGTTATCTAAATAATTTCTTTCTATTTTTAGTAGAGATGGGGTCTTGCTCTTGCTCAGGCTCGTCTCGAACTCCTGACCTTGAGTGATCCTCCCACCTCGGCCTCCCAGAGTGCTAGCATTACAGGCATGAGCCACCTCGCCCGCCCAGGAAATACAATTTTTACCTCTAAAGAATCTAAGCTGTTAAGCATCAAGGGAACCAGTGGATAGCTAAATCAGCTGATGGCTTTAAACAGATTGCCCCAAATGTGAACCCCTTGTTTTCAGATGAAGATTCTATTCTTGGAAACAAATTATGCTTCAGAACTTAATTAGTAAAATAAACCAAACAAAAATTTTCTCTGGTTTCAGCAAAGAAGAATTTATATTTTAGATGATGAAAAATGTATTTTTTTCAAAAATGCTTTTTACTTATTTCTTTCTTTCTGAATTTCTCTTAGGAAAGGCTAATGTTATTTTTGTTTTTCACATGGGGGAAATTTAGACTTAACTTGCTCAAGGGCTACATAGGATGACACTTTATCAAAATGGCTTTAGATTGTTCTGTCTGTTGAGCTGTACTACCCAAATCTTTTATAAATATTAGATGAATACTTTTCTCTTTGTTATAGTCAGTTCTAGTTCTCCTAAAATCAAATTTTAAGGAATGCATTTTTTTTAATCATCTAAGGTTTTAGAGGGAAGTACTGTTATATCACATACTAATAAATGGTGTAAGGAGAGACAATCCCAAGTGCATTTTTTATGTACCACGTGCCATCTAGTGTTTCTGTGAGCAAAGGAAATCAAAAAATTAAAATGTCTCATTTATATAACTTTAAATTGTGCTGTGCCTTAAACTTCAAAATCTTTAGATTTTTCACATTTGAAAATATAAATTTTTAAGTGCAGGAGTCGTGGCTTCTGGTTAGACATTAGCAGTGTGAGATCCTAACATCAGCAAAAAATGACCTGAAAGAAAGTATTGATTCCATGTCTGATTTTATATTTAAGCAGCCAATGGCAAATGTCCTCAAAATGGAATCAGATGTTTGTAACTTAATACTTAAGAAAAATGATGAGTGCATGTTTTTTACTTTTAAGTATTCTCAGTGCTGCCTGGCTTAAGACATAAACTGATGTAAAAATAAATGACTGTCTGCATAATTTATGTAATGTCCTGCTCCTGATCCTGTTTGTATTGATTTTTCTAAAAGGCTTTTGTGGCTACAGGAACCAATCTGTCTCTCCAGTTTTTTCCGGCCAGCTGGCAGGGAGAACAGCGACAAACACCTAGCCGGGAGTATGTCGACTTAGAAAGAGAAGCAGGCAAGGTAGGAAACATTTCTTTGCAATTTAAGATACTGTGGGTTGTTTTGTTAGAGATTATTTAATGATTTATGTATTAATAAAGAGATCACAGATTTGATTACATAGGCATATGATGAGTTTGTTTTCATTCCATGTTATAAGGATGTACTATAATTTTTTAAACTCACTGTTAAACTTTTATATCACTGTGTTGCTAATTTCATGAACATTATATTCATCACAGAAAGTTTTAGCCCTTAAATTTAAGAAATGTGTTTTCCTATATTTAACATTCAAAACTTAATTCTTTTAAAAGTGTTGACAAGATATTTTTTGTTTACTAAAATATATGTAACTACAGTGCTGCAAAAAAATAAAATTAAGAGAAAAATGAAAAAAGGCTCTATAGGCTTCAAAATTAATAATAATCTAGAAATATCTCATGGGTAACCTTCTAATTCTGTTAGCATAGCAAATTTAATTTTGAGAAAAACAAACAATGTGAAAACTAACTTGGAAATGATTTGTTTTGAGGAAAAGTTTCTGGGAAAACAGATGCCTTATAATTTTGATCTTGCATTCTTAGATTAAAGATACAAAAAATATAGGTGGAAATGTTCAAGCCGAGAGCCCTGTTTAAAATCTAAGTTAAATGTATTATATGATTTTGGTGAAATTTTAATGAATAGTATCTTGGATTGGTTGATCCTTGATCAAGAAGTCAAGGAGTTGACTTCTTGAAATAAAATTTTTAAAGGAAAAAAAAACTTTTTTGGATCCAGTTTTATACTCATTAGTTCTCCTGTTTTTTTGTAGTGTGTTTCCATACCTGTTTCTATCAACTTGCTAAATTACTTTTCTAAGTGTCTTCATGAATAGCATAACGTATCACTTTATTTGTAAAACATAAATGTCTAAATATTCCATTGAGAAAATTAAAAAATATTTGTGTTAGGCTGTTTAGGAAGAGGATTTCTAACCTCATATATATACAATGAAGAATTTTTTGCTTTCTTTAACTTTTTGAAATTAGATTTGATCTTTTGTGGATGACAAAACAACTAATCTCCAGATTGGGAAGAGGGAAAATAGATTATAGGATTTTAAAAATAAGTAACAATGAAGTAATTTACTTATCTATGTATTAGTTTGTTTGCTTGGAAATTAAAAACAAATGTTCCAGGTTTTTCTACTTGGTAATTCTTATACATTCTTCTTAAGGAAGAACTTGGTAAGTCATTGTAGAATAATTTTTTTTTTTTTTTTTTTTTTTTGTCTTTTTGGTGCATGTATATGTGAAAAATGAAGAAATTATTTTTTCCTTGTTTGAAACACTTCCTTATAGTTTAACATACTAGGTCAGATACTAAAGGTATAAACCAAAAAAATTTGTTTTCCTCTCTGCTTTAATGCAAAACTATTTTAAGACTTCAAGATTGACATCTCAATGTTACTGATGTCTTCCAGTATTTAATGACTAATAAATGGGTTGTTAACTCTACTAGAAGGTATGTTTGCTTGAATTAATTTAATGACATCACTTCACCAGTTTAAAGACATTATCCTTGGACTTAAGCCATTGGGATGTTTTTAATTATGTGACCAAAGATAACAAAAATGTTAGGTGGCTTGTTCTGGTACAGTCATGTGTTACTTAACAATGGGGATATGTTCAGAGAAATGTGTCACTGGATGATTTCATCATTGTGTGAACATGGTGTGTACTTATACAGACCTAGATGGTACAGCCTCCTATACACCTAGGCTATGTGGTATAGCCTATTGCTTCTAGGCTACAAACCTGTACAACATATTACTGTGCTGAATACTGTAGGCAATTGTAACACAATGCTAAGTATTTGTGTATCTAAACATATCTAAATGTACAGAAGGTACAGTAAAAATACAGTATAAAAGATAAAAATGGTACACCTTTATGGCACTTACTTCAGTGGAGCTTGTAGGACTGGAAGTTGCTCTGAGTGATTCAGAGAATGAGTGGTGAGTGAATGTGAAGTCCTGGGACATTATGTACTCTGCTATAGATTTTATGAACACTGTACACTTAGGCTACACCAAATTTACCAAAAAAAAAAAGAAAAAAAAAGTACTTGTGATACCATGTTATGCCAGCTATAATGTTCACTGGCAATAGGAATTTTTCAGCTGCATTATAAATCTTATGGGACTACCATAAAATGTGGTCCATCATTGGCTGAAATGTTGTCATGTGGTGCATGACTGTGTTTAGAAGATTTGTTTTTCAAATTTATCAGGAAGAGTGATAGGACTGATGCAAGCTATCAGGAAATGTATATTTTATGAATATTGGTTTTAGAAGTTTTTTTCTATAAAGGGACAAATTGTAAATATTTCTAGTTTTGCAAGCTAACAGTCTCTGTCACAGCTACTCAACCCTGCAACTGCTTAACTTTGCTGTTGTAGTATGAAAGGAGCCATAGACAATATGTAAACAAAGGAATATGAGTGTGTTCCAAGAATGGTAACACTGGCAGAAATCAGTCTTTTTTTCTCAGGTGCAAACCTGTAAATGTTTATGTCTAGATCATGTATTTCTCAAATATAATTTTGCCAACAGTCTTACTGTACTAACAGAATCTAGAAGGAAGTAAATAGTCGAGAGCATTAACTCCTAGTATGTTGTTCAATACCACTGGGATAAAATACTCCAGTGAATTTAGAGAAAATGTACTGTCCTGTGTTTTCTCATCCATGGAGCTCGGACTGTGGAATCCCGTATTTCTTTCTGCCTTTTTACGATCTCTTTCTTATAACCATTAGATTTTATTTCTATCTCCAGTGAACTAGGACTAGAAGCAAAGAAAATTGAAAGAATTTCTCCAAATGTTATTAATAATTATTTGCCATTGTTCCTTATATTGGATCCCAAATCAGTGTCTTCCACATTCTCTCAGCCTAGTTACTTCCTGAAGCATCTTAGTTCTTGTCCCATTCATACCCAGCTTTGAGGAAGCTATAGTGGTTAAGGCTTTAGAGTTAAGTAGCTCTGGCTTCTTTATTTACTACTATGTAACTTTGGGCAAGTTATGTAACCATTATGGTCCTCAGTTGTAGAATGAGGTTAATGCATACTTCCCAGGGTTGCCTTAGTGAGTAAATGAAATAGTATATGTAAACTGTTTAATCCTGTACTGTACCTGACACAGTTATTAAAAACTTCATTCATTCAGGGCTGGGCACAGTAGCTCTTGACTGTAATCCCAGTGCTTTGGGAGGCTGAGGTGAGAGGATCACTTGAGGCCAGGAGTTTGAAACCAGCCTGGGCAACATAGCAAGACCCTGTCTCTACAAAAAAATTTTTTTTAAAGTTAGCTGGGTGCAGGCCAGGTGCAGTGGCTCACGCCTGTAATCCTAGCATTCTGGGAGGCCGAGGTGGGAGGATCACTCGAGGTCAGGAGTTCGAGACCAGCCTGAGCAAGAGCAAGACCCCGTCTCTACTAAAAATAGAAAGAAATTATCTGGCCAACTAAAAATGTATATAGAAAAAATTAGCCGGACGTGGTGGTGCATGCCTGTAGTCCCAGCTACTCGGGAGGCTGAGGCAGTAGGATCACTTCAGCCCAGGAGTTTAAGGTTGCTGTGAGGTAGGCTGACGCCATGGCACTCTAGCCCGGGCAACAGAGTGAGACTCTGTCTCAAAAAAAAAAGTTAGCTGGGTGCATAGTCCTAGCTACTCAGCAGGCTGAGGTGGGAAGATCCCTTGAGCCCAGGAGTTCAAGGTTAAAGTGAGCTGTGATCATTCATTCAGAAGATCTTCGATGAACACCTTTTGTATACTGAGCATTGTCCTAGGCACTTGAGATACATCGTGCACAAAACAAAGATCCTGCCCTAGAGGTTGTTTTATGGGGGGAGTAGAGGAATAGACAATATACATAATAAATAAGTTATATAATATGTTACAAAGTGATAATAGCTCTAGAAAAAAAGGAAAATTAGTGTAGAATAAGGGTGATCAATGAACAGGAATGTTTGCAGGGGTTTTTGGGTTTTTTTTTTTTTTTAATTATAGCCAGGCTAGAGTTCAGTGCTGTGATCAAAGCTCATTGCAGCCTCGAACTCTTGGGTTCAAGTGATCCTCCTGTCTCAGCCTCCTGAGTAGCTGAGACTATGGTCATGCCACATGCCCAGCTAATTTTTTTTTCTTTTTTTAAATTTTTTGTAGAGATGAGGTTTTTCTATGTTGCCCAGCCAAACTCCTGGCGTGAAGCGATCCTCCAGCCTCGGCCTTCCAAAGTGTTGTATTACAGGCATGAGCCATGACACCTGGCCTGTAGTCTTAAATAGAGTGTTCTGGGTAAAGAAGATCATATCTGAACAGAGACTTGAAGGATGTTAGAGAATGATGAGTCATGCAGTATCTGGGGAGAAAGATGTTCCATACAGAGGAAATAGCCATGGTAAAGGCCTCAGAGTGGGAGCTGGCACCCTGTGTTTGATAAACAGCAAGCAGGCCATTGTGGCTGGAACAGACTAGGAAAGGAGGGGAATAGTAGATGAAATCAGGGAGATAACAAGGAGCCAGTTCATCTGACCAGGGAAAGCCATTGTAACAACATGAATTTTTATTCTAAGTGAGACAGGGAGTGGTTTTAGGTTTTTGAGCAAATGAATGATGTGATCTGTGTTAGGTTTTAATAGGATCCCTCTAACAGCTGGGTTAATAGTAGACTGTAAGGGGCAAGAATAAAGCAGGCTATTGTGGTAACCTTGGCAAGAGACTAGGGTGGTAGCAGTAGAGGTAGTGAGAAGCGGTCATAGTCTGGATGTATTTTGAGATAGAGCCAACAGGATTGGCCTGTGGATGGGATGTGGTGTGAGAAGGAGAGGAGTTGAGAATGCCTCTAACTTTTTGGCTAGAGCAACTGGGAATATGGGGTTGCTGTCATCTGAGATGGGAAAAGCTGTGGATGGAGCAGTTTTGAGGAGCAGGTTAGGTAAGTTTAGGGCATCTGAGTTTGTGGTGTAGCTTGTATTACAGCTTCTTTTTCCTCACCACCCATCTTTAATTCCCGAAGTTATGGGTCTGCTTTTTCTTAAGCGACCTTTCATCTGCTTATGTCAAGAGTTGAGTGGCCTTTTTAAAAAATCAATTTTATTGATGTGTAATTTACATACAATAAAATATACCAAATTTAATTGTATAATTTGATTTTTAGTAAGTGCACACACCGATATAAATGCTACCACAGTCAAGATAATGTTTCAGTCACCCCCAAAAGTTTCTTTGTGCCCTTTTATAGGAATCTGGGAGTGGCTTGGCTGGGTGGTTCTGGCTCATGGTCTCTCATGAGGTTGCCATCGGGCTGTTGGCTGGGGCTGTGCAGTCTCTGAAGATTTGACTAGAGCTGGAGGATCCACTTCCAAGCTCCAGCCTCACTCACGTGACTGTTGGTAGGTGGCTTCGGTTCCTAGAATGTGTGCCTCTCCATAGAGAGTAAAAGAATGAAGTCACCATTACGACCTGTTCTCCAAGTCATTTGTGTCTTACTCTGTTCATAAGAAGCTAGTCATTAAGTGTAACCTACACTCAAGGAGGGGATTACACGTGGGTGTGAATACCAAGAGGCTGGGATCATTGGGGCCATCTTGGAGGCCGGCTACAATAATATTCACTTAAATTTAGTGAATTCAGGAAACATTAGAATGCTCTTAGAGAGAAAACAAAAAGCTCCCTATTCTCTTTTACTTGAAATATGATTTTATGATTTAAGAAAATGGGCTCATAGAAATCAGTCCTTTTATTCATTCTTTTGCTTATGTGGTTGTAGGAATATTTTCAAACTAAAAGTCTTCAATAAGGAAGTTCTCTTAATGGTGACTGACCATAAATAGTTACTTTATGTACGATCAGGTCAGAGCACAGAATTTTATAATCTGCCTTTTAAATATATTCGAAACTTTTGCACCCCGGTGTCTAGTGAGCTGTCTGCATTGGCTCTTAATAAGGATCTTTCTCAGAAGAGATTTAAAATGATACAGTATAGTAGAAAGAGCTCTGGATTTGAGTCAAGACAGTCATCACTATTTTCCTTACCTGTAAATGAGAATCAGAGTATGTACCCTATTCACGTATCTCATGTCAGAATTAAATGAGGTACCAGAATGTATAAAAATGTCTTTTACGTTGTAAACCCCTATCCAAAGTTAGGCTATTTGATGGTTTTGTAGGGTGAGATTATAGCTAACTGATGGAGTTTTTTTAGCATGCCTTAGGTAAGCCTCACTTCAGGTAGCTGAACAATGTTGGGACACCATATCTTTCCAAGTGGTCTGTCCTGGTGTGTTCATTATAAACCTTGACAGCCAAAATGTTCTTAGTTCTTCCTTAAACAAGGAAAAAGTAACTGATCAGAATTTAAATCATTCTTAAGTTAAAATTTTGTAGACCAAGCAATTCTAATTCCTTTGATCTTTCCTCTTTAGGACTTATGTCCAATTACTTTTTATTTCAAACAAGTGCAAATGATTATGGTTGACAATAAATTATTAGTCTAGAGTAGTCAGATTGATGGTTTTTATGTGTATTCTGTATTTCATAAAGCTTCATTGGGATTTTTAAATAATGATTGCATGTGCTTACTATATGACCCCAGTTTGTGAGTATAAAGATAAAGGGTATGAAAAACACAAACTGAAAAATGAACTTTACACTGTAATGTTTGTTCACCATTTTTTCTATGGAAATTAAATATGCTTTCTAGTTTTACTACGTTGACCCCAGAGAGATTAAACTTTTTTGATAGTTGCTGCATTCCTATTTATAACTTATAATTTTAATTGATAGTCACATAACATTAATATCAGACATTGAGAAGTAGTTATAAAATGTATGTCATTAGAGTAAGTACTTTTAAAAATTCTGATAAGTTTATTTTTTTCCTTTCTGGACTTTTTATACTTAAAACAGAAATCTTTTTATCATTCATTTTTATGAGCATAAAATGGCAAAGCAAAATTTAATAGCATTTGATTTAATGAATGAGGATAGAATCTTATTCTAAATGGCTTTTTCCAGAGGTCTGTGACTCTGCTTCTTCTAGAACCTTTTGCTTACTTGTCTGCATGATCTTTGTCCCAAAATAAATATTGTCTCTGTTTATATACCATTCACAATTTGGCAGAGTTTACAGGACTCCTTGATGTTAGCTTTCAGAAATCCTTATTTAAGATCAACAAGTTCCTTCTTCTTTTTAGATAGCTTAGTCATTCCAAGTAAAAGATATCTGTGGTAAAGCTTTGGAATGTGATTTTCCTCAAGGGAAATAGAGACAACTTCACAACTAACTTGTCACATCCAGATTTTAAGTATTTCAGTTAAACTAAAATATGAAGTATATTTTTCAGCAATTGGGTTTTGACAGTTTAGTGTATTGAAATAACTAATCTGGGCCGGGCGCGGTGGCTCACGCCTGTAATCCTAGCACTCTGGGAGGCCGAGGTGGGCGGATCGTTTGAGCTCAGGAGTTCGAGACCAGCCTGAGCAAGAGCGAGACCCCCACCTCTACTAAAAATAGAAAGAAATTATATGGACAGCTAAAAATATATATAGAAAAAATTAGCCGGGCATGGTGGCGCATGCCTGTAGTCCCAGCTACTCAGGAGGCTGAGACAGGAGGATCGCTTGAGCTCAGGAGTTTGAGGTTGCTGTGAGCTAGGCTGATGCCACGGCACTCACTCTAGCCTGGGCAACAGAGTGAGACTCTGTCTCAAAAAAAAAAAAAAAAGAAAGAAAGAAAGAAATAACTAATCTGTTTTTTAAAAATATATTTTAAGTATACTATAATACTTTAATAATAGCTAAATCATAAAATTTAGAACTGGAAGCTGTGGGCTTATATTTTTAAAGAAAATGTTTTATTTCAATTATTTTAAATCTAGGAGAGAAAGTTGACTGACTTTCTGAAAAATCAGAATGTTTTAAAATTAATATGTCATACCTTCCAGTTAGATTTACATGAATTTGTGTATTGGTAAATGTACCTCAGAAGTACTTAAAGATTGTGTACTCTCTTTTTTCCTTCTTTTGAATTGTATTATTTACATTTTAGCATAAAGGGGAAAATTTCAGTCTTGACCTTATCTGACGTATATATTCCAAATGAGAGCCGGTGGAAATAATATGTGTGAGAAGAGCATCCTTAACTCTTCCCCGCCTTGCTTCTACTTTCTACCCCAGTATTTTTTTTCAGCAGCCATTAGTCAGTATTTTTTAATGATTATTTCAAATACTGCCAGGATAAAGACTATTGAAATATTATCAACTGAAGAAATTAATTTTTGAATAGAGTTGCAATGTCCTAGTTTTACTGCTCCTCAGTTTCTCTTGTAATTGCAACTTCTTAGTCAGCATTGTTGAGGTATGATTTACATACAATTCACCTGTTAAGTGTACAATTCAGTGATAAGTGTGTACAGTGAGTCATGAAACCACCACCACAGTCAAGATATAAAACATTTCCATAAACTTAAAAAGTTCCTTCATGTCCCTTTGCAGATACTGTTCCAGTTGATACACACACACACACACACACTCTGTCTCTCTCTCTCTCATACTTTTATGATCCCCATTTTACAGATAAGAAAACATTTGTAAATTTTAATGCTACTTAGCCTGAGCAGGCTCAGAGACTTTGTTTCTTTGTATCATTTTTTGATTTCTGTTTGATATCACTTCTTTGATACTTAGTTTTCTACAGAGAATTAAAGGCCACAAGCTAACATGATAGACAGTGATATAGTAGGGAATTTAATTACTATTACCTTCTTTTATGAATTTATACAGTGTAAACAGTTGGAAATTAAAACCCACCATGAGCTTTTCTGTTTAAGCTGGGCTTTCTCAAACTGATGTGTCTTTAGGAGCCAAGAATTTTAAATAACATTTAAAATGTGCCTCTTGGCAGTATCACTGTACTTTCAGGGCTCTGATGCAGCACTGTCCTGTGTA
Source organism: Eulemur rufifrons (assembly GCF_041146395.1). Taxonomy (NCBI): domain Eukaryota; kingdom Metazoa; phylum Chordata; class Mammalia; order Primates; family Lemuridae; genus Eulemur; species Eulemur rufifrons. The sequence continues at coordinate 11,577,104 of NC_091005.1, read as the reverse complement.
TCCTAAGAAGGAAAAGGCTGAGTCTGGGAATGGTTGGCAGATTGTTTTTGTTGGTGAAAACCTTTTTTTATTCATGTATGCAACATGTTGAACCCTTTAGCATTTTAAAACTTCAGATATAAAGGCAGGTTAAGCTTTAGATTAAAACAAAAGGATAGCCTAGAAACATGTGATTTTAATATTCCCATTAGAAGAACTTAGATGCTTTCAAACATATATTTTTCCCATATTACAGATGTTCAAAGTTTGTTCTGGGTAACACAATTGATAATTTCTAATAAGTGTCTGGCCTCACTTGTAGAACATTGTTCTAAATGATGAGCCCTTTGGGAGAACCCTCTAAATTTTTTGTGAGTATTGCTTATTCATGCTGCCTTTTTAGTCCTGAGTTGCCATCCCTTTGCTATGCAGAACATTTCTGGGCCATTTTTAAAAATTGAAATGAAATTCATCTTAATTCATCAATTACACAATTGAGTGGTTTTTAATATATTCACAATGTGCAGACATTGCCATTATCTAATTTGAGAACATTTCATAACTCTGGGCCATTTTAAATACATTTTGACAAATACAAACCAGTTTTTATGGTGATGACCACCACCAGGGACTGTGCTGGCTGGTTTACATTATTGCTAATTCTCTTAACCCTGCACTATATAGTGAGGTCCTTTATTTGATTTTAGAGCACATCCCTCTGGCGATAGCTTGATTTTACAGCTGAGGTAACCGAGGCCAGAGAGGCTAAGTAAAGCTTCAAAAGCCATGTACTCCATTTCCTAGGTAGAGCCAGAATCCAGATCCAGTTTGTTTTTATCCCAGAGTCTGGGTTCTTTGCAGTATACCTCACTACTGCTAATAAATAATCATTAGTAAGTTGTCCCAAAGTCCACATCCCATCTTACAAAATCTTATATAAAGTTATTTTGGCCCACTAAGTTACTCCTCCCATTAGAGTGAATAACCATTAATATATATTTTTTTATTGCCAGTCAGTTCATGAGTAGATTAAAATATTTTAATGTGGTCTTTTTAGACTTCATTTTTATGTCTTCAAAACAATCTTTAACCTTCTTTTTTTTGTTTTTAACCTCTAATGTGAATAGTTTTTGTAACTTGTAGTGTGAATGTTTGTGTTTATAATCAGGCTGCTGGAAAACTACATATCAATTCTTTTGTGTTAATTTTCTGTTAATAGTTATGTAAAGTCAGCTGTAACATTTTAAAGATTTAAAATTTAGGCCAGATGCAATGGCTTACACTTTTATTCCTAGCAACTTGAGAGGCCGAGGTGGGAGGATTGCTTGAGGCCAGGAGTTCGAGACCAGCCTGAGCAACATAGTGAGACTTCCTCTGTACAAAATGTAAAGAAAATTAGCCAGGCATGGTGACATACACCCATAGTCTCAGCTACTCAGGAGTCTGAGGCAGGAGGATCACTTGAGCCCAGGAGTTTTTGAGGTTGCAGTGAGTTACGTTGATACCATTGCACTCCAGCCCTGACAACAGAGTGAGGTCCTATCAATAAATTAATCAATCAATCAATAAATATTGACTCAGGAATGGACTATAATAAATAACATCTGACTCTTTTATTTCATCATTTCTTTTTTAATTATGAAACAGGAATAATTTTATAATTTAATTTTATATTTTTTTCGCTTATACCTCATAGGTCAGAACATTTCAAGACTCCCATAAATATACGTTGTTTACTTTGAATTATAGAATGAAGACGGCAGAACTAGTGAGCTAAGTCAGCTGTCCTTTGGGGGTAAGGAGTATAGATACTGCGAATTTAACCATGAAATTTTTTTTTTTTTTTTTTTTGAGACAGAGTCTCACTTTGTTGCCCAGGCTAGAGTGAGTGCCGTGGCGTCAGCCTAGCTCACAGCAACCTCAAACTCCTGGGCTCAAGTGATCCTCCTGCCTCAGCCTCCCGAGTAGCTGGGACTACAGGCATGCGCCACTATGCCCGGCTAATTTTTCTATATATATATTTTTAGTTGTCCATATAATTTCTTTCTATTTTTAGTAGAGACGGGGTCTCGCTCTTGCTCAGGCTGGTCTCGAACTCCTGACCTTGAGCAATCCACCCGCCTCGGCCTCCCAGAGTGCTAGGATTACAGGCGTGAGCCACCACACCCGGCCTAACCATGAAATTGACTATCCAGTCTCCATATATTCTTTAGAGAAGTACATACTCTATTTTCATATACCCTGAAATACTTGGAAAACATTAAAAATACAGTTTATAAATGCAGCTGTGGTTGAGGTGAATGTTTAGAGTCAGGAATTCTGGATGTGGCTTTTACTGCTTATTAGCTGTGTGACCTGCAAGTGAATTATTTAATCTCTCTCAGTTTTAATTTCTTCATTTAAAATTTTCCTTCCTGTTTGATGGTTGTAAAGGTCAAATAGGACTTAGAAAAGTTTTGAAATCTGTAAAGAACTTACATAAACGCAAGACGGTAATGCTAGTTAAACATGAGTGAAAAAGTATTAGGAAGAGAGAGTTAAGAAATGAAGGAAGGTGTTCTGTGGTAGTGTGGAGGCTTCTTTAAGCAAAGTGAATTCAAAGTAGAGGCATAGAGATGGAGAGGCCAAAAATAGCATTCAAGGTGTCACAGCATTCAAGTTTATAGTGGTTTGTGATGCTTAGGCTAATGGAACATTACATTTTTATACAGTGAGAAAGCTATCAGATATTTTAAATATACCTTCATGAAGAAAAATTTTATGTAAGAATATAAGTCATATTGCAAATTACCAAATTTTAGGTTAGACAGAAATGTTCTCTGCTTAACAAAGCCATGTATATCTCAGAGTATGGGTGTAATTGGTGCATAAGCATCTTCTCAAATGGCTCACAGAAGGAATGGCTCTTCCAGACAGTGGACCAGGGAGTGTTTCTAGGTGGAGTATTCTTTTGAAAAATGATGTTTACTATAAATGATTCAACTTAAAACGTGGATATTTACAAGATAAAGTACTGAACCATCTATATATATATATATGCTATGGTTTTTTTCTATATGTACATACTTATCTATGATAAAGTTTAATTTATAAATTATGTATAATAGGAGATTAACAACTAATATAAAGTGGAATAATTAAAGCGATGTGCTATAATACAAAATAAGGGTTATTTGAACATAAGCACTGTGATACTACAACAGTTGATCTGATAACCAAGATGGCTACTGACTAATGGGTGGGTAGCATATATGGCACAGATATGCTGGACAAAGGGATGATTCATGTCCCTGGAGAGATAGAGTGGGACTGTGAGATTTCATCACGCTACTCAGAATGGCATGCAATTTAAAACTTAGGAATTGTTTGTTTCTGGAATTTTCCATTTAGTATTTTTGGATCTGAAACCGCAGAAAGCAAGACCATGGATGAGGGGGTTGGGGAAAGACTGTTGGATTTGATACATTTTCCTCTTAAAAATTCTGCTGAGTCATTTTTCATTTGTTAACTGTGTCTTACAAATACAAGAATAGATATTACAAAATATGTTAAGTTTTAGGAATAATAAGAAAACGAATATGCATGTACCTGCTACTCAAATAACATTTGTAGTACATGAGAACTGACTGTGATGTCTAGTATGGTAGCCACTAGCCACATGTAGCTGTTGAATACTTGAAATGTGGCCGGTCTGAATTGACAGTGTGATATATGCAAAAAAATACAAACCAAATTTTCAAACCTGGAAGAACAGCCCAAAAAGAATGTAAGATATTGCAGTAATTTTTATGTTGATTACTTGTTGAAATAATATTTTAGATCTGTTGGGTTAAGTAAGATTATTAAAATTAATTTCACCTGTTTCTTTTTACTTTAAAAAAAATACCTACTAAGTAATTTATACTTACACATGAGGCTTGCTTTTGTGGTTTATACTGTATTTCTGTTGGACACAGATGCCTTAGAAGACCCTCATAGGCTGGGTGCAGTGGTTCATGCCTGTAGTCCTAGCACTCTGGGATGCCTAGGTGGGAGGATTGCTTCAGCCCAGGAGTTTGAAGCTAGAGTGAGCTATGATTGTATCACTGCACTCCAGCCTGGGCAACAGAGCAAGAGTCTGCCTCTATAAAGGATCTTGGTGATAACCATCCTCAAAATGCTTGTCTCTTGAATCTAAACTAATTGTCTTCTATGTCTAGTGTACTGCTATCATACTAGGTTCTTTTGTCCTTCATAAGGAAATTTTCTTGTATTTAGTGGATGACTTCCTTTCTTATGTTTTCTCTGTTTTCTTTTTGGAACATCTGCTATTTGGATGTTAGACCCCCTAGACTAACAGTGATCCTGTTAATCTTTTTGTCTTTGGGTCTACCTTTTGGAAGATTTCCTCTATTTTGTCTTCAAAGCCTTTTATTGAGTCATAATTTCTGCTATCATATATTTAATTTCTTATGGCTCTTTTTTATTCTCCAAATGTTCCTATTTTGGTAGCATCCTGTTCTTGTTTATTGGGTGCAGTATCTTTATGTGAGGATATAACTGATAGGTTTTTACTGCCCTGCATAGCTTCAGAGGAAATAAGGGGCTGCAACTGAAGCATAAAAGTGAGAATTTATCTTGGCTCAGCTTTTCATTTAGGAAAAGAAAACTACAGGGGAATCAAATTGAAATAATTATAGAGAGCACATTAGTGACATAAGGTCTCATTCATTCTCGACAAAAGTCTGAGTTTGGTTAACATTCATTATTGAACATGTATTTATATTTGTATACACACACATAATCTATTAAGTTCCAGACACATTCTGTAGTTTTCCATTTTATGATTTCTCTTTTGAAATGGAAGAAGTAGATTGGTAAATTATATTAAATCACTATAAAAGAAGCTATTTTTACACTTATGTGCAATCCAATTATGATTCAGAGGCAAAAGAGATTGAATGACTGTAGTGATTATCTGGCAGTTGAGCAGCTGACTTTGCATTTATGAACAAGGAGAACATGTGGCTAAAGGAGGATGAGTCAGAACCAAGTATCTTCTAAAGAAATCTGTTAAATAGACTACAGAAATGATAACAACTAAACAGTAGGGTACATACTTCTTCAGTGGAATATCTTGTTTGCTTGGGTGCCTATGGCCATCCCAGTCTCCTGATTCATTGGTCTGTGGGTAGGAACGTTGTCTGGGAAAAAATGGCTTCTTTCTCTTGGAAAGAAATTACTGTGTAAAACGTTGGTAGACATGTGTGTGTAAGCAATGAGTGTTTTTGTGGTGTTCTCCATGTTTCATAAGTTTTAGGTACATTGACTTGTCTGGTATTCACTATCACCTATGAAGGGGTTATTTTTTAACCCTGATTTTATATGTAAGGAATCTGAGACTTAATAAGCAAATATAAGTAATTTGTCTCAGATACACTTGATAGAGCTAGAATTTAAACCCAGGTTTTATGTGATTCCAAAGCACATTTTATTTTCACTGTTCCCATGCTGTCTTGGAGTTAAGCACAATGATAACAATCCCTTTCTTTTAAAAAATAAATACATATACATGGGCATGTTTGTGAATCATTGTGAAAGCACCATGAGTATTGATTTTGGGGTTAGAAATGCATTTTAGTGAGTGGATGAATTTGTAGATACAGAATCCACAAATAATGAGGATCATTTGTGGTCATTTGCAGACATGTGCAGAGTGGCAAAAAAATGAATCACATTCAGATCATGTTTCCCATTGAGGTTGGACAAAGGCGATGCTCTGCCTTCTTGTTTTAGCTCTCATACTGTAAACAAGTGTCCTTACCAAGTTCTATTTAGTGCCACATTTTCCACATTTTTATGCCTTTTCTTGGTGATTTCACTGTTTAAAATGGCCCCCCGAGCATAGTGTTGAAGTGCTATCTGGTGTTCCTAAGTTTAAGAAGGCCGTGATGTGCCTTATGGAGAAAATATGTATGTTAAGTTTCCTTCAGACATGAGTTATAGTGCTGTTTGCCATGAGTCCAGTGTTAATGAATTGACAATATATATTGAAGAAGGTGTAAAACAAGCTTACATATTGGTCAGTTGAGGAGGAGGTTAGGCTGGAAGGAACCTAACTCTGTATTTCACCTAAGAACAGTGGTTTAGTGTTCTCTAATTCAGTGTTCATGGAGACTTTATAGAACATAACTGGCAAATAATGAGAATCAACTGTGTGTGTATGTGTGTACGCTTAATGATTTACTTTACCTAGTATTTTATTGTCTGTTTTTCCATTAGCAGCATGTTGTAAATATCTTCCCATGTAGCATGCTTTCTAAAGTTTAAATAGTTTTCATTTTGGACATTTATTTATTCAACTCATTATCGTTGGGCATCTGGGTTATTTCTAATCTTTTGCCATTATTTAAAAAAAAAACCCTTGAGAGTGAACATCCGTACAGTCAAATATTTTGTGTATGCCTTTATTTAAGTTTTAGGATGCATTTATGGACATGGCATTGCTGGGTCAAAGGAAAATGCACACTTATTCCCCCAAATGCCTTCCCAGAATCCTTAGCCACCAACAATGTATAATAATAGAACCTGGTTTTCTTCCTGATACACATTGTTAAAAATTTTTTCAGTTTATTTTTGTATTTGTTTCAAAATAGTTATCTTGTTCTTAACATATTTGATTATTGTTAGTGAACATTTTTTCCTAATTTTGGCCATTTATTTTGTTCTGAACTCAATTTTACCAAATGGTTAGCCAGTTTTCTCAACTCCACCGGTTAAATAAAATATCCTTTTACCATTGATTTTAAGTGTTGCCTTTTTCATATATTGAGTATTTATGTACTTGGTTTCATTTTGGGGTTTTTTGATTCTCATTAAGTTGTCTCTGAATGCTACAGCACTACCACACATTTATTGATTTGTTACTATGTTTTAATATCTGAAAGGGCAAAAAATTACTCTTTTTCTAGTATTTCCTTGGATAGTCTGATTCTTTTATATGAACTGTTGACTTATTGCTCAAATTCCAGAAAACATTATTTTAAGATTTCATTGGAATGCTGTTAAAATAAAGATTACTTTGGGAAAAATTGGCATTTTTAGTCTTCCCATTCAAGAATGTCATCTCACTAGTGTTTCAAGTCTTTTTTGTCTTTCAGAAATCTGATTATGTTCTTCTTATAGAGCATACGTTTCTTATTAAGCTTATTCTTAGTAGTTGATACTTTTATTGCTATTTTAAAATAAGTTTTTCCATCTTTTCACTAAATTGTTACTGTTGTAATATAGGAAAAATGTTGGTTTTATTATTTATTTATGACCAGCCGCTTTATTGAACTCATTATATTCCTTTGGTTTTTCAGATGAATCTTATGGATGTTTGGGGGAGATAATCTTCAGATAATATTTCCTAGTCATATTTATATGCAACTTTGTTAGGTCTGTGATCTTTAAAAGGAGGTTGCAAAGCTGCTAAATCCAGCTTCTTACATTTTACTGTCAGTAGTACTTCTCATAACCTTAAAATTCATCTTATATCCCCACCTCCTTTATGACCATATCCTGTACATAGTTGACAGGTAATAAACATTTGTTGAGTAGGTAGATCTTTTCAAATGGAAATTAGTATAGGGAAGCTACAAGAAAAAAATTCTAAATTCTAGCTGTTTTCTGCTCCTCTGTTAATCAGTATTTAAATATTTATTGAGAGCCTAAGGAGTAATGATCATTTCCTCTTTATATTTTCCTAATACCTTGATTTAAATAGACTAGAATCACAAGCGTTTACACTCTTAACAACTTACTACAGAGAAGTGAAATATCTTTTCCAGTTGAAAGGAATTTTTTTTTTTTTGAGACAGAGTGTCGCTTTGTTGCCCAGGCTAGAGTGAGTGCCGTGGCGTAAGCCTAGCTCACAGCAACCTCAAACGCCTGGGCTTAAGCAATCCTACTGCCTCAGCCTCCCGAGTAGCTGGGACTACAGGCATGCGCCACCATGCCCGGCTAATTTTTTTTTCTATATATATTTTAGTTGGCCAGATAATTTCTTTCTATTTTTAGTAGAGACGAGGTCTCGCTCATTGCTCAGAGCTGGTCTCGAACTCCTGACCTTGAGCGATCCACCCGCCTCAGCCTCCCAGAGTGCTAGGATTACAGGCGTGAGCCACCGCGCCCGGCCTGAAAGGAATTTTTTGAGGGTGAAGTCTAGGCAGCTTACTTTTGTCAATAGCTTTGACACTTGGTTTTTGTGCATATTAGTTTTATTTCTCAGTACTGAGGTACATGTGGGTCTTGTTTACAAATCTGTGGGGGTTTTTTGTTTTTTCTTTGTTTTGTTTTGTTTTGTTTTTGTTTTTGTGTTTGAGACAAGGTCTCGCTCTGTTGCCCAGGCTAGAGTGCAGTGGTGTCATCATAGCTCACAGTAGCTGGGACTACAGTCGTGCATCACCATGCCCGGCTAATTTTTCTACATTTTTGTAGAGATGGGGCTCCTGCTCTGGGCAAATCAACAGTTATTCTGTTTTAATTTTCTTGAAATTATCTTCTTTAGAATCACTCAGAAAAGAGAACTCTCTGCTATCCCTTCAATTTCTCTTAGTTCAACTACCTAGTAGCTAGAAACCTTGATCTTTTCTATAAGTACATGGTATTGTAGAGGAAAGGGCAGTTTGGGATGCCCCTGCTTATTCTAAATTTAGGTAGTTGGAATTAGTAGCCTCCAGACCCTCAAGGAAGGAACTGTTTGTATGGGTTAATAAATGAGAAGTTGCCTGGGTTCTCTCCCACCCTTCCTCTGGCACTCAAAACACAAGATTACTAATTTTTACCTACTTAAGAAGTTTGGTCCATTTACTAAATGAAGAATATTTGCCATCTCTCAAGCTCTGTGCTAGAAAGCCCTTGGTGTCTATAAGGGAAGGGGAAAAATGGAGTTTTTAGTAAGTGAATCTTTCAATCTTTAAATCTAATAAAAGCAATGGACTACCTTAGAAAAATGCACATGGAGTTAAACACATTTTTACACAGAATTTCAGGAGGTTTCTGGTCTTTTGAAACTTATCTTTATATAAACCCAAACCCCTGTAGGTTGTCTGAGCTCCAGATTAAGAACTCCTGCTTTAAATAAAAGCAGTGCTAAAAGTTGAGTGATCTAAGATCCCATAACATAATACTAAGATATCAAATGCAGCCAACAGGGAAATTTTTACATGGGGGCCTATAACTTAACCTTTAAGCCACTGGGCTCCTTATATGTTTCCTTTTACTTCACTGGCAGTTCATAGCCTGCTCTACTGCATTCTTTTCTTCTACCCAGCATCTAAAAGTTGGATTTCCTCTAGGTTCTTCCTGGGTCCCTTCTTTCCCCCTATTTACTTCTTGGGGAAGCATCTCTTCCTTTCCTCTGGATTTGAATATCACAGTATTGGTGATGGCTGCCAGATTTATAACATCAGCCCGGATCTAGTCTCAGAATGCCAGAATCCCATATGCAACTGCATATTCAAAATCTTGATTTAGATACCTCATAGATGCCACATACATGTAACAGATAAGAAAAAAATCGTTGCAAACTTTTTTTGAGATATAATTCACATACTGTAAAATTTACTCTTTTAGAGTATACAGTTCAGTAATTTTTAGTATATTCAGAGTTGTATAACCATCACTGTCTAATTTCAAAACATTTTTATCATTCCCCAAAAGAAATCCTATACCTATTAGCAATTACTTCTCATTCCGCCCCCCCACCAGCCCCTGGCAACCACTAATCTCCTTTCTGTCTCCCTAAATTTACTTGTTCTAGACATTTCATGTAATGTGGCCTTTTCCTGGCTTCTTTCGCTTAGCATTATGTTTTCAAGGTTCATCCATGTTATGTATCAATATTTGCTTTCTTATGACCAAATGATAATCCATTGTATGGATAGTGCCACTGTTGATGGTACAAACATGTTTTTGTTGAAGCTCTACTACTTGAATGATAGGGAATTTAAAGCAACAGAATGTGAAGATAAAGTAATATATATAATTTGGATTGAATATAACATTGCAAATACCAGTATTTAGAGCTTTAGTTGATTAAAAATTATGTTAAACTTTTACCTATTTTTTTTTTTTTTTTTTTTAAGACAGAGTCTCGCTTTGGTGCCCGGGCTAGAGTGAGTGCCGTGGCGTCAGCCTAGCTCACAGCAACCTCAAACTCCTGGGCTTAAGCAATCCTACTGCCTCAGCCTCCCGAGTAGCTGGGACTACAGGCATGCGCCACCATGCCAGGCTAATTTTTTCTATATATGTTTTAGTTGGCCAGATAATTTCTTTCTATTTTTAGTAGAGACGGGGTCTTGCTCTTGCTCAGGCTGATTTTTGCCTATTTTTACAAAAGAACACAAAAAGTGAGTCTATAGTCAGTTTTTTTTTTTTATTTTGAGACAGGATTTTGCCCTCTTGCCCAGGCTGAAGTTCAGTGGCCCAATCTTAGCTCACTACAGCCTTAAACTCCTGGGCTCAAGCTATCCTCCTGTCTCAGCTTCTCAAGTAGCTGTGACTACAGGCACATGCCAACACACCCAGTCTGTAGTTACTTTTGAACACTTTGTGAAGTCTCAAACAAATTCTGTGATATTTTACTTTGGAAAGATAAGCTTTTTGTGTTTGATTAGCTGCATCTATTTACTCATTTTAAAGGCTTTATAAAATCCATTTTGTATAAAATATTTTATTGCTCTAGGACAATGGGTTTAATCCCTAGGTCATATTCTAATAAATTTTCTTTTTAAAGTTTGAAATAAGGCATCATCATTTTCAGTGAAAAATGTCTTTGTGTTTAAATGACATTATGGAATTACATTACAAAATGCCAAACTGTTAAGAGACAGAATTTTATTTTCTTTATAGTTTGAGGTTTGGTATTCATGAATGCATAAAAGCACCAAACATTTACTTTGAAGATCTACACATAAAAGTGTAATTATTTGAATAAGAACATCTAAATAAATCACTGGGATCATCTAAATATTATTTTTAATTATGATTCCAGACACTGGTCTTGATTAAAAAATGTAGCCATTTTCTGAAGCCATTTAGGAATTTCCCAAACAGACCAGTGGTTTTCTTTGTCATGAGAGAATGTTTATAAAGAAGTAATAAAAGGGTTTTTAAAAAATTTAGTAATTTCATAAGGAAAATATTTTTGACTGTGACATTAGTATGAATAAGCTAAGAGATTATGATATCTTCAATTCTAAAAGACACAAATCATTGATGAAGAGTATAAAATCTGATTAAAGTGGTATGAAATTGACCTTTCTCTGCTATCAGCTGAGAAGAGTTCTCTTCATGATTAGCATGAGAATTTTAAATGAGGTGTGTTGGTAAATGAAATGTTCTGCTCTCCACTGCATACTCCCTTTCTCTGTTAGAAGGTTAGGTGGACAGGTGGAAATCTTCATGAGCAATGTTGTAAGTCAAGTTATATCCATATGAAATATAAAGGAGTATTGTTTTTAGGTTTTGTGAGTTATCGAGCATGAGGGGGTCACAGTCACTTGTTAGACTAGGTGCACATTGGTGGAGTTTCACATTTACAGTGTGGAAGGGAATGAGCACTTATCACAACAGAAGGAAATATGTGGTTAAACGGTTTTAGCTATAACTGTAGACTATTTCCCTTGGTCCAAATGGGAGGAGAAATGGAATCTTTTGTTTTTTTAAGTAGAAGTTGGTTCAGTGGTTTATTGAAGCCCTTAGCAAAAATGACTGTGATTAGTAAAGAGGAATGACATAAATATGTAGTAGGAAAGTATAAATCTTAAAGGTTTTATTTTACAGGTATCTCAGGAATAATTTTTTATCATATTTGTAATTATTAGCAGTCAGTTATTCTTATTCAACATCTCTAAAAACAAGAAGGATCCAAGACTGAAGAACCTGCTGAACTGAGTAAAGAAAAAAATGGTACTTCCAGCTTTTTCCTCAAAATGAGAAATCATCTTACAAATTATATAGGTGATAAGTAATGGCAGTTTTTAGTTCATAAAGCACTGGAATTATCCAAAGAAAATACGTTTGGTGTAGGTAAATGAAAAACCTAATTGATAAAGATATATTTGATAACCTACAGTTTTTAAAACTCATTAAGTCCTGCTTCCTCTGCATTTTAGAAATCTTTTTCAAGGTAGTAAATGATAAAAATCTATGCTGATTTTTATTCAGATGTTCCTGTGAAATGAGGTAGAGAATAATAATAATGTGAGGATTTTGGGGGGTTTTGTTTGTCTGTCTGTTGCCTGGGCTAGAGTGCAGTGGCATCATCATAGCTCACTGCAGTCTCAAATTACTGGGCTCAAGTGATATTCCTGTCTCATTCTCCCAAGTAGCTGAGACTACAGGTGTGCACCATCACACTTGGTTAATTTTTGTGTTTCTTTTGTTTTGTTGAAACGGGGTCTTGCTATGTTGCCCAGGCTGTTCTCGTACTCCTGGCCTCAAGTGATCCTCCTACCTCAGCCTCCCAAAGTGTTAGGATTACAGGCATGAGCTGCTGCACCCCGCCTGAAATAATGTTTTTAAAAAGTAACTGTCAGGGCTGGGCGCAGTGGCTCACACCTGTAATCCTAGCACTCTGGGAGGCTGAGGCAGTAGGATCGCTTGAGCCCAGGAGTTTGAGGTTGCTGTGAGCTAGGCTGCCGCCATGGCACTCTAGCCCGAGCAACAGAGTGAGACTCTGTCTCCAAAAAAAAAAAAAAAAAGTAACTGTTAGGATAGTGTGATGTTAGTGTAGAGGAGATTATAGGAACTGTCATAAATTTATGTTTTTCACTTGTATCACAATAAAATATTCACCTCAAGATAATAGCATTAGCACTATCCTTTCTGGATGGATCCTTAATTACTCTTGACAACAATTATATTTTGAGCCAATATAAGAATTAATTTGTTAGTTTGGTAATCAGAAATTACCTGAATTTGGCAATCATATCTAAAGTGATTTTTGCTGTAGGTTTATTTACTTACTTGAAAAAAAATAGTGAATAAATTGGTTATTTTTTGCAGAAGAAAAGTTAATAGCACTCTAAAACATCAATCAATTCGAAAGCACAAGGATGTAAGAGTTTTCTGAGATTTACAAGATGAGAGATACTTTTGGTTTCAGCAATTTTTAAGATGTAAAATTTATTGATACCCTTTTTTAACCTCAGTGCATAAAGTATAGTGAACATATTTATTTTGTCAGTGACTTCAGATGTAATAGCATCCCAGGATGCTCATTTTAGATATTTCTATAATGTATAAGCAGATATAGTTGTTGGATATGATACAGGAAGTCTGGCTAATTTTCTTATCTAATATTGCATGTGAGGAATAAACAGTCCCAACTCTTAAGAGTTCCAGATGCTTGGGTTATTTGTTTTTTTTTTATGTTTTTATTAAGTTTTAATAGATTTTGTTATATTTAAGAATTTCAACATTGAGTCTAAATAACTAGATTTTGGGTTAACTTACCAGTTTCTCGACGTATGAGTGATATTACATATAATTAAACCATGTGACCTTAAACTTTCTACTATATTTAAAAGACTGTGAAATAGCTTGAATTAAATTCCCTATCAAAGATAGCAGTGTTTTGCCCTGGATTATTTATGAACACCTAAGGATAAACCACACATTATCTAAGGTGATTCCACAATAAATGTTATACCAGGTAAAGTTCTTTGGCTAAAAGCAGTAGAAATCAACATTGGCTAAGGAGTGAGAAAAAAAAAGAAAAAAAGGATTAGTTATCAGCAAGCCCTGAGGTAGATTGTGAAACTGAAGGGAAATATAAAGAGCCTGACCCTGGGTGGCTGCAGGGATCCAAGTTGAGGGAAGCAGTGCATGCTTTCCTCCTCAGAGGATAATGGGTTTCATTTGTTTTCCATCTTTATATCTTTATACCCAAAAATCAGATGTGTCTGATTGTCCTAGCTTCAGCTAGAAGAGCAAAAATGTCTACTTCAAGTATCACCTTACTACAGTTTTTACAAATCCTGTAAAACTTCCTTTTAAAAACAATATGGAAGAATTATTTTTAAAATAAACTAACTAAGTCAAATAAATTTGTAGAATATGATCAGAGGCTATGGCTTATAGATATACTTTCTTATAATTCTTAATTTTATAATTGTATTCCTCTTTTTTTAAAAAGAAAACTACAGAGTTTATATAAGTAAGCTTAGTTCTTTGATTTTCATATGTCTGATGGCTTTTCAGTGATTTTTTTCCTTCTTTTCTGTGTCTCAGGTATATTTGAAGGCTCCCATGATTCTGAATGGAGTCTGTGTTATCTGGAAAGGCTGGATTGATCTCCAGAGACTGGATGGTATGGGCTGCCTGGAGTTTGATGAGGAGCGAGCCCAGGTAGGGTGACTTCAGGCTTTCCCGTGAGTGTGGTTCCTTTATTTATCCCCTAATCTTGCCTCTGTCTAGAAACCTATTTACTTAGTCTTTAAGAGTACGTATAGAAAGTATTGTGTTTAAGTCATATTGAGAAATCCTAAAGATGTTGAGACCCAAAATTTGGTCCTGATTTTGGGAAATTTTTTTCTTCAGTGGTTCTAAATTTCACTGTCTGCTCAGTGGGGGCTTCAGAGTCCAGTTATTGGCTCTTTTTAATATCTGTTCTTCATCTTTAAATAGCATGAGTACTTTCTGAATGCCTGAGTGAGGAGCTTAGCAAGTTCTCTCTCCATGAAGCAATTATAAAACTGGACAAAAATTGTAAAAAAAACAAAACAAAACACCCCCTTAAGGTCTTTGGAAGTTAACCAAAGGACATATATTGAGAGGCATTTATTCAAGCAAAGCTATTGAATTTTAGTAAGATCAGTGACAGTCTGTGATATTTTAGTCAAGAGCTGTTCCCATCCCTTCCCCAGCTCTGTGGTCCTTCAGATTCTACCCTGGGCAGGCAGGGCAAGCCATGAAGGCTGGTAGCTCTGCTCTTGTATCAGAGAGAGCTGACTTTGTTCAAAGCAGAGCTTGGAAAAACTCCATGCCCAGGGATGTTGTCGAAAATGCCAGATGTCTCATTGGCAAGCAATCTGGTAAAGCTAATGCTGCTGCAGGAAGCAACAAAATGGTAGACCAGCCAGAAATTTATCAGGGAGATCCAGGGAAAGAGATAGTAAAGTGGGCCCTACTTTACACTCAAGTGGTCCAGAAAACCATGTGCATGTGCAAGGATACACCTGCTCCAAAGAGAACACAGAAGCTGCTAATCCCTGGCTGAACACGGGGTAAACTGGTAAACTCCCTGAACTTTGAAAGTATTCCCCAAGCCGCACACAAGTCTAATGGCAAAAGACAGAAGCCTCCTGGCTCAAGGTGTTTAAGCAAAACCCCTGACCAATTATTGGTTGACAACTAAGCTATGCTGACCAAGGGGCAGCCTCCCAGAAAGCAAGACTAAAAAAGCAAAAGTTGAGCGGTGACATCAGAGGCTGCACACTGCTGGGAAAAACAGACCACAGAATTACTCCATGCAAGTCACTAAACAAGTAAAAAGCAACAGTAAATTGGAAGCGAGGATCAGAATTCAGAGTTGCTACAGTATGTTATCTGAAATGTCCAGTTTTCCACAATATGATGAAATAATAATAAAAAATAAATTTAAAAAATGTCCAATTTTCAACGAAAAATTATGAGACATGGAAATAAACATGAAAAGTGTAACTCCAGGGGGAAAAAAAGCAGGCAATGGAAACTATCTTTGAGAGGGCCCAACTGTTGATTCTTAGTAACACATACTTCATAATAGTTATTATAAATATGTTCTAACAACTGAAGGGAAATTCATTCCTGTAATGATTAAAGGAGATTATCATGGCAATGACCCTTCACATAGAAAATCAATAAAGGGATATAAATTATGAAAAAGGATCACATAGAAGTTCTGGAGTTGAAAAGTACAATAACTGAAAAAAATTCACAAACTCAATAGCAGATATGAGCTGACAGAAAAAAGAATTGGCTGAGCATGGTGGCTCGCACCTGTAATCCCAGCACTTTGTGATGCTGGGGTAGGAGGATCACTTGAGCCCAGTAGTTCACGGTTACAGTGAGCTGTTATGTTGCCACTGCAGTCCAGCCTAGGTGACAAGGTGAGACCCGTGTCTAAAAGAAAGAAATAAAAATAAAGAATTAGTGAATTTGAAGATAGATTAATAGAGATTATCCAGTTTGAAGAACAGAAAGAAAAAAACCAAGAAAAATAAACAGTCTCAGAGACCTGTGGGACACTAGCACATATACTAACATACATGTAATAAAAGTTTCAGAAGGAAAGAGGCAGCAAATATATTAAATAATAGCCAAAAACTTCCACATCTGATGAAAAGCATTAATTTACATTATCCAAGAAGCTCAGTGGACTCTAAGAAGAATAAACACAAAGAAATCCACACCTAAATGTGTCATAGTGAAACTGGTGAAAGACAGAATCATGAAAGCAGCAAGGACTCATCACATACAAGGGAGACACAATAAAATTAACAGCTGACTTCACTTGAAATTATGGAGACCAGAAAGTAGTAGGATGACATATTAAATTACTGAAAGAAGACATAAAAGCTTCTGATTATTAGCAAGTATTAATATCTTTTAATTGTTAGATATTAATCTTCTAGATAAAGTTAAAATAAAAAGAATAGGCCAGGTACAGTGGCTTATACCTCTAATTCAGCATTTTTGGAGGCTGAGGCAGGAAGATCGCTTGAGGCCAGGAGTTTGAGACCAGCCTGAGCAACATAGTGAAAGCTCATCTCTAAAACATTTAAAAAAAAAAGAAAAGGAGCTCTCTTGTTATTTCTTTGTTGTCTCTTCCCATATTGTTCTCCATATATAGAAATGTGAAAATTTTCTTATCAACTGATCAATAAATAAAACTTTAGCAAAATTAAGATTCAAAGTTAAAATTCTTAAGAAAGAATCCCTGGCTAGGCATGGTTGCATGTGCCTGTGGTGCCAGCTACTTGGGAGGCTGAGGAGGAAGAATCCCTTGAGTTCAAGACCAGCCTGGGCAACATATCAAGACCCTCATCTCTAAAAATCAAAAGAAAAGAATCCCCGCTACAATGGTAAGAAATCCCCAACTCTTACAGAAAAATAATAAACAATCAGCAATCTGGGAGGCTATTTCTGTAAGAAGTGATAAAACAGATTGAATTTACATAAGGAAAAATGACTTCTAAAACTATTTTATTAAAATGATAGGTTAAAATTTTTAATTTAACCCTCAGCATTTTTCAGTTAGAATTTTCCAAGCCTTATTTTTTCCCAGTCCATAAATTAAGCTATATTACTCCAAAGTAAGTGCCATCTGTTGTGATAGTAAACTAGTATGATAACAGGTATTATATAATGTTGTAAAAATTTCAAAGCAGGTGATCTTAACCATTCATTCAGCAGTCAGCACTTCTCTGTAGCTCTCCTTGTCCCCAAATCATAGGCAAGATAATAAAAGTAAAATAGGCAATGAAGTGTAGAAGTTAGGAGCAGGAGAAGTTCATAGTCATATAATGTGAATCCTGGCCCTACCACTTACCAGCTGTTATGGTAAGCTGTTATGGACTGAATGTTTGTGTCACCTAACCTCAAATTCATATGTTGAAGCCCCAACCCCCAATGTGACTATATTTGGAGATAGGGCATTTATGGATATAATTAAGGTTAGGTGATGTCATAAAGGTAAAGCCTTGATCCAATAGGATTAGTTTTCCTTATAAGAAGAGACAGGAGAGAGCTCTAGCTCTCTCTGCCATGTGAGGACACAGCAAAAACGTGGGTGTCTACAAGCCAGAAGGAGGGCCCTCACCAGGAACTAAATGGGCTGGCACCTTGATCTGGGACTTCTAGCTTCCAGACATGTGAGAAAATAAATTTCTGTTGTTTAAGCCACCAAGTTTAATTATCTTATTGTGGCATCCTGACCTGAGACACCACCTGTGTGATGCTGGCAAGCTATTAATCTCTCCAGGCCTCAGATTTCTTCATAAAATGCAATAATGCTACCCACAAAATGGTGGACAGTTGAGTGAGATACCATATGCAGAGGGCTAGGCCTAAAGCACAGTACGTGGCGTATAGTACAGTTCCTAAATGAAGACTCTTGGTTTTGTTACTGCTTGTACTTGAGCACTTTATACTGTGGTTTCCACTATTCTCCTAATATCTGTCCCATGTAGTAATGTGTAAAATTGCAAAGCATAATTTCAACCTTCTCTTATTGTGCTGGAATGGGCCCCATATATAGGGAGTGAGCCTGGCTGGCAGCCCCACTTCTATGACCCGGCACAGCTTTGTTTCTCTCCACTGATCACACAGACAGAAGTAACTCTTCTGAATGAACCAAAAACAGTTTTTTAAAATTCACCTAAGTTCATGGTTAATGTTATATCACTGATGATGTAATATAATTTGATGTAGAATTAGAGTGACTATAATACTTATTGTCACTGGAATTTCCTAAAAGCAAAAGATGTTTAAAATAACTAAAATTGTATAAAATAAATTTGACCCACAAATTGGTTTTATTATATTTCTAGCCCTAGAAAAATAGTTTCATTCAAAAACTTGTTTTCAAAAATAAGTTTTTCTTTGTACATTAAAATAACATATCTGTTTACAATAAAGCAAAATAAAAGATACATCTTTATGGGGCCGGGCACAGTGACTCACATGAGCCTGTAATCCTAGCACTTTGGGAGGCCAAGGGTGGAAGGATCCCTTGAGGCCAGGAGTTTAAAACCAGCCTGGGCAATAGCGAGACCCCATCTGTACAAAAAATTAAAAAATAGCCCAGTGTAGTGGGATACACCTGTAGTCCCAGGTGCTAGGAAGACTGAAGCGGAAGGATCACTTAGCTATTATTAGTATTAGCCAGAAATTGTAAACTGCACAAGTGGCCATTAGCAGTAGAATTTAAGTGCATTTTTTCACACAAAGAAATACAATGAGAATGAAAAACTTCAATTAACATACCTTTTATGGGTCAATTTTAAACACACATTGAGAGTACAAAACACATGCTATATGAATCCATTATATATTAATAAAAGTCAAAAGTGGGCAAAACTAATATATGCTAGAAGTAAAGATTATGGTGTACCCTTGGGAGGAGGGGAGCTAGTTACTGGAGTGAGGCAAGAGGCCTCTGGGATGCTGGTACTGTTTTTGTTTCTTCACACGGATTCTAGTTATATGGGCAGGTTCAATTTGTGAAAATTTATCAAGCTTTATTTTAGGACAATGCTGCCCAGTAGGATTAATATACAAGCCATATGCTATAATTTAAAATTTTCTAGAAGCCTTATTAAAAAACAGAAAAAGATTGGGTTCTTGAGAGGCTATTGCAAGGGGGGAAAAAAAGAGAAAAAGAAGTAAGTATGATTTTCGTATTATGTTTTATTTAACCCAGTATATCCAAAATAATATTATTTGAACATGTAATCAATATAAAAATTTATTATTTTACCTTTTTTGTAGTAAGTATTTGAAATCCAGTGTGTATTTTCCACTTACAGTACATCTCAACTCAAACTAGTCATATTTAAAGTGTGCAGTAGTAACAATGGCTAGTGGCTGCCATATTGGACAGCACAGCCTTAAGATATATGTACTTTTTTAGTATGTATAATATACTTCAAATAAAATGTTTTAAAAGTTTTTCCACAAATGAAGATATTTCCGAGTATAGTTATAGTAACTCAAATTTAAATATTTTACTAGTTGTATTTTCATGTTTTAATTTTAATTTCTCTAATTTGTAGATTTAAATTTTAATGTGTTCTTTACACACTTGATTTTTAATAATTGCAATTCTCTAAAAGCTTAAAAAACTGAAAATTCTGACATTTCACCATTGAATACTTTAATCAGAGATTTACAACTAATTTTGAACACAATGTAACTATGAGGACTCACTTACCAAAGAAGGTCAGTGTCATTGTAGGAACTAGATTGGTTTCGGGGTAGTTCCTTTAAAGACTCGAATTTTCTAAAAATCCAAAGAAAGTGTGTACTGTCATGATGAGATTTTTTTTAAAATTCATCATCAGCTTTGTCACAAAAATTACATAGTTCAGTTACTTTATTGATATATAAAGTTACTTGTAAGTTATATAACTGTAACTTCTAAATGATTGGCTGAATGTCTCACTTCTTTGGATTCAATTATGAATTACCTGTGTACCACAACTAGTTTCTAGTAAATTTCTATTTTGTAGTTTTTAATTCAGTGAGAATGTTATTTGTTTATATCATATGTATTCCTCTAACCTTTATATTGTTAAGAGTCAGTAATTTTATCTTCATTGTACTTTTTAAATGACTTGGCTTTGGCAATCACAAAAAGATGTCTCACCTTCAGTAAAATGGCCTTTCAAAACTTTTATTTGATTTCATGATGGGGTGAGAAAAACTGAACCATTATTAGAATTAATAGATTTTCTATAAGTACCTGATGACACACTGATATAAAACTGGTGGACTTTTATTTCCAAGGGTTTTCTGTTAATGAAGCCAACATATAAACAGCTTTGTGGTTTTGTATGTACACGAGATTGTTGGTGAAATTAATTTGGAAGAGTCATTTGATTTAAATGAAAAGTTATGTCTGCAGAGTGGTGTGTTAAATGTACCGTTTGCAGCTGCACATATCGAATTGTTGTCTTTGACGTAGATGCTGATGCTTCTTCAGGAGATTTATTTCTTTTGGTTTTCATGTGATCAGTGATATTATTCTGATCCCCACAGAGAATAGTAAATGTCGATACTTTGTGCAAATTACACATTCATCATCAGCTTCCTTGGAAATGAATTTAATTCTTAATTTTTTTTAAGCGTGAACTTCTAGTTTTTAAATTCTTTGCTGCAGAAAGGTAAGTGTTACCAAAATATATATAAAATAAATATATCTGTGGATGGAGACAATAAAATAAAGACAAAAATCACTGCAGCAAGAATGGTCAGAATATTCTGTATATGGTCTATGAGAGGACTGCTAAGCCTTTATTTCCCATATGGATTTCACATATACCCAACCATGTTTTTTTTTTTTTTTTTTGAGACAGAGTCTCTCTCTGTTGCCCAGGCTAGTGTGAGTGCCGTGGCGTCAGCCTAGCTCACAGCAACCTCAAACTCCTGAGCTCAAGCGATCCTACTGTCTCAGCCTCCCGAGTAGCTGGGACTACAGGCATGCGCCACTATGCCCAGCTAATTTTTTCTATATATATTTTTAGCTGTCCATATAATTTCTTTCTATTTTTAGTAGAGATGGGGTCTCGCTCTTGCTCGGGCTGGTCTCGAACTCCTGAGCTCAAACGATCCGCCCACCTCGGCCTCCCAGAGTGCTAGGATTACAGGCGTGAGCCACCGCGCCCGGCCCCAACCATGTTTTATCATGACCCCACCTGGCTACTTTATACAGGTTGTAGTATAGACCATGAAGTGACAGACTAGTGTAACAAAGGGCTAGTGGAGACCAGAGTGTTGAAAACCTCTCCTACCATCACCTGAGACTGGATGGAATTAGTTGTGCATAGCCATTTGAGCCTACTTTGGGTGAGCATGTGATTTTATCAAGGGCCCTTTATGCTATCCTTGAAAAGGAGGTGTTACATATGTTGCAATAGGAAAGGATCAGAATAACAGGAGTAATTGCCGATCATCTTTCTGATTTTGCCATTTGTTAAAGTATGAACTCTGTTCACTGTATATACATCTCACATGTCATTAGAAAAGACCAAGACAGAAGTTGGAACTAGAAAGTGGAGGGCAACCAAATCTCTTCCGGCTTATTTTACTGCAAATATTGGTAATTATTCTTTTTATTCTTTTAATAAAAGAAAAATCTATGACCATTGTGAGATACACATTAGTAGCTAATAACTTCCTTAGGGAATTAGATCACATCTCATGGTATACGCTCTCATTTCATCCTCTAATTTTCCTCTACTATACTTCATCACAGCTGATAATTTTATATTTATTTGTTAATTTTTTGTTCATTGTCCATGTGCCCTACTAGACCAGAATCTCTATGAGAAAAAACACCATTTGTTTTTTCATACCACATCTGGGCATCTAGCACAGTGACTTGGACATAATAAAGGCTCAATATTTGTGGAATAAATGAAAAGGTGAATGAATGAATGCACAGGACAGAGTGGGTATCCTGTCATTAGCATATGTGTCCCAGTTGATAACTAAGTAAATAATATAGAAAACCCTTGGGAGTGAGGAACAGCATTCTTTTGCAGATACCTCTCTAGCTTGTGTAGTACATTCTGGGAATATAGCAGGTATGGTGTGAATTTTATATATCTATAAATGCTTGTAAAATAATAGCACTTACTAAATGCTGTCAGGTAGTATGTATAAACACTTATGTATTATCTCATTTAATTTTTATAATAATATTGTTATAAAGTATTACTATGCCCATTTTACCTGAGGCTTAGAGTAATGAAATACCTTGTCCTGGATTATAAAGCCAATAAGTGCACATGAGAATGAGAATTTGATCGCATCCTTCAGTTCTGTTTAAGTTATGTAGACATTGTGTCACTGAAAATTTTAAGTATTTAAAAACCCATCACCCTGCTTTTTAAGCAAGATAAAAATAACAATAAAAAGATTTTAAACCCTACTAACAGTGACAAATAAGGGATTTATCCCACAGAGGAAGATATCCAGCAGCCCAGGCCTGGTATAGCACTTAATTATATTATCAGAGGCCCTGGGTCTTTTCGTTTTTCTTAAGTACCATGCTCAGCATGTGACTACATCCTCATTATTGTGTTTGCAAGTTGACTGCTGCATCTCTGGGCATTGCATCAGTTCCCAGGAAGGAGAAATGATGAGATGTCTCGTAAACAACTTTCTTAGAGGCCCCATTAGTGACTTGTTCTTCTGTCTCATTGGGTAGAACTAGAGTTGACATGGCCACCCCTTGCTGCAGTGAATCTAGGAAAGTGAGTATTATTGATGACTTTTTGGTATTGTTTTGGATCTTTTAGTTTCTTCAAGTGTATCATTGAAAACCCTAGTATTGGCCGGGCGCGGTGGCTCACGCCTGTAATCCTAGCACTCTAGGAGGCTGAGGCAGGTAGATTGTTTGAGCTCAGGAGTTCGAGACAACCTGAGCAAGAGCGAGACCCCGTCTCTACTAAACATAGAAAGAAATGAACTGAACAACTAAAAATATATAGAAAAAATTAGCAGGGCATGGTGGCGCATGCCTGTAGTCCCAGCTACTCAGGAGGCTGAGTCAGGAGGATTGCTTGAGCCCAGGAATTTGAAGTTGCTGTGAGCTAGGCTGACGCCATGGCACTCTAGTCTGGCAACAGAGTGAGACTCTGTCTCAAAAAAAAAGAAAACCCTAGTATTCAAAATTGTGTGACTGCAAAGGTCAAGCATTCTGACAGCTTTTTTAAGTTGAGGGGCATTGTCATCAGATTGTGCTTTAGAGAAGATGTGCTCTGATGGCTGTGTGGTGAATTGGGGGGTGACAGAATGGAAGCAGGAAAAGACTGTTAAGGAAACTTACAATGGTCTAGGTAAGAGCTCTTAAGGGCCTGAACTAGGAAAATGTTTATAGGAATGAAGAGGAGACTAAAAATTCCAAAAGGATGTAAGAAATCAAATGAATAGGACTCAATGGTTGATGAACTCTGGAGAGGAGGAGTGAAGAGTCAAAGATGACTGGGTTTCTAGTAGAAATGAGTGAATGGTACCACCAACTGAGATTAAAGAAGAGTAGAGGAGAAAGTTTAAACTTGGTTGGCTTTTTAGACACAATGGGTTTGAGGTATCCTGGGTTTTCCTTCATTGGCAGATCTTTAGCCACTAAGGGAAAGGATTGAGATAGATTTGTTAAATGTCACAAATATCTTTTTTCTTGATAATTTCCCTTGGATTTTTATTTGCTTTTTGTTGTCTAAACGTTTCTAACATTTGTATAGTCAATTCTGTTAATCTTCTCTTTTACATTTTTGGCTTTAGTTCATAGTTAGAGATGGCCTTTTTCATCCCCAAATGATAGAAGTATTAATATTTACCAAATTTTTTTCTTGTTCTAATATGATTTAAATATTGTATTGATCAGGATTTTATTCTGGTGAATAGGATGAGGTAAGGAAAGAACAGGGAAGCACATTTATTTATTTATTTATTTTTATTTTTTTTTAGCGCACATCATGTGCATGGAAAGCACATTTTCAATTGTTAGAATACCATTAATGTGATTTCTGTTTCCAAGGTGTAATATAAAACATGAAAATACTGAATTTTTCTTTTAAAAATATCTCTGACGTTAGGTTTTTTTTTTTCAATGGTGTTACTGTTTTAGAAGTGCTCTGCTGTTTGTTTCTTTCAAAAAATAACATCCTCAGATTTAAAATTTTTATTATAAATCACAATTAAAAGAGGTATTTCATGTATTCTGACAGCAGGAGGATGCTTTAGCACAACAGGCTTTTGAAGAGGCTCGGAGAAGAACACGTGAATTTGAAGATAGAGACAGGTCTCATCGTGAGGAAATGGAGGTGAGAGTTTCACAGCTGCTGGCAGTAACTGGTTAGTACTTTCCCCCAAACTCTCAGGCTGTGTTTGTGATGTTTGTGCCTAATGTTTTTTAATAGTTAAATTTTGTCTTTTCGGTTTTAAAAAGATAGATTCTCTGTCTTTGTACTTGTTAAATGTAATTGTCATAAAGAAACTTACTCTAATTTTAAGATTGTACATGAATTCCTCATTTGTTGGTTTTCATAAAGATACTTACTATAACAAGGTATATTCTTTTAATTCATTGATCCAAATATCTTACCTCTTTTTTCTTATTGTTCAGACTATTTATAAAAATTGCCTTATGTTAACATAGAATACATATTTTTTGAACATTATTAAAACTTACTGAGAGTATTATTGCTTTCCATTTTTCTATGGATATTTGTCTTGATTTTATAACAGTATAATTTTTAGTTATTTGTGTGATCTCTTTATATTTTCAAACTACTCAAAAAATGGAATTAGCAGACTGTTTTTCTTTTAACATTTTTATTGTAAAATACAGATACAGAAATATACATAAAAGAATCTGTAGCTTAAGGAATTATACCCTTAAAAGTGTATAATAATTCACTTTTGTAAATGAATTATTATAATACCCTTAAAAGTACTGTTCAGGTAAAAAAATAAACCTTGGACAGCTACCCCAACAGTTCCCTCCATGTGCATATCTAATCATCTTCTCACTCTACTCACAAAGTAATCATTATCCCTGTTTTTATAGTAATTGCTGCTCTGTGTTTCTTTGTTGTTTTGTTACCCACAAGTCTAGTCTTAGACATTGAAGTTTACTCTTGCCCAATGTTTAAATTTGATATGTCTTTTCATTGACATGGAATTTTAATTTTTGCTACACAAAACTGTACCCTGTTTTAAGCAGACCTCAATTATTAAAATTGATATTTAAAGTATATACAAATTGCTTAGAAATACAAATTTTATTAAAAAGTATACTCTAACAAATCAGAAATAAAGAACTAACGGGTTTGAAAAAGAATGTGATCAAATGTTAGTATCGGCCGGGCGCGGTGGCTCACGCCTGTAATCCTAGCACTCTGGGAGGCCGAGGTGGGCGGATCGTTTGAGCTCAGGAGTTCGAGACCAGCCTGAGCAAGAGCGAGACCCCACCTCTACTAAAAATAGAAAGAAATTATATGGACAGCTAAAAATATATATATAGAAAAAAAAATTAGCCGGGCATGGTGGCGCATGCCTGTAGTCCCAGCTACTCGGGAGGCTGAGACAGGAGGATCGCTTGAGCTCAGGAGTTTGAGGTTGCTGTGAGCTAGGCTGACGCCACGGCACTCACTCTAGCCTGGGCAACAGAGTGAGACGCTGTCTCAAAAAAAAAAAAAAAAAAAAAAAAAATGTTAGTATCTATCATGTGCTCCAAGTTTATAAACTTAACATCAGTCAACACAAACATTAGTATATCAACTAAATAGAATAATTTCCAAGCATTAAAAATCAATATTATAGGCCGGGCAATGTCATTACAGGCGTCATAGTTTACACCTGTAATCCTAGCACTTTGGGAGGCTGAGGCAGGAGGATCACTTGAGGCCAGGAGTTCGAGAACAGCCTGGGCAACACAGCAAGACCGTCTCTGCAAAAACAAAAACAAAACAACAAACAGAAAAATTAGCCAAGCATAGTGTTACGCACCTATGGTCCTCAGCTAGTCGGGAGGCTGAGGCTGGAGGATCACTTGAGCCCAGCCAGGAGTTTGAGGTCTCAGTGAGCCATCATGCTGCCACTGCACTCTAGCCCAGGCAACTGAGTAAGACCCTGTCTAAAAAAAAAACCAATATTATGTACCTAAGTTTGCTAAATTCATAGAGACAGAAAGTAGAATGGTAGTTGCTGGGGGAAATGGTGGTTTAATAGGTATAGAGTTTGTTCTGCAAGATGAAAAGAGTTCTAGAGATTGATTGTACAACAGTGTGAATGTACTTAATACTACTGAACTGTGCACTTAAAAATGGTTAAGATGGCAAATTTTGTTACATGTATTTTACCACAATTAAAAATTTTTAACAGGTTTTAAAGTCAGTGTTACATAATGCAGAAAATTTGGGTTTATATGTATACTGTTATTTAAATTAATATGTAAGAATATGTGTCCGTGTGTGTGTGTGTGTGTGTGTGTGTGTGTGTGCGTGTGTATAAAGACATTGGGAAAGTGCCCAGACTCTAGAGTCAGACTAAGAAGTCTGAATCTGGCTCTGCCACTTACTTAAGTATCAGTTTGGACAACTTACTTCACTTTTCTGTTGCTGAGTTTCCTCATCTATAAAATAGGGGTAATAATCGTGCCTATCTCATAGAGTCATTGTGAGGATTAAATAAGTAAATACATGTGAAAGCACTTTTAGAGTATGTGGTATCAACTAGATGTCAGCTGCTATTGTTATTTAAAATATTACGTAAAATGTCCTTTTGTGTTAAAATATATTTATTTAGAATAAATTTAAAAATCAAGCCTATTCAGTGGTTAGTGTGTGAAATAAAATTCAGTCGTCTTCTCATGATTGCTAGATCCCTTTGTCAGTCAGTTAATTTGTCTAATGGACTGATAGCAGTTGAAGATGTCCCCAAGAATACTTTTTAGCTAGGAGAATATAGGAGGGATATATGTGATATATTTCTTTGAAGCTTTTATAATCCTTGTGATTTCTATACATGAATACAAGACTTCCACACCATGTTCTTTCATTCTGTATCTGTAAAATTTAGAAGTTTAAAGATGTATAATATGCATTGGTATCTTATACTTCTGAATCCTTTTGCTCATGCTATTTTTTTCCTGATGTAGAATGTACTTTTCTGTTCATTCATCAAGGCCCAGCTTATATGTTATCTGTCAGGCCCTTCTTCAGTCTTAATTATAATTAGCCCTTTTACCTTGTAGTTTCCATAGCACTTCTTATTTCTATTAGTGTGTTGAAATAATTATAAACATGTCTGTCCTCTACTTTTTTGTCCTCCCATAAGATGGATCCTCTGGTTTTTTTATCTTCCACATTATCCACTATAATTTGTAACTGTTTAGTTGTTAAATGGATATCTTCAAAAAAATAGC
Source organism: Eulemur rufifrons (assembly GCF_041146395.1). NCBI lineage: Eukaryota > Metazoa > Chordata > Mammalia > Primates > Lemuridae > Eulemur > Eulemur rufifrons. The sequence goes on along the minus strand of NC_091005.1, from coordinate 11,549,461 downwards.
TCCTATCCTGCCTGTCTGAATACTAGAATTACAGGATAGCCTAAGGATAGTTTAAGTAGATAGTATACATTAATAGTCTCTGGAAAAATTCTAAATGTTTATAGTTTGTTGGTTTATATTAATTAGTTAAGTAAAATAATAAACCTCAACTATATTGTGCCTGTATTCTGCATTAGAGACTGGGAAATATATAGATGAAGATGCATGGTTTCTGTCCTTGAGCAACTATCAGTCTTGAAGGTATAAACAGATAATTGCGATGTACTTTAGCAGCCACCATACATAATGGAGGTTCAAAAGGGGGATAGTGGCAGTGTAGCAGAAGGAACATTGAAATCTGCCTCTGCCTGGGAGACTCACAGGAGAATACACTTGAAGAGATTTGAAGGAAGAGTGTGAGTTTGCCAGCTAGAAAAGCGTTCTGGGCAGGAGGAACAGTAAATGCAAAGGCACGGAGGAGGAAGAGAGTTTGCTTGCCAAATCAGAGAACATGGTTGGTCAGGTTTTCTGGACCTTAAATGAATGTAAGAAAAGTGCCCTTCAGCTACATTATATTTGAAGAATAACTATTTTACAATTAATGGAGCAATTATTTAGGAAGTTTTTGTGTATGTTTTGCTTTAATAAAATTATAGATTAGTTGACTAAGAATTGTCTATTCTAAATTGTTAATTTGATTTCTCTGACTTATAATATTACTTAAAGACATTTTGGTATGTGAGTTTATATGTGTGTATGAACAAAAATATAGTCTGTTGATAGAGATGTTAAATAATTTTTGCTCAGGTTGTTTCCAGTCATTTTGAGAACATGGGCTTTATAGTCAGGCCTAGTTGAAATTCCTTCAGCATCACCTGTCAATCTCTGAAGCCCCAGTTTTCTCAGAAATTATTGAGAATTAAATGGGAAAATACTTGTAAAGCACTTAGTATGGTGCTTAGTATGTGTATACCTACATTAAATAATAGCTCTAAAGTACTTCTTTAGCACTAAAAGCTCTACCACAATGCTGGTTCCAGTTAATTGAATTATTTGGCTGACAGGAACATCCCTTTAGTTCTCTAAAGTGTATCAAGGCACTTTCCATGCATTATGACCTAGAGCATGGAGAAAATGGTTAAATTTTCATCAGTGATTTAAGATCCCGTAGACCCTTATGGCAATAATTTAAAACATCAGTTCTTATAGAGCACTACTGTCATCTAGAAAATTGGACTGAAATCTGACTCCAGAGCATGCACTGGCAGTCAGTCATATAGAGGAGGTTTAGGTTTGCGTGTCTTTTGGCACTTTGTGTGACATATTTTGCTTCTCTCTCTCTCTTTTTTCCTTCTTTCTTTTTTTTTTTTTTTTAAGAGACAGGGTCTCACTATGTTGCCCAGGCTGTTCAACTCCTGGGCTTAAGTGATCCTCCTGCCTCAGCCTCCTGAGTAGCTGAGACTACAGGAATGTGGCACTGCATCCAGCTTCTCTCTCTCTTTTTAAACTATAAAAAATTCCTCATGTCAGCTTATTTTCTTGGAGTTTACCTCCTTTTTCCTAAAAGGAGAATACCAGAGAAAAATGTTGTATTTGTCTTCTGTAATTCAAACATCTTTTAGGGATTCAGACATCATCTAATCTAACATTATTATGGTTGATGAAACCGAGAGACTTAGAAAAATTAATTTACTTGCTCTCTTTCACATGGTTTCTAGAAGAAAAAAAAGAGAGAACTTAAACCATAGTTCCTAACCAGGAGTTCTCCACAAATATAGCCTAGCACTGGGAAATTAATTTTCACACCACCCATAAAGATGCTTAAGTTGAAGTTGAAAAATAAAATCTGCCAGGAGAGGTTAGAAAACGTTTCGCCTGGAATAGAAAAGGCTGAGGCAGAGAAGAAGAATAATGGTTCCAGTGGGTGGTCCTGATGCCTGACTGGAGAGGAGGGCCAACAGTGGTAACTCGTGGGTGGCAATAACCCAGTAAACAGTCCATGGAAGCTTGAGATTGTGGCAGCACAGAGGCTTAGGGATGTCCTCTGCTGTTTGGATAACCTCTGAGGCCTTTAGCTGTGCCATGCTAAACTTGTAACAGTGGTGCTCGTGAGCATTTAATGTATGTGTAAGGTTAATGTTACCTAACAGTGGGAGGCAGAACTCCAAGTGGTTGGTGGCCCAAGGGGTTTTGATTTTTAGCAATGTCTTTTAACCTGAAATCAGTTCTAAAACTCCGTGGGCATATTTCCATTTCACTATCTGTAAAATTTAGAAAGTTTTCAATCCTTCATAGTAGGATTTAGCATTTTCTTTTTTTTATTTTTCTGGAAAAGACTATTTCAGTAGTACAATATTTTCTGTGCCTTTCAGAGGTAATGACAGAGGATATTAATTTGGAAATGAAAAACTATAGTGAAATGAAGAAATATTGTTTATTTTAGTTACCTCTACCAGATACTGTTAACTCATTGGTATACAATAAAATGATATACAAAAGATTTAGAATACTGTGTATCTTACTCAGTGGGCATTTTTAAAAGGAATGTATTTGTTTGAATGTATATAGTCACTCTGTAGTAGGATATGTAAGAAGCTGGAACTGGAAACTAGAGAGGAGCCAGGTATCTGGGTGGCAAAATGGGAAGGTTATTACTTTTCACCGTATATCTTTTGTACCTTGCTAATTTTGAATCACGTGCATCTATTACCTGTTTAGGAAAGAAAAAATTTGCTTTTATATTAACACAGAATAATGAAAACAGAAGATTCTAGAACTTAAAACTGTCTGTATTCTCTGGCACAAGGCTGTTATTTTTATTCTAGAGACGGATCTTGCTCTCTTGCCCAGGCTGACGTACAGTGGCACCATCATAGCTTATGGTAGCCTTGAACTCCTGGGCTCAAGTGTTCCTCCTCAGGCTATTTTTTTAAATTGTGAAACCCTTCCTTCATTTGAAATTTTATACAGAGCCCCAGGGTATAAAATAGATTTTTTAAAAAGGCACTGCTCTGGGTAAAGCAGGGGTAGGGATTATTCTATTCTCCCTCTGGGGTCCCTGGGATGTTTTTAGGTAACCCAGTAGGTGGCAGAGACTTTAGGATCTTTGATGTTGTGGGATGAGTACAAGGTTAGAGTGCCCTGGGTTTGCATCCTAGCTCACTGCTTGTTGCCATGTGACACTGGGAAAATTTTTTATTGTCTTTGAACCTCATCCCGAAAACCTACCTCACTGGTTGCCACCTAGCTCAGTATCTGATACTTAGAACGGGGGCTCAGTAGAATCTAGTTTCTTTACCACCCCAGCTTTCTGTGTACTTGGCTCACAACATATCAGGAGTGGCAGAAACACAGTAAAAGTAGACATATCCTGACTTTAGACGATGAAAGTCAGAGATACTATTTTGCCAAGCTATTTTAGATTCTGGGGTTGGTTGGTTGGTTGGTTTGGTTTTTGGAAACAACCAGTAAAGGATTTTGTACTTTTCTTGGCTCTGTTGGAGGCTGAGCTAGCAGTTACGCTGGAGGTTGAGCTGACTGGGAAGAGGGGCAAGAGGAGAACTTCCCACATCCTGGTAATATTATAGCTCTTGATCTGGGTGCTAGTTACATAGGTGTGTTTGCATTGTGAAAATTCATGTTCTGTACCTAACAATGTGAGTACTCTTCTATACTTTAAAAGAAGACTTAAAAAAGAAAAAATAATTGCCGATGTTACTTCTATCTATGAAGTGCCCCCCATTGGTATCTGTTGCCACATAGAAGTAGCCCGATTCCTTTTTTGAGAATCTTTGCTTGATTTGAAAATGTTCACATGTCTTCATGGCAGTTCTCTACAGGTTATACATCTCTATATAATTCAAATGTCTTACTTCTGTGAAGGAAGAGTGAGGTTACTAAGGAGTAGACTTAGTGCTCTGGTCATGGATGAATTGAAAGGATAGCTCTGTTGGAGCAGTACAGTATGTTTCTAGATACTACCTTCAACTTGATTGGCCTCTTGACTTAAAACTATAGTATAGCACTTTTGGCTCTTAATTCAGCTCCAAGGTGACAGAGTGCTTAAAGAGATGTTCTCTATCATTATTTAGGAAATGTTTTCATTTGGTTAGATTATAAAGTGTCAGCAAATAAGTGGTTGTCTTTAGTGTCAGAGAATGGGTAAATAATTATTGCTTATTCAACTATAGGCAGTTTTAATACAGTTCAGCAAATCATAGGAGAATTTTATGTGGAAACTATTTGGAAATAAAAACAGGCAAAAAGCTTTATGTGGTTTTTATATTTGTGTTTTGCATGTTTTTGGAGCCTTCAATTCTGTGTGGTCCAAGAAAAAAAATCTCAGCCTCTATTTATTTTAAATTTTCAAAGACTTCAGTTTTCAAATCATTTAACTCCACCAGTATTTATTCTTGTGTAAGGACAAGTCAATATAGTATGTCTATACTGGGCCTTCTTTGGATGTGTCCTGGGTCAGGGCAGTAGATGAAAATGAACTGGGGATGTGAACTCAGCCTAAGCATGAGAATCAGAGGGGGATCGATGAGAGAGGAAGAGGATACCAGATCTGACTTTCTCCCATACTGAGAGAGGAAGAGTCTTGGTTTGCTTACTATCATAGGGGCTATATATAGGCTTTATTAAGATTTATATTGTTTTAACCTTGTTTTAGTTTCTAAAAATTACTCTTTCTACCATTTGGAAAGTTGTTACATTTGAAAAGTTCATATAGGTAAATTGGAAAGTGATGAGCAGCTTTGCTGTAATAACAGTAGCATGAGTGCATACTATGTGTCTCGCAGTACACATTATAATTTTTTATTTATACTTGATTTTTTATTGCTCATATAAGGTATATCTCCATTTTGAGGAACTGAGGCTGAGAAAGGATAAGAAACTTGCCTAAGGTCACATAGCTAAAGTGGTAGGGCCATTCTGGTCCAAGCCCAGAAATGTAGGTTATTTCAACTGTTTCTTTTATTTTTAAAATGTTACTTTATATTTAAAGTTTTCTGGAAGTTACATATATTGTAAGACCTCTATTTTTTGCCATGCCTGTTGGACCAGTTCTTGCAGTCTACTTATCTGACTGGTGTTTATAATTGTCTGCTGTTCTTTGTTTTTTGTGGGTTTTTTTTTTTTTACCTTTTTAATGAGTTTGGGGAAAATGTATTCCTTTCTCTCATTTTAGGACTTAAAATTTTTGCTTTATGTCTCCTCCAGACTTGGCAATAGGGAGAAATAGCAGCAACTAAAGGGGCTGACATTAATGTTAATTGTAAGTTAAAGGTTCATCTTTTCCAGGAGTCTGAGTGTGTTCTCTGACTCTGCCTCCAGCTAACTGTGTGACCCTGGGGGCATCACTTAACCTTCATGATCTCAGGCTTATCATTTGTACAGTAAGAGAGAACCACATCTCTGAAGTATTAATACTTTGCTACACAATTTTATTCTATAATTCTTGTGTTCTGACTCTTAGCCAAGTATCAAACATAAAGTGAATAACACAGTGTCTGGACATAGTACACGCTCAATAAAGTGTAGCTGTTCTTAATTATTAGGGCATTTTCCCATGAGGAGTTTTCAGGAATCGTTCTGAAGTTTTTTTTGTTTTTTTTATCTTATTGTTATGGGGGATACAGAATTGCAGGTTACATACGTTGCCCATGTACCGCCTTTCCCCCCAAGTCAGAGCTCCAGGCGTGTCTGTTCCCCAGATAGTGCGCGTTGCACCCATCATGTAGGTATATATCCCTCCCTTCCCCACCCCCCTCTTCCCGAGTCAGCACCTTCAAGCGTTACATTCCCCAAAGGGTGTGCAATGCACTCATTGTGTAGGCATACACCCATCCCCTCTCCCACCCCCCTGAAGATTTCAATAATAAAAGAATGGAGATAACCAAGAAGTTTTATTCATTTGGGTACCCTTTCTCTTGGCTATTTTTTCACAGCCCTGACCAGTAGGGAAAACAGGTACTGGTGACTATTCTTTGGAATAGTCACCTCTTGATGCCTCCTAGCAACTCTATTTGCCATGTTTTCTAGGTGGTAATATACTGAATGAAAATAGGAGAGCAACTGGTAGTAAGCGGCCTGTAGTAAAATGTCTAGATTAATTGTTTATAAATATTAAAAACAGATTTGTGTTCTGAAGTCAGGCTCATGGATATCTGCTTTATATTAAAACCCGATTCTGAAATAACTGTTAATAAAAGGTTAGCATCGAGGGCCCATGTGGATTGACGGGGGAGAAAGAAACTAGAAATTATAGACTTTATGCTTTTAGGATGATGGAGTTTAGAGTTTCTTTGGCATCATCTAGTCTAGCTAATTACCCATAGAGGAATTCCTTCTAAAACATCCAGCCTCCATTAGAAAACTTCCACAGTAGGAAGCACTACTTCTCAGGGCAGCTGCTCATCCAGCTGTTGAATTCCAGCTTTTTGGAAGCTATTTCAGTGAACTTAAATCTGTTTCTGTATTTGTCTCCTTCGTGTGACAGCCCATATATGTTCCCTTCTGGCATTAAATGTCCTCCCTGTCTCCCAGCTCTTTCATTCATACTCTATCAGGCTTCTCCTCCTCTTTTTTGTTCCTACTCTTGACTCCCCTTCACAATGTCTTCCCCTTTCATTTTCCTCAGTTCCTTCACAATGTAAATAGAAACTAAAACCACATCTCTTTTAGCTTTTTGGATTCTTAGGGAAAAAAAAGAGCTAAAACCACAAATAATAGCAAAACAACTTATTTTTACTCCTATTCTCCATGCTTTTATCAAAAATATAATATTTTAAACAAATAAATCCATGGCTATTTCTGCACAGCCATGACCAGTAGGGAAAACTCCAGCTGCTGATGACTGTTCTTTGTCATCCATTTGTAGTCATCCCATTATTATTAAAGTAATTTGAAAATTACTTTTGTCCTAAGACAAAAGCTGAAATATTCTTTTCACAAAGTATTATTGGTAGGTTAGTCATGATTTATAAATATATAATTGCAATTGATTTGTCTCAGTGTTTCTTCCTTGCTCAGCCCCTTTCTAATCTTCATTGACTGAAACCAGATGCTTATACCACCATCTGTGATTTCACAGAATTGATCTGTCCTTATACTGTGTTTAGCATTGATTGTATATGGAACATAAATTGTTTTTCTGATGTATATGCATTCCATAGTCTTTCAGGCTGTGACCATGCTGCATAACTTTTAACCTAATTGGAAGGAATGTGCTAAAATTTAGTCATTGTGCAGTCTGCTAACAAAAATAGTTAAAATCTGCTAGAAATATATCAAAATTTATAAGAAAGATTAAAGAAGTTGGATTTTTTGGGTTTGTTTGAAAGTAAATAAAGCAATTGTTGTTTTTGTCTAAATTACATAAGCCTCTTGAGAAATGATGGCATAGCTGGAGCTTCTGACTAAACTTGATTTTACAATAGAAACGTGACTTGTTGAGATATTTATTTGAAGGTCAAGGATGCTTTTCCTCTAACAACTGTTTCAGACAGATCTTAAGAATCGATATCAGAATGTGATTTTTGGATACCTTTGTTTCCAAAAGCTGACATAGACAATGGAGAGTCAGTTGGTGATATTAGTACACAATTCCATTTAGCTAGAGATGTTGTACAGATAATTGCAGTTAGTTCTAACAGCTGGTTTGTAACAGAAGTAGCTAAAAACAAGAATATCCAGGCTGGGTATGGTAGCTCACACTTACAATCCCAGCACTTTGGGAGACTGAGGTGGGAGGATCACTTGAGGCCAGGAGTTCAAGGCTGTAGTGCACGGTGATCATGCCTGTGAATAGCTACTACACTTTAGCCTGGGCAACATAGGGAGACATCGTCTCTTAAAAAAAAAAAAGTTAGTTCATTTACAGAAAGTACTTAGAACAGTGCCTAGCAGATAGTTGCTGCTCAATAAATGTCAGCTATTACTAAAAGGAAAAGTTTGCTTCTAACGTAATTGGCTGATGTGTTAAACTCTCTGGTTCCAAAACTGTAAACATAGAGTTGTTATTTTTTATACATAGCACTTATTTATGATAATGATCTTTTTAATGTGAAATTATTTTCTTGATTTTTAAGGAAACTTTAGGAAAATATGTCATATAATTTTAATTGTTCTTTTGTCTATTACAAGAGAAAAGTTGAAAAGTTTTTAGTTGTGAATTTTTCTTATGTGCTACTATCTTATATTTTATATATCTAACAGTTTGATTTTCAGAACACTTTTTGACCCCAAATTATGATTTTGTCGTTGCAGGCAAGAAGACAACAAGACCCTAGTCCTGGTTCCAATTTAGGTGGTGGTGATGACCTCAAACTTCGTTAATTCATAGCACAGCAGATGTGTTGCCCATCTTTATATACACATTGCTTCTAGTTGGCAGTAATAACTGATTAAAAGACCAGAAACTGTGATAACTGGAGGTACTACAGTCTATTTCCCAACCTTAGGCAGTAACAGACATCACAAACTGCCATGGTTTTGCACTATGATTATAATACCTGCATTTCTAAGTTTTAAGCATGTAGCCAGTAATAATTTGAAATTTTTTCCTATGCAAGCTTACCTTGTTGGCATTATTTTAGAGACTTGTAAAGCTCTTTTTCTTCCATTTTAATTTAAAGGTTCATGTCATTTAAAAACAGGTCAAGAAATTAAAATTTATATCAGAGGGTTTTCTCTAACCAGTTGCTCTAATTTTTTTTGTACTTTTTGATGTTTTGGTTATACAGCTTCATCTTAGATAAACATTCTTGTTTTTTGTTTTTATTTGTTTTGTTTTCCCCATTTCCTTTTGTGTTTTTGTAGTCTACAGCATTTTAAAACTGCTGATGTTTGCATTATTTACAAGCTAAAAACCTAGTAGCATAGAGCTGTCTGCCACAGCCTTCTAACACAAAGTTTACAGTTATTAAAGTTGCAGTATCCTTTTAAATGCTAATAATCACCCTTTCTTTCCTTTTAAACATAAAAATTTTAAATTGGTATTAACTCTGTAATCTGCCCCAGATCTTAGTTTTAGATTCTGTTCTGTAATGATGAGTTTGGGTGGAGATATTCTCCATAGATTATAATCTTCTACTGAAATGCCTAAAGAAGTCACAGGCTGGCTTCTGTTTTATTCAGGGATTTTTTTAAAAAGTCAATCAGAAAAGGGATACTGGAGCTTCTTCATGTATGTAACAGCATATTAAACTGGAGACAGTGATGAATCAGCTACAAAGGTAATATTGTATTAAATCATGTTTAAGATAGCTGCTTTTATGTGTATTTTATATTGCATGCTTTTGTAAAAACATGCTAGGTGATGAAAGATTAGTCTTAGAGAGAAAATGTTCATCTGTGCAGAGGATACATTTTCTTCCATTAATTCTTGGAAAAACAGTCACAGTTATATATATGGTATTTTGCAAAAGGACTATTAATAGAACCTTTTGAGATGAATTAGTGTAAGAATATTTTTAAAATAGACTTACTGTCCAATTGAGTGCAACTTTTTTTTTTCTTTTTAATACAAGACTGGAAAAAAGTGCCAAGTCATTTGGCACCTCCTTAAAAATATTTTTCATGGTCACATTCATTAAATGTTACTACATTTCTGAATTTTTTCAAAAATGTATTTTATCATAATACAATGGCATTATTTTAAAGAGTTTGAAAAACTGACACAGTCAATTCAGAAAATGAACTGAAGTCTGAATAAGGTCATTACATTTAAAAAGCTTTTAACTATACTTGATTGATGAGAGAGGTGTGATTTTCATTGTATATAGGTCTTATAATTCATAAGCAAATATCCTGTATCTCAGAATAAAAATATTTGTTATATATTTGAAGTCATGCATGGTAAAGAGTGTGTTTAAATTGTTATAAACAATAATTCATCATAAAAGACCATGCTGATCTTGTGTAACTATAAGTACTATGAATGAATTTGGTTGGTATTTGGTGTTGTGCAGCTCACATGTTTACACACTCAGTGCCCTCATTTCCCCTGAGGGAATCACTTTTTAAGTGATCCTTACAGTGGTGTTTTAAGGTTACTTTATCACAAAGCTCCTTAGTTTTTGACTTCTGCACTTAACAAAATTTTTTTTAAATAACATGATGATGGTACATTTTTCTCTGTTGCTTGTAGCTAAGGGCTTTCAGTCCACCAGTAAATAAGATCAATATTATTAAATGTTGCTGTTGCCATCCTTCTGTAAATACTGAATTTTTCCTGTCACTTAGCACTGTGCTGCTTCTGTCTGTCTTAATGCTGGCATTAAGATCATGAGTCCTTTTTCTCCAATATTGCAGGCTTTGGAAACTTACTATTAAGTTATTGATGCAATTTGATATTTTTCATAATCTATATTTAAACAAAATTACATCATTGCATCATCTTTTCTAAATTCATCTCCATTAAAACTTGCCTTAAGCTACCAGATTGCTTTTGCCACCATTAGCCATATTATGTGTTTGTATGTTTAATTTACTTTCACAATAAACTTCTGTGTAGTGAAAACAGAGTCTTGGCTCTTTGTTCACGTAATCCAACAGTTTCTGTTCTAGTGTATTTAGGACATGAAAATTGATTTTGTTGTTTCTGAACAGTTCCTTGATCCTGCTTTTTACCTGATTTAAAAAAAAAAAAGAAAGCATGACAACAGTGGCATCTAGTGGTCATTTATGCTGATTTCAAAAAAGACCTTTACTTTAAACATAGATATCCAAGGTATACTAATTTCCCAACGTATATTAATGGTTTTCAAAAAATCTGGCTTGATTTACCCAGCCTATGAGGTATGACCATAAGGCAATGATCTTAGCAGCCTCTGAGGTATGACCATAAGGCAATGATCTTAGCGAGAAGGAAGAATTTTTTTTAATTATACATCCAATTTAGTACCATCTTTTAAGCTAGTTGTTTTGGAAATACATACTTATTTTGATTGTGCTGGTATTGTATCAAACATTCTTAGGATTCCTTCTAGCATTTTCCTACACCAGAAAATTAAGCGTTTTTCTTTAAAAGTGTGTCTTAAGCCTAAGCCATAATGAACAAGCTTACTTATTCACCACCAGACTTACAGCAAATGACAAAAATTCTTTTAAATGCTGAATTGGCACCATTAAGGAAAATTCTAAAGAGTAGGATTCATACTCTGAGGGTTAAGTTTCAAAAATTGTTTGAGCAGTAACAGCATGGTTTTAGTAAGTATATATCACTTCTAGAAACATATTTGGCTATGCTAGTACTGGACTGCTTGGTGAAAAATATCTTATTTGATTTATGCCCCATTTGGCAATGGAGAGCTTTTCAATCTATTAAGCCACTGTATTACCCATTGCTGCATAACACATTACCCCAAAACTTAGCAGCTTAAAACAGTAAACATATTACAGTTTTTTGTGAGTCAGAAATCTGGAAGTATAATAGCTAAGCTCAGTGGTTCTGGTTGAGAGTCTCTCATGAGGTTAGAGTCAGCCTGGGCTACAGTCATCTTAAGGCTTGGCTGGATGAAGGATCCTCTTTGAAGCCCACCAAATGGTCCTTGACTGGCCTCGGTTCCTTGTAGCCTGTGAGACAAAAGGCCTTGATTCTTTAATAGGTGTTGGACAGAGACCTCCTTCAGTGTCTTGCCATGTGAGTCTGTAGGGCAGCTCACAGTGGGGCAGCTGGCTTCCCCCAAAGCAAGTGATCCAAGAGAGTGTGTGCCCAAGATGAAAGCCTCAGTCCTTTTAATAAACTAATCTTGGGCTGCCATACTCTGTTATTTAATAGAATCAAGTCACTGGGTCTGGCTCACACTCAAAGGGAGGAGTAGTAAGCCTCATCTCTTGAAGAGAGTGATGTCAAAGAATTTGTAGACATATTTTTAAAACCACCACAGCATTATTACCATATATATAAAACTTGAGTATTTATAAGACTACTTTGGTGTTTTAATCTCCCAAACAGTATTTAAAAGGTAAGATTTCAGTCTTTTACAGGCAGATTTCAAGGCACAATTCCCCTTAGATAGCAAATCAGTTTCTTTTCTTGCATCACCATCATACATACATAAATGGTATTTCAAAAATGTTCCAAGGCTCTAAAACAGGTAAGTCACTGTATTAGTCAACTCTAAGCTTTTGGTTAGAACAATTTAAGCAACTTAGAGATTAGGTCATTATGGACCTTATTCAGGTTTCAGAAATGTTGGGGAAATGTGAGTAGATAAAAAATAAGAGGGAAATTTTTGATGAGAGAAGATAATCTGTATTCATACTGTCCAATATGATAGTATGGCTACTGAGCACTTTAAATGTGAGGAACTGAATTTTTTGTTTTTTAAGTTTTAACTTAAAAGCTCAGGCAGATTTAAATATTTCTCTGTTAAACAAAACTTTGTTTTGTGAGGACTGCAATTCATTTTAGCCTTTGAAAGTTTAGTGTCCAAAGGAAAAAAAAATGACTTTTTGATGCTGATGCAAAAACAAGTCCAATTAAATGCAAAGTGGTATCCCATCCAGATCCTGGGACAGAAAAAAGGATGTAGGACATTAGGCAAAAACCAAGGCAATATCAATAAATTATTGATTTTTGTTCTTTTTCTTTCCTTTTTTTTTTTTTTTTAGACAGAGTCTCACTCTTGCCCAGGCTAGAGTGCCGTGGCGTCAGCCTAGCTCACAGCAACCTCAAACTCCTGGGCTTAAGCAATCCTTTTACCTCAGCCTTACGAGTAGCTTGGACTACAGGCATGTGCCACCATGCCCGGCTAATTTTTTCTATATATTTTTAGCTGTCCAGGTCATTTCTTTCTATTTTTAGTAGAGACAGGCTCTCGCTCTTGCTCAGGCTGGTCTCGAACTCCTGACCTCGAGCGATCCTCCCACCTCAGCCTCCCAGAGTGCTAGGATTACAGGCGTGAGCCACTGTGCCGGCCAGATTTTTGTTAATAACGTATCAATATTAGTTCATCAATTGTGATAAGTGTACCACACTAATGTAGTATGTTAATATTAGAAAAGTCACATGATGAGTGGGAATGCTCTGTACTATCCTTGCAGCTTTTATGTACATCTAAAATTATCCCAAAATAAAAAGGTTATTTAAAAAAAAAGAAAATGTATTGTCCATGTTGAGATGTACTGTTAGTGTAGAATACCAGATATCAATGACCTAGTACATAAAGAAGAATGTAAGATATCTCATTAATATTTTATTTTGATTACATGTTAAAATGATAGCATTTAATATTGATGTTTGATATAGTGGGTTAAATAAAATGTATTAAAATTTATCTTTTTCCATTTTAATTTGACTTCTAAAAAACTTTAAGTTGCATATATTGGCTCACATCAATAGTTAAAATTGTAAGTGGCTAAAAGACATATATAATACAACTAGAAAGAAAAATAATTTTTTAAAATGAAAGATATTGAGGCTCTATTACTGTTTTTTTAAAAGAGACTAAAACAGAATGAGTATTTACCCACTAGAATCATTTAGGGGAAAAAAATGTATATCCAATATCCAAAATAGACATGGTTCCTGCCCACAGGGAACCTGAAGTCTAGACCAAAAACTGCCCCAAAACAGTAACATTTAAGTTATATTGGAAATATGGGCTTTTACAGTACATCCATTCTGATCTGGGTAGTCCAAAAAAAAAAGACTTCCCTGAGGAGACATTTGAGCTGAGTTCTGAAGGATGGCAGACATTACACCAGCTAGAAGAGGTGACAGAAGTATTGGAGGTAGCCAGGCAATAGCTTGACGAGGGAGTGTATATTAAGGGCAGCTTGAATCTGTGCTCCCAGGTTGCAGTCCTCAAGCTTGTCCCAAATAAACTACTTACATTAAAGGCCAGGCAGTAGCTCATGCTTGTAATCCCAGCACTTTGGGAGGCTGAGACAGGAAGCGCTTAAGGCCAGGAGTTTGAGGTTGCAGTGAGTTATGATGATGCCACTGTGCACTAGCACAGAGTGAGACCCTGTGTTTAAAAAAAAAAAAAATGCTTGGCAAGTTTGAGAAACTAAGGAGCTAAGTATGACTGGAACATAGAATGGAGGGGAGGGGGGGCTACAGCAGTGAGATGAGTCTGAAAGGGTCAGCAGAGACCAGGGTAAGTGTCAAAAGCAGTGTTGGACTGACCTTTCTAGCCATGTTAAAACATTTGGAGTCTTAGACCCTTCCTAAGGGTGAACAGGAGGAAGCCATAGAGGGGTTGGGACCTTGATAGAATGGGCACTTGAGAAAATTCATTCTGGTTGACTGGAGAGAACAAGACTGGAAGCAGAAACTTGTTCCCTCTAATGACATGATAGAGTAACCTAGTAGGGAGATTAAGAGTAGCCTAGTGGATATAGAGATATTTCGGAGCTAAGAAAAAAGTATAGGAGGCATATTGACAATTTTTCCAGTTTCTCTTACCTGTCAGGATAGGCTGGTTGTGTTGCCTTAGAACATACTGGCCTAAAGATTTCTCTCTTATGTGCTAAATACACATCAGTGGTTGACCTAGGCTGACAGAGCAGAAATGGAACACTGCCAGCTATTGTGACAGAGCCAAGAAAGAAGATAGTGTAATGAAAGGGGCACTGGCTTTGAAAACTTCCACCTGAATTGATAACATGTGACTTCTGTTTTCACTGGACCAAGCAAGTCACAGCCATACCCAACTCAGCTGGGCAGAAACTGCAATCCTACTTTTTTTCGCAGGGGAAAGTCTAAATATTTATCAGTAGTTCCAATGACTACCACACAGGTCACTCTTTCAGTTATTTTTTAGATACAGAGTCTTGCTCTGTTGCCCAGTCTTGGAGTACAGTGGCATGATCAGAGCTCACTGTAACCTCAAATTCCTGGGCTCAAACGATCCTTCTGCCTCTGCCTCCAATTAAGAGGGGTTCCCCACTCCACTGTTTTCTGTGACCGTGGGCCCTATCCCTGATTTGCTGGACAACTTTACCTTTTATTCCTGCTTTCAAACGGGTTTTTCTTTTTTTTTTTTGCTTTTGTTTTTTTTAAATCCTGACAAATAACAACCAATAGTAACTAAGATTGTTTTCCCAGTTCTTCACCCAGGGCGTCATGCTTGTTATATTTCCTCCCTTCCAAGTTATTGCATGTGACAGCTTTACCGGGATTGGCATCCTTCCAGCCTCCAATGTCAGTTCCCCCAGCCACTTCCTGTATACCACCACCATCCTTCCAGCTACCCAGGCTGGAAAACTATGTCTTTATTCTTGACTCCCAATCTCCCTCATCTCCCACATCCAGTCTGTAAATCCTGACAACAGATTCCATCAATTCTCTGCCCCTATTAGATTTTTTTTTAATTTAATTACAAAGAATTTACCTGTAAGTCAGAAGTGCAGATCTGTGAGGTAGGTGTGATCATTTTACAGATGAGGAAACTAAGACATGGAGAGGATAGGTAACTTGTAAAAGGCACAAACCTATTAAGAGACAGAACTGGGATTCAAATTCTCAGTCCCTCAGTTTAACTACTGTGCTCTGACTAGAGGCTGTCCCTGCACGTCTGGCTTTGACCGCTACCACGACTACTTGTCCTCCCTGAATACATTCTTCATTAGCCACTTTAATATTTCTCTACATCTCACCCTGGGTTTGGGGGAATAAGTTGGCCTACTTCCCTGAGGCACTTCCTGCTTGTATTCCACATATTGGGCTCTGGGCTACGGCCTCCTACATTCTAGTACCACTATCCCAAGGCTATTGCTCTCCTGACAAAAACCTGGGTGGATCATACTTAAATGAGCAAAGATAAACTTTTGTTGACAAACAGTGTTCACAAAAATATATCTGCTTATTATTCCAACAAGGAATTTCTTAGGGCCCTCCCCTACAACCTTGTTCTTCCTGTTTTTTTGAGTTATCCAAACTAAAAATTCTTTGCTCTTCATTATCCAGAAGAACGTGGCTTCCTCTTTGTCTTGCCTCTCCCACAACCTCACCCAGCTTACCCCACCCCAGTTAAGGCCCCACCCCTCTTTTCCCACCAGAAACAAGTCCCTCCAAGTGTTTTTTAAACAGAACCATTCCAACCAATCTGATTGGATTTGAATTCAATTCAGACACTTTCAGCTAATTTAAGATTACTCCTCACCAACCTTAGGACTTTTCCTCCAGGTCCTCTTTCCAGGCTGTCTAGCTCAGCTGCCCAACTAGCCTTTCCTAGACACATCTTTAATGCTTGACCTGGTAAAGGTAAATGTCCCCCTAATCCCTGCTCCTTACCCCCCCCATATTAGGTATTATTGACAATTGTTTTATCTTTCCAGAAATGTTCTCCCTTTTCAGTATAGCCAATGTTTCTGTTTTTACAGGAAAAAAGGGTCATACTGTGCACACTTCTGCATCTTGCCTTTTTCTTTTGCTGTTCCTTCTACATCAGCATATAGGGACAAATTCCTTTTTAAAAAACGTATCTAATTATAAGTATCAGGGTTTATTTAGCCACTTCCCTACTGGACCATCTCAATGATCCAGTTCTGTTGTTTTGGTATAAGATGCTGCAATTGACATCCTTCTCCATGTCATTTGTTTCAATGAAAATAAAAGTAACTTCAGATTTTGCTAGAGCCTACCAAATTACAGTCATATCAAGCCAGTTTGAGAATTTAGCATGCCACTCTCTTCCCTGCTAAAAACCTTCCTGGAGCAGTGATGTACTTGGGTTCTGCCGCCTAGAACCGAAGAACCTTGGGTCTCTAATCTCTGTGGACTTCATTTATTCGCCTGTAAAGTGGGGTATAATCTCAGGTTGGTTGTGAGAATCGAGACTGCTTCCATAAAGTCTTGGCATTAGAAGAGAAGAGGCCTTGGCTGCCTTTTAGTTTCAGGGTGCCCCAGGGCACGGGCCAAAGGCTGAGGCTGAACATACTAGAGGAGCCTCTCCCCAACCTGTAGATGAGAAAACTGAGCCACAGAAAGTGCCATAGGGCTGGTGAATACCACATAGCATTGGTCCGAGCTGCTGCGGGCGACTTCCGATCCAGGGCCCAGGTGGGCTGCGCACATCTGAGTGTGGTCAAAAAGGTGTCATGGCCCGGGCTCCTCCCCCTTCCACCCAGTCCTCTCCCCTAACCAACCCTCCCTCCCTCCTCCCCCCACTCTTTTTGGTTCGACTCCTGCTCTACGGGCGACTGGGTGAGGACCGGGTCATTCCTGAACAACCAAAAGCAGCTGCAGCCGGCGTCAATCTCGGCCCCAACGGGGATGGTGGGGGGCGCCCGCGGACTCGCTACCCCCTGGGCTTCAGAGGGTGTACCCTCAGTACTCGCCTTTCGCGCCCAGGGAATGCGAGTGGGACGTATGCGTAGATGGCAAATGGGTGGGTGTTGTGTAGCTGTGTAATACGTGTGTGTTGCGTGGCGTACCGTCCCTTGTGTAGACATGTTAAACGTGTGTGTTGTGGCGTGCACATGTGGGAGCTCACGAGGTATGGGGCTCTTCGCTCCAGAGGGCTTACCCTCCCATATCTTACCTCCCGGCCTCAGCCTTCGCCTTTACCGTCTCAGACGCCCGATCTGGACTTTGCGCGTGCGCGACCCCGCCCTAGGCTCCTCCCCCGCGATTGAACTCCCGCCTTCGCCCCGCCCTCCTCACGCTTTACGGCCCGGCACGTCACTTTTGCTGCAGTAGCTCCTGTCGCTGCCGCTGCCCGTGCTGCCGCGGTTGCTGCAGGTGAGGCGAAGTGAGGTGAGATGGGGTGTTAGGCCGGTGCCGCCACCGCCGCGCAGTTTGGAGGTGGAGAGTAGGGCCGCCGTGGACCGCCGGGGGCGGCTTGTCAGCCGCTGCTTTGTCTCCTCAGCTCCGGTCGCGTCTGCGCTGCCGCAGGGAGTCCGCCCGGGCCCGGCGAGCCGAACCAATGCTGGACCTGGAGGTGGTGCCCGAACGCTCTCTGGGAAACGAGCAATGGGAATTCACGTTGGGTGAGTTTGGGGTCCCCCGTCAGGACCCCGTTCGCTGGTCCGTCCTTCTCTCTGGGCCTCCTCGCCTCTATTCTCTGCTCCTGCGCCCGCGGCTCCTCGCCTCTTTCATCCCCTTGGCTCTTTGGGCTCCAAGCATTAGATATCCGCTCCGACCGGCCGGATCCGCCTGTCATTTGCTGTGCTGGGCACTGACGCCCTCGCCACGGGCCGCAGCAGGGTCCTTTCTGGGGTAATGGGACAGTAGTAGTAATAATAATAATAGCTGGCTCGCTCAAAACACTTAATGCCCGCCCCTGCTCTGTTTAAACGTAATTGTCTCTAGTAATCCTCACTGAGTTAATGCTAATAGTACTGAGGATCGGTACTATTGTTCCTATTCCCATTTTACAGACTAAATAATGGCTAAGAAGTGGCTGACACCTCTAATCACCACTGTGGCCTCTGGTCTGTCTCCCTCTGCTTTTCTGGGCTGTGGGTTGCCTCTTTTGGGAGGAGAAACCTAGGCTTGGATCCCATAATCAGATGATGGGGATCTGGTCAAGGAAGTTGAGAAGTTTGTGTGCATTAAAGAAACATCTGACTTGTTTCCTTCTCTTTTGAAATGTAGTCTGTGTGTGACGATGTAATCTTAAACCCAGACCTAATCCACGAGAGTTAAAGGTTGAGATGAAGTAGGAGTTAGGGGAAAGTAACATTTAGTTGGTTAAAAAAAAAAAATGCAGTTTGGTCATTTTTTGGCTTGTTGGCTCAACTTTATGCCTTCACCCTCTCCATCCCCAATGTCACTACCTTTAAGTATAGGAAGATGTTTGCATTCAGTAACCCCAGTGTGTTTACTTTGATGTTCCAACAGTAAGAAAAGGAAGGGGGTGGAGCAAATATTGGTGCTGTTTATGCAGGCCTGAACTTCTGTCGTTCTAGTGTGAGCTACTGGACTGAGTCAGCTGCTCCATTGGATTATTGGTTATCCTTGAATCTGGAAGACTCAAGTCTATAGAGATAGCATATTGGAGAAACCAGGCAGATACAGATTACTGGTAGGGCCCTCCTGGTGCTTAGTGGCTACATACCTCCGGTATTGTAGGAGCCAGTTTTATTCAGGGGTCTTGGCCAAATCTTCTCCTAACTTACCATTCCTGCGGAGTTCTTCCCAAAATGTGAGCTAGTACGGAACGCTCCAGTGTCTTGTGAAGCACCAAGAGCTTGGTTGAGAGGCTTGTAACATCATGCTAATGCTGTTTGGCCTCCAGTTAACTTCTTTTGTCCCCTCCCCTTAACAGCTTCTGCGCACACCAAGACCTCTCAGGGCTGGGTAAGAACCACAGCTTCAAACTGTGTTTGATGGTGTGACTAGATTGTAAATCTTTTTGTGGCACAAACCTTTAGAGTCCTTTGGTCAAAAGTAGTGACTGAGACATCAATTGAGATCAGGATGTCCAGAAAACTGAGTCAATGAGCAAGGCTGCTTCTGTTAACTGTTGTTTTGACACCCTATCCCTGACTCCTAGGTCTGCCAGTTTCCAGAGATCAAGGGTTTAGGTAGTTCTTTCAACTAACTGTTAAATAGCAACCAAAAACTGTGAGAAGGGCATTTCTGTATTTTAGGTCCAGAATTGAACTTTGAGGGAAAAGCTCATAGAGGGAGCCTGAGCCTTAATGATTCTGTGTGGGTCTTAAAATCTGCATTTTTAAATGATGTCAGCCTGAGATAGGGTGGTCATTTAACTTCCCCAGGCTTTTTTTAAAAAAGTCATTTTTCCCCTCTCTCAATTTCCTCCCCAATCCCCAAACATCCCATTTACATTTGGGACTGTTAGGTAGGGATAGGTCTGGGAAGGGAATCTGTGCTTTAGAATTACGTTCCTAGGCTAGTGAACCAGGCTATACTTGCCTCTTGTCACCGCAAGCCTGTAAGGTAGGTGTTATTATCTCTATTTGCCAGGTGAGGAACAGGCTCAGAGAAATAGAGAGGATAAACAAGCACCTGAACAGGGATTTCCTGCTTCCCACTGCTCTGCCCTTCTGAGAGTGGGCTCAGCTTTATCACCAGGTTTCTTATTGCAATCTGTGCAAATGCAGATGTATCTGGCCCTTGAAATTGTCTTCCTGGCATCACAATGGGGAGCTGCATCCAGCTTGTTGGCTGCTTTCCTGGCCTTTGTATAATGTTGGATGATTAGGGAAATGCCAACAACACAGGGACAGGAAAACCTAGGCCAGGCACAACCTCTGTGAATGCCACTAATGGTTTGACCAGCACTGGAGTAAAGACAGTGCAAATTTGAAATATTGTTTTCAGTGAGAGTTGCACAATGTATTGATGTGGAGGCTTGTCTCTGAATCTGTTTTTGAAAATAGTTTTGAAAATTCCAAAAAAAGGTAGATTTAATGGTCACTGGAGAAAATACTTTCTTCTCTGAGATTACGTTGTTCCAGAGACTGAAGGTTCACTTTGTCAAAGGCAGCATGCACCTCTGTGGACTCTGCTCACAAACATTGAAAATTAAATAAGAAATGATCTTATGCCCTGAAGAGCTTACTCTAGTGATAAGGACAGATTACATAAATAGTTCCTTTTATTATAAAGAAGTAGAGGATGGGCCGGGCGTGGTGGCTCACACCTGTAATCCTAGCACTCTGGGAGGCTAAGGTGGGTGGATCGTTCGAGCTCAGGAGTTCGAGACCAGCCTGAGCACGAGCAAGACCCCATCTCTACTAAAAATGGAAAGAAATTACATGGACAACTAAAAATGTATACAGAAAAAATTAGCCGGGCATGTAGTCCCAGCTACTCGGGAGGCTGACGCAGGAGGATTGCTTGAGCCCAAGGGTTTGAGGTTGCTGTGAGCTAGGCTGACGCCACGGCACTCTAGCCTGGGCAACAGAGTGAGACTCTGTCTCAAAAAAAAAAAAAAAAAAATAGAGGATGTACAGAGAGCTGTGGAGTGAGAGAAGGGACTTGACCTGACCTGGGGGTTCAGAGAAGGCTTCCTATCTACCCATGGGAGCTGTAAACCTTTCAGTCAAGTGAAAGAAGAAAAAAAAAGAGACAGTAGGAAAGATAGTTGCCGTGTGTGCAGGGAACAATAAACAATCTGTCATTATAATTAGATCATGATGTACTGGTGGAAGAAGAAAATGGGTTTCCCAGAGTCCTGGTTCCGGTTGGTTATAGCTGGCTGGTACACTATCAAGGAATCTCTGCATTCAGTGGAAAAGAGGATACTATTAGCAAAGTCTGTTGTGGAAATTGGTTTAAGAAGAACAGTTTGGAGACTGGTCTTGGAGAGGTAGGGAAGAAGGAGGAATCTAAAGGTTTCTGATTTGAGAGACTGGGTAGATGTTGGAAATATTGAGACCTAGAATACAGAGAAGATGAAAAGGTCACTTTTAATCTGTTCATTTTTATTTGCCTTTAGATGTATACAGAGAACAGATTGAGATGTGAGTCAAAAACTAGGTGATTGGTTGAATGAGGGATGAGCAGAAGAAATATAGCCTATCATAGAGACCTGGGAAAGTCAGAGGAACAGCAGGAGAGAGTAGCATTGGTGGTGAAATGATGGGAGTTGTAGGAGAGGGAGAGTGGTCACCATGTCCATGGTATAGGACCTATGTGCTCTACCTGATTGCTTTGTTTCACAGATATGTATGACCACCTACAATTATGCCAGGTACAGTGACTGGGTGCTGGGAGTACAGTGGTGAACAAAATAGACAAGGTCCCTACTCTCTAAGAGGACATAAGGGAGACTAACATAAATAAGTGGGATGGGAGGCTTCATTAAATAAGGCAGTCAGGGAGCTGAGGACTTTTCACAAGACCTGAAGTGTGAGAAGGAGCCGGCTATGGGAAGAACATTCTGTCTAGCAGCAGCAAGACCTAGTGCAAAGGCCTGAGGTGGGAAAGAGCTTGACGTCTACTAGTAACAAAGGGGAGGCATGGTGGGCAGTGGAAAGAAAGATAGAGATGGACAAGGCCCAGAATACTCAGAGCCTTTAGGTGATGACATGGTGTTTAGGTTTTATCCTCCTGTAATGGGAAGCTATTGGGAAGTTATAACCAGGCAAGCGATAAGATATGTAAGACATAAATTTGTATAGTTTAGAAGGCTGACGATTCTGTTAAAGCTGGGATAGTGCTCCTATTTCTTAGCCATTCATATAGTTGGCTCACTTTAAAGGCCTTTTGTAGCACTGCTTTACCACTAGCTGTGTGACAACCAGTCACCATGGCTGCCTTGTCTCTACTGGGTGGGTTTCTCCCTGGGTGACTCAGGATCCAAAGATGCTAAGACCAGCACTTTGATGTGGTTAAATGGAAAAGAACCCTCCCTCAAGAAACTTGTATGTGCCACGTGGATCAGAGAAGCCACGTGGCCTTCTCTTTCTTGGCACCTAACCGATCTTATCTGTTTTCCCCACATGATGTTTATCCATTCCCTGTGGGAGAAACAGCATAGATGCTCCTCCATGTCAGGAATGGCAGGGCTGAGTGAGGCATCCAGCTTGTTTATATTCTCAACAAACATTTACTGAGCCTCTACTGTGTGTGCCAGGCCCCATGCTATAGAGGCTGCAAAGTACTTTAAGATCGTTAAGTTAGCCTTCTGATTTCTCTCAACTTTCTTCAAATTGAAGAATAGCCCCTCAAATGGGAGGGGGATCAGATTATTTGTTTAAATGTAGATGAGCCACGAGCTTTTAATCTTCTAATTCTTCATTATTTGTACGCTATTTTCTGCACATCTCATCTCCTTAATCTGGAGGTCAACTGATCTTGAATGTGAGCCACCATGCTGCCCTGGGGTGATAAGATGGTCCCTCTTCCTGTTCTCTTGTCACCCACCCCACAGTGCCACAGTTCCATTGAATGAATATTCAACCGCTACTAGGTGATCAGCTCTGAGCAGGGTGCAAGGGATCCAGAGAGTGGTGAATAATAGACACATTGTCTTTGTATTCATGAAACTATGAGTCTTTGTTTTTGAATTGTCCAAGACCTGTCTTTGTGTATGTTTCTTCTAGTTTAAAATAAAATGGGCTCTGAAAACAAACTTTTTGGTGATCTCTGTGAGCCCTTGGAATGTTTGAGATATCACTGGGATTTACTTAAACTGGAGGCATATGTAAATCTGCTTATAATGGGCCATGAATTCAAAAACCAAGTGTTAGTTAGATTTTTGAGTAAAAAAATCCAGTGAAATCCTTGGTAAAATAAGTTGATTCTGCTGTATGTGTGATTTTAAACTTTTTAAGTGGGCCCTTACAAGTAATGTGCCTGAACATATACTCATTTAAGAGATGTGGAGAAAGGTGCCAGAGACGAAGAGAAGGGACCTGCTGCAGGCCATACCTAAGCCATGGCAGAGTGAGAACTAAAACCTTGGTCTCCAGAATCATGCAGTCAGTGCTTATCTCACTCTATTCTTTGGTTCTTGCTGCCTTTGCCTTCTCCAAGCCCTTATCTGCTTGAGATCAGTGTCGAAGTTCCTATTTCCAGGAAGACTTTTTGTATATTCACTGCCTCCCCTTAGATAGTCCAAGTATTCCCTTAGTGCTTGCTGCTTAACTTTATTCTAGCTCTTACTCTTTACTGAACTTTCATTTATTCATATATCGGTAGACCTTAGTAGCCCCAACCTGTCCCCAGGCTTTACTGCAGATAGATGTCAGTAAATGGATAGCTCAAATAACCACACAGGTGTCCTTGCTTTTTATTTCAGGAATGCCTCTGGCTCAGGCAGTAGCCATTCTGCAGAAGCACTGTCGCATCATCAAAAATGTCCAGGTTCTCTACAGTGAACAGGTGAGTGGTGGCTGATTTGTTTGCTGGAATAGTATCCCTATGCAGTGAATCTCCTCCAGAGGTGACGCTCTGGGGGAGACTGACTGTCAGGGATTGCTGTGTTTGAATGGGAAAATCTCTAGCTCCACTCAGTTATCAGGTACATTTTCTTTGATTCTGAAACTTTTGCTCTTGGTTATCTAGTGCTGACCGTTTTTGAAAGAGCAATAATAGCTGTGAACCTTTCTTTTTGCCTGTGCTTGACTCACCTGTAGGCCCTTAGACAAGGACTTTTTAGTGGGAGGTCACCTCAGGGACTATCTCCAGTCTTCCATGGTGCTTGCCTTCCACTTTCCTGTTTCAAATAGTCTTTTCTGCTTTGTTGTTGGTTTGTGTTCAGGATTATTGCAGTACAGATCTCTAGCTAGCACAGCATACCAGACTTGAAAGGAAACAGATATTAGCTTATTCCTTTATCTCTCTCAAAGAGCAGTTTCCCCTCCACTGGACTCTCTGAAACCTGCAGTTCTTCTGTGACACAGACCATGTGCTGTCATGTGGAACAGGCTTTGTGGTGCCCTATGTGTCATAAGCCTCAGGGAATAGTTTTGAACCTATAGAGGCTAAAGGATGTACCTGGTAGCTTTTCTGAGACCCTTTGAGTTCTGGGTCAATGATTTCAGTTGTTGGTTTTAATTAATTTCAAATCCTAAAGCAAACAACAGCTAATTTTTGACATGAATAATATAGATTACAGTTTGGTAAGATTTCTGTGAGGCTTCCCAGTTTAGCTTAGGGCATAGTGAGAATTGGGCTGTTACCTATACCCAGAGATTACATTCTGCTGCACTGTACCCCTCTGTCAGCATAGTGAGGCCCTGTGTGAGGGATCTCCTTTTTGTGTGTGTGTGGCAGGGTCTTACTGTCTGTCACCTGGGCTAGAGTGCAGTGGCACCATCATAGCTTACTGCAACTACAGGCACGTGCCACCATGCCTGGCCAATTTTTTGTTTTGTTTTGTTTTTTGTAGTGATGGGATCTCACTCTTGCTCAGGCTAGTCTTGAACTCCTGGCCTCAAGCAATCCTCCCGCCTCAGCCTCCCAAAGTGCTAGGATTACAGGTGTGAACCACTGCGCCTGGCCTCTGTGGGATCTTTTTGAGAGAGGAAATGCTTAGACTCTTAGCAAGTGCATGAGTATTCTTATGGTGCCTACCACAGAACAGGGGACTTGTAGGAGTGGGCAGGGTTCCTTGAACCACAGTGCCAAAGTGGTTTCTCATTTATAAATTGAAGCTGGATAGTAACTTTTGTTCTTTGTTCTCGGATCATCCCTAACCTAATCTGACTTTCAGTGTGTAGGCCATGAGGGAATTACCTCATGACAAGTAGAAGCCATTAAAACAGGGAAAATGTGCTCGCTTCTTGAGCTTATATCCATGTACACATTTGATTTAATCAGATTTAGACACTCCAAGATTGGATGAATTTGAAAATAAGCTTTAAACTTAACCATTTATAAAAATGAATGAAATGTATTTCTTATATCACTACCTTCGTTATATCCTTCCAATATTTGGGTACAAACAGTAGTGCTAGCATCAAGCTAATTTTTACCAGCATCTTCCAAGCAACTGTAACAGGTTATAAAACATGGATTTTTGAGTCCAAATCTTGATTTATATCTCTGCTCTTCCCATTTTTTAGTTGTGTGACTTGTGGCAAGTTAATAACCCGGTCTGGTTCTCCTATAAAATACGTATAGTTTCCTGGTAGTAGAATAATCTTAAGATAAGGATCAAAAGGAGATGGGCTTTCTGATGTAGTGCTTTGTAAACATATGGGTCCTGTCCTTTTTCTCCTGCCTGCTTTCTTCCCTTCCTTTCCCATTTGTCTCTTTGTTTCCTACCAAGTGCAGAAAACATTTTGTCCCCATTAAAAATTCCAGAAATGTTTTCTTGTCTTTACACAGATCATACCTTGGAAATTAAACGTGTATGTCAAGTAAATCCCATCTTTTTTAGAGGGGAAAAGATTTTTTTTTTATTTTTCATTTTTTTTTAATTTTTTATTTCAGAATATTATGGGGATACAGATGTTTAGGTTACATATATTTATTGCCTTTGCCCCACCCGAGTCAGAGCTACAAACGTGTCCACCCTCCAGATGGTGCACACTGCACCCATTAGGTGTGAATATACCCATCCGCTTTTCCCCCCTCCCCCCCGCCAGCCACCTAATGAATGTTACTATATGTGCACATAGTGTTGATCAGTTAATACCAATTTGATGGTGAGCACATGTGGTGCTTGTTTTTCCTTTATTTATTTATTTTTATTCTTATTTCAGCATATTGTGGGGGTACAAAAGTTTAGGTTACGTATATTAACCTTGCCTCCCTACCCCCCGGGGCTTGTTTTTCCATTCTTGTGATACTTCACTTAGTAGAATGATCTCCAGCTCTATTCAGGATAATACTAGATCATCTTTGTTTTTTGTGGCTGATTAGTACTCCATGGTATACATATACCACATTTTATTAATCCACTCACGTATTTATGGGCACTTGGGTTGTTTCCACATCTTTGCAATTGTGAATTGTGCTGCTATACACATTCTAGTGCAAATGTCTTTTTTTCCTTTGGGTAGATGCCCAGTAATGGGATTGCTGGATCCAATGGTAGTTTTACTTGTAGCTCTTTGAGGTATCTCCATATTACTTTCCACAGAGATGGTATTAGTTTGCAGTCCCACCAGCAGTGTATGAGTGTTCCTATCTCTCCACATCCACGCCAACATTTGTTATTTTGGGACTTTTTACTAAAAGCCATTTTCACTGGAGTTAAGTGATATCTCATTGTGGTTTTGATTTGCATTTCCGTGATGATTAGAGATGTTGAGCATTTTTTTAATATGTTTATTGACCATTAGTCTGTCTTTTGAAAAGTTTCAGTTCATGTCTTTTGCCCACTTTTTAATGGGGTTGTTTGATTTTTTTCTTGCTGAATTTTCCTGAGTTCTATATAAATTCTAGCTATCAGCCCTTTATCGGATGTGTAGCGTGTGAATATTTTCTCCCATTCTGTAGATTGTCTGTTTGTTCTCATGATAGTTTCCTTGGCTGTGCAGAAGCTTTTTAATTTGATCAGGTCCCATTTTTTATTTTTGTTGTTGCTGTGATTACCTTTGGGGTCTTCTTCATAAATTCTTTCCCTAGGCCGATGTCTATAAGAGTTGAGGGGAAAAGATGTTAACATCAGGTAGCAGACAACTTTACTAAACTGTTTCATATGGAGTAAGACAGCTGGGTTACTGGAAGGGCCTGCTTAAACACCACATAGTACATGTGTATTTTGGTTTTAGAGATATAAAATATTAAACATTGTGAGAGTGATTTGCTTGCTTTTGAAAATTGCTTAGTTGTGTCTTGAATTGTAACAATGCCAGGAAAAAAAATAATCAGATCTTGGGAGAAGATAGGAAAATCCAGATCCTCCCAGCATTCCTCTTCCAAGCAAGATTCCTGAAAGAGACTAAAATGTTGCTTCATCCTGCTTACTTCTATGGAATGGCCCTCTCCAAAATGGAACTTTGTGTCCTGGGTTGAGAATAGGTAACCCAAGGTCAGGGTTCATTGTTCCGTTGTCTTGCTTGAGACATAATGGTTTAGACATAAAGAGCTACTAAAAAATGACAACATTCTTTCCTTTAGCGTTTGCCAAGGATGAGATGGTGCCACCTGGGCCTGCTACCTTGTGAAGATCAATGGGGTGGAGGGAAGCAGTCTGAGCTAATCCCAGAAAGCTCTTTGGAGAGAATTTCCCCAATGAGGCCCATACCAGCAGTGGCACGTGGCCTTCCAGCCCGTGTTTCTCTCTCTGACGGTCATACCTCCATCATTGACTTTGTCTGCCTTGAGAAGCTCTGTAACAAAACTTCTCTAAACCTTTTGAGCAGCTGTGTGCTAGTTTCAAGGAGGGTGAGATTTTGGATGGTGGGATTTTTCCTTCTACTACTAGACAGGCTGGATCAAGGCTTTGGAGAGTCTTCAGACATTGAGTCCTTGATTGCATTGGACCAAACGCAGAGAGATGGGCAGACCCAACTATTTCTGTTCTCAGAACAGCCCTAGAGGGAAGGGATAAAGGTATTCCATAAAGAAACCAGAGCTCAGAGAAGTTTTAAGACACCTGTGCTGCTACTCTCCTCCCCCAGGACTCAGAGGACAAATGTGGATAGGAATGTGACTCTTCAGATCTTAGACTTCGGTTTTTCAGAAAGAAGCACATGTGATATGGGATGGGGAGGGGTGGGGGGAGGGAAGAAAGGAGTAAGGGGCTCATCTCATAAATAATCAGATTATAAGATATTTCTTTGTCTTAGAATTTGGCCTAAAACATTCAAAGAATAAAATGTGTTCACTGTGGATGGTACATAGAGCCTGAGTGTGAATGGATGTGGGTTCAGCTGACATGCATAAGCAACATCTGCTGAGTTTGGATCCTGGGCCAGGCCTTTTCACATGACCTGTATTCCTCACTGACTGCTCTGTAGGTTTGATGGCAGTACTCATACTGCAGATGTGGACCCTGGAACCTCAAACAAAAATGACCTATATACTCACATAATTTTGTCCCTTTCTCCCAGGTATTTTTACCCAAGCCTGGAAGGGAGAGGCTCTTTTCAGCCAATATTATGAAGCAGCAGCTGCAGGCTGGAAGTAGAAGACACTATGCATTCATGCAACAGTTTTTTTCTGGCTTCCAAACCTCATTAGCTGGGGGAGAGAGGGACTGCCTGCATTTAGGTATTCCCTGTGCATTGCATTTATATTGTAAGGTTTTTAGTAGGTGCTGGTGAATAAATAAGTTGTTCAGAGTGTGTTTTATTTTTGTTTTATAGTCTCCTCTAAGCCATGACCTCATCCTTAATCTGACTCAGGACGGGATCAAACTACTGTTTGATGCTTTCAATCAGAGACTTAAGGTAACTATAAATGAAAACTAATGTTTCCTGTCCGGCTCAGCTGGTCTTTCTGGAGCTGATTAATAAGTGGGCATGAACTTCTTTGGTTCAGAGATCACCACAATGTAAGGAACTGAAGCTGTGCCTGTTCCCCTAAAAAGAGGGAAGATGAGAGTGGGTTGGGGTGATTGGAAAGAGGCTGGGAAGGGCTGTTCTCCCAGGTACCTGAGGGTAAGGGGGGAAAGTGTTGAAGCTTTGGGGAACATGCTGTAAGGAAGGGGCTTTTATGTTGAATAGGAAAAAAGGGAGGAGCTAAGTATTTGGCATAGCTTGCCTGGAGTCTATATTTAAGAAGGTACTAAAAATGGGGCCTAACTACAGAATAAGACCAGATGATTTTCATCAGGTTTACATATCTTGTTTTGTTTTATTCCATTCTTTTGTCAAAGAGTGGGACTTGGAAGATAGGAAATAGAAACTGTTCTTCCTAGAATGCTGGGGCTTCAGGTTAATAACACCAGCAATGAGGTGATTCTTTAAGTCTGTTGAGGAAGTGTAAACAAACAACTTGCTGGCATGTAGGGTTGTCTTAATTGGCATTCAAGTGCAATTTGCTAACACCTGTTTTAGTCCAGGGTGTTTTTAATACACTCTGTTTACAAATGTCTGGGCCTCACAGGTCAGTCATGTAACACCAGACTCATGCCTCAAAGTCACGAGGTTGAATGACAGTGGCATGCCAGAGCCATTGTCCTGGTTAGGTTATGGAGTAGCTTTTGCAAAAGACTTGGGTACTTTCCAGTTATCATCCCCATCACAAGTGAACTGCTAAGCAGAGAACACAGAACATGGAAAGAGAATCAGTACATGGCATAAGAATTCCTCATTCCATCCTATCTCCAATGGCCAGAAGTTCCACACTGAGAAAGGGCAGAGGATGATCTTCAATGTGGCATCATCACAAATGGGGGAAAAATTAATCTGGTATTGTGGAAATGCCTTTATAGTTATTTGGCTTTGATGTAGTAAAAGTCCACTTGTTTATAGCAAGGCATTTCGTAGTAATGAGAAGCTGGAAATAACCTAAGTGGGCAAAAAAAAGGGATGGCTAGGCAGCCCATAGAATCACAGCGTGGTGAGGACAATATCTTATGTTTAGTGAGCCCTTAGTATATGCTAGCCACATGACTGTTCACATGCATTTTCTAATTTAATCCTAACAAGCCTATGAGTGGCTACTAGATAGAGAGGATAAGTAGTCTACCTGATATTAGGCTCTTAACCCTATATTACCAGCATGTGGTGACTGGCCCCTGGGAACAGGAGTGGCTTAGGCTATGTTGATGGATCTAGGAAATAAATAAGTGAGAAAAGATGAAGAAAATATTGTGTAGAAATGTGAGGAGCGGGAAGTACCTTTGGGTAGGAGAGGAGGTAAAATAGAACCTGACAGTCCTCTTCTGCCTTCTGTTGGATCCCTATTAAGGAGGGAGCTGGGGCCCTGCCTGAGTCTCTGGAAACTGTGAGGAAGCGAGCACCGAGCTCTGACCTGACCTGTCTGCCTGCCTTTCCATCCAGAGGCTTCAGAACCCACTTCTTTTGATGCAGTCTCCTGCAGTTACTCTCTACCCCTGCTTTAAGCCTGAGAGAAAGAGAGCAAGAGCGCCTTGTGGAATGAGGCTTTATAAGTCATAACCTTTACAGCCACCTGTCTTTTCCATTTTTATCTTGGCTACTGCCACATATCCTCCCCTCTGAAGAAATCAGGGGCTTCTCCAGCCCAGAGACAAAAATTCATGGACTTTAGACTTCCCAGCTGCTTATCCTTGTGGTCAGACAAGCTCTATGGGATGAAATCTGCTTATTGATTTTCACAGTGACATGAAAGACTCCTCGATGGCCAATACTCTGGGTCCCTTGCCACAAGTGCTACCCTGTGCCCTGTGATTAGGCCTGGTCCACTGTTCTCTCATTGGGCAGGCAAAGTTGAAGCACCTGTATGTGTTGGACCTCTATGGCTATTGACAAGTGGGTGACAGTGACACAAGAAGAACTTCCTAGAGGTCTACTCCCACAGGGTGGATGGTAGGAAGCCTTTGGGGGATCATTGGCCAGCTATAGGGGTAGCAGTCAGGGAAGCGAGTACCTGTGCCTACTATAAGCAGAGAGAGCTCTGGCTGAAGGTGGGGCCCTCTGCCAGCACAGGGCTCTGGCCTCAGTGAAATGGCATACCAGTTTGGCATGGTATGCTGCCATGCCCAGGCATTCTGAAGGGGACACTGGCTATCTTCTGAACCACAGCTGTTCTCCTGCCCTTCCTCCCGGCACTTCTTTTCGTGCTTTCAAGCTTCATATTGCGCTTAACTAGTTTCATACCAGACCAACTTGCCTGACATGTATTGAGTACCTTCCCTATGCAAACTGAGTCAGACCTCAAGGGGCTTAACTTGGTGAGACCAGTGAGCAGCATACACCAGTACCGGAGGAAAGGGTTCATTTAAGTACTGACACAGTCCAGCAAAGGGAACAGTTTTTTCCAGCAGATATGATCAAAATAGCTGTATGATAGTCAAGAGGTTTCTGACTATGTTCAGTATTATGATCTCTAAACAAAGTTAAGGACAGGGTCTCTGGCCAAAAGTGAACTACCTATTATGTCTCAATTTCAGTGGCAGTGCCACATGCTTCTGCACACAATGCCCCACAGCCCCATCCACAGTCAGGCCCAGATTGGCAAGACAGACAGACAGTGAGCCAGCTATACAGTGTCTCCACAGGAGGACCAAACCTCCCAGCTGGAGGATGGTAGATGGGGCTCCAGGCCCCAGCCAGCCATGCTGCTGGCTGCCAAGCGCTTGACACCATTGCATGGAGGACTTCAAAGTGCTTATTACTTGACACCACTAATGGCTGAGTGTTTGACAATGCCTTTTCCTTTGTTTTTGCCCTGGGTTCTTGGTATTGCATCTGAGGCATTTCATCTGAGGCCAAACCCATTAAAGAGCAAACTTCACAAGGGTCCTGAGGTTCTCCAGGTTCAACCAGATCCCCTTTGTTAGAGACACAACTGAATACTGTCACACTTGTCCTGAGCTAATGTATTGTGGCTTATTTTCTAGCAGGATAGACCTCCCTTTCCATCTTGTTTTGTAAACAAAGTAAGCTTCAAAATAAGCTATTTTTGAAAGTGATTTGATTTGGTTTTTATAATGCAGCAAAGTATAAAATGGAAGACAGAGTGCTCAGTATCTAAGGCATAGCCTTAACAAGCTGCATGAATTTGATTCTGTGGAAGATATCATTGTCCTATGGGGTGGTATGTGCTCCAGCAGTGGATTAGATGTAAGGACCTTGACCCAGAGCATCCATGTACATCTGATGAATAGTCCACTAGAAAAGGGAAGAAGGGAGGTTATGGTGTGTGTTTTTGCCCCTATTTTTAAAATGAGAACAAAAGATAATATGCAGTGCTTCAGGAGAATTTCAGCTAGTAATGGAGTTTTTTCTTTACTATATATTCTATAATGTCTTTTTAGTCTTTTTTAGTCTGTCATAAACTTCAGAGCAGTGACAACTCTTAAACATTTGATTTTCTTTTTAGGTGATTGAAGTATATGATTTGACTAAAGTAAAGTTAAAATATTGGTAAGTTTTCTCCCCTACTACCTTCATTGAGTTAGTAAAAATTCCCATCTGTAGCAGTCCAGAGATTACAGCCTTCTGCCATGGTTTCCTGAGGCAACCTCCAAGCCTGCTCAGTTTCCTGGGAAAGAGAAGTAAAGCTCATTAAGAACAGGCTGTGT
The DNA here is from genome assembly GCF_041146395.1 of Eulemur rufifrons. Classification (NCBI taxonomy): domain Eukaryota; kingdom Metazoa; phylum Chordata; class Mammalia; order Primates; family Lemuridae; genus Eulemur; species Eulemur rufifrons. The sequence goes on along the minus strand of NC_091005.1, from coordinate 11,516,981 downwards.
ATTAAACACTTCACATATATGTCATCTAATTTAATCCTCTCAATAAAGCAGAACCTCAGCTGAGAGGTAATGTGACAGTTTCCGGGGTCATAGCTGGCCTCCCCCACATGGCTTCTCTTGGCACTTGTTCTCATATTTTCATGAGCAACAGAGGTAAGACAAACCAGATGGGTCTGACTCCAAAGTCTATGCTAAAGAGAATGCCAAAGAGACTACCATTTTAGAGCCAAAATATACTTTTCAGAATGACAGTGGGGATGACCTGTGAAATCCATAGACACTTGAGCCCCCATTATGACAAGACACTATGCCAGCATCTGGAGTACTCCTTTCAGTAAGCCTCCTTAACAGGCTTCCCTTTCCCTTTGTGAAGGTGTGAAGAGGACCTGATTCCTGGGGCAGGCTCAGGTAGCTTTTGCTGATAGAGGAGTGGACAAGTAATGTGTGATAGCACTGGCCCCTGCAGGTTCTAGCTGTCTCTTAGTCTTGGTAGTGCCCTCATACCTCAGGGCCTGGTGGCTTCTCTTCTATACCCTCTTGTTAAGAGTCAGTGGTGTCTCGGGAAGCCCCAGAGGATCAACTCTGTACTATATATCAGCCTCACAAGGGTTGACCTTCTTCTGACCTCATTAATTCTCTTATTTAAAAGTTCTTTAATTAAACCTTTTATTTTGATATAATTATAGACTCACCTGCCTGCATCTTAAGAATAACTCTTCCAGCCACCATATCCCATGATCTGTGAAGCCTAGTGTTAAAAAATATTTTTGAAAAAAAAATATATATATATATTAATATACATATTTTTGTTTTTCAGTGGCGTGCATTTTAATTCTCAGGCCATAGCTCCTACCATTGAGCAGATTGACCAGTCTTTTGGCGCAACACATCCTGGAGGTAAGCCAAGTCTTTCTTAGTCCCCTGGTCATCGATGGCAGCCCATAGCAATAAACCTGGCTAGTGGCACCATCCCACCCTACTCCCTGAAGTCAGGACCCCATAGGATTGTGGGGTTGGTACTTAGGTGTGAAGGAAAGCTTCTCCCCCTTGTTTTCAACCATTAGGTCAGTTCAGAAACACAACACAGGAAGGTGTTGGCAGTCATTACTCCATGCCAGACTGGTTTATGTTAGTGACTTCAGATGCCAGTCAACCATGTCATTTTCTTCTCCCCCACCCCCACAGTGTACAACTCTGCTGAGCAGCTCTTCCACCTCAACTTCAGAGGACTGTCTTTCTCTTTTCAGTTAGACTCATGGACCGAGGCTCCGAAGTACGAGGTTAGCTCTTCTTGTTCCCTGGTGTTTGTTGCCAAGTGCCCATGTGGTGTGGGTCAGCAGATAGTGCTGTGGGGGTGGGGGTGGGGCCTCTTTAGGGGCCAAGAAGGGGTAGAGTAGGTGGGGTTGACAGAGGAAGAACATGGCCCAGGCTGACATTCCTAGGAAGAAGAGTGAGGTTGGGCTCACTTTTCAGAGATAAGTCCAGTCATGCCTGACTCAAGCTCCTAAAATCACTGCAGTTTTCTCAGTGGCCTAGAATTTGGGGATTTCATCCTCTCGATTTTCAGTTGTTGCTTTTGGGAAACGTTTCACTCATCCTTAGGCAACACCATCCTTAGGGTTGTGAAAACATAGCTTTTATAAGGTTTATATCTTATTAAGGAAGCATTCCTGCATTTTCCCCTTATGAAGAAAAGAAAAACCAGTAGAATTAAAGGTGAACTTGCATGCATGGTTGTGGGGAGTTTATTGACCCAGAGCCAGGTTTCACTGTGTGCTTTGACCAGACCAGTTCTTGAAGACCGTAAGTGCCAGGGAGGACGAGAGCCTGAGTCCCACGACCTGTTGTGTGCCCTTAGTACAACACTCATCCTGTATTTGCAGCCCAATTTTGCCCATGGCCTGGCTTCTCTCCAGATACCCCACGGAGCAACTGTAAAACGAATGTACATCTACAGCGGAAATAGCCTACAGGATACCAAGTAAGTGTAAGGAGCATGAGTTTTATACGAAGGCCATGGCTCCCTGGGAGAGAGGACTAAGCCTCTGCTCATTCTGTACCTGCCTCCAGGGCTCCCCTGATGCCCCTGAGCTGTTTCCTGGGCAATGTGTATGCTGAGAGTGTAGATGTTCTTCGAGATGGAACTGGACCTGCAGGTTTACGACTGCGCCTGCTTGCTGCAGGTCAGTGACTGGCTTTGAGGTGGGTGGATTCCCCATTACACCCATGTTGAGACAGTGTAAAATCCCATGTGCTTAGAGCTATGTCTTAGTCCATTCAGGCTTCTGTAACAAAACACCATAAACTGAGTGGCTTCTAAACAACAGAAATTTATTTCTCATAGTTCTGGAGATTGGGAAATCCAAGATCAAGGCACTGGCAGATTCAGTATCTTGTGAGGGCCTGCTGTCTGGTTCACAGACTTCTCCTTGTGTCCTTATATGGTAGAAGGGGCTAGCTAGCTCTCTGGAGTCTGTTTTATAAGGGCACTAATCCCATTCCTGAGGTCTCTGCCCTCATAACCTGATTGCCTCCCAAAGGTCCCACGTCCTAACACCATCACCTTGAGGATCAGGATTCCAACATGAATTTTAGGGGGACATAAGCATTCAGTCCATTGCCAGATAGTTGGTAAAAGACAAATGATGCAGATATTTATGATTAAAGCTTTTGTTTAATTTTGTCAAGGGACAGGACATAGTCTTATCATTAGTAAATCTTAATAAGCAACAGTAACACTGCTTGCCTCAGTATGCACATAAGCCACCTATGTGCTTATGTAGCTTTGCAGCAGTTCCAAGTTGTTTCCTGGAGATGTATCCTGTGTGCTGCAATGTTATTTGCTATCCCCTTTTCTACTCTTAATGCCAAGTTCTCAGAGTGGGCTGTTGAATTGTGGTTTAGCCACACTTTGCCAAGAGATCTGCTGACCATGAACAACAATAACAAAAAAGAGTTACCACCTTCAATGGCTGATCTCTTCAGGATCCATGCCTCATTTTTTGACCTTCTCATGCCTGGCCAGTGTCAGCTGCTTCATAGAATTGGAGTCTTCAATGTGAAGTTTGATGCAACAGAAGAGTCACGCCTTCTTGGAGCTTATAGTCTAACCAGCACTTGTTCATAAATTAGGGTCTCGCATCAGTCTCTGAGGAATTGGTTCTTAACTGTTGAGAATCTGGTATATAAACTCTGAGCTCACTCCCCTGAACAATTAGTTTACAACCTCCAGGTTAGAAATTTCTTAAAATGTGGTTTTCAAGCCAAGGCAGAACAACAACTACTTAAAGAATTGTTGCACTTGAGCTATGGTTTTTGAGAGAATTGAGATATGGCAGCAAGGCCAAGTGATTTAATGTCTGTCTTCTTGGGTTGATCGCTGCTTGAAACAGCAGGGTAATCAAAGATCAGGGTCATTAGCTAGGCATGGTGACACATACCTGTGGTCCCATCTACTTGGGAGGCTGAGGCAGGCGAATTGCTTGAGCCCAGGAGTTTGAGGTTGCAGTGAGCTATGATCACTCCACTGTACTCTAGCCTGAGCAACAGAGCAAGACCCTGTCTCAAATTAAAAAAAGAGGGGGCCAGGCACGGTGGCTCACGCCTGTAACCCGAGCACTCTGGGAGACCAAGGCGGGTGAATCGTTTGAACTCAGGGGTTCGAGACCAGCCTGAGCAAGAGTGAGACCCCATCTCTACTAAAAAAATACAAAGAAATTGGCTGGACAACTAAAAATATATATAGAAAAAATTAGCCGGGCATGGTGGCACATGCCTGTAGTACCAGCTACTCGGGAGGCTGAGGCAGTAGGATCCCTTGACCTGAGGAGATTGAGGTTGCTGTGAGCTAGGCTGACGCCACAGCACTTTAGCCCGGGCAACAGAGTGGGACTCTGTCTCAAAAAAAAAAAAAAAAAAAAGAGGATCAGGGCTATTAGTCATTACAGGTGATAGCAGGAGCCTATTGATGGTGGGGCTCTCAGCCAATTCTGGCTACCACCCTGGACAGCACACTCCCAGCGCTGACACCTCTCACTGCTTACACTGTCAGCAGGGAAGACACTTTCTGTTAAGTCAGGGCTTCACAGAATTATCGTCTAATCCAGTCCTTATTGAGAGTTTCCCTTGACAAACACAAGAGTCTCAACTGACCTGTTTCTCACATCTGTTTCCTTGTGGAGTGTGTCTACAATGATTCTTCTAACACATTCCTGTCAGGTCAACTGTCTTGGTCCTCACAGTAATTTATAGGAAGACACTCCAGGGAATCACAAACTAGTCTCCTAAAACTGTGGGTAATTCTACCTGGGTAGGCTTTAAGCAGAGTGAGACAAATGAGAAGACTCACCTGTAAAGGGTACCTTCCCTGCAGCCCCATCTGAACATTTACAGGTATGTGGTACCTAGGGAAATATATTAGGCCACTGGATACTTTGGGTCCTCAGTCCAGCTTGACAAGACTTTTGGTGGGTTCAGTAGGTCACCCAGGCTTGCCTAGGCCGGAAGATTTATGCACAGAGAAGTTAATGAGGACCATGCTTCCCAGGACCTGCGTAATTTAAATACAACCTTTATTTGCCACTCAGTGTATATATGCTGAGAATAGAGATTCTTGGGTTAGTTAAAGAACTCAGTACCTAGTTACTTCAGATTTTGGTTCTCTGACCCTTCAGCATATAGCAGATAGATTGTTCTGCATGACAGACTTTTGACAAGTATAGAGCGTGGTGCCTAGTAAGGTGATGTCAATGGTTATCACGGCACCAGGAATTGCAATCCTCTTCTGATTCTTGGCTTCCTCTTTTATTTTGGGTATAGTACCTTGTCTCCCAATCCACAGAATAAGAAAATTTTACTGTTGGTGTGTCTCACTGTTCCACAGCCACTTCTACATTTGTGTGTGTATGTCATTAACTAGAACCATTTCTGAAATGTATTAGAGAAAGTCAGGGTTTAAAGATTCTTCCCAACTGGCCGGGCATGGTGGCTTACGCCTGTAACCCTAGCACTCTGGGAGGCCAAGGCAGGTGTATTGCTCAAGGTCAGGAGTTCGAGACCAGCCTGAGCAAGAGCTAGACCCTGTCTCTACTAAAAATAGAAAGAAATTATCTGGCCAACTAAAATATATATAGAAAAAATTAGCTGGGCATGGTGGCACATGCCTGTAGTCCCAGCTACTCGGGAGGCTGAGGCAGGAGGATTACTTGAGCCCAGGAGTCTGAGGTTGCTGTGAGCTAGGCTGACGCTACAGCAGTCTAGCCCGGGCAACAGAGTAAGACTCTGTCTCAAAAAAATTCTTCCCAAGAATGAACTTTTGGCAAACCAGAAGGTATTTTTATTACTGCATTTACCTGGTTTGTCTCTTGAGTGATAGTGGCTCTTACCTGGGTTTGAAGGCTCTGTAAGGTATTTGTGTAGAATTAGGGAGTGAGTCAATGGGTGCTTCACTCTTGACTTTCATAGTGCAGTCTTATAGGTTCACTCTCTGTTTGGGGGTTATCATTGAGAAGTATTCTTAATACAAATCCTTTTATCTTGTCATTATGTATTTTCATAACACCTGTTCCTGCTAGTGATCTTACCATAGTTTGTGATGATCTGATTAGGGTTTTCTCCATCACATCATAAGTTCCATTGGTGGAGTTTATGGGCACAAACTGTACTGTTTTGCTCATCTTTGTTTCCTCAACCTTTCTCACAATGTCATAGCCCATGGTAGGCAACAAGGAAATAGTTGGTAAGTGAGTAAGTGAATGACGTCTCTAGAGTGCCATGTCACTTTGGGGGGATTGAATGAGTCTCTGGCATTACTTTGAGTAGATAGTGATTTCTTGTTGAGTCTTAAGCCCTGATGATCTGGTATTTCCACTTGCATGTAGTCTTGCTCCTCAACCAGATCTAATAATGTAGCACGTAGCCATTGCCTCTCTGGGGTCCTCAGAGGTTCGGGGTCTCTAGCCTTAATCACAACCTGACAACTTCTCCCTTGTTCTCTACAGGTTGTGGACCTGGCCTATTGTCAGATGCCAAGATGCGGGTATTTGAACGTTCAGTGTATTTTGGTGATTCCTGCCAAGATGTTCTTAGCATGCTTGGCTCTCCACACAAGGTCTTCTATAAGTCAGAAGACAAGGTAGGGGAAGTGTGTTTTACAGAGTAAATAGGCAGTCTCACTCCCTCTTTTTTTTTTTTTCAACCAACACTACTTCAATATTGCGTAAATAGAAAATGCTACTTTCCCATAGAACTTGTTCTACTTAAAGCTGATGATGAAGTAAATTGAAAACTTTTTTCTTAACCCTGTTGGTCAAATTACCCTGACTCTTTCCTTTTTCATAGTGCCTGCCTTTCCTTGGAGACCAGGGCCTAGTCCATAGTCAACCACCCTCTCTCCTCCTATATTGATCAGCACCAACAGCTGAGACTCCAAACACTCTTGCTTACCCAACTGTTTAACGTTTATACACACAATTTGAACATCTTCATTTAATCAAGAACTGTATTAAGGGGTTGGATTTTAACTAGCACTTTGTGGAGGATCACTTGGGGCCAGGAATTCAAGCAGCCTGGGCAACCAATGAGACCCCATCTCTACAAAAGTGGAAAACTTAGCCAGGCGTGGTGGTGCGTGCCTAGTTCCAGCTACTTAGGAGGCTGAGGCAGAAGGATTGCTTGAGTCCAGGAGTTTGAGGTTGTAGTGAGCTATGCTGATGCCTCCATACTCTAGCCTAAGTGACAGAGCAAGACCCTCTCTCAAAAAAAAAAAAAAAAATTTTTTTTTTTTTTTAGCGGAGGATTAGATCTTAATTTATGGTTTTTTTTTCCCTACAGATGAAAATTCATTCTCCTTCCCCTCATAAGCAAGTTCCCTCCAAGTGCAATGACTACTTTTTTAACTACTTCACTCTTGGGGTGGTAAGTTATGATTGATTCCTTAGAGAACCATTTCATTTCCTTTGGGGTGGGCAGTGCACTTCTGCACACCTGTGTGTGAGCTGTAACCATGCCTGAGCTTCAGGGAAACGCATGTTGTTTTGTATAGGCTCTGGTACCCCAAAGTAGACCTTTCCTCCTACCATGATTGCTGAGAAAACACCAGGTTCCTTGATACATGTAGACTTATTTTCTGAGGTAAACATGTTCCATAGATGGAGGCTGTGGAAATCTGCAGGTTAAGCTGTTTAGGGAACTTTCCTTTTGTAAACATAGATCCCTCTTCTGGAGTCAAAACAGGGAGACTGAAAAGGGTCAGAGACAGTGGAGGTATGCTTGTGTATTTTTAGAGGACCACCCCAGAGGCTGCTGCAGCCCCATGCTTAGGACCTAGGGTGCTGGGTGGAGCTGGTAGCCACCATCAGTGCCAGCAGTCCAGCTGGTGGGTAGGATGCATGTAGGAGAAATGATCGTGTAAACAATGTGCCAGCAGGAGACATCTCAGAGGCAAGGCTGGCCTGCACTGTGGGTTTTCTCACCTTTGAGCCTTCTAGGATCTGAGGTCCTAAGGCAGCAAAGGGTAGATTCAAGAGAAAGAGAAAGGAGAGACTGAGTCTGCCTAAGTGGGAAAGACCAAACACGAGCCAGGGTTAGTGGGGGATCTGCTATAGGACCATAAACTCTTGAGGGTAGGATGGCAGAAAGAGGGAATGGTGCCATTGCAGCTGGACCTCTGAATTCAAGAGCCATTGATGATAGGTGGCAGGGAAGATGGAGAAAATGGATCAGCCTTAGTAGGACTTTGTTGGCTCTAGGTACAGAGGAAGAGTCAGAGGTAACCCTGGGGTCACAGGCTTGAACAACTGGCAGGATATGAAGCTGGAAAGGGTGTGGGGGGTAGGAGGAAGTGTTCAATGGGTGGCATCAAATCTACATCTAAGTCCTGGAGAGAGATCAGGCTGGAACTTCAGTTCCAGGGGTTGCTGACTCATGCAAACGGTGTAATGTAAGCCAGGAGGGCCTGGAGGCTCATGGCATTCAGAATGCCTTGAGCCCCTCAAGAGTCAGGTGGCCCCTGAATGTTCTTAGTAGGCTTTCAGCCAAAATCTGCTCTCAGTTAGATTTTTTTATCAGGTTCCACTGGCAGGAAAGCTCTCCCTTACATGTTTCAGTTCCCAAGCAATGGTAGCTGTAGCCCCTGTGCCTACTAGGTCTATAGATGGTTGATGGGTCCCCCCTCACTGAAAATGTCCAGTTAAAGCTGCTTGGCCTTGACTGTGGTTTGGGAGAAAGCTGATGCCTGCGGGTATCCCCATTGTGGAGTGGGTGTCTTCAAGTTGGACATGGCCTTGGAAAGACCTCTAGTCTGCCTCAGTAACATTCCCTACTTGAATACCCTCGTTTTCTATCCCAGGACATCCTCTTTGATGCAAATACACACAAAGTGAAGAAGTTTGTCCTACACACCAATTACCCTGGTCATTATAATTTCAACATGTGAGTACACCTGTATCTGCCTCTCTGTGAAGTGAACTTTAGGCTGAAAAACAAAAGAAAGCTTGTGGCTTTGGGTGTTCACCAATTTATCTATAACTGAATTCTTTCTGTTTCATGGGAAGTGAACATTTACTGAGTGCTTGCTGTGTTCCTTGCACAATGTCCAATGCTTTACATCTCTCTATTTAAACCCATTTTACAAATAGAAAAATCACTTCAGAAAGGTTAATGTCTTTATCCAAAGTGATAGGCTCTTAAGAGCCCATGGCCATGCACTTTTCTGTTCAACTTCAGTTCCTAAATCTGGCCTCCCCCAGTGAATGCTGTGTCAGGGGCTCAGAGCCAAGAGTTTGGACAGGTGTGTTTGGTTCTATTTTTCCTGGGGAGCAGGGTTGGGATGTGGGAGTGGTCAGGCCTTCCACGAGGCCCAGCATTTACCCTTCTGCTTTCTCTCTAGTTACCATCGCTGTGAGTTCAAGATCCCACTAGCTATAAAGAAAGGTGAGTAGTAAATGCCCTCAGGGTAAGGGAGGAGTTTTGGAGTCAATTCCCCATTATGAGAAGGGAGAAAGATCCGAGCAGAGAGGGGAGTAGTGGTTAGGTATTTGGAGCCTCTGCCCACCTGTCTCTGCCCACAGCCTCAGCTCCTTTGGAGTGGGCTCCTTGTTCTGGAGGCCCTCAGACCTTTTCCTATGACCTTGGGATTATTGGCCTCTGAAGGGGAGTGTTTCCTATCTACAGATGATCATTCATGTGTCCTCAGCCCATCCTTGGTGCTTGCTGCCCACTGCTAGTTGGTGTAGCTCACACCTGTTTGGCCACCTCTCACCTCCCTGCCCCCATCCTCTCCACCCTGGAACTCCAAAACAGCCTATCTACTCTCCCTACATACTCCAACCCCAGTGCAAAGGGTGGCCAGCTCTGGATCCTGAACCAGCTACCAACCTGCCCCTGTGTTCTCTTTTCAGAAAACACAGATGGTCAGACAGAAACATGCACAACTTACAGCAAGGTGAGCTCCTATTTTCCTACCTGATGCAGCCCAAGAATGAGGTGGACATGAGCCTGCTAGCAATCTGGGGCCACGTCCTCTGGGCCAGCCATTGGTCACAGGCATGTTCAGGTCCCTGCTAACCCCTGCTGCTCCCTATCCCTCTTGCAGTGGGACAACATTCAAGAGCTCCTGGGCCACCCTGTGGAGAAGCCCGTTGTTCTGCACAGGTGAGTGGGAGGTTGTGGTCTCTGGCCACCCCACCCTGCTCCTCAGCCCAGAGGGCCAGGGAAGCCTGGTGCAGTGGGTATTGCTTAGAAATTACAGAAGTTTCTGGCGTTACCACAGACATACTTCCTGCATATTAGGACTGGGCCAACTGTTTGGCATGTTACCTGTGTGAGAGAGAGGTTGCCCCCAGGGACAGCTCCCCTCTTCCCACCCTACCTCCAGGTATGGGGGCCTTCTCACCCTTAGTTATTCAGAAAGGGAGGTAGTCTCGGCTGGCTGTTCTGGTTTCTTTCCCATCAAAACCACTACCTGCTATAGTCCATAGCCCCATTCCTGGTTGCCATGCTGCCTGAGGCTCTCTCTGACTTGAAAGGGCCCTCCTGACTTCTCACCACCCCAGTCCAGCTCCATAGTAACTTTCTGTGTCCTGTTGGGCTGTGTAGGATTCTGAGTTAAGTGAGGCCATCCCTACCCCTGGGACCTTGAGGGCCTATGTGGGAGACAGACACATGCATCCATATAGCCTACGTTCTAAAAGGAACCAGATGTCTTACTTGGCCTTGGCCTCTCTGATCCTCTAATTCTGGCTTCTCTGGCCCCAGGTCCTCCTCCCCAAACAACACCAACCCATTTGGCTCCACATTCTGCTTTGGTCTTCAGCGGATGATCTTTGAGGTAAGCCCTGGAGGCTCTAGAAGTAAGCTGCTGAGAGGTTGATAGACATGGCAGGGACAGGCAAGTGATTGAGGGAAATTGGGAAGAGCCTGACTGCCATGCTGGGCAGATTAATTCTTCTCCAACAACCCTGTCTGCTGAGTACCTGGCCTACCCACACTTCCCAATGAGGGTTTAGGAATGATGCTGGGGAAATCTCGGGTCATGGAGGCCGAAGCAATAGTCTATATCCAGCAAGATGAGAGGTAAGAAGGATCTCAAGTTTATATCTAGAAATATGGATAAAGCAGGGAAGAGAACCACAGGGCAAGTCAGGCCCAGCCCAGGGTGTTGGGAGCCTTGGAGCACCATGTGGATGGGTGTACTGTGGGCGAGACCCCTCCTGAGTTGGGAGGAAAACAGGCTTGCCCCTGTTTTCCCTCTGGATGCCATACCTTCAGCAGGCACTTAGCAGTTCCAGGAGGACTGGACAGAAGGGTGTGGTAAAGGCTGTGCATATCCCATGAGAAACAGGCAGGTCCTCAAGCAGAGGTGGCTCCTTGTGTGAGTTGGGGAGGTTGAGGGGTTAGGAAGCCCAGCCCTTATGTGCAGGTTTGTTGCACACACGATCTCCAGACCCGTGCACAGGATCTGCCTACATCCCTTCTATCCTTCCCCACTGTCCTCTTCTCACACCAGGTCATGCAGAACAACCACATTGCCTCAGTGACCCTGTATGGCCCCCCCAGGCCTGGTGCCCACCTGCGAACAGCGGAGCTCCCCTAGGGACATCACCACCATGCCCCTCTACCCCGTGGAACTGTGCATTGCATCTTGCTCAGCAGGCCTCTGTGTGCCAGCCTGTGGGTTTTCTTGGACACCTTGCCAGTGTTGAAGGGCTGTTGTGATGTTCTAAGGTGGGGCTCAGGCTGGGTGCTCTGCCATGGTATGAGGGGCCCAGATATTCCTCTGCCCATCCTCAGCCTGCTGGTGCCAGCAGGGGACACAGACTGCAAAGAGAAGCACAAACTTGGAGCCTTGATACCTGGACCCAGGAGCTCTTGACTAACATGTAAAGAGGCAGGACATGTCAACCCCTGTCCCACATACATTGGGAAAACTTGGGGCTCTCTCTGTGGCTGAGGACACAGGCACCCAGGATGAGGACAAGGTCCTGCCTTTGGCCCCACATTGCCACGTGACCCTTAAAGCAAGCAGGTAGTATGTCTGTAGTACTTGGTTGTGACATTTGCACTACATCCACTTTAGTTACTTGATGAGCTGGCTGTGGCCAAGGTGGCCCTTCCCTGTTCCTTTCTTGCATGTGCTCCCTGCCAGGCCCAGTAGGCACAGCCAACTGGTTGAAACACAGCTTTCTACCATCCAGGTACTTGCCCAGGCCTATTTCCCACCCCTCTTGAAGCCAGCTTTCAAGGTCACCTGTGCCCCTGTTCTGCCTCAACCTGGCTGCATGTTTCCATCCTGTTTGCCTCTTTTATTTATGCCAAAGTTTTAGCCAAAGACATCTTCCTTCTTTTGTTGTGTTTCAGCATTCTGTTCTGCACTGTGGCTGCTCCCTGCCCCAACCCTGGGCACTGTCCCCTGGCTGGGCCCATTTATGGCTCAAAGCCCCTGGGGGCTCAAGGAAGGCTGGGCTGCTCAGTCTCTTCATGGGTCATGCTAATGGAAAGTAGCATATATATGCTTTAAAGAATATTAATCCTTTTGAAAAGAATTGAGAAAAAATGTATAATTTTATCCCATTTTTAATATTTTGGTCTAGCAACTTGTGATATATAGATGACAATTTTGTGAGTTTTTCAAATGTGTGTACAGATTTTTGTAAATACGACTCTTTTGTAATTAACTCATGTACAGCCTCATCCTGTATAGTTTAATGATGAATGTGCAGGGGACCTGCCCCAGGTTCCTGGGCCTACAGCCAGGCTTGTGTGGCGCTCCCATGACTTTCTGACTGTCTGGTGTCTTCCCATGTGGACTGTGGCCTGGCCAGAGACCCCTGCACATCCCACTGTCAGGGGCAGCCAGGACTGTTCCCATCCTCCTGCAACGGGGGAACTGTCCTTATTGCCCACATCCCCTCTCCAATAAAGCACCTGTGCTCTCAGCAATGGCCCCCCATGTGCTGTTGCTGGGATGTTTGTACTAAAATAAGTGTTGGTTTTTTGAGGAAGGTTGTTGAAGGTTGTTGAGGATTGTTGAAGAATATAAGGAAATTATAGTGGGGGCAGTCTTAGTGGAAGGCGTTCCTTGGCTCCTCTGAAGAGGATGGTAGAGCCTCCAGTAGGAGACTGGCATAGTTGTGAGGGAGTCCCTGTTTGTGGTTCCATCCTCCTGGGCCTAGGAGAGGTTGACTCCAGGAAAGCAGACCTCAAAGGGGCAAGGTCTAAAGACCTGGGCAGGACTGGGAATCTAATTTGGAGGGTCAGGTGGGAAGCAAAATACCTACTTTCAGACTGAGCTTTGGCAGAAAGCCTGCCAGGTCCATGAAGGCTGGAGCCAGGACCCCCTACATACCTCTCTGTGTGGCCTGCCTTTGAGGAGTGATACATGTGTCTGCTACTAGGAGGACCAAACATGTCCACCACGCTGGGACCTATTGGGCAACAGATGGTCCTCCACCACCTCAGTCCTGGCTATTTCAAAAGGTCACCATTACACTGGGTCCTGACTGGCTCCCAGCAGGGTGGGCCAACAAGAGCCAAGCTCAATCTCCACTCCCTGGGACCTTGTGGAGGCAGACAGTCGGTGGTCTGGAGAAGAACCACATGCACTGCAATAATCCATCTGGGAACCCGCTTCAAGTTCCCTCCCACTCCATCCTGAGTGTGAGTGAGAAGAGCTCGGGGCTGTGATGGGTAGCTAGGAGTCCCACTGGAAGGGGCCTGCAGCAACAGGCTGTGGATGCGCACAGGCTGGCCCATGCGGCCCGTGCAGCAGACGCCACATAAGCCAGATGTCAGCGGCAGAGAGCCCATGCACTACAACCAGCTCGCGGTAAAAGCAGGGGTCGAAGGTGCGCAGATGCGGCGCAGCTGAAGGCTGGGAGATGCCAAAGGTGCGGAAAGCAGGGTGAGGCTCAGGCGTGAGCCGCAGGCGCTGCAGACACATGCCCAGAAAGACGTCGTCGATGGGGAAAAGTTCAACCTGCGCGCAGGCGCCCACCAGGCGCCGCAGCGTGGCGCCTGAAACTACAAAGCCACCACCTCCAGCGTAGGCCGGATAGGCTGGCAGGCCGTACACACCCTCAGGGATGTAGTACTTGCTGGCCCGCGCTCGGATTGGCCGCGCCTGCACAATCACGTCACCAGCAAGCAAGTCCTGCCCGGGATCCCTCAGTGCCAGGAACTCCAGCAGGTTCCCCACGTGCACGAACACATCTGCATCGCCCTTAAAAACGAAGCGTACGTCGGGGCAGAAGGCAGAGGCCCAGGCCAGAAAGTGGATCTCCTTGAGCGTTAGGTTGAAAAAAGTGTCGTCGAAAGCCCAGAGTAGGATGTCTGAGTATGCACGGCTCTCAGCATGCAGCAGGTCGCGCCAGTGTGTTCGAATGCCCACCCCCACGGTGTCTGTCCCGTCTGTGCCCTCACCCCTGGGCACGCCCACCAGGAACACACGGCGCACGAGCGCCCCCTGCACGCGACCCTCAGCGCCCCATGTCTGGCGCACGGCTTGGCGCCGCTCGAAGTCGGCTGCCACTGACTTGACAGCGATGAGCAGGTCTGGCCGGCCGCCCGGTCTGCCGTCGCCGCGGCATTTGTGCGGCTGGTTAATGAGCAGCGGAAAGCGCCGCTGATCCTTGGCGCGCAGATAGCTACCGAAGTCAAAGGGTCCCGTGGGCGTGGGCGGCGCCGGCGTGTCCCCTTCGTAGGCCGGGGGTGCCGCGGCTACGTCTGGTACCTGGAATGTGCGGGGCCCTAAGGTGGGCCTTGGTGCCGCCCTCCCTCGCACTTGCGGCACGCTAGTCGTCGGGGCCCCGCCGTCGCGCTGCGCATAGAGTAGGAGGCCAAGGGCGGTGCCGAGGAGCAGCGTGAGCGACGCGTCCCGCCGTAGGCGCAGCCTCCTCCTCATGTCCGTGTGGCCGCCGCCCACCCTCCCTTCGAAGCGGTCGCAGTCAGGGGCTCCGGGCAGGGGCGGCGGGCGGTGGCTCACAGCCCAGCCCTCCCTGAGAGAAGGGATGGGCGGTCACGCCCCCGGGATCTCCAGCTACCGGCCGTTTATCCCTCTCCCGTCGTCGTCCTGCTCTTGTCCTGCTCGGGGCCCTGACGCACCCTCCAGGACGGGCAGCCTGAAGGGACAAGAATTTCCCCCTTGTAGCCAACTCCCCCATTCTCAGCTCCGGCCTAGGACGGTGCCCCAAGGCCGGGCAGCAGCCGCGGAATCTAGGCCTCACCCCCGCCCGCCTCCCCCGCTCCGAGGCCGAATCTCTTCTACTTGTCCCCTGCCACCCCCTCAACGTCGGTCCCCGGGGCTCCCGACTCACGCTCGGCCCTCGGGAGCGGCGCAGCCCCGGACGCCGGGGCCTCCGGGGCTCAGCGCAGGGTCCCAAGGGCAGCCATGGACGGGGCCTGGGCCAAATGCAGCGTTGGCAGGAAGGGGGACCGGGGCCGTGCCACGTGACCCTCCAGCTGTGCGCGCCCGGACATCTGGAGCTCAGCTCCGCCCCCGCGACGGCGCCGGGAGCACGGTCTCCTAGTGGGTCTAATCCTGGAGAGAGATCCTCCCCACGGACAACTCTTGCTGGGAAGCCCTGGTCTCCGTGCTGGCTCAGACTCCCCAAATCCGCCTTTCCGGGAACTGGAAGAAGCGCCAACTCTTCTGGTTGCCCCCTACTGCGCCGCCTCTCCAGAGTGGGGCGGAGCTGGGCTGCCCCGAGCTCCTAGCCGACCAGTCCCAAATTCCTGGGGTCGAGCGTTTTTAGCAGCGACCTGGCCACTATCCCCTCCTGTCTTTCCAAGCGCCTCTCCTCAGCAGCCCTGGTTCCACCAAGCAGGGCCTATAAACTGCCCCAGGACTCATGGCTGCCTCCTTACTCCTTGCTCCGCCATCCCCCACCCCACCCCCCATGCCCCAGTAAGCACACGCGCACGCTGACAAAGCAGCTCGTCCAGTCCTCACAACCCTGCCCTGCCGGCAGCTCTGATTGCTCATGTCCAGATGGGGACACTGCTCCTCAGCAAGGTAAGTAACTTGCCCAGGATTTCAGGTAGAAAGGACTGTCCCCAGATCTTCTGGAATTCAGTCCAGGATTGCTTTCTTTTTCTTTTTTTTTTTTTTTTTTTTTTTAAGACAGAGTCTCACTCTGTTGCCCAGGCTAGCTCACAGCAACCTCAAACTCCTGGGCTCAAACAATCCTCCTGCCTCAGCCTCCCGAGTAGCTGGGACTACAGGCATGTGCCACCATGCCCGGCTAATTTTTCTATGTATATTTTTAGCTGTCCATGTAATTTCTTCCTATTTTTAGTACAGACAGGGGTCTTGCTTTTGCTCAGGCTGGTCTCGAACCCCTGAGCTCAAAGGATCCACCCACCTCGGCCTCCCAGAATGCTAGGATTACTGGCGTGAGCCACCTCGACCAGCCGGCAACCTCCTTTTAACAGAATCCAGTGCACATTCCTCAGTCTTGACTGATCTGCAGCCTCCATTATAGCAAGGTGGGTATTCCCCTGGCTTCCAAATCTGGTTTTCCTCCTTACTCTATGGGCTGTTCCTTTTCTGCTTGGTGTCCTCACGACCTCCCCCCCGGGGGGCCACCCCACCCACGCCCACCTGTCCATTCATGAATCTGTTGCTTTGACCCTTCTCCTGAACTCAGAACTACAGATCCAGCTGCCCTCACGCTCTCTCCCTGAATGTCCCACAGGAACATCATGCCCACTCATCCCAAACAGAGCACTTAGCTTTCCCTAGGGCACCAATCCCAGCAGGCAGTCCCACCCTCCATCCAACCAGCAAAGACAGAAACTCGGGGTCCTCTCTCACCCCATTGCTCATCAGTGTCACCAGATCTGTTGTTCTTCCTCCCCACAGTTCTTAGTGTTCTGCCACCTTCCTCTATTTCTGCTGCCACTGCCCCAGCCTGGGCCACCATCTCTCTCCTCTTTTCTCTCTCTCTCTTTCTCTCTCCCTCCCTCCCTCCTCACCAACCTTCCAGTCTTAACTCCTGAAACCCTTCGAAGGCTTCTCACTGGCTGGGCACAGTGGCTCACATCTGTAATCCCAGCACTCTGGGAGGTTGAGGTAGGAGGATCACTTGAGCCCAGGAGTTTGAGACTGGGCAACATAGAGAGACCCCATCTGTCCAAAAAATAAAACAATAATAATAATAGTTAGCCAGGCATGGTGGCATGCACCTGTGATCCTAGCTACTTGGGGGGCTGAGGCAGGAGGATCTCTTGAGCCGAGTAGTTTTTTTTTTTTTTTTTTTTTTTTGTTGAGACAGAGTCTCACTTTGTTGCCCAGGCTAGAGTGAGTGCCGTGGCGTCAGCTTAGCTCACAGCAACCTCAGACTCCTCGGCTTAAGCGATCCTACTGCCTCAGCCTCCCGAGTAGCTGGGACTACAGGCATGCGCCACCATGCCCGGCTAATTTTTTCTATATAGATTTTTAGTTGTCCATATAATGTCTTTCTATTTTTAGTAGAGACGGGGTCTCGCTCAGGCTGGTCTCGAACTCCTGACCTCGAGCGATCCACCCGCCTCGGCCTCCCAGAGTGCTAGGATTACAGGCGTGAGCCACCGCGCCTGGCCAAGCCGAGTAGTTGGAGACTGCAATGAGCTATGATTTCACCACTGCACTCCAGCCTGGCTGAAACAGTGAGACTCTGTCTGTAAAAATAAATGAATAAAATAAAAATAAAATCCACATTCTGTAAAATGGCTTACCAGCCCTTACTATCTGCCTCAACAACTGACGTCTTGGCAATCCACCCACCCCAGATCCAGCTGCTCCAAACTTTGTGTTCTAACATCCCTCCCTCTCACCTGCCTCAAGACCTCACCTGAGGCTGGCTGTGCCCAGAACACGGCTCTTCTCTCAGCACCCTTCCACCCCCACAAACACACACTCATCTCTCCCCGAAGCCCAACCCCCAGTCTGGGTTAGGCTCCTCCTCTGTGCTCCCACAACTCCTGGTATTCCTCACATCAAAAAAGGGGTTATGCTTTATTTCCATTACTTAATATTCGGGGTCCCACACTGTGTGTGAGCTGAGGGCAGGCAGGATTTGTTTATCTTGCTCACCACAACATTTGCAGCACCCAGGATGATGCCTAGGACACTCAAGGGCCAGGTGCTTAATAAGTGAAAAGGTAAGTGCAGCCCCAGCCCCAATTCCCTCTCCTAGGGTGGGAGAAGGTGAGGCTAACCTCCCCAGCAGGTCACCCACACGCTGTCTCCAGCAAAGTATCTGGGGCAGAATCCCCAATGGTGCACCCCCAGCGGGCTTGGTAGGTGCTTTCTGGCTCCCGGGGAAGGCAGTCAACTCTGCCCCAACAGATCCAGCAGATAGGCGAGTGGGGTTGTGTGGTCTCGGAGTCCCGTGCACGGACAGGGGGCCAGCAATAGCAGCAGAAGGGACCCTAGTGTCATCCGGGGGTGCTCCAAACCCTGGCTGGGCACCTGGCCTAGGCCAGGCCGCCATCTGGATCAGCCAAGCCCAGCAAGTCCTCTGCCAGACTGGTGAGCTCATTCTCCTCGAGCGCCTCCACTAGGCGCTGCAGTGTGGCGCGACGGCCCTCGGCTTGCACGAAGCGCCGCAGCAGCTGAAAGGCCTGCTCGTACAGCCCGTCGCGCTCGTATTCATAGGCCAGCGAGTCCAGCGCCGGGTCCCGCAGCGCGCGACAGCCCCGCTGCAGTGAGCGTCCCACCTTGCGCCATTTGAGGCCCACAGACCGCGCGAACGTCTGCTGGTCTTGCAGGCTCAGCGGCCGGTTCACTGTGGGGAGTGGGGAAGCAGGTGAGCGCAGGGCACCCCAGAGCCAGCACCCTCCCATTCCCGCCCAGCCCTCGCTCCTCCGGGCTCCGGGCTCCGACCTCCCGGTGCGCCTGCCTCTCCACTGGCCGGGTGCCTCACCTACGGGCTGACCCTGGAACAGAAAAGTCTGGCCAGACGGTGGCAGCGGCTTCTCCGAGAGAGAGGGGACCTGGGATTGTGAGGGGCCCTCAGCAGCCTCCACGTCCCCACCCTGGCCGCCTGAGCCGCACGTCAGATTCCGGAGCTCATCCTCCAGCTCAGCAAGCTCCTCGTCCCGGAGGCGGTCGGGCTAGGGGAAGGGAGTCTGCCGTCAATGGGGCCTTCGCAGCGAATCCCCGCCCTACCCCATCCTGACCCCAGGCCGGCCGCACCTTCTGGGCTAAGATGTAACTCAAACAGCGCTCTTCATCCGTCAGCACAACGTCCAGCTGCTCGGCGCCGGCGCGCAGCTCCAGTTGCAGCGGCACCCGGTGATGGGCCAGCGCGGCCTCCAAACCCCTCTGCAGCGCGGCCCGCAGCGCCCCCTCGCGGTAGGCGCGGAGGAAGCGGCCACAGGGCTGCCGCCCGCAGAATCGCAACTGCACAATCAGCTGCGGATCGCTGCGGTGGATCTTGAGTATCTGCAGCACGTCCGGGTTCCCACCGCTCTCTGCAGAGGCGGGCAGTCAGGCGCCGGGCGGTTCCCAAGCGCGGCCCTTCCCCAAGCGGCCGGAGGAGGGGCGAGCCCCCATCCCCATCCCCTGACCTGGGGTGCAGGATTACCCTAGAGTACCCAGCTGGGAAACAAAATTGGGATGCAAACAGCAACGACTCAGAAAGAAGGCCAGGACCTATCACAGGGTGCACCCCAAGACAGAGTAGGTGCCACTTAGCCCCATCTCTGACGCCCCACATGAGGAAAGGCAAAGGGCAGGGGCTTAGCAGCACAGAAAGGGGCGTGTGCCCTGGGCAGCGTAGCCACCTGGGCAGGCAGCCGGCAGAGCGGAGGAGGGGCGGGAGGTCTCAAGTCTTCGGCCTCCACCAAGTGCGGCTCCCGCTGCCCGGGAAGGAGAGGGGCTCTCGCTGCTCTGGGGCCAGGAACAGATACCCCAACCCGCTTCAGCCTCCTGTGGCCTCTGCCCTGAGATGGGAAAGGGGGACCTGGAAGGGTAGATACTGGGGAGGGGTCTTGGGCAAGGAGTGCTGCAGTGAGAGAGGAAAAGAGGAGAGAAAGATACACAATTAGTAGAAAGGAGTGAGCCGGCTGGTCTGGGGTGGGGAGTCGTCAAGCAGGGGGACGTTAGTGCACAAGTAGGTAGATCATACACAGACACGGGGACACATGTCTACACTCAAGGTCACACATGCCATAAGCAGAGAAAAAAGAGCCTGCACAGCTGGGGTCTTCTGCCCCCCTCCCCAGCCATCCCACCCCCGCCAAATCTTTTCCCTGAGCCCAGGCTCACCAAGGACCTGGAGCCTCAGCCCAGCCTCAGTCCCAGCCCTGCGTACAAAAGGCCCCAGATCACCTCTTCCTGTCCACATGCCCACCCACCCACGCACCTGCCAATGCAGTCCGCAGAGCCCTGTACACTGCCACTTTCTGCTGGGGGTGTGCGTAGGCATCCGACAGGACCACCTTGTCCAGCGAGGACTCCACAAACAGGTACGCGCTGCCCACCCACTCTTCATGCCTATTTTGCCCAGCCGCCATCTCACCTCCTGGAGATGCAGACAGTCAGGTATCCAGGTCATCCCCCAGCCCTAGAGACAACTGTCTAGTCCCCTGTGGCTCAGCTGTCCCCTCCAAGGTAGGCTTAACTAGCTGGCACACATGGAACAAGAGTTCACCATCTCACAGGCAGCTCCCTATGCCTCTAGTTCTGCACAGAGCCCCACCCACCCCAGACTTGCAGTGAGGACTGTCACTCCACTGCCTTCTCAGAGAAAGCGCCCAGGGTCACAGTGGAGGGAAAGCAGAGGTAGATCTTGCAGTGGGGCCTCTCTGCCTCCTCCTCAGGCCAGTGTGTCTCTCTTAACAAAGCTGATAAGTCTGGATAGTTTGCATCTATCCAGATTCCCCCCAAACCTTGACTTACCTTTGGGGACTTCCCTCTTCTCAATCCATGTGCCTGTGCCCTACTCCCTAGCTCCAGGTCTGGGCATGTGCACCAGGCTTGGCCAATCTGCATATTCTATTCACCCTTCTGCGATGACTAGTTTAAACTGGGTCAATGAGAATCAACCCTGCAACTCTGACTGGACCAATAGGAAAGAGGCACTAATTTCTCTTCCCTTGGGGCTGACATGGAGGGAAGGGGTAGATCTCCTTTGCCAGTGCTTGGGAAGAATCTGAGAATGAGAAAGACACAGAAAGAAACAGAGCCAAGAGATAGAGGTGCACTCCTAACCACTCTATGGCCCTGGTTCCAGCTGTCCCTAAAGCCATTGTATCCTGGACTTTTCAGTTTTGTGAACTAAATCATTCCTTTTTGTTATAAAGCTCTTGGAGTTGGGCTCTTGTCTTATCCAACTCAAATTGTTCTACTACAGATTCCTTCCTGTCCAGATAGAGCCAGGGTCCCTTGACACTAGTGTCTCTTTCCTCCATCTTCTGACAAAAACCTAGCCCTAGGCCAGATGCAGTGCCTCATGCCTGCAATGCCAGCACTCTGGGAGGTGGAGGTGGCAGGATGCAGAAGGATCGCTTGAGGTCAGGGGTTCAAGACCAGCCTGAGCAAGACCCTGTCTCTACAAAAAATAGAAAAATTAGCCAGGCCTGGTGGTGTGCGCCTGTGGTTCCCAGCCACTTGGGAAGCTCAGTCAGGAGAATCACTTGAGCCCAGGCATTTGAGGTTGCAGTGAACTATGACGATGCCACTGCACTTTTTTTTTGGGCGGGGGGGGGGGGGGGAGGACTCTGTCTCAAAAAAAAAAATTAAAAAGTAAATAATTTTTTTTCTTTTAAAAAAAATGGGGTGAAACTCTGCAGGTGACAAGTGGGACGAAGAATAGCAGTGAGCCAACCAAGGAGGTGAGAAAAGCCAGGGGCCCTTGGACAGTGGTCTAGGGGAGAGAGTGGGAACCTCCCATGGCCCCCCAACTTGGGAGTATTGACCCGATGGATGTGGTCTCACCCCAAGGTATGGAAGTGAGGACCGAATGGGACCAGAGTCTGCCCATCAGGCTGGCCAGGGAGTACTGGTACCCTAGAGATAGGGGTTGCTCCGTCACACTAATATGCGACAAATGGGGGAAGTCTGTCGGGCTGGAGGTCGAGAGCTCAGTTAAAGGGGCCCTAGTCCTCCCATCATTCCCTTGGCAACTCCTTCCTACGTGTCCTTCCACTGGGGCCCCTCCTCGGGAAGCCCCGAGCCCCACCCACCCGGAGTCTGCCCCGTTTCAGGAGGGGCTGAGGCTTATAGACTGGGTCCAGAGAACGCTTAGTGGGCGGAAACTATGTCCGATACTTGGGTACCGACCTCAGAATACCTGCCCCTACCACCCAGCGAACCAGGCACGGCGCCCCACTAACACATAACAGCCCCATCGCAGTCCTACCTCTGGCTGGGCCTGCGGGCGTGGCCCAAGGGCTGAAAGCTGGGCACTCCCTGCGACCAGCCCGACGCGTCCCCCTACTCAGCCGCGCTGCTCCCGAGCTCTCGGGCTCCCCAGGCTCCCACTAGCCCACCCTCAAGCTGGGGTTTCGAACGTGCAATTGTCTAGGGCAGGCAGGGGGTCTCCAATCACAGAACGGTTCAGAACCAGCCCGGCCGCCCCCTCACCTCGCCTTCTCACCTGCAGGGCCCTACCCGCCCCCTCCTCGAAAGCCCTTAGCTGGGACAAGGAACCTGTGGGGGTCACGTCCCCTACCCACCCCCGCCTCCCACAGAATAGCTCAATAGGCCGCTGCCGCCAGCTGGCTGGGGCAGCCGCGAGTGACAACTGCGTCTCGCCCACTCTCGGGAGACAGGATTCGCCTTCGCTCCTGCCTGCTCCGGGGAGTCCACCCACCCTCTGCACTAACCTGGCCACCTCGGCACAGCCCTGGGCTCCCACGCTGGCCAGGCCCCGCTCCACTCGCGCCGCTTCCGGGTGTGCGCGGAGGCGCGGGGCGGTGCCCCAGCCCGAGCCGCCTCGTCCGCCCGCGCGTTCCGCCCCTCGGGCTCCAGGCTGCTCCTTCCCGCCCCCTGCCCTCAGCGGCCAGTCCCCAGCCCCGGGCAAACCCCACCTGGTCCGCTAAAGCAGGTAAGACACTGGCGCCCAAGGTTAGACGGCAGGAAGAACTGCCCTCGGGACGGGACTGTGGGGACTTTGCGGTTCTTAAGAGGCCGGAGGACCTCAGAGTGAGAGCTGCCAGGCTTCCTCCAGCGGGGAACGGACGGGTCAACAAGAGGGCGCCCCCTGGAGACCAGAATTTTCTGGTGCTCCCTGGAGATCTGCTTGACGATCTCTGATCTCTGCTACTCCCGGGCACTCAAAACCAGGTGCCAGTAGATCCGAGGTACCAGCTCGGCCCAGGGTATCGGAAGTCCCAGGAAACACGTGGAACAAATTCCAGGAGAGACCGTTAGCCTGGAAGATTGGGAAAATTAACTGGCTAGTGGCGTGAAATGTGTACGGAAAGGTTCGGGCACCTTAAAACAAAATTGTCAGCTTCAAAGAGGACGCAGTTTCCCACAACCCCATCCCTCCCTAAAAGCTGCGCTCCAGGGTAGGTCTGCAGAGTTCCAGCCCGATCTAAATTGCCCAGCGGGAGCCAGGGCTGCTCAAGGGCCAAGGTGAGAACTTGAACCTTGAGCCCCTCGGGCGCCAGAGCCCTCAGGCCCCAGAACCCCAAGCTTTTCCTCATCCTGTGGGGCTGTCTTAGGAAACACCTGGGACTTACCCCGGGCCAGGCGGAGGCAGGGAAGGAATCGCCCCTCTTTGGGCGGATCCAGCTGTGCCCGCCTGCGCCCCCCTTCCTGATTGGCTCGTGGTCGCTGACGATTAAGTCTTCACTAACGCTCCCGCCTTTTTAACCCTGTAGTCACTCTCTAGTAACTGGCGGGGTTAGAATGGAGTTTTTCAACTTAGAGCCTGTGGAGTCACCTGGTGCTTGCTGAAATGCAGATTCCTCGACATTAACCTTTCCAGAGAGCCTGGTTTAATACGTGGGGCCGTGAAATCTGTATCGTGATCAATGTCTAGGTATTCTGATGGCCCGCGCCATCTGAGAGGCTCTCAGTTTCACACTTGGGCCCAGTCCTTTACTGATCCTTAGGGTCGAAGTTGGGCAGGAAGCAGCTCAGCGATCCGGGCTGGCCGGCTCTGAGTGTATGTAAGGAGATAGGGGGAGATGGGCTCTTTGAGCTGGTGGGGTGGAGGGGTTGTCGCAAGCCAGGGCCTCTGCAGCCACCTGCCAGCCGTCCCAGGGAAGACGTTTGCAACCTTCCACATAGGCGGTGGTTGCCATTCCTTATAACAGAGCATAAAATGTGGATTCCTTCAACAGGTGAGAAAGTAATTTAAAGGAGAACCAGAAACCCTTTGGCATCCAGGGCCGACTTCATGGGCCTGAGACCTGTGCAGTCGGCTAGGGCCCCATGCATGGCCTCATACTTGATTAAAAGGTCTGCTGTCACTGTCTTGAAATTCTTAATAATGTTGTGAACAGGGGTCTCCTACATTGTCATTTTGCGCTGGGCTCTATAAACGAATATAGCAGCTCCTAGGACACAAGCATTTGTACACCTAGGCTCCAGTGTTCCCTCAACACTGTGGGTCTTCCTGAGCCCAGGGACAACCTTCTCTCTCCAGGCCAGAGCTCTTGGGAGGCTCGGAGCCCCCACCCAAGCTGGGCCATGGCTGAGCCTAGAGGGCAACTTCCAGAGGAGATGCTAGTGTTCATCTTTCGATACCTGCCCTTGAGGGACCGTGCTGCAGCTGCCAGGGTCTGCAGGGCCTGGGCCGCTGCTGCCACCTGCAGCGCTGTGTGGCAGGACACCAACATCAGGTGAGCCTGCTCCTCCCCCTTGCCTCCTTCCTCCACTGCCCTCCTTGGTCTCTCTGTGGAGCTGGGGGTTCAGAAGATTCAGTGATTGTCCCACGTTGACAAATATAATTACTAACATTTATTGACCACCTACCATGTACCAACCATTGTTTTTAAGTGCCTTATCTCTATTAACTCATTTAATCCTCACAAAAACCCTGTGCGGTTGGTAGTATTATTATCTCTAATGCACAGATAAGAAACTGAGGCAGAGAGATTAATCACCTCCCACAGGTCGGTAAGCTAGGGAGTGGCAGAAGCAGAATTTGAACTTAGCAGAACAGAGGCCAGGCCTTGAGTCCTTAGAGGCCGATGAGAAAGTCCAGTTCCTAAAGTATCATTGGCTTTCCACACCAGGATTTCAACTGAAGTCTTCTAAAGAGATAGGCTGGGAGTTCCCTCCCACTACTAGCAGCTGCCTTGGGTCAACAGGCAGGGTCTGGAGGCGGGGCAGGAAGTGGGATGGCAGCTGGAACCCCAGCTGAGGGGTGGGTAGAAGATTCTCTCCGGGTTGCGGGGACACCGCCAATGCCTTTTTACCCCGCTCTAACTCAAGTTGCGACTGTGAGAGGGAAGATATGCTGCCACCACATATGTCCGACTGCTTGGACCATGTTCACAACCTACGGCTGGAATTTGAACCATCCAGGAAGGCAAGTCGCCAGACAGCCACTGAGCTGCTGATGGCGCTGGCGGGCCGTACCCCGGGGCTTCGAGCCCTGCGCCTGGAGTGCCGTGGAGAAAAGCCGCTCTTCGACGCGGGCCGCGACGTCCTGGATGCTGTGCATGCTGTCTGCGGGGCCGCCCGCCAGCTGCGCCACCTCGACCTGCGGCGCTTGCCCTTCACGCTGGACGACGCGCTGGTGCTGCAGGCAGCTAGCAACTGCCCCGAGCTCCACAGCCTTTTTCTGGACAATGGTACCCTGGTTGGCAGCGTGGGACCCGGCTCGGTGCTCAAGCTATTGGAGGCCTGCCCATGCCTGCGCGCCCTCGGCCTGCACCTAGCCAGTCTGTCGCGCGCCGCCCTGGAGGTGCTGGCCGCGCCAGACCGCGCGCCTTTAGTGCTCCTGGCCCTGCGGTGCGCGTGCCCTGAGGATGCACGCGCGTCCCCCCTGCCCAATGAAGCCTGGACCGACTTGCGCCGCCGTCACCCTGGGCTGGCCGTGGAGCTGGAGCTAGAGCCTGCGCTGCCAGACGAAAGCGTGACGCGCGTCCTGCAGCCAGCAGTGCCCGTGGCTGCGCTGCGCCTCAATGTCTCCGGCGACACCGTAGGCCCAGTTCGCTTCGCGGCGCGCCACTATGCCACAACCCTGCGCGCGCTCGAGGTGCGCGCCGCCGCTTCCGCCGAGCTGGACGCGGCTCTGGAGGAGCTGGCGGCGCGCTGCGCGGACTTGCGAGAGGTGCACTGCTTCTGCGTGGTGAGCTCGTCCGTGCGGGACGCCTTCCGCGCGCACTGCCCGCGCCTGCGCACCTACACGCTCAAACTGACGCGCGAGCCCCATCCCTGGCGGCCCACGCTCGTGGCGTGATCAGGCAGCCCTTCCCCTCCCCCCGCAGACGTGAGGCCTCTGAGACGCGAGATGCGGGTGCCCAGGCCGCCCCAACTGCTAGCCCCTTTCTTCGGGATTGTTGGCTCCTGTGCCTCCCTGGGATTGGGAACTGTGGGATGGAATCAGGACCAGTCCGGGGCGCCCTGAGTCCACTCAATGTTCGCAACCTCTACAGACCCCCGCCAGCCCGCTGGGTCACGGCCCTGACCATACTGTGCTCCCTCCGACCTCCACCACTCGGCGGACTCTGCGCCAGCTCCGCGGCCCGGCGCGGGGGCAGGGAGGGCACAGGTGCGGGCTGGGCATCAGGGATGAGTGTGAAATAAACAAATCCTGCAGAGTGTCTCTGTGTCCTGTGAAAAGCGGGGTCAGCTCTGAAGCGGGAGGACGGGGAACACACTGAAGACAGACGAGCCATCCTGGCAGAGGTGGGAGGTCTCTTCAAGGTCTGTTGTACTGATGAGGCTGCGGGGGTGGGGGGTGGGGGCGGGGAGAGAGGGGTGGGGCACTCCCCACCCTTGGAAAGACTACGTTCCCGGATTCGGCGGTAAGGGGGCAAGCTTCCCTGCCGGCCTCATCCTATCCTCCTGCCCTACCTGGGGCTTCACTGTGCCCACGGTCATCGCCCTGTAAGACTTTCCCAGTCCACACCAGGGTGCACACGGACGATTTCTCCCGAAAAACAAAGGAGGAAATAGACTGAGAAAGGTGGGACTCGAACTCAGGTCTCCCTCCACTCCGCACACATCGGATCCAGCCAGCCCTTTCTGTCTGCTGTTGCCACGGCCGCTGTCCGAGCCCCGCCCCGCGGGTTCGCACGTGGCCCCCGCCTGACCCGGCGCCCGGGGGCGGAGTAGGACCCAGCGGGCGGCAAACGCAGCACTTTCCGCCGCTTTGACCAGCCCGCAGCGGCCGGGCCCGAGGGCTGAGCCGGGCCGAGACTGCACCATGCAGGAAGCGCCAGCCGCGCTGCCTACGGAGCCAGGCCCCAGCCCCGTGCCTGCCTTCCTCGGCAAGCTATGGGCGCTGGTGGGCGACCCAGGCACCGACCACCTGATCCGCTGGAGCCCGGTGAGGGCTGGGGCCCCTTGACTCTCCCAGTGGTCCTCCCCGGGGTCCCTCACGTCAGTGAACATCCATGCCCACCCAACCCCCGCTTGGGACTGGGCTGTGGCACCCCCATGCAGCCATCCAGGGTAGTTTACCTTGGAGAGGGTGTTCGACATGGGGGTGAGGCTACTTCCTCTGCCGCCGAGGAAGGGTTAGGAGCCCCCTGGACGCCCAGAGCCTGAGGGAATCCCTCAAGGTCATTGAGATCCCACTCCACCCCATCTCACAGATCGGAAAACAGAGGCCAGGAGAAGGAAAGGGCTGGTTTGGCTCCAGCTCAGGGTCTCATCGCGGGTCTGGGACTCGTCCCAGGCTGGAACCCGGGTCCGCCTCTGCTCCTCCTTTCGGAGAACCCAGTACCGAGTGTGGGTCCAGCTGGGGGTAGGGACTCACTGTGGTCGCCCCAGGCTAGGCCTCAGATCTGGTTCTGGCCTGGCCTCGTCCCATATGGAGATAAGCGACAAGCCGACCCCCCAGAGTGAGTGTGAGTGTGTGTGCGCGCGCCAGAGCGCGGGCCTGGCCGTGGGCGGACACCGCTCACGGCGTCTGGTCTCCGCCTGCACGGTGGGCGGGCGGCATTCTCGGTAGAGCGGGACCAGTTTCCTCGTCAGCGACCAGAGCCGCTTCGCCAAGGAAGTGCTGCCCCAGTATTTCAAGCACAGCAACATGGCGAGCTTCGTGCGCCAACTCAACATGTGTGAGTCCTCAGGGCCGGCGGGGAGCGGGTGTGGGTGACTTGGTGCTGGGGATGGGGCGACTCACGCCCCTGCGCCCCGCTCCCCAGACGGTTTTCGGAAGGTGGTGAGCATCGAGCAGGGCGGCCTGCTCAGGCCAGAGCGCGACCACGTCGAGTTCCAGCACCCGAGCTTCGTGCGCGGCCGCGAGCAGCTCCTGGAGCGCGTGCGACGCAAGGTGTGCGCGGCCTGAGGGAAGGAACAAACTCGAGTAGCGGTGTTGGGACCGCCTGCCCTGTTCTGTGCGACCCTGTCCCGACAGTGCCTCCCACCCGCAGGTGCCCGCGTTGCGGGGCGACGACGGCCGCTGGCGCCCGGAGGACCTGGGCCGGCTGCTGGGCGAGGTGCAGGCTTTGCGGGGCGTACAGGAGAGCACCGAGGCGCGGCTGCGGGAGCTCAGGCAGTACGAGGGGCGCGGGAAGGCGGGGCGGGGGGCGGTTCGGGGTGATAGGGTGCCGGCCGCCTGGCGGTTCTGGTCAGCCCCTTCCGCCCTCGGGCCTCAGCGTCCCCATCCAGACAAATGGGCCGAGCCGTGGAACCCTGGTCTCTATAGGTTGGATGATCATGGGGTGGTCGTGTGTGTCCCCGGCATTCTGTGGGGGGCGGTGACCGGGAGACCTCTCAGATGCCTCAGCACCCTCCCACCCTTTCCCCTAGGCAGAACGAGATCTTGTGGCGGGAGGTGGTGACTCTTCGGCAGAGCCACGGTCAGCAGCACCGGATCATCGGCAAGGTGTTTCTCGCCCACTGCTTGCTTCTCCCTCCAGCTTCTCCACACCCCACCCCTCCGCCCAGGCCCCCAGCGCCCACCTGAGCCCCCCCCCCCCACCAAACCCACCCGGAAGTGCCTTGCTAGGATGTAGGCAAGGCCCAAAGTATGAATTAGCCCTTTGCTTTCTCTCTTCAGCTGATCCAGTGTCTCTTTGGGCCACTTCAGGCGGGGCCCAACAGTGCCGGAGCCAAGAGGAAGCTGTGAGTGAGACAGCCCAGGGGTGCTCACACCCACTTCCCCATATCCCAGACCCTCCCCCACAGAGGTCCCCTGGCTGGGACCCCTTCTCCTCCAGAAACTCCTTCACCAGGAATCCTCATTGCTCTCCCTGCGCTGCAGGCTCCCTCACTCCATCTAGGACCGCCCCCCTCTCCCCTGAACTCCACCACCAGGTACCCCCCCCCCAGATCCTCCTGTTCCAGGACCTTATCCCCAAATTCCCACCCCAGCAGCTCCTCCCCCCTGCCCCCAACGCTTCCCAACAGCTGAGGGCCTGGGGCTCAAACCATGCTCCCTCCCTCACCTCTCTACCCCCAAAGGGCCCCCATCTCTGGGGGGAGCCCCTTCCACCTCCAGCATGTGACTGATGCCCTGGCAACAGGCCTCAGCTCTGCTGACTTGGCTGCTGGGGCCTGAGGGAGGGAGGGAAGTGCAGGCTGAGGGGCATGGGGGCTGATCCTGCCTGTGCCCTGGTCACCCTGCATAGGTCCCTGATGCTGGACGAAGGGAGCGCATGCCCAGCACCTGCCAAATTCAATGCCTGCCCCCTACCTGGTGCCCTCCTGCAGGACCCCTACTTTATCCAGTCGGTAGGTTTTTCTTACCCCTTCCCCAGGGCATCGCTGGGCCCATGGAGAGCCTATTCCTTCTCCCCATTCCCCTAAAAGAAGGAAGGATGGAAGTCAGCCTTCCCCTTGACCAGACCCAGGCTCCCCAATGTGGACTGAGCCTCTTCCCTCAAACCTCCTCTCTTAGACCTGGTCCACATGGGCGTGGGTTGGGTTCTGGCTCTCCCTGTGCCTAGAGGCCAAGGGCTGGGCTTAGCCTTCTACTTACAGCCCCTCCCAGAGACGACCTTGGGCCTCAGCTCTCACAGGGCCAGGGGCCCCATCATCTCTGACATCCCAGAAGATTCCCCATCCCCTGAAGGGACCAGGCTTTCTCCCTCCAGTGGTGGCAGGAGGTAAGGGGGACAGGGGCTGCCCTCTGGGGAGCCTGAGGGGGAGGGCCAGGCAGCCCAGATGGCTGTGGGGGTAGGGGGAGAAGTCAGTGTCAGGGTCTGGTTGAAGCTTTTCTCCGGTGCAGGGAGAAGGGCCTGGCACTGCTCAAAGAAGAGCCGGCCAGTCCAGGGGGGGATGGCGAGGCCGGGCTGGCCCTGGCCCCAAACGAGTGTGACTTCTGCGTGACAGCCCCCCCACCGCTGCCTGTGGCTGTGGTGCAGGCCATCCTGGAAGGGAAAGGGAGCTTCAGCCCCGAGGGGCCCAGGAGTGTCCAACAGCCTGAGCCAAGGGATCCCAGGGAGATAGCTGACAGGTGAGCAGAGCTCTTTCCTGACCATGAACCCTGTGGGCCCTTTTTGCAGATAGACCAGCACTTGCCAGCCCACAACACTTCCTAGCTGTGTCTGCCCCATAGTGGCTGAGGGGGAGACCGGGTACTTGAGTCTGTGACACTGACCTGATCTCAGCATGTGCTCTATGGAACACCAGTGTCAGAGTCCCCTGGAAAGTAGAAACTCCCAGTCAGGTCAGCATCTCTGTGGAAAAGCTCAGGAATCTACATTTTATAAACAGGTTCACTGGGTTGACTGTAAAGTACACAATAGATTAAGAACCACTGGTATTGACACTTGCGTAGGGAGGAGGCATGTCTCAAGACTCCAGATCCACAACCAAAATCTCAGGTCCCAGCTAGGAAGCAAGGGCACTCTCTAAGTGTCCCTTATGGGGGTAGGGGAGTCCTCTTCTAATATTTTCTACATGTTGGGGGATTTCAATCCTGATACATCCCCGTCCCTTGGAAACCTCATGTAGGATGGGCACTGCAGGCCAACAGCACCTCTCTGTGCACAGGGGGCCTCTGGGCCTAGAGAGGGGGGACCGAAGCCCAGACAGTCTGCTGCCTCCACTGCTGCTTCGGCCCGCACCAGAAAGCGTGGAGCCTGCAGGGCCCCTGGATGTGAGTACCCCTTCCACTGGGCCACGGGCAGGAGAGCTGGTGGGGTCCAGCTGTCCGTGCAGCCTGGGGAGGGCATCATTGACCGCGAGCTCTCCTTAGGTGCTGGGCCCCAGCCTCCAAGGGCGAGAATGGACCCTGATGGACTTGGACATGGAGCTGTCCCTGGTAAGAAGAGGGTGGAGGAGGGCAGGACCTGGGGTTGCTGAACCAAGACTTCAGTCCATGGCTGTTCTCTGTGAGCCAGAGCCATGTCTGAGGACTGCCCCAGTGGTTCTCTCAGCTCCTTGGCCCCCTCCCCAGCTGCTTCCTGGGGTTCTCTCACACAGATGCAGCCCTTGGTTCCAGAGAGGGGTGAGCCTGAGCTGGCAGTCAAGGGGTTAAATTCTCCAGGCCCAGGTAATGGTTGCAGTGATTGAGGAGGAGGCCCTGCCTGGGCTGAGCTACCTTGATTGTGTGGGCTGGGCACCTTGTGTTTTGCAGCGACATCCCCTGAGTTCACTGCCCTGTAGAGTGCTACTTTGCGCCACCCATCCCCTCACCATTGGCTGAGAGTGGGGAGGTTGAGAATGCAATGGATGTTTCAGCCTGAGCAGAAGGCAGGCGGGCAGGGCTCTCCTTCCCTAAAGAAAGGAGGGGGACCCTTTCCTCTCTGCTGAGCACAGCCCCATTTCTCCTAGGGAAGGACCCCACGCTCGGGGCCCCACTCCTGCTGGATGTCCAGGCTGCTTTGGGAGGTCCAGCCCTTGGCTTGCCTGGGGCTTTAACCATTTACAGCGCCCCTGAGAGCCGGGCCTCCTACTTGGGCCCGGCAGCCAGTCCCTCCCCCTGAGACCGCAGGCCTCTGAAGCCAGCCAGGCAGAGGAATCTTTCCGCGGCGCACACTCTTCTTGGCTTCCTGGCGCCCCCTGGCGGGGGGTGAGAGAAGCCCCCACTACTCAACAGCCTCCCTCCATTACCCCGACGAACCTTGCACATAAACTGCATTTTTTTCTGTGTTTCTGGTCTCTTTTCTTTATCGACCAGGAATCACAGGAGTCATGGGTGGTGGGCGATTTTGGATCTGTAGAAGGGACCGGATTCTAGGGCTTTAATAGCAGAACCCCTAGAGAGTGGAGGTGCTTGGGGAGGCCCGGATCTAGGGCTGGAGAGTGGCCATTGCAACCTCTGGGAAGCGGGGGGCCTCTGGGTCACACCCAGCTCCGCGATTCATGCGCTCTGTGATCCTGGGTAAGTTGCTTCCCTTCTCTGAGCCTCATCTGTGACAGGCAAAGAGGATGGGTGGACCAGAGGACAGATGTAAAGCGCCTTGGAATTGGCAGGCCCAGAGTGGGTGCTGGACTTGTAGCGCCGCGGGCCGGACTGCCCCCTCCCTGACTCATCGCTGGGTGCACCCCGGGTGGGGAGGGAAGCGGCCTACGTGCTCGTCCCCAGCCAGCGCACGGCCTCCGTGGCCTGGCTCCCAGTGCCCCGGGAAGAACCCCCACCCGCATCCCCACCCCCACCCCCATTCCCGGCAGGCCTGGCTGCCCCGCCCCTGTCGCAGCTGCTGCATCCACCCCCACCACGCCAGGCCCTTTCTGCACCGTCATCTCCCGCCCCACCGAGGCTCGACCCGTAAGCCGGGCCGCCCGAAACGGGCCGAACCCGGAGCCCCACTCCACCCGACTGGGGGAGGGAAGGGAAACCGAGATTGGGCAGAATCAGCGCCCCGCCACCAGCAGCCACGCTCGGAGGTCTGTGAGCCCCGCCCTTCCGCAGGACTCTCAAGCTCTGGGACCGGGTGGAGAGGAGGGGAGGGTGGCCAGGCGGTCGCACATGCGCAAAGGCTTCCGCAGTTTCCCACGACCCTCGCTCCCGGGCAAGAGAGCCCGCGCAGCGAGGTGGGGATAGGGGCCGGGACCCTGCTTCACACTTCGCCACCTGGCTCTCTTGGAAGAATCTGGCCTGTGGCCCTTGAAGGACTGGCCGGGACATAAGTTCGGTGTTCACCTTAGCTATGAGAGCCTCAAAGGGAAGGCCCTGGCCAGCCGGGGTCTCTCCCCGCCAGACAGGACAAAGGGCAGGACTTAGGGTAATGGCAGGAGTGAGGGGCATAGAGGGGCCAATCCAATCTGTGCCTTTTCCCTCTGCGTCTGTCCATAGTAGGTGCTGTCCCCCTCTCTCTTCCTGTGCCCAATGACTGGAGGGGCACTCTCTGGCAGACTTAGCTGGAGAGCAGAGGGTCCGCAAACACAGTGCAGTGATGCCGGATAACGCAGTAGTGAGGGTATACGTTGTTCACTGGGGTGCACAGAGGAAGGAACCACCTGCTGTGTGGACACTTAGGCATTGGTGTGGACAAGGGAACATTTGACTGTGGAGGACGGGTCCACACAGTGGAGGCAGGGGAAGAGTATTCTAGGCTTAGAGAACAGCATCAACAAAGGCTCTGAGGGGCCACGGGCACATGTAGTTCCCACGGCACTGAGTGGTGGAGCGAAGTGGGGAAGAGCCTGCTATCCAGGGTAGTGAGATGTGGCTGGAGTTATCAGACCAGATAGTTTGGGTTCTCTCTGATGGGCAGTAGGGGTGGGGCGAGAGATAGATGGGTGGTTAGGACTGACATTCTGCTAGACAGGGGAGACTCCCTTGTAATTCAAGCTGGAGCAAGCTAGATTCCAGTTCTACCACTTGGTCTCTGTGAGCCTGTCTCCTCTTCTGTAAAATGGGTACAGTAAATCCTACTCCAGAGACTTGTCAAAGTCACTATGCCATGGGCGTGGTGGGATGGGACTCAGAGGTACTCAGAGGGACTGTTACAGAACATATGTGACAACAGTGAGCTTAAGAGGCAGGAGCTCATGGAGATTCACTGAGAGGTAGGGAAGCAGTACTTGTCACAGATGGGACACAAAGGGAGACGGAGGGACAGAGGGTAG
Organism: Eulemur rufifrons; assembly: GCF_041146395.1. NCBI lineage: Eukaryota > Metazoa > Chordata > Mammalia > Primates > Lemuridae > Eulemur > Eulemur rufifrons. The sequence goes on along the minus strand of NC_091005.1, from coordinate 11,483,404 downwards.
TCCTGGTCTCTGATTAGTGGCCTGGGAGAAGGGCTGACACTTCAATATGGGGGGAGAGGCTGGGGGTGTGAAGTGACACAGGTAGGGTGGGGGGGTACTGAGCTCTCTAGGGGGCAGGATGGGTGCTAGGACCAAATGCTCTGTCTCAGAGCAGGCCCACCTCCTAGGGCCAGCTTAGGAGGCAGAGGGACGCCAAAGGGAAGAGGAGGCTGGGGGCGGATGCTGTGTGAACAAGGCTGAGGCAGGGGAGTGTGCTGAGGGAGGGAGTGGTCCAAGGCCTGACCTCTTTGCCTCCTGAGGCTGGGGGTCTTGCTGGCTGGTCAGGCCACCCAAGGGGATGGTCCATGATCCTTGGTTGGTAATAAATGGACAAAACAGATTATATTCTACCTAATACTGCTGTTTGGTGAAGACAGTCTCTCAAAATGGGGAAATTAATGGAGGAAAAACAGATCAGGTGACGTCCACTGCTGCACTGGGGAACTCTGCAGAGAGTCCCCACCAGCAAGAAAGCTCCCACCAGATGTGACCCCTCTACCTTGGACCTCTCAGCTTCCATAAATGGAAGACATAAATTCTTTTTCTTGGTTAACAACAACAAAAAACAGTAAAAAGATTGGCAAGCATGTGTTAGTAGCTTTTATGAGCTAGACCCCGGGTACTTCAAGATAAAGCAAGAGATGGCTGTTAAGTCATCCACAGGTCAGCAGGGTTACAGCTGGTCTCAGGTGATGTCAGGTCTTGGTCAGAGCCAGGACTCAGAAAGATTCAGGTACCTCTGCTGAAGTATCATGGAACCAGGAAAAGCCATGAGACCAGGCTGGGGTTGCAACATAGTACTGCTGTTGGTGAGAGGTGCAGGGTTGGGGCTCATAGTGGAAAGTTGGATCTCAGGGTTAGGGCAAGGAGAAAGGAACAGGGGAAGACTCTCAGTGCTGTGCTCTGGGTACAGAGGGGACTAGAGGGCAGAGTGGGGCGGCAGGAAGCCCTGATCTGGGGCTTTGCAGGCTCCAGGCAGGAGGTAAAAGATTAAAGTCAGTGGTGAGGATGGTGAGAGAAACACTCACAGACAGGCTGGAAAGGACTTGAGGGCAAGCTGGGTGCGGGGTATCAGGATCAATCCTAGTTTTTCTGCACGGTGAGGCTAAGGAAGCAGATTTGAGAAAGAAAAAGAAGTTAGTTTGGATAAACTAGGTCTGAACCGGTCTCGGGATTTGCTGGTTGGGGAGAGCAGTCAGGGAGTAGATGGCAGTCCTAGGGTAGCGCGTAGGGGAGAGAGCCACAGCTGACGTTTAGGGATAGAAGGAGGAGCCTGAGGAGACAGGACAGAAGCGGTCGGAGGGGCAAGAGGACAGCAGTTCTGTGCGGAGGCCTCCAGATCCTGTGCTGCGGTGCCGACTGGGGTCAAGGTGAACTTAGACCTCAGCCACGGGTGTTCGCTGGGGCCCTGGGAGAGAGTGGCTCCAGCCCCCTGCTACTTCTATCCCCCTCCCCCGTGCAGCCCTGACCATGGGCAACTCGCAGGAGCGGCCGTCAGAGACAATCGACCGCGAGCGGAAGCGCCTGGTGGAGACGCTTCAGGCGGACTCGGGGCTGCTGCTGGACGCGCTGCTGGCGCGGGGCGTGCTCACCGGGCCTGAGTACGAGGCGTTGGATGCACTGCCTGATGCGGAGCGCAGGGTGCGCCGCCTGCTGCTGCTGGTGCAGAGCAAGGGCGAGGCCGCTTGCCAGGAGCTGCTGCGCTGTGCTCAGCATACGGTGCGCGCGCCGGACCCCGCCTGGGACTGGCAGCACGTGGGCCCGGGTGAGCGCGGGCGGGGCGGGGCGGGGCCTAGGTGGGAGCGGGGCGTGCCTGGGGGGGGAGCAAAGGCTAAGTAGAGGGAGGCGAAGTCGCCTCCCCAAGAGCTAGGCCGGTGTGTGGGGAGGGAACCGCAGATGGGTAAATTGAGCCTGAGTCACTCCCACTTCCTCCGCAGGCTACCGGGACCGTAGCTATGACCCTCCGTGCCCAGGCCATTGGACGCCCGAGGCACCTGGCTCGGGGACCGCATGCCCCTGGCTGCCCAGAGCTTCAGACACAGACAACGAGGCCGGGGGCCCTGAGGGCTCTGAGGCGGTGCAATCCGGGACCCCAGACGAGCCAGAGCCAGAACCGGAAGCTGAGGCCTCTGAAGGGGCTGAGCCGGAGCCGGAGCCCCAGATGGATCCGGAACCAGAGCCAGAGGCGGAACCAGAACCAGAACCGGAGCCTGAGCCCGAGGCCGAGCCTGACTTCGAGGAGGGGGACGAGTCCGAAGGTGTGAGCCTGCCCAAATCCCATGCGGGTTTGGCGGGAGGACATGGCCTGGGAAGCGGAGAGTGGGCTCCACCTCACTGACCACCGCCCCCATTATCTCTAGATTCCTGAAGACCAGAACGCTGACCGGCTCTTCCCTGCCCAAGCTGGATAGGACCTGGTATCCTGCTGGAGCTGGATGGGATGCCACCGAGGCTTCGTCCAGCCCAGTACCGCTGGAAGTGAATAAACTCCGGAGGGTCCGCCTGGGCCTGGGCTCTCTCCACGATTCTGGCTGTTTGCCCAGGAACTTAGGGTGCGCGCCTGCCTCTGAGTCCCCGTGACTTGAGCAGCCCTGTGCCCCCCACACCCACCACCCAGTCCTCAGCCCTATTTCCCCCAGTAACCCAAGCTGCACCCTGGAGACCCCAGAACAAGGGCCCCTAATAGGACAAGAGCCTGACACCTGCTACACTGCGCTTTCCTCTTAGGAGCCATCTGGGGGCCTGTGTAGGCACTTGCCCAACTCCATGGAAGCCCCTGGGCTTGATGCACTGAGCAAGGGAGGGCTGGCTTTTCTCCACTTAGGGCGGACTTAGAGCTCACAGCCTTGAGAAGTGAGATTAGAAAAGGGGAATGAATGGGAAGGGACCTTGGGTAAACAGAGGCCACACACATCAGTGTCATTACTGTTTTAATTGTCTGGCTTCCCTCCAGACTGGGAGCTCAGTGAAGGTCCTGACCAGTTAGTAACTAGCACACAGAAGGCGCTCTATACATACTCGCTGGCTAAATGAATAAAAACTTTCCAACCCAATTTCTGAGTTTTACAGATGAGAAAACTAAGGCCAAGGTAGGAATGGCACTGGGTCACTGGCACAGCTGAGTCTGAAGTGAAACTGGAAGCAGCAACCACCTCTGCACCTCTCCTGGTCCAGGAGGGGCTCGGGCCTTGGGGGCCTGCCCCTCAGGCTCGATTGTGGCTGCTCCCAGGCCAGGCCAACCTCTGCCAGAGACCAGCTGTGAGCTTGTGGATGAAGAGAAGAACAGCAGAGGCCAGTGGAGGGTGAGCTCTTGGGCTTCACTCACAAGGCCTGTACTCTGTGTGTGTGTGTGTGTGTGTGTGTGTAAAATGAGAGTTGGGCTAGGAAAATCAGTGCCTTCCAGGAGTGTCCTGTTCCCTCCAACAAACCTTCAGGAGCTGCTGCCTCCCAGCCTCAGGAAGTAGAGCACATACATAGGGAATAAATACATGACCATTTTTGGGGGGAGAAGCAAAATGCTGGAAAGCCCACCCCAGCACCCCAGCCCAGCTGGGCCTCTCTACCAGGACCCCAGCCCCCTGAGCCTGTGTGAAGCCAAGACCCCAGGCTTAGGCAATCACTCCAGGAGAAGGGATCCCAACCCCCACCAGGACCCAGTGAGAGGTAGACAGCACGAATGCTGAAGGAGCACCAAGGGGCCAGGTGGGGGAAGGGAGAGACTGGAGGACCTGGACACCCAAAACCATTCCATGCAAGAACAAATTTCTACTCCCAAACCTCCCCCATCCCCATCGATGCTCAATTCCCCTTGTGCCCCTAGGCCTCCCCTCTGCTCAACAGAGAGCTGGAGGCAGCAGGGCCACTCAGTTTGCCTGACGTGCTGAGCCCCAGGCCCCAGGGGGACTAGCAAGGGACAGGAACCCTCTGACATTGCCGCTCCTCCTCATGGAATCCTCCTGCCCTCCCAATGCCCCCAAGAAACACCCAGGCCGTGGAAGCACAGAGCAGACAGCTTCATGTTCTGGGGGCCAATCTGGAGCCCCCAAAAACATCAGTCAGGGAGTAGGCGGCCCAGCTCCGCTTCATCCAGCCGGTTGGTGGCCATGATGTGCTCTAGTTGCTGCCGGTAGCGTGCCAAGTCCTGCATGAAGTGGGGCACCCGAGTATTATCCAGCACCCCATGGGGCCGCAGGTGGTCCACATCCTCATAGGACACCTGCAGGGAGGGAGCTGGGGCTCAGGGGCAGGCAGAGTCCCCTGGCATTCAGGTAGCTGGTCCCAGCTTACTACTTGTGGCACATTGCCCTTTGCTCCTGGGACTCCTTCCTCTCTCCTCCTGACCCACTCCCAATGTTTCGTACCTCTAGGCTCAGTCCTGGGTCTTTGCTCTTCCTCTCAACATCTTCTTGTATCATCTGTTCCCTATACCCCCACTCTGCTCTGCAGCCCAGCCTCTCCCCTCACCTCCAAACATGCCTATCCAACTGCCTTTTTATTTTATTTTATTTTATTTTTTTTTTGTTGAGACAGAGTCTCACTTTGTTGCCCAGGCTAGAGTGAGTGCCGTGGCATCAGCTTAGCTCACAGCAACCTCAGACTCCTCGGCTTAAGCGATCCTACTGCCTCAGCCTCCCAAGTAGCTGGGACTACAGGCATGCGCCACTATGCCCGGCTAATTTTTTTATATAGATTTTTAGTTGTCCATATAATGTCTTTCTATTTTTTAGTAGAGACGGGGTCTCGCTCAGGCTGGTCTCGAACTCCTGACCTTGAGCGATCCACCCGCCTCGGCCTCCCAGAGTGCTAGGATTACAGGCGTGAGCCACCGCGCCCGGCCCCAACTGCCTTTTTAACACTGTCCCCTGAGTATCCAACAGTAACCTCCTGGATACCAGCTTATACCAGCCCCACCCTCTTCACAGTCACCCAGGTGAGATTCTGGGGGAGGGGGGCCTGGACTCTCACCCTCCCACTCAGAGTGGTCACTGAGTTAAAAGGATTCCGCTGTCTGAAGTGCTCTCCAGCTGGTCCCTTCCTCTCCAAATGCATGGCCACTGCCTGGTTGGGGCAGGCCACTGCCTGGTTGGGCCAGGCCACCATCAATTCTGCAGGAGTGATTAGAAAGCCCTCCTCCCCTCACCCCTGTACCCCCTTCCCTAGCCTCTCTCTCCAATCCACCCCCCACATAACATCCAGAGGGAGCCTTTGAAAGCAAACAAACATCTGAGCCACTACTGTGCTTAAAGTTCCTCCCACTCCCCATTGTTTTGGATGAGGTCCACTTTCCTCAGCCTGGCACAACTGCCAGTGCCCAGGACTTGGGCCCTGGCCATTTCTCCAGCTTCCTTCCCCAGGCCTTTCCCATTGTCCTTTGAGATGCAGTATCTACACACACCTGCAGTCTGGGTCAAACACCTGCTTTTGGCCACCAGACCGTCACTGCATCTCCTGGGCTCACCCCCACCCACACTGCCCCCACCCAGAGAGGCCTGGCACCCAGCCCTCAGTCTAGCAACAATCAGAGGCCCAGGGAACACCGCGGTGAGGAGGCAAGCTGGCTGGGACCTGTGAAGGTCTGCAGCCTCTCACCTTGCCCAGAGAGGTCAGCAGCGGGAAATCGATGGTCTGGCGGTGTCGCAGAATGCGCACGATGCCGTCCAGGTACACCTGGTCCTTGCTGAAGCAGCCTGGGAGCACGGGAGGGCCGTGAGCCCCGGGCCGCCGCGAAGCCCCACCCCTCGCCCTACCCAGGGCGCCTTCCCCTCGCGAGCGCCCACCCGGCTTCGAGGTGTCGGTGAGGCCGCGCTTGGCGCGCACGCAGTACTCCCAGCGCACGTCCGCGTCCTGCACGTAGCGCGCCAGGTCCTGGAAGAGCTGCCGGAAGGACATGCGCGCGGCGCGATGGATGGTGTAGTAGAGCAGCGCGGCGCGCCACAGGAAGGGCTGCTTGCGGAACAGCACGCTGTGCAGGCTGGCCAGGCCCTCCTCCGTGGGGTTAGCGGGCCGCAGCCCGTACCGCAGCCGGCCCTCGGCGCTGTGCCACGGCTGCTGCGCGTTGTTCACGCCCCGCAGGTAGTGGGTGCCTGCGGGAAGGGAGGCGCCGCTGGGCGGGGCATCCGGGGGACCCATCTGCCTGGCCCAGCTTGTGCTCTCCTCCACCTGGCCAGACTTCTGGCTGGACTTCTACCCGTGACTCTTGTATCCTCACGGCCCCAAACTCAGGCTCTCACACAAGTTCTCCCCCAGCCCCAGACCAACCCCAGACAGCCAGCGCTAAGACCCTCCTCAGGTGAACCAAGGACCCATAGAGGCTCACATGCAGGAATCCTCCCCTACCCATCCAGGTTCCACCTCCAACACACACACACACACACACACACACACACACGCTAACTCTCCCAAACTTACATTGCCCCAGCCCTCCTAGAGACAAGGAACACACACACCACCCAGTCCCAACATCCCGAGTGCCCATGTCATTTTGACAGTCACGCTGATGCCCCAACGAAAACCACCTCTTGCCCAAAGGAACAGGATTCTTGAAGAGGAGGGAGGGACAGATAGAAAGGAATAGTGATTAATGTCTTGTGCCCTCCTTCCCAGCCTGGCCTGTCCCCTACTAAACCAGGCACTGTGTGTCCTCAGGCCAAGTCCATTCCCAGGATTTGGCTTTCCACCCACCCTGCAGGGCCCACATGTTGGCCAGGCTGGTAGGACCCTCAGGGGTTTCTCCCTCTGGCCTGTTGGGGCCTTCCAGCCTCACCCCCACTGTCAATCAGAGAGGGAGTGGGGAGCAAAAAAGATACTCTACAGGAGCAAGAGAGGAGGGTGAGCCCAGAGTGTGCAGGCATGTTCTGGCCTACCTCTGTGAGGTAGCTGCTCACGAAGGGAAAGGGCCCGTCCTCCGAAGGGAAGGGGGAGAAACAAAGGGGGGTTACTGGGACCCCTCACTGACCCCTCCAGCTCCCAGCCCCCTCTCATCGCTTCCCACCCACCCACCTGCCCACACCCTGACCTATCTCGTGCCGCAGCATGCCCTCCAACCAATACTGCCGGGCTCCAGTCAGGTTGATGGCCAGCGTGGGGCGGCTGTTCTCCACCATCATCACTGCCTGGGACAGCAGGTCCTCACTCAGCTGCACCACAACCTGCAGATGGCAATGCCCTGAGCCAATGCTCTGAACCAGCCCTGGGGCCAGTGTGCAGATGGACCTACTGATGCCACAGGTCAGCCAGGCTGGACACTAGGCCAGGACACCCATCCTTCATGACCCCTGCTCAGAGCCAGCTCCCACCTTACTTGGGCAGGGGCAGGGGCAGGGATTTGTCTGGGGTCACCCGCTGGCCAGACATGGCACTGGGCCTGGGATGGCCCACTAGGCAGCTGGATTTGGGGCATGAAGAGGGGCTCTGCAGGTAGGGCAAGCTCACCTCCCCAGCGCAGCCCTCCTTCTGCATGTATTTGCGCACAATGGACCAAATCTGGCACTTGGTCAGCAGCTGGCCCCCAGTGGCAGCCTCAAAGTGTTCATAGGTGCCAAACTTCTCCAGGACAGCTTCAATGATGCCAACTGCCTGCACACAGGGCCACAGCAGCTGGTTAGGACAGGCCCCTTGGGTGGTGAGGACCAGGGTGAGGAGGGCAGGCTGGACTAACCTGATGGATGAACTGTCCAGAGGCCTCACAGTACTTCTCCAGAACAGCCGTGGGCCTGGGCTCCTGGTACTCGAACTGTGGGTTGTAGGTGTAATGGGACTGGAAGAACTTGTCCCGTTCACGGTCCATGTTGGTTGGTCGCAGGGCCACCAACATGCAGGGGCTCTTGCTGGCACCATGGCCTGCATCCCTTTGAGTCTTAGCAATGTGAGGCAGGGAGGCTGCAGATCGCAGGTTGCCCCCACCTGGGTTCCGTCCTCGTCCAGGTGGGGCCCGTCCCTGGGTGCCACACCCTCGCTGGCCAGTAATATTTACAGTGTAGGTACTCTCACTGCGACGCATGTGGCCACGGTGGCCCAAGCGCAGCTTTGACAAGGGTTGCCGCTCAGGCTGGGGCTGTAGCACTGAGGGGACTGCCAAAGCCAGGGGCAAGGCCAGGGACTGAGACCAGGGGTACTGTGGTGGCCCATCTCGGTCTGAGGGCTTCAGCCTATGGTGCAGAGATGGGGGACTGGCAGGCGGGCTGGGGGGTGCCCGCTCATACACCTGATCCCCCGAGTCCAGCACCATTCTGTCTTGGGGGTCACATCCAGCCGGGTCACTCCAACTCCCCACTCTGTCGACCTCTGGGGACACAGAAGAGCATATGGAGACCAGCATGAGTGGGTGTGGCCAGAGGACCAGCAGGCCCTGTGCTCCTACAGCCCTTGCTGGGCCCTTGGTAGACCCAGGGTCTGCTGCCAGGGGTCTGGGTGGCTGCAGTGTCTGTTCCCTCCAGCAGGCTCACCCAAGCAGGCTGGGCTGGGGGAATGCAAGAATTTTATATACCCACCTAGATGAAGATGATTCCTAGTTACTGGAATCCCCTCAGCTCCTCAGAGAGCAAGGACTGAGTCCCTACTCATGATTCTAGTCTCTGTGCCCAGCCCTCACCTAGTCCGGGAGCTGGTACAGTGCAGCCTCAGCTGCCAGGATGGATGATAGGTAGGGGTCCTTGGGGCTGCCTTCTACCATGGCATTCTCTCAGTCCCACCCCAGCCTTCCCACCTGGCTCCACCCACATCCTCCTGACCATTTGGCCTCAGTCTATTTGAATGCCTGAGCACCCCTTGCTTGTGCCAGTCCCCCCATGCCCTCTCTCCTCTGAGCCATCTGTTCAAATCCAAATTAGAACCTGCTTTGGGGAAGCAGAGAGAAACTTCAACAAATCCAAGCCTGTCCCCTATCTGAGGCATCTTCCAAGTGTTCACCTGAGGCCAGTGTCATGGTGCTCACCCCTGACTCTGTGCCAGGTCTCAGGCCAATCCAGTCTCTCCCCAGAGACTGACTGGAGGCTCCAGCCTGCAAGCTCCCTTGCCTGCTCAGGGATGCAATTCCAGCATTTCTTCTCTCTGCTGCATCATCAGTCTCTTCCTCTCTACTGGATTCTTTCCATCAGCATAAACACATGCTGTTATTTCTCCATCTTAAAAAACAAAACAAACTTGAACCCACACTACTTCAGCTACAGCCAGGCTACAGCCGCACTGCATCTCCCTCCATCTGCTCCTTGTTGCAGCACAATAACTCGAGAGTCACCCATACCCATCTCCAATTCCTTCTTTCCTGTTCTCTCTTAAATTCACTCTAATTAGCCTATTGTCCCCTGCTCTCCATCAAAATTGATCTAATCAAGGTCACCAATGACATTAATATTGATCAGCAGCAGCACATGACACAGTTAATCACTTCACCTGGAAACATACCCTCCACTTGACTTTCCAAACACACTGAAACTTAGTTCTCCTATCTCACTGGCTGTTCCTTCTTTGTTTCCCTTGCTGGTCATCCCTCTCTCTCAACCTCTTGACACTGTAATGTCCCAGGACTTGTTTATGGGAACTTCTCTCCTCTTCTCCATTTATGCTCACTCCCTAGGTGATCTCATCCACTTTCATGGTTTTAAATACATGAGCCAAGACTTCATCCATATAGTTTGGACCAGTCTTGCCAGTTTCAATGCAACATTTTTTTAACAGGCATATCAAACTGAACGTGTCCTCTGTCTGGAATGTTTTTCCTCCCATATAATGCCACGGATTGCTTGCTCACTTTCCTCGAATCTCTGCATAAATACCATGTTATTAGAAAAGTGTCCCTAACACGCTCTCCAAAAAATAGTAAACCTTCCCTTCCCTGTAGCAGTGATCACCATCATGTCAGTACACTTTATACCTGTATGTAAATTTGATGGTCAGTATCTGTTTTATCCTTTCTAGTGTTCACAGCTGTGTTCCCAGAACCCACAACAGTCCGTGACCCAGAGCGGTTACTTAGTTAATGAATGAACCCAAAAGCCCTTCTCCTTATCAGAACTAAAATCATTCCTTTCCTGAGCTTTGCTTCCCCATCTAGATCTGATCTTTGCCACCCTCCTCTAAGCTGCCTAATGATCAGGTCCTTGAAAAGCTTTCAGGCCTCAGGCTTCACTCACCTCAACTTGCTGTATGCTTTTCTGGACTCCTCGCTGATTTCCAGGCCTCTACCTGGACCAGTTCCCCCTTCGACCTACCTCCTTGCAATTACCAGAATATGCCTGTTTCTTTCATGTCTCTGGTCCTTCTGCCAAGGATGCCCTCGCGGTGTCTCCCTGGAGCAAACTCTTAACCATTCTTCAGGGTTCGGTTTTGGCCTCACCTCCTCTTCCCGGCGTCTAGAGGGGCCCACCGCTTTGGCAGCTTCTTTACTGCTCTAGGTTGTCACTGTCGGAGGCTAGGTCCACGTCCCCCCACCATCCCTAGAACCCGAAGGCAAGCACGGGTGATTCACTCCCATGTCCCAGGCACCCAGCGCTTGATGCCGAATGAATGAAGGCTGGTGGGGGAGGAGCCCCCAACTACCAAAGGCGGGGTCTGGTGACAAATGAGAGGGTGTGGCCTGTGCCAATAAAAAACGCCAGGAGAGGATAACGTGGAAGAAGAGCCAATGGGGACCGAGAGATCGAGGAGGGGCGTGACCTGCAGCCAATAAGCGGCGGGGGATAGGGCGAAGGGCGTGCCCAATGGAGGGTGGGGTCGGAAGACAATGGAGTGGGGTTCTCTGGTAGATCAGAAGGGGCCGCGTCGCGTGCCTTCTCTCGGCCTTTGGGGGAATTCCGTCCGCGTGCCGCGCCCCCACCTGTTCGCTCCTCTTCTTGCCGCCCGCCGTCCCGCTCCGCAACGCTGGTCGCCGGCCGCCCAGCTCGCGGCAGCCGGCGCCGATGACGCACGCACTCGGGCGCGCGCACGCTCACACGATGGCGAGGAGACCCGCGTCAGTCTCCGCGGCGGCGCACCCCCGAGACCACTGGGGGCGGGGCCATGATAGGCTGAGGGGGCATGTCCGTCACCACACCACACCCCCAGGCGGGGGCGCCGGCCTAGGCCAGTCCCCTTTCCAAAGCCGGAACGGGTTTAGGGGCTTCAGGCGTGACCCCGCGGGCGGCCGGGTCACTAGCTCGCTGCCCCGACGAGAATGTGGGGCGTAATCTGAGCCCCGGGACAGGAGCCCGGGGCCTCTGAAACGTAGTCACGGAGAGGGCCCGCGTCGAGATAGGTAGGTCGCAGCCCGTGTGCCAGGACCGAGCCAGGGTACCTTCGGCGTGCCACTGTGCGTGGACCTCCTAAACTTCCATTCCCCCTTCCCCACCACACAGATTCAGGCGTACGGGAGCCGTGGCTTTATTCTGCGGGCAACCGAGCGTCAGGCGCAGGACCCCGACGTGAGGCAGGAGGACAGCGCGGGCGCAGGCGCCAGCACCAGACTGAAGAGTGCGCGGCGGCCCGTGGGGGGCGAGGGCGGTGGGCCCGCCTGCAGGGAGCTGAGGGCGGCCTGGCGCTGCTCTCGGGACACGTCCCCGCGCAGGTCCAAGAGGGCGGAGACGTGGTCCTCGCTGCAGGGGCAGCACCGAGGCACGTCAGCCCCGCCCCGCCCCCCTCGAGCTTCTTCTCCCGCTCCGCCGGTCCCCTCACCTCACGTCGGGAAATTGCTGCCGCAGGCTCGCCACCTCGAGGCCAAGCAGCATGGGGTCGCGGAGGTTCAGCAGCTCCCGCAGGGCGAGCAGCACCGGCGCGCAGTGAGCGCTCTCCTCCAGGCCCTGAGCACGTCGAGGTCGGGTATCACGCCGGCCCCCGGCCCCCACCCAACCACGGAGACTATGCCCGTCTGCCCGTCCAATGAGCTCTCACCAAACCGAGGAAAAGCTCGCGAAGCTGGGCAGCATCCTGCCGCAGGCGCTCGGCCGCCTGGGTCCTCTCGTCGGGCCCGCGGCACACGAGGCGGCCCTGCATCAGCGCGTGCAGGTACTGCAGCACCACGGCGCGCTCTGCCTCCGCCAGCAGCAGCTGGGGGGACGGCGATGGGTGGGGGGTCCAGGTCACCTTTCCTATCCGCGCTGCCCGCGCCCAGCCTTTCCCGCACCCCGACGACGCACCTGAACTGCGGGGTTCCGAATGCGCCTGAAGTCCCGGCAGAAGCGCTCGGTCCGCTCACACACACCCTCCAGCAGCTCAGGGCTCGACAGCCACTGGCGTGAGGGCAGAGCTGCGAACAGAGGCTGCGGAAGGGGGCGGAGCCGGAGTTGGAGAAACGATCCAGGCCTAGCATTGCCCGCCGAGCCCCCCTTACATAGGCTGTGTCTCCACCTCCCACTTCCATCCCGACCCAAGGGAAGTTTCACCTGGAGCTCGGCGAGCAGCGCCTCCAACACCAGACGACAGATCCTCCTCTGCAACTCGTCCAGCCCAGCTTCCACCGAAGTCAAGGCCCCTGAAGCCACCCAGTCGTGCTGCAGGATGGACACTGAGGAGCTGGACAGACCAAAACCACGGCTTCAGGACCAAGGCCAAGGCCCGCGTGGCCCTCTGTGGTCCCTCCACTCGGGCGCCACCTTGTGGTGCAAGTGTGTGGCCGGAGGGAGGGAGAAGGGGGTCTCCCTGCACATTTGAAGGTCTGAGGCTGGGAGAGCTAGAAGGGACACATCCCAGAGGGACCTGCCTCTAATTCACGGTGTGACCTAGAGCAAATCATTCTTTCAGTTTCTGTTTCCTCATCCGTAAGGGGGGAGGGAGATAATCCCAAAGAGGAGAGAGTAAAAATCAGCGTATCACTCCGTCCCGACTACAATGAAAATAACCCCTAAGAGGAAGAAAACTTTTTCTGTTTTGTTCACAGCTGGAACCCCAGACATTTCCTGGCACAGAGGAGGGCCTTGATAAATATTTGTTGAATGAATGAATAATTGACACTATGCGACAGGCACTGTGGTACGTATTTCACATCCATTTATCTCATGTAATTCTCAGAACATTCCATTATTACCCTTGTAATACTAATGAGAAAAGTGACATTCAGAGAGATTACGTAATTCACCCAACCAGTAATTAGCAGAACTAGGAATTGGAAACCCCTGAGCTATGTGAGTCCAAAATCCCTAGGGACCTAGCTTGGGCTGGGTCCACACATAATAGGCACTCAGTAGGGGGTTGGGGAAGGTGGGGTTCTGTGGGGGCCTTCTAGTACCTGAGTGCTGATTGATGGTTGAGGGTGGCCAGTAGGTAGGACACATAATGTGGAGCCATTGCTTGCCCCCTGAGGTGGTCTCCGGAGAATCGGATCAGAGCATCACTGAAGCTGCAATGGGCAGATGTGGCTGGACTTGCTGCTTCTCTGGTGCCCCCACACCCCCAGCCCCTGATACTCCTGGCCCACTGCCCAGGGTACCCAAGTCCTTCTTTGAAGGAACGCTTTCCCACTGGTGGGTCTTATTCACTCAGTGCCTGTTTGGGCTGCTCCAGGAGCAGTGCTAGGGACTGGGAGTGGGTCAGAGTCTTGGCAGACCTCCTCAGGAAGGCACCCAGCTCTGACAGTGCCATGCCATGCACCCGCCGTTGCAGTGACTCACTGACCAGGCTGGTCACGCGAATGTTCTCGTCCAGGATCTACAGGCAAGGGTGGGCAGTCATCAGCAAAGCCCCTACCCCTGCCCTCCTTTCCTTTCCCCGTGGGCCTGCCTGGCCACTTCCCACCCACCTGCAGCACGATGGCTGGCATTGGTGAGTAGTAGAAGCCAGATGGGTCTGTGTTGGGCTCCTGCTCCCGGCTCCATTCAGCTACCTCCCCATCCAGGGCCTTCTGCAGCCACTGGGCCACACTTGTCTGGGGGAAGGGGTGAGGGGCAAAAGAATGTAGCAAGGCACTGACCTTGCCAGACATGGGAAGACATTTGACTCTACAGATATAGGCCCACAGCTGATGGACAGAGCTTCTCTGGACCTGTGCCCCAACTACTCACCTGGACTTTGGCCACAAATGTTGCTTCTAGTTGCTCAACATTCTCCAAGGTTAGGAGGGGCTCCAGCTGGGACACATCAGCCTCAGGCCCCAGCTCCAGGCTCCCCATCATTTCCTGACTGGAGATTGGTGGCCCAGTGTCACACTGAGCTCCCAGCCTCTGATTCACCCACTTCCCAATGCCCCAGACACTGACCCCAGGTACACATGCAGTGCCCAATGCAGCAAGGCAAAGGCATCAGCAGCCCCCAGCTCAGGCCCTTCGAGGAGTTGCTGCAGGCTGCGGCGCAGGCCACTGTGCAGGGTGTGGGCCCATAGCTGGACCACTTTGTAGTGTGGTGGGCAGCAGGGTGCTACTAGTGCCTCAGCTGTGGCCATCTCGGCTGGCAGGGCCACTCGCAGAGCTTCCAGCCACTCTGCTAGAGCCCCTGGACCAGGCAGCAGAGATGTCCCAAAGTGAACCCGCTCCAGACCCTCCTGCAGTGCCCGAAGACAGCGCTGCCTCCAGTCCCGGGGAGCCTGCCCCAGGTGGGTTGTTCGTCCAGTCTCCATCTCTGCCACACGCACAGCAGCCACCAGCAGGGCTGGGTCCTCCCGTGCCAGCTTCCCTGCTGCCCCTGCAGCTGCCTCCACAGCCTGGCCCAATGCCTCAGCCAGAAGGCCCAGCTCCTGGAAGACTGGCAACTCCAGGCTCCCCAGGGGTGCCCATGTCTCCTCTTGCAGTTGCTCCAGCTCTCGAAGGCTCACATATGCCTCCAAGAGCCGTTGGGCATCAATCAGGGTCTGTGTGTGGGCCACTGCAGCTGGCACTAATGAGGGAGGAAAGGAGACAGCTCTGGATCTCAGCCTTCCCACCAGCGCAATGGGTACAGCAGGGGATACTGACGCCCTGGGGCTGGGGGGATGTATAAAATATTTAATAACTGGTACAATAAAGCATTGGCTAATCTGAAAGGATCCAGGCAAAAAAGTCCTAGAGGACTTTCTGGTGGACTGAGCTAATGGAATATGAGGAAGTTGAGGATCCTGGAGGGAAGGCAGGAGGAACTGAGGGGTGATGCTAGTGGCTATTCACCCACTCTGTTAGGGAAATACTTCACTATGTTAACAACCAGGGTGGCTAGAGCCACTTGACTGGGTGTCCATCCTGACTTAAGCATCCCATGCTTGGGAACTCTAGAACGAGCTGGTTTGTACCCTGTTTCATATGCCATTTGAAGCCTGAGCTACTCCCTGGGAGGTCCCTGGTATGCCTCTCCATGCAGTCCCCCACCTAGTGCCCCAGCCCCTTGATCAGTGATGGGCATTTGTGGACTGACTGTCGGATGCTGAGGCCCAGTGTTCCAGCACACTCACCTGCCTGCAGCCGGGGCAGCAACTGAGACAGGGCCTGCAGTTGCTTATGCTGGGAAACCTGCTCCCGCAGGGCCTCCAGGGTCTGTGAGGACTTGGATATGCCCTGGAGCAACCCACGGGTCTGGCTCAGGGCTTCACTGGTTCCCTGCACGACTTCGAGGGCCTGGGCCAGCTGCCACACACCAGTCTGCACTCCTTCCAGGTATGACTGCACCACCGACTGTGGAAAGAGACAGCCAGTGAGGCCCAGCCAGCCCAGCACCCCCGCCCCAGCACTGCTGCTCCCTGCCCCGGCCCACCTTGATGCGCGCTTCCAGGGAGCAGGTACGCTGCACCTCTCGGCTGCGGTACTGGCCCAGCCTGGCTAGCTGCTCCGGCCGGTAGAAGATGCCCGAGGCCCACTTGAGCGCGGCACCTCGGGCCAGCCGCTCTGCCCTCTCCTGCTCTGGCCACTTAGGCCCTGGGCAGGAAGAGCCTGGGCAGCCATGTCAGTTGGGAGGGGCCTGCAGGAAGTGGCCTCCAAACCCGCTCCCCTTTGTACTCCTCAGCCCATCCCCAGGGCAGTGCACTCCTCTCACTGCCCTATAGAGCTCCAGCCAGTCCTGGCAGAGAGGCCCCAACTCCACCATTCCCACCTTTCTTGCCATCGTTCCTCCCCCAGCCCCCTGGAGGGGCTCATACCAGCGGGAAGTGCGCGCTGCATTTCATCCTTGGCTGCTGAATCCATGGCGGGCCTGGAGAAGCTGGAGCTGAGGTGGGCCAGGGGCGGGGGTCTGAGATAGAGCAGGAAGGGAGGATGCTCCTTTGAGCTGCTGCCATAGACTAGGCCCCTCTGAGCAGGAGGAGGGAGGTTCTTGCTCGGCCCCCTCAGGAAATGAGAGGGAGGTGGTGTGATGGGGAGGCACCTGGGAGGCCTTGCCTGCTGGCTTTCTGAGTGGTGCCAATGCAGGTGCCAAGTGGGGCAGGGTGGGCACAGGCTCCCCTGGACCTTATTCCTGCCCTGAGCTGTACAGGACAGTTCGTTGTAGAACTTACCAGGCGTGACCAAGTGTCCAGTTCTCCCTCCTCCGCAAACGGCCTTGGCCTTGAGAATGGCCCTGTCCTCCGGCAGAGCTGGGCACACCCACCACTCGCTCACAGGGCCTGGGTGACTCTAGCTGACTCCAGCACACAGCAGGAGGACTCCTCTCTCCAAGGAAGCCTGTCTCCCACTTCCCAGCCCAGAAGCCCCTTCTTCCCGCCAAAGCCCCGCCCTCCCCAAGGCCACCAACAGAAAGGAAGGAAGCTGAGTCTCTGGCAATTTATTCCCAACAGGAAAGAGCATCTGCACCGAGGGTGGGGAGGGCTGGGCACCACTTCCCTGAGGGGTGGGGAGAGGGGTGTATTCCAGTGGTCATTGAGTCTTGACCAGCCCACCCAGGACTTCTTGGCACTCAGGACACAGATGTGAACTAGACTTGGCCTCAACCTGGTGGGGGGAAGGTGAAGTGTGCAGATATGGACGCAGAGGACATCACAGTATGAAAACTGTGTTGACGGGCCCCTCAGAGGAGGCTGTGTACCTCTGCAGAGGAGAAACTGATGCAGGCTGTTGGGAGGAGGGGGCCCGGTGGGCCGTGGCAGGAAAGAGGTCGTGAAAGCTGTGCTTACCCTGAGAGTTATAGGGAGCCGGGGAAGGGACCCCATGGCAGAGGCACTGATTCCTCCAGCTGCCAAGAGTGTAGGCTGCTGAGGTCTCACAGGTGAGTCTCTCAGTTAATATTGGGGTACAAAGGCTTGGTACCCTTGCCTGGATGTGAACATCTCAGAAGGGCTACCCCAATTTCAGAGCTGAGGTGGGATGAGCTGAGGTCTCTATTATAACTGCATCTGCCCAATTCTTTTTGTCTAACTCTCTTACAAGTGCGGATCCCCAATAAGCTTGCTGCAAATCCCTGTCTCAGAGTCCGTATCCCAAAGAACCTGACCTAAAAGGAATAATATAATAACTTACTGGTCGAGTACAGTGGCTCTCACCTGTAATCTCAGAACCTTGTGAGGCCAAGGCGGAGGATTGCTTGAGGCCAGGAGTTCAAGACCAGCCTGGACAACATAATGAGACCTGTCTCTATAAAAAATAAAAAAAAACTTAGCCTGGTGTGGTGGCCTGTGCCTGTGCCTGGAGACCCAGTTACTCTGGAGGCGGAGGCAGGAGGATCGCTTGAGCCCAGGTGTTCAAGGTTACACAATGAACTATGATCGGGCCACTGCACTACAGCCTGGGTGACAGAGCAATAGACCCTGTCTCTACAAAATTAATTGATTAATTAAAAAGGAATAATAATAATAATGTTAAAAATAACAAAATGAAGCTCAGACTTGGGGGGATGGGGGGGCATGGGCAATATATATAACCTGAACTTTTGTACCCCCATAATAAGCTGAAATAAAAAAATAATAATAACAAAAAGGCCCTAGCAAACACATAATCCTTCCCATATGCCAGGAATTGCTCTAAGTGCTTTGCTTATGTCTACACATAGGTAAATACGTTTGCATTGGTGCACTGTAGTGTGGAGACAAGAGAAAGATGAGGCTGGGACCAGGGATGGAGAGAAGTGGACAAGTGCTTGATGTTTGGCAGGAAATGAGGGACAGAAATAGAATGGGTGACCCCAAGACAGTGGGGCAGCCTTTAGATGAAAGTTTGAGGGAACTGGTTGGGTTCATCAGGCAGTGTGGGCAGAGTTAGTGGTGTTGGGGCAGGCTGGCAAGGAAGGTTCAGGTGACTCCCACGTCTCTACTGCCTGGGCTACCCACCGACCTCCAACACATTTCTGCCTAACCTGTCAAATCTCCCAGGATCCCCGGGTAGTTTCGTCTTATTCGGCAGTTGGACATTTGCTGATGGTCCCTGAAGTTTTGCGTCAGTTTCCGTAGGCAGGAATTGCGCCAGGTTCCCTGGAAGAGGCGCGGGGCGGAAGCGGAAGTAGCGGCGCTGGCTCCGGCTGCCGGGCGGCCAGGAACGGAAGCGGAAGTGGCGGCGGCGCCGGCCTGGCCTGGCCTGGCTGAGGGGAGGCGGCGGGCGGGCGCGATGGCAGAGGCCGGGCCACAGGCGCCGCCGCCCCCGGGCACCCCAAGCCGGCACGAGAAGAGTCTGGGACTTCTCACCACCAAGTTCGTGTCGCTTCTGCAGGAGGCTAAGGACGGCGTGCTTGACCTCAAGCTGGTGCGGCCCGGGCTAAGGGGCGACAAGGCGGGGATGGTTGACCAGGCCTGGGCCCGTAGCGGGAACCCCCGGGGTGGCCCAGCTGGGTCTTCCGAGAGGCAGCCGCCATCGTGTGCTTTCTCACAGGAGAGAGGCCGGGGCTGTTTCATTCATTCGGCCGAGGCCACTGAGCGTCAGCTGTGTGGTAGGCTCGGGGCTGCAGGTGCTCGTCCTCGTGGCCCTTCCTGCCTGGCGTGGGGATGGAGCATCAGAACATCAGTTCAGGACTGTGCCAGGTCTCTTCTCACCCTGCGGTCCTGAGCTGCAGTGGTGCCTGGGAGGCACTATAGGGTTGGAACCCAAGCTACCCCGCTCTCAGATCACGTTTCAGGGTAGCTGGGGTACACCTGATAGTGGAGCTGAGCATTCTCCACTTTGTTCTGTCTGCCAGGCAGCTGACACCCTAGCTGTGCGCCAGAAGCGGCGGATTTACGACATTACCAACGTGTTAGAAGGTATTGGGTTGATCGAAAAAAAATCCAAGAACAGCATCCAGTGGAAGTGAGTGGGGATATCTGAGAGGGCAGTAGGGTGGTATCCTGTCCAGAATTGTCTGTCAGGGGTGTGGGGTGGAGGGTGCAGGAGAGGACAGGGGCCATGGGACCCAGAGTTCCCAGCAGTCCCTCTCAGCCCCACTCCCTGGGCTCAGGGGTGTGGGGCCTGGCTGCAATACCCGAGAGATTGCTGACAAGCTGATTGAGCTCAAGGCAGAGATCGAGGAGCTGCAGCAGCGGGAGCAAGAACTGGACCAGCACAAGGTGTGGGTGCAGCAGAGCATCCGGAACGTCACAGAGGACGTGCAGAACAGCTGATATCCTCCTGGCGGTCCCTGCTCTGGGGGAGTGGGCAAGGGGCCCTTTGGTCCACCTGGGTTTTCTCTGTGTGCCCTGGGCCCGGTCCCTCTTGGGAGGATGGTCCTATAGCCTCTGGTCAGGTCCCAGCCTCAGGCCCCTTCCTCAGAGCCCCTCCTCCTCCAGTATTGGCCTGTGATCCAGCCCCATGTGGACCCCAGCCCCCAGAACTTTCTCTGGGGGCCTGTATATCAGACCTCTGCTAAAGAATTGGGTCTTCTCTGTAGCCTGCCATTCGTCGCCATAGGTAGGGCATCAGCCATTCTCCTTAACCCCCACACCTTGGCCTACGTGACTCATGAGGACATCTGCAGATGCTTTGCTGGTGAGCAGAGCCTGGGTAGGGGGACATGGGAGTGGGGCTGGGCTGGGCTGAGCTACAGCCCTGAGTATTGGGCCAAGTGCCCAAGGAGAGTTCCATCTCTTAAGATCCTGGGGCCTGCTCAAAGAGGAACCAGGCAGGGTAAGTCTTTTTGAGGGTCACTGGGACCCTGTGAAGGCCAACTATACTAAGAGGGTACAAGAATTCTGGAGAAGATTCCTGGATTTGCTCCTATCTACATTGTCCCTGGATTTGGCTTCTTGGGCATGATAGAGGCACAAGGGGGAGCGGGGGAAAGTGAGAGAGAGAGAGAGAGAGAGTGTGTGTGTGTGTGTGTACGCGCGCGCGCGCATGTGTGCTTTTGCAGGCAGGCTTTTGCATGCTTGTGTGCAGGGGACAGTGGTCCTCTCTTTTAACCTGTAGTTAGTTTAGTAGCATTGTGAATACAGGAGCTGTTCCTTTTCCATCCTGTGTTCCTCAGGCTAGTCCTGGGAAAGGGACGTTGGTCTTAGCAAAAACACCTGTACCTAGAAATCAGCCCTGTCAATCGAAGAGTGAGGTGCCCATGCCTAGCGATCTTTTGCTCTATATATTTGAACCCAAATTTCCTCATTACTGACCCTGGCCTCGGGGAGAGAAAGGCTTTAGCTTTGTCCACCCACTGTGGGGGATGGGTGAGGCCTCCTGTCTAGTACCTGAGACCATGGTCTCCTGCCTTGCCTCAGGGGAAAGTACCTCCCTTCCCAGCTCAGATTGAACCCATGGGCTCTGACCCATTCTCGTTGTCATTCTAGGAGACACCCTCCTGGCCATCCGGGCCCCATCGGGCACCAGCCTGGAGGTGCCCATCCCAGAGGTGGGTGCTAAACCCAGGCAGGCGGGGTCGATTGAGGGCGGGTGCTGGCTGTGGAGCCTGATAAGTCCCGGGTGGGGCAGGTAGGGGGCCCCCTGGGGTTTGGGGTTATCTAGGAGGATGGGCAGCCTGGGTGGGAGAGGACACTGGCCCTGACCCAAGATCAGGCAGGAGCCAAGCCTACTTCCAATTCCACCTGTCCCCTGTCCCCTACCACTTACTTCTAGGGTGTCAACGGACAGAAGAAGTACCAGATTCATCTAAAGAGTGTGAGTGGCCCCATTGAAGTGCTGCTGGTGAACAAGGAGGCATGGAGCTCACCACCTGTGGCTGTGCCT
This sequence comes from Eulemur rufifrons, assembly GCF_041146395.1. NCBI lineage: Eukaryota > Metazoa > Chordata > Mammalia > Primates > Lemuridae > Eulemur > Eulemur rufifrons. The sequence continues at coordinate 11,462,432 of NC_091005.1, read as the reverse complement.
GTGCCGCCACCTGAAGATCTGCTCCAGAGCCCACCTGCTGTTTCTACCCCTCCACCTTTGCCCAAGCCTGCCCTAGTCCAGTCCCAGGAAGCCTCACGTCCAAGCAGTCCCCAGCTAACTACTTCCACCCATGTTCCTGGCACCACCGAAGTCCTAGGGGTGGCCAGCCCAGCAGCTGAGATCTCAGGTGAGGCATGATGGGAGCTGGTGATAGGATTATCTTCTGGGGTCCATGAGGCAACACCTCTGTTTTGTGGAATGCCATACTCAGAGTTGGAAGAGACTTTGAGGGGTTTTTCCCTTTCCCAGCCTCCACCCAGCCTCCCTTTGCAATGGCAGTGAATGATCAACCCCTTTATAACAGGGAAGCTCTGACTGTGTAAAGGGCCATTAACGGTGACAGTTTCCCCCAGATCCACTGGTGTCTCACCTGCCCTGGCAGCCCCTCTTGAAGTGTGGCCACAGCAGACATATCCACGAGTCTCCTCCTATAGGCCTTGTGCCCTTGTCTCCTTTGGTCACTCATTTCCAGGTTACCTCTTCTGGGGCAACTGGCAATGCCTAAGTCTCCTTGGGTCTGGGAATTAGGACTGGTCACCCTGGCCACGGGTTCTGGCACTGCTAGGTTCAATGACCCACTTCCTGCCCTCTTGTGACTGGGTTCGGGGCTGTGGTTGCAGTGAGTGGTGGCCCTGGAACTGATAGCAAGGACAGTGGTGAGCTCAGCTCACTCCCGCTGGGCCCGACAGCACTGGACACCCGACCACTGCAGTCTTCTGCCCTGCTGGACAGCAGCAGCAGCAGCAGCAGCAGCAACAGCAGCAGTTCATCTGGACCCAACCCTTCTACCTCTTTTGAGCCCATCAAGGCGGACCCCACAGGCGGTGAGTACCTGCACACCCCAGGGCAGGGAGAATCCGGCTTCTGCCCAGTCCTAGGTCAAGAGCAGCACTGGGGCTGGAACCCAGCTCTCCTGTGAACCCCTCTGATACAGAGCTCTCTGCCAGCCAGGGCGAGGTGCCCTTTTTCCCCTTCCTGGGCTAGCACAGAACTCCCTGGCCCTCTGTCAAGCCCTGCCTGCCACCCCTTGGAGCAACACTAAGCCTCTCTTGCCTCTCTAACTGATATTCCTCCTCTGTGTCCTCCCTCTCATCTTCCCTGTCTCCTCTCTGTCTGGACTCCTTGAAAAAGTAATCTGTACTCCCCTGCACATCTTGATCGCCTGGTCACCCTTCAGGTTGCAGCAGTCACCCCCCACCTCCGGCACTACAGCAGTGCCACTCTTGAGAAGCTGATCCAGCACATTTCTAGAGTGTCTTTGCTTCAGTGCTCTCTTGCTCCGTGCTAACGTTCTTTCCTCCTTTGGCTTTAATGATGCCAGCTCTTGGCTCTTCTACCTCACTGGCTTCTCCCTGAACTCTCCCTGACACTTCCTTAAACATTGGCACTTTCTGGGGCTCCATCCCATTCTACACCTGGAGGGGCCCTGACTCTGGGTGGGTGAACCCCCAGCTGCCACCTCGCCTAGGTCTCTTGCCCAATCCCCACCCTACGGTGTCCGCCTGCCATCCTCTGCACATCCAACGGACACTTCATTCCCACATGTCCTCAGTTGAACTCATTTTCCTCCCACAACTCGCTTTTCCACCTCGGTGCGCACCCTACCATCAGCCCTCGTCACCCAGGCCTGACCCTTGTATATCACTCCAGTTCATCTCTTCTCTCTTCCTCTGCTGCCCACCTTGTTAGCTAAGCATTCTGTCCCAGACACCTCGTTGTCTCTCTCTTGCATCCTTAACAGTCAGGTTGACTCCTGTCCACCTCTGTTCTAGATTGTTCAGTATCCTCCTCTTTACCCTGAGAGAACGATCTTCCTAAAACACAAACCTGACTGTGGCATTTCTGTTTACAAAAGTACTTTTTTTTTTTTTTTTTTTTTTTTAAGAGATAGGGGTCTTACTCGTCCCCTAGACTGGAGTGCAATGGCTGATGATAGCTCACTGTAACCTCTAATGCCTGGGCTCAAGTGGTCCTTCCACCTCAGCCTCCCAAGTAGGTGGGACTACAGACATGTGCCATCATGCCTGCCTAATTTTTTTATTTTTTGTAGAGACGGAGTCTCGCTATTTTGCCCAGGCTGGTCTCAAACTCCTAACCTCAAGGGATCCTCCAGCCTCAGCTTCCCAAAGTGGTGGGATTACAGGCATGAGCCACTATGCCTGGCCCAAAAGCACCTTTTTAACAGCTCCCTAAGGCCCACTGGATAAAATCTTAGCTCCTGAGCCTGGCATGTGAAGTTCCTTGAGGTCTTCTCTGGTTTCATTTTTTTCTGCTTCCCATATGTATCCTGGTCAGAGCTTTGCAGCACTAGCCCCTCTTGAAATGTCTGTCTCCACCTCTGCCTGGTGACCTGACCCGGGGTGTGGTCTCTGAGCCTTGCACAGAGCAGGTGCTCAGCTAGAGTGGGGATAGATGGGACATCCTCTATCAGACAGGGAGTGCATGCGGAGCCCAGAAAGGGAGGGGAGTCTGTTGCCCTTCTGCAGCACCTCTGAGTTAGAAAGGCTGTACCAGTTACCTGCAGTTACCTGTGGGTCTTTGGTGCCCTGGGCTCAGCACTGAGGAGTTCAGGTCTAACAGGTGAGACCAACAGGTGATGCCAGCTTAACCAAGTGCAGGGCCGATCTTTCCTCAGCTGTGTGGAGCCCCAGGGTGGGTGGTATGGGATCTGAGGAAGGCAGGGGCTGCAGTGGGACCAGGCTGGACCTCTGTGCCTTGAGCATGGCTTCCTTGTTTTGCAGTTCTGGAACTCCCCAAAGAGCTGTCAGAAATCTTTGATCCCACACGAGGTAGGCTGCAGGCTTCCCTGGGGCCGGGAGCAAGGGACACAGCACAGCCTGTTGGGTCTTAAGGCTGTTTTCTTGCCCTTCTGAAGACCTTATGGTTGTGCTTGGTACCTGGGACAAAGCGTAAAGCTCCTGATGGGCGGGTGGGGATTCCCTTTCCTGGGCTTTGGTGGGTGGAGGGGTGGGATCCAGAACCTAACAGCTCTCTCTCCCCTCCCAGAGTGCATGAGCTCGGAGCTACTGGAGGAGTTGATGTCTTCAGAAGGTGGGTGGCCCAGGAAGGTGGGGGGTGGGTGTGGGCAGGGGGTTGGGCAGCTGCTGGGTGGGGCCTCAGCCAGGGCCTCAGCCTAGTGCTCTCTGCAGTGTTTGCCCCCCTCCTCCGTCTTTCTCCACCCCCGGGAGACCACGATTACATCTACAACCTGGACGAGAGTGAAGGTGTTTGTGACCTCTTTGATGTGCCTGTTCTCAACCTCTGACTGACAGGGACATGCCCTGTGTGGCTGGGACCCAGACCTGGGGGTTGCCTGGGGACCTCCCCCCACCCACCCCTACACAGCTTGAGAGCCACAGACTCCTGGCTTCCCCAGCCTCCCCTCTGCACAGTTCTGGCCACAGCTCCCATTCCTGCACTGGCACTTGCACTGTGCTCACAGTGCAGGGGAAAGGGGCTCAGCCCCCACCACCGTGGAGCCAAAGCGTTGGTCTCTCCTTTTCTGGGGCCTTCCCCAACCCAGGCTCGGCTGCCACCCAGTGGCACAGAACCGAGGACCCGCCATCACCCCCATAGGGCAGCTTGTCCAGCCCCACTGCCCTCCTGCCAGCCCGTTTGCCCCTGGGAGAGAAGGGTGGGGCAGAGCTGGGCACATGCCAGCACCACCCCTAGTTTCCTTCACTGCTCCCCATCCCTCCACCCTCCGCCCTCCAGCTCCTCCTGGACCTCTCATGTGCCCCTCTTCTGCTGGGCCCTTAGCCCTGGAAACCTGCCCGTGGTGGCGGGGAGGCACTAACAAGAAGGAACAGAGGTCCCTAGCTAGGAATCTGGGCGGTCTGGCCCTGAGGATTGCCCAGCTCCCGCCACCCCATAGCCCCCCTTATTTCCATTTATTCATTTACCCTCATTTAGAGCCATTTGCAGAGATTTAGAAAGATTTACAGTAACAAATGGATTCCTATATAAAAGATTATTTTTATACTTTTTGCAGCAAAAGGAAATTGTAATATTTGTACAGTGTCCAAGTGAATAAAGACCATGCCTAAGGCTATCTCTGACCTGGTTCTTTCCACCCCTCCTTGGGACTTTGCTGGATTGGTGGTGGGACTGGGTGGGTCACCTTAACTGGAACGGGAGGTGTGGCAGCCTGCCCTCCCCGCCCCCACCTGCCGCACCTTGGGGCGGGGCGGGGCCGCCTCGGCGGGGCGGGACAGGGCAGGCGCCGTCCTACCTTCCTACCCCTAGACTCCAACCCGGAACTAGCTTCCATTGGGAAGGCCGCAGCCCCTGGCCAGGAGCTGAAGCCTGGACTGTGAGTGCGGGTCACTACACTGGGGCTTGGTCGCGGACAGAGGAACGCCCTCCTTGTCCCCAGGGGCTCCGGGCCAGGTGTGCCCTCGGCCAGAGGTTGCACAGTCTGTAGAAAGTGCAGGCGCCCACGCCCCGGCTGGACCATGGCACCTCCGCGGAACGTGGTGAAGATTGCCGTCCAGATGCGTGACGCCATCCCGCAGCTCATCCAGCTGGACCAGGTCACCAGGCCTGTCCTGCCTCCATCTGCCCCACCGCCTACCTCTGGGTCGCCCCCTTCCCCTCGAAGCAGCCCATCCCACCCCTCCCCCGAGGCTCCTCCCCAGCCCCTCCCTACTCTGCCCCGTAAGTGACCGCTCCACTTGCAGGCAAAGCCCCTGGCCGCTGTGCTGAAGGAGGTGTGCGACGCGTGAGTGGGGCCAGCCGGGCCACGGGGTGGCGGAAGGGCGGCGGCAGGGGCGCCCCTACCTGCCTCACAGAGCCTCCGCACCCGCAGGTGGAGCCTGACTCACTCTGAGCGCTATGCCCTGCAGTTTGCTGATGGGCACAGGAGATACATCACCGAGAATGTGAGTCCCCTCTCCCCCCAGGCCCCCCACACTCCACCCTCTCGCTCTCTAACCCACGTGGCCCTGGGTCTTCAGACTCATCTCCCCCTGTCTGGAATGTGATCTTTCTTTTGCTGACCCCCACACTCTCTCCTTGACACCCCAATTGACAATCCTCGGAGCCCACCTTGACTTTGCTGCCCCCTCTGCTGTCTTCCCCAGAACCGCGCAGAGATCAAGAACGGCAGCATCCTGTGCCTCAGTACTGCCCCAGTAATGCCCCTCCCTTCCCGTCCCTCATTCCCTGCCCCTCCGCTGGCCGCCTCCGCCCGGCGCCTTTGCCCCAGGTCTGGAGGCCTGGCCCCATCCCAGCAGTGCGCCACCTAGTGGACACCAGGGTCCCCGCACTCCAGCTCCCACCCTTACAGCGCCCAGCCTCCTCACCTCTGCTCCTGCTCCGCCCCTGCCAGGACCTTGAGGCTGAGCAGCTGTTGGGTGGGCTGCAGAGTGGGAATCGTGAAGGGCGCCGGGAAGCCCTGAGACGCCTCGTCCTGCTGTCCTCAGACATGACCTTTGCCCGGGAGGTCATCAGCCGTGATGGGCTTCAGAGACTAGGCACCATCATTGAGGATGGGGACGAGTGAGCACAGGGCTGTGGTGGCTGGGGGACATGGTGGGGCTTGTGGATCCTGGTCTGGTCCTGCTCAGTCCCAGATGTCCCCCTCAGCCTAGGGGAGGTGCTGGCCCTCGGCTTGAGGGCCTTCATGGAGCTCATGGAACATGGCGTGGTGTCCTGGGAGACGCTCAGCATCCCCTTTGTCAGGAAGGTGGGTGGGCTTTTCTAGGGGTAGCGGGTAGGGGCTGTGGGACAGTGCTAGACATGGCCTTCCACGATGGTGAGGCGGTGACAGTCCCTACCCCTTTTATAGGTCGTGTCCTATGTGAACATGAACCTGATGGATGCCTCTGTGCAGCCCCTGGCCCTTCGGCTGTTGGAGAGTGTGACCTTAAGCAGCCCTGCCCTGGGCCAGCTGGTCAAGAGTGAGGTGCCACTGGATAGGCTGCTGGTGCACCTGCAGGTGTAAGCCCCTGGGGGTGGGGTACAGATGGGGGGGATCAGGGCCAGACCCTGGGTATTCGGCTGAGTCCTCTTCTTGCCACAGGATGAATCAGCAGCTGCAAACCAAGGCCATGGCACTGCTCACAGCCTTGCTGCAGGGGGCCAGCCAGGCAGAACGTAAGGTGAGTGTCCACTGGGGGCTGGATGGGGGTAGCAGCTGGCGGGTGCTGTGCTCCCCTCTGAGGCTGAGTCATCTAAGCCCCCTTCCCACTCCCTCAGCACATGCTTGACTACCTCTGGCAGAGAAACCTTCGCCAGTTCATCTATAAGGTAGGAGGGAGGGGGCCAGGGAACCCCCTCCCTGTTCCTCTCCCAGTGAGCCCACGTTCACCCCCACGATGGGCTGTCTTCCAGAACATCATCCATAGTGCAGCACCCCTGGGTGACGAGATGGCTCATCACTTGTATGTCCTGCAGTCCCTCACATTGGGGCTGCTGGAGCCTCGCATGCGGACGCCACTGGACCCCTATAGCCAGGTAGATGTATTTGCCGGGGCACAAGGCTGGGAGTCTTGGCCTTGAATGTACAGTCTTGATACTCCCCCCAACAACAATCCCAGGAGCAGCGGGAGCAGCTGCAGGCCCTGCGCCAGGCTGCCTTTGAGTCAGAGGGGGAGTCCCTGGGCCCCGGGCTGAGTGCTGACCGTCGCCGTTCCCTCTGTGCCCGAGAGTTCCGCAAACTGGGCTTCTCGGTGAGTGACCCCAACCCGGCTCCCACCCCTGCCTCAGCCTAGGGCTGTTGTTGTTCCAGAGGGTGGGGCCCTTCTTGAACTGACTGTGCCTCCTTCCCCCAGAATAGCAACCCAGGGCAGGACCTAGAGCGCGTGCCCCCTGGCCTGCTGGCCCTGGACAACATGTTGTACTTCTCCAGACATGCACCCAGTGCATACAGCCGGGTCAGTGCAGGGAAGGGCAGGGGCTGGCAGCACCCCCACCATGGCAGGGTCTCTGGGCTTAGCCGTGACTGTCTACCCCATTCTCTGCTCCCTCCACCCCAGTTTGTGTTGGAGAACAGCAGCCGCGAGGACAAGCACGAGTGCCCCTTTGCCCGGAGCAGCATCCAGCTGACGGTGCTGCTGTGTGAGCTGCTCCATGTCGGGGAGCCCTGTGAGTGGGACTCAGCTGGTGCAGCGTGTCTAGGAACAGGGGGCGGAAGGGCAGAGAGGGCCAGGGGCTGCACACACTTTCTCCCTGAGCCCCTCCTGCCCCCCCGCTCCAGGCTCCGAGACGGCCCAGGACTTCTCACCCATGTTCTTCGGCCAAGACCAGAGCTTCCATGAGCTCTTCTGCGTGGGCATCCAGCTGCTGAACAAGACCTGGAAGGAGATGCGGGCCACACAGGAGGACTTTGACAAGGCAGGGAGCTGGGAAACCTGGGCCAGGGCAGGGGGCCATTCTGGGCAGGGACACAGAGCTTAGGCTCTGAGCTGAGCTTGGGACACCCCAGGTCATGCAGGTGGTACGGGAGCAGCTGGCCCGCACACTGGCCCTGAAGCCCACCTCCCTGGAGCTCTTCCGCACCAAGGTGAACGCACTCACCTACGGGGAGGTGCTGCGGCTGCGGCAGACTGAGCGGCTGCATCAGGAGGGGACGCTAGCTCCTCCCATACTGTGAGTCGGTAGGCATGGGTCCCCAATCCTAGCCCCACCCTCCTTGGCACCCATAGGCCACACCCCAGGGCTGTCCTGGTCAGTGACTCTCCCCCACCCAACAATCCAGGGAGCTTCGAGAGAAACTGAAGCCAGAGCTCATGGGCCTGATCCGCCAGCAGCGTCTGCTCCGCCTCTGCGAGGGGACCCTCTTCCGCAAGATCAGCAGCCGGCGTCGCCAGGGTCTCTGAGTGGGCAGAGGGTGGGGCAGAGGGTGGCTGGCTTGGGGTCAGGGCCCGTGGCAGCACTCCTGCCCTCCTCCCCTTTCTCTGCACAGACAAGCTGTGGTTCTGCTGCCTGTCCCCCAACCACAAGGTGCTACAGTATGGGGATGTGGAAGAAGGCGCTGACCCGCCCACCCCAGAAGGCCTGCCTGAGCAGCGTAAGGAGGGCAAGAGCTGGGCTCAGACACCTGCTCCCCCCAGACCGCTCCATGCCCCGGAGCCGCCTGGGGCCACAGTGGTCAGCCCAGCCTTCTTCCTGCAGTTCCTGTGGCCGACATCAGAGCACTCCTGACAGGCAAGGACTGCCCCCACATCAGGGAGAAGGGCTCCGGGAAGCAGAATAAGGTGAATGCAGTGTGGCCGGGGGCTCCCTTGCTCTTGCCCCCACCTACCCTGCTCCCTGCTCAGTGCCCTGCTGCCTTGCTTCCCCAGGACCTGTGTGAGTTGGCCTTCTCAGTCAGCTATGACCGGGGGGAGGAGGAGGCGCACCTCAACTTTATTGCCCCCTCCAAGCGGGAGGTGAGCGTCTGGACCAGGCTGAGTTGGGCGGATGGGCAGGGGGAAGAGATGGGCAGGCCCTCACGGAGCTGGCCCCGTCGTCCCCAGTTCCACTTGTGGACAGACGGACTGAGTGCCCTGCTGGGCAGTCCCATGGGCAGTGAGCAGACACGGCTGGACCTGGAGCAGCTGCTGACCATGGAGACCAAGCTGCGGTTGCTGGAGCTGGAGAATGTGCCCATCCCTGAGCGGCCACCCCCCATACCTCCGCCCCCCACCAACTTCAACTTCTGCTATGACTGCAGCATCACTGAACCTTGACAGGGAGACTGGCCAAGGGCCACACCTGCTGCCACTGCCACAGCCCTGAAAGGTGGAGGGTAGAGAAGCGCAGGCATCCTGACCATCAGAGATTGCAGCAGAAATAAATTCTGCTTGGCTCTTGGGTATGTGTTGAGCCAGCTCTGAACCTTGTGGGCCAAGCCTGTGACAGTGACAGTCTTTCCCTTCTGCCTTCAAACGTCGCTGGTGGATGAGATGGGGCATTGAGGCCAGGACCACAAACTTGGGCATGGATAGCTGCAGTTGGGGGGGGGGGCTGGTATTCTGAGGGGTGGAGCACGGGTGGGGACAGGCTGGGGCTATGCCCATCTGCAATATGAGTCTTCAACTCCCTCAGTGCTGGGCCTGCAGAGACAGATGGCCTGTGGTCTGGGGGCACTAGCCAAGGGAGAGGTGGCGGGGGGAGGCATTGCCCCAAATGGATGCCCTCCTGGGCAGCGTTAACGGGCTAGTCTGGGGATCATGCTTCCAGAAGGCTCCTGACAGTCTGACCTCAGTTCTCAACCCTGATGGCCCTGCCTGGTGTCCTTTGTGGGACTTGGAGGCCTCTGGTGAGAGGCATGAAGGGAGAGATGTGAAGCTGGGCCTGCTTTCTACTGAAGGGCAAGCTCAAGATGCCAAAGGGTAGCTGGGCACGGTGGCTCACGCCTGTAATCCCAGCACTTTGGGAGGCCGAAGTGGGAGGATCACTTGAGGCCAGGAGTTGGAGGCTGCAGTGAGCTATGATCAGCTGCTGCACTCCAGCCTGGGTGGATGACACAGTGAGACCCTGTCTCAAAAAAAAAAAAAAAAAAAATTCCAAAGGGCATCCCCAGGCCAGTCTGTGCAGGAAGCCCTGCCTTCTGATGGAAGCCTAACTCAGGACCATGGGTGAGGTAGGGCTGTAGACAGGCCAGAACCCCTGCGGGCAGATGTAGTATTGGGTCCAGCTATGGCCCTAGACCCCAAGCCCCTGAGGAAAGAAGACCCAGCAGTGTGTGGAGCCCACAGGGCAAACTGAAAGCTGCCACCACCCTGACTTCCTTTCTCCATGCTGTCGACCTCTTCTCCCCAGTGCCTCCTCCAGTACCATGTTTAACAGTGTTCACCAGCTGACATCAGCTGCATATGATGTTCCTTTGCTGCACGGCACACCCAGGGATTGTGCTGGGAGAGGCCTCCCAGCGTCTGGAGTCTCCTCCCATGTGGGGAAGAAGCCAGGCCCAAGTGGAGAGGCTTGTGGGGACCAGCCCTGAGGCCCGGGTGGGGGCACCTGGGGGGCTTTGGGCCAAGCCGAGGAAGAAGGCTGTGGGCCTCTGGTGTTTTCTCCACCTGCCTCAAGGCCACTTCAACTGAAGTGGGGAGGGGAGGGGCACTTTAGTCTGAGAACTTAAGACAAGGAGGTACTATCTCGAATCTTTAATCTTGTTTGGGTTTACAGCAAACACCTGGGCTTGGCTGCTAAAGCCCAGTGCTCAGGGGAGGCTGGGATGGTGAGCACAGGGAACAGGCGAGCACAGGCCTGAGGTCTGGGAGGTGGGCAGGCAAGAGGCACAAAGTCTGCTTCTCAGCACCAGGCCCTGGCCAGGAGAGCAGATGCCTGGGGCAGCAACATGTAGCTGGAAAGAGGCTGCAGCTGGGCTGTGGGGCAGATGGGTGGATAGTCCCCTGGGCTGCCCTGGATCGGTTCCACCCCCAGTCCTAGACAAGCGGTCTGTAGCAGAGGAAGGCAAGAGAAGCCAGGGCTGGGGCCCCAGGGGGAGAGGAGGCTAAACCACGGGGCTGGTTACTGACCTGGCCTCAGAGCGTTAGGGTCAGGTCCGCTCCTCCCACGAAGCGGGACTGGACGCAGGTCAGCTGGGGCAGCTGGGCTTGGAGGCGCCTGACAGCAGCCATGTTGATACCAGAACACATGGCCACATCCAACACACGGAGCTGCTTGCACGCCTGCGCAATGGTGTCCAGCGTTCTGCGGGGAGGCCGATGGATGAGTGCCTGGCCCAGCATGGGGCCCCAGCCCACGTCTGCACTGTGGCTCCAGGTGCTCAGTGTCATCGGACACACTCACTGTTCTGTGAGCTGACTGCAGCTAGACAGGTTGAGGTGCTGCAGCCTTGGCCAGGAGCTGGCTGCCTGGGCCCAGCCCTTGTCACTGAGGCAGCTGCAATGACTCAGTGCCAAACGCTCCAGGCTGGGACAGCCCCTGGCCACAGCCACCAAACCCATGTCTGTGAGTGCTGGCAACAGGCTCAGTGACAACTGCCTCAGCTGGGGGAACTGGAGCACCTGCAAGGATGGGGTAGGGTGGGGTGAGTGTAGTATGGCGCTGGAGCCCCGAGCCTGGGCACTTCCAGGTTCCTCTACCCACAGCCAGGGGCGTGCCCAGGGATAGTAGAAGCCAATGAGAAAGGAACTGTGAAAAGTGGGATGGTCCAGGCCCCTGGCCCCAGCCCCACACCTTGGCCAAACTGGCATCAGTCAGCTTGCTGCAGGCTGTGAGGTCCAACTCCTGCAGGGCCCGCAGCGTGAGCAGGGAAGGGCCCTGAGGCTCAGGAGAGGGGTCCTTGGGGCCTGAGGCCTGATGCTCCAGCTCAGGGCATGGCTGTGGAAAGAAGCCCCTGCATCTCAGGTTCTTCCTGAGTTTGCCCTTAAATGCTTCTAGAGAGACTTGGGAGGGGTAGGAGGGCAGCTGAGCCCAGGGGCCACCCCCGCCCCATGACCTTGAGGGTCCCACACCTGGGGCCTCTGTGCATGTTCCTCACTTGGTTCCCCCAGCCCCAGAAGCCCCCAGTCACGGAGCTCCTTGCACCAAGCCAGGCGCAGGACTGAGAGGTGAGTGAGGTAGGTGCAGATGGCCTGCACGGTCCCATTGGTGAGGGTCACACAGGAGGACAGGTCTAGCACCCTGAGGCTCGGGCCTAGCGCCAGGATCACGGACAGCACTGAGGCATCCTAGGGGGGAGGTAGGAGGAGAGAGGATGGAGTGACAGCTTGTAACTGTGCCACCAGGCTTGGCAGTGGTCCCTAGGAAGGGTCTGTCTAAGGTTCCTGCCCCATGGGCAGGAGGGAGGCACAGGAGCTACCAGAGCGTCCGAGGAGGGGAAGCATCATGGTCCCTGTGCTGGCAGTGAGAGGTCGGAGTGGCCAGGGTGGGCCGTGGGGGTAGGAGAGCCGGAGGAGGTTGCTGGAGGACAAAGGCCTAGACTGTGGCTGGGGCAGGTGGAAATTTCTAAGGTAGCCACCCTGCCTATGCTCCCAGCCCCTGCTGAAGGGTGGGCCGAGGCAGCCTCTGACCAAAGCTCACTAGACGGGGTGTGGACAGCTGACACCAGCCCTGCCTGAGCCAATCAGATGTGCTCCCTCTAGAGTTGGAATCAGAACTATGAGGCTGCACTTGGGGGTATGGCTGCCACAGGTCAGGAGAAGGCAGGGTTGGGGAGTAAGAGCTGAGGGCAGAGGAGAGGAAGCTGGTTTGTAGAGAGAGGTGGAGAGGGGAGCTGCAGAGGCACGAGAACGTCGGGCCTGGGAGAGAGCAGCTAAGGGATGCTTGGAGTGGGGCAGGGGAGAGGGGCACTTGCAGGGGAACAAGGGGGAGCGGCAGTGTTTAGGCTCAGAATGCCTTGGTCACATGGATGGGTTGAAGGAATAATCCACCAAAGAGGGACAGACTGACACTGCCAAGACAGAAACTCCACCCAGGGGGGCAGGGCTGAGCCCTGTTGAGGGGCCTGGCCTCAGCTGAGGAATGGCCCTGCTGCTCCCACGTCACATAACCTTCCATAGGCCCGCTCCAGTGCCTTCTTCACTGCCCCTTCCCCACCTTCCTCATTCATCACCCCCTTTCTCCAGCCTCCGCACCCTCCAGCACGCTGGTCCTCAGTGCCCCTCCCCAGACTGCAGCGGTCACCCAGCACTTGGCATGTGAGGTATTGGGCCACCTCATGGGCTGGGCCACCCTGGTCTCTTGGACCTGCCTGGCCCAGAGCTGGAGCTTTGGGGAGGAGTGCTGGCAGCAGCATCTCTCTAGGCACCTGTCCTCTTCCAGACTGTGGCCCGAGTTCAGTTCTAACTAGTAATCCTTGGACACAAACACTGTGGCCCTCCCAGGTGCCACAGGCCCAGTACCCCCAGCCTCGGTCCTGGAGAGGAAGGAAGGGGATGATGTGCACTCACCTTCAGTGAAGAGCAGAAGGCCAGGCTGAGGGACTCCAGGCGGAGTGGAGCTCCGCGCACGGAGCCCAGGGCCTGGGCCAGTTCCCGCCCGCTCACCAGGGAGCACTCGGCCATGTTGAGGCTCTGCAACTCCCGCAGGCCCCCCAGGGCTGTACATCCCGCGTCTGTCAGTCGCTGCAGCTTCCCCAGGCTCAGGCGCCGAAGGTGCCGCAGGCCCCGGCTCACGGCCAGGAGTGCCCCATCAGTCAGTTCCGAACAGCCGCTGAGGTCCAGGGAGGTAAGGCCTGGTTGCTGGCGGCACAGGGTGGCCACGGCCTCTGTGGAGAGGTCCTGGCAGCTGTGCAGGCTCAGCTCCTGCAGCTGCAGCCCGGCCACCTGGCCCAGGGCCTGCAGGGCCTCCGGTGGCAAGCCGGTGCCACTCAAGTCCAGGGCGTGCAGCCTGCCAGCCCTCTCCTTCACGAATCGCAGTAGGTTGCGGAAGGAGAATTGGGATGGGGAGGAGTCCCGGAGGCCAATGGAGCCCCGGGCCGGGCCCAGCTCAAAGATGAGGTGGCAGTAGGCCAAGGAGAGGCGCTCCAGGCTGGGGGCACAGCTGCTGAGCTGGTTGAAGCTGAGGTCAGCTAGGTCCCGCAGGCCAGCCAGGTTGAGCTCACGGAGGCCACTCAATGCCTGCCGGACACCCTGGGCCGTCTCGGGCTGAGACAGCAATGTGCCCGATGTGAAGAGGCTGTTGCAGCCACTGAGGTCAAGGATACGCAGAGCCCGGCAGCCCAGGATCAGGGTCACAAAAGAGGCCTCTGTGGGGCTGCCCCCACCCAGGCACAAGCTGTGCAGATGCGGGCCCAGGTGGTAGGCAACAGACTGCAGCACCTGGTGTGAAGTGGGTGACCCATCCAGGTTGGTCAGGCTGATGCAGGAGATGCCCCTGAGGCCCAGGCTCTTGATGGCCGAAAGGGAGGCAGAAGACACGGGGATGTTGTACCGCACGTTTGTCTAAGGAGCAGCAGCAGTCTGGGGTTAGCAGTCTGGGGTTAGCCGTCTGGCTTCAGAGGTGCTGGGCTTTGGTTTAGTGCCAAGTCACCAGCCAGAGGTTGAGGGCAGGTCAGGCAAGGGCCCTTTCACAATGGGGGCCCACCGTGGTGTGTGATGTCATGTGTGGTTGAAGAGGGGTTCAGGTAGGAAGTGGGAGCTGGGAAGACAAGTCACGCTGGGGTTCAAAGGGAAATGACTCAGGGGAGGGCAGGAAGGCTAGTGATGGACAGGCCTGAATGCCCAGGGAAGGACAGAGACAGGATGGGGAGGTGGCAGGCTGAGCATAGGAGGGCTGAGATGTGACCTGGAGGAAGCCCAGTGAAGCCCCCAGGGAGTGAGGGGACAAAGCATGCTAGACCCCAACCTTTGGGACTTTCAGAAGGAGGACCTGAAATCCATGGCCTCAGCCTCCTACTCCAAGGACTTGGCATTAGCTAAGCAGCCAGCCTCCCCCGCTTTCTAGAGAACATATAAATAGCGCTCACAACAGTTGAAAGTGGGGAAAAATGAGGCAGACGTTACTCACGACAACCTTCTGTGGCCCAGGTGCCAAAGGTCTGGGGCAGGCAGTGAGGCCTAGGTCCCCCAGTGGCCTCAGAGTGTCTCAGTCACATGAATGTTTGCAAAAATGGGTTTTGTGTGTAAGCAGGTGGGGCCACCTGGTATTGGGCCCTGGAGGCTCCAGAGTTCAAAATGTGCTGTGATCCCTGCAGCACATCTCTGGAGGGGACATTTATCCATTCAGGTAAGGAAGGAGCAGCCTCCCTTTTCTGTGGGCGGGAGCAAACAGAACAAGGCGCCCTGCCGTAGAGAACAGGGGAGCAAGAATGGGGAGCACACAACTGGAGTAGGGTAAGATCGGAAGGCAAGCTCGGAGATACACTGTGGGAATAAGCTGGCTTGTGCAGGAGTTTGGGAGCCTCCAACTAAGGAGATAATGTCATAGAACCTTCCCTGAGCTTGTGCCAGAGGGAGCCAAAGGGAAGTCGGTACAGTTTGTATGGAACAGGTCTGTGGGAAAAGGGAGAAGAGGCCCTGGCTTCTAAAATCCTAGCCCCACCTCTCCACCTCTTGCCCAGGTTGCAGGCAAGTATACTCAAAGAAGGCTCTTGTTTTAATGTATCACCGTGGTCCTGATGCAGGAAAGTAAGCTCCCGGAACACTTATCTTGTCAGTAACTGCAAAAACAAGCTGCCGTTCCCTCTTGTACCCCACAGAACACCATCAGAAGGGAATCAGAGGCTGGGTGCGATGGCTCATGCCTGTAATCCCAGCACTTCGGGAGGCTGAGATGGGAGGATCGATTTGAGGTCAAGAATTCAAGACCAGCCTGAGCAACATAGTGAGAACCTATCTCTGCAAAAAATTTAAAAATTAGCCAGGCAGGCTGGTGCACGCCTGTAGTCCTAGCTACTTGGGAGGCTGAGGCAGGAGGATCGCTTGAGCCCAGGTGTTCAAGGCTGCAGTGAGCTGTGATCAGGCCACTGTACTACAGGCTGGGCAACAAAGCAAGATCCTGTATCTAAAAAATAATTAATAAATGAATGAGTGAATGAATTAGAAAGGTAGAAATGACACACAGGATGCACTCCTGCAAGGTATATATCAACAGGATTCCCCCAGGAAGCACAGAACTCATTCCTAGGTGTGGAGAAACCAGCCTGGCTTCTGCCACAGAGACAAGCGGCCACCATGGCTGTCGTGACAGAAGGAAGCAAGTGTAAGACCAGCTCCTGGCCTCTTTCACAGGAATCAGTGTTTGACCGGGTTCCCTTTCCAGACCCCACTTCCAAAGCACGGTCATTTAGGGTGAGAGGAGCACGTACCACAGATCCCCACGTGGGCAGTGGATCAGGGGTGTCAGATTTAAGGAGAGCTGGGGCAGATCCCAGTGTGTGTGGGTGGAGAGGGTGATGCCAGATGAGAGGGAAGGTTTTAGAAGGGAATGGGAAAACCTGCCTCCACCATTGCCAAGCCCTGTAAGACACATGACTCAGTCTGATGCTGAGGAGTGAACTGTGGCTGGGGGAGGTAGGGTGGAGCTGGTTGCTGAGGCAGCGCCCACACCCACCGCTCACATGTCACTGAGGAGTGCCTGAGAGCCCTGCGGGTCCCAGCTCTAGTGGTACAGCAGTGCAGGTGCCCAGGCTTCTTTCTTTCCTTCCCTTCTTTCTGGAGCCTGGGGGGCCAGGAATGTTCTCCCCTTTCCCACTGCCTCCTTATGAACCAGGTAGACAAATGCCAAGGGAAGACACTGGCAGTCTCACCAGGGCCAAGTAGAGGGCTGGCTGCTGGCAGCCGTAGCCACTCGATAGAGGGGCAGGGCCTGGCCTAAAGGACTTCCAGCTATGTGGGGGACGGAGGAGGCTTGAGACCATCTCCAGCCCCCTACCATTTTTCTTGGTGGGGTGTGTGCAGCCTCTAAGCCCTCCTGCAGGTGGTCTACGCCTCTCCTGGGGCCACCTGGACTTAAACTGCAGGAGCCCAGGAGCAGCCTTCTAGGGCTGTTTCTGTCTGTGGGGGCACAGCAGCGGGCAGAAGCAGGCCTCCTGGGTTCTGGACTTTGGCCCTGGTATAGGATACTCCCTTCCTGGGCCCTAGGAAGATGCTTCTAGACCCACACGAAGGAGGACTGCAAGGGCACCTGTTCCAGCTTCAGCTGCTCCATGCACAGAGGGACCAACTAGCCCATGGTCTCCTCCTTTCCCAATGCTGGCACCATAAGAGTAAATCATTTGGGAAATGCCCTGAACCTGCTAGAAGTGATGCATGTACCTTGACTGTGGGAAGCCAGGATTTTGTTGTACCCAGTGAAACCCTGAACTGAGACTACAGGCTGGTGTACAGACTTGGAAAGCCACCTGACAGAGAAAATGGCCCTCCTTTCTGCCCAGTGCAGGAATCCATAGCTCACATGCCTGTTCTCCAGCAGGCCATCGTGAAGATGTATGCCCTGGCACCAGGGCACTGGTCTCTAGAGAGGAGTTACACCTAGTGACTCTCCCTCAAGCATTTAAGCACAATTTCTCCCAATCAAAATCCTTTTGTCAAGCCCACCTGAACCTCTCATTCTCATTCCTGCCCCATTTATTTCCTTCCTTCCACAGGGAAATTTCTTGCCAGTGAGGTCACTCTCTACATTTCCTTTCTTTTCTTTCTTTTTTTTTTTTTTAAACAGCCAACAATTTTATTAATAGCACACAAGTTCACTGATTTGTCATATACTCTGGAAATTGCCAACATCAGTATCAGCATAAAGGTTGCTTTCCTCAAATGGTGGCTTTCTTTTCTTTTCTTTCTTTTTTTTCTTTTTTCCCTGAAGCAGAGTCTCACTTGGTCGCCAGGCTAGAGTGCAGTAGCATCATGATAGCTCACTGCATCTTCAAACTCCCGGGCTCAAGTGATCCTCCTGCCTCAGCCTCCCAAGTAGCTGGGACTACAGGCACCACAACACCCAGTTAATTTTTCTACTTTTTGTAGAGATGGGGTCTCCCTCTTGCTCAGGCTGGCCTCGAACTCCTAACCTCAAGCGATCCTCCTGCCTCAGCCTCCCAGAATGCTAGGATTACAGGTGTGAGCCACCACGCTCGGCCTATCCACACATTTAATATGTAACAGAAGAGGATTCCAACCCAACAGGGAAAGGGAGAAGATTAGATGTAATGGCATTTGAGCTATTTGAAAACTAATCAGTTTAGCTTCTTATCTCATAACATAAATCAAAATAAATTTCACCAATAAAACTGTTAATACAAACATTCAAACCATAAAATAGAAGAAACAATTCTGCTGTGAACCTAAAACTGCTCTAAATAATAAAGTCTATTTTTAAAAAACAGAAGAAAAATATGAGTGTATGTCTATCAAATTTCTGAAGGGGCAAGGGATCTTTAAGTTTAAAAAGCAATAGAAGAAATAAAAAAGGAAGTTCAGAATCAACAACATAGAGATTTAACTTCTGTATCTCACAAATAAAAGCACATATCTACAAATCAAATTCAAAGGCAGACATCTTGGCCGGGCGCGGTGGCTCACGCCTGTAATCCTAGCACTCTGGGAGGCCGAGGTGGGCGGATCGTTTGAGCTCAGGAGTTCGAGACCAGCCTGAGCAAGAGCGAGACCCCATCTCTACTACAAATAGAAAGAATTTATATGGACAGCTAAAAATATATAGAAAAAATTAGCCGGGCATGGTGGCACATGCCTGTAGTCCCAGCTACTCGGGAGGCTGAGACAGGAGGATTGCTTGAGCCCAGGAGTTTGAGGTTGCTGTGAGCTAGGCTGACGCCACGGCACTCACTCTAGCCTGGGCAACAGAGCGAGACTCTGTCTCAAAAAAAAAAAAAAACAAAAAAAAAAACAAAGGCAGACATCTTAAGAATATATTTCAATAAATATAAAAAGGACTAATCTCTTTAATGTACAAAAAGTTCATACAAATGGATAAGAAAAATATTAAGACCCTAATAGTTAAATAGATAAAGACCAAGAATAAACAAAAGTGGGAAAAACAAAGGGTCGGCTAATGAGAAAAACTGTTCAACCTCACTAATAATCAAAGAAATCAAAATTAAAACAATGAGCTGTCATTGCTTCCCTTTCGAACTAGCACAGATGTCTGCAGTCACCTTCCAGCTGCGCTGCCTCCTTTCGCTCAGTCTCGCCCTCTCCAGCCCACTCTGCACAGTGGCGTTCTAAGACACAAATCACAGCGTGTCACCCGCTTGCCTTAATAGGCTCCATCCATGGTCATCAGGAGAAAAGCCCAAGATCTGCCGCCTGGCACAACTTCTGGTTTGCAGTCTGACCTCATTCTAACCTCATTGCACAATTCTCACTTCCAGTCATATGGAACTTGTGTGGTCATTTCCAGAACTATTCTACTTGGTGCCTTCACTTGTGCTGTTACGAGTCCTGGAAGCCCAACCTTCATCCTCATCCTATTCCTTCAAGAAGCCTTCCCTGATGCTGCTGGTCTCCTTTGGATGTCCTTCCTCATGTTCCCATTGCACCCTTTCATTCCAGTGTCACAGCACTGAGCATACAGTATCATGATCGTTCATATTACTTGTCTTTCTCCTTCACTAGACTGTGAGCTCCTTAGGGGGCTATGTCTTATTCATCTGTATAGCCCCAGCACTGTACCCAGAGCCAAGTACGTACGAATGCACGTATGAGTATGTATGAATGGATGGATGGATGGATGGATGATATATGAGCAGGGCCATGAGCAACCTGGTAAGAAACAACTGAGGATGGGCCAGGTGAGGGTGGGCACCTTACCTCTCGAAGGGCATTCTGGGCTGCACTGTACCAAGCCCGGCTCACAAGGGAGGCCTCTTTCTGATCGGACAGAGGCAGGAAGCTCAGAATATATGTGAGCATCTGCAGGAAAAAGACAGGGCATTGGGGGCTATTAGAGGTGGGCCACTTTTGGAACTAACTCCACCTGATAGCACCGTGGGCCTGAGGGCACCAGAGCACTGGCTTCTAGTTTATCTTGGATCCGAAGCTTCACGAAGCATTCCCTTCCCCTCTCCAGCCTTCAGGTATCTTTACTGTGAACAAACCTTTCCTGAGCCCTGTCTGGGTACAAGCTTGTACCAACTGATAAGAATCCAACTTCCTGCCAAGTTTGGCAGAAAGAGCCTAAACACTGGGGCCAGATGAATCTAGTTTAAATCCCTACTCTGTCAACTGACCTCTGGGAGCCTTGTTTTCCTTATCTGTAAATGGCATTTGTAGTGAGATTTAAATGGATCATTGCGAGAATTAAATAACACAACAACAAAGTGTCTTGCATAGGATCTAGAACACAGCAAGCCAGGTGCTCCTTCTCGGATCCTCAGGAAGTCACAGCTCATCCTCCTGCCCTCACAGGTCAAGTTCTAGGACCCTGGTCTTTTCCCATCTTCACTGCCAACTCACCTTCTCAGCTAGCTGTTAAGAGATGATTCTAGCAAGACCCAGCCTGGCAGGCTCAGGTCTGCCCTCCACCTATGCTCTGTGAGTCTGGGGTGGTAAGGTTGGAGGCCCTAAAGGGTCCTGGGAAAGGAGTTGCCTGTGAGGCCTAGAAAGATTTGATATTAACTATTCTTCTGGAATCTTCCTTCCTGAGTCCTGTGACACTGTTTTCTAGGGCTTCACCCAGCACCCCAATTGCCTGGTTTCTGGATTCTTCTGTGGTTCCCAGAGCTCAGACCTGGGGTCTTTTGATTTTCTGTTTACCAATATAGGAATAACCAACAATTCGATATCCCCATATTGTCCTATTATCCAAGTTCTAGTCCAGTATTACCAATTTTCCACTGGATCCTTCACCCAAATGTTTAACTACCACCTTAATCTCAACCAAAATTCATATTCTGTCATCAATCCAAAACAGCCCCTCCTCCCAAGTTTTCCCTTCAATGCGAACAGTGCACCCCACCTGATAACACTTTGGATTATATTCATGCTCTTCCATCCCTTGCTCCCAGATACACGTGTAAAGCATTGACTTTAGACCAGGCTAACCTACACTTATTCAAATCCCAGCTCCACTGCTTCCTACCTGTGTGAAGTCAGGCAAGGTACTTGACCTCTCTGAGCTTCAGCTTCCATAACTGTAAGATGGGGATATTTTTTTAAATCTAGATCATAGTCTTATGGGGATTGAATTTTACATATATGTGTGTACATATATACACACATACATATACACATATATATAGTGTGCTTGACAGCTAGTAGATGTTCCGTAAGTGCTTTCTGGGTTGCTAGTACTAACATTTCTACCTTTGCAACTTCACTACATTAGTAGCTCAGATTTCTGTCACCCCAGACCTGGACTCCATCCACTTGTCCTCCTTGCCTCCAAGTTCATCCTTGCTAATCCATTCTGCACACTGTCACAAAAGCAGTTTTCAGTTTCGGCACACCCTGCTGTAAACCTTCAGGGTTCCCCAGCACTCTTAGGATGAGCTCTTTACTCGTGAAACAGTACTACCAGGCCTCCATGTCTGACTGGACCCAATGGTCCCAAAGCTTTCCCAACCCAGTCTCCCCACTGTCCTACAAATATAACATGTCTACTTCCTTTTGCCTGCGTGGGCCTCTATCCTGGGATGTCCTTCCTTATGCTTGACTTCACCTGCTATTCTGATTTCTCCCCTTCTCAGATGCTGAGCACAGAGGATACTTACTGGATTAAATTAAGGACAGACAGTCCAGTTCTCTACCTCTATTTTCACCAAAGATTTGCTCAGGAAAGGGGCAGGAAGATTAAGTACATCATTATCAAGAAGAGAATTACTGGGAGAAAAGCCTTCTAGGCCAGGGAGGCTGGGCATGGGGAAGAGAGGACTGATGGGGACCAGATGTGACCAACCCCCTTCCCTAGGAAGAGACAGAAAAGCCTGTCTGAGCTAAAGTAGTGGCCATCTTGTTTTCTGGGGCTGCGCGGCCAACTCAAGAAGCAAAGGGAGAGGGGAACAAACCTGTCATCACTGGAGTAGGGGGAGGGCACAATTCATTAAGCTAAGGGGGTGGCCTTTCTAGAAGGACCAGAGGAAGCAGTGATAAGGATGGAGTGGCCATCCCATGAACCCCATCCTAAGGGGCTACTGGAGATATGACTGGTTATCCATGATATCTATAGGGATGGAGTAGATAGCCTCTGGGGCCAAAGGGGAAAGGGATGCTATTACAGGGGGCTCAATGGGGTGGAAGCAGGTATATTTTTCCTAAGGAGAGGGAGCATCATTACAAGACTGATTGGAAAGTGTGGCCTGTCTCCCGTGGGCATTGGGAGGGGGCTGCTAACCCTCAGGGCAAAAGGAGGGGCCATTCCAAGAGGCCACTAGGGGCAATACCTGTTATCTTCTTGGCCAATGGGGGTCTTTTCCCTGGCTAAGGAGAAGGAGCAAACATCCCATGAGGTAAAAGGCAGGAGCGGCCATCGCTAGGGGCCTAGGGAGTGGGAAACAGACCTGTCCTCGCTAAAGGACCTCAGAGACCCTCCGCCGAGTTGACGGGGAGGGAGCAGTCTGTTTCCCACTGCCAGGGAGAGAGGGCAGCCGTCTCTCTCAGAGGGTAGTGGGGATAAGAGCGGTTAACCTTCGGGGACGATGAGAGGGAGCGGACATCTTCCAGAACTAGGGGAAGGGACGGCCATCTCAAG
Organism: Eulemur rufifrons; assembly: GCF_041146395.1. NCBI lineage: Eukaryota > Metazoa > Chordata > Mammalia > Primates > Lemuridae > Eulemur > Eulemur rufifrons. The sequence continues at coordinate 11,440,334 of NC_091005.1, read as the reverse complement.
GGAAGGGGATGGGCAGAGGGCTTGTCCTTGCTGTCCTCGCTGAGGTGACAGAACAGTCATCTTCTGGGGCAGATGGGGAAAGAGAGGACGGCCCCCCAAGCTAAGGGGACGGAGTGGCCCAAAGGCGCGGCCGTTACCCAGAGCTTGCAGGTCCCAAGACCGGCCGGGCGGGTTGTTTCCGTCAGGCAGGAGGGGCCGGGCTAGCTGTCTGACAGCCCCTCCCCAAAGCCCGGGACCCCGAGGGCGGGGCCTGTCCGGAGCTAGGCCTGAGGAAGGCTTCCTCTCACCTCCAGGGGCAGCGACTCCGCCATCGCATCCCTGCCGCCTCCGCCCCCGCGCAAGGCTTTCTGGGAAGCGTAGTCCCGCCCGCTCTGGGGGCGGGGCTTGGGAAGGAAATGGGCTCCACTTCCGTCCCAGGTCCTGACGACTTTGGTCTGCACCGGAAGTTCATGCGTTGCCGATGTGGTACCTTCTGACTGCGGTTTTGGTCGCTCTCTCGTTTCCACCGCTGAGTATTTGCGTCGCGCCATGGCGGTAAGGAGGATGGGTAGGGCGGGGTCCGCATCGGCCGAGTGCTCCTTGGGCCTGGAGAGTGAAAACAGAGGAAGGACATCAAGAGATGCGGGGTGGGCCAGAGGAGGGCGCCATCTAAATGCCGGACTGGAGTAGAGTGAGCCGGGAGGTTGGAGGAAGGGATGGCGGCACTGGATCATACCAGAACTAGTGCCAGAGGGGTGTGGGCGTCAGTATCAGACAGTAGTACTAGAGCAGGCCAGAGATTTGAGGGGCCTGAGGAGGATGGACTTTAGCCCAGATCTGGACTATTCCAGCGAAGGCCAGAGAGGGGCACCATCCAACTCCACTCAGGAGTGCCCCTAAAGGGGTTGTCAGCCCAAAGCTGCTTTTTACCAGGGGAGTCAGAGGAGATATTAGCCTAGGACTGGATTGTTTCAGGGCTAGGAGGAGGCGATCATAGCTGGGCGTGCTGGAAAGATGGTATGAGCTCTAGACAAGATGTACTGGAAGATGGGTGGGTATCCGAGGGATTGTGCTGGGTTTGAGCACCACAGAGACCTGGGTAAGGTGCAGATAGAACTCTGTAGCTAACTAGCTTGGTGGGGAGAGTGAGGAGCACTGTGGCAGAGAAAGGCTCTGACAGCATCTCATATCCCTCTGCAGCCCAAGGGCAAAGTGGGCACAAGAGGGAAGAAGCAGATATTTGAAGAGAACAGAGAGACCCTGAAATTCTACCTGCGGATCATACTGGGGGCCAATGTAAGTGCCTGCCTCCTTGCTTCTGTGCCCACTCATAATCCCACAGTGCTCGCCCTCTTTGGTGAGGAGTAGTGGTTTGTGACAGCCAAGGCTCCAGAAGAGAACTCCAGTTGAAAATAAATGAGAAAGATCGAGGCACAGAGAAAGTGCTGACTAGTACAAGCAAAACAGAAACCAAAAAGAAATGAGGGCATGAGTCCCAGCTTGATATGAGAGCCCTTCCCACCCCAAATACACAAGAGCTTCTTTCCTGGGCTGAGCTGGGTGTCAGAGGAGAGTCTGGGTGTTTGAGACTCAGGGAGCAGGGTTCTTCTCCCAACCCTATAAGAACATGGCTCCTTTTACAGCTTGGCCTGATTCTTAGAGTTGAAGGAGGCCCATGGTTTAGGGGTAGCTTTTGACTCCAGTTTGATCCTGTGTTTGCTTGCAGGCCATTTACTGCCTTGTGACCTTGGTCTTCTTTTACTCATCTGCCTCATTTTGGGCCTGGGTAAGTGTTTCCATCCTGGGAAGTGGATGAGTGCATAGGGTCAGTGGATGGCCTTTGAATACCCCCCATTCTTGCTTTGCAGATGGCCCTGGGCTTTAGTCTGGCAGTATATGGGGCCAGCTACCACTCTATGAGCTCGATGGCACGGGCAGCCTTCTCTGAGGATGGGGCCTTGATGGATGGTGGCATGGACCTCAACATGGAGCAGGGCATGGCAGAGTGAGTGTCCCCCACCGCCAGCCCAGGTGAGCGGCCCCAGGGTTGGGGCCCAGATAGCCCAAGACCCACAGTGACCTACAACTTGAAAAGGGTAGCAGGGAGTTAAACTGGGCCCCATGTGCTGTCTTTGGCAACCTTCCTTTTATCCATAGGCACCTTAAGGATGTGATCCTACTGACAGCCATCGTGCAGGTGCTCAGCTGCTTCTCCCTCTACATATGGTCCTTCTGGCTTCTGGTATGTGGGCTGGGGGGCTGCCAAGCAGGAGCATGTAACTCTCCCTTGTCTTTCACTCTCTCCATCTGGTTTCAACTTACCTTTTCTTTCCTAGGCTCCAGGCCGGGCTCTTTACCTCCTGTGGGTGAACGTGCTGGGCCCCTGGTTCACAGCAGACAGTAGCGCCCCAGCACCAGAGCACAACGAGAAACGTCAGCGCCGACAGGAGCGGCGACAGATGAAACGGTTATAGCCATTGACATTGTGGTCACAGGCTGCTGGGCCCTGGGTAGCTCTATCAGGCTGCATAGCCCCCATGCCTGGAGCAATGAGGGCCTAGTCCAGGGGCCAAAAGCAGTCTGAGGTATATAGGGTATACTTCAGGATATATCCTATACAGTTTTTGAATAAATGGCTTAGAATGTGGCTAATGGCTGTGTGGGTGATGAGGGACGAGGCAAGAAGAGCTAGTCCTATGCGGTTTCCCTCCTGCTATAGACCCAGCCTGCTGGGGACCTTGAAAGAAGAAAAAGCCTGTTAGTTAGCTAGGAAAACTTTATTTTGCTCCATGAGTTCAGGGAGCTCACACATATGTGCATGCACGCACACACACACACACACACACACACACGTGCACACACACAGGTAATACTGCTCAAGGCTTAGCCCCTGGACACAGAATTTTGGGGCCAGAATTCTGCTTCGGGCCCTCCTTGCTCCGTAGTCTCTTGCATTGCAGGCTGGGGTCCCACTAGGTTTCCAGGAAGCAGCACTTTCACACTTCCAGGCCGGGACCCTTGCTCAGTCCCAGTGCCTGCACCAGGTCATCTCCGAGCCCGCTTTTCAGTGTCCGTCTCACTGCAGGGACAGAGCCGGGTTAAAGAGGGTTGATGGAATTAAGGTGGGCAGTGGGGTTGTGGAGGTTACTCACAAGACTTGCGGTTGCCACGTGAACGCTTGCGTTCCCGAGCAGCTAAGGCACGAGGACTGCTCTTGGTTACTGACTGCACCAGCAGATCCATGATCTCATCTGATGTGTCACTGGGTGAACTGGAGCCTTGAGGTTCTTCTGGGGATGCAGTGGAGGGCCCCACTGCTGTGGGCATCACTGGGGAGCTGCTCTGGGCCATGCCTGAAGGCCACGTGGGAAGGTCAGGCCAAGGTGGCCCTAGAACCCATTCCCCGCCAGCAGCTTTGGGTCTTACCTCTGCTGCGGCGGCTATGTGTGGTGTCCTCAGCCTTGCTGGTCAGCAGACTCTTCATACTGGCATGACTGTCAGCATCACCCCGGCCTGGCCCACTGCCCACAGCCACTGGGATGGAGGGGTTGCTGGGGGCCTCCCCAGCCACACCTGAGAACTTTTCTGTCTGGAGAGGGAAGAAGGGTGAGCTGAGAGTAGCACAGGAAACCACGCAGGTGACAGTCAAGACCAAGACCTGGAAGGGCATCCACCTCAGTGATCATGCGTCCCCGGGTCTTGTTGCGCTCACGGTACGTGGCCCGCTTCTGCTGCTGCTGCAGCACTCGTTCCCGGCAAGTCCGATACTCAAGTGCAAACTCCCGCAGCGTGTGGCAGAACTGCATGACGCGCACCTCACGGGCTGCCTGTGGGGTGTAGCCCAGGTAGAGCAGGAAGGCATGGAACCTAGGCAGGCCGGAGTGGGAAGGGATGGTGAGTTCTGCTTTGATGTATGAGGGAGGGTGGTGGCAGTCCTGCCTCTCTGGCCCATGCCCCTACCTGTTGCATACACGGCGGTGCACTACCTTCAGCATGGCAACACGGCGGGCACACTGGGCCAGGAAGTGGGTGAGGCGGGCACGCAGGGCTGGGGCCAGCTCATGCTTGGCCAGGCCCCGAAGACTCTCCTCAACTGCCCGGCTCCGGCGCTCCAGCTGCCCCAGGTTCTCAGTTAGCTGCTCAAAGTCCACCTGGAAAAGCAAGAGGGTATACATGTCCCCGCCATAGATAAGATACTGACTGAAGCTGCCTCTGTGCCAGGCTGGCCAGCCTGGGTGCTAGGGACACAGCTGAGACCTAGCTCCTGTTCTCCAAAAACTCACAGTCTAATGCAAGAGACAGACAAGTCCATTTGATCCAATGGAGGACAGAGAAGGTTTCTTGGAGGAAGTGGCAGCTAAACTGAAACCCAAAGACTGGGTAGGTGTGGCCAGGCCAATAGAAGAGAGTTTCTGGCAGAGGACATTGCTCACACACCTGTAGCCTGAGCTGGTGGAGCTACCCAAATCGGGAGAAGTGGGAGGAGCAAGGCCCAGGAAGCAGCGCTCCCTTGTACCCTGGCCAGTCTTAGTTGAATCTCTCGTGGGTGCTTACCTTGGCGCAGCGGGTCAGAGCAGGGATTTCTGAGTAGAGGTCGGAGGAATCAGGCCGGGTCTGGAGCACCAGGGAGCAGAGATGGTGCAACAGTGACTGCCGACGCACCGTGTCCTTTACCTCTGACACCTTCTCCAGGTAGCTCAGCTCAAAGCCACTGCTCTGAAAGGACCTCGTCTGAGCCTCGCCCTGGCTGGCTCCAGAGCCCTGACCCCCAGTCCTCATGAGCTCTCACTCACCTGGGAGCCATTGAGGAAGTTGCCCACAGCTAGCAGGGTAGCCAGGATGCAGCGGAAGGTGGCATTCTGTACCAGCTGTTCCATGCCCACTTTCAGGTCAAACAGTGGCTCAGCAATTTCCTGGTGTAGGGGACAAGGGACTCTTAGACTACGTGGGCATCATGCTCACCTGTCCCCACTGCCTGTCCCACTCCATGAGCCAGGTACCCGCTCCATGCTGTCATAGTCCAGCTTGAAGGCCCAGAGTTGTAGGCGGGCAGCCAGGCCCCCAATGGAGGCAAGAGTCATCAGGAAGTTCTCGGCTGGGCCCAAGGGTAGGTCAGGGTTGGCCAGCTGGGCTTCCTCGATCTTCTGCCGCTCTTCTTCAGTGGGCATCATGGTCAGTAGCTTCTGAGGATGCAGCCACCACCCAACGTGGGACCCTCAGTGCAGGCCTGAGGCCTCAGGCATTGGTCTTGACCCCCCTCCCCAGGTCATCTAGGGGAGCCCCAGGATCTAGGGAATGCCCTGCAGAAATGCCAAGCCCATGCCAAACACTGGAGGGGCAGGAAACGCCACTGACCAAAGGAGAGGGCCAGGCCTCCCTCCTCCCTCCTGCATGCATAGATGGGTATCCCTACCTCAATGCCATCCTTGCTGACAGCAAACTCATCAAAGTTGAGCAGGGCAGCCTTAATGACGTGTACAGGTGGTAATGTTGTCAAGCCAATGTTGATGGCATTGCTGCGCTTGGGGTCCAGCACTGTGGTCATTGTCCGGCGGCCCTCACCAGCTTTCTGCAAGGTTGGGGGAAGGGCAGTGTGATTAGCTGGGCAACAATCTACGAGGGCACTCCAGGGTACTCTAAATGGCCAAATGATCCCACGAATCTGGGATGTGTAAGGCATTGGGATGAAATTAGATTCTAGTTAAGGCCCTGCTGATTCCTTGTTAGGAGACCTCAGACAAGTCCCTATGCCTTTCTTTGCCTCAGTTTCCTCAGGTAGGAAACAAATGACTAGCTCCAACAGCTCAGACCCTTGAGCTATGATTCCCTCCCACCTCAATGGGGGCTACTTGGGAGATCAGTGCATTGACCTTGGAGGGCAGCACATCCTTGGCACGGGACTCAAACAGGTGTTCCAGCCGGGCTGTGTCCACCGAAACAGGCTCCAGTGAGGCCCACAGGGTGGGGCATGGCCCAAAGCGACTTCCAGAGCCTCCGCAGCCCCCAGCCAGCTTTAGTTCACGCCAGAAGAGTTTTACTGTCTTCCTCTTGGTGGGGAGAGCTGGGCCATCCGTTGCTGAGGGGGGAAGAGGGGCAGCCAGGGGTGGAGGTGGTGGGAAGGGGCCCTTGATGGGTGGGGGAGGTGGGGGAGGTGGAGGTGGAGGGCCTCCAGAGAGTAGGGGCAGTGTGTGTGGTGGGGGTGGGACCCCTTCCACGGCTTCCACAGACTCCATGTTCAGCATGTCCTGGTCTTCATCTTCTCCCAGATCTGAGAAGTCCAGGTCCCCAATGCAGAGCCTGGGTACACGGGAAGGGATCTCCCGAATGGGCTCAGCCTTGGGGCTTGGTGGTGTCAGTGGCTCCTTGGGCTCTGGCTCAAGGCTTCGTTGGGCCCGGAGCAGGACTCGGGGGACAGGGCTCTGAGGTGTTCTGGGTGCAGGGGCTTTCTCTGGGGAGTCCCACAGTTCCCGGATTTCTAGAAAAAGGGAAGAAGCTATCAGTGTCATGCCCTTGGTGGGGCAACAGAGGAGCAGGGGTGGATTCTGCCCACCCACCTACTCACCTGGGTGTCCATCGGCCTCCTCAGGCATGGCCTCAGCCAGTGCCTCTGCCCGGCCCTGGGCCAGTGCAGCCTGCTTCTCTGTTTCTGCTGCTGCCACATTCTCCAGGAACCGGGCTCTGAGGGCAGGTACTTGTCAGTGATGGTGTCTGACATAACCCAGTCCAGGTGCACATGCCTTGCTGAGCCCCAAACTGGACTCTGCCCCAAACTGCAGGCTCACACAGACACACAGGGAACAGTCCATGCGCCGAGCAGACCCAGAACCTGCCCCTCCAAGGCCAGCCCCTATTCAGTCCTCCACATCTGGAGAGGGTTACTGCCAACCCAGCATTCTCAGGTGAAAATACAGGGAGAAGTTCTACTTAACATCCATCTTGCAACCTTGTTGCTATTCATGTCCACTGTCCTGATTCTAGATAAGGACTTTCAGAGCAGGGGAAAGGGACAGCTATCCCAATGAGCATATCAGCTATCCTCCCTTGGCATGTCTGACAGCTTCTGAGAGCTAAGGCCTATGTCTAGAAAAGGGCCTGGCCCTCAGTTTATGTTGAAATAATGAATGTGATCCAGTGTTTCTTTTCTGGCCCCTCCAGCCTCTGTCAGCTGTCAGTCCCTGCCCTTCCCTGAGCCTTAGGCTGTCCTCCACCCCACACCACATGGCACCCTAGATCCTTCCTGCCCCATTCCTGAGCTGAGGACATGGAAGCATGGGCCCCAGGTTGGGCATCTACATCCCCATGTCTGGTCTAAGCTGGTAATGTGTCACTATCAAAGCAAGAGACCACTATAACCCCAGTGAAGCACTTCCCAGGGCTTAGTCCTTGGGTTACCAAGAAGACATAAGACTTCTTATGAGAGGATGGGCCTGAGAATCCCCCAGCTCTGGCTGCACTGGGCATGTTGAACCCCTGCCGGGGGAAGCAGTGCTGAAGCCCTAAGCACATGGCAGGCCTGCAGGCTGGCCTCTGTACTTACTCCAGCCTGGCCTGCCCAGTAGGGGACTGGGGGACAGGTGGGCTCTCAGGGGCCCTGGGTAGGGGGATGAGAGGAAGAGATGGTAACTGTGATGCCACCTCCACCCCAAGGCCCACTTGTTCACACCCACACATAGCTGGGCAGTGACATTAGGGGTTCCTTCTCAGCCACGGTGGGAAGAGGAGGGGGTGGGGGAGAGACTGACAGGAAGCAGGACAGGGTGCAGTAGGAGACAAAGACTTCTGTGGTCATTTCATCAGCTGAAAAAAAAAAAAAGACAAAGAGCAGAACAAGTGGCAGAAACAGAAAGACAGAAAGGGGGTAGAGAGACAGATGACAAGAGGCAAAGACGAGAGGAATGTCAGAAGGAGATAAAGAGAAGCCGCAAGAGGAGGAGGTCCAGTAAGAGCCGACCCCATGTCCCAGCGGTCACTTACCAAACGGGAGCAGTTTGGTGAAGTCTGGAAAGAGAGAGAGAGAAAGCACGCGTTTGGGCAGAGGAGGCTAAGGGCCCGTGGAGGGGCGCAAAGTGGAGGGACAGTTGGAAAAAGGACTCCGAGAATGGCCTCTATCTCCCTACTTACTTGTAGATGCTCCTCTCACAGGAGCTGTCAGCTGAGGATGCCACAGAGGTGGTAGGAAAGAGGTTCACCGAAGTGCTGAGGCCAGAGGGAGGGCACACAGGGCTGGAGGTGGGGCCTGTCAGTAGGTCAGGGCCCGTGGAGGAGGTGGGGCCTGTGGGGCTGGAGGTGGGACCTGTCAGCAGGGGGCGGGGGGCAGGGCCAATAGAGGAGGTGGGGCCCATCAGTGGGGTGGGGCTGGAGGCGGGATCTGTCAACAGGGAAGGGCCAATGGAGGGGGTGGGGTCCATCGGTGGGGCGGGGCCGGCGGGGCCTGTGTGCAGCCAGGGTCAGGCCTGGCAGATCCACCCCACCCCACCCACTGAAGCTTGTACTTACCCAGGTTCCGGGGTGCGCACTGGACAGCCCCCGCCTTCCAGAGATCTGCGGCTCCTTTTGCCCTCCTCCGAAGAAGGCTTTCGTCGCTCTCGCCGCCCACCCATGGCTGCAGTCTCCTCGATGTCTCCATCCTCCAACTTCAGGGCGTTCTAAAAGGGGTGGGTCAGGATGTGAGCAAGTAGTCGAGGCCCACATAAGTGGGGGGGGGCGCACTGGGGAACTGCACCTCTCTCCCCCCTCACCCCAGTCCCACTGAGAGCCTGGTGACAGGCCCACCTCATAGAGCACAAGCTGCGTGCGCAGGTCTACATCAGTGCCTGCGGTGCCCAGGTGGCGCTGGACCAGTGCTTCCATGCCCTGCTGCTCCAGCGCATCTGTCACGTCGTAGAAGGAGTCCTGGTCCGGGAGTGCTGCCAGCGTCTGGAGGGTGGGGATAGGAAAACAAGTATGAGGCTGATGCGGACCAGAGGTCAGGAGTCCAAGAGGCCCAGAGTTGGCATCTGGTCCTCTCCCATACCTTGTTTATGAGGGTGACAGCATACACCAACAGCTCTGGGTCAGCACCATTCTTCTCCTCCAGGATGCACACCAGATTGGCCCAGGGAAGGGCACCTGTCACGCAGAAAGAAGAGCAGTCATAGGAGGACAGGTAGGAGAGAGAACTTGGATGGGTGGGGGAGGGAGGGACAGTCTCTGACCGGTGGTGCTGGCCACAGAGTTGACTGCACGGATGAACAGCGGTGCATTGTTTTCAGAGTATTCCACAAACACCAGCAGCAGCTTCAGGGCTGTCTTCACCACCAAGCGGGACTTGGGGGAGAGATTACCACATATGAGAGGGGCTTGAGCCAGACCTGTGCCAGCTCCTCCTGGGGAGGAGAAGGGCTCCTGGCGCTGGACCCAGAGAATAGGGCCTAGGCAGAAAGACCCTGGCTCCAGGCTTAGGCACTCAAGTGCCTTCTAGGCTTAGAGGGGCCTCAGGCTCACTCCATTCCAGTCCACTTTGCAGAAGAGACTGAGGCCCAGGGAAAAGCATGCATGGCTGGGTGGAAGGCCACTTACCAGGCTGGCACATAGTGTGTATAGCCACTGCACAGTCTCACTGTGGGCCACCACCCCCAGCATCCCGTCCACAAAAAGCATCAGCTGGCCCAGTGCTGGGAAGACAGGGATGAGAAGAAGTCAGTGAGGCTCCCTGGGGCAGAGCTCATGGGGGAGGGCTGGGGCTGACCTCGAAGGATGTAGCTCTGGTAGTTGTGGTCAGCAGCAGCACCCACACGGATCAGGCAACTCAGCCCCTCTGAGTGTACAAATTCAGGCACCAGGTCCTTGTCCTCCTGGGGGTACCATGGGGGAGTTTAGGGAGGTGTGGGCTGGACATCCACCCCCAGCCCGCCTCTGGGTCTCACCTGGAAAATCTGCTTCAATGAGAAGAGGGAGCGGCGGAGCTCAGGGCCACTGGAGCCATATAACTTTTCTGCAAGGGGTAGATGGGTATGAAACTCTCAAGGAGACATTGACACAATGTCTTCTTCTACTAGGACAGAGCCACAGTCCTCCACCAAAGAATATTCTAGTATTCTCAATCGCTGACTTTGGGCATCCCCTATTGTGGTCTAGCTGTGGCATCAGCCCTGGCATTGGAAGGAGAGGTCAGGATAGGGAAGGGAAGGGGCACATCCAGTCTCTGATCTGCTCTGCCCACTGTCTAGCACAGGCCTGAAAGAAACTGGGCCAACTGGGCTGGGGGGTAGGGAGAGGGGGGCTGCTGGACACTGATGCCTTCACACACTCACCCAAGATGGCATTGACCCTCACGGAGAGCTGGGTCCGCAGGATCAGCGTGGGCTTCCGCCCTTTGCTGGAATCAAGGAGCCTAATCAGCAGCTCATTCCTCAGCATCCCTCCCCCAAAGCCAAGGCCAAAGACCTCCACATGCCAACCTTGGCCTAGCTCTTTCCTCTCCAACTGCTCCTCTAAAGGCCCAAGGGTTGGCCAGACAGGAGGGTTGGTGCAAACACAGGTATCTCAGGTATGTGGAAAAGCCCTTTGCTCCCATCCTGGGCAGCAGGTAACACTGGCCAGGCTTTGAGATTCCCCTGGCACAGTTCACTGGGCCAGGTGACCCATGGCCCAGGCTAGACATTGAGTGTCTCAGCTGCTGACACCTAAGCCAGCCCCTGTGGTGAGGGCAAGGGTAGGAGCCAGCCTTGCCTCCTTGGCCCCATCAGCTCTGACCTTATCTCTTCATAGAAGCCTTCCAGCATTTCCCGCTGCTCTTCCAGGCACAGCTCGGGGTCCAGGTAGTATCCAGAGGGAGACACTTGCAGGGCACAGTCCTCCAGCTGGGGGCAAAGGGAACAGCTCTGAGACCTTCCACACAACATTAGAATATCCAGACACTAACTAGTCTCCTTCCCCACCATGTTCTCTGGCTCCAGGCACCCTATCTGTCTTGCTCCTTGCCATATCTGCACAGCCTAGCATAGCACCTGGCACACAATAAGTGCTCACTAAACAACTGTTGAGCTAAGGAACACAAAAGAGGAAGGGGAATGGAGAGAAGGTGGGAGGAAGTTCCTGCCTTTGAGGAAGCTCATAGCCCCATGGGGTGATAAGCTGCAGCCACAGAACATTAAAGCCCCGAAACGAAATACTCCTAAGACAGTGAAGAGTGGGGACTGTTCTGAAGACGCCCCAGTCCCTCCAGACCTCTGGGTCTTTGCCCTCCCCCGAAGGGGGCTACAGTTATAATGGTCCTAAATGGAGCTCAAAGGTCCCCAAGGGGCCTATTAAAAACCACATTTTGGCCGGGCGCGGTGGCTCATGCCTATAATCTGCACTCTGGGAGGCCAAGGTGGGAGGATAGCTCGAGGTCAGGAGTTCGAAACCAGCCTGAGCAAGAGTGAGACCCCGAGACCCTGTCTATACTAAAAATAGAAAAATTAGCCGGGCATTGTAGTCCCAGCTACTCAGGAGGCTGAGGCAGGAGGATCACTTGAGCCCATGAGTTTGAGGTTGCATTGAGCTAGGATGACGCCACTGCACTCTACCCAGGGCAACAAAGCGAGACTCTGTCTCAAAAAAACAAAAACTCAGATTTTAGGGTCTCAGTCATTTACAGTAGGACCCCCAAACCTGCATTTGTAACAGGAAGGCAAGTGTTCCATCCATGTGTCCACTCCCCATGTTTCCCTCCCACTTGAGCCTGTCTGTCTTCCCCACACTCCCGTACCAGGCATGGCACTTGGCCTCTGAAGAAGTACCTCTAGAGAGGGCCTGAGTGAGGTGACTCCAGTGAGTCTGAGGGCAGCACTCTACCTCTGCAGGACACCTCCCCCATAGCACAGTGCAGGCATGTGGGCTCAGCAAAGTCCCCTTGACTTGAGTGGCTTAGGCCCTTGAGGTAGTACCTAGACCAAGGGAGAGCCCACCTCTGGAGAGGCCAGGGGTCTTCCAGTCTCCATCTTACTGGGCAAGTCAACCCCAACATTTATCCTGCTCTTTGGTCAGCCCTGCCCTGCTCTGGACCCAGCCCAGGGGCTTCCAGCTGCCCTGGGTCCCCTGGGAGATGGAGAGTCTAGCTCCTGCCCTTGCCTCTGTTTAGCACCCCTGCTCATGCCTCAGAGCCTGACCTGGTTCCTTCCCGGCAGTTCAGCCTGTGGGCCCTTTGGTGGCCCCCCCGCCTGGGACATAGGACATAGGACAAACACTCTAGCCTGTTCTGTCCCACTTCCTGCCTGGCTGCCTGCCCTCTCTTGGGTGCCTTGGCGAGCCTGGCCTCTCACCCCTCCCTGGGAGCAGAGTCATCTTCTCCAGGGCTTACTGGGAACAGGCCTGAGAGGGGGCAGCAAGGCCTTAGGGCTGGGGTATCTCATCCAGGGTCAGCTCAGCTGGGGGCAGCTCCACGTTCCTCCTGGTCCCTCTTCCCACATGGTGACTCAGCAGCCTATCCACCCCACCCCCATCCAGGCACAGCCACATCTCCCTCCACTTTAGACTGGAGGATTCTGGGACCCTAGAGGAACAAACATCCTCCAGAGCCACAACCCCCCCAGGAATCCCCCCACATCACACACATAAAGAACAGCTCATTCATTCAAACATTCACAAACCAGGCTGGTTTTAGGTGCAGAGGACGTAGCAGAAACCAGACGTTGTCTGTGTCTTCCCTTCCTTTCAGCCCAGTGGGAGAGACAGACAGGCTTGACTCAGAAAAAGCTCACAAGTAAATATCAAATCACAACTTCCATGGGTGCTAAGAAAGGGAAGTGGCGGAATGCCATAAAGGTAAACACAGGAGGGGTGATTGTATTGCGCCTGGTAACTGCTTACACACCTAGGGACATGGCCAGGTCTGTGCTCACCTGCGACACAGGCCAAAGCAGCACAGCCACAGAAGGGCCAGGCCCCCCACACTGTCCTCCCTGCGTGAACACTTGCATGCTCAGTCCCAAGCAGGCAGAGAATAGCCCTCTCCTTCTAGGACACCCAGGTGCCTACGTCCATTTGGGGCAGGGTCCTGAAGGCTAAATGGTCCACTTTCCTAGCCTCGTCAGCTGAGCAAGTTGAACCCTCTCCCTCCATGATGGCGGCAGTGGCCCTTCTAGCCACTTTACCTGTGTCCAATCCTGTCAGGGCCCAATTTCTGGGCAGGAGGTCCAGGGGTAACAGCCAATTCAATGCCTTCAGGACAGTGTCCCCCCACCCCCAGCTGTCTGTCCTGGGTGGAGGTCCAGGTGGGGTGGGTTGGCTAGGGTCACACAAGCAGCACAGGGGGTTGGTGAGGGAGACTTTCTGCCGGCAGGATGGTGCTTGTCCCTCACACTCCTGGCCCCTTCCTGGGGTCACCATTCTGAAAGCCAAACCTCTGGGCCTTGTTTCTCACACCCTGGGGCTGGGCCAGGCCTGAGTAAGCCCAAAGCCTGGTCCCTGCTGACAGTGCTTAGGGCCAGCACATAGTACGGCCCACGTCCTTGACTCCTTCCCAGCTCTTGTCTTCCTCACTTCTCTGGTCTGTCCCCTTGCATTCTTCCCAGGCTGTCCCTCACTTCGGCCTCTGGCCCACTTTTCTCTTGACTCTCCAGTCTCAGGCTTTCTTGGCAGCCCCAAACCAGCTGGTTATTTATGGTTTTATATGTAGGGTCAAGCTTAGGGGACAATGGTGTCTATTCCCCAATATTTTTTATAGCAGTGTAATCAGGTGACAATGAACATGCCAGGGGGAGGATACAAGGAAGAAGGAAAAGAGGCAGAATTACATGCTGAAGGATTTTTTTTATAAAATAATTGTTTAACTGTCTCTTTTGTCTCCTTTCCTATAAACACAGGACCCTTTTTTCTGAAGACCCTCCTTGCTTCTTATCATGGGTCTCCAACTAGACTGCAACTTCCTGGATGAGATGACATGGATGGGCCTTGGGGAGGGAAATCCACATTTGTTATGCCTCTTCTGGGCCAGGCTCAGCGCTGCCTATTTCATTTGATAATCCTTTTACAGGTGAGGACACCAAGAATCAGAAATTCAGTGAATAGCCCCAGGGTATAAAGCCAAGAACAGAACCAGAGCTAACTGACCCAGACCTTGGGTGGATGGGCCTTGGAAGTGCTCCAGGGAACCCTGGAGTGCAGGTGGAGTGAGGCCTGGGGCCTGCAGGATTGCCAAGGGCTGGAGACCAACCCTCAGCTTTCTGGACTCAGCAAATACCCCAAACTGGTCCTCCCAGTTCCAGCTAGGGAATGAGAAAGAACACAACCCCCCACCCCCCTTCCTGTACCTGCTAAGGTAACAATGCCTACCTCTGCCAGGACCTAGGTCCTAGGGTCCCTCACTAGGCTACAGCTCAGCCATTCTAACCCAGAATGACTAGAAGACAAGCTGGCCCTAGGGAAGGCTGGGAGGAGGTCGCAATTTACACCCAATTCCCAATCTTCTACAATCTCCCAAAGAGACTCCCATAGCGGGGAGCTAATGAGCTTAGTTCATCATCAGAGAACCCTACTGTCCCTTTAAGAATCCTTGGGGACCCCTTCAATTAGCTCCTATCCCAACAGGTCAGGTTCACCCTTAAGCCCCCTTGCCACAGGGGCCCCTAAGGGGTAAACAGAGGCTAGAGAGTGTTGGGGAAAACATTCTGGGATAGTGCCACCTCTGCCCTACTCTGATTTTTAGTCACAGCTGGGGAGACAAGGTTGCTAGTAATAACCAGGTTTCTAGGGCTATCCCTGCTGCCAGGAGGAAGGGGCTTCTCTGGTCTGTGCAGTAGGGTCAGAGAAGCACCCCAGGTCCCTCTGCCTAGAGCCCAGGGAGAAGTCACTGCTATCCCAGACATGGCAGGACCTTTGGATCTCAGAGAGAAGCTCCTGAGGCACTTCCCAGAAGAGAGGGTAGAACTGGGTTATCTCTGGATTAGGAGATGAGAGGGGGGAGAGAGAGGGACACATTCTCCTCTGGGACAAGGGCAGGTCCCTGGGCTGGGAAAGCCTCTTGCACAGAGGGGAGGAAGATACTCCTGAGTTCCTCTGGGGACACTAGGCTTGGCCCATAGCACTGCCAGGCTCCCCCCAACCAAGCAGGGCCGGGAGATGAGTCACATGCTCTGGCCAGGAGCTTCCTCCTAGACACGGAGGAAATGAGCAAAGCTTTCTCAGACCTGAAAGCTCTTTAAAAAGGAAGCCCCCAGGGGAACTCTAGGGGATAGGCCCAGCCCAAAGGGTTATGTGGGTGGAGCCCCAGCAAGAAAGTAGGCTGGCCTCTGTATATCCCCAAGGAGGAAGCAGGGTCTGTAGGGATGATGGGGGCCAGTGCCCAGAGAAGGAGGGCAGAGGCCACTTGGCTGTGTCCTGTCCCCTGCTAGACATCTGTGCATAGGATGAAACAGTGAGTAGAGAACTCCTTCCTCTTCTGCCCTACAGCTTGGGACAGGGATGCCTGGATTTCTGGGCCACCTCTCCCCTCTAGAGGGCTAGCGAGGCAGGCCTGAGTCATGTCTGTCTCTAGGGCACCCACTTATAGGACTTGGGGAGGAACCAGCTGTTGACATTTCCTGCAAGGAGGGGCCCTGCTCCCCCTCCCTCTGCTCACTGATGTCCCTGCCCCTGCCCTATTCTCAGCCCCTCTTCCTCCAGCCTTCTATTCTGGGGCTGTGGTCACAGTTTATATTTGGGAAGAGCACATCACAGTGCATCTGACCATTCCTGGCAGAGCTGCCAGCCCCAGGGAGTCCTGGCTTCAAGGGCTGTGGTAACCTAGTGTGCCCTGCTCCCATATCCCTGTGGGGGAGGGGAGGCAGGCCCGCGGTACTCCAGGTGGGAGAACATAACAAGGGGGAGACCAGGAAGGACTGAGTTGGGGGTGGGGAAGTTACATTCTCCACCCCAGCTCAGTAGAGTCCTCAGCTAGGGAGCAGAGAACAGAGGGCAGACAACCTGGTGGGGTGGGGTGGAGTAGGGAGATGGGTCTTTAAATGAGGGCGAGAGGGGATGGTTCTGAGCCTCTTTCCTGCAGCTTATCTCCCAGGCCTGCCCCCAACTGTGAAGAGGGGTATAAGGCCTAGGTCCAGTCCTACAGTGTCAGGATGGGAGGATTACTATCTTCTCTCTAGTGCTCCAGCCTTACTTCAGGACCAGGAGGACCAGGAGTTCCAGGAGGCTGGAAGCGGAACCGCCTCAGCTCAGCATTCTTTCTCCCCGGCCCCCATTCTGAATGGGAGGTGGCCTCTGGCTGCACCCGCTTCTTCCAGGCCCACTTCAGTGTGCCCCTCCGAATACAGTAGGACAAGCGGGGGCTGCATCCAAACTCTGGAGGTGAGCAGTTGTGCTGCAGGCTTCCAGCCATGGCCTTGAAGCCAGGGTTCTGCCCGGACACGCGCCACTCCCCAGGCCAATAGTCTCACCACCCCTCCCGCCAGGGCTCGGAGGCGGGGCTGGCTGCGGCGCGAGGAATGCAGGCTGGGGGCCCGGCGCCCGGGGCACATTCCAGGGGAGACCCCGGGCCCAGGGGGCAAGTTTGCGCAACTCGGCGCCCAGCTGAGGTTGGGAACAGGGGCGGGCACCCCCCCAACTCTCTCTCCTTATCCCCACCACTTGGAGCCTTCTGACTGGCGGGGAGCCCCGGGGATCGGGGGTGGGTGGCAGTGCGCCTCCCAGAGTCCTGGCCCGGAAACAGCGCGCCGGAAAGGGCTGCCTGCGGGGGGCTGAGGGCGGCGAGCAGGAGGGAAGAGGAGGTAGAGCCGGCCATCTGGAAAAGGGCCTTTTCCCGCACTGTGCACAAGTCTGCTTTGGGGCGGCGGCAAACTAGGGCAGACCGGCGGTTTAAAATTAGCCGGGCCCTCCCTCTCACTTCCCGGCGCGGGCCGACGGGCTGCGGGTGTACGGGGTGGTGGGGGCGGTGACTCAAAGGGCTTTTCCACTCGTGCAGCCTCCTGCGCTCGGCGTATCCCGGGCCAGGCCGCTTCCCGGGACTCCCCTTACCCCGTGAAGTCTCCTCAGCCGGCACTCCCCGGCCGGGCTCCCACCTGCAGGGGCAAGAATATCCGACAGGACCCAATCTAGCTTCCAGACACCGCTGGAAGCCTTTGCCACCTCCAGTGGCCCGCCCCGGACCCGCCCCTCCTCCTGGTCCCGCCCTCAGCTCACCTGAAGCAGGTGGAAGCTGGTCCCTCCTCAGCTCCGCCTCCAGGGTCCGCTACAGCCCGAATAGCTCCGGTCACCCTGCCCAAGGCAGCCACCCTGGCAGACCGGCAGCGACTGGACCCCCGAGCACCTCCCAGGTGGGCCTCACTTCGAGGGGCAGCCAGGGTGGCGCAGACCACAAGCTTCTATCACCCCTCTTCAGTTTCCCTTCAACTTAAGAGGGGCCCCTTGCTGCCGAGATCGCGTGAACCCGAAGACCCCAGACCAAGACTTTTCGGCAGGAGAGCAGAGCACTCGCTCCAGCCTCTCCCCAAGGGGTACCCCCCACCGGCTTTCATGGTGCCGACCCTGAACCCCCGCTCGCCCCAACCTTTCTCCAGCCCCTCTCACCTTGAGCGGCGCCCCCAGCAGGCGGTGCAGCGCGGGAATCTGTGCACCCAGGGGCAGCGCCCCGTCCAGGCTGCAGGTGGGGGCCCGACGCGGTTCCGGGAAGTTGGCACATGCGAAGGGGTCGGTGTCTTCCAGGTACTGCACTCTCACGGTCACCACTGATACCGGCTCCCCGTCCCCGCGGTCTTCCTCGCCCGCCATGGCTCTGCCACCGGCTTGCGCCGCGCGCCTCTGGGTCCCGGCCCGGCTGCCGCTTCTCCTCAACTACACTGAAGCTCTGCTGTTTGGGCCGGGCCGGGCCGGACGCGGTGGAGGGGCGGAGCTAGACAGAGGCGGGGCCGAGGAAGGGGGTGGAGCCAAGATTAGTCCCCGAATGCGCGCGTGGGGTAATCACTGCCAGAGGCGGGGCTTGTGTAAGCCACTCAGAGGGCCCAGTGGGAATCCCGTTAGTGCACTGGCTAGGAGGGCGGGAAAACCCGAGCTCGCGCCCCGCCTCCCCCGCGGGGAGGCTTTCTTTTGAGCTTGGGTAGGGGAGGCTGCGTTCTCTGTGAGGGAGTGTTAGGGCAGGGGGGCCGAAGTTTCTTTAGTTAGTGGTCGGCCAGGTCTCCCTCAGTTTAGAGACAAGATAGCCCTAATTCCTTCGGTTTGAAGGATGAGTGGATGTTTCCCTCATTTGGGGAACGCAGTGAAAAGAGTCCCTTTCAGTTTGGGGCAAAAAGTGAGAATAGCTTTCACTCAGTTTGAAGGAAGAGGTGGGATCAGTTCCCTTTAGTTGTGGGAAGAAGAGCGACGGATGCCCTTCAATTTTCTGCGAAAAGAATGAGTCAGCTTGAGGGGGTAGAACAGGTAGAACATATTCCCCTCAGTTTTGAGGAAGAAGTGGGATGGGTGCCCCTCAGCTTGAATGAAAAGTGGCGATTATCCTCCTTTGTTTGGGGTGAGATAAGCTGAATGCCCTTCAGATTTGTGGAAAAAGTTGGGTGGAACCCGCCTGATTTGAAGAGAATCAATAGGCTGAGTTTTCCATAGGTTCCCTTCAGCTTTACGGAAAAGGTGAGAATCGTTTTCTGTATGTGAGGGAAAGGGAGGGCCGGATGCCCCTCGATTTGGGACATGAAGAGGAACAGCCTCATCTTCCGCCTGGAATGAGCTGGGCTCAGTTTGGGTCTTGGGATTTCTGGCGACGTTGGGGGCAGCGTCGTCCACCACCGCCTTATGAGAGAGCCATGCGCGTGCGCAGCTCTGGCCCGGGAGGGGGCCGATAGGGGTCCGAGGCTTGAGAGGGCGGCGCGGAAGGCGGCCGAGCACCGCCCTCTGGCGTCTGCACCCGGCCGCGCCGGGCCGCAGCCTTGGCACCAGGGGCGGGCTGCAAACTGCCGAGCCGCACTTGCCGTGAAGGAGCCGCGCCCCGCAGCGGACCCCAGCCCCTCTCGCGGTGGGCTGCCCCCGGAGAGCCGAGGGCGCTCACCTCTCTGAAGCCGGTGGGGACGGTTTTGGGGGTGCCGACTGGAAGGAGTAGGTTGCGGGACTTGGCGCAGGGCTGTACCGGGGAATTTCCGGAGCTGGGACAGGTTTGGGGGTAAGAAGGAGGGGTCCCGACTACGGGTGTCCAGAACAGAATCTCGGAGCCCGAACCTGGCTTGTAGGTATCGCAGCCGGGATTGGGGGGAGCGAGCCCCACGTGCCTGTGACGCGGGGGCGCCCGGTAGGCGGCGGCGGCGACGACGGCGACGCTGGGCTGGCGGCGGTGCCGAGCCGGGAGGGCGGCTGGGCAGGCGGCAGGATGCTGCGCGCCGCACTGCCCCTGCTCGTGCTGCCCCTGGCGGGGGCGGCCGAAGAGCCCCCCCAGAAGTCGGGGTCCCCGGGCGAGCCTCCCCCAGGCTTGGCGCTTTTCCGCTGGCAGTGGCATGAGGTCGAGGCGCCCTACCTGGTAGCCCTGTGGATCCTGGTGGCCAGCCTGGCCAAAATCGGTGAGTGCGTGTATGTGTGTGCCAGGCCGGTGGCCAGCAGCGGACCCGCCCCCAACACCCGGGTCCCCAGATCCAGGCTGGCTTCTTGCACGGTGCCGGGACTTAGGTTCTTATTCCACAGATCCGGGCTCTCAGTTCCTGTGCCGCCTCTTGTGGCTCTCCCTCCTCCCGGTCTCCTCCCGTGGGAGCTCTGAGGATTTGCCTTGCTGGAGGGCTGCCCCCGCTCTTCCCAGTTCCATCTTTAGGCTCCTGTGCCCTCTCTGCTCCCCTCTTCCCCTTGCAGTAAGCCCTCCTCGTCTGGTCTCTCCCCCACCAGTCCCTAGCTTCTCAGAAACCTCTTTTAGCGGTGAGCACGCGCGGGGACATTGAGGGGATGGTATTCTCCGGAGAACCCAGGCATCCTGGTCCTGAGGAAGCAGCCTTCCCTGGAGACCGCATCCAAGTGTCCATTCTCTTGGGTGGGATACTAAACTGCCACTTTCCCTCTAGCTCTCCTCTGCTCCCCACTTAAACATGCTGCCTTCCTGCACCTAGGTGTGGGACCCCCCTCCCCATTCAAGTTCACATTCTTTCCATTTCATATAAGAAACTTCCATTTATTGGGCGGGGGTGGGGGGTGTTGGGGGGAGGGGGGCTGACTGTGTGTTGCCTACCAGAGATGCTTTCATACATCCGACCTCCTTCAGTCCTCACAGCATTGAAGGTTGTGCTTCAGACTCCTTTTTCCCTTAATAGAGCTGCTTTTCCCTGCTTCTGTTCCTTCCTCCTCTCTTCTGAGCAGCCAGTGGTCCATCCTCCACCCGAGACCCTCCTCCTCCTCCCTGTTGTGCAGGCTCTGCTGTGGGGGTGACTAATTATAGCTGAGCGTTGCTACTCACTCCCCATCTATGTTGGCACAGTCTGTACTCCAGTCTCACCAATACAGCCTTCATGTAGGAATCACACAGCCTAGACTTTGTCCTCTTCTCCCCTAGGGACACTCTGGGGGGTGGGGGGCTGGGCAGGAGCTGAAGAACTCTCCACTCTGCTGTGACAGCTGGGTATTATGCCTTCAGGGAGGCTGGTTCTGTCAGACAATGGCTTTTGTGGTGGGTCTTGGATTGCAGAGCTGGGGTTGGTGCATGAAGAGATGAAGATGAAATAGGAGGGAGACCAAAGGTAGGGATGAGTATGGAGAGATCTGTGACTGAGCTTACCCTAGAGGCCCAGCAGCAATGAGAGTAAGATGGGAGGAGCCTCAGATTTGGAGCCAAGACTTGAGTTTGCTGAGAAGTCTGTGAATTACAGAAGGGTTCCTGTCTTACTTAGGGTTTATAGCAACAACTGTAGTTCCCTCTAGTAAATCAGAGTGCTTTTCCTAGTTTAACAGCACTTCCCATGGAGGTAGGAGAAGAGAGCCTCCTTCTCACCAGCCAAAAAATATCCCCAGCAAAGGGGGAAAAGATAGGCAGAACGTTCAGGAATACCTTCCGCCAACTTCATTGCTAGGAAGTTTTCTCCCTTATTCCACAGATATTTACATAGGGCCCACTATGTGCTAGGACTAGAGTCCCAGGCCCTCTAGGTGCAGCTTCCAAAGGGCATTATCTTTGCACAGTGTCTCACCAGGCTAACACGGAGGTCTCCTCAATCCATACCCTAGGGATTGTGGAGGGAGAGAGGTGTTCACTTCTGGTCTGAGGGCCTAAGGGAGAGTCAAGAGAATTTATTTTAGGGGACAAAAGCAGGAGAGGCAATAGTGCTG
This sequence comes from Eulemur rufifrons, assembly GCF_041146395.1. Taxonomy (NCBI): domain Eukaryota; kingdom Metazoa; phylum Chordata; class Mammalia; order Primates; family Lemuridae; genus Eulemur; species Eulemur rufifrons. The sequence goes on along the minus strand of NC_091005.1, from coordinate 11,419,121 downwards.
GAAACCTTGTCTTACCTCTTCCTAGAGACAAAATCTCTAGGAAAAGAACATACTATGTGACTGACATCATGCTGGGCACATTTACACACTTTATGTCATTTTATCCTCACCCTTTGCGATGGGTATTTTTCTTATATTACAGGAGAAGAAATTGAAGTTCAATTACTTACTTCAAGGTAAGTTAGATAAGTTGCCTGATATCACACAGTTAGACATGCTAAGGCTGAAAGAACACTTGGAGATCTTCTGACTGCTGAACCCAGAGATTTGGTTTTTTTAATTATTTATTTATTTTAGAGTCAGGGTCTCACTCTGTCACCCAGACTGGAGTACAGTGGCACAATCATAGCTCACTGTAACCTCAAGCTTCTAGGCTCAAGTGATCCCCCCACCTCAGCCTCCTGAGTAGCTGGGACTACAGGCATGTGCCACCATGGCCAGCCAATTTTTAAAAAAAATTTTGTAGAGTCAGGGTGTTGCCCAGGCCTCCTGGCCTCAAACCATGTGGCCTCAAATGATCCTCCTGTCTTGGCCTCCCAATGTTCTGGGACCATAGGTGTGAACCACCATGCCCAGTCCCCAAAGTTTTTTAAACAGAGTCCTGAGTGAGCCCATATAATGAAAAGCACATTGAGCTAGGAGGTCTACAGTGCTCCTAGGAGCTATAATGTACATTGTGATCTAGTTAAAGAGGCAGGACATCATAATATTAATATAATAATAGGTAACATTTCTTGGGTGCTTACTATAAAGCAGTGTTCTAAGTGCCTTTGAGTAGATTGCCTTTTTTAATACTTACAACAATCCTATGAGATCATTATTGTTTTTACTCCGATTTTGCTGATAAGAAAACTGAGGGTCAGAGAGGTGAAGTTATTTGCCCCAAGGTCACAGGACTAGTAAATGGAGGCCTTAGGCTTTGAAGCTAAGCAGCCTGAATCCAGATGCTCTGATTTTTACAGCTATATTATGCATAAAAAGATACTGGGTAGCATTTGCTGAGATTTAAATAATGGCTATGGAGAAAGGTGAGGTCCCCTGAGGATGAGAGTAGCAAGGAGGGGGCATTTATAGAAAAGGGAAAAGCAAGCAAAATCCTCGGTTGCCCTGGTGTAACAGGAAACCAATAAAATGACAGTTTTGGCTGCAGGGGAGGGTTTGCAGCCTTGAAGGTTAGAGATTCTAGAAGTCTCCTTCCTTGGTCCCAGTGTCAGGGATCCTGACCTTAGGTAACCTTTTAAGACTAGGGGTTATAGGCCAGTGTGTGGGAGGGCATTCCGTAAGCTGACATCTCCTGTCCTCTTTTTGCATTGTAGTGTTTCATCTGTCTCGGAAAGTAACGTCTCTGGTCCCTGAGAGCTGCCTGCTGATTTTGCTGGGCCTGGTGCTGGGGGGCATTGTATTGGCTGTGGCCAAGAAAGCTGAGTACCAGCTGGAGCCAGGCACCTTCTTCCTCTTCCTGCTGCCTCCTATTGTGCTGGACTCAGGCTATTTCATGCCTAGCCGGCTGTTTTTTGACAACTTGGGTGCCATCCTCACCTATGCTGTGGTGGGCACACTCTGGAATGCCTTCACAACAGGCGCTGCCCTGTGGGGCCTGCAGCAGGCTGGACTTGTGGGTGAGTGACCCTAACACCTGGGCTGGCGGAGGGAGGCTTTCACAGACCCATCACCCCACTGCCCTCTCCTCCAACTCTGGAGGTCTCATGCTGGCATCTTAGGTCTCTCCCACCTGGAATGCAAGACAACACGCCTGATGGGCTTCAGCCCTCATTTAGGTGTCTGCCAGTCGAGTCTGGGCGTTTGCAACATGACAGCTGAGCAGGAGCCTGGCTCCCAGCTGTGTGTGGGCTGCCAAGGCTGGGGAGCCTGCGTTACCACTCTTTTGCATCCTGCCCTCTGTTACCACACTGCCACTTGCCAGCCCTGCTCCCCTGAGGCACAGCTCCTTATTCCTGCAAGGGCCTACCATCCTGGCTCTGCCCAGGCCATGTCAGGGTGGTTTCCTGTTTTTATTATTATTTTTAATAAATACATATTACACATCCACAAAATACTGGCACTACACTAGGTGTTCTCTCCTTATTTATCCCACTGACTCTTCATAGCAACCATGTTGGGGGTATAATTCGTCCCATTAAATGGATGAGGAAATAGAGCTCCTTACATTTGTTTGCTATCAGGTCCAAGGTTAGCAGGAGAGGTCCATTTTACTGAGGCTCTTTGCCATTAGGCTGCCCTCTCTTGCTACGTTCTTGATTTCCTGACCCAAGAAATCCATTCAACCCTGAATGTTGATAATTCAGACTTTTTCCAAGGTACAAGGAGAGGTTTGCAGTTCCTGCTGGGAGACTCCAACCTGGTTTCCCTGTTGAGATAGTGAAGTATTTGGGGCAGAAAGGGAAGGGAGGACATCAGAACATAATAATCCTAATAATAGGTAGTATCTTTTGGGTGCTTACTATATATCAGGCACTGGCTAAAGAAATTTTTGAGGTAGATATTATTCTCAATGTATACATGGGGAAACTGAGGCTCACAGACTTGAACATGCCATTATATGTATGTATCGAACATGTCATTATATGTATTATATGACATGTTCAAGTCCCACCTGCAGTGCTTTTCATACTCTATTCAGAGAATTGTGTCACATACCTTTGACTGGGAACCACAAGTGTGGGAGAAAGCACATACCTTTGTTATTTTCCCTATTAAAAGCCAGTTAGCAGCCAGTTTTCCACCTGCTGGTAGCTGTGATTACTGTTGCTACAGTTTTTATTATTAATACCTGTGCCATCTTAGCCTTTCAGGTCACATAGAGCTTTGTTAGCCATCTCCTGGGTTGTTTTATCTTTCTAAAGGCTGGGTTGATTTTTGCAGCAATTTTGTAAGGTAGGCAGATGAGGAGAAATGGCTAAGAGAAGTCATGTGACAATGGCAGAGCCAACATCACACAAGTGGTAAGTGGCCAGGCCAGGCCTTAGGCATAGGCAGCTTGGCTCATAGCCAGTGCTCTCTTCACCATCCCAAGTCCTTCTTGGGCATCCTTGTTTTATGGGGGGGTGGAGCCAGGGCTGCTCCCAGGGAGTGCTGCAGGAGATGGTGTCATCCATCTTCACCAATTACTGGCCTGTCCTCCATCTCTCTTTCAATAGCCCCTAGGGTGCAGGCTGGCTTCCTGGACTTCCTGCTGTTTGGGAGCCTCATCTCAGCTGTGGACCCCGTGGCTGTGCTGGCTGTCTTTGAGGAGGTGCATGTCAATGAGACTCTCTTTATCATCGTCTTTGGCGAGTCCCTGCTCAACGATGCAGTCACTGTGGTGAGAGCGCTCAGCTGGTTGCCATTCCCTGTCCCCAGGCTGCACACTCTGGCCAGTTGGGTGTCGGAGCTGACTCAGACTCTTCCCATGGGTCCCCTGGTGAAGAAATATGGTCTCAGCTCTCACTGTCTCCCAGCAGTCCCAGTTGCTGCCTTCCCCACCTTGGTCCTGACTCTCCTCTTCTCACTCAGGTGCTGTACAAGGTCTGCAACTCCTTTGTGGAGATGGGCTCTGCCAACGTGCAGGCCACCGACTACTTGAAGGGAGTCGGTCAGTATTTCCCCCCTCTCGGCTAGCATTGGAGGTCTTTCTCTGCTGGGTTGCTGAGCCCCTTCCATCCCACAGCAGGACAGAAGAGGCTGTCCTGGTTGCCTCTTTTCCTCTCCTCCTCTATGGAGAAGTGGGGTCTGGGAGGGGTTTGCCCTGGGATCCTGGTTCTGGGGTCCTGTCCCCCTGGGAGTGTGGTGGGCATCATCCTCTACTCCCTGCCAGGCAGCAGTCTTGTCAGCCCTGGGAGGGTCCGGGCCAGGGGTCACGCTGATAACCCACTCCTCCCCCAGCCTCCCTGTTTGTGGTCAGTCTGGGCGGGGCAGCCGTGGGCTTAGTCTTTGCCTTCCTCCTGGCCCTGACCACACGCTTCACCAAGCGGGTCCGCATCATCGAGCCGCTGCTGGTCTTCCTCCTCGCCTATGCAGCCTACCTCACTGCTGAAATGGCCTCGCTCTCCGCCATTCTTGCGTGAGTCTGGGGGCCTTGCAGGCAGGCAGCTGGGAGGGGACCCTGGAGATGGTTGCCCTTCTTATGGGCAGAAGCAGGACCCTGGGAATCCATAGGTTTCCCTGAGCCCTTGTCGTAGTAGGAGCCTTAGACTCCCCTGGGGAGACAGTAAACTTCAGGTAATATTTCAGGAGCTGCCTCCAGAACTGTCCTGGGTACCCCAGAACCCAATTTTCCTTTGCCTGAAGTGCCCTCTGGGGTGTGGGCTGGGCTGGAAGTAGATTTCCAGGTCTGGTGGCCACAGCCCTCCAAAAGATGCCTCAGAGAATCTGATGGTCAGAGCATGTTTCTCCCACCTTCCCTTCCAGAAGGCATGGAGATCTGGGCTCTTATCTCACCACCACTACTAATTATTAATAGCAGACTTCATGCTTCCCTGGGCTTCACTCTGAGAGTCTGACATCTGTGATGGGCAATGCCCCCTCCTGCAGCATGCTCAAACCTCATAGCCTGAGCCCCCTGGGACTCCTCCTCACTTGCCCTGTTTCCATCCCTCTCCCAGGGTGACCATGTGTGGCCTGGGCTGTAAGAAGTATGTGGAGGCCAACATCTCCCATAAGTCACGCACAGCTGTCAAGTACACAATGAAGACTCTAGCCAGCTGTGCTGAGACCGTCATCTTCATGCTGCTTGGCATCTCAGCTGTGGACTCTTCTAAGTGGGCCTGGGACTCTGGGCTGGTGCTGGGCACCCTCGTCTTCATCCTGTTCTTCCGAGCCCTCGGTATTGCTGGCACCCTCTGTTTTCCCAGTCCCCTCCTGTCCCCTTTTCCTTGCCCCTGCAGCTCATTCCCCAATCTCAGTCTACATCCTTGTCAATTCCTAAGCCTCTCCTGTTGCTCACCTCTCCTACCCACATTAGACCTTAGCCCAGGTACTTGGTGCCATCTACTCCTGTGTCCTCCTCTCCCAACGCCTTGCTCCCACTGGCCTCCCTCCTGCTGTAGGCGTAGTCCTGCAGACGTGGGTGCTGAATCAGTTCCGGCTGGTCCCTCTGGACAAGATTGACCAGGTGGTGATGTCCTATGGGGGCCTGCGGGGGGCTGTGGCCTTTGCTCTCGTCATCCTACTGGACAGGACCAAGGTCCCTGCCAAGGACTACTTTGTGGCCACCACTATTGTGGTGGTCTTCTTCACAGTCATCGTGCAGGTGGGAGTGCCCATGAGGCTGGGTGGGGAGAGGGTCTGGCAGGCCCTAGGGGAGTCTTGGAGCCTATGGGACAGGCCTTCTCTTCCCACTGGGGGATGCAGGGACCTGACTTCCCAGAGCTGAGTGCAGTGAGGTGGCAGTGCAAAAGCTGAAGCCTAATTATGGGGTGAGAAATGCAGCATGGAACTGAACAGGACAGGGCTCACCTCCTGCCTGTCCATAGGGCTTGACCATCAAGCCGCTGGTCAAGTGGCTGAAGGTGAAGAGGAGTGAGCATCACAAACCCACCCTGAACCAGGAGCTGCATGAGCACGTGGGTACCAGAACCCCATCCCTCCACCTCTCCCTCTCTCCCTTCTCCCATCTTGGGCAGAGTCCTGATCCAGTCCCCCTACCCACCCCCCTTCTAGACTTTTGACCACATTCTGGCTGCAGTGGAGGACGTTGTGGGGCACCATGGCTACCACTACTGGAGGGACAGGTGAGGGAGCTGCCCCGAGGCTCCTTCAGCAGCAGCAGCCCCACCAGCCAGGGCAGCATGAGGGGTGCGCCACACTTCTGAGAAGGGACAGCCAGGTTCAGGCTGAGTAACCTCTGCCTAAAGCCCTTCAGTGGCATCCCAGTGCTCTCAGGATAAGACAAGGCTCCCCAGTGTGGTCTGCCTGGCCTTGCATGGTCTGGCACCTGCCAGACTCCAGCCTCATCGTGCTCTGCTCTGTCTTTGACTGTCTGCCTGCTAATTCCATGGACCCTGTTTTAGAACCTCAGGACCCACCATGCTCCCCCAGCCTGGCTGCTGGGACCTTTGTACATGTCGTTCTCTCCACTAGAACACTCCTTCGCCTCCCTCTCACTTAACTCAACTTCTGGTCATCCTTCAGCTCTCACCGTAGACATCAATTACTTAGGGAGGCCTTCCCTGGGCTCCCTGATAAGGACAAGTCCCTGTCATACTCTACAGTTATCTTTTGTAGTTCTTGTCATGGTTGCAAGTTTACAGTTGTTTGTGATAACTTTAATTAATGTCAGGCTTTCCCATAACACCGTAAATTTCATAAAGGCAGAGACTAGACTTGAGATTCTCCCTGGCTGAGGCCCATACCAAGAAAGGGCCTGTAGTGTCCCTGCCCCACCTGAGGAAGGGCCAGCCAGCTGGGCCTTGGGGATGGTACTCAGGGCCGGGCCTGGCATCCTCTGTAGGTGGGAGCAGTTTGACAAGAAGTACCTGAGTCAGCTGCTGATGCGGCGGTCAGCCTACCGCATCCGGGACCAGATCTGGGATGTGTACTACAGACTCAACATCCGGGATGCCATCAGCTTTGTGGACCAGGTGGGCCAGTGGTGGGTGGGCAGATGGCCAGCAGAGCAGGACAGAGAGGAGTGACCGGCATGTAGGCCCTGAACAGGGAGTTGGGAATTCCCAGCTGGCTGCATGGGCTTGTGAAGTGGCAGCTGCAGGAACCGGTTGGGCCTGGTGCTGACATTCAGAGTCTGGTGGGCAGTACAGAAAGGTGGGGAACAGCTGGACTCTGGAGTCAGCAGATGTGCAGTTGTGTTATCAATTCCAAGCTTGTGACCTTGAGTAAGTCACTTATTCTCTGAGCCTCAGTTTCCTCAGATGTAAGAAAGCAGGAATAAGAGGACCTTTGTGACAGAGTTTTGTGGATTTGGTATGCAAAGTGCCTAGCACAGTACCTGACACGTCAAAAGAGCAAAATAAGAGTTAGCTATTGTTATTCTCTTTATTACCCTCTGCCTGGGCTTCCCTCTGATTGCCAATAGCCGTCTGACCTTGATTGTGACCCCCGCAGGGAGGCCACGTTTTGTCTTCTGCAGGTCTCACACTACCCTCTATGCCCAGCCGCAATTCTGTGGCAGAGACTTCTGTCACCAACCTGCTGTGAGTTCATGAGCCCCTTCCCCTTCCTCAAGCTCCTCTCCATTGGGCCCTCTCCATCACTGGGCAAGATTTATCAGCACCTTTGTTTTTGCCCTTCCCCTGGCCTGTGCCTCCTGCTCCCTCCCCAGCACACTGTCCCCTGCCTCCTGCAGGAGGGAGAGTGGCAGTGGAGCGTGTCTGGATCTGCAGGTGATTGACACAGTACGCAGCGGCCGGGACCGTGAGGATGCTGTGATGCATCATCTGCTCTGTGGAGGCCTCTACAAGCCACGCCGCAGGGTGAGAGCAGGCAGGCACGAGTTCTGAGGGGATGAGGGTGGTCTGGGGAGGCCATGATCAGGGGCTGCAGAGGCAGTTGGCGCCAGCTCATGGAGAGCTGTGGATGCCCAGCAGAAGTGTGGGTTTCACCTCGTCAGTAATAACAAACCTTTTTTTTTTTTTGAGAAAGGGTTGGCCTGGTATGAGTAATGTTTAAGGATGCCTTCTCTGGTAGCAGGGTGCAGATCAAATTGGAGGAGGTGAATTGAGAGGCCAGGAGCCAGTTGGGAAGCTGGAGTGAAACACTGCATATTAGAGCTCAGTGGTGGGCAGGGAGAGGAGCACATAGGCTTAGGGGACTGGCCTTGAAGGGGAGAGGAAGAGACAGAGTACAAGAGGCCTTGAGGGTTACTGGAGAATGGCGGGGTGCCAGACAGAAAGAGGAGCTCCAAGGAAGCATGCAGGACCAGCTTAGCCTGGGGAAGGCAGGCATCTGTTTAAGTAGTGGGAGTTAGTCCAATGCAGATCACGAAGCTTTACGGCTGGAAAGGCCTAGCCCATCCAGGAGAGAAGCTATTCTAATCCCACAAGGGGGCAGCAAGCTATTACCTTGAACCTTTCTGAACTAGGAAGCTGGCCAATAGCATTCCTGGCAGTTTTAACAGTCAAGGCTCTTTCTACCGTGGAGACAGAATTGACTTTGTTTAACTTGCACCCACTGGTCCTGATTTGACTTTTTGCAGCTCTGCAGAATAAATCTTCCAAGGTTCCAAGACAGTTCCCTACCACACAGGCCCCCTTGTCCTCAGGCCAGCATCTTCTGCCTCTGGTGTGTCTTCTCTGGCCCTAAGAAACAGGGCTCAGACTGTAAGGTGCTACTCTAGCTGTGGTTGGCCAGGGCAGGGCAGAGGAACTTTCTCACCTTTCTAGTTCTAGAACTTGCCATTCTCTTCCCACAGCCCAGGATCCCTCCAGCTTTGGCTCAACACCCTAGGGCCCCATACTATCCCTACAATCTGCCAAATCCCCATGTCTTCCTCAGTTAATGGCTATCCAGACCTTGTCTCATCCTAACCTGTGTGGTTTTTAAAAAACTTTTTTCTTATGTAAAATTCCAGTAGAGAGAATATAATAACTCAAATTTATCTATCACCCAGCTCTGATAATTATCAATGCATGATTGTTACATTTATAATTACATATATACCATAGCCACACTTTATCTTAAAGCAAACTCCAAATATCATATCACATCATCTCTAAATATTTTAGTATGTATCTTTAGGCGTCAAGAACTCTTACATCCAGTCGGTGTTCAATAAATACCTTTGTCCAGCTGGATGTTCAAATTAGGATTCAAATAAAGACACTTTGCATTTGGGAAATATGTCTGTTCATTAATAAAAATCTATAATAGTTCCTTCCCCTCCCTTTTTTCCCCCTTGCTATTTATTTGTTGAAGCAACTGGATACTTTGTCTTGGAAAATTTCCCATTTTCTAGATTTTGCTGATTGTATTCCAGTGGTGTTGTTTAACATGTTCCTCCATTCCCTGGTCATTAAATCTAGAAGCCTGATCAGACTCAGGGACATTCAATAGGTATGCTATGTATTTCTTATTGTGCCACATCAGGAAGTACATAATGATTGGTTGTATGTGTGTGTGTGTGCATGTGTGTGTAAGATTGGTAAATGGGTTCAGTCCAATCAGTTCATATATAGTCAATTTTTTAAAAATCTGGAATACGTTTGTACTTACCCTGTTAAATGTCATCTTATTTGATTTAGCCTATCATTCCATTGTTTGGATCCCATGTTTGCCACCAGATGTCTCCCCAGATTCATATCATCTGAAAATTTGCTAAGCCTGTTAACTTTGTATTCATCCAAATCAACATAAAAATGTTGAACAGGATAGAGCTGAGGACAGAGCCCTGTGGCATTCTTCTAAAGACTTTCCTCCAGACTGACTTGGATCAAGCATTTTTGGGGTATGATTACTCAACCAGTTCTGAATCTACTTAGTTGTACCATGACACAATTCATAATTCCTCATGTTCTTCACAGAAATATCATTAGAGAGAGACAGAAGTGTCTACTATGTAGTTAGAAAGATAAGATTATAGTTTAAGAGAGCGGTAGGGGCTGGAGAGGAATATTTGGAAGCAATCTATATCAGAGGTTTCCTCATCTGGCTACCTCAGAATCCTCCCAGGAAACTTGCTAGAATCCATATTCCTGGCTTCACCTCCCGGAGATTCTGACTCTGTACTTTGGAATGGGGCTGAGAATCTGTGTTCTTACTAAGATCTCCTGGTAACTCAAATGAAGCTGGTCTGATGGCTGGTGTTTGGGGACCATAGATCTATATCATCAGGATAGCTGAAGCCAAGAGAATGGATAAGTCCTCTGGGGAGAGTGTTTAGAGGGAGATAGGGGGACCAAGGCTGTGAGGAATGCACGTGGGAGAAAAAGAGGGAGCCAGCAGAGGAGGAGAAGTCCTTTGCAGAAGGAGTAGCAGATGGTGCCTCAGGCCAGGGATGGAAGGAGGGCTAGATGCTGCACAGAGGCCAGGCTGCCAATAGACAGAGGCCATAGCACTGGTGACCAGGGAGAAGGAGGGCTGTGGAGTTGCAGACCCTGGAGTTGCATTTGTGGTATTTAAGGAATTGCTAGGTGTGAGAAAAAGTGTCAGAATCAAATTATAAAAAGGGAGATGGCAGTGCCAATGGAAAGTCTATCTTCAAGGAGTCAAGGGCAGAGGCTTGCTTGAAAGCAGAGGGGAGGGTACCAGTGGTGAGGGAAGGAGTGCACATGCTGGAGAGTAGAGAAATAGGATGGAGCAGGAGCTGAAGGAGGCAGGAAGGAGGGGCTGGGAGTCGTGGGCCCTATGAAGGAGGTGGGCAGAGGGGCACCTCCTGGTGTGTGGGCGGAGGAGGGCAAATGGGAGACTGGAAGGGAGCTCATGTGAGGTAAAGGGCCCAGCCTGGGGAGGTGAGGCAAGATCAGATGATTTGGTACACGCTGAGCAGTACTTTGGGGATTACTGCTAGATAATGGAAGGGTTGCTAAGCAGCCCAGGGCAGAGATGGAGGCAGTCTAGGTGAGTGGGTAGTGGGCTTGGTCTTTATGAGAAAGAGTTAAAAACAGCAGATGATGGGGGTGGTCCTGAATTGTTGGGACCAAGAGGGTACAGGGTGTCAGGGGAGATAGTTCTAAAAGTCCAAAGCACAGCTCGAAATGTCATGGTGGTGGTTGCTGAAATAGCTAGATGGAGATCTAGATGGAGGATCCTGTATAGCTAGCAGGGGGCAGGCGAGCCAGGTGTGTGAGTCAGGCTCAGATAAATGGAGGTGCAAAGAAGGAAATATCCCCCACAGTCTTATAGTAGCCCTGGGGGACAAGACAAAGGGTCATCTTCATATCAGAGAGAATTGGGAAAGGCAGCAGGGGATAGGGCAGGCCAGATCTGGGAGAAGAAATTCTGGGATAAAGGGAAGCATTTCCCCAGGGAACTGAGAACACAGAGCCTCTGGCTGTGTTCCTATTTATTTTTTGTTTTTCAATCCATGGCTAATTCTGGAAAAGCTGGGCTGGCAGGGTCTGTGGTGAACATGTTGGGGCTGTGGCCTGGGGTTCCTGTAGGAGGCCAAGGCACCCGGCCTCATGGCGGGGCGGCGCTGTCATTGCCAGTACAAAGCCAGCTGCAGCCGCCACTTCATCTCAGAGGACGCGCAGGAGCGGCAGGACAAGGAGATCTTCCAGCAGAACATGAAGCGGCGGCTGGAGTCCTTTAAGTCCACCAAGCACAACATCTGCTTCACCAAAAGCAAGCCACGACTCCGCAAGACTGGCCGCAGGAAGGCACGTCCTTTCTCTGGAACTCCTCTTTGGGGCTGGAGGCTGACAGCACACAGTCTTGAGTCTCCAAGTGTTGGAATCCAGCCTCAGGGGACCCCTAGTTGGATGGTCCTCAGAGACTTGGTGACTGCAGCAGTCTGGGTTCCCTTTTAGATCTTCCTAGAGCCCCAGCAGGGTAAGGGGAGGCCTTCAGAGGGAGAGCAGTCTCTTGGCCATGTGGTCACCTGCTGGGAGGTAGCAGGATCTCCTACCAGAGATAAAACAGGCAAGACAAAAGGACATCCCTAATCAGCCCAGGCTGATGCACTCAGAGTCCTTGCTGGGCCATGCATAGGATACTCAGATTCCACAATTCTTGCCTGGCTGGTGCAGGGGTGGTAGAACCATTGGGACTGACACAAATTCCCTCCCCTGTTGGGTTAGAAAAACGTGCCCTCCTCTTGACCCCACTATATGAGAGGGTGGGAGTGTGGAGCCAGGGCCAGAGGCTCAGGTTTTCTTTCTTGGTCCTTAGAAGGATGGTGTGGCTAACGCCGAGGCTACAAATGGGAAACCTCCTCGAGACCTGGGCTTTCAGGACACAGGCAAGCAGGGAGCAGGGGTGGGACTGAGGGAGGTGGAGAAGAGCCTAGCATCCTGGAGGACCTGCTCAGGGGTCTATCAGCACCATCAGGGACTAGATGGGCACACTTGACTTCCAAGTTGGAAATGTTCAAAGCACTTAGACAATGTGTGACAGAAGGTATCCAATTGCTAACTATGGGCTATAGGTCCTGAGGACTTGGAAAAGGTGTCATGGAGAAGGAGGAGCTTGGTTTGGGCCTTGAAAGATGGGTGGACTCTGGGGCCCAATATCCTACCTGCAAAATGGTTTGTTTGGGCTGGATGTTGATGGGCCTTCCAGCTCTGCAGATGCTCGTGTTTTCACTTGGTGATGTGATCTGGGACTGACAGAAGAGGATGGGGAAGCTGGAAAGTGTGACCCTCATGGCTTCCTCTGAGCACTTAGCTTCTTCTGGTTGCCTCCTTGGGCTCTGCATTGTCACGTCCCTTCCTCCCAAGCCCTACCCCCAGACCAGTGCTTGAAACAGCCAGAGGAGAAAGCAGGTGTCTCCGCCAACATGGGCTCTGCTTGAGGGGACAGGGAGCTGCCTTGGGACTGTGAGCACCAGGAGGCAGTTGCTGGGCTGGTTGCCCAACTCCGCTCTTGTCTCTGTCCAGCTGCTGTAATACTGACTGTGGAGTCTGACAAGGAGGAAGAGAGTGACAGTTCAGAGACTGAGAAGGAGGACGACGAGGGGATCATCTTTGTGGCTCGGGCAACTAGTGAGGTTCTCCAAGAGGGCAAGGTCTCAGGTAATGCCTTCCTTGCTGTCTCCCTCCCCTCTGGAGCAAGCTGATTTCTTTCCTCTTCACTCATGGCTTCTACTCCAGACAACTCCCTATTCCTATTCACTAGTTTGTTCACCAGCCAGCATTTACTAAGCACCTCCTTTATACCAGATGCCTGACATACGTGACCTGATTCAACCCAAAAACAACCAAGAAGGGGAAACGGAGCTCATAGAGCCTAAGGAGCTTTTGACTTGTCTAGCGTCACACAGGAAGAACCAGAACCAGAATTTGAACCTGACCCATCTGACTCCAAAACCCATAGCCTTTCACTGCCACATTGCCCCCTTTACAGTCTGGTGAGGAACCCATGCTTAGCACACCTGCCCTCAGGTAGAGCCCCAGGTGAAGGTAGCAGCTGGACCTGGGGGAGGAGTCTGAATTCACCAAAATGGACTTATTGTGGATAGAAAACTAGTATAAGGCTGGGTGGGCATGGAGCCTCATGCCTGTAATCCCAGCATGGGAGGCCAAGGTGGGAGGGTTGCTTGAGGCCAGGAGTTTGAGACCAGCCTGAACAAGAGTGAGATCCCATCTCTACAAAAAACAGATTAGCTGGGTGTGGTGATGTGGGCCTGTAGTTCCCCTACTCAGGAGGCTGAGGCAGGGGGACAGCTTGAGCCCAGGAGTTGCAGGCTACACTCTTAAAAAGACGAAAAACAGGCTGGGTGCGTCTACCCAGGGCGACAGAGTGAGACTCTGTCTCAAAAAATAAATAAATAATATTAAAAAAAAAAAAAAAAGAAAAAGGGTGGGCGCAGTGGCTCACGCCTGTAATCCTAGCACTCTGGGAGGCCGAGGCGGGTGGATCACTCGAGGTCAGGAGTTCGAGACCAGCCTGAGCAAAAGCGAGACCCCGTCTCTACTAAAAATAGAAAGAAATTATCTGGCCAACTAAAATATATATGTAGAAAAAATTAGCCAGACATGGTGGCGCATGCCTGTAGTCCCAGCTGCTCGGGAGGCTGAGGCAGTAGGATTGCTTGAGCCCAGGAGTTTGAGGTTGCTGTGAGCTAGGCTGACGCCAGGACACTCACTCTAGCCCGGGCAACAGAGCGAGACTCTGTCTCAAAAAAAAAAAAAAAAAAGAAAAGAAAAGAAAAAGAAAAAACACAAACAGTATATACATGTTTCCACATATGTGCAGAGACCTAATTCACTCATAATATTAGATATCACTGGTGGTCGGCTCAAAGCACATTCAAGTGTGTTTTTTCAATGTTTTTGTTGTTGTTGTTTGTTTGTTTTTGAGACAGTCTTGCTCTGTGTTGCCCAGGCTAGAGTGCCATGGTGTCAACCTAGGTCATAGCAACCTCAAACTCCTGGGCTCAAAGCAATCCTGCCTCAGCCTCCTGAGTAGCTGGGACTACAGGCATGCACCACCACACCTGGCTAATTTTTTCTATATATTTTTAATTGTCCAGTGAATTTCTTTCTATTTTTAATAGAGATGGGGCCTTGCTCTTGCTCAGGCTGGTCTCGAACTCCTGACGTCGAGCGATCCTCCCACCTTGGCCTCCCAGAGTGCTAGGATTACAGGTGTGAGCCACCGCACCTGGCCTTATATTTCCTTTAAACCAGCAATTAAATCCAGATCATATTTCAGTTTTAGTTTTTTGCTAATAACACTTCATATGTGATGGTGTACTTCCTATTGCATCACATCAGGAAACACATACCATCTTGTTGTTTCTCTTTTCATGAGGTTAACATTGTTCACTGGGTTCACATGTTCCCCCTGAGCCATCCATTATCAAGTGACCCAAAAGCTTTTCCTTAAATGGTCTCAGCAGCCATTGATGATCACTGCCAGATTCAAAATTTCATTAGAGGTTGTACAATGATGATATTCTATATCTATTTTTCCATCTGCATTTATTAGCAGGAATTCTTCTATTAAAAACTTTCCCTCATCAATTATTTGGTTACTTTGAGACACAGTTCATACAGGAAAGAATGGATAAATGCCCGATTCTTTCATTTATCAGTTTTCAGACCCCAGTTAGTTCCTGAGCATCCTCTAAAGGTGAACATGGAAGGTTTTTGTTGTTTTAGGCTTTTTGTTATTAAATTCTGATATTCCAGGTCTTTCAAGAGATATAGTTTTACTTTTAATCACAGCACCAATACATTTCATAAGGTACTCAATCAAGAAGTTTATTGGACTGTTCAGGACTTTATTATTGTGCTTGACTTTGGAGAGCTGGGGTGGTAGGTGGCCAGAGGGCTTCTCTTTCCCACGTTTCCTCTTTCAGAACCTCAGACTTCCAATAATTCTGCCCCAGCAGTTCTGGGATTCTCAGCTCCTGTCCCCCATGCTGCGTCATCCCCTTTGCGGCACAGCTTTGGCCTGCTGTTAGGTTTGCATGAGCTCACACTCCTGGGCTCTGTCCCACCAAAGGGCTGTGGTGGGTGCTCAGGCAGTATGCCCAGCAGCAAAGCCTTTGGCCTGGAGCCTCCAGGTTTTTCTGTCCCTGGCTGGCTCGGATGGGGCTTGGCAGGATGCTGTTTCTGAGACTGGTTCTGTGAGTGGGGGGAGGGGGATCGAAGATGGGGCTTCCTTCCTGCCTGGCTCCTGCTTTCTCTTGCTTTAGTTATTTTCATGTGTTCAATAGATACTTCTTGGCCGGGCGTGGTGGCTCATGCCTGTAATCCTAGCACTCTGGGAGGCCTAGGCGGGTGGATCATTTGAGCTCAGGAGTTTGAGACCAGCCTGAGCAAAAGTGAGACCCCATCTCTACTCAAATAGAAAGAAATTATATGGACAACTAAAAATATATATAGAAAAAATTAGCCGGGCGTGGTGGCGCATGCCTGTAGTCCCAGCTACTTGGGAGGCTGAGGCAGTAGGATTGCTTGAGCCCAGGAGTTTACGGTTGCTGTGAGCTAGGGTGATGCCACGGCACTCTAGCCTGGCCGACAGAGTGAGACTCTGTCTCAGAAAAAAATAAAATAAAATAAAATAAAAAACAAACAAACAAAAATAGATACTTCTTGAGCAACTACTGTGTGCCCAGTCCTGTGCCAAAGGGGAACAAATCAGCTGTGATGCTTCCCCTCAGCAAGCTATGCATCAAATAATTGCACAAATGAATGTAATATGGCAACTGTGGAATGAGTTTATTTTTGAGAACATGCTTATACTTGAGAAGGGTTCCACTGTATTGGTAACAAGCTCCTGTGTACTCTCTGTCCCCAGGAAGCCTTGAGGTGTGCCCAAGCCCACGCATCATCCCCCCGTCCCCAACCTGTGCAGAGAAGGAGTTACCCTGGAAGAGCGGGCATGGGGACCTGGCAGTGTATGTGTCCTCGGAAACCACGAAGATTGTGCCCGTGGACATGCAGACGGGCTGGAACCAGAGCATCTCATCCCTGGAGAGCCTGGCATCCCCTCCCTGCACCCAGGCCCCAACTCTGACCCGCCTGCCTCCCCACCCTCTGGGTGCTGAAGAGCCCCAGGCCCCTCTCCACCTGCCTTCTGATCCACGCCCTAGCTTCGCCTTTCCCCCAAGCCTGGCCAAGGCTGGCCGCTCCCACAGTGAGAGCAGTGCTGACATCCCCCAGCAGCAGGAGCTGCAACCCCTCATGGGCCACAAGAACCGCACCCATCTTAGCCCAGGTACTGCTAACTCCCACTGGTGCATCCAGTTCAACAGAGGTGGCCGGCTGTAGCCCAGGGCCTTGGGGAGGAGCAGGAGGTAGGCCCTTGTAGGAAGTGCTCCCTGGGCAATCAGCAGAAGAGCTCGTTCAGCTTGCCATGGGACCAGCAGGGCCTGGACTGAAGTAGCAACTGGGTTTTCTTAGAAATGGTCAGAGGGGTCTCCTGAGCTGGTCCTCACAGGGACCCTTCTCACCACCCTCCCTGCTCCTAACCCCTGCCACCTTCTGTGTCAATAAGGCCCCTACTCTGGCTCAGGACCCAGTCCAGGACTTCTAGGCGATAGGCCCGGACATTTGGGTAGCTGATGCCCCTTTCCCAGTAGGCCTTTCTGGGATTACTATAGGCAGCTTTTCCTGTCCCCAAAGCAAGGGCATTATTCCTTAGTGGACACTGGCCTTCCCTATCCTCTACCCGCTCCCTAGCACTGGCTCAGGGACAGTGTCCTGACAATGAGGCTCAGTGAGGGGGTGGTCCTCAGAGGGACTGGGTGGGAGGCAGGGCTGGCCTCAATCTTGGGCTCTGCTACCCTATTGGGTCAGTTACCCACAGTCCATTTTTTTTAGGGCAGTGGGAATCTCTGCCTCCACTTCTTGCTTAGCCCCTTCCCTTTGCTGCCAGGGGCTGGGCCAGGTTCCAGTTCAGAACTGCTTCTTAGTCAGAGTCACTCTAGGGATCTGCTGCTCTGGATCCAAATCTGGACTTTTCTGATCCTTGGGTCTGGGTTTTCTGAGGAAGGGATACAGTGGCCTCTGGGCTCCCATGTCACCACTTCAACATTCCCTAAGCAGGGAAGAAACCAGGTATCCCAGGGCCACTGCTCTATTGCTCTGGGGGCTGGGAAGCCTGGCTGCAGTGGTAAGGAGGGGGCTGAATGGGTGGCAGGTGACTTTCCAGGGGTTAGCACCTACCTTGTGTTTTGTACCTTGAACCTAAGATACATTAAACATCTCTCAGATGGATGGGTGTCCCATGTCCATGTGTCTGGGGGTTTCCAGGGTACGGGACAACAGGGGCATCTGGTGAGAAATGTAAACTCCAGCTGCCTGCCCCAGGGACAGAGAACGGGGTTGGGTGGGGGGATCCCAGGCAGGACTGTTAGTACCTCTGCCTCCCCTCCCCCCTACCTCTCCCATACTTTTCCAATATTATCCCCTTAGCAGGGGCCTGCAGCAGCAGTCTAGGGTATGGGCATGGGGTCACAGAACTGGGAATCTACAAAATGAGAGAGGCAAGCAGGGAAAGAAACCCAAGAGGTCATGTGCCAAGCTGCCCCAAGATGCAGCCACCACACACCTGGGACCAGATAGACACTTCTTGAAAACCTGGAGGCAGGTGTAGGACAAATGAACAGAAGTGTCCTTCTGCATGTGACAGGTAGGAAGACAATCTCAAGGGACTTGGTTACCCTGAGTGCTTATGATACACATCGTAGTGTGGGGTCCAGAAACATGGCTAGAAATGCCTAGGTAATAGCAGTGCCCAAACCCCAATTCCCATTGTGTCTGAAGGACTTTAAAAAAAAGTTCAAGATGTAACATATACCATAAAAATTCACCCATCTAAAGTGTACAGTGTAGTGTTTTTAATATAGTCACAAGAGTTGTGCAACCTTCACCATGATCTAAGTTTAGAACATTTTCATCATTCCCCTAAGAAGCCCTGTACTGGCTCCTCATCCCCTGCCCTCCCCAGCCCTAGGCAATCACTAACCTACTTTCTGGCACACTGGGCCAACTAACAATAACTTTTTCCGAGTTATCTGTGGGGAAGATAAGAAGAGAAGAGTGACTTAGGCTTTGCCCTCACAGTGTTTACAGTAGGCAGTGATAAGGCCTACTGGTTAACTAGTAGTTGACAGTTTGGAGTTAGGCAGTCCCAGCTGTCACTCACCAGCTATGTCATCCTGGGTGTGTTACATAATGTCTCTGGGCCTCAGTGTCCTCATCTCTAAAATAAGATAACAACCATACTTCACAAGGTTCCTGCTAGGACTAAATGACAAAATGGGGAGGACTCTACGCAGGGGGCCTGGCCCACAGTTAGGGATCCCAAGTGTTTGCCATTATAGGTCTTATACGCCAAGGCAGGGGTGCGTGGAAAATGCTGTGGGGCCTTGAGATCTGGGCAGGCTTCTGGGAGGAGTCAGAGTGTGTGGGTGGTGGGTGCCTGGTGGAAGACGTAAGAAACCTCAGCAGTCCAGAGATGTGAAGGGGCTGGTGCTGCGGAGGGCAGGCCTCAATCAGTTCTCAGACTTTAGTGTCAGAATCACTGGGAACTTGTCTAACATGCATATTCCCAGGCCTACCCCAAAGGTTCTGATTCAGCAGGGCGGGGAGGGGGCAGGGGAGCACAGGTGGGGGCTGGTGAGGGGCAGGACTGCCTGAGTGGAGAGGAGATGGCTGGAGAAGGCTTTGTGAAGAAGGAGGTGCAGCATCCAGGCCTTGAAGGAGAAAGGATTTTGATCAGGGCAGGTGGATGTGGGCCTTCAGGTAGAGGAGACAGTACAAGACAACGCTTATGATCAGATTTGTTTTCCAGACAGTCTGGAAGGACGACAGGAAGGCTGTGATGCCTCTGAGTGGCCTTGAATGTCATACAAAAGGGTGTGGAGTTTATTTATTTAGGCTGAAGGCAAGAGAGGTCTGGATGTATTGGAGTACTTGTTGCCCTCACTGTTTGGGGCAGTACTGAAGTAGGGTGAGCAAGGTTTGGGATAGAGTGAAGGGAATGACCGTGGGTCTCATCTCTAGGCCCACTGAGACCCAGAGCCCCCATTTCATTTTCGATTGAGTCATGTTGGCAAGGAATAGGCGGCTGAGGGAGGGCTGGGGAAGGGGCAGGGAAGGGAGGCCCATTCCCATTTCATGATCTCAGTGGAAAAGGCTGCTGTGAGTAGATTCTGCTGCCAGGAGAGCCACAGAGATGGGCCCCATGAGTCACTGCTCAGTCCTGCAAGCTCAGCCCACAAGAGCCCGCTGTGGTCAGCCACCCCAGGCTGGCTCCACGCCTAGGCCCCCAATATTCCCTGTCAGGTCTCATTCTGTCCCCGTTTCTATCTGTACCTTTGCCATCCTGCAGCTGTGCATCCTGTAGCTCTCTAGTTCCTCTCTGTCTCCTTTTCAGGCTGAGCGTCTGAATCTGCCTCCATTCGTGATTCTGGTTTCCATCTGACTCATAGATGGGGAGCCTCAGGAGGGCAGGCATAGTGTGACCAGTCTTAGGCACTGCTAAGCATTTATTCTATGCCAAGCCCTGTGCTGGGTGCTGGAAGTACAGAAGTAGATAATATACAGTCTCAGTTTCCACAAAGTTTACAACACACACTCTCTGTGGAGAGGAAAACCAGGGCCTAGTCATGCCTCTATCTCAGTGTGGCTGCACCGTCCCTGAATTTGCCTGCTGTGCCCAGTGGTGCCAGGGTCAGCTGTAGCCTGTGGCTCAAGGCTCTTGTCTCTGGCACACAGAGTGGTATGTGTGCCTGACAGCAGGTCCCCCCAGCTCTTAGGGTTCCTGGCTGGTAGGTGGGAGTGGGCAGCAGAAGGGGAGGGAGGGAGCAGGAAGCAGTGACTCAGTGGGGGTGGCCCTGGGACAGAGCTGGGGAAGGAGCCAAGGTTGGATGATGCTCACTGAAGCTAGGAGGGTAGGAAGAGAGGTCCGGCTGGGGTTTAGCAATGGAGCAGTACAATTCCAAGGCTGCTCTCTCAGACCTGATACGGAGAAGGTTCCTCTGTAGCTGCCTGGGAGTCTAGACTCTGAGTGCTGCAATGGGTGGGAGATTGCTGTTGTTTCCACTGTGCCTGCTCTGATGCCCAGGTTCATGAAGGAGATGCCTGCCTTAGTTAGAGCCAGGGAAGCTATTGCCCCACTGCCCCAAGCCCCCAGGGACCAAGGGCCTGGGCATTATGTGGGGCTCCGTGCCTTCTCCTGGCCACATAGCCAACCTTCCCATAATCTTCCCATAAATTTTAGGGAGTGTCAGTCTGGGACCACATGCCCCGAGAGGACCCCAAACCTCGGAGCTACGCAAGTGGCTTTCATCAGTTCAGGATCCCCTGACTGAGGGTGAAATGAGGGGCAGGTCACCAACACATCCCAAGTGCTGGCAGTGAGCAGACATTTGACATATGGGGTCTTCCCTAGTCCTCACAGCAAACCCAGGAGAAAGGAATGACTTTCCTTTTTTACAGGTGAGGAAGGAGAGGTTCAAAGAGAAGAGAGTCCCTGGAACTCACTCCCCCAGCAGGTAAGTGGAGGAGTCAGGCCTGGGCTAGTCTCTGGCCCCAGAACCCCACCTAGGCACCAGCCTCCCTGGCTGGACTCTGTGGGAAGCGGGGTACGGAAGTGCTAGGGAGTGAAAGGGGTGGAGGGTCTGGGGGATTCTGGCAGGCCTGGCTCGGCCCCCACCCTCCAGCCCAGACAGCAGCCCCATCCTGTCTCAGGACCCTACGAACCGGCTCTAGGTGCCTGTGCCAAGGCAGCGCCTCCCTCCGTCGCAAAGGAGGCCTCCCCTGCGCGCATTCAGCAGCCGAAGCCCCCACCAACCCCGGCAGGCCTGCCCGCTCACTCACCCTCGCGCACCTACACGGCCTGCCCCCGGGGCACCGCTTCCGGCGCCGCTCGCCAGGCGGGAGTGGGCACCGTAGGACCGCCGGCCGTTGGTCGCTGCCCGGACCCGCGCACTGAGACGCCGAGGGTTGGGCGCGCAGTCCCCGGGCCCTTGGGGGATGGGGCTGAGGCGAGCCGTCTGGGCGTGTTGGGCGGCGGGCGGGGGCGCTGCGGAGCTGGAGTCTCGGCCTCCCAGCCGGCCGGGCCGTCTACCATCGGCCCCTGCGGGGCGGGCTGTGGCTGCGTCCTCCGGCCTCCAGGGGGCGGCGCGGCGCTCCGTCCTCGGCGGCGGGTCCTTCCGTCCCCCACGGCCAGGAGGCGGCGCCCCTGGACGCCGGGCGTGCGCGCGGTCCCTGCCGTCGAGGTCCCTTCGAGGGCTCCGGCTGCGAGGCCTCCGGGGCTTCACAATTCCCTGCGGCGCTTCCCGGGGTCGTGAGTCCAACCAGCGGGCGAGGGAGGGCGCGTGCCAGTCCCCGAGCCGAGCCTTGGCCGGGACAGGGAGCTTGAGCACGAGGCAGCCCCGTGCCACAGCGGCGAAAGCCCTATGTGAGGGCGTGTCCGAGGGTGGGGGCCCACCGGGCAAAAGCCCACAGGGGTACGACAGGGGGCCTGAGCAAAAAGGAGACCCCTGACCTTCCTCCCTCTCCAGGCCCGAACTACGTTGGCGGCAGCGCTTCCTGTGCCCTCACACCAAGACTGGCACCCCTCTCCTGCGGCCTAGTGCCTTGTGCCTGCATTGCCCACCGAGTCCCACCCAACCATCTTCAACCCAGTTTCTGGAAGAGTGGGGCCTCTGTTCATACCGAGGCCCAGCCCTTCTCCCACTTGCCCTGAGCAGGCCCACCGTTAGGAGGGGGTGATGGAAGGGCCCCTGGAGTATGGGGATGAGTCCCCAGACTCCGAGGGCCATGCCACAGATTGGAGATTTGCTGTGTGCAGTTTCAGGGATACCTGGGAGGAGGAGGAACCTGCTCCCCAGCTGCAGGTCAAGGACTCCAAACCTCCAAGTGCACCAGCAGGGGCAGCCCAGGGTGAAGGGCTACACAGCAGCCCTTTGTCCAGGGAGCTTCAATTACCCCCAGAACAGATGGCTTCAGATGGGTTGGGAGATGCCCAGAAGATTACATTAGGAGGCTCCTCAGTCCAGTCAAAGGAGCTGGCCCCCTCTGGAATGGAGAGTCTCCTGTGTCCCACGTCGTCCCACCTCAGCCTGGCACAGGGTGAGAATGACAGCTCAGGTATAGGCTTGGTAGGGGACCCAGATCCAAGCAGGGCAATTCTAGCCAGCTTGGGCCCTGGGGAGTTGGACAGTGACCCTGTGGACCTTGGAGACAATTTATCAGAGACGTCATCAAAGCTGCTGGAGGCAGGTAAGAGAGGCTGGGCTAGGGAAGTCTGGGAAGGAAATGAGGATGCCTGGAAATGGATGTTGAGACCTGGGGGCAGGGTGCGGGGGGTAGATCTCTGACTCTATTCAGGCTGAAGCCCAGGTCCAAGGAGGGGTTTCTGGGTAGGTGGTCCAATGCAGACCCAAGCCATTTCCCTTCCCAAGACCCCAGCGGATCCAGCCTCCCTAAGCCTACTGACCGTCTCCTGGCCCAGGACCTCACCTGGGAGCTGCTGGCCAGTGGCATGGCAACCTTGCCAGGTAGCCAGGAGGGTCTAGAGGTGGTGGAAGTGGGGTGGCCCGATGGGTGGGTATTCACTGCCTCCTCCCCACAGGGACTAGGGATATAGAAGGCCGAGCAGTACTGCTTCTGTGTGCCCACAGCCCAGCCTGGCTTCACCCCAAGTGTAGCAGCCGTGAATTCATCCGCCTCCTACTCTACCTGCGAAGCATCCCCAGGTTTGGGGGAGGAGGTTGGGGGATTGAGCCTGAGCCAGGAGATGTCAGGACCTGGGAATCAGATACTGAACTGAAGCTTACCCCTTTAGGCCCGAAGTACAGGCCCTGGGACTGACAGTGCTAGTTGATGCCCGAATTTGTTCCCCAAGCTCATCCCTCTTCTTGGGGCTCAGCCAACTACAAGTGAGTACAGGATTGTAGCTCCCCCTCATTCCTTTTGTGTAGAGTTGGGGGCAGGGCTGAGCTCAGATTCCTTGCAGGAAGCAGCCCCAGGGTCGGTGCACCAGGTGCTGCTAGTAGGAAAAATGCCAGAGGAGGTGCCTTCTGGCCTACAGGTACTGAGCCAATCTGGCTAGGGCTGGAGATGGGGTGCTTCCCCACCCAGGCCTGGGTCACAACACTGTCTTCTCCTGCAGCTGGACCAGCTGCCCTCTTATCAGAGCCTGCTGACCCACATCCCCACTGCGGGGTTGCCCACTTCACTGGGAGGATATCTGCCTTACTGTCATCAGGCCTGGCTGCATTTCCGGATGGTTAGTGCACCGGGTGGGGGTGAGGGGGTTATGTAGGCAACCTGGGCCTACAGAGGAGGCTTGAGCCCTGGCTTGAGCAGGGCAAAGCTGGCTGCAGTGGCCTGGAATCCAGGAGCCCTGGGACCAGCACTGCATGCTGCTCTGGTCATGCCTGTCTCTGCTCACAGCGTCTGGAAGCTCTACTGCAGAGCTGCCGAGAGGTTTGTGCCCTGCTCCAGGGGGCCATCGAGAGTATGAAGGCTGTGCCCCAGCCTGTGGAGTGTGGGGTGAGTCTCCCCTCCCAACACCTCCCGGAGTGCTCCCTGTCTCCCTCCTTCTGTCCCACGGCCACCTCCACTGCCTATCACTGTCAATCACAGGAAGTTGGTCAGCTGCTACGGCAGGCACGGGTCCTGATGCAGCAGGTGCTAGACTCACCACGGCTGGCATGGCTACAATGCCAGGGGGGCATGGAGCTGGCGCGGCTGAAGCAGGAGGTCCCGGAGGTGATCCTGAGTCCAGACTACAGGTAGGCGCGAGCCCAGCTCCCAGATCTTGGCCCAGCCCAACCCACCAGATCCCGTGCCAGGGACTCAGCTGGCTGGTTCAGCACCAGAATAGGGTGGAGTGGAGCAAGAGGACTGGCAGGAGCCCTAAGACCATGTACCCTGTACCAGGCCAGCAGTGGACAAGGCTGGTGAGCTGTATGGCCGTGTGGACGGACTGCTGCATCAACTGACCCTTCAGAGCAACCAGCGAGTACAGGCTCTAGAGTTGGTTCAGATGATGGAAGCCCAGGAGGGCAGGCTGCACCAGGTGGGAACTACTTGCCCAGAGTGAGTTCTGCCCCTGATCTCAAGTGTGACCCCCACCCACAGCAGCCTCCTCACCTTTCCCTGCTTGTGCCCCTCCAGATTGAAGTGTGGCTGCGGCAGGTGGGCTGGCCAGCACTGGAGGAGCCAGAGGAGCCGTCGCTGGACATGCTGCTCCAGGCCCAAGGCCCTTTTCAGGAGCTGGACCAGGTTGCCCAAGTAAGTTTGGTCACTTGTTCAGGTATTAGGGACTTGGGAATGCAGGAGGGAGTGAAAGCAAATCAGTTCCTTGCTGTCATGGAACTATTAGTCCAGCAGAGGAAATCATTTGTAATCAAGCACAGTCATATATTTGATTGCAAACTGAGGCAAGAACTCTGGACAGAAGCAACACAAGTGATTCTACCTGAGGGTATAACGAAGACCTGATCCAGCAGGGTGTTGGGGAAGCTTTTTGGGGTTGATATTTGAGCTGAAGGATAAGTTGGGGTCAACTAGGCAGAAGAAGTTGGGGATGGGGGTCATTCCAGGCACATGGAAGCAGCACATGGAAAGTGCCTGTGGCAGGAGGGGACATGGTGCACCTGAGGAGACAGAAGATCCAGTGAAGTTGAAATGCAGAGAGGAAGAGGGACATTAGGGTGAGATGAAGTGACATGAGGCTGGAAGACTGGTCAGTGGCAAGATCACTGGGCCCTGTAGCAGTGTAAAATTTAAGCAGGATCTTTCTCCAAGGTCTATGCGAAAAATAGAAAAAATAAATAAATAAAATAAAATTTAAGCAGGAGTCTCAAAGATCTGTATTCTAGAAAGATTAGTTTCTGAGTAGACAGTGACTTGGAGGGTGGACATGGAGCATCCAGTGAAGAGGTAGTTGCACTAGTCTGGGTGGGAAATGATGCTTTCTTTGGCCAGGATGGTGGCAGGGGAGACGGGTTTGAGAGATTGATGGATTTGATGGTGGATCTATGTGGGAGGGTGAAGGAGAGGGAGGTTGTAAGGATAAATGTTCCCAGAAAGAGGGACTAGGAGATGAGGACATTTAGGGGGGAAGCACATTCATGTGTCCAGTCTTGGGTGTGCTTCTAAGCTGGCTGTGAGGGAGGAGAGAAAGGCCCTTGGGTGTTGGGCCTGGAGCTCAGAGGAGAGGTCTGGCTGGGGAGGGTCACTTTGTGGGCATGGGTGTGTGGATGACATTTGAAGTTGCTTTCATAAGCTTGCCTGGGAGAGAGCGCACTGTCTCAGGAGCCCCCCATGCTTAATGGCCCAGGCAAGGCAAGGGGAGCGGGCGATGGTGGGGGGACCTACTGGAGAACGACAGGGAGGAGTCAGGGATGCCCAGGAGAGAGCGGGCTGAGTGCTGTTGAGAGGTGGAGTCAGTGAGGCCTGGGAAGTACTGGGGACAGGAGCAGAGGTGGGGCTGGAGTGGGCTGGTGCGGAGTGAAGACTGGTAGTGGTGAGGATGGACAATTCCTCCAGGATGTTGGCTGAGGGAGGAGAGTGGATGCAGGTAGCGCCTGGAGGGGATGGGGAAACTCTTCCACCACTGGAGAGACCTGGTGATGACATGTCAGTGGGAAAGATCTGGGTTTGGGCTGGACCATTAGGCCTGGGCTGGCTGAGCCCAGTCTCTGTCTCTCCAGGAGCAGGTCAGGCAAGGGGAGAAGTTTCTGCAGCCGCTGGCTGGCTGGGGGGCAGCCGACTTGGGCCCCTGTGGAGCGCGATTTCTGGCCCTGCGAGCCCAGCTGACTGAATTCTCTAGGGCTTTGGCCCAGCGGCGCCAGAGGCTGGCAGATGCTGAGAAGCTGTTTCAGTTCTTCAAGCAGGTGGGTGAGGATCCTGTCCCTGCCTCCAGGTGGTCCATGGGACCAGAGGGGTGGCTGCCTCAGCTCCACCACAGCCTGAGCTCTTCCTGGTCATGCCACATGTTCTCTTTCCTTCTCTTTAGTCTGACCCCAAAAATCCAGCCACTGGGGATGTGGCCTGAGGCCAGCATCCTGTGGGATGGGGAGCAGGTAGAGGAGCAGAAGGCTGGGCGGTCGTGGTGGGGTCTTCCTCTAACAACTGTCTGGCCCTGGTGTTGCAGGCCTCAACATGGGCTGAGGAGGGGCAGCGGGTGTTGGCAGAGCTGGAGCAGGAGCGCCCAGGGGCTGTGCTGCAGCGGCTGCAGCTGCACTGGACAAAGCACCCTGACCTGCCTCCTGCACACTTCCGAAAGATGTGGGCTCTGGCCACAGGGCTGGGCTCAGAGGGCATCCGCCAGGAGTGCCGCTGGGCCTGGGCGCAGTGCCAGGACACCTGGCTGGCCCTGGATCAGAAGCTAGAGGCTGCCTTGAAGCCACCATCAGTGGGTAGCACAGCTAGCCTGTGTGTCAGCCGGGTCCCCAGTGTACCTGCCCCACCTCCCCTGAGGAAGGCCTATAGCTTTGATCGGAATCTGGGGAAGAGTCTCAGCAAACCTACCCATCACTGCCACCATGCGGCCATTGTCACTGCCTGCCATGGACCAGAGGCTGGAGGAGGTGCCCAGCCCCAGCTATCCCCTCCTGTGCCTCCACTAGGCAGCTCTGACCCCAGGAATCCCAGCAGGTACAGGCAGTGGGCAGGGAGGGGAGGGCAGTGGGGGTAGATGTCTTGGCTCCTGACTCCAGCTACCTGGTAGGCTACAGCTGGTGCTGGCAGAGATGGTGGCTACCGAGCGGGAGTATGTCCGGGCCCTCGACTACACCATGGACAACTACTTCCCTGAGCTGGATCGCCCTGATGTGCCCCAGGGCCTCCGCGGCCAGCGTACCCACCTCTTTGGCAACTTGGAGAAGCTGCGTGACTTCCATTGCCATTTCTTCCTGCGTGAGCTGGAGGCTTGCACCCGGCACCCACTCCGAGTGGCCTATGCCTTCCTGCGCCACGTAAGCCCCACAGGCCACATGGCTTCCAGCTGATTCTGCCACACTCCCCAAGGAGCACTAGCACGTGCTTGGTGCCGGGCCCTGTGCTGGGTACAGCTATGAGCAAGACTGACAAGGTCCCTGCATTTCAGGGTGCTCTTAGTTCAGTAGAGGAGACATAAGAGTGAAAAAGATACTTTTAGATTACAGTTGGAGCTGGGAGAAAAATAGGCAAGATAGATGCTTGTGAGTTACTGGCAAGGCAGGGCTTTCCACCTTTAGGGAGCTGTTACAGAAGGCCCCTGAGGAGCTCACATTTGCAATGAGACTGAGGGGAGGAGCTGGAGTAACAGTGTTCCACCCCGAAGAAAGAGCAAGTGCAAAGCCACGTGGCAGGAAAGAGGCCTGGTGGTTAAGGAAGTGAGCAAGGACATGGCTGAGTGTAGTGAGCAAGAGAAGGGCAGTCCGAGGTGAGGTGAGACCAGAGAGATGTTCTCAGAGCTGTGAGGGGAGCAGAGCTGAATGCAGAGGCTCAATTGGAGGGTAGCAAACTTATTCCCCAGAGGGCCTGTGGCCACACCCCCTCAGTACAGGGCCTGTTCTTGCCGTATCACCCCTTGTTCAAAGCAGGGCAGGTTGGATCTGTTGGGGGAGGCCTCCTTGGGGAGTCATCTGGTGGCATTTTGGTCCTTTCAAGCTGAGGGTAGTCTGGCCCAGGGGGGCCAGCCTTTGGGAGCTGGCCCCCTTGCACCTGGGCTGAGCCACATGTCCTTGTAGAGGGTGCAGTTTGGGATGTATGCGCTCTACAGCAAGAACAAACCTCGCTCTGACGCCCTGATGTCCAGCTATGGTCATGCCTTCTTCAAGGTGAGCCTGAGACTGTGGAGGAGTAGAGGCATGGGGGCAGTACCCTGAAACCACTCAGTGGTCTCCCACCCACCTGGCAGGACAAGCAGCAAGCACTGGGGGACCACCTGGACCTGGCCTCCTACCTGCTGAAGCCCATCCAGCGCATGAGCAAGTATGCGCTGCTGCTTCAGGAGCTGGCACGGGCCTGCGGGGGTTCCACACAGGAGCTGAATGCCCTGCAGGCAGCCCAGAGCCTCGTGCACTTCCAGCTGCGACACGGCAATGACCTGTTAGCCATGGACGCCATCCAGGGCTGTGATGTGAGTCATCCCAGGCTGCAGTGGGTGGGGACAGTAGGTGTGGAAGAAGGGGGCAGAAGAGGCTGGGCACCCACCGGGCCCCAACTTTGCAGGTCAACCTCAAGGAACAGGGGCAACTGGTGCGACAGGATGAGTTCATGGTGCGCACTGGGCGCCACAAGTCCCTACGCCGTGTTTTCCTTTTTGAGGAGCTGCTGCTTTTCAGCAAGCCTCGCCGTGGGCCTGCAGGTGTTGACACATTTGCCTACAAGCGTTCCTTCAAGGTAGGCCCAGCTGACCCTGGCCCCTGCCCCTTCCTTCCACCCTCCCCCCCCCCCATACTTCAGCAAGCCCCTCTCTCCCGCCACACAGATGGCAGACCTTGGCCTCACCGAGTGCTGTGGGGACAGCAATCTGCGCTTTGAGATATGGTTCCGTCGTCGCAAGGCCAGGGACACCTTTGTTCTGCAGGCCTCCAGCTTGGCCACCAAGCAGTCCTGGACGGCTGACATCTCCCGCCTGCTCTGGCGGCAGGCTGTCCACAACAAAGGTGGGTCTCTGCCCCCTACTTCACCCCACACTTCCCTA
Source organism: Eulemur rufifrons (assembly GCF_041146395.1). Lineage (NCBI taxonomy): Eukaryota > Metazoa > Chordata > Mammalia > Primates > Lemuridae > Eulemur > Eulemur rufifrons. Next base: position 11,390,402 of record NC_091005.1, on the reverse strand, counting down.
CCCGAAGAGCTTATGTTGTCCCACCGGAGCCCAGGGAGGGCCTAGGGACCTGGAAAAGCTTGCCAAGAGGGGAGGAGGCGCAGCAGCAGCCAGTGCAGAGGAAGAAACTTCAGAGTCAGGCAGTCCTGCTGTCACTGTCTCTGACTTTGGCCGCAACATTAACCTCTCTGAGTATCAGGGGCCTCATCTCTAAAAGGGGCATTAGGACAGCTGCCCCACAGGATTATTTGCTCAGTGCCCAGGACAGTTAATCTGCTGGATGTGGGTATACAGGAAAGACTTATTATTGGGGAGTTATATAGAGGACCAAGGACAAGGCTAATGTCCAAAGGGGCCCTGCTCATGCCCATTCTCCATCCAGAGGTGCGTATGGCTGAGATGGTGTCCATGGGTGTTGGGAACAAGGCCTTCCAGGACATTGCCCCCAGCGAGGAAGCTATCAACGACCGCACCATCAACTACGTCCTAAAGTGCCGAGGTAGCAGTCAGGCTACAGGGGGTGTGGGTGAGGACAGCTGTATGGGAGGCACTGTGGACCTCTGCCATCCCTGGCCTGTGCTCCCATCGGGGTCTTGGGCCAGGCCAGGCTCTGGCCTGTCCCAACCTGACCCTCTCTCTTATGCAGAAGTTCGCTCTCGGGCCTCCATTGCTGTGGCCCCGCTTGACTATGACAGCCCCTACCTGGGGGCCTCAAGCTCCCTTCCTGGAGACCCTGCCTCTTGCTCTGTTCTGGGGTCCCTCAACCTGCACCTATATAGAGACCCAGTTCTTCTGAATCTCCGCGGGCCCCTGTATCCTCCCAACTTCCCAGAGGAAGCAGCGCTGGAGGCTGAGGCGGAGCTGGGCAGCCAGCCCTCTCTGAGTATGTCTGGGCTTAGCCAGAGGCAGGAGGGCATGGCTTGGGGTCTGGGCCTCCCCTGCTGACAGCTTACCCATTCTTCCTCCTTAGCTCCTGAGGACTCAGAGGTCTCATCCCAATGCCCATCAGCCAGTGGCTCCAGTGGCTCTGACAGTAGCTGTGTGTCAGGGCAGGCCCTGGGCAGGGGCCTCGAGGACTTGTCCTATGTGAGTGCCATCTTGCCCTATACTCACCAGCCCCTCCCCAGCCTGCCTTTCCTTTAGGCAGAGCTGGGGGTGGGCAGGCAAGAGCTATTCTCCAGAGACCTCCCTAGACTCAGAGCTAGGGAAACAGGTATTCATGCCTAGCCTGGCACCGCAGGTCTGAGCCCAGGCTCGAAGACAAGCTGTGGATCCAGCAGCCTGTAGCTCCAAGCAGTAACACCTCTCTGGATCTGCCATGACCAGGGCATGGCTGGCACCTGGGCCATCTCCAGCGCACACGGACAGCCCTGTTGACTACCCTTTCTGATATCTATAGCCATTGGACAAACTGGAATGGGCCCCCCTCCCCAGGGGAGTCTGGCTACAAAGCCTGAATGAGCATCCTGATCCGAGGCTCCTGGCGCCATGTCCCCTTCTGTTCCCTCTCCGGCTCCCACCCTAGTTGTGGGTTAAGAATAGAATAGGTAGAGAGCGGGCATTTGTATGCTCAAGGCTGGTGGGGCACCATATGGTTTTGGGAGTGACTAGGCTTCCCCCACCATTCAGGAGGAACACAGGTGGGCTCCCAGCAGCTGCTCCTCAGTCCCTGGTCTTAAAGCTGATGTCTTGAACCATAGGAGCTGGCCCACTCCTTTTCTGCCCTTACCCTTACCTGTCCTGGCCCCCCAAGGCCCAGCCCCTTTTTTTCCTGGAGCAATTTGGTTATTATGACTTGATGCCTTTTGAATAGTTTTCAAGAGAGTTGTCTAAAATTATCTCACTGGTTGTTAAACCTTCGGTGTCTCAGAGAAGGAGTCTAGGCTTTTGACTTGTGATTTATTCTTTTATTTGTTTATAATAAAAAAAATAGACTTTATATGTATCCTTGGGTGGGCACACACATTCTGGGTATATCCACAGTTAAAATGAGCCTTGGTGGGTGGGGGCATGCGGGGCCGTGTCTCTGGGCACCCTAGCCTTCTTGTAAGTACTTGCCCAGGATAGAGTAAGAGACAGACCTAGATAGGCCCCTCTGGATGAGCAGGTCCATGCAGCGGCCGTATTTCCTGGCGAAAGGCAATGTGAGCTGGAAGGAGATGCTGGTCTTACTTTTGATTTCCTAGCCAGTTGCCTACTCCAGCTCCATGGGGGTCAGAGTGGGGGTCTCCCATCTGGGCAGGGGCAGGGACAGGGCAAGCCCTATTATTAGGGACCTTTGATGATCTAGGGCTCAGTTCAGCCCAAAGGACATCTCACAGGCCTGTGGCTAGGAGTGGCTATAGGAAACTGAGTAGAATGACTAGAAGATCAAAAATATATGTTTCCTGATACTGGTTGTCTACTTTCTTTTCTTTTCTTTCTTTTTTTTTTTTTTTTTTGAGACAGGGTCTTATTCTGTTGCCCTGGCTAGAGTGCAGTGGCATCATTGTAGCTCACAGCAACCTCAAACTCCTGGGCTCAAGCGATCTTCCTGCCTCAGCCTCCCAAGTAGCTGGGACTATAGGCACATGCCACCATGCCCAGCTAATTTGTTTCTATTTTTTATAAAGATAGGGTCTCACTCTTGCTCAGGCTGGTCTCAAACTCCTGACCTCAAGCGATCCTCCCACCTCGGCCTCCCAAAGTGTTAGGATTACAGGCGTGAGCCACTGCACCTGGCCCTGGTTTTCTACTTACCAGCCATAGATGCTGACTTCAACTTTACAAATGACAGGTAAGCCAGAGGCCTAATAGTAATTGGGTACTAGTGTGCTTATGATGAATGGTATTATAATAATACACTTGATTATGGAAATATCAGATTAATGAGAAATTAGCTAAATCTTTCCCACCTACAATGCTAAGATTATTTTAAGGATGATCATTCCCTTACCCTTATTGAACATTTTTTTTTAAAGAATGCTTTAAAACAGTTTAAATATGAAAGAAATGTACAAAAATGGTTCTATCATGGCTAAGTAGGTGAAGTTGGTATCATTGGTTGAAAAGGTCTAACTCCCATATAAGCCAAAGCTCGGGCTCATATGATATTCTTCCCCAAGTGTGGCCAGGGTTATTAGTGATGAAGGTACAGTTGGGATCACTGGAATGATAAAAAACAGTGGATCGAGTACTGCTTTTCGACTACTCTGAATTGGTTAATTTCAGCCATCATTTCTCCCCTCCCTGGGTCCAGAGACCAGTGGCCTAGCTGCCTGCCTAGCCTTTTGGGCAGCACTGGCCTGGCCCTGGTACAGCAAGACATGGTGTCCGTCTGAGGCATCCACAGGGTCTCCATTCCCAGGGGGTACAGGTGACCCTCACCTCCACCCAGCTGTACAGGCGCTCCTGGGTGTGCCGGTCATCCTTGAAGCCGCTGATGGCCAGTAAATCCACCACAAACTGCTTGGGGCTGATGTGCAGGGTCTGCCAGGAGAGCCCATGGTCAGGCAGGGCAGGGCGGCTCCTAGGCCCTCAGTGAGATGCAGAGCAGGGACTTCCCTGGGCCTGTAGAGCCACAGGAGTTGGGGGCAGGTACTGTCACTCCAAATCTGCCCCTTGGCCAAGGTGAAACTGCCCTGCCTTCCTGTTCCTGCCTTTCCTGCCCTACTTCTGCCCTTGACCTCTTCCCCTCACACCCCCCACCCCTATTTTGGCTTGCTTCCTCTTGTCTTGCACCACTTACTGCAGGAGCAGGGAACAGGTGGAGAAGGTACAGGGTGCCCCAGGGCCTGGGGCCTATCATACATACCCACAGCCGGTTGGCCAGGGAGACCACCTTGGCTGTGATAGCTTTGGGGTCCTTTTGCCTGATGGAATCCAGGATGATGTCTGTCAGGAAGCGGTGACATTTCTGTGCATAAAACATCTCTTCCCAGGACAGAGAGAAACTCAGGAAAGTCACCTCTGTGGGGGAGGGAGAGTGGATATGGCCACATTGGCCCATAGCTAGGGCCTTAGAGACAGCCTGGAGAAAGAGGGGAGGTGTAGGGCTCCCAAGGGACACTGTCTGCCTGAAGTACCCTGGGTGGGGGCTCAGGCATCTCCACAAGGTATGTATGGCTCCAGAGTCTCACCTCGGGCCTGGGGGCTGGTTTTGGGTGGTGTAAGTCCGAGGTGCTCCATATGTGTGGTGTAGATGATGCTGTCTTCAAAGAACATGCAGGAGCCATCGCTGCCCACCACCGGGGGGTGAGTCACTTTGAGGATGACCCCTGGGCTGTCCACCTCACTGGCCTCAGGCAGAGGCTTCTCAGGGGCTGGGCTTTCTGTGAAAACAACATGGGGAAGGGCTCTCCTTAAGCCACCTCAGAGCCCAAGCAGACGGGGGCGGCTCTGGTGATAGACCAGTACAGTCTTGTTACCCCAACCTTCCAGCAGCTGCTGCCTCTAGGTTCTCAGAAGTGACACGCTGGACTGGCAGGGGCCTGTCCTGGCCTATTCTCTTTTCATTGCTCTGGCATCATTACAAGCCAAGTCCGGATTTTGAAACTCCCAAGAACTCTCCAAATTCCTTTGCTAAACTAAGACTGGTATCAAATAGGGCCAATAATAACGCAGTTGGGGACCGGAAAGCTTTATAAAATTGTAAAATGAGAGGAACTATTGGGGCCAGCTTTTGATGCATGCTCATTCTGGAAGAGTGGACATTTGTTACCCCAAAGCTTGACAGACCTTCTTAGGGCTTTCAGGCCCAGTCCAGGAAGGCCCTTTCAAGCAGGGCCTGAGCCACTAAAAGGGAAGGTGACAGAATACAGAATAGGAAGGAGTTGGAGGGAGCAGAAGAAACAGCCTGGTGTGGCAGTTCTCAGCATACTTCCTGGGGCCGCCTCCCCTCTGCCTGGCCACACATGCACTCTCTCATCAGCCCAGTCTTCGTAGACCCTCCTGTCTCCTGGACTTTTCCACTTTCCTCAGCATCTGACACATAATATGTACTCTTCCCCAAGTTCTACTTTTGTCCACTCACCTCACGAAGTACCTACCCCCATTGCAGCCATCCAAGCTGGAAACCTGGCCCCTCCTTGGCCTACCCCCCTGCCTTCCCCGGCTGTCCAGCCCATCTCCCTAGCCTAGAATGAACTCGGAGGCTCCACACTCCCCCTGCTGCTGCTGCATTCTCTCTGCGCCTGGAGCAGGCTTTCTGAAGTGCACACCTGGCCAGTGCTCCCTTGAAAATCCCTCAGGGGCTGCCCACTCCTGTCAGGATTGGAACAGAGTAGCACATTGTGATGCTGGGTCACAAGGCCTGTCCTGATGACATGTCTTCTGCCTCATCTCCCTTCACACCTGCACATGAAGTCTGGCCTCCAGCTAGACCAATGCCCTGTGCTTCCACTAACTCCCTAGGCTTTGCCCTGCTGACTCCCCAGCCTTCTCTGTGTTTCTACTTCACAGACTCCCCCTTTGCACAGCGCTCATCACTTCACCTGTGTGATCTTTTGGTTCCCCCAGACCACACCAGTGTGTCAGTCACTTCTGTATCTGCTGGCCTGGCACAGAGCTGGCATCAGTTAGTCGGGGCCTCTAGTCCCCCTTTGTCACAAACTCACTCTAAGGTCTTGGCCAAGGAGTTTGCCTTTTCTGTTGTAAATGAGACCTAGGGATGGGATAGGACTCACCTCTCTCCTTTGGCCTCTGCTTGCCCCAGTCCTTCAGGGTGACGGCTCTTTTCATGGGGAAGTAGGACTTAAAGTTTGGCTCTGGCCCCTTGTCGTTTGCTCCAGCCCCAGCCCCTGCCTGCGGGCCTGGATCCTTCTCTGAGGCTGTAGAATGGGCTTTCCAGGCAGCCGAGGTGCTGGGCTGGGAAGCAGCCTCACTTCCCAGGGGGAGCTGCAGGGTGGCCTCCTCCAAGGGGTTGCCCCGGGGGGCTGTTGGTGACTGGAATCCCCACTGTTTGCAATTGGCCATGTCCCATTCCCTCACTAGGGAGATGAGTTTCTGCATGGGGGTGACAGGAGGCTCTTTGGTTTCAGATTTCTGTGTGAGGTTGACTGTGGTGCACTTCTTCTTGGGGGGACTCTCAGGGTGGTCCCTCCAGTGTCTGGGGTTGGTACACAAGCCAGGGCAGTGTGAGTACGTGCTGGGGTTACCCGCCCTCTTGGTATTTCGGCACAGGGACACCTGGATGGATGGGGTGTACTGCTCAGCCTCCTCCATCTGGCTGGACCTTGCCAGGTGCCCCTTGGCCTTGTTCCATGGAGTCCTGTTGTTGCAGTCTTGGAAGTCCACAGGCATGTAGGCTGTGGTCTGGAGAGGGAGGGGCACATAGCTCTGGGCATGTTGTGCATTGATGTGGAGGCCTTGCCCAAGATCTAATAAGCTGGGTCCCAAGACTGCACTTGCTCATCTAGAACAATTCCACCCCTGACATGGGCTACCCATTTGAGCTTTGCTCAGTCTGAGTGGGGGTGGTGCCAGCCCAGGGGCCTCTCACACTCCAACAGGAGATATTATCGGCATCACAGGCTGCAAGTGACCAGCACGTACCTGTGCCTCTTTCAAGGTTCAGAAACCGGTTCCTGTACTAGGAACCTGTGTAGGCCCTGCTCTTTCATTTTGTCATACCCCTTGGTAGCTGGGCCTGCCCTCGAGCCCTGTGGTACTGTTCTTTAAAGCCAAAACCAACCAAAGAAAGCTGGGATTTACTTCTTTGGCATCTCTACTGAACTCCACCAGTGACCCTGGCCCTTCTGTCACCACATGCAGTCTCCTGATGGGAAAAGCTTCTTCATTTTCAGATTCTTTCTCCTGGGTCCATGACCTGTAGAAACCCAGAGGGTGAGTACACACTTCCCTCAGGTCAGGTCTGCCCTTTGGCTGGGAGTTAATGCTACACGGCAGGGGAGAAAGGGTTCTTAAAGGATTTTGCTTAGGTCACTGGCCAATCCTGGGCCTGCTTCACTCCCTCAACCCCGGGAGAACAGGTGCCACTAGGAGGTGAGACTAGGACAGGATTTCCAAGGGAATTTAAAGGCCCCAACTCCAAACATGGAATCCAGAGTGAAGTTTCCTTACTTGTATGCCTCACATTGTGCAAGGGCTTCTGAGAGGGACGGAATGTTATATTCCTCTACCTCCTGGCAGAAGAGGGGCCATTCCCTGCAAATGACAAGGAGACGTCAGGCTGGGCAGCTGGGGTAGGAGTGTAGGAGGGGGCATAAGCTCCTAGAGCTGCTGCCTCAAACAACTGTTCCCATGTTGGAAATAATATAACCTCCCCAAAGGCTGAAAACTCAGGTTTCCTTTGTGGCAGAGGGAGGGGTCAGCTTTCATGAGTTCATCATACCATTTCCTTACTTCACTTACTTAAATTCAGATGGTAAAAACAGTTTTCCAAGTCTCAAGAAGTTTAGAACGTGTCGGAACATTTGGCCATCCCCGTGGATGAGCAGGGTCTGTCCATACGTGATCCAGTACACTCTCTGAGGGTTGGACAGTAGTTCTGGATACTAGAGGGGGTTGGACACCAGACTCAGTCAGTCCCAAAGGGTAGAGGTCTTTAGTAAGGAGCAGGTTAGCCTTCTCTTGCTCCATTTTCCCAGCCATGCTAGAGCAAAGGCTTTGGGATTTCCATCTTCCTGTCTTGTCAGCCACAGAGAACCACAGTGGGGAACAGAGCATCCAAAGAGAAGCACATCATCTCTGCTTCAACTTCTGCTGCCCCCTAGACCAGCAAGGGGCATTTGGAATCCCACTCTACCTCCTTCTTGGTTCAGGCCCCTCAGAACTGGCCTCCTCCCTACCCACACAGTTGAGGGCCTTCCCAGCAGACTGTGCATCTCACATCTGCTCCTAAATAGAGCACTTTGGGCAGTAGAGTTGGGGAGAAAGTCCTTGTTCTAAGCAGGTGCTGGAGGTTGTGTGAGGGTCAGGTGACAGGTCCCAAAGCAGCTCAGGTGAGGAAGCCAAAGGGGGAGCAGGGAAGCCAGAGCCAGCCATACCTTCAGCAGGGTCTGCAGGGTGGTTGCATACCAGTGGCTTCCAACATAAACTTTGATGATCTGTTGAGGGGAATACACAGTGATCTCTGCTGTCCACTCCTCATCTATGGAAACCAGTGAGACAGAATACATCAAATGGCCAGAAGGGAAAGTAGGTAGGGCATTTTGGTCAATAGCGTATTGCATGTTAACACTCAGTATCTTCCTTAGTCATTTGTGTTGCCTGCTCTGAGAAGCAGCAAAAATCCCTGACATCAACTTTTCCTGCTGCACACCCTGTGGTTTCCTGGCGGTGAGGTGGGCAGGTTTGGAATAGCAGCTTTGAGGGTCAGTCAGTGACTCTGGGGGTGGGGAGGGTAAGCCCTCTGGAATTCCAACCCTGAGGGCACTGTTCCTCTTCACCTGACCCCCTCCATCAAGAAAGCTGGGCAGATGATCCTGTCTGCTTACATTGCCAGCTGCCTCTGGTTTCTGCCTAGGTATATCCCCGGTGTGTAGCTTTTCATGTGGCCACTCAGACTGAAGCTAGGATCCCCTCTCTGTGTTTGTGCTTATGGTTTGGCAAATGTCATAGAGCTAGCTCTCATCAAACCCCTGTCACTTTTATAAAGACCAAACCTCTAGGTATGTCTGGAGGATGGGGGCTGTATGCTGGGAAGATCAATCTATGACCCTTTTCTGAGGGGTGACTACATGTAGGCCTTGTTCTGACGTTTGGAATTAGTTTCAAATGAGCTTTGTAATGACTGAAGGGTATATAACTAGATTATATAACCAAGAGATAAAAAGTATAGAATTAGTGAACTCCAGGAAGGCAGGGACTGAGTCTGTGTTGCTTACTTCTGTACCTCCAGTGTCTACCTGTCCTGGTATATGTAGGTACTCAATAGGCGTTGAATGTTGCTGAATGATAATACAGCTTACACTTCAACCCAAAAGTTTTTGTTAATAAGAGGTTATAGGTAACTGGTGAAAACAACATTGGCTTTGGATTCAGATTCAAACCTCAGCCTGACCACTGTGTGACTTGAGCAAGTTTCCACCCTGAGTCTCTGCTTCATCTGTTAAATGGACCCAGGACCATTCCTGCCTGGATGGCTGTGAGAACCAAATGAGCACCGCATGTCAGCTCCCAGGGCCAGAGCAGGCCTGCTCTCGGGGACCTATGCAGCCCCCACGGGGTAGTAGCCCTATCTGTACTGCTCGAGGTGAATCGTGGGCTTGGAGGTGAGGAAGGGGCACTTAACACAAACCCCACAAATGTTGGTCTGGCTTTCTCCTCCTCTTCTATCTACAGTTCCTAGTCCCGGCCCACCTCGTCTTTTCTCTCCAATCCCCTCTCCCCCTCCCCTGATGCTAAATTCAAACCCAAAAGCTTCCTCATTTACTGAACACATCCATGGGTGCCAACATCCTTGGCTCCAGATGAGTCTTCAGAGCCACTTTCATTGGCTCATAGGTGATGTCCCTCTTGTCCAGGAAGGCACAGAGCTCGTACACCTCAGAAATGGTCTCAGTCAGGGGCAGTCGGCAAGTGCCCAGCCAGTTCCTGCCCAGAGGAAAGGCCTGTCATGAAGAACCTCAGCACTGCACCCCAAGATGGTCCATCCAGTAAACTTTCCATGCCTATCATGTCTTGCCATACCACTGGCTCAAACCTGGCACCGCTAACATCATTTCCTTGATTTAACCAGAAATGTGGTGTTATCCTGAAGGAAAGCCCAGACACAGGCTCACCCTTTTGGAGTTCAGCTTGATCTATGTCACCAAAGCCCTCTAAATTGACTAATTCCAAGTCTCCAGGCCCTGTTTCAGTTCCAGAAGCCAGGCTGGGGTCCAGCTACTCCTTTCTGCCCCCAGAAACATCTGCCTAAGACATCTCAGTCACTGTGTGGCAGCCTGCCATGGTCTTGAGAGGTTACTACTACCCCGTGTGCTGAGGTCTGGACATCAACCCCCTCCCGTTTCTTCCCTCCAAAGGCACTTGTCTTTGCCCTCTGTGATATCAGGATGAAAATCTCCAGGAGAAATGGATTTTGGGGGCTAAAAGGGCCCAAAACAGTAGTGGGGTAAGATAGTGTTCAAGGTCAGCTGACCCTCTCCCCAGGGGCTCAGGAAAACTCACTTCTACCTTTAGCTTTGGTACCAATGTATTTTGTGACCCTAAGAGAGTTGCTCCACTGTTCTGCACCTCAGTTTAACTTTCTATAAAACAGGATTGGAATTCATGCGCCTGCACTAGTGAGGACATTCTGAGCTCATCCCTCAAGGTGATGGCCAGGTATCACCTCTCCTGGGAAGCCTGCTCTGCCTTGCTTGTAAGCAGGGTCACCTCTGGCTCTGGCCTCTCTGTGGGTCCAGTAAGCCTCCCAACGGTGGGTGGGGAACTTTTTAAAGGGGTCTGCACGGGGTAGGGTGCCCAGCACCCTGAGGGTGTGACTATGGCCTGGTCACCTCAGACCTAGCACAAGGCTAGAACCAGGGAAATGGATTGCAGAGAACAGAAATATGAAACAGTCTGAAGCCTTTTAACCTTGGTGACCTTATATCTTGGCACTAGCCCTCTCCCCTGAGGCCCTACCCTGGTGGTGATGCTAGTGGTGGTAGGAGTGGCTAAAATGATGAGTTGGCCTCAATGACACTCTTCCCCTTTTGCTAGTGGGAAAGGCCCCAGATTGTTCCAAGAGAAGGGCAAAGCTTACCCTGATGGGACTGAGCTATTCCCTAAGCAGGGCCTTACTTGACGTGCTGAAAGAGGACCCCATTCCCCGTGATATACAGTCGACTTCCATCCAATGTGCTCTCGATGTGGAGCTGTCCCAGCGCAGAGTCTGGGTACTTGACCAGTAGACCCAGGGCCATCATGTAGAGTGGCTTCACAGACTCCAGGCCGGCTGCGTGGCCCCCCTTCCCAGGACTCGGGGGAGGACAGAAGGTCCGGGAACAGCCACCTGTGCCAGGGAGAAAAGGGTGACTCCTAGACACCCCCATGGTCATAGCTGTATGAGCGGCTTTGGGTCTCAGTTCCTACTGCTGCCTCCATTAGTACTTAAGAGGCTTAGGGGAAGGTTATTCCCTTGCACAGTCCAAATCTGGATCCTCTCAAAATCAGTATAATTTTTTGTATACCTAGAGAGATTTAGAGGTTAAACTATTTGTTGGGAGGTGAGGTGGGAGCAGGGGTATTCATTTGCTACATCACGAACATCTGAATTTCATAAATTTCAGGCTGGGCACGGTGGCTCACGCCTGTAATCCTAGCACTCTGGGAGGCCAAGGCGGGTGGATCGTTTGAGCTCAGGAGTTCGAGACCAGCCTGAGCAAGAGTGAGACCCCATCTCTACTAAAAATAGAAAGAAATTAGCTGGACAACTAAACATACATATATATATATATAAATTAACTGGGCATGGTGGTGTGTGCCTGTAGTCCCAACTAAAGGCTGAGGCAGAAGGATTGCTTGAGCCCAGGAGTTTGAGGTTGCTATGACCTAGGCTGACACCACGGCACTCTAGCCCGGGCAACAGATTGAGACTGTGTCTCAAAAAAAAAAAAAAAAAAAAAAAGTCAGTATAGCAGCTGTCTGGCCCCAGCCTCTGCAGGAATCTCTATTAGTTCCAAACTCTAACTATCCAAGGGTAAAGATCCACAACCATATCACAGAACCCATGAGTGTTACAGGCTTCCCAGGTTCCCAGCCCCATTGCTGGCCCTCCTGGGCAGCATCCTATGGGGTACTATGGGGTGTTACTTTTAGGTTGGATATTTGGGTTTCCAGCTCACGGAGGGTACTTGTTCCCCTGCAGTGGGCACAGGGTGCAGTCCATATAATGCACTTGTCACAGCCTACATGACCCTGCTCCAGGGGCAGCAATGGGCCAGTGGGCACACTGCTGGGGGATTTTCATGGATCTCAGAGCAACCCTACAAGAAGAGTAGAGCTATCGTCGTTTCACGTTGGAGAAACTGTGCCCTGAGAGGCTAATTAAGTACCTTGCCTTAAACTTCAAAACTAGGCAGGGGTAGGGCTGGAATTTGAGGTCTTCTTTGTCCATCTCCAAGGCTACCAGACTGCCTCCCTTAGTTAGGATGCTTTATAAAAGGCTAAAGCCATGCTCTGTGTTTGAGAAGTGCTGCCTGTCTTCCAGAGCCCGACTACAAACACACTTCCTCCATCTTCACATTGATCCATATTCTCAGAGAAACAGAAGCTCTTGGGGGAGGGGGCTGAACTCACACCCCCTCAAGTGGATTGCAAGGCCCTGGGATAGGCTCCTGAGACCTGCTGCAGGATGCCACTTCCCCCAGTTAGGACAGGACTCCATTTGCCTGCAAGGAGGCTGGGAAAGCAGGGCCTTGAAGATAGGGAAAATCCTGATTCCTGTGGGATAAGTGTCTGGTAATGTCCAGGCCAAACATGAGCAGGAAAGTTCTACACATCTTTGGGATGCCAGCTGAGGCCACTCTTAGGTAGCTAGCTCCCTGCCACATCCATAGTAGCTTCCATAGATGTGCAGGCATTGGAAAATGGGATGACAAAAGGCTGTGAAGAAAGCCATGAGGGGAGGGGCAAGCTAGGATGGGGCAGGGCTGGGAGCACACACCCTGGACAGGACAGGGGTCAGCCGTGTCAGGAACAGGCAGACACAGGCACGGCAACCAGGGGTTGCAAGGTGGGGAGACAAGGGAATTTGAGGGTGAGTGAGATAACTGAAACACTGAGCATTTCCCACACCCTCCAGCTGCACCTGGAAGAGAAAGGCTGGGAGTGGCAGGTGGGGCTGCAAATCCCCAGTTGCTTGCCACTTCCACAATCAGGGCAGACCACCCCTGCCCTTGAGAAACCTGTCCTCAGGCCCAGCCTCCCTCCCCTGGACATTCCGGCCTGGTTCCCCACCCCGGCTGGACTCCTCCTGCTCCAGGCAGGACTGGGCTCCCCATAGCCCTGGCTGGCTGCCAGCCACCCATCCCCAATGAGGAGGCTGAGCAGACAGACAGGGCACACAGGGTCTCAGGCTGAAATTCCTATTCTCAGAGTCTAAGTCAGCCAGAACACCTGCTTCTTTCACTACCACCCAAAGCTCACAGTGGTTGTGGGAGGGGAGATGTTTGTTCTTGGCTTTTCCAGGTCAAGCCTGGACCTTCAGGGGAAGCCAGGTTTCCCTGGTGACCTACCCATATTCATCCGGTACAACCTTACAGCTTCAGTGAGCTCAGGGATTTCCAGAATTTCCACTTCTGCTTCTAATACATCAATATTGGAGAAATTATCTGGTAGTAAAATCTTCTGTGAGCGGAGAAAATTCACTTGAAAAGTAAAGGGAAACAAAATGAGTTAATGAGGTTATTTCTGATTTAACTGTAGGTCCAGATTTTGGCAGGTTCTTGGTGCTGTAACTTTTCCTAGGCTCTCCTTGTTCTAAAATAATTTCTAAACATACCTAGTTAGATTAGCTTTGAGTCTGTGGTTTTCAAGGTGAAAGACCCCAAACTTTGTTTTCCTGTTTCTGAGTCCATGGATATAGCCTCCTGTGGCCTGGCCTGAGGCTCCCAAGCCAGGCCCTCCTGGTGAGCACACTGGCCCTGAGACTTACCCTGTGCGTCTTGACCCAAGAGCAGGTCATTCCAAGAGAGGGAGTTGTCTTGCTGCTTAGAGAGGAGGGGCCCGGCTGAGCCTGGACTGGCAGGTGGCACTTGCAGTTTGTCCCTGCCTGGGTTGCAGTATGGGAGGCAGGGATGGAGCCAACGCTAATGTCCTGTGTGAATCAACTTGGAGATTCAGAAGCACATCACAGACAACTTTCTTAGTGACTATGAATATGAATGGCTGGGTTCCAGGCATTTGGGCCCCTCTTGCACTTGGGTATGCTTGAGTGTTTACTGCCCTGTGCATGTAGGCAGCCTCTTTGGGGTCAAAGAGGTCATTTGGTTCATATCTCCAGCAGAGCTCCTCCTGGAGCAGTGGGGAGAAAGAGGCTTTCTTCCACATAGGGTGGAAGTTCTCAATCTCATCCGTCCTTAGGTCACTAGCTCAAGCAGACAACTCTACAGTGATTCTAGGGAATCTATCACCATCCACCCTCCTTCCCTTTTACTCTGAGTTTAGTGGAAGTAACAGCAAGTAGGACCATTCTTTGAAACAATCCTATTTCCTCATTTTATGGTGAGAAGAACTGAGGCCTGGAGCCCAGTTGGATACATAAGAGCAGAGTAAGAAGAGAAGCTGACTTTGGGATCCAGTTCAGCACTCTGCCCTTCACACCAACTGTTGTGCCCCCTGACACCACCTCAGTAGTTTTCAGTGCCCCTTTACAGCCAGGCTATCCCAAAATAACTAGGGAATAAAATAGCTCTCAGCCTAGTGGGACTCTAATGCTGGAATCTGCTTGTCTCCTAGAAGGCTCTATCATTCTTCCACCACCTCTGCCCAGGGAAGCTCCTGAGGCCCTGAGCACCAACTTGGGCCTCTGTGGGGTGTTGGGTGGGAGAGATGGATGGGCCCTATCCTCCCCCAACCCCCCCACCCCTGGGCAAAGCAATCACCAATGAAACGGAACTCGCTGCACTCGCACTCAATCAGGGCCACAGTCTCAGCCAGCCACAGCAGGTTGTCTTCAGTCACTAGGCTTGGATACTTGGCCACCAGGTCTAGAGGCAGGAAGCAGTAGTGCACTTCCTCTTCTGTGTCTAACAGGGGTGTGTCCATGAGCCCCAATGGTGCCTTATCATGTAGGCCTGAAGGAGAAATGCAGAGGGTGTCACCACCTCCCAGAGGCCAGGACTCTGAGTCCAGCAGGACTCTCTCTGACACAGGGCCCCAGAGGAAGCTGGAGAGACCATCCAGGAGACAGTGCCTGCTAGGCATCTCCTTCCTCTCTCTCTCTTTTCAGATGTAGCCCTAATGTTTGGAAAGAATATGGTGGGGACTGAGGCATGGAAATATATCTTTTTTTTACAGATAGTGAAGGGCAGTGGGACATGTTGTGACATTTTGGCTTATGCACTCAAAATCAATAAATTCATTTACCCATTTGGTTCTTTCTAATTAATCAAACCAATCACTGTGACCTTCAGATGAAATAGATGCTTTTGTCACTCCTGCAAGTTCAAAACCCATCAATAATCATGAATGCCTTGTTCTCTCATCTAGAGATAGGCCAACCTATGCTGCAAGGCATCCATCAAACAGTGATCATTTGGGGAGATTCTTTGTGTGGTGGTTGGAGGTAACTTGAACAGATGGTGGAGTTCCCTGACTTTTAGGAGGGAGTAGAATGCAGCCTAGCCTTGCCCAGGTGAAACCAGTATGCAGAGGAATGAATGTCGGGGAGGATGTTATAGTTCCAGTGGGCAAGCAGCCATAGAGAGGGCACATGGCAGAGTGGATCAAAGGAGATGACAGAGAAGTTGACAAGTCATCAGAACTTGCTTAGAAATTAGGGCACTCTCTGGGGAAGCCAATGCTGTTAGGGTGAGGAGAGAGGGAGCTGGTATGGGCTTCACGGAGGGCCAGCCTGTCCTGGTTATACCTGTAAAGGCTGGGCTTTTTATCGGAAATTCTGAGGGTTTGCTGATACACTTCCATGTTCGCCAGTAGTTCAAAGATGCTCTCTCAGCAACAGGGATGTCCGCAGGCCGCACACGTAGATGGTGTTTCCCTTCCTTCAGATTATCTAGAGTCTGTTAAATAGAGAAGATAATTGCCTTGAAAATCTAAATCAAGTTAACTACCTACCAATTCTAGAGTGAATGCCAGGAAAAAATAGTGTGTGACTAACTTTGATAATGTTTTTCAATATATATCAAGGCAATCATACAAAAATGTAAAAATTTAGGGCTGTAATAGGATAACATGCTGATATTCAAAATCTCAATGGCTATTTCTCGTCTGATTTTTGAAACAATTTTTATGTTATAATTTTATGTTGAGTAATAGTAATTTATCTTGCACAATCTAAGGAGTAATTTATACTTAATAATTAAAAACTTGATATTTTCTGCCATCATTTTCCTGCAAAAGCTCAAACGCACTTTTTGACTTGTAATTTGCCCATTTATTTTCTTTTATTTTCTTTTTCTTTCTTTTTTTCTTTTTTCAAGACAGTGTCTCGCTCTGTTGCCTGGGCTAGAGTGCTGTGGCATCAGCCTAGCTCACAGCAACCTCAAACTCCTGGGCTCAAGCGATCCTCCTGCCTCAGCCTCCCAAGTAGCTGGGACTACAGGCGTGCACCACCATGCCTGGCTTACTTTTTTCTATTTTTAGTAGAGATAGGGGTCTCATTCTTGCTCAGGCTGGTCTCAAATTCCTGAGCTCAGGCGATCCTCCTGCTTTGGCCTCCCAGAGTGTTAGGATTACAGTTGTGAGCCACCTCGCCCAGCCTGCTCATTGTTTATGTTCATCCTAATCTAGGGAAGTGGTCTAAGTAGTAAGATCAAGGTATAATAAAAGTGTCTTATATTGGCACAGGGTTTCACATTTTTCAAAGTACTTTCACAAATATTTGCTCATTTACCCTGACACAACTCTATGACAGATGTGGTGAGTATTTTACTGGTGAAGCAGCTGAGGTCACAGGCTTTGTGACTTTCCCAACCAGTCTTCCAAGTCCATAGCTTCCCAGCTTGAAGGAACTGGTGACCAGGGTGGGCTGAGGCTGGAGTGGAGTACCACATCTAGGTAGGGCTGAAGCCCTGGGCAGAGAGTGGGCTGGGGTCTTCACACTGCCCTCACTGAGGGACCTGCTCTCCCTCGAAAGTCCTGCAGGGGGCAGATTATCATAGCATGAAGCCCAATTTTTTTCTGTCTTGTCTCTAGAAGAAAATACGAAGTATTTTCCCAATAAATTTTTGGAGGCAGCAGAGTATGTGGTACTTTAAAGGCACCATGTGACAGATCCTCCTAATGGACAGAATGCCCCAGATTCAGTATGAAACTAACAAAAGAACCTGCTTAGAATCCCTAGCTACAAATGAAGCCTTTGTGAAGTTGCTCTTGGGATCCTGAGCGTTGAGAACAGCCCTCTGGTGGCCATAGCTATAAACTGCAGCCACATAACCCCAAGTTCTGCAAAAAACGGGGTGGACCAGAGTGGGAGAATCTTCCCCACTTTGGGCTGCTGGAGGGCTTGTGGGAGTCCTGGGTAATGATGGGGTCACAAGGAGTGCTTTCCTGAGGTACTGAGCAATGGGGGAGACAGAGCATGTGCGAAACGCTGGAAGAGACTCTGGCATTCATTCATTTGAGAAATGCTCATTGTGCATTGCCAGGGCCACAGTCAGACACCATGCCTGGAGCTCTGAGCTTGAGGGTAATGAAAGCCAACAATTTACATGTACTGAGATAAGAGCCAGCATTGGTTATGAAATTTCTGGACCTCCAGGAACCCTGGGATTTCTTTCCACAGCATTAAAAAGGAATCCCAGCTTTCTTGTCCCTCTTTGCTTGGGGCTGCACACAGCTTTAGCTTCCATGCCAAGCTGTAAGCTATCCTGAAACTGGGGAGAGATGAGTTTCTGTATGAGGGAGTAGCTGGCCGTGGGCAAAGAGTAATAGAAATGAGGGGCCAGGAAGGTGACTGAGAGGCTGGAAGAGATTCTGCATTTGTGGATGGGCAGGCATATTGAGTTAAGATGAGTGACAATAACCTGGCAGTATTTGTGCTGAGAAGTGGAACAAAGAGAGGAAAATGGTGACTGTGCCCAGGAAGGACAGGCCAGGGCAGGGGTGGGTAGAGATGTATTCTGAACCACCTGCCTCTGTGCCTTAAATGTGGCCTTGTTTAAGGTGCGTGGAAGTTGAGGGAGTAAGGGAGATGAATCTAGAGCAGTAAACAAGAGGCAGAGAGCCCTGTAAGCTAGCTGAGGAGTTCTGACTTATCCCTGGGTAAGAGAAATCATCAAAGGATCTAAAGCAGGGACTGTTACTTGACTGTTATTTATACCACCTCCACCCAGGCAGCCAGCAAATCCTGTGACTCTGCTGCCTCTCCATTTTCTCTCCTTTCCCTTATCTAGTCCTGCTCCCCTGGTCTCCAGGGCCTCTCCACACAGGGATCTTTCAAACACGAGTGAGACCAAATCACTCCCTGTAACCTATGAGATCAAGTCCAAACTCTCCTTAGCCTTGCACATAAATTACTTCACAATCAGTAGATTGTAGTCCTCCTGCTTTTTAACCTCCTTAGTAGCTAGGACCATAGGCACAGGCCACCACGCCCAGCTAATTTTTCTATTCTTTGTAGAGATGGGATATCGCTCTAGCTCAGGCTGGTCTTAAACTCCTGGCCTCAAGTCATTTTTCTGCCTTGGCCTCCCAAAGTGCTGGGATTATAGATGTGAGCCACCATGCCCATCCACACCATGTTCTCTGATGCCTTCTCAACTTTATGTATGGTGTTCCCTCTGCCCAGAATACTCCTCTTCCTATTCTCTGCCTACAGAGCCTGGAGCCTCCCCCAGCCAGAATGGGTCATGTTCCCACAGACACTTGACACTTTCCTCTGCAGGCCTCTGGCTTGGTTTCAGGTCAGTCCTTCCCCCTATACCAGGGCTCCTGGAGGAGAGGCTGGGTTGCTGCATTTCCACCTTGTAGTCTAGAACCTAACATGTAGTAAGTAAAAATGGAGGGCTAAAGGGCTGAGTTCTCTGAAAAGCAAAGCAAAGAGAGACATGGGAGATCCCAGAAGGAGCTGAAAGATAAGTGGACTGCACTCATAAGACTGAGAAAGATGCTGAGTATCCAAAACCATAGAAAAGCCAGTACAGGATTGCAATGGGCAGAGCCCTTGTAGTTTAGGAGGCAGTGAAGACACAATTCCAACTTGGGACCTGGAGGCCAGAGAAAAGATGTAAGGGGGAGAGGGACAGGGATGAAGGAGGAGAGGGAGAGAGGATGGAAGGAAGAAAGGGCCCAGCTTTGGTCTGATTGGTGATGGACAGAAAGACGATGGGCAAGGTAGCAAGAAAAGAGAGTAAAACTAGGGAGCATCTGGAAGGGACAGCATAGCATTCCAAGCCCATGCTAAGCTGACCACATCACACGAACTTGAACCTGCCACTTACTTCATCTGCAGATTCAAAGCTCGAGATTCTAGCTCAGCTGAGAAAACAGTGGTGCTCCTGAACAACTCTAAATTGGCCACATGGGAGGGGGCCTGTGGGGTGGAGAGAAATCCCTGCCCAGGACAGGACCCCTATTTGGAGGTGTGGTTTGGTACTGGGTATGTCCTCTGGGGTGGGTCAGGTCAGTAAGGACAATCCACCTAGCTTGAGAGGAGATATGCTAATTGAGAGGAGAATGATCTATTTTGCAGAAGTAAAATCTCCATTTCCTACCATTTCCACTCATGTAAAACATGAGCAGCACCATTTTCCCCAAGAAAGGTATGTTTGAAAAATCTTTAAAAAGAGAAAAAATAAAACAAAACAAATAAATCCACTAAGAATGCCACCTCTGCCAGTCAGGACATGCTGTGTGCCAGTCCCAGGCATAAGCCTTGCACTAGGCTCATGAGTCTCAACAAGGCTGTTTTCTGAACTCTCTCAGCCAATCTTTGCTCTGACTTCAAGAAATACAAGTCCTCTACTCACAGGAAGCCATTTGGGTGCTGTAAGATATCACTGAAAGTGGTCCCTAGCCCCATCACCTACTTATTTATTTTTGGTCTGCCAGTCTCTCCTAGTAGATACAACCTCTGCAAGACCTCAAGGACCTTGCCTGTTTTGCCCTCTACTGTATTTGCAGCACTCAGAACAGTGCCTGTAGGATCTCAATGTATTTTTATTGAATGAATGAATAAATGAACAAAGAGCACTCTAGAGAGCTGGGCTTCCAGCTGCCCTGTGGCTTTGCTGACTGAAGTTACCACAGAGTACATGGCTGGTTTTCTATGGTCTGACTTGAAGTACACTTTCATCTGCCTGAATATTACTTCTAGGAATTTTACCCTTCATTTGTTATGAGCTGGAAAGTTATTTGAGAGAGGATTTTTTTAGGGAAATACAGAATTGAAATAAATTCAGATGGCTAATTGCTAGCACAAGGATAATTGATGTTGCTTTTGGCCTAGATAGTAGTGAAAAAAATACATCAATCAGAAGCAACATAAAACTGATGGCATGGAGGCGTGTGTGTATGTGTGTGCGTATGGTTGCCAAAAGATGGCTCACAAATGTACTCTGTTGGCAGAGCTTTGGAACTTAACGGAGGTTTTCCAAAGCAGCAGCAATTCTCGGAGATGCCTTATGCTCTATTGTGTGCTGTTGGAAGGAATGTGATGGTAAGGGAGCTTGGGGAGCTCGCAAATCCCCAACTACTTTGTAAAGACAAGGAGGGCCAGCACTGCTCTGAGGGTCAAGGAAAACAAGGCTGGAAGAACAAAACGATGTGCGCAACAGCTGCTATCAGCCAAAGAAGTCACAGCTCTCAGCATCTCAGACCTGCCCCTCCACTGCTGTTTCCTGTCCCCGTGGCCCCCTTTACAGAGGTCATCTTGGGCACAGCATTCAGCATTCTTTCTCTCAGCAGATATGTTGTTAAATACCTAAGAAGCCAGATAGTGTGAGATGTCTAGGATGTTGTTTCATGAGAAGAATACAGTTCAGTAAGAAAGACATATGATACATGATCCCAATAGAATGGCACTGATAAGATGGAGGAATTAACTCTGTTATGAGAGTAGAGAAACAAAAATTCTGTCTGGCAATGTCAGGCTAGTCTTCTAGTAAGCCACATTTAGGCCAAATTTTATTTTATTTTATTTTATTTTATTTTTTTTTTTTGAGACAGAGTCTCACTCTGTTGCCCAGGCTAGAGTGAGTGCCGTGGCGTCAGCCTAGCTCACAGCAACCTCAAACTCCTGAGCTCAAGCGATCCTCCTGTCTCAGCCTCCCGAGTAGCTGGGACTACAGGCATGCGCCACCATGCCCGGCTAATTTTTTCTATATATATTTTTAGCTGTCCATATAATTTCTTTCTATTTTTAGTAGAGGTGGGGTCTCGCTCTTGCTCAGGCTGGTCTCGAACTCCTGAGCTCAAACGATCCGCCCACCTCGGCCTCCCAGAGTGCTAGGATTACAGGCGTGAGCCACCGCGCCCGGCCAGGCCAAATTTTAAAAGGGGAGAAATCTAGGAAGAGAAAACAGCAAGTAAAAA
This sequence comes from Eulemur rufifrons, assembly GCF_041146395.1. Classification (NCBI taxonomy): domain Eukaryota; kingdom Metazoa; phylum Chordata; class Mammalia; order Primates; family Lemuridae; genus Eulemur; species Eulemur rufifrons. The sequence goes on along the minus strand of NC_091005.1, from coordinate 11,369,285 downwards.
AGGTACAGAGAGAAAGTATGTGGGGTACTTGGGATGTGGCTGAACTTCAGAGCATGTGTGCATACGCACATGTGTACATGGCCATGCATGCACCTAGGTGTGTGTATGTGTTGGGATATGAGCACATACAAGGACAAGCACATAGGCCAGCCTGTGAGGAGCATGATGCCATGTCAAGGGGGTTACACTTGAGTTGTCCACTTACCCATACCACAGACAAGCTACACTGTTGGGATGAATATCTGCTGTTTATATAATTACCTTCCTTTCCAAGATCACAGCAGTAATCCATCCTCACATCATGAGTCATAGCAAATGACTACCACTGGTCTATTTTCTTAAAAGCATCCTTTGTGTGATCAACATAAAAACTCCCTGATTCCCTTGAGCACAAGGAATGAAGGCGTATTTGGGTTGCTTGCTGGTAGCAGAATGCTCATAAGTGGAACAATTTAAAGTTCCAAACTTAGAAGTCTGCATAAAGAGTGAAAAAGGAAACACAAGTAGCATGTACTGTCACCATACTATGTCCTCAGTGGACTTCAAGGGGCAAGTAAAAGAGAACCAATAATCTGCTGTGAGCCTTTAACCCTTTTAAGTGACTCCGAAGGGAAATTCCACACTTTGCAGTAGGAGCTGTGACTCCCACTCAGACTGATGGTATGTGAAAGGCTCCGGGCAGTTTAGATAAAGTGGCCTTCCCAAATGACACAGAAAGTTCTAGGAAGCCCTGTGATGTTAATGTATGGACATGTAATGACTACTATGTATTTGCCCTATGAACAAAATACAACATTCAAAAAAATCCAGGCTCGTGGATTTACATATCAGCTTTGATGATACCCAAATTTATATCTCTAGACCTGACTGCCCCCATGAATTCTAGACCTGTACATAAAGCACCTCCTCACCATTTCCACTTGGATGTTTACTGCCTTTTCTTTGCCTCTCAAACTTAGCATGTTCAAATCCTAAATCCTGATTTTTCCCTCTAAACTTGTACATACCTCAGAATTCACCATTCACTTTGTTGCTCAGGATAGAAACAAAGGAGTTGTGCATTCTCTTTCACTCTATATCCAATTTATCAGCAAATCCCATCAGTTCTACCATCAAAGCATATTCAGAATTTGCACACCTCTAACTCCACTATTACCACCATAGACCAAACCACCATTATCTTTCATCTGATGCTGCAGAAGCCTTCTAACTGGTCTTCCTGCTTCCTCCCTTGTCCTGCTAGAGTCTAGGCCAGGACTCAGCAACTTTTTCTGTAAATGGCCAGATAGTAAATATTTTAGGCTTTGCTAGCCATATGGTCTCTGTCAACTCAACTACTCACATCTGTGTTGTAGTATGAGAGCAGCCAAAGACAATACATAAACAAAGGAGTATAGCTGTGTTCCAATAAAACTTTATCAATGGACACTAAAATTTGAATTTCATATAATTTTTACATGGCACAAAATATTTTTCTTTTGATTTTTTTCAACCATCTAAAATGTAAAAACCATTCTTAGCTCACCAGGCTGTACAAACAAGGTAGTGAGTGGGTTAGATTTGGTCCATGAGCTGTAGTTTGCAGACCTCTGATCTAATGTCAAGCCAGTAGCCAATGATATTTCTTTTTTTACAACCTTATTGAGATGTATTTCACAGACTATTAAACTCATCCATACAGTTCAGCAGTTTTTAATATATTCACAGAATCATGTAACCATCACCACAGTCCATTTCAACATCACCCCAAAAGAAATCCTGTACCCATTAATGGTCACTGCCCATTCTCACTCACCCATCTTTCTTACCCTACACCCAGCCCTAGGCAGCCACTAATGTACTTTCTGTCTCTATAAACTTGCCTATTCTGCACATTTTATATAAATTGAATCATACAATATGTGGTTCTTTGTGTCTATTTTATATAAGTAGAATAATACAATATGTGGCTTCTTTCACTTAACAAATATTTCAAGGTTCATCTATGCATTAATAATATATACTTGGTACTTGGAAATGGTATCAGTACTTCATTCATTTTTTTTAAGAGACAGAGTCTTGCTCTGTCACTCTGTTGACTTCATTCCTTTTATGGATAAAATAATATCCATTGTATGGATATACATTTTGTTTATCCATTAATCGGCTGATGACAACATAGGATGTTTCTACTTTTTGGCTATTATGAATAATGTTGCTATAAACATTCATCTACAAGTTTTTATGTGGACACAGGTTTTAATTTCTCTTGGGTATATACCTAGGAGTAGAACTTCTGGGTCATATGATAACTCTATGTATAACTTTTTGAGGAACTATTGCGGAACCATACTGTTTTCCAAAGAGGCTGCACAATTTTACATTCCCATCAGCAGTGTATGAGGATTCCAATTTCTCCACATCCTTGACAGCACCTGCTATTGCCTGTCTTTTTGATTATAGGCATCCTACAGGCTGAAGTGGTAACTCATTGTGGTTTTGATTTGCATTTCCTTGATGGGTAATGATGTAGAGCATCTTTTTATGTGCTTATTGCCCATTTATATATCTTCCTGGGAGAAATATCTATTCAAATCCTTTGCACATTTATGGGGGTATAGCTCAGGGGTACAGCATTTGATTGTAAATCCTTTGCTCGTTTAAATTTGGGTATTTGTCTTGTTTAGTTGTAAGAGTTCTTTATACATACTGGATACAAGTCCCTTATCAGATGAGATTTGCAAATATTTTGTTCCATTCTGTGGGTTGTCTTTTCACTTTCTTGGTGGTGTCTTTTTTCTTGAGGCAGAGTCTTGCTCTGTTACCCATGCTAGAGTGAAGTGGCATCATCATAGCTCACTGCAACCTCAAACTTCTGAGCTCCAGTGATCCTCCTGCCTCAGCCTCCCGAGTTGCTGGGACTACCAGCTCGTGCCACCATGCCCGGCTAGCCCGGCTAATTTTTCATATATATATATATATATTTTTTTAGTTGTCTAGATAATTTCTTTCTATTTTAGTAGAGACAGGGTCTTGCTCTTGCTCAGGCTGGTCTCGAACTCCTGACCTGGAGGGATCCTCCCACCTTGGCCTCCCACAGTGCTAGGATTACAGGTGTGAGCCACCGCACCTGGCCCAAACTCCATTTCTCTAAGCAAAGTGTTTGTTCATTTAATCAAAAACCTGAATATCTACATAGGCCTTAGCACTGGGGAAAGTGGTGGAAATGTGTGAAGCAGTTGATTTGTTTGAGGCCGCTGTTGGATGCCAGCTGTATTTACACTTTGCTTCAGTGAATAAACACCACTTCATTTGGGCCCAAATGTTTATTTCTTTGAAAACACTATTTCCAAAGTGTAAGTACTTGTTTCACAGTCTGTTTTAGGGAGGCAGATCCACATGATTCTTCAAATATAATGCTACTACTGCTCACACAACTTGGAACTTTGGAATTGGACCAATTCATTGGCTTCTGAGTTGTTGCCTCCTATTTAGAAGCAGCTTCCCAGGTATATTTTGTTTCAATTTGGGAAGTGAGGATGGCAAAGAAGTTAAAGGGCTTCATAATAGGCTCACGTTCTTTAAAATGGTTCTTCAGAAAATTGTCTTGGTCTCTGATTTTCTGTAGCAAGCAAGTTACTCCCTCCCTTTTCCCACAAAATGGTACCTGGCATAGAGTCATTAGCAATCCTGACATGCCAGGCCATTTAAGTGGTTTTGAAGACACTTGTAAGCAATTCCTGGAGCAGTTGAAAAAAATTTAAATTCAAATAGATAACTTGAAAAAAAAAAAGAAAAAAAATCATAATATAACTACTTACACAGCAGTATTTAAGTGTTTTTGATTTCCAGATATATGATAACTTTTAAGAGAAAACATTGAATTATTTAGTAAGGAGCATCCATAAAAACATGCATTATGATATCTTCTCATTCCTTTATGACCCAGATATGCAGGGTCTATCTCAATTTTCCTCTAAGAGGTGCTGGGGAGGCACAGTTCACTGAGCTGTACTGTAGCTTGTTGGATTAGTGCTGGTGGAGATGGAATAAACAGCACCTTGTCCAGACAGTGGGATTAATATGGAACATGGTCAATGGTCCCTCACAGTCATAATATTTAGGTCTTTCAGGTTAATAAAAATTATTTTAAAACTACAGAATAAACTACCTAAGATCAGCCACAGAAATGATTTCTATGGTTTGGAGAAAAATTAGGAAAGAAAGGTAATGTTTTTTGGTGGTACTTTAATGGTTTATAAGAAAAGGTATTTAAACCCCCTTACAATAAGAAAACAGGAAGTCTCTTGGAAAACAGAGATGTGAAGGCAAAGGAAAGATTTTGCAGTTTGGAGACTTTTTGATTTGCTATAAATGGATGTTATGTACCCAACAGGCAGAATAAGAAGTAATATTCTTGATAGATCTTTTAGATTTTAAATCTCAGACATGATTTGAAATGAAATGATTTGAAATGATATGAAATCCTAAAATTTTTAAAGTTTTTTCCTTTTAAAATTCAACACTGGCCGGGCGCGGTGGCTCACGCCTGTAATCCTAGCTCTCTGGGAGGCCGAGGTGGGCGGATCGTTTGAGCTCAGGAGTTCGAGACCAGCCTGAGCAAGAGCGAGACCCCACCTCTACTAAAAATAGAAAGAAATTATATGGACAGCTAAAAATATATATAGAAAAAATTAGCCGGGCATGGTGGCGCATGCCTGTAGTCCCAGCTACTCGGGAGGCTGAGACAGGAGGATCGCTTGAGCTCAGGAGTTTGAGGTTGCTGTGAGCTAGGCTGATGCCACGGCACTCACTCTAGCCTGGGCAACAGAGTGAGACTCTGTCTCAAAAAAAAAAAAAAAAAAAAAAAAATTCAACACCAAAACCAAGAAGCAGCTTAAACAGGATTTTTAAGAGGCAAAGGCACCCTCTCAGTGGATAGTAAATCCCATCTTGGGTCCTAGGTGGCTGCTACTATAGATAAGGCAGAGTTGGGATAAAATTCTTTATTAAGAACATGCAATTCCAGTGTATTGTTTATTACTTTGACACACTCATCACACTTATTTATTAAGAGGGTCATCTCAGCAACCAATATATAAAAGGACACAAGACTTAGTGATGTAAAGCCTATGTTACTCATCACTACTCCTAGAAAAAAAGAGAATCTTACCTGTAGCAAAGGCATCAGCTGCAAACCCAGTGCTTGTTCATAGAGCAAGTTCAATTCTGCACAACTGGAAAAGGAGAGTTTGGAGGTGTAGAGGTAATAGTGCACATGCCTAAATGTAGAACCATCTCTGTCGATGAATAGCCTTTGGCTTTCTGAAGTGGTTAAGGCTGAAGCCTCTTTCCAAAGCAGAGAGTCCGGGAACTGAGCAAGTTTGCTTCTGGGAACCGAGAAATGCCAGCCCCCAACATTGAAATGAAACAAATCCTCTGCTGATTCATGAGGCATGCCAGACTCCTCCTAAAAGAAAAATGAAAAGAGAGCTATGCAAGAAAAATATATAAAAAGATCCAGATTGGAAAAGAAGAAATAAAACTATATTTGTTGATAACATGATCTTGTATATAGAAAATTCTAAGGAATTCACTAAAAAACTATTAGAAATGAGTCCAACAAGGTTGAAGGATGCAGAGCAATATTTAAAAAGCAATTGATAAGCTGTATTTTTATATATTAGCAATGAATGATCCAAAAATAAAACCAAGAAAATAATTCCAAGCAAGACCCCATCCTTATAAAATTAAAAAAAAAAAAAAAAATTAGCCAGGTGTGGTGGCTCACGCCTGTATTTCCAGCTACTTGGGAGGCTGAGGTGGGAAAAGTGCTTGAGACCAGGAGTTTGAGACCAGCCTGGGTGATTTTAGTGTCCTTCTACCTGTCTGTAAAAAAAAAAAAAAAAAAAAAAAAAAAGAAAAGAAAAGAAAAAGAAAAAGAAAAAAATTCCACTTACAATAGCATCGAAAAGACAAAATACTTAGGAATAAATTTAACAAAAGAAATGTAATACTTGTACTCTGAAAATTTTAAAACATTGTTGAAAGAGATTTAAAAAGACCTAATTAAATGGAAAGATATCTCATGCTCATGGATTAAAAGATTTATTATTGGGCCGGGCGCGGTGGCTCACGCCTGTAATCCTAGCACTCTGGGAGGCCGAGGTGGGCGGATCGTTTGAGCTCAGGAGTTCGAGACCAGCCTAAGCAAGAGCGAGACCCCACCTCTACTAAAAATAGAAAGAAATTATATGGACAGCTAAAAATATATATAGAAAAAATTAGCCGGGCATGGTGGCGCATGCCTGTAGTCCCAGCTACTCGAGAGGCTGAGACAGGAGGATCGCTTGAGCTCAGGAGTTTGAGGTTGCTGTGAGCTAGGCTGACGCCATGGCAGTCACTCTAACCTGGGCAACAGAGTGAGACTCTGTCAAAAAAAAAAAAAAAAAGATTTATTATCATTAAGATGACAGTCCTCCCCCAATTGATCTACAGATTCAAAACAATCCCTATGAAAATCCCACCTGACTTTTTTGAAAAAATTGACAAGCTGATGCTAAAATTCATATGGAAATACAAGGTACTAAGAATAGTCAAAACAATCTTGAAAAAGGAGAACAAAGTTTGAGGATTCACATTTCCCACTTTTAAAACTTATTACAAAGCTAGAGTAATACAGACAGTGGCGTAAGGGTAGACATAAAGAAAAGTGGAATAGAATTAAGAGTCCAGAAATAAACCCTTACATTTATGGACAACTGAATTTTGACAAGGGATCCAAGACAATTCAATGGATAAAGAATAGCCTTTACAAAAAATGGTGCTGGGACAACTGCACATCCATATACTACTACTATTAATAATAAAGTTGGACCCCTACCTCACATCATTACACAAAAATTAACTTCAAGTGGATCATAGACCTAAAAATAAGAGATAAAACCATAAAACCTTTAGAAGAAAATAGAAAATCTTCATGACTTTGGAGTAGGCAAAACTTTCTTAGATATGATACTAAAAGCATAAGTGACTCCCCCCAAAAATACATAAACAAGACTTCATCAAAATTTAAAATTTTTAGGCCTGGTGCCCTGGCGCATGCCTATAATCCTAGCACTTTGGGAGGCTGAGGTGGGATCACATGAAGCCAGGAGTTCAAGACAAGCCTGAGCAACATAGAGAGACCTTATCTCTACAAAAAATAGAAAAATTAACTGGGCATGCCTGTAGTCCCAGCTACTCAGGAGCTGAGGTGGGAGAATTGCTTGAGTTCGGGAGTTGAAGGTTACAGTGAGCTATGAGGATGCCACTGCACTCTAGCCTGGACAACTAAGAAAGACACTGTCTCAAGAAAACCCAAAAACCAAAACAAAACAAAACAAAACGTACAAAACTTAAAACTTTTGTGCTTCAAAGGGCACCATCAATAAAATGAAAAGACAACTCACAGAATGAAACAGAATATTTCCAAATCATTTGTCTGATAAAGAACTCATTTCAAGAATATATAAAGAACTCTTGCAACTCAATAATAAAAAGACAACCAAATTTTCTTTCTTTCTTTTTTCTTTTTGGAGACAAGGTTTTCCTACGTTGCCCTGACTGGCCTCAAATTCCTGGGCTGAAACAATACTCCTGCCTCAGCCTCTCAAGTAGCTGGACTACAGGGGCCCACCACTATACCTGGCACAACCAAATTCTAAAATAGGCAAAGCATCTAGGAATATATGCAAATGGCCAATAGCACATAAAAAGATGCTCAACATCATTAGCTGTTAAGGAAATGCAAACCAAAAGCTACAATGAAATACCACTTCACACCCACTATTATGGCTAGAATCAAGATGATAGATTATAACAATTGTTGACAAAGAAATTGGAACCCTCATACACTGCTGGCAGAGGTGTAAAATGGTGCAGCCACTTTGGAAAACATTTTTTTGTTTGTTTGTTTGTTTTTCTGAAAAACATTTTGATGGCTCCTGAAAATGTTAAATATGGAGTTACTCTGTGACCAAACAATTCCACTCCTAGGCATGCACTCAAGAGAAATGAAAACATACATTCGCACCAAAATTTGTAGATTAATGCTCATAGAACATAATAGCCAAAAGATGGAAACCACCCTAATGTCCATCAACTGATGAATGATTAAACAAAATGTAGTATAACCAAACAATGGAATAGTATTTTTCAATAAAAAGGAATGAAATACTGGTACATGTTACAACACAGATGAACCTTGAAACATTATGCCAAGTGAAAGAAGCCAAACACAGAAGATCACATATTACATGATTCCATCTACATGCAATGTGCAGAATAGGCAAATTTACAGAGACAGAAAATAGATTAGTGGTTGCCTAGGGCTGGGGATCTTTGGGGGAAGGTATGGAGTGTGACTATTAATGGGTATGGGTGTTTCTTTTGGGGATGGTGAAAATGTTCTAAAATTGATTGTAGGTATTGTCATACAACTCTGTGAACATAATGAAAACCATTAAATTACATACATCAAAATGTGTAAATTGTATGGTATATGAATTGTGTCTCAATAAGGCTGTTAAAAAAGAAAGAGAGGTTGGGCGCAGTGGCTCATGCCTGTAATCCTAAGGGGATGGATTATTTGAGCTCAGGAGTTCGAGACCAGCCTGCGCAAGAGCGAGACCCCCATCTCTACTAAAAAAAATAGAAAGAAATTAGCTGGATAACTAAAAATATATAGAAAAAATTAGCCGGGCATGGTGGCGCATGCCCGTAGTCCCAGCTACTAGGGAGGCTAAGGCAGAAGGATGGCTTGAGCCCAGGAGTTTGAGGTTGCTGTGAACCAGGCTGACGCCACGGCACTCTAGCCTGGGTGACAAAGTGAGACTCTGTCTCAAAAAAAAAAAAAAAGAGAGAGAGAGAGAGACAGAGTCATGATTAGATACTCTCTATTCCATCGAGCACATACACAGCTCTCTTGGCATCGTACCTGCAAAGACATTACATTATTGGGGGCTGAGTGCTGTGGGTGCATTTTCATATATACAAAGGCAGCAAAGATCATTAACCTTCCTCAGTGCATTGTTAGAAGTTTAAGGTCATCTATTCTTAAATGAATGGTTCACTTTGTTTCAAGATGACCTACCTTATCAACACCATGGAAAAGTAGAAAGTCATCAAACATACAAACCATCTGTATCAGATTTTAAAAATAAACAAAGAGCACTACCCTTGTAAAAAATTGTTTAAAAGAATGGTAAATTGTATATAAAATTTTGCCTGAAAAAGAACCATAAAACAATATTGAATTCTAGATAAAAATTATGCATGCTGAAGTGATTAGGATACAGATATAAGTTACTTATACAAGTTACTTATATAACTTGCATAAGTAACTTATATCTGTAACTTATTTTGAAATGTATCCAAAAATAAGATGGATTCATGGGTAGATAGAGGGATGGCTAGATGGACATGTGATAAAACAAATACAGCAAAATGTTAATGGTAGGTGGTGGGTATATGGTGCTCACTGTACAATTCTTTTAACCACCTTTCTAAATGTTTAAAAATTTCCATAAAATGTTGGGGGTGGGGAAGAGTGTTAAAGTAAAAGGTGGTTGCTCAAGAGAGGAAAAGCCCCCTTCTCCACCAAAAACCCACATTTCCTATTTTGACAGCTGAGGAAGGAAAATAAATGCATCTCCTACAGTAAGCCTGTCTAAATAATTCAGATATAAAGAAGAGCAATTACAGATATAAAGAAGAGCCACGTTTGAGACTAGAAGAGTTAAAGGGGGCATGAAGAGAAAGATTACAAATTGTAAAATAGTTTCATGACTGACTGAAGCAGAGGTGGAAAAGCCAGCTAATGAGCTAACCTAGGATTTTGAGTCCTGGCCCTTCTAAATGTGGCTAAGGCTGAACATCACAAACCATGAGTAACTAAGGGTCCCACCTAGACCAGAAAGCATAAATATATACAAGGACTCTTGATTTTGCTTTCTGTTCTCCTTAAAAGTGACTCGGTGGTTGAGAGCTCAGTGGAGGTGCTCAGAGTGTGCAGATTTTGGATGCCAAAGAAAACCTGCTTCTTGAAGGTGAGCCCCAGCTCTGGTCTCAGTTCCTGTTTCCTTATTAAGGGGAGGGTCTAACAAGAGGGTCTTGGCTCAAGAGTGGGCTCTCAAGACGTGCTGCTGGGATGAGGGTAGGGGTTGAGGATGCGGCTGTTCTTTCCCAGAGACTTTTCTTCCCAAAGACTGCTCAGGTGCTGGTTAGTGCAGAACTATCCCAGCCTGGGGACAGCCCTCAGTCACAGGCAAGCTTGGGGGGCCTGTGGTACTTGGAAGACAAAAGGCTTCTTGTCAGACTGACTGCAGGAAGTGGGGTAGCCCTAAAATAGTGGTGCCCACTTCATCCCAAAGAGCATCCCTCTTTTCCACACCGATCCCTCTCCCTTAAAGGGGCCACTTCCAAATCAATTTCTAGAGCTAGAACGACCTCAAGCTCTAAAGACAGGACCTCATCTTCTCAGAGCCAAGATTTTCAACCTTTCAGATCTGGAGCTTCCCATCATGCCTCCAAAATCTGCCCCCACCCCGCAATCCTGGAGCCCCGATCACACACATCCTCGCCTTGCCCGAGTCAGCATCCCCCAGCGCTGAGACATGAAGACTTTGGCCCATCAAAGAGGCACATCCCCTCTCCTCAGACCTGGAGTCCCCCAAATCCTCAGGGCTGGAACCCTTCATCCCTCAAGGCATTGCACTCTTCCAACTCCTCAGAGCTAGCCTCCCAAATCCTTCAAAACGGGGCTCCCCCTGAGCCCCCCACACTCCAGAGCCAGGTCCCCAACCCTGTAGCCCTAATCCTGGGCCACAACGCGCCCCATTCGCCTCTCCAGTATTTTTGGCGCCCCTGTCAGGGCTGGATTCATACCATGGTCTCGAATCGGGCGGCGGGCAGGAGTCGCGTGACCAGGCCAATAACCGCCCCTGAGGGCGCGGCGGCGTGGGGGCCGGGGCGGGGCCTGTGCCCGTGGGCGGGGCCTGGTGGGCCGGGCGGCCGCGCGGGCCGCGGCAGGTGAGCGGCGGGCGGGGATGGCGGAGCAGTGGGATCTGGATGAGCAGGGCATCCGCCGCCTGGGGGCACTGAGCCTGGAGCAGCCGGGTAGGGCCAGGCCGGAGGGCCCGGGCCGGGAACGTAGGGACAGTCAGAGACTGAGGGAAGAAACTGAGGTAGAGGCAGGGGAACCGCGGAGGAGCGGTGCCTGAGGCGGAGGAGCGGTCACTTGAGGCAGAAGGGTTAAGCTGAGGTGGAGGTGGAGGAACTGAACTAACAGGGGAGTCTGCGGCAGAGGGCGAGGAACTGAGGGAGAGGAGGGGAGTGTGAAGTAGAGAAGGAGAAACAGAATTGACAGGGAACCCTGAGGTAGGTGACAGAACTGGACGGAGTAAAGAAGTCTGAACTAGTGGAAGGAAACAGCCTCAAGGGGGCATCGGTGGGAGAAGGAAGCGCTGCGAAGGGCGGTGGTGATAGGATGTGCTGTTGAGGAGGCACGAAGGGCGTTACTTCTGGCAGTTTCTGAAACTTCCTACCCAGGGGGGCTTTTCCTGGTTGAGGTGAAATGGGAAAGGAGGCTCCTTTATCAGCCCCATTCATCGTCCGGTCTCCACTTCAAGAACTTGACCATTTCTTTGATCCATCTGGTTGTGTAGCTTCCTTAAAAGGAGAGACTTAGAAAGTGCCTGATATGAAAGGAATAGCAGCCGATCTCTCAAGCCACTTAGTCAGTGCCCCAGCCCTGACTTCATCCTTAGTAAAACTGCCCAGGGGACTGCTGACCCCTCCTTGGACCCGGGGGTCTGACCCGCGTATGTTGCTTGCTGAGTGTCTGAGGAGTAAAAAAGTTGGGAAAGTTACCGGCATTCCTAATTCAACTTTCACCCTTCCCAAATTTACTAAATGTCATTATTGCCAGGCCCTGTGATAAGTGCTTTACTTGCATTATTTAATCCCCATGACAAGTCTATCAGACACATGCTGTTATTGTTCCCATTTTACAGATCAGTAAATTGAGGTTTAGACTCTTGCCTAAGGTTACAAAGCTAGTGAAGTGATGCGCCTGGGTTTATTAATCCGGCACTCTGATTCCAGAGCCTATGCTGTAACCATAGCAAAAAGCTGCCTTTCTTGCTTCCTCTACTTTTCATTTGTGAAATAACTTGCTTTTATTCTATTTGTAATTTTATTTAAAAATTATTTGTCAAAATACTTATCCAAATTAGTTCATGCTAACAACAGTCAAACATTACATGGGTGAAGAAAGAGGTTACTAATCTTTCCTTCCACTTGGAAACTAATTTCCCACTCCTCCCGGCCCAAGACAACCACTAATCTGCTTTCTGTCTCTATGGATTTGCCTCTTCTGGATATTTCATATAAATGGAATTACATAATATGTGGGCTTTTCTGTCTGGCCCCTTTTACTTAGCATGTTATTTTCAAGTTTCATTCATGTTTTAGTGTGTATCAATACTTCATTCCTTTTTTAATATTAATAGACTTTATCTTTTAGAGCAGTTTTAGGTTTACAGAGAAATTGAGCATAAAGTACAGAGAGTTACCATATACTCTTCCCCTCTTTGTACCTCTCCCATACCCCACCAGCTTCCCTTATTATTGATATCTTGCATTATTGTGGTACATTTGTTACAATTTATGAACCAATATTGATACATTGTTATTAACTAAAGTCTGTTGTTTACACTAGGACTCATTCTTTTTTACAGTTTTTTTATTTTTAATTTTAAAATTTTTTTTGTAGAGACAAGGTCTCACTATGTTGCCTAGGCTGGTCTCAAACTCCTGGCCTCAAGTGATCCTCCCACCTTGGCCTCCCGAAGTGCTGGGATTACAGGCATGAGCCACCACACTGGGCCAGGGCTCACTCTTTGTGTTGTACAGTTCTATGGGTTTTGACAAATATATAATATCATGTGTCCACCATTATAATAGCAAACAGAATAGTTTCATTACCCCAAAAATTCCCTGTGACCCATCTATTTAGCCCTCCCTCACCCCCAAACTGGATATCAATTTGTTGATATCTGACAACCACTGATCTTTTTACTATTGTCTTTTTCAGAATGTCATATAGTTGGAATCATATAGTATGTAAGTTTTTCAGACTGACTGCTTTCACTTAGCAAAATGTGTTTGAGGCTCCTCCATGTCTTTCCATGGTTCGATAGCTCATTTCTTTTTCTTTTCTTTTCTTTTTTTTCTCGCTCTGTTGCCTGGGCCAGAGTGCAGTGGCATCATCACAGCTCACTGCAACATCAAACTCCTAGGGTCAAGCAATTCTCTTGCCTCAGCCTCCCGAGTATCTGGGACTACATCTGGCTAATTTTTCTATTTTTTGTAGAGGTGGGGGTCTCACTCTTTCTCGGGATGGTTTCAAACTCCTGGCCTCAAGCAATCTTCCCACCTTGGCCTCCCAGAGTGCTAGGTAGGATTACAGGTGGGAACCACCACACCTGGCCTAGCTCATTTCTTTTTATTGCTGAATAATATTCTACTTTGTGGGTATGCCATAGTTTGTTTATCCACTTACCTATTGAAGAACATCTTGGTTGCTTCCAAGTTTTGGGCATAATGAATAAAGTTGCTGTAAACATCCATGTGCAGGTTTTTGTGTGGACAAAAAGTTTCAGTTCATCTGAGTAAATGCCAATGGATTTACTATATCATATGGTTAAATTGTGTTTAGCTTTGTAAAAAACTGCCAAGTTGTCTTCTAACATGGCTGCACCATTTTGCATTCCCACCAGCAATGAATGAGAGTTCATGTTGTCCCACATCCTCACCAACATTTAGCATTGTCAAAGTTTTGGATTTGGCCATTCTAATAAATGTGTAGTGGTATTTCCTTGCTTTAATATTTAATTTCCTAATTATGGTGTTGAGCATTATTTTCATATGTTTGTTTGCCATCTGTATATCTTCTTTGGTGAAGTTGTTCAGGTCTTTGCCCATTATTTAATTGGGTTGTTTCTTTTCTTATTATTTAGTTTAAGAGTTCTTTGTATGTCTTAGATACCAGTCCTTTATCAGATAATGTGTTTTGCAAACATTTTCTGCATTCTGTGGTTTGTCTTTTCATTTTCCTTATCGTGTCTTTTGCAGAACAGAACCTTTAAACTTTAACGAAGTCCTACTTGTCAAGTTTTTCTTTCATGGATCATGCTTTTGGTGTTGTATTAAAAATTCATTGCTAAAGCCAAGGTCACCTAGATTTTCCCTGTGTTATCTTCCAGAAGTGTTATAAATTTGTGTTTTACATTTAGGTCTATGATCTATTTTGAGTTAATTTTTGTGAAAGCTTTAAGGTCTGTCTCTAAGTCTGTGGGGTTTTTTGCACGTGGTTGTCAAGTTGTTGAAAGATTATTTTTTCCATTGCATTACCTTTGTTCCTTTGACTATATTTGTGGGTCTATTTCTGGGCTCTCAATTCTGTTCCATTCATCTTTTTGTCTTTTTTCCTCCCCATATCACACTGTCTTGATTACTATAGCTTTGTAGTATAATTTGAAGTTGGGTAGTATCAGTTCTCTGACTTTGCTTTTTTTCTTCAATGTTGTGTTGGCTACTCTGGGTCTTTTGCCTTTCCATATACAGTTTAGAATCAATTTGTTGATATCTATAAAATAACTTGCTGAGACATCATCATTTCTTTTTATGGCTAAGTAATATTCTATCTTATGAATATACCACATTTTGTTTATATATTCTATATATTATATTATATAATATGATATATTCATCTGTTAATGGACATTTGGGTTGTTTCTATCTTTGGGATATTGTGAATAATGCTGCTGTGAACAACTGTGTATGAGTTTTTGTTTGAACATTTGTTTTCCATTTCTTTTGGCTACATGCCTAGGAGTAGATTGCTGTGTCATAGGGTAATTCTATATTTAACTTATTGAAAAACTGCCAAACTGTTTTCCGTAATGGCTATACCACTTTACATTCCCTCGAGCAATGTACGAGTATTCTAATTTCTCTACATCCTCACCAATACTAACAATTTTCCATTGTTTTAAAATTATTATTATTATAGCCATCCTAGTGGGTGTGAAGTGGTATGTTATTGTGGTTTTGATTTGCATTTCCCTAACAACTAATAATGTTGAACATCTTGTCCTAGACTTTTTGGCCATTTGTATGTCTTCTTTGGGGAAATGTCTATTCAAATCTTTTCAGTGCTGTTAGTTTAGTTGACTTTCCTCTACTTCTTTCCTTATGTGCACACACACATTCTTTAAAATGTAGTTACACATACAAAAAAATCATATTTTTCCCTCTCTTAATGTCTTGGAGATCTTTCCATATGAGCCTGTACAATTCTACTTTATTCCTTTTAATGACTGCATAATAATAATTAACACTTATATAGCACTTACCATGTGCCAGGCACTGTTCTAAGTTTTGTATATATGTTAATTCCATCCTTACAATATCTTATTAGTTAAGTACTGTTGTTATCCCCATTTTACAGATGAGGAAACAATACACAGGGAGGTTAAGTGACTTATATGAGGGAACAGATCTAGTACATTGTTCTTTGTATCAATGTACTATTATTTAGGCTGTCTAGTTCTACTTTTCTACTGATGAACCTTTAACAGTTTTCTTTTTCTTTCTTTATTTAAAAAATCTTTTTTTTTTGATATTTTACCTGGCAGCTTCAGCTCAAAAGATATATATTTTTTAATATCTTAAAGCCTTTCTGAAATTGACATCCTTGTGCTATATATCCCGGCAAAATTTTGTGAGTATTATCTGTAGGGCTACATTCTAGAAGCAGGGTTGCTGAATTTCTTTCTTTTGTTTCTGTTTTTTTTTTTTTTTTTAAGACAGGATCTTGGTATGTTGCCCAGGCTGGTCTTGAACTCGTGAACTCAAGTGATCCTCCCTCCTCAGCCTCCCAAAGTTTTGGGATTACAGGCATGAGCCATCACACTCAGCCTAAATTTCTTTTTAAATTTTGTTTTGAGAACTTTTAGAGACTTTTACTACATCCTTCAGGGTAATTAGAAAAACCCAAGAACTCTATAAAACTAAGGTTTGGTGTTACTATCTTAAGACATAGTGCTGCTTTTAAAAAGAGAATCTCATCTTATAAACCTTGGATGTAAGGCCTTTCACATTTGGGATATGGGAGGAAGGCAGGCCTACTTTCACTGATTCTGCTGTTTATCCAAGCAGAGATCATAATATAACTACTGATGATCTCTTTTCAGAACTGGTGGAGTCTCTTTCATTGCAGGGATCATACGCTGGAAAAATCCATTCCATTGGTGATGCCTTCAGAAATTTTAAAAATCTCCGATCCTTAGATTTATCAAGGAATTTGATCACTAGCCTAAAGGTAAGTTCTATATTCTATGATCAGCCAGGTCAGCCCAATTTGTTTTTTCATGAGAAGAAATAAGAGATAGATAATGTCAGCCTAGGGAATATAGGGTTTTCCTTTAAAATGCTTCCCAACTAAATTTTATTATTCACTATAAAATTCTTTCAACTCTGCTCTATGTTTAAAATTATTTATTACAAAATATTGGGGGGAAATTCCTTTTACAATCAGAGAAAACTGTATTAAGCTATCACTGCCTAAAGCAGTAGTATACATTTTAATGTGTATAAAAAAATTATGAGGGCTAAGGCCACATGGCCCTGAAGGCGCCCAATCTCCTCTGATCTGGGAAGCTAAGCAGGGTCCGGCCCGATCAAAAAAAAAAAAGTTAAAAAAAAAAAATTATGAGGAGCACTTGTAAAAGTATAGATTCTTATTCCCTACCCTCAGAGAAGATCCGATTTAGTAGGTCTGGGGTGAGTTCACAACATACCCAGAGGATTCTGATGATGGTGGTACTTGGAACACACATGGAGAAACACTGGCCTGTGTTATTACAGCAGATTTTTTCTAGGAGGAGGAAGAAAGGGAGGTCTTGGTATAAAAGAACAATTTTCAGGTCAGGGGGTGGTAGAGCAGAGGGCAGAACGGGAAAGCAGGAGGGAGCAGGCATGAGCTGAGTGCATGTGGATAAGCAAACACACACAAAGAGCTCTACAAACATAGGTACGCACACACAGAGATGGAAGTTTTGTTTTCTTTGTGGTAGACCCCAAATAGTGTTTCTTCCACATGTTCCCATTTTGCCCCAGCTATGCACCTGTCTTGGCAAAGCCCTTCTATGCAAAACTGAAGGTGACAAAGATTTACAGATGCCATCCAGAATTAGTTAACAAGTTCCTGGATTATTCTGCCAATTTTGTACTTCTTAGGAGATACTTGTTCAACAACACCATCCAGACCCAATCTTGAGGTTTAGCTAAGGGCCCTAAAAGAGGAAGCCCACGCAAGATCAAATTTCCAACTAGGACTCTAACACCAGCAACTCCAGGTTGAACTAGGTCTTTAGACTATTTTTTAGCAGCCATTTATATTTGGCCCATCAGTTTCAGAAAGTACTAGTTCAGATTTACTTAGGCCTCCTCTTTTCATATGTATATTTGTTCTTTTTCAGGCTAAAAAATTAAGTGAACATTGTTGTAATTTGTTTTTATATTTCCTTTCTTTCCAATTCTGTAAAATGGGCAAAAAACTATTGTGAAGATTAATCAAATTAACATATGTAATAAAAATAACATATGACTCCTGTTACAGTGTTTGGCATATAGGAAGCACTCAGTAAATGTTAGTTTTCTGTATATATTTTGCATGTATGGTTTATCTGCATATATTCATCTCTATGAGCTCTGAATCACTTTGCTTAATTTTTCCTTGGAGAAAAATGTTTTGTGAATATTTCTAGTGTAAATTTGGGGAATACATGAATTAATGCCAACCGAGAAAAGTGAGAGAGGATAGAAACTGTTTCCTTGACTTTTACACTGAGAAACATTGAAAGATTACTTGAGCTGGACATTAGATACATTAAAGAATGTGCTAATGGTGTACTGCCCTGAGAATGGGGCCAAAGGCACAGATAATTATTCCTAACCACTGACCCATTAACAATATAGACTTTGGCCAGGTGCAGTGGCCAACACCTGTAATCCTACCACTTTGGGAGGCCCAAGCGAGAGGATCACATAGTGAGACCTTGTCTCTACAAAACATAAAAAAAATTAGCCAGGTGTGGTACGCACCTGTAGCTCCAGTTACTCAGGAGGCTGAGGCAGGAGAATTGCTCGAGCCCAGGAGTTGGAGGCTGCAGTGAGCTATGATAATGCCACTGCATGCTAACCTGGGCAACAGAGTGAGTCCTGTTTCAAAACAAAAGTATGTGATTGCACATAAATGTATATGTTTTTAAATTGTCCTGAAAAAAAAATTTTTTTTTTGAGACAGAGTCTCTCTGGGTGACAACCCAGGCTAGAGTGCTGTGGCGTCAGCCTGGCTCACAGCAACCTCAAACTCCTGGGCTCAAGCGATCCTTCTGCCTCAGCCTCCGAGTAGCTGGGACTACAGGCACACACCACTGTGCCCAACTAATTTTTTCTATTTTTAATAGAGATGGGGTCTCGCTCTTGCTCAGGCTGGTCTCAGATTCCTGAGCTCAAGCGATCCTCCCACCTCGGCCCCCCAGAGTGCTAGGATTACAGGTGTGAGCCACCACGCTGGGCCAATGTCCTGAAATTTAGTGTTGAGTAAAAGCAAACTAGCTAAATATATGAAGGTTAATTAAATCTTTTCAGTAGAGGTTTCAGCAGAGGAGGAAAATTGTGGCTTTTCCTCTCAAGTTTCCCAGTCCCGATTGTACTGTTGCCAGTTAAGTAGAGCAGTGGAGTTGCTAAATCTACAGAAAGAGAACTGAACATGGGAAAACATTTCTACTAAGGAGAACTAAATGATTGGATGGAGAGCTTGCATGGTGGCAGTAACTCTGAAGAGGGAAACAAGGGCAGGAGGGGTCCTAGTCTGGCCCAGGAGGGAGAACTTGGGATAGCATTGTTTTGTTTCCCCAAATAGTCCTTTGAGACTGTAAACCAGGCATTGAGATACAAGGACACACCACACACACACACACACACACACACACACACACGTTTCTTTCTTTCTTTCTTTCTTTCTTTTTTTTAATCACACCCTTTTCCCCCAGAACCAGCTCTTTTCCCTCCCTCTCTTCCTTTTGTAAATTGAGATACTTACAGGGTCAAAAGAGTGGTTGAGGCCAGGGTAAGAGAATGCTAAAGTGGCTTGAAGTTGCTGCCAATGGAAAGGATTGGATTAGATTGGGAGAATGATTGGGGAGCCAACAAACATAGAGAATTGACTGCAGATATTTGAATGTTAGATTTTGTAAAGAAGGAAATGTGTTATATTTGTGAATTATTTAATATATAGAACACCCAGTGCATACAGTCTTATTCTCATGCAACTAAATGGGAGTTCCAACCGTCCCTTTCTCATGAGTACCTTGGGTAACATGTTTAAGGATAAAGAGTAATAGATATATTTCCTTCTTTATCTGTGAGGTTCCCAGTCCTCACTGACATACAGTTTCATTATGTGATTTTTTTTCCTTGCAGGGCATCCAGTATTTATGTTCACTCCAAGACCTGAATTTATATTATAACAACATTCCTTCATTAGTGGAAGTGTCCCGCCTACAGCCTTTACCCTTCCTCAAAGAACTAGATTTGAGACTTAATCCTGTTGTAAGGAAAGATACAGATTATAGGCTCTTTGCTGTATACACGCTACAAACTCTGGAGAAGCTGGGTGAGACCCTCCTTCTCTGTTTCTTTCCCCAGAATCTTACTTTAAATCAGCTGCCTCTTTTTTTTTTTTTTTTTTTTTTTTTTTGGTCATTTTTTTTCTCAGTTTGAATCTGGACTTCATAGCTGCCTCTTAACTTTTTGGATGTTGGCCCATAGTATGCACTGGCAGGATATATTTGTTTATTAGTCAATATTTATGTAACTCTTTTGGTTGGCAGGATGTATGACTAGTCCTTTTATTGTTTATTGAATGACAATCTATGATTTTATCAGTTACTTCCAGCTTTAGTTGTCTTCAGTTGATGGTTTCACCACCACTTCCTCCTCTACACAAAATTTCCAGATTGAGAATTATTTTTCCAGGTGCCCCAACTTTGCAACTTTATTAGCACTGGAAAAGTAACACAACAATTCTTTGGGGCTTAGTTGGCAAGGAACAAGAAACATTCCTTTAAATAAGCTCGTCTATATTTCCTTGCAGTTTTATTGTTGAATATACATTTCTTATTGATACAAAACTGGATTTCACATGGCCCCAGGAAAAGTCATCATAGGGAAACTAAGTGAACTCTTTCAGAAAATGGTGTGACTGTCAGCCCTCACATTAGGCCATTGGGTTGTATGCTGTCCAAGCTCTACTTTCCTGAAGGGGTAGTTACAACTGTGTGGCAGTTGTTGCTATGGTTCCTTGTAGTCTCCCTGAGTTACTGCTTGCTCCAGTGACAACATAATAGCATTATTTTGTGAGCTGTCCCTAACACACAAAGGTGAGACTGGCCTTTAGTTTTTCCTCTGTGAATTTGGTTTTCTGACTCACTACTGGTTACTCCAAGCAAGAAACATGCTCAGACCATGGTTTTTGCCTCCAGATGACCGAACTGTACGTGAAAGTGAGAGAAAAGCTGCCAAGCTACATTTTAGTCAGTTGGGCAACAGTGAAAATTTTCTTTTAGAGGTGGAAAAAAGGTAAGAAGGTTCTTTACAAAAAAATTTTTAGTTTGGTTCTAGACATAGGTCATAGTGAATTCCTACTTAACTTTCTTCATTTTCCAGCAGAAATCTTTCACAAGTTGTAAAAATCCTCAGATCAGGAAGAAAAGTATCTATTCAGCATTCTGAGATTTATCTGGGATGAGAAACTGGCCCTCAGTGGGTACTTTCCTGTTTTCTTGAACTGTTGGGTCTGCTTTGGATATAATTGTTGTAAATTCTCTAAAGTTGTTTTTTATACCTTATAGATAGGGATACTATGAGATAACTTGGCCATCTAAATGCTTATCAGGATTTTCTTGGTAGAGTTATCAATCAGTTCATGGTCTTTTCCTATTGAATTAGGAGGATTACATTACTGTAGCCAAGATTGTTAGAGTTAAATTTGTTAAAGGAAGAGAAGGGAAGCATGTCCCTACAAGACAAAAAGTAAACAGACCTTGAGGCTCTAAGGCTCTGAATGGCATATCTTTCCATTTCTTGTTACTAAAATCCTATCAAAAGAAAGTACCATTTTCTTCTGCCCCAAAACCCATGCTTTTAAAAAAAGTAGGTTTATTGTTTTTGAAAAATAGCTAGAAGTCCATTACAATTAAATAATACAGAAAAGCACACTGAAAAAAGTCATAAATTTACTCTATATCCTGCTACTGAGAGTTAACTACTAGTAACATTTGGTGTATATCCTTCCAGTCATCTGTGTGCTATAGACACATATAGAGGTATCTTAGTATTTTTTTCTGATGACAAAAGTAATAGATGCTTATTGTTGAGTGTTTGGAAACTCCACACAAAACCCCACAAGGAATAAAATAACTAACTCATAATCCCACCACCCAGAAAGAAACACTAATTATATTATGATAAATATCCTTTTAGTCTTTGGAGTGTGTGTGTATGTGTATGTTTTGTGTGTATATATAATATTTTATAGTAACCTTTCTCTACATGCCATTTTTAATGTAACAAGCTATCATGAACATATCACCACA
Organism: Eulemur rufifrons; assembly: GCF_041146395.1. Classification (NCBI taxonomy): domain Eukaryota; kingdom Metazoa; phylum Chordata; class Mammalia; order Primates; family Lemuridae; genus Eulemur; species Eulemur rufifrons. The sequence continues at coordinate 11,347,539 of NC_091005.1, read as the reverse complement.
ACATTCTTATATTCTTCTCCAGAATAAGTCTTTGTTTGTTTACTTGTTTATTGCCTTTCTTCCCACCACTAGAACATAAGCTCCATGAGAACAAGAATATTGTTCATCTTGTTTATTACAGTATCCCTAGTGCCTAGAACAGTGTCTGGAACATGGAGGTGCTAAGAAATAATTTGTTGAATAATGAATGAATGAAATCCATACCTGTTGGCCTAGGATCCTTCTCTTTTCCAGTAACTGCCTATCCCTGCTCTGATCCATTTATAGTGTAGTGCTCTGATTTATAATGAAGCCTTCAGAGAACATCCTTAGCTTCCTATTTTTTCTTGGTTCTCTATTTTTTAAAATCAGGTTTATTGAGGTTTGTTTACATAGAATAAAATTCTGCTATAGACAGAATGGAATGTTTCTAAAAATTATTTGTGCAAATATTTTGTAGGTTAATGCCTATTTTAAATGCATTGGGGTACCCTATTTACTATAGAAATACAGAGATGAATTAATGTATAACTGAATAAACTTTCTAGTAAGGCAAATAATTAATTCCATCATTTATCTGTTTAGTTACCATATAGTGATTGTAAAACCAGAGGCAAAATGTTACTCAAGTACAGTATTAACATTAATGTCTTACAAACTCTCTAACCTTGGGTGAAATTTTTTAAGACTTTCTGAGTCTAAGTCCCCCCACCTATAAAATGGATATAATAGCTAATAGGAGGAGGGGCTTTTATGATTAAATCAGTGATTTTAAAGAACTTGGCACATAGTCTAGGCTTCCTGTACTTACTGTACTTCCCAAAGTACCTACCTCAATCAAGTGCAGGCACTTGCCTTTCTTGTCTGTTTTTATAACTAATGGCTATCGTTGTCTGTGCTGTAATTCTTGGCAGCAGAACCTTCCTTTCTGCGTCCTAACCATGAGTGTTCTAATTCAAAAGAAACTATCTTACTGCCTCAATCATTCAGACTTAAGTTTGTGTCAAAAAACAGAAGAAGTTCTGAATTTTGTAGATTTTACACTTTAAAAGCTGAACTATAGTGTCCTTCTCTCACACTTCCCAGCATAAATATTATGACTTTTAAAAAATATGACTTTAACGGAAATATTTGTGAAACGTAATTAAATTAATATATTCTAGAGCATGTGAAGAAAAAAATATGATCACCACGAACGGTTCTTTTGTTGTTGTTTGTTTGTTTTTTTGAGACAGAGTCTCACTCTGTCACCCTGGGGAGAGTGCAGTGGTGTCATCATAGCTCACTGCAACCTCAAACTCCTGGGCTCAAGCAATCCTCCTGCCTCAGCCTCCTGAGTAGCTGGGACTACAGATGTGTACCACAATGCCCAGCTAATTTTTCTATTTTTAGTAGAGAAGGGGGTGTCACTCTTGCTCAGGCTAGTCTCGAACTCCTCACCTCGAGTGATCTCCCACCTTGGCCTCCCAGAGTGCTAGGATTACAGGCGTGAGCCACCATGCCCAGCCCATGAACTATTTTCTAAACAGCATTTACTGGTGATCTCAGAAGCCTTCTTTTGTGTTTTAAATAAATTATTCTATGTGGCAGCTCTAGGGAGAAGACAATGAAAAACTGTGTGACAGATGAAAGCTCTGCATCAAAAGTCAGTGCTGATGTTGACACCAGGATTGAAATGGGTAAGTTTTCTCTCTGTGATCATAAAATGATTAAAATATAAGTTGTCTCAGCTGTCATAGTCAATCTTGGTAGGATGAAGACAAAACAACTGAGAAAGAATAGATTTGAAGCAAGCACAAGATTTACTGTCTGTATTTTTCTTCCTTCCTTTCACTACCAGAAGGACTTTATTGAGCAGGCCTAACCCAGAGCCCATGAAAGCACAAGCTGTACTCAGAGTTCAGTTTGATTTATATCACTTTACATCATTAGTACACCCAGAAAATTACATTGCCTGACCCAACAGGACCCTGGGCATTGCTAAGGTGATTGATTTCATTAGAGACTTATGACTCATCTGCATCCATGCAGCTCGCAGCCTGGGCCTCCTGGGCTCCCCCACCAAGAACCTTTGCAGCTGTAGACTCTCTTGTGTTTGGGCTATATTCCTGGGGAATGTTTGTGTTATATTCCTGTAAGCACTATTGGTAAGCCAATATGATTAAAGTGGTTATGCCACATCAATAGTCGTGCCACAGGCTAAGAGAAAGGTTTCTACCAGAGAAATTGCATCTGCTGTATCCTTGTGGGTTAGCCTGGCACTATAAGATAAATGAGATAACCTTTTGCTTGAGAAAACTTTCTTCTGTCTCTAGGCCTCCGTCCCTTTGAAGGAACTACTGAATTATACACAAACTCTAAAAATTAATTTCTAAAATCCCAGCAATAGCTTTAATAGATTGACTCTGTAGTTTAGACATTAAGGGTTTTCAGTTTATAACATATGGTTGTATTTTCTTGACTTCTTATCTACCCATGTGAACATTTATTGTCAAGTCATTTTCACAGTATTTTGTGGTAAAATAAGCCATGGTGAGGTATGATTTTAGTTTTCCATTCTTGGTATCCCAGTGCAAATAAGTGATGGAAGTATAAATTGCTTTATTTCTATTTGTTTGTTTGTTTGTTTGTGTATTTAGAGACAAGGTCTCATTCTGTAGCCTAGGCAGGAGTGCAGTGGCTCTATCATAGCTCTCTGCAGCCTGAGACACCTGGGCTCAGGTGATCCTCCTGCCTCAGCCACCAGAGTAGCTGGGATTACAGGTGTAAGCCACCATGTCCAGTGTTTTGTTTCATTTTAAATAGTATTTTTAATATTTTAATGTTTATGTGATACAATTTTATTGTAATAATTTTGGAAAATACTGAAAAGCATGAATAACAACATTTTAATCACATATAAGCCCATCCCCTAAGGAGAATCCCAGTTAATACTTTGGTATACAGCCTTTCTTGGTATATAGCCTACTCTTTTTTTTAGTTACATTTATAGACCCATTTCCAGACAGAAAAATACATTGAAGCATACTTTGACTTCCTCTTTTTGTATGAGCTGAATTAGACTTCATTTATGCCCTATTACATCAACATAAGCAAAGATTCATTGCACAAGTTAAAATGTTTGAAAGTGTACACTCTCTTCTGAGAATAAACTAACTGCTTTACTAGCCAGAGAGCCCATTTCTGAAGGTTCCTAGAAGCTCTAGCTGTTGCCTGGATTTTTTTTTTTTAATATAAAATTTATTTTGCTCCTTGAAACGTTAAGGAGCTTTGCTTTCCACTGAAAATTGTGTTTGTGCTAGATCCCTGGGGAGTGTTGCCAGCAAGCACTGTTGGTAATCTAATATGATGAAAGTGGTTATGCCATGTTAATGGCCATGCCACAGGCTAAGAGAAAACTTTCTAGAGAACAGCTCCTACTAGCTCAGTTGTTCAAAACAGTGTTTTCCTACCAATCATTTTGAATGGGCAGAGAACCCCCACTGTCTTGGATCCTCCTCCTGTTCTCCTAACCACATAATCTTTGACTTTTTCAATGATTCTTCTCTCCCTCCTAAACCCCCAAAATAAGCATACCTGGGCTAAGTCTTTAGGCTCTCCTAGTCTTTCTCTACTTGTGCCCTTATTGATCTCATCTATTTTACAGCTTTATTTACAAATAAATTTAGTATTTACTTATATTTATTTTATATTATTTCCCCATATCTTAAATATGTTGGTCTAGCTTTGATAGCCTATACTGGTCTCTCTCTCCACCAGTCCCCTATTTCTGTTGACCAACCGGTAATACACTCTTGGAATCACCACTGTTTAATTTTCTAGCCCCTCAAGCTAAACATGTCCAAAATGACCCCAAAAAACAAATAAACAAATGAGCTCTTTCCCCTAGCCCTCAACAGCCCTAAACCGGTTTCATCAGCATGACCACAACTTTCCCATTACCCTGGCCCAGAATCATGTCAGAGTTTAATGCTGCTGCTCTCTAAAGCTCAGGTGAATGTTCATACCCTGTAATATGACCCACAATTGACGAGCCTCCCTTTCCATTTTGTAATAGTCTCTTTACAGGCACACTTAATAGCTATCATTTATGGAGTGTAAACTCTGGGCCAGGCACTGTCCATTATCTCAGTTAATCCTCACAACAACCTTGAAGGTGGTTTTTCAAGTGAGGAAACTGAGACCCAAAGAGGAGAAATAACTTGCTCTAGTTATAAAGTAAGTGGCAAAGCTGGGATGCAAATTCTGGCCCATCTCTCATCAAAGTCCTCTCAACCATTATGTGATGCCCCTTCCCAGTCTCTTCTTCCTTTAATTCATTTTGTACTTTGCTGCCAGATTAATTCTCTTAAACCGTGGCTGTGATAATTATTAATTACACTTGCCTGCTCAAAAACTTCAATGGCTCCCACTCCCCTACTAAAATAAGTCTGAACTCCTTCACCTGATATACAAGGCTGCCCTGTGCTCTGTCCACAATTATCTCTTCAGCCTAACCTGAAACTTTATCTCCTATTTCTCAGCTACAATGTCCAGTGTCCAATTAAACCAGACCACTCCTTCCTCCCCAAATGGTCCTTTCTTTTTCCTTCTTCTGCCCCTAAACTAATGCTGGCTCTCTGCTTGGAATGCTTTTTCAAATCCTACCCTTTCTTTATGACCCTGTTCAAAGTCCATGCATTTTAGTGAAACTTTTTTCACTTTCTTTGTAAACTCATATAACTTATCATCTGGAACATATACTCTGGAAGTAGAAAAAGCAAACATTCCCTGAAGCATTTGCAGCATCATTAGAAAAAATGAGACAAACAGGAAAGAGCTAAGTAACAATTCTAAGCAACGTATATGAAAATGTCAAATGAATGACACAGATCAATATTCCTCAAACTCAGGGCAGTTAACCCCTAATCCAGGGATACATCCCAGAGGTCCACAGGCAGTCCGAGACATTTTAATTTTGTGTTTTTGTTTGATGGCAGTTAAAAAAAAAACATCGAAAAGATATAAAGGCAAAATAGCTCTTTTTCAGTGATAATCTGATTTTTTTAAGAAAATGGACTTTGTTTTTAGAACAGTTTTAGATTCACAGCAAAATTGAGCAGAAAGTACAGAGGCTTCCCATAGACCCCCTGCCTACATACACACAACCTCTCCTACTATCGATGTCCTGCACCAAAAATGATACATTTTGTTACAATCTGATAAACCTATAATATATTGACACATCATTATCACCCAAAGTCCATAATTTACATTAGGGTTCACTCTTGGTGTTGTACATTCTATGGATTTGATAATGTTTAATGACATATATCCACCATTTTAGTATCACACAAAATATTTTCACTGGCCTAAGAATTCCTTGTGTTCACCTGTTCATTCCTTCATCCTTCCTAACACCTGGCAACCACTGATCGTTTTACTGTCTTCATAGTTTTTCCTTTTCCAGAATGTCATGTAGTTGGAATCATACAGTATGTTGCCTTTTCAGATTGGCTTCTTTCACTTAGCAATATACACTTAAGGTTCCTCCATGTCTTTTTATGGCTTAATAGCTCATTTCTTCTTAGTAATAAATAATATTCCATAGTCTGGATGTATCACAGTTTATTCATCCACACACCCAATGCAGGACATCTTGGTTGCTTCCAAGTTTTGGTAATTATGACTAGAGCTGTTATAAACATCCATGTATGGGTTTTTGTGTGGGCGTAAGTTTTCACTCATTTGGGTGATTACCAAAGAACATGATTGCTAGATCGTATGATAAGAATATATTGAGTTTTGTAAGAAACTGCCAAATTGTCTTCCAGTATAATCTTTTTAGGATGTCTTTTTATATACTGAGTTTAGTTTCTTAGAGTGCAGTTTCTCAAACTAGATTCCTATTCTCAGAGTTTATTAGAACATTGAGCTTAAGGAACATTGGTGATATGCTCAGAAGCTCAGCGTGTGCTAGGGAAAGTGGGTTAAGGTTTTGTGGCAGATATGGAAATAAAACCACCAGACCTTACAGGCCGGAGAGCACTGGGATGGCCTGAAAGGAGGGAGCAGCACATTTTGGCTGGTGGGGTTGGTGTGAACAGCTGTAGGAAAGTGGTAATGAGCATGGCAGGTCATGAAGAAAGCTAACCGATGGTGCGGTTTGGGTGGAGTGTTTGTGTTGGATAGAAGATCAGATTCTGGAGAGCAATGAATGCCTTACTAAAGATAATTTACATTTATCCTGTAGGTATCTGTGTATAACACACATAGATTCTGTGAGTTGAAAGGGACCCTGTCTACTCTTTTAGCCAGTTTTTTTTGCCTTTAAATAGAATCATACCTAGAATATACTGATTTAATGAATCTCTTATTGTAAAATAGCAAAGAAAAATTCACCACAGTCACCCTCAGTGGCTTGTTCCTGTGACTAGCAGATGTGTCCAGGTCTTCTTTATAACTCATTAAAACCTATCCCATTTCAACCTGTTGATCTGGCTGTCTCTTTGTTTTGCCACAATGGAGTTTTGGTTGGCTAAAGCTCAGCTTTTAGCTTAGACCCCCCCCAAAATATTCACTTAGACAAGATAGAAGTTAATTTCTTTCTCATATAGAAATCCAAATGTTGGCAGTCTAGGGCTGTTTAAGGGGAGGTTCTAAGTGGAATAATGAATATGAGGGAGGGGTACCTAGCAATATCTGCCACAGTAGAAGTGAGAATAACTCAGCAAAGTGCATATCTACTGGGTAAGGCCCAGTATATCCATATTCAGCCATAAAAAGAAATGAAGTACTGATACATGCTGCAATGTGTATCTTAAGAACATCATGTGCTAAGTGAAAGAAGTCAGACAAAAAGACCATGTATTGTATGATTTCATTATATGAAATATCTAGAAAAAGCAGTTCCACAGAGACAGAAAGCATATTGTTGGTTGCCAGGGGATGGCAGAAAGGGGAGAATTGGGAGTGACTGCTATGGGGTTTCATTTGAGGGTGATGAAATTTTCTGGAATAGATAGAGGTGATGGTTTCTACAAAGATTTAGGTTACAACCAGCAATTTCTGCTATACCTTGTTTCTGCTATACCTTGTGTAATGCTACTGTAACAGGAACCATACAGTTTGAAAGCTCATGTCACTTTGAGAAAAGTAGTTCTGTCTAGTCCAATGGTTGGAAGAACATCTTATGGTTAAGTAGGACATTTCAGTCCCAGAAGGCAGCTCAGAAATAGGAAGCATCTTAGAGCCCCAAATAGACTGAGGGGCCAGTTCTCAAGAGGCTGGCTTTATTCATTCTGTATTCTCAGTTGCCCTGGCTTATAGTAGCTTTATTTTGCCAGACCAATAGATGAAAATGAGCAGAAGAGCACATTGTTTAACAAAGGCCCAAGCTTTTGACAGTATCTTAATTCTTACACAATCCTGCTAGAAAAAAGCCTCCCTAAACAAAAGCAAAACCCTTATTGTTATCCAAGTTCCTGCAGAAGACCTCAAATTGCAGAATTCTACAACTAACAAGTGTATTAATAAAAAATGTGGGAAAATATTTGTACAAGTGTGACAATCTAATAAAATTTCTAACTGGCTCTTCTTGATAACAGTTTCCAGGGTGGCCAAGACTAGGATACAGTTTTTGTTTGTTTTTCCTTTTTATTTTTAAAATTGGCAAAAATCATAGGCAAATCTTATGCCTAATGAAAGGCAAAAAATACTGGGAGACCTAAGGATTTATCATTCCTCTCTATGAATGAGTCAGGACCTATGGTCCTGATTAGTTTTTCTCTTTTTCCAAATGAGGAAATCAAGGCAGAAAGAAGCTGGTCTGAAATGGTGAATCAGTGCTGACTGCTGATTAGTTCCCTGGAGATATGTAATGCCAGTCTATTCCCAGCATCTCTTGCTATAGTGGAGATTGTTGAATTGGTTTCAAAATTCAATATTTATTCACTTAGGAAATGTGCAAAATATTTGCCTTCCTCTCATTCTACTGAACACTTCATAATTTACGAAGCCATTTCATATCCATTATCTTGTTTTAACCTGGCCTCAACCCTTAGAGATAGGCAGTTTAGGTTTCATCATCACCATTTTACAAATGAAGTGAGAGATTTAGAGCAGTTAAGAGTTTTGCCCAAATTCACAGGGTTTCCAAGTTGTGGCACCAGAACTATTATTCAATCTTGTGACTTCCCTTGCAGTATCTTTCCATTAGACTTGCTGCCTTTGAAGTCTTGTCAGTGCTTCATTGTATGCCTTTTCTTTTAACACAGACTCAAACAAAGGACTTTTTATTCCCCTCCCCAACCGGGAAATAAAGGATTCCCTAACAAGTACTTCTGCAACCCAGGGCCATGGTACACCAGATCAGAAATTAGACACTTTCCCACCGGGGACACAGGTAATGTATTCACTCTTCTGCTGATCTGTTGACTCGTCAATGATTTATACTAATAATTCAGTGGACTCTCAATTATTTATGAAGGTCTAAGAGGACTTGCTTGATGAAGGCAGTTTAGACCCTCTAAAACAGCTGTCCCCCACCTTTTTGGCACCAGGGACCTTTTTCATGAAAGACAATTTTTTCACAGACTGGGAAGGAGGGGGATGGTTACAGGATGATTCAAGCACATTACATTTATTATGCACTTTATTTCTATTTTTATTACATTGTAATATATAATGAAATAGTTATACAACTAACCATAGGTTGGGGGACCCCTACTCTAAAAGGAAAGGGCAGGACAGGATAAAAAGTACTTTCTCCATTAGTTTCAATCTCCTGTTTTCCTGTTCCTCACTAACCTGTTATCAAATGTCATATATTTATACATATAACTTTAGCACATATTATGTCAGATATTTTGGTCCTCAAACAGGAATGCAACTGTTATAATTTTGGGCTGGTTTTATTAATAAAATTTCTGTTCTCTACCCAATTCCTCCAACTCCTGTGGCCTTGCCTCTTACATTTTCTACTTATGCCTTTTAGTTACTGAGTCTTACATTTCAGGTCCAACTTTCCCAAAGTTTCTTCTGCAGTGTAAAAAAAAAAAAAAAAAAAAGTTAAAGAATAAAGGTGGCATAGAAGTTTTGGGCAATGGGAAGATAAAGATCATGCAGGATGAGGGAAGAATAAAGAATAAGTTTTTAGTGAAAAAATTGGTGAAGGGATGCAACCTATTATAATGCAACCTATAAGACTTATTTTTGTGAGTGAATGATACTTTATATAGTGAATTGGCTACTTTATACTGAACTTCTCCCTCTGTCTGCCTTTTCTTTGATAAATTTATGAGCAATGAAATTGTGGAAAGTAGTCAGCCAAAAAAGGAGAAAGAAAAAAAGCAAAGGCTCTGATTAATCCACAGTATGGATAATCAAGACTGTACTAGTAAAAAGTTAGTAAGATTTTTTTTTTTGGTTTCAGTATATAATACCTTCATGTTTTAAAAAGACAGATTAGCATTTAATTGGTTTCTTTGTTTTTAGAGATTCTACTTGGGTGACAAGAAATGATTTCAATTACCATTTTATAAAATCTTAATTTTGATTTAAAGAAATGGAGATAAAGGATATTCCAATCTACAGTTAAAGTTAAATAGCACTTTTTAGATATAAACAAACAAAAAACTTCTCTGAAATTACTTCTTGAAGTGAGACAAAAAAGGAAATTGAATAGCTTTCTATATAACTTTTTAGTCTGAGAAATACAGAAGTGGGATTTCTTTCCATGACTACCACAAAGATACTGAATATTTTAAGATAATTTTTAAAAAATCAAACCCTAGATGGCTTTCCATTTTGCTCAATCCTTGTCTAGTTGCATTTCAGATTAATTTTCAGCCTACTAATACTCCCATTAGCTATTGTGGTCAATAGATTTTCTAGAAGATAAAATAAGTACTAGAGTCCTTTAAACAGAAAAAACAAAGTTGGAATAGGTAGCCTTATCTAACTTCTATGCTGAGCTATCTAAAGCAGAGAAAATATAGTATTTCACTGTTTGGTATGTCCTTTACCTTCTAAGGATATTAAGGCAACTCCTTTTATTGTGACTGTTTTAAAATAGGCTCAAACCTGGATGTTTGCTTAAAGATCTGTCTCCCTAGCTTACAAGGATGGTCTTCCTCACTAATAGGAAAGTATTCTGAACCCCTGGTTTTATAAGCTCACATCTGAATGCCCATGGACTTCCTTCTACCTAAACTTTCAAACTTTTTTTAGATGCAGGAAGTGGCAAGAAGGGAGATGCCAAGTGACAATCACCAGGAAGATGGTAAGTATTTTGCTCATTGAGTATTTTTCCCCACACTAATCAGAGAAATCTGAATGTGATGGCATTTGGGAGACGAAGAAGATGTCTCAATCTAGAGCCCTATTTGGTCAACTAACTCTTTTCTGCTTTCATGAGGAACTGCCGTGGATGCTTAGCGACCTGTGAGGCTTTTCTGCTTGAACAGTGATATTTTGACTTCTTTTGTTCTTGATTTGCTATATTGGCTGAATATTCTGTTTCTTTTTCTTACCCTTCTCCTCTTGTTTTGGATTTATTATTGTTTTATTCATCCATTTTTTTCTATTAGTTTATAAGTTATACACTATTTCTATACTTTTAGTATTACTCCCAAAATGACAGTATGTCTCCTTAACTTATATAATTTTTAAATTAATCAATACCTTAACTCTTCTCTTGAGTAATTCAAAGAACTTAGAGTGCTTTACTCCATTTAATCCCTACTGACTTATATTTTATTATTATTGTAGATTTTAATACTCTATATTTTTAAAAACCTCACAAGATATTTTTATACAGTTGATGTTCATTTGAATTTATCCATTTATTTACCACTGTTTACTAATTTCTTTTTTTCTTCTCAGACTTCCCTTCTGAGATCATTTTCCTTTATTTTATAGTAGAATATACTATTGGTGATGATCTCTTTCAGCTTTTCTTTGTCTGAAAATACCTCCATTTCAGTATCATTCTTGAAGAATATTTTTGCTGGGTATAGATTTCTAGGTTGGCAGTTGTTTCTTTCAGAATATTGAAGATATCTCACTGTATGCTGTCTTTTATGGTAGATTTTGATAAACCAACTGGAAGTCTGTCACTCCCGCAAGGATATGTCTTTTTTTCTCTGGCAATTTTTGAGATTTTCCATTGCCTTTGATTTTCTGCAGTCCCATTTTTCTCTCTTGTCTTTCTGGAACTCTTTTTTTTTTTTTTTTTTTTTTTTTTTTGGAACTCTTGATTAAATAAATATATGTCAAAGAGTTTCAATTTGTCCTCTTTGTTACTCTTTTATATTTTTCATCTTTTCTGTCAGATCTGTATTATCGATAATTTCTTCTGACACATCTTTCAGTTCACTAACATTCTCTTCAGCTGTGTCTAATCTGCTGTTAGGCTTGTCTGCTGAATTCTTCTTCTTCTTCTTCTTCTTCTTTTTTTTTTTTTTCACAAACAGGGCCTTGCTTTGTTGCCTAGACTAAAGTACAGTGGTATGATCATAACTCACTGCAAATTTGAACTCCTGGGCTCAAGCAATCCTCCTGTTTCAGCCTCCTGAGTAGCTAGGGCTACAGGCATGCACTACCATATCTGGCTAAGTTTTTAAAATTTTTTTGTAGAGTCAGGATCTCAGTGTGTTGTCCAGGCTAGTCTCGAACTCCTGGACTCAAGCGTAAATTCTTAATTTCAGTTGTTTTCTTTCTCAGTTCTGTAAGTTTAATTTGGTTCTTTTTCAAATCCACTGGGCCACTTTTTTTTTTTTTTTTTTTTTGAGACAGAGTGTCGCTTTGTTGCCCAGGCTAGAGTGAGTGCCGTGGCGTCAGCCTAGCTCACAGCAACCTCAAACGCCTGGGCTTAAGCAATCCTACTGCCTCAGCCTCCCGAGTAGCTGGGACTACAGGCATGCGCCACTATGCCCGGCTAATTTTTTTTTTTTCTATATATATATTTTTAGTTGTCCATATAATTTCTTTCTATTTTTAGTAGAGACGGGGTCTCGCTCATTGCTCAGGCTGGTCTCGAACTCCTGACCTTGAGCGATCCACCCGCCTCGGCCTCCCAGAGTGCTAGGATTACAGGCGCGAGCCACCGCGCCCAGCCCCACTTTTTATAAGGAGTAAATTTTCAGCTTGTTTTCTACTTCTTTAACTGTAGAAAACATAGTTGTTTTATAGGCTGTATCTGTTAATTCCAACATCTTATGTTTTTGTGGGTCTGTGTTTGTTTTTTCTTTTAGTTATCACTCACATTGTCTTGTTTCCTTTTTATTTGAATGGTTGTTTTTGGCTGTTTGCTGGCTATTATATTTGAAAAATTATTTGCAGGAATGATTGAAAGTCTTGCATGAATATATCTTTTCTAGAACAGATTTTCATTTGCTTCTACCAGGTGCATGGGCTACACTATCAGTCTAGGATCATCTTAGTCCCAGCTCAAGGTTTGAGGTTTCCTGGGCCACCCAGATGATGCAAACCTGGATTACCAGTCAGTACACAGGCTGGTTTATTTCCAGTTTACCTTTACTCTGAAGGTTGTATCCTGCTCAGGTTCCATCTTAATGGGTGTGTGTTGGTGGGAGGGAGAGTTTTGTCACACTCCTCACCTTGGGTATACCCTGGACTTGGACTTTTGTCTCTTTTTGCCCTAAAAAGCCTAGAGTAAAAGTAGCTTCGATTGCTAGACTTACTTAAATGGGATCCTGCTGTTTCCTAGATTTTGGCTTAGAAATTCCTCACTATCATGTTAGCTCTTTGAAGCTTTTAAGAATATATATCATCCCACTTTTTAAATGTCTTCAACAGGTGATTACTGTGAATTACCTAATTTGTCATTACTTGAAACTGAAGTCCCTTGTTCTTAGATTCTTTTTGTTACCTAAAGATACTGTTCTATAGCATTTCCTCAGTGTATATGTTGATACTAGGTAAAACATTGATATTCTTATAGGTCCTATAGAGTTAAAAGGTGCCTGGTTGCATTTTTATTTTATTTTATTTTATTTTGGTAGAGACAGGGTCTTGCTATATTGCTCAGGCTAGTCTCAAGCAATCCTCCCACCTCAGCCTGCCAAAGGGCTGGGATTACAGGCACAAGCCACCAAACCCGGCCTATTTTTAAATTAGTGTGACTAACTCAGATAGAGTATTTTTTGTTCCCAAAGTAAGCCCTTCAAGCATATGAAGCTCTGAAAACACCAAAGAGCACAGACCCTTCTCTTTTTGTCTGCTCTACTTAATCCACTATGAGGCTTTTTGGAGAAGACAGAGTTATCTGAGAGAAATGCTTTACAGCTGGGATAGTACCTGGGCCAGAGATTTTCATAGGTTTTGCATTTCCTACCATTTAATTGGCTTAGGATAGTGGTTCCCAGTGAGTGAACCTAGAGCCTCTGAGTGGAGTTTCGGGGATAGGAGTAGGCTTAGCTTTATTGCAAGGAGTCTATGAAATCATTGACCAACTACTGTCTATAAAATCAATTGTAAAAGCACAACTATTGCCATGTGGGGGGGGTACATCAAATTTTTTATATGAATTTAAAGTCTAGAAAACTCTGAAACTACAATTTTATGAGGAATTTCCTAGGGGGTTCTATCGATAACAAATTTGTCTCCAGAATGTTACAGATTCTTTACTGTTTACACAAATGTCCCACATGTTTTATTGGTAGTGGAGGTGTTGTTCCATGTGGAAGTCTTTTCATCACTTGATGCTACCATTTATCAAAATTATAAAGTAGCTGGGTGTGGTGGCTCACACCTGTAATCCTAGCACTTTAGGAGGCTGAGGTGGGAGGATTGCTTGAGGCAAGGAGTCCAAGACCAGCCTGAGCAAGAGTGAGACCCCATCTCTACTAAAAATAGGAAAATTAGCTGGGCATAATGATGCACACCTGTAGTCCCAGCTACTCAGGAGGCTGAGGCAGAAGGATTGCTTGAGCCCAGGAGGAATTTGAGGCTGCAGTGAGCTATGATGATGCCACTGCAATTCTAGCCTGGGCAATAGAGTGAGACCCTATCTCAAAAAATTATAAACCACCTCTTTCTGAGAACCTTTTCTTGTAGACAGAGAGTATATTCAGTGAACTGAGGTATTCCCAACCAGGCCAAAAGAATTCTCATGATGTTTTGTTTCTTCTTCCTTGGTGGTGATTAGAATTCAGACACTACTCGCCTCATCAACCCACAGTCAGATCCGCAGAGAAGATGACTAGAGAAGGATACCGAATACCTTTTTTTGACAATACATCTTCAGGTTCTTCTCCAGAAAAGGACTTGATACCAAAACCTGATACATACCAGCTTACCCATGATGCCTCCCTGAGTAAACGCCTGGACGTGGGTGATGCTGGCCAGATCCATCCCTATCCATTACCTTCAGATGTTGGTCTGGAAAATTATGATAATCATTATTCTCAAACTCTATCCATGCACAGAAGTCTTGGTAAAAGGCCTCAGAGAAGCAAGAACTATCGAGAATATGGCATAAAGCCTTCAAATGACATAAAGGCCACCGTATCCCATTCCTGTGGAGACTTACTGACTTCTCAATCAAACACTGACTCAAGCACTGAAAGGCTCTTGAAACTTAGTGCAGGTAACAGCTTCTTGTCAGTTTATAGCTCTGTTTCATAAGCATGAAGATAAAAGGTATAACTGCAAATTTGGAATTAACATTTCTTAAATTGCATTAGCAATATCGTAAATCAAATTTCAGGGTCAGCAGTGATCCTTGAAACCTCCAGAAATCTGAGGGTATGAGTTTCACATGATGGATACATTAGAGAAAATTTATAGAATGTGAGCTTCACAACTACATGCTATTTTAGTTAAGTAGCATCCCAGGACATGTTTCTAGCAATATCTAGTCTTCTTTGGCCACAGTCACTTTTATTCTGAATTACTTTCAGAAGTTAGTTTCATGGTAAATGATGGAGACCGCTCATTTATTTATTCAACAAAACTCACTGAGCACGCATAATGTGCCAGACACTGCCCTAGCTCTTCAGATAAAGTAGCAAACAAAATAAAGTTCCATGAATACTTTACCATAATAAAAAAGTCCCTAATTTCATGGAGTTTACGTTCTAATGGGAGTAGGATAGGTGATAAACATGTTAACATATAAATATATGTCAGGTTATGATAAGCACTGTGAAGAAAAATGATATAAGGGTATAGAAAATAAGAAGGAGGAGGAGGTAGTATCATAGCTAGACTGGGCAGGGAAAACATCTCTGATGAGGCATCATAAAAGTACAGATTTGAATGAAGTGAGAATGTAAGCCATATGGATCTTTCTGAACAGTGGGAATAGTAAGTGCAAAGATCCTGAGGCTGGAACATGGTTGGCATGTTTAAGGAACAATGAGGAGGCCAGTGTGGCTGCAGCAGAGATAGTGAAGTGTATAGATGAAGTCAGAGACATAGCCAGACTTTTATTCTGAGTGAGATCAGAAGTTGTTGGAGGATCTATGGCAGGGGAGTGACATGAGCTCACTTAAGAATTACTCTGGGCCGGGTGAGATGGCTCGCTCCTGTAATCCTAGCACTTGGGAGGCCGAGGCGGATGGATCGTTTGAGCTCTGAAGTTCAAGACCAGCCTGAGCAAGAGCGAGACCCTGTCTCTACTTAAAAAATAGAAAGAAATTATCTGGACAACTAAAAATATATAGAAAAAATTAGCCAGGCATCATGGCGCATGCCTGTAGTCCCAGCTACTCGGGAGGCTGAGGCAGAAGGATCGCTTGAGCCCAGGAGTTTGAGGTTGCTGTGAGCTAGGCTGACTCCACAGCACTCTAGCCTGGGCAACAGAGTGAGACTCTGTCTCCAAAAAAAAAAAAAAAAAAAGAATTACTGTGGATGTTGGGTTGAGAATAGACTGTGAGGAGCAAAGGTGAAAGTTAAAAAAAAAAAACCTTTGGAGCAAGTAAGAGATGCTGATGGCTTGGGTTAGATAGACAGCAATGGAGGTGGTGAGAAATATTCAGAGACTGACTACATTCTGGAGATAACACCCTGTGATTTGCTGATGGATTGAGGATGAAGTGTGGGAGGAAGAGGGTCAATGATGACTCCATGGTTTTGAGTCTGAATAACTGGAAGAATGGAGCTTTTGTTTACTAGATAGAAAAGAGTGGGAGGAACAGGTTCTAAGATAAATATCAAGAGTTTGGGTTTTAAACATACTAAGTTTGAGGTGTCTATTAAAACTTCCTGGAGATGCCAATTTGATAATTGGACATATTAGCCTAGAGTTCAGGGAAGGAGGTGTGAATCCTTCCAAATATAAATTTGGGGATGATAAGTGTATGGACGGCATTAAGGATGAGATCTCCCCAAGGAGTGAAAATAGAAAAGAAATCTGAGGACTAATCCTGAGCCCTCCAACAATTAGAAATTGAGTGGATGAAGAGAGACCAGCATGGAGAATGAGAAAAAAGCAGCCAGCAAGGTAGGAGGGAAAAAAGCCAAGAGGAAATGGTATCCTGGAAGCTAAGTGAAGAATGTGTTTCGGGAAGGAGGGACTGATCGATGCTGCATCAAATGCCCCTTATAGAGAGAGAGTGAGCCAGAACTGAGAAGCAATTATGGTATCTGGCAAAGCAGAAGGCATTAGTGAACAGCTTCAGGGGATGCATGAGAATAAAAGGCTCATTGAGGTGAGTTCAAGAAAAAATTGGAAGTGAAGCAATAGAGTTACCAAATATATTCAACCCCTTCAAGGAGTTTTGCAGTAAAGGGGAGCAGTGAAATGGAACTGTAGCTGGTGGGTGATGGGGGTGGGGTCAAAGAGATCTTGATGAAAATGACCCAGTATAGGATCATTACCTGTTATCTCAGTAAAATAAAGGAGGTCAGCACCTTAGAGTAAGGAGGGAGGAGAAGGTGTTGGAAGTTTGAAGAGAAAAGAGATGTAAAATAGTCATCTTAGAGGACAGAAGTGTAAATTGACCAGAGTAATATATTAGGAGAGCTGCACAGTACTAAGAGCCCAGTTACGATAGTGGTCATGGGTTTAAAGTGTGAAAGTTCAGAAGAGATGCATGTTCCACTGCTCTGGTATAGGCTTGGCACATGTAGACAGTTGCATTTAACTAGAGTTGGGGTTTTGTCAGAGAGAAAGGATCCAGGGAGTTGGGGGTGTATGCTAAGGAAGTGGTTATTATGACCCTTGGATTCCAGGCTAGGTGTGAATGGAAGTGAGACATGGGGGAGTTGAAGGGCAGGTTCATCTCCCAGCCTGTTTCCTCCACAGATCTGTATGCCACAACCCATTTCAACAGTGACCCTGCTCTTCTGGCCAATGTAGAGCAACAATTATCCACCAGCCTTGGTGATTTAACACCAGCACATGGTTCTTTCTCAAACAACCCTGTCCTGGGAAACAGGACAACTCCTCTGCGGACACTGCTATTGCCTCCTGGGACTTCAGAAGACAGAGAGATTTTGACCAAGAGGTCATTAAGCCCATCAAAGAGAGGATTCAAACGGAAGGACAATATCCTTGCCAACCTGAATCCAAAGCATGGTTCCAGAGATGCTACAGGCAGTGAGGCAAGTGTTGGCTTGTTTGTGTTTGTGCAAGAAACATATCAGATTCGAGACCAGTTCTGGTGGGGGGTATGGAGGTGGTTCTGACCAACAGTGTTATAAGTTCAAAGGTATTTTCAGAGGCCAGTGACTAATACTGCCAGGCTAAAGCCTGTGATTTTTCTACCGTTGGCAAAGAAATTCCCCACTGCCGCCATTTTCTCATTTCTGTCACAGAGAGAACTGTCCCTGATCTACTTCTAGGGCATAAACATAGTGAGGAAGTTTGATAAGAAGTGGCAGACAAGAGTTCACCAACAGGAAGGAATGCAGGAGGTCCAGGGGCCTCAGGGTTTGCTGAAGACTCATCTCTGTAGCATCGATGTTTATAGTAGCATCGATGTTTATAATATCATCATGTTTACACATTTGCTTCAGCCGCAAATAGGTAACTAGGTTGAAATAGTTCTTATAAAAGCATTGCTTTTCCTTTTCCTTCTAGAGATTCAAATGATTCTAAAGTTTTTCCAAAGTAACAGCAAGCAGAAAATGAATTAGATTATCCAGGTGATTTTTAGCTAAAAGTAGTTCACTGGATGAACAAAAAATCAAGAACCATTCCCACATATACAATATACGCATAATTCATTTTATAATATCATAGTATCATAGTGTTATACAATAAAATTCATTATTATCAGTTCTTAGTAACAATTTTTGACACTGCCTTTGCATACATTCCTCATGGAGAATGCCTTCCACTCTCATCTCTTGGGTTTTTTTTTGTTTTGTTTTGTTTGTTTGTTTAATACAAGGTCTCACTCTGTGGCCCAGGCTGGAGTGCAGTGGCAGGATCATAGCTCACTGCAGCCTCGAATTTCTGGGTCCAAGTGATCCTCCTGTCTCAGCCCCGCTAGTAGTTAGGACTACAGGCATGCACTACCATGCCCAGATATCCACTCTCCTCTCTTGTCTGTTTGAATGTTAATTTTTCTCCAGGTCCTACGTCCATCATTAAGTGTTTTTTTCTTTAGTTAGAGGAACCACAGCTGTCAGGGCCCTCTCTTCCCTTGGACCCAAGATCCTTTGTCTTAAGAACCATTTGTCAGTTACTCTGCTATGTAAGGAAGCAGGGAATTTGGTCAAAACTACTATTTCTAGTCACTTATTTTTCAGTTGTTGGAAATATTTTTGCACATTAGGATGGGTTTACAGGTTTGTGTGGGTTTTTTTTTTTTTTTAATTCTTTAAATACTTTCTATTCAGTTTCAGAATTTTGGAAGTGGTTATAATCTTTGTGCACCAAAGGGGGCAGTCTTGTAATACTTTGTTTAACTTTTTGATTTCTTTTTTCATTCTCAGCCTCTATACCTATTTTTGTTTGTTTGCTTGTCTTTTGCTTTTGTTTTTGTTTTCAGACACGGTCTCACTCTGTCACCTGGGCTAGAATGCAGTGGCATCATTGTAGCTCACTGCAACCTCAAACTCTGGGCTCAAGCGATCCTTCTGCCTCAGTCTCCCAAGTAGCTGGGACTATAAGTGCATGCCACCACGCCTGGCTAATTTTTCTTTTATTATAGAAATGGTGTCTTGCTCTTGCCCAGGCTGGTCTCAAACTCCTGAGCTCAAGGGATCCTCCCTCCTCAGCTTCCTGAGTAGCTGGAATAGTGTGCACCACCACACCCGGCTAATTTTTGGGGTTTTTTTTTTTTTTTTTTTTTTTTGGTAGAGATGGGGTCTTGCTATGTTCCCCAGGCTGGTCTTGAACTCCTGGCCTCAAGCAATCCTCCCATCTTGGTCTCCCAAAGTGAAGGGATTACAGGAATGAGCAGCTGCACCCAGCCTCATTAATTTTTATAATTTGTCTATGCCTCTAAAGTCAGTTGGTCAAAATAAATTTTATAGTCACAAATTCATGTACAGTTTAACTTTGTACATCATGGGATTGTTTTTTATAACTTTTAAAATGCTCTTCTTTTTAGCAATTTTCTGACTTACACCTTTCAGAAACTGAACAGTATATTTCTTATATATTTATATTCAAGCAGATCTTTTAAAGCTTTCCACATAAAGAAACATAATGTCTAACAGGAAAAAAGGAATAGTCCAGAAAAACACATTGAGATTTTAACACATGAAATAGAGGTGAAACAAATTTCCTAGAATGACTTACTAATATATAATAACATTCCAACTATCCCAAGTGTTGCTGTACCTTCACCCTAAATACATCAATACACAGTTCTCTTGTCTGATAAAATATGTATAGGGGGCCAGGCACACTGGCTCATGCCTGTAATCCTAGCCCA
This sequence comes from Eulemur rufifrons, assembly GCF_041146395.1. Taxonomy (NCBI): domain Eukaryota; kingdom Metazoa; phylum Chordata; class Mammalia; order Primates; family Lemuridae; genus Eulemur; species Eulemur rufifrons. The sequence continues at coordinate 11,327,725 of NC_091005.1, read as the reverse complement.
GGAGTTCAAGGTTACAGTGAGCTATGATTGTACCACTGAACTCCAGCCTGGGTGACAGAGTGAGACCCCATCTCAAATGAAAGAAAGAAAGAGAGAGAGAAAGAAAGAAAGAAAGAGAAGAAAGGAAAGAGAGAAAGAAAATATTACAGAAAAACAATGAGGCATAATTTGCTGAAAATTAAAAAACCCATGAAAAGTAACAAAATTATCCAAAAGTTCATTAAAATTACCCCAACCATAACTAGACTGTGATAAATGAAAGTGCTGAAAGGCATATGTAAGTTTACAAGTTGCTCCATGATATATAGACACAATTATCATACATGAAAAACCAATGACAGTAATCTTCATGTTTGATAAGTTCCTCTGAAGTGGCCTTGTGGTGTAACTCGACTTTCTGTGACTTTTCTTCTCAGTCAGGTTGTTATTAATAACTTCTTAAAGGACCTCATCTTTACCTCTTCATATGACCACAGTCCTTATACAGTACTTTTCGGACACATGATCAGTGCGCAGCACAGATCTGTTGAATAATTGTTTATCCCATTTGTAGTACCTTTCCCTATTAATCATAGTCCATGTGTGACTCAAGTCATAAATGTCACTGACTTTGTTGTTCTGCCTCACAGTTGTCAGATCTGATAACATTAGCTAATTAATCATCTTCATTTTTTTTTTTGAGACAAAGTCTCACTCTGTTGCCCTGAGTAGAGTGCTATGGTATCAGCCTAGCTGCCAGCAACCTCAAACTTTTGGGTGCAAGCTATCCTCCTGCCTCATCCTCCTGAGTAGGTGGGACTACAGGCACATGCCACAACACCCAGCTAATTTTTTTTCTATTTTTAATAGAGATGGGGTCTCACTCTTGCTCAGGCTGGTCTCGAACTCCTGACCTCAAGCGATCCTCCCGTCTCGGCCTCCCAGAATGCAACGATTACAGGCGTGAGCCACTGCGCCCAGCCTTATCTTGATATTTTTTACATCAAGAGAACCAAATATTGAAAAATAATTTGGCTGTTTTTAATATATATCAGCTTTCTTGAAGTCCATGAGATCCTGCAGGCAAGATCGGTAGATAGATTTGTACATAAAATTCACAATTATATAAATTATATACATATTTTCTCTGAATGAATAAAAACAATTGTGAATTTTACTGTACAGATGTATCTATACATCTATCTATATCTATCTACCTATACATGATTCTTACTGAATAAAAAGTATCTCAGTATGGGGTCCAACAATAAAATTTAAGGTATAATATTTAAAAGGTTACAGCTGGGTGCAGTGGCATGCACCTGTAATCCCAGCTAGTTGGGAGGCTGAGGCCGGAGTATTGCTTGAGCCCAGGAGTTTGGGGCCAGCTCGGACAACATAGCAAGAGCTTGTCTCTAAAAAAAAAAATCAAGTTATATTGGATATTTATGTTTATTATATATTAATATATTAAATATATGCTTACTGTGGTTATAATTTTTTATTAAATAACTCCCCCATTTTATTTAATGATATATTTTTAGTGTTCTGCAATTTAATCTTTCCATATAACATAATACATTGAATCATAGATATAGGTATCAATGAACATATTTTTTATTTTCTTCTGAAAATTCCTACAGAAAATTATGGTAGAAGTTACTGTTACTTTTGAAATTATTCTTGAATATCTTATTGTATTTACCTTGTATATATATAATAAGCAATTCAAATCCAAAATGAAAGATGAAGTCATCTTTCCTTTTTACTTTTTTGAAATGTTAACACTTTAAATGTCTGGGTTCTTACTTCCCCTATTGTGTAAGAATGACAAATGGTTGGGGTTTTTTGTTTTTTTCTTGAGCCTCTCTCTAGTGACCTGGGCAGTTTGCATGGTTTGCCAGGAAACCACAGTCCACCGATCTCTGCCAGAACCCCCCATGTGGCCACTGTCCTCAGACAGCTCCTGGAGCTTGTGGATAAGCACTGGAGCGGCACTGGCTCCCTCCTCCTCAACAAGAAGTTCCTTGGTAAGTGAATGCATTCTCAGTTCCTGGAGAAGGGCTGGACCTTGCTTCTGCTCTGTGTTTTGCTAAAAGCCACTTAGTCCCCTTGCAAGGAAAATTGTTCTTATGATCACTTACCAAAACATCTCAGAAATGTCATAGTTAACAAATCTGCAATTTTTCCCACATCCTTCTTTATTTTTAAAAAATCAGCACTCTTTCCAACTGTTTAGTACCAATTGTTTTGCTCCTCCTTTGATTTTTTTTTTTTTTGTAGTTTGGTAATATATAGAGTGGCCAGACATATAAAATAGAGAGCAGTCATGTTAATAATTGCAAAAAGATTTTATGATCTTTGAAAAAGTACCAATAATGGGCCAGGTGCGGTGGCTCACGCCTGTAATCCTAGCACTCTGGGAGGCCGAGGTGGGAGGATCGCGCGAGGTCAGGAGTTCGAGACCAGCCTGAGCAAGAGCAAGACCCCTGTCTACTAAAAATAGAAAGAAATTATCTGGACAGCTAAAAATATATATAGGAAAAAATTAGCCGAGCATGGTGGCGCATGCCTGTAGTCCCAGCTACTCGGGAGGCTGAGGCAGAAGGATTGCTTGAACCCAGGAGTTTGAGGTTGGTGTGAGCTAGGCTGACGCCACGGCACTCTAGCCTGGGCAACACAGTGAGACTCTGTCTCAAAAAAAAAAAAAAAGTACCAATAATGAATCCACAGAAATTGGGTTGATCATCAGAGTTTTGAGATGCTATTGAAATGTTATGATTTGAAAAACTTGAATGAGGAAATGACCTGGACTCTTTATTTAGAGTTTTGCAAATGTTGGCTCCAAGTGTTTATTTGTTATTGAATGGAAGAAAAATTCAAGGAGCTTTTGGTGGTGGTAAAAGTTTAAGTAAAAACTAGAAAATTGAAAGTTGTTTGGGCTTGGAATTTTTTTTTTAATTTCTGAAGGGACATACACAGAAGAAGAAATCCTAGCCCAGTTATTTTCCTTCCCCAGCTGACCCAGGTGGGCAACCTGCAGCTTTAAGGCAACTTGTGGCCTTTTAGGTCTTTAAGTGCAGCCTTTGGACTGAATCCAAATTTTACAGAACAAATTCTTTTATTAAAAGGGGTGCAGCAGAGAAAGATGAAGCTTTTCTTGCCTTCTTTGGTGTTTAAAAAAAAAATCTTGAAATCAGAAGGCTGCAGGTTCCCTAAGCCTGCTCGGGGCTGCTGTTTCTCCACAGAGGATGTGGGATGTAATTTCTTGTCCTTCATAAAACATCTCTTACAGCCATTTGCTAAATTCTTGTAAAAAGGAGATATTAGATCACCCTGTTTGTTCTACAGAGCTGGTAGTTATTGACTAGGAATTCTGTGCCTTAGCTTTTAAGATTGGCCCATGTGCCCAACTTGAATTTTTGGCAGGTCCTGCCCGAGATTTGCTTCTGTCTTTGGTAGTCCCGGCTCCTTCTCAGCAGTGGGGTCGCTCACATCCTGAAGATATGACAAAAGCCTTCCGCAGAAGGGAGCTTGAACTGAAGGAGGCTGGGCAGTTGGTCCCTAATGACATGGTATGCCTCTCTCATCTCCCTTTCCTTTCCTCCTTTGCTAGAAAAGGACAGAGCAGCAGGACTAGAACAGCTCCGTGCCCTAAAGATCAGCATCACTACAAACAGCTAACCAAAATATAGAAAAGTCAGTCTGGGCAAAGTAGGAACACAAAACTTGTCAGGACAGGGACAACTTGGAGGTTCTGCAGGGATAACTTCCTCATCCTAACCCAGGTCCAAAAATTCTAAAGAAAGATTTGAAATGGGAAGAAACAACCAAATAAAAAATCCTGGAATGAGAATGCTTAGGATCATGTTTGTGAAGGTCCTGGTTTGGTCCCAATGAGGGAAGCAAATGTCTCTGGGATTCTCTTTTCTCCCTTCTGATGGAGCTGAGAGCCCTGAACCAGGGGCCAGGGCCATTCTAGAGCATCAGGCTGCTGGCTCTGGGAGAGGATGAAGGAACTCATATCCCCAGGCTTTTTTCCCTTTTCTTAACATTAGAGGATTTTCAGACACCAAGTACAGTTCTAGAAACTTTAGATAGATGAGTCAGAATGCTGGCCACTTGTCAAAATGACCACTCCTCTGCAAGAGTAGTGGATAACTCATAGGAAAGATTGTGACTCCATGTGATCGATTTGTTTACTGCTCTTTAGCTGTGTTGACCAATGAACTAAAGTTCTGATGAGACAGTCACAGAGATGATTTCCATTCAGTTTATCACTAAGTAGAGGAAAAGGTTCTTAAAGTCCTCTAAAAGCACTCCTCAGGATTTCAGATTCTTTATATGTTTGTATTTTGTTTTCTGATCCAAAGGAAAGTTTGAAGCAAAAACTGGTCAGAGTGCTTGAGGAAAACCTCATTTTGTCAGAAAAAATCCAGCAGTTGGAGGAAGGTGCTGCCACCTCCACTGTGAGTGGGCACCAGTCCCATGCTTACGGTAAGTTCAAGAAAGACATGTGTGGGGCATCCCAAGACAACTGTTTATCTATAGATGACTCATTTAATAAACTTCATCATCCAAAGCTCACATGGCTGGCTTTGACCTACTTGGTCATTACTTTTCCTGGCAGTTAATGGAAATAATCATCTTGCCTCAGAGAGGTGTAATGCAGGTGGCTTGAATTACCAGATAAGCTCTTTTCAGCATCAAGCATGTACAAATGTTATTATTGCCATTATTTTTGAGAATGACACTTGCTTTTGTGATTACAGCAGTAGAGAATATTCTTTAAAATAAGTATGAAAAATGTAAGGAAAATATAACTCCATGACCTAGTAATAACTTCCATTAGAGTTTCTGGTATATTTTCTTCCATCTTTTTTTTTTTTTTTTTTTTTTTTTTTTTTTTTTTGAGACAGAGTCTCACTCTGTTGCCCAGGCTAGAGTGAGTGCCATGGCGTCAGCCTAGCTCACAGCAACCTCAAACTCCTGGGCTCAAGCGATCCTACTGCCTCAGCCTCCCGAGTAGCTGGGACTACAGGCATGCGCCACCATGCCCGGCTAATTTTTTCTATATATATTTTTAGCTGTCCATATAATTTCTTTCTATTTTTAGTAGAGGTGGGGTCTCGCTCTTGCTCAGGCTGGTCTCGAACTCCTGAGCTCAAACGATCCGCCCACCTCGGCCTCCCAGAGTGCTAGGATTACAGGCGTGAGCCACCGCGCCCGGCCTCTTCCATCTTTTTTTTTTTAACTCAAAATTTAAAACTGTCCTGATTTAAAAAAAAATTTTGTTTGAGACGGGGTCTTGCTGTGTTGTCCAGGCTGTCTCCAGTTCCTGGGCTCAAGTGATCCTCCCACCTCAGCCTCCCGAATAGCTAGGATTACAAGTGTGCACCATTGCACCCTTAAAAAATAATTTACATACAACAAGATGCATACATTTTAAGTTTGATCCCAGTCAAAATATAGAACATTTCTGTTACTCCAGAAAGTTCCCTTATGCTCATGTGCAGTTTCCCTCACGCTCCACCCTGGGCAATCACAGACCTGATTTCTATATCCTGATGTTATTAATTTAATAGTATAAGCATTTCCTATCACATGAATATACCATATTTATCTATGTAGTCCTCTATATAGTTGTTTCTAATGTTTGCCATTATAAATAAAGCTGCCATTATTTATAATAATGGTTGTATAAATATAATAAAATATAGAGAATATAAGTAATTTTAAAGAATTTCCACATTCAAAAGAAAGACTTGAAGTGGAAGAAAAGGCCCTAGAATGAAAATGCTTCTCTGAGATTATCTTTCTTCCCTTCTGATGGAGCTGAGAGTCCTAATATTGATTCTATCATAACTAATGCTGCTACTAATGTCTATATAATAAATCTTTGTGTACATTTCAGACTGTTTTCCTAGGAGACATTCCTAGAAGTAGAATTAGTGAGTCAAAGGATGTGGACATTTTTAAGGCTTTTGTTACATAAATCACTCCCAAGGGAATTGTTTCAATTTACACTCACATCAGCAGTGTACTTGAATGCCCTTTTCACTCCACCCTTGTCAACACTGGGTATTTTTTTTTAATTTTGCCATTGTGATAAGTGAAAAATAATATCCCATTTAAGTCTTTTTTTTTTTTTTTTGCTAATCTTCTCTGTATCGTTCCAATTTTAGTATATGTGCTGCCGAAGCGAGCACCCATTTAAGTCTTGATTTGTGCAACTTTATTATCAGCATAGTTTAGGCCAGTACTTTAGATAAAGTTTGCCCTCAACAGACTAACTCAGCACCCCTAAGCAAATTACAGGCGTATGGATTTATATGGGGAACTTGATCTCGAATTTCTGATTTGGAAGCACTGATGTCCATTGTTAAATCTCAGCACTATCTGATACTCACATGTCTGAATAATCAAGCTATCAGTGTCTGTTTACCCACTCTGAAAATAAAAGTAGGTGTTTGTCCACTAGATACTTGCTTTCAATCAGCCATGAGGCCCAGTGCAGTATTTTGGCTTACTGGTGAAAAATACAGGTGTTGCAGCCCTGTTTTACCACTTTCTAGAACGCTGTTACTCAAAATGTGATCCATACTAGCATCACCTGGGAGCTTGTTAAACAAGCTATTGGGCCTCACCTCAAACCTACTGAATCAGAATCTATTTTTAGCAAGATCCCCAGGTGATTTGTAAGCATTTTAAAGTTTAAGAAGCATTATTCCAGAAGACTGACTTCCTTAAAAGAAGAGAGGAAGGAAGGAAGGAAGGAGGGAGGGAGGGGAGGGAAAGAAAGAGGAAGGAAGGAAAGAAGGGAAAAGAAGGAAGGAAGGAAAGGAAAGAAAGAAAGAAAAAAAGAAAGAAAGAAAGAAAGACAGACAGACAGACTTAGGACCAGAGTTCCTGTGCTTTTACCTACTCTATTGCAGGCAGTGGTAGCATATTTGGGGATCTAGGTATGAGTGTTTGGCCACAAATTCAGTTTCTGCAAGTACTCCTTGAGTTATTACTATGTGCCTGACTCAGTTCTAGATGTTTTTACATATTACATAGGGAGTGAAGGAAATACATTCGGAAACTAAACTGGAGAACACAGAATACAGAGAGATCTAATATTTGCGGACTGCCTGTCTAAGTGAGGACAGGTGTCTCACTGAATCCTCGTAACAGTGCTGTGGGGCAGGGTTATTAGCTCAAGTGAAAGTCAGAAAAATGAACTAATGTGCAATATTAAGTGATTGAATTTTAATTCTGATCTATTGTCATACCCCATATTCTTGCCACTATATCTCCTTTCTCCAAGAAAGAGAATGGCAAATGGAGTGTGGAGTTGGGTGCAGTGGGGCCCCCAATTCTCAAGATGTCCATCTAAATACTTATGCTTTGCTCAAAGACTGGCAGCTGGGAATCCTGTTCACCCCAGCTAATGTACCCTTTGTAGATGATCTTCTACGAAAAAACCAACAGCTGACCATGCAAGTGGCTTGTCTGAACCAGGAGCTTACCCAGGTGAAAAAGCTGGAGGAGACAGTTGCCCTTCTCCATGAAAGTCAGAGGTAGGAGAGGGTCTTTCTAGCTGACTTCTGGAAGCAGATGTTTATTTCTTTATCTCCTTCATTTTGCTTAGAAAGTTAATATCTGTACATTCCTTTCTGTGCAGAAAACTTTATCTGGCCAGTTAGCTCAAGGATCAAAGTACTGCTTTCCAGGACACCATGTAAAACATTTACGTAGTCCCAAAGTCAAATCTATAAGATAAATTCAGAAAAATCCAGCTTCTTTTCTTGTCTCCTCTGTCCTTTCCTTCCCTTCCACTAGCCTTCTGTGGTGGGTGTGGGTGTGTATTTGTATTCCCTTTTACTAAGTAAAAAGAAGCATAGTGTTTCTTTAACATTTTATCTTGAAAATCAGTTCATGGTATATAGAGTTAGTTCTCATTCTTTTTTATAGGTACTCCATTGTGTGGCTATAACAGTTTATTAATCTTCTATTGATGGACATACAGGATAACAGTACTTTGCTGTTAAATATAGTGCTTTAGTGAATAACATTGTGCATACATCATTTTTTTTGGCCAGTGTATGGATGGCTTTTAACATTAGTTGGTAATCCAGGGTCCAAGAATATAGCCATGACTAGCACCATTAGTTCATTGCAGAGGCAGGATAGACTAGAAGAAGTAGAAGCTATGATTTTAGGGTAGAAACTGAAGGCCCGATCAGGTGCCAATGACCCAGGGCTTCCACTTATCATGAAAGTGCTTTGGAAAAAATAGAACCACCACTATATAAAATGTGAAATATATTATTGCTTCAGTCAGTCTGGAACATAATCAAGCAGAATTGTAATGAAGAAAATGTAGGTCTGCTTTAAAATAATCCACTCATAAATTGGACAATTCTTTCTATTTAAAGATGTTATTTCATTTTACATTTGTCTTTAGCAAACATTTCAGATCTGAATGGTATTCCTTTGCTTTTATGATTTCATGACTGCCTTTTCCTTCTGTGCCTCAGATCCCTGGTGGTTACTAATGAGTATCTGCTGCAGCAGCTGAATAAAGAGCAAAAAGGTTATTCTGGGAAAGCGCTCCTGCCTCCTGAGAAGAGTCATCATTTGGGGAGCTCTTCGCCCTTTGGGAAAAGCACATTGTCTTCCTCCTCACCAGTGGCGCATGACACCGGTCAGTATCTAATACAGAGCGTCTCAGATGCTGTCCCAGAGCCTAGCTTGTGGAGCTAGCATGGCACACCTGCACTGCAGCTTCCCTCTCATCCATGGAGGCGCTCAGTGCCAGCACCACCGGTATGATATCCACAAAGATTCAGAAAAAAATGTATTCTGATTATATTGTATTGGTCCTTCTTTTTATTTCTGTATTTATCTCCTCCTAGTGAGTCATTCTTTCCTTCTGCCTACAGAAATAGTTGGCACTTAGTCTTAGACATTGTATCACATAGAAATCTTTGGCTGAAAATGTCGAAAAGGAAAAAAAACACTGGACATTTTCCCCAGTGTCATTTGAAACTGTGTGGCAGAAGGCTAAAAAATATCCATCAGGTATCTTTTGTGTTAGAAGAAAGTTTTAGAGAATCTACATTTATTGATTCATCAAACATATTTTGAGTTTCCTTCTGCTGTAGTGAAAAGGGTGTCTGCCCTGCAGTAGCCAACAGTTTAGTCAGGGAGAAAAGCAAAAACTCATATGATGGAACTGAAAGCTTGGAATTGGTACCAAATAGGTCTAAACAAAAGCCTAAAGGTGCCCCGGAGGGAGGGGGAGTCAGTAATGCCCACTGTGGGAAACTGGAGAAGGCTTCAATGAAGACCTGATGAGTAGAATGGTAGAAAACAGAGGGGATGCAGAGCTTCCCAGGCCAAGACGGAAGAGTCTGGAGCTCCCAGAGGGATCGTGGGCCAGGGACAGGAGTGTGGGACGTGGAAGAGGCGTGATGCCAGAAAAATGTCCCCAGAGCAAGTGAACTTTCAGCTGAAACCTGGGAATAAACAGGAGGTTACCAGGCAAAGCATAGGGCCAAGGGCAAGAGCCATGGAGAGAAGCTGCAGAGAGAAGCAGTGTATGCAAAGGCCATGAAATGGGAAGGGACACGGTCCCTTCAGGGAACTGAGGGGCTGAGAGGGTAGCAGGAGTGAAGTTGCACGGCTCCTTGAAGATTTTACAGTGGGAGGGCAGAAGAGTGATTTGTGTGAGAGGCTTTCTCTGTGAGAATAATGGATTGGCAGCAGTGCAGAGTTGGGGAGGACCAAAGAGGCACCGGACAGCCCAGAGAGGAAGCAGGGGCGGGCAGACTAGGTACAGTTTCTGAGTATGTTAGCTTTGGGCTCAGCATCCGAGTTACATGTGAGCACCCTGTAGGTCTTTTAATCCTGATTGGCATTTTAAAAATCAATGAGGAAAGATAATGCAAGTGGTTCTAGGTGTGTTTCTGCTTCAGTGGTCTCCCAGGGAGCTAATGCTGCCAGAGAGTGTGGGGGGGGCGGTGAAGGACTGTCAACCTAATGCCACATTGTACTTCATCTTCAGGGTCACATCAGAGAGAGAGGCAGGTGGAAAGATTAGACATTGATTTGTACCCTTGGCTCAGGTGCTGGGCAGGGACAGAGAGACATACTAATGAGACATGATGGTCACACATTTCTAAGTTATACCATAATCCACAGACCTCTGGATTTTATGTGGCTTCCCAAAAGGAGCCTGTACAGACGAGCCATAGTTTTTTGAGCTGCATGGCTCTGAGGGAGCTAGACTGAGCTCGTGTTCTGTGGAAATGTTAGCAAGAACAGCTTCCTTGCCACCCCTGCAGCTACTTTCCTGAGTCCATCTTTGTCCCATGGAGAGACCTCCAAGGAGCCTATGCTTTGCTCACGTAGGGGCGCCTTGGCCAGTGATCTTGCAGCCTTGAGTTGTCACATTTCAGGGTCCCAGCCCAGCACACAGGCCAGCCTACTGGACAGACCATGGGAGGGCAAGAGAAATAATATACTTCTTTCTACAACCCCAGCCCTTTCTGCCTCCCCTATGAACATCTGATAATGTCAGCCCCAGAATCTGCTCAGGGCACCTCTAAGGAGGAACAAAGAGCCTGACCCAGACTGAGCCCACCTTCTACCCCATTTTCTAGGGGCACTGAAAGTGGATGGCTCTGCCCCAGGCCAGGCACCTCACTAGTGTTGCTGGCCACTCCTAGGGAAATTGTCCGTGTTTCTGATTTTCCTTGTGTGGCCCTTGGTCCAGAGGGCAGAGGAACGGATTGTGATGTCAAGGAAAGGGCCACAGTTGTCATCCTGTGGGGCTAACTGGACTCACCATGGAGAGAGGAAGACCTCTGAAGCAAGCAGAAAACAAGAGGAGGAATTGTCCCAGCTGTGCGATAGAGGTGGTCTCTCTGTGTTTCCCAGGCTGAATTCAAACTCCTGGGCTCAAGGCATCCTCTCGCCTCAACCTCCTGATAGCTGGGGCTACCAGCAGGCACCACTGCACCCGATCCAGAGAGGGTTTTTAATGGCTCCATTGCACAGATCCTAACCTCTCTTCCTTGCCCAGCCTGGATTTGCTAGCAAGTGTACCCAAAGCTTTTGACCATGAGGAGGCTGTCGGGGGAGGAGCAGTGATAACGGGCAGCAGTGGCATTGCTGGGCAGGGGCTGCTACGTACCAGATTCTGCTAGACCCATTTGGTCTTTAAAGGTCTTCCTGGCCCTGGGTGTGCCTTGATTTTCCTCAGGCTCCATAACAGCATTTCAGGAAGAAGAAGGGGCTTTCCTGTCAACCAGTTCTCTCTGTGGGCTCCTCCAAGCCACACTGCCAGTCACGGGAATGGATGAGCTACCACTCCCTTCTGCACATTGAGTGGTACTCTCACCTGCAGTTTAATAGCTGGGAGCCTGGCTCAATTTAGAATACAGTTTAATTCGTTTCACTGTGAGGATGTTTTAGTAAGTGAAAGCCAGAAGGATTTGGCTTTCACCTCCCTTATGCTCATTTAAGTAGAGCTTGCAATTCAAACAAATTCCCCAAGGCTGGAGGAATTGTTCCTCTTAATATTTGCTGGTGGAGAGGTAGAGCTCTCTCAAATGCTTCCCTGGCTAGTGCAAGGACATGTAGTGAGCCTAGTCAGGAGGAACACACAGCTGTCAGCTGTTAGGCAAGGCTCTGCCATGGCCAGGTGCTGGTCTGCTACTGCTAATTTCCACCTGACCTGCCCAGTGTCCCTGGCCCAAGCCACACTCTTCCTCTATATCCCCATCCCCAAGTGGTTGGGCTCAAGGGATTTGGGGCCACCTGGGGCAGGAATGTCCCAGAACTGACTGTGGGATGAGGGAGTAAACAATTGTGCTGCTTTGCCTTGTTATCTGGGTCAGGAAAGGCATCTGTGAACATGTGCTTTTTAAGCCTTTTCTAGCACCCTTGGGAACTGTCCTCTTCTGGGTAGGCAATAAGTCCCATCCAGCCCTCTTGTCACAGCAGAAAGGAAGGAGAGGTGGCCTCAAAGCCTTGGGTTTGGGAATAGCTCTGGCGTAACACAGAGCCTTAGTGAGGAGATAATCTGGAAATGCCTAAGAGTCCTCAGGACTAGAGGGGCCCCTGCTCTCCCCCCAGCCAGGCTGATGAACAGATAGGGGGAAATCAGCAAGAAGAGGCCCCTTCTCTATGGGACTGTTACTCCCCTGCCACAGGCTGGCATTGGGTGCCAGGCTCTGTCACTGGCCATCCAGCCCCAGTTTTGGAAATCAGTGTTGGGGCTTGCTGTGCTAGAAAGAGCCTGGCCTGGGAGGCAAGAGGCATGGTTTGACCTCTTGTCTGCAGAACCCCCTCAACTCTCTGGGCCTCATTTCCTTGGCTATAAAATTAGGGAGCCAGACTATCTATTCTCTAAGGGTCTTCCTGACCCTGAATTTTCTGATATTCTGAGCTGGAGCCCAAAATGACTTGGTAGCCCCCTGTTAGCAGACTTAGAACCGAGTCCTGGCACCAGGGCCTCTGCCAAGGCTTGGCCCAGGCCAAGTCTGCTGTCTCATCCCTCCTGCCATGAGGGGCCAAGTCTCCAGATGGAGGCACTAATTGCAGGAAAGCAAGCTGTGATGTTAGGACCCTGGGTCAGGGCCGAGTTGAAAGGCTTTGGATTTCCCCAAGGAGCATCCTTGGGCAGAATGGCTGTGCTAGTCAAGGGCTTGTGTGTCCATTTTTCTGGGCAGGGCTGCCAGTGGACGGGGGAGTGATCAGCAGGGTGAGGCACACAGTGGAGTAATGACACTGAGAGGATTCCTGGAGTGACTGTCATTACTACCCCTATCATCATATACCCAACCAGGCCATATTGGTACAAAAGGTGTCTTTATTGAGGTCTAGGTAAGAGTTAGGCACTTGGCCAGAGCAGCAGCTTAAATATGAGGCAAGCAGGCACGGGTTAGCCATGCCCGGGGCCAGGTTGGGGCGGTGAGGCTATAGGCACAGACTGTCCCCAGATGGACAGAAGTTGGAGTGGGAAGAAGAGGAGAAAGGGGACACAGAGCAGTCTGGGTTAGAGGCCTGGTGGGCTGGCCCCGTGGGTCTGGGCAGGAAGCTCTGGGTGGCAGGTCCAGCAGGGAGGGGACTGGGCTCTTTTGCTCCATGTGCCCCTCAGGCCCAGGCCTGAGCCTCTGGCAGGGGCAGCCTGGCTGGGGGCCTTCCCTGGCTCACTTCTTCACCTTGGCATCATAGGTGCCTGCATTCTTGTAGGCACTCACATAGCCGCTGTCATCCAGGATGTCCTGCCGTCCAGCAATGCCCTTGCCCTTGCCGCTCTCGTCGAAGCGCTCCTTGTGGGAACCGGTATACTTGCTGGTGTCAGTCAGCCGCTCCACAGCACCTCCTGTTTTCGCTTTCTGTTTGGATAGAGTTCTCCCAGGCTCACCTGGTGAGGGAGCCCATCCCTTCCCAACCACAGCCGACATCCCCCCTCAACCCAGTGGCCACTCAGGATCATCAGGGCACTTACAGTGACGCCCACGTTGGCTGGTTCCTTGCCTGCCACCAGCTGGCAGATGGCATCAAAGGCCTCCTCCTTGCTCTTCCCCTTGAATCGCTTAGTTGCCAGCTCTTCCAGGGCCTTCTTGAACTCCTCATAGTTGATGACTCGAGCAGACTTCCCCCTGCCAGGCATGTGGGCACCATGAGTGTTCCCTGTTCTTCGGTTCTTTGAGCACTACCCCCCAACCCCGAGGAAGCCAAAAATACAGTCTCCAACCACCATAAATTGTGCAATCAAGTTTCTTTCCCACATTTGGGGAAATCGAAGAGGTCAGCACAGCTGGAATGCAATAGATAAACCTTGCCCTGGAAAAACTACCTTCATGATCATGGCATTTCTCTGCCCCCTTCTTGAGGTCCTCCCTGGTTCCAGCCCCCTCATTCCCCACCTTCTGAGAACACGAAATGCAGGGGCTGCCTGGGGCTCACTTGACTTTGGAGAAGACGATGTCGACATCGGTCCCTGTCACGGCCTTTCCATCAGCCACCTTGCAGTCCTTGCACAGCTTGGCCCAGTTCTTGCCATTCATCTCTTGCCCACTGGCCTTGGGGTCGCCATGGATGGCAAACTTGCGGAAGCTCTCCTCCAGGCCAGCTACGTCTGTGCTCGCTGCCATGCCACCCTGTAGGGACCCACCTTGGTCACCTCCAGGTCAAGCTGCCTCTCCCTCCCCCAGGCATAGAACATCTCTGCCTCTATCTCATAACCTGCAAGGTCTGAGCTGGTAGCACTTCTGCTACAGACAGAGTTGGAGCTGGAGCTATCTGAGGAAAGGGGCCCACACTCAGTGTTTCCTGGGCTCCAGAGCCCTAAGGAAGAGCCTGGAGAGGAAAGGTCCTGTCACTAATGCCAGCCCTGGCTCTGAGTAGGGTACAGCAGATGAAATCATGATGCCCACACCAGGCTGGGAACAGAGTGGCACTGTCCAGAAAGACTGTGAGGGCAGCAGCTGGGGCCATGGCTTTGTCTGGCCCTGGCACAAGGCCTGCTTGGGTGGAAGTGAGGGTGGCAGAGAGGGCCCCCTCCCTGGAAGCTCCACGCCAAGCTGGGTCAGGGCCAGGCCAGGCTGCTGGTTGGGCAGGTATTTAGTGAGGACAGTGCCTCTGTAGTAAGAGCCAGCCCAGGCCTAAGACGGAGCCAGAGCATGGGCAGGGGTGCGTGCCCTAGGCAGGGGTGCAGCTGGCCCAGCCGGGCCTTGTTACTATTTGCTGTTAAACAAAAACATGAGGGGAGCGGGAGCTTGGGGCTGGCCTGGCCACAGTTTGTGAAGCCTGGAGACAGTTGCTAAGGGAGGGTGGTGCTGCTTAGAGAATGTTGCTAAGGGCAGGATGGTGTCAGGGCGGCTCAGGGAGAAGCTCCCAGTGCTGCTGGGCTGGGCTGGGCTGGGGAACAGGGGCCCACGGGTGCGGCACACCAGCACTCCCCGTGCCTGGGGCACAACTGTGGCTTCCTGGCCCCTTGCCACCCATTGGGGCTGTAACCTCCCACTGTGGGGCACAGGAGGAGCAGGAGGTTGGGGGCTAGCCTGAGTTGGGGCTGTAGAGTTACCAGCCCCAAGAGACTTGCTGGCAAGTGGGGCTGTGGCCTAGGCGCTGGGATCCTACATTGGAGCACACTTCCCCATGTCTATACCTCAGCCCTCCACTGAGGCCCCCGAGCCACACCCTGAGCATGGCCACACCAGTCCACATTCCCAGGGCCCATATGCACTCAGCCCCAGCCCTCCACACCCTGGGCCTTGTATTCCCGGCCACACCCTCAGCCCTGCCGCAGCCCTAGGGCTGAAGCCCTGACCACTCCTCCAGCCCCCCCCCCCACATGCACTAACAGGCCTGCACTGAAAACCCCAACCATACCTTCATCCCTGCACTAAAGTGCCCCCCCAACCCACAGCCCTCCACCATGGTCCCCTGCTCACACCTTCAGCCCTGCACTGAAACTCCCTCCACATAACACAGCCTTGTATGTGGCCTCCCTGACCACACCCTCACCCCTGCACTGCAGCCCCCTCTGTCCCCACGCCTGCAACCCTTACCAAGACCCCTGGCCACAGCCTCAGCAACTTGCCCCTCCACATACCCACAGCCTTTTTTCAAGGCCCCCTGACCACACCCTCCTCATCGCTGCATCCACACACCCACAGCCTTCTGACCATTTAGCCCTGCACTGCAGCCCCTGTCAGTGTCCACACCCACACACGGCCACACACTGCCATTACCAGGCTCCCAGGTACTATGCTGAGACACCCCCAACCATACCCCCTCCTCCACTGCAGCCTTCTGCCCACACCCTCAGTCTCAGCAACCACCTTCTAGCTCTGCCTGTGATACTAGGATCTCCACTGACCACAGCCTGGGCCCTGACTGGCTCCCCGCTCTTCCACTACCACTGGCCTTGACACGGAAAAATTCCTACCCAGTCACCACACTCACCCATCCCTAAGCTACAGTTTCTAGGACTGTGAACACCCATAGCTCCCATGTTACAGGGACCTCTGTGGGACCACAACCTCAGTTCATAGTGCACTCTCCTACGTGCAACCTCCCACCAGGGACAGGAAGACCCGATGGGACCCAAAGACCCGCACTTGATTCACCAAGGGTAATGTCCAGGGGAGCCTGGGTGCCACAGGATGCTTGTTGCAAGCAACTAGAAGGATCCCGGGTCGCTCAGTCTGTAGGAAGATGGATTGCTGGTAATCTCAGGGCTGGTCAGGTGGAGCCAGGCCTCAGGCCGCAGCCCCAGGGGTCTGCGGGCCATGGATGAAGTGGCCACGCCCTTGAGCTGGGGCCATCCGCCCCACGCTCCCGCTGGGACAGCTGGAGTCATCAATCAGCCGGACAAGGAGGTGGGGGCTGGGGGGTGGAATGCTTGGGGCCAGGGCAGGGCAGCTCAGCTGGTGCATTCGGGGTTGGGACCCCTTCCAGGCCGCTCCTCCCACCCCCTTATCGTGCAGGATACTCATTAGGGTGGTCGTTGTCCTGGTCTCCTACGGGCTTCTACCTCGTGGCTGCTCCTGCAGGGCGCGTTCGGATGGACAGAAGGACACAGGAATGGACCGATGGACGCGGGAGACCAGGCGGCTCCGCAGCTCCGCTCCCTGCCGGCTCCCGGGCGGGACTGCAGCCCGGGCGGCTCCGCTGTATTATCCCCTGTTTCTCGGTCTCCATAGAGACGGTGAGTCCCACCCCCGAGGCTGTCTCGACGGGAGAGTGACCAAGGTCACGCTGGCCCCGCCCACCAGACCCCGCCCTCTCCGCGCTCCTCGGGGGCGGAGCTGCAGTGACAGCCTTATCCCACCCCTCCCCCGCAGCTCCGCGGTCTTCGCGGCAGGGAGACCAGCCCTCTGCAATTCTGGACGTTCTCTGATGGCCCCCGACGGGAAAACAGTCCCCTATCCTGGGCTCTGTCCAAAGATCAAAGCGGGCCCCCAATCTCCAGGGGAGATCCAGCTTCCCTGAGCGCCAACCAGAGACTGGGAGCTGGAGAGGGGGGGATGGAGAGGGGGGGATGGATAGGGATGGGAAAGTCCCTTTCCTCCGTGACAGGGTTCAACAGTTGGCTCAAGACCACAGCTATCCACTGAACGTGTGGCATCCTCAGGCCACAACTCCCGAGTTCTCCCAGTTAGGGTCCAGAGGCCGAAGCACTGGGGAAAGAGGGGGCAATGAGCGAATCAGGCATGCCCGTCCCTAGAATGCTGGTACTCCGACGGCGATCCTGCCGCGGAGAAAAAGCTCCTGGACCTCCGAGGTCGCCCCCTCCTTTCACTGCCACCTCTACTCGGCCTCAGCCTCGGCCTCGCAGCCTCTGCCTCGCAGCCTCTGCTACCGCTGCTGCCTCCGGCGCCCAAAGCCTGCTTTCCCTGAGTCTCTACATGCAAAGCCTATCTTTAAGAAAAATGTCCTCCTCCAGGCAGCCTTCCAAGGCCTTTCCTAACCATGAGCCTCGGGTCCCTCCCCACCCCGTTATCTCCATATGATACCAACTGTACAAGGTCCCACCCATCCCCGCCCCCAGGCTGACAGGTAGTGGTCTGGCTCCCCAAGGGCCCATGGACCATGCCACTGAGAAAGTAAACACTAAGTCCGCAAAAGCATAAAAAAGTTTATTGGAGCATCTTGGCCGGTGGGGCGGGTATTGCTCAGTTGGGGAGGGAGGCCGATCCCGCCGGCCGAAGGAGCCCCTAAAGTGCACTCGGTGCGGCGAGGGTTGGGTGTTGCATAGAGAGTCGGGCCGGCCGCTCCTCCTCGGCCTTCCTGCCTCTTGGCCCAGTTAAGCCAAGCGGGCCTGCCGGCCGCCCCGCAATCCGGGCTCGCCGCTGCTCTGGCTCACGAAAACGGCGGGCGCACGCGCCTGCAGCGCCAGCCCGGGCTCCTGGCCCTTGCCCCCAGGAGCGACCAGAGCGGCACTGCCCAGGCGCGTCTGCGCCACTGGAATCTCGTCCATGGACTCGGCTGACGCCGAGTGGTAGGCGCCAGCACGGCCAGCGGAGTGCACCGGGCTGGCGCCCTCGGAATCCGTCGACGGGCTGGAGCTGTGGCCGGGGCCCCAGGGCTCTGTGCACAGGAGGGCAACATGAGACCAGGGGTTGCGTCTCAGGACTCTGCTTTTCCCTCCCTCGGAGTTCCCCGAGCAAGACACGGACAGGAAGGAACGCTCACCCCGCAGCCTGGGCAGCGGGGACGCCCGGTCCAAGGTCTCAGCTCTTGGAACCTTATACAGGCGCAGCTTTCTCTTTTTCTGCAGAGACATAGGGGAAACTGAGGCCCCCACATCGCCAAAGATGCAACAGTGTGTGGCAGAACAGAGGCTTCTTTTCCACCCCCCTCCAACTAGACAGAGGGCCCAGCACAGTCCCTTCTACCTGGGGTCGGATCTCAGGAGGCAGGGCGACAGTGTCTGGGCAAGAGGGCGGTGGAGGCTCCCCTTGGCCACTGGTAGCAAGAAGCTGGGAGGGTCTGAGGGGAAAGCAGGAGGGTCAGCCTGAGTGCTGCTTGGCAAACCCTCCCGGCTGGAGGTTGCCACAAGAGCCTCCCTCCCTCCCTAACAGAGGAGAGGGGCATTCATCTATCCAACAGGCTGGGCTGGATCCAGACCTCATGCCTTGGTCTTGACCTACCCCTTTTCTCCCACCTAGGATGGGCTGCCATGCTAATGGGAGATGCCCAGGTGGCCCAGGTCCAACTCACTTGGCATTCACTGCCGCTGGCCTGGTCTGGCTGGGGGGCTCTGGGCGCACATGGCTGAAGGTCCGCATGTAGAACTCCATCTCCTGGGGAAGGTGGGGGTCAGGGAGGCTGGGAGATCAGGTGTAGACCCAGGGCCTCCTGAGTCCAGAGGTCACCCATTCCTGAACACAACCCACCCTCACTGGCCTCTGCGGGACAGTGCAGACTTTAACCCAGCGGTCTAGGGCTGTCCTCCTAGTCCCTAGCTGTGCTGGGAAAACCCTCTGCAGTGTGAGGCTTAAAACGCCCATTTCTGGACCTTACCCCATCCCCAGGTCCTCACTTCATCTAGTAAAACTCCACCTCCTCCAGGAAGGCTCCAGCCCCATGAGTCTATACACCCAGTGTAGAAGTGTTCAGCCAAGCAGAGTGGTAGGGAAGCTCAGGGATGCCCTCTCCTCCTCCTGGCCCCTCTCAGGGCTCCAGCCTCTGAGTTGGTTTTTTCCCTGAGAGCCAAGGCAGCAGTTCACAGGCGAGATTGCGCCTGAATCCTGGGCACGCCCTCCTCACCTTCACAGAGTGCCAGCCACAATCCTGGCGGCTGAGAAGGCGGGGGTGGAGTGTGTGTGGGGGGGTACGGTCTCCCCTGCCCACATGCCCCCACCCCGAAAGGAAAGGCAGTGGATGATGGAATGAATTGCAATCCAGGACCAGGCTTATGGGTGAACTGTGACTTGCTTAATCACTGATCCTCACAGCAACCCTCGGGGTGGCAGATGAGACCCCAGAAAGTGAAGGGCCTTGAGGCCAGGAGGTCCCAGGAGCAGCCTAGGCCTGCATCGTAGCACGCTGGACGCACCCCAGCCCCACCCCAGAAGGCTGCAGGTGAGGAAACAAAAGCCCAGGCAGAGCCAGCCTGGGAAGGACGAAGGGCGTGGTGTGGGATGTGGGTGGGGCAGAGCCTGGAGCGGGGAGCACTCGGACAGCTGTCACCAGCTCCAGCAGCAGTTTCCATGGAGACTGAGGCGTCCTGACTAATGCAGAGACGACACAGTAACAGCAAACGCTGTCTCTAAAACAAGCCTATGTTTGGGGGCAACGGCTCCAGAGAGGGGCCCCTCCCGAATTCCTGCTTGGGTTGGGGGTGGGGTGGCTGCCCACAGGGGCCCTGGCAGATCTGGGGGACAGAGCCCAGCCAGTCACCCCTGCCCAAACTCTGCCCAGGCTGACCCTTTGGGGAGCGGTGTCGGAGTGCTGGCCTGAGCAGGGGAGCCCAGGGTCAGGGGTCTCAGGCCAATCACAGGGACTGGGACCTCAAGGTAACACTGCCCCACATCTTGTCCCTTCCCCAGTGTGGACTCAGCACCCCTCCAGGGCCCAGCAGACAGGCAAAGCCTACCCTGAGGGCCCTGGGCTCTGGAGGCTGGGGCAGAGAAGGGGCCAGCAGTAGAGGATGGTCCCAGAAGACTGAGGGGCCACAGTGGGACAATAGCCAGGCCCTAGCCAGCTGGGGAAGTCAGAGTGTCACCAGGCAGTCCTCACTCAGGCCCCCCTCCTCTCATCAGAGCTGTCCCTAGGATCCTTCCACAGAGACCTTAAAAAAAGTGCACATTCCTGAATGGTGCAGGGACACCTCTCAGCCTCAGCTCTCTCCTCTGTAAAAGGGGATAGGCATAACACTCCTACCCCTGGTAGGCCTCCCTCACATCATTTGTAGATGGACAGAACAGAAATTAAATATCCTTGCTGCTGCCACAAGTGGCCCCAAAGACTAAGCAGAGCAGAGGCACAGAGTGCTGAAGTCTGGATATCCCAGGGCCAGCCCTGCCTCAGTGGGCGCCAGCTATGAATCTCCTGCCTGCTTCTCCTGCCTCAGTCCTCTCTGTGGTGATGTCCACTCCCCAGGATGGCTGCCACTATGTATAGGCCAGTGCCCAGCACCAGGGCAGGTACGCAGTGGTGTGGCAGAGGGGTCTCCACCAACAGCCAGCAGGCCCCAGGCCCAGGCCTGCCTAGTCTTGGCAGCCTGGCCCACGTGCAGGGTCCAGCCCTGGTGATGAAAACAGAAGAGGCGGGTCCCAAGCCCTCCCCGAACCCGCCCACCAGCCTGTGTTTGTGTCCAGTTGCCATGAGGATTCAGGATCTAGGGCTCAGCCTTCCCAGTCCCTAGGGGCTCTGAGGACTGGACCACCCCACCCCCAGCTGCTGACCTCGGGAAACCACAGGGCGTGGGAATGGGGGTGGGCTGGTCAGCAGCTAGGCTGAGGGCTCCTGCTTCAGGGTGGAGAGACCTTAACTCTCCCAGACCCAGCTTCTATTTAACCTTTCTCGGCCTCAGTAAGCTCATCTGCAACATGGGTGTGGTAATAGTACCTGCCTTATGGGCTGTACTAAGGATAAAACAGGGTAATGGGTATGAGGGCTCAAGGTCACAGATGAAAAGAACTGATGGCTCCATCCTGGCTGCTGTCCTAGTCCTGGCTGCAGTCCCAGTCACTAGTCCATCCTCTCTTCTCCTGCAGCCCCAAGCTGCCTGCTTCCAGGCTCCCATGTTCCATGCCCTCCAGCACGTGCTTGGAGCCTGGACGGGCATGTACATGGGGTCGGGGAAATGCAGAGCTCCCTCTGGCTGCGCCCACACTTGAGCAAGCGGGCACGTGCTCAGTACAGACTTGGCCCCAGCTGCCCCCAGCACCCCTCCTCCAGCGGCAATTCCAGGCTGGCTTCCCATGCCCTGCCTCCTCACTGCTGCTCCCTGCACAGTCCCCACACCCCGGCCCCATTTCCCACCCCTCAGCCCTCTGGGCCACCTCTATACCTGAATGGGCCGCATCTTGGGGGGGCATGACTCGAGCTCCCTGTGGGCCCCCTTTGCCTCCTGTGGTGGGCGGTGCTGCACGATGTACTCATAGGTGGTGAGCTTGTGCCACACTGGGGGGTGGGAGGGAGGAGAGGGCTCAGTGCAGTGGAGAGGGGACCCTGGGGGGAAGGAGAGCACCCAGCCCCAGGCTGAAGCCAGTGTCCCCAAATACACTAAGTCCTGGGGTGAGACCAGGCCATCATAGAGAGAGAGCAGTGGGAAGGGCCATGGTTTCAAGGCTCTATAGCCCAACTAGGTACCTCCCTGCAGCCTAGGGACCTCTTTCCCCTGCAAGGCAGGGCGGGGGGCACTTACTGAGATAAATGTGGAAGCAGAGCAGGTGGCCGAGCAGGGCTGTGGAGAGCAGGCCCAGAAGGATCAGGAGGGCAGCCAGAACCAGGATGGCAGGAGCCTGGGTCTCCACAGGGGCGGCAGGCAGGAACACGAACCACACATCTGTGTGATTCTTCAGGACTGCAAGGCACAGGTAGAGTGTGACCAGCCAGGGCTGTGACCAGTGACCAGAACAGGCCCAGGGTCAGAGGGTAGGAATGAGCCCAAACTGACCTTCAAAGTGTCGGTTGGTGCGCAGCCTCATGGGGTTGACAAAGAACTCCACGAAGACATAAATGGCCACCAGCACCAGGAGCAGGACACCCAGTAAGGCGGATGCTACACTGTGTAGAAAGAGCCTGGGCCCAACCATGGGCAGCTGTCAGCACCTGGGTGCTCCAGCTTGGTGAAGGCCAGGAGCTCAGAAAGGCTCATGGCTGGGAGGGGAGCTGGGCCTCTAGCCCACGGCTCCAACTCCTCAAAAGCCAAAGGCATGAGGCAAACTGAAGATGGGGGGCCACTCAATCAGGTGCCCACCTTTTTGTCTGGGCCAGAAAAGTGGAAGACCCCAAACCCACCCTCAGTCGTCCCAGCCAGCACCCCAAGAGCATCTGTCTCAGAGGAGCACTCCAGCGGCACACCAGCGCACAGGTCCTCAAAGCACCCCAGCCCGGCGCCGCCTTTAGCCCGGGCTGCAAGGGCCCTGGACCCCGCCCTCGGGTACGTGACTCCAGGACCCCGTGCGGCCCGGCCCGGCTCTTACCGGTAGTTCCTCTCGCCCACGCAGTTGTTGAGCCACTTGCAGTGGTGGTCGAAGCCGCAAACGCACTTGTTGCAGGCGCTGCAATGCTTGGAGCGGGCGCTCCTGCGGGTGAGGGGCACAGCGCGGTCGGCAGGCGCTTCCGCCACACCAAGGAGCGCGTGCGCCCCCTGCAGGCACTGCGGGGTGGGACCCCTGGAGGAAGCGGCGCTTCCGTAGAGCTGGGGGACCCCGATGAGGGTTGGGGGTGCACTGTGCTGTCCTGCTCTGGGACTGCACACCTAGGTGATGGTGGCATGAAACGGAAAAGGGGCTTACTTCCCAAGCAAGACCCCTGCGACAAGCCAGAAGATGCAGGTGTGGGGCCAGGGAGCAAGAGAGCAAGGCTGCCGAGACCATGGTCTGCATTGCTCTTCCTGACATCTCCATTTCTGGGTCCCTGTTTCCTTGCCATTCTATAGGAATTTTCGGGGCATTATTCCAAAAAACATTCTGTGTGGGCTAATCAACAGGGAGCCCCAGAAGAGGAGCAAGCTGCCATCTGGGTGGGCACTAAGGCAGCTCGCTGCAGGGGGCCGGCTGAGGGGCAGCCACACTAAAACACAAGTGAGAATCTCCCAACTGGAGAAGGCCCAAGGAAGTGTGGAAGAGTGGGGCACGTCCCCCTCCCCAGAAAAGGACAGACTCCTGCAATGGGCACGAACTGCCAGAGCAGCCACACAGAGACAGCACACAGACTGGCACCTAGACTGGCAGGATGGCCTCATGCCTAAGTCCTTAGTGCCTTAACACTGTGGGCTTTCCAATTCCTGAGGACAGACCCCCTTCCACAGGCTGCCTGGGTCTTCAGTTTGGAAGTGTGGCTCTGGTCTTGGACCACACCCCCATCCCTGCTCTCCCACCTGAGGCTGGGGGACTGGGAAGCTCCAGAGGGTGGGGAGGCCCCCCACAGAGGGGGTTGGGACCAGCCAAGCTGGTATGGGTGCTCCACATTCTGACTCCTCTCCTCAACAGCAGTGTGACCTGGGGCAAGTCACTTGGCCTCTTTTGGCCTCAGATGGCTCATGAGTAAATGAGCAGACGGTGTCTGCTTAGGGGCCAGGCAGCCCGGGCTGTGAATCTGGCTCTGGTGTCAGTAGCTGTGCGGGACTTCAGGCAGGCCTCTCAGCCTTTCTGAAGGCTGGGCTCTTCCTCCTCTGTGAAGTGGGAAGATGCTGCCCTCCTTGCAGGAAGGCTGTGCACGGTGCTTAGCACACGGTAAGTACGTAAGCATTAACTCTCCTCCCCACCCCATGTGGGAATGCTTGTGAGAGATGGGGGATGTCGTTGGAAGAGTTAGTCCCTAGAAATGTTTGTGGCAGTGCCAAGTGTTTCCTGTGTTACCTGTTGGAATGCTATTCCTCATCTTCTGTTTCCAATTACCCAGTCACCTCCTTCTCCTCACCTTCTCAAGGACCCAATTATCTGCCACTCCAACAGATTCTTTTTTTTTTTTTTTAGACAGGGTTTTTCTGTTGCCTGGGCTAGACTGTAGTGCCATCACCGCAGCCTCAAACTCCAGGGCTCAAGTGATTCTCCTGCTTCAGCCTCCCGAGTAGCTGGGACTACAGGTGCGTGCCACCATGCCAGGCTAATTTTTTTCTTTTTTTGGTAGAGACAAGGTCTCACTATGTTGCTCAGGCTGGTCTTGAACTCCTGGCCTCAAATGATCCTTCTGCCTCAGCCTTACAAAGTGCTAGGATTACAGGCATGAGCCACTGGGTCCGGCCAAGATTCTTAACTGCATAAAACACTAGGGTTCTGAAAAGCATCGGGATAACTGTGAAGCTCTAGCATGCCTCTCTCTGCCCTGCATGCCCCTGCTGGCCATCCCCAGGCATACTCAGCACCCAAACGTACCCAGACCCACGCACTCGCACGCACTCACACATCCACATCGCACAAGTTGCAGTGCAGGTCTTCAATGACGTGAGCGTGTTGGCTGCGGTTGAAGATGGGTAGGGGACCCGCGTAGCTCTTGTCCCGAACGTTGGCATCTGCTGGATCGATGGAGACGGCGGTCAGGTGCACCACGAGGTGGCCAGCAAAGATGGCGCCCATGCACTGGCCCAGCAGGTTAAAGACTCACTTTACACTCTGCTGGCTGGGAACCACACCCCACTCCCTATGGCCAGGGAACTTCCCCACCTCCATGCCAACTCCCCTTGAGCAGAGATTCTCTGCCTGTGCCACCTCCCACCTCCAGCCCCCCAGAGCCTCCTCATCAGACCTCTGCAGTGGACCCCTGTGCCCTCAAATGGAAGAGGAGATGGGCCATCTGGTAACAGAGCCCACAGCCAACATTGCCTGCTGCTGCCACCTAGGGGACCAAGCACAGGACCCTGGCCTCACTGCTCCAGGCCCAGCACAGGCCCTGGCTGGTCTGACTGTAGGTCCATTTCTGGTTTCAGATTCCAAATGGTGATGTGAGACTGACAGAGACCAAAGGTCCAGGCACCTAAAGTTTAAGCTGTGAGCTTGCTTATCTTGCTTTCACAGGAAGTCGGCTCTGGGAGGGAGGCAGCCATCCCCTTCCAGCAGCCGGGCCAGATGGAGAATCCCTTGCTGACAGGGGCTTATACACTCACTGCCTCCCCCACCTGGAGTCTAGGTACCTGGACCCCCAGGCTGAGTGTCTGGCATGCCAGGGCGGCATAGCTAATTCCTGGACCTGAAACGCAGCTCTTCCAGGGCCTATTGCTCAGTGATTGGGCCAAACGCAGGAGACGAGTACGCTGGCAACTTGCTGCAAAGTCTGCGTGTGTAAAAACTCACCAGTAGACTCCACCCAGGTGGCCATCCACCGTCCCACCCTCCCTCCACCTGCCTCCCCCCACCATCCTCCATCCGTGTCCTTGCCAGCCAGGCAGATGTCATCTCTCCATCCTCCATCCTTCACCCATCCGCTGTCCAACCTCCTTTCTTCCCTTCCGCCTCCTCCCAGCAGCCAAACTTTTCCACATGTCTGCATGAGCGAGGTTCTGCCCTGATGTGCCTCACCACAGCTGAGAGATGATCCCATGGCTGTCACTGACCTCGCTGTATGGCCACTGCTGCGGTCAGCTCTTCATCTCTTGCCTGGGTCACTCCATAGTCTCCTAACCTGTGTTCCCTTAAGTCTACCCTTCACATGGTCACACAGTGAGCTTTTTAAAAGCTTAACTCTAAAGCCCTCCCTGTTTAAACCCTACAATGGCTCTCAATGGCTCTCCAGCTGGAGTTCACTCCTCAGCACAGGGGCACGGCCTCTTTTGTTCTGGCTCTTCCCAAACCTCTGGTATCGCCAGCTACTGAGCCTCCCCAGTCCAGCCTCTGTCCAGACACGGAATGAGAGCAAACACTGAGCTTCCTGCCTGCTCCCGCACTTCTCTGGCTCCACCCCTGGTTCATTCATTCACCTGTTTACTGAGATCTTTCTTTGGGCCAGACACTGAGGGGTACGGCAGGGGCAAGAAAGACTCATCCCTAGCCCTGAGGAGACAATAGTCTGGTGGGAAACAAAGATACTGATGAAATAATGGGATCATTAATTAATACAATGAAGAAAGTCCACGGGGCTATACTATGCCCGTTTGTCACCAAGTGACCTCATCTAGTCTGAAGGGGGCTCCAGAAGGCCTAAGTGAGAAAGTAGCACCTCAGCTGAGGCTTGCAGAAGGGACAATGGGGACCTGGCAGGTAAAGAAAAGAGGAAAGGGGGCCTGGCTAGGGACTGTGCCAGCCAGAGGTGTGGCTGGAGTATGGTTCCAGCTCATGGCTGCCATGCAAGAATGAGGGCCCACGTTGCCAAATTCTAGCTTCTCAAAGGAACCAGAAATCTGGGTTTTTATGTTTAAATGTTAAGGAAATAATTTTTAAAACACACCTATAGAAGGAACACAAGATCTGCACATTTTGTATCATAATTATATCTCAATTTTTGAAAAATCTGCAGGCCAGATTAGCCCACAGGCTGCCAGTTCTTGACCTGTGACTCAGCTGGGTTTTGGGGGCAGGGAGAGAGGCAAGGGGCCTCCAGACAGACACTAGTGTTGGTGAAACGGAGAACAGGGAACATAGTACCAGAGGAAACTGGAGAGGCAGAAAAGATCCACAATATGCTGAGTCTTGAAGGCCATGGAAAGATCTTGAACCTAATTCCTTTAGGCAAGAAGAAGCCATTAGAGGCTCTGAGCTGGGGAGCACGAGCCCAGGGCTGTGCAGTCCGCAGGACGCTCATGTTCATGGTTTATGTGCTCTGGTGCTCACACACTCTAACTGCTCCTCGCTCTCTCACCCCGGGAGGCAGGCAGGCCCCTTCCTGTCAGACAGAGGAGGAGACTGAGACCCAAAGAGCAGGCAGAAGCCACTCAGCCCTGCGCAGCCCTGAAGGCACTGATCAGAGACCAAGGCTTTCAAGCTCATCCCTGCCAACCACCCTTAGGTGGTTCTTCCCACCTTCCCCCCAGGAACCACCTCTGAAGTGTACATCCCAGGACACTCTCACAGGAGCTCTCCGTACAGGGGCACTTCTATCCCCTGGCCTTGCTGCCACGTCCTCTGCTCCTGGAGGCTATGGCCAGGGCTGGGGCAATCACACCACTGGGCTCAGGCAAGTCCATGTTTGTCACTGTTCCCAGGAGCCTTCAGGGCATCTCTATCCTGCCTCTTGTCACATTCAATCTCATACTGAAAGGGTCTGCTCCAATGTGCTCATAAACAGTCCTGAGCACAGCGTAATAATCTGTCTGTAAATAAAAACCACATTTTAAATGTACCAGAAAACTTACTACGCAAAAGAATTCTACCGTGACTCTTTTTGAAAAGTGAAAACTAGGCCGGGCGCGGTGGCTCACGCCTGTAATCCTAGCACTCTGGGAGGCCGAGGCGGGTGGATTGCTCGAGGTCAGGAGTTCAAGACCAGCCTGAGCAAGAGTGAGACCCCGTCTCTACTAAAAATAGAAAGAAATTATATGGACAACTAAAATATATATATACAAAAAATTAGCCGGGCATGGTGGCGCATGCCTGTAGTCCCAGCTACTCGGGAGGCTGAGGCAGTAGGATCGCTTGAGCCCAGGAGTTTGAGGTTGCTGTGAGCTAGACTGACGCCACGGCACTCACTCTAGCCCGGGCAACAGAGTGAGACTCTGTCTCAAAAAAAAAAAAAAAAAGTGAAAACTTCTTTCGTAAATGGAATAATCATTCCCTAATTTGTTCTTTGTTTAGCTCTAAACACAATTAGCCTAAAGATGGTTCTAAGGCTGTCGTCTTCTGTGATCACTCCTGTGGGACTCGGTGGATAAGATTCACATCTGTGTGGGGCTTTAAATGCTCCAAGGTACTTTAGGGCTGTCCGCTCACCCTGTCAGGTGGAGGAGTCAGATGGGGGCTGGAGGGCGGGCAGGTGAGCAGCTGGCCCCTGGGACTGGGCCCACCCTGTTGTGCCCCACCTGTGCTCCCTGAGGCTCTGAGCCCAGCTGTGGGGCTCTGCTATGTCTGTCCACGCACTTCCCCGCACCGGCCCCACACTTTCCTAAGGATACAGCATAGCCAGCAGGCACCCAGTGGTGAGGCAGGAGGGGAACAAGGATCCCAAAGCCGATCACAGCAAAGAAGAGGTACAGCAGCCAGGCCACAATCTGGAGCGGGTGAGGGGGCCAGCTCCACCCATTGCGGCGGGATCGCTGGCCCGGCAGCTCCAGGGAGGGTCCACTGGGTTGCTCAGGCGCCGTCCACACACTCTTCTCAGGAGCCGTCTTATTGGAGGGCTTGTTGCAGATGTTCATCTCCAGAGGGAGAAAGAGCAGTGACAGCACTGTCCGGAGGAGGCCCTGCTGGAGCCCAGGGTCCCACTGCAGCCAGGTTTTAGCATGGGGGTGGCAGGCTGGGACCTGAAGCCACCACCCAGCTACTCTGCAAGGGAACCTAGGGTTCTAGCATGACAGAGACTGGCAGTGGGGGAGGGTGGGAGTGGGGTGCTGTCTCAAAGCCCCAGAGCAAACTCTGGCCCCAGCCTGGCTAGGACAAAGTAGGAGGGCCCAGGGTTTATTCAGGACACAGTGTGGCTGCCTGTTACTCTACAGCCATCAGAGTTAAACCCAGTAAGACATGTTCTCATCTGGTAATAATATCAGGCTAGGGCCAGAGCGATGAGAACACATGCTGATTCTGTTAGGATTAGTCACCTCTGTCCTGAGGTCCAAATGCAAGTGTCACAGAGGGCCCCTGTATCGTTTGCTAAGGGAAACAAGAAGTGGAGGTGCTCAGAAAGGGGTATGCCTCTGCCCCTCAGCAGACTTGGAATCCCTTTAGGGCTGGGGGACCCTGAACCTCTGCCCCACACCTCAGAAAGGCTGCTTGGGGCTTCTTGGCTGGAGAGGAGCCAGCACACACGAGAGGGAAGGATACCTCCATACTTTCCTCCAGCAGCAGAAAGGACCACAGCTCTCTAAGTAAACCTGGGCCTGTGCACAGATTTACCCGGGAAGGTGGGCTGATGCCCTCTGACCCCCTTGAGGGAGTTCAGGGCAAGGCCAGGCCTCGGTCAGAGCCAGATCACCAGATGGCAAAAACCCCCACTCCACCCAGCCCCCTTTAGCCCAATAGCTGGCCTGGTGGCCAAAGATAAATGCAGGGCAGGGCAGGGTGAACTTGTTGTAACAGGAGGGAGACCCCTCCCAGTATTATCTGGGCCCAAGATGGGACTGCAGCTGAGGCAGGCAGTGCCACACCTGGGGAGATACTTGGTGGGAAGGCCAGGAGCTGGGACAAAACCCTGATAGCTGGACTTTCCTTTCAGGAGCCCCTGCCCATGGGCCAGGGAATGTGACTAAGCAAAAATGGCGTGGCAGACACCCCCTCAGCACATCTGCCTGTAATGCCCTTCTCACTTCTCAACCCAACAAAATGAGACTTAATCATCAGAGCCAACCACAAGAGTCCCCACATCCAGGAAGCTTTCCCCAATGTCCCAAGTGGAGTCAGGGGGTCCTCATGTTGAGTCCTTATTGGATAAGTCACTTTGTCATTTGGAACACCTGGCCATCCCTATGTCCACTCCCGTTATGACAGCTTCCCCCAAAGGCAGCAAATGTGCTGTGATTCATTCTCCTCTGACCCCCACATACCCTCACCGAAGCACCCAGAATTGTACCTTGTACATAGTAGATGCTCAGTAAACATTTGCTGACTTGAAAACATCTGAAATAAAAGGAAATGTGGGCACAGTAATGGAGCGGAATCTTGGCCCCACCCGCCCTACTTTCAGTCCTCCCAGCCCGCCCCCGTCTGCACAGCCATCACGCACCCATCCCTCCCTGAGCCCAGCTCCCTGGGCTGACTGGCTGTCACCCTGACTGCTGGACAGTCACTCTTAGCTGCTCTGTCCTTCAGTCCACCAGAGGCTCAGAGGCTCCTGCAAGCCAAGCTTGGCAGTATTTGAAGTCACCTCTGAGTACTCTCATCTCAAAACTGAACTGAGTGATCTTAGTTTTCTACCCGGGAATCAACTGGAATCCTTTGGTCACTTACCTTGTCTTCAATAAGATGCCACAAAAGGAAAAAGGAAAAAAAAAACAGCTTTGGAGGTAACAGATGTAGGTTTAGTTCTTAGTTCTGCAATTTCTAACCAAGTGGCCTGAGTTTCCTCATCTGAAAACTGGGGGTGGGGATGCCTCCCTAGGGCAGTGTATAGATCAGCAACACTGCGGGTAAATCCCTGGCACAGGAACGCTCACTACATGCTAGATGTTATCGTTACCCTTAACTAGCTCTCTGGTTTGTCTTCAGATCTCCAGACTGAAGCTACTTCATCTGACAGTCTCCGAGGTTTATGCTCAAGGTGATGGGATTGGCTCCAGTTGCTTTCTTAAGTCAGTGGCCCTAAAGAATACACTATCATAAGAGCTAAGCCATTGGATCGTCATTCTAATCTTGTCACCTCTGATCTAAGGTGACAAAAGTGGTCAATGAGCTGGCATCACTTTCTTTTGAATGTCCCCAGAGGTAGCAAATCTTTGTCCTTGATTTTTGGAAACAATAAAAGGTCATTAGGTCAAGTCCTGTGAATGCTGGGTGGTTCTGCTCTGGGGCACATCCCTGGGGCTGACAGCAGCTCTCCTGCGGTACCATCACCAGGGCAACTGTGTTGAAGAGAATCCATGACTTTGAATCCCTAAATTGTGGCTTTCTCTTTGCCACCCCCAAAGCTGAACAACCCAAGGCTTGGGGCTGATGCGTCCCCACTGCCTGGCAGTGGCCACAGGCAACCCCAGTGCTGTTGCATCCCAGACTCCTGAGGCAGGAGGAGTTACCACATAAAGCCAGGGGCCTGCCACCAATAGCCTTGGGGACGGTTCTGACCCCAAATCAGATTACCCTTGGCCCAGAGAGGTACCACTTGCCTCAGACTGATGTGGGGACAGTGCTGTTGGGCAGAACTCCCTTGCAGCAGCAGCGGCAGCATTCTGGAATAGACGCCCAAGCTGGCCAGGAGGCATGGCACCTGTCCCAAAAACTCGAGCCAACCAACTCTTGACCAATAACATTGTCTCTTGCACAGTTGGTGGCCACACATTCCTTTGCCCCAAAAGATTTTGATTAAAAGGGCTGGGAGGTTGGAGAGAATCCAAGATGGGGCCCCAAGGCCTATGGATGGAACCAAGCACTGTCACCAGACCCAGAGACTTCTCTGACTGTTCCTCCCCTCTCAGCACTTCTTTCTCTAGGAGACCGGATTGAAAGATGGGTGGCTCTACTCCCCAACAACACAGCCAGCTGGCACATGCAGATCTTGGCCAGTCAGCACTTACTGCAGCCCAGCCCCTGTGTGCACCGAGGATGTAAACGCAGTTGCGACCCAGCGCCTGCCCTCAGGGGCTTCCTTTCTGGGCCCAGAGAGACACAGACAGACATCAGTGCAGTGGGCAAATGGGCATTCTGGCAGCCCATGCCAGGGCCAGCCATTCAGTGTGACAAAACACGGGGTGGACAGATTGGGGGTGGAGGGAGGGGTTGGAGAGGGGAGGGGCCGGTGAGAGATGAGCCCTGAGGAGCTGCAGGACTCAGATCACAGGGGACCTAGGAAGCCAGGTGGGGAAGCTTGGGCACTGCTGAAAGAGCCGAAGGGAGTCAAAGGGAGTTTAAAGCAGGAGAGTGACATAATGGTGAGGGGTGTTTTGGAAAGCTTTCTAACCATACAGGGTAGAATGGGACAGGGGAGGTGACACCACAGCAAGCTGGCCCAGGGAGGCCAGCAGCCCAGCAGCCCTGCGCTTTGAGAGGAGGTGGTCAGCAGATGGGAGTCAAGCCTGCAAGCTCCCCCTGGCCACCTGGTACCCCCGGCTGCATCTGTGGTGGCTGAGAGGTCCATGGGCCTTGGTAAAACATTCTCCATGTACCTTCTGTTCCCACAGAACAAACCCTAGAGAGCTAGGCTGGCGGGAATAAAAGAAAGTGCTATAGGCACAGGTAGCAGCCACCCGGACACACCTGGCTTCTGAGGCAGGCTGGAGGGGCTGTGCAGGCCCTTCCTTTGTCTCCACAAGGTGAAGGCCATTACCAGGATGACAATAATCTATTCCTTTCCCCTGTGGCTGGTGTTTTAATAATAATAATAATAATAATAATCTATTCCTGTGAACATTCACTTGCTAAAAGTCTCAAATAGTGTTTTCAAAACAAGGTTAGGCTACCTTAATTTACATACTTAAGTTAAATGAAGGAAATCTTAACATTTTATGTTCTCATTATAAACTGTAGGATAGTTACGTGAATGATCTACTTCCCTCCTGCCCACCTCTGCTGCCACCAAAAAAAATATTTAGGCATGTTGTTCTGAAATTCATGCATGGCATTGTCAAAGGAACCAGGCTTAGGGGAAAGGTCCTAGCCCAGAGAGACTGTGGGCATTCCTGGATTCCTGCACCGTGTGTGAGGACATCACACGTCAGAATTATTACACTAACGAGGGTTTGTCAGGGGAAACTAAGGACCTGGGAGTCTAGGGGGAGGGGTCAGAGGAGAAAATGACAAGGCTGAAGCAGGGGCTTGGAGGGCCCAGAGCCACCCATGGGAGAGGCAGGTTGGACCAAGGAAAAAGGCCCAGGCCTGGAGACAGAGAGGGCCTTTTTCTGGTTCCTGCACTGCTGCTCACAGACTGAGGAACCTGGGGACAAATGTCATAGATCCTCCTCTTTGGATCTCTTCTGTGCTCATCTTTCAAAAAAGTTAGACAGAAGGTAATATGGTAAGTCTACCAAACTTTAGAACACACATTATACCTTTTGACCCAGACATTCCATTTCTGGGTGTTTATCTTACACATGTATATACTCTCAAAATACACAAAGATTCATTGCAGTGTTGTTTGTAATAATAAAGGACAAAAAACAATATAAACAAACTATGGCACATCCACACAGTAGAATGCTATGCAACATCAAAAACAAGAAATAAAAAAAAGAGATGAAATGATCTTTGACACACAGTTAAGTGAAAAAGCAAGATGTAGAACAGTTGTAAAGCGAGCTACCAAGTAAAAAAAAAATGAAGGGGATTAATAAACATTTATATTCCTATATGGACAGACTCTCTGGAAGGAAATGTGAGGAACCAAACACAGGGGCAGCCTCTGGGAAGAGGTCTAGGCCTGAGGGCTGTAAACCAGAGATTTGCAATTTTTTATTATACCATAAACATGTACTGCTTTTTTTTTTTTTTTTTTTTGAGACAGTCTTGCTCTGTCACCCAGGCTAGAATGCAGTGGCATGATCATACCTCATTGCAACCTCAAATTCCTGGACTCAAGCGATCCTCCTGCCTCAGCCTCCCAAGTAGCTGGGACTACAGGTGAGAGCCACCACACCGGACTAATTTTTTTTTTTTTTTCTATTTTTGGGGGTCGTGCTCTTGCTCAGGCTGGTCTTGAACTCCTGAGTGCAAGGGATCCTCCGGCCTTGGCCTCCCAGAGTGCTAGAATTATAGGCGTGAGGCACCGCACCTGGCCCATATGCTTTTGAAAAAAAAAAAAAAGTATGTCAAATAATAAATGATTGAGGGGTGTCACTTCTTGCCCTCCTGGCTCCACTAGGCTGCCATGTGGAGCAAATGCACTTGTGTGTCCAGAGCCCTGTACCATGCCAGCCAAACAAGGAATTCCTGCCCAACAGCCACACAACAAGAGTGTTTGGTTTTACTGAAATGCTTTCTCACTCTTGAAAGCAATTCTGAGTCGCTCAGCTGCACAGCTGTAAGGAGGAGCTGTTAGGGGTCTTGTCAAAGCTAGAATCAGACAACCAGGCAGCACAACAGAGGGGTTGCTGGGCAGGGCTTTGTTTGTCCTCGGCCAAGGCCAGCTCAGCTCTCTGTGACTCCCAGAACCCAAAGGGAAGGTACGCTCTACAGGAAAGTTCTGCTCCTTAAGCTTTTCTTTCTGCTAGAGGATTTATGGCTTCCATGTGAGAGATTTTCTATCTATGGATATTCCTAAGTGAGTTTTCCACTTTTTCCCAGAATCTGCTTTTGAAATAATTTTCACTGAGATTTAACAGATGCACAGTTTAACAACCTAAAGGGGAGCTGGAAAGAAAGCACTTCCCAGTGCACATTGTTTGACACTGCAAAAAGTCACTTACAAAAGATTTTTAGGGACGAGTACTTTGTTTATTAAAATTCCACACAGGTGCCAGAGAAGTCTCTGGCCTTAAAATTCTGGGAAGTGGCTATAGTTCAACCAAGGGATGCCTATCACACAACTCCCAGAAAATAAACTGGAACTTCAAGCTGTTCCCAAAGACCTCTCCGGTCATTGGAGATGCGGCTGGGCCCTCACTTTCTCTCTCATAAACAACACACACAAGTCTGATGCTATGACAAGAAAAGCTTGAAACCTCAATCATTCCTGAGTTGGTGTGGTCTGCAAATATTTTCTATGCCATTCTCCTCCTGAAGCAACCACTGCAGACTGTTTGGGATCCAAGTTAAGGGGACAAGAAGGAGGGAGTGGCATGGAGCAGAAACAAGGCTAATGAAGGGGAGGCAAGGGTTGTTGATTTTAACCAGGAAATCAACTTACAGACTGTAGGAGCCAGCCTTGGGGAACACCCACCAAGAAACAGCCATTAGGAACAAAACTGTGACAGAACAAAATAAGCAAAACAAAAGCAAAGCAAAACAAAACAAAACCTGGCTAATTGAGTGCTGTTGTTGCTTTGATTGCATCTCATGGTGATTATCTGTTTACAAACCCATCTCCCACAGTGAGCCACCAGTTCCACAAAAGCAGGGACCATCCTTCACCCATGTCTAAACCGAGGTCTTCTTCAGTAAAGAAGTTAAGCCACTTCTTACCATTTCTGCGGCCATCACCCTAACCCAAACCTCCCTCATTGCTCTCCTACACTGTTTCAACAACCATAACCAAACCTAGCATTTAGAGGGCACTTATTCTGTGCCAGGCACT
The DNA here is from genome assembly GCF_041146395.1 of Eulemur rufifrons. Taxonomy (NCBI): domain Eukaryota; kingdom Metazoa; phylum Chordata; class Mammalia; order Primates; family Lemuridae; genus Eulemur; species Eulemur rufifrons. The sequence continues at coordinate 11,292,604 of NC_091005.1, read as the reverse complement.
GCTTTAAGGACCTTAATGGAATTTACTTATCCAACCCCCAAGGGTTGGACAAGGTTGTGGGGGTTGGATAAATAAATTTCATTTCAAGCTGTCCTCATAGATCTCTCTAGTCACTGGTCTCAGATCTAGCTAGCCTCTCACTTTCTCATTCATAAACAACATGCAGAACATCACCACCTTTCCACGGATTAGAACACTCGGCTCAGAGAGACTAAGTAAATTCTTCCAGGTGGCACAGCTAGACTGGCAGAACTAGGATGGCTCTCAGCTGACTTCCCAGTGTGCCCTGTCACAACCATGCTGCCCATAGCAGCCAGAGGTAGGTGAGCTTTTCAAAACTTGAAACTCATCAAAACACTTCAGTGGTTTCCTTGACTTGCTGGGATAAAGGTGACACCCCCACCTGGGCCTGCAGAGCTCCCCTCACCCTTTCTCCTCCATGATGTACTCTGCTGCCTCCAGACTTTTGCACTGGCTTTTCCTTCTTCCAGAAACACCCTTCCTGTGCTCACACTGCTGGCTCCTTTCCAACCTTAAGGTCTTAGCTTAAATCTGGCCTTTTAAGACAGACCGTCGCTGACTAACCCCTCTATTTCATCACCAGAGCACTTAACCCGACCTGAAATTACTTTAGTCATGAATCTGGCGCCTGCTCTCCACCCCTCTCCTTAATACTCTGCGGGTTCTAAAAGACCTGCCGCGTCTGTTCGGAGCCCTCTGTGCCCGCGCCTGGCACACAGTAGGCGCGCAATGCAAATCTGTAAACCCGATGAACGCTGGAAGGAAGTCCTGCATTCGGCCGGGTCCCTGGAGCTCAGGCCACGAGCTCCAGGCCGAGGAGAGCCCAGAGCCTGGCCAGGCGGCAGCGGCCGCGACCCGATGGCTCAGGCCAGGCTCTGAGGTGAGAAACGGGGCAGAGGCTCCTCACCTGAGCGTCGCGGCTGCCGCGCCAGATCAGCCCTGCCAAGGTCGGCCAGCGGTTCGGCCCTCGCGCCTGGCCATCCACCCTCCCCGGAGCAGCTGAGCTTCAGACCCTCGCGGCAGGGACGGTCCCCGGGACCAGGCGGCGACGCGCCCCGGAGCGGGGCCCCATCCCGGGCGGAGATTGGGCTGGCGGGTCCTCCGGCTCGGGCTCTGGCGGGCTGGCGGCGCAGCCAGGCCAGGCCAACACCGGCTGGGCCTCGTCCGGCGCTGGGCCCGTTCCCCCGGCAACGGCGCGGGCTACGGCGCCCCACAGCGGCCAAACCGCGCTGCGTCACTTCGCGCCTGTATCCTGGCTCGGGGCGGGGCTTGCCAGGGACCCCCTGGCGCCTCACCCGGCCCATTGCTGGCTTTTTTTCTAACCTTTCTCCTAGAAAACCCACTTTCTCCCATCCCGGATCCCCAGTTTGCCTTCCTAAAATCCTAACTTGTCCCAGACGCGCCCCCCATCCAGTTCCTCCCCGGAGACCACTACTCTCGGGAAGACCCTCTGTCAACTTGCACACTTTAATGAGAGTATGTGCTGAGCACGGACGTACCATGGGGAAACACCCACGAGACCCGGGTCCTTCAGGGAGTTTACAGGTTAAATAGGAAACTGATCTAGACAAATAAATTACACAACTAAAAATGCAGGTACCCCATAATACAAAATGTTAAGGATGAGAGCTTAAAATATGTAGCACAAACTATTTCTTTATTGCTTTTAAATCGAGCATAAATCCTACCGAAACCCCACAACTTCCAGGCTGATGGGAAATTCAATCTTGGCCTCCACTGGGCTCCTCTTAGCCAGATCATTCCACAGGACTCATGATCTCCTACAGAAACAAAACAAAACAAAACAAAACACCTTCTAAACCTGGGTCTTGTTCAGTACTGAGGCCACAGCCATTGGCCCAAAGGTTTTCTAGTTTGGGCTGTGTGGGTGGGGCCATGCCTGCTGAGGCCACCACCCCTCCCTGGGGCTGCCAGGGACAGACACCTGCTTGCTCTGTTTCAGGGCCTGTAGTCTCTGTTCCCTTTCCCTGCCTAGGGGACCTCTGTGCTGACCTGGCTTTCCTTCTCCCCTTCTCCTTGGGGACACTCAGAATGGATTCTCCCATGAGCCCAGTCTTTCTCAAAAAACAGGAAGAGCCTTTGTCTTCTGCTAGCTGTCCTATCCATATCTCCAAGGCCCTAAAATGGTGAGCAGCTGGCTAGCTATCTTCTCAGAATGGGAAGACGGAGTCAGAAAACATACTGTCTCGAAAATTTGTAAGGCACCAGCATACAATAAAAGCAACATAACTATTTATGCTTACATGCCAGTTACGTGTGTCCTTGTGCAAGTGACTTAAGCTCTCTGTGATTTAAATTCTTGTTTTCAGGACTGATAAGCTCAAATTGGATGTGGAATCAATATCAATGCTACTCTGGCTTCAGAAATACAAGATGACTCTTTCACTCTTATGTGAATTGGAAAAATGAAGATCAAACAGAGATAGTGACCCAGAAATCAAGGTGGAGGATGACCCTGTGTATGCCCATAGGAAGAGGAGGGACCTAAGAGTCACAGCCTTCTAGACCTTGGATCCACCTGCCTTCTGGGCACCTCTCCCGAGGTCCCATCGGTGTCTTAGATGTAACCCATCCCACATGCCCTCTTTGTCCTTGCCACAAACCTGCTCCTCCCTTGAGCCCTCTGACAGGTACCACCATCTACTCAGTCAGCCGATCTCTACACTCAGGCGTCTTCCCATGTCTCTCCTGCTAGTCCTTACCCACCTAACCCAAATAGTCCCCAAGACCAGGCTGTGTTCCCTCTGAAACATGTCCTGTGTCCATTCCTCCTGCTCCACTGCAGCCCAGACTGTCAGCATCTCCCTTGCTGACCCTTCAGCAGCCTCGTGTCTGGTCTCCCTAACATCAGCCTCCTATTTCCAAGCCATGCTCCTCCCAGCTGCCAGGCTTGTCTTTCTTCCTCCTATTTGGTTAAAGGGGGTGGTAGTTTGAACAAGAACCCCCCAAAGATTTCCTTGCCCTGATCCCCAGAACCTGTGAGTATGTTACCTGACTTGTCAAAAGGGATTTTGCAAATAAGATTAAGTTAAGGATCTCCTGGGTTATCTGGGTGGGCTCAGCGCAGTCACAAGGGCCCTTATAAGAGGGCGGCAGGAGGGTCATTGTGGGAGAAGGACATGTAATGATGGAACAGAGGTCAGAGAAATTTGAAGACACTACACTGCAGGCTTTGAAGATGGAGGAAGGGACCATGAGCCAAAGAAGGCAGGTGGCCTCTAGAACCTGGAAAAGGCAGGGAAACAGACTCCCCCTTTGAGCCTCCAGAAGGAACCAGCCTGCTGTCACCTTGACTTTAGCCCAGTGAAATCCATTTCCAACTTCTTACCCCCAGAACTATAAAGATAATTCATTACAGCAGCCATAGGACTTCAAATAGGGTTAAGGACACATACATAATGATAATAAACTAAAGCTGTTTTCAATTGAACAGAAATCCAAGTGACAGCTCAGATTCCCATGACATCTTTGTGAGTGACTCCAGGCCAGGCTTTCTGAGCAGAGGATTCTCTCACCCCAAATCTGCTTTTTAAAGGCACAGGCAGTTCGAGCACATGTTCTTTCTGAGTCTGTCATCATCATGTGGTCCCAATCCAGAAGCTGACACAACCCAGGACATCCCCGACTGAGGAAGGCCACACATTGCTCGTCCCTAGGCAGAGGGCAGAGGGCAGAGCAATCTTTCTAATGTGAAAGCACCCCCTCATCAGTCTTGTTTAAGATACTTCCACACACACACACATGCATGTGTGTGCCTTTAGGATCAAAGGATCGAAGCCAAAGCATGGCTTCCAAGGCCCTGCTGGGCAAGCTTCTGGTCTGTGGCGCTCATACCTGTCCTCTGTCCCTATTCTGCAGATCTTGGAACCAGCAGCATTTGCTTCCACCCATAGGCCTTTTCCCCGCAGGGTTCCTTTTACCTAGAGAGTTGTTCCAGCTCCTCCCAGCCCCACTCCCTCTGCCAATTTCTATGAAAATGTGACACATTTTTCTGGGACAGAAGTCAGCCCCTCAGGCAGGGTTTGTTCCTGCCTGGAGCTGCTGCCCCTGATGTGCAATGCAACATTGCCCAGAGAACACCAGCCTGGGCCATGGGGAGAGAAAGGCCAGCCGTGTTTCTACAGGCTTGCGCACATGCATATGAGCTGACTTACATGACTCTTTGAAACTGCCAGACACTCCAGGGCAGGCAAAGCCGGCTTATCCCGCCCTGGGCCTGAACAAGCAGTATGTCCTTAATTAGAGCCAGTGTGCTCCCCGGCTTCCTGGCATTTCCTGTTCCAGGGCAGGTCCGTGGTTACTTGGTTCAATCCCAATGCTGCCAGTCACCAGCTGGTGACCTTGAGCCAATCTTTTAACCTCCAAATCTCAATTTGCTCTTGTGTGAAACGGGGTTAACAATAGCTACTGCACAGGGCTGTGATGAGACCTGAAACTGTAATCGTACACTCAGAGAACGTTCCACGGCGCTAATCCTTGGTGTCTCTAATCTAGATCGTCCTTGTCTTTCTACTGGGAAAGGATGCTGTCCATTTCATCAACTAATAGAATTAAATTTAATTGTCAAATTAGCCTGGATGGGAGATGGTCAGCCACAGCTCTTGCTCGCTGGGTCCACTTCGTCTGGGTCACAGTACCCTCTCCAATGGGCCCTGCATGAGTCAGCCCATCTACCAGGCTTGTCCCCACAGCCACCAGCATCTCTTGCCCTGGCCAGCACCGCAGCCTCCGGATTGGTCTCTCAGCTTCCACTTGTCCCCTACTCCCCCATGAGACCTCCTCACTCTGCCTGTGGCTGTCTTTGAATAAAACAAAAAGACACCAAGCTGATTATTTTGCTTCCTGCTTACAACCCTCAACAACTCTCCCTGCTCCTCCGGGAGAGGGATTTCCATATACCATGAAATTGAGATCAAAACCTCCTCCTCCCCCAGCCACCGCAGTCTCCAAGACTGGCTCCAGCTGACCTCTGCAGCTTCAAGAGCGGCCCTTCCTTTCCTGGAAGGACTCGGCCCCCTCTATCCTAGGGCCTTTGCACTTGAACCTCACACTACCTGGAACGTCACTTCCTCTGGGAGAGCTTCCTTTGCCCCCAGAACAGGAGAGGCCATCACTCCCCACAGTGCCTTGGGACTCTGCTTTCTAGTTCCTTCTGTCCAGGGCTACTGGATTGTGTAATGATCTGATAAGGGCCTGTCCCTCCAGCCAGACAGAGAACCCACCTGGGAGGAATGAAGTTTTTCTCGCTCACCATAGCTTCCTAGCACACAGCCTTGGAATGCAGTAAGCACCCAAGAAATGTGTGTTGAATGAAAGAAGGAAGGAATGAAAGGATAATACTACTTATAGGAATTCTGTGAAGACTTTTGTAAGTAAATAACCACTCCTTGAATTATTATTGTGTAAAAATCGACTTTCCTACATTATCATCTCTTCAACGTAGTAAATCTATTTTTCCCATGTCCCTTGTAAAGCTTTTTTTAAAAATTTCCTACATTCAAGACATTTTCCTCCCATTAATTTTTCCTTGTTAAGTGGTTTTTATGATGCTTTCTGCTTTAAGAGAGAAGTACCATTTGGTATTTAAAATATTCTCTCAGCTTCCTTGGTGAGAAGACTCTGGCAGTTTTCCTACTGTTGACTATAACCGGTACGTCTTGGAACACGATGTCACCCTTCCAGAACTCTTCTTAGACCCAGATAAAACTTACTCTATGTCTCCAGTTGGGGACAAGGTGTTTGGAAACAGCACCTTATGCAACAGAGCTGCCAGAGGGAGGCAAATGAAATAAAAATCATGGTGTGTGGAAAATGTGCCCGCAGAGTCCTAGGAACCAAAGATTTTAAAGCTTCTCTGCCAGTAATTCAGCTTTTATTTTATGTTTCTTGGAAAACTGAAGGCTTGTATTTACGACATGTATTACCTAAGATGCAGAAGGCGGGTGGGTGATGCTGGCCTGGTGAGGATTTCCTTTTCAGCCTGGTCGAGCTGTCCTCTTTGCTCCTGACCCCCTGCCCCCATCCCTGCAAGGCTCCCTGGGGTGGGGTGTTTCCTTTCAGCGCAGAAATCTATCTTTTTGCTTGCTCATTTCTTTGGAGAATGGTACATGCATGCAGAGTTATCTGCTGTTCTTATTTTATTTCAAAAATGTGCAGGGCTGAGACACCTGAATTTTTTCCTCGAATACTTTAAAGCAAATTATGTACCGGAACCTCTCAGACCTGCTCTCAGCGGAATTTCCTTTGAGTGTTCATATCTCAAAACCTTATGTAACCTGACACAATTATCTGAAAAAGCTCGGAATCCAAAAGAAAGGTGTTCTGAGCCAGGAATGAAGGTCGGAGCTGGGAAAGACGTGCTCTCTCCCCTGCCTGGGGACTGGAGCTTATACTTCACTATGACAATGTCCAATTCACATTCCAAAGAAAAATGCTAAGCCCCTGGCACCAGTGGGTGCACTTGCCTCCTCTCTCTGAGCAAGGAATCGCTTAATGAGGGCTCTAGGGGTATTACAAAGCCCTGGACCTGGCTGGTGGTTAAAAATATTTCAATAACCACCTCCAGCCTCTGGTCTTCCCAGGATGGAAGCAGGAGTGGCTTGGGCCCCTTTAGGGGTATAACCCCTCCACTGACTGCAAATATCAACCCATCTGGAGAGCTGGGGTCTCATGCCAGAGGTTAGCACCACAAATGGGGTATATGTGGGAGGCTGGAATGCACATTTTTACCAAGCGTTGGTCCAGGTGATTCTGACTCAAGCCCAGTCCAAGACTCCCCCCAACCGCGCCCCAACCTGCCCTCAACACAAGGGAAGAGGGGAGAGAGGACACTAACTATAAGTGCAGACCTAAAATTGGGCTCCACCAGGAGACGACCCCGCATTCTGGAAAGCCCTGAGGCCACGAAGCTCTTTTTCTCCTCCTTTCATTTGCACTTTTTGGAAAGACCAACCTCGCTGCTATTTGCATACCAGCGGTGAGGGACCTCCGGGGAGAACAGGCACCACTCATAGGTGGTTGACTTTTCAAGGAATTCGCTGGAGAAAATTGTAGGCAAGGCTGTGAACAACCCCCCCCTCCATCTGGTTTCAGTTTATTTTTTAAAAAAATACAACATACACAAACCTCCCCACCAGCAATCAGAAAATAGCCACAGCTGGGGGGGGCAGTATTAGTCACCAGGGGTGGGGCTGAATTATGTATATGCAAATAAATTAAACCAGCCAGCCAACAGCAACTAATTTTTGTATCTTTTGCAGTTGTTCTGCCAAGAAAAGGCCTGAATCGGGATGATGGAAGCTGTAAGGAAGCAGCTTTTTGGAATTAGTTTTTCACAATCAAGTTGCCTTAATTCTGCCGTTGGGAGATATTAATATGTTTCTAATCCAGAAGCAAATGAAAAACGGTTGCCCATGGAATAAGGCCGACCTCCTGGGCTGAAGGCCAGAGGACAGTGGAGCCTGATGATTAGGAGCATAGGGTTTGGACAGCTGTGTGACCTAGGGCATGTCACTTAACCTCTCTGAGCCTGTTTCCTTATTTATAGGAAGGGGATAATGACGGTACCTGCTTCATGGTGATGATGTGAGAATAGTAAATAAAATGAAATGCAAGCAAAGCAAGCACAAGGACTAGCATGCAGCAAACACACAGTAAATGTGGAAGAGGATTATTCATAACTCAGAGCCACGCTGAGGGTCTAGACCCGAAAGAGAGTTCAACCAGAGTCAGCTGTGGTTCTCAGCTGGGGCTTGTTTCTCCCCCAGGGGCTGGTCCAGAAACTCCTGCAGAGCACATTCTCCCAGTGTTTCCCAAACCAAGAACCCCAGTCCCCAAACACCTGCCTTCTATTCTGGAGACAGTAAAAGAAATTCAGAGCAGAGTTCCCAACACAGTTTGAAAACACAAGTGATGCTCCTGGCTTCCTGCATGTTACTGTCCCCTTTTCCCAGCCACTGAAGGGGAGATTTCCTTCAGTTCAGTAATAAAAGGGCCTGATTTCCAGATGCCCAGCCTAGATGGGACACCTCTGAAAAATGGGGGGTTTCAGTTCACGCCTAGAGAATGCGGAGGTGAGTCAACCTCCAGGGCTTCCATGCTACATGAGCGATGTGCTGGAGACCACGAGCATCCAGCTGCCTCTGGGCTCAGCCCTTGCACGACCACGGGCATCTCCCACTCAGCTTGTTTGGACAAACTGATCTGTCCCTCATCTGGATGCAGCAACAAGAATCCCAGCCTTCCCTCTTCCCCAAATCTATTTCCTGGCCAAGTGGGACAGGAGTCTCATTTGCTCAGACCATTCCAAGCTTTCCTTTGCCCTCAGAATGAAGTGTAAGAGGCCACATGTGACAAACGTGGCTCTACAGTAACACAGACTTTGGGTTCAGGTACACCTCTGAGTTTGAATATTGGGACTGGTCCAAGATTCAAACTCAAGTGTACTTGAGTTTGAGACCTTGAGCAATTTTCTTGGCCTCTGGAAGCTTCATTTCCCTTGAATATAAAACGGTAATAATGGCCAGGTGTAGTGGCTCACGCCTGTAATCCTAGCACTCTGGAAGACCGAGGCGGGAGGATCCCTTGAGATCAGGAGTTTGAGACCAGCCTGAGCAAGAGCAAGACCCCGTCTCTAATAGAAAAATTAGCCGGGCCTGGTGGCACATGCCTGTAGTCCCAGCTACTCGGGAATCTGAGGCAGGAGGATCACTTGAGCCCAGGAGTTTGAGGTTGCTGTGAGCTATGATGATGCCACCACACTCTAGCACAAGTAACAGAGCAAGACTCTGTCTCAAAAAAAAAAAAAAGTGGTGATCATGATGCCTCCCATAAAAGGCTATCATGAGGCATCTGCACCAAACCCAGGGCTTGGGAAAGAGCAAGAAATGTGGGGGCCAGTGTGTGGAATGAAGGTTGAGGATGTGGTGGGAACCAGGTGGCTGCCAGCCAGGGAAGGGGAGGAGACCAGCTTTGGACATGCTGAATGTGGGGGGCCTCTGTGTATCCAAGGGAGGCGTCCAGGGGCAGCTGGACACAGAGCCTGGAGTCGACAGGGAGGCCTTGGCTGGAAAGCTGGCGGGGGAGCCGCCAGCATGTGAATAGGAAGATGAGCTCATGGCGGAGGAGGGGCCAAGTGCGAGGCCTTCACTGCCAGAGGTTGACCCACAAGCAGGAGAAGCTGAGGAGGCAGGAGAGGCAGTGAGGTAGGAAACACAGCAGCAGTGGCTTTATAGGCACCAAAGGGAGACAGGGCTTGGGACAAGAAAGAGAGGGCAGCAGGGCAGAAGCTTTGAGGAGGCCAAGTTAGCTGAAGGCAGAGATGGGCCTATGAGATTTGGGTTCTAAGAGGTCATTGACCCGTTACATTTGGCGAAGTCAGTAGAGGAGTTAATCCCATGCTCAGGCAGGGGAGGGGAGAGTGGCAATGGTGATCACAGATTACAGCCACAGAGACATGTGGCTGAGCATAGAGGGAGAGCACAAGAACGATGCTTGGAGAAAGAGGTATAGGATTAAGGTTCCCAATGGGCGAGGCCAGAGCCAGTGCACTTGCTGCTGGGAAGGGGCCAGTGGTTAGCTGTTACCTCTGCGGTGCCCAGCACAGGGCCTGGCCTGCAGTAGGAACTCAATACAAGTTTGCTCTCTTTGAGGACGAGGAATAATGAGGTCTAGGGCCTGGGTGGAGGGACTGGCCATTGGCCGGGAGAGGGGCCCTTCTGCCATCTTGCTAGAGGAGGAGGGGTAGGGGTGCCAGGTGGGAGGCAGAGTGCAGGACAGGGCCTCCTTAGGACTCTGCAGCCTCTGAGCTGGACCATGGAGGAAGAAAAATGTGGTGAGTGAGTGTTTGGCTCCAGGACCCCAGGATAGTCAGAGGACAGAGTGTGAGGGCTCCTGGATACTGCCACTTGCCACCCCCTACCCTGGACTTCTGCTTCCCCCATCCTCAAATCCAGCGGTCACCTGCCTAGTCTTTATCCCCTTCAGAGCTGCATCCTCTCCGAAAGGCCAGCAGATGGTGCCAGTGAGCCGCTGGACTCCGCGGGAGGAGGCAGGAGCCAGCCTGCCGGCCTCCCACCCACCCCTGGTCCTCCAGTGCCTGGGGCATGCTAAGGGTTTGGCTAACCTGGTTTCTGACCAAGGGGACTGGGAGCTGGGACAAAGGACGAAAGGAGACTGTGGGCTGAGGGTTTAGGGGCGGGGTGGCTCAGGGGCTCTGCTCCTTCTGGTTGCCCTTCATTCCTCTGCCCTGCCAGGCCCTACCTTATCTGCGGGGCCTCCCGCCCTCTGCCCGCCTTCCCTTCTCTTCCCTGGAGGCCCCTGCCAAGCCAGACTCCTGGTTCTGGCAGAGGCTGGTTCTCTGCCCCTAGGCATGCACGACCTGGCACCAGGCCTCAGACAGGGCTGGGCCAGCCCCTCCCAGCCATGACTGCCTCAACCACCTATTTCTAAAACGTCTCCACCTAATGAGGGCTAAGGGGTCGGCAGGCAGCATAGATCCTGGGGAGGACGCATGGGACGATGGCGAGTTTCTATAAAATTGTGGCAGATAGTCCAGCCCCACCCAGACCCAAATCCCACAAGACTGATGGCTCTGCCCAAGGTGGCACAGTGTCCCTATGCTCTGCAGCCAAAGGCAATTCCCCAGTCTCTGTCCCCATCATGGGCTTCCTGATGAGTCAGGATCTTTCATGTTTCCTTCATAGAATAGTACAGGACCCTGCTTCTCAGTCTCCCACCTTGCCTTCCTGCCCCCATCCCCTATCCTTCAACTCTTACTCTGGCTTTGACCTTGGAGGCTCCCCAGGACCCCCACCGCCTCTTCTACTCCCTTCCCCAGCCCCAAGGGGAAGCCCATCATGGGCCGAGGTGGAGTGTCTAGAGCTGAGCGGTCCGTCCATTCCAATCCCTGGAGCTCAAATCAGGAAGTCTGGCCAAGGGTGCTGTGCCTACCCCTGAGCCTGGGCTATACATTCAGGGCAACAGGAGTCAGTGAGTTTGGAAAAGGAATGTTTCCCTGAGTTTCTAAAGGCAGGATGACCCAGACCAAAAGAGAGAAAACTACCAGAAACACACAACACACACAGATGAACTCACATGCACACGCAGAGTCATGGCATAGGGAGTGACACAACTAAATGTTGTGGCCAAGCCATGGAGCCCCATGCACACAAGTGCATACAAACACAGGCACACAAGGTCATGTACTCAAGGTCAGGCACACACACCCCCCTCAGGCAAGTCCTGCTTCCTGGGGCCAGGGCCAACCTGTCATCTGTACTTACAGGAGGAGGCATAGATGGAGGCACAGGAGTGGCTCTGGGCAGCAGATGGGTCCTCCACCCCGTCTCTTCCGTTAAGTGGGTCTGGCTCCCAGCCCCCTCCCAGCGATTTCCCTGGCCCACCATGGGGCCAAGCCTGGGTGGCAGGGAGGGCTTTGGAGGAGGCATTGCCAGGTAGCCCTGGCACAGAGCCTAGGCACCTAAGAAAGAGAATAAGCAACAGGGCTGGGAGGTGTGACAGGGAGTCATGATCTCCCAGGACCTAGAAAGGGGAGAGGTCAGGCACTGGGACAGGGCCTGGAGGCCCACAGGAAGCAGGGACCCCCTCTACGATGGGCTGCACCTACTCCCCCCAGCACAGAGCCTGGCAGCCAGGTACTGGCAGCAACTCCCAGTGCCTCGCAGAGCCCTGGCATGGATGCTAGGCACAGGGTGCCAGACACGGGGGTGGGCAGGATGGGGCCACTGGGCCACACACAAACGTGGACCTTCATACACACAGGCAGACATATGCACCCACACTCACACCACTTATTTTATCCCCTGGAGATTCAGGGGAGCAAGGCAGGGCCTACCCTGTCCTAGGTGGCCTTCGCTGATTCCCAGGTGTCCCCACTGGCCTGGCTCTTGGGGTGAGAGGTGGGCCAGAGGTAATGCGAGACCTAGCGGCTTCCTGTGACCGCCCCTCACCGACCCCCACACACATACATTTGTGTAGCGGAAGGTGGGGTTGTGAGGCGGAACAGCCACTGTGAAGAACCCGGGAGGTCACCAGGCTGCCCCCTGCCCCTGCCCCAGGCGGGTTTTGTGGCAGAGCGCGGCTCAGGTGTGAGCGCGCCTTAGGGCGTGTATGCCCGGGACCTGCGGCCGCGCACCGCGTGGGAGTGCGGCGCGTGTGCGGGCGGCGGCGGCGGCGGCGGCGGCGACCGAGCGAGGCGGTGCAGTCAATGTGAGGCGCCTGGATGCAGGTTGTGTGTCCCTTCAGGTGTCCCGAGCAAGTGTGAGCTGCATGTGCTCACCTGAGAGCGGCCGCTCCGCGGCCCTGGGCGCGGGGGCGGGGGCGGGGGGAGCGGAGGCCGGGCGCCGGGGCTGGACCGACCGGCCCTTTCCTCAGCGCGGCCCGCGGCGAGGCGGCTCCTCCTAGCGCGGCAACTTTGGGACTTTGTTCCGGCTTCTTCTGAAGCGGATCTGGCCGGGGGGCGGGGAGGGGCGGGGGGGGGGGGCACCTGCCCTGCGGGGGGTGCCTGAGAGAAGTGGAGGCAAGCCCCGCCCCCGCCCCCGCCCCGCCCTCTCCCCGCCCCTGGGGCTCTTTATAAGCTCTGCCCGAGGGCGAGCGGAGAAAGCGAGTGTCCCTCCCGCCTCGGGCTGGTGTTCCCCTGCACCCCGCGCCCGGGCCCCGAGTCTGTCTCTGCTGCCCAGCCAGGCCCCCGCCCCGCCCCGCCCCGCCCCGCCCCAGCCCGACCCGGCCGGGCCGCCATGGAGCGCTGGCCTTGGCCGTCGGGCGGCGCCTGGCTGCTCGTGGCGGCCCGCGCGCTGCTGCAGCTGCTGCGCGCAGACCTGCGTCTGGGCCGCCCGTTGCTGGCGGCGCTGGCGCTGCTGGCCGCGCTCGACTGGCTGTGCCAGCGCCTGCTGCCCCCGCCGGCCGCACTCGCCGTGCTGGCCGCCGCCGGCTGGATCGCGTTGTCCCGCCTGGCGCGCCCGCCGCGCCTGCCGGTGGCCACTCGCGCGGTGCTCATCACCGGTGAGTGCGCGGGGCGCGGAGCGCGGGGACTCCAGGCTCAAGGGCGGTACTGGACACTCAGAGGCTCCCCATGGGCACGACCAAGGCGGATTCCCCAGCGCTGGAGTGGAAGAGTTTTCCTCCCGTGGGTGCAGGGAGCGAGCCAAGTAGGGAGCGCCCGGCACCTCCCCAAGTCCGGGTTAACTACCTGCCGCTGCCGGGAGTGTTGAAGGAAAAGTGAGGCAGGGAGTGGGCAGGTGCGCAAAGGAAACGTGGCTGAGAAAGGGGGAGCCTCCTGGAGTTTGGGGGTTTACGCAATGCGCCTCCGCAGTAGAGCAGTCTTGAGGCAGCGGGCAGTGCTCTGAGGGACTTCAAAGGGCTTGAGAGGGAAGGAGAGTCACCCCTTGAACTCCACCTGCCGCCTGGCATCCTCATGTGGAACACCCCATCTCCTATTCCCTGGGTCCGGAGCTTACTTAGATGGGGAGCTGCCGCCTGTTGGCTGGGATCCTTTGAGTTCACAAAAGCTTGAGGTCACCATGCAGGGCAGCTGGGCATTCAGCTGCCTCTTGGGTCCAACCACCCACCACCAAACTGCTGAGGTAGCAGTCCAGAGGCTGCACCCAGCACCCCACCCCCGCTCCCTCCTGGTCCTCAGTGCCCAGGAAGGAGATCTTAGAGGGCTGGGCTCAGGTGCCTCTGGCCGCCTGGCTGAGCTCCTTTGTCTGGAGCAGGGAATAAATCTGTCACCAGAGTGAGGGAAGGGGAAAGGAGGCTGGAGGCCCAGCAGGAAGTGGGGAGGGGGAGAAAGTCCAGGGCACACTGGTTGCATTGCATGGAGGGAGGGGCAGCCTAGTCTCTGCCCCAGGCCCCGTGGCTTTAGACAAGTGCTCTGGGTTCTGTCCTTACATTGGGCCTGGAGCTAGGGACAGCCAGCACATTGGCTTCTCAGAGACCTCGGTGCAATAGGTGGCCCTGCATGATCAGATGGGCCCAGGAGAACTTCCCAGAGGAGGAAATCCTTGCTCTGGGCCTCATATGAGTGGAGATAGATGGGGTATGATAGGTATCTTGGATCAGAGAAGGGGGTGGGACAAAGGCTTAAAGCAGGAACATGCACCGCCTGGGTAGGGGACAGTGTGCTGCAGGGGTGTGGTGGGATACGAGGTTGTGTGCTTGGGAGGGCTTTGAATGTCAGGTAAGAAGCCAGACCGCTGAGGTAGGGTAGGGTGGGTGAGGATGGCATGAGGGCTTTGGGCTTCCGCAAAGATAAAGCAGGGCTCAGGCTGGATGGGAGAGACTCAAGTTCAGGGTGCAGCGTGGAGCCTCAGGGGACCCCGGTTTCAGGAGTTCAAGGAAGGGAAGCCAACACACTCTCCTGGTGTGAAGCAGGGGCTAGTTGTGGGCACCGCCACCAGGAATAGGGCCAATCTCCTCCTGCTTTCTGATTTGTGAGCGGCTTTAACACGGCCTGGGTGATCTGCAGGTACTAATGACCCAGCTACACAGTCTTTCCTGAGATCTCACCTCAGGCCTTTGTGCTGCTGCCTTGAACCTGAGAGAGAGGTGAGAGCAGGGGTGCTTTCTGTGACTTGGGCTCCCCCCTCTCTGGTTGCAAAGCTGGGTTTGGGAGAGGACTGCCCAGCCCACCCTGTGTAGGTGCCTCCAAGCTTCCCAATGCATGAAAACTCTGGGGTTTCCTCGCTTACCACCTGGCTGCAAGACAAGTGGGTAACAGGGCCCTGCCCCACCTGCCAAGAACACTGTATCTTGTGCCTGCCAGAGCTGCCACCACACCCACCCCCCAAGAATGCCCTGAGAACCGCTGGCCGAGGTTACTCTTGGAGCTCAGCCGTGGGGTCAGGGTTTGGGCTGCGGGGCTGGGTGCCTGTGCACATGCCTGTGTACATCTGTGCACTGGTGGGTGGTAGGCATTGAGCCCATGTGAGAACATCCAGGCAGGTTGGAAGCATGTGCAGGTATCTGAGTGTGTGCAGGTGAACAAGAGGGTGTGCAAAATGTGGGTGACTATGTTGGGATCACAGAGCTGAGGCTCTGAGAGGCCTGAGTCTCCCTTGGGAGGGCCTGTCTGCTCTGGAAGGCAGCCGAGGCAAGTGCTTGCTCCCCTCCCCCAGCCAGGCTTGCCAGGGAAGTACCCCTTGGCCCAGGCTGCAGCCCCCAGCACACAAAGCCCAGCTCAAAGCCCCCTGCCCAGCTTTGTTCTCTGCCTTGGCAGAGGGGGCGGGGCTGGGATAGGGAGCGGGTGCTGAGCCCTTCAGCAGTAGGGAAGCAGAGCCACTTCGCAGCTTCTGTCGGCAGGACCACTGGCAGGACCACCGGGATGTCGGGGCGGGCTCCAGAGAGCCTCCTCCCTCACCGGCCCTTCTCCCCCAACTCACTGGCTCCCTGTGGAGCCAGGATTAGAATGGAAACAATCAAGGAAGCTGGGGTTTATAGGTACCAGGGACTCCCCTACTGGCTCTTCCTGGTGGTTCTTCGCTCTGCAAACCAAAGACAGGAAATTAAGCCTCCAGGAGTAGTAACTGACCTCAGATGACACGTGGTGGGTGTGGGAAGGGATTCAAATGCAGGTCTTTTCCATCTATCATGGTCCCTGTTTGGGGGCAAGTGGTCTGGGGAGCAGAAAACACCCCACTGTTGCCACTGATTGGAATGCCAAGGGTGGAGGGTGAGGGGTGAGGTGGGGAGGGCCTTCAGCTTGCCTACAGCCTGGAACAATAGCAGGGCGTGTTGAGACCGGGAAGGGAGGGGGCTCAGGTTGTACAGGGCCTGCAGGATGGTGTCAGAGAGGCTGGGCTTCATCCTGAGGACTGCGGGCAGCCTTGGAAAGGTTTTCAGCAGCAGCAGAGTAATATTGTCATTTTTGGAAAGATCCTTCTGGCTCTGAGGTGGAGAATGGATTCAAGGGGGTCAAGAAGGGACAGGACTAGAGAGGGGCTGCTTCAGTGTCCAGTCAGAAAGGAAGGGAGGCTGCACACTGGTAGCTGCAAGCTCTGGCCTGACATCAAGCAGGCAGGACATTGGCGCTGGGACTCCATCTCAGGCCGGCCTGGGATAGTCCTGACCTTCCTCTATGCTGACTGGGTGACTTTGGCAAGCACCTTAGCATTACTAGGCCTCAGTTTCCTCATCTGTAAAGTGGGGATCATAAGCCATATTTGATGGGGTAGCTATGGGGAGTCAGGGAGATGACAGCTATCACAGAGTTGCTGCTCAGGGCTCAGGTACAGGGGCAAAGCCGGCCAGAGATGGGCCTAGGGAAGGAGTTAGGGCTGTTGATTGCTGGTAGATTGGGTGTCCAGGGGCCTGGATCCCATCAAGACCCTGGAGATTCTGGGGTTGTCAGGTTGTCTCAGGGTGGACTGGGCCACGGTGGGAGTTCACTGACTGCCCTGGCCTGGCCAGGTTGTGACTCTGGTTTTGGCAAGGAGACAGCCAAGAAACTGGACTCCATGGGCTTCACGGTGCTGGCCACTGTGTTGGAGTTGAATAGCCCCGGCGCCCTAGAGCTGCGTGCCAGCTGTTCCCCTCGCCTAAAGCTGCTGCAGATGGACCTGACCAAGCCAGCGGACATTAGCCGCGTGCTGGAGTTCACCAAGGCCTACACTGCCAGCATGGGTCAGTGACGAGTTCCACCAGGGGAGGGCATGGCCAGATGGGTGGAAAGGGGGCAGGGACTGGAGTTTTGCTGACCTGAAGCTTCTCTCTCCTGCTATGTGACCCCAGGCCTATGGGGCCTGGTCAACAATGCGGGTTACAACGAAGTGGTGGCTGACGTGGAGCTGTCGCCAGTGGCCATGTTCCGCACCTGTATGGAAGTGAACTTCTTTGGTGTGCTGGAGCTGACCAAGGGCCTCCTGCCCCTGCTGCGCCACTCTAGGGGTCGCATTGTGACTGTGGGCAGCCCAGCAGGTGAGTACCCTCCCCCACTGGAAAAAGGTGCCACTGTGCAGCAGAGTGCTCTGGGAGCCCCTTGCTGAAACTGAGCCGCCCTACCCCCAACCTATCCCCAGGAGACATGCCTTATCCCTGCTTGGCGGCCTATGGGACCTCCAAGGCCGCCGTGGTGCTGCTCATGGACACATTCAGCTGTGAACTCATTCCCTGGGGGGTCAAGGTCAGCGTCATCCAGCCTGGCTGCTTCAAGACAGGTGGGGGTCTGGGCTGGGGGTGGGGCAGGCATGGGGCCTGGGGCTGGGAAATGAGGGGTGGGCATGGTCTTATGGGGGCAGGGGCAGGGCTGAGAATGGGCATGGCTTTGGCTGGGGGGTGTGGCTTTGACTAGAGGCGTGGCCCAGCTCTGACCTTGCCACCCCTTCCCCAGGGTCTGTGATAAACGTGGACCAGTGGGAGCAGCGCAAGGAACTGCTGCTGGCCAACCTGCCCCGAGAGCTGCTGCAGGCCTATGGCAAGGACTACATCGAGCACTTGCACAGGCAGTTCCTGCATTCACTAAGCATGGCGCTGGCCGACCTCAGCCCAGTGGTAGATGCCATCACAGATGCACTGCTGGCAGCTCGGCCGCGCCGCCGATATTACCCAGGCCGTGGCCTAAGGCTCATGTACTTTATCCACTACTACCTGCCTGAGAGCCTGAGGCGCCGCTTCCTGCAGGCCTTCTTCATCAGTCACCGTCTGCCTAGGGCACTGCAGCCTGGCCAGCCTGACCCTATCTCTGCCCAGGACACAGCCCAGGACCCACACCCAAGCCCCCCAGGCTCTTCCCCAGTGGTGGCTCGCTGAGCCATGTGCACATATGGCCCCGTCACTCCAGCCCAGGAGGCTCCAGGAGCCCCTGGCCCTCCCCTGGGCATTATGACGCCCCCGTCTGCCCTCGAGCCTGGCCTAATGGACCCCAGTCCCCCACTGCTGATGCCCAGTCCAGGCCCAGTGAAGCTGAGGTTTCCCAGTGAGCCTCAGGGCCTGTCCACTGCTTCATGAGCCCAAACAGACCCTGCTGGGCACAAGGCTCTCCCTGCAGCTTGGAGAACTCAGCTGGTGGGGAGTTTAGTGCAGAACTTCACTGTAGCCTTTGACAGGACCCTGCAGATAGTGCCTCTGCAAACCAAGGAGTGAGTGACTGGGTGGGTTGGGGACCCCTTCGGATTGTTCCTGGGCACCAGTGCCTTGGGGCTGCAACTGAAGGGTGAATCCCACCTGTCTCTTGACTGGCTCAAGAGACTCCCAACTGCCCACTCCCAAGCCCCTCAAGCCACAGGGAAGCTGTATATCCTACTTCCTGATTGCCACTTCTTAAATAAAGATAAGTTTTATTTCTCCTAGGGTGGGGCAGATGCTGTGTTTGGAGGGGGTAACTGCCGGGTTGGCTGGGTGACAGGGTGTGGTTCTGTGACAGAGGCTGGGAACTCTTGGGGCTCAGCATAGGGGTGGGGGCGCTGGGCACTGACCTAACCGGGCTCCTCTGGTAGCCTCTGTGGTTCACACCTCTCCCTCCTCCACTGACCTCGGGCAAATCATTTATCCCTAGGTCTGGGTTTCTCATAAAGAATTGGGGGTAATGACCCTGAGCTCCGGGAGTTATAGGGCTCACTGAAGCCATTGGGGAGGTCGGGAGCCCTCCAGAACCAGGACCTAGCTCCCCAGGCCTGTGTCTGCGCCTGAGCCTCCAGCAGCGGGAGGGGCTATCTTGCAGTGACCCCCGACCCTGAGGAATCTGGGCTGCTGACAGAGAGGGAGGTAGAAGGCTTCGGCAAGGGCAGGGTCATGAGGGAAGTCAGGGGTCTGGGAGGGGTACTAGGGCCCAAAGGAGGCAGCAGACAGCCAGGCTTAGAGAGGGAAGTTTTATTGTCTCAGAGGGGCAGAGTTACTTCTGCCTGCCCCAGGGACACACACGCTCTATCCTTCCCATGGGCCATGGCTCTGGGAGTGACCCACAGAGGGGAGAGGAGGCTCACACTGCCCCCAGGGGTTCTCAGGTTAGGGAGACCACATGCTTCTCAGACACGTCAGTAGCTGTAAACATAGGGCTTAGGGGGCCTCCTTACTCTGGAGTGGGTCTTGGTCCATCCTTGGTAGGGGGAGCAGGTGCCCAGCCCCTTTTCAGCCTAAGAGCAGTCTCAGAGAGGGTCAGGGAAACTGGGCAGTCACTAGGACAGTGTGCCATCCCCAGGGCAGGCAGATGAGCCATGGGCTTCATCACAGACCACACAGACACACACAGTGCGCTTGGGAGCCTTGGGCCAGAATGCTAGAAGATAGGGATGTAGTTGTCGATCTTGGCGCGGTGGCGCTGGGCGATGCACTCAGCAATCCACACAATGTTGCGACACTCCTGCTCCTTGAGCTTCACAAAGGCATAGAAGACACCAAAGTGGAACTGGTTCAAGAAGGCCAACTTGTTCAGTTTCACCTGCAGACAGACACAGATGTGATGTACTAGTGGCCATGGCCACAGAGTTGGGCCTAAGCCACAACTCCTCCCTCTGACGGGCAGGCCTTGCAAGAACTCTGCACTCACCTCATGCTCAAAGAATCGGTCCTCCAGGGTCTTGTCTCCGGGGTTGCTGCCTGCACCCTCGAAGAGCAGCTTGTACTCCTGGCCGGGGGAGTGGTGGGATGCATGAGCATGAGGGTGCCATGGGGTGCTGGGTTGGGTGCATGGTGCCAACATGCCCACCCACCATCCTGCCAGCCAGGGCACTCACCGGGTAGTAATCAGCCACGTTCTTGACCTGCTCGTAGTCGTCAGCCCGAGCCAGCTGAGCCAGGCCCTCAGGGTAGAGCCGCCCGCAGTGGGGAAAGAGCTTGGCACGGTCCTCCTTGGACAGCTCTGTGCCGAAAGAGTTGATGGTGATGATGAAGGCGCGGCGGTCTGCTTCAAACTGTGGGGCCGGTGCACAGGCAAGGAGAGAAGGAAGAAGAGGGAGGCAGTAGCCAGTCAGTTGGCAGGGCTTCCGCCCGGCCAGGACTAGCAAGCATCAGCAGGCAGGAGGGTCGGCGGGCACTCACCTCCAGGATGGGGCACATGGCGTCGGCTGTGGTCCCGCCCAGTAGGGTACAGAACTTGTAGAAGGACTCCAGGTAGGCCTGTGCAGAGCATGGAGCTTGCTCAGCATGGCAGGGAGACTCAGCGGGGCTTGCTAGGCCTCCCCATCACACGTGACCTCCTCCCCTTCCCAGCCCCTTTCACGATGGGGACAAACAGCACACCCATGGACTGGCCAGGGCAGCCCTTATGGCACAGTCCTCAAACACCCCAAATTCCAACTGTTACTCAGCCAAACGGCAGTTGCCTGCTGCTGCCCACCCAGGAGTGACAGAGCAGTGTCTGGCTGACTGCCCGCTTCAGGGTGCAGTGTCCCCACTCACTCATCCCACAGAGGGCCAGGCTCAGAGGGGGCCTGGACAGAGGTCCTCCCCCTGCTGTTCTGCTTTCCTTTCTCCCTAATCTCCCCCAAACTCCCCTTCCTCTGTCTTAGAAAGCCAGGTGTCCACGGGCTGGGGAGGGACGCTTACTCCTGAGAGTTCACAGAGATGGCCTGGCCTACCTTACAGAACACCGCCTCCTCCCACCCCCCTAGGCATCACGCGGCAGGAACCAAATTGTCAGGCCAGTTCCTGCTGAGGGATGGTTATTGCCTACATGGACGTCAGCTCCACAGTGCAATGGCCGGGCACGTGGGCTGGCAGTGGGAACAAGTACTTCCTGCCCAGGAAAATTGGATCTGCTGGGCATGAGCAAAGGATGGGTCAGCCTAGGCCCCAGGTCCCTCCCAACACTCGCTCACAAAACCGGCCAGGCTTCCTTCCCCCGACCTCCACCTCTCCATACAGAGGAAGGTGGATGGTCTCACAGGCCCGAGGGGAGCTCCCTTGCATGGGCAACCTTCACTCAGACCCCCCAGGTCCCATCTGGTGGCACAGTCACAGAGACTGGCTACACAAGCTAGAGACTATTCTGCTGAGTGGGGAGTGAGGGCTGGGAGGCACAGAACACCTTCCATGCTGAGTTCTGACCTCCAAGGTGCGAAGACCTTTCACCTCCCACCAGCTGACTTGGGCTCACAGGCTCTGCTGCCCAAAGAGAGATGGGACCCAGGAGTCCATGAGCCCAGGACTGACCAGCAACACTGGGCAAGCTGGGCTCAGGGGAAGGCCTGAGGGTGACCACTGAGATCACAGGGAACAAAAGTCTAGGACAGGTCAGGGAGTAAGAAGCCTGGAAGGGAGGACAGACCCCAGTACAGAGGATCCTAGCAATCAGAGGGCCTGGGGGGCAGAGACAACTGCCTCCCATGGCTTGGTGGTGCCTTTCAGTCCCTCTAGGAGTCTGTCTGTGGCCACCTGTTCCCTGTGGCTAGCCAAGCTGGCTGTGCCAAAATCCTGAGGCCTGCCCCGGTTGGGCCTACGGTTCTTATCTGTGGGGAAGCTACAAGCCAGGTCTTGGGCTCCATGTCCTGCTACCTACCTATTTGTTTAGTCAAGCTACCAATCCCTGGAGAGGCCAATCCCAGGGTCAGGGAGGCTGGTGGCACGGGCCCAGACTCTTCTCTGGAGGCTAAGACAGCTAAAGAAACTGGCAAGACCCCAGAGGCCCAGGTACCAAGGTCACCTTCCCACCCCCGCCCTGTCCCTTGGAGTCTGCCAGCCCACGGCTGCTGCACCAGCTGCCTACAGTTCCCCCCCGCTGGGCGGCTGAGGGTCCGCCTAATCTCCCATCTGTGGCTACCGGGCTGGGACATTGCCTGATGGGCGGGCGGTCCTGGCACGGGGCCCACAGCACTGGGTCGGTGTTTATGAGCTGGTGCCCGGGCAGCCCTTGCCAGTGACTCCAGCTAGAACCAGTCAGGCCCGGTGAGGCTGTGGGTGAGGCTGGGGGGACAGCCGCACCCCTCACCCTGTCTCAGGGCAGGGAATCCGGCAATGGGCCAGCTAGGCAGGCAGGAGTACTAGCGTGCATGCGCGTGCAGGCACACACGCGCGCACACACACACACACACACACACACACACATGCATTCTCTCTCTCTGCTGACTGGCTGGCCTGCTCCCTATTAGCCGGGTGGCTGAGAGCACTTCCTTTTGCAAACAGGCTGAGCCAGGTGTGCTCCCTGGTGCTGCTAGTGACTTACTACGTAGCTTTGGGCAACCCACCCCACTTTTCTGAGCCCTCAGTTTCCCCATTTTACAAACGGGGATAATGATGCCTGCCCTGGCTCCTAGGGCAGTTCTGAGGATAAAGTAAGTTGACAAACTTCCTACCTCTGTTCTGATCGCCTCTCATTCGCCCTCCACATCACAGCCAGAGGGGGCTTTCTGCATGCACTCTGCTCTATTAGAAACCTCTGTTGGCTAACCCTGCCCACGGGATAAAGTTCAAACTTCTAGCCTGCTATTCAAGGCCCTGGGTGACTCAATCCTATGCCTGCCTCTTCTTCCAGAACTCTCTCCTACTGTTCATCTGGAACATCTAGAACTGTCACTTTTGCGGCAAATTTCCTGCCACTTGGCCCATGCTCCATGTGGTAGTCCCCTGCCTACACCACTGCGACCCTAGGCAGGCCCTTCGCCTGCACCAGACCCTCACTGCACTCTGGCCCAGGCCCCTGCTGGGAGAATGGAGGCCCTGGGCTCAGGCTGCAGCCAAGTGTCAGCCAGGGCAGCAGAGGACTCTTACTGTGGGAAGCAGAAGGCGGGTAGGGGATGAGGATGGTGCGAAGTGGCACTGGCTCCAAGTGTGGGAACCTGAAAGGGACATGAGGACTTGGCTATGCCTGGCGCAGTCCCTCCCGCCACCATAACTGAGCGCACTGTTGGCTTTGCTCAAGTGCCTGTCCTTGCTGGCAATAGCCCAGGTAACGTGGCCCCAAGGGCTATGGCCTGGGTGGTGGCCCGTGACCCTTCTGGATGCTGGGAGAGTGGCAGTCCAGGAGCCAGCTCTAACAGGCCAAGCGGTGGAGCGACAGCCACTCCTGCTGATCTTATCTGAGCCCGCTGCAGGCAGTGTGGGATGGAGAACCTGTTCCACGCAGCCTTGCACCCATCGCAGGAGCCGGAGAGTAAGCAGACAAGCCCCTGAGAAAGGAGCCTGGTGTAGCTGCATCCTGGCCCAGCACCTCACATAAATCACCGTCCCACCTCACCCCACAGCCAGGCCCACATACAGCCGTCCCCCACCGCTAGCGCAGGGCACTACCTTGTAGAGCGTGTTGCGGATAATCTCGATGTTCATCTCATCAAGGTCCTGCTCTGAAATGCAATCCTGGAAAAAAGCCGCTGGGGAAGAAAGACACGGGTGTGAGGGGTGGCCAAGTGGCCTAGGCGAGAGCCCTGCTGATGTTCAACTGCCTTACAGGGCAGAGAGGGCCCCTGCCACAAGGCCCATCAGGGTAGGTATTGGGGGTCCCCAACCCAGCCTGGGCTGTTGCCTTGGAAGTGGCAGAAGCAATACTCTGGGCAATGCACACTGACCTGAGCTTCTCCTGCCTCCTTGCTCTTAAAATTGATTTATAAAGGAGGCGGCTAGCCATAACATGATCTAATCATTGCTGGGGCAGACCCAAGCTCAGACCATGCCAAAGACAGGCTTGCATAAGAGGCCATGACATCCTCCCTTCTCAAGGGGCAGCTGTGGATTCAGGGCCTGACTCCTACTTCTCTGCATCCCCCAGGAAGGCCTGGCGCCCACACTTGGAAAACCAGCCTCCTTCTCCTTAGGACAAGTAATAGCTCAGTGGGCATGGACCACTGACCCAGGGGGCCACTGCGGGGCTAGAAGGAGGCCAGAGCAGAAAAGAGCATGCACGTCCCCCAGGAGGGCCTGCAGACTCACTGGTCTGTCTCATTTTTAAAGATGGAGAAATTGAAGAAGTCACAAACAACCCAGAACTAGCTCAGAGTTGCTGGGAGAGTTTATGGCAGATTAGGTGAGCAGGTGGGGCTTGGGCCAATCAGCTCAGGACCTAGTGTAGCTTCGAGCCCTGTGGTTCAACCCTGGTGACTTCCTGGAGGTGGTGCCCCTGAGCCCAGGACTCTGGCTATGAGGGCACTAGCTGGTTATGGCCTTAGTGCTTTCTCCTCCACCTCCTAGGCAGGCGAAAGTCAGCACTGCCTAGGCAGGGCCCTGCAGGAAGCTCCCGACTCCCCTCCCTTCCTTGGCCTCTGATATGGACCCTGCATCCTGCCCAACACCGTCAGACTTGGCCCCTGGGACCTGCTCGGTAGAGGCAAGTGAAACTGTTTGCTTCCCCCCTCTGCCTCACAGGCAGCTGGCCCTCTGGCTCTGCTTAGGCTCCAGCCTGGGGCCACAGTCTGTCCCAGCTCCCAGGACTCCAAGGGACTTGGGCCTTTTTCTCACTCCTCTCCATGGGCTCAGCCCTCCTCTGTATTCTGAGAAATCGGACTGTTTCAAAGTTAGATGGTCCAAGTCAGGCCCTGGGGTAGCCTGCCTGACCCAGCAAAAGCAACAGGAAAGGAGCAGAAGGGGGAAGAATGGCAGGAGGAAGTTGAGGGGAAGACAAAGGTAAGCAGCAGTGGGCAGGTCTCACTTTCTGGCTCAGGGCTACCCCACTCCAGGAGTCCACAAACCCCACACCGAGACGCTGATGCTGACACCAATGCCCACCTCCCGCAACCACTACAGCAGCTCACCCAAGGGCGTGTCCACCAGAATGGCATTGTAGAGCTCGGCAGGTGTCTGAGCAATGTTCACAGCCTCCATCTGCTCAAAGCTGCCTAGTGGGTGGCACTTGGGCACCAGTTCAGCGATGGAGCGCTGGTGTAGCGTGCCCGTGATGAGCAGGATCACGTTGTCGATCATGTAGCTGTAACTACAGGCGGCAGACAATAGCAGGGTAGCCCATTGGGGCAGGGGGCTTTGAAGTCCCAGCACAGCACCATGCCCTTCCCCTGCCCCCAAGTCCCGCACAGGCCACCAGCCCCTTTATAACATGTGCTGACTCATGGGTGCTACAGATAAGCACCAATGTCTCGTCTGTCTTCCTGCCCAAGTTCCTCACCACCCCCACCTCTAGGAGCACAGGACAAACATGGCCCCTCCCTTGGGGGGAGGAGGATTCATGCCCCAGGAGAGATTGGGACACGGGTAACTACCCGACAGCCTCAACAGTGCTCTAACAGGACACAGGAACCGTGGGCACAGGAGGTGGGACGTGCAGCCCTGCCCTGGGTGGGAATGGCCAGGAACCTGACAGATAAAAGGACTATGAGATGAAAGCATGTTTTGGGAAGAGGGAACAGTGCGTGCAAAGGCCTGGAGGCATTCAACGAGTGACGGATGCATTCGAGGAACTGAGCAAGGTCAGGACTGGCAGAGGGAGAGGAAGGCGCAGCCAGCAGAGCTGCCAGCAGGCTGCAGCCTGGAGGCTGAGGGCCCCGACTTCATTCCCAGCACTAGAGTTCCACGAGTGGGACTTAAGCAGGGAAGACCACCATCCAGCTAGGGTCACTCTGGCTCCTGGGTGGGGACAGAGGGGGAGGGAAGGGGGGAAGATCATTAGGAAGGGAAGGCTGGAGAGGAGCCGGGGGAGGCCCACTCTGGAGTGAAAGCCCAGGTCAGGCAGACCTGCACAGCCCCACACGACAGAGAGAACTGCCCTCCTCCTTTAGGGCCTGGTGCCAGGGCCAGGCACCCACCCAGGACAGCCTGGATGAGATCCAGAGACCTGGACAGGAGGCTGGGCTCAGGTCAATCCCAGGCGGAGGCTCTTTGAGGCCCTTCCCTGCAGAAGGCCAGCTCTGGAGGATGCATGGGGAGCAGAGAGGGCTGTGGCACCGGGGAGGGGTGGGATTGCCTAGTTCAGACTCGGCCAGGGACAAGGCTCTGCCTCCAACCAGCAAGACATTGCCACAAAGGGGCTGGGGCAAAAAGTTCCGTGTAGTCACCTATGCGGGGATAGAGTGAAGCGGGGGGGGGGGGGGGGGGGGGGGGGCCACAACTGTCCTCCAGCCTGTCACCGATTATGAACTCAGGGTACACGGGAGCTGAATGAGGCCCAGGGGAATGTCCTCCAAGGTCAGGGTGGGACCAGGGTGGGGCATTCATGGAAAGATAAGAGCGGGGGTGGAGGCTGCTTTTCTGAGTTGGGCACTTAGCACAGATCCTGTCCTAGCTCTGGGTGAGCCAGAGCAAGGGCCCTGCCCTGCGACAGGATCTTGAGCACCCAGTGCTGAAGCTGTCCAGGGAAGACCCTGGCAGGAGGTGGCTCCCAATAGCAAGTGAAGAAAGGGAGGGAGGTGGCAGCCCAGGGCCCAGGCCTCAGCTCAGAGGGCTGGCCCTCCAGGAAGGCAACAAAAGGAAAAGGCCCTGCTCCTGTCCTGGCCTGACCCCCACTTCCCCTGCTTACTGCGCACTCCCCCAGCTCGGCGCCCTGCTATGACCTCTGCTCTCCTGGGCCCAGGGCCAGGCAGCTACCCTCTCTCCACCCCCAATCTGGCTGGGTCAGCTACAGGATGTGTACTGAGAGGAGACAGGCCCCCCCCTTTCCAAACTGTGGACCTTAGGCAGGGTCTATTTGCAGCTGCAAGCCAAGAGGCCCAATGGCCAGCCCCCTGCCCCCCAACCCCACAGTGCTGGCAGAGTGGAGGGAACTCAGAGAGAGCCTGCCAGGACTTTGGGCCTTGGTCTCTAGCCCTAGCCTGTATCTTTCCTACCCTGGACAGCACACACCCTCTGTCCCTGATGCCTCCAGAATCTACCATACCTCAGGACCCACTCCACACATGCACCACCCAGCAACACTCCAGTTGTGCCCCATCCAGCCCCATCGTAGCCATGGCACTCCCTGAGACAGCCACAAAGACCCTGCCCCTGAGCCTAAAGATGCCCTTTCACGCTCTCATGTCCTTCTGCAGAGGAAGAGGGAGAAAAGCACATCCCACGTTATCCAAGTGCTCCCATAAACGCCAGCATCACCAGCCCCACTGTGAGGGCAGGCAAGGCTCCGAGACGGCCAGCAGCAGCTACCAGCCCCACCACACTCTAAGGCAGAGGAGCTGCATGGCCCCACGGCCAGCGCCCCCATGCCTGGCTCCACATTCCCCACCTAGTCTTGTCTTCTCAGAAGGACCCCCACAAGCCAGTTTCCTCTTTCTAAACCTCCCCCTCCTATGCCCACAACTCAAAATATCTGTGTATGCTGTGGGTAGGGCTCAGCTCGAGTCGGCCCGAGGAAGGTGCCTCAGGGAAGACACTGCCGTCTGGCTTTGCTGCTGTCCCTCCCGTGATGGGAACAGGCCAGCTGTGATTCACTTTTGAGAGCTGACAGCAGATATGGAGGGCGGTGGTCACACCCCCTGGTTTCCTGAAACCTCTCCTGCCACACATCTCCTGGACACTGAGGGAAATGCTGAGCCGAATAAGGGCTGTTCCCGATCATGCCACCCCAACCCCTTCCTGGGCCCTCTCTGAACCCCGGCTAGGCCAATCCTGGGTGATCCTGTGCCAGGCCCAGCACGTCCCTCCCCTTGGCTGACTGTAAGGTTGTGGCAGCAGCAGCCCCTGCCTTTCTCTGCTGCCCAGTGAGGATCAGAATCTTCTTTCCCAGGAGACAGGACAAGCCTGCCCGAGATGATGCTGGCCAGCCATCTGCCTTCTTCCCAGGGCCGAGGCCTTCAGCAGACAGGGAAATCCTCCTCCTCTCCTGGCTTCAGCAGCTGCCTCCCTGCCGCCAGAAAGCCACTCCACCGTTCCTCCCTACATTTGGCCTCAATAGGAGGGAATGAGGTTCCAGCTGGTCAGCATCTCCCTCCAGGGGAAGACAGCTGGGGAGTGGAGGGCCAGCTGCCCGCCAGGCCAAAGAGGCCCTTATGGGATAGGGGTGGGGCAGCCTGTCTTCCTCTGCCCAGAGGCCCTGCCTTGCCCTGTGCCTTCAAAACTCAGCTTGGAAGTGGCTCACGCATGTAATCCCAGCACTCTGAGAGGCCGAGGCAGGAGGATCGCTCAAGGTCAGGTGTTCGAGACTAGCCTGAGCAAGAGTGAGACCCTGTCTCTACTAAAAATAGAAAGAAATGATCTGGACAGCTAAAATTATATATATAGAAAAAAATTAGCCGGGCATGGTGGCACATGCCTGTAGTCCCAGCTACTTGGGAGGCTGAGGCAGAAGGATGGCTTGAGCCCAGGAGTTTGAGGTTGCTGTGAGCTAGGCTGATGCCACGGCACTCTAGCCGGGGCAACAGAGTGAGACTCTGTCTCAAAAAAAAAACAAAAACAAACAAACAAAAAAAACTCAGCTTGGGCCTACAGATGTTTTAGGCTGGAGTTTAGGAAGCCACTTTCTCCAAGAAGCCTTCGGAGTCCCTAGCCACCCCTAGCCCCCTGCTGTGCCCTTTGGTGCCACCTGCTGGAAGAAGATGACTTCTCAACCCTGGGGCTTGGTCTCGCGCTGGTGAGGAGGCCACGATGACTAGGTACCCCTGCCAGCCTGTCCACCTGCAGCTCCCAGCTCCCATGAACTGCTAGTGACAGTATCTGTACTTAATCACATCTGAGTCCTGCAGAGCCCCGTCCAGGGTAGAAAGTGAACAGAAATATCAGCCATGGCCTTGGCACACCACCTCTCAAGCCTCAGTTTCCCCTCTGTATCACAGTTCATGATCACTAGAGCTTTCTTTGTGCAGCTCTTTCAAAAAGCTTACATTTACCATCCAAAAGCCATGATAAAATATCTAATTTTGCCTGTGACATTGTCATTATCACCAGAACAAGGTAAAATTCCAAATTGTTAAACAACTGAATTAATTTCTACGGGGATCTTGTAAGGAAGAAACATTCCCCCATTAAATATGGCATATTTATTTACTGATAAAAACAAATGAAATGCTTTCCACCAAATCCTACAGTATACATTTGTCAAACAGCGATCAGGATGAGGGAGGTGTGGCCCACAGCAGCGCTAGTGAGCTCTGATCGTCTCATTAAAATCTTGCCCCTCCCCAGAGGTCCAGTTGGCTCCTCCCACCTGAACTGAGCCTCCTGGGCCTCAAGGAGCCCCTGTGTGCTCTTCCTCCAGCCCAGGAGAATGCTTCAGTGCTGGCACTCCTTCCAGCAAGAGCCAGGTGCAGCTCAGGGCACAGAAACCACAGCAGGCCTGGAGCCCCAGCCTGCAGAGACCTGCCATGGACCCAGAAACTGTGATTATGGACAGCGAGGGCAGGAGGGTCAGGGTAGGGAGGCCCAGAGAAACCTGATGCCCCTCTGTGACCAAGTAGGGCCCAAGGTTGGGGTGACATGTCCTAGAGAGAATGGCAGATGTGCTGACAGGCTCATTAGGCACTTGAGGCCACCGTCCTGGGACAAAGCCTCTTTCCAGTTGCACACTCCAGGCTGGTGGCAATGAGGCCCTTGACACAAGAGAAAAACAGGCCTGAGCTCCCCTTGGTTACCCACGCTCAGGCTCTGCCAGTGGGCACCTGGAACACGCCCCCTCCAGGGAGGCTCACCTGTCCGAGGACATGGGCCTTTAGGGCCCACCTTGAGTGAGATCAGACTCACTCCTCCCACAAGAACTCTCCCAGCTTCTCTTCCAGGGCTGACTCTCCTATGGGAAAACATCATGGAATGGCCCAGGTCAAGGTCCCCTCCAAGGCCAAGAAACCCTAAGAGAGGTTCTATCCCAAGTCACACAGTAAGTTAATAGCTGGGACTTCGTACAGGGACATATTAACATGTTAGCACAAGAAATTG
The DNA here is from genome assembly GCF_041146395.1 of Eulemur rufifrons. NCBI lineage: Eukaryota > Metazoa > Chordata > Mammalia > Primates > Lemuridae > Eulemur > Eulemur rufifrons. Next base: position 11,262,877 of record NC_091005.1, on the reverse strand, counting down.
AGCTGGATCTTCTCAAGACCACATAATAACATAATAACCTCACTCAGGCTATCTGCCCCCAGCCAGCCAGCTGCCTCTGCTTCGGCCACCTGCTCTGTCGAGTGGCCTATCCCCACTGGATCCTGGAGTCCTCCCCATGCTGCAAACCTCTGTTTCTATTTGCTGAAGCTAGCCACAGGCCTCTCCAGGTGCTGTCTACACCACCACTGGCACTACCCCATTGCATCCAGGCACCTTCCTCCTGCCACTGGGCATGGCCCAGAACAGGCACTGTTCACGTGTGCTGGCTGAAGGCTGGCCAGGACCTACAAAAGCCTTGGACACTGTCTCACACAGAAGGGGCAGAGGCAGCCTTAATTGGCTTCTGCTTGCATACCTTCGGTCACAGGGAACTCTTCACCTCTTGGCAGAAGCCTGTTCCAGCCATCCTGGAGCAGCTCTGAAAGCAACTAGGCTGGCACTGTTCTCTCAAGGTCTTCACAACCCGGATGGGGCCTCTAGCTGAGGCTCCTACTACCTGGTAGACTACACTCTCCTCTCTGGGTACATTCCTCTGGCATTTCTAGGGTGGCTCCCTCCTTCCCTGAGCAGGCACCACACCTGGAGGCTGTTGTAGGGGGCACAGAGCCGGGGCTCCATGCTTGCTACTCAAGACATGCATAGTTCCCTCAGCCTAGAACCCCTTCCCTCAATTCTTCCCTTAAGTGCCTTTCCTCTCAGCCAAGTAGCCACCTCCTCCAGGAAGCCAGTCCGGAGTCCCCAACCTAGGGGTACTCCCCTGGTGCCAGCCCCTATGGAGAGCTTCACCCCTCTCTGCTCCATCCCCCCATCCACACACTGGGGATGACCTGCTGGGGGGGAGGGAGAGTGGGGGAGGGAGAGAGGCCAGGGAGGTAAGTTAAACACAGACATTGTGAGAGAAGGGAAATGGCTGGAGGGTGGGGGACTGGACACTATGGTCAGGCCTGCAGACCTTGGCTGCATGAAGGTCAAGGGTGACCTTAGCCTGGGCCTTGTGGTGCAGCGAAAGGACTTACGGAAACTGACTAGAGGTTTGAGGGATGAGGAGGAGGTGAGAGAACAGTGAATGTAAAAGTTTAGATCCCACAAGATGGGTTTTTAATGGTGGGAGAGATTTGACCTTGTTTAGAAGCTGAAGGGAAGAATCTGGAAGATTCTGCACAGACAGGAATGCAGATGAGTGGCCACTCGGGGTCCAGGGAGTGAGGTGAGGGGACTCAGAACATTGGTAGAAGGATCCAAGGGAAAAGGAGGGTCCTTCTGCCACTGGAGTGGGGCTCAGGGGGTGAGGTACAGATGCAGCACTGGAGGCGTACTGGTTTTCTTGTCTTTGTGTAAGGGGAGGGGAGCCATCTGCCCAGAGAGGAGGCTGAGAGCAGGAGAGGGATGGTGTTTAAGATGGGGAGATGGTCTTCCCAGTCCTGGTGGGGGACTACAGGGTGCTGAGTAGGTGGAGCAAGAGGCCACTGGGCAGGGATGAGCTGAGGCTAGCCGAGCAGTGAGCATACATGCTTGGCAGCAGGCATGACCCCCAGGCCAGCTTCCCCAGCTTTGCTCCCAGCAATGGAGGTGGGGGGAGGGTGGCTCCAGGCTGGAGGCTGCTGGGATTCCTCCAGGGCTGGGGGGCTGCCAGCCGGGCGGGACCACGAGTCGGGCGGCCAAGAGAGCTGCGGATGTTGGCAGAAGAGTGCTCCAAGGATGGACCAGGGAACCTCAGCTGGGGAGGGCGGGAAATGAAGACAAAAGGGACAGTAGGGGAGGAAGCAAGGCCCAGTGTCCTGCTGAGTCCGGAACCCGTGTCCCACAAGGGACTGCGAGTGGGTTGGAGGGCCTGAAGGCAGTGGGTAGAGAGGGTGCCTGATTCAGCAATTTCAGGAGTGGAGCAGTTCCAGGTGGTGACATGGCCTTGGACAGTCACCGGTAGGGGTGGGTGGCTAATGTGGAGAGTACAGGAGCAAAGGAGCAGGGTCATTGGAGATGACGAGGTCATGGACCAAGCAGCCACAGGCCCAGATGGGCTCACACGTGTCTGCTGAGCGATTCCCGAGTGAGGGCTGGAGTGAGTGGTCAAGAGGACTGTGAGCCACAATCAGCCATGAATGGAAGGGGCGAAGAAGGGGTGGATTCAGACGGCCTGCCGCAGGATAGCACTTGGCTGCTTGAGCACACTTGGTACTTGCAGCCAACCTCCAATAAAGAGCTGGCGGTTGTGCGGCCTTAGTCACGCTCACTGTTCTCTCCGGTTTCATGGCTTGGCAGACCAAGACCAAGACAGGCCAGGGGCTAGATGCACAGGCAGGTAGGCCAGTGGGCAGTGAGATGGATGACATCTACCCTCAGACTACTGGCAAGGGGTTAGGCCTCCTCTGGCTAGGCTAGCTGGGAAGGCCAGAATATTTACCAGGAAGCTGAAAAGCCTTGTGCAAACAAGTTGCAGGCTGGGCTCTGGCAATAAATGCACTGCTTCCTGGTATGCCCGCGGCTCTGACCTTGGGGCAGGCAATGCACAGGCTCAGGCCAGAGGTTGATCAACAGATGGGGAGCTGCACATGACTCCTGATACAGCAGCACATGAAACACCTCTTCTCTGGCCTCCTGCCCCAGGAAGTCCATGTTGGCATACCTTGACAGGGGCCAAGGCAGTGTGAGCATGGGCCCAGCTAGGACAACAGAGAGGCTCCCAGGGAAGGAGGCCTGTGGCCAGGAGAGGGTCTGCTTCCCAGCTTGGGCAGGTTCCCTGGCCCTTCAGGTGTCCCAGCCTATGGCTTGCACCTGAGGATGAAGCCTTCTGGCTGCAGCACCCACCCACTTGAGCAAATGAATCTTGTACAAGTGGCTGCTACCTGCTGGGGTTGGGAACCAGGCCAGGCAGGAGGCATCTAACCCTGTCCCTGCAGAGACAAGCAAGGTAGGTGTGCCTGGTCCCAAGGACAGTGGGGGCACCATAATCAGGTTATAGTAAAAGCTAAACAACACATGGAACAGTGCAGGGAAACACTTTCCCCCACCACACTCACACTCTGCCAATGCAGAGCACACTCAGACGCTGGCCACCAATCATGCTTCTGCCACCACTTGCATAGGCCAGCCACCTCGGCTGGGGTCATTTCTTTGTCCACCAGGCCCTGGCTCATGGCTCTTGAGAGCCATCCCTGCAGAGGGGGCCTCTCGACCTCCCTATGCCCACAGGCACACATGGCAAGTAGAGACTGTCCAGCCCAAGTGCCCTCCCCCGGCCTGCAGGCCCCAAGGTCCTTTCCCCCGCTCAGCTTCTCCAGGAGCTTAGTGTGCACAGAGCTGCACCCAAGGCTCAGATGATGGGAAAGCAGAGGTAGCCAAGAGTTATAAGCATGGGGTCTGCCCACCTGAGCTCCCGAAGGCTTGGGCCAGAACTGAGAAAGGCAGTTAGATGTGCAGCCTGCCCCCCAACCCTACCCCTGCCCAACTCCCTGAGACCCAGGGCCACACTCAGAGCAGATGGAGACTGGGCCTCAGACCAGACAGGGCCAGAGAGTCTGAATGGCACATCCCAAGAACCAGGCTCTTTGGAACCCTGTCCATCCCCTGACACCTGACCCTGGCAGAAGGTGTGGGGCCTGGTGAGTGTTCAGTGTGGGTGCTGTAGGGTGAGTGAGAAAAAGGGCCCCCACCTTCCCTGGTCTCCCCACCCCAATCTCTGAAACACTAGGAACACAGGGAAAGGGGCTTCACCCAGCACTACTGCACGGGACACTCTCGCCTGCCCACCGTATCTGTAGCCAGCAGTTAAGTTGCAGGAGGTGCAGGGCTGTTGAGCGACCAGCTAAATCACACAGCCTGGGAGGACTCAAAGCAGTGCCCGATGAGAGCTGGCCTGACAGAGCCGTCATCAGCTCTGATAGCTACCAGAAGCATGAAGTCAGCTGGCCTAAGCCACGCTGGGATCAGCTCCTGCAGGTGTAGCTATCCTGCTGGGTGCGAGGGGAAGACACTGCAGGGCACACTCACGTAATGAAGTCCAGGAAGCTGGCAAGTGGCTCGTAGGCGTGGTTCCTCATGTGGCGGAACTCTACCACCATCTTCTCCTTGAGCCGGTCATCGATGACTGACACTGTCAGAGGCGAAGCCTCGTTGGCCAGGAAGTTGCCGTAGTCAGTACTCTGCAGGTGCAGTTTCAAGTCTGAAACCCAAGGGTTGGGGGTAAGGGCTGGCCTTGCTGAGCCCCCGCAAGGGTTCCAAGTCCCCATCCCCACTCCAACACTGGGCTCTAGCCTCTCCCCTGCCATTGTGTCCTGCTGCTACCCAGACTTCCATCTCCCTGTTGGCTCAAGGCCTACTACAAGGCAGCCAGGCTAAGGCCCTGGAGATGCCCCAGATCCTTGGGCCACAAGCCAGCACACTGGGCCCCAGAGTCCAGGCATAAGTGGAACAGCTGTTCCCCAAGATGACATGGCCGGGAAACCCCAACCCAAGGTCCAATTCACAATCCACAGCCTTTGAGGCCCTTCTGTGTGCTAGGCTCTAGGATGGCCCTACCTAGAGCAGAGTAAAACACGGGCCCTGCCCTCCGGGGCCTCAGGGTCACAGAGGCAAGCCAACACAGCCCCAGGCAGCCACCAGGCAGATAAAATAAAGGAGATGCCAAAAGCTGTGGGAGTAGAAAGGGCACCAAACTAGGACAGAGAGGATGAGAAGGCCACGATAGGTTGGGCCACAGCAAAGAGCAGGGAAATAAAAGGTATGAAGGAAACAGGCAGCAGGATAGTATGAGTGAAAAGTCGCCTGGAGGTTTGATCCAGTAATCCCATTGCTGGGCATCTACCCAAAGGAAAAAAAGATATTCTATAAAAAAGACATCTGCATTTAAATGTTCATAGCAGCACAATTCACAATTGCAAAGATGTGGAAACAACCCAAGTGCCCATTAATACATGAGTGGATTAATAAAACGTGGTATATGTATACCATGGAGTACCACTCAGCCACAAAAAACAATGGTGATCTAGCACCTCTTATATTATCCTGGATAGAGCTGGAGCCCATTCTCCTAAGTGAAGTATCACAAGAATGGAAAAACAAGCATCACATGTACTCACCATCAAATTGATACTAACTGATCAACACTTAAGTGCACATATGGTAGTAATATTCACCAGGTGTCGGGCAGGTGGGAGGGGGGGAGGAGGAGATGGGTAAATTCACATCTAATGGGTACAGTGCGCACTGTCTGGGGGATGGACAAGCTTGTAACTCTGACTTGGGTGGGGCAAAGGCAATATATGTAACCTAAACATTTGTACCCCCATAATATTCTGGAAAAAAAAAGTGGCCTGGAGTGTGAACGAGTGGTGTGAGGGGGAGATGAGGCTGAGAGGAAAGACTGGGCATCTCTCTTCAGAGTAGCTGGAGACAGGCAGGCCAATCCTAAGGGCTCTCCTGAGCCTTTAGGGACAGAGGTGAGGGAAAAGGGAGGAGAGAGAGCAGCCCTGGGGAGGCAGGACAGGAGAGGTGTGGTGGGACCAGGGCAATAAACTAACAATCCCCCAGCTTTTGGCTTTGTCCCCGGGGCCCCAGACTCTTCGCCATATAGCAATCTTTTTTTTTTTTTTTTAAAGAGATGGTATCTTGCTATGTTGTCCAGGCTGGATTAGAACTTGAAATCCTGGGCTCAAGCAATCCTTCCACCTCAGCTTGGGTACACTGTGACTACTCCCCCACGCCCTTCTGACCAAGGCTTCCCCAGGTGTCCTCAAGGCCCGGAGGACCATGCTATCCTGGGCTGCTTAGAGAGGAAGGGAGGTGGGCCATGCAACCCCTCTACAGGCTTAGGAGACCCCTGTGATGTCCCTCTTATTGTACCTTAACAAGAGAAGACTGCCCCCAGCCTGGAGTCAGGTGCGCTACAGCAGAGAGGGAAGACAGTATGTGGGAGGGGTGAAGTGGGGTGGACAGCCACTGGACTGAGTGCCTCCCACTGGCATCTCTGGGTGGACCAACAGCAGGTAGCACCCATGCCCTCTGGGGTTCCTGGGCACTCATGGAGTGGACTTTAACCTCCTGAGGCCTGCAGGAGGGACTGGCTGCCTTCACCATTGCTCCACCATTTATGACTACTTTCCTCCTATGGCAACCCAAAAGGGCAAACAAGAGAGGGCAAGGCAGAGCAGGCAGAAGCCACCAGCCCATTCCACCCCATGGACTCCAGTGCCTTTTTACCTGGGAGATGTGCACACTCTCCTACATCTCTAACCCAGGCCGTCTGCAATGAGCCCCCGCCCTGGGCTCTATTCTCCCTGACCCTTGCCTGACCAAGCCCCAGCTACTTCTGGAATAGGGCCTGGGTGAGAAAAGGTGCTTTGCTCAGTAATACTTGGGTTGTTGCATTATGTGATAATTCATTTGGTTGTTACAGAAAAGTTCTTAACTATAATTGATGGTTGTTGCCATCATAGTATATTTCTAACTCTAGAAATTGGCTTCATGTGGGAGATTTTAATATCCTTGAGCCTGGGCAAATGCACAAATCTTTTTAAAAGAAACATGGAGAGAGACCCCATCTCTACTAAAAATTAAAAAATTAGCCAGGTGCAGTGGTGTGAGCCTGTCATCCCAGCTACTTGGGAGGCCGAGGCAGGGGGATAGCTTGAGCCCAAGAGTTTGAGGTTGCAGTGAGCTATGATCACGCCACTGCACTCTAGCCTAGGTGACAGAGCAAGATTGTCTCAAAAAAAAAAAAAAGAAAGAAAGAAAGAAAAAAAAGAAACATGGTTTACTTGCTCAAAACTGTTCAGTTTTAAGACATCGTTAATGTCCCTAAAGTGGTTTTTGTGGGTTTAAATTGGTCCCTCTTACTATAATATTGGAATGAGACCTACTTAATTTATTAAGCCATCTCCATGCCCTGATTTTATATACTTGTATCTATCAATAAACATCGGGGTTCTGGCCCAGGCCCAGCAAGTGCTGAAATCTCCACCAGGGGAAGCTGCGGAGCGGAGGGCAGCTGGGAGCCAGGACTGGAATACGGTGCTCTGGGTCAGACGGAGGCACTGGCGAGGCAGCTGCCAGAGCAAACCTGTCCACTCATCCATGCAGACACTGTGGCCAGCTGAAAGCCCTTCTCAAGCCAGGAGACTTGTTCCTCTCCAGCTAGAGGAACCTAGAGACCAGGCCAGATGCACAAGGAGGGCCCCAGGGCAAAACCCCATCCTCTAGGTGGGGGCCCTCCTGCCAGTGGCCCCACTATTTCTGGGGACAGTGAGTCTGGACCCCAGCCCAACTTCCTGACCCCTCCACTCCAAAGCATCCAGGGGCCAGGGCTCCACTGGGCATCTGTGCACACACTGCTCTTCTGAGCCCTGGCACATGCTGCTGGGAGGCTTCCCCAAGCGAGCTGTCACCTCCCACTTGGGATCCTCATGAGCTCTCAAGCAGCGTGGAACTTCCTCTGCCCCAGCCTCTGCCTTTGCTCCACATGGCTTCTCTCCCTGGGAAGGCTAGCTCAGCAACTTCCCCACTGCCAAATACCTTTCCCCTCTCCAGCCCTCAGTGACTCTCCATCCAACACCTGGCACTGGTCAGGTGAGAGTCCTCAACCCAACACGATGGGGGCAACCCAGACCCATGCTAATTGGAAACACATGGGCCATTCAGTGTACTCAGTCTCATGCCAGGAGTAACCTGTGTGCTGGACCTCCCAGCCGCCACACCCACTTCACAGCCTTGGGAACAGAAATCAGATGGAACATGAAACTCCAGAGTCCCACAGTCAGGGCGTAGAGGGGCTGGGATGTGGGTCAGGCCTGGTGGATTCTGTGCATCCCTAACCTGGTCTCCTCTCCTCCCCAACTCTGCACCTCCCTAACTACATTCTTCCACAGCCCCTGGCCCAGGACAGGCCTTTCAGATACGGACTCCGCTGTCGGCAAAGACTTTAGTCCCAGAACAGCTGGCAGGTGGCAGAGGGGTAGGAGAGGCCAGCGCATGCCCTTTCCCTGACCTCAGAGGCAGCCTGGATGCTCACTGCCCACCTGACAGTCATGGACCTGGACTGCCACGACTCGGTGATAAGTCCCTCTGGCATCACTTGTGGCACCAGCCATTCCTTGAGAAACTAGGAATGTGTGCATGCTAACGAAGGGGACAAAGCCAAGGGGTGGGCTCTCCTTTGCATGCCCCCCCACCCCTGCTGCTTAGCACGGCCTCAGAGCAAACACCCCCATGCCTTGGCTGCTGCGTTCTGCTGACGCTGCATCTGGGGAAGCCACGGCTCCAAGCGCTGCTGGAACACAGGCGGCCGGGTGGTTTCTGCTGGCGTTTGTCGGATCAGAGCAAACCCAGGAGGCTCTGCTGAGAATCCTGCCCAAGGCCTGAGGAGTCTTCCTTACCAGGAAACTCATTTCTAAAAGCCCCCAGGGATGATGTCAAAGGGCCATTCCAGACCACTTTGCCTGGCCAAACCTCACATCTCCCTGTGACCCAGGGAAAGATGGACAGCCTACCAGCCAAGAAGGCGACTTGGAGGAGGCAGTCTAGCTGAGCCCTCAGCTTGCCCATGAGAGGACCACACAGGGCTTCTAAACCAGCTCTGGCCCTGTTGGAGGAACCTGGCACCCAGGCCCAGTGGCTGGCAGCCCCAAGTCCTTAACACAGTCTTGGCCAGGGCTAGGACAACACTGATTAGGATGCCTCCTCCTCCCCAGCTTCCTGCTCTGAGGGATGCGGAGGAGGGTATGTGACTGGGAGGGGACGTGACTGGGCGGGATCTGAGCACAGGAGGAGAGGCCTGGAACTTGTAGAGCGCTTTGTGGGAGACCTGGCCACCCAGTCCTAGCCCAGCCCCCGAGGGCAGCCAAGGACGGCGGGGCTCTGGGGCTAGCTCTGCTGTGGGCCCTGAACTCAGCAGCCTGACAGCCTTGGTGACGGCCCCCGAGAGGCCCAGACATGCCCGGCCGAGGCATGAACAGTGTTCTGGTTAGCACAGACTCAGGGGACTGCTCTGGTCTACCCACAAGCCCAGCTGTCTACCCCAAATCCTCCCATCCATGGCCCAGCACCAGGAATGTCTGGCCAGCTTGGGATCTCTCACAGCAAAAGACTTCCTCGGAGGCTGAATTCTCATGTTCAAGAAGATGCTGTTATCAGGAAGTTCTTTCTGCAGTCTGACCTAAACTCCACCTCAGAGAAAGCTCATCAACTTCATTTCCCAGTGTCTCTGGCCTTCCCACAGGGCCTTAGACTTGCTTCCAGCACCCCACACTCCCAGGACCTTCCCATACCTCCTCTGCTTCCCACATTCTTGTCCCCATGTTCTGGTGACTCCCCTACTCCATCTCTTGGTGCCACCCAGGCCTCCTGCCCCACATCTTGGCTCCCTGTTCCCAAGTCTACTCTCCACACCAAGATGAGAAAAGTCCTCCAACTCCAACATGTCGTCACCCTCACCCACCAGTCCCTGTGGCCCTAGAGCTAGAGCTCTGCCCTCCCCACAACCTGTGAGGCCCTGTGCTCTTGGCCCTTGACTCGTCACCAGTGCTCTTCTCTGGCTAGAGCGACCTTCCTGTGATCTCTGCTCCTAGCAAGTGCTACAGGGAAGACCACAGCCTGCCTTAGAGAGAAGCCCTTGAAGTGCAGGACACAGGGCTGCTTCCTTAGGCCCAGTGGAGAGGCTGGGTTGGAAAGACACCCCTCGTCTGGAAAGTGAGAGTCCCTGTCCTCCCTCCTCCACAGGGCAGCCCTGTCCACCTTGAGGTTGCCTGTGTCAAAGACTGTTGCCCTGGCTCCAGCAGAGGCCAGCTGAGCTCTCCTCGGAAGAGGCCTGGGAAGGCTGCAGCCCAATACCCACCTGGCATGGCTGCTCCTCCCAGGGCTCATCAGGCTGCACCAGACTCAAGCTGGCCCCATAGCTTCCACCTGTCCCCCACCCCCACCCCCTGCCTACCCCTAATCTCCAGTCTCCTGGGCCAGGACTCCTCAGCAGCAGGGCCCTGGCCCCAGCTGGCACCCCTGACTACCACCCCAGAACCTGATTAGTAAGAGGATATGGGGACCCCAGCCTGACCAGCACAATCTGCTCTCTGTGGGAGATAGCATGGGCTTGGCGGCCAGCCCCAGACAGGCCTTGAGAGGTGGCAGCTGGGCAGCCCTGGCCTCCCCTCCCCCTGCCCACTTCCTGAAACCTTTCCAAGATCCTGTCAACCCTGAAGGGGATCTTTCAGCCCCTCTAGGAGTCCCAGGGGCAGGTAGCACATGGCCTTTCCAGCTCCCAGGCCTCCGCAGCTCCTCCCCAAGGTCCCTGGGGAGGCAGGAAGGGAGGGTCCTGGCCCATGCCAGGGAGTTGGTCACCCATGACAGGGGGTTGGTCCCGCATGCCCCAGGGGCCCAGCAGGCATGGAGGCAGCCCTTGGCCCAGCATACTAGGTGGGGCAGCCCCTGCTCTAGACTCGCCTGTGGCCTCATGGCCCACAGAAGGGTCCTGCTGGCCAGCTGGCCACAGCACAGTGTGAGAGGACAGTGTGTTCCCAGACTTCACTTCTGCTTTTCCAGAGGTCACTCAGCGACACTCTCCTGGGGAGCTCAGGGGTTTTCAGGAATTGGGGCCTGTTGAATGAAACCATATGTGAGAACATGCTCCCCAGAGCCTAGTGTGCCCACCTTGCCATTCCCTGCAAGGGTGCAGGGCCTTGGAGCCTATTCTACCTCTCCCCTGGGTCCAGCTGAGAAATCTGCTTTGCAGGAACCGGATTTGGGCTCTACCTCCATGCTATGACTTCCAGTGGCTCAAAGCAGGAAAACTCAGACAGATGGCCAGATGTGGACAGATGGCCAGGCCGGTGGCCCAACAGAACCAGAGCCGCCCTGCCCCTCCTCAGTGAATGTGCTGGGCCTGACCTCCTCCCTAGGCTTGGGGAGCAGGAGGAGACCTCTTTCTCACATCAGGTCCAAAGCAGATGTGTGCACTAGCTGGCTGGATCTGCAGGGTCAGAGCACCACATCTGGAACTCAGTGTGGGAGCCACAGGATGGAAACCATTAACCCTGGGTCTACCTAGGGCCTGTGACACAGACTAAAGTGTCCTCTTCAGTCCCCAGGCCTCTGCCAGGGCCCATCACCAGCTCCCTGTGAACCTCATGTAACACCAACTGACTAACCCTGAGCTCCAACTCTTCCTATCAAACACCAGCTCTTTCTCCCTTCCCCTACCTGCCACCTGCAATTCCCCATCCAGAGCCTTGGCGCCCCCTCCCCCAACTAGAGTGTCCATGGCACCTTTCCCTGGCCAGAGCAGGCCCACCCACCATCCATCAGCAAGTCCGTGCCACTGCCCTGGCCCCTCTGCAGACCTATTTTGCTAGCTCATTGGTTTTAAGACATCACTCCTTAGGCAGCTGAGTGGGGCAGGGGAGAGAGAAATCTGGACTTTGGAGTCACAAGCACCTGGGTTTGAATCCTGTTTGCAGCTTGCCCCTAAGCAGCTTGCGGAATCTCTCTGGACCCAGGGAAAGGCTCTGCACTGCCAGCCTCCCAGGGCACCACAAAGACACCGAGCAGAGGCAGGGTATACAAAGAGAGCCGAACACACACACCACGGTCCATCTCTTTTGGCAGACAGGATCGCACCCAAAGCTCCCCAACCAACACTTCAGCCTGGTGCTGTGTCCTCGGCTCCAGGCTGTTGCTCAGGTTGTCCTACTCAGTCGTCCACAGAATGCCCGTCCCTCCTCTCCAGGGTCTGTCCCAACCTTTCCCCCAGGGCATGTTAGGCCAGGGCTCTAACATGCCCTCCTCCCTGTCGTAAAGCCGGCAGGGGACTTTGTGCAGCATGGGCATGCAAACACAGGCCCCACTCTGCTATCTCCTGGGGAAGGAGGAACAGGGCTGGCTCAAGATCCAGAACTCCTGTCCCCAAGCCCACGTCTCACCTCACCTACCAGCAAGATCATACAGAGCTCTGGGCAGCCCCAGCGACCTTGATAGACAGAAGCTAAGACCCAATTCTATACCACCCACGCTGCCCTGAGGTGCAGCACTAGGGTCTCAGGAGCAGGCAGGAGGTAGTGTAGCCATGGGCAGCTCTTGCTGCATGGGAAGCCCCTGGGCGGGCCAGCCAGCAGGCCAGCAATCTCGGGAAGAACCTGGAGTCTACTGCTGGCACAGCTACATGCAAGTTACTGGGTTTCAGCTGGCGCGAGGCAGAGCTCCTGCAGGGAAAGGACGGTAAGTTCTCCTTCCTCCATCCCTAGATCTGCATTTTGTTTCATGCTGGAGGCCTTTCAGTGAGGTGAGGCATTCACAGCACGGGGAATGGGGCTGATCCACAGAGGTGGCCCAGCTGATACTAGGGGCCACTGGTACTGCCCACCAGTAATATCAGACACAGGGATCAAATGGGAGGGTCACCCAGAAAGCAATAGGATGTCTGCTCCAGGTTCACCACCCCATCCTGTTCTGGGGCAGGTGGCAGGTGCAACAGAGATACATTTAATTACCCTCATGCTCTCAGGAACACCTTGTCCCAGCAGCTGGGAGAATGAAAGCATCTCTCACATCCTAGGAGGAAGTCAACTTGTTTGACAGTCAGGAGACTGCCAGGCAGGCGACAGTCCCATGTGCCAAAGGGAGGGGCAGAACTGGTTACTGCTGCACCCAGGGCAAGTTCCAAGCAGCTCTCCTCTGACTGAGCAGAGATCCACCTGGATAGGCCATCCCCACCCAGACCCTAAGGCTCCATAGGACTGGCATGGCCCAGGAGACACAGGGCTTGCAGGGCGGCTTCCCTATGTTCCCTGGCCACAGCCCAGCCTGAGAATCAGATGACCCAGCCTCACCCTGGGAGGTAGGGGCCACACCCTCCTCTGCTGCTGCCCTGCACTTTGACCTAAACAAGCTCTTTCTTCTCCAGGCTTAACACCAGTTATAGAACCTGCAGGTTGGAGTGGATCAGGACTGTAAGGAAGAACTTCTTTTCACTTTCCCAAAGATGTAAGTTTGCCTGGGTATGAGCAAGAGAGGCAAAGTGATCTGTCATAGCCAGGTGCCAGGCAGCCCAGGGACGGCCAGCTGCGGTGGCAGTGAGCTATGCTCAAAAGGTGGCCCATGTCCATGTCTAGCTACCGGGTCTGCTGGCCCACACCACCTGAGCGATCCAGTCAGTCCTGATGCTGGCTCCTGCTCTATGCGCATAGCCCTCTGGAGGAAGGACAAGAAGGAAAGCTGGGCTCAGATGGTGGTGGAGGGGATTTCTAGGGCTCTATAAAGATGGCTGTTCTCAGAGAGTACAAGCAGGTCAGGCTAGATTAGAGCATTCTGCCAGTTCCACGGTGTCTAGAGCCAGCCCAAAGGAGGGAAGTAGGAAATACTTATTTTGTTTTGATCTAGGCCCTGTGCTTGGGCTCATAGATTAAGCCTTACCTGGGGCTGTGAGGTCATGCTGCTCTCAGCTCCATTCCCTGCGGCTCATGGCAACTGGAGAGAGCAGCCCAGGCCAGGAGTAGCGTTGATCCATACCCTTGCCTGGCAGAGCCAAGAGGCTTGGGCCAGGCAAGAAGGTGGCAGGAGCAGTAACCATGCAGGCTGGTTGTGTACAGCCTCCAGGAACCCCAGCCACCCTGACTTTCAGCCCGCCTCCCAGCCACCCTGTTCAAGGGCCTGGTAGGACACCAGGACATGTGCAGGGGCAGCAGTAACGTGCCAGAGTTAGCATGACCAGCGCTGTGGACCTGGGCTGGCCCGTGGGAGGGAGGTGGTCACCTGCCTGGGGAGCCTCACAGCAGAAGCTAGGTCCAAATGATGGGGAGGTAGGAGGCATGGAGCCTAGACCAAGCCTGAAGGATAATATCCCAGGACCCTGTGTTGCCCCAGGCCTTGCAATATGGCATCTAGTTTGAAGCTTAAAGGGTTAGGGGTGGGGGAAAATGGGTGAGCTACAACCCATGACCTGGCAGCCTCAGGGCCCTAATGTGCTGGGTCATGAGTTGCAGCTTACCTGTATCCCTCAACTCCCAACCCTTGAGGCTACAAGCTAGATCCCATGTGGCAAGGCTTGGGAGAATGCAAGGTCCCAAGAAGCAGGGCCTCTTTCCCCAGATCACCCCTTCCTGGGTTGGGAGCCAGTACACAGGCATAGTCCAGGCATTCTTGAGTGAACAGATGAAAGAATAAACGAAGGGGGAAAAAACCAAAGAATGTAGAGTGACCAGACAGGAATAGCCAAGACAGGTGTCAGGAGACCATAAGTAAGCCCTTGGGCTTCACCTGGGCCCAATTTCCCAGATAAAACAAGAGGGCTAAGTAAGGTATACCTCCAGGGTATACCTGCCCAGCTCTGTTCTAGCCCAGTCAGGCCCAGACTGCATTGACTCATTCCCTGCAACCCAGCCCTGAGGGGCTCAGGGTGAGACCAGTGGCTGGATACCCAGGCAGAACTGGTGGCAAGTGTGGGGACGGCCCTGGGGCTCTGGCGCCTCTGAGCAGCCATCAGAGCAGGGGCAGGGGCAGGCGGTGAAGGCTGAGTTGCTGCAGCAAAGACACCACAGACGACTCCTCAGAGGGGAAAGCCCCATCCGCTAGTCAAGCATGGAACCTCCGCTGAGGTCAAGGCCTGAAAACCACTGCCTGAGTATACAACGGGGGACAAGGTCTGGGCAAGTGGCCAGGGCAAGGCCAGATCTGGCCAGGAAAGCAGTGCCCAGCTCAGAGCTGTTCCCCTACACACCCCTTTCCCTGCCACATGCCTGCCTGGTGGCCTCAGGAGCAGCCAGATCCACACAGGGGCAGCCCCAGCCCTGCCCCTTGAGCACTACTCCAGGGTCCTTTGGAGGAACTGTAGGGCACTGGGTGTGGACAGGCAGAGCTGGCATCCAGGCTACGCAACAGCAGCCTAGCCTACTAAGTGGCCCTTCAGGGCCTTCATTTTCCTGCCTCTGAAAGAGGAGAAAGGCCAACATTCCAGTGCAGGATAGATTTTTTTTAAAAAATCAGCCAGGGAGTAGATGTTAGGTGAGGCAGAGGCCAGGGAGGCCAATGGAAAGGCCCCCAAATTAGGGTACAGGGTGGATGAGAAAAGTTGTTAACAACTGTGATAACAACCCCACTCCTAGCATGACCGCGTGGACCTATGGTACTTACATGGAGTCTGGGTGCCTGGTTTGGGCTAGAGTCACTCTGCACACATGGACCTGTGTGCCACACACTCCTTCGTGTCCCTCAGAGTGCCAAAGGAGGTTGAGAGGAGAGGAAAATTCATCCTCTGTCCTCAGAACAAATTTTCCCTCTCCTGGAGGGACCAGGGTGGCAGGACAAGAGCGGGGAAGGGTGTGGTTCTGGGAGCCTGAGAAGCATGGCCCTGACCCCTGGGCAGCCTCGAGTTCCTACTTGAAGCCCTCGAGACACCTGGGTTCATAGATAGCACACTGTGCTGTGTGTAGCTGCAGCTCCACCCTGAGAGCTGCCAGCATGAACCAGGCAGGGGTACATGAGGACAGCTTGGTGGTCAAGGCTAGAGCAGCCTGCACTGAACGCCAGGGCAGAGAGCATCAGAGAATGTCCCCTGGACTTCCCCTGACCAACCGAGGAAGCTGGGGGCCAAAAGAGATGGACACACAGGAGACACTGAGCCACAAGCCCTACCTAATTTTAGAAGGCCAACTGGGACTTGAGTGAGGGAAGTAGGGCCCTGGGCAGAGTCCTAAGGGACAGTGGCCCTGGGCAGGTGCCGCGTGGAGGAGCAGAGGAGAGGCAGCTGGGCTGACTCTGGTCCAGCCACACCCCCTTCCCCAGGCTGCCTGGCAGCCAAGTGATCCTGGCACACCCCCTTGTGGCTGAAGCAAGGATGGCATTGCCGACAGTGAGGGGCCCTGCTCCAGTTCCCTGTCAACACAGCCCCCCCAATTTAATCTCTGCCTCAGACTCCCGGTCTGCATCTCCCCCAGCTATCGATCCTAGGGGGAGTGGGTCTGCAGGCATCCACAGAGCCATGCAGGAATGTGTCATAAGGAACAGGAGTAGGCCCAAGGTGCACATGAGTCCAGTCATGTGAAAGGGAGACCAAGTGGGCCTGAGTCTGGTCATGAGGAGCTGGTCTGTCCTGTGTCAGCGAAGACAGAGCCTTCTGAGGGGTGGAAGAGGACGTGGAGGGAAGCTTTGGCAACCTCCACCCTCCACAATCCTGTTCTCCAGCTCAGCCAGACCCTCCCAAGTCTCCAATTCCCTTTATCCAACTCTCAACACTTTTGCCTGTGTGTACCTAATAAAAGCAAGTGCTTAATAAATCAGAAACAGGACAACCTGTGACACGGTGCACCCCTCCATCAAGGACGGGGGCCTCAGCTTCCCACCCCCGCATACCACAAAGGGCAGTACCCTAAAGAGTTATCACTCATCCGATCATGCAAATATCTATTGAGCATCCACTCTGGCTAGGACTGTGCTGTCAAATCCTCACAAACTGCAGTCAGTGCTTTCTGCTTCATTATGCAGGTGGGCAAACACATGCTCCATGTCACACAGCTGGCCAGAAAGGGAGCCATGGTCTGCTTGATGCCTGGCCCCAAACAGAACTCAAGACAGGTCCTAGCAACCCAGAGAGGCCCTAGGGTCTTGATGCTGAGCAGGTGCAGATGACTTACACGACAGACCATCACATTACGTCCTTGCGCCTGTTCTTTCTCGGTGCAGACCCTCCTAACAAGCTGGAGTGCGTCTGGCTGCTGAGCCCAAGGCACAACAGCAGCTACAGGTTAGAAAGGGGGCCCGGGGTGCTGTAGCAGGGACCCTGATCACAGTGGGAAGGGTGAATGGGTTGCCTGACAGGGCGCCAGGAGCAAAACCATTGGAGGCAGACCCGGGCCCTTAGGGACAGAGGTTCTGTTCCATCTCATTTCAAGTCTAACATCCCCAGTGCAGGAGAGACTCTGCTATGTTCAGTGTGTGCCACTTAAGAAAGCAGACTAATATATTTCAGAAGGGTTTTATGCAAAATGTTTAAAATAAGGTGTTGAGGTGTTTATCTCTCTGCCATCCAGAAACCCTGGTGATCCAGAAAGCCTTCTTCAAGGATCCTGAATGGCTGACATTTGCCTCAGAAGGCCTCTAGCATGGGTTCAGGCACCGGCTCCACCTCAGAAACCAGGCCCAAGAGATCACTGAGTAAGTTCAAGGAAAATTATGTTATCACCCACCAGAGCAAGTTCT
Source organism: Eulemur rufifrons (assembly GCF_041146395.1). Taxonomy (NCBI): domain Eukaryota; kingdom Metazoa; phylum Chordata; class Mammalia; order Primates; family Lemuridae; genus Eulemur; species Eulemur rufifrons. The sequence continues at coordinate 11,245,687 of NC_091005.1, read as the reverse complement.
GACATGACCTCCCGGGGCAGGGCTTGTGAAACGGGGGTTATTTGTTCCCGTGGGGACTGTTACTGACTTGACCATAAACAGCTTCCCAGATAAAATCAAGCTAAATTATATACAGTGCAAGATGTAATCAGTGAAGGGAAAGCAGGAGTTGGGGTGGGGAGGAAGAGGCAAAGGAAAGAGAAAAATGGCTAGATGGAAGGTCCTGCCCGGGAGCCCTGTGCCTGAACCCTCAAGCACCCCCTGGACTTAAGAGTCTTCAGGTTTAGAGAGAAGGGGCCTGATGGGGGTTCCCCCTGGTCTGGGGGTTCCCAGACCAGCACTACAATACTGTGAACCAAAATTTGGCCCACGAATGCCCCAGACTCACCAGTGTAGGTCTCAACTTAGAAGGCTGCTGGGTGTGGGTACATTCTCTTTGTTTACCTATATATTCTAATTTTCCTTATTTTAAATCTTTATCAAATATTTTAAATTATAAAGTATTTGTTCATTGCAACACAATCAAACAATGGAAGAGTATATAAAATAAACATTGAAATACTTCCCACTCCCAGCCTCTCCAATTCCTCTCCCCAGAGGTTGTCACTTGGTGCCTATGCTTCCAAACACTTGTCTGTGTGCATGGCATCTGGTATTCTATTAAAATGGGATTATGTTATTTGCAATGCTTTGCAACTTTTCACCTAACAATATATTTCTAAATCGGCCCTTATGGAACTTCATGCCTTTGAGCACTTGCTAGTAATATTCCATTGCAAGAATAGACCATGGTTTATTTAACCAAACCAAATCGGTGGATATTCCATTAGTTCTAATAGTTTGCTGTTACCAACAAGGCTGACGTGAACACCTCTGTACATGCTACCCTATACTAATCTATGGGAGACAATCCTATAAATTGGGGTGCAGGGTCACACAGTATATACACCAGCAATGTTTTGACAAAGGGGTGAAAACTTGTCCCCCAAAGAGTCTACACTAAGTCATCCCTCTACCAACTTTATTTTTGGAATTAAAAAATTTACATTTAGTTAAAAAGAATACAAAAAACCTCCATGCCCCACAGTCATGCAGGAAAAGACACGGCAGAGATCTGGAGGGAAATCCCTATTCCACTTGCCAAATTAGGCTCCCTGCCAGGTGTTCCCATTAGGCCACACTTGTATCCACTTGGCCTGCAGTTAAGGCTGCTCTCTAGACTCCTGGCAGGACCCATGGGCAGGGCTATGCTTCTAAGGCAGGGTTGCCCTGGCAGCAAGCCAACAGATGGCCTGGCATGGGCCTAACTGCTGCCAGCCAGCGTGCTGATGACTCCCAGATTGGTATCTTTAATGCCACTTCCCCACATGGCTACCTGCCTGCTGGACCCCTCCCGCACACATCTGAGACAGAATACCTCCTCGCCCACCACCCCATCCATGCCCCAAAACTTCTCCTCCTCTGCTGGTCCCCATCTCAGAAACAGCACCAGCAACCACCCAGTCACTTTTACGAAGCCAGCAGCCTGACTTCTAACCCCTCTCCTTCCATATCTAATAAAAACTGGCCAATCTTGTGGCTTTCATCCTCTAAGCTGATCTCTGACCCAGTCCTTCATCCTCCCTCATTCCACTGCTGCCCTGGGTCAGCCCATGCTCTCTCACCTGGCTCCTCCTGAATCCATCCTCCAGAGCCTCAGGGCAAGTTTTGTTTTTTTTTTAAATCATTGATATGTAATAATTATACATAGTTATAGGGTACAAAGTGATATTTGGATACATGTATACAATGTGCAATGAACAAATTCAGGGTAATAAGCATATCCATCACCTCAAACATTTATTTCTTTGTGTTGGGAACGTTCAAAAATCCTCTCTTCTGTTTGAAAATACACAATGAATTATTGTTAACTACAGTCACGCTACCATATAGAACATTAGAACTTATTCCTCCAATCTAGCTGTAATTTTTTTCTCCTTTAATCAGCTGAATTTAGATTCACTAGCTGTAATTTTGTATTCATTCACCATTCAAGTTTCTAATTGCATCATACTCCCACCCTCCACAATGCCCTCCTTCATCCACTGAGGGATCAGGTCCAAGCTGGCTCATGGTGGCAAGGTTGCCAACTCCCCTCCTGCCTATCCCTAGCCTCTGACCCTGCCCGCTCTGTGGGCCTCACCCACTTGGGCAGCAGCAGCAGCAGCAGCAGCAAGCTGGAGAAGAGCAATTAAGGCAGCAGGCAGCCATAGTCACCACCAATGATCTATGCCAGCTCACCGATCATTGACTAGCCGGGTCTCTTACTGCCCAGGGCAGCTGGGACAGCATGGATCCTGAAACACTGAGAGAAAAACCTCAGGCAGGTGTGGGGCCCAGGCCATCACAACTCAGAGACTCAATGTCTTCCGTCCACAGTGCAAACTCTCCTTGGGTTATCATCTTCTCCACATCTTCCTCCCTATGCCCCCTGAGCTCCTTTCTCTTGCTACTGGTCACTAAATTGTGGACCATGTAACCTCTTCCTTTGGATCACATCTGACTCAAGAATTTAGGATTGGGGTTAAGCTCATCTTGCTATCCAAGCTGTGGTCATCTAATTTCACCAATTCAGTATGGTTTCCTTTGACAAATAAAATGGAACATACATAATATTTCCAAGCAAGACCATCAACAGGAACTCTTAAACAAGACATTTCCCATACACTGACCTTGACCTAACCTAAGAATATTTTTTTTAATTTGTTTTTACCATAACCCTCATCCCTCCTGGGCTGCATATCCTTCCAAGGCACCCATGACCTTCCATGCACCAACCCAATGCACCTGTCCAGACTTAGCCTCTTCACATCTTTGACACACGCTCTACTCCATACCTGTTCCTGAGGCTCCTCTGATAATCTATGCAGTTTCATGTTTCTGAGACTACTAATGTCATTCCATCTCCCTGGGGTGCTCTTCCCACCTCTTTGGCCTGGCTGATTTTTTTTTTTTTTCTTTTTCTTCTTCTTTTTCAGAGACAGAGTCTCACTTTGTAACCCAGGCTGGAGTGAAGTGGCATGATCATAGTTAACTGCAGCCTCAAACTCCCAGGCTCAAGAGATCCTCCTGCCTCAGCCCCCCAAGTAGCTGAGACTACAGGTGCGTACCACCACACCCAGCTAATTTTCCCATTTTTTATAGAGACAGGGTCTCACTATGTTACCCACATCAAACTCCTGGCCTCAGACAATCCTCGCACCTCGGCCTCCCAAAGTGCTAGGATTACAGGCGTGAGCCGATGTGCCCAGCCCACTCTTCTGATTCTATGTTCTCTCTTGGGGACCTTGGTCACACTGCTTCTTCAATTCCCCAAGCTCAGACCTCACATCTGAGCACCAAAAATAGCTTCCATATCTCCACTCAGATGGCTCACAGATCCCTCAATCTCATCTTCTCACTCCTGCTGCAACCTCTTCCTTTTCCTACCTGTCACCATCATTTCACTCTGCCACCTAAGCCAGAGCTGAGGACATCAGCCTTGACTCTTCATTCTTCCTCAGTCTTCTTATCCAACCCTCAAATGCTATCAATTCCTCTCCTAAACGCCCCCTACAATACTCCCAGCCAATGCCTGAAGACAGGCTGCCATCATCTCTGGCTTGGATTACTATAAGAACCTGTAAACTGTTCTTCCCAACTCCAATGTAGCTCCTATCTCCAAACCACTTTCAAACTGCAGGTACCCTCTAAAGTACAAGCCTAACAGTTTTATTGTCCCATCCCCTGCACTCAAGACAGAGCCCTTCCTATGGCTTTTGCAATCCTTCACGAGCTAATCTCTCCTTAACTTTCCAGCCACACTGCTATCCACATCACAGTCAGTCTGTACTGAATGACCTGCCACTCCTGGAAGACATTTGCACTTGCAGTTTCATGTGATGTGTTGACTAGTGACTGGCCAAGCCCAGCCTGAAGTCTCTCTTTTTTCTTCCCACATGAGGCTATCTCTTGTGAAATAATGTTGAAATGTACAAGGAGATGTTGTAATGAACCAAAGACAAACGAATCAGGGCAGAGAGGGATAAAACTGTTCTGGAAGACAGCCAGCACATCACACATGAATGTTCAACCATGGCTCCCAAGTATCTAACCCACTGGCTGAGAAAAACAATCCTCAGGACCATCTAGATCACCTGGAAGTTGAGAAGATCACAGGACTCCTGTTCTTGAGTGTTAATTATATTCCTAACAACAGGAAGGAGATGTTCTGATTGGTCCAAGTGTCAGGTATAGCCCCCATTCCAAATTAGGAAACTAGCATTCTGGTACTCATCAGCTGAGATGCTGCTGCGTAACCCAGAAAGCCATTTGCTTTTCTGTATTTTCCAAGTTTCTGAGTAAGAGAAGAGCTAAACTATCCATGGGAAAAACCTAGAACAATAGTGTGTTACGATACTAAACACACAACAAACCTCATTAGTCATCTTTGGAAGATGTTGGAGAATGAACTCATTACTTTGAAAGCTGATAAATATTGGAAAGAATCAACCATTTATCCTAACTTGTCCTATACAGAGTGTATCTCAGGGGAACCAAGTAGTTGATTTCTGAAAGTTTCCAGGTATAATCGCATAAGGAAACACAGAATTAGAATATCACCATTTTACAACCCCTAATGAAATAATGGTTCTAGTCAATAAATGTCAATGGGCCGGGCACGGTGGCTCACGCCTGTAATCCTAGCACTCTGGGAGGCCAAGGCGGGTGGATCGCTCGAGGTCAGGAGTTCAAGACCAGCCTGAGCAAGAGTGAGACCCCGTCTCTACTAAAAATAGAAAGAAATTATATGGACAACTAAAATATATATATACAAAAAATTAGCCGGGCATGGTGGCGCATGCCTGTAGTCCCAGCTACTCGGGAGGCTGAGGCAGTAGGATCGCTTAAGCCCAGGAGTTTGAGGTTGCTGTGAGCTAGGCTGACGCCACGGCACTCACTCTAGCCCGGGCAACAGAGCGAGACTCTGTCTCAAAAAAATAAAAAAAAATAAAAAAAAATAAATGTCAATGATTCCTTATATCACAAAAAGAGAAACAACGAGGTACTATATGCCTCCCAGTGGAAGTATGAACATCACTTATTAAGTTTTAAAAATTAAAAAAAAAGAAATCGAACCAGAATCTAGTCAAGCCCTAGATCTAATTACTAATTTACAAGGAAAACAAGGGACAGAAGAACATGTTAAACTATATGGCAGGGATGGAATCAGTAAAATTGAGATGGATGGAAAATCTATAAAGCAAGTGATCCAACTTCAATAACTAAACTAAAAAGAAAAACAGAGACAGAGAATCTGTATATTAAAATACTTCAGAGAGTATCAACCAGTTGAAATGCATACATATTTGAAATGAAATATATTTGGATCCTGATTAAAACAAATCATATTTTAAAAATTTGAGACAATCAGAGAAACTTGAACACTAAATGGATATTTGATTACATTAACAAATTACTGGGTTTTTTTTAAAAAAAGAGAAATAGGCCGGGCGAGGTGGCTCACGCCTGTAATCCTAACACTCTGGGAGGCCGAGGTGGGCGGATCGTTTGAGCTCAGGAGTTCGAGACCAGCCTGAGCAAGAGCGAGACCCCATCTCTACTAAAAATAGAAAGAAATTATATGGACAGCTAAAAATATATATAGAAAAAATTAGCCGGGCATGGTGGTGCATGCCTGTAGTCCCAGCTACTCGGGAGGCTGAGGCAGTAGGATCACTTGAGCTCAGGAGTTTGAGGTTGCTGTGAGCTAGGCAGACGCCACGGCACTCACTCTAGCCTGGGCAACAGAGTGAGACTCTGTCTCAAAAAAAAAAAAAAAAAAAAAGTTAAAAAAAGAGAAATAATAGTATTATGGTTATTTTTTAAAAAAATAATCATGACCTTTCTCAGAGATGCTGAAATATTTACAACTGAAATGATATGCTGCCTGGGATTTACTTCTAAATAATTTGGAAGTAGGGAGATAAGTAGCTATTATTAAAACAAGATTGTTAATTATTGTATCAACAAGAATTGATAATTGTTGTAATTAGGTGATTATTACTTATGGGTTCATTATACTATTCTTTCTAATTTGTATATGGTTGACGATATCCATAATACACAGTTTTAAAGAGAAAAGAGGAAGAGGAAATTCTGGAGGGTGGGGCTGTAGCCTGACTCACATCTGAATTCCCAGCACGCACTGGGACAAATTAATAGCAATGCTTTTAGACTGATCCCAGGGTAAGAGCTAAGAGTACAGATTCAGAACTGTGGTAATACCTGAAATACCTGCCTGGCTCTCCTACGAGGCCCAGTAGGCTGGGCCTAGTAAGCCTCCAGGAGGTGTTTCTTGAATGAGCAACACTCATACGGAAGCAGCATTACATATGGCCCTCATGGCCTGAAATACATTCCCCTAGTCACATCCAACAACCCCAGATTCGGCAGGCCTCTGTGGAAGACGGTATTCCTTACCTTCACTACCTCTGCCCCAATCCCCAGTGCTAAGGAGCCAGGGGCTTCCTCCCTGGGCTCAGCCTGATATATATTTTTTTTAAACGAAAGGTCTGGGTTCCCAGATTTGTACTCTTGTTCCCCACATTTTGCTACTTGGGGCTCCTTTTGGTTCCTCTGATTGGCCCAGCTATTTCTGCCTTTGCGTGCTGGTCTGTCTGAAATGTTCTTCCTTCTAGCTCTCTGCATGGCTGGCTCCTTCTCATTCTTCCCAGCTCAGCTGAAATATCCCTTCCTCAACAGGGCCTTCACCAATCATGCTCTCCTCTGTCCCTTTCACAGGTATCACCCTTAATATGTGATTATATATGTATTTTGTTTACTTAATTGTAACAATAATAATAGCTAATACACTTGGCACTCGCCATGTGCCAAGTTAGATCTAAGCATTTTACGTGGATTATCTTGCTTGGCCATCATAACCACCCCATGAGGTAGGTGCTATTGTTACCACCATTTTACAGATGCTGACACTCAGAAATGAAAGGTTACATACCTTACTCATGGCCACAGAGCCATGAAGTAGCAAGCTCACATTTGTAACCACTATACCACACGATCTCTTAATCTTTTTCCCTGTCCCACCAACCTCCACCCCCAGACTACGAGGGTCAAAGTATCTCAGCTCCTATAGCAGTATCTGGCATAAAATGATGCTCCGTAAGGATAGTGGATGAATGAAAACATTCACAGCAATACTTTCTGATTTCTCTTCATACATCTCTGACACACCTCCTCTTCCCTACAAGCCCCTAGCACAGGACCCAGCTCCCAAAAGGTTCTCAACACATCTATATAAACTCAAAGCTGGAAAGAGTTTTGGTGACCACCCAGCTCTAACCCCTCAGTTGACCAAAGGGGGACAATCTCTGTGGGTTCTTTCTTCTTCTCCTGAGAAAGGGCAATTGGGCAAGATGGACAATGGAGGATGCACGGGCTTCAGGGGTCCTAAGTGACTGAGTTCTAGAAGAAGAGAGGGGTCAGTAGTGGATGCCCTGCAGGAATGGACCCCAGGGAGGAAGGCTAGGGTACAGTGGAGGGGCTATACTCGTCCTACCTTACAGAACAAATAAACACCCTCTTACCAGACACCCTGTGCCTTCTGGGAACTGTCCAACATGTGAAATATATTCCTTGGAAATCTCATCACCTCAGGATAACCTACAGATCTAGAGACTAAAGGCATCCTTGGTCTCCCATTCCCACCCCACTCCCCTTCCCCTGGAGATGGGGAGGCAAAAATACCCAGCAATGGCAGCCTGGAGACTAGGCCTCTGGTGTCACCTCTGGAAGCATAGAAGGCCTCTCTGTAGAGGACAAATGGGGTTTCTCGTCACTCCTTCCTGCTGCTGGTTATCCCCAGCCCTTGAAAGTCCCGGGCATCTCCAGCATACAAGGTTCCAAGAATCCTAAACTCGGCCGGGTGCAGTGGCTCATGCATGCAATCCTAGCATTCTGGGAGGCCAAGGCAAGAAGATCACTCAAGCTCAGGAATTTGAGACCAGCCTAAGCAACAGCGAGACCCCATCTCTACAAAAAATAGAAAAATTAGCTGGTTGTGGTGGCACACAGCTGTAGTCCCAGCTACTTGGGAGGCTGAGGTAGGAGGATCACTGAAGCCCAGGAGTTTGAGGTTCCAGTGAGCTATGATGCCACCACTGTACTCTAGCCATGGCAGCAGAGTGAGACTCTGTCTCAAAAAAAAAAAAAAAAAAAAGAAAAAGGAAAAGAAAAAGAATTCCAAACTCTATGTCAAGAAACTTCTAGGAAAGTAGCACAAACAAATGCCACAGGAGTTGTGATTGAGTGGAGGGGACAATATTCTAGCCTACCGTGGGCACAGAGTTTCTCAGATGAGGTGGTACTAGGGCTGGGCCTTGAAGGGCAGGAATCACTGTACTTCATGAAGATGAGAAAGAAGCAGAGGGAACACCAGGTGCAAATAACACTGAAAACAAGAGTTAACATTTACCTACTGCTTACTCTGTCCTTGGTGCTGGGTCAGTGTTTTATACACAGTAGCCTGTTGATATCTCATAACCTTCATGAGATAAGTGCTGTTAATATACCAGATGAAAAACCTAAGGCCCACAGATATTAAATAACTTGTCTAAGGTAATCCAGTAATTGGTAGGGGTGGGATTCAAATCCAGGTTTGCCTGACTCCAAAGTCGACCACATTATGTGCACCAAGTGCTGGAGGGATGACTTGCATGAGGGAGAGAAATATGTGTGAAAGAGCAAGGGATCCCTGAATGCCACACTAAAGGTCTGGATGTTGTTCCGTAATGGGGCCATTTGCTGAGCAGCATTGTAGGAAGATTGGCCTACCATGTTTATGGAGGATGATGGAGGATCCTCTGGGAAGATGGGAACCCTGTGCCCCCAGAAGCTCTACATGGGGGTAGGGAGCAACAGGAGGAAAGTCAGAAGAGAAACAAGCCAACCAAATGCCAACTAATGATCAATGGTATCTACTTTTAGATCTAAACAAATAAAGATCTTCATCAGGTCCCAGTCAGTCCATAAAACTCACATTAAGTGCCAACTGCGTGCTAGGCCCTGTCCCGGGGCAGCCTCCCTTTGTCTCTCCCCTTTTCCTATGGTGAGGTCAGTCAAGTTGCTGGCAGGCTCCAACACCCCAGCACCCTAAAGTGTTCTCCTCTTCTTCCCCACCTCCACTTACATAAGGGAGGTAAACAACTTTTCTCCCAAATTTATGTTAAAAATCATAAAATCTACAATTATTGTATTTTAACTTCAGTAAGTTTTATATTTTAAAGATATTTATTTTCAGTTTACTGGTCTAGTTTGTAAGGTAAACAACTGATTTTTTTCTTTGAGCTCACTTTTTTTTTTTTTTTTGAGACAGAGTCTTACTCTGTCACCCTGGGTAGAGTGCAGTGGCGGCATCATAGCTCACCGCAACCTCAAACTCCTGGGCTCAAGCCATCCTCCTGTCTCAGCCTTTCGAGCAACTGGGACTACAGGTGGGTGCTACAATGCCCAGCTAATTTTTTCTATTTGCAGTGGAGACAGGGTCTCACTGGTGCTCAGGCTGGTCTTGAATTCCTGAGCTCAAGCAATCCTTCTGCCTCAGCCTCCCAGATTTGAGCTCACTTTTAACCTCAAGAAGTTTTTGATGAGAAAATTTTCTCTAGTGGGTGAATCATCTGGCAATCTTCCTCCTCTAGCTAGCAATCAGGAGGCCATGAGTACGTCTGCTCAAGGGCATTACTTGTGGGTCACGAATGGGAACTCACATCCTAGCCACCCTGCCCTTCACTACCACCTGAGGTGGGGGAGGCAAAGACTGGAATTAGGGACATCTCTAACTCAGTGCATCTGTTGCAGTTGTGCCTCAGGAAGTCAACCCTACTTTGGACTTGTGTGCTGAGAGGAAAGGGGAACTTTGCTTTTCACCACTCTTCTAAGAAACCCTATCCAAACAGGCACCCCCCCTCCCCCGGCTTGCTGAGGTGGCAGGATTTTTTGGCTAAATACTTGTATATGAACTTCCAGACTTGCAGGGTCACCCTTGCTCTCCCAAACACTGCCTTCAGGAAGGCTCACCCGGCAGCCCAACGCGAAGATGATCCCAAAAGCCTTAGTGTCTGTGTAGGGGGTGGGGTACTTTCCCGCTTAGCTTCTCTAAGCATTGCCACGGGACAGCTCTCTGGCTACGTCAGGATAAAGAGGCTGGTATGGGCACAGCTCGCACCCGCCAACCACTCCTAAGAGACTCCTTCCTTCCAAAGTATATGGGGAGCACAACGGGAGAAGAGGCAGCCCTACCAGAAAACTCTGGTTCTTAAAGCCTCGTTTGCGTTTGGGCCCGTGCCGAGCCGCAGACAGGTAGATCCCCTCCCTGCGCGCCCGCCATCAGCCCTCGGATTCCCAGAGAGGCATCTCAGGCCCTTCAAGAACCCCCGCTTCCGGCTTCCGGGCCCAGACTTCAGAACCCTCAGGCCACGGCCGGCCTCCAACCCGGCCTTTCAAGGCCCCTCAGTCTGGCCCTGCAGCTCACCCTCGAGCGTCTCGCACTGCACCAGGTTGAGGTAGTCTGCCTGGCTGAGCACCCCGGCCTTCAGGCCTCGCACCAGTCCCTCCAAGTAGCCATTGTCCACGTTGAAGTAAAGCTCCGGGAAGAACGACATGGCTGCGGCGGGGACGGCGGGACTGGAGAACCCCGATCGGCCGGCAAGCAACGCAGCTCCACGATAACCTGACGCTGAGCCCAAAGCGAGCTGTCAAGCTCGTCAGGTGACGCGAAACAGCCTCACGTGACCGCAACGGGGCGGGGCCCTGAGCGGCGCCTGGCTTCCGGGTGGTTTCGCGACGAAGCGTTTGCGCAGGTGTGGGCTGGAAACGGCCCTCTGGCGCCTGCGCACTGAAGGGAGGAGGGCCTCTTGCGCCCCGGCGAGAGAGCTACCTGGCTGTTTGAGGCCGGCCGCGTGGTGGCGCCCGTGACCGCAGAGATTCCATCGGGCCCTATTTGTATTTTCCTGAGTTTGATGGACCCGACGCTGCAGGGTCTGTGAGGTAAAGATGGGAGTGGGCGGTGCTTCTCTTGGTTGGAAAGATTCCACACTGCTGAATCAGCCCCCCCCCCCCCCCGAGAGAGGAACTGCGGTCTTGTGAGGGGCGGACTTTGCGAAGGTCACGCGTGGAAGTAGCCGCAAGCAGGCCCTGGAGCCTAATGCTTATTCGCTAGCCCGGGGTTACAGCCCCTATGCCACGCTGCGCCCAGCCTTCCCCCCGTTTCTTGTGCCAGACTCTCGAGGTCTGGAGTGCGTCTCTCCTCAGCCTGGCGCTCTGAAAGCGCAGGTGTATGTGCCTCAGACGATGAGGTAGCTCAGGTCCTAGAGGTGTGTATGGTTTCTTGGCTTGACGACACTGCTACCCCTGCCGTGAGCCCTCCCCCACTTCGACGGCCACATTCGAAATAACCACAGCCTTGGGGTTGGTCCCATCCTTTATTCACATCCCCCTTCCCCGACCCCGACAGTGGCCACCTAGGTGCGGCTGCAGGGGTTCATGGCGGTACCCAGCTTGCGGCAGTAGCAGAAGGCGTTGAAGAAGCGGCAGTAGCACGTGGCGCACGGGTCACAGCAAGGTACTTGCTGTCCCAGACAGGACTCATGCAGCCTCACGCAGCGACGCGGGGAGCGGGGCTCGCGGTCCTGCGGGTCTAGCACCTGTAGGGATGGGGAAGCAGGAGTGTGGGCACTGGTCGAGAGATTCACCTGCACAATCTGTGCAGGATGGCAATGGAGCATTAGAAGGGGTGGTCTGCAGCGTCACCCCTGGTGAGGGGCTCCGGAGCTGGGGAGAGGGGATAGCACTTGAAGCCCCCTCCCAAGCCCTGCCATCTTACTCCTTTCCCTGAAAAGTTACCTCTGCCAGGGCCTCAGCTTCGGCCTCGGCCTCCTGCAGCAGAGCCTCTTCTGCTTGTTCTGCGGTTGTCTTCTTCAGCTGGGCCCACAGGCCCAGGCCTGGAGCAGAGGATGTGAGGGCAGGACTCCCCCCATGCACAAAGCACCCACCTCACAGGTCTGGGATTGGGAAGGGGGAAGGAGGGCTTATACCAGGTGGGACAGTTTGTGGCCAGAGGGTATCCAGGCCCCACCCAGCCCACCCTGCCCACACTGACCTGGGAGCTCTGGGAACAGGGCCTGGTCAGGCCTTCTGATGCCCTCCAGGGGGGCCAAGCCCATCTGGGCCCCCTGTATGGCGGGCAATGCCAGCAGCAGGGCACAGCTCAGCAGCACTGCCTTCAGCATGGCCTGGCTCAGCAGGAAGACCCACCACTTAGTCCCACCTCATCCTCAGAGTATCCTCTAGATGCCCCGATAGAGGCCTCCCCCCAGAGAGTAGGATTCCCTGCCTAACCTGAGGACTTACCTCTGTTTTCTGAATCCTTGCTTAGAGCATTCCTGGGCACCCTGTCCCCTTAGCTTATATAGCAGAGTCTAATAAAGAGCCCACACGTGACTGTTCCCTGCAGCAAGGGCATGAGGGGTCCTCCCTGGAGGGTGGGGACACAGTTCAGGCCTCGCTGCCTGGAACCTAAACACCTTTGTTGCTCTACAAGAGGGATGCCCATCTCTACTTTTGGGTGAGGTCTCCCAGGAGCCAATTAAAGTTTGGGAACAAGATAGGGTGCCCAGGGCCCCATAATTTCCACAGGACAGGGACCTAGCAGGTGGGCCAGGCTGAAGCCATTAGTAATAACAAGGCAGGCGGCCCTGGAAGTTTAATCTAATTTGTGGCCCCGGAGATGCTTACTCAGACCCTATTGGCATGTTGTTTCCTTTGCTTCCAGGAAGTTGGGTCAAGGGCATTGAAGAGGGTGATGGGCCAGTGGCCATTGTGGAGCAGAGGTGGGGTACAGAACCAGAGCGTGGGTTTCTTTGTGGGGAGGGGGGAGTGGGAGAAGCCCACCTAGCCAGTAGCAGTCCCTCCTGACTGCATTCCTGGTCCTCCCTCCCCTCCCCTTTTCCTTCCAGGCTTTTCCAAGACCCCCCACCCCTCCTCTTGTCCCCAAACCATTTTCCGCCTAGGGTTCCTGGAAGCCAAGGAAGCAGAACGGACTGTTCCCTGGGTAGGCGAGCGGCTTCAGAGTAAAAAGCTTTCAGGCTGCCTGCCTCATTAGTGCTAATGGCCGCTCCCTTCCGCCCTGCATTGTCAGGCCTCTGCCTCTGCCTGGTCTCGTCAGCACGAGGCTGGAGTGAGGACTGCCCTTTTGTGGAGATGGCAGGACACCCAGGACCTCACCTGCCTGTGCCTTCTCTCACCCCTCTGAAGGGCTTTTTAAAAAAGAGACAGGGTCTCACTATATTGCCCAGGCTGGCCTCAAACCCCTGAGCTCAAGTGATCTTCCCACCTCAGGCTCCCGAGTAGTTGGGATTAAAGGCATGTGCCACCATGCCTGGCTTCTGGAGAGCTGTTTATATCATACATGCCCATCTGGGAAAGGGATGCAGTGTGAACCAGCTTTGAGGCCCCCATGCACAAACTGGGCTGGCCCGAGGCAGTGGGAAGAGGATGAAAGGGCTGTTGAGGTTTTTGGCCCAGGTTCTCACAGGCTATTCTGACTACAGTGCTGGGAAATCCTCCCAGCAATGGGTAGGAACCATAGGTTGCCATCGGGCAGTCTTCGGCCTAGTGTCCACACCAACAATTAGTGTTGTGTGCAGGCTGCATGGGGAGGAGGTGCTCTGTGGCCGGCTGCTTTCACAGATGGGCGCAGGTGGCTGTTCTGGGGTCAGGCTGACATTGGGTTCTCCTGTGGTTGGCTCAGGGTAACAGTCCTAGGAGGTCAGAGGGCCACTTACTACTGCCCAGGAAGAAGAGGGCAGGGGAGTCAGGGAGAGCCTCTCTGCGGATGTGGTCCCTGAATAAGACCCTTAGGTCAACCAGGAAAGGACCAGTCTTCCTTTCTCTTCTGAGAATGGCGTTGGCTGTTTTGGTGACTCTGTCACAAAGCAGACTTGGTATCAAGCTCTCTGTGGCAGCTAGTATTGACCTTTCTCTCCCAGAGACTATGCCTGGTCTTGGGGGCCCACCTCCCGGCTTTCTCTTCTCAGAGTGGTACAGGGTGGAGGTATCAGGCACCCAAGTGTGCCCCCAACCTGGTTGGGCCACTTGGGGCTGAGGAACAGCAATACATCAAATGTCCAGGAGGCACATCCCCTAGCTCCTTGTGCCCTGGCCCTGTCTCTGGCGATTCTGGCTGAGGGTGGAGGGATGCAGGGACCGTATGTGGATTCGAAAGGCGGCTAGGTGGGTTGAGATGGGGGCTCTGGGTACCTGGCTGGGCCTGGTCAGCTCCCATGCCAAGGGTTCGGGGTTGGGGGCGCCTCCTCCCACCCAGATGCTCAGTGTCTTTGCTCACCTACAAGCTGTGGCTGTGTTCACCTAAGTGTTTTCACACAAGTGTATCAGCCCCGCAGGTGGCAATGGACGAGGTCTGAGGCACTCACAGGGAGGCCTATGTCCCTGGTCAGGACCAGTGGGAGAGACAGTCAAAACATGATGGAATGATCAGAGAAGCACAAACATTGGATATCTGATGACATCAAGGAATAATTATAAATTTTTAAAGTTGTGATAATGGTATTATGATTATGCTTTTTAAAAAAAGCATCCCTATCATTTGGGGAAGCACAATGAAGTATTTACTGATGAAATGATGTGAAGTTGGAGATTTGTTTCAAAATAATCTAAGGTGAGAATGATATAAATTAAACATAATTGTAAGTTGGCAATTGTTGAAACTGAGTGTTGGGTATATGGTCTTCATTATTCTATTCTGGCTATTTTTGTATATGTTTGACATTTTTCATAATAAAAATTTTTTAAAGAATTTTTTTTAAATGTAGTGGGATAAGTGCTTTGATAGAAGAATGCCTGAGGAAAGGTGGGACCAGGTTGAGGACTTATCCCAGTTGAAGGGGGCGAGCAGGGAGTTGGCTAGGAAGGCTTCCTGGGGGAGGAGACTTTTACTCAGTCATGAAACTTGAGTAGGAGTTGGGGAGTGCCAGGCAAGGGACAGTATAAGTCCCTTGGACTCATCACTGGTGCACTTTTCAGCATGCTGCCTAGTTATACTGATTAACACATGCTCTGCTCTGCTCTACTCCCAGCCTGCTTTTTTTTTTTCTTTTTATCTGTAAAAAAAAAAAAAGAAGAAGAAGAAAAGAAATATGTGGCATGTTCTGGGTGGAGGATGCAGAGCCTGCTTGGTGAGACTGGGGGCCCTGAACACAGGACTCTGACTCCAGGGAGGAGAAAGAGGAGAGTGTAGATGCTCTGCCAGAGACCACATGTGAGGACAGAGAGGGACACTTGAACTCTGCCCTCACTTCACTTTTTTTCCCTTCTGCAGTATACTTACCCTCAAGGACAGAGAACATGCATGGCTCTCCCAATCCAGCTTGATTCTGAAGCCCAGATCCCCAGCCAGCCCACTGCCCCTGCCCCAGGGCTGCACAGCCGTGGGTTTCCTGTGGATCATCTGTAGGACTTCCAAGAGGCAGAGGTTCCCCAGGGAGGCACGCTGGTCCCCTCAGTCATTCAGGGAGGAGAGCAGGATGGATAGGAGTTATCTCAGGCTGCGGTCTTGAGCCCTCAACTGGAGAGGATCTGTGATGATTAATTTTGTGTGTCGACTTGACAAATGTGCAGATATCTGGTTAAATATTATTAAATATTTCTGGGTGTGTCTGAGAGGGAAGAGACTAGCATTGGAATTGATGGACTGAGTAAAAGCAGGCATCCTCCCCAGTTTGGGTGGGCACCATCCAGTCTGCTGAGGGCCTGAATAAAACAAAAGGCAGAGGAAGGGTAAGTGGGCTCTCTGCCTGACTGCTTGAGCTGGAACATTGGCCTTCTCCTACCCTCAGTGCTCCTGATTCTCAGGCCTTCAGCCTCCGACTGGAATCTAACCCGTCAGCTCTCTGGCTCTAAGGCCCTCAAAGTATGCCACCAGCCTTCCTGGCTGTCCTGCTTGCAAACAGCAGATTGTGAGCCTTCCTAGCCTCCATAATTGCATATTCCAATACTTTATAATATATCCCTCTCTCTCTCAATAGGAGAGATTGTGTGTGTGTGCGTGTGTGTGTGTGTGGTATGTTCCCATATTCCTCCTGTTGGTTCTGTTTCTCTGGAAAACCCACACTAACTGACTAACTGTCCCACTGTGATTGGGAGCTCTGAGGTGGGTAGAGTCATGTTTGTTGCATGAATGCCAACACTTGCCATTCTTCTATTCATTCAAGAGCCATTTACTGAGTGCATGCTGCATTGACCAGTACCATGCCAAGGCATCTAGAGTTTGAGGCTAGGTCACAGGCCATGGTGACCTGAAGCACCTGATTCTGGGGTCAGCCAGACTTCATGGGCTTGCCGGTTGTGAAAGAAAACATAGGTTGAAGTCAAGCAGGGGATAGTGGAGCAAGGTACAGGGCCAGCTGGTAGACGAAATACCCTTCCCCCCGACTATAAGGGGTGCAGGCCCAGAGACGGTCTTTCCCCTCTGGACTCACTCTAACTCTTCTACCCCTCCCCCTGCCTCTCAGGTCCCACTTTCCTGAGTGAAATCTTTTGTTTTTGGGGGTATCACAGCACCCTACTTTCTGCCCCAAGGTGAGGCCTCACCCTCAACATTCTAAAACAGGACATCAGCCCACACACTTGCAGGAGACCCACACTAAGGCCCCCAAAAACCCTCCGGAGAGGAGGCATGGCACTGTTGGGTGGGGGTTCCCCAGGATGTCCCCGTGTTGTTCCTGATCCATCTCCATAGGAGGTAGTAACCCTATTCCCTGAAGGAGTTTAACGGCTCAGCTAAAGCCCTGGGAACAAAGGTGTTTTCACAGCAGGAACCATCTGAACGACCCAGAAATGATTCTCAACCTAGAAATTGCTCTTTCTGCTAAAGACCCAGGAGCTCTCCAACCTGCTCACCCTTGTCACTCAGGTTTGGTACAGGTAAGAACAGAGGCTGTGGGAACTTTGGACACAGGCAGGGAGATACTGCCTGCGGTGCTAGGCATAGACGCAGCAGCCTCAGGGTTGCTGGCATGCAATCTGAGACTCAGAGAGGTGGCTGTCCCACTCTGGACCAGTGTGGGACCCCGCAGAGGCCAGTTGACAGACATGAGATGAGGGGGCTCCCGAGCATGCTGGGACAGGGCTTTCCTCTGGCCAGACTCTAAGAAGGGAGGTTCCGCCCCACTCCAATGGCAGTGCTGGCCATGGTAAAAGTCCCTTAGTTTTCACAAGGACATTTCTCCAAACCTTCATAGAGCCCTGCATGCGTGAAACCAAAGGACACTTTCTCCTGCCCCACAACCCTGTTGAACATGCATTCTCATGCTCCAAGTGGCCTTCTTGTGAATGTTCACCTGACTTAAAATGACCAGTCCTCACCAAGAAATAAAGTGGTTCGAAGTATTGTTAGATGTATTAGTTTGCTAGAATGGCCATAACAAAATACCACCAGAAATTTATTTTCTGACAGTTCTGGAGGCTAGAAGTTCAAGATCAAGGCATCAGCAGGTTTGGTTTCTTCCAAAACTTCTCCTTGGCTTGCAGATGGTAGCCTTTTCATTGTGTCCTCACATGGCTAGTCCTCTGTGTGTGTGAATCCCTGGTGTCTCTTTGTGTGTTCAAATTTCTTCTTCTTTCAGGGACACCAGTCAGATTGGATTAGGGCCCACCCTAACAGCCTCATTTTAACTCAGTCACCTCCTTAAAGGCCCTATCTCCAAATACAGTCATGTGCTGAGGTATTAGGGGTTAGGATTTCAACAAATGAATTTCAGGGTGACACACTTCAGTCTATGACATTGGGGAAATGTAGAGAACTCAGGCCTTGGACCTCCCTCATGAGCTTCTAACTTCCTCTTCCCATGGTTTGGCCAAGCAGGCCCCAGGACACAAATTCATGCTCCAGCCTCACTCCCCTCATTCTTCAGGGTCCCCGCTATGTCAGCTTGATTACCTCCTCGTCCACTCATTGTGCATGTGTTTGTTCTTGGACACACACGTCATTTGCTCATCTTGCTAATTTCCGCAGTCAGCACATGTTTACCACATACCCACTCCGCCCACTTAGTTCTAGGGAATGGAAGTGAGTCACACCCTGTCCTTCCATTCTGTCCCCTCTTCGTCTCTTCCCCATCCAGCAGCCAGAAGCATCTGCCACAGTGGATCCTGGCACACCTCTGGCCAAAACCCATCCATGCTACTCTCCACCTCAACCCTCAGGAAATTGATCCCAGCCTGACACATACAAGGTGCTGAATATATAACAACTGTTACTTTTGATAATGTTTATATGCTTTGATCTAGGATCCTCTTTCCTAACAATTTTTTTTAATGGCAAAAATTCAAATGTAAAAAAAAAAGAAGCAAGTTAGGATGTTTGTGGCAGTGTTGTGATAATGGGGTTCAACAAGAGGGGAATGGTTTTGCCGCCATTGAGTTGGTCCATGTTATAAATGAAATTGTTGCAAAACAAGCGAGGGCCATCCAGGAACGCCCCTGCCCATCAGTGTCTGAGCGCAAAGAAAAGCAAGTGGTTGTGTTTGGGGGTCTTGGGGCACCAGGGCTCAGATTCTGAGAGATGTTTGACCCCTCACGTGGAGAGGATGGTGGTGGTAGGGGATGGGCCTAGGCAGAGTGCTAGACCCGCATGGAGGAGCTGGGCCCACAGACGACCCTGGAACCCAGCTTCCCTGCAGGTGGCTTTTCATGGGTAAACACTTACATGCACCGCATTTCAGGCAAGTGGGCAAGTGGGCACAGAGGCTGATTCCTAGCCTGCCTCTCAACTGGCCTGTTATGGGTGGGGCTCCAGGGACTAGCCAGAGCATCACTCAGAGGACGTTGCAGGGAGAATATATTAATGAATGAATGAGTGAGTAGATGAGTGGCTGATGAAGTAAAGAAAGAAGAGATGGAGCTAGGAAAAGTGAGTGAGCAAGAGAGTGAGTGAGTGAGTGCCTGCCTGCCTTGACAGGGTCAGCTTGAGAAAGCAGAGCTGCGGTGGCTCCCAGGGAAATTCTCTGGGGAGGTGACACTTGGATCCCCTCCTTTCTGCTTTTAGCCCTTCCCATCTTCTATGCCTCCAGCTGCAAAGCAAGGGCCTGGGAGGTGGAGGTATGGAAGCTGTGAGGGGATCGAATCCCAGTGGGAAAGCAGCTTTATTCATAATAGCTAAAAACCAGAAACAATCCAAATATCCATCTACAGGAAAATGGATAATGGTGTATTCAAACAGTTGGATACTACACAGCAATGACAAAAGAATGAACCACTGCTACACACAGCAACATGGATCTCATAGACATAAGGTTGAAAGAAAGAAGCCTGCTGCAGAAGAGAGCAAATATGGTGTGATTCCAGTTACAGGACATTCAAAACCAAACAAAACTATAATAAATGGTGATAAAACTAAGAATAGTGGTTAACTCTGGGGGGCATTATTGACTGAGAGCAGAAGAAATGAGGAAAACTTGTGGGGTTCTGGAAATGTTTTATATCTTGATCTGGGTGGTGGTTACACAGGTATATACATAAGTTAAATTTAATTAAACTGCACATTTAAGACTTACACATTTTGCTATATGTTATACATCAATAAAGAGCATTTTTCTTTTTATTTATTAGTGGTTTATAAAATAATTTAGTATCTGGCCGGGTGGCTCACGCCTAGCCTAGCACTCTGGGAGGCCAAGGCAGGAGGATCACTTGAGGTCAGGAGTTCGAGACCAGCCTGAGCAACAGCAAGACCCCATCTATACTAAAAATAGAAAAATTAGCTGGGCATGGTACCATGCACGTGTAGTCCCAGCTACTCAGGAGGCTGAGGCAGGAAGATCGCTTAAGCCCAAGAGTTTGAGGTTCAGTGAGCTATCATCACGCCACTGTACTTTAGCCCAGGCAACGGGGCAAGACCCTGTCTCAAAAAAAATTTTTTTTAATTAAAAAAAAAATAACTGAATGTCTAATGATAAACAGCCTCTTAAATTTTGTTATATAGGGTACGTTAAAGCACCCCATTCCCAAAGGCAGGTGATCCTTAATTTGTCCATCAGGGGCATCTTGAGTCTGTTCTGTTTTAAAGAACAGGCTGTGGATTTAAAGAGAGTCCCTTCTAGAGACTTCAAAGACTGTGATTAGTTTGTTGGGAAAACAGTACAAGTGAGATGACATCAGTAGCAGTGAACCGAAAGCTTGATTCAAACTGTCTTAAACTATAAAACTAATTTATTGGCTCATGTAACTGAGACATACAGAAGTAGGGCTGGTTTCAGCTGAGGTTTGATCCAATGCCCTTTGATTTGATAAGCAATTAGTGTGGCAGACTCAGTTCGTTGCCTTCCCAGTACCCATTCCCCCTTCCTTCAAAAAGAAGCCTACTTTTGTTTTGGGCAGTGCCTAAACCTACTACCTCAGATTCTCTAAAAGTTTGTGGTGTCTCTCGTGTACACTGGTGACCCGTGAGACTTATGCTGAGCCCTTGGAAAACCTTGTTTCCCCTTTATGCTTCTTTTCCCTTCTACTTCCTGCCTGGGTGTGAATATAATGCTTGGAGCTGTGGTTGCCAACTTGTGGCCATGAGGCTACAAGCATAAGAATGGACTAACTTGATAAGGAGGGTGAACAAGAAAAGTAGACTGTGCCTTGCTGGCATTGTAAAGCAGTTGCACCAACTTTGTCCGGCCAACTTCCTGATATCTTGTTGCATGAGACAAATGTTTGTTTAAGTCACTGTGGGTTTTCTGTTGCTTGCAGCCAAACACATTCCCAAATGATAGCCTCAGTTTCTTTACATTTCTTATCTACATTTTTTTTTTGTAGCAAATGCTTCATTCTAAGGGGTATTTTTCCTTTATGGACCCAAACTGACTTCCAACAGTCTCTGGGGCCTTCTCCTTCCTCAGTCACATCTTATGGGAGAGAGTCACCTTTGTCCCAGTATTCCCTGGTCCTGCTTCTGAAAATCCTTCTGGTGTCTACTGCAGACAGCTGTGGCTGGAGAACTCACAGTGAGTTCATCCGATCTGGGTGGGGGGGCCCTGATGGTCCTCCCTTGACCTCAGCTCAGCCCTCCCAGGCTCTGAGCATCCTCAAGGTCTACCTGTGACTCTTGTGAAAGTCCTGGCCTCCAGAAGCCTTACCCCTGCTGTGGCCTTGTGGGTAGGATGGTTCACACGGGCCAGCACCCTCTGCCAAAGTCAGGGCCAAAAGCCTGCCCTTGGGAGCCAGATTTGGCTTTTGACTTGGGCAAGTACTGACTTTGTGCAAATTCTCAGCCCAGAAAGAATGATTTTGGGTATGGGATTTCATTCTTCTTCAGCACAGCCTTGAAAGTCATGTGTGCAGGGTACCTTGTTGCTAGGATAGCAGCTGGGCTGTATTTGAGCAGGGACAGGGGTTGGGGGAAGGTTGTACCCTGCTTCCATCTTCTGAACTACGTTATCATCCGATTCCAATGTCATAAATAACATGGCAATCTCATGGACCTCCTGGTGTGATGCGAAAAGCACCAATGTATAATAGTATTCTTGCCAAAAGTATTTACCGGGAATCTAATCTTGAGGAAGCAATCATATAAATCCAGAATATCGTGCTAGAAAACTGGCCTGAACTCTTAAAAATATCAGTGACATGAAAAACAAACAAACAGGTTGAGTGTGGGGCAGAGGATACTCTTCTGTGTTAAAAGAGACTGGAGATACATGACCAAATGCAATAGGTGAAACTTGCTTGCCCCTGGACTAAAATAAAAATGCTAAAATGGCATTCTTGGGACAAACGGGGGTGATACTACTGAATTACTGTTGGCTTGCTTAGACGTATAATGGTGTTATAATTATATAAAGCAAAGTTTCTCAACCTCTGCTGTTGACATTTGGGGCCAGATAATTCTTTCCTGTTGGATGTTTAGCAGCATTTCTGGCCTCTGCCCACTAGGTGGCGGTAGCGCCACACCCCTTCTGTTGCAACAACCAAAAATTTCAGAAAGTGTTTTTGAATGAGGTAGTGGTGATGCTTGCATAACATTGTGCCTATACAAAAATCATTGGACTGTACACTTTAAAATGGTTAAGATGATGAATTTTTATGTTATATAAATTTTTTTCTCAATAAAGTAATTAAAAAATTTTTCAGATAGTGTCAAATGTCCACCTGGAGGGCAAACTCACCCCCGGTTGAGAACCACTGCAGAGAGTACACTAATTCTGCAGGCTGCAAGATTTGGGAATGGAATGTCTTGTTTGCAACTTACTTTCAAACAGCAAATACGGTAAAATGGTAACCATTGTTGAAACCAGGTGACGGGTATATTGGTTGTTCATTTACTGTTCTGTCAACTTTCCATAGATTTAAAATTTTTCAAAACCAAAGGAAAATATTTTAATTTCAAAATATCTGTGTTTACGACATCCAAGTGTTCCATGACAACTGCCAAATGGGCAGCCTCCTTTCAGATTTGATTATCCTAAGTGCCTACATTGGTTGAGTGTGTGCGTACTTCATCCTTCAAGGTAGATCCCTTTCTCTCTGTCTCTGTCTCTGTCTCTCTCTCTGTCTCTCTCCTCCCCTGTCCCACCCCAAGGCTGCCCTGAACATGTTGGTCCTGTGCTACCCACCAGCCTGTGGAGAGAATGGCATCCTATAGACAGTCATCCGCTCCCACTGGATGCAGGTGAAGGGCCATGTCAGCTCCCTTGTGGTGAGTATTCTCCCCTCTTGTGGCTTTAAAACATGACACAAAATTCTTTCACACTTGTGTCATCACATCAAGAGATGGGGTCTATGTCTGCTCTCCTTGAATATGGACTCTGCAACTGCCTAATCAACAGAATATGGTGGAAGTAACGCTATACCAGTTTCTAGATTCAGGCTTTAAAAAACTAGCATCTGCTACTTCCTGACTCTCATGGGATGCTTGTTCTTGGAACCTAGCCACCGCACTGTGAGGAAGCCCAAGCCGCCCAGCAGAGAGGCAGGTTTGGAGAGGAAGCAACATGCAGCACCAACTCAAAAGCCACTTAAGTGAGTCATCTTGGAAGTGGCTCCTCCAGCCACAGCTGATACTGCATGGAACAGAGACAAGCTGTCCCCACTGAGCTCTGCATATTTTGCAAGTTTGTGAGCAAAGTAAATGATTGCTGTGGTTTTAAGCCACTAACTTTTAGAGTGGCTTATTGGCAGTGATAGATAACTGATGCTTCTGCCCCCTCACTGGGGGCCTCAGACTTGGAAGGCAAGGAATGGGCCAGCTCTTTAGGCCCTGCAGCTAGGACCTAGGTCAGCACTTATTCCTTCAACAAGTTAAGTGGCTACCAAGTGTGGGACACTTTGCTAAGGGCTGGGGAGTTAGTGAACGAGATAGACCTACTCTGTGTAGTGGGAACCACTGAGTCACTGCAATGACAGGACTGTAGCCTCAGCCTGGGAAAGGGGGAACGAGAACTGTCTTCCTGGGGAGGTCATTTCTAAGCCGAGAGCTAACTCCAGAAAAGGAGTCGGCCATGCGAAGCCACGGGAAGGTCAGGGGGAACACCATGTGCTCACACTGGATAAGGTTGCCAGATCTAGCAAATAAAAATTAGGACACCCAGTTAAATTTGAATTTCAGATACACAGTGAATGCTTTTTAAAGTATGTACCCATGTCCCATGCAATATTGGGGACATACTTATACTAAAAAATTATTTGTTATTTATCTGAAATTCAAGTTTAAATGAGAGTCCTGTATTTTATCTGGCAGCCCCAGTTCTAGGGCAAAAAAGAGAAAAAATACCTCACGATTTCAAGGGACAGTTCAGGAAGCTGGATGTAGCACAGAGGCAAATCGGGCATGAGAGGTAAAGGGAGCAGGAGCAAGGGCACAAAGGCCAGCTTACCAAAGTTCACTTGGGATTTTCACCCTGAAGCACTGGGGAGCCATGGAAGGGTTTAGAGCAGGGGAATGGCATAATCAGATTTGTGATTCAGGAAGATATTCCTGAATTCATGTATATTATGTTATTCAAGACTAACAACAGTTAGAAGTCGTTACCATCCCAGGCCTGAAAGGGGAATAGGGACTATGATGATTTTAAAGTATGTCCACAAAATTTTTGGTACTCTTCCTCCCTTGAGGAGGTAGAATTTAATTCTCCTCTGCTTGAGTGTGGGTTGGATTTGGTGACTCTCTTCTAATGGACGGAATATGGCTAAAGTGATGGCACGTGACTTCTGAGACTGAAAAGCATATGGCTTTTTCCTTGTTTTCTCTCGTAGATTGCTTGTTCTGGGGAAAGCCAGCTGCTATTTCGTAGGACACTCAACCCTATGGAGAGGTCCACAGGGTAAGGACCTGAGGCCTCCTGCCAACAACCATGTGAGTACACTTGGAATCAGACCCTCCAGCCGCAGCCAAGCCTTCAGATGACTGCAGTCTCAGCTGACATCCTGACTGCAGTTTCCTTAGAGACCTGAACCAGAACCCAGCTAAGCCACTCTCAGATTCCTGACCCTGAGAAACTGTGTGGGATAATACATGATGTTTAAAATAAACAAACAAACAAAAGATATTCTAGGAGAGAACTCTCTCTGCTGAGCAATTTCTGCCTCCAAGAGGCCAGCTCTAAATGCTCATCTCTGAAATGAGTTCCCTCCTCCGAGCCCCACTGAATCTCCTGCCCTGCAAGGCCCACACTCATTGCATTGTTACCACAAGTCAATGAGAATGTTGGCGGACTTCTCCCCACTTTATAGAAGAACAAACTGAGGCCCAGAACAATGGCATGAACCTGACTATAGTCATAGATGAATAAGAGGCAGAAACATTGTCTTAGGTTTGGGTTCCTGCTGCAGAAGACCTGGGACAACCATTGCAGCACAGGAAATTTCTTAGAGGGCACACAGAGCCATTGTAGGAGGATATAGAGGTGACAGGGAGGGGAAACAGCCGGTGTAAAGTGGGCTATCAAGCAGGGTTCCACTGGGTGCCTATCCACCCCCGGGGTGCCAATAGGGAACTCTAGGATATAGTGCAGAATACATGTCTCAGAGGGGTTCCACCTGAGGCAGGATGAAATCAGAGTAGATATACAACAACCCCCTCAGTCCTTCCTGGAGGGCTGTTGGGGATGTTAATTCTTGACACTTCTGACCAACTTCTAGGGTGAGTCTGAAAATCCCCGGGCACATCAGAGGCTGATTCTAGCAGTGGACACGCCGTCAGAGAGCACCGAGGAGGTAAGGCGCAGACCAGGGGCAGGCCCAAGTGCCTCTGTTCCAGAGGCATCTAAACATGTTCATCCCCCAAAATGTGGCGCCCAAACCAGCAGCGTCAGCCTAATTTAGGAACTTGTGGGAATGTAAATTTGGCCCTGGCCAGACATAATGAATCATAAACTCCTGGGGTAGGGCTCAGCTGCCAGAGTGTTAACAGACTTTTCAGGTGACTCTGATGTGAACGGAGCTTTGAGAATCCCTGCTCTCACCCAGCATTGCTAACTCCAAAGCCCGAGGCCTTTCTGGTACAAGATTATGGCTGAGGCCTGGGGTTGGTGAGTGGGGAGGGGCTCCAGGGGATGTCAGAGGCGGAGGAACAAGAGGCTGACACTCAGCTCCGGGGATACCAAACTGGTGCTGCCCTTTAGAACCCAGCGAGGAGGCAGAGCTCATTCCTTTATCCATGAAGTATTTACTGAGTGCCTACTGTGTGCCAGAGCCTGGGGCAGATGCTTAGCACTTACTGGGGGCCTGGGGGTAGAGGGAGCGGGGCTCATGTGAGGGTTGGGGAATGAACACAGAGCTCTTGGGGCTCCAGCACTGGCTTCCCAAGTTCCACTATGTGCACCCTTCATCGGCAGCCTGGACTGCAGGACTCAACCCTCCAGATTCCCCATAGGCAACTGTCTTGGGCAACTTCACCCAATGACATCATGTGTCACTCCTACCATTGATAGCCCTGGAAAAATGGAATTCAAGGGCATAGGCCTCGTTTGACCTGACATCTTCACTAGGCTCCCCTGAGAACCTAACTGAACAACGATGCCCCCAGATTCCAGCTGGGCTATAATGTTGGGGGTCAGAAAATTGACACTCACAATGTGCAAACTGGAACAGCCCATCCTAGTATTCACCCAGCAGGGTGGATGCCGGCACAGAGGATGCCTTCCTCACTGCAGGCCAGAGCCCAGCACTGGGTCAGCATGTTCAGGAAGCCTGAAGAGGAATGAGCTGGGAAGGGCTATGGCCAACCCAGGGAGGCCCTAGAGGTGGCCAAAGCCCCAGGTCCTCCCACTCTTGTCACCTTACTACAGCAGTAAAACACATTGTGTCTGCAGTCCCAGCTCAGAATTTCTGTCATGAATCCCACAGTGCTGCAAAGATTGAAGATGGAAGCTTACACTTAGCACAATCCTTTCTGGGGTGGATCCAGGAAACCTTCCTCAGAAGTGACCCAAAGGCCTAGGACAGGGAGCAGGATGCCGACAAGAAGGAACAAGGCCTCCATGTTCCATTCTTGACAAATCTAAACCTGTCTAGAAAGTTGATAATGTTCTCATTCTGCAGAAAAGTCTACATGACTCAACTGGGCAGCAGGTGTCAGGGCTATTAGAGCCAGACTCCTTCCCCAACTTGGGCCTGCTCATGTCCCTTCCCCTGCCTGAGGATCCTGGGAACAGAAGAAGAGTGTCATCCCAGGTTCAAGGTCTAGTCTGAGTCAGCAGGTGACAGGGAGGTGGCTCGCCTGGCCAAGAAGCAGGGGCCCCACAACGCTGGTCAAGTATGACAGCTGTGTGTTGGATGCCTCCTTTGTGTCCAGTGATGAGGCCATCAGCAGCCCCATGTTGTTGACCAGGAGGATCAGGCTTTTGCCTCTCAGATACTCACATACCTGTTTCTGAGCCAGCTGAATGGATGTGGGGTCTGTGACATCTTTGGAAATGAGGCGGAGCTGGCTTCAGGCCCTTGCCCAATCTTCTTTCCACTCTTTCGCTTGGCTTCTGCTTCTTGACAGCCCACCCCTCCTGGGAACTCCTATGCCTCATATTGACCCTGGGCTATGCGTGGGGGCTTCATGCATGGGATCTGCCTTCTGAAGGGTCTCCCTTTCACCACGTCTTTGTTGCAGTCAGCTGAACAGATATCAGAGCCTTTACATCCTGACCTACAGAGAGCGGGCAGTTCACATCTCCCCAAGGGTTGCTCACTTGGTTGAGATTCAGAAATGGTCTGGATTGGCCAGGCACAGTGGCTCACACCTGTGATCCTAGTACAGTGGGACACCAAGGTGAGAGGATCACTTGAGGCCAAGAGTTCAAGACCAGCCTGGGCAACATAGCAAGACCTTGCCTCTATGAATTTTTTTTTTTTAATTAGCATGAGTGTGAATCAGGCATAGGCACCAGAGTGGGGACCAGGTAGTAGGGGTATGAGAGTGACCATGGCAGAGAATCCCACCTCAGGGAAAAGAGTGGCTCAGGCTGTGCCCTGACCAAGGAAGGATCTGCAGGTTTGATTCTTGTTCTGCCAGGTCCCAAAGCTCTTGGAGGAGAGGAGACAAGAGTGACCCTGGGCCACACAAACCTTCACCCAGCTCAATAGTACCCTGGCAGCCTCTTGTCTGTGCCTGGTGCCCATCAGGGTTCCGGCCTGCAACAAACACCAGTTTGGGAGGCTGGGGCAGTGCCAGCAGCTGCTGTATCAGCTTTAGCCCTAGGGCATTGTTGGTACCTGTCACCAGGGAACTGTTGGGGCTATACTGGGTCATGGAGCCAAGGAGGTTCTTTATTTATTTTTTTTTTTTTACTTTCAAAATATTAAGGGGTTACAAATGTTATAGGTTACATGGATCATTTTTGTAATGCTTGAGTCCTGGCTATAGGTGTGCCCATCACCCAAATAGTGTTCGTAGTACCCATTAGGTTGGTTTATTCCCCTTTTCTCCTCCCCAGCCCCGTTGCTTTCCCATGAGTTTTACTTTCCTCTGTGCACATGTGTGCTCATCAGTTAGTTCCAATTTAATAGTGAGTACATGTGGTGTTTGTTTTTTCATTCTTGAGATACTTCACTTTGGCATCCATCTGTCTACTCAGCCTCCATCTGCCTGTGGCAGCCTTGAATCCTTGTGGGTGGAAATGGTGGCAGACATTAACCTGACACCCCTGTGACCAACCTCTTTGCCTACTAGAAATGGAAGTAAATATGGTCAAGAGTTCAAATGCAATGTCCAAAGGTGGCAGGAGTGTAGAGACAAAGTCCCTCTCCCTGAGGGTGTGGAAAGAGCTGTCGTGTTCAGGAGGGGTGGACATGGCTCCTTTCATGGGACAAGAAGGGACTCTTCAGGGGCTTCTTGAGGGAAGACAAAGTTTCTAGGGTGGGGAGATTTGGGGTTCGTCCCTTGGCCAGGAGCCAGCAGAGCATTCACAAGTTGCAGCTCAAAAGAGACATAGGCCCGGCTGGAACATTTTCCTGTAGCCGGGAGTATCCTAGCTAGAGTGCAGCGGCGTCATCATAGTTCACTGCAACCTTAAACTGCTGGGCTTGAGCATTCCTCCTGCCTCAGCCTTCCAAGTAGCTGAGACACATGCCACCATACCTGGCTAATTTTTCTACTTTTGGTAGAGATGGGGTCTCACTGTTGCTCAGGCTGGTCTTGAACTCCTGACCTCAAGCGATCCTCCCACCTCGGTCTCCCAGAATGCTAGGATTACAGGCATGAGCCACTGAGCCTGGCCTGTTTGTTTTTTGAGACAGGGTCTCTGCTCTGTTGCCCAGGCTAGAGTGTAGTGGCGTCATAATAGCTCACTGCAACTGCAGACTCCTGGGCTCAAGCGATCCTCCTGCCTCAGCCTCTCAAGTAGTTGGTACTACAGGTGTATGCCACCATGCCCGGCTAATTTTTAAATTTTTTGTAGAAACGGGGTCTCACTGTTGCTCAGCTGGCCTCAAAATGGCTGCAAGTGATCATCCTGCCTCGGCCTCCCAAAGTGCTAGGATTACAGGCATCAGTCAGCCACCGTGCCCAGCCACCACTGCAGCTTTCTTATGTTCACTGTTAGCGTGGCATATCCTTATCCATCCATTTATTCTTATTTTATTTATGTCTTTATATTTAAAGTGAATCTAATTATAGATAGCATATAGGTAGATCTTGCCTTTTTATTCATTTGAGAATCTTTGCGTTTTACTTGGCATTTTAGTACATTTACATTTAATTATTGCATAAATTATTGATATGATAGATTTAATTCTGTAATTTACTATTTGATTTCTATTTTCCCCTGTTTTTGTGCCTCTGTTCTTGTTTTGGTTTTGGAGGCAGAATTCAATATTTGGGCATACTTTTCCAAACCATTTATCAGGCAATGTGAAAGGTTGCTAATTTTGAGTTATTTCTAAAACAAGAGAGAACTTAGCCACAGGTCCAGGCTGCAGTATCAGCAGTCCTACCACTTGGGCCAAATGGTCTGGAAGATCCCATCATAGAGAAAGATGCCGAGAGAAGCCTTGGGCAAACCCTGAAAAAAAAGTCACAGGGAAAACCTCTGGGACTGGTTAAGCCCAGGCCATCTGTATCAAAGAACTATATACCATTAGAAGAACAATTTCTGACCTTGGTATTGACTGAGTTTATGATCATGGGTTATCATATGATCATGTGGCTAGAACTGCCCATCCTGAGCTGAGTGCTGGCAGACCCACAAGAATCATTAGGTTGGCCAGGCCCAGCAGCAAATCCATTATTATTGAGATGTTGTACATCTCAGATGAAGCTTGCACACATCCAGATGATACAAGTAATTTATATAAACAAGTGGCTCAAATACCAATGTCACCTAACACTGTTGTACTTATGCCTCTCACTTAGCTCACACACATGCCATTATCTGGGATTCCCAGTAAACAGCTAATGGAGCAAAAGAAAGTCCAAGCTTGGTTTAAGGATAGGTCGCCTTTGTTCAAAGGAGACAAACAGAAAATGAACTGCTCTTGCTCTATCCTCCCGATGATGAAGGAAAATCTTCCCAATGGGCAAAGGTGTGGGCAGTACACCTGGTCATCTGCTTTGTGTGGAAAGAGAAGTGACCCAAGGTAAATGTACATATGGATTCATGTGCAGTGGTAAGGGTCTTAGCTAACTGCTCAGGGCTCTAGAAGGAGTAAGATTTGAAGATGGAGGAAAAAGATCTGGAAGAGAAGCATGTAGTTGGATCCATGGGACTGGACACAAATATTGAGGATTATTGATCTCACTTTAGTGCTCACCAGAGAGCATTCACACAGAATAATACTAAACAAACATGAGACAAGATGATCCTTCCAGCCAGTGTCATCAGCCTTTGCTCTCAGCCACTCCAATGCTTAGCAACAAGCTCATGAATATAGGAGCCAATATGGCAGATATGGAGGACATGCCTGAGCCCAGTGGCAGGACTTCGTTCTCACAGATGTAAACCCAGCTCCTGATACTACTGAGTTCCACATTCTAGGAACAGACACCAAAGATAATCCCCAGATATGTGTTCCTCAGTGAGACCAACCAGCCTCTTGGTGGCTGGTTGATTACAGCAAATGGCTTTCACCCTGGAAAGATCAATGTTTCATCCTGAATGGGATTGATGCATACTCTGGGTATAAAATACCTTCCTGCCTGCAGAGCCTCAGTAGCCCCCAGTCTCTATGGGTTTACATACGGCATCCAACAGGAATCCCATGCAGCATCACCATAGGTTAAGGGAAGCATTTATGGTAAAGGACATGAAGCAGTAGACACATGACATGGAAATCACTGGTTCCACCAAATACTGCCCAACCCAGATGGTGCTGGCCTGACAGAGGCCAAGCTGAGCCACCATCTTAGGGTATGGTTCTGCTTTGTGGACTATGAATGAACCTTCATCACCCCATGCTCAAGTCCAGACTGAAGGCTGACAGTTTGGGAGATCAGTAGGTGTCACAGGGTGATGAGATACGAGGCCACATGATGCCTACTCCCTAGCACTTCATTCTTTCCATAATTGAGTATGAGAGAGAATAGGACATGGACCCTGATTAGGTGTGTCACAGATAGAAGGGACATGTGCCATCATTGGGACATGGTACCCTAGATAATGACCCAGAGGGAGATTATAATTCTGGGCCCTGGGGACCAGGCTGCTGAGGGAAGGCAAGAAAGAAAGGAGAGGGGAAAACAGTAGAAATGGGGAAAGAAGGGCAAGGAATGGTTAGATGCCTTAAACAAATAGGGGGATGTGGGTTCTAAAATTGGTGGGTGTTTGGAAGAGTATGAAAACCCTCTGTAGGGGGTCGCCTGGGTGAGCTGATTTCCTGCAGGGGTCTTCATTCCTGCTGCAACCAAGACAAAGTGGTGAGTGGCATTGAGATTCCAGCTGGCTGGTGACTGGCTGCTTTAGAGTGCCACTGTGACTTCAGATCAGCACTGCAAGTCCAGCTGTGTCCTTGGATGTCATATGTTCTGCAGCCCTCGCTGATGATAAGAGTCCATCCAGTGCATGCTTAGGTGCTGGCATGACTGAAGGACCAGGAATGTCATGGACTGGGAGGACCATGTGGTGCTCTAGGGAGCTTTCCCAAGGAGCTGACCAGGCCGCAGAGCACCTCTGCCTAGGGCTCTGGGAGCAGCCCAGTTAATACTTTCCCTTTCCCCTGCACCCCTTCCCACTCACTTAGTCCCCTCTCTGCCTTCAGCACACTGTGTTTCATCCTCGGGCTGTCAGGAAAGCCTTAAAATTACCTCTAGGCTCTAGCATAAGACAGGTCCCCAGTAAAATTAACCACTCTACTTCTCCTCCTTTCTTCTTTTCACGTGATGGGTATGCACTAGTAATGGAATGAAATCATCCATAAATTATCACCATATGGCGATACACTTGGCAGAAATGCAACTTGTCGCACATCAAGCAGCAGAGCCAAGTGATAAGAGCACCTCTTATGATCTCTGTCCCAACTACTCAGCTCTGCTTGCTGGAGCCCAAAAGCAGCCATAGGCACCATGGAGCGGGTGAACCTGGCTATCTTCCAATGAAACTGTATTTCTGCACACTGAAATTGGAATTTCAGATAACTTTCATGTGTCCCAAAATAGTCTTCACTTGATTTTTTTTTTCAGCTATCTAAAAATGTAAAAACCATTCTGGGCTCATGGGTTGTATAAAACCTGGTAGGGTTCTACTCTTGGAAATAGGTTTATTCTTCTTTCCCTCTGTCCAAGGTCATGCTGCAAGAGAAGAACTGTGCCATAGTTATGTGTCCTCACAGATGACCACCGAGAAAGCCACCATGCCTGGCCATCATGACCTCAAGCCTAGCAACTTGCTGAAGCCCCTGCAGTGCTGGGGACCCAGGCGTCTTTGTGAGGTTGTGCACACCCTTGCTGCCTGGGTGGTCCATCTGGGGATCTGGCTGCCCCCCTCCCTGCCCCCAGCCACATGCTACCTGGAGGTTGGGCCTGAGGCTTTGCTCTGTGGCCACAGCCACCCCTTCTATTTTTCCCTTCAGCCAGAGGGAGCCCTAAGTTCATCTGGAGGGGTTATCCTATCTTCCATCTGTTTCCATGTATAATCTTGTCTTTACTCACAAGTCCCTCCTTCATGATTTATAGAACAGTTTGCATAATATAATCCCAACTGCATTAAAAAAAAAATAGATGTACATGTAGGCTTATGTAAGCAAAGAAACTTTCTGAAAGAATTGGCCATGCTTCCCTCTGGTGGTGACACACGTTGAGGGAAGTCCTGTGGGGGATAATTTTTATCTTTCTCTTTTACCCCTCTGATCATTGCAAAATGATTTTGTGTGTATGAAATTGTATGACTTTTATAATTAAAATAGAAAAACTAATTCAAAAAAGACAAATGCTAGAAGCCAAAGTCAGCTTTAATATTCTGCTATCACTAACAGGACAACTGTTTGAAAACTCTACAGAAACATGGGAAATGTTCATAAATGGCCCTGTGAAGGCTTCTGGTCACAGGATTATGTGAGTGCCGCAGCTACCCCAGGAGTGGTGAGTATTCACCACACCCGATTTCCTTCCTGGACACACAAGAAGATGACATTTTGCAGCCTCCCTGCAG
Organism: Eulemur rufifrons; assembly: GCF_041146395.1. Lineage (NCBI taxonomy): Eukaryota > Metazoa > Chordata > Mammalia > Primates > Lemuridae > Eulemur > Eulemur rufifrons. Next base: position 11,212,544 of record NC_091005.1, on the reverse strand, counting down.
TTAAACTGAGGTCCAGTGACAGAGTTTTGGACAGTAAATATGGGCAGAAGAGACATACCCCACCTCCAGGCCCTGTCCTTAAAAGCATCCCACCTGATTCACTGGCCCTCTCCTTTCATTTACCAAACTTGGAAACCACACGTTCCAGATGGTGTAATTTATAGCATGATGGAAAAAGCTGGATCTCCAAGGAAATCTGGCCAGTCTGCACTGGAGTACATTTTTATGGCATGAAGCCAATGAGACTTGAACATTAGCAGAAGCGTGTGTGGTTTAACTCAATGGTTTTCAAAGCATGGTCCTTTCAGAGTATCCACAAAGTCTACATTAGTTTCACAATAATACTAAGGTGTTATTTGTCTTTCCTGAGTGTTCCATGGGGTTTTCCAAAGGCTACATGACATATGATGTTGAAACAGGTTGAATGAAGGAGGAGGTATGAGAATCCACTCTTCTATTAAGCCAGACATTAAGGAGATTTGCAAAAATACAAAACAATGACACTCTTCTCACCTTCTTTTTGCTTTGGAAAAATGTAATTACTTTTCATTAAAAAGATATTATTTGTGTTAGCATGTAATGGATTTATTATGTAATTTTAAATGAATTAATAAACATGTAAACTTTTTCTCCACTTTAATTTCTCATATGGTCAATATTGATGGATATAACCCACATGACCAAAATTCTTTGGAGCCCTCCATAATATTGAAGAGTGCAAAGGGGTCATGAGACCAAAAGGTTTGACACCCTTGGCTTTGTGACAGGTACCCATCCCGGAAGCAAGCCATTTCAATCTGGAAACATACATATAGTACTTCTATTATGGGAAATTCTCTTGAATTATTTCTTAGATTTTTCTCTCCTTAGTTTTCTCTATTTTTACTTTTCAGAATTCTGAGTCTGATATTGGACTTCCTGCACTGGTCTTCCAATATTTTTTTAATCTTTTCTTTATATTTTTCATCTCTGTCATTTTTTGTCTCCTCTTATTATCCTTCCCAAACATCTCTGTCATTTTGCTCTACTTCCTAGAGATTTCCTCAACTTTATTTCCAAACTTGTATTGAGTTTCCCACTTCTACTATTATATTTTTCATTTTTCAAGAACTTTAATATTGCTCTCTGGGATTTCTTTTTTTATTTTGAGGCTTGCAGTTATTGTTTTATGAATGTAATGTCTTCTCTATTGTCTCTGGGAATATTAACACAGAACATACATTTCCTCTAACTTGTTTTGTTGTTATTGTTTCCATCTCTGTTTTCCATGTTGCCTTTATTTCTCTGGAGTCTTCTGGTTGTTGGTTGTTTGCTTATGTAGAAGAGTCAGGTCCTAAAAACCGATTGGGAGGAGTGAACATTGAATAGAGCTTGTTCATGATTTCAGTGTAGTATGACCTGAGTGGTCATTTCCTTTAGAACCTCCTTTCCTCCCCACTCTGCTTGATGTCAATATATTTAGGTCTTTTCTCTTGAGGTCTCTCCTGCCTGCAGGTATATGCTGTCTGTTGGCATTCTAGATCATTCCTAGGGAACAACAGGGATGTCTACATATTCAGTATATAAACTTTTCAATCTTTGAGCTTTTAGGACGATAACCTGATCCTTAACTTCTTGATGTCCCTCAGTCTAGAGACACTGTCTTCTCTATCATCTGCTGAGGTGGGAGAAGGGCAGCCCCATGTGGATTGAGCTGAGGAAGGGATCTGGGGTTCAAATCCATCTTTTTTTTTTTTTTATTAAGGGATCTTCCGGTGAGGACCAGAAAACCTGCTAGGCAAATTCTAAAAGAGCTGTAAGACTATCTTCTTTTTTTTTTTTTTAATAATTTTTTTATTGTGGTGCCCCCTCTCTCACAGTAACCAGGCACAGTGGCTCATGCCTTAATCCTAGCACTTTGGGGAAAATATTTCATCATTCCTGTGTTAGTCTGCTCGGGCCGCCATAACAAAATACCTTAGACTGGCATCTTAAACAACAGAAATTTATCTTCTTACAGTTCTGGAGGATGGAAATCTGAGATCAGGGTGACTTCAGGGCCAGTTTCTGGTGAGGGCTCTCTGTGGCTTGCATGTGGCTGTCCTCACATGGCAGAGAGAGCTGGTGTCTCTTCTTATAACAGCATGAATCCTCATGAAGGCCCCACCCTCATAACCTCACCTAAACCTAATTATCTCCCAAAGGACCCATCTCCACACACCATCACATTGGGGGTTAGGGCTTCAGCATATGGATATTGAGGGGATACAATTTAGTCCATAGCAATCTCAAACAGAAACCCTGTATCCATTAAACAACTCCCCATTTCTCCGTCTCCCCAGCCCCTGGTGACCTCTATTTTACCTTCTGGCTTTATGAATTTACCTTTTCTAGATGTCTCCTATAAGTGGAATCATACAATATTTGTCCTTTTGCATTTGGCTTATTTCATTTAGCAGAATGTTTTCAAGATTCATGCATGTTTTAGTATGTATTTGAACTTCATTTCTTTTTATGACTGGCTAATAGTTCACGTTTTGTTTAACCATTCATCTGTTGATGGACACGTGGGTTATTTCCATCTTTTGACTATCGTGAATAATGCTTCTGTGAACATTGGTTTACAGATATCTGTTCATGTCCCTGCTTTTAATTCTTTTAGGTATATACCTAGGAGTGAAATTGATGGACATTTGCCTTTTCTTTAATTGACTATTGATGTTGCTTCCAATGCCTTCAACTCTTTGACCAACTATTCTTTCCAAAAAGTTAGTATTCTTAAAAGAATTATTAAATTATTTTATTTAAGTATCTTTTTTCAGCTGCTGCAATCAAACATGAGATGACTTTCCTTGCTTGGCTAACAAATGAACCACTCAGAAACTTGTTTTGGTTGTAGTCTTATTTTCATTGTTTACTTTTGTGAAGAAATTTTGCTGTAAAGAGATATTCCATTTTAAATTTTCTAAGTGTTTGTTTGTTTTACCATTACTTTCCTGTGAATTGAGAATATTGGGATGAGGGCTTAGTCTAGTAATACTGATTTTTTTTTTTTGAGACAGAACCTCGCCCTGTTCTAGCCTGGGCTAGAATGCCATGGCATCATCCTAGCTCACAGCAACCTCAAACTCCTGGGCTCAAGCGATCCTTCTGCCTCAGCCTCCCAGAGTGCTAGGATTACAGGCGTGAGCCACCTCACCTGGCCTGGTAATATTGATATACATTGTGTTCATTTCGCACAGCTATCAGGTCATTGCATAATAAACAGAATGGTTTTCCATTTAATTTAATAACAAAATAATTCACACTCCACTATGCCTTCAAAGCATGAAATTCACAGTTCATTCATTTCCTCTTTTCTGTTTTGACATATTGGATATGCATTGGTAATGAAATGAAAGAAATGTAATGTAACATAAAGTAACATAACGTAACATAATGTAATATGGCGGTATGGTTATATGCATGGCACTCCAAGTTGCTGATTTCTAATTGCAAAAGTATAATTTGTAGTGCACCGAGCAGCAGTGTGAAGTGACCAAAATACCACCTATAACCTCTGTCCCAACTACTCAACTCTGACTTTATAGCACCAAAGTCACCATAGACAATGAGTAAATGAGTGAGCCTGCCTTTGTTCCACTAAAACTTTATTTCTGCGCAGTGAAATTTGAGTTGCAGATAATTCTCACATATCACAAAATATTATTCTTTATATGGTTTTGTTCCAGCCATTTAAAAATATAAAAACCATTCTTAGTTCATGGGCTGTACAAAAACTAGCAGTGGGCCAGATTTCGCCATGAGTCATAGTTGACCAACACCTACCTAGACTGTTGACAAAGATCAAGAAGTATGATAACCAGGGAGAAACAGACTCTTGGATTCCTCTTGGCAGAATGGTCACTGGCACAACAAATAGTGTATGGCAGGTGGCATCACTCATAATGGTGAGAGCAGTGTCCCCTCCCTCACAGTATCCAGAACAGTGGCAAGACCTCAGTGGGGAGTGAGTACAAAGTGCACCCAGCAAGGCTGAACCCTACGAATTAGGCACTAATCTTGACCCAGGTCCTGTGTCCAACCTGAGCTCCTTCTAGGGCCTTGTGAACACAGACAGTGACAGATCCTAAATGGTGGCCAACAGAGATTTGAGAGGAAGCTCTGCCCCAAGCAAAACCTGAGTCCTTGCTCAGCCAGGGGAGGGGAGGGGACCCCAATACAATCATATACCACATAACAACATTTGGTTAATTATGGACTTCATAAACCATGGTGGTGCCATAAGATATAATAGTGGTTTTTTGGATTTTTTTGAGACAGGGTCTCACTCTTTTGCCCAGGCTAGAGTGCAGTGGTGTCACCATAGCTCACTGCAGCTGCAAAGTCCCAGGCTTAAATGATCCTCCAACCTCAGCCTCCCAAACAGCTTGGACTAGAGGTGCATGCCAACACATCTGGCTAATTTTTTAATTTTTTGTAGAAGCAGGGTCTCTCTATGTTGCTTGGGCTGGTCTCGAACTCCTGGGCTGAAGCAATCCTCCCACCTCAGCCTCCCAAAGTGTTAGGATTACAGGGATGAGCCACTGTGCCTGTCCTTTATAATACTATATTTTTAATGGACCTTTTAGATATGTTTAGATACATAAGTACTTCCCATAGCGTTAGAGTTGCCTACAATATTCAGTACAGTGACACATTGTACAAGTTTATAGCCTAGTAGCTAAAATAGGCTATACCATATAACCTAAGTGTATATAGTAGGCTATGCCATCTAGGTTTGTGTAAGTACAGTCTCTGTTTGCATAATTGCAAAATTGCCTAATGATGCATTTCTCAGAATATGTCCCCATTGTTAAGTGGTGCATGACTCTACTTACTTGGCAGAAGGGAGTTCAGATTCAGATTTGGGGTGACTTGAGAAAAGATGATGTTTCTTACACAAAAGTGGTATTTGGAGTAAAAGTTTATACCCACTGCATAGTTTTTTAATAACAGCAGTTATCCTGACTTTCTGACTGACTAAGGTGATGCAGGAGGCAGGGGTAGGACCCTGCTATCAGTGTGACAGTGTGTGGGGCCCTGAGGCAGCAAGCTGTGTGGTTAAGCTTCAGTGATGGGATGGGAAGGTGGCTTTTGCAAATGTACCTTTGAGGTCACTCCATCATTTTGATAGGTAAGAAAAGGCAAGATGTTTTGCCAGAAGTGCAGGAACTGGAAGCTGGCTTGCTGTTGAATCTCCGTGCAGGGAGTTAGGCAGATGACAGAAATGACAGGACAGGCTGGTGGCCAGCCGCAAACTCCAGGGAGGAGGAGGGAGGGAATCGGCTCAGGTGAGGCTGAGGATTCAGCCTACTTCTGCCAGTTTCACTCCGGAACCAGACTCGAGCACGCTGGACTCTGTCTTGTTTAAAGAAAGGACGCCTGATTGATAGGCCCCACTGAGGGCAGCCCAGAACAGTGTGGACCCGCTGCCACAGCCGGGGCTGGGGTCAGGGCTGGGTCTAAGGTTGTGCTGGAATCGGGTCAAGGCTGGGTTTGTGGCTGGTTCGGTCAGTTGGGTCAGGGTTGAATTGGGTTTGGGTTCACAGCTCTGGGGCAGAGCAGGCATCCCTCTGCTGCACCCCCAGCCACAGGGGAGGAAGCAGCGCATGTTGCCTGAGGTGAGTGAGTGAGTCTGTCCAGACACGTGGGCAGAAAGAGCCGAGCACTGTCAGGCCAAGAGTTTAAACAAAACCAGCTGGAAAACAACGAATTGGGAAGCAATGTTTACCACATGTAACACATAGGACTCATTTCCTTTATTTCTCAAAAAGATTCTTTCTTTCTTTCTTTCTTTCTTTTTTTTTTTTTTTTCTTTTTTATGAGACAGAGTCTCACTCTGTCACCCTGGCTAGAGTACAATGGCATCATCACACCTCATTGCAACCTCAAACTCCTGGGCTCAAGCAATCCTCCTGCCTCAGCCTCCGGAGTAGCTGGGACTACAGGCCCACACCACCACACCCAGCTAAGTTTTCTATTTTTAGTAGAGACAGGGTCTGGTTCCTGCTCAGGCTAGTCTCCTGGCTTCAAGCCATCCTCCCACCTCAGCTTCCCAGAGTGCCAGGATTATAGGCATGAGTCACCATGCCTGGGCTTTATTTCTTTTTTTCTTTTCTTTTCTTTTCTTTTTTTTTTTTTTTTGAGACAGAGTCTTGCTGTGTCACCCAGGCTGGAGTGCAGTGGCATGATCATAACTCACTGCAGCCTTGAACTCCTGGGCTCAAGCAATTCTCCTACCTCAGCATGGTGCCATGCCCAGTTAATTTTATTTTATTTTATTTTTTGTAGAAATGGGGTCTCGCTATGTTACCCAGGCTGGTCTTGAATTCCTGGCCTCAAGTGATCTTCCCATCTTGGCCTCCCAAAGTGCTGGGATTACAGGTATGAGCCATGAGGCCAGCCAAGTTCCTTTATTTCTTAAAAATCAACAAGAAAAAAATACCATCTATTTCTCTCAATAGGCAAAGGACACACACAGGCAGTTCACTGTAAACACATGGCAAATAGGAGTGCCAGTCCATGGACTCAGGTATGTAAGACTGTCACGTAATTCTGTATAATTCTAGTTTCTCTCTGACCTTGGCCTTCATTCAAATAGGATACCTGTAAAAAATAATAATAATAATAACCTCAGTACCTCACGAAGATTCCTGGGTCCCTGGCACTTCAGGGGCCACTAAGCCAGGAAACACAGGCCCAGATGATGCTCATGGGTGGTTTGGACCGGGCACTCCTGGTATTGCACAGCGAGGGCATTGTTAGGACAAGTGGCCCCTGGGCAGTGGAAGGGCAGAGGAGAGAACACAACCCAGACTTAACAGCACAGTATTGAGAGTTTGCCAAGAATAGGGCATGTGTCATAGCAGGTAGCCTATGCAAAGATTCAAGGTAACAACATGGGTCCCTGAAGAGCCATGTGAGAGGGACAGGTTTTGGGGAGTCTGGAAAAGGGACGAGAAGTAGGGAGGCTTGGATACACATCGTGGATCTGCCAGGGCTGAGGACAAGTGGCTCTCACTGAGCACCAGCCGTGGGCTCACACTGCCTGTATTTAGGAAAACTGAGGGTTGCAAAGGAGGGCCACACGATTCAAACAAGGCCTTGTGGTGACGTGTGACTGCCCTGAGCACGTGACTGTCCTGAGATTCTGATAGGCCCCTTCCTCCTCCCGTGGACTTCTCACTGTCCCTGGTGGTGGTATGACACCCCTGCTCACCTCGTCCCTCAGGACAGCCAGGGGCCTCCTCGGCCATTCTGGGCCACAGACCCTTCCCGTTCTCTGTTCTCTGGATCCCTTTCCCTCTCTGGACTGTGACTGTTTCCTCCTGATTCCAACTCAGCCAGGGAAGAGGTGAGTGTACTGTTAAGATATTTCTGTTTTCAAGCGCCTTAGAGAAGCAGCCACCTGCAGGCTCTTCCTGCAAGACTAGAAGCATTCCTACTCCTGAAAGGGGGATTTGAAAAAAATTTACATATGATAAAATTAATTCATTTTGATGAACTATTCAACTCATTTTCACTAATGAACAGAGTCTTGTAACTACCACCATAATGGAGATAATAAATAGCTCTGTCACCCCAATACTCTGTCCATCCCTTTGTAATCAACACTCCCCCATCCCTAAACACTACCATCAACTCATACATTCTCTGTCCCTATACAGTGTTGCATCTTCCATAATGACATGCAAATAAAATAACATTTGTCACCTTTTGAATCTGACTTCTTTCACTTAGCATAATGCATTTGAGATTTAATCATGTCATCATCTGTGTCGACACATTCTGTTTTACTGCTAAGTAGTATTTCATTTTCTGGATGCATCACACTTTCTTTATTCACTAGTCGAATGGATAGTTTTAGGCAAATATGAATAAAGCTGCCATAAATATTTGCACACTGGTCTTCTTGTGAACCATAGTTTTCACTTCTCTCGGGTAAATACCTGGGATTTAAATCACTGGTTCATATGTTTAATAGAAACTGACAAACTGTTTTCCAAAATGGCAGTGCCACTTTACATTCCCACCAGCAATGTGCGAGCGTTCCAGTTGCTCTGCATTCTTTCCAGCACTTGGTATTGCTGGTAATTTTTTTTTTTTTCTATTTTAATAGTTGTGCTTTAGACTGATTTGCTTTTTCCCTAATGCCTAATGATGCTGAACATCTTCTCATGTGCTTATGTGCCATCTATATATCTTCTTTGGTGAAGTATCTATTCAAATCATATGCCCATTTTTAAGCTGTGTGTTTGTTTCCTTATGGTTGAGTTTAATTTTTCTTATAGAGTCATCAGTCTTTTCTTGGATATGTGATTGGCAAATATTTTCTCCCAGTCTGTGGCTTATCTTTTCATTCTCTTAACAGTGTATTTTGCAAAGGTAGTTTTGTTTTGTTTTTTTTTAACTCTGATGAAGTCCAACTTAGCAATTTTTTCTTTTGTGGGTCATATTCTTGACGCTGTATCTAGTTATCTCAACAGATACAGAAAAAGCACTGGACAAAAGCAACATCCACTCATGATTTAAAACTCTCAGCAAACTAGGAATAGAAGAGAATTCCCTCAGTCTGATAAAGGACACATATAAAAAACCTATAGCTGACACAATATTTAAAGGTGATAGGCCAGGCATAGTGGCTCATGTCTGTAATCCCAGCACTTTGGGAGGCCAAGGTGGGAGGATCGCTTGAGCCAGGGAGTTTGAGGCTGCATTGAGCTATGATCACAACACTACACTCCAGTCTGGGCAACAGAGTGAGACCCTGTCTCTAAAAAAATAAATAAATAAATAATCTCTGCTGCTAGAATCAAGGACAGTAGTCATTCTTGGGCATAAGTACTTGGAAGAGAGTACAAGGAGGGGGCTCTGGGCACCAGTGCTGGTTACATAAGTATGTGCTCAATTAGTGAAAATTATGATATATGCACTTTTTATAAGTACATTACAATCCAATAAATAGGTTAAATTTAAAAACAAAACCAAAAGATATATGTAAATATTCATATGTCTGTAGTAGCATAAAAGAAGATCTTGAAGGAGACTCTATAAGGGCATATTAAACTTAGTTTTCTCTCACTGAGTAGCCCTATGGGTGTTTTTCTTACAACATATTATTATATAAATTTTCAAATAGTCAAGTTGAAAAAATTTCATAGTGAACATGAATATACTCACCACCCAAATTCTATCATTAAGTATCTATTACACTTGCTTATCATTTATCTATCCATCCCTATATGGTGTTTGGCTTTTTCCTTCTTCTTCTTCTTCTTTTTTTTTTTTTTTTTTTTTTGAGACAGAGTCTTGCTCTGTCCCTCTGTTGCCAGGGCTAGAATGCAGTGGTGTCATCATAGCTCACTGCAACCTCAAACTCCTGGGCTCAAGCAATCCTCCTGCCTCCGCCTCCTGAGTAGCTGGTATGGTAGACGTGAGCCACCACGCCTGACTAATTTTTTCTATTTTGGACAGAAATTTTTTCCGTTTTGGGTCTTGCTCTTGCTCAGGCTGGTCTCAAACTCCTGAGCTCAAGAGATCCTCCTGCCTCAGCCTCCCAGAGTGCTAGGATTACAGGCGTGAACCACCATGCCTGGCCTTTTTCTTTCTTCTTGTTGCTTACTTTTATTTCCTAATTTTCTAATTTTTTAATTTTTTTTTTTTTTTTTTTCTTTTTGAGACAGAACCTCACTCTGTTGCCTGGGCTAGAGCGCCGTGGCGTCAGCCTAGCTCACAGCAACCTCAAACTTCTGGGCTGAAGCGATCCTCCTGCCTCAGCCTCCCAAGTAGCTGGGACTACAGGCACTACGCCACCATGCCCGGCTAATTTTTTCTATATATTTTTAGTTGTCCAGATAATTTCTTTCTATTTTTAGTAGAGACGGTGTCTCACTCTTGCTCAGGCTGGTCTCTAACTCCTGAGCTCAAACAATCCACCCCCTCGGCCTCCCAGAGTGCTAGGATTACAGGCGTGAGCCACCGCGCCTGGCCTATTTCCTGATTTTCTGTAATGAGCACACATTGCTTTTATAATAAAAACTTTTGTTTTTGTTTTTTAATTGAAAGAAAGTAAATGCACGCCCCCTTGTGGTTGCATGTTCACATCTGCTCCTCTTTCTAAACTTCCCAGAACCTCTCACTGGGTCTTGCCTGTTCACGGCTATGGCCCTACAGCTCTGCCCCCGTCTCAGGGCTACTGCTCAGTCTCCTGAAAAATCCCAGCCCTATGCAGAATTCCTCCAAGCTGGGTGCCTAGCTCTGCTTCCTGGAGTCTGACTTGAATGCAATAAAACAGATCCCTCCATAGGTGGTCAACATCAGTCAGAAACATCAAGACATAGAAGCCATGACATTAATCACATACACACACTAAGGACAGTCGATCAACAGCAGTCACACTGCACAGACAGAGCCCCCCAGACAGGTGCACAACTGGCTTCCAGGAGGACAGACCACACCCTGGGACAAGTATGTGGAATCTCTCCGTTAAAGATCATCTGGGTTTAGCCATCTGGGTATAATTCAGTGGTGAAAGCAGGACCAGCTTCATGGGCCTGAGATCTGTCTAGTCACACAGGGCTCCATGCTCAAAAAGGTACTGTGATTGTTCTATGCTCTGCTGTTGCCATCTTGAAATCACAATAATTTTGGTCAAGGTACTTTGCACTTTCATTTTGTACTGAGTCCCACAATTTATGTCCTGGGTAAAGTGTCCAGGGCAGAGCAGAGGACCCTCAGGCAATGAGTCAGCCTTGACTTGCAGACCCCATGATACTCAAGTGTGTGTGTGGTGGGGGTGGGGCTGATAGCTGTGTCTGACACATACTAAGTCCTCAAAAATGGTGGCTGTTATTACTGTGCATTACTGATGATGATGGTGATGACGATGAGAAGAGTTAGTGAACTCCTCCAAAGTTGTTTTTCAAACCTCACTGAAGCCTGGTTAATTCATAATCCACATGCCATCATTCTTCTTCATTTCACTGACGCATTTGCAAAACATTTTTTATTCAAGCAATGCCTTTGTGACAACCCTCAGGAACTCAACACGACGACATGCCCAGCCTCTTAAACACCCACTGAGATGTCGCCCACCCTCATTGAGATATTACCCCCCATTCATCCATCGGGTGCATCAGCAGTCCCTAAAATCCCACCCCATCTCCCAGCTGGCTGCCACAGGTTCCGTTAAAGTTCACACAGACACACACACACATACACACACACACACTCAGGCCATCTGGCTGACTGTGGGCAGCATCTGCATGATTCCCTCTCATTTGACAGGTCAAAAACTCCTCCAGGGACACTGATATGAAGGCTGACTGTGTGCAGACTTCAGACTCTATAATTTGCATTTGAACATTTAAAAATTATTAGAAATTAGAAACTGTGTGTGTGTGTGCGCTCGCGCAAGCCTTGGCATCTTGAAAGTACATTAGAAATATTTCTATAGTTTTCTAGATACCCAGGGAGAGCCAGAGGTTGTCCTTATGTGGAGACTTAGTAAGGAAACAAAGGGATTTTGTGTCTTTGCAGGGGTTGGAGGTCGGGGGGCCTTGGAAGCTCTGCAAAGGCCATGGGGTCAGCCCCTAGGGGTGGGGCCATGGTTTAATGAGGGCTGCCTAAATCAAGGAAAAAACTAACAATGCCTCTCATGATACAACAAATCTGAGGTTTTAGATAAGAAATTCCAGAAACAAGGGAGGGTGGTGGGGGGTGAAAAACGATGTCACTTGCTGCTCTCAGGTTTCCTGTAAGAAATCCCAGTGGAGAAGAGATTCCTGGCTTGATAAATGAATCACTGGCTTTATAAGCCAAGAGAGATGGAAAGCAGATTCCAGAAAACATGCAAGGAAGAATCTTGGGGAAATTTTTCAGTTTTAGTGTGAAACTGTCAAGCTGCTATGCTCTTGTGGAAATTCAAGAAGAAAAACAACAGTGAGAAAGTCTAGCGAAATATCAAGGAACCAGACAGCTCAAGTTAAAGAGAGCCTGTGCCTTTAGACAATTTAGAACAACCGACTAAAATGGCACCCACTCAGCAAGGTACCCAGGCAGCTTCAGAGAGGGAAGACATACCCCAGTGCCCAAGGTCTCCAGTCATCCATAATCCAATAGGTACTCACTGAGCACCCATCCTGTTCCTGTGGAAGGCACCGGGCATGGAGTGGCAATCAAGCACCATGGTCCCCACCCCCAGCCCGAGCTCACAGCCATGGAGCAATCATCCACTGTGTTTAGTGAGAAGGAAGGTTTGGGAGTGTGGGGCCACTGTGAGGGTCCTGGAAGGCCTCTCTAACACCTAGGGGAGCAGCCTCTCTAACACCTAGGGGAGCATTGTTCAGATAAAAAGAAGGTCAGGTTGAATTTCAGGCAGGGGCCTAGAATAGAGAGCAGTGCTGTTCCCAAGAACCGAAAGGAGAGCAGTTTGGGGAACAGAGGCACAAGACAAGACTGGATGGGTTCTTTCTATTCTATTCTGGGTTATTTGTTTGCTTAGCAAACTTGGTAGGGTAGAAGGGAGTCATCTCCTAAGTGCCAGGCAGCCTGTTTGGCACTTTTTATTTATTTACAAAGCAGTGCAGTTCCTTAGCGTTTACTGAGCTCCCTGAGCAAATGAGCTGGGCCCACCCTTGGAGCAGGCAGAGGGCACACCAGGAGCAAAGACCCAGGGGTGGGACGAAAAAGCAGTTTCAGATAAGAGCCAGGACTCCCTAGGGGCTGGAGTAGAGAAGGGGCACTGGGCCCTGAAGGAATACAGGGATGACCTTTAGACTTCAGTCTGGTGGGGGCCAGGACAAGTCCTGGTGAGACCAGTGCCCTGGGAAGCCGAGGCGGGTAGGGGAGGTCCCTCCTCAGCACATTTTCTTCTGTGTGACGTTGGCAATAATTAACCCCGGGACCCTAACACCTGCCACCACCACCCTTCAGGAATTCGGGCCCTCCCTGCATGACATGTAGGCAGGCACTCCCACTGCGCAGCCCTGTGGGAGACGGAGTCTCATTAAGTCCACTCACCAGATGTGCTGACCTGGGGTCACCCGCACACTGGCCCTCTCGGCTTCCTGGGACAGCCCCTACCGGCACCATGGGCTCTGGAGAACCTGGGCTGGTGGCTGCCTTGCCTCCAGGACAAGAGCCCACCAATTCCCTTCTGGCTGAGGCCCTCAAGGATCCTGACTCAGCTCACAATGGCATCTGGGAAAGCAAGGGAGCCCTTGCGGGGAAGGTAAGAATCTCGGGTCCCATGCCAGCCTGGCCACAGGTTCATGTGGTGACCTTCAGGCGTGGCCTTGTTCTCTCTGGAACTCGATGGGTTTTGAGATGGTTTTGAGTCTGGGACTTGGGCATGGAGTCAGGTGACTCCATCCTGAACCTGGCCTTGGTATGTGGTGCTCTGGGCAGAAGCAGGTGGCCCTTTGGGAAGGGGAGGCAGACAAGGGCAGTGATGGGGGAAGCACAGGGCATTGTAAGAATAAAGAAGAGGTTCCTGACTCAGCCTGGGGGCCGGGGAAGCTATCCCAACGGATTAGTGTCTGAGCTGAGACCTAGAGAAGGAGCAGGAGTTACCCAGGTGAAGGAAAGAAGAAAAAGTGTCCAGACGCACAGATGAGCCGGTGCAAAGACGGGAGGCACAGGACAGCAGGGTGTATTCAGGGGACACACAGATGTTCAGCTGGAGCTAGTCCCTTCTAGGGAGGAACTGGCCAGAAATGAGGGGCCAGCGGGGAAGTGAGGAGGAACAGGGTCCCAGAGGCAGAGGCCATCACTGCCCTGTGGACAATGGACCAGGCAGGATGAACTGAGGACGCTAAGAGGCCAGGCAGGAGGTGCAGGCAGTAGTCTGGCGGAAGGTGGGACTGTGGAGATGGGGGGGGGCCCACTAGGTGACTGATGGGGTGTCAGGGGAAGCTCTGGGGAAAGGTCACATGAGTATGCAGGAGAGGATGAGTATGCAGGAGAGGGAATGGGGATGACTTTACACAACAAGTTTGGGGTGCCCAAGGATCATCCCAAGGCAGGAAATGGAGCAACAGATGTGGGGACTGAGACTCAAGGCATCACTGTGGGGACAGAAACTTGTTCTGAAGTTGTCAAATGCCCAAGAGAGAAGTACCACAAATGAGGGAAGGGGGCCCAGCCCTCGAGGAGCCCAACGAGGAGCATGAAGACAGATAGCCAGGGAAGCCACTAGAAACCCAGGAGGAGCAGTCATGGAAGCAAAGGGAGCTTCAGAAGAGGGGCAGGATCAGCTCTGTCCAACACACCTGGAACAGGTCAAAGGGGAGAAGACTGAGAGGTGGAGAGACAGGGAGACTTTGGCCCTCCTGAAGAGGTTCTGGGGTGTGGAAGAGGTTTGAATGGTGGTGGTGGGGTTCCCAGGGTCCATGATCTGAGACCAGGTCAGAGCGTGAGCAGGGCCTCCGCACAGAACTGAACAGGTCATGCACTGCATTCTACAGCGATTGTCCCTTCATGAAAACAGGAGTGGGGCGACAAGGCACTCCCGAGATAGAGGTGGTGGTGTTCTGCGAAGTTTGTAACTGCAGTGCACACATTTCCCACACGGTGGCGCCAAAGACCATCTCTGTACTTCCTGGGCTTAGTCGGGGCAGAGCAGGGGTCAGTTTGGGGATCTTCAGCTCCAGGTCATCATCTGATGGGAAGAAAGAATTGTCAGGTGCCCAGTGGCCTGCATAGCCCCTACCACAACACCCTCCAAGTCTCTGTCAGAGCAGTTCTCCTAGCGGTAGGAACTCACAGAAATAAACTATGCACCAGACACTGCAGCCTTTGTCAGGAGGCCTGAAAGGGTCCCAGGGGAGCAGCTCATCCCATGATCTGGGAGAGGCAAGGACATCCCTCCCATTTGTCCCTTAAGAGAAGGGAGCCAGGAAGGAAGGAAGGACGCCCAGCCCAGCCCGCAGGACACAGTCACCCCACCCCTTGCCCAGGCCAGCCCAGCACGGCCCTGCTCACAGCTACCCCTGGAGGCTGAAGCTGGACTAGCAGGGACAATGGCAGAGGCACAGCCCAGCCTCAGGCTGCATGATGACAGAGTCTAGAAACTTACACCTCCTGGGTGCAGAGGCCAGCCTGGAGATGGTGCAATAAGCAATGGCCACGTTGCTTTTGAAAGCGATGTCATGTTCATTGCAAACCACTATTTGTATAAGTAAATACAAAGAAGAAAATAAAACCAAGAGAAATTACAATGCCCAGAGATGACGGTCACTGCCGCTGCAGGGGTGGTATTGACGGCCCCCAGGGGTCAGCAGGTCTGACTCCTGCTACACAGGCTGTTCTGGAGCTTTCCCCACTCCACTGTGTTTACGCTGCTGAGCACCTTTCCCTCTTCAGAGATATAAAACCCTCGCCCCTTCCCTGACCTCACCCTGCTCACCTCTCAGACCCACATCCTTTCCTCTCCTGCAGCCTACACGACCCAACTACAGCGAGCTCCCTCTCACCTCCCTCCTAGCCATCACCTTTGCTGTTCCCTCTGCTGTTCCACTCTTCTGGGTTCTTCCATGACTGTTTCCTTCTTGTCATTCAGGTCGCAGCTCCAATGTCACTGCCTCAAAGAGTGACCCTGACCACTCTCAGGCCCTTCACTCCAAACCACATCTCCCTGGTTTGCCCTCTTCACAGCTCTCCTCCCTCCCTCTCTCTGAAATCATCTCATTTATACACTAACTCATTTATTGTCTGTCTTCTTTGGCTGGCATGAAAACCCCTTGAGAGCAGGAACCTTGCTGATCTGGTCTGCCACTGTGTCCCCAGCATCCAGAATGGTGCCAGGAACAGAGCCTGACATCCACTGCCACGGCCACGGAGTATCTCAGGCCCGTGTGAACCTCCTTCAGCCCTCTGTGTCCACTGATGGACTGTGCTGTCCTTTCGTTTCTGGCTAAACACGCCAGTAGTTAACATCTTCAGGCACAGAGCTTTTCCTGATGCAACAGCTACTTCTTGGGATAAATTCCTTGAGGTGGAATGGCAGGGTGAAAGGGAGGTTTGCACTTGGCATCCTGATACATGCTAGAAAAACTATTTTTAAACACACAAATCAATTCCCACCCTCTTGAAGGTGTCCAGTCACACATCATGTTCATCGCTGCTCACCTCAGAGGCAAAACAAAAGTGTCTCTTGTTGTTTACATTTGCCTTGTGTTGATTACGCAGGAGATGGAGCCCTCTGCAAATGGCAGCTTTAATGAGTGAATGGATGAGTGCAGTCAAAGCATCAGAAAGGAAAAGTGGCTCCGGGAACCACAAGGTGAGAGTGGTAAAGCCAGGACTTGGCAGCTGTGGCAGCATCCCTGGCCCCTGCCCTTTGATACACACGATGGGAAGTAGGGTCCAAGCTGGAGTGGAGGGCTGTGGAGGTTGGTGGGAGGTCGGGCATATGCAGGAGCCCCACACTTACCCCCTCTCAAGCCTGCCTCTGCCCCACCATGCCCTGGAGTGCTCTGGCAGGCACTGTTGGCCTTTCTGCACTTGACCTCTTGGTGATCCAGTTGACCACTGTCCCCTCCAAAAGCTTTCTGTAGCACAGACCCCTCTCTCCTGTACCCACATATCCAGCTGCCTTCTGGACGCCTCCTTCTGGATGGTCCCCAGAACCCTCAGGCACCATCTGCCCAAACTGACCATGTCACTTTCCCCCTAACCTGATCCTCCAGGCTTCCCTGCCACCCACCCATGGCCCAGGCCCAAAGCCCCTGCATCATCCAGGGTACCTCTCTCTCTCCAGACCCTTCATCCTGTCAGTCACGAAGCCTCCTGAACATCTCTTGAATGTCTCCTTCTCTCTATCCCTGTTGCCCCCACCCTGCCCCAGGCCACTGTCAACTTGGCTAGAGATGGCACCAGCCTGCTTGCTGCCTGCTGCCTCCCCCAGTACACACACACACACACACACACACACACACACACACACAATGCCGAAAGACCGTTGCGAAGTGCGGATATGACCACAGAATTACCCAGCTTAAAGCCCAGGCTCCCCATCACCCAGAGGGTAAAATCCATGTTCCTGAGCCAGCGCCCAAGGCCCCTCGTGACCAGCCCCTTCCCAATACATACACATGCAATTCTCCAGCCACGTGAAGATTTGCTCCTATCCAAAAAAGGCGGCCGCTTCTCCCTCCTGTGCCTTGAACTCCACTGCTCTCCCTGCCTCTGACGCTCCTCCTAGGACCTACCCTCTGCCCACCTAGGGAGGAGCCCCAACAACTAGCCATGCTAAGGGCCCCTTCCCCACAAAGCCCTTCCTAACCTGCATACACTCACATGGGAACATGTACAAAGACACAGTCACACATACTCACATACACACATACTCTCATCACTGGTGATACAGGAGGTGCAGAGACTTGGGGATGTACCTGTTCTGATTGACTATGCGGCCTGTGGGCAGGGACTGGGGAGTCCTCACCTCTGCTCCCCCAGGGCAGGCCGGGCACACAGCAGACATTCCACGAATGTTTGCTGCATACCTGGCAACTGAATGAAAGATGATGTGGCCAAAGGCATAGTGTGTACAGGGCAGGCTTCTATTCTACATCTTCACAGAAAGCTGGGGGGCGGGCGGAAGTTGCACACCAGACAGCTGTAATCCACGGGGGCTGTGGGAGGAGGTGAGGGAAGACTTGGTTTTTTTGGGTTTTTGGACTTGAACTGCATTACTTCCAAAAGTGGAACTCGCAGTGCCATGTGTGAGGACCCACGGTTCACTGTGGCTCTCACCACCCTCTGCTGTCTGTTCAAGGGATTTTTCTCAGGCCTGAGTCCACTCCCCGGAAAATGCAAATTCCCGAGGTGAGAAGTGCTGTGATTCCTTGCGGTGCCCCAGCCCCCAGCCCATCCCTGGGCAGAGGATGAATTCGGGGACTGAAGCTTGCTTGACTCAAACGGGGCAGGACTGATGCAACACAGGGAGCCGAGCTGGAGCTCCAAGTCTGCCCTTCTTAACTATGTGAACATGAGAGGTCGCTGCCTTCGCTGAGCCTCAAGTGTCTCCTCTGGGAAGTGGCTTTCAGCTGTGTCCTTCCTTGCCCAGCTCACTGGTTGGCAGGGAGGGGCCTGGGAGGGCTCCAGCACCCTGTGGCCCTCGATGCCCTTCCGGCAAGGCCCCCGGACAAGGGGAGAGAGCCAGGTGCGCTCCCAGGTGTTCCATCTGCTCCCTGAAGCCCCACCTGTGCCTGATCTGGTGGTCACAGGCCTGGCCACAGACAAGGACAATGGGCAATTATGGGTGCTCAGAGGGTTGTGAGTGGGAAGCCCAAGGACACAGATCCCTGGAGGAGGGGATACTTGAGCTGTTTTCTAAGTTGATGAGGGGGAGGAGCATCCCAGGCAGAAGGGAGGCTGGGAGAAAAGGCAGAGGCCAGAGGGAGGCCACGTCCAGGGAAGGTAGCTGGTGTAGAGGAAGCCGGGGCACACAGACCATGGAATAGGTGGGCGATAAGGAGGTGAGGTCATCGTAGGCCAGATCTCCTGGGCCTTGGAGGCTGCACCACAGAGTCTGGAGTATCCTGAAGGCAATGGGCAATCACTGAAGCCTCTTAAGCAGGGGAACAATATGATCCGATCTATGATTTAAAAGGTCACTCGTGCTGTTGGGTGGAGAACTGTGGGGGACAAAGGTAGAGGTAGGGAGGCCAAAAAAGATGGTAGCTCAGGCTTGGATATGAGCTGTGACAATGGAGAGATGGGGCCAGACACGGGACAGAGTGGCTGGCTGACTGGGAAGGGTATGGGAATCATCCATTAAAAGTGGGAATTTTCTAGATGTGGAATTCCAGAATTCCAGACCGAGAAAGAGCTCCTCAGAGCCCTGGTGAGCACCCAAAATCAGAGTCGTGAGCAGTGGCACAGGGACCAGCATGCTGCCCAGCCCTGGGTGCTCAGTGCATGCGTGTTGAATGAATTAATAAGAGACAGAGTACTGGTAGTGGGGGACATGGTGGGAGAAGGGAATGAATGCAAAAGGTGTTAAGGAGGATGAATCAAGAGGGTTTGGTGGCTGCCTGAAGGTGGGGGTAGAGAGAGGGGCGCCAAAGTTTTGTGCATTTACTCATTCATTTACTTGTTTATTCAACAAATATTTCTTGAACTCCCACTATTAGCCACGGACTATGGTGACAAGGATTTCTGTGGTTGCTGCCCCCACATTGCTTAGAAACCCGCATGCCAGCAGGCTCAGGCATGTGAGCACACACGGGCATGCATGCAGCCTGGCCGTGGTGAGTGGCGTGAAGGGAGTTGGCAGGAGGCTGGAACAGAGAGTATCAAGGGGAGGCTCTCTGCAGAGAAGGTGCTGAGAGGACGCCTTGCTGAGGAGGTGACTTTAGGGGTAGGCAGGGCCCAATTGGTGCCAGTTTTAAGAGCTCCAGAGAGGCCCAACCTCAGGCTCAGGCAGGTGCTTGGGTAGACAGTGGTGTTTTGCAAGGATAAGGACAAAGGAAGAAGAGAATGTCTTGGGACGATCATGTGGACTGATGGGTCATCTGGAGAGAGCATCCAGGGGCTCTGGAACAGGAGAGGGCTCTGGGCACAGAGCTTGGGGGGGCAGCAGTGAGTGGATGGGTGCCTTGAGGCCGGATGGCATTTTAGAGTTGGGGGGGGGTGGAGAGAAGAACCTAGCCCTGGCAGTAATGCCTAGGTGTCAGGACTACAGAGAAAAGGGCCCTGCAAAGGGAGGTAAAGAAGAGGGCTGGGAGAAACCGAGGTGAGTCTCCAGTAAGAGCCCACGAGGAAGAGGATGTCAGTGCCCCTAACTCCCCTCCACTCCACCAGGTTGTCAAGACTAGCCCTCAGGACTTGATGGGGACAGATAGTTAGGGACCTCTTACAGTCCCTTAAACCACTCTGGGTCTGTCTGATCTACCTCTCAAGATGAGGGGCTGCGGGAGTGCAGGGCCTGGAGAAGCCTGAAGGGAGGGCTCAGAGCATCTGGGGTTGGAGGGGCCCAGTGGTGCCTTACTGATGGGGGGCGTGGGAGAGTGGAGCTGGCCTTTTGACCCCAGTGAGTGGTCAGTTCTCTGCTCCTTCTCAACCCCCTCCTTAGGAGGGCCAGCATTCCAGCTCTGGCTTTGGAAAGGACTGGGTTGGCCAACATGTGCCCCATGCCCTGCTACCCAGACCCTGCCAGGGTCCCCACCCATGTCCCAAAGCAAGGCCCGAGACTCCCTGAAACCAGTGCCTAATGAGTAAGGAATGCATGGCCCAGCTATGAGCCTACACTTACAGCCAGACAGTGGCAGAGAGGGCAGCCTATCCCTACAGTAGGGAAACTGAGGCTGGCTGAAAAGGCAGGGCTGAGGGACAGCGTCTGGACCCAGAGGGTGTCAGATGGCCAGGCTTTTGTCCTCCCTGTGGCCTTCCCCGAGAAAGAGGCCTGGATCCTTTCCTCCAACCAACCTAAGCAAGCAGTGGTAGCCCCAGGACCTGTTTCAGGTGGTCACAGACAGGGAGCCCGCAGGGTCTCTAGAGCCTGAAGGATCTGGGGAGGGGGCAAGCAGGCGGGGCTCCCTGGAGCTCCAGGTTTTCCGGTCTGCGTGCAGTTCTCTGAAAGCCCCTTCATTCCCATGGACCCTGAGTGCCTAACACTCCCACCACCCTCATGTCCCCCAGAGGCTCCCCGCCCGCAAGCTGGTGGACTCCGCGGGCCACCGGACTGCCCCGTTACCCGAGAGGGCGGAGCGAGCGGTGGGCGCCTCCAGGGGTGCTGGAGCCGCGGGAGCGCAGGGGGTGGGGCCCAGCGGGCTAGGGGAGGGGCGGGGCGGCGGGGCGCCCGGGCGGAGGGAGGGGCCGGCGCCGGCGGCGGCGACAGCGGCAGCTGCGGCGCGACCAGGCCGGGCAGCTTCGAGTGCACCGAGAGCTCGAGGTCCGCACAGCCCAGCGCAGCCATGTGAGTGTCTCCGCCGTTTCCGGGGGCCGCGGGCCGGGTGCAGGGCGGGTGCGGCGGTTCCGGTGCCTTCCCCGCCGGCGCCACTCCGTGGGTCCCGGATCTATGGCCCCGGTTGCGGCCCTGTCCCGCCTCATCCCATCCCCGAGACCCCGGCCGCACGGGTCTTTCCTGCCCTCCCCCCGAGCGCAGAGAACGCAGCTTCGCCCCACAAAAGCAGCCGCCTCTGGGCCTGCAGCTCCCAGCGCTGCCTCCTTCCCTCATTCCCTCCCACGGCAAGGCCCTAGCGGCCCGTGCCCCGGGGCTCTGGGGTGGGCCAGGCCGGAGGGCGGCTCAAGGCGCCAGCCTGGGCCCTGGCACAGGCGCTCTCTCCGGGAGCCCCCTCTGCCCTCGCTGCGGGAGAGGCTGGAAATGAGGAGGGGGCGATAGCGGTGCAGGCCAGCCTCCGAGCTGAGCTGATCTTGCTGGCCCCACGGGCTGGCCTAAGCCGCTTTGGAGCCAGGCTCGAGGTGACCGAGCCTGGCCTGGGGCCGTGCTCTCCGCCCAAACCTGGCATAGTCCAGGAGAGGATTGTCCTGGCGCGGTCGGAGAGCAGACCCTGTCCCTGGAAATGTCGGTTGATGTGGGGTCTCCGCAAGCAGCCAGGCCTGGGCACCCTGCAGAACTGGTTTAGGGAAGGGGCTACTCTCCAGGGCTAGAGGTCGGGCTAAGTCCAGCCTCAGCACCCTGTGTCCTTTCCCGGGTGAAGCCCAAGTCCGGCCTCCTGTACAGACCCTTCTCAGCCAGTTCTAATGTGTGTCCAGGCTGGCAGGCGGAGCACCTACTGTGTGCAGTCTAATATAACAATAACGGTGACCTGGCCGCCATCTGTGGGGCGGCGCCCTGGGTCTGCCGCATTCAGCCGAGCCTCAGCCTTCTGAGGAGGGTTATGACCATCTGGCAGATGCAGAGACAGGCTCAGAGAGGTTAGTAATACTCTCAAGGTCACACAGCTGGTTTGGGAGAAGCGGGGAATTAGATCTGAATCTTAGCCCTGCAACATCCATCTCCGTAGTATTGGAGAGCGGAGGGGGATGCGAATTGGGAACTGAAGTACAAAATACTCCAGCGGGACAAGGACGACTGCCATAGCTCCTTCTTCCACCCCCCTCCCCATCATGGGTCCCGTGGGCAGCGGCCGCAGAGAGGAGCAGGGTGAGCCGTCCCTGGGGCTTGGGTGGGGGTGAACGGGGGACGCAGGGCGCCCGGCTGAGTCCTGCCCAGGTGGAAAAGCAGGCAGGGAGGGCGCGGTGAGTCACCGCAGCCCCTCTCCGCCGCCCGCCGCTCTAGCCAGGCCTGGGGAGGCCGCCCAGCTCCCAGAGCGCGGCTGGCCGGGGAATGTGACCAGCTGACCAGGGAGGGGGCCGGCAGGAAGTGAGGCCACCGGGCTGCCTCCGCCCGGTTCCGGGGTGGGGGGTCCCTAGCTGAGCCGCCCCCTCTCCGTCCCTACACGCTTGGGCAGCTGCGGGATGACGTCAGCAGCCGGGTTTGGGGCAGTTGCTATGGAGACAAGGGCAGGCTCAGGAGGGACCCTCTTCTCCCTTGCAGCCGTCCCTTGCCCGGGTTATTTTTAGCGTCTGTTTACCGCGGTCGGGGGGCGGCCACGGAGCGGGGCGGGGCTAGACCGGGGGATACCCAGAGCAGCGGCTGGCCTGGCATACCACTGAGCTGGGCAGGTGGCGGTGGCGGGATCTTCCGTCCCACACGGGTGCGCCAGTCCTGGCATGCAAGAGGTACAGCCGAGCCGCGGGCTCTGGGGCCATGCAGACAGGTCGTTCGTGGCTGCTCTAAGCTGGCTGTGCTGCAAGCCCCTTAACCTTTGGAACCTGGGACCTGGGTGCTTTTCTATTTCCAGAACAGACTGCAGGGCCAACATGAGCCCAGAGAGTTCCCTGGCTCTTATCAGCCAACCCCCACCAGTTGAGGTAGCCCCTTTTCCTTAGTTCAAGGGGTTCAGCTCTCTCCCTCTCCCCAGCAGGGGAGATCCTGCCCACTCATCCCTTGAAGTGGTCACCCAGAAGAACATTCTGATGGTCGTTTGTACCAACAGTTAGACATCCTGGTCCTGTGGGACTAGGGGATTGGTGATAGCAGAGCCCCAGACAATGAAAGAAAATTGAAGGAATAGTCAGCCTACTGTGAGTCCAAAATCCCTGGGGACCCCACCCTGCCCCATCTCCAGGGAACAGAGCCCCACTTGCTGATGGTATATGATATAATTGGCAAGTGGGACGGGGGAGGGAGAATTGTACATGGGGAGTTAGGGTGGACGCAGACTTAAAATCTCCCCCTCCAACAGCTCAGGACCTGCTGTTCCTGTGTCCAGGCAGCCCAGCTCACCCCACACTGCTCCCTCCCTCCTTCGTCTCCCAGGTGCTCAGGCCCTGGTGGAGGACCCAGAGGGTACAGCAGTGAGCCAAGCAGACGGGCCCCAGCCCCCACAGGGTTCAGTCTGGTGGGAAGACAAACCCTAAGAGAGAACTGACTACTGAATTTTGTGGCCTCATGGATCAGAGGGAGGAAGCTACCGAGAGGCCAAAAAGGGGGAACCAACCCAAGGACAGCTTCCTGGAGGAAGAAGTAATAGGGTAAGACATGAAGAAGGAGAGGGTGTTGGTCAGTGGAGAGTAGTGGGGAGAAGGTAGGAGCAAGGGGGGTTGCTGCTCTGATGCCGAAGAAACTTGCAGGTATTGAGAGAGGGTTGCAGTTGCTGGAACAGAGAGACCATGGGTGGAACAGGGGACAGGAGGGTAGGAGTGGAATGGTTGAAGGAATGTGAGGGAAGGGACAGACCCTGCAGGGCCTTGTAGGTCACGTTAGAGAGTCTGGGCTTTCTCCTTGGGACAGAGTGTGGCTGTGGATGTTTCACATGAGTCTGAATAGAGATATGTTGAAGACTTAGACCTGTGGGGTCACAGAGCCTGCATTGAATGCTGGCCCTGTCACTTACCAGCTGTGTAATCTTGGGCAGATTAATAACTGTTAATTGGCTGGGCACTGTGGCTCACGCTTGTAGTCCCAGCACTTTGGAAGGCTGAGGTGGGAGGATTGCTTGAGTCCAGGAGTTTGAGACCAGCCTGGGCAACATAGCGAGACCTCATCTCTATAAAATTTTTTTTTTTAAGTTAGCCAGGCATGGTGGCACATGCCTGTCATCTCAGCCACTCAGGAGGCTGAGGCAGGAGGATCATTTGAGCCCAGGAATTCGAGGTTGCAGTGAGCTGTGATCGTACCACTGCATTCCAGCCTAGGTGACAGAGCAAGACCCTGTCTCTAATAACAAAATTGTTAATAACAGCAGTTAATATTTGTTGTGTGCTGACAGTGAGGTGGTATGTCTACCCCAACTTTCCTCCCCTACATACAATTCTCCCTTCCCCAAACACTCCCAAGAAGGGGAGTAACTCCTTTCATCCTCCCAGCAGCCTTGTGAGGTGGTTGTCATTGTTCTTGTTATTACTGTCCTCATTTTACAGGTGGGTATCTGAAGCTCCCCAAACTTAAGACGTGTCTTGCCCAAGGTCACACAGCTAGTTAGCCTTAGGTTTCCCATCTGTGAAGTGGGGCTAATAGGACTTAGCCCATAGGGTTGTTGCCAGAATTAAATGAGATGACGTTTGTTAAACTTAGTGCCAGAAAGCACTCAATAGAGGACAGTTTTTGTCATTGTCACGTCACTGGAGTTTTGAGATCACTGTTGTTACTGAATAATGAATGGATCATTGCTGGTTAGAGTGGAGCCCGGAACCCATTAGGAGGCTGCTGTTCTGGAGGGCAGCTGGTGATGGCTTGGACCTGAATTCTAGCTATGGGGGTGGAGGGGAAGGGGCAGATTCCAGAGATATTTAAGAGCTAGACCTGGCAGGAGTGGGTGACCATGTGGATGTAGCGGGTAACTAACTGAGGCATCTGGGATGACTCCCAGTTTTGTGTCTGGGTACATAGGTAGTGGGACTGTCACAGAGACATAAAGACGAGAGAGGGTCTGGTTGGAGGAAGAAAGTGGTGAATTGAGTATGGGAACCTCAAACTTAGCACATCCCCTAGTGGCCCACCGTGCCCCACTGTGCACTGTCACTTAGCTTCTGGGAGGCATCCAGCAGGCAGTTGGACACACAGACCCCGTGCTCAGAAGAGTGGTTTGGGCAGCGAGAGATAAGGAAGCTGGCAACATTTAGACGGCGTTGAGCTGTGGGAGATGTACACGGCCCAAGGGCGGGCAGGATAAGGCCTATGGAGGATGGGGAGAGGGACAGCCTCTGTGGGAACATAAGATATGCGACCAGAGAGGTGGCTAGAAAACCAGGAGTATGTTGCCTCTTGAAAATCAAGGGAAGGAAGGGCTTAAAGAAGAAGAAGAGAGCCGTAAAGTCAAAAGCTTCACCGAGCTCGAGCAAGATAAGGATAAACACTGGACACTGGATTCAGCAACAGGGAGGTCGCTGGTGGCCTTGTCCAGACCAGTCAGGGGAATGGTGGGTACAGAAGCTGGGCCAGGGTGGGAGGAGTAGGTGGTTGTGGTGAGGAAATGGAGACAGACGTCTCTTCAGGAACCTTGGCTCTGAGAGGAGAGGAGAGAGATGGGGTGAGGAGTGGGGTAGCTGGAGAGAGACACAGGGTCGGGGTCATTTCTTTTTGTAGTTATTTATGGCCAACTTTATATTGAAATATACATACAGAAAGTATATGTCCTAAGTATACAGCTTGATACATTTTCACAAGGGAACACACACATTTAGGACCAGGAAATTTAACCCAGAACAGGGAATAAAACACCACCAGTAAGTATCCTGGAAGACCCCTGACACCCCCTTCCAGTCACAATACCCCAAGGGGGAGTACTAGTCTGATTTCTATCACCATAGGTTAGTTTTGCTTTTGAGGTTTATTATCAAGGGAATCATACCTATGTCTTCTTCTGTACCTTGCTTCTTTCACTCAACATTATGTCTGTTAGATTCATCCATATTGTTGCGTGTAGTTGTATATTTTTCATTCTTTTTGCCATATAGTAATTCCGTTATTCATTGATGGGCATTCTGTACCCACCACTCATTTTCATTTTTTACCTGGGAGTGACTTGAGCTTGTTGGAGACCTGAGAAAGTCTGAAACACCTGGAAAGGAGAGCAATCACTAGGGTCACACACGAGGATTTACCAGGTGCCAAGTGAGCACCTGGCTGAGGTTGAGAATTTCTCTGTGGTTCCAGCCAGGCTGCTGTGCCAAGACCTCTGGCAGCTTCTGCCCGCCTGTGTGCAGGTGCAGAGGAGACAGGGAGTTGGGTGGCCCAGGGCTGGTTTCTGCCAGGAAGGAGAGAGGTGCAGAGTGCTGAGAATACCAGCAGCAGGCGAGTGACGGAATGGGGGCTGCAGATCCAGGCTGGGGAGGAGGGTGTGCAGGGAAGGCAGGGAAGACAGGGGAGGAAGGAGCTAGCAGAAAAAAAGAAAGCAGAGGCGGACTGTGAGCTCCGTGCAGGGTTGTAAAATTCCAGGCTGTATCTCTAGTGACTGGCACTTGCTTGGGACAGTGTTGTCATTTAATGAATAGTTAAATAAATGAGCTGAGAGCTCAAGGGACCAGAGGTCTCAGGTGAAAGGCAGGTGAGGTGGGGGTGATGGAGAGAGCCTGAGGATTGTGGTCAACATGGTTGTGATTTAGGAGAGAGGTGTTCCAGGGGCAAGTGATAAGGCTGTGGCATTCCCATGGGCGGTCGCTGAAGGTTGGGCAGCCAGTGCCTGGGAATGCATAGGTCGCCAGTGCAGGTGCACAGCACCTAGCCTTCAAGGAGGTAAAGGAGAATAGCATTTCTCAAACTGGGGTCCTCGGACCTCTTACATCTGAATCTGTAGGGGTGGGGGGTCCGTGAGTTTGTAGAAATGCAGACCTCTAGGCCCACTCCGGCCTCTTGGAGAGAAAGTAAGAATAATGTGACAGAATTGAGCCTCAAGGAGCAGGAGTGTTTATGGGACGGGGGAGCATCTATCCCCTCTGAGGTCAAGAAATGGGTTGCCCAGGGGGCCCTGGGCATAGATGGTGGCCTCTATCCAGGTTAGAGGTGGACACGGGATATTCAAGTTAGAGACACTGGAGGTGGGAAAGCGCTGGCACCATGGGAATTCAGGGCTTGAGGGGGCCCACGTGAGCAGGGGGCCAGAAGGATGGGGCCTCAGTCCTAGATGCAGCTTCTGCTAGAGAGGAGGCCCTGGCTGGGCAGTGGGACCTGCTCCTTTTCCCTGGGGCCTGGCAGGAGGGGGAGTGCCCAGCATGAGCATCCCAGTCTTTAGGAGTAGGGGCGGGAGTGGTGAATGGGGTCGTGGGACTCTGCATCCAGTTCCTTCTTTGTGTCCCTCTTGGAGCAACAACACTCTCTTCTCAGCCTCCCAGACTGACCATCAGTGCCCTGCTCTCTCCGTCCATGGGCACCGTCCCTCCACACAGCACCCTCCGCCTGCCATTCCACTCTTCAGCTGCCCATTCTCTACCTTTAGCACTTAGAACCCCAACTCTCCCCAACTCTGTGTTCAGCCTTCTCTCAGCACCCCTCATTGGCCACTCTTCCAGCTCCTTACTCTCACTGTCCCTCACACAGCCTCTGCTCAGCCTCTGCTCAGCCCCCTCATTCTGGCCCTCCACATGCATCCCCACGCCCAAATCCCTTTACACACACTCTGACCCCAACCGAGAAGACCCCCATCAGTCCCCTCCCCAGGGGAAACCCCCTGTCACACCTCCTGGAGTCCAGCGGTCCCTCCCCATCCAGGCGGGCTGAGTCAGGCGGCAGGAACTGGGGTGGGGGGGGAGCGGGGAGGGGGCGGGGTTGGTGCTAGGAGGAGCCGAAGGTGGAGCCAGAGCCACTGGGAGTGAGCGAGGAGCCCAGCCAGGCCGGCACCAAGTGGCCCTGGGCCGGTGGGACGCAGGGGGTGAGCGCGGGGTGGGGGCCGTCCCGGACCTACCATGAGCGCCAAGAAGAGAGGTAGGACCTGGCCCCGGGCTGCAAAGGCCCCGAGGCGTGCCCCAGAAGGTGCAGGTCGGATTCTGGGGGCCAAGGGTGCGTGTTTCTCCAAAGCGGGGTGGGGGTCTGCCGAGGATCTCTTCCTGACGAGGGCTGGAGCGAAGGCGTCGGTCCGTGACTCAGTTTCCAGGTCGGAGCTGTAGGAAAGAGGAGGGGGCGGGGCACTTCTCGGCATTGCGCCCCACTCTGGGAATCCCCCGGCTGCCGGGCGCCGGGAGGGCTCTGGCGTCCCAGCACCCGGGAGCTGGGGGGGCTGGGGGAGCAGTTTACACCGGACGGGCGGGTGGCGGGCCTGTCGGGCAACTCTGCAGGGCTTAGAGTGTGCACCCCGCCCCTCCCCGCCCCGTGACCTCCTGCGGCCTCCCAGGGTGCGGGCACCCCAGCTCCTGATCCACTTGGGGGGGCATCGGGGCTGGGCTGGGGAGGCCGCCCCGCCCCTGGGTAAACAGGCGCTTCCGCACATTCTTCGGGCGCCCCGCCCCTTTCCTGCCCTTTCCCAGCCGGAGGAGGGTCCCCGCGCGACCCCCCCTTCCTGCACAGCGGCAGGCGGAGCCCGCACCTCGGCAGGAAGTGGGGGCCGAGCCGAGGCCACGCTGAGTCCGAGTCCGAGGCTGAGTCGCTGGCTGCTGCCCTGTCATTAGTGCCGGGGCTGGCGAGGGAGGCAGGAGCCCACTGGGGCCGCTGTACCTGGTGACCGGGAGAGACCTGCTCCACCCTGGAACCCGGCCGCGGGGGGTGGGCTTCAGGGACCCAACTGGTGCTGGACACCACCACCCCTACCACCCCCAGGGAGCCCCGCGCGGACTCATTCCATGATGTCCTTGTCGGTGCGGCCGCAGCGCCGCCTGCTCAGCGCCCGGGTCAGTAGGAGCCAGTCCTTCGCAGGCGTCCTCGGCAGCCACGAGCGGGGGCCCAGGTACGCAGCGCAGCAGGGTTAAGGGGGCCAAGAGAGCCGACCGGGGTTGGGACTGGGTGTGTAGTGAGGGTTTGGGGGACTCCTACTGGCCGCTTTCTGAGGGCAGCCTCTTCTTCAGGAGTTTACCAGTCTTCAGCCCGCCAGGGCCCCCACGGAAGCTCCCAGCGCTCTCCCGAGTGTCCAGGATGTTTTCCGTGGCTCACCCAGCCTCCAAGGTGCCGCAGCCTGAGCGGCTGGACCTGGTGTATGCTGCGCTTAAGCAGGGCCTGACGTAAGCCACTCCCTCCCCACCCCTTGTACCAGGATCTCTCCCCAAACCTCCATCTCCTTTTTGTTAGTGGAACCTTCTGCTGCCCCATGCCCTCCCCCTACTGCTTGTACCTTGTGCAGCTTGAGGCTGGAGAGGTAGGTTACTTCTTGTTGTCACCCCTTTCCTCAGGGCCTACTTGGAAGTGCACCAACAGGAGCAGGAGAAACTCCAGGTGCAGATAAGGGAGTCCAAAAGGAATTCCCGCCTGGTGAGTGATGGGTGGTAGGGATGCCCTGGGCTACTGCCCTGTGCGTTTGTGGTATGGGGGGCTGGGCAGGGCCAGCCTTGGGTGATGTCAGGGCTATTTTCTGGGGAGACTTAATTCAAGTATGAGTAGAAAAGGGGATATCAGGAAAGGTTTATGTGCTGTGTACACTTTCTCCTTGGGATCCAGTGCCTGCTCACCGGATCTTCTAGTGGGGTAGGTCTGGCCCCACAGACCTGGACAACAGGAGATTATGTTGTAATGGTACTGAGGACAGGGCCATGGTGCTTCCAGGGGAAGAGGTTAGGGCTTCCCAGAGGTGGATGGAAGGATGAATGGGAGCTCCCTGGCAGAGGGAACCATGCGTGAGGAGGCACAGAGCTCCCTCCCTACGGGCTGCTGGAAAAGGGATACCAGGGAAGAGGTAGGGGGAGGGGTCCTGGAGGGGCCTAAGGGACCAGATCTGTGTTAAACTAGCATGCACCATGCAGGCATGCAGGAAGGGGTCAGTCCCTGCTGTACCCAGAGTGGCTGTGGATTGGTATGAGGAAGGCTGTGGAGGAGGGGAGCTACAATGGGCTTGGGTGGGCGAGTGCCTCTGCTGGGGTCCTCCTAAGTGCCCTTCCCATCCCCCCTGCAGGGCTTCCTGTATGACTTGGACAAGGTGAGTGTGTGTAGCATGGTGTTGGAGGGGGTTGGCTCATGGGGAAGGGAAAGGGTCCTGGGCTTCAGGCTCCTCCTGACCTACCTCTCCCCCAGCAAGTCAAGTCCATTGACCGGTTCCTGCGACGACTGGAGTTCCATGCCAGCAAGGTACGCGTGCGGCACGCATGCAGAGTGGGGTGGGGGACTGGATATCATAGGGAGATTGGGGACGTGGTGCTAGGCCCAGCGTCAGCAACCCCAGTGGTGAGTCTCAGCGCCCCCACTCACCTTCCCAGATCGACGAGCTGTATGAGGCATACTGTGTCCAGCGGCGTCTCCGGGATGGTGCCTACAACATGGTCCGTGCCTATAGCACTGGGTCCCCAGGGAGCCGAGAGGCCCGGGACAGCTTGGCCGAGGCCACTCGGGGGCATCGCGAATACACGGAGGTGAGGGATGGGGGCTCATGAAGCAGAGGCATGAGGTGTGGGAGGGCTGGTGGGAGGGGACTGGTCCTTGACCCCCCCACCTGTCCCTGCCCTCCCAGAGCATGTGTCTGCTGGAGAGTGAGTTGGAGGCACAACTGGGCGAGTTTCATCTTCGAATGAAAGGTACTAAGTCGTGGGCAGGTGAGGGGCCAGAGGGAGTGTGCTCAAGACCCCCCAACGTGGCTCATCTACTTCTCCCCCAACTCCCAGGGCTGGCCGGCTTCGCCAGGCTGTGTGTGGGCGATCAGTATGAGGTATGAGGACGTGCAGGGAAGGGCTGGGATGGCAGGGTCACACGACCAAGGGCTGCCTCATCCCTCCTGTTCCCCTAGATCTGCATGAAATACGGGCGTCAGCGCTGGAAACTCCGGGGCCGCATTGAGGGTAGTGGGAAGCAGGTGTGGGACAGTGAAGAAACCGTCTTTCTTCCTCTGCTCACGGAATTCCTGTCCATCAAGGTGATGTCTCTGCCCAGGACCACAAAATACAATGGTCTTGTGAACCCCTTGTGACCCTCGTGACCCTCAGACTCTTATTCATATGACCTTCTAAGGCTCCATGGCCCCGTGACCTTCATGATCTCTGTGGACTTGAAAACAATCTTTATGACTCCTATGACTTTGTGGCCTCCTGATCCTGTGAATATTTGACCCTCTGAGCCCCATGAGGCTGTGACCCCCATGACCTCAGTGACCCTTAGACATCTGTGATCCCCATGCTCCCGGACTCCTCCATGGCCCATGACCATCTCATAAGCTCTGTGCAGATTCAGCCTTTTGACGGCCCACAATCTCATGGCCCTTTGTGCCCCTCTCCCATGAACTCTCGGCTACAGGTGACAGAACTGAAGGGCCTGACCAACCATGTGGTTGTGGGCAGCGTCTCCTGCGAGACCAAGGACCTGTTCGCTGCCCTGCCCCAGGTTGTGGCTGTGGACATCAACGACCTCGGCACCATCAAGCTTAGCCTGGAAGTCACATGGAGGTTGGTGGGACAGAGGGGTTTGGGGACAGGGCCAGAAGGGATGTGGCATCTACCAACAGCCTCTTCTCTCCTCAGCCCCTTCGACAAGGATGACCAGCCTTCGGCTGCTTCTACCGTCAACAAGGCCTCCACAGTCACCAAGCGCTTCTCCACCTACAGCCAGAGCCCACCAGACACACCCTCACTTCGGGAGCAGGCCTTCTATGTGAGTCGCAGCCCAGGCCTCGCCACCCTCCAGGGGCTCCCTGGGCGTGGTCCTGAAATGCCCTTTCCTTTCACTCAGAATATGCTGCGGCGGCAGGAGGAGCTGGAAAATGGCACAGCATGGTCCCTGTCTTCCGAATCTTCGGACGACTCATCCAGCCCACAGCTCTCAGGCACTGCCCGCCACTCGTCGGCCCCCAGGCCTCTGGTGCAGCAGCCTGAGCCCCTGCCCATCCAAGTTGCCTTCCGTAGGCCTGAGGTGCCCAGCTCTAGGCCCTTGGATGAGGAGGGGGCCATGGCCCCAGCCCTGGCAAATGGGCATGCGCCCTACAGCCGGACTCTGAGCCACATCAGTGAGGCCAGTGTGGACGCTGCCTTGGCTGAGGCTTCAGTGGAGGCTGTGGGCACAGAAAGCCTAGCGTGGGGACCAGATCCCACCCGTGGGGAACACCCCAGTCCTGTTCTTCCTGCCCTAGACCCTGGCCATTCTGCCACAAGCCCTACCCTTGGTACAACAGGCCCTGCCTCCAAATCTACAGAGCCTGCCCAATCTACACTCGTAGACTCAGTTCAGAAGGCCGCAGACTCTGGCCCTTCGGAACTGTCAGGCCCCACCCACACCACTACAAACTCCACCTATAGTGCCACAAGCCCTACCCATAGTGTGGCAAGCCTCACTCACACTACTACTGGCTCAACCCACAAGCCCATGATCTCTACCCTCACTACTACAGTCCCTATCCCTACTGTCACAGGCCCCGTCCAGACCACCACAAGCCCCAGCCATACCACTGCAACCCCTACTCACACTACTGTAAGCACCCCCCATACCACCACAAGCCCCACCTATACCACTGCAAGCCCCACCCACACCACTGCAAGCCCCACCCATACCACTGCAGCCCCCACCCACACTGCTACAAGTCCCACCCACACTGCTGCAAGTCCCACCCACACTACTGTAAGCCCCACCCACACCACTGCAGGCCCTACTCACACTACCATGAGCCCTACCCACAAAGTCAAGATGTCAGCTCAGACCAGTGCAAGTCCTACCCCTGATGCTACGGCCCTAGTCCAGACCACCACAAGCCCCACCCACCCTGTCACAAGCCCCATCCTTATAACTGCAAGCCCTTCCACTTCTCTAGACTTTGCTACCCTCCCCAGCCCCTCTGCACACTCAGACTCCACCCTCCCAGGCACCAGCCCCCTGCCCTGTAGCCCCCCAGCTTCTACTCCCTGCATTCAGCCAGATCCCAGAGCTCCCAGCACCTCCTACCCAAGTCCTGCCTGTTCCAGCTGGAAACTCCTCCCAAGCCCTGCCCCGGACCTCCCAGAGCCCATCGTTCAGAGGCTAACTCCCCCTGCCTCCCCTGTAGCCCCTGCACCCCAGCATTCAGACCTCACCCTGGCTATGGCTGCCCAGGCCTCAGTCCCAGGGGCAGCTGGAGGGGCTGGGGACAGGAGGCTGGAGGAGGCACTGGGGGCTCTGATGGCTGCTTTGGATGACTATCGTGGCCAGTTCCCTGAGCTGCAGGGCCTGGAACAAGAGGTGACCCGGCTGGAGAGTCTGCTCATGGTGAGGAGGGCTGGGCCAGACTGGGGCAGAGCAGGGAGGGCAGCTAGGCAGTGGTAGCAGCTCTGATCCCCCTCACAACCCCAGCAGAGACAAGGCCTGACTCGCAGCCGGGCCTCCAGTCTTAGCATCACCGTAGAGCATGCCTTGGAGAGCTTCAGCTTCCTCAATGAAGATGAAGATGAAGATAATGATGGTCCTGGAGTCAGGTGAGGGGGGAGGTGAGATGGGGCGGGGCTAAGTGTGGGGGAAGAGAGGTGAGGGAAGAGGGGAGGCAGTGCCAGGTGAAGGAGGGACAAGTGAGTAGGGAGAAAGGCAAGAAGAGGGAAGAGGTGAGGTGGGGACAGGTAGAGCACATGAGGGTGGACTTGCTGGCAGGTGTGCCTGGGCTCACCCCTCATGTGTCCTTGATGCCCATGTCTCCAACCCCATCTGTGTCCCCAGTGTTCCTGACCGCTCTTCTCCTCATGTCTGCAATGTCTGCCTCCCCTGCCGATCCCCATCAGCTTGTGAGCCTCCAGCCCCTCCTCTTTCCTTTGGCCTCACCTTGAACCCACCCTATGAAGGAGCTCTTTCAGTGTCTCCCCATGCACCCTGGGCCCCCCTGCACCAGTCCCCCCTGTTTCGACCCCAGCTCTCCCGGAGGCCCCAGCCCCTCAACTCTCAGTTCCTGAGTAACTTCTGCCATTTTCCAGTTGAGAGTCCTGCCCAGTCCCTGCTCCCTCTGCTGCTGCCCAGGTCACGGACCAATGCCCTGTGCCCCTTGCAGTCCACTTTTCCTAGACCATCTTGCCTGCAACCCTACTCCCGCCCATCCCAGCCCCAGCTGTCCCAGTGGTCCTAGCTGGAGCTGGCACAGGGCAGACTGACCCCGGAGATCCCTGCTACCACCTGCTGGTCCCAGCCCTTTCCTCCTCCTGGAAGTCCTCCATGAATTTACCCATTGTCTGTTGTCTGTGCATTGTCTGTTCTTCCATTCTGGGAGGGGGGAAGCTTAATAAAAATAAATATTGCTGACCTAGGAGTGATGTGTGCTCCTGGGGCGGTTGGCTCCATTTTTCTCCCAGGCCCCCAAGCAGCCCAGAGGCTGGGGCAGAGGACAGCCTGGACTCACCCAGTGCCCGCCCGCTCAGCACGGGGTGTCCAGCTCTGGACGTTGCCTTGGTCCAGCACCTGTACCACTGCAGTCGCCTCCTGCTGGTGAGGCTGGTGGTATTCCTCCACCCTTCCCTCGTAACCCCTTACCCCACGGAGCCCTGCTCTTCAATCCTGGCCCTCGGTACCTCCTCCGAGTTCCACACCCCAATGCCCCATGGTCCTGGCATCTGGCCCTTGCTGAATGGAATACCTGCCACACTCTGGCTCTTACCCCCTAGTCTCCCCCCAGTGCATGCTGGGACTTGCAGTCTCTGGGCTCCATCCTACCCAAGTGTTACCCTGAGATCTGAGCTGCTTGGCCACCCCTGTTCTCCAGAAACTAGGCACATTTGGGCCCCTGCGCTGCCAGGAGGCATGGGCCCTGGAGCGGCTGTTGCGGGAAGCCCGAGTGCTTGAGGCAGTGTGTGAGCTCAGCAGGCTATGGGAGATCCCTGTCACCTCTGCCCAGGAAGGTAAAGGCCCTGTGGGCTCTGGCTCTGGTATCTGCCCTGAAGCTCCTACCTCACCCCACCCCAGGCTACATACCTGTCTACCCACCTGCCTGCTCTGTTGCTGACAATTTCCTGCACCCCTCACAGTGGTGCAGTTTTCGGCCTCTCGGCCCGGCTTCCTGACCTTCTGGGACCAGTGCACAGAGGGACTGAGCCCCTTCCTCTGCCCTGTGGAGCGGGTGCTTCTCACCTTCTGCAACCAGTACGGTGCCCGTCTGTCCCTGCGCCAGCCAGGCTTAGCCGAGGCTGGTGAGTGGGCTGCCTACCTGCCCCTTCTTCCATCGTGTCTTGAAGCCCTAGTGACAGGGACCTCAGAGAAAGCCTGGTCAGCCCACACAGACATAGCGGCTGAGCAGGCTTAGCACTGAGGGGAAGCAGCAGAGGCTTATGCTTTGGAGCAAAGGACCCAGATGGGTAGGGTTTGGACAGGGGGCCCCTGGGCCTGAGCCTGGGATGGGAGCATTCTCTTTCCTCTAAAAGCCTGGGTCTGTCTCAACTCTGAGGCCTGTTGTGCTGCCTCCCGCAGTGTGTGTGAAGCTCCTGGAGGACGCCCTGGGGCAGAAGCTGCCCAGGAGGCCTCAGCCAGGCCCTGGAGAGCACGTCACCATCTTCCAGTTCTGGAGTTACATTGAAACCTTGGACAGCCCCTCCATGGAGGCCTACGTGACTGAGACTGCTGAGGAGGGTGAGGCAGTGGCCCTTCTCACAAAGTGGCCTGACCCCTTGGGGTGGGGCTGAGGATATGAGGAGAGACTTCTCCACACTAGGAGGGAGGCTCCTTGTCCTGCCACTTTGTCCCACCCCCACCTCCACCTTCTTTCAGTGTTACTCGTGCGAAATCTGAACTCGGATGACCAGGCTGTCGTGTTGAAGGCCCTGAGGTTGGCACCCGAGGGGCGGCTGCGAAGGGATGGGCTTCGGGCCCTCAGCTCCCTGCTTGTCCATGGCAACAACAAGGTCATGGCTGCTGTCAGCACCCAGCTCCGGAGCCTGTCGCTGGGCCCTGCCTTCCGGGAGAGGGTGAGTCGGGCAAGGGTCCCTAGAGGGCAAGGGCTGGAGTCCCAGGCTCCCAGTGTCTGGCTAAATCTGCCCTCCCACTCTCACCCAGGCCCTCCTGTGCTTCCTGGACCAGCTTGAGGATGAGGATGTGCAGACTCGAGTGGCTGGCTGCCTGGCCCTGGGCTGCATCAAGGTGACCCCTGCCAACCCACCCACCCTTTCGCTCCCCTCTCAGTTCCCCCGCCCCTGGGCCTCTCCTGTCTGCTCCCCTGGGCCCACCTAAAGCTCCGTCCTCTGATAGGCTCCCGAGGGCATTGAGCCCCTGGTGTACCTGTGCCAAACGGACACAGAAGCAGTGAGGGAGGCTGCCCGGCAGAGCCTGCAACAGTGTGGTGAGCTGCGGGATGGGAGAGAGGGGTCAAGTGGGGTTCTGGGACATCTTGACTGATGGGAGGAGGAGAGATGGGGCCAGGGCCGAGCCTGATCCCATCCTCGCACATTACAGGTGAAGAGGGACAGTCTGCCCATCGACGGCTGGAGGAGTCGCTGGATGCCCTACCCCGCATCTTTGGGCCTGGCAGCATGGCCAGCACCGCATTCTAAGCCGTCCACCCGCCGGCTCCCAGCGCCCCTTCCCCCCACTTTCAGGGTTCACCAGGCGCTGGCAGGGAGGGTGAGGGCTGGCTCCAGACATCCCTCCCCCGAGATTCCTATCAATGAAAATCTAATATATTCTTCTGTTGCCCCTGGGGTCGGCAGTCAGTGCCTGCAGTCAAGTGCCTCCCAGCCTCGGCTCAGCACATCCCTTGTCACAGATCTGCCTCCACCCCACCACATCTTTTGGTTTTGTATTTTATTTACAGAGTTTTACAGAATATAAAAAAGCAATTTGCCTTTCCTGTGTGGCCTGGTGCATTCCTGACCCTCTGTTCCAACACTCTCTGGCTAAGGCCCTTCCCGACACTGTGTCCACACTCCAGCGGTGACAGTGGCCGGCGCACTTTCCCTGGAAATCCGGGTAGAAGAAAACCCAGAGGCTGGAACTCGGAACCGGGCTAGAAGAGAGCAGGGGAAGAAGGTGGCAGGCGTTGCTGAGGAGGCTTAGCTTGCAGGCTGGGCCTGCTCTGGTCCAGGGAACTACGGGCCCAAGGTGGAGCTGAATTGTGAAGTTGGCCCAGAGAAGGCAGAAAGGGCGCCAGCCCTGGGAATGGCTGTGGCCAGGGGGCAAACAGGCAGGAAAGGGTGGCGTGGCTGGGGCTTCTGGCCAGCAGGGGGCAGCAGAACCACGTCAGCAGATGCCAGGCTCTGCGTCTTCCCCTCCGGCGGAGGCCCAGGCAGCTTCCTCCAGAGGGTCGAAGGAGCTCCTTGAGTCTGAGTGGCAAGGGAGAGGAGGGCCTGCAGAGGGGAAGAGCTGGGGCCTGGGAGGCAGGAGACCCGGATGGCTGCCCTGTGACCCAAGACAGTAAGTCCCTTCCCTCCCCAGCTGCCCCCCTCTCTGTAATAACAAACCTGAATGATCCCTGTGGCCCCCCACAACCGGCAGTCCCAGCCTGCTTCAGGAAGCAGGGCTCCCGGGAGAGGGCTCACCTCGCCCCGGAGCCGCCTGGCACGTGAAAGAGTTAACCCCAGAAGGCCGAGTCCTGTGTGAGGAACTTGAGGGTGGGCAGGACTTCAGGACGGCAGGCCTGTTCTGAGGAGGGCCCGAGAGAGGCCCACACCCACAGCTACAGAAACAGGCCCTCCACCCTTCCCCTCTGCCTCCAGAACTTCCATTAGCCAAGGGCAAGGGAGACAGTACATGGGCAGGGCCCCCCTACTCCCGGAGCGCGCTCTGGTGTCCCAGTGCCTGTGGCAGTAGCACAACAGCATGACAGCATGTGCTCGAAGGTGTCATATTGGGGAGTGTGTGTGCCTGCACTCAGGAGAGGCCAATGAGGTGCCAACAGTCCCTGGGGGGCCGGTGACCCAGATCCCGGGGGAGCCCTGCCCCCCAGTGTTTTAGAGCTGTGCATGAAAGGTTTGGCTGGGGCCTTAACCACCTGCTGGGGAAGCCAAGCTGAGCAGAAAAAACGGCAACAGGAAGGCGCACAGGAAACACCTGTGTGTGGATGCAGGTGGCTCATTCCAAACGGGTGGGGGTGGGGACAGGGCAGGCAGACAACCCTCAGCACACTGGCACAGCTCTGTGCTCCCTCTGTGACTGTGAAGGGTAGCATGGGCAGGATGGTGCAACCCAGCTTTTTGGGTGGTCAACTGGGGCAGTGCGAGGCGCCAAGGCAAAGAAGCCGGCACCCAAAGCTGGCGGAGGCTGGTGGCTCATGCCTGTAATCCCAGCACTTTGGGGGACCAAGGCAGGAGGATAACTTGAGGCCGGGAGTTGAAGGCCAGCCTGGGCAACATAGTGACACACCATCTCTACAAAATATTTTGTAAAAATTAGCTGGGCGCAGTAGTCCTAGCTGCTCAGGAGAATGAGGCTGGAGAATCGCTTGAGCCCGGGAGTTCAAGTTTACAGTGAGCTATGATCACACCACTGCGCTCCAGCCTGGGTGACAGAGCAGGACCCTGTCAAAAAAGCAAAACAAAACAAAAACAAAGCTGGCCACAGCTTGGGCTTGCCCCTAGGCCCCTGCAGGAGGGTAGTAGTCCTATAACCACCCTCAGGAGCTGCTCAGGCTTCAGGTCTCACAAGAGCCCACTGGTAGGGCAGGACTGTCCACTTGCATTGAAAGCACAGCCGAGTGGTGGGGAAAGAGAAAGTAAACACTCGCTAATTAGGTCCTGGGAAAGTGCAGATGGGGGTGACTGGGCCAGCACGAGCTCACAGCGCAATCTGCAGGAGAGGGCAGGGCTTGGGCAAGAAATGGAGGATAGGAAAATATCATCAACCTAGCTAGGAGTCAACTGGGCTGTCACTGAAAATGCCAGCTCTCCAATGCTGGGAAGAGACAGGACCCCTGACTCTGTCCTCTACAAGGAGGGTCCTGAGGCCCGAGGCTAGTACTCAGCTCTAGCGGAGGGTGGAGGTGAAGGGGAGCTAGAACTAGGGTACTGTGAGCACAGCCAGAGAAAGAACTAGGACAAAGATGGCCTAGACCCTCAGGCCTTTGCCCATCTAGCCTACCTGGCTCAGAGCAGCATAGATCAACCCCAGGAGAGCCACGTGACCCTCTCCATCCATGGCTTGTAGGCTGATGGCTGCCTACACCCAGGCCCAGGCCTGTCTGTAAGGTGGTGGAAGGCAGGGACAACCCTTGTCTCCCACCTGTAGACCTTCCCCGACCCCATGCGCCTTGCAGGTGCCTCCCACAGGTCTTCATACAGGGCAAACTGCCCCACAGCACACCCCCCACCCCCTACCCTGTCGTCATGCAGGTTTGGGGAGGCACTTATTCCTGCTGCCTTGGCCTTAGGATAGCTGGGAGCCTGCTGCCCCAGGTGATGGGAGGTTGATGACATCATCCAGAAGTCAAAGGTACTAGGACAGGGAAAGCCTGTGCCCAGCTGTTCTGTGGAGCCTGTGCCAGCCTCTGTGCAGGGACAGATAAAGTGGGCTGGTGACACACTGAGTAATGCCCATCAGTTAAGTCCATCGAGGCCACAGCATATGCCTTGGCCACCACCCATGTGGCTCTGCCCAGAGGAAATGGACACACACGCACAGCAAAAAAGGGGCCAGGCTGAAGTGGTCCATGATACAATTTATTGTGTTGGTGGTTGCTGGAACAACCTCCTCTCCCCTCCTTTCCTCTTGCCCTCTTCCAACCTTACCTTTCCTCCTGTCTCCCACTCTTCTTCTGCATGTATTCAAAACTGCAGAGAAAAAAAAAAAAAAAGAAGAAGAAGAAAGAAAGCGATGCTTCTAGAGGCAAAGAAGCAGATGGGTTGGCATGTGGGAAGAGGACTGCTGCTCTGTCTCGCCCACAGAGCGCGGGTACCTTCCTTGCGTGTTCCTGTGCCTGTTATGTGGGCTGAACCCAATTTGCTGAACCCCAGGCATCTGACATGACCCCTCCTTTCCCTCTATCTCCCCAAACAGCCCTGGAGTGTCTTGTTCAGGCCATCCATCCTCCACGGACAGAGGCTCTTGGTTTGGCTGCCAGGCCTGGCTTTTCTGGGCCTGGGTGATACCAGAAAGTGAGCTTGGGAAGGACTCCAGTGCCTCATATAAACTGCTAAAGAAGCACAATCGTTTGGAAAATAAGACTGTCATTGGCCTGTGAGAAAGGGGCCTCTTGTTTCAGAAGGCTGCAACCGGGCGATGCCCACTAGTCTGAGTACACTGTGAAGGGTCAAGTGTCACTTGTCTCTGAATACACTACAGGGCAAATGAACACTCGTTAAGTGCTGACTCAGAGCAGCTGAATTCTATGGCTCACACCTACATTTCTAGCTATCTCCTCTGAATCTCCTTACAACCTTCTCCTCCTCCTCTTCTGGCATTCTCCTAAACGTCACTCCACAGAGTTCCAGTCTAGGCCCTTTTCTCCTCTTTCAAAACACAGCCCTGGACCACCTCATCCATCCCTCTGGCTTCCTTCTGCATGCTGAGGCTTGTGCCAACTGTTCACACCACTCTCGCCTCGCTGCCAGAGCCCACACCCAGCTGCCTGACCGGACACTTCCTTTTGCATGTCCAGGGCATTTCAAACTCAACACGCTCAGAATCAAACTCAGCATCTTCTCAAAACCTGTTTCTCCTCCAGGGTTCTCAGGGTTACCAACTACCCAGGTACCCAAGTCACGCAACTGGGCCTATCCTTGACTCTTTCTTCTGTTCCCTCATCCCAACCATCAGAATCCTCTCAATTAAATGCCCCAAATATTTTTAAACTCTGTCTACATCTCTTTTTTTTTTTTTTTTGAGACAGAGTCTCACTCTGTTGCCCAGGCTAGAGTGAGTGCCGTGGCATCAGCCTAGCTCACAGCAACCTCAAACTCCTGAGCTCAAGCAATCCTCCTGTCTCAGCCTCCCGAGTAGCTGGGACTACAGGCATGCACCACCATGCCCGGCTAATTTTTTCTATATATATTTTTAGCTGTCCATATAATTTCTTTCTATTTTTAGTAGAGATGGGGTCTCGCTCTTGCTCAGGCTGGTCTCGAACTCCTGAGCTCAAACGATCCGCCCACCTCGGCCTCCCAGAGTGCTAGGATTACAGGCGTGAGCCACCGCGCCCGGCCTACATCTCTTTTTTTTTTTTTTTTTTTTGAGACAGGGTCTTGCTGTGTCACCTAGGCTAGAGTGCAGTGGCATCATCATAGCTCACTGCAACCTCCTGGCTTCGAGTGATCCTCCTGCCTCGGCCTCCCAGAATGTAGGATTACAGGTGTGAGCCACCACGCCCAGCCCCCTGTCTACATCTCTTTATCCCCATTGGCACCACTCAGGTGCAGGACAGACACATTAACCTCTCTCCTAGATATTCAAAATGCCTCCTCACCGGCTCCCTACCTCTGCTCTTGCCCCTCTTGGATCCATTCTCCACGATGCAGTCAGAGTGATTTCTAAAACATAAATCGACCACTACGGGCTCTTTTCTTAGGGAAAAGTTCAGCCCACTCCACCTGGCTCACAAAGCCCTTTGTGCCTGCTCCCGTCTCCAGCCTTATTTCTGCTCCCTCGCTTGTCGCTCTGCTCTGGACTACTTGCAGGGCTCTTTTGCCCCTGGGCCTGGTACTGCTCCCTCCATGGCACCCTATCCCACCCCTCTGTTGCCTTGAGCACACCTGCTGTCCTGACAGCCGTCAACCTAGACGTCACAAGTTTTTTTTAAGAAGTTGCTCCTCCACTTGCTCCTGCCACGAGAGCCTTCCCTTGCCCTGGCATAATACTAACCGCGTCTCGTTGCAATTGTTTACTTACTTTGTACCCTCTGGAACACACGTCCATAATATTTGCTAATTATTTTACTAGGTAATGGGCACCACCCAGGTCTAGGAAAGACAATGAGTGCCTTCCCATGAAACTTGGTCCAAGTTTTGTTTTTTAAGCAGTTTTATTTTTAGTCCACATATCATGCAATTCAACCAAAGTGTACAATTCAATGGTTTTTAGTATATTCACAGAGTTGTACAACCATCACCACCATTTTAGAATATTTTCATCAACTCAAAAAGAAACTCTGCACCCCTTAGCTATCATCTCCAGACCCTCACATTCTCCCCTCCACCACCAGGCAACCGCTAATCTACTTTCTGTCTCTGCAGATTTGCCTATTCTGGATATTTCTTATAAATGAAATCAGGTTAGGTCTTTCCAGCTTACCCAGTTCTAAGATTCACCTGAGACCTTCCCTGGAGATTCATGTTCGGCTGGTCTGGCATGGGGCCAGGCAACTCTCTATTTGATCAGGCCTTTACTGTCACCAGCACCCAAGGCCAGGTACACAGTAAGTGGTCAAGAACTACCCCCCTTTTTTTTCAGACAGGGTCTTGCTCTGTTGCCTGGGCTATAGTACAGTGGCATCATCACAGCTCACTGCAACCTCAAACTCCTGGGCTCAAGTGGTCCTCCTGCCTTGGCCTCCCAAAGTGCTAGGATGACAGGCATGAGCCACCATGCCCAGCCAAGAAATATCTTTTGGTGAATACCTCCAAAACCTGTCTCTAGCTCCCTGTATCCAACTGTCCAACTGATGTCCTACTCTTATCTCAAAAGCAAGCTTTTGAAAACATTTTGAGTTTGAAATTACTGTATGTTCAATGCAGAGAAAGCCTAGAAACTCAAAGCAGTGCCCCTAGTCCCTCAAGGGGCACAGCTCTTTGGAATACACTTTGACCACGGGGATCCCATTTAAGGAGTGGAAGCAGAGCCTGAACAGGGGACGACAGAGGGCAGGAGAGCTGTGGTCAGCCTGGGGGAGGAGGCAAGCAAGCTGAACTGACAGGAGCCAGAGGGGGCAATAATGAAGCTGAAGACATGAGCAGGGGCTTGGTCATGGGGGGGCCTATGGAGTGGCTGAGGAGTTTGGAATTTACCCCCAGTATTGGGGAGCCAACCATGGGCTTGAAGCAGAATTTTGTGGTCACATTTGTGCTTGGGAAAGGTTACTGTGGCAGTCATGTGGGCGGAGGAGGCAGGAAGCAGGGAGAAGTCTGCAGCTGTGGTCAGAAGCAGCAAGAGTGGTCTGGGCCAGAATGGGGCAGTGGGGATGGAGGGGGGCTTAGAGTGAAGAGATGTTCCAAAAGCAGAATGGACAGGGTTTGGACTGATGGGAGGAGGCACCGAGAAAAGCAAGCCCAGGTTTCTGGTCTGGGTGATGGATGGATGGTGGTGTCTTTTACTGAGCCGGGAGCCCTAGAGAAGCAGGTGAGTGACAAGACTGGTAAGGGTGGCCTGGGAGCCATCCAAGAGGAAGTGTCCAGAAATAAGCTGGGTATATAGCCCTGGGGCAAGGAGAG
The DNA here is from genome assembly GCF_041146395.1 of Eulemur rufifrons. NCBI lineage: Eukaryota > Metazoa > Chordata > Mammalia > Primates > Lemuridae > Eulemur > Eulemur rufifrons. The sequence goes on along the minus strand of NC_091005.1, from coordinate 11,169,170 downwards.
AAGGGCATGGGCTCAAAGCAGAAGCTTGAGTTATCCTTGCTGTACTGTGGAGTTTCATCATATACTGTGATGTCCAGTGACCACTCTGTTCCTCCCACCCCTGTAGCCCATACCTTTACATTTGCCTTTTCCTTCTTGACTTTCACCTAATAATGCTCATGAAGTTTAGTCTGGTCTCTCCACACTAATATAAGACAAAATATAAGGCACTCAGAGGGCTACGGACATCACCTATCTCTGGGTATTACCTGGCCTCGAGCATAAACCTGGGTCCCGAGCAGTTATTTGGGACATACTTACAATTTCACTTCAAATACTTCTGCTACCTGCCTGCCAAAGTGCCTGAAATTTCTACCACTGAAGGCTTTCCTTTGGGTTAAGGCAGTAGTGTCCGACCTCTTTTAAGGATAGAAATCTTTTTCCTCCTAAATAAATCACATAAAATTTGGAGTAGGAGAAGTCAGGGAACAGGGAGGCCCAGCGCCTACCTGATAGATCTCCCTTACTCCTCGCCCCCCCACAGATGCCTGAAACCACAGATAGTACCAAGTCCTATATATACTGTGTTGTTTCCATCTGAGAACTGAGATGGCTACAGAATGACTAATGAGTGGGTAGTGTATACAACATGGATATATTGGACAAAGAAATGATTTGTGTCCCAGGCAGTATGGGGTGGACATTGTGAGATTTCATCACGATACTCAGAATGGCATGCAATTTAAAAATTATGAATTGTTTATTTCTAGAATTTTCCATGTAATATTTTCAGACTATAATTGACCTTGGGTAACTGAAACCTCAGAAAGCAAAGCTGTGGATAAGGGCTGGGCTCATTCTGGTTTTCCCAACAAGTTGCTGGACAACCCTGAGCAAGTCATTTCATTTCTTGAGTTTAAGACAAAACTGCCTGGCTCACCAAACAGAGCATCACTTGGAAAGGCAGACACAAAGGTGTTTTGCAAAATGAAAAATATATAGATGAGATGGGTTATTAAAGGATGATCAGTGCATGCTTGGATCAATGCACGCAGGTAACAGCACAGAACAAAATTACCTTACTTTCTAAACGGATGTAGGTCTAGGTAAAGTTCTTTAGACTTTAGAGAGCAGTCATTTGAGCTGAGAGGTAAAAAATAAATAAATATGGCTTCACAGGGGTCTGAAGAAAACTGACATTAATAAGGGGGAAAACAATTCCTGTGGTCTGGGCAGATGATGTGGAAGAGCAAGTCTTTAAAATGTTAGAAGTGGTTGGCCTTGGCAGGTGATGTTCATAGGCGCTGAAAGCTTTCCAAATGTCTTGTAAAGTTTAGCATCGCTACTCTCCACCCTAGCCCAGTGGTGTGGTATGACTTGCTGTCTGCCAAACACTCTTATGCCCTTGTGCCTTTGATCATGGCTCTTCACCTTACATGCCTTTGTCGGGCTTGTTAATGCCTTGTTAATCCTTTAGACCCAGCTGAAATGAGATACTCCTGGAGAATGATTTGCTCTTTTACCTGTGAGCTCATGTCTTCCCGTTATAATGATTACTGCATTAATTTTTTTAACCAGTTTACTAGTTAAATATGAGCTCAAGGGCAGGAAACATATCTTGAATCATCTTTGAATCTCCAGTGCCTAGAACAGGAAGCTGCACACAACAAGTACTCAATAAATATTTGCTGAACTGGATCATGTCTTACACATGTTTTCAATAGGTAGAGACAACAGCAATGTTCCTGTGTTACTTCAGGCCCTACTCCAACGAGGGGTAGGAAGATTCTTGCCCATTGTTACAAATCAACACATCTCCCCTTCATCTGTTGATTCTCTGGCACAAAGGGTAAAACAAAAAACAAACAAAAAAACCCCATAAATGATCACAATCATTGCAGACTTTACAAGGGAAAGATGTTGGAAATAGAATTTTTCTCCTGAGAATCATAACACAAAGTATGCCTTTCCCAGAAAGAATGGCTCCTAGGCCAGGGAAAACCTAGTCAGTAACTTAACTGATCCTATTAATGCTCCTAGAAAGATCATGTCCATCAGAGGGTGGAATTGAGAATGAAGGTAGATAACAGGAAACATAAAAATTGAAACAAAAAACAAAAAACAAAAAAAACCCAATACATTTACTGTATGATTACTGGTACCTAGAATCATGCCAAAAGCTTTACTTGCATTTTCTCACCTAATCCTTACCACTGTTCCAAGTATAATTATCATCCTATCTTGTAGAGGAGAAACTGTAGTTGAGTTGTTACTTCACCTGAGATTACACAGTTAAGACGAGATAAGATCTAAATCCAGGACAATCTGACTCCAGCATCCAGAGAGGGTGACGTTAAACATTTACGTTATAAAGCTAACATCCATCTCTCTCTCTCTCTCTCTCTCTCTCTCTGTCTCCACCCCTGCCTTCCTTTTTCTTCTTTTTTTAGAGACAGGGTCTCACTCTGTTACCCAGGCTGGCTCAAATGATCCTCCCACAGCCTCCTAAGTAGCTGGGACTAAAGCATATGCCACCAAGGCCAGCTAATTTTTAAAGTATTTTTTTGTAGAGATGGGGTCTGGCTTGTTGCCCAGGCTGGTCTCAGACTCCTGGCCTCAAGCGATCCTCCAGTCTTGGCCTCCCAAAAACCTGGGATTACAGGTGTGAGCCATCACACCAGGCCATAACTAACATCTCTTAATCTAATTAACTGCTCATCGAAGCTTTCTAGGCCTGGCGTGGTGGCTCACACCTGTAATCCTAGTACTCTGGGAGGCAGAGGCAGGAGGATTGCTTGAGTTCAAGGGTTCGAGACCAGCCTGAGCAAGAGCAAGACCCCCGTCTCTACTAAAAATAGAAAGAAATTATATGGACAACTAAAAATATATATAAAAAAATTAGCCGGACATGGTGGCACATGCCTGTAGTCCCAGCTACTCAGGAGGCTGAGGCAGGAGGATTGCTTGAGCCCAGGAGTTTGAGGTTGCTGTGAGGTGGGTGATGCCATGGCATTCTAGCCTAGGCAACAGAGTGAGACTGTGCCTCAAAAAAAAAAAAAAAAAAAAAAAGATGCTCCCCTATAGAGAAACAACATGCCTTTTGCCAGCACGAGGACACTAGTCCACTTGCCAGTTAGTAAAGGAGCACTCAGCTTATCTTTCAAGCTCCTGTGCATCTGACAAGTCCCTGAAGAAGGATCCGCTCTCAGGGTACACACCACACAGGGTTTCTGGTCCCACCTACGAGGCTGAGGGCCAGACCCTGAAATGTGGTGACTTTACCGATGCCATGTGTTAGGTTGGACAGCCTTCTGCTGATAATGCCCTGGACACTCCTGTGAACTATAAACCTAAGGGACAGTTCATAGGAAGAACCCTCCTTCACATTCTCAAAAAATGGAAGGGTACCCTTGTAATCTCTCTCCCTTGAACGACAACTTTGCCAACATTAAACCTAGTATATTTTCAGTCTGTACCACCTCTTGGGATAATGATCTAACTCATTATAAAAAATCAGAGTGGGTTCCTAGTTCTCATGGGTGCAGTAGTCTGGGTTAGTACTTCAGGGAACAAACTTGTCCTTATTTTTTATCATCCTGTTTCACAGGCTCTCATTATATTACTATTCCCTGTCCACTTGTTTCTTTCCAGCCTGAAACATCGTATCCTTTTGGTTTGGCTTTCTGCTCCTTGATCTTTGGAGCTGATTCCATGAAGTGAGAAGCAGGACACATCATGATTTCCTATAAGGAGAAAACATTTCCTTTTGTTTCTTCCTGGTGATCCTTAGCATTTTCTTAGCCATATATCAGAGCAGCATATAGGGTCCTTATTGTCAGAAAGCAGGGTCCAAGGGCATCTTGGAGATTATAAAGTTGTAAATATGGTTAATATATGGTTGTAGGTATAATTGTAAAATACAGTTGAGGATTTTTCCCCTTCAACATACTGCCTTATATTTGCCCACATTGAAGCTTTAGATGTTCTTTTAGCTTACTCTTAAAGATAAGGAGGATGATTTGAGGTGGTCTTAGAGAAAGTGAATTATTTATTTATTTATTTATTTTGAGATGGAGTCTTGCTCTGTCACCTAGGCTAGAGTGCTGTGGTGTCAGCCTAGCTCACAGCAACCTCAAACTCCAGGGCTCAAGTGATTCTCCTGCCTCAGCCTCCTGTCCCCCGAACAGCTGGGACTACAGGTGCCCACCACCATGCCCAGCTAATTTTTCTATTTTTAGTAGAGACAGGGTCTTGATCTTGCTCAGGCTGTTCTCGAACTCCTGACCTCAAGCAATTCTCCTGCTTCGGCTTACCTAGAGTGCTAGGATTATAGGTGTGAGCCACCTAGCCCAGCCAAATTAATGAGATTGTTAAAGATACTAGAAAGCTAAGGTTTAAATCCAAGTCAGCTTTATTGTTTTAGTACATAAGTTCCTAAGTATCAGGAGCTATTTGGGGTGGGGGGACTGAAGAGAATGCAAAATGCAAATATTCTAGAGGTATCTGGTAATTTTCTTCTAAGTTTGCTTTTTCTTTATGCTTGAGTGCTAATGTATACCTACGAGGCAAATGGGATAATTTGGTTTCTGGAAAAAGAGGGGGCACACGTCAAGTTTTCAAATACTTCACACATTTTTAGAATAGTATCTAATCATATAAGGCAAGTAACTGGGATGAGGAGTGAGAAAACTTGGGTCCTGGTGTTGAGAGACCAAACTATCCCTTTTCTTCACGTCTACACCTAAGCAGCCAAACGCTGCAGGAGAAAACCCACACCAGGCCAACTGGTTCAACTTTAAACTCATGATCACAAACCTAAATGGGTACCCATTGTCACCAAGGCAGTCCTACTAAGGCCTTGCTTTCCCTATCTCTCCCGGTGTTTACATCCATTTTCACCTTTGTTACCCTATCAGTAGAAGCATCCCTGTTCCTGTCCAAGGTTCATCCCTGTTTCTTTATATCTCCCCATGGATATCACTCCTAGGGGAGTCAAGCACGCTTCTTTCTCCTGTATCACTCCCAAAAGCACATAAACGTGCTCTGGAACCCTGCCATCTTTTAAAACATCTCCTCCCTTGACCCCACCTCTTTGTACACTTATCCCCAAATTTCTTTCCCTTCACAGCAACACTTCTTTCAAGTTGCCTACACGTGTTGCCTCTATTTCCTCACTTTCCCAGTCACTCCTCAACCCATTCTAGTCAGGTCTACATCCCTGATTTACCCACATGAATCAAGCCGAGGTCACCAGTGGCATTCTCTAGTGACCTCCAAGGTGACCAGTCCAACAGCCATGTCTCTGGCCCAAGTTTACCAGACCTTTCAGCAGCGTTAGACACAGCTGATGCCTCCCCCTACCTGAAACCTCTATCTCTGCATGCCTCAACTCAACACTCTAGATTTCCCTGTCTTCCTGGATGCTCCCTGCCAGCCTCCTATTCCATTACCCTCTCTCTCAATGTTGGGAGTGTCCCAGGATTTGGCCTTGGAATTTCTCCTAACTCCTTCCTCCAAGACAAGGATCATAAGCTGACAGCCCACGTGTGCTGTTTAATCAGCTCATGAAGTTTAAGAACATCTGATTTAGTTACTAACATCAAATTTTTCACATTTAAAAAAATCCAGATTTCTGATTCCTTTAAGGAAAAAACAGTATCTGTCAGTATTGGGTCAGCATTCTCACAACGGCACAATCAGCTGGATGGAGCAGAAGCTGCTTTCTTGACGCTGGGTCCGTTTGTTATCCGCGATATGTAAGAGAGCTGGGAATACAGTCGTGAGTCAGTACTCTTCCCGGAGCCACCGGAATACCTTGCAGTCAGTTCTTGGTCAACTTTACCGCTGGTTGGGTAGAGTCCGCAGGCGCCTCCTGGGGAGGGGGAGGAGCTGAAGGAGCTGAAGGACTCCACCCACAGAGAACTTAGCTCTCCGGTAAAGACAAGAAATGCACGTTTCAAATACAGAATCACACAGCGCAAAATACAGGAAGTCTTTTCGGTACTGCGCCAATACAGAAAGTTTTTCAGCAAAAGACGACTGCTGTCGTCTAAAAGCATCATGTCTGGTCTTCCGCTGCCTCTCTGGGTTGAGGTGGCCTGGGGACACCAAGAGGAGGCCCTCGCCCTCTTGTCTCGCACCCAGTTTCGCCTCTTCGAGAATGGAAAGATCACCGAAAGCCGCTAAGCAAGGACAGACCTTCTTGCAGTCGCTCGCAGGCGCTAGATTGTGTTTGAGCAGGGAGCGCGCGGGCACTGGCCGTGCCTTACTCGGTGGCGGGCCGCTATGAGGCGTTCAGAGGGCGGATCGGGCCCAGCTGGGGCGGAGACTGGGCGGGGTCGGGCCCAGGAGCTTCCTCAGCCTCACAGCCCGGCCCCGCGCGCGCTTCCTCCACCCACCCCCACTCCTCCATCCCTTTACGGGTTCAGGAGGCCCGGAGACACCAGCTAGGGAATCAGGTCAAGCGGGCCGGGAACCAGGACTGCCCAGTGGCGGCAGCCTCCGCCCAGGAAGCCGCACCCAACAGAAACCCGGACGCCGCGGCGCCCGCAGAGCCCACGCGCGACCGGGCGAGGGCGCGGGAGGGCGCGTGCGGCGTGACGACGCGACTCGCGGCGCGTCCCGTGACGCCATCGCGCCCGCTTTTGAAAGTTGGCGCCCGGGGCCGCCTCCCATGCTGCCCTGCGCCAACCCCTCCCCTCACCTTTCCTCCCCCGCCCTCCACTCGCCGCCCGGCCGGCCCCCCCACCCGTCCCTTCCCTTATCAGCACCCGCGGCCCCGGCAGCGCCGACGCAGGCGCACTGCACCGCGCCGCCGCCATTTTGTGTCCGAGCCTGTGGAGCGATTAAACCGTGCGCGGAGCTGCTTCTTTGGCGGCAGCGGCGGCGGCGGTAGCCGGTGCGGGCGCGCAGAGCTGGCCGGGGACGCCAGGTGGCCGGAGCGGTGGAGCGGCGGCGGAGCGGGCGCCGCGGGGGGTGTGGCGCGGAGGTAAGGGGGCCCGGGGTGGAGGAGGTTTCGCGGGCCGCCTCTAGGTGTCACGATGGGGCCGCTCCGGTCGGCGCTGGCTGCAGCCCGGCGCCAGCGCCGCCGCCGGGGGGTGTTTGTCTCCCTCTACCGTCCCTGCTGCGGCGCGGCCGCCGCCATTGCCCGTCGCCGCCGTGGCCCGACTGTCCCCCCACCCCCACTCCCACCCCCGCCTACTAAGCCTCCCTCTTGGCGGCGCGCTAGGCCTCGGGCGGCGGCGGCGGCGACAGAGGCCCGCGCGCCCGGCGACTCCATTTTCCTTCCTTTGTCTCTGCCCTCGAGGCCGGCTCTTGGCCCGGCCGATCGCCCATCCGCGGCCCGCCCTCTGCCCTCCGCCCCTCCCGCGGCGGGTGGCCCCAGCCGAGGCGCTATCTCCGCACCCCGGCTTCGGCTACCGCCTCGCTCAGGGGTCCAGACCTACTGCCGCCGCGCGCGCAGTCGAGTCCCGGTGCCGCATGGGTGTCGGGCCTGGGCCGACGCGTCTCGGGCTGCCCCTCCTCCAGTCCTCCCGGTCCCCGGAACCTACCCGGCCGCCCTGCGTGCCTCTCCGGCTGCTCGGCTGTCGCTCCCAGTCCGCGCGTCACCGCCGCTGGTCTCCGTCTCCGCCGAGTGGCGCAGGCGGCGCTGCTGCGGCTGCGAGCAGAGGGACCCCAGAGCTGCCGAGAGCTCCCTCTGCAAGGCTGGCTGAGCTGCTCGCACCTCTACGCCGCCTGAGCGGGCGGGGGGACGCGCGCTCGCCGCCCCCGCTGGGCACCGCTGCGCCCCTAAACTCGCGCTCGGGCTCCTAGCTCAACCCGCCCCTGTGGCCCCTCACCAGGAGCGGAAAAGACGCGAGTTCCGCACCAAATAGTTTTTCTCCAGCCAGGCTCCGATTTCCCAGCCTGTTGGAGTGTTAGCAGCCTGACTTTGTGCGCTCAGAGATCTCAAAGGGACCGAAACTTAATTTCACTCTTATCTCAAGTAATGTGACAAATTCCTGAATTCGGAGTATGGGCTAAGTTGGTTCAGGCGACCCTTGAGTCCTCCCACCCACGCTTTAAAATGTCCTGACGGTAACTTTGTATTACACTTCTTAGTACCTGATGCTCTAGGCAAAAGCAGTTCTGCCCCGAGATTGTGCAACCCGATCTAAAGCGCCAGTAGGGCAGAATGAATTTATTCTTGACTCGACTGGTAATTTGCCCATATGCTGAAATATGAGGGTTGATGTTGTAATTGAATCCTGGGTCACTCGCTTCAGATGGTTTATAAATATCTGCGCCTAATGTAACTACTCTTTAGTAGTTGACTTCCTGTAGACCTGAGTTCAGCATTACTTAATTCTCAGACGTAAACTCTTCATACTTTAAGTTTAGATGAACTAGGAAAGTTAAAATTCCACAGCTGCATAGGTGGGGAAGGAAGTTAAACAGGGCATATACTTAAATTTACTGTGTCCTTAAGTCTTCTTTCATCATTAAAAAGCTTCCTGTTGAATTGCTGGAGTCTTCTCTTTTTGGTTTTTCCTTAAATATTCTAGTACCTTAATATAGTACTGTGCAGCAGTTGATGTATCAGTTGGGGTTGCTTTGGAGAGAGGAGTCTAGTTTAACATTTTTTTAGGAAGGAAAGCTATGTTAAATTTAGGAGGAAATTAAAACGGCCTACTGCTAAACAAAGTTGTGTGGTCCACAGTATATAATTTCTATCTGTAGGTCCTTGTAGCAGTCTGCCTCCCTAGGCCAGTCTTTCAACATCCCTTTTTTGAACCCTACAAAATGTTCCTGCTCCCCCTCCCCATAAAATTGCACTAAATAAATGCCCATAGTGTTGGTGGAGTGTTGGGTTTGGGAGTAGAACCACTTTTAATTATCTAATATATTAGTCCACGTGTGTAATTTATTGCATTCTTTTGTGATTTTCAGTTTTCCTTTAGAAATTGTGGTTAAGTGGCATATTCATTAAAACCAGGTTAAAAATTAAAATGAACAAGGTTTGTAATTGAGCCAAGAGTAAAGCTTGTTTTCTCAGGTTAGCATTGTGCTCCACAGACCATATTTTGCTTCTTGGTTTGGTTGTTCCGTAGGCAGTCATCAGCTTCTTGGTCTTATTCATCATTTATGCTGTTTCAGTGATACAGACCTTGTCCACACAGTTGCTGTCCTTTGAGATTCCTGTATGCCAGGGATCATACCTTTTTTTTTTTTTTTTTTTTTTTAAGAAAACCAGATCTACAGAGAATAAATTGAGGATGAATTGATATGTCAAGGGTAACCCAGAGGACCTAGTTACTTAAATCAGTGGTATGAGGAAGATTAAAATAGGAATGAAGAAAGGAAGAAAATACTGCTTATTTAAGAATAGTTGTAAATGACGCTTTTCAACCCATGTAAGAAAATTTAGGAGGTGTAAAAGTTATCCTTAAGATGTACTCAAATTCTAAGAGCTTTAGGATTTTAAGTGGCACACAAAAATGAGGGCACTCACCTGGGACTTCTCTCAGTGGCTTGGGGAGTTCCTTGGCAAAGGCCACCTGTGGCTGACTAAGGCCCTGGGGAGGAGTCCTGTGGCAGAGCCCTGCACAGTGGTGCCTGCTGGCAGAAAGTCACCCCTAGAGACTATTTTTCTGTTTCAGAGATGCTGCTGGCATCACAATTGCTCCACATCTTCTACTTTATAGACTTCTTGTTTTTTAAACCAATCTGTCTGTCTGCTTTCTTTACCTGTCTTGGGTCCAGATGACTTCATTTGCCAAAAATTCGGTCCCTCTTCAAATAACTAAGATTTGTATAATTTTGGACTTTGGAAAAGAACATACAGGTGTAGAAAGAACAATAATGACAAATAATGTATAACTTTGAAAACCATGATTCTCAGTTGATTATGTAGATGTGTCATACTACATTTGGTTTTTTATTTTTATTTATTTATTTAGAGACAGGGTCTTGCTTTGTCCCCCAGGCTAGAGTGCAGTGGTGCAATCATAATTTGCTGTAACCTCAAATTCCTGGGTTCAGGCTATCCTTCTGTGTTAGCATCTGAAGTAGCTAGGACTACAGCCTTTTTTGGTAGGGACGGAGTCCTGCAGTGTTGCCCAGGCTGGTCTTGAACTCCTAGCCTCAGGCAATCTGCCTGGCTCACATTTGTTTCTTTAAACACTCCTAAACTTTCTCTAGTCACTATCTTCACATCTTCCCTGTGGTTATCTTTGTATTTTCTCTGTGATTTAGTGTTTGAGTGCAAAGGTGTGCTTTTGCATATAGATTAACATATAGCCCAAGGGTAAGGATACATTTCCCACATACACACTTTATCCTCATTTTTGGTCACACTTTTTTTTTTTTTTTTTTCTTTTTGAGACAGAGTCTCACTTTGTTGCCCGGTAGGCCATGGCGTCAGCCTAGCTCACAGCAACCTCAAACTCCTGGGCTCAAGCGATCCTTCTGCCTCAGCCTCCCGAGTAGCTGGGACTATAGGCATGTGCCACCAGGCCTGGCTAATTTCTCTCTATATATATTTTTTAGCTGTCCATATAATTTCTTTCTATTTTTAGTAGAGACAGGGGTCTCACTCTTGCTCAGGCTGGTCTCGAACTCCTAACCTTGAGCGATCCTCCCGCCTTGGCCTCCCAGAGTGCTAGGATTACAGGCGTGAGCCACCTCACCCAGCCTGGTCACTCTTAAGAATTTTCAGGGGCATAAAATTTCATTCCCTTTGAATCATGCTAGTGATAATACATGGATTTCAATAGAAAAGTACTTCTTAGACTAAATACACTAATCCTCTATTTATGTTGTTATAAATTGCCTCTCAACAGAGAGGAGAATTTTCTTTAGTTTCATCGAAGAAGGTATTATATCAGCTTAGTTTGGTGGGTTTTAGTTTATTATGAGATGGGTTTCCTCTTAGATGTATCTCATATGCTAAATTTTTTGGAAATTCTTAATTCAAATTTAGCTCTTTCATTTCACTTAGGATTTTCTTTTTTTCTTTAGAGATAAGTTCCACCCTACCATTGCTTTAAGCTTGACAGTTCATTTTGTAATTTAGGGGGGAAAATGTCAACTAACAAGATACTACATTATTTGACTAAAGAAGATATTTTATTGCTGTGCTTGTAGGATTTTCAAAGGTCAGTGAAAGCTTCCCCCAGAGTTATCTTATTAAAGTGAAAGTGCAGTCTTAAGTGGTGGTGTAAATTAACTTAATCGATAAGACCACCACTTGTTAAAGATAAGAAAATAAACTGTTAAAGGGCTAGGGAGATTACTGCGCCTATAAGAATTAATTTTTTGGTAGTGTGAATACATGTGCTGTTATTTGGTTGCAAGATTATAATGGAGTACTATTTTGATACTCACAAATCTTTAGTCCTTTATATATTCAGCAAATGTCTAAAAAAATAAATGTTTTGTTATTGGCTTGGTAGACATTTATGGAATGGCTCAGTTTGTGACATGACATATTAATAGGTGTTTTGTTTTGTTCCTAATTTTATCAGTCTTCAGTTTGCCCTCATTTTATTTTTCATACTGTATGTGCATTTGTGTGAATTTAAAGTTCATAAAATGATTTATGCTTCTTTTTTAGAATGATTACGGACCTGGAGCCAAAGAACAAGATGCATTAGTGGACAGATTGCTGACCAGGGGCTTGAGAGCTGGTTTCTGTTTTCCCTCCTCAAACTGACTTCGCAGCCACGGAGAGGTAAGTGCTATTTCCATTTCTTGGTCTTAAAAATGGGAGTAATATTACCCTCCTGGGGTTATATTTGCTGGGTAATTCTTGAGTATAGAAGATTCAGGACATCAGGTGATTGAGAGCATACAGGCTTTATAATTAGAGAATACTGGGTTTGAAACTCTGTACTACCACATACTAGCTGGGCAAGTTACTTAACCTGTCTACTCCTTCAGTCCTTATCTGTGAGAGAATAATGATGCCAATCTCTAGGCTATTCCTAGAATTAGTAAGAGTGTGTGTAAAGCATTAAGTACCATTCTAAGTATGTAAACAGGAACACCCCGGGAAATGGTGACTGTTTTTCTGTAGGAACCCTTGGAATGTATATTTTGACTATTGGCAAATGACCTGAAAAGTCAATGGCCTATGGCAATTTGTAAGTTTGATGAGAAACAGGTGGAATCCTGTTCTTGGGAAAGCTGTTATCCTCGATAAAAATTGTCTTAATTAATGTGAGTGAGCTCAGCTGATGGTCCATGTTTGGATCAGATTGTGACAGTCATTATCAGTTTACTTTAGCCTATAATTTCTGCAATAAAATATAATGGACATTATATGAAATTTGAATAGGCCTCTCATAAATATTAGGGTCTGCTGTGCTTTGGGATATTGTAAACAACAAAGTAGGATTCTGATGTAAAAATTATCTCTTCTTGGACTACCAGAAAGCATATCTATTTTATACCTTAGAAAAATGTGAGGCCGGGCGCGGTGGCTCACGCCTGTAATCCTAGCACTCTGGGAGGCCGAGGCGGGTGTATTGCTCAAGGTCAGGAGTTCGAGACCAGCCTGAGCAAGACCCCGTCTCTACTAAAAATAGAAAGACATTATATGGACAACTAAAAATCTATATAGAAAAAAAAAATTAGCCGGGCATAGTGGCGCATGCCTGTAGTCCCAGCTACTCGGGAGGCTGAGGCAGTAGGATCGCTTAAGCCGAGGAGTCTGAGGTTGCTGTGAGCTAAGCTGACGCCACGGCACTCACTCTAGCCTGGGCAACAAAGTGAGACTCTGTCTCAACAAAAAAAAAAAAAGAAAAATGTGAAAATAATTTAATTGTGCTTGTGTAATGGCAAAAAGGAGTATAGAGGTGGAAATTACAAATGCCAAAATTAGATAAGCTTATGTGAATGAATCATCTAAATGACTACTTAGATTTGTCTTTTAAGCTGTTCGTGGAGCCAATAGAGAGAAGGAGGAAATGAAAGTTCTTGCTATTCTTCAAATCTTTATTTTCCAAATGGGCAACTTGGTATCTTGCTAGATGGAAAGGACAAGGTCTGTGTGGTAGTGTTCTCTCTCTCCAGAAATAACTTGTACCCTGCAGGTTCTTCTAGGAGTGTTGACACTGAGTACATACTAATAAGCTGCTGAAAAAAGGAAGCAATACTGATTTAAAAAACTGTTCCGATATCTAACCTGAAGAATTTAGGGAATGGGTTTGTAGGAACATGTTGATCATTTTAAAGTGTTACGGCTAGCTTAATTGTTTAGATCCCTGTTTCTCAAACTGTAATGTGAATACCCGTAGGGGTATAAGTTGGTATGATTCTGAGGTACTTGAAGTCACAAGATAAACATGACCCATCTTCTTGGGTCTTTAATTATGCTCGTTGAGGGGGCAGTGAGCTAAGTAATTTAACTAGTAAGTAATTACAAATATTGTTATATTAAAACAAATACATATTTTTGGAACAGCATGCAAACTGTATGACTTAAGATAAAACAGGTTTTCACCAAAACGAGGCATGAGTGCCTGGGGATGGGAAGTGCTCTCTCTGTAGGTACTACAGTGGAAACACTTGAGAAGCAGTACTTTTGAGCTACAGAACAGCTCTGCTGTCCAGCTCCTTACTTTGTCCCTGTAGTATTCTGTGGAATATAGAGGTTAGATTGTATTAAATGGTGCTTACTTGCATGCATGTTCCTATACTTGCCTGACATACACAAGGCAGATTGATAGGCAGTTTCAGATAACTGGACCAAGTCAGAAGTACTGTCATCAAGATCATTCCATTGATTATAAGGATTATAATTTGAAAGAAAAGAGGAAGCGATGAGCAAAATTGGGTCTAAAACTGTATAGTAAATTCTATAAAACAGAATTTTGAAACAAATATCACATGAATTCAAGCATAAATAACAGTGTATACAGATTTTGTTAACCCTCTCCTTCCCCTTCCCTAACTTTAAGTTGTTAAGTAGTCGGAGTCGTAAAATGGCTAAATCCTGAGCTGGACCTTGTGACTCCTAAGATAATTTTTCAAAAGCAGCTATTCTTAACTGTTTTTTTGTATTTTACAATTATTAAGTATAGTGCTAGTATATTGCTTTAAGTGGCACTTAAAAATTGCATTTTCTATATTGATAATGTCTGTTCTTTGGTTACAGGTTGTATATTTGAAGTTAATTGTTTCTAAATATACCGAAGTGTAACTTTCTCTGAAATGATGTGAATTGGATCAGCCCAAATGTGCCTGTGTTGTACCTGCAATATTTATTGAACATCTATAATGTGCTCATTCCATACTTTAAACAGTTGCCATTCTGCTTTGTGCCAGGCACTGCCCTAAGTACTAGAATTTCAATAATGAATAAGAAAAGTATCCTTTTTCTGAGGGTCTTGAGCGGACTTATGGGGCAAGAGACCTGTAAATAAGTATTGTTGGTGCTACAATAAAAGCGTGTTCAGAGCGCAGGGAGGGATGGTACGTTACAAGAATTGGTGAAAAATGTTGGGAAAGGCTTTCTGGAGAAGAGACTCTGATTTAGGTATAACAGGATATACAAAAGAAGCATAAAATTTTATTTTAATCGTGTTAGGGCACCAAGGCCTGGCTATGCAGCTTATTAGCTATGTGGCCTTGGATAAGTCCACTAGAAGTGACTTCCTTGGGCCTCCCTTTCCTCATTTGTAAAATGTATAGGCTCATGGCAGGTAAATGAAGTATTATTTGGGGGGCGGGTGTATGCGAGGGATATATGTTTGTAACCATAACGCGATGTATAGAGGTAAAGCAATAATTATAGACTTTAGCAGTAGTTGGTCATTATATATATTTTGCATTAAACTGAACAGTGATGACCACCAGATGATACAAAAGTTAAATGAACTAAATTGGAATACTATGGATGAGGAAAGTAGGTTAGATTTGTCAGAAAATCTGTTGAGCATTAGAGAAAAGAGTAAAAGAATAAGATTATATCCCATTTTGGAAATGATACACAATGAATTTAAAAAAAAGGATGATTGGGAAGACTGAATTAACCAGCAAAATGCTTATGAAAAAGTTTTTTTAAAAGCATAGTACTGGCTGGGTGAGGTGGCTCACGCCTGTAATCCTAGCACTCTGGGAGGCCGAGGTGGGCGGATCGTTTGAGCTCAGGAGTTCGAGACCAGCCTGAGCAAGAGCGAGACCCCATCTCTACTAAAAATAGAAAGAAATTATATGGACAGCTAAAAATATATATAGAAAAAATTAGCCGGGCATGGTGGTGCATGCCTGTAGTCCCAGCTACTCGGGAGGCTGAGACGGGAGGATCGCTTGAGCTCAGGAGTTTGAGGTTGCTGTGAGCTAGGCTGACGCCACGGCACTCACTCTAGCCTGGGCAACAGAGTGAGACTCTGTCTCAAAAAAAAAAAAAAAAAAAAAAAGCATAGTACTGACTGGTCTGAAGGTAGTGAGTTATCTCAATTGTTCAGTTAGTTACAGATTGAACTCCTTGTTGTACTCTCTCCTTTTTCACTACTGCACTTGACTAGTCTTTTAAAAAAAATAGTACCAAAAGATTAATTAATATGGAATAAAAGTAAAGAAAATCCCAGGCCAGGTGCAGTGGCTCATATCTCTAATCCCAATACTTTAGGAGGCTGAGGGGAGAGGATTACTTAGAGCCCAGGAGTTCAAAGCCAGCCCGGGCAACATAGCAAGACCCTGTCTATACAAAAAATAAAAGGGGGAAAAAAAATCTCAAACAAAAACCTGGCACATAGCAGGAGCTCAGTAAGTGTGGTTGAAAGAATGCTAGGAAAAAAGTCATGGAAACAGTAATCAGAACAAAACAACTAATATGACTGAAGAATGAGTGGTCAGTAGTAACAATAAAATTGAAAAACATGTAATATGAGGATGGTTACATTTGGGGGGACTTTTTGTTGGTTTTGTATAGTTTGTATAACATTGTTTTCTTATAATGCAAATACGTTGTTTTTCTTACATTAGATACAAGCAGAATTACCAAAATTTGGCAATGGCAATATTTAACAATAGGGGACCGGTTAAATTATGATACATTCATATAATAGAATGTCAACGTAGCCCTTATGTATAAGATTATATTGAAATGGAAAGAGATTTCAGATAAAGCACAAAAAGAAAGCAGATTACCAAACAGTGTGTACAGTGTGATCTCATGTGAGAGTAAATATATATGTAGTATGTATATGGGAGAACCATGGATATAAATGAGATTTTTTTTTTTTTTTTTTTTTAACTTAGGTTCTCAAAGAGCTAGGTAAACCAGAATGTTTATGTAAGACCTACAGGTAGGTTTATATTCTTGTTTATCTGAGTTTTCTCCTATTGCTTGTATTGTATAATTTTTAAGGAAAAAAGGAATTCAGTACAGCAGGAAGTAGCATTGAAGCTTTCTGATAAATATAATGAAATGATAAAAGGAGTTTTCACCTGGTTTACTGTGGCAGTAACATTTAGACTTAGCGAGTGGAATCGAGCCCTGCTAGAGCACTGACGGAAGTGCAGCCAGGAAGAGAGAAAGGCAAAAGGAGGATACAATATTTGCCTCGGTGTTAGAGGGAATTGAGGTTGCAGAGGTAGTTCTTCAAATGTTCCTCACTTAGATTTGTTCTTAAATTAAAAAAAAAAAAAAAAAACAGGCCGGGCGCGGTGGCTCACGCCTGTAATCCTAGCACTCTGGGAGGCCGAGGCGGGTGGATCGCTCGAGGTCAGGAGTTCGAGACCAGCCTGAGCAAGAGTGAGACCCCCGTCTCTACTAAAAATAGAAAGAAATTATATGGACAACTAAAATATATATATACAAAAAATTAGCCGGGCATGGTGGCGCATGCCTGTAGTCCGAGCTACTCGGAGGCTGAGGCAGTAGGATCGCTTAAGCCCAGGAGGTTGAGGTTGCTGTGAGCTAGGCTGACGCCACGGCACTCACTCTAGCCCGGGCAACAGAGTGAGACTCTGTCTCAAAAAAAAAAAAAACCAACCTTTTTTTTAATATATTTTCTAAATAATGGTTTAGTTTCATTCTTTGGAAGAGTCTAATAATTGTAGGATTACATTAGAACCTAAAAAAAAAAAAAAAACCTTCTACTTTCTTTCCCCAGACATTTGGTGGGTTGACTTTTGGGTTTTTTCTATGCTTTTATTAACTGGCATGTACATGTAATACAATTTTTAAAACGAAATATAATTGTGCTATACAAATTTTCTGTGACTGCCACATTTAATATAAGCACATGGGATCTGTCACTATAGAAATATATATATATGCACATATATTTTATATATATATATATATATATGCACAAGGGGAAAATATTTCAAACAGTACAAAATGTTAATAATGAAAACTTAATACTTCTTCCACCTCTGATCCCTCATTTTTCTTCCCCAGCGGCAGTAAATATCATCAGGTTTTCATATATGCATCCAGAGAAAATGCTATGCACATACAAATATGGGTGTTTATGTATTTTTTTTTTAAAAAAACAAATAGCATACTATACACATCGTTCTGGACATTTGAATTATTTTCAATCTTTTGCCATTACAGAAAAATGCCCTAGCAGATATCCTTGAATACAGATCTGTAGGCACATGTACTAGTATATTCATAAATTCATAAAGTTGAATTGCTTGTGTATATTCTGGAAGAGAGAATGGCATGTACAAAGGCCCAGAGGCAGGAGAGGAGAGGCCTAGAATGTTCTGGCTACTGAAAGCAGTTCAGTGTGATTAGAGCAGAGTATACGAGGCTAGACGGAGATCTGCTGATACGGCCCTGAAGGACCTTGTAGGCCATGTAAAAAGGTTTGCATTTTATCCTAAGAGTTTTCCACATGGGAGGTTTTAGAAGAGAAGTCTTGCTGATAATGGATTTACATTTGAGAAACCTGTGGCCACTGTGTGGAAACTGGATGGTAAGGGAGCAAGAGGGGAAGCAGAGAAACTAGTTAGAAGGCCTATTGTATTGTTCTAGGCAAGTTGTAATGCTGGCCTGACATAAGGTAGGACACCTCACCAGGATTGCTGTTTGTCTCGATTTTTGATTTTTTAAATTAAGTTGAAGTCTTATTCCGTATCCTCCTTTGTAATCTTTCTTCATGTTATATGTTACTTCAAATTACTTGGATGTTAAGTGGTATGCATATATGTGTGTGTGTGTATTTTAGTTCCTTTGGGGACAGTAGTCCCTTGTTTTTGGCCCTAGCTTTTTGCCTCTAATACTTCATCTCTGCGTATTCCTCATTATTTGAATTATTTCCAAAATAAGAGTAAATTAGACTGAATGCAGTTGCTCACACCTGTAATCCCAGCACTTTGGGAGGCTGAGACAGGAGGATCCTTTGAGGCCAGGAATTTGAGACAAGCCTAGGCAACATAGACCCCATCTTTACAAAAAATTTTTAAAAATTAGCTGGACGGGGTGGCATGTGCCTGTAGTCCTAGCTGCTGGGGAGGCTGAGGCAGGAGAATTGCTTGAGCCCAGGAGTTTGAGGTTGCAGTGAGGTATAATGACATTGCTACAACTGTACTCTAGCCTGAGTGACAGAGCAACTTTGTCTCAAAAAAAAAAAAAAAACTCCAGAGTAAATTGACTTTTAATTTTAAATTTGGGTGCATAAATTTTGAGATTCCTGTTTTATCT
Source organism: Eulemur rufifrons (assembly GCF_041146395.1). NCBI lineage: Eukaryota > Metazoa > Chordata > Mammalia > Primates > Lemuridae > Eulemur > Eulemur rufifrons. Next base: position 11,150,545 of record NC_091005.1, on the reverse strand, counting down.
ACTCAGAAACCTTTTTTGATCCTGTTCTTAACTGTTTTCAGTAGTAAATATTTTCTGGGTTAGTGACTGCTATTTTTCTTTTTCTTTTTTTTACTCACCACTATACTAATGGGAACAGTATAGTGACTTGTAGATGGGCATATGTTTTAGCAAATGGTTAAATAGATTATCCTATCAAGTATCTAGCTATCAGTGCTGTACATGTTTTTCACACTGAAATTAAATGCCCTATTTCTCATTTTGGGAAGGAGTAGATGATAGACATTAACTTCCCCAACAAAGAAAGAGGAAATAGGGTCCTAAAATGTCCTCAGTTCGTGAAGGCTTTTGAAGAAAAGGTCATATATCTTGATGGTCTGTATACAGTGGGGAGAGAGGAAGGACATACAAACAACGATTAATCCTTCACTTCAGAGCAGCTTTTCTAGTTTAAAACATATCCTAATGGAGGGAGCAAAGAGCCTGTCTGGTAGGTAGATTGATTGTATTTTATGTTGTGGCGTTTTTGCTTGACACAGATTCTTCTTTAAGTTTCTTGGACTGCATTCGTAGGTGCTGCTCAGTAGAATGATGTGCCTTAGCTGTCCTCATGTGACTGGGTTTCAAAGACTTCTGCCTCTGATCTCTGGACTACAGACAAGGGGACTACAAAGCCAGAGAACAACCATCTTTTGGTCCATGCTTTTGTACAACCTCACTATGTACAATTGTTAAAATTTCCTGTCTGGTGATTTTTAGCTGTAAAGTGGAAATACTGGTTCCCTTTTTACCTGTAAGGATTAATCTAATTGATAACCTTAAAAAAAAGTGTAGTTGGTTAAAGCCAAAAGAAATTTTAAGTCATCTGGTAAGCTCTTCATTTTACTGATAAGAAAACTAAGAGGTGGCTCAGGCCTGTAATCCTAGCACTCTGGGAGGCCGAGGCGGGTGGATCGCTCAAGGTCAGGAGTTCGAGACCAGCCTGAGCAAGAGTGAGACCCTGTCTCTACTAAAAATAGAAAGCAATTATCTGGCCAACTAAAATATATATAGAAAAAATTAGCCCGGCATGGTGGCGCATTCCTGTAGTCTAAGCTACCCGGGAGGCTGAGGCAGGAGGATCGCTTAAGCCCAGGAGTTTGAGGTTGCTGTGAGCTAGACTGATGCCATGGCACTCACTGTAGCCCGGGCAACAGAGTGAGACTCTGTCTCAAAAAAAAAAAAAAAAGAAAGAAAGAAAGAAAACTAAGAGGCAAAGTGATTCATTCAAGGTCACAGATGTAGGACAAGTGCTTATGCCGTTTTTGTTCTTCCATATACTGGCTCTGAATAGTCTTTGAATTTCACAGAATATCCTGCTGTATTTATTTTGTAACTAATTATTTCATATATTCAGTTCATTTTTTTTTTTTTTTTTTTTTTTTTTTGAGACAGTCTCTGTCTGTTGCCTAGGCTAGAGTGCTGTGGTACAGCTCTGGCATAGCCTGCTCACCATCATGTGTCATAAAACAGGTACAAGATATTTCACATTTACAAAACTATTCTATAATAGAGGATATCCCAGTTCTTTTTTAGCATTTCTTGTGTTTCTGTTTTATTTGTATCTTATAACTTTCTACTCCTATTTAAGATTTTTTTGTTGTAAGTATATGTTGAGACTATAAAATAATAGCTCACAGCCTAGCTCACAGCAACCTCAAACTCCTGGGCTCAAGCGATCCTCCTCCCTCAGCCTCCCGAGTAACTGGGACAATAGGTGCCTGGCTAATTTTTCTATTTTTAGTAGATCTGGGGTCTCGCTCTTGCTCTGGCTGGTCTCGAACTCCTGAGCTCAAGCTGTCCTCCCACCTTGGCCTCCCAGAGTGCTAGGATTACAAGCGTGAGCCACCATGCCCGGCCTGTCCCCAACTTTTTAAAAAGTTTGTTCATGTGTACAGTGGATTACTAGGCTGTGACTATCCCCTATATTAAAGCTCAGTTTCTGATACCGCAGCTGTAAAGATTTTGAGCTTATTCAGTGTTTCTTAACCCAGGACTTTTCAGAATCTTTTGATACTCTATCTGTGATAAGAACAGACCATCCTTGGAGGCAGGTGTTGGTTTGGTACCTCTATTTTTAGTGTGGACCACTGAATGTTCTAAATTATTTCAACTGCTACATTTTGTTTATTTGTTTAAATAAACTCTGATATAACAGCTCTGGCATAGCCTGCTCACCATCATGTGTCATAAAACAGGTACAAGATATTTCACATTTACAAAACTATTCTATAATAGAGGATATCCCAGTTCTTTTTTTAGCATTTCTTGTGTTTCTGTTTTATTTGTATCTTATAACTTTCTACTCCTATTTAAGATTTTTTTGTTGTAAGTATATGTTGAGACTATAAAATAATAGTAACTCTTGGTTTCCTTTTTGGAAGAAATTTTTTTTCTTTCTCCCCCCTTGTCAGACAAGATCTTTACTTCTTCCTCTCTCCTCTTGTGTCTTTTGGGTGTACTCTCTCCTAGCTCCAATTTCTTGATTAAGCTATTGCCTGCATTCCCGTACATATTTGTTTCATTATTTCTAAGAAATAATCAAATTGAAAAAGTACTTGTTTTGATAATCTTAGTTCAAAGTGACATTTTGGGTTTTTGTTGTTTAAACTTCTATGTTTACTATGTCCTATACATTAATATCCTTTTTCTGTTTTTAAGATGCTTATTTATAGGGTGGCGGGGGCGGGGTCTGGCCAAGCTGGAGTGCAATGGTCTCAGACTCCTGGCTTCCCAAAGTGCTGGGATTACAGGCATGAGCCGACACGCCTGGCCTGTTCTCAGATTTCTTTTCTTAGTTGTTGGATAATGCTGTAACTATTATCCTTATTTTATGGTACTATACTATTTAATTCACTTAAGGGTGTCATTTTTTTTTTTTTGGTAACTGTTCCTTGATTTTTTTTTAAGTGTTTAAGTTTATTAATCCTGTTGTGAAAAATCCACACAATGGCTGCAGATAACATAATTGCAGAATGTTTACTCCGTCAGCGTTTTGCCAGCACCAGCATTGGCCTTTGCAGTCCCCCGACTTTCTTCATTCTGTTCTTGCGTTCCTTTCGCTGCTTTCCTGATGTCTTTTTCTTTTCGTATAGACCATGCCTTTGTAAGCCTATGTTTGGGTTTATTTTTCTTTGCATAATCCAAGGAATCGTAAATTATGCCAACCAGTTAGTTGTCTTGCCACCACCAAAGTGAGTTCTGAATCCAAATACAAAGATGACATCTGGTGTGGTATTTTTAGTAGAGCTGGGGTCTTGCTCTTGCTCAGGCTGCTCTCGAACTCCTGAGCTCAAGCGATCCTCCTGCCTCGGCCTCTCAGAGTGCTAGGATTACAGGCGTGAGCCACCGTGCCCTGCTGATTTTTTTGTTTGTTTGTTTGTTTTTTTTTTTTTAAGGCAGACTGTTACTCTGTAGCCCTGGCTAGACTGCAGTGATATCATTTGGCTAGTTTTTCCCTAATTTCTGTCTTTGGTACTGTTGCCTTCCCAGGGTGAAGGACATTGATGACCATTTGTTTCCTCTAAAGTAGTGGTTGGTCATGAACTTCCTGATCTGGATAGTTACTATATCGTTCATGATGGTGGTCAATCCTCAAGCAGCCAGGGAGGAAAAAAGTATTCCTTGACCTTTGTTCAAAGATGTTGTATTGCTATTTATCATTACTATGATACTATTTCGTACAGGTGTGCATTGTTGAATTTAAGCTGTTAGCGTCTGACTTAATGCTGACCTTATAGGAGACCCCTTTACCAAATAAAAATGGTTTTGGTTCTAGTCAGTAGTCTTTGAGTCAGTCCTGGGTTACAGAGACAGTAGGGCAGTAGTCACTTAGTCCCTGAGATACACATCGCAAAACTATGAGTTCACCCTTCAAGTATGTCCATTGCTCTGGTTTATTTTTTTTCGCCCTTTTTCCTTTCTGTCATACCTTGAGTTTGTCCTTACCACCAGAGATACTGTTTAACATGGGAGGTACTGGCCAGGCGTGGTGCCTCATGCCTGTAATCTCAGCATTTTGGGAGGCTGAGGCAGGAGGATTGCCTGAGGTCAGGAGTTCAAGACCAGGTTGGGCAATATAGCAAAACCTTAGCCAGGCTACCAAAGTCCCAACTACTGGGGAGGCTAAGGCAGGAGAATCGCTTGAGCCTGGGAGTTCGACGCTGCAGTAAGCTGTGATCATGTCACTGCACTCCAGCCTGAGTGACAGTGAGACCCTGTCTAAAAAAAACAGAATTGGTGGTACCCATGATAGAAACTTCAAGACTTACTCATTGAGTCATACACTTCATTATTGCTTAGATGGGAATCATATTAGTTTTGAGGTAGGCTTTGTAGATTTTTGTCTAAAAGAATTAATAGAAAAGACTCACACTGGAAAACGATGGGTACTTGAGTAGTTTGGATTTATGTAGACCTATATTTAGAATCAGTTCCCATTATATTGTAGTGTTGCTTCCAAACCATGATCAACAGAGATTCTATATAAGAATCACTGTGGGACCTTTTGAAATAATGTCTACCCCACCCAGACCTACTGAATCAACATTTCTGATCTAGCTGTTAAAGCTCACCAGGTGTTTCTGATACAAACTATATTTGGGAACCACTGGCTCAGGTAGTGTCTGCTCAAAATTCATAGAAATACCTGTTAGGTATAGTGTAAATCCTACATTATTCAAAATGATAGACTTTCCAGACATCCCTCAGCCTTTCTCATATTCCAAGTGATGAAAAGACTGTAGGACTGCTCCAAGGACAGTCTAATTCTGAGCTGCTTCCAAGAATATAGCTATGTCCGGAGTGGGGCAACGATGAATCTGGTGGTCTCTATACTTGGGAGAACGGGAAGGGATGCATTAGGTTGCTTTGTGCCAGCAAAAGTGTCATTCAGGCTGTAGAGAGCAGAGAGACAGCATGTGCTTGGGAGGCAGCCTCCTGTTGGTACTGTGGCACCAGTGTTGACTCCCAAATAAGCATTGTCGTTGGTTTTGTGTGTAAATGTCCAATAAGTGAGAAAAACAGACTACCCTTAATGAAAGGCTAGAACATGGCCTCTGAAACCAGATCATAATAATGTATTTGAGATAGTTTAGTACAGTTCTACTTGGTTACATTGAATTTTTTCTGCACAAAATTTATCTAATTCCATACATAATTAAGTTTTTCTCATATACCATTCCCTCTGCGAGAATGCTCCTTTCTACTGTAGTTTGCCAGGGAAGGTCCATCTCATCTTTTAAGATCCAGCGTTAGCAATTCCTCTCCTTAAAGCCCTCCTCCGTTCACTGAAGCCATCGTTTGTGCCAGAGTGGTGGAAAGTGTGTTAACCTGTTATAGCACTCATCACACTACATAGCTACTATTTATTGTTCCATCCATCTCCCTGCCAGACAAGGAGCTCTCTAAGCACTGAGCCCCGTGCAGGAGACAAAGCTTATCTGAGAGTCAACCCTCTGCTGCAGTACCGATTAGATGCTGCCCCCAGTGCATGTATGCTCTTTCTCTCTGCAGCCCACAGGACGCTTTCGATGGTGTACAGCAACCTAATACCCCACTTCTCCCATTAACTTGAAAAAGAGCAGTTAGAACTTTTTTTAGAAGGGAAATTCATCTCTATTACCAGCATTAGGCACCTTTTGGTGAAAGAATTATTCCTCTAGCATTTGTTATTCTTTGTAGCAAAAGAACTCTTTTTCCCTTCTCGTATAGTAGTTTTCACTGTTGCCATTATAAATATTTTACTAGCATGTATTTCTAGATTCAAAGCTTCTTAAATAGGTTTTTTTCCAAATAGGTGTTAGGATAATTGTTTTAACTGTAACCCTTTAATATTAGCAAAAGAGGGGGAAACTGTTAAAAATACTGGGATGCTCTTAACTGTCTTCTAACTTAAGAGAAACAATTTTATTTCTCTTTTAATTACTTCTCAAAAAAAAAGAAAACCCTAGCTGCTCTTTTTAAAGTCAGTGGCAGAGAAGAGGAGAGGTGTACTTGTGACTAAATGGGTGAAAGCTGCTTCAGATAAAGGCTGCTCCCATTCGCAATCACTATGAAAGAAATTGTTGCTAATATTTTTCTGCCTCTCAGCCCGAGTCGTCATCCCCAGTCACTCCCGGTTCTTTATTGTATTTTGGTACTAGTTCACAGCTATTAATCATCATGATACTTTGCTTTGATGTATCTTAAGCTCTCAGATAAGATGATGTGTGATATGTTCAGGAAGAGAGTGAAATGGTTATTCTATTTGACTTTTAAACCTAGCTTTCATTTTAGAAAAGTGGATAATTTTTATCTGTTTTGGCTAGTGCTCTGCATCTAGTAAAAATCACTCAGCCTTTCCTTTCATTTTCAGAAGAAACTGATTTCTTATTTTTAATTTCTTTTTTCCTTGTCATAATGGCAGTTAATTTTCCTTGTAGTCAGAACACCAGACTAGGCTTTTCAGTCCACCTTTCTCTAATTTAACGATACAGAAAAGAGAAAGCTACAGGGTATCTCCTCTGTTCTCTGCCTTCTAATGATGTCTGGTGGTTCATATTGGCCTTTGTTAGGCCAATTGTTGGGTGACCTTCCTGTTAAAACTGTTTCAAATTGCTGTGGCTTACGGAAGCTCATGGGGACTTGGGACTGCTCTTTCTTGCCAAGAGAGTGTAGGCAATCTTCTGATCTCCTCCAGGAAATAAGTTGGGGTTTTTAGCAATCAGTTGTCCCTTGTAACAGAGTAGTATATTAAACAAAAAGTTATGGTGGTTTTATTTGTAAAATAGACTCTTGGAAATCGTATTTCTCTACTATCTTATTCTTGGTACACATAGATTATTCTTGGTTGGTACATGTATATTTTATAATAGCCAGTCTCCCCAAATGATTAAACTCTGCAGTGGTGAATATAAAAGGTTATTTGGTTGTTTTCCTTTGGAAATTAGTCTGACACATTTGTCATGTAGCCATATAGTCATGTGGCTAGATCTTAATATCTAGATTACTAGACATTACTAAATTACTAGATCTTAATGTCTTCAAAAATCAGTGTATTCACAGTTAGCTTTTATTTTTACCTGGCAGTGTTTTTAAAAATCTAACCTATAATTGTGCCTTAGGGACTTTTTGTTTTTCTCTTTTAAGAACTGGCACAAACAAAGCAGCAAAGGAAGTAAACTCATGTAGTTAAGCTTTCACTTGGCATGTAAGCAGTGTTTTGTTTTTCCATATTCCCTTCTTGCTCTTGTCCTGTGCAGAAACCATTTATCATATTACTATTTACCTAACACTGTTTTGTATCTATTGCTATAGAGGATACATTTGTAAAAGGTATAGTTCCTGCCCTTAAAAAGCATAATGAACATTATGCTACAGTAGAACATTATGCTACAGTTAAAACAAAACAAAACGAGGTCGGTTTGCACTGGTCAAGGTTGGGAAGACTGATATAGGGGATGACATGAGCTGAGAGGGGACAAGACTGCAGACACTGATGGGGAAATAGAGATGAAGTTGGGTAGATAGAAGGGATGGGAACAAGTTGTACAGAGCTCTGGAAGTTAGTATCAACCATCATGAGGTTTTGAGCCTCACTTTAGGAAGATTTATTGTGGCGTCAATACTCTGAAGAGACTAAGAAAAACCAGCTTATGAGGCTGTTCTGTTCCTTTTTTTTTTTTTTCTTAAGAGATGGGATCTTGCTATGTTGCACAGCCTGGCCTCAAACTCTTTGGCTCAAGCAATCATCCTTCCTGCCTCAGCCTCCCCAGTAGCTGGAACTATGGGTGCATGCCACCGTGTACCCAACTTGTTCTGTTCCTTTTTGGTTCTTTTTCTCCTTTGTTCCTGGATTTGGTCAATCACCAGGTTCTGTCAACAGGTAGGATTTCATCCTACCAAAATGCAGTAGTTTATCAGGAAGTCATTTTTGTGGGGAAAATTTATCTAAGATTTAGATAAGATTAGATTCTAGGAATCTCATTAGAAATCTAGGAAACGGAAAGGTTATATATTGTTCAGCTAGCCATATTGAGTGCCTTCTGGGTGACCTATAAGGATACAAAGGGAGCACAGTATCCAGGCACCATGTGTGCCTTGTTTTGTTTAGTTTTTAATGACAGCCTATGAAGTGAGTACCATTATTGTCCTCATTTTACAGGAAAAGAAACTGAGGCACAGAAGGTAGCATAACTCACCCCAGGTCACACTGCTAATTAGTAGAAGAATCAGAATTGGGATACTGGTCTCTGGCTCTTAATGACTGCCATTCTGCCTCTCTCCTTCCTTTTAAATATGGAACAAACATTTTCCCCATATTAAGTGTTGTATTAAAACATAATTTTTAATATCTGCCTAATATTCCATTTTATGGATGTGTCATTTCCCAGGTTTCCCTGTTCCCCTGTGGTTGGACTTTTAAGTTGTTTATAGTTATTTACTCTTTTTTGAGAAAGGGTCTCGCTCTGTCACATGGGCTAGAGTGCAATGGTGTCATCATAGCTCACTATAATCTCAAACTCCTGGGCTCAAGTGATCCTCCTGCCTCAGCCTCTCAAGTAGCTGGGACTACAGGCATGTGCCACCAAACCCGGCTAATTTTTCTACCTTTTGTAGAGACAGGGTCTCACTTTTGCTCAGATTGGTCTCGAACTCCTGACCTGGAGCGATCCACCCGCCTCGGCCTCCCAGAGTGCTAGGATTACAGGCGTGAGCCACCGCGCCCGGCCTTTTTAAAGTTCTTGATTCACATCACCAGTTGCTTTCAATAGGATTGTGCTGGTTTCACTGCACCATGACCACTGTTGGGGAGTAGCCTTTAAAACAGCCACAGCAGTGCAGTTTAATAGAGGTAAAATACTATCAAGTTATTTTAATTTGCATTTCTTTTACTATTAATGAGGATTTTTTCTTATTCACTTGCCATTTGTACTTCTTTCAGTCATCTCTTTGCATCTTTTGCCCAGCTTTCTCTTTGGTATTCATCTTTTTCTTATAAATTTTATAGTTGTGTATGTAATAAAGATGTTAATCCATTGTCATAAATGTTGCAAATACTTTTTTCCTGTTTGGCTATTTTCTTTTTAATTTTTTTTTTCAATATGTTTTTGTCATGTATAAGATTTTTTTTCTTTGAAGTGGTTAAAATTTCAGTTATTTCCTCTGCTTTCTCCTGTTCTTTATGCTTCTAAGCACAAAACTTTCCTTATTCTTAGATTGGAAAGCTATTCATCTATATATTTTTGAGGTTTGTTGTTTGTTATTGTATTTTTATTTCATCCTACAAAATATATTCTAGCTAGCGCAGTGGATTCAAGATAACTCAGTCTTTTCCAGTTACTGTTTTTCTGATAACCTTTTATGAAGTAATCCTCTTTTCTCCACTAATTTAAAATGGCAGCTTTTTATATACTAGTGTTTGTTTCTTGATTCTCTCTTCTATTCAAATTGGCTGTCTGTCATAGTGAGAGTACTACATTAGTTAATTATTGTGGGTTTAAAATATGTTAATATTTGGAAAGAGAAGGGTCACCTTTATTATTTTTTAGAAATTTTATTGCCATCTTCAATATCCTGCTTATTTTTCAGGCAGACTTTAAAAAACTACTTTATATAAAGTAGGAAATATTAACGTCTTTACAGTATTTAGTATTTCCATTCATGAATATAAATAATAGTATTCCTACTTAGTGAGGTTTTTTCTGCCTCCTGGAAGAGTTTTATAGTCTTCAAATAGATCCTGCAAATTTTGAGTTTATGTTATTTTTCCTTTGATATGTTTATTGTGAATGATATTTTTTATGTTTCTATATATTTTTGTATGTTTCTATAGTACTTACTGTTGAATATGTATGTATATACAATTTCCAGTTTTTTATATCCCATCTTGTTCCACAAAGAATTTGAAGAAATAGGCCAGGTGTGGTGGTTCATGCTTGTAACTCCAATGCTTTGAGAGACTGAGGCTGGAGGATTGATTGAGGCCAGGAGTTTGAGACCAGCCTGGGCAACACTGTGAGACCCCTGTCTCTACAAAAAATTGAAAATGAAATAACTAGCTGGGTATGGTGGTACTCACCTGTAGTCCTAGCTACTTGGGAAGCTGAGGCAGGAAGATCGCTTCAGCCCAGTAGTTCCAGGCTACAGTGAGCTATATTCAGGCCACTGCATTCTAACCTGGGTGAACTGAGCAAGACCCTGTCTCTATTTTTTTTTTTTTCCGAGACAAAGTCTTGCTTTGTTGCCCGGGCTAGAGTGAGTGCCGTGGCGTCAGCCTAGCTCACAGCAACCTCAAACTCCTGGGCTTAAGCAATCCTACTGCCTCAGCCTCCCGAGTAGCTGGGACTACAGGCATGCACCACCATGCCCGGCTAATTTTTTTTCTATATATATTTTTAGCTGTCCATATAATTTCTTTCTATTTTTAGTAGAGATGGGGTCTCGCTCTTGCTCAGGCTGGTCTCGAACTCCTGAGCTCAAACGATCCGCCCACCTCGGCCTCCCAGAGTGCTAGGATTACAGGCGTGAGCCACCGCGCCCGGCCCAAGACCCTGTCTCTAAAAACATACCCACATATATTATATATAGAGAAAATGCAAATAATAAATGATCTAAATAAGTCAAAGTCCAGAAAGTGCAAATCAGAATAGAAAGTTATTACGTTGTTTGTCAGGCAACAAATTGATTGAGATGTGGCCACCTTACAAAAAGTGGTAACATCTTGTTACATAGGTCTCACAATGAAACAAAAAATTTCTTCATTGAAGATTTTCCAAGCATTTAACTCCAGATGAAATTTCTCCCACGTATCCTTTAGTGTAAGCCGAGGCACAATGCCAAAACAAAACTCAGTAAAAGCAGTTCTGTAGGGGATAAGACCATGTGGCCCAAGTATACCCAGCTTTCTGATGGACTGGCATAATTCTGGAATAAAGCCTAGAATAGAATGCAGAATTCCACAGAGAGGTCCAGTCAGATAAGAACAGAAAAGTCTCCTTTGGATTTACCAATGAAGGGCCATTGCTGGCTTCAGAGCAGCTGTGTAGAACATTGCGGGGCAGAACCCAGGCTGGTGAGTAGAAGAGAAGTAAAGGGTTAGAGACAGCCACCGTGTTGTTGAGCATGGCGAGAATAAAGAGATGACATACTAAGTAGTGAAATGGGGTTGAAGAGAGTTTTAAATGGCAAAGATCTGAGTAGCGTAGAGCTAGCAGAGATGAAGCTGAGGCAAGAGATAGGAGGGCTGATTTTGCAGGCTCCCTAGGATGCAGGCCAGGCTGGTGGCATGGGAGCATGGGCAGGCCTCCAGTCTCTGTTGGAGGCTAGTCTCCTGCATCCTGCCATCCGACCAATCAGCAGGGGCAGGGAAGTGCGCAGGTACCAGTTTTCCTTTGTTCTGTCCTCTCACCCCCAGTTGCCTAGATCTCCCTTCCTCAGTCTGAACCTCCTCCTTCTCCCTCTTCTCTCCAGAAGTTGGTTGAATGATAATTTTTTTTTTTTTAAGCTTCACTGTTTCCTAAGCTTCACTGTAAGGATCTGGTCTGAAGAGTTCTATTTTATGGTGATATTACAGTCCAGAGGACTAACCCGCTTTGCCAGGCTCAGTTAGTTGGATAGTGATGGACTGGGGACTAGAGTACAGGTTTCTTTATTCCTCGTCCAGGTCCACTAAGTTGAAGATAACAGTCAGACATCCTTATGGAGAGATACCCTTTAAGCAGTGAAACTGTGGTATTGTAGATGTGGATTGGAAAGACCCCTATGTAGAGACAATTGAAATGAAAAGGCTAGTTCAAGGGATGGCTAAAGAGAAAGGAACAGAGAGCCTTGGTAAGCTCAGAGACAGGGAAGAGACCCAGGAAAGGTAGGAGCCAAGGGAGAAAAGAGGCTTATGAAGGAGGAATGTAAGTTTCATCTGGTCAGATGCCAGAGAAACAGAGGTTGGAGGAAAGGTTTTTGGGTTGGCTGAGATGGTTCTTGGGTGGTGCTTGTGGGCCAAGCAAAGGAACCACAGAGGGCTAAAGGAGGGAGTGGAGTCCTTTTTAGTAAGGACATATTTTTAAGATAGAAGAGCAAAGTCGTATATAAAAGTATATGTAAATTACATGTATGATATGATCTCATCTATGTAAAAAATACATGTCTATAGATGAAAAGCTGAGAAAATGACACCAAAGTGTTGGGCGATTAGGTATAGGAATTACTATCTTTTATCCTTTATGTGCTTCATTTTTCAGATTTATGTAAATAAGCTAATATACTTTCATAATCTGGAGGGGGGAAATTGTGTCCCAGAAGTAAATGTAAACCCCCTTTGAGTGATATGTAAACCTCTTTAGTGGTATTAATCCACAAAAAGGAGATTTGGCAAAACCTAGAAGGTATGACTGACTCAAGCAAGGAGGGAGCCAGAGAATGTGTAACAATGAGCTTGTGTGTGTGTGTGTGTGTGTGTGTGTGTGTGTGTGTATTTAGAGCTAAGAAGAATTGGGTATTTGAAAGCAGGAGTCTGTAGAGAAAGGGAGGAGCCGGATTGGAGCTGCTAGTACGGTGAGAGGCAGCTAGGAGCACAGTCCCCAGGGAGTGGGGAGAGACCTGGCCCTGCCTGTTCTGTTAGTTATTGATTCAAAAGTGAGACTCTCTTCCTCTAGAGTAAGTTAGGTAAAAGGGTCTGCTGCATGAGGGGATGCACTGAGATTTCTAAGCAGTGTATTGGAGAGGCTGGTGGCTTGCTACTTTGTGTCTGATGTTTTTCTGTGAAAATAGAGGGTACAGCTTTAAGACCTGAGTAGATGCTGCTGTTCATGGATCTTATGCCATGTGTTTTTTTCACAGTGAGAGAATACTGTCAGCTCAACTCCTTGGCAGCACAGTTGGTTTCGATTTGTATTCCTTGATACCAATTGTTTTTCTACCTGATTTATAATTTGACCTCTTTTAGGTTGGACTTGGTTATTTACAAGCAGTTTCTAACATTTTAAGTTTTCAAATTCACAGCAGAGATAAGATGGATTTTTTCCTACATTCTTCAAATTGTGTGCTACAAAACCCCAGAGAGCTCAGAGATGAAATGTTTTTCCTCCACCAATTTTATTATTGAGGATATTTAAATAGTCTGGGGTTATGTAGTGATTCTCTGGCAGGGCCACCACATTAGCATTCACAGCATGTGAATTGTTTTGTTTTTTGATAACTTTTCTGAGAAGGTCATTGAGGTAAATGAGACCTTTTTTCTGTTCCTAACTTCATACATTTGGATTATCATCCTCTTTACTGCAATACTTACTTTAGGACCTTCATGGCCTGGAAAACTCTCAAGAAAAAATAGATGAACAGTAACAGTATGTTAGATTATGAAATAAGATTCTTTGGGTTGGGGTGGAACCTGAAGTTCTGTGTTTTTAACAAGCTCCAGAGTTACACCAATGCTGCTGGTCTTCAGACTATACTTAGAGTGACAAAGATAGAAGGCTGTGCTCTCCAGTATAGTACCCCCTAACCCCTTATTGCTGTTGAGAACTTAATAGTGTGACTAGTACGAATGGAGATGTGCTATAATTGTAAAATATGTACCAGATTTCAAAGGCTTAATATGAAAAAAGAATATAAAGTATCTCAGGCTGGGCACAGTGATTCACACCTGTAATCCTAACACTTTGGGAGGCTGAGGCGGAGGATCACTTGAGCCCAGGAGTTCAAGACCCGCCTGGGCAACATAGTGAGACCCTATCTCTTCAGAAAAATTTTTAAAAATTACTTGGGCATGGTGGCCCACACCTGTGGTCCTACCTACTCAGGTGGCTGAGGCAGGAGGATCACTTTAGCCCAGGAGTTTGAAGTTGCAGTGAGCTATGATCACGCCCCTGCACACTAGCCAGGGCAACAGAATGAGTGAGACCCTGTCTCTAAATAAATGAATGAATGATGTATCACTAATAATTTTTTGATTACACCTTGAAATGGTAATGTTTTGGACATATTGGGTTAAATAAAATAGATTACTAAAATTAATTTCACCTGTTTCCTTTTCTTTTTTCTTGTTTTTACTTTTTAATACGAAAAATTTTTATTTAAAGTTTCACAGAAGCTCGCATTTGTGGCTTACATTATAATTTTATTGAACAGTGCTGGTATAGAGAATTCCTATCCCAAAAATAATTCATCTGAACAACATTGAGTTTATAAAAGTAATTATAGTTAGAATCGTGCTCAAAGTAGTCTTTAGCAATCAGAAGTATAAATGAGATCTTAATCTAAGCACATTGCTCAGACATTTTTAATTTATTGGCAAATTTTAAAGTACTCTACAGATGTCCCTGGACCCCCACTTTCTGCAGTAATTTTTGTTATATTTGTCCCCGCTGTTACAGAACAGCTAGTGAGAGGCCTTCGCATTGAATGTTGTAGAATTTTTCTCTTGGTTGAGACAAGGGACTAATGAAAGAAAGTAATGGCAGAACAAACCAGACTGGCAACCCACCAACTTCAGTTTTCCATCAGCCTTGTTTTGTTCCATGCAGATGGTGGGCTTTGCTGAATCTGTCCAAAAATGTCGGTTGCTTCAAGCCTGGCTTTTGCCCTCAAAGAGTTTTCATACCCAGCTGGGAAAATAGATCATTTTGAGAAAATTTTAAGTGCAAAATTGTGTGGTTAGTTTATCAGCAAACACATTCAGAGCAAAGTAATGGCCACAGCACCTCAGAAGGCTTTCTTGTGATCTGAGAGGAGTGGGTAGGACTTAAAGTACAGAGCAAAAAGAGGAAAATGGCAGTGGGAACAACTGTGTTCCTGTGAAAAGACAAACAGCTTGACTGAAGGGGAAGGCGTGCTGGAGAGCAGCAAGCTGTAAGTCTGAATAGGTTATCATGGGGTCAGATGCTGAGAGGCGTTGAAAGCCAGAGGGTGTTAAATGCATCATGCATTTTTTACAAAAATAGAGACACACTTTTTGAGGAAATCAAGCCCTATTCTTTGTGAAGTGAGTGAATCTTAACCTCCCTGCCCAGAAAGCATAAGTGGTTTACCATTGCCAACTGTATGAGGTATATAGTCTTTCTATTTTGTTATTCAGAACCATCCAAACTGGCCACAACCAACACATCTACCACCTGTCTTAATACCCTTTCTGTCCTATGCTTTAAGCCAATTCTTACTCTTTTCTCATAATTAATTCTCATATGTAATGTATTCTGCCTAGGGATCCAACCCCTTCCCCTGCAAAATACACACTGCCCCCACCCCCAGACTCTGCCTTTGAATGTCCTGCCCATGTTTCAGGGTTCCATTCAGATTTCATATTTATGAACCATTTTGCTACCACAACTGGTTATATTATCTTTCTCCAAATATACCTAGTTTTGCCTTGAATCATTGTACTACCTATTTTGTCACTTATGGTAGACAGTAACTCCTAGAATGCAGGACCAGGCCTTGCCCATCTCTCTATGGCCTTTTTACTACCTTACAGGTGGTCCTGGATTAAGGGGCTTTCCCTGACTGCTAGCACAGATATAGTGTTAAGGTGCCTGGACAGAGAATCGGAGAAAAGCGTCTCTAAATAGAAGTAGCAAAAGCTTTGTTTGTGATTAGGCTAAAAATATGAAACACTTTAAATTTTAATTTTGAATTGTTAGGTCAGATTATTGCCTTAAATTAGATGATTGTTGAGACCTATTTTACTCTTAGATATTTGGACACTCTAGTTACTCACAAGATTTCAGAGCCAGAAACTGAATTGGTGGATTTGTAAGGCAAGGTCTCACTCTGCTGCCCAGGCTAGAGTGCAGTGGTGCCATCACAGTTCACTGCAGCCTGGAACTCCCGGGCTCAAGCAATCCTCCCACCTCAGCCTCCCAAGTAGTTAGGACTACGGGCATGTGTCACCATGCCTGGCCAATTTTTTTTTCTTTGTAGAAACAGGGGCTTGCTGTGTTGCCCAGGCTGGTCTCTAACTCCTTGGCTCAAGTGCTCCCACCTCAGCCTCCCAAAGCACTGGTATTACAGGCGTGAGCCACCTCACCCAGCCTCAAAACATTTATTGAGTACTTACTGGACTGGGCACAGTGCTAATGAGTAAAAACTACTTGTTAGACGTGGTCCTTGTCCTCAGGGAACTCATAATCTCATAGGGGAGAGAGATGAATTTCACGGTGGTGGTATAACATAGAAGGCAGTTTTGTGTGGTTCTGCAAGCAGGGCCATAGGAGTCTTGATCTAAGTTCTGATTCTGACTCCAAAAAACAGGGTGAAAAGAACTTAGGGAGGGGAAAGTAAGGAATTGTTGCCCAATGGGTACAAAGTTTCAGTTATACGAGATGAATAAGTTCTAGAGATCATCTATATGATATACTACCTGTAGTTAATAATATGGTATATTTGCAATTTTTTGGTATATCAATTATACCTTAATAAAGCTTTAAGAAAAAAAAACCACTGTGACAGAGCATGTTTTCTACGGTAGAATTTCGTTTAAAACCAGCAAAGCTATCTACCAATGGTTTTTTGTTGGTTTTTCACCTATTTTTTTTGTTTTGTTTTGTTTTGTTTTGTTTTTGGACAGGATCTCACTTTTTTGCACAGGCTAGAGATCAGTGGGGTCATCATAGGTAACTGCAACCTCAAACTCTTAGGCTCAAGTGCTCCTCCTGCCTCAGCATCCTCAGCAGCTGGGACTACAGGCATGTACCACCATGCCCAGCTGTCTACCAGTGTTTTCTAAATAGATAGAGGAAATGTATAAGATTTATTTTTAATTTTTTTTTCTGTTTCTTGCCCTCTATCACTGCTTCTAAGATTTATTTTTAATTAATTTCTTAGTTGACATAAAAATTATATATATTTATGATGTGCATCATGATGTTTTGAAATATGTGTACATTGTGGAATGGCTAAATCAACCTAATTAACATATGCATTCTCTCACATTTTTTGTAGTGAGAGCACTTAAAATCTACTCTCAGTGATTTTCAAGTATACAATACATTGTTATTAACTATAGTAGCCATATTGTATAATAAATCTCTGGAACTTACTCCTCCAGTCTTGTGTTTTACTTTTTTCACTATTTATTGGTTTGAGTCACATCCAAGAAGATTCAGGCATTGTGATTAGTTACTGTCTCTTAAGTCTCTTTTGTTTGTATCAGTCTTTCTCAATCTCAGCACTATTGACATCTTGGACCTGATAATTCTTTGTGGTGGAGGACTGACCTGTGCCTCTTAGGATGTTTAGTAGCATCTTTAGCCTCCACCCATTAGATACCAGTAGCACATCTCACCCTGAGATGGTAGTCGTAACAACCAAAAGTGTCTCTAGATCCTGCCAAATGTCCCTGAAGGCAGGTCAGGAACCTCTGATCTATATGTAGGTTCTCCCTCTATCCTTCCGGTTTTTCCTTCTGGTCATTTATTTGCAGAAGAAACCAAGCATTTAATCCTGCAGGGTTTCCTGCAGTCTAGATTTCGCTGATTTCATCCCTATAGTGTATAAGATCTTCTGTCACCAATTTCCTATTAATTGGTAGTTGGATCTAGGGTCTTAATTAATCAGTTTCAGAATTTTTGGTTTTGTTTGGCAAAATTGCTTTAGGTGGTATTTTTTTCTTCCATCAGTGGACACATAATGTCTATTGTGCCTTTTTTAATATTAACCACTTATTGGCCAAAGGGAAGCTTAAAACAACCACCACCACTGATGCCTCATTCATTCATCCACCAGGAGTCTTTTTTGTTTTAAAATGCGTGTTTTTATTTAGACAAACTTTATTTTAAATAACAATCTGTTCTCCTTTAATAAAGGAAAGGGAAATGGAAGGTGAGGCGGTTGAAGCCATCGTGGAGGAGTCCGAAACTTTTATTAAAGGAAAGGAGAGAAAGACTTACCAGAGACGCCGGGAAGGGGGCCAGGAAGAAGATGCCTGCCACTTACCCCAGAACCAGACAGATGGGGGTGAGGTGGTCCAGGATGTCAACAGCAGTGTACAGATGGTAATGATGGAACAGCTGGACCCTACCCTTCTTCAGATGAAGACTGAAGTAATGGAGGGCACAGTGGCTCCAGAAGCGGAGGCTGCTGTGGACGATACCCAGATTATAACCCTGCAGGTTGTAAATATGGAGGAACAGCCCATAAACATAGGAGAGCTTCAGCTTGTTCAAGTACCTGTTCCTGTGACTGTACCTGTTGCTACCACTTCAGTAGAAGAACTTCAGGGGGCTTATGAGAATGAAGTGTCTAAAGAGGGTCTTGCGGAAAGTGAACCCATGATATGCCACACCTTACCCTTGCCTGAAGGGTTTCAGGTGGTGAAAGTGGGGGCCAATGGAGAGGTGGAGACACTAGAACAAGGGGAACTTCCGCCTCAGGAAGATCCTAGTTGGCAAAAAGACCCAGACTATCAGCCACCAGCCAAAAAAACAAAGAAAACCAAAAAAAGCAAACTGCGTTACACAGAGGAGGGCAAAGATGTGGATGTGTCTGTCTATGACTTTGAGGAAGAGCAACAGGAGGGTCTGCTGTCGGAGGTTAATGCAGAGAAAGTGGTTGGTAATATGAAGCCTCCAAAGCCAACAAAAATTAAAAAGAAAGGTAAAATGAGTTTATTCATAGTACTTTCATAAAACCATTTTGCGATAAAGCATTCAACACAGTGCATATGCAAGCTATTTTAATTGTTTTTTTTTAAAGGTTATTATGTGGGTACCACTTTTTTTAACCAGGCTAAGTACTTTTTTTGTTTTTGAGTGCTCTTTTTTAAATACCAAAGAGAAGTAAATGTATTAGTAATATGAGATAATTATGATTTAATATGAGTTAGATTGGGCTTAGTTATAAAAAGCTAATAAAATACATTTGTAGAAATTTAACATTAGGATTCATCTTAATACGCTGAAACTCTGTGGCAAGTAAGTGTTTTATTTTACATATAGGTGTAAAGAAGACATTCCAGTGTGAGCTTTGCAGTTATACGTGTCCACGGCGTTCAAATTTGGATCGGCACATGAAAAGCCACACTGATGAGAGACCACACAAGTGCCATCTCTGTGGCAGGGCATTCAGAACAGTCACTCTCCTGAGGAACCACCTTAACACACATACAGGTGCTGGATAAGAATGTTGGGGGCTATACCATAGCCAAGGTTCAAACTTGGGTTTTAATTACCGTTCAAGCTAATTCCATTGGGAAGTTTTTTGTTCTTTCTTATGGTGCCCTCTTTGTAAAATTGGTTTTATTGTAAGCAAATACACTTGGTTGCAGGCAAATAAATGTAAAGGAAATCTAGTGGGAGATAATCCAAGTTATATAAGGATGATGATCCAGGAAAAGGCTAGGTAACCTTGAATAATTCCTGAAGACTTTACCGTTGTATTGTTGAGGTATTAACAACAATGACAAAAATGATCCTAAAAAGTCTCAGGCAATAAATGCCAGGCACCATGAGGAAGAATATTAGACATAGAAGTAAAATCCTGCCTTTATAAAAACGGTGGCTTTTTCTGTCTCTGGTTGTTTCACTTCAAGGCAAATAAGTAATTCATAATCTCAGGATAGAAAATTTAAGGCATCATTCTGGCAATTCAAACATTTGTTTGAGTGCCATACATACTTTAGTGTTCAGATATGCTAATACTAGCTTCATGTAGGCTGTGACCAGTTTTCAAGAGGTCACTAAAGTGGAGAGACCGTGCTGGACCTCTCTCTAGGCTGTCTTCTGGACTCTGTTTTCGGTGTAGGCACTTGGCTGCAAGTCCTCGCCATTTTTCATGCAGAATAGCTTCTATCCATATTTTCTACCTCATGCATAGAGCTTTAGCTCTATCCGTATTCTCCTCCTCATTTTATGTGACAGCTCTTGTTTTTGATTTGATAATGCTGGTTGTCAAGTGAGCATGATCAAATGGGTGTTGGCCTATGAGCAGTATGCTGTGTATATTTTTTGCTAATGTGACTTAGTCACTTTTTAACATCTCCCTAGTTTCTACTCAGACATTTTAAGAGAGCAGTTTTAGGTTCACAGCAAAATTGAGAGGGAGATCAGAGTGCCCATGTACCCCAGCCCACACATACACATAGCCTTCCTGCTCTTCACATCCCCCAACCCCCCAAGTGGTCCCTTGGTCACAATTAATGAACTCGTGTGGACATGCTGTCATCACCCAGAGTCCACAGTTGACACGGGTGTTCAGTCTTTGAAAATAAGAAGTGCGGTCTTTCTGGTTACCCAGAACTGATTTTGGCAGGACTGATTCATACTAACCAAACCCACAAGAGTTGGATGTGTATACCAGAGTATCAGTTTATGGTGAGGAATACACTTTTTCATTTTTTAGATGCAGCTGTATTGCATTCTAGGGGATGCTTTTGCCTATGTTAAGATGCTGTAGCAGTTGAATGGTGACTTGGTAAGGATGGACCTTGAGCAGAGGGACATAGGTGGTCATGTGGGGCAGCCTAAGGGACATCCCTGCCCTATTGCAGTGTCCAGTTCTTTACTGATTGCCATGCTTATGTCTACCAAAGGCAGACCTCTTCTCTCCCCTAGATACTACTAGGAAAACACACTGGTAGTTAATTTTCAGCTTACCTTTCCATCGTAAAAGAAATGGATGCTGCTTTCCTTCTCTTGTTAATTGTTTTACTTGCTTAACTGTACCACAAGACTGTACGTCTTTCACAGAAAGAACTCTGTCCTTCACTCCTACATCCTGTGGTACTGAAGGAGCAAATTGAGCAAATGAGCATTCCTTGGAATTTCTTAGTTACTCTCATACTCCAGTCATACTTCCGTCTGCAAGAGTCTGTTCGTTCTCTAGGACAGTCATTTCTGCAGGTGGCTGGTCCTGTTTATTACATCGTGGCACTTGCTAATTCCATTCTCAAAGGCAGCCTGCTTTTGGTTTTGGTGTTGGGATTGCTTTGCTGTCACTTCTTACCACTGCTCAAAATTATAGATGGTCACTAGTTTCTGAATAACAGTGTGTAAAGACAGCACTGTGTTGTGCTGTCAGCTTTATCTCCTTAGAACTGTCATTATTACCTGAACATGATATTTATAATGCGGTGCTCAAGAATATAAAATGGCTGGGGAGAACATCCACTAATCAGTTATGTTATGGAGCTGCTATGTGAGGATATATTGAAAACACTAAGATTCTTTCAGTGAAAAACAAAACAAATGTAGAGGGTATATTATTCATAAAAATGTTTAAATATTGGATGAGTTGACATTCGGACCATAGAATATCACACTATAGATGTTTGAAAGTGATCTGTTTAAATCACATAAAAGGCAGTACTACTTTGTAAAGCCTTTGATAAACCTCTGGAATTCCTTATCAAGACAAATTTATATAGAAAACAAGCTAATATGCTTGTGGTTTAAAAAACAAAAAGAGTGTCAGGATATGGACAGCCCAGTGGCCCTATATATGTATAGTCATAATACATTAAGATGTGATGTGTGAAAGGATCTCGAGTCGAATGTCCATTAATTCTGTAATGTGAACTCGATACAACATGAAGGTATAAAAGATGTTTTATATATTTTAGCAAAGATTGAAACAGAATGGTGTTTCTGTTAACTTTTGTCCATAGGGACTAGGATGTTCACAAAATAGGGATAAGAACGCTTGTGTATTCAAAGGCAACAGATTCAAATGAGTTATTAGGAGAAACCAAATGTTTGTTGGGTGTTCTGATGTCCCGGGGTTAGTTTTATAAATTCAGCCGGGGCCTCATATAGCTTTTGGAGCCACTCTCAAGCCAGTGCAGTTGATGGGATGACTAGGGTCCAATCTCATGCATCAGTTCTGTGCCACACATTGAACTCCACATCAACTGTGCCCTTGATCTTGCTCTTCCTGTTACACCCTCCTTTCTCTAGGTACTCGTCCTCATAAGTGCCCAGACTGCGACATGGCCTTTGTGACTAGTGGAGAATTGGTGCGGCACCGGCGTTACAAACACACCCACGAGAAGCCATTTAAGTGTTCCATGTGCGATTACGCCAGTGTAGAAGTGAGTGTTCAGCTTTCTGTTGGTACCTCTGTTGGGTAGACCATGATTTCAGTACGAGGATATAACTACCCAAACTGATTTAAGATGAGTTAGAAAATCTGACTAGATTATTAACAATCCTGCACCCGTAGCCTCCCCCCGCCCCCAAAAAGTATAATGAGTGTGAAAGATTTACCTGTTTAAAAAAAAGTACCTCGGGAACACTCATTCTGTGGCATAGAATGAAGTGTTGCCCAAATCTGGAATCTCAACTAAAAGCCAGTGAAGAGCCTTAAACTCAAAAAAAAAAAAAAAAAAACCTACCTGTTCCATGTGTTATTACAGGCAAAGTCTACCAAACTTCTAAAATAACTAACTGTACCCAAGAGCATTTAAAAATGGAAGGTTTATCAACTATTACTTAAGACTACCCTGTTAGCAAAACTGGATAAGGATGCTACCACAAAGAAAACCGTGATTCTCACAGAAAAGCAAAAAATTCTAAATGAAATTATTAACCAACCGAACTTCAAAAGATAGATGATTATTGAGTATATCTAAAACACAAGGATAGTTCAATATTAGGAAATCATTGATATAAGATTGCAGGACTAAAGAAAAACCACACGATCATTTCTGTGGGTAACCGGCGGGAAAAAACCTATAAAATTCATAACTGTTTAATGTCCTAGCAAGTTAAGAGTAGAAAAAAACTTCTTTAATGTAATAAGGCATATAGCTGGGCACAGTGGCTCATGCCCTTTAGGAGGTGAAAGCAGGAGGGTCGCCTGAGGCCAGGAGTTTTAAACCAGCCTGAGCAACGTAGCATGGCCCCCATCTCTACAAAAAATAGAAAAATTAACGAGGCATGGGGGTGAGTGCTGGCTACCCAGTGGCTGAGACAGAAGGATTGCCTGAGTCTGGGAGTTTGAGGTTGCAGTGAACTATGATGATGCCATTTTACTCTAGGCCCAGCAACAGAGCAAGACCCTGTCTCTGGAAAAAAAATAAAATAAATAAGGATTATACACTAGAAACCTGTAGTGAACCCATCCTAATTAACTCTGAAAAGCTGGAAGTCTCTTCCCATTAAAATCTAGAACAGACAAGATATCCATTCTTACTGTTTCAATATTGTACTGGAAGTCTCAGCTAATAGAATAAAATATGGAAAGACAAAACTTGTTTCATGCAGACATATTTGCTCACAGAGAAAATCTAAGAATACGAGCTAAAAAAACTTAGAGCATAAGAGTTGAGTTGGGTGTCCAGATACAAGGTAAGCATACAGAAATCAGTAACTTTTGTAGTTACTGATAGGACGATATGAAATGGTTCAAATTCTAATAACAACGAAATGACTTAGGGATAAACTGAACAACAAAAAAACAGTATCTGTGAAATCTGCGTGAAGGACACCTCTCAAACTTTTCCAAAGCACATAAATAAATGAAGAGACATGAGAAGTTGATTGTAAATTTCAATTGGAAGAGTAAATGTGAATGGCTAGCTAAGAAAAATTTGAAAACAGAATGAGGGACTTGTGCTATTGGATATTGTAAAATTATACAATAAATGAAGACAGTAAAATTGGAGCAGGAATAGATAAATAGTTCATTGGAACAGAGTAAGTCCTGGTGCATTTGGGAATTTAATAGGTGATAAGGAGACAGATCTTGGAAAGAGAATTATTCAGTAATGCTGTTGGGACAGTTATTTAACCACTTACTGTGTATGAAATTGTGGTATGTAGCACTTATAAGTACAGGGGTTTTCGTCTTAATTGGAATACTTTCTTAAAATTTCAAATAAAACATCAGTGAGTGGCCGGGCGTGGTGGCTCACGCCTGTAATCCTAGCCCTCTGGGAGGCCGAGGTGGGCGGATCGTTTTAGCTCAGGAGTTCGAGACCAGCCTGAGCAAGAGCGAGACCCTATCTCTACTAAAAATAGAAAGAAATTATATGGACAGCTAAAAATATATATGAAAAAATTAGCCGGGCATGGTGGTGCATGCCTGTAGTCCCAGCTACTCGGGAGGCTGAGACAGGAGGATCGCTTGAGCTCAGGAGTCTGAGGTTGCTGTGAGCTAGGCTGACGCCACGGCACTCACTCTAGCCTGGGCAACAGAGTGAGACTCTGTCTCAAAAAAAAAAAAAAAAAAACATCAGTGAGTGTTCAAAGTACTTCTTGGAATCAAGTTGGAAAGTCACTGTTGGAATAGTGTACCCAGCAGGAGACTAAAAGCACAGTCAATGGTAAGGACGATAAATTAGACCCCTAGAGCCCGGCCTGTTTAGGAAATGTTAATGCTAAGAAAAGACAGTGAACGAAATTGAACCATGTGATTGGTAACAATCATAAGCAGTGACCATTCTTGACTCATCTACACTGCTATCCATTCCCCCCCCAATCCATTTACCCTCTTCTCTTGGATTATGATATGCTTACAAAGTTGCAAAGGTTAGAAGTAACAAAGAGGAAGACAGATCATCTTTTAGATTTTTTCCTGTATTCTTAACTTCAGTGCCTCAGAGCTAAGCTTTTGTGCCAAACCCACAGTGTTCATGTTGTAGTCTATGTTAATGGAAGTTTTATGGTTCGGTTGCTTTCGTGTTTCAGGTCAGCAAATTAAAACGTCACATTCGCTCTCATACTGGAGAGCGTCCGTTCCAGTGCAGTTTGTGTAGTTATGCCAGCAGGGACACATACAAGCTGAAAAGGCACATGAGAACCCATTCAGGTATGACTTCTCCACTCCTTGTTGTATGAATGATCTCCTTTTCAGTGGATCCCACAGGACTCAATGAACCACCACGTGCCCCATTGCTTACCTGAATGGAAGACTGGCAATTATAGTATATGATTGAATGCTTCTTTGGCATATCCTCTGAATTCATTGTTCTGAAGATACATTAGAGAATAGATTTGGTTTTGTTCAACTTGAGTCCTTCTACCACATGGAAATAATACTTTTAAGGGAGAAATAAAATGAAATAAAAATCTAGAGGGTTTACTTTTAAAACCTCTGGGTAGATTACTTAACCCAACTTGTTCAGTTTTCCTAAGTGCTGTCTTTTTGTAAAAAGAAAAACTTGCAGGTCTTCCATCTAGTCTCCCCCAAAGGTAAGCATTGCCGTAGTGTGATAGATTCCAGAGCAGAGCCGGGCAGAGCAAAGGGGGCCGGCAGCAGATTAGGATTTGTTTGTCATCTCTGAAGATAGATGTGAACTGGGCTCTGAGACGGAGCCTCAGCCTTCCTGAGTAAGCCCTGTAGATTCTTTGGTTGGGCATATCCACCACCTGCTTTAGCCTCCCATTAAATTATAGTATTTATTTGTTTAATTTGTTCATTCTGTATTTCCTTTTAAGGGGAAAAACCTTATGAATGTTATATTTGTCATGCTCGGTTTACCCAGAGTGGTACCATGAAGATGCACATTTTACAGAAGCACACAGAAAATGTGGCCAAATTTCACTGTCCCCACTGTGACACGGTCATAGCCCGAAAAAGTGATTTGGGTAAGTAGATTAACTACTGGCAGGTGAAAAAAATATTTTGCAGGATTCATGAAAATACAAGGACCATGAAAAGCTTCACCTTCTGACTCTCATATGTGTCATTTATACGAATGACCTGCCATTCAGGGAAAGCCATGCCTTAACTGCTGTATTTTTTTTTTTTTTTTTCTATTTCTTCTTTCTCTTATTGCAGTCAAGCCACAAGATTCTATCCTGAATATAGCTCATCTGTAAATTAATGAGAGCTGTAATGGGAGGAAACAGTATGCCTTTAATTAGTAGCCTTCATTCCCCAAATAGGGAAGTGACATAGTATGATTCAAACTAAGGTCAATCCATTCCATTTTTTTCAGAACATAAGTAGTTGGACTGTTTGATTGGTGGTAACTCTGTTTCTGTATATAGTTAAGCTAGAGTGTACATGGAGACAGAATTTATCAATAAAGGTTTAGTGTTACTTAAAGATATGGTCACTTGGCTTTCTCCGTTTGTATTTTTATTTAAAAAAGAAATCTAGGCCGGGTGCAGTGACTCACACCTGTAATCCTGGCATTCTAGGAGGCCGAGGCAGGAGGATCGCTTGAGGTCAGGAGTTCGAGACCAGCCTAAGCAAAAGTGAGACCCTGTCTCTACTAAAAATAGAAAAATTAGCCAGGTGTGGTGACGTACACTTGTAATCCCAGCTACTTGGGAAGGTGAGGCAAGAGAATCACTTGAGCCCAGGAGTTTGAGGTTGACGCCATGGCCCTCTAGTCCAGGTGACAAAGCGAGACTCCTCTCAAAACAAAACAAAAAAAATAGAAATCTAAATATTGGCCATTCTGTTCCCTGAACATTATTATAAATGTTTTTACATTTAGTTACATTCTTGTAGTTTACAGATCTTTTATTTTACTTTTTTGCTCATTTGATTTTCACAACCATATGAAGTAATCAAGGCATATCTTATTCTGATTTTTTAGGTGATGAACCTGAGGCTCAGAGAGGTGTCTTTACCAAAGCTATACAACACAGCCTCTGAGTGGCAAAGCTGAGCTTAAGTCCTCTTGAGTCCTCTTGAGCTGTTTCTCACACTGGGGTGTATATAAGTACCCAGGCCACGTCAGCATACCCAGCCTCAGCATAAACATGGCCTTTCTTCAGCATTGGTTTTACTCAAAAGGTTTTGAGGAAAGTTATGCGATTTAGCTGGTATTTTAAGACATTACTTTATTTTCATTGATACATAACAGTTGTTTTAAAACATTTTTATATTAACATGACTATATTGACCAAAATGCAAACTGACATACCATGAATTTGAAGCAGAGGACTTTGGGCTCCATGTAAGACCCACGGGTCACGTGTTGTACTCTGCTATTAAGGACTTTGTTAGAAAGGTTTAAGGGGCTCTGTCCTCAGGAAAAGGAAAGGGTATGCTGTTCTTGTCATGTAAAAACTGAAATCTAAATGAGTAATGTCTCACATGCGAGCCATTAGGTCACTTTCTGGATTATGCAGGTTTTTGAAATTATTCACTTTCATGATGCAAATAAATACCTTGGGTGTCTTATACTCATGTGATACCTCTTAGACCCTACATAATGAGTTCTTTATGAGGTACTTAAGTGCCTAGAAGCTATCAAATAATAGTTACCTCCCAGAACCAATCCAAAAGAAGTTTGTTTCCTCTTGTTAAAGCAGACCTGATTTTACTGTAATAAACATGTGTAGAGATTAAAAAATGAGAGTCATTCTTTCCCTTACCTCATTTCCGTTCCCCAGAATTGGCCCTCTTTAAATTTGGTATGGTATCACCTCAACTAAAGCAGACTTACTGCATCATAAATTCATGATCCCAAATGCAGCTGGGCCCCAGTAGCTTCTGGGCAGTCCAGCTGTTTGTTCTTGTCAGGTGTGCTCCATTCTGTTTAATGATTTCATTTGTTCATCCATTCCACAAATGTCTGGGTACCTGCTCACATACCACAATGTAGAGTTGAACAAATCACTCTTACCTTTAACCTCTGAACTTCCTCCTGTTTTCTCTCCTCCTCCCTGGTCTCAGTAAATGACTTCTCTTCCTACTTAACAAAACAAATAAAGGCAACAGATTGAAATTCCAGATTGTCTGTTATCAAACCTACTAACTTACTTCCATCTGCATTTGTCTTCTCTTTCCCCATCTGTTCCTAGAGAGTTGGTGGCAGTCTTGTCTGTGACCTGTCCCTTTGCCTCTTCCCTGAACCCTATTCCTGTCTTCATGGCAGTCTGTACATCATCATTACCTTCATCTTCATGGTCTTACTTCTTGGTCTTTCCTTTCAACTCTGAACATGCTCATGTATTCTAAAAATTAGCTAGGCATGGTGTGCGTGCTTATAGTCCCAGCTACTTGGGAGACTGAAGTGGGAGGATCACTTGAGCACAGGAGTTCAAAGCTCGAAGCTACAGTAGGCTATGATCGCTCCAGCCTGCGCGACATAGTGAGATCCTGTCCCAAAAAAAAAAAAAAATCTTTTCCCTCTAGTCTCCTTCAGAGCCAGCCCTCTTGAAGAATTATATCCCTCACAATCTTCCCTCGCTCATCTTTCCCTCACGTCTGGCTTGACACCCCATCACACTGGTAAAGTCCACTCTTGCTGAGATCACTTCATGATCCCACACACTGAATGTAGTGGACATTCTACTTCAGTCTCACCTGATCTCTTAGCAGTATTCTTCATAGTTTACTATGCCCTCCTTGAAATACTCCACTCCCCTGGCCTGCATGACACTACATCCTGTTGGTTTTCTTATTTTTTCTGACTGGTTCTTCTCAGCCTTCTCTCATTTTTAAACAATTTTTTCTCTCACTGGTCTTAGCTCTTAGATTTTTTTTTGGAGACAGAATCTCACAGTCGCCCTGGGTAAAGTACACAGGGTATCATTGTAGTTCACTGCAGCCTCAAACTGCAGGGCTTAAGTGATCCTCCTCCCTCAGCCTCCCACGTAGCTGGAACTACAGGCACACACCATGATGCTTTTAAATTTGGCATGATACCACCTCAACTGAAGCAGATATACAGCACCATAAATTCATGATCCCAAATGTAGAGACGGGGTCTCACTCTCACTCAAGCTGGTCTCAAACTCCTGAGCTCCAGTGATCCTCCCACCTCGGCCTCCCAGAGTCCTAGGATTACAGGCATGAGCCACTGTGCCTGGCCAGATTTTTTTTTCTTTAAGGGATGGTATCTCACACACATACAAAAAAGTTGGTGTCTCACTATGTTGCCCAGGTTGGGCTCAAACTCCTGAGCTCAAGCAGTTCTCCCATCTCAGTCCCCCAAGTAGCTGGGACTACAGGCATGCACCGTGTCCAACTTAACTCTTAGATTTCTTAAAAGTGTTATCCATGGAAGATGGACACGCTTGAAGCTCTGACTCCGGGCAGGGGGGCAAGGGCAATATACGTAACCTAAACTTTTGTACCCCCATAATATGCTGGGGAAAAAAAAAAAGTATTACCCATCCTCTTCATTTTCACTCTTTTTGCCCTAGCAGTCTCATCAGTTGACATGGTCACACTCAAATCCTAAATGACTCCTAAATTTATGTTCCCACTTGAGATCTTTCTTTTGAGTTAGACTTATGTAGCCATCTATCCCCATCCCTACTTTGATATCTCTGGTATTTCAAATCCAACATGGCTGAAACTGAAGGTCTAACACTTCCTGTCATGCTCCCCCAAAACAAACACACACAGCTTGGTGTTTGGCTCTCTTCAGCTATTCCTATCCCAGTAAATGGTCCTAACACCTGCCTGGTTTTCCAAGCCAGAAACCTGGAAGTCATTCCTAACACCACCTTCTTCCTCACTCTACATTCAGACACTGAATCCTATTGATCCAACTTCCTCCATCGCTCATCAGTTCTTCCCCTCCCCTCCATGTCTGTTGCCATCACCTTTGTCCATCTTCTGCCACCTATCTTGTTTCAGCAGTCTTAACTAGTCTCCCCACATCCATTTGTCCTTTTATCGTTTTCTGTGTAGTAGCCAGAGTAATTTTTTTAAGAAGCAGAAGAAATGTATTCTTAACTTATTAGAATGCTTGTTTTTGTTTGCACAAGTTACACTGGGCTTTGTATTTTGCTTTCAGGTGTCCACTTGCGAAAGCAGCATTCCTATATTGAGCAGGGCAAGAAATGCCGTTACTGCGATGCTGTGTTTCATGAGCGCTACGCCCTCATCCAACATCAGAAGTCACATAAGAACGAGAAGCGCTTTAAGTGCGACCAGTGTGATTACGCTTGTAGACAGGTAGGAACCATCAGAAAACCATTGGTGCCTCATTGGTGTCAGGTATTATCAGAAGGTTTTTTATGTCTCTTAATATGGTGGCTGTTTTTAAGGATAGCATTGTTAAGCTGTGGTTTGTGAAGAATGTCAGCAATATCAAGGGTCTTGCTCCTTGTCAGTTGTATCATCCCATTCTCCAGCTGCTGTTTTCTTTAGTCACAGCTTAGCTCCTTTTTTAAGGCAGACTTCCTTCTGAAAACTGTGAAAATTAAGTCCAGGATTCAAGCAAGGGAAAGAATCTGGTCCTGGGGCATGATGCTGAGGAGGGAGCCACAGGTAGCAGTAGTGAGCGGCTTTATCTGTGTTAGAATTTATGGAAACGGTTTTGCACCCCCGTAAAGATAGCTTTATCATCACGAGCAGTGTGGAGTCTAGACCCTTGGGTGAGAAAGGCCTTGGATCAGGTAGGAGCATGCAGGCGGTGGCTGGGTAGCTGCTCGGGACCAGACTCAAGCCCCCACCCCTACCCCCGGCTGTTTCAGGAGCGGCACATGATCATGCACAAGCGCACCCACACTGGGGAGAAGCCCTACGCCTGCAGCCACTGCGACAAGACCTTCCGCCAGAAGCAGCTCCTTGACATGCACTTCAAACGCTACCATGACCCCAACTTCGTCCCTGCGGCCTTCGTCTGTTCTAAGTGTGGGAAAACATTTACCCGTCGGGTAAGGGTCAGAACTTCCGCTTCCCCTGTTACGGTTCTTTTTTTTTTTTTTTTTTTTTTTTTTTTTGTTGAGACAGAGTCTCACTTTGTTGCCCAGGCTAGAGTGAGTGCCGTGGCGTCAGCTTAGCTCACAGCAACCTCAGACTCCTTGGCTTAAGCGATCCTACTGCCTCAGCCTCCCGAGTAGCTGGGACTACAGGCATGCGCCACTATGCCCGGCTAATTTTTTCTATATAGATTTTTAGTTGTCCATATAATGTCTTTCTATTTTTAGTAGAGACGGGGTCTCGCTCAGGCTGGTCTCGAACTCCTGACCTTGAGCAATCCACCCGCCTCAGCCTCCCAGAGTGCTAGGATTACAGGCGTGAGCCACCGCGCCCGGCCCCTGTTACGGTTCTTAATATGGGATCCTTGATCTTCCCCTGCAAAGTGGGGCAGTTTTTTCCACTCAGGTTGTAAATATAGAGATGCTCCATCGTTCGGAAAGGGCCAGTCATCCCTATCTCGAGGTTTTCTGTCCATATGTGAACCCTTCCACTAATTGATAGGGGATGAAGTATCTTAGATTAGGTCTGATTGGTAAAGAAATTTCTATAGGTGAATTGAAACCTGTATCCCATCTCACCCCTTAGCCAGCTTTAGTGTGTCCTGGGTCTTCCCATGGCGGGGCTGGCGCATGTTAGTCAGGTCTGCACAGGATGAGGAAGCTGTTCTGATCACCCCCGTCCCTGTCTGTGAGCTGCTGAGCCACCCCTCAGAGGACCCGGCCTCATCCGTTCTCCTTGAATGGGAGAGCGTGTTCAGGACACACTTAGCAGATAAATGAACTTTCAGACTTAATATCAATACCCCAGATTTTGATACTATTAATCTGAAATAAAGAGAACTTCCAGTCTGATCTTAGCTTTTTTAGTAGTATGAAAGAGGATTTTGTTCCTTTTAGAATACCATGGCAAGACATGCTGATAATTGTGCTGGTCCAGATGGCGTAGAAGGGGAAAATGGAGGAGAGACAAAGAAAAGTAAACGTGGAAGGAAAAGAAAGATGCGCTCTAAAAAAGAAGATTCCTCTGATAGTGGTAAGTGACTTGTTTCTTGATTTGGTTACATGTGGCAGATTTTGGAGCCCAGTTTCCAATATATTTATGTAGGGATGTGCTGGGATGTAGTGGTGGGCAAGTTACTCTTATTTCCTTTAAACTTCTAATTTGCCTAATGTCTGTATACATTTATTTTTTCCTGGGGCACTTTTTTTTTTTTCCACGTGGCATTCCAGTGCTTGTTGATACATTATATGCAGTGTTCAGTTAAAGCCAAAGCGTTAATATCTTTATTCAGTTTATTCAAATTAGTGATATTCTAAGGCCAGCAGAGTTTCTTTTCTATGTTCTTAACTTTTACATTTAGGAAACTGGTCTAGATTTTGAGCAGTGAATCTAATGGACATGAAGAAGGTTGCTTAAGCATCTTGACTTGTGGTTTGACTGCCTGTGTCAGCCTAGCCTTGAGATGTGTTGATCAAATCAGTGAAGGTCAGCCTCTCTCTTCCTACCTTAATCTCTCCATTTTTAATTTAAAATCTTGCCTATTTTCCTTTGATTGGTGCTCTTTGGGGTGTTTTGTGTCTAAGTCATGAAACCCAAGCAGAGGGGGTATGCTTAGAGGTACTAAGCCTCACAAAGAAGGGTAGAGTATAAGAGTTGGTAATTTGGGAGCCACATTTGATCACACAGACATGTTCAAAAGTGTTAGATTCTATGATATAGATACCTGGGCTACTGGCACCCAGGTGAGAAGGCACATCTGTGACTGAACATTTAAGTCTTTGTTGGAAAAAGTTGTGGAGAGTTTTATTTTAGGGGGATGCACTTCCCCTAGAAGAAGCACCATCAGACTGGAGAGATTGTACATGGTGCCTAAGGATTCCTCATTTAGTCTTCTGCATTGTTTGTTAGTAGAAATAATAGGGAAAGAATGAAATTTTTTGTTTTATTTTATTTTTTTGAGACAGTGTCTCACTTTGTTGCCCCGGCTAGAATGTAGTAGCGTCATAGCTCACCTCAAACTCCTGGGCTCAAGTAATCCTCCTGCCTCAGCCTCCCGAGTAGCAGGGACTACAGGCGCATATCACAACGCCCAGCTAATTTTTCTGTTTTTTGTAGAGACAGGGTCTCACTGTTGCTCAGGATGGCCTTGAACTCCTGGCCTCAAGCGATCCTCCTCCTGCCTCAGCTTCCCAAAGTGCTAGGATTACCAGTGTGAACCACTGCACCCAGCTGAAATTTTTGAAAAATGAACACATTAGAGAACTTCAGTCATTTTATTTTTATTATAAAACTTAATGGTGAAAGCACTAAGTTTTTAGATGTGTGACAGACAAGATTCCACCTTTTTAAAATTTTGTTTATTTTAACAAGGCCTTCCTTTTCTCAACTGTTTCTGGGAAACTATTCATCCAGTAAGCAGAATAATTTTTGATGTCATTTTTAATAGAATATCTTTTTAGCAATCTTTGGTCACTGAGTTTTAAGTGTATGCCTCCTTTAAGATGTCAGTTTGCTTAATTTTTATGAAAGTACACATCTCTTAACTGAGCATCTTTGTAGATCCCTTTGTTTGGCTAAGAAAGTATTGTAATAAACTCTTGGGAGCCACCAGAAATGTCAGAAGACCCCACATGTTACTAGTGTTTGCAGATAACTTGAACTTGGGGATCCTATAGTTGCTGTTAGTTGTGTAGCCTCCTGCTGCCACAGACTCTGTCCCGGGCCCTTCTTTCTCATGGTTCTGCCTTGCTCACATAGGTGGCTCCTCTCCAAGAAGACCAGCTTCACTCCCTAATTGTACATTGCCAGAAGCATCTTAAGGCTAAAGAGATTATTGATGGTTTCTGATAGATTTCTGTAATTCTTCCTTTTGTCTGCTGCTGGTTAGTAGAGCATGGAGTTTGTTTCAGGGCCTCAGACCTAGTGTCTCTTTGTCCCCCCCCAGAAAATGAAAGTCATTTTGGACTCCATTCCACTGACTGTGTGACAAAGGCCTTGCCAGTTGTATTTGTCCTGTCCTGGAAGTTCTGCCTGCTGGCCAACTACAGAGATTGACCAGCAGAGTCTACTGCTATTTTCAAGGGTTTTTGCCAAATTATTTCCAAGCCAATAAGCCTTTGACCCTATTAACCTTCTTTGTGTGCTTTTTTCCTCCCAATTCTGACTGAATTTATTCGTTTTCTAGGCATTGGGCCAACTTAGGCAATAGGGGGCTTGAGTAAGTTCAACAGGGAAGCATCTCATTCTTGACACATTGCCACCTACCACTGTTTCCCCCCACATTTTCACTTCGGAGAAATAAGGCATTGTGTCCTGAAGATCAGGCATTTACCCACAGATCTCTAAATTTAAACATTTTGTTCCAGAGAAAGAAAGTGTACATTAATAACCTGTGCTTTTGGAGGAAAGCAAGCAGCACACATTTTGTGCCACAGTAATGAGCGACAGGAACAAGCACTCTTTGGCTGAGAGACTCAAAGCTGTGTTATCTGGCTCCTCGTCAGCATTATTTCTACACCAGTTCCTTCACTGTTTTTTGTTTTTGTTTTTGTTTTTGTTTTTTTTATCTTTTTTGAGGCAGGGTCTCGCTCTGTTTCCCAGGCTAGAGGGCAGTGGTGTCATCATAGCTCACTGCAACCTCGAACTCCTGGGCTCAAGCAATCCTCTTATCTTAGCCTCCCAAGTAGCTGAGGCTACAGACTTGCACCACTGTGCCCAGCCTATTTTTTCTAGAGACGAGGTCTCACTGTGCTGCCCAGGCTGTTCTCAAACTCCTGGCCTCCAGCGATCCTCCTGCCTCAGCCTTCCAAAGTTCCTTCACTTATTTTACCAAGGATGGACAATTCCAGCATTAGGGAGAAGGTTAAGGGGTTAAGAATGACCCATTGGGTCTCGTACGGTTGGGAATTAAGTCTAAAAACTTGGCCTTAAGAAGAAAAATTAACAATAGCTTCAGAAGAACTCTTGCCAATTATCCTAGTTGATAGACCCTTACAGTGCATCAGGAATTGTCTTGCTGGGCATGGTGGTTGAGTGCCTGTAGTCCCAGCTACTCGGAAGGCTGAGGCAGGAGGATTACTGGAGACCAAGAGTTCAAATCCAGCTTGGGCAACATAGCAAGACTTCATCTCTGTGAATTTCTGTCTTTCCCCCTGACAAACACACACACACACACCCCTTCTGCCCACTCAGATGAGCAGGACCACATTTCCAAAGGCCCATCTCAGGCCTCGTGTCCTGCTTTATCCTCGTATAGTAAGTAGAGGGAACATTTGTTTTATTTTCAACTTAAATGCTAT
The DNA here is from genome assembly GCF_041146395.1 of Eulemur rufifrons. Taxonomy (NCBI): domain Eukaryota; kingdom Metazoa; phylum Chordata; class Mammalia; order Primates; family Lemuridae; genus Eulemur; species Eulemur rufifrons. Next base: position 11,115,701 of record NC_091005.1, on the reverse strand, counting down.
TTTGTTATGTAACTGATATAAGATGGAATTGCCTCTAAGAATTTGAAACTCAATATTCGGAGGTTTAAAGCTAAAAGTAAAAAGTAACATCCATTCCACGTAAAATGTGAATTCTGCCACAATACCAGTTTACTATATTACTTCTGATAGCAAAAATTCCAGCAAAAGCATTTTTAAATGAGCTTTTATTACTAACATAACGTGACTTCACAGAACATATAATTATTGGGTTTTTTTTTTCTTCTTCCACTCTTTCCCTCACCCCCCCACCTGTGCTTCCTGATTTCATGAGAAGAAAATGCTGAGCCAGATCTGGATGACAATGAGGATGAAGAGGAGCCTGCTGTGGAAATTGAACCCGAGCCAGAGCCCCAGCCTGTAACCCCAGCCCCACCCCCCGCCAAGAAGCGGAGAGGACGACCCCCCGGCAGAACAAACCAGCCCAAACAGAACCAGCGTAAGTTGCCCAGCTCTGCTCAGGAGCTGGCGTCCCCTCCCAGCATGTGAGGGAGTCAGACGGGTCCATGTTCTTTGGGAAGATGGGAACTAAGCCATGAGAACAAGTTACAGTCTCATCAGGAACAAACTCTCAGGAAGTGATTTTTTAGGAGTTTTTACTGAGGAACATCTGAGGAAGTCTCTAGAGGCCTGTTACATTTCAAGGAGAACAAGTCCAGAGTAGAAGGGTACTTATGTTCCACAAGATGGGTACTGGTAACGTGGGTGGGTTTTGCAAAACAACCAGAGTCACAGTCAGCTGGCAGAATTGATACGGTAATGGGTGGACAGGAGCCAAATCTTAAAGGATGGGCCTTAAAGCAATGTCTGTGCTGAGATTGCCCCTCCTAAGAAATTCCGGCCTGTGGACTCAAGGACTGGCCTCCTGGTTTATGGGAGGACATGGCACAGGTGTTCACCCTCCACCTCACACCACAAAGGACAGCAGACTTGGGGAGATGCAGGTCCCCACGCTCCTACTCCTGTGTCTCTCTAGATCTCCTGAGAGCTGGCTGTTTGGGTTAAACAAATGCAGATTTAATCTTTTTTTTTTTTAATGTTCTCCCTGAGCCCCATGTCTGTCACAGAAAAGGAGGTTAACTGTAGATCCTGAATCCAGCCCTCTCCCAATTACACACACTGGAGTGATCCACCTGGTGGGAGGGCCCTGGGTGTGGGGCACTGCAGGATCAGAAATGTCACCTTGCTGTTGGGTGGGTCACCCGCACCATACACTCCAGAGTCCTCGTGTGCTGTCTGCACTTTTCGCCTGCCTCTCACTCTATTGTAAAGACTACGTTTATGACATGAAGGAAAACTAAGGATTTTAAAGTGTAATTTGGGAGGCATTAGAAAGTGACCGTCAGCATTTTGTTCTTTGCTAGAATAGAGTATTGGGGATTTATTTTATGTGGCCACATTTTAGATCTTTTAAGTCTTTTTTGTTGGCTTTGTGTGTATCACTACTAAGGCCTTCCTGTGTTGCAGACATCCCCTTTGCTGTCGGGTCTGAAAGAACCTTGTAATCCCTGGGGGCTTTAATGTACGTTTGTTTTGTTTGTGCTCTTCTTCGCCAGCAACAGCCATCATTCAGGTTGAAGACCAGGATACAGGTGCAATTGAGAACATTATAGTTGAAGTCAAAAAAGAGCCAGATGCTGAGCCCGTGGAGGGGGAGGAAGAGGAGGCCCAGCCAGCCGCCACAGACGCCCCCAACGGAGACCTCACGCCTGAGATGATCCTCAGCATGATGGACCGGTGATGGTGGGGCCTCGTGCGTCGCCAGGACTGCTCTGGGCTGTGTTTCAACGGCCCACATCTTAATTTTTCTCCCTTCTTTTCTTCTTTTGGCTTTGGGAAAAGCATCATTTTACACCATTTTACCAAACATACTGAGAACGAAAACTTCAAGAATGATGTTAGAAAAAATGTGATTTAACTAGAACTTGCTGTCTGATGTTAGCAAATCATGGAATGTTCTGAGTCCCTGAGGGTTCACTTTGAAGTGCTGAGGACAGTGGTGACGCCTCGCTAGTTTTCTAGATGGAGACAGAGACACTGACCCCTCTCCCTCAATATGGCAAACCACTCCAGGATGGCCACCAGGTTTCCCAGAGTTCTATGGTCTTCTTCCCAAGAGAGTTTTTAATTGTAAATGCAGACTTGGGAAGGACTTAGACTTTTAAACTGTTTTTTGCTTTTGCTTTTCCCTGACTCCCTTTGCTCGGAGTCAGCTGCACACCAGTAGTACGGCATGCTACGGTCGGTTCCTGTCCTGAGAGCTTTGCCTCTTTCTGGCGAAGTTTCTGGTATGGTCAAGCTTGTAAATAACTTTTTTTACATTTTAATCTTTTCCATTAATTAAGAGGTTGAAAAGAAGTGCAGTGTAAGAAAACCCAGCATTTTAATTACTTGCAAATTAAGTTACCACAGACTCTAGTGTGTGAATGTTGACGAGGAATTGGATCACAATCATGTAGCAGAACAGTACCCAGACTGCTGCCTGCTAGTGACGGACGCCCACGCGGAAGATCATGATTTCCAGCCCATGGAGCCAGCATTTGAACCTTGTGCAACTAATTTTCAGTTATGATTTCCCATCGACATTTTCTTTGCTGTTTGTAGCTGAATGTTGTTTTATCAATCCTCTGTTAAAGCGGAAGGGTGATTATGAATGAGTCACAGCAGCCCTTACAAGCTGGGCCAGAAAATTTCACTAGGTCAGTAATTTAAACTTTGGATCTTCAAAAAAGAAAATAATGTGAAACAAAACAAACTAAAAAGTGATTCTTGCACATGAACTATCACATGTTTAAAATGTGTTTTTTAGAGAGCCTCAGTCTTACTGATTTCAAACACTTTTTTCTTCTGTGTATTGCTTTTAAGAGAGCCATCAGTTAGCTATCAGACTCTAGGTTGATGCATTTTGTACTTAGCTGTACTGTGTGATATTTTTCATTATTTTAGGACGCCACCATGAGACCTGTAATAAAATATGTAATGGGGTTGAAAGCTGGGGAGGAGGATCTACTGCTGTACAGCTAATAAATCATAACGGATTAACAAGTGCTCCAAAGATTCTGTCTTGTGTGATTCCTGCCTGGGGACGGGAGGGGAGGGTGGGGTTGGGGGGCGGGCTGTGTACATGGCTCCAGGTTGTGCAGGCCTCCGCCTTTCAGAGGCAACCTGCATTCCCTGGGATGCCACATGTTGGCAAACGGGAAGAGATGATCTTGGCAGGTGACAGATACTGAGTGCATCCTGCTTTGACTTTTAACTCCCCCACAAGTGTGTGGTCTGTAGACAGACAGCTGCTGGCCTCTGTGATCCACTTTAGGAGTGGGTGTCCTGTGTGCAGAGCAGGTGGGCCATAGCCTGGAGCACAAGGGCTGATGGGAAGCTCTTTCCTCAGGATCTTAGCTCGAGGAGGGCTGGGATCAGTACTTGAAGCTCTGCCAAATATGGGGGAACAGAAGCTGGGCCCAGCGTGCCCTAGAGAAGTTCATTTGAAAGGGGAGGCATATGAACAATGACTGGGCTGTGAGGAGAGATGCTTAGATAGTATAGCTGCTTGCGAGCACCACAGAAGACTAATGGAAAGGCAGTCATGTGCTAGGAAGCTTATGCATTAGTGAAAATCATATTGCTGCTGTTGGCTGTATCTGGGCAAATTGCTTTGGCAAACCCATTTTAGGTGAAAGCTTTTTTTTGAGACAGGGTCTCGCTCTGTCACCCTGGCTAAAGTGCAGTGGTGTCATCATAGCTTACTGCAGCTTCAAATTCCTGGGCTCAAGCAATCCTCTTGCCTCAGCCTCCCAAGTAGCTGGGGACTATAGGTACGCATCACCACACCTGGCTAAATTTTTTTTTTTTTTTTGTAGAGATGGGGTCTTGCTGGTCTCAAACTCTTGGCCTCAAGTGATCCACCCTCGCCTCTCAGAGTGCTGGGATTATAGGTAAGAGTCACCTCGCCCGGCCTGTGGGGTTTTTTAAACCAAAATTCCAGCTTACCAGTTTCCAGTGAGAAGTACTTAACAACAAGTATGTGTAGCCTTTGGCTTCCTTGTGGATGTCTGTGCAGTCAGGTCTCCCAGGGAAATAGAGCCCTTGGCCTCCTGGGGCCTTGGGACTTGGCCAGGCAGTCAACTCTTTGGACTGAATGTTGGTCTCAGGCTGTTGGAGCACAGGTCTCCATCCTGTCTGGGGGTTAGTCGCCCACAGGGGCCGTCGTAGTACCTCCTACCAGAGTGGTTTCAATGGGCACATAACTTTTTTTTCTTTTTCTTTTTTTTTTTTTGTATGTTTTTGTTTTTTGAGACAGAGTCTTGCTCTATTGCCCCAGGTGGAGTGCAGTGGCATCATCAGAGCTCACTGTAGCCTCAACCTCCTGGGCTCAAGTAGTCCTCCTGCCTTAGCCTCCTGAGTAGCTGGGACTACAGGCGTGCGCCACCACTCCCAGCTCATTTTTTCCTATTTTTGGTAGAGATGGGTTGAGATGGCGTTAAAGCTGAAAAGGGATCCTCTGCAGCATAGCCCATGATACACTGTGTAACTCCAATAAACACAAAACCTTGGCCAGGCACGGCCTCTGTTCACAGGAACTCTATTGGCAGCATCCTCTCCAGCTGAGTGAGTCCTCGTGCATGTTGCTTAAGTGGAGGAGACTTACTCCCCTGAGTTGCTGTTCAGTTCTCCTCTCCACCTTGCCCAGTTTTGGGTGGACCTCAGCAAGTGAGGGCTGAGATGGGGGTGCGGGTGACTGGAGGATGCTCCCACCGTCTCCAAGCCCCAAAGTAGCTAAAGACCACTCCCTGCCCAGTATGTGATCCCCTACTCAGGTCATTTAGCCTCTGCATGGCTGAGCTGTGGGCAGGTACAAGGCTGCTCCTTATCTCCTAAATGAAGTTTAATGAGATTGTAGTGGAAGAAAAAAAAATGTATCCCTTCCTGTGAACTCTCCGGAAACTAAGTCCCTGGTGTTTTACAGGGCAGCACACTTCTCTGGCGGGCAGACTCCACCCGTGACTTTCTGCCCCTCTCAGCCCTGGAGACTAGGTTCCCTCTCTCTGTGGCTCCTCCCTCCCGGAACTCTCAGGTGGGGAGGATGCAGACACAGGGAGGCCGTCTATGTACTGGTCTTCTCTCACAAATCACTCCAGCCCTCCCTGAGGACCCTGGGGTTCACAGGCCTCACCTTCGCTCGAGGCGAGGCAGCCCCCTGAGGGCCCCTGGTACAAACAACCCGCACCTTCGACCCTGATCCAGCCTGAACTTGATGAAAGCTGAAGACCCTCTGCTGCACAGAAGGGTGTCAGGGCCCATCTGGCATTTTTTCTGTCCTTCCAAAAGTTAATGGATTCCCCCAACAGGGTTACAGACTCCGGGTTCAGAGCAACAGGGCAGGACTGCTAACGTTGCGAGAGATCGGGCGCGCCTGGCTGCACAGACTCGCTTGAGCTTCGGTGAGGACGGGCCACGGTGGGCTGCAGGGATCCTCGGGCGGGCAGCGCCCCCTGGTGTTCGCGGCAGGGAGTGCGGGGTGGGGTGGAAGTTGGGGGCGAGGAGCCGCTGGAGGCACGCGACACGCGTGACCCTCCCGGCCACACCACTGCCCAGCCTCATGACTACCCTGTCGGAGAAGCTCCTGCTCGACGGGGCGGGCGGGCAGCTGGGACTCGTGCCCCCTTCCCACAACCCCAAACCCGGGCGAGCTCTGCGCGAGGCCGGGCCGGGGAGGGGCCAGACGGGGGCGGCCGGGCAGGAAGCGGCGCGTACCTTCCGCCGCAGGAGGAGCAGGTGGCTGCAGTGCGGCCCAGGACCCAGGCTTCCTGCGTGCGCGCCGTCCGCTGCTGTTTCCCGCCCCGGAGCTCGTCGGGCCGCCCCGGCCCAGCCCGGCCCCATGGCCCAGACTCCCGACGGCATCTCCTGTGAGCTGCGAGGTAAGCGCTGGCCCTTCCCACCTACTTGGCTGGGAGGAAGCAGCGCGGACCCCAAACCAGAGGCCCACCCAGCGCCCCGGGGAGCTCGCCCAGAGGTTCTCTCCGTTCCTCCAGACGGAGGATCTGCCCCATTCCAACTTTGCTGGCACAGAGATGAGCCCCAGGGCCTCAGCCTGGCACAGACTGTGGGCACCATTTGCCTCGGTGGGAGGACCAAAGTCACCCAGAAGGCTGCCCTTCCACAGGAGAGATCGCCAGGTTCTTGTGGCCCAAGGAGGCAGATCTGCTGCTGAAAACCTGGCTGCCCCAGGAGGGTGCTGAGCGGAGTTATGTCCTGGTATGGTGGGCAGGGGGCAGAGCCTGGGAGGCAGCTGGGCCCAGCAGAAAGAGCCTCCTGCCCTGCCTAGAGTGTCGGACTCTGTCTCCCCCAGGTACTGCTACGATGGAGAGTCTACCTGCTCCACACCTGCCTCCCGCTGAGAGTGAGTTCCAGGGCCTGGCCCCTACAACTCTTGCCCTCCGGCTACCTTGACAAGAGGCTGCATCTGCAGAGCCTTGTCCTTCTTGTCCTTGTGGGCCGTGCCTTGCCAGCAGCCCTGGGCCCCCAGCACGAAACAGGAGTGGAGTCTAGGCAGGTTGGGCTCGGGCTCGGTTCCCGCTGACCTGGCCGCTCCGCAGGTGGACTGCACATTCAGCTACCTGGAGGTCCAGGCCATGGCACTGCAGGAGACACCCCCTCAGGTAAGACACCCAGTAGCCCACCTGGGCCTGCAGCCAGGTCTTCCTTCTGTCACCACCCACCCCCACACATGAAGCCAAGGCCCAGCAGCTGTCCCTCCCAGGTCACCTTTGAGCTGGAGTCCCTGCCTGAGCTGGTTCTGGAGTTTCCTGATGTGGCTTCCCTGGAACAGCTGGCCCAGCATGTGGCTGTGGCCATCAAGAAGGTCTTCCCTCGTTCGACCCTTGGGTGAGGCCCAGTGACTGCCAGGGGCTGGCAGGGGAGGAGGGCAGCGGGCAGATGCTCCAGGTGGGCACAGATGGGCTGCTTCTCATCCCGAGGGCGAGAAGTCCCTTTCCCCTTCTCCTTTGCCCCTCCACAGGAAGCTATTCAGGAAGCCCACGCCCCCCTCCATGCTGGCTCGGCTAGAGAGCGGCCACCCCTCAGAGGGCAGCACTCCCTGCAGCCCCTGTGGTAAGGGCCGAGGCAGGGTCCCCAGACCTTCCAGCCTACGGTGCCCCTACATCCCCAGGCCCCTGGAGCTGGGGGGCGCCCAAATTGAACAGGGTCACCCTGGTCACAACCATCACCCAGCCTGGGTCTGCTCTTCCTCCATCTCTGACCTTTTGTCTCTTTCTTTCCCTCCATCATACCTGTCACCTCCCCAGGTGGCTTCTTGGAGACTTACGAGGCTCTGTGTGACTACAATGGCTTCCCTTTCCGAGAGGAGATTCAGTGGGTGAGGGTGGGGCCCTCTGTGGGGGGTTCTGGAGACATCTGGTCCCCCTATGTGTGCTGAGCCCTTCCCTACCCCTGTGGCTCTAAGCAAATTGTGGACACTTTCTTCTCATCCAGGATGTGGACACCATCTACCATCGTCAAGGCTGCCGCCATTTCAGCCTGGGAGACTTCAGCCACCTTGGCAGTCGGTATGTAGCCTGCCTGGAAGGGGAGAGGAGGAACATTCCAGGACCCGTATTCCTGGGCCTCAGTCTCCCTGTGGAGGGCCCTGAGCTCTGCCCCTGCTCCTTCCCCCCCCTCCCCAGGGACCTGGCCTTAAGCGTGGCTGCCCTGTCCTACAACCTGTGGTTCCGGTGTCTCTCCTGTGTGGACATGAAGCTGGTGAGGGGTAGGGGCGGGAACCAGCCCGGCCGTGAGGGCTGGGTGCAGCCCCCTGAGCCACCACCCTCTGTTCTCAGAGCCTTGAGGTCTCAGAGCAGATTCTGCACATGATGAGTCAGTCTTCCCACCTGGAGGAGCTGGTGCTGGAGACCTGTGGCCTGAGGGGGTGAGGGGGCGAGGCTGGGGGCTGGTAGCCTGGGAGGGGTCGGGAATCCAGGGTCAGAGTCTCACACCTGGGGTGTGGTCCCCAGAGACTTTGTCCGGCGACTGGCCCAAGCGCTGGCAGGACACTCAAGCTCTGGGCTGCGGGAACTGAGCCTAGCAGGGAACCTACTGGATGACAGAGGTATGGCTGAGCCTGGGGAGGGGAACCTCAGGGGCTGGTGGCTGGAGGAGGTGAGGCTCACACATGGCTGGACCATCCCCCAGGTGTAGCTGCACTCAGCAGACACCTAGAGCGCCGTCCAGGAGCCCTGAGGAGACTCAGCCTAGCGCAGACAGGGTTGACACCTCGAGGTAGGCGGGATGGGGTAGGTGGAAGGGGAGGTAAGTCTGCCTGACTGCTGAGCTGTCCCCCGATCCCCATCAGGAATGAGGGCTCTGGGCCGGGCACTGGCCGCCAATGCTGCCTTCGACTCTGCCTTGACTCATCTGGACCTTTCCGGGAACCCGGGGGCGCTGGGGGCCTCCGAGGACAGTGGGGTGAGTGGCTGTCTTCAGGGTTGGAGCTTGGGGTGGCCGCAGGCAGTGGGATGTCAAGAGGCCCCAGTAAGCCATCCCTGACTCCCTCTCACCCCTGTCCTTCCACCAGGGCCTCTATAGTTTCCTGAGCCGTCCTAATTATCTGTCCTTCCTGAACGTCGCAGGCACCGACGCCGCCCTGGACACTGTGAGGGGGTGGTCAGTGGGGGGATGATGGGCAGGTCGCGGCGGCCCGAGCAGGGCAGACTGGAGAGCCAGGGTGGGCGCGGTCCTCCTGCCGGTGTAGCCGACACCCGACACCCTCCTTCCGCAGCTCTTTGCGGCGCTGTCCCGCGGCTGCTGCACCAACCTCACCCACCTCGATGCTTCGAGGAATGTCTTCTCCCGCACGTAAGGGGATCTCTCGGGGTGGGGGCAGGCCGCCGGGAGCCGCCTCCCCTCGCCCGCAAGCCCACTTCCCCACGCCCCCACCAGGAAGTCCCGGGCAGCGCCGGCCGCGCTGCAGCTCTTCCTCGGCCGCGCGGGGACGCTGCGGCATCTGAGCCTGGCGGGCTGCAAGCTGCCGCCAGACGCGCTCAGGTAGGTGTCTCTGCCCACGGTCACGCCCCCGTGTGTGGGGCCACCACCCAGACCAGGCCTCCTCCGTGTTCTCCGGTCCCATCGCACGCACAGCCTGGCCCTTGCCTTCCTGGTTTTCGTTCGCACCCCGGGGTCCCCTTTCCCATCTCCCGCCACCCCGTGACATCCCCTCCCAGGGCACTTTTGGATGGCCTCGCGCTCAACACGCACCTCCGCGACCTACACTTGGACCTCAGCGCTTGTGAGGTGAGCACCCAGCCCCGACTGTGAACACGCGGGGGGGCCACACTTGGGAGTGGGGCTGGAAGGCGGGAGAGCCGGGCTGTTGGCCGCCTGCCCCTCCCCACCTGTGGCCTGAGTGGGCCCCACCTTCCACCTCCAGCTGCGATCGGCCGGCGCCCAGGTGATACAAGACTTAGTGTGCGACGCAGGCGCCGTGAGCTCCCTGGATCTGGCGGATAATGGTCAGGCCGCCCAGGAACTCACCCTCCCATCATCCGCCCGATTCCCAGCCCGCACCCTACCCCCCGCCCCCGCAACCTCGCCCTGTACATGACCCAAGTCACCCCCAGGCTTCGGCTCGGACATGGTGACTCTGGTTCTGGCCATTGGGAGGAGCCGGTCCCTGAGACATGTGGCGCTTGGAAGGAACTTCAACGTCCGATGCAAGTGAGCCCCCACCCTACTCCCGGGCCTCCCAGACAGCACCCCACCACCCTGGCCCCCACCCCCAACCGCAGCCCCTGCCCACAGGGAGACCCTGGACGACGTCCTGCACCGGATTGTCCAGCTCATGCAGGACGACGACTGTGTGAGTTCACGGGACCTTGCGGGGTCCAAAGGCAACAGACACCTTTGACCCTTCCGCTTCTTGCTCTCTCAGACCCTGTGACCTGCCCTCCTTGCTGACCCTTGACTCCAACCATCAAAGACTTTCTTTTAACTCCCAGCCTTTGCAGTCTCTGTCCGTGGCTGAGTCTCGGCTGAAGCTGGGCGCCAGTGTCCTACTCCGGGCCCTGGGCGCCAACCCTAACCTGACGGCGCTGGATATCAGCGGCAACGCCATGGGGGACGTGGGCGCCAAGATGCTGGCTAAGGCGCTGCGGGTCAACACGAGGCTCCGGTGGGCGGGGTCAGAGGGTGGGGCCAATGGGGAGGGGCGTGCTGGGCCAAGGGGCGGGGCTCAACGCGGCGGAGCATGAGGAGCGGGCTGGGGGCCAGGCCAGCGTTGGGTGGGGCCTTGCGGAGCTCCGTCGCGTGCTGAAGCCCGGCCTGGCTCAGGTCTGTGGTCTGGGACCGGAACAACACTTCTGCGCTGGGCCTGCTGGATGTGGCGCAGGCGCTGGAGCACAACCATAGCCTGAAGGCCATGCCTCTGCCACTCAACGACGTGGCCCAGGCGCAGCGCAGCCGCCCGGAACTGACAGCACGTGCGGTCCATCAGGTGGGCGTCCCCTCTCCTCTGCTTTCCTTCTCTGCGCTGTGGCTCCATCCTCTGCCGTTTCTCAATATACCTTGTCCCCAGATCCAAGCCTGTCTCTTGAGGAACAACCGCGCGGACCCTGCCTCTTCTGACCGCCTGTCCCACCTTCAGCCACTGAGTCTGGTTTCAAACCCCTCTGAACAGGTCAGTGTCTCCTCCCCCAACCTTAATTACTCACAGGAGGTAGGGCATAGGGAAAGCTGTAGCACCTGGGAGCCTCCGTGAGTCTGAGGATTTGACTGTCCTGGGGCCAGGGTGCCTGAGTCCTGCTGTCCCAAAGTCCCTCTCCTTGGTCTGGAGACAGCCAACCACTCCTGAAATAGGTCCCCAGATGACATCCCTGGCTGCCTTACTTTAAGCATGTAAACAGGCTCTCCTGTTAAAGACCAGAGGTATTTGAAAATCGTCCCTCAATTTCTCTGATTGTAGCCTCATCTCTGACTTCTCATTCACAGGGTTCCCCTCCCCTCTCCACTGACCTCTGTGTGGCCAAACCCAGCAGCTCCTTGTCTGGCTCCATCTCCTTCCACTACCTCACCCGTTGGAGGTGTTCCCATCTCTCCATTCCCAAACCCCACTTTTCTCCCAAAGTACAGCACCCAAACATCTTGACCCAGACATCCTGCTGGGGTTTCACACTCCACACATCTTCAAGTGATCTCATCGTTTCCCACAAACCCTATTCTCTACCCTGGAGCCCAACCAATCTCCCTGGTGCCCACAGCCACCACGTGCTGTGGACGGAGGTTTGGACATCCTTCCATGTCACTCCTGGTCACACTGGAACCCTCAGTCCTCCTCGGTCCTGCCTCTAGACCAATTCTCAAACATGCTGTTCCTCACCCCTCTCCCACCCCAGTTATCGCTTGTTCCCCCTGGTCCCTCCTCTCTTCTCCATGGCTCCTTCCTCCCATTTCTCACCACTCCCCAGGCCATGCTCTATGTGGACGGGGGACAGACTAAGCTTCTACAACACAGACATGGCTTACAGCTCCTTTCCTTCCTATTCTGGGCACTAAGAAGTATATATAAAGTCCCTAAAATGAACCAAAGGAAGAGATGCTGCTCTCCCTCCTTGAATGGATAGAGTTCCTAAATGGCTGGTCTAATAGTGCCAGCTTCAGGATGTCACTCACCCTGTCAGAAACCTTGGGAGGAAGGCAGGCAGGGTCTGGGCGACTGGGAGGGGACTAGGCTGCGACTGATCTCTGATGCCCCCCCAGGAAGTGAACGAACTATGTCAGTCAGTGCAGGAGCACATGGAGCTGCTGGGCTGTGGGGCTGGGCCCCAGGGTGAAGCCGCTGTGCACCAGGCCGAGGATGCCATCCAAAATGCCAATTTCTCTCTCAGTGTAAGCACTCCCCACCCGACATGAGGACTCTCCCCCACTTAATCAGGTCAATTAGCAACTCCTTTTTCTCCCTGGCCCTCAGATTCTCCCCATTCTATATGAGGCTGGGAGCTCCTCAAGCCATCACTGGCAGCTTCGGCAGAAGCTGGAGGGTCTCCTGAGACAGGTGGGTGAAGTCTGCCGCCAGGAAATCCAGGTGAGATGGTTTTCCTGCCCCAGCCCCACCTCCACGTGCAGGCTTGACTATGCTGTCCCCTGAGTTAATGTTCTGTGGGGGTTGGAGCCTCAAGCCAAGTGGCCTGGGCCCTGGCCATACCCTCACCATGCTCTGACATTTGCTCAGGACTTCACTCAGGCCACAGTGGACACAACAAGGAGCCTCTGCCCACAGATACTGCAGGGATCTGGCTGGAGGGAGCAGCTAGAGGGAGTCCTGGTGGGCTCAAGGGGCTTCCCAGAGCTGCTGCCAGAACAGCTGCTGCAAAATGCGTTCACTAGGCTCAGGTGGGCTGGATGGAGCTGGGCCGGGCAGGGTTGGGTAGAGCCAAGCCAGCTCACTAACACCTGTCCTCTCCTGCCTTCAGGGATATGCGGCTGTCAGTCACAGGGACCTTGGCAGAGAACATTGTGGCTCAGGCTCTGGCGGGTCTGAGTGCAGCCCGGGACCGACTGGTGAGGGGAAGCTAACACACACACATGCACCCCCCTGCCATCTGTCTTGCAGGGGCTCTGTAATGTCGTCTGGGGTCATGAAGCCCAGGGCTATTTCAGGGTTCCCTTAGCACTGATGGGATTGTGGCTGAGGCCCTACCTGCCCATCTTTAGTTGCCTGGCGTTGCAGGTGGAGAGTCTGGCTCAGCAGGCAACAGTGGTGATGCCCTCTGCCCTACCCACACTGGATGGAGGTGAGCCCAGTCCCCTCGGGCCTGGAGAATTGCAAGGTCTCTTCTTCCCGGAGGAGGAGAAGGCAAGTGGTCTCAGAATTTTAAATTTCCCCTCCTTGCTCTGGAGTGTAGAAGGTAAAAGACATCTCTCCTGGGGTTGTGCTCCCCTACTCCAGGCTGAGTTTATGCCCTCTCCACCAGGATGACAGTCCTCGGAAATGGCCTGAACCCAGCCACGGTCTTCTACCCGCCTCATCCATTCACAGTAAGTCAGGGCCTTGGGGGAAAGGAACCTGACACCTGGACAGTCATTCAGCCTTGCCGGGGGCACTCTCTAGCCCTTGACGGGGCCAAGCCAGGACCCCTGTGCAACCTGCGAAACTGAGATCTGCTGTGGGCAGCATGGCGCGGGACCTGAGCACTCTAGGGCCGCCACCCGGCTCCGCTTGCCTCCCCCCTGCCCCCCGCCCCCTTCCCTGCCCCCAGGATGCGCATGCTTGGCAGCCGTGCGGGGCCGCGCGCTCGGGGCCGCGCTCAGCACCACGGACAGCGGCGGCGGCGGGGGAGGGGCGGGGGGCGGGCGGCGTAGCCGGGCCCCTCCCCGCACCCTGGGCTGGTCCCCCGCCGCCCTAGCGCCTCCGCCGCCGCCTCCCTGGGCTCAGCGCTCGGCGTTCTTCTGGTGCTCTCCCCTCAGGTGCTGCTGAGGAACCGGAGCCCGAGCTGGCGGCTCCGGGGGAAGATGCGGAGCCGCAGGCGGGGCCGTCCGCGCGCGGCTCTCCGAGCCCTGCCGCCCCCGGGCCCCCGGCCGGCCCGCTGCCTCGCATGGACCTGCCGCCGGCCGGACAGCCCCTGCGCCATCCGACCCGGGCCCGGCCGCGGCCGCGCCGCCAGCACCACCACCGCCCGCCGCCGGGGGGCCCGCAGGTGAGCGTCCTCCCCCACTCTGGAGCTCGTGGGGTTGGGGGTCGTGGGTGGCCCGGTCGCTCCTCAAGCGTGATGGCGGTCAGGGAGGTGGGTTGTCGGGGCGCAAGGCCATCTGGTGCTGCTGCTGCGGTCATATCCTGGCTTCTTCCTGGCTACCCATAGCCCAGGTCGTGCCCATGCGCAGCCATGGTTGTGTGGGTTTCGTTCGGGTGCGCCTGGGTGTGGGACACCGCCACAGGGTGGCCCACTGCATCGGGGGATGTGAGAGAGAGGGTGTCTGTCTTGCCGTCCCTCCCCCTGGGTTATTGAAAGATGCTGGGCAGTCGGCTGTGGGGACAATCCTGCGTCTACTGCACGGTGTGCGTGGGGGGGGAGATGTGGGCTGGGTACCGGCGGGGGGAGGCAGTGGACATTGGTGGAACAGGGGTGGGGTGGGGGAAGCTGGCTTGAGGCCCCCCAGAGGGTCTGACGCAGCAGCCGGCGCCACTGAGCCGGCAGCAGGCCCGGTGGAGTGGGGGTGGGGTGGGGGTACTGCAGGGAACTGTTTGGAGCAGAGAGGGTGGCAAGTGGGAACGTGTGACCCCGGGGGCACATGGGTGCCAGCCTGCTGGCGACTAGGTGGTTCAGGGCGAGGAGGATACTGTGGGACAAGAACGGTGTGGGCTGGGTGTGTGTGCCAGAGCCAGCATCTCTGCCCAGCAGCTGGACAGCAGGAGGGCTTCTAGCAGCAGCCCTCTGAGGTCATCCCAGCTCTGGGATCTTGGAGTCACCCAGGCAAGATTGCTGGACAGGGGCGGGGGGAGAAGCTACAGTTGCACTCAGCCCTGACCGCTGACCTCATGGTGTCCCCCAGGTGCCCCCAGCCTTGCCGCAGGAAGGGAATGGGCTCAGTGCTCGCGTGGACGAGGGCGTGGAGGAATTCTTCTCCAAAAGGCTGATCCAGCAGGATCGCCTGTGAGTGAGGGGCAGTAGCAGGGGGTGGGAGAGGGTGGGATGCCCCATGGCCCTTCTTACTCATTGCTGCTTGTCCCCACAGCTGGGCCCCCGAGGAGGACCCGGCCACTGAGGGGGGTGCCACTCCTGTGCCACGTACACTACGAAAGAAGCTGGGCACCCTCTTTGCCTTCAAGAAACCTCGTTCAACACGGGGTCCACGGCTTGATCTAGAGACCAGCCCTGTGGCAGCTCCCCGCACCCGAAAAACCACACTTGGCGACCTGCTGCGGCCACCAACCCGTCCCATGCGTGGTGAGGAATCTGGTGGGGCTGAGGGGGGCATCAGCAGCCCTGACTCTGCCCGCAGGAGCCGGCCTCGCTACACAAGGGATAGCAAGGCCTACTCCATGATCCTACTACCTGCGGAGGAGGACGAGGAGGCAACGCTGGGTGCCAGACCGGACAAGGTAGGCCTGGTGACGGGGGTGAGGGCTTTTCTGGAACCCAGGGCAGTGGGCTGTCTCCTGACTCGGGCTTCTCTGTCCCTAGCGGCGGCCCCTGGAGCGGGGAGAGACAGAGCTGGCTCCATCCTTCGAACAGCGGGTACAAGTGATGCTGCAGAGGATAGGAGTGAGCCGAGGCAGCGGGGGCGCCGAAGGCAAGAGGAAGCAAGTAAGTTGGGGGGACACAAGCGTAAAATGAGGGGGCAGGTGGCAGTCAGTGGATGACATATGTGACAAGGAGGAACTCATGGCACACAGATGGGTCTAATTGTCCCTCCCCTCAAAATAGTCATCAGATTCAAACCTTTCTTCCCTCTTGGCTTCTGCCCAGGCCACTGGTAACTCTTTCCTGGACCTGGGAAACTCCTTCTGCAGGCCTAACAGAGTTCTCACCTTGTCACCTGTACTTTAAACAGCAAGTTCTCCAGTGGCTTCCTCACAAGACACTATCTAGTCTCTTAACCCTGCTTCAAACTCTATGTAGTCTCACCTTAACCCTCACTGCCCCGAGGTGGGAGGATGGCTTGAGGTCAGGAGCTCGAGACCAGTCTGAGCCAGAGTGCGACCCCATCTCTAATAAAACTAGAAAGAAATTAGCTGGACAACTAAAAAATATATATACAAAAAAATTAGCCGGGCATGGTGGCACATGCCTGTAATCCCAGCTACTCGGGAGGCTGAGGCAGGAGGATCGCTTGAGCCCAGGAGTTTGAGGTTGCTGTGAGCCAGGCTGACGGCACGGCACTCTAGCCCCAGGCAACAGAGTGAGGCTCTGTCTCAAAAAAAAAAAAAAAAAACAAACCTCACTGTCCTCCTCCCTTGGGTGCAAATCAGAGACTCACATGGTGCTGGGTCTAGGTCTGGGTCTGCCCCAATCGGCTTCCAGCCCCTTGTAGTGGGTTCCTCCTCAGCCATTCCCACAGTTCCCTGGGGGCCTTTCCTAACTCCCTTCCATGGCCACCCTGCTAATGTCACTCTGATCACAATCTCTGCTAAGAACCACAGCCCTATGTACCATCCATTTAATAGCTTTTCAGGAAAAACACATATGAAGTGAGACTCAGCCTTAATTTAGAAACATTAAAGTGTGGGAAGCGCATCACAGAATTAGGAAATCACATTATCTATGTGTCTATGAATGTGCGTGCATATGGATGTTTCCGTGTGCCAGCTGTCCACCAGCCCAGATTGAGTTCTAAGAGGGCTGGGACTGGGTTTGCCATGTTCTTACCCCAGTGCACGATGGGATTTCTGTGGCTGGGTATAAGAACAAGAATGTTCTTGTCTTTTTGGACAAGGCTGGTGGGGGGTAGGGCTGATCTGACTGCTGTTTCCTACAGAGCAAAGATGGCGAGATCAAGAAAGCTGGCTCAGATGGTAAGTGGGACCGTGGGGTAGGGCAGTACATCTTTGGGAGAAAGGGGTGTCCTCAGAGGTAGTCCCCAAGGTACTTGCTTTCCTGGGGGAGGACGGGGAGAGGCCAGATTTCTCTTCCCCTCACCTCCAAGTCTGGTGTCTGAGCCCCCATCCCTGCCTTGCAGGTGACATCATGGACAGTTCCACGGAGACCCCTCCCATCTCGATCAAGTCCCGTACCCACTCTGTGTCTGCCGGTTAGTGAGGGCCACTGTGTGTTGGCAGAGGTGCAGGGACTGGTGGGAAGGGGTCAGACCGTTGCTCAGACCCATCTCCAAGGCCTGGCCCAGGTCTTGGCTGACGCCCTTCTCCCTGCAGACCCCTCGTGTAGACCTGGCCCAGGGGGCCAGGGGCCTGAGTCCACCACCTGGAAGACACTGGGGCAGCAGTTGAATGCAGAGCTCAGGGGCCGTGGTTGGGGCCAACAGGATGGTCCAGGCCCCCCCTCCCCTTGTCAAAGCCCAAGCCTCCGAAGAGCCAGCCCCTCCCCAGACAGCCTGGGCCTCCCAGAAGAGCCTTGTTTGGGTCCCAGGAATGAAGGTAGGCACCTGTGATTCCTCTTCCCCAATCCTGGGCTGGAGACCGGAGGAGTCCCTGCTACCTGATGGGAACGCAGCTCCTCTAGGGACCCTGACAGGGGGAGGCAAGGGCTGGAGTCGGGGCAGCTGTTGGGACCATCCCCTGATATCCTGGCCTCCCCCAGATGGCCAGATCAGGCCGCGGCCTCTCTCGGCTGGGCGACGAGCAGTGTCTATGCATGAAGACCAGCTCCAGGCCCCTGCTGGTGAGGGAAACACCATCACTTGTGCTTGAGTGCAGGAGGAGATGAGGGAGGGTGGGATTCAGGGTCCCCTTTCGAGGCCTTGGTCCTTGGAAGGGGCCACCAGTGCTATCACGGAGCCCCAAGGCCAGGTGCAAGGGTTTGACAACAGGTCCCTCCTACTGGCCCTGGCTCCACCTCCCAAGGAGCACCCTTGCCAGGGGTGAGAGGATGCAGGGGACAGGGGACACTCTGAAGGCAACTGTGTGTGTGTGCACATGCTTGCGTGCATTGGAGGTGGAGGACAGGGGTCAGGGACGGACAGACAGCAAGTAGAAATACTTGCCTTTTTACGTCCCTTAGAACGGCCCCTGCGGCTACAGCGTTCCCCTGTCCTCAAACGCAGGCCGAAGCACGAGGCACCCCCATCCCCAAGCCTAGGTAAGAGGGGCTCAGGGAGAGTTGGGAGGGTGGCAGGAATGCTTAGCCAAGGCCTGACCTTTCCTCTCCTCTCACAGGATCTGCCCTTGGAACAGAGCCTCTGCCCCCACAGCCCACAGAGCCCTCCAGCCCTGAACCACCCTCCCCAGCCACAGACCAAAGAGACGGCGGCCCCCACCCCTGATCCTCTTCTCTCCTGCCGCATGAGATTATTTTATTAAAAAACTCAAAGGAAGCACAGTGTGTAGCACTATTTGTCCACCCCCAATGTGCCTGCATGACCCTCACACCTGGGTCAGGTCAGACACCGGCTGTGACTCCATCAGAAAGTGCAAGGCCCAGACCACGAGCTGGGGAGGAAGCCTGGGAAGAAACCATGGCTGCAGGTCAACACAGCCAGGGACTGGTGACCAACAGTGTGGGGCAGCCCCAGGCACTCACCTGGCAGCTTGGACTTGGGCACAGAGGGAGGTGCAGGGTGGCTCATACGCATACTGGAAGGCAGAACCATCATGATGCATCTTTGGGGGGTCCTGAAAGGCATTTGCTGTCTGGGAAGGGACTAACAAGGACCCCTAGCCCCATCCAAGGCTATCCCTGCCCCACTCCCAGCTCTACCCAAGGCTGTCCCCATTCTATCCTCCAGTTGTGTAGAGGGACTATGCTCACCCAGACAGGGCAGGGCTCCTGGACACCCTTGGTGGTTCTGGTCCTTGGAGAAGGCTGCTGCCTGTTCTTGGAGGGAGACCCCAGCTCCTTGAATTCCAGGCCAGGTTTCTGGGCTGTAGTCACACAGGCCTTGTGTGGACTAGAGACATGGCCAAGGGGCGAGAGACTGTGGGTGCAGCTCTGGAGGGGGGAGCTGCATGTACACCTGGGGTTTGGGGAGCTGGGGGGCAGGGAGCCTGGGGCTGAGGAGATGGCTGGTAGGGGCTGGAAGCTGCCCCTCTGGGCAGGGTCTGGGGCATCCAAGGACAGGGCAGGCAGAAGACTGATGCTGGCACCACTTTCTTCTGCTGATACGTGGCCAGATAATGGAGGGGTTTCTGGGGAGAAAGGGCTTCACTGTGAGCACAGCCCACTCAGCTAGGACCAGCTGAGCAGCCTGTGAACTCAGGCAGGACTACAGGGACCGTGCTCATCCCCCACCCACTGTGCACCACTTCCCAGGGTCCTGTGCAGCCAGGAACCTGACTGACACCACCTCACCTGAGGAACTAGATGAGAAAGAACAAGAGATCAAGGTCAGAGATAGGTCCGGCAGAGCTGGCTCTGGTGGGGGCAGCTCAGGGCCTGGGGGTTCAGGGAAGGCTTATCAGCACTGTGGACCTTGGGCCTCAGGTATCCCGCCTCAGGACCTTTTTAGTCCCTCTTACCATGTGTACTCGGACCAGGGTCCAGAGAGCTGAGAATTAGCTGGTCATTCTCAGAGATGTGCAGCAAAAAGCTGGGGACAGTGTACTCGGTTTCTTCCTGTGGGATATGAACTCTCAGCCCGACCCTTTCCCAACCCCTTTACCCTGACACCTCCCAAGGGAAGTCCCAGACTGACCGTGGCCTCACAGCGTAAGGCAGCCCAGCCGGTGAGAGGAGGGGGTGCTGTGCGAAGAGGACCTGCTAGCTGCAGGCAGCTCTCAGCCAGGCGCACTAGCGCCCCCTCATGCTTCTGATCCTCCTGCACCTCATCCAGAAGCCGGGACAGTGATAGGCCTGGGGGCAGGGAACCAGCGGAGCGTGCAGGTTCAAAGAGAAGGAAGGGTAGGGTAGAGCGTAGGAGGGCTTATGGGGAAGGCAAGAGGTTAAGGCCAGAGAGATCATTCCACAGGGAATTGGGGTCACTGGTCAACCCCTACCAGTACCTGCACTGGGGGTGGTAGACTCTGAAAGGTACTCCCTACAGGAACAGAGTAGACAGGCTTCAGGAACCATCCTGAGGCCTGTCTACCCAGACTTGCCATCCTCTGATCAGACCACACCTGGCCCCAGGGCCCGAACCCAGACTCACTCAAGGCAGGCACAGAGCTTTCTCTGAACAGCCGAGTCCTGGTTGCTGGAGAAAAGAGAAGGGTGGTAGGCAGTCATGTTACCCAGGGCCCAAGACCTCTCACCCGAAAGGCCCACGCCAACACCAGCCAGGCCTGGGTGGGGAGAGCTCTTGGGAGGGTAGAGGCATCACTTACCAATCAGTCACCCGCACCTGGGGCTGCTCCATTGGCAGCACAATGAAACTGTCCACCTGGAGATAAAACTCTGCGGGCTGGAGGAATGAGTTCAGGAGCGGGTCTCAGGACTTTTCACTAAGAGCCAATCCCAATTACCTGCCCAAGCCAGCCTCACCACTCACCGCCCTGCCTTCAGCGAGCTGGACGTGCACCCCGTAGTCCCGCAGCAGCAGCAGCCGGCCCTTCATCCCCGCGAAGCCGAACTCCTTCTCCTCCCTGTGGCGAGCACGACCCTCTTAACCTGGCCCGCTGGAACCCAAGCCTCACCCCCCTCCTCGGGCTTAAACTTCGTGCTCCCCCGCTGGACTCCAATTTCCCGGAGTCCCGCGGCGCCTCTCTCACCAGTCTAAGGTGTTTAAGGCCTCCCGCGTCACCAGGCATCGGATACTGTGGGTCCCGTCGGAAATAAGCAACATGGCCCCGACGTCGGACGCTTCAGGAGCGCTGGACGGGCCTGGGGCCTCGGCCTCGGCCTCCTGCAGGACCTGACAGCGGCGACCGGCGTCAACCCCCACCACCGTGAGCCTCTGCCCCGGTCTCCGGGCCCGGAGTGGGGACTCACCTCGAGTAGCTGCCCGGTCCGTGTAATTGAGAGTGCCTCTGACCCCAGAATGAGCTCTCGAATCCAGGGCCGCAGGACCAGCCTCCCTCCGACTGCCATTTCCCGCGGCAGCACCAAGCAAGACACAGTACGCCCGGGTTTCCCGCGGGCGCCGCGGCCCCTCCTCTGGTCGGAAGAGGAAGCGCGTGACGGTTGGGCGGGACCCGAGGCTGAGGCCCCTCCCATGTGCGTGCCCGCGCGTGCGCGCGCCAGCGCCCTCTTTGGGAGCCGATGTGCAGAGTCCTGCTCGGTCGGCTGGGCAGTCACTCCAAGCAGTGGCCCGGCGTTTGGGCCGTTTGTCGAGACTCCCGTGGGATCGGAAAGGAAGGGAACAAGGGCTGGTCCAGATGGAGAGGGATCCGGGGCCGGAGGCTGTGGTCAGGTGTGGTCCGAGCGAGTTGGCTCCAAGTCGCTTAAGCGCCGTGTGACCCCGAGGGCTTCAGCAAACATTTATTTTGACTCCGTTTCTTTATCTACAAAATGCGTGGTCTTTTCAGGCCAGTGGAAGAAACAGTACACAGCGCGCGATAAATGTTACTCCCCTCACTCTTCCTTCGGATTGGCCGAGCCTCTCCTCCCCCGGACTCCGGGGAAGCGCGGATCATAGCGTAATGACGTCAGAGCTGAGGAAGGCTCTTCTCCACCCTCGCCTCTGTTTCCTAGGAAACGTGAACTCCGTGTTCCGCTGTACGTCGCTGCCCGCTTGACGTCATGGTCCGGATGGAGGGGGTGGGGCGAGTGCTACCGTCAGGGGCGGGGCGGTGCCGGCTGGCCGGCCGGGCTGTGCACCTGCGCCTCGGCGGGCCGCCTGGGGCACCGTCCCCGGCCCGCCAGGCCCCGCCATGGCCAGGCCGCAGAGGACTCCGGCGCGCAGTCCCGAGAGCATCGTCGAAGTGAAGAGCAAAGTAAGGGCCCCTCTGGCCCCGGCTCCGGCCTCGGCACTCCCAATTCCTTCTCCCCTTCCCGGCTCCTTGGTCCCCACCACCTTTTTCCTCTGTCCTCTGCGTCTCATTCTCCTCTTCTGTTTGCCTTCCTCCATCCATCCATCCTCCTTCCTTCCACTGCTGGCCTCCAGAGTCCCTCTGGGGCCTGGGTACCTGGAAGGCGGGGAGAAGACCTTGCCCTTGTACTGGAGCTGAGGTCTGGGCTTAAGGCTTAAGCTTTTGTAGTAGCCCTTTTTCCCACCCCTGCCAACCTCCGACCTGTGGTGAGAAAAGGATGCAGGCTCTGTCCTGACCCCTTCTCTCCCCCCACCCCTGGCCTCCAGTTTGACGCTGAGTTCCGACGCTTCGCGCTGCCCCGCGCTTCAGTGAGCGGCTTCCAGGAGTTCTCGCAGTTGCTGCGTGCCGTGCACCAGATCTCAGGCCTGGACGTGCTACTTGGGTATACCGATGCTCACGGCGACCTGCTGCCCCTCACCAACGACGACAGCCTACACCGGGCCCTGGCCAGCGGGCCCCCGCCACTGCGCCTACTGGTGCAGAAGCGGGGTGAGAAGGATGGGATACAGTGGGCAGCCTCTGTGGGGTAAGGTGATGGGGCAGGTCTACAAGGGTTAGTCTATGTGCACGGTGCCCAAGCTTCACCCTCTGCAGTCCTTGCCCTTGGCCTGACCTCCAAGTGGTAGAAAATAGCTACAGTGCCCCCCTGTAAAGGGCCCAAGTGGGAGAGCAGGGTCTCTGATCTCAGCACCTCCCCTCTCCTGCAGCAGAAGCTGATTCCAGCGGCCTGGTTTTTGCCTCCAACTCTCTTCAGCGGCGCAAGAAAGGGCTCCTGCTGCGGCCAGTAGCACCGCTGCGCACCCGGCCACCCCTACTAATCAGCCTGCCCCAAGATTTCCGCCAGGTTTCCTCAGTCATAGATGTGGACCTACTGCCTGAGACCCATCGACGGGTGCGGCTGCACAAGCATGGTTCAGACCGCCCCTTGGGCTTCTACATCAGAGATGGCATGAGTGTGCGTGTGGCTCCCCAGGGCCTGGAGCGGGTTCCAGGCATCTTCATATCCCGCCTGGTACGTGGGGGCCTGGCTGAGAGTACAGGGCTGCTGGCAGTCAGTGATGAGATCCTTGAGGTCAATGGCATTGAGGTGGCTGGAAAGACCCTGGACCAAGTGACGGACATGATGGTGGCCAACAGCCATAACCTCATTGTCACTGTCAAGCCTGCCAACCAGCGCAATAACGTGGTGCGTGGGGCATCTGAGCGTCGCACAAGGCGTCCCTCTGCAGGGCCTGGGCCTGCTGACCCTGACAGCGATGAAGACAACAGTGATCTGGTCATTGAGAACCGCCATGCTCCCTGTTCCAATGGGCTGTCTCAGGGACCCCCACGCTGGGACCTGCACCCTGGGTGCCTACCTCCTGGTGCCCGCAGCTCTCTTCCCTCCCTGGACGACCAGGAGCAGGCAAATTCTGGCTGGGGGAGTGGCATGCGAGGAGATGGTGGTGGTTTCAGCCTCTGAGAGGCAAGGATGCAGCCCCTTGCCACTCCAGGCTGCTGGGACATGACAGGGACTTCACAGTGGGAGTTTTTAGCTTGCTCACTGGGCTTTCTCAGCAAGGGGAACATTAAAGGTTTTCTATAAATGCAACTGATGGTATTTCTGTGTCCAAACCCCAGCCTCCTCTGACCCCACAAGCTTGCCTTCTGTTCTGGACATGAGGCAAGAGTGATAACGGGGCCGGGTGCGGTGGATCACGCCTGTAATCCTAGCACTCTGGGAGGCCAAGGCGGGAGGATCGCTCGAGGTCAGGAGTTCGAGACCAGCCTGAGCAAGAGCGAGACCCTGTCTCTACTACAAATAGAAAGAAATTATCTGGCCAACTAAAAATATATATAGAAAAAATCAGCTGGGCATGGTGGCACATGCCTGTAATCCCAGCTACTTGGGAGGCTGAGGCAGTAGGATTGCTTAAGCCCAAGAGTTTGAGGTTGCTGTGAGCTAGGCTGATGCCACGGCACTCTACCCCAGCCAACAGAGTGAGACTCTGTCTCAAAAAAAAAAAAAAAAAAAAAAGAGTGATAATGGGGAGATCTTCCTGCAGTCAAAAAGCAGGAGGGCCACTGGATGTGGCATTTCTAGGGTAAGAAAAGTTCTTATGGAAACAAACCCCACTGTGTACGAAAGGTTTAATTTTGACAAAAGCGTTAAAAGGCTGGGATGGCCCTTCTGCAGCCACTGGTGGCTGGGAAGAGTGCTCTGGGGATATTGCCCACCACGCTGCTCCTGTCTCTGGACCTCTGTGATATGGCCTGACCCTGCCCTTTGCAGTCATGTGGTGATCCTCCTCATGGACCTCCCTGCCACTACCCCCACAAAAGGGCTCAGGCATCCATCTTCACAAAGACTTTGGGTCGGGAAAAGATCTTGATGGCCTCTTCTACCTGCACCAGCTTCCTGTCCAGCTCAGCACGGTGGCCCTGGGCTCTCAGCGAGTCTGCCCCAGCAGGCAGCAGTATCAGCTCACGCAGCAGCTGGCTCTGGCCTATAGGGGGCCCAGGAACAGTTAGTACTCCTCGGGGGTGAGTGGTCCCCAGTGGGCTCCCCAGCCAGCCCCCTTGTCTAAGTACTCACTCTGGAGCAGATTGCTCAGCATCTCCAGTCGCTCGTTCTCAGGCATGCGAGTGTGGCCAGGAGGCATGGCAGGGTCTGGCTGGCTACGCTGGCGGGCCTCAGCTTCCTGTCGCCACATATCCTTGCGCTCCAACAAGCTGTGGATACACACGCTCAGGGTTGATGACCCCAGGGCAGAGGTTGGTTCCCACCCTCCACAGGTGCCCCTCACCCTGGGTTTGGGTAGCGGCACCTACTAGCGGGGCACGTGGCCCTTCTGTGTGGCATTGTAGTGCTCCTGGGCTTGCTGTTGCTGCTCTAGCACCTGTGCAAGGACCTGCAGCGAGCGGGAATGTCGCCGGGGGGCCTTCTTGGCAGCCTGGACATTACGACTAATGAAGTCCACACCTGGGCCTGGCCCCTGCAGGACATGGCAAACATGATGGGGAGCAGACAGCACTGTGTTGTGCTCCTGCACCCCTGCCCGCCAGGATCCCTGTCCCCACACATCCTCTCACCTTAGCTTTAGGACCTGGTGGGGTTAGCTGGGAACCAGGGACACAGGGCGGTGGCAGCCCAGGTCCACAACGGGAGTGGGCCCGCAGGAAGTGGGTAGACTCTGTCCCAGAGGCAGGGCCAGGCTTCTGGAGGGCAGGGCACAGCAGAGAGAGAAGTCAGGCTGAAGTCAGGGTCTCAAGCCACAAGACCATGTCTCTGGCTCTCCTGTCCTTCAGGTCCTTTCTTTTCTTTTCTCTCTCTTTCTTTCTTTCTTTCGAGACAGGGTCTTCTTGCTCTGTTGCTGGGGCTAGAGTGCAGTGGCATCATCATAGCTCACTGCAACTTCCAATTCCTAGGCTCAAGCCATCCCTCAGGACCTTTCTATCCCTATCCCACCAGCTCTTCTCTCTTGAAGGACTACTGCTCATCAGCACATAAACACGTGAGTCTCTCACATCTTTAAGAAAACAAACTACCTCTTCTACCTCAGTCCTGGTCCAGCCAAGCTTCCTGGCTGTAACTCCACCCCCAAGTTTCCTGACAGCTGGCCTCCAAGCCTTCAGATCCAGGGGGTTACACTTCCCTGGTCTCACTGTCCTCAACCTGATCATCAGTAACTCCTCAATCTCACTCCTGAGATCCAGACCCAAATATCCATCCATTTCCTGGACACTCCCACCCCCTGCAGACCCACAGATGCTTCTGCCTCAACACATCCATGCGTGCCCTCATCTTTTCTCACTCCTGCTCCTCCTGAATCCTGGATAAAGGAATGGTGCCAGTATCTACCCAAGACAGAACCCTCCCCCAATACCCACCCTGCCCTTCCCACTGTCCTTTATTTCAACTAATAAAGGTTGAAAAGTGGCTTATGTGACCCTTTAGGTGGTCCAGCTGACTTCTTGGCCTAACCTCATGCTCTTCTCCCCTCACAGTGAACTGTACCTAACATCCCCACTGCCTACATTCTCATTTGTCTCAGGACTTCTACCTGTGAGGGTCCATCTCTACGGAATGTTCTCTTCCACTCTTCCCTTGACTAATTCCTACTTGCCATTCAGGATCAACCCAGCCGTCACCAGTTCTAAAGTGGCCCCCCAGCCCTACCCTGCAGCAGAACCAGGTGTCTTAGTCCTCTGTGATGTTCCTCCCTCTCCATGACCCAAATCAGGGTATAACTGCCTGTTGGCCAACAAGATAGACAATATTTCTGGCTCCCCAAGGCAGGTACCTGCAGCTGGGCCTTGACCTGGGACTCCACCTTGTCGTACTTAGGTGAGCGCCACAAAGCCTTCAGGGGCCTGGGCTGGCCCTGCTCGCGGCTTCGCTCCTGCTCTCTGAAGCGCCTCTGGATCTCCCTGATCCGCCTCAGGTTCTCCTTCTCATGGTCTTTAGGGCCTTTCCCTGGGGAAAAGATGCTGCCAGGCTCTGCCCTGCATATGGACCATGCAATCCAACTTACACCAGTTCACACACAGGCCCACACCCTGCCCTCTGCAGAAAGAGCTCCCGGATACCTCCATCTAAGTTAGAGCCTAACACACACTCTATCTATCACTTTATTCCCTTCCTTACATAGTAAATATCTTCTGATTATTTTCTACATCTTAAAGTAGACCATTCATCATCTTGTATATTACATTCGTCTCTTTACTTGTTTATTGTTTCCCACATTGACCGGATGATGCCCATACTTGTCTTCAACCCAGTTTTCCCAGCACCTATGGGCCTGGCACACAGTAGGCACCCAATAAACGTTTCACTGTCACATAAATGCATGAAGCAGAGCAAGTGCTTGGCGGGGACTTCATTTAGTCCACTCCTGCGAGGAAGTAGTATATTTTCTCCTCCTTTTACAGTTGGGGAAACTGAGACTCCGACAAAGCCTGTGCCCAGGTCAGGGAAGAAGGAACAGCTGCTTTGATCTCAGCTTTTGACCTCCAACTGCTTTGCTGCCCCTTGTCCCAGGGACTTACTCTTAAGAGAAGGCCCTGGACCTAGGGAGATGTCCCCGAGTTGCAACAGCACGCCCACAACGCCACGCCGGCCGTGCTCCAGGATCTCTCGGGCTCCGAGACCGATGCGCGGGCCACGAGGTGGGATGGCGTCCTGGTCCCGGTCCGAGGTCAGCAGGTCCAGCTTTAGCGCGTTTCCCTCAAGGCGCCCTTGGGCTGCGGGGCCAGGCGGAGTGTGGCGCTCAGAGATGGAGTGGGGGCCGATACCCCAACCTCGCACCACTGCAGCACCCCCCAACTCACCTGAGGCCGGCCGCCGGTAGTAGTCAGGGCAGAGCGTAGGGTCTGGGGGGATGGGCCCCGATATGCGGGACGGGCCCTCGCACATGTCGCGCCCTATAGCGGTGCACCGAGACCTGGCAGGCTGCACGTCTCCTACCCCGGATCCCCTCCCCCAGCCCCACGCCTCCTCCCTGGACCCGGACCCAGACCGTGTCTTCCATTCCCGGTCCCCTCCTGCCCTCGGGGCACAGCCTGCATTCGCCTCCTCCGACCCCAGCCCACTTCCCTTCCCGCTAGCGGCCCCTCCCCCACAACGCTCGGGCAGGGGCTCACTTGAACAGCTTTGCCGCCAACGACGGGAGTTGTTGTTGCCAGGCAACACTGGCTTCCGTCCGGAGGTCAGGGGTTGATAACCCTGGCGCAAAGCCTTCTGGGGGTTGTAGTTCAGCTGAGGGTGGAGGAGCGGCCACCAGTCTCTCTTCCCAGCTGGACCATCACTTTTCCTCCCAGCCAGTCTCCCGGGTCAGCGCGGGAGGCCACGGGTCCAGCCCCTCGGGGCTCACCCTGCCCCCCAAGTAGCTGTCGAAGATGCACTGACTCCGCGCTGCCATGGCCTCAGCAGGGCCCGAGAGGCAGCCAGGGGTCCAGGAGGCTGTGGGGCCGGCACAGCTCGCAGAGGCGCCCGGTGGCCACGCTCAGACCTCTGAGGTGACCGTCAGACTGTCAAGCATTCAAACACTTGTCCGCGGTGCTCTGGGGGGCCGAACTCTAACTGCCAGGCCGGGCTCTACAGGCGGGAGGGGTGTGGTCTGGTGCCCTTTATCTGGTGTTTGTCTAATGGGCGTCCAATGACTGATCCTTATATCCTTTGCCTGGCCATGGTGACCAGTTACCTATGTGTCACCTCTAGTGTCCAGTGATGGGAGACCAGTGCCTGGTGCCAGCCCATGAAGCCTGCCAGACCCAAGGTGAGGACAAGTGTCCAAGAGGAGCAGCCTCAGAGCCAGAGCTCCAGGAGAGACTCACGCTGGAGGAAGAGAGGCTCAAGCCAGAGGTGGTGGCACTAGAGGAGAGAGGCCCCAGGCCTATGGCCTCCCATATGAGGCCCAGCCATGGTCCCAAGAGGAAACCAGTCAAGTAAGGGGGCTTTCAGAGGGAAAGAGCTACATGCGGGGGTGGGGCTCACAGAGCAGTAGGATGCCTAAATCCTGCACTCCTGCAGGGCAGATTCTTGTCCCCTGCCACTACCATCAATCTCCACCCCTTCTGTTCCTCAAGAGCAGTGTAGGGAGCACCAAGACAGATGGAGCCTCAAGGTCTTATAGGGGACTGAGGTCACACGAGCTCTGGGCTGCTGTTGGGCTTGGCCCCTCATCATTGACTAGGTAGGGGACAGATATCTAGCCATAGGATGGTGGGCAGGCAGGGCTATCCCCTGGGCTCAGGGCATAGGAGCCAGGGGCTGAAGGCTGGTTTCTCAGGCCTCTTGTCCCTGGCTCTGGTCCCTCAGCCTTCCAGGGCCTAGCCACCATGCCCATCCTAGGACAGAAGCTGAGCTGCCACCTGGGCTGCCACTGCAGAAGGAGGAGCCAGAGGGCAGCCAGAGTGAACCCTCTCCATCTGCCAAACAGCACAAAAAAGCCAAAAAGCGCAAGAGTCTGGGGGCTCCCGTGCTCCCAGCTGTGGCCAGCACAGTGTCTTCACCCTTGGAGACCTTGGGCCTGGAACGTGAGTGACAGTCCTTGGGCCTTCCCTTCTCCTACTGCCTGCTGGGCCCAACATGGCACAACCCAGTGCTCCAGCACCTGCTCTGCCCCGGTCCTTGCAGGAAAGGCTCAGCGCCTGCGGCCCCTGTACCAGTACATCAACTATTGCAACCCTGAGCTGAACCAGGCAGGGGACGGGGACAGGGAGGCTGAGGTCGAGGTGGAGGCTGAGTCGGAGCTGGTTCTGGTTCCTGAGGAAGCAGGTGTGGAGCAACTGCAGGACTTGTTGCCCATGGCAGGTGAGCTGGGCTCAGGCCTCGCTTTGCCCTGCCCCAGTACATTAGTGCCCCCCACCCATGCTCTGGCTCCCCTAGGAGAGGAGGCTGGAGAGGAGCCTGGGGGTTTGTTCAGCCTTGGGGTGAGTGGCCACCTCAAAGCCGAGGTGGATAAGTCAACCCAGGTGGACATCGACAAGATGCTGAGTGTCTGTGCTGCTCCACTTGTCCCTCCCCTCTCTCCTCAGTACAAGTGACCGTCCCGCCCCACTGATGGCTCCCCTCCCAAGCCTGAACCAGGGCAGCCATCTATGAACCTAGGTCCTCAGGTGGAAGGGGGTAAATTAGGCACCTGCCCCTGCTTGGGACCTTGGGCTCATTGGAAATAAACATTTTTCCTTTTCTAAGCTTTGTGATTCCTCAAATATGATGCGTGAATTGGGAAAGAGGCTGGGAAGAAAGGTGGACTCACCAGTGCAGGAGTTGAAGGCTGACTGGTCATCTGGATCACCAGGACCTTGACAAATTACAGATTCCTGGGCACCATCTCAGACCTAAGTGAATCAGCAGTGGGGGTGGGGCAGGGGTGGGGCCTGGTTCTGTGTGTTTAAAGGCTTCTAGATGAATCTGGGAGATGAGAAGGAAGAACTTGTGGGCAGAGAAAAGAAAGAGTCTGTCAGGTCATGGGAAGCAGGTGTTTGGTCCTCCTGCCTGTCTCCCAGGGAGGAGCCCTGCATTTGGTCTGATCTCGAGAGGACCAACACTTGGGATCCCCCTCTGAGGTGGTAGAGTTCATTTGCCTGTCCCAAGAGTGACAGCTTTGGAATGTTTTCCAGTCATTGCCAGACTTTGTTCATGGAGTAGCCCCTGGTAACAGGGCGTCAGTGACTTTTTCCTGGCAGGCAGGGGGTGGTGGTAGTGGTGAATGTATTCCCTGGAGCCCAGTGGCCAAGCCATTGGAGGATTGCTGCTGCCAGCCCTCAGGAGTCTGGGCAAGCTGGCCAGTGCTGGCTTCTTGGGAAACCCTCACATCCTGCTGCCTCCTGTGTATGCCTCAGACACCTCAAACACAGGGAATTCCAAATTCAGTGGATAATTTCCTCTCCTTCTGACCTGCTTTTCCTCCTGTATCTTATCTACATAATTGTTCAATAAGAATCCGGAGTGTTACCCCAGACCCAACCTATTCTTTGCTCCCTGATTCCTAAAAGCTAATCAGGCATCAAGGCCAATGAGTCTACCCTCTCAGGTGAAGAACCTCTGCATCCCAGCCAGCAAGCACCCTTGCCTGGGCCACTGTCATCTCCAGGCTGAGCCTCACTTTTCTCCCTGCCTATGGCCCCCAGCCCACCAATCCATCCTGTGGCCCTGCTATACATACACACCTGAACCCCTGATGGTGTCACTCCCCCTCTGATACTCTGTTCCTCTTGCCCTAGCTGACTTAGAACTTTTCAGCAGCTTCCTGTAATTTCCTGACCAACCAGCCACACCTTTTCTTTTTTAGAGACAAGGTCTTGCTGTTGCCCAGGCTGGACTGCAGTGGCGTGATCATAGCTCATTATAGCCTTGAACTCCTGGGCTCAAGCGATTCTCCTGCCTCAGCCTAAGTAGCTGGGATTATAGATGTGTGCCACCACGCCCAGCTAATTTTTTAATTTATATTTTGTAAGCGCAGGGGTCTTTTTATGTTGCCCAGGCTGGTCTCGAACTCCTAGCCTCAAGGTATCCTCCTGCCTTGGCCTCCCAAAGTGCTAGGATTACAGATGTGAGCCACTGCACCTGACCAAGCTATACCTTTTCTTACCCTGACTCTCTGCACATGGGGTTTCCCTTGCCTAAAATGCCTCTATTCCGTCCACCTGGCCAGTACACACATGCCCTTGAAAAGTCAGGATACCCTGCTTGCTGCTGAGCCAGGCAACACCCATTTCTTGCCCTGAATTGTAGCACCTACATGCTACTGTCTGTCACGTGGGTTAGAACCATCTTTGGGACTAGACTGTGAACTCCCCAAGGGCACATCATTGTATCATTGTATCACATCCACCTGAAAGCCCCTATAAAAGGCACCAAAGTAAGGAAACCAAAGTGAGGGGTGGAGGAAGCTACAGAGAGGGACAGGTCAGAATCTGAAAGGCTGAGGCCATCCAAAGTCCACAATCATGTGTGGGGCCCCTGGAATAGTGGCCTGGCAAGGTCACTGGAGGGAGTGGGATGGGCAGGTCCAGGTGGCAGCAGTAGGATGAAAATGGGGATAGTCTCAGGCTGCTCCCTCCTTCGAAGAGTCACTTGGATGTTCACTGGCCCCATGGGAAGCATAGGATGAGGACATATATTCCTCTTTCTGCCTACAAAATTCCCAGGGTAGTGATTTGACCACCCCAGGTGATACGGTCCACAGGGGCCATGCAGAAATAACTGGTTTACAGATCCTGAGGCCTATTACCGGATGGGCTTGTCTAAGAAGAGTGGGTAATGGAAGCCTCAGGAAGGAACAAGTCACTACTGCTCCTACAAGCTCACTCTAAGGGGGAAATGCCGAGGCAGCACAATTTAAGGAGACATGTGAGACCAAGGACCAAGGTGGTGGGACCACAGGAGGTAGAAGTGGCTGCCACTTCACCTAGGGGAGAAGTGGTGACCAGGCAGTCCTCCAGCTGACTCCTGGAGAAAGCTGGTGCCTTCCAGGCAGAGCACACGTCAGGGATGAAGCCCTGCTGGTGTAGAAGATGGCAGCCCCAGGCAGGACAGCCTCAGTGTGGCTGAAGCAGAAGGCATGGCCATCAGGCCAGGTGGGGCAAGTCTGGGGTGATTAGGTGTGTAGAAAGGGAGGGATTTTGGCCTGACATTTTGGAGAGGTCGCTGGGGCAGCAGTGTGAAGGGCAGATGGGGAATGGGGACACTGGGGACAAAGAGGTGAGAAAGCAGCTGCCACTGGCTAGGTGAGAACAAGGCCTAGATTTGGCTGGAGGCTGGAGAATAAGCAACAGGCATTTTGGAAGTTTTCTTCAGGTTGCTGTATCCCAGGGGAGAAGCTAACTGCATTTTCACTAGCCTGGAAAAACTTTACTTTGACCCCAGGAAGAGTTGGTAGCACCCCAAGATTTGGGAAACAGGTCCTGGGAGATGCTGCTGCCTCCCTCCAGGAGGGGGAGCTGCAGGACAAGCCTGGGACCAAGTTGCAGGTTCAGTCATCCCTAGGGACCAGAACTCTTCTGGCTTCTTTGGCCACAGGCATCAGGGAACATCTCTCCTCCCCACTCCTGATGTGGGACCAACCAGCTCTGATGCCCAAGAGACATGACAGTAAAGATGTCTGAGGGATAGGGGGTGATACAGACCTTTGGCCATGGATCTAGGCTGTGCAGGGGGTACCCTCAGAGAACCTGGGGCCCTCATAAAAATGGCTCTAAGCCCACTGCAATCTGCCCCAACACTTCTGCAAATCCGTCTCTGTCAATAGCAAAGTCCTCTAAAACCCAAGTGCCACTCTGGGTCAGCAACATGGCCCTTTCTTATGTAGGAGCATCTGAACAAGGCTTGTGCTTTCCTGATCAATTCCCAAATTTAAGAGGGACACCAACATTCTCATAACACATGAAGGACTGACCTGGAGCTGAGCTGACTGTCCCAGGGACAAAGGGGCAGTCTCTTCTTTAACTGTCAGTGTCCTGATTGGTTGGTGGGTGCTCTCTGTAGTTCACCTCCTAGTTCAGGCCAGGTTGAGATTCCTGTTGCAAAGAGGGGTGATGTCCGGCACTCAAGAGTCTGAAGATTCACAAGTGCTGGGAAAAAGCATAGTTCAGGGTCAGGCTCTGTAGTCACAAGGTCCTGACCAGGCTCCTGGCTCCATCACTTACAACTTGTAGGAAGTAAGTAACTTTGCTTCTGTGTCTTGGTTTTGTGATCTGAATAATGGAAATATTAATAGTAGTACCTTCATTCTATGAAGGGGGAGTTGAAAAAAATCACAGTAGTACCTTCATAGAATGGTGTGGAGATTAAATGAAATAATATACATGAAGCTAAGTTTACCTGGGGGGCCCAGCATGCAACAAGCACACTCTGACACTAACCCTTGTTACTTTATCTCACAAGGACAATGTCTGAAACCAGGACATACAGGAAAACAGGCCTGGTGACTTCTGTAAGGGGCTCCAAGAGGAAGAGGAAGCCCTCCCTGGGCATTTCGGGCAAAGAGCCAGGGCAGGGAAGGGAGGAAGGTTGGAGAAAAGAAGAGAGTTTGGTCCAGATTTAACAATGCTGGCAGGCTGGCAAAGGAAACAAAGGAGAGGACATGTCATTTCTCATCCGCCCCTCTCCACCTCTGACTGACATGGTTAAAAGGCTATCCCTGGGTAGCAGAATTGATAAAAAGCACCGTTGTTGACTGGCTGTCTGGGTCAGGTAGTATTCAGCCAAACCTGCTCTCAAGAGCAATGCATGGAGCCCCTTCCTCCTCATGCTTGTCCTCCCACCCCGACCCCCAAGCTGCTCTGGAGCCAACACCAGGGTTTTAGGAACAGAAGCCCTCCTGACCTCCAGCCCAGGGAGGCCGCCAGCTCTCCCACTGCCTGCTGAAACAGCAGGCCCTGCAGCAACCTACAGGGAAGTCTTGAGTCCTGTTCTCTTGAGAAATACTTTTCTCTGGAGGCCTCCTGGGATTTGGCCGTGAGGGAATAAGCTGGGAGAGGAGGGCGGGCAGCAGCAGGAAAGAGAAAAACAACAATCTACAGCAATAACGAAGCCTTTCATTATTAAAGAAACCCAACCCACCAAACAAAAACCACATGCCATGATGTCATATGTTCTGATTTATTTATTAGCGTTTATCAGATGTTCTAAAGCTCTCCCTTGCCTTCTCTTTGCCAAATCACGGGCCCTCTTCCCTAGGTCAAAAGCCCCTGTGAGCTTACCGAATAAAGAAACCCCTTTGCTCCCCATCAGGGAAGGGTCAGCCTGGAGGCTGGAGGGCCTGGTCACATGGGAGAGCAGGTGAGGATCCCTGAGGGATGACTTGGTGCCCTCACCATTCCTGAGATGCCCCAGCCCAGGAAGGGCATGGACACACGCAAGGCTTCTTGTCATTTCTCCTCAGGCCTCAGGATCAGCCCAGCTGGCTCCTGTTGTGCTTTCTCATCATCCGTTAAGATCACAAATCAGGCTGATGAGCCCACAAGTCGAGCTTTTACTGGCCTTGCTCACTAGCATAACTGTGCTGGCCCTCTGAACCGTGGTCACAGGAACGCTCACCACCCTGCAAGTCTGAGGAGTAAATGAGCCACTGGAGCAGGTGCTCTCCCA
This sequence comes from Eulemur rufifrons, assembly GCF_041146395.1. Taxonomy (NCBI): domain Eukaryota; kingdom Metazoa; phylum Chordata; class Mammalia; order Primates; family Lemuridae; genus Eulemur; species Eulemur rufifrons. The sequence goes on along the minus strand of NC_091005.1, from coordinate 11,081,544 downwards.
GGGCAACCTTTGGCTTCACCCAGCCCCAGCCGACTCATTAAATGAAAGACACTGTTTTGCTACAGCCAAGCCCCTCCATCACGTAACAGCTCCTGATCCCCTCCCTGGTCCCTTTGCCCTGTGGCAGGGAGCCCAGGTGCAGGCTCAGAGGTTATTACGCTGAAGCGCCTCACACAGGTTCTGGTTGGTGTCGGGCTCCTCTGTCAGCACCTCCACAGTCTCCCACTCCCCAGACCGGCTCGACCTCTTGATGGCATCCACCACACTCTGCATGTACAGCCCATCTTCGAATGAGGCAGCCATGGAGACAGGGGTGCGGTCCCAGGTGCGGCGGTCCCCCTGCCCCTGGAAAGACTGGCGCAAGGCCTGCACCATATAGACCATGCCCTTCAGGTAGAGCAGTGGGACGTCCTGGGGCCCCTGTTCAGGCAGCCCTGCACCCACTGCCAGCGAGTCCCTCAGTAGCAGCTCTTCTTGTGTGGCAGAGTTCTTCTGTCCATAAAGGTCAGCTCCCCGGGCCACAAGGCGTCCCGCAGAGCCCACCACCATGACCTCGTGCACAAAGGCGCCTGGCATGTTGAAGTTGAGTGTCACTGTGCTACACACACCCCCACCCATGAGCATCTGGAAGAAACAGAAGTCATCACTGGTGACATGTCGGATGCCACGGATGGCAGCGTTCTGCCTCACGAAGGTCTTGAGCAGCCCGTGCACCTTCTCAGCTCTCCGGCCGGTCAGGTGGGTCAGCAGGTCCACGATGTAGGTGCCCATGGTGTGCAGGCCCCCACCGCCCATGAGCTCGTCACAGATCCAGCCGTAGCTGGGGCTTAGCAGGCTGCCTGAGTAGATGCGGGCATCGCAGATCATCACTGCTCCCACGTAGTGCTCTGCGATCAGCTGCTTCATGCGCACAAAGGCAGGCAGGAAGCGCAGCACGTTCCCCACCAGGCTCATCAGCTGTGGGTAGTAGCGCGAGGCTGTCACCATCCGGAAGGCATCCACTGACGTCGCTGCCTTCTCGCAAACTACATTCTTCCCGATACCTAAGAATAAGACACAACAGGAAATCTCAAAAGTTCAAAGGGGGAATTTCTAGCATGAAGGCCTGCCCTGAGCATCTCGGACCTGCCAGCCCCCATATCACATGAGCCAATTTCTTAAAATAAATCTCTCACTCACTCTTTCTAAACATCCAATTGGTTCTATTTCTCTGGAGAACCCTGACTAATACAGGCAAGCTGGAGAGGCAGACATGCTTCATGGACATGTCTCTATACCATCATGGATTTGTTAGTCCATCAGCTTGGGGCAAGAGAATCTAATCCATATAGGAGATGGGCTTTGCACTCTGAATCATAATTCCACAGAGGGCTCTAAGATTCCCTGCAGACGGTTCTCTGAAAACACTGGTCCAACGAATTAGAGTTGTCAAAAGGCCAGAAAATGCTCAGTTCCAATAGGAGGAGTGAAAATAACCTTTCTGTCCTCACTCCCATTCTGGGTCCATCACAGCACGCATGCATTAAAAGAGAGCAAAACAAAACTAAAGATTAAAGAGAGAGAGCTAGAGGACTAAGCAGCTTCCATATGAGGAAATTGAAGAGATTAATACAGCTCCATGTTTCAAGATGAAAGCTTATGAGAGTATGAGCAGCCACAAGATACCAACACCTGCGGTACTCCTGTGTAAGCTTGAGGGTGGTTCAAGTAGAAGGAAATCCTATGTTAATACCTTCAAAAGAAAACTTAGAAAGCCCAAGAAGCAGTATGGGCTAGACACATACTGAAATTTAAAAGTTATAGGAAGATGGGGAAGGGTGAAGACACCCAGCTATTCCACTGCTCATTCTACAGAAACTGCCCATGGTGGGCGACTCAAACCCCACTACCCCAGTTCTTTCAAGAAGTCACAGGCTTCCTGAAGGAACAAGTTCAAGATTTGGTGGGAGTGCAGAGAAACTCCCACTGAAGATGGCAAGATTGGGGAAAACTTCACAGAGGAGTGACATCTTAAAGGACACTTTAAGGGGGAAAGGGCATCCAGACAGAGGGAACTGCATGTGCAAAGGCACTGAGGCAGCAGACGGCCAAGTTAGGATTCCTAAAATCCTGGGTGCACACCAGGAAATGGGACTGGAAGAATTACACGGAGCCTAAAAGCAATGTGGGAAATTGGATAGGTGGTTGGTGGTATCACTCACAAAGACATTTAAGGTAGAGGGGAAGTTTGGGGGTAGTATCCAAAATTGAGCATCACTCACAAAGACATTTAAGGTAGAGGGGAAGTTTGGGGGTAGAATCCAAAATTGAGCTTTTGATACTCCCCTCCTCAGGTCTTCCCCATCTCACTCAATGACAACTCTGCTGTCAGTTTCTCAAGCCAGAATCACTGGAGTCAGCTTTCACATCCTACTTTCAATCTTAGTAAATCCTGCTGGCTTAGCCTTCAAAGTATATCCCGAATCTAACCAGCTGCCACCTTCTGTCCAAGTCACCACTGTTTTTTGCCTGGATCATAGCAATGGTCACTTAATTGGTCTCCCTACTTCTTTCCTTGCCTGCCTAAGTCTCTTCATAACAGCAGCCAGGGTAATTCTGTTAAAACTTAAGATGGAGGCCAAGCGCAGCAGCTGACGCCTATAATCCCAGCACTTTGGGAGGCCAAAGTGAGAGGATCGCTTGAAGTCAGAAGTTTGAGACCAGCCTGAGCCACACAGCAAGACCCCATCTCTTAAAAAAAAAAAAAAAATTAGCCAGGCATGGTGGTGTGCACCCGTAGTCCCAGCTACTTGGGAGGCTGAAGCAGGAGGATCACTTGAGCCCACAAGTTTGAGGCTACAGTGAGCTATGATCATGACACTGCACGCCAGCCTGGGTGACAGAGTGAGACCCTGTCTCAAAATAAACAAAACAAAAACAAACCTCAAAAAAACCCTCCAATGGCTCCTTATCTCATTCAGAATAAAAAGTCCTTACAGTGGCTCACCCATTAAGCCTTGATGCATGATCTGTGCGCCCATCCAAAATTTTCTTTTTGCTTTCTTTGGCTACTTCTGCTCACTCTGCTGTAGCCACTGAATGTACAAGATGAGAGCTGCTGTGCAGGAGGCCCTGGTGTTTGGGGAGAAACAATGACCACTAAACAATGGAGGACAGACAAGGCAGGGCTGAGCCTCATCGACATGGTCAGGACACAGTCTTGGTCTGGACTAACTTGTGTGCTTAGTCTTCTGGTTGAAGACCATCCTGAGTAATGTGAGCACCAGACTCCTACTCCAGGGCCACCCAGGCTCCATTCTGGCTCTCCACAGTGCTTCCTGGTTGGAGGGGCCTGGAAGTCAGACTGTGTCTTCTTTAGGTATGCACATCTCCAATAACCCTGGTGCTCGTGTCCCCCAGTCCCCTGAATGTTTTCTTAGTGTTTTCAGATGGGGCAATGGTTGGGACACAGATCATTTCTGATGGCTTACTGTAGGGTGCAGCTTGTCCTGATGGGCTGCAATGGATGGTGTTCACACAGGCTCCACAGAAACAATGGTAATCACAGACAATAAATCTTACAACAAAAAAATTAGAAAACTACACAAATGACTGACATCCCACATGATGAATGGGCCCCAGGACAGCTGACCCAGGAAGAACCAATTACTGGTGCTGAACTCAAGCTTTGGAGCCAGAAATTTCTGTATTCAAATCCTGGTTCTTTCACTTCATTGTTAAATGACCTGGGAAATTTCTAAATCTCTCTGGCTTTTTGTTTACTATAAAATGGAATTTTACAGTTACAGAGAAGGGAAGACTAAATTAACCAAAGGAGTGTATATATAAAGTGTCTGGCCCAGCACAGCTCTGTCAATGGTACATTTTATTACCACCACCATGATGATAATACTAGCTGATGTCATAAAAAAGGGTGCATTTTTATTTGAATTTTAAGACTCACACAGAAGCTACATTTTCCAGGCAAATAATTTCTATGTTGAGTGTTTCAAAAATTTCACTTCTTTAAAAGATGTTTTAAAATCAATGTGAACAGGCCGGGCGCGGTGGCTCACGCCTGTAATCCTAGCACTCTGGGAGGCCGAGGTGGGCGGATCGTTTGAGCTCAGGAGTTCGAGACCAGCCTGAGCAAGAGCGAGACCCCACCTCTACTAAAAATAGAAAGAAATTATATGGACAGCTAAAAATATATATAGAAAAAAAAATTAGCCGGGCATGGTGGCACATGCCTGTAGTCCCAGCTACTCGGGAGGCTGAGACAGGAGGATCGCTTGAGCTCAGGAGTTTGAGGTTGCTGTGAGCTAGGCTGACGCCACGGCACTCACTCTAGACTGGGCAACAGAGTGAGACTCTGTCTCAAAAAAAAAAAAAAAAAAAATCAATGTGAACAAAGATGAGCTTTCTTTCTTTTTTTTTTTTTTTTTTTTTTTTGAGCAGAGTCTCACTCTGTTGCCCGGGCTAGAGTGAGTGCCGTGGCGTCAGCCTAGCTCACAGCAACCTCAAACTCCTGGGCTCAAGCAATCCTCCTGCCTCAGCCTCCCGAGTAGCTGGGACTACAGGCATGTGCCACCATGCCCGGCTGATTTTTCTATATATATTTTTAGCTGTCCATATAATTTCTTCCTATTTTTAGTAGAGACGGGGTCTCGCTCTTGCTCAGGCTGGTCTCGAACTCCTGAGCTCAAACAATCCACCCGCCTTGGCCTCCCAGAGTGCTAGGATTATAGGCGTGAGCCACCACGCCCGGCCTGAGCTTTCTTATTATATGTACTGTTTATTAGGCTTCTCATAGAGCCAGGCCCAGCCCAGCCATTTGGAAGCTCACATCCTCACAAAGCCCACAGGAGGATAAGTTGGTACCTTTGGTTAATCTTTCCATCTCCCCTCATTTCCTACTTCCACCCTTGCCACCTTGATTGACTCTGAAGAATACCGAACAGTATCTGCCATTTGTACATATGGGTAGCTCAGGCCTGAACTACTAGGATTGTGAACTTCAATGCTGTAACAAGAAGGCAGGCATGTGGACCAGTAGTCTATGATATCACTCAAATTCTTCAATCTATGACTCTTCAATCTCCTCCTCTTCTCTAAATAACAACGGAAGCTTTACAACAGGTGCTGGTAGGACAACAGGAGAATAACCAGCCAAGTGTCACACGCCCAGGGCAGGGTGGCCAGGCCCTTGTACAGAGGCCTGGCAGAAGGATCTCTGCAAGAGAATAGCCCCTGACTGCTATCACTACTGCTTCTGGAGGGTCTCCAATGTGTTCCCACACTTGTGGGATTTCCAGATTAGGGGCAGGAGAATCACAATTCTAGGGGGGAAAATCTGGTATTTGGCTGCTGAACACATATGGCTGACCAGGGAGGGAGGTAATGAGGAAATAAGGCTCTCAGACATAAACACCCCATCTGAGAACTGCAGGTCTGGCCAACCCAGAAGCTTCCTGCCCTAACAACTCACTGTTGGGGTTGGGCGGACACTGCAGTGTGAGGTAGAGAGGAGGAGGGTTGAAAGGAAAGGGCCTTTTATGACTGCCAGGAGTTTGGGGTGATAAAACTAGGATAAGCCATCCCTGTTTTGTGCCAGGAGAGATCAGGGAAGGGGGAGAGACCTCCCTCTTGAGCTCAAACAATAGTAGAGCTTTTAAACTTAGGACCCAGTAGTATTATCAGTGTGGGAATTAAAGGCCATCTTGAGTTAAACAGGCTCCGGGAGGCCAGCTGCACAGGGTCTTTGGGTTGCCTTGAAAGACACATCTATATAAGTTTGTCTAGCTTTCCTGTTAGGAAGTCAGAGGAGAGATTAGAGAAGCTGAAAACTGCTTTTTGCCTCTAGGGAATGAGAGAGATGGTTGCTGAGTGCTTTGTAGCTTAGATTTTTTCTGGAGGGTAAACAATTTCAAGCTGCAAACCTCTCTAGCTCATGCTCCCCAGATTACCCAGGAGTGCCTTGCCCTTGAACAATGCCCAGGGAAGCTGCCCCAACGCTGCTGCAGACCACTTCTTTGTTCTCTAGTAACACACCACAGGGGCCAGGTTCATAACTCTGGGCCTAGGAACACCCGTTTCCCCATCTAGAGGCCTGGGCCTAGATAAATGATTTCAAACAGCAGGGTGGAGAAGCAGCCCAAGAAAAGTACAACATTTATGTTTTTAAAAATCCTGGGAGTCTACTATTTTTTTTTTTTTTTTCAATGAAAAAGGTTCTGCTACTAGAAAAATAAGTTTGAAAGCCACTAGACTATCATTCTTGCCCATAGCCCAATCTCCACTTTGTATGGGTTGCAAGGCCAGGTGAGCTCCCTGGCTCACACCAGCAGATCGGGCTGCATGGATACAGTTTGTGAATGGCTCTTTGACTAGTGTGCCAGGCCCTGTGCCAAGCACTGGGGGCACAACATCAGGCATGGTCTCAATCTTCAGAGAACTTACTGTTTAGTCCATGGGTTCAAATTATCATACAAATAAATGTAGAACTGTACTTATGATCAATGTAATGAAGATGACATAAATGGTAGGATGAGAGGATGTAGCAGGATCTGACCTGGACTGTGGGTCAGGGAAGGCTTCCCAAGGGCCTGGTCCTCCTGGGATTAAATTATCTGGGTCAGGTAGCTTGAGGAGTGATCTTTTGTTATCTCAAAAGCCCATGGGAAAGGTTGGCAACCTTAGTGTTTTTCTAATAAGCACAGAAGTACCAAGAACTGGGCACAGAAACCCACCTTTAAATGACAGATTTAAGAAAACATTCAGCTGTGGGAAAGATACCGGATCACTTCCGACATTAAAATACATTTTCCTGAACTACTTCTGAACTGAGGAATAAAATATATCTGGGCCACACACTCTTCTCTTTAATGAATTTATGGGAAAGCTTTAAGAATGAAATTGAAGGTGGAAGAAGATGAAAAAAAAGGTCAGACCAAAGTAGAAAACAAAATGCCACAGAAAGAATGGTGGTATGAGAAGTATACCTCTGGAGGGAAACTAGTAAGAATGAGGACAAGCAACAATCTCTATGGCCTCAGAAGTGAGGTAAAAACAGAATGCTCGGCCGGGCATGGTGGCTCACGCCTATAATCCTAGCACTCTGGGAGGCCGAGGCGGGTGGATCGCTCCAGGTCAGGAGTTCGAGACCAGCCTGAGCACGAGTGAGACCCCGTCTCTACTAAAAAATAGAAAGAAATTATCTGGCCAACTAAAATATATATATAAAAAAAAAAATTAGCTGGACATGGTGGCGCATGCTTGCAGTCCCAGCTACTCGGGAGGCTGAGGCGGTAGGATCGCGTAAGCCCAGGAGTTTGAGGTTGCTGTGAGCTAGGCTGATGCCACGGCACTCACTCTAGCCCGGGCAACAAAGCAAGAGTCTGTCTCAAAAAAAAAAAAAAAAAAAAAGAAAAAGGAAAAGTGATGTTGTGTGTAAGCAACCATATAAACAAGACTAGCCGCTGGTGTAAAGATGCTGTGCCAACGAACTGCTTATGCCATGTGGATTTGTTTATATGCAAGAAATAAAGTAGTTCCTGAATTATAAATTGTCCTTATGGGGAGCCTTGGGAACCCATTTCCAATCACAGAACAACTTAACAGACCCGTTAAGTTGGGTCGTCTGTAACCTGGGGACTGCCTGTAGTCTCATACATAAAGAAGTTCACGCATGGTAACACAAAGATAGGTAGAGTGGCATTGAGTCTTTTGGGATATTGACTCTGAAGACTTTTAAATACATTGCATTTTTACAACTATCAATGCTCATGCCTGTCCTGTTCTCCATCTGAACAGTTATAAAAGAACCAGACACTGCCAGAGCTTTTTTTTTTTTTTTTTTTTTTTTGAGACAGTATCTCACTCTGTTGCCCAAGATAGAGTGCTGTGGCATCAGCCTAGCTCACAGCAACCTCAAACTCCTGGGCTCAAGGGATCCTCCTGCCTCAGCCTCCCGAGGAGCCGAGACTACAGGCATGTGCCACCACACCCAGCAATTTTTTCTATTTTTTGTATAGATGGAGTCCCACTCTTGCTCAGACTGGTCTCGAACTCCTGATCTCAAGCAATCCTCCCACCCTGGCCTCCCAGGGCTACGATTACAGGTGTGAGCCACCATGCCTGGCCTGAGAATCCTACTATTTTTAATTTTTTTTTTTTTTTTTTTTTTGAGACAGAGTCTCACTCTGTTGCCTGGGCTAGAGTGCCGTAGTGTCAGCCTAGCTCACAGCAACCTCAAACTCTTGGGCTCAAGCAATCCATCTGCCTCAGCCTCCCAAGTAGCTGGGATTACAGGCATGCACCATCATGCTCGGCTAATTTTTTCTATATATTTTTAGTTGTCCAGATAATTTCTTTCTATTTTTTTGGTAGAGACGGGGTCTCGCTCTTGCTCAGGTTGGTCTCGAACTCCTGAGCTCAAATGATCCACCCGCCTCGGCCTCCCAGAGTGCTAGGATTACAGGCGTGAGCCACTGCACCCAGCCCTATTTTTAATTTTTATTTTATTTATTTGAGACAGGGTCTTGCTTTTTTCCCCAGGGTAGACTGTAGTGGTGCAATCATAGCTCACTGCAACCTTGAATTCCTATGCTCCTGTGATCATCCTGCCTCAGCCTCTTAAGTAGCTGGGACTACAGGTGTGTGCCACCACACTTGGATAGTTTTTTCTACTTTTTGTAGAGACAGGGTCTCACTATGTTGCTCAGGCTGGTCTTGAACTCCTGCGCTCAAGTGATCCCTCCACCTTGACCTCCCAAAGTGCTGAGATTACAGGTGTAAGCCACTCCACCCAGCCTGAGAATCCTACTATTTTAAAAAATGAACTTGGGCAAATCTGTTCTTCTGCTTAGGACAACAGGAAAGCCAGATCTTTCCTTGTAATGTGACCCCAGTGACTTTCTTGGTCTGCACACAGAGGGCAGTTATAGATCATCCTGGAAAGGCTGAGTGGGGCAGGAATTGATACCTCCATTTCACAGGGGTCCACTGATGCCGAGAGGGACAGAAATAGGACTGTAAGTGGGGCCTGATGTCAAGGTCAGTCTGGTGCTCTGACTATAGCAGTTAATACACTCATACCCATAGGCCCTGGGAAGACTGGTTCTCCTGGCCTTTGCTACAAGTGTTGAAGTCAAGTCAGAATTCTCACTAAGGGCCGGGTGCGGTGGCTCACGCCTGTAATCCTAGCACTCTGGGAGGCCAAGGCGGGAGGATCGCTCGAGGTCAGGAGTTCGAGACCAGCCTGAGCAAGAGTGAGACCCCGTCTCTACTAAAAATAGAAAGAAGTGATTTGGACAGCTAAAAATATATATAGAAAAAAATTAGCCGGGCATGGTGGCATATGCCTGTAGTCCCAGCTACTTGGGAGGCTGAGGCAGAAGGCTTGCTTAAGCCCAGGAGTTTGAGGTTGCTGTGAGCTAGGCTGATGCCACGGCACTCTAGCCCAGGCAACAGAGCAAGACTGTCTCAAAAAAAAAAAAAAAAAAAAAAGAATTCTCACTAAAAAAAAGTGAAAGCACACAAGGAGTGAACTGTATGGTCACAATAGGTTCTACTGACTCCTTTAGGGCCTGAGTGGGCAGTGCCCAGGGCAGGTCCCATTGACACAGGCTTTCTCAGCCCTGCCAACATGGCCCTGAGATCACATACCTGCAAGAACAGACCAAACACCCTCACATTCATACCCTCCTTCTACTTATAGCAGACATACAGAGAGAAGACTGATAGCCCTGTTTTGCCATGGGCTAGGACACAAGATTCCAGAAGCCCTTGGTCATCCCTGCTCCTTTTTGTTTATGTGACCCAAAGTCCACCATTTTCTCGTACCAATAACTAGAAAACAGCAAGCTTGTTGCCAAAGAACCCTCTTTCCTCCTGCACAGATTGGAAAGGGTATCTGTGTGCACCCTAAAATTCAGGAAGACTGAGAGCCTCTGGAGCTCTCTGGACACACCTCATCTCTCCAGCCTGCATTCATGCCACAAGGGATGGCAAGAAGTCAAGTGACCACAGTGGCTTGATTCCCCTTGAACCAACCCTCTGCTGAAGTGTTGACTTAGGTCTACTTCTAAATTTCATCTGCAGCCACCATCTGCCCTCCCAAGAATCTGGTGACCAATGAATAGCTACAATGTCACACATCAAAAGTTTAGCCACCTATAATTTTTTGGCCAAAATTTACATTCTCCAAACTGACAACCAGACTCGTTATTGCTTACTTCAAGGAACATTTACCCTTCCCACCCCACTGGGCCAGAGATGAAAGATAACCTCTTACAGTAGTCCTCAGAACAAGGGACACATAAGTAGCAGAGCCTTGGGTCTTCCATCACAGTAGAGGCCAGGAAGGATGGTGGTCAGCCTCATGGCACCAGGTCCTTAACCCAGGGATCTCTGACTACATCATACAGACACATGGCTCCTATTACCTTACACAAAACAATTACTCTATCAATTAATTATATGCTACTTGAATTGTTACTTAAGTCTTCTGCAAGGTTATTTCTAGTCTTTCAATAGGACTGTGAAATCTGAAGGCAGGGAGGGCTCCGATCTAACACAGGTTTGAAAGTCCAGAATGACATCAGGACAGTGACTGGCATACAGGAGGCATTAAAAAAAACATGGCTGAGTGTGATGGTTCACACCTCTAATCCTAGTACTTCAGGAGGCTGAGGTAGGAGTATCGCTTGAGGCCAGGAGTTCAAGACCAGTGTGAGCAAGAGCAAGACCCCATCTCTCCAAAAAAATAGAAAAATTAGCCAGGTGTAGTGGTGCACACCTGTAGTCCCAGCTACTTAGGAGGCTGAGGCAAAAGGATGGCTTGAACCCAAGAGTTTGAGGTTGCAGTGAGCTATCATGATGCCACTGCACTCTAGCCTGGGTGACAGAGTGAGACCCTATGTCTAAAGGAAAAAAAAATTGCTGGCTGAATGTTTACTGGTTTGTTTACCTACAAAATTAAGTTATGATTTATATAAGATGAATTTGTCTGTAGTTGACAGGAAAGAGAAGCCCAACAGGAACTGGAGGAGAACAGCTCAGCAAGCCATGCCCAGCCAGGGACAGGAGGTCGCTGAGCCCAAGCTTCCCAAGGGAGTGAAGATGTAATGTGAGCAAGCTATCCATGGATCCTGTCAGGGAAGCCCAGCGCTGTCAGAGCCTTCCTGCCCTCTGGCAATACAAGATTGCAGTTAGGCAGGAAGGGTGTGTGCTCACTATAGTCAAGGGCTGACAAAACATGGGAAATGGTAGCCTTGCTACACAGCCTCTCCTTCCTGTGGTGCTGCATGCCACAGCAGTAGAAGAACAAACATGTCAATCACAACCCATTCCCCAGTGTCTAGGTCTCTGAACTCTGACTTCACAGACGCGAACTTTACATTGCCTGAAATGTAACCATCTCCAGGCCCTTGAAGGGACATCTCTTAGAGTGTTTCCTTAATTTCTGCTCAAGAATTTACTAATAGGTAGTGGGGGAAGACTGAGTCATTTTCCTTGCACAGCTGTAAGACCCCCTCAACGTGCCTTTCCCCAGCATTGCTCCAGAGGTGAGTGATATCCCAGAGTACTACTATTTGCAGATGTGAGCCCAAGAAGGGACACCCAGGCCCACCGGAGAGCAACGACCCTCAGAGGACTGCCAAGAGGGACACAATCTGCCCCTGCCACAGCCTGTCAGTCATACCTAGAGCCTTCACAGATATCTGCCGGGTGAGTGGAGGGGGGATGTTGATGCACACCAGATCCACGTCTTGATGCAGCAAGACGTCATCAGTTCGGCTGGTGTAGAAGGTGATGTTCATCTCCTCAGCAAGCTGCTTCGCCTCCTCCTCAGTCTTTCCCCACAGGGCCTCAACGGTGAACCCTTCTGCCCTCAGCAGTGGCACCAGAACCCGGGCGGAGCTGCCAGTCCCAAACACGCCCACTCCTGGCAGCATCTTCATCCCGGCCTCTCTCTTCACCAACTCATCTCCTCACAAGAGCCTCCAGCATGGATACGACCTTCCCATAGGCCTGGTCAGACATGACTCCTAGAACAGCAAGCATTACACTGGTTATTAGTAGAGGGCACACTCAGCTGAGGCTACTTTCTTGGCTTACTTAGAAGCAAGAAGTTCTCTGCCAGAAAAACACAAATGAAATACTGCTCAGAAATGAAAAGCTGCAGAATCCTTCTCCATGGAGACTTAAGGATACCAGCAATATCATCTACTGGAACTCAGAGAGAGAGGAAAACTGAAAAATAGGTAATGCTGGGTTCAAATCCCTGTTCTGCTACTTAATTTTCTATGTAACTCTCTTCAAACCATTTAACCTTCAGGGCCTTAACTGTAAAATAAGGGGAGTAAGTAATCTTTAAAATTCCTTCTTGCTAGAAAAGTTCATGATATGACAAAAAGAGAAAATAAAAACCAGTATAAGAGGAAAGAGAAGAACTATCTAATTAAAAATTTTATGGTAGCAAGCATAGGAAAATGTTCACTAAAAAGAAAACAATACCGAAAAATTTTTTTTCAACTACCGAACTGGCCAAAAGAAAAAGCATGCTCAGAAAGATTTTTTTTTTGTATAAACATATTCACTGTAGCATTGACTATAATAGTGAAAACCTGGGAGACAATCTAGATGTCCAATAAAACTAATGGGTTAGATAAATAATGCTATGGAGCCACTGAAAACCATGAGGCACAAGGACGTCAATGACCTGAAAGACATTCACCATATATTAATTAAACAGGGGAAAAGAAACAATATCTGAAGTAGGTTCTTTTAAAAAAGCATGTAAAAGAAGTATATATATGTGAGACTATACAGGGACATCTATATTTACAATATATCTGTAAACAGAGCTATACATGACAGTAAAAGGACCAGAATATATCTGAATTTAATGATTACTCAAGTTGATGGGATTATGGATGATTTTTATTGTCATCTTTATATATATTTTTTGAACTTTGCCAAGTTTTCTATAATGCATATGTCTCACTGTGGAGCTTTTCTTCTGATCACCAGAGTTATAAAATGAAGTAAAGAACAAAACTAGGCCGGGCGTGGTGGCTTATGTCTGTAATCCTAGCACTCTGGGAGGCTGAGGTGGGAGGATCGCTTGAGGTCAGGAGTTTGAGAACAGCCTGAGGAAGGAAGAATGAGATTCCATCTCTACAAAAAAATAGAAGAAATTAGCTGGGCGTGGTGGCGTGTGCCTGTAGTCCCAGCCACTCAGGAGGCCAAGGCAGGAGGATTGCTTGAGCCCAGGAGTTTGAGGTTGCTGTGAGCTAGGCTGATGCCACAGCACTCTATCTTGGGCAACAGAGTGAGACTCTGTCTCCAAAACAAAAAATAAACAAAAGTGCTTTGCTTGGGATCAGGGTCATGTGGGAAAACTAAGACGAGATTTAGGTGTGTCCAGAATATAAGGGTTCCCTATACAGCACTCTCCTCAGCTAAACCAGTGATCTCTACCCATTCTGATTGTGTTAGGTCACCAGTGACCCTAGACCCACTGAATTGGACTGGGGGAATGAGGCCATGTCACCATCATTTTCTTTTTTTAAAATTAAATCTAATTTTTAAAATTGTGGTACAATACACATAAAATTTACCATCTTAAGCATTTTTAAGTACGCACTTCAGTGGTATTAAGTATATTAACACTGTTGTGCAACTATTACCACCACCAATCTCCAGAACTCTTTTCATCTTGCAAAACCAAAACTTTATACCCATTAAACAATAAATCCCCATTCCTTCTATCTGCCCCCAGCCCCCGGCAACCACCATTCTACTTTGTCTCTATGAACTTGACTACTTTAGATAACTTATATAAGTGGAATCATACAGTACTTGTGCTTTTGTGGCTGGCTTATTTCAGTTATCATAATGTCCTCATGTTCACCCTTATAAACCTTGTAGCATTGTCAGAATTTCCTTCCCTTTTAAGACTGAATAATATTCTACTGTATGTATATCCAATATTTTGCTTATCCATTCTTTTGTCAATAGACACTTAGGCTGCTTCTATGTTTTAGCTATGGTGAATAACACTCCTATGAACATAGGCGTACAAATCTCTCTTCCAGACTCTGCTTTCAATTGTTTGGGGCATATACCCAGAAGTGGAATTGCTGAACCATACAGTAATTCTATTTTAAATTTTTTGAGGAACCACCATACTGTTTTCCACAGCAGTAGCACCATTTTATAGCCTCACCAACTGTGCACAAGGGTTCCAATTTCTTCATATCCTCACCAACACTTGTTATTTTCTGATTTTTCTTCTTGGTTAACCATCCTGATGGGTGTGAGGTGACCACCATTCTCTTTACTTTTTAATTTTTAGAGACAAGGTCTCACTCTATCGCTTAGGCTGGAATGCAGTGGCCCAATCACAGCTCACTGCCTGCAACCTCAAACTCTGGGCTCAAGAAATACTCCTACCTTAGCCCCCTCAGTAACTAGGAGAATAGGCATGTACCATCACATCCAGCTAACTGTTAAATTTTTTGGAAAGACAGGGTCTCACTATGTTGCCCAGGCTAGTCTGGAACTCCTAGCCTCAAGTGATCCTCCCGCCTTGGCCTCTCAAAGTGCTAGGATTATAGGTGTTAGCCACTGCATCTGGCCAATTTTAAACTTTTATTGGTGAGAACCACGTAGCTATCTAAGAAATTAGATAAAAAATGAACTGCATATTTTTTTAAATCAAAAAAATGATACTCATTACAAAATTTTTTTTTTGAGACAAGGTCTCATTCTGTTGGCTGGGCTAGAGTGCACTGGTGTCATCATAGCTCTCTGCAACCATAAACTCCTGGGCTCAAGCAATCCTCCTGCCTCAGCCTCCTTAGTAGCTGGGACTATAGGCAGGCACCACAATACCCAGCTAATTTTTAAATTTTTTGTAGAGACAGGGTCTCAATATGTTGTCTAGGGTGGTCCTAAACTCCTGGCCTCAAGTGATCCTCCTGCCTCAGCCTCCCAAAGTGGTAGGATTATAGGAGTGAGTCATTACCTCCCTCAAAATAAACAAACAAACAAACAAACACACAAACTGCTGGAGGTCTCTCTGCATAGAATAGCCTCTGCTTTCTTTGAGATCCTGGAACTCCTATTTACCCTGCATCTTCCCTGTTCTAGAAATCTTTCCTGACTCTTCCCACCCAGGCAGAGGGAGGAGCTTCCTCTTCATCTTCTGTGTACTTGTCATAGGAATTATAACTTATTCCTCTTTGTGTTCCCAGGGCCATGAACACAGCAGGCCCTTCAATGATTTGTGAATAAACAAATGAAAGAACTTACTGTGCTCAGCAAAGTGTTTTCTGGACTCCCCTATTCACAGGCAGGTGTCGCCAACGTCTAATGGCCACAATCATCCATGAACACCAAAGTCATCCTTTGAAAACATACTAGAGGTTCTATCCTCCATGCTGCTGATAGTGATATAGACTGTACAACCATTCTAAAAAGCAATAATCTGGCCTTATTCATAATGAAGGCTATGCATACTTTGTGACCCACAAATTCCACTCCTCTATGTGTGTGGTATGTATGTGTGTTTTCAAAAAAAAACTTCTCATGGGGATCCAAAGAGATACAGGGTTATTTACTACATCATGTCTAGGGTGCAGAGCTGGAGACAATCTAGAGGTCCACCAGTAAGGAGTAGGCAGGTAAAGGGTGGGGAATACATCCCATGGGGTCCTCTGCAACAGTTAGAAGCAACAGTGATGAAGACATAGTCACATGAACTCAGTGAAAAATGTAACAAACACAATGAGCTCTAAAACACTATTTAAATAAAGTGAAAATACAGGCTTATGCTGGGTGTGGTGGTTCACATCTGTAATCCCAGCACTTTGGGAAGCCCAGGTAGGAGGATCACTTGAGGCCACGAGTTGGAGAACAGCCTGGGCAATGTAGAGAGATCCTGTCTCTACCAAAAACAACAACAACAACAACAAAATGGCTGGGTGAGGTGGCTCACACCTGTAACTCTAGCACTTTGGGAGGCTAAGGTGGGAGGATTGCTTGAGGCCAGGAGTTTGAAACCAGCCTGGGCAATAGCGAGACCCCATCTCTACATAACACTAAAAAAAAAAAAAAAAAAAAAAAAATTACCCATGTATGGTGGCATGCGCCTGTAGTCCCAGCTACTGGGGAAGCTGAGGCAGGAGGACAGCTTGAGCCCAGGACCCAGGAATTCAAGATTACAGTGAGCTGTGATCGCACCACTGTACTTCAGCAATGAAACTCTGTCCCTAAAAAAAGTTTTAAAAATTAAAAATAAAAATTACATGCATAGAAACAAAAAATGCTGTATAAGAACTTACAAAAACCAAAGAATACATATTAAATGCATTTGTAGAAGACAGGAAAACCAGCATAGAGAATGGGTATAAAAGGGAATAATAAAGAAAAAAAAGAAAAATGTGGTCGTAAATGGAATTTTTTTTTTTAAAGCTTGCACTTCAAACACAAAATGACAGATGTAGTAATATGTACCTCTGGTCCTACTAATGAGACACCAGCACAATCTATCTAATTTAGCCAAATCCATGGAGAAGCAGTGCATATTTGGGCCAGGACCGCTTACAACTCAGACAAAGATGAACCATATTTCATGTATAAATCCGGTTAGTCCATTTTTTCACCTCTAGGACAATTTATGATGGTCCAAAATCTGCTTTCTTTTTGGCTGGAAAAATGTACATAACATAAAATTTACCATACTTAACCATTTTTAAGTGTACAGTTCCGTGTGCTACGTACATTCACTTTTTTTTCCTCCAGAGACAGAGTCTCACTCTGTTGCCCATGCTAAAGTGCAGCGGCGTCATAATTCATTGCAACCTCAAACTCCTGGGCTCAAACCATCCTCCTACCTCAGCCTCCTGAGTAGCTCAGAATACAAGTGGTGTACGCCCTGACACCCAGCTAATTTTTCTATTTTTTGTAGAGACGGGGGTCTCACTCTTGCTCAGGCTGGTCTCGAACTCCTGAGCTCAAGTGATCCTCCCACGTCGGCTTCCCAGACTGCTAGGATTACAGGTGTGAGCCACTATGCCTGGCCCTAAGTATATTCATTGTGTTGTGCAACCATCACCACCATCCAGGTCCACAACCTGTTCATCATCCCATACTGAAACTCTGGACCCAGTGAATGATAATTCCCCATTTTCCCCTGGTCATGGTAACTAATGGTAACTCCTGGTAACCACTATTCTACTGTCTGTCTCTGTGAATCTGACTATTGAAATCATAGAATATTTGTCCTTTTTGAAAACTCACCACACGATTCACCAATTTCAAATGTATAACTCGATGGATTTTAGTATATTCAGAGTTGTGCAAACATCACCACAATCAATTTTAGAACATTCTCATCACCCCCAAAAGAAACCCACTATTTATTAAAGGTCACTCCCTATACCTCCTCTGCCCCCAGCCCCTGACAACCACTGATCTACTTCCTGTCTCTATGATTTGCCTATTCTAGACATTTCATATCAATGGAATCATATAATATGTGGTCTTTTCACTTAACAGATTCATACATGTTGTAGCATGTATCATTCCTTTTTATTGCTAAATAACATCCTATTGTATGGATATAACACATTTATCCATTTATTGGTTAATGTATATTTGAGTTATTTACACTTTGTGCTGTCATGAATAATGTTAGAGTATTCATCTAAGTTTTTATATGTATGTTTTCATTTCTCTTGGATATATACCTAAGAGTAGAATTGCTAGGTCATATGCTAACTCCATGCATAACCACTTGAGAACTGCCAGGCTGTTTTCCAAAGTGGCTGTACCATTTTACATTCCCATCAGCAATGTATGAGGGGGTTCCAATTTCCCCACATCCTTGCCAACACTTGTTGGCAAAGATTATCTGTCTTTTTAATTATAGCTACCCTAGTGGGTGTGAAGTGGTATCTTGAAGAGTTTCTCCCCCTTTTTTAAAATTAGAAGTCACATAAAAATTAAAAGTTCACATGAAATTAACCATTTTAAAGTGAAAAATCCAGTGATATTTAGTATATTCATAAATGTTGTACCTCTATATAGTTCCAAATGATTTTCATCACCTGGAAAGGAAACTCTATACCAATTAAGCAGTTGCTCCCCACTTCCCCAGCCCCTGGCAATTACCCACCTTCATGGTCTCTATGGATTTACCTATTCTGCAGATTTCATATAAATGGAATCATACCCCCCCCCCAAAAAGTGACCTTTTGTGTTTGGCTTCTTTTACTTAGCATAATGTTTTTTGTTTTTATCTTATTTCTTTTAGAGACAGGGTCTTGTTATATTGTCCTGGCTGGAATGGTGTGGCTATTCACAGGCATGATCATCGCACACTACAGCCTCAAACTCCTGGGCTCAAGTGATGCTCCTACCTCAGCCTCCCAAGTAGCCGGGACTACAAGTGCATGTCACCCTGCCTGGCTACTATAATGTTTTTGAGGTTCTTCCACGTTCTAGCAAGTATTATTCATTCCTTTTTATAGCTGAAAAATATCCCAATGTGTGTGTGTATACCACATTTTGTTTATCCATTCATCTGTTGATTTGTTTCCACCCTTTGGCTATTGTGGACAATGCTCCTATGAACATGCAAATACCTATATTTGTTTAACTGTTTTTAACTATTTAAGATATAGGATTTATGACTTGCAAAGATTTTTCTCCTATTTTGTGCATATCCTTCTTGATGGTGTCCTCTGAAGCACAAAACTTAAACTTTAATGAAGTCCAATTTAGTTCTTTTGTAATTTGTGCTTTTGATGTTATCTCTATGAAGGCTTTGCCTAATCCAAAGTTATAAAGATGCACTCTTGTATTTTCTTCTAAGAGCTTATAGCTTTAGGTCTTACATTTAGGTCTATGATCTCCTTTGAGTTGGTTTTGTATTTGGTGTGAAGAAGAGGTCCAACTTCATTCTTTTGCATGTGGTTATTCATTTGTTCCAACACCATTTTTTTTTTCTCTTCAACTCTTGTATCTTTCTGAATCATTGTATTGTCTTGGCACTTTGGTCTCAAATCAGTTTTACCATAAATATACCGGTTTATTTATAGACTCACAATTTTAATCCATTGATCTGCATGTCTATTCTTATGCCAGTATCACACTATCTTGATTACTGTAGATTTTTTTCCTCCTCTTCACTTTAATGATGCAAAACTACTGTAGCTTTGCAGTAAGTTTGAAAGTTAGGAAGTGTGAGTCTTCCTACTTTGTTCTTTTCCAAGATTGTTTTGTCTGTTATGAGTCCCTTGCATTTCCCAATGAAGTTTAGTATCATCTTATCAATATCTGCAAAAAAGATAGCGGAATTTGTTTTTTTTTTGTTGTTGTTTGGTTTTTTTTTTTTGAGACAGTCTTGCTCCATTGCCCCGGGTAGAGTGCAATGGCATGATCATAGATCACTGCAAACTCAAACTTCTGGGCTCAAGAGATCTTCCTGGCCCAGCCTCCTGAGTAGCTGGGACTGCAGGTGCACGTACCACGCCCAGCTAATTTTTTCTATTTTTTGTAGAGACGGGGTCTTACTCTTGTTCAGGCTGGTCTGGAACTTCTGACCTCAAGCAATCCTCCCACCTCAGCCTCCCAGAGTGCTAGAATTACAGGCATGAGCCACAACGCCTGGCTTAGAATTGTTTTCTTAATTTCAAGTTCAGTATCTCTTTGGCTTCTACTGTGGACACAAACATACTTGCGTCTACTAAGTACCTGTCTATGTTAGCGGTTGGTTTGCCAGCATAGTCCAGTATAGCATCCTGCACTGTTCAATTCTATCTGAAGTACACCTGTGCCTTGCAAACCATTGAAATAAGCATGACTTGGGCTGCCAGACTCCTGCCAGTTTCAAGCCTCTTCTTGTCTCCACTCTCTGTGGCTGTGGAGCTTGGCTTGCCCCTGTACTCCTACCACTGGGGTTCTGTTTTATCTTAACCATCTTTCCTTCTTTCTTTCTGATGGTGAGCAGTGTTTGTGGCCTCTCAGTCACCTTTCTTTCTTTTTCTACTGTTTCTCTCTCTCTTTGCTGATAATTCTTCTGCCCTTATAGGCTTCCCTTACAAATGGGTCAGTCCCATAGTATCTTTTATAATTTTCATGTCCTGAACTCTTTTCAGCTATTTTGGTCACTTTCTGCATTTACAGGTTTTTTTAATTGCTCACCAGTCATGCCTATTCTGGGAGCTTGAGAGTGTTACATTTGTAGTGCTAGGTAAATGAGATTGTGCTTAAGTTTTGTGGGTCATTAATTACCAACAGCTATAGGGCCAGGGGAGTGAGATATCGCTACCATAAGCAAGGATGTCCACGTTCTCTCTAAATTAATGCCCAGGGCACATACTTCCTTCTCTCTCACACTGCATTCCTTCTAACTCTAGTTATATTTGCCTGTGTACGTTTTAAGCATCAGTTGCTTAAAACAACACAATGGATTAGAAGAATTTTTAATAACCTCCATTTTACTGCCACTGACTCAAAGGGCAGCTTCATTAACACCCATAAAGGTGTATCAGCTGGTCCCTGAGGCAGCCAGATGGCATGAATCTAGGCAGGCTTGATGACTAGGTATTTCCTGCTCAAGCAGGCAGAGCTGGTTTTCCTTGTTTATTTCAATGGCTACCCTTTCTCACCCCTAAAAATTTCCCTACTCTTTGCCTCTAACATCCTTGTACATACCCTTCAGATGCCCCCAAAGATCTCCACAAACCCAGTCCAGCCAAGCTCACATGCATTCCAGTTACCACATGCTGGTCAGGAATGAAGAGTGCCTTGGCAGGATTGGTTATACATAATTTGACAAGGCCACAGGTTATGAGGAAGGCAGCACAGAGGTTAGAGGCATGGAATCTGTAGCCACCTCGCCTGGGTTCAAATCCTGGCTCCTCTACCACTTACCAGCTAGATAATCTCAGGTAAGCCTCTTAATAGTTCTGTGCCTCCATTTCCTCATCCGTAAAATGAGAATAATTCTATCTATCTCATAGAAGAGTTAAGGAATAAATAAGTTAATATTTGTAAAGTATTTATTTAAATTTTTTATATACACCATGGAATACTATGTAACATACTTACAACAGGGCCTGGCCCATACTAAGTCACTACACAGGGTATCTTTTTTAAAAACAGGGTATCTTTTTAAAAAAAGATACCTGTTATCTATCTATAACTGACTTAGATGTCTCCTCTTCAAAAGTTGTGTAGGAATGAGGATAATAATTCTGAGCTAACATGAAATGAGTGCAACAGGCCAGGCAGTGTTTAGTCTGTCTCTACCTCCATGCAACCTTGTTGTACAGAGGAGAAAACATGCTCAAAGAGGCTAGGTAACTTCCAGGGTTCCAAGGCTGGCTGTGTGCAATAGATCTGCCACAATCAGCATGAAACCTGGAGCAGGTTACTTAGCTTCTCTGAGCTTCTGTAAAAATAATCATTTTGTAACGTGTGTGCGTGTGTGTGTGTGTGTGTGTGTGTGTATACGTGTGTGGTGACTCTTTTTTTATCCATAGTGACAGCTCTTTCTGCTGTCTGGCTTGATAACTGCTTGCCTCAGTTATCACTCACTGCTCAAACCAATACTAATCTGTTCATGTGTCTCACCTTTATTGAGGGCCTAATTGTGGGGGGAGGCCGTGGGACATAAAAGATGAAAAGTCCTAATTTCAGGGGTGATAAGTCAGAAAGGTGAATAGGAGCCAGAGCTGGTGGCATCAAGTGTTAATCTAAGGAGTTTGGACTTTGCCAGGTGGGTGTGCTTGGTACTCTTGGCCTGCTCTACCTTCCCCACCTGATCTTCTCTGCCCTGCTTCCGTGTCTCAGGAATCAGAAGGCCAATGTCTAAGGGCCTGGGCTCCAGGTCCTTTGGCTTTTGTCTGGGTCCAGCCAATGAAGAGCACCAGGAAGAGATCAGAGAGCAGGAAGAAAGGTCAAGGTATTTATTTTCTGTCCTCTCTCCCTGCCAGGACGTGGTTCTGGCAGGAGCTGTTATTCTCAACCAAGGTCACAACTCCTTTCCAGGACCCCTATCCCATGATCATAGCTTTTGCTGTGTTGCAGTAACACCTGCCCTCTCCTTCATTGCGCCCAGGGTGGTAACACTACCAGTTGTTGCCAGTCCTTGCCAGTCCCTGGGTGTTCCACCATTCCTTGCAGGTTTCCTTTACTGCTCACACTGTTGTAAATAATCCCTTCACTGTTGTAAATAATCCCGTCATTAACGGCTTTTCAATTAACTTTGAGTGCACTGGTTGTTTCCTGACTGGACCCTGACTAATGTAGTAAGCAATAAGAAACATTGAATTTTTTAAAAATTTGGCAGAAAGATGTAAGCAGAATAGAGGTTAGGAGACACTAGACACAAAGAACCAGTTAGGATATCAAGTAAGAGATAAGGAAGGTCTAATGGAGGGAATGAAATGGAGCAGACAGCTATCTAGTCTATGGAGACACAGCTTCCGCAAAACTATAGGACAAGACCTACTCCCTACCACAAGGGTGGGCCAAATCCAATATGATACCTGTTTTTGTAAATAAAGTTTTACTGGAACGGTCATACCCATTCATTTATCTGTTCCTTTATTTATGTACAGCTGCTCTTGAACTACAACAGGAGGGTAGGTGCAAAGGCCATATGGCCCACAAACCTTCAAATTTTTACAATCTGGCCCTTCACAGAAAAGGTTTGCTGACCCCTGCCCTACCCGTATGTTATAAGGCCCAGGAGCTCCAATCGATAAGTATAGTCATGAAGGTAGCCAAAATTGTGGTTAAAAAAAAAATACCCCACACCTCACTGGGTGTGAGAAGTCACACAGATTGTGGGAATTCTGGACAGAGGTCACTCATAGAGTCACTCTATGCACTCATAACTTCAGAGGTCACTCATAGAGTCACTCTATGCAACTTGCATAGAGGTCAGACCCTGGGCAGAAGGTATCTCTGAATCTTCCTTTCCTACCAATAGTCTTTATAATGTTGAGGGTTGCCAAGTGCAGAGCTAAAAACCTGTATTTCCCAGCCTTTCCTTGCAAAAAGGTGTGTCTAATGCGATAAATATAGAAGGTACAATTTGGTAAAACTTCTTGGAAAGGAGGCAATCTCAACTGGCAGGAACTCCTCCTCCACCCCCTTTTTGTCTGGAATTATCACCAGGAAGGTGACCTGAGGATGGGACACAATTCCTTGCAGATTTTGGCACTGAAATGAGGACTTGATGTCATCTGTACCCTCAAAGAACTCCACCTCTTAGACAAGACATGCACTTTAGCAAATCTGTCACATGGTATGACAGGTAGAGCAACAGAAACTTGTCTGTGGCACAGAGAAGAGCACCATTAAGTACAGGGGCTGGAGATGGTGTGCAAGCAGGAAAGGTTTCCTGGAAGAGATGATGTAACAGGTCTGGGTTGGTCAGAATGGCAAAGTCATTAAAGGCTCTTTGACACATTCAATGACATGGCCCTCCCTTTACTAGTGAGTGGCCCACCCTGTTCTTCCGGGACCATTTTAGTCAAAAAGTTCTTCTTTAGACGGACTTGAAATCTGTTCTCATGGAACTTCCACACCGTGGAACTATCTGTGATGTTTCTAACATTTCCTCTAAATTTCCTAGATTGTGGTAGGTGGTGTGCAAAATGATGACAATATTTCCCTTTCCTTTTTTCATGCCACTGGGGAGTCAATCACCTCCCACACTGAATCTGGGTTGGCCATGTCACTTGCTCTGGCCAATGGAACATTAGCAACACGACACAAGCAGCATGAAAAGTACTGTGTATTAAGGTTTGCTCCCTTGCTAGTCTTGGATCTCTGAGACCATCACTACGTGAATGAACCCAAGCCATTCTGCCAGACAACAGACATGTGACCAAGCCACTACCCTAGCTGACAATGAGCCAACTGCCAGTTATGTGAATGAGACCATCCAAGGCCATCCAGTTCCAGCTGAGCTGACTCAGACCAAAACAACAACCCAGGTCACTTAAAGAATCATGAAAAACAATAAATGTTTGCCTTAAATTGCTGAGTTTTGAGGATGCTTGTTATACAGCAAAAAGCTAACTGACACACTCATACAGACTGAACTTCCCTAATTCTCAGGCATTCCTCACACACTACCACTGGCCAAGGCTGCTCTGGTCTGTCCACCCTAGATTGTCAACATGGAGCCCCCAAAACTGAACACCCTATCCTGAATACATTCCAGCCTTCTTTTTGCTAGACATCACACTTCTATTGAGCTGCTGATGTTAATTTTTGAATGTAGATTAGTCATGTCATCCTGACACACAGTAGGACTTCTTATGTGTCCTAATAAATATTCTGTACTTGTATAGTCAGGTTATTAAAAAAATTATAATTGTGGCAAGACATATAACAAAATTTACTATCTTAACCATTTCTAAGTTCAGCGGGTTGCGTTAAGCACATTTACAGTGTTGTGCAACCATCACCACTGCCATCCATATAACTTTTTTATCTTGCAAAACTGAAACTCCATACCCATTAAACAATAACTCCCCATCCCCTCTCTGAACTCTGCCTCTGGCAACCACTATTACATTAATACTTTCTCTGTATGAATTTGACTATTCTAGATACCTCGCATAAGGGGAATCGTATAGAATTTGTGCTTCTGTGACTGGCTTATTTCAGTTAGCATAATGTCCTCAAGGTTCATCCATGTTGTCAAAATTTCCTTCCTTTTTATGGCTAAGGAAGGAATTTTGTGTTCATACCATTTTGTGTTCATACCACATTTTGCTTATTCATTCACCGTCAGTGGACACGGGTTGCTTCCACGTTTTTATCCTGTATAAGGCCGCTATGAATATGGGTGTAAAAATCCCAGTTTTTTTGAACCAAAGTTCAGTGCTTTAATTTTTCCTCTAACAAATTTCATTTAGTTTAACTGGTATGGCTGTTTACCAGTTGAGATCATTTTGGATATTTATTCACTGTCTCTACCAGCTTTGTGTCAAGTGCAAATCTGATCAGCAGGCTACATCTTCAATTCAAGCCAATAATAGCTAACATTTTTTTTTTGAGAAGACATTATGTGCCATGTGCTTTACAGGCAGCATCTTATTTAACTATTGTAACTTCCCAAGGCAGGTACCATTATTATCATCATCATCTTCATTTTATAGAGATGAACTGAGGCCTCCATCAGTTTTTGGATTAGGTGTTTCCAATAAAGTAATACAATTTCATATAACTATACTAGCTAGCTCTCATTTCTCCTTTTGCCCAATGGGATGAGAGATGATAAAAAATGCACAGCTCACATTCAAATAATGATATTTATATTTAACGCTCTTCTGGAACCACCAATCTAGTAAGTGTACTAAAAAATATATATCATATTGTTACCAAACACACCGAGTCAGAATTGACTGTGATCTCCTCAAGGCCAAAACCCAGATGTTTATAGTTTAGGCACCCAGCATAGAGTGAGACCTTAATAAATGTTCGTTAGATTTAGATGATGCTGCATACACTGCAGTGTTCATCAGTTCTCTTTCCAAGTGCTCAAGGATTATTTAATAAGATGTTCTAGTGCTGTTGTGAGGAATCATCAGCAACAGACTCAAACACCCACAACTGGTGTCTCCTTCACCTGCTTTCTGAAAACTGAGAAAAATGTCGTGTATCTTCCTTCACCTGGCACCCGCTTCTGCTCCGCAATGCCTCAAGGTTTATTGACAATAATTTATGGAGTATAGCAAGGTCACCTGCTAGTTTTCTCAGACCCTTAGGATGTAATTCAAAGGAACTAAACTCACTGAGAACTGGCTATTCTACTTTCCCTGCACCTGCTCTTTCCAGCTAGGTCTTTGATGAAAGAGAAATATATGAGTTGAGTGGTTGTCTTCTTTGTCATGCTTTTCTTTATTTATCCTACATGCCTCTCAGTATATCTTTAAGAATACTTGTGATTGCCTGAAAGTTTTTTCAAGTGTCATATTACTTGTTCTGGGATGGTCTCCCTGATCCTATGAGAAGCAGCCAGCTCTTAGGAAACTTACAGATGGATGGAGCCTGGGTGGTTCCATCCAAATTATTTACAAATGTATCTGTAATAGTTTGTCTTATAACTATACTCTTTTAAATTACAAAATATGCTTTCTATTTTTCAGTGGCAGCCTTTTAAAAAGAGCAATTAGGGATTTCTACAGATAAGGTTACTGCCTTGTAACACTATCTTTACCTTGCAAGCCACAAAAATGCAGTTGAGACTGATTTTCAGCCAAAGCATTAAATCAATTCAATGGAGAAAGGAAACTGTTTTTAAGAAGTGGTGTCAGGGAAGGGTGCCGTGGCTCACACCTGCAATCATAGCACTCTGGGAGGCCCAGGTGGGAGGACTGCTTGTGCTCAGGAGTTCCAAGATCAACCTGAGCAAGAGCGAGACCCCTGTCTCGACTAAAAACAGAAAAAACTATCCAGGTGCATAGTCCCAGCTACACGGGAGGCTGAAGCAGGAGGATCACTTGAGCCCATGAGTTTGAGGTTATAGTGAGCTACAATGACACCACTACACTTTACCATGGCGACAGAGCAAGACACTGTCTCAAAAAAAAAATAAATAAATAAAATAAAATAAATGCTGTTGCAACAATTGGATATCCATATGGTAAACAATTAACCTTGATCCCTCTCTCACTGTGTATACAAAAATTAATTTGAGATGGGTTAAAGACCTAAATGTAAAAGTCAGAACCATAAAGCTTCTAGAAAAATATATCAGAGAATATTTTTGAGACCATGGGGTAAAGACTTCTTAGAAGGAACACAAAAAGCTAGTTCTCATTGATAAATTGATAAACTGGATTTCCAAATTTAAAAGAATTTCTGCTTATTAAAGACACTGTTTAAGAAGATGAAAAGGGGGTCAGGCATGGTGGCTCACGCCTGTAATCTCAATGCTCTGGAGTCCAGGAGTTTGAGATCACAGTGAGCTATGATCATGCCACTGCACTCTAGCCTGGGCAACAGAGTGAGACCTTGTCTCAAAACAAACAAATAAACTAATAAGTCAATAAAAAAAAAATGAAAAAGCAAGGCCCAACCTGAATATGTATGTAGCCTAGGACTTGTCTGTAGAATAACTACAAATCAACAATAAAAAGGCGAACTACTCAATTAAAAAACTGTCCAAAGGGCCGGGCGTGGTGGCTCACGCCTATAATCCTAGCACTCTGGGAGGCCGAGGCGGGTGGATCGTTTCAGCTCAGGAGTTCGAGACCAGCCTGAGCAAGAGTGAAACCCTGTCTCTACCAAAAATAGAAAGAAATTAGCTGGACAACTAAAAATATATAGAAAAAATTAGCTGGGCATGATGTCGCATGCCTGTAGTCCCAGCTACTTAGGAGGCTGAGGCAGAAGGATTGCTTGAGCCCAGGAGTTTGAGGTTGCCGTGAGCTAGGCTGATGTCACAGCACTCTAGCCTGGGCAACAGACTGAGACTCTGTCTCAAAAAACAAACAAACAAACAAACTATCCAAGACTTAAACAGTTACTTTGTCAAAGATACAGGGATGGCCAATAAACACATGGGAAAGTGTTCCATACCATTAGTCATTAGGGACATACAAATTAAAAGCACACAAGATACCCATTACAATGGCTGAGATAAAAAAGACTAACAACTCCAAAGTTTGGAGAGGATGTAGAGCAAATGGAATTCTCGTACATTCTTGGTGGGAGTGTAAAAACCTTACAACCACTTTGGAAAATTGACAGTTTCCTATAAAGTTAACATGTATCAACCCAATTACAGCAACTCCACTTGTGGATATTTACCTAAGAAAATGAAAACATATGTCTACAAAAAAATTTATACAAATGTTCATAATAGCTTTATTCATAATAGCCTGAAGACTATCTGAACGAAAATCTAAAGAGTATTGCAGAGGTGCTGAGGCTTTGGTTGCATGGATTGCCTTTGCACCAGGGAGTCGGAGCTGCACGCCTGCTCATTCCCTGGGCAGCGTGCACTGGATCCACTGGGTCTGAGTTTACCCCTTCCCTCCTCGCCCCTCCCTGTATGGAAGGCTCTTGATCTTCTGGGCACTGTGTTAAGATTATAAAGATGAATTAGACACATATCTCTTCTCTCTGGGGTGAGAGTGGAAGTAAGGGGACAGAGAAATGAAACAGAGATTAATACAGTTATCTGTATCACGAAAGGTCCAGGCAGGATATAGATGGTATACTCAAAATGGGTAATTGAAGAGAATTTAATAAAGGACTTACACAGGTGTAGGCAAAAGGTTAAGGGATGATGAAGCAGCCCCACTCTCCCTTTACCATCTAGGCTGAAGAGGAAAGGGAAGGGCATCCAGTAAGAGAAATACCCACCGGAAAGTGTCATCAGGCAGGAGCCATGACTGTAATACTTTCCAGAGACAACTAGGGGAAGTACCCCAGCCACTTTCTCTCCCTACCCTTCAATCACTGCCTGGTGCCTCCTGTTGCAGAACGCAAATATTAATAGCAATCAGAGAATGGAGTTGATGCAGTACTTACAGGTCAGCCCCAGTACCACCTCCAAGGCAGAGAACAGAGTGGAAATTAAAAGGAAAACAAACAAAAACTAAAGGGCCACTCCACAGATGGCAATGAAAGAAGGATCAATCTGCAGCTAGTAGTCCAACTGAAGAACATAGAAGATGATTTCAGACCCACCTCTAACCCCAAAGATGACACAAGAATAAGACATGACACCTCTTCAGCAAAATTACAGAGACTTTTGGGGCTTTTGTCTTCCATAAAAAGTATCACTCTAGAAATGACAGACTGATACTTACTCTTATATAAACCACTTCTTAAGATGAAAAATTTTAAAAGGTGTGTCTACGTAAGGATTTACATTGGCATTAACTCAGCCTCCTAAAATATATTTTTTGAAAGCTTGGGTTAAAAAAAAATAAGAAAAAGAATAGCCTGAAATTGAAAACGAACCCAAACGTTCTTCAATAGGAGAATGGGTAACCAACTTATGATGTTGTCGTACAATGGAATAGAGTACAGCCGTAAAAATGATTTAACAATTAATACATGCAACAATATGTATGAATCTTAAAAACATTACATTGAGTAAAAGTTGCCAGGCATACACACACAACCCATACTGTAGGATTCCATTTATTTGAAGTACAGGCAAGCCTTATTTATAGTGACACTATTCAGAAGGCGGCAGAAGTGATGGTGGTTGAGGTGGGGAGGGAATTCACTAGAAACGGGCATAAGTACACCTACAGTAATGAAAATGTTCTATATCTTGTGTGGCACTGCGTTTACATGGTAATACAACTGTCAAAACTCACAAGTTGAATATTTCCTTTAAAACAAAACAAAAACCCTGTAAGCTTACTTTTGGGGATATCATCAGAATAAAGATAAGGGCTAGGGCCAAGAAAATAAGTTTTCTGAGAAAGTAACTTCAAGCTAAGGTCCACTGATCTAGTCAGTCTTGGCACTTGCTGAGCGTATCTGAAGATGACACTTTTTGTTACCCAGTGTTACACTGGGTGAGCTGCTGAGCTGTGGGTTTAGGATGTCCTCACCATTCGTGAACAACTCATACTAAGCAAGGGAGGGTTCAAAGAGGAGTTCTTCTCTTGTGTCACTTTAGGCAAGCAAATTTCACAATGGCCATAAATAAATAGTGTCTATCAGTTTGTTGCTAACAGTTGGACAATAAAGCTTAGCACACCCCAAAAATGGTGAGCCCTCGTTCAGTGCCCAGCCCCCATGGCACCCCTAAAACCAATTAACCACAAGACTAGCCACAGAACCGGCCCCACACCTTGAGTTCTCCAGCTGGAGAAGCTCTCCTGCCAGAGCTCTGCGTATTCAGGGCAACTCCCCCTTCTCAGAGATGCCTCCACAGACTCTGCTGCAGAACTGTCCCCTCAGACACATTCCAAAGGGTCAGTGTCCAGAAACTTGTTTGTGAATTAGATTTTTCTGTGGATAAACCCTTTTCAGTAATTTTATCCTAACATACGCTAAGATAAAGCACTGTGGCCAGAGGTTAGGTCAGGCCCCTAGTTATTAAGTAAGATAGGCCCTCAACCTAATTTTAAAATAGATTGTGACATTAGCTAAGCTAATTATAGTCTGTGTTTTAGGTGCTTGTGTATATAAAATGATACCTGTAATTTATACAAATTGATTCCTTATAAATACTTATTAAGCATTTATGGGCCAGACCTAGATAAAGTACAGGATACTTTGGTGAGCAAAACAGATACAATTTCTGCTTGTATAGAGTGTACAGTCTAGCAGGAAAGAGAAGACAAATAATCACCTAAGTATGTAATTACAATTTGAGACATTTGAGATGAGTGCTATAAAGGAAAATAACAGGGTGCTATAAGAGCATTCAGCAGGATATAAATTAGTCTTTTTTTTTTTTTTAAGAGACAGTTCCATGGGTCAGACCTTGTTTAAAAAAAAAAAGAGAGAGAGAGAGAGAGAGAGAGAGAGACAGGGTGTCTCTGTTGCCCAGGCTGGAGTGTAGTGGTCTGATTATAGCTCACATCACTGTAACCTCAAACTCCTAGGCTAAAGCAATCCTCCTACCTCAGCCTCTTAAGTAACTGGGACTACAGGTGCCACACCACCACGCTGGTTAGCTAAAAAAAAATTTTTTTTAGAGATGGGGTCTCGCTACATTGCCCAGGGTGGTCTACAATGACTGGCCTCAAGTGATCCTCCTGCCTCGTGCTCCCAAAGTGCTGGGATTATAGGCATGAGTCACTGTGCCTGGCCAAATTAGCCTATTTCTAAAGTGTCAAATGATGTATCTGTAATGCACTTTTTGAGCTCAATGTGAGAAAGGCATGACTGAATTATGATAAAAACACTGACAGTGGGAATCATTTTCTATCCACTGACCCCCACCCCTACTCTTTAGCTATCAATCCCCACTTGCCTGTGCTGTATTTGGAGTTGTGCCCAATCTCTTTCCCCCACTACAAGACTCCGTTGCCATGGCCCCTACATTTATTGTGATGATCCTGAATAAAGTCTTCCTCACCACGGAAAAAAAAAGAAACCACTGACATTGGTAGTTCAGTAATGAAAAAAAAGCAGGCCAGGTGTGGTGGCACATGCCTATAATCCCAGAACTTTCGGAGGCCAAGGGGAGGATCACTTTAGCCCCACAGTTTGAGACCAGCCTGAGCAACACAGCAAGATCTTGTCTCTACAAAAAATTAAAAAATTAGCCAGGCATGGTGGCACATGCCTGTAGTCCTAGCTACTCAAGAGGTTGAAATGGGAGGATCATTTGAACCCAGGAGTTCTAGGCAATAGTGAGCTACGATCATGCCTCTGTACTCCAGGCTGGGCACCAGAGCAAGACTCTGTCTCAAAAAGAAAAGAAAAGAAGAAAAAAGCACTGCAGCCCAAAGTCATTAAAAGCCAGTTTGTGATTGGCAGACACTGCCCTTCCCAGAGCAGTACTCAAGCCTCCACTCAATAGCATTTCTTCAGGCCAGGCATGCAGCGGCTCATGCCTGTAATTCTAGCACTATGGGAGGCCGACGTGGGAGGATCACTGGAGCTCAGGAGTTTGAGACCAGCCTGAGCAAAAGTGAGACCCCATCTCTACTAAAAATAGAAAAAATTAGCCGGGTGTGGTGGCATGTGTCTATAGTCCCAGGTACTTGGGGGGCTGAGGCAGGAGGATCCCTTCAGCCCAGGAGTTTGAGGTTGCTATCAGCCAAGGCACTCTAGCCCAGGCAACAGAGTGAGACTCTGTCTCATAAAACAAACAAACAAAAAAAACCACCAGCATTTCTTCAATATAAAATGGGTCTAAAAGAGGCAGGAAGAAAAACTAAAATGTTCAGAACCTCATACTGCAATTATGTAACACTCTCACAATGCCCTGTGTTCAGCCATCCCGGCTGAGAACTCTAGATTACTGGTTATAAATCACACTACAAATAACTAAGCTTCAGCTACCTGGTATTTGTCAAATACAATGAAAATGATGCTAGGTCCAATGGCTGATTCTCATCCTCACCCCACTTTGACCTATCAGCAGCATCTGATGGTTGGGCCCACCCTCCTTGATACTCTTCTTCACCTGGCTTCCAGAACACAAATTTCTCCTCATTTTCCTCCTATCTCTCTGGCCACTTCTTCTCAGTCCCTTCTGCTACTTTTTCCTAATGACAACCATGGCTCAGTCCCTAGTCCACTTCTATCTTTATAGATACTAATAGAATTTTCTATCTACATTCACTCTTGGTGATTCTATTCAGTCTCATGGCTATCTATTCTCTGATGACTCTCAAAGTTATCAGCCAGGTCCTCTTCCTTGAACTCTAGACCAGTATAAACAACTGCTTATGTGACATCTCTACCTGGATGTTTAATAGGTATCCCAAACTTAAAATGCCCAGAACTAAGCTCCTGATGTTTTTTCCCCTGATCAAATGTACTTCTCCCACAATAGCTTTATCTCAGACACTGGTAACATAAATTTTCCAACTCTGAAGTCAAAACCTTGGAGTTATCCTTGACTCTCCTCTTTCTCTCACACTTCACATCTGATCCATTAACAAGTCTTGCCGACTCTCTGCCTTCAAAAAATATCCTGAACCCAAGCACTTCCCACTATGTCTACCACTACCACCATAGTTCAATTCACCATCATCTCTCTCCTATATCATTGCAACAGTCTAACTGGTCTCCCAGTTTCCACCCTGCCCCTACCCATGCTGCACCCCCAATCTACTCTTAACATAGCAATGAGAGGGCCTCGATTAAATTAAGCTGGATCAAGCCATTCCTCTGTCCAAAAAGACTTCTCATCTCTCTTGTAGTAAAAGCCAAAGTCCTTCCATTGACCTTTAAGACCCTATGTGCCTAGCACTCTGGGAGGCCGAGGCAGGCAGATTGTTTGAGCTCAGGAGTTCGAGACCAGCCTGAGCATGAGTGAGACCCCGTCTCTACTAAAAATAGAAAGAAATTATATGGACAGCTAAAAATATATATAGAAAAATTAGCTGGGCATGGTGGTGCATGCCTGTAGTCCCAGCTACTCAGGAGGCTGAGGCAGGAGGATCGCTTGAGCCCAGGGGTTTGAGGTTGCTGTGAGGTGGGTGATGCCATGGCACTCTAGCCCAGGCAACAGAGTGAGACTCTGTCTCGGGAAAAAAAAAAAAAAAAAAAAGACCCTATGTGAACTGTCTGCACCCCGCTCTTCCTTTTGCCTTTCTGATCTTGTATCCTACTCACTTCTTCCCTTCAGTCATTTTGCTCCAGCCACAGTGGTTCACTGCTGTATCTCAAACATGCCTTAGAGCCTTAGCACTTGCGGTTCCCTCTACAGCGCAGACATCTACTTGGCTTACTGTCTCACTTCCTTCATGTCTCTACTCAAATGTTGTCTTATCATAAAGAGGTTTATTTTTCTATTGTTTCTCTCCCCCCCACCATCCCTGCTAGAATGTATGCTCCTTGAAATAGGGAACTTTTTGTCTGTTTTGTTCACTGCTATATCCCCAGGGTCTAGAACAAGGTCTGATACATAGCAGGTGCCCAGTAAATATTTGCTGGGAAAAAAATGAAAGATTTCTGACCTAGTTCCTACATAGTTAATCAATAAACTAAGACATACATACTGAGTTCATCAAAACTGTATATAATTCAGAAGGTTCTTGGGATATGTTTACAAATGTAATAAAGAGATTCCTTATGTCATTCGCTGGAGGAGTTTGGTGTAGAATCTGGTTTAATGGTTCAGGAAAAAAAACAAGCATCATAACAGCTCTGCCTGCTGCCTAGGATTAGGAAGATGAGCTGCTGCTCTTAGTCTTTTGCCACAACATGACCTGCTAAGAGACGCCCTCACCCAGAATTGTCTCTCCAACTACCATTCGTCTTCCACATAACATGACCCATGCTTATCAGTCACCTCAGTCCCCTTGTAGTCAAGTTTCCTCCCTCTTACTAGAGAAGCATACTGTATGTCAAGCCTTGCACGATCACAATGACCCAGCCCTTAGGGGCTATGTTCAGTCAAATGCCAACAGACAAATGAAGGGAAGGCAAGTGACAGTGGACCCAAACAAGTGGTAGTGACTCAAACCTAACCAGTTCATAAGGAATCACTGTGGCTGCAGGGAAGCCTCCCTGCCCCCACAGCCAGTCCATCACTACACCCTTTCAATCCCGATGTCTCCCTCCTGGTCCTATTTCCTTTCCTAGCCTTTAAATGCCCCTAGGATAAACCCCAAATTCCTTGATGGGGCTCACAAAGCACCTCTCCAGTGTGGGTAGGGCCCTTCCTCACCTCTCCGTTTCCCTGCTTTCCTCTTTTGTCTGCACTCAGCAGGCTAGCAGCTATCATAGGTCACCCCTTCAGTCCTGTGGTCCATACTGTTTGCTCTGCCTGGAATGATATTTTCTGACTCCCCCGACTAACTCTTCTCAAGAGACTGTCAGGTCTCTACATAAGCACTACTTTGGAGAGGCTGTGCCTCAGCTAGGTTAAGTGATTCTGCTCACAGTTCCCACAGCAGCCTGGGTTTGACTTTCACAGTGCTCATCATACTTCACCGGGCTCACCTATTTAGTGTCTGTCATGATGGCAGGACCTTGCCCGTCTCACATGTTGCTGTGTTGTCACCAGGACAGAGCACAGTACCTGACACCATGTACATGCTTAGTGATGACTGAGGAATGAGCATACCAATGAATGAGTGTGAGAATGAATGAATCAAGAAGTCAAATCAAAGCCCGTGTGGATGCTGTATTAATTAGAAGGCAATGGCTTTTCCTGCCAAATTTCTTCTCTGCCTTTCTGATTTAATAAATGATTAGTTTTAAAATCTTAAGAGTAAAAGCTGAATAATGCCCTAGAACTACTACTATGGAACATCACCCTAGGAGAGAGGTGCCATCACTTAACATCTAGTTGCAAGGAGGTTTACAACATGGAAGCATAATTCTTGAGCCTGGTAAAGGAGATAAAATGAAAAATATAAAGGCCAATTTTAAGATTAAATTTTGTTTTGCAAAAACCAGGAACCTGTTGGGAAGATAGCAGTAATGCATTCCAGGTGGTCTTCAGCAACAGTCATATACCTAGAATTAATTAGGAAACTATCTGACTGTCCCCCAGCCCTTTTTTTTTTTTTTTTTTTTTTGTGACAGGGTCTCATTATGTTGCCCACACTGGAGTGCGGTGGCTATTCATAGGTGTGATCGTAGCACACTGCAGCCTAGAACTCCTGGGCTCAAGCAGTCCTCCCACCTCAGCCTCCCAAGTAGCTGGAACTACAGGATTACAAACTTATACCACTGCGCCTGGTCTCCCAGCCTTTCTTTTGTCCTAGCCCCAGTCTGGAATTGAGCCAATGTGGCAGAGAGGCTGACAACACATAAATAGCAGAGCTGGACCACAAGAGGAAAAACAACCACACCTCATCATCAGAGCCCAGGGAAGAATCAGCAGCAAGCATGCAGCTTCAGAGTACTGGACTGCATGCTCACGGTCAGGGGACTATCTACAGTACAGCTATCACTCCCCACTAACCAACTTAGTGTCTGAGATGGCAACATGAATGCTTTCAAATAGATGTGAAAATGTTTCTTCACCTGCATTTATGTTCTCATTGAAAAATAAAAGCCAAAGTAAAAAAACAGGTATTGAGTTTTACAAATTAGTTATAATAAATGTTTTGATGCCTGGATTTCAAAGATGCAGAAGTTCTATGGAGAAGGTTTAGTTTCCTACGATTTGTTTATTTTAACAGTGACATGGTCACAGATTTCTGCCTTTCCATTGAAAGCAAAAACAAAGGCAGGGCAAAGGAAAGAAATGCTATTTCTGCAGCTCCACAAGCTGACATGGCAGTAAACTGCCACCATGTCATCAGAGAGCAGACCTAGCCCTGGCCAGAGACGCCAGCTGCCAACACCATCCCCCTCTACACGCTGTCCCAGGAGGGACGTTAATAACAGGCCTAATGACCTGTCTTACGAAGCATAACTACCCATGTACAAAAGGGACAGCTAAATCAGGTCATAAAGCAGCAGCAAATTTAGCACCCACAGAAGTGTTTGGATCACTATTAGGTTTAAAAGCTTCAGCTGATCATTACAATAGGAAAAGTACTTATCTACCAGCTATATTACATCTTTATTGTTTTTGAAAATTTGGCAATAACGTTATTTTTTTCCTAATATTGCTTTAACAGTGAGCTCCAGATTGACACCAACCTGAGAATTCCATCCTCAGCTCTACTCTCTCCCTAAGCAATTTTATAGTTAGTTATTCAACTTCACTATGACTTCCATGCAAACACTTCTAACTTCTGATCTCCAGGCCCAACAACTTGCTCCAGCTCTGGCTCTATACTTTTAAGTGTCTACTGGAAATCCCTACTTGAGTGATCTACTAGCCTCTCCAAATCCTAATTCCTCTTTCCCCTCAAACATGAACCTCCTTCTGTGTTCTGTCACCCCTTTAAATGGCACAATGATCACAGTCCTTTCCTCAGTCACTCTCCCTGCACTCCCCTCTTTTTTTTTTTCCAAAGAGACAGGGTCTCACCGTGTCACCAAGGCTGGAGTACAGTGGTGCAATCATAGCTCACTGTAACCTTGAACTGCTGGGCTCAAGTGATCCTCCTGCCTCAGCTACCTAAGCAGCTAGGACTACAGGTGTGCCACCACACCAGACTAATTTTTTAATTTTTTGTAGAGATGAAGTCTCACCATGCTACCCAGGCTGATCTCAAACTCCTCCCGCCTTGGCCTCCCAAAGTGCTGGGATTACAGGTGTGAGCCATTGCACCTGGCACTCCCCCAGTATTTTTAAATGCCACACAAATCAAGCATTACTCCAAGAGTTAGAGCACATAGGAGTAATCCAAACAGGGCCCTGGAGCTTAGAGTTTCCATTTCTTGCTATACCCAAGCTGAATATCAAGAACTGATTTGACTCAGGAACACAGTGAGTGTTCAAAGATCTTTCCCTGTGGCAAGCATATGAACAAAGGCTCTGTCCTTGCCTTTAAACCGCTGAGGTATATCTCCTTTGCTGAAATGAAAATAAAAAAAGATTAAAAATAAATAAATAAAATAAAAATAAATAAATAAATAAATAAACCGCTGAGGTAAAGCACATTTCTCCACAATGGATGTGAAGTAGCCAACCCTAGAGAGAGGTATGCTATATACTCTGGTTTTACCCCAGAAGGTGAGTTTTTAATTATTATGCTAAACATTTTTTTTAATGTGCAAATCTAATTGCCTGAAGTTTTCTTGTGTTTTCCACCTTCCATATGGATACAAATGCTCAGATCCTGAAAAAAAAATGCTATGTCTATGGCAGCAAAAGACACCTTGGGTCACCTTTCTGACTTCCTTCTGGATTTCAGGTAGGACATTCTTAGGGCACCCAGGAGCACAGTGACCCTGACTGGCATTCTCTAACTCTGTGTTACATAGCCTCTGGTCAAATGGGAAGGTTAAGTGACTAGTCAGGTCCAGTGCCCGTCACAAGTATCTCCTATTTGTATGTAGAAACAAAGCTTAGCAGCTGGGCCATGACCATGTTCAGCTGCTAAATTAACAATCTTCTAGCTGCTTAAATGTGAGATGTAAAATAACCTAATCTCAGGCCATTCTTGGCCACAGCGCCCCCTTTTTTTCTTTTGTTAATATGTAGTGAAGGAGGCAGGCTATAAAATACAGGGCATACCCGGGATATGCCTACCTGAAAATAGCCATTCACTTTAGTATTTTAGAATTTTCTGATTGTTATTGTTTAATTGATGTCTTGTCTCCCTATTGAGACTCTAAGCTCTTTCAAGACCAAGCCTGGGTTTTATATAGAGACAGTCCCCAACTTAGGATGGCTCAAATTACTATTTCTCAACTTTACAATGGTGCAAAAGCAATGAGCATTCAGTAGAAACTATACTTCAAATTTTGAATTTTGATCTTTTCCTGGGCTATCCATATGCAGTACTGGGCGGAAGCAGCCAGTGAGCTGCAGCTCTTGGTCACCATGTGATCACAAGTGCAAACAATTGACACTCTACAGTGTACTATGTTGCCAGATGATTTTGCCCCACTGTAAGCTAACATAAGTGTTCTGAGCACATTTAAGGTAGGCTAGATAAGCTATGATGTTTGGTAGGTTAGGTGTATTAAATGTATTTTTGACTTAAGATATTTTCAACTTATGATGGGTTTATGAGCTAATCATAAGTCAAGGAG
This sequence comes from Eulemur rufifrons, assembly GCF_041146395.1. Lineage (NCBI taxonomy): Eukaryota > Metazoa > Chordata > Mammalia > Primates > Lemuridae > Eulemur > Eulemur rufifrons. The sequence goes on along the minus strand of NC_091005.1, from coordinate 11,043,258 downwards.
CATCTATATTACACAGATAACAGGCCCCTGAAAATTCATACTTAAAGGTATTTTAGCAGGGCATGGTGGCTCACTCCTGTAATCCCAGAACTTTGGCAGGCCAAAGCAGGAGGATCGCTTGAGGCCAGGAGTTCAAGACCAGCCTGGGCAACATAGTGAGATCTCATCTTTATAAAAAAATTTAAAAAATTAGCTGGGTGTGGTGCAACCCACCTGTAGTCCCAGCTACTTGGGAGGTTGAGGCAGGAGGATCGTTTGAGCCCAGGAGTTTGAGGTTGCAGTAAGCTATGATCATAGCACTGCACTTCAGCCTGGGCAACAGACTAAGATCCTGTCTCCAAAAAAAAGGTATTATGGTAACATTCCTGTATAATTTGGAAATTACTTAAATACATCTAAATGTTACGTTAGGGGTTTTGGCATTGAAGGAAGGAGAAACACAATAATTTCAAAAGAAAAACCACCAAGACCAGGAGCAAGCCCAGGGGTAGGAGAACTAAAAGAGCCATTTAATTACAATGATTTATTTTGAAAATAACATCAGATAAGAAATACTAAGATACATCATTTTCCCCCATTGCTCCAAAATACAAGTTGTGTACTCTGAGCTCTTGGCAACCAGAAGTATGACTGATCTCTCCACCATCCCCCTTCTCCCTGGCAATCAGAGGATGCCTGGCAGGACAACCGCCCCATTTCACGTGCTCCTAGAGTCATCCCCAGAGGGGCCCCTCAGAGATAATAATCATTTCCTAGAGGAGCCACCATGCTGCAGAAACCACTAACCACATGGAACATCCTATAATATGTTTGCTGTCCATCAACAAGCACCAAAAAAATCCTAAGGGTCAAAACCACCTATGAGAGGCACCAAAGAAATAGTCTTAGAAAGCAGCACAAGATCTAGATAGTCACCTTTCAATTACAACAAGCAAATTTGTTATCTAGGTAATCTCATTACTGTTTGGCTGACACCTGAGTAGGAAACATCAATGCTGCCTAAACCCTGCCATCATTCCCTCGCCCACACACCAATTTTAATAGAATGAGAAGGGGTGAAGGCTCTCAGAAAATGAGTTTAATAACCTCATTTACATCAGCAAGAAACTTTTAGGAGAGTTTATTTTTAAAAATATATACTCAAACAACATTACAGTTATCTTATGTTTTTTTTTTTGCTAAGTTTTTACATTTGTTTGATGTACTTTGATCAAACTGTATTCACAACTTTGTATCCTGAGTTTTTCACTTACTCCTTTGACGTAAGTATTTTTCATGTTATCATATAGTCTTTAGGAGTTATATGACATGTCACTATGAAAGTGGAAAAACTCAAATCATTTTTCCTCTGCTTTCACACCACAACAACACAGAAGACTTCTGTGACAAAATACCTGGGGGTTTCTCCCCACACACCAAGCAAGCAATCAATTCTATAGCACACACCAGCTGGGTGTCCTCCAATTCGATTCCAACACTATGTACCTGGAGATAGCGTCAGATCCCACAGGTTGAGAGCTCAGTCTTCACAAGACTGCTGCCTTACTTCCAATGCCAATTGAAAGCCCCAGGTTGTTTCACCTGTGCTTCTAACTGACCAGCCATAAATTGGGGATCCAAGACCCCCTCCTTGGGTTCAGTTAATTTGCCAGAGCAGCTCACAGAACTCAGGGAAACACTTACATTTACTGGTTTATTATATTACAAAAGATACAGATGAAGACATGCACAAGGCAAGGAATGTGTGAAAGGGTCCCTGGGCACATCACCCTCCAGGAAGCTCCATATGTTCAGCTATCCAGAAGCTCTCTGAACCCAGTCCTTTTTGGGTTTTTATGGAGGTTTCATTATGTAGGCATGACTGACTAAGCCACTGGCCATCAACTTAACCTCCATCCCTCCCTGCCTTCTCCAGAGGTTGGGGGGTGGGAATGGAAGTCCCAACCCTCTAATCACATCTTTGTGTTTCTGGTGACCAGGCCCCATACTAAAGCTACCAAGGGGCTGCCAGCCATCAGTCAACTTGTTAGCATACAAAAAGACATTGCTATGGAGATACCAAGGATTTTAGAAGTTATATGCCAGGAAATGGAGATGAAGACCAAACATATATTTTACAATATCACAGTCACTGACTATAATACAAACCAGCTTTTCATTTCTCTAGTGTTAGACATTTATGTCATTTTCATTTTGTTTTCTGTTAAAAATTATACAGGTTAAGAAATTATGGTCCAGAAGTTACACAATTTACATAAGGTTACCATTCTAAGCAAGATATAACTGTAAAAGTAAATAATAAAGATTTGGGGGTCAGTAATACAGTAAAATCTCAAAGCCAAGTAGAAGTGTTTTGGGTTCCATTTTGGGGTTATCTAATCTCATGAGAAATTGAGGTGACAGTTTAGAGTAGTTTAGTTATCCCAAGCCAAAAAGGAAAACTGAATTCAGTACTCAGTTCCCATTTTTCATAGCCTTCATTCCTAATCCTTCATTACAGAGGACTGATAGAAACATTTTTAGAGAAGTAGCTCTTGGGAATGGCTTTGGGAAGTGGCAGAGAGAGTGAGCTATCCCCCCAGCAGTTGTGAGGCTATCTGGGGTCCAAAAGAGTGTACATTTTATCACTGGCTACCTTGAGAACTGACAGTACCTAGGACAAAGACACTATTTGCAACGCCCTTTCTAAGAGTAGGACCTAAAGAAGTGCTTAAGGATAGGGTTCAAGTGCACTTAAGTAATGTATTATAAGTTGTCTAAGAGGTATTCATTAAAAAAAAAAGATAATGTAAGAATATTCATCTCTTCCCTCTTAACATTTAATCTCTATCTTCTAAGTGCTTACTTCCATCACCATGAGGCAGAAAATGTTCATTTCCTTTGTTTGAAGAGATGGTACTTTAGTGAGTACTTTGTTTTGAGACAGAGTCTCGCTCTGTTGCCGAAGCTAGAGTGCAGTGGTATCAGCCTAGCTCACAGCAACCTCAAACTCCTGGGCTCAAGCAATTCTCCTGCCTCAGCCTCCTGAGTAGCTGGGACTACAGGCATGTGCCACCATGCCCAGCTAATTTTTTCTATATATTTTTAGTTGTCCAGATAATTTCTTTCTATTTTTAGTAGAGACGGGGGGGGGGGGGGGTCTCGCTCTTGCTCAGGCTGGTCTCGAACTCCTGACCTCGAGCAATCCTCCTGCCTCGGCCTCCCAGAGTGCTAGGATTACAGACGTGAGCCATCGCGCCCGGCCATGACCTCATTCTTGACCTAATGTCTAATTTATAAGTGGGTGTTACAGTGCAGAGAAGTCTTATTGCTTTCATGTTTTTCTCAGTGTCTCTTATTCTAACTTTCATAAGCCTAAGCCTATTTCAAGTATCTTCATTCCCACTTTTTAAAACATCTGACATGTATATTTTCAAGTAATTTGGACTTTTAGACTCCAAATTTAAGTTTACTTTTAAGTTTACTAATCCAAAACTGCTACTTTTGGAATGTAAAAAAATAATGTCCCATTACTATACTATATATAAATTCTCAAAAATAGCAAAAATTTCCAATTCAATTTTTTCCTAGATGCTTTCCAATTGTGGATTTGTCCTGGAATCAGATCCCCTACTATAAATATGCACGAGTGACTCTTCAGGCATCAGAAAGGCACCTTTTCCTACTTCTAAGTTAGTGGTCTCCGATTTCTGTTTTCTGAACACTGACCTCTGTACTTCAACTTCACATATCAGATAACACTGCATGCCCATTACATTTCTCTTCTTATGGTCAAACTAGAAATCAGTTCAGTGAAAGCAGATCCTGTTAGCACTACTGGTTTATCTGGTAAGGTTTGCTCAGGATTGGCCTGTTAAATACTGCTGATTACTTTATTACAGGCCAGATTTGATAACTGCCCTCAGCTGCTCCAGAAAACAGAGTGGATGTTAAATAATTATTTGTCAAAGGTTTCACTGTCATAGCAACTAAGAAACACTTTGAAAGTTCTCTCTGTAAGCCCACCCCTCTCCTTCTCGGAAAACAAGTGTACTCCTGATTGAAGAAGCTCAGAAAATGCACACAAATCCATGGGACACACTGTAGCCACATTTAAGCAGTACCTTCTCCAACAGCTCACTCAAAGAAGTATATGCACCTACATTCAAAGCACCTTCCCACACCCCATCGAGTTCTGCAGATGACAATTGGTCTCCTCCATCTTACCTTGATTTTGGCCTACTTGTCTTACTTCCACCTGGGTTAACACTAATGTAATGAGGGTTTCTACACAGAGTACAATGATTTTCATTAAGCCTTTCTTTTTTTTTTTTTGAGACAGAGTCTCACTCTGTTGCCCAGGCTAGAGTGAGTGCCGTGGCGTCAGCCTAGCTCACAGCAACCTCAAACTCCTGAGCTCAAGCGATCCTCCTGTCTCAGCCTCCCAAGTAGCTGGGACTACAGGCATGCGCCACCATGCCCGGCTAATTTTTTCTATATATATTTTTAGCTGTCCATATAATTTCTTTCTATTTTTAGTAGAGGTGGGGTCTCGCTCTTGCTCAGGCTGGTCTCGAACTCCTGAGCTCAAACGATCCGCCCACCTCGGCCTCCCAGAGTGCTAGGATTACAGGCGTGAGCCACCGCGCCCGGCCTCATTAAGCCTTTCTGACAGAACTTGATTAACAGTGCTGATTTTCCCCACAAGATTACATCTGCTTCTGATAATGCCCCATTCTATCTCTTGAGACATTTATATGAAATAATTCCACAGATACAAGAAAAGTCAATAAAATGCCCAGCCACAATATCCATAGTTATGGTCTGGCACTGATTTATGAACCTAAGACAAAGCTTCCTTCCTTAAACTTATTTGACCTATTAACATTATACTTTGAATGCATCTTATCATTCTGGAGGGCAAAAAACCTGCTGCAAAGTCAAATGTAAATTGAAAATTAGTTTTTATCAAGCTATGGACAAATTGACTTTGATGATTAGAATCAGGAATCAGGAACCATCTTTTAAAAAAATCACATTTCTTTTCCTCATACTGCAAAGTTTTAAGTTCTGGGGGCTTCCTGCCCCCCGCCCTCCCCCAAGTGTTGCTAGTTCTACTACTGATGGGTTCTAGTATTACTAAAGAAATCACATATCAATTTCCCTAGCAAATAAAAATAACAGCTTAGACCCAGACCAATGATTATTCCATAGGAAAAGTGGGAAAACCAGGTGGTAAGAGAAAGCTTCTGGCAACAGAATCTTTATCTGTGAAATAAGGATTCTACCTACAGAATTGTTGGCTGAAAATTTCCCTCTCTTCTCCAGGCGGATTCTCTAAATTCCCAGCCCCAAAGCGGTAATTTTTTTCACGTTTTCTGTAAAATGGATGGCCTTAAAAACTCTTTTGTTCTCCGGTGCAGCTTTTCAGTAGGAAATGGGCTTCCTTATCAAGAAAAAGAATCTAGCTTCCCCGGAGACAAAAGACAACTATCTTCTCCAAATCACTCCGTATCACAGTAACTTTTAAGTGTCTTCCTTTTCTAATTTAAACGGGGTTCCCTTCAACTGAAGGGCCATACACTATGGGCTCTTCCTTCAGAGTCCACTGTGCCCCACAGATCACAAAGGTGGATACCTGGCCCCCGTTCTGGACATTTAAAAGGCACCCTCTTTCTTCCTCCTGTGTCTTGCCCTCAGCATGACATAGGATCAATGAACATAAATAAGACGGTTTACAGCCTTCCTTGGTGTCCATTCGATGCCGCTTTAAACTTTTCTATTTCTCGCCCGTGCTTTTCTGTAGTTTGGAAGGTAAAACTATTCGCACGACCATTCCTCATCTCCCCGCCCCCCTCTTCCTCCCTCACCGTTCAAGTGTGGTCAGGCCTTGATGGAATACCTCACCTCACCTTTTGTCTCCACGAGTCCATCTGCTTCCTTCCAGAGCTTAAAAGACAGGCCAGGGCCACCGAGACGTGGCCAGGGGGCATTTGGGGGCTGGCACAGCCACCTGCACCTTCTGGGGCATCCCTTCTCCCACCTGTCACCTGAACACCCGTTTCTTAAATAAAGATTGACCCCCCCCCCCCAGAGTCCCATCTCTTTCTGAAAGGGGATGAAACCAGCTACCCAACGAGCCCTTTGTCTGAGGCTTCCACACCTCTCACATCCTCATCCACAAAGCGTCCGTCCTCACACAGGGGCTCTGCTCGCCACAGGGCAGGGGAGACTAGGTTTCCGCATCTGGTAAAAGGATAGGTTATGTCCCAGGTCCTTCCAGGATCCGAAATTGTACAATTCTACGACCAAACGTGCAGGTCCTATTTCCGAGGCGGAAAGGGCGAACCGCGGGGCGACTCTCGAACTCAGAGCGCGTGCTGGCAGTTAGAACAGGCCCCCTCCAGCCCCGGCTCCGCGAACCCACGCCTCCGACCTCGGGCGCCGGGCCGCTGAGGAGGCCCTGCCGGCGCCCGCCCGCGGCCGCGCCGTGCCCTCCTTCGCCCTCACCCGTCGCCGCGGCCGCCTCTCACCTGGCACGCTGGCATCGCCCGCCCAGCGTCGCACTGGATACCATGGGTCCTGACGGGTCTCGGCGGCCACCAGTTCTCCTTGAGGGAGGCTGGCGGGGATGCGCGGGCACCAGAGTCTAGCGCGCCGCCGCCGGGAACGCGCCGCCTGGTTTCTAAGGAACGAGGGGCCTCTGGAAAGGGAGGGGCGGGACTCCGGAGGGTGGGGGGGAGCACGCATGCTCTGTGACGGGGGTGGGCCCGCGCTGGGAGGGGCCACGGCCGAGAGCTACGCATGCTCGTTCATTGGGGCGGAGCTTAAGTGGCCTGGCTGGGAGGCCCAGGTCGTAGATTTCCGGCGGCAGAGGCTGTGAAGGGAGCGGCGTCCTGTCTTCTGCTTCTTTCTGGCCCGCCAATCGGCCTCAAGAACGAGGAGATTCTGGGAATTCCGGGTTGTCCCGGAATGAAAGAGGGTCTCGTGTTGGACAACGACCTATCTTTATAGAAAGTCAGTTCTCTCGAACTCTTCGGACTTCTAGTTTACTGACTCCTCATGACTTGCTTTTCTGTTTTCTCAGGCGTCTCTGGTTAAGTAACAGTGCTCATCAAGACTGTGACCTCTGGGATGCCGAGGTGGGCGGATCGTTTGAGCTCAGGAGTTCGAGACCAGCCTGAGCAAGAGCGAGACCCCATCTCTACTAAAAATAGAAAGAAATTATATGGACAGCTAAAAATATATATAGAAAAAATTAGCCGGGCATGGTGGCGCATGCCTGTAGTCCCAGCTACTCGGGAGGCTGAGGCAGGAGGATCCTTTGAGCTCAGGAGTTTGAGGTTGCTGTGAGCTAGGCTAACGCCACGGCACTCACTCTAGCCTGGGCAACAGAGTGAGACTCTGTCTCAAAAAAAAAAAAAAAAGACTGTGACCTCAGTTCCCTTGACATCTTTACTGGAGCCTGTGTTCCTCCAAGTAAATACCAGACTGTCCACTAGCATACTGAAACCGGCAGAACTCGGCGTAAAACTGTAGGAAATGTGACTGCGGTTTTTTTCTGCTTCAGGAGCTCCTGCCCCTGCTTGTCTGACTCTCCTGGTGGCTGGATCCCTACTCAGCTGGCATTAGAAGGGTCTCCCAGCTATCATTCCCGAGCAGCCTGTGATGACAGAATATATATCAGCTGACTTGAGGCATGAGGCAGTTCCTACTGAGACCTGCTGGCCAGCGGCAGGGCTATCCCTGCGGAAGAGACAAGACTTCCTACCACTGCTGCCACCTCTTTAAGCACAGAACACTCCCAGAGTGATGACAAATTGTAACCTCTAACCGCCCCCCCTTTTTTTTTTTGTGAGCACCGTTTTCCAGTCTGATCTCTCTCTTCTGATGGGGTTTAACTGTTATAGTATGGAGTGCGAGAAATGACCACCTGGAGACCGAATTGAGCCAAGTTATGAGTCTTTATTAGCTGGCCAGCGACCACCCCCTGCCCTGTTAGGGTACAGGTACAGAGAATGGTGCTGAGCCGAAAAAGCAGGGAGGTTTTATACTATCCTAAGTTAGAGCTACTGCGACTTTAGGCACGGTGGTAGAAACAACGTTATATCATCTTTTGCACAACTGTGGGGTCTGGGACCAGCCTCGGACCCCCGTTTCGGTTACAATCTTTAAGCGAGCAGGTTTACAGAAACAGCACCAATTAAGGAGCATTCTTTCAGGCGTTAAGCAAGCGCAACAAATTTTACGACAGGCAGCTGGAAAGTTTAAACAATTAGTTACAAGTTGATTGCTTTATCTCTGCAGGGTACATCTTTCCAATTACAGACATAGGTCAAGCGGACATCGGTCACCTAGCGAGCAAGCATAAGTTTTCAAGTGGGCCTTTACATAACCCCTTCTTTCTCCCCTGGATCCTGAAGAGCCAGACAGAAAGGAGGCAGAATCAAAGTATGCTTGTGTTTGATCTGTTTCTATCTTAGTCATTGTTCAAAATTCCACTCTTCTAGAGCAGGGTTTCTCAACAGTGGCACTGTCCGTATTTTGGGTCTGATAATTGTTTGTTGGGCAGGGATGGGGACAGGGGTGCTGTCTGCATCATAGGATGTTTAGCAGTATCCCTGGTCTCTACTCACTAGAGGCTGGTAGCTCTTAAACCCCAGTTGTGATTACCAAAAGTATCTCCAGATATTCCCAAATGTCCCCTGGGGGGCAAAATCACTCCCAGTTGAGAACCACTAGTCCAGAGGAAAATAATTAGCTGGTGATGTTCACTAAGAACATCCATGAGCGTTTCCTAATTTATTGGACCACATTAGAGCCCTTTTCCAGGAACCATTCCTCCCTGAGATACAATTATATATGCCTTCCTTCAGGAAACCCCGCCCCTCACTCCAGGGACTTTAAGCTACCACCTGCTCCCTTCTGTGCTCTATATTATTATGTGGTACCATTATCCATCCTGTCAACCAACCAAAGCCTGCATTTGCTTTGACTCTTGCTTCTCCCATCTCTCTCACATTCAGTCACTCATCTTGTGCCAAAATTTATCTCCTGAATATTTCTCAAACCTGCCCTTTTATCTGTGGCCTCCTAGCTGGTTTCTTTGGCTCCAATCTGTTTCCAGTCCCACCTCCAGATGGACAGCAGCATGATCTACTGTATCCCTCCTCTGCATAATACCCTGGTGCCTTGAGGGCAGGGGAGGGAGGAATGGGCACCAGTAAGCATCCTCATGAGGATGGGTGCTCACATGTACTGCGTCTGTGTGCGCCAAGCACTGCTGTAGACATGTTGTAATCCCCCATCGCCATGGAGTAGAAAGATTAACTATATTTTAGGGATGGAGAAACTGAGTCTCAGAGAGGTTAACCTTCCATAGTCACCCAGTTAGTAAACAGAGTTATCTGTGCTAGGATTTTAAGCATGAGCTCTTTCTCCTCAGATTGACAGGCAGGAAGCTAACCTTAACATGCTTTAAAAGAGATAGCTCTGAGAAGCTCTTTGGGTGGATGTATTTGGAATGTTTTTTTTGTTTGTTTTGTTTTTGAGACTGGGTCTCACTCTTTCACCTGGGCTGGAGTTTCGTGGCACCATCACAACTCACTGCAGACTCAAACTCCTGAGCTGAAGTAATCCTCCTGCCTCAGCCTCCTCAGTAGTTGGGACTACAGGTGCACTATCACACCCAGCTAATTTTTAAGTTTTTTGTAGAGATGGGTCTCGCTATGTTGCCCAGGCTGGTCTTTAATTCCTGGCTTCAGGCAATCCTCCTGCCTCAGCCTCCCAGCATGCTGGGATAATAGGCAGGAGCCACTGACCTGGCTGGAATGTGTTCTTAAAAATCTTATTTTTGGGCCAGGCGCAGCGGCTCACGCCTGTAATCCTAGCACCCTGGGAGGCCGAGGCAGGCGGATTGTTTGAGCTCAGGAGTTCAAGACCACCCTGAGCAAGAACGAGACCCCATCTCTACTAAAAATAGAAAGAAATATGGACAGCTAAAAATATATATATATGTGTGTGTGTATATATATATATATATATATAAAGAAAAATTAGCTGGGCATGGTGGCGCATGCCTGTAGTCTCAGCTACTCGGGAGGCTGAGGCAGGATTGCTTGAGCCCAGGAGTTTGAGGTTGCTGTGAGCTAGGCTGACGCCATGGCACTCTAGCGCGGGCAACAGAGTGAGACTTTGTCTCAAAAAAAAAAAAAAAAAAAAAAAATCTTGCTTTTGGGGGGTGGAGGTCTTGTGGCCCATCTTTATGAAGTTGAATTTGCTACTTATTCCTTGTCTAAGATGAAAGCAGTTTCAAGGGAGAGAATTGAGGTTTAAGTGTCTATCCTCTTTGGGGTTGTACAAACACCTAAAGTTTCAAGGGTCCTTGAGAGGAGGCACCAGGGGCCTGGGCATTTGACAAGTGGACTGAGGGCCTAAATCCCCCAGGATAGGATGTGTCGCACAAGGGGTGCTAACGCCAGTATGACTCAAAACAGAGACCAGACACTCATGACTGCTCATGGATGTGTATTTTAATAAAAATAATTCTGTCAAAATACAACAGGAGTTTTTTTCATCTCTCAAGTACAATTTTAATAGGATGTTTTATGTTAGAATTCTCTCTCAACCCTCCCACACCCACAAGTTTCATGCTAATGCCAAGTATCAACTCTCGAGGACAAAGGCAGAACCAGTGTGCACAATGTGGAGGATGTCTGTTTCAGCTGTAGTTACTAATGGAGGAAAACCCGATGCAAAGAGGCAAGTGCCTGAGGCAGCCAGAGGCCATGATCTGGCCGCAGGTCCGGGTGCTTGGGACTGGCGGTCAGGTAGGGCTCTGCTGCCCAGCTGCCACACGGCGCGCATACCTGAGTTGTGAGCAACCAAAGGAACTTTCAGCTCTGACAGTTCTCTGCCGCATCTTCTTTGTGCTTGCTTAAGGGGTGAGAAGGGTGGCCAGGCGGTCCCCACTTCTCTGTCTCGTGGTATCCCTGTTTTGACGGCCTGTACCCAGCCACAGACCTATGTCAGTGGGATTAGGGGGTTCTGGCTTTGAGTGGTCTGCCAGTTTTCGCTCTGGAAGGAGCAACCATTTGGTGCTGCAAGGGGAAGGTGAGTAGGGAAGGCTGCTCCCCCAGGGCTGGACAACCCAACAGAGCCAGGTCTTCACCAGGGCTTGTCCCTGGTGCCTTTCCCACTCCAGGCTCCTGGAAGCAGGCTGGTAGGACTGGATGTATGTAAAGGGCTCCTCCAGATGGCAGGCAAGCCTGGACTATGAGCAAGAGAGTGGGCTCAGCAGTCTGGTTTTGGCCCTCTCCACGGCTTGTGGGGCAAAGGCTTATGTCCCAAAGGTGAGCTGTCCAACTGGGACAGAGAGCCCCTCTGGAGAGGAACAGTAAACAACTTGGACTCAGCTGAAACAGTGAGATAAGGCACAGAAAATGGGGAGGTGGCCATAGGTACCGAGTGCGAGCCAGGCACACACCCAACCCCACGCAGCACACAGCTGTCCTGAGGGCCCCTCTTGGGCCCTCTCTCAGCCACTCCACAACTCAAGCCCAGGCACCCATCCTCATCCCTGACACACCCCTGAAGATACCATCTACTCACGACACTGCCGGAGGCCACACAAGCCCAAGCCCTCATGGGGCTCATCCGCTCTTCAGCTTCAGGACTAAATACTGCGGCCCAACCCACAGGGATAAGGTTAGTTCCACCTCTGCCACCAATTTGCTATGTGACTTTGGCCAAGTCACTTAATCTCCTGGGCCTGTTCCCTTATCTGTAAAAGGAGAGGATTGATGGAAGAGAGGTTCTCCGAACCCCATTCCAGCTGTAAAAGCCTCTGGTTTTAGTTCCTAATCCTGCTAGGCTCTGACCATTTTTAACAGCCTGATGTTTCCAAACTCTGGGTTTGGGACCTAGGTATTCCCAGCCTGGCACAGGATGAATTTTCTTTACAGACAGGACAACACCTCCCAACAGGCCATGATCTATGGGCTGCCAGCTGGGGCCCTGGCAGGGACCAAGAAAAAGCAGCAGCTATAGGATCATCTCCCAAGGAAGAACTCTGGGAAAGCACAGGGCCATCACCAGCAGGCGGTCCAGCTCAATCACTTTTCTTTTGTCCAGCTGTGGTGAGGCCTGATGGGCACTGAATATCTGAGGCCACACCAACCATTTCCCTGGGCGCTAACACAGAGCTTGCCCAGCCCAGACTCAGGCTGGGACTGGAAGATCCACTTCTGGCCTTGCCATGGCTGACCCTACACTTTGCAGGGGGGCTGCTTGTGCTCGCCCTCATGCTGTGAGGCAGCCACGGAAACCCCAGCCCCTCCTGGTGCTCCTCTGCATAGGCTTCCTCCCTTTCCTCCTCCAGGGCAGCCAGTCCTCTCCACAGACGGCCCACCCACGTCCTGGCAGCCATCTCAGCCCTTCCTCTCCTGATTCCCTAGTGGTGGCAGGACCATCCATTTTTGTTCTATCAGCTGTGAAGATCCATCTGAAACAGCTGGTAGGGCATTTGTAAAGCTCATGGGGTCCCATCCTCTGGCCAGCAAATACTCCTGACAGTCTTTTCTAGCAGTGGCTGGGGCCCACCTGCAGGGAGCTGCCTGGCACAGTGGCAGCAAAACCTGGCCTAGGGGGCCAAGGGTTCCATCCACTCCATGGACCAGCAGCCCAAGAAACTGCCTCCACAAGGTACCGGCTTCTCAACAGAAAGCATCGATTCGCTCAGAGCTGTGCAGAGATGGTGAAGATCCAAGCAGGAAGAAAGGAGCCCCTTTCCCAGGGGCCTCTGTCCTGGGAATGGAGTCTTCTTCCCGGCAGCTTGACCCACAGCGGTTGAAGGCAGGTAGTTTCCAGGCAATCAATTTAGAGTAAATGAATTATTTGGCCATCTTAACAAGGGAAGGCAGGGTAGTGAAAAGGGAAGAGAGGGGAGCAAGACAGGCAGTGAGAGGTGGGGTAGAGTGGCAGATAGTGTGCTGGCCAAGAACCCTCTACTCCCTTGCTCTGTTGTGTAGCCCAGGGCCAACTTGTCACTTCTCTAGACCCTCAGCCCTGCAGTTCTCTGTTCAGAACAGCTCCCAGGAGCCTAGGGACCCACACCTCTTCGGTTGCTGCAAAATCAGCTTAGCCTGATCCTGCCCACTAAGTGGCCCCCCAAAGCCTATTCGGCTTCCCTTGGCTGCAGCTGGGCCTGTGGCTCAACAAAGGGGGAGCCTAAAATAAACAAATCACTTGGCTGAGGTAACAGAGATGATTCTTTTTTAATGAGTTGGACTCAAATAAAAACATGGTGTCTGGACAGCCTCACCCAAGAGGTGCTGGACCACTAACACTACGATAAATACTGTGTCTTCTTTTTTTTTTTAATATATATATATTTATATATATAATCTCATTTGTTTTTTACTTATGAAAATAATAAGCTATTACCAACTTGGATAGGCTTCATCACTAAATTAGCAGAAACCAGCTCAGCACAAACTCTCCAGAGATAAATACTGGTGGCTCAGTCAGGAGAAAGAAAAGATTAAAAAACCTCAACCCCTCCTCAAAACAAAACTCCCCTTTCAAAGTAGAAGGCGCTACATGAGAGTAACCAGCCAATACTGTGTCATAGGCCGCTGCACGTGAAAGGGAGAGAGAGACTGAGGGTGGGGGGAAAAGGAAGGAAGGGAGGGAGGGGACAAAGGGAAAAGGCCAGGCAGGAGTGGACTCTGCCCATGGCTTCCAGGTCCCTGTGCCCAGGTGCCTACGGAGGACAGGGCTGTTCCAGCGCTGGGGCCAGTGGATGGCCAGGCGGGGCCAGCCAGCACGGTCAGCTAGTGCAAGTAGTCGTCAACTCTGGCAAAGGAGCAAGATCCCAGGCCTGCTCGGGCCATGAGCCGTAGACATTCAGACGCCTGGCCCAGGGCGAGCATCAGAGGTGGCTGCTTTGGCAGGTTCTGAGACTCTGTTGAGGAGAGACAGGCCTGGTCACTGCCCTGCCTAGGGAATGGGCCCAGGCCAAAGTTCCCTTGAGGGTGGAAGGTAGGGGGAGTGACAGAATCTCTTGAAACAGAGTGTTCAGTATCTCTGTGTGAATGTGTCCCAGCCATCAGGCCATGGCCCTGCAGTCATGCCAGGAACTGGAGGACCCTAGCCTTCTTTAGAGCTATGGACTGGCCTGGGCCCAGAGTCATGGCCTAGGACCCACTGTGATCTAGCCAGCCAACTCAGCTGGGCAGAGGAAGGTCAGGGTTTAGGTTTAGCTACGGGAGTCCAAGAGTCCTATGAACCACCAGAGAGGGCCTGTGCAGAAGTTGCTGCCCCAGTTTGGACAAACATCAGTTCCTTCCAGGGAGAAAGGGGAGGGCACAACCCCAGGTACTCATGGGCTAGCTGCTGCTTTTGTTAGATCTACTCACCTAAAATGGCGCTGTTGAGGGCAGCGCACACAGGTTCCCTCTGGATGGGGTCGAGCTGCTGGCCAACTGGGCAGCTCCAGGGGTCTGAGTACGCCAGCAGGCTGAAGGCATCCTAAAGCATAGGGTGATTTTGAGAGGATTGTGGCACACATCACACAGGCCCTGTGGCTCCAGAAGGGGGCAGGGCCCTGCACATACCTGGAATGTATGGTCGGGTGGGGTTGTGCCCTCCCCCAAACAATGGAGAGGTGGGGTACACCCAGATGCCCCACTTCCCATCACAGACTTAACTGAAGCCCACTCTGTCCTGTTGCTGCTGCCTTCTAGACCCTCCCAGAGCCACCCTGCCCCTAGCCCCAAATGGGGGCCTGCTCTGCACAAGGGCCTGGCTCGTCCTGTACCTGCAGCATCTCCGTGTGGGCCGAATTCTTGCCATACTCCTGGCCCAACTGCTCGCTCAGTGCCTGCAACTCACGGCCAAACAGGATAATCCTTTCTGTGGCAGCCTGGTTTCCCCCGCAGAGCTGCCGCCGAGCATGCCCATCATCTGCACCCAGGGCCCCGTGGAGAACATGTTAGGAAGGGTGGGGAGAGATGGGCAGGATTGGAGTGGGAGGAAGGACCCCAGATGGGCTGCAGCTTCTGCCGAGGGCAGCGAGGGCAGATGGGGCAGCCAGAGCAGAGGAGCTCTTGGGCCACCCAGCACAGTCTCAGGGTCAGGCCGGATGGGGACGCTTTCCCGCTTCCCACCCTGCACAGATGCTCAGTGCTCATTAGAGCAGCCATACTCTCATATTCCCTCCAGCCTCAAACGCAGGGGCCCTGGTCTTGGCAGCAGGCCTGGGCCTTACACGTTTGGAACCACCTCAAGGGCCCATCACAGTTGGCTAAGGAGGTGGTGGACCAGGTCTGGCTAGAGCTTCTCAAGTTGCCAAAGCCTGCCCACCCAGCCCCCTCCCAGGGGAAGAGGGCGCCTGGACTGCACATCGCCTTCTCAGGGGATATGCTGGGTCATGCTAGGGCATGGCCCTTACCCATGCTGGACTCATCCGTCTGCAGGTCCTCATGCTTGTAGGCACCATTGACGATGCGTGTGGACATGCTTTCCAGCACACCATTGGGGTAATGCTCTGCCTCCATCTCCATCTCACTGTCGCTGCGGAGAAAGGTTGAGGTGGGAGTTAGCCAAGGGGATGTGGTTGGAGCAGCCTGGTTTGGGCCTCCATTCAGGCTTTAGCCCTGGGCTGCTGTGGGTAAACCAAGGGCCCCAAGGAGTATGAAAGGACAGCCCGAGCTTCCCAGGTTCCAACACCTGGCTCCTACTGTGACACCAGCTATCCCTAGGGGCCTGCCAGATTCCCACTCTTGTCCAAATGCTGCCTCTGTGACTCTCCCTTCCCTGCCCCTCCCCTGAGTTGACACAGCTTTTCTACATGTCCCCCTCATCCCCCATGACTGGGCCTCATGTGGCCTTGGCTGGAAGCATGTCTGGGGACTGCTGAAAGCTACCTGGAGCTGCAGCCTGCAGCCTAGGTCCCCTGCCTGCCCACCCTGGCTACCCACAAGCCAGACCCAGTGAAGGCTCCTTCAGTATAGACCCTGGGGGTTCTGACACGCCCAGCCTCCTTGGAGTAAGAGGACTCCTTGGAGGAGACCACATTCTCAGCCTGGCGGTATCAGCACCTCTGGAGAAAGCCAGGGCCAAGGAAAGTGGCAGCTATATCATGGGAATGGCCAGAAGCCAGAACCAATGCCTGGCCTGGTGGGCCAAGAGCTAGTACCCCGGGCACAGACCTGAGATGGAAGTGGGGGTGAAGGGCAGGACACTCAAAGGGCAACTGGCAAGGGCAGAAAGCAGAGCAGGCGGAAGCAAAGCAGGACAGGCACCTGGTCTCCTGGTTACTGGTACTGCTGTGGGGCTGGGACTTGGTAGAGTCTGTTGAGTTGGATTCGGAGTAATTGACGGAGGACGGGGAGGAGGAAGACGAGGAGGATGAGGACGAGGATGAGGAGCTGGGTGCGGGGTATTTACTGTGGTTCTGTTTACTCTTGGTGGATGTGATGCCATTGCTACAGCTGGGACTGTCTGCTCCTAGAAGCCAGGGGACAGTCAGAAGAGGAGGGGCAGCTTGCCATCAAGCAGGGCCCCAGGAATAACCACAGTGATGCCATTTCCCTTCCCCCAAATCCAGCAGCGAGCCCTGAGCCCAGCTCAGGGGTGGGCATAGGGGGTGGTCTCTCCTCTCCACACCAGTCTTCCCGAGCCCTCTGGAGAGCAGCTGACCTGTGCTGTGCATGTGGGAACTACTGGGGCCGTGGCGGGGACTGAGGCTGGGGGAGCCAGGGTAGCTGTCCTGGGACTTGGGGCTTCGGGAGCTCAAGCTGCGGACCTCACTGTCAGTCCCATTCACCATCTCCACAAACTGTCGGCACCTGCAGAGGGAGCAGAGTGGCAATGCTCTGGGCGTGGCCCGTGGTGACGTTCCCACCACAGGCCGAGAGGGGCTGGGCTCTGGGGGACCTCGGGGTGCTGAGACTCACTTGAGCATGAAGAGCAGGTTGGGGTTGTGTTCCAGTAGCCCTGGGTAGAAGTGCTGGGTGGTCTCGATGGCCTCGCCCACGCGGCCCTCCAGCACCAGCTTCTGAATCTCTGTGGGGAGCAAGAACATGGCAGTGAGAGAGGACTGCAGACCTCCCTCAGAGCCACACGGCTGGGACATGCCAGTCTCGGAGTGGGGACCAGCCAAGAGTCAGATGGGCTGGCTCAGAGTGCCCTGCCAGCTTGAGATGCTCACAGCAGAGGCCGAAGAAAGAACCTGGCCGCCCAGCCCCACAACAGACCCTGGTTTCTGCCAAGTGTCCTCAAGAATAAGAGGGGAAAACAGAGGAAGGACTCTCAGCCCAGAGGCAGGAGGGTGAGTTTGGAGGCCTGCTGCTGTGGGCTACGGGTCGCCAGGGACCTGGGGGCAGGGAGGGGCCCTGGCTGCGGGAACATGAATCTGGGGATGGGCACCCAGGCAGCTTGGTAGCCTGAGGGTCTCCTCTTCAGACAGACTTCTCGCTTTCCAGGTCTCACAGAGGAGTGGCAATGGGAGCGTACTGGCTCTGGGCCAGGGCCCAAGGTGTGGCAGTCTTCAGGGGCTACAGCACGCTCCCTTCTGGGAAAGGAGGCCATCCTCCTCACACCGGCACCTCTGACGTCGACACCTCTCAGGCCATCAGCATCTTGCTGTTGCCTTCTCGCTCTTTCCTTGGGGCCTGGTGCATCTTCTGGGAGTGACTTCAGGGTCTGAGGCTCTCTCATTCGTAGATCCCAAGTCTGGGATCCCTTTCCATCTGTCTGGCTGAGCGCAGCTTCTCTGGGAGACACAGACACATGCACATACACAGAGACGACAGGCTCAGAGAGACGCAGCCACTCACACACACACCCGCTCGCCCTCACTCTCCTTCTCCTTGCTGGGCTCTTTCTTCTTTCTTAACATCCCTCCTTCCATGAAAGAATCCCCAAACACACGGTACACAGGCCAGTATCAACACTGGGAGAGCTCCCTTTGGCCAAGGAAGGACTCTATGCTGTCTGCAAAGGCAGGACTAGAGGTGGGGAGCAGAGAGGAGCCAGCACAGCCGCCACTGAGTGTCAGCTTTGCCCTGTCTGACCACTTCGATCCTCTCTCGGGCTAGGAACAAGCAGAACTACTAAGGCTTGAGTCACTGGTGGGAAAGGCAGGGCACTGGTCTGACATGATGCAAACACGCTCTTTCCAGAAGATCATGAGCAGGAGGCCAAGTGGAATCCAGGATTCAGGGGGAAGGAAACAAGCACGGAGGAGGGGGATCCAGCTGTGCCAGGGCCTGGCCTGTGCCCGGCCTTCAGAATGTGAGCTAGGGAGGCTGCTCTGAGATGTTCCCATGCTGCTGACTGTCCATCTGGGCAGTGCTGTCTTGAAGGTGGGACAGGAGCAGGGCCTGGGGCTGGCCTGGGGGCTGCAGGCTGGTCTCCACGGTGGTGAGGACCAGAGCTGAATGGACTCCTGACAGGGTAACCAGGGCCGGCATGAGCCAGAGAGCAGAGTTAGGGACAGGTCAGGGAGGGAAAGGGGTAAGGAGAATTAACCTTACTTTGTCTGTTCTTTATGGACGCCTGTTCTTCCTGAATTGGGGTTTCAGTCATTCGGGCAAAAGCTGTGGCCGTGGCACAATACCCATGATGCACCAGGTAAGACGAGACCATGCTAGAAGAAAGGAAGAGCTCAAGGTGACACTCAAGAACTGCGTTTCTCACTGACCACCTGTTGGGACAGACTACCATGATGTCTCCCCTAAACACATCTTGGAGATGCAACCTCCACAGAATGAGAATAAAAGGGCTGAAACAAAATGAAAACTTCTTTCCCCTCACCGTGCTCACGCAGTCAGGCTGGCTAGGGGGCTGATCATCATGTCTGTGCCCATAGCTTGGCAGAGTGACTATGGTTTCTCCGGGACACGCTGCTCACAAGCAAGCGAGTATAATAACAAAAATACACACACAAGCACACACTATCTCCTTGCAAACATGGCTGCCTCCTTGTGAGCTGCAGCAAGCCCAGAGATGGCTAATGGTGTCAATGAGGGCTCCCAGAAACGGCAACCAGCCAAGCGGTCTGGCAGCTGCCCAGACAGAGAGAATGCATGCAACATGCACATGTTCTTCAGACACCAGAGCCTCCCTGCAGGCTGCCCCATGCACCTGGCAGAATCATTCCAGCTCCCCAGGTGAACCTGCCCTTAGCAGTGCTGGCTCTAGAGAGTGACAGGGAGATAAACCACGACCCAAAGTTGTCACAAGTCAGGGGCCCAAGAAAACAAGAGATCGGGCTGATTTTGCCAGGCAGGGACAGGCACCAGCAGGGCCAACAGGACACAATCTTTGGTTAATGGTCTGGAGAAGCCCGACACCCAGCGGCCATTTAACTCTATCTGCAGCTGGCTGAGCAATGACACATGTGTGTACATATATAGAGCAGAAAGAAGAGCCCTTGTGTCTGATGTGTACAAGAGGGAATACCTCAATGTGTGCATGTGTCTGATGTCATTACTATAACTGCCTAACACAAATATCCGAAGGGCTATTGTGTAGGAGGCATAGAAGTTTGGGTGTGTGTCCCCTGATGCTTTAAGGGGTAAATGAGACAATACACATAAAGTGCCTAGCAGGAAGTAAGAAGTCAATAAATACAACTTCTTACTGTATATTATATTCTTTTTTTTTTTTTTTTGAGACAGAGTCTCACTCTGTTGCCCGGGCTAGAGTGAGTGCCGTGGCGTCAGTCTAGCTCACAGCAACCTCAAACTCCTGGGCTTAAGCGATCCTACTGCCTCAGCCTCCCGAGTAGCTGGGACTACAGGCATGCGCCACCATGCCCGGCTAATTTTTTGTATATATATATTTTAGTTGTCCATATAATTTCTTTCTATTTTTAGTAGAGATGGGGTCTCACTCTTGCTCAGGCTGGTCTCGAACTCCTGACCTCGAGCGATCCACCCGCCTCGGCCTCCCAGAGTGCTAGGATTACAGGCGTGAGCCACCGCGCCCGGCCCTGTATATTATATTCTAAATAATTATCACAACTATATTATTATTATAAATATAAGTGCTAAACTTTTTCAAAAGACATGGTTTAGATGAGCCATATGAACATCAGATGCCACTAAAATGTCCCTTTGACTCAATAATTCTACTTCTTAAAAGGACACCAAGAAAGCAGTCATAAATATGTAAAATTATTTATGTGCAAAATGGTTACCTACATGAGAAGAGAGAAAATAATTTCACTTCCCACTAGGAGAAACCAGCCAAGGGGCTTGTGGGTAATTTGTCTCTGAGATAACACAGTCTTATCAATATTCATAAAATGAAGTCATGTGAAACCACAGAACACAAATTATATGCAGGTCTTGGCAAATGCTACATATGAATACATACAAGCCCATGGATACACACATGTAAACAAATGTGTGCTGGGCCTAAGCCCTGACAGCTGAGAGTGTCATTCCTCCCCCATGCAGCCTGGGAGCTCCCCTTGCCCATGCCAGCAAGCCTGCTGCAGGGAGTGGCACTGTCTTGGCCCTCCAAGTAAGGACTTCTTATCTGCTCTGGGGGCTGGGAACAAGAGGTAGCAATGCTGTTTTTCCTGGGGAGGGTCTAGCTACCTAGACCCTGCCTCAGCCCACCCTTGGGGCCTGCCTCAGGATCAATCTCTCAAGAAAGGAAGGCTGCACGGAGAACCCAGTGTGCACCCCAACCCCACCCAAGAACCCTGGCACCCTGGTACCTTTGCAGGGCAATGGCCAGGGCTAGCAGAAGCCCAGCCCTTCCCCTGTACCCACCTGCCCACCCTTGGGAGCCAAGCTAACACCCACCTCCTAGCAGAGTGGGTACTGGTCATTGCCTCACTCAGGCCTGCAGCTGGCAAGTGGAAGAGAGACCTAAACCCGGCCTCCCTTGGTAGTCTCAGCAACACTGGCTTCCAGGACAGTCTGGGAATTAATCAGCCAAGGAGCTAGCCAGGCTGGTCCCAGAGAAAAACTCTCTTCCCGCCACCACTGCCATAGATGAATGGGACTTAGCCGGATGCTGAGCCCTGTGAGGTGGCTTCAGGCCAGAGTTGCAGCATGATGGATACTCCCTATGGTCGGGGAAAAAGTCCCTAGAGGAAGAGACCACAGGGTGTCCCAGTGCATCCTCTGCAAAGTGCCCGGGGGAAGGAATACAGCCCAGCTGGTGATCTCACACACAGGAGCCTTCCGATTTGGTAGAGGGGCAAAGGTGTAATCAGGGGCAGCTGTGGAGCACGGGAGCTGTCCCTCCGCTGAGAGGGAAGAGGAGAGCAGCAGGCGAAGTCACCCTGGGAGTGCTTCCCAGAGGGCTGCTGCACACTGGAGTCCACGGGAGCAGCTTGTAGCACTACAGGGGCCTACAGGAGAGTGATGTCCCTGGGATGGTGTGGGGGTGGGTAAGGACAGGAACAAGGCACTCACTTCTGCAGCACCGCCTGCCACTCGCCAAGCCGAGCACTGATGGGGAAGCAGTGGACGGTGCCCTGGACCTTGGCACGCCACTCCCGCATGTAGTCCTCAATGTCAAACAGGAAGGGCTGCTGCCCGAAGTTGGCATCCACAATCTCCCCGGGTGTCTGCAGGCCTACGGTGGGGTAGAGGTTGGCCTGAGGAGAACAAAGTGTCAGTCAGGCCCTGAGGGCAGCGTGGCAGCAGGGCAGCAGGGCCTCGCCTCACCTCAGTGGCTCCTGCCATCCATGCTAGGGCCGAGGGAGACGCGGCAAGGCTGGAGGAGGTGGCGTGAAGCCCCATTCTGCCTACCTCCCTACCTGGGACATTACGCCCTGAAGCTAGAGTAGAGAAAGCAAAAGGAAGGCAAGCAAGGCTCAATATGGAGAACCTCCTGCCCTGCATCTGAGGCCACTGTGCCCCAAGATTCCCCTCTGGAACTCAGCCAGGGTACACAGACGCAGGCTGGGCTCCATGACCTGGCAGATGTGCCCATGGTCTTCTGCAATGGCTCCTCTCAGAAAGATCCAGAGCCAAGGATCCCTTTGCCATAAAAAAGAGGCATATGAGGGGGCAGGTAGGGATGGGGTGACCCAGGAAAGGAGGGGAGGAGGAGAGCCTGGCAAAAGGGAGTAGTGATTTGGATTCCCTGTGCTGACAAAGGATAAGGAGAGGCTGTTGTCCTCCCTGTCGGGGGCTCACGGAGAGGAGGGTCTTCTGGCCAGCGAGTTGCAGGGCTCCTCACTGCTTTCCATCCATCCCCTGCCACGGCCAGCTTTTGCCAGGTCACTCCCTCACTCAGTGCTTCCTGTGGCTCCCCACTGCTACTGCCCGGAGCCCCACAGCCTCCTCCTGCTGTCGCTATGATTGTCCTCCCAGGGGCCCCCCAGCCCACTCTTTACTTCCCATCGTCAGGTCACGTGTCATTCCTCAGAATCATGTGCCTTTCCTGCACGCTGGCTTCAGGCCACCACGAGCTCCGCACCCACAAGACCTCTCGCTTCCTTTGTTTCCCTCCCATCCTCCACGCCACAGGCAAAGCCCACCTCCTTCAGCAAGCTGGCCCTGACCACCACAGCCCACACTGCCATTCCCCACACTTCCTTTTTTTTAAGAGATGAAATCCCTTTCTGTCACTCAGGCTGGAGTGCAGTGGCACAATCATAGCTTACCATAGCCTCGAACTCCTGGGCTCAAGCGATTCTCTTGCCTCAGCCTCCGGACACACCACCATGCCCAGCTAATTTTTTTTCATTTTTTAAGAGATCGGGTCTTGCTATGTTGCCCAGCTGATCTCAAACTCCTGGCCTCAAGCATTCGTCCTGCCTTAGCCTCCCTCAGAGGGCATTTCCTGAGGCATCATAGGGGTGCCCAGGATCCCAAAGCAGCCACCAGAGTAGGCAAACCTTCCTTCCTTCCAGAACCCAGCCAGCACACATAGAGCCAGGCAGGCTCGCAGCCTTGATGAGGCCCAGGATGACTTATAATAAAGAAGGACTGGGGTAAGGAGGTAGGAGACAGCTAGAGGTGGGGCTGAGCCCTGAACTAAACAAACAGGAAACCTCATCCTTTTCTAAGATGAGAAAATCCCACAAGGCTCACCTCTCTGGCCCGGGGTGCCCTAAATGGTACCAGATTAGGTCCCCTGGAACACTGGCATTCCTCAAGGACCTCTGAAGGGTATGCACAGGGACTGGATCCCCTAACAGTTCAGGAATGATCCCCTGCACTCTGCACCCCCCGCCCCCCCCCCAGTCCTGACTGTAAGCCACACAGAGCTGGCTCAGGCCAGCAGAGCCATGGAGCTACCCTCATTCCCCCACCCTACCCCCAACCCCACAGCTGCCTTTGGAAATGTCACAAATTACTGTCACCTGCTAAGAGTCCTGTAGGAAGACCAGGCCTTGCTGCTGGAGAGAGAGGAAGGCCAGCAGGACCCCCTACTGGGACCTTCAAGCTGACAGCACGGCACACATCCCTGGTTGGGGAAAGGGCCAGACTCCACACCCTGCACTTGCAGGTACCACCGTGCCCCCGTCCCTCTCAGCCCCCGACAGCCCAGGATGGGGAGGACCCAGTAGCAGTACTTACCGGGAGGTCTGTGAAGGCTATACCTGTTGGGGGAAAGGAACAGCCATCAGGCCATTAGACAGGGCCAGCCCCGTGGTCCCCTCTGCCTTTGTGAGCCCATGGTGGAGATAGTAGTTTTAGACCCCGGCCTTCTCTTTGCTAGGTGGCCTGGCCGGAAGTGAAGTCAGATGCTCAGGTATGTCCATAGCTCTTCCACCCTCTCAAGAAAAGCCTGATAGGAAGGATTAAACCCAAATCATCTACCCCCTGAGGTCCTTCAGGCCTGATTATGGAAACCTATCGTGTGTGCCAGATCCCTCTCCTCCATTGCCTCATCCGATCCTCATACCAACTCTGGGAAGCAAGCTTTATTATCCCATTTTACACACGAGGAGAGTAAGCTCAGAGGTCAAACGATTTGCCAAGAGTCATAAAGCTAGCAGAGGTGGCGGGGCTAGCTTCATTCCTAGTCTGATGCGCCAATGTCATCTCTAAGCTGACAGAGAAGTGGAGGCAGGGAGGGTGGCAACTGTTCGTCTCTAGACCATATGCATTCAGAGTCCTCAGAGGTTCCAAGCTGGCAAAGCCCAGGGTAACAATGCCTGTGTACCCTCCAAAGCCTCCTGCCAATAGAAGTGGCTGTTTCCATGGACCTCAGCCCTGAATTGGAGTGACAGTGGAGGGCAGTAGGACCCCAAATATATGAGCAGCCTGAGCAGGAGAGCGGCCTAAGAATACCTCCCCATGCTCAGAGCACCCATGTTCTGCAGACTGAGAAAGGACTCAGAGCCAGTGGAGGCTCTCCCAAGGACTCACAGCCTTCTTACTTTTAGATAAAGTCTTGTATCTTTTAGAAGCTCCTGAGCATTTGACCTCAGAGGCTTCCAAACTGCTGACACCTTAGAGATCCCCAGGCTGCTCCTCCAACCTCCACCCAGAAGAGAAACCAAAATCCAGCAAGATAGAATAGGTGAGGGTGTGACAATGGGTCTTCCGGTAAACTTGGGCCAGAATCATGCCAGCCAGGGTGTACCATGTGCCTCCTCTGTGCTGAGCACTGGACTGAGTGCCTTAAAAGGAATCATTTAATCCTCAGAACAACCTTGGAAGATGTATAGTGTCTCTGACAATAGTGTGCAGATGAGAAACCAAGGTGCAGAGAGATGGTTTGCATTCTTTGCTGTGCTATTTTGTTCCTCATTGAGGGAAGCTCATAAACCACATGGTCCGCCTGCTTGAGGCCACTTCTGAGCCCCACATGCAGAGTTAGCATGACTGACAAGCTGGCAGGAATGAATCTGGAAGCCTCTCTGCACCCAAGAGGAGACTCCAATGTCCACCCTCTGGGTATTCCAGGGAGGTGCCCTCATGGGTCTCAGCATGGCCAGGATGCTGCCTACTCCCGGGCACATGGAGGAGGCCCGCAAAACCCTGGAAGAAGAGTGAGTCCAGGTTCCATCAGTTACATGCAGCATGACCTTTGGCAAGTTACCCAACCTCTCTAAGCCATTTGAAAAGAAGAGGTAACACTAATCCCTAATCAACCTCAAGGAAGAAAGGAGAAAATGAGACATTCTATGAAAGCTGCCTCATAAACTGTGAGGTCTAGGTCCAAGTTGGCTACAGTTGTGCTGCAGGATGAGGCAACTGCCACACTTCTGGGCAGGGGACCCAAGCTTGGCCAGTTCTGCCTTACAGTGGCACCCAGGAAAGATGAGGCCTTGAAGTGCTTCCAGGAGAATGAGGAAAGAGGCTACTCCACCCCTTACCGCACTGGACTGGGGTAACACTGCTTCCCCAGCCCTGCCGGTCTCTGTGAGCCTTTGCAAGGCCATTGTGACAGCAAGATCTGAATTGCCTCGAGGGAAAAAGGTCCAGGCAAAGATCCAGGATGCAAGCAGGATAGCCAAACTGTGATAAGAAGTGCCCTGGGCCAAACACACATAGGTCAGGAGTCACTGAGGCTGAGACCGTAAAGACCTTGTGAGAGCGCACAGAGTTCTGTGAAGACATGGCCTGCCTGTGGCTGAGACGGCAGCCGTGTCTCTGTTCACTCACTCCTTCATCCTTCCACCCAGCTCCTGCTGAGGCCCCCGGGAGCCAGGCTCTCTTATAGGACTAGGAAGACAGCTGCGAGCCTGGCCCTCAAAGGGCTTCTGACTCCAGCAAGAGATGGCATGTGATTAACAATTGCACAAATGACCAGTGGCACACAGGGCAAGTGCTGTGACAGAGGAAGCAACAGGGAGGCCAGAGCAGGAGAGGTCAGTCTGCTGCTCTAAAGGGGGGAGGGTTAGATTCTGAAACCCATTATTGATAAGATGGCTTGTGAAAAATTAACAGGGACATTAGAAGATTCACCAAGCAGTCTGTCACTCCAATTTCATTGCCTTTCCATTAAACTTCACAATCTAGAAAACGCAAGGGACAGGCCATATACATTTTTCAGTAAGGTCTGAATAATATCCTGGTAGATAAGATGGAAAAACATGAGTTTCAAGCTAACATTATCTAAGTGATTTGTAAATGGCTAGTGTCTTCCTGGACAAGCTCAACTGTACACCAAAGGGCTCAAATCTTAGCCTTGTCCTCTGTGTGTGTGTGTGTGTGTGTGTGTGTATAGACACAAACACCTTTTTTTTTTTTTTTTTTTTTTTTTTGAGACAGGGTCTTGCTCTGTAGCCCAACCTAGAGTGCAATGGTGTTATTATAGCTCACTGCAACCTCAAACTCCTGGGCTAAATCAATCCTCCTGCCTCAGCCTCCCAATTAGCTGGGACTATAGGCACGTGCCATCACATCTGCTTAATTTTTTCTATTGTTTGGTAGAGATGGGGTCTCACTCTCGCTTGTCTCAAACTCCTGACCTCAAGCGATCCTCCCTCCTCGGCTTCCCAGAGTGCTGAGATTACAGGTGTGAGCCACCATACCCGGCCTTAATTTTTCTATTTTTTGTAGAAAGAGGGTCTCACTATATTGCTCAGGCTGATCTCAAACTCCTAGCCCTGGCCAGGCGCGGTGGCTCATGCCTATAATCCTAGCACTCTGGGAGGCCGAGGCGGGAGGATTGCTTGAGCTCAGGAGTTCAAGACCAGCCTGAGCAAGAGTGAGACCCCATCTCTATTAAAAATAGAAAGAAATTAGCCAAACAACTAAAAAAAAAAAAAAAATAGAAAAAGTTAGCCAGGCATGGTGGCGCGTGCCTGTAGTCCCAGCTACTCGGGAGGCCGCTTGACCCTCCCGAAGGAGGATTGCTTGAGCCCAGGTGTTTGAGGTTGCTGTGAGCTAGGCTGAGATCACAGCACTGTAACCTAGGCAAGAGAGTGAGACTCTGTCTCAAAAAAAAAAAAAAAAAAACCAAACCTCCTAGCCTCAAGCGATCCTCGTGCCTCAGACTCTCAAAGTGCTAGGATTACAGGTAGGAGCCACCATTCCCAGCCTCTTTCAATATTTTTAATCAATAACTTTGTGAAAACACACACAAATAGGTTTGACAAATTTTAGGTTAATACCACACTGAAAAGGATACCAAATATTTGAAATAGAATAAGCAAGACCACAAAAGATCTTGACAGGCTAGAAAAATAGGTAATATACTACTAAATGAAGTTTAATTACAAGACGTGGGCTGGGCATGGTGGCTCATGCCTGTAATCCCAGCACTTTGGGAGGCCAAGGCAGGAGGATCGCTTGAGGCCAGGAGTT
The DNA here is from genome assembly GCF_041146395.1 of Eulemur rufifrons. Classification (NCBI taxonomy): domain Eukaryota; kingdom Metazoa; phylum Chordata; class Mammalia; order Primates; family Lemuridae; genus Eulemur; species Eulemur rufifrons. The sequence continues at coordinate 11,016,037 of NC_091005.1, read as the reverse complement.
CAAGACCAGCCAGGGCAACATAGAGAGATTCTACCTCTACAAGAAAAAAAATATCAGGCACAAGTGACTGAAAAACGAATAAAGAAAAAGAAAAAAAAATAACGATAATTACAAGATGTAAGGTCTTACATGGGGTCTATAAAAAGCATCCACTAGCAACATGAGTTTTAAAAACAAGCCTAGGAATTTGAGCTGACATTAGAGTGGCCATGAACTCCCTGTGGGACTTGGCTGACAAAGAGCTCATGGCTTTTTGCTGGTCCTGGTACACATTTATGGCCCAGAGGAGGTAGGTGCAGATGCAGAGGGGACAGCAGAGTATGCCCCAAACCCTGTGTCCCACAGCAGATGCCTTGCTGAGCAAAATGTGGACAAGCCAGAGGGATGTGAGGAGGGCAGGTATCTAAAGGTGAAGGGGGGCTTGGGTACAGGGTGAGAGCCCACAACAGTGGCCCCTGGGACTCTGACAGCAGAACTCAGAGCCGGGAAATTGCTGGAGTCAGAGAGCTGAGTGGGGAGCAAAGAGCCTTCTTGAAACTGCGGCCCCACCCGCCAGCTGCTAGCTCCTCACCAGTTGGGCACCAGCAACTGCAGCCAGGTGGCCATCAGTTTCAGAGGAGAGTTTCGCCAATGTGCACCTGGGTCAGCTCTGCAGTGTCTGTGCTATGTTCTTAGCTGCCCAGCTCTCCAGGCTTTCCTGCCTGCTCTGGGCTGGGGCATCCAACTGCCCTGTTGAGGAATGCTGGCTCCTAGTCACTCAGCCCTAGCCACTAGCAAACCCAATTCCCACTCAGGTCCCCTGATTCTGGCTAGGAGCCTCTCCTGGAGAAGCCATGGAGGGGATGCAGGGACTGGTGGCCACCTTTTTACTGTCCCCTTAAGCCAGGGGAAGTGGGCCTCCTAGGATTTGGGTTCCTAGTGAAATGCCAACTCCCTTTCCTGGCAGGGCTTGTGGCAGCCTGGCTGGCAGGGTTCTGCCAGTCCTCTCCTCACTATACCACTCTGTGAGAACTGCAGAGAGACCTCTGCAAACCCAGGCAGGCAGGCCCAGCAGTTAGGTACTGCCTTGAGGCCAAGGTGGCCAAATACCAGTCAGCACCTAGTAGGGCAAGGCATCAGAATAGCCAAAGTCTCTCTTAAGTTCTAATCCTAAATGTCTACACGTGTATGGGATTGTTCCTCCGAGGGATCCTACAGGCCCCCATCCTCCTCTACTGAGTGCTATTCCTCCGGGTTATCTTGGTTAATAGCACCACAAATCCAGCCACATTCCCACCTTGCCTTCTTGCAAGTGCATCCCACGTGTCACTAAGCCTTGTTGAGCCACTCCTGGCCCTTTGTCAGGCCTGTTCCCCACTTCCTTTTTTTTTTTTTTTTTTTGTTGAGACAGAGTCTCACTTTGTTGCCCAGGCTAGAGTGAGTGCCGTGGCGTCAGCTTAGCTCACAGCAACCTCAAACTCCTGGGCTCAAGCGATCCTACTGCCTCAGCCTCCCGAGTAGCTGGGACTACAGGCATGCGCCACTATGCCTGGCTAATTTTTTCTGTATAGATTTTTAGGTGTCCATATAATGTCTTTCTATTTTTAGTAGAGACGGGGTCTCGCTCAGGCTGGTCTCGAACTCCTGACCTTGAGCAATCCACCCGCCTCGGCCTCCCAGAGTGCTAGGATTACAGGCGTGAGCCACCGCGCCCGGCCCTGTTCCCCACTTCCTGCACCCATCACCACTGCCTCACCTCAGGCCACCTGTCTCTTCCCCTAGTCTTTACTCCAGGTCCATCCTTCATGGTGTCACCAAAGAGGCCTTTTTCAATGTAACTCAGGCCAGGTTGCTGCTTGTTAATCGCAAACAGGCCAGAGGATCTCTGATGCCTTCTGACTCCAGCCTGTCTGTTTCCCCCCTGTACTAGTACAGCCCTCACTGCTATTCCACAGCAACCAGCACCCTGACCATCAGAAGGGCCAGCCAAGTCTGGGCCAGGTAACAGGCATGCAAACCACCACCACTGTCAACTGCGTACTTGGGCCCCTGAAACTTCTCATTCACTGCCAAACCCTGCTCCAGCAATTGCCAAAAGAGCCAGGATCATGACTAGGACACTGCTGTACTCTCAGCACTCACTCTGGGCTTCATAAATGCCGCCAAATGGATGGATTAACAAAGGGCATGCCCCTGCTACCCTCCATTCACCTTAAAGAGCTCCAAAGCCTGGGAATGGCTGCAGTTCCCCAGAGCTCAGCAGAGGCTCCGTGACACTGCTTTGACTTCAAGACCTGCTCCTGAGCCTCTCACCAACCAATGTGGCTCCACCAGGCAGATCCTCCAAGGTCCCCTAAGTACCCACCAAGGCTATGGCCATTCTTGGTGTAGAAGCAGGTGCCATTGATGAGGTTGACGCAGCAGCCGATTACATCTCCTGTGGTGAATGTGGGACCATAGGGCTGGCCAGTCCCCGAGGAGCAGAAGGAATGCCCATCATCACCGTGGTAGCCATAGGAATGTTTGTCCCAACCTGTGAGGGAAGAGAGCAGCAATAGCTGAGTAGGTGTTTGTACAAACCACAGTTTGTCTATCCATTCATCGGTTGATGACATTTGAGTGATTTCTAATTTTTGGCTATTATGAATAAAGCCAACAAATATTTGCATAGAGTCTTTGCACAGACATATGTTTTCATTTCTCTTGGGTAAATACTTACAAGTGGTATTGCTGGGTTATAAGATAAGTGTATGTTTAACTTGATAAGAAACTGCCTAACTGTTTTCCAAAGTAGCTGTGCTATTTTGCGCTCCCACCAGCAATGTATGAGTTCCACGTCCTCATCAGTACTTGGTATTCTCAGTTGTTCACGTGGTTTTTTTTCCTTTTCTTTTAGCCTTTTTACTGGGCATATATGGGTTTTAATATCATTGTGGTTTTAATATGCATTTCCCCAACGACCAAGGATGTGGAGCATCTTTTCATGTATTTATTTGCCATCTGTTCATTAGGAAATGATTCAATTGTCTACTCACATCTTTAACCCATTTTTATTGGTTTATCATATTAAGCTCTAAAGGTTCTAGATATATTTTGGAATAAGTCCTTTTATATGTTCTGTCAGTATTTTCTTCCAGTCCATGGCTTGCCTTCATTTTCTTAACAGTATCTTTCTCTTTTTTTTTTTTTTTTTTTTGAGACAGAGTCTCACTCTGTTGCCCCTCCTAGAGTGAGTGCCGTGGCGTCAGCCTAGCTCACAGCAACCTCAAACTCCTGAGCTCAAGCGATCCTCCTGTCTCAGCCTCCCGAGTAGCTGGGACTACAGGCATGTGCCACCATGCCCGGCTAATTTTTTCTATATATATTTTTAGCTGTCCATATAATTTCTTTCTATTTTTAGTAGAGATGGGGTCTCGCTCTTGCTCAGGCTGGTCTCGAACTCCTGAGCTCAAACGATCCGCCCACCTCGGCCTCCCAGAGTGCTAGGATTACAGGCGTGAGCCACCGCGCCCGGCCTTAACAGTATCTTTCAAAGGTCTCTTGGGATCTTGAGTGGGACTGTATTGAATCTATAGATCAATCTGGAGAGAAGAGAAGCTTAACAATATAAATTATTCCAATCTGTGAACATGGCATATCTCTCCATTATTTATTTATTATGTTATTTATCTTCTTTAATTTCTCTCAGCAATGTTTTGACATATTTATCTCTAAGTATTTCAATTTTTATGCTATTATAAAATGGTATTTTAAAAATTTCAACATCTAATTGTTTCCTGCTATTATATCAAAATAGAATTGATTTTGGAGGTAGAGAATGGGATCAAGGTTTCTTTTTTAGGTGGTAAGAATGCTCTAAAATTAGATTACAATGATGGTTGCACAGTTCTTTAAATATGCTAAAAACTACTGAATTGTACACTTTAAATGGGTGAATGGTACGCAGAGAGATCAGGGATAAAAAAGATTTTTTTAATTTAAAAAAATTTAAGAAAATGGGTGAATAGTATGGCGCATATATTTTATCTCAATAAAGCTATTAAATATGTACGTGTGTGTATGTGTGTGTATGTACATATATGTATGTATACATGAATATATCCAGTAATTGATTTTATATATTCACTTGGTATCCTGCAACTTTGCTAAACTCATCGATTAGTTCTTGGTAGCTTTTTGGAAGACTGTTTGGGTTTTTTTTTATATAGATGATTATATTGTCTGAGAATAAAGAGTTATTTCTTCCTTTCCAATCTTTATGCCTTTTATTTCTTTGTCTTGCCTTGCCACACTGACTAGGCCCTCCAATACAATGCTGAACAGAAATCATGAGAACAGGCCAGGCACAGTGCCTCACGCCTATAATCCTAACACTTTTGGGAGGCTGAAGCAGGAGGACTGCTTGAGGCCAGGAGTTTGAGGTTGCAGTAAGCTATGATGATGCCACAGTACTCTAGCCTGGGTGACAGAGCAATACCCTGGCTCAAAAAAAAAAAAGCAAAACAAAAACAAAATTCATGCGAACAGAAGTGAGACCTTTGAGTGTACCAAGGTTTTATACAAAGGAAGGGGGAGTGAAGAAAGTCATTCTGGGAGGAGGATGTATAGGCAAAGGCATGAATACAGGTAGGATGGGGGTGGGGTAGAGGTGGGAGCTGCAGTGGGGTCCTGCCTGGCTAAGGAGCAGAAATGGAGTCCTCAGGGCCATGGCAAGCCCAGGACCCGCATCGGGTGCCAAGCTGACAGGCTGGCAGGCAGGTCTATTCCCCAGGCAGCCCCTCTAGGTGGCTTCCCCAGCGTCTGCCTGCCTCCTCGGGGTCTGAGCAGCATGCTCATGGAACATGCTTAAGCACATCCCTCCCCTCACAAGAGTGGAAGCACTCCCCTGGGAGGACAGGTCAGTGGGTGCAGGGCACTGGAGGATCTGAGTAGTTCAGAAGGGGCAGGGCTCAATCCTTCACAGTACCAGTGTGCCTGTGGGCAGGGTGAGGGCACGGGTGTGGGCAGGCTGTAAGCAAAGGTGTGGTGGTGAGAACAAATGGATGACAGGGCCAGGGGTTGACAAGGGAAGCAGAGGGCATGACTGGAGAGATGGAGCAGACTAGACCTTGGAGCCCAAACTCTGCCTGCATTTGGATCAGTGAGTTCAAGGGCATGTTGCCCCTCATGGGCACAGCACCCATTCCAAGCCTTCTAGCCAGGAAGCCTCTGATTAAACAAAGATTCTCCAGAGCCCCCAGTGGCCAAAGCTGAACGGCTCTCAGTGATGGGTAGAGGGCCCAGAGCCCTGCTGCCCCTCCTGCATCTTCCCACTGCATCACGAAGAAACCACTGTGGGAACTGCTTGGGACTGGCTTCAGTAGGGCCAAGGCCTGTACCTGGAGCCAGGCTCTGTTTTCACCTTCCCTATTCCCCAGAGACACCGGAACTGCCCGCCTCAGGGGACAGGTTGCTGGTCTCAGCATCAAGCCAACTCCTAAGCCCACCAGGCTCAGCAGTGAGAGAGACCTTCCTTTTGCTGGTGGGTACACAGATCAGTTGACATCAGGGAAACAGCTCTTCTGAAGCACAGAGATGCCCGTTCCCCTGCCAAGGGGCAGGCTGATGAGGCCTCCACAGTCAAGGCCTCTCCTCTGGCATCAACTCAGGAGGCCCTATGGCTCCTGACAGCAGCGGCTGTTCCCCTGTCTATAGAAAGCTATAGAAGAAGGGCAGCCAGCTGGACAGCAGTAAGGAACAAAGTGACAGTCATCCCTCCAGCTCTGGCTCAAACTATGCCTGACAGCCCAGACACATCCACCAGTTTCCTCAACTCAGGATCTACACCCGTGGGCCACGCCAGCCACAGTAGTCCTCCCCTTCCCCCGGCCCCCATCCCTCAGGTGGAGCGTGGGCACTTCCCACATGCAAGGCAGTAATTGACCACAATGTGGCAATCTATTAGGAGAGTACCACATAACCTGTGTGTGTGGTGCACGTATTGCCAAGGGTTTGGGATGCTGGATGAGAGGGTGGGGCTCTCCTTAATGCTGCCTGAGCAGCAAGCACAGCCTGTCCTGAAGCCAAGTCCACTGCTCATGTGGCCATGGGGGCACACTGCCCAGCAAAGCCACTGCCCATTCCAAGCCTTGCCAAAGAGTCCTTCCAGAGGGTGGCTTGCTGATCTTCTGGGTCCTCCCAGAACTATGCCACAGGCTAGTGGTGCCCACTGGGTCCTCCCCTTTTGCCAAGGCATCATGATCCAACCCCATACCTGCCCCTTGAAGTCTCCCATGACATTCTTTGGGCTTTCCTAGAACACTGCCCATATCCATGGTGCAATGCCTGGTGCCTCCTGAGCCTCTTCCATCAGCAGTCACTATTGCTGGCACTGTCCCTGCCCCTTCTCCCAAAGACTACGAGCTCCTTGAGGCAAGGGCCACACGATCTCATGACCCTAGTGCACAGCATGTAGGAGTCTAAGAGGTGAGACAGGTGGGTGCACACTCACGTATGTATTTGTGTCCCACTGGTAACCAGTCCCAGCCGCCAACCTACCTCTTTTCTCACATAAGGATGATACTGTGTGACAGATCTTTTGTGCAGATTTTACCTGTCCAGGAGGTGTTAGACAAAATCTGAAAAATTTTCTTTTTTCACTTTCTCAGACCGGAGCAGTAGATACTCTGGAAAACCTAACAATAATCTGGCCACTTATCAAAGCTCATGAAATCACCAGGAAGAACCATTCCTACTTAGTCAGTGACTCAAGGATATTTGGGAGATATTTTTGTCTCTGTGTACGGGAGTTCATAACCATTACCAAAACAACAGATGCTTAAATTTTCAAAGGCTTAAAATAAAAAATTTAAGGATTTTAAATACTTTTCTTCAAAAATAAACTATGTAATTATTTTGACAAAACTAGCATAGAATTTTTAGATTTTTAACTCTGGCTATAAATATGGATTTTTAATTTAAAAAACCAAAGAGCTCAATAAAAAACAAAAATTTATTTAGAGTTAATTCGGGATTCACCATCATCTCAGTCTGGCTGGAAAAGAGATGTTTTCCTATGCTTTCAATTCCCAAATGATTTATCAATTTATATGGATTTGTCCAAAGGAAGAAAATGCATATAGTACCTGTGGTAGGATGAGTATGGCATGCCAAAGATGTCCTCAGCCTAATCCCCACCACCTGCGACTATGTCACCTTTCGTGGTAAAAAGGATTTTGCAGAATTGATTAAGTTAAAGCTCTTGAAATGGGAAGATTATGCTGTATTATCCAGATGGGCCCAATGCAATCACAAGGGTCCTCATAAAATGGCAGATGCTACACTGGGGGCTTTGAAAGATGGAGGAAGGGGCCAGGAGTCAAGGAACACAGGCAGCCTCTAGAAGCCAGAAAATGGAAGGAAATGGATTCCTTCCTAGAGCCTTCAGGAAGAATGCAGCCCTGTAAACACCTTGACTTTAGAACTTCTGTTCTCTAGAACTGTAAGAAGATTATTCCAAGTCACTACTATTGCTACAGCAACAACAGGAAATTAAGATGGTACTCTCTGTGGCTACAGAAGAAGCTATTGAGCATCTGGAATTATCAGTGCTGTGAAGCCACACCTCAGCCCCCCGGTTCCTGTTCTTGCAAGTGCTATGAAGTTAAAAGTGTTTCCAAGAAAATCACAGCCCTGCAATGTACCTTCCATTGAAGCTATCATCTTATGGCCAATATTTTTTCCAAACACAATTAAGAGCCTGTGTGTATATATGAGATGTGTACCTCATATCTAAATATGTGTATATAAGTACGTGTGCAAAAGGCAGTTTAGGGCTAAAAGCAGAATGTTACAAACCTCATTTAGTAACAGTGGCTGCTGCAGCAGCGTGGCTTATGGCCACGGTGCTACCTTCCCATCCTGTGGAAACGACAGACACCACCCGCTTGCCACCATATAATTAATGAGAGCCTACTCATCTCCTTAGACCCGAGTTCCCTTCTGTACAAAATGATGGGGGAGGGATCAGATACTGTCGTCAAAGGGCTCTAGATGTCCACTTGTAAGAAACGTTCTAAGACTCCAGCCCACTGGCAGGTATAGTAAACCCCACGTGAGGGCTGAGAAACTGAGGCACTGAGAGGCTAAGTGAAGGCCTGTGGTCTTATGGATAACACTCTCAGAAGCTCACTTCTTTCTTCTGAGGACACCCAGGTGAGCACCAAGCAGATACCCACAATGGTGAAGTTAACCTCCTCCTTCCTGAGGTGGCCCCCAACCTGGTCACCTGGCACTGTGAGCCACCCTTCCCATGAAGAGGGTCCAGCAGCTATGCCTGCGTGAGCCTCCCTCCAACCCCACCACTCTCCACTTCAGACATCCCCTTCCCCACTCCTGCCCTGAAGCCAAAGTCAGCAATTTTCTAAACATGGACCCCAGTGGTATGGGCAGGCACCCGGCTCTAGGTGGATCTGGTGTGAGGCTGCAGATGTGCCTGGAAATCAGTGTTGTCACCTTCATGGTAAGGCCAGACAGCTGTCTCAGAAGGTAGTGGGATGTGAGGGCCGGAAAAGAACATGTGGACACAGCTGCCTGGGTCAGGCCCTGCACGGAGTCATGTCCAGCTGGCTCTGGGTCAGAAGGATGACTGGGGCTACACAATGGGGACAACGCTCTGACAAAGAATGCCACCCAACTCAACATTCTTCCCTCTCCAAGGATAATAAGGCTTGTCACTCCCAGGAAGAAGTGACGGCCCGCCAGGCTGGCGCCTACATAAAACAGCCTATTCCCAGCCACGTCAGGCACTTATCAGATGCCAGTGATGCAAGGAGAAGCCAAGCCACACTGGGGCCAGGACGCCCCAGGTGCCCAGTTTAGAGACTTTGGCACCACCCACTTCCCCTGCATCATCACTCAGACGGAAAGTCACAGTCACAGAAGTGTGAGGGTGGCTGAGGAAATGGTTCATCACCTTGGCACTCCCAGATGCCATCCTTGCTTACAGTGCCCTACAGTTGGGCGACTCCCCATGGGGTGCCAGGGACTCTAGCATGATCGCTCCAGAAGCCCACCCACACCACTCCCACCTGCCAGGACACATCTAGCGCCTTAGGCCCAGGGCAGCTAGGAATGGAGAGGGCTCCTCCTGTCAAAAGGGAAGCCTCCCACGTCATCAGCGCATTAGCCGGGAACCCTGGCAGGGGCTCATGCTGTGCCTGTCCACTAGGTTCTGGTCCCAGCCCAAGGCGGACCAGCACACAGGGGGAAGCCCGTGCCTTACACACAAAGCTAGCCCAAGCACTGGCCACCAAACCAGTCACTTCTCCCCAAAAAATGGGTCCCAGTCATCGCTCGACTTTGGGTCAGAGAGACTTGCGTTTGATTATCACTGCTGTCACTTCTTAGCCCCTGAGTTCCCTCAGCTGAACTTTTCTTTCAGGGATGGTGAGAGGATTAAATGAGAATGTGGGGGGCGGGGGGACATGAGTCCACAGGAGACACCCACCGGCGAGATTCCTTCACCATCTCAAACACCAGCTTAGTGGTCAACCCTGGGCACTTCTAATTTCCTGCTCCCTCCTTCCCTGAGAGAGTGGGCAGGGGTGGGGCTGGTGCCTATCCACTTCTCCCAAGGAGCCCATCCACAGCAGGCAGCCCCAGACCTGCTCCACTCTTGCTTGTCTCTAGTTTCCTGGGAAGTCCATCTGACCTTTGCGGCACTTGGCAGAGTTCAACAGCCATGCCCAGTGGCTCTCAGAATGCCACTCTCGAGACTGGCTGTGGAGGGCAAGGTGCTAGGCTGGTATGACCAGGGTGTTTCCCGAGCCTGGGGGCTGCTGAGGAGAGAGCCCATGTGCTCTGGGCAGCGCATCATGGTGAGGCTGCTCCCCGAGGGTGGTCACTCACGCAGAGCCATCACTCCTCAGAAAGCCAGCAGACAGATGCTTTCCCTATAACCTCACCTGTCCTGAAAAGCCTGACAGGACCCACTGCCTGGAGCAGCCTGACCATAGATAATGGGAACACAAAGGAGATTTTTTCATTTAGCAAATGCTGTGGGGTGGCATCAGAGAACACTGTCATGGTACTCCCATGGCTCTTACCCCGAGCTTTTGAAATTTTTGAACCAAGAAATAGGATCAATGCAACCCTAAGACTTCTGGCAGCTGGAGAGGCAGGCAGTGCTCTGGGCACGGGTCTTCTCTTCATGGTAGCTCAGCATGGAAGCCACGGAAAAGCAGGGAGGAGAAAAGGCTGCCTCTGCAGGTACTAATGACACCAGGAGCTGACACCAGGTGGGGCATGTCTTCCTGCTGGCACCTAGGCCCTCCACTAAAATAGAGCCCTAGTGTCAGTTTGAAACCATGCACGGGGTGAGGGACAATGTAGCTAGCACTGCACAGAAAGGGGCTTTCCACAGATTATACTCTCCCCACCCAAAAGAAAGATTGATGATGGCCAGGAGAGGCCCAGACAGAGGTACCAGGATGGGTCTAGCTGGGTCTGAATAGGACATGGGTCTGATGGCATCTAGTGCGCCTAGAAAGGCTACCCACCAACACCTTGGGCCCCCACAGAACAACCTGGGTCCAGGCTGAACCAAGCTAAATAAAGGGGCAGCACTACCCATTAGCCTACAGGATGTGGGGTCTCTCTTCTAGGGTTGGGTTTGGCTTTCGCTTGTTTCTCTCTGAGATCCTTTCGATCCTCTGGGGAAAGTCAGTGGATAGGTGACCTCTGTGACTCTGCATACATCCTCAGATCCTGAAAGATGGGCACGCACAAAGAGTCCCCGGACATGTATTGCAGTGTTTCCAGGGTCTCTGGATACAGATCCTCTCTGCCTAGCACTAGGAAGGTAAGCGGCTGAACGTTTCTAGTCTCGCCTCTGCTCTACCCTGATGTGGACCCAGCCTCATCAGAGGACACTTGAGAATCTGTTTTCAGAGACGGACAAACTCAGGTTTCAGAACTGGCTCTACTGCTGTCGATGAAACCTCTTATCTAAAAGGCTTTAACTTGCCCTGAAAAACACAGTGTTAAGTCTAGAATTTTTACCTCTGTGAAACAGAGGGGAGAACTAGTATTTGAAAGAAGAAAATAGGATCCTAAAGATAAGGAATCCCATGCCCAGGAATAATCATTTCCAGGTCTGACTGAATAGCCTTACTTCAAAAGGCTGCCTAGTGTCCTGTGGGTCAGCGAAGCCCACGGAAAAGGAAGACAGGCGTGGCTGGCCATAAGGCCAAGGGCACTGTTAACCTAGGGAGGAACGGCAGGGAAGCAGAGGGCCTCTTACATGAAATGAGCTCCTCAGTAGGGACCACAGTGGGTCCTGCAGCACTGACACCATTAACCATCACGCGACCCACCAGGGGCTTTCCCCAGCTACCCAGCCCTGGGGCCCAATTGCTGACCCACCCACTGTTCTGGTCTGCCCTAAAGAACCCACTGCCACTCAGAGCTATAAGGACTCTGGGCATGTATCCCTCCACTCACATCCAGGTCATTCCCCAAGGGCATCTCAGACAGAGAAAGGTTAGCATGAGAAAGGCAGAGGGGCTGGGCAGCACCAGGCACACAGCCCCAGCTCTCCTCCCACAACCCTGGTCTGGGCAGCTGCTCCAGCGGCTTCAGAGACTCTCCTGGCTGATCCCTTTTCCGGGCAGTGTTGCCTGGAGGCATGCTACAGGCTTGAATTACAGGGTGACAACTAGTGCGCTCCATCCTTCTACCAGCCTCAGTCAGGCACTGGCTTATACAGTGCCTGGAATCACACCAGGGGAACTGAGGCCTATTCCCAGGTGCTCCACTGGGATCAGGAGGAGGAACATCAAGAAGCCCAGCAGGGCCCTGATGGCTCGACTCACCCAGCTGAAGAGAAGCATGGCTTCCCACACACAGGGACCAAGCAGCCCTATGGCAGACCCCCGTGAAGGATTATAGGTCTTGGCATGAAAGATGCTCTGGAGAGAGATGGTGGTTAATGGTGGGCACGACGGGGGCTCATCAGCTGTGCACAATACAGGTCTCAGCCTATAAGCACGGGGACAGAAGCAGTGCCTGTTTGGCAGGTACAGACAAATAGACTACTGGAAACCCATCTACATGCCAATATTCTCTTGGATAGCCACTGCATAAAGCCACCTGCTACAGGTATTTGCTCTAAGTAGACACCTTTCACTGCATATGCTGCACTCTTAGGAGAATAAAGAGGAAGGATCTCAAACACCCTGTTATTTATTTTCAGTGCTTGCCACATGGGCAGGGACTGGCCTCTACCAGACACATACCCCTGGTGTTCTGCCCTGATCTCTTCTATCAGCGGTTGCTCTTGCATGGCACATGCAGATGTGAATTATCAGCTGTTTGCAGAATGTGTTCTATCCAGTAGAAGCAGCTTCCTGCTATGCCAGTACTCCCAACAGCCCACTCAGAGAAGGCTTGGTAAGGTAACCTCTAGTGAGAGGAAAGGATGCTCATTTGATCATGACCATCTTGTGGAAGGAAAGCAGACAGCCCCCACCCTCCATACACACACCCCCTCTCCTCTCCCCACCAACCCCAGGCCAGGGCCTGGTTGCCGGGCACCCCCTGCTTCCGAAAGTGTATCCCCATCCCCAATCCCTGGCTATGGTTCTTCCAGCCATTCCAATAGCTGGAGTCCAGGAAAGTATGCCTCAAGGGGCCTGATGCTGTTTTGAGGGGTTGTAGTAACCAAGGTAATGTATGGCACACCAAGCGAACAGCTGCCTCCTCCCCAGAAATGGGAGGAGGAAGATATCAGCTACCCAGCTCTGATGCAGCTGGGCCTCCTATCAACAGTCTGAGTGCCTGGCTCTGCCTGAGGCACAAGACACAGAAGCAAGATTAGTCTTTCCCCAACCCAGCCAAAGCACCCGGGCTTGGGAGAAGCCCAAACCCTACTCTCCATCCACAGCCCTGGCTTTCTCACTCTACTTCCCCAGTCCAGGATCTCAACCCCTGCCCTTCCCTGCCAGCTCACCAATGCAAGGGTGGGGCTGCAGGTGTACTCACCTGCCTGTAGATCATCCTGACCTGCTTTTTTTTGTTGTTGTTGTTGAGACAGAGTCTCACTTTGTTGACCAGGCTAGAGTGAGTGCCGTGGCGTCAGCTTAGCTCACAGCAACCTCAGACTCCTCGGCTTAAGCGATCCTATTGCCTCAGCCTCCCGAGTAGCTGGGACTACAGGCATGCGCCACTATGCCCGGCTAATTTTTTCTATATAGATTTTTAGTTGTCCATATAATGTCTTTCTATTTTTAGTAGAGACGGGGTCTCACTCTTGCTCAGGCTGGTCTCGAACTCCTGACCTCGAGAGATCCACCCGCCTCGGCCTCCCAGAGTGCTAGGATTACAGGCGTGAGCCACTGCGCCCGGCCCTGACCTGCTTTTGACTCATTTAGCCAAGGGTTCTGACGTTCTTATTTTGGGGCCACACCTGCTCCTTAGTTTCACCCTTAAGGAGGCCAAAAAACACCTTGCGAAAGGTAAACATCAAAACTTCCACATCTTCCAACAGAAACCTCTGACCGTGCAAGCTAAGACATGCCTACATACTCCCCAGGAAAGTCTGAGCACCTCAGCCTCACTGGAGAAGCACTTTATGTCATCATCTACCCCAGGGTCCAAGTGAGACCCCAGAGTGCCTGCCTTCTGCCTTGACAGCTCTAGAGGCAAAATGTCTTTGCTGAGTCAGTACAACCTACAAAAAAACACTCAAAACACCAACATCCTGACTTTAATCGCCCTGCTATCTTCTTCTGTAATTCAACTCCAAATGTACTGAACATGTCTATTAAAACACAGAAGATACAAGCACTTGAGAGAAAAGGTACTTTTGATTATAGCTAACTCCACTCTGATACATAAACATTCATAAAAGAACTTTTTTTTTGAAACAGAGTCTTGTTTTGTCACCCTGGCTAGAGTACAGTGACATCTTCATAGCTCACAGCAACCTCAAACTCTTGGGCTCAAGCAAGCCTCCTGCCTCAGCCTCCCAAGTAGCTGGGACTACAGGTGCGTACCACTATATCCAGCTAATTTTTTCTATTTTTGGCAGAGACAGGGTCTCACTCTTGCTCAGGCTAGTCTTGAACTCCTGACCTCCAGCCATTCTCCCTCCTCAGCCTCCCAGAGTGCTAGGATTACAGGCATGAGCCACCGCACCCAGCCCATAAAAGAATTTTAAATGTCTACGTACTTCTTTCCTCAGGTAGAAAAAAAATATCCTTTCCCAATAATAAGAATAGCTAATATTTATGTACCCCTTTTTCATGTCAGGTACTAGTCTAAACACTTTATAGGAATTAACTCATTTAATCCTCATAACCATCCTATATATGAATTAGGTACTAGTATACTTCTATTTACAGATGGGGAAACTGAGCCACAGAGTGGTTAAGTAACTTACTCCAGGTAACCCAGCTGCCAGGATGCAAATGTAGACACTATGTCTCCAGAGTCCATGGTCTGTTCCACAAGCTGACCAGAGCCCTCGACCTCTGCTTCCCCACATGACCAAATGTGAGCCTAGCTGATGCACTGACGCTGAACCCTGACATACAGAAAAGGGAACACCAGCCTGAGAAAGAGCAAGAACCCCGTCTCTACAAAAATTAGAAAAATTAGCCATGCATGGTGGCACATGCCTGTAGTCCCAGCTACTTGGGAGGCTGAGGCAAGAGGATCGCTTGAGCCCTGGAGTCTGAGGCTGCAGTGAGCTATGATGATGCCACCGTACTCTAGCCCGGGCGACAGAGTGAGATCCTGTCTCAAAAAAGAAAACAAAAAGAAAAGGAAACAATCACTCCTACGGTAGAAGGTGGTGGCAGAGCCCCTACACACAATCAGAGCCACAATGGTCAGGGCAGTATGGTGAGGCTGAGCTCCAAATGAAGGCATCTCCAAGCTGAAGGCCAGCTACAGAGCTGACACAAGACTGGTTCCAGAACCACAGTTGCCTATCACGTTGAGGAAAAGCACAACAAAATGCAGGAACAACCTCCTCCCAAAGCCCAAGTGCATGAAGCCAGGCATTGTGCTCACCCTGGGGGAATGTTGATAAAAAGATGTGGTCCCAAGGAGCTCACAACCCAGTAAGGACACAGCTGGGTAAACATGAAGGAGTCACACAGGCAAGGTGGCAAGTGTCATCACAGAGATACGGTCAGCGATGAAGGGGTCAGGCAAGGTTGCAGGGAGCATCAAGGAGGAAGGGCCTGAAAAGGTGCACAGCATGTGCGGAAGGAAGAGGTGGCGGAAGATGAGGGTGAGCAGGAGCCTGTGTCCTCGAGCACAGGAGCCAGAGGCCCAGAACCAGCAGGCACAGGGTACACAGAGCGGGGAGCAGAAGCCCGAGGTAGCGGGATCAATCAGGAGGCCACGGGCACAGCCAGAGGAGAGGCAAAGACAGCACAGATGGAGAAGGGCAGACAGATTAAAGAGATGTTTGGTGAGTGGCAGAAGCATGCTGGAGAGAGAGGGAGGGTGTGAGATTACTCTGAGGAGTCCCACTTGGGGGCCAGGATGGACAGTGGCTGTCAGCAGAGATAGGGAATGCATGAGGATCTGGTTTTTGCAGGAAAATAACCTCAGTTTGGGGCAAGCGGGTTCACTGTCTGCTGGACCTTAAGCAAACAACTGAGGTTTCTTGAGGAGGTATGGCCAGCTCAAGGGCAGAGTGGAATCAGCGGAGTGACTTGCATACTCCCACCTGGAGGGACCATCAGCTGCCCTTTCACTGTTCTCTCAGGGTCTGGCAAAGCATAGCTCCCACTCATACGCCACACGAGTATTCTGGGTCCCTCAAGGGAGATGAGTCCTGCCTCTACCACCCCCACAAGAAATAAATCAATCAAAAAAGGCCATTGCCATGCCATATGATAAACACAAGCATTCTTTTTTTTTTTTTAAAGACAGGGTCTCACACTGTCACCCAGGCTGGAGTGCACTGCTACAATCACAGCTCACTGCAGCCTCAAACTCCTAGGCTCAAGGGATCCTCCCACCTCGGCCTCCCAAAGTGCTAGGATTACAGGCATGAGCCACTGAGCTTGGCAAAAAGCACTCTTGAAACAAATTATTAGCAACATTCTAAAGGCACACCACCAGCACAGTCATCCACTACTCTCAAGATACCAAATCCAGCTGAATTACCTCCCAGAGGGCTTGTCATGCCATCCTATCGTCGCCATCTCTCTGATCTAAGCTACTCCCACGCTCTTCTGGACTTCTGAGACAGTCTCTTAACTGGCCTCTTTGCACCTGCTCCTGCCCTTCCAACCTGTGCTCTACAAGCCAATACGGGCAGGTGACGCCCTGCTTAAACACCTCAGAAGCTACCCATAACACCCAGGGCAACCCACATCCCTCACTGGGCCCTTCTGGAAACCTGGACCAGCCTCACTGACCTGTATCCACTTCCTCAGCACCCAGCTCTTTTCCACCTCCTTCCCACGTGCTTCTCACTTTGCCTAGAACCTTCTTCCTTTCTCCGCAACCGCCTTTACCCCAACTGCCCTTCTCCCACTCCTTGTTACCCTACCACTCCTGACCTGATTCCTCCTTATCCTTCAGATCCCAGTCTGAATGCCACTTCTTCAGGAAGGCCTGAGGCTAGCACACTCTCATGGCACCCTGTGCTATCCCTTCATGGCACTGACCAAAATGCAAAGAGACCACCACAGGGTTATCTATTAATAAGTATCTGTCTCTCGGCCAGGCGCGGTGGCTCACGCCTGTAATCCTAGCACTCTGGGAGGCCGAGGTGGGCGGATCGTTTGAGCTCAGGAGTTCGAGACCAGCCTGAGCAAGAGCGAGACCCCATCTCTACTAAAAATAGAAAGAAATTATATGGACAGCTAAAAATATATATATAGAAAAAATTAGCCGGGCATGGTGGTGCATGCCTGTAGTCCCAACTACTCAGGAGGCTGAGACAGGAGGATCCCTTGAGCTCAGGAGTTTGAGGTTGCTGTGAGCTAGGCAGACGCCATGGCACTCACTCTAGCCTGGGCAACAAAGTGAGACTCTGTCTCCAAAAAAAAAAAAAAAAAAGTATCTGTCTCTCCACAGGGACAGGAACTGTGTCTGTGTACTCTGTGCTGGGCTCAGGGCCCGACACATAGTAGGTACACAATAAACCAACAGGGCTGTTATGGTTATAATGAAATGAGATATTGTCCATAAAGCATCCAGCACAGACAGAGGCTGGAACACAGGGACACCTGGTCACCAGTGGCCCCAACAGAAGCGAAGTGCCTGGGTGGCAAGAAAGATTCTCTGCCACTCAAGGCTGTGACAGTGCCAAAGAACAGTTCTCCATGGAGAAAAGAGCTGCTTCGAGACAGTTTTCCAGGAGCTCGGCAGCACAGGGAACCATCGCAGAGCTGCTAATGCTGCTGTTCCCAACCAGTGCCCTGCCCAGGAAAGACAGACCTCTAAGGAGACAAGACCTTCACTGACAAGAGTTTCCCTGCAACACTGAAGAGTCACCCCAAAGCACCAACCCCTGGGCTCCCTTGGCCCAGGATCAAGGCTGATCCTTTTCATTCTAGTGGCCTCTTCTAGGATGAGAGAGGGTTGCCTTCCACTGCTTAGAAACAATGCTGAAGCAGCAGCCTGACACCTGTGCCCATCCAGCAATCCAGGCTGGCTGCCAGGACCTGAGGAGGGATGACTCCTGGGCACTTTACTCCCATACCTAGCCGGAGGGCTTGGTGCATCCCTCGGGTCTCAGTTCTTACGCTTGCCTGGGGCTCCTCGCTAGCATCTGGTCATCCAGCAGCTCCTGCTCAGAGAGGACTAAACACCACCTCCCCGTCTTCCCTCCGTGCCATGCAGAGTCCATACACCTAGCTCCAGGTGACCTGCAGACGAGAGCACAAACGGGCCCTTGCCATCCACCGGGGACCAGACTGCCTAGAATGAAAGAGCCTGCAAAAGACAGGCTGCCTTCTCAACTCAGAGCAGACCCTCATCCCTGAGGAGGCGTGTGTTCTCCATGTACTCAGTGGTTACCGTTGCTAAGCCTTGCTGTCCACCCACTGCTGCTCCCCATTTCTTTAAACAGCCCAGTGGGTCACTCTGTGGGTATGGTGACTACAGCAGTATAAAAAGCAGGAGGGGCTGTCCGCAACGACATGCTCAATACTCTTGCAAGACAGAACATGAGGAGAGAGTGTGTATGCTGGAGAAGAGGTGCTCAAGGTGGCTGTGACAGACATTCAGGCAGGCAGAGCTGCCACATGACGAAAAAGAAAACCACTTCATATCTGAGTCACAATACAAAAAATAAATTATATATATGTGTGTATGTAAACATATTAATAGATACATATATATTTAAAAAAAACCCACTTCATAGACAATTTCTTCAACGCACAAAAGAAAAAAAACAAAAGCAGTTGAAAAACCAAGGGCTGTGTTCATTTTTCCATCTTAAATTTTCTTCTTTGGAGGCAAGAGGGCAGCTACCAACATACTAAACACTGTGATAGGGAGCCCACAAATCACAAGAAACAAATATAGCAGGCAAGAAAAAGGGATGATAAAAATTAATGTAAATCCAAGCTGAGACTGTAAGACATGCACAGCTGCTCTTATGTACATGTTAGAACATGTTTACAAACCTCCTTTCCACCAACACAACATAGCCCAGACTGCTAGATGCCTACTCAAGGCCGGCAGGACTGCATCACATTATAACAGGCATGGTAAGACCCATGTCCTTGCAAAGAAGCCAAGGCGAGCGCATAGCCACCTGGCCGTCCAGGGCTGTGCAGTGGTAGTCCAGGAAGGCCCACTCCCTGCTGTCCAGTTCTAGTGGGTTTGTGAAGACAGGAAAAGGAAGAAGCTCAGTATTGTCCCCACTGCCCTGTCCTGGGAACCCTCAGCCACTTAGATCCTTTTAGCCAGGCTCTGGTCCAGTTCCCTAGGGGAAGGCTGAAGCCAGCCAGGCTAACAGTCCATGTCCACGCCTGTAGTTAATGGCCACAGCGCCAACTGTATTAAAACATTAACACCCCTCATAAATAGTACCAGAAGCAAAAACAAGTATTTTGCACAGAGATATCCGAAAGCACTGGACAAAATGGCAAACTCCTCCAGACAAACACAAATATCCAGTAAGTAGGAAAGTTGGTCAAGCATCCATACAAAACGGTTCCACACACACCTACAGATGACGACCAAACACAGGAAGCAAGAGTGCGTATGCCACCTACTTGCACACACGCTTATCTCAGAGGGGGATGTGAGTGCTCACAAAGACCTTTTGAGCAAATGGGGATAAACACAACACTGACTGCAGACAGCTGAAGCCCCAACTGATGTCCAGCAAGCCTGGAGATATACCAACCCTCAAACACCTCATATAAAACCACCAAAGTCTCAAAATCTGGACCCAGCCTAGGCCACCGCCACTGATCCCCTCCCACCAACCACACACCCAAACCATCCCATTAGCCTTCAGCCTTCATCTCAACCAAGGGCCTCTTGGAAATCAGAAGCAGCTGGCAGAAAGGCTTTAGCTGCTATCATCCTCCCCATCGAAATACATGCAAGTACCTTTGGGTGTGTTTATGAATGATGATGCTTTCAGTTTTGGAGAATATATGCTCATCACCAGAATATGTAAAAAAGTGATCCCAGAAAGTGGAGAAAGAAAAAAGGGGGATTCTGACCTTGCAAACTCAGCACTGGGATGAACATTGGCAGGCCCACCATCGCTCCTGAGAGGGGTACTCTCTCCTCAGCCCCCACATCTGCCCTGCGCTGGATCTGCCCAGACATTCAGCCAGCCCTGTATCCTGGGAAAGGCAGAGGCACCCATCCTTCCCAGGCAGAACCCTATCGAAATGCAATCTGATTCCTACTTTCCACCTTAAGGATAATCAGGGAGATGATCAGATACAGCAGGAAGGAAAACCCTGAGGAGCTGGCAGGCAGAGTGAAACCAAGACAAATGTAACACCCACTGAATGCAACACCCACTGAATGCTCAGGCCCCTTTCTCTTGCCAAAAAGACATGCACCATTGAGGAAAATGGATTTTCTTATAATGTTATGTTAGCAATGTCAAAGCACGTTACCAGTAGCTGGCCTCAGACCAGCCCAGGGGGGCTAAAAGTCTCAGCCTAGCTCACAACAACCTCAAACTCCTGGGCTCAAGCGATCCTCCTGCCTCAGCCTCCCGAGTAGCTGGGACTATAGGAGCGAGCCACGACGCCCGGCTAATTTTTTGTTTCTATTTTTAGGTGACTGGCTAATTTTTTCTAGTTTTAGTAGAGATGGGGGTCTCGCTCTTGCTCAGGCTGGTCTCGAACTCCTGACCTCGAGCAATCCTCCCGCCTTGGCCTCCCGGAGTGCTAGGATTACAGGCGTGAGCCACAGCGCCCAGCCTTAATGTCATTTTTTAAAAACAATTGCAAACAGACTACATACTATTTGTGCTAATTAAGTGAATCTCTTTAAACACTAATTGTATAATAAACATCATATTAGGATCATTTACATGATTCACATCAAAATGATCATATCCTAAAACATATTCCTATTATTTATTTTTATTTTTTCAGACAGAGTCTCACCGTCGCCCCAGCTAGAGTGCAATAGCACAATCGCAGCTCACTGCAACTTCAAACTTCCAGGCTCAGGCTATTCTCCTGCCTCAGCCTCCAGAGTAGCTGGGAGTACCGGCATGAGCCACCACACCTGGCTAATTTTTTTTCTATTTTTTCATAGAGATGAGGTCTTGCTCTTGCTCAGACTGGTCTCTAACTCCTGACCTCAAGCAATCCTCCCTCCTCAGCTTCCCAGGGTGCTGGGATTACAGGTGTGAGCCATCTCACCCGGCCAACATATTCCTTTCAAAGGACAGATTTATCAATAAAATCTTACATATCTTTTAATACTCTGGTACAATACTTCTTCATATACTGCAGGAAAATTAATTGTAGACTTGGTCATCAGCTTAATAAAGGGTCCTTTTTCCATTAGTGTTGAAAGACAGACGTGACGGTTTCTTGATGCAGGGGCATTTGGTTTTGTTTATTTTATTTTAACTACATTTGTATTTTAAAAACAGATAACATTCACAAGAAAGAAAATTCAAAAGCTTTGAAAGTGAAAATTTTTCCTTCTCAGTTTTGTCTCTAGCTACCCATCCCTTCCCAAGAAACAGGCAACGTTACACGTTTTTCTGTAGCTTTCAAGATGTCCTTTCATGTGATTATAGAGGCTTAGAAAAACAAAACAAAACAAAACAAACAAACAAAAAAAAGATGTCCTATACATGTGTACGTAAATATAGATATGTTTGTTTTCTCTTTTTTTGCACGTTTGGTAGCATATTATATACGATTCTATATCTTATATTTTTCACTTACCAATAGATCTTAGCGATTACTCCAAATAGGTACCTAAAGAGCCCCCACATTATTTTATGGCTGCATAATTTTCTTTTGTAAAGATTAACAAAAATTTATTTAACCAATGTTCAGGGTTGCTTAAACTACCATCCAAAAACAGACTATAGTAGTTTTATATATTAAGTCCATAAAAGTCTTTTTTCTCCACTACTGAAGCAGTGCAAAAGTTCAAAGAGTACATTTAGAGCAAGGAAAAGATTAAGAATCAGTATACCCTTGATAGGAAATTATTTTTCCTTGTTCACTAAGAGGCATAGCTATAGACACTATAAACACATCTACTGAGTGAAGACCAGAAACATATAACAAACAGCTCAGACAAAAGCTACTCAAAGAAGTCAAACATGACACACACCTTCTCATTAATAACAGAAGACCAGTTTTCACTTAGATCAAAGCAAAAAAAAAAAAAAAAATTATATTCCTGACAGTTGAATCCTAAGCAAGGCTAGATTCCAAGTATTTGAAATTAGTCTACAAGAGAAAAATCTATGATTGATATTAAACATAGATTGGAAAATACATATACAGTTTAAATGTTACTCCCTCTTTGGAGAAAGCCACTTGCCTTCTGTGTCATAGGCACAAAGAGCGGAGGGCCAGGGCAAAAACACAAGGACTCTGCCTGCCTCCATGATGGTGTCAGGACAGCTTGCACCATGTCAGTTCTGCCACTCAAGGGACCAATGGACTTAGGATCATCTTCTGGAACCTGTGAGCTCATGGTGGAGCCTTCCTTCTCCTGAACTGTACCCAGCCCAGCACTGGGTATGAACTGCTGGGCAGAAAACAGCTGAAAGTGTACCAGGCTGGCAGAGGAGCACCATCAGTAGGGCCCAGACCAGTCTGCTAATCTGAGGCTGCTGTCATCCCAAGTCTTACACATATCCTCCCATTTATTAAGAAACTGCCTCAACCATGGTTCCACGTGGAAGGCCACTTAAAGACTTTGATCTTTAACATGGTGAAGTAATAGGAGCCAGGGTTGGCAGCAGTCTTCCTCCCAGTACATGCCTGAGTCCCAGGCTGGTCAGCAAAGGCCAATAAGAGCAAGGGCAACTGAGGCGTATCCCCACTGGGAGCAAGCTCAGGTCACCTGGTTTTGACTGCAAACAGTTCAAATTCCATGACTGACAATCACTCGTCAATTAATTTTTGGAATGGAAGCCTATACCATCCCAGCCCAAAGGCCACCTTTCAGGATCCTCCACCCAATGGCTTGGCTTGAGGTAGGTGGCCAGCAAACAAAGTTCTCCCCAGCCTTTCAGCTGCTACCATGACTCTCATCACAGACTGGATCAGGGGAGGAGAACAAATGTTCTCTTAAACAGTGACTCACCAGGAAGTCTGTTCATGTTGACACCTTGAGCCGAGAGTCCTATTCCCATGTACCTTCAAAAAAGCACACACAAAAATTTTTGGTTAGCAAATGATTATGCATCTTCCTTCTCAAATATTTCTTAGTAAGAGATGGAAAAATGAGAAAAGCAATGAATGTAGAGACTCTTTTAACATACTAGTGATTCTCAGAGAAACTTTACATTTTGATTTTCTAATAAAACACATCTTAATGCCTTATGCAGCTGGAGAAACAGAGGCTAGTGTGTGTATGTAACCATGAACCACTGGCATCAGTTTTGGAGGAAAGTATCACGAAATCATGGCTTCTAGTCCCTTGGCCTTCTGGCTCTAGCTAAGGCAGCAGAATCTTTTCCTAAGAAGTACCTAAAGTAGGCCGGGCGCGGTGGCTCACGCCTGTAATCCTAGCACTCTGGGAGGCCGAGGTGGGCGGATCGTTTGAGTTCAGGAGTTCGAGACCAGCCTGAGCAAGAGCGAGACCCCATCTCTACAAAAAATAGAAAGAAATGATCTGGACAGCTAAAATTATATATATAGAAAAAAAAAATTAGCCGGGCATGGTGGCGCATGCCTGTAGTCCCAGCTACTCGGGAGGCTGAGGCAGAAGGATTGCTTGAGCCCGGGAGTTTGAGGTTGCTGTGAGCTAGGCTGACGCCACGGCACTCTAGCCCGGGGAACACAGCGAGACTCTGTCTCAAAAAAAAAAAAATCCTAGGTAGTGCTTGGCAGAGCAATGAATGCAAGGTCAAACCCACAGTGACAAGCCACTCTGCAGCAAGGACCAGGACATCGAAAAAACAATCAGGCTGGACCTATACATGATCATCATTACCCTCCCCTAACACATTCACACTGACCTCCCAGACCATGCCAAGCCGGGGGTTGGTGATGCAGGAGACCTCGTAGACTCCCCAATCCTCCCATCCAGGTTCCTAAGCAACTAAGCTGTCACATCAAGGTGGGGCCCATGCTGCAGCAACTCTGTCAAACATGTCTTAGTGACACTCATGAGAAAGTAAGCCAGAAAAAGAAATGAACTTTTTCTTTGATCTAAATCAGGGATCCCCAACCTATGGTGAGTTGTATAATTATTTCACTATATATTACAATGTAATAATAATAGAAATAAAGTGCACAATAAATGTAATGCGCTTGATTCATCCTGAAACCATCCCCACACTCCCGGTCTGTGGAAAAGTTATCTTCCATGAAAACTGTCCCTGGTGCCAAAAGATTAGGGTCTGCTGGTCTAAATGTTTGTAGCATATAAAGAAATAGGTATTTCCCCAAGAACTAAGAAGTAACAGAAACAAGCCATCGCCTTCTAAGGGGAAGAAACCCACATGTGATGCCTGATGTTAACCACATATGAACATCAATAGGTAGCTGAGGTGCTCAGAATACTCAAACTACCAACTAAGAAGGCTGAGGTATAAACCTTATGGTTGCATCACAATGTGAATACACATTGAACTGTATACTTGAAAATGGTTAAAATGGTGAATTTGATGTTACGTATATTTTACCACAAGAGAATGTTTTTTTTAAAAAAAAAGCAATTACATGGGGTTGCCTTAATTTGCCCATTTCCAAATGGCTATACATCTATATTCTGATTGTCCCCTACTTTAAATCTGCAAGGAGCCTTGCCACCTACATTTCCCCATCTTGGACTATTTCCTCCCTCCCTGGCATGCTCCACACGCCCAGGTACTTGTTACCTAACTCCCAGGGTCCCCATGCCATAGTGCCCCTGCCCCTGCCAGTCCCTAACCTGTATCAGATGCCACTTTGCCTTTCTCTGGCTGGATTTTGGGGAGTAGCTACTACCACCCAAATAGAGGATCAGGCAGGAAGGGAAGGCTCTGACCTACCCACCTTCCTCTGAAACCAACTATTTTCATCATGCTGGGCAGGAGCCAGGAAAAGACACAGACCAATGGCCCTGACATCTTGGCCCACAGGACTTAGGGGAAAGGGAAGAGAAGGGAAAGGAACAAAGGAAAACGAACAGCACTTCAAAGACAGAATTCCACAGTTCAAAGGGAAGTTTTCTGCTTTGTTTTATTTTAAGCAGCATTTGGGACACAGAGTTGGATCCTTCAAGGTCAAAGATGTGGACCAGTACATCCTGTAGCTGGACAGAACTGCTCAGCCCTTCCCAGAAACACACAAACCACCTGCCACCTCCTGACAGAAGGGGCTAGCTTCAAGGACCATCAGGAGAGGCAATCTAAGCCTGCTGGCAGGATTCCCGTTAGATTAAAGTTTGCACATTTTCCCAGAAAAATAGCAGCCCAAATAACCAGCTTCCTGATTTTACATGGTAGAAGCTGCCAAAAGCTGGTCTCCATTCCCTTGATGCCTTAGCTCTGCAGTCCCCAACCCTTAGCCTGTTACCTGTTAGGGACTGGGCCATAGAGCTCTGCCACCCCCCACACCCCCACCCCGTGGAAAAATTATCTTCTATGAAGGCAGGCGAGTAAGCGAAGCTTCCCCAAGTGAGTGAAGCTTCCCCACTCCCCAGTGCTATCATCACTGCCTGAGCTCTGCCTCACTCTGCCCCCAACCACGCAGTGCCTTAGCTGACCAAGAAACAAACCATCCCAACTGCAGGCACCAATCCAACTAGCACAAGTGCAACATAGCCAGGGGTTTCCCTGACTTGGACACCAGCCACTCATCCCACCCTGTTCAGAGGGGCCTGGGCCTGTGCCCAACACATGTGGTCCCATCACCGGCATACAGTACAGACTTCCTGACACAAAGATAAGGGTCACTCTTGCAGTGACCAGGTATAACTCTTCCCGGGTGACCCTTGACCTCCCCTGTTTGTACTAGCTTTAAGTGGTCTAGGGTCACCCAGGAAGCGTACGTGCTCCAAACACCAGTTGCTTATGCCTCCCCATAGGAGAAGCCTCCTCTGTCTCCAGCAGCCAGCCCTCGATACCTTTCTACAGACTCTGCTTCACAGGGGGTGTGGGACTCACTAGTGGATGGCCCGAGGGCTCTATACAAACCGCTTTCTCAACTTGAGAATTTGAGTGGATGAGCTGAGGATAGAGAGGCCAGAAGAAGCCGACACCCACACATGGTAGGCACCATGCCACCTCCGGGTGTCAATGACACAGAGAACAGCCCCATAAGAGACCAAGCTGCCTACTCAAATGAGGTCAGAACAGAGTTAGAGGTCAAGGGGAATAAGCTTCAACTCCTCAAACACTGGGTGACATTAAGTTGTTTCCAAAAGTGTAAGGTTCTAAAACTACAAAAGGATACAGCTTTCTATCTTCTAGAAAGTCTTCATGCACTTTAAAGACTATCATCCAACCAATCTGAGATAAGCAAAGCAAGTAAAAGAGCTGTAAGGACACTGTGAACATGTTAAAAAACACTGAATTGTACACTCTAAATGGGTGAATTGCATAGCATGTTAAATTGCATCTCAGTAACACTCAACAAACTAGGAATAGAAGGAAACTACCTCAATACAATAAAGACCACATATGAAAAACTCACAGTTAACATCGTACTCAATGGTGAAAGACTGAAAGCCTTTCCTCTAAGATCAGAAACAAGAGACAAAGACGCTGCTTTCACCCCCCCCCTTTTTTTTTTAAATTTAAATAGAGACGGGGTCTCACTCTTGCTCAGGCTGGTCTCAAACTCCTAACCTCAAGCGATCCTCCCGCCTTGGCCTCCCCGAGTGCTAGGATTACAGGCGTGAGCCACGGAGCCCAGCCTGCTTTTACCACTTCTATTTAACATAGTATTGGAAGCACTAGCCAGAGTGATGAGACAAGAAAAAAGAAATAAAAAGTCTCCAAGTTAGAAAGGAGGAAGTAAAACTATCTCTGTTCACATATGACAAGATCCTATATATAGAAAACCCTAAAGATTCCACACAAAAATAACCTGTTGGGTAAAAACAGTTACCCTATCTCTCACCTCTCAGTAGTTATACATTAACAATGAATAAGCCAAAAAGGAAATTGAGAAAACAATTCCATTTCCAATAACATCAAAAAGAATAAAATACATAAAAATAAACTTAACCAAGGAGGCAAAAGATCTGCACACTGAAAACTGTAAAATGTTGCTGAGACCAGTCTGGGCAACATTGTGAGACTCCATCTCTACAAAAAATTAAAAATTAGTTGGGTGTGGTGGCGTGCACCTGTATGCCTAGCTACTTGGGAGGCTAATGCAGAAGAATTGCTTGAATCCAGGAGTTGGAGGTTGCATTCAGTGAGCTATGATTGTGCCAGTGCACTCTGGCCTGGGTGACAGAGCAAGACTCTGTCTCAAAAAAAAAAAAAAAAGCCAGGCACGGTGGCTCACCCTATCTCCAAAAAAAAAAAAAAGAAGTTGCTAAAAGAAAGACACAAGTAAATGGAAAGACATTCCCTGTTAATGGATTGGCAGACTTAATATCAAAAAGATGTCAATACTACCCAAAGTGATATACAGATTCAATGCCATCTCTATCAAAATCCCAATGATGTTTTTTGCAGAAATAGAAAAACCCATATAGAATCTCAAGGGACACTGAATAGCCAAAATAATCTTCAAAAACAAGAATAAAGTTGGAAGATTCACACTTCCTGATTTCAAAACTTACTGCAAAGCTATGGTAATCAAAGCAGTGTAGGAATGGCATACAAACAGACGTGTGTGGACCAAGGGAATAGAGATCACAGAAATACACCCTCACATGTATAGTCAACCAATTCTGACAAGGGTGCCAAGACCATTCAATGGGGAAATGACAGTTTTTCAACAAAGAGCACTGGGATATCTGGAAAACCACAAGCGAAAGAAATGAAGTGGGTCCCTTACCTTACCTTATATAGAAAAATTAACTCAAAATGGATCAGAGACCTAATCATAAGAGCTAAAACTGTAACTCCTAGAAGAAAACATAGGAGGAAAGCTTCATGACATTGGATTTGGCAATGATTTCTTGGATATGACATGGAAAGCTCAGGCAACCCAGATAAATCAGACTTTGTCAAAATTAAAACTTTTGTACATCAAAAGACACTATCAACACAGTGAAAAAGCTACCCAGGAAAGGGGAGAAAATATTTATAAATCATGTATCTGATAAAGGGTTCATATCCAGGATATACAAAGAACTCCTACAATTTAACAACAAAGAAACAACCCAATTTTAAAATGGGCAAAGTACTTGAATAGATGTTTCTCTAAAGGAGGTATACACATGGCTAATAAGCACATGAAAGATGGTCAACATCACTAACCAACAGAGAAATGCAGATCAAAACAAGATACCACTTCATACCCTTTAGGCTGCCAAGAATGAGACAACAAGGAAAGGGCATAATGAAAACCCCAAACCCAAACATGTTCTCCTGGATATAAACTGTAACACCTGTGCATCTAAGGAACAGGAAGAATGCCATTAGAAAGCCACTGACACTATCTCTCCTCTGTTGATTTCTACAGGCACTTGAAAATGAGTTTTTAGGAACTGCTGCTGGGTCCTTGTTAAAATTGAGTAATTCAGTAAAAATGGGTGTGATAAATTTCTCTTTATAGAGGCTCTGGCAGTCATTTATGCCTTCCACAAAAATCTCATGTCCTGTACCATGCTAGGGACACCAGGGTGGGGGTCTGGACACAGTCCCTGACCTCCAACAGTTCTAATATGAAGTTAGGGGCAAGTCAGAGAATTAGGGTACACTGACTTGAAGCGGGGGATTCCCTGAGGAAGTGATGGCTGAACCAAGACCTGGTAAAGGAGACAAGAAGAGAAAAAAGGAGCGTGTTCCATGAAGCAGCAGCAGAACACACAACGGCATAGAGGCAAGAAACCCGTCATGTGGTCGAGGAACCAAGAGTTTAGTGTGGCTGGGTTACAGTCTGGGGAGACCTAAAAAGAGGGGGAAACAGGGGCTGTGCATGCACAGCCAGCTTGCTAGCTTAAGGAGGGTGAACTCCATGGGAGGTAAATGGGAAGCCAAAGAAGAGGTTTAAAAAGGATGCAGCTGATCAAAAAGCCGGTATCTAGAAAATGGATTAAAGAGGCAAAACTGGACACTTCCAAAGTCATCCCAGTAGAAGATGACAGGGCTGGACAGGGACAGAACAGTGGGATAGAATGACGTGGAGAGAGCCAAGCGCTCTTTAGAACACAGTGACCGTACTGGGTGGGGGAGGGGCTAGAGAAGCCCAGAACACTGCCCAGCACAACCAGTCACCAAAGAAAGGTCAAGTCTCTGAGGCCCACTTGGAAACTGTGGAGCCAAAGTGCTCAGGCAGAGTCAGTAGCAGGCATTCTCCAGCTCTGCTCTGGCCCTGGCATTTATGCTGTGCACCAACATCTGAACAGGAAACATGACCTGCAAGGAGCAAATGTATCAGACAATCCCAGATTCAAATCTCACCTCCATCACTGAGTTCACCACGTGCCCACTGGCATGTCACACGGCCTCTCAGAGCCTGCCTCATCAGCTATTGCCATGAGTCCAGAGAGCCCTCGGTGAGGCCATTCAACAGGATCAAACAAAGGGGCACCCGGGCACAGTGCGGGGAAGGCTGGTGGTGGATGACTGTACAAGCCCACTCTGTCCATTAGTTCATGCACTGGACCCTCTTCCAGCATCGGAATCTGGTAAAGGAAAGTCGGCCATTTCTGAAGGCCTGGGTCTTGGGACATCTAAAACAAATGCCTGTTGGAGTGCAGTGGTATAGGCCCAGCTACTCAGAAGGCTGAGGTGGGAGGATTACTTGAGCCCAGGAGTTCAAGAACAACCTGGGCAACATAGCGAAACGCTTGTCTCTTAAAAAATTAACTAATTAATTAATTAAAAAATAAAATAAATGCGTGTTTACTTGAGACTGCCAAGGAGAAGCAGAGGTGGGCATTTATTATACTTCCTTGTTGGTAACGAGCCAGGGTATGCTAGCAACACTGACAGATACAGCCTGCTTTGGTCGTCCTGGGAGAGAGGGAGGCAACAGGGGCTCTCACTCCTCGAGCAGGTGACTGGAATAGACAAGGCAGCTTAGCTTCCAACACCTCACTTCTTAACCAGGCCTTTCTTTTCAGACAGAAGGATATAGCCAAGGAGCCAGGGTATTTATCCACAACATGAGTCACAGTAAGGTTAGAACCATCTGATTTACTCCTTTCTTCTACATGGCAGCAAAATGGAAAAGAAATACCACATGCCAGAGAGGTAAGTGTAAAGGGACAACAACAGACAAGCTCTTGGTGGCACTGAGGCCATGAGTTGGACTCAAACTTCTCAGTTTCTACCCTTCACTGTCAGAACCATGATGCGAGCTAGAGCTACAGGAGAGTCACTCTGGCCCCCATCTGGCTCCAGAGAGAAGAGGGCAGCAAGCAAGTGCTGCCTGGGCCAGGCGGAGTTGTGATGCACCAGAGAGGATCCACCAAAGGAGAAGCAACTGCACCTGGAAGTGGGCAGCAAAGGCCCTCGGTAGACCACACTCACTCACAAGTCCACCTAGAGGCCCTCTCACCATCCACTGCAGGCAGCGGGCGCTGGGAGGTCCATGCTGCCCTCCACCTACCCCTAAAACAGTCTGCTGAAACCCTGCAGAGATACAAGCACAGTCCAGTCCTCCTGGATTCCTTTTTCTCTTTGGTTTTCCAGATTTTCTACAATTAACGCAAATTAACTTTTATCATCATTGAAAAATCACTTTTTTTTTCTGTTAAGAAACAGGGTCTGGGGGGGGGGGGCAAGGGCAATATACGTAACCTAAACTTTTATACCCTCATAATATGCTGAAATAAAAAAAAAAAAAGAAAGAAAGAAACAGGGTCTCACCATCTGCTGGCCTTGAACTCCTGGGCTCAAGGGATCCTCCTACCTCAGCCTCCCGAGTAGCTGAGACTGTAGGCGTGTGCCATTATGCCCAGCTTAAAATTCACTTTAAAGAGGCAGCTGATGGCTGCATACTGAAGAGGTTGTTGGCTCTCACCCATCAGACCCTCCCTGGTGTCCCAGGGCAACATTTCAGCAATGGGGTAAACACTGCAAAACTTGGCTTTCATGGTCAGCTCAATTGGTCCATCCAGCTCCTTGAGCCTTGACAGGAGGACAGAGACTGCACTGGAAGACTACGCCTTCAGAAACAGCAAAAACAGACAAAATCCCTGCTAAGCAGAGGTGCTGAGGCCCCAGCTCACATGACACCTAGTGTGTCAGACTCTGCTGCAGTGAGACAGACTCAGCACAGCTCGAATCGACTAGAGCTTCTTCTGTGATCCAGGCAGGCCTGGTGGTGGACAGAGGACAGGCTGGACACAGTGGCTCACGCCTAATCCTAGCACTCTGAGAGGCCAAGGTGGGACAATCGCTTGAGCTCAGAGCAAGATACCGTCTTTATTAAAGATAGAAAAAATTAGCTGGGCGTGGTGGTGTGTGCCTGTAATCCCAGCTACTCGGGAGGCTGAGGCAGGAGGATGGCTTGAGCCCAGGAATTTGAGGTTGCTGTGAGCTAGCCTGACACCATGGCACTCTAGCCCAGGCAACAGAGTAAGACTATCTCAAAAAAAAAAAAAAAAAAAGAATCTTAGAAATCGGGGCCACTTTACTCTCACACCCCTCAGAAATGTACAAGGCCACACAAGGAGACCACCCCTTTGCTATACTCTCCCACCTAGTTCTGAGAGTGAGCTTGGAGCGCCCTACACAGGGAATCCCTTTGGCCCCAAGTCTGATATTCCCTTCCTGCCTTCCGAAGGGAAGCACTTGAGGAGTTTTAAGGTGACAGAAACACTTCACAACAGGGCTACAGAGATAACACCCCCAACTCTGAAAGACTGTTCTCAGACACTCCAGTCTAATTCAGGACTGTGAGTCTTGGATTTCAACTCACATCTCAGGTTCCCTATCAGAAGAGAGCTTGAACCAAAGGACTCCTAAGCTCCTTCCCAGCTCTGACCTCTTGGAGACTTCTATTCTTGGCAAAATAATGTCTGTGTATTGTTGCAAATGTGCTGTATGCAGATGCAAACCCGAGATAAGGCAGACCCTGAAACAGCAAGCAAAAGTCACCAAGAAGACATCAAAGGAGAAGGAAATTATAAACTAATACACCTTATGAATATAGATGTAAAATTCTCAACCAAAAAGTAGCAAACCAAATCCAACAACATATTAAAAGGGTTAGATACTATGACTAAGTGGGATTTATCCCAGAAAGGCAAAGGTGGTTCAACTTAAGAAAATCAATATAATAAACCATATTAGTAGAACGAAGGAAAAATACCCATGTGACTATCTCAATTGATGCAGCAAAAGCATTTGACAAAATGCCCTTTCATGACAAAACACTCACAATACTAGGAATAGAAGGGAACTTCCTCAATACAATAAAGGGTATTTGTGTAAAATCCACAGCTACTATCGTACATCTCATGGTGAAAGACCAAATGCTTTCCCACTAAGATCAGGAACAAGACAAGGATACATGCATTTACCAATGCTAGTCAACATGGTATTGAAAGTTCTAGCCAGAGCAATTAGATAAGAAAAAGAAATAAAAGACATCAAACAGGAAAAGGGTAAGTAGAACTATCTCTGTTTGCAGATGACATGATCCTATATATAAATAGAAAGTCTCAAATAATACACAGAAAGCTGGCAGGGCATGATTATTTATACCTGTAATCCTAACACTTTGGAAGGCCAAGGTGGGAGGATCACTTGACACCAGGAGTTCAAAACCAGCCTCAGCAACATAGAAAGACCCCATCTTCATAAAAAGAAAAAAAAATTAACCAGCGTGGTAGCACATGGCCGTAGTCTCAGTTCTTTAGGAGACTGAGGCAGAAGGATTACTTAAGCCCAGCAGTTTGAGGTTGCAGTGAGCTATTATGATGCCTCTAGCCTGGGCAAAAGAGTGAGACTCAAAAAACAAAAAAATACAGAAAGCTACTAGAGCTAATAAACAAATAATTCAGCAAAGTTGCAGGGTATAAGATCAACACACAAAAATTAGTTATAATTCTATACAATCTGAAAAGGAAATTAAGAAAGCAATTCCATTTACAATATCATCAAAAAGAATAAAATACTCAGGACTAAATTTAACCAAGGAGGCAAAAGACTAGTATAGTCATTCTCCCTTAACCATGGTTTCACTTTTCATAGTTTGTTACATGTAGTCAATTGCAGCCCAAAAATATTAAATAGAAAATTCTAGAAATAATTCATAAGTTTTAAATTACGTGCCATTCTGAGCAGTATGATGAAACCTCACACCGTCCTATTCAGGACATGAATCATCCCTTTGTCTCATGTATCCACGCTGTATATGCTATCCACCTGTTAACCATATAGGAAAAAACATAGTGTACAAAGGGGGCAGGTGCTATGCATGATTTCAGGCATCCACTGAGGGAGTTTTGGAATATATCACTCATGGACAAGTGGGGACTAGTATACAGTGAAAACTATAAAACATGGCTGAAAGAAATTAAAGAAGATGCAAACAAATGGAAAGACATTCCATGTTCATGGATTGGAAGACTTAATATTGTTAAGATAGCAATACTCTCCAAATCAATCTACAGATTCAATACAACCCCGACCAAAATTCCAAGGCCTTTTTTGCAGAAATTGAAAAGCCAATCCTCAAAATCATATGGACTTGCAAGGGACCCTGCATAGCTAAAACAATTTGAGAAAGAAGAAAGTTGGATGACTTCACAACTTACTAAAACTATAGTAATCAAAACAATGTGGGATTGGCATAAGGTAGACATACAGACTAATGAAATAGATTGTAACATTCAGAAATAACCCCATATATCTATAGTCAAATTACTTTCAACAAGGGTGCCAAGTCCATTCAATGGAGGAAGAATAGTCTCTTCAACAAATGGTGCTGTACCAACTGGATTTCCACATGCAAAAGAAAGAAGGTGGACCCCAATCTCATAGCATATGTAAAAATTAACTCAAAATGGATCAATGATCTAAATATAAGGGATAAAACTATAAAATTCTTAGAAGAAAGCATAAGGGTAAATCTTCATGATCTTGGATTTGGCAATGGATCTAGATATGATATAAAAAGCATGAATAACAAAAGAAAAAAATAGATAAATTGGATTTCATTAATATTAAAACTTTTGTGCATCAAAAGACATCATCAAGAAAGTAAAAAGGCCAAGTGTAGTGGCTCATGCCTGTAATCCCAGCACTTTGGGAGGCAGAGGTGGGAAGATCACTTGAGCTCAGGAGTTCGAAACCAGGCTGAGCAAGAGTGAGATCACATCTCTACTAAAAATAGGAAATAATTTGCTGCTCATGGTGGTGCACGCCTATAGTCCCAGCTACTTGGGAGGCTGAGGCAGGAGAATTGCTCGAGCCCAGGAGTTTGAGGTTGCAGTGAGCTATGATGATGCCACTGCACTCCAGCCAGGGTGACAGAGTGAGACTCTGTCTGAAAAAAAAAAAAAAAAAAAAGAAAGAAAGAAATAACAAGTGTTTGGCAAGGATGTAGAGAAAATTGGAGCCTACATACATTGCTGATAGGTATACAAAATGGTGCAGCCACTGTGGTAAACAGTTTGGTGGTTCCCCAAAAAGTTAAACAGAATTATCATATGACCCAGCAATTCCACTTTTTGGTGAACATCCAAAAGAACTGAAAAGAGTGACTCAAATAGTATGTATACCAATGTTCATAGAGGCATTATTCACCAAAAGTACCATTATCTACCAAAAAGTAGAAACAACCCAAGTGTCCATCAACAAATGAATGGATAAATAAAATATGGTATATGTAAACACAATGGAATATTATTCAGCCAACAGAAGGAATGAAGTTTCAATACACGCCACAACATAGATAAACCTGGAAAACATTATGACATGTGAAATAAATCAGACACAAAAGGACATAGGATTCCACTTACACGAACTATCTAAAATAGGCAAATTCATAGAGACAGAAAGTAGATTAGAGGTCACTGGGGCTGGGAAGAAGGAGAAATGGAGAGTTATTGCATAATGGGTACAGAGTTTCTGTTTGGGGTGTTGGAAAAGTTTTGGAAATAGTGGTGATGGTTGCACAACATTGTGAATGATGAGTGTACACTTACTGTACGCTGAATTGTACACTTAAAATGGATAAAATGGAATATTTTATGTTATATATATTTTACCACATACACACAGAGACACCAAGAACACCGCTATGGCTCTGCATGCCAGCTTGAGCCTTATCTGGCTTTCCAGAGGAGATAAGGAGGGCCCTGGCACAGAACTCAATAGAAAGCATCAGAGTATTCTAGCCTTACATCAGGGCCAGATGTCCCTCAGTGCTAGCACAGAGTAAATGACAAGAGTGAAGAACACATACCCAGCTCTCTTCACTTTTACCAATTTCTTCTTAGACAGAGGTAGATTTTATGAGCTAGCAAGCCTATGGAGACTTCTTGTTTAGAGACAAGGTCTCGCTCTGTCACCCAGGCTGGAGTGCAGTGGCCCCATCAATCATAGCTCACTGTAACCTCAAATTCCTGGGCTCAAGCTACCCTCTTGCCTCAGCTTTCGGAGTACTTGGGACTACAGGTATGTGCCACCATACCCAGCTAATTTTTTTTTTTTTTTTTAAGAGACAAGGTCTTGCTATGCTGCCCAGGCTGGTCTCGAATTCTTGGCCTCAAGTGATTCTCCAGCCTCAGCCTCTCCCAAAGTGCTGGGATTATAGGTGTGAGCCACTGTGCCTGGCCTATGGGCACTTTTAATGACTGTTGCATAAGGTACCTGAACCAATGACTACAAGACTCAAACATGTTAATTAAAGCTCCATCAATGGAATGTCACCAGACTCACAGAGCCCTGCAGGGAAGTGACAAAGAGACACAGAACAGACAAAGTTCTCAGCCTCAGGGCTGAGATAGCCCACCACATAGCTATATTGGGGGTTGCAGGAAGGTACCATCTCTGCTGCCCACACTCAGGTTAAAGGGCCAGTCATCAATGCCTCCCATCCTAGACCTCCCAGAATCTCATCTGACAGTTTCATCTTGACATCTAACACCTTACCCACAGCTCAGAAGGCTGGCAATCTTGTTCTTTATCAGCATCTGCCCCAGATAAAGACATCAATAGCCTCTATAACAGAGGGGATCTCTGGTACCATTGTTACAAAATGGTCCCTGGAAGACGGTCCAGGAAAAACACCAACTGACATTTAGGTGAAATGAGGGCTAATAATCAGGGCCAGGGATTTTATTTCATAGTGTGATGGGCCCACTCAAAGCCACAGTCCATCATGACACTGGCTGCTATGTGTTAGCTGCCCCTCTGCCAGGAAGCAATGCAGTCATCCACCGAGCACAATTCCATGCAAGCCTCCCACTGACAGGAGGGGCATTACAGAGATGAGTGGACCAGGCCCCAGCATTATCCAAGAAAGAATACGCCAGAAAGTAAAGGGGCCTCAAGTCAGAATGTGCTCATATGGAAAAAGGTGGTTCTGAGCATGGGTCAGGAGATCTTCATGTGCCCACTGTCACCAGCACTATCTAAGCACCCAGAGAGCCCACCAGATAAGGACAGAACAACCCCTATGGGTAGCCCTAGGCAGGTTACTCACATACCCTGGGCTCTGAGCTCCTTCTCTAAAGCACTGACAGAGTCGCAAGTACCAAACCTTGATTTTTCAGAGCCTGCCGCATTCAAAAACCAAATGTACCGAGTATAGTGGCTCACATCTATAACCCCAGCAATTTAGGAGGTGAAGGCGGGAGGATGGTTTAAGGCCAGAAGATCAAGACCAGCCTGGGCAACATAACGGGACCCTGTCTCAACAAAAAAAATTTTTTAATTAGCCAGGCATAGTGGTATGTGTCTGTAGTCCTAGCTACTTGGGAGACTGAGGTGGGAGGATCGCCTGAGCCCAGGTGTTCAAGGTTCCAACCTGGGCAGCAGAGCAAGACCCTATCTCTAACTAACAAACAAACAAAAAAACAAATGCAATGCACTACCCTTAACTGGAGAGGATAGCTGTTGGCACCCAGCTTAATGTGAGTGTTCCTACTAGACCTCACATCCGGTAGGCTCTGGGCCCTAATCTCTACTTTTCTGGCACTGGGTAATTACAAAGCTGGAACACAGCTGTGTGTGGACATGACCAATGCCCTTAGGTACTTACCGTTAACTCTCTAGTTACAGGTGTTCATCCAGAAATTGGCCTTGAGTTTGCTGGTTTGTAATGTTTTACCTAGTGTCTTTCGTTATTTTCAGCTAGGGATCTTATTTAAGCAACCCAGCCCACCACTACATGGAAATGCTAAGTCCTAATGATTTTGTAAGCAATGACTTTGTAAGCAAAGTCCATGTATTAAACCCCTTTCTACTTGAAATATCTGGTTTCTGTTTTCTGCACTTGCCTCTACTGGTCCAATGTACATACTGGCAATAAACCTGCATTTGTTAAAACCTACATCTCTCTATCCCTCTGCTATCTATTTTTAAAATGTACACTATGTCAGGTATTGAAAGGTCCTATGTATTCTTTTAAAGTTAAAAAAACGATAGTTAAAATAACAATATATTTTGATTGCAAAAAAGCAAATATAACTACTAATAAATTCCTGGCAAAACAGTTATTAAAACAGAGCATTCATTAAAAAACAGTCAATTCAGACAATGAGTTGCCAATTTCATACACATGGCTTTGTAATAACCAGTTCCACTCAGCAAACCATCCCCTTTGCTTCTTTCCTCTTGGGTCAGTTCTGCCTTGGAACTGTCCTTTAAAAGAGACAAGCTGAGCCCTTGCACCATCTGGGCACAGCTACCCTTCTCCTCTATCCAGTTCTCATCTTCCAACCACATCTGCCCTGAGGGCTGGTAAGTTTCATCTCATGATGAAACTGACCAAAAAATTACTGCCTGGAGTGCTGTGCATTGAGAAAACTGGACAAAAAGGAGTGCTACTGTCAATCAGTAATGTTGGCATGCAAGCTGAGGGTGTTCTGGGGGTATCTGAGCCTAGACACTTGCCATCCCAGACCTAAACTAAACTTCCCTGAAAGCACAAGCCCACTCGAAGTCCAAGAGGGAGGAAAGGAGGAGCAGCGTAAGAGGGGTGCCAGGGGCTTCCCCAGCCCCTGCCCCACTTCCTACACAGTCCAGAGCATTTTGTTCTGTCCTCTTCATGACAGATGCAATGGGCTCTGTCTGTTCCACCACCAAGTCACAACACTAATGACCCTAAACCTACAAAAACCTTTTATGTGGATTTTGAACTGAATTTCTGGAGAGGCAGAGGGGTATCCTCACATTCAGACACAGCTATCCATCTCTCTCCCCGTGGTGAGTCTCTTCTTTCCAAATTGACCCCTGATCACACAGATCCACTCTGGTCCCTTTATTCCTTCCCAATGGCCCCAGAATAGGAATGGCACATGGCGCCTGTCACATGGAGCTGCTAAGTTCATCTTGCACTTGAGCCTGATGAGCTCCTGCTTCCCTTCTACCAGGGAATCTCCCTTATGTGGTGACCCACCTAGGGGAGGACTAAACATTCCAGAATATGAAAACACAATAGGGCGGGCGGGGTTGTGTGTGTAAAATAAATTCTCAGAATTTTTCTAGAATGATCCTTGATTAAGGAAGGCCCCTCAGCTGGCCGCGGTGGCTCATGCCTGTAATCCTAGCACTCTGGGAGGCCAAGGTGGGAGGATATCTCGAGGTCAGGAGTTTGAGACCAGCCTGAGCAAGAACAAGACCCTGTCTCTACTACAAATAGAAAGAAATTACCTGGACAACTAAAAATATATAGAAAAAATTAGCTAGGTGTGGTGGCACATGCCTGTAGGCCCAGCTACTTGGGAGGATGAGGCAGGACGGGGAGGACGATTGCTTGAGCCCAGGAGTTTGAGGTTGCTGTGAGCTAGGCTGATGCCACGACACTCTAGTCTGGGCAACAGAGCAAGACTGTCTCAAAAAAGAAAAAGGAAGGCCCCAGCTCTCAAGAAGGCAGCCACACTCCGCACTCTCAGCTCACAGTTGGAGCCTGGGTGGCAAAATACAGTAAGTGAACAGCGAGGTCCTACCAAAAAATGGCCACCATGTGGACTCCAGTTCTCTCATCTTGTGCTGGAGCTACACCCCAGTGTGCCCAACTAGACCAGCGCTTTAACCCCCAACATACGTAAGCAATACAACACCGCAAGATGCTCCAGAACCCAAATATTCCATGTCTCCAGAAATAGTGCAATGTGTCACCTGAGCAGAGACACAGTCCAAAGCTTAGCACATGCCTGTGAGGCCATCAGCTCCAAGAAGCAGTCAGAGAGAACAGGGCACAGCCACTGCCTGTACCTGCCTTGGGCAAAGACAGCACCTAATTCTCAAGGCAGGCAGGAAAAGGCCTTCCCCAGGTCCACATATGAGCACCAAACTTCTCAGCACTATACAGTGCACTTAAACTGGAATGAGGGGGACCCAGGGTGAGAGGCCAGCTATAGGTTGTCTCTAGGCTAGAAGGGCCTGGGCTTGGGTGGCTCTCCAGACCAGGAATGTAGCAGACGAGATCTTAATAAACTGAGTAGCTCTCTGGATCTCCGTGGAAAATGACTTTGGGTGATTCTGACTTATGACAGGGAGATGCTTGTGCATAAAATGTGGGACAGTATTGTCTTTCAGACAGGAATTGGCAAAACCAAAATACCAGAGAACTCCAGCACAAGCAGCGTCCTTTCACCCCTGAGAAGCCTTGCTGGCTACCAGTCTTCAACACCCCGTCTTGCATCCCACCATACTGGACAAAGGCCAGCCAAGAGAGAGAAAAGACAACTGCTGTGAGAAAACTATGTCAGAACCAAGGACTTAAAGCCACTGGTCCACAGCAGACAGGGCTCTCAGCCAGAAGTGCCTGGCTAACCCAGACCAGCAGGGTCTCTTCTTCCCAATCCACTCTTACCCGCCTCGGTGCTATTGCCGGCAAGATAAAGCCCACACTCCTTGGCCACAGCACACAAGGTATATACCCCTCTCGCCCCTGCGTACCTCATGCTCCGTATCCCACATCTTTTCATGCACTGTTTCTTCTGTCTGCAGCATCTGCTTCCCACTTTGTTCCCCTGGAACACTCTACCTCTTCTTTCCAGAGTCAGCATCATCACCTCTCTATGAAGCTTTCCCCAAACCCTGAGGTACAGCAGGAAGTCTATCCTCCAGGCCACTCCTGAATAGGACACACACCACGGACTGACCCTTTTGACACCACCTGTGAGGCCTCTCTAGGCAGCCCTCATGCCTGTGCTCCTGGGGCCCAGGCCTGGGACAAAATAATGGGTGCTATGCCCTGGTGTGCGGAATGAATGGATGAGTGCACTATGGCCTGGCCAAAGGAAGTCAGCTGCAGGAGCAAGCGAAAGCTGGCTGGCTGTGGCCAGAGACCTCTGCTTAGTGCCAGACTCCAAGCACCAGCTGTAGAGGAGGACATCCTCACCCTCAACACACCACCATTCAGTGCTCTTGCCCAGGCTCACTGCTCTTGGGTAGAGCCACCCATCACATGTCAGGAGGCCTCTGCTGCTGGGATGATGTTACAGTCTATTTTGAGGGTCACACTGGAGCATCTGTCAGCCTGGCTAGCCACACCCTCCATGTGTCATCACTAAAAGTCAGGACACCCAAAAGTCCATGAACTCTGCCTGAGAAAGTTGCTCCCATCCCAGGCACCCTCAGTGTCAAGGCCTCTTTGGCTTCCTGGAAAGATGAACCTGGGTGCCCCTTATCTCCTGGCACCACTGGCAGTGTACTGATGCCTCCTCGCCCCACCAGACCTGCTCCCAGAGTTTACAGCTCTGGTGACTTGGCAAAATGCAGCTGAAGCCCATCAGTCTGTGCCAAACTCTTAGGTCAAACACAGCCCCTCTTTCTCCATACCTCTCTCTTACATTTGTGGAGTGCCCAGAAAGCCCAGCACCCTGATGTCAAACTAGTATACTGATGAGATTCATAGGTCCAACAGGTCTCGCCTGCTAGGGAACTCCTACTTATCTTTCACAACTGTGTCCAGGCTCTGCCTCCTCCTGCAGAGGGCCTTTTAGTCCGCTCTCTACTGAGTAGGCCACAGGCTCCCTGAGGAGAAGGCTGACCTGCACTGACTTTACCTCTGTTCT
Organism: Eulemur rufifrons; assembly: GCF_041146395.1. Lineage (NCBI taxonomy): Eukaryota > Metazoa > Chordata > Mammalia > Primates > Lemuridae > Eulemur > Eulemur rufifrons. The sequence goes on along the minus strand of NC_091005.1, from coordinate 10,975,105 downwards.
CCCTGCACCCAGCATAGGGCCTGGCATATAGTAGGTATTAATAAATAAGCTATGAACCCTCGAAATGAAACCTTTGTGATTAAAATAGATTAGTGTGTTCCTCTACAAAAGATGTTGTCAGAACGAAGGCCTTTCTGAAGAACAATGATATCAACAACTAGGTTTATAAATACCTTTAACAAAGGAGGTGTACTCAAATCTACAGAAAAACGAGTTTAGAGATTCAATGGAACAGAAAGTTCATCAAACCCAGCCCAGAGCATGCCACATTTCTCTGGCCTCACACAACACTCCACACTTTTCAGCTCTGTCCCCTAACCCTGCGATCCCATAACAATCCGACAAGATGTTGCTTTACTCTACCCAGGGAAGGAATGCAATAGCAGCCACAATGGGGAAAGCCAATAGCAGCATGGACACATATGTCTGGGATCAGGCGAGGACGTCTGGTGAGTTAGGCTACTACATTGCACACCCTAAGCCCTGCAGCCAAAGGGACTCAGGGCTCACCCACAAAATCATCTGCTCTAGCCACTTTCCAGAGATGCCATGAGGATCAAACTGTACAACACAAGAGAGCCACACAATATAGCTTGGGTTATGGACTAACCCAGGAATAGAACTATGCCTCCAAAGTCAACGGGAACGAGGAAACAAGCCAGTCAACATCTGCCTATCCCTCTAATTGCCCTTGGCCTCCTCAAAACCACACCTGGCCCATACCAACATCTGCCTGCACCCCAGCCATGAGAATCAGGGATTCCATAAAGAGATCATGGGGGCCATTCATACGCTTACTACCTGACAGTGGTCAACTGAAGCAGGCCACCACAGGCATACACAAACTGGGAACTTTTTAAAACTGAGGTTTCAATAAGCTCAATTGCTACCTTTACCACATGTAAAATGCTGGGAATAGATGCCAACTTTTCTTTAGACTTGCCGGCTACAATAAAGCAATATAACATGACACTGGTCCTTTTCCAGCAAGATCCACTTCAAACTGAAATGTCAAAAGCCAACTGAAGCAATCCAGGTCTCTAAGTTCAAACATTCCCCTTCTGAAAAGTTGTGATCTCCTCTCACCAGCTCAGCTGCTATCTCTGATAAGGAATACAGAGAATACAATTCATTTTCCTCCTCACAAGCTTAAGACATGCCGCTCAGTTTCTTTGGCAATATGAGAGCCCACCCCAACATTTTAGTCAACACTATTTTTGAAGTGTTTAAAAGGCCATTCTCATTCACACTAGTTCAAGCACATTATATATATGTGCTTCTATCAGGCCAGGCATGTAATCCCAGCATGTTCGGAGGCCGAGATGAGAGGATTGCCTGAGGCCAGGAGTTCAAGACCAGCCCAGGCAACATAGAGAGACCCCCATCCCTAAAAAAAAGAATTTTTTTTTAAATTAGCTAGGCAGCTGGCATGTTCCCATAGTCCTAGCAACTTGGAAGGCTGAGAGGGAAGGATTGCTTGAGCCCAGGAGTTCAAGGCTGTAGTGAGCTATGATCATGCACTGCACTGCACCCTGGGCAACAGATCAAGACCCTATCTAGATGGGGATAAAAGTGAAAGATGCACTAGCTTTCCATGATCAGAATTACAGAATCATAGAATTCTGGGGTTAAGGAAGCTTAGATGCTGGCCTAGCTCCCCATAGTACAGATGAGGAGACTGAAGCCTCAAGATCTACCCAAGACCACAGAGCCCTCCCAGGCAGAGAAATTACAATGTCACTGAGGAAGCTGGCAAGGCTCTGACTCTGGCAGTCTTGCCCCCAGAACAGTATGTTGGCCAGGCATTTTGTGTGCACCACAAGGGGGGACAGTCCCTAGGAGAGAGGAAGTACTCTGAATGTTCAGGAACACACACTCAGGGTTGGCACGAAGGTCACTGGTGAGGTTGGCAAACTTCCCACACCAAACCTAAGGTCTGATGAGGAAAGCCTTTCCAAGGCAGCTGCAATCATGTTATTTCATAACTTAAACACCTGCTTCGTTACAATCACTGGAAAAAGGGAAGACTGGGAGAAGAAGAGAAAGAAAAATGAAAAATCTCCCCTATGATTTCCTGTGTCTGCTTAGATCACTCTAAAATAGGGAGTCTCCCTAATGCTGACTTTAATAAGGACCTTCCTAAAGCTGGTCCAACTAGTGTTCAAGTCCCTGGACTGAAAAACAAGTTTATGAGCACTAAGGTCACCTGATTCTAACCGTGAGTATGCTGTTTACCCTGAGATGACAGACCAGTGGCCACCACAGCTTTGATGAATGCTGCAATGACTCTACTACCCCTTTGAAGCCTACTGGGGCCTCTACATGACTAAATGCCATAAAAGAACCTTGAATGCAGCAATAGTGTAAAATGAGGGAAGTAACAAACACCACATGCTAGTGGGGGAAACCCCATTCCTGACACTGATTTTTTAATATAAACTTGTTACTTATTTCCCTGATCGGCAAGATACCTAATTACATCATCACTAAAAAAAAAGTGCTCTGCTTTACCCCCAATGTACCTACTTGCCATCAGGGCCTGCTGCTTAGACCAGACTATGCCCACGGTCAGGAAAGAGAGGCAGCCTAGATCCACGTGGCTCAGCAGCTCACACCAGTCACAAATGTCAGCCAGGAGACCTCAAACTCTGACCACAGCTCAGTGTTGGGGGAAAGAGGGTGGTAATGAGGGGCTTACCCATCTCTTCCTTTGCTGACAATCTTCACCTCAAAGTAATAAATGCCACAGGCAGCAGGTATGGGGTGGGTGGCGCGCACTGAGGCTGCATCTTTGTGATTTTTACCATGACCTAATAGGAGAGGGCAAGGAAGAAATTTCAGCAGACGAAATGCAAATGGAAGCCTCATTCTTCTTTGCTTCATGGCAACTTCACCCCTCCATGGCCAAAGGAAGTCCTTACACAGTCCATGGAATAATTAGACAACTGAGTAAACACATAAACCTCCCACCTTTGGTTTACCTCCTCCTGAGAATAGCAGCCCTGTCTGAGACACTGTCCTCATACAAACAAAACAAGGGTTTAGGCAATATGAGTGCATGTGAGAGATACCAAGTCCTGCTAGCAGTCTCTCCAGAATCCAGGCAGCTCACCTGGGAGACCAGGGAAAGAAGGAGGCAGACCTGGAAAATCTCCCCACCCAAATCTAGCACACAATCCCAGGCCTAGCTGGGATGCCTGGCAGGCGGGCAAACCCATGAGCATCAGACTAATGGTGGGGATGTGACCACCCCTTTTTTCAGACACTCCCCAAACTAAGCAGTGGTGAAGGGCACAGGTGGAGTTGGAGCCAGCCCAGGACAAGTAGAAAGGCCCTCGAGTGGAAGGTCTATCTCAGCACTGGTTTGCACACCTGTTGCAGTTCTCTTGACATCAGGTGTCTCAGAACAGAGCAGAATGGGCAGTAACCCTTGGCCTGGTCAGCCCCACCACCCTGGACACCCCCCAAGGGCCAAGGCCTAACTCGGAGCACCTAGGCAGGGAAAGGGACGTGATGGGGCAGGGGCCGGGCAGCACGGCCGCCCTGCAGACGCTCTGGCCTTGCTCCCCCGTGGCCAGACGGGCCGATACCTTTGTAGTGGACGCGGAGGTTGCCCTGGGAAAGGCCGATGTAGTTGTACTTGTCCTTGGGGCTCCAGGAGCGCGGCAGCGGCGTCTCTTGCTGGTTGACCGCGGGGTACAGGCGCTGCAGGCGCCGGCTCAGCTCCTGCTCCCCGGGGGACGGCAGCCCGCCCCCAGCGCCCCCGCCGGAGGAGTCTCCAGCCTGCGGGTTCCCAGCTCCCGGGTCCGCCGTCGCTGCCGCCATCTTGGAGGGAGCTGCTATTGTGTCACTGGGGGCGGGGAGGAACAGGACCAGATCCGCCCCGCTCAGCCAATGGCCCGCGAGCCTCCCGGGGCCGCAGGGAAACCGAGTCCGAGTCCAGCACCTCTCTTTGGACACTACCACGCCTCGCCACATTTCGAACTCCATATCCCACAATGCAAAGCTCTCGAGAGGCGGCCCAACTGAGGCTGGTGGGGAACCCTGGGAGATGTAGTACAAACCTGCTCAGCCTCAAGCCTGTCTAATCGAGACTTCGAGACACCAACAACTACAATTCCCGCCGGCACAGCGGCTCCGGCCCCCTGCACGCCTCCCTAGCCCATGGCCTCTGTTTATCCCCCTGCCTCCGTTCTGGTAGCTAGGGTCAAATCCGCTGTAGTGACTAACTCTCAGGGTACCCCGCACCCGGGTCCGAGTCCATCAGTGCTACCTGGCTCTCCTCCCATCTCCGGGGCGCTGGGCTCGGGGCGGGGCGTATGCCTGACCCCGCCCTCACCGCAGGGCCGCTGGGGCCTGGTCGCCATGGCGACGGACTGTACACTACCACAGCTTCCCTGGCGGCGGGTGCTGGCTGTCCGCCTGCCCGAGGGTCATGGCCTCCCAGCAGTCGCGGTGCTACAGCGTCTTGTCCGTGCCGAGGTAGGCGCTGGCTGGGCTGAGGGTGGAGAGGAGGGCTTGAGTACTTCCAGACAGGGAGATGGTACCTGATCCGGGCCTCTGCACCTCCCGCTGGCCTCTGTCCAATGGTCTGGGGCTCTAGCCCCACAGAATCAGTGCTGCAGAAACAGTTAGAATCCGGGATGACTTAGGTCAGTGAAGACGTTACGTGCTAATAAAAGGGCAGGCGCGCTTTATCGTTAGTAACAGCTAGCTTGTATTGAACATATTATGTGCCAAATGGTTTATATACCACATTTAACTTTCACAACCATTCTATAAGGCAGTAAGATCACCATTTTTCAAATGAAGAAATACTTTAGAAGCCTGGAGAGATCGTGTGTTTTACACATGCTTGTAAGTGGTGGAGTTAAAGTGTGAACTTTGCTGTGTCACACTGTTGAACTTAGCCCTTAGCCACAGGGATAAACTACCTCTTCACTCAAGGGTTGGGTTTGTGACAAAGACTCTTATCGAATTGCTGGCTGACTCTAAGCAACGCAGACACATCCCACAGCCTCCAGGTAGCTCCTGCCTGTATTCAGATTTGCAACCTCTGGATACTGCAAAATATGACAAGTTTCATTGGCCAAGAAAGCCACATATATGGGTTAAAACAAAAATTTTGGCCAGGCATGGTGGCACATGCCTGTAATCCTAGGACCCTGGAAGGCCAAGGCAGGAGAATCACTTGAGCTCAGAAGTTCAAGACCAGCCTGAGCAAGAGCAAGACCCTGTCTCTACAAAAAATAGAAAAATTAGTGTTACATCTCTTTTAGAATTTGTCTGGCAGGTTTTCCAGTCCCCAATGGAAGACCCCAAGAAAGAAAAAAACAATAAAAAATAGAAAAAATTAGCCAGGCTTAGAGACTCATGCCTGTAGTCCCAGCTACTAGGGAGGCCGAGGCAGGAGGATCACTTGACCCCAGGAGTTTGAGGTTGGAGTGAGCTATAATGATGCCACTGCATTCTACCCAGGGCGACAGAGTGAGACTCTGTCTCAAAAAAAATTTTTTTTGGCTAAATACCTTTCTAGCTTTGGGACTTCACAGAAGGCCCTTAAAGTTCCAGGCCCCAGCTTCTATATCTCAAACATGGGAATGATCCAACCCACCTCACAAACATTGTTGGGAACATTTAGGCAGAATATGTGAAGCTCTTACCACAGCTCTCCTATATAATAGGCATTCAATAAGTGTTCAATGAATGTAGTTTCCCTACCCTTCTACTCGTTCCCAATGCAAAAAACCTGATCTCACCTAAACTGTAATCCTTCAGGGTCTGCTGCCTTGACAGGGAAGGCCTACAAAATTCCCCTAGAACAGGAAATACGAATTTGATTATTTTATGTGGAGCTAAAATTAGTCTACAAGAATCAGGCGGCAGGCTTGAAAAAGAGAATTGCTACCCAACACAGGAATAACTTAGTAAACTACAGTCTTCTATGAAAAAAATATAAAACAGACTCAGAAAGAGAATCTTCATCCATTTTAAGAAGGAAGCACAAAGTAATTGCTGAAGCTGAATTTGGTGGCAGTACATATCATTCATTCACCATATTCTTTATTCACCAGTATTTATTGATATATACATTGAGGCAGGCTCACTGTTTCCCCTAGAGATAGTGTGGGTGTTCTCCTCCTGCTCCCCTTAGAGCAGGGCCAGGATGATGGATAGGCCAGACCATAGCACTGTAGAACATGTTAGCAAGACCCTCCACAGGGGACCTCAAACTGTGCATTTCCCTGGGGCAGGTTTATCTTCCCTATTGGCTTCTTTCCTTTCACCCTCACACTCATGGCACAGTTGGTTGGTGGATGGAAGTCAGCAGCTTGAGTTCACTCAATACCAGATACAGCCTGACACACCCACTACCTGCCATAAGTTTTCTCCTCCTTTGAGCTAGCAATATAAATATTTTCCATTCTCCTCTGAGGGTTGGTGTAAAATATTTAACCCGACAACAAAGAAGCATCCTAAGCTTTTTAGATAAGTGTATAGGCTACAGCAGGTGTTTTGTTTGTTTTAAGTCTGTTTCTTACTGTTGTCTCCTTTGATATTCAAAACTAACAAAACTAACATCTATTACCTATTAAACTTTTCCTTTTGGCAACTTCTCAGAATTTGTAGAATTCCCCACAGTTTTTGTGCTTACTTTGCCTTTTGTGGTGGTTCCAGCATAAGCAAGAAGAACAGAGTGTGGAAAATGGATTGGCTGTGATAGGAAGGTATTGACTTAACTCAGCAAGCAGGTGGAGTTGATCTGCTGTATCTTCTTAGTCTGCAAGACTGTCTCAAACCCATGCCCATCTAGGCAGACACCCGTCCTTCTCCACACCGACTGTTTATTCCATGGCTTTTGCTGACACTTGTCCAATGTTGAGAGACAATAGAGGACTAGGGTTTGGGGTGTTACTGCTCCATGGAGTAGAGCAGGGTTTCCCTATAGGACAGGGTTTCTCTATGGGGTTCATGCTAATGCTGTCAACTTCCCTGGAGTTTGGGTAGTCCTAGTCCCACCTTTATGGGCGGAGACACTGAGGTTCAGCTGTGTTAAGCGGCATGCCCCAAGGCCACCAGCTAGCAAGGGAAGTGAACACATGGGTCTGTCTGGCAACATAAATCACACCCCCACCACTCCATGGGTGGCTGGAATTACTTCTTCCTTTTGTTCCCCCAGGGCCTGCCGGCCCAGAGTAGCCCTCCCTTTTGACCCCCAAATGCCTTCCTAGCTTGGGCAAAGATGACTGTTCCAAGAGGCTTGAGTATTAGAGACTTCCTTCCTCCACTTTTCTCTCATTCTGCTGTCATAATTAACATCTGTGAAGCTCATTTATTTTGCTTATCTCTTTCACTCTTATTTAAATGTCTCAACAACTCTGTCAAGATAGGCAATGCAAGAATTGTCTCCACTCCTTTGTGAGGACACTAGGCTGAGAGGGGTTAAATGACTTGCCCAAGGGCAGACCTGTTGGAACCCCAGATGTCAGCCCCAGGCCCTATCAGCCAGTAAGTGAAGGATCAAGACTTGCACTCCAGCTCCTTGACCAGAGACCCTGTGCTTCTTGTCCTATAGCACCTGCCTTTGGTATCACGCCTCCAGAGTGTGCCAGAGTCATGTACATAAAACCACCATCCCAGCCGTAGCTGAACACTGAATGGAAGCGTAGGCCCACAGCGTTCTCTGGATTAATGGTGAGGGTGTCTTGCTACTGCAGGAGTTGGTGAGACTCTGGCAATGAGAAGAAGTTTTCTGGGAATGTAGGGACATGGCTTGGGCCCAGTGCCAGGGGCTTGCTTGGCAGCATCTATGGGAATCTGGAGGCAGAGCTGGGAAGACCCAGAACCTGGCTCTGTGGGGAAAGGAGGCCATGACTTACGGATCTGGGAAGGGTGTAAGGACTTTCCCCACTCTGGACTCTGACCCACCATTAGCTTCTTTCTCTCTCTCTCTCTCTTTTTTTTTTTTTTTGAGACAGGATCTCACTCTGTTGCCCGGGCTAGAGTGCCGTGGCGTCAGCAACCTCAAACTCCGGGGCTTAAGCAATTCTCCTGCCTCAGGCTCCTGAGTAGCTGGAACAGGTGTGCACCACCACACTCAGCTAATTTTTCTATTTTTAGTAGAGACGGGGGTCTCACTCTTGCTCAGGCTGGTCTCGAACTCCTGACCTCAAACAATCCTTCTGCCTCGGCCTCCCAGAGTGCTAGGATTACAGGCATGAGCCACCATATCCGGCCTCATTACCTTCTCTTTCTATGTGTAGTTCACGGACTCGGCCTTCAGGAGTGACCATAGATGATGCCTTTCTCCTAGAAGCCAAGAGCACCCAGAAATGCAAGCTTTCTCAGAAATGGAAGACTCTGGTTGGTGGATAATGCCATTTTGGAACCCCAATGTCAGGCCTCAGGCCCTATCTCCCTGCCTGCAACCCCAGAGCACCACTCACCTGAAACATGCCACCAGAGCAGCAGCTTCTAAGTCAGGGGAGTGTGGCTCACAGAAGCCAGGCCCACCAGGCTTTGGGAGGAGGGTGGGCATTCTCTCTGCTCCTCATCTGAAAATCCTTTCCGGTCCTCCCTAGGCCAAGAGACTCAGCCTCTGCCTACAGACACCCCTCCCCTGCAGCTCAGGTCCACTCACTCAAATGAGGAGTGGACCTCATTTCTTTAACCCAGCTGCCATGTGCCAGGCACTGTGCCAGGTACTAGGATGGCCACACCAGATCTGCCAAGGTCCTTCAGGGCTGTGACTATATCTTTTTGTCTTTATGGCCCTAACGTCCAATAGGGTACTTCGGTGGCTAGCATAGGTTGAAAGCTCCATAAATGCTTACGAGGAGATACGTGAAGGCAGGGGATGTTTCTCCATTGTGTTGTTGACTCTGGGTCCCTCCCTCATTCCTGTTCTTTAAAGTTTTTATATGAAATGAATGTTGTCTTACTAAGTACTTTTGGGCTTTTGTTGATATGATCATAGGAGTGTTTTTTATGTATTTATTTTTTTGAGATGTGGTCTGGCTACATTGCCCAAGCTGAAGTGCAGTGGCTATTCACAGTGCGATCATGGCACACAGCAGCCCTGAACTCCTGGGCTCAAGCGATCCTCCTGCCTCAGCCTCCCTAGTCGCTGAGACTACAGGCACATGCTTTGGCACCCAGAAGGATTGCTAATAACCAGCAAACAGCCATTGTCCAAATCTCACAGAGGAAAAAACACACTGGAGCAAACATATAACCCCAGGTCATGGTGGGCTGTGTGGTGGTTTTCCTGTGTGTGTCCCCTGTGGAGAATTTGAAAACACATGGACCCCACACCATGAGGCTGGGGATTCCCAACACCCCCATGGAGTGACTCCAGGGAGCGGAAGGGGGGCAGTATGGATTCTTCACGGAGACCAAGCACAGCCCAAACGACATGATAACTTGGGGCAAGCTCTGATTTGGTTCACGCTGTGCCAAGGATCTGGGACCAGGCTCTTTCCCTACCTTTCTTCTGCGCGGCAGCGGCGAGGCCGTTCTCAACCACGAGGGGGCGGTATTCCCCCCACTCTGCCGTCCCTCCGAGGCCGCCTTCCGGTTTTCACCTGTAGGGGGAAGCAGAGAGCATGGAGCGCTCCGCAGCACCACGTTCCATTCCTCCTGCGGGCGGAGGCCTTCCCTAGCTAATAACCTGGCCAAGAAGCGGCACGGGCTGCTGGTACTCCTGCTTCCACTCGCCTCGGCAATCAAAATAGGGTGCCCACGTTTTGTCCTGGCAGAAACAGTAGACAGAACACGAGGATTGGTCTTTTGAAAGTCTAAAAAATGTGTTAACTCACCGTGGTTAGGTACTTCTTTAACAACTTCTCAGGTGTCTTCAGAGTTATTTTACACTTTTATAAAAATCACATCAAGTTTTATAGTTTTCTGGTTTTTTGTCTATTTCTACTTTGACTTCCTAATTATTATTATTTTTTTGATAGTTCTTTTGCTTTTGAAACAAGCAGAGGTGTCACTCCTTAAGGCTTTCGTTCCTAATAATGAAAGTATTAAGGGCTGGGCTCGGTGGCTCACGCCTGTAATCCTAGCACTCTGGGAGGCCGAGGCGGAAGGATCGCTGGAAGTCAGAAGTTGGAGACCACCCTGAGCAAAAGCAAGACCCTGTCTCTACTAAAAATAGAAAAATTAGAAAAATTAGTCACGTGTCATGGCACACGACTATAGTTCCAACTAGTTGGGAAGTCTTAGCTAGTTGGGAGGCTGAGGCAGGACTGATTGCTTGAGTTTGAGGTTGCAGTGAACTATAAATGATGCCACTGCACTCCACCTGGGGTGACAGAGTGAGACTCTGTCTCAAAAAAAAAAAAAAAAGTATTAGAATAAATGCCTTGTGAGCACTGCTTTGACCATGTCCCAAAGGTTTTGAACATGTTAACATTTTTTTCTATAACATGTTATATCTTAAGTATTATTCATATAGTAAGTGGGACTGGGCGAGGTGGCTCATGCCTATAATCCCCAGTGCTTTGGGAGTCCGAGGTGGGAGGATCATTTAAGGCCAGAAATTCGAGAGCAGCCCGGGCAACACAAGGAGAAACCTGCCTCTACAAAAGATAAAATTTTAAAAAATTAGCCAGGTGTGGTGGCACTCACCTGTAGCCCCTCCGACTCTGGAGGCTAAGGCTGGAGAATCGTTTGAACTCAGAAGTTCAAGGTTGTAGTGACCTATGATGGTGCCACTGCACTCCAGCCTGGGCAACAGAGGGAGAATATGTCTAAAAAAAAAAAAAAAAAAGTAAAGAATTAAAAAAAAAAAATCCATTAAAAAAAAAAGGAATAGGCCAGGCATGATGGCTCATGCCTGTAATCCTAGCACTCTGGGAGGCCGAGATGGGTGGATCGTTTGAGCTCAGGAGTTGGAGACCAGCCTGAGCAAGAGCAAGACCCCGTCTGTACTAAAAATAGAAAGAAATTATATGGACAACTAAAAATATATACAGAAAAAATTAGCCGGGCATGGTGGCGCATGCCTGTAGTCCCAGCTACTCGGGAGGCTGAGGCAGGAGGATTGCTTGAGCCCAGGAATTTGAGGTTGCTGTGAGCTAGGCTGATGCCACGGCGCTGTAGCCCGGGCAACAGAGTGAGACTTGTCTCAAAAAAAGAAAAAGAATTCTCACTAAAAAAAGTGAAAGCACACATGGAGTGAAAAGGAATAAGTAGGTCATGGAAAGTATGAATTTATTTTTAAATTTCTAAAAGGTTAAGTACCTTAGAGGTATATTTATATTATCATTTCCTACTTTCATTGCATAAATATAAACAATTTCATGGTATATAGTTTCTGGTTTAAAAATATGTTAAGACCTTACCTGTGATCTGTGATTATTTTCTTGTATATGTTAAAAGATTGTTCTTTATTTCCACTTAATGTATGTTATAAATCTGTCCATCTGTCATCATCAATTATATTACTCTTGGTGCCATTCATCTTCTCTGCTTGATGTATTTTATCCTGATAGGAGGGCTTTAAACTCTTTACTATAATTGTTTCATCTCTCTTTTTTTTTCTCTTATGTTTTCATTTATTCAATAAATATTTTTTGACTCCTAATATGTGCCATGCACTGGGGGGAGGAGGATACAGTGGTAAATGAGACAGCAAAGTCTCTGTTGATGAGAGAAGATAGAGGTATAATGATGGGAAAGTTTCGCGGGGGCCTGCCCTGGAAAGAGTGTCAGGAAGGACCCCTGACGCTGGGCACGGTGGCTCACGCCTGTAATCCTAGCACTCTGGGAGGCCAAGGTGGGAGGATCACTCGAGGTCAGGACTTTGAGACCAGCCTGATAAAGAGCGAGACCATCTCTACTAAAACTAGAAAGAAATTAGCTGGACAACTAAAAATATATAGCAAAAATTAGCCGGGCAAGGTGGTGCATGCCTGCAGTCCCAGCTACTCCAAGGCTAAGGCAAGAGGATTGCTTGAGCCCAGGAGTTTGAGTAAGCAGCCTTGCTGTGAGCTAGGCTGACACCACAGCACTCTAGCCCGGGCAACAGAGCGAGACTCTGTCTCCAAAAAAATAAGATAAAATAAAATAAAAGTTAAAGGAAGAACCCCTGAGATCTCAAGGGTGAGTAGTCAACATAGGGCATTCTTAACCCACGGAAAAGCACATGCAAACATATACACCCAAAGAATAAGGCTTTTTTTTTTTTTTTTTTTTTTGAGACAATACCTCACTCTGTCTTCTGGGCTTGAGTGCAATGGCGTCATCACAGCTCATTGCAACCTCAAATTACTGGACTCAAGTGATCCTCCTGCCTCAGCCTCCCAAGTAGCTGGGTCTACAGGCACATGCCACCATGCCCAGCTAATTTTTGTATTATTTGTGGAGACAATGGGGTCTTGCTATGTTGCTCAGGCTAGTCTCAAACTCCTGGCCTCAAGCAACTCTCCTGCCTTGGCCTCCCAGAGTGCTACGATTATAGGCATGGGCCACCGTGGCCAGCCTGATTTTTTTTTTTTTTTTTTTTGGTAGAGACAGGGTCTCTCTATGTTGTTGCCCAGGATGGTATCAAACTCCTGGCCTCAAGCAATCATCCCACCTCAATCTCCCAAAGTGCTGAGATTACAGGTGTGAGTCACCACACCGGACCATACTTAGATTTGATCGTGCCTTTCATCCATTCTAAACTATTGTGCTTCTTTGTGTATTTATTCAACAGTATTGGTGAGTGCTGCTTAAGACTGTGTAGAGTATGAAGTATGATTCCATTAATTCTGGAAGTGCAGAGACAGGTCAACCCAGAGCTCCCTCAAGAGACTGGAGTCCTCCTTGGGGCCTAGCAACAAAGCTAACTATGTGTCTTTCATAAATATTTCAGGAATGAATGCATGATCCCAAGAGTGAGACAGAGCATGTACAGAACTCACAGAATGCAGTGAAAAGGGCCAGGCAAAGAATCCAAGGGCCAGGTGCAGTCACTCACACCTCTAATCCCAGGGCTTTGGGAGGCCAAGGCAGAAGGATTGCTTGAGGCCAGGAGTTCAAAACCAGCCTGGGCAACATAGTGAGACCCTGTCTCTAAAAAAAAAAATTAAAAAAATTAGCCTGGCATGGTAGTAGACACCTGTAGTCTCTCAGCACCCTCAGCTACTCAGGGGGCTGAGGCAGGAGGATTGCTCAAGCCTAGAAATTCGAGGCTGCAGTGAGCTACAATGGAGCCACTGTACTCCAGCCTGGGTGACAGAGGGAGACCCCCTGTCTCTTAAAAAGAAAAAATAATCCAAGGAGAAAGCATTTTCCACACTAGGCCATCAGGAGCTAGTTCCATTAGCCTGGTAGGGCTCCTTGAACCTGGATATGTGAAGCATGGGAGGTGGGCCTGGCCTCTCTAGCCCGGAGTAACCTGGAGGCTGGGCTCTGGGCCACAGATGGGACCTATTAAATAATTCAGTAATTCAGTTTTGTTTTGAATTTGATTTATGCTCATTGTAAAAATTTGAAAAATGTACAATTACACAAAAATAATGACCCATAATCCTATCATTAGAGAATAATCATTGCTGATAGGCTTTAGGATTATTCCCTCTGTCTTTTCTGGTCTTTCATTTTATTTGATGTGCTTATTCCCTAAGTTCTGGCTTTACTTAACCCTTAGAACTATATCATTAGTATATTTCCATGTTAAGCCTCTTTGTGTTTCAAGTCTGCATACCAATCTTTTATTTTTAGACATGGAGGAGATCTCTTTTTCTTTTTTTTTAATGGGATGGGGTCCTACTATGTTGCTCAGGCTGGTCTCAAACTCCTGGGCTCAAGCAATCCTCCTGCCTCAGCCTTCCAAGTAGCTGGGATTATAGGTACACATCACCATGCCTGGCTCCAAGACATTTAGGAGTTTCCTAATTTTTCCACAGTCATGAGTAAGGCTTTGAGGACTGCCCTTTTATGTAAAGCTGCTGCTCCATCTGTCTCCTGCATTAGCTGCCGGGACTCCTCACTCCAGGCTGTAGCCACAGCCAGCTTGCTCTCCTTGGGCATCAGCCTCTGTTTATAGTTCTTTAAAACTGCTGTGTCCCTGAAGTGTTGGTGCTACCCAGGCAGTCTTTGTGCTTCCACCCCCAACACATAGCCTTCCAGGGCAGACTCAGTTCCTCCCATGCACTCATTTGAGCTTTATTGAACATCACTAACATCATCTCCTCCTCTGAGATAAGCAGCCTCTCCTGGCCTCCACCTGAGTCAGGGCCTCCCACCCTCCCATAACCTGCATTGGTTTCAGTCACTGCATGCTGACATGATCATCAATTCACTTGTTATCCCACCCCCATTATACCCCCAACATCCCTCATGTCTCTAGAATGCAGCAGGGCCTAGGATATACTATGGACCCAGAAATGTTTGATGAAAAAATGAATGACTGAATGGTTGAAACCCTAGAAGTGGGCTTCACTAGCTCTTCCTGCTATTAGTATTTCTTGAAAAGATTAAAAAATATGCCCATACATGCTACTACTTCCTACCACATGCCCCTGTTCAAGGTTCAAAATGAGATCCCATTGCCAGGGCACTCTCGCCTACCTCCCCCTCCACCAGGGGTGCAGCCCAGTCTCCTCCCAGAGTCCACAGCTCACCCTGCTGCATCTCTCTAGTCCTATCTGTCAATTCAAAGTTAAGGCTGGGCCTGACCTCCTCTCTCTGTCTCTTTTGCTAGATTGTGCCATGGGGGCAGGGACTGGGTCCCCACCACTACTCATACCTGTTTTCATAGTACAAGTATTTAATATTCACTGATATACCTACAGAAGAAAAGAATAGCTCACCTTTACCAAGTTCCTGACTCTGTATAAAACATGCTATGCTTTCTCATTGCATCCTCACATCAACAGTGTGATGGAGACTACCATCATCCCCATTTTACAGATGCAGAGGCTGAGGCTCAGAGAAGTTAAGCCTGTGGTTACATAGCTAATAAGGGAAATCTAGGACTTAAGCCCTATAACTCAAGAACCCACAGACTTAATTATGAATCATATTAAAAGATGTTTGTAAAAAAAATCAGAAGTGGGGGAGGAGGGATAGTGAGGAACATTAGAAAGGGGAGCAATGTTGCCATTGTAACCCACCTGTCCTTCCCTGTAGCCCTTTCAGCTCTCCATCAGTGGGAACCTGTCCCCGTGGCCCACATACACCACGAGCCAGACCATTTTGCAAAATGTAAAACCCTGTTCAGATGACCACCGGAAACGAACAAGGTAAGCCAGGGTCAGCCCTATGGTGGGTGGGCGGGTATAGACCAGGCACTGGGCCAGGAGACAGGGCAGGGGTATATACTGTCCCAGACAGAGGGTGCAAGGGCCCCATGGGGCACTTGTCACATATCAGCCCACCATCCCCTGCAATAGCTGGCAGCAGGAGCCCTTTGGCATTGGCAAGCCCAGGTACCTGGAGCAGCTGGAAAACTACCTACGCAAGGAGCTCCTCTTGGTGGAACTCAGCAAAGATTCTACCCAGGAACTGAAGCTTCAGGTCAGAGCCACAGAATAAACATGGGAAGGGCAGGGGGAAGAGTGGGAAGATTACCTACCAGAACTGCGTACATGAAACCTTCAGGGGAGACTGGCCTCTTCCAGCTCTCCTAGGTCTCCCTCCCTGAAGAGAAGCATGTCCCATGAAAAAGCCAGTGTACAGTCATGACTGCAGTGTCGAACCAAAACTCTCCTAAGGCTTGAATTTCCTCACCTGAGTCAGGTGAACTGGATGCTGTGCCCATTCCCTTCAGCGCTGCAATCCCCTGCACCCAGGTTGGGTCATTGGATATCAGTGGATAGAGCCTGAATCCTGGCTGTTGGGCAAGCAGGGGTCATAGTGTCCACCTGCCACCCCAAGCTTAAGGAACTAGCCCAGACACATAAAGAGAAAGAGAGAAAGATCTAGATGCAACCCAGATTCTGGCACACATTAGGGAGAAAATCACCAAATCTTCTCAAATAGGGATGATGACAGGGAATCCCTAACTTCTGACATAGTCACTGACTGATGCATTTACTGAGTGTTGGCTGTGTGCCCAGCCCTGGCCTGGGGCCTCACATACAATCTCACAAGCAGAAGGTCCCTTACCAACAAGGAAGCAGAAGCTCAGAGAAGGCACACCACCGTGAAGTGATGGGACTGGGATTCAAACTCAGGGCTGATCCCGGAGCCTGTACTCCTTCCAGTAAGCAATGCTGCCTCCAAAAAATTCCTGTGTGTTCAAGTAGGGCAGGAGACCACACCTCTACTTCGAGGTCAGAATGCAAGGCTAGAACTTTCAATCTCCTCCTGCTCCCACAGGGCTCTAAGATGGGGAGAGGATGTAGGTGAGTGGTCAGGTGATGCACTATCTGGAAGGCAAGAGGCCGGCTGGCTGCCTAGAGAGCCAGAGAGGGGATTTGGGCACAGAGTGGGAGGACTCACCCCTGGTGGTCTGCCAGGCCTCAGAGATAGCATCAGGAGAGGCCCCCAGAGAGCTGCCCCCCAGCTCTGTGGCACTTTGAATGACCCAGATGGTGCCTGAGGCATTAACTTGAATATAGGTGACCTGGCAGCCTCATGCTGAAACACTTCTAAGCTCAGTAAAGAAAAACACCATACTGAGGGTGGCAGCTGTAGGCCAGGAGGTGACCAGTTCCATTTTCTTGCCAGCCTTACAGAGAGATCTTTGAGTTTTTCATAGAGGACTTCAAAACGTACAAGCCATTACTGTCCTCCATCAAGAATGCATACGAGGTGATGTTAGGTAAGAACGTAGCTACCCTTCTAGGCCCGGCCTGGAAGGGGGCAGAGAGGATCTTATTCTGACCTTCTGGGGCTCTACAGCAGGGCTGGGGCAGGTACCAGCTGGGCCTTGAGGTCACCAAGCCCAACTCAGCCCTTTTTGCAGACACTGTTCTGTGATAGGGCACCCCAGGGCACCTGACAGCCTCCCATCCTTGAGAAGCATGGTGGGACAGTATCTGTAGGAAACTGAGTGAACCCCATGAGAGAGTGAGTACTCAGGAGGTGCAGAGATGGTGCAGTTACAGGACTAAAGACTGTAGGGGAAACCCTAGTCTTCATCTGAACTCTCTCCCTTATTTAAAAGCAAGTGCAGGAAAGCCGAAAGCAAGGGTCATGGCTTTGAACAAGGCATGCATATATTCCTGGAGTTTGCAAGTGACATAGCCACTTATCCATGACCTTAGGGTCTGTGTTTCCTGGCTGTTGTCCTGGGGCTCTAAAGGAACTCTCCCACCTGTCTCTGCTTAGCCCACCAAAGGGAGAGGATTCGGGCTCTGGAGCCCCTGAAGGCCAAGCTTGTCACTGTGAATGAGGACTGCAATGAGAGGATCCTGGCCATGAGGGCTGAGGAGAGACACGAGATCTCCATGCTCAAGAAAGAAAAGATGAAGTTGCTAAAACTCATCGACAAAAAGAATGAGGAGAAGATCTCATTGCAGAGTGAGGTGAATGGAAGTGCTGTGGTGACCAAGTCCCTGAATTCCTGCCCCACCCCCACCACCAGGGTGACCCCAGGCCACTCCACCCTCTGCTGGAATGACGTACTGAGCCACCATCTCGCCCCCCCCAGAGCCCCTGCTACCTCTGCCCTCTGCCTTCATGCTTGGCTCCGCCCTGGCTCTGTGTGGCCCGAGTGCCAGCACTTGCCCTGTGGGAGGAAGCACTGGCATCTTGCTGGGTTCTCAGGGATGGCCAATCTCCTTCTTCCTCCACCTTTCCTGTTCCCAGGCCCTGACAGGGCTACCCAGCACCCATCCATGCCCTGTGGTGACTACCTGCATACAGGGGTCCAAAGGCAGCCCCTAACCACACAGCACCTTCCCAACAGGTGAGCAAACTGAGGAAGAGTTTGGCTGAGGAGTACCTGCACTACCTCAGCGAGCGAGATGCCCGTAAGATCCTCATCGCAGATCTGAATGAGCTGCGGTACCAGCAGGAGGACAAGTCATTAGCCCAGTCCCCAGGTAAGCCCAAGACAGGTCTCTCTCCTCCTCAGAGGTGCTGGAGAGGAGTCTTGCTCTCACCACTCACCCTCATTCATTCAACGTTCCTAATACCTGCTCATTGCATGCACATTCATGGTGGAGATGTCCCTTCCACCACCTGGGGCTGCGGATCTTCTGAGCTGGACTGAGCATCATAAGAAGGTTGCTGGCAGCTAAGGCAGCCTGGACTCCATGTGGGCTGGACAGGCCTGGTACCCCCTGTCCTGGGCTTCCTTTTCTTAAACCTGAAACTCTAGGCTTAAACAGATCCAGGGGATCCCAAGCAGGGAGGCCAGAGGACCTCAGCCATCCCCTAAGCGATACCCAACCCAGCCCTCGGCTCCAAGCCCCAGAGCCAGAGTGATGTGGGTTGATGGGGTCCCGGCAGGCGTCTGGGGGGAGGACCCCGTGAAGTTAACACTGGCTCTGAAGATGACCCGGCAAGACCTGACCCGTACGCAGATGGAACTCAACACCATGAAGGCCAACTTTGGAGATGTGGTACCCAGGAGGGACTTTGAAATGCAGGAGAAGACCAACAAGGATCTTCAGGAGCAGGTGCTGGTGGGCAGGCAGGGCCAGGCAGGGTAAAGCAGGGTCATGCAGGTGGGCAGCTAGGACCAATCACCTTGCCCTCAGCTGGACAGCCTGAGAGCCGACTACGAAGAGGTCCGCAAGGAGCATGAGATGCTGCTGCAGTTGCACATGAGCACGCTGAAGGAACGGGACCAGTTCTTTTCGGAGCTGCAGGAGATCCAGCGCACCTCCACCCCACGGCCCGACTGGACCAAGTGCGAAGGTAATGATGGCCTTTGGGGCCCCAGGGCCTGCTGAAGTACACGGTCTGGACTCCAGCTCTCTCTCCCCACCCACAGAGGTGGTGCCTGGGGGCCCAGAGCGCTGGCAAATGTTGGCTGAGGGCAAGAACAGTGACCAGCTGGTGGATGTGCTCCTGGAGGAGATTGGCGAGGGGCTGCTCCGGGAGAAAGACTTCTTCCCTGGTCTGGTAGGGGAGTCCCCAGGAGGGAGACTGAGGGTCGGAGTCAGAACAGCCATGCCTTGCTACTAGAGCCTTGAGCTTCTGGGGGAACCATCTGGGCTGTTACCTGCTTGGGGCTGAGGCCACAGATAGGCCCAGAGATGAGCTAACACCCTCCCTTCTAGGGCTATGGGGAATCTGTCCCCTCTTTCCTTCGGTTTGAAGGCCCTGTGGAGAACAAGAAGCCAACCAAGAAGGATGTGGTAAACCTCCTCAAGGATGCCTGGAAGGAACGTCTCGCAGAGGAAAAGGTCAGATCTCACAAGCCCTGTTGGCCCAGTGTGGCATTCAGATCCAGAGGCCTCCAGGGGGATCCCCTCAAGGTGCCAGGGAAGAGGGAGGAGAGCCAACTGACCCTGGGGCAGGCTGACCAAGCATTCCTATCCTACAGAAAGAGAAGTTCCAAGATTTCTTCTTTAATTTCCTGGAGCGTCGCTTTGGGCCCAATGATGCCATAGCCTGGGCTTACACTATTTATGAAAATATCAAGCTCTTCCACTCCAGCGAGGTCATGAGTCAGTTCTATGCAGTCTTGATGGGAAAGGTGAGCTTGGGCCTGGCCCTGTGTTCCCCTCGGGGAGACAGACAGGGGCCTATATCCCCAGCATAGCCCAGCTCTGTCCCCACCACTCCAGGAAGCAGCAAGTTAGTGAATGCTTCCTTCCCTATAGAGAAGTGACAGTGTGTATGTCAACCAGAAGGAGACAATAGCCCAGCTGCTGAAGGAAATGACAAATACTGACAGTCAAAACGAGGGGATACTAACCATGGAGCAGTTCAGGTGAGAGGCCAGTCCAGGCCACTCTGAACTCCTGCCCAACATTATCTGGCCAGGCTCCCGGGTGTGCAGGGAACAGGGGAGCCTGGTGGGAAGGGCCACAGCCTCAACACTCACTTTCCTTTTGAACACCAGGGAGATGAGTGGTCAGGCTTCAGCAGGCCCCTGTTGGCCCTCATGTCTCCCCACAGCACAGTCCTCAAGAGTGCCTTCCCCCTCAAGAAGGAAGAGAAAATTCTGGAGCTGATGGAGGCAGGGGGCTGGCATTCCAGCAGCAACAATGCAGACTTCCTCAACTACCGCGCATTGTTTCTGGAGGTGGGTGGGTCCAGGAACTTGCCTAGCCCCTACACTAGCCTGGGCTGGACCCTAGCCAATGTGCTCTCACTCTGACTTATGGCCCCTCCCAGGACGAGGAAGGCCGGAGTGAGCCCTTTGTGCAAAAGCTGTGGGAACAGTACGTGGAGGAGAAGAATGAGTACTTACAGGAGCTAAAGCAGGAGCTGGGCATTGAACTGTGAGTGACCTTGGGGCCCTCAGGCCAATTCATCCATAGCGAGTCACCAGTCACCCCTTGATCCTTGCACTGGGACACATGGTGGCACCTCAAGCCCCTGGGTCTCCCTGTGCACTGAGCATGCTACTGTGCACCATCTGCTTGAGCCTGGCAGAAAGGAGGGCACCCGGGAGTCTGGGGCACATGGAAGAGATGTCATGGCCTGTCTCTCTTCTCTTATGGGACAGCTACAGTGACGTGACCCTACCCCAGCTACGGGGGGCCCTGATGAGCATCGACCCCAGCCTGGACAAGCAGACTCTGAATACCTATATCAGCCAGGCCTTCCAGCTCCCTGTGTCAGAACTGCCAGAGGAGGGTGGTGAGAAGGAAGAGGGCATTGTGGTTTGGCTCCAGACTGCACTGGAACGGCTGCAGGTGATTGACATAAGGCGCAGGGGGCCAAGAGAGCAAGAGCCTGCAAGCTAGGACCACTGTGGGCAGCCTGAGTGCTCCAGTACTGCTACCCCCTGATTTTAGCATAAAATTGTTTTTCTGAACTCATGCCATTCTCCAGGCTGTGCTGGGGAGTTGTGGGGAAGGGGATAAGTCCCTGCCTGGCTGGCCCCAGGACATGTACCAATATTCTGTTTGTGACACTTTATTGATGCTAGGGGGATGGGGAAAAGACCTGAAGGAGTAAGTGGTATCAAGGGGCTCCAGGTGTAGACAGGGCAAGTGTTGAGGCCTGGCCACTACTGGGCAGGGAAGACAGAGTTGCCACTGAATGCACAGGGGATGAGCAGCTGCCGGTACTCCAGGGGCAGGTGCCGTTCCACAAGCACATGCAGCGAGACTCGGTCGGTGACCAGGCCCTGCCTGCAGCAGAGGAAGAGAAGGGGCAGATGGAATCAGTACCAGCACTCTCACACCCAGCACCTCCCCCTTCCTCCCGCTCACCGTCGCATCAGCAGCTCCAGGTCCTCTGGCTTTACAGTCCTGCGGCCAGCATGGGCAGCAAATGCCTCCAGGTCATCGCAAAGATGCCGGAAATACTTATTTAGGCTGCCAAGAAGGTTGGGATAGAGCAGACTCAACAGTCTGTTCATGACCTCTGGGCTCTCTCCCACCCTGAGTGTCCAGGACTCACCATTTCTCCACTATCTCAAGAGCCGCCTTCTCCATGGGCATCTTAGCATAGAAGCTAAAGAGTTTAGCATAGTGGCTCAGTCCGGTCTTGTAGGGATCTTGGCGGGGCCTGGGACCAGTGGCTCGGGGTCTAGGGAGAAGCCTGGCTGGCAGAGGCTCCGGAGGCTCCGAAGATAAGCTGGGGGCAGGAGTGGACAGAGGTAGCTGAACTATACTGCCTGAAGGCTCCTGCTGAGCCCTGGACCAGCAGCTCCAGCCACATACTGATGAGGGGCAGTGGAGTCAGGGGCCACGTAGACCTGGTCTTTCCCTGGGGCCCTGTTCCTCTATAGTCAACCCAATGTCCTAGTCTAGTCTCATCATCTATGCTGCTACTTGCTTAGGTCCATGACCCCAGGCCTCAGAACGGACATTCTCTCCCTTCAGTCTATTGCAGCCTATCCTGATTCTGCTAATCCTCCTCCAGGAAGCCTTCTCTGACTACATACTGACCAACGCACTTCCCCCTTGCCCAGGCTCCTCTAAGCTCCTGGAGGCAGGCACCAGGATGACAGAGGTGCGCTCAGTGAGCCCTCTTCAGGTTGCTCTGCTGGGTAATCTGCATACCTGTGGGAAGGGGATGACCCTGTGTACACGGGGCGCCCAATGCCAACCTCACTGCCTGTCCCTTTCCCAAGAGGCCCATGAGGGAACGGGGTTATGGGATCTTACACTGCTGCGCCAGGTTGGGGGGCTGGCTCAAGAAGCTGATGAAGTTGCTTGGGCTGGAGAAACTCTGGGCTTGCTGCAGAGGAAGGGCAGGGTCACAGGTGGCTCAGGGCTGACCATCTCACCCAGTCCTGCAGGTCCAGTCTCCTTGTCCTGTTTCTCAAGGGCTCCACCTAGCTCCAGCCAAGCAGGTGCTCCTGAGAGTCTCCCTGGCCCCCTGACACCACCAGTGCCCAGAAACACCACCCAGGCAGGCCCCTTCTATGTGCCAGGGCCTGAACACAGCTGTCACCAGTCACCCTCTGGTCCCTGCACTGGGTGTCTTACCTGTCCTACCAGAGGTGTCCTCATCCCCTGATGATCCTTCTGGCTCCTCAGCCTCAACAGCCCCCAGGGATCCCTCTGCTTCTGTCACTTCCATGTATCCCTCAGGCTCTTCTGCCCCCGAAGGTCCTTGTGTTCCTGTCCCCTCTTTCACTTCACTCATGCTCAATCCTTTTTCTTCTTCTTCCATCGTTTTCTCTGCCTCCTCACAAACTCCATCCTGTAAGGGCTCTACTCCATGTCCAGAGATACTACTGCTGGTGTTCGGGAAGCCCAGAGCAAGGGCATTGACCTCCTCTGCCTTTCCTGCCAGAAACTGAGCTGGCTTCCCAGGGCCTGCATGAGGGGAGAGAATACAGGCTGCAGAAGCAGCAGGCCAAGCTCTGGGAAGGGTAAAGATGAACTAGCAAACCTGGCCCTGGCCACTAAGGAGATGAAGCCGTACACAGCACCAGGACATGAATTTGGAGTCTTCTGGCCTAACATGGATTCTGCTCTCAGATGGACAAGGGACCCACAGCCAGGAGGCTCTGGGGACACACAGATGGACTTGAGGAAGGAAAACCATCACTGCCAACACTCACCCAAGCTAACTAAGCTCCAGGCTACCTGCTCCACATACTCACTGTTGTTCCGTGGCGCACACCCACTGCTCCATGTCCTGCGACTGGCAGCCCTCTCAGTGTCTTCAGCCCCTTTGTGAGAGGCGAGGGGCAGGGAGCGACGCACACTGGGGGAGCGGCCAACCAAGGGCTGGGAGAAGGGCTGGGTGTCCTCCAACACAATGTCTGTTGGCAGAGTAATAACAGGGCTTCTGAGGCTGTCACCTGGAGATCCAAGGGCCAGCTGACACTCAGTGCATTCCAGGTCCCCCTGCTGCTACCCAGAGTCACCAGGACCTAGACAGTGGGCCCAGTGGCCTTCAGAGACAGAAGACAACCTAGCACTCTAAGCCTTCTCTCTCTTCCACAGCTCTCCTTGCTTACCTTCCTGTTCCTTAGCCTGGCATTCCTAGGCCTCCACAGCTGCCCACCCCACCCTCCTCTGCTCACTCATGACTCTGCTCTCTACTTCTCACTCTGCTCCTTCTGCTCAGAACACTCCTCTTACCCTGGTGAACTTGACTTGTCTGCTACAATCAAGCTCCCAGGTTGGTTTTCATTGGCCAGCTAGCCCTGAAACCTGGTCCCTTTCAACCTCCAATAAGCTTCAGCCACCACGTCATACCCCTTTCCTACCTTCAGCTCTATAGCTCCTCAAGGATATGGGTCCTTGAAGACACTAAGGGATAAAGACTGGGCCCCACCAAGGCAAGGGGCACCTTGCGGAAAGAAAGCAGAAACTCTTTGTAGACCTACTGACCAGGCTTGCTCACTGTTCTTGACCCCACCAAGAGGGAAGCAACCCTGACTTGGCAGAACCTCCTATCTGTCACAGCAGTGAGCTTTCCCTAAAGGCCAGAAGGGGAAAATTTCAACCTTACTTGGAGGAGCCAAGGAAGTATCACGCAGATCCTGTAAAAAGGCACCCACATCGACGGCTCGGCGAGTGGCAGGTCTGCGGGCCAAACCAGGCCTCTGCACTGACTGTGGCTCAAGAGGTGTGGCAAAGGTCAGGTTGAGGGAGCTGGTGAGAAGGAGGCGGCACAAAGGAAAGTCAGGTGCCTGAGGCCTAGTTTTCCTCTAGGATTCCCCCATCTGTGGTGGGGCTCCCATCTCTTAGAACACAGCCAACATGCTGTGGGGCTAAACCTGGCAGGATTCCATCTCAGTCGGCACCTCCCTCCCCAAGCTTCTCTTCCACCAACCCCCAGGACAGGGAACAGCACCTGGCAAGGGATGAGGCATCAGCATTCCCACGAGGCTCTATCAGTGACCGGTAAGAAAATGTAAAAAGAAGAAACCATGGGAAGTTATCCAGGCCTATGAGAGCCCTCTCTGGCTCACCTCAGGCTCTCCAGAGGACAGGTGGGCGAGGGTAGCAACAGGTGGTGTCCAGGGCCTCACCTGGGGAGACAGGCAGCTCTTGGTCCACTCCCTGCTGAAACACCGATAGTCTCAGCCTCTGCTTCCTCCTGCCAGGGGCCAGCAAAGCTGGAGCCAGGGTCGTGGGGGGCTCAGGCTCAGGAAGTTGCAGCTCCAGGCTATAAGGATGGAGCTTATCTTAGACCAGGAAGACCAATTCTAACTTTTGAGGCCCCCAAAGGCTTCCCTGACCAGAGCTTTCCAATAGCCCAGTCCAAGGGTGGGGTTCACCGTGCACCTTCCCCGACTGCTTTCCCGTCTAGGGGGCTGGACCACTTGCGGCGCTGGCACTGGCTTCACCACTGACTCTGGCTTCAGGACGGAAGATTCCGGGGCTGCAGAAACACCAAAGAGAGGGTGGGGCTGACAGAACAGGCTGCCCTGAATGAGGGATACCATAAGACTGGTGTTGGACTGGTGCCTGACTGACTGGCAGGCCAGCACCCACTCACCAGTTAGTAGGATGTTCCTCAGCAGAGTCCGAGGTGTCTGTTCCTCCAGGTGCCCACCGGCTTGAGCATGGGCCAATCTGCCACCAGACTATGGGCAAAAGCACCAAACAACCAGTCTGTTCATCTGCCTTGAAATTTCCTCGAGGGCTCTAGAGCAGAGCTAGACCTCAGGGCCTCCTTAAGGCAGCCAAAGGCCTGTAGTGCTCAGTGGGCTGGGAACTTACCTTGGCTCCACGGGAATTCCGTCTGGCAGTCATCTTTGTTTGGCTTCTCAGCCTCCTGGAAGAAGGTGTTTCAAGCAGGGCTCTCTGGGCACTGTGTAAAGGCCAGTGGTTCTGAGCTGTGTGTGTGTGTGTGGTAGAGGATGCAAAGACGTGCCCTCATCAGGGGTCTTGTTCTGAAGCCCTTTTCTGTCAGGGCCAGGGAACCAGAAACCACTTGCCCCTCCCATAGCCCCTGTTCCCAGCCCTATGTCAACAGGGGTGTGGATGAAGATGAGCCCTGGGGTATGGGAAGAGAAAGGGAACATGATTGAACCAGAAGGAGGGTCTGAGAAAGGCTTCACAGAGATGACTTTAGCAGAATCGTAAGACATAAGTGTTAGCCACACAGACAAAAGGAGCAAATGGAAGAGTATTCATTCCAGACATTAAAATAACAATCCAAGGATATTTAAATATTTTTAAACCTTTTAAGTACTTGTCAGGGTTTGACAGCAACCTTACCCCAGCCCTAGTCTCTCCAGCCCAATCTCTCTCAGATTCCAGAGCCACATAAACGTTCCCAGGTAACAGCTCCCACCTCATCACGGGTAAGTCTAAAACCTATACTGAATCGCTGCCCATTCCCTATAAAGGAACCTTATTGTCCCAGTCTGGCAGATGCCAACTTCTGCATCCACTGCACCAGGAGCTCACCACAGCCCTCACCCACCCACACTCCCACTAAAGCAGGCCAAATTCCCTCCTCCCCAGCCAAGTATCTTTCCAGTTCCTGTCTGCCAAGTTCTGCCCAGGCTGTGCTCGCTAGCTCCTTTCCATCTCCCAGCTGGAAGCTACAGAAACAGTAAAACTGTATGTGCAGGGATGGTGGGGACCACCCGGACACACCCCAGGCTGGGTTGGGGGAAAGCAGCCCAGAGAAGAGAGGGTCAGGTTCTGAGTGCCGGTCCTTCGCCCGAAGACTCTGTGGCCCCAAGCCACGGCTGCCTGGAGCCCTGGGGGCGGGGCACAAACTGCTGGCTTGAACCAGGCTAGGGGGGTGGAGCCAGTTCTTAGAGCCCGGGGCCCCCCACCTCTCGAGACTCAAGTATCCTTCTTCTGACAGGGTTGGCGCTGGATCCCACCCAGACCCCACTCCCCTGTTCCTCTAGTTGTTCAGGTACTCGGGCAGCGCCCTCACATACCCAGCTCGAGCGCTCCCGGGTCGCCGCGGGGTCCGCGGGTCCGCGGTATCCAGCACGCGCCGCAGCAGCGTACGCGGCGTAGGGTCGCTGGGGGTGCTGCGGTCCGCCATTGCCTCTGAAGGGACCCCCTCCTAACCGCCCAGCCTGCTCCAGGCGCCGCGTTCCCGCCGCCGCATTTAAGGTAACTCTCGCGATGCTGCCGCACAGCACCACGGGAATTGTAGTTCTTGCCCTGCCGAAGCTCACAACGTGGACAGCGGTCGTTGCAAACTGGCTGCTTTGGAGGCAGCCTTAGAGGAGGTGAGCCTGGGCAACCTATGCAACCAGTCCAACTCTTGGTTTCCTCATCTGTAAATTGAGGATGATACCTACCTAATAAGGGTCTTGTAATGATTCAAGGAGTTAATGTTTAACTTAGGATCTGACACATAGTAAGCCAGAGCATCAATAAATAGTCGCTAATATTAGAATGCCTCTCATTCACATCTCCCTCTGTGAGGATGAGGAGAGACACTTTGGCCAGGAAAAAGAATTGTATCCTATATGTGACGTGGTCAGATTTGCATTTGCAAAGACGGCTGTCTGTAGACTCTGTATTTCATCAGAAGAGACCAGGTTGCAGGCTCCACGGCTAGTAGACTGTGATCCAGCGTAGATGTTATGATCTTAAAACAAGTGCAATTTGGAAATGAATTCTGGCTCTTAAAAGTTCTGTTAATGCTGGAGATGCTTGCCATATTATGTTAGTGTTTTCTGTATTTTTTACTGCTTCACTATCTCCCACCTTTCTTTTTCTTATTTTTTCTTTCATTTTTTTTAGAAACAGGGTCTCACTCTGTGGCCCCAGGTGGAGTAAAGTGATATGATCATAGCTCACTACAACCTAAAACTCCTGGCCTCAAGCGATCCTCCTGCCTCGGCCTCCCAAATAAGTGGGACTATAGTCCCATGCCATCACAACCACCTAATTAAAAAAAAAAATTGACATTTGAAATGGGTTGTTGAAAAAAATAAAAATAAAAATAAATTTTTTTTTGTAGACACAAAGTTCTCACTATGTTGCCCAGGTTAGTCTTGAACTCCTGGCCTCTAGCAATCCTCCCAAATTGTTGGAATTACAGGCATGAGCCACCTTACCTGGCCATCCCCCACCTTTCTTAAATTTTCATGGCAACTGAATTGGAATTTAGTTTCTGAGTCTCCTGTGGAGTTCTTTTTCCCAGAATCTGCTCCTAGATCAGGAGTAAAGAATCAGACACTTGAGACAGACATGAACATATTTGTGCTTGGGTTAAAAATGAAACAAAGAAAAAAATTAGATTCTTGCTTCTCAAAATTAAGAGAACTGTAGAGGAACAGCACATCAACATTCTTCGTCATTTAGATCTGATCTCTGTTACCTGATTTAATTTGCTGGCCCTTTGCAGACATATTTTTTCCATGGTCATTATCAACCACCTAAATGAACTTTAAAATTTAATTTATTTATTAGCACAACCTTGAACTGACATAGAGAAAACACAAAAATCTTCCAAAACAGTTTGGAACATGAGCTTCAGTCTTTGCACAGTAACATTCTGTGTTCACAGAATTAAACTTTATATTTACTCCTTGTTTAGAAAAAACCCTAAAAACACTGGAGAGGGAGGAGGGAGTGAGAGAGATTGGCAAGGGCCAGACTATGTGGGGTCTTGCAAGCTCTGGGAAAGAGTTTGGATATCATTCTAAATGGAATAGGAAACCACTGGAGGGATTTAAACAGAGGTATGACATAATCAGGTTTTCTTTGGCAGCCTTGTGAAGAACAGATTGTAGGAGAGGCAAGATTCGAAGCAGGGAGACACGTGACGAGGTTCTTGCCTTTCTCCCGAGGTGACAAGATAGAGGGTGGGCAGGGCAGCGGGGGTGGGGAGAAAGTCACGCAGTCCAGATATGCTCTGAGTGTAGAAGATAAATTGTAGATTAGAGGTGATTTTATGTACTGGAAGGCACAGTTTTATTGAGCATAATCTTCCAACGTTCTATGCATAAACAAAGTATATCAATTTGACTTCTCACCATTTCTTGACCAAGGTGAGTATTGAGATAGGTAGGGTTTGAACCATATCAGTGACTGTATGACAATGAAAATACACAACAGATACAATGATCTTTTACTGAATTTTATCTCTACTGCACACATTTTATAAAAATTTAAACATGTAACACAGCATGCATTCATGTTTGTACTGTTGTTTAAATGATTCATCCAAATGAATGCATATCTTTTACCGTGGGCTGCACAAAATATTGCATTTCTAGATTTCAAGGGGTTCAAGCTGTAGACCTCAGCTGCACAGGACAGGAGAAGTGGGATTTTCTACCATTATAGGTCAGTGGAAACCCACACAAATAACCAAAGATCACATTGGTTGTAAACACAATGAAATGTAATGTTAATGTTTGGGTGTTGGGACTAGAAAAAATTTTCTTTTTCCCATTTTCTTGTATTTTTCTAAAACATTTTCTGCATAGTTCCACTTTATAATAAAGAACAACATTTTTTTTTTAAAGTACCTGATCTATTTTGTTTTTATTTCAAATACTGTAATTATTAGTAATATATACTGGGTTTCCATTTCATGCTTGCGATCTGTTATCAGGAGAGAAAAAAATGAGGAGGGAGAGTTAGGAGAAAGGGTCAAGAAAGGCAAGAAAAAGTGAGAGAAAGGGGGAACTCAGTAAAAGAGGGCTAGTTTGCAGTTAATTCCCCTGCTAGACCTACTACTTGGCTCCTCCCTGGTTTTCCACAACCTCTCTTGTTCTTTAAAATATTTTCCCCAAAGAAGTCGAGGGAGGGGGGAGGTGTCTTGTTACAATGCAAATCCTTTCGCTTAAAACCCCTCAACAGCTCCCAGTCGCCTGCAAAATAAAACCCCGTATCTTTTAATATGGCCCAGTTCGATATCTTTCTGCCCTTTTGCTACTCTGGCCATCCCCTTTCAAGCTCTTTAAGGGCAGAACCTAGCTCATTCCTGTCTCTGGGCCTTACAGGCTAGGTTCCGCGGCGAGAATTGGCTGCTCCTCCTCGCCCAAGCTTTTCGTTGTTTGATACTACTGGGCCTCCGCCCCTCATTTTCTCCTGTGTCCTGTTCATTGCTTTGGAGCGTTTACTTGTGATTAGACATCCATTCGCGTGCATTCACAACTATTTTCCAAAAGACATACCCTCATCCCTCTAGGTGGTCAGGATCCAGAAGAGGGAAAGACCGGGTCAGTCTGGCTCCCTGAAACTCACTGCACTGCGCACGACACACAGTAAGACGCCTATTGGTGACTTTAAGTCAATAAATGAGTCAACGCAGGCAGCGGTGGAATCGGGAGACAGTCCCCAACGCAAAGAAAGGGGTTCCAAAGGCCTTTCGGGACGCTGAGGCTTAGATTTCCACTCCCTCCCCCCGAAGGAATGCCGTCGACTCAAAGGCGCTCCGGGCTGGGGGACCGCTTCGGGCGGACACAGCACAACCTCGCCCGAATTCTGGTCCGCAGTAACCGGATCTCTCCTTTAGGTGGCGTTCGGGGCCGCAGCCTCTGATTTCAGCGCGAGGCATCACGGGACTTGTAGTCTCGGTGGACATATACCCAGAGCGCTTGCGCACTGGCAAGGCGCGCACAGGCCCCCCCATCAAGATTCCGGGTCCCTGTGAAGGGCAGTCCAGGCGACAGCGTTCCAACCGCATACACCTTTCTCTCTCGCCGGGGACAAGCCGAATGCGAGAACGAATCTGCTCTGCGGGGGCCATCGTGGTGCCCTGGAAAGCGGCCGGAATAAGCAAACCCCCACTCCGGAAGTGAGCGGTTTTGGGCGCGGTGCATTGTGGGGGGCGTAGTCCTCTTTCCCAGGCGGTCCTTCGCGGCGTCCCCGGGGCCGACTCCGGAGCGCAGGCGGGCATCCGGGCTGGCGGTGCGGCGCGGGCCGGCAGGAAGCGTATTCTGGGCACGAAACGCCGGGTCGGACCGGCTGCGCTGGGCTGCAGTAGTGGGAGACCGTCCAAGGCCTCGCGCGGCGCCGCCCGTCGAGGGGCGGGCGGCGGGGGACCGACCGGGCCGTCGAAGGGCGCAGGAGGCCGGTGGGCCGGGCCGGGCCTCGCGGCGCAGCCATGCCTGGCTTTACGTGCTGCGTGCCAGGCTGCTACAACAACTCGCACCGGGACAAGGCGCTGCACTTCTACACGTTTCCCAAGGACGCTGAGTTGCGGCGCCTCTGGCTCAAGAACGTGTCCCGTGCCGGCGTCAGTGGGTGCTTCTCCACCTTCCAGCCCACCACGGGCCACCGTCTCTGCAGCGTTCACTTCCAGGGCGGCCGCAAGACCTACACGGTGCGCGTCCCCACCATTTTCCCGCTGCGCGGCGTCAACGAGCGCAAAGTTGCGCGCAGACCCGCGGGGGCTGCGGCTGCTCGCCGCCGGCAGCAGCAACAACAGCAGCAGCAGCAACAGCAGCAGCAGCAGCAGCAGCAACAGCAGCAGCAGCAGCAGCAGTCGTCGCCGTCCACCTCCACTGCCCAGACCGCCCAGCTGCAGCCTAACCTGGTGTCTGCCTCCGCGGCCGTGCTCCTCACCCTTCAGGCCGCTGTAGATAGCAGTCAGGCTCCGGGATCCGTGCCACCGGCGCCCACCACTCCCACCGGAGAAGACGTGAAACCCATCGACCTTACAGTGCAAGTGGAGTTCGCAGCCGCAGAGGGCGCAGCCGCCGCGGCCGCCGCTTCGGAGCTACAGGCTGCTACGGCAGGGCTGGAGGCCGCTGAATGCCCTATGGGCCCCCAGTTGGTGGTGGTAGGGGAAGAAGGCTTCCCTGATACTGGCTCCGACCACTCGTACTCCTTGTCGTCAGGCACCACGGAGGAGGAGCTCCTGCGCAAGCTGAATGAGCAGCGGGACATCCTGGCGCTGATGGAAGTGAAGATGAAAGAGATGAAGGGCAGCATCCGCCACCTGCGTCTCACCGAGGCCAAGCTGCGCGAAGAACTGCGCGAGAAGGATCGGCTGCTTGCCATGGCTGTCATCCGCAAGAAACACGGAATGTGAATGGGTCCCCCTGCGGCCTGCAGGACTCGTGGACCCCTTCCAGCCTAGGGGAACCTCAGGCCGCTATTGAACTCCTCTGTACTCCAGGGACACTGGTTGACAGTACTGAGGCTTAAGGCAGCTGGACTCTTGCTGGTGATTTGGCACCCTCACTTGTTTCCTCCTGAAGCGGGGCTGGGGCCTCAGACTCTGCACTGGTGACACCAGCAATTATGACTTTGTCTACCCTTCCTCCCCAGTTTATGTTGCAGATTCTGGTTAAGCAGAGGCTTCAGAACCACTGAACTTGAAATTTACCCCCCAGGGATGCAGGTGGAATGCCCAGGGTCTATGGGTTTGGGAAAGCCACACCTTAAGGTTGGCAAGCAATCAGAGACAACTCTTCTCTGTGTAGTGATAAGAGATCCAAGTAACATCAGTTATTCTCCTTTTCATGCTTTTCCTTCCCAGGTTCAGCCTTTGATTCTGATGGGGACTGGTAGATCTGTGCCTCTGTTTCCTGGGACCTCCCTCCCCTGGGGGCCATTGACGAGTGGGTCTGAGTAACCTGTGATGGAGATCCAGCTTGCCGGGGACTTAGGTTTATCCTGTTTTGTTTGCTACTGGTTACAAAATCTATTTTCTGTACAATTAGTCAGACTAAAGTTTTCACTGTGTTTGTTTGGCAAAACAAATTAAACAAAAAGTAAGGTTTTTATTTGGGTTTCGCTATTTTATTTTTACAAAAACTTAGCTGAAATGTCCTTAAAACCTGGGGAAATAGGCCTAGCCTATTTGAAAGACCTGAAAGTAGAGATGCTTCAATGACCAGATTTCTCTGTAAAGGGCCCCCTCAGCATATGGATCCTGGCCTTATACGGTCCTCAGAGGTCTGGCCCAACTCACCCTAAAGAGTTTGGAAACTGCACCAAATTGTCCCAGTTTGTCCATGGGTTATCTCCCGGTGTCCTTCTAACAAGAAAGAGCAGCTGAAAACTAAGCTGAACTGTGATAGTTCACCTCTGAGGTTTTGAATTCTCAGCTGAGGTTGAATTTTGCTAACCCTTACATCCCTTAGGCCTAGCACAGCATCTGGTACTCATGTGCTTGCAGTTCCTTAATAAACCAGTGAAGACCACAGCTGGAGCCAGCCGTGGCTTCTTCAGGCACAAGGACTCTTGTACGGAAACCTTGACCTTGGTACACCTTCAGTGTGAAGGAGCTGGATCCTTGGCATTAAGGAGTTGGGATTTGTGACCCTTTGACTCATTTTCTTGGCTGCCTCTATTTTTCTTTAGATCAGATGTTGGAGGGGTGAGGATGACATTTTTATCTATAGCTCCAAGTAATTTAGCTCAAAGCCAATGGGGAGAGTCAAATGCCTTTAAAGCGATGGGTTTTCTATGGGTATTGAGGCACAAATAGACACTTCTCAGGCTCCATAAAATATAACTCCCTTCTTTGTGTTACTTATGGACAAAGCCTTGCATGGGGACTTGCCCTGAAGCAGTGAGCTGGTATGGTTCTAAAACTCTTATCTGTTTCCCTTCTGGTCCCTTGGCACTGAGTTGGGGAACAAGTCTCTAGTAGGGAAGGAGGGATGATGTGCCATAGGTTGAGTGGGTGCCTGGTTGGGGGGAAAGTTTGGATCTCTGCCTTCCTAGGTTAGCACTGGCTGGTAATCAGGTGGTGGAAGCATAACAGTGCCCTTTGTGTGCCCCTTCTGGGTCAGTCTCTCACATGTCCTCACTCTCCTTCCTCGGAGTGAAGACTTTTCCAGGCTCTAGCCATGCTTTTTAACGTATCCTTGAGATCCTATTTGTTGAAGGAACTTCTGCTGGTTCTGCTTCGGCCCTTTTGAACCTCTCAGCGGAATTCCTAGGGCCCTCCCTGGTGTCTGGAGGTTATGTGTACACAGTGGTCCAGTGTTTTGGCTTCTTAGGGAGCGAAGGCTAGTTCATAGACCAAGGGAGGTCCCAGATACTGAAGCATCATAAGTAGGCTAACGCAGAGTTATTGGCTGAGTAATAAGAGAAGTATCTAGTCAGGCAAAGTGTAGTGTGGACAGACCTGGGATTTAATAAACAGAAGCCAGGCTTGGTCTTACCATAGATCCCCAGGAGGGGTGGGATGGGAGTGGGCAAAGGTGTGAAACTCTTGTGGAAAAAGGGGAGTACTGAGTGATCTCTGGCCAGGAAGGAATGCCAGGAGCTGTCTGAAGAAGACATTCCCTGTAGCCATTTCCCTTACCTGTAGTCCTCTAGGTTGGCTGCAGAGCCCTTTGCCCTGCACTGGCCTGACCTAGAGACAGGGCTTACTTCAAATGTTTGCATTACCAAGGAACCAATGAAATGGGCATTGAAAGGACAGGGCAATGGGTGGGAGGACTATTTATAATCTGGTCACTTAAATCACAGGGAAACTTTGGGTGAGCAAACTATTACTATTCTCATTAGTAAAAATGAAACTTATAGCTGCCCTAACTGCTGCAAAAAAACCTTATATGAGAATGTTCTGGAGACCCCTAACTGTACAAGTATGAGAGTAACCTTCTCTCCAGCCAAGCCTCACCTGAGGGGTCTCCAGCCCAAGAAGAGCCAGCCTGCTCAAAACCAGCTCTGGGGCTGGGCGCTGGAATGTTGGGAGAGCAGAGGCCGTGGGTTCTACCCGGCTGGCCAAGGCCATAAGGATCCAAATAGCCCACGAGGCAGCCAAAGCTCCAAAGGGGAGGGGGCTTCGCCAGCGGAAACAGCTCAGGGGCCCAGGGAGGGGCGGCTGAGGCAGCTCGGGGCTAGGCTGGACTCCCGCAGGGGCGGGGCCAACCCCACTAGCACGAAGCCTGGGCGGGGCCGGGCCAGCTGGGACCAGGCGACAACTAAGCCCTGACCCTTGCCTGGCGCCAACCTCCACTGTTCCAGAGGCTTCCGCTAGACCACAATTCTCAGGGGCTCGCCCCGGCAGCCTCCCTCCCTGGCTTAGCCTCACCTCCCGCGCTGTGGGCCGTGTCTGGGCCTCCGCGCGTAGCACACTGGGAAATGTAGTTTTCTTCCGGCGCACTTGTGCCAGAAAGGGGAGCGGCAGGACTGCGTTTCCCAGAGTGCAACGGGGCGGGCGAGGGAAGGCAGGGGGGAAGGGACAGTCGGTCGCAGACCGCGCTGGGTTGCCGCCGCCGCTGCCGCCATCGTGCCAGCCCCTCGGGTGAGTGTCGGTGCCAGCACGCCGGGGCGGGGGCTGGGCCGCAGGAGCCGCTTTCCAGGCCGCCCGGAGGCTCCGCTGAAAGTCCCCCGGCGGCCCCTCCCATCCCCACCCCAGCGGCCCGAAGCCGCGCGGGGCCCGGGCCATGTGTCGCGCGCAGCTCCGCCTCCCGCCGGTCCTCTGAGGCGGCGGCCGTGGGGAACGCAGAGAGAGCCAGCCAGGCGCCTATCCGGGAGGTACCGTGCCCATGGCTGGTGCACCTTACTGCGCCATGGCCGGGCCTTTTTCTGTGGTCGGGATCATCCGGATGGGGCTTTCAGGGCCCCGCCCCGTCTGGCCTGGCCCGGCCTGCTCGAGTCCGGCAAGCTCTGCAGGCAGACTAGCGGGCAGACCCCAGCCCCACGTCCTGCCACCCGCCTGCGAAGGATCCGGGGATGGGCAGCGCCACCCGGCCCGCTCGAGAGTCAGCATGGGTAAGGGCGCCCGCCTGCCACAGCCCGGGCTTGGGACCCTCACCCGGTTCCTGTCTATAGCCCGGCTAGGGTGTAGGTGAACGCTCCCCTGCTTGTCTGCCAGCTGGGAGTGCACGAAACCTACAGCTCCCTCGGTGGAACCTATGCTATGGTTCTCCTGCAGGGAGGTCAGGGTCAGAGAATCGGGCGGGAGGGGGTTCCACGTGGGACTTTTTAGCCCTGGCCAGCCTTGGAGGATCTGGGCCTGATTTGGTGAGGCGGCTCCAGGCTGGTAGGCGTAGCCTCCTCCCTCCTCTATCAGTGACCAGGCCCCAACTCTGGGTGGATCTGCTGGCTATGTTAGTGGAGGGAGAGGGAAAACGAAGGAGGTGAGGTTGGATGTGTGAGTCTCCAGGGCACAGCCTAACCTTCATATCTGCTCCTCCCAGAAGCAGCATTAGAATTGCCCCATAGTAGTGGATGATTCCATAAGAATAGGATGATAAGGTGGGACTTAATGCAGAGGGAAATAGAATCCAGGCTTGAGGCCCCAAATGAGGCGTTGCTGCAGTGGGCTTTGACGATGGAGCACATTTGAGCTATAGGGCTCAGGTTCAGACTCTGGGTCCTTCTGAAACTTGGGTGGCAGAACTAGGACTGGAAGCTGCAGAAAGTCAGGGTTCTCATCACTTGCTTCTCACATCCCAACAGCTGAAGCTGCCTATGAACAGGCAGGAAGCTGGTTGTGCCTCACAAAATTGCCCTTAAAAATGGCACCAGAGACCCCATTGAGTTGTGGGGCAAGAGTCATATCTAGCCAGAGTATTATCCTGACTGGCTTTGTAAAGCCACCTCTGATTGAGTGATGATAAATTTAGGAACCAGTCCTGAGAAGACTCTGGGACTTGGGGGAGAGATAGCTTGTCAAGCCTTTTTTTTCCCCTCCCTTGAGTATTTCCTCAGATAATGTTTTTTTGGTCACTGTGCTCTTGACTTGGAAGTTTTCCTGCATTTGAATTGTTCTGCCTAGTCATTTTCACTGGTCAAGAAGAACAGGCAGGGATGTTGCTCACATCTCCCAAGGGCCTGCCTTCTATCTGGATTCAACTCTGCTAATCCACATGCTGGCCCATGAGAATGTGAAAGTCAAGTTCGTCCAGTAGGTTCAGGAGAGACCCGGTTTGCCAGGGAAGGTGGGCAATAAGGAGGGACTACCCACAGGACACATACAGCGTCAGTGAGGTGGAATCTCTTAGAACTAGAAGCAGTTATTTCAAGACCCTCTCTAGATTGTCTCGATTGGTACTTCCAGAGACACAGGTTTTAAATGAACTAGGATTATGGCTGTGGATTAGTTTGCATATCTCAAGGTCCTGGGTGGCTTGACCACAAGGGTTTTCTTCAGGATTGTAAAGATACTGTTCCTTCTTCAAGGTTACCCAAGAGTAGGAGGAATTCAGATCCCTCCCTCTCATTCCAGCCTCCAGAAGTTTCCTGTAACTTCTTTGTCTGGGATCAGCTAGCCATTGCTAGGCATCCTGACCATAAGAAGTCCTTCACCTTTCTGGAACTTGGCAGGCCATCTAGGTCTCAGAGATAACAAGAGAACCGTGAGGTTCTCCAGGACTTATCTGTGCCCTCTATTCATGTAGGGCTAACTTAGAAGTGGGGCCTGACGAGGGGTAGTTGGGATATGGCTACACAAGCATGGGCAGGGTATCCGGATGCTTGAGTTCTCAAGCAGCTCAAAATTGGGTCCCTTGATGACTAGAAGCCCACCTCTCCTCTGTGAGCCACATCTGGCTTTATTCTGCTGTCTTTGCCATTGATGGGTTGCAAGTGAATGAATGATTTAAGAGAAACACAGAATTCTCCAGTATTAGAACTGGAAGACACCTTGTATCAATCCCTTAATGAGGCATTAGTATCTTGCTTGAAATTATTATTTTTTTTTTCCTTTCTTGCCAATGATGAATTTTACTCAGCAGCCATTCTTTGGGCCCTCTCTGTGTGTCAGACTCTGGGCAGAGGCTGGACATAGAAAAATGAATCCTGTCCAGTCTTGGTGCTGGGGAAAGGAGGTCACAGTAGTGGGGATGATGGGGTTATTGAGGGCTAAGTTGAAGGGACCTGTGCAGGGGCTCCTAATCCTCTGCAGAAGAGGGGGCTTCTGAATTATTAGAGCACCAAAGAGAAAAAAAGGGCTGTTAATGGGCCCACCCTCCTCTGCAGTGACTGGCAGGAACCCTGAAGGAGGTATATCTCCAGATTATGGGCACAGGACAGTCTGGGGTCCCTTGAGTGAGGCTGTCAGCTGCTTCAGATTGCTGTGGCTGATGGATTCTAGCTGCTGGCCTCTAGGGCCTGCTTCTCCTGAGTCCCCCAGGGGTCTCTGCTGGGTGTTCTCACAGTGCCTGGGAATCTCACCACCATTTTGTTGTCTGTGGCCTTCTAATCCCCTGTCTGTGGCATGGGTTTGTGTCTTCTGCCCCTGTCACTAAGAGGCTTTTGTGGTCACCTTTATTCACACGCCCAATAGTTGTTCCTTGAGTGGTACATCAGGGCATCTTCCTAGGGTGCCAGATGGAGGAATCTTCCCCAGAGATGAAAGATTCAGCAGGGAGGCTCTTCGGTATTCCTTCAACAGATGGCCCTGTCTAGGGTGTAACAAAGGGGGACAGGAGCCACCAGGGACTTTGGAAATGCCAATACTCTGTTTTATTTTTTATCATTATTATTTGTTTATTTATTTTTTAGAGACAGGCCCCCCCATATCTCTCTCTCTCTCTCTCTCTCTCTCTCTCCTCTCGTTTCTTTCACTGAGGCTGGAGTACAGTGCCATGATCATAGCTCACTGTAACCTGAAACTCCTGGGCTGAAGTGATCCTCCTGCTCTCAGCCTCCTGAGTAGCTGGGACTATAGATGTACCACCACACCTGGGTAATTTTTAAAAATTTTTTGTAACAGGGTCTCGCTGTTGTCCAGGCTGGTCTCAAACTCCTGGCCTCAAGCAATCCTCCTTCCTCAGCCTCCCAAAGTACTGAGAGCCACCACGCCTGTCAATACTGCTTGTTTTAGAATCCAGTTCAGCCCATCCTCATTGAGGCCTCCAGGACAGAGGAGTAGTCCTTTTGGAGCAAAGGGAGTGAATCTAAATTTTCCACTGGGTAAACATTGAAAGTGAGGCAGGATTTCTTTGGGCTGGGGTTGAGCTGGATGTTGTGCTGGGCTTTTTTTTTTTTTTTTTAAGTTAACATTTTCTGATCGACCATTTGAGGATGATGTTTGTGTATTTGGAGTTCAGTTTGAGTTGGCTGCCCCTGTCTCAGCTTTGAGATTCTGTGATTCTCTTCCGTTGACTATATGTGGCAGGAATTCTCCAATCCCTCCCTGAGGGAGGCAGCAATGTGTAGGTTATCCCTAGAGTGACTTCCAGGCCATGTGACATGATCATTCTGGTCAGCACCCTGGCCACTAAGCTGGTGTGGCACCCTCCCCTTCTCATCCTGTCATCTGGACTGTGTCCTGCTGGGCAGAATGCTTTGCTCAGGCCTTGCTGTGGCTGGGAAAGTGTCTTAGTGGCCAAGGAAGAGGGACAGGAGGGCCAGGGTGGCCTGCTCAGTGGCCCCAGGGCTCCTACTGCCAGCTGACCTATAACTGAAAACTTCCTTTCACTGTCCTGGGTGTTACTCCTTACTTGTTGCTAGAACCTGCTGTATGCCAACTCCCTGAGCCCCCAGCCTGGTGACAGGTGGAGTGGAGACCCTCCCACATGAGAGATGTCTGTGGTATCTGGAAACGGAGGGCTGTCTGCCTCAGTATTCCCAGAAAACTGTGCCAATTCCAGAATGTTTGCTTCTTAAAGCCTGAGATACTCCATCAGAACCACTGGGTCTCACCAGTACAGAAACTGGAAAGTGTGCTGCCCTTGGGAGGGAATTCTGTGGAATTGTTTCCACTTGCAGGTGGTTTCAAGGCTGGGAGGGTGCAAGTTCTCAGTCATTCCTATGGTGGAAACCTGCTTTGACCTGTGGAGTACATGCTCATGTATCTCCCATCCTGAGGTTCGTGGAGCTTGCTGATTTCAGAGGGAAACAAAAGGCCTTGGCTCCATTTCTTGTCATCTGGTTTTGCCACCTATGTGCTTTCTGTTGCCTCACTTTGGCTCTCAGCTCTTCCAATCTTGGCCAATTTCGTGGACATTCTAATGTTATGCCAGTGACCTTGTAGTATTCTCTTGAATTCTTCCTTAACCTCTTAGAGTCTCTGTTTCCTCATCTACAAAGTGAATATATTCATACCAGCTTTACAGGGACTGTTGTGAGGCTCAAGTGAGAACACGCAAGAGTGACTTATAGGTGGCATTCCCTCCAGCACCCGGCAGACTCCACAGTCATCCCTTTATTCCCTGTTCTTCTCAGTCTTAGGGTGTCACAGCAGTGTTGGCCAGGCCACAGGAGTGGTCACTTAGGGGTCTCAGGCCTTTCTAGGGGCACCAAGTCCATGTGGACCTAACTGGCTAGTTCATGGCCTGAGGCTCAATTCATGGATGGAAGCTGTTCCAGAAGGACTGGGGCCCCAAAGGTCTCCTGAGCCACCTGGGAAAGGGCGGTTATGCAAGGAGTAAGTGCAGCGCAGAGAGCCCAGAATGCAGGTCTTGGGATTCAGCTTCTGACAGTCAGGGCAGCACAGGGGCTCTAGAGCTGTCCCTCCAGGTAGAAGACGAGGAAAGGGCCGTTGGGGTGCTGGGGGCACTTAGACCTCAGGTATCAGCCCCAGAAAAGGGTTATTTCTTGGCCAGCCATCTGGGCTGATTTCTCTCCATACTTCAGGCATGGCAGTGGTGGGCCAAGCAGTTTCCATCCCTGGATCTAGGCCTGCTCCATGGTGTGGCCTCCTTGCAGGGGGCTGAAGTACCTACCTTCTTCCCAGCTGTTCCCTAGTATCTACCTAGGAACCGGTGATAAGTCCTTGAAGCTGGCCCTGCTTCATATCCTCTCCTAACACCCCACAGTTACTGATGAAGAGACAGAGCCAGAGGGTCACTCCCTAAGGGAGAGGTAGAGCAGGCTAGAGGCCAGGTCTTTGAGGGTGTGGCTGTGTGACTGCTGTTCAGCCACAGCTGCCCCTTGGGTGACCAGGACTTGGGAATGGGAGGGGTTTGGGGCCAAGCCACAGACAGTAGCTGGGTGAATGACAATTGTTTCCTGACAACTTGGACAGAAGGTGTGGGTGTTGGGGAAGTGGGTCACTGGGCCACTTAAGTTGAGCGGGTGTGCCCAGAACTCACTCCTCCTCCGGAGAAGGACTGGCCTCTCAGCCCAGGCACCTGGGCATTCATGCACTTTGTCAACAAACAATTATTGAGGGCTGGGCCGTGGGTGACTGGGGGACCTGGTCAGGGAGATAGACAGTAAACAAATAGCTAAGTGTGACAACTGATGCAGTGGTAAGTGCTAAGAAGACGATACAGGAGGCAAAATGAATAACTAGACAGCTACTTTAGACTGGCTGGTCAGGGAAGGTGTCTGTGGGGAGTTGACATTTGAGCTGACACAAGTGACAAGGCACCAGACACATGACGGTTTAGTGGGGAGAATGATTCAGGTAAAAGGTGCAGCAGTTGCAAAGTCCTCTGGTGAGAACAAGCTCAACATGTTCCAGGAAGAGGAAAATGCCCAGTGTGGGTGCAGAGGAGGGGAGGGAGTGGGGGGCAAATGATGAGTTTGGACAGCCAGGAAGGCCAGGTCTCCCAGGGCCTTGAAGACAGTAAAGTAGTTGAGACTGTTCCAGGTGCCATGGGAAGTCACTGGAGGGCTGTGGGGAGGGGCAGCTTTTTCCTAAAGGACAAGCACCCTGCAGTGCCTTCCTGTCTTTGGTTGCTGCCGCCCTTTTCCCCTGTCCCTCCACAAGACATTTCTGTGCTCTAGGGTTTAAGCCACATGGACTGTCTGTCCCACCTGTTGAAGGAGTTGCGTTTGGGGCCTGGCAGGTAGGCAGTAGATGTAAGGGGAATTGGCCACAGCAGGACCTCACTGTGGTCTGGGCACATCTGCTGGCATTCCCCGCAGGCCTCTGTGAGGGCCCTCAAACGTGTGAGCATCTTTGTGTGTGCCCGTCTTCCCCATCACTGTTCTGCTCCTGAGCTGCCCGAGGTCCAGCTAGGCCAGGATCTATCTCTGCTTTGCTGAGATGGTAGAACAGGGTTGTGACTTTGAAAGTTTGGGAAAACTGTGAGGTCACAGCTTTCATCCTCCATGGAAACGCCTGTTGTTTGGGCTCTGGGTTTGATGCGGAGCTTTTCCACTTGATGCCTCTGTTTGGAGGCAGAAGCCCCGAATCAGGACCACTTTGCCCATCTCTGAGAGAGCCGAGCTTAGAGGTTGGGGCTTCGGCCCTGTGTGCCCAGGAGCTCTCACTGATGGGGTCTGTTGTCTTTATCTCCAGTCCCAGGTCGTCTCTGGGAGTCCTGGCTCTGGAGTCCATCAAAGCTGGTCAGTCCAATTCCACCGTTTATCAACTGCCATCCTTGAGCAAGTTGGAATTGGCCAACCTCTCTGAGTCTCCTTTTACTCATCTCTGACATGGGTGTTGACTCACAGGGAACAAACACACATAAAGCTCTTTGCACATTTCTGTACCTAATATGCATTAGTGAAAATGAGATGTTCTCAGCCAGACACTGCTATTTTGAATTTTGAAGTTTTTCTGTTGTCTAACGAGATCTCCTGAGCTAGAGGTTTTAACCTTGGGTCTATGACTGAACCTCAAGGAGTCTGAACAACCTGAAATTATTCGTAAGACTGGGGCATCTCTGCCTCTGTGCAAATGTACTGGGAGAGAGCCACAGTTTCTGAGACATTCTTAGAGGGTCTTTGCACCCACAGAGACCTAAAGGTCAGTGGAGGCTGATGCTCAGTGGGCGAGAGGTCACCGAGGTCTTTTCTGCTCCTCAAGGAGCCTGGCCTCAGTCAGCCTGCGGACTGTTGGGGTGAAGCAGGAGATGGCGTGGTCAGCGGTGCTCAGAAGAGCTGTAGGAGAAGCCGTCGTGATGAAGGTCAGTCGCTAATCTGATGTGAGGCTGCCCCTGAGCCTTGGCATTTTGTTTCTTTCCAGGCTGCTTCCACAGTAAATGTGTTAGAAACAAGGTCAGGGCTTGCTGGCCATTCTGGGGAACATCTTCCCAGCCCGGCCTGTCCCCATCCCCTGTACTGCACGGGGACAGGAGTGGGGCTCTGCACTCTGCTTCTTTTTTTGGACTCAGGAATGCTGCCTCCCAGCCATGAGTTGAAAGCTTTGTGGGAGGTTTGGCGTCAGAAACTATAAATTCTGTAGTTTGCTGTGCCACATTCTATGCTGGGAGATGGGGGGTTGGGGGGTTCGAGGGAGTGTGTGTATGTGGCAAGAACAACACCAGAACCCTCACAGCTGAGAGCCACAGTGCTCTCAGGCAGGGGAGTAGGGCCTGGATATGTTGACAGTGTGCACTGAGGGGCTTGGGGGTCACCATTTGAGTCTGAGGAGTCCCAAGTAGA
This sequence comes from Eulemur rufifrons, assembly GCF_041146395.1. Lineage (NCBI taxonomy): Eukaryota > Metazoa > Chordata > Mammalia > Primates > Lemuridae > Eulemur > Eulemur rufifrons. The sequence goes on along the minus strand of NC_091005.1, from coordinate 10,932,494 downwards.
TGGGGTCTGAATGTAGACTTGGAGGAAGGACAGGAACTGACCGGGCAGATGTGGGGAAGGAGGATGTCCCAGCAGGGGGACTCACCTGTGCAGAAATCACAGTGAGCAAGCTGTCGGCAAGTTCTGGTGTGTTTGTGTGTAGAGCTGGATCGAAGTAGGAGAACATGGCTGGAGAGATGGGGACAAGTGTGGATGGCCACCTGTGGAGCTGAGAGGGTTTGGCCTTTAACCCAAAGGTGAGGGTATTGTAGGGGAGGGACATGGCCAGCTTTGTGGTTTACAGTGATGCAAAGTTAGCAGAAAGCAAGCACTGGCCTCAGCCAGGGGACCCAGTGTCAGCACTGATGCGCTGGATGACAGTGGAGTCTGACCACATGGCTGCTGTGATCACTACATGGAAATGACATGGAGGTCAAGCAGGCCTCAATCCGTGTAGTTTTGAAGGTTCCTCCTCACGTTTCCTGGAAGCCCCTAAACTGTCCTGTTCCTCAGAGAGCTAACTCTGCCCCACAAGGCCAGAGAGGCCTCTGTTCCTCCATCCCTCCGCCTCACTTCCGCCTGCCACTACTTCAGCCAAGTACTTTTAGCATTAGAAGGTCATCACACCATTAAGAACAATATCGAAAAAGGAAAAAACACGTCTGTACTTCCTCCGTCCCACCATGTGATGGCACTTTTCTTGTCTTTCGGTCAGCTTCCAGCCTTAGTTTCCCTCAGCTTTCATCTCTAGCTTCCTGGTTTCCTGCCTTCATCTCTTTTCATACCCCCTAGACGTTTGCTGATGCTGCTTCTCCTGGTTGGCGTACTCTTTTTCCAAGCTCTTCCCTGAGAGCTGCCCAACCTTGCTGTAGGCCAGGGCCAGAGGGACAGATGGCCGTCATGCAGTCCTCCAGCTTCTTCCCTGCTCCCAGAACTCCTGGGCACAGCAGGGTCGGGGCACTGAGTGAGTTAAGCATAGCAGTGCTAGGGCGGAGGGGCCAAGATGCAGGGGTAGGGAGCTGTGCTCGGCCTCAGGAACACCAGGTTTGTGAGTGAGTACAGCCACAGTCAGACTCCTCAGCAATGCGACTAAGACAGCTGCTGAGACTAGGTGTGATCCTCAGCTTTTCCCCACTTGTTGATTTGTTTTTTGGCAGAGTATGAACTAGGACAAATCTTGTGTTCCTGTGTGGCAGGCGTGGCTGTATCCAAGCTTTCCCCTCTGCTTGTTTTAGACTTTCCTGGACATTTCCTAGTCATCCCAGCGCTGAGCTTCTATTTTTAGTGCCACTACCCCCTAGGAGACCAAAAATAAAGCTGGCTTAGCTTCCTGGCCCCTCATTGGCTGGAGTGGAGTCACAGGGTGGGGGACTGCCTGCGTTGTCACTGTTCCCCTACACAGTCCCTCCCTGCTGGTTCCTTGGGCCTTGGGGGAGGTCACTGGGACTGGAATGAGCTGGCACTTACCATGTTGAGCTGAGGGCTTTACCACATCCCCTTAGTGAAACCTCACAGCCACCAGTAATGTCAGGGTTACCCATTCCTGTCTTACAGAGGAGGGGGCTAAGGCCCTAAGAAGGGCAGTGACTTGCATCAGCTCCCACCACTGTGAATGGTTGTCTGCTTGACCTCCTCACTGCTTGGGTTCAGAGTCTTATTATCAAGACGTGGGGGGTGGGGTGGGAGTGGGCTCCTTTATAGTCAGAGACAATTACAGAACAACACATAGGTCTGTAGTCCTGGGATCTGCAGTGAGATGTGGACTTCCCTGCCTAGGAGTTGCCTAGCAAAGCCAGAGTGGCTCTCACCTGGGGATTGGGTTTTCCATCCAGCAGCATCCTTGGGGCCATGGTCTCTAGTTGGGAGGGGGGCTCCCCTCCCTCTCACAGACCCAAGAGAGGCAGCCCCTTGGGATTAAGGTAATGTGGGCATGGAGAGATACGAAGAGACACATTTTTCCCTCACAGCCTCCATTTCCCCTTTCCACCCCCTCAGCTCTGACTGATCCCTCTGAACTCGTATCCCCAGCTCTGAAGTATGTAGGGGTCAGCCCCATCAGTGAAGAAATACCCCAGGAACGGCCAGGTCAGGTATCACCTGGTCTCAGATATAAACTGCCCCCTTGAGACTGAGAGCGTCACTTGCTGTTTTTGTTAGAAGTGGGGCCTTGAGGAGCCATCTCCCCCAACCCTCACTGGGTCTTCTTCCACTTGCCAGCAAAGTCCTGGGACAGTGTTGGGGACCCGAGGGCTGCAATAGAAAGCATGCCACACATAGACATCAGTAGCTCCTGGGCTGTAACATGGTAAGAATAGTAATAACTGTGGCCTTGCAGCTTGTTGAGAGGATTGAATGAGAAGATATGGGGGCAGTGCTTAGCTCCTCCTTCAAGGCCTCCTCTCTCCTTATTGGACATAGAAGGGCCTACTTGGATCTTCCGTTGTGAAGCACACCCCTACTGTGTGCTTCACAACCCTGGCACCCCTCTGTCTCATCAACCAGGAGCTCTCAAAGGAAAGACTGAATCTGGTTCACCTCTGGGCTCCCAGCACTGGTCTGGCTTGGGAGGGGTCTGCTATCAGTTCCCCAGGGCGTCTCCATGTACCCTGAGGCAACAGACCTCAGCAGAGGACTCCCTGCTCCAGGAGACCAGGGAGGGGCTGGGGGGTCAGTGACTGGTCATCTCCTGCTCTTGCAGTACCAATGCTTCCCTCTCTGTCTTGTTGGTCTTGCAGGTCTCAACGAGGCTGGGTGACGCTCCAGAATGGGAGACAAGCCAATTTGGGAGCAGATTGGATCCAGCTTCATTCAACATTACTACCAGTTATTTGATAATGATAGAACCCAACTAGGCGCAATTTACGTAAGTCTCCAGCTTTAGGGCCAGAATGGGACCCCAGGGGATAGATTTGGGTGTTGGGCCATTCCGTCCAGTTCACAAATTCTGGCACTCGTTGCTGGACTGGCTCTACCTCTCTATCTGAGTTTCGGTCCATGGGACAGGGGGCCTGAGACCTGGCCCAACTGTCTGGTCCATACTTTTACTTTTGTCATCTTCCATAAGAGTGGGAATCCTGGGATTCTGGGCAGGGTGTTCTGGGCTTGCCATTGCATGTGGCCAGCATCTTGTCAGGGCACATGCTCCTGGGAGTGCCTCTGTTCCAGATTATACAGCAACAGGCAGAGGCTAGGGCTCATGGTACCCTCTGGGGGCTGCAGCCATGAGCATCTTCAGTGCAAAGCTGAGCTCTCTTGGAGGCCCCAACTCCAGCTTCCTTTTGGGACCAAAAGCCCTGAATGCTCAGGGCTTCTGGAAAACAAAATGGGGTTAGCCCAGAAAGGCTGATGTGTCCTTTGAGAAACTCTTCTATGCAGGCATTGTTTGCTGCTATTTTAATGATGTTCGCATACATCAAGAACTACTTGTACTTGACCCTGCCCGAGATTTGGTCACAGAAATGTGATTGACCAGGCAGGTCTGCCCAGGATGAGGGTGATAGGAGTCTTCTGAGCACAGCTGTAGAGCCTGGCTGGGCTGACTTAGATCTTTTGTGTCTGCTTCCAAAAAGTTAGAGTCCATTCAGAAATTTTGAAAAAAAGAAAGGAATCTTGGCCAGGCGCGGTGGCTCACGCCTGTAATCCTAGCACTCTGGGAGGCCGAAGTGGGTGGATCGTTTGAGCTCAGGAGTTTGAGACCAGCCTGAGCAAGAGCGAGACCCCATCTCTACTAAAAATAGAAAGAAATTATATGGACAGCTAAAAATATATATAGAAAAAATTAGCCGGGCATGGTGGTGCATGCCTGTAGTCCCAGCTACTCGGGAGGCTGAGACAGGAGGATCGCTTGAGCTCAGGAGTTTGAGGTTGCTGTGAGCTAGGCTGACGCCACGGCACTCACTCTAGCCTGGGCAACAGAGTGAGACTCTGTCTCAAAAATAAATAAATAAATAAATAAATAAAAAAAGAAAAAAAAAAAAGAAAGGAATCTTACCAGTGGAAGACCAAATCCAGCACAGATATTTGGTTGTCATTATCATAGTGGAGAATTTTTAAAAACTTGAACTAATCTGGCTCTGGGGTCCTGGCACTTCTCCTTCATTGTCTCATAATTAAGGCAGGCCTGACCCAGAGGAGAGAGTTAGCAAGGTCCTAAAAGAACACTTTATGTTTATTGTTTCATAATCCTCAGCACATTGCCCCTTTGAAGATTAGGAAACTGAGACTCAGAATTGCAAGTAACTTACATAATGTCACAGCTGGTAAGTAGCAGAGGCCCTTTTGAGTTCTGCCTCTGAAGGCTGTGGAAGGGGAGATTTGGGGGTGCATGTGGAATTTTGCCTCTTGTTGGTAGGGAGGTCCCAGACTGGACCTCGGGTGGCCTTGCCAGCTTCCGTCCCTCACTGACCCCATGGGTGCCCAGGACACTAGTTCAAAGAGCCGCTGTGGAACTCAGCCTGGGTTCTGGAGATGGTGACAAACACATGGGATAGTTCCAAGTTCTTTCTGATGACTTCTCTGGGACTGATGGTGACTGATCATGCAGTAGGATGGCTTTTGGCTGATCCTTGGCCACATAGGACCCTCTTGGGGCCTGTACATATCAGAGGCCATACGACTTCTTGAATACAAATGGGAAATGAACTTAATAAATATATTTTATTAAATAATCTTTCAGAGCTTGGGTCCATGGGACATGGGATATAATTAAAGAAGTTGTTATAATGTAAAGTTTGGGAACTATATTCACTCTCCTTTTTACAGTCTGGGAAACTGAAGTGTGGACTCATTTCCCCAAGCAAGAGACCCTTTCCGAGTCTTTTATTATTTACTTTTTCAAGACAGGGTCTCACTGTATTACCTAGGCTGGAGTACAGTGGCACGATCATAACTTATTGCAGCGTCCGACTCGGAACTACAGGCCCATACCACCACACCTGGCTAATTTTTTTTATTTTTTTTGTAGAGATGGGGTCTTGTTATGTTGCTCAGGCTGGTCTCACTCCTGGGCTCAAGTGATCCTCCCACCTCGGCCTCCCAAAGTGCTGGGATTACAGGTGTGAGCCACTCTGCCCAGCCCCTTTTCAGAGTCTTTCCAGGATCTTAGGATACTTCTTGTGCTCTAGAGCACCAACTCTTGGGTTCTATGTATTTTTCAGATTGATGCGTCATGCCTTACGTGGGAAGGACAGCAGTTCCAGGGGAAAGCTGCCATTGTGGAGAAGTTGTCTGTAAGTAAGGGCCAAAGCCAGGGTGCAGGTGGCTCCTTCCCCACCCCTTCTGTCTTTAGTTAGCCCACCACCCACTCTTTCTCTTGCAGAGCCTTCCGTTCCAGAAAATCCAGCACAGCATCACGGCGCAGGACCATCAGCCCACGCCAGATAGCTGCATCATCAGCATGGTTGTGGGCCAGCTTAAGGTAATAGTGCTGCTGCAGTGCGAGGGAGGAGTGGGCAGGCAGAGCAGAGCCCTGAGCCCCTCCTTCCCTGTGGATGTGCCCTGCTTATCAAGGAACACCCAGACAAAGTGACTGTCTAGAGTTCAGTGACTGTGTAGTTCAATACAATAGCCATCAGCCACCTAGGTAGTAATTTTTAAGTAACATAAATTAAAATGAAATAAAATTAAACTTTAGTTCCTCAGTTGTACTGGCCATATTTCGAGTGCCCATCGTCAGTCCTATGTAGCTACAGCACAGATACAGAACGTTTCTGTGATTGCAGAAAGTTCTAATGGAGAACACTGGTCTGGAGCCTTTTTGGAAAAGGGACAAGAAGTATAGGGGCAGGATGGGGCTGTGGTGCCAAGCTGCTGGACCCCTGCGCTGTCCTGCAGGATAGGTGGATGGGCCAGGTGGGTGCTGAAAGGCAGTCCCCTCGTGGAGGCCATGCTGCCACTCCCCCGGCTGGCTGCTGGCTTCTTACCTGCTGAGCAAAGCAGATTCCTGGAACTCCTGCTTCTCTTGGCATTTTCCCTTTTCCTTCTCAAGATCTGTTGTCCTCAAAGCCTTCCTGTGGCCCCTCAAACCCCCAGGAACTCTCCACAGGACTTGGTACGCTCCAGCATACTAAAGCCAGATTCTCTGTTTTCAAAAAGCCCCTTCTTTCCAAAGCAGGACACACTGGGTGTCCCTTGGTCAGAGCATTGCTCTCCTGGGTTCGTGTCATGGTGGAGCTCACAGTAACAGGCTCACAGGCTTTCTTCCTAGGCTAGCTGGGGGGCTTCCTGAGTCCAATATGGGTGTTGATGGAGGGCACCTCTAGGATTTTGCAGTGGACTCACAGGCACCTGCCATCTGGCCTAGACATTCCTGTCAGTTTCTCCTGCCTGTCCAAGATGTCCTGCCCAGAGCCTGTGCCTGAATAGGCACAGAATTGACCAGGGAGCTCAATGCCCACTTTTATCAGGCTGGGATAGTAAGCACTGCCTGCTTCCACCTGACTTCAGGTTCCTGCTGGTATTTCTGTCCAACTTGGAGCTCCCAAGTTAGTGATTTGCCTCCTTGCTGGTGATAATTCCCAGAAAACAAGTGATGTTAGAGAGAGTGCTGGTTAGCTGGGCTCCTGTTTCAAGTATGTCTCATTCTGATTTTCTGCAGTTGGGCTGGAAGTTTCTTACCTTTCTTTTTTCATTGCAAGTGTTACATATTGCATGACAGGAAACAGATCACCAATGGTAATGCTGTGTCCCCCCCAACCCCTGCTCCTGCCCCCCGCCATAAAGCTGTGATCACATAGTGAACTCAGTTTTGAGCCCTTCTCACATATTTGGCCAGTCAGTATTAGCAGTAGTTTCTCCTGATTGGACTGACTGATATTATCAAACATTAAGATTGTTTACAATTTTTTTGATGCTTAAAGTTAATTGGTAAGTACTATGGGATTCTTTCAAAATTTTGATTACTTGTGCCCAGAGATGTGTGCTTGGAGGCAGGTATATCCTTTGCTCTGTTGCTAACGGGTAGATTGTTCTGCGTTTAAGTGCACCTAGCAGTGTGAGCTGCCATCTGTTGGCCTCTGTGTGCCCGGAACATTATTGTATTCATTATATCAATTCACATTCATAAGTACCCTTTGGCTATACAGGGATTTGAGGCCAGGACAGTAAGTACTGATCCAAAGTCCACATTCTTTTGCCCTGTTCCCCTACTACTGAACCCTTCCTGTTCCTTGGCCCCCTTACTGAATCATTTTCTCTCTCCTCACAGGCCGATGAAGACCCTATCATGGGGTTCCACCAGATGTTCCTATTAAAGAACATCAACGATGCTTGGGTTTGCACCAATGACATGTTCAGGCTTGCCCTGCACAACTTCGGCTGACCTCCTCCTAGCCAGGCACTCACGCTGTTTCCTCCTCCCTCCTCTTCCCAATACTATTCACACTCCTCCAGATGCTCCAAATATCATACACAAATGAGCAGGGCCGCGGTGGGAGTGGGTGCAGTGCACTGCTGCCACCGAGGTGTTGTGCATGATGTTTGGACGCTAGACTAGTTGCATCTGACAGGAGAAGTTTGTGTTGTACCAGCGCATGCCTTGGAAAGACTTAAGTAATGCAAAAGGTTGTCCTTTTTTTTTTAATCTACTGACAAGTTGCTCTAGTAACCCAAAGAAGTGAAGGAGAAAGCAGCTGCCTCACCGCCCAGATATTGATTTGTTCAGATGTTTCAATGCCTCATGATACAATAAAACCACGAAAATTTTCTTAACAGTTTAAATTGTTTTAATTAGTTTACTAGTTTGCTGGGCATTAGTAACTACTCTGACCCATTGTCTCTCATGTCTCATCCTCCCACTTCAGCCCTAACTCTACAATACTTGTTGCAAGGAGAAAACTGCTGAAGCAGCACTCTCCTGAAGCCCTGGAGGGCAGAGTTCCCTCCCCAGCCCACCTAATCTTGGGAAAGCAGGCAAGGAGAGCTCAGGTCTGGCCTGAAGCTTCCCTTGTAGCCTCTGTAGTCAGTTCTGATACCTTCCATGACCTCTACCCTGAGTAAGTTCAGAGCTGTAGCAGCAGGAGAGAAGACCCTGAATCCTATTGAAGCTGGAGAGGCCTTGGCAAAAATGGCCTATCAAGTTTAGGCCCTGTGGGCTGAGGTCTCAGCAATATCAAGGGAGGGGCCTGGCCTATCCTGAGAGGGGTCAGGATCACATCTAGGGTGCTCCACGTACCCCTTGCCAAGCAGAGGGCAGCTCAGATCCTGTGCCACCTACTTCAGATATCATTGCCTAAGGGCAGGTGCCCAGAAGAGCCAGTCTGTTGCCCACAGAGCCAGACATAGTTGGGTTGTAGATTTGGAACTATGAGTATAAGGGATTCATCCTGTAGGAGTTCTCACCCCTCAGACTTCTGCAGACATTTCCATGTATCCTCCCTCTATTTCCTTCCTCAGCGCACACACTCCATACTGTCTTCAAATCCCAGGAAGTCTTAGTTATTAGGGTGGTTTCTGTTTCTCAGTTTTGGGGACAGAAGCCTAGCCCAGTACAAATCTAGCTCGTCAGCCCTGAGACCTGTGGATGTTATAAACCTACTAGCAAGGTAGCAATTGCAGGCTAGAACCAAATCCAGGATTTGGGTCAGTGCCCTGTTCGAGGTTTTAGTATTGGTAAGGGCACCACAGCTAAGCCTGACCTATAAAAGGATTCCCTCCCCATGTCCACTATGTATGGGGTGGAGGCTAAGGACTTCCTCAGACCCCACAGGTTGCCTGGCTACACTGGGTACAGTGTGAGTGGTTCGCTGTTTGAGGGGACAGCATGCTCAGGAGATTTCACTGGGACTGATCTATAGGCTGGTGTGTATTTGGGGAAGTGGGGGTGGGGGAGAGGTAGATACCTGCTGCCTCTTAAACCACCCTGTATAAAATCTGCAATACAGCTTCTTCCATGTACCTGTGCCTGAATTGTCTGCAATAAAAAGCAGTTTGTAAACTGTGGTTTCTTTCTTCCTACCTGAGGGTGCCAGGTGGGACAAGGGGATGCTGGGGAACTGTGGGGGAACAATGAGTATTGTGGTGATACCATCTCCCCTGCCCTTACAATTCCTGAGTTTTATGATTTTGTGGATCACCTGGGACCTTAGGTTACTGAGACCCATTTCCCAAATGGGAAACAGATTCCTGCCAATTCAGCTTATTTCTGGGAATCTGAGGGACCATAACCTGGGCGGCTGAGTTGATCCCGTCCTAGGGCGACCAAGAGTCCATGGTCTGGGAGTGGATATGGACCGGGCGGGTTCTGAGACGAGCAGGGCTTTCGGCAGCCCGGTACATAGACATTTGCTCTGCCTCAGCCCTGTGAACCGGGCTGGCACAGGGGCGGGGCCGCCGAGAAGGACGGGCTCCGGGAGGGGTTTAGGCGTCCGCCCCCAGCCCGGAACCTTTCTTCTCCGGCCTTTGCAGGTTCCGGGAGTCTCGGCTCTTGGGGGCCGGAAGTGGAGGCGGTTGGTGGGGTTGGCGGGGCTCTGGGACGCGTCGCGGGCGGCGGTTTGCGAACTGCGGGTCGACTGAGTGTAGTGACCGGCGTCCCGCTGTCTCGCCCCGTCGCGGCCGGGCCAGGCTGGGCGGTGCGCGGCGGCAGCGGAACGAACGCGGTGCGGACGGGGCGTCCGCGGCTGGGCCCATGGCCTCTTGCGCGAGCATCGACATCGAGGACGCCACGCAGCACCTGCGGGACATCCTCAAGCTGGACCGGCCGGCGGGGGGTGAGCGGGGACAGCGGGGGATGGGCCCTGGACGAGCAGGCAGAAGGGTGGCGCGGGTTTGAACCGCCCTCAGGGCCCGCAGGTCCCTTAGGACCAGCTCTGGATCCTCCCGGATGAGGGCGGACGGGGGTCGGAGCCCTAGATCCCTGAGGGTACCCCTTCGAAGAGCGCAGACCCCTGGGTGTAAACCCTCCCCATCCCGGCACCGAGTCGTTCTGCCTTGTCCTTCAGCGTTTTAGCTGAAGGTGAGGCCCCTTCTCTGAATCTGCTGGGTCCCTCTGGGTTCCTGGCCTCCAGGTCTCTACTATTCCTGGGATTGGCCCGGCGCCCCTACCTTTTCGCTATGGTTCAGAGGCCTGGTCCGGGCTCTGTATACCGAATTCCAAGTCTAGGCTTGAGCGCTGGAGAGCTGCTGATCCTCCTCTATAACTTGCCCTTCTCTCTGGAATGCAGACTACTGGCCTGCTGTTCTGAAACTGATTTCCAGGAGGAAAATGTTCAGCTCCAATTCCTCCTTCTTTCTGGGAGGAAGGCAAATCACAGACCGTACCACCCTGGCTGAATTAGGCTACAAATAATCTGCAAGGCCTAATTTGTTCCATTCATTCATATTTTACTTGGTTTCCTGGTGATACCTCAGAACTTCTCTTGCCCTCAGAGAGCCCCCAGGACACAGAGAGCAAACAGGGTTGTAATATAATGTTGTCACTGAAAGAGAGGAAGAGAGGAGTGTTTGGTATTATGATGGGATGGGGAGGGTGGAGGCTGGTGAGTGTAGAGTGCAGGTCTGGGAGATGAGATTATTTAGGCTAGGTCTTGTAATATAAACGGGCTTGGATGTAATATGAATAGGCACCCAAGGCACCTATGTAGAAGCTACCTATTATGAAGAGGAAGTAGCACGTGTAAGGGCACTAGTTTGTTGGCGGGTTCAGGGATCTGTGAAAAATTGTAGTGGTTGAAGTGCTGTCTGGTGACGGTACTGTGGATGTGCAGTGTCCACTACTGAGAACTGATGCTTCCTCAGACCTTGTTTTTACACCTGCTGGGAGGCCCAAACTGGCTGCTTCTGGAAGCCGGCACTGGTGTTCACTCTGGGTGGATTAGCTAACCCCTGCTCTCTGAGAAAATCTGTCAGCTGCCTGAGACCACTGGGCCCTTTGCCCCAAGCCTGGAACGTGTGCTCCCTTTACTTTCCTGACCCTTCCTATGCCCTCTGCCTCAAAGCACACAGACTTCTTCTGTGCTGACCCAGGCCTGAATATTAACTGGCCTCACGGGGTCCCTCCCCCAGGTAGAGGAGCTTCATACTCATTCTTGCTCCTGGTATACATCAGTGTTTATGGAATGAGAGATGAACAAAGGGCCCTTCTCCCTCACAGACATGCCTTGCTCAGTTGAGTGTTTCTAGAGCACCTCCGAGTTCTGGAAGGAAACTGCAGGAGAAACTGGTGGGCAGATAGAGCAACCTTGTCAGAGTGGCCCTCTCTGTCCCCAGGCCCCAGTGCAGAGAGCCCACGGCCATCCAACGCCTACAACGGGGACCTTAATGGGCTCCTGGTCCCAGACCCCCTCTGCTCAGGTGATGGTACCTCAACAAGCAAGGCTGGTCTCCGGACCATGCCACCCATTAATCTGCAGGAGAAGCAGGTCATGTGAGTACCTGGGAGATAGCAATGGTGGTGATGGTATCTTTGAGGCACCTGCTTAGCTGAAGGCATGAGATGGGGGTGAAAGGGGCCAGCAGCTTCTGCTGCTCCCCGTCTAGATGACTTGGGACGGAACACTTAACCACATTGAGCTTGCTCTAGAATGAGAGGCAAGGACAAGCTTAAGGCCTTGGCCAGGATGCCTGGTTTAGAATGGAAGTAGGCTCATTCCCAAGGAGGGAGGGGAGCAAGGGGAGCTGTGGGTCTGGAACCAGTGGACCAGGCAAAGCTGGGCATCTGGGACTAGACCCCTTCACCAGGGTAGCTGTGTCTTCTCCTCCTCCCAACCCTGCCCACTGAGCCATTTGGTGAACAGGAGACAAAGTTTGTGCACCCTTCCACTTAGCTGCCTCTCAGGAGATGACAGCTCCACCTGCATTGGGATTTTGGCCAAGGAGGTAGAGATTGTGGCCAGCAGTGACTCTAGCATTTCGAGCAAGGCCCGGGGGAGCAACAAGGTGGGTACAAGGTTGCTGTGGCATGTATAATGTATGAGGGCACACCCAGCCTCTCCCATATCCCCCATGCTGCCAGTTCCTGTGAGGAACACCTTCACATATAGGTAGTCTGCCCCAGTTTCAGGAAGCCAGGGTTGGGTGCCAAACCTCTGAGGGAATCTGGCCCCGGGCGGTTTCACTGGGTAGCTGGGCTTGCACCTATGGCCTCTCCCATCCCCAGGGATGCTGGGGACCTCCTAGGCTCTGGGGAAGCTGCCCCAGCCCTAAGCTTCTGTGACTTTCCTACCCCTGGGTTCTCAGGTGAAAATCCAGCCTGTCGCCAAGTATGACTGGGAGCAGAAGTACTACTATGGCAACCTGATTGCTGTGTCTAACTCCTTCTTGGCCTATGCCATTCGGGGTGAGTAGAGGCTGGGGAGAGGAAGGAAGTGTTCTGCTAGAAATCCCAGAGAGCCAGATCCAGCATCAGGCTCAGCCCATCAGGGGTACAATGGAAGGCTTGTCCATGCTGCCCCAACCTCTGCCAGGCCTTGGGGAGCTGGGTGGGAAAACTAAGCTTGAGACTATGGTGGTGGCAGTGAGACGGGCAAGGGCAGGGCCTCTCTGTTGCTGCCTGGGCTTGGATACTTGCTCAGGGCCCACTGCTCTCCTGATTCCAGCTGCCAACAATGGCTCAGCGATGGTGCGGGTGATCAGTGTCAGCACTTCGGAGCGGACCCTGCTCAAGGGCTTCACAGGCAGTGTGGCTGATCTGGCCTTTGCACACCTCAACTCTCCACAGCTGGCCTGCCTGGATGAGGCAGGCAACCTGTTTGTGTGGCGCTTGGCTCTGATTAATGGCAAAATTCAGTATCCATTCCCTGGTGTGGGGTGGGGGGATTGAAGAAGGGTGGGTGGAGCTGGGGCTGCCAGGCATGCCTCACCATCCACCTATCTAGCCCTTAACACCCTGTTCAGAGAAGAGATTTTGGTCCACATCCGGCAGCCAGAGGGCACGCCACTGAACCACTTCCGTAGGATCATCTGGTGCCCCTTCATCCCTGAGGAGAGTGAGGATTGCTGTGAGGAGAGCAGCCCAACAGTGGCTCTGCTGCATGAAGACCGGGTGAGGGAGCTGGGCATGGTGGGGAGGTGTCAGAGCAGCCATAGTGTGGGCATGGGCTAAACCTCTCTGTACCCTCCAGGCTGAGGTGTGGGACCTGGATATGCTCCGCTCTGACCATAGCACCTGGCCTGTGGATGTCAGCCAAATCAAGCAGGGCTTCATTGTGGTGAAAGGCCACAGCACGGTAAGCCTGCCCTCCCCTCTTCCCTCCTTCATCTCTTCCCCACATCCACAGCTGCCCTGGCAGCTGTACTGGCACTCTGCCCATGGGACTCTGAGCACAAAGTGGTTCTTGCCTGTGGAGCTTGTTTCTAACCTAGCTGTGCCATACAGGCCTGGTCTCTATAGTCACCTGTTCATTCATTCAGGCACACAAATGTGCAAGTCCACTGTGGGTCAGCCCGGCTCACTGCTATCCTCATTGGAGACGGGCTCGTTTCCCCCTCTAGCGAGATAGCAAAGCAAAACTCTTTGGGTTCTTCCCAGTGCCTAAGTGAAGGAGCACTCTCCCCTGACGGGACTGTCCTGGCTACTGCGAGCCATGATGGCTATGTCAAGTTCTGGCAGATCTACATTGAGGGGCAGGATGAGCCAAGGTAAGGCAAGGCCTGCAAGATCAGGACCCTCCCCTAGGTAGGAGACCAGGAGAACAGATCACTTACACAGGCCCCTCATCTGCCTGCCTGCAGGTGTCTGCACGAGTGGAAGCCTCATGACGGGCGGCCCCTCTCCTGCCTCCTATTCTGTGACAACCATAGGAAGCAGGACCCTGAGTGAGTGAGTGGGCAGATGAGTGGGTGGTGGGCTGACCTTGGGCTCCTGGCAGGGGGCCCAGCAAACTACTCAGTGCCACATTGCTCCACAGGATCCCTTTCTGGAGGTTCCTTATTACTGGTGCTGACCAGAATCGGGAGCTGAAGATGTGGTGCACGGTATCCTGGACCTGCCTGCAGACCATTCGGTAAGCAGGGGCCAGGGGCCTCGGCAGGGGTGGCAGGGTTGGGAATGTGGGTTTCTTCAACTCTCGGCCTCATTCACCCTGCTCGTGGCTCTCTAGCTTCTCCCCAGATATCTTCAGCTCAGTGAGTGTGCTCCCCAGCCTCAAGGTTTGCCTGGACCTGTCAGCAGAATACCTGATTCTCAGCGATGTGCAACGGAAGGTGGGCTGTCTTGGGGCACCCTAGGTGGAGCCAGTATCCCTGGGGAGGACAAGGGTATGTGGCACATCTGCAGCCCTCACAGCCTCTGAGCTCAGCTACGAATGCCTGTGCAGGTCCTCTATGTGATGGAGCTGCTGCAGAACCAGGAGGAGGGCCGTGCCTGTTTCAGCTCCATCTCGGAGTTCCTGCTCACCCACCCTGTACTGAGCTTTGGGATCCAGGTTGTGAGTCGCTGCCGGCTGCGGCACACTGAGGTGCTCCCTGCTGAGGAGGAGAATGACAGCTTGGGACCCGGTGAGCTGCCTTGGGGTTGGCTGTATGTCCATATGCAGGGGGTGCTAAGGCACACAGAGGGCTAGGGGCTTAGTCATCCACACTGTCCTTTCAGATGGTGCCCACGGAGCTGGTGCCATGGAGTCTGCAGCCGGCGTGCTCATCAAGCTATTCTGTGTGCATACCAAGTGCGTATGTGGGGGCGGCCCACCAGTGCCCTGCTGTGCCCCTCTCCATGCTACTGACTCTGGCCCCTCTGAGCACTCTATTCTCCCCCTTGTCTTCCTGCAGGGCACTGCAAGATGTGCAGATCCGCTTCCAGCCACAGCTAAACCCTGATGTGGTTGCCCCACTCCCCACCCACACTGCCCATGAGGACTTTGGTGAGTAAGGAGTGAAAGAAGGGGAGGGAGGTTGGGCTGACTGGGATCTGAGATCTGATTCAAGTGCCACCTTGCTCTGCAGCATTTGGAGAATCTCGGCCTGAACTGGGCTCCGAGGGTCTGGGATCAGCAGCTCATGGCTCCCAGCCTGACCTCCGACGAATTGTGGAGCTACCTGCACCCGCAGACTTCCTCAGTCTAAGCAGTGAGACCAAGCCCAAGCTGATGACGCCTGATGCCTTCATGACACCCAGCGCCTCCCTGCAGCAGGTACCCCCTCAGGGTAAGGGACCTGAGAATGCCTCACCCACAGGCCACAGCCCTCATTCTCTGCGTCTCCCCAGATCACTGCATCCCCCAGCAGCAGCAGCAGCAGCAGCAGCAGCAGCAGCTCTCTCACGGCTGTGTCTGCCATGAGCAGCACCTCAGCCGTGGACCCCTCCTTGCCCAGGTGAGGTGAGGGTCAGAGTTGGGGCATGGCAGGGGCTGGTGCCAGGTAATACCAAATTCTGGTTGTTGACACCTCAGCCTTCCTGCCACCAGACCACCTGAGGAGCTGACCTTGAGCCCCAAGCTGCAGCTGGATGGCAGTCTGACAATGAGCAGCAACAGCGGCCTACAGGCAAGCCCTCGCAGCCTCCTGCCTGGCCTGCTCCCAGGCCCAGCTGACAAATTGACTCCCAAGGGGCCAGGGCAGGTGCGTGCATGGGTGTGTGAAGTGCCAGGTAGCAGGTGGGTGGCAGCAGTCTCCTCCCACGTACCCCTGCTGCTCACCCTGCTCTGTCTTACATGGTCCATGTTTCCCCTGAGGTCATCTTAACCCTCCATGTTCCCTGGAGGGTATCTCCTCAGCCTCCCCGTCCCCACCTCCTCTCCTGGGTTGTGGCCCTGTTTTTGACCTGTGCCTCCCTTCCCCACTGCCTCATCTCTCATCACTCTTGAGACCAGTGCCTTGTTCCTGTGCCCCCCATCTCACTTCCCATCACTTAAGCTCCATCTTTGGCCCATCTCAGGTGTCTACTGCTGCCTCTACACTGTCCCTGGAGCTACAAGAAGTGGAGCCCCTGGGGCTACCCCAGGCCTCCCCAAGCCGCACCCGCTCCCCGGATGTTATCTCCTCAGCTTCCACTGCCCTGTCTCAGGACATCCCTGAGATTGCATCTGAGGCCCTGTCCCGGGGCTTTGGCTCCTCTGCACCAGAGGGTCTTGAGCCAGACAGTATGGCCTCAGCCGCCTCAGCACTACACCTGCTGTCCCCCCGGCCCCGACCAGGGCCTGAGCTTGGCCCCCAGCTTGGCCTGGATGGAGGGCCTGGGGACGGAGATCGGCATAATACCCCTTCCCTCCTGGAGGCAGCCTTGACTCAGGAAGCCACGACCCCTGACAGTCAGGTTTGGCCTACAGCACCTGACATCACCCGTGAGACCTGTAGCACCCTTGCAGAAAGGTGAGGAACTGGGGAGGGAGAAGTGTGCTGGTGGGAGGGACTTCAGATAGAATCATCCACTGCTAAGTTGGCCCGTACCCTTAGTCCCAGGAATGGCCTTCAGGAAAAGCACAAGAGCCTGGCCTTCCACCGACCACCTTATCACCTGCTGCCGCAACACGACAGTCAGGATGCCAGTGCTGAGCAAAGGTGGGTGCCACCCGACACCATTCCTCTCGCAGAGGAGGGCCAACAAGTGGGCAAATGCTTATCTCTCCTTCCCCTTCCCACAGTGATCATGATGATGAGGTGGCCAGCCTTGCCTCTGCTTCAGGAGGCTTTGGCACCAAAGTTCCCACTCCACGGCTGCCTGCCAAGGACTGGAAGACCAAGGGATCCCCTCGGTCCTCACCCAAGCTCAAGAGGAAGAGCAAGAAGGATGACGGGTAGGGAGGGGTCCTGGGGCCAGGGAGAGGGGTGTTCTCTAGGCTGCCTAACGTAGCCTGCGGTGGTTCTCGCCTATGGCAGGGATTCAGCTATGGGATCCCGGCTCACAGAGCACCAGGTAAGTGAGCGAGCCCCCTTTATACTCACGGGACCCTACCCTGTGAGGGTGGGGGAGGGCTTTGGGCCATTCCCTAGTCTGGTGTGTGGGGCTGGGTGGGGCAGGCATTATGCGACTGACAGTGCTATTGGCAGGTGGCAGAGCCACCTGAGGACTGGCCAGCACTACTTTGGCAACAGCAGAGAGAGCTGGCAGAGCTGCGGCACAACCAAGAAGAGCTGCTGCAGCGTCTGTGTACCCAACTCGAAGGCCTGCAGAGCACTGTCATGGGCCATGTAGAGCGTGCCCTCGAGACCCGGCATGAGCAGGAACGTATCCTTGAGGGTGGTAGCACAGCACGGCATAGAGGCAGGGGCAGTATTCCTGGCCTGGGAAGGGGTATGGGACTTGCTCCAGGCCTGTTCCTTAACTACAGTGTAGAGCGGCGGCTGGAGCGCGCACTGGCTGAGGGGCAGCAGCGGGGTGGACAGCTGCAGGAGCAGCTGACACAGCAGCTGTCCCAGGCACTGTCTTCAGCTGTGGCTGGGCGGCTAGAGCGCAGTATAAGGGACGAGATCAAGAAGACAGTTCCCCCATGTGAGTTTTGCATGGAGACTGCCTTTGGGTGGGCCAGGTGGGAGTGGAGGTACCTGTCAAGCTTCCTCTCCTGGCTCCTTTTTCCCCTTCTCCCCTGCCCTAGGTGTCTCCAGGAGTCTGGAGCCTGTGGCAGGCCAACTGAGCAACTCGGTGGCCACCAAGCTCACAGCTGTGGAGGGCAGCATGAAAGAGAACATCTCCAAGCTGCTCAAGTCCAAGGTGCTATAGGGTCCAAGATGGGGGAGCAGGGTGATTGGTTGGTGGTTCTAGTCAGGCCAGGTTGGGCACAGGCTTTCAACCCAGCCCCTCCCTCTACCCTAGAACTTGACTGATACCATCGCCCGAGCAGCTGCAGACACTTTACAGGGGCCAATGCAGGCTGCCTACCGTGAGGCCTTCCAGAGCGTGGTGCTGCCGGCCTTCGAGAAGAGCTGCCAGGCTATGTTCCAGCAGATCAATGATAGCTTCCGGCTGGGCACACAGGAATGTGAGTGGGGTCATGTGACCCAAAGTGGGCAGGGCTGTCCTCTTCTCTTCTACCATCCCTCTTATGGTCCCCGCGGTCACTTCACAGACTTGCAGCAGTTAGAAAGTCACATGAAGAGCCGGAAGGCACGGGAACAGGAGGCAAGGGAGCCCGTGCTGGCCCAGCTGCGGGGCCTGGTCAGTACACTGCAGAGTGCCACCGAACAGATGGCAGCCACTGTGTCTAGCAGCGTTCGGGCTGAGGTGCAGCACCAGCTGCATGTGGCTGTGGGCAGGTATGTAGGCAGGGTACTGGGCAAGGTGGTGGGTTTAGGGAGGGCCAGATGGGGCTCCCTGTCTACTTCATCTACTTTTCTTTGCAGCCTGCAGGAGTCCATTTTAGCACAGGTGCAGCGCATTGTCAAGGGTGAAGTGAGCGTGGCACTCAAGGAGCAGCAGGCCGCCGTCACCTCCAGCATCATGCAGGCCATGCGCTCAGCCGCTGGCACACCTGTTCCCTCTGCCCACCTTGACTGCCAGGCCCAGCAAGCCCATATCCTGCAGCTGCTGCAGCAGGGCCACCTCAATCAGGCCTTCCAGCAGGTACGACAGGCACTTGGCCCTGGTAAGAGTCAGGCGCTTCCTGACAAGGCCTACACACCATACATTCCACTCCACCTACCTGGCTCTGGGCCTCCAGGCCACTGCCCCTGCTGCTCCCTCTTCCTTCCCACCTCAGCCCACCTTGCTCTATGACTGTCCTTCTCAGGAAACCTTTCTTGATCCCCCAGGGTGACAATACAGCCCTACAGTGCTCTCTCAGGGCCCCTCTGGAGCCCTCACTGCCCCACTCTGCGGTCATCTTCCCCCAGGCGGCACAGCACAGACAAACAGACGTTCCATACTGCTGTCAGCTGTGAACCCTGCTGCCCTGTTCTCCCCCCAGGCACTGACAGCCGCTGACCTGAACCTGGTGCTGTATGTGTGTGAAACTGTGGACCCAGCCCAGGTTTTTGGGCAGCCACCCTGCCCACTCTCCCAGCCTGTGCTCCTTTCCCTCATCCAGCAGCTGGCATCCGACCTTGGCACTCGAACTGACCTCAAGCTCAGGTGAGGGGGGCAGTCAGGGACCAGGAGATGAGCTGTGGGGTAGGGAGTGGGGAGGGAGCAGTTTCAACGGGACTCACATGGGACTCACATTCCTGCCCGACTCCCCTTCCTAATTTTTCCACCAATCCCCTCTGTCCTCACCTGGCTGAGGCTGAGAGGCCTCCCTTGTCAACAATCCTTCTGGGTCTAGGTGCCACCAGGGGGCGCTCCCATCTGCTCGTGCGCCCACCGGTAGCCTGTCTTTTCCCTCCATCCCCAGCTACCTGGAAGAGGCCGTGATGCACCTGGACCACAGTGATCCCATCACTCGGGACCACATGGGCTCCGTCATGGCCCAGGTGCGCCAGAAGCTCTTTCAGTTCCTGCAGGCTGAGCCACACAACTCACTTGGCAAAGCAGCCCGGCGACTCAGCCTCATGCTGCACGGCCTTGTGACCCCCAGCCTCCCTTAGCTGCTAAGCCTGCCTTGCCCAGGGGTGGAGTGGCGCTGAAGGCCAGCAGACAGGCCTGGGTCAAGGCAGAGTCATGTCTGCCCTTTAACTGCTCAGGCCCCTACCTCTGGGGTGTTTGGGGGTCGGGGAGCAGGGAGCACTGGCCGTGGTCTACAGGTTGTGGTAGCCAGGAGGTTTAGGTTGGGCCCAGGGCAGGTATTGTGCCTTCTTGGGTTCTGCCATGCCTGCAGCATGACCTGGAGATCATGACACCACTTGAGTTGAATTTTTCCATGTTCCTTTTTACCTCCGATTTGGATCTTTTTGTTTTTGAAAAACATTGAGAAATTCAATTAAATGCTTTTGGAATAAAATGGAGTATGTTGTGTGCTTTGGATTTGTCTGTGGTGTGACTCTCATAACTGTCCTTTGTTACCTGCTCCCTCTCTTCTCCCTGTGGGTCTAGGCCAACCCACCCCAGGAGTCTGGGCACTCATCTACTTACGTGCCTTCCTACATCTTGCTTCTCCATCTCTGGGGCGACGGTCTGGGGCTTTCTCAGCACCAACCTGTATCCCTGGGCACTTCTGATCTCTAGCGGCCCTTCTCACTTTTCTGCCAGTCTGGGTGCTGGAGGTGGGGCCTCTGGCTGGCTTGGGAGCCCCGCCCCGGACTCTCATCCAATCCCTGTCCCTCCCTCCGGGGGCTGGGCCTACGGGCTGCACTCCAAGCAGCTAGCTCCCGCATTAGGCTCCCAGCCAGGGAAGATGCACCGATACTACCGTTGTTGCTGCTGCTGCTGCTGCTGCTGCCTGCGGCCGCCCGGTACCCTAAAGCTGTTGCTGTTGCTGCCACTTGGTGAGTGTGGGTGTCCTGGACTCGGTCTGGCCTGCACCCCCTACCCCTGGCCTGGCTAGGCTGGGTATGGGGTGTATGCGGGAGCTGGGGGCACAGCCTTCCCGGAAAAGTTACAAGGGCTGCACGAAGGTGTGCTGGTGGCTTCAGGACGGAAAAGTGAGAGGCACAAACTGAGCCCCAGTTATCCAGGGAAGGACTCCAAAATTCGGCAGCTTCTCTTCTGATGAAGAGAGCCATGGTCAATGGCTGAAGTCCTAGGTCCTCTGTGAGGGTCTGGTCTGGATCCCAATTCCTCTTTATCCTGCCCTGTCTCATCCAAAAAAGCACCCATCTATCCTTAAGGATGAGGTGGGAGGGCCAGGTGAAGCTTGTCTAGGGGGCAGAGACTGGACATGCTCCCTGTTGTCCTGACTCCTTCACTTGGGCCATCCTCATGCCACCTGGGGCCCCAGAAGCTCACAGGAAGAACTGACCCCTGGGACACGATGCCCCCTCCCCTCGCACAAATCCCATTCCAGGTCCTGCCTTTAAGGGGGTTGAGGTAGATGATCCCCAGACATGCCCCTCGGTTCCCTGGGGCGCCCTTTTCACGCTGAGTCATGTCCCCAGAGGAACGTTCCCAGGTAAACAGGCCCCTGGGGACTGGAGGCGGCCCGACTCATCCTATCAACCACTCTTCCCTTCCCCTCCCCTCCCTTAGTCCTTGTACCTACCCTGGCAGCAGCCACAGAGGGCCCAAACCT
This sequence comes from Eulemur rufifrons, assembly GCF_041146395.1. NCBI lineage: Eukaryota > Metazoa > Chordata > Mammalia > Primates > Lemuridae > Eulemur > Eulemur rufifrons. Next base: position 10,911,549 of record NC_091005.1, on the reverse strand, counting down.
CTGTGACACCATATACCAGGGCTTCGCTGAGTGTCTCATCCGCTTGGGGGATGGCATGGGCCGCGGAGGCGAGCTGGAAACCATCTGCAGGTACCGGCGGGTGCAGGTGGGAGGCAGCGGCCCAATCCGACCCACCCGTGGAGCCTGAACCTCTTCCTTCCCCATCCAAAATCTCCTCGCCCCACCTAATCCCCCTCCCTTAATAGGTCTTGGAATGACTTCCATGTCTGCGCCTCTCGGGTCCTGTCGGGCTGCCCAGAGGAGGCGGCCGCCGTGTGGGAGTCACTACAGCAAGAAGCTCGCCGGGCCCCGCACAGGGATAACTTGCACACTCTGTGCGGTGCCCCCGTACGCGTCCGGGAGCGCGGCGCGGGCCCCGAGACCAACCAGGAGACGCTGCGGGGGACAGCGTTTGCACCCGCCCCTGCCCCTGCACCCCCGCTGCTGGCGGCTGCTCTGGCGCTGGCCTGCCTCCTGGGGCCTCTGGCCTAGCCAGTCGGGTCTGCACGCAGCGCCGGTGCCTCCCCTGCTCCGGCGGCCCGCGTTGTCTGGGCTCTGCAGAGCGGCACGCTTTCATTAAAGGTATTTATATTTGTACTAAGCTCCTTCCTTTCTCCCGGCTGTGGCCCTGCTTGGCTGGGGCGGGGCCCCCAGAAGCTGATCCTCCGCATAGGATGGGTGGGGAAGAGGGCTGCCACAGAGGACTCAATTTCTCTCCTTACACTCATTTCCGCCGGCGGCGCAGAGTTTCCATGCGCACAGGTCCCAAAGAGCTACGACGGAGACCCGAGATCTGCAGGAACGCACGGCCTTTCTCTGCCTTCCCGGGCTGGCTGGGGTGGGGACCTGACTGGGTCGGGAAGACGGGAGTTCTCAGCCCTTCCCTCCTTGTACTGCCTGCTCCTCCTGCCCTGGCCCCTAGGTGCACTGCCCTCAATCCCACACCCCACCCCATCCTGTCCACCCCCGCACCCCCACCCCACCCCCAGGCTCATTCCAGCCTCCAGGCTCTTGACCATCTCCTCCTCCTCCCTCTGCTGAACTGTCATCTCAGCCTTGAAGACACAGCTCAGACCATGTGCTCAGTCCCCTCCTCTGGGTTCCTCGTCCATCTGAGGGAGGCCTGTTCCAGAAGGTGGGGAGCCCCTGTTGAAGTCCACATTCATGCTCCTGACATGACCTGAAGCTGCAGAAACTGGGGTCACAGCAAGGGATCCTCTGGCCTCTGCTCTCCACAAGCTTGTTCTTTGAGAAGAAGTATGCAGGGTGAAGTCAAAACAATCCCAGAAGGCTTTCTGGAAGCAGTGGAATGAGAGTGTGTGGTGTGTTCATCCTGCTGGAAAGGAAGGGCAAGACTCAGCACATGGGCAGAATCTGAGGAAGGAAGGGGCTTCAGAGAGGGTGGGACCCTCTTTTGACCAGTCCTTTACCATCACCACCAGGACCCTATACCAAGCCATCACCCCATGACTTCTGTAGGGCACGGCCATCGTCTCCTCACTGATTTCTATTATTACTCCCTCCACTTTATTATCTACTTTCTAAATTGAAAAGTTGATCCCTATCTTAAGCTCCTTCTCCTTGTCTACAAGGCCCTACATAAGCCAGCTCTGTCCACTTCTGCAACTCCCCTCTGTAGCAGCACAGAGGAGCTATCCACCTACCCAGTCCTTGAGGTCAGGGGAGGCTTCAGAGAAGTGGCACTCACATAGGGGTGATAACAAGTAAAGATGTGAGACTTACAGGTGTTGGGCTTTAGAAGAGGGGGTCCCCAAAGCCATCAGCCAGGAGGGAGGGAATGGTGGGAGCCCAGATCTCAGCAGACCAAGCTTATGCTGAAGCCCATGCTGGGAGGCTGCTGCCCCCTGGGACATAGTTAGGCTTGATAAGACCCTTGTTTAGGCTCTAGTGTGACAGGTGCTTCTGTCCACATGTGTAGAAACCTTACTTCATCCATGCTTCCTAATTAACTCTCTCTCTCTCTGCTCTTTGCTCTCCCTTTCTTTACTCCTGTGCTTCCTGCACCTGGACTTTTATCCCCACTTCTGTCTCCCAACCAGTCATTACCCATCTTCTCACATCATCTGAAGAAGAAAGTTCTGGGGGAAACCCTCCTAGATCTGCCCTGTTCCTTTTTTTGTTTTGTTTCGAGATGAGGGGGTCTCATTATGTTGCCCAGGCTGGTCTTGAACTCCCAGGCATAAATGATCCTTCTGCCTCAGCCTTTCAAGTAGCCAGGATTATAAATGTGTGCCATTGTGCCTGGCTCATGTACTCCCACTTTGACCACCAGAATTTACCAGAAGGAAAGAGATGAGAAACATCATCACCATGATGCTCTGGCCTGGGCAGCTGTGCTCAGGGTGCAGTTAACTGGGCTATCATCAGCCCATCCCTCTCCTCCAGGCCTGATGAGGATCCCAGGCACCTTTTATTCTTCTGAGTCTTTGTACATCTAGTCTCTTTGCTCAGAATACCCTTCCCCATTTCCTCCTCCTGAACTCCTACTTTTTGCTCAGCATCACCTCTCCAAAAAGTATTCCCTAACCCCAGCTACAAGCTGAATCAGAAGCCTCCTCTAGGTCTACACAGATCCTGTGTTCTCTTCTGTCTCAGTACTGATAGCACTGGCTTGTTGTTGTCTAGGTCCAGGTCAGAATTCCTCCCTTGTGGACTCCCCAAGGGCAGGGAGTCCACTTTGTGTCTCTGTCACCCAACCTAGGGCTGGGTATAAAGGGTGCACTTGTGGGAATGTATGGGATGAAAGAATCTCTAAGTCCAGCTTAGGAAGTGTTACAGTCAGCAAGAGCTTCAACCGAGAATGAGCCCAGTGTGGAGGATGTGTCATCTTGGGATGGCCCCTGCAGCCTGGGCATACTGCTAGGAGGGCTGGTGCTGGGGCTCCAGACATTGAAAGTCTTCCAGAACCCATCTTTATGGGTGGCCAGGAGCAGCCTGCTTCTAGGAGCAGGAGCCTGGCTGCTCTAGCCAGCCATCAGGCAGATTACCATTCTCTTGCTGTGACCTACTTTCCCCCTGGTTTTTGCTCCCTAAGTCTCTGCTCTTCCATGGAGTGGGATGGGGGGCGGTGAGGGAGGAGGGATAGAATCTGCTCTCTGGCCAGAGGCTTAAGAGCTTTGTATGTTTTATCCCAGATGCACAGCTGCCCAGGCCACAGCATCACGGTGGTGATGTTTTTCACATTTGCAGCTCTGTGGACAAGGAGTACCTTATTGTTCAGGGCAGAACTTGGGGAGTGGATGTACTGGGCCTTGTCCCGTCTGTATTAACATGCCTCTTCACCTCAGGGCCTCATGCTCTTCCCAGAGCCCAGACCAGCGCCGGCACATAGTAAGGGCTCAACAAATATTTGTTAATTAATTTACCAAATATCTGTAAAACGGGGGTGTTGTGTGGATTTCTGAGTGCCATCGACTCTGGAATTGTATATTTAACCCTCACAACAACTCTGGGAGGTCAGGACTATGATTCCCATTATATAGATAAGAAAAATGAGGCTTATGGAGGGAAGATGTCTTGGCTAAGGTCACACAGTTTCCTCTTTAGTATAGTGGTGAGGAAAAAAAAGTCACACAGCTGTGGAAGTGTCGGCTGGGATTTGATCCCAGATTTGTTTGGCCCCAAAATCTATACCCTTAATCATTGTACTATACTTTTGGAAATATTTTTTAAAGACTTTCTTTTTTATTTTTTTTTTTTTATTTTTTTTTGAGACAGAGTCTCACTCTGTTGCCCAGGCTAGAGTGAGTGCCGTGGCATTAGCCTAGCTCACAGCAACCTCAAACTCCTGAGCTCAAGCAATCCTCCTGTCTCAGCCTCCCGAGTAGCTGGGACTACAGGCATGCGCCACCATGCCCGGCTAATTTTTTTCTATATATATTTTTAGCTGTCCATATAATTTCTTTCTATTTTTAGTAGAGATGGGGTCTCGCTCTTGCTCAGGCTGGTCTCGAACTCCTGAGCTCAAACGATCCGCCCACCTCGGCCTCCCAGAGTGCTAGGATTACAGGCGTGAGCCACCGCGCCCAGCCAAGACTTTCTTTTTTAAATGAAATCTTATATGAAACCCTACTACATAAAACAGACAAAATGATGTTTTTATTGGTGTTAATTTATTTTTAGGTTTAAAGTATAACATTAGCTTATACAGTCAGTCAAAGACAATACCATGGGTGAAGTTCGTGCTCAATAAAGATGTGTTGAACACATGAATGATTGAAATGGGGAAGATGGATGGTGGTTACAACACCCTTATCACCAGCAACTTTTATTTTTTTCCCCTGCAGTTTGGGTTGACTGTAAAGTGGTGAAACAATTCTCATCCTATAGTGAAGTCATTGTGAATGGTGACAATTTTTAAAAGATTTATTCACTTTGCAGTCTCAGGATACACTTAAGTTCAAAAACAACAACAAATTAAAACAAAAAGCTGTTACTCTAGAAGTTGGCCCAAGACTGGCTTCACCAATCCACAAGTTAACCGTTTGCAACTATGCTGTGATGGAGGTCAAACTGAACACATCCGAGTGCCTGAAATTATTTTACTTGCAGTTTTAGTGAAATTTAAGTCAATCCCTTTCGGAGTTCCAGAGGCACTTCCAGAAACCTCTGTTGGAATGCACGGCTTCCCAACGCCCCACTACAGAATCCCCTTTCCCTCAACCAGAAACTTGAAACTTTCTCCCTACTTCCCGCGGTCCCTCTTTTTTCTAGCACAGAACTCCCCCCGCCCCAGCCTACGGTCGCGCTACTTTGCGCGACAAATAAACCCACCCGCAAGGAGAAAGCTGTCCCCGCCCGGAGGACATTGATTGGCAGGCCACGCTCGGAGCGCCGCCGAGGGGTAGCCCGGCCTCCAGAGAGACCGCCCCCGGCCCGCCCCGCCCCGTAGGTGGCCCGGGTTTGTTTTGGCGTCAGGCGCGCGCTGTGATGACGCCACGACGCTGATGCCCGAGGATGGCGGCGGCGGCGGCGGCGGTGGCCGTGGCCCCGGCCCGGAGACGGTCGGCAGAGCCGCCGAGACGCCGAAGAGTCCGCCGCCCGCGCGAGGTGAGGCGGCCCGGCCGAGGGCGACAGCCCGACGGGCGGGAGGGGCTGACGAACATGAGGCCGCGGTCGCTTTCTGGCGCACCGGGGCCTGCCCCTGCCCAGCCCGCAGCCCTCGGCCCGTGACCCGTGCGCCGGGCCTAAGGGGCCGGCGAGCAGGCCAGGCGATAGTTGCTCCGGGTCCCCAGTGTCCGAGTCTGGACTGGCTCGAAACGTGCCGTCGTGCTGGGTGGCCGGTGTCTGGGCCCGCGCGGGGCTGGTGGACGTGGTCGGCTGCCCTGCCTGCTGTTCAGCTGTCCTGTGTCCAGCGCGGGTCAGGTTGATCTAACCCGGTTGTCCTGACTGAGTTCTCACGTCCGGCGCCTGCCCCACACCCCTCTTTTGCGTCTGGTCCTCGGGAGCCGGCGGGGCAGCAGATAGCTTCCCTGTACAGGCTGGGAAGAAGCAGCCACAGTCCTGCTTGGTTGCCTGCTTGGCAAGTCTGTCATCCCTTTACCTGCAAGGGAAAGCTTACCCCCCCGCCCCAGCGCACACATAGTCTCCCTCCATGAAGCGGCTGAAGTGATAATTCGTCCCTTAATATCGGAGTAAATCCTCCATTGCCGAAAACTGGCTCCTTAGTGCCTGCAAGAGAAAGGCCACACTTCTTAGCAAGGCTCTTCACTGTGGTAGAGGCCTAACCCTGCAGTCAAAACGGAGGCACTTCTGTGCTCTGTTTACATCATCTATTGTTGAGCCATGTGAACCTTATGGGAGCCTCCTGTTAGCTCTGTGGTTTCATACCCTTGTGTTTTAGATATACAGTTTTCACAGGGCATGGGGCCTCGTGCCTGTAATCCCAGCTACCCGGGAGTATGAGGCTGGAGGATCGCTTGTGACCCGGAGTTCAAGATCAGCTTGGGCAACATAGCAGGACCCTGACTCTAAAAAAAAAAAAAAAAAAAAAAAAAAGGATATTCAGTTTTCCTAGTTTGTAATACTCTTCCTTCCACTTCACACCCCCACCCATCAGTATGGGAAACTTACATCTGTTCTATAAAATCCACCCGAGATATCACTTCCTTAGAAAAACCTCCCTTGCTTCTTGTGGTACCACTGACTTTTTGGTACCTTTATCCATGCTGCTGCTGTTGAGTATATCATGTTGTGTTACATCATGGCCTTTTGTCTGCATCTGTCTGGCATATACTCTGTTCCTGACATAAAGTAGGGGCTCCCCTAGCATTTGTTGAATCAGTTGGGTAGGTTGCTGATTTATGAATGGATACACATTCAGCTGTATTATTGGACACCTATCTGAGATGAGCACAGCAAATGCATGTGTGTGGTAGGTTGTGCAGCCTCTTAAACTCTGATGGTCTCAAATCTCTTGGAGTAATTTTGGCAAGATATAAATTCAAGAGTCTCTCCTTGTTCATTGAGTGAGCCAAATTAAAAAAAAATAAATAAATTCAAGAGTCTCACTCTCTGAGATTTTGATTCAGAAGATCTGGAGTAGGAATCTGTATTTTGAAAAAACTCCCCAGGTGAATTCACTATGCTTCCTGGTTGAAGATCTTTGTCATTGCCTCAGGAAACTGTTGTTGTCTCCCTTGTCCAGTGAGAAGGGCCAGCTGCACCAGGTGGGCTCCTTTTGTGGTCTCGTTACCCATACCTTGGAGAGGCAGTACAGCTTGGTAGTTAGAAGCATGGACTCTGGAGTCAGAAAGACCTGGCTCAATTTCTGGCTTTATGAGATCTTGAGTTCTCTGAGTCCTAGTTTCCTCATTCCACAATAGGAATAATCATGCCTATTTCATGTGGTCATAGAGAGGGGTAAGATGGTGCATATAAGATGCCTAAGCACAGTTGGAACTCAGTTAATGGAAGCCATTATTATAACTAATGGCTCTTCTTCCCAGAGTGTCTCTTGTCAAAAGAATGTCTCATCTTAATAAGTCTGTTTATTCTTCAGATTTAGTCTTGTGTAGGAAGCTGCTTGGGTTATATGATTTCCTCAAGGTCCTTTCTGGTCATCAGAGAAAACTCTGACAATACTGTGCTTCTAATCAGATGTGATTGGCCCTTCCCCTGGAAGAGATTTGGAATGCTGACTCACTAGAGAGTAGGTTTGCTGAATAAGCACATTGTCTAGATCTAATTGAAGTTCTGTACCATTTAAGTTGGATAAATTAGCTAAACAAAGTGCTGCCTTCAGGAAACCTGTTTGCCCCTGATACTGAGTTACACTTGCACCTCACCTCAGGTTCGCTTCACACCTGGAACAAAATGCCCCAGCACATCCTAGTGTCTGTGGAATCTGAAATAGGTGCTGAGGTTTTCCGTCAATCACGAGTTCATAATTAAATGAGTGGGATATTGGTTTGGCCTTCTGTTTTACTTTGTGAATAGAATATGTTAAATGGGCACCTTTGATCTTCTCCAGGGCTTCCCAGCTGTATGATGTGAATGGGCTATAGGTGTGCCAAAGTATCTACCCTTAAGCTTCAGGATAGCTGAGAACAGCTGCCCGCATTGATCCCAGGGTGTTATACAATAGTATCAATCTCTGTGTCTATCTTGGCACAGGGAGAAAAATTTGAGAAGTACAGCCCTGGAAGAAGGGAAGCAGTTCTTCTTGTTGAGAGCTGGAGAGAGACTTATTTATTTGAACTCCCTTTTCTTCCAGGAATCTTACTCAGTGAGTGTTAAGCTGGTTTGTGTTGGCTAAATCATCACTGAGCTAATTCTTGGTGCAGCCTTCTGTTGCCGTGGTGTCTGATGTGATGCTAAGGTAGAAAAATGTGATGTTTTTATTTGCTGGGAGAAAAAGATCTCAGAGGAATGCTTTTTAAGCTGCCAGGCTTGAAGTACCTTTTAGGGCATCCTAAGAGTAATGGATCAAGGGATTCTTGGTGTGGAACCATTTGGACTGTGAGTTCGTTGGGGAGCAGAGACTATGGCTGCCGCCTTTTTACAATCCCTGGCAGAGTTCCTGGCCCACAGCAGGAACTCTGTAAATATTTGTAGATTGAACATTGGGAGTTTAGAGGAGAACTCCAGGTACATGGCCAAGGTCTGTATTTCTGATGATGGGATGGGCAGTAGGTAGGACATCTTAGAGTTGGGGTCATGATAAAGTGAGAAGGACACAGCAAACTTTTGAATTTCTCTCCCTCAGCCTTAAGGCAGGGGTCCCTGGCTACCAGCTCTTACCATGTAAGCAGTGGCTGTCAGCTGGAGTCCTTGAGAATTGGGGTTCCTAGTTGCTATTTTCTAAAAGAGGTCATAACAGTAGTTATTATGAAATAATATTATTAAATTAAAACATTATAAGCATGAATAATGCACCAAATGTCTTTAAACACAAGCATTGTAATAATTTGGTGTATATTCCTCCAGCTTTTTTTCTTATACATTATTAGTATATACATTTCTGTAATGCATATTTTCATCAAAATAACTTTTGAAATGTAATATGTGAAGATGCTTTTAAAATATAGCCACAGCACAGAAGTGTGTTTATAGTGAGAAGTTAAAATTCCCCTTCCTTCTACCTATCCCCTTCACATTCCCACACCCCCAGAGGCAATCACTTTTTTTTTTTTTTTTTTTTTTTGAGACAGAGTCTCACTCTCTTGCCTGGACTAGAGTGCCGTGGTGTCAGCCTAGCTCACAGCAACCTCAAACTCCTGGGCTCAAGCAATCCTCCTGCCTCAGCCTCCCGAGTAGCTGGGACCACAGGCATGCGCCACCATGCCCGGCTAACTTTTTCTATATATTTTTAGTTGTCTGGTTAATTTCTTTCTATTTTTTAGTAGAGGCGGGGTCTCGCTTTTGCTCAGGCTGGTCTCAAACTCCTGACCTTGAGCAATCCTTCCGTCTCGGCCTCCCAGAGTGCTAGGATTACAGGTGTGAGCCACCGCACCCGGCCAAGAGGCAATCACTTTTAACAGTTTCTCCTCTACCTTTCTAGGATATTTTTTCCATATATATGTCTTAAACATTTTATTTTAAGACAGGGTCTTGCTCTGTTACCTAGGCTAAAGTGCAGTGGCATGATCATAGCTCACAGCAACCTCAAATTCCCAGGCTCAAGGGATCCTCCTGCCTCAGCCTCCCGAGTAGCTGGGACTACAGGCGTGTACCAACACGCCTGGCTAATTTTTTCTGTTTTTAGTAGAGACGGGGTCTTGCTCTTGCTCTTGCGCTTGCTCAGGCTGATCTTGAACTTCTGAGCTCAAGTGATCCTCCCACCTGGACCTCCCAGAGTGCTAGGATTACAGGCGTGAGCCACCACGCCCGGTGTCTCTTCCACTTTGAATCTGTAGTTGAGTTGGTGGAGTACTAGTATCAGCCCATCTTTTAAGAGTTTCTAACTGGGATGAATGCAAAGGAAACTATGTCCCAGAAAGAGAGAAGGAAGGTCAGAGGGAAAATCCTTGGCTCCCTTATTGCTGACTTACTTTAGATCCCTGTGCAAGCTTTGTTTAAGGTGAAAAGCAGGCCTTTTCTTTTATATACCTGAGTTTTTCTCATCAGGACAAGACTAGGTATGCACATTTAAACAAAAAGAGCCAGTGCATACGCCTGGAGACAGCTATTTATTCCGTGAATCTAGGATTCTGCCTCCTCACCAGTAAGAAGTGACATCTGAGTGTCTGTGCTGTCACCCTTGCACAGTTTGTCTTGCCTCTGAATAGTAGTAGATGTTGCTTACCAAGTGGTCTTGGGGATCTGGAGTTAGGGGTCTGTGTTCTGCCTCAGGAATACTGGCCCAGGAGCTGTTCCTTTCCTGAGCTTCAACCCTTTACTGCCCATTTTCCCTGAAGGAAGAGATGAATCGTCAAAATTCCAGAGTCCATAGTTCACATCTGTGGCCTTTGTGAAAAGGAACCTTGTTCCTAAATGCCTTTGTTTAAATATTATTTCCTAAGTTGCCATGTTGGGCGGTGTGGGACCTCCTGGGAGTTTGGGTGAGAATAGCAGCAAATCTTGAAGAGCTTTGTGTTGGTGGAGGAATCTTTCCCTCTCTTGAAGAAAGCTAAACCTCATCTAAAAACAAAACAGAACCCCTCATTCTGCTGAAAATTACTGATATACTGATTAAAACCTGAACCCTTAAGCTGTGGTCTCCAAATTCCTGCTTTATTATTTGATGCATTTGTAGCCAAGGTCTTTGGTGTGTTTCAGTGACAAGCTTGCTCCTTGAAAGAGTTGCCATATTGGTCAGTACTGGCCTCACTACCTTGAATTCGGGTCCTTGACTCTCTGTAATCAGATGGCCCCTGTGGGTTCTCTGTGACCCCCAAAGTGTCACACTAAAACCTGCCTGGGCCTCTGTCTGCTGCCTTTGATGGGATCAGTTGCCAGCTTCACGAGGGGGTGAGGAGGTGTAAGTGTTGCCTCTTAGCCCCAAGCACACCCTTGAGCAGCCACGAAGCCTCTGACTCTGACCAGCTCTTTTCAGACGTCAAATTCTACATCCCACAACCCATGGTAAATGTCACATAGATGTTCCACGTGTACCTCAACACATCTAAAACTATACTCTTCCCACTGCTTCCCAAACCTGTCCCCCTGCTGCACTCCTGACCCTTTCCCCAGGAGTCAAGTGAGGGACTGGAGTGCTGCCCTCATGCCTCCCTTCCGCCACTTGTGCCCACCCTCCAACCCCTGTTGGTTCTGCTGCTGACATCTCTCGATGCCACTCCACTATCTGGGGCACCACACTTCACCGGCCCTTTTAGTCTACTCTTACCCTCTTCCAGTCCAACCTTATCCTTCCTTCCTTCCTTCCTTCCTTTTTTTTTGAGACAGTCTTGCTCTGTCACCCAGGCTAGAGTGCTGTGGCGTCAGCCTAGCTCATAGCAATCCTCCTGCCTCAGCCTTCTGAGTACCTGAGACTACAGGTGCAAACCACCACGCCTGGCTAATTTTTCTATTTTTTCCTAGAGACGGGGTCTCACTCTTTCTCAGGCTGCTCTCGAACTCCTGAGCTCAAGCAATCCTTCCGCCTCGGCATCCCAGAGTGCTAGGATCAGGGGCATGAGCCACCACGCCCAGCCATCTTTCTTTCTAAACATAGACTTGATCACCTCTCTGTCCTCGTAAACCCTTTCATAGCTCTCCCTCACCTGCCAGGAAGGTCCTAGTCCTCACCGTAACTTGTGCTGCTCCCCATAGCCTGACTCATTCTGACCTTCCAAAACTTCAGCTCCCCAGCCCTGGCTCTATACCACCGAACTGCCCGTTCCCAGGCACACAGTGCTCCTCTGGGCTTCTGGGCCTTGGAGTGTGTTACTCTCTCTGCCTGAAACAGCATTCCCACCTTTCCGCACCTGACTCGTTCTTGCTTCAAGATTCAGCGTGGGGGTCACCTTCTGCAGGAAGCTTTCCTTTACCCCTGCCTCACTCTGCACGTATTTACTACTGTTTCTCAAGCTTAACACTTGAAATTATCTGTTTTTATGAGTTTCTCTTCATTTAGACTGAGTTTATTGACATGTTTTACTTGTTTTTTTGTGTGTGTTAAGATATAACCTACATTGGACCATATCTTAGTCATTCCTGGCGCCTGGCATCTAGTAGCTATTTAATAAATGTTATACCTGAATTGATCATTTCACTTCCAATATTGTGTGTCATAATTAATAGGAAATTCTCAGCAATCTTCTTCAACCCATGGGGCCTCAGATAGACTTAGAGAAAGGTAGTCTTGGTAGAAAGGTGGTGATCTCTGGAAAGCAGTAACTTCAGCCCTTCACCTTGTCCAGGGCCCCAGCATCCCCAGGGTAATAATGGTCCAATCATCTCTGTCTGTGAAGGAAGTGGGGAGGGCTCCTGGATCCCAAGGAAGCAGGGTTCCCTGATCCACATCCTGATTCACATCTGGATGGAACTGCCACTGTCTTCTCTGAGCTCAAGGACCCCTTTGGCTCTTGAATAGAGACCAGGCTAGTTTTGCAGTCATCTGGTGACAATATGCTGAGACTTGTGGTCCCAAGTTCACTGAGATTGATTCCAGCCAGCTCCCGACCTTGTTTGGGATTTTAGCCATCCATGTGGTAAGCTGGGGAAGTGAGGCACCCTGGACAGGGTGTTAAACTGCCGGGGTGGGACTGGTGCATCCGTAAAGCAGTGGAAGCCATCCAGGAGAGTGAGGTTAGGGCAGAAACTCAGGGAAGTGGTTTGTTGTTATTTGTTGCAGGGGAAACCAACCCCTGTAGGAGGCTGAAAGGGCCGGGCAAGATATCCAGGAGGGAGGCCTTGGAGGAGCAGCTTTCTGAGCCCTGCTGGGTGATGGTGTTGGAGAGCAGGCCTCCAACACTCCACACCCCCTTTTCAGAAAAGATGAGTCAGAGCAATGAGAGGAATGATTTTAACATTTTAGAAGCACGGGACTTCAACTAGGTAAAGGGGCCCAGGCAGAGTAGAGAGGAAGGTGACATCTGAGCTTGGTGCATGTTCCTGCCCCCTGTCAGGGTTGAAGAGCAGCATGAGACTGAGACCCAGGGAGATGTTAAGTCAAGGCCATGAAGCTCAAACCCAGCCTTTCAACTATACCCTCCACTGAGCCTGGGCTCTGATCCAGGGAACCATGTTAGAGTCAAGACTTCAGTCTTAATCAGACAAGGTTTATTGAGGGGAAGGGGCTGAGGACGGTGGTTGGTTTCCTTTCAGAGGTGTTCCAGCCGTGCTGACTTGCCCTCTCTTCTGTCTGCGTAGGTGTAGACGGGGCACTGCCTGCAGAGCAGGTCCTGCCAGCCTTGCTGGAGAGGATGCCCTCGTGTCCGTGATGGGCTGTGGGACAAGCAAGGTCCTTCCCGAGCCACCCAAGGATGTCCAGCTGGATCTGGTCAAGAAGGTGGAGCCCTTCAGTGGCGCTAAGAGTGATGTGTACAAGCACTTCATCACGGAGGTGGACAGTGTTGGCCCTCTCAAAGCCGGGTTCCCAGCAGCCAGCCAATATGCACACCCCTGTCCCAGTGCCCCCACTACTGGCCACACAGAGCCTCCCTCAGAACCACCACGCAGGGCCAGGGTGGCTAAGTACAGGGCCAAGTTCGACCCACGTGTGACAGCTAAGTATGACATCAAGGCCCTGATTGGCCGAGGCAGCTTCAGCCGAGTGGTACGTGTGGAGCACCGGGCCACCCGGCAGCCATATGCCATCAAGATGATCGAGACCAAGTACCGGGAGGGGCGGGAGGTGTGTGAGTCCGAGCTGCGCGTGTTGCGCCGGGTGCGGCATGCCAACATCATCCAGCTGGTGGAGGTGTTTGAGACCCAGGAGCGTGTGTACATGGTGATGGAACTGGCCACGGGTGGAGAGCTCTTCGACCGCATCATCGCCAAGGGTTCCTTCACCGAGCGTGACGCCACGCGGGTGCTGCAGATGGTGCTGGATGGTGTCCGGTATCTGCACGCGCTGGGCATCACACATCGAGACCTCAAGCCTGAGAATCTGCTCTACTACCACCCGGGCACCGACTCCAAGATCATCATTACTGACTTCGGCCTGGCCAGCGCCCGCAAGAAGGGTGACGACTGCCTGATGAAGACCACCTGTGGCACGCCCGAGTACATTGCCCCCGAGGTCCTGGTCCGCAAGCCCTACACCAACTCCGTGGACATGTGGGCACTGGGTGTCATCGCCTACATCCTGCTCAGTGGCACCATGCCCTTTGAGGATGACAACCGCACCCGGCTGTACCGGCAGATCCTCAGGGGCAAGTACAGTTACTCGGGGGAGGTGAGTGTGCCCTGCCCCTGTCCCGGTGATGTTGGGGAGACTCCTGGGTTGGGGGTATGTCCTGCAGCTCTCAGGGGCACATTCTCTGAGGGCCAGGCAGGTAATGCAAAAATGACAAAGCGAGACTAGCAGAATGTCTCGGTTTGAGTTCCCCCAAAAGTGAGCCCTGAGGTAAGGACTTGGGAGTCAATAGTTTATTTGGATGTGATTCCAGTAACCATGAGGGAAGGACTGGGAAAGGGAAATCGCCAATAAAGGGTACAGTAAGAAGTGTACTGCCACTGTGGGCCATCAGAACCCAGTCCCACGGAGGACCTTGGGAATAATCATGCCTCAGTTGCACCACTGCAGTGGGGTTTTTTTAATCCACTGACTCCTGTACTTCATGGGTTGAGAATTTCTTTGGGGGTGTCAAATTGCTGGCACTTCTGGGCTGTCCCGAATGCCAGCTAGTGCTGGAGAACGTCCTGAGGCAGAGAGCAGAGAGGTGCAGGCACTGGCAGTGGGAAGCTGTCACCAGGCACAGGAGCAGTCTGCCGCAGCTGCAGGTGGCTGGGAGGATGCAGGGCAGGGCCGCCCCAGCATCTGCTAGAGCGAACAGGCTCTGTCTCAAGGAGCACCTGCTTCTCATCTCTGTCCAGTTTGCCACACAACAGTGAGGATCCCATGTGTCCAGATCTTGATTTTTTTGAAAGAGAAGTCAGAAAATCTGATCTTAAAATGTTGGAATCTAATTTACATATTTAAGCAGCTCTCTGTGTGCCAACAAACGCTAACCGGTGGGCCACATTCAGGCAGCAGGCCATCAGTTTGTGTCTTTTGATTCACTGATAGTCCTGATAGCTGCAAAAATCTCTTAAGTTTCTGCACTGCTGGGAGCTGAGGGAAGGTCCGAAACAAGTAAGCCTGGTCGGGCCTTAGGAAGGATGCCGCCTGGGTGGGAGACAAGGCTGACTGCAGGAAACAGCGAGCGCTGCAAGCTGGAGCATAATGCCGTGCTCCCCGGGAGGCTGTGAAGAAGAGCATGTATGCCGGCTTTACGTGGGAGGTGCGGTGAGCTTAGCTTTGCAGGATGACAGGATTCTGCCAGGGCAATGCGGGTGCCCTCCCCCAGGTCAGGCCTGGGCTCGACAAGGTGCTGTCTTATGTCTCTGGTGTACCCACGGCAGGGAAAGAGTTCTGGAAGCAGCTCCCTTTCTTTCCAGGGGCTTGGGCTGGCCCCTCTCTGGCCCCAGCCGGCTGACCCAGCCAGCGTTTCCTGCAGGTGTCACTCAACAGCCGCATGCCACTTTGCCTTCAGCGCTTGAGAGCCTGTCAGCTTCCAGGTGTGGCTGTGGGGTCTGTCAAGGACTCCCCTCCCTAGGGGGGTCTCCAGGCCTTGTACCTCAAAGGTGGGATGAGGAAGGGAGGGAAGCCTTCCTCTTTAGGCCCGCTCTGTCACAGGCACGGGGGAGGGCGTCTGTTTGCACCACTGTTAGGAGAGGGGTGGGGAGGAGCGAGGCAGGACTTAGGACACTAACTAGAACCTGTGGACCTGTGGTTAAAGGGTCACTGTAGACCCCTGGACCCCCTGGTGCTTCCTGCAGAGTGGTCAGCCTTGTTGCATTCTGGGAGCTCTGGCCCCTGGAGCTCTGCGTGGTACCACGCCGTTCCAGGTCCAGCTGGCAGAGCGGGTATGGAGTTTACCTATGGGAGGGAGGAAAAGAGATTTCCCAAGAGATGCTGACAGAGGAAAGACTCTTTCTAAAAGTATCTAGGTCTGCCTAAGAGTTCCTGATTCTGGCAATTGTTGGTCAGGCAGTTTATCTAATTGGAGCTTGCACGGTCTTGCTAATGGGCTATTGATTATCTGAGGGTTGGAGAATGACAGATGAATGGGGTGGGGAGTGGACTCAGGCTTCCTGCTCCCACTGTAGCTGGAAGACTGGGTCCTGAGATCCTGCTTCCTGCTCTGCTGGAACAACAGGGCATGACTGTGTGTGTGAGGTAGGGAGTGGGGGCGGGGGGCACTGCCCAGCCTTTGCCCCCATTATAATCCTTTACCTGGACCTGAAAAGCCTCAGTTTCTAGCTCCAGAGTCAAACCCCTGGCAGGCCCTGCTGGTACTTGTCTATTACCAGGAGCTTGGCTAACCCTAAAAACAAATTCCACTACCATCTGCAGAGAGCTGGGTTGCGAGGGATTTGTCTGGGGTGTTTTGTGGGGAGGGGACTTGATCAGGCTCTCTGAGCTGGAGACCAGTCTGTCTTTTCATTCTGGTGGTCACTGCTCACCTACAAGTGCACCTGGGGAAAATGCAAGGGATGTGAAGGCCTGTTCTACATCTCCATGGAGCTTGAGATTACCTACAGACAGGCCTTAGTGTAGAGCCACTGCACCTGGGCAGTCTGGAACATGGGCTGTGAGGCTCAGGTCAGGCAGCTGGGCCCTCCCCCCAGCCCCCAGCCATGTGTCTTACACTGTGTGCTGGCCAAGGCCATCTAAGTGAGCAAGCCTCTACCAGAAGAGGGGTTGAGGGGTATTGCTGTGCAAATGAAGGGTCTCCCACTTTGAGCTCAACAGGGTTTGGAGCTGTTCCTTTCCTCCCCAGAGAGTAAGTCTCATGTGCTTGGTGCTTTCCTAGGGGCACATTTCCTGTCCCTGCCCCCCCCCCTTTTATTTTTAGAGACATGATCTATCACTGTGTCACCCAGGCTAGAGTGCAGTGGTGCAATCATAGCTCACTTAACCTCAAACTCCTGGGCTCAAGTGATCTTTCCAGCTTAGCCTCCTAAGTAGCTGGGACTACAGGCACACACCACCATGCCTGGCTAATTTGGTATTTTTTTTTTTTTTAGAGATGGGGTCTCACTATATTGTCCAGGCTTGTCTCAAACTCCTGGCCTCAAGCAATCCTCCTGCCCTGGCCTCCCAAAGCGCTGGGATTAAGGGCATGAGTCACAGTGCCCAGCCTCCTGCCCCCTTTTATAGTGTGGTATCTCTTATACACCAGGCCCATTCTGACATGCTTGTCCCTCGAGGGCTCTGTCCATGCAGCCCCAGGCCTCGTCAGGCTTAGTGGTTTCCATGGACTTGAGTAGAAGGCTTCCTGCAGGAGGTGTGTTTTGAGAAGGAGGAGGGGACATTGCTGACTGCTCCAGAATAAATAGGAGATGGTTTGGGAGTAATGGAGTAGAGGTTGAAGAGGTTGGAGCAGGCCCGATATTTATTGTTGGGAGCTCTCTGCACAGTGGCAAGGAACTCTCTGGGTTCTTGATAGCGAAGGAGGAATGCCCCAGAAAGTGTTGTGGGAGACAGGCAGGAGGAAGACTACCTGGAGGCTGTTGGAATAATGCCAGCCTGGCCTCCTGGGGATGTTCAGGGCAGATCAGGGGTCTAGGGAGTAGGCTTTGCTTGGTACGTGTAAGCCACAGAGAAGGGGGTATGGTATGCAGCTCTGGCTCTGTGCGGGGGGACATCAGCTTGTGAGGGCAGATTTGGAGAGAATTCAGGCTGCACCTGGAGAGTATACAGGGCCCTGTCTTGACATCCCTGGTGGCGCTTGATAATAGACACTTCTGGTCCTCACTCCACTCCTAATGTTGACCTTAGAAATTTGATCAGCTCTAAAGTCTGCTGGGAGGCCGGGGATGGGAGGATCACTTAAACTCAGGAGTTCGAGACCAGCCTGAGCAAGAGCGAGATCCCCGTCTCTACTAAAAATAGTAAAAATTAGCTGGACGTGGTGGTACGTGCCTGTAGTCCCAGCTACTTGGGAGGCTGAGGCAGGAGGATCACTTGAACCCAGGAGTTTGAGGTTGCTGTGAGTGAGGCTGACGCCACTGCACCGCAGCCTGGGTGACAGAGTCAGACTCTTGTCTCAAAAGAATAAAAAAAAAAATAAAAATAAAAAGGCCAATGCAAAGATTGCTTCTGTTAGGAATAATTTGTATAGTGCCTACTGGGTATCAGGCACAGGGCTGGGTGTTCTGTACCTGATATCTCTAATCTCTACAGCAATCCTGCCAGGTGGGTGTAGTCCCCCATCTTACAGATGAGGAAACTGAGGCTGGCAAGGTTAAATAACTTGCCTATGGTCTCAAAGCTAGAGGGTAGCAGGCCTGGGTGGCCAGGCCATCTTGGCGTCAGAGTTCTTGGCCTTCCTACCAGCACAGCCTGCTCCCCCATGTGTGCCTCAGGCTGTTGCTGGAGTCTTTGTTTCAGTGCTTTCTCAGGCTGTGGCCTCTGGACACCTCTCTCCTCCCTGGCCTGTGAGGTCCTCGAGGACAGCATATATATCAGTACATATGTGTCCTGCTGTCATGTCCAGGCTTAGTGCACAATGGGTGCCTGTTTGAATATTTGCTGGGTTGAACTGGCGCATTTATACGTGATAATTGGGGGGAGCTTTCTCCTGGTTCCCCCTGAGGGAAGCACCAGTGGTTGTTGGTGACACTCTGGTCAGCGTCCTAAATACCACAGCTGGCAGGCAGACAGGGCTTCCCTCCGGGGGCTGGACTCGAGGATGAAGCAGAGAGCCTGCTGGCCGTCGCTTAGGAGGTTAGGGGGCTATCACCGGGGGCACAGGCAGGGGAAGGATGCAAGGCCACAGGGCTGTATGTGCGCTCTTCACGTTTTAGGGCACATACAGGACTCTTGGAAGAGGAGGGAATGCTGGGAAGGAGATGACTTTCGGAGGAGAAATCTGAATTTTTACCCAGTGCCTGGAGGCGCTGGAGTGGAGATGGCACATTGGAGGCGGTGGAGACACATGTTGGCCAGATGTGAGGGAGGCTTGCGTGAGTGTGAGAGCAGTCTCAAGACACAAAGATCCACTTTAGGGGGCTTCCTGCCACGAGAGGCCTCAGGAGGGCGGGAAGAGCTGTTTCAAAAGGGGTGGCACAAAAGGTGAGTCATCACCTGTAGACTCATACTGGAGGACTGTCAGGGTCCTCTAACGCAGAGATGCTGTGATTCACTTGACATAAAATGTGACATCCCTGATGTCACTGCTTTTGTCAAGAGCTCTATTCCTAGAGGCAGGACGGATGAAGAGGCTTTTGGAGGATGATGGTGGAGTGATGCCATCGACAGCTTTGCAGTGTGCTGCATTCAGCAGGCTGCATTGTCACCCGCCTTTGTTCGGGCAGTCTCTGAGCTGTGGGTGAGCCCAGGTGGCTGTGCCAGGAACAGGTGGGCTTGGGCAGAGGCTGTCACAGATCCTTGCTCAGCAGAGTGAGTGCTGCTGGGCAGGTGACAGAGTGGGCCACTCTGCCATTACCTAGGGGATGAGGACCGGTGGGAGGTGGCCTCCCAGGGCTGAGTCTCTGGGCTGCAGGCTGACTGTCCATCAACCTGGGGCCAAAGGGTACTTGAAGGGGCAGTGATTTGGGCCACTTTGTAGTTGAGATAGCCCTGCAGCAGGATGAGTGCCAAAGCCAGGGTGACACTCCCGTTTCCATCTCAGCTCTTCCCCGACCCTCTCTTTGCTTCACTCTTCCCCACTTCTTCAAGTGACTGTGACACATGCCCTAGGATGCTAAAGAAAAAATGAGGTGTAGAGGATGTGGCATGTCTCAGTGCTCTCTAGGTGGTGGGGCTTGGTCATGCAGCTTGGTGCATGCGCTCTGGCTGTTCTGTCTCCCTGCCTGCCCCTTGCCTGCCCTCGTATGTCACAGGGAGCAGCCACAGAAGCAGGGATGGGACCTTACCCCAGAGCCGTGGAGAGGGCTACCCAGGGGACATGGGGGAGCCAGAGAGCGGATGCACGTGCTGGTGGCAGAGTGGGAGGCAGGAAGCATGTTTCCCAGCTTGTGCTTGGCTCCTGCTGGATGCTTTAGTAGCCTCTTCCCCGCTCCAGTGTGGATGGGGACTGTGATGGACCCATCAGCCTTCCTGTCTTCTCGCTGACCCCGCCTCCCAGTCAGAGGATGGCTTTCCCACGTCTGTCGCAATAGCTGGCAGCACAGGAAAACACTGACCAGGTTAGGATCCTTGCTCTGAGGCATCCCTGAGCCCTTCCTCCTTGCCGGCCTGCTGGTGGCTGCTGGTTATCAGGTGCTGGATGGTGGCACTGTCTGTGCGTGAGGATCCGACGAGGCCCAGCAGATGCCCCCATACCTTCCCAGGAGGGATCCTTCGGGAAGGGCCGCTCCACCTCACCAAAGCTCCAGGTGTTCAACAGATTAAGTCTCCCACCTTTAGTGCAGCTTCCCTCAGGCTGGGTCCCTGACTGGTCACCGGAGGTGGCATGGTTTGGGGCACTTGGTATGAGCAGTGGACCCTCATTTGTCACCATGGTTGGGGATCTCT
Source organism: Eulemur rufifrons (assembly GCF_041146395.1). Lineage (NCBI taxonomy): Eukaryota > Metazoa > Chordata > Mammalia > Primates > Lemuridae > Eulemur > Eulemur rufifrons. The sequence continues at coordinate 10,891,457 of NC_091005.1, read as the reverse complement.
TGCAGGAAGGCAGAGGTGGCTTCCTCCGTGGTGGGGCAGAAGGCAGCTCTGAGTGGAAGGGAGCAGCAGTCCCCTTGTGTGCCACCTCTGGGCCATCACTGGGCATTTCTCTGTCGCTGCTGCCCTGCTTACACGTGCCACAGAGAGCAGTACCTTCCCTGTGGTGGAAGGGGCAGACCCATCCCCCACGCTGCTGCATTCGGCCATCCCTACAGAAAGGCCTTGCTCTGCCGCCCATGGCGTCTCTCTGCCCAGGGTCAGAGCTACCTTTCATCCCTGCTGTTTCCCTCCCGGTCCTCGAGGCCTCTCCACCAAAGCGGGGGCGTGGTGGCTCGTGCTCAGAGCTGTTAGTGGTGTGTCAGCTGTCCCCTCCCTCTCCTGCTCTTCTCATTGTCTGTCTCCACCTGGAGAGCACCGCCCTCTCCCAGGCTCTGTTGCTCCCAGGCCCTTGAGTTCCTCTGGGAGCCACTGGGCTGTTGTCTCTCCCACATCCTGACCTCTTTAGATCTGCTCGTGCTCTCCCCCTCATCCCCCTCCTGCCCCCACTGGGGTGGGAGCCCACTCCCAGTTGCATGGGATGGTGAATGGTGACCTGGTCCAGCCATCCGCAGCAGCCATGCCTCTCCAGGCTTGCCTTCCGGGGTTAGTCCTCCGGTCACACAAGGTCACCCTTCTGCAGCATGCAGCATGCCTCGGTTTGTCTGTCTCCTGGTACACGCATGGCATCCAGAACAGAGCTCCACTCCCGCATGGCCCCGCCAGCTTGGAGCAGAAGGCCAAGTCGCCTTCACCTCTTCACTCATCCTGCCATCCCATGCTAAGTGCTGGCCCTGAGCCGAGTCCCGCGTGCCCGGGGTTCCAGGGACAGAGGCCACAGTGTGGGTGAGATGCTAACAGCCACTGGGGCTCCAAATTACCTCAGAAATTAGGATGGGAGGAAGTTTTAAAAAAAAAAAAATGAACCAGGTTGGACTCTGGAAACCATTTGGCCTCAGCAGAACCCTTCTTTGATTAGTCATAGAAGAGATCGCTCTGCAACAGGCTTCTAAATCCAGAGCCTTCCACAGCTACTCCAGGACGCTGTGAAAAGCAGGCGTTCCTCGATGGCTGCCACAGGCTGTTGATGGCCGCTGGATCCCGCAGGGAGCAGACGGCATCCTTCACTGTTGAGTTGTACCCCGTCTCCTCCTCCCCGTGTCCTGCACTCTGCGGGCTCTGGGCAGGGACAGGTTGGGGCGCAAGATTTCATTTTGCTATTCTCAGGGTTCAGAATGCAGCTTTACTAACCTTTAAGTTGTCATGCCTTTTTTCATTTTATCTTTATCTTTATTCTCTGCCCCTTTTAAAACTCCATTCTCTTCCTTTTTCTCTCCTCAGGCTCTCTCCCCTCCATCCTTCTCTTCTCTGCTGCTCGTGCCTCACCCGCCACCTGCCGGGTCCCGGGGTGGTGGATGGTGGTGGATTCTGGGTGTCTTGGCCAAAGGAGGGGATGCTGGCGCCGTCGCCACACGGTCACAGTCTGCTGACTTTTCCAAGCGCTCGTCCTCGTGGGCAGCCTCAGAGCATGCTGTTCTTGTTGCCACACTGCTCTTCTGAGTAAACCCAAAGCTCTGTTTCCCAGAATTTCCTCTGTGCCCTTTCCTCCGCTCTCATTCGGGCCCACGTAAGTACAGAAAGGAGGCCTTCGCGGGTGGGAACACTGGGTCTGAAAATACATCTTGAGACAAAGCCGAGGGAAGAACTGAGTCACGGCAGCCAGGCGCAGGCTTCTTTCCTCCCTTTCTTCCCTTCCCAGCCGCTCTTTGGCGGGGCTGCCCTCCCCGCCAGACAGCCTTCCCCAGGGTCGCCATGGGCTGGCTGAAGAACACACAGGGGTCAAGAGGTCAGCCTAAGTGTCAGATGCTGTGCTCTGCCACGCGCAGCCAAGTGAGGGGAAACGTGAGAAGCCGTGTTCTTTGAATCTAGGACTTGAGAAACTGGGAAGGACTTAGAATTCGTTGCCTTCAGCTTTTGTTAAAAGTCAGGAGGCTGTGACTCTAAGGTCACACGGAGAAGGTAGAACTAGAGCACAGGTCGCTGGGCTTATAGTCCAACACCATGATTTATCACCCAGATGCCATCCAGAAGAGACACTGGGCCTTTCTCTCCCAGCCGCACTTGACAGTGGTCAGACCTGCCTGCCAGAGGACGTCTAGGGTGGCCCTGTAGGCTGGGTTTCCTCCTCTCTCTGCAGCTTAGGCCAGAGGGCTGGCTCCATCCTTTGTTCCGCTGGCCTTTGAGCTCAAGATGAGACCACACAGTGGCTTGGGTAATGCTCTCGCCCAACCCTCGTGCCAGACATTAGAGCTAGAGCAAGTGAAAGAGGCCATTAGGAGGGAGGGGTCCTCGAGCTGGAGCAGAAAACCTTTTCTTCTCTGGTGCCTGTCCCTCCGAAGGGAGCGTTGGATGCCACTGCTGAGGAGTGGCGTTGGCCCAGCATGAGCAAGCCGAAGTTAGTAAGGAGGTGCTCACGGAAGAGGTCCCTCCCCCTACTCTTGGTTAGTGTCTGTTGTTCCAGCATCAGGAGTAGGTACCCTAACTGCAAGGGGACAAGGACTCTTTGGGGGCTATGGACTTGGGAGCAAGGCGGCCTGCTTGAGGGTCAGAGTCAGAGTGGAGGTGATGTCCCTCCTCCCACAGCCTCTCCTTGTCCTCTCAGGGCAGGGCCCAGCTCCTGACCCACGCACCTCCAGGGACCGTGGCAAGGAGGGTGTGGGCTGTCAGCCCGGGTGTCGGAGCTGCCCTCTGGTCCCAGAGCAGGGGAGACCTGAGTGTCTGGAGGCAAAGCCAACCAACATCTTAACATTTCCTTCCGTACCCCGTGCTCCATGTCAGCCTAGAAGCAGGTGGAGGCCTCTGGGAGAGTGACCAGGTGGCACTTGGCACCTGTGCCATCTTTCAGCCCCCTGAGGCCCTGTGTGTCCCTGGTGTGGCCCCAAGTACACTGAGGTGGGAGTTCTGTCCTTTGCCCAGAGCCAGCAGTTAGAGCTGTGGATACTGAAAGGTGTGGTGACTGTTTACCATTTTTCTTCTCTCATGCCCAGAATGCTTCCTGGCCAGTCACTCGTGGGCTGACAGACACACTTCTGCGGCTCCAGCGCCCTGAGCAGGTTGGGGAGGCAGGTGGGTTGGGCTGCGGGTGTTGAGGGCCGTCTTAGGAGGTGCTGAATTGGACTTGGAGCCACAGTGTGGCTGCGGGTGAGTGTGGAAAACCTTACTTTTCTGAGCCCTGGGGAGGCCTCAGCAGGGCTTCCAGGGCCACTATTCTGGAAGTCAGCCTAAGCCCCTGCCTCGCTGCCAGCGGGCTGGATGGGACCACCTTCCTGTTCGGCCTGCCTGACTCACCTCCGCAGGTTGCCTGATGCACGGAGGCTGGGCTGGGGGCCGTTGGGACAGCTTGGTTTTCAGGTCAGGGCGACTTAAGTCACAGTGACCTGGGGGTCCCTCCTGGCTCAGCTGCTCTCAGCTCTTCAAAGATGGGGAGAGCTGGGGCCTGCCGGAGGGCTGGGCTAGCCCGCAGACAAATGAGTCTGTCGGCATTCTGCACACAGCCGCCAGTTCTGGGTAATTGGCCAGGCGCGCGTCTGGGAGAGCGGGCGGATCGATCCGGCTCGCTTTGGCACTAACGGGCTGGCCGCTCCACGAACAGCAGGGGTCGGTGCCTGGCGTGAGCCTGTGCCACTCTGGAAATGGAGATGCTTAAGCCCACGGGCAGGTCTGGCGAGAGGCCCTCCATGGCTGCGCTAACAGTGGCTCCTTGTGTTCCGGGGGGCAGCAGCGAGCCATGGGGTCTTCTTGAGCTGTGAGCTGAAAGCTGTTGGGGCAACTGTTTAATCCAGTCGCCCTACGTACCGGCCTTTAAAGCAGAGGCGTGGGCTGCAGACCCACAGGGAAACGTGGACCCGCCTGCCTGTATGGGGGGCTGTTGCTCCCATACCCCACACTGTGCTCCGACAGCAAGGTATCTTGTTCCTGAGGCCCCGACTTTCCTCCCCCTGAGGGCCAGGATCTCCCAGGAGTCACTCAGAGCTGGCTCGCCGGTGAGGACGACCCTGTGAGGCAGCCGTTTGGAAATGTGGTTCCCCTGTCACTCCAGTTCAGCTCTCTCTGAAAGTTGAGATTGGCTTTCCGAGGGGCAGGCGAGGACAGCAACTGCAAGTAGCCCCAACCGTTCCTCAGAACTGCAGATGCATGTTCCTCCCGCATCACCCCGTACGGCAGTTGGGAAGGCGGCAGTTGGGAAGGCGGTGTGGGAAGAGTTTGAGTTCAAGGGAGCCAGACAGGGCTGAGTAGCGATCAGCAGTCAGTGGGTGTGTCCGTCCGCTAAATGGTCATGCGGCTGTCCCGATGTGCGCTCATAGACTTTTTCTGAGCCCCCTGGGAGGGTATGTTCAGGGGTTCCCCAAGGTGAAGGGTACCATGGGGTGGAACAGGCAGACCTCACCTAGCAGGAAACAAAGTGATAGGGTCTCTGGCATCCCAGCTGAGCCATATAAACAGGCTCAGGGAAGGTCCTAGCTGCCCACCCTTTGGGGAACATTAAGTCCATTCCAGAAGTGCTCCTAGGAGAGGCAGAGACTCAGAGCCTGCCCTCAAGGCCCCACCTGGCTGAGCCCCATGGCCTGGAAGCAGCTCCAGCAATGGGCACTCATTAGTTGGCAAACATGGGTTGTTTACTCACTGAGCCTGTGCCTACTGAGCCTCTTATGTGTCTGAACCAGGCACTGGGGCTCATCCAGCTCACTGCAGTCCAGTGGGAATAATGAACTTGAAATTGCAATCTTAAGGTTGCCACTGGGGTAACTGCCATAAGCACTGGGGGCTAAGAGGGAGCCTGAGCAAGTGTCCTTTACCCTGAGGACCTAAGGATTCAACCAGGTGAAGACCAGCCTGCAGCCCAAGACCTCAGACAGACATCTACTCCGGGTGTGGCCGAGATGAGGCAGCCCTGGACGCATGTCGCAGAGCAGGCTTTGTGGAGCTCCTCCCTCAGGACAGAAGGGACTAAAATGAGGCTGGCTCCCACCACTTCCAGGAGGCTTTCGTGGCTTAGAGAAGTCCTACAGACTGGAGAGTGCCCCCAAGAAGGTCCTGGTCCCTGCCTGGCCCCCGGGAGCCCCTGTCCTCAGCAGACTGAGAAATGGAATTGTTTCCTTTCCTCCCCATGCTGGGAGGCTGAGGCTGAGACAGGGAATGCCGTGGTCTTCCACCGCAGCGTTAGCAGTTGGAGGGGGCTTGGACCCTCTATTTAAGGACTAGGAAGCTCCCTTCTAAGTGGCCTGGTCTGGGCATCCAGGCATTGGAGCTTAAGTCTGACTCAGAATGTGGGGGAAAAGTTTGAGTCATTCTCTTTAAATCCCCCTGAGTTATGGTGGCCCTGGGGTAGGTTGGGGGTTCTTGGCAGCAGCCACCTCTCTGAGCCAGGCTTTGGGTCAGTACATCTTAGAAGTTTGCTCCCTGGGAAAGGGGACAGGTCCTTTTCCTCCTAATCACCCAGAGAACAGCCCCTGCTCAACAGCTGGGTCAACATTGGGTGGGGAGGGGAGCCCCAGAATGCCACATGGGAGAGGAGGCCCCTCTATGGGGGTATTGCAAGGACACCGGGTGTGTCTGAATACTGTGGGTGGCGGCTTCATCCAAATGGGGTGGGCAGTGTTGAGTGCTCTCACTCTAATGCTTGTCATTGGCCTCTAGCCCTGGCCTAGTGTGTCCAACCTGGCCAAGGACTTCATTGACCGCCTGCTGACAGTGGACCCTGGAGCCCGTATGACTGCACTGCAGGCCCTGAGGCACCCGTGGGTGGTGAGCATGGCGGCCTCTTCATCCATGAAGAATCTGCACCGCTCCATCTCCCAGAACCTCCTCAAACGCGCCTCCTCACGCTGCCAGAGCACCAAATCTGCCCAGTCCACGCGTTCCAGCCGCTCGACACGCTCCAACAAGTCACGCCGCGTGCGGGAGCGGGAGCTGCGGGAGCTCAATCTGCGTTACCAGCAGCAGTACAATGGCTGAGCCGCCTGGCTGTGGTGCAGACACAGCACGGTCCCAGCCCGGCCACTCGTTGCTGTGCCATCTGGGCCCGATAACCTCTCTAGAGATAGGCCTGTAGGGATACGACTAGCGGTAGCCGAAGAATGTCTGGCCCCAGCCCCTCCTCTGTGCCTTCAGCAGCCCCCATCCTTACCATGGGCATGGGCCAGGTGTGACAGAGTGGAGGTGGCCCAGGGGCTGTGACCTCCCTGAACTCGGCACTGCTACTCCTGTTGGTGGGCAACTGCTCTGATATGAGCTGGGGGAAGGGACAGGCCCCGGTCTTTCCTGTCTCCCTTACCCTGTGGCTCTTCCCCAGACCAAAGGGGCCTGCAGTGCTGGGTGGAGGGTGTCCCGTGGCCCCAGAACCCTCTGTGATGGTGACTTCTGGAACACCCCTTTTCCTCTGCAGAGCCTTCTTCCCTGGCCCCCCCGCATTCCATGGCATCCTGGTCCTCAAATCAGGCTCCAGTGGGAGGCCCGAGTAGGCACAAAGCTGTGCCTTGACTGGACCGTCAGCCCCCACCTCCCAGCCAAGGTCAGTCTTCCTTCATGGTGCCCCCAGGACCCCCTTCTGGCCCCAGGACTCACCAGGACCTCTGGTGGTAGGACCGTGGCATGGACTGTGTGGTGGGGCTGGTGGCAGCCTTGCCCCACCCTCCATCCTCTCTGTGACCATGAGAGGGTCCCTGCCCACCACCCTCAGTGCCACCTTTGCAGGGTCCACCATTGCCTCCCTCTCCCCTTTGGATGCCTATTCCATTCCCCAGGTGCCTCCTTCCCTACTGTGGGGGGTAAAGGGAGCCCCACTGCTGCTACCTGGGGGATGGGGCACCTGGAGGCCAAGGCAGAGGACAGGGAGTTCCCGGTTAGGATTCCATTGTCAGCCCTGGTACAGCCCACGGCCCCTTCCCTTCAGGCTCTGCTGTTCCCTCCTCCGCAACTGCACGAAGGCGCCATCTGGTGTCTGGCATGGGTACAGCAGCCTGGGAGTGACCACTGCACACGCACCGTGCACACCCGCAGTCCTCCCCGAGGAAGTGGGAAGGAAGGAGTTGCTGCACTGGGGGAGGCTCTCGGGCTGCTCAACTCTCCCCTTCTGCTGAGCTTCTGCGCACCTCTCCCTGGAACTTAGCCATACTCTGTGACCTGCCTCTGAACCCTGGGTGCCTGGGGCACTGGCCTTCTCACAGCTGGCCTTGCCCCATCCGCCCTGTGCCCGCTTCCTTTCACAGCATTAACCTTCCAGTCTGGGCCCCGCTGAGTCTCAGGCTGGAGGAGCCCTTGCGGGAGGTGGGTGGGGTTGGGTGGCTGCTTTTCCACCTGAGCCAGAACTGTCCCCACGTCTCTCATGGTGTCTCCCCCTACCACACACCAGGCTGGAACCCAAGCCCTCTCCTTCCACGGCTGCTTTCAGTGGGTAGGAAGGGGCCAGGGCCCAGCTTTGGCCTTAGCTAGACTGCAGGGCCCCTGCCAGCAGGGGGGTTTGGCCCCCACTCAGCTCCTCCCAGTGGGCAGCCTTGGGCCAGGCCCTCTATCTGCATGTGCCACCTCCAGTGGGAAACCAAACCAAAGAGACCACTCTGTGCCAAGTCGACTGTGCCTTATACACCCCCTCCTTCCGTCCCCGCTGCCCCCGGGGCAGGTGGTAGTGGAGATCCGAGCACCATGGCCTCGGAACTTGCCCCCAGTTCCCCAAGTGTCTCTGGGGGCCTGAAGCCCTGGGGATTTATTTCCTCTTTGCCCAGGGTAGTCCTGGTCCTGAGGGTAGGACCGAGGGGGTTTGGAGCCTTGGGCCTTTGATAGGCCCACCTGGGCCTTCATGCCATGGACCATGGACGGAGAATGTGCAGTTATTTATTTTGTGTACTCAGTTCGTAAATGTATCCTCTGTATTCAATAAACAGGCTGCCTCCTCGGGGAAGGCTGCCTATTCGTTCTGCCGGCCCTGGCTCCTTGCTGTAGGACCGAGGGGTTGCCCCAGAGGAGAAGGGGTGGGGGCCGCAGCCTGGGCTGCTCTAGGACGAGCCTGACTCCTCAGGCCCTTCCATGCCAGAAGACAAAGTCCAAGTGGGGAGTAGGACCCTCAAGAGCCTGTCCTTTCCCCTGAGCCAGGAGGACAAAAATACATGAGAGGACACAGCCTGGGGTCTTTATCAGATTGAGATGGGGAGGGGGACCTGTGGTGGGCTCAGCTGTAGGCTATGACCTTGTCGATGCAGGTGCTGAACTTGCTAACCCGAGTGTACGTGGCAGGTGCACGCATGTTGCAGTTGCTGCTGCCCCAGGACACACCACCAATAAGCACCCACGTGTTTTCTTTCTGGCAGACAAGAGGGCCTCCGGAGTCACCCTGAGAGGGAAGAAGGGAGCGGTGTGGGGGTTGGGGAGGTGTGCCATGGGACAGTGCAGAGGACGGGGTGCTGGTGCTCACCTGGCACGAGGAGGCACCTGAGCCACCTGCACAGATCATGGAGTCTGATACGTGAGCCCCAGTACTGCTGGCAGTGATTCAGTGCCCAGGGGCAGAGCCACCTGCTGCAGACGTGCGGGTGTCACATTGCCTGCGGGCCGAGTGGGGTGGTCAGGCCAGCCCAGCACGCTTATCCTTGCCCGAGCCCTCCCTCCCTCCCTCCCAGATCTTTGGCCCAAGTTCCTACCCACGCCACTGAGGCGGCCCCAGCCGGTGGTGACACATGTGAGGCCTGCTGTCAGCACCTCATTTGAGGACGCCAGGCAAACTGGTGAGATGCGTGCTGTGTACTTGGCTGGTGAGGCGAGCTTCAGTAGTGTCAGGTCATTGTTCATAGTGGTGGGGTTCCAGCTGGGGTGCGTGATGGCCTATGGGGCCAGAAGGAGACTGCGTAGGGCTGCCCTGGGCACAGGCAGCCGGGGTTGATGGGTGCTGAGCGGTGAGGCCAGGGCATGCCCCGAATTCCTTGTTCCCAGAACCCACCCACCTACACTGCCCAGTCTTCCTTCCCTGCCTGCGCCCAGGCACCCACCCTCGAGATGGACAGAACCTGCACAGTCTCAGCACTGGAGGATCGGTCGTACTCACCCAGGACGACAAAGTGGCGGCCAGGGCTGTGGGGAGAGCTGGGCTGGCAGCCTCAGGTAGGGCAGAGAGGAAGGGCATCCAGGGGAAGGAGGTGGGCTGGGGCGGGGCAGGTGAAGTGCAGGTGCTCACCTGACATTGCAGTGGGCAGCAGTGACCAGCCAGGACTGGCTGATGAGAGAACCACCGCAGAAGTGGAAGCCGCTGCTGTCTTGGGGTCAGGGGTCAGAGGTGGGGGTGGTCTCAGGCTATGCCTAGGCATGAAGCACCCAGGACCCTGCCCCACCCCTATGGTATGCAGACCTGCAGGGACACCTGCCAGGGCCAGGAGCCCGGCACTGCGTTCTCCCCGTTGACAATCCGCTGGCTGAAGCTCAGTGCGGGTTTGATGGCAGGAACACCACAGCCTGGCCATGGGGCTGGTGGGGACCTGCTCCCCACACCCCAGCCTACCTTTCCCCACCTCCTTCCCCAGGGTGCCCCCAGGCTGTGCACCCCAGAGAGGTTCAAATCCAGAGGGCTCAGCACTACCCCTTCCCTTCATACCCGCCTGAGCACCTGCATGGCTATCTCAGCCATCCCCAGCCAGTCCTGCCCATTCTTCCACTTCTTTTTTTTTTTTTTGAGATTTTTATTTATTTATTTATTTATTTTTTGAGACAGATTCTTGCTCTGTTGCCCTGGGTAGAGTGCAGTGGCATCATTTATAGCTCACTGCAACTTCAAATTCCTGGGCTCAAGCGATTCTCCTGCCTCAGCCTCCTGAGTAGCCTGGCTAATTTTTCTATTTTTGGTAGAGATGGGGTCTCGTCTTGCTCAGGCTCGTGTTCAACTCCTGACCTCAAGCCATCCTCCTGCCTGGGCCTCCCAGAGTGCCAGGATTATAGGGGTGAGCCATGGCACCTGGCCACTTCTGTATCTCTTTCCAACCTCGTCCCCGCTGTTCCGCATCTCCACCCCAGCCCTCTGGTCCAGGCCCCCTTTCTCCTGACCCTGGGATAGTCTCTTCCCTGGCCTCTGCTCCCTCTAGGCCTGAACAGTTCAAACCCTTCATGCAGCCAGAGGGTTCTTCCTAAACTACACGGCCAAACCCTCCCAGGCTCCAGGGCCTGGCTCAAGCTCTGGTCCCATTTATGAGACTGGCCCTGGCCCACCTGCCCCACCCCAGTCCGGCGGGCCCACTCCTGCTCCCTTGCCCTGCATCCCTTCCAGCCAGCCTGGGCCCCTGGGCTGGTGCTGGGAGCGGGGGTGCCCCCAGGGCTGTTCCGCCGGGACTGGTCCTGGTCCTGGCCCACTCACCCCAGGAAGAGCCGAGTAAAACCAGGCTAAGGGTCAGGCTGAGTGGCAGCATTGTCGCAGGTGTGAGGTCGACAGCTGGACTTGGCTTTATAGGTCTTCTCGTCCTTGAGCCAAAGTTCTGGGCCTGTGGCCAGGCCAGCTATGTGTGCTTGGCCCCTTCCCATGCTCCAGTCGAGAGAGTCTCTTTAGGCTAAGGTCCCCCAAGCCAGGCCTGGGCCTATCAGACAGAGCACAGGTGTGAGGCTCTCACCTCCTCCACCTTCCAGGGCCTGGCCCCTGGTTGGCTCCCTGAACCACCTCACGTTTTAAGAGTTGAGCACTGGGTACCAAAGACAGATGGTTAAATTAAGTCTATAGTAACAACCTGGTGGCTGGGATCAGAGGCACCTCCCACAGCTATCAGGGCACTCTGGGTCTGACGCCCCGTGGGTGCTCAGCAAAGGCTTGTTGGATAAATGTCATCTCTCCCCACTTGAGTCCGTGACCACAGAAAACTTGGAGTCAGTCTCCCTGCTCACAGCCCAGGATGTGCCCGGCTTCGTGTAAGCAGCCCAGGTAAGCCTCATCATCTGAAGTGTCACAGGTAAAGCGTCGCAGGGGTGAGGAGCGCGTGGTGAGAATTTGCCCTTGGAGTTGGGGAGCAGCGTCTCTATCAACACTTTAGGCCTCAGTGGGGCCCCTGGGGGGGCCTGACTGAGAGGTGTGGGCTTTGTCGTGGGCCACAGAGGAGCCAGGGAAAGGTTCTAGGGAGACGCAGTATGTGGCGTCTTTGGGGTTTTACAACCGTCCCCAGTGGATTAGAGAGCTCGCAGGGGAGTGGGAGGCAGAGAGAGCCTCCACAGTCGGAGTCAGAAGGAAGGTTTGGGGGAGACTGGATGAGAGCATCCCCCTCATGCCTGCAGTGCTGCCCAGGGCTGGGCTCCTGGAGGGGTAGATGCCTGAGGTGATGGGTGAACGGCACCTCTTAGGCCAGGCACTGAAGCAGTGGCCTGGGCAGGAACACCTCAATCAAAGAGCCCCGCCGGCTGCCTGCCCCACTCCACCCAAGAACGACACAGCCATCTGTGTAGGTGTTTGTATTTTCTGGGTTTATTCCCCCTTGTTCCAAGCTCTGAGCCTCAGCCTACTTTACTCCACCTCCATAGTTTGCACCGTTTCTTCCAGTAGCTCCAGGTTTAGCGGCTTCACTGTCTGAGTCAGGACAGCTGTGGTTCCAGGCGCAAAGCGGTAGCGGCTGGGCCTGCAAGGGAAGAGAGGCGGCCACTTGACTTGGGCCCATCACATGGCCCATCCTCCTCTTGCAGCCCCATCTCCCGGCTGTGCCCAACCCTTCCCTGTGGTCCCCCAGCTCCCCAGCTCCCACCTCTTCACGGGCTCCGTGGGTGAGCTCAGTGGCCGCAGCAGCTTGGCGCCAGTCGAGGTGATCACACATGCATCCACGCTGCCCCCAGAGCCCAGGTCACCCAGGATCCCCGCGGTAATGGCTTCCACCAGCAGCCCCTGCGCAGCCTCCAGCTGTGGGAAAATGTGTATGTGAGGCCTACAGTGTTGCTCAGGCTGCAGTCTGGGGAGTGTGTCAGTCTCGAAGCCCAGGCTGTTCACCACTTGCTCACACCCCTCCTCTCCTCCTCCACCCCAGATTCCCCTCCTGGGTCTCTGCCTCCCTCTCTTCCGAGACACGGTGGTCCCTCTGCCCACCGCTCTCTTCACAAACTTCCCAGGGTTGCCTACACTCGTGGCCCTGCTTCCAGCAGCCTGTTCACCTACCCAATCTCGTGTTGCCCCTCAGCCCCCACTGTGTTTCTCTCTCTGAGCCTTAGCCACCTCTGAAGCGACATACATCGCCTTCCATCGCCTTCTATCACCCCAAACCAAATCTAGGACCCCCCTCCCCCTCCTCTCGGCCTTTCCCTCCTCCCTCGGCTCCAGAGGATCTTCCCCGAGGTTCCACTTCTCCCGGCCATCCAAGCTTTGGTATTGAACGGTGATCTGTTGGGACCACAGTTCGCCCTCACTCCACTCACCGCTCATTCGTCACCTCTTTCGAGAAACCTTCCCCGACCTCCATACTGGGCCAGGGTCCCTCTATGCTCCCCCAGCTCCCGGATGCAATGCCCACCAGTGACCACGTACTGGGGGTCAAGGTTGCTCACCGTCATGTTCGGCTGGAAGCGGTCCTCCAGCACCGCCAGGGCCGCGTCCTGGCCGGAGCCTGCAGGCGGAAGGGACACCTGAGGTCAGCTGTGGCCACCTCGGCTGGGGGACAAACGTGAGGCCAGGGTGGCAGGGACGGGTTCGAGGAGGAGGGGCGGTAGCGCTCACCCAGGGCCGTGAAGGGCAGACGGCTGTAGGAGCCGTGGGGGTGCACGCTGTAGAGTTGCGGTCCGGCCAGGTCTACGCCACCCACGATCAGTGACGCACCCACGTGGCCCTGGTACCTGTTCGCGGGTGGGCGTGGTCGGCCGTGAACGCGACCCAGGCCCCGCCTCCTACGACCCCGCCCCTGGGCCCGAGCCCCGCCCCTTCCTGTGCCCTATCACCCTTTTCTGTTGCCCCGCTTCTCAGGCCTGCCTCTTCCTGTTTACTGGCACGTCGCAGCTCCGCCCTGTTCCCTGTCCCGCCTGTCAGCCCCGCCCGCCCCGCAACGGCCCCTCCCAGGGTCACTTAGCCGGGTCCCCGCACCGGAAGAGCGTCTGTCGCAGGATGCGGGTGACCGTGGCCACGCGGGGCTCGCGGCCCGTGGACAGCGCGTGCAGCTCCATTTTGGACGCCACCATCCGTGTGGTCATCTCGGCGTCCGCGGCCACGCCAGCCCCACAGCAGCTGAGGGCAAAGGGAGGATCGGTGTGGGCAGGGCTAGGATGTGTGGGGACCGGGGTGGGGACGAGGGGGCGGTTTTTCCTGCGTGCAGGAACGGGACTGGGGGATTCTCACTAGATTTTGGGGGCGATGAAGTGGATCTTCTCGCAGTTCTTGTCCGCCACGACCGAATCATTAGTGGCCCGCGTATCCGCGCCCAGAATGACCCCGTCCTGGGGAGTGGGAGGGGCCGCTGCCTCAGTGCCCACCAGATACCTCCGGCCGCCCCTCCAGCCCCCCAGTCTTTTCCCAGTGCTCACTCGGAACACAAGGCCCGCGATGGTGGTCCCAGTCTTGCGTGCATGAGGGACCTTGAGCCCCGGGAGGACGCGTTCCAATGATGCGTTTCTGGAAACGGCGGGGGAAGGCCCGGGTTTTGGTTCTGCTTCTGAGACTCCTGTCGTATCCCTGAACCCTGTCCCGGTCTCCCTCATCTCCCGGGGTCAGCCTGGAACCCAAGTCGACCAATACACTCTCCCTCACCCCACCCCTGCCAGGAAAAAGGCCCGCGTCCAAGCGAATGCAGCTCGGCATTAACCCTCCCCCCTTCACCTCTGGCAATTCTCAAAGGAGAAGCCCCCTCGTGGCTCCAGCTCTGGCTTCAGCATGTCGGGGCGGGCAGGGCCGATGGATGGGTCAGACGAGAGGGGCCTGCGGAGAGCGAGAAAGGCCTCCGACTCTGCCTCTGCAGGGCTCCACGTCGGTTCTTCCTGCTTTCACTTTCGCCTTCACCCTTCCTCAGAGGTGCTGGCTGCTTTCTGCATCTTTTCTTTCACTTTCACCATCACCTCTGATCCAGAGCAGGTTGGGAAAAGGGTGATGTTCTTTGCTAGGCCCTCCATGCTGCACCTTGGGTCAGAGGGAGGCACCCCTCCCTCTGTCCAGCTCCTCCTCCCCTTTCCAGTCTGAGCCCCACCTCTCTTACCCCAACTCCAACTCTAACCTCCCGTCCCAAATGCCCTAAAGCTGTCAGATGCTTGGCCAGGTCTGTGCATTGCTACTGGCCTCCCAACAGCATCGGGCATGGCTGATATTTGTCCTTTGTCACTCTTCCAACTCTTACCTCTTTTGTTGCCTTTGCCTCCTCCCAGGAACTTCAGACACTGCGCGGCTTACTCCTTAGCCACAATGACGCTGGTCCTTCCATTCTTCCCTGCCTCAGGCGCCATCTTCCCTCTTTCAAGAGGGGCACTATGGCTGACCATCTAGTGGCCTGGAGGCATGCTGGGCTCTACCCATGTTCAACCAAGCCTTGTTATTTCACCCCCCAGTGACCCCTTATCTGTATGCATCTCTCTCCTAGACTGCTAGTCTTGGCTAGCATTCTCTCCCACCTGGATTTGCACTGGCCTCCCTGGTTACCCCACGCTTCCTACCCCCACCTCCAGGCTACACTCTACCCTATACAGGGAGAGGATCTTTCTAGATTGGAAATCTAGTCCCAGTCTTTCCTTGGTTAAAACCCTTCAGCAGCTACACACTGCTCTTAGCTCAAAGCCCAGTCTTTACGCCTGTGTTACCCTTTTTTTTTTTTTAGACAGAGTCTCACTCTGTTGCCTGGGCTAGAGTGCCGTGGCATCAGCCTAGCTCACAGCATCCTCAAACTCCTGAGCTCAAGCAATCCTTCTGCCTCAGCCTCCTGAGTAGCTGGGACTACAGGCATGTGCCACCATGCCCGGCTAATTTTTTTCATATATATTTTTAGTTGTCCAGATAATTTCTATTTTTAGTAGAAACAGGGGGTCTCGCTCTTGCTCAGGCTGGTCTTGAACTCCTGACCTTGAGCGATCCTCCTGGCCTCCCTTCTGACCTCAGTGGAGGCACCACTCCTCTGCAAGCCTCCCCTGACCCACAGGGCTCAGCCTCTTGCTGCTTGCTTAACTTTCTCAGAGCACTTAGCTTCATTAATAATTATGAAATGGGGGCCAGTCACGGTGGCTCACACCTGTAATCCTAGCACTCTGGGAGGCCGAGGTGGGAGGATCGCTTGAGGTCAGGAGTTCGAGACCAGCCTGAGCAAGAGCGAGGCCTCCGTCTCTCCTAAAAATAGAAAGAAATGATCTGGACAACTAAAAATATATATGAAAAAAATTAGCCGGGCATGGTGGCACATGCCTGTAGTCCCAGCTACTCGGGAGGCTGAAGCAGAAGGATCGCTTGAGCCCGGGAGTTTGAGGTTGCTATGAGCTAGGCTGACGCCATGGCACTCTAGCCCAGGCAACAGAGTGAGACTCTGTCTCAAAAAAAAATAATAATAATTAATTATGAAATGATCTGATAACTGGTTGTCACTCCCAGACTCTAAGGTCTTGTGCCTCTGTCACTCACCCCGCACTCAAAGGCCCTGTCTCACCTGCCCTTTTGGGAGCTGGAAGGGGCAGCTCAGATCTTCCCCTCCCTGTGTCCCCATTGCATGGCTGTGGGTGCAGCTGCCTCTGGTCCCTACCAGCAGAGGCAGGAATGGGGTAGGCTGCCCAAACAGCTCAAGCAAGAGAGTGGGAAGCTGCACGTCTCAGGGAGCCCAGTTCAATCCCAGGCCTTAGCAGAACCCATCTTGCCTTGTGTTCCACAGAGCACAGAGCCTGTGGTTGGTGGTGCATGAAACCGGTGTGGGGAATCCTGTACCCCCCCATCCCCATCCCACAACACACATCAGGGCTTATAGCAGCAAAGGCAGGTCTTTATTCGGGGGGCAGGGGCTCTGGGCTGGCACTGGGGGCTGCAGGGGAACCATGGCGGTAGGCCCCCAGCAGGATGGAATTGATGTGCTCCAGTGTCTGGTTGCTGAAGACCATGTTGAGGTGTTGTAGCCCGTGCAGGGGCAGCAGGTGCACAGGCTGTGGCTGGCGGCCCTGCCAGCGACCACAGAGATTGGAGCTGCGTGTGGCCACTGTGTCATCACCATCCTCGTAGAGAACGCCCACAGGGTCCGCGTAAGGGAAGTCATGGTCATAGATGTAGGTGTGGGGCGTGGGCAGCCCCACGCCGTAAAGACAGTATACTTCCACGCCAGGTGCTGGGAGTCCTTTAAGCAGGTCACGTGACTGTAGCCACATGTACCAGCCTTCCTCAAAGCGCAGGTCTGCAAAGAAGCGCTGGAAGTCACGGCCTGTGTAGTTGAAGCTGGGTGTGGAAATGAACACGTGGTCCTCAGGCCAGGCCATGAGAGAGGGAAACATCCACGGGGAAGTCGTCGTTATGCGCTGCTCCTCTCTCAGCTTGATGCTGGACATGATCGGGATGCCCTGGTTGTCACCTGTGGACATGGAGCTAGGTGGGACGGGGAGCCAGGCCTGGTTACCCCTGGCCCACAACTTGCCCCTGATGTAAGCTTGGCTGGGTGCTCATCTTGTCCCTGCCCAAACCAGACATGGACTCCAAGCCATAAACTTGAACAAACCTGGCATTCAGTAGGTGCTCAATGAGGACTTATTAAATGTGAAGCCCTCATGGCATTTCTATAGGGCAGAGCTGTAGTGCTTCAAAAAGAGGGCAGGGTGGGCGTCCTGAGGATGGGTGTGTGGACAGTGTGGCGGCGGCGGGGGTGGGGGGTGGGGGGGGAGGGGGGTGCTGGCTGTTGTCCCCAGGCATGTGCCTGTCGGCTCCCGTGTGTGGCTGTGCTGCTCAGGGCTCAGAGCTGTGTTCTGGGAAGGATGGAATGAGACGGTGTCTGTGTCCGACTTTGCTGGGGTGACCTGAGTGTTCCCTCACCAGACTGGCATCCAGCTCCTAGGAGGGGGGCTGAGTTGGCTGTGCCCAGCAGATAGTGGATGTTGAATAGGTGGTGTCAATGCTGGGTCCCTGGTGCCAGTCTCCAAGGAAGAGCAGGAGGGGCTCCTGGGGTCTGGCCTAGCTTTGGCGGATCCCTCCTCACTAAAGCAGATCCCTGGACGAAGGGGCTCCTGGGAGCAGAACGTGGCTGAAGCCTGGGTAGGCGGGATCTGGTGCCTCGAGGAACAAATCTTGGGTCAGATTGCTGGGGTTCACTTCCTGTGTTTACTTCCCCTTTGTCATCACTGACACAGACTCTGGAAGGATCCATCCTAATGGCCCAGGCCAGGGTCATTGCTCTGGGGGACCAGTGGCAGTGGGCATGCCCCAGGGGTGGTAGAGGCCATCGTGAGCAGAAGCTGGAGTGAGGGCAGGCCCGTGACCAGCTTCATTCCACCCCCTGCCCCAGGACGAAAGTGGTCAGATCCCATCTCACCTGAGGCCAAGACCAGCATGGGCTTGATGGAGCCACCCCACGGAGCCCCGAGAGAGATGAAGCCATCAATGAAGCGGTCCTTCCAGGACTGGGGCTGGCGCAGCAGGAAGTAGAGCAAGTGCAGGCAGCCGAGGCTGTGCCCGACGAGGAAGACGGGCTTCCTGTACGCAGCATGCATCTCCTCCACCAGCCTGGCCAGCTTCTGGTAGTACTCCTCCTGCTGGCCTGCAGGTAGGTGGATGGGGCCAGGGCAGTTGGAGTCAGGGGTCACCTGTCCTGCCCCCAGCCTGTCATCTGCAGAGATACTCACTGGGCTCCAGCCGCCAGTCATAGGGTGCGGCCCGCACGGTCTCGTCCCGAACGTAGCCATTGTTGACCAGATTCTGCACCAGCGTGTGCATGTAACCTGGGGACAGGCAGCAGCACTGGCGGCTCTGGCCACGACTCCTGTGGTCCAGCCCTGCTGGCCACCATAGCCTGCCCTGGCCCTATCCCCCAGCACACCCACCTGCCAGCTTGCTGGTGTCCAGGTACTCAACAGAGTAGGTCTTGCCGAAGCCGGGGACGCGGATCTGCACACCAGGGGCGTTGGACAGGAGCCCAGAGCTTCGGTTGTAGACAACCCTGGGGGCGGTGGGACATTCAGCAGCCGCTAGCCAAGGGGCAGTGTGCGGGGGCCAGGGCAGAGCACATGGCACATACCTGGTGTTATCTATCCAGCAGTCCACCCCGAGGGGCAGAAACATATTGAGATCCAGCCAGATGGTGAAGAAGTCCTCAGTCTTGCGGTAGCACATCCAGTTCACCACATCCGGTTTATCCAGCTTGGCTTCTAGCTGATTCCCCAGGCAGCCAGGCACTGCGAGCACCAGCCCTCACTCTGGACTCCTCGGGTTCCCCCCTGTGGCCCCTAGCCATCACCCCTGGATGCTGCAGGGTCCAGCCCCACCCCTCCATCACCCTCAACCCCCAGCTACAAAGGACACATATGCTGTCCTGACCACACCCAACCCCCGGCAGTCCCCCCAGTAGCCCAAAGCCCAGGCTTCCCTCAGGAGGGGAAGGTGCAGCGGCCAAGGCCACTGACCCCTGCGCCTCGGCAAAGCAAACACCCAGCCGGGCTCTCCACCGCTGCCAAAGTCCAAGGTGAGAGCAGATGGGTATGGGGAGGTGGGGGCAGGCTTTGCAGGACCCCTCCTGCCCTGGGCTGGGCATCTTGTCCTTGGTGGGATGGGGACCAAAGAAGGAGTGGTGGGGCTTGGCCCAGGATCCAGCATGGCTGCAGCTTGTAATGCCCTGGCCGAGACCTCAGGCACACCCCATACCACCCCCATAGGCCAGGCAAGTCAGAGACACAGGAACAGTGCAGTGGGGGAAGAGGGTGACTTCCCTGCAGGACAAGGCTTTGGCTCCTCCCCACACTGGGGCAGGGATCCAGGCCACTGCAGGGGCAGAAGGACCTTGGCGGGCTAGGGCCCAGGCTCCCCAAGGTCCGGCCTGGTGCGTCAGGGGCCTGGTGGGGGCTTACCGAGGATGACGGGCCGTGTGTGGTTATTGAGCTCAGCCTTGGGCGTGGTGTGCGGGGGGAAGAGCACATTGAGGAGCCAGAACGGGGCGGCCGGGGGGAGCAGCAGCCCCACCAGCAGCCCCCACTGCCACAGGGAGCCAGGCGGCCCCATCCCAGCCCTAGCGCCTGCCGCCAGACTAAGCTGTCCTGGGCCGGCTTATCTGCCGCAGCGGGGGAGGGGCCCCAGGGCCAGTGGGAGGGACAGCCTGGCCCATGGGGGTGGCCAGAGATTGCCGGAAAGGGCACAGCTGCGGGAGCCGGCTCTGGGCCTGGGTTCAGTTCCGCCTTCTTCCCTTGCCGCCAAGGGAAACAGAGCCAGGGCAGCAGGAGCCCAGAAGTACACAATGTTTTATTGAAAAAGTCAGGCCTTAGCTGGCCGGCTCCATTCAGCTCCGCGTGGTGGGGGTCCCTCCCCACAGTAGCCCACGCCAGGCCTTCCTGCAGGCGGGCTGGGCTGGACCCCTCCCTTGCTCCCCTTCCCCTCCTCTCCAATGGTGACATCCGAACAATAAATATGCAATAAATAGCACTCCTGGGCTGGGCTGGCTGCCTTCAAGCCCCATGTCAGCCCCCACCAGTCTTCTCCAGCCAGGGCAGGCCCACTGGGATACTGGATGGAAAGTCCCCGAACCTCCCAGGGTCCCAAGGGACCTCAGATCCATTTCCACTGCCCCGCCCAGGCCCGGTTTCAAAGCTGGGTCCAGGGCAGAGCCAGGCAAGCGGAGCTGGCAGGTAGGTGCTGGGAGGGACTATTACCCTGGACACTTCCGCTCCACGCCACAAGACTACGCTGGGCTCAGGAGTAGATGGTGATGACTTCACGGCCACCACCACGCACCAACAGCACCCGCTCAAGGCCCTCGGTCAGCACCTCAAGGAACTCCATGTCTGCAGGGCACCAGGTCAAGGAGGCAGCGCCAGGACCAAGGGGCGACCAGGTAGTGTGGCCCCATCAATCAGAGCTGGGGCAACCTGGGCCACCCGCACCCAGCGGCACCCAGGGTTCCTGGCCTGACCTCACATAAGGTCCACCTCCCCACTTCCTGTCTCTCTGCAAAGGGATACAGTTCTCGTCCCCCTCGCTGTTCTTGGGTGGGCCGGGCATGTTCAGTAGGACCAGGCGGGCATCGTGGGAGCGTGTGACAATGACTTCATTGAGCTTCACAGCAGTGTGCATGCGCCGCACATTGGATTGGTCTCTGCGGGTAATGCAGCCGATCCCAGGTCACAGTGAACCACCCTGCAAGGAGGGTGCCTGGCCCACCCACACAGCTGTCTGCCCCATCCCACCTCCACCCCCGGCCCCCGTGAGGCAGGACCCGTTTTTGCTGCACTCACGGCTTAATGTGCACCAGCTCCCGGAAGTTGTCAGGGGCATGGCTGGGGTCCCAAGGCTCAGTCATGTACTTGTCCCGGGTCCATGTCATCTGGATCTTCTCGGTCCCTGCTGCAGACTCGTCTTCCTCATCCGAGTACAGGCTGTCTAGCCGCAGGGCCGAGTGCCGGTCCTTGACTAGCTGGGCCTAGGGACAATCAGAGGAGGTAGCCTCGGTGCCATGGGAAAAGGGGGAGGGCCCTGGCTGGCCCAACATGACCACCCTGCCTCAGGGAAATGGGCAATGGCTTGGGTCGGGCTGGGGTGAGTTGTTCTGATGCCCCCCCATGGTGTCTCCAAAGGCCCGACCCTGCACCCGCCCCTGGCCTCAACCCGGAAGGCCACTGACTTCTCGCTCCTGCTCAGTCTTGGTCAGCCGCATCTGCCGCAGCATCTGGGACCGCTGTTCCATCATCAGGGTCCGCTCGTAGGTATATGCGGAGATGTCGCTATTGTGCTGGGGAGAGGGCGGGCTGTGAGGACCGGCCGCGTGGGACGTGGTACCCACAGGGCCAAGTCAGGGCGGGTGGCTCACCATCTCCACCACCTCCACCTCTGCCTCAAGGCGGAGATGGTACAGGAAGACGGCCAGGTCCTTCTTCATCTGGATGCTGTTGTCGTCCATCTGGGCCACTGTGAAGATGCGCATGCGGCACTTCCTCCAAACCTGTGACAACAGGGTAGGTGGCTGGTTCAGTCACACCCCCCACCACGGGCCCAGCCTCTCCCGCCTGCGCCCAGCCACCTGGCCCACCTTGTGCTGGCGCAGCAGGAAAGGCAGAAGCATGAGCATGCCGCCGTCGTGCACGATCCACCACACGTCGATGTGGCCCTCCAGGTAGCGCTCGTGGTTGCTGGGGTAGAAGGCGATGTTCTTGGGCACGAGCAGGGCCAGGTGGGCAGCTGTAGTGCACCGCACAGTGTCTGGGGACGAGGGGCACTGCTGACCACCGGTCTGTGGCCTTCTGGCCTCTGCCACCTCACTGGACCCCCAGCCCCTGGCCCAGCCCCGGCACCAGCCCCTCACACACCAATAAAGGTCTTCCAGGCACGTGGGTCCTCACTCTGTCGCCAGCCATAGGGCCAACCCAGCACCACGGAGTTGTGCCTCATGCCGCCCAGGCCGCAAGACTGGATGAGGTGAGCCAGGCCCTCACGCACCTTGCTGGCCACCACTACCTGGCAGAAGCCTTTCACTTTCTCGATCTCCATCATGTTCTTGATCGTCTGCAGGGACATCCCAGGGTCAGAGGCAAGGCTGTCAGCTCCTCTCTGCTGGGCTCCCTCCCAGGGTGCCTGGCGCACAAAACTTGGGAGCGGGGAAGGGCATGGGGGCAAGCTGCCCACCCAGAGGCCACATTTTCAAGCTGGGACAGCTAGACCACCCTTGTACCACCTCTCGGGTAGCAGCAGTGCTGTCCCCCTGGCTGGCCAGGGTGGCTAGGATTGGTCCCCTGCCCTAAGTGCCAGCTGCAGCCCAGACACCTCTGGTCGGGCTGGGCTCCCACCCTCTGCAGCAGGCACCTGCTCAGCGGCCTGGGCCTCGCCGTAGCTCTCCAGGAAGCTGCCCTGGATGACAGAACCAACAATCGTCAGGCCTTTGCCGGCCTTAAGCTGGGAGGCAAAGGTGAGCAGCCGTGGGTACTTCACGTGAAGGTCCTCATCTAGCTTCAGCAGCACCAGGAGCTGAGGCCTGCAGCGCCAGATGGGGAGGCAGCCTGAGACCAGGGCCAGATGTCCAGGGACCCCCTCCTCGGATCATGGGCCCCCACAGCTTTGGGCAGCATGGATCCACAAGTGGGAGGGCCCCCCCCCCCAGCAACCCCAGGATGGGGAACATGGACTAGGAGAGGGAGGAGCCAGCACTTCTTGACCCTCCCACCCCCTAAGAACCCTGAGATGGCCCTTGCCAGCGTCTGAGTGTCAACTCACCGCCAGTTCTTCGTGTGAGGGGGCCCCTCCTCTAGCCGCAGCAGTGCATAGCGGGCGGCGCTCAGGGACAGGCCTCGGATCCCGTCACCCCACTCCTTCTCAGCCCTGCAGATGCCACCACAGCTGGTAAGCCCCTGGTCCCACCCAGGGGTTTCTATCTATGTGAATGAGAAATCCTCCAGGCCACTCTTGGGAGCCCCGAGTCTCACAGCCTCCCAGTCCCAGCACCCACGGTGGCTAGCAAAGGATGGCCCAGCTCCCCAGCAACCCAACATCCAGACCACCCCACCTGCTCAGCCAGGCACCCTCGGCGCTGTACAGGCTGTTGGCAGAGGCCAGGCGGCAGCCCTTAACTCACCCTTGGTACTCGATGTACTTGTAGATCATGCCCGCGATGAGCATGGCGACCAGAGCATAGTACCAGGAGGAGACAAACATGAGGGCCAGGCAGAGGCTCATGCCCAGGAAAGACAGCGCCCTGGGCCAGAGCGGGGGAGTTGCAGAATCAGGGTAAGACCAGTAGGGCCCAGGCCACAGCCCAGCCCATGCCCTGGCGGTCCCAGGTCACATGCTGGGTAGGAGAAACAGGTCAACCCCCAGCCCTGCATTCTCCCTCCCCACAGTGTTTCACCCAGGACAAAGACCGCCCAGAAACCCAAACCTCATGCCGAAGGGGGCTCCTGGAGTCCCCAGTATCTCTTGTGTCAGAGGACTTGGCTCAAGGGTCCAGTGGGCGCTCACCAGTGATAGTACTTGAACCGGGGCCGCCAGTTGGGGGTCCTCAGCAGCGTCTGCACGGCACAGGCCAGGTTCACAAACAGGTAGCACATGAGAAAGAACCTGCAGCACAGGGAGGTGGTCAGCACAGACGCCTCCTTGGCCGCCAGGGACCTGGTATCCAGCTGGGCCTGGACCCGAAACTGAGCTTCCACGGCCCCGCCCTGCATGGGCTCAGCCAGGTCGTCCCAAGCCCACAGCCCCGGCTTCCACGGCCCGAGGCAAGTGGCCCACTGCAGCGACGGGGTCTTCGGGGCCAGGTGGCAGCGGAGATGGGAAAAGCAGGGGGAGAGTTGGAGGATGGTGCCTGGAGTGGCAGGAAGTGCTGTGTCTGGAGCCAGCTACCTAATCAGGTCTCTGGCCCGGGTGACCAGGTGCATGAGGGGCTGTCACACAAATGGGGAGGAGGAACAGGTTGGGAGAAGACGACCAGGACCTTTCCAATGCACCGAATCAGACACTTGGGAGATGCTACAGTGGGCGTGGGAGTCTGGGACGTGGGCGAGGCTGGCTGCAGGAGCCCTCTGGGAAGGCAGCTGAGGAGCAGAGGGCTAAGGGAGAGGGCACCAACCTTCACCTGCAGCTGGCAGAGGAGGAAGGGCAGAGCAAGGCAGGAGGACCCATGGGAGAGGGTTGTGCTGGGGACAGGGCTGCCAGCTAGAGCCACACGATAAAGGCTGAGACATGCCCTCTGGTGTGGGCAGGGGCGGCCGCCACCCAAGACGACTGTGGCAAGAACAGTTCAGGTGTGGATTTATGTGAGGGGTGGGTGTACTGGGGAGGCCAAGAGAGCACAGGCCTGGCTGTGGCTGGGATGGAGGCTGCACGGGGAAAAGGGGCCCTGTCAGGTCTGGGGCCTGAGAGGGGCAGAGATGGGGGCGGCCATTTGCAACCATGTAAGCAAGAGGAGCGCCCGCCCCAGAGCAGGGTGTGCAAGGACCCCAGCAGGGCAAAGGTGACACAGCAAACAAGCAAGCTCTGCCCTGGGGGCCCGAGGAATCGCCACATGCTGACCACCGCCTGCAAGGCACCAGCACACTGATTTGCCCAGCTGATTCCAGAACTTTAAAAGCAAATGATTTTGAAAATGGACGGGGCAGCGGTGGCTTCATCAAGGCATGAGGGAGGTCTGCTGGCCGCCTGCTTTGGGGACTCTACTAGAGGGGAGTGGGACTGTCGGTCGCTTTACAGCTTCTGTGTAGGTGCCAGGCACCCTCCTGACTGCAGAGCTACGCTGAGCCCTGCCAGGCAACACCTCCCCAGGCGGCTGCCACATCTCCCAGCTGCATCCTCAGCACCAGACAGGGTCACGGGGAGGTGCTGGGGTCCAGGGAGCCTTTCCCAAGACCACCCCCTGCCCTGCCCCAGCCCCCAGCTCACATGGACAGAATGGGGGCCACCATGTCGAGGGAGGCGATAAGGATGCCCAGCTCAGCGATGAGTGCGGTCAGGAGGAGTGCCCACGTGGGTTCACCATTCGCCTTCCCGTGGCCAAACACCTGTGTGCGCCAGGGAAGAGGCTGGTTCTAGCACCTTCATTCCACACCCAGGCCCCAAGGTACAGTCTGGCCTCCATCACCACCAGGGCCCTCCTCTGAGGCTCAGGCCATGCCCAGGCCTATCCATATGGGACCACGGTTTCCCTGGCTCCACCTCACCAGGCCTCTCTGCTTTGGGTGAGCCACAAACAGGCCATGGGTTGTGGGTCCAAGCAGCTCTCCCAACAGCACGGCAGGGCCAGGGCAGCTCTCAGCAGCTCCCCATGGATGGCTGTGTGGCCTGGGGCCACCGTGGGGAGGTCATACCACACCTGTGTTCCCTATCTCTCTCCCCAGCCCGGGCGAGGGGCCCAGTAGTAGCCAGGCCGTGGGGGAGCACAGAAGGGCTCACCCGGAGGAAGGGGATGATGTTGTCCTTGGCAATGGCCTGCAAGAGGCGTGGTGCCCCAGTGAGGCTCTGGAGGCCAGCGCCACAGGTTGAAAAGAAGGAGCCGATGACAATGACCCAGGGCGAAGGCCAGGCCAACGTGCCCACCACCAGGTTCCTGCTGACGCCGTCACCATACCTGCAGGGGCGGCCCAGAGCAAAGGATGTGAGGGGTCACGAAGGCAGGCTACAGGGGGCAGCGCTCTGGCCCCCCAGTGGAGAAGGCCAGTCTGCCAGCCCTGTCCTTCCCTCTTGGCCCAGCCCTGATCATGATTGTCACCACCCTCTCAGAAGCAAAAGTCCTCTAGGAGTCTGACCCACCTGGTGGCACAGACCACCACTGGCAGCCAGCAGCCTGAGGACATGCATGGGACCATGGATGGGGGGTCTGGCATGGGCTCAGGCAAAAGCTGAGCCACGGCTACAGGGAGGGGCCCAGCTCACTCACTTGTCCCGGAGAACCACACCCTCGATGCAGGCGCCAAAGAGAACCACACTGCTGAAGTCTGCAGTGGCGTCAAGGAAAGCAAGGCCTCTCTGCATGGCTGTCCCTAGCCAGCAGACTCAGCTGGGACACTTACAGCTGAGGGTTTCATGGTGTGTGCATGTGTGCAAGGTGAGGTATACATGCGTGCGTGCCTGTGTGGAATGCCTGTGCATGTCGGCTGGAACTGACACACAGGCAGGTGCCTCCTGTTCCCTGATCCTCCACCCCAGGCCTGGGAAAGGATACACACGAGGGAGGTTGTAATGATGGCCAGAATGGTCCCCACCGGGATGGACTTCTGGGCGTCGCGGAGGTCCCCAGAACGGTTTGAGCCAGCCATGATGCCTCCAAAAACAGACAAGACTCCCTCAGCAACTCCCTGGGTTTGGGGGCAGGGCTGCCTGGGTGGGCAGAGGGGCTCACCTGTTACTGAGGGGAAGAAGATGCCAACCAGCACAGTGAAGGACGTGGCGATGTCAGCCACCACATACAGGGACAGGCTCTCCTTCAGGCCAAGGGCGTCTGTGGAGGGCAGCCCGTGCTTCTCCACCACCTCGCCCTTCTCCAGGTAGGCGCTCCACAGGTTTTCTGTGGGGGCAGCCGCATCACCACCACAGCCCCACCGACGGCCCCGGGCAGTTTGGCTGCAGACGCTCTGGGGACTTGGGACAGCTCCAGCCCAATGGCTGCAGCATCAGCCCCAGGCTGCTGTGGCCACAGGCAAGGAGATGTCTGGCAGACAACGGTGGGTGGGCCACTATCAGCCAGGGCCCCGCCACTGCCTGCCTCCCAGACAGAGGCCCTTTATGGCTCCTGTGGGAACATCCCCAGGCAGCATCAGGGGTTGGTGGCCGGGGGGAGAAGGGCTGCCAGCACTTTCTGGGGACTGCTGCAGGTCTGGGACGCTGGCCAAACAGGCTGTGCTCACCCAAAGCTCGGCTGCCAGGAGCCAGACTGAGAGGACACTGCTGGGCCGGGAAGGCAGCCAGAACTGCCCCCTATTTCTGAGCTGGACACACAAGGACAGCTCTGTGCTCTGCTCTCCTGCTCAGCCTGTGGGCTCAGGAGCAGAGGGAGAGGGAGGACCCACCCTGGAGCACACCGGCAGCTGCCCCGGGGATGCCAGGGATCTCGGTCACATTGTTGAGCAGAAAGTACGGGTCACAGGATTCAGTAGTAAGGTTGGGGCTGTGGCAGAAGAAATTCCATAGCCGGGTGGCCACTGTCTCATTGTCCACCACGGCTGTCTTGGCACAGATGTCAAACTGGTCCCGGGAGAGGGTCCTGTTGCCCAACATGCATACCCTGTGGGGGACAAAAGCATTAGCACCTGCTCAGCTGGAGGCCCCAGCCTGTTCCCACCGTGAAGTCTCTGGGACTCAGGGTATCAAAGGCTGTCTACATGGGACATCAGTGCAATACCTGGACAAATATATGGGTTACTTACGGAAACACAGGAGGGTCAAAAATAGACTTGATGCCCCCAGCGTAGATGGAAAGGATGGAGATGATCACACAGGCCAGGAAGAGTGAGGCAAATTTGTTAACATACTTGACGCCGACAAACACCACCAGGGTCATGAAGGTCAGGAAAATGGTCCCATACACCCGCATATTGTTCAAGGTGGCACTCGACGTGTCATGAGCACCCAATGGGTAAAAAATGGCAGCCGGGGGGGCAATGTAGGTCTAAAACAAGATGACAGATTAAAAAGGGTTTGACCTTCCTATTTGGAGAGGAAAACCTGTCATTTTGGTTTTCTTTTTAAAAGCATACCTAAAAGAAGCCAGTCATAAAAGATCACATATTACATGATTTCATTTACATGAAATGTCGAGAACAGGCAAATCCAGAGAGACAAAAGTCAGACTAGTGGTCGCGAGGGCGGGGAGGGAAGGGAGGATGACTACTGATGGGGTTTCATTTGGGAGGGATGAAAATGTTCTAAAATTGATTGTGGTGATGCTTGCACAACTGTGTGAATATACTGAAAACCACTGAATTGTACACTTTCAATGAGTAGAGAGTTGCATGGAATGTAAATTATATCTGAATAAAGCTGTTATTTGAAAACAAACAAACAAATGAAAAAGGATCCAGACACAGGTGCCAACCTGAATGGCTGCATAGCCACAGTGGAAGAGTTTGAGCAAAATAAATAATGATAGTACTGTATTACAACCCAAAGAATAAATATCTAAAAGTCCATCCAGATATAATTACATGGTTGAATAAAAAAAATAAACAGGGAAAAGGGATAAATTTTCCTTACATAAGAATGCCAAATAATAAAAGTGCAAGGAATATGAGAAATAGAAAACAAATATAAAAAAAAACCCTCCCCAAAATCAGAAAATCCTGGTGCAAGATCTGTACTGCAGGTAGAGGACTTGGAATGTTGGAGTAGTCAGGCAGGGGTGGGCACCTGTCACCCTGTGCCTTCCCACAGCGCCTCCACCTCTGCTCCCACGGGCCGGGGCAGTTCAGGGAGAGTGAGGATCTGAGTCTGAGAGCACCTGTGTAGCTCACGGAGGCGGGCACCGACCTCCGGACAGGGTCCTGTGGCTACTCACCCAGAGTGAAGCTCAGAGCCCTGGGGGAGACAGAGCTGGCCAGAGCCCCCCTAAGCCCAGGAGGCAGTCTCTGTGTCACCACCGAGATCTGTCACTGAGCTAAATGCAACAGTGCACGGACCCCCTGCCATGGCCCAAACGGTGCCCAGGTAGGTGGAACATCCAGGGCCAAGGTGAAGGCAGCCAGGCCCCTTCCCTGCCTGGCCCAAACGAGCGAGGAGGTGAAAGGCAGACTGGTCTGACCAAAGGTCTTTCTCCCTTGAGGCCTCCCGTTTTATAACCCCCAGGCCTTGGCCAGAGGTGTGGGGGGCATGAGCCACCCGGGCCTTCTGTTTGGAGTCCAGAGGGACTGTTTGGACATGATCAGACTTGGCCAGGGCTAAGCCGGACTCACCAGCAAGATCTCGATGGCCCCCAGAATGTACATGGCTGCTGCAAACGTCGTTCCCAGGTAGAAGCACAGGCCCACAGCGCCTCCAAATTCTGGCCCCAGTGAGCGGGAAATCATGAAATAGGAGCCCCCAGCTACAGCAGAGAAAGGAAAAGTGCACACAGGTCAAGGGTGGTTCTTCAAGGGGGTCTTCCCATGACACGCCCTCACCCTGCCCAGAGGGACAGGGACTGCTTTTTCCATTTACAAATGAGGAAGGCTGCATGGCTGCCTTTGGACCCCATTCCCATATGACAAAAATGCCCAGCACAGACCAGTGAAATGACTGCTTTGCTGGGGCAGCTCTAGGTCCGCAGCAGTGACTGAGCAGCCACTGTCCTCCACCTCCCTGCACTCAGGGCAGTCCCCATAGCCTCCTCTGGCTGGGTGTGTCCTATCTCAGCACAACTCACCCCTCCCGAGGCCCGCACCTTTGTTAGCGTGACCCCTCCAGACCAGGGCAGGGACTGCGTCTTGTCCTGTCTTTGGCCCCCAGAGCCCAGCACAGGGCCTGCCACCAGGTGAGCAGTCATGGCTGACCCTCTTGCCCTGGGTCTGTGCTTCTGTCAGAATCTAACACCCCGGCAAGACTCAGAGCCAACACTGGGCCCCAGGGTGGCAAGCATACGGGGGACAAGAGTGATCCCATGTTGTTGGTTCTATCTGCTCCTGATAAAATTTCTCTGGTGAAAATCTGGGAACAGGGATCAAAAAATTTAAAAAATGATCAATCCCTTTCATGCTGTAATCCCACTGCTAGGACCCTCTCCTACGGGAACCGCCAGGGGCGTAAACGGAGATTTGTGTGAGGCTGTTCACGACAACGTTTACAACAGTGAAAAAGTAGAACCCACAAGTAGGATGATAATCACATAAATCAGGTTACAGTTTACCAAGGAGAATCCTGTTTAAAAAAATGTTTCCAATTAGCCGGGCATGGTGGCGCATGCCTGTAGTCCCAGCTACTCGGGAGGCTGAGGCAGGAGGATCGCTTGAGCTCAGGAGTTTGAGGTTGCTGTGAGCTAGGCTGATGCCACGGCACTCTAGCCCAGGCAATAGAGTGAGACTCTGTCTCAAAAACAAAACAAAAAAAAAAAAAATGTTTCCAACATTTGGGAAACATAAATGTAAATATATACATATGCATGCATATATATGTATACACACATACATATTTGGGAAATACAAATATGTATATTATCTATATATACACATAAATATATACACAGATACATACATATATAAGAGAAAGAGTGCACTTGTGTGCAACTGTGTGCCCAATGCTTTACAAGACCCTATGACCACATACCAAAAGGTAAACAGTAACGAACTCAGGATGGTGGGATTACAGATGCTTTTAATTTTCATGCTATAATCCCACTGCTAGGACCCTCTCCTAAGGGAACTGCCAGGGGCATAAACAGACATTTGTGTGAGGCTGTTCATGACAATGTTTATGAGAGTAAAAAAGTAGAACCCACAAGCAGGAAGGTTTTCTTTTTCTTTTTTTTTTTTTTGAGATAGGGTCTCACTCTGTCACCCGGGCTAGAGTACAGTGGCATCATGATAGCTCACTGCAACCTCCAACTCCTGGGCTCAAGCGATCCTCCTGCCTCAGCCTCCTGAGTAGCTGGGATGACAGGGGTGCACCACCATACCTAGCCTCAATTTTCCATTCTATGTTTTTCCGTATTCTCAAACGCTCTTACGGTAAACATACGTTGCTTTTTTTTTTTGGTAATACTTATATACTAATGAAACAAAACACAAACAGCAGTCTCAAACTCCGTCAACCAGGGAGGCTCCTAAGTTGTGGCACTGTCCTAGAGTCAGGGACTAGGACCACCAGAGAACTGCTTGGGGGATAGGGGTAAGCCATGTGGGTTCCGAGCAGGTCAAGGTGGATTCTGGGCCCTGTTTCCCCCACCAGGCCTTGGGTGGCACTCACCCACCTGGAACGACACCATTGGTGGCGATGGCACTCATGGAGATGGCTGTCAGCAGGGTCTGTGGGAAGGAAGGCCCGGGTGAGCAGCCCAGCTGGGTGGGCTCTGCAGAGCAGCCATGGCCTGTGCCCAGCCCACCCCTGCCCATCGGGACACTCACACAGCAGCAGCAGATGAGCACGATGAGGAGGGCCTGCAGCACCCCAGCCGTGCCCACCATCCAGGTCAGCCGCAGGAACAGGATAACCCCGAAGATATTCTGCAGGCAGGGAAGGTACACCCCCATGAGGGTGCCCATGCTGGGGGCCTATGTGGGCAGGAGGGGGTGCACACAGAGCATCAGAGGGGCCCAGATGCACCATGGAGGCCCAGCCCTAGACACTGAGCAAGCCCTCATATCCAGTAGGGTCCTGGGGAACACAGGAGGTGGAGGTGACAGCTAGGATGTCTCTACTGACTTTCATATACGAAGACAGTTAGGACTAGAGAGGTGTAAAATCTGATTGTTTTTAAAATCCCATGTGTGAACTTTTGAATCTTAACTCCCCCTCAAGGTACTGCCTCCTTTCCTTCCTCTCTCCTGTTAAACTTCTGGAAAGGGCAGTCTGTCTCAGATCTCCACCTTCTCAGCCAGCAGGCCCCAAGTCACCCAAGCAAAAGTCCAAGATGCTGTCTCTGGCCCTCCCTCTCCCCAAGCTCCCACTCCAGTCCAAGTAGACATTGACTCCTACCCAGTCTGCCTCCCGGCTGCCCTAAGACCAGCTCGTCTTGTCCCAGCCTTAGTCCCTTGAAGCTGGGGCAGTACACCTGGGCGACCCAGGTGGCGTCCTCTGGTACCTGTCAACCTCTCCACACACTGCAGCCCACTCTGCTGTCAGCACAGGTCTCTGAAAGTCAAGTCCAATCTCACCATCCAAGCTGAAAACCCTCTACATTATGCTATAATCCAGTGTATGGCTCAGATTCCTGGTTCGGGCCACCAGACATGTCCCATCACCTCCCTTGTTAGCCTCAGCCTCTGACCACACAGGGCCCTCAGATTCTCTGAACCTGGGAATGTGCTGGACTCTGCCTGGGGCATCAGCTTTGCCTCACTGCCTGGCAAACTCCTCTTCAGTGGAACCTGCAGGGGTGTAACTGTTACCTCTTCCAGGAAGTTCTCTGGGCTGCCTAAGGTGAGGCTGGTACTCCCTCTTGCATTCCCTCAGCATCTGATATGGCCTTCTACTAGAGTGGTCGCCACAGGTCATGGTACCTGACTGTTTACTCATATGTCTCGTGACCATACTGGGGTAGACTTAGCTTGTTTACTGTTCTATCACCGGCAGGGCCTGCAAACACCCGAAAGATTCTCAACCCAGCGAGTGGTGCCTTAGAAGCCGCTGGGACATCCTGTTCGGTAAATCCTGCAGATGGGGGACTCAGGCTGTAGGGCAGGTGAGGAAGGTCTAATATGTAGACCCAGGCAGGATTTCTCAACTATCTAAGAGCAGAGCAGGGGCCAGCCAGGGGCCAGGGCAGAGGCTGAGTGCACAGAGGCAGGCTGGTGTCTTCTTAAAATAACTGAATGTCACCCAGGGCAGTGGGGCCCTGAGAGCTTCCAGTGGAGCCCTAGTGAAGCCTCCTGCTGTGCTGATGCTGGGCTGGGAGAGAACTATGTAGCCATAGGATCCTGGCCTGGTGGGTAGGATCTGTGTGTGGCCTAAAACTGTGGTGGAAAAATTTCCTCCATGAAATTTAGGAACTGGGGGGGTGGGGGCTGCAGAGCAGGAGGTGAGCAGCAGGTAAGCGAGTGAAGCTTCATCTGTATTTACAGCTGCTCCCCATCACTCGCATCACCTCCTGAGCCCTGCATCCCCTGCCACGCCCCCACCACCACCCAGGTTGGTGGAAAAATTGTCTTCCATGAAACTGGTCTCTGGGTGCCAAAAGGCTGGGGACTGCTGGTCAAAGGACCTCAGAAGAGCCTGGGCAAGACCAAATGGTTCCTTGACCTGTCCTGCACAGTGCAGTGTAGGTGGCAGATACATATCACCAGGGCTCTGAGTCCTTCTCAGATGATGCCACCCACTGCACAGTGGCAATAAGAGCTCCCAGTCCCACCCCCAGCCTAGGCTGAGTCATTCTGAGAAAAGGGCAGTGTGGGAAAGGGCAGGGCCGGAAATGGTTTCTGCATCCCCAAATAACCTCTGGCAGCCTCAAAAGGTCCGGGCCAGAGCCGGAGCGACTGCTAGGGAGAGGCTGTCTTTGGGCCTTAGCATGGTCTGGCTGGAGGCCCACCCTTCCTGCTTCAAGCCTTCCTTTCCTGAGGCCCCTGCTCAGACCTGCCCCGGGTGAGCACCACAGCTAAGCAGCCCCAGAGCCCTGGCCCCTAGCTTCCTACCCACTCCCTGTGCACTTGACCAGGCTGCTCCTTCCTCCACGGAAAAGCCACTGGAGCTGGGACACCCACCCCCCTCTCACATCCTTACCCTGGGGCCAGGTGAGCTCAGCAGGTAACTCAAGGCTGGACCCAGCATCCTCACAGACTCCCTATTAGGCCAAGGGACCATGGCCCTTCACCAGCACAGGCTTCCTTCCCCCTCCTGCTGAGATGTGCACTGGCCTTTCTTAGGGGCCTTGTCACTACCAGCCACCAACTCCCTGGCTTGGCAGCTTGGCCTGAAGGGACAATGATAAAGCTCTTACCTAAGGACCCCTCCCCTACCACGGGCAACACTCTCAGAAGTTGAGATGCCCCTGCAGTGCTGGACAGGACAGCAGAGCTAGTCAGGGTTCTCTGCTATCTGCAGTCCAGAACATCCCAGCAAAATCACAGCCAGCCAGATAGGGTTAGGCAGTTGGGTCTGTGCAACCTCAAGATGTCAGCTGCCCTCTCTGAAATGTGGGTTGGCTTGCCACCCGGAAGGGCAAGGTGAGGGGTGCACTTCAGCTGGGACTATCCTAGCTCCTGGGCCCACTCCATCAAGGCCCAAATCTCACAAACAGGTCTGAGGCTGGAGGCCTGGCTTATCCCAACCAGGAGTGCCTTCAGCTCGTGCTGACCTCCAGGAAGCACAGCTGCTTCCTAAACCTCAGGGAAGGTCCCTTGCCTTCAAATCAAAAATGCAGAAAAATCCCTGGCCCTCAGCTAACCTGAGTCCATCACACAGAGGAGCTGGGCAAAGAGGCGAAAGTCATCCTAAAGAGAGGACTGGATGGTGACCAGGTGATGGGACCAGGAGAGAGGACAGGAAGTCCCACCAGGCAGGGCCAGGCTCCAAGCACACATACATGTCCCCCTGGAGCCCAGGGGCTGTTGGAGGGGTCTGCAGGCTGTGGAGCCTTGAGCCAACACAGTGAGCGGCAGGAATGTTTGTCATTTGCTCTAGATTGCATGGCCTCCAAGGGACAACTAGGTCCCTGGCTCAAAAGGCAACACCTTCATCCACCCTGATGTGATGCCAGTGATCTGGCCTTTGACATAGTTACACATCTCACAACCGTGTCTCCCAGCATTAGCATCACGCACTGATCTCATCTAGCTCAGCCACCTCAGGCAAGTTCCTTTTTTTTTTTGACAGAGTCTTGCTCTGCCGCCTGGGCTAGAGTGCTGTGGCATCAGCCAGCTCACAGCAACCTCAAACTCCTGGGCTCAAGCAATCCTCCTGCCTCAGCCTCCCGACTAGCTGGGACCACAGGCATGCGCCATCATGCCTGGCTAATTTTTTCTATTTGTAGTAGAGACGGGGTCTCGCTATTGCTCAGGCTGGTCTCAAACTTCAGAACTCAAGCAATCCTCCCGCTTCGGCCTCCCAGAGTGCTAGGATTACAGGCGTGAGCCACCACGCCCGGCCAGGCAAGTTTCTTCACACCCTGACTCTCAGCATCCTCATCTGAAATACAGGAATAACAGCACGTGCCTCTTAGTTTCGTTGTGATGCTGACATTCGAGAACCTGGGCCCTCTGCTTAGCGTGGTGCCTCTCACACAGTGAGGAGCAAGTTAAGGCAGCTGTTGCTCTCACTTCTTTCTCGTTTTTTTTTTTTTTTTTTTTTTTTTTAAGAGACACGGTCTTGCTCTATCATCTAGGCTGGAGTACAGTGGTATGATCAAAGCTCACTGTAACCTTCAATTTCTGAGCTCAGCCTCTGGAGTAGCTGGGACTACAGGCACACACCATCATACCTGGCTAACTTCTTAAATTTTTTGTACAGATAGGGCCTTGCTATGTTGCCCAGTTGCTGATTTCAAACTCCTGACTTCAAGCCATCCTCTTGCCTTGGCCTCCCAAAGTGCTTGGATTACAAGCATGAGCCACAGTGCCCAGCTGGCATTTTTGAGGGTCTCCTTGGCCCTCTTCCCCACCCCCCCGCAGGACCTCCTGAGTAGCTCACACCTCTTGAAGCCTCCTTGAGCCAAGGCACTCAGTGCCCATCCTCCATGCTCACCACACCTGCACCCACTTCCCCTGGCGTGCTCACCACCACATGGGGAAACAGCCAATTCCATGGTGCTGTGACTGTCTTTCCAGGTGTGGCCCCTCTGCTGTCCTGACCAACTCACCTCAGCTGCCCTCCGGCGGGAGCCCTCCCCGCTCTCAGCCTCCTCATGCTCCTTGGCACCCTGGGTGAGGTTGGTGTAGCTGACGAGTTTGCCCAGGAGAGATGACACCTTTGGGCGGATGTCCAGCTCTTCCTGTAAACAGAGCCACGGGGCAAGATGGCAAGGAGCCAGGCCGGCGCCAGGCTACCTGTGTGAAGCCAGCAGCCTGGCCCCTCGCCAAACACTGAGGCAGGCCTGGGCCTGATCCCAGCTCTTGCCTGGGGAAGCCCAAGCCAGTCAACTGGGCAGGTGTGGGCACCACACCCCAGCACGTGGCACTCAAAGGCCCAGCCCAGCGGCTGCTTTTCTCTGCCCCACCTTGGCTGCAATTACTGCCAGCCCATTTGTGAAAATTACCTGCCTCAGGGGAGAGAGGGCAGGGCACGGCTGGCAGGCAGGCAAATGGCACACTTCATCCTGCCTGCTCTGCCCCGCCACCTCCCAGTTATGACTGGGCCTCCATACTCACACCTACCCTCAACTCCCCACAACAAAAGCTACCCTAGTCACCTCGGGGAACCAAGGATGGCAAAAGAGGGATGTCTGGGACAAGTAAAGTCTCTCTCGTCTGCCCAAACTCTGATTCCTGGAAGGTCTTCCCTCCAGCCCCCAGTCCCTGTGAGTACCCACGTCAATTGCAGAGGAGGGATGCTGGCCCCCCAGCCATCCTCAGGTGGGGCCGGGTCAAGGCCTTCACTGTAGAACCTTGCTGCTTCCACAGGTCAGGAGACCTCCTATGGCTGCTTTCCCTGCTCTTGCGGGGTTCTCAACACTGCGCCTCCGCCTGCCTCTTGCCCACATTTAGCCTTTCCCTGTCGGTCAGCTCCCTTCTGACCCTACTCCCAGGGGAGAAGTTGGTTGGGAGTGAGAGGTGAAGATGTAGGCCCTTTGGGGCATGTGGAGATTGAGGAACCTACATTATTCAGCCATGGGGCACTGAATGTGTGGGTCAGAGTTTAGAATCCTAAACCGCATCTTAGATCCAGACCTCACTTTTCAGCTTGAGTCTCAAAAGGATAAAATTCAAGTGCAAAGGCACAAATTTGGGAATCTTTCCAGAGAGGTATCCACCAAGGCCACAAATGGGGCAGATCTGGTGGGAAGGACCAGGCCTCAGTGAACTAGAGGGGGATAGAGTTGGAAAAGCCAACCAGAAAGGACAAAGAGTTCACGGGAGAGCAAAGAACCATGGACTGGGAGAAGAACGTGGAGTGGAGGGAAGAGCCGAAACCCTGAGGTGGGAAACCCTGAGGGAGGGGTCACCTTGCTGAGGAGTTACAAGGAAGACAGAGGTGAATAGCCCTGGAAGTGGCAATGAGGGTGCAGTTGTGAGGGGCCTCTGGGAAAGCAGTTTCAGTCAAAGGGCCAAGGGAACTGCAGCCTGGCTGCCATCAGAGCCAGGCTGGCAAGGGGAGACTAGAGGAGGAGGCACAACCACCCAGCCTGCCTGCTCAGCTGAGGCCTGGGGCCTTACGGACAGGACAGGCCGCTCCCGCCCACCTGCCTGCCACACCTGTGGCCCAGAATGGCTTCTCAGCTACCTCAAACAGTGCCAGGTTCCTGTCATAGTAGTCACTTCCTCTGGAAGCCTCCAAGGGGCAAAGAAAAGGGCTGCTTTCTCTGTGGTTGCCATGTCCTGTGAAGAAAGAGGGACAATTAGGGTCTAATTCCTGAGCCCCCAGCCTGTATCCCGCCCCCAAAACATCGTCCCGGTGGAGCACTTTGGAGGCCGCAGTGTCACAGGGCTGGAATTCAGTTTCCCCATCACAACCTGCCAGCATCCTTGAAGGGCCAGGGAGCAGCCAGTGACCAAAACCCAGAGCATGATTCCCTCTAGAAAAGACGCCTAGGTGAGGGCTCCAGACGCACAAGTACAAGCACGTGTGACCACGGAGGGGCGGAGCCTTCCAGGGGCGTGGCCCGGCCCTGGGCCGCCCTCAGATCGCTCCCACTCCAAACTGCAACCCTCTCCCGCTCCTTTCAGCTTTCTGGAGTACCCAGTGTGCAGGGCGACAAGGGTTCAGTGTCCTCAGGGACCGCCTGGGGGCTGCCTTCCAGATAGATGAAGGCGCACAGAGCACCTTCTGCTGCCATGGCTCGCAGGTGGCCTGCTAGCCACCCCACCATGCACCGCGCGGGAGCGTCCTGGAGCGCAGTCCCGGAGCATGCTGGGAGGCGGGGTAAGCCCCAGGGGGTAGACAGCGAAAAGCGGCGTAGAGACCCTGCTAGGGTCACCTACAAAAGCCGGTGGATGTACGGGTGAGCAGGGACTGCTGGCAGGTGCAGAGCCTTCGCCTCTTTGCCCTCAGATTCCGCCACTTGCCCCAGACTAGCTTCGACCCCGCTCCCCCCTCCCCCCCAGACTGATGATACAGTGCCCTGGCTGGAAGGAAACCTCGCAGAAAGGAGACAAATGCTTCTTTTTTTTGAGGAAGGGGCCTTTTTTTTTTTTCCTATTTTTTTTTTTTTTTTTTAGTAGAGATGGGGCTCGCTCTTGCTCAGGTTGGTCTCCAACTCCTGACCTCAAGTAATCCTCCTGCCTCGGCCTCCCAGAGTGCTAAGATTACAGGTGTGAGTCACCTCGCCTGGCCTTGAGACACAGGGTCTTGCTCTGTCACCCAGGGTTTACAGCAGTGGCCTGATGATAGCTCACAGCAGCCTCAAGCTCTTGGGCTCAAGCGATCCTCTTGTATCAGCCTCCCGAGTAGCTGGGACTATAGGTGTGCACCACCACACCCGGCTGATGTTTAAATTTTTTGTAGTGATGGGCTCTCACTATGTTGTCCAGGCTGGTCTCAAACTCCTGGCCTGAAGCGATACTCCCGCCTTGGCCTCCCAAAGTGCTGGGGTTACAGGCATGAGCCACAGCGCCCAGTCCCAAATGCTCGTTTTTTATAAAACTGCCTCAACTCCCAAAGTTCAGCTGCTTTTTCTGGCCTCCCATCAATCACACGCTTCCCTGTTTTCCAACTCATGTCCCTTGTGAGTCTCAGTGGGTGACATTCCCATCTTCCTACCAAGCAGGCAGAAGATGCCAAGCACTCCCTTTCTAGATGCTGAGGGTCCCCCCACCCCCAACGCCAGACAGTCTGGCAGCAGCGGCATTGGCTCAAGGCCTCACAGCAAATGGCAAGCAGACATTTTGGTTCAAAGAAGCCACCTTGGTGTTGGATGGCAGCGGTAGGCAGTTTTGAGGGCAGAAGGGCTGGGATGGTGTCTGGTGATGAAAGTGGCAACAGAAGTGTCATCACCAACTCAGACTAGTGATTGGGCCACGCACTGGCTGTGCTCATGAACATTTTGTTTAAATAGGTGACAATTCATTTCTCTTGTTTGCAGGTGAGAATGCTGGCTGATGCATCCTACTCCATCTGATACACCCTCTTGGTATCAGGATGAGGTTTAACTTATCTTCTCTAAGCCAACAACCACTCGGCAGGTGCTGTACTGTGGATTCTTTATTACCCAAGCACACTGACAGGTAAAGTGTGCCCATGAAAATTTCTGGGGCAAAGTCAGCTCTTCCTTCCCATAGCATGTGAAAGTAGTACATTTGCCTCATCCAGCAACCCAAACTAGATTAGCACCTCAGTCCCATGTTCCTGTAGGTCAGTGCCAATGGTACAGTGGACAAAAGCAACCAGAGGTCAAGTCAGCCCCCCATCGTGTGAAAGCCTGGTGGGGGTCACATAGTTCCTCAGATACCCTATGACATTTGCTATGCCCTCAATGCTTGTTCAGGATCAGGATAAGGAGTTACAAGAAAACTCTGAAAACCCAGTAACACACTGCCTACTACATTCATGGCCCATCAGTGATATGTGATGCCTCTGAAAATTACTCTTGGATTTTCATGACAAAAAAATGTCTCCCCTGAATAAATCAGATGCTTCATTTCATCAGAAAATGGCAGCTATACTGCTCATCTTACTTCCCTTTCTGCCTTGGCTGCCAGGAATCTCTAAGCTAAATTTACTCCTTTGATGCAGTCACCAACTGTCTCATCTCAGAGTCCTTGCCCCTTTCCTCTGCATAGTTTTTGATCTTCCTGACAGTAACAATCCTTTGGGGAGGCAGTTTTGTTGCATACTTCTTCTGATCTTTTTGTGGAAGTAGGCTGGAAATAAATTACAAATTATCCTAAACTCATATGGTGCAGCCTGCCCCACCATTGCTGCCTTGTCTTTCTGAGGAGACTGTATTGGTATCTAGAAAATGTACAGTTGAGTACATAGCAGCCCCTCCACAATGCCTGTGAATGATCCTCCAAGACCTAGCTGGTCCCTTGTCCCTTCAGCCATCGCTTGAGGGAGGCTCAGAGCCCTTCCAAGAGAGGTCTCTAATCTCACAGCAACATTCCAGTAGATAGCATTTACTCCCTTTTAGTGACAAGGAGAGTAAGGCTCAGAGAGGTTCAGAGGTAAGGTCACCCAGAGAAGAGGGCCACAACTGGGTGCCAGGGTCCACCAGAGCCAAGTGGGGTCTGAGGTGCAAGTTCCCTGTTTTTACTCTAGACCCCAGTCCCTCCATGGTACACCCCAGAGTGCAGCACAACCCTTTAACAGAGAGAAGAGGGTCTGGGATATGTAATTTGTCAGGCTATACCCTGGCTTCTGGGTGTTCAGATGGCTGGCAGTCTGGCTTGGATTCCTGGCCCTTCCCCTGTGTGACTCAGGGAAACCTGCTTGACCTCTCTGTGCTGCCTTGGTTTCCTCTTCTATGAAGTAGAGATAGTAACACCTGCTTTTCCAATAGCCCAGATACACCAGAAAAGGGACAGTCTGGTGCCAGACACCTGGCGGTACTCCTTGGAGTTCCCCAAAGCTTCCATGTGATTGTGGGAATGTGGAGGGGTCTAAGCAGTGGCTGGATGTCTGTACTGCCCTAAGCTTCAGGCTGCCAGTTTAGGCTTTAGCTATTCCAAAAATTCCAGGGCAGGTCTGGGCATGCCTGCCAGGCCAAAGCTTGCTCAGACACCACCTGAGACCCCCAATGAATCTGAGCATGGCCTAGGCCCATGGGCTGCCTGTGAGATACATAGTTGTGTTTGCACCAGCAACTGTGAATGCACCAGTGGCAAGCGGGGATCCAGGTGACCCTCCTGACCCCTGTGCACATGGGCATCTGCCTGAGGTGCCCCTCCAGAATCTCCCTACCCCTTGCCCAGAGGCCAAAGTGGCCTGGATGATCAGGCCCATCTACACCCTTCAGGGTAGAGGTGTTGTGGGCCTTGAGCTGGAGGGACCAAGGAGATGGACCTGAGGCTCACTGTTTTTGTGCCCTCTGACGCTTTGCCAGTCCCCACCAAGGATCACAATCACTCACCCGGGTGCAGGGTGTCCCCCATTCTGCAGACAGCCAAGATCTAGCTGAAAAGGAGTAAGAGGAGGAAGAAGAGGAAGGGGGGTAGTGGGAGGAGCTGGCCTTCCCTGGGGGGATCCAGCAGGAATTAGCCAATGTGGCTCCAGGTCCCTCCAGTCACCCTGCAGGGGCCAAGGCGGGGCCAAAGGCTCAGCTCTGCCTGCCAACTGGTCCAGGCTGATTCTAGGCAGGCTGGCCAGTCTAGCCTCTGCGGAGAGAGAGCCTCCCAGGACTGGGGGAGCAGGGAAGCAGGTTCCTGCCCTGACCACTTGAACGGGGACAGACAAGGGCATGGCGGGTGGGGAGGAGGGAGGGCACTCACACAGCTGTTAGGCTTATAAAACCTCCACAGTGTCCAGCAGCCCATGCCACTGTCCTGTGCCATCTCCACACATGGCAGTCAGGTGTTATACACCCTAGCCATCACTCATATCAGATATGGATCACCTCAGTTGTGCCACTATCACAGACCAGAGGTCAAGATCACATCACTTGACACATGTCAACAACACGTTTCCTACATATCTCCATCAGGGTCAGTCACAGACATTGAAGGCATTTGTCATCTGTCATATCACCATCCTCATCACTGACATCCCTGCAGGAAACAGTGGCCATGAGCATGCCCTGACCTGAGCCAGCCTTCACCTTGTGATACCCACAGCTACACACCTGCACAAGCATAATTACACATATATATGCTGCTACACATACACGTTATCAGTGGTGTTCACACTCCAAGGGTGGGCCCTGGCAAGGACAGCCCCTGGGGACCTCTTGGGTAGAAGATGGAGAATGGGATATGGTGTGAGGCAGGTATCTGGGAGGAGGGAGGCGGGGCTTACCTCCAGGGCCACCCCTAACACCTAGGTTAAGGCACCGGAATCTCAAGCCTGGGTTTGAATCACACCCCACAAACAGACACAAGTTACATAACCTCTATTCCTCCCTCCACTCCTTCCTAAGTGAGAGTAACAGTACTTATCCCTTGGGGGATGCTGGAAAGATTAAACGAGTTAATTCACGTAGAGTGCCCAGACAAGCCTGGCTCCGAGAGAGCGCTCCGCAGATGCCCACTGTACCTACAGATCTAAGCCTTGGGACACCACCAGAGCACTCAGGCAGTCACCAGCAGAGCCCGTCGCCAGGCACACCCGTCTCTCCTAACGGGAGCTGCGGGGAGACACTGGAGGGGCAGGGGAGGAGAGTCTTAAAGACAGAGACGCTGCACCCCAAATGGGGAGCTGAGGCGAAAGAGGATGGGGGCGAGTCACCGAGGTTGAAGGGGCTGGTGTCAGGGCTTCAGCTGTGCTCCCAGCTGGGAAGGGCTGGAGATGGGGGCCGGGCGCCATCCCCAAGCCGGGCGGCTCGGCAGGCTGGCTTCCCGGGGCGGCCACGTCTGCAGCCCTCGCCCGCCACCCGCAGGGGAGGAGCTGGGGTGGGGAGGGCGGTCGGGCGGCGGGCGCCGGGAGCGGAGGAAAATCGAGTCCGCGCGCGCGGTCCTGGGAGTTGACTGCCTCGGCGCAGGCGACGAAAAGTTGAGACCGCATCGACGTGTGCGCGCAATGTCTGGCGCTGCGTGTGGGAGCGGGCCCCGCGTGGCCGGCCCCCCTGTCCCGCCACGGCCCGCTCCGAACGCGCCCTCACCGTCCGAGTCCTCCCGCTCGGCGCGCTCGCCGTAGTCCACCCAGCTGAGCCCCTCGAGGTTGTCATAGTCGCCGCGCCGCGGCCCGTCCACCGGCACCACGGTGAAGTGAGGCATCGCGCGCGCTCGGCCCCGCCGCACCCGCCGTCCCGGCCGCCTGCCGGCTGTCCCCGCCGCCCCGGGCCCGCACGCCCCGCCCGCTCGCATTCCTCCCCGCTGCGCTCACTTCCTCCGCCCGCCCCCCGGGCCGCCCCTCGGGGGCGGGGAGCGGGAAGGGCTCGGGCCCCGCTCCTCCCCGAGGGGGGCCCTAGTGGCGTGAAGACCCCTGGGCGGGAGTACTAGTGGCTACACGGCCTGGGGGAGGAACCGATACCTGTGTGACCGTGGGTGAGGGGCCGTCCCCTCTGAGCCCCAGAAGCAGTACTCGTAAAATGGAGGAAACACGCTTCGACGTCCGTGAGCCTCTTTGAGGGCTCCATGAGATGGGGCGCGGGGGGCACTGGCTCTAAGCCCTGGGCTTGCTAAGTGCTCGGGAACATTTCTGTTACTCCGGGAGACGGAAAAGAAGGCAGGACCGCAAGGGCCACCCTAGTCCTGCTCGGGGCCTCCAGCATCCCTGGATACGTCCTCCCATTTCCATCATCTGTCTCCCACTTCTCCGCGTCCCTGGAACCCGCGCCCCCGCCAAAGTCCCGTCCTTGCCCTGCGCCTCCTCGCTGTAGCCTCTCCTATTGGAGGCAGCTGGGGATTCTCGGCCCTTCCCCAGAGGCTGCGGCGTCTTCGGCAGGGAGGACCCCCCTCCCCCGTCCCTGTCCCATTGGCCTTTGGGACAGGACACTGGGTGCTTTAGCCCAGTGCTTTCATTTAAACTTTTTCTTTTACTGCTTCACCTCCTGGGGGTTCCTTTACCCAAGTCGTTTACTTATTTGCTATTCATTTTTCTTTTCTTTCACTTTCTACTCTACTGCTTCAGATAACTTATCAAGTTGGCTTTACTTTGTCATCTTTATCTTTCTGGGCCGTCCTTTCAGCTATTTATTTTTTCGTCTATCAGAAAATCCCAGAGCCCTTCTTACTCGTCTGTCTGTCTCCATTCTTCTCCCTTTGTGGCTCAGATGGCTTTAGAACGTCAGAATGGGTCGGGAGATACCTGCCGACCTCAGGCTCTGCGCGCTGTGACTGCGGCCTCCAGCCATCCTCCCCCTCTGGGCGGAAGCAGAGTCGCCGGCCCGGGCAGGACGACCCTCGCGCTGACCACCACCTGACCCCTCCCCCCTCCCGCCGACCTGCCCTCCCGCCCCTCACGCCACCTTCAGCCGCCCACAGCCGCAGCCTTCCTACTGGACTCCCTGCTCTCTCCCCTGCTCACGTAGAGCCGCCTCTTCTGAAGAGAGAGCCCTAGCCCTCTTGAGGCCTTGCTCAATCTGGCCCTGCCGACCTCTCCAGGCGCATCCCTCGCCATCCTCCTCCCCAGCCTCGGCCCTTCAAATCTCTTTCACCTCCTCAGACTCGTGGAGTTTCTGGACGTCACCCACCATTCGCTCTGATAGAGCGTCTTTCTAGCCTCTGCTCCCCACCTCACTCACCACGCTCCTCACATGCCCTGCCACCCTCCCTGTCACCTACCTGACCTGGACTGGGTTCCCCTGGGGCACTTTCCCTTTGCACTCCACAGCACCCATTGCAGGCAGAAATGTGTGTGTTAGTGGGAACCTTCGATTAATGTTGTGCCCACTAGACTGTGGACTTTGCAAAGGCAGGACCCTGTCGGTCTTGTCAGCCTGGTATCTCCGGTACCTGGCCAACATGTTTTTCCAATTAAGGAATGAACAGGTGCCCTCTTGGTCTTCCCTAATGCTCTGCAAAGGTTCCCCATATCTCCCACCCTGGCCCACACACCCTGCGGCCCCTGAGGTGGGGTCAGGTGCTGTATGGGGGAATTAGACCACTATAGCCCAACCAGACAACCTTAGAGGGGACTCCGGGGAACTCTGAGGCTAGCACCCAACTTCCCCGTTACCACTGGCTGACCACATAGTCCGTACTGTCAGGGTCCTCACAGGAAAAATCAAAAGACATTTGAGGAGCATAGACACTTCAAAAGAAAACATCCATCAGGAAAATTGTTAGAACGCATGGATCAAAAATTCAAAACTAGCCTAGTAAACGTACTATAAAAGTGAAGGCAGGATATTAGCAATATGAAACAAGAAAATATAAAAAAGAACAAGCAGAAATATAAGAGCTGGGTGTGGCAGCACACTCCTGTAGTCCCAGCTACTTGGAAGGCTGAGGCAGGAGGATCGTTTCAGCCCAGGAGTTTGAGGTTGCTGTGAGCTATGATGACGCCACTGAACTCTAGCTAAGGTGAAAGAGTGAGACTCTGTCTCAAAATAAACAAACAAAACAAAACTCTGTTATGCTAA
The DNA here is from genome assembly GCF_041146395.1 of Eulemur rufifrons. Taxonomy (NCBI): domain Eukaryota; kingdom Metazoa; phylum Chordata; class Mammalia; order Primates; family Lemuridae; genus Eulemur; species Eulemur rufifrons. The sequence continues at coordinate 10,846,935 of NC_091005.1, read as the reverse complement.
GTGAAAGAAACCAGACACAAAACCCATATAATGTATGATTCCATTTGTAAGAAATATCCAGAATAGGTAAATCCATAGAGCCAGAAAGCAGATTGCTGGTTGGGTAGGTGGAGAGAGGTGGAGAGAGGAAAATAGGGAGTAACTGTTTAATAGGTATAGGGTAAGTACAGGGCTTCCTTTTAGGGTAATGAAAATGTTTTGGAACTAGACATGAGCAGTGGTGGCACAATTGTGAATGCATTAAAGGCCACTGAATTGTTTACTTTAAAATGGTTGATTTTGTGGTATATGGATTTCACTTCAATAAAAAGAAATTGCTAGAACTATAGGGAAAAACTGATAAATACGCCATCAGATGTGGCAAATTTCAACACAACTGTCATGGTTACAAAAAGGTCAAGAAAAAATAGCAAGGATGTAAGATGTTAAGATGTGTTGGCTTTTAGATACCTTCATTACGAGTTTTATTTTGCATTTTCCTAGTGACTAACAAGGTTGACTATCTTTTTATATGTTTATTGGCTATCTGGATATTTTTTCTTGTAAGGTTCCTATTCAACTATCTTGCCCATTTTTGTATTAGGTTGTCCGTCTCTGAATACAAGCTCTTTGTCAATTATACATGTCAAAAATGTCTCTCACTCTGTGGTTTGCTTTTCTACTCTTTTAATGGTATTTTATGATGAATAGTTATTAATTTTAATGTAATTCAATGTATCAGTCATTTCCTCAGTCATTAGTGTTTTTTGTCCCTATGCTGAGGTCACAATTATATTATTATTTGCCTATACTACCTCCTAGGAGTTTTATTCTTTAGCCTTTTCCATTTGGATCAATAACACATTCAAATTAATCTGATTTTGTATGTTGCATTCTGTATGATGTAAGACAGGGATCAATATTTTTTTTTCTTCCAAATGGATATCCAATTGTCCCAGTTTGTCCTTTTGGTTCATTCTTGCTGTCCTCTACCAGCTCTCCTTCCTAATGGCTGGTCCAGATTCACTATGCAGACTTAACACCTAGCACCAGATGCAGAGGTGACAGCCTGGCATAGATGTCTCCACTGGCTCCTACATTTGCATAAGGCTTTATCCCTATAATAAATCCCTTATTTTATATCATTCATAGTGGTTCTACTTATCAGATCAAACACAGACTGATATGATACTCTTTTTTTTTTGAGACAGATTCTCGGTCTGTTGCCGGGTTAGAGTGAGTGCCGTGGCTACAGCCTAGCTCACAGCAACCTCAAACTCCTGGGCTGAAGCAATCCTCTTGCCTCAGCCTCCTGAGTAGCTGGTACTACAAGCACTTGCCACCACGCCCGGCTAATTTTTTGTTTCTATTTTTAGTTGCCTGGCTAAGTTTTTCTATTTTTAATAGAGACGGGGTCTCACTCTTGCTGAGGCTGGTCTCAAACTCCTGAGCACAAGCGATCTTCCGGCCTTGGCCTCCCAGAGTGCTAGGATTACAGGCGTGAGCCACTGCGCCCGGCCTGATATGATACTCTTAAAAAAGAACATGGGAAGACTCATTCTACCAGATCTCAAAACTTAAAGTTGCCATAATTTAGACACTGTGGTATTGGTATGATGATAAACAAGTAGTACAAATAAATGGAACAGAATTCAAAAATAGATCCGCATACACAAATGTACTCTTCTGTGCACTCATGGTTTTGGTATAAGAATTCTTTGTTCTTGAGACAGGGTCTCACTCTGCCACCCAGGTTGGAGTACAGTGGCTCAATCATAGCTCACTGCAGCCTCAAACTCTTGGGCTCAAGTGATCCTCCTGTCTCAGCCTCCCAAGTAGCTGGGACTACAGGTGTGTGCCACCATGCCCAGCTAATTTTTTCTATTTTTTGTAGAGATAAGTCTATTTTTATGTTGCTCAGGCTGGTCTTGAACTCCTGGCCTCAAGTGATCCCCCCACCTCGCCTTCCAAAATGCTAGGATTACTGGTGCGAACCACCGAGCCCAGCCTTAATGCATGAATTGGGTAAGATGCCTCTGGCCTTCCTGAGAAAGCCAAAGCTGGAGGTGGGTGGGAACCACTCACTTGCAGCAGCTGGGGCCAGACCACAAAACCCCTCACCTGCCAAAGCCCACCTGGCCCCACTCCCACCATGGAGAAGGAAGGACATTCACAACCTGGCTCCATGTGTAAAATGTTTATTCTCAACATATGCTTGTGCCTGGACTAGGAGGGGGACTTTGTGGGACTTTGCCACAGGGATCTCTAGGGGGGTTGGCCAGGTCACCAGAGCCACTGGATGAGGATTGGGAAGGTGGCAGCAGCCATAGAGCCTAGAACAAGGCATGGGGAGGCTTTTGAGGACCTCTGAAGAACCCGACTGGTTGGCCACTTAGACGCATCCAGGTGTGAAGCCAGGTTTCCCTTCTGAGGCTGAGACAGAAGGTGGGAGTGGCAGGACCTGTTCTGATGCCTGTTTGGAAACTCAGCCTCCACAGGGCTCTGCCCACTGTTTTCCTCTCTCACCTGGGGGTGGAAGTCAGCAGTCAGGGGCTCCCACAGCGATCCCGCACCTGCTGAAACCACTGCACCATCCTTTTGACCAGCACAGCGTACCTGTTCCACTTGTCTGAAGACCCGCAGCAGGTTTCCTCGAAGGACGCCTCGAAGCTCTTCGTCACTCCACCCACGACTCAGCAACTCCTCTATCAGTACCGGGTATGTGGACACGTCCTCCAGCCCCTGAGGGAACCTGTGTGGCCACCCAACAGCCAGCTGTGGGACCTTAGCCCTGATCCTGGTCTAGGGCCTGTTGCCACCATCCCCAGTCACATATGGGAAACTGAAGGCCAAGTTCTTCAGGCCAGTGAACGCAACTTTATAGGCTTCTTGAGGACTGGGTTTCTGCAGCCTCTACCGGCTAAGCAGATCTGCTGGGCTGGGAGTGTAGCACCTGCTGGGCAAAGGAGCTCTGCCTCGGGGAGGGGAGTACTTAGCAAGTGTGACAGTCTGGAGTGGGGCCACTGGGCCACAAGAGGGACAGGGAGAACCCAGGAAACAGGCCCCGAGAATGGGGGGTGCTGGTAGGCTGGAACACCAGAGCCTGTCATCAAGGCCTGAAGGATGGGAGGACCCCAGGATGGGAACAAAGACTAAAGGACTCCCTGCTGTCCCCCAGCCTGAGACAAACCCCGGGGAAGCACTTACCGGCCAGACCCGTCATAATTCCCACCAATCCCGATGAACTCAGATCCAATGACTGCCCTGATGTGGTCAAAGTGATCTAGGGTGTAGAGGTCAGTGGTGGGCAGCATGAGGCTGGCATTAGACCCTGTGACCAGCCTTGTCCCCAGCACTCCAGGCCGTAGCAGTTGGCTCCACAGAACTAACTAGCTTATGGCCAGCCCCAAGTCCTGAAGTGGGCTGCAGGCTGGTCACTGGATCTACAGCAGACCTCAGAGCCACCCCTTTGGGACTTTTCCTGCCCAGGAGCCACCCTGCCTCTGGATTCCTTGAGAGCCTGGTGGGGGCTCTGCCTTTCCTGCCCCAAGATGTGGGAAATGAGAGGTTCAAGGACTGGGAGCAAAAATGAGACTCAGAGACAGAGGCATCAAACCCATCAGCATTGACTCTGTGGCCCCAGATCTGGGTGGCAGGGAAGATGGGAGGTCTGCCCATTGCCCAACAGGTGTGAGACTGCTGGAGTTGTCCTGAGGGCCTGCCCTGGCAGCCACAGCCCAAGCCAGAGCTGCACAAAGAACCAAGGTGGGGCTCACCTGCCACAGTGGACACATTGGCAAGCAGTTCACACTGCAGCACCCCCATGGACAGTGTCACCATCACGATGCCACCATTCTTCTTCTACAGGGATAGACAAAGGGATACTCAGCTCAGCCCTTCTGCCCTAATAGCATCCGCCCATGCCATGGGGGCCTTGGTAGGACAGCACTCAGCCCTGGCTTCAGGGGTTGGAAAAGGCTTCACCTCTCTGGGTTTGTGGGTCCCTGGGCGGAGCTGGTTTGACCTTGAGTTTAAGGGATGGAGGAGGGCTAACTAGCCTTAGGTCCAAGGTGTGAGACCTGGCTGGTAGCTTTCTTTGTTTAGGGTCAAGAATCTTTGGATGAAGCATGCCTAGCCCTGGGTTTGAGGGCCGGGGTGGCTGCCCACCAGAAGCTGCAGGATGTCATCAGGAACATTCAACAAAGTGTCACACACAGCCCTGGCAGCTGAATGGGAGAAGATCACTGGAGCCCGTGACACTTCCAAGGCCCGCCTCACCAAGGTGTCCGATGCGTAAGACAAGTCTATCATCATGCCCAGGCGGTTCATTTCCTCCACCACCTTCTGCAGGGACAATTGGACTTTTTTTAGGGGGCAAGTTGTCAGGGTTGCAAAAGTGTGTGCACGTATCTGTAGGTAGGATGAGCAACATAACAGGAGTCCTCACCTCACCAAAGCTTGTCAATCCGCTGACATTGGTGTAGAAGTGGTGTCTGAACTTGGTGGAACTCTCTGCCCTGCAGGACAGCCAGGGGAGAGCAATTTAGCTGGCCACACCTTGGCCATCAGAGCCTGGGGACCCTCTGTCTGTCCATCCATCCTACCTCCAGGATAGGTGAAGACCCAGGGCCAGCTACTTTCTGGGAATATGAGGGACCTGTTGGGAATCGAGCCTCCCTTGGTGACCCTCTTTATCCTCCACTCTCTGGCCAGGCCCATCCCAGGGACTGGGCAGTTTCCCCACCACACCGTCTACCGTTCCACCTTGGCCAGGCACTGAGCTCACCAGGGTGTGCTGCAGGTGTGGGCAAGCGTCAGGTAGCGCACTCCCAGCAGATAGAAACTGCGCAGCACAGAGAGGCTGCTGTCCAGTGCGTGACCACCCTCCACGCCAATGAGGCAGGCCAGCTTTTGAGTGCTGTTCAGACCTAGAAGGCAGAGTCAAGTGGTCAGAGCCCAGGAACAGAACCATTAGAGTGACACTCTTACTATCCCCCCATCATCGGCCAGCCCACCTTCAGCTGAGGTCACAAGCTCCAGCTCAGAGTAGGAGGCACACATGCGACGAATGAGGTCAATCTGCTCCAGGGTGAGGAGCACGGCATCCCGGTCCTGGGCCTGGCATGGGATGTAGGCTGACCAGAACTGAGGATAGGTCCAGGGGTCCGGAATGAGGACAGGGTGGTCTTCAACCCCCTAGGCCAGCCACTCCTGCCTCAGTCCCCAAAGCGCCTGTTTGGGTCAGTGGCCCCAAGTGAAGCACTGCATGACCCATAGTATCTTGATGACTATTAAGTTTGCTGCCAGCAGCCAAACAACAGACCCATGACACATAATGAACTGTTGTCCATGTGCTATGTGAATGCCCTAAGGCCAGTCCACCATATTTTTTGTGGTTTCAGCAGCTCCCACGCTCACCAGAGATTTTGCGGTCATTTTCTTGTGTCTCCACAAACCCTGGACACCCATGCAGCTCCCCTGTCTTGGCCTCTAAGGTCCCACACTCCCTAGAAGGTCCGTGATGGCCACTGCATGCCCCATGATACCTAGTCACCCAGAAGCTGGCCCAGCCAGGGTTCTGTGGCCCCAATATTCCCCCACAGCCATGCTGTGGCACCCTGTTTGTCCCTGTGGTACCTGGGCGCCCACGAGGCCATCTCTAAGCCTGTCCAGGCTGGTCTGGCCATGGCTGAAATTGCGCAGGTTAACATCCTGTAGCCTGTTCTGGAAAAGCTGTCTCAGGATCAGGGGCAGGTCGTTGTGGCTGGGGATGTCAAGGTCAGAGTGGGGACATGGCCTCCAGATCAGGCAGGACACATCAACATGCCTGGGCCTCCCCTCCCCTACCCCATCAGACCCCTCTGTCCCACAGAAAATATGGAGACCTCCTGACACCGGGTCAGAGGGGAGGGGTTCCACCAGGAATGGGTTAACAGGCGAAGGACGCCCATGAGTGACGGGGGAGGGGGGCCTCCAGGAGTGCTGTGAGGACGCCTCCTTGCCAGCCGCTTCCTCTGCCCTGGGGTGTGCTCAGGCCCTGTCGGTCCACACTACACCTACGTACCCGTCCACCAGAGGAAAGGCCTGCATCAGGGCCCGCACGTGCCCCTGCAGGCTCTGGGCCTTGGGGGTGCCCCGTGTGCTTGGGGCGCCAGGGGCGCCCGGTGTGGTCTGGGCCCGGGTTACGGGCCGAGACAGCAGCAGCAGGAACAGCAGAAGCAGCAGAGGCCGCCGGCCGAGCGTTTGGGGACCCTCGAGGCCCGCGGGCTGCATGTTGTACAGGGACCGGTCACAGGAGCCTGGGAGGAGCAGGCGAAGGGCAAAGGGCGACGATGGAGTCCAGGCCGTCGATTTAGGCGACCCAGTAGTGCGGCCCCGCGGGGTGGTTGAAGTCACGCCACCTGGCGACTGACCCGCTGGAATGCACGACTCCGTGCGTGCGCGCGCGCAGAGCGGCCACCAGGGGTGCCACGGTCCCTGCAGCCATGGGAGGGCGCCCCCGTGGGCTGGTCCGTGCATGCGCATGCGTCCGTTTGAGATGCAGCGTGGACTCCCTCCGCCCCTGCCCCGTACCTACCCCTGAGGCTTGCTCCGTAGACCGACAGACTGGGGAGGACACCAGTTCGGGGGATTGGCGGGGGCCCAGGACTCTCCCTGTTTTCAGCCTCTAGCCAGGCCCTCCTGGGGGTTAGCTGCTCCCATGTGTCCCGCCCTCAAACAGGTCGAATATTCCATGAAATTCTAAACTCTGATTCAGAAGAGTGAATTATAATAGATCTGTATATTTGGATTGACAGAAAAAGATTCCCTGTGGGTTGTTAAAGTGAAATTTAAGAACAATATTTACGGGAGACCCTTATTTTAGCATTTAGTATTAAATTTTGTTTCTGTACATATATTAATACACCCCCCCCCCAGAGGAGTATACACACCAAATGTTAGTTAATAGTGTCTCTCGTGGGAAGAGGGCTACTTACTCCCTGGTTATTTTCTGTCTCATTTCTTTGTGTATTGTGGTGATACTGGCAGAGGACAGTCATGGGTGGCGCTTATGCAGACACACCAGAGCCCTAAGGAGTGGGGGAGGCACCAGAGCAGTAGCTGAACCTTGGGAGGATGGGGTCTGTATCAGGCAGAGGAGCAGAGGGGGCACCCCAGGTTGGCCACCAGCCGAGGCAGAGGTCTAGTTTGTGCATTACATTGTTGTGGGGAGGCAGGGGAGGATCCTCTTGCATTGAGTGGTGGACAAAGTCAGGTTAGGGCCCTGGGTACTGACAGCTCAAGGTGGCTTGGTCTGACACATAACTTCACCTGGAGTAAAAATCCTCCCTAGAGAAAAGGTAGTTTCCAGGTGGGCCAGAGGACTGCATAGTATAATTCACCATTTGCTGCTGCAAAAGCCCTGGTGCAAGGGAAACGGATCTCAGAACTGCATCTGGGTAGCATTCGAGCCTCCTGGGCCCAGACCACATCCTGCTGAGGGGCCAACACCACAGACTGAATCTAAATTATCCCCCTTCTGCATCTGTGTCTGTCTCCTGTTCTCCCACCTGGGCTTCCTGTTAAGTGGACCTTCCCTTCTGGGCACCTCCAGAAGGGGCTTGGCCTCTGGTGACCCATTGCCCTTTGGTCACTGTCCCCTCCTCATGCCTGGGGCTTAATGACCAAGTCTGACCCAGCTGCTTCTAGCTTTGGTCCTCTCAAGAAGGGCAGAGAAAGGTAATGTATGTTCTGGTCTCATAAACCACAGCAGACCCACCCTGAAAGTCTTCATTTCAGTGACTTTGAACAACATAATGAATGACAACTTTTCTAATAGTTTAACAAAAGTGCAAAAGCATTGCACATACAGCTGTTTCATATATTAGATTTAGGTGAAAGGAGAGGGCATAATGTTTACAATTACTGTTTAAAATGTTATTATGGCCTGTTGTGGTGGCTCATGCCTGTAATCCCAGCAGTATAGGAAGGGAAGCCAAGGTGGGAGGATTGCTTGAGGCCAGGAGTTCAAGGCTGTAGTGTGCCATGATCAGACCTGTGAACAGCCACTGTACTCCAGCCTGGGTAATGTAGCAAGATCCCATTTACAAAAACAACAAAGATAATCTTTTGTCTTTGGTGCCTCGAAATTTGACTTTGAAATGCACAATTTGGGGTTATTATGAATAGCAGTGATACAGATATGATTTCATGTGCCTTTTGGGGAAACATAATGTATGCATTCCTGTTGGACACATACCAGGGTGAAATTGCTCAGTCATAGGGTATGCATAGATTATCAGTATTAACTATTGTTTTTATTAGCCATTATCTATTATTGTCATGTTATTTACTATTATATATCATTATTAGTATTACCTCTCAATATTAGCTATTATTACTGCAGTTGCTATTAGTTACCATTCATGGCCTGGGGTTAAGATGAGTAGATGGCTAAGTAGCTTGTGCCTCTTGGAGAAGTCTCTGAGGGATGGGGTTGGGGTCCCCACATCCAGGGCAGTACAGCCATTGGAGCCTGTGGCCCATTATGTGGCCTGGCATTCTTGGCTCTTTGTGAAGAGGAACTAAGGTCATTCATGATCTAGGCAGGTCCCCTCCTTGGGAATCTGAACAAGAATTCCCTGAAAGATCCCTGGGTGCTGGTCAGTGGGTCGGCATGTGGATTGCGATGAGCTACCCAGAGGGATCACAGAGCAGGTTCACCCTCCTGCAGCGAGATCTGCCCACTGCCTTTGTCCAGGGCAGAGCCCAGCCACCTGGGTCATCTTAGGCCACCAACAGGCCTTCCTTGAGCAACTGGTGGCTGAAATGCAGAGTCCCCCACCAACCACCAGCATTGGGAGCCTGTGCCACCAGACCTCCCCCCGCCCCGAGGAAGAATTCACTTCCGGTTCCATGTCCAAAACATTTATTTTCAGGAAATGATTGTGCCTGCACAACAGGGCAACATTGTGGGGTGTACCTGCCACAGTGATATCTGGCAAGACTAACTGGGACAACAGAGCCACAAAATAAGGACTGGGAAGGTGGCAACAACTGTAAGGCCTGGGACTGGGTTGGCAGACCACTTGGATGATAACCTGGGTGTCTGATGTGTTGGAATCCTGGTTAGTTTCTGTTCTGAAACCAGTGATTGTCTCTGATGCCGACTTGAGAGGACAGAGTGGCAAGAACTGTCCAGCTGCTCATCCGGGAACTTGTCCTCCAAGGGGCTTTGCCACTTGTTTTCCTCCCGTACCTGGAGGTGGCAGTCAGTGGTCAGCAGCATCCACAGCTCCCCCCAACACATGTCACTTGCTCAGACCCCTGGGCTACTCTCTTGCCCAGCACAGCGTACCTGTTCCACTTGTCCGAAGACCCGCAGCAGGTTGCCACGAAGGATACCCTGAAGTTCTTCCTCACTCCAGCCACGTCTCAGCAACTCCTCTATCAGTACTGGGTACTTGGACACATCTTCCAGCCCCTGAGGGAACCTGTATGGCCACCAGCCGGCCACCCGGTGGGCCTCAGACCAGGCTCCCTGATCCTGACTCAGAACCAGAGTCCAGGGCCCACGGAACCCCAGCCCTGCTCAGACAGGGAAAACGGAGACTTGGAGAGAACAAATGATCTGCCCTTGCCCTTCACTCTTCAAGGAGACCCCAAACCTCCTTTCAGCATATGTCAAAACTCATTGAATTGTACTATTAACATCTATGCCTTCCATTGAATGCAAATGTTCCCCCCACTTATAAAAGAAGAAAAGCTTCTTCAGAACCGAGCTGGCCCTGCAAGCACAGCCCCAGCCGTGGGCAAAGAATACGGTCAGCCCACACCAGACCTTGCCGACAGTCTGCACAGAGGAAGTGCGTCGGCTGGAGCTGGGGGCATGCACTGGGCACATGAGCTCTGTCTGGTGGCTTTGCCAAATATGATGCCCTAGGGTGGGGCACCGGGATGAAGACAGACAGGAGAGCCCAGGAAACTGACCCTAGCAGTGGGGAGATGCCAGGAGGTCAAGGCCTAAAGGCCACGAGCCCCCTAGCATAGTGGGTGTGGTGACTGCGAGGGCCCTACTGCTGTACAGACAGCCCCACACAAGCCACAGGGAAGCACTCACTGGCCGGTCCCATCGTAATCTCCGCCAATCCCGATGAACTCGGATCCGATGACTGCTTTGATGTGGTCAAAGTGATCTGGGAGGATGGAGAGTCAGCTGTGTGGGGCTTCCAGGGCAGAGGTGGAACTCTGGGGCTAGACTCTGCTGAGTCCCCTTCATGCAGCCTGTAGGCCACGCAGGCAAATTCCTCATGGCCTGGCTCCCAGTGTGCCAACTTGAGGGCCCTGAGGTTTGATCTGAACTGATTCCAGCTGGCTCCAGACTAGACTTCAGATTTGGGGTGGACCCACAGAGCCGCCCATTTCAGCCATTTCCCTGCTTCTACTCTCATTGAGAACCTGTAGTGGCTCCTTTCTAAGTGTGTGGAAGATGAAAAAGGGACAAAGACTAACTGACTAAAATCCCAGAGACCTAGGGGCTGCCCAGGCCCTCAGCCGGAGGCAGGGTGCTTTGGTAGCCCTTGCAGGAGTGCAGGTGAGTGGCACTTGGGCACTACATCTGACTGCCTGCCTCCCTCGCACCCATCAGCATCACAGTGCTGACTCTGCGGCTCCAGTCCCATGTGGCACCAAGGTGCTACATACCATCCATCATTGGATTTTGGGTCAAACTGCTGCGACTGTCCTGAGGCCCTCCCGAGGCTTGGGGTCCAAATCAGAGCTGTTCGGAGAGCTGGGGGGTGGGCTTACCTGCCACAGTGGACACATTGGCTAACGGGTTGCACTGCAGCACTCCCATGGACAAGGACACCATCACGATGCCACCATTCTTTTTCTGCAGGGGTAGTCAAATGGACAGGTTGTCCCCCTAGCAAAACACATGACTGCCCACCCTCTGAGCCCCCAGAGGAAGGTGTTTGGCCCTGACCTCCAGCGTGAGAGGAGACTTCACCTCTCTGGGTTTGTGTGAATGGATGAGTCTAGGCCCTGGTTTGGGTAGAAGCATCTTGTTCTTGGCACTCGCTTTGAAGGGTAGAGGAATATTTACCATCTAGAAGCCCTCACTCCTGGATTCAAGAGTTCAGAGACTAGGGACTGGGGATTTGTGGGGGAGTTGATGTTCCGCCCAGTGTTTGAGGGAGTTGAGGGAGTAGGGGCTCAGGTCCAAGAGCTCCTGGTTTGAACCTCTTGCTTTAGGTTGTAGGGGCAGGGAGTGTCTCACCAGAAGCTGCAGTATGTCATCAGGAACATTCCGAGTATTGTTGCACACACCCCGGGCAGCCGAGTGGGAAAAGATCACAGGTGCCTGCGACACTTCCAGGGCCCGCCGTGCCACAGCATCCGAGACATGGGACAAGTCTACCATCATGCCCAGGTGGTTCATTTCTGCCACCACCTTCTGCAGGGACAGGTTGGGAGGAGGGCAGCAGGGGTGCAGATATGTGCCCATTTGTAGGAAACAGGTGGGGTGTATACATTTGTGTGAAGTGGAATATGAACCAGGGTCCTCACCTCTCCAAAGCTGGTCAGCCCACTGACATTATTGTAGAAGGGGTGGATGTCCTTAGCTGAGCTCTCTGCCCTGCAGAACGGCCAGGAGGCAGTCTGATTGGTGGCCATGCCTTGGCCACAAGATCCTAGAGGCCCTACCCACCCCCTATTCCTGCAACCCCCTTGAGCAAAAGCAGGGACCCAGGATGGGCTGTGCCTAGCAGTAGGAGAGTCCTGCTGGTACCTAGTCTGGTTCTGTGAACCCCAGAACCCAGCTCCCCTCCCCACTCCAAGGTCACAGTCAGATCCCAGGGATAAAGCTTGGTCTGGGCCCACAGTGTGACCTTGGGCAGATCCCTGCTCCGTGGGCCCGCACCGTCAGCGCTGTGCTCACCAGGGCGTGTTGCAAGTGTGGGTGAGCGTCAGGTAGCGCACTCCCAGCACATAGAAGGCACGCAGGACGGAGAGGCTACTGTCCAGTGAGTGGCCGCCCTCCACACCGATGAGGCAGGCCAATTTCCGAGTATTGTTCAGAGCTGGGGGCAGGTAGGTCAGGTGATTATTTTCAGGGGCTAGAGTAGCTCAATCAAATTCCTAACACTCCCCACCAACCTACCTACCTTTAACTGAGGTCACAAGCTCCAGCTCGGAGTAGGAGGCACACATGCGGCGGATGAGGTCAATCTGCTCCAGGGTGAGGCGCACGGCATCCCGGTCCTGGGTCTGGCATGGGACGTAGGCCGACCAGAACTGGGGGCAAGGCCAGGAGTTGGCTTGGGCAGGGGCTGCTTTGGAGCTCCCTGGGCGTCTCATAGGCTCCACAGAACCCAGTGGGCCCAGGGGCCACATGCACCCCTTGTTCCCTGGTCCCTTCACGCCCACCAAGCTGGCTCACTGTAGTCCCTGCAGCCTCCAGCATCCACCTCATGGCACTTTTTGGGTCACTATGGTAAATGAGTTCCCACGTGACTAACTTGTAATGTCTGAGACCCCCACTCTCCCCAGAAGCCATGCCCTGTGTGTCCCTGTGGTACCTGGGCGCCCACGAGGCCCTCTTTAAGCCTGTCTAGGCTGGTCTGGCCGTGGCTGAAATTGCGCAGGTCAATATCCTGTAGCCCCTTCTGGGAAAACTGCCTCAGGATCAGGGGCAGGTCGTTGTGGCTGGAGGAAAGTCAAGGCAGGGTCAGGGCAAGGACAAAGGAGTGGACCCCTTAGGCCTCCAGGTCAGGCAGGACATGCCCAGGGGTTCCCCACCGCACACTGCCACACTGTCAGACTATATCGAGACCCCCGGAAGCCTGGGCTGGGGGGGGTCCCACCAGAGAGAGGCTGACAGAAGAGGGGAAAGGCACCTTCCTCAGCACCTCTGGGTGCTGAGGGGCCATCCAAGGACGGTGTGAGGGAGACTCCTTGCCAGCCCTGCATTCTCTGGGCCCCCTCCCCTGCCGTGGGGTGTGCGCACCCCCCACGCTGCACCTACGCACCCGTCCACGAGCGGGAAGTCCCGCATCAGGGCCCGCGCGCGCTCTCGCAGGTCCCGTGTGCTGGGGGCACCCGGCGTGGTGAGGATGCCCGGCGTGGTCAGGGCGCCCGGGGCGCCTGGCGTGGTCTGGGCGCGAGTTACAGGCTGTGGCGGCAGTAGGAGCATCAGGAGTAGCAGACGCAGCAGAGGTCGCACGCCGAGCCCGCGGGGACCCTCGAGGTCCGCTGGCTGCATGTTGTGCAGCGTGAGGCAGGCGGGCAGGGGTGACCGTCGCGAGAGCCTGAGAGAGACTGGCTAGGGGCAGAGGGCGAAAATGGAGTCCCGACCCAAGACTCAGATCACCCAGCTGCGAGGCCTCGCGAGGAGGGGGTTGAAGTCACGGGACCCCGCGACGGATGCGGACAGCCGCGGCGCCGCGCCGTTCGGCCACCAGGGGGCGCCGCGTCCTCTCGCCTATTTCCCCCGAGGGCGCCCCCCGCGGGCTGGGAGGCCTCTGCCACGTGCGCCCCCTCGCCTCGCGGCTCAGGTTCCCGCCGCCTGTTTCTCTCTTCCCTGCTGCTCCCCGGGGCCGACCCAGCTTTCTCCTGCGCTGCCCCTAGGCTTGCCCTCCACGAGAGGTGCTGGGGTGCTTCTCCCAAAGAGTGGCCCTCGGCCCTGAGGCCTGTCCCGACCACATCATGTCCCCAACTGCCTGCGGCCTATCCCGGCCACACCGAGGGCTGCATGTGTCTCTGTGACCACAGTGCCCTGGGCTCTGGGTTTCCTGGTGCTGGGCCGTGTGGGATGGGTGTGGAGGAGGAGAAAGTCTCTGGGAATGAGGGGTTAACCTTGTAGACTGTGGATTCTGAGTGGGGCCCTGTGTGCCTGACTTCCCTCCCCTGCTTTATCATGCCCCCATGTCCCTCCCTGAGGGACTCTAGCTAGCAGCTGGGAGCTGTCAGGAGCACCCCTCGCCCTTCCCCAATCAGCATCAGCAAAGAGTTCCCTCCTAAGGCTGCACCTCCCCGGGACCCAATGGAGGGACATTAGGGATCAGACACCAGCAAACATCTGGCCAGGGTCAGGGGACATTTACTCCATAGAGCAGGAACCCAGACAGCTATTTGGATGGAAGGAAATGAAGTAATTCCAGAGCAGCGGAGCCTCCCACACTGGCACCTCCCCCCGGGCTGCTGGCCGAGCTGCTGGCCAGGGTCCCCCCTACCTCCGCATGGAAGCCACCACCTCCTTTAGGTAAGAAGGGTCCCACGGAAAAGCCTGGCACCCGGGTTCTGCAGCTCCCCTCGCCCTGTCTCCTGGCTCTTGTGGCTCCAGCTCTCCCGGGCTGAGTTCCCTTCCTTGCCCCGAGCGCCCCACCCTATTCCCAGCCTGGGGCCCTCACCCTAGCTGCCTCTTCCAGGAACGTCCCCAACTGCACAAGCACACGCGCCCACATACACAGGGACGTGCCCCGTCACAGAGGACCTACCATCCGAGAGGCTTCGGGTCTATGCCCAAACTGTGTCACCCACAGAGACCTTGTCTTTCTCGGGCCCCACAGCTTCTCAAGACTCTGCCCTGAACCTTGGCACCCCGAGGAGCAGCTCCACCTTTGGAACCTTCCCCAGGTGGCAGGACTGACCAGGGCATGGGTAGTCACCTAAGTCTCACGACTGGCGAGGTGAGAAGGCCCTCTGACAATGAAATGAGCAAACTCTTCCAAAGGGACTGGAGGGGCCACGCTACTCAGGAGGGGAAGTGCTTCCAGCTTTGACGTATTTTAGGGACTGTGCACTTGATGTTGCCCAGGGCCTGCTGTCCAAGAGGCAGGCAGATCAAGGGCGTTGGGCTGGAGGTGGGTCTGCTCCCTGCTCAGTGCAGCTTGAGGGTTCTCTAGGGAGGCCCATTGCAGAGTGAGAGTCCCCTAGGGCTCTGCTTCAGAGAAGAGTGGGGTGGCTGGGGCACCCCAACTCACACCTGGCTCCCTTCCTTCCCTCCACTGTCCACTGCTGCTCAGCAGCGCCCTCACCTGCTCATGCAGCCGAGTGGCAAGAGGGAGGAGGAGTTCTGGAATTTGCTGGTCTCCAGGTGAAGAATGTGGTTGTAGCGGATAAAGGGTTTGTTCTACCTCTTAAGTCCTCCAGGAGGTGGGGGCATAAGGAATAGGGGAGAGGTAGGCAGGGATAAATAACTAGCACATAAATAGTAGCTGCTGATACAGGGGTGGGTGGGGATAATGGAGCTTTTTGAGGTTTTTTAGCTTTTCCCCAGGGTCTGAATGTCTGACGTCCCAGGACTCGGGGGAAACACCAGGCTGTGATGAGACGGTGAAGGTGGGCACTGCGTCTGCCGAAGGTTAGCTGGGCAGCACGACTGTCCACAACATCCAACTTCAGTCTTTAAACTTCAGCCCTGAAGTGACCATACAAAGCCGATCACAGAAACACAAACACACCCAGGGGCATGAGCGTACACTCAGGGGCATGAGAACACTCACGCCCCAGAGGTAAGTTTAGGTTTAGGTTTTAGCCAACAAGGTGGCCTGTCCTCCCCTTAACCTCACCCAAGGCCATGTCTGTGCCCTGTCCCTTGTAGGAGAAACAAGCACATACCAGCAAAGCCTTACCCTAGGAGCTCCCAGTATCAGTGACACGGGGACAATTTTGGGTCAGAGGATAAGTGACCCAGATGCTGGCAGCAGGCAGAGGTGGACACAGGGTGGAGGCAGGGAAGCTCAGGGCCCGACTCCAGAGCTGGCTGTGGGTGCCATGCCTGAGGCCTCCTCACCGTCTCCCCCTCGCCCAGCTTCATAATCCTGTTGGCTCAACCTCCAAACATCTCCCAGGTGTGTCTCCTTCCTGTTCCCGCTGCCTCTTCCCCAGGACAGGCCACGGTCATCTCCTCACCTCCAGTCCATTCCCCACGGAGAAGCTGTACCTCTTCTCTTTTAAAACAATCTGAAGTCATGCTCCTGCCTAAAGTTCTTTTGCCCCTTCCCATAGCTCTTAGCATGTTCGAGATTTCTTTCTGCGACTTTTAAGTCCTGGAGAGTCTGCTCTCACCAGCATCTGTAGTCTCAGCAAATAGCACAAACCCCCTTGCCCTCTGAACTCTGGTCACATCAGCGATGCCACCTTCCACCACAGGGTCTTGGCACATGCTGTTCCCTCAGCCTCCAACTGGTGGGGTTTTGAGGCAGGGCCAGGACAGGAAATCTTGCTGCCAGGAAGGAATGGTGGGTGAGCAGCTCCCCCTTGTAATTCCTCACCTGTGCTGTGTCTCCATAAATGGAGACGTGCAGAGGAGGTAGTGGTAGAAACGGGTCTCTCCCAGGACCAGGCCCGTTCTGGTACAGAGCTGACTC
Source organism: Eulemur rufifrons (assembly GCF_041146395.1). Classification (NCBI taxonomy): domain Eukaryota; kingdom Metazoa; phylum Chordata; class Mammalia; order Primates; family Lemuridae; genus Eulemur; species Eulemur rufifrons. Next base: position 10,830,601 of record NC_091005.1, on the reverse strand, counting down.
ACCCCTCCTGATCTGTGTCACAAGAACATGCAGGGGAGCAAGAAGTCGGGGGGAGTTAGAGGCGCACAGGCTGCCTCACGTGCTCAAAGTGCAAGGGTGGGTGCAGGTGGGTCTTACTCAGTATCCAGAATTGCCCAGAGGACGGTGTCCTTCTTCCAGGGTCCCTGGTCCTGGAGACTCACGCTGGATCTGCTCCCATGATGACTGATCCAGACCAAGTTCCAAGAAATAACAGTCATCCAAGCCGGAGCACAGCCTGGCCAGTGTGGACACACATCCTCCAATCACAAAGCCGAAGCCACCCTCCTTGAAGTGGCGCATAGCCAGCACGTTTTTCTTCCTCAAAAGGCAGCCAATGTTTATCTTTCTAGAAGTACCATAACCACTTGTGTGTCTCTTTCTCCTGCTTCCATCCAGCCTTCCCCCCACCCCCACCTTTCTTTGCCACACTTTCGCCAGCCTCTCTGTCCGACATTCCTGGGCGAATTTTTGATGGAGACAACTGATGACCTGGGTCCCATCTGCACCTTTGAGCTCCTCTTGCAGCCAGGCTCTGCTTGAGTTCAAGAGCACAGGATCCGGGATATACGGTCCCCAAAGCAAAGTCACATGCGCTTGTCTGCCAGACTTGAAGCGTGTGACTAGGCTGCTTCTGGGGACCAGATGTTCTGCTGTGACGCCCATAGGCTTGGAGTTTGTGCCCTGAGCTTGGATTCCATGTTGTTGTGTGTTCTTGAGGTAGTGCCATCGGCCGGGGGTGGGGGAGGAGGCTAGAGGGGGCCTGGGTACAGGAGCTGGACCCAGTAAGGTCTTCAAGAGTGTCCCTGGGATGCAGATGGCACCCCTGAACTGTGTTGCCTGGAGAGGGGGGCCTGTGTAGGTAACTCCGCCAAACCAAACCCTTTGTGGTGAGCTATTGTCTCTACAAACAAGAACGTGGGGAGCCTCTCTGTTCTCTCCGTATCAGGTTTTGCTGGGACCTCTCCTTCCTCCTCCTCCTGAGGGCAGCAGTGTGGCGTGACTGCCACTGCTCAAGCTGGCAAGTGAACTCAACAGGCCACAACCACCTATTCTGGCACCTGCACGCAGCAAGGGCTCCACCAGCATTGGCTGGAGAAGGAGTGGAGTTGGCACTCAGGAGGCTTCTCCTCCCCTTCCTTCACAGAGCAAGGGCATGTGTGACTGTCACAGTTAGAGCAGCCACAGTTCCTGTGTGTGCCCAGATCTGTGCCACCAGTTTGACATGCCTTAGCCGGTTCAATCCTCACAACATCCCACAGCATAGGGTTTTTACAGCCTCGTTTTCTTTTTCCTTTCTTTCTTTTTTCTTTTCTTTTTTTTGGGGGGAAGGGGACAGAGTCTTACTCTGTCACCCAGGCTAGAGTGCAGTGGGGTCATCAGGGCCCACTGCAACCTCAAACACCTGGGCTGTAGTGATCCTCCTGCTTCAGCCTCCCGAGTGGCTGGGACTACAGGCATGCGCCACCAGGCCTGGCTAAGTTTTTCTGTTCTTAGTAGGGACAGAGTCTTGTTCTTGCTCAGGCTGGTCTCGAACTCCTGATCTCAAGTGATCCTCCTGCCTCGGCTTTCCAGAGTGCTACGATTCCTGGCGTGAGCCACCGTGCCCTGCCCTCCAGCCTCATTTTCTAGGTGGGAAAGTCAAGCTGCTGGCCAGGCAAATGGTCACAGTGGTGCAGTCCTGGCCATGTAAGACGGGGATTCTTCCAATCCCTCCACTTCCAGCTGCTGCCTCTCTCACAGGAAGGGCCTCGAATTCCTTACATCCATATGTTTCCCACTGACCTCCCACTAGTGATCTCCCACTGGTGCCGGTCATTTGCTGGGGTATGCAATGAGGTGGCTGGGCCAGTGTCCAGTTGTCACATGTGCTGGCATAGGCACACTGGAGGAGGGGCTGTAGTGACACCAGGTTCCAGGAGCCAGTGCTGACCAAACCTCTACTGCACATTTAGCCTCAAGTTCAGACTTGCTGTCTGTTTCGCTGTACCTACCCTGCTCACCTCTGAAGCCTGACAGACGTGTTTCTACAACCCGCTGTTCATTGCACACCCTGCCCACAGCCCTCCAAACATCCTGTTTTTATGCGGGAAGCCCTGCCCTCCTGTGACGCCCGTCATGTGAGCTCTCCCAGATTCCCAATCTGGCGGGGTATCAGGCTTCACCTGAGAAGCTTTTATTTTATCTTATTTTGTTTTTTAAACATTTCATTAGGGAAAATGTCAAACATATAAAAAAGTAGAACCCTGGTGAGGTGGCTCATGCCTGTAATCTTAGCACTTTGGGAGGCTGAGGCGGGAAGATCACTTGAGGTCAGGAGTTCCAAGCTGCGGTGACCTATGATTATGCTACTGCACTCTGGCCTGGGCGACGGAGCGAGACCTCATCTCTAATAAGTAAGTAAGTAAATAAGTAAATAAGTAAGCAAGTAGAGACGAGAGTTTATTGAACTCATATGTAGCTATCACCCAGTTTCAATAATTAACAACTGATGGCCCATGCTGTTTCCTTTTTATTCATTTATTTATTTATTTAAAAAATTTTTATTTTATTTTATTTTTCTGAGACAGAGTCTCACTCTGTTGCCCAGGCTAGAGTGCTGTGGCATCTGCCTAGCTCACAGCAGCCTAAAACTTCTGGGCTCAAGCAATCATCCTCCTCAGCCTCAGAGGTAGCTGGGACCACAGGTGTGTACCACCACGCCCAGCTAATTTTTTCTATTTTTAGTAGAGATAGGGGTCTCGCTCTTGCTCAGGCTGGTCTTGAACTCCTGAGCTCAAGCGATCCTCCCGCCTCAGCCTCCCAGAGTGCTGGGATTACAGGCGTGAGCTACTGTGCCTGACCAACCCATCCTGTTTCATCACCCACCCCTTTCTATAGATTTTAAAGCAAATCACAGAACATCTAGCTCATCCATATTTAAGTATCTGTCTCTAAAAAGTAAGGGCTCTTTTTAAAAGACAACTACCAGCCAGGGGTGTGGTGTGCACCTACATGTAGTCTCAGCTACTCGAGGCTGAAGTAGGAGGAGCCCTTGAGCTTGGGAGTTTGAGGCCAGTTTAGGCAATGTAGTGAGACCCTCATCTCTAAAAGAAAATAAATAAAGGATAACTAACATACGTTTATGGCACCCAAAAAACTTAACAGGACTTCTTTAATATCTTAAATTATCAGATTCAAATTTCCCTAATTGCCAAATTCTTTCATAACTGATTTGTTTGCATCATAATGTAGATAAGACCTCCCACATTGTAGGTGGTTAGGGCCTAATGTGTAGGGTCCTCTCCCCTCCTTTTTTTTTTTTTATTTGTAATTTATTTGTTGAAAATATCATGTCCTTGTCCTTTAGAATTATCCATGATCCATGTTGTGGAGTTTTCTTTTCTTTTTTTTTTTTTTTTTGGAAACAGAGTCTCGCTCTGTTGCCCAGGCTAGAGTGAGTGCCGTGGCATCCTCCTAGCTCACAGCAACCTCAAACTCCTGGGCTCAAGCAATCCTTCTGCCTCAGCCTCCCGAGTAGATGGGACTACAGGCATGCGCCACCATGCCCGGCTAATTTTTTCTATATATTTTTAGTTGTCCATATAATTTCTTTCTATTTTTAGTGGAGACGGGGTCTCGCTCTCGCTCAGGCTGGTCTCAAACTCCTGAGCTCAAAGGATCCGCCCGCCTCGGCCTCCCAAGTGCTAGGATTACAGGCGTGAGCCACCACGCCCGGCCATGGAGTTTTCTGATTGTATCCCATCATGTCATTTAATATCTTCCTTTGTCCTATAAACTGGTAGTTGTGGGAAGCTTTTAAATTTGATTTCCAGGCTCCCCACTAAAAATTCACAGGGGCTGGTGCGAGTGCTGGGCATTGATCTTTCCTAACAGTACAGGTGAGCCTATGTGTCTCATGTTTGGGAATTGCTACCCTTTGTGACCCCTCCAGTGACCACAGATCTTCCTGAGTCACACCAAGTATCAGAGAGAAACTGTGGCAGGTTAGTGCAGACTCCCAGTGGGGACACCCTGGGAGCCCCAGGGCCTGTGCCTCCTTCCTGGAACCCAGGTTAGGGAAACTTCTGAAGTTATCAGGACCTTTCTTGGCCTTGCAGGTGTGCATGTCAGGGAGAGAAGCTACAGTCTTGCTGCTGTGGCCCCTGAGGACAAGTGTGCTGGCCACATGGTAGGTGGCTTCACCTGGGCCCTAGGGCTGTGAGTTGCTGACAGAGCCACCTTCTTTCTGGGCTGCTGGTGCAGGTGGGCCTGGGACACAGAGCCAAACCCTGTGCTTCTCTGCTAACCCCTCCCCCTCCCACATCCCCCAGGACCAACTGTCCCCTTAACTGCTGAGAAAGACATTCCACTGGTAACAGCCAGCACCTCACTGCCACTCCACACAGCAGTCGTGACTGATCTTTTTAGCATCTACATCAGATCACTCTCCTGTCTTGTTCAAATGCTCCCATGACTTCCCATCTCACTGCAAACAAGATCCACACTCCTTAGCCTTCTCCATCTTTCCTCCCTGGTCACTTTAGCCTTTCTGCTGCTCCTAGAACAGGTCAGTCTCATTCCTGCCTCAGGGCCTTTACACTTGCTATATCCTCCAGGAATGTTCTCCCTCCAGTTCCTCCCATGACTCCTTCACTTGCATCTCTGCTGAAATGTCACCTCCTCAGAGAAGCCTTCCCTGACCACCTCATGTAACATAATGGTCCGAATGACTCTATCCTCTTATCCTGTTTTATTTTTCTTTATAGCAATTATAATTACCTGGAATTATATTGTTTACTTGTTTGTCTCTTCCTTTAGTTTCTGGTGGCTTAACAGAGGGTCTTGGATCATGAATGAGCCCACAAGGAGGGTTCAATGTTGCTCCCAGCACAGAAAGCCAAGTACTGAGACAACAAGGATTGTCAAGGAATAAAGGATTTTTTCCAATGGTCATGTCATGTGGGAGGAGGAGGTATGAACTGCCTCAAATCCGCCTCCCTGACCAACATGATCAGGATTTTTTTCTGGAGGCAAAATGAATAATGCGTGGGGGGAGTTAGCATCATTATATATTTGGAGTGGAGTACAGGACACGCAAGCACAGTGAGGAATCATACTAGGACATACATCCCATGATCAAAAAATGGTGGATAACTCCCTCCCGAGGCGGGGATTTTAGTATTTTAATGAGCTTGGGGTTAATATTGGCCATTCTTTCAGCTTTGTGTGCCAGCTTAGTGGGTCATTGGGCACAACTGGTGGTGGAGTATCACTTGTCTTCTCTGGACAAATAGGTGGTGTAAAGCTTTGTAGTTACCTCGTGGCTGCAAGGAGGCTCTGCCGTTTCTGGGAAAGAAACTCAAAAGGGAATGCATCAGTGTGACTGGAAGTTACAAAGTTCTGGTCAGCAAATGTTAGGGGCCTGGGAACTTGAAACAGAAGAGAACTACAAAAAAACTATTAAAAATGTTTTCTTGCTTATGGAGCTGGTTATAGGATCATCTCATTCAACAATATATCCCAAGCAACTAGCACAGAGGGACGTCCCAGGCACTCAATAGGTATTTCAACAGATGGATGGATGGATGAGTGGCTGATAGATGGGACAGCATCTTCTTCGTCTTGCTCCTCCTCTCTTACACACACACAGAGAGGGAAGCACTCATCATCAGGCTCTCCATTTCTTAAGGAATCTGTCTGGGTTCTGCTGTCATTACAGGAGTCACACAGTTGGAAACTGCACCCCAGGGTCTATTTGAAGGCAGAAGGTCTTACAGGACCAGCTTTTCCATGTAGGAATGTACTTCAAGGAACAGGGAGGCTTGGGGCTTAGTATTGGAACAAAGCTGAATTTCAAGTCAAACACTGCTAGAGAAAATCCTTTTATTGAGCAATAGGGACCCCATTGGGGCCATAAAGGGCTGGGAATACAGGACCCTGTGAGCCTCAGGGTGTTGCTTGACTTTCTCAGTATCGTTCCTGCTCCAGGTAGCAGGTCTCCCTGGGTCTCTCTATTCTGCCTCCTGAGACCCCAGGCAGAAGGCTCCCCCCTGCGGTGGGTAGCCCCAATTTGTTCAAGCAGTTTCAGGAAGCCTAATCCCTCTTGGTGTGTGCTGGCGGTTGCTGGCAGTGAGTCAGAGCAGGAGCTCATCTGGTGGACCGGCCCCTGCAAGGCTGCTCTGCACCCTCTCTCTGCACCTGAGTCCTCGACTAGCAGGGTGCAGACTTTCCTTTCGCTGCCCCAGGAGGAACTCGAGAGGACTGAGTAGAGGACCATTAGGTGTTCTTCCAGGTCAGCTTTGGCCCTGGAATGTTCAAAGCAGCCTCAGTTTCTGAGGCTCCGTGTGCAGGGCCAGTTAGGATGGACAGGGGCTCCTGGCTCAGGAAGGCTTAGGCAGATGGCTGAGCTTGTATCTCCAGTGGTGGAATGTGGCGGTCACTGCAGAAGAGGCTTCAGGTGTTTCAGGGAGCTCAACATTGGCCCTTTCTGCAGAGTGGCTCAGCGAGCAACCTTCCTGCGGGCCAGGCTCCTGGGGCGATGTTGCACACACCGAATTTTGGGGTCAGGGCAACTGAGGTCTTCCTCTCCCTCCTCCACAGCCCAGTGTCTCTTGGGAGCCCAGCGTTTCTCAGGAGGCGGGATGGGGGCTCTGGGGGCTGGCTTCTCTGCTTCGGCCTTTGCTGGTGTGGCTCAAGGAGCATCCCCAAGGACCACACGCCGAATTTTGGGGCCAGGGCAACCCAGGTCTTCCTCTCCCTCCTCCACAGCCCGGCGTCTCTTGGGAGCCCGGCGTTTCTCCGGAGGTGGGATGGGGGCTCTGGGGGCTGGCTTCTCTGCTTCCGCCTTTGCTGGTGTGGCCAAAGGAGCATCCCCAAAGAGCCGGTAGCCGCCACCCAGGCAGTACGTCTCCCCGTGCCAGCCCACCTGGGTTTCTCCACGCCCTCGGTACAGGAGGTGGTAGTAGCCATGCAGAGGCGGGCAAGCGGGAGGCAGTGGTGCTGGAAAGGAAAGCAGAACTGATCAGGCACGTCTGCTGTGTACACTGTGCGGCCAGGATGTCCCCTCACATCTCTTCCTGCACCTGGCTGAAGCCCTGTCATCTGCTTGGTATCCCAAACACAGCCTTAGTCTGTCACCCCTATGGGTCCCCTAGAGACGGGACACTGGCTGCAAAAGCAATTCCCTGGAGCTGTGGCAGCAGCAGAGCAGGATGTCCTCCCCGTTCCCGGAGAGAGCAGTAGAACCTCAAAATAATTGCAGTCGGGACCCTCTCGGTCTCTCCCTTCCACAACCGAGGAAACATTCTTATGGTCTGTCACTGCTGAGGATTTCATGGAAGTGGTTTTCATGTTTTGGATAAATGGTCTAATGTAAATCAGGCAAGAACCCCTCCCACCTCGGCAGCTCCTCTTGGGCCTCATTCATACAGCTTGTTTCACCCACACTGAACTCTAGCCCTCGGATACTTTGATCTAGATTTTCTAACACTTTCTGAAGGCCAAATGCTGAAGGGGGGTGACCAGGAGGGTCAGAGCCAGACTCTGGGTACCATGTCTAGTCTCAAGAAGCCTTGTCACATCCACCCAACCTCCTGGGACACCACTTCCTCAGGCCTCCAGTCTCAGCAGCGCTCAGTCACTCCCCTTGGCTCTCCCTTCTTCCCAGCCAAGTGATGTTGTCCTTGTCCCCAGGGCTGGGGCTGCGATGTGTCTTCAGGACAGCACAGCAAAGGTGCCTGGGTCTGGGGTCGGGTTCATGAGCGTCCCTTGACAACTCTGCCTCAAACTGTTTCATTTGTCACTTGCCCGCAAAACCACATTTGGCTTTTGCTAAGAGGCCAGTCAGGAAAGGGTCTGACTGGAAGCATCTTGTGTTCAAAAGGGAAGGCTCAATCTGAAAAGATGAGAACCTTTAGGAACACTTGCTCAGAGCTGGCATTTCGCTTGCCCTAGCAGTGAGCAGGAACACTGTGGGTCCCTGAGGGGGCCCCAGGTCACTGATACTACTTATGGCTAGAGAAGTTCTGGTGGGGTGGGCAAGCCCATAAGTTGCTGCCAGGTGAGGTTGTGTGCACACCAGTGCCTCCCGTACAGATGCCCGGCCTTGTCCTACCTGCCATGCAGCCCTCCCAGGGGACAGAGGACAAGTTAGAGTTAATATATAAGATCCGGTCAGACATTCTCTCTCAGGCAACCAAACAGGTTGGTATCTCAAAGAGAAATGGTGGGGCAGTCTCCTTAAGGGTACCATGTTTCCGTAGTTACTCTGCCATGGAAACTGAGAAGGCCTGTGACATCATCACTGCCCAGTGAGGTCACGTAAGCAATCTGTGAGTGGAGGGGCAGGCTTCAGGCCCTTGGAGATTTGTGGAGGAGAGTAGGGCAGAGGCAGAGAGGAACCCTGCCTGGGCCCTCACATCTGGCCCTTCCCACCCAAGCCCTAGTCAAGTAGCCACTCCCTGTGGAGCACACCTGTGGGCTGGCACAGACAGCCCCAGTGACCCCAGAAGGGCAAGAGACACTCAAATTCTGAGATTGGCCAGAGAGGCAAGATTAACCTGAGAGGCAGCTAGCTCGCAAGGCCCTGACCCTTAGCATTCAACAGTTGGAGGGGCAGAGATTTAGATGGACTGGGGGATCAGGGCAGGCCCCTTGGAGGTGCGTCTGAAGGGCAAGTGAGTCTGGACACATGGAAAGGAGAGGGCAGACATTCCCACTAGGGAGAATAAAAGCAAAGACAAGCTCTTCTAGACCTTGTTCTGCCTCAAATGAAAATTCATAGGAGCTTCTTTTTTTAATATGTGAGGACTCCAAAAATCCAAGAGGTTGGGGGCCTGGCCAAGACCACACAGGTAGTAGACAGGCATTCCGCTCAACAGTAGGGCTTCATGTGGGGCTCCAGATTTATAGCTCATAGAATGCAAGCATAAGGTCACAATGCTTAAAGGTGATGATCGGCCAGGGGGCGGTGGCTCACGCCTGTAATTCTAGCACTCTGGGAGGCCGAGGCGGGTAGATCGTTTGAGCTCAGGAGTTCGAGACCAGCCTGAGCAAGAGACCTCGTCTCTACCAAAAAAATAGAAAGAAATTATCTGGACAACTAAAAATATATAGAAAAAACTAGCCGGGCATGGTGGTGCATGACTGTAGTCCCAGCTACTCGGGAGCCTGAGGCAGAAAGATTGCTTGAGCCCAGGAGTTTGAGGTTGCTGTGAGCTAGGCTGACGCCACGGCACTCTAGCCCAGGCAACACAGTGAGACTCTGTCTCAAAAAATAAAAATAAAAAAATAATAAAAAAAAAATAAAGGTGATGATCACTGGGAGGGATGTTATAGGTGCTCCAATGTAAAATGAGAGTCTCAAATGACTACACAAGATGCGAATAATGAGCCATCAGTAATTATTCTTAGTGGAGACACATAAAAACTTAATTGGAAATTGTGACATGATACAAAGTCAAAATCCAGTGTACTTTTGATGTGTCATGTCAAAGACTACAGAGAGCCATCCTCAGTAGCTTACATGTCCTAGTCATATACCAGCTCATCTGGCCCTCATGGAGGTGACAGGGCAGCCCAGAGCCCCCAAATGAGAAGTGTGCTTACACGCCCAGGCCACTGCGAAAGATCCTTGTTCTGGCAGCACTTATAAGCCAGCTAAAATCAGGTTTGCTCAGAGAGGCAATGGCTCTCTCACTGAGGACACTAGTCCCGGAAGGCTTCTCCTTTGGCGAGCTGCCAGCTCAATCTTCTGAACGAGGCTCACATCCCAGGGATGGGTTACAAAGCTGATGACAGTGCCTGGAACCTCACTCCCCACATGGCCCACCCTCCCTGCTCTGTGGATGTAATCTTGCAAGGTGAGGGGGAAATCATAATTGACAACCAGCTCCACATGGATGCTGCCCAGGCCCCGAGAGGCTATGTCTGTGCAGAGAAGTACGTTTCGGGAGCCCTTCTGGAAGCTCCGGAAGACGCCTGCCCTCATGGCATTTGCCCCTGCAGCCTTAAGTGTTGGATTTTGTGGTCATCCAGAATATATCCCAGCCAGTTCACAGTGCTAGAGCTATTACAGAACACCAGGACAGCTCCTGAAGGCCCAGTCCTGTCTGCTTTGTCATGATGCTTGAGGATCTGCACCAACTCAGTCACCTTCTCTGCTCCCTTCAACCTCATAAATGTCTGTCTGACATGAGGCATGATACAGTGGAGCCTGGAGCTGGTGATGGTGGTGAGAGAGTCTGGGCTGGCAACCTTACTCAGCAACTGGCCTACACCTTCGGGAAATGTGGCTCCCACCAGCACTAACTGAACTTTGGGATTGAAGGGGTCTTCCAAGTCAGCTGGGCCTTCTGCTATATGGCTCTTCTCTTAAGATGTAGTCCACCAGTTCCAGGAAGCTTTCATCCAGCAGCGTGTCTGCCTCGTCCAACACCAAGAAGGAGAGTCCCTCCAGGCTGATCAGTTGCTTTCAGGGCCTTCCACAGAGCCCCGGGAGTGGCTACTAGCACATCTGCTGAAGACTGTTCGGATAGCTGCAGCCTGATCCTACGCATGCCGTGGCCTCCCCTTAGTTCTTGCACCTGCAGGCCCAAGGAGCTGCCCAAGGGCTGGGTCACGGCCCGCACTTGTTCTGCTAATTCTCGGGAAGGCACAAGGACCGTGCCTCGGGGAGCAGGGATACGTTGGGGAGTCCAGGCTTGGCTGGCCCACAAGCCGTTGAAGCAGCGGTAGTAGGTAGCTGAGAGTCTTGCCACTGCCGGTTTCCGAGGCGCAGAGGATGTGGCGGCCGCGAAGTAGCGGGGGGATGGTGCTTGACTGCACGGTTGTGGGCCGAACCACTTCGGGCGCAGCCTCTTGGAGTGCGCGCAGCACACGGGGCTCCAGACCCAGGTCCGCGAAGCTGCCCTCCTCGGACGAGAGGTTCCGCAGCGCTGGCGCCTCGCGTTGCGCGCGCTCGATCGAGAAGTGGTCCCGACGCGCGCGCCGACTCCTCCAGCCACGCGAGGCGAGCGGCGCGCACTCCCAGCGGCCCAGCGTGAGGCGCGCGGGCTGGTTAAACTCGGGCCGCCACGCCGAGACCAGCAACGGTCCAGGTCGCACCAGCACCGGCGTCCGGCAGCTCCGCCGCCTGCTCTGCAGCTGTTCCTGCCGCCGCTGTAGAGCCAGCGGAATGCGCACCACCGGCAGGGGCTCGTCGGGACCGCGGACCGCCAGGTCCCGTCGGGGCGCCAGGAGCAACCGAGTCGTGAGCGACAGCAGCCGGAACCGCCGTGCTAGAGCCATATTTGCTTTTGTGGGGAGAGACGCACAGCAGTGACGTCACGGACGCTCCGCTGCCTCGCGTATGGCGGCTGGGGCGGCTCAGTACGGCTTGAGGAGCTGGAGAAGCGTAAAGAAGGAGGGAATCTCTGTGGAGTTCTGCTGCGAGGTCTGTAGCTTCGTACACCGGATGGCGACTTCCAGACCTGAACGAACTTTGGGGAAGGGCGCGCGGTGGAGGCGGGATCGGGGCCAGCCATACGAGGCGGCTGTGGGGACTTGACCCCATGGACCAGGAGGGCGGAGTGCTTCTGGCGATAGATGGAGTACCTAGTCCCTGTGATTCCTCTTTGTCGTTTCTCATTGTCCCTGTGAGATAGCCTGTCCGGTGTGGGGCTCCCCCAGTAAGCCCCGAGGGTGCGGTGATGTTTTCCCAGATGTGGTCCCTGCACAAGGTCTGGTAATACGTGTTTTGAGAGTCTGAGTGGTCAGGCCTAGGGGCCTGGACAAGGGTGGAGAGTCAGAGATTTAGGCTCAACCCTGCCATCCCTCTGGCTGAGAGCCAAGCGTGCTAGCAGATGGCCTTCAACTTATTCTCTGTCGCAAGTGTGAGATAAGGGCTTCAGGCTTTATTTCGAGCAGAGTCATGTTTTCTTCACACTGTTTTCCTTCCTTTTCGGCCAAGGTTAACTCTCCACTTCCTGTTCCCCTCCCAACTACTTATCCTGAATTCACCACTTTTGCAGCCGGCTCACCTCCACTGACTTCCCAGTGAGATACCTAAGTTGTTTGCATAGTCGTAAGGAGGGTCCTGCTACCCTGTGAAATGATCGGGTGTGTGGCTTATCGCACATAGCCCTGGTCAGGCAGAATATTTTACTTGAATTCAGGTTTTCAGATTGTAATTTAAAAGAAAACAATTACACTATTCGTACTTGAGGAGAACTGGAAGATGGGTGTCTGATCTTCTCTGTAGTTTGCCATGCTTGGCGTGGGAGATAAGGTAAATGTTTATGGATTAACTACCTGGGTGGTTCTTAACATCTGGAGAAAGGGTTTTATTTCATCAAATAGCATTATAAAGATTACACACTTCTAGGTCGGGCGTGGTGGCTCACGCCTGTAATCCTAGCACTCTGGGAGGCTGAGGTGGGTGGATTGTTTGAGCTCAGGAGTTCGAGACCAGCCTGAGCAAGAGCGGGACCCCGTCTCTACTAAAAATAGAAAGAAATTATCTGGCCAACTAAAATATATATATACACAAAAATTAGCCGGGCATAGTGGCGCATGCCTGTAGTCCCAGCTACTCGGGAGGCTGAGGCAGTAGGATCGTTTAAGCCCAGGAGTTTGAGGTTGCTGATGCCACGGCACTCACTCTAGCCCGGGCAACAAAGTGAGACTCTGTCTCAAAAAAAAAAAAAAAAGATTACACACTTCTAAAAGTACCATAGTGATTCATGAGTAGTCTTTTTGGAGGGTTACCAGTTAAACCAGTGGAGGAGAGAGTTTTTAGTAGTGAACAGTCATTGGATAGTGTAGTGGTTCTCAGGTGAGGGTGATTTAGCTCTTTCTTTTCTTCCCCCCCCCACATTTGACAATAGCTGGAGACATTTTTAGTTGTCATATATGGGGAAGTGTTACTGGAAGCTGGTCGACATCATACAATGCTCAGGACAGCCCCCAACAACAAAGAAACCAAACTTGAGGGAGGGCAAGGCACTTTCAGTGCACGTTGGCTGTGCTAGAGGTCTTGTGTGGCCGAAGGGAATCATAGCTTTTGTTGAACTTGGCCTGTTAACTTCTTTTTATGACAAACACTAAGCGCCTACCTTATGCCAGGTTGTGTGCTCCGTGAGGAGGATCTGGTGGTGAAGAAGGCACAGTACTTGCCGTCACCTTGTGGTGAAGGAAGCTACTTGACAGACAGTTACTCTTGTAGTTTCCATGCCAGGACAGGAGTGAGCTCAGAGACGGTGGCTTTACCCTGTGTTTGGGAGATGTGAGTGAGAGAAGGCTCCCTGGAAGAGTTAACATCTGCAAGGTGGAGGAAGAGGGATGTGGCTCCTAGGCAGGGGTAGCCTGTTCAGAGAGTCTGTACTGAGAGAGCAGCCCAGGCTGGGGAAGTAGAAATAAATTTAGACTATCTGAAGCTTCCCATGGGGGACTTAAGAGGGCAGGAGGCAAGTGATGAAAGATGAGGCTCTCATCTTTGAATGCAGGTTAGGGAGCAGACCTTATTTGCGATGTGAAAGAGCGTAGACTTAATTCTAAGGACAGTGGGAAAGGCTTTCAGGAATGGAAATATCACATCCTGATTTGTGTGTAGAAAGCCTCCTCTTGCTGCTGGGAGGAGCATGGATGGGCGTGATGAGCCTGGAGGCAGAGAGAGGCTGGTTTGGAGACTGTTGTCCTGGTTCAGCTGTTGGATGATGTCAGGGGTAGAGCCGAGAAACTCCTTGAGGTCAAGAGCTTAGTTCTTTCCATTCCTTTCAGCTCACACACTGCTTTGATCATAAAAGAGCTGGTAGATATTTGTTGATATGACGGTAGACATCGGAGTGTGTTGACAGTGTGAAAGTGTGATGATAGGAGCAGTTCATACTTATTAAGCCCTTACTGTGTGCTGGGAACTGTTGTACATCATGGAATTTACTCTTCACGGCATCTGCCCTGACATAGGTTCTCCTGGAGCCTCATATTCCAGAAGGAAAAGCTGAGGCTCAGCTGGGTTAATTAAACTGCCCTGGCAACAGCTGGGTTTCCAGTGAAAGTCTGTCTGATTCCAGAGCTCAGGGTCTTAACCACGAAACACTATATATCACCACTTTCTCTTACAAATATAGTAGATGATTTTAGTTTTTTCTCATTCACACGTGTTTTGAGGGAACTAGGATAATTCTCTAAGTATTTATTCCTAACTGACTTTCATTGTAACTGTAAATTTGCATTTTAAAGTCATGGCTTTTTAAGCAGGTGTGAGTATGTGGGGAAATTGACATGGAAGGGAATGATAAAGTTTTTTCCACTCACTGTTTTCCCTGAATAGTGTCATGTTTAATCTGAAAGCATTATAATTAATGGGACTGTGATAGTTGTAGATACCAGGATGAAATGAATTTTGTCAGACCCAGACAAAATAGGGCTTAAAGGCATGTAGGAGAGGGGGCTCATGCTTCCGTGTCTGAGATAACTGTTTTCAAGGAATTTCTACAAACCCCTAAGAAATCCCGTCACATCTTTCACAAATCTCCTGCTTTGCACAGCTTGCAGGTTTTGCACATATGAGTTTATTTCTATGACAAAGTTTATTGCTAGACATTCTTCTGGACTGCAGTAATTCAGATAATACGCTCTCAAAAGGATACTTGTCCAGTAACACCATCTCTTCCCATGAGCCAAGCACAACTGTGGCCTTGAACCTCTGGAACCAATGAACTCTAAGCATCTTACATGAACCTCCTCCATGTGCCAATAAAAGCTTCCCCTTCCCCTTCCCCTTCCCCTTCCCTCGCCAGATGCACATGTGGTTTGCCATTCCCGCATCCTGGGTTATAATCCTGTTTTCTTGTTCTTGAATACACTCAGCACATTTGGAGATATTTTTCTGTGGTGTCTTTCTTTTTTGGGAGTTGACAGGACATTGTGTCCGTGTAAAACTGAAGTTAACCTTATTGTCTAGGAAAGAAATTGGGAGTAACAGAGGACACCTGCCCTTAAAAGGAAAGGCACTGAGGATGAGTGACTCAAATGGCAATCTGGGCGTGACCTCAGGGAGGGGTGAGTGGCTGTAGCAGTTCCTGGGAAAGGCATGGGGGCTGTCTAGTTCTTCTGAGAGGAGCCTGGGAGGCAGGACACATCAGGCACCTCTGACAGTGTGCCAGAGGGAGTACCCAGACCAAACACCCTACGAGAGGGTGTCCTCTCAGCCACCAGAGAGGTGAGTGTTCAGTCACACCTCACAAGTCACACCAGTCAAGGCCAGGCGCTGGACTCAGTGCTGGGAACCTGGCAGTGAACTCAGCAGCTGTGCTCCCGTCCTGTGGAGCTTCTTGTCTTGGTGGTCTAGAAGGGGAGCTGGGGGTTGAACAAGAAACCCCACTGGTCAGTGTGGACACGTGGATTGTAACTGAGCCATAGAGAGAGAAGTACAGGGTGTTGGAAAGGAACGGGTGACCAGGGGCCCGAAGTTGATTATGTTAATAGAGACGCATCTTCACAAAGGGGGCCTTCAAGGACAAGGAGACCCTAGTGTAGGCGTGCGTGAGTGAGTCTGGGAAGGTGTTCCAGACAGAGAACTGCAGGTGGGCAGGCCCCAGGACGGCAGACAGCTTGGTGTGGGAGACTGTAAAAGGCGGCCAGGGTGGCCAGAGCGGAGAGAGGGAGGCGGAGGGGTGCAAGGTGGGGCTGGAGGGTGAGTGGGGACTGATCCTGCAGAGCTTTGTGGCCATTGGAAGGGTTTGGGGATTTGTCCTAAACTCAGTGGAAGCCACTGAAGGGTACAAACGGGAGAGCGGTGTCAGAGCTGCCTTTCTAAGGTGCCATGCTGGCTCTTGCGAAGAGAGGGATGGGAGGGGGCGAGGGTAGATGTGGGGAGTGCTGAGGTCCTGGCAAGAGGTGAGCACAGTTCTCAGCTTTCAGATGTTAAAAAGAAGAAAAGAAATAAAAAGAAAAAAGAGGTGAGCACGAGGTATCTTGGTGCGAGGCGGTGGTGGTGGAGATGGAGCAAAGCAGGTGGGTTAGAGTTTAGGTTTGAAGGTCATTTCAATGGGAATTAGTGATGTACTGGGTGTGGGGGGTGTGGGTGAAGGGTAACTGGATGAATGGAGATGCTATAAGTGAAATGGGAGAGAGGTTCCCCCCATGTGTTGAAGGGTTAACACCCACACTTTAGACCTTGGGTCAGAGATTATTTCTCAAGAGAATCCGTCCTCCCCCCTCACCAGTCCCTGCCCTGCCGAGATGAGCTCTCATAGCCTCACGCACCTGCTCCTTCGTAGCACCGTGCGCAGTTGTACTGTCACACACGGCTGTAAGTTCCCCTCATACAGCCCTGTCTTCTACTGTATCATTTTTTTCCCCTCAGAGTTCTATGTGTAGTGCCAGCCACAGTACCTGGCCTATGTTGAATCAATAAATGACAGAGAAGGAGGCTTGAGGGGGAAGATTAAGACTTAATTTTGGACGTATTTAGTATAAGATCCCCACGAGACATCCAGGGTGGGGTGTGTCATGAGCAGTTGGAATGAGATAGAGATACCTTTGGAGATCACCAGCCAATAGCCAATATTTTAATCGATGGGAGTACATAAATTTGCAAGGGAGAATGTGTGGAATTAGAAGGGAAAAGGGCCCAAGACTAAGGAGGAATTTCCACATGTGAGTAGAGGAGATGAACTAAGCAAGAAGACTTTTCTAGAGGGGACAGAGGTGGGAGGAAAATCAGGAGTGTGGGGTCAGGGGAGCCCAGGAAGGCTCAGCCATGTCCCACGCGGTTAGTGAAATTACTGGCTCCTTGTGCAGGGCCAGTTAGGATGGACAGGGGCTCCTGGCTCAGGAAGGCTTAGGCAGATGGCTGAGCTTGTATCTCCAGTGGTGGAATGTGGAGGTCACTGCAGGAGAGGCTTCAGGTGTTTCAGGAAGCTCAACATTGGCCCTTTCTGCAGAGTGGCTCAGCGAGCAACCTTCCTGCGGGCCAGCCTCCTGGGGCGATGTTGCACATGCTGAATTTTGGGGCTAGGGTAACCGAGGTCTTCCTCTCCCTCCTCCACAGCCCGGCGAGTCTTGGGAGCCCGGCGTTTGTTGGTAGGCGGGCTGGGGACTCTGGAGGCTGGCTTCTCTTCTTTGGCCTTTGCCGGTGTGGCCACAGGAACATCCTCAAGGAGCACAGGCCGAATTTTGGGGCCAGGGCAACCCAGGTCTTTCTCTCTCTTCCGCACAGGCTGGCATCTCTTGGGATCCCGGCGTTTGTTGGTAGGCGGGCTGGGGGCGCTGGGAGCTGGCTTCTCAGCTTCGGCCTTTGCTGGTGTGGCCAAAGGAGCATCCCCAAAGAGCCGGTAGCCGCCAAGCAGGCAGCACGTCTCCCCGTGCCAGCCCACCTGGGTTTCTCCACGCCCTCGGTACAGGAGGTGGTAGTAGCCATGCAGAGGCGGGCAAGCGGGAGGCAGTGGTGCTGGAAAGGAAAGCAGAACTGATCAGGCACGTCTGCTGTGTACACTGTGCGGCCAGGATGTCCCCTCACATCTCTTCCTGCACCTGGCTGAAGCCCTGTCATCTGCTTGGCATCCCAAACACAGCCTTAGTCTGTCACCCTTATGGGTCCCCTAGAGACGGGACACTGGCTGCAAAAGCAATTCCCTGGAGCTGTGGCAGCAGCAGAGCAGGATGTCCTCCCCGTTCCCGGAGAGAGCAGTAGAACCTCAAAATAATTGCAGTCGGGACCCTCTCGGTCTCTCCCTTCCACAACCGAGGAAACATTCTTATGGTCTGTCACTGCTGAGGATTTCATGGAAGTGGTTTTCATGTTCTGGATAAATGGTCTAATGTAAATCAGGCAAGAACCCCTCCCACCTCGGCAGCTCCTCTTGGGCCTCATTCATACAGCTTGTTTCACCCACACTGAACTCTAGCCCTCGGATACTTTGATCTAGATTTTCTTTTTTTTTTTTGAGACAGAGTCTCACTTCTGTTGCCCGGGCTAGAGTGAGTGCTGTGGCGTCAGCCTAGCTCACAGCAACCTCAAACTCCTGGGCTTAAGCGATCCTACTGCCTCAGCCTCCCGAGTAGCTGGGACTACAGGCATGCGCCACCATGCCCGGCTAATTTTTTCTATATATATTTTAGTTGGCCAGATAATTTCTTTCTATTTTTAGTAGAGACGGGGTCTCGTTCTTGCTCAGGCCGGTCTTGAACTCCTGACCTTGAGCGATCCACCCGCCTCGGCCTCCCAGAGTGCTAGGATTACAGGCGTGAGCCACCGCGCCCGGCCTGATCTAGATTTTCTAACACTTTCTGAAGGCCAAATACTGAAGCAGAGTGACCAGGAGGGTCAGAGCCAGACTCTGGGTACCATGTCTAGTCTCAAGAAGCCTTGTCACATCCACCCAACCTCCTGGGACACCACTTCCTCAGGCCTCCAGTCTCAGCAGCGCTCAGTCACTCCCCTTGGCTCTCCCTTCTTCCCAGCCAAGTGATGTCGTCCTTGTTCCCAGGGCTGGGACTGGGATGTGTCTTCAGGACAGCACCGCAAAGGTGCCTGGGTCTGGGGTCGGGTTCATGAGCGTCCCTTGACAACTCTGCCTCAAACTGCTTCATTTGTCACTTGCCCGCAAAACCACATTTGGCTTTTGCTAAGAGGCCAGTCAGGAAAGGGTCTGACTGGAAGCATCTTGTGTTCAAAAGGGAAGGCTCAATCTGAAAAGATGAGAACCTTTAGGAACACTTGCTCAGAGCTGGCATTTTGCTTGCCCTCAGCAGTGAGCAGGAACACTGTGGGTCCCTGAGGGGGCCCCAGGCCACTGATACTACTTATGGCTAGAGAAGTTCTGGTGGGGTTGGCAAGCCCATAAGTTGCTGCCAGGTGAAGTTGTGTGCATACCAGTGCCTCCCGTACAGATGCCCGGCCTTGTCCTACCTGCCATGCAGCCCTCCCAGGGGACAGAGGACAAGTTAGAGTTGAGATACAAGATCCGGTCAGACATCTCTCTCAGGCAACCAAACAGGTTGGTATCTCAAAGAGAAATGGTGGGGCAGTTTCCTTAAAGGTACCACGTTTCCGTAGTTACTCTGCCATGGAAACTGAGAAGGTCTGTGAGGTCATCACTGCCCAGTGAGGTCACATAAGCAATCTGTGAGTGGAGGGGCAGGCTTCAGGCCCTTGGAGATTTGTGGAGGAGAGTAGGGCAGAGGCAGAGAGGAACCCTGCCTGGGCCCTCACATCTGACCCTTCCTACCCAAGCCCTAGTCAAGTAGCCACTCCCTGTGGAGCACACCTGTGGGCTGGCACAGACAGCCCCAGTGACCCCAGAAGGGCAAGAGACACTCAAATTCTGAGATTGGCCAGAGCAGCAAGATTAACATGAGAGGCAGCTAGCTCGCAAGGCCCTGACCCTAAGCATTCAACAGTTGGAGGGGCAGAGATTTAGATGGACTGGGGGATCAGGGCAGGCCCCTTGGAGGTGCGTCTGAAGGGCAAGTGAGTCTGGACACATGGAAAGGAGAGGGCAGACATTCCCCCTGGGGAGAATAAAAGCACAGGGAAGCTCTACTCAACCTTGTTCTGCCCAAAATGTAAATTCATAGAACCCTCACGTTTTTCCAACTGAGAACTTCAGAGAAACCAAGAGGTTGGGGGCCTGGCCAAGGCGACACAGGCAGTAGAAAGGCATTGTCCTTAACAGTCGGGTTTCACATGTGGCTCCTGATTTATAAGTGATAGGAGCGAGAGGACAACGTGTTCATCACGTTTCAAGGCGATCAACACTGGGAGGGACGTTAAAGGTGCTGCAAGGCAAAATGAGGGTCCCAGATGACTTCCCAAGGATGGTTCTTTCCTTTCTTTTCTGTTTCATTTTCTTTTTGAGACAGGGTCTTGCTCTGTTACCCAGGCTATAGTGCAGTGGCATCATCACAACTCACTGAATCCTCAAACACCTGGGTTCAAGTGATCCTCCCGCTGGGACTACAGGGGCAGGCCATCACGCCCAGTTAATCTTTGTAGCTTTTGTAGCCATGGGGTCTCGCTATGCTGCTCAGGCTTCAGGAACCTATTTTAACATCAAATTCAAAACAAATTCATAGCAAGATAACAACACAAAATGACAACGTTATCATTGCACTCCCTTCTCTTCATAAAAGGCAAACAGTGACAAGTCCCCTCACCATGACAGGATGAGGTGGCCCAGTAGCAGCCCAGGAGGAGAGCCAGGTCCACACTGTGCAGAGGTGTTACTAAGAGAACATTTGGTCTGACTCACAGGAGGAAATGGACAAGTCTGCCCTTAGCCTGCTCAGGCCCACAGTGGTAATAGGCTTTGGTTCAGTGTGGCCGAGAACTTCCTGGCAAAGAGGGATAACCTTCACGAGGGGGCTCCCTGTTACTGGCTTTGAAGAAGCAAACATGAGGCTGGTGTGGTGGCTCACGCCTATAATCCTGGCACTCTGGGAGGCCGAGGTGGGCGGATTGTTTGAGCTCAGGAGTTCTAGACCAGCCTGAGCAAGAGCGAGACCCCCGTCTCTACTCAAAATAGAAAGAAATTATATGGATAACTAAAAATGTATATGTATATAAAAAATTTCCTGGGCATGGTGGCACATGCCTGTAGTCCCAGCTACTCAGGAAGCTGAGGCAGGAGGATTGCTTGAGCCCAGGAGTTTGAGGTTTCTGTGAGCTAGGCTGACGCCACGGTGCTCTAGCCTTGGCAACAGAGTGAGACTCTGTCTCAGAAAAAAAAAAAAGAATAAAATTATTGGTTGGTAGTCTTTTTCTCTTAGCACTCTGTATGTTACATTTCATTGCTTTCTGCTCTTCATGATTCTCTTGAGAAATCAATTGTTAATCTTACTAAGCATCCCTTGCGCATGATGAGTGGCTTTCTCGCTGCTTGAAAGATTCTTCCTTGTCGTTGACTTTCAGCAGTTTGATTTCGATGTGTCTTTTAGCTTTTGAACTACTTTGATGTTACTTTTAGCTTTCGAACTTATTTTAAAATAGTTGATTTAAGTAGTCTTTGTCTAATAGATTAGCAGTTTTTATTGCTTGTTTTTTTGGTGTGTGTATGCACCATAGTGAGACCCCATCTCTTAAAAAAAATCCAAATTTAAAACAAACTAAGAGGTTGGTCCGAGTGCAGTGTTGTTTACAACTAATGGATCACAACCAGTTATAGATTCCTTTGTTCTTTCTCTACTCCCACGGCTTCACTTGACCAGCCTTTAAAAAAAATAAAAAATACATAAAATAAAACAAACTAAGAACGCCCACAGGCTTGCTGGCATGGAAATCGCCATGTATTATAGCACTGAAGGGGCCCTGGGAGCCTTGGAGTCAGCATGGCTTCAGCTCTGGCCCTGGCTCAGCCTTTTGCTAGATGTGTGACCTTGTGCAAGTCACATGGCCACTCTGTTCCTCACTTCCTTTATCTGTAAAGTGAAAACCTTAATCCTTGCTTTGCTTAAATCATGGGGTTGGAGTGAAGGTATTGTACGCGGTAAGCTCTGTGCAGATGTAACCGATCATGATGAATTGTGGTTCTGCTTATACTTTTTTTTTAACCTGAATTTCTAGAGCGAGATGCTTAGATTTTTTTGATGAGGCAGATTCTGCTTTGATTAGAGTTCTGGTGAATTCTTTAAGGTTATATACACATACACACACATATATATATGAGATCTTAATATAATTCCACTAAAAGTTATGGTTCAATTTTTTCTAATTGTTTTTAAATTTATATTTTCTTTTTTATATTATGAAAAATTCAATATTATGGATCTATATAACCTAGAAAAAGAAAGTCCTCCATAATCCCACACTTAAAGTGGTAATCACAAAGAGGAATAATGTATATTTTTCTACACATAGTAAGTAATGTGTGTATATAGAATAAGACATGGCCAGGCATGGTGGCTTATGCCTGTAATCCCAGTCCTTTGGGAAGCCTGAGGCAGGAGGATTGCTTGAAGCCAGGAGTTTGAGACCAGCCTGGGCAACATAGCGAGACCCTGTCTGTACAAAAAATTAAAAAGCACCCAGGCATGGTGGCATGTGCCTGTAGTCCCAGCTACTTGGGTGGCTGAGGTAGTAAGATCACTTGAACCCTGGAATTCGAGGCAGCAGTGAGCTATGATTGTGTCTGTGAATATCCACTACAATCCAGCTTGGGCAACACAGTGAGACCTTGTCTCTGAAAACAACAACAACAACAACAACATAAAGAATAGCTTACATCTAAGAATCTAAGATGCCTTTTTTTCCCTTTAAGGTTATAGTTTTGCTGTTTTTCTTCCAGGGCTTAGGCCAGGTTGAACTTGCATCTTAATTGAGCAGCCCCTTGTGTTTGTGTTTTATTGCAGAAGCGCTCAGCACTGTAGACTTTGTCGCTCCTGATGACCGAGTTGTCTGCACCTTCGAAAGAGAACAGAACAGGGTGGTCTTCCAGACGGTAAGAGACCCCATTGCTGAGTACCCTCCTGAGGCCCCTGGAATTTCCCGGCTCATGCCCTGTGTCAGGCCAGTGTTGATGCCAGAGCTACAGTGCACAACGTTGGCTTCCTGAAGACTCCTTCAATGTTTTCCAAAGATCCGCCCATGAGTGATTATGCTGGTCGAGACAGTTTATGGAAATCAAGCCGTCACAGTCTGTTACATGCCTCCAGTCTCAAATTTAATTTACTGAATGATAGGCATGATCTGTTTGGCATGACTTTTTTATCTATTTTTTTAATCCCTAGCATTGATTATTCAGAACATGGGCTTTGTTTTTATGTAGTCTGTATATATTTCCCATAGAAAGAAATTAGGTTTCCCCAAAAGTAGTTAAGATTTATATTAGAGTTGTAATGACTCCGTAGCTCTTTTCTTTTGGCTTTGGGCATTTCGTAGTGCTTTTTCAGAAATAGCCCCTGGATGTTTAGGTTTTTAAAAAATTGGGTAGATGTGATAAAGCAAATATGACAAAAGGTTAATTGTAGAATCTAAGTGGTGGTCATGGTGGCCTGCAGTTAGTCCCAGCTACTCGAGAGGCTGAGGCAGGATCACTTGAAGCCCCCAGGAGTTTGAGGTTGCAGTGAGCTATGATCATGCCACTGCCTCAAGCCTGGGTGACAGAATGAGACTCTGTTTCAAAGAATAAATAAATAAATTAAATTAAATAGTACTACCAACCTCTGGCCTAGGGAAGGGTAAATGAAATAGTGCATGTAATTGTCTTCTCAGAATGTGGCACATAGTGCTTAGTGTTAGCTACTGTTGCTATTTACAGTAAGAGTGAGAAGGAACTCAGGCAGGAATTGCTGCTGATCTCAGACCATTCACTATGTATGTACCAGAGGATGGAGCGAAGCCCTTTCTGCATCTGAGCATTGTTTGGAGTAATCCAACCGCACAGCCCAGCCAACAGAGGCGTCTTGTAACTCCCACCAGAAGCAGCGCTCTGGGAAAGGGCTCTTGTGCTCATGTCACTTTTCTGCATTGACAAATGGCTTTCACTACCTCAGTCAAAATTGCAGCCCTGGGATCAAGTTCAATGTGCCTGCCACTCAGTATTTGAGTTATCTGATATAATTCCAAAGGAGCAAATTTTCTATATCTAGCCCTTTATGGATGTGTGCACACATTATGTCTTTCCTTTGGAGCTCTGCTCAGATGAGGCAGTTGCACATTTTAGGGACAGGTTTCTTTCCCTTTTTCATCTTATGTCATTGAGGGTTGGTGTGTTTCACAGGGCCAGGGACACGGTAGGATCTTCATGAGCACAGACCCATCCTTGCCTTTTACTCTACCTTTTTGCCTTAAATTGAATGTTTATTACCTTTTCTCCTTCACTCTTTTCCAGAGAAAATGACGTAGCTGGTATTGATGTCAACATGGGCTCCCAAAAGAATATTCCACCAAGGTAAACTGATTTCTTTATAGTCCTCACAAAAATCAGATGCAGATTAAAAGAGGCTAATGAGACATGACAGTGAAGTGTGATGCTCGACTCCAGACTCCGTTCCGTGGTAGATGGGAAAATGCTCCAAAGAATGTTATTAGATGAACTGGCAAAACTAGAATAGAGATCATAGTAGATTAGGTAACATGCTGTATCAATGTAAATGTATGACGTCGGTAACTCTTCTGTGGTTATATAATAGAATAGCCCATTCTTAGAAAATACAGACTGAAATATTTAGGAGTGAAAAGCTATGATATATATGACTTACTTTCAAGTGGTTTACAAAAATTTTTATACATATATACAGACACACCACACGTGTGTGCATATATATAAACACACATATACATAAATAAAATATGTGTGTATGTATATATATATAGAGAGAGAGAGAGAGAGATAGAGGGAGGGAGGGAGAGAGAGTGCGAGCGCACATATTGTCATGCCCAAGTAATAAAACAAACGATGCTAAAGTAAGAAGAAAAATAGTGTGAACAGGGTTCTATATTTTCATGAATAAAACTGAAACATACACTAAAAAAAGCAGAGGATACAACACAAATGTCCCCATTGTCATGTGAAAAGAGATCAGATCAGAGTGCTATGGTAGCCCAGAGAAGGGAGTGGAAAGACATCCCTTAAAGTCGGGGTTTTATAGGGAAATGTGGTCCTCGTGCAGAGATGTGGGACCTTGTAGGCAGAGGGAGTCGCATAGCAGGGCCTGGAGGCCAACGTGAGGTAGACACAGAGAGCGGCTGAAGGAGGTCAAGGTGGGAGGATCACTTGAGGCCAGTAGTTTCAGGCCAGCCCGGGCAACATAGTGAGACCGTCCCTGTCTCTTAAAACTGAATTAGCTCGGTGTGGTGGCGTGTGCCTCCTGCATACATGGAAGGCTGAGGCAAGAGGATCATTTGAGCTCAGGAAATGGAGGCTGCAGTGAGCTATGATCATGCCACTGCACTGTACTCAAGTCTGGGTGACAGAGGGAGACCTTGTCTCTAAAAATAAAATAAAATAAAAAATAAAGTAAAATAAAATAAAATACAAAATAATAATTCTGGCTGTTCCTCAAATGATTAAACATAGAGTTACTGTGTAACACGGCAATTCCACGCCTAGGTATTCAGTTGACCCTTAAACAACACAGGGCTTAGGGCCACTGACCTCTATGCAGTAGAAAATCTGCAAATGACTTTTGCCTCCCGAAAAACTTCACTACTAATAGCCTAGTGTTGACTGGAAGCCCTGCTCGTAACACAGACAGATGATTAACACATACTTTGTGTGTTATATGTATTATACACTGTATTCTTACAATCCAGTAAGCTAGAAGAAATAATATAGTATTAAGAAAATCGTAAGGGGTCAGGCACAGTGGCCTGTAATCCCAGCACTTTGGGAGGCCAAGGCAGGAGGATCACTTGGGGCCAGGAGTTCAAGACCAGCCTGGGCAATATAGTGAGACCTCATCAAAAAAATAAAAAAATTAGCTGGGCATGGTGGCGTGCACCTGTAGTCCCAGCTTAGAAGGCTGATGTGGGAGGATGGTATGAACCCAGGAGTTGGAGGCTGCAGTGAGCTGTGATCACACCACTACTCTCCAGCCTGGGTGACAGAGAGAGACCCTGTCTCTAAAATAATAATAATAATAATGATAGTAAAAGAAAATCATTAGGAAGAAAAAATATATTTACTATTTATTAAGTGGAAGTGGATCATCATAAAGGTTTTCATTTTCATCATCTTCGCATTGAGTAGGCTAAGGAGGAGGAAGAGGATGATGGTTCATCTGCTAGTTTTTTCAAATTGCTGCAGATCTTCAAAAAATGTTCCAATGTGGGGTTACCTTTGTGGGGTAGTGACTAGAGTGAGCATGAGGGGCTTCCAGGGGCTCGTAATAGTCTCTTTCTTGGTCTAGGTGCTGATTACATACCGTGTGTTCCCCTTTGTGAGAATTTATTAAGCTCAATACATAAGATGTGCGCACCTTTTTGTGCGTGTGTTATGCTTCGATCTGAGTTTTCTGAAAAAGAAAAGACAAAAGGAGTGGGGGAATTTTGGGGAGGAGTGACTCCTGACAGAGCAGTGAGCTACTGAGGGTCTCAAGAGGGACAGGTGAGCTCCTAGTTATCCTGCAAAACCTGGCTCACCCCCTTGCAGGGTACCTGGGAAGGCAGGAGTGATCTGCTGAAGCCTCTCAGTCCTGGGAAGAGGACAGGATTTTATTTGGAGAGAAAAGGCTGGGAATTGGTTACTACTACTCGCTTCAAATGTGACCTTCCGTCCCCATGTAATGAAGCAATGCTGGCTGCAGAAGAAGGGGCTGAGGGGTCTGCCACGTCAGCACCCCTCAGGTGGTGTCTCTGGGAACTGAGAGTCACCTGAAAGTCACCAGGAAGTATGTTTGGGAGCCTCAGGGTGTGAAGGGGCTCCTGGAGTTGTCATTGAATCCACGTGACACCAACATGTGGACACAGAGGTGGCCAAGCACCCAGGCTGAGTCCTTCCCAGAAGGAGTACTATCTGCACCTACCATCATGGCTTGGTCTTGGCTACACTCCCTCCCACCCAGCCTGGGAACTGGCCTCTAGACCTCTTCAGTGCTGGTCATCTGTGAATCTGTTGACATGAAAGCACAGAAGTTTCCTTGATGGCGCCACCCTGACAGACACACACTCACCCGGGTCTACAGCTGCTGCCTTTGATATCTTTGGAATGGAGAAGGGTAACTCCCCCCATTTTGATACTACTGTACTCAGGTAGGGGTCCCCCGACTGTGGAGTCGCTTGGCCCAGGGTCTCAGGTCAGTGAGAGGATTCTTCCAGCTGAGCAGGTGCCCTTTCCTGCCTCCTGTGGGCTGGGAGGTCAGGTCAGGCCCGGCTGTGCCCAGAACTTCCATTTCTGCTTTCCAGCTTAGGCCCAGCTCTGGGCCAGCTCCGTGCACCAGGCTCCTCCTCTCTCCAGGACCTGGGCCTCGCCCTGTGGTCCGACCTCTGAGGACACCCACTTGTCCTCATGTGGGTGTCACTTGTCAAACATGTCTACATATGTCTAAAGCCCAATAGTAGACCAGATCAAGCCCTGTTCACTCCCCCAAAACAGGATGCCCGGTGACCTAGGACAGGAGTCACCTAATGCTACCTGTCAGAATCTCAAATCTGGCCCAGTCAAGACTCTTTCCAGCCCTCTTTACTGTCATCATCATCATCATCACTATCACTATCATCATTCTTATTGTACAGATAGGGAAACTGAGACTTAGAATGGAGAAACTGGGCCAAGGCAATATGAGTGTGGCTTATTGCCAGTAGGGAAAGGAAAAGGAGGAGAAAGGGCAGGGCCTTTGCTCATGCTGTTCCGTCTATGTGGAATGCCGAAGTTTGGGGTTGGGTGTGTTCCCGTCTTCTCTGCATCTGCCGGGAGGATCTGCTAGGACCTTGCCCCTGCTCACGGGTCCAGGTGTGCGAGCCTGATCCTGCGGCACCCCCTGGTGCCCAAACCTCACTGCTCACAGGAGGAGGCTCCCAGGGCCCACCAGTCCTTACCCTGCAGGGCTATGCCTATCTGAGTCTGGGGCTTGCTCCCTTCAGTTCTGGCCTGCACATCTGAGTAACCTCTGCTTGTCCTTTAGGGCCTGAGCTTCGATGTCCCTCCTTCCCTGTCCCCCAAGTCTGGGCTGGTCTAGTCTCTGTGTCTTCACAGCCCGTTCCGTCCCCAGGTACACAGTGTATTATTAGGGCCTGTTTACTTGTCAGGTTCTTGACCTGCATGTGGGGACAAACTTCCCTAGTGCAGGGACAGGGATGAGAACAGGAGGCCTTCGGTGCCATGTGAAGAATTTGAACTTGTCCTAAAGCTGATGGGGTCACTGAGCTTTCTAGCAGGGGGATGACGTGACTCAGAGTCCCTCTGGCTTTGTGACTCTCCTTCCTGCCTAAAATGGACTTCCCAGGACAGAACCTGTGCCAGTTGCAAATGCTCTTCATGTACCCATTGGCAGCCAGGAAGTCAGTCTGAGGAAGGGGCTGTGTAGGACCGGAGCTGCTAGGATGGGATGGTGGGGGCAGCAGAAGACACTGGGATGTGCATCAAAATCCAGGTGTTTGAAGGGAACGGGGCATTGATCCTCAAAAAACAGGTGCTTACTCCCATTCTGCAAACCTCTGGCTGCTTTCCACCTCTTCAGCCTGAGTGGGGAGGTCTCTTCTTTTCTGTGTGACAACAGCCTGAGTGATGCACTAGTCCAGACCTCTCTCCCAACCAGTACTCCTGTGTCCTGGTGGGTGTTGTAGGATCGTGCTGAGCTTCCCCAGAAGTTGCCTCCCCAAGCTAGGAAGTGAGGGAGGAGCCTGACGCCAGGGCTGGGAGCTCGTGTCCCAGGTCCTAAGGGTCAGGGCTCTAAATGGTGAAGGCCAGGTCCAGGGAATGTGGCCCTGTTGGATTCTGCTGTCTTGTGCAGGGGCCAGGACTAGGCAGCAGGGAGCAGGGGACCTCTCCCAGCTCTAGTCTGAGGCCCTAGTCAGGGGCTAAGATACGTTCTTGGCCAGATCCCCTGGTGCTCCAGAACTTCTCCCATTCCAGGTCCCTGCCTTTGGAGTCCACCCTTCTGGCCAGGACAGACTATGTCTGTGGGAGACTGAGCTTGGCTTTGGCACCTGAAGGCTCTGGGTTCAAGTCCAGCACCACCACTCACATACTCTGTGTTTCATGCACTCACCAAACATCCCCTGACTCCAGGGCCTGGCTGATTCTGGTGTGGGTGACAGAGTGGGGCCAGCCTGGTCCCCACTTTCAGAGAGTTCCTCCGACGGTGAGAGAGACACCAGTGCTGGCCTAGGGTGCACTGTGCTCTAATGGGCACAGACTCAGGGCCACACAGATCAGAGAAGGCAGGGATGGCTTCCTTGGGGAGGAAGTCCTCTGAGGAGCATGAAGAATGAACTGGAACTTGCCAAGAAGCAAGTCAGAAAGGTACTTCAGGGAGAGGGAAAAACTCATACAATGGCCCAGAGACAGAAAGCAGCCTGGTGACAAATTTCACAACAGCAAAATACCAGTCATGTAGTGGTTGATGCTTTTGAGGACATGAGCCCACATGGGCCTGGTTTAGGTTAAAGTCT
This sequence comes from Eulemur rufifrons, assembly GCF_041146395.1. Taxonomy (NCBI): domain Eukaryota; kingdom Metazoa; phylum Chordata; class Mammalia; order Primates; family Lemuridae; genus Eulemur; species Eulemur rufifrons. The sequence goes on along the minus strand of NC_091005.1, from coordinate 10,801,569 downwards.
CTCTCAGTGAGGGAGGGGGCTAGGGGAGGGAGGTTCCCCTGCTGGGACTTTGCCACTCTTTGGGTTGGCCCCAGCAAGGCCCAGGCCCTGCCTCAGAGCTCCTCTGGGGCCTTCCCCCTCTTCTGCGTCTCGTACCACTGCTGGATCTTGCTGGGGAGTGTCTCTGTCCAGAACCTCATTCGGGCTTCCTTTAGCTTCTGCCTGGCCCGTGGTACCTGGCTGATCTCCAGATATTGCTCCGACTGGTCGAACTGGGGCCAAGGAGGCAGCCCCTTGCCGTTGGGGTCCCTGGGTGGGAGGAATGAGTGAGGACCAAGGCCTCCTGTGCTGTCCCCAAGGGGCAGATCTGAGTGTCCCAGGCCCAAAGCCAGGCAAGCCTGCTCTCTCACTCACCCTGTCCGGGCAAAGTGGGTCCACTGGGCCATCATGGTGAGGCTCAGCTGCTTCTCGTCCTCTGTGGCCTCTGGAAAGGCTGGTGAAAGGAACAGAATGGAATCAGGGTCGGTCATGTGGGGCCCGGAGTTGACCCAGGATCCCTGCTGCTGGCCAGACTTCTGCTCCTGCAAGCCCTGCCCTGGCCCCTTGGAGTCTGGCAGCCGAGGGGTTGCATGTCTGTCTGTCTGTCTGTCCTCACCCAGGAGGGAGCTCTCGTCCATGAGGAAGGGACCCCCAAATACGAAAGCAATCTCAGCTCCATGGTCGGCCTTCACCCAGTCCGGTTTGATCTTCACAAAAGAACTGGGTCGATGCTGGAACTCATAGAAAAAGATGGGGTTCCCCGAATCTGCAGAGAGAGGGCAGGATCAGAGTTAGGCAGCCCCCAGCCCTATTAGGTCCCGTCTTTGGCGGCACAAGCTCATGACACCAATACCAACGATGATGATGAAGACAAAATGATTAGCAGCAGGTATTTTCTGAGCGATCGCTAGGTGTGGAGCACCATTCTGTGTGCTTTGTGTCATCGTTTATCTCATCATCATAACCTCATGGATTAGATTCTGTTATTATCTGCATTTCACAAGTGAGGAAACTGAGGCACAGGAGGTTAGGTATCTTGCCCGAGGTCACAAAGTTTAGAAATCAGAGCTGTTGCAGGGCTATGTTGGGAATTAGCCGCCAGGCTTGGAGGAAGCAATACTTGTCCCAGGAGGAGCACTGGAAGAGGAGGAAGTCACTGGGATTGAACGAAATCCTGAGAATTGGTGATGGGCTCTGCTGGGTGACCTTTGGCAAGTCACTGTACCTCTCTGAGACTCACTTTTCTCCTGGGCAAAGTGCCCTGCCAGAGACACTTCTCGTTACTGTGATGTTGCATCCCAGAGAAGGCAGGGCTGAGGGAGGCAGCGGGGTGTGGGGTACAAGGAATCAGGGGAAAATGACCGTATCACAGCCATGTCACCTGTGATGACCCAGCTCCTCGGCCAAAGTGGGAAAGTGGCCAGGGATAGGCTTACCTCGGAGGCTTCTTGAGAAATTTAAGACAGGGAAGGTAAAGAGTGTGTCGCTCGCCAACTCGAGGAAGGCATGGAGTTGGGCTTGTGCATCTGAGTTGCTGTCTAGGTATTCATCTACGACGGTGGCCATCATCTCAGGGGGTATATCCTGGGGCAGGAGGACAGGCTCAGGCCTACTCAGGCCCCACAGCTGTGGCAGACCCTCCCAAGAAGCTGAACACCCTCCAGCATGGGTTCTTCCATGTCCCAGGCAGCCAGGTGCCTCTCTGTCTTCCTGGGAGTTCTAGATGCTCCCAGGTTTGGAGTCAAATCCCAGCTCTGGGACCACTGCCTGGCTGCATGACCTCAGACAGTTGGCTGCGCCTCTCTGAATGTCAGTCCTTGCCTGGCAGCATTGTGTCACAGCATATGTGATGTCCCCAGCAAAGGGTCTGGCCTGGAAGCAGCTGTTCAGTGGAAGTGAACTGGGAAGTAAGTGAGAGAGCAAATGATGGGGGCTCCCTCACAGCTGCAGAGAGCAGTGATGAGGTCGTGTGAATGCGGGAGCCTCTGGGGCTTCCAAAGAAGGAAGAGGAACAAACATTGAGCACCTGCTGAGTACCAGCTCCCAGGTAGACTCTTCAAATGCAACATCCAGTCCCCTTCTCACAACAGCTCGGGTGAATAGGAAGTATCACCCCCATTTCTTGGTGAAGAAATGGGCTCAGAGGCGTTAGGATATCTGGGCAAGTGGGCAGGGCTGGGATTTGACGCCAGGTCCATCTGGCTCCACATCTGACTGCTGAGGCTCTGGCATCGGACAGAACTGGCTCAAACTCTGCCTCTGCCCCTTACCTGCCATGAGACTTTGAGCCTCAGTTTCCTCATCTGTAACATAAGGATCATGAAATTTCCTACTTCACAGAGTTGCAACGAGGATGGAAGGAGACACAGCACAGTCCCTGGCACAGAGTACGTGCTCGTTAACAGGCACTCTGTGCTGTGACAATGATGGTGACGATGATGATAATTTTCCTTTGAGAACTACCTTGACTCGTGTCCAGGGGAGTCCTGGGTGGAACTACAGTTCACCAGTTTGACCCAGGGGCCTGGTGGAAGGTGGGCAGCTGTGGGTGTCAGGAGTGGGAACAGAGTCTGTGCCGGGTGGGATGTTTACTGGCCGCCTCCCTCCTGTCTCTTGTCTTACCAGACTGATCAAGAAGGGCCTCAAGATGTCCATCATCTCCTCCACGCTTATCTGCTCCGTCCTGTCCCAGAAACGTAAGGCCTGTGGGGACACCAAGGCCCTCTCAGTGCATCTGGACCACTGTCCTGGGCAGGAGTGTTCAGAGCCCTGTGCCCATAAACTCATTACAGAGGAAGTGTGGCCAGACTCAAAAGTCCACGGGCCCAAATCAAGATAACCTTCAAATTGAATCCAGCCTGGGCAATACCTGAGCAGCAAAGTAAGACCTGGTCTCTTCCCCCCCCAAAAAAGGTGAAAAGACAACCACAGAATGGAACAAATATTTGCAAATTTGCAAATCAGATACCGGATAAGGGACTAGTATCCAGAATAAGTAAAGAAGTCTTACAGCTCAACAAGAAAAAGACAAATAATCAAATATAAAAATGACCAATGATTTGAATAGACATTTCTCCAAAGAAGATAAAATATACAACCAGTAAGCACATGAAAAGATGCTCAACATCTTTAGCCATTAAAGAAATGCAAATCAAAACAAGATACCACTTACGTGGCTAGAATCAAAACAAGAAAGAATAAGAAGGGCTGGCCAGGACATGGAGAAATTGGAACCTCACACACCGCTGGTAGGAACGCAAAATGGTGCGGCCCATTTGGAAGGCAGTCCGACAGCTCCTCAAATTAAACAGAGCATTAGCACGTGACCCTGCACTTCCACTTCCACTTCTGTAACCAATAGAAATGAAAACACGTGTTTTCAAAACAACTTGCACGTGAATATTCATCCAGGGTCATCCATTAATAGCAAAAAAGGTGGAAACGGCCCAAACGTCTACGAGCTATTGAATGGGTAAGCAAAACACAATAGTATATTCAGCCACCAAGAGGCATGAAGTACTGCTACTTCTTGGTGCAAGACAGATGAATCATGAAAACACTATGTTCGGTGAAAAAAGTCAGACACAAAAGGCCGTGTCTGATGTGTATGATCCATTTCTATGAATTGTGCAGAATGGGAAAATCCATAAAGTTGATGGAAAACAGATCAGTGGTTGCCAGGGTCTGAGGAAGGGAGACTGGGTATGAGCTTCCTTTTTAGGATGATGCAAATGTTCTGCAATAAGATAGTGGTGAGGGTTGCACAATTTTGTAAATAAACTAAGAAACGCTGAGCTGTGCACTTTACAAGGGTGAATTTTATGGTATGTAAATTGTATCTCAATAAAGCTGATATTTTTAAAAAATTATGGTCAGCAAATACTTGTCAGGTTGCAATAAAACTGTAGACCCAAGTTGCTGGTGGTGATTTAAATTAGCGTGGCCCTGTCAGAACGTGCTATGTGGACAGCAATATGTATGAAGTGGAGAGGTTTCCAGAAGGAGGGGTAGGAATTGTTTTGCAGCCATGGCTAAAACTTTCACCAAGAACTTTTTTGTTTTGTGTTGTTTTGGTTTTTAGAGACAGGGTCTCACTCTGTTACCCAGGCTGGAGTGCAGTAGCAAACTCCTGGGCTCAAGGGATCCTCCCACCTCAGCCTCCCGAGTACCTGGGATTACAGGTGCGCGCCACCCTTAGGGAATGCACAACTGGCTGACAGATTTACACCCGCGCTCATGCGGGTGGGAACGCCTGCACCAGTGACGAGGGGAGCAGCCCTGCGAGCCAGTTCCCGAGAAACACCCTTGGCTCCAAGACCCGGCACAGCATTTCACTCTAGGCAGGTTTCCCCAGGTCGTAGGAGCCAGCCAGGTCGGTTCTCCCTCGTTTTGACACATAACTATAAGTTGACAGTGCGGGGGGCAGGGCTGCCTGCCAAAGTCTGGGCATTGGCCTGGCCACTTCCGCAAGTGTGTCCTTGGGTGTCAAGATTGCACGAGCCTCTCACATAGCAAGCAGGTGCCCCTCCTGGGGATCGATTCCAAAGGAATAAGTCAGAGGACAAAAGCTGTGGACATGAAGATGTTCGCTGCACTAATGGCTTCCGTGGTAAAAACGAGAAGCTGCCCAAATGCCAAAATAAAGGAACATTATTTTGGGATCCTCCCTTTGTGGAAGGTTTTGCAGCCATTCAAAGCAATTGCTATGAAGACGGGTAGAAGAGTGAGAATGAACTAACAAGATGCTTAGGGTGGAAGCATGATGTTGACACTGTTAAGGGTGTTCTGTGCACCTGGAAGGGACTGGAGTGTCCTTGGCCCATGAGGTCACCAGTGGCTTGATGTCTGAGACCTGAGAGTCTTAGGTAGTCAGTCTCTCAGGGACAGTGTCACATTAACCAGTCTCACAGACCGCGATGTATAAACCAGACACCAAGGCAGGAATATGCTGCGGATCAGCCACTTGGTGCAAAAGCTTGGTCCCCAGATGGAAACATGGCTTTCTGAAAATGTAACTGGGTGACCTTAGCAAGTCCCTTCAACCTTTCAGGGCCTCAGCTATCTCACCTACCAAATAGGAATCACAGGAATGCTCAGCTCACAGAGCTGTGGTGGTGATGAGGGGGTGAAAGAAGACTGGCTGGGGCAGGGCCTTGACGGGTGCAGGTGCTGGAGGACACTCACCCTGGGGATGAGCCAGCTAATCTCGTGGTTGTTGATGCCCAGGAGAACAGGCACAGAGTGGACTCGCTTCTCATTGAGGATCTCCTTGGGGCTTTTGGGAAAGAAGGTGCCGTCTACGGTGAAAGCAGTCATGCCCGTTTTTTGCTGGAGAAAGCAAGGCAGGAGGCTCTCAAGTCAGGACCCAGCCTCAAAGCATGGGACCCAGGGGCCACCTAGCTGTGTGCCTGAGTGGCTGAGCCTTGAGGGAAAGCAGGGGGATGGAGATTACCAGGGTGAGGGGCCCAGGGGGAATCAGGAGACCAGACAACTGACACTTCCAAGCAGGTCTCTTCCCTAGAAGACAGGGCCTGCCCTCGGGGCTGGGGGTGGCCTCCATTCCTGTCCCCAGGCCTAGTTGGGCCCTGGGCCCAGAACCCCCTCTGTGCCATTGCCTGGCACCATCGCCAAGGAGGTGGGCATACCAACTTGCTAAAGATCAGTTTGTCTCCTTCCTTCTGCCGAAGGCACCGCAGTATCTCAGCTGAGGAGTGGGAGCTGCAAGCGAAGGAGTCCGCAATGTCCTGGGGACAGACGAAAGTGTCATGCCTCCCTCTCAGCCACTGACCCCCACCTTGCAGCCCTCTGCCTCCCATAGAGAGGGGGTGCCTCTGCAGCACAGCTGGGCGCGATTTCGCAGATCAGGCCTGAGACTGGCCACAACTCCTGAAAAGTCTGCTCTGCTCACCAGCTTGGGTGGTCCCCGGGGACCCTGTGTGTCCTCTGTTACACTATAATGTCATTATCTGGGGATGAGGGGCTGTGTACCCTTTGCCCTTTTTTTATTATTATTTCAGATATTACGGGGAACAAATGTTTAGGTTACATATATTGCCTTTGCCCCGGCCCCCGAGTCAGAGCTACAAGCGTGTCCATCCCCCAGACGGTGCTCACCGTACCCGTTAGGTGTAAATATACCCATCCCCTGCCCACCCCCTGCCACCTGCCCGCCACCTGATGAATGTTACTACCATATGTGCACTTAAGTGTTGATCAGTTAATACCAATTTGATGGTGAGTACATGTGGTGCTTGTTTTTCCATTCTGGTGATACTTCACTTAGTAGAATGGGCTCTAGCTCCACCCAGGATAATACAAGGGGTGCTAGATCAGCATTTTTGCCCTTTTGAGATCAGCGTCCTCATCTAATTAACTATGTTCCTAAAGCCACAGGTCAGCAAAGTTCGCTGAGGAAATAAGGAAATGGAGGGAGTTTGGAGAGGGAGGGCTTCGGCAGGGCCCTGGTTTGGCAGGGAAGGGTGGGGTGCGGAGGCTGGAGTGGGGCTGGGGGGGGAGGGAGGTGAGGCTGCAGGCCGGTGGCCATGGGCAGGAGCCCCATGAATATGTGTTTAAGGAGGATTGGCTGAGCTGTGTTTTTCATGGGGCACAGGAGAGACGGGGAAGGACCTAAAGTTTGTGATCCAGAAAATCTCTCCCGGCCACGGTTGGAGGATGGGCCAGGGATGCTGTTGTCCAGACAAGAGGCAATGTGCCCAGGCCAAAGTTCCTGAACAATCTCCAGCCCTGTGGTGAAGACGCCCAGCCTATTCCTCCACCTCATTCCTCCACCTTGGCGGTGCTCTGGGGTCAAATGGGGGCACTGACACAGCCTCCCAAGTCCCCCTTACACCCACCTGTCCCCCACCCCCAGCACTGCCCCTGCCTGTCACTGTCTTCTCTCCCTGGACTCTGCCCTGGCCATCTCCATGGCCTCTCAACCTCCAGGATGGCTCCCTCCGACCCACCTTCCACTCCAAGGAGCCCGGCCTGTCACTGCCTCGCTTCCTCCAGCCCTTGGAGAAGGTCCAGATTCCCAGGCGATGCCCCTGCTTCTCCAGCGCCTTCACTTCCTGCTCCGCCCCAGCCTGCTGAGGTCCCTACCTGACAGCTTGCTGCTTCCAGGACCTATCACTGTGTCTCACACCTGCAGCCTTTGCAGATGCAGCTCCCATTCCGTGGCTTCCACGGGGACTCTCCACAAGGCCTTGTTACAGCGGGGCTCTGGGGGGCTCCAGAGCCTCAGTGGAGATGTCTCAGGCAGCAGCGTGGCCGGGAGTGGAGGGCCCCCTGCACCATGCCGCCTGGAGCAGAGAGGGGTGCTCCTGAAGACCCCACCCCAGGCAAGGGACCAAGGGTGGTGCACGCAGGGGTGGTCTCCTTCAGGAAGCCATCCCTGACTGCCCACCCTCTGGAATGCAGCGGCTGTTTCCTCTCGGCTGCCTTCATCCTGGGGGTGGGGGTCTCTCTGCCAGCAGGGGTGCCCTAGCTGCACACTCCCATTCTGAGACCCCAGGGCCAGCACAGGGTCGGGGAGGGGAGGTGCACATGGAGTAAGAGGTGAAGGAAATGCAGACCCGAGCTAGGTGCCCTGGGTCAGGATCAAATATCCCAGGGACGGTGACGGTCCCGCTCTGTGCAATGGCTCTGTGGAACAGCCCGGCAGCCATCGGGGCCAGGACCTGGGTATGGTGGAGAAAGCAGATGGCTGTCAGAGAAGGGCAGAGGAGCTGGGAGGTCTGGGACCACAGGAACCCTCCCGGCCATCACTACTAGCCCCTTATGGTGACTTTTACCAGGGCAGAGGCGATGACGCCACCGGCAGATCCGCCAAAGACGGTGACACAGTTGGGGTCACCCCCAAAGGGGCTGATGTTCCCCTGTACCCAGCGCAGAGCAGCCACCACATCTAGGAAGCCGTGGTTGCCAGGTGCATGCTCGTCCCCAGTGCTGGGGGGCAGGTGAGGCAGTGGTTAGCGCAGGCTGGCTCCCATGACCGATGTTCCTCCATCTTTGCAGCTTTGCTTCAAATCAGCCACCAGGGCGCTCAGCCCTCCTCTGCTCCCAAGTCAGGCCTGGCTGTGAGCTACGCTTGGCATCCACCTAGCACGTGGTGTGGGCAGGCCAGTGGGGGTAGCCAGGGCTGGCTCCCAGGTGGCTACGAGATCAGACAGTTCTTTGCCTCCAACCCCGGCTGGGATCCTGGCCACAGCCCAGGAACCAGTGCCCTCTGCCCAAGGGACCAAGTTCACTGCACGATTTTAGGTTTCACTGGGCCGCTCCCCCAGGGTGGAGGCTCAGGGAGCACCTTCTCTGCCCCAGAGAGCAGTGCAGGGGGCACTCTGTCTCCATGCAGCCTCTGGCCCCCCAGCCTAGGTCGCCGGATCCTCTCGTGAGTGGCCCCTCAGTGCAGTTGGTGCTCTCACCCAGACTGTGTCTCACCTGAAGAAGCCAAACACCCCCAGGCGGTACTGGACTGTGACCACGACCACATCCCCGTAGGCTGCCAGGGCTGATCCATCGTAGGAGGTGGCGGCACCAACGGTCAGAGAGCCTCCGTGGAACCATACCATGACCTGCAGAGAGGACCCTGGGGCAGTGACCCCCAGCTCCTGGGAGCCCACATGCCCACCTACCAGCCCAGGGTATTCTCGGGACCTCTGGGATGGTCTGGGAACAGGGATGGGGAAGGGCCAGGCAGACAGGTGGAGCTGAATGGGAGGACAGGGCCCTCCGGGCTGCCCACCGGCCTCTTGTCCCCTGCTGTGGCCCCAGCTGGGCTGTAGATGTTGAGGACCAGGCAGTCCTCTGAAATAGGGAAGAGTCGATGCTTTCCATTGAGCGTAAATCTGCCGTTATCCATTCTGTCCACATTCTGCAGGCACCTGTACCAAGGACAGGCCCAAGGACCAGCTGGTCAGCCCCACATGCCCTGGCAGTGGAGCCCTGCCCACCTGCCCGCTTGCCCACCTCCACCGGCACTACTCACATGGGGGGCTCGGTGCTGGCATCCCGCACACCCTCCCAGGGCTGTGCTGGGCGCGGGGCTGAAAACCGGTCAGGCCCCAAGGGTGCCTGGACGAATGGGATGCCCAGGAAGACATTCACAAGGCTGTCTGTGCCCTTCACGCCCACCTGCCGGCCTCGCACGCGGCCCAGGGTGGTGTGTACTTCGGGCTGAGCGAGTTCGGGCCCTGAGGGCAGGACAGAGGGGGCGGGGTGAGTCTGCAGCCTCCGTGTAGGGATAGGGTGACAGAAGGACACTGAGAGTGAAGGACACATTTGCCCTCTGAGCACTGTTCTCCCAGGCTCTGTTCCAAGGACTTTGCACACAGCACCAGACCTGCCCTGGACTCTGGAGCCTTGGGCCAGCCACTTCCTCATTTGCACCTCAGGTTACTCTGCCAAGTAAGGTATGATAACTACATCCTTATTCCTGTATTCTGAAGCTTTGCGCCTGGGGCTTTGCTGACCTTGGGGGTGCTCTGCTTTAGATACAGTTTTTTTTGCCTCTCCAAGTCTCGTGTTAAAACCTGATCCCCAGTGTTGGAGGTGGGACCTAGTGGGAGGCGTTTGGGTCATGGGGGCAGGTGGCTTGGTGCCTTTCTCCTGGGAGTGAGTTCTCACTCTTAGTTCCCTGGAGAACTACGTGGTGAAAAAGGCCCGGCACCTCCTCCTCTCTCCCCATGCACACGCCGCTGCCCTTCCCCTTCTGCCATGAGCGGAAGCAGCCTCAGGCCCTCATGGGAAGCAGCTGCTGGTGCCCTGTTTCTTGTGCGGCCTGCAGAAGCCTGAACCAAATAAACCAGGCTCAGGTATTCCTCTGTGACAACACAAATGGACTAAGACGGGCATTGTCCCTCCCAGGGCTGTCCAATTTCTAGACACAAACACAACTCTCTTGGGAGCAAGTCTTTCAGATGCAAACCAACCCACAGCCACACCCCCAACCACTTCCTCTGTGGGGCTCTCAAACTCCTGGCTGCTATCCACCAGCCCTTGTCACCCCAGGGCCAGGTACCAGGCAACTAGGAGCAGCCCCTTGACCCCAGCGCCCGCTGCCAATCCTGAGCCTACTTAGTCTACTTTGCCTCTCCCTTCCCGTGGAGACAGCAGTAAAGGCTCCTGCCCATGCTCTCCCCTCCTCCTTCTTCCTCGTGACACACCGGGTGCTTCCCAGTGTGGCCCTGCGGGGCCTGGTGCCTCTTTTCCCAGAGAAGTGTAAGGAAACTTCTTCCTTCATCACAGTCATTTGCAATCTGTTTGCCCCACCATACCTGATTAAAACAAACCTCCAGTCACTTAAAACATAACGACAATCACGTCCCCTGGCAGGGCTGCCCTGGGGATCACACAGGATAGCGAGGACGGGGCCCCTGCCCAGAAACGATGCACAATCTGTTTCCTCCAAACTAGACCCCTTTCCTGAGCAGGCTGCGCCGTCCTCCCTGTCCCTGTGTCACTCTTGCCCCCTACTGCAGAGGCCTCCCGAAGCCCCCCAAGCTCCTGCCCCTGCAGGCCCAGCAGTTGTGTGTTACCAGTGGCTGTGGCAGGGAACGCCAGGAGCAGACAGGCCACCCAGACCAGGACCCTGGATTCCGCTCTCACCGCTGTCCCCATGCTCCTTACAAGTGACTAGGCAGAAGCTGCAGATGGTGCAACGAGTTCCTTGCCCTTGGCACGACCAGTCTTTGAAGGGCTGTTGACAAAAGCCTCTGTGGACCGCCCCACCTGGCTGGTGGCCAGCCGCCCAGGACCCAGTGACGCACACCCAGGGGCAGGGCTAGGTGAGCACCCTGCAGAGGCAGGGATGATATGACAGGGCCCCTCTGTGTTCAAATCCCAGCTTTCCTGACTTGGTGACCTCCATGAGACCTTGTGTGCTCATCACAAGATGCCCATGTCACCGACCTGAGGGAATGATGGCCACTGAGCCTGGGGTGCCACTGCCAATGAGCCAACAGGCCTGGGATGCGGGCTGGTGTCCAGTCTGGCCTGCCAGGAGCCTGCCTGAGCTCTGATGTGGGCTTAGGGGAAGTGAAGTTGAGTTTTTGAAAAATTGAGGTGAAATTCACGTATCATGCAATTAGCTATCATGGAGTGCACAAGTCACTGGCGGTTCGTGTGTTCACACTGTTACGCAACCACCACACTTCTAGTCACGAAACTTTTTCACCATCCCGGCAAAACACCCTGTAACCATCAAAAAGTAATGACTCCCCATTCCTCCTGGTGGCCACTCATTTGCTTTCTGTCTGTATGGATTTACCTGTTCCTGGTATAGCATGTAAAAAGAATCATACAGTATGTGACAGTTTGTGTCTGGTTTCTTTCACTTAGTCTAATGTTCTTGAGGCTCATCGGAGTTGTAGCATGTGTTGGTGATTTTTATGGCTGAATAATGTTCCGCTGTATGGACAAACTGTGCTTTGTTTACCCACCCACTCATTTCTGAGCGTGGGCCGTTTGCACCTTTGGACTATTATGAAGAAAGCTGCTGTAACGTGTGTAGGTTTCTGTGTGGACCTGCGCTTCAGTTTCTCTTGGGTCTAGGAATCGGATTCCTGGAGCATTTGCTCGTTCTGTCTGTACATGGCGAAAGCTGACAGCCTGTTTGCCACTGTGGCTGGGTGACACTCTCACAGACCTCAAGGCCTGGGGCCCCAGGACTGTGAGTGCCCAGGGTGTATTTTGGGGTGACTTTCTCATGGAGGCCACTCTCTTGAAGGGTCCTCAAGTGACAGGGCAGAAGCAGGACACTGACCCCAAGTGGCCGCAGGAATCCTGGGCAGGGGAAACTGAGATCTGGGACTGTGGGGGGCAGCAGGAAGACCTTGAGTGTGACCTCGTACACATTACTTCACAGCTCTGGGCCTAGTTTTGTCATCTACAAAACAGTGATGGGTAACAGGACCCACCTCACAGGGTGGAAGTGAGGTTACGTGTGTGTGTGTGTGTGTGTGTGTGTGTGTGTCTGAGAACACGAGCCTTGGAACCAGAGCCCACAGAAGCCTGTTCTTGCCTCTGGGCAGGGTTCCGTCAGGGCCTCTGTGTCCCTGCTGGCTTGGAGACCCCCAACCCAAGAGAGGGCAGGACAGACTTCTGGGCCTCTCAGTGCCAGGAACATGGGTGGCTGGGAATGGAGGGTGGGAGGATGGGCAGATATTTAGTGGCAGAGTGAGGGACAGGGTGTGGGTCTTGCCTACACAAGATGCCAGATCTTCTTGTGGGGTTCCAGCTGGCACTCAGGGCTCGAGAGAACTGCTTTAGGATGCAGCTTCCCTTCTGTCAAAATAACCAGCCCCAGCCTGGCACAGTGGCTTTCACCCCAGCTACTTGGGAGCCTAAGGCAGTGAGATGTGATTGAGCCACTGTATTCCAGCCTGGGCAAGAGAGGGAGTCCCTGTCTTTAAAAAAATAATAAAAAAAAACATAACCAGGGTGGCTTCCTGAATCTTCCATGGCAGCCTCCAGACTTTTGTCCTCTGCTCCGCCCTCCCCTCCTTGCTGCCATCACAGCCCCCCCCCCGCCCCCCCGCCCAGGTTCCCCACCTAGACCATTTCCTGAAGATGTTAGCAGTGGCTCTGGCATGCTTTCCAGAAAGTCTTCCTTTGCAGGCCTTCAGCACTCACATCAGGGCACCTGGATCTGCTCTCCTCCCACAATCTTGTCCTCCGACCCCTTAGCTGTAGGTGCTGACAGGAGACAGCGTCCATCTGCCCCCAAGGCCAAGATTCCCCAGTCCCTGCAGCTAGGGCTGCCCTCCCTCCTGGCATTGGGGATGGGCCTACCAGGGCCAGGACTAGGTGAAACAGGCCGCCAAGGTACCTACGATGTAAAAGTCAGCGTCACTCTCCCCCCTGGTCATACAAGGGGAGAAGTGGTTCCTGAGGATGAGGACCTCCTAAATGTGTGCCCTCCGCTTCTTGCGTGCCTCACTCAAGCCCCAGCTCTGGGACCCACCCCTGGGCACCAGGCCCTCGTCCCCTCTCAGGGTTGTCTCTTCTGGGCCATCAGCTTCTGCTGCATCTCCCCCACCAGATGCAAACACAGCTCCTGTGCAAAACCAACACCATCCAAAACCTCCCTTGACCCACTTTGCCGTCCAGCTATCGTTGCACTCACTGCTGTTCTTGTTTCTAGCAAAGCTAAAATCATCCAACTTTGCTGTCTCTGCTTCTCTCCTTCCAGTCTCTCCCAGAAGTTGTTCTTGACATCCAGCCTATCCGCAAGGCCTGTTGTCGATTCAGTGTCTCCCACCCGACACACTCAGGCCTGAGCCATGCTCCCAGCCCCCTGCTGGGCAGATGCTCTCTCTGCCCTTAGCGCTAATCAATACCTGAGCTGTGGGTGCTACGAGGTCCCCAGCTCCTCCAGGTCAGGATTGTGTACAGAGCTCCTTTGTGTTAACTGGGTGACAAAGTGCTTCTTCCTAACACAGCCACTGGGGTGCAGGTCCTCACCTACTCCCCCCCTGGCTGCCCCGTTCGGAGGTCCTGACATTGATGACTGAGGCATTAGTACAAATGTGAAATGGAGAAAGGAAGAGTCCGGGGAGTCTATTTGTGCGTGTGTGTGTATGTGTGTGTGTGTGTGTGTGTAAAAGCTGCATATATATAGTCTGTCTACATATATATACAGAGACAGACAGACAGAGTGAGAGAAAGATGGAAGCAGAGGCTAAACATCCAGGGAACCAACTGCAAGGAAACACCACTACACACCCATTAAAAATAATCAGATTTAAGACCCCAAAGGCCAAGTGTTGGTGAGGACATGGAGCAAGTGCAACCCTCACAGATGGCTGGGGCGGGTGGGGATGCAAAAACAATATAGTCGTTTAGGGAGACAGCTGGGCATTTTCTTTAAAAGCTAAACATACTGGTCACATGACCTAGCGGTTCCGCTCTCAGGCATCCACCCCCACAGAAATGAAAGCGTATGTCCACACCAAGACTTGTCTGCAAATGTTCACTGCAGCTTTATTAAAAGTAGCCACAAAATGGAAATCACGCAAATGTGGATCCACTGGCACATGGATAAAATGGGCTATATCCATACATGGAATACTACTCAGCCAGAAAAAGGAAGAACTACAGGTTAAATCTCAAAAACATGATGCTAAGTGACGGAAGCCAGTCACAAATGATTCCATTTATAGGTTATTCTCGAAAAGGCAAACCAGCAACAGAAAGCAATTTGGTGGTTGCCTGGGATCAGGATCAGGACAAGGACTGACTGCAAAGGAGCAGAAGGGAACTTTCTGGGGTGATAGAAACATTCTCAAATTTGACGTGGTGGTGGTTGTATGTCTTAGACCCTTACTCAAAGTTGTCAAACTGTGTGCCTAAAAAGGGGGAATTGTAAATCATTCCATAGAAAAGCTGTTAAAAAATGACTATCAGAAGCCTAAAAAAATAGTCCTGGAAACCCACTTTGGGAAAATATACTGTGCATCTGCAGAAGTGAAAAACAGAGGCATGTCGTGCATGCAGGAAGTGCTCAATAAGTGCTTTTAGGATTCAGTGGAAGCATTATGCCCCAGTCAGTGGTCACTAAAAGGAAAATCTCTTCCCTCTCTGAATTCAAGGTAGCCCTAGTGTAATGGTGTCCTTGGCTGCCACCTGGTGGCCAGAGTGGGTAACGCGGGACTCTTCATTTTTCACTCCAGACTTCACGAGGCCCTGCCGTTGGGCTTAAATGCAGTGGATGGAAAGGAGGAATTTCCCCCTGAGAGAACTGGTGGCCTGAGAGGGAAAGTAGGTCAGAAGTAGAGGTATAGGGGCATGGACAAGCACAGCCACACTTCTCACAAAAATAGGGTCAGTCACCTCTGCGAGACACAGTTAGGGGAGTGGGTAGGCTGCTTTACATTTCAATGATGGATGACATTTAGTCTAGGGGGACAATAGGTAGGGACAGGAAGTTTTACATTTCCAGAGGTTGGTAACCTCAGTGGCTGAGATCCAGGAGCTCTAGGTGCTGTGGTGTGAACATTTGTGTCCCCTCAAAATTCCCAGGCTGAAACCTAATCCCCAATGTGATGGTTTAAGAGATGGGACGTTAGGAGGTGAGGGGATCAGTGCCCTTATAAAAGAGGCCTGAGGGAGCTTGTTCGCCCCTTCCACGAGGGGAGGACACAGTGAGAAGGTGCCATGTATGAACCAGAGAACAAGCCCTCATCAGACACCAGATCTGCTGGCACCTTGATCCTCGACTTCCAGAAATGTAAGCAACAAATTTCTGTCATTTATAAGGCACCCAGTGTATAGTATTTCTGTTATAGCAGCTTGAAAGGACCAAGACATTAGGGCTTCTGGTGTTTAGGTTTTCTATTGGCCACTTAGGGATATGCGAACACGAGGCTTGTGGAGAGGTGGACATCGGCTTTTGACACCCAGGTGTGGGCACCATTCCCCAAAGCACCTCCCTCCAAGTGGGGCAGGCCTGGGGGCTCGCAGGAGAGGGTGGGTGGGGAGAAGGTGGAGGTGAGGAGGGGAGGATGGGGCCCAGAGCCCAGTGGAGCGCTGGGGAGGGTGGGCTTCCACGAGGCTTTGCCCATGCACTGCTTTGTGGGGGATTCATTGACTATGTCTAAAAGGAGAGGACCCGTGGCTGGCTTGACAACTAACATCACGCAGTAGGTTCTTAATAAATGTTTCCTGAGTGGACACATGGAAGAATGAATGAATGGCTGTGTGAGGGACGGAATCAACTGCTGGCTCCTCGGTGGCTGTGTGTGGGCACACGAGGCAGACCTCACCGCACCGGCGCCCACCCCCTCGCTCCCCGACACAGGAGCTACAGCTCCGTGTGCTTCTCCTCAGCCGCCGCTCGCTCCTGCATCTTCTGGGGCAGGGTCTTCGTCCAGAACTGGAGCCTGTGGGCCTTCAGGGCCCGGCCCACTGCAGGCTGTATGTCCAGCTGCAGGTACTGCTCCTCCTGGTCGAACACGGGCCAGTGGGGCAGACCCTCGCCGTTGGGGTCCCTGCAGACATGCGCTCCCACCAGGGAGTGCTCGGGTCACTCCAAGCCCTGCCCAGCCCAGACCTGACTCCCTGCTGGCTCAGGCAAGGCAGCCAAGCAGGCCAGGTGGGCCTGTGGAATGAGGGGGAGGTTTCTAGATACAGGAAAGAAACTACCCCCCACTAGTGTCAGCTCCGCATGGGAGCAGGGCACCCTGGTCTGTTTTGCCCCTCCAGACAGACCCTGGTGGGAACTCAGCCCTGGTGCCCAACCTCCAGGTGGGGGTGGGGATGGAAGGGGTGTCCTGCACCTATGAACCCCCTGCCGTATGAGTGGGTCCTGGAGCTGAGGGAGAGGCCATCATGTGATTAGGGACACGTGTATGCTACTAAGCTCCCCGTGGACAAGGTGAGTGCTAGACAGGTGATCCCCACCCCCGGGGAGTGGAGGTGGGGGCGCCATCTCACCCATTTCGAGCAAAGTTGGCCCAGTACTTCATCATCTTCCTGCTCAGAAGCTCCTCCTCCTCGGTGACTTCAACTGCAAAGAGGACGAGGACACGTGTCCAGGTCAGGGCCAACCCCAGTCCAGCTGCTGGGTCATGCCCCACACTCACCGTCCAGGTGCAGCTGTCCCTGGCACCCCCAGGCCTGCTTCTCTGCCCCTCCCCCACCGCCCTCGGAGCTAGGCCCTCGCCTTTCCCGCGCTCTTTCTCCTCATCCCAGCCTCTGGCTGACTCGACTCTGGGCTTGCTGCTGGCCCAGAATGCCTGTTCTTCCTTCTCACACTGGGAGTCATTTAAGAAACAAATATGCCTTTGGAACACCCCTCCCAGCCCTGCACCCATGCCAGACACCCATCTCGGGGTGGGGAGAGGTGGGGGAGCACAGGCTGCAGTCTAAGGAGTCTTGGATTCTAATCCTGGCTCAGCCTTTGGAGCTGTAAGATCTAGGACACCTCATCCCGTCCTCTCTCTGAGCCTTGGTTTCCTCATTGGTACAGTGAGGGCAGTCACCCCTCAGGGACCCAGCCCAGGTCCCATCCCACCTCCTGGGGAAGGAGAAAGACTCACTGTGTTTGCCCCAGAATGAGGTTCCGAAAACAAAGAAAACCTCATCGAGGTGGTCTGCCTTCACGTGTGGTGGCTTGGTGTCCTTGAAGAAGCTGGGCCGATGCTGGAACTCATAGAAGTAGACAGGGCCACGGGAACCTACGGGGGTGGACAGGCTGTGACATGGCAGCCCCCCACTTGGAGCTTTCCTGTGTCACTCATGGTGACAAGACACCCAGGTCCGAAGCTGGCTAGAATCTGGACAATGGGGTGGGGAGCCTCGGGCTGGAGCAGGGGCGGTGGGAAGGGCTGGGTTAAATCATGGCCTTGGACTTCCTAGCTGGGTGGTCTTGGGTGAGTTACTGAAGATCAGTAATTTCATTTTCTCACCTGTAAAATGGAGAATGTCTGTCTCTTAGACTAGCCATGAGGATTTACATCAAGTGCCTGGTTCCCAGGGGCCCAAGAAAGATGTGGGTGGGGCTGTGGACACCAACAGACCTAGGACCCCACTCTGAGCTGCCCACTGGCCAGTCAGGCCTTAGGTACAAAAATACTCACGCTGAGAATGTGCTACTTGGAGTGCAGGGATCACGAAGATGGAGTCTGCCATCAGCTCCTTGAACTGGGCTTGGAGGGTCTGGGGGTCCTTGGTGTCCCCCATGTACTCCTCCATCAACAGGTCACCAAGCTCATGAGGCAACATCTACCCCAGGTGGATCAGGAAGGGGCAGGTTAGGCCGGCTGCCAGCGGCAGGGAAGCAGCAGCCTTAGGGTTGGGGAGATGGGCCATGGGATGGAACAGGGAATGGGGGCAAAGGGCCAAGCTCTGAGGTGACCCCCCCGCCCCCAGCACACACATACCCCGGCTTTTGCTCATGGGGGTCACTGTTTGGCAGGAGAGGAGCCCCTCTCCATTGGGACAGGACCCCAGGACCTCACCATCACTTTGAACGTTTCCTGGAGAACATCCTGCCAGGCCTCTCTGTCCATTTTCCTCTGGGTGTCATAGACGCCCATGAACTGGGTGGTGGGGGAGAGTCGTCAGCAGGGAGGTGGGATGGGCCTGGAGATACTAAGCCCTGAGCCCTCCCCCTGCAGTAGATGGGGCTCCGTGGGCATAGATTGGGCCTCACCTTGGGGATTAGCCAGCCGTACTCATCATTGTTGATGCCAATGATGCTGGGGACAGGCTGGAAGTCGGCAGAGGCCAGCAGCTCCTGGGGGTGCCTGGGCAGGAAGGCCCCATCCACCACGCCGGGGATGATCTGGAAGGCCTGAGGGGGCGTGTAAGGTCAGGGAGCCAGGTCGCCTCCCAGACATTTTCTGATGGCCTCTGAGTGCCTTCTGCCCCGTCCTGGCCCATCCCAGGATGCTCACGTCCGCCTGGGAGATCTTGCGCCAGGTCAGCTCACCCTGGCCTCCATTTCACCCAGGGCTATGTGGACACCAGGGCATGGAGATGAGGGAACGTGCCCAGGCAGTACGAGGACACCCAGCCGCCTGCCCCATACCCCACCTGCCCTTTCGTCCACACCCGCATCCATTTAGTCCGACCTTGTTAATAGCCAGAATCTCCTCTTCGCTCTTGCCTCGCAGGCAGTCCACCAGGGCCTTGGAGTCAACCCTGTCACAGGCAGACAGGTTGGCCACCATCTGTAAAGGCACCGGGCAGGAGCTGGCTCATCCTTCCAGGTAGGGGAAAGGAATTTGCCCAAGACCCTGGCTGGGGGCAAGGGCACCCCAAATCTCACAGGGTATTGTGTGTGGATTCCTGCAGTTTTGAAATTGTTCCAACTTCCTCGATGGCTCTGCCCACGATGGGGACCCCCCTGGGTGGCAGCTTTGCAGGCCACAGAATGTACCCAGCCTCTGTAGTGGCAGAGCTGTGTGGTTCTGACCATTGAGCCCCTCAGGAATCCCCGGGTAGGTGGCAGTTCCTGAGGCACCCCGATGGTCCTTGCTCTGTCGGTCTAACAGACAGAGGCTCTCAGAGGGAGGTGACAGGGCAGCAGGTCTGGGCTTCCACGGCTGAGGGCACTCACCCTGGAAACCATATCAGATGAGCTGGCAATGAGACTAGGCAGCAGGGCCACACCACTCTCCATGATGGCACCATGGAAGAGTCCTTGGGCCATGGGGGACAGAACATGTGAGGACACACTTGTGCCACCTGCAGACTCGCCAAAAATGGTGACACGGTCTGGGTTGCCTCCAAAGTGGGCGATATTCTGCTGGACCCAGCGTAGAGCGGCGACTTGGTCCAGGTAGCCCCAGTTGCCGGTTGCGTGCTTGTCTCCAGTGCTGGGAAGTGGCAGGGACAGGGATCACAGGACTGTCCTGGCTCCACTCAGCCTTCATGGCCCAGCCCAGCCCCAGTCTCACCTGAAGAAGCCCAGGACACCCAGGCGGTACTGGATAGTGACCACCACCACGTCCTCGAAGGCTGCCAGCGTGGAGCCATCATACATGGAAGCCATGCCCACCACCAGCCCTCCACCGTGGATCCACACCATCACCTGTGGAAACCAAGGCAGACACCACGTGGCTGCCTCCCAGCCCACGCCCCGCCAGGGCTGCTGCAGACCAACCACTGCTTTGTCCACCTCCCCACACAGACAGAACTGCAGCAAGACCTATGACCTGGGCCACGGGGGAGGGACCCAAGACCAGGCCTCCCAAACTTATGTTTCAAAGCATGGCTCCGCTACTCGCAGAACCCTCACTGAGGTGGAAACAAAAGAGGTGTCTCCCTGATTGTCCCACATGAACATTAATCAAAAATGTCCTCCATTCTCATAGGCCCAACACATCATCCAAGGCCGGGTCTTTTGTGACCTCAAAGTGCAGCCCTGAGGCACCTGAGTGGGTCTGCCGGGCGTGGGTTCATTGAGTGAGTCCTGGGTCCATCCCAGGCACAGCCTTTGGCCTCTAGGAGCAGCCAGAGCTCTGTGACCCTGTGCCCCAGGTCCACACTGCAGCGTGGCCCCACCTGATACTGTCCTTTCTAGTCTTGCTGCAGAAGAAAAGTCCCCCCACCCCCCAGCTGACTGTGGCCTGACACTCACAGGCAGGTGAGAGCCCTCATGGGCATGGGCAGGTGTGTAGATGCTGAGGTACAGACAGTCCTCGGACATGGGGATGGAAGGCGCAGTCACACTGAACAGGTACAGAAACTCTTTATCTATTAAAGTGAAGTCCTGCAGACACCTGGTGGCAGTGGCAGACAGTCAGTTCACGGGCTGTGCTGTGGCTGAAACCAGACCCTGGGTCCAGATTTGCTCCCAGCCACCATCAGCCCCCTTCTCCCCGATCCCCTGATCACACATCCTCCTCTAAAGTCTCTTCCCACCAAGTTACAGGGCAAAGGCTCTGGGAAAGCTGGGATGGAGCTTGAACTTCCAAGGAGGCCTCAAGGTTTTTTTTGTTTTGTTTTGTTTTTTGTGTTTTTGTTTTTTTTTTTTTTTTTTTTTGAGACAGTCTCACTCTCTTGCCTGGGCTAGAGTGCCGTGGCATCAGCCTAGCTCACAGCAACCTCAAACTCCTGGGCTCAAGCAATCTTCCTGCCTCAGCCTCCCGGGTAGCTGGGACTACAGGCACGCACCACCATGCCCAGCTAATTTTTCTATTTTTAGTAGAGACGGGGTCTCGCTCTTGCTCAGGCTGGTCTCGAACTCCTGAGCTCAAGCAATCCTTTTGCCTTGGCCTCCCAGAGTGCTAGGATTACAGGTGTGAGCCACCACACCCGGCCCTCAAGTTTGTTTTTTAAATTTTATTTTTATTTTTGTTTTTTAGAGAGATAGAGTCTCGCTGTGTTGCCCAGGCTAGTGTCAAACTCCTGGGCTCGAGGGATCCTCCCATCTCAGTCCCTAAGTAGCTGGGACTACAGGCACAGGCCACTGTGCCTGGCTCTCAGGGTTGTTGAGGGCTTTGGATATCACACCTCCTGAGGCTGGGAAACCTTGACTCTTAGGGGTCTCTGTGACAACCATTGGCTGTATGCGTGCATGTGTTGACATTCACCACCGTATCCCTATACCCACTCAGATCTGGAACAGGGGAGCAGTCCACATACATGTGCCTCAAGAATGAATGAATGTTAATTTCTCACGAGAAGGGCAGTGGGATGTCCCTCATCCGGGAACCTCATCACTCCCGCATAGTCTCCAGTTGTAAGAACACACATGTGTCCCATGGCCAGTGGCACCTAGCCCTGTCGGTTGACACAGTGACTGTGGAGAGTGGGGGTCCCCAGGGAGCCACCACTGCTGCCCTCCTCAGGGGTCTACAGTATCTGCTTACTAGAGTCAGGGGCTCCTAAAAGGGTCATAGAACCAACTCGACCCTCTCCCAGAGACGCCTCCGACTGGTGGCAGAGAACACCTGGCATAACTAGAATCTGGGAGACATGTGTCTCTGCTCCTCCCTTCAGCACCTGGAGCTAATGCCCTGGGAGCGCCAAGCCCTGAGCCTGGAGTCTGGGAAAGTTGTTCCACCCTCTCGAGCCTCAGTATGCTTATTGAACTAACACAAGTGGGAACCCCCAACACTCACAGAGAAAACTGGCTGTAGGTTTTGGTGAAGTGACAACTGCAGCCTCGCCGAGCTCAGACTACCCCCACCCCACCCCACCCCAGGGCCTGGAGTTCCCTGGACTCTGGGAGAACTTACATGGCCGGGTGGGAGGTGCCATCTCTCACACCACTCCAAGATTCGGGGGGTTCAGGAGGTGCAAACCGCAGCAGTCCCAGAGGTGGCTTGGCAAAGGGAATTCCCAAGAAGGTGTGGACCCCCACGTCAGTGCCCCGCACGTGGACGAGGCTTCCGCGCACCTGCCCGGTGCGTGTGGTTCGGATGGGGCTGGCAGAGTCCTGACCTGTGGGCAGAGAGACAGACACCAGGGTTAGGTCTGCCCGATCAGCTGCCCTCCCAGACTGTTGGTATTGTCACCTCCTTGCCATCCTCAGCTCAGCTCAGGGGACCCTGATCCCCAAACACTGGCTTTACAAACATCCTGCCTGTAACACGCCCCCCGACCCCCACCTTCCTGGGCATGTCCCCAGCCTATCCCACCAGGCTCACTGAGGCTCCTTGGGGCTTGCCACCATCATTCAGCCCTAGGAGCTGCAAACAAATGGTCACATGCACTTCATGGGGCAAGAGTGTCCTTTCAACGAACTGTGTGCCAGGTCAGCTGAGGCAGTACTCCTACTGTGGGAATCCAACAGGAAAGGTTCCTGTCCTCAGGGACCTCATGGTCCAGGTGGCAAGAAATGACATACAGAAAGCTCCTCCGAATAAGGAGTGATCTAGGTGAGAAGAGCTACGGGAGAGGTGCAGCTGTGATGAGGACGTACAAAGCACAGCCTGCCTGCTGTGGGGTCGCCAGGGGAGGGTGGGGATTGAAAGTCACCTAGTGGAGAAAGGCAACATTCTTTTTTTTTTTTTTTTTTTTTTTTTGAGACAGAGTCTCACTCTGTTGCCCAGGCTAGAGTGAGTGCCGTGGCGTCAGCCTAGCTCACAGCAACCTCCAACTCCTGGGCTTGAGTGATCCTCCGGCCTCAGCCTCCCGAGTAGCTGGGACTACAGGCATGCGCCACCATGCCCAGATAATTTTATGTGTGTATTTATATATATATATATATTTAGCTGTCCAAATCATTTCTTTCTATTTTTAGTAGAGACGGGGTCTCACTCTTGCTCAGGCTGGTGTCAAACTCCTGACCTCGAGCGATCCTCCTGCCTTGGCCTCCCAGAGTGCTAGGATTACAGGCGTGAGCCACCCCGCCCGGCCAACATTCTTAATAGATAGTTTCTACAAATAATAAGAAATATGCCAGCCACGTAGTAGAAAAAACTGGTGTAAGAACATGTTTAGAATAATCAATACAAATAAATGGCTCTTAAACTAATGAGATGTTCACCTCATTCATGGTAAGAGACGTCATGCATGTTGAAATCTGACTGTGACATCAACCACTTATTTTGTCACAAAACACAAAACAATCAGACATTATATATTTTCTATTGGAAGTACACAGCACCACATATGAGGTAGTCTTGCTATGAGATCAGATCTTTAAAAAAAAAAAAAAGTAGTCTTGCCAACAAATCAAAACAAAGCAAAACCTAAAACCTGAATCTGATTACGCCTATACAATATAAATACAAGCTTACAGGGTTTACAGGGGACAGAGGAATAGTTAAAAGACACCACTCCTCTTTTGTTTCAGGATATCTAGGAAAAAAAAAAAAGACACCACTGGGATGTGATCAGCAAAACCCAAACGATGGGTTCCTCTCCAGAACAAACAACTGGTTTCTTCAAGACAACAGAATTAGAAAGAAAAATAAAAGAGAGGCAGAGGGAATATCTAAAGATTGAAAGAGGCTCAAGAAACAAACACAATGAGTTTTTTCCAGTGTGGGAAAAGTGGAACCTTCATACGTTGCCAGTGGGAAGGTAAAGTGCACAGCTGCTTTGGAAAACAGGGTGGCGGCTCTTCAGATGATTAAACATAGAGCCGCCCTGTGACTCAGCAATTCCACTCCCAGGTATAAACCCAAGAGGGTTGAAAACATAGATCCACACAGAAACTTGTGCACTAATGTTCCTGGCAGGATTATTTATAATAGCCAAAAAGTGGCTATCCAAGTGTCCCTGAACTGATGAATGGATCAATAAAATGTGACATTTCTACATGATGGAATATTATTCATCAAAAAAAAGGAATGTTCTGATACACGCTACAACATGGACACACCTTGAAAACACCAAGCTTAATGACAGAAGCCAATCACAAAGGACCACACATAGTATGATTCCAGACTAGCACATCCATAGAGACAAAAAGCAGACTGGTGGTTGCCTAGGGCTGAGGTTGGGGTTTGAGGTTGGGGAGATAGAAGAATGGACGTGGTGAACTCTGTAAATATACTAAAAACCATTGAAATGTACACTTCAAGCGGGTAAATTGTGTGGTCTGTGAATTATATCTCAAAGCTGTTATAAAAAAAGAAATACATCTACCAGTTTGCAAAGTATAGACCATATCTGAATCCCGATTTCTTTTTTCCTTTTTTTTTTTTTTAAAAAGCCTGTATAGGCCGGGCGCGGTGCTCACGCCTGTAATCCTAGCACTCTGGGAGGCTGGGGCAGGCGGATTGTTTGAGCTCAGAAGTTTGAGACCAGCCTGAGCAAGAGCGAGACCCTCGTCTCTACTAAAACATAGAAAGAAATTAGCTGGACAACTAAAAATATATAGAAAAAATTAGCCGGGCATGGTGGCGCGTGCCTGAAGTCCCAGCTACTCGGGAGGCTGAGGCAGGAGGATTGCTTGAGCCCAGGAGTTTGAGGTTGCTGTGAGCTAGGCTGACATCACGGCACTCTAGCCTGGGCAACACAGTGAGACTCTGTCTCAAAGAAAAAAAAAAAAAAAAAAAAAAAGCTTGTATGTATAGCCGGGCCCAGTGGCGCATGCCTATAATTCTTCAGCTACTTGAGAGACTGAGGCAGGAGGATTGCTTGAGCCTAAGAATTTGAGACTAGTCTGGGCAACAGAGTGAGAACTCATCTCAAAAACAAACAAAACAATGAAAAATAAAAAATAATCCCTGTATAAATATCATTTATGAAATTATAGTAAATAAGTACCTTTGACTAGATATTTGATTACACTGAGAACTTATGGTATTGTGGAAATACACACACACATACACACACACATACACTCCTCTTCTTTTAGTGGCACAGAATGAGAAATTTACAGATAATATGATGTCTGGGCTTTGCTTCAAATAATGGTGCAAGGGACAGGTGGCAGCTCAGATAAAACTTAGTTGTCCAAGTCTTCTTCAATGTTGAAGGTGGATTATGGGCACACTGGATTTGTTACACTATTCTCTCTACCTTAGACAGGTTCACCCCTCAGTGCTGTGCAGCCCTCAAGCAGCCCTGACCCTCTCTGTGCCTCAGGACACAGGGAGGTTCTCCCGCTGCTGTTATCTCCACCAGCTCCCACCTCCCTGGCACCTTCCTCCCTTCCTGCAGTCTCAGGTCTGCCTCTGCAGAATTTGGGAAATCTGAGCCCAGTTCCGCAAAAAAACAAAGACGGCCTCAGGGAGCTAATGCTACCCTACACCTAAGAGATCACCATGTTTGATGTCCCCAGGTGTGGATGAGGCCAGGGTCAGCTGCCACTCACAGGCACCAAAGAGGGCAATTTAGCAATGTCTTTCCAAGTCAAAAGGCCCACTCCTCTCCCCAGTAACATGCTGTCTACACACAATTCCTTGCCCAATGGGCTGTCTGTCCACCTAACTCACTGTGGCCACCAGCCAGTGATGCCTGATGTTTCTTCCAGCAAACGACAAAACCTGCTGAAATGTCCCTGATTAGAGACGGATTACATCAAGGAAACTTCCTGCTTGAAGAGAAGCCCTTCCATTGAATGATACAAGGAAGCTCTACCATGTAGGGGTGTGAGGAGGTCACCCCCTATGTCAGGAAGTGGAAACGCCTGGCATGAGAAAGTGGGTGAGTTTGTGACCATTGAGGTGAAAAGCAAGGACAAGTGCACACATCCACTCTTGGGTAAGCTGCTGGGCCCTGTGCATAAGGCCCTGGGGACCTTGATGGCCCCTGTGGAGGAGCCTAGACTGGCGGGACCCACCTCCCATATTCTTATGGCTTGTCAATCATTCTTTCTGGACATGGGTCCAACCCAAAATAATATTTTAAAAGGGAGCCATCTGTGAGGCTGGGCATGTCTTCCTGCCTGGAAGGTTCTGGTAACCTCCAGAACCTGGCAGATAAGAGAGGAAGTCCTTTGGGATTGGGCCATGGGGAAGGAGTGAGTGTGGACTCCCCCTGGGCAGATTAGATTGGGAAAGGGGAGGGAGAATCAGATCCCACACTTAGAATATGTTTGGGTGAAAGGACCAAAGGCCACTGACCTGCCCCTCTGGAAAAGCCTGGCAGGCACAAAGTGCCATCACCTTTGCCCTGGAGGCCATGTTGTGCCCTCCGCCAGGGCAGCATGCATGGGGTGAGAGGGACATTACAGCCTCCTAGATTGGCTTTAGGATGAGGCACCCGTGGGCTTCTGTATTCTCCTGAGGCCCAGGAGCTTGCCTGGGGCCCCTTTGGATCGGGTCAGGACAAATCCCTGGCCAAGGACGCGACACACTCAAAGCCAAACCGTGGCTGGCAAGTATTACTGTTGGCGCTATTACCCACTGGCAGCACCAGCTCTGGCCACAAACGGGAGGGAAAGCTACTGAATTCCCCTCATCCCGAGGCTGCTGACCCAGCCGGCCCGTCCGGGCCTCCTCAGAGCCCCTCATCGTTGTGTAGGGCAGCCTCAACCCTCACTGCTTCTCAGGGGGCCACCCTGGGCAGCGGGGAGGTGTTGGGTGAGGCCCGTGGTTCCCGCTATCTCCTCTCCACCAGCTCCTACCTTCCAGGCACCTTCCCTCCCCATCTCAGGTTCTGCCTGCACAGAATTAGGCAGATCTAACCTAGGTCCCTGTGCTCTTTCCGAAGGAGCCTCACCCTGGCCCACGACAAGGAGAAGAAGGAGCCCACAGGCCACAGCGCTCAGTCGATCTGGCCGCATAGTCCACTCGCAGGTCCTTTTTGCGCTGCTAGAAGTAATGATGCTTTTCACCGAGAGGCTGCCCGGGTCTGTGCAGCCGCGGATGAGTAGTGCCTCCCCCAGGCCTGGAGTTTGGACTGGGCAGGGCGTAGGCGGGGTGCGCTGGCCTGGGCCAGGAAAGATGGGCCTGGCACTAGAGTGAGACTGTGCCGTCTAGGTCGCATGGGGAGCCAGTGGCAAGCAGGCGCAGGCATGGCCTCTTCCCCCTGCCCCAGCTTCTGCGACACCAGGAACCCTCTGCTCAGACCTGGAGTCGCTACCTTCCCTGACTTGTAGTCACAGGTCCGACTAGGGTGTTGGGGGATGGAGAACAGGGAGCAATAAGCTGTGACTAGAGGAGGGCTTCTCTGAGCAGGTGACGATCCGCATCCCCACAGACTTTCCATCTGGGTGAAGAGAAGGGCTTGAGCGAAGGCAGGGAGGTGCGACTGTGCCCTTCATCCTGGACGCTCTTCCTTGCTTTCATGGCCTCTCAATTTACTGGGTCCCCCTTCACGGTCCGTCATCCCCTTACAGTCCACGGTGTGAGGGCCTCTGCGGGCCCCTGCCCACTCAGTCAGGGCCCTTCTTTTGAAATGCACAGCTGACTGTGGCACTCCCTAAGGGCCCCATCCCACCCCCATAGCTTTCAAGCTGTCAGTTTTTCATTGTCATTTATTCACTTGACAAACACTTAACAAGCGTCTGCAGGTCTGAGCGCTGCTTCTCGGCACCCCCAGGCCTATGGCGCAGCGGGGGAGGCAGGAGTGTCGCCGGGAGATTCGGAAACACTGGGAACCCTGCCAGGCCAGGGGCAACCGGCCTGGGCACGGTACGGCACCAGCCTGACTTCCCGGAGGAAGTGGTGCGGGGATCTCCTCGGACGGCCTTTAGCGGCCCCTGAGAACCGGCCTTGGCCTCTGCGTTCCGGCCCCCTACAGGCTCGCAGGACCCAGCGCTGCCCACGTCCCTTCTCTGCGCCTTTTCTTGAGCGATTAGCATTTTCCCCGGTCGGAGTAGCCAGCACGCCGAGGTCACCGCTTCCCTCAAACCGCAGGACAAGTCCCCACAGCCCCGCGTGTCCCTCGCGCTGCCCCGTCGTCGCGCCACGCCCTCCGTCCCGTTCCCGGAAGGGCGCTTGCGGGAGCGGAAGTGCCTGCTGAGTATGGTGGGCAGCGGTTCCGCGATGGTGGGCGGCGGCGGGGTAGGGGGCGGCCTCCTGGAGAACGCCAACCCCCTCATCTACGAGCGCTCTGGGGAGCGGCCTGTGACTGCGGGCGAGGAGGATGAGCAGGTTCCCGACAGCATCGACGCACGTGAGATTTTCGATATCCGCTGCTGCTGGGCGCGGGCGGGTTCGCGGGGCTCGGGGCACGGGGCAGAAGTGATGTCTGACAGGCGGTGGAGCGGTATCCGGGCCGGGCGTTCTTGGCGGAGGGTCCTGAGTGAGCAAAGGCGCATTGTGGCTTTTCCTTCACTTGCCACATCTCATTCGCTCCATCAATGACCCGGAGCATCCACTGACGCTAGAGGAATTGAACGTAGTAGAGCAAGTCCGGGTTCAGGTGAGTCACTCCCAGCGTCCAAGGGGAGCGAGAGTCAGAAAGGTTCAGCTGTACACCAGGAGTGGGCGTTTTCTCAGCTCATGGACACCTTGGGGTATCTTTGGGAAGGAGGATTGTTGTGCCCATTTTAAGGATGATCAAACTGAGGCCCATAGAGGTTAGACGACTGGCCCAAAGCAACAACCTAAGAAGAGGGCTCTGGTGTGGGAGTGGCCGTGACCCCTGACATCTCCCTCCCACAACCAGGTTAGCGACCCCGAGAGCACAGTGGCTGTGGCCTTCACGCCCACCATTCCGCACTGCAGCATGGCCACCCTTATTGGCCTGTCCATCAAGGTCAAACTTCTTCGTTCTCTTCCCCAGCGTTTCAAGGTCAGTTGGAGCTGAGCTTGGGTGGGTGGGACAGGTGTGAAATTCTGCTCCTCAGGAGGGGGACAGGGAGAACATGAACATGGAGAGGATGTCGGAGTGCAGCCTGGAAGTGGCAGAGAAGAAACTGGGAGAAAATGTTCCAAGTCGATGTGACAAGAAGAAGAAAGATCAGAAATGGAAAGTGCAGAAAAGCAGTGAGGAGCATGCAGGAAGGGCAGTAGGGAGCTGTAGATGGGTTTGGCCCAGGGACGGAGCACAGGCAGGCCTTTACATCAGCATCAATTGGCCAGTTGTTTGGGTAGAGTTGCAGTTACTATGGGTGGGTTTGGAGTGTAATGGAGGGGCCAGAGTCCAAGGCATAATTAGGAGAAAAGACCAGCTGGAGGAGGTGCCTGAGGGTCTGGGGGGATGGGGCAAAAGGGTGGGAAGGTGGGTGGGTGCTCATGGTCTGTTATCTCCCTCCCAGATGGATGTGCACATTACACCAGGAACCCATGCCTCGGAGCATGCAGGTAAGTGTGGGCTGATGGTGAGGGTGTTGGCCTGGGGCCGGAAGCCGTCTGAGGTTTCCCCCTTGCCACACTGGTTTGTGGGGCAAGATTGGGGATGGGGGACTGGGTGAGTGAAATTGCCATCGCCTCCTCAGTGAAGGTGGCCTGACTTGAGTCTCCTGTGCTTAGCATGTCCTCCCCTCCCGAGCTCCCCCCACCCTCGCCAACTAATTACACAGGACCAGAGTGTGTTAGGCTTCAGCAGTACAGGAGGCAGGCATGAGCAGCCAGGGGAAGGGGTCCCAAGAAGGCAGGACAGGTGTGGCTCAGGTGATTGAGGTAGCCTGATCAAGGCTTGGGTCCTGGGAAGGAGGTGACAGGAGGGCCTTGGTGGGGACATAGTCTACACAAAGGCTCGGAGGTGAGGCTGGCTAGCTGGCTAGCATCCTGGCCAAAGCCTGGCTTTGACCCTGCCTTTCCCACTCCCTCCTTCCCACCCAGTGAACAAGCAGCTTGCAGATAAGGAGCGGGTGGCAGCTGCCCTGGAGAACACCCACCTCCTGGAGGTTGTGAATCAGTGCCTGTCAGCCCGCTCCTGAGTCTGGCTTTGGGCCCCCAGCTTGCACACCGGTATCCTGGCTCATGGTCTTGTTTTCTTGAATCACTGACAATGAGAAACTAACGTTTTGTATTAATAATAAACTTAATTTATATTCATTTCCCAGCACGCCTTAGCGTCTTTCATCTTGGTGGAATCACTTGGGGTTTGGGAAGGAGGTGGTGGTAGTGAGTACCTATGCAGGGTGGTATACTCACAACTTTCCCAAATTACAACAAAATAAAAATGGAAAGAGTAGTGTATTAATGTACCTGTATTTTTAAAAATTATTTATGTATTTGTTTTAGAGACAGGGTCTTGCTCTGTCTCCCAGGCTGGACTGTAGTGACGCAGTCATAGCTTGCTGCAGCCTTGAACTCCTGGGCTCAAGCAATCCTCCTGCCTCAGCCTCTTGAGTAGCTGGGACTACAGGCATGCGCCACTACATCCAGCTAATTTTTTTTAGCTGGACTACGCCCAGCTCCACTATATATTTTTTGAGATGAGGTCTCATTATGTTGTCCAGGCTGGTCTCAAACACCTGGGCTCAAGTGATCCTCCCACCTCAACCTCCCAAGTAGCTGAGATTACAGGTGTATGTCACCATGCCTGACTCTGAATATACCTGTATATCCACCACCATCATTTGATCGAACAGTTATTGACACGTTGCAACACTAGCCTTATTTATGTGTGTGTATATTAAATATAAATATATCTGGGAGGGCTGGACACTGTGGCTCGTGCCTGTAATCCTAGCACTTTGGGAAGCCAAGGCAGGAGGATTGCTTGAGGCCAGGAGTTCAAGACCAGCCTGGGCAACTTAGTGAGACCCCCCTCTACAAAAAATAATAAAAATTAGCTGGTCGTGGTGGTGCGTGCTTGTAGTTCCAGCTACTTAGGAGGTGGAGGCAGGGGATGGCTTGTGCCTAGAAGTTGGAGGTTGCAGTGAGCTATGATGATGCCACTGTACTCTAGCCCAGGGAACAGAGTGAAACCTTGTCTCAATCACTCAATCAATAAAATATATATATAAATATATACACACATACACACACATATATGTAAGAGACATGATCCTTTGCTTCTTTTTTTTTTTTTTTTGAAACAGTCTCGCTCTGTTGCCCTGGGTAGAGTAGTACAGTGACATCATCATAGCTCACAGCAACCTCAAACTCCTGGGCTCAAGTGATTCTCTTGCCTCAGCCTCCCAAGTAGCTGGAACTGTAGGCACACGCCACAACATCTGGCCAATTTTTTAGTAGAGACAGGGTCTCGCTCTTGCTCAGGCTGGTTTTGAACTTACGAGCTCAAGTGATCCTCCTGCCTCACCCTCCCAGAGTGCCAGGATTACAGGATTACACCACACAGGGCCAACCCTTTGCTTTTAGTTACTGCCTCCTCCGTCTATGTAAGAGTAAGTCTGTATAACCATAGTACTTTTATCTGGCCAGAAAATGAGCAATTCCTCAACACCATGTAATAGCCAGAAATTCATATATGAATTTCTCCAAAATGTCATTCACTGTTTTTTTTTTAAAGTAGGTTCCAATTTAGGTTTATGTATTGCATTTAGTTATTATCTCTGTTGAGCCTCTTCTAGAATTGTCTGTCCTTCATCCTATCTTTGTCTTTCTTGACATTGAATTTTTCACTGAATTTTTTTTAAAGTTTGGGAGAGTTGTCCTGGAGAAGTCCCAGTCCCAGTCTGATTTGTTCCTTTGCCTGCTGTGTTCCCTGAAAACTAGGAGTTGGTCTAAAGGCCTAGATGAGTTTGAGTTGGAGTTTTTTGATGAAAATTCTGCCCAGGAGCATTGTATGTATCCTATAAACCCACCAGTAGGTATGTGACGCCAGCTTGCCCCACTGTTAGTGATGCTCGGTCTGGTCCCCTAATCAGGGCAGTAACATCAGATTTCTCTGTTCAAGGGAACCTGAGGCACCCTCTCCATCAGCCCTCCCAGAGGCATATATCACCCAGGCGCTGGGTAAGAGGGAAGTCCAGCACCATGAAGTGATAGGCTCATGTCTGGGGCCTCTGCCTCCCCCTGGCCCTGTGCCCAGGGTGCACTTGGTCAGACCATAGGGCTTAGACCTTGGCTCAGCCAATAGGAGCCCTTTCCCGGGGGGATTCCCTGCCTCAGTCTCATTCTCTGAGGACAAATGGGAAGCCCACCCCAACCCTGTTGAGGCTTGGATGTGATTGTATGCAGAGACTTCAAGAGTCCTCCTCTTGGTGGACAAGCCTGGGCACTTGGCATTTCCGTTCCTCAGGGCCTACTGACAACATCGAGCCTGTCCTGAGAGTGGGCACTAGGCCACAGGCGTTACCCTTACTGGCTAGTTGATCGTTCTCCATCCAGCCCTCTGCAGCAGTCGCTATTCTCTTTTATCCTCAATCTTTAGATGAGGAGACGGGCTTCTAGAATCCAGTCGGCCCTCCATATTCATGGGTTCGACATCCCTGGATACAACCAACAGTGGATGGGAAGGTAGTCAGACCTGCGATGGTTGTGTCTGCGCTGGACGTGACAGGCTTTCTTGTCACTCCCTAAACAACACAGTGTAACAGCTATTTCCATAGCATTTCCATTGTATTAGGTATTATAAGTAATCTAGAGATGATTTAAGGCATGTGGGAGGAGGTACATAGGTTATGCACAAATACTGCACCATGTTAGGGCTTGAGCATTCCTGGATTTGAGGATCTGTGGGGGGTCCTGGAACCAATCCCCCATGGATCCCGAGAATCAACTCTTACTTCTCAAGACGTCCAGCCAGGGAGGAAAGAAGCAACCTTGAACCTTGGCAGGTGCTGCCCAGCTGGCAGGAGGCGCTGTTGCCTCCATAGAAGGGCCTATGCCCACTCCCAACCCCCCTCACCTTCCCCCATTGCTATTCCAGCTCACACCTAGGAGAGAGTGGGGAGGGGCTTTGTTACTAATGACCAAGAGGAGGCTCTGGATCTGGCTTCCCAAGATCAGAGAGGTGAAGCCATCGGCCCACGTTGCTCTTCATCTGTGATGTGGGCATGGTCACAGCAATCACTTGGGACTGCTCTGCGGGGGTTTAAAATGGGTCTGGGTCTATCTCAGGTGATCGTCCAGGCATTGTATCCCCCATCTCCACCGATGAAGCTGAGGGCACCAGAGAGGCAGGTGACCAATCAGGCCCCAGGGAGCCTTCCTGAGCTGTAGGCCTCACCATTTGTGGACCTCTGCCCTGACAGTCCCCATCTGTCTGAGGTGGCCATGGTGCCTGTGTTCAGCTGGAGGTGCTGGAGGGGGTCAGAGGGGAGGCAGGTGTCACTGAGTCATTCATCTGGCCTTCCTGGCAGCCAGTTCACAGTGGGTAAGGGACACCAAACTGCTCATGCCACAGCTGACATATCAGACCCCTTGTCAGTCTTGACTCATCAGTGCCTGGCTCCTGGCTGCCTGCAGGGACACCATCTGTGCATACTGGGGCAGTGCCCAGGGAACTTTCTGGAACTCTGGCTGCTGCCTGAGGACACAGGGGTACAGGGAGGTGGTGAAGTTTGAGGCGCCTAAAACCCTCCACCAGGTATGTCTGGCTCTGCTGTTTGAGGCCTGTGACTCCTCAGGCCTCAGTTACCATGTCAACAAAATGGGAACAACAAATCAACTAAATGTGATTGACGCAGGGATTAGATGACACATGAACATGCTCAGCTATGTCTATTTTCACCCATCTTCCTGCCCCAGCACAAGGGCCTGGCACACAGTAGGTACTTGGTACAGGTCAGTGGAATGAATGAATGAATGGAACTTTAGAACAGAGCAGAGGCCCTGGGGCCTGGGGGCAGTGGTGTGAGGAGGGGTGGGGACACTGAAGCTCAGCCAAGTTCCCTTTGCAACATTTTGTTACCTGGGGTGGGGATGGGGGGTGCAGGGTCCCACAGGGAGGAGACAGGTATGGAGGACAGGGGGGAGGTATGTGCCCCACTCCTGAGCAGACGCAGGAGAGGGCCCACCGATGCACTCAAGCTGCCCCGTCCCACCAAGAATGATGGTAAAAATGTTCTTGTTGAGATATTACTGTGTACCAGCTTGAGCCAATTCCTTTGCCTCTGCATTTCATGTTATTTGTGTCACAACAATCCCCTGGAAGACATTATCCCTACTCTACACAGGAGGAAACAGGCTCAGCGGAGATACATGGACGGAGGGAAAACAGCTAGCAGGGGGCAGAGCAGGGATTTGAAGCCCAGACTGTCCTAGGGGTGGATCCAGTCTCAGTTTGTTCCTCCTGGGCAGCCATGCAGCAGCCTCCCAGCAGCCTGGGAGGACCACACAGTGGGAGTGGGGGTATCTAAAGGTCATGTCCTGGTGTTGGGCCCTGGAGCCCCTGGCCATACCTAGGCTTGTGGTGAGTGTCTCTGGCCTGTTGAGGCAGCCACTGGAATGCCTGGGGCCTGAGTGGCCCTTTGTGGATACAGTTCCCTTGGCAATGAAGAAACATGACTGAGGTCAAGAGCTCAGATTACCAGGGGGGAAACCCAGCCCTGTTTCCTTGCATGGCCCCCTGCTGGGAAGGGCCACAGCTACCTCCCACCCCACCCTCTGCCAGATACCTAGGGCCTCTTTCCAGTGGCACAGTGGGGGCGGGGGCAGGATTCCTGATGGCAAGTGACATGCTGGCTCGTTCTGTCCTCTGACAGGAGGCTCTGCCCATAACTCCCTCATCCCACTGGACCTTGTCCAGGAAGCCAGGGCCAGTGTGGAGCTCCCCAGGCCTCCAAGATCCCCCAGGACCATGGGAATGACACAAATGGGCAGAGCACCCCTCAGCCCAGCTCTTGCCTACTTTGGGGACCTCAAGAACAAGAGGACTCTGCATGAACCCACTAACCTTAGGCAGGCCTTCCTCAGTCCAAGGCTTTCTTAGGTGTTGCCAAGGAAACTGATGCAGCAGCCAGAGAGCCTGGCCCAGGTCTCCATGACAACCTAAGACAGCCCGTCAGGGTCCATTCATCTGTGATATCACCTGAGCCCGGAATGGGTGCCTTCCCACCCCCACCACACTTGTCACAACCAAACGTCAGAGTCTGATAGCACGTCCCTGTCACAAAATACACAGCCTGTCTACCCCCAACCCCTCACCGCAGAGCTGAGCAAGGGGAGAATAGGTCATGATGCCCAGTTTATAGCTGGGCACCCTGAGACTCGGAGAGAGGCCAGACCCAGTAGGCTGGAGGCAGAGCCAGGACAAGAAACCTAGCCTCCCGTTTCATCTCCTTCCCTCTGTGTGCCTGGCCCCCATTCTAGGTCTGAGGTTGAGCGGGTGAGCTCTGAGCAGTGGTGGCACCAAGGGGTGGCTAAGACTCTCCCCACCCCTTGACGACACTCTCCATTTTATGCCCCTCCCGGGTGGGAATCTGAACCTCGAGGCCCTGGATGTGCCCTAACAGCTGGCCTGAGCTGGGGCCAGAGGGAATGAGGCAGACCCTGAGGACCGAAGTGGCTCCTGTTGGCACCTGCTGCCGGGTGGGGGCCTGGATTTCCCCACCTCTGGGCAACCTCCAGCCCAGGAGCCGAATGACCAGGGCCAGGGCCAGGGGCAGCTATTTTTAGCAGAGTCGCAGGCAGCTGCTTGGTGAGGCTGGGAGGTTGGGTGGAGACTGAGTTCATCCTTTCCCTTCTCTGGGTGTTTCCTCCCTAGGATTCCAGCGCGCACCTCCACCTGCAGCACACAGGGCCTCCCATCCCCCCTCTGCAGCCCCCTACAGGCCCCCAGGGGCTCATGGGCTGACACCAATCTTCCCTGAAGGGTAGGCTCATTGGGAAGAATCTTCAACTCCAGGACAGGGAGGAGAGTGGGAAGGACTTAGTGTACCATTTAGGACCCTTCACTTCTAGCTCAGATGTGGGTCTGTGGGCCGTGGGTGTCATGGGCAGAGAAGGCTGAATCTCCGTCCAGTTCCTAACTAGTCTACTTGCTGGACTGGGGGAGAGGGAAGGGAGAATCCACTCTTAAAGGGCCAGACCTAATTCTTCCCTAGAAGGGAGCTGCTGCACTCGGCTGGTCTGGTTTACCCCGCGCCCGCGTCCCTATCACGCCACTCCCCTCCACACACTCCTCCCTCAAGTCCCCCAATTCTTTAAAAAAAAATTTTTTTCTTTTGCCGCTGGCACTCAGGCAGATCCCCCCCAATTTCAGCCCCTCTACTCCCAGACAGCTACAGGGGGCGGGGTCTCGGGGGGTGTGACAGTCCCGGAGGAGGGCGGGGGATTCCCCGGGGCCGGGGGACGGACACGTCAGCCCCCGCAGCAGTGGGGGCGGGAGCGGGGGCGGGCAGAGGCTTAAATACGTGGTTCTGGAGCCGGGACCCAGCGCGGGCTGAGAAGGCGGCGGCTGCAGCGGCAGCGAGGTTGCGATAGTCCGGGTCTGCGAGTAGATCGTATCCGAGCCCGGATCCTAGTCCTGACCGTGCCTGTGTGCGAGTGGGTGAGTGTCCTGGTGGAGTGGGGCGGGGTGAACGCACCGTCTGGGTTGCAGGCGGCTGGGCCAGGCCCGGATGGGTCCCGGGTTAGGGCGCCAGGACCTCACGGCTGGGAGTGGGCTCGTCAGGTCCTCGGGCGAGCATGTTGCCTGACTCCGGATGGGTAGGTCGCCCCGGGTCCCGTCTCCCTCGCGGCTTACACGGCCACCCGGGTTCCTGGTTCCCCAGACGGCTTCGGACGCGATGACCCTGAACGGCGGCGGCAGCGGAGCGGGCGGGAGCCGCGGCGGGGGCCGGGAGCGCGAGCGCCGTCGGGGCAGCACCCCCTGGGGCCCGGCGCCCCCGCTGCACCGCCGGAGCATGCCGGTGGACGAGCGCGACCTGCAGGCGGCGCTGGCTCCGGGCGCCCTGGCAGCGGCCGCGGCCGGGGCCGGGACCGGGACCCAGGGTCCGAGGCCGGACTGGCCCCAGAGCTCCTCGGACTCGCTCAGCTCAGCGGATAGCGACTCAGACGACAGCGTTTACAAGGTGCTGCTGCTGGGGGCGCCCGGCGTGGGCAAGAGCGCTCTGGCGCGCATCTTCGCTGGTGTAGACGACGGGCCTGAAGCAGAGGCCACAGGTGAGGGCATGGGGCTAATCAGGGATGGGGCGATCCCAGGGTCAGGACTGGGAGCTCTGGGGCTGGAGACCTGCCCTGAAAGGCAAATACCACGGGTTTCTAAAGGCACTTTCAGAATCACGCCTCTACCTACCTATTTCATAGAAGCGGAAACTAAGAGAGAAGACTGGTAGGGGAAGAAGTGCCCAGAATAGAGGGCCCAGGGCACAGATATGACTACTCAGTGGGCTGGGGACAGGACATCCTTCCCTGCCAAGGCTGGCAGGAGCATAACCAGAGGGAGTTTCTGGAAGAGCCTTCGGTTTCCAAGGCCCCCAAGGGGTATGATAGTCACTATTTTGATAGCCACTGTGGTCAGAGCCAGCTGGGGGCCCAGGCAGCAGGAGGAGGTTAGGGGGCGCTGGAGTAGCCATCCTAGGACATTGCTAGCTAGGGGAGCATGTAGGTGGAGGTCAGGCATGCTATGCCCCCCATCCTCCACTTCCCTGCCCTGTCACTTCAGCTGCTACATAGTAGCCATCTGCAAGGGTGGGGGGAGGCTCTGGGGAGCTAGAGGGTGTGGCCAGAACAGGAAACCTGGCCGTGGGGACTTTTAACAGCAAGCCTGTAACCTGGCTACTGGCCTCCTTGCCTAGGGCACACGTATGATCGCGCCATCATGGTGGATGGAGAAGAGGCATCGCTCATGGTCTATGACATTTGGGAGCAGGTAGGATGAGACCCTGTGTAGGGGTGGGCGGGGTGAGCAGGGGCCTGCTGGGAGTGACAGGCTTGTGGCAGGGGCATGAGGACTGTTTGGTAAATGTGTGTGTGTGTTCCCCAGGACGGGAGCCGCTGGCTGCCTGGTCACTGCATGGCCATGGGGGATGCATACGTCATCGTGTACTCAGTGACAGACAAGGGCAGCTTCGAGAAGGCCTCCGAGCTGCGGGTTCAGCTGCGGCGTGCACGGCAGACAGATGATGTGCCCATCATTCTCGTGGGCAACAAGAGTGACCTGGTGCGTTCTCGTGAGGTCTCCGTGGATGGTGAGTGGGCAGCGGGCTGGGAAGGGAGGAGAGCCTGGCTGGGCTGTGGTCCAGGCAGCCTTGGCCCAGCTTGAGTCCCTGGGGATCATCAAGGCCTAAAAATGTTCAGGAAGAAAACTTGGAGGGCAGTGGAGGGGGGAGAGCTGCTGCCTGCCCACAAGGCTCCCAAAGGCCCGAGAGGGCTGGGGAGAGAACCAAATCCACTGGCAGGGGTAGCTCAGGGCCCTCCTCTCCTGCCCCTTTGGCCCTGGCCTGGCTGGTGGGGGTGAGTGGGTAGCAAAGAGTGCAGGGAACCAGGCTGGGAGGTCAGAGCCTGGATTCTAGACTGACTGCAGTACTTCATTTCAATATCAGACTTCAAATTATTTCAATAAATGAATCTCCTTTTGTGGGAGATTTACCTTTTGGGGAGCTCCTTAAACACAGGCATGCTCTGCCTGTTGGGTGACCCAGCAGTGCCTGGGACCCCAGGAGCTGGGGTCTGTGTTTCTGGGAGGACCCTGCAGATTCCTGAGTGGCAGCTGCCCGTGGGGTGGCCAGGGTTTGAGTAGGCTTCTCTCTTACCCACCCTTTGTTTACTGGTGTGTGTCTGTCCCCACCCATGCCAGAGGGCCGGGCCTGCGCTGTGGTCTTTGACTGCAAGTTCATTGAGACGTCGGCGGCGCTGCACCACAATGTCCAAGCTCTGTTTGAGGGTGTCGTGCGCCAGAT
The DNA here is from genome assembly GCF_041146395.1 of Eulemur rufifrons. Classification (NCBI taxonomy): domain Eukaryota; kingdom Metazoa; phylum Chordata; class Mammalia; order Primates; family Lemuridae; genus Eulemur; species Eulemur rufifrons. The sequence continues at coordinate 10,763,054 of NC_091005.1, read as the reverse complement.
ACGCCTGCGAAGGGACAGCAAAGAGGCCAATGCGAGACGGCAGGCGGGTACCCGACGGCGAGAAAGCCTTGGCAAAAAAGCGAAGCGCTTCCTGGGCCGCATTGTAGCACGCAACAGCCGCAAGATGGCCTTTCGAGCCAAGTCCAAGTCCTGCCACGACCTTTCGGTTCTCTAGGCCCTGTGGGCTCTCACCGTGGTGGGCAGACGGATGGGCAGGTTGGTGGGCTGGCCCAGCCAACTGCCCTAAGTGCTTTGGGGCTGGTTCAGACTCTGGGCCCCTCGGAGCTGCCAGCCGGGCGTCCCCCACTTCATGGTCACGGACAGACAGTGCTGCCCGGGGAGGCGGCTCCCAGTGGCCAGTGAGGGCTGGGCCCGCAGAGATGCCTGTGCAGGCTCATGTGCGTCCCCAGCGGCAGCCTGAGCCCAGCCGGAGGGTGGCCCGTGTGTGGGGAGAGGACGCTGCCTTTCTCCACGCCTGGAGTGTGCGTGCCCGGGAGGGAGGCTGTTCAGTGTCCTGGGTATTTGTTTACAAAGAGATTTTTGTAATAAAGACTATTTCCTGATATATCAGGGCTGTTGACTGTGTCTGTCCTCCCTCTGAGGGCTTCAGGAGCAGGAAGGTTTCTGAAGTTGAAGGATGGGGTCTCACCGCCCCCTCCTAGTGTGTGGCCTGACTGTCCTATGTTTGGACTTGAATCTAGCCAGCTGGGACAAGGGAGCGAGTGGGGGGGGGGGCGGGGGGGAGGGCTAGGTGGGAGTTCAAGGAGCAGGAGGAGACACAAACCCCTTCCAGACCCTGCTATCCAGATCCTCCTTCTGTACTGGGGTGTGGCATTGCCCAGCTGATTGGGGGTTCAATCACCCCACTGTACAGAAAGGGAAACTGAGGCTGCCCAAGGGAGCACACCCAGCCCTGGGTCTCACAGCCAAGCAAGAACCCCGGGTCTGGCTCCACAGCTGGTCTTTCCGCCTTGCTCCCTCCTGAGGGGGTGGGAACCAGCTGAGGTGGGGGCAGGGGGAAGACTTCAGAGATTCCAAGGGTCGGTTTGCTAGGCGTGGGGATAAGGGAGGCACACTCAGGCAGACTCAACACCTCTCAGCTGAGGCTGGGCTACTGAGGGGGCCCTCACTCTTCTCTCCACTATGAGTGGCCAGCCCAGAACATTCCATGATCAGCATTGGCTAATTTGATTTTGGTGGGAACAGCTCCCTGGAGCCCTCTCTGCCTAAAATGAGAGATCTGGCGTTTGTACAGGAACGTGTGCCCACGCGCTTGTGGCTGGAGGTACACCTGTCTCCCCACCCAGCCACGCCCAGTCAACAGGAGCCCAAGGCTCTGTCACCTTTGGTACAGGCGCTCATTAGGAGTTGACCTACGCGGTTTCAGGAACGAACATCCCCATTCCCCATTCGGCGATGGGCGATGGGCGGGAAGTGGTTGAGCGGGGACTGGTATACACTTCTGCCCATCTCTAAAGCCTGGAGGCAGCCTGGGGCAAGGTGGGGGACAGTTTCTGAGAAGGTGCTGGGTCAGGGTCCATACGTTCCTTTTTTTTTTTTTTTCCTAATACGGATTTTGGTAAGTGTCCAGTACGTTCCTGCCTTAGTTCAATGTATTCCTTCCACAGACCCCTGGGAGCCTTTGCAGCCTGGTTAGATTCCTGATGGCAGCTTGTTCAATGGCAGGGGGAGGTGTGAGGGCTCCTCCGTGTGCTCTGAGAGTCACCCACGTGCTCCCCAGGGCAGCGTGGCCTCTCAAAGCTGCTGCTGCTCCCCCGCTCCCCCTAACATGCTTCGGGGCGCGCAGAGGGCATTGTTTCCTCACAGCAAGGGAGGGTCCCTGGGCCTGAAGAGAAAGTCGGAACCTTCCTGGCTCTGCCACTTATTAGCTATGTGACTCTGGGCAAGCCACTCAGCCTCTCTGTGCCTGAGTGTGTGACACGGTGACAATGCCCCTTCAGAATGCAGTGGGTGGGATGATGAAAGTCCCCACCCAGAGCAGTGCCAGTCACTTAGCAGGAACACAGCACGTGTGAGCCCCTCTGTGGCCCCAAGGCAGGCACCCAGCCTGTGACGAGGCTGGGGGCAGCTGAGGGGTCCTGGCCTGGCGTCCAGCCTGGGGGAGACTACGCAGATACACAGCAGAAGGGACGTGGGGAGACCGTGGGAAGCTCCAAGGGGGGGCGGCGGCCTGGAGACCAGGATCTCCCACCCTTCCTGCTCTCTCCCCTCCTCCCACACTCCTGGGCCCCAGAAGCTTCTCCTGGCTCTGCTTGGCTGCCCTCACTGGGGGAAGGGCCCCTGGTCAGCCCTGCCACTCCCTCAAGGTCACCTGAGCTGGTTTAATCTTGTCTTTGCCTCTCAGAGGTACAAGACAGTCCATTGTCCCTGCCCTGTTGGTGTTGAGTGGCCAGTGTCAGGACTTGGAGAACCACAGGGGTGCTCACGGGCTGCTGACCCCCTCCCCCAGCGCTGGTCCACTGGTGGGTGACCTGGAGCCCCGGGTACCCAGTTCAGGTCACGCACTGCTCATCCGTCCTTTGTGTGCAACCTCCGGCTCCTTGTCTGAGTTCCCCAAGCCAGTTAGGAGCTGCCAGGGCAGGGCAAGAGCCAGGTCGCTGCTGAGTGCCTGAGTCTTGCCCTGGAGGGGCTCCTAGTCTAATGGGAGAGACACACAACGACAATGTGGCGTCCTCTGTGCATGTATAGAGGTAGCACATGGCACATAGCGGTGCATTCCCAGAGGAGGCCCCTGAACCAGCCTGTGGGTGCAGGGAAGTTTCCTGGAGAAGGGAGTATCCGCGCTGAGCACTGAAGCATGAGCAGGTACCCACCGCACAGACGAAGGGGTGGGAAGGGCATTCCATGTAAACGGAACAGAGTGTGCAGAGATTCAGCTGTAGATGCCGGAGCATGCACGGGGGAGGTGGGAGACCAAGTCTGGAGCCACAGAAAAAGAAGCAGTGTCCAAGCCCAGAGGGCCAAGGAATAGCCACTGGGCCGTGTTGGGGAGGGGAGAGTGCCAGGCCAATGATCTGCCCACCTCCCAGGGCTGGCAGTCACGGATGCTGAGCGGCGCCCAGCTTCCCAAAGTCAATGAGTAACTTGGGGGGCTGGGCGGAGCCAGGCCTGTTGCTGTGGGCCCAGTGGTGGTTTACACTCCCCAGCAAGCGAGGCTGAACCGCCTACCTGCTCAAGTGTCCGCCTTGCCCTACCCCACCCAGCCCTGCCTGGCCGGAGCTCCCCGGAGAAGGAGCCCTCTTGCCTGGTGGCTGGACCAAAGGCACCAGCCTTGGGCACGAGAGGGTGAGGGGCTGGGAGCAGTGGGGCGGGCAGGACTGAGGCTGGGGTTGGTGGGGGCGGAGGAGAAACACTGCCCCGTCCTCCCCATCTGGGGAGGGTTCCCAGGGGTCCATCCTAAAGTGATTGTCGATTTGTCTATTTGTCGATTTGTCAATGTCTCGTGTGTCCAGCTCCATGCTCAGTGCTAGAAAGTGCCGAGATGAGGGCCGGGCTCCTGCCCTTGGGCACTCCTTGCTGGAGGGCGGCAGTGGGAGGCAGGCCTGTCCCAGAAACTCCGAGCCACAAGTCCTCTATCCCAGGAGGAACCCTGTGGTCAAATCCTCCGTGACCTTGGCCAGGCTCTGCTCTTTGGGCCTTGCCTGCAACATGAGGTGGCTACAGGAAGTGACCCTCAGGGTCATCAGGGTCTTTCCAGCTTCAAACTTTTGTGCTTTTGGGGGCTGCTGGAAAATTACTACTTTGGGATCTGTGAGCTGGGAAGGCTGTGGCAGGAAGGAGAAAAGGTCTGGAGGTGAAACTCCGGTGGAGTTCTCGTGGGGGCAAGAGCCGAGAGGCAGGGTGGCTGGGCCTGGCCGAGGAGCGGGACACTACCCTGAGGGCAATGGGGAGCCATGGGCACTTCAAAGGGGAGGAGAGGAGGCTGGTGATCACTCTGGCTGTGTGCGTGGGAGGAAAACCCCTGCCCTCCGATCTGGGCTGCATCCTCAGTGCCCCGTCTCCCAGGCCCGTCCTGACCATGGTCCCTGCCTGGTTGTGGCTGCTTTGCCTCTCCGTCCCCCAGGTAAGCAGAGCCCTGCCCCGCTCCTTCACGTCCTGGTGCTGGGGGTTGGCACCCTTGCCCCCAACTCCTGGACCAATTACACTGACCATAGGAACAGCGGGGGCCTGGGGGCGTTCAGAGCTGGGGTTATGGGCCTGTTGTGGATTCAGGAGGTCAAAGGCCAGAGGGTGGATGGACGAAGGTATGGCCAGGCCCAGGGAAGGGGCAGAAATTGCTCTCTTCTGTCGGGTCCCAGTGCCTGGTGAGAGGGAAGAATCCTCCCACAGGCACTCCCTGAGGCCCAGCCTGCAGAGCTGTACGTGGAAGTCCCAGAAAACTATGGTGGAAATTTCCCTTTGTACCTGGCCAAGGTGAGCCTAGAGCCTGCGGGCTCCCCTCCCTCCCCGCAAAGCCCCGCTTCCCCTTCCGCTAGCACCCTGCCTCTTCCCTGCTCTGTTTCTCTTCCAAACCCTGCTTTCCGGAGAGTCCGCATGTGTTATGCCGGTTGAGTGTCCCCCGTCTGAAATGTTTGGGACCAGAAATGTTTCGGATTTGGGACTTTTTCAGATTTTGGAATATTTGCATATACGTAATGAGATATCTTGGGGATGGGACCCAAGTCTAAACACGAAATTCATTTATGTTTCCTATGCACTTTATACACATAACCTGAGGGTAATTTTATACAATGTTTTTAATAATTTTATGCATGAAACAAAGTTTTGACTACGTTTTGACTGTGACCTGTCACATGAGGTCAGGTGTGGAATTTTTTGACTTGTGGCATCATGTAGGCACTCAAAAAGTTTCGGATTTTGGAGTATTTCAAATTTCAGATTTTCAGATTAAGGATGCTCAACATACAGTGTGAATGCCTAAGAAGATCATAACGCCAGCAGAGAGTAGAGCTTCGAGTTAGAGAATGAGATATTGGTTGCAAGCTTCGGAAAGAATGAGGTTACAGGGAAAAGAGTTCTGACTTTGAATCTCAGTCCTGGGCCGGGCGCGGTGGCTCACGCCTGTAATACTAGCACTCTGGGAGGCTGAGGCGGGAGGATCACTTGAGGTCAGGAGTTTGAGACCAGCCTGAGCAAGAGCGAGACCCTGTTTCTACTAAAAATAGAAAGAAATTAGCCAGGCAACTAAAAATAGAAAAAATTAGCCAGGCGTGGTGGCACAGTTACTCAGGAGGCTGAGGCAGGAGGATTGCTTGAGCCCAGGAGTCTGAGGTTGCTGTGAGCTAGGCTGAAGCCATGGCACTCTAGCCGGGGCAACAGAGCGAGACTCTGTCTCAAAAAAAAAAAATAATAAAATAAAAGAATCTCAGTCCTGGTGCTTACCAGTTGTGTGATCTCAGGCAGGTGCCAGTCCTCTCTGAGACTCAGTCTCCCTACATATAAAATGCAGCCATTGGTGGAGGGGGCTTCCCCCAGGCCTGGCCACCACTCCCTCCACTTCTTCACCTCTGTTCTCCCCCACCAGCTGCCACTGCCCCGTGAGGAGGCTGAAGGCCAGGTTGTGCTGTCAGGGGACTCAGGCAGGGCAGCTGAGGGCCCCTTTGCTGTGGATCCGGAGTCTGGCTTCCTGCTGGTGACCAGAGCCTTGGACCGAGAGGAACAGGCAGAGTACCAGCTGCAGGTACGGCTGGGCCAAGTAGGGGACAGCAGGCAAGGCAGAGCCAGACTCTGACCGCGTTTCCCTGCCAGGTCTCCCTGGAGACCAAGGATGGACATGTCTTGTGGGGCCCACAGCCTGTGCGCGTGCACGTGAAGGATGAGAATGACCAGGTGCCCCGTTTCTCCCAAGCCATCTACAGAGCTCAGCTGAGCCAGGGCACCAGGCCTGGTGAGTGACCAGGGCAGCCAACTTACAGCAAGGTCAGGTGGGCACTGATGGGACAGCAGAGAGCAAAGACATAGCCAGAGAGTCAGCACAGGGACAGGGCAGCCAAGGTCCAAGCTGCCCTCTCCTGTTTCTGTCTCACCCTGCACCCCATGCCCCAAGTGAGGGTCCCATCCACTCTGGGCCTCAGTTTGCTCATCCGTGGAGTGAGATAAAATCCAGTGGCCCACCTGCAGAGGCCTGATGTGATGATGACATGGAAGAAAGGACAGGGCGAGATGGGAGGCATGGGAGACTCTCCCCACTCCCTCTTTCCCTTACAGTGTACCCCACCCCCCCATCAGGCATCCCCTTCCTCTTCCTTGAGGCTTCGGATGGAGATGAGCCAGGCACAGCCAACTCGGACCTTCGATTCCACATCCTGAGCCAGGCCCCAGCCCAGCCTTCCCCAGACATGTTCCAGCTGGAACCTCGGCTGGGCGCTCTGGCCCTCAGCCCCAAGGGTGAGCCTGAGCTGGGTATGCCGGGGAGGGAGGGAGGGTCAGGGACATCTGGAGAAGATGGCATCTGAGCTGTACAAGAAGGATGGGCTTTGAGAGGCAAAGGAGGTGGAAAGGGCGTTCTAGGTGGGGAGAGAAGGAAGGCAGAAGGCCACCGAGGCAGAACCACACGAGCAGGGCTAGGAAAGGGTATGAATGGAGTGCCTCAGCTCGACACTCTGGAGCCCTGGGCCAAAGGGACAAAGATAGGAGTGGCCTCGGGGGTTGTAGTTTAGGACATTGCTGGGAGACGTTGGGACTGATGGCAGGAGAGATCGGGACCTGGGAGCTCAGGCCAGAGCCACAGGCTGGGGATGGAAAGAAAAGCGAATCATACGTCAGCCTGGCCATCCACGCATTCCCCCATCTACCACTCCCAACTATGCAGTCCATCTGCCAACACTCACTCATCCAAACGCTCTCCCATTCACACACCCAAACCCCCGTCCATCCGCCTAGTCAACCGTCCCTTCATTCAACTGATCGTCTACCCTGCTACCCACCTTCCCATCCGGGTCGTCCACCTACCCCTCCAGCCCATCAACCATTCACTGTGTGGATAGATACGGAAGTGACTTTGCAAACTGTCGAGTCCTGGTTGGATGCTCACAATGGTGCTAAAAAGCCTTCTCATCCTTTGTCCAAGAGTGTATCTCAAGCACCTGCCATATACTTGGTTTTGTATTTCATATCTTACTGAGAATAATGCCCTGGCCCCCGGCCCCTGGCCCCCTGCTCAGCTGACCATCCTACCCCTTCTAGGAAGCACCAGCCTAGACCATGCCCTGGAGGGGCCCTACCAGCTGTTGGTACAGGTCAAGGACATGGGAGACCAGGCCTCAGGCCACCAGGCCACAGCTACCATAGATGTCTCCATAGTGGAGAGCACCTGGGTGTCCCTAGAGCCTATCCACCTGGCAGAGAATCTCCAAGTCCCATACCCACACCACATTGCCCAGGTGAGTAAGTGGCTGTCAGCGGCTGAAGCAGCCCCATGGATTCTGTAGCTGGGCCTGATTCTCGTGGACATTTAGGGGCTGGCTCTGGGACCCAGCTTGACCTCTCTCCTCCCTTCACTCTTCTCATCATTTCCTGTCATGGAACAGGCCCACAGCCCCCCGCCTGCCATCCTCTAGCAGGTGTGTCTCTGTGCTCTGACCTCCCTAGCTTGCCTAAGGCTTCCTCAGGGAGAACAGCTGCCCCCTCCTAATGCCATGGGGATTGTCACCTAGGCCAGGAATGTCTCGGGCCTCTTCTAGGAATGCCCTGGGGTCAGGGCCAGCCTGAGAAAGCAGAAAATAAAATAACCTGGTCATTCAGGCTCTTTGGGCAGGGTCCAGGCTTGGACCAGGGCAAGGCCACTATGGAGTTGCCACCACAGTGAGTGCCCCCAAAACAGAAGGATCCTGCCTGAACTCCAAGGCCAGGGAGGACAGCAACTTCCCTGGGGTCACATAGTAGTTGGGGCCCAGGCTCCTCCCCTGGAATCAGCTGGGACACAAGGGCTGACACGGATTGTTCCTGCCCCTTGGCCCGGGGTGCCCCCATTCTGTGTCCCCCTCCCAGGTACACTGGAGTGGGGGCGATGTGCACTATCACCTGGAGAGCCAGCCCCCTGGACCCTTTGATGTGGACGCAGAGGGGAAACTCTACGTGACCAGCCAGCTGGACCGAGAAGCCCAGGCTGAGGTGAGGTGAGAGGGAACCAGGGGTGCAGGTTGGGGGTACTTGGTCACTGTCCAGTTGGCTTTTGGGGGTGTCACATCCCCCACAGGTACTGAGACAGTGCAAGACAGCCCAGAAGAGCTGGAGCTGGCCACCAGCAGGGGGCTCAGAGTCAGGCCAGGCTGGGGCTGCCCTCGGCCCTGACCGGAAGCCCCCCACTGCCCACTGTAGTACCTGCTCCAGGTGTGGGCTCAGAATGCCCGTGGCAAGGACTATGCAGAACCTCTGGAGCTGCATGTGGTGGTGACGGATGAGAATGACAACGTGCCTGTCTGCCCTCCGCCTGGCCCCCCAATCAGCATCCCCGAGCTCAGCCCCCCAGGTGAGCAATGGGCTTTGTCAGGGATGGGGGAGGGGCAGACTCCCTATAAACCATCCTAACTTGCTCTTCTCTGGGTTGGGGCCCGGCGTCAGGCCCCCATGTCAATGCCCCTCCCCAAGACAAACATACTCACTCATATAAGCTCAAGTTCAGTTTAGCACAAAAAAGCAGTGGGTGGGGCAAGGCCTCCAGGTGGGCTGTGATTCCACGCAGGTGGATGCTGTCTTGTAGGCACCGAAGTGACCAGGCTGTCGGCGGAGGACTCGGATGCCCCTGGCTCCCCCAATTCCCACATTGTGTATCGGCTCCTGAGTCCTGAACCTGAGGAGGGGGCAGCAGGGAGAGCCTTCGAGCTGGACCCCACTTCAGGCAGCGTGACACTGGGGGCTGCTCCACTCCGCGCCGGCCAGGACATCCTGCTCCAAGTGCTGGCCAGTGACCTGGCAGGCGAGGAGGGTGGTAAGTGCCCCAGGGGTGACCCGGACCCCCTGTCCCCGCTGTTCCTATCCTGGCCTCCCCAATATGCCCTCCCTGCTAGGACTCAGCAGCACGTGCGAGGTCACAGTCACCATCGCAGACGTCAATGACCACGCTCCCGAGTTCACTTCCCAGGTACGTAGACATGGGGGAGACCTTGGGTAGAGTGTGGGTGGGGGGCTCACCGCCCCTCCCCACCTCTCCAGATTGGGCCTATCAGCCTCCCCGAGGATGTGGAACCCGGGACTCTGGTGGCCACACTCGCAGCCACGGATGCCGACCTTGAACCTGCCTTCCGCCTCATGGACTTCGCCATCAAGGCGGGAAACGGGGAAGGGATCTTCGGCTTGGATTGGGAGCCAGACTCGGGTGATGTCCAACTCCGACTCTGCAAGGTAAGGGGCTGGGAGGGCAGGAACGGGGCACGCACGCACACATGCGTGCACCGTGCACCACGCCCCAGCCCACATGGCGACCCTGGCCTCGCTGGTTCCAGAACCTCAGCTATGAGGCAGCTCCCAGTCACGAGGTGGTAGTGGTGGTGCAGAACGTGGCAGAGTTGGTGGGGCAGGGCCCCGGCCCTGGAGCCACGGCCACAGTGACTGTGCTGGTGGAGAGGGTGCTGCCGCCCCCCAAGTTGGCCCAGGAAAGCTACGAGGCCACAGTCCCAGTGAGCACCCCGGCCGGCTCCCTCCTGCTGACCGTCCAGCCCGCAGACCCCACGAGCAGACCCCTCAGGTGAGCAGAAAGTCCAGCCCCTTATCTGGGCTGGATCTCTCCTGTCCCCAGGGCTGACCCCCGGGCCTCGGAAGGGACTCCCATTATCTATGGCCTGGACTACTTCTCAAACTATGGCTAATGCCAAGGTTGTGTCCCCTGGGTGGGGATGAGGGCTGGGTAGACTGGGCAGGGTATGCAGTGGGTGTTTGGACTCTACGAGAGCTAGAATACACACCAACACAGGTCCTCACGCTGGGGACAGAGACTGGGCACTCGGGCACTGCTGTTGCCCCTGAGTCACAGAGAGGGTGTGGAACTTGAACAGGTCACATGGCCCTGGGCAAGATCCCACATGTCGTCCCACAGCCTCCCCACCCCCTGCCTTTCCCTGGGCCTCAGGTTCTCCCTGGCCAATGACTCGGAGGGCTGGCTCTGCATTGACAATGTCTCTGGGGAGGTGCACACGGCCCGGTCCCTGCAGGGCGCCCAGCCTGGGGACACATACACAGTGCTCCTGGAGGCCCAGGATGCAGGTATGGCCAGGAAGTGTGGGGGCTTCTGGGAGGGAGCACAGACCTTGGACAGACAGATGGGCAGGACGGAGCTTCCTCCCTGGGGCCCTCGCCCACATCCTCCCAGCCCCAGGCAGGAGGAGGGACAAGGAGCTGGGTCCAGTGTCCCGCTCTCAGAATGAGTCTCCCCCAGGCAGGCAGGCCTGGCTTCTGCCTCCCCGCTCCTGCCACCCTCCTAACTTGACACTCACAATCCCCCAGCCCTGCCCCTTAGCCCCAGGAAGGCCACTCAGGGTGTCACCACAGGGCCAGGCTGGGGCAGAGGGGGGCATGGAGGTGGGAGGTGGAAGGAGGAACAGTGCCACCCCTGGGGCGGGAGTCCCAGGAGATGAGCTGAGCTCTGAACCGGCTCTGACAGGTGAAGGGCCGGCCTGGGGCGGGGAGATCAGGGAGGCAGGCTTCGGCCCGAGCTGGGCTATGGTGCAGGCATTTTCACACTGGTGTGGGGACAATGATGGATGGAGAGGAGAAGAGGGAGAGCGGCAGGATGGGACTCATGGGCTGTGGGGAAAGGGACCAGCCCAGGGACTCTGGAGCTCACCCTCACCCCGACAATGCCCGGGGCCAGCTCAGCGCTGCCTCCTTTGCAGATGAGCCAAGACTGAGCAGTTCTGCCACCCTCGCGATCCACTTCCGGAAGGCCCCTCCTCCCCCAGCCCTGACTCCGGCCCCTGTGCTCTCCCGTCACCTCTGCACACCCCGCCAGGACCATGGCGTGATTGTCAGTGGACCCAGCGAGGACCCTGACCTGGCCAGAGGTCCCTACAGCTTTGCCCTTGGGCCCAACCCCACAGTGCAGAGGGATTGGCGGCTCCAGCCCCTCAATGGTGTGTGGTGGGGGAGGGGAAGGGAGGCTGTGGGCAGGGCAGGGGCGGGGGAGGGGTGTGCTCTTGGAAGGGAGATCCCCCTTCCACCATTGGAGCAGGGCTGAGCCTAGTGGGAGCAGCCCCCAGACGACCTGTCCAGGCTAGTGACCCTGGTCATTGCCCACTGTCCCAACAGGTTCCCATGCCTACCTCACCCTGGCCTTGCATTGGGTGGAGCCACATGAACACGTGGTCCCTGTGGTGGTCAGCCACAATGGGCGGATGTGGCAGCTCCTGGTTCGAGGTGAGGCCCGTGCTCGGGTGCAGGCAAGGTTGGCAGGCTGCAGTTCCTGAGGGGACCACTGGGATGCAGGGGGACGGGCTGGGTACACACGTATGCAGGCTCACGCAGACCGCATAGGCCTGTGCACACTTGCACATTTGTGCCCAGGCACATGTACCTGTGTACACACAGGCACACATGCAGAGGAACATGCAACTTCACACACACATGGATATGCACATATGCACAAAAACATGTATATCAGCCATGGGGACTGGCCGGCCTGGGGACTCCGAGCAGCTGGGGAACCTTCCCCTACCACCTTTATCTTTCTTCCCCTCTCCCCAGTGATCGTGTGTCGCTGCAACGTGGAGGGGCAGTGCATGCGTAAGGTGGGCCGCATGAAGGGCATGCCCACGAAGCTCTCGGCAGTGGGCACCCTGGTGGGCACCCTGGCAGCAATAGGTATTGGGGCTGGGATCCTGCATGGTGGGGGGCGATGGGTGGTTGGAGGTGCAGCCTCCAAATAAACAGTGCCCCTTGTCCCCATGGTGCCCTAGTTCTGAAAAAGGGACCCTCCAACTCTCCTAGTCATTATGCTTTTGTCTGCTGTCATCATAGTCATTATCGCATATTTGATAACGGCATTACTGTTACATGATCGCACATGTCTGGTCCCTGCCATGTGAATTATTCCACAGACTCTTCCCATAACCCCGTGAGGTAGATCCTGATATCTCTCCACTTTGCAGATGAGGTCACTGAGGCTCAGAGAGGTTAAGTGACTTGTTCAAGGTTACACAGCCAGGTTGTGACAGAGCCCAGGTCTTTCTAGCCTAATTCCTTCAGTCTAAACCACCGTCTCCATCCCCTTTATTTCTTCAGCTCCCTAAACATTTTCTTTGCTGGTTCAGCACAACGCCATGATGTGCCTTTCTCTTGGAGGTCCATGGAGATAACTCACTGGCTCCTAGATGACCTCCACCCAAAGTGTCCCACAGAGAAGGGGACTTTGGAGGCTGGGTGTACTGGAGTAGCCTCAGCGGGGTGAGGGCCTGGTGAGGACCAAGTGGGCCAAGCAGTCGAGCTTCTCTAGGCGCCAGGACCGGAGTCATACCCAGCCCAGCCTCGGGGTGCTGTCTAGGGAACTTCATCTCTGTATTAAACCGATACCAATTGCAGGGAGTCCCTCGTGATGAGCAAGTCTCGAAGCCTCTTCTGAGGGCTGATCCATCTCTCTTGGGCCCCTCAGGCTTCTTCCTCATCCTCATCTTCACCCACCTGGCCCTGGCGAGGAAGAAGGACCTGGATCAGCCAGTGGACAGCGTGCCCCTGAAGGCGGCCGTCTGAATGGTCCAGGCAGCCCCAGCTGGGAGCTTGGCCTCTGGCTCCATCCGAGCCCACTGGGAGAAGGCCCAGCGCTGGGGATCCAGCAGGGGCCAGGACAGAGTAGAAGCCCCTCCACCTGCCCTGGGATGGCGGCACTGTCACCAGATGTGTCCCCAGACCCTGGATGCTGACTTTACGGGCTGCCCATGGGAGCGCTCCAAATGGCAGCATGTTTGTTCAATAATAAAGCCTCAGAGAGCTGGGCTGGGCCCTAAGGGATTGCTATGCCCGTGTCCTAGTGTCCGTGTACACGTATGCACACACCTGCCCCCTCATGCCTTCCCTGTCTCCTGCTGCACAGAAAGGTCTGGGGGCTTGACCAGGGGACAAGACTGGGGTCCCCTGTGGGGAAGGATGCAGGGCATCATATGAGTCCACATGGTGAGATCTTGGGGTCACAGCAAGATGGGTCATTTCCTGGGGCATCCAGAGCCCACTGGCCACAGACCCTGGCTGGGTTAACACTGTGCTGGTGATGGTTGAGGAGTGGTATCTTTGAGGGTGTCATTTCTGTGTTTTCCTGGATGTCATCTTTGCTATGGGAGATCACAAACTATGAGTCTGTGTCTTCTGCTTATATGTGAGCAACTTGTGTCCCTGTGCATGAGTCACCAGCACACGGAGGTGGTCAGAGGTCCCTCAGTCTCAGGAGGGTCCTAGGCAGGAGTCTTGAGGGCCCCATGGGGCTGGGACAGGAGAGGTGAGGCTGGGGACACGTCCTTCTGCCCCAGTGCGGACTCCAGGGCACTTCTGTGTCTCACACACAGGCTGGCGAGCACATGGGTGCATCTGCAGAAAGTCAAGGCAGGGAGTCCCTCAGATGGTCACCACTGGGGAGGGACAGGAACCGCCGTGGCTTACCCTGCCGCTTCCCCTGTCCGAGGTGAAGCCCTGTCCTTGGCCTAAGATTAAGCCATGTTCCTGTTGCCCTGCTGAGCCCTGACCACGCCTCCAGATTGACCTCCAATCCCTGACCCTTGACTGACCCTAGACACGTGCTGATCCCCCATGACCCCTTCCCAACGATCTCTGGGGAGGCAGGGGGACTTGCTGTCCCAGGCACCCTGAGCTGCTGATGGTAAATCACGGGGAAGGGAGAAAAACAACCTCTGTGGGGCCCAGGCCCTATTTTTAGGAGATAATCTCTCCACTGTTGGCAGATTCTGTGGGAGAGGGGCCAAGCCCAGCCAAGAGAGACAGGACGGGCAACCTGGTTGGCCTGGGGGAGGCTGGGAGACTCAACCAGGATCCCCAGCCCAGGGGATGGACTCTGAGGCTGGCTCCAGTCACCCTGGGCTCAGAGACCCCCACTGGAGGCTCTGCTGGCTACCCTAGACCAAGCAGGCCTTCCTTGCCCCCTTCCAGATCCTCTGACTGGCCTGCACCCTCTCAGAAGTCTTCGGGCTGTAAAGCTCTTTGGAGGTAGCATCTCATCTAATCTTCTCATCAACATACAAGGGCAAATTATTGGCCGCGTGTTCTAGTGGAGGATCTCGAAGGTCAGGGAGGTTAAGGGACGTAGCTGGGAGTCTTGGAACCAGGGCACAAGGCAGAACTGTCTGGCTGAGGTCCATGTTACCTCTCTAGAAGTGTCTGCAGCCTTCAGCTGGTTTGTGCTCCCACAGGATCCCCCAGAAGGGACTTAGAGAGCACGCAGGCCAGCTCCTTCCTGCCTAGACCCTTTCTCATAACCCTGTGAGGTAGATCCTGGTATCCTGGTATCTCCCCACTTTGCAGATGAGGTCACTGAGGCTCAGAGAGGTTAAGTGACTTGCTTATCTATAATTGTATAGGTGGGAAGGTGAATTGCAAAAACATGGAGGGAACTTCCTAGGTTAATACAGAGAGTAAGATGTGTCACCTGAGCTGGAACCACCATGCTCTCTGAGTCCTTATTCTGGATGGAGGGATACGTAGATAGGCTGGTGGGTGGGTGAGTGGATAGACAGATTGGTAGGTGGATGGGTGGATGGGTGGATGGATGCATGGGTGGGTTGGGAGCAGGTGGGTACGAGACAAGCAAAAGAAAGGATGGATGACAGGATACTGGGGCAAATTAAGGCATCTGCCCCCGTTTGAGGGCTTCTTCCTTGGGCCTCCAGGCCCCAGGCCACTCCCTGGCTGAGTCAATGCTGGAGCTGACCACAAGGTGCACAAGCCCTTCCCTAGGGACAAGGGCTCAGTTTCCCTGAGCATATGTGGGCACATAAACCTCTCCTGTGATCCTCAGCCCCATTTTTATAGAGGAAAGTGAGGATCAGAGAGGGGGCGTGGCTCATCCTGGCTCGCAGAGGGAGAGAAACACGAAGCTGGCATCGGTCTCCAGGCTTGGCAGTGGGTCAGTGAGGGCTTGCAGGGATTCATGCTGGTGAGGCGGGCCTCGCTTTGCAGGCAGGGCCTAGACCCTGCTAGGGCGAGGTCGGGGAGAGGGCTCAGTATGGGCAGAAGAGCATGTGATCCATGTTCTGCTCATCCTTGCTGTGCATTCCCAGGTAAATTGCTTCACCTCTCTGAGCCTTGGTTTACTTGTTCATAAAATGGGCCTTACTTCATGAGGTTGTTGGGACTGAGAAAACTCCTAAAAAATGCATTTAGCACAGAGCTTAATAAATGTGGCCTTCCCCAGTCCAGGGATTGTCGAGGACTTACCACAGATGCCTGCAGCCCCACGCTTACACACACTTCCTAGGGGCCCCGCGAGGCCCAGGCTCTTGGGAGGGTGTATGGAGAGGGCCCCGGCTCCAGCCCCCACCTGGCCTTGCCGGATGATCCCCTCTGGCCTTGGCTCCTTTCCAAGGCCTGCGCTCCCTGGTTCTGCGATGTTGAGGGGTCTCACAGGTCTGGGGCTGGAGGGGGTCGAGGGGTCAGTCCCAGCGGGGGCCTCATGCTCCCCTTCTCCCAGGCCCCTTCCAGAGGCTCGGGGCCAGATCAAAGGGACCCAGCACTGAGGGTTGGGAGGCGGGCTTGGAAAGAATGTAAACATGAGGATATTTTTAAACTTTTTCCAGCCCCAGCGATTAGGGCCCTTGAAGCAAGAGGCCCAGAGGTCAGTCCGGCCCTCACTCACGAAGAAAGAAACCGTCTTGGGGCCTCAGAGACCCCACCTCCCAACCTACTTACACCCGGCCCAGGACTCTAGCTTGGGCCTCAGGGCACAAGTTCTTCCCATGGTCTCACCTGCAGACCTCCTGCTGCTGCGGGATGACAGGTCTCTAAAGAGAGAGCCTCCGAGGGATGAGGACCCAAAGGGTGGCAGGCGGTGTGGGGAGCCTGCTTGGCAGGGCCAGTGTTGGGAGACTGAGCTTGGGAACCCCCTGGGCAGCCGGTCACTCTAGCAGGTGTGGGGGCATGTGTGTGTGCGTGCGCTCACGCTCTTGCTGCAGTGCGTTCTGCGTGATGCCTACGTCAGAATGCGTGTGCGTGTGCAAGGAGCTCACCTCAGCCCACCTGTCCTCCCCTTCCCGAGCGGCCCTGGCCTCCTCCCAGGACCCGGGCAGGTGGGTGAGGTGGGGGGACAGGAAGTGGGCCCGAGGGTCAAGGGAAGAGTCACCTGAGAACAGCGGGCAATGAGAGCAAGGGCGCCGGAGCAGGGGGCGGGGGGTGCCGGGGTCCGGGGCCATGCAGTGAGTCAGGCTGTGAGAGCCGCAGGGGCCACTGACGTGGGGACTGGGGCACTCGGCTCCCTTGACTGCCTCCAGGTGTCACCGTGACTTGGGATCTCGCAGACAAAGCTTCCCGGATCTCCCCCTTCCAGCATCACAGTGACGACTCTCACCACGGGTTCCATGGCAACAGCTTCTTCCCTCAGAGTGACGCAGCCACCCTCACACACTCAAGGAGCGTCACAAGGAGACTCCTGTGGGGGCCCCCACACGCCCTGTGGTCGTATCCCAGAGACCCTGACACGGGGCACATGGAGACCCTCACCCTATCACATCCCACTGACCAGGAAGTCGGAGTCAGAGTTCACGGGGCGTTATCAGGACAGCCTCGGCCGGCTGTGGGGCTGCGGTGCCACCGTGCCCTGCTAATGAGCCCAGAAAGGGACAGCATCCAGCTCCATCTCACCCATCTCCTCAGTAGAGGGCAGGGCCCAGGCCCCAGGCCAGGATCAACAAGGCGGCGTGTTCCCCTCCGGATCCCCCGACCCACTGACGCAGCAGTGGCTGGGGTGAGGCTTGGGGCTTTACCATAAGGGGTGGTGGGACTGTGGGCTCAGGATGGTGGGGGGCCGGGTGGGGCTGGGACGGATAGGTAGGGGGACCTGGAGCCTGGTGCTCAATCTGAGCGCCAGGGCTTCCCACCTAAAGACATTGCTGTGTTGTCCCAAGTTGTTGGCGTCCCTGTGTGTGCCGCTCCCCAGGCCTGGGGCGATTCCTACCCGCGTGGCGGCGGCGGTGGCAGTAGGGTCAGAGATAGTGGTCGGGTGGGAGGGAGTCATGAGCACCAGCCCCTTATCTGACACGTTCCCTGGAAACTTGGCAGGGACTGCCAGCCTCTGGGGGCCTGTGCAGGGCAAGGGTGAGGTGGTCACAGGGACGGTGGGGGCCGGGCTCACTGCAGACGAGGCCCTGCCTGGCTGCCTTCTACAGCCGGGCAAGTTCCCACCACAACTGGCCTGCGGGGTTTCTGATGGGATTTCTTCCCATGTCATTAAGACAAGTCATCCTCAGTTCCTTCCCAGTCCAACCCAGAGTACAGGGCCATCGCTGGGCTTGCGACATTCCCGCAGACAATGTGTTGGCTTCCTCAGTGAAGGGGCTGCCTCTCTGTACGGGAGAGCACTGCGCTGTGAGCCACAGGGGCCCAGTCTGGCCACTGTCCTGCCCACTTCCTAGCTGTGTGACTTTGAGCAAGTTGCTTTCCTTCTCTGACCTTCAGTGTCCTCATCCCTCTCCTGGGCTATTGTAGAGGTGACAGAGTCCGACCATCAGGAAAGTGAGCTAAGGGCTGCAGATTGTGTGTGTGTGCACACTCGGTGCGGGGACAGGGTAGGGAAAGGGAGGCACATGGGTCCCCCACTTTGGAGACTCCCGCCCCATGGATTTTCCACTGGCACGTCGGCACCCTCTCCCCCAAAATAGGCCCTACGAGCCGTGTGCGACAGAGCCCAGACTGAGGGGCCTTTTTTTAGCTCGCCTTTGATTGTCAGCTTTCCAGCGGCTATTTCGAGCCCCAGTGCCTAGGGGAGTGGGGCCAAGTGGGGGCCGGGGTTAGCTCAGTGGGCCTGGCTGGCTCCCGGGAGGCATCCCCGAGGGGCAGCCATGTCCTCTCACACCCAGCGCCAGCGCCGCTGGCAGGGAGAGCGCAGCATCCCTGTGTCTGGGGCCCGAGGGCCCATCCACCCACCTCCAGCGAAGCTGCAGCCCTGGCAAGAACCAGCCATATTTATAGAGCTCACCCCACAGGCCACTGCCCAACACCCCCCCGCAAAGAGCGCATCGTGGGGATTACCTGAGATAATACAAGCAAAGCCCTTACTTAGCACGCCGGGTGGCACATAATTGGCCCTCAAAAAATGGAACAGCTGGTACCATTATCATCTTCACAGCTGCAGTCATTCTGGTTTTTGCTGACACACTAATGTTAGTCAGATTTCCTTCCAGTCTTTTTTCTGTGTATTTCTCTTACGTTGCTGGGTTCAGGACTCGACACTTCCCACTCCACCCCCAGTACACATGTCCACACCTGGTTTCGGCAGTAAGGGGCCCCTGTGAGTCTGCTGGGGGCCCCACCCCTAAGGATCACCCCCCACACACATAAATGGCCTTCGGGGTTGACCCTTGAGATGGTGCTTGACCTTTCAGAGCATCTGTGGATGTGCCCACAGCTTCTGTCGTCTCCTCTAATGCTCTCAGCCACTGCTCCAAGAGGCCCCAGTTTCTGAAAGTCAAGTTCTAGGTGCTGGGTCCCCAGAAGGCCCCTCTCCAACTGGATTCTAGAACTCTCCAACTGGAACCTGAGGAAGTGGGCTTTTTCCATAGCGAGACGTGAGAAAGAGTTTTCTGGCTATTCAGGTGGGTGAGGCTTGGCGATGGATCAGGACGACAAATGAAGATGCTCTTGGCACCCTGGTGGCAGTGTGTATGTGTGCAGAGGTGCGAGCTGCCGAGAAGAGGGCACGGGGCATAGGAAGCCGGGTTCTGGGAAGTGGCTGGGGCAGGGAGACAATGGGAGTGTGGCTGGGCCTCCCCTTCCCTGTTGGGGCCATTTCCCAGCAAGGGAGCAAGGTCAGCTGGGGCTAGGGGGTCACATGTTCCATCCTCGCCCCAAGTGGTTACCGCACAAGGTGAGGCTTCCTTGTTACCCGAAGGACAAAAATAGGTCCCAGGTGATAGCCTGTGATCCGTGCCCGGAACCAGCAGGGTTATTCTGAGAGTGGCAGGCGCAGGGCCAGGCCAGGCCTCAGTCAGGTGGGGCTGAGGCATCCTCAGTCTGTGGGCTCTCTCTGCCCCTTGGGGGTCCTGCACGGGGGTGGGGGACTGGGATCGTGTGCAGGCTGACCCTTGATAGGTGGGTTCCAATTCTGCCTCAGCTATGTGACTGTGGACGAGCCATTTGGCATTTCCGAGCGTCCGCCTGCTTCTCCAGTGAGGGGAACACTGATCCCTGCCTCTCAGGGTGGCCGAGGGAATTTGGTGAAGCTGCCAGATGGCACTCAATAGATGTGACTCTTCAGCTGTCCCAGAGTCCAGGCCCAGGAGTCCAGAGAGGGCAAGGATCTAGCTCAAGTCGTCCAGCAGCAGAAAGGCCCCTTCTCCTCCACCTCCGAAGGAGCCATAGTCAGGCACAAAAGTACATTTCTGGAAGGGCTTGTGGGGATTTTCCAAGAACAGCTCCATCCAACTGGAGAATTCCATTCCTGGCCGCGCTGCCCAGGGCCCAGGCTAAGGAAGGGACACGCCGGCTCACTCCGGTTCTGCCCGGCTCCTGCTCCTTGCCCACAAGGTCCAGGCTGGGGTGCCCCACGCTACGTTCTCTTGCTGTTTGCTGTGGGCTCTGAGGGGCTGGAGGCTCTTAGGTCCCCCTCAAGGCCCTGGCACAGAACAGTGCTGAACCCACAGTTGGTCCTCTCCTGACCAATGATCCCTTCCGGGGGGCCTGCTCTTTCCCTCATCCAGCATGTCCTAGAATTTTCCCTGGACCCAGCCCCTGCCCTTAGGCTCACCCTAGCTGAACATGGACAAGCTAGCATGATGCACACTGACTTGGGGACAGGTGGCACCTGACCCAGCCTGAGGGTGGGGGTTGACAAACGCAGCTGGAGAGGGGGAGGGTAGCCAGGCTGGGACAACTGCCTGGACAAAGGCCCGGAGGCGTGGTGGAGCTCAGGGGACTGGAACACACTGTAGTTTCCTTATGGCTGGAGCGCAGGTTTGGGGCGGCCCGATGGGCACCGAGGCCAGGGGATTTGCGGGGCTGAGTTGAACTGAACTCAGTTATCTGCTGAGCTGGAATTGGACCCTGATCCCTTTCCCAGTCCAGACCTCTTCACCCCACAGCCACGGCCCCCAGGGTTTTGGCCAGAAGCAGCAGGTGTCCTCTCGGAGAAAGGCCTGGCTGAGTGTAATCCCAAGACATACCAGGTGTTAAAGGCATGGCGGGGGGGCCCAGCTCAGCTCTTCACAGGTGCCTGTCATCTAGGATATACCTGTACCCACAAACACACAGGTCCCCGAGGAGTGACAGGACACCCAGACCTGCGGGGAGCAAAGTTCTTGCAGGGTCCCAGCTAGGCCCTGGGACTCCCCAGACCCATCCTGCCTCTCTGTCTCAACTTCAGCCCAGCACCCATGCCCCACCCAGCTCCAGCCAGGTCCCCACCCCGGGGAGGGGAGCGTGTGGCCCCCTGCCACCCTGAGGCTGGCGCCAAGGTTTACGAGCCAGTGCAGAAGCCTGTGAGAGCCATATGGGTGGAAAAAGTTACCCGGTTCTAAATCAGCCAGCCTTGGGGTGATCTCATCCCCTTCCCAAGATAGTCACAGGCCCCTCCCCCACAGCCGGCCACCGGCCAATGGGGTAAGTCCTGAGGGAGCTGGTGGAGGCATGTGCGTGAGGGCTGGGGGAGGGGTTTCAACTTGGGGTCACACTGTACATTGTGTCTCGTGATCTGATCCGCCCCCCCATTTACAGTATTTACAATTAGCAGTTTCTTGTCAAATAGACCGTAAAGATTTTCCACCATCACTTTTTCTTTTCTCAATCACTTTTAAAGTCTGCCAGGATGGATGCACCAGAACCTCTTTGTCCCGCCCTCATTGAGGAGGACATGGGACATGTCAGCGGGGTCCAGTTTCTCTTTCTTGCAAACACCAGTGCCATGACCATTTTTGTTCAAATCCCCTTTTGTAATTTCCTCTCTCTCTCTCTCCCCCCCGAACTCCCCCCTCTCTCAATCTGAGATAAATTCTGATAGGCGCTGAGTGGGAGGGCAGGCCTCACTCTGTGCCTCAGGAGTTCTAGGCCCTTCTCCAAGCCAGAGGTGCCAGGCCCAGGGCAGGGAGGGGGATCAGAGACCAGTCCAGGGCCACAGGGACAGGAGAGTGGGGCAGGCTGTGGTCTGCTGGCCCCTCTGGCCTTCTCCGGGCCGACACCCCTGAGCTTCCACCCACCCAGCCCCAAGGGCCAGGCTGATCGGGGACACAGAAACACCATACACAGGGTGCCCCTGACCCATGCTGGAGGTCGCATCCACACAGCCCCCCATTCCAGGCACAGGCAGAAATCCTAGCCCCAGGGTGGGACCTTCCACACTCCATCCGATTCATGTCTTGCCAAGTGTTCCCCCAGCGTTTGCTAGAATGCTTTCACGGACCAACAGCTCACTCCTTTCTAAGTTGCTGCCAAGCCGCTGGGGAACAGGTGGAGGACATGCTTTTTATCAAATGAATAAATATTCAACAGAATTGCCCGATTGCTAAGACAAAGCTTTGGAGTCAGACACCATGGATGGAAACTCAGCTCTGTATTTATCAGTTTTGTGACCTTGGGCACATCATTTTATTAATGCCTCTCTAGGCTCAGTTTCTTTGTCTGTAAAATGGGTTCATAATAATTGCTCATAGGGTTGTGTGAGGATTAAATGAGATAATACATGTCAAGTGCTCAACACAGCATCAGGCTAGAGCATATGCTCACACGTGTGATCTAGCTTATTATCACAAAGTATCATAAATTGAGTCCCCGCTAGGCCCAGTTAAGGGGAGAGACTCCCTGGCTGGAAGCAGGTCGGGTGGCCGCGGCACAGACATGGAAGAGGTGGGAGATGAGCTTGAAGGGTGGGCAGGGTCAGATCACTCTCAGTCTTTCACATTATGAAGAGATTGAGACATTTTTCTAATCCTTGAAAGCAGGGGAGGGTGGGTGGGTGGCGATGGGAGAATGTCAATGAAGACTTTTTTGTTGCTGTTAATAAAAAAATTTCCAATATACACAAAAGTAGAGCAAAGAGTATAACAAAGCCGCTTATACCAGCTACCAGATTCACTGACAGTCAAGACTGCTGTACTTGCTTCGGCTTAGTAGGACCCCCCGTTTCAAATCCTTTAATGACAGCATTGCAGAGATTTAAGAAAATAACCATTCTTTCGGGGGTGCTCACTGATGGATAGCTGGAAGTGACATGAGGTCTGGGGTTTGCTTTAAATAGTTCAGCCACGCCTACCCTTCCCCAAGAAAAAAGGGTGGTTGAAGCAATTGTGCAATTGTGGCTTGTGTTTGAAAGAGAAATAGACTGGATACACCAGGGACACCTGTGTCCTCAGGAAGGCAGGAAAGGAGGCGGGGCCGGGGGCAGTATCTGTGTGGAGTGTGCTTCTTCCCCCCATGTCTGCGTGGGCTTTCTCTGGGTACTCTGGTTTCCTCCCATGTCCCAGGGCTGTGCACGTTCAGTTCACGGGCGTGTTTACACGGTCCCACGGGGAGTGAGCGTGGGTGTGTGTGTGAGCGAGCCCTGCCATGGGATCGGTTCCCACAGGCTTCAGCCATCAGTGACTCTGAACTGGAATAACTGGGTAAGTCGTTCTCTTACTTATTTTTATTACTCTTTCTTCAATGTATGTATAGCTCCCATGTATGTCAATATTTAATAGTAGAAGTGTTTGGGGTCTTTATTTAGAAGTGTAATGATTTTGTGACCAGAGACAGGCTGTGGGAACTTAACTCTTCATTATACCAATTAGCCTATGGCAAAATTGGTTTCCTTTTACGCTCTGCTCAAAGTCCCAGTGACCGACGTTAAGTGAGAACTTACTCTATCATATTAGTAATAAGCAAGTCCCTAAGGTCGGCCCAGATCCAAGAGGAGGGGAATTAGACCCCACTGCTTGATGGGAGGAGTGTGAAGAAATTCATGGTCATCCTTAAAACCACAACAAGGAGCGAAAAGTAGAGGGTTCCAGGCTCCACCCCAGGGCTAACCAGCGTGGGGGCTGGCCCAGCTCTTGGAAGAGGAGACTGCAGCTAGTGGGGGGGGGGGGATGGAGACCTTTCCCTTTTCTCACTCTTTCCCCACTAACACTTTAAACGCATGTGCGAGTGCCTGCTCCACACGGGCGCCGGGATGATCCCTGGGGATCCAGAGGAGAGTCGCAGGGGTCCCTGGTGCTGCCAAGAGGGCAGGCAGACAGAGGAACTCTCTGAGGTGTGACGGAGGTCCCAGGGCCTTGGGAACTGGAGGAGGCAGCTGTCCCTGCCTAGAAAGTGAGGAACTTCCCAGGGCAGGCGACGCTTCAGTACTGTCACACTGAGTAGCAGAAGTGAGCGGGGTGGAGACGGAGGGTGAGGTGATAGGTGTTTCCAGATGAGGGGACAGCAAGGTCAAAGGTACATTCTAGGGACGTGGAGCCCTATGTGACTGTAGAGCCCACACACCGGGGAGCAGGTGGAGGAGGTCGGGAAGGCCAGCCTGGGGAGGGAGTCTGAGTATTCATCCTAAGGGGATGGGGAGCCATGGAAGGGTCCCGAGCGGAGGAGTGACGTGGTCAGAGCGACTGCTGTGTGGTGAGTGGAACTGCCTGGAAGGGCAGCTGTCACTTGGGATGGGGGAAGACAAAGGTGGTTTGGACCATTCTTGGAGCTGAGACAGGGGTGGGCAGGAGCGAATGACCCTTAGGAGGATGAGTGGGGGACTGGCCGCAGGCAGCGGGGTAGGGAGGAGAGGGGAACAGCCGCGCCGGGGGAGACTGGCCAGGGTGGCAGCCACTCTCCCACCACCTGGCTTTGGCTCAGCCTGGGACACTGGCGGCTCCTTCCCCACAAGGCAGGGCTGGGTGACCACAGGACAGGTCCTTTCCCTACCCCACACTTATTCCTGGCTCTAAAGACGTCCAGAGTCCCGTGAGGCTCCCTGAGGGTGTTCCAGGCTGCGTCCCTGGGACTCCGGGCTTGGGCTGGGGATGGGCCTCAGGCCTCATGCTTTTCTCCCACTCAGGCAGCTGCTGGTGCCAGCATGGCCAGATGGCGACATCTAGAGGCAGCCTCCGCCTCCCACTGCCGCACCCGAACTCCCCAGCCCCTCAGGCTTCAGTGACCAAGCCCGGCAGAGCTTGGAAGAGGTGCAGCTCCCCCCTCCACCCCTCCGGGCCAAAGCCCAGTGCAGGGCCAGCGAAGCCCCTGGGACCCCAAGTGAACCATGGACACTCCGCCTTCCCACAAGCCCAGGAGCACGCTGGCCTGTTGGCATCATTCCCTGTCCCCACCCCTGCACTGCTTTGTTTCAGAGGAAGAGATCTGAGCTCCGCCAACCCTCCAACCCTCAGACGGGACGTCCTTACCTCCACCCTGAGGGGCAGGCCCGTTCTGTGTCCCGAGCCCCAAAAAAGAACACAGAATGGCCCTCACCTTTCCTGTAGTGTTCTTTTCTAAGCTAATTATTTATTTCCATCCACCCACACCCTCAGCCTCTCTGGCACCAGACACTTCGCCAACTGTCCTCGCTGCTTTTGGCTACCACGCTGCCACTCACTGGTTTTCTCCCAGTTCTCTGACCGCCTTCTCTTTAGCTTATTCCTCCTCACCTGCTCCTCCCTTAATCATCTATCCATCCCTCCCTCCGTCCTCCCATCCTTCCTCACTCATCCCACAAGCAGCCTGTGCACCCCAGGCAGGACGGGGGGCCAGGCCGGAGGCTGCAGGAATGGGGTGGAAGGAGCCAAACAAGGACAAAGGCCCAACAGCCCTGGTGACAACACCACAGGGCAAGTAGGGGATTGAGGCAGGACTTCCAGCTCTGCCCCCCACCCCTACCCTGAAGGGCAAGACCCGCCCACAGCCTTTCCTGAGATCCTGCATGACATTGCTCACTTTCCCCTTCGTGGAGGGCACCTGAGGGGCTCCTCCCTGCCCACTGTCAATGGAAAAGAAGCCAATCTCTGTAAAATAATTTAAAAAGGTTTATTCTGAGCCAGATTTGAGGACCATGGCCTGGAGCCACACCCAAGAAGCCTTGAGCAGGTGGACTCGCTGTGGCTGGGTTACAGTTCGCTTTTGTACATTTCAGGGAGACCGGAATTACAGGTAAAGTCATAAATCAATACATGGAAGGCATACACTGGTTTGGCCCGAAAAGGTGGGCCATCTCAAAGGGGTGGGGAGGGCTTGCAGGTTATAGGTGGGTTTAAAGACTCTGACTTGTAATTGGTTAAAAAAATGAAGCTTTGTCTGAAGGCTTGGAATGTTTTAAGTTCAGATAAGGAAGTCTGTTAATCAGAGACAAACTACCAGCTGTATATGTGTTGTGTGAATTGAGGATCTGCAGGTTTTTCTTGTATAGCCTTCGGCTCATTAATGGGTTACAAAGGCTATCTCCAAGAAGGGAGGGGGCATAATAAGGCTTGTCTGACCTCCCTTTTCATGGCCGCAACTCAGTTTTAGGGTATCCCCTTGGCTGAGAGGGGGTCCATTCAGTCAGCTGGTTTGGGGGGAGCCTTAAGATTTTATTTGAGTTCACACCACCCAGCTACATTTGTTTAGCCCCTTTCCCCCCCTCGCCTTCCCTGCAACTCCCATCCCTCCCTCCATAGTGCCCCTGGCGCCTGGTCCCCAGACTCACTAGACTGGACCGGTGCTGTGCTTCACTCCACTTGCTCCTTTCCCTGGACTGGTCCCCACTGTGGCCAGTGTCATGGGCCTCTCAGCCCCGACCCGGATGGGGCCACCACTGGACAGCTCCCCATGCCTAGCCCCAGGGCACGCAAGGCCTGTGCAGGGTGGACAGAGCAGCAGCTGGGGGCAGACATTCCTTCTGTCCATCTGCTGCAGGGAGAGTGAAGCTGGGCACATGAGGGCGGTCCAGAATCCTGCAAGGGCAGGAAGAGTTGAGATCTGAGATAGACGCGGCTTTGGAGACCCCCTCCACAGACCACTTTTCCAGGAGGCGGGGTGAGTAACATGCCTCAGCCTACTAATTCCTTTGCAAGGGAAACTCAGAACTACAACCTTGGTCTTCCCGCTCCCCACCTGCTGCCCCCCAGCCAGACAGTTTCCCAAACCAAGGCATGCTCGCTGGTAAACAGGTAAGTCGGGGGCCAATGGCACAATGACTCTCTGACCCACAGGAGTCAGTAGAGGTTCAACCATCCCAGAGCAAGCTGCTTGGAGCACTGGCTGGCCACCTACAGTTCAGAAGGTCACCAGGTAGGGGAACCCTTTAAGGGCATTTAGTAGCATCAAGTAAAATGGAAACAAAAACTCTAGAGACGAAAGGTAAAAAATTAATCTATAAGTTTAATTTCCCCTCCTCAGTTTAAAGAACCAAACAGCTCAATTTTTAAAATTCAATTCTCTCTAGGTTCCCTCTATTTTTATTATGTTCCAAAATGATGGGACATCAGAATGTGTAAGAATATATATCTTGACTCATAACAGCCAAAGAAATATCAAAAGCGTCAACAGAACTATTTTATTCTCAGCAACAGCAACAAAAAGGCTTCCTTTCAGCACCAACCTCTCTTCCCAGCCCCACCCACCCTGAGCCAAAATTTTGCAAAAAGAGATTTCTCATGCATTATCATCCCCTTCTGAAAGCCCAGTATTGGGACAATATGTTGGATTTGGTTCAAATCCCGGCCCTACCACTGTGTCATGGGTGTTTTTCAACCTCTGGGCCTCAGTTCCATCATGTTAGAAAGGGGAGTAACAGTTCCTATTATTTTTATCAGGCCCCAAACACTCCTCTTTCTACCTTTCCCTCCCCAAAATGTGCTCAAGCCCAGCTTAACCACTCCAGCACACACTAAAGTGTCAATGACTTAATATTTGCATTTGCATTTTAAGAAGTACCCACTGGAACAGCCCTCATAACTGAGCTGTGTCACTCCTGGTGCAATGAGACACAGCACAGTTAGCGGGGGTGGCATAGAGGGGGTCTTCAGTTCCATCTAGGGAGCTGCCTAGACCTTTTCCCTGAAGCTGGCTTTGCCTTTAAGATTAACACAGAAGCTGGTTTGACAAGTTGGTTTTACAAACTCAGTTAAATAATATGAAATCCCAGCAAGCCTTGGTATTGAGTGTGTGGAGACCCTCCCAACAAACGCCTCCACTTCCTTTTTCCTTTCAGGTCCCCCCACATACGGTTAACTAAATGAGGACTTCCTGTGTGGGCAGCAACCACCAAAAATTTGCAGAGCCGCATACTTCTCTTTTGGGTGGACTTGTGAACATCCTAAAATCTTCCACGGCCAAATAAAAGGTGGTGAAACAAAAGTTGGCCTAATCTAGTATCCTAAGGACTAAAAAAGTAAGTATTCAAACTGAAAGAAACCAAGTTTCGTTTTGTCTCTTTTATTTACAAGTGTTACTTAAATATCTCCAATGGTTAGAAAATCAGTGTCAAATATGAACACTGGTATTACAGCTTAAAACACAAATGTCAGTAATTATTAAAGAACATGGTTAATTATTACAAGTAAATGCTTGGTAACAAATATTTTCCAGGAGGCAAGTTAAAGCGTTAGGTGCCTGAGGAGTAAGGGACAGAGCCTCAGTTGGCTCAGATGGGCATAGGGCAGTGCGAACATGGTTTCCACGGGGTGATGCATTGTCACAGGCTGTGCCACCGCCTTTATCCCCAGCTCCAGGGCTACACCAGGGCTGCTTCTGCCGCAGGAAAGAGTCACATTTCAGAAACAAATGAACAACTTTCAGATGAAAGTTGGACGGCTCAGTTCCAGGATATTCCACTTTAATCTGGGAAGTTAAGGCTTCCCAAAAGCTGTCAAATGAAGACAGGTCACTGGGGGCTGATGTACGAAAGAGTCAAGCCAGACTCACTCTGGACACTTTTTTTTTTTTTGGTTACATTATATTTTACTTATGTTTAAAAGGTGCCAAAAAGAAAATAAATAAAAGATGCCAACTCGATTGTATCTAAACTAAACTTTACCCAGTGTGCTAAACACTAGACACTTTTTAGGCCAAATGTACTTCTGGGAAAAATACATTTATGTATTAATATACCATAAACTTTACATTGTCATTAAAATAAATTAGCTTTAATGTTACAAATAACATCTCAGGAAGCTAAGTCTAAGTATCCTGATCTATCATATTAATTTGAATTTAGAATACCATCTTATCTATCCATTTTGATCAATCCCCAGAATCAACAGAGCTGCATTTATATTAAAAAACACTAGATTATGCCAATACTATCAAAGTTTCTTACCTAAAATGATAAATATGCAATTTGAAGCACCAATGCATATTTTCTTCAAAAGTTACATCCAAAATATTAAATGTTCAATCTCATACTGTAGTTCATTTAAAAAGTTTCAGTCTTGGCTGGGCGTGGTGGCTCACGCCTGTAATCCTAGCACTCTGGGAGGCTGAGGCAGATCTCTTGAGGTCAGGCGTTCAAGACCAGCCTGAGCAAGAGTGAAACCCCATCTCTACTAAAAAAATAGAAGAAAAAAAAATTAGCCAGGCAACTAAAAATAGGAACAATTAGCCAAGCATGGTGGCATGTGTCTGAAGTCCCAGCTACTCGGGAGGCTGAGGCAGGAGGATCGCTTGAGCCCAGGAGTTTGAGGTTGCTGTGAGCTAGGGTTATGCTACAGCACTCTAGCCTGGGCAACAGAGAGAGACTCTGTCTCAAAAAAAAAAAAAAAAAAAAAACAGTTTCAGCCTCAATATTGAAATCTATGTATAAAAGAAATAAGAAATGCTTTGGAAGACCTGACAAGTACTATTTACCTCCTCTCAAATCCCAGTGTCCTGAAACAGTAGCCCATGTGTTTTAGGAAGGCCAATGACAGCAGAATAGTGGCCAGGGAGACAGATATGCTGGGGTTTAACCAGAAGATCTGGGGTTTCCAGAATGTTGCCTGGGGCATTCATGGAAAGAACTGACAGTTCATGGTGGAAAAAAGGCAGACAATAAATCAGCCTTTCTTCTTTCTCAATGTACCAACTAGAAAGCAGGAAAATTTATTAGGCAGAGGAAAAACAGATACACTTGGAAACACAGGTGAGAAGTCTGTATTCTCTCAGTTGTCTCACAAGTTATTGAATCAGATAAATTTATGACCCATGCTAGGCTCCAAAGTAGGATTCAGACACTTTATATGCTGGTAAAGGCTCCAAAGGTACTTCAGGGTTTAGCTGGCATCAAGAATAAAGGACAAAGAAAATGTCAGATAAGTAGAGTCCTCAGTTATTAATGTGTCAACAAACATGCTAGCAGGATAGGAGTGATTCACACTTTATTTCTGAGTTAAGATCTAAGAGAGATCAGGCCTGGCACTCAAGCCTGTAATCCTGGCACTCTGGGAGGCCGGGGCAGGAGAATCGTTTGAGCTCAGGAGTTAGAAACCAGCCAGAGCAAGAGTGAGACCCTGTCTCTACCAAAAATAGAGAAAAATTAGACAGGCGTGGTGGCGCATGCCTGTAGTCCCAGCTACCCAGGAGGCTGAGGCAGGGGGATCACTTGAGCCCAGGAGTTTGAGGTTGCTGTGAGCTAGGCTGATGCCAAGGCACTCTACCCAGGGCAACAGGATGATACTCTGTCTCAAAAAAAAAAAAAAAAAAGATCTAGGATTTCAGAAGAGAAGGAATACTAATAGTTTCAGAATAAAAGGGCCAAAGCTTAAGTACCCACAAGAGAATTTCTTAGATGAAATCACATCACTGAGCACTTGCACTGGAAAATGCAGAGAGAAACATCCTCAAGCTAGACGTCAGCTGGGACACAGACAAAAAAAAAAAAAAAAAAAAACGAGGCTGTGAAACCTAGTTATTTGTTTTTCTTTTCAGTGGATGGCATAAGGGGGTAAGATGAGGAGAGGAATCAACAAATGTAGTTTTCCGCCTCAGGAAAATAAAACTGTCCATTTTGTGGGATTATATTTGTTTCCATTTAGGGACACATTTCCTGTTGTTTGACTGCCACAAGAACTCATGAGAAGAGATTCATCCTCCAAAAGGATCCACATAGTTTAATTTTCAAGTAAATACAAAGATTCTGCAGCCCACAGAAACCACTGAAATTTACATTTTTATTTTTGCCCCAACTCCTATACTAAATATGGTCTAATTCCTGAGGAGTAACAGTGGCAACTTAACCCAGTCTAGGGGCAAGAGTGACTGTTCTTAAGCCCTTCGTGTTTTCACCTCTCCAGACTGAGGCTGAATCTGAAATCCACAATCCACCAAATAAGCCTGTCCTGCCTAAACTCTTACAACTACCACCTGTGATTGCATCTGCTCCTTTCCTGCAACCATTTGAAGAGGGAACATTCTTTTAAGATGTTTGGCAGCAGAAACTGGGTGAGGGGTTTAGCATAACAGAGGTAGAAGGATTGTGTTAGGAGGAATTAACAAAAGAATGTTTGAGAGGTATCAGCAGAGAGGTTAAATGCTAGGAATAACCCCCCAGAGGCTAAACTCAGGAGGAAATTTTACTAATGCAGGAAAGACTGGGAGTTAAGGCTTAGTTACCTCCTACAATGGATCAACGTTTCAGGACTGGGACTCAGTGGAGACCAAAAGCGGCACAAGCTTTAATAAATTCAGCTGGTCCAGAGGCAGAGGTCCTTCTCAACCGAAAACCAAAACAAGTCATTCCAAGCATGCTTACGGTAGGCCTGTTTGCAAGTTTAAGGATTCAGTTTTAAGATAAACTAGAAGAGAACCAGAATGCAGTATTACAAAATGTTTTTGCAAGTATAATCACAAAAAAAGTTAGGCTATTGCATAGAAAAGTGTGCTGTAGTATGCTTTGTAAACCTAGGCTTTAAATTTAAACAAAAACAAATAACTCTCTTCATAGTCTAGAAGTCTGTGATTGTGAATTCAGGGCAATTATTAAATTTGCAGATTTTTTTTGCAGCAAGACCTCAGAAGATCTTGATGTTCTTTATTCTCAGAATCATGATTAAATTTATCCTTTGAAGGCTCAGGCTGACACGTTTAACAGGATCTTTGTAAAAGGACTTGGGCAACACAAACCTAAGCCAATTCTATGGTCTTTATGCTCTGCCCTCTGTATGTGTTAAAAGTTGATCAAAACATATGGGGAGAAAAACTCACTGCTATTGTCTTTAAACCTAGGCTGTTTTTACTCCCATGTTAGCTAATTGTTTAGCAAGCTACATCTGCCTGCCCTTTTAACAGAAAGGTTTGGATAGCTAGTTTAGGAGTAAGTGAAAATATTTTAGAAGAGCATTTATATTAACCTTGGCAATAGGATGGGAGACTCTTAACCTCCCTTGTAATATGCATCAATTGATTCTGAGTTAAAATACACCACAGTGACAGTGATATCATCCCTGTACATTCTTGCCAAGTCCTCCGGCAATGTCAGCATTGCTGTCAACCGCTCCGGCTCCATCTCCCCATACTCGTTGCTCCCGATGGCATGTCTGATCAGACGTGTGGCTGCATTTTGGTCAGCGTCGAGGAGCCTGCTGGCTTTCCTCTGCAGCAGCAGGCTCTGCATGAGCCCCAGGTTGGTGGGTCTCTGGGCCAGGTCTGGCTTGTGCCGATCCAGCTCGGCCAGGTGCCCTACCACCAGCCTCACCACGTCCTCGTTGCTCAGCATGTCCCACAGGCCATCTGAGGCCAGCACGAGGAACTTATCCTGGGGCCTCAGCCTGTGGTATGTGACCTCAGGCTCAGCAGTCAGGTAGGGGGGAGTATAGTAGTGTGGGGGGGTGAACTGGTAAATATTGAGGGCCTCAGTATCAAAGCCCCTCTGCAGGACACTGCGCTGCAGCTCTTTACTCCACTTCAGCTGGACATCCCCGAAGGCCCTGCAGGGCATGAGGACACCCAGCAGCCTGTCATCCATGATGACTGTCCTCTCCTCTGACTTGGGGTGCTCCCCCTTTAGCCGGGACAGCTCGGCTTGGTTCCAGGCATTGTGGTCACGGGTAAGGGGCAGACAAGACCACATGCCATTGTCCTCCTGGACACCGAGGATGGCCCGGCAGTCACCAGCGTTTGCCACGTGCAAGTGAACTCCGTCAACATGGGCCATGCAGGCTGTTGCTCCAGAGAAGGCAACCTGAAGCGATAGGTTTCTTGTCACCTCGTCTTCCAGAGGGGCCTGAATTTCCAGCGAGATGTCAGAGTCCAGTCTCTGGAAGGAGTACATTAATGCTTCCTCAATGCTCAGTCCCATTTCCACGTGTAGGTCAAGCAGTTCCTGCCAATAGACACGGAGGTGGTCAAGATGTACTGATGTGACATCCTTGTAGATACTGTCTCCTGGGTGCTTGAGCCACTGCAGCATGGGCAGCAGGGGCTTCATGCTTTCCATCGCTCCCTCCATCTGCTCTAGGGTCTGGTGGGACATCAGGGACACTGCCACGTAGTAGAAGAGCCTCTCGCTCACTGCTTGCACACATGCATGACCACCATGTCCATCAAAGATGCCAAACATCAGTCCGCTGGTCTGCAAGCAAGAGGCTACACCTCGCCGGTCCTCCACTGGGGAATTGGCAGCCAGCTGGTTGCTCTCATACCGCAACACTGAATTTGGGACTCCACTGTC
The DNA here is from genome assembly GCF_041146395.1 of Eulemur rufifrons. Classification (NCBI taxonomy): domain Eukaryota; kingdom Metazoa; phylum Chordata; class Mammalia; order Primates; family Lemuridae; genus Eulemur; species Eulemur rufifrons. The sequence continues at coordinate 10,730,326 of NC_091005.1, read as the reverse complement.
AAGGTCAAGAATCTTGTGGGCTGACTCGCCAGCTCGAAGCACTTCATTTACCTGCTCGGGGCTGAGTTGCAACTGGAAATCATCTTCCTCTGTGGACGTGTGTCTGTATGCCTTCTGAAGAGTAAAGGTACCACACGGGGAACTGTTTTTTAGGGTGGGTGGCACTTGAGAAAAGAGCTTCCATTTTGATTTATTCCTATTTGAGACACACCTAGAGTATAAACGTCTGCCCCCTTGAAATGTGGCAACGCTGTTCCTTACAGAATTTAAGATCCAGTAGGTCACAGTACTTGACATTCTGAAACTATAGCAGCAAATGAGTTCCTTCAGGAAAAAAGGGTCTTTTTAAACCTGAAAAGTAAAGTTTAAGAAAGTTTCAAATTTAACTGCTTAAAAATACTGATTTGATTTTTTTTTTTTTTTTTTGAGACAGAGTCTCACTCTGTTGCCCAGGCTAGAGTGAGTGCCGTGGCGTCAGCCTAGCTCGCAGCAACCTCAAACTCCTGGGCTCAAGCGATCCTTCTGCCTCAGCCTCCCGAGTAGCTGGGACTACAGGGACATGCCACCATGCCTGGCTAATTTTTTCTATAGAATTTTAAGTTGTTCAGCTAATTTCTTTCTATTTTTAGTAGAGACGTGTCTCACTGTTGCTCAGGCTGGTCTTGAACTCCTGACCTTGAGCAATCCTCCCACCTCGGCCTCTCAGAGTGCTGGGATTATAGGCGTGAGCCACCATGCCCAGCCAAAAATACTGACTTCTTAAAATCTGCTAATATCCTGAACAAAAATGACTTAAGGTTGGCCGGGCGCGGTGGCTCACGCCTGTAATCCTAGCACTCTGGGAGGCCAAGGTGGGCAGATTGTTTGAGCTCAGGAGTTTAAGACCAGCCTGAGCAAGAGTGAGACCCTGTCTCTAGTAAAAATAGAAAGAAATTATATGGACAGCTAAAAATATATATAGAAAAATTAGCCGGGCATGGTGGCGCATGCCTGTAGTCCCAGCTACTCGGGAGGCTGAGGCAGGAGGATTGCTTGAGTCCAGGAGTTTGAGGTTGCTGTGAGCTAGGCTGACGTCATGGCACTCTAGCCCGGGCAACAAAGTGAGACTCTGTCTCAAAAAATGACTTAAGGTAAACTAAAAGAGTTGACTAAACTCAAAATACTAAGTAAGTCTCCCTACTCCCCATTAACACATAAATACATTCCAGAAAATTTGGAAAACAGGTTTTTATACACTCTCTGCTGCTACAGAGCCACTGCTGGCTTCACCCATTCCTCCCAGCTGACCTAGAGGCCTCTTTTTCCTCTTCTTCCTAAACTCTTTCTCTTGACTGAGCACAGCTCTTGACAGCTCCCAGGTTCATGCTGCCCCCAGCAGATTATATGTTCATTTAAATAACTGCTTTGGGCAACGGTGTTCCATGCCTGTAATCCCAGCTACTCATGAGGCTGAGGTGGGAGGATCTCTTGAGCCCAGGAGGTTGAGATCAGCCTGGGCAACACAGTGAGACCCTGCCTCAAATTTTTAAAACAGATTACAAATATCCGCTTTCCTACTAGTCTATAAGCTCCATGAATTCAGGAACTGTGCCTTACTCATGAGCAGTTTTCCATTGCCTGTACCGGGCACACAGTAAGTCCTTAAATAATGGCTAAATGTGGCATCTCAGAGGCCCAAGAGGGCACTAGGTGTGATACCAGCTGTCTAGCATCAGAAACACTTCTTCACTTGTCTGAGCTCCAGTTATCCATTGGCGAAACGAGAATAGTACTAATCTCACAAGGTTTTGTGAGGATTTAGTGAAAAATGACTCTTCTGCCCCCCAAAAGTGTAGTTATTTATATCATTAGGTGTATATCTCTCCAGTCATTCTGTACATATTTTAATACAGTTGTAATCACAATTTGGAATCTGGCTTTCCGGTCAAGAGCATTTTTTTATGATATTACATTTAATGGATATGTTTCATCATAAAAAAAAAATCACAATTTACTTAACTGTTCCCTATTGCTGGGGGTTTAGAGGTTGTTTCCACTAACTTGCTGTTCATGAAACACCAAACTGCACTGCCTTAAACAGTAACCTGCTCCCTACTTAGGTTTTATCTTTCTTATTTCCCAAACCAGGAATCAGTAGGTCAAAGAGTGTAGACTCTGCCAAACTGATTTCCAAAAGCTTCCCATCTGCCTCTACAAGGGTGTGAAAGAAACAAGTTTCCTAGTCCCTCCCTTCACTAACCTCCGGTACAATTTTTCCTTGGACCCAAAAAAAGAAAGAAGGAAAAAAAGCAGCTCCATGATAATTAGCTTTTCTCAGGTGACCTGGGGGGAAGAGGAGCGTTTCCCTTTCCCACAGGCTTTTGGATTTCGTTTATGAATCCTGCCATCCCCCAAGTTTGTCTGTTGATGGATCTGGAGAGCTGCCCCACGCAAGGCCACCCCCTGCAGCCAGGACGTAAACAATTTCGAGTCCCTAAAGAAAACAGGGCGCGGTGGCTCACGCCTGTAATCCTAGCACTCTGGGAGGGCAAGGTGGGAGGATCGCTCAAGGTCAGGATTTTGAGACCAGCCTGAGCAAGAGCGAGACCCCATCTCTACTAAAAATACAAAGAAATTAGCTGGACAACTAAAAAATATATAGAAAAAATTAGCCGGGCATGGTGGCGCAGGCCTGTGGTCCCAGCTACTCGGGAGCCTGAGGCAGGAGGATGGCTCAAGCCCAGGAGTTGGAGGTTGCTGTGAGCTAGGCTGACGCCATGGCACTCTAGCACGGGCAACAGAGTGAGACTCTGTCTCAAAAAAAAAAAAAAAAAAAAAAGAAAACAAACCGGTCTCAAGTTCAAGTCTCTGACCACAGCCTCATACACAAGTGTGCGGGCTCTGGAGTCTACCAAGTCCGATCTCCCTCAACTCCCGCGACGCCGTGTCCCAGCTGGGTGCTCCCAGGCGACTTGGTGCCTCTGAGCCGCAGCTTCCCAGCGGGTAAAACAGGCGGGATGCGGCGCTCGCAGGGGTACTCGAAGGGCCACAGCAGCTAGTGCGGGGGCCCGAGTCCGCTGCCAAGGGTCCTCCGCGAGTCCGCGGACCGCGCGGCGCGTGCGCACGAGTGGGGTGATCGTGGTCTTGGACACCGCATGTCCCTCGCGGCCGCGGGCCCGCCCCCTCACCTCACTTCACCTCGGCTCTCCGCCCCATCACCTGAGCCGGTGCCGCAGGCCGGGGAGGGCCAGGCGCCGGCGAGGGTAGGTGGAGGAGGAAGGGTCTACATTCCCCGCTCGTCCCCTTCCCTACCTCGGACCCTCGCTCTCTTCTCACCAGCTTGCGCCGCCGCCGCCGCCGCCGCCCCCGTCAGTTCCGCGCCTGCGCACAGCGCCACAGCTGCTGTCACCCCGGCCTCACCTCACTCAAGTGGCCCCTAGTTCGGACCCTGCTCCAGAAGGAAGCGCCCTCCTGCCAGCTCTGATTGGTTCGAAAACGGAGGCGGGCCCTTGACGGACAGAGGAATTGCCCAATGGCTGAAGACGGCGAGAGACAGCAGAGAGGCGAGACGCGGAGGGCCCAATGTCGCCCCTTCCCCTCGGCCGGGTTCTGGCGGTATTTGAGCGCTGGGCTACCGGACCAGGCAGTCACGTGCCTGAGCACCCCAACTTCGCTGCCGCCACACTCTACACACCCCGAACCGAGCGGCGTCTCCAATTCCTTACTGTTGTTAATAATACCCCATGGGTTCCTCGCCATTTCAGTTTTGACCGCTCCAGATGCCTCTCCTAAGCGCCACACCCTTTATGTTCAGCCACCTGCACACCTCCCTCTGGAGGCCCCACGGGCGCCTCAGACAACTCATCTTCCTGCCAGACCTACTTTTTCTCTTCTCTCTTAACACAGTAGTGGCCCCACCATCTGCCCAGAGACCCAAGCCAGAAAACCGGCGGTCATCTAGACGCTTCTTTCTGCCTCACCCTCCCTTTCTTTTCAGTTATCTAATCCTGTTCGTTTAGAGGCTTAAGTCTGTGACAGGTTAAAAAAAAATCCAATCCTACCTCCTAAATGACTCTCCACCCAACTCCAAGCCTTTCACCTGGTCTCCCCTCCTCCACCTTCCACTTGGTCCTAATCACTCTTCCTCTACAGAGCGGCCAGAACAACGCTTCCAAAACTCAAATTCCTGCTCTAACGTCCTCATTGGCTTCTCACCAACCATTGGGCCGTGAACTGACAATTAACACAGCATGCTTAGCAGTTGGTAGGTTGAAAAAGGCAGAGAAACGGGACCCCAGACAGTCCCTCAGTCCCTTCTGGTCCTAACATTGTGGGATTCCAGTTATCACCTGCTTCCTTATAAATTATTTTAATAGAACTCTTCTAACTGTGGTAAGTCAAACGGAGCCCTTCACTGGAGGCAGAGAAAAATGGGACAATGACCAGAAAAAGCCACTTGAATCCCTGAGAATGTTGTCTTCCAGAAAGAAGACACACTGGTTTACCTGGGGAGCCTGGCCAGCCTACCGGGACCCAAGGACAGGCCTGCAATAAAACTGCTCCTGTCAGACTTGCCCTGGTATATGTATACTGTCACTCGCCCTTAACCCTTTCTGGACGTTCTAAGTCAAGATTTTCAATCTCTCTCTTCCTGGACATTAAGGGTACTGTTTCAGACCCAAACTAAAAGTAACTCTGAGTGCAAGACAACTGGGAAGCACACTTTTTTTTTTTGCACAGCTAGTTCATTTGGGGTTACAAAGGTTGTCTTCAGGACAGAGGCAGCACGGTTAAATTACTCAATCTGCAGGCGTTTCTGGGTGTCCACAGTGTGTCAGGCACTGGGCTGACTACTGCAGACACACAGATGGCTGCCCCCACCACTTTCCTGAGAAAAATTACATCACTCCACTGAGTTTGAAACCTCAGAGTTTTTCTAAGCTACCACACACACCCACTTCCAAAGTAAAAATGCACCCCTGAGGATTTTGTATGCACTAGAACTTTCGTTTAGAGGCCATAACCAGTTCAGTCACTCTATATCTGATGGCCAGCCAAAGTTCCCTCATCTGATCTCTCAAGGCTTCCTTGTCCCAAGGTCTTACAGGAAAAAAAAAAAAAAAAGAAAAAGAAAGAAAGAAAAGGACTTATGTCTCCTTTGAGAAAGGGAACAGACAGCTTAACTGGCATTTTTGGAGAAACTATGTAAAAATATTCAGCCTCACTCAAAACCAGAGAAATGGGAATTAAAATGACGCATAGATTTTTGTCAATCAACTTGACAAATATTAAAATATAGGTTACATACCTAATGTTGGTGAGTTGCTATCTCAGCAGGTGGGAATGTAAATTAAGGCTACCCAATGGGCATACCTTTCATCCACTCATTCCACTTCTCTTCATTTATCCTAAAGAGACAAAGGTGAACATTACAAATTTTCTATAATAAATAGACATTACCCCATCTGGCATAACTTGTGTAATGGGGAGGAGGGGAAGCAAAGTTATGTTAAAAGCAGCCAGATGAGTTACTGGGGTAGGGAAATGGTTCCCATGGATGATTCCAGCAAAGTCCCCTGATTCGTTAGGTATACAGACAAGACTTTCTATGGAATGTTAGGAAAGCTGAATTTGAAGATGATCTTGTGTCAGGAGGACCTGAGGTGGTGGCAGCCAGTTTCTGTCTATCAAAACTGTAACCTGATATCTGGGAGAATGTGTAAAAACCTCAGGTGTCTTTGTTCTTTGCCAATAGGCAGAAGAGCTTCCCCTGCAGCAGTTCTGTGCCATTGTCACTCCCCAGAAGAGCCTTCTTGCTGGTCTGAGTACATCTGTGCCCTGAGACAATTGTCCCAGAGACCTGTGCCATCCCAAATCAAGTGATTTACCTTCACCACCTTTTAGCCAACCAGACTTTTCCTGGCACTGTCCTCTCCAGACTGACCACACACCTGGGCACACACACCCCCACCCCGACAGGGCCCTCTTTCTTTCAGAGGGAATGGCTACGAATCTCTGTAGAGCAGTAAGCTCAGGGACCATTTAGCAAGTCTTGAGGCTGTGCTAGTGACAAAGGCTTGGGGATTTTTGAAAAATACAAGCCCTTCTTCAGCCCTTTTCTCAAATTTGCTCTGAAGCGACATTGCTAACAGACTTACCAGGTTGTCAGGAGACCTCAAAATTGTTGTGTTAAGCTTCTAGAGCTAGAGCCAAAGCTGAAGCTTGCTCTGGGGGTCCCAAGCCTGAGGCCCAGCTCCGCCACCTACTTTGCTGTGTGACCCGGGGCCACTCACTTCCTCTCTGAGTCTCTGTAAAACTACTTGGAAGGACGGTTGTGTGGTTGTCCTTTGCACTCCCATTTGCAAATGACTCATATCCTTCCGTGAAAGTAGGTTTGGAGAGCACTAGAAGAGCCCAAGGAGTCTGGGGTGGGGAAGAGGAAGTTAGAGGAGGAGCCTGGCAGCGCTCCGGGAGCGCGCGCTGGCGGCCGCGGCGGCAGGGGAGGCTGCCCGCCGGGGGGCGCTGCCCGCAGGGGGCGCTGCCCGGGAGACCGCGGTGTCTGCTCGCGCAGCGAGCAGTGGCCTCCGAGCGCCAGCCTGTGACTACAGTGAAACGGTAGCTCTCCAGGAAACCGCGAGCGCCCAGCACCCCTCCCCGCCACTCCCAGGGAAGCCCTGGCCGGGGCGAGCCGGTGAGGCGCCGTGGGCTACGCGCAGGGGCGCGGGAGGGAGCGTGTCAGCCCCTGGGCCCCCGCGGCCGCCGGGCCCCCACCCGGCCTGAGGAGAGACCCCCGGTTAGGGAACAGGACACCGAGCTTGGGGTTAAAATTGGGTGAGACAGCCTTTGAGGAGAGATCTGAAGGAAGTTAGGGAGTAAGCCTTGGCTCTATCCGGGAGAAAACATTCCATGGAGAGAAAACAGCTTGGGCAAAGGTCCTGGCCTTGTGGGCCGAAGGAAGGCCTTGGATTTTATGGCCAGGGCCGCCTGCCTGCCCCATCTTCAATCCTTGGGCCAGGCCTGGCAAGGACATGAGAGGGCATCTCACCCATGCTTTCCTAAAGTGTGCTCTGTGGACCACAACCCCATAAAACGATCTGAGAGAAAAGGGGCCAGAGCCCACTACCCACCCTCAGAAGAGGCTCACAATGCCCAGTGGCTTAGTCAAGGCTCTGAAAAATCCTTCAGTAAGAGGAATCCACCTAACTTTATTGCAGTCCTTCCAAATGTTTCACCACCAACCTCCATCCTCTTTGCTGTAAAAGCTAGTCACATCTGGCAGGACCCGTGGACTTTGTGAGGCACCCATCTATCCATTCTTTTTATTTTCCCCTCTAGAAAAAAAAGAAAAGATATCCCTTCTTTAAAGCATTAATATAAAATCAAATCCAGAGACCTGAACTGACTTCTCCAAGTTCCCCAGGGTCCCACTTTAAACTCGTGGCTGGGATGGGTCTGGGCCCTGTTCTCTGACCCCTAGCCAAGCCACTGTCCTGGATTCTGTAGTCTGACGGGCCAGTCTGGGCATCTCTGAGGCCAGAGGGCGAACTCCTGCACACTTCTCCAGGGAAGACAGCCTCCCCCGAGCTGTGTTTTTGTTCAGTCATCTTTAGGTAAAGACTATCATTTAAATATACCCATACATTGTCTTCACTCCATGGATGCTAACAATGTATGGGTGTTGTCTGAGCCTGGTCCCCTCCCCTCCCCTCCCCCATCCCTATGGGAAATGCAGGGCTAGTTTGTTTCAAACACACTCATGGGAAGCCAGACATTCTTTAATCAGCCAATAGCAATAATGAAACCCTACAGACCTCCACCTGAACAACCCACTTCTCTGGAGAAGGCTGAGAATCCAAACTGGGTATTTTTTCTTTCCTGCTGAGGACCAGGGGGTCACTTTGGTCTTGAGGCTCATGTGCAAACTGCAAAGCCCCTGACCATTTTTTACACCTGCTTTCCCAAGGAACAAGAGCCTCCTCTGGCACAGGGCACCCCATGTGATGTGAAGGTTTAAAGGCCAGGTCTTGGGTCAGGCAGACACAAGAACCCTAGCGCTGCCATTGACTGAATGTGCCATTGACTTGTGCAAGGGACCCCAACCAAATTTAGTGCCTCCATTTCTCCATCTGCTGAGTGGGGGCAGCCATTCCCACGTATGCTGGGGGGCAGACCCTCCCCCAGCTGTGCGGTGGCTGCAGGGGGAAGTACGGGGTGTGGGAGGGGTGTGGGAGCGGAGCTGTCCTCCTTTCTCTTGCTCCAGAGCTATTTCTGTCTGAAGAACTAGGACCTGTCACTGTAATCAGGGCACCCTCATCCCCCAGCTATGCTGGAGACTGGGTCAAATTGAATTCCACTTTTTTCTCGCACTAACCTTCAGTTCCATGTAACTGCCCCCAGGCCTTTGCCCCTGCTGTTGCCTGGAATGCAATCCTCTATCTTCCATACTTTTGGAGAACAATAAGGCCACTGCCTCAGCCATCCATGTATGTCTTCTCCCTGGTAGTCCAGTGGTACTCAGTGGCACTGGCCACCTGCCTGCTCTGCCCAGTCCTGGAGCCCCTGGCCAGCAGAGGAAGCAAGAGCTTGGGGCACCGGTGAAGCAGAAACACGAATAACAGCAAAGTATTTAAAATAGGCTGGGTGGGGTGGCTCATGCCTGTGATCCTAGCACTCTGGGAGGCCCAGGTGGGAGGATTGCTTAAGGTAAGCAGTTGGAGACCAGTCTGAGCAAGAGGGAGATGCCGTCTCTACTAAAAATAGAAAAATTAGCCAGGTGTGGTTGTGCTCACCTGTAGTTCTAGCTACTTGGGAGGCTGAGACAGGAGGATTGCTTGAGCCCAGGAGTTTGAGGTTGCTGTGAGCTATGATGATGCCACTGCACTCTAGCTCAGGTGACAGAGTGAGACCCTGTCTCAAAAAAAAAAAAAAAAATGTGAAATAGTTGACAAGTAGTAACTTGTTGTGCAAGGGTCTTTCCCAGCAGAGACAGTCTCAGGCCCCCGGTGATGGATACTGACCAGGTTGGGCCACAGGCCAAGCTGCAGATTTACACTTGGCCACCGGGGGGCGGAAACGGACTGCCGGAAGCTCCTGAGCGGCGTCTCTAGCACGTGGAGGGAGGGAGTGTGTGTGCATGCCTGTGGGGTGGGGGGCGCTGTTGGTGGGGCCCAAACCTGCCCCGCCACAGCCTGGCTTATCACCAGGAACTGACCCTGCCCTGGCACGATGTGGCAAGTGATGGGGAGGCCAGCTAACTTCTTGTTAGGGGTCTAGAGCATGGTCCAGGCTCAGACTGGGCTCTGAGGTAGACTGATCTTGGCCCCAGCAATTCCCGGCTGTGTGACCCAGAGCAAATGTCTTAACCAATCTGGTCCTCAATATCTCACCTGTAAATGGGAATAAGAATCGCATCCACATAAAAAGGTTTTAGGTCTGACTAAATGAGTAAATCCATGGATGGTGTTCACTGATGGGTCACCCCACAGACATACGGAGCATGTTCTCAGGGGTATCTAAGGAGGGTGCTTTAAAATAATTTATTTAACATTTTATTAGAACAAAACAGCATGACAGCAATCAGAGCTACTTAGCCTTCCTTATAGTTACCTTTCAGTTCAGTATCATTTTGTATTATTTTGATATTACATATACAATTACATTACAATTACATATGTAAGGGCCCCCTAATCCTTCTGGTGTGTGACTTAGGTGGGTTCTCAGTCCATGGAGGTCCCCACAGGGCTGTGGATGAGAAAGCTCCAACTGTCTGTATGGGGGTGCAGCTCCTGGGGGCCCAGGGCAGTTGAGGAAGAGATCTCTGTGCAGGGCCCAGAGAAGCGCAGGTCCTGGTAGATGCCCTGCAGGGTGCCCTGGGCTGTGGGCAGCAAGGCTCACATGGGGTCTTTCCACCCTCTGCCCCCTGAGACCAGCCTGTTTCCCCAGGAGCTGGCTAAGGGGGAGGCCCCAGCTCAGAGTCCCCATCAATGTTCCCAGCTGGGCTTCTACCTCCTTCAGGCCATGCCCAGTCTCTACCCTGCTGCCCTGCTCTGGTGCTCCTCCCCCTGCCGTGGCCTCCCCTCCCATCCCCTAGACGTGTCCTACCATCCTGGAGAGCATTTGGGGAATCTGGGAGGGATTGTCACGTGGTTGGGGAGACCACTAGCATTTGTGGCGGTCGGGGGTGCTAGGAGTCTTCCAGCGCAGTTTCCCACAACAAAGGATTGTTTGAGACCCGCTCAACCTTTGCATGTCCCATGTGGATGTTCAGACAGGTGACCAATCTGTCTATCATCATTTGAATCTACCACCTTGCTTCATTTTATGTGGAAACACAAAGTAATTTTTCCACAGTTTTAATATATAGCAAATTTTCCAAGAATGTGATTGTCACGTACAATGAGGGAAGATAGTACTTTGAGTTGTTTGTAATTTTAGCAGGAGTCATTACCATCTAGGAAAATCACACCGTGAGGCAAGGTTACTCATTTTTCTCTGCCTCGGATGCGTTTGTAGCTGCCAAGTTATGGAGCTTCAAAATACAGGAACAAACACCAGAGACCTCATCACATCTTTAGTGTTGTGCCCCGCCATTTACATACTGATGTGCATCTTATTTTTATTAAAATTACATTATTTGCATATATAAATTCAGTTTTAATTATGTGTGTATAAATACATATACCTTATTATATGTTATAAATTTCTGTCCTTTGATGCCGTATATTACAACCAAGGCACCGAACTGATTTTTTGAAGTTGTGTGCAGAGATAAGTTAGATTTTCTTTAAAGTTCATTTCAGGCTCATAAGGGGAGGCATTACATTTATCAATATAAAGTATAGACTCGGGCTGGGCGTGGTGGCTCACGCCTGTAATCCTAGCACTCTGAGAGGCCGAGGCAGGAGGATCGCTTGAGCTGAGGAGTTTGAGACCAGCCTTAGCAAGAGGGAGACCCCGTCTCTACTAAAAATGGAAGAATTAGCCGGGTGTGGTTGTGCTCACCTGTAGTTGCAGCACTCGGGAGGCTGAGGCAGGCTTGCTTGAGCCCAGAAGTTTGAGGTTGCTGTGAGCTATGATGACGTTGCTGCACTCTAGCCCGGGTGACAGAGCGAGACCCTGTCTCAAAAAAAAAAAAAAAATGTGAAATAGTTGACAAGTAGTAACTTGTTGTGCAAGGGTCTTTCCCAGCATAGACAGGCTCAGGCCCCCGGTGATGGATACTGACCAGGTTGGGCTACAGGCCAAGCTGCAGATTTACACTTGGCCACCGGGGGGCGGAAACGGACTGCCGGAAGCTCCTGAGCGGCGTCTCTAGCACGTGGAGGGAGGGAGTGTGTGTGCCTGCCTGTGGGGTGGGGGGCGCTGTTGGTGGGGCCCAAACCTGCCCCGCCACAGCCTGGCTTATCACCAGGAACTGACCCTGCCCTGGCACGATGTGGCAAGTGATGGGGAGGCCAGCTAACTTCTTGTTAGGGGTCTAGAGCATGGTCCAGGCTCAGACTGGGCTCTGAGGTAGACTGATCTTGGCCCCAGCAATTCCCGGCTGTGTGACCCAGAGCAAATGTCTTAACCAATCTGGTCCTCAATATCTCACCTGTAAATGGGAATAAGAATCGCATCCACATAAAAAGGTTTTAGGTCTGACTAAATGAGTAAATCCATGGATGGTGTTCACTGATGGGTCACCCCACAGACACACGGAGCATGTTCTTGGAGACATCAAAGGAGGGTGCTTTGAAATAATTTATTTAACATTTTATTAGAACAAAACAGCATGACGGGAATCAGAGCTACTTACCTTACCTTATAGCTACCTTTCAGTTCAGTATAATTTTGTATTATGTTGATATTTAATTACATATGTGAGGGCCCCATAATCCTTTTGGTGTGTGACTTAGGTGGGTCCTCAGTCCAAGGAGGTCCCCAAGGGGCTGTGGATGAGAAGGCCGCCACTGTTTGTATGGGGGTGCAGCTCCTGGGGGCCCAGGGCAGTTGAGGAAGAGATCTCTGTGCAGGGCCCAGAGAAGCGCAGGTCCTGGTAGATGCCCTGCAGGGTGTCCTGGGCTGTGGGCAGCAAGGCTCACATGGGGTCTTTCCACCCTCCACCCCCTGAGACCAGCCTGTTTCCCCAGGAGCTGGCTAAGGGGGAGGCCCCAGCTCAGAGTCCCTATCAATGTTCCCAGCTGGGCTTCTACCTCCTTCAGGCCATGCCCAGTCTCTACCCTGCTGCCCTGCTCTGGTGCTCCTCCCCTGCCGTGGCCTCCCCTCCCATCCCCTAGACTTGTCGTACCATCCTGGAGAGCATTTGGGGAATCTGGGAGAGATTGTCACGTGGTGGGGGAGACCCCTAGCATTTGTGGCAGTCAGGGGTGCTAGGAGTCTTCCAGCGCAGTTTCCCACAACAAAGGATTGTTTGAGTCCCGCTCAACCTTTGCATGTCCCACGTGGGTGTTCAGACAGGTGACCAATCTGTCTATCATCATTTGAATCTACAACCTTGCTTCATTTTATGTGGAAACACAAAGTAATTTTTCCACAGTTTTAATATACAGCAAATTTTCCAAGAATGTGATTGTCACGTACAGTGAGGGAAGATAGTACTTTGAGTTGTTTGTAATTTTACCAGGAGTCATTGTCATCTAGCAAAATCACACCGTGAGGCAAGGTTACTCATTTTTCTCTGCCTGGGATGCATTTGTAGCTGCCAAGTTATGGAGCTTCAAAATAGGGGAACAAACACCAGAGACCTCATCACATCTTTAGTGTTGTGCCTCACCATTTACACACTGATGTGCATCTTATTTTTATTAAAATTACATTATTTGCATATATCAATTCAATTTTAATTATGTGTATATACATACAAATATTTCATATGTTATAAATTTCTGTTCTTTGATGCCGTATATTACAACCAAGGCACCAAACTGATTTTTTGAAATTGTTTGCAGAGATAAGTTAGATTTTCTTTAAATTGCATTTCAGGCTCATAATGGGAGGCATTACACTTATCAATATAAAGAATAGACTCTGGTTGGACGTGGTGGCTCTGGCCTGTAATCCTAGCACTCTGGGAGGCCGAGGTGGGTGGATCATTTGAGCTCAGAAGTTTGAGACCAGCCTGAGCAAGAGCGAGACCCTGTCTCTACTAAAAAATAGAAAGAAATTAGCTGGATAACTAAAAATATATATATAAAAAATTAGCCAGGCATGGTGGCGTATGCCTGTAGTCCCAGCTCCTCGGGAGGCTGAGACAGAAGGATCGCTTGAGCCCAGGAGTTTGAGGTTGCTGTGAGCTAGGCTGATGCTATGGGACTCTAGCCAGGATGACAGAGTGGGACTCTGCCTCAAAAAAAAAAAAAAAAGAAAAGAAAAAAAAGACTCTGAGAATCTCACAAACATAATATAGGCAAAAAAAAGAAAAATCCAGAAACTTGGGAGGTTTCTGAAATGAATGATTTCATGTACTGGAAGTTCAAAGCCAGGCCAGTGTAATTTATGCTGTTAGAAGTCGGGATGATGGTTACTTTGAGCAGGCAGCAATTTGGTGGGGACGTGGGAGGTTTGGGGTGCAGGGCATGCACTTTTGTTGATCCGGATGCTCGTTACGCTGGTGTGTTCAGGTTGTGAAAATTCATCAAGAGCATGTACTTTTCTGTATATATGTTATGCTTCAATTAAAAAAATTAAAACGAAAGCTAACATCACCCGTAAAGGGACAAATCAACATCAGGTACCTATGGATATGATCACCGAAAACAACATGGGATCTTTTTTGTATATATTCCTCAGAAAAGTACATAATCTGAATCTTTTCACGTGAAAACACCAAACAACCCCAATTTGAGGGACATCCTACTACGTAACTACTACCTAACTAACCAGCAACTCTTCAACCATATCAATATTGTGAAATAAAAAGAGATTGGGGAACTGTCCCAGATAAAGGGAGACTAAAGTGACAGCTGAATGCAATGCATGGCCTGGGATGTCATTGTTCTTGTTGTTATAAAAGCCATTGTTAGGATAATTAGCAAAATCTGAGGTAGGGATGGAACATTAGATAATAGTACTGTAGCAATGTTAATTCCTGATTTTAATTCTTGTACTGTGGTTAAATAAGGGAATATTCTTGTTTTTAAGAAAAAATATTGAAGTATCTAGGGGCGAAAGGCTACCATGGCTGCAACATATTCTCAAACAGTTCAAAAACATAGATATAGGTATAGACATATAGGTATGAAGAAAGAAAAGAGAAGGATTAAGCGAATGTGATAAAATGGGGAGTCTGGGTGACCAGTCTATAGCGTTCTGTATATTATTCTTTCAACTTTTCTGTAAGTTTGAAATTATGTTAAAAAGTTAAAAGGAAAAAACTTTTTTTTTTTTTTTTTTTTTGAGACAAGTTCTCACTCTGTCATCCAGGCTAGAGTGCAGTGGCATTATCATAGCTCACTGCAACCTCAAAACTCCTGGACTCAAGAGATCCTCCTGCCTCAGTCTCCAAAGTAGCTAGGACTACAGACATGTGCTACCACCTGACTAATTTTTCTATTTTTGTTTTTTGTAGAGATGGGGTCTCACTATGTTGCCCAGCCTGGTTTTGAACTCCCAGCCTCAAGCAATCGTCCCACCCTAGCCTCCCAAACTGCTAGGATTACAGGCATGAGCCACCGTGCCCAGCCAAAAACCCTTTTTCCTGCATTGGCCATTCATTTCTCAGTGTAAATAGCTGCAATCCCAGTTTCCAGTGTGAAAAGGGGTAGAACAGGAAGGAAGCAAAAACTGAAGTTTGCAGCCATGGCAAGGTTTGTGTGCCTCCGTGCTCAGGGTCCATCTCTAAGGGTATCAACTTACAGCCAGGGCTTGGTTGGCTAAGGTTGGTTAGGCTCTTGCCTGCTAACAGGCAACTGACTTTCTTTTCTCCTCTCCCCAGGCCCCCTCTGGTTTAGTTTTACTCACTGACATGTCTCTACATTCCTATAGCATGACCTCTGACCTCAGGGGGTGCCAGGCTCTAGGCAGGCGCCCCAGAGACTGTAAAGCTAGATAGTGATGCCCTGACCCAAACCCCCAGGAGTTGCAGGAGCCACCACAGGCGCCGGCTAAAGCAGCCAGGTTGGCGCTGAGCTCTCCACCCCCAGCCCAGGGTCAAAGGGTGCATGCGAGCAGTTCCACACCCAGTAGACCAGAGCTGCACAGGGGTGAGGGGTTCCCCTCCAGGTCCTTTCCACTGCCCCCAGAAACCACAGGCTACTGGATTTAGTGCTGGGGCCAGACCTTCGAGGGCTTGGCTGCCCCCAAAATATCTTTTCAGCTCACCTGCACCAGCCTGGAATTATACCATTAGAGCCCTGCCCTCCAGGAGAGAAATCATTTTCGAGCATTGACTTCTCCCAAAGTATAGACCTTGCTGTCGTATGGGTCATGGTTCATGGACTTGGCTATGTGAAAAACATAGAATGTCTTTATTTTCTGTAAATCAATTAAATCTAGTGCTGGGCCCCCATTAGATTGGGCTTCTGGGAAATTCAGCCCACGAATTCTTCTGTCACATTGACGGGCAAAGGCCTGGGGGCTTGGGAAGCTCTTCCAGTTATCGGCCCCTGCTGTGTTTTGGCCCAGTGCCACATCCCCTTCCAGTTTAGGGGACACGTAGGGGTGACCATGGCCTGAGATGCAGAGCTGTTTGCCCCCTAGCTTGGCCATGAGTGTGGCTCTGCCTCTAGGAAGTCTGCGAGGCCTTTCAGGCCTCCCACTGACACATTTTATAAATGGGGAAACTGAGGCCTAGAAAAGAGGTCACACAGCAGACTGAAATGGAGGCGACAAAATCATTCCCCGACAAGGTGTAACTGACTGTGTGCCCCTCCCAGAGGCACCTGCATTCGTCAAAGGACCATGGACTAACTGTTAGCAATGAAGCTCCAATGGCAGGAGTTTAGGCACCACGACAGGCTAGCAGGGAGTTATTTAGGGTAGGGGTCTTGCTGATACACAAGGCTCTCCTGACAGAGTGAAGAGCATTGGACTAGGAGTCATAAATCCTAGCTCTCAGCTAGCTCACTTCAGCAGACTGTGTCCCCTCTGTGGGCCTTAACTGTTCCCATCTGTACAGTGAGGTCAGTGCAGATGCCCTGGAACCCCTGGGTGGCTTGTTGATCCCTTCCTTGGCTTTCTCTGGCTGAAGAAGTTGCTCCCCCCAAACTCTACTCCTGAACACTCAGGATCGGCGGTAGCAAGGTCCCACTGCCCAGTTCCCTGGGGGAGCCTCTGGCGACTCCCATGCCCAGACACCCATGGTCAGAGGAGAAACTGAGAGGAGGAGAAAGAGCCTCGAGTTCTTCCTGAACACCTAAGGGACCTCTGGGAGCCGTAACCCTGGGGCCCATGTGCCCCCAAGCCTTTCCTGCAATGCTGGTCCCAAGTGGCCTGCTCAAATTCTCCTGTCACATTGACCTGCAAAGAAAGGCCTGGGGGGTTGGGTGGCTTTTCCAGTTATCGGCCCCTGTTGGGAATAAAGAAGCCACCTGCTCACCCTGTCATGTCCCTGAAGACAAAAACACTTGGGTTGCAGCTAGAGGGATTTAGATTGGACTCATAGACTGCCAAACAGAAACTGCCAGGGCCCAGGCCTGAGGCCCCCCTTCACAGGGCCCAAGGCGGGCAGCAGGAGAAGCTGATGAAATGCACCTGCCAGAACTCACACTCGGCCCTGTGTTAGAAGGTGGATTCGAGCTCTGTGATGCCCAGGGCTTTCTGAGCCTCAGGAAGAGTCCTCTTCCTCCAACCCAGGATGTCCTCAGCCCCTGTGTTAGATTTCCAGTGGCCCTCATGGCCCCTGGAAGTAGGGGTAAAGCTCTGCCTGGCATTTGAAGTCTCCAGTGCCTGGGAGCCCCTGTGTCCCTAGCCACACTTCCCCTCTTTGTCAATACATGCTGGGCCAGAGCCAGGCCTTTCTCCTCTCTGTCTGGTAAATGTTCCCTGCAGCTGAGGTGTCAGCTCCTATCCTGGGATGCCAGTTTCATTGCTCAGGGGCCCCTCTTCCAGGAAACCTCCCAGGCCAATCGAGTCCCCTCCATCAAGCCAGAACCCTTCTCAGGACACCACCACCTCCCCTGACTCCTGACACTCTACTGTGGTCAGTTCCTGGCTGAGGGTCTTGGCCTTTGTCCTGGTGGAATAGCAAAGGTCCTGCGGGTAGCCTGGGGCAGGGCCCACCGGGCTGCGGTGGAGTGGGGGTTAGGGAGGCTTCCTGGGGGAGGAAAGCCCTGGCAGAGGGAGCCAAGTTGGCATCAAATATTCTGAGACTGCTCTTGTGGAGAACAGAGGCTGGGAGCAGACCTGACTCATTCCTGCCACCACTTTGCCTGGCTGCAGGCCCAGCCAGAGGGCCTTCTCAGACACTTTGCCAGCAGATGGCCCTGCAAAGGGTGACATTCATTTAGGGCTGCACCGTCCCATCTGGTAACCACTAGCCACATATGGCTTTTTTTTTTTTTTTAATTAGAGATGGGATCTCACAATGTCACCTAGGATGGAGTGTAGTGGCTGTTCACAAGTCATAGTGCACTGCAGCCTTGAGCTACTGGCCTTAAGTGATCCTCCTGCCTTGGCCTCCCAAGTAGCTAGGACTACAGGTGTGTGCCACCACACCCAGTCACATATGGCTTTTGAGTACATGATATGTGGCTAGTCAGCATTGAGATGTACTGTAAATGTAAAATACGCACAGCATTTCATAGTACACAAAGTGAATGGAAAAATATCTTTTTAAAAAATATTGATGACATATTAAAATGGATATATTTTGTATATAATTGGGTTAAATGACATATATTATTAAAAACAACTTGTTTCCTTTTTCATTTTGGATATAACTATTAGAAAATTTCAAATTACAGGTGTGGCTCACTTTGTGTCATTTCCATTTTACAGGGGAGGAAACAAGCTTCAGAGGGCTTGAGTGACACGTGGTACAAAACCCAAGTATGACCTGGTATGTCTGCCCTAGGGTCTGTGAGCAGGTAAGACTCCAAAAGGGGTACATTTCCCAGGCCCTGCCTCTGGCTGGGGGACAAATGCCAGAACATTTCATGCTCCAAGAGTCATATCACCCCACCACTGAATCTTAAGCAACCAGCAGTACATTCTGCCTTTGAGGGTGGCCTTGGAATTGGCACCATGACCCATGGACATGGGAGGCTCCCAACATGCCCAGGCTGGGCAGACACTGTTGTCTGACCTCCTTCCCCACCCTCAGGCCAGCTCCAGCTGCAGCCAAAAGGCCACTGCCCTGCTCCAGCCCCTCTCAGCTTAGACACGAGCTGTGGCTCCCTCCCAGGCATCAGCTCTGTCAGCTCACCTTGCACCCTCCACCTCAGTCCCATCTCTGTCCCTGTCCCCAACCATTGCTCAGGCTATAGAACACTATCCCTGCAGACGAGCTCCCTAGTGGGTGGGTGTCCATGGCTGGCCCTTAGGGGACACCCCTAGGCTTCTATAGCAGCAGCTATAATGGTAACCATGGGGTTGGGAGCAAGCCCTCTGCAGAAGGAGCTCCAGAGGCACCAGGTATTCATAGCCACCCCACCTGCTGAGGCCCACCGCACTCTGGGACCCAGGGCCTGGCTCTTCTAGGAGGTGCTTCGGAAGGAAGTCTATGGCCCTGGCCTGGGCACAGTCTCAGCATGCTGTGGCTGTTCCCTTGGACCCACAGCCCTGCCTGGATCTCTCCAAGGGCCATCCAGAGACTCTCTGGGGTCTTGGGAGCACATAGAGCCCATCTTGTCATGGGTGTTCCAAATGTGCCCAGCATCACCTCTAGGAGGCGACCTTGCTCAGGACCCAGTCCTGGGTCCCTTGAGGCCAAGTTTGCTGGAGGATACAGCTGGGACAACCCGTTTGGATGTAATAGGGTCAAATCTTGTGCCATGATTATAATATAAGGAGGCCAGTTTCGGCTTTAAAATAGTTTTAAATTTAAAAAATGAATTAAGGGAAAGGACTCAGGGAGTGAGCATTCTTGGCAGCCTCGGGATAATTATTATAAAACCAGCTCCCATTTTCCAAGCACTCTGCAGTGCCAGGTCTGTGGTGCCACCATCCCTGGGAGGGACTGGACAAGGTCCCTGGCACAGCCAGAAGCATCAGGGCTATTATTCCACATCCAGGAGGCTGCACCATGTCCGTCCCTCTCTCCTTTGGGCTCAGTTGCTCTGGAATAGAGCAGGAGAGTTATTGGACAGATCCAGGTTCAAATCCTGCTCTGCCACTTGCCTACTTAACCTCCCTGGTCCCTGGCCTCATCGTCCTCATCTGTGAAATGGGGATGATGACCATTCTTGGATCATAGGGAGGGGCCGGCATCTGCATGTTGCTAGTATTACTTCCCTGCTGCCACAGCCACCTGCCTCCAAGCTGAGCAGACACTCTCCCCACTTTTCTACACACTCTGAAACGTGGAGGGAGGAAATGGCCCCTCGGTCATGTCTAGTGTGCCCCCAGGGGTGAAACTGTGTCTGGCCTGGTCCTCCTGTCCCTCTACCCCTGCCCACTCTGGGGACAGGTTTGCCCTGAGCATGGGAGTAGAGGAGGGTCAACAGAGCGAGCCTCTCCCTTCCGCCCTTTCTCTGAGCTCAGAGCTAGAGGTCTAAGGCCCAGAAGTACCCTGTACCCTGGGAGTGCCCTTCTGATATAGTGACGACGACAGAGGCTGAGGCCAAAGTGAGCAGGGGACACACTCCACCAACCCCACCCGGCTCTGCAGCTCAGCCTCCTTCCCAAGGGTGTTCAGACACCTCTGTCCTTTTCTACCCTCTTACAACCATTTGTACATTTGAGGTCCCAGTTTCTCACCTCCCCCCACTCCTCAATCTCCTCACTGTCTGCCACCTGCACCTGCCCATGTCTTACCTTGATCACAATCAAAAAACCCAGCTGTGAACTTGCCTTTGGGAGCTCTCTGGACTTGGGCTGGGACTAGGATGAAGCAAGATAGGTGCTTAGGGTGCAGATTTAAGGAGGCACCTACTCCTGGGCTCATGCATGTGCAGGGTCAGGGCCTGAGGATTCATGCCTCCTTAAATTTTTCTTCCAGGGCCCCATAAATCCTGTGAGTCCAACACTTCACCTCCTCCCCATGGTTCCCAGTCCACCTGGAGGCCCCACTCTTTGCCCAGGAACATGTCCTGGGCTCCTCTCTCTCTCACAGACAGCTAAATGCTGTCTTCTGGGCTCCACCTCCTAAATCTCTCTCATGCAGCCCCTGATCCCCCCTCCACCACCATGTCCCCTCCGTGCTGGACACTGGCCACCACTTCCTCCCTGCTGCCACTCCTGCCTGCCTATCCATAGGGATCTTCCCCATTTGCACGCCCGGTCCTGCCCCTCCTCTATGACAAACCCTCAATGGCTCCCTGTTAGCCTGAGGAGAGAGTCCCAGGCCCTCCCCTAGGGCTCTAGCCCCACCGATCCTTTTGAGCCCCGCAACCGCACTGGCTCCCCCTCACCTCTGAGCCTGCACACCTGCCTTTCCCTCTGCCTCACACAAGCTGTTCTCTTCTCTCTGCTTTGGAATACTGGCTGGAATTTCATTTTTTCACCAAATGAGATAGGCTACCCCTTTCCTCTGCTCCCATAGCCCCTGCCCTGTCCTTTGTATAACTCTCACCTGCTCGGTACCCACATTCCTCCCAACATAACTGCGCTTGACTCAGCACTGTGGCTCCCCAAAGCCTAGAACAGTCCTCCACACAGCACAGACACTTGATCGGTATTTGTTGCATGAATTTATTAATTAAACATGGATGGATTGTTATGTAGGTGGCTTTGGTGGCTGGGTGGGGACAAGGGGAGATACTACATAAGGTGTAGCCAGGGCCTGCCTGTGGCAGCAGGTGGCTGGAGGGAGAAGGCCATGCCACCTCCAGCAGGCTGGGTGCTGATTTTAATGGCCTGGCAGTGAGGTGTGCACATGGCAGAGGCCTGCAGAAGAGGTAATGCCGAGAGGGCAGCTCTGCCCACCTCTAATTATTGCTTGAGTCTTTCTGGCAGTGCCAGCTGCCTGCCCCAGGGAGCTCGGTCTCATCCATCACAGTGTGAGCTTAGGGTGGGGCTGCTGCCACTGCCAGTGGGGAAGACAAGAGGAGGTTCCCAGGGGCCTTTGGGTCTTGGAGAGCAGAGGCAGCCCCAGGCTTGGACCCTGCTCAGCTCCTGTCCTTCCTGTTCCCTGGGCAGCTGAAGGGTTCCCCAGACTCTAGGGTCCCATCAAGGAGCCTCCAGGGTGGCCAAGGAGCAAGCTGGTTGAAGAGGGGTCCACAGCACCCCCCAGGCAGGAGCCTCAGATGGTTTGGTGTCTGCTGACATGGAAGCCCTTGGGAAGATGGTGCCCTACTGGCCAGCTGGGCAGGTGGGCAGCTCAGGCCCGGAAGGAAGCCTTGACCACGCGGCCCTTCAGTGGCTGTGGTGGCCGGAAGTTATTCACCATGTGGATCCTCTCATCGTCCTCCGAGGTAAAAAGCAGGCTCCGGAACTTCTCCATCTTGAGAAAGCAGAAGGGATGTTCAGGGCAGAATGGGAGTGCTGTGGTCCTCTGTGACCCCAGATGCATCATCTGGCATACTCTACCCAGCCAGCTGTATTCCTTTCTCCTCTTGCCCCTAGGGCTTGTCCCTAATCTCCCCTGCTCATTTACCTCTTGGGGATCCCAGCTGTAGTTACTTATTCACTAAGGGCCTCTGAGCCTGGACCCTGCTCCACCCAGTTCTGGTTCTAAGCCTCTCTAGGTAAGACTTAGCAAATGTAGCATTCAGATTCCAACAGAATAGGGGTGGTCCCAAGATCCAGGGATCTCCTCTCCCAGCCTGTGTCTAGGTCCTAACGATTAACAGTCAAGCTAACTCCCAACCAAGAATCTAAAAGTTTATTAGCAAAAGATAGGGGGGAGCCTTGATACGGGACCACAGGCTGTGGGCTGCTGGCTGAGAGAGTCACCCTGCCTGAGTTGGGCCCTGGGTGCCACATGCCTCCACGCGGTGCTCTGGGAGGACTCACCTGCCTCTCAGAGACGCGGATGGGCTCCCGGAGCACAATCCAGGTGACACTCTCACTGAGCGGGGGAGTCGTCAGGGAGCCCGGGTAGGTCCAGTAGTGCCGGCTGGCGGGCAGGAGGCACTTGGGGTTGAAGCAGCTGAACTGGGCCTTGGTACCCTGGGGCAGGGTCGGGGAGCCCAGGAGTCAGCATCCCTCCCACCTGGACCAGACCTGCAGCTTCCCCACCCATTTCTATCAGCAAGATTTAGGTTTCTCCATGGTCCATTGATGCAAATCATGGGCAAATGTCTGTGATCCAAGATGCCATCTCCCAGCCTAGCCGGGCCCTCTCCGTCCGTTTGCTTGTATGTAAAAACCGCGGTTCCCGGAGCTCTTTGGCCACTATGCGCCCTCCCTTGCCTTTGGCTGCCCTCAGTGATGCTGCTTGTCATACCACCATTCATGTGACAAGCATCTTCTCAATCCTATACCACTCGGGTCACATGACCCTGACGAAGAGTCAAGTGCAGGGTCCTTTGGGTGCTGGCCACTACCACCCCCCCACCGCCGGGCTCAGCGAGGGTTTGCTGCCAGAATGAGGGAGAGGATGGGCCTGCTCCGTGATCCAGCCTCTTCCTCCCACCCCATCAGGCTGCTGCTCTGGGCCAGAGGAATGGACCCCTGGTCTCACCTTAAACCGAACCATGTAGAGCGCGTCCGTCAGACGGTTCATGCTGGGGTGCTCATCCCCCGTCTGTCAGGGAGAGGGCAATGTGAGCCCAGAACCCACTGTGTTCCAGAACTAGGGGCAGGCCAGGCCTCCCATGCCCCTCCGGGCCCCAGGGGAACCACCACTCACTTCCAAAAAGATGCCAACCACAGCTAGGCCGTCAGGTGCCGAGGCCGCCTCCCCGAAGGTGCTGTACTTCTTGGCGTTCCAGTGAACCAGGTGCAGCTGTAGGGGCAACAGCACCCCGGTGCTTAGCACCTCCAAAGGGCCATGGGACCTCTGATCCAGACTTCCCTCATTCCCGGCAGATTTCTGGCCTCTTTGCCGGAGGGGGAGACTGTGAAACCTCCCAGGCTTGGGATCCTGGGGGGCCCAGGAAAGCCCCAGAAGGCCACAGTAGCACCTGCCCCATTCTGGGCCCAACCTTCTCCTGAGCCTCAGGGGACTCAAAGGAGAATCTAGCTCAGGCCCTGCCTTCCAGTGAACTAGCTGTGAAGTAGAGAATGGCCATCCAGGGTGACACCTCCCAGAGGAGGCTGTGCCTGCAGTTAAGTCTGGGAATAAGTAGGGGGTTATCAGATGGCAGCTTTGGGGAAAGGCATTCCAGGCAGAGAGAACAGCATAGGCCAAAACTTGGAGGTATGAAGGAGCCAGACGTGGACAGGGTATTCATCCCACGCAGCTCTGTGTGGGAAGAGATTGGGTAGAAGATGAGGCCAGGCAAGGTTAGTTCATGCAGGGCCTTGAATGCCAAGCTCAACCTTGAGTGGTTGTCAGCAAGGGTGTGGTGGTCCTGGATTGGCCCTTCGAAAACTCCTTCTGGACACAAAGACCAAGATAGCAGTGGGCAGGGTTTAGGTGGAAGACCCTGTGCTGGGGGTGGGTGGAAGGGGCCTCTCCCAGAGGTCCTGGGTGTTCTCCTCTCCTCTCCAGAGCCCCACCTAGGCACCCCCAGCCCCTGACTACCCAGCTGCATGCTCCTTCCCCAAGTGGCAGAGGATTCAGGTGGAGGAGGCCCTTACCTCGCTGGGGAAGGACTTGCCGTCCACTGTGTGCTCCGAACCTGCGTTGTGCTTCTTGCCCCAGTGGAAGTGGAACTGCTTGAGGCGGTAGGGCCCTTCCAGGGGGCCCCCAGTCACCACTGTGGGTAGAAGTGGGGCGTGTGGCAATCGGTGGGAGAGGACTCACACAGCCCAGTGGGTGGCAGTGCCAGGACCAGGGCAGTAGTCCAGGAAGAGGATACATTTTTGATTTGGAAAATTCACTGGGCTGACTGGGCTTGGATCAGTCCCCACCAGCTCCCTCAGCCCTTGAGCTGGGCCAGGGCAGAATCCTGACAGCCTGCAGGTGGCAGAGAGATCTGGGACTGACAGTGTACAGCTCTCCATCTGGCTGTCTTCCTCACTCCTGCCTGCCCTCCCATGGAGGCTGGAACCCTGCCTCCCAGGCCCCCATTACTGCCAACAATTAGGCTTCCCATGTCTGGAACCCTGACCCAGAGCTGATTCAGAGGATTATTTTGTTTAGTCCTCATAATAGCCCATGAGGGGCAGAACCTATTATTATCTGTATTTTATAAAAGAGGAAGCTGAGGCACAGAGAGGGCAAGGCATTTGCCCAAAGTCACACAGTAAGGCACTGAGCTAGGGTATAAACCCATATCTCCTATTTCTGGAGCCCAAGCCCCTAATTCCCAGGCTGCGCTGCCTCCCTAGAACATGGAACCTCCTCTAAACTTGGTGTTTCCCCAGAGGAGGAGGCCAGCTCCTGAGGGTCCCCACCTTCCCGGCCAGGCCCAGGTGCCTCCAGTGCTATCTCCCCCACAAATGACCTCTTTGGAGGGCCCCATTTGTGCTGGTTTTGTGACTTTCTCACCTTGATACCCGGTGAGCTGGGGCCACGCACAAGGCCTCCCGAGACTGATAGAATTTCCAGCTGAAAGGGATCTGGCAGTGAAGGGAGTCCCAGACAGGCCTGAATGTGAGCCCCTGGATCGGGTGACGGCCCCAGGCTCAGAGTTCCACTAGGTCCCTCCATGCCAGGTGACCAGGCCAAGGCCTTGCCCCTGTGGCCCTTTGAGAGGACGAGGACAGGATAGTCCAGAAGCCCTTCCTTCCTGGCCTGCCTTATCTGAGAAGCAGGGCCTGTCTCCCAGGGGACACTAAGGGGACAAGAAAGGGAATCTGTGGGTGGTGGCTGTGGGCAGGGCTCCAGCTGGCCTGTCCCATCCCCCTGGAGGCAGGAGCAGATGAGATAGGTCTGTGTGGGGCCCACCTTCTGAATATGCCCCACCCAGGACCCCACAGTGTGGTCTCCCGAGGGAACTCCCTCCCTAACCCCTTGAGCTCTGCTCCCTGAGCCTCCTCCCTCGGTTCGGACCATGGGGTGCTGCCGTCCGCTGTGCGCTCACTGTGTGTTTGGTACTCCACGGGCATCCACCCATTTGACCTCCAGAGCAACCCACAGTGGGTGAGTGGCAGAGCCCCAACCATCTCACCCCTCTTTCCACTGGCTCCCTGCACCCTCAGGCCTGAGAATTCTTTTTTTTTTTTTTTTTTTGTTGAGACAGAGTCTCACTTTGTTGCCCAGGCTAGAGTGAGTGCCGTGGCATCAGCTTAGCTCACAGCAACCTCAGACTCCTCGGCTTAAGCGATCCTACTGCCTCAGCCTCCCGAGTAGCTGGGACTACAGGCATGCGCCACCATGCCCGGCTAATTTTTTCTATATAGATTTTTAGTTGTCCATATAATGTCTTTCTATTTTTAGTAGAGACGGGGTCTCGCTCAGGCTGGTCTCGAACTCCTGACCTTGAGCAATCCACCCGCCTCGGCCTCCCAGAGTGCTAGGATTACAGGCGTGAGCCACCGCGCCCGGCCAGGCCTGAGAATTCTGGCAGGGGACAGGGGAGGGAGCTCCAGCCAGGCCTCAACATGAGACCCCAGCCCAGTGATCCAAAGTTATGACCCCTTGGGCCTTCCCCCACCCCAGTGGCCTTCACTGAGCTACTAATATCTGAGTTGAGCCCTCATTGCCCTTTGTAGGCCGTTAGAAAGGACATATAAAACAGCTCCTTTATAAACTGTCATCGAGGATCATCTAGAGCCCCATATTCCCTCTGCAAAGCTCTGGGTGATTTTCTTAGACTTCGGTATCAGGAAATACTTTGTTTCTCTCCTGAGGATCTATTAGACTCCCTCCCTTCTGCAGGAAGAACTATAACTGATCCTCTTTCTCTTTTTTTCCTAGCCTACCAGGGAACTCAGGACTAAGCAAGTAAGATCACTCTCCTGGTAAAAGGTCTGGCTTCCTTCATCTCTGCCTTTTGATTTTCTATTTGAAATTAAGTTTCCTTGAGTGCTTTCATTGTATTTGTGGGGAGGGGAGAGAGAGGGGCAAAGAACCAGTCACTTCCTTATACAGGAAACCAGTAGGTTCCCTCCTCACCCCACTCCACCACCACCCTCCCCCGTCTTCCCCCATGTAGGCCTTGTTATAAGGACAAAAATCACTTCCCTGAACAGCACTCCTGAGGCCTCTGCCTAGGAATTTATTGTGAAAGAACCTGGACCCTAATCCCAGGGCAAAGAGGTCTTAGAAGGAGCTTCTACGAGTTCCTACTGGCTTCCTTCTGGCACAAGATGGTTGGACCTTGGGATGAAGGGTGAATTGGAGAGTGAGATCTTTGGAGCTGGATGAGGCTTGTTCCGGCAGTCCCCAGCTCACAAGACTCCACTGGCCCATCTGAGAGGTGGGTTCTTACGGAGGAATAAATGAGCTACCTGAGACTTCAGCAAAGGACCTGGCACAAAGAAATTTTAGCTCCCTTCTCTCTCCCTGCTGGGCTTGGCCAGATCACACAGGGAGGAGGGTTTGGCTTTAGGCCACAAAGCAGGTCAGTGATGGGGCAGGGAGTGAAAACAAACCTGATCTGAAACACTAAATGGAAGGGAAGGAAGGGAATTGGCATTTCTTGAACATCTGCTATATGCCAGAACTCCAAACGTCACTTCTTTTTTTCATGTTTCCTCTCTATGACTCGAGAGAGTAGGTCTTATTGCTCCCATTTTATGCATAAGGAGACTGAGGCTCAGCCCAAGGCTTTAGAGCTGGTGAGAGGTGGAGCCTTCCTTACCGACCACAGCATGCTGCCCCTCCTGAATCTGCCTAACACAGGGTTAGGACCCAGAGGGGACAGGTACTGGGCTTTGGCAGGGGCCACTTACCGGTTCGGTCATCGCTGTCATTGAAGTCTACCTGGACAGAGTGGCCATTGTTGGTGATGCTGAGGGACATGCAGGCCTCATAGGAAATCTCCAGTGGCTGGAGGCTGGGTGAGTACACAGCCTGGCTTGATATGATATTGATAGGTGATTGGCGGTCTCCCTGGGCAATGGGATACAGCTTGTGCCAATTCGAGGGGCCTGCAGGTGGGGAGGGGGGCAAGGACTCAGGCCAGCAAGGATCTCTGGGCTGCAGGCTGAGGACACCCAGGGTGGACGGTGTCCTTGGCATCCTTTCAGAGGTAAGCCCCTGCTTTGGAGCTGCACAGCCTGGAGTTCCAGTCCCTGCTCTGACACTTCCCCTCTCAGCCTCCATTATCTTGTCTGTGACATGGCTTCACCAAAACTCGCCTCCCAGTGCAGACAGGAGGCTCAGAGAGGTCATGCATGGAAGGGAACATAACACAGCTGCAGGCTCAGGGGCAGTTGTGAGTAGTGAGTCCCTGCAAACCCCTAATCCCAACATTAGTTCAGGGAGGCTGCTAGGTGTTTGAAGTCTCTGACCTGACTATCACGTATCTCGCCTCTTCCTGCACTTTAGGCAATTTAATATGAGTGTTTGTGACAATAATAGCAGAAACTCATATGAGGCTAGCTTTGGCTCTGTGACACATACTTGCTTCTCACAACTATCCTGTAAAGTCGAAACCAGCATGATCCCCATTTCATAGATGAGGGAACCGAGGGCCACTCAGACATGTGTGTGCACACAGGCTCACTAATATAAATACACAGCATGTGCATGTAGTGCCCCCAGGTGCGCTCCCCACGCATGTGCCTACAGGTCTGTAGAGATCCTCATATGTGCACGCACATGTGCACAATGACCTGGGCTCACCAGGCCCAGAACACGCATGTGTACAAACACACGTGCAGCCCTGCAGACTACATCTAGCATACACATATGTACCCTCACACGAAACACCCCCTATTGGAAACCCAAGTTTGCAGGAAGGGACCACAGCAAAACACATGCCCATGCACACACACACACACACACACACACCTGCATGCACACCCACGGGCACCCACCACCTGCCTCCCAGAGGCTCCATCTGCAGCCGAGAGGCTCAGCATCTCCCTGGGGAACATCCTGAGATGCAGCCTATTTTTAGAGCTACTGCCGGCTGGTGCTTCTCCCCCTTTTTGGCTTCTTAAGTTTTCCTGAGAAAACAGCAGCAGGTGCCGACAGAGCTGTGTCCCCAATGGATGACTCAGAATTGTGGCCCGGCCCCGCTGGGTTATTTTTGAAGCCCTGTGAGCACTGCCGCATGTCGGCACCTCTGTCCTCTGTCCTTCCCTGCCTCATTGCCCCTGGACTGGAAGCCCTGGTCTGGCTGGGTGAGGGGCAGGGCAGGCCCTATGGGACACTGGATGCTTGCAGCTGGTGGGCAGGACTAGCAAGAAAGGCTGGAATCAGAGGACTCTGACTCTGGGGGAAGCACCCAAGAGTGGGTACTGAGGGAAAGACGATCTCCCACGGGTTCTCTCAACCTGCCCCTTCTCTGCCTCTTTCTCCATTTCTGTTGGGCTCTGTTGCCTTTTTCTGAATGTTTCCAGCTCTTGCATGCCCAGATCTGGGGTTTCCCTTCCAAAATATGCTCCTTTCTCCTTGGGGTCCCAGAGGAGGCCAGAGACGCCACACACCTCCCTGACTCCCTCTGGTCCATTGCAACTTTCTATCTCCCCAGACTAGTCCAGGACCGTCCCACCCTCACAGAGTGACTGCCTCTCACCAGAGAAGTGGGGCTGGGGGTTTCTTCCCACCACCACTTCCTCTCCTCCCCACCCCCACCTGCCCTGTGCTGTTTCCCTCCTGACAGCCTGGATCTCCGGTCGTCATAGTTCATCTCGGGGAACTGGGGAAGCTCTTACCCCACACCTCCACCCCTGCTTGGTAAGAAATGGCCCAAAAGGGAGCTGATCTGCCCCAGACCCACACTCAAGCCACCTGGCTCTCACCTTCTGCCTCTTCTCCTCCTAAGGAAACTGAGGCAGGATGGAGGAGCAATCTTCCTGCTCAGAACAGGAGGATAGTATGGGCCACCGGCTCCCACTCCTCACACCCCGATGTGCTCAAACACCCTGCTCAGTGTAGACAACCAGACACATGCCTGCGCCCTCAGGTACCCCATTCCCTTCACGTACCGGCCAACAAGGCAGCTTGGACACTTCAGCGGGGAAACTGTCTCCCGGGGACACTGCGCCTTTGCCCACGCGGAGCCCAGCTCCCCCGAGGTCCCCGCACACACGCCGTGCGCGCTCCCCGCACAGACACCCGCGCACAGCGCTCCGCCGCGACCAACCCCCCGCTGCCCTGGGCCACCTCCACGCGTCGCGCACGCCCGGGCAGAGTGCGTGAGTGTCGGGGCCTGGGGCCCAGCGGGCAGGGCAGTCAGGGGCTGCACGGAGGAGGCGTCAGGACGCGCTCAGCTGGTAGGTCGCTCGCAGGCGGCCGGGCCAGCCCGGGCGCAGGGTGGACTTTGCGCCCGGCGCAGGGGCACAAGGGCTTGGGTCGGGTTTTGGGGGCTTCACGGGAGAGGAGTCCCGGTCCAGCCTGGCGGGTGGGGGCTTGCGGATCGGGGAAACCGGCTGGCGCGAGAGTCGGGGCGAGTCCAGTTGGGTCCGGGGTCTGCGCCTACCGTCGTCCTGGCCGTAGCCCCAGCCGTGGTGGCCGGTCATGCCGCTGCCGTCCCGCAGCCGTGCACCTGCCCGCTCGGCTCGGTCCGCTCGTTCCGGCTGTGGCACCGGCCCCGCTTGCTGCCGCGGAGCAGCCTCTTAAAGCAGCGGCAGGCGGGAGGAGCAGTTCCTGGGGGACCCGCCCCCCACCCCCCAGCAGGGCCAGAGAGGCCGGCCCTGTCCCGCCCTCTCCCGCCCGCAGGTCCCTTGCGCCCCCAATAGAGATGGGGGCAGGAGGAGGTAGACCTCTGCCCCCACCCCTCTCCTCCACCCTGGCCAGACGACTCTCCCTCCTTTCCCCCAGCACGGTACGGACTTGGACATGAGAGGCCGCCCATGCTGAGGGCCACACCGTTTCCGACATCGCATCCCCTCCCCAGGTTTTTCCCTGACCTGTAAATGCCGCCACCGCCACCGGGGACCTGGGCTCTGGGCCCTGAGTTGGGTTGGAAAGTCCCCTTGAAACTACAAACCGCACTGACCATCAAGTGTCCAGAACTGGAGCTTCCTCCTTTTGCCAGGTGCTGTCACAGGTGCTGGGCCAAGCTTTGGATCCTTCCTGTGGTCTAACCCTCCAGCTACCCTACGACGTTGAGTGCTTCCAGTAGCCCTATTTGACAGAGTAGGGGACTGAGGCCCAGAGAGGTGAAGTGACTTCCCCAAGGTCATCTAGCCAGTTTGTCTCACTCCAGACACCATGGGTTTACCATTTTTCCTTGGTGCTCGGCAAAGGGGGTCCTGTGGGTGTGGGGATCCGGGAGCCCCAAGGTAGATGGGAGGCTAGCGCTGGCAATCCAAACCCTTGGCCAGAATCCCAAAGCGGGTGCGGGGAGGAGTGCCATCAACCAATGGTCATGGGACAGACAGACCCACAGACACCAGCTGGCTTCCCCATGAACCAAGTCTGAGGCCCTGCCTCCCACTCTCCCTCTCATTTTCTCTGCTGCTTCCTCCTTCTGCCCATCCCTCCACAGCCTGCTGTTTGTCCCTCCTCTCCCTGCCTTCCCATGACCTTCAGTCCACCTGCTGGGAGCTCAGGCCTCCACCCTGCACTCAACCTCAGCGCCTGCCGTGGCCCAGCATTTTCCCACCCCCAAGCCCTGGTCCTTGCTGTGCCCTCCACCTGGTACGTCCTCTGTCTTCCACCCATGGTGGCTCTAGCCGGCCCAATCTGATTCATCTTAGGATGTGGCCTTGTGCCAAGGATAGGGCTTGTCTCTAGCTAGGCCTCAGCAGGCAGTTTTGGAAAGACAAACAGATGGGTGGATGGAAAGACAGACAAATGATCCCACCCAGGGCCCTGTACCCAAAAGGAGTTGAAGAGCCATTTGTAGAATGTCTTCTAGTTTAGCACATTGACTGCTGCACTAGAAAATTTTTTTTCCCCCTTGGGGCCGTAGTGTTTTACTATGAAAATAGTATAAAAACTTACAAAACAAAGTGATCCTTTCTAATTTAATGAAAAATTTATTATTTTTTATTGTTTTCTCTGCGTGAGTTATATACAACTTGAAAAATAGTTCAGGTGGCTCCCAAGGTAAAGAGATGTGTGAGTTAGATATGCTTCACGATCTCTGGGCTCAAAAGTGGCGTGAGTTAAATACAACTCACATGGCAGTTACTGTGTTAGACCATGACTAGAGGGCACTGTTTCAGGCCTCGCTCATGGTGGACCTTGTGAAGGAATCTGCCATCTTGTGTACTGCCTGGCTCCCCTGCCTCTCTGTGTCTGTCTCAGTTTCCCTCTCCCAGGCCCTGAATCCCAGATAGAATTGGAGAAATTAATTGACAATTGTTTGGCTGGGCCAATGTCAGTGACAGCCCAGGCCTGTGAAGATGCTCCCTGAGCCAGGAGTGGGAAGGGGCCCTTAATATAAATCTGACCTTAAGATGGGGACAGGAGACTATGACAGAGATACAGGGGTAGCCCCCAAGACCAGCATGTGACAGAGAAACCAAGGCCCCAGGTCTCTGAGTCAGAAATGCCATCTACAGGTCAAGAAGACAAAGACATGCCTCTGGGTGAGGCCCGGGGCCTCTGTCTGTCTCTCAGAAGAGCCAGCCACCCTTCTCCTGGGGGAGCTGCAACACCCTTGGGGATCTGAGGATGGCTTGACCTCCACTGACCTACTTCCTCCTCACAGCGACTCAGACCTTTTCTGTATTTATTTATAGTACTTAAAAAATAACATTGGAATTCTTCATATAGTTTTGCATCCAGATTCATCCACACAGCAACCCTGGGGGGCGGGTTTACCCCATTTTACAGATGAGAGAAGCCAGGCCCAGAGAGGTTGACTGATGGGCTCCAGGGTGCACAGTGAGTGACTGAGCAAGGATGAAAGCCTGGGACTGCTGGGTCCATTGGTCAACATAGTCTGCAATTACAGGAAGGGGAGGAAGTGGATTTTTAATTTGATTCTCATTTGCATATGCAAGTCTTCTCTGGAAGGGCTTAAGAGAAGCTAGACAGAGTGTTTACCTCCTGGGAGGAGATGGAGACCAGACAGGAAGGGTGGGTGAGGATGTGGAATAGGGGTGGGAAGGACACTTTTTACTGCTACTCCTTTGTACCTTTTGAAAGAATTGAAGTATGTATTACCTCTTTAACAACCAAATCAAAGGTGATCCACTTCTTTCCTTCCAGCAAGCTGTCTTTGAGCTATTTTCTCTAGGAACTGGGAGCTCAGGCAAGAGGGAGGGGCCAACGGAGTTTGCCATTCTCAGGTGAAGCCCCAGTTGCCCCAGCAGCCCACTCAGGTCAACTTGGGGGAGCCTATGCCCCGTCTCAGGCGCCTCCAGTCTCAATTACATGCTGTCTTTCAAGGTGAATTGATTTCTCTGCTTGAGAGTTTCCTCTTTGGTCTCATTGGCGTCACTGGCTCCTGGTTTTCACTATTTCTGGGGGAAGGGAGAATGGGGGCTCTGGGGAGTCCAAGGAAGGCTGAGGGAGGAGGGTGTGAGCAGTTTGCCAAGCCATGCCTGCCACATTCATCCAACAACCTTGCCAGGCTTCACTTCCCTTCTTGATGAGACAGTGCGGTTTGGTCTACAGCAAGGTGATGAAGAGATTGTTCCTGCCCTGCCTGCCTCATGGGGACCCCTGTGTGCATGCTTTGAAACTACAGACGTCCACTGATACACCAACAGGCAGAATCATGCCTCCTTCTCACTATATGTTATGTACAGGGCCAGTTAGCCAGTTTAGAGGCCCTGTTCTTTGTATTTTTAAAAAGATTCCCATTCCAAGTGTGTGCATATATGTGTGCATGCAGTAGGATGGAATGAACCTGGGCTGTGGACCCAGAAAGACCTGGGGTTGGTTCCCGGCATCACTGGTTGTGTGATCTGGGGCAAGTTGCTTCACCTCCCTGAGTCTGAGTTGGCTTTTTTCCATCTGTAGTATGGGAATAGAGAGTGTAGCAGGTTAGTAGGTGGTCAGATGAGGGGATGTCTATAAGATTCCTGGTACCAAGGATACATGCCTCAGACCTTAGGACCCCTGCTTTTTCCCTTTTTTCTTAGCTTGTTGGGTACATTTAAAACCTCAACCATTCCTTTTCCCATTATTGTAGTGACACCTAGTCATTGCAGAAAATTTGGAAGAATCAAAAAAGCATATAGAAGAAAATTAAAATCACTGGCCACGTCACTACCGAAGGATCACCACTGTTAACATTTGAGTGACTGTCCTGCCAGGCTTATCTGATACAAGTTGAGTATCCCTTATCTGAAATTCCTGGGACCAGAAGTGTTTTGGATTTCAGACTTTTTCAGATTTTGGAATATTTGCATATACATAATGAGATATCTTGGGGATGGGACCCAAATCTAAGCATGAAATTCATTGATGTTTCACCTTAAACACATAGCCTAAACATAATTTTATATAATATTTTAAATATTTTTGTGCATGAAACAAAGTTTGTGTACCTTGAACCATCAGAAAGCAAAGGTGTCACTATCTCAACTATCTGTCCTGTCAGTGCCCAGAAAGTTTCAGATTCTGGAGCATTTTAGATTGGGCTTGCTCAACCTGTATGAGTAGTACTTAAAAAACAATTGGGATCATAGTTTTGTGACCAGTCTTTTTCTTCTAATGCCCTGTGGTAAACATTCCCTTGGAGAACTTGACACTTAAGATTCACACACTGCTCTGGTGTATGTGTTATTTTCACTATTGTAAATAGTACTGCAGTGAACGTCCTTATTTATACATCATTATGTATGTCTGATGAATTCCTTGCAATAAATTGCTAGTAGTACAGTTACCAAATCAGATGATATATACATTGCCATTAACATATTTTAAAATGTAGAAAGTATGGTGGAAATAGTTTCAGAAATGTATTCTTTCATTGAACAAACTTTATTGAAGACTTATTAGATATCAAGTGCTGGGCCAGGCATGGGTGATACAACTGTGAGCATTATAGACCCACGGCTGCCTCAGGGAGTTTGTGGGGTTGGGGAGAGAGGCAAGAGATTAGCCAATGAGCACAGAGTGAGGATGGATGGGAGGGACAAGGTTAAATAGAGAGGGCTAGAGGCCGAGGCCTGGGAGGGTGTCCTGGGTTGTGACTCATTCTTACTGGCTGGTCTCCCACAGATTATAATTTCTACTGGGGTAGAGCTAGCCCCCAAATTCCTGGGATCCCAAAAATCCAGTCTGCCCAGGTTGAGACCATCCAGGATGGATAAAATAACAGACCTTAGCTGGGGTCTGGCCAGATCTGTTCTTATCCCTTTACCACCTTTTAATTTTTGGTACTTCACTCTCCTCTCCAAGCCTCTGCTCTCTGTAAAATAGGGTTAGCAGCAGTATCTATTGCATTCGGTGGTTGTGAGCACAAGAGGTGATGCACATCAAGGGCCTGCCTGGCATGTAGTAAGTGCTCAGTAAACCAGGGTAGGATTGTGGTTAGGGGGCCCAGTTTTCCCACCTATTCAGTGGGAGGTTGGCCTAGGTCAGTGGTTCTCAAACCTGAGCCTGTATCAGAGTCACCTGGAGGGCTTGTTAAAACAGTTTCCTGGACCTCACTCCAGAGTTTCTGATTCAGCAAGTCTGGGATAGGGCCCAAGAATTTGCATTTCTAACAAGTTTTCAAGTGATGGTGATGTTGCTGGTCCAGGACTACACTTTGAAAACCAATGGCCTAAATCAATTAGGCCGTGGCTTCCTGGTCTGATACCTTTGGTCTTCTGCCTTCCACAGAAGGAAAAACTCACAAGGGGGCCCTGAGTTCCTTGATGGCAGGGCTTGTGTGTGATGAGCTTGCACTGCTCCAGCACAGGCACCTTAACATGCTTTTATGGGTTGAAATATATCCCACCTAGAAGTTATTGAAGTCCTAACCTCCTAGTACCTGTGAATGTGATCATATTTGGGAATAGGGCTTTTGCAGGTGTAATCAAGTCAAGATGAGATCATTAGGGTGAGCTTTGATCCAATGAGGCTCATGTTCTTGAGAGAAGAGACACAGACAGAGACATAAATGGAGAATGCCACGTGACAATGGAGGCAGAGATCAAAGTGCTATAGCTGATTGCCTGCAAACCACCAGAAGCTAGGAAGAGGTAAGGGAGGATTCTCCCCTACTGGTTTCAGGAGCACAATCTTTGATTTCAGATTTCCGGCTTCCAGAATTGTAAGACAATAAATTTCTCTTGTTTTAAGCCACCCAGTTTGTGGTTCTTTGTTATGGCAGTCCTAGGAAACTAATACACTGAGGTATCTTTTTACAGACACCACCAACACAACCTTTTCAAAATTATACAGGCAGTATGACTCCCCCCACGACCCCTCACCAAATTTGGGACTGTTTCCTTTCACGCAGTCCACAACTGCAGTGAACATGAGAGGCCAAGCAATGAACTCTCCCCTGCCATCTTTTGACCTTCCTGTATTCCCTGGGCGTATTTTATTATCCCTTATATTTCACCTGTCCAACTGGAGAAGGAAATGTGACAGCATAAGCCCAGGATGAGGTGGGAAAGCATCATGCCTCTATTTCCCATTAGTTATGTTCCATGGGAGCCGGGAAGGCATGGGAGGGTGTGCCCCCACCCTGGTCCTGGAGACAGCACCCAGGGGGAATTGCATTCATCATTCCTGCATCATTGCCATCAAACTGTGCCCCCTCCCTTGTACCCATGCCATGGGATTGGAGGTGGTGATCTGTGCTCATTTTCGCCTTACTGCAGGTGATCATTAACCTGAAGGTGCCTGTAGGGTCCGTGAGATTCAGGGGAAGGAATCCTCACCACCCTCCCAGCTGGTCACCTGGTCCCCAGCGCCCCCATCTCTCTTCCTCATGGGGTAACTTCTTTCCTTGGCACCCATCCCCACAGGTCAGGGGCTCTTTCCAGGAAGTGAAGGACTTTAAATTCCTCCTTGCTTCTGTGCTCACAGTCCTGCTCGCACCCCACCCCTGCTCTGCAACCTCCCCTGACCATTTCCTGTCCTTCACTTGACCAAACTGTCTAGCATCTGTGGCCTGCCATGACTTCCCGGCCTCCTAGAGATGGCACCTGCTATTCCTCCGGCTTAAAACACCCTTCCATCCCCACACCACATGAAACATTTCTGGAGAGGGGGAGTGGGTAAGGTTCTTCCGTGCCCCGCTCCGCACCCTGCTTCCCTCTATTTAGAGGAAGGCCACACTGTCTGGTAAGTGCTTGTTTACTGTTCTTCTCTCCTCACAAGACTGTGACGTCTTCAGGAACAGGGCTGGGGAGCAGCTAGCTTTTGCGGCTCAAAACAGGCCCTTAGTGGGGGCTTTTGATGAGAGGATGGAAAAAATGAATGAAAAATAACGATCATCATAATGAGTTATTATTTATACAAGATTTTGTGTGAGCCTGGCCCCGTGTATTCAAGATCTCATTTAAGGCTAAAAGACACCTGTGACCGAGACCCATTTATCCCCATTGCACAGGTGAGCAAGTGAAGATTTGCGAGGTAAAGGGCAGATCTCACAACAAGTGGTTAAAATCCAAGTCTGCCTGATTCCCAAGCTCGAGTCCCTCACGGTTGCTGCACGGACTGAAGGACGAACTCGTCGGCTAGCAGGGCTGGGGAATCAGGGCAGACAGGACGGCCAATTCCAGCCCGGCTCCCCGCGGCGCCGCGCACGCCCGGGCCTGCCACTGACGCGTGCGCAGTGCAGCGGCGGCGCCCCCTGCGGGCGGCGCGCAGGAGGCCTTGGCGGCGGCGGAGCGCCCAGTGCGCTTGCGTGCGTGTGGAGCTGGTGGCGGCGCTCGGTAGGAGCTCTGCTGTTCTCCGCGCGGCGGGCGCGGCCATGGCGCAGCCGGGGAAGCTGCTCAAGGAGCAGAAGTATGACCGGCAGCTGAGGTGAGCTGGGGCTCACCGAGCCGAGGGCGGGCCGCCGGGCTTCTCTGCGTTCCGGCCGGGCCTAAGCGCCCGGGTCGCGCGGTCGGGCCTTCCTCAGGCCTCCAGCCAGGCCGGGCCGGGCCGTGCGGGGCGCGGGGACCTGGCGCTCTCGTCTCCCGCCAGGGGCCGGGGTGCTCCGCGAGGGCCAGGACCCCCCTTCCTTCGAGG
Source organism: Eulemur rufifrons (assembly GCF_041146395.1). Taxonomy (NCBI): domain Eukaryota; kingdom Metazoa; phylum Chordata; class Mammalia; order Primates; family Lemuridae; genus Eulemur; species Eulemur rufifrons. The sequence goes on along the minus strand of NC_091005.1, from coordinate 10,693,065 downwards.
GGCGCGCCCCCCAGCGGTGTGCAGTTCGAGGGGTGCGGTCCCCAGCATCAGCCGGATCGCTGGGGCGGCCACCGGCCCCTCCTCGCTGCACCGGGGCTCCTCGTTTTGCAAAATGGGGAGGATCGGGAGGACCCCCTCCTGGCCGCCGAGAGCGGCACCGAGTGTTAGGTATTGTTGTAAGCCAGCGCTGTCCAATAGTAAGGTAATGCTTGTCTCATGCAAGCATTGTCTTAGCATATATAATTACAAATTTTATAGTGGCCGCATTTAAAAGGCAAAAAGAAAACAGGTGAAATTAATTTTATAATATGATTTATTTAATCCAGTATGTCCAAAATATTGCCATTTCGACACGTAACCAGTATAAAAAGTTATTGAGATAATTTACTTTCTTTTTCATACTGTCTTAGAGATACGGTATTTTATACTTACAGCACATCTCAATTAAGACTGGCCTCATATCTAGTGCGTAGTAGCCACATGTGGCTAGGGGCGACCTTAATGGACAGTGCAGGCCTAAACTGTCAGACCAGTCCTTGGCTGCTTCCCCACCCTTGCCTTTTTACCTTGCACTTTATTGAGCATCGTCTTTGTGTTGAGGCAATGGAGGTAACAAAATTCCTCTTTCATGGGAAGAGGGAAGGGGAATCAGGACAGACAAGAGAAATTATAGTACGTCCCCAAGGACTGGAACATCCATTTGCACCAGCAGCTTAGTGCTATATTGGGGGGGTTTAGGCACTCAATTGTGAGAGCACCGTTGAAGGCAACCATGTCCTCTGTTTTACACGTGGGGAAACTGAGTCTTGGAGAAGTTAGTTAACTTGCCCAGAGTGCTCCATGTTTTTGAGCCAGGATGTAAACTCAGGACTTTCTGGCTTTTTAAGAGCTGGTACTCAGTCACGTTGCTCTGTTTCCAAACTTTCAGGGAAAGAAACAAGGTGACAGAGCCCTTATGCCCAACTTAAATTTTCTTGTAAATTCTTGGAGTTCTTTTGTTTTGAATGTAGATATAGCCATATGTGACAGAACTGAGATGATAGTTGAGATTAGTAAGCAAATGTAACAAAAGAGGGTTTTTGCTGAGTCCATTGCATTTAAGGACCAAACTTTACCTTTCATAGTGGGAACTGGTTACTGGTTTTGAAGTGTCAGAGGGAAGCAGTTAGAAGCAAAGTTGTTTGGCCAGGCAACAATCAGCAAGGCCCTGGCTCTCCTTAGTTAGGCCAGCAAAAGAGTAGAGAGGCTTGATTTCCTGTATGCCTCTTCTTGAAACGTGTTACCTAGAGATGCACCGATATTCTTTTGTGGGGGGGTGGTTTTTTTTTTTTTTTTTGGAGTTGGGGGGTCTTGATATATTGCCCAGGCTGGAGTGCATTGGCTGTTCACATGTATGATCATAGTGCACTGCAGCATTGAACTCCTGGGCTCAAGCAATCCTCCTGCTTCAGCCTGCCAAGCAGCTGGGACAATAGGCACATGCCACAGTGCCTTGGCTTGAGGTGTACCAGTATTCTTAATTTCGGTCTTTAACTACTCAAGCGTTAGCATTTATCAACCAAATATGTCAGGTGTCTTCTGTGTGTCCCACTTTCATGGAAAAACAGATGCTTATCGTCCATCTGGTTCTTTCAGGCTCTTCCTCCATTTATTTGACAGCTGATTAGTGATCACCTACCATAAGCAAGGCACTGTGCCAGGCACTGGGGCTCTAGTGGTGAATGTAGGGGGTGGTCTGGGCCCTTACGGAGCTTATAGTGGAGTGGAGAGATAGATGCTTAGCAAATAAAGGAACCAAATGAGGCAGTTGCTTGTGATGTGTTCAGGAGGACATACTGGCTACACAGTAAGGGATAATCTGCTTTAGATCAGGTGACAAGGAAGTCACATTAAAGTCGATCAGTTCTCTGGGCTGCTAATACCTATCTGACTATGGCAATTCTCTAATGATATGAGCTCTTGCTATATACTTCTTATACTGACAAGAAAAGATAAATTAGTTAATAGGTTTTCTGAGTGAAGGTAACCACATTGGCCCAGATGCCATGATACGTGTCTGATCATGTACCTTGCCTTGTTAATACGCTAGTGTGAATCAGGTTATAACATGCATTCTAATTCTTACTACATCTTTGTGTTAATGTATGTATCTGTTAATCAGGCTTTTAGAATGTTCATTGGTGTTAGATTTTAAAGCACTCCTGTAGAAGGTGATGTGAATCTTTTCAGGTGATTAGTTTTTTTGGTAAAGTTTTTGCTCACTGTTGCAGATGTCACAGTGATAAGCCGTATGTCAAGATCTTAAATGCCCTGGATCCGTATAACTTAAGAAGAAATGAAATAGAGAACAGATGAGGTTTTAAGTCCAAGACACTTCTTTAATGTTAATGAGTATATCTAAAGACTTTGTGTTTTGTAAGTTGTCTGGTTTGAAAGAGTAATGGATAAAGAGCAAGATGGCCAAGTTTCTAGTTCGGATTTGACCCTGTCCTGGGCCCCCCAACCATGCAGAACATCAGCCTGTCTGAGTCTTGGCTTACTTCACTGTGCAGTCCCTACAATAACATCTGTTCCTGTATCCCATGTTTGCTGTGGTTATCACATCTATGCAAAAACACTTGACAGATTACTGTTCAAATAAGAAAGTTGTATTTTTATGAAAGTTTTGAAAATGTTGAATTTGTGTCTTGTTTTGTAGGCTGTGGGGTGATCATGGGCAAGAAGCTTTAGAATCTGCTCATGTTTGCCTAATAAATGCAACAGCCACAGGAACTGAAATTCTTAAAAACTTGGTACTACCAGGTAATGTAGTTTTTTGGTTGTGTTCTAAATTTACTTCTTTAAGGTTTTTCCCTAGACATACATATTCTTGACTGACTCTCTTTTGTCTCCCAGGTATTGGTTCATTTACAATTATTGATGGAAATCAGGTCAGCGGAGAAGATGCCGGAAATAAGTATGTTCTATTCTTTTCAAATGTATACATGTTAGGGAAGGCCGTGCACTGTCATGGGACGGCAAGTCTTGCATCCTAGCTTCACCTCAATCAGGGTGACTTGACTGTCTGGTGGATATCATCCTTGTATTTGGGATTATGGGGAGAAGAAAATGAGTTTATATAGGTAAAGTGCTAGCACAGTATCTGGCAAATAGGCTGTTAATAAAAGGTACGTATCGTTACTGTCTTAATTGTTATTAATACAAAGGAATAGTCATTATTCCTTCATTTGTGAAATCTGGACACTTTCTAAACCCTTGCATTGATTCCTAGGTGTTAGTATATAATTAACAATAATTGTATTTTTGAATTATAAGAATAAAAAAACAATACTTTTTATTTGTAGTCTCTTTTAAGCTTAGCCCTGGTATATCTCTTTCTGTACTGTCTCTATGAAAATGCTGTTTTAAAGATGACCTGTGTATTCTTTAATGATTGTCATATTTAGACTTTGAGAGGATTCCCAAATTTGGATTTGAAGTTCACCTTTTCAGAGACTTGGAGTCTGGGATCTCTCGTTGTATGTGTCAGCAAACAACAATGCGTAAATATAAGGAAAGCCAGAATTCAGTTCATATTTAGTTTTGATATCTGTTTTTCGGTAGTACAAGTTTCTGCTATCCACAACACAGGCCTTTTATTGATATCTATCAAGAGAAAGATTTGTTATCTTTGTTTATTTGGTTGGTTAGGGCAGGATGTCATAAGAATAAGGTTTCTTTTTATGGAGCCATTAAGCTTGTGCTGAAAAATGGCACCCTGACTCTGATCAGCAGCCTCATATCTGGGCCTCAGGATGTGTTGAGGGTATGTGTAGGAGGAAGCCTGGGTACATCTGTTACAGTTACCTGCAAAGACAAATGGTTCAATACAGCAAGGGTTGTGCATGGAACGCTGGTTCTAGGCAGTGCTAGTAACTGTTAAATGGGCCAGTGATCAAATGAGTTTGGGAATATGTCAAATGAAGTTAAAATTTCTTTGCCATAAAACTTTAATATCATATATATTATTTATATTATGAATTTCCAAAAGAGAAATACAGCATATGGTGTTTCCCTGTTTTTGGCCAAGGCGCCTTTTTTCTGTCAACATCTTGTATACATTGGGAAACATTGATTTATTAGCCTATTTTTTTTTTCTTTTTTTAAATTTTTTCTAGAGACAGGGTCTCACTGTGTTGCCCAGGTTGGTCTCAAACTCCTGACCTCAAGCTATCCATCTCAGCCTCCTAAAGTGCTAGAATTGCAGGCATGAGTCACCACACCTGGCCAATTAGCCTATCTTTGTTTATAAGTTTCATCTGATTTTCTTCCTCCAGGAAGACTATTACAATCTGTAATCAAATATATTTTGTTTTGTAGTATGAATGAAATATACATGCCATTACAAACAACTTTTCCTTTAGAGTTAAATCTTAATTTTTTTTTATTCTGTCCGCTTTAGTTTCTTCCTTCATAGAAGCAGTATCGGCAAGGTAAATAATCATTTTCTTATAGAATATAGTCGTGTATGAGCATCTAGTGATGTCACTATTTTATTGCTTGAGAAGTTTTGACTTTATTTTTTAAAAATTATCATGGGTACATAATAGTTGTAAAAACGCTTTGACTTTAAAAGATCTTGTTATTTCTCAGAGAAAAAACTTAACTAATTTTTCTAACCTTGCAAATCTTTATATGTTTGGTAGTTTAAGTCTTTACAAGTCTGTGTATTTACATTGTATCGTGTATTTTTTTTTTTTTTTTTTGAGAAGTCTCACTGTCACCCAGGCTAGAGTGCTGTGGCGTCAGCCTAGCTCACAGCAACCTCAAACTCCTGGGCTCAAGCGATCTGTCTGCCTCTGCCTCCCTAGAAGTTGAGACTACAGGAATGTGACACCATGCCCAGCTAATTTTTGTTTTCTATTTTTAGCTGCCTGGGTAATTTTTTCTATTTTTTAGTAGAGACAGGGTTTTGCTCTTGCTCAGGCTGGTTTTGAACTCCTGAGCTCAAGCGATCCTCCTACCTCGGCCTCCTGTATCCTCTATTAAAGCTAAATCTTGGGTAACATTAATATTCAGAGAGTGGAGTATTCTGGTTAACAAAATTTTTAATGAAGAGTTAGCCAGAACGTTCTTTATCTTTGTATTTCAAATTGAAAATCTTAAAACCATATTCCTTAACTTAATGCAATGTTCCCAATGGAATTGAATGTTACTTTAATGATTAACCACTCTTGTACAGGATTGCAGATGTGGGAGGTTAGAGTGAGTCTGAACTTGATCCAGGATATCCCTGCCTGCTACCCAGAGTTTTTTGGTGATTTGCCTAATCAGAAAAGTAGCATGCAAATAATGTGGTCATTTTATAACTCTGGATAATAATGGTTTAGCTTTAAGTAATATTCTGGTTGAGTCTTCGTTTAAACACTTTGGGAAGCAGAGTGGTATGAAGTTTGGATACTTTTACAGTGTGTTTGCCTGATCTGTAAATTGGAGAATTATGTTGTGACCAAGTTTTTTCTAATTCAAGTTAAATGCTTTGTTTTTAAAAAGAACCGAGCTCAAGCTGCCATGGAATTCTTACAAGAATTAAATAACGATGTCTCTGGAAGTTTTGTGGAAGAGGTATATATGTATACACGTTATTATGTCTGTGCTGAAGTAAAATTTTTTAATAAGGTCCTAGAAATTTAGAATTTTGAATCTTTGTATCATTTATGTTTAGTTGGAGTTGGACTTGTTGCCTCATTTGTTCTAAAATATCTTAACTATTTCTGCCATGTTTAATGTGATTGTGAAATTGTTGGATTTTTTTCCCCTGTCCTATTTAGAGTCCAGAAAACCTTCTAGACAATGATCCTTCATTTTTCTGTAGGTTTACTATTGTGGTTGCAACTCAGCTTCCTGAAAGGTAAATTTTTATGTTAATATGTTTTTATTTCAATTTTAGATTTGCGTAGTTTTATTTTCTCTGCACTAAGATATGGTTTTAGAATTCTTAAAGTCTATGGAAACCTTTAATTTGAATCTCTTATACATCTTCTAGCATTGAAAAGATGGGGAAGAGAAAAATACAGAGGTGTGAAGCTTTTTTGGATGTATTAAGAGCAGTTAAAATTGGTTACTTTTTAGTGATTAAAAACTAGTTAGAATTGATTATAGGAATTATTTGGGGTTGTGTACATGGGTTTTGTAAATATTTTTCTCTATCATGGAAATGTTTAAAAAGTGTCTTTCATTAAAATTCTGCCTTAAACAACAGACTAGAGTTTCATGTCCCTCTAGTCCAAAAGGTATACTGTCTTTGAAACTACAGCCTTGTGGAATTGCTTGGTTTTCAGTGTATTCTTGACCTGCTTATGTAAATGCAGTAGATATATCTTTGCATTTATTATTTAGTAAGACATTTGCTTTATTTTAAGACATTTTCATGTTTAGCACATTTCATGTTTGGCATATTTCCATTGTTTATGTTCTTATTTATTTTGCTTTTTTTTTTTTTTTTTTTAACAGTACATTACTACGTTTAGCAGATGTCCTGTGGAATTCCCAAATCCCTCTCTTGATCTGTAGGACATATGGATTAGTTGGTTATATGAGGATCATTATAAAAGAACATCCAGGTAAAATTTGGAGCATATGGGCTTACTATTGGTTGCTTTCACTACAATTTTAGAAACCTGACAATTCAGAAAGTCAATTTTAAATTACAAAGAAAATTTGTGGCAGCACATCTCTGGTTATGATTCAAAGTGATAGACTGAAGGATAGGTTTTAATCTACTGTTTCCTTTATATAGTGTTATAGAAGAATACAAAGCAGGAGATACAACAGGTACAGCTTTGTCTTATTAGGAGACCTAGCATCTATGCAAGTACCTAGCATTTTTTGTCCCTAACACACATAGGGCTTGTGTGGCTGCCACAGGAGTGAGCTGGGTCACCTTGACCCATAGAAGTCACCTTTTTCCCTACCAATCTTTTATCCCATTCTCATGCAGGTTTCAGATTCCCTGGGACAGGTGCAATTTCACACAATAAGCAAGGCATTTACCTAACTGCTTTTCCCGAAGAAACTGTTATAGAAGACCAAAGTCATAAATAGGCAGACCTGCATCAGCTCAGGGTTGTTATTGGCCCTTTACTTATAAAATTTTAATCTTAGAGCATCATAAAATTTTCTTTCGGTACTCTAACAATGCTCTTTATTTACTCAAGAAAGTATTTATTTTGTGCCAACTATGAGTCAGCCGTCTTCTAGGGCAATGGTAGCCATTGGCATTGGTAGCATCACTGAGGAGTAGTATCTGTGTGGGCAGTTAGGGAGTGCTTGTTAGGATAAACTTCTGGCTGCCGGTGGTGGGCCATTTAAAAATTGTAAGTGGGAGAGTGACAGGGTAAAAATTTTATTTTAAATGGGTCACTCTGAAGTTGAGTGGAGAATGAATGGATTTAATAGGGCAAAGATTGGAGGTAGGGGTTGCTGTTAGGAAATTTCCAGTGGTCTAGGTGAGAGAGAGAGAGACAGAGCCTCTAACTTGAGGGAGAGGGGGCAGATAATAATGAAGGTTAGCATTGCTAGCTCTGTACCTGCCTTTATGTGGATTATTTCATTTACTCTTTCTAAAAACTTTATAAGGTATTTCTGAAATCAGAAATGCTCCACAATCCACATTTTTGACATATGGTTCAAAGGAAATACTCACTGGGACATTTTAGATTTCCTATTTTTGGATTAGGGTTGCTCAACTGGTATGCATTTAGAAGTCTGTGTTTTTACACTGTATCTTGTATTAAAACTAAATCTTGGGTAACGTTAATATTCAGAGAGTGGAGTATTCTGGTTAACAAAATTTTTGACTACGAGTTAGCCAGAACATTCTTTATGTTTGTATTTCAAATTGAAAATCTTAAAACCATATTAGTTAACTTAATGCAGTATTCTCAATAGAATTGAATGTTGAACTTTAACGATTAGCCACTTTTGTAGAGGATTGTAGGTGTGGGAGGTTAGAGTGAGTCTGAACTTGATCCAGGATATCCCTACCTGCTACCCAGAGTATTCTTCAAATATTGCAAAATCTGAAAAAACCAAAATCCAAAACACTTCTGTTACTAAGCTTTCAGATAAAAGATACTCAGCCTGTGGATACTATTATATATATCTGCTTTTACAGGTGATGCTGAGGCAGAGAGATTAAGTTATTTGCCTAACGTCACATAGTTAGCAAGTGACAGAACTGGGCCTAGTTCTAATTACTCACTGAAATTGTGCACTCTCCCATACTTCCCCATGTAGAGAGCAGTCTACAGAGTGAGATTAGGAAGTGAGGAGTGACTGATGTTGAGGCCAAGGAATCAGAATGTCAAGGATAACCATCAGGTTTCTAGAGAGAGGGTGAAGTAGACAGAATGTTGTCTGTTGAAGACTACAAGACGAGGAACGGTGGGTTGTTAGTTGTTATCTGTATATATACTTTGTCAATTGTGAGCTTTTCCAATTATAGGAACAAATTCTGTTCTAAAGGAATCTCAGTTTTACTAAAACTTATAGTCCACTTAAGATTTGTGCATTTTACTATATATAAATTATACCTTAATAATACAGTGGGGAAAAAAAACCTCTAGGCTTTGTGCCCATTTAAAAATTAAAGAGGCCTGACATGGTGGCTCACGCCTGTAATCCTAGCACCCTGGAAGGCCGAGGCCGGCAGATCGTTTGAGCTCAGGAGTTTGAGACCAGCGTGAGACCCCGTCTCTACTAAAAAAAAAAAAAAAATAAATAAAAGGAAATTAGCTGGACAGCTAGAAACGTATATAGAAAAAATTAGCGGGGTATGGTGGCGCATGCCTGTAGTCCCAGCTACTCGGGAGGCTGAGGCTGTAGGATTGCTTGAGCCCAGGAGTTTGAGGTTGCTGTGAGCTAGGCTGATGCCATGGCACTCTAGCCCAGGCAACAGAGTGAGACTCTTGTCTCAAAAAAAAAAAAAAATTAAAGATTTTTCTCTGCTTGAGGTACCACGATTTCCTAAGTTACTATTAAGTAGTGTATTGCCAGCAGTATTGCTAAAGAATTAAGTTTATCTTTTGGAATTGTTTCACAGTAATAGAATCTCATCCAGATAATGCATTAGAGGATCTACGACTAGATAAGCCATTTCCTGAACTGAGAGAACATTTTCAGTCCTATGATTTGGAGTGTATGGAAAAAAAGGTTTGTAGTGTGTGTAACCTTACATTTATAGATAGATGTAAAACATTTTTTTAACCTAAGGTTTTTGAATTATACCAAAATGAGAAAATACTATAAACCTCCATATCCTGTCATCCATATTACATAGTAAAAACATTTTACCTTATTTATTTTCAATAAATTTTCCCCCAAAGTTAAAAAAAAAACTTTATTGAAGGAAAGTACATATACTGAACATATCTGTATAATCATGATGCCGGTCAAGAAATTGGACATTAACATATCCCAGAAGCTCTCTTTATGGCCATTTTTTAAACAAATAGATGTACTTTTAAAAATAGTTTGAATTTGGGGTGTTTGTAAAAATTGATTCCTCTTGAAATCTGTTTTTAGTGTTTGGAAATTACCAAGGCAATTATATATTTCATTATACAAGTAATATTTGTAATAGACTATATAATTTAAAGAGTACATATATTTTTCCCACTTACATGTTAATGAAAAAGCAGATGTTTATTTGGTTCATCAGAAAACACAGACAGGATCTTTTTTACTCTAAGATTGGTATCTGAAATCAAGAGATTCAAGCTATGTTTTCAGGTGGCAGTCTTTGAGACTGTTTTCTTGCTGGTAAAATCAGGACAGTTATAGTATAAACTTGATATATCAGGGTTAAATTGGACACTGCCTCTAGAAAAATTTATAAAGCAGTTTTTATTAGGCTAGTTTATTTTCCTCTATTCATTATTCTGCATATATTAAGAGATGATCATAAATATTGTTGAATTTGTTGAAAATGAGATGATGTAGTGAAGAATTAACTAATACTGACATTTTCTTTGATTTGTCTCTCATTTTTAGGACCATAGCCATACTCCATGGATTGTGATCGTAGCTAAATATTTAGCACAGTGGTATAGTGAAGTATGTCCTTTTTTAAAAAAGAAATTCTGTATGTGACTGTGTTTTCAATTTAGTACTAAAGATTTCCTTGGAGGGCAATGGGATAATAATTTTTTCCTTGTAGGGTTGTAGGGTAAATGGATTCTTTTAAAATTTAAATCTAGCAGTTCCTCTTTTGATACTGGTATTTTTATTAAGAAAATGAAATTTGAATAAATGTCATGATGAAACTGGAAGTGGGGAATGAATGTAGATAAATGGCCCACGGTTTCTGCTTTCTGTCGGGTGAGCCTCGGATTTCACTTAGGTATATATTTGTTGATGAAATCTCATGTAGCGAATGGGGGAAACTTTGGACTCTCAATTTCCATATTTTGAGTTTTTATAACTAGATTTTTAAAATTTTTAACCAATTTAGACAAATGGACGAATACCTAAAACGTATAAAGAGAAAGAGGACTTCAGAGATTTGATTAGACAAGGTAATATTATGGGATGTGATTAAGTATTGTATAAAGTTTGAAAAGAAAATTGCTTAAAGCAAATGTTTATTGGATTTCTGTTAACAACTTTGTCAGATGATGCCATCATGAGCTTTTATTTTACTTTTCCTCTGGTGAGGTTAAGGAGCCACTCCTTGTATAGTTTTAAGAAGAACTAATGATAAACCATGCTTCTTCTTAAGGTTTATTACACTGATCTTCCCTGCAGAATCTGACAAAGTTATTTCTATAATGTTGGGGGAATAGAGGAGTGAGAAGAAAAGGGCATTTGTTTGCTAACAATTTCCTATTTTAATAGGAATTCTAAAGAATGAAAATGGGGCTCCAGAAGATGAAGAGAATTTTGAAGAAGCTATTAAAAATGTGAACACAGCACTAAATACAACTCAGGTATTAAAAGAGTTGCTGAAGGATTTATATAAGCAAGTTGTTTTCTGAAGTCCTCAGATGTGAAATAGTTGATTATAATGATTTATTTATTTATTTATTTATTGAGACAGAGTCTCTCCCTGTCACCCAGGCTAGAGTGCAGTGGTGTCATTGTAGCGCACTGCAACCTCAAACTCCTATGCTCAAACGATCCTCCTACCTCAGCCTGCTGAGTAGCTGGGACTATAGTCAAGCACCACCACAACTGCCTATTTTTTTCTGTTTTTAGTAGAGATGGTGTCTCGCTCTTGCTCAGGCTGGTCTCCAACTCTTGCCTCAAGTGATCCTCCTGCCTTGGCCTCCCAGAGTTCTAGGATTACAGGCATGAACAACCATGCCCAGCCTATTTGAGTTAATATTTCCTAAATGTATAGTTAGAAATAAATATCTCTGATATATAATAGCTTGAATCTTGTTTTAAGATTCTGTGTTGTCCCTGTTAAAATATATGTCAGTGCTTCAGCATATGATAGTGATTCATTAATTTATAGAAATTATTTAAAGTACATGATTTGTGTATAGTAACAGCTGGGGGGTAGAAATTATATAATGAAGGTGATATTTTGCAGGTCCGAAATACTGTTGCCTAAAAAGCTAAATTCTGTTACCCTGCATTTGCTTCAGACAGTAATTATTTGGATATGATGGAAGGTGTTCTTAATGACATTATATACTTTAACAATTGTTTGGAGGATAACTCAGATGCTTTTTGTTGTTAAAAGTCTGACCAGTGGGTTTTGGGAGAGCTTTGGAATAACATACCTGATAGTTTAAGTTAGAATTTTCTTATAATTTAAAACAGTAAAAATACTGTCTTTCAAGTTAGGAAAACACTTAAGCTATCATTACCAGCTTTTTGGAGACAATGAGGCAGTGTTGCGGAGTGATTAAAAGTATGTGCTTTGTGAATCAATTTTCTGGGGTGATGAAAATTTTCTATATTTGCTGTATTTACATGATGGTTAAAAATACGAATGTATAGTTATCAAAATGCATTGAATTGTACATTTAAGGTCTGTGCATTTCACTGAATATAAAATTTACTCCAATTAAAACCAAGGTTCTAGTGGTTGGGGGACAGTAAACTAAACATATAAATGCACAAGTTGCTATGAACAAAATTAGACCAGAGCAAAGAGGTGGGGCATGATGGGGAAGAGGCGGTCTGGAGTTGGGAGGCAGTTTTAGATAGGGGGCTGAGGAGACTCTCTAAGAAATATGCTTAAACAGAAGCCTGAGTGAAGTGACATGCAGCTATCTGGTGGAAGAGCTTTTGAGGCTGAGGAAGCACATGTGCAAAGGCCCTGACATGGGATGAAGCTTGACCTTTGTTCAAGGATCAGTAAGAAAGCCAGTGTGATTGGAGTGAAGAGAAAATTGGGCAAAGTGGTGGGAGGGATTTGAATTTGGAGAGGCAGAAAGGGCCAGACCATAACAGGGCCTTGCATGTAGGCCATTGAAGCATTTTGAGCAGGGGAGTGGAGTGATCCACTTTGTATTCTAAAAGATCATTCTGACCCTTGTGAGGAGAATAGAATGTAGGGGACTGGGAGTGGAAGGAGAGAGACTAGTTGGAGGTTACCACTGAGAAATTTCTTTTTTCCACACAACAGTAGAATCAAAGCCTACAATTAGTAGAGTTTTTATTAATGTATGATGAGCTTGCTAGAAATAAAATTACTTAATTTGACTACTTCGTTTTTGTCAGAGTAGTTGTCTCAACAGTCACTAAAAGGTGCAAGGGTTTCAAATTTTGGACAAAGTAAAAGACCATGAAGGACTACAAATCTGGCTTGGTATTAAGGTCTATAACTATATAAGATGATTTACTTGGGCTCCTTTTTACCTCATTTATGATGTAAGAGAATAGGTTTTTCATGCTATCAACAGTGGGCAGGAGAGGACTTTCTTCCATTCTTTCTTTCCCCATGAAATCTTCATATGGTACTGATTCTAAATAAAACTTTAAACAAATCAGAAGTTTATGTTTGACTACAATTTGAGAATTCAAAGAACTTATTTGAAGAGAGAGCATTGAAAATAAAGATGCAGGCCAGGCACTGTGGCTCACGCCTGTAATCCTTGCACTCTGGGAGGCCAAGGCGGGTAGATCGTTTGAGCTCAGGAGTTTGAGACCAGCCTGAGCAAAAGCGAACCCCCGTCTCTACTAAAAATAGAAAGAAATTAGCTGGCCAACTAAAAAATATATAGAAAACATTAGCCGGGCATGGTGGCGCATGCCTGTAGTCCCAGCTACTCGGGAAGCTGAGGCAGAAGGATTGCTTGAGCCCAGGAGTTTGAGGTTGCTGTGAGCTAGGCTGACGCCACGGCACTCTATTCTGGGCAACAGAGTGAGACTCTGTCTCAAAAAAAAAAAAAAAAAGAAAGAAAAGGAAAGAAAGATGCGCAAATTCTTAATACTGTATAACTAAATGTTTTATGTTCCTTGTTAGATCCCAAGCAGTATTGAAGATATATTTAATGATGATTGCTGCATAAATATCACCAAACAGGTAACAGCAACAAAAGTAAAAATAGTGCTGCCTAAACCTTTGGGTCAAAATAAAATGCCACATAATTTTAATTTTTTCTTTCTCTTTTAGACTCCATCATTTTGGATTTTAGCTCGTGCCTTAAAGGAATTTGTGGCCAAAGAGGGCCAAGGAAATTTACCTGTTCGAGGTACAATTCCTGATATGATTGCAGATTCTAGCAAATATATAAAACTTCAAAACGTGTAAGTCACTGTTTTTAAACTGTATAACAGACAAAATCTGATTATATTAAGAGATAAACATGTTATCATCCTATCATAAATCAAATGAAAGTTTATTATAACCTTCTTGCTTTAAAAATAAGCTAAAGAACTTAGGGAACAGATGTTTGTTTTTTAGATTCGAAGCAAAATTGAGTGGAAAGTACAGAGAGTTGCCACATACCCCAGGAGGCAGATTTTTTTCTTTCATATTTCATGATAAAACCTAACATTTGATTGCTTACTCTGTGCTATGAACTATTCTATATATTAACCACTTTAATATATATATATATATATAAGCTTCACAACAGCCCTATGAGAGAGTTACTGTTATTGTCCCCATTTTATAGGTGAGGAAACTGAGTAACTTATTCAGGGTCAGATAGCTGGTAAATGGCAGAACCAAGATTTAAACCCTATGAAACCCAGCTCTAGAGCTTATACTCTTAGCCATGGCCCTTCTCTTGCCTTTTATTTGTAACTTAAAACCATGAAGGCTTTAGGGTTTTTTTTTTTGTTTTTTTTTTTGTCAGTTGTCTGATCGTAGTGCACTGTAACCTCAAACACCTGGGCTCAGGCAATCTTCCCTCCTCAGCCTCCTGAGGAGCTGGGACTAGAGGCACATGCTACCATGCCTGGCTAATTTTTTTTTTTAATATATAATTTGTAGAGATGGGAGTGTCGCTATGTTGCCTGGCTGGTCCCAAACTCCTGCCCTCAAGTGATCCTCTTGCCTCGGCCTCCCAAACTGCTGGGATTGCAGGCATGAGCCACTCTGCCCGGCCAGGCTTTAGTTTTGATGAATTTTTTTTATCATTAACATTTCATAATTTATAGAGTCTGTGACTATAGATAGGTATCTGCTATCCAGATATCACTAACCTGAATCCAGGCAGAATGTTGTAGTGATGGGTCTCAATGGATAATAGCTTTGTGTAGTTGAAGCATGGTGCTGATGGATCCAGAGCTGCTGGTGTGGTTTCCTCAGGACCCAAATAATGTCACAGAGATCTCTGTTCCCCGGGCAGATTGTACTCTTCATTACCATCACCATCTAAAGAATCTTGGTAGCCTAAGTTCAACTACATAACACTTGGAAAAGGAGAGCTGGCTGTGGTGGCTTGCACCCATAATCCCAACTACTCAGGAGGTTGAGATGGGAGGATTGCTTGAGCCCAGGAGTTTGAGACCAGCTTGAGCAACATAGTGAGCCTCCATCTCTTTAAAAAAAAAAAAAAAACAAAAAATCTTGGGAAAGGTCAATTGAAGATAGAAGTATGATCTTACTTGGAAGGTAGTGAGCTTAAACGCTGATCATTTGTAGAGGGTGAAGTGTAAATAGACCTAAAGAAAAGTTTTATGTGGATTTGGAGATGGACAGGTTTAATTTAACTTTCCTTGGACTTGACTTCAAGGAGATAAGCTGTGTTCTTCAGTAGGCTTCTCTAACAGAGGATCTGAGAAAATACGTTACTGAAGAACAAGACTTATCTCCTTGAATTTCCTTCCTTTTCATGAGAAAATACAGGTCTGACAACGTGTGAAATGTGCAAATGGCAAGGAAATGCTACCAGCAGCACCTGTGAGTAGCTGGGACTCTTTCCAGTGTTGGTGAGAGACTCGGAGCCTATTAAAACCCAGGCTCCCTCTAACAGCACCCAACTTAAAACCTGCTCTCCTAGAGGGATACATGTTGTCAGACCTGTATTTTTTCATGAAAAGAAAGGAAATTTTTTATTTCATGGTGATGATTGAAATGTTGCTAATTTTAAAATGTGTTAATAATAACTTTTTGTTCTTTTCCAGTTACCGTGAGAAAGCAAAGAAAGATGCTGCTGCTGTGGGTAATCATGTTGCCAAATTGTTGCAGTCCATCGGCCAGGTAAGCTGCTGGGCACACTGTGCCTTTGATGGCACGTCTCCATCCGGGCCTGAGCACATAACTCCATCCAGAAAGTGTTTAGAGGTAGAGGGCATGGCAGTGATTCTGTGCTGCTCTAGCGGGAGCCCTCACTTGCCTGCCTAATGGGAGGGCAAGGTGTTTCTAAAGCACTCTCTGAGCTCTTGGAGAAAGCCTCCCCATCTCACAGTGATTGGCTTTGTGCTTCACCCTTTGTTAACCTTCTCTTTTAAACTGGAGCAAAACCTGCATTTATCTCTTTACAGGCACCAGAGTCCATTTCAGAGAAAGAATTAAAATTACTCTGTAAGTCCCCTTGAATTAATTTCCTTATTTTGCTTGATAAAAATGTGCCACAGGGAATGTTGCCAGGAATTTTAAATGGTTGAAATTTTAAATTTTCTATTGTCTAAATGATATAGAGATACATAATTATTGGGTAAGGTTTTTTTCTCTCATAGTATCATAAATGGAGAGAGTATTTTAAGACTGGGTTGGAGGCAGAGCAAACTTACCTATGGAAGTGCTAAAAGGGCGTGAAGGTCAATTAATTGAACATTGTCATTAATACAGAATTCTTGTCAGCTTTTAAATTTTAAGTAATTTGGGAAATTTTTCATCTCAAGACTTTGGGTATGAAGTTTTAAGTCATATATACATTTACAATATTGGTTTAATTATTCATTTTGATCTGTGTTAAATGGCTGTAAGAATTTTGCTGTCTAGTTTCAGAGTGGTTGGGCTCCTTGAGGTCTTCTTAGTAACTCCTCAGTAAGCCAAAAGCATTTTCTTTTATTTAAGGAGTCAGTTTCAGAATAATGAAAAACCTATTTTACATGCCATCTGAAGATTTTTTTCCCTGTAGCTACTCTGCTGTCCCTAGTTCCTGTAGAATTTTATGTTTTGCATGCTCCTCCTCCTCAAAATACATTTATCCAAGCTTTCCATTTCGTGACTTTTCCACAATGCCTGTTTAGGCTTAGTTATAGTGTTTTGTTCTGCTATTAATCTTGCACCTTGCTTCTGCATTAGTGTTTGTTCTGCTAGATTATATGATACCAAGGCCGGGCGAGGTGGCTCATGCCAGTAATCCTAGCACTCTGGGAAGCCGAGGTGGGAAGATTGTTTGAGCTCAGGAGTTCGAGACCGGCCTGAGCAAGAGTGAGGCCCTGTCTCTACTAAAAAAAAAAAAAAAAAGAAAGAAAGAAATTAGCTGGACAACTAAAAATATATAGAAAAAATTAGCTGGGCATGGTGTCACATGCCTGTAGTCCCAGCTACTTGGGAGGCTGAGGCAGAAGGATTGCTTGAGCCCAGGAGTTTGAGGTTGCCGTGAGCTAGGCTGATGCCACGACACTGCAGTCCGGGCAACAGAGTGAGACTCTATCTCAAAAAAAAAAAAAAAAAAAACACCAAAAAAAAACAAACCAAAAAAAGATTATATGATACCAAATTAAAAGTTGGATATTGGTTATTTAAGGGATTATTATTTTGTTCTGTCTACTTTGGGATATGTTTGAAAATTTCCATAATACAAAGTTTTTTTTTAAAAAAATCTTTAAAGGTATACCAAGAACAAATATATCACATTCTCTCCTTTAGGACTACTTATCCATAATAATGATGAATACTACTATTTATTGAGCCATATCAAACATTGTGCTAGGTATACAGTTTATACAGTTGTCACATTTGATCCACAGAATGACTCTAAAAGGTAAACAGTGTTATCCCCATTTTACATTTGAAAACTGATTGTCACAGAGGTGCCATCACCTTCTTATTCACAGTGCTGAACTGGTTGTAGTGTCACGACACAAATTTTTTTTTCCTTTTTTTTTTTGAGACAGAGTCTCGCTCTGTTGCCTGGGCTAGAGTGCCGTGGCGTCAGCCTAGCTCACAGCAACCTCAAACTCCTGGGCTCAAGCAATCCTCCTGCCTTAGCCTCCCTAGCCTCCCGAGTAGCTGGGACTACAGGCATGCGCCACCATGCCCAGCTAATTTTTCTATATATATTTTTAGCTGTCTGTATAATTTCTTTCTATTTTTAGTAGAGACGGGGTCTCGCTTTTGGTCAGGCTGGTCTCGAGCTCCTGAGCTCAAACAATCCGCCCGCCTCGGCCTCCCAGAGTGCTAGGATTACAGGCGTGAGCCACCGCGCCTGGCCTAGTGCCTTCTCTGCTAACCATTAGAGCCAAATAGAAGACATTTCTTCACATTCCCATGTCTTTGAAGGGTATACACAAAATTTCTTACTCTAAAGTGACTTGTGATTCCGAACATTCACCTGTCACGACCATTAATTCCATAACGTCTTTCCTGTGTTCAGGCAGCAATTCTGCATTTCTTCGAGTGGTGAGATGTCGATCCTTATCTGAAGAATATGGTTTGGATACAGTTAACAAGGATGAAATTAGTAAGTATACTAGCCATCTGCTGCTAGGTTAATTTTAATTAATTGAAAAGATATGACAATATTTTGTGTATGATAGTGTTGAGTGTATAGTGATAATATAAAAGATAATGTAAATATTTGTACTCTAATTTTATTCTATGAATATATCTAATTATAATTTATGTATGTGTTATATAAAACTTCATATGTACTTAAAATCATATTTAGGTCATTGCGTCTGTTGTATGATGTATATAAGTGTTAAAGTCAGGCCGGGCACGGTGGCTCACGCCTGTAATCCTAGCACTCTGGGAGGCCGAGGCGGGTGGATCGCTCGAGGTCAGGAGTTCAAGACCAGCCTGAGCAAGAGTGAGACCCCGTCTCTACTAAAAATAGAAAGAAATTATATGGACAACTAAAATATATATATACAAAAAATTAGCCGGGCATGGTGGCGCATGCCTGTAGTCCCAGCTACTCGGGAGGCTGAGGCAGTAGGATCGCTTAAGCCCAGGAGTTTGAGGTTGCTGTGAGCTAGGCTGAAGCCACGGCACTCACTCTAGCCCGGGCAACAGAGTGAGACTCTGTCTCAAAAAAAAAAAAAAAAAAAAAATAAGTGTTAAAGTCAGCATCTTACTACTTTAGTAGAAATTGTATGACTCCAGCTAATAGTCCATAGCACCACCAGATTATATTTTAATGTATCTCTTATTTTGTTATTTACTATTTGCTATTTTATTGTGGCAAATATACTTAGATTTTGTGGTAAAATTGTCTTACATCCTGAAACTTGAATATATAGTAAATTCATATGTTTGTTGTTTGTGTGTTGTGGTGATTTACCCAAATTATGCTGAATTTTTTTTTCCTTTTAGTTTCTAGTATGGACAATCCAGATAATGAAATAGTGTTGTACTTAATGTTACGGGCTGTTGATAGATTTCATAAACAGCATGGTAGATATCCAGGTAAGAGTAGCAATTGAATTAACCAGATGTAATAAAATCTTGAATAAACATTTAAATTGAATTGAATGTGAAGGTGTTCTCAGGGTGTCTATGCTTGAATTTCACATTGTAACAAATTACATGTAGTTCTCCCCAGAGAAGAGCTACCATTTGTTTTTTAAGTAACTATCTGCAAGTAGTATTTTGTTCTAAACTATTACAGGGGAATATTGGTTGAATGCTTATAGAAGGATTCAAGCTTTTTTTTTTTTCCTATCAGTTTCCATAGTTTGCTACTAAAACTCACACTGAGTATAATTTAGTGGAATAGGAAAGCCACAAGAAGTATGCCAGTGACTTCTGAACTCAGAACTCTGATCATGTAGAGATTTCTTTGTTTAGTATCTATTTTTTATCATCTGTACATGTAGTCATTGGAGAATTGGCATAATTTCAAAAATGTATGATTGCTCAGAATATCTTTATTCTTGATTATAGTTTTAATTTTGCAGAATTACTGCATAGCAACACATTCTAGGGGTGTCATAAAACCTGTTGTGCCAGCTGATGTAGTATGTCCCCAGAGTTTACAGTCTTAATGAACAAGCTTACCAGAAGAAAAAAAAGGAATAAACACCAAATGTGTATTGCTTAATTTGTATTATTGGTATTTGATTAGAAGGTATTTTGATTGTGTGTTATATAACAAACCACTTCAAAACTTAGTGGTTTAAAAAAATAAATTATCTCTTGTGCTTTTGTGGATTGACTGGGCTCAGTTAGGCAGCTGTCATTGGGGAGTGGGGGTTTCATGTAGTTGCATAATGCCTGGGGCTGGAGTCATTCTGAAGGCTTGACTTAGACATCCAAAAAGACGTTTTCACTCACGTGACTGGCACCTTAGGATAGCGGGAAAAGCTGGAGGCTGATCAGGCATCTCTCTTCACATGGATAGCCTGGACTTCCTTTTAACATGCCAGTATTAGGGTAGACTTCTTTCATGGTGGCTGGCTTCTCCAGAGTTAACATTCCAAAAGACCCAGGTGGAAGGTACAAGGTTTTTTATGTCCTAGCTTTGGAAGTCACACAGCATCACTTACGTTGTGTTCGATTGGTTTTATAGGGCCAGCTTAGATTAAGAATGGGAAGGGGGATTACACAAGGGCATGAAGGGGATGTTTATTGGGAAGTAATTGTGGGAGACTTTAAACTTGGGTTCTAATCTAAGCTATATCACTTACTGTGATCTTGAGTAAGTCACTATTTTCCTCCAAGTCTCAGTTATCTCATTTATGGAGTGGCCCTAATAGTATCTAATCTTGGATTGTAAGGGTTAAATACACAATGTATGAAAACCACTTACTACACTGCTTAGCACCTTGTAAGTGCTTGGTAAAGGGCAGGTAGTACTATTATAAGGAAGAGTAGGGATAGTAGTTTTTAAACCAGAGGGGTTAAAAAAATGTTGATTTTTTTTTTTTTTGTAATACCTGAATATCATGTTAATTTTATTTTTCCTTCCAGTAGTAATAATAGCTTACCTTTGGAGACATTACAGTTTAATCATTAAGAATTGCCTGGGCTTATATCCTAGTTTTGCTATTTATGAGTTAAGTAGTTTTGGTTTACCTTAGTTTTCTGGTCTGTGAAATGGGAATAATTGTTCCCACATCATAGGGGTGTTGTGAGGATTAAATATATATAAGGAAGCTGGGTGCATTGGCTCACAACTGTAGTCCCAGCTACTGGAGAGGCTGAGGTAGGAGGATTGCTTGAGACCAGGAGTTCAAGACCAGTCTGGGGGACATAGTGACCCTGTCTCTTAAATATATATGTAAAAAAAAAAAAACATATATATATCTATCTCTATCTGTAATACTTAGAACAGTGTCCAGCATCTATTAATGCTCAGTAAATGTTACCTATTATTATAGCTTTATGTCCTCAGTGTCATTTAGTCTCTTAGAAATGGACAATAAAGACCATAATTTTTTTGTTTTTTAGAGATGGGGTCACACTCTGTCACCCAGGCTGGAGCGCAGAGGTGCATTTGTAGCTCACTTTAACCTCTAACTCCTAAGACCGTAAGCTTTATAAAATATGAATAGGACATTCCTTTTCATTCAGCTCTTTTATCAAATAATTATTGAGCACTATGTGCCAGATACTCTTCTAGACACTGGGTATGAAGCAGTGGACAAAGACTTATCATACTTGAATTTTTACTAGGTTTTAGTTGGTCTCTTTGTTTATAGGTTCTTGATATTTCCAAATACTTGTCTCATACTTTCTATTATTTTTGTCTTCAGTTTCCTACCTGTTTTGACTAGAACACCTGAAACTGGATTAAATAAAGGAAGTAGCCATAATTTTGAATAACATTTATTTTAATGAAAATTAATTTATATTTTTAGGGGTGTCTAACTATCAAGTTGAAGAAGATATAGGAAAGTTGAAGTCTTGTCTCACTGGCTTCCTTCAAGAATATGGCTTATCTGTAATGGTGAAAGATGATTATGTCCACGAATTGTAAGTATTTTTTAGGGCATATAAGAGAGAAACCCTGCCTGTCCTAAGGCCAATATAAATGCATGTCTCCATCCTTTCTTGTAGCTGCCGATACGGAGCTGCTGAGCCACATACCATTGCTGCATTCGTGGGGGGTGAGTTCCATACCTGAGAAGACTGTCAGCTGTTGTTACATAGTACAGTTACTATTTTAATATGAAGCTTTGTTGTCTTGGCTATTTTAGCTGTTTTAATTAGGTCAGTGAAGCAGGGTGTTATATTGAGTTTAAGATTATTCAGTAGCCCCCATACTGGTCTCCCTGCCTTCCATCTGTCCCACTGCCATCCATCTTAAACTCCTGAAGAGTCATTAATCCTTCTAAGCCTAACTCTGACTGTGTCCCTCAGCTAACCCGCTGCCCCATCAGTACATATATACACCCTACAACGGGCCTCAGAAAACAAGTCCAGGGACCTTAGCTTGACATTGAAGACCTTGTGTTCTGATTCCACTCAGCCTTTCTAGCCTTGGTTTCATCAAATTACTTGGTTTTCCCCGAGAAATGTCCTTTGATTTCCTGTTCCTAGATCTTTGCTCCTCTGGATCCATTTGCCTTAAAACCCTCTATTTCCTACGTTTCGAAAACCTACCTGTTCTTTGAGGCATAATTCAAAAATGCCATTTTTCTTTTTTTTTTTTTGAGACAGAGTCTCCAGGCTAGAGTGAGTGCTGTGGCGTCAGCCTAGCTCACAGCAACCTCAAACTCCTGAGCTCAAGGGATCCTCCTGTCTCAGCCTCCCGAGTAGCTGGGACTACAGGCATGTGCCACCATGCCCGGCTAATTTTTTCTATATATTTTTAGCTGTCTATATAATTTCTTTCTATTTTTAGTAGAGATGGGGTCTCGCTCTTGCTCAGGCTGGTCTCGAACTCCTGAGCTCAAACTATCCGCCCATGTCGGCCTCCCAGAGTGCTAGGATTACAGGCATGAGCCACCGCGCCCGGCCTCAAAAATGCCATTTTTCATAAAAACTTCCTTTACCTCCCTCCCTTACTCTGCTTCCTCCTTGTCTCAGTCAAGGGTGCTATAACAGAATACCATATACTTATAAACAACAGAAATTTATTTTTCACAGTTCTAGGGGCTAGAAGTCTGAGATCAGGGGGCTAGTATGGTCAGGGTCTCACGAGAGCTTACTTCCTGGTTCAAAGACAGCTCTCTTCTTACTGTGTCCTCATGTGGTGGAATAAATGACAAGAGAACACTCTGGGGTCTCTTTTATAAGGTCACTAATCCCATTCATGAGGGCTGTACCCTTATGATCTAAGTATCTACCAAAAACTGCACCTCCTATCACATTGACCAGGGTTAGGATTTCAACATAGGAATTTTGGGAGGACACAAACATTGAGTCCATAATACCTCTCCAAAAATATTACTCTCCTGCCTTTGATCTCTTATACACTGAGCTATTTGCTTGTGACATTTTCCTTCTAAATCATTAATGTTTTGAAGGCAGATCCAGGCCTGATTAATATTCAGAGTGTTAAAGATATAAACGAATAATACAGACCTAAGGAAACTCTTCTAAGCAAATCCAAATTAAAGCTGGTTCTGGAAAATTTATTTTAAACTAAAACCAAGTCTCTTTTGCCAAAATAGCAAAATAAACTGCCAATTCACAGAAAAGGGCAAGCTATTTAATATTATTTATTCATAGTCAGTCCAGATTCTAAGAAGAGACACAGCCAGAGAGGTTAGATGACTGCATGCTTTGCCTATGAGAAAAAAAAGTATAAATTGAAGGGTTTTTTTTAACATCATTTTGCACAATGCCATTATATCCCCTCACTTCGAGGCACCTCTGCAGCTCCTTGACTCCTTGACTGCCCTATTTAAAACTGAGCCCCTCATCTTTTGAACTCATGTCCCCTTTTTCTTCTTAGCACTTTTGGTCAATTGACATACTATACATTTTATTTATTTATCTCTCTCGCTGCTAAAAAGTAGCATGAGGTGAACAGATTTCTATTTTTCTCTACTATATCCTTAGTGCTTAGAACCATATCTGGTGCATTATTGAGTCTCAAATTTTGCTAATGAGTATTTGGGAAAGAGGAAGCTTCAGGTTATAAAAGATGGAGACCTTTTTTTCTTGGTAATTTTTTGCTTTTTCTTTTGTTTTGAGTAGGTGTAGCAGTCTAGCAGCATTTAATATAGATCCTTCTAAGTTACAAATATATTTATATATTTCTCTTTTATTATAAAAGTAAAACACACAAGGTAAAATTCAAATGCAGCAAAAGGGTGTCCTCTGAGAATCTTTTATGCCAGTGGGTATCCTTTAAAAAGTTTGATCAACCATACTACTGGTTTCCTTTAATAACATAGTCATTGAGAATTGTAGTCTTTGATTTTTGAATGACTCAGTAAGGCAACGGTCCCCAACCTTTTTGGCACCAGGGACCAGTTTCACGGAAGACAATTTTTCCACGGAAGACAATTTTTCTACAGATGGGGGGTGGGGGGGATGGTTTTAGGATGATTCAAACGCATTACATTTATTGTGCAGTCAAACCTCTCTGCTAATGATAATCTGTATTTGCAGCCACTCCCCAGTGCTAGCATCACTGCCTCAGCTCCACCTTAGATCATCAGGCATTAGATTCTAAGGAGCACACAACCTAGATCCCTCACATGTGCAGTTTACAGTAGGGTTCCACCTCCCATGAGAATCTAATGCCACCGCTATCTGACAGGAGGCAGAACTTATGTGGTGATGCGAGCGCTGTAAATACCGATGAAGCTTCACTGGCTGGCTTGCCAGCTGCTCACCTCCTGCTGTGCAGTCCTGTTCCTAATGGGCCACTGACCAGTATCGGTCCTCTGGTGGGGGGGGGGGTGGTGTTGGGGACTGCAGCAATAAGGTAACTGTGTCTCAGTTACCTTATTGCTGTGGCTCACTCGCAAACACATTTGGTTTGGGAAAGAAAAGATTTCTTTTATTGAATTAAGTATTTTTATGTAACTCTTGAAATGTACTCTTCAAAGTTTTGCTTTTCTCTTTTTTTCCTTGCAGGAGCTGCTGCTCAAGAAGTTATCAAAATAATCACCAAACAATTTGTAATTTTTAATAATACTTACATTTATAGTGGCATGTCACAAACTTCTGCAACTTTCCAGTTGTAGGGTCAGCACCCTGTGTAGCTTATTGATTGAAAATGTACTCGCCTTCAGGTTGTGCTTTAGTCTGTAAAATTCTGCTAAAGGAGAGCTGCTAAATTGTTTCCTTAATAAAAACATTTTTCTCATTTGTAATAATGTAGTCATGTTCTTCAGTGGGGAGGGGAAAGGAAGCAGTCGTTTTCCCAGAGAATAAAAGCAGTCCATTTCTCACTGAGTTCATTAATACTGGCCTGCTATTTCAAAGTTACTTAATCATAGATACCTCTTATGTTTCACTAGAAATAGCTTAAAAATTTTTTTCTCACCATTTTAATGAATTTAAGTCGTGCAGATTTTAGCTGTGGACATTTTTAGGACCATTATTACTTGTTAAAACGAATAGAATCTAAAAAGACAAATATTTTCGGATGTGTATGTAGTTTTACCAGAAAACGAGACCATCCCCTTGTATGTGGTGTTATCTCAGGTTTTGCTGCCTACATCTACTTCAAATTTTATGGGGTCATTCCATCCAGCTTACATACTCTACAATTTCATGTTAAAGAATAATCACATTGGACTAATAGCATTCACCAGCATATCAGAGGCCCAAAAAACTAAGATGGAAGTAGACACAAACTGAGTGAAAATCCAGAAGTGGGGACAGTGCCTGGTTTCGAGTGGATTGATTTATGGCCGAGGAAAATGTTGCAGGACTCTCAGTACCTTAAGGCCCCTAAACTGGCTACAGCTCAGTCTCTGAGGCCATGTCCCCTATGTGAGAGCCTGTTAGATTTGCCAAGAGGGTGCTTCTCAGCGATTTTTCTTGGACCCTGATGAGTCAAGCCATTCCCTGGTTGTTCTTCGGTTTATGAACTGACCTTTCCCACAGCAGGCACTGCCCTTCATCTCCTAACATTCCTATGGGGTGGATTTTTATTATGGAGGAGGCAAGGGACAGGACCAGGTAGACAAGGCTAGGCCTCGGCCCCACTTGACACCCAGGAGCCCTGGTCCTTTGGTTTAGGCAGGCGGAACTGAGGCTGCCTGGTGTGGAAGCCTGCCTGTGTCTGTGGGACCCGGGTATCCATCCATGCGAGGCCCAACACAAGGCAAGGCCTCGCGCAAGGGACAGGATGTAATGCGTTGGCAAGGTTGGGAGAGGGGGGTGAGGGACAGGCTGCCGTCTCCTGCTACGCTGTATTGGCTGCGCGTGCCTCGAGGCCACGGTCCCAGGGCTGGAGCCTCGTCAACCCCAGAGCAAACGCCTAGCTCTGGGGAGAACGCACTCGGAGGAAATGAAGCCTCAAAAACCGGCGGCGGTAAGATTAGCTTTCCCCTTCAAATTACTTCCTTCCGCCTCAAGACCCTTGGAAACGTCGAGAATCCGAGGCCCCAGCTAAGACTCGGCGAGGGGGCGGGCGTTCCGACCGGAAGTCCCGCACCAGCCCCGCGGAAGTGGGCCAGATCCGCTGGGCGGGAAACCCTGTCAGGCGTCGTGCTAGGTGAGCGGCAGGGAAGAAAGGGCAGGCCTCTGGCTCGGCGCCCTGCGGCTTGAGGGTAAAGGCCGCGGCGTCTGCTTCCGCGCGTTCGGGCCCTGCCTTAGCTTCACCTGGGAACTCCGACCGTTGCCTCCTGTGGAAGGCGGGTTGCGGCTGGCCTGCCCAAGTCCGCCCTCGTGGTGGCTAGGATGCCTTACCGCTCCTCTGGCCCTTTCTTAACTTGCCCACGAGAGGGGATGGGTTGAGCTGGGGGAAGGGAGGCTTCCTGAGCTGATACCCGACCCTGCCTGCAGTCCTCACAGCCCTTGGTAGGGAGACAGAGTTGTCATATGCCATTTAGTCAGCCGTCTAGAGCCTGGCTGTTTTCGACCCCTATTGCCCTTGCGAATTCCCCGGATGTCTCCCCAGGTGATTTTGATGTGCGGGAGGGGTGGAAAGCACAGGTGAGGTGATTTCTCATAACGGGGGTGTCCCGACATCACCCGCGCGGGGCGGGCCTGCTGAGTGGGCTGGGTGCTCAGGCAGCCGAGTCCTGGGCCTCCGCACAGACCCGCGCCCTTAACGCGCGCCCTGGCCCCTCGCAGGTAGTGAGAACCCTGGCCGAGGAGAGTCTGGAGGGACCACCTGAGCTTCTCAAAAGGAGTTCTTGCTCTGTAGGTGAGCCACACCGTGCTGTTACTGGGCAGAAACTGAGGAAGTGGGGCGGAGTCGGCCTTCCCTCCTGGGAAAGATGGTGTCTGCTGCCTTGTAAGATAGGGCGGTGGGACTTACGCTCCAATCTACGGACTCGGGGGGTGTTAATACGGTAGAGCGAACTGACTCCTGGGACCCGAATGACTGCTATTTCTCAATCCATTTAAACTATTGTAACAAAATTTGCCCTTTCTCCCTTGCCTTTCCTAGTTTAAAGGAGTTTATAATTACAAGCTGGGTATATACCGTCAACAATTTAGTGGTGACAAGAATTAGTGGTGGGATTTTCAGTCCTGCCAGCCTTACGCAGAAGCGGTTTATCGTTCTGAAACTTCGGGGTAATATGTAAGTTTCAAAAAAAAAAAAAAAAAAAAAAAATGCTCTTGATGTGAATGTTTTCTAGGTCAGGTAAAAGAGTCATGTTTAGCTAGTTTTCTTACTGAAATTTGAATCAGAGTTAACAGTACTGTTTCGGGGAGTAGACGAGGTGAAACCTGTGAGTGAGATAGGCTCCATCTGTTATCTGGAAAAAATCCTTGTGTTTTTACCTGTGAGAATACAGTAAAGAATTTTCAAATCACATTGTTCGTTGCAATTTGCATCTCTTCACTAAATTACTGAAAAATTTTCATAATCTGCTTTATCTGGAAGATACTTTTGTTCTTGGGAATAGACTATACTTATAATTTAAAATGTAGTTTTATAATTATCAGTCCCTTGAAAGTTATGACTTGTCCTTTGGTGTGGATTTTTAAAGTACTTAACTAGTAAATAGATGATTTGTATTAATGCTACCAGGTACTTGGCAAACTATCTTACTGTGCAAATTAATAATTTTTTAGAAAAGAATATAAAAAAGACAAAGGAGGAAAAGAAGGTATTGTGCGTGTCAGTTTCAATTTCAGGACATTTAGTTTTCAGGACATTTAGTTTTAGATAATTTAGTATACATTATCTTTCTTTTAAAAATTAACTTAAAAGCAGAACAGGTTGGCTAATTAAAATTAAGGAACTAGTCCTTAAGCTCCCTTGTAAAGCAAAAACACCCACATGTGATACAGTTGTCCATTTTTAACAGTTTATTTTTTTAATCTAGTCTTTTTTTCCAGATCCTAACCCATTTTCTCAAAGGTAATATGTATTTATATATGGGAGACAGTATAATAAGAGGATAAAGGTGTAGGCCCTGGCCTCAGATTCTCTTGGTTCCCATTCCAACCCTGGAACTTACTAGTTGAACTTGAGCAAATCATTTACCCTCTCACTTATGTTCATCTTTATAGCTCCCTCACAAGGGTTATGGTGATGACTGAAAAGAATATAGGGTGTAAAGAACAGAGCTTGGCCTACAATAGGTATTTACTGAATGTTAGAAGCTATTATAAACATTGTAAAAAATAGCGGAATAAAATACCCATGAGAACAACCAGCTAAAGACAAGTGTTAATAGGTTGTCTTTCCATCCAGTCTTATGTTTGCCTCTATCTAATTGGGATCATACTGTAGGTAAAATTTTGAGTCTTGTTCTTTTTGGTTAACTTTGTAACATAAGCATTTTTTCTTGCTATTGAACGTTTCTAGTAAATATCAATATTCTTGTAATAATATCTTATCCTGTGGATGTACCATAATATACCTATTTTTTAATGGAATATTTAGGTTAAAAATGGCAAAAATAATATATTTGTATATTACTTTATAAAATATTGTCACATTTGTTATTTCTTTAAAACATTTTTTTTTTTTTTTTTTTGCTTAGGAATTTTGTTTTCATGTTAGGATGAAAATAAAAAATAAAAAGGAAAATTGGGTATTTCTCCTTAACAATGTGATGTTGGAGTAAGTAAGAATTTTAGAGTTCTGTGAATCCTGATTTGTTGCTCTAAGAAGTTAATTGCACTCACTTTTTTAAAAATCAGTTTAACATTTTAAAGTAGGGCATGTGAGAGGCTATATCAGGGTTGCCAGTTATTTTAAAAATTCTTCTAACAAATGATATATAAACAAAGATTTAAGCTTAATGGTAGAATAACATGCTGAAAGTAACCACAGGTTGTTAGTTTTAGTATTAAGCTTAGTGTTAGGGTGGGAATTCATATGAAGGTGCATTCTCAATACAAAGATTAGGCTATGAAGAAGTAAAAAGTTTATTTTACTTTCTCAGAGAGATGGGAAAGAGAAAAGAAAAAGAGAAGGGAGAGGGCATGGCACATAAAAAAAGGGAAGTGTCTGTGCTGAGGCTAAGCGGCTTGGACTTTTTATTGGTGGGTTGTAAAGGGGTCAAGAAAAATTATTGCTGTAGGCTAATTAGCAGGAGACAGCTGTAAAATGTCAGGTGCCCATTTCTCCTGTTTTTTTCTGCTCCCAGAGACTCACTTACCTGGCCTGGCAGGTCTGGTGAATGTAGAGGAGGATTTACACCCTCCTTTCTGTTTGCTCAGCTGTTTTCAGATGCTGTGAAAACATCTCCTCAGGAGGTTAGTTAATCTTAAAAGACAGGCCATTAATCTCAAAAACAGCAGGTTAAGGTCCTCTGTGGTCAGTCTTGGAGACAGCGAATTAGATATTTTCTTTGTGAGATAGTTCATTAGTAGGGTCGTCTTTTCACTTAACTTGTGAAGAGAAATGCATATCTAAAGAGTGTGTGTATACATGCATGCATGCATGTATGTTTGTGTCTTTTAAGCCTCTCATTCATGGTGGGGTGCTCAATCTGAAACTATGGGATGATTTCCAGGAAGGAAAAATAAGGATTAAGTGACCAGAGGAGAACCAGTTTGATTCAGTCACCCAATCGTTCATTTGTTTAAATAAAATTTGTTGAATGCTTATAGTGCTTACAAGTGCCAGAGGCGTTTATGTATGTTTTCAAGTGTAATTCTTGTACAACCCTATGAAGTAGGAATATCATTCCTATTTTACAGGTGAGGAAACTGAGCCTCAGAATTTAAGCAACCTGCCGAATATCACACATTTAGTAAGTTGCAGATTCAACCCCTGGTCTTCTGGCTTCAGGAAAACAGTTCTTTTCCTATCCTTTGCATTTATATCTCTGACATTCTAAAACATTGATTTAACCTGAGAAAATACCTTTATCTTATAGATGAAATATAAGGAAATAGAATACAGACAAGCATGGAAAGTGAGGACACAAAGAAAATACAAGGTGAGAAATTCATGGATCATATATATGGAATAAGATTTAAATTTGTAGTCTATACTGCATGTTATGACAGGATCCAGGAAATGAAAAAGTCCATCAGTAATTTACATAAACGTTGAGCACCTACTCTGTCAGTAATTTACATAAATATTGAGCACCTACTTTGTGCCTGTTACATAATTCCTGGCTTTAGGAAACTGACATTCTAATGAGAAAAGACATACTGGTAATTACAATACCATGTAATAGTTGATTTAATGGCACCATATGCAAGAATAGTGGGAACCAGAGAGAACCACCATCAAAGTATGCCTGGAGGTACAGATTTCAGAATTGTCCTCAGAAGGATGGAAACTTAATCTGTGGGCATGGAAGTTAACCAGAGAGGAAATACTAAAGGAGAAAAGGATGGGGAATAGTGTTCCCTAATGAATACCTTCACATAAGGGTTTAGCTGAGGAAGAGGGCCATTAAAAAAAGACTGAGAAAAACATTTTAGAAAGGTGAAAAGAGTCAGGAATGCGGTATCTTGGAAACTTTAAAAGAATGCTTTATGAGGAAGTGATTGCTTAAGAGCATCAGTGTCAGATGTCACAGATGAGGACTGAGTTATCCACTGAATTTTGCATTTGGGATGTCATTAGTTTTATTAATAGTAAATTTAATAGATCTTAGCCAGATTGTAGTATATTTAGGTCTGAGTGGGAAATGAAAATCTGAAGAAAGCTTACTCTTTTTAAAAGCCTGGCTAAAGATTTATGGCAGTAGCTAGAGGGAGGTTATAATGTCAAGGAAGTCTTAAAAGGGATATAGAGACAGGAGAATATATGGAGAAAGAATGGAGATTCTGGAGAGGAAGAAGTTGAAACTGGAGACGTAGGGATAATTGTTGGTGATACCCCTCTCAAACCATTTATGACACTCCATTTATCAAATCTCCAACCTTCGTACCACATCTCACTCTTCCATTTTATATCTTGATTTGGGTTCCTCCCAGAAGTAGACTCCAAGACAAGGATTTGAGTGCAAGTACTTTTTTGAGAAAGTGATCCCAGGAAACACTGGCTGGGAAGTGAGATAGGGAAAAGGGAGATAGAAGAGGACATTATCAAGAGAGTTGCTGTTATGGGCAACTGGAGCTTAATCCTATGAGGAAATTATGGAAGCCACTATAGAGTCATGTTCCTCAGAGTCATCCCAGCCAAAGGGTGAAGCGTATTTATCCATCAACTCCTGTCAGTCAGCTGTTTAGTAACAGGGAGAAATGGTATATAATTGTGGTTTTGGTTTGCATTTCCCTAATGACTAACAATGTTGAGCATCTTTTCTTATACTTATTGGCAATTTGTCTATCTTTGGAGAAGTATCTATTCAAATCCATTTCATACATTTAATTTAGGTTATCTTTTTATCATTGCATTTTAAGAGTTCTTTATTCTGAACACAAGCTCCTTATTGGATATCTGATTTGGAGATGTTTTCTTCCAGACTGGGCTTTTTCACGTTTTTTATAGTATCTTTTGAAGCTCAAAAGTTTTAAATTTTATGTCTAGCTTTTCAAATTTTCTTTTAGTGCATGTGCTTTTGCTATCGTATGCACTTCAATATTTGTTTGCTATTTATTTTCTTCAGGAATTATTGAAAGAACTTGGTTGCTTAGCCTAGAGAAGATAAAACGAAGGTGAAACATGATAGTTGTAGATGTTAATAGGTGCTTTGGCTGGATAGGGAAGGATTAGGATAGGAGATAGCAAAGTATGAGAAGGGAGTACAGAAGGGAATGGAGAAGTACAAGAAGGAGAAGTTTCTTGTGTCCTGCATTGTGCCTAGAATTGAAAACCACCATGCCCCATCAAAAAATTTTCTTTTAGGCCGGGCGCGGTGGCTCACGCCTGTAATCCTAGCACTCTGGGAGGCCGAGGTGGGCGGATCGTTTGAGCTCAGGAGTTCGAGACCAGCTTGAGCAAGAGCGAGACCCCATCTCTACTAAAAATAGAAAGAAATTATATAGATAGCTAAAAATATATATAGAAAAAAAAATTAGTCGGGCATGGTGGCGCATGCCTGTAGTCCCAGCTACTCGGGAGGCTGAGACAGGAGGATCATTTGAGCTCAGGAGTTTGAGGTTGCTGTGAGCTAGGCTGACGCCACGGCACTCACTCTAGCCTGGACAATAGAGTGAGACTCTGTCTCAAAAAAAAAAAAAAAAAAAATTTTCTTTGGCATGTTGTTGATGTGGCTTATTACTTATCCATACAGTTTCAAACTTACCTTATAGTTTCTGTTAATGTATAAAATATCAAAAATGTTTGCTCAAAGACAGCTTGATGATAACCTTTGTACTATGGATTTTTACTAACAAGTTGTATCATGAATTATTTCATTGAAACAAATTGCCAGTTGAATTTCTTTCAAGAGGAAGACTACCGTATTGATTGACAATACATCTTAGTTTCTTTTAGTGTGCTCTTTTATATTTTTGTCCTCCCTTCATCCTATATCTTTCAGAAATCTGAATGTTAATTCAAGCATTATGCAAAAATCTATATACAGTTTTATTTAAATCCTTAAAATCAAGAGAAGAAATTGTTTAAAGTCTATAGTAAAGAATTTTATAGGGGGCGGGGCGCGGTGGCTCATGCCTGTAATCCTAGCACTCTGGGAGGCCGAGGCGGGTGGATTGTTTGAGCTCAGGAGTTCGAGACCAGCCTGAGCAAGAGCGAAACCCCCATCTCTACTAAAAATAGAAAGAAATTAGCTGGACAACTAAATATATATATATGGAAAAAATTAGCCGGGCGTGGTGGCGCATGCCTGTAATCCCAGGCTACTTGGGAGACTCAGGCAGAAGGATTGCTTGAGCCCAGGAGTTTGAGGTTGCTGTGAGCTAGGCTGATGCCATGGCACTCTAGCCCAGGGAACAGAGTAAGACTCTGTCTCAAAAAAAAGAATTTTATAGGAAGATGGTTTTCTTTGCTGTTTTCTTGTGAACAAATGTTTACATTTTGATAAGTTTTACATGTAGATAGCCATGCAAGCATCAACAAAATCAAGATAGTGAACATATCCTCCTGCTCCTTTGTGATTGCTCCCTCCAGTCCCTTCCTAGACCCTCTTTTCCTAAGCAACCACTAATCTGCCTTCTGTTACCATAGATAGATTGCATTTTTTCAATGCATGGAATCATACAGTACGTATTCTTTCTTTAGGTAGCTTCTTTCATTCAGCATAATTATTTTGAGATTCCTCTGTGATGCTGCATGTATCTGTAGTTAATTCCTTTTTATTGCTAAGTAGTATTCCATTGTATAGTTAGGCCATGATTTGTTCATTCATCTGCTGGTGGACATTTTGGTTGCTTACACTTTTGGGCTATTACATATAGTGGTGCTATGAATATTTGTGTGGACATAAATATCCTTTAGGGTAAATACTTAGGAGTGATATTTAACAATTAATGAAACTGCTAAACTGTCTTTCAAAGTCTGTGCCATTTACATATTCACCAGTAGTATGTGGCAGTTCTGGTTCCTTCACATCCTTGGCAACATTTGTTATGGTCAGTCTTTTAAATTTTAGATGTGGGGTTTTTTTTTTTTTTTTTTTTGAGACAGAGTCTCACTCTGTTGCCCAGGCTAGAGTGCCGTGGCGTCAGCCTACCTCACAGCAACCTCAAACTCTTGGGCTCAAGCAATCCTTCTGCCTCAGCCTCCCGAGTAGCTGGGACTACGGGCATGCGCCACCATGCCCAGCTAATTTTTTCTATATATTTTTAGTTGTCTGGTTAATTTCTTTCCTTTTCTTTTTTTTTTTTTTTTTTAAGGTAGAGATGGAGTCTCTCTCTTGCTCAGGCTGGTCTTGAACTCCTGAGCTCAAGCAATCCTCCTGCCTTGGCCTCCCAGAGTGCTAGGATTACAGGTGTGAGCCACCGCGCCTGGCCCAGTCTTTTAAATTTTAGTCATTCTGTTGGGCATATAATGGTATCTCCTTGTGGTTTTAATTTGCATTTCCCAAATAACTAATGATGTTGAGCATCTTTTTGTGTGCTCATTTGCTATCCATACATCTTTTTTGTGGAAGTATCTGTTCAAATCTTTGCTCACTGTTTTATTGGGTTGTTTATTTTTTTTTTGAGACAGAGCCTTGCTCTGTCACCTGGACTAGAGTGCCATAGTGTCAGCCTAGCTCTCAGCAACCTCAAACTCCTGGGATCAAGTGATCCTCCTGCCATAGCCTCCTGAGTAGCTGGAACTACAGGCATGCACCACCATGCCCGGCTAATTTTTTCTAATTTTAGTAGAGACGGGATCTTGCTTTTGCTCAGGCTGGTGGTGAACTCCTGAGCTCAAGGGATCCTCCTGCCTCGGCCTCCCAGAGTGCTAGGATTATAGGTGTGAGCCACCACACCCAGCCTACTGTAGGGTTTTCATTTCTAGATGGATACACTTTGTCAGGTTGAGGAAGTTCCATTCTATTCCAAGTTTTCAGAGTGTTTTCCTTTAATGAGAAATGGATGTTGGATTTCATCAAGTGTTCTTTCTACATCTCTTGAGATAACCAAAAGGTTTTCCTTTTTAATTTTCATTTGTTACGTTACATTGATTTTTTTTTTTCCAAATCTTAAATCAATCCTGCATTCCTGGGATAAAGCCACTTGGTCATGACGTATTGTTATGTTAATATTGTTGGATTCAATTTGCTAAAATTGTTTAGATGTTTTGCATCTATGTTCATGAGGAATAATGGTCTGTCCTTTTCTTTGTAATGGCTTTGGTATAAAGGTAATACCAACCTCAGAGAATAAGTTGGAAAGTATTCCTTAAATTTTTGGAAAAATACTTGTAGAGTGGATATTATTTCTTCCTTAAGTGTTGGGTAGAATTTACAAATGAAACCCTTTGAGCCCAGAGTTTTCTCTATGGAAAGGTTTTTAAGTATGATTTCAACTTCTTTCATAGATAAAAGACTATTCAGGTTATCCGTTTCTTCTTGGGTGAGTATTGGTGACTTGTGTCTTTAAAGCAATTTGTCCATTTCACCTTAAGTTGTTGAATCTGTAGATATGAAGTTGTACGTAATACTCTCTTAATACCTTTTGAATATCTGTAGAATCTGTGGTGATCTTTCTTGTTCCTGATATTGGTGATTTTTGTCTTCTTTATTCCTAATCAGTCTGGCTAGAGGTTTATCAGTTTTATTGATCTTCTCAAAGAACCTTCTCTCTTTTTTCTGTTTTCTGTTCCATTGATTTCAGCTTTAATCTTTAAATTTCCTTTCTACTACTTACATTGAATTTAATCTTTTTTTCTAGTTTCTTTTTTCCCCCCTTAAACCTAGGAACACAGGCTCAGCACCAACTGAGGGGTCCCCTCTTTTTCTAGTTTCTTAAGGTGGAAGCTGAGGTCATTGTTTTGCGATCTTTCTTCTATAAGTTTCCTCCTAAATAATGCTTTAGTGGCATCCCACAAATTCTGTTATATTGTATTTTCATTCATTTCATTTCTAATGGCAGATATTTAAACCAGTATGGCTTTACTTAAAGAGAATAATATTTAGATTTTCTGTTCCTATATTTCATGCAAGAGGAAAACCAAAGAACCTAAGAAGTTCATTTTAAGTTCTTTTATTTCAAGAACATCTTGTAGCCAGGTGTAGTGGCACATGCCTATAGTCTCAGTTATTTGGGAGGCTGAGGTAGGAGGATCCCTTGAGCTCAGGAGTTCTGTTGCCTTCCAACTGGGTTGTGTATTGCCCGCTGCACAGAGAAGAGCCAATACACCGAGGCAGTCAGGGTTGCGATGGAGAAAGGGTTTAATTCTGCAGAGCGCTAAGCGGGGAAACGGGAGGAATTTCTCAAATCCTCCTCTCTGAGAATTTGGGAGATGGGGTTTTTAAAGATAGTTTGGCAGGCAAAGCATTAGGCAGTTGAGTTTGCTAATTGGTTAGGTTCAGGGCCAAATTATAGGAGTGTAGAAATTATCTTCTTGTGTTGAGTCAGTTCCTGGGGGCGGGGGGCATAATTCCAGTTGAGTCCGTTTCTTTGTATGGGCCTCTGGTCTGTTTGGGTCAGCCAATCACTGGAATGTGGGGCCTGGACAATATCTCAGAAACTACCATTAGGTTTCAAAAAGGTGATGTTATCTGTGGAGAAAGTTATTAAGAATCTTCATGACCACCAGCTATGTCACTCCAGAATAGTAATTACAGAGAAGCAAACAACAGGGGGACAGTGGCTGATTATTATCATTATTTTTAGCTAGGCCTGTGCCTTTGCAGAGTTTTAGGCCCTTACAACAGTTCTTGCCTTGGACCCATTTGTTGATTTGTAAAGGGTAGTTTCAGTTAGAGTCCAGCCTCGGCAACATTGTGTGATCTCCATCTCTAAAACAAACAAACAAATAAATCCTTTTATACATCTTTATTGTTTGTTACATTATAAAAGTAATACATGATTATTATTTTAAAAGTCAAGTATTCTAAAGATATGTATTTAGAAAGTGAAATTTGACTGGTTAATTTTTGAAAGAAAACTTTCGGTTTTAAAAGATGAAATTTTTGTTCTTTAGAAATGAAGACTGACCTGAACTTACTATTGGAGTGTCTAAAGTATCAAATGGACAACCCTTTTTCACAAAAGGAAGCTTTGGTCACTATTCATTCAATTTGTCAACAAAACAGTAAGATATGATAGTGAATTTTTATCTGTGATTCTGTTATGGTTCTTTATACAGCGATACAGCAAATATGCATAGTTCCTTATCTTCTACTCAGTTACTCTACATGATATGTTGCTTTCTTCTGTGATTTATTTTATTCCTAGAAGAATAACCAAGTATTATTTTTGTTTTATCTGCTCACCCTGCAGGTAATGCAGGTATTTATTTTCGGGAAATTGGCGGTTTGATGTTTGTAAAAAATCTTGCAAAATCAAGTGAACATAGCATGGTAAAAGAAGCAGCATTATATACGTTAGGAGCTATTGCAGAAAAAGATGGTAAAATATACTTCATTTCATTATCCTTCAAGCATTGTGTTATACTTTAACAAATTATTCAAAGATAATTTTAGAATTAAATTTCTTTTTTACATGTTTAAATAGTTTTATCCAGGTACTTTAATCAAAAGATGAAGATAACCCACAACCATCTTATATATGGGTAAATATGTTTTAGGTAGAGAAATTTATGTTGGCAAGAACACTTTTCTGCAGGATACCTAAAATGAGGTTGAATCTAAACCATTGGTTTCTCAAACCAACTTTATGTTCTTATATTTTCATTCATTAAATATTTCTTCGTTACATTTTAAGATCCAAGCTCTATGCTAGGGTCTAATAGCTGGTTCTAGGTACTGGATAAAATGTTGATTATTTCACTATGTTCAAATTATTTTTATAAAATCTGCTTATTGCATGATTATCATAAAACCTTACTGTCAGGTGGTATCATTTTTGATTTTTGAAGAGATTTTTATTTCTAGAAAAATCTCAAAAATAGCACAAATATTGTTTGTCCTTCTGTTTTCTAAAGCAGGTTTCTGACTTTTTTAAAAATTGTTTTTACAATGTTTTGTTACTCATCTTACAATTTTCTGTCAGACTATTTAATTTTTTATTTAGTTAGGTTTTATTGGAATTCTAGGGGATTTTGATATGTGTTTTGGAGCCTAGATACAAGTACTTTTGATTAAGATACTGCTTTTTTTTTATAAACTTTTTTTTTATTCAAGTTTTGTTTTTTTGTTTGTTTTTGAGACAGAGTCTCACTCTGTTGCCCAGGCTAGAGTGCCCTGGTGTCAGCCTAGCTCACAGCAACCTCAAACTCCTGGGCTCGAGGGATCCTCCTGTCTCAGCCTCCTGAGCTGAGACTACAGGAAGGCGCCACCACACCTGGCTAATTTTTCTACTTTTAGTCGAGATGGGGTCTCACTTTTGCTCAGGCTGGTCTCAAACTCCTAAGCTCAAGTGATTCTCCCGCCTAGCCCTCCCAGAGTGCTAGGATTACAGGCATGAGCCACCGCGGGAGGCCCAAGATACTGTTTCTTTTGTCTGCTAATTGAGTAAGCATATATCAGTTTGTCAGAAATGTTGTTGTATGACTAATAAATGTCAATTAAATGAGATGTAGTTGGGAACTATCCCCAGTTTGGCAACTGTGTATTTTGTTCAGCACATTTTAAAACTTTTGTGCTAATTAATTGAAACTAAAATTATATTTTATATTTCAGTTTACTGTCAGCAAACTTTGTGCACTTCAGAGTTGTTTGAAGATTTAATTTGGTTCTTATCTAATGATTCAAACACAAATTTGAAAAGAATGTCTGTCTACGTTATTTTGGTTCTGGTTTCAAATAATAGTAAGTACATTCTTTTATGAATGTTTAAAAACATCTTAAATAACAAATTGTAACAGTCATTATTAATCCTTTTAGTCTTTATATCAGTGTCTTTTAATCTCATTAACTTCTGAGAAATACTAACCTTAAATAAAAGGGAATTAATAGCATATTTTTAATCATTCACTATTTATTAATTTTAAGAAATAATAAAGTGACTTGTACTACTTAATGAATGTTGTAAAGTAAGAGCTTTAAAGGGAAAAAAAGAAGTATTTGATGAATTAGTTGATTTTGCACTG
The DNA here is from genome assembly GCF_041146395.1 of Eulemur rufifrons. Classification (NCBI taxonomy): domain Eukaryota; kingdom Metazoa; phylum Chordata; class Mammalia; order Primates; family Lemuridae; genus Eulemur; species Eulemur rufifrons. The sequence goes on along the minus strand of NC_091005.1, from coordinate 10,654,390 downwards.
AATTGACCATTTAGTTACAATGTTTACTGTATCAGCCAGCAATGGTTATTATTTTGGAATAATTTTAGATTTACAGAAAAGTTGCAAAGATAGTATAGAGTGTTCCTGCATACTTACTGCCCAGGCTAATGTTATTTTTTAATGTTGCTTTATTTTAATTCTTTAAATTGTTAGAAGTTTTATAGGCATTTAAAATGCTTTTTTTTTTTTTTGAGACAGCGTCTCGCTTTGTTGCTCAGGCTAGAGTGAGTGCCGTGGCGTCAGCCTAGCTCACAGCAACCTCAAACCTGATCCTACCGCCTAAGCCTCCCGAGTAGCTGGGACTACAGGCATGTGCCACCATGCCTGGCTATTTTTTTCTATATATATTTTAGTTGGCCAGATAATTTCTTTCTATATTTAGTAGAGACGGGGTCTCGCTCTTGCTCAGGCTGGTATCGAACTCCTGACCTTGAGCAATCCACCCGCCTTGGCCTCCCAGAGTGCTAGGATTACAGGCATGAGCCACCGCGCCCGGCCTAAAATGCTTTTATATTTTATATTTTTTATTTTGGAAAAAACTAGAAAAGATTGAATTCATATTTTTCTCTTTTGGAACATATTTTGGTATTGTAACACAGAACCATGAAGCAAAATAAGTGTTTCATAAGTTTTAGAGGAAATTTGAATGCTGTCAGTCTCTAAGTAGTGTATTTTTATAATGATTATAGATTTTTATCTACTGTATTTCTGTTTTACACGTTGTAATACTTTAAAGTGGTTTAAAAGTTAATTATTGGCCGAGCGCGGTGGCTCACGCCTGTAATCCTAGCACTCTGGGAGGCCGAGGCAGGCGGATTGTTTGAGCTCAGGAGTTCGAGACCAGCCTGAGCAAGAGCGAGACCCCGCGTCTCTACTAAAAATAGAAAGAAATTATATGGACAGCTAAAAACATATATAGAAAAATTAGCCAGGCATGGTAGCACATGCCTGTAGTCCCAGCTACTCGGGAGGCTAAGGCAGGAGGATCGCTTGAGCCCAGGAGTCTGAGGTTGCTGTGAGCTAGGCTGACGCCATGGCATTCTAGCCTGGGCAACAGAGCGAGACTCTGTCTCACAAAAAAAAAAAAAAAAAAAAAAAAAATTATTAAAATACTACCTAAATATCATTTTCATTTCTGTAAAATTATTTCTAAATAAAAATCATATTCATGTAATACATGGCTATTTTTTAAAGGGACTGGACAAACACTTGTGAGAGAAACAGGTTGTATTACAGTTCTGTCACAGTTGTTCAGGTAAACAAATATAAATTTCTTGTTGTTAATTATTCATTACTTAAGACCTTAACACATTTGTATTAATTACTTTTCTTTTTAACCCAATAGGACAGTTCTTTCAAAATATGAGTTGAATTTGTTAGATAAAAATGTTTTCCAGAATTATCAGTTGTGGTCTTCAGTATGTAGTACTCTGTGTGTTTGTGTCAACAATCCTCAAAACGGTAATTATCTCTAATATTTAAATATAAAAATAAAGATAAAAACAAGTGAAAACCAGTATTTTCTGATCTGAAAACTGATGTCATATTAAAACATGATTGACTTTGTCTCCTTTCAGATGAAAATCAAGTATTTTGCTGTTCACTTTTTCTACATGCTAATCAGTGGCTAATAAATTGCATGAAACCTGAGATAATTCGCCCAATTTGCTCATTTATTGGACTCACTCTTGCAAATAACAGTAAGTATTTGTAATTCTCTAGATCATATATAAAGAAATATTTCTTTTCTTTTTTTTTTTTTTTTAGGAGCTTGGGAGTTGGGGGAAGGAAGGGTTTAGAGTTCTGTGCCAGCATGAAGAAATATATTTCAAAGCATAATAAACTATTGAATTCATTATTGAATTAAATTCATGAATGATGTACTTCAGGTCCTTTTGGATGCATTTAGACTCTTGAAGATAAGCAAAAAATCTTAAAAGCAGATATTGTTAGGAGTATATTGGGGAGATGGTATGGCGGCATAGTTTTTAAATCTCCCCAGATACCTTCATAAAACAGAGCAACTAGATAGCAAAACTAAAAACTCATAGTGTGTTCTCTGTCCACAATGGAATTAAGTTAAAAATGAATAAAAATAAAACATATAGAAAAGCCAGTTATCTGGCAATTAAACCCATGAGTCAAAGCATAAATCATGAATTAGAAAATGATTTAACTGAATGACAATGAAAATGCAACATTACAAACACTGTGGGGGCCGGGTGCGGTGGCTCACATCTATAATCCTAGCACTCTGGGAGGCTGAGGTGGGAAGATCACTTGAGCTCAGGAGTTCGAGACCAGCCTGAGCAAGAGTGAAACCCCATCTCTACTAAAAATAGAAAAAATTAGCCGGGCATGTTTGCATGCACCCGTAGTCCCAGCTACTCAGGAGGTTGAGGCAGGAGAATCCCTTGATCCCAGGAGTTTGAGGTTGCTGTGAGCTAGGCTGATGCCACGGCACTCTAGCCCAGATGACAGAGCGAGACTCCATCTGAAAAAAACAAACAAACAAAAAAACAAAACATTGTGGGATGCTGCAAAAGCAGTGTTTAGAGAGAAATTTGTAGTATTAAGGTTTATATAAGAAAAGAAGAAAGGTGTCAAATCAGTTATGTATTAGCTTCTACCTAAGGAACTAGAAAACCAACCAAGTTGGAGTAAGCATAACAAAGGAAATACTGAAGAGATCAAAAATCAATGAAATCGAAAAAGGAACAGAATATAGAAAAATTACTGAAACCACAGCTCCTTCTTTGAAAATTGATCCTCCAGCTAGACTGATCACAGAATGAGAGAAGGCTCGAATTACCAATGTTAGGAATGAGAGGTGACATCACTACAGACATTAAAAGGATTATAAATAGTACAAACACTTTATGCCATGAAATTTAGCAATTTAGATGAATTGGACAAATTCTTTGAAAGATACAAACTATTAAAGCTTACTCAAGAAGAAATAGGTAACCTGAATATTCCCACATGTGTTAATGAAATTGAATTTATAGTTTAAAACCTAGGCCAGGCCGGGCGCGGTGGCTCACGCCTGTAATCCTAGCACTCTGGGAGGCCGAGGCGGGTGGATCGCTCGAGGTCAGGAGTTCGAGACCAGCCTGAGCAAGAGTGAGACCCCGTCTCTACTAAAAATAGAAAGAAATTATATGGACAACTAAAATATATATATACAAAAAATTAGCCGGGCATGGTGGTGCATGCCTGTAGTCCTAGCTACTCGGGAGGCTGAGGCAGGAGGATCGCTTGAGCCCAGGAGTTTGAGGTTGCTGTGAGCTAGGCTGAAGCCACGGCACTCACTCTAGCCCGGGCAACAGAGTGAGACTCTGTCTCAAAAAAAAAAAAAAAACCTAGGCCAGGTGCAGTGGTTCACCTGGCCTATAATCCCAGCACTTTGTGAGGCCAAGGCAGGAGGATGGGTTGAGGCCAGGAGTTTGAGACCAGCCTGGTGAATATAGTGAGACCCCATCTCTACAAAAAATTTAAAAATTAGCTGGGCTTGGTGGTGCATATCCGTAGTCCTAGCTACTCAGGAGGCTGAGGTGGAAGCATTGTTTGAGCCCAGGAGTTGGAGTATAGTTATTTATGAGTGGGCCACTGTACTCTAGCCTGGGTGACAGAGGGAGACCCTGTCTCTGTAACTTAACATAAGCTGGGCATGGTGATAGGCACCTATTGCCCCAGCTACTTGGAAGGCTGAGGTGGGAGGATCACTTAAGCCCAGGAGTTTCAAGAGTTTAGTGTGCTATGATAATGCCGGAGAATAGCATTGCACTCCAGCCTGGGCAACATTGCAAGACCCCATCTCTCTAAGGAAAAAACAAACAAAAAACCAAAACCTTAACACAGAAGAAATTCCAGGCCTTGGTGGATTCACTAGTGAATGCTACCAAACTGTTTTAGGACAAAAAAGAAAACCAAACAATTCTACTTAAATTATTGCAGGAAAAGGAAATGGAAGAAACACTTCTTAACACATAAAGCCAGCGTTACATTCATATCAAAACCCAAAAAAGGCATTACAGGAAAAGTGTAGGCCAATATCCCTTATGAATATAAAAATCCTTAACAATATACTAACAAATCAAATCTAGCAATATATATTAAGGATAATACATTACAACCAGGTGGCACGTATCCCAGGAATGCAGTTTAACATCAGAAAAATTCATCATATTCACAGACTAGAAAAGAACGATATGATAATCTCAATAGGTACAGGAAAAGCATTTGACATAATTCAACATAAATCTGTGACAAAAACTCTTGGTAAACTAGGAATAGAAGGGAACTTTCTTAGTATGATAAAGGGCCTTTACAAAATACCATAGCTAACATACTTAATGGTGAAAGACTTAATGCTTTCCCCTGAGCCTGGAAAAAAGACAAGGACAGCAACTCTCACCACTTTAACATTTTATTAGATGTCCTAGCCAATACAATAAGGCAACAAAATGAAATATATAGTATAGAGATTGAAAATAAAAAGAAGAAATATTTATTCATAAATATCGTGATTGTCTATGTAAAAAATCCCAAGAATCTACAAAGAAGCTACTAGAACAAGTAGTAATTTTAGGAAGGTCATATACAAAAATCAATTATATTTCTATATACTAGCAACAATTGGGAACTTAAACTATCATTTACAATAATATCAAAAAACTAAATACTTAGAGATAAATTTAGTGAAATACATGCAATGCCTATATGCTGAAAACTATAAAACATTGTTGAAATAAAGAAATTAATGGGGAGATACATAACACTCATGGATTACAAGACTCAATATTGTAAGAATGTCACTTCTCAAATTTGTCTCTAGATTAATCTCAATCCCAGTCAAAATCCCATCAAGCTTTTCTATAGAAATTGACAAGCTGATTCTAAAAATTACATGGAAATTTAAAGGGCCTAATATAATAAAAACTGTTTTGAAGAAAAAGGACAAAATTGTAGGATTTATCTTGCCTTATTTTTAGTATTAACTATATAGTAATCAAGAAAGTGTGGCATTGGTGTAGGTGTAGATCAATGAAACAAAATGGCCCAGAAATAGACCCATACATATATGGTTGTTGATTTTCTACAATGGTCCCGTGGTAATTTGTGGAGGAAAAGATAGTCTTTTCAACACATGGTGCCAGGAGAAAGTGAATATCTATCTGCAGAATGTGAATCTCAACCCTTATCTCACACAGTATACAAAAATTAACTTGAAATGGTCCATAGACCTAAATATAAGAGTGAAAAATATAAAGTGTCTAGACAAAAACATAGGAGAAAATCTTCACACCTTGAGGATAGACAAAAATTTCTTAGGATACAAAAAGCATGCATCACTAAAAAAAATGATACTTTAGACTTCACTGAAATTAAAATATTTTGCTCTTTAAAAGAGCTTGCTAAGATGAAAGGCAAGCCACAGACTGGGAGAAAATATTTGTGAAACATACATCTGATAGAGAACTTGCAACTAGAATATGTAAGGAACTCTTACAAATCAATAAGACAAAAACAACCTAATGATTAAAAAAATGGGCAAAAGATTTGAACAGATACTTCACCAAAGAAGATATGACTCTTAAATAAGCACTTGAAAGGATACTCAAGATCGTCAGTAATCAAAGAAATCCAAACTAAACCCCCATGGAGATACCAGTACATGCCCGCCAGCATGGCTAAAAGTAAAATGTGGTTATGTTAAATATTGGTGAGGATGTGGAGCAACTATTAATAGAACTTTCGCACTTTGCTGATGTATATCTATATTCAGGTGTTTAGGCTTGGTGCAGTGGCTCACACCTAAAATCCCAGCACTTTGGGAGGATCGCTTCAGGCCGGGAATTCAAGACCAGCCTGAGCAATATAGCGAGACCCTGTCTCTAAAAAAAAAAAAAAAAAAAAAAATTCAGGTGTTTGAAACAAATATTCATGTTTCACATGCAAAGTGATATATCTCTGGAATTCCAAAAATTGGAATCTGTTTCCATGATACCTTGATAGTTCCTTTTCCTCTAAAAGCCAACTTGAATGAGTGATAGTTATAGAACCTCATTACTCTCAGCAAACCGGTATGAAAACTAGATGAGAGGAAATCTGAACCATTCAGTGTACAATGAGTGTGGTCTAGGATATTCTTATACACCTGAATTTTTGTCACCTAGGCTATAACTAAGAATCTATATGGGTAACATGATGCCATTTTCACCTCAGCATTTAAAAATACTTTCCCTTTTGGAAGACTTTATTACTTTTTTAATTTTCTTCTTTTTAGAGATGGGGTCTTGCTATGTTGCTCAGGTTTATCATGAACTGCTGGGCTCAAGCCATCCTCTTGCCTTGGCCTCCTGTGTAGCTGGGACTACAGGCACGTACCACCGTACCTGGCTTTGAAGATTTTTTTGTTTGTTTAGAGACAGGTTCTCTCTCTGTCACCCAGGCTGGAGTGCAGTGGTATGATCACAGCTCACTATAACCTCAAGACTCCTGGGCTCAAGTGATCCTCCTGGCTCAGCCTCCCGCATAGCTAGGACTATAGGCATGGACCACCACTCCTGGCTATTTTTAAATTTTTTTTGTAGAGGTGGTTTCACTATGTTGTCTATGCTGGTCTCTAGCTCCTGGCCTCAAATGATCCTCCTACTTTGGCCTCCCAAAGTGCTGGGATTATAGACATGAGCTACCATGCCTGGCCTCTGAAGATTTTTTTAAATGAAAATACTTTTTAGAAAAGAAGCTTGTTTTCAAGTCTCTGTAATATTAAAAATGTTTACTTGCCATTAAATAATGTTTCCTTATAGTTCCGTTCCCAGATGTAGAAAATTCTGAATATGATATTTTTATCTCTGTTTTATTGAACAATACAAAAAACAATTTTTGTCCTTAAATCATCTTGGCTTGGCTGGGCGCGGTGGCTCACGCCTGTAATCCTAGCACTCTGGGAGGCCGAGGCGGGTGGATCGCTGGAGGTCAGGAGTTCGAGACCAGCCTGAGCAAGAGCGAGACCCCGTCTCTACTAAAAATAGAAAGAAATTATATGGACAACTAAAAATATATATAGAAAAAATGAGCCGGGCATGGTGGCGCATGCCTGTAGTCCCAGCTACTTGGGAGGCTGAGGCAGTAGGATTGCTTAAGCCCAGGAGTTTGAGGTTGCTGTGAGCTAGGCTGACGCCCCGGCACTCACTCTAGCCTGGGCAACAGAGCGAGACTCTGTCTCAAAAAAAAAAAAATCATCTTGGCTTTAATTTATGGAATTAAGGTAAACAGGGAAGAAGGTTTGTGGTAGAATCATAATCACTGCTAATCCATATATCCATTTGTTATAAGCCCATTACTGTGTTGGGGGCTGTGGAGAGTACTGAATCCATAGGCACGTGGGATACTTTCCCATCAGAATCATTTTTCAACAGGGGAACAAAAATTTCAGATTAAAAAAAATATATATATATATCTGTTATTGAATCTTTGCTTGCAGTGGTTGTTATAACTCTCAATAATATGTTATAATTTTATGCTCCAAGAAGTAAAAGAATTAGGTATAAATAAGATGGATGAAATATGTATTCTTTTGGAACAGTTAAATTACTTTCCCCTTTGGAGAATCAGGCAATCTGAGGAATGAGTTATGTTGGAATTCAGAAAGTAGGCAGCTTGCTAATTACCAAGCTAAATGAATGCATCTGTTCTTTATAGCTCTAGTGAAAAACTTGTGTAATAATGTTGAAGGACAGTTTAATAATGTCTTTCTTACAAAATGCACCAGTTCCTACTAAATGAAACAGATTGCTAGCACACAGGAAATACTGTACTATATGTGTAGTTGTACCATGTCAAAGTTGAGGCATTTACATAAATATATATAATCTAGTCTATGAATATATATGTGCACAGGTAAAGATTAGATCTTTAATTCTTTAATTTTGGGATTTTTAGTATGTATTTGGAAAAAAGATCAAGCTAATGTTATATTTAGTGAAAATTAATTGAGTGAAGCCGTATACCTGTCTTGTTTGAGATATTAATAGTTCTACTTTATTCCTTAAGCATATGTTCAGAAATACTTTATATCTGTGGGTGGACTGGATGTATTATCTGAAGTTCTTGTGCAGCTGGAATCTGATTCACACAAGACTCTTTCCAGTGCTAAGCTTGCAGTGGTGGTGACAAAGACAGTGGATGCATGTATTGCTGATAATCGTGAGTGAAAATGCTTAGTAGTTTTCCTACAATTGAACTTTGTTTAAATTTAGCATGGTGAGTGTGCAAATGGTAGACTGAACACTAACATGGATTAGACTAACAGTTTCTCACAAGTGGAAGGGAATCTTAGAAATTATCTCATCCAGCACCTTATTTTCCCATGGAGATTATGACTTCCCTAAGGATTCAAATCTAGATCTTCTGACTTCAAGTCTAATGATAGAATCAACATAAGAGTCTGTCATTTCTAAACTTTTTTTTTCACTTAGCAGCATTATGGCACATGCCTGTAGTCCTATCTACTTAAGAGGCTGAGCCAAGAGGATTGCTTGAGCCTGGGAGTTGGAGGTTGCAGTGAGCTATGATCATGCCACAGTACTCCAGTCTGGGCGACAGAGCAAAGCCCTGTCTCTTAAAAAAAAAAAAAATAAAAATAAAAAAGCAACATTAAAAGTTCTAGATGAGGCCCAGGTATAGTGGCTGACACCTGAGCAAGAGTGAGACCCTGTCTCTACTAAAAATATAAAAAAAAATTAGCCAGGCATCATGGCACATGCCTGCACCCCCAGCTACTTGGGAGGCTGAAGCAGGAGGATCGTTTGAGCCCAGGAGTTTGAGGCTGCAGTGAGCTATGATGACGCCACTGTACTCTACCCAGGGCGACAGACTAAGACACACTCACTCTCTCAAAAAAAAAAAGTTCTTTTTTTCTGGGGCTTCTCTAGAGGAAAAAAAAAAAGAAATTCTAGATGAGAAATCAAGGAAAATTTTTGAGATATAAGGAATGGAAAACCCACTTTATAGATTTTTAAGAATTATATAAAGAATTAAGTTCTGCCTCTTTCTGATAAGTAATGAGGTCTGACTTACCCAATGCACCATTACTGGTGAGTGGCAGAACCAGACTTAAATCCATGGCTGCTTCTCACATGTACAAACACTCAGGAATGGTGATCTATAAATCTTTGTAGTAAGAAATTCTATTGGCATTCACAAATAACTGGGGAGACAAAATGGAGATGGTTTTTTAAAAAGCAGTTATTGAGGGCCTGCTTTGCGCTGAGCTTTAGATACAAAAATGATTAGTCCTTTAAAGAGTTCAAAACCTTTTTGTTGATATTGGTATTGTTAGACTCTGAGTGAACTCTGTTAAAAGCCCCATGAGTGAAATATAGCTTAAAATGGTAGACTTCTTGACTTTTGTCACATCTCAGCATAGCTTCAGATATGCTTCATTACATCAATAACATCAGTAGAACCATGGTCAGTTAATAGTATATTTCAATGTCAGGCAGGAATTGATTACAAAGGAAAGTCTTTACTGTCCAATCTAGATAAGAAGAGGTATGTAAGGTGAGAGTAAGTATACTCAGCGTTTAGGAAGATAGTATTCATATTCACAACATTATGCAGAACAATTAAGAAGAAGCCCTTCTTCAAAAAACTTGTTTTAGTAATATATTTTTAGTATGGGAAGAGGGAGTAATGAGGGCTGTTATAATAAGCCACCATCTTATTGCAATGAATTTATTTATATTCATACATCTAATATATATACATATATATATTAGATGTTATGTATATATTAGATGTTATATAGACATATAATATCTTTTTTCCTGGATAAACTCTGAAAAATATATAGCATGTGTATATTTATAAGATGTAAATTTGTACTTAGTATTTTTTTTTTTTATTTTATACTAATAGCTACTTTTGGGATAGTTCTATCCAAGTACCACATTGTTTCGAAACTTCTGGCATTACTGCTTCACGAAAGTCTGGATTCAGGAGAAAAATTCAGCATACTACTTACTATTGGTCATTGCACAGAGGATTGTGGTAAGTATTAGATTTATTTAGTGTGCTTATTAACAGTAGAGTAGAAATATACTGTTTGCTCCCCCAAGGTCTTACGAAAGGCTTAAAAGTATCGCCTTTCTCCCAGTCATTCAGACCCCAAACCAGTCATTTTAGTTCTCCATCCTCCTCCACACATTGTATTCAGTCAGTTACTAAGACCTGTGGTTCTACTTCTGTTTACCCCTCCTTGTCCCTTTCTTCCCAATTCCAGTGCTGCCCTCCCAATTTAGACCTGCAGCCCCTCAGTATGTTTCACCAATATTATTGCAATAGCTTCCTCCCTATGCTCTTTTCCTTCTGTCTCCATTTTTCAGTCCACTCTTCACATTGCTACACAAATCTGGTTCTGGGCTCCGTTGCTGAAAACCTTCAAAGATTCATTCTTTCTCTACCAGAGAGAACCTGTTATTCTTTGCTCTCTCTATTCTCTTTCTCCCCACTGCCATCTTCCTCCTTCTCTCTACTTTTCTCCTTATTCTCCCTTTGTCGAGTCTATTCCTTTTATCCAGCCTCTCCACTTTCCCCCCACTCTTCTTCTAATCTCCTCCCTCCACTCTCTCCCCCTCCCACTTTTCTACTCTCCTCCCTTTGCTCTCTTTTGCTTCTCCCATCTCTCTTCCTTCCCTCATTTTCTACTCTCTCCATCAGTTTATTTCTCTATTCTTTCTCTTAACCTCTGTGTAATTTAGGATTGATTATTACCTTTTTTTAAATCAAGTGAGAGCAGTTTGTTTACTTTTATGAGATATGATACTACTCTGGCTGTATTTCAGAGACCATCACTTATGAGATTCAGGTATTTTGTATAAGTGGATTATTTGCTATATTGAAAATACTTTTTTCTTTTGAGACAGGGTCTCACTCTGTTGTCCAGGCTAGAGTGCAGTGGTGCAATCATAGCCCATTATAACCTTGAACTCCTAGTCTCAAGAAATCATCCTGCCTCAGCCTCCATTCCCAGCTGATTTTAAAAATTTTTTATGGAGACGGGTCTCATTTGTTGCCCAGGCTGGTCTCAAACTCCTCTCCTCAAGCCGTCTTCCTGCCTCCACCTCCCAAAGTACTAAGATTACAGGCATGAGCCACTGCACCTGGCCTTAAAAATACTTTTGAAACTATGTTTTTCTCTATTTTTATTTATTTATTTACCTTTTGGGAGACCAGGTCTTACTCTGTCACCAAGGCTGGAGTGCAGTGGGGTGCAAACCTACCTCATTATGACCTTGAATTCCTGGGCTCAAGTGATCCTCCCACTTCAGCCTCCTGAGTAGCTGGGACTACAGGCGTGTGCCACCATGCCTGGCTAATTTTTAAGTTTTTTTAGAGGCCGGGTCTTGCTGTGTTGCCTAGGGTGATCTCAAACTCTTAGCCTCAAGCAATTGTCCTGCCTTGTAATCCCAGGACTTTGGGAGGCTAGGCATGAGCCACTGTGCCCAGCCCTTTTTGTCTATTTTTAAAAATTTGAGGCTCGGTGTGGTGGCTCACGCCTGTAATCCTGGCACTCTGGGAGCCGAGGCAGGAGGATCGCTTGAGGTCAGGAGTTCAAGACCAGCCTGAACTGGTCTTGAACTGGTTTAGTGAGACCCCATCTCTACTAAAAATAGAAAAATTAGCCGGGTGTGATGGCACATACCTATAGTCCCAGCTACTCGGTGGGAGGCTGAGGTAGGAGAATAACTTGAGCCCAGCACTTTGAGGTTGCTGTGAGCTAGGCTGATGCCACGGCACTCCAGCCCGGGCAACAGAGCAAGACTCTGTCTCAATCAATCAATCAATAAATAAATAATTTTGAACTATGTTCATAATTATCACAAGAAAGAATTATGACCTCAGAGAATTTATGATAAAATCACTGTCGTCTTTAATTTTTGCTGTGTTTTCCAGAGGAAAATCAGTATGACCTTTTTAAAAACAATGGACTTCCACTCATGATACAAGCCTTAACTCAATCTCAGAATGAGGAACTAAACAAAGCTGCCACATTTGTGCTTCACAACTGCAAAAAAATTAGTAAGTTTACTGTTATTTTAAGAAAATACCAACCGAAGTTTATAAAGGGAATTTACATCTGCTTTAATGTGCCAAGCCCTTTTAGCTGTCAGGTGGTTCTTACATTTGAAAAGCAGAATGTATAATTTGGAGATGACAACTAGCGTATGTTCAGCATATACAAACCTATATGGAAGAGAGCTACAGTGCAGATAATTCACTTATTTTATGCCGTGTGGACAAATTTAGTTTGTAGGACTTAAACGTGAGGAGTAAGGGTTATTATTAAATCATAATATAAAGTACATTCATTTATTTATTTAACAATGTTTGGGCTTCTGTTATGTGCCAGGCCCCCTGCTGGGTACTGGGGATACAGTGATAAGAAAAAATAGTCTGTGTACTCATACAGCTTACTTTAATTACAGAAATAGACAGTAATTGAATAATCTCAAAAATGAGATTATGTATTATTACAAATTGACATTGGGGTTATGAAGGGATGGACCACAGATCTTTGAGAGCCTAAAACAAAGGAATATGACCTACATTAGAAGCAGAAAAGGCTTTGGAAAGAAGTGATTCTTGAGCTGAGATCTGAATGTTTAGAGTTAAATGGGTGAAAAGAAAGGAATTTGTTATGGGCAAGTGTCTCAGGTATAAGCAACAGTGGGGTACCAAGGCCTTGTAGCAGGAGGGAGCCTGGTGCATTTAAGGAATCACTAGTGTGGCTGGGATACAGAGGGCAGTGGCCATGATAAGGATTTTGGTTTTTATGGAAGAAAAATTAAAGATACAATATGTTTTAAAAGAAAAGATTTAAAAATTTATAGGAAGGAACCACTTTATGAACACTGTTTTAAAAAAAACAACTACTTTAAAACCAGTATCCATGTATCTATGTACCTGAGGATGTTTATGTGCCTGGCATAACATATTTTCATGGTATTCTTTTCCCTGTAACTCTGAAGAGTAAAGCCTAATTTATGACTGTTTGACTCCTGGGCCTCTGCCATTCTTTCCACTTATTTTCATACCAGATAAGCTGTTAAAATTGTCTGGATGGACAAAATTTAAAGAAGGGGTGTGGTGGGGTATGAGGTTGTCTTTATTTAAAGTGTTAAAAGAACATTTCTAGTAATTGATAAACTCACCATTTTTTCCCCCATATTACAAAGCTGAGAAATTATCTCTAAGTCTAGGAGAATATTCTTTTGATGAAAATGAAACAGAACAATTAAAGGATATAAATGTGAAAGAAAAGAATCTTGAAGAGCACTGGAAGAAAGCAAAAGAAATTCTACACAGAATAGAACAGCTTGAAAGAGAAGGAAATGAGGTTGGTTTCTTTGTTTCAAAGAATATAGACTTTTTTCAAATATTTTAACAGTAGACGTTGGAGGGTAAATTTTTTTCTTCTCAAGTTATTTTTTAAAAATTTTAGTGGTTTTAAATATAAAATTCCATAGTAATACTTGAGGAATCATACTTGGACATAGAACAAAAAAGATTTTTTAAAAGTACAAGTGATGACTGAAAATAAACATTGAAAAACAGAGCCAAGAGATCTAACATCTGAATAATAGGAGTTCAGGAAAGATAAAAGATGAAGTAATAATCTAATAATCTCCCTCTATGTATTTTTTCCATATTTTTTCTATGTAGGCATGCTTTGTGTCTTTGTGCATATATTTTTATTTTGAACTAAAACTTGTCCAAGTTAGTATAGCATAGTGATTTTATTCTTTTTAAATGACTGAGTAGTATTCAATATGGTAGATATGCCACATTTGACTTAACCACTCCTTTATTGATGGATATTTAGGTTATATTTTATTTCTCACCAGTACAAACAACCCTAGAGTAGACACCTGATACACATATGTGTGTTTGTGTATATATTTTTTCTGTACTTTTTTTCTGAAACTCCTATTATTTATAATATTTGTTGGATTTGCTGAGGTGGTCCTCCTTATCATTTCTCTTATTTTCCCTTGCTTTTTCTTTTTGTTCTACATTTGGGAGAAGTTTTTATAATTATTTTTAAACTAATCTATTGAGTTTTTCACTTCTGCTATCATATTTTTAATAGCCAAAGCTGCTTTCTTATCCCATTTAAAGTATTTTATTTTTGTTTCATGAACTTAGGACTTCATTGGCATTCTTCTTTTAAACATGTCAATGATAGTGTTTTTTTTTTTTTTTTTTTTTGAGACAGAGTCTCACTCTGTTGCCCAGGCTAGAGTGAGTGCCGTGGCGTTAGCCTAGCTCACAGCAACCTCAAACTCCTGAGCTCAAGTGATCCTCCTGTCTCAGCCTCCCGAGTAGCTGGGACTACAGGCATGCACCACCATGCCCGGCTAATTTTTTCTATATATATATTTTTAGCTGTCCATATAATTTCTTTCTATTTTTAGTAGAGATGGGGTCTCGCTCTTGCTCAGGCTGGTCTCGAACTCCTGAGCTCAAACGATCCGCCCACCTCGGCCTCCCAGAGTGCTAGGATTACAGGCGTGAGCCACCGCGCCCGGCCAATGATAGTGTTTTAAAAACATTTTTAAAATGTTTTTTCCTTCCTACCCAGTCTTTCTCCTCTGAGTTTTTTTCACCCCTCGTCTCTAGCTTTCTTCAGATTTCTGTTAATCCTTGGTTGCTGCCCATATTTAAGAGTGAGACACTAAAAGTTTATTTAGAAATATCTTGATTGTGGATTCTTGTAGGATTAATTAGATGAGTCTTTATTTTTATTTATTTTTTTTTTTTTGAGGATCTCTAAAGTCCAATCTCCTGTCTGGAGGTTGTCTGCTAGTGTTCTGGAATCCAAATGGGAGAAGAGAGTTTGGGAGTCTTAGTATTTAGTTTGTAAATATTTACTTAGTTTTTGTTTCTTGTGTAGTAGTCTGCCTTCAGCTTTGCTTGGTGCAGAGATTCTCTGTTTTATTCTTTTTAGAAACTAAACTTCCAACCTTGGGAGAGGTGGGGGTAGGGAGGAAAAATCTTCTGGTGTCAGTTAACTGCCTACTAAGCATGTGCATGTGGGGGTTGGGATCTAGTAATCTAACTGCTTCTTAAACTTTCATCCAGTTTTCCTGGTTTTAACTCTGCCCTCACCCCACCCTCTAGAGTTTCTTGGTAACTCCGTTTCCTAAGCCTTTTGAGGGTTTGGGAGTATATCTTAGGTAATTTCTTGGATTTTCTTACTGTCAGCTTTGGATTCAGCTTTACCAAGTCTGCTGAGTAGGTTATCATTCACCCATCTCCTTCCTAGTTCTGAAAAAAAAATTTTTCAAATTTATCACTTGGGCTAGAGTGCAGTGGTATCATCATAGTTCACTGCAACCTCAAATTCCTGGGCTCAAGTGATCCTCCTGCCTCGGCCTCTGGAGCAGCTGGGACTACAGGTATGTGCCACCACACCTGGCTAGTTTTTCTAATTTTTTTTTGTAAGAGATGGGGTCTCCCTCTTGCTGAGGCTGGTCTCAAACTACTGGCCTCAAGCAATCCTCTTGCCTCAGCTTCCCAAAGTGCTAAGATTATACGCATGAGCCACTGTACCCAGCCTAGTTTTGAAAATTTTGTTGCTTTTATTTCTTGTTCCATTTTTCATTATTATTGTGGGTTTATGCCTTTTAAAAAATTGTTGTTTTAATGGTTTTCTTGGAAGGACCAAAAGTCAATATGGGTGTTTAATTCATCATCTGAGAGAGTATGTGGAAGTACTATTTTTTTTTCATAATTGTAGAGTATGCCATTTGATGGGTATATATGCTAGCTTCTTTTCTGATAAATCTTCAGGTCATTTCCAACTTTGATCTGTTACAAATAATGTTGCAGTTAATCACATGTAAAAGTAATTTATAAGATTTTTTTTGGTGGACAGGGTCTCATTCTGTCACCCAGGCTGGAGTACAGTTGCTGGATCATAGCTCACTGTAGCCTTGAACTTTTGGGCTCAAGCGATGCTCCTGCCTCAGTGTCCTGAGCAGCTGGGACTACAGGCATGTGACACTGTGCCCAACTAATTTTTTTAAAATTTTTGTAGAGACAGAGTCTCATTATGTTGCTTAGCTAGTCTGGAACTCCTGGGCTCCAGTGATCCTCCTGCCTTGGCCTCCCACAGTACTAGGACTACAGGCGTGAGCTACCACGCCTAGCCCTATAGGATTTTTTTTTTTTTTTACAGATATGAACAATTTTTATTATGAAAGGTACGTCAAATTGTTTCTCTGTGAAGGTTGTACTAATTTACACTTGTACCAGTAATGTTTGAGAGTGTCTATATCCCTTTAGCCTTTTGATCTTTGCCAATGTGATAGATAAAGAAAGATAGCTCATGTAGCTTTAATATTAATTTCTGTTATTACAAGGGATGGAACGATTTTTCTTCTAAGAACTATTTATATTTTCTTTCTTGTGAACTATCTGTCCATTTCCTTTGCCTCCTTTTCTACGCTATTGTTGTTCTTTTTCATATTTCATTGTAGTTTTTTATAAATGTTATTTAAAAAATTATCCTGTAGCTTAAGATATGATTTGTACGTATTATTTCTAAGCATTTTGATTGTCATTTGGTTTTCTTCTTGCTCTTTTTTCTTGGAGATCCCCCATCCCCCCTCACACCCTGAACATTGTTCTTAGTCTCTAGCAGAACTTTTAAAACTTTTTATGTGGTTATTAGTTTTCTTCTGTTATGATTTATTGATTTTGTTTAATACTTGGAAAGGTCTTCTGCCCCTTAAGAACATTAAAATATTGTGGTGGTTTCTTTTAGAACATATATAATTTCATTTTTATACTTAAATATTTCATTCATTTTGGTTTTTATCTTTGTGTAAACTATGAGATATCCAACTAATTTTTTTCCAGATGGCTCCCCAATTGTCTCAGTATCATTTATTGAATAAATTTACTTTTCCCTCCTAATGTGAACTTCTTTTATCATGTATGTTCTGTTGACAGTCATAAACTTTTTCTGCATTATTTAGAGGAAGTGTAAATTGGATTATAAAGCAAACAGATTATTTTGAAATTATTGTCCTGTTTTCATTATAGGAAGAAATACGAAGAGAAAAATATAAGGATGATATTTCATCTGTGAACATAAATACTCAGAATACATTGAAACATCTCCATGCAGATAGTATTGGTCGAGGTAGCAAAGCAGAAGATAAGGGTAAAAGCCATTCTATACAGATTCAGAGTTGTAAATCCCATGGAGTCATGTCTAAAGCATGTGCAAGTGATGACCAAATGAAGACTCTGTTAAAGAGTGCAAATCCAGTTAATACTTGCTATAGGGAGAGTGAGCAAAGTAAGACTTTACGTAAAGCCAATTCAAGCTGCAATCAAAACCTACATGAAGAAACAATCGTTGAAAAAAAGAATTTTGTTTCTCAGTCAAGGTATAGTTTAATAATTGTTTGTAACTCTTATCTATTTATTCATCAGGCATTCATTGTGCACTATTCTGTGCTGCACTGTTAAGCACTGGGGATATAGAAATGATAAAACATTGTCTTGGGAAGAGCCTAAAGTAGGGAATGTTGGGAAAGGAGTTTGGCTGGGAGGTATGGGTCAGTTCATTTAGGGTCTTGAAATGTCATACTCAGGATTTTTGGTTTTAACTCACAGGGTCTAGGGAGCCATTAAGGATTTTAAATTGAGTGATATAACCAGATTTGAATTTTAGAAAGGCTACTCAGAAAAGAAAACCTAAACTGCCTGCCAAACACCCAAAACCCTCTACCTGACATAACAGATGTGCATTGATAATCTATTAGCAATGTAGCAAAAACCAGTTTAATATGATAAAGGGAATAGTATGTGAGGAACGTCTGGTTTGGGTTTGCCCTTTGGTTTGTTCCCTGCACTTCATCTCCAGTACATATCCTTTCTCCCTCACAGGTAGCTTGGGGGGGCTGGACCTGGGCTTGTAGCTTTTCTTATTAAACTCTTCCTTGTGTTGTGCTCTTCTGATGGTTACTGTGCTTAGGAAAAATGAAGGGGATGCTGCTATGTTTTGGGCATGTTGCAGGGTAAAGCTGAGATGGATTACACTATCACCACCCCCTTTTTCCTTTTAAAGATCATTCTTGATGTTAATTTTAACTTGATTTCACAGGGATGTAGAATTGGGAAGCAGAGAGATATGCTCTTGGGCCAGCCTTCCAGACTGAGACTTCCACCCATACCCTTTTTTTCTTCCTTTAGGGTTAGTTAGCTGTCTGCCTCAGCTGAGTTATTAATATTTCCATTTCTTTGAAATGCTTTTTTTTTCCCTATGTGGTACCTCCTACAAATGTATGTACATGAACAGATAGCTATAATTATAAAGCTATTGCTATATCTGTTCTCTGGTCTATAGCTCTTGAGTTTTTCTGCACTACCTGTGACAGTATAGTCAAAACTTACATTTATTCATCAAGGACCACAGGGTTCAAACACAAAAATGTTTTGGGAGTCAGGAGGGATGTTTCAGTTCAGATCTTTAAATGATTATTGTTAGTACTTTGCCATTTTGTACCCTATGTTCTTTTTTCTCTCACTAATTTTGTACTTTCCTTTTTTGCTCTCATCTCTCCTTTCTTTTTCATTAATATATAATCTTTCATGTTTCTGCTGGCATCGACACTATGGCCCTCTGAAGTCTTATTAAACTCTAGTTCTAGAAACAAGGCTGTAACTGTTGCGGACCCTAATTTGGCAGATTTTGGTAGATCCAGGCTCTAGCCCTTTCTGCCTGCCAAACACCCAAAATCATTCCACCGCTTACAGAACATTTGTCCACACACCAAACAGTATGTTTGCTTTTAGTAATCTGCTGTCTCTTTTCTTTTAGTGACCATGTTTTTAAACATCCAACTCACACTGCCAAAAATAGAAAGCAGCAGTTACCAGTAACAGGTATGATTAAAAATATTTCTTCTTTGGTTTCTTTTTTTAAAGAAAACAGGTATTTAGGTGATTGACATAGCTAAAAATGTACATTGATATATCAGTCCCCTAAAGTATAAGCCACACCTTTGACTCTCTCTGGGGTATATGCCTTCTATTAATATCTAAATCTTTCTGTTTATCCACCAGGATGACTGGATGTATAGTACCAGGCTGAAGTTTATGAAAATCTTGAGAATTGATAAATCTTATAAATGTCTGGTTTTTTTATTAATGGAAAAAAAACTTGCATTTTACAATTTTTTCCAGATCCATTTACATTATGTTCAGATATAATAAATAAAGAAGTAATCAGTTTTCTAGCAACTGACACTGACAATTCTTCCAAAATGTTGAAGTATAGATGCTCAGGTAAATCTTTTTTTTAACTGCAGTTGTTTCATAATTAAAGTTTTATATGATGTTAGTTAACTAGAATTTACAGTAGTTCTACCTATGTGATTTAAACTTCATTTCCTTTGGAGAAGTAACAATCTGGAACATCAAAGCATTCAAATTAATACCTTCTATCTACATCAGGCTGAGCTCCCAATGTTTGTTTATATGAATCAACATAGTACCTTTTCTTTATTACTTTTCTCTTTTTGTCATAATGCCATCTATAAGTTTAATTTTACTGAGTAAAATATTTTTTATGTTTTCAGAGAGCCAATAAATAGGTATGTATTCTGGATTACACTCTAAACATTATAGGCATTAAGTATGAAACAACACCTATTTTTATATTTATAATAAATATATAGGTGTTTATAGTGCTTCATGCCCCATTACTTATTTTTTCTGTGGTCCCCTTGTAAATGTTTCACAGTAATTATTCCATCTCTTCTCCTCTCCCTTCACATCTCAATATTTCCTCTTTGTTCACTCTGATTGTTACACTCTGCTCTATGGACAAAATTGATGTTATTCTACTTGAAGAGATTATCTTTGTTACTCAAAAGCTGATGACTAGCCATAACCTGAATCCCAATCCTATCTCTTTTTCCTCCCCATTTTAGTACTAATTGTGAAGTATTTCTCCTTAATCCCTTTCGATCCATTAACTCCTTTTGTCCCACCTCATTTTTCCTCATCTTAAAAAAAAACAAAAACACCAATACTTTGTGATTTCCTATCCCTTCAAGTATCATCCACTCTTCCCAATAGGTGCACACATCCCATTAGGAAGTAAATGTAATTAATAAGAATAAAATACAAATATTTTTTCTTCCAATTTAGTTGTATTATTTTTTTAGATGGCTACTAAGTAGGCCGGGCGCGGTGGCTCACGCCTGTAATCCTAGCACTCTGGGAGGCCGAGGTGGGCGGATCGTTTGAGCTCAGGAGTTCGAGACCAGCCTGAGCAAGAGCGAGACCCCATCTCTACTAAAAATAGAAAGAAATTATATGGACAGCTAAAAATATATATAGAAAAAATTAGCCGGGCATGGTGGCGCGTGCCTGTAGTCCCAGCTACTCGGGAGGCTGAGACAGGAGGATCCCTTGAGCTCAGGAGTTTGAGGTTGCTGTGAGCTAGGCTGACGCCACGGCACTCACTCTAGCCTGGGCAACAGAGTGAGACTCTGTCTCAAAAAAAAAAAAATAAATAAAAAAAATAAATAAATAAATAGATGGCTACTAAGTTGTTAGAACATAAATACTTATTAAGTTGTTTTGGATCTGACAGAATGGTTAGGCATTTCTTTTGGCATAGGGGTGCCATGTGAGAAAGTTTGGGAATCTCTGGTCAAAAGTAGTCCAGTTGGCAGAGTGCATGCTCTATAACTGTAAACTCCCGTTCATCTGTTAGTTTGAGGTGATTCTTTCTTCCCCAGTGACCATTCATTCATTTCACAAACATTATGAAGTGTTTAGTCCTTGGCAGGCACCGGAATCAAAGATGAATAGAACTTAGTTCTCACCTTTATTGTTTTGTCTTTCTATTCCTGCCAAATTTCTACAGGTATTCTCCCCAAGACCTAGTCTAAACCATTTACTCAACTTTGTCACTTGTGGTGTCATCTATTATTTTAATGATGATTTTCAAATCTGTATCTAAACATTTGGCTCCCACCTTGGGTTACAGCCTTATTTTTCCATTTCCATTTGTACCCAGGACATACCCACTTCAGTATCTTCTTGTTACTTCAAGCTCAACATCTCTCTTCCTCTTAAATTGCCCTCCTCCTAAGCACCCCATTTCTGTCAGTGTTGCCATGATTCTTCTGGTCTCCCAGACTTTGAGTCTTAAATCTTCTATGACTGTTCTCTTTCATTGCATCCTCTATTTCCAGTCTATCAAATTTGCTTCTTTTTACTTTCCCACATAGGCCCTTTTTGCTTCTTGTCTAAATTACTGCAACAACTTTTTAGCAGTCGTTTAGTCTCAAGTCTCTCCAACTCCCAACTGTAATATGCCAAGTGCTGTTAACTTACTAATGTGTGTGTGGTGGTTTTTTTTTTTTTTTTTTTTTTTTTTTTTTTTTTTTTTACCATGCAACCATGCTAAAGAATCCTTAGTGATTCTCTGTAACCCATTGAATCCTGGCTTTCAAAATTGTGTGGGAGTTTGTCCTGCTTCCACTTATTAAATTTCACTGCCCATTTTACTCTCTGTCTGCCAGACATGTGCTATGCCCATTACAAACTTTGCCAATCAACTACCAAATTACTTGAGAATTATCCTAAATTTTCCCTTAAACCAACAGCTTGTTATTCATCAAATCCTACCAATTTTATTTCAGAAATCTCTCCATTCTTCCTGCAAATTCTGTGTCTCATTTATTTTCTGGACTACTGAAGTAACCTGTCAATTCATCT
Source organism: Eulemur rufifrons (assembly GCF_041146395.1). Classification (NCBI taxonomy): domain Eukaryota; kingdom Metazoa; phylum Chordata; class Mammalia; order Primates; family Lemuridae; genus Eulemur; species Eulemur rufifrons. Next base: position 10,632,547 of record NC_091005.1, on the reverse strand, counting down.
CTGGCCTTCAGTTAACCATTCTACAAGACAAATGAAATCATGTCATCTTCCTGCTTAATAAATATCTTTCAGTTCCTCCCCACTGACTTGAAGAGAGTTAAAATTCCTTAGCATGGCTTTCAAGACCCTTCTTGGTCTGGCTCCCTGCAACCCTCCCCAGCCTCAACTTTCCTCCCACACTTCTCTTACACCCTGTGTACTCTGATCACACCAGAGTACCCATGATCTCTGAACATACTATGCTTTTTAACACTTCTGTGCTTTGGTACATCTTTATTGTACTTGAAATGTCTTCATCCCAGTCAACTAACTGCCTGGCTGACTCAGTCTTTTAGGAATGGGTCACTAATACAATTAGGTGACAGGCTGATGGAAAACTTTATAATGGATGGATGTTGGCTGACATTACCTGAACCTAATGATCTATCTTAACATTAAAAAAAAAAGAAAGACATTATGTGCCTCTTAATACAATAAGAAGCACACAATACTACCTGTGAGGAAGTCTAGTAAAAACACTTGAACCTGAATTTAATCAATCATCTAGATCTAATTACTAGTTTACAGGGCATACAAGAACATTTTAAAGGGCACAATTAGAATGCAATCGGCACGACTCAGCCTTTGGGAAACTATAGTACAAATGTTCTAGTGCAGTGATCTCCAGCCTTTTTGGCACCAGGGACTGGTTTCATGGAAGACAATTTTTCTATGGCGGGGGGCGGTGGCAGGGGTGGGCAGAGCTCAGGCAGTGGTGTGTGATGCAAGTGTGGAGAGTGGAGTGGTCATAAATACAGATGAAGCTTTGCTTGCTTACTGCTCACCTCCTGCTGTGCAGGCCCTGGGGTTCCTAAGTTTCATGGAAGACAATTTATCCATGGGGGGTGGCGCTGGAGGGGCATGCAGCAGAGGTCTGCGGCCTGGTCCCTAACAGGCCACAGATGGTTCTCGGCCCAGGCGTTGGGGCCTGCAGTCCTAGTGTCTTTAATAAGTAAACAGCAAAGAAATAAGAGAAGAGAACTGATGGATTAAAAGCAACTCAAGAGATATATCAACCAAATGTAAGCTGGGCACAGTGGCACACACCTGTAGTGCCAGCTACTTATGGAGGCTGAGGCAGGAGGATCACTTGAGCCTTGGAGTTTGAGGGTGCAGTAAGCTATGATCATGCCACTGCACTCCAGCCTGGGCAATAGATGAAAATCCCATCTCTAAAAAATAAAAATAAAGTATTTACAGATGAAAGGATACTTTAATGCAAATTCCAAGCTTCATAATCCAGTGTGTACATGGGGACCGAGTCAAGTATGTGAGGATATAGATAAAACATGATTAGCCATGAGTTAATAATTTTTTTGAAGCTAGGTGATGGATACATGGGGGTTCATCATGCTCTGCATTTTACTCTTGTGTGTTTGAAATTTTCCACTTAAAAAACTGTTAAAAAAGATGACTGAGCTTAAGGATCATTTCTTTTGGCTATCTTCCCTTAACAGTGACTCCTGCTCAGAACCAGACAAGCTTAGACGCTCCTTTTCTATAGTGTCATAACTGTCTGTTCATACCTCTATCCTAGCAACTTATTTCATTGTATTGTGTTTTTTGTCTCTATTACCTCACCTGACTTTGAGCTTCTTGAGGTATTTACAGTAAGTTCCTGGTTTCACTTCAGTTACCATCATATAGATATTTGCTTTCATAGATTTGTTATTAGATATTTTGTGACATCTATACATCACTTTAATTTGTTTTCTTTTAGGTTGCATAGCAGTAGGAATATCTCTGAATAGCCGAAATTTTAGCAAGCTCTTGCATTCTTGCCCATACCAATGTGATCGTCACAAAGTCATTGTGGAAGCTGAAGACAGATATAAAAGTGAACTAAGGAAATCACTTATCTGTAACAAAAGTAATTAATTTAGCAGCTTTAAGACTGTAATTATGACTGTACCTTTGAACTATCATCTGAAGTGTCTAAAGTTTTTAAGTATGTTAAAAACTAGAGGGTAAAATAATGTTGAAAAGAAAATCTGTCTCTAAGCAACCAGTAATTTAAGATACACCCAGGGAGTAGAATTAGTCTCTGGTAGTTTAAAAATTCTTTCTAATCTACCTAAGGATTTCCACTAAAAGGGGGGAAAAAGGAACTATGATACTAATGGAATTGATATGCTATTACTCAGGTTGATACTCTAATTATGCCAAATGTTTTCCATATTTTTCAGAAATTCTGCTCACCCCACGTAGAAGACGAAGACTCAGTAATGAATCTACTACCTCTGGAGGAATAAGTGAATATATTTAATTTTTAAATGAACTTAAATTTCATATATTTCTGAGAAAGAAGTGAACAGCTGAGTGACTATTCTCAGTCTCATCATTAATGGCTCTTAAATGATAGCCCTTGCTCTGATGAAGGTCATGCCTCCTAAGAAAAGAGACTTCCCACTTCCCTTTCATGTTGCTTGCTCACCCGCTGCTTGCCAGCTCGGAAAGCAGCAAGAGGAACTGACATTTATCAAGCACCTCCTATGTGTTAGGTGTTTTATAGATATTATTTTCTTTTCTTTAGTTCTTATAATAACATTGTATGGTAGATATTATTTTTTTCCCTGTTGTAAGGCACATTAAGTTAGTAAATAGCAGAACTTAGATTCAAATGCAAGCTCTAGAAGCCCTTGTTCTATCCTCTGGATACATTTCTATTTTAAGAACAAAATTAAAAGTACTTCAGAGAGACTCTGCAGAAGGTTTTTGTTCAAAACTATAGCACTTCGGCCGGGCGCAGTGGCTCACGCCTGTAATCCTAGCACTCTGGGAGGCCGAGGCGGGTGGATCGTTTGAGCTCAGGAGTTCGAGACCAGCCTGAGCAAGAGTGAGACCCTGTCTCTACTAAAAATAGAAACAAATTATATGGACAACTAAAAATACATACAGAAAAAATTAGCCAGGCATGGTGGCGCATGCCTGTAGGCCTAGCTACTCGGGAGGCTGAGACAGGAGGATCGCTTGAGCCCAGGAGTTTGAGGTTGCTGTGAGCTAGGCTGATGCCATGGCACTCTAGCCTGGGCAGCAGAGTGAGACTCTGTCTCAAAAACAAAACAAAACAAAACACCAAAAAACTATAGCACTTCAAACATAAAAATCGGAAGAGACAACCAGTATAAACCTTAAAGCCCTGCTTAAAAGTCAAAATGCTTCTTAAGCAATTAGATAATTATGGGAATTTTTATTTAACTACAGGGTTAACACTTCAGGTTTATTACCATTCTAAATTTATCACAGAGACTTGAACATTATCATTGTCTTCTATTCATATGGAGTTAACACCTGCAGAGTAAGAAGAGTTGAGTATATTACTTGTCAAAGCAATCTAGACATTGGTAACATCTATAGAGCCAATCTATTACAGAGACATTGGACTGAGTACATTCAGGAAGCATTTTGCCACATACATTTATTTGGCTATTTTTATTCCAAAGCCTTGAAAGAAATTTAAAATTTACTTTTTTTTTTTTTTTAAATTAAGACAAGGTCTCACTTTGTTGCCTGTGCTAGAGTGCAGTGGTGTCATCATCCCTCTCTGTAATCTCAGACTCCTAGGCTCAAGCAATCCTCCTGTCTCAGCCTCCTTAGTAGCTAGGACTATAGGTGCACACCACCATGCCTGGCTAATTTTTAAAAATTTTTTTGTAGAGATGGGGTCTCGCTATGTTGTTGCTCAGGCTGGTCTTGAACTCCTGGGCTCAAGCACATCTCCTGCCTCGGTCTCCCAGAGTGCTGGGATTACAGATGTGAGCCAATGTGCCCAGCCCAAGCCCAAATTTGCTTTTTATATCTGGGTCTTTTCTAGGTTAAAAGTTCTACATGCAAAGTAAAATTATGTACAGTATCACTATAGAGGAGTCTACTTTTTGAAATAATATATTTTCTGTAGAAACTATTAGAAAATGTGAATTTTCCCATAGAAACATGTTGTACTTGGAAATCTTGTTCTTGAGAAGGACTTGTCATCAAATTAATAATAGGTTTGTTTCAATGACATATCTTACAAGCAAATAATGTAGCAACTAAAAATATTCTGTGTAATCCATTTGCATAGTAAAAGCATCTGCAGAGCCTCATGAAATGGACATAATTATGCTTATACATTGATTATACAAAGGGATCCTAAATACTGTTAAGAGAGAGACATTCAACTTATAAATACCATACATATTTTTTGAAGGTTAGACTTGCATTAGCTAAAACCAAACACTTAATAATTTGCCTGCTTTTTTAGAATTTAGAAAGGCATCTTGAGAAAGTAGTGATTAGATTGGTCTTATATCTCTTTCACAAGTAGGCAAGGAATATTTGGTATGTTGTTGTTTTTTCCCCCTCTTGATAAACTTCCTTTTCTTTTAGGACATTGACCACCATTCATTTAATTATAGTTTATAATCAAATTTGAGCCCATTCTTTTGAGAAGGGACCATTGTACTATCTAAGCATGGAAAGATTTCCCCAAGGTTCTCTTTCAGCATGGATTGGTCTTTTAAGAGGGTTTGAAAAATAAGAGTCCCTAGAATTAAGCCCTCCTGCCCATTTTCCTTAATATAATACCTAGTCAATATTAAGAGGAGCACTAAAGAAGCCACAGAGGGGCATCTTGGGGTGTTGTGAGCTGCTTCCTCCTTCCAGGCTGCCTAGTACTCTGATGTAGGAACCTTTGAGGATTTGAACACAGATGTTAAGTATAAGAGTCTGGGAAGATGGTAGCCGCAATGGAAAAGTGGGGCTTTACATGATCAATTCCAGGGTCTCAATATCCTGAAAGTTATAATAACCTATCCAGTCCTGATTATTATGAGTTCAAATCATTTAGCAAGTGAAGTTGAAACTTATTTATTGGATAACCACAGTTTTCCAGTATACTTAAAGATTAACTTCATCGAGTTTTGAAACAGTTTTACCAACAATCATTTTTTACTCTCATCAAATATTTACTGACCACCTACTATGTGTCAGATACTATTCTAGGCACTGGGGATACAATGGTGAATAAAATAGACAAAAATCTCTACCCTCATGGAGCTTGCATTCTAAATAATACTATTAAGTTATAATCTGATACTATTTACATTGATTTATCAACCTTCTGCTGGTAAGATACTCTGTGCTGTTTTAAAAGATCTAAATTGTGGCTCTTAGGTAACAAATGGCTGTCTTGGCCTTCAAGGGCAAGATTTTCTAAGGGTGACTGAGTGTAACTACACCTGGTCCTACTAAAGTAAATAGCAGCCTCAAGTGGAAATACAAAAACTGCTCTTTACCAGCATCTACTTACAATGATAACATGAGTTAACAATGAATAAAAAAGTTGTGTTTTTTTTTTGTTTTGAGCCAGAGTCTTGCTCTGTTGCCTAGGCTAGTGTGAGTGCCATGGCGTCAGCCTAGCTCACAGCAACCTCAAACTCCTGGGCTCAAGCAATCCTCCTGCCTCAGCCTCCTGAGTAGCTGGGACTACAGGCATGCACCACCATGCCTTGCTAATCGAATGAAAAAGTTTAAAGAAAACTATTTCCTAATAATTATCACCAAAGAATATATATGTTTACAGACACCAGCTGTGTATTCTTTCTGTTATAGAAAGTATCCCTAAAAATCCAGATAAACACTTCCTTCCCCATGATGCAGACTATTTCTGAGTTTTGATCAAGCTGACCACGCATACAAGTAGTGAACATGTTTTTTAAAAAAAAATTTCAAAAGACCTTTATTCTTAAAAATATTGTTCAAACCTGATATTTAAAGTATAACAAGTACTGATATTCTTTTCTATTCTATGAAGTTATGGAGCCCTTTGGGAAGACTGTATCTGTAAGATAGGTAAGCTGTTTGTTAACTGTCCTCACAGGAATGTTGAATTAACAATTGAAAAGTTTAGAAAGTTTTGTTTCTTAGTTGAAAGATGTAGCAAGTTTTACTACAATAGATGAAGATACAATTATTGAAGAAGTCAGAGTGATAGTACCTAATAGTAGGCACTCCAGTTTTTAAAATTGAAGTGGATTTCCACAGGATGAGTAGTTCAGGCATGAAGTTTTCTCACTCTATAGCTCATATCCTGGGAATAAATTAAGCATTTATTTGAGTCCTAAGACCTTTTTTCAGTAAGGACTAATATATTCTACAATTCTAATTAATTACAGAAAAAAGAAGAATTCGCAAAAACTTTACCGAAGAAGAATTGAATTACCTTTTCAACGGAGTTAAGAAAATGGGAAATCACTGGAATTCAATTTTGTGGTCTTTCCCCTTTCAGCAAGGACGAACGGCTGTGGACCTTGCTCATAAATACCACAATCTGACCAAAGGCCGAGAGTGTGTGGCTCCTTTACAGGAAGAACACTTGTCAGTTTCTAGTTTGCACTCTTAAAATACAGTGCCTTAAAAGATACAAAATTTAAAATAGTCTTCTAAACTCTCATGAGACAGGGAGTGTGGAAATGGGGATACGGTTTTAATTAAACAGTTTTTGTGGTGATTAAACTCATTGAATTATTATAGTAATTTATAAAGCAAATATATTTTTAATGTGCAGATCAGTAAGATAAAATTCCTTCATAAGGTCAAACATTTCTTTAGGAATATGCTTTTATTTTTCCTTAAGCTCAAAGAACATAGCTCACAGAAAAAAATTATCAGCCTTTAAACATTACAATGAATACTACATGGGACATTGGGTTTTAATATTTTTACCCAGTGCCAAAGACGCCCTCCTCCAGATCTCAAAAAGGTAGAATGGTTTCCCAAGCTGTTCAGCCGAGATTCCCACTCAACTAATCAATGTTTGACATTTTGTTAATGAAAATGTTTCCTCTTCTAAAAACTAATTTTGCACTTGCTTTGAATACTTCCATATTCTATGGTCAGGTTCACTTCTTTTTGGAATATTTTTATTTGCTTTAGCTTTTTAAAAGTGTCTACTACTTTACTCTTCTCATGCTAAATTACTTTTATTTTTAATTTTTTTTTTTTTTTAAGATTCACGGTCTCTGTCACCCCCACTGGTGTGCAGTGGCCTAATCGTAACTCACTGTAACCTCGAACTCTTGGGCTCAAACAATCCTCCCACCTCAGCATCTTGAGTAGCTAGCACTACAGGCATGGGCCACCACACCTGGCTAATTTTTTATATTTTTTCTTTTTATTTCTTTTTTCTTTTTTTGACACAGAGTCTCACTCTTGTCACCCTGGATAGAGTACAGTGGTGGCATCATAGGTCACTGCAACCTTCAACTGCTGGGCTCAAGCGGTCTTCCTGTCTCAGGCTCCCAAGTAGCTGAGACTACAGGTGATTTAGACTATGGCTAATTTTTCTATTTTTAGTAGAGATGGGGCCTTGCTCTTGCTCAGGCTGGTCTTGAACTCATGAGCTGAAGTGATCCTCCCGCTTTGGCCTCCCAGAGAGTGCCAGGATAACAGGTGTGCCTGGCCTAACTTTTTATTTTTTGGTAGACACATGCGTCTCACTATGTTGCCCAGGCTGGTCTTGAAGTGATCCTCCTGCCTTGGCCTCCCAAAGCGCTGGGGTTACAGGCATGAGCCATGATGGCTGGCCCTTGTATGTCTTTTATCCTTCATGCTTATGAGCCCTAGTTACTTCATGTTGCAGCAGAACAGTGTCATGTCCCCATATAACCTTAGTCACTGATTGCTGGACACCTCTTAGTAAAATGTGTCCAAAGAGAAATGTGACCCTAAGAAATGCAACCTGCCTGGCAGAGTAGGGAGTCAGCTGCTTTACTAGGCCCAGTGAGGTTTTATGGACCTTGAGATGTTTCTCAGCATTCTATATGGCTAACTTTCAGATTATAGTTAATATAGTTATGACTCGTAGATTGTAATTTTTATTATTTTCAAATGTTTCCTATCCTTATGTTTTTTTTGTTAAACCCTTCTATAGAACTTTAGAAGTCCCTGTTAAATTTCATCTTGTTAGAGGTAGTCTGTGCTCAATTTGTCATCCAGTATATTAGGCATCCCTTCCTGTTTTAGGTCATCCACAGCTTCTATGAGTGTGCTGCTATATTCTCATCCAAGTCACTGATGGCACCCTGCATTGGCTGGCCAGGGCAGGAGGTAGGGGCAGGCCCCTAGTAGCCACCTCTAGTGGTCCTTGTTCCTTATCAGCTCCCTCTGGGCCTGGTCTTTAACAAGCCTCAATGCTATCATCCAGCCTACATTTCACTTTCTAATCTACAATGTGAATTGTCAAATGCCTTGTTGAAATCTGCATTTGCTATGTGGGCAGCATCCTCCTATCTGGTAGTCCTGTAAAAAAAGAAAAATACTGTATAAATTTGGTGCTATCTTTTCCTTTTCCAACTGGTCACATTAGAGAATTTCACCTAGTGCTGATTAAGCTCACTGGCCTGTAGTTTTCAACTTCATCTTCTGTCCTGTGAAAATTTAGTACTGCTTGCCCTTTTATGACTTCCAGTACTTTGCTCTTCCCAAACTTTCAAGGGTGTAACTCTTAATGGGTTTTCACTTCTGTCTTGCTTAAACCTTACATCTAGGTTGGCAGATGATATGCCTATTTGCTGGATCCTATAATTCATGATGCCAAATTTTTGGTAGAGCCAGGATCGCAATCCTTATCTGCAGGCCTCTTAGGTCGTTGCTTTCCTGCTATAACCCACTTCCGTGTGATATTTAGAAATGCCTTGTAAGCCTGCTTCCCTAGAGAATAGCAAGAGCCCTCAGGTAGAGGCCAAACCTTAAGTTAAGCTTGACAGGTGGAATGTATTTTTTTCTTTCCTGTTCAAAAAACTTGTTAGTAAGGCAAAACCAAGTGTATTGTTCACTGCGGTAAAGGTCACTACCTTGCAGTCTTTAGCCTATGGAGGAGGAGGTGAAAAGCAGGATATTTATGAAGATTTGGGGGTTTTACTTAAGGCCAGTCTTGCAATGCAGGGCTTGATTAGGGTTAGGCCAAGTTAATGATACAATAGTTTAAGAATGGTGAATAAGATTGGAAGTACAGGGCAGGGTGTAGTGACTCATGCCTGTAATCCCAGCACTTTGGGAGGCCAGGGCAGGAGGATCGCTTGAGCCCAGGAGTTCAAGACCAGCCTGGGCAACATAGACCCCATCTCTTAAAAAAATAGCCAGGCGTGGTGGCGCGCGCCTGTAGTTCCAGCTACTAGGGGCGTAGGGGGCAGGTCAGACAGGAGGATAGCTTGACCCTAGAAATTTGAGGTTGGAGCAAGCTATGACTGCCACTGCACTCTAGCCAGGGCAACAGTGAGTGAGACCATCTCCAAAAAAAGAAAAACCGAAGCACAGAATGACAGAATGTTACCTTCTAGCCTTGAATCATTGGGCGGGTTTCTTAAATTTTCTGAGCTTCAGGTTCCTCATCTGTAAAAGGGTTATATAAGATTCAGTGAGATAATGTGTGACTCTGGCACCAGTTTTATTTCAAACGCTGGGCTTTCCGCATCAGTTCATCCCGCTACCTGGCCCTCTACCGCGCCACGGGAGCGGCTCACGGAAGCCGCGGGTGGGGCGGGATGCTGCGCTGCGCTGCGCCCCTCGGCCGGCAGAGGCCGCCAGTGCGCCATCGGTCTGGGCGGTGCCCGCCTCCCCACGCAAGGCTGCCCCGGCGGCCGCCTGACCGACTCCCGCCACCTTCGCGACCTATAGGAGCTCGCGGACATCGCCAGCCTGGAAAAAACTCGTTGGACGTCACGGCCCCTGAAGCGCGGGCGGCGGGCAGCGGGTGCCGCGCTGCCGGGGACGGCGGGCGGCGGGCGGCACGGCCGGGGTCCTCGCGGGTCCTCGGCGGGCCCGGGGGAGGGCCCTCTTTGTGGCTGCAGTTGGCAAGATGGCGCCGGTGGGGGTGGAGAAGAAGCTGCTGCTGGGCCCCAACGGGCCGGCTGTGGCGGCCGCCGGCGACCTGACCAGTGAGGAAGAGGAGGGCCAGAGCCTATGGTGAGGCCGCGGGCGGGCGGCCGGGCCGGGCCGGACCGGGAGGGCATAGTCGCGGGGGGGAACCGGCCGCGGCTGGGTCGGACCGTCGGACCGACTGGCCGTCGCGGGCCGGGCTGTCCCAGACCGGCCCCGGGGCTGACCGCCCTTGCCATTGTCGCGCAGGTCCTCGATCCTGAGCGAAGTGTCCACCCGCGCCAGGTCCAAGCTGCCGTCCGGCAAGAACATCCTGGTCTTCGGTGAGCGCCAGCGGCGGGGCGTTGCCCCAGGGCGCTGGGGTGGGCGAGGCGGGCGCCCCTCCCAGAGGTCCCAGCGTTCCCCTTTCCTGCCGCCTGCCGGCACGCAACCTGCTCGGCCTGGGAGGGCCCTGTAGACCCTGGCTTGGCAGCCTGGGGTTGGAGTAGTTGTCGGCACATTCCTTCGGTCACTTGGCCGCGACATCACCCTTGCTTCCAACGTCCCTGACTCCCTGCGTCTGTAGTCTCTACAGTTACCAAATTGAGGTCGCCGAGAGGGCAGTGAATAGATGAGAAAGTTAGGTGAAGACGGGAGAATGTGCTGATCTGGGCTCGGAGCTGTGGGGAGATGCCACGGAAGCCTTTCTTGATCCTCATGAGTGTTGCACAGTTGGAGGTTTTAGGGACTTTGCACAAAAATGGCAGGCCTGGGAGTCAGCATCCTGGGAGTCAGCATCGGGGACTTTTCCTGCGTTACTCTAACCGTTACTGCTAGGTTACCTGAGTCGGGTCTCTTAATGTCTCTGGTCGCAGTTTCCTTTCATACAAGTGAAAGAATTTGTGTACATTCACACATGTACCACATATGACCCATTTGTGGAGTGGGACCTGTGGGCTGGGCACTGGGATAGCACAGACATCCCTTAGACACTACACAAGAATCTCAGTCTAGGCCGGGCGCGGTGGCTCACGCCTGTAATCCTAGCACTCTGGGAGGCCGAGGCGGGTGGATCGCTCGAGGTCAGGAGTTCGAGACCAGCCTGAGCAAGAGCGAGACCCCGTCTCTACTAAAAATAGAAAGAAATTATATGGACAACTAAAATATATATATACAAAAAATTAGCCGGGCATGGTGGCGCATGCCTGTAGTCCCAGCTACTCGGGAGGCTGAGGCAGTAGGATCACTTAAGCCGAGGAGTTTGAGGTTGCTGTGAGCTAGACTGACGCCACGGCACTCACTCTAGCCCGGGCAACAGAGCGAGACTCTGTCTCAAAAAAAAAATAAAAAAAAAAAAAAAAAAAAAAAAAAAAAAAAAAGAATCTCAGTCTAGTGGGAGACAGAGTGGTGGTGATTGCACTACACCGTGCCAGGCATGGGGAGATTATTGTGGGAGCATCACGCTGCTTGGAGCTGTTGAAAGAGGGTAATTGAGGGGTTGGGTGTTTTGAAGCGTAAGTGTCAACATGCAAGGGCACAGAGGTAACAAGAGTGTGGTGTTTGGAAACTGCTAGAAGCTCCTTGTGATTGGTAAGTCGGGGCAGATTGTGAAAGGCTAAGGAATTAATGCTTTTTCTTGAAAGCTACTGATTCTCAAGGGCCTTTTGTCTCACCTCCATTCCCCAATCCTTGTGGGAATGGCTGCCTTGGGGTTTTCCTCCTGTTTCTGGAGAGAGTATATGGTCTTTCTTAAGTGATGACCCTGTGGTAGGTAATAGAGGACCCTTAGACGCAGGGGATCAGGTTCACCAGATCTGTGTTTTAGATAGACAACTGGCTGCAGAGTGACAGGTAACTCAAAATGAGCAGACGCTGAAGTCAGGCTGACAGGTGCTCACCTTGGTCCAGATGGGATGCGGAGAACCTGAATAAGGTAGTGACATTGGGGGTGGAGAGGAGGTCTTTGATCTGTGGACTGCCTTTCAATTCTCATGTTTTTGTAATTCCATGTTATTAAATGCCAGGAATGCCTAGTGATATTTGTTGATAGCGGTTCTCCTTGATGTTTAGGGATTTGGTGGGGCAGTGTTAGTTGGGTGGAGGGAGATGAGGAAGCACTTGATAATTACTGAGATTGTAGTTAAGAGTTTTGCTTAGGTCTGTAATTATTTCGTTTGGTCTCCCAGCCTTCAGAATGCTATATGAAGGAGATGTACTAAAGTAGAAAATGAATAACTTCCATTCTTTATGATTGTCGGGGAGGATCAGACTTTCTTAGTTCATAGTTCCTGGACTTTGAGGTTAGTTGTACTTCTTACTTTTCTTGTGGTAAAAGTTTATTTTGTGAGAAACGCCATCTTTGGCTTTCACTTTTCCAAATGCGTGTCATATAAATTGTAGATAGAGCCTGTGGACCGGCCTGGCCTGTTCCTTCCCTTATGAAGTAAGGATAACTGCAGTAGAATGTCATTTTATTTTATTTTATTTATTTATTTATTTATTTATTTTGAGACAGCGTCTCACTCTGTTGCCTGGGCTAGAGTGCCATGGCATCAGCCTCACTCACAGCAACCTCACACTCCTGGGCTCAAGCGATCCTCCTGCCTCAGCCTCCCGAGTAGCTGGGACTACAGGCATGCGCCACCATGCCCGGCTAATTTTTTCTGTATATATTTTTAGTTGTCCATATAATTTCTTTCTATTTTTAGTAGAGACAGGGTCTCGCTCTTACTTAGGCTGGTCTTGAACTCCTGAGCTCAAACGATCCACCCGCCTCGGCCTCCCAGAGTGCTAAGATTACAGGCGTGAGCGCCCGGCCTATTTTTTTTATTTATATATATAGCCATAGTCCATTCTGTTATCCTGGGTAGAGTGCAGTGGCATCGTTGTAGCTCACTGCAACCTCAGACTCCTGGGCTCAAGTGATCCTCCTACCTCAGCCTCCTGAGTAGCTGGGACTACAGGCATGTATCACGAAGCCTGGCTAATTTTTCTATTTTTAGTAGAGATGGGGGTCTCACCTTTGCTCAGGCTGGTCTTGAACTCCTGAGCTCAAGCAATCCTCCTACCTCAGCCTCCCAGAGTGCTAGGATTACAGGCTTGAGCCACAGGGCCCAGCCTAGAATGTCATTTTAGGTCTTGGAATTTGCTGCCTTTACTACCCCCCCCCACCGTCTCCCTTTGTCTCCCCTCCCCACCCTTCCAGCAAGGTCTGCTTTGTTTATGAAAGCAGGTGAGACCTCAGCAGCAGGGTTTGCATGACATTTTCAGTTGTTCCTTGTCATTGCATATGACTCCCCAGCCTAGCCCAGAATAAACAATGCACCTTTGTCTTGCTAACATCATTTGCAGGTGAAGATGGTTCTGGTAAAACAACCCTCATGACTAAACTGCAAGGAGCTGAGCATGGCAAAAAAGGAAGAGGCCTCGAGTATCTCTACCTCAGTGTCCATGATGAGGATCGAGATGGTGAGTGAAACATTGATCCATGATAATAAGGGGACAGATGTGTGCAGGACTCTGACTCCTTGCTGCAGCCCCTGCAACATGACCAGGCGTTCTGAGTTTTCTGTTTAGTTCTAAGAGAATTAGTCACAGGGAATAGATGAAGAGTATGTCTTCTGCAAGACTTCACCCACTTTCCTTTATGGAGTATGTTGGCAAAAATGGGACATCAGACTGTCAGCAGCTGTTCCACTGGCCTGCACTTAAAAGGAATACTGAAGGTAAAGCTTCACCTAAATGTAAAGGTAATGAGAAAGATTTTTTTTAAGATGGGGTTTTGCTATGTTTCCCAGGCTGGTCTTGAATTCCTGGAGTCAGCTGATCTTCCTGCCTTAGCCTCCTGAGTAACTGGTATTATAGGCCCAGTAAGAAAGATTTTTTATAAATTCTGTTTTCTATAAAAGAAATGCTTGGCAGACTGGTCTGGGTACCATTGTTGCTCTGCCTGGTTCTAGTGGAGAATCTGAAATTGGTGTGGTTCAGAGTGTGATGACAATTTAACATATGTTCACAGGAGAGTTTTCTAAGTCTCTTTGCGACAATTTAGAAATGCTAATTTCCTGTGTTTTTTCTGGTAGAGAGAATAGAGGCTCAGGGGTAAAAATGTTCTTTAATTCCTCATTTCTAAAATATGGGTAATAATAGTTTCTACCCAGTTAGGATGATTAAAAGCACTTGGTAGCCAGGTGCAGTGCCATGTACATTTAATCCCAGCTACTCGGCAGGCTGAGGTGGGAGGATTGCTTGATTCCAGGAATTGGAGACCCCATCTCAAAAAAAATAAATAAATAAAAACATGGTAAACACTCTTTTTAAGGCTCACATATAATTTAAAACTTTTTTTTATAATTGTGACTTGGATTGGAGTAAAAGGTTTGTTAACAACTACTCAGTAATGCCTCCTTTGTAATCTTTTAGGTTTTATGTTAGAACTTTTGAGTGACTAAAATAAATAATTATTGGTGCCTAGGTCTTTTTTTATTTGTAGGTAAGTTATCTATATAGTTTGAAGATGAAATACATTTGTTAAATTATTTTCTTTATATTTGCCTTTACTCACTTAAACGGTAAAGATCATGATGATGATCATATAAGGGAGACTAATCCTGTTGCCTCTGGTCCCTCATTTCCTTATTGCTAAAATGAAATTGCTGGACTAAGGTCCTTTCCAGCACTCTAATTCTGCTGTTTCCAAGAGCTGATTAGTAGAGAGTGTGGGCAAGGGTCTCTTTTAAAGCCTGCAAACTGGCTGGGCACAGTGGCTCACGCCTGTAATCCTAACACTCTGGGAGGCCAAGGCGGGAGGATTGCTTGAGCTCAGGAGTTCAAGACCAGGCTGAGCAAGAGTGATACCTGGTTTCTAAGGGGGAAAAAAAAACATAAAAAATGTAAGACTCTGAAGCCCAGCATCTCTAAATCCTAGAATGCTTGGTCAGTCCTGACACCTGCAATGACAAGAATTTCTTCCTCAAGTTTTTTAAAAAAAAAAAAAAGCCTAGAAACGTACACTGTATTAATGTTAATTTAGCAGTCATTTTAGAATTCTCGGGATTTTATTCCTGCTCCCCTCGCTTCCTTTGTCTTGCTGAACTTCCCCGAAGGATGTGAAAGTGAGGGCAGGAGGTAGACCCAGTGCTAAGGGCTCTGTCTTCTGTATGGACAGGGGTATTCAGGTGCCCACGTAGGCCCACTGAGTCTGTGCATATAGGGCTGGGACTCAGGGGCGCCCGAACCAGGCCTAGAGGACCTTACAGGTCTGTGTCTTTTGCTTCCTGTCTTTGTTGGGCAGCATGGTTATTGTGGAAAGAGCTTGGGCTTCGGAGCCAGACAGGACTGGTTCAGCATGCCATTCCTGTAGTCGGTGGTTGTGTGATCTCGGGTAACTGACTTAACCGTTTTGCACTTGAGTTTCCTCAATTGTGTAGAATGGGGTAACAGTGCCTGTATTGCAGGTTGTCAGAATGAGAGATAGTGTGTGTCAAGTGTAACAGTGCTTGAGACATAGTGATAGCTCTAGTACTCTTTTGTCTTGTTTCTTTTGAAAGTACAAAACATGGTTAGATAATTCTGTGAAACTCTGTAGTCTCTTTTGTTTCAAGATGGCATGAGCATATTTCATGCCAAAGCATCGTGTTAACCATATTTACTTGTCTTTGAGTTGAAGTACATGCTAACTTCTATTTCAGATTCCTTTAAGTTTACCTTAAAAACTTCTTGGTCTCTGCATTTATAGGATTTTTTTTTAAGGCCGCCTACTTGTGAGTTCCTGTTTGATGGAAGAGTTGCCCTTATCTGTGGTTAATTATATATCTTTCAGCCCTAGCCTTTTTTACTGTGGTGTGACTGGGTTATAAATATACACTTTGCAGGCAATCACCCAGGTAGAGAAAATAGTGTCTGGCTTGTACCTGGTTTGTAATGAGGCTGACATGTCAAAAGACCTCTGCCTCCAGGATTAGGGGCATCTGTCCCATGCTACATGTGGTGTGTGTAGTCTCTGAGCACATGGGTGAGTTATGTGTAGTGGGCAGTGGGGAGAGGAGCTGAAAAAAGGAACCATGCCTGCCGATGGGTAGGCATTAAAACCCACAGACTTTGGGTACAGAGCAGTATTTTTGAGGATGCTCACAGAACCCAAACTAAAATGACTATCTAAAATATATTAGGGTTTGAAAGTATAGCTAGCTTTAGATTTCTTATATTTTTAACATAAAGTCATGAATATAATTTTTATAGCATGTTAATGAATTGACGAGACAAAAAAGGTAGCTAATGGAAGATAGATTTTTAAAGTAGAGTTGGAGTTATTGGAAAGGAATGAAATGATATTTTTGATGATAGGCGTTTTCTCTCAAAGATACTTTAAAAAAGTAGTTCTCAAAGATGAGAACTAAAAATTTCTAAAAATATATTATCAATTTCGAGAATCGTCTTCCACATTTAAATCATCCAGGTATGATTTTGGAGCCACGTGTTTCATTAAATATTAGCACTTGCACATCTGTGTGAATATGTTTTAACATTTTATTATAGATAACAAAAAGTGTGTTCTTAGTCCCACAGGCTTAGTGGTTGAAAAAAAAAGAAAAAAACATATAGAAAGTAGAGAGACTAGTGCTGTGAACCACAGTATATCTATCACCTAGTTTCAGCTACTACCAGTTCTTGGTTAATTTTATTTCAACTATACTCTCACCCTTTTTTCCCTTCACTCCCACTGGGTATTCAGACATCATGTCATTTCATTTAAGAATACTTCTATAAGTATGTCTAAAAGATAAGGATTTTTAAAAACATAATCTTATTATTATTGTAACAAAAATAACTAGTTCCTTAATATCATTAGGCATCTATATAGTAATTTATATCTCAATTTATATAAGTAATGATTTTATCTTGGCATTTAAAT
This sequence comes from Eulemur rufifrons, assembly GCF_041146395.1. NCBI lineage: Eukaryota > Metazoa > Chordata > Mammalia > Primates > Lemuridae > Eulemur > Eulemur rufifrons. The sequence continues at coordinate 10,615,758 of NC_091005.1, read as the reverse complement.
ACAAAGGTCCTGTCTCTTTGGCACCATTCGTAGTATGTGAACACATTGTTTCGCGTGACTGACACAAGATGGGCTTGTTTAAATACAGGCTCTTTGGCATAGCTCACTGCCTCACAGATTGCTGATATCTTAGGACAATGGATTATTTAGATTGTGGCACAGTTGACCAGTAAACATTAGTTCCTTTTGGTTTTTATTGAAAACTTAGATACCCTCACTCTTTATTTCTTAGACATTGCTGAAATATTTTTAGATGTAGACACTTGAAATATTATGTTAGTTTTTAAATTTTAAAGTCTAGGTAATTCGTCAGGGTCAAGAATTGCTGTCCACTGAGCATTTGGGCCCTTTTTGGTTTAGATTTCTAAATTTTACAATCTGTCTGGTCGAGGTAGCTTGCACCTGTAATCCCAACTACTCTACGAGGCTGAGGTGGAATGATCTCTTGAGACCAGGAGTTTGAGATCTGCCTGGGCAATACAGTGAGACCCCTGTCTCTAAAAAAAAAAAAAAAGAAAGAAAGAAAAAAATTAGCCAGATGTGGTGGCGTGCACTTTTAGTACCAGCTACTCGGGATACTAAGGTGGGAGGATTGCTTGAGTGCAGGAGTTCAAGGCTGCAATGAGCTATGATCATGGCATTGCACTCAAGCCTGGGTGACAGAGCAAGACCTCGTCTCCAAATAAATAAATTTTGCATTCTGTGTAAATTCATGGCTATCACCTTCAAGATCTTCCTAATGTGTCTGTTCTTACAGCTGTGCTGATGGTTTTTTGACAGGTGATAACGTTCTTTTCTCATTTCTTTTCTCAGATCACACGCGTTGCAATGTGTGGATTTTGGATGGAGACCTGTACCACAAAGGCCTGCTGAAGTTTGCAGTTTCTGCTGAATCCTTGCCAGAGACTCTGGTCATTTTTGTTGCAGACATGTCTAGACCTTGGACGGTGATGGAATCTCTACAGAAATGGGCCAGTGTTTTACGTGAGCACATTGATAAAATGAAAATTCCACCAGAAGAAATGAGGGAGCTGGAACGGAAATGTAAGTAAAACAGAATTTTCTTTGCTTTTCTGTTTTATCACAACCTTGCTTGGCTTGTAAAATAGAATTTTCTTCATTGGAAAATTCACTAGTGTCTTTGGATTGTTCTAACTACCTTCCTTTTCACAGTTGAGGTCTCCCTTGTGTGTTGTTTGTGTTTTGTGTGCGCCATTTATTTCAGATTTGCTCTTATTAATTCAGAGGTCAAAAAGTATTCAAAGCAATCTTTAACTCAGGTGTCATAGTTGAAGAAAACGAATCAATATTCCTTATTATGTTCATTGGTTCTCTTTTAAAATAAGAGTTCTTCTCTCCTCAGAACGTGATCAGTTCGGTGGGTCTTTATGCTTTTGTGTTACTCTCTATCTGCTGAGTTAGCATCAGAAGGTACGAGGGTGTGCTGTGATCTCTGCAGGGTGAGTGCGCTGCCCTATGGACCCTGTTGTTGATAGGCCTAGAGGAAGCCCTAAAAAAGAAAGACAAAGCTTTCAGCTCCTACCTCAGTTCATTTTGGAATCCAGCATATATGATTTTGGTTAGAAATAGGAAGGTCATTTTTTTTTTGTCATTAACATGATAAGGCTATTTTAAGACTAAGGACATCCATGTCCTTTTGAAAACAACTTTCAAATTACAGGAAGTTTGGTGTTTTTTTTTTTTCCCTTAATGTGGTTCAGAAGCCTGTTTTTCCTTTCCCTTGCTTCTGTGCAGTTACATCAGCTTCTGTCCACTTGCCAGGGAAGTGGGAGGGGCAGCGGCAGCCGTCTTGGCCAGGGCAGGCTTGGCCCATCCTGGCTTATTTTCACAGGATGACATCACCCTTTCTAGTGAATTAATAAGGGCTTCTGGGGCATGGCACACAGGATCTTCACACTCCCTGGCAGAATATTTCAGAAACTTTGATATGCTTTTTAAATCAAATTTCCTGCTGTGTGTCTTCCTGTCCTACACTTCAATTTGCTTCTGTCCCACATTAGCTAGAACTGACATCTCATTCTTTGGTCTATTGTGTGCATGTGTGTTTTCCTGGCCACCCGCACGTGTGCTACAGTGATTGTTATGCAGCTCAGCTCGTCTGTCTTCAACCACTGACCTTTCTAGATAATGCCTCTTTTTCCCCTGCAATAAAGATCCTAAAGACAACTTCTCAGAATAGTTGTGAGGCTGAAGACCGATTTTCCATCCACTGCACATACAGCTATGTACCCAGATTAGTGGGTTAATGCATTGGAGACTTCAGTTCTCTGAACCTGTTTTCTTAGAGTGATAACCTTGTAAAGATTTGTTAAAACAGAAAAAAGAGAGAGATTGAGCTGAGGATGCTATTTCTTCCCAGATAGAGAAGGTGTCTGCCCTGTACCAGATACTGTTCTAGGCGCTGAGAATACAGTGGACAGAATGCCTATGCCTGCTCCTGGTGAGCTTAAGTTTCCATGAGACACTGAATTTATTTTGTGGTCTTAGTCATTGATGTCTCTGTCACTTAGGATTAGATTCAGCGGCATGTGACGCAAAACCTGAGATAAAGATGGCTTGAAAAAGACTGAGGTTTCTCTCTTCTGTAAGTGGAATTTAGAGCTGAGCAGTTCAGGACTGGAAAGCAGCCCTGGGAATACAGCTCAAGGACCCTGGCTCCTTTGTGCTTACTGCTTTGTCATTTCTAGGGTGTGGTTCTCTTCCTCCTAACAACTAGAGCTCTAGCCTTCACATCCGTGTGTCAGGCAGCAGGGTGGAGGAAGAGGAAAGAAAGGCTGAAGGACACATGATTGCTGCCTGGGAAATGTTGTCTTTATTCTGTGTGGCCTTGGTGTTTTAAGTGTCAGAGTTCAGTTGGGTTATAAGGAGGGCAACTAGCAATCGCCGGAATTTTGTCTATGTCTTATGATACTGGTTGACTTTTTGAGGGCCTCCCTGCTTTCCCCACCCCTTCTGTGAGGTGTTTGGAATGGGAGTGATGCCCTTGTATTGCGTGTTGGAGGGTGCCTTTGTTATTGCTGGGTTTGGGTTACGTTTTGATAAAGCATTTGGCCATCCTCTTGCCCAGAGGACTCTCGCTTTCCAGATTAATTGGACTCTAGGTATTATACTAAATGAGTGAAGGGCTGTTATCTAACCTGGTTTCCAGTCCAACACCAGTCTCCAGTCTGCTGATTTTGGAAAGCTGGCCATTCTCTTTTTAGGGTTAGGTTCTCCAGGGGTCCTGGCTCTGTGGCAGCTGTTTTGTTGCAGGAACCATGAGTGAGAGGGAAAGCAATCCTGAGAGCCTCCAGAAGGTGGTGCTTGTGTTAGTCTTACCTTTCCTGCTTTATGTCTGGGGCTTCACTTGCTTCCTTATGTAGGTCTATGGGTTCTCCCCTGGCCTGTGGAAACCATGAGGTAGGAGGGAAAAGGTGAGAAAGAGGCAGCAGCAGTGCAGGTAGAGTGTCCTGCAGTCTCCTTCCTGCACTCACTCCCATTCAGTGCGGAAGGGAAGCTGCCTGTGTCCTGATGTCCCCTGCTGTGAAATACTGGCCATCCCACTAGCTAGAAAGAAGCTGTTCACACTGTTGAATGTATGTACCCTAAGGAAAATGCACATTTTACTATCCAAATTTCACAGTCCTTACTTTTTTTAATACTTCCTTTTTTCACATACTTGTATGTTATACACATTTGCTCTGCCTTCCAAATGGTTTTCTAAAATGCTGAGTTATTTAAAAAAAAATTCCTACCATTGTTGGACAGCCACAATTAAGTCATTTCTTTGGAGTGTGAATACTCTAACCCAGGGCTTCCGAACTATTTTCACATCATGGCACACATAGAATACAGCAGAGCTTGTGTAGCACACTGGGTAATAGAGGTTCACGGAGCCGGCTGCCTGAGCTGCCCACCCCCACCTCACCTCCCACCGTAGCTTAGCTTACCTCTAACCTGTTGCAGGCTCTGCCTCGTCTGGGGAGCCCTAGTTAAGTGCCTTTTGAGATCTTGGGTGGGTGGAGCTTATCCAGGCAGTTAAGCCATTATATTTTGCATTGATTTGAAGACTACTAAAATGCTTTTAAAGAGAAAATGTGAGAATCTTTGATTCCCTTAAAAATAACCCTTCAACAACCATGTTAAGTTCTTCCGTTTTTGTCTGAAATGGAGTAAAGATCACTTAAGTGGATTATTTATATTGACAGTGAAGTTGTGTGAATTAATTAAAGAGAAGTTGCAGACATGAAATATTGCCAAATCTGCACATTAGGGCTTAATCAGTTTTCAGTTTGTCTAGTATTATATGAAAGACAGCGAGCTCCCATATAACTTCAGAAGCTCATATAATGGTAATCTAAAATTGTTGTAAATAACAGCTTACAGTTTTAAAATGTTAGAGACTATTTTACGGGTGAAGAGGTGTAGATGCACCTTTCTCTAGGTCCCCTTTAGTCCTGTTATTTGCATTTACTTAGCATGTTTTTGGTAGGAGTAAAAGGCCTTTTGGTTCTTTGGTCTTATTGGGCTTAGAAGGGTACAGCCGCCTGTTTTTTCCTCTGACTCAGAGGAGCTTTAACCATCATGTCCTTGTTCTCTGGCTTAACATGAGGGCCTTGAAATGCCCACATAAAGGTGCAGATCTGTGGGCTTTGTGGTCACTTGGCTTACCTGAGGTATGGACCACTCTGACCTTAAATGCCCTCCTTAGCCGGAGTGATGAATGTTGTGTGCCAAGAAGCAGATGTTGTATCACTGACCCTTTCTTGTGTTAAGCAGGAACAACGCATGAACACTACATGTGACTAAGGAGTCCCTAAAGATGAGTCTTGAGTCCACAAGAGGGAGGATAAAGAAGAAATGCATCTATCTGGTGCTGGGCAAGTCCAGCCTGGTTACTTAGTGCTGACATACCTCAACCGTGTGGAAATAGCATGCTCTTGTGGAATTCAAGTTGTTTCATTTAGCATTTCTAATGAGGACTCTGATGAGTTTTTTAAGTTACAGCTATTTCTGACGGTTGCCTGTGTTGAAGTGACACAGTTCAAGTATTCAGGTATTTTGAAAATGTCAGATATATGAGAAAGTGGCTTTTTCATAGTAGGAACATTGAAGCTTTAGAATTTTTTTGAAAACATCTATAGGAGTTGGATGCAATCAAGGATATTCTGGGGAAAGTCTTGGCTGCTTTGATGTTACAGAGCTCAGGTTGAATATGTCAGAATTGGCATTTTGCATCACCATCCCCAGATCCTTAATACTGCAGTTAGGTGCGACTGGGAATTTTGTCACACACAACTGCTTATGTTTTGTGCTTCTTACTGCCTTTTTCAGTGTTCTAAAGCTAATGTGTATTTTTATTTGTGTATGTATATAATTTTTATTCCTTTTTTCTCTGTAGTTGTAAAAGATTTTCAAGACTATATCGAGCCTGAAGAAGGTTGTCAAGGTTCCCCGCAGAGGAGAGGCCCTCTGACCTCAGGCTCGGATGAAGAAAATGTTGCCCTGCCTCTGGGTGATAATGTGCTGACTCATAACCTGGGGATCCCGGTGTTGGTGGTGTGTACAAAGGTGCGTGCCAGGGAATTATAAGCTTGGCTGGGTCTGGCCAGTGAACGATCACTGTCTGAAAGAAAGTTTGAGAAGCTTTGATGAAATTTCTTCCCAAGGGAAAATTAGGCTTATTCGGGATTTAGTAAGGGACATTGAATATGTCAGGGTAGAAAATATGGTCATTTAACATTGCTGCTGGAAACATGGCATCGCTCAGTTTGCTCATGGCCTGGGGTAATCTCTCTGTGAAGCACCGTTGACGTTCAAACTCAGAACTAAAAGCAGTTTTCTTAAGACTTTGTAAACCAGTTCATCTCATCCAGGGGTGGGGCTGCAGGTTCCCCACCCCTGATTATTCTGGTTCAAACTGATGGTGAAATGATGAGGTGGGAATAGAAATCAAATTCAGTCATAGAGAAATAAAGTTGTGTCTGTTGTGTAAGAAAACATTTTGGTTTCCAAAAGTACTTTATTCTGCCCAACTATAGGATGTGCCATTCTCATCCTGTTCTTGAGAAGGGAGCCCTCTAGAGTAGAGTGCACAGCTGTGTACAGTGGGCCTGTCTCCTGATGTAACCTTGTTTGATGTTTAGAGCAGCTGTGAGGTGATCAGGCCTATTATATCCCTACTTTACAGATAAAGAAACTGAGACCCAAGATGAAAGAGAAAAATCTCCACTTCTTTTTACTCTTCTGTAGTTAATGCTTGGACCCTTGACTATGGCTTTCTTCTTTGGAGCTGTGATACTTTATTTCTTAAGAAGGTGCTGTTCCTGTCTTCAGCAAGCAGAGGGGCAAAAGGATGATTCTTTTTGTGTCTTCCCTGCAGTGTGATGCAGTGAGCGTCCTGGAGAAGGAGCACGATTACAGGGATGAGCATTTGGACTTCATCCAGTCGCACCTGCGGAGGTTCTGCCTCCAGTGTATCCTTGGGGCATTGGGTGGGGCCTGGGGCTCAGGCTTCCCTCCAAATGGCGCATCTTCAAAGAGATAAAGTACCTCCTGAACCCAGAATAGTCTTCTGCCAGGCAGAAATTGTATATATCTTTTTACTAGTTTTATATTAACTCATGCCTACCTTTTTTTTTTTTTTTTTGTGACAGAGTCTCTCTCTGTTGCCCGGGCTAGAGTGCCGTGGCATCAGCCTAGCTCACAGCAACCTCAACTCCTAGCCTCCTGATTAGCTGGGACTGTAGAAATGTGCCACCGTGCCCGGCTAATTTTTTCTATATATTTTTAGTTGTCCAGCTAATTTCTATTTTTAATAGAGAAGGGGGTCTCGCTCTTGCTCAGGCTGATCTCAAACTCCTGACCTTGAGAGATCCTCCTGCCTCGGCCTTGCAGAGTGCAAGGATTATAGGCGTGAGCCACCATGCCTGGCCATGCCTACCTTTGATCACTTTTTATTTATTTATTTTAGTTTTTGAAAGCCAGTCAAATTTATTAATAGCAGTGGATGGTTGTATACCAACTTCAGTGACACTAATGTTAATAAATTCTGATAACCTTGTACCGTGGAACCAGCCAGATCACTTTTTTTTTTTTTTAAGTGATGGGGTCTTGCTCTGTCGCTCAGGCTGGAGTACAGTAGCACGATCATAGCTCACTGTAGCCTCAAACTTCTGGACTCAAGCAATCCTGCCTTGGTGGACCAGTCCACGAGAGGCTAGCAATCCTCCTCCTCCTCCTCCCAAAGTGCTGGGATTACAGGCATGAACCACCATACCCAACCCAGATTACTTTTTAATTTTATACATTTTACAGGCTTTCGTATTAAGAAGCTGATACATGATCATTTTGTTATCAAATTACGTTTATCATGCTGTCTTAGAAATATTTTAAACTTTGCTTTTATGCAGAAAATGTTAATTACCAAACAGGATATTGTTTTATATGCTACAGGTGTTTCCCATATGTTTCTGCTCTGAGCTATCCATGAGAAAGATGCTGTGTCAGCAGTCTTTGAGTCTTGTTTTTATAAAAAGCCAATAATAGGCCCGGTGCGGTGGCCCACACCTGTAATCCCAGCACTCTGGGAGGCCGAAGCGGGAGGATTGCTTGAGCTCAGGAGTTCGAGACCAACCTGAGCAAGAGCGAGACCCCGTCTCTACTAAAAATAGAAAGAAATTAGCCAAACAGTTAAAAATAGAAAAAATTAGCCGGTCATGGTGGCGTGTGCCTGTAGTCCCAGCTACTAGGGAGCCTGAGGCAGGAGGATCGCTTAAGCCCAGGAGTTTGAGGTTGCTGTGAGCTAGGCCGACGTCACAGCACTCTAGCCTGGGCAACAGAGTGAGACTCTGTCTCAAAAAAAAAAAAAAAGCCAACAATAGTTGGTGCCCTAGTCTCATACCCTGGAGTGGGGGCGAGGGATGGGTTCTTACTATTTCCTGTGGGCTCATTAGCTTCTTGGCACCCATTTCTCATAAAATGTGTGTTGAATGATAAACTTGGTCATATTTGAGCATCTGCCTGGAAAGCAACCTGTGTACTTTGGTATACTGAGGGGATTTTCCTGGGCTAGCCTAAGCCATTAACTTGACTTCTTAGGAAGTAACCTAAGGGACCAAGACAACAGTTCACGTGTTAAAAAAAAGGAAACTATGTAACCCTCTAGCGTCAGCATGTTTTGTCCTTTTGACTTGGTTCATCTGCTACAATTTATATTACCTTTGTAAATTTAAAAATTATAATAGTTTCTGTTGCTCATGTATTGATCAAAAACTGATGAACTTGTGAGTAGTACTTCGAGGATTGTGCTTGTATGTGTTTGATTTTGTCTCTTCCTGCAGTGAATTGGTTTTCCTTAAGCAGGTTGATTAGATGGAGCCGCCTTGATTTACACATCAGTGAAGGAAGAGAAAAACCTCGACTTGTTGTTTAAGTATATTGTTCATAAAACATATGGTTTCCACTTTACCACACCCGCCTTAGTTGTGGAAAAGGATGCCGTTTTTATGTAAGTTCTTTAGAGGTGATGCTTTCAAACTCTTCTCTTTATGATACATTTGCTTTTTACATTTTACCCTTTTAAGTATGAATCCTTCTGTCAGTGTCTTATACAGCCAGCTCTTTTGCTGCCTTTGGGTAAAGTGCTTGGGCGGTGCTCACTGGTGACACATACACCCAGCCTTCCCTCTCTGCTCCTTTCCAGATTATGAGGCATTCTTCCTGAAGGAAGTGGGTGGTGTGGTCAGGGCTTCTGCCTTTCTTCATTGAGCACAAGTTGCCAAACCTTAAGCCAGCCCTTTTGGGCACTTACTGTCAACTCTGGTAAAATGCTGGCTGAGGGGGAAGTATGGGGAATTGTACTTTGGGATCTTGAACGTCTTCTGTTAAAGCATCTGCTTTCTCGGCATCCCTGTTGGCGTGGGCTGTGGCTATACTGAGTGCTTACTGTGTTTCTGGCATTTCACATTTTGGGAATCACTGAGGTTGATTCTCCTTGACAAAGACTTGGACACCTGTTGTACAGAGTTTCTGTTTTTCTCTCACTGGAGAATCATAAATGTTGCTGGACACATAGATGATGAAGGTGTGGTCTCTGACAAGACTTGTGTTAGCAGATCGATATTCAGAGCTTACATATCCTCTTGACTTAAAAAAGAATTATATTTGTTCATTCGGCAAACCTTACTCAGCACCGCCTAGGTTCTCCACTGAGACACAGAAATGAATGAATGATATGAGGTCCTTGCACATGGCACTGTAGGGGGCACACATACAGTTCAAGAGGGGAAGGGCAGTGATGGGGTAGTGGAGGAAGTGTGGCAGGGAGGACAAAGAGAGGGGTGCTGGAAGATGACTGGTGTATCCTAGGCGGACTAGAAGTGGGGGTGGGAGGACCAGTCCACTAGCGGCTAGAAGCGTGAAAGCCAGGAACTGTCAGGGAACTGAGTAGGCTGCCTCTTGCACACTCAAGGCGAGCCTTACCTGGGCTTCTTATAGACAGCATACCTATAGGCATGGCCTGATTTTAGAGAACTGTCCAGAGCAGTCAGACAGGCACCAAAGGCACAAGCTCAGTGAGTGGTATGTTCTTGGAACCACTTAGTGTCCAAATCTCATGTGATCTGGAGGAGCAGGGAGATTGGTTGGATTTGGGGGTGATCTGGAATAGAGAACCATCTCACAGCTTCTGAAGGCTGTGTGGGTCATGGCAGTATCTTGATCATGCTCTGTCCGTTTGCACCTTTGGTCCTATTGGTAGTTGCCTATTTCGGGACTGCTAAAGTCAACAAGGCCGTTTGGGTGGAGTGTCCTGGCTAAGCGCCCTCTTGGTTGTAGAGCTGTGGAGCAGGAGTCAGATGGAGAATGAGAGGCCCATGAGAACAATCACTTGCCATCTTTCAGAGCTGCTTGAGTTCAAAAGTGTGTCATACAGGACATTTTATGGCTACCTTTAAGAGATTCAGGTGGGAACCCTAGGCTGCAGCTTAACTTTATGGAACCTGGGTACCCTCTTACCTTTTGTTACTGAGGTGAGCAGCACCCATGTAGGAGCCACAATGACTCCTTGTGTCCCTTGGGTTTGGGGCCCAGGATAGACACAGGCCCTAGTTACCCCTTGGCTCCAGGGCACATCTTTCCGCACCAGCAAAATTAATGAACCAATCTACAAGATAATCGGTGTTGGTAGAGTTCTCAGAAAAACAAACAACCTTTGGAGGGGAGCCTCCATGCCAAAGCCCAAGAAAAACAGTCCCATCCTGACCTGTGCTCTGTGTCAGAACAGGGCCCCATTGTGTCCTTGCTCTTCCAGGGGAGTTGTGGGAGAGCTTCCAGTGGGGCAGCATGTGGAGTCAGTCAGATTTCGTACCGGCTCCTTAAGCCTTGGGCCTATGAACTGAGGATGGGGGAGGACCTGTGTGTTGATAGGATGAGTTATCCTGCAGTGAATTTTGGCTTATCTACCAAAAGCTGCAAGCCACCCTCAGCAATTACAAACCAGTTCTAGTCGGACAAGATCTTACCCAGGAGTCCTCTCTAACCCTAAATGTGCTCTGAGTGTGCTGTAAGGCAGTCCCGGGAAAAGCAAGTCAGTCCTCTTTGTCTTTAGACCTGCAGGCTGGGACAATGAAAAGAAAATAGCTATTTTACATGAAAATTTCACAACTGTGAAGCCAGAAGATGCATATGAAGACTTTATTGTGAAACCTCCTGTGAGAAAGGTACCCAAATCAGTCACTTTAAGAGTTCAGGTGGTTTTTTTTTTTTTTTCCTTCTTCTTTAATGTCAAAAAAAAAAAAAGGAAAGGGGAAAGAATAGGAGGAAAAGGAGCTTAGGTGTTTTTTTAATGGGAAAAGAAACCTATAAAGAAACAGGTCTTACACATTGTACCACTTTGGGGGGAAAAAAGTAACCCAAGAGCCTTTTTGTTGCTCTTTAAATGAGGTCTGGTGTTACGTGAATGGCTCGGGGTGGCGGGGTGGTTGGAGTGCCCACGTGGAGTTGGGTGGTGTTTCCCGTTGAGTCCTGCCAGTGCTGCCTCTGAGTTACTATTACTAGATCCCTTCACTTGTGTGATCTCCCATAGACCCTGATGTGGAAGGTGTTGTTTAGAACCTGCCAGACTTAAAAAAATGCCACTTGGCTACATGCCACAGCTGGTTTTGGGAAAAGGTCTGTGCCAGACCAGAAAAACGTAACTCTACAGTCTCAGCAGGGATCTCTGAGACCCATGTTGAGGCCTGAGCCCAAGGTTCTCCTTTCAACATGAATTTTGACAGTAGTTGGGAGTGTTCTTGGCTCGTGGCCACAAATGTGTGTGTTGCTTCACAGCTGGTTCACGACAAAGAGTTGGCAGCAGAGGATGAGCAGGTGTTCCTAATGAAGCAACAGGTAAGAAGACCAGTGAGGGTAGAGCAGAGGCCTTCTCATGCATGAAATGCCAGTTCCTAGGGCGGGGTTGCGAGTGTCTGCATGCGGGAATCACACAGAGCTGTCAGTGGTAGAGGGGTTGAGACAGGCTGCCTTCTCATTCACTCCTGTCTCTAAGCTTGGTAGGGGTTGGACTGCCTGCCTTGCAGTCTCCTACAGGGATACGCTTAGTATCTGTTTTAGTGCTCTTTCCCTGGAAATGCAGGTTATACCTTGCTTCCGTTATTTCATATAGTCCTACACAGCCCTGTGCAGGTAGTGCCCATTTTGTGGGTGAGGAGAGTAACTTCCCCAGCTGACGGTTCAGAACGCAAACCCCATCTGACATTTTTGTTTCACCTAGACTATTGTTAGACCTGTCATGGGTCTGCCTGATTTACAGACAGGTCAGCAGGGGGTTTTGACAGTTCTTTTTCCAACTGTTCCTCCTTTCTGTGCTCTGCTTGCTTCCTTAGCTTCAAAACTGGTTAGCATATTTTTTTCACCCTATACCAAACTGCTTAATTTAAATTTTTTTGCATTTATAATGTAAAACATAGGACTTGGTGGTTGTTAATGGTGCCCTCTAGTGGAATACTTGGAGTAAGTTTTTCTCCAGACCTTGAGTGCACTCTGTAGGCCTTGGTTAATGGCCAGTTTGTCCCTCTCTTTGCAGTCACTCCTTGCCAAGCAGCCAGCCACGCCCACGAGAGCCTCCGTGAGTACCTTACCCTAAACAGAGGGTGAAGGCCCAGTGTCGTGGTGTCTTCAAACTGTATACCATTATTTGTGAGAGCTTATAATTGTGTGGGCTTTCATATTTTAAAGGGAATTTGATTTGTCTAAAGGCCCATGGCTAGGAACATAGTAGAAACTCAGGAAATGTCTGATGAGGGAATATAACTCTGGGAATTAGAGTGAGCTGTCGTCGTTATCTTGATATGTTTTCTCTCAGGAGAAACAGATCTAGAAAGGGTCTGAGCTGAGAGCAAACTTCCGGTCCTGCACTGTAGCCTGTGAAAAGTATCCTGCAGAAGCATGTCTTCATTTTTGGAATATGTACTTGTTGTTATTTTTGTGCCTGTATGTGACCTGAGCTGGTTTTGGACTTAGGAATCCCCTGCAAGAGGACCCTCTGGCTCTCCAAGGACCCAGGGCCGGGGTGGGCCTGCTACTGTGCCTAGCGCCTCTCCAGGCACATCAGTAAAGAAGCCGGACCCAAACATCAAAAGTATGTATCCTGTGTCTGTGGAGAGTAGTTTAGTCCTAGGCCTGAGCCGTGCAGGGGCTGGGCGGCCAAGTCTGCAAGGTAGAGACCCATGAAAGCTGCGCTGTGCTCTTCCCCGATAAGAGCTGCTTTCCACTTCCCCTCTTCAAAGGCAGGAGGTTCATGGTTGGTAGAGACCAGGGCCTGTGTGTTTGTTGGAATCAGTGGCCCATGCACCTGGCTTTTTGTGAGACCTCAGTTTGGCCCTGCAGATTCCTTCAGAGAGGAATACAAAATAGGAAGCCACTTAAAAATGTGTATTTTGAATCCTTTGTCTTGTTTCTTGTCATGTTTATATTATATTATAAACTACTATGTAATTACTATTTATGAAGTATGGGATTTTTTTTTCCCCCTTCACTTTTCTTGTTAAGCTCAATTACTTACTTAGCCATTATCAATTACTTACTAAGCCATTGGCTTAGTGATACCCAAAGATATTGGCTGCAACAAACAGTCAAAGTTTTATTTAGTGTTTAGTTATTTGATGAGTGTCTTCTATTCAGGATGTGAGCTTTTCACAGCAGCTTTGGAGTGTTAAGGGCTCATACAACTTTGAAAAGCACTGCCTCATGGACAGGGAGATGATGTAGATCTGTTCTGCCCCCTAGTAGGTGGGGAATGTAAACATACTTCCACTTGGTAATCATGCTAACACATAATTAGCCTCTGCAGTAGCCATGTATAAGGATGCATAGTAACTGAGTATTATTATCCTATGTCAGTATCCTAAGAAAATGATATACACAAATGGCTCCATTCCCAGCTGAGAACAAGGGGGTATTTTTGTTAATAATTAAGTCATCCAGTTTGTGTGATACTTTTTTTTCCTGAATTTTTCCTTAGATAATGCCGCAAGTGAAGGGGTGTTGGCCAGCTTCTTCAACAGTCTGTTGAGTAAAAAGACAGGCTCTCCTGGAAGTCCTGGTGCTGGTGGGGTACAGAGCACAGCCAAGAAGTCAGGTACAGAAGGGCCCTCAGGGACCTGTGACTCTTGTGGTTGAGCAGTGCTGGAAGGATGTGGAGGCAGATAGGAATGTCTGCCTTCACCTGACCCACAGACCCTCGGTTTCTGAATAGTCAAGCAAGGAAGCAGACTTTCACTTTATGCTGAGCAGAGGGCCATGCTTTCGGTGGGATTACCGTATCACCACGCAGGTTTGCTTGGCACATTTAAAGTGGGATTTATGTACATTTGGGTTCTCAGGAACCAGCTGTTGGGTGAGTTCAGGTATAGGCTAAACTATACACATGGCCCTGGTGTAGAAGCTCTCTCCATTGGAGTTCATGGTCCATAGAGAGTGTACCATTGTCATTTTATTAATTAATTTTCTGTGATGCTATAAGTTTACTCCACTGTCCCCAATCTTGCTGTGAGTTGGAGCCTATGACCCGTCGCTGTCTACCTGGAGGGTCATTGTCGCCTCCTCCATGATGTTCCCCCCCTTGTCACACACAAACACACACACACACACACACACACACCCCCCACAGGCACACACACCCCTCTCTGTGGTGGCCACCCACCTGTCCTTGGAGGTCTCTGAAACAAAATAACCAAGTTCCATGAGAATTACACATTGTCCCAGGCAGCTGGAGGACATTTAAAAAGGGTCTTTGCTTTCAATTTTCCATTGGCTATAAGGTATGTTAATACAGTGTTTTCCCTAATTGATGTTTCCAGAGCAACAGAGACCCTCAGGAGGTCACTCCATCCTTGGGGCAGCCTGGGCTTCCAGTGGCTCTGGAGTTCTTAAAGTCTCAATCTGGTCTGGTGGCCCAGGCTGTGGACTGGTATTATTCCCTAATGGGAAATAGGGGCCCATTGCCAGGCCTCAGTGGTTTGACAGCAGAAAAATAGGAGTGCTGACTTTGTGCAGGATTGAATTATCTGGCTATATTCTTTTTTTTTTTTTTTTTTTTGAGACAGAGTCTCACTTTGTTACTTAGGCTAGAGTGCCGTGGCGTCAGCCTAGCTCACAGCAACCTCAAACTCCTGGGTTCAAGGGATCCTTCTGCCTCAGCCTCCTGAGTAGCTGGGATAACAGGCATGCGCCACCATGCCTGGCTAATTTTTTCTATATATTTTTAGTTGTTCAGCTAATTTTCTTTCTATTTTTTTTTTTTTAGTAGAGACAGGGTCTCGCTCTTGCTCAGGCTGGTCTCAAACTCCTGAGCTCAAAGGATCCACCTGCCTCGGCCTCCCAGAGTGCTAGGATTACAGGCGTGAGCCACCGCGCTTGTCCTGGCTATGTTCTTATATTCTTATTGAAACACGATGTTTCCAGGCTACCCATGTGAGTCAGTCTAGAGTGTTGTATTAGTAATTAGAAACAAAACCTAAACACTTGTCTAGGGCAAAGAAAATAGTTTGCTGCATTGTTGAAACTCAGGTACCACCTCTAGGAAGATGGTGGTAAGAGTGCACAGGGGTTGGGGGTTGGGGGTTGTGTGGTTAGAAGGTTTCCAGAAAGGTCCTTGTGTTCGGCACAAAGGCATACCCTGTCAGGCAGTAGTCACGTAGTTGGGGAAACACTGACCTGTGACATTTGGAATTAAGAAGGGCTGAATTAGGGTCTGTCTCCTTATTGCAATGAAAATAGGCTTTTCCCATTCCATATTGAGGGTCCTGTCACCAAATGATTAGAGAAGTATGTATAATTTTAAATTCTCCCTTTAAAAAACTGTTTTCGGAGCTGGCCGTGGTGGCTCATGCCTGTAATCCCAGCACTTTAGCTGAGGTGGGAGGATCACTTGAGGCCAGGAGTTCAAGACCATAATGAGACCCCATCTTTAAAAATGATAAAAGGGAAAAAAAATCGTTTTCTGTTCTCACTTCACTGCTTTGCTTTTTGTTTTTGTTTTTTTAGGGCAAAAGACTGTGTTGTCAAATGTTCAGGAAGAACTGGATAGAATGACTCGAAAACCAGACTCCATGGTAACAAACTCTTCAACAGAAAATGAAGCCTGACCCTACTTAAAAAGTGCATATGTCCAATGACCAAATAACTATGTATATTGATCTGCTAAGACCAGGATTTTTCTGATATGGCACATGCTATCAGTTTTTGGGGGCAGGGGAGATGAACTTAAAACAAAAAACTTCATTGGCTTGTCCAAGTGTGAAATGCACATTTAGGAAGGTTACATGTCAGACCCCTTTGTTAAGGATAACCCTTGGACTCTTGGGCATATGGCTCTCTCGAGGGAGGCAAGCACAGCTGGGCTTCTTGTGGAGGGGAAGGTAGAGCGAGAGAAAGAGGGCCCACTTTCTATCAAGGTGGAGCAAATGAGACCGGGAAATCATTGATCAGATGGTGGTTAGTCTGACCAGTTTCGTGTTAGCAAATTCACTTGTTCTTGGGAAGCAGATTAAGTAGCTGAAAGTCCAGGAAAGAGAAAGACTGAAGGGAGGAATGAGAGAAGTGATGGTGGGGAAGCTGAACGTGGAGGGAGGTGGAGGAAGAAGGAGATGAGCAGTGTTAGTAAATACTGTGTGTTCAGTAGAAGTTGAAGAATCATTGTTTAAGACTTAAAATTAGAAGCATTTCCAAACTAAACACGAAACAAAATGGGAATTAGACTTGTTCAGAATGCATCTTTAACTTATATGAAAGATGTGTTGATTGTGGGGCTCCTGAGTCAGGTGGAGCTGACCCAGGGGAGGGAACAATGGCAGCTGCCCAGGACGAACATGCTTGGCCCAGGCTCTGTCCTCATGGGAAGTGCTGGGCTCCATGTATGGGGCAGACAGTCACTGTGGGGTAGGTTCAAAGTCAGCAGCTACAAAATTAGTTTACTTTGAATTGTGTTTTTTTGTTTTTTTTTTTTTTAAATAGCTCCTGTTTTGCTTTGTTTTTTAAATTAAATTTAATTTTTTTTTTTTTTTTTTTAACTACCACAGACTGGCCTACTAATAGAAAATGGGTAATTGACCTCTCATTTTGTCATAATGCAATGTGGTACAGAAGGTTTGGGGGAGGTTTTTAATGTAATTGTACTCTGTTTAATTGGCTTGCACCAGTCCCTGCCTTACAGTCCGTGGAAATCTTCACAGAGTTCCAATGATTCAGGAGGGTCTTGTCCTAGCTCCCTGGTCTGATCATTGCTATCAGATGGACAAATAAGTGTGAATGTTTTATATTGAAAATGGAAATGACACATTTCTCTTAAGTGTTTTTCATAAAATGTAGCGGTCTTTTTTTTTCCTTGCGGAAATAAGAGTTTCAGGTGTCTCCCCACTTAGGGCATATTCATGCACGTTGTCATGTCACACCTCCATCCTGGAAATGACTTCTGTGGATTTGAAATGGCACTTTTAATTTTATATATGACACAGAGCATTTAAATGCAAACACTACCATGAAGTTAATGTATAAAATTTTGTTGTCAAACCAAGGGCAAAAAACCACAGTTCACTATGTGGAGTTTACTTTTTTATATGAATGTTTGTTGTACTGTGTCGAGCATAACTTCCCTAATGTCATTACTTTTACATACCAGATTTGACTGACCACTAACGTAGTACTGGGCATAACTTAAATCTCCTTTGTCGTATAACAAGACTCTTAAGCCTGTCTTGAATTGCTTTAGCAAAGGTCTGAACACTGTTAAGGAGAAAGCTAAGTATTTACTTGCCTTTCTGACAAACAAAAACATGTTTCTTGTGCCAGTTTTGTTGAAACACACTATTTTTTCCTTTTTTAATTCAGTTTTTGTTTTAAACAAATGTATTGTGGCTTCCACTTACCAGGTTGTCTAGGTAATGACAGTAAACTGACCGTGGGATGAGAGTTGTGGTGTAGTGACCAATAGATGTCATACAGCTTGTGGCCACACTAAAGGTGGCATCACTTAATCCCTCTCTAGCAGCTGGGGCAAAATGAGCAACCTCAGAAACAAGAAGGAATTCTTGGAAAGGCACATGCCTAAGAGGGATACGGTGTGATTTTAAATTCTAATGCAAAATTTTAATTTTTGTTTATTTTTATCATTTGAACTGATACGCACTTTTTGTGTCAATATAAAATGTACTAAAACTGATGAAATGCTAAGACACCTGTCTTGTGAAGGAAGGTTTCTTGGAGACCACTTTTATCTTCTCATGACAAGTAGATGCTCCTAGTATCAGAAGAAACTGATACATAGTGTCATGTACTCAGTGGTTGCCAAAGTCTACCAGCTTTGGGGAGCTACAGGGTTCTTTTTGGGGGGTGGGAGGAGGGGAGATGATTTGTGTTATTTTGGGGCTTTCAAGCATTGGAACCAAAGGCCAAATAATGAACAGCCTTTACTTTTTAAAGTAAAATTCATTTTATTTGCAGAACACACTTACATGGTAGACTGTTAAAGACAATTTTATGACTATTTATACACAGTATAGTGGTTACATCTGCTGTTTGTCTTCAAAATAAAAAAATCAAAGAAAAATAAGCCCAACCTTGAAGATGTGGCCCAGATAAAGGCCATGAATTAATTGGTCTTTCCTAAAATTGCAACAGGTATGCTGCTAGAGTATTTTATTTTGTTTGCACTTTTTTTTTGATTGGCATTTTAAAATCAGTATTTAAACTGAAGACATTGTCGTGTTTTATTAATTTAACGAAGTTGAAAGTGACTGCTCTGTACATCATGACCTTAACAATGTTGATGCTGTAAGTGAAAGTTCACTGTCGTCTATATACTAAGTTTATTGGTGTTTTTAACTTAAAATTAGGACTGCAGATTATCCCCCACCAGCCTTAGTCCAGGGGTGTGGCTCTATCCGGGTGCAGTATGCAGTCATGTGGAACCTTGCTTTCTAGTGCTGGAAAAAAAAGAAGATGTCTCTAATTACTGGCTTCAATAAACACGAATCCAGACTGCTTACAATTTTTGGTGACTTTCTTTGTGATAAATCATCCCACTGGAGAAACATTGAACTGTCAGCTATTCATATGGGGTATCTGATCATGTGGCTAAAAATGCTTTCCTCTCTTACTTGAAATTATCAGAGATTCTGGAAAGAATAGCATTATAAAGCCACATTTCAAAGGCTGTGGAGTTCTAAGCTATGTGTGCAGTGGGCTTTGTAAGTTGGCCAGTGTATTTTCTTGCCTCTTGAATCAGTTCTTCGTTGTTTGCACTGGGCTGAATGCTTTTCACTTATTTAAATGGAACACGGTAAAATCTGTTGAAGAAATTGAATTCTTTATATTACAGTATATGACTTACATTTCTGATTATTACACTCACTTTAAGCAGGTTCAATTTTTTGTTCTTTAAAGCTGATTTATCATATAAATTTTTCCTGAACTATTTATTTTGAAAAATTGCAAGTCTACAGAAAAGTTGAAAGGGTATAATGAACCTCATTTTTTTTTTACATGGATTCACCAATTTTTAACTTTGTCATATATGCTCTCTATCATCTTTTGTCATATTCGTGTGCACGCGTGCATACACACACTCACACTTTTCCTCTTGAATCGTTTAAAATAAGTTTTAAACATCAGGGTGTTTCATCCCTAAATAAATCAGATGAGTCCAGACCAGTTGTCTTACAGAAAGTCGCATATCCTAGATTTGTCTTACTGTTTCCTCATGATTTGATTCTGGTTAAACATTTTTTGCAAGAATGCCTCATTCTCAATAAATGAGGTTGTATATGTTCCAGTGTGTCACATTAGGTTGTCGCTGTATTGGTGATGCTGGGTTTGATTCCTTGGTTAAGGTTGTGTTGCTCAGATCTCTCAGGTAATCTGTGGGGTGACATTGTTGAATGTATTGGTCTTCAGTGACCTTTTACTTGTGCTTATAGCACTCACTGTTGCCTAAATCAGTTATCACATTAAGGGTAATTTTCTTATTCTGTCATTTCTTCTGTGTGTTAGCTGGCATTCATCTGTAAAGAGGAGTTTTCATCCCTCTGCCCTTTTTGGGTTGTTATCCCTGTAGACTTACAATCTTATTTTTTTGTAAATTAAAAGTGTTATACTCTATAAACTATCATTCTTGATGCTCAAATTGCCCCAAGTTTGAATAGAGGGAGCCCCTCCAACCAGCTATTTCCTTTTTTCTTTTTATTGGGATATAATTAACGTAAAATTCATCATTTTAAAATGTACAATTTCAGGGGGTTTTAGTATATTCACTATGTTTTTTTATTTTTATTTTTGGAGACAGAGTCTCACTCTGATGCCTGGGCTAGAGTGCCGTGGCGTCAGCCTAGCTCACAGCATCCTCAAACTCCTGGGCTCAAGCGATCCTCCTGCCTCAGCCTCCTGAGTAGCTGGGACTACAGGCTTGTGCCACAACACTGGGCTCATTTTTCTTTTTCTTGCTTTTTTTTTTTTTTTTTTTTTTTTTTTTTGAGGCAGAGTCTCATTCTGTTGCCCAGGCTAGAGTGCTGTGGCGTCAGCCTAGCTCACAGCAACCTCAAACTCGTGTGCTCAAGCAGTCCTCCTGTCTCGGCCTCCCAAAGTGCTGGGATTACACGTGTGAGCCACTGTGCCGGGCCATGTTGCTAATTTTTAAATTATTTGCCTTTTTATTGAGTTGTAAGAGTTATTTATATGTTCTGGATACTAGACTCTTATCAGATTTAGCTGTGTCCTTTTGACATGCCCCCATTGGTCTTTGGGCATTTTCTTTCCAGCACAAAAAGATGCTGCCAGGCTCACCTTGCATTTTCCCTGCCTTATACCTGGAGTCATTATTTTTCTTTTTAGTGAAGATTGGTCTTTGGAAACCAAGATCTGGGCTGTAGACATACTTAATGTTATGGGTGCTGTTACTTCTAAGCCCTTTCAATAGACATACCACATGTACTTTTTCACTTAACATTGGCTATAAGTTGGTTCATGGAGATCTTTATTCTAGTTTATAGCTACATAGTGTTCAGTTGGGTGATGTACCATGTTTATTCAACCAGTCTCCTACAGATGGGCATTTAGGATGTTTCTAGTCTTTTGTTATGTATAATGCTGCAGTGAATAACTTTGTGCATATGTTGTTTTTTATTTGTGGAGATGTGCCTTTAGGGTAAATTCCTAGCAGTGGCCTTACCTACTTAAAAGGTAAATGCACATCTGTAGTTTTTGTTAGATAGTGTGAATATCTCTTTTGTAGAGGTAACACCATTCTGCATGTGTCAGCAGTTGTACAGATTCTTAATTCATTGTCATATTTTACCTTAAAAATGAGTTTAGGAAGTTTGGTGAATAAGTATTATTTTTTTATGTGATACTAGCAGTACTATTGTAATAGTACATACTTATATTAGAGATTGGTGTATACCAGTCACTCCTCTAGGTGGTTTATACAAATTGGTTTAATTTCACAGCAACTCTGAGGCAAGTACTGCTGTCATCTCCATGTTAGTTTCCAGGTGAGAAAACTAAGGACAGATAAGCTAAGTAGTTACAAAGGTCAGAGCCAGAATTTCAACCCAGGCAGTCTAGCTTCTGTGTTTGTGCTAATCATGGTGCCATGCTGGTATTCACTGTGTTCATCTAAAGCAGATAGGAAAAATAGATCAATTGAAATTTTCATCTGTGGTCCTAAGTAGCCGTGTGCTGCTGTACCTTTTCCCCTTGCCATCGTGGATGTTTGGTGGGCAAAAATGGCACATAGAGAATGTATCTGTAGAGAAGGTATCCACTACACAAAGCGGGAAAAGGCTAAGTAGCAGGTGTCTTGCTGGGAAAGGCAGTTTGAGGTGCCTGCCACTCCTATCTTGGAAGGACCTTCCTCTTAAGGCATGAAGAGCTTTAGGGGTCACCTGTGGCAAGAGCCCTCAGCAGGCTCTGAGACTTTGGCCAGTGCAGATGTCCCTCGGGATGTGAGGGTGTGAGGCTGGAAGGCTGGCCTGCCTGTTCACCTGCCGCAGGGGCTGTCACACGCTGCTGACCCACTCTGGAGTCCCCGTTCTGCCACCTCTGGCTTGGGAGCAGCACATGGAGCAAGGCAGCTGGAATGTTGGGGAGGGTGTGTGCTCTAATGGGTTCCAATCCTGGTGCATTTGCTGGTGACTTTCGAATCAGGCAGGCATAGTGTAGACAGATGAGAAATTGATCAAGAAACAAAACTGGGAAATAACCCAAACTTGGGGAGCTTTGCCTCTCTTAGGCTTCTTTTCCCCCATCTTTGTAAAGTGGGGATAACATTTCTTTCCAGTCATTGTGGACCTTAGAGGAAGTTCACATGTGCTTGGCATAGGGTAGGCCTTCAGTGTGATGGTTGACCCTAAAACCATCCCTAGGAAGTTGTCTCTCATTAACCCTGTTCCAGCAACCCCATTCTTAGCCCCTGCCCTTTCTGGTTGTGGCGTTTCAGTCTGTAACTTAAATATCATCTCTCTAAAGAAAACAGAGGTTAGAGGGATGGATATCCTGGGACCATTCACCATGACATTTCCTGGTGGGTTCCTACAGGATGCCATGCAACTGAGCCCCAGATTCTGGAAGCAAGGACAGTGGTTCCTATATTGTATTTCTTACCCTGCAAGGCCTGCAGATAGCTGAAAGGATGCCAAGTGCTGTCTTGGTGTTCTCTGTGGCTGCTTGATGAGGCGCAGATGGTGTGTTCTGACTGGGAGACAGATGACAGGCCAGTAGCAGTGGTGTTGAGAGCAGGAGGAGGGAAGAAGCCAAAACTCCACTGAGGATGAACAGTGCACTCTGCTGGCTCGCAGTGAGACAGGCCGGAAGTGTCCCTGGGCTCTCACGCTGAGGGAATCTCACGGCCTGAAGGGAAAGGAGACAGCAGGGCTTTGCCAGGCCTGGAATTGGTGGGGGTGGGGACCAGGGTTCTGTACGGACAAAAGAAGTTCTTTCCCCGACCTTGAGCAGTATTTCAGAAATATCTTTCGTGTGTTCTAACCTTAAGAAATTCTTACGTGGATAGATTGTTCTCATCAAGCAACTTAGGATAAATGACAACAATGTGGAAATAGTTTCACCTATAAAGTTTGTCTGTAACGTTTAATTGAACCTATTTTTTACACAGGACTGAGTTAACTAGTTCCCACGTGATCATCGGGCTCCTCCACCTTCCCTGCCCTGCCTCCCTCCAGACCCATTCACTCAGTGGGCATCTTTGAAGAACTATTGAAAGTTCTCCTAGAAAAGGCAAACACAATGTGACCCATTTAAATTTTTGTTTTGAGAAGAATTCAACAATTTAAAACTATGTTCCTTTTTAAGGCAGTAATTTACTTTAAAGAGTGGGGGTGCCTTGGTGTATCTGTCAGCAGCCTGTGGCCTGTTACATCTGCCCTTGATATTTAAAATATTTGGCACCATTTTACCATTTTTGTGAATCCATTTTTGACCTATTCACAATCATGTGACAAATGCTAGCCTGGAATTAAACTTTGGAGCATGTGGGAAACTAAACACTGTCATCGTTTAAGCTTTGTATACAGAAAACCTCTGCATGTTGAGAAGGTGGCTCAGAGGTTCCAATGGATGTTAGGTGCCTTTGCGCCCCGAGAGGATGTATTTTCTCTCACAGCAGGCCCATAGGGGGCCAGCAAATTGCAAGGGTTTGTTTGTGGCCGCAGCACGGGGATCCCCAGGGTTCTGGCACAGGACCTCCCCCTTATTGGCTGCCTGGCTCTTGACAGCCCTCTTCCATTTGTAAAAGCCTAAATCTGGGTTTCCCAAAGTGTGTTCCGCGGCATATCATCTAAGTAGGTGGTCCAGCAGGTTTGGAAGACTCAAGATTTAGCTACATTGAAAAGACTTTTTAAATTGACACATTATAATTTGAATATTATACAATGTATACATGTGTTTGATGTCTTGATACATGGATACATTGTATAACATTCAAATGGGGATAGTTAGCATATCCATCACCTCGTGCATTTATCATTTGTTTTGGTGAGGACATTATCAAAACCTCTCTTCTAGCTGTTTTGTAATGTACAATACCTTACTGTTAGCCAGAGTCACCCTACTGTGCATTGCAACACCAGAACTACTCCTCCTGTCTAACCGTCACTTTGTGCCCACTGACCACCCTCTCCCCAACTTCTCCTCCCCCAACCCTGCCCCCAGTCTCTGATAACCACTGCATTAATCAGGTGTTTGGTTTTTGTGTGTTATGGGTGACTGGTAAGTGTGACTCTTCAGTAGGGCTCAAGTGTGGGGTCTCCTATCTAGCTGTGACTGTGGACATCTTCCAGATTCCAGATGCCCTTTGAAAACATTCACATTCAGGGTTTCTGAGGCTTGGCCAAGGTCCATACTTTCATGACCTTTAGAATTTGGACTGTGGAGATAGTAACTTGCGACCTTGCAGATCCTCTCTCCTGCCCCTGCTCTTCTCCCTCCCTGTCCCTGCTCCAGAGAAGGTCAGCATCTGTAAATCGGTGGGTTTGTCATAACTAGGACAACTCTGGGAGTTTTTGCCCCCTGGGAGCTGGTTTCTCCTGTGATGCTGTGGGTAGCACAGTCCTAGGCTCAATGGGGAGTTCAGCAAACACCTCCTGCTGAGTCCTTATGGGAAGCATCACCAAGCAGCCTCAAAGTAGCCACGCTGCCAGATGGTTCTCCCACACTTGGAACCAGAAATGTTTCTGGCATTGAGCTGAACTGGAACTGCTCTGACATAAAAGGAAAACCATAGCCCACAGCCCCAGGCCCGACACCCGGGCTGCCTCAGCTAGAAACCCTGTGCCAGGTAGACTTGGGTCTGAGTCCTGGCCCCAGAACTTAACAGTTATGTGGTGGAGAAGTCACTTAACCTCTCCGAATCTCAGTATCCTCCCCTGTAAAGTGGTGAGGGGAATCTTACCTACCTCACAGGGAGGCTGGGTGCGTTGGTGGAGTCGTGGGCTTTGCACAGGCCTAGCATGCAGTGTCTCAACACACAACCAACCTGGAACTAACTGTGTGATAGACCTTAGTTCTCGGATGGCCTCAGAAATTGCCGCCTTATAAATGGAGAAATAGGCTCAGGGAGGGAAATTACTTGCCGAGGCAGAGTTGGGATTGAGAAGCCCAGTGTCATTGTGCTGCCCTGCTGCCTTCTTCTACGTGATCTGCACGCTTTTCCCTAGCTAGTGTCCAACTAGCAGCCGGGCAGTACTAAACACCGGGTCTTAGAAAAACCTGAGGATATAAATTGCTAGTTGAGACTGAGCAAGAGAGCTATTTTAGGACAGACAAGCTCTCAGCACACCATAAATTCCATCACCTGGGCAACTGCCTGATTTCTTGGGCAAGGCAACTCTCTGCCATCTGCATGCGTGGGCATCGAATATGTGGTTGAGGTGTGTGGCCTCCTGGGGCCTCCTCCCTGCCTCTCGGCAACCATCGCCGTCTTCCAAGGAGCTGTGGGCGTGGGTCAGTGACACTCAAGATGCCGGTGATAGGTGAACAAGGCTGACCTACAGGGCTGTGGTATTCTTTTGGTAACAATAGATGAGTTGTCTCTAATGCCACAATCAGCTTCTCCCTGCTCAAAATAAAAACCAGAATCTTTGTAGGGCTCTTCTCCCACAGCGATTTGGCCCAAAGCCTTTAGGTGGGCAGAGCATGGTAGATGTCTGTGTCCCGGGGCTGGAGTAAAGCAGGTTTTTGGAACCTGAGGAGGGTGAAGAGAGGGTCCCTATGAGTGGGGAGGGGGGTATGGCCTGGCATGGAGTGTTAGCACAAGCAGGGTGAAGAGGGTGGGAGGGATACAGGGTGACAGCACAAATGGGGTGAAGAGAGCAGACCTCCGGGTATCTCCCCTGGTGGAGAGGGGAGAGGATGTCCGCCGAGGGTGGGGGGGCGGGATCCACATGGGGTAGAGCAGCTGGGCACGGGGGGTCAGAATCAGAGTGGGGTTGGCCCAGCGTGGGGCCATGTGGTGAGGAGGGCATCTGTGCAGGGATGGGGGTGAGCGTGGGGATGGGAGAGTGGTTGCATCCAGGCACTGGTCAGATAAATTAGTGTATGAAAAATAACAGAAGCCAGATTTCTCACTGCTAGAGAAGGGAGGTACAAATGATAAAAAGAGAGAAAGCTAGAATGAACCCTATGGTGTTGGATTGGAATTGGAGGTATTAGTGTAAACTCATGGTTTTTGATACACACGGAAATTTTTTAAAAATTAGATGTGTGTGCTCATATATTTGTGTGTTAATATGTATACATATATCTGTTAGCGTTTTGCCCTGAGAGGGCCTGAGAGCAACAATGGCCCAGTAGCAGTGAGCACATCTTGTGCCAAGATCTCAGTTTCTAAATACCATTCTGCAATCAGGACTTCTTGGAGAAATGACTGATTCCAGGGCTGGGAATAGAAAAGCATGAGGTGAGCCTGGAACATCTGTGTCAGAAAGTAAGAATGAGCTCAGAGAACAATAGAAACACAGTAAAAAGACAGAAGAGCCAGGCAAGATGGTGTGTGCTGGGAGGCTGAGGCAGAACGATCACTTGAGCCCAGGAGGTGGAGTTTGAAGCCGCAGTTCACCATGATCTGTGACTAGCTACTGCACTCTAGCCTGGGTAACACAGTGAGACCTCGTCTCTAAAAAGACACGAGTCCACTGGCCAACTGGGGACAATTTGAGCATCAAAATAAATAATGATTTTAATGGATTATAACCCATAGAATAAAATAGGAAGTCATGAGTCTATATTGATATAAATAAATTAGTAAACTGAAAGTTCAGTGAAACAGCATTCCATTCCTCATAAAAACTTCAAATTTACATGATTTGTTCAGTGGGTTAAAATCCATTACAGGGGCATTCCTGGCTGCACCAGGGTTCCCCCGAATGGGTCTGGGGACCGCTAAGCATCCACAGACATATTCTTGGGGTCTCTGAGACCTTTTGCCATTTAGAAGGGCTCTATACATTATTCAAGGTAACACAGTTTCTACTACCCATTTGAAAGAGAGGAGATAAGACTTTGAATTATTCATTTGTACTTTTTGCCCAAATCTCATCATGTCAGTCCCCTGCTTAATGAGCAAAGAATAGTTCCGATGGCTCCCCTGACTGCAGGGACCTTCAGAATCTGTTCCAAGCCTACTGTTCCCGCCTACCTGTCCCTGCTCCTGACCTTTGCACGCCTTCTAACCCTTCCCTGTGTCTGAACAAGAACCCAGGCTCTTTCTGAAGCCCTCAGGCCTTTCTGTCAGGGCCCTTGCTCAGGCTGGCTCCTCTTTCCAGAATGCCTCGCCCTTCCTTGCTTATTCAAAATCGTGACACCAGTAATGACACCAGTAATGAGTAAACATTCGCTGAGTATTTACTTTATCTCAGACACCATTCTAAACCCTTTACAATTTACTGATGAGAAAAGTGAGGCCCGCCATCCTGTCTGAGGTTACACAGCCAGGGAGGACCAGCCTATGTTCCACAACTGGTCCCTTTTGTGCCTACCACATCCGGCCCTGAGCCAGGCCCAGAGATAAATGAGGCCTTTGCCCTCTTTGCAGCTCTTGGCCTGGAAGGGCAGCATATGGATGGGTGAACAGTGAGTCATAACATAGTATAATAAACACTCTGATGCAGGGGGCTGTGGAAGCCAGGGCAGGAGGACATGACCCAACCTGGGGACTCAGGAAGGTGTTCCTGCACGAGGTGACATCTGGGCCCAAACAGTACAGCATATATAGGAGTTAGCCCTCCTCATTGGGTTGTTTTGAGAATTCAGTAAGTTATACATGAAAACCAAGTAGTGTCTGACACACAGAGTGCACTATGGAAGTGCCAGGTGTCTTCCGCACCTCTTATTGGCCTCATAAAGGAACAGGTGTTTTATTGCTGGGGAGAAAAGGGAAAGAGAAAGTGAAATGATGACTTACGTTTGGGTCTCAAGGAATTCACGACACCCAAGGGTGATGTGTAGTGGGCAGCTGGATTTAAGTGGCTGGAGCTAAGGGGAAAGGTCTGGAGTTACAGAAAAGGGATGAAGATGGTACCTTGAGGAAGACTGACCTCCAGGGACTGAGCCTATAAAGGTGACTGAAATAGAGTGACCAGAGAGGTTGGAGGAAGATCAGGAGAGCCTGAGGTCATATATGCCGAGCAAGGAGACTGTTTCAAGAGAGCAGGGGCAGTTGGCAGGGTCA
This sequence comes from Eulemur rufifrons, assembly GCF_041146395.1. Classification (NCBI taxonomy): domain Eukaryota; kingdom Metazoa; phylum Chordata; class Mammalia; order Primates; family Lemuridae; genus Eulemur; species Eulemur rufifrons. The sequence continues at coordinate 10,588,025 of NC_091005.1, read as the reverse complement.
CATGCTTCTGAGTGAACTCCTACTTAGCCTTCAATACCCAGTTTGGCTTCAAGAAGCTTTCCTTGCTCTCTGCAGCCCCAGGCAGCTGTACTGGCCTTGTAGTCCTATAGATAACTTGTGGCAGCAGATTCCTGCCCCCCCCCCTTTAGGCCTAAGCATTAGACACTCTGGGGGAGGTCCTGAGAATCTACCCCTGAGTAATTTCTACGCACATTAGAATTTGAGAATCCCCACATTCTAGAGAGAAAAATCCGAGAGTGGGATTCTCATTGGCCCAACCCAAACCCCATGCCCACCCTGAGCCAATCGTAAGGGCAGAAGGGTGCTACGACTGGTCTTTCTTGGGTCAGTTGCTCGCTCTTCCTTGGTGGGTATCACCTGTTCAGGGAGCAGCTCCTGGGGGTACTATCATTAGGAGTGGATGGAGGTTGGCAGGCCACTGTGGTTCCACAATCACTCCCTCCCACCCCTGTTCTTTTGTGAGAGCCTTGCAGCCCCAGCATGTGGCCCAGTGCCTGGCACATGCTTGGTTGGTTGTATGTTGCCTCCTGGCTACCTCAGTGACTCCCTGAGGTTCACATACATGGCTAGTTTAGCCAGCACCTGGCCCACATGGATACCAGTACTGGAGGGTAAGTGAAGGCAGTTCCCACATCCCCTTGTGGCCACACTTAATGACCTTCTTCCTAGAAAACCATTCCCCTTCCTTTGCCATGGGACCAGAAGGTGGGGGACAGCCAGGGAGAGGCAAGGCAGCGCTGAACAGGCAAATCCTCCCCTGAAGGGAGTCAAGGGCCAGCAGGGTCTGGAGGCAGCAGGAACCACAAACTGGGGTCCCACAGGTGGTGGGATTCCATGGGAGGCTTTGGCTAGGGGCAAAGGGTGGACTGGCTCAGGTTGTCCTTGGTCATTGTGACCAAAGGAATGTCAAATTGGAAAATCCCAGTGAGCACTATTTTTAGAGGAGACTTGGAGAGCATTTTTCTGGCTGAAGGGACAAGTTCTTCAGAAGCAGCAGTTAACTCAAACCCCTGAACCACTCCTGTCTGGAACTCACCCAGGCTTCACCCTCCAGGCACGTGGGAACAGTGCTGGAGGGGTCTGGTCAAGGTCCTGCCACGGAGGGGAGGGACAGGGACAGGGACTCCTTTCACACACAAAAATGGGTTTTTGTTTTTTGTGTCTTTGAGTCTAATCTTTCAGAGGTAAGGACTTTATACTAGTAACTTTCTTTCAAAGGCTTTTTAGAAGTAGAATCATTTCAAACCAAGTTGTTAGTCTTGAAACATTAAATACAAAATTTTGTTTTTGTGTTTGGTTCATGCTTGATGTTAATATTGATAATTGCTAATGATACACTTAACCAATCTTCCCACTATATATACTTTATGCTTGAAATCTTCTACTTACCACCCCTATCTGTATGTTTCTGTTTGAAGTAGAAGTCTCTTAGGGCTCCTGCTCATTACTGGGTTTATTAAAAGTAGTAGATTAGATTTATTGCTTAATTGAAGTTAGAAGAAAAGCCACCCTCACTTCCAGCACTCGCAGGGATGCCCTGGGGTGAGGCCTCCGTAAGAAACAAAATGAAGTGTAACCCCTCTCTCCTCGTTGTGATCAGGCGCTGCCTCCAGACACGGATCACACAGGAACCGCAGTCTGGGAAGGTGTTTCTCTCCCCGCCCTTTATGCAACTTAGAATCCAGACTCCTTGCAGGAACAGTGCCTTTGAGGTTAGGGCTCTCCCTGAGCCCCGATGCTCAGTGAAGTCAGCGTGGGTGTGGGAGGGGTGCAGGGAGGGATCCCCAGACTTGGAAGTGGTTTCCCTTGGAGGGAGCCACGCCCGGGGCTAAATGAGAGGCTGATGGGCTTGGGAAGAGGCCAGATCTGATCCAGGTGAGCCAAAGTATCCTGGGGAACAGCCCATACCCAAGGATGCTAAACTTGAGCATGGTCCAAAGAACAGACAGGTAGTGAGTGAGCTGCTGGGAATATAAAGAAGGTTGATGATAAGGGACTTGTCAGTGCCCGAGGGCTGCCTGGGGTGAGAAAGACTGTGTGTCGTAAGAGACCTTGGATAGGAGCCCAAGCGTCCTGAGGCCCAAGCGTGTCTGCATGTGTGAAGTGCCCCTCCACATCAGCTGGCTGCCCCGAGCAGCTCTTCCAGGGTAAGTTCAGGGTCTGAGATAATTCTGGCAGTGTCTGTGCTCTGGCATCAATTAAGAAAGTAGCATCTGGCGTCTTCATCAGTTGCTTCTGAGTCTTGTTGCCCTGAGTCAGCCCTCGATGTGTGGACTAGACCTCGGAACCCGGGACCTGTCCAAGGGCTGCCCGCTTCTCTGTCATTTATTGCCTTCATTTTGTCTTCAGCACTCACAGACGCCCGGAGGCACAGCTATAGCCAGAGATTCAGGATGCATTACAGTTTAACACGGAGGAAGGCAACGTAATACCGGGTTTTGTCTACTATTTAAGGATCCATGTGGGATTCCCAACAACACCCGTTGGAAGTCTGTGAACTTCTGTTAAAAACAAGAAAAGTTTGAATCTCTCCCTGGAACTAAAAATAAACTTAGGCTGGTGTCCAGGAACAGGAAACAGCTTAATAAGTCCTGGACGGGAGCCTCCACTCTTGCTTCTGCTCAATCTATCCCTGCACTGAAGCCAGAGAGAGCATCCTACGAGGCAGGCCTCACTGGGCCACGCTCGTGCCTAACACTCTTCTGTTTGGAGCCCACCCTTTTCCACTCCTTTCTGTGGCCCAGGAGGCCCCACAGGGACTGTCCCGAGGTTACCTTTAAGCTTCAGGTCTCCTCTGCCAGCCCTCCTCCCCTTGAAGTCTGTACTTGAATGTCTTCAATGTGCCTTGCTTTTGCTCATCGCTGGGCCTTTGCCCATGTCCCCTCTGCCTGAAATACTGTTCCACCAACCCTCACCATCCTTTTGTCTGGCTAACTGGTGTTTGTATTTTAGAGCTCAGCTGAAATTCTGACCCACAGACTCAAAAATTAAATCCTTTTGCTGGAAATTCCATACCATCATGGACACCCTCCCTCTGCCCAACACTCAGCACACACTGTTGTATTTATCAGTTTTAATACTTGCTCTCCATGTCCTGCTGGCAGAGACTACGCCTGCCTTGTTTACCACAGACGACTCAGTTTCTTTTCTAAAAATCATTTTTTAATTTAGCTTTTTATCAAAATTATATCTATGCATAGTTGAGAGAATCAAATAGTTCTACAAAGCCTATAACCCCCATTACATTTTCTGCTCCCCAGAGGTCACACTTTTTAACTCTTTTAACTGATTGCTTTTGTATTTGTATTTCTAATTAACATGCAGATACCGTTAACCTCTTGATTTTCCAGTTTTAAACATCTACCAGTTTCCCATGATGAGGGATGAGTGTTTAGGTCTCTTGTGCACCCTCCCATTCTCCCTGTCACACATTTGTACTTCCTGTCCCCTTTCACATTTGTCCCAGTCGTTTAATGCCCTGAAAAACAAATCCCAGCACTTTGGGAGGCCGAGGTGGGAGGATCCCTTGAGCCCAGGAGTTTGAGAGCAGCCTGGGCAGCATACCCAGACCTTGTCTCTACAAAAAAATAGAAAAATTAGCTGGGCATGGTGCCATGGACCTGTAGCCCTATCTACTTGGGAGGCTGAGGTGGGAGGATCACTTAAGCCTAGGAGTTCTAGGCCGCAGTGAGCTATGATTGTGGTATTGCACTCTAGTCTGGGCGATAGAGCTAGACCCTGTCTCAAAAAAAAAAAAAAAAAATCCCTTTAACTGTCCTTTCAGTAGTTCACCGGAATCTTGGGAGGGAGCAGAAGCCAGAGCCTACATCCAACCATTCATCTGTAACTGGTCATCTATCCCCAGTTCTTAGCATATTGCTTAACACATAGTAAGGGTCCAGTAAATATTTGTTGGTTGAATAGAGTCCATCCTCCATCTCTGCAAGTTCTGCATCCGTGGTGCTAATCAAAAATATTCAGAAAAAACCACTAGTAAAAATAATACAAATAAGAAACAATACAGTATAACTACTTACATAGCACTTACATTGTATTCATTATTATAAGTAATTTATAATGATTTAAAGCAGCAGTCCCCAACCTTTTTGGTACTAGGGAACGGTTTCATGGAAGACAATTTTTCCACGGCGGGGAGGGGGGTGGGGGAACAAGGGGTTTGGCGGAGCTCAGGCGGTGATGGGAGCGATGGGGAGCAGCTGTAAATACAGATGAAGCTTCCCTGGCTAGCCTGCTGCTCACTTCCTGCAGTGCGGAAGGGCCCCCCTTCCTAAGTTTCATGAAAGACAATTTTTCCACGTTTGGTGGTGGTGGTGGGGGGGGGGCAGCAGAGCTCTGCGGCCCTGTCCCTAACAGGCCACGGACTGATGCCGGTTGGGGACCGCAGATTTAAAGTACACCGCAGGATGTGCGTAGGTTAAATGCGAACAGCAAGCCATTTCATGTAAGGGACTACTTGGGCATCCTCGGATTTTGGTATCCACGGGGGTCCTGGAATCAATCCTTGAGGATACCAAGGGATGACTGTATTAATTAGAGTCACTCTCCCCTCATCTTTGAAAAAAATAGGACCCTGGGCTGTGTCCGCCAATTAATTGTCTTCGATAAGCCACTTCCACTCTGGAGCCTCAGTCTCCTCCACTGTAAAATAGGAATAATAATACCTTCTTCAAGTGCCTTGCTCAGTGCCTCCGTATTTGTGGTGTGGCAGGGTTCAATATCAAAGCGACAATTCTTGGAAAGTCAGTGTTTTACTTAGCTTAAATTAGCCTTCACACTTGAATTGCAAATTGGTCCCTAATTAATGCTCTTCAGGGCAAGATCTGTGTTTCACCTGACTTGATGCCTGGACAGAGTGAAACCTTTTCCGCTCAGGGATCACCTAGGGCCTACTGTGTGCCAGCGCCCCTCCTCGGCGGGTGGGTCCGGAACGCGGGGCCGCGTCTGTGCCAACCTCGCCACGCTCGCCCCTGGCCTGAGAACCAGTTTGTTGCGGGGCTCCCGGGAGCCCAGAAGCCTACCCACCTCTCGTCAGTTCCACACTGTTCTGGCCACCTGGGTGGCGCAGCCCTGCCAGGTCCCCACCGGGAAGTCCCCCAGCCTACCTGTGGAGGACCCCACTTTCTCCAAAGGAGAAACTGAGGCAGCCCCGGGAAAGCAGCGCCACGCCCCCTAGGTCCACCTCGACCCCGTCCCCCAGCCCCATTCTTCCTGGCCCCCGCCACCCGCTTTCCAGGGCTCCGCCCCGCGCGTGCTGAGGATGCGGCGCCCCCTAGCCAGCCGCCCGGGTCCCCCGCGCGGCGCAGGTGAGGGCGGGCCGGGGCGGGGCCGAGGAGCCGACGCCCCGCCCCGCCCCGAGGCCCGCGGCGGCGCGGCCACCTCCACCGCGGCGCTCCGCGGAGCGCCGCCGAGCGGCGGGCTGGCTGGCCTCGCTCCGCCCCCTCCCGGCCCGGCGCGCCGGCTCCCGCCTCCTTCCCTCTCCGCCCGCTCCCGCCTCCCTCCTTTTCCGTTGCCGAGGCGGCGGGAGCCGAGCCCGGGCGGACCGAGCCGCGGCCGCAGCCGGGCGGCTGGCGCAGAGGCGGCGGGGCGGGCCGCGGGCGGGCAATCAGGCGGCGGCGGCGGCGGCGGCGGCGATGCAGCGGCTCCGCTGAGCCCGCCCGCTCCTGGCGCCGGGAGCCGGCCGCGCTAGGCGGCCCTGGCCGGGCGGCAGCATGCGAAGCGGCGAGGAGCTGGACGGCTTCGAGGGCGAGGCCTCGAGCACCTCCATGATCTCGGGCGCCAGCAGCCCGTACCAGCCCACCACCGAGCCGGTGAGCCAGCGCCGCGGGCTGGCCGGCCTGCGCTGCGACCCCGACTACCTGCGCGGCACGCTCGGCCGCCTCAAGGTCGCCCAAGTGGTAGGTGCCGGGCGGGGCCCCAGGTGCCGGGAGGACGGCCTAGCCGCGCGCCTTCCCTCCCCGTCCCCGCCGCGGGGGCGCAGGCCTGGCCGGCCTCCGCCGCGTACCCGCTTCCCCGGGCTAGACCCCCGCTCCTCGCACCCCCTCTCCCTCGCGGGGTTCCCGGGCCGCCTTCCAGCCTCCTCTGGGGACCCCAGCCTCGGCTAGACCCTGTCCTCTGCAGCCCGGCAGCCTCAGGTGTGCACCTCTTACCTGAACACCTGCCCTGGGGCCTACCTGTCCACTCCCGCCTTCGCTCTCGGGAGTCCGTTTGCTTACTGGGCTTGGTGGTGCGCAGAGCATGGCACTGGGTGGGGATCATGGTGTCCCCAGTTTACTACTGGTCTTAGCAACTTGTGGCAGGTTTTTGGGGCCCGCACAACCTCCAGACGGTGCTTGTCTGTTTCTGCTCCAGAGACTGGGGACCGTGGCTTGATTCCTCCCTGGCACCTAGCAGGGTGCTGGGCTTATGGTAGACGCTCAGTAAATATTTGTTGAATGGAGGCATGTAGCCCGGATGCATTTGGGGGGCCCAGATCTGCCCACAGAGTCTTCAGTTTACACTGCAGAGGTTTGAGCCCTCCTAATTAACCTAGAAGACAGAATTGGCATCCTGGAAGCCACTGCCCCAGCACGGTGGCTGGCACTGCCCAATTGGTACCCAGAGTTAAATCACTCTGGGAGGGCAGCCAGTTTTAGATGCAACAGAAACAGAGAACTTTCTGTTGGGCTTGTCCATAGTAGAGTTCATTTCTCAGGGACCTTAGTTTTAGCTTTCAGGGTGTTCAGGGCAGGGGCCTGTCAGCTCTGTTCTTGTTTTGTGGTTTTGTAACAGGCCTTTCTGGGCAGTTGCTTAGCTCTGTTGTGGACAGGGCATGCTCCAGTTCAGAAAAACCTGTTTTTCCCTGGAATTCCCTGTCACAGGTAGGCCTTCCTCTGAGGCCCAGCCTCAAAACTTTATAGACTTCTCAGCCAGAGAAGCCATTTGCACGGAGCTGCGCTGTATGTGCATTTTGTTTCTTGAAGCATTGGTTCCTCTGTTCTTACTTGAGTGCATAAATAAACATTCCTTGGGAATAATATGTGTGGACACCCTTTAAATAAAGGTCCTGGTGTTTGTGAATTGCAGAATCCTGGACTGTTTTATCTTTCTCCTGAGTGAAAGGCTTGTTCTGCTTATTGCCAGAGGGTATTTTTGAAGGGCCTTAAGGAAAGACAAATGGATAAGGTTATCTGTCTTTAGAATTTCAAACTGACTTTATCCAGTAAACTGGAATGTTCTCAGAGATGTATTGGCTCTGTAATTAGGCATTGCTGTTAGCTGAGAGAATGTAGGTGGTAGGGGGACGTGTGTAATTGCCCCTTAAAGGAGGCAGCTAGCCAGCGTTTGAGTATAGTATAGATAATCAGAAATGACTAAGGAAAGAGCAGGGCCTGGTCAAGTACCTTGCCTTGTTTACACTGTGGGCTTTTGAAGTAAATAGAACTTGCCACTCTAAGGATCTAGTAAAAGAATTGAAACCCAGTAGCTTTGTGCAAAGCGTTAGTTATTACCTCATTGCTTGGACTTTGTCACCCAAGGCCAGGGATGGAAGCCAGTGGTATTTATCGTTACCTTTTGCTAAGGTACTATTTTGTTGTAGAGCTTTGCTTTTAATCTGGAAGAACTTTTGGGCCCAGCACATAAAATCTCACTTAAGTCTCCTATTTGTTTAATCTCTAGACTTTAAACAATGAGAAATTATGCGTCAGCAAGTGAAGGAAAGGGACCTGTGTGAAGGGTATGGCAACTCGAAACAGTCTTCTGTGTGCTTGGCTTTTTAGCCTTGATAAAAATCTAGGTTTTTAGGGGGACCCCCCCCCCACAAAAGTCCAAGAAATTGGACTGTACGTTTAAACTGGGAAAGAAAACAAGAAGTTCTTACGAAGATAGTTCTAAGAGGTGACAGAACTCAGATCATCAAGAAATATGAGTAAGTTCTAATTACGTGGTTTTTGAGAAAAATTAGACTTTATAAGTTTTAGTTTTTATAGACTTTTTGTGGCATGTGGCCTATTGCAACCTGTAGATCCTTGCTACTCCAGGTGTGGTCCTTAGGCCAGAAGCGTTGGCATCACCTGAGAGCTTGTTAGAAATGCAGACTCAGTGCCCTTACCCCACACCTTCTGAATCATCTGCATTTTAACAAGGTCCCCCAGGTGATCCACATGTGCATTAAAGTTTGAGACTTTAAATCATTTTAGGTTTATGACAAAACCTTGCACAGGTGCTAGCAATCGGCTCTCAATAGTAACATTGAGGCTGAGATTTTTCTGTAAAATGAGCCTATATCTCCCTCAAAAGAGTAAGAGAATGAGGTAATATGTAAAAATTAGCACCTCGTTTATTAGGCATTTAATTGATGTGTTATAAATGTTAGCTATCATTGCTAATTAATGTTTCCTGTTTCTAAAGAAACTTTGTGAAAATATCACCAAAAAGTCATGATAATTATATATTTGAAAGATCATTTACTTCCTTATGATTTAAGTTGAACTGATATTTTAAATGGAATGTCATTTGATAGTAAAACTAATCTGGGATATTATGAAAATTAGTACAGTTGTATAGATGATATCTTTGCGGAATGAAACCTGTACCTATCTCTTAGTTGCAGAGAATGTCTACTGTGGTTACATCAAATAATGTGCACTTTTTGTGGAGGGGAAGAATTTGGTTTAAACAGCTGATTTAAATTACCTTCTTCCTCAGGAGTGTGAATTCTGTGGGAGCTTATTGGTTTTTAGCTCTCAGACACCATTTCATGAAATAGTTAATGTAGGCCTTTTGCTTTTGCTTATTGTTTTTGGTTTTTCTTTTTTAAGAGACAGAGTCTCACTCTGTCGCTCCAGGCTGGAGTGCAGTGCCCTGATCATAGCTCACTGCAGCCTCAAACTCCTGATCCTCCGGCCTCAGCCTCCCAAAGTGCTGGGATTACAAGGCTGAGCTGCCATACGCAGCCTATTATTTTTTTAGTCAACTTGGTTGAAAGCAGAGTTTTGCCCTTGGGATGGGAGTGGTGGTGGTCATCTATTATATATACCAGGATGTTGCAACAGGCCCTGGATTGGACAAGACTTTTTTTTTTTTTTTTCTTAACAGTCCTAAACTAGAGATGGACAAGACTTTGAATAATAACAGGCATCGTTTAGTGAGTGCTTACTCTAGCTCTACTATTGTCATCCCCATTTTATGGATGAGGAAATTGAGGCACAGAGGTTGTGAGTTGTGGTGGAGCTGGGATTTGAACCCAGGCAGTCTGGTTTCAGAGTTGCTTTTTACTGTCTCCTGAACACACCAATTTGAGTTTTCCCCTTAGTGAGGGAGACCTCCAGACCAAGGACGTTTCTGTGATCTTTGGGCAGCCTAGTGTCCTTATGGGTGAGTTTATCCAATGCGAAAGCAATGGACTCGAAAGGTTTTGATTTCTCTTGGGTCGTGTGCTGTTCCTAGGTGTGTAGCTCCACACTTTTGCCATTGAGGGGGTGGGTCTTTTCAAGGGCATTTCAGTTCCAAAAAGACCCTTCAGGGAGCTCCTGTTGCTTCACATCTCTTTCTTGAGACCTTCCCACGCCCAGTTGACCTTTTGACAATGCACTTGTTTGGGACTTTTTATAACAAAAGCTGGGCAAATTGTAAGAATTAAGGGGTTAATGTTTGACAGGTGCTTTCTTAGGTAACTCAAAGACAAATTTGAGTATTTGCATTTCAGGATTGGGGAATGGTATATCTTTTATTTGATGGAAACCTAGTCAGTTTTTCATCTCAAGCCAGTCAACATAGTCCCTGGCCGGTTACTGCTCTTTGGAGGATGTGCTGGTGGGGGGGGACAGTAAAAAACTGGATCTTTATCAAAATCTAGTGAGAAAATAAGTTATAGAAACTATACGTAGCATTAAATGGCCAGATTTACAAAGCTGCAACCTTGGTAAACGACCAGCTGCAGACACAGCAGTGAGCTTATCAGTCCCAAATCCTCTCAGCTGTGTTGGAAGAACTGGTTCAACTGATGTTCAGTAGGGTTGGACTTGGCTTCCTGGTCCTTAAGAGCTGGTCACATGATGAGGCAAACAAAATGACTCATGTCAAACCATGAAGGGGTCAGTGTTTTGTTTACTGCTGAAGATTCCTTTGTCCTCCTGGCTCCCACCTGTCCCTGCAGATTGCAAATGGAAGCATGTGCTGGTGGGCGTAGTGGGTTTCATTACTGTGGCTCCTTGTAAAACAGTCCCATCATCCCTGAGGAAGATTGTTATCTGTAGGAGTTGTCTTCCTGATCCAGGACTTGGAATCAAATGCTAGCAGAAAAGCAAAGTTATATCTGCTCTTAAGTTTTTGTGATGATTAAAAATAGTAAAATGATCATCCATGACTTCAGAAGAGGATGTTAAGTGTAGAGTACACATCTGTTTTTACAAAACCAGGCAAAGCAGTTCAAGAAAAGAATACTACAGAACAATATGCCTCGTGAACACAGACATAAAAATCCTCAACAAAAAGCTGTAACAGAAAATAAGATCTAGCAAGGTGTAAAAGAATAACACACCAAAGCCAATTGTGATTTATCCCAGGAATGAAAGGCCGGTGCAGTTTTAGAAAATAAATAGATGTACACCATATTAATAATTTCAAAGAAAAACACATGATTATCAGTTGATGCAGAAAAAACATTTGACAGAATTCAACACTCCTTCATGATAAATGCTGTCAGCAAACATGGAAGACAAGGGAACCTCCTCAACCTGAAAAAGGGCATCTAAATATATCTACAGCTAACATCATACATAGTGGGGAAAGAATGACCGCTTTTCCCCCTAAGGTGGGGAACAGGCAATGACATCTACTCTCACCACTCATATTCGGCATGGTACTGGAAATTCTAACCAGGGCAAGAAAAATAAATAGAAGGCATAGGGATTGGAGAGAAAGAAAATTGTCCCTATTTTCAGATGGCATGATTTGTCTATGTAGATAATCCCATGGGAATCTATAAAAAAGCTCCCAAAACTCGTAATGAGTTAGCAAGGTTGCAGGATATGAGGACAACACACAAAAACCAATCATATTTCTGTGTCCTAGCAATAAATCATTGGAAATTGAAATAAAAATCAATGTCCGTTACAATAGCTCTGAAAAGAATGAAGTACCTAGATGTACATCTAACAAAACATGTCCAGGATCTGCACACCGAAAAATACAAAACACAGAAGAAAGAAATCAGAGATGATGTAAGTGGGCAGTTATATCTGTTCATGGATTAGAAAACTCGATATGGTTAAAATATCGATTCTGCACATATAATCTCTAGATTTAACACAATCTCAAACTCCTAGCAAGATTTTTTGTAGATGGAGAGAAAATGATGCTAAAATTTGTATGAAATGTCAAAGCCAGGCAAAGGGATGCTGATGGTTGATGGAAGTGTGTCAATGCTAATGGAAAACTTCTTCCATTTGAAAGAAATTTACTCGCATTTATTAGTGAAAATGTAATGTTAAAATTAGAAAAAATTTGAAGAAAATCATCTTGGCATGACAGACTCAAATGAAAAGAACTTTGTAGCTTTTTCCTTCCCAAGGCTATATAAGATAACCCTGTGGTATCCCAATTTTCTGCTGTTAGGAAAACTGCATCAGTAAACGTCCTCTTGAGTGTAGCCTGGATTCTTCTTTTGGATTATTGTTTTTTGTTAAATTTCAAGGAGTGCTTTTACTACATCAGAGGGCAATACCGTCACATTTCTGAACATTAAAAAATAATACGGACTTGATCACTGTTCTTGCCCGCAGTATACCTGAAGGGCCAGTTTATTACAGGTCTGCGGTGTGCTTTCCCACAAGTACAGATGCCTGGGAAACGGCAAGCTCTGTGAGTCCTTACGGTTCCTCCTGGGCCACACGGCTAAATTCTTTCGTGACAGCTGGGGAGGAACTTTATTCTTAATTAGAAATTGGTAAGAATCTTTCCCAGGTTATGACACTGCAGAGGATGCTTAGAGGCAAGGACAGGGCTTGTGTGCGTCCTGCCGGATCCAGGATGCTTCTCTCCTGGTCCAGGGAATGCCTACCTGGGTGTCGGACGGAGGCCTATTTCCAGCCTGGAAGTAGTGCTGGGTGTACCTGAGCCGTACCACACATGTCGTCTGCCCCATGAAGGACTGACATATATGTGGCAGCCAGGCTTGGGTTTTTTTTTTCTCAACAGTCCTCCCAGAGCTATTGAAATAACCTGGAAATACCAGCATTTTGGCCTTCATCCCCCAGCTGCTCTCACTACCTTTTGTATCCTTATTCCTGGATGTAGCCCCAAATCCTTTTGTAGGACGATGTCAGATTTCTTTAGAAAATAAAGTTATTTGTTAGCGAATACAGCAGGCCTGTAACTGTGATAGCAGATAATAAAATTTCCCAGACCAATTTCCTGTGCTGCCTCATCAGACCATGTATAAATATATCCTAACTTTTTTTTTCTTATTTCTACCACGTTCATTAGTTGTGACTAACTTTTTTTTTTTAAAAAAAAACTTTCATGAGAAGTGAAAATATCCTAACTTTTAAAAAATGTTTGAGATTACAGCAGTTCATATAACAAATACCCACGTACTCACAATGTATCCTGATATTTTTGTTTAGAAAAACAGGATGATTCCTGGGGGACAGGCTGTGTGTGCAAGAAAAGTAACAAGCAGGGTGAGGTGAGGTGGGATTTGGATTCATGAGCAACGTGGGACATCAGGGGGCCGGGAAGGAGGAAGGAGGAAGGACAGGCTGGGAGAGGTAGAGAGCAAGGCATCCCTGCCCCGGCAGTGGTCTCAGCGTCTCCTGTGGCTGCAAAGAGCCAATTTAAACTGTGAACTCAGCTCGAAGTGGTCCAGGGCTCTAGAGCGAGGGTGCGGCTGGCTGAAGAGGGGGCAGAGGAGTAGAAGGGTACAGGATTCAGAAAGTGACCTCCTTGGGGAGAAGATTTTGCTTTTTTTAGTATTTGGAAACTCTTATTTTTAAGCAGTTTCATTTTTTGGTAGGGGAGGGTTTTGTGTGAATAATTCTCCATTAAAGGGGGTCTCAGCCTTCTTCCCAATTCTCCTCGTGTGTGGCCTTGTCTCCTTACGTAAAATGATGGGGTCCATCACTGGTTTTCAGAGCGGGGTCCCCTGGGATCCCTAGAGTTTATTAAGGTAGCAGTGGGAGACTGACACAATGAGGGATAGGGTACTAATTATATTTCAAAAAGTCTAATATAAACCACATTAGGCAGAAGGAGGCAAACTTCTTACCTTTGGAATTTTATAGTACTGATTATTTCATGTTGATCAGAAGTTGTTTTGATTAACTTACTCCTGCCTTCATCTTTGTGCTTAGGGTTTATTCTACCCTCGCTCACCCCCTTCCTGAAAATGCCCACTTGGCTCTGTTCTTTGGATTTCTGCTCAAAAGAGACCGCCTGTGACCACCGCATCTAAAACAGGACGCTCCCCACCCCTCTGCTTTATTCTTCGTAGCATTTACCAACTGACCAGAACGTCAGCTCCATGAGAGCAGAGACTTGGAGTTCAGGTTCCCTGCTGAATCCCCAGTGTCTAAACCGATACCTGGCACGTAGTAAGATAAACCGTTGAGTGTAATACATATTTAATAAAAGAAAGAAAAGTTGTAGATTATTACTTAACATAGTTTGTAAGGCCAGAGTTTTTGAAAACATGGAATCCATAAGGGAAAAGTAATTACATGTTTATAAATAAATTACTGGACTGTGTTCTAAGTGGAAAATACTGGGGAGAAAGTATGGAAGTAAAATGCCATTGTAATTACTTTTTCTTTTTTTAACCTTAAGTTTTAAAAGAGTATCTACTGCTACTAGGAAACAGAAGCTTTTGCTTAGGAGACAGATTTTTGTAAAAGTTGGGGAAACCATAAGAGGCTTTGCCAAGCTTTTTGCTTAGGAAAGTGTAAAATGAAAACCAGGGATTCTGCAATTATTATTGAACTTGTCTGCTTTCTGATTAACATATTCAGACAGAGAGTCACTCATATCTGCCAAGCCAGAATCTTCTGAGAACCTTTAGAGGAGACACTTTACATGTTAAAAAAAAAAAAAAAAAAAAAAGAAGAAGTCCCAACTGGGATTGAGGCTGAGGGCCATAGTGGTTGTTTTCATAAAGGTTTCTGATTAAAATAAAAGAGCAGCAGTTCCGTGGGGCCTGAAGAGGGAGGCCAGCGATCTTCAGTGAAGGCTGGAGAGGGCTCTAAGAAATCCTGTAATCCAGAATTTTGTTGCTGAAAATTTCAAATGATTAAATTTGGGAATGAAATGAGTTAATAAACACTTAAAGTGTTCAGCGTTTAATCAAATGGAGATAGTTCTGGATGGTCTCGTCATTGCCACTGTGATTTGATGACTGGCCCAGTGGAAGCCTTCATTCTTGTGGTTTCCCGTTTATTCCAGCACAGCTATGAAAAACAGTTTAAGGCTAAAAGATCTTTGCGCCAGTGGGGGGAAAAAAAACCCGGGGACGATGGCTCTTCCAGTGGTAGTCGCTTCTTTGGCTTGTCTACTTTCTCTCACTCATTTTCAGGCCAAACCCTATAAATGCGTATAATTTGAGATTAAGAGTTGGCTAAATAACTTGAGAGTTCCATCAAGATCAGTAACTAGATATCAGTAATAATTGTAACATATCTACTCCTTTAATTAGTAATAATTGAGCCTCGGATAAACCTCATTGGCTGTAATACTGCCGCTGCACAAAGCTATCTGCCCCCTTTAAAAAACCAAATCCATACTTTATATATATTTGAGTGCCTAGGCTGGGCACTCAAATATAAATTGGACTCAAGGTCCTATTTATATATGTCTAAATTTATGTATTTACACATACATAAATAGGACAAAAATCCCTGCCTCCAAGGAGTTCACAGACCTCTTGGGTCTGAGGGTTTGGGGCGGACAGAACCGTCAGATGACCTGAGTCAAGTGCTCTGATAGAGGCCTGGGGACAGTGGGCTTGGCAGGGAAGTACTTGTGGCCTTGTGGGAAAGGGGTGCATTGCCATGAGATGTTGCACGGCCAGTGCCTGGAATAAGGTGTGTGTCCTGTGGCAGAGGAATATCCCAGGTGCTGGGAGTCAAGCCCAGGAAGGGGTGGTAAGAGGTGAATCGGCCGTGGTTCACCAGGCAAAGGCACGGAAGGGAAGGGCACGTGGTTAGGTGTTGAGGAGGGCCTGGTTTGTTAGGCTGATGAATTTGGCTTTTCTGAAAGAGATGGGGGAGCACTTGGAATGTCACTGGTACGAATTGAAATGTGCATAAGTATAAAGTACATGCTGGATTTTGAAGATTTATTAGGAAAAAACAATGTGAAATATCTAATACTTTTTTATATTGATTACATACTGAAAGGGTAATATTTTAGATATATTGGGTTAAATAAAATATACTATTCAAATTAATTCCACCGGTTTCCTTTTACTTTGTAAAATATGGCTATTAGAAAACTTGGAGTTGCACGTATAGCTCACGTATTTCTGTTGGATGTTGCTGGGTTAGAGGGTGTGAGGAATGGCTTTGAGAAGTGAGATGACGGCAACGAGGCCTGGTAAGACACTTTGAGTAGATCAGGTGAGAAAAGAAGGCCCAGCTGGTCTTTTGGCAGTTTGGATGGAAAGGAAATGACACGGGGGGGAGAGTTAAGAGGTAGCATTTATGTTTCATTACATTTCTTGTTTTTATTTTACAATACGTTAAACTCATTTCTCAATCCAAAACATATTAAAACTAATGTTATAGTGCATTACTGGGTGTCAGGTTGCTAAATATGTTATACTACAAAATGTTCCCATTTTACAGATGAGGAAATAGAGGCTTGTTGGGTTCAGTAACTCACTAGTAAGTGGGGAGCTATGCAGTCTTCCTGCAGAGTCCACACTTGGAACCCTTGTGTGAGCTTTTGTTTCTGCAGCCATTAGGCAGATCATGAGCATTGTTCCAGCATCACATGTCTGTCCCATCCTATGGTGACTTGGTCCACTTCTGTTGTCTCCTCTGCTGGGACTGTGCCTGGTGTGTCTGCCAGCCTCAAAGAGCCCTCTGGCTCCCAGTTCTTGTATGATTCATGGGTCACATCTCCTAGAGTCGGGAGAAGGGAGGCCTCTCAGCTCTTCTGCCTCCTTGGATTATCAATGAAATTTTAAGAATTACTGAGGTCAGAGCCAGTAAAAGTCATGAGGAAGCTGGAGACATGTTCCTGGTAGAGAGGTGAAAATTGAGACTTGATTATCTTCCCCTTTGCCAGCAGACTTCACAGTGTTGGGGACTGGAAGAATTACTGACCTGACGTTGGCACCCTTTTGGACCCTAACTTATTTGTGGGTACTAAATGGTAATTTTTTAAAGATAAAATTGTAACTCATACAAATATAAAATATTTTATTAATCTGTGAGGGAACCAGTAAGATGTTACAACCTGTTCAAAGGAAAATTCAAAGAGCAGACACACACACATATATTCCATGAAATGAATTTCAAGTAGATGCAACTCTGGCTTGGAGGGGAATCAGTTGTCTCTCTACCAGACAGAATTCATTTGCCTATTTATAGACAAGGATCATTTGCATTGCTGTCAGTTATATATAACTTAACAGAATTATAAAATAGCTCACAGGCACAAATTCTGTAGGATCAGATAACTTGGAAAGCTATGTTCTAACAAGGCCTAGTTTTCCATTGAAGAGACTCCATAATTTTCTTGGTCCATGTCAAAATCTTTCACAATTTATCTTGAGATGGGGATTGTACGGGGAGAGGGGGCTGGGTGGGCTGGATTTTTAGAGCCTCCCGATTTCACTGGTCTCTTTCTCTCCCTGTCCTCTATTCCTCCTGCCTGCAGCGGGATCCCTGCATATCTGGGTTGCTGGAGGAGCATCCTTTATGGCCTCCTCCTCCCCACTCTCGATTTCCCTGTTGTTTTTCTCATTTTTCTCTGATCACTTTTCTTCAGAAAAATAGACCTCGTTTACCTACACCTAGGGCCACGGCCTTTTGGCCTGGGCGTGGCCTTCACGGGCCTGAGTCAGGCCAGAATGGTTAGGAGAGTTCAGGTGAGAGGGTTACCTGCTGCCTCGGGGTTGGTGCGAGATTGAGTGGAAAGCGCTCAGCATGGAGCCTGGCCGTGAGAAGCACTTGGTGAATGTTGCTTGTTACTGTTAAGGCGCTGATGGGCCCTGCCTCATCTAGCCAGCTTCTGGCCCTACTCAGGTTCTTTCCATGAAAATCTGCCAGCCTCAGCCTGGCTGGAAGCTCCTTATCACCTCATGGTAACAGGCTGCGGCAAGGCCACTGCGCCCTTTTCACAGCCTGGAGACATCCTATTAGTGAGTGGGCTGGGCAAGGCCGTGCCCTGTGTCCCTTTTGCCTACCTCCCTTCCCCCACCCCTCTTCCAGCTGGTTCTACCATGCCTGGCCTCATTGGTTTTTCTTTGCTCTGACTGATGTCCTGTGTCCTGTGATGTCCTATGGTGAAGCACTGGCTCCATTATAAACTAGCTCACATTATATATGTCCCTCACTCTCTGGATACCGGCTTTCTGAATAGATTTGAATAATGAGGAATACTTGTGTTCTGTTGTAGTAACTTTATAAGCATCTGCATGGCAAAGACCCGGTTTTCTTCGGCTCCGTGCTCACGGTGAACCCTGAGCTGCTTGGTGAGCACTTGCCAGCTCATCCAAGTTCAGTTTGATGGTGATTTTGGAACAAGTCCCAAATCCAGGAAGAAAAGAAAAACAACTAATTCATGTTGAAGGTGAATGCATGGGATAAATCAATCATGGAGCTTCATGGTGGCTCAAACAGTCAGAAATTCAAGAGTTTTATATACTCAAAGGGATCTTGTGGCCATCCACGCTTGCCTGTTCCTTGTTTTATGGGTGAGGAATCTGACCCCTAGAGAAGTTGTGACTTGCCGGTGCTACCTGGCTGGTGGGTGGCCCTGGAACTTGAGCCTCAGTCTCCCATTCTTTCCCTGTGCTTTGCTGCTGCCGCTGTAGGGGCGGAGGTTTGATCCTGTCCGTGAAGCCAGATGTGGGACAGTTCTGTGAATTTTGATCATTTTTCTTATCCATTATATGATGATGGGGAGAGACAGATGAATTGTGAAGAGCCTTAGGCATTTTTTTTAGGATAGTAGTTTAGAAAAGACTATGACAAAGTCTTCGTGATCTGTTTAAAGGGCAGGTATTTAACCAGCTCAGGCCAAGCGAACGTACTGGGGCAGGCAGCATACTTGGGCGCCCCAAGGTTTGGATGGTAACAAAACCCTGGTGTTGGATATAATTCTGCCTTTTAGTTCCATAATTCCTATGGCAGTAAAGTGAGATCAGGATAATTTGCCAGCAAACTTGTCTATATTCCGTTTAGAATATTGCTTTAGAGCTGAAACTGGGGAAATAGGTAGATAATTCTACATGGCTGTTGGCATGGTCCTGCAGTGTGTGATGTTGGAGGAGGTGGTGAGGATGTCACTGGTGGTTTGTTGCTCAGTGCTGACTTGGGAAGGTAGTTGGGGAGTCGCTGCTCATGCCCATGCCTCACCTTCGCTAGATGCTTTGGAAAAGCTTCAGCTGTTGGTCTGGGACTTTGGGGGCCCAGGGACTGCCAAGCTGAGAGAGTGAGGGAGGCTGAGATCCAGCTTGCGTGCTCTGCTTGCCAAGCCCTATGCCCTGGCACTGGACGGTGTCCATTGCGAGGAGGGGTTGCCTATTCCCAATTCATCAGCCCAGAGGAGGTGCCATTTTTAATTTGCTATCCTCTTGCCAAGCTCAGTTCTCACCCAGACCGGGGTCTGTTTCTTATTGGCATAAAGGTGCTATATGAAACAGCTTATGTCTTAATTATTTAATCAGGAAACTGTTTTGTTTTGTTTTTTTGTAGAGACTGGGTCTCACTACATTGCACACGCTGGAGTGCTGTGGCTATTCACACGTGCAATCATGGTGCACTATAGCCTCAAACTCCTGGCCTCAAGCGATCCTCCCACCCCAGCCTCCCAAGTAGCTGGGACTATAGGCTCATGCCACCATGCCCAGCAGGAAACTTATTTTAGATACATGGCTTAGCTGTGATACTAAGCTAGATAGGAGAGTGTATTTTAAAGCAAGACTAAATAAAACAAAAATGCAAACTTTAAATATTTTCCAGATATACTATTTTAAATAGAATTTTTGGCCGGGCGCGGTGGCTCACGCCTGTAATCCTAGCACTCTGGGAAGCCGAGGCGGGTGGATCGCTCAAGGTCAGGAGTTCGAGACCAGCCTGAGCAATGAGCGAGACCTCGTCTCTACTAAAAATAGAAAGAAATTATCTGGCCAACTAAAATATATATAGAAAAAAAAATTAGCCGGGCATGGTGGCGCATGCCTGTAGTTCTAGCTACTCGGGTGGCTGAGACAGGAGGATTGCTTAAGCCCAGGCGTTTGAGGTTGCTGTGAGCTAGGCTGACGCCACGGCACTCACTCTAGCCTGGGCAACAAAGCGACACTCTGTCTCAAAAAAAAAAAAAAAAAAAATAGAATTTTTTTGCAGCACCTTTCCGCATTTTGTATGGTCCTCTATGAGGTGTGTAGGTGATGTGTTCAATACCAAATGACTGACTAAATACAGATAAACAGGAAACCTGCTGACTCATTTCAGCAAGAGCTTTTGTTGAAATTAAAAACTCTCAGTTCTGCTCAGAACCCACGTTATCAAAATATCTGTCAAGCAGTTGATGTTGTATGGTGGGTAGTAGAGGTCGATGCAGAGAATCATTAGAGTTTCCGCGCCACTTGTTCCTTTCTGGGTGTGTGCATGGAGGGGCCTTTGGGACTGGCTGGGTGTTCTGGGGCCATGCCCACCCCTGCAGTGTTGGTCTGAGTTGCCAGCAGCAGATACATGGATCGTTTGGGGTTTACTGCAGGACCCACTGGTGAACCAAGCCTTGGAGGGAACCCTGGAAGGGCCAAGCAGCTGGGCCTCATGAATCTTGGAGGTTTTACTTGAGTCAGTGCTTCGCCCAAAGAGACTCAGCTTTTCTTTCCATCTGCCTGGTCCAGGACAATCTGTGGCCCCTGGGCTCCAAAGGGCCCACGTCCTCCCTTCACAGACCAGACTGGGACCTGATCACCTCTGAGAGAGGACTTGGTTCTGCCCAGCTCCGCGTTGGCCCCACGCTAGCCTGAGGCCAGCCAAGTGCTTGGTCTCCTGCTATGGGGACTATGGAGGGGGATGGGTCCATCAGGCTTGCAGAGGCTTACGAGCACCGACTGCTTTGGGGACAAAAACTGGCTGGTGGGGTGCCAGGGCATTGGCCCCACTGTGGAGGGCAGCATGTGACGCTTTGTCTGTCTCAGGTCGCAAAGACCTGGCCACCACTGACCTGGAAGAATCCCATGAGAGACTAGTTAAGGACCTCAGAGGGAGTTGTAAACCATTGAAAAGGAAAGTGGTGGTCTCAATAAAACGCGAACCCCTGTTTGGTTGCTGCCAAGAAGAGAAAACTGGCCGAGGAAGATACTATTAAATATATTTTAAAGTAAATAGACTGCAAGGAGGAGTATGTTAAAAACATTGCTGCCTAGCTTGTTTGTAGTAGGAAACACAATCTCTTGCTTTAAGGAATGTCATATTAAGAGGCCCCATGGAGCAAACCACATTTCACTGTTAAGTAGTTGCACAAAAGTATAGGACAACATTCAGAATCTGCTATGTATACACTTAGGTAACTTCTGTAAATAATAGCATAACCCCAAAAAGCTACTCTTAAGGGTTGAGGAATGATAAAAGAATGCTTAGCAAAGGTGCAGGCGTTATGTTTTCTGAAATATGTATATTATAAATATATTCTGATAGATTATACATTTGAAATGTTCATCACTGATCTGTCTGCTCTCTCTGATGCCGACTTGCTGATGGTGGTTGAATTCCAGAGAGTATCTGAGTGTCTATTTGGGTGGAGCTTTCTCAGCTAGGCCAAGTTAAGGTGCCTGGCCAGCTGTGGGTTGGCGTCCTTGGGTCAGGTGCCCACTCCTTTGTGCACACAGGGTGCTGAGCATGGCCCCTTGTGCAAGGAACAGCCTAGAGTCACATCATGTTGATGTGTTTATCAACAGTTCATTCCTTTTTATTGCTGAATAGTTTTCCATTGTAGGTACTTACCATGGTTTCTTTACTTTTTCACTTGTTGAAGGACACTTGAGTTGTTTGCCATTTTTGGTGATTATGAATGGAGCTCCTGTAAACATTCCTATACAGTTTTTGGGTGAACATAGGTTTTTATTTCACTGGGGTTAACACCAGTGAAATTCAATTTATCAACTTTTTTTCTTAATGGATTATGGTTCTGGTGTCATATTGAAGAACTATTCTCAGGTTATAAAGGTTATATTTCTTTACTCAGACTTTGTCTTTCCATTTATTTTAAGAATGTGCATCCTTGGATTATTTTATTATAGCTGATTTATTATCTGATAATCCCAACAACTGTCATCTCAGCATTGGCATCTGTTAATTGCCTTTTTCCATGTGAACTGAGGTTTTCCTGGTTCTTTGTGTGTCAGGTAATTTTGAATTATATCATGGACACTGGATTGTTATGTTCTGAGACTCTGGTCTTGTTTAAATCCTATGAAGAATGTTGATTTTTGTTTTCTTTTAGAAGGCAGTCAACCTGGTTGGATTGAGATGGCAAGTTCTGACCAGCATTTTGTGGGGTGAAGATTCAACATCAGTTCTGTTTCAAAGCCTTTGCAGTGCTCTTTGGATCTTTCCTTCACGCATGCCACCCAGTGGCCAGTCTGGGACCTGGGTGGTGACCTGTCCCATAGTTCAGTTTCTCAGTATTCTGTTTAGGTCAGATGCACATACGTACAGCTGGTAGTGAGCCCGGGAGTTTGTAAACTTTATGGGTTTGATTTTTTGGTTTATAACCAGGTATTTATGGAACTTTATGGGTTTGCTTTCTCTTTTTGCTAACTGCCTGGTACTTTCTAATACTTAGAACTCCCTCTTTTAGTTCTGTTTCCTAAAAGCTGGCACTTTAGTTACTCTGTTGTACACTTGCCATAACTTTGTCCATGTCCTAGGCCACGTGGTGGGAGGACAGGGGAAAAAAGCAATGGGAAGGTGGTTCACTTGCCCTCTTGGAACTCTGGTTCCTCTGAATCTGTTCCCTCAGAGTTTCCGGCATCTTCAGTCTGTTGCTCAGCCTCCTCTGCCACTTCAGGAGTGCCTGCGGTCTGGAATATAAGAGAGAATCAAGGAAAAAAAATTAAAAAAATAAGTAAAAACCAGGATCGTTCCCAATGTCTGTCAGTGTTAGGAATCCCCTTGCCCACTTCCCCAGCCAGAACTAGCGGGCTTGTCCTGGAATCTCTCTGTCTACACTTGGTTCCCTTTTCTGGGTTTGAGGCTGCCTATGAGTCTGAGCTGGAGGATACTGGAGGAAAAATAGGAACCTGACTGTTGGTTCAGTGGCGCTTTGAATTCTGGTCCTTTTCCCCGTCTGCCTACTCCTGTTTATTTTTCAGAGTCCTGGAATAGCTGCTCCTTGCACTGTTTCCAGATTTGCCAGCAGCATTCAGCGGGAGAGACAGGCTGGATCGTACCTACTACATTAACTGGAACTGGAATTCCAAAACTGTGATATTTGGAAGGTTTCTAATTTGTTTTTATTGTCAGTTTTTATTGTCTATTAGCCAAATAAGCTTTGGCTTACAGGCTGCTTGGGCCCTGGTTTGCTTAGACTAGAGATGACTCACCGTGCTGTGGTGTTTTGGTTTATTGTTTGTTTTGTTTTTGTAGTAAGGAAATGTTTTAAATATCACTCTGGGGTATTCCTGGCAAGTGCAAGGAATCATATAAAAGTATCCATTTTAATAAGGTTTGGACTTAACATCTTTCATATTAATGAACAGACTTCTGCCTGTGGTTGTGAAAACACAACACTCCAGAAAAGATTTGTGGCCACTCAGCTCAACCCCCAACCAAAAATGAAGAGTCTTTTCCTTCATCCCTCACTGAGAAGCATTTAGCTTTAGTGTGACTGATGTCACCTAAAATTACCAAGTCTGTTCTCACGTGGCTACTTTTATCAAATCTATTCTCCTCTTTTCTATATCTCTATAGCTGAATCTTCGAACTGTAAATTTATGCTGGGAGAGGCTGCCTGTGGCACCAATCTAGCTGATATTGGGATAATTTTGAAGTTTATCATCTTACAAATTAACAATCTCAAGTCTGTTATCCACAGATATTGCAGGTGATAAGCTACCTTTGTATGTTTCCTCCCAAATAATGTCTGGAAGCGTAAGTGGCTCTTCACCTGAGCCTGTATTCTAGGCTGACACGGAACATGAGTTATTACCCTTTGGATAGTGTCCAGTTACCTGTGGATGTGGTTTGATGGTCACTTACTAGATGCCTGTTCATTCCCAGTTGGTGGTCAGTCACTGCCCAGCTGTTGTACCGAGTATCCGGTCAGGGGTGATCGAGCAGGGACCAGCTACACGTGGTTCCTGAGACAGGCCCCACCGGGCAGTCACCTGGCAGAACCGAGGAACAGGCTGTCTGTGGGGCACGTCTGCATTCGGCACAGTCAGCAGGAGAGGGCAGAGCTGACTGCGGCTTTGAGAGGAGGCGGGAAGAGACTGCCTGTGGAGGGGTCAGCAAAGACTTCCCGGAGGAGCTTGCGGGTATCTTTTTATCTGCTTGTTTTTAAATGACTTTTTAAAGAAATCACACAAGTAATACCAATGTATTTTAAGGAGAAAAATCAGAAAATATCAGTGAGTTAAAAGAAGAAAATAAATTTCCTGGACTCTTACTAACCCAAGATAAGCACCGTTCACGTTGCGTAACACTTTTGTCTAGGTGTGTATTTATTCACGTGTGTGTGCATATATATAACACATATAAGTCGCTTTGTAACGTGGTTTGGTTGGTTAATGCATGCCTCTTTAATAAAATAGGCTTTACAACATTTTTAATTTTTCTTTTAAATTTACGTATTATGAATTTCAGTTTTTATGGTGTGCAGTTCTGTGAGTTTTGACAAATATGTAGTCATATGTCCACCCCCACAGTCAAGGTACAGAATAGTTTGATCACACGCACCCCGCCCCCACCCGATTGTCTCGTGCTGCGCTTTTGTTGTCAGCCCCTCCCTCTGCCCCTGGCAACCAGCGACCCTATTTCTATTCCTATAGTTTGGCCTTTCCAAGAGTATCGCGTGAATAGAATCATACTGTATGTAGCCTTTTTTTTTTTTTTTTTTTTTTTAAGAGATGGAATCTCACTCTGTCGCCTGGCTAGAGTGCAGCAGCACCATTGTAGCTCACTGCAACCTTGAACTCCTGGGCTCAACTCCCCCTGCTGGGATTATAGGCATGAGCCAGTGCACCCCACTGTATGTAGCCTTTTGAGTCTGTTTTTTTTTCACTTCACATAATGCATTTGAGATTCATTTTTGTTATGTATGTCAATAATTCATTCCTTTTTAGTGCTGAGTGGTATTCCATTTTGTGGATGTACCACTATTTGCTTATCTATTCACCCATTGAGGGACACTGGATTGTTTCCAGTTTTTGGCGATTATGACCAGGGCTGCTATAAACATTTGCATATAGGTGTTTGTGTGATCATAATTTTTATTTCTCTAGGGCAAATACCTAGGAATGGGATTGCCAGACTATGTGGTAAGTGTATATGTAACTATTTTTATTTTTTTAGAGACAAGGTCCTGCTTACATGCACATCAGTAAGTGTAGAGGCTGCTTGTCTTACTTTTAGTGAGGCTAAGACTGATAGGTGGGTGCCTGATCCATCTATTTGAAATTCCTCATCAACCTTTTACCTAATGGCTTTAAAAGCCGCTGATGATCACGGCTTAGGTCAGCCATTCTCATTGGGGGTGGGAGATTTTGTCCCTTCCAGGTGACACTTGACAGTATCTGTAGACATTTTTGGTTGGGGGTGGGGGAGTACTGGCACCTAATGTGTGGAGGCCAGCAACGCTGCTAAACATCATACAACGTACATGACAGCCTCCCACAAGAGTTATCTGGCTCAAAATGTCAATAGTGCCAAGGTTGAGAAACTTTGTTCTGGAGTCCAGTGTGGTATCAGGATTTTGGAAAGAATCTCAGATGAACCAAGTATTTGAACCACTGGCATAGATGAAGAGCTACAGGAAATCAGAGAGAGATGAAACTGGTTTGGGCCGAGGAAAGAGCCAGAGAAAGCTTTAATGCAAGAAGGATGACTTGAATGGGAGTTAGGAGGATGACTTTGATAAATAAACAGACAGAAGAAGAGTATTTTTTGGTTGAGTCTAGCAAAGTTAACATCCTGTAGTTTTCAGATGGATTGAAAATCCAGGCCTAGATCATAAATGATGAGATTTTCTAATTCTTTCATCTCTTCTGCATTTATTAGCTGGAAGTCTGTAAGAAACTTTTCCTCATCATCCATTTGTTTATCCTGAAATACAGTTTGTATAGGAAAGGCAAAGCAAATGCTTGATTCTTTTCATTTTATTTTTATTTCTATTTAGAGATCGGATCAAGCTGGAGGGGTAGCTACGAGAGTAGGAGTCCAGAGCAGGGGCTCTGTTGGGTAAGTGTGTGTCTGGAGAGAAAGCAGCGGAGGCGAAGCCCTGAGCACCTGCCATTCGTGGGAGGCAGGGCACGCAGGGAGCCCTGGAAGTCAAGGGCGGATGGAGGGCGATCACCAGTGCTTGGTGCCGTAGGGTTCTGCGGTCTGGGTTTTAAAACCAGCTCTGCTGTTAATGAGATTTTGTGATCTTGGGTGGGACGCTTAACATCTTTGCCTCATTTTCCTTATCAGTAAGATGGGAATTAAAATCCATGCTCCTCTTGGGGCGATGAAGATGTTCTGGAATGGCATCATAGTGATGGTTGCATAACTTTGAATATGCCAAAAGCCACTGAATTATACAATTCAAAGGATGAATTTTATGGTATGTGAGTTATATCTCAATTAAAAACCCACCACCCAACCATGTTCCTAACAGGATAGAATGAAGATTAATAAATGAAGGGAGAGAATGTTTATGGAAGGGCCCAGCACTGTATCTGACACACAGTAGAGGGGCTCAGCAGATGGTGACTCTTTTTAGGAGGGCCACTGTGTCACACATTCTAGGGGCTGCCATTCTCATCGTCTCTGGAGCTGGGGGTGCTATTTACAGACAGCACGCTGAAGGCTCTAGTCCCTGCATCTGTGTGGTGAGGACGGAGGCCCCGGGGTGATGGGTTTGGGCACTTAGGAGACTCCTCTCCTCCCGATGCTGCCAACCCTTAGCTCACTGCTTCCGCCTCCAACAGAAACCAGTCTGGGAACCCTCCCGCAGCTGGATGGCGCAGACCCCTTGAGATTCCTCTTGACCTCTTAAGATATGCCATTCACTGTTTTGGCCTAAATCAGTCTTTTGCAAAAAGCTGCTCCCGGCCTGCTGGTTCCTCGCTCAAGGAGAAGAGCGGTGCCCTTGTTCCCATTTGGCTAAGGTGGTTGTCAGAGCTGTGAGGTTGGGGAGGTGCCCAGGAACTAGAGCAGGAAGAGGAAGGAAGGGGGAAGTTTTGCTTCTCAGGCATGTGGGGAATGTGATGCTGCTTTCTGGGCTTTCGGCTTCGTCCATGAAACTAGGACCACCAGAAAGGAGGAGGGAAAAGAAGGTGCTATGCCAGCAGCTTATTAGTTAAACATCTTCAGATGTACGTGGTTTGCAGGCAGTCTGTTTCCTGTGTCCTCTACATGTGCATTGTTTTTGCTCCATTACTACTTTAAAAGGCCTGAAAATTCGGCTTTTTGGGCAGGGTGGCATTTACAGTAAAATTCTGTGGGCATTGTTTTGGCAAGAAAGATGCTGACCGTCCTGTGATTCTCTGAAATCATGTGCAATTATATCATCAACCGCATACTAAGGTTTTCTAGATTTTCTTTTAAAAACAAAAACATGTTTTGCACTTTATTCAATAACACTGTGTGCTCGAAGTAGTTGCATATCCAAAAATAAGCCTATTTTGATTTATCTGAGACTGTGACATACTGTGGCCAGCTGTAGTTGACAAAGTGACCTGTGGGTTTAACGCGTGTTAGAGCACACTTATGCCATAAGTATGAAAATATATGTTAAAGATGAGAGTCTTCCCAAAAAAAAAAATTGAAATTAAATGCAATCTCCAAAGTTCAACTTATTTGTGGCTTTAGGATTCCAAAATAGGAAAATTATTTACACAGTAGAACTCAGCACAAAACATCTGTCAGGTTGAGTAGGCCTTGGTGACACAGGCCACACTCAGACCAAGCCAAGCTTCCTGGGGCATTAATCGCCTGGACCTTTCTGTCCTCAGTGGAAACAGGGCCTTCAGGGAGCTGTGCTTGCCCCAGGCTGGTGGGCTGCCAGTGGGTGTCCCGTGGGTGTCCCGTGGGCGTCCCGTGGGCGCATACCTAGTGGCCCTTTGATGCTCTCCTGGCCTGCCTGCCCTGTGCCCTTGGCAGCCTCTCCCTTTCTTCTCAACAATAAAGAACGTAGTTGCCTCTGCCCTTGGCCTCTTTGCTTAACTAATTGCTGCTGACTAATTAGTCCTTTCTGCCAGCCTAGGTGGCTTTAGCTCCTGAGGGCTCCATGCTCTTCCAGAGCAAGTAGGGTTTTTTTTTTTGTTTTTTTTTTTTTTTAATTCTTTGCAGCCCTCAAATCCTAGCTTGGGCACTGTTTATTTACCTGGAGAAAAACAATGAAACCAAAGATCACAGGTAAAGACATTGATTGCAGTTTAAATAATTTACATCTGCAATGAGCTCCTTTGTTTTGGAACCAAAAAATATTTGCTCATTGCTCTATTGTCTCAAGAGAGAGGAGGGTAATATTTTAAATTTATCTTCCTCATGGGAGGCCATTTCTTCCCTTGAGAGGGAAGAAATCACGGATTATTTTTCTTAGAAAATTTAAGATGTTACTATAGCTAGGTCCCTTTGAGAGTGAGTAGTCACGCTGAGTGCTTCGTCAGAGATCCTCTCAGCACTGGCCACCCCGGGTTTCATGCTGTGTTCCTCGAAGAGAAATCATACAGGGATGATTTTTCCCATGGTCAAAGGTGCGGGAAGACTCGGGGTAAGTTGTATGTTAGGTGTCTCCTGTGGGAGAACGAGATGTGGGGAGGAACTAGCTTTGGGGCCTTTGATAAACCTTCTGGGCCACACGGTGGAGGTGCAGCCTGCTTCCTGGGTGGGTGTGAGGATCAGAGATAGTGTGTGGACTGTGCCTAGCGCAGAGCCTGACAGCACCCTTAGATGTGATGCCCTAAATGTGAGCCATTGCTGTCCTGAGGTGCCTGGCATTGCATGGCTATGTAGTCCCTTTGCAGACCGTATAACATGGCTTCTGGGCTGGGAGCTTATGTAAAGGGGATCTGTCACTTAACAAACAGGTGTATATACAGAGCTGGTCTCAGGACTCGGAAGGATGGGGGTGGAGGGGAGTGG
Source organism: Eulemur rufifrons (assembly GCF_041146395.1). Lineage (NCBI taxonomy): Eukaryota > Metazoa > Chordata > Mammalia > Primates > Lemuridae > Eulemur > Eulemur rufifrons. The sequence goes on along the minus strand of NC_091005.1, from coordinate 10,559,481 downwards.
GGAGGCCTCGTGCCTCTTCTGTAGCTCTAGCTGCAGGATCCTGTCTTTCCTGCCCTGGTAGGTGGTAGGAATGGAGCTGGCTCCTAAAACGGGCGGCCGCCGTGCCCCTCTACTGCCCTCTCTGGCTTCCCTGTTCTGCACATCCCAAGGCCTTCTAGCAGCAGCAGCATTTAAACAACTTGTCTTTTAGGTCTTCATGGCTCAATATGAGCCACGTCTCGGCGTGCAGATGTTCTTTCAGTGTGGCAGGAAGAGAGACATTTGAATTCTGAGCGTGCTGGAGTTGGTGACAACTCCGTCTGAATCTGAAGGCACCTTGGACGCTGCTCTGTGTTGTGGTCACCGCTCAGCTTTGTAGGGCTTCACTAGGTTAACGGGGTCTTTAGTAGTTGCTGCCCTGCTGGGTAGATGACCTTTCTGTGTTTTCACTCTGTAACTGGTGCATGACCTGAGAAAGCTGAATATTGACCAGCATGTGCTTTTTGTGTTTCCCAAACTAGTTTCCCTCCAGACATCACCATGTAAAGTATTAATAGATGTGCTGGGGGAGGGGGGAATTCTGTGCTCACGTAACATAGTCCCTGCATGAAATCAAGGTAAACACATCTGACTGTGAAGCTTTTCAGAACTGCTAAGATGTGATATGCTCTGCGCACCCCAAGATGAGGATACAGTTAAGGTGGAAAGAGCATGGGGCTTAGCACGAAAAAACCCAAAGCTGTGCGTCCTTGGGGGCTACCGCCATGTGCACGTGTGGATTTAGGGCTGCTCCTCTGTAATGGGAAGGGTCAGACTGCATCAGTAGTTTCAGACTTAAAAAATTTTTCCTTTTAAAAAAAAACAACAAATATTTTCCCAAATGTGTGCACCGTAGTGATGGTTTGCAAACCACTCTTCCTGGAACATTAGTTCAGAAGGCTATTAACAGGTGTTCTTTTCTTTGGTCAGAAAAGCTTAGGATTCACTGCTAATGGGAGTATAAACATAAAAACAGAGGTACTTTGGTGAGGGACTAGGTTCTGTCCCAACCTCCCCCCTCACCACTGACCGGCAAGTGCAGCTTGAAAGCTAGATCCAACCTCACACAAACTTTCCCTCCTTTTCCTCTAAGACCACTCGAGTCCAATGTTGTCTGGGAAGCTTCCTACAGCCTCTGCTGCTGCCCAAGCCCTCAGTGACCCTCCTTCTTCCAGACCCCAGCAACACATTTTGTCTGGACACCTCCTTGGGCTCCGAGTCCCCGGCACCTGGTTAGTCCTTGGTCCTTGTGTACATAACAGGCTGTGCTGGCTGGCTTGGAACGGAGACCCTAACTACAGTGAACCTCCAAGTGTCACAGAGCAGTCAGGGCTGCTGAGGAAGTTGTCCGGCCTCGCCCTGTTTGCAGAATCATAGAGTCCCCACTATGATTCCAACGTGTGCCAGGACTGGGGACCCCGGGAGAAGCCGTGCTGCAGGAAGAGGAGGGCAGCAGATGAGTGCCAGTGAGGAGTGCGCTGGGGGCCTGACCTGGTGTCAGCAGGGGGTGCGAACTCAGCGCGAGGCTGCGGGGAGGCTGCTGAGGTCAGATCATACCCCTGCCCTCCTGGTGGAGTCTGCAGACATCAGATTATATTAGTGATGATTGAATTTGGGTGTACTGTGCTTGGTTCCACCAACAGATTTGAAGTAATTTATCCTGGAAACAAATATACATGTCGAGAAGGAAAAGAATCAGGACAAGGGGAGGAATCAAGACCAAGAGAACAAAGGAACATATTTGCTCCCTGAGGAGCTTGTTCACTGCTGCATCCCTAGAGTTAGAATAGTGCCTGGCACATAGTAGATGCTCAGTTAATTTTAACTAAATAAAGGGATGATACTTGCCTAAATATTACTTTTTTAAAAATAGGCTTTTAAAATTTAAGAGCAAAATGTTCATACTCACCTCAGTAACTTTTGAGGATACAATGTCAGGAGGCCGTATGGGCGCCAAGATTCCTTAAGATAGTATGGTGACAGAAAACCTAGATCCAGTAAGCATATGTTTATTTCCAGACAGATGAAGGCTTATCCCTGTATCAGGATAAGCTGGGCTGTGCTAGAGTGACAACCAGGGTTTAATTTTGTGCTCTTTTCCACGTGCCGCCATTCTGGGACTCCGACTGGTGGAGCAGCTACCTCTCAAACCTTGCTGGGCTCCAAGGAGGGAGGTCTTTGGAAAATCTCACACTGACAACAAAATCTTTCACAAATTCAGAGGAGGTGGGGAAGAGCCATCTTATGTGCTGGAAGGTGGAGAGCCACAAATACTTGGCGATCAGCACTAGTGAGTCCCACAACCCTAATGACAGGCTGTCTTTTATTGTGACGGGATGAGATTTGCTTTTGGAGTCAAGTGAATACAGAGTACATTTAAAGCAATGAGTCAGCATCACTACAAATAAAAATGCCACCTTTATCAAATGATTTCTCAAACAGACATCCAATTAGGAATCAAAGAAAAGCAGTTCAATGTTAGGTTCTCTGGTGTTTTGTGCTGGCTCTTAAGACTGGACCCCAAACAGCAGCACTGGGAGAAGCAGATGGTCACATTTCTGGCTTACCCTTTTGTCCATCTTCTTCCTCAGGCCCAGCACTCCCCTTCCTGAGTCCCCACGGTATATCCTCAGACGCGATGCTCCCATATTTCTAGGTGATGTCACGGATTGCTTTTTTGGATGGAAAAACAGTGAGGATAAGTAGTTTTTGACTTCCCAAGCTACTGACAAGATTAAATCAGGACTGAAAAAAGAATTCCCTTTTGTGAAACCAGGCTATAATTGTGCTGCCTGTGTACTATTTTTAGAAGTTTTTATTTACTAAAAGCCTGGAATTCATTTTACAAACTCAGTTTTGATTAAGTTATTTATGTTTGTGATGCTGTCGTGAAACGTGATCCTAGATACGTTTTCAGAAGGGGGTTCTCGTACCAGGTGAGCTTGTGTGGGAATGTGGTTCATTTATAGGTGACCTCAGCTCCTGTCTTGTGCACTGCTGGGAAGCCTGTGGGCGAACATAACAGCATCCTCCAGATTCATGTTGTCGCAGACACCTTCAAATGGGTGGTCAGGCATTTTAGCATCTGGTGTTTTTTGTTTTTATTTTTATTTTTTAGAGGTGGGGTCTTGCTATGTTGCCCAGGCTGGCCTCAAATTCTTGTGTTCAAGCAGTCTACCAGCCTCAGCCTCCCGAGTAGCTGGGGCTGTAGGTGTGTGCCACTGTGCCTGGCGTATCTGGTGGTTTTCGAGGCTCTTCATGTAGTTTAGAATTAAAAAAAATTTTTTTAAATGCTATTAATTTTGCATGTATATATATATTTTAAATTGAGCTTCATTAGATTCTTTGATAAACTGGCAATCAAGGAAGATTAGAATTTTGTCTAATCTTCGAAGACGTTTTTGAAGATTTTAGGGACACTCTTCTTTCCTGGGGGTCCTTGCCATCATGTTAGTGAGAGTGAGGCTGGCCTTTTTACTATGTGCCCACTCCCTCAGTGCAGCAGTGGCCAGGAAACAGGCTTGCATACTATCAAGGAGACTTTGGAGATGATGAACTCTTCTAATAAAGAAATGGGGCCAACGTAGACTTGCAGAGTGGCTTTCACTTTCCATTAAGTTTTTAATTTCACTTTAAAATATTCAGGATTCGTCTCAAAGCAAATAAGGATTGGTTCTTAGAGGTCACTAACATTTAACTCGTAATAAACTTGGATGTTTCAAAAGTGTTCATACATAGAACTTCTAATTTTTTTCTGATTAAAAACACCCTTCTGTGATTTGGACTATCACAAACAAACATACACTCTTTGTAGAAATTTTGGAAAATAAAGGAAGCCTAAATGAAAATAAACTTATCCATATTCCTGCCATAAAGATGGATCCACCATTAATATTTTAATAGGCTGGGCATGGCGGCTCACACCTGTAATCCCAGTACTTTGGGAGGCTGAGGTGGGAGGATCACTTGAGCCCAGGAATTTGAGGCTACAGTGAGCTATTTTCGTGCCACTGTACTCCAGCCTGGGTGACAAGCGAGACTCTGCCTTATAAAAAACATAAAAATAGCCGGGCGCGGTGGCTCACGCCTGTAATCCTAGCACTCTGGGAGGCCGAGGCGGGTGGATCGCTTGAGCTCAGGAGTCTGAGGTTGCTGTGAGCTAGGCTGACGCCACGGTACTCACTCTAGCCTGGGCAACAGAGTGAGACTCTGTCTCAAAAAAAAAAAAAAAAAAAAAAAAATTTTAAAAATTTTACTGTAGATTCTTCCTGAATTTATAATATATACATGTGATATATTTACACATGCACAGTTATATATATCTCCAATGTATACATATATATCATATGCATGTATTATAAATATATACATATGTAAGTATACATATTTCTTGTATACTCAAACATTATGAGTGTTTAAAAAAGGAAAAGTTACCCTGATTCTCCTGCCCCCCACCCAATCTTAATCCACAGAGGATTGATTTTTTTACTGTTGAAATCCTTTAATACATGTAAGTGTATTTGTAAACACAAATATGGTTACATTGTTTGTGCTTCACCAAAAATGGGGTTATGCCTAACGTTCTGCTTTCTGCTCTTCCTCTAGGTTTCCCCCTGACGTCTTTTCCTGCCAGTACGTGTAATCCCACCCATTTCTCTGCCTTACGTTCCTTACTGTGTAGACATACCCTGGAACTTATTTAACCACGGCTCTCCTGCTGGACACTTTTTGTTTTGTTCTGAGACAGGGTCTAGCTATGTTGCCCAGGCTAGTTTTGAACTCCTGGGCTCAAGTGATCCTCCTGCTTCAGTCTCCCAATTAGCTGGGACCGCAGACATGTGTCACTGTGCCCAGTGTGGACACTCTTTAATATGACACACAGTGTAGCAGTGAGCACGATTTGTTCAGTTATTCTTCTGGGACATACCTGTAGAATTTCTGGGTCAGAATGTCTGCATGTTTACAGTTTTGGCAAGGACTGAAAGATCACTCTCTACATACCGAGCCAGTCTCGACCCTCATGCTAAGTGTGGGAGATGGACTTTTTGCCCATTGACTCGCCAGTATGGGATATCATTTTTGTGAATGTGGTAGATGAAAATGGTATCTCAATTTGCGTTTCTTTTGTTGGAAGTGAGGTTGAGCATCTGTTCCTGTGTTTATTGGTCACTCATTGCCCCACCCCCTCATCCCCACCCAAGTCTGGAATGGTGCGGGCTGCCGGGGCAGGGATGGAGCATGGTAGAACTGTTTGTAGTCCCTAAAAGCTGCTGCCAGAGGTCACAGATATCTCACCCACTCACATTTCATTGCCCACACCCAGCTGTAGGTTTTGGGGGCCTTGAGATTCGTATGATTTTAGAGGCCCACTTTAAGGAAAAAGATATACAATTAAAAATGTAAAACCAGGTACCATAGCGAGTATCTTTTTAGAATGAGAAACACACTAAATTACAAATTTAAAAAGATTTTCCTTCTGTTTTTGTTTTGGCTTCCGCTATGATAGACCCTTCCCATTGTATTCAGACTTCAGTAGGTCCAGCAGTTCTGAAAAAGTCTACAAAATCAACCTGAAATTCAAGTGTACAAAAGAACAATTCAGATTTTTATTAATAGATCACTGCTACATTGTATTGAGCAACACCACTATACAGTCAGTGTGCTCCGACACGACATACGTTGGTTTATTGATGAATATGTGTAGGAATATCGCTGGAACACTTGTTTCTGCGGGCTGTTGCAGTAAGTTGGAAGCAATTTTGTGTGCCATTTTATTTGGGACTGTCAGACTTTGTCAGTTCAAAATTTGTCAGGTACACCAAGATGTGATCTGACACATTGGGATACACAAAACTGCAACCTCCTTTACCCACTTGCAATTTGTAATACTGCTACAGGTTTAGGTCTACAAACCCTGGAATTCTGATAAATTGTTTTATATGATTCCTACCAAAAAAGGGAGAAAATGTGTGGTGCATTTATAGTTGCATACAGTACATTGTTGAGTGTATTCCTGATAAGGCTGAACTTCCATTTAGGCGTTGATGGCAATAGAATTCTCCACTTACAATTTTATGCATTTGATGATCCGAAGAATTTCCCACAGACAAGCTCCTGGCCCATATGTTTCAAACCTGTTTTTCTTTCACTACCCACATACTTCTAGTTGGGCATGATAGGACACATTTATCTCTTGAATTCTGGAGCCTGTCCCTGTCATGTCAGGTCAGTCTGCGATGGGTGTTGGACCATATCTGGAAGCCGTTCCTACACAGGCGGCTACAGTAACTTAACCATACTTGGAAGTGATGGCCAAACCCAACTTCAATGTATCCCTCACTCAACTTCCAATTTGTTGAAATTCAAAAATGCCCATTGCTATTCCATCATCGCCTGGCATGAGGAGGTGCGACAGAAGAAGGTGGGGGGGGGGCGGGCCTTATAATAATTTAATCAGCCAGTCCTCTGCCCTGCGCTCCCTTCCTGCGTTTCGATAGTGCCAGTCATGATTAGCCATGGTTTTGCAAAGTCCCCAGTTGTGGAAATCTGGCAGCCTTATCAACTATGTAAATGTTTACTCCAGGTCATTTGGTAGGTACTACATGGAAAGGGCTCTCTCCAAGGGCACCCACGATCTCCTGATTAGCAAATACAACAGCTTTTGCTTATTTACATCTTCTTGGACATCTCTGTACTATTTTTACATGTGACATTTGTCTACTTCCAGGTTGTTGTAAGGTGAATTAGCTTTGACTCTTTAGTTGTCTTGAAGTTGTTGGCTTCCAGGGTAAATTTGAGTCTTTATTTTCTTCTTCATGGTCAATAGGTAGCATTTACTTCAGCAGTGATTATTAGATTTCGCTGTGCTACAGGAAATTTTGACATTTTGCTATGCCAAGTGTCAGACAGAAGAAAATGTTCTGCTTATAATGACAGAGTATTAGAAACTGTCTTAAGTATCTATCAATAGGGGATTGATTAAATTATGGTAATGTGTAAATGTATGTATGTGTCTATGTATCTATATAAATACTAAGTAGTTATTAAAAATGTATATTTCTATTTATGTGGAAATGCCTGTGGGTATACTGTTTAGTAGAAAAAGCAGGCTAGAAAACAAAATATATTAATACATGATTTCATAGTTTGAAAGCTATATGTGAATAGATTATAACATGTTATTTCCTTATTTTGTTTGTAGTGTTTTACCATTTATAGAGCCCTTTTACATACATTTTTGTTTTGATTTTGCACATGATTACCATTTGGGTATGCAAAGAAGGCAAGTATTTTCTGGATGAGGAACTGATAGGGAAATAATATAGTGAGGCGGGAAGAACTTGAAGGAGGATCAAATCTTGGCTAATAAATCCTGGCACTGCCTCTTGCTGTCTGTGTACGTCATAGGACCTTTATTTCCTTTGTCTGTAAAATGGAGCTGATGTTGGGGACTAAATGGCAAAGAATGAGAAGTGCCTGTATAGTGCTTGATTTGTAGGTACTTGTAATCAGTGAGTAATAGATAATTTATATTAATTATAATGATGTTTTCAACAATAAGAGGTTTTTCTTCCCCTAATATATTATTTAATGCTGTGTAACTAACTACCCCAGAGCTTAGTGACTTAAAACAACAAGCTGTTATCTTTTAAGTTTTGTGGGCCAGGAATTTCAGAGTGGTTTTGGTCAGGTTTTCTCAGGAGATCGCAGTCAAGCTGTCGGCCGGGGCTGTGTCATCTGGAGGGTGGGCTGGAGGACCCATGTCCAAGATGGCCCATTCCCATGGCTATTGGCGAGCGGCATTAGCTTTCTGGGGCTTGGACCCCTTCATAGGGCTGCTTGTGTGTTGTCCTGACACGGCATTGGTTTCCCCAGAGTGAGTGATGAGAGAGAGAAGGAGAGAGACAGAATGAGAGAGAGAGAAACACACACTGGGAGTACGAGCATGCAAGGCAGAAACCACAGTGGCTCTTTGTGTGTCACAGGATGAGAATACTAGGAAGGCACGGATATTGGGAACCATCTTGGAGGCTGGCGGCCGCCCTCAGTAACTGGCAAACTGAAATGTAAATCCAGGGCGCCTGGCTCTTTCTATCACCGACCTGTTGGAGTGCCCCAGGCTTAGCACTTAGTCCTCCTCTTTTCTGTCTATACTCATACCCAGTTACATCTCACTTCCAGACCTTTCCTCTGTATCCTCTGAATACTGACCCATGTATCCAGTAACCAACTTGATTTGAAGCCGAATAGGCATTTCAGCCTTAGCGTGTCCCAAACTGAGCTCCTGATAACCCCACCCCCACCCTGTCTCCCTGTGGGCCTCCCCATCTCAGCGATGGCAGTGCTATTCTTCCAGTTGCTCAGGCCAGAACCAGGGTGTCCTGTTCGCCTCCCCTCTTCCTCTCCCATCCAGTCATCTGTCTGCAAATCCTGTGGGTTCTGCCTTCAGAATACACCTAGAGTTCAGCACGTCCCACCATCTGCGCAGCCCCCACCCTGAGCCATCTCGCACCAGGATGTTGCAAGGGCCTTCTCCTTCTCCCTGCTTCCGCCCCGTCCTCACGGTAGCCTGTTCTCCACACAGTAGCTGGTGGCCCTTTAAAGGCCCAGATGAGATCGTGCCACTGTCTAGTGCATCCATGGCACTCAGACACAGACCTCACTGCACCTGTGGGCTCCACGGGTCTGGCCTCCCCTCCTGAGGGTCTCCCCAGGGCTCCCCTGCCCCGTCCCAGGGCCCTCACCTCTCCGCCTCGAATGCTCTTCCTCCAGACTGCTGACCCTGCTTCCGGCAACTCCTTCTCCAACAGCACTTTCTCAGGGAGGCCTTCCAGGGCCACTCTGTCTAGACTTTCAAACACCCTTGCCCCGGTTACGCCTCATTCTCCTTCCCTGCTTCGGTTTTTCTCCTTTGTTCTTATCACTGTCTGACTTACTCTATTTTTTATTTAATTTTCAAAAACTTCTCTTTCATTAGACTGTGAACTAGAGAGCAGAGAATTTTGCCTGTTTTGTTCACTGCTATATCAGATGGCCTAGTAGATTTGCATATTCTTGAAGCCATTTTTATTTTAATATTTAAGAATGTAGGTGTTACCTTCCCACACAAATATGGTTGAAGTTAGCATACCAGAAACATTTGTAACTCATCAGTACAGTGTGTTATTTCTTGCCCAAGATTACTAGATCCGATTACAGGGGTGGGGGGGGGGGGAAAGGGAAAGTTTAGGAGTTTCCCTTATGTGAACTATTTCTTTTGTGAATTGATTGCAAGTTAGGCATGAAATTCACATGCAGGATTAAAGTCTGTGGTTCTGTAGGGAATTCTAAGGAGAGCCATTAGGAGAAGCACAAAGTGTGTATTTAAAGACCCATATATTTTATTTTATTGGCAAATAAAACTTGTATATGTTTACTATGTACAACATGATCTTTTGAAATACATGTACAACTCGGAATGGCTCAATGAGCACTAATTAACATATGCATTAGCTCACATACTTGCCTTTCTTGGTGATGAGAACACTTAAAATCTACACTCTCAGCTATTTTCAAAATACAATACATTGTTATTAACAAGTCACTACGTTGTATCTCTTGACCTTGTTCTTCCTATCTAGCTGAAGTTTTTGTATCCTTGGACCAACAAAACTCCTATCTTTAACGTGCTTAGAATGTGAAAGGACCACATGTTATGAGGAAAGATGGACCGTGTAAAAGTATTGACGGTGGAAAAAACAGAACCACCTTTCATTTCATCTGGAGACGCTGACAAGTATGTCAGGCATCGTAGCTGTGGGTCTTTCAGTGGCTCGTTGAGCCCCATTTGCTGGCTACGTGCAAGTTACTGTGCTTGATGACTTAGGAGCAGAGAGGGATGGACTGACTGGCTCTGCCCCCCAAAAGCTCAGGAGGCACAGAAATGCAATCACAGATGAGCAAGCTTTCCTGGGAGGGGGTGGAATAAAATAATGTCTGGCAGGGAGAAACGAGGAAGGGGAGGGGGTGGCAGTGTCGAGGGGAGCATTGAACGGCATGAGCAGGACTTCAGTAGGCAGGAAAGGGCCCCAGAACAGCCCGTGCTGTGGATGCTTCTTGCACTTTAATTATGTGGGCACCCTGTCAAAAAGCAGATTCTGATTCTGTAGGTCAAGGAGAGGCAGCAGATTCCGCCTTTCTGACAAGCTCCCTGGGAATGCTGATGCCTGTGGTTCTAGAGGACCCACAGAGGTGCCTGCTTGTGCTTCCCTGACTGGGAGGCAGGGGCAGCCTGGAAGCTGCGGGCCAGACTTACACGTGGCAGGCTCTGGGACACTGGGTGAACGCCGTGACAGCCAGGAGCCCAAGACTGATCTGGTTTTAGGTGCTCAAGACCACCTGACCTTTCTTTGATCACAGAGCCATTCACTCAGCCTTTGGGCCACCGCCCTCTCCTGCAATGTCCCTCTAAGAAAGTTCGCTTGGCAATTTCCATTGAGATTTGCTTGACTTTATGATCTCTGATCTCTTGGGGCATATTGCTAGAATGTTACTGTGGTCCTTCAGAGAGAAATTGATTCTATTGGTAACTTTTTTTTTTTTTTTTTTTTTTTTTTTGAGACAGAGTCTCACTCTGTTGCCCAGGCTAGAGTGAGTGCCGTGGCGTCAGCCTAGCTCACAGCAACCTCAAACTCCTGAGCTCAAGGGATCCTCCTGTCTCAGCCTCCTGAGTAGCTGGGACTACAGGCATGCGCCACCATGCCCGGCTAATTTTTTCTATATATATTTTTAGCTGTCCATATAATTTCTTTCTATTTTTAGTAGAGGTGGGGTCTCGCTCTTGCTCAGGCTGGTCTCGAACTCCTGAGCTCAAACGATCCGCCCACCTCGGCCTCCCAGAGTGCTAGGATTACAGGTGTGAGCCACCGCGCCCGGCCTGGTAACTTTTTAAATGTCTTTCTTTTTTTTTTTTTTTTATAAGCTGCCAGTCTATCTTGTGATCAAGTCCAATGATTTACTTTTAAGAAGCATATGAATTAATTAAATGGGCCTCTTGTTTTTAGGGACTCCCAGTTGGGGGAAGAGGAGATCATACCAATCATTCTTTAAAGCCATCAGGGGTCCCAGTTAACCTGCGTGACCTCAGCGTGAACCACCAGGGTAGCTGCAGATGCCACCAAGTGGACACCATCAGGGTCACGCCTCTTGTTTCTGTAAGAATTGAAGCAGGTTGAATTTCTGACAGTTACGCTGTGGTCTCCAGAGGAAAACTGTCTCTGTGTGCTGTTGTTTTCCAGTTTTATTTAAGCAGGGCGGGCACACGTCTGCAGACGTGCACTGAATACGCACGTGCATGTGTGTTTCCAATTCCCTCCCTAGATCCTGGCCCTGATCGCGTTCGTCTGCATAGAGACCATCATGGAGTGTGCCCCGTGCGAAGGCCTCTACTTCTTTGAGTTTGTCAGCTGCAGTGCGCTCGTGGTGACCGGAGTCCTGCTGATGATGTTCAGTCTCAACCTTCACACGAGGATCCCCCAGATCAACTGGAACCTGACCGTGAGTACAAGTCACCCCTCCAACTACGAAAGCATCATGGTGCCGGCTGGCTCCACGGAAGAGCTGGAATCTCGCCGTGGCGTGTTTGGTCCTAGTTCATTTTCATACTTAAATACTCGATTATAATTCGACTGTGAGATTGGAAATTTCTGTACTGGGTTAAATAAAACTACAAAGTAAGTTAAATCTTAACTAATGGTACATCATAACATCATCATAACAAAATTATTCTGGCCCTTTTAAAGATGTCGTTTCAATTTAGTGGTCCTCTGAGAAGACTGGTAACGTTGGTGTTTGCAGAATATTGGAAAGAAAATACAATGAGGGCATTTACATATTTTTCAGACTGGACACAAAAGCCATTTATGAAAATATTGATAATATGAGTGAAAATGCCAATAACTGGCAAAGCCCAGGAATAGTATTAAATTCAAAGCAACCGGGAGGACCCCGGAGGGCGTGGTGGTTTGATCAGAAAGTCGTGAGTGGAAATGTGTCATTTTCTTCCCGTGGTTTGGGTTCTTAGCCTTGTTTGGACACGCTTGTCATTCGGTGTGGGAAACTCAGGGTTGGTCAGTCCCAGACCCCCTTCCCTGGACTGTGTTACTTGTCCTTACTGTGCCGAATGAGAAAGGAATTTTAACATTGTTTGGTTTTCTTGATATTTCTTTGCAAATAAGCATGTGCAAGAGCTCCGAGGGAATCGGGGAGGGAGACACACAAGCGCAGTCCGCGCTTTGCCCTTCCTTGCCTGTGGACGGAGAGCCCTGCGGGCACCACAGCTGCTGGGAGGGCGGGGGCAGGGAGAGCGCCACGAGGAGCCACCCTCGGCCAAGGCCCTGGAGCCAAGCAGAAGCCACGCGTGGCTCCACGGGGTGTGTGGGCGCCATGGGAAAGCCTGGGCCATGGGAAGAGGCCTGAGCGGTCCCCTTGCCTGGCAGGGCCGCTCTCATGGTGTGCCCTGGGGCGTGAAGAGGGGAAGGTTCTCCTGGCAGAATGTCCCATGTGTTGTGCTAACCGGGCGCAAACTCCTAAAGGGGAAAAAATAAAAGGAGAGTTGCTGATCTGGAAAAGTTGCTGTCAGTTGAAAACTTAGCTGGTTTTGTCTTTGCATCGAAAGCTGAGAAAAATTGGATGGTATTTTAAATTTAAGCCCTAAAACCTCAAGATAACTGGAAGCAATTTGTTTAAGTTTTTGTGACAGGTTTTAGTGTCTCAACTATTTATAAGACAAACTTTGTGCTGTCTGTAAGAAAATGTTTACAGTCATGTCCTAAATTGATAGTGTAGTAGACAGATAGCTTAAGAGAACCTTACCAACCTCTCCCAGCCAAAATGTATGTTCCACGGGGGAGTGGGGGAAGGGCAAGGTCAAGGTTGGTGTCTCATGCATTGGTATCTCAGTCACCCAGTGTTTCTTTTTTTTTTTTTTCTTTTTTTTCTTGGTCACCCAAACAAGCAACACCCAGTGTTTCTAAGGCCCTCTCAATAACAACTTGCGGGAGGGGGTGGGCCGAGGAGTGAATGAAACTCTGCAGGAGGACCTGTTTGACAAAGCCGCAGCTACTGGGAAGGTTAAGACCATAGGCTTCGAGTTAGACCTGGCTAAGTTCAAGTCCAAAATGGCTCTTAAGGGCTGTACATGACCCTGGCCAAGTCACTTAGAGCCCTATGTTGGTAAATCTCTCACCACTGGTAAAGTGGAGATAGTAATATTTTTTTACAGGATTGTTTTAAGTATAAAATGAGATAACGGATATAAAGGCATCTAGTAAGCCCTCAAACTAGTGGGCACTGTGGCCGGTTTTTTTTTGTTTTTGTTTTTTTTTAATTTAATTTAATTTTATTTATTTATTTATTTATTTTTCCGAGACAGTCTCATTCTGTTGCCTGGGCTAGAGTGCCGTGGCGTCAGCCTAGCTCACAGCAACCTCAAACTCCTGGGCTCAAGCGATCCTCCTGCCTCAGCCTCCCCGAGTAGCTGGGACTACAGGCATGTGCCACGATGGCCGGCTAATTTTTTTCTATATATTTTTAGTTGTCCGGTTAATTTCTTTCTATTTTTTAGTAGAGATGGGGGTCTTGCTCTTACTCAGGCTGGTCTCAAACTCCTGACCTCGAGCGATCCTCCTGCCTCCGCCTCCCAGAGTGCTAGGATTACAGCGTGAGCCACTGCGCCCGGCCGGAGATTTGTCTTTTTTAAATAACCTTTTTGGAATTTTTCTCACTGTACTCTGATCACAGTCATCATTTCAGTGATGATTTTCTTCTATTTACTATTGTTAATTATCATTTCTGAAACAAACTTAAAACCTCTGATATTCTTAGATTTTTGCCTGTTTATTTTCCAGTCCTTTGCCTCTTCTATGTTTTTACACAGTCACCATTGATGGAGATGCTATTTTGTTTGATGTTTGACCTCAGCATTGTACCATAAAATATTTTTCCCTGTATCTGAATAGCCTTTGTTTTGGGGAGTATGTTTTATATTCTTTTTGACTCCCGTAGGATCTTACCCAGAGCTGAGCGTAACTAAACGCTTCCTGGTTTGAATTTGTGAAACATTTGCCCTGGCTTACGAGGGTCACAGCTGAAACCTGTCCTGCTGGCACATATTTCGGAACAGAGCTTTCCACGAGCCCACGCGGAAGCTGTGAGCAGGAGCAGGCTGGGTTTCTGCAGCACGGTCAGCACTATTATTATGTGAACACTGTCTTGTAGCATCTTTAAAAAGAAGAAATCTACCCTGAAGCCAGCCAGACAAGAGGACCCACCAGGTGTTAATGGTGTAGTCAACCTGGCATTCAAGCAATTTGGGCTTTTTCCTGAATTTTCTTTCCCTGTAGAGATCGTAGAGGCACTCTGGTATGGCTCAGGCTCTTGGGGGCCTAATGCCAAAGTGGTAAAGACAGCAGTAACAGTAAACCTGTAGGGGACCCTACCTGTGGGCCAGGCACCAGGCTTGGCTCTTCACAAGCACGGTTCCATTTCATTCCTTAATTCTGGGAGGAAGGGGGTACTATTCCCCCATGAGACAAAGAAACAAAGTAGCTTGTCCAAAGTCATATGGTTGGTTAGGACCCTAGTCTGCCTGTGTGACCCTTCATCACTGTGCTATGTTCCTTTCTGCAAGTAAGGCAGGGGTTAAATCTGTGAAACATTGGGAATGTAAACTGATCTGCTTTGCATGAAGCTTAGCAGAAAATCCTTCAGGATCTAATGACACAGTCTTGAAAGACTGCATGAGAAAGAGTGTAAGGTTTGGCTAAGCGTGTTGTCGATGTGTGAAACTGTTTTAAATGTCACACGAGTGTGAGGAATGCTGGAGGGATTTTACGTGTGTGACACGTGGCACTTTTTTTTTTTTTTTTTTTTAAGAGACAGGGTCTCACTCTGTTGCCTAGGCTGGAGTGGAGTGGTGCGATCATAGCTCACCACAGCCTGGAACTCGTGGGCTCAAGCAATCCTCCTGCCTCCGCCTCCTAAGTAGCTGGGACTACAAGCCCATATTACCACACTGAGCTAATAAAAAAAAAAAATTTGTAGACATGGTGTGTGTCTGTGTTGCCCAGACTGGTCTTGAACTCCTGGCCTCAAGCAATCCTCCTGCCTTGGCCCCCCAAAGTTCTGGGGTTACAGGCTTGAGCCATTGCACCCAGCCTGAGTGTGTTTTTAAAATGAAAACACTGGATCTCTAATAGTAGTTAGCAGTTTGGGTTACTATTTAAGTCAAGAAATGGTAACATGGTTGGCTAAAATGTAGATTTTGCTGTGGTGGTTTATTAAGTAGCATCATAAACTGTTAACCATCTTTGGTTAAGGAAGGCCTTTGTGTGACCAATACGCCTGCGTCACTGAGACGGACTATGGCGCCTCAGGGAGGTTGGGTACTGTGGTTCTTATTTTGGAAGTTCCTCAGTTGCTTTAGAGCAAAGGATGGAATGGTTGTATTCACGCAGTTTTATTTTAATCTCTCTCTTTAGGATTTGGTCAACACTGGACTCAGCACTTTCTTTTTCTTTATTGCTTCGATTGTACTGGCTGCTTTAAACCACAAAACAGGAGCCGAAATTGCTGCCGTGGTAAGTGAACTCAGGATGGTTAACACCCAGGCTGGTCATGCACCTCCTGTGGCTTGCCGTCCTCGGCCCCTGGTGTGCGTCCTGCTCGTCCTCCTCCTCTGGCCTTTTCTCTGCTAATGATGGCGTTACCCGGCCAGCGGCGGTCCCAGTTCCTCGGTGCTGCAGTTCTCAAAGTGTGGCCCCCTGAACTGCAGCCTCAGCATCGTGCCGGAACCTGCTAGAAATGCAGTTCTTAGGCCCCACCTCTGAGCTACTGAATCGGAAATGTACTTTAGTAAGTCCTCTGGGTGATTCAGACTCACACTCAAGTTTGAGAACCCTTGTTAGAGTCTGTTTCCAGCAGAGTTCTGAATGTCTGAATGATGTTGCTTTTAAAAGCCTCGTGGGGAAAGGGGGGATCTTAAGAGGAATGAGGTCGTGACCCCATTTAGCAGCCACAAGACATTTCTGCTCTTCAAGGTGCTTGGGGACAAGATAATGTTAGACATTCCGTCTCCATACTCTGCATTTCTGTATTATTATTTTAAAAATTAGAGACAGGGATTCACGGTGTTGCCCAGGGTGGATCTGAGCTCCTGGGCTCAAGTGATCCTCCCGCCTCGGCCTCCTGAGTAGCTGGGACTACAGACACGTGCCACCGTGCCTGGCAGTATTGTTCTTGATTTACAAAGAACATGTATCACTTTTGTAATTGGGGGAGATTAAAAGGCTTATGAAAAATACTGAACTAGCTGCTCTCCCAGGTGTCACTCTGGCTTCATCCGTCCTTCTCGAGTAATGCAAACCCTGCTGTTGCTCACACGGGAGCTGCCCTGGGGAGAGGCGGCAGGTTGGGGTGGGAGCTGTGACTTGGAATGTCCACCCTGTGGTCTGACTGGGGCTCAAACGGGAGGCCCTCATTTTGTCTACATCGTATCTTACCTACATTGTATTTTCTCATCTGGAACCAGAGGCCATGACAGTGCCATAAAAGAGGTACTTTTGTGATTTTTCTTTCTTAATTGGTCCAAAATACTTCCAAGGAAGCCTGAGGCTGTCTTTAGGCAGGCAGGCATTTCTGTGGGTCAGCTGTGGTGTGACAGCCACACATCCAGTAGAGCCGGGGGACAGAGCAGAGCTGGAGAGGCGGCACATGGCCTGTGTCACCAAGAAAGCCGCGCAGGGCCGGGTGACATGCCTGGGGACTGACTGAGCTTGTGTGTCCTAGATATTCGGCTTCCTGGCGACTGCCGCGTACGCGGTGAACGCGTTCCTGGCGGTGCAGAAGTGGAGAGCGAGCGTCCGCCAGCAGAGCACCAGCGACTACATCCGCGCCCGCACGGAGTCCAGGGACGTGGACGGCCGCCCTGAGATCCAGCGCCTGGACACGTGAACAGCTGCCGGGTCCTCCTCCCTCCCGTCCCCGCGCCCGTCTCTCCGTCAAGTTTTCTTTCCCTCATCGCGTCAGATTTCCATGTGATTCACTTGAATTTTGTCCTCTTCGGTAAAAGTTCATTTTGGGAAAGGGTCTCCAGGGTGGCCCGGGGGGCGGGTCCCCGGGGGGCTGGGGAGGCCCACGTTCCCCAGCATTCGGTGGCCGTGGGAGCAGCTGGCCGCACCGACTGCCCGGGTCCGCTTTAGGTCTTAACTGTCCCAGAGCACAGGCTTCTGACTCTGAGCCACCATGTCATGTGAGTTTGTGACGAGACTGGATTTAATGGGGCTGCTGAGAGAGAGGGAATATCAAGGACTGAAGTACGGGGCTGAGAACGGTCCGTCAGCGGCGGTGCCCGGGCAGCCCGGGGGACAGCCAGCACCAGCCAGAAGGCCACGTGTGACTCCGAGGGCCTTGGGGACGTGCCGCTGGAGCCCTTTGCTGGGCACGGACTTCACGGGGCTGGGGAAAGCTGGCGTCCTGTGGGGACGGCTCCACGGGACTGCTGACTCATGGGAGGGTGACCTTTTGTTTCCTACCCTGCTGAGAAATCACTTGATTCTTCCTTAAATGAATCACATTCCTTGAATCCCAGATTCTTCCCCAGGAACATGGGGACCATCTTGTTTTCCAGTTTCCTGCCTACCCTAAATACTTCGAGGCTGACTCGCGGATGTTCGCTAAGTTTACCTTCTCAGGTAAAAGCCATGAAAGAAACACGTCCATTTCACCAGCCGGAGCACTCGGCCGTCCGCGGGCTCCGGGGGCCGCAGGTGGGAGGCGTGCGTGTGTCCCCTCTGTTTTAGGGATGCGTGCCGATTGCCTCGGTGCCTGGGGAGCGTTCTAAAGTGATTCGCAGTAGATCTGTCAGGATTTGAAAATACTTGAATTTGTACCAGGACACGTCCCTTCCGGAGGCACTAATTGTCACTTCGGGTGCCGCAGTGTCATGACCATGAACATCAGTCTTGGAAGTTGTTGGGGAACATCCTAGTTACTCAAGGTCTGATTGATTCTTGACAAAGTGAGGATTTTTGCTTGTGGTGAATGAGTTAAACGAGCCCCTTTGATGCTGTAGTTTTGTTGTTGTTTTTTTAAACTAGAGATTAATTATATCGTCTGTAGAAAAATTGTTCTGTCAGGTTTTCACTCTTTGAACTGTAAGGTTCACGAACCTCACTCTGGCTCTCATATTCGTGGTTGGCCCTCAGCAGGGAGAAAACACTGCTGGCGGGGGGATTTGGCAGTAACGTGGTGGGTCGCAGGCTGAGTGAGGCTTGCGGCTGTGGCAGTGCACTGTGTAGTAAGTGACTCGGAGGGGCAGGGGGCGCGTCCCCTCGCGCACGTGTGGCATTGCATCCTCCCGAACAGAGCAGCCTGTGATTTCGGTGGCGGCCAGGTCTCACTGCCAGGCCGGGGTTCCAGGTTGGCGCCCGAAACTGAGCATCCAGCACAGTCTGGGTTCTGCCACAGTTCCCGCCCATGGCAGTGGCCCAGGTCGTGAGGTCAAGCCCCGTGTCTGGGTCGGGGCGTCTCCCCTGTTCTCCCACAGCGAGGCTGGCTCGGCCCGGTCACGGCTGGGCGTAGAGGCCTCTTCCCACGTACGTCGTGAGTCAGCGTCAGTCTTGCTTCACACACTTTGAACCAATTCTGTGGAGTGATTTTGGGGGAGACTATGACATCGGGAGTGAATCTGTTCATTGACATATTTATTTTGCATTTGTTGAGTGTGTGCGCACAGTCAAAATTGGGCTTATCTCCCTTTGCGAGTTTCATTTAAAATCAGGCCACAAAGACTCAGCCTTGCATTAAATGGGGCCCACGTGGCAGGACCACCCTGTGCTTTAGCAGAAATCTG
The DNA here is from genome assembly GCF_041146395.1 of Eulemur rufifrons. Classification (NCBI taxonomy): domain Eukaryota; kingdom Metazoa; phylum Chordata; class Mammalia; order Primates; family Lemuridae; genus Eulemur; species Eulemur rufifrons. Next base: position 10,540,574 of record NC_091005.1, on the reverse strand, counting down.
CTGGGAGTCATGTTACTTGGCCTCAATAAAAGGCCACCTTTGAAGGGAGACTGAAAACAAGAATCCCATTCAGGCAGGATCGTTGCCTGGGTTTTCCCAAGTCGCTTCAGTAAGCCCAGTTCATCATCTGGTGCAAAGGAGACAGGTGACTGGCCTCCCAGGGATGTGTTTTCAGCTGCAAGAAACAGTTCTGAAGGCCACCGAAATGGTAAATGCTGAAAGATGCTAAAAAGCGATGACATCTTAGGCCACAGAGTGACTTAGGAGTTCATTTAGATCTGGGAGATAGACTCTCTGGAATTGTTTATGTCCTTGTAACTATTTAACTTCTTTCGTGCTGCGAGGCTTCCCCGTGGTTTTTGTAAATGTGTCTCCTTGTCTTTAACCAGCTCCCACTAGAACCCCAGGTGTCCACGGACACTTTCTGGTTGGTGTGATGCGCAGTCCGCACATCTCGCCACTACGGTGCGGTGAGGAGAGTTCCGCAGGGAGCAGCTCTGTCTGTGGTGACTGGAAACACAGCTGTATCTTTGTCATGTCGCTCTGTGCACAAACAGAAGACAGTGTACATTTACATGCCTTAACATGACCTCTTTGCAAACTGAAGGAAGCATTTTTGCATTTAATAGTTCCAATGTCAGTTCGGTTTGGGACATTTGAAGGCTGAAGCCACCTTAGTTTTTCTGTTTTCTGGTGGGATGATACTGATTGTCACAGTGTGAGCAAACCGGAAGGGAACTGCAGCTGCTGTGCACGTTTGCATTTGTGCCTGGAGACGGTGCCTTGAAACCCGCAAGCATTTGGTGGGACCGCCGGTGGTTTTCGATGGATGCAAACACTGACGTCCTCAGAGAAAGTTTATTTTGGCACTGATTTGCTATGTGTTTTTTCTCTCCGATTCTCCTTGATCCTCCCTTCGCACTGCTGAAGGCATGGAGGGAAATAGCGTTTCCGTGTCACGCAGAGAGATTACAATCATGAAAGCCTAAAGACACTTGGTGGCCCCTTATAAAGCCAGAAAAGGGCACACTTGGTTACAGATTAAAATCTCATCAGAGCAGTTTGATTTAAAGTGAACAGCCACCCGAGGGAGATGACTTCTGTCCACAAAAAAGCAGGAGTGTGGCGGCCTGCACCGCCCCAATACACACATCGTCCTCGACTTGAGCTGAGGAGCCCACGTGGGCAGAGCCTGGTCCATGGCTGAGGGCTCAGCCCTGGGAAGCTGACGGCACGCTGGTCTTTTGGGCCATATTCCTGTCCCCTGCCAGGAAGGCACGGAGTGTGTCTGACCTCCACGCTGGGTGCTTCTGGGAAGAGCTTCGTGCCTCAGTGGAAAACATTCCTACTCTCTTCCAGTTCGCAGGTCCGTCTGCTTTTCTTTGAAGCTTTCCTAGTGAGTCAGCCCTGGGTTAGGCCACAGGCGGTCTCTGAGGAGACCGAGCACTAGCTCTTGTGTCTGCACACGTATGTGAATTCCTGCTTGCGGTGAAAGAGCCTTGAATCACCTTGTGTGTGTCGTGTCCTGTGTGCGGCCTAAGCTCACCTTGTCTCGTAGATTCTCGTGTGCTGTCTGGAAGATGCCCCTCACCCATCCATGTGCTCTGAGAGGTGGACCAGGGACTGGGCTCTGTCTCTGCAAGGTTTTCTGCGGGTTGGCCTTAGAACGTGTCCCAGCAGATGAATAGAGCGTGGAGTGTGTAGTGATTCTGGAAGGCAGTGATGATTTAAGTAGTTCCTGTTGCGCCATCTGTATTCAAAACAAAGCAGTCATGAAGTCAGTGTGCCACTGCCCGATTGTCATGTTCTCCAGATCTTGTTTACAGAGAAGTAATGACGTTAAACAGGTAGCAAAAGGCGGAAAACACTTTCTAGGCCAAGGGCTGCTGGGTGAGTCTCTTGAGCAGAATAAAAATTTGCTTTCTGCTCCAGGGGCTGCCATTTGCTTTTGAAGTCTCCAGGCACCTTTTTAGTTGCTAGTGAAGTTGCTAAATCCAGGGTTTCTCTCTTGCCTAGGTCTGTCTTATTTTATTAGCACCCATGTCCAGGACCAGCAGGGCGGTGGTGTGGTGGGCTGGTGGGTCCGTGCAGGGGCAGGTCTGGGAGGTGGAAGGAGGAGGCAGCCGCCTGGCACACCCAGCCTCTGTCTGCCGTCGGCCTATTGATGACACTAGACATGTTTACAATCTCAGGCTGTCTTGGAAAGGTGCACTACTTGGTTAGCCACCCTCCTGTCCGCTTGTCTTCGGAAGAGTGAGCTCCCGTGTTCCAGAATCAGCTTGCGGGCAAGAGCAGAATGCCGGGACCAGCCTGCTGTGGCGCTGGGGGTGAGCTTGTGGCATCTAGTTTGGGAACTCGTGGGAATTCTGTCTCGGACAGGACACAGACCAAACACTGCCACCCTTCAGCTTCGTCATCTTTCTTGACTCTTGATAAAATCTTGTTTCTTCACTTCTCAGCAGAGAGCATTAAAATCGAAAGATTTTTATGAATAAAATCACTCTGGTTGAGAAAGTAATTTGAAATATTTGGCCATTTGTGTTTCTTTTATTTAGAAACTGTCTCTGAAAGAAAATACCTTCAATATCTATTAGATCTGGAATTTTCTTTTGAAAAGTGAATGTTCTGTTTAACTTTTCTTCATGTATACTCTTCGGCTTAAAACAGAGGAATGGGTCCTAGTATATTTTCCCTTCTTTTGTCTGGAATATATTCTTTTTCCATTTGGATACAATTTCTCAACCTTTGGGATTTTGTTTTCCTTTCCAGTTTTTCCTATGCCATAAACATAAGAGTAAATTAGACAAAAATTACCCACAAGCCCACTGAGTTTGAATCGCTGGCAACTTGCCTAGAATAGAGTTTAAATGATGGGTGTTGAATAGTGTATCCATTTCGTAGGGTTACTTTGTTGTCTGTATTGTTTATGCTGAGACTTTAATTCGGGGGCTTGCTGTCTAGACTCTGGGGTAGCATGTTTTCTTTGGGATGCACAATACACAACGGCCAGAGAGCCTTTGCTTAAGGGGTTAATACCGCTTGGACTCCATGAGCTATCTGAACCTTTATGGTTCTAATTAGGAGTGAGATACCTTAATCAGCTTTATCCATGAGATTTAGGGTGAAGCCCAGAGTTTCTTTCCATAATCGTGCCTGAAAGGAGAGATGCTGGGAACCAGGATTCTGGTAATGGTTTGTCTGGGAGCCAGTAACAGTCTGAAACTCTCCAATCTGAGTCATCTTTGGATGACAAGGCTGACACTCTGTCAGTACCCCCTTTTTATCAGGAAGGTCACCTGAAGGAATGGTCAGGAAATGAGGACAGTGGAGGGAGACCTGGTGCCCAGGGCAGGGCAGGCCTGACTGATGGCTGCTTCTCTCCACGGGCCCTGCTTTGCTTGCCTGCTTTTTCCAGAATCAATTTTGCAAGTTCTGGACTCTGTTGCCCTCTCTGCAGCAGTGAGGAAGGCAAATATTCAGGGCTGGAAGGGGAGAACCAGCTGGCTCAGGGCTCGCGGAGGGCCAGGGCAGGACGCCTGGGGACAGCCCCTAGACAGGCCCAGCCTGGAGGGGGCCATCTTCTCCCAACTCTCCGTAACCCACTTAAAAATGAGTTTTTGAATCTTGCCTCATGATGAAATTAACCTCTTTGGATAAAATCAATGCTTTTCAAAACTTGATTTTGTTTGGCATGGTTCCAAGAGAATGCTAGGGATTGAAACTATTTGTATATGTTGAAATTTGTAGGGGTTCAGGAACCCATGGCAGAAATACTAAACTATTTATTTACAGGTATGATGGTATTTTTTTTTTTCCCCAAAGTAGGCAATTGTGTCTTTGTATATTTTAAAACAAATAATAATCACTTCACCTTTGGTGCCTTCCATGTGTCGAGTAAGCACTCTTGTCAATCATGGAATTGGAAAAAAAAAAAAGATGTACATTTAGTTAAACCAAATAACACTATTTTTGTAGCATGATTTTAGATTATGTCCTTTTAATATTGTTTTCAACAATGCTGGTTATGAGGTTTTGGCCGTTTTCTCTTTAATCTTACTATGTATTTTAAAAAAGAAAAAAAAAAACCCTTGGCTATTCTTTCTTCTTCTCTGCTGCTTTCTCCCCACCATCTTGTTTCTGCTTATTTAAATGGTCTGAGAGTAAATTTCTGTGAAATAATTCTGAGTCAGTATAATTGCATTTGGCATTTTTAACCACTTGCTCAGGAGGCCACTGCTCACCTCCGACAGTAAGAGGAGTGGTTCCATGTTTAACACACCGACTGCCGTGTGAGTTGCATCTAACTCAAGCTAGCTTTCCCATCCAAGTACTAACCGGCCCGACCCTGCTTAGCTTCCAAGATCAGACGAGATCGGGCGCGTTCAGGGTGGTATGGCCGTAGGCTCAAGCTAGTTTTGAGCCTGGGGCCTCCTGAAGCAAAACCCTGCAGTTGGTTCATAAAAATCTTACTTGTTCTTGTTACAATTGACAATCTAATTCTAAAAACATGGATTGCGTTGCATGTAACTCATGCACAGAAAAACAATAAAAAATAACAAACTAGAAAGGATAGTTTTGTTTTGATAAAACACCGTGGCCCCCAGGGAAAAAATTTTTTTTTCCAGTGTGGCAGTCAGTGTGTTAAAGAAAGAAAAGAAAATCATCAGTGCTCTGACTTCTCCTTCTTTGGGGCTGAAATGGTGAAAAGCCTGCGTCTGGCTCCTTCGCTGGTTGTCCGGCCTGGTGAACGGGAACCCAGGGGCGTTCTCCGGCCAGGCCTCTTCTGGGACCAGCTCTCCAGGAGACCCTCAGTGGCCTCTGGGGCTGTCACCTAACACTCGGATTTCAGATCGGTTGAGGACGCTCTAGGCAGGCTCGCTGGCCCTTTCTAGGTCTCGAGCCTGAACAAACTAGAGTCTGTGCTGGGAGGAGCCTGATGACACCCAGACGCAGGCTCGCTCCTCAGCGGCCTTCCCACCCCTGCAGGACACAGGTTATGTCTGGTCAAGAAAAACCTTGTGTGAACGAGCTGAGCCATTGCAAAATGAAGGTACGGATTTATCGAAACATAAAGTTGTGGCTTTTTTTTTGTTCTTCTGAAGGGTCAGAATATGTAATTATGTGATAACAAAGGAAGTCAAGTCTGATGGCTAAGTGTAACTTTCCAACATGATGACTCCTTGGTACTTCACCTAGTGGCACTTTTGGGGGGGCAGTGTTAATTTAGTAACTATTACACTTTGCTTGTTAAAAGTCTGTTTCTTTTTAAGTTTAAAGATAAAGCCATGAGGCAGTCTGAGGTGATGCCCGTTTGGCAAACTGGCTGTCGTGGGTCAGAGCTCCCATCCTGGCATCCCAAACTGACCCAGATGCCCTGGGGCGGGCATCACTGCGCCGCCTAGCTCTGGGGCTGACTCTGTACACCTGAATGGTTAGGGGGTCCCCAAACTTTTGCTCCTGTTGATTCGGCCCTGACAGCAGACAGCCGACAGCCTCACACTGCCCTCAGTTTTCCCCTTTTATTTCCTTTGAAGGACCAATTTTTCATGGTACTTGTCTTGATTGTTTTCATAGTGTTCAAATCTGTATTTTTGTATGTAGAGGGAAATAATTTTCTCAACACTAATCGCTAATAAATATTGTATTGTCATGAAGGAATTCTTGTTTAATAAATGGACACGTAAAAATGTTATTGTCTCTTTCTTCATTCTGACTTGCCTCCTCTGTCCCTTACATGCTGTGGATCCAGTTCCAGAAACAGGCCTGCCCCGAAGAGGCTGAACCGGGCCCCCTGCGGTGTCTCTGGGGCTGGCCAGGGGCAGCAGGGGTCCCACCGAGCCCCTCTCCGCTCCAGCACGTTCAGCTCGAGCGCGTCCCGTGTGAAGTCTGGGGTGCCAGGGCCTTGCCTCTTCCTACCAGTGAGGGCACCAACGCGGACCCAGGGTCCCCTCAGGCTGCAATGCTGAGGTCCCTCCTGCAACCAGTTTCCTAACCCAGGAGAGCCTCAGGTTCCGGCTGCCATGGGGCATCATCCTTGTATGTGAGGGACAGGGCCTGGGGCCACTCCCTAACCTTTCTCTCGGCTTCCTTGGCTGTAAAACAGTTGTGTCAGGATTAAATAAGAGGATCAAACGCTGGTCAGATACTCACCCTCGTGCCTGACACCGAGAAGGACGCGTGCACCGTGGCTGAAACCCAACACTGTCATGTCACTAGTCACCAGCTTGTGTGGAAGCATGGTAAGTCCTTGACAGTATTGCTCTGGATGGTGGAAGGTTTTTTGAAACACACAAGTAGTCATTCTGGTTTAATCTGTTACGGCTTTTTTCAGGGTAGGAGATTCACATGCAAGAGAACAAGGTTACAAATGCCCGAAACATGGGTCCAGAACTCTGGCTCGTTCATGAGGCCTAGGGTCACAGGAAATGCCATTGTTAAGAAGCTGCTTTTGTATAAAAAAAAAGTATAAAAAGTTATAAAATCTCATTAAAGATAGATACACAGTGTAAGTCCTTCACGAGGGGGTCAGGAACCTCTCGCCTGCTGGCCGGCCCTCAGGGAGAGAGGGGGTTTGGCTGGGCCCGCCCAGCCACCCGTGCCACTGTCACTGTTGCATCATTGTTTGGGACACTCTGTCTTTTGGGCCGGGGAAGCTAGTTTGCAAGCTCTTCTTTCAAACAGTCTCAGACCCAGAATGGTTGTCTCACTTGTAGACGACGCGGTTTCCCAGGGTGTAAGGCGTCAGTTACGGGTGCTGAGACCCGCTCTCCCGGATAAGGCAAAGGTCAGTTTCCTCCCTGCTTCAAGAATGAAGACGGAACCGGTGCTCCTTGAACAAAAGGTTCTTGCAAGGGTCCTTCTCGACCAAGTGCGTGGCGTGAGCAGGAGCACCATGTGCAGACGAAAACCACTGGGGCCCAGTGGGGTGGCCCAGTGGGGGTTTCTGTATTTGTTCCTGTTGGCGAAACACAGGTGACGCCCCTGCCACTGTGCAGCATGAACTGCTGACTGCGGCAGGTGGTGGTAGGCTCCGTCTGCTGCTGCTTGTGCTTGTTTTTGGCAGGGAGGTAAAAGGGCTTAAGGTCTACGGGACAGAACTGGGGAGAAGAGGTGGAATATGCAGGGTACCCACAGGTGCAGAGTGGTTAGCAGTGCTAAGCCGAGGATCAGTCTCGCGTGCTGGGCTCAGGGGTGACCTTGAGGCTGTGGGCAGGCCCCCTGCGACAGCAGCTCCCGAGGCTGCCGGAGAAGTCACAGCCTCCCGATGTGCTGCGTCCCCAGCCAGCCCTGGCAGGAGGGTGCAGGGTGGAGGCCCCATGTGGCTCCGGTTGCCGGGACACGGCCAGGACTTCAGTCTGAGTCCGAGTCTGAACTCTCTTCTGAAAGGAAAGCAGAGGGTGCTTAGCAGGAGTTTCGGGGGCAGCAGTGCCTGGGAATGGTCTCTGGGGAGGCACAGCCAGGTTGCGGGCAGGCCCCGGCCCACCACAGGCAGCTGCTGGCACCTCCAGGGTGGGGGCGGCCGTTCTCATGTGGGCGTGTCAGGGTTGTACATCTGCATATTAACCCTACACCCAAGTTCAGCAGGACAAGGCAAGGACAGCTGTTTTCTTGTCCCCTGAGCTAAAATATAATGGCAAGCCTTTTTTTATAGTTTCAATTTTACAGTTTCAATTCCCCCTCCCCTAATCCTTTTTTGTGTTGTGATCAGAAGCAATTTTATAACGTTAGGGCCTGTGAGGTGTGACTTGAGGGTTCTTGAAATCCCAATATGGAAGACTGCTCTGTAGCGCCTTCTAGAACTCCCCACCCTAAGGAAGGCAGAGCACCCCAGTCACTAACCTCTGACCCCAGCCGCAGTGCTGGTTGCTATCTTCTGACACTCATCCCCTCCCTGGCCACGCCCTGTCTCTCAGAACCCTGGTCAGCCTCGGGCTGACACCGGCTCAGGGCTGGGCTGGGGGCAGCGGGGAGTCCCCATGTGCTTGGAGAACCGCCCTAAAGCCGGACACTAAGCCTACGGTCCTTAAAGGCATGTTAAAGAACTCTAAGGAGGGTTTCCCGGGAGATTATGGCATCACACCAAGTCCCAGTAGACTTAGGGTCCCCTGTGAATACGAGGGGCCCACATTCGGGGTCGACTGGCCCACAACAGGAACCTTAGACCTCCCCACCATGCCAGCAGTTTGGAGAATCGTGGACCGGGCTTCCTGGCCACCCCGACCGATTCCCTTACCTAGATTCCTGGTAAGAGATTGCTCAGACCCTACCCCCTTGGGTCCAGTTCTGTGCCAATAAGGGACAGAGCAGGACTTTTGTGGCACAAAGGACCAGAGACTCCAAACTGTCCAAACTCATCTATCAGGAAGCTCCTGAAGAGGAGCCACCACCACCGCCCTACAACCCTACCGTGACACCTCCTGAAGTGCCCCCCAATCCACCAGACACCCCGCCGTCAGTCTCCCCCCGGCCAGTTCCAGACCAACCAGCTGCCGACACTCCCATCACCCGCTGGCTACGGTCAGCTCTGGCCCCAACTTCAGCCCTCCAGATGCCCCTGCGTGAGACGTGCGAGGCCCGACACAGGTTACGGACGATGGGTCTGTTCAGCCAGGGCAGCCGGTCCTGTACTACCAGCCCTTCTCCACCACTGACCTTCTGAACTGGAAGCAACACACCCCGCCCTACTCCGAAAAACCTCGGGCCCTCATTGACTTCCTAGAATCCATCTTTCAGACCCAACATCCCCCTTGGAAACACTGCCACCAGCTCCTTCTGACCCTTTTTAACATGGAAGAATGACACCGGATTATAGCTGGGACCCAGAGGTGGCTCCAGGACGAGGCTCCAGCAGGGACCTTGGACGCGGCACAGTGGGCACAGAGAGCAGCACCCGAGACCAACCCGGATTGGGATTTCAACTCCCCGAGCGGACGAGAGGCACTCGGAAGGTACCGGGAAGCTCCCCTCCACGGGGTCCGAGAGGGAGCCAGAAAACCAACCAACATGAACAAAGTCGCTCTGATCACCCAGAAGCCAGAGAAATCACCGAGTGAATTCTATGAGCACCGTTGTGAGGCCTACCGAGTCTACACACCCTTCGACCCAGAGGCGGCCGAAAGTCAGCGGATGGTGAATGCCGCATTTGTTGGGCAGTCCGACACTGACATCCGACGGAAACTCCAGAAATGTTACGGGTTGCAGGAATGAACATCACACAGCTGATGTAAATGGCCCAGAAGGTCCTTGTTAATCGAGACCAGACTGCCCGGAGGAAAAATGACAAGAAAATGAAACAGAAAGCTGCTCTCCTGGCCGCTGCCCTCAGAAGACCTGACCCAGCCTAGAGACCTGGCCCGCCACGGGAAGGAGGACCCAGGAGACGAGGGGCCCTGAAGCCTGAGCAGTGCTCCTTCTGTAAGGGGATTGGTCACTGGAAGCACGAATGCCCCAACAAAAGAAACCAGCCACCCAGCCGGCCGGATCTAAAACAGTCCTCTAGCAGCACCGGACTTAGAACTCCACACGGACGGCAGGAGTTTTATCCAGAATGGGAAAGGACTGGCAGGCGTCGCAGTCCCCACACTCGATGAGGTGCTGGTCGGCACGAAGGGCAGCGCTATCTATGGGCCCTCATCCAAGCCCGCAGGCATGCCCGGGGTAAGAAGGCAAACATATACACAGACTCTAAATATGCCTTTGCCGCAACACATATCCACGGGACAATATACAGGAAGAGGGGACTGCTGACTGTAGGTGGAAAAGAGATCAAAAATAGGGATGAAATCTTCCAACTGCTGGAGGCAGTTTGGGAGCCCTAAGAAATTGCGGTCATCCACTGTCAAGGGCACCCAAAGGGCACAAATCCAATGGCCACCGGCAATCACCTGGCAGACCAAGCAGCCAAAAATGCAGCCACCCGAGAATGTTCAGAGGACAACACTGCAACCCAGTGCCAAATCTTGTTGGCACCCAAGTGGCCTGAAGAACCAAAAGATACCCCAGAAAAGAACGAGTAGGAAGAACCAAAATATACCCCAGAAAAGAACCAGTAGGAAGAACCAAAATATACCCCAGAAGAGAACCAGTGGGCAGAGCAGAAGGCCAAGGAGGACACAGACGGGTGATGGCACCTAGGAACCATAACATCTTTACCCCCAGTAAATTACCATACTCTATTGTCTCCCGTCATCACAGCCTGACTCACTTAGGGAAGACAGCCTTCAGGCAGCTACTCGCCCAGTACTCCTACCTCGCCAAACTCCGTCCGTCGCGCAGCGGTCAGGCCGAGACCCGCCCCCAGAATTCAGTACACCGGAACCTCTCAGAGGATGTGGAAGTTGATTTCACAGAAGTATAACCATGTTGGGGCTATACATACCTGCCGGTAGTGAAATGCACCTTCCAGGCTGGGTCGAGACAGTCCCTGCCCGGATCAAAAAGACTAGGGAAGTGACAGAGTTTCTATTAAGAGAAATCATCCCCAGGTATGGTCTACCACTCTCCTTTGGCAGTGACAACGGACCAAGCTTCACTGTGGAGGTCATGCAAACCCTCACCAAGGCACTAGGAATCAAATAAACACTACACACAGCCTACAGGCCACAGAGCTCAGGGAAAGTAGAGCGCATGAACCGGACCCTCAAGACCACAATAGTGAAGCTACATCAGGAAACAGTTACCCTGGGTAGACACGCTAAGCCTAGCCCTGTTCAGAGTCAGGTGCACACCGGGGCCCACAGGACATTCACCCTTTGAAATCCTGTTCGGTAGGACCCCTCCCCCCACTCAAGTGATTAAGGGGAGACATTAGACAAGTAGGGGGATTGAATATAAACAGACACCTCCAAGCCTTAGCCAACACTATGCGCCATATCCATCACACCATCCTAGAAAAAAACCCCTGTCGCCCTGGGTCTCCCTGTCCACCCCCACCAACCTGGGGATCCAGTCTGGGTAAAAGACTGGAAAAAAATACCCCTAGAGCCCACCTGGAAGGGTCCCCATACTGTGATACTAGTTACTCCCACTGCTGTTAAAGTTGCAGGTGTCACTCCGTGGATCCACCACTCCCGGGTGAAAAAGGCCGAACCAGACAACGAAACTGATCTCTGGACTGCACGTCAGGACCAGCGGAACCCGCTGAAGATCCAGCTTAACCGTCTGCCAACGAGGGCAGCCACACCCAGGACTGAACAGGAGTAAACGGGACCACTGGCCCTGACCTTCACTGGGGTTGTAGTGACCTTACTGGGGATTGGACTGGACTGCAGCAGGCATCTCTAACTGTGATAGTTGGCTAATTATAGGATGTCTGCTCCTGCCTCAGTCCCTACCCTCCTCCTGGTTGGAGCACTCACCCTAACAACTATGGCAGAGAAACCCTATCCTGAGGCTTGTGATACCAGAACTTAAGTACCCTCCCCGAACAGGATTACTCGAGACTTAGGGACCATGGGAATTTTCACAGTCCGCACCTACATGCCAAAGACATGTTACAGTCAGGCTCAGGTGTGCCCCAGTGGGGGAAAGAAATACTGGACTAGCACCATTACAGGTGATATTCGAACCTGTATAGCCCCAAGGGGCAAACCAGCTTGTTGGACTTACTACACCCACTGGGGGATGTCCAATGGGGGAGAAATCCCCGACCAGGCTAAAATCCAACAGGTCACAGACACAAAGGCTCAACTAATTACAATAGCCTCAACAACACAGTCAACTTATAAGAGACCAGTCTATTTTGGGGTCCCTGTGCCTCCGGCTGGAACTCCCAGCATCTTGATCCCAGGCCCAAATAAAACATCCCTGCTGGGCCCAGGAGCATACAATGTCCGCTTAGCCGTAACGTCCCACCGAAGTATCACTTGCATTACTAACGCAGGAGAGAATGAAATATTGAGAGTCATACTGGGTCAACTCTACACAAATAACCAAACCTCCAACCAGTAATGCCCCTGCCACCTGCTCCCGGGATGCCATATTCTTTCTTTGTGGAGACACTGCCTACTTGTGTCTCCCAGGAAAGTGGACCAGGACCTGCACCCAGGTCTTCCTCACCCCAGATGTTTTTATCTTTAAAACCCAACAACTGAAAACTACACTAAGCCCCCACCCAAACACCCGAAAAACACGGGCCTTACTAGCATCGATCCTCACAGGGGGAGGAATTGCTGCTGGGATAGGAGCAGGAGTAGGAGACATAAAAACATCCCTGAGCATCTACCACAAGTCATCCCAAGAACTAAATGAAGACATGGAACGTGTAGCGGGTTCCCTACTGTCCCTCACTAACAGACGGTACTTAGACCTACTCACTGCTGAAAAGCGGGAAACCTGTATATTTCTAGGGGAAGAGTGCTGCTACTATATAAACCAGATAAAAATAATAACCACAAAAGTCAGGGAGCTAAAAAAAAAAAAAAAAATGCAGGAAAAAAACCCCAAGAAATTAAAACAAACCTGGGATTTCTACTTAAAACAATAAACTCCATGACTACTACCTCTGGCCGGGCTACCAATAACTATTCTCCTTGTCACTATAGGTCCCTACATACTAAACACAGCTATAAAATTCGTAAGGACAACTATCACCCGGAGACCAACAGCGCACATAATGGCCTTAGGAGGCTACCACCCACTGGGAAGTGATGGCCTATAATAGACATACAAGGACATCAAAGGGGGGCACGATAAGGAAAACCCCCATCTATTACTTGGCACAGGAGCCACCTGAGACCCCCATCCCTCACGGAAGACCCGCATCAGCATAATACTAACCTGTTACCTGCATCAGCATAATACTAACCTGTTACCTGCATCAGCATAATACTAACCTGTTACCTGCATCAGCATAATACTAACCTGTTACCTGACACATCAACTAACCTATTAACTGGCAGGCATTAGTCACCTGAGACCCCACCCCCGGGCTACCCCAACTTAATAAAAGTGGGAAAAATCGGGTAGATGGCGCTCAGAATTCGGTGGCGAGACCCCTCTGAGCCCTCCGACAAATAAACTTTGATTCTCCGACTCTCCAACTCTCCGTCTGCTGCTCGGTTTGTCCTCGGGGCCACCCGCTATAACTCTTGCTGTACCGGCCCTGCCCGTGGGGGCATTCCTCACACCCAGCACACGGCAGCTCCGCAGGTGTCTGGGCCAACAGATGCTGACACAGCCTAGGAGGGGCGGCTGGTGCTGAGCTGAACATCCACTTAGTTACAGGAGCCAACTGAGGTCTCAGGGCTGCCGGCCAACAGCACCATCGGCCTCTCTGATAAAGTCTTCCTGGGGGGTGGGGCAGGGAAATGGCCAGTGGGCCGCAGAGCCCCTCCACCCTGGGCCAGTTCCTACATTTCTGTGTTGGAGCCATCACCCTCTCTGCTCCTCCTGCCCCTGTGGGCTAGACCTCCTCTGGTGGCCTCCCGCCGTGAACACCGAACCAGCTCTGCCCCCGCCTTATGCACCTTTGCGGGGCCCTCACCGCATGCCCTGCCCTGCCCTGCCCTGTGCAAAGTCACCCCAAGGCTGTGACAGTTGAGATGGCTGTGTTGTCACAGAAAAACCAACCTTCCAACTTCCAGCTTTGTTTTTGAATCAGGTAACGTGCAAGCTGGCCTTTCTAGCTGGAGAAGGATGGCTGGAGAGGCCAGAATGTCTGTTACACTTTCCTTGAAGATAAAAACCAAAACAAGCCTGAGCTTGCCCGGGGCTGCTGACAAGGAGAAGAGCCTGGGTACCTGGCAAGGCAGCAAGGGGAGCTGGGTTGGGCCAGGTGGCTACTCCAGATCGCAGGTGGACAGGTCATCTGAGAGTGACTGGCTGCCCCAGGGGCCTTGCAGGGCCAGAGGCCTGGGCGTGCCCTCTGTTTGCTCTTCCTAGAAAGGCAGAGGCCCCAGGGAGCCCAGTGCTCCCCAAGGGGACTGGCTTTGTGACCAGCGGCGCATGAAGGGATGTGAGAACTGGGCTGTGAAAACACTTCCTGTCCACGGAGAGCGAGGAAATGCTCCTACCCCAGCCTCAGACTGGGTGTGTCCCCAAGGGAGGGGAGGCACCTGCAGAAATACTTGTAGGGGTGATCAGCTGCTTCCCAGTGGAAACTCGCAAGGCAGCCACTCACCTTCTGTCTTGTGCGCTGTGGTCTCATCTGCGGAGTCCCCTTGTTTGAGGAACTTGGCTACATCATTAAAGATCAGGTAGAAGTCAATAGCAAACACGATGGTGGCAAAGAAGCCAAACACCTGCGGGAGACAGTAGACAGGGTGGATGGGACACAGCACAGACACCGAGTCCCTGACCCAGGAGGCACTGGGACACTGCCAACCCCAGCCTCATGGCCCGTTTCGGACCTGCCAGGACAAGCAGCCCAGAGCGCAGGGACAGACCCCTCGGAGTAACGGGAAGTGGGAAAATGGGCTGTGAACGTGGTTTGACAAACAGTCTTTCAGAACTCCAGGTACAGTAAATCCCTAACAAGAGGCCTTTGGAATAGTTGGACCCACACAAGAGCCCAAAGGGGCCAAGCAGGGGAAAGATGTGCCCCAGGTCCCTCCCTAAGTGGGTGTCCAGGGGGGCATTTGCAGAATCAGGAGGGGTGGGGTGAACCTGAGGGGCGTTTCTGGGTACCCCCTCCCAGGGGTGGGGCGCTGCTCACCCCAGCTGCTTTGGAAGCTCCATCCGAGTATTTGGCGACAGCGGTGATGGAGATGGCGAAGTAGATAAGCGCAGCAGTGACACAGCGCAGGAAGTCCTGGCCAGAGAATGACATGTTACAAGGGAAGACCTGCCCCCCTAACACCCGAGGGCTCCCACCCTGTTCTGAGCCCAGCCCCTGGGTGCCTCCATTGTCCCGCCAGCAGCTGACACTGCCCCGTGGCATGGCCCCCTCGGTGGGGAGGTAGAAGCTGGAAACCCTGTCACCTGCTCCCTTCCAGCTCTCCAACCTGGCTCTGGACCTCGCTTTGCCACAGATTTGTGGCTGATCCATTTATGGATCACGGTTTCTGTGTACCTGTCCCTAAAATTGGGACACGAAGGTTGCCGCCCTCTTCGGGCAGGTGAAGGATGCCAGATGTGAATCGAGACCAGGATTCACATCTAGCCTTTGCTGCCCTTTCTCCGTGACACAATTCCCTCAGCAAAGTCCACTGCTGGGGCCCTAGGCCCTCCCAGGCGAGAAAATGAGGCCCGGGTTGCCCGGTGGCGATGTCTGGGTAAGCTCTGCAAGTCCTCAATTAACCTGCCCTGTCTCGTGGAAATGGCTTGAATTCCTGCGGCGGCTGCCCATTCCTGCAGGGCCCGCTGGGAGCACCGGCGCCACCTGGTGGCCAAGAGCCCATCCCCGGGCTCCCGGCCTGGCAGACTTGCCCTGGAGGCGCCACACCCTCCCCAGGTCCCAGGCAGCTGGGAGGTGGGGCCCGGACCCTCAGAAGCCGGGACTGCCAGCCCGGCTCCCCAAACTGCACACCGCCCCTCCCCCGCAGGGAAAGCGGCAGGGCCAAGTGCCCGGCAGGGCCAAGTGCCCGCCAGGGCGGGCAGCCAACCCTTCCTGCCCAGGCCGGTCCTCACCATCATGGGCCAGCACAAGCCCTGCCACTTGTCATTCAGCTGCATGGCATCAGCAAAGAGGAAGTACAGGGCCAGCAGGAACTCCAGGAGAGGCGCCGTGAGGAAGGCCGACGCTGAGGATGCCACATAGCAGATGAAGGTGATGAAGGACAGAACCTGAGAGGAAGGGGGTTGGGGGAGAAGTCAGAGCCTTTTCATGCCCCTCAGCCACTGCGGCTCTGAGCCAGACTCTGCCATCCTCATCCACAGTCCCACGGCTAGGAAGTGGCATGGCCAGGACTTGAACCCAGCATGCTGCCCGGGCCCACACCCAAGCTGCCACGCTGTACCCAGTCCTGTGCGTGAGGCCCTGTGTCCTGATCTCACCTCAGACCCCTGCCAGGACCCGGTGAGGAAGCCAAAGCCTCCCCCCACAGGGCAGAGCCCACCCTCTCTGTGCCCTACAGGGGCAAATCAAAGCTAAGCAGGAAACAGTCTCAAAAAATAATACCCAACACCCAAGATGTATGTTTTTCACTGAATGTAAGTTTCCTCTTAAAAACAAAAAACAAATCTTGAACTTTAGTTAATGATATGCATGCTTAAGCTGTTTAGAGTTGAAAAGTACTGACGTCTGCAATAAAATGAGGCTGGGTACGAGTGGCACCTGTAATCCCACCACTTTGAAAGGCCAGGCAGGAGGATGGCTTGAGGCCAGGAGTTTGAGACCAGCCTAAGCAAGAGCGAGATTGTCTCCACTGAAAATAGAAAAATTAGCCAGGCGCGGTGCATGGGCGCCTGTAGTCCCACTTACTTGGGAGGCTGAGAAAGGAGGATTGCTCAAGGCCAGGAATTTGAGGTTGCAGTGAGCAGTGATGACAATCCTGCATTGTCACCAAGCTGGTTAAGATATCACTAGGATGTGAACCCAGGGCTGGCTGACCCCAAGTTAGACTTCTTAAGCAACCTGGCCTTGTGGGTGCTGGGGGAGGCCATCTCTCCTGGTTTCTGTCACTGTGGCTGGGTTTGAGCACATCCACGGCTGAGTAGCTTGGAGTGGGTGGAAGGGGGGGCCCATGGGGACACCCAGATGCCCCACAGGAAGCACTGTGGCTGGTTCAGGCAAATGAGCTGCAGGGATCCCAAGGGAGTCCCCAAGGCAGACATGGCCATAGGGGTGGCTGAGCCCACCTTAGACAGATAGGCAACTAAGGCATTGAGAGGGCCTCCCGAGAGAGTAAGGCCACAGCCGGACCAAGGCCTGTCCACAGCTCCTGCTGAATTTCCTGTGCCAAAGGCTGGTCTGTGGCCAGCCCCTTCCTGCCTCCCATCCCCCCAGCTTGGTTCTGGGGATCCCCCTCTCAATTCCTGTTTGCTCATTCCCCAATTCCTGGTGGCCACTTCCTCCCTGTTCCCGCCCACTTGAGCCTCTGCACTTGCTTGGGCCTGGGGGTGGGAGGGAGGGAGGTGACCAGTGAGGCAGGAGTGACCAGGAGTGGCTCCCATGCACCCTGAGTGCCCACCCCGCACCCTTCCTTCTCTGTCTAGTTCTAGATTCCTGACATCCAGCTGGGCCAGGGGCTATGCTCTGGCTGGCATGCCGTCTCCCCCCTGAGCCCCCCCCTCAATGAGGTGGTCCTGGGTGGGGAGAGGTTGGGGATATGTGGATTCAGGTTTCTCCCCCAAAGTGCCTCCCTGAGGTCTCAGGGTGGGGCAGCCAGGAGGCATCTTCCTGGGATTGTGGGCTTTCAGTCCAGCCCTGGAGTCTCACTTGGGAGTTGGGCACGTGCTGGGCTGGTGACCTCTGGGCTGACCGCAGAAGAGGTTGTAGGAGTAGGAACCACTGCTGCCATCTGCCCTGGGCAACAAGGGAGGGACTCCTGGACAGAATCCTCCTTCCCCACCCCCTTCCTTGTTCTCACCCCGTCCCTCACCTGAGCCACCTGTCAAATCCCCTAAACGCCAGGCATCCCCGCTTTCTCATCTGGAAAGTGGGAATAAGGACAGGCACCACCAAGTTGCCTGGATCTAAGCAACAAGTGGTCGGGGGGCTGTCCTGCTTCATCCTGCCTCCCCTCTGCCCGGCCTCTCCCTCCGCATCCCTGGAAGCCCAGGCCAGCCCCCACCCCACATGCAGACAGTGCGAACCACAGTATGGGAGTTTTCAGCGGATCAGGAGGACAAAGGCGGCCAGACCAGCCGGGTGGCGGCGAGCAGGAAGGAGGAAGGAGCCCAGCGGGGGCGGGGCGGCTGGATCCCGGTGAGGGAGGGGAGGAGGGCGATGAAGTCACCCCGCGGGGGCTGCCCGCGCCCCTAACTGTGCGGCCGGGCCTCTCCCATTCCCCGGGGCTCCCTCCACTCTCCACGGTCCCCCGCCCAGATGGCCAACGCGGCCCCGGCCTCCCGCCCCAGAAGCGCTGCAGCCTCCGCCCCGCAGCTCGAGGCTCGGCCCGGCCCTGCCCGCGCCCAGGAAAGTAGACCCTCCCTCGCGACCCGGGGTCTTGAAGGGCCGAGCGAGCTGATTCCTCCCCAGCCCGGGGCGGCGAGAAGGTTGGCGGAGCGGGGCCAACAGCCCACGACAGAGGCCAGACGCTGTCCAGGCGCAGCTGTCCTGCGAGCCCAGAGAGGGCGGCGGCGCCCGAGGTCACACAGCGCCCAGTTGGGGCTGCCCCTCCTCGCTTCCTACAGCCGCCAACTTTGGACTCGCAAGTTAGAGAACCGGGGGAGGCCGGGGTTCGGCCCCGCCCGCCTCGCCTCGCACTCCGCAGCTCGGGGACGCTGGCCCAACGCCCTGGGGCTCTCAAGAGGAGTCTGCCGAGGAGGCTCGGGGGGGGGGGGGCGTTCAGAGCGCGGCATCGGCCCCGGACCCCTCGACGTCCACCTCCGAAGTGAGCAGCGCCGTGAAGAGGGCCGGCCGGCCGCGGCCGAGGCAGCCCCGCGTCCCCGCGCACTCACCGACTCCGCCAGCAGGAGGCGGCCTTTGAGCGAGCAGAGGAAGGCGCGCGCCGGCAGCAGGGCTCGGAGTCCGGACACGGCGGGGCCTGGCCGGGAGCTGGCGGCGGGCTCCGGGTCCGGGTCCGGGTCGGGGTCGGGGTCGGGGTCTGGGGGCCACATGGCGGCGGCAGCAGGGCCGAGGCTCGGCCTCCCTCCCTCTTGCCCCGCGCCCGGGAGGGAAGCGGAAACGCAGACTGTGCGGAAGGAGAAAACGCGAGACTAATTGGGCGCAGGGGCGCATCCCCCGCCGCCCCGCCCCCGCCCCGCCCCTGCCCGTCCGCGTCCCCTTCCCCCTCCCCCCCTTCGCTCCCCGCTCGGACCCCGGATGCCGCGGTGCTCCGGCCACCGCTGGGGCGCCGGCCCGGCACTGGCCGGAGGCATCCTCAGAACCCCCCTTCTCCCCTCACCAGTGTGCTGGCCTTATTACCGCCCCCCGAACGAGCTGTCGGAGCTCCCACCTATCCCTGCCCAGAGAGTTGTCTACACTCGCTGTCTCGGGTCTAACTTCCTGCCCGTGCGCGCGCGTCTGGGATCCGGGAACGTAGGCGTCTGAACAGCAAAGACCCCCACCCCCGACCCCCTCGTCCTCCCACAGCTTTGCCCGCGATGTCGGCTCCCCACTCCATCGCCTCTCTCTTCTCAGCGCTGCGAGTTTTCCAACGACGTCCTTGGCTACCCCTCCCGTCCTTGGCTAGCCCATCCTCCTCCAGGGCCTCTTTGTTGGCTGCCCCAGGCCTGGGTTCTGCACCCGTCTCCCCCAGTCCGTCCCAGGAGGACTCCCAGATGTACACTGGAGCCAGCCCCCACGCCTGCGCCTCTCTCTCTCTCTCTCTCAGCCCCCACGCCTGCGCCTCTCTCTCTCTCTCTCTCTCTCTCTCTCTCACACACACACACACACACACACACGCACACACACGCGTAGTCTTTAGGGTGTCTGGAGTTCGGTGTGATCAAGATCCAGTCGGTAACATTTCCGCGGTGCCTGGGCCTCTGCAAAGTGCTCTGCCATCCTTCCTCCCATCCTGTCCTCCCTCGCCGTCCATCGATCGCCAAGGCGGGCCCATCTTCAGCTCCTAAGCTTCCTCGGACCTCTGTCCACTTCTCATCACCACGGCTACTGCTAGACCCCAAACCAACCACTCCTGTCCCCTCCCTGAGCTGTTGTGAGAGTGTCTTTGGGAGGCCTCTAGGTTTCCTCCCTTGGCAGCCAGAGGGATGCTTAAATCATAAGTCATGGCACTTGCATTCCTTCCCCAAAGACAAAAAACACACAAAAAACAAAACCTTGGGAGGTTCCCATCTTGCTCAGGGTCTTGGGCTAGAAGTGAAATATAATTCCTTACTGTGATTTCCTCCCTTGCTTCTCCCATCAACCTTGCGGTTCCTTGAACAAACCATGCTCCCTCCTGCCACACGGCCTTTGCACATGCTCTTCCCTCTAGCTGGAATGTTCTTCCTCTACCTTCTTGTCTGATTAAGTTCTTATTCTTCAGTGATTATATTAATAATACAGTGTCACTTCCTCAGAGAAGCCTTTCCTGACATGCATTTATTCCATTAACAGCAGTGCTAGCAGCCCAGGATGCAGGGGGGGTCCAGCTTTTGGTGGGGGTCGGGGGGAGAAAACACTAAGCATGTCCAGAGAATCCTGAATAAGGTGATTCTTGGTGATAGATGCCAGCCAGGAAGTGTCAAAGAGGACTGAGTCAAAGGGGTGGGTGGAGGGCAGGGGGAATGGGAGGGGCCAGATTGTGGAGGACCAGACCCTGGTGTTTGCATTTTACTCTCAAGTCCCTGGAAGGAGACCAGGTGAGAGTTCTAACAGAGATCTTGTTCTGATCTGGGTTGTTAAAAACATGGCTCTGAACTGCAACTCAATAATAAGAAGAAAACAACCCAATTTTTAAAATGGCTACAGATTGGAACAGACAATTCACCAGGGGAGATATATGAATGTTTGCCAGGCACATGGAAAGATGCCCAACATCATTAGACAACTAGGAATGCAAATTAAAACGACAATGAGGTACTGTTACACACCTATTAAAACTGCATAAAAAAAGGACACTACCAGGTGCTGGTGAGGATATAGAGCAACTGGAACTTGCATATAAGGGGATTTCAAAAAATTTCTGGCTAGCACTCTGGGAGGCCGAGGTGGGCGGATCGTTTGAGCTCAGGAGTTCGAGACCAGCCTGAGCAAGAGCGAGACCCCACCTCTACTAAAAATAGAAAGAAATTATATGGACAGCTAAAAATATATATAGAAAAAATTAGCCGGGCATGGTGGCGCATGCCTGTAGTCCCAGCTACTCGGGAGGCTGAGACAGGAGGATCGCTTGAGCTCAGGAGTTTGAGGTTGCTGTGAGCTAGGCTGACGCCACGGCACTCACTCTAGCCTGGGCAACAGAGTGAGACTCTGTCTCAAAAAAAAAAAAAAAAAATTTCTGGAAACATGGTATTAAAAGATAAAAAGTAAAAGTATAAACCTTATTTCTCAACATACGCTCCATCAAGGTCAAGACACTTTTGTAAGCAATGATACCAGCTGTTTAGTCCATCTCTAAAGAACTAAGGGTCCTGGGAATTTAACTGAATCAATGAGGTCTTTTATAGGGTATTAAAACTGAAGAAAAATGGGTGTCCTGTACAGATTTTTTAAGATTAGGAAAATAAAATTTAAAGAAGTCAGAAGGAGCCAAATCAGGACTGTAAGGTGGAAGCTTAATGATTTCCCACTGAAACTGTCACACAATTGCCCTTGTTTGATGAGAAGGATGAGCAGGAGCATGTCCCAGTGGACAAGGACTCTCCAGTGAAGCTTTCTGGGTGTTTTCTGCTAAAGCTTTGGCTAATTTTCTCAAAACACTCTCATAATAAGCAGATGTTATCATTTTTTGGCCTGTGAGAAAGTCAACAAGGGAAATGCCTTCAGCATGCCATGTACCTTTTGCCAGAGGACCTTCGTTCTTGGCGGGTCGGCTTTTTGCTTCACCTGGGCCACTTCCACCTCTTGCTGGCGGCAGCTTTGATGGCACTTTGTCTTAGGATCCTTCTGATATGGCCGTGTTCCATCTTCCATTACAGTTCTTCCATGAAATGCTTCAGGATCTAGATCTTGCCTTTTAGAAATTTCCATTGAAAGCTCTGCTCCTCTGTCTGCAGCTGATCTGGGTGCAATAGTTTTGGCACCTGGGTGGAAAGTTCGCGCAACTTTAATTTTCAGTCAGAACTGTATCAGCTGAACCAATGGAGATGTCTGTGGTGTTGGCTATTGTTCGTGCTGTTAATCATCTGTTCTCTTCAATTAGGGCGTGACAGAGATCCCTTGCAAATCAACGTGGATGGTCTGCCACTGTGGGCTTTTTATTCAATATCATCTCATCCCTTCTTAAAGCGAGTTATCCATTTGTAAACCGCTGATTTCTTTGGGGAATTGTCCCCATAAACTTTTCATGAAGCATCAGTGATTTCATCATTCTTCCATCCACCCTTCACCATAACATTTGATGTTTATTCTTGCTTTACTTTTAGCAGAATTCATGTTATTCTGATAAGGGTTCTTTCCAAAGTGATGTCTTATCCTTCTTAATGCCACAAATTAGATCTTGTTTAGATACGTTGTAACTAGTTAGTACAAGTTTATTTTGGTTTTTTTTTTTTTGAGACAGAGTCTCACTCTGTTGCCCAGGCTAGAGTGAGTGCCGTGGCGTCAGCCCAGCTCACAGCAACCTCAAACTCCTGGGCTCAAGCGATCCTCCTGTCTCAGCCTCCCGAGTAGCTGGGACTACAGGCATGCACCACCATGCCCGGCTAATTTTTTCTATATATATATTTTTTTAGCTGTCCATATAATTTCTTTCTATTTTTAGTAGAGATGGGGTCTCGCTCTTGCTCAGGCTGGTCTCGAACTCCTGAGCTCAAACAATCCGCCCACCTCGGCCTCCCAGAGAGCTAGGATTACAGGCGTGAGCCACCGCGCCCGGCCTACAAGTTTATTTTGGTGCAAAAAAAGTTTTGAAATCCATGCATAGTTTTTCATAATATACATTTAACATGAACTTTTTAAAAATCCCTCAGACAGTCCTGATTTGGCTCCTTCTGACTTCTTTTTGTTTCCTAATCTTAAAAAAATCTTTAAGGGCACCCATAGGTAATACCATAGAAAAGACTGCATTGATATGATTAAATTCCCAGGACCCTAAAGTCTTTAGAGGTGGACTAAATGGCTGGTATCATCACTTATACAAGTGTCTTCACCTTAGGCCGGGCATGGTGGCTCACACCTGTAATCCTAGCACTCTGAGAAGCTGAGGTGGGAGGATCGCTTGAGCTCAGGAGTTCGAGACCAGCCTGTGCGAGAGTGAGACCCCCAACTCTACTAAAAATAGAAAAATTAGCTGGGCATGGTCACATGCACCTGTAGTTCCAGCTACTTGGGAGGCTTAGGCAGGAGGATTGTTTGAGCCCAGGAGTTTGAGGTTGCAGTGAGCTACAATGCCACCACTGCCCTCTACCTGGGATGACAGAGTGAGACTCTATCTCAAAAAGAAAAAAACAAAAAAACAAAAAAACCCCAAAAGACTCCCCCACTCCAATAATGGCTCTGTTTCTTGCTCCTTGGACTAGTTATTAGTCAGCTCAGGCTGCCAAATCAAAATACCACACACTGGGTAGTTTAAATGACAGAAATTAATTTTGTCACAGTTCTGGAGACTTGATGTCTATGATCAAGGTGCCAGCAAATTCGGTTTCTGGTGAGGACTCCATTCTTGGCTTGTAGGTGGCCACCTACTCACTATGTCCTCACATGGCCTTTCCTCTGGGCCATATGGGGTTGCGGGGGAACAAACACTCTCTGGTGTCTTTTCTCAAGAGGACACTAATCCTATCGGATCAGGGCCCCACCCTTATGACCTCCTTTGACCTTCATTACTTCCTTGGAGGCTCCATCTCCACACTAGAGGTTACGGCCTCAGCGTATGAATTTTTTTTTGTGGGGGGCCACAAACATTAGGTCCATAACAATTAGGAATAGAGGGCTTCTCTTGGAACTCTTTCTGTCCACGCCCAGTGCATACTTCTGGATTTTGGATCATCTGTGAGTCCAGACCAAGGAAAAAACCCCAGGACAGTCTCTGCTGGTTCAGTGGTATTTTAAATTCTGGTCTCCTTCCCCAAACTTGCTTGCTACTATTGACTTTTCAGAAACCTTAAAGAGCTGCTCTAGGTACTCTCTCCCAGGCTTTTAGTTGCATTCAGTAGGAGAGATAGGGTAATGTAAACCTACTCCATAGTCCCCAGAACTGGCTTTTTTTTAATTTTAATTTTTATTTTTTGTTTGTTTTTCGGCTCATTAAGGGGGTACAAAAGATCAGGCTATATACATTGCCCATGCCTCCCCATCCCCCCGAGTCTGAGCTTTAGTTGTGTCCATTCCCTAGACAGTGCACATCACTCTCATCATGTAGGTGTGCACTCCTCCCCTCCCCCCACCCCATCCCCCCCAGTCAGAACTTCAATCGTGTCCATTCCCCAGGCAGTGCGCATCGCACTCATCAAGTAGGTATACACCCATCCCTTCCACCCAGCCCCGACCTCTGTCCAATACCCAATTGGTGTGAATCCCAAATGTGCACTCAGGGAAACCAGTTTGCTGGTGAGTACATGTGGTGCTTGTTTTTCCATTCTTGGGATACTTCACTTAATAGAATGGGTTCCAGCTCACTCCAGGAGAACCAAAGAGATGCCATATCGCCATCATTTCTAATAGGTGAGTAATATTCCATGGTATACATATACCACATTTTGCTAATCCATTCATGAATCGATGGGCATTTGGGTTGTTTCCACATCTTTGCGATTGTGAATTGTGCTGCTATAAACATTCGGGTGCAGGTGTCTTTTATATAGAATGACTTTCGTTCTTCTGGGTAGATGCCCAGGAATGGGATTGCTGGATCGAATGGTAGGTCTACTTGAATCTGTTTAAGGTATCTCCACATTGCTTTCCACAGGGGCTGCACTAGTTTACAGTCCCACCAGCAGTGTATGAGTGTACCTGTCTCTCCACACCCACGCCAACATGTATAGTTTTGGGACTTTTTGATAAAGGCCGTTCTCACTGGAGTTAAGTGATATCTCATTGTGGTTTTGATTTGCATTTCCCTGATGATTAGAGATGTTGAACACTTTTTCATATGTTTGTTAGCCGTTTTTACATCTTCTTTTGAAAAATTTCTATTCATGTCTTTTGCCCACTTTTTGATAGGGTTGTTCGATTTTTTCTTACTGATTTTCCTGAGTTCTAAATAGATTCTTGTTATCAGTCCTTTATCTGATGTGTAGTATGCGAAAATTTTTTCCCATTCTGTAGGTTGTCTGTTTACTCTTGTGACTGTTTCTTTGGCTGTGCAGAAGCTTTTTAATTTGATCAGGTCCCATTTATTTATTTTTGTTGCTGCTGTGATTGCCTTAGGGGTCTTCCTCATAAATTCTTTGCCTAGGCCAATGTCTGTAAGAGTCTTTCCTACGTTTTCTTCTAGAATTCTAATAGTTTCTGACCTAAGGTTTAAGTCTGTTACCACCGTGATTTGATTTTTGTGAGGGGTGAGAGCTGTGTGTCCTGTTTTAGTCTTCTACATGTGGATATCCAGTTTTCCCAGCACCATTTATTAAATAAGGAATCTTTTCCCCAGAGTATGTTTTTTTCTGCTTTGTCAAAGATTAGATGGCTATATGAGGATGGTTTTATATTTGGATTTTCTGTTCTGTTCCACTGGTCTGTGTCTCTGCACTTGTGCCAAGAACTGGCTTTTAAAAATAATTTTATTTACTACCTTTTGGTGTCATTTTGTTCTAATTGTGTTGCTTATACTAATTACAAATATGCTAATTATAAAGTTATATTTATACTTATATTTATAAAACCTCAACAATCTGATAGTTTCTATGTTTTAATAGAAAAATGTATTGATTCTCATTTATTGTGATTGCTATTACGCTTATTTTTATTTTCTATGTTTTCTTTTTTTCCTGCCACTTCTCATTATCTGGGATTTTAGGTCTCTATTTCTCTTTTTTTTCATTCTGAATTAAGAATTATTTACATTTAAGTTTTTAGGAGTTATTTGCTCACCACTGATTTTTGAACTCTAAAATGCTCCTTTTCTTAGCATCCAAAGAATAAATAGGTGAATTGGACTTCGTCAAAATTAAAAACTTCTGTGCATCAAACAACACTATCAAGAAAGTAAAAAGACAACCCACAGAATGGGAGAAAGATTTGCAAATCATATATCAGATAAGGCTATACTATCTAGAATACATAAGAACTTCTTACAACTTAACAACAAAAAAGACGAACAACCCAATTGAAAACTAGCAAAGGACTTGAACAGACACTTCCACAGAGAAGATCTACAACTGGCCAACAATCACTTGAAAAGATCTGCAACATTATTAGCAGTTAGGGAAATGCAAATCAAAAGCGCAACGAGTTACCTTTTGAAACCCACTAGGACGTCTTTAATTTTTAAAAAAGAGGAAAATAATAAGTGTTGGAGAGGATACGGAGAAATTGGAACCCTCATACACTGATAGTCGGAATGTAAAATGGTGCAGCCACTGTGAAAAATAGTTTGGCAGTTCCTCAGAAAACTAAACATAGAATTACCATATTGACCCAGCAATTTTACTCCTGGGTAAATACCCAAAAGAACGGAAAACAGGTGTTCAAACAACAACTCATACACTACACTTCATAGCACCATTATCCACACTAGCCAAAAGATGGAACCAACCTAAATGCCATCAGCAGATGAATGGATAAACAAAATGTGGTGTAGCTATACAACAGAATATCATTCAGCCATGGGAACAAAAGACACTATGGAAATGTTTTGAAACCAGATAGAAGTGGTTGTTGCACAACATTGTGGATGTACAAAATGCCACTGAATTGTTCACTGTAAAATGATTGCTTTTATATTGATCAAACAAAGGGGTAGTTGTGTGTGATTAATGATTAATTTCACCTCAACGAAAAGCTTTAAATTGTTCTTATTAAAAACAAAAGCAGTGAAGTGATCGCTTCATTGATACGTACTACAACATGGATGAAACATGAAAACATGGCGAGTGAAAGAAGCTAGAAACAGAAGGCCACTCATGATGACTGTATAGAGACAAAAAGCAGGTTAGTGGTTGCCAGGAGCTCGGGAAGGAAGAAATGAGGAATGATTCCTTCCTGGGCACACAGTTCCTTTTTGGGCTGATGAAAGTGTTCTGGAATTAGATAGTTCTGTTGGTTGCACAACACTGAATGTACTAAATGTCACTAATGGTAAACTTTATGTTGGTTTTACCATAATTTTTAAAAAGTTTATGTTGGAGCTAAGGTATTTTTTATTTTCTTCTCTTTGTCTTTTTTATAGCCAAATAAAGGATTTAACAACAAAAACCATTCTGAAACATGGCATTGCTAATAAGCTATCTAATGGAGAAAAACTATCTACCAAAAAAAAAAAAAAAGAGAGAGAGAGAGAGAGGGAGAGAGAAAGACACAGCTATCCCTTTGTTTGATTAACCACCTGTGGCTTAAATTGTTTCATTTGAGAATCTATTTTCAGAGCACTTGAAAGGGACTGAGAAGATAGAAGGACCGTGAGGCTCTCCCAGCTCTGGCTCTCACCAGACCACTTCCCAAGGACCCTGATAAGCCAGGCTCACAGAAAAGAGAGAGTAAAAAAAAGAGGAAAAACCGACTCAGTCACTTCACAGCTGCCTTTTGCTATCAGCTGGCAACAATCACCTTTTTTCTTTTTCTTTGTCCCCATAAAAACTTTGGGGCCGGCACTCCTTCATTCTTTCACTGTCATGCCCAGCGCTTTCCACTCTCTTTTGAGGAAAGTAAAATAAACTTTTTACTTCTTTCTATCCTAATCTTTGTGTCGAGCATTTTTTCTCATCCCACGCTATGAGTTCCCACCCTAACGTTCGGTGGTCCGTATGGAGACCTCACTTTTCTACCTCTGTCTTGGGGACATCGCTTACCTGCCTCTGCTTCAAGACTGCGCCTTTGTCTGCTGCACAACTCCCAGAACATCCTTCTTGTCCTCAATACCATTCAGAATTCGGCGAGTCTCTTAGGCTCTGAAAGTGGTCATGTGCTCGAGGTTAAGAGTGGTAGCTTTTGTCTAGGTTTGGTCTAGAAGAGCAACCCAGTTACCTTATGCCCCTTTGTAATCAATCCCCAGCCTCCACCTTCTAGGACAACCACTGTTTTAATTTCTTTCACTATATTTTTGCCTGTTCTTGAACGTCTTAGAAATGCAATCACATGGAATGTCCTCCTTTGGTGTCTGGCTCCTTTCCCTCAACATGATGTGCGATCCGTCCGGGCGCGTGTATTGTTATCGCTGAGTAGGAGATTCCATTTTGTGAGTGTAGCACGCTTTTTCTCCTTTGGAACATTGGGCTCTTTTTAGTGTTTTTGGTTATTATGAACATTCTAGTATATCACTTCTCTGGGCTAAATGCCTAGGAGAGGAACTGTGGGTCATATGACAGGAGAATGTGCATCCTTGAGTTTGTTCTCAACTGTTTAACTCCCTCTAGTTGCTCTCACACCTTGCGATAGGTTTGCCTCCCACTGCCCAGCCTGCAGGGGGTGGTGTGGGGACCACAGAGCAGTGGACTTGAGGGGTACAGGAGCAGGGGCTGGGGCCACCCCAAGTTCCTGGTCGGCACCACTGGACGCTGCCTATCCCCCCCACCTGAAGGACGGGCAGCAGCCTCCTCCAACTGCACACTGCTTGCAGCAGCCGCCATGTGTGTGATCTTCTCCCCAGGGAAAGTGGAGCCTGCCACTTCCTCACCTTCTGTGATCCCCGTGGCGCGTAGCACAAAGGCTCAAGTCGTTATCACGGCCCCCAAGGCTCAGCCACACTCCCAGCCTGTCTCCCCCATGCAGACCTCCTCTCAGCTCCTCACATATCGGTCCAGGGCCTTGCTGTCCCCTTGTGAGGATGGCCCTTCTCCTGCTGGGATGGCTGGACTATCTGGTTAGAGTGGGCTCTCCCGGGGGGAGGAGCCTGGGAGGCCTGCGGGGGGGGGGGGGGGGGATGCCAGGGCCAGGGCCCAGCTGGAACCTGGCTCAGGCTGATGCTCAGGTCCCAGAGGGCTGGCTGGCCAACTCTGAGGGAAACGTGGCCTCGGCTCCCCACTGCCTGCCCTGCTCAGGCCCTGGGAGGCTCTGAGCTCTGAGGAGATGACACTCCAGCCTTGCCCTCCCCCTCAGGAACTTCATGAACATCAATACTAAACTGCAAAGTAAGAGCAGGGAAGGCCAGCAAACTTATTTTCCTCATACCAATTGCTTGGATTTTTTTTTTAAATAATATGAAAATACCGATGTGAACAAAATGCATCCTTTTGCTTTGCAGGTTCTCATTTTCCCTGGGCCCCTCTGGCTGGTCAGTGATGGCGGCCGGTGTAACCCACACCTGTGTTCTCCCAGACCTCCAGATGGCCCTGCTCCCAGGCCCTGCTGCCCTCTGCACCATGACTTTCAGTAACTTTTGTTGAATGAACAAAATAATGTTTACAGCAACTTTCACCTTTAAAATCGACTTAAAGAGACATTTCTTTTCCAGGCACAGATGGTTACTAAAATGGAAAAGAAAACCATTCTGGAAAGGAGACAGGGCAGGTAGCAGTTTGCTGTAAAATACGCTGCCATTTCTGATGATGGGAGCCTCCTCCAATCACTTCCCCTTTCCTTTGGCTGGGGCTGCTGGGGCTGGTGCTCCTGCGGGTGGCTTGGCTGCCTCGGGTGGCTTGGCTGCTTCTGGTGCCTTAGCTGCCTCAGGTGCCTTTTCCTTTCCTGGAGGAGGAAGGAGCACATTCTTTTGGACCCTCTTGCCTCTGAAGTGGTTTCTTTGCAAGCATATATCAATTAAAGAAAAAATTCCAGCCACAATCATAAGGCCCTGGAAAACAAAAAGGACCCTCATTACTTTTCCTGTTCATTGCAAAGGACCAGTGCTTCCTTCTGCTTTCCCACTGCACGGGCAGATGCTGCTTAAGACATCCCCTGGGACTGCCAGCCCCGAGAGGCCCTGAGTTGGCCCCTCCTCTGCCTTGGCTTTCTCCATTGCCACTGTCCCATCATCTCATCTCCTTTTCTTTTCTCTCTTTCAGCCCAGCTGGAGTGGGGCCCTTTGCCCCGGAATCACCAGCTACGAGCAGGAAGCTATTAACTTGGGCTGGCTCCCTGGACACCGTCTCTACTTAAATGGCAGCTCCACTAGAAACATTTACCAACTTTACTTTTAAACTTCGCTTGGATCCCAAGATCTTTGTGAAAAGAAGCCTTTTCCTTAGGCAGGGGAAACCACCCAGGTTCCAAAAGAGGTGAATTCAGAGCAAATGCACAGCCCAACAGGGAAAAAGCTCACCAGACCAATTAAATAGGGCATAGGCAGGGACGACCGGATTCTCACGGCAAAGACCACGGCTCCCATGAGGAAGCAAAAGGAGAACACATCGTTGAGGAGGTCCTGCAGGTGGGAGAGAGCTGTCAGCCTCAGGCAGGGCCAAGGCCCCCATCAACACCTGACCCAGTGTGGCTTCCTCGAAAGGAATGATGTTCAAACTTCTGCCTAATTTTTAAATATGAGGATAAATACACACCAGGCTGGGTGAACGTACCTGTGCCCCCCCAACCTGGGCTTTCTGAGTTGAGACCCAAAGTTGAGGATGCTTAACTGCCTTCAGGTTCGGGCACCCTCCCCTACCATCTTGTCTGTGAAATCGCACATTTGGTGTCTAGTTATGTCTCCTCCTACCGATACTTAAATAAATGCACAACTGTACAACTTAATGATGTCCCTTTTGAGGAATCCCCCACCTCATCTTCCTGCTCCCAGGGCCAATCTGCGTGGGCTGCACTGCTGACAGGAGGCTCTGTTGGCCTCTGAGGTCTCCCTGGGAGCCTGGTAGTGGCCTCTCTTCACCCCTGCCCCCAGCCTTACTTCCTGGACCCGCTACCCTTCTCTTGCAAGGCTGTACCACCTCTTCCTTCATCTCCCCTTCTCCCCATCCCTTGTGGCTTCGCTCTCACCCGTACCACGTACTTGTTTCCCACACTCCACTGGCAAGGCCATGGCCATAGCAGGCTGACTTTCCCCCTCATCACTCCTGTGTGGAGGGGCTGGGTGGGAGGCAATGGATCCTGCAGCCTTTGAGCACACCCATCATTCCCCTTGGTTTCCATGATGGCATTTTCTGCTGGCTGTCCTTCCCTGGGCACTTTGTCTCAGGCCCTTTCTTTTCCTTTTTAAGGTTTTGAATTTTGGTACATTTCAAACATACAGAAAATAATAGAACATCCCACCTCCACCAGGCCACTGAGCCACTGAAATTCAACAGATGTTAATGTCTTGCAATATTAGCTTCAGGTCTCTTTAAAATAGAGGGAGCTGCAGTCCCACCCTTCCATCGCTCTTCCTGTCCTCTATTTTTGTCCTCCCAGAGGCAGCCACGCATTGGAAGTTGATGTGTAGTTTTCCTAATCTGTATTTGTATTTTCCTGCATATCATATATTTATAAACAATACATACTATTTTGTAGGTTTCAAAAATTTATATTGAAGGTATCATACCTTCTAATATGTCTTGCTTTCTAAACTTAACGTTTTTGAGATTCATCCACATTGAGAAATATAGATTTAATTTATTAATTTTAACTGATACAGTCTATTGTATGAATAAACTAAACTAGAGAAAAGTGGTCTCTACTTTTCAAAAAATTATTATTCTTACAAACTCTGCTGCAGTGAATGCCCTTGTCCATGATTCCTGGACACATACTCTCCTTGGCTACATATTGCTAAGTTTCTCTCTAAAGTGCTCGTGACAACTGACTCACACCGGCAATGGATAAGGTCCCATTTCCCTTGTCCTTGCCAACACCCAGGATTATCAGGTTTATTGATTTCTGCCAACCTGATGAGTTGAAATGGTACCTCACTGTTGTTTTAATTTTCATGTTACTGGTTACTAATGAAGATGAATATTTTCAAAAACATGCTTTAGGCCTGTGGGCTATTCATACCCCTTGCCCATTTTTCTATTGGTTTGTTTTTAAAATTTTATGATGTTTCCTGTTGTAAAGTTTTGAGACAGAGTCTCACTCTGTTGCCCAGGGTAGAGTGCCCTGGCTTCAGCCTAGCTCACAGCAACCACAAACTCCTGGGCTTAAGTGATCCTCCTGCCTCAGCCTCCCAAGTACCTGGGACTACAGGCGCATGGCACCAGGCCCAGCTAATTTCTCTGTTTTTAGGAGAGACAGGGTCTTGCTCTTGCTTAGGCTGGTCTCAAACTCCTAAGCTCAAGTGTTTCTCCCGCCTCAGCCTCCCAGAGTGCTTCTTGACAACTCCCCATGGATGTTCTTACTCCATATTCTATTCTCTCTCTTTCTTATTTTCTCTCTTATCTCTTAGTGCTATGTTCTGGGGAACTTCTCCACACCTTAAGCTCATAAATTCTCTTAAGCGGTTTCTGATCTACTTTTGAATTCATCTATTGACATTTTTACTTCAATAACTATATTTTCGATTCTAGACATTGTACTTTTTAAAAAATCAGTCTGTTCTGTCCTCATAGGTTCTTCTTTTCTTATGGATCTTATTTATGTTTATAATCATTTCAAATATATTTATTATTATTTTCAGACAGCTCTTCTATTGTATTCTCAGGGTTCTAATCCTCCCATTAGTTACATTAGCTGATTATTGATTCTTAGTCATGGGGATTTTTTTTTTCTTTTTTAAAATCAAGTGTTTTGTAATTTTGAGTTGTTAGTCTATTTTGATTTTGCATTTATTTTGGTTAGGAGTCCCAAGGATATCATCAGAATACTATCAGATTGGGATCAATTTTTATGCTAATTCCCAGGCATGAAGGTTTCTAGGCTACAGCAAAAATTCAAACGCCAAATCTTTACAAAGGGAAGTCTCAAAGTTTCTATTTCTTAAGGAAGACCTCCCCTCCTGCCCTCACTCGAAGCTCAGGCAGAGATGAACATGCTTTCTTGTTCCGATGTGTTGGGGAAGGGTATATCTTTTCCCTAATAGAGCAGTCTTTCCAGGGTGCCAGCTTTATGTAGGGTTCTCCATTCTAAACCCCCACTTTGCTTGGGATCAGTGCCCCCTCATCTCGACATGAGAGTACATGAAAACCCATACTGAGTTTTCTTAGATAATACCTCATAGGCCGTTCCCACCCCATAATTTGCATCTTATGTGATCGCTACCTGTCTTGCATTTCTGGTACCTGTGTGCTTCCCTTTCTTTTCTGCCAGCTCAGCCATTCAGTTAAAGCAATACTGGTTATATTTCCCTTCATATTTTTAGGTAAGTACACCAGGAAGATTTCCAGGGTTCGTTGGTTTTTCGTCTTGCTGGAGCTACAAGTATCTTTTCAGGCTCCTTGACTGGGAACTTGTCCTTTACCTGTCATTTTACTTTGTCCTCTACTTGTTTCTTTCCCAAGAGTCCTTATTTGACCTTCTTCTCCTTTCTCTCTGTCCTGAAAGTTCTCACCCACCCCACCGAGACCTATGGATCCCTGGACCCTAATAAAGGAGGCAGGACAGAATGTACTGACAAAGCTGGCTTTGAGTCTTTTTTTCTGCCACTTACTAGCTCAGTCACCTGGGGGCAAGTTACGTGACCATTCTGAGCTCACTTCCTCACGTGTAACATGAGTGAAACAGTGAGCAGAGGGCTTTAGAGGCAGGCTATAAATGTGCAGTGAACAAGGGGACTGGAGACTTGGGGTGCTCATTGACTGGCTGAGGGTTTGGTGGGTGTGCCTTGTTATTACACAGATGATGAGCAGGATTCAAGCCCATGAGTCCTCAGGCACAGCGTCATGCAATTTACATTTAATCCTCAGGATTAAATGTTAATCTCACAAGGGATGATTACTGTCCCCATGTTACAGATGAGGAAACAGAAGCTGGGAGTGGTTTGGTAGCTGACCTAGCTCTGTCTCCTTCCACTGGACAATTGCTTTGAGCCGAACATTCTTTGGAACTAACCATCCTTTATAGGGAGATTCACTGGAGGCCTAAGGCTGCTGCAGAAGTGATTTAAAAAAAAACAAAAAACAAAACAAACCTCATTTTGTCTTATTGATTTTGGGGAGACTGATTTCCTTCTTTGAATTCGGGGGTTGAGGTGCCTCCTGGGGTGATTGCCCCTATCAGGTGTGAGCCGGCACAGGGGTTAGGAGGCACAATTGGTTGCTACACCTCCCCTTCCCTCCCTCCAAGGAGAGCAAAGTCTCAGGCCCACCAGATAGGTAAGAGTTCCCTATTCTCATCCCAACACACAGGGAGACTTTTCTGGAGCATTTTCTGCCTAGCTACCCCTCCCCTGAGCAGCTGCCCCTGCTTGGGTCCCACTGGAAGTTGCCAAGCAAAACTATGGGAGGTGAGGTGTGTGTCTCTCTCTGTTCAGTCACTTCCAGGTGCCAAGACACTCAAGTGAACAGCACAGGAGCTGAGGATACTCCCCACCAACCCTCACTTACAGTAACGGGCCACAGGATGAAGGGTATGTATCTATTGATGGCAAAGGTGTAGATGATAATGAAGAAGCTGAAGAGGCATATTTCCATGGCGATGACGAGCGGCAAGAAGGGGTGCACCGGTATTGAAGAGAATGATACCAGGGATGCTATCAGGCAGCCCTGCAGGGAGACAGACGCCTGAGCCAGCGGCAAAAAGGCTCTCACGGACTCCAGGGCTTCTCGAAGGACCCCCGGAGCCGCTCCTCCTCTCCCCTACCCTTGTTCGTGGACCCCCCACCCAGGGATACCACTCTAGCTCACCAAACTCAGAATCTTGACCTCGGCGTGCCCCATGGTCCAGAACTCTCTATTGCTGTCCTTGAACAGCCACCGGTAGCGACGACATCCCTTCCTTGTGCCTACTTCATCCTTGGGCTGCACTGACCTCGGTTTTGGTTCAGTGTCTTTATCACCCTCACCGGGCTTCTTTTCCGGGGGTTTTGCTCCGGGGTCTGTGGGTGGAGGCGGTGGAGCCGGAGCCGGAGCCGCAGCCCCAGCCGCAGGCGCAGGCGCTGGTGCAGCTTTGCCCTTGGGTTTTTCCACCATCGCTTCGTCGGAGTCCCGGGTGTCTCACAGCCTGCCTGACCTCTCCGGCTGTCTCTGGACAGCGCCGGCCAACAAGAGAGCTCCGTGCCCACCGGCCTGCTCGGAGGCTGCACCCACCAACTGCCAGGACCAGCGAATGCCAACGCCCGCGCGTTCTTTGCGCGCGGCCGCCTCACCTCAAGGCCCAGCGCTGGTCCCGCCTACCCAGCTGGGGGCCAGATCCACCCACGCTCCGTGCAGAAGCCCCCGCCAGATCCCACCTACCTGCAGACCTCCCCTCCCGTCCTAGCGAGGCCTCGCGAGGGGGCCTCAGTTCTGTAGCCGCCGCTCCCGCCTTCAGGCCCCCTCGGCTGGAACCCGGGTCGCGGCCCTAACCACTCTGAGCTCCCGGGCGCAGCGTCGTGCACATGAAAACATAACGCGACATTTACACAAGGCAACACGGAACGTGTTCCCGATTTAGCAGTCCTGATTTTATGGTCACATGTAGGTTGGAATGGGTGAGAGCGTGTGAGCTCAGGGTGGGCGCGGAGGGAGTGATTTGACACAGACACGCATATCCGCGAGGGTGCGGGGCTGGCTTCAGCGCGGATCAGCTGGGCACCTGGTCAGGGGAGCTCTTGGTTTCCATTCCCAGGACTCTTTTCATGTTATTCCTCATCCACTTGGTGACCACAAACGCATCGATGACACACGCGATTGCCGCTGTGAGACACAGGGACTGTCAGACACAAGACCACATGCGGGAAGGAAAGGTGGGGTTATTTTACAGCTCAGCAGCAATATCTGGAACCCATCCCCATCCAAGGCGGGAGCTGCCGGCGGCCTCCTGTTCCCCTCTGACCCTCCACTACTCTCTTGCTGTCTGCCCACCCAGCTGGCTGCTGCGGGCCCATTCGGCCTCCCCAGAAAAAGGGATTTTGGAAAGGGTGGGTTTTGTTGCCAGTAGTGGCTTTGCCTGTGAGGCACCAGGAAAGGACCAGGGAAGTGCACTGGCCCTAGAAGGCTCCAGGCAGGGGTGGGATCCCGAGAAGGCCTCTCAGAGGAAAGGACCCTTGGGCTATGTTTCAAAGGGCAGGAAGGAATTCCCAAAGGGGCCAAATGGGAGGAGGAGAACTCTAGGCACTGGACTGGGGTCTCTAAGGAATCTCAGGTGGCCAATACCTCTGGAGCCACCAAGAGAGGGGGCAGAGTTGAGGCTGGGGCGGTGCAGGATCTGGGACTCTTATGACTTGAAGAGGTCAGGGATGAGACTCAGAAGACCAGCTTGCTGTGGCCATGAGGGGAATGGAAAGAGAAGCAGGCTGGAAGCAGGGGGTGGGGCTGGGGCTGCTGCCATCCAGATAAGAACTGATAGAGATCTAGGGGTGGGAACCTCTGGCAGTAGAAGGCTGGGTTGCTGAGTTAGCAGAGGGGGACCAGGGGCCCATGGCACCCAATATTCCCTGGTGCTCCGGGACTCTTGCCAGCCTTGGATGTTTCTCTTTATGGTTAATTGATTTCTGGCTGGTTAATGAACTTTTCCTGGGCTGGTCTTGTCCCATCTGATCTGGGAGCTTAGCTCTATCCTCAGCACTGAGCTCAGGCCTGGCACAATCCAATAGGATTGACAGATATTTACTGATTATGGAATGGATTAAAAGAACTTAAACTCTTTTGTTTTTCTGGATTAATTTCTGTCCCCATTGTTTAACTTCTTGAACCAAAGTCCTACCTCCCCACTCCCCCCATCTTCCAAGCATTTGATCTGCCATTTCTTGTGTTCTTCCATATGGTGAGGGTTTGAGTCCCAGTTTGTCCCAGCCTTGTGACCCAGAGCAAGGTATTTAACCTCAGTTCCTATATCTGTAAAAATGAGAATTGTAAAGATTAAGTCAAAATGTGCCTAGCTTGGTACAGGGCATGCACTAGGCACTTCAACATGTGGTAGGTTTCTTTCTTCCTTCCTGGATAGGCTGGGTTACTCACTTTTCACAATGCACCTTTTTTCTCCCTACAATCCCTCTTTTCATCTGTATTTTTTGGGGTTGGGGGACAAGGGTCTTGCTCTGTTACCCAGGTTGGAGTGCAGTGGCATGATCATAGCTCACTGCATCCTCAAACTTCTGGGCTCAAGCGATCCTCCTGCCTCAACCTCCCCGAGTAACTGAGACTACAGGCACGCTTCACCACACCCGGCTAATTTTATTATTTTTTGTAGAGATGGGGTGTCTCTATGTTGCTCAGCTTGGTCTCAAACTCCTGGCCTCAAGCGATCCTCCTGCCTTGGCCTCCCAAAGTGCTGGGATTATAGGCATGAACCAGCATGCTTGGCCTCATGTCTTTAAAATAGAATTCTCTAGCCTACAAAAAAATCAGTCTTATTTATAGACAAAAATATCTTGTTTAACATTTCAAAATGATATGGACAATTCTCAAAAGGGGTTCAGCAGACTCTTGTTTTCATACCTATTTGGAAAGTACATATAAGAGTTAAGATTTTCATGCGCTTAGAGTTTGTGCAACTTCACATCATCTGAAGAAGTCAGTGCATGAAGGAAAAGGGGTGGCAGTAGATATTTTGTTTGGTTAATGACAAAATGATGGTGTGCCAGTTTCCTTTTTCAGAGACTTGCAATGTTGATCTTAAATGGAGTCATGAAGGTCTCTACTTACCCCTCCAACATAGAATAAATGCCTTTTTTCCTTTTCTTTCATAGTCAAGATGGCAACTATTAAAAGGAACACAGCTGAAACGATACTGTTGATAAGATCCTGTAATACAGAATTGGAAATTATCAACTTTACATGAAAATATAATTGCATAAAATATTTAAATTGGTCAATTACCCATCTAAGGAGGGATGCCTTTTAAAAACTTCCCTTTGATTAAGAGGAACCCTCAGAGGCATAATTCTTACATCTTCCAGAGATATGAGTTTATGTGATTTTAAGGTCCTGGATAGGACTTGTCTGCAGAAAATGGGTTTGTTTTCATAAAAGAACACCGTAAGGCCAAGCGTGGTGGCTACAATCCTAGCACTCTGGGAGGCAGAGTCGGGAGGATCGCTCGAGGTCAGGAGCTCAAGACCAGCCTTTGCAAGAGCGACATCCCCCCCCCACAACTGTACTAAAAATAGAAAAATTAGCCGGGAATGTTCACATGCACCTGTAGTCCCAGCTACTTGGGAGGCTTAGGCAGGAGGATTGTTTGAGCCCAGGAGTTTGAGGTTGCAGTGAGCTACAATGACACCACTGCCCTCTACCTGGGATGACAGAGTGAGACTCTGTCTCAAAAAGAAACAACAACAACAAAAACCCCCAAAGGACTCCCCCACTCCAATAATGGCTCTGTTTCTTGCTCCTTGGAACTAGTTATTAGTCAGCTCAGGCTGCCAAATCAAAATACCACACACTGGGTAGTTTAAATGACAGAAATTAATTTTGTCACAGTTCTGGAGACTTGATGTCTATGATCAAGGTGCCAGCAAATTCGGTTTCTGGTGAGGACTCCATTCTTGGCTTGTAGGTGGCCACCTACTCACTATGTCCTCACATGGCCTTTCCTCTGGGCCATATGGGGTTGCGGGGGAACAAACACTCTCTGGTGTCTTTTCTCAAGAGGACACTAATCCTATCGGATCAGGGCCCCACCCTTATGACCTCCTTTGACCTTCATTACTTCCTTGGAGGCTCCATCTCCACACTAGAGGTTACGGCCTCAGCGTATGAATTTTTTTTTGTGGGGGGGCACAAACATTAGGTCCATAACAATTAGGAATAGAGGGCTTCTCTTGGAACTCTTTCTGTCCACGCCCAGTGCATACTTCTGGATTTTGGATCACCTGTGAGTCCAGACCAAGGAAAAAACCCCAGGACAGTCTCTCCTGGTTCAGTGGTATTTTAAATTCTGGTCTCCTTCCCCAAACTTGCTTGCTACTATTGACTTTTCAGAAACCTTAAAGAGCTGCTCTAGGTACTCTCTCCCAGGCTTTTAGTTGCATTCAGTAGGAGAGATAGGGTAATGTAAACCTACTCCATAGTCCCTAGAACTGGCTTTTAAAAATAATTTTATTGACTACCTTTTGGTGTCATTTTGTTCTAATTGTGTTGCTTATACTAATTATAAAGTTATATTTATACTTATATTTATAAAACCTCAACAATCTGATAGTTTCTGTTTTAATAGAAAAATGGATTGATTCTCATTTATTGTGATTGCTATTATGCTTATTTTTATTTTCTATGTTTTCTTTTTTTCCTGCCACTTCTCATTATCTGGGATTTTAGGTCTCTATTTCTCTTTTTTTTCATTCTGAATTAAGAATTATTTACATTTAAGTTTTTAGGAGTTATTTGCTCACCACTGATTTTTGAACTCTAAAATGCTCCTTTTCTTAGCATCCAAAGAAAAAATAGATGAATTGGACTTCGTCAAAATTAAAAACTTCTGTGCATCAAACAACACTATCAAGAAAGTAAAAAGACAACCCACAGAATGGGAGAAAGATTTGCAAATCATATATCAGATAAGGCTATACTATCTAGAATACATAAGAACTTCTTACAACTTAACAACAAAAAAGACGAACAACCCAATTGAAAACTAGCAAAGGACTTGAACAGACACTTCCACAGAGAAGATCTACAACTGGCCAACAATCACTTGAAAAGATCTGCAACATTATTAGCAGTTAGGGAAATGCAAATCAAAAGCGCAACGAGTTACCTTTTGAAACCCACTAGGACGTCTTTAATTTTTAAAAAAGAGGAAAATAATAAGTGTTGGAGAGGATACGGAGAAATTGGAACCCTCATACACTGATAGTCGGAATGTAAAATGGTGCAGCCACTGTGAAAAATAGTTTGGCAGTTCCTCAGAAAACTAAACATAGAATTACCATATTGACCCAGCAATTTTACTCCTGGGTAAATACCCAAAAGAACGGAAAACAGGTGTTCAAACAACAACTCATACACTACACTTCATAGCACCATTATCCACACTAGCCAAAAGATGGAACCAACCTAAATGCCATCAGCAGATGAATGGATAAACAAAATGTGGTGTAGCTATACAACAGAATATCATTCAGCCATGGGAACAAAAGACACTATGGAAATGTTTTGAAACCAGATAGAAGTGGTTGTTGCACAACATTGTGGATGTACAAAATGCCACTGAATTGTTCACTGTAAAATGATTGCTTTTATATTGATCAAACAAAGGGGTAGTTGTGTGTGATTAATGATTAATTTCACCTCAACGAAAAGCTTTAAATTGTTCTTATTAAAAACAAAAGCAGTGAAGTGATCGCTTCATTGATACGTACTACAACATGGATGAAACATGAAAACATGGCGAGTGAAAGAAGCTAGAAACAGAAGGCCACTCATGATGACTGTATAGAGACAAAAAGCAGGTTAGTGGTTGCCAGGAGCTCGGGAAGGAAGAAATGAGGAATGATTCCTTCCTGGGCACACAGTTCCTTTTTGGGCTGATGAAAGTGTTCTGGAATTAGATAGTTCTGTTGGTTGCACAACACTGAATGTACTAAATGTCACTAATGGTAAACTTTATGTTGGTTTTACCATAATTTTTAAAAAGTTTATGTTGGAGCTAAGGTATTTTTTATTTTCTTCTCTTTGTCTTTTTTATAGCCAAATAAAGGATTTAACAACAAAAACCATTCTGAAACATGGCATTGCTAATAAGCTATCTAATGGAGAAAAACTATCTACCAAAAAAAAAAAAAAAGAGAGAGAGAGAGAGAGAGAGAAAGACACAGCTATCCCTTTGTTTGATTAACCACCTGTGGCTTAAATTGTTTCATTTGAGAATCTATTTTCAGAGCACTTGAAAGGGACTGAGAAGATAGAAGGACCGTGAGGCTCTCCCAGCTCTGGCTCTCACCAGACCACTTCCCAAGGACCCTGATAAGCCAGGCTCACAGAAAAGAGAGAGTAAAAAAAAAGAGGAAAAACCGACTCAGTCACTTCACAGCTGCCTTTTGCTATCAGCTGGCAACAATCACCTTTTTTCTTTTTCTTTGTCCCCATAAAAACTTTGGGGCCGGCACTCCTTCATTCTTTCACTGTCATGCCCAGCGCTTTCCACTCTCTTTTGAGGAAAGTAAAATAAACTTTTTACTTCTTTCTATCCTAATCTTTGTGTCGAGCATTTTTTCTCATCCCACGCTATGAGTTCCCACCCTAACGTTCGGTGGTCCGTATGGAGACCTCACTTTTCTACCTCTGTCTTGGGGACATCGCTTACCTGCCTCTGCTTCAAGACTGCGCCTTTGTCTGCTGCACAACTCCCAGAACATCCTTCTTGTCCTCAATACCATTCAGAATTCGGCGAGTCTCTTAGGCTCTGAAAGTGGTCATGTGCTCGAGGTTAAGAGTGGTAGCTTTTGTCTAGGTTTGGTCTAGAAGAGCAACCCAGTTACCTTATGCCCCTTTGTAATCAATCCCCAGCCTCCACCTTCTAGGACAACCACTGTTTTAATTTCTTTCACTATATTTTTGCCTGTTCTTGAACGTCTTAGAAATGCAATCACATGGAATGTCCTCCTTTGGTGTCTGGCTCCTTTCCCTCAACATGATGTGCGATCCGTCCGGGCGCGTGTATTGTTATCGCTGAGTAGGAGATTCCATTTTGTGAGTGTAGCACGCTTTTTCTCCTTTGGAACATTGGGCTCTTTTTAGTGTTTTTGGTTATTATGAACATTCTAGTATATCACTTCTCTGGGCTAAATGCCTAGGAGAGGAACTGTGGGTCATATGACAGGAGAATGTGCATCCTTGAGTTTGTTCTCAACTGTTTAACTCCCTCTAGTTGCTCTCACACCTTGCGATAGGTTTGCCTCCCACTGCCCAGCCTGCAGGGGGTGGTGTGGGGACCACAGAGCAGTGGACTTGAGGGGTACAGGAGCAGGGGCTGGGGCCACCCCAAGTTCCTGGTCGGCACCACTGGACGCTGCCTATCCCCCCCACCTGAAGGACGGGCAGCAGCCTCCTCCAACTGCACACTGCTTGCAGCAGCCGCCATGTGTGTGATCTTCTCCCCAGGGAAAGTGGAGCCTGCCACTTCCTCACCTTCTGTGATCCCCGTGGCGCGTAGCACAAAGGCTCAAGTCGTTATCACGGCCCCCAAGGCTCAGCCACACTCCCAGCCTGTCTCCCCCATGCAGACCTCCTCTCAGCTCCTCACATATCGGTCCAGGGCCTTGCTGTCCCCTTGTGAGGATGGCCCTTCTCCTGCTGGGATGGCTGGACTATCTGGTTAGAGTGGGCTCTCCCGGGGGGAGGAGCCTGGGAGGCCTGCGGGGGGGGGGGGGGGGATGCCAGGGCCAGGGCCCAGCTGGAACCTGGCTCAGGCTGATGCTCAGGTCCCAGAGGGCTGGCTGGCCAACTCTGAGGGAAACGTGGCCTCGGCTCCCCACTGCCTGCCCTGCTCAGGCCCTGGGAGGCTCTGAGCTCAGAGGAGATGACACTCCAGCCTTGCCCTCCCCCTCAGGAACTTCATGAACATCAATACTAAACTGCAAAGTAAGAGCAGGGAAGGCCAGCAAACTTATTTTCCTCATACCAATTGCTTGGATTTTTTTTTTAAATAATATGAAAATACTGATGTGAACAAAATGCATCCTTTTGCTTTGCAGGTTCTCATTTTCCCTGGGCCCCTCTGGCTGGTCAGTGATGGCGGCCGGTGTAACCCACACCTGTGTTCTCCCAGACCTCCAGATGGCCCTGCTCCCAGGCCCTGCTGCCCTCTGCACCATGACTTTCAGTAACTTTTGTTGAATGAACAAAATAATGTTTACAGCAACTTTCACCTTTAAAATCGACTTAAAGAGACATTTCTTTTCCAGGCACAGATGGTTACTAAAATGGAAAAGAAAACCATTCTGGAAAGGAGACAGGGCAGGTAGCGGTTTGCTGTAAAATACGCTGCCATTTCTGATGATGGGAGCCTCCTCCAATCACTTCCCCTTTTCTTT
This sequence comes from Eulemur rufifrons, assembly GCF_041146395.1. Classification (NCBI taxonomy): domain Eukaryota; kingdom Metazoa; phylum Chordata; class Mammalia; order Primates; family Lemuridae; genus Eulemur; species Eulemur rufifrons. Next base: position 10,497,864 of record NC_091005.1, on the reverse strand, counting down.
GGCTGGGGCTGCTGGGGCTGGTGCTCCTGCGGGTGGCTTGGCTGCTTCTGGTGCCTTAGCTGCCCCAGGTGCGTTTTCCTTTTCTGGAGAAACGAGCACATTCTTTTGGATCTTCTTGCCTCTGAAGTGGTTTCTTTGCAAGTATATATCAATTAAAGCAAACAATCCAGCCATACCCATGAATATCTGGAAAACAAAAAGGACCCTCATTACTTTTCCTGTTCATTGCAAAGGACCAGTGCTTCCTTCTGCTTTCCCACTGCACGGGCAGATGCTGCTTAAGACATCCCCTGGGACTGCCAGCCCCGAGAGGCTCTGAGTTGGCCCCTCCCTCTGCCTTGGCTTTCTCCATTGCCACTGTCCCATCGTCTCATCTCTTTTTCTTTTCTCTCTTTCAGCCCAGCTGGAGTGGGGTCCTTTGCCCCGGAATCACCAGCTACGAGCAGGAAGCTGTTAACTTGGGCTGGCTCCCTGGACACCGTCTCTACTTAAATGGCAGCTCCACTAGAAGCATTTACCAACTTTACTTTTAAACTTCGCTTGGATCCCAAGATCTTTGTGAAAAGAAGCCTTTTCCTTAGGCAGGGGAAACCACCCAGGTTCCAAAAGAGGTGAATTCAGAGCAAATGCACAGCCCAACAGGGAAAAAGCTCACCAGACCAATTAAATAGGGCGTGGGCAGGGACGACCGGATTCTCACGGCAAAGACCACGGCTCCCATGAGGAAGCAAAAGCATAACACGTCGTTGAGGAGGTCCTGCAGGTGGGAGAGAGCTGTCAGCCTCAGGCAGGGCGAGGGCCCCCATCAACACCTGGCCCAGTGTAGCTTCCTCGAAAGGAATGATGTTCAAACTTCTGCCTAATTTTTAAATATGAGGATAAATACACACCAGGCTGGGTGAACGTACCTGTGCCCCCCCAACCTGGGCTTTCTGAGTTGAGACCCAAAGTATGTGTTTAACTGCCTTCAGGCTCGGGCACCCTCCCCTACCATCTTGTCTGTGAAATCGCACATTTGGTGTCTAGTTATGTCTCCTCCTACCGATACTTAAATAAATGCACAACTGTACAACTTAATGATGTCCCTTTTGAGGAATCCCCCACCTCATCCTCCTGCTCCCAGGGCCAATCTGCGTGGGCTGCACTGCTGACAGGAGGCTCTGTTGGCCTCTGAGGTCTCCCTGGGAGCCTGGTAGTGGCCTCTCTTCACCCCTGCCCCCAGCCTTACTTCCTGGACCCCCTACCCTTCTCTTGCAAGGCTGTACCACCTCTTCCTTCATCTCCCCTTCTCCCCATCCCTTGTGGCTTCGCTCTCACCCGTACCACGTACTTGTTTCCCACACTCCACTGGCAAGGCCATGGCCATAGCAGGCTGACTTTCCCCTCATCACTCCTGTGTGGAGGGGCTGGGTGGGAGGCAATGGATCCTGCAGCCTTTGAGCACACCCATCATTCCCCTTGGTTTCCATGATGGCATTTTCTGCTGGCTGTCCTTCCCTGGGCACTTTGTCTCAGGCCCTTTCTTTTCCTTTTTAAGGTTTTGAATTTTGGTACATTTCAAACATACAGAAAATAATAGAACATCCCACCTCCACCAGGCCACTGAGCCACTGAAATTCAACAGATGTTAATGTCTTGCAATATTAGCTTCAGGTCTCTTTAAAATAGAGGGAGCTGCAGTCCCACCCTTCCATCGCTCTTCCTGTCCTCTATTTTTGTCCTCCCAGAGGCAGCCACGCATTGGAAGTTGATGTGTAGTTTTCCTAATCTGTATTTGTATTTTCCTGCATATCATATATTTATAAACAATACATACTATTTTGTAGGTTTCAAAAATTTATATTGAAGGTATCATACCTTCTAATATGTCTTGCTTTCTAAACTTAACGTTTTTGAGATTCATCCACATTGAGAAATATAGATTTAATTTATTAATTTTAACTGATACAGTCTATTGTATGAATAAACTAAACTAGAGAAAAGTGGTCTCTACTTTTCAAAAAATTATTATTCTTACAAACTCTGCTGCAGTGAATGCCCTTGTCCATGATTCCTGGACACATACTCTCCTTGGCTACATATTGCTAAGTTTCTCTCTAAAGTGCTCGTGACAACTGACTCACACCGGCAATGGATAAGGTCCCATTTCCCTTGTCCTTGCCAACACCCAGGATTATCAGGTTTATTGATTTCTGCCAACCTGATGAGTTGAAATGGTACCTCACTGTTGTTTTAATTTTCATGTTACTGGTTACTAATGAAGATGAATATTTTCAAAAACATGCTTTAGGCCTGTGGGCTATTCATACCCCTTGCCCATTTTTCTATTGGTTTGTTTTTAAAATTTTATGATGTTTCCTGTTGTAAAGTTTTGAGACAGAGTCTCACTCTGTTGCCCAGGGTAGAGTGCCCTGGCTTCAGCCTAGCTCACAGCAACCACAAACTCCTGGGCTTAAGTGATCCTCCTGCCTCAGCCTCCCAAGTACCTGGGACTACAGGCGCATGGCACCAGGCCCAGCTAATTTCTCTGTTTTTAGGAGAGACAGGGTCTTGCTCTTGCTTAGGCTGGTCTCAAACTCCTAAGCTCAAGTGTTTCTCCCGCCTCAGCCTCCCAGAGTGCTTCTTGACAACTCCCCATGGATGTTCTTACTCCATATTCTATTCTCTCTCTTTCTTATTTTCTCTCTTATCTCTTAGTGCTATGTTCTGGGGAACTTCTCCACACCTTAAGCTCATAAATTCTCTTAAGCGGTTTCTGATCTACTTTTGAATTCATCTATTGACATTTTTACTTCAATAACTATATTTTCGATTCTAGACATTGTACTTTTTAAAAAATCAGTCTGTTCTGTCCTCATAGGTTCTTCTTTTCTTATGGATCTTATTTATGTTTATAATCATTTCAAATATATTTATTATTATTTTCAGACAGCTCTTCTATTGTATTCTCAGGGTTCTAATCCTCCCATTAGTTACATTAGCTGATTATTGATTCTTAGTCATGGGGATTTTTTTTTTCTTTTTTAAAATCAAGTGTTTTGTAATTTTGAGTTGTTAGTCTATTTTGATTTTGCATTTATTTTGGTTAGGAGTCCCAAGGATATCATCAGAATACTATCAGATTGGGATCAATTTTTATGCTAATTCCCAGGCATGAAGGTTTCTAGGCTACAGCAAAAATTCAAACGCCAAATCTTTACAAAGGGAAGTCTCAAGGTTTCTATTTCTTAAGGAAGACCTCCCCTCCTGCCCTCACTCGAAGCTCAGGCAGAGATGAACATGCTTTCTTGTTCCGATGTGTTGGGGAAGGGTATATCTTTTCCCTAATAGAGCAGTCTTTCCAGGGTGCCAGCTTTATGTAGGGTTCTCCATTCTAAACCCCCACTTTGCTTGGGATCAGTGCCCCCTCATCTCGACATGAGAGTACATGAAAACCCATACTGAGTTTTCTTAGATAATACCTCATAGGCCGTTCCCACCCCATAATTTGCATCTTATGTGATCGCTACCTGTCTTGCATTTCTGGTACCTGTGTGCTTCCCTTTCTTTTCTGCCAGCTCAGCCATTCAGTTAAAGCAATACTGGTTATATTTCCCTTCATATTTTTAGGTAAGTACACCAGGAAGATTTCCAGGGTTCGTTGGTTTTTCGTCTTGCTGGAGCTACAAGTATCTTTTCAGGCTCCTTGACTGGGAACTTGTCCTTTACCTGTCATTTTACTTTGTCCTCTACTTGTTTCTTTCCCAAGAGTCCTTATTTGACCTTCTTCTCCTTTCTCTCTGTCCTGAAAGTTCTCACCCACCCCACCGAGACCTATGGATCCCTGGACCCTAATAAAGGAGGCAGGACAGAATGTACTGACAAAGCTGGCTTTGAGTCTTTTTTTCTGCCACTTACTAGCTCAGTCACCTGGGGGCAAGTTACGTGACCATTCTGAGCTCACTTCCTCACGTGTAACATGAGTGAAACAGTGAGCAGAGGGCTTTAGAGGCAGGCTATAAATGTGCAGTGAACAAGGGGACTGGAGACTTGGGGTGCTCATTGACTGGCTGAGGGTTTGGTGGGTGTGCCTTGTTATTACACAGATGATGAGCAGGATTCAAGCCCATGAGTCCTCAGGCACAGCGTCATGCAATTTACATTTAATCCTCAGGATTAAATGTTAATCTCACAAGGGATGATTACTGTCCCCATGTTACAGATGAGGAAACAGAAGCTGGGAGTGGTTTGGTAGCTGACCTAGCTCTGTCTCCTTCCACTGGACAATTGCTTTGAGCCGAACATTCTTTGGAACTAACCATCCTTTATAGGGAGATTCACTGGAGGCCTAAGGCTGCTGCAGAAGTGATTTAAAAAAAAACAAAAACAAAACAAAACAAACCTCATTTTGTCTTATTGATTTTGGGGAGACTGATTTCCTTCTTTGAATTCGGGGGTTGAGGTGCCTCCTGGGGTGATTGCCCCTATCAGGTGTGAGCCGGCACAGGGGTTAGGAGGCACAATTGGTTGCTACACCTCCCCTTCCCTCCCTCCAAGGAGAGCAAAGTCTCAGGCCCACCAGATAGATAAGAGTTCCCTATTCTCATCCCAACACACAGGGAGACTTTTCTGGAGCATTTTCTGCCTAGCTACCCCTCCCCTGAGCAGCTGCCCCTGCTTGGGTCCCACTGGAAGTTGCCAAGCAAAACTATGGGAGGTGAGGTGTGTGTCTCTCTCTGTTCAGTCACTTCCAGGTGCCAAGACACTCAAGTGAACAGCACAGGAGCTGAGGATACTCCCCACCAACCCTCACTTACAGAAACGGGCCACAGGATGAAGGGTATGTATCTATTGATGGCAAAGGTGTAGATGATAATGAAGAAGCTCAAGATGCATATTTCCATGGTGATGACGAGCGGCAAGAAGGGGTGCACCGGCATTGAAGAGAATGATACCAGGGATGCTATCAGGCAGCCCTGCAGGGAGACAGACGCCCGAGCCAGCGGCAAAAAGGCTCTCACCGACTCCGGAGCCTCTCGAAGGATCCCCGGAGCCGCTCCTCCTCTCCCCTACCCTTGTTCGTGGACCCCCCACCCAGGGATACCACTCTAGCTCACCAAACTCAGAATCTTGACCTCGGCGTGCCCCATGGTCCAGAACTCTTTATTGCTGTCCTTGAACAGCCACCGGTAGCGACGACATCCCTTCCTTGTGCCTACTTCATCCTTGGGCTGTACTGACTTCGTTTTTTGTTCAGTGTCTTTACCACCCTCACCGGGCTTCTTTTCCGGGGGTTTGGCTTTGGGGTCTGTGGGTGGAGGCGGTGGAGCCTTGCCTTTGAGTTTTTCCATCCTGGCTTTGTGGGAGTCCCGGGTGTCTCACAGCCTGCCTGACCTCTCCGGCTGTCTCTGGACAGCGCCGGCCAACAAGAGAGCTCCGTGCCCACCGGCCTGCTCGGAGGCTGCGCCCAGCCAACTGCCAGGACCAGCGAATGCCAACGCCCGCGCATTCTTTGCGCGCGGCCGCCTCACCTCAAGGCCCAGCGCTGGTCCCGCCTACCCAGCTGGGGGCCAGATCCACCCACGCTCCGTGCAGAAGCCCCCGCCAGATCCCACCTACCTGCAGACCTCCCCTCCCATCCTAGCGAGGCCTCGCGAGGGGGCCTCAGTTCTGTAGCCGCCGCTCCCGCCTTCAGGCCCCCTCGGCTGGAACCCGGGTCGCGGCCCTAACCACTCTGAGCTCCCGGGCGCAGCGTCGTGCACATGAAAACATAACGCGACATTTACACAAGGCAACACGGAACGTGTTCCCGATTTAGCAGTCCTGATTTTATGGTCACATGTAGGTTGGAATGGGTGAGAGCGTGTGAGCTCAGGGTGGGCGCGGAGGGAGTGATTTGACACAGACACGCATATCCGCGAGGGTGCGGGGCTGGCTTCAGCGCGGATCAGCTGGGCACCTGGTCAGGGGAGCTCTTGGTTTCCATTCCCAGGACTCTTTTCATGTTATTCCTCATCCACTTGGTGACCACAAACGCATCGATGACACACGCGATTGCCGCTGTGAGACACAGGGACTGTCAGACACAAGACCACATGCGGGAAGGAAAGGTGGGGTTATTTTACAGCTCAGCAGCAATATCTGGAACCCATCCCCATCCAAGGCGGGAGCTGCCGGCGGCCTCCTGTTCCCCTCTGACCCTCCACTACTCTCTTGCTGTCTGCCCACCCAGCTGGCTGCTGCGGGCCCATTCGGCCTCCCCAGAAAAAGGGATTTTGGAAAGGGTGGGTTTTGTTGCCAGTAGTGGCTTTGCCTGTGAGGCACCAGGAAAGGACCAGGGAAGTGCACTGGCCCTAGAAGGCTCCAGGCAGGGGTGGGATCCCGAGAAGGCCTCTCAGAGGAAAGGACCCTTGGGCTATGTTTCAAAGGGCAGGAAGGAATTCCCAAAGGGGCCAAATGGGAGAAGGAGAACTCTAGGCACTGGACTGGGGTCTCTAAGGAATCTCAGGTGGCCAATACCTCTGGAGCCACCAAGAGAGGGGGCAGAGTTGAGGCTGGGGCGGTGCAGGATCTGGGACTCTTATGACTTGAAGAGGTCAGGGATGAGACTCAGAAGACCAGCTTGCTGTGGCCATGAGGGGAATGGAAAGAGAAGCAGGCTGGAAGCAGGGGGTGGGGCTGGGGCTGCTGCCATCCAGATAAGAACTGATAGAGATCTAGGGGTGGGAACCTCTGGCAGTAGAAGGCTGGGTTGCTGAGTTAGCAGAGGGGGACCAGGGGCCCATGGCACCCAATATTCCCTGGTGCTCCGGGACTCTTGCCAGCCTTGGATGTTTCTCTTTATGGTTAATTGATTTCTGGCTGGTTAATGAACTTTTCCTGGGCTGGTCTTGTCCCATCTGATCTGGGAGCTTAGCTCTATCCTCAGCACTGAGCTCAGGCCTGGCACAATCCAATAGGATTGACAGATATTTACTGATTATGGAATGGATTAAAAGAACTTAAACTCTTTTGTTTTTCTGGATTAATTTCTGTCCCCATTGTTTAACTTCTTGAACCAAAGTCCTACCTCCCCACTCCCCCCATCTTCCAAGCATTTGATCTGCCATTTCTTGTGTTCTTCCATATGGTGAGGGTTTGAGTCCCAGTTTGTCCCAGCCTTGTGACCCAGAGCAAGGTATTTAACCTCAGTTCCTATATCTGTAAAAATGAGAATTGTAAAGATTAAGTCAAAATGTGCCTAGCTTGGTACAGGGCATGCACTAGGCACTTCAACATGTGGTAGGTTTCTTTCTTCCTTCCTGGATAGGCTGGGTTACTCACTTTTCACAATGCACCTTTTTTCTCCCTACAATCCCTCTTTTCATCTGTATTTTTTGGGGTTGGGGGACAAGGGTCTTGCTCTGTTACCCAGGTTGGAGTGCAGTGGCATGATCATAGCTCACTGCATCCTCAAACTTCTGGGCTCAAGCGATCCTCCTGCCTCAACCTCCCCGAGTAACTGAGACTACAGGCACGCTTCACCACACCCGGCTAATTTTATTATTTTTTGTAGAGATGGGGTGTCTCTATGTTGCTCAGCTTGGTCTCAAACTCCTGGCCTCAAGCGATCCTCCTGCCTTGGCCTCCCAAAGTGCTGGGATTATAGGCATGAACCAGCATGCTTGGCCTCATGTCTTTAAAATAGAATTCTCTAGCCTACAAAAAAATCAGTCTTATTTATAGACAAAAATATCTTGTTTAACATTTCAAAATGATATGGACAATTCTCAAAAGGGGTTCAGCAGACTCTTGTTTTCATACCTATTTGGAAAGTACATATAAGAGTTAAGATTTTCATGCGCTTAGAGTTTGTGCAACTTCACATCATCTGAAGAAGTCAGTGCATGAAGGAAAAGGGGTGGCAGTAGATATTTTGTTTGGTTAATGACAAAATGATGGTGTGCCAGTTTCCTTTTTCAGAGACTTGCAATGTTGATCTTAAATGGAGTCATGAAGGCCTCTACTTACCCCTCCAACATAGAATAAATGCCTTCTTTCCTTTTCTTTCATAGTCAAGATGGCAACTACTAAAAGGAACACAGCTGAAATGATACTGTTGATAAGATCCTGTAATACAGAATTGGAAATTATCAACTTTACATGAAAATATAATTGCATAAAATATTTAAATTGGTCGATTACCCATCTAAGGAGGGATGCCTTTTAAAAACTTCCCTTTGATTAAGAGGAACCCTCAGAGGCATAATTCTTACATCTTCCAGAGATAAGAGTTTATGTGATTTTAAGGTCCTGGATAGCACTTGTCTGTAGAAAATGGGTTTATTTTCATTAAAGAACACCATAAGGCCAGGCGCGGTGGCTCACGCCTGTAATCCTAGCACTCTAGGAAGCCGAGGCGGGAGGATCACTTGAAGTCAGGAGTTCGAGACCAGCCTGAGCAAGAGTGAGACCCCTGTCTCTACTAAAAATAGAAAGAAATGATTTGGACAGCTAAAAATATATATAGAAAAAAATTAGCTGGGCATGGTGGCACATGCCTGTAGTCCCAGCTACTTGGGAGGCTGAGGCAGAAGGATTGCTGAAACCCAGGAGTTTCAGGTTGCTGTGAGCTAGGCTGATGCCAGGGCACTCTAGCCAGGGCAAAAGAGGGAGACTCTGTCTGAAAAAAAAAAAAAAAAAAAGGAACACCGTAAGGAAAAAAGAAAGCTGGCAACTTTTCATCAGATTTTTCTTAAAGGGCACAGGAAAATGAGTATGGAAAAACCTAGTGGTGTAGGGTCCTAGCCCAAATTGGCCCCCCATAAATATGATTTTTTTGGGAGAGTCTTATATTTTAATGTAAATTCTGCATTCTATTCTTTAGCACATTTGTTTTGATATAAAAATAAAATTTTAGATTATCACTTTACTGATTTAATTCTACTCCCAAATCTGCCGGTAAAACTAATGCTCTGAAAATTGGGTCACATTTATTCTGTGAGTTCATGTGTCCCAAGAACACACAAATCCACCTGAAGAGTAGGCCTGATATTCTGGAGTGAATGGCTGTGCTGTTGACTTTTGCTCTTTCCTGAGACATGGCCATGGAGTCTGGCCTGATGTCTGCAGGCTCCTTGAGTCTTTCCTTCTGCATTTCAATTGGATTTAACTACTGGGTTCTTTAACTGCTAGCCTAACCTGCTTCTTTGTGTGCTGAAATAAAGGGTGAGGATGAGTGAGTGGGTGTGCCCCTCTAAGTAAGCAGAGGCTGAACTTAAGTGGCAGAGCAGTAATGGAAGAGAGAGTACTTAACATTTCAGTGACACCAGTGTCTGCGGAGGGGCAAAAGCCCAGGACGATGAAACCATAACATAGCCCAGATACTTAATTTGAACATTTAAGTCTTTAAGTCTTGACGGCCTGACTTGGAAGTGGTAAGCCTGTCTGGTGCACAGCAGGGAGCACTGCCATCCAGTGCACGGGACCATAATGCCTCTAATGGAGGTCCCCAACGTGCCAAGGATTTCCCAGTTATTATCCCATTTCACCCTCAAAAAGTAATCCTCTAAGTCAGTATTTTTATGATCCCCATTTTGCAGAGGATGTAATGGAAGCTTGGAGGATTTTTTAAAGTCGCCTAATAGTGAATAGCTGGGAAGGAGTGGAATCAGAACTCGCTATTGCTTCCCATCAGGGACACCAAAATGAAGAAATGAACTATCACCCTATGCTGGAAGTGCAGCATCTAATCCACCTTTGGCATTTTCCAAGGAATGAGTCTGGAGGGTCAAAATAGTAGGGCACATATAATTTGAGAGTGATTTTTGTTGATGAACTCCTTTGGCCTGCCAATTCCTAGATGTGTGACCTGGGGCATGTTTTATCACCCCTCTGCCAGCTTGCTAATTTTTACTATGGGGATAATGACTGGGATGCATTGGGCTGATCCCAGGCATAGTGAATCTGAAAGCATCTGATAATGAGCCAAGCATCTACTAGATAGTGGGAGTGCATCAAGGCACAGATTCATGCTATCTGCCCTCAAAATGTGCATAGATAGTAAACTTCTGCAAACCCCAGGTGTTCTTCCTGTTGAGGTTAGCCAACAGGGAACCCTTTTATGGAATGTGACTTGACTCTTGGAAGGGCACAAATGCTGACTGTTTTTTGGCACCTGATGGGTGACACTGGCACAGGGGCATGGAGCAGGGCTGGTGAGGATAGGAAGTCAGTCTCAGCTGGGTTCTGCAGGCTGAGTGAGAGGTCTGCCCACAGTAGGCAGGCCTGACCAAGGCAGGTACAATGGTTTGCAGCTTTGCAGAAAGCTTAGCACCTGAGGATTGTGTAAACCAAGCTATTCAAAGATATGAAAGAGGATTCTTACAACTGAGAAGTGGAGTGTAAACTTTCAAAAATCAAAATTAACTAGCTGTGGTCCTAGATCATTGAGAATTTAAGCGAAGCAAATTAATAATTTAGTAATAATAGGCCAGCTACAGACTAGGCCCAGGCAATCTTTGACTCCTTGACATAATTTTGTCTCTTCATTAGGCTACTGGATGTTATAGTTTTACTCTGGTTCTTACTTACAAAGAAGTGCTCTCTTGAACTGCCCCTGGGAGCTAAGGTTTGCCCCAAACCTAACATTTCTATTATAGCTCACATTTGTTGAGCACTTACTATGTGTCATGCACTGTGCCAAGGTGTTAACATGTGAACTCATTTGATTCTCACAACAAGCTCGAATTGTTTCCAATTTACAGATGGGTAAGCAACTTGCCGAGGGTTGCTCAGCCAGTAAGTAGCTATGACTCTCGCCAGTTTGACCTGAATGCCCAAGGGACTTCTTCCTGACTAACCCTCCTCTCTTTTGCCTTAGACACAGACCCTCTTATTGGCTTCATCTGGACAGGGAGACGGATATCCCTGATGGCTGGGTTAAAATTGCAGCTGAGCCTGGCCATGTGCAGGACTTCTGCTTTCCCCATAAATGCCATCCTTACTCATTATCTTTTTCTTTCTGCCTAGACTAAATACCCTATTGACTGAAGTAGCCTCCTCTGACTAAAATAAGAAATGTTTGTCACTTGACTATAATTTTTCCATAAAGCTCCCAAATTGTTCTTTGAGATGTACAAAATTGTGTAGAATTATAACTGGGAAAGAAAAAGATGCCTTAATGGTGAATGCTTATTATTTTTAAAAAACCCTGAATATTAGAAAGAAAGTTAAGCACTTATAATTTATTTTATAAAATGTAGTATTTATAATAGGAATTTACAGACAATGAACATTATCTAGTACTCAACTAACTGCAACTTTCATTGGTTTCATTTGTCCCTGGAGTTCTTTTCACTTTATTTTATTTTATTTATTTATTTTGAGATAGAGTCTTGCTCTGTCGCCCCTCCTAGAGTGCAGTGGCATCATCATAGCTCACCACAACTTTGAACTCCTGGGCTCAAGTAATCCTCCTGCCTTTGCCTCCTGAGTAGCTGGGACTACAGGTGTGTGCCACCATGCCCAGCTAATTTTTCCTATTTTTAGTAGAGATGGGGTCTCACTCTTGCTTAGGCTGGTCTCAAACTCCTGACCTAAAGCGATCCTCCCACCTCTGCCTCCCAGAGTGGTAGGATTACAGGTATAAGCCACCACACTCAGCCCTGGAGTTCTTTAAATGCATGGCAGAGACTGCTTAGAAATCGCCAAGATTTCTGTTTTTCATTAATCTTATTTGAAGGGGATGTTACTTGTTACTTATAAATGTAAAGACATTGCTGGTAGTTTTGGAATCATCACTTCTATAGAGCTTTACTTTAAAATAAGTTTATTATATTCTTTTTAAAAAATTGCTTTCTATTGGCAAAAACATCTGCTTGACCAGAACTCAGGTTCTCTGACCATGCTGGATTATATTGTTTTACAATGTGGAAGTGTTAAAATATGGGCTATTCGGAATACAGTAATTATAATTCATACTTTCTTGGGTATATTGGCAGATGACACTAGACTAGGGTAGATAAAGTTGATAACTCTAAATACGAAGACAGTGTGGTGGGGTGAGCGAAGTTGTATTGTTGCTAGCTTTGATGTAGAGTCATGCTGATAAAAAAAGGGTTTAAATTTTAAAATGTTAGATTAGCACTTTATTTGCTGATTTAATTCCAGTCCCAAATTTTCAGGTAAAACCAATGCCCTGGCAGTTGGGTGACATTGATTCTGTGAGTTCACATGTTCCAAGAATGCATAAACCCATCCAAGGAGCAGGACTCACAGGCCCTAACATAGGTTAGCGGCTGAGAGCTGGACCTGTGCCCTCCCCAGAGTGTCAGGGTCCCTGGCACAGCCTTCACAGAAAAGGGCAGCTGTAACTCAAAAACTTAGTGTGGGTCCCCAAGCCCTTGCTCCACCATCTGTTCAGAGAAGGCGGCCTTGACAAAATATGGTCCCAGGGCCCACAGATCTCAGCAGGTCACCTGTATCTGCGGCCGATACTCTTCTTGAGGCTTCCCTGCTGAGAGTCTAAAGCCTTGATGTATCAGACTTTCTATTTATCTCCCTGGTGGGGAACTGTACCCTTACCCCTTTGTCAAATAAGAATTGGAATGGGGAAATAAGGAAGTCTATCCTTGTAGGAGACTTTCAGTTAGAAATCACCACTTACCCTAATCCTATACCTTTCCCTAATCAGTATTCCTTACTCTAATCCTATACCTCCCGGGAACCAAACCTTCTGGCATGAAGAAAAAGGCTGAAAGGAAATGGCAGCTGTGCATCTTGGACACATCTAGTCTGTGGGCAAGCCGTTTTGAGCCTATGCAGAGCTTGAAAAGAGTTCCAGTATGAAACAGGCTGTGTGTTCTGAGGCTTCCCACTGACCTTGCGATAAGGTCCCAAGTGGTTCCTGTAGCTTGAGGCTAACATATCTCCAAGTTCATCTACCCTCTGAAGTGCCAAGTCATCACCTTCTAGCACCAATACCCTCACTAAAGTAGCACATCTCCTGCTGTGCCAAGACCTCCCTATTAACACCCAGTGGTAGCTACTTGTCCCTCTGAGAAATCATTTATATACACGTCTTTCATCTCACGGGATCTGAAAGGGCAGATTAGAAAGGAAGAGACTGGATGGGAGAAGAGAACACAATTTGGGTCCTGTTTTAATGGATTTTTCTCAAAAACTTCCAAATCAGTTAGATCACTCACCATCTGACCTACTGTGTGGTTGCTCAATATGTGTGCTGTTAGTTTACTGAGCATCAGAATAACTGGGCAAAAGATGTACCCTCACTGAGTTCCTTACCTTAAGGGAGAATGGAGATAAAGAAGCCATCACAAGACAATAGTTTCGAAAGAGCTTGGACTTTAGAGTCAGACCTGGGCTCAAATTTGAGTTTCAATGCACCTACATATGACCATGGGCAATTTAATCTCTCCAATCCAACTTTCTCATCTGTAAAATGGGGGCTGAGGGATGCCTACAACCTCACTGGGTTGTTGTGAGGATTAAATAAGGTAATATATGAAAAAGTATCTGGCACATGGTATGTGCTCAAAAACCGTTACTTTACCTTCCCTTCTTGAAAATTTCCATGGACAGAGATTTTAATTTCCCCTCAGAAACCTCTCCATGGGTATAGCTGTCCATAACTAACAGGGTCTTCCATATGTCCAATTACAGTTGCTGGTATTTTGCTTTGTCTGCTTCCTGTCGCTTGGCACTCTGTGGGACAGAGAGAGCTCAGCAGCCTTTTCAGAAAATCCCTCACACATTTGAAGAAAGTATTTGAGTTTTAGCTCAAAAGCAACCAATCCTACTTTAAGGTTAGAAAAACATGCTCTGAGGAAGTGGGATGTGGAAGAAGCCTCAACTCCGAGCTGGGATTGTTCGTAGTGCACGACAGAATGGCAAAAGCCGCCCAACTACCTTATGGGGTCTGACGGGTTGTTTTTCTTTTTGCACACTTTGTGTTGAGTGTTCACTTTGTGCCAAGGACTGTGCTATTGGCTTCACACACATTTAAATGTTTCAGGAACCCTGAGGTAGTTATCATCACCACACTTTTCTTTCTCTGAATTCCTTAGGTGAGGAAACTGAGGCTAAAGTTTGCATAGCTAGTAAGCTGGCAGGGTCAGGAACTGGGCCCGTGTCTGCCTCTGGACAAAACTATACTGCCTCTCTAGTCTGAGACCTGAGAGATTAGCTTCAGGAATTTTTTCAGTTGGTAAACAGTGTACAAGGATGGAAAAAGCTACTGAAGGAGGCTGTGCAATGTCTTTTTCTGGATTGTCTGCCATATGGCACCCCTTTGAGAGTATGGACCCTTAACACACACCAAAAGGTTGACTCCACAATCTTTCAGGGGATGCACAGTAATTTTCTACAACTCTGTCATGTCAACTCTTGCTTTGAGGGGGATGTCTGTAATCTGTTACAGTGCTGTTTGAAAAGTGGAAGCATACACTGTTTTAGAAGCAATGGGTAAGATATGTGTTTACCTACTGAATGTATTAATTAAAATTTTCTTTAGGACAAGCTGAAAGTTTTATGTTTTTAGTACCACATGAGGGATTTTACACTCAGAGCTGGAAGTGGGAATGTGTGTTGGCCCTCCTATAGGGTGTCCAAGGAATCTTTCTGGGTATTGAGTTAGGTTTTCTCCCAGGACTAGGGCAACACCCTAACTGTCACAGTTCAGCTATGTCCTTGTCTAGAGAGATAGCTCTGTTGTTTTCACTTGAGGAGAGCCCTTACTCTGGGATTGAGGGCAAAGCTTATAGGCAAATCATGAAAATGAACACTTACAAGTAAGGGCCAATGTAAATAAGTCAGCAAGTGGTGAAGGGTTAGCATATATATTAGAATAAAAAAAAGGACGATGCTGGTTTCCAGAACTGTGATTGCGATATATGACTCATTGGCTTGAATGATGATGAAACAGGCTAATGCTCCTATGATAAACCCCTGCAATAAAAGAAATAGGATTTTGTTTAATGCACATGGCTACTAAAAAAATAAATTGTCAGAATGTAAATCTGATTATATTGCAGTTGCCTGTATTGTGTTGCACATACACTGTTAAAATTTCTTTTTTTTGTTTTTTTTTTGAGACAGAGTCTCACTCTGTTGCCCAGGGCTAGAGTGCCATGGCGTCAGTCTAGCTCACAGCAACCTCAAACTCTTGGGCTCCAGTGATCCTCCTGCCTCAGCCTCCCAGAGTGCTAGGATTACAGGCATGCGCCACCATGCCAGGCTAATTTTTTCTATATATTTTTAGTTGTCCGGCTAATTTCTTGCTATTTTTTAGTAGAGACGGGGGCTCTCACTCTTGCTCAGGCTGGTCTCCAACTCCTGACCTCGAGCGATCCTCCCGCCTCGGCCTCCCGGAGTGCTAGGATTACAGGCGTGAGCCAAAGTGCCCGGCCTAAAATTTCTTATATTTTTAAGAAATGAAACAATGCATGCAAATAATAAAAATGCACACAGAAGGGTAAAAACATATCCGTTTCTTTCTCTTACCCCAACCCAACCCTAGTCTCTCTTCTTAAAAGTAACCACTATTAACAGTTTATATTTCATACTGGAAAGAAGTATGGTAAAGTAAAGTAAATAGATATTGATTTTGATATAAAGAATAAAGTAGAGCCTCAGTTTTCTTTCTTTCCAAACAGCTACTGATTATGTCAACATCATTTACTAGGAAATGCCGGTATTACTCCCATTGATCTGAAATCCAACCTTTATTGTATACTAAATCCTCAGATGGATTTGGGTCTCTTTTGAGAATATTCTTTACCATTGAGTTGCCAATTTCTTCTCTAGTACTTTTAAAATTATAGACAATTCATTTTATATTGTATTACTGTTTGACCTAGTTCTCCTTTTGTTACTTGTTCTCAGACTAGTGTTTTTTTAAAATATCTCTCAAGAGTTTTAAATTTTTCTTCATACACGTGTTTCATACTTTATTTCATTTACTCTTAGATATTTGATCATTTTGATTGTTGTAAAAAGAAATATCTTCTTATATTTTAAGTGGTTGTCTTGTAGTTTTAGTTCATTTAAAGCTTTTATTTATTAACTCAATAATGAGTCACCTAACTAAATTATCTTGCTTTAAATTGTTTACAGTTGATATGAGGTTTTTTAGATATAATCATATCAGCTTAAAGAAATTATATATTTTGCCCCTTATTTTTAAATATTCATACTTCTTTTTCCTAATTGGGATGACTAGTGTTTCCACAAAACCATTGAATAACAGTGTCGCTAGCAGGCATCCTTTTTTTCCTTTATTTTAGTGGGAATACTGCTGATGTTTTATTAAATATGAGGCTTTTAGTTTACAATGTTTATTTTTATAATGCCAATGAAATTTCTATGTATTTCTATTTTACTGGTCTCCCTTTTTTCTTCTTCTTGGAAATCAGAGATGAATGTTGAATGTTGTCATGTGTGTTTTGCACTCTATTGGATATAATCTCATACTTTTTTTCTTTTCACTTACAATATGGTAAATTATTTTAATAGAGTCCTAATATCAAATCATTTTTATGTTTATTCCTTGTGATATATTTTTCAAAAAGTACTGAATATTTTCTGCTAATATAATATTTTGCTTCGATACAAGTGAGATCTCTATTTCATTTTTTTTTCTCAACTTGGTCAGATTTTGCTATCAGCGTTATACTGTCTTTGTAAATATAGTTCAGAAGTGTTTCTTCTTTCTCTATTCTTTGATAAAGTTTGAGTCGTGTCAGAATTACATCCAGTGAAAGTTTAACTTGTGAAGAAGTCTGGGCCTGATGCATTTTTGAAAGATCCTCATTTGATAAAGTTATTTTCTTCTATGTTTATATTGGTCTGTTTAGATTTTTCTCTATTTTGGGATCAGTTTCGGTAATTTATATTTTCCCAGAAAAATCAACCAATTATTCACATCTATTTGTTTTGCAAAGTACTCCTGCAGATCCTTTCAGTTTTATCAGCATTTGTGATTATTTTCCCATTCTGGTTTTTAACTTTAAATTTACGTCCTCTCTTCTCCTTTTTTCCTTGATTATATTGGTTAGGGGTTTATCAATTTAATAGGCCTTTCAAATGACTACTATTGTATTGATCACATCTATTATTTTTGTTTGCTAATTTATTAATTTCTGCTATTATCTTTATTGTTTCCCTAAATTCCTTTATTGGGGGAGACCTGAGAAATATAAAAGACATGGGGGGAAAAAAGCCAAATTTAGTAGTAAGGGTTGAGTGTGTGTGTGAGGGAAAGGGGGATGGGGAGGAAAGGTGTCCCAAAACAACGGTGAATGGCAAAGCAAATTAAGGAAGTTTCTGGAGGTGGCACTCCCTTGGCCTCACTCCAGGAGGCCACAGCCAGCCTACATCTGCCCAGCTAGGTCACCAGGTCTCTGCTCACCATTCTCAGGATCTTCAACATTCCAGTGGGTGAGAAGAAAAAACGTTTGAGGCTGTCCCTGAATTTCTCAGGGACTTTGGCCCGGCCCTCAGCTCGCTTTTTGACCGCCTCCTCCTCAGCATACTTTTTGATCTCCTCAGCAAGCTTTTTGGTCAACTCCTCCTCGGCAGGCTTTTTGATTGTCCCTTCTTTAGTACGCTTTTTGACCATGCCCTCCTTGGAGCTCTTGGACAAACCCTGTGCAGAGGGCTTTGATTGTGCTCTTTGGACAGATTGCTTTGGCAGTGCGATGCGCACTGCAGGAACCGAGGCTTTGGCTTGCGGCTTGGCTTGCGGCGGAGGTGCATTGGGACGCGCCAGGGGTGTGGGAGGCTCTGGTTGCAAGTTCGCTGAAGGTACCTTGGCAAACTCACGTTTGGTGGCTTCAGGATCCATGGTGGGTTCCCAGGGCCTGGCTGTGTCAGGCTGGCCCTGCAGGTCGGAACCAGTGCCACGGCAGCGGCTGGTTCTCCCTTGGGAAACAGCTTCGCGCCCCAACGGCTGCTGGCCACCTACCCGTCGCGCGCGCACCCTTGCCGCCCCGCAGACAAGGTGTGCCTTCCAGCTCCCCTTGTCATCACCCGGGATGCAACGCCATTGCCTACCCTGGGAACTCAAAGTCTCTGCAACCCCATCCCTCTGAGCTGCCAGCCAGCCAAGCAGGAAGGGAATTTGAAGAACATTTAAGGCCAGTCCCGGTGCATTCTTCCCTGCCACCCAGGCCCTCAATGCTCTCAGTGCTGCCCTTGGAGGTTATAGTAAGGCTGAATGCTGGGCATAGAATTTGGAAATTCCTTCCTCCAGCTTCCTTATTGAGATTAAAATAAGAACACTGCAGAAAATACACGGAAGAATAAAGAAATGTGCTTAATACTTAGTATCAAACTAAAAAGCAATATACAATTACAAAACAACTTTTTATTTACGAACAGTCTTTTTCTGATAAGGACCACTTGGATTGAACAGAAGCTTTCGGTAAATAAGGGCCCCATCGGCAAGACAGGCCACTGCTGCCAAGAATCCAAATGCCTGGGAAGAAAAGACACCTTTGTTACTGCCCCAGCCATGGTCCCAACTTCTGTTATTCCCACAAGTTTCAAATGGTGCCCCCACCAGATTCCTCTTCTGCTAGGGTACTGGGACTGCTCCTTGTGCTGTTCCTAATAATAAAATGGGAAGGACTTTAGAGATCATCTTAGTCTCCTTCATTGCTAAGTTTCCCAAATGCCTGTCTACAGAAAGGGAAAAGATAATTTAAATGAGCACAAATACTGAAGTGGTGTGGGCTCTGAAATAAAACCTGTCTGTGTTTACCTCTTGACTTGTTCCTGCATGTATTCTTTTAAGCCCTACTGATGATATTTAGTTATCAATCAACATACCTATCCCTCAGCATTCAACTATTTGATTTCCCTATTGCCAAACTCTGCTGGAAAAAGGGTCAAAGTTAACACTAGCTCAAGATTAAATCATGGGGATCATAGCCATGATAAAAGCTTCAGAGAACTGGAGTGTAAGATGATCCTAAGTGAATCCTCAAAGGGTGGGCTGCATCTGCTTAAGGGGTGGGATTCTAAACAGGCCTTTGGAAAATAAGATTGAGGTAATGGCAATAAGCTAGAATACGAATGGGCCTTGAGATACTCTGATGGCTATTTGAGAGCTGGTGCCTGGGATGGAGAAGGGGGATGTCACTCTTTGCATGCCATTTGGTTAGCTTCATCTAGTGGCCAGGAAGTCTTGCTTGAGCCTGTAGTCCTAGATACTCTGAAAGGTGAGGTGGGAGGATTGCCAACTGAGTGTGTGGAGGGCAGGCGGAGGTGGGGAGGAAAGGTGTGGCAAAACAAAGGTGAGTGGCAAACTGAATTAAGGAAGCTTTCCGGAGGTGGCACCTCCTGGGCATCATTCTCAAGGCCACAGCCAGGCTGTATCCACCCAGCTAGGTCACCAGCTTTCCGCTCACCATTTCCAGGATGCCAGACACAGCTCTCACAGCTCCTTTCCCAGCTGGAGTCTTAAGCCACTGCCTCCTAGGTTCTAACCACACTGAATACCTCCCATCATTCTTTTCATGACTCTGGCATTCTGCATATTCCTGGTTCCTCCACCTGGAACCTTTTCCCTTTTATCCCCTTTGTTCTTGGCAAACTGCAATTCCACTGCCAGAGAGAGATAGTTGCTCCCTCTTTTCTGTGACCTGCAGCACTCTGTCAACAGCTTATATACAGCTGTTTGCACTTCTGTGTTAGACTCTAAGCAACTTGAGGATATGGCTCTCATTCTAGTTCAGTGCTATCCAAAAGAAACATAATGTGAGTCACCAATGTAAGCCACATAATTAAGATTTTCTAATAGCCACATTAAAAATGTAAGAAAAAAACAAGTGAAATGGATTTTAATAAATTTTATTTGGCTCAATATATCCAAAATATTATCATTTAACATGTCACCAGTATAATAAAGTTATTAATGAAATATTCTACATTCTTTTTTCAGGTAACAAGTCTTTGAAATTTAATGTGTATTTTATACTTATCTCGGTTCAGGCTAGCCACATTTCCAGTGCTCAGTAGCCACATGTGCCTAGTGGCCACTGCACTGAACAGCACTGAGCTATACTTTGTCAGCACCCGCCAAAGTGTACTCAAGGGAATGAATAAATGACCGAGTAAATAAGTGAATGAAAGTAAATCCTATGCCTGGTATCTCTGTCTTCATAGTAGAGGGATAAGATTATCTTTAAAAACTGGGAGAAACTGCTGATGTAGCACTATCTCATTTCTAGAATAATTCTGATCCCTCAGGAAGTTGCTTAGAGCCCCAGGGAGATGAAAACCATGGGTTCTGACATATGTGGCTGTCTGAGAGTGGTAAGTTCTCCCAAGCAGCCCATACTATGAAAGAACAAGGAACTAGGAGGAAGATTCATTTAAGAAGAATTTCTAAGTCAATTCTCTAGATCAGAATCTATAGAAAAGCCCAATGATTTTGAATCTCCTATAAGAAATCTCAGAAGAATATCATACAGAACTGTAACTAAATTACATGACACATATTTTGGCTTGCCTTCTATGATAAAAGTCCAATGGAACTGAATTGCTTCTCTTCAAGCAGTATTCAAAATCATCCTTTAATTGCAAGGTTTCCTACTAACATTCCCTTATCATAAAGATATGCTCCATTATAGTCTGTCTATAAGTCCATCCTAAGAAGGATCAGAACAGCTCAAAACAGTCTTTCTCATCTTAATGAGTGCTACGTATCCTTTTCTTTAAAAGGAAGAGATATGAAACTCATCCATCATGTTTTCCTTTTGCTTGACATCTGGTTTCTCAGATTTAAGTGTTATAACTGATTCTAGCAGATTTTCTCAGTCTAATCTAGTCTCATATACCAATAAGAAATATGTAGGAACCTCTTTCTTTGGTTAACTCCAGTTCTAGTACAAAATCCTATTCCTTCATGTTAATCAGGGAAAGCATTTATATACTCAGAATATTAAGCCAGTCTGCATGGTATACTGGCCTAGGAACCCCAAGCTTTCTATTCTTACATCTGTTTGTCAAAAATTTGCATTATGATCAAACCCAAAGAAAGAAAACTCCACTTACCCCTCCAATGACTATCAATGTTGTCGTTTCTGGTATTAGTGCCAACACAGATACGATGACCAGGAATACTGTTGTTACCAGTGAGTTGATAATATCCTAAAAACACAGAACAGGGAGGTCAGCTTTACTAGACCATCAAGCAATGCTAAAAACACCCAAATGGGTCAGCTCCCTAAAGATTTTGAAAATTTCCTTTTAATAAACAAATTTATTGAGTGTATACCTTTCAGGAAACCAAAATGCCACAGTAAAATGACAACTATACAGTATTTGGTCTATAATGACATCTAATGGTTCTCTTTTACCTTTAGTACATCAATCATTTGCTTAAGCTTTTATTTCTTTTTTACTTAACATAAATGTAGTTGGAGGGAGAACTGATCTGGTTTGGAAAGAAAGTGGATGATGTATTATGTAGAAGGTTTAAGGCAGGTTTACTTCTCAGGTACTCTGAGAAGTAAAAATGCTCATTTTTAATAATATAAGAAAATGTGGAATAGTTTACATTATATATCAAACTTCACGTTACTAAAATGCAATTAATAAAACTTAAAACAGCGTACACTTAAGAGAAAGTAGCAATTTTCAGGAAAACTCCTATATGCACCTATATGCAATGGCCAGCCAATTATGTTATTATTTCTGATGATGTAGAAATAATAATTCTCATTCCTATAACAATTTTCCAAAAGGAAGCATATTCTTTATGAACTGTGGCATTAAGAAGTACAATTTACATTTTGGAATGAATGTGTAATGTGGGAAAGGTAAATACATCTTTATTTTGGAAATGGTTTACGTATGTTTGCAGATAACTGTAGGCAGGAAGGAATTGTTAGCACAGAAATACCAAACTTCAAAACCCTGGTAACTCAGAGAAGTCATTATTAAAAAGAAAAGTATGAAGAGGTTCAATAGGGTAGGGAAAGATTAGAGACACTTAGGAAGAAAAAAGTTCTCGTATGTAGGCAATATTGAGACTAGCTATCCCAGGTTAACTCTGGTCTGTGCAGGACTTTTTGTCTGCTTCAAGGCAACAGACCACACCTCTACCTCAAGCAGGCAGCTCTGCCTCCTGTGAGCAATTTGGGAAAGAATTTATAGATGGCTTTGGATAAAAGTCGTGTTCTAGGGAGCATAGAGAACCATACCATAGGAAAAAAAAATGATATGCCTGTCCTGGAACATCAATGATCCTTAATAGTAATTTAAAACATTGCCATGGAGTAGAATGTAAATTTAATTACAAAAATGGATATTTCAAAGAGATTTTGAGTCTGTACTTAGATACCACCTCAAAGCCCTGCGTTGGCTCATTTTGTGTGTTTTCTGTCATTTGGACACTTGAGGGAAACAGTTAGAAAAGACTTGCTCTACAGATTGTATCACAGACTGCAACTTTGGGACAATCTGAGTGCAGATGACCAAGCACTCTCCTATCAGCAAAGGTAACAGCTATCAGACGGCAGTACTTACGACTTAACTTTTCCCCACCTACAGATTAATTGGAACCTTCAGCCATCTTTGTGTCCTTCATTTTAAAGAGTCCCAGGCAACTTCTCCAGCTGTGTTCTGGCTCCCATTCCACTCTGCAGGGACCTTCCTCTATTCATCACCTTTCTTTGTCCTTGGCCATATTTCTTCAACTCAGCGCTGCCCCCTCTAGTTGTATCCTTCCTTCCTTCCCTGCTCAGTTCCACAACTTCCTATCACCTGACACAGGCAAACCACTCTGGAAAAGGTCACCAGAAGCCTCTCTATTAATATAGCCAGCAAATATAAATATTTTAGTACTTATCTTTCTCTCTTTACATGTGACATTATTCACCACTCCTTTCTTCTTGAAATGCTCTCCTTCCTTGGGCCCTTTCTTTTCTTTCTCTGGCCACTCCTACTTCTCATCCCGTATGTTGGTGTTGGCCAGTTTTGCCTTCAGCTCTCTCCATACTCTCTCTGAGCCATTTTGGCCAATCTGAGCTCAGATTCCATCACCAGGTGATGACTCCCAAAGCTGCAGCTCTAGCTCCTATAAACTTCAGACTTGTTCTCAACATTTCCACCTGAATATCCCATAAGCAACTAAAACCTAATATTTCTTAAATTGAACTCATTACATACTACTCTCCCCTACCTTCCTTAAACCTATTCTTCCTATCTCAGTATCCTCTCAAGGTATGTAAACTGATCACTCTCCTACTTAAAAACTTTCAAAAGCTCTTAATAGCCTTTGGGTTAAAGCCCAGAGCACACAAACCTTGCATGTCCTGATCCCCCTGCTGCCTCAAGCCTCCACTTCTTCCCCCTTTCTCGTTCATAACTCAATACCCCAGCTGCTCAGAGCTACCTGCAGGTCCTGGAGAGTCATGCTTTCTCCACCTGGAACCTCCCATGTGCTACTGCTTCTACTGGGAAAGCCCTTTCTCTTCCCTGTATGAGACTACTGCTAACTACTTTCATCCTTCAGCCTTTGGTTCAGGTAGTTTTTCTTTACAAGCCTACTATGACTTAGTCTCCTTCCCTGGCTGGGTACATCCATCCCATCCTGGATATATGTCTATTAAACCAATAACAAAATCTGGCATTAGCAGATACTTAACATTTGTTGAATAAATAATTTCATTAGATCAAGATCAGGGAGGAATCTGGGTTTCATAATGGAGCAAAAACTTAGTTACCAATGTAGCACCATTTCTAAGAGATTAAAATTCAGCAAAGTTTGGTCCTCAGAGATTTGGAGACTACTCCTTTCAGTATGCTGCACATAAGCCACTCTGTCTCAGTGTATTCTATCATATTAAACTTGGGGCTCCAAGCTTATTATTGGGTCATGTAAGAAGCTCCAGAGAATTATCATAGTTTGGAGAAAAAGAAAAGCTAAAATGTGTTAGTTTTATTAAACCCTGCAGAAGCAGAGTGTGAAGAAATACACAAATTTTTTTTTAATCATCCAGACTCTCCTGATATACAGCTTTTTGAGTACAAGATCAAGATGTGGACCAGTTTTGTCATCTCCTTCAGGAAATCCTTAGAATAATTTAGTTTAGCCCTTTCTGCCACTAAGTGAGGGCCAACTAAAGAAGGTTTTGTAATCTCTTTTCCTAGGCCTTCCTCTAATCAGGTCCAGTTCTGAAGTATAGATCAAGTAGAAGTTTTGAGAGATGCTATGAAGACTCTATTTCACAGCTTTTCCCTTTTGGTACTTTTAAAGCTTGTGTTAGCCTGAAATGCTCACCACTGGCCTCCAAAGGTGGTTCCAGAAGGTACTACTTTAAGGCATGCTTATGGTTTCATAACAGCTCTAAAGTTCTCTTTCCTTAATTGGAGTTATCAGCTTGGATATCAGAACTTTGGGATCCAAGATGATAAGTCAAGTGTAGCAGAGGATGACATGGCAGCTATCAGTCCAGCCAAAGAGGGGAAGGGCAGCAGGGGGACTTAAGAGGGAGACCTATGGAGACAGGTTGCTGGGGATGAGACCTAAAAAAGGAGAGGTGAATCACTCAGTTTTTCCTAGAACCAGGTTCTAGTCCAGGCTGAAGGGCTATACACACTTTAATTAGTATCTTCAACCTGCCTATTTTGGCAGTTTTCAGAACCATTTTGGCATTCTATTGGGCAGTTATTTCTAATGCTATGCATACAGTAGGTTGAAGTTTATATGCTACAAAATATGAGTTAACATTATTTAGCATTAATGATTACAGACATTTTCAAGTGAGATAACATTATGCTTTATTCAGCCTCCCCAATTAGTTTGATTTTCCCTTTAGTGATGAGGGATGTGTGAGGATAGATACTTGTGTACCTGCCTCCATCTCCATCCCCTGATTTTGAGGCCATATCAACATGCATTTAAAAGGGAGGTAAAGATAAGAGTGTGCTATAATTTTATTAATATGGTCCTAAATTTAAATTTCTTTAGAAGATCTACACTTAAGTGAATTCTAACACAGGGATCAGCTATATCTTCTAATAGATGGAACACACAGAATTTATGCTCTGTGGCTACCGTGGATCCCTGAGAACCTACTCCAAGGACAATACAGAACACATTAGCAGTAGGTAGAGTTCCTCCTTCCTAAGCCTATCAGAGATTACCTTAAAGGTTTAAGAGAACTGAAGAATACAGTTTATTAAAATGTCTCACTATGGTAGGAAAAAGTAGTTAAATTTTGAGGATGAAACTGAACACTTACAAGTAAAGGCCAAAATAACCACTTCATTAATCGATCAAGTCTGAGTATATATAAAATTATGAAAAAGAAAATAATGGCGACTTCAAATCCAGTGATAACAATGTATGGTTCAGGGGCTTGTGCGATGATAAAAAAGGCCATAGATGTCACAGTTAGTGCCTAGAAGAAAAAAATCATAATTTATTCAATGACTGTTGAATACAAATTTAAGCTGTAGAAACAATTTCTAAAGTAATTACATAAATGAGTTCCTGTCACATACACACACACATAAAAGAGGCATACTACAATATATTGACTTTTTAGTGTTTAGGAGGACTAGGTGTTCCTCCCTGTTTTAATCCTAATTACTCCACTTGTACTTCTGATACCATCACTTCACAAAATAGTTCCCTTGTTCTTTTCCCACCAAATATCTCCTTTCCTTCTTGTACCTTCCATCTGTCCTCCTCTGCCAGCTTCTTTCCTTGTCATCCTATAAACTTAAAACGCACATACACAACCCCCCCTTCCTTTCATCCTGCTCCCCATAGAAACTCTTCTGTTTTCTACTTCTTGTTACACTTCTTAAAAAAGTCTGTCTCAAAAAATCAGTGTCTAAAATTTCTTACCCATTCATCACTCAACTCTTAGCAATCTGGAATCTACTGTCAAACTTAAACTTACCATGTTGCCATAAAAATACTGAGGAAGAAAGTTTAAAACAAATTGTTGGAGAAAAACAACTCTATGTTTAATAGCTTTATTACAAAAAAGTACCAGTTTTTACATAATTTCTTTTACCTAAATGAAATGCAATCAGAATTAAAGATATCTTAAGTGAAGGAAAAAAAAAAAAAACAAAAAAAACTAAAAAAACCCTGAAGATACCCAATCTGACCCAATTTCTTCATTTCCAAATGAAGATACAGATCATGGCAATGTTAAGTGAGTTGTTAAGGGAAAAAAATGAGCTTATGGGTCCCAGTCTCTTTGTGTTTTTGGTGAATGGTTTGACCAAGAGTCTTCCCTTGGCTACACTTTTATGATACCCTATCAGCTGGTAACATCTACATACTCATTTTAAATTTAAATTTATACAGGCTACTTATTCATAATTCTTTCAATTACTTTATTAGTGTAAAAATACCTTACTTTAAAATTGCTAAATGAGTTGGTTTGACTACCAATAACTAGGTACTAAACTTCATTCTTTATAATTGATACAATTACTAATAGCAACAAGTCATCTCAAACTACTCCATTTACTCTACTAAATCAAGATCTTGAGTTCATGGATTATGAAATAAAAGGTCACCTTTTCAGTCCCCATGCTCTCTAACCTTTTTGTACCATGGTAATTGGCATTGGTAATTACTCCACTTTCTTAAAATTTCCCATGATTTCTGTCATATTGGGTTCTTCCCTGATCCATATTTACAGTTCTTCCATCTTACCTAAGCTCTTGGCCTTTATTTCCAGTTATCTTTTAAATGGCCCACTAATATCTCAAACATTTCTACACCATTCCATGGAAACTGCTTTTGCTAACATCGTTGATGATTTCAGAAGCACTAAATTTAACAAATGTTTTTCAATCCTTATCCAAGTGGACGCCTATGATTTATTTGCCATTAGCTGTCCTTCCTCCTCCAGTGTTCCAGAGCTTTCAGTACCTGACATCAAATTACAGACCTTCAGGTCCCCTTTTTCCCTGATAAAATACTTCTAACCAAAAGTAATTTCTCCTTCCTTTGACTTCAAAGTGGTTTTCTAAACCTCTCTTATGCATTCTAACTTTTATCATATTATAGCCATTTCTCACAGTTCCAGACACTTGGTGTGGGAAAGATCTTACACGCACCTTAAATCTGAGTCTCCTCTACAACATCCTCATCAAACGCTCGCTCATCTACGCCCGTCACCTTTACTGTCCGGGAAGGTTTACTGCCTTCCCAAGTGGCCATCTAATTTTGGGCCCTTTCCCAATATAAAATTCTTCCTCATAGTAAGTGGAAATGTTTTCCCGTAACTTTTAACTATTTTATTTCCGCCCCTCTCCTACATATCCATCAACTCCTTAAAATTTAAAACAATTTATGTCTTTCTTCCCCTTAAGTTTTCACTTTTTGAATTTCTGTGACAGACTCTTTCAACTATGATAGTCTCCACTTTTCCAAGGAGCCAGGTCACTTTCCTCTGGATGATGCTTCGCTTGCTGCAAACCTTTGTGCAAAACTAACCGCAACGCTCCTGAGAAGCCCGAAGCCCTAGAGGGCGGCAGTTTCCTTCTTGTCCTAGCTCTGGACTGTGTCGGCCTCGAGGTCGGTCACATCAAATGGCTGACTTATTTTAATAGTAAGTACTCACAGCACCCACTGAAACACCAAGCAGTTTTTAAAAAAATCTTGTAGGCTCAGTGGTACAACCGCAGCTGCCTCGCCTGCTAACCCGGGTACCTGGTTTGTGCGTGCAAGTACAGGCCACTCGGGCAAACCTCCTGAGTTTCATTTAGGAGTGTGTCCCTGAACGGTGTGAAGGGGAGCACGGTGCCCTATCTCTGTCCTTCCCCCAGGGGGCAGGACGAAATGCCTTGCCCTGCGGAAGCGCTGATAAAAGCAAGGTTTCCGGTTCACACTTAACAGCCACATCTCACTGCCCTAGAGCACCTCGAATCCCGCCTCCCGCCCCGCGACTCGGCCCTCACCAGCCGCAGCATCTTCACGTGGCCTTTCACACTGAAGCAGAAGGGGCGATGCTGTGCTTTCCGCTGCGCGGCATCCATCGCGCCTGCATACCCAACAGTCGCGCTTCCCCTTCAGCCCTTCTCCTCAGCGCACCGCCCAACCAGTCCTCACGCGACGCCGACAACCGCCGCCCCGGCTGCGCGCCGCCCTTCTCGGCTTCCCGCCCTCGCATGCGCATGCGCACGGGGCCGCAACCCCACCCTTTTGCGCATGCGCCACAGGAGAGCGGCCAGCAGGTTGCTCTAGCTCGGCCCCTTCTTCGGGCTTGCCCTTAGTACATTTGCGGGAACAACTCCTAGTTAGCCGGCCCAGGCGTGCCTGGCACTAATGACCACAGCTCTCCAGCTCTCCTCAGGAGCTTTCCTGCCAGGAAGCGCTCCCAGGTTTGGGGAGGGAGCAGGGACGGAGGCGAAGGAGAGAGGTCCAGGAATGGCTGTCCTGCTTCCCTAGACCTAGGGCATATCAAATGCCACTCAGAGGATTTCCCTTGGTTACCCCGTCAAGAGTAGCCACCGTCACTCCTCACCATATCATAAGAATATAAATTTCACAAAAGCAGGGACCCATCTGCCTCTCTCCTTGCAAGGTTCCCAGGGTCTGGCACACAGGTGTAGAGTGTGTGTAGCGGTAACTAATGGCCTGGGCCTGTCCCTGGTGCACTCAGAGCGTCACAGTTTATTGTGTATACTCTTACTTTTGCCTCCCACTGGTGCTAGTTCTTTTCAGCTACTTGAATTTAATTCGTGTTTTTCACAAGTGCTCCCATGAAGCCAGAGCTCTGAGTTCCACCGTCTTGGAGCATTTCTCTTCAGGGATGTGAAGTGTATAGCGCTCGTTTTATGTGGTTTACATTCTGTCTTGGATAATTTGGCCATCACCCAGTCTGATTCAGATTTCTCTGGATCCTGCCCATCTCAGCCTTAGTTCATTTCATTCTGTTAAATCTGATCAGCAATTAACTCCCAACAGCCTCACCCCAAATCACTCACAAAAATGTTGACCTTTATCCTGAAGTTTATTTCTGGAGAGCGCATTTGCCCTTGCTAGGCCTGTGGCAGATATTCAGGAAGCAGGAGATGGGGTGGTGGCTTTCAGATAACAGATCTAGAGGCTAAGTGAACTCTCTGGCAAATGACTTCTCCCTGCCTAAGAGGTGACTGCCAGTGACTTGGAGAGGTGGGAAACCCTTCCACCCAAGCACTGGAGCTCTCACATACTGTCCAGCTCCATCCGGTTACTGGGCCTGGGCCTGTTGAAACCTGACTCCCCCACACAAGGGCCAAATTTTAAAAAAATTATTTTATTTTATTTAGAGACAAAGGTCTTGCTGTATTGCCCAGGCTGGTCTGGAACTCCTGGGTTCAAAGCAATCCTTCCACCTCAGCCTCCCCAGTAGCTGAGACTACACGCTCACCGCCTGGCTCCCAGGCTGAATTTTTCCTACCTGACTATAGATGGACCTTACAGGTATCACGCTGCCCCTTTTTCTGTCCAGTTGGAATATTGGTTGTGCCTTCCTGAAGGATCTAGTTAGTTTAGAGTCCAGACCCTGGAAACGTCAAAGTTCAGAGGAAAGAGCTTGGACTGCCAAGACAGATGGGCTTGAATTCCAGCTTCACCCTTTAATGAATGCTTCTGATCATTTTGAACAAATTACCTAATTCTCTGAGGACAAGCTTGAAGAATGGGAGTGACAGTATCTATTGGCAGGGTTGGTGGGAGGAATAAATGATATCATGAGTGTGTGCCAGGTGTCTGAAGAATAGGTGCCCAATTAAGTAATCTGCAATCATTAATTAACCAGTCAGTAGCTGGTATTAATTGCCTTCCATCTTCCGAGTCTTGTCAGGTCATGGGTGCATTCTGCTAGTCCTAGCAGCGGGAAGACTTTCTGGCTGCAAGCGGCGAACTCTTCACCTTGGATTATTTCCCCTCTCACTGAGAGGATGAAATGCGACCTGGTCTCTTTAAGGGCCGGGCATCAACGGGCGCCCCGGCGGGGCGGGCGCGGGGACCGAGACCGTGCGCCGAGGGTTGACGTGGGGCCGCTCGCACCGTCTCGCTCAGGAAGGAAACTCGGGCCTCCGGATCCGCTCGGCCGGCCATGCTGCTGAGGCCGCTGCGGGGCTGGGCCGCCCGGGCGCTGCGCAGCGTTGGGCCGGGGAGCCCCTGGATCCCCGCGATCCCCGCCTCGGGCCCCGGGCCCCGGAGCACTCAACGCCTGGCCTGGCCTCGGGGTAACTCGGGTCTTTCTTCCCTATTGCCGGCGCCGGTATGCGGTCCCCACTCCCCGCCTCTAGGCTTGCGGGACCCGCCGGAGCCCGAAACTCCTCCTCCGAGGCGCGGGGTTTTCTCCCTGAGCTATGGCGAGGGGTGGCGAGGAGGGGCAGGGGCGGCCACTGGGGGGTATCCGGGCGCGAGCCGGCAGGTAGCGGTGTGGCCCCGGGCCGGTTGTCATGCGGGGCTGCGGAGAAGAGCTCTAAGGAGCATTAAGGAGCCCCACCCCGTGGGGCGGGGGCTGCTCCGAGCATTCCGACCCAGGCCGGGGTCTCTCAGCACACTTCCTGGTCTGGTTCTTTAGGCCTTGGTGGGGCACTGGAAGCTGCATGTAACCAGTTTTCAGCGGAGCCTGGCGCCAGTGGCGGTGGAAGTTGGGTTTAGGTTCCCCTCCCGCCCTTCCTGGGAATGGGGACCCACTCAGAAGTGGGTCACCGTTATCGCCAGGTTCTGGCTTGGGCTGTTGAGAGCCGCCCCAGAACCACCTAATGGGCCGCGTGGGCAGCGATGTCAGCCCTGGGCCCGGAGGAGAACCTGCGTCCAAGGCCCAAACCCATGCCCACCGCCCACTCTTGGCCCATGCCCCGTGAGTGAAGGTCGCCGCTCTGCGATTTCACTTGCTGGACACCCATCTGTGAAGATCTAAATATAAAATGTGTGGACCGTGGAAAGTATAACATGCTAACTGAAAGGCCCTGAGTGCAGAGGGCCAGTGTGCCCATTGGACCCAGGCAGCCGATGCAGTGTCGCACATAGGTAAACAGTGGTGAATGTGCCGCTGTTCACTCACGGAGGGTCCCCAAATTGGAAAACTTTTAGGCTAGAGAGCAAGCATAAAAACTATTGCTTTTGTGGTCATTTAGCAAATTAGGGCAAAGAAGGGTGAGTTGCTTAAAACTGAGTTTAAAAATTGATTTTTCTTTCTTTTGTAGATAAAGATAGAGAACAGGAAAAAGAGAAAAAATCAGTGGTAAGTTCCTCTTTTATGTGCACTCTCCGGTGTAGGATAATTTTTATTTATTTATTTATTTTTTTGAGGAGGAAAGAGAAGGAGTGTATGCACATAGTGAAAAGCAGAAATACAAGAGGATCTCCAGGGAGAAGGAAGTTTGTTGCCGTCTTTGGGCCTCTGGCCCTTTCCTCAGAAGCCACCTCTCTCATCAGTTTCTTGCATGTCCTTTTTGCATGTCCTTCCCCAGAGTCTACACAGCTAGGAGTATATATACATATTCATATCTTCATATCTTTCAGGTAGATTTGGACTGCGAAAGCTTGAGGAATGATTGTAAAATGATTTAAAAAATGATTATCCTGTGTGGGGACACTTGGTTTCACCTTGGTTGGGCAGCCCAGATGTGAGGGAGGTCTCCTGACCATCACCCCCTGCCCTCTAGTGCTGAGACTGGTGGGGGGGGTAGGGGGTCAGAGAGAATCCATGAGGTCCACAGATGTGGGTTCAGTCATGGAGGTGACTTTGAAATGCTGGCTCTGGGGTGGGGGACTGTGAATGGTATGAGCTTGAAAGTCAAAGGAGGGTCCAGTTGGACACGTCTGTGGGGATGTTGGATGCTTTAGCTGGCTGGGGTGAGGGGCAATATTTCGGTCACCACACAAGGCTCAGTTTCTTAAGGGAGGTGGAAGTCAGTATCTCCTATGGCTGGAAAGGGGATGGCTTGGGTTGGCTGATGGTGGCAGGAATACCTTGGCTGGGATCCTCGGAAGACAGAAGATGGGGGCAGGTCCTCAGGGTACTCAAGGGGTATGGCAATGGGTGCCATAGAAGGAGAGGGGGATGCAAAGTTGAGCTGGATGAGAATTAATGCATTATTGTATTTTTATTTGTTTGTTTATTTTTTTGGGGGGCTCACTGTGTTGCTAAGGCTGGCCTCGAACTTCTGGGCTCAAGCAATCCTCCCTCCTCAGCCTCCCGAGTACCTGGAACTATAGGCAGGCACTACCACTTATGGCTATTGTATTATTAATTATTGAGCTAACACTGATGTGAGCCAAGGGGTCGGTTCTCAGTGCTTTCTGGGTGTGATCTGTTGTGTCCCAAGACCCACAACAGGAAGTGGTGTGGAGCTGGTTGCAATGGCGCACGCCTCCCAGCAGCTACGTGGGAGGCTGAGGCTGAGGCTGAATGCAGGCTCGGGACTGCTCGTAACCATTCAAGTCCTGTGAGCCCCTGCGTGGGAGGCACTGGACTAGGACCTGGGGACCTGGGACTCAAACAGCCCTTGCTGTTAGGGAGCCCACAGTTGGTCTGACAGAGGAGACAGCAGTAAATATGGTGGATCTAGAGCAGCAGTGAGTCTGGGGGCTGTGAGTTAGAGGGGCCGGTGACTGAGGAAAGCCTTGGGAAGCCTTGAGGCCTCCTGGGAGATGGAGGAGAAGGAACTGTAGATGCAAGTCATAGAAGGAAGAGGAACTGGAGGCCTGGGCTGTGGCCAGTCCCTAGAGAGGTGGCTGGGGAGATTTTGGGGACAGGTCCTAACACCCAGAGCCACTGAAGGGCTTTGCCCTCACCCAACATGATCTGATTTGCCTCTCAGGAGGAGATCATGGTGGACCATGGGTGAAGGGCCTTGCTGGGCCAGACTGGAGGGGGAGAGGCCTTAACTAAACTAGGTGCCAAGGAGACAGGCACAGAGCCTGCTGCTGAGTAGAAAGCAGGGTCCAGAGGCGTTGCTGGTTGACTGGTATTGCTGGGTGGGGTGAGATGTCCAGGGTGTTGAGGGTGTTTGAGTGGATGGGGCAGTCATCACATGGCACTATATATAATAGCAAAAATTGGGCATCACAATGTAATTTTATCATAAAGTAATTGGACAGAACTTAACATCCAACAGTAGGGATTTCCTTTTTTAAAATTAATTTTTAATTTTTAATTATGGATACATAGTAGTTATATCTTTATGGGGTACATGTGATGTTTTGATACAGGCATAAAATATGAATTAATCAAATCAGGGTAATTGGGGTATCCATCACCTCAGGCATTTATCATTTCTTTGTGTTAGGAACATTCCAGTTCCACTTTTTTAGTTATTTCACAGTATAGCTTAACTTATCGTTGATTATAGTCACTTTGTTGTGCTATCAAATATTATTCACTCTATCTAACTATATTTTTGTACCCATTAACCACCCCCACTTTATCTCTCCCTCCCTGCTATCCTTCCAAGCATTTAGTAACCATCATTCTACTCTGTCTCCATGAGATCAACTGTTTTTAATATTTAGCTCCCACATATAAATATGAACATGCAAGATTTGTCTTTCTGTGCTTGACTTATTTCACTTCACATAATCTTCTCCAGTTCCATCCATGTTGTTGCAAATGGCAGGATTTCATTGTTTTTGTGGCTAAATAATATTCCATTGTATATGTGTACCACAATTTCTTTATCCATTCATCTGTTGATGGACACTTACGTTGATTCTAGATCTTGGCTATTGTGAATAGTGCTACAATAAACTTGGTAATGCAGAAATCTTTTCAATATACTAACTTCCCCTCCTTTGGCTATATACCCAGCAGTGGGATTGCTGGGTCATATGGTAGTTCTATTTTTAGTTTTTTGAGGAACCTCCATACCGTTCTCCATAGTAGTGGTTGTGCTAATTTATATTCCCACCCACAGTGTATGATGGTTCCCCTTTCTCCACATCCTCACCAGCATTCATTACTGCCTGTCTTTTTGATAAAAGCCATTTTAACTTGGGTGAAATGATATCTCATTGTAGTCTTCTTCCCTCACTCTCTGTGCTGGGCTGCTGTAGTTGGGAGAGGAGTGACATGAGCACTCCCTCTTGGCCACTGCAGCTAGGACTGTGCCAGGTCACACCTGAGGCCAGCCCAGTCTCACCCAAAGCTAGTGGTGACTGTTGCCTGGCTACCTCTGATGTTTATTCAAAACCCAAGGGCTCTTTAGTCAGTAGGTGGTGAATCCTGCCAGGACTGGGTCCTTCCCTTCAGGGCAGCATGTTTCTGGCCCAGGGTGGGTCCAGAAATACCTTCTAGGAACTAAGGCCTAGACTCAGGGGCTTCAGCAGTCTGCTTGGTACTTTATTTTACTGTGGCTGAGCGGGTACTCAAGTTGCAAAACAAAGTCCTCTGAGCTCTTCCCTTTCCTTCCCCCAAGTGGAAGAAGACTCCCTGAGCTGCACTGCCTGTAGTTGGGGGCGGGGGTGACACAGGCACTGGCTTGGCGGCAGCTTCTGGTGTCTCACTGGGTCATGTGCAGCCCAAGTCCACTGGCTCCGAGCCAGCACAGCTGCAGAAATTGCCCCAGGATTGTAGTTTTTGTGGCCTGACTGCCTTATGCATTTAGTCCAGGCCCCAAGCTGCTTTTCATCAGCCAGTGTTGGGGCTGGCCGGAAGTCAGGTTTCCGGGTGGAGGATTTCCCTCCGGCCCGGCTGCTCTAAATGCTCCTTCCGTGGGCACTGGCACATTCTGCCCCGTGCTGTGTTCCCCTGTGCCAGGGCGGCCCTAAGTTTCAATGTAAAGTCCTATAATCACATCATCCTCCCTCCCCCAGGCTCACAGATTTTCTCTCCTGTCAGCGTGCTTGTGGCACTGCTGGGGAGATGGGGGAGGGGTGGCATTGGCAATGCAAGATTGTTTTTTCCGCCCTCTTTAGTGCCTCTTTCCTTGACATAATGTTAAACCAGGTAGTATGATTGCTCACCTGACTTTGGTTCTTCCAAAGGTGCTTGCTTGTGTGGATAAAGTTTGCATTTGGTGTTCGTGCAGGGGGACCATATCTTAGGCCATCTTGCTCCATCCACCCCTGTCCCTCTTACAGTAGGGATTTCAGTAACTCATGGTGTATCTCATGTGATGGAATATCTAAAACCATTCATGATCATGTTTTTGAAAAATATTTAATGATGGGGAATGAAAAAAAACCTCAAACCAACAATAAGAAAAGTATATGAAATATGATCTAAATGAAAAAAACAACTGCCCTTAGGGAAAAAAACAGGAAAAAAATATTATAAACTGTTAATAATGTAGAAATTCTCAGTCTAGTTAAGAGAAAGTTGTGGAGTTAATGGCCGTGTACGAGAGAGAGTTTGGGTGTGGGATGGGGGTGAAAGTGGGGTGTCTTCCCTTCATTCTTTGAATATTACGTGAAATTGAACTGAGTTCCTTTTTTTAAAATAATCAGCTAGGCCGGGCGCGATGGCTCACGCCTGTAATCCTAGCTCTCTGGGAGGCCGAGGTGGGCGGATCGTTTGAGCTCAGGAGTTCGAGACCAGCCTGAGCAAGAGCGAGACCCCATCTCTACTAAAGATAGAAAGAATTATATGGACAGCTAAAAATATATATAGAAAAAATTAGCCGGGCATGGTGGCGCATGCCTGTAGTCCCAGCTACTCGGGAGGCTGAGGCAGTAGGATCGTTTAAGCCCGGGAGTTTGAAGTTGCTGTGAGCTAGGCTGATGCCACGGCACTCACTCTAGCCTGGGCAACAAAGCGAGACTCTGTCTCAAAAAAAAAAAAAAAAAAAATCAGCTATATGGAGGTACAAATTGTATACCACAAGCTCACCCATTTTAAGTGTACAATTCAATGATTTTTAGTAGATTTTGCAGCATCACTGCAATCTAATTTTAGAACATTTCCATCACTCCAAAAAGAAACCTTGTGCCCATTTACCATCACTTCCACTCTTAGGCGACCACTAATCTACTTCCTGTCTCTATGGATTTGCCTTTTCTGGACATTTCCTAGAAAATGGAATCATATAGCATGTGATGTTTTGTATCTGGCTTATTTCACTCAGCATAATATTTTGAGGTGCATCTGCCTCGTAGCATGTAACAGCACTTCCTTCCTTTTTATTGCCAAGTAGTATTCCATTGTATGGTCATACCACTTTGTTTATCCATTCGCCAGTTGTTAGACATCTGGGCAAGTGTTCTTTTTTTCTGCAGATTTCTCAGAGTCCATCGTAGGACCATATATATTTTGATTCCTGTGGGGGTTTTGGAGCCCAAACCTGTCTGCCTCTGAAACCCTTGGTTCTTATTAAACATCCAAATGGCAGTTCTCTCTGGGATTACGAGTGAGTTTTATTTTCATCTTTTAGTTCTCTGTATTTTTTACAGTGAGAATGTTTAACTTCCATTTTTAGGAAAGATTAAATGTTATTTAAAATTAGGGTACATGGCTCATCATAGTGTCAGTTAAAATCGTGGGAAATTGCACTCAAGGCCTCATGGCAGAGGCTAGTGGAGGTAAATTGTGGCACAACCGCAGAGCACAGCCAGCCATGTGCTCCCACGGCATGACAGACGTCTCTTTTTCTCGTAATTTCCTGTTCCCTTCCTCCCCACCTTCACTCTCATTGTGAGCTCTTTGGTGCTGCGACTGGGTCCTGAGTACATGGCGCCTGGCACATCGTAGGCCTTCATTGAGCAGCTGGAAGACTCAAAGATGAGAAATGTGTATAGAAAATAATACTTGGCATGAAATATGCTAAAATGTCATGGTGTTCATCTCTTAGAATTGGGATTATGGGTGATATTTTCTACTCTTTGATTCCTTTCTTCAATGGCACGTACTCTTAAAATATTTGTAGATGTCACTTTAGAAAGAAATGTAAAGACTTCCTTGGCTCCTTCTTCTCCCTTCCATGACAGGGGGACTTTGTGGGATTTTTCATGCCTGGCCTGCTCTGAACCAGAGGGCAGATTGGCTGGACTTATTCAAGGCCTTATATTTACCAGCTCTTCAGGATTTCATTGTGGGAATGGCAACAAGTGTTTCTGGAGGAAGGTCTCACCTGAACAACATGCTAAAGTCCCGGCAATGAACAGGAAAGAAAGTCTATGTAGAATGAAGTCTAGGTTGAGCTCTTTGTAAATATCTAGGAGAGAAAAAGTAGTTTTCTTTAAAGAACAACAACAAAAAGTGAAGTCGATTAGTGCTCTGCTGGAGTCTTTTCGTGCCCTTTTGCACACTCCCTTGGATTCATTTTGTAGTTTGGGGTTCTAAAGGAGTGAGCTGGCAGAGACCGTGGATTGGAGGGTGGCCCGGCACCTATTGGAAGGGGGATTTTGTCCTGCTCTTTTGGGTACATACCCATCAGGATCAAGGCAGGTGGAAACCTTCACAGCCAGCTGACAGAGTTCTTTCTAGTTGCTGGGGAGAGTTTAGTGGGTAGGGTGAGGTGAGCTGGCCCACTGTGACCGGTGTTTTGTGTAGGGTGTGATGAGAGGGGACTGCCAGGCCTCGGTGTGAATTCTTTTTCTCCTGCCAAGTCTAGCACCTTGAGCAAGTTATTTTCCTAAGTGGCCCGGGTTTCTCTGGGTACCTCCAGCCTTGGTGTAAAGGGACAGGCCACTGTGCAGCGGGATGGATCCTTCTCCGACCATGTGTGCCCCTGGAGGATGTCTGCTGTGTGTTCTCAAGGGCCTGTTTGTCCTCGCACATGTTTAGAACTGCCTGCTCCCTCTGGTGATCTGCTGGAGCCAAAGCCACTGGGCCCATGTCACCAGCAGTGCCTGGCTGAGCAGAGCCTTGTCAGAATCTCTGGGCTGCAGGTTCGAGGGCTTCCACCCAGAGTCTGATTCATAGGGTCTGGGTGCCACATGGTGCCACCCATGTTTAACAAGCTCCTCTGCGCTGCCGAAGCAGGTGTCTGTGGGCTGCCCCTTGAGGAACCCTGCCTCAGATGCACGGTGCTCGCCCTGGCCTGTATATCACCATCACACAGAGAGCTGTAAAAGTTACTGAGGCCTGAGCCTCACTCTTGGGAACTGTGGTATAATTGGTCTGGGTTGTGGCCTCTGTTGGGGGGGCGGGGCGTGTTTGAAAGCTTCCAGGTGATTCTCATGCATAGCCAAGGCTGAGAACCGCTGCCTCGAATGCCTTCTTTCCCTTGATGAGTTACTTGTACAGGGCTTCTTGGTCTTTGGTGTACAAGAACCCCAGATGGCTGTCTGGGGCCCCTCCCACCAGTGCCATGACCCCCCGCCCAGGTGCAGTCAGCCAGAGAGCAGAGTGTCAGGTTCAAGCTGTCCTTTATTCTCTTCTGCTAGCGTTGTGGGTTTTTTTTGTTTTTTTTTTCTGTGAAAAATGTTAGGACCTACCACTTCTCAGGTTCTGGGTTCTGGCGAGGTTAAATGTGATAATTGTGTGTGTTACTGTTTTACGGTCTGGCCTTTGACAAGATGCTCAATACAGTCCCTGCTCTTCCCCCCACTCCCCGCCCCGCCCTTCCTGGTACTTTCCAGGCAGTGACAGACTTTTTTCATGTAAAAGCAGTGAATTAGATTTTGTGTTTCCTAACCTCAAAGCCATTAATTAGGCTCTGGTTAAGGAGGCAGGACACTTATGCCTCAAATCTAATAGTCTGAGGGGTGCAGTAGGGAAGGGTAGAGCTAGAGCGGGTGAATATACTGTGCATGGTTCTTCAAGGAGGGTCTGGTCTGGAGGTTGAAGTCTTGGATTGAACAAGTTAAGCTGTTCACCTGAGCCTGTCCCTAGACGTCATTCCCTGATGTTCCCCTGGGTGCCTGGTTTCTCGCTCTAATGTGCATTTGTCTTTTGCCAGATCTGTGTTGAGGGGAATATTGCCAGTGGGAAGACGACATGCCTGGAGTTCTTCTCCAACAATACAGACGTCGAGGTATGACTTCCACACTGGGTTTGAATTTGACGGAACCTGAAAAAGCTTGATAGAATAATTTATAGAGGGTATAGACCAGCCCTATCCAATAGAAATATGAAAGACTCTTGCAATCTGGGATTGTCCCAGATCTGAGTGTCTAGACCACAGATGCAGGCTCTAGACACGCCCAGCAGAGATCCTGATCTGTGTCTCAGAACATGGAGGATGTTGGAGAAGTTGGCAGTCATCTGAAAGGCACAAACAGGACCAGAGGGAAAGAATGCCTCCAAACCCTTGAGATGGGGCTCATGGTAAAGAAACATGGACTCTTCACAGCAGTGCACCCAGTGCAGTGTTCAGAGGTAGGAAACGGAGGCACGTGACCTGTCAAGGTCACGGGCAAGCTCCCAATTGGGTAAGCTGGGCTTCAAGCCCTGCCCTATCCAGCTTCCCTTTCTTTGGCTTCTCCCACCCGCCTGCCCAGCCTGATGTGGTGGGCAGGAAGGGCTGGGACAGAACACACAGAGGAGGGATGGAGGGGACCAGCCTTTCCCTTGGGGGCTCCCAGGGCAGTCAGAGAGGTCGGATATGCCTATGCTTGGATACAAGGATGGAGAGAGTTGTTCTTAGGTCATTTCTGGGAGTTACGTGAGGAAGCCTTATGTGGATGGAGCTCTGGCCTCACAGATGGGGTTACTGGGCTATTTTGGCCCAGCCTGGGCACCCAAATCATGATAGTGTCTTTATCTCTCTTTCCTTTCCCGCCATCTCTCTATGAACTTTCACAAAGCTCAGAACTGAGGAACGGCCACTCTCTGATGTTTTCTTTCCTTACAGGTATTAAAGGAGCCTGTGCTCAAGTGGAGAAATGTCCGTGGCCATAATCCTCTGGTGAGTGGGTTGTTTCTTGCATGAACCCCAGCGTCCCCTTAAGTGCCTGGTGCTGAGGCCTGAGCCTGAGCCTGCCCAGGTGTCCCCTCACCCTTGGCTGAGTCAGAGGGGAATAGGGAGGGACAAGCAGAAACTGGAGGCATGTTGGTGTTCTGAGACCAAGGACGTCTGAGGCTGGGTGGGTGTGCACAGAGCCCAGAGACCTCCCGTCGGCTATCCCAAGCGGCCAGCCTCAGCCACCAGGTGTGTCCATCTCTTGCTGCTCCTTTTATCCCTGCCCTCAGAAGAAACCCGTCAGAACCCAGGTCTTTTCACGCTTAGCCCCTCAGGACCTATCTAAGTAACCAGGTTCCTTGGTGAACCCCTATTTGAGTTTGTACTTGGCAATGTCGAGTAACAGGGTCCATGTCTGGCCTCTGGCTCGCCCTGAAGCCACCTTTCTGCTTCCCCAAGATAGACCTAGCAAGCAGGGGCTATAGTGTGCTCCTGCCCTCTTTTCCTTCCCACTCAGAAGGTTCTGCTCTGGCTGGTTGAAAGAGATGTGTAGAACCTCAGTCCCACAAGAGAGAGCGTAAGAAAGGGATGTTGGTTCTGGGCTCCCATCCCCTGATGCAGGGATGATTAGTCACATTTTTTTCCAGTGAGGAAACTGCAGCTTAAATAAATTGCCCGAGGTCACACGGCTGGTAAATGACAGATCTGGGTTTGAGCCTTGTACTTGGAAGCTGCCCCCTCATTTTTAGCAATACAATTGGCATTTCTCATGTGGTTCATTAGACTCTGAATTCCCCCATGAGCAGTGACTGTGCCAATTTTGTTCACCACTGTTTGCTAGAACATAGGTGTACTGCCTAGCACTTAGTAGGTGCTTGCTCATTCATTTATTCATCCAACCAGCATTTATTGCATACCTACCATGTGGCAGACACTTCTGGTTGCTGTGACAATTCATATTCAAAGCCCCTGTTCTCCTGGGCCTAACATTCCAGTGTGCGGAAGTAGAAGACAATTAAATGTGTAATGTGGTAGGTGGTGATAGCAGCAGTGAAGAAAGCGAAAGCAGGTGAAATGATGTTACTCAAATAAGGCAAAACCTCTCAGCATCTTTGAATAGAGAATCCCACAGAGACATGGAAAGAATTTCTTCTCTGTGCATGTGGGAGAAGATGGAATGCCAATCATGCATATTCGTATAACAAAGAAACCTGAGAAACATTCGCATTCTCTAGAAGCCAGGGAGGAACCAGGGCTCGATTATTAAGTAAGACAACTAGACTTTTCGATGTTAGGGATTACATCGAAATCCTGTGACATGTCACAGGACAGAATCACAGTCTCAGAAATCCGAGTATCCTTGGTACAAGTAGCCTTTCCAATGAGAGTTTTATAATAAAAACTACAATAGAATTAGTGATTTTTACATGAGTTTTCACTCTGGGCAGAAGAGCAAGATGGATCTCAATTCATCACTTCATCTGGATTGGTTTTCTGATGCAGAAAAGTGTGTGCTTCTGCAGCCGTCAGGCAAGACGGAATGTATCTCCTACCCTTTCTAAGATTTCTTTTCATCTGTAGTTAGGAGAGTCTGTAAGTTTCAGTGCTGCAGGGCACTGAAGTTTCGTTAGTTTGCACCATGAGAAAAATGAAAAGCAAAAATGTGGAAAAGAGCAGAATGAGATTATAGCGAGTGGCCTACGGAACATGAAGTGTTTGCGTCTACGGTGATGGAGAGAGATTGGTGGGTGGGTGGGCTTCTATTTTAGACAGGATGGCTGGGGAACGTGTCCCTGATAAGGTGCCATTTGAGCAGAGATTTAAGGTGAAGGGGTGATCGCTGTAGACACCTGGAGGAAGGGTGTTCAGGCAGAAGGAACAGCAGGTGCAAAGGCCCTGAGGTGGGCCCATGCTTGGTTTGTTTGGGGAAGAACCAAGGGAGCTTGTGTGTTTGGAAGTGGACTGGGCTGGAGGGAGAATGGTAGGAGATGAGAGAAGAGAGAAGTGATTCCGTAGGGCCTCGTGCCATACTAAGCATTTAGATTTCATTCTGAATGTAATGGGAAGCCACTGGAAGGTTCTGAACAGGGAGTGACAAGAACTGATTTTGATTTACCAGGCTTACTTAGGCTGCCGGATAGAGAACAGACTATAGGGGGTCAAAGAACATTTGTTGAATGACTGAATGCAAGTTCCCCAGGGACTTTATATGGGCTCCTATTACCACTGTTACTGGGCTAGAATTGTGTTAGTGTCTGTCTTTGTCCACCCTGTTCTGAGGGCCCTGAGACCATGCTCAGTTCGTCTCTGGCCCCAGCCCCGCCCTGTGTGGGTTTCTTGAGAGGGCTTTCAGTGCCTCATGGGACCAGGGTCCTGCAGGTGCCACTGCGATGTAAAGTGCTGTGTTCCCCCTTCTGCAGGGTCTGATGTACAGCGATGCCAGTCGATGGGGCCTCACGCTGCAGACGTATGTGCAGCTCACCATGCTGGACCAACACACCCGTCCTCAGGTACGTTTCCGATGCTCAGTTTACACCTTAAACAGAATTTTCTTGATATTAGGGGTCTGTGATTACCAGGAAGGGAAACCTCACAAGGGAGCCCAGCTAGGTCTTCGGTGCTGTGCAGGCTTCTCTGTCTGGGCCCAAGGTCTCCTGCTGCTGCAGCAATCTGAGGACCGGCCTCCAGCGGCCCCCACCGGCCAACCTCAGCCAGGTGGTCTCCCCATTGCCGTTCGAAGCCCATGTCTTTGTGACCTGACCACTGCTGGGCCCAACACCATTTAACTCAGTTCTTCTCAAAGTGCGGTCACCGGACCAGCAGCAGCAGCAGCAGCACCTGGGCACTTGTTAGAAATGCACATTTTCTGACCCCATCCCAGACCTGCTCCATCAGAAGTTCTGGGGATGAGGCCCAGAAATCTGCTACAAATCTCTACAAATCTGTGTCTTTTAAAATGGAAAGATGTGAGCAGAACCTTTTTGGTGCATATGAATTTCTATCTTCCCAAGTGTCTGTCTAAGTGACACAGATAGGAGGGTCTAAGGTGAGCATGTTTCCCCTTCGGTGACCCCACTTTTCCTGAGCAGGCACTCAAATGCAAACCCAAATTGCGTCTAATTAGATCTGAATATAAGGGGACATAGTGTGCTCCTCTGTTTAAGGAAATCTACCAACAGGGCAGCAGAGATGGAAAGAGGGATGGACAGGCTAGGAAAGAGGAGCAGGAGAGAGAGGGCTGGGTGAAGAGCTGGGAGGAGATGGGCAGCAGAGTCCCCAGGAAAGGGAGGATGGGAGAATGGAAAGGAAGACAGACGGGCAGACAGGCAGGCAGGGTGAGCGAGGAAATGCGCAGGTTTATAGCTTTGAATTTGCCTCTCGTTTCCTGGCCCAGGTCCCGTGGGTGCCGTGGGCCACAGCCAAGTGACAGCAGTGTTTAGCAGTGTTTGTCCACTTGGCATCAAGGGCCAGGGCCCCTCCTGGTCCCAGAGGAACACTGGGCAGGGGGTCATCTGTGGAGGGTGCGAGCATCGTGGCAGAGAAGGGCCATGTCAGGTCCTCTTCCCTCCAGTTTCCACAGGCAAAGCCCCCAGATTGT
The DNA here is from genome assembly GCF_041146395.1 of Eulemur rufifrons. Taxonomy (NCBI): domain Eukaryota; kingdom Metazoa; phylum Chordata; class Mammalia; order Primates; family Lemuridae; genus Eulemur; species Eulemur rufifrons. Next base: position 10,454,522 of record NC_091005.1, on the reverse strand, counting down.
CACCTCCACCCCAGCCTTCTTGGGGCTCTACCTCAGGCATACGATCTCCGCGCTTAACCAAATTCACCCTATTTAGGTCCGTGATAGTCACCACACTTTGCCTCAAGCGGATAGCCATTGGCAGTCTCCCCGGCACTCACCCATGCTCTAACGGGCCTCTGCTCTCCCGGCAGGGCGTGGGGTGGCTCGGGGCGGAGGGAGGAACACAGCCGATGTCAGACCTGGCTTCTCCCCAGGTGCTGGCCTCGCTCTCCCCTCTCCTGTATCAGCAGAGACCCGAGGCAGGTAGAGTAGCAGGCATTTTTCATGGCTTCCTGACCCCCTCCTCTTCTCCTGAGTCAGTGAATCACTTTTTGTTTCCTTTTAGACGTCACCAGTACGGTTGATGGAGAGGTCGATTCACAGCGCAAGATACATTTTTGTAGAAAACCTGTATAGAAGGTACTGTAGTTTTCACAATTGATAACTTATTCAACCATTAATTTTTCAAAATGAAACCACTCTATTCGATTGACAGATGTGGAGTACCGACTGTGTTGTATCTGTTATCCATCGTCATGGTGACACTGCGTAACAAACAACCACAAAACCTCAGTGGCCTCAGCAAGGGTGACGGGGGTGGCTCCTCTCTCTTCCCCTTGCTTGTCACCCTCCTCCTGGGACCAGCAAGCTAGATGATTGAGCCCCTTGTTATTCGTAATGACTACTTTCTGTTGGTTTTCTTTGTAGTATTTAAGACAACCATATGAAATTATTAATATTTGACCAATTTTGACCTACAAAATTGGCAGTTCCACATGGTTCAACCTAGTATACATCTAATTGTTTTGCACACACCCCTGCCCTAACTGGACCGTAAGCTCCTCAGGGCAGGCATGGAGTTTGGTCTCCTCGCCTGGTTTGGACCAGCACAGAGTGGGTGCCCAGTCGGTACTTGTTAGCTATTGTTGAGCGATGGGACCTACAGCTGTTCTTTGCTCTCCGGCCCAACTTGTTCCTTGTTTAGGTCTTAATGATCCTTTAGTGGGTCCATGCCCACCTTGGCCGTCATGAAATTTGTCATTTACCCAACTCACACCACCTGTCGGCTGCCCATTACCAGGTGGATTTCAGGAGCTGTTTGTGCTTGTCCCAGGTCCCAGTTCCTGCTGACGTCCGTGGGCTTTGGTAGCTCACACCTGTAGTCCCACGTCACTACACTTCCGGTGTGTTGGTTCTCTATTTCCCAATCTCTGTGGCTGTGGCATCGGTCCAGATAACTTGGCCTTGTCCTGGGCTGTTTTGTGGGCAGTATAGGAAAAGAATATCGTTTTAAATTTGTTTAGCTCTTTTCCTGCCTTGGTGTCTCCCCATGGCCTTCCCAGAGTGCATGACCTCTGTGATTAGGACTTCTGTGGGACAAGGAACCACAGAAGAAATTTGCAGTATCCTTGTTTCTATTCTTGGGATCTAGTTGTTCAAGTTCATACAGCCTCCAAGAGGGCACAGAGCCTTGAGACCCATCACGGGTATCACTGGATGAAGCCCCAGGCTGTCGGGTACTGCAGAGGCTGCTGGGAGCACCATGGCACCCTGGGGGCCCAGGCCACCCCACCCCCCACAGTCTGCAGGGAGATGGGAGAGGGTGATGCTCCCCAGACCCTGTCACTGGAGCCCCCCGAAGGCAGAGGAAAGCCCCCACAGGTGCTGCCTTCTCAGCTTGGCCTTCGAGCCCCTGTCCCTGAAGCAGCCACCACCTGGACATTTCTCACAGTCTCCTCTTTTGTCTTAGAATTCATGTGCATTTTGCATTCTACTCCATAATATGCTCTTCTGTGTATATCTAAAAATAATAGTTTACATGAGAGCGTTGAGAAAAATGAGTGGTCCTGTAGTAAACACCGTGTTTTGGCATGTGGCTTGGAGTACCCCCTCCCTCACCACATGCCCCAGAGTCCCCAAGTTGGGGAGGCAGAGAACCAAGGGGCAGGGGCGTTAAAAACACCTTCCCAGGGTGGTGGCCCACTTGTGCCCTGGACCAGCTTACGTGTTCCCTGGAAACTGGGGCATTTCTTATACCATTGAGGGACAGGGCGGGGACCCCCCAGACAGGACTTGCATTACTGTCTGGTTGTTGACCCTATTTGGCAGATGAGGAACTGAGCAGGGATTACAAAGCCAGGGCTCCTTCCTGACTGGGCAGGAAACCAGCTGCGGGAGGGGAAGCTGTTCTGCACCCGGCTGAGTGCGGGGCAAGCACTGAATGCGGACGTGGCAAGAGACATCTTCGATTTCTCTCCTTAAGGCCAAAGGCTTTGGGGGCCTGTTGGAGCCCCCAGAGGCTGTGAATCCTGAGGTGCTGGCTCCAGGGGAAACTCCGCCCTTTCCACACAGGCCTCGCTGTAGGGTCTCCCACGACCACCTGTGCATCTCAGATTCTGCTTGAGTAAGGCCGGGGCGGGCCCAGCCGGCTGCATCTCTAGTGAGCACCCCGGCGAGGCCACGGCCCTGCCGGGCGAGAACCACACTTTGGGGAATGTGGCCTAGAGAAGCCAGCAGCCAGGCGGTCCACAGAGAGCCCCCTGTCCTGTGCCTTGGCCCTTTGCCCTGAGGTTCTGCCCCGGTGGCTTCCTTGGCGCCTCCCTGGACCTTTGGGGGTCGTGAGAACAAGAGCCCAGTCCTAAGGGTTGTCTTCGGGGCCTCGGGGAAAGTTCTGCACAGCGCAGGATTTCCTGTTTCCTGCCCCTGGCCTGAGGTTTCTCCATTTCATATTTTGTTGCTTCAGGTTTGGGTTGTTGGGGCTTTTGGTTCCTGCCTGTGGGGAGTTTACCAAGGTGCTGGGGAACCACACGATGGCACGTGGGGCACCAGCTCCCCGCCTGGGAGTTTGTGTTTCCCGGGATGCTCAAGGAGAAAGCTCCCTGACACGCCATGATGGGGAGCCCTTTGACAAGGCGGAGGGCGCGTTGCTGCTGCCCCTTCGGGGCTGGGGCTGATCTTTCTCTCAGAAGCCCCTGCAGCCTTGCTTTGGGGTCTGCGGGGGCCTGGACAAAAGGGAGTATGGCAGTCATGGCCCTGCTGTCTAAGTTGCAGGCTCAGGTCCCAGAAAAGCCCACATACTCGGATTCTGCATCTCCCCAAAGCGAAATTTCTCAAAGGGCGTTCTTGCCTTTTGGGCCTTGAACAAGCGAAGAGCTCACCCGGGGAGAGACCCGCCTCTTCCGGCACCCCCATGGCCCAGCGAGGTTGGGGTGGGCAGAATGTAAGTTGCCACCAAGGGTTAGAGAGGTTGTGTTGATGGCTGAAGAGGAAGATTCTGGTTACACAGTGTCCTTAAGGACAGGAACTTCCGAGGGGTGGGCACCCGGCTGGCGTGGAAAGCTGCAGGTGGCGAGCAAGGATCGTGTAAAGAGGCCACGCAAGCGATCGTGTGGCCCAAGCCCCGTGGGCTGAGCAATTGAACGCAAGGGGTGTACAAGATTACCTGGTTGCTCTCTCTAAGAACAGAAGTAAAGGAATTGAGTGGGGCCGGCTGGGGAGGTGGCCTGCGGACTCACCTGCAGCTGGTGGTCGGGGACACTGATTGTGACCTGGTGTTTGGAACAACAGGCTGGTCCTCCTACCTCCCTGACCAGCCCTGGAGCTGGGGCCCTCCCTGGCTCTGGTGTAGACGAGGACTCACAGCCTGCGTCATAGGCCCGAGGGCTGTGGCTTTCCTTGAGCTCAGGCCAAAGGCACCTGGAGTTGGTCCAGGACAGCCCCTGCAGTGGACAGACCAGAGAGGGCGGGTGCTGCGATGGCAAGCACGTGCGTTTGAGGGCCACAGAGAGCCAGGCAGGAATCCCTGTCCAGACAGACTTGGGCTTCACTTCTCCGAGCCTCAGTTTTCCTCATCTGTAAATTGGAACTAAAACCCACCTCACAAGGTCTTGTGAAAACAAAAGGAAAGAATATATACAAGGTAGCAAGTATTGAGCGTGAAACTTCTGTTCTAATCCATCCAGTGAGAACTGGGGGCCCTCGGGCCTCAGGGGGAATGTTGCAGCAAATTGTGCCAAACAAAGCAGTCGGCAGGACTCATGTGGCCTCAAGACTTTGGTTTAGCCACCCCTGGGTCAGGGAGGGGACTGTGAAGCCCCCGCTGTCCACGGTTGGTGAGTCACGTAGTTGGATTTTCTATAGAGAGGCGCAGCCCTCTGGTCTATGGAAATAAAGGCAGCGCTTGTTGGGGGTGTGGGGAGCCCCGTGCCTGAGGCCGACATGGGGGGAGCCAGGCAGAGTTCCTGTGCCCAGCATCTCTCAGAATCTGGGAGACCGGGCTTCTGTTTCCGGGAGTGAGGTTGTCATTGGCTCTCTCAGGGCTTGGTTTAATTCGGCGGCTGTGGCCTTGTTTCTCTGTTTTCTCCTACTCTGTGTCTTTTTTGTGTCCTCAATATGATTCCCTCAGGGTGACAAAATGGTCGTGGCAGTGTCAGGCTTCTCCCTTCCTGGTCGGAGTGAGGGCAGGTGTCTTGCCCGTAGCGTTTCCGTTTCCCTAAGCATGAGGAGGTGTCTTCTCCATGGGCCCCTGCAACCCTCCCTCTCGCCTCCCTGGTCCAGACTGGGCCCCTGGCGGGGAACGCCCTGTGCCTGAGTGGCTCAGTGTGGCTTCCTGAACCCACCACTGGGACCAGGGGAGACATTTCCCTTAGACCGATCAGGCCCACCCTAAAGCTTGTGTGTTCAGGTTTCCCAGAAGCACTCGGGCCTGTGGGGTGGGCCCTGAATGGGCCACTGTTAGGAAAGAGGTAAGAGGACAGGACAGCCGTCCTCACGCCATCCCAGCTGGTGGGCACAAAGTCGTTACTTTAACTTTAGTACCTGAACTTCACTGGCCGGATTTCCCTGTGCAGTGCTGTAGGACTTCCTCCCGTGCGCTCCCTCGTCCCTCCCCCACGAAGCTCCCCCCAGTTTTCCTGGGAGTCATCCGAGGGTGGTCTGCTCTGGTCTGTGCTCATTCCGCCTCCCCTGTGCTCTCTCCTGCTCTCTGTCAAGCTCTGCTGAGGAAATCGTGAGACTTGGGGATGAGGGGAGAACGTCCCTCTCCAGTTGGTGCCATGCCCCGCCATTTGGGTCCCCAGGCAGGGCTACTCGTGCCCTTAGTCTCCCTGCAGAGCGCCTCCCGCAGACACTTTTCCCACCTCTTCCTTCCTTCCATCCTCATGCCCCAGCCCTGCGGGGCTGGTCAGTGTCGCTGTCCCCTGCCTGGACCTGTGAGGGTCACCCGCCTGCTGACGGGTTTGTGCCCTCCAGCTGCAGCCGTTCCCTCCGTCTCTTCCCTGTTCCTGTCATCTCAGCGCAAAGGAAACCCACAGGGATGCCAGCAAGACGCCTGGTTTCTCCTTTACTCTCGGGCTTTCCTTTTCCTTTCCCTGCTTTCCTTTCTTCCTTTTAAAGTGAACATTTAAGATATGTAGGAATGCTGCCCACCCCCCACTCCTGATCTGAGAACTAATATGTTGTTAAAACTTGGAAAATACATAAAAGTATAAAGAAAAAAAAAAAAAATAAAAGCCTCCCACAGTTCTGCAGCCCAGAGAAAAGCACTGTTAGCATTTTGATGTTTTCTTTCCAGTCTTTTCAAGACACGTAGATGAATACTTTTGGAAATATGGTTGGGGTGAGACTGTATACGCAGTTTTACATCCTGCTATTTTCACTGAACATTAGATTATGAGTATTTTCCATGTCATTACATATTATTTTACAATATCATTCAGTTGCTGCATGATTTTCTGTTGTACAGATGTACAAAGATTTAGTTTTTCATTATTTTAAACAGTGCTACAGTAAACACCTATGATTATTTTCACAAAATAAATTTCTAGAAGTGAAATTGGTTTGCTTAGCCGTTTCCCAGCCTGAATGCTGTCTCCATTCTCAGGGGACAAGCTTTAAAGTCCCTTTCTCTGCTTGGACTTCAAATCCCAGATGAACTCCCCCCACCATTCAGTGCCTCGGCTCTTGCTGATCATGTCACACCGTAAACCGTCCCCGCGGCTCTTGCTGATCATGTCACACCATAAACCGTCCCCGGGCAGCGGGAGGTCTGGAATGCCCAGGGCCCTTGTCATCACTACCTGTCCAATATTGCGTGGTTTGCACTGTACCACGTGCTCTCGGTGACTCCTTTCCGTGAAAGCCATCTCCAGGTCCTTTCTGGGGAATGGCACGGCCCAGAAACTTTCTCTCGTGTGAGTAAAACCTGCACTGCCCTCATCGCAGTGGGAAGATGCCTGAAGTGGACTATGTGGTTCTGTCGGAATGGTTTGACTGGATCGTGCGGAACATCGACGTGTCTGTTGATCTGATAGGTAAGACGGCCCCTCCCCCACCTCCCTCCCTGGGCTCCCCCCTGGGCCCAGCCAGGATGTGCTTGGCGGGGGCCCCAACTCGCAGGGGCAGATGGCATTTGGGGCTTCTGATTCCTTATGGAGAGGAACCCTGGCCTTTGTTCCTTAAGCTGCCCTCCTGTGGGTCAGCTACCCTCAGACCCAAATCCACTGTGATCTGATGGTTTTTCTAGTCTGTACGTGAGGGGGAGGGGCAGAACCTGGACATCCGCTGAGACCCACCTGGTATGAGGCCCTGTGCTAAGCTCTGTCTCCATTAGGAATCTCATTTGGGCCCATGATGACCCCATGGGGCTGGTGACGTGAAGGATGAGGGTCAAGGTGCCTGTTTGGCCATGCAGCTGGCCAGCGGTCAAGCCGAGAGCTGGCCCGGTCTGTCTCTCCGGCTTGGCACGGTGGTGGCAGATGGTGGCCCTGCCCTGTGCCCACGCGCCTGCCTTCCTTGCTGCTTGGCCTTGGCTTCCAAGCGTTGAGCAGAGTAACGAGAACCACTTGTTATTTTAACCTCAGTTTATCTCCGGACGACTCCTGAGACTTGTCACCAGAGGCTGAAGATGAGATGCAGGGACGAGGAGAAGGCCATTCCACTGGTAAGAGGCCTCTTTGACTGGGTTAAAGATGAAGCTGGAAACCACCCCCGTCCCAGCCTGGCTTCCTCTCCCGGGTCCCACCCGCTCTGAGATCGCTGTGCTGTTCTCTGCAGAGAGAAGCAGGAACTGAGCGCATGGGAGGGTGAGCTCTGACTTCCTCTGTGGCTAGAGACCCCACTTGGATGTCCAGACCTGCCTCACCTCTTATGGCCCCTGACTCAGGTTCAGCAGCCCCCGTGCTCAGAAATGTCCCCTCCCTGTCTTGACAACACGGCCTGTCCATCCCACCTCCTGCAGATTGCTTAGCTTTGTGCACGCTCTGGATATGCACTGGCACGGGAGTTCCGGGAGGGCAGGATGGAGCCCTCTGGATCACTGTTGCACCCCCAGTGTGAGCACAGGGCCTGGCATGGAGGTGGTGCTCGTGCTCAGTCGTGTTTGCCCAGTGCAGGGAGACCTGCCCTTCTGGGTGTGGCTCAGGCCACAGTGACTCTGAGGGGAACTGCTGTAACAGGCCTGGACTGTTCTCCTTGCTCTTGTCCTTCACTCCGCGTGTCTCCCTCTAAAGTCCAGCCTCCAGGCTGCTGCGTGGCCGATACTCCCAATACAGGACAGCACTCGCGCAGTTTCCCAGCCCAGAACCCTTCAGTGCCTCACTGCTGTCTGGGATGAAGTCCCTGCTTTGTAGCATGGCACATAAGATCCCATGTGACCCAGGCCCAGCTGCCTCTCTAGTGTTCTCCTTCCACTCCCTGCCCTCCATGTTCTGGCCATAAAGGACTAGTTGTGGCTACACACGCACCCCCACACATCATGGAGTTACACAAATGTTCCTCTGCACAGTGGTTTCCTTTGTCTTTAAAGTTTAGCTTAGATGTCACTTCCTCCAGGAAGCCTTCCCCGACCTTCCCTCCATTGTTGACACTATTTGTTTATGCCTTTGTTCCCCATCCCTCACTAATGTGAGCTTTTAAAAATTCGATCTTATTCCCTCTGTGTCCTCAGCATGTGCCCTGGGGCCGGGCACCTAGTAGTTGCTCAGTTAACATTGAACTGATTGCCCCATGTGAGAAGCTGCCACTGGAGGTACACAAAGGCTGGGCAAACATTTAGTGAGGCATCATGGGCCTCTGAACTGGGGACAGGCTGGACTGGGGGCTCTGGAAAGCCTGTCCAACTCCTGAGGCCCTGCCCAACCTTGTTTGCCCTGGTGCCAGCAGGGTACATTCTAGCCACGGAGGTGTGAGTCTTGCACTCTGGGCAGCTCCTTTGAAATCCTGGATACAGGAGTGATTGGAGGAGGGGGTGCAATGATGCGCGGCCAGGCTGGACCACGGTGTGATGGGGCACAGCAGCTCTGTGCAGTGACCCAGATGTTCCAAAGAAATACGAAGCCTGGAGTCCCTCCAAGCCATCGTCCAAGCCGTTGTCTTAATGGTTTTGACAAGGTCCATGGGACAAACCTGGCTCCTGTTGCCGAGGGAGAGCTTGGTGGCGGATGAAAACGCAGCCGCGTGGTTTACACGGGAGGCTCTGGGATGGCAAGTGGAATGCTGCGTGCGGAGGTGTTTGCAGGCGGCCGAGAGCACGCTGGCCACGTGGGGGAGAGTGTGAGCACCCAGTGCCACCCAGCGTGCAGGCGCCTGGCTTAGGGGAGAGGCTGTTCCCCTCTTCCCCGGGCTCCACCCCGGCAGGCTTCCTGCAGTTGGTGGTCTTCATGGTCTTGAGGATCCACAGGTTACGGGTTGTCTGAGCGGGTCGGAGCAGCAAGGGGTGAGGGTCACAGTCCTCTTGGTGGCAAGACAGAGGGAAGGTTTAGACACTGCCCTGGGCTGGGACACCTGGTCAGGAGTCACCATGGACCCCCACGTGGAGGAACTGGGGCCCACTTGCTAGAGAAGTGGCAGGAAATGAGAGAAGCCAGGAGGGGGTCCTGCCTTTGACTTGGCTTTGACTCAGGTGCCAGGGGAAGGCCCGGTGTTCGTGCTCACGAATCCCCAGAGGAGCAGAGCAGGGTGGCTGGGGACACTCTGTTGTGATGTCTGGGTGGGCAGGCAGAGTGTGTGGCCGTGTCCACCGCGGCCCACCTGAGCCAGGTTGGCTGTTGCAGGGTTCCTTTGTCCGAATCACCACCCCATGGCCATTGGCAACTTTGCTCCACCTGCCCGAGACCCTTGGTGGGAGGGATCTCCCCTCCGTCCGCTCCCAACAGCCTGTTTCCCTGGCAGGAATACGTGGGCGCTATTCACCACCTGTACGAGGAGTGGCTCATCAAAGGAAGCCTGTTCCCCATGACAGCCCCTGTTCTGGTAAGTTAGTCTCCCTCACAGGGTAGGAGACTTTTCTAGAAGGAGGAGTGTCAGCCACCCTGCACACGAGGAGGGCCTAGTCCTTCAGGGCTCAGCACTTGGAAGGAGGGAGGTGGGGAGGCTGACAAGGGGTCTCTCTCTCAGTCCCCATTTGTGGACCGAGTCTCAGAGCGAGTTGGACAGACCCGAGAGAAGTTGATCTGTCCCGGTGCTGTCATACCTGGTGGTCGCAGTAACACGTCACTTGTCCACCTTCATTAGCAAAGGAGTGTTGCAGATGTCTGAAGCCTCTAGACCTGGGTTTTGGTTTTAACCACTGGGATGGTGGCCCCTCTGATGTGACCCTCCTGCTCCGGTGGATGACACAGAGCCTCCTTTCACCTTTGCTTGGTGACTCAGGTCATCAGAGAAGCATCTTGGCTGGTCCGAGCTGTCACACAGTGGTGCCTTAGGTGGTGCTGAGCTGTGTGGGACTGTTTGCCCAGATGGCTAATATCTTTGAGTTCCTATGTTTGCTCTTGTATTAACCCTCTCTTCTCTCGCTGACACGTGTCATTTCTGATACCGATGTGTCTGCCCCTGTCAGTGTCTCTTCACTTCCCATCCTCTTGTTTTCTTGTTTGCTGTTCCCGGGTTTCTTTAGGCAGACAAATGGGTACCCAGGAATGTTCCATATACAACCTGGGGTCTGAGGGAGGATCAGGTTCAAGCTCTTATGCATGGCCTTAAGGACATCTCTTTGGGCTGCTCCAGCACTTCTACTCATGACTCTTGCAGGCAGTGAGGTATTGCTGGAAAGTGAGATATTACCGTAGTGGATTTTTTTTTTTTTTTTTTTGAGACATGGTCTCACTCTGTCACCCAAACTGGAGTTCAGTGGTGTAATCATAGCTCACTGCAGCCTCAAACTCCTAGACTCAAGGGATCCTTCTGCCTCAGTCTCCTGAGTAGCTGGGACTACAGACGTACGCTGTTGAATCCAGCTAATTTTTTTTTTTTTTCCTGTAGAGAGGCTAAGGTTGGTCTCGAACTCCTGGGCTCAAGCAATCCTCTCACCTCAGCCTCCCAAAGTGCTAGCATTACAGGTGTGAGCCACCGCACCCGGCCTATGGTGGATTTTTAAAGAAGTCAAATTTATTTTCCCTCATTTTATAAAAAAAATTAGTATAAAGTGATGAGGTAAAACACCATTTGTGAGCTCACCGCAGGAACAACTGTAGTGGGTTCTTAAGTGAAAATCTCGCTGGGAATGTAGACTCCCTAGAGGAGGGAGCTGTCCGGCTCTAAGCTTCCTTCTGACCTGCCTGCAGCCCTCTCTGCCCATCCCTGTCTCGTCCTCTGTCTCCATCTGTGAAGGGACGGTGATTCGAGGTCCGTGCAGCCCTGTGACCTGCTGTGTGTTTGATTTCCAGGTGCTTGAGGCCGACCACCACATGGAGAAAATGTTGGAACTCTTCGAACAAAACCGGGACCGAATATTAACTCCCGAGTATCGGAAGCATGGCCCATAGGACGGGAAAGGTCTGTCGGATCATGCCAGAAAAGTGCCCGCAGCTGCCAAGTTAGCTATTAGGAGCAATTTGGGGAAATCCACTCTGAGGAGGGTTTGTTCTCTGGCCAGATCTATTTTCCTAATTGTCTTTTCTCCTTTGCCAGCATCTTCATCATGGGTCTCTGGCCCTCAGGGGTAAATGACAAATTGGACCAACGGGTTTGTCATGCCCTTTGGTGTTTGCAGCCTCATGTTCCCCCTCATGTCTCTCCTGGTGGCTTCTCACTGCTGGGTCCCTCTGGTGAAGCCGTTAGGAAAGAGCTCCTGTCGGGTGCCAGATGTCACACAGGGCTCCGTATATGAGTCGCCTCACCCTTCAGAGCAGTCAGGAGTGCGAGGTGCATGGCAGTCTTACATCCCAGGGGAGGAATCTGAAGTTCAGCGAGGCTAAGGGACTCCCAGGGTCACACAGCCAGTGTGTAGTTTAGGTGGCATCATTCAGAATTTTGGCCAACTCCAGAACTTTCTCTTGCCCCGTGCTACCTGGCCCTGAGTGCTGTCCCCTGCAGCCCTGACTTTTCGTGCTGGAGGCCGTCCCGTCTCTGTGGGGAGAGCTGGCAGCGTGCAGAGCCGGTATCATCTCGTTATTGAGCAGTTCTCAAGGACAGTCAGCATTTCTAGACTTCAACAAAATTGTGCTGTTTGGCTGGAGCCCAGTATTCAGTGGTTTCCCAGCATGAGGCCGCTACAGCGTCTACCACTTTGTCATCTGGACTTTGCCAACCTTAGGAGACTCACACATTGGCTCCTGAATGGTGCTCGGTCTCCTTGGTGATGGAGGTCCTGCTTGAACTGCCACCAGTCCCATGTCAGGGGAGTAGCTGTTGGCGCCTGGCTGGTCTGCCCAGCACCAAGCTGGGGCAAGGGGCAGCCGGCCCTGGCCTCTGAGGCTCCCTTATTCCCTTGTGTCCTTATGTGAGGAGCTTCGCTCTTGGTATTACTGAAAGTCTGTGGCCCAGAGGGAGAGACACAAATGGCCTTAAGTCTTTTTGAAATGTTTTTCCATCTAAGGGGACATCTTGTGCCATAGAGCATGAAACCATCTTTATTGGTTCAGAAAATATCTTTGCTTTGCTCAGCTGTAACAATATATTGAAGGCACAGCTGTCTCCTGAATCAAGTAGGAAGCAAGAGAAAGGAAGAACATTCCCTTTGGGGACGGTCTGGGCAGGAAAGTCGGGGTTTGCAAACAAAGGCTCTTTGCTGGTCCCAACGCTTTGGAGGTGGGCAGAGAGAGCTTCAGGAAGACTGGCTGCAAACCCAGGGAGGGATTGATGGTGAACGCTGGGGGAACGAGCTGAGAACTGTCACTGAAGTGGAGTGGTTGGCTGTAAATGAGGCTACCAAGGCCACTCCCCAGGCTCTGAGTGTGCATGCAACTCTCTGACGCTGTGATTTTTCTCTTGCTCTATGGTACCCAATAAACCCTCGCCTAAACCCTGCTCCTGATTTTGGAGTGCTTTCTATGTTCATAGTTTTAGCTCCCTGCAGAATCCTTTTGCCAGCAGGATGTGTTTTTATTTTTTAAACACCCTGTTTCCTAACGTGGAATGGATGAGTCCAAAAAGAGCCCGCTGTCCTCCCACCCTGGCACCGTGGAGAGGAGGCTGTGTGCTTCAGCAGCGGCCGGGGCTCGTCTCAGAAACTCCCAACCCAGAGATCACACCTGAGATGACTGGAGCCAGCTTGCCCAAGGGCTGCTGTCCCCGCGCGGCAGGCAGGGCTGGTGGAGGCAGGGTTTACGACACAGTTACAAACAGCACTGTGAACCAGGTCAGGAAACGGGCTGATGGCATCTGGTAGGCACGACGGGACCTAGTCCTTAGAGCACAGAGAGGACCTGCCCAGAGACTCGCAGGGATGGCTGGGAGGAGCAGGGCAGGGGCTGGCGTCCCTGAAGAGCTGGAGGGGGCAAGCCAGGGCTGCGACGTTCCAGGTGCGTTGGCAGCACCCTGTTCTTTCTCTGAGGCTGGGGTTCCGTAGGGCCTGAAGTCAGCACACCCCAGAGCCACCTCAGCTGCTCTGATTCTTGCTAATGCTTTTTAAAAAAATGTTGAACAGCATATATAAATACATTTTCTTTCGGGCAACATTTTTGGTGAAGTAATTCCAATTTACATTTAAGCTTTTTGATTTTACATGTAAGATATATGATTAGAACTATTAAAAAATATTTCATGTGCCTGGTGATTTTTCAAAAAACAAGATAGAAATATATTCCTCTTTCATATAAAAGAAGTGTGTAGGTGGGTGGTCCAGGGCTGGTGTGGCTGCTTGGTGGCCTTCAGCGAACCAGACTCTTCCTACCTTTCTGATCGGCTTGACTTCCTGGTTCCTGGCTTCCTCCCTCCAGGGTCCGAACTGTCCAGGGTGGCACCGGAGCCCTCACTCTGGCCGCTGCTGGCATCAGCCACTACTGTTCTCCATTCACACTTGCGTTCGGATTCAGACAACGACCGTTTCCAGGGCACAAGTAAGATAATCTTGGAGGGCCTGATGGGACTTTGCTGGAGGCTTTGGGAGGTGGGGGAAAGGTAAGAGGGCAGTTGACACCCACAGCCTGGACCACGTGCTCTGGCATCACCCTCTGGGCCCCACCTCCCTCTGCCCTCTGCCCCCGAGTCACATCACCCTCACCACCCTGCACTGCAACATCCTGGGCTCAGCCCGCCTTCCACGCAAGTTCTAGCCCCGTGAGGACCGAGACGACCTTGTCCTCGTTCCCACGACATGAGCGACTGAATTCACCAAATGAGTGAGTGTGGACCTTCAGGAATGATGTTACTCAGCTTGTTTTGACCTCTCAATTTCTCTTCCTGTCCCCTTTCATTCCCATCTGAGCCCTTTACCTAGATAACAAGTGTCCCCCCACCCCGAACCTGGGGAACACATGAGTCAGAAAAATCTTCCTGCGGACCCCCGCAGAGTCCCACCGTTAGATCTGGGGAAGGGTGGTGATACTTAAAACGCAGGGTAGGTAAAAGATGTTTCTAAGATCTGATGACTGTGGGCCAGCTCTGTTTCCCTAAAGTCCTGGGCTGGGGTCCGGGAGCACACTTCAGATGTTTACCTGTTTGTGGAGTGCAGACCACCCATCCCCTTGGCCCCTCTGCCTTGAACAGTTAGTAAAATAATTGACAAACTTGGAAATGTCAGTCCTCCATTGTTCAGAATATAGTAACAGTAATACATGGCCTGGCTCCCGTGGGCTTGGGGCAGGATTGCTCACCGAAGGCCCCAGGGTCACTGGCACAGCCTTTATTTTCCTAATAACCCCAACCCCGCAGCTCCCCTAAGGCTGGAGTGAGTTTTGTATTCCTCTAGTTTACATAACAGGGTGAACCTGGCAAAAGCTGTCATTAAACAGAAGCCAAGAGAAAGTCTATCTCGTGGAATCCGGAGTTGGTATTGACATTTGCTGCTCTCCACAGGAGCTGTCTTCTTGAATTTCTGTATTTCTTGGGTTTTTCTTCAAGAGTAGTGCGTACCAGACTGGGCTCCGGCAGGTGTCCTGGGAGATGGTTAATAGGTATTCTGAGAAAAGAGGGTTCCTTGGTCTAGGAAGTTTGGGAAACTACCTGTGAACTCTCTCTGAGATGCCCAAGGTACAACAGCCTAGCTAAAACTCAGGAAGTCCTGCGATAAGAATGCCTTTTAAACTTTGTGTAAGCCAGGGGCTCTCACACTGACTTGCCAGTGGAACTCCTTATCTGGGCGCTACCACTGATACTCGCAGAAGCTCTGTTATTTCTGGAACTCAAGCCGGGAATCACTGTTTTCAGCTGATGTGCAGCTGCCCGTGCCTCCAGCTTCTGTGCCCTTTGGGATTCTCCAGCTCAGTGGTTCTCGGACTTTAGCTCACCCGGATCGCAGGGAGGGCTTTTGGAAACCGAGATTGCTGGGGCCCATTCTCACAGTTTCTAACTCAGCAGGGCGGCCGTGGGCCTGGGCATTTGTTTTCTAACAACTTTCCAGCGATGCTGGAGAGGCTGGTCCAGGGACCACCTTTTGGGAACCACCTCTCGAGATTTGTGCTTTCCAGAATCGGACATCCAGGAGTTCAAAGAGGCTTGACGTATGATTCAACCTCCAGTGAGTGCTGGTTATCTTATCTGTCACAACCTCCCAGTGTGGCTGTGAGGAAGACTGACCTGGCATTTGGAAGGAGCTCGGATCAGGGCCTGGTATGCAGCAAATGCCCAATACATGTTAAGTTCAGCCGATGTGCCTGGGAAAATAGGCCGTGGTGCGGCTAGTGGGCTTGGTAACCGCAGGAACTGGCACCTTCCATCGGAGTGGCACAGATGCCTGCTTGAACAGATTAATCTTGACTGACCTTTTAAAGATTTGCATGATAAAAACCACCACAAACAAAGTTAAAAGGTAATCAACAAACTGGGAGAAAATATTCCCAACATATATTATAGACAAAAGGCTAATGTCCCTAAATACCCATAAAGAATTTTTAAAAATGAAGGACAAAGGGTCAAAAATCCAATAGAAAAGTGAGAAAAAGACACAGACAGGGCCGGGCGCGGTGGCTCACGCCTGTAATCCTAGCACTCTGGGAGACCGAGGTGGGCGGATCGTTTGAGCTCAGGAGTTCGAGACCAGCCTGAGCAAGAGCGAGACCCCATCTCTACTAAAAATAGAAAGAAATTATATGGACAGCTAAAAATATATATAGAAAAAATTAGCCGGGTATGGTGGTGCATGCCTGTAGTCCCAGCTACTCGGGAGGCTGAGACAGGAGGATCGCTTGAGCCCAGGAGTTTGAGGTTGCTGTGAGCTAGGCTGATGCCACGGCACTCACTCTAGCCTGGGCAACAGAGTGAGACTCTGTCTCAAAAAAAAAAAAATTATTAAAAAAAAAAAAAAAAAAGACACAGACAGGGCTCTACTTTCCAGCCTGTTGGAATGGCCCCCCCACAGGCTGCAACCCTTTATGAGAAATAAAGCTCTCCTTTCTCTAAAGTATAAACCTCGTTAATTTTTTTAGTTAACACCCACCAGGGGCTCTAGTTGTCCTTTCTCCTCAACCCCAGGACTGAGAAGCTTCCAGGATGGCCTGCTGGAGGTGGGGGGCCGAGGAGGTAGGGGAGCTCACGGAGCTCAGGGGAGGTGCTTGGAGGAGAGGCGTCTGCGCCAGGGCCGGCGGGGCCGGCTGTGCTTCCGGCTTCTGGTCTAAGGATTCCCTGGAGATTGGGGGCCTGGTGTCGGGCAGAGCTGGCTGAGGATGGGGACCCCTCTGCTCTCAGGAGCTGCATGGGGGACCAGGGGCCACTCGCTGCTGCTACCTGAGGGGGTGACCACCTCACCTGGGGAAGGGCCAGGGAGTTAGTTTCCCTTCAGGCTGCTCAGGAAAATGTCCTTGGGGAGCCAGGGTGTCCAGCGTGTCCCCCCTCCCCATGTGATTCTTCTGTTGCTTTTGGTTACTTGTTAACTACTTGATTCATTTGGGACATCTTAGTCCCCAGCATACCTGTGAGCTGCCTGCCACCCCCACCTCTCCCAGGGTGGCCGAGCCCGTGGCAGTGAGAACGCTGGGGCTGGGCGTGGTGGTGCCTAGGACCACCCCCTCGATGCCGTCTCCCCATTGGCCCCGGCAGCCTCCTGAAACATTGCACTTGGTGTTAATTGCATTATTCACACTTCCTGGTCCCTCCAGGGAGTGATGGGCTTAGTGAGAACCTGCTTTCTCTGCGTCAGTGTGATTGTCCTTGGGGACAATGTGGGTGGGACAGGGAGGTGGGGCACTGGAGATCTGCAGGGGCAGCTGTGGCCTGGGGAGGCTGATGGAGCGTTGGCGTCCTGAGGCCCTGAGAAGGAAAGAGTCTGGCTCAAGGTCACCGGTGAGCTGACGACGGAAGCAGAGAAGCTAGACCTCCGGTTCCCAGCGACCAGCCTTCACTCACAGCGGCTCCCAGATTCCAGCCAGAAGACTTGAGGCTGAGCTCAGAGGTCATAGGGAGAGCAGGGGTCGGGGTGCTACCTGGGCCGAGAGTCCCAGGTCTGGAACTCAGGACTTACTGTTGTCAGGTCTGTGTGTGACACACAGGGAGGAACAAACCTGTTTCCCTCAGAATTGAGCCGGACGTCTTGCCAGTTGTCTGCTCCATCACCCCCACCCCCCCCCACGGGCTCCGTGCTGGCGAGCAACCAGCTTGGGCATGACCCTGAGTCCCCAGTCTGGGAGGAATGACTCAGACCCCTGGGGACAGCCCAGGAAGGGCAGGGCTGGGAGGAGGAGGAGGAGGAGGAGGAGCCCAATGTGACATGGCCCTCAGGGAGAAGTCAGTGCCGGACTGGAGCCTCAGGAATAAAACCACGTAATAACCAAACTGTGGGTGGGTGTACTCCTTGGGAGAGCCTCGCACACCCCTAGGTCACAGAGTGTGGAGCTGGGCTGGCTCCCTGCAGCTGGCCACAGGCAGAGGTCCCCCTCCCCTACCCCCACCCCAGGCCACCTTTGCAAAGAGCCAGCTCAGATTCAAGGTGGCGCCCAGGGAGTCACCAACCCGCGGGCCCAGCTGGAGGCTGTTTCTGACTCCTCTTCTCTCTGCTGCTCTCCCCCCGCCCGCCCCCGTGCAACACCAGGTGTGCATGTGTGTGAGTTCTAAGTGAAGGGGCACCAGTGTGTGCGTCAACACTGTCTGAGCAACTGTGCACAAACCCACAGGAGATGGGACACACACGGATGAGTGTGTGTCCAGGGGTGTCTGGAGGAACTTCGTGTGAGGGACCCCTGTGTGTGTGTGGGCTTGGCGGGTGTGACAGCGGATGTTCCATCCTCTGTATCGACCCTCCTTCCTCCCCCTTTGGGTTGACGCCTGCTGCTCACGTGTGGCAGCTGCTGTTGGTGCCCTGTCTGGAGACCCTGGATCTCTCGCCACACCCGTGGATGCTGACCCAGTGGCAGCCATGCTGGCCATTGCAGTGGCTTCATCTGCCAGCGTCTGCGACTCCCCTGCCTGAAGATTTTCTTTGCTCAGAGGAGCCTGCTTGGCCTGCACAAGGGGCAGCCTCCCAGCAGAGATCGCTGAGAGCGGGTGTAGACACGGTCCGTCTCCCTCACCCCGCAGGTGCGTTGACTTCCAGGCTCGTTCTACGCTGCCCCTGCCTGAGGTCAGTGGCCCACAGTGGTGATCTGCTGGGTGACATCCTCACTGGCTCCCTGCCCTTCCTTATGTCCCTGCCCCATTCCCTCTGGGGCTCCTGGGTCACCTCCCTATCCAACCCTTTGTCCCTGGTCCCCAATATCCCAGTGATGCAGTGATGTGGCTTCACTCCTGAGCCCAGGTACCCGGGGTGGTCTCAGCTCCTACCCCTCAGGCCCCAGCACAGAGAAGAGGCCAGTCTCCTTGTGGGAATGTGCAAAGGACCTTGCATGTGGCACCGTGAGTGGACGTACCACAGCACAGGGCACGTCATGGATGGCGGAGACAGGAAGAGCCAAGAGCCCAACAGTTCCACGAGCCTGTGGGATTCTGAGTCTTTGCTGTTGGAGCAGGTGACAATGGCGGGTGGTTCAGGTCGGGGTCAGCAACAGGTTGACACTATGGCTGAGAAGGTTTCTATATTCCTTTCTGGGAGGAGGGGGGGCCCCAGGGCACAGAGGTGGCACCCAAGCCATGCCTGGTGGTGTTTATAAGAACAAAGGAGTGATTGTTTTGCATACAGAGAGGGGGGCACAGGCATCAGGATGTGTCCAGAGGGAGATGCTGGGGGACAGGAGCTCGTCCTAAAAATGGGATGCTCGAATGGGTTTAACCTCATGGAACATCCCAAGGTTGGAAGGCAAGCCCAGGAACATGACAAGTTTTGTCTACAACTATGGGTGTCCGTGGGCAGTCGGTTTCAAAGTGGGAGAAGTGGGGGTTCCTCATTGGAACTGACTCATTGGCTTTGAACAGTGGCACCAGGGAGCCGGCAGGTGGCAGTGTGGGCTCGGAGTGGGGGTGGGGACCCCGCTGGGATAGGGAAGGAGGAGCCAGTGCTTCCCTGCCTCACAGTCACCTTCCCCTCCGCTTGCTCCCTCCTTCAGGGCCACACCCCACTTTCAGAGCACTTGGGAGTCGAGAGCTATGCCAGCGGACTCTGCGTGGGTTCTAGTGGGAGGGCGAGACAGAGACAGGGAACCAGGCTCTGCCAAGACATGGACAGCCAAAGCCACGGTCTTACGGAGGACACAGAAAGGAAGAAGAAAATTTGTGCAGAGCAGGAGAAAACCACTCTTGTCAGCTTCAGTACAGTTTCCTCTCTTTCCTGGTAGTACAAACCCTCAGGGTGCTGGAAGCCAACGGCTGTTCAAGTAAAACGTGTAGTCCCTGATGTTCCTAGAGTCAGCTCCTGAGGTTGATGGCTCATCCTAGCGACATTTACACCAGCCAAGTCTCAGAAATGATGCCATGTTTCAGTGAGATAAAAAAAAAAAAAAAAAAAACCCTCCTGTAAGGCACTGACTACCCAAATATCCATATCAACAGGAAAATGACAAAATGACAAGGCTTCAGCGATGCCTGATCTTGAGCAGTAAAGGGCAGGGCTTGCTAGCTACAGGTTTATTTTCCCTTTGTCGCATTTTGACGTTTCCTTACAAGTCGCAGAAGGTGCGAACCCCCAGGTACTTCTTAAAAGTGCTACTTCTTGCTACATTTTTATTGATATGACATTTATTTTGAACACAGAAAAGATACATTGTTGCTTATTCAGTGCCCGTCCAGGAACAAGAAAAGCTGTTCAGCTCCATCCCTCAAACACTGATGAGTAGGTAGGGGAATTTTATCTTTTTATTCCCCCCCTCCCCCAGCACGCTCTAGAAATTGCAGAAGCAGGATGCAGTTTTTTAAAAGAGTCTCATCCCTGGAGTGCATTTAAAAGGCTATACAGTACAATGGACAGATATTTTTTGCCTAGAAAACAGTACACCACAAAGGCGTAACTGTGCAGAACTGCTTGTAAACACGGTCCCTCCCCCAGGTGTCTGGGGCTCCAGGACACAGCACACAGGATGCTACAGAACCTCTGGGTGGCTTCCCTCCAGCTCCGTACCAGAAGAAATGCTATTTCTACAGAAAATAAAATTCATCCTTGCCACCCCTCTGTTTAAGAAAGGGATTACTGAATTGTCTTAGCCCTTTGTTGGAGGAATTGAGATGGGGGGAAGAGGGTGGATGGGGTGCTATCGTTTAAGGACAGGGTGATGGCTGCTGGCGATGCTGGCAGGGACACTCCTCACTGATCCGTGGCTGCCACCCTGGGCAGGCTGGGTCTTCAGGAATCACCTCCGTTACCTGCATGGTCTTTGCTGGAAATTGTTGGGGCTCCTGGGCCAAGATCTGAGCCTTTCCACAACCAGGCTGACCCCACCAAGCCTCTTCTGTGGTGGGACGCTGGCAGTGAGACCGAGACACAACCACTGGTCCTCTCGTGGTGGTGTGGTGGTATCTATGGGGCTCACATCCCCTTTATTTTGTCTCTGCGGACACCCTGGAGGGGCAAGGCCAGAACACGTCGACTCACCATTTCCAGCTAAGCTGCCACCCAGGAGGACAGCACCAGCCCTGGGGTCCGGCTCCGTGCATTCGAGCTCAAGCCACAGTGGTCGGCTGGGCAGAGGCTGAGCAAGGGGCCACTTCTCTGCCTTGGTGCGGTGTCCAGGCAGCATTGCGGTGAGGCACCTGGAGAAGGGCAATGGCCTCATCTTCCTTGCGGACCCTCCGTCCTGGGCAGTGGTTGGACTGACAAGGGAACAGCTGTAACCCATGACCACAGCCACCCACCTGCCAGGGCCCTGTTCCTCCCCTGCAGCTTCTGAGATAACCCCACTAGCACCACCAGACTGAGGGTGCTGGGTTAGGGAGGGGGCCTGGTGGGCTGTGAGGGCCTCCAGGTTGTACCTGAGCCCCCAGACCTGTGTCCCCAACCCTGTAAGTGGCAGGGTGGTGATGTTGTGGCTCTTCTGCCCTTGAATTGAGAGATAGGCACAGCACACAGTGGCCTCTCACTGGGGCCTGTCCCACCTCCCAGGAGGACAAGCCAGCCCTGGGGTCGGGCTTGGGGCAGGCAGCTGACCTGGATGGTCGAGTAGTTTCTGGAGGCAGAACGAGAATTTGGGCACAGACTGCCGGGTGAGGGCAGGACAAACAGGCCCGGGGAGAGGGCAGAGAGAGCCCCGTTCTTGTTTCGCTCGTCTTCCCCCAGCACTGTCCACAGAGGCACAACCAACGGGCTGGGAGGAAGAGGTGGGAAGCCGCAGGTGGGTCTTGTGTGGGTGCGGTGGGCCTGTGTGTGCACACGTCTACACACAGGTGAGGCATGTCTAGCTCTGTGTGTGCACATGGGGTATGTCAGTGTATATGTCTCTGTGTATACAAGTCTCATGTGTGTGTGTGTGTGTTTGTGCCTGTAGGATGTGGCTAAGCCTGGCAGGACCTGCAGACCCTGGCCGGCCGGGCCACTCACATGATCCTCTCTGGGCCAGAGGCGGGGGCCCGGGTTGGGGTGGGTGAGTCCTGGGAGCCCCTCGGCCCTGGTCCTGGTCCCGGCAGTGGCAGCAGGCCCGATGGGGGGCCCGGCCCACACACGGCCTCGTAAGGGGGCAGGGTGTCCATGGAGATGGTGCGGACGCCACTGTGGCCTGGGGTCCTCTGCTCCTGCTGGTGTTGGCTGGGGCCATCGCCGTTGCCCGAGTCCAGGGTGCCACCCAGCGTGGAGCAGGAGTCCGTCAGCGAGTAGGGCGGTGGCGCGTCCGTGGGGACGTACAGCTGAGTGGCCCCTGGCCCCGTGCACTCCTCGTAGCTGCGGGATAAGAGGCTCTCTCAGTGCCCTACGGAGCCTGCGCCTTAGGGCTGGGTGTGGGGGTGTCTCCCTAAGGGCTGGGGGCCTGTCTGCAGGGACAAGCTGCCTTGGCTGTGGATCCTGTCCCCTGCTGGGCCCTGTGTGTGGGTGGGGGTGGCAGGAGTGACCTCAGGCTGCCAGACACCCATTGGCCTTAAGTCACTCCAAAGCTGCCCTTCCAGGTTTAGGAAAGAGTTGATGGGTCCCTCTGAACCATGATGCAGAGCAAAGATGCCCCCACTGCCCCGGGCAGGGCCGACGACAGTGCCCTTCCCAGGGCCTCGGGGGCCCAGCCGGCCCCTCCGCACACAGGCAGGTTTCCCGTGTCAGCCTGTCCTCCCGGGTCATGTCCTCTCATCCTCTCGGCACTGGTACCTTGCCACCCATGACCTTGGGGCAGTGATTTTTTTTGTTTGTTTGTTTGTTGTTTTTTTTTTTTTTTTTGAGACAGAGTCTCACTCTGTTGCCCAGGCTAGAGTGAGTGCCGTGGCGTCAGCCTAGCTCACAGCAACCTCAAACTCCTGAGCTCAAGCAATCCTACTGCCTCAGCCTCCCGAGTAGCTGGGACTACAGACATGCACCACCATGCCCGGCTAATTTTTTCTATATATATTTTTAGCTGTCCATATAATTTCTTTCTATTTTTAGAGGTGGGGTCTCGCTCTTGCTCAGGCTGGTCTCGAACTCCTGAGCTCAAACGATCCGCCCACCTCGGCCTCCCAGAGTGCTAGGATTACAGGCGTGAGCCACCGCGCCCGGCCTTGGGGCAGTGATAATGACGGTGGTAGGCAGGGCCAGCCTGTGTCGGGTGCCACGTGCCGGGTGCGCTGCCGAGCGTTTCACCTGCACGATTCCATGTCATTTGCATAACTGTCCTCTGGGGCAGGTGTTATTACTATGGCCATTTTAGCAATGGAGAAGCAGGCACAGAGAGATTAAATAACTCGCTTACGATCACACAAGAGAGGATTTCCAGGGTGAGTCAACCCGGGGCCATGAGATGCCAGCATGTGTGTTCGTATCCTCTTTGCCACCCTGGTCCTTGGTGTTACTTACAGAAGCAAAATGAATTTTTTCCTTAGCGGGGAGTTGATCCCATGGGCCCTGAAATAACCTAACAGCACATTGGCCCAACCTCCCAGGGAGACACCCGGAGGAACAGACCCCCAGGGGGCTCAGGACAGCTGCCGTGGAACCCCTGAAACTGCAGGGCCATTCCTGGCAGGCCTGCTCATGGCCTGAAGGAGCTGAGCTTGTCTCTTCCTTTTCTAGCACTCCCTGGTGGCATCTGCTGAGTCACAGACTGCCTCAGGGGACCTGCTTGGTCAGGAGGGGTGAGGAGATGGCCACGGCCACCATGCAGATCTTTCCTGCATTTATCCCATGTGGAGAGGTACCACCGTTTTCCATGGTAGGGGTGTCCTCGTGTCCAGGGCCCCGCCCTCTCATGCCACTTTGCCCACGTGGCCTCCTTACCCGGGAGGAGAGTCTGGGTACAGCTCCCGGAGCACCGTGGCATCCATGTCCCCGTCAGAGCTGACGTCCAAGGGTGGGGGCCAGTCCTCCGTGGCGCTGCAGGCATAGCGCATCCTGCGGCTCGAGCGGCTGTATGTGTGTCCGTCAGACACTGCAGGGGACAGACCATCAGCCTGGGCCTCAGGCCAGTACCCAGGCATGGCCCTTACGAGTCTACCTGAGACCACTGAGGCTCCCGTCTCCCCTTACCAGGCATAGCTGCCTTTGTCCCTCAGAGGCAGCCCCAGAACGTGGGTGCCATTGCAAGGCTGGGCATGAGGTCGCAGCGAGGAAGCAGAGCTGGCTCTGTCTGGGTGGGACTCCCAGGGCGGTGGCAGCCTGCCCTGGGAACAGCCTGGTACTGGGTTGTGTGTTGTGAGCTTTGACAGAGGTAGCTCTGCGGCTGTGGGAGCACTTTGATTAGCCTGGAGGTCAGTGAGGGCTTCCTGGAGGAGGCACTGCTGGAGCTGAGTCTTGTCTAGGAATTAGCCAGGGGAAGAGGGAAGGCCGGGAGGAGGGAACTGATCAGCTTGAGCCAAGGAGGGAGATGAGAAGTGTGGTATGAACAGGGAGCTTTGAGCTGTGGAGTCGGGCTGGGGCATGAAAAATGGGCAGGGGTGTAGAAGGAATGAAGGCTGCAGAGAACCCTGGGATCAACCCCTTACCCCAACCACACACTATTCCCTTTAGTTCCACATACTGCATTCTCCTCTGGGGTTTCTAACCACATATTAGCACATCAAAGGTTCTGAAAAGTCCTGCATCAAAGAAACACATTTAACTGTGCTTGTCCAGCATTTGACCACAGAATCTTACTTTCTTAGACCTAGTAACACTGCTTAGGAAATGCCACTGGAGTACAATCTACTCATTCTACAGCTGAGGTTCAGGGAGGCTTGGTGACTTGCTGGAGGACACACAGTGAGCAGTAGGGCCAGAGGGCCGTGGATGTCTTTGCTCCTCACTGTCTAAGCTCTCCACCCCCCAGTTTCTGATAGGTCTAGTGGCAGCTGGGAACAGTGGAACCTGCAGAGATGGCTGGGGCATGAGGTCTCCCCAGCCGCAGGGCTCCCGAGTGACTCCTCCCCTCCGGGGGTGGGGCTTGGCATCAGGGGCGGGGCTCTGACCTCTCCTTGCTGTGGGTGGCCATCCCCATTCTACAGTCTGAGAAGCTGAGGCTCGGGGTTACAAGCCTGGTAAAACGTGGAGCTGGAATTCACGCAGTTTGTATAACCCCAAAGGCTGCTCTCCCACTTCCCTAATCTCTTTTTCCCACTCTTGATACAAAGTGAGTGGAAAACTCTAGATATGAAACTGCAGGTATAATATGGACACTGAGAAAGTTCTCAGATGAAAATATTATAAACATGTTAACGGTGGCTCTGTCCAGATGACAGGATCATGACCTTTATTTTCTTCTTCATACCGCCTGGATTTTTCAGGTTTTCTACAGCGAGCGCACATTACTTTTCCACTAGGAAAAATGAACCCAATAACACATGCTGTAAAAAAGGCAGCTGAGGTGATACTTGTTTCCCCTCAGGGCTTCAGCTGAAAGATGGAATTTTTGGAGGGACTTCTGGAAGGAACTAAGGAAAGATGAAAGCACAAGGACAATACGGCGAGGCCAGAAGTTGAACCAGGGCTGCTGGGCTCTGGTATGGGGTCCTGTCCTTGGCCACCGTTGCCAGGGAAGGGTCTCTGGGCTCAGGGACGAGTTCCACCTGCAGGGCAGGAGGCTGTGGCCCACACACAGGGATTCCTCGGGAAAGCGAGGGCTGTTTCCTGGCCCTGAGTGGGGTGGCTGTGGTGGCATCCCTGACAGCTGGGGGCTCAACCAAACTGTGTTTACTGTCCCCTCTTGGGCTGCTTTTTCTTGGGCCTCCCAGAGGCTGAGAGTCTTGGGGAAATGGAGCCCATCCTGAGGTGTTGCTCGGCCCCCAAGTCTGAGATGAATGACCAAGTTCAGCCCTAGACATCGGCTGGGCAGGGCCCCGTGGGACGGCTACAAAGAAAGCAGCCCCCTGTCCCCCATTTCAGCTTCCCGGATTCCTTCCTTTCCCTTCTCTCCTGACTGCCCTGTCGGCACAGACCCACATGGGGAGGACTCTGGAAGCCCTGCTTCCTCCCTCATGGAAGGTGCAATCTTCCTGGCCTCCTCCTTACCAAGATTAAGAAATGCCTTGGTTCATTATTCGGCCCCAATCCAAGGTGGTCCTTTGAGAGGCTCTGGGAGACGGCGGAAGAGGAACTCGCACCCAGAGCACCTACTGTGCTCCGCATCCATGAGCTCCCCCTCTCCCAGATGGGGAAACTGAGGGGCGAAGTCACCTGGCTTGTCTGCCTGCAGAGTCCTCGGCTTCCGGGGAGATGCGGGCACTGGGCTGGCTGAGTTTCCACGTTGGTTTTATTACTGCCGGCCTTTCTCTTCAATCCTCTGTTGGGCAGAGCGCTAACCTGCTGTGTCTTTCTTCGATGGTGGCCGCTTGCTCCCTGACTTGTCCCCGTGATCTCCCTCTGTGTCTTATCCTGACTCCTGCTCTCCTGGTTCTCCTACCTGCCTTCTCAGAGGGGCGGCACCCGGGTCAGAGCAGCATCTACGCTGGCCGTGGGTGTGTCTGCTGGACGCTGCCCTGAGCCCCTGGGGTGGCTCCACAGGTGACTCCCTCGCCCCTCCGACCTCGGGGCTGTGCAGGGGGCAGCCTGTGGGCACCCAGCTCAGGCTGCCTGGGCTCACGTCTGGCACCCGCCATTGGCTGGCTAGGTGGCCCCAGGCCTGTCACTTAACCACTCCAACCTCAGCTTCTGACCTGCGAATGGGAATGGTGATAAAATGTAGCCACTCCCTAGGACCATGGGGAGGACTTTGCACGGAGAGATGATGCACAGAAAGTGCCCCTCACGCACTGGCCGTCGCCACCCGGCCTCTGTTCGCTGCTTCACGTACCCCTCAATTCCTTCCTTAACCAGTTCCCTCTGTGAAACGCGAGAGGAAATGCCCCAAACCGGCTGGTTAATCAGGATGTCTTGGGGGCGGGGAGGAGGGCCGATGGCGTCCAGTTGGATCTATTTTTAACGTGTTTCCTTTCTTTCTTTTTCCCAAACTCTTCCTGCCCTGGAGGGGGACAGCCCCTCAGATCCTGTCATGGCTCTGGATCCCAGGAGTCACTTCATCCGCAGTGCGAAGGGGCCTCCCTGCCTGGTGGGTGGCCGCAGATGAGCAGGGATGGGGGTAGGGTGGGGGGGTTGAGGGGGGCGGGGGGGGGCCTGGCTTTTTCCTGCCATTGAAAATTGTCTGAAAATTGAATGCAAGTGAGTTCCTTCCTGCTGCTTTTAGACCACTGGCCCTTCCAGGAATCAGACAGAATCAGGTGGCTGCATTCTGTAAAAAGTTCAGGGGTTCTGGCCAGAGGGACACTTCTGGGACTGGTCACCCAAGAATTAGCCATCAAGTCTGTTTAAGGGTGGTTCTAATAATTGGGAGACCCTCAAATCAGTGCTATTCGCACTCTGCAGGCTCTCTGGGGACAGCTTTAATTCACTCATCATTCATTCCGTCCATTCGTCTGTCCACGTATTCATATACCCACCCCCTCAGCCGCCTGCCCTCCTCTCTCTCCACCTTCCCACCCCTCCACCCACCCATACTTCTATCCACCCACTCAATCCACCCATCTATCCGTCCCTCTGTTGCCTATTCCTCTACCTCTCCATTCATCCACCCTTCTGTCTACCCATTTGTCCACTCGTCCCCTCCACCCATCCGTCTCCCCATCCTCCCACTGATTCTTCCACTCAGTCCCCCATCATCCACCCCTGCATCCCTCCATCCCTCCCTCCTTCCCTCCATCCAGGCACCTGCTGGACCGGCAAGGCAGGGGCCGGGGAGTACTGACACATTCTCCTCTGACCTTCAGCTTCCCTCTGAGTTCCTCTCCTGGCAGACAACAGGGCTTCTCATGCCACAGGCAACGTTACAGTGGGCACCTGTGAGCCTTCCTGATCACCCACGACTTCTAGGATGCCTTCCCTGACCGCCTTGCCCCACCCATGGCAGAGCTGCCTGCTCCTTGATGCCTCCTAGGGTGCAATCACAACTGGACGGGAGGCCCAGGGCCCAGGGCCCAGGGCGGGCGGCAGCTCACCATAGCCGAGCTCGTACTCTCGGTGTCGGTGCCGCCGGCGGTGGTGGTGGTGGTGATGGTGGCGGCGGTGGCGGTGGTGCCGCCGCTGGAGCCGGGCCTGCCTGTCCCTGCGGATGCTGCCCACGATGATGGTGATGCAGGAGAGGATGATGACCACCCCTATGACGGCACTTGCCACCAGCACGGGAGACACAAGCAGATGGCTGTGCTCTGAGCTCTCTGAGAATGTCGGGTAGAAGTAGCTGGTGCGGTTGTATCGCGCTACTGTGGACAGAGAGAGAGGACACTGAGCTGGGGCCCAGGCCCGCCACACACCCTCCTCCTCCACCCCTGCTGCCCTGTGAGTTCTCCACCCCTGAATAAATGGAGGACAGTCTGGGGCCAGGCCCACAGGTTCTATCCTGGCCACTCCTGGCAGGGATGAAGGGAGCAGCGCCTCACCCTGCTGCCTGCAGGAGCTTCTGGGAGAGGGGCCTGGCCGCCTGTCCACTTCTGTGAAGCCCTAGGAGCTCTATAACTCACTCTCAGGTAGGAAAAGGGAAACTCAGAGAGGGCAGTGGACTTGTCCGAGGTCACACAGCATTTTAGTGGCAGAGGCTTCAATCCAAGACTCTCAGTGCTAGACGAGGAGTCTATGCCACCAAGACGTGAGTTGGAAAGGTCAACGTGACTTTACCAATGTCTTGGGAAGGGTTCGGGGGAAGGGAGAAGAGTATGAGGAACAACTCTGCTGGCCTCAGGCAGGCCTGGGGGGTTGGATCGGATCAGGGCAGGTTTCCCAGAGGAGGTGAAGCAGAGGTGATCGTGGAGGGTGAGAACGGGTTAGCTCAGGGAAGGCAGGGGGAGACATCCAGGCAGAACAGAGGCACAGAGGTGGGAGGGGACTTCCGGGAAGTGGTGTGGTGTGTGAGACAAGGGGAGGGGGCAAGGACCTCCTCTAGGGCTAACAGCTGGGTCCCTGACAGCTCTACGGAAGGAAGCTCCTGGGAACCGGTGACTTTGTCCCCCCAGGGCCCTAGGTGTATGGGGTCCCGGGGAGGGGTCAGAGTCAGCCAGGGGCAGCCACAGGCACCCACTGCCTCCCTCAGGGACAGATGGCAGCTCGTTAGTGAGTGCCTTGGAGCACCACTTAATTCCCTCCATCTCATCCCCACGGGGGATGCAGTTCTC
The DNA here is from genome assembly GCF_041146395.1 of Eulemur rufifrons. Classification (NCBI taxonomy): domain Eukaryota; kingdom Metazoa; phylum Chordata; class Mammalia; order Primates; family Lemuridae; genus Eulemur; species Eulemur rufifrons. The sequence goes on along the minus strand of NC_091005.1, from coordinate 10,426,031 downwards.
TCCTGTTACAGATGTGTGAACTGAGGCTCAGCACTGGTGAGTGACCGGCCCGTGGTCCCCCAGCTACTCTGTGGCAGAGCCATGCTAGAACCCAGGTCTGGCTTCAAAGTCCAGGGCTCACCTTCCAGTGTCCCCTGCCCTAGGTTTGGGTCCTTCCTGAGGTCGCCAGCCTGATCTCTGGGCAGCAGCAGGGAGCCAGCTTCAGACACTCCATGGACCCCAGGGGCAGAAACAAGCATGGGGAGATGCCAGATCATTCCTAGGCCCTGTTCTGAGAGGTCCCCTTGCCTGTTCTCCCAGAGCCCGTGTCCAGGCCCCTGCTTTGCACTGGTTGCACATGATCATGTGTGGTTTCCGTGACTTCTGTTTGATCACTCTGTGTGTTCTCAAATGCTGCAATGGGGCTGGGCACACCAAGGTGCCCAGTGCGTGTATTGAATGAGTGGCACCAGACACGAGACCAGATGGGGAATGGGCAGGGAGGCCTTGAGCTGTCTCAGGGGAATGAGGCCTCTGTCAAGCAGGGTTTGGGTGGCCGCCTGCAGAGTAGGTGTAGGAGGGCTACCAGCTGTAGGAGGGCTTTCCCCCCCCCCAGGTGAGGGCCTGGACATCTACCAATCAGAGGTTGAACACTCAGCTGTGGTTGCTTCCCCCTCCCCATCCCTTCCTAGCACTGGCTCCAAAAGCCTCAATCACATTCAGCCTGTGGCAGGGACAGGTGTTAATGCACAAATGCAGGCCCTTAGCTGGGGCTAGAAACATGCCCTGGGGGTATTTCTGGCTCACGCTGATGGTTCTTGCAGCCTTCTGATCTTCATCAGGAGAGGCTGGCTCAGAGGATGGGCCAGTTTGTCATCCCAGCCTGAGATCCAAGCCTTTGCTGAAGTTCACTGTAAGATGCTCCCCTGCAGAGCGAAATGCTAGGGAGAAGGAGCTCCCCGTGGCTTTGGCTGATTCTGAACTCTGACTAAGCAAGCTGGGGTAAGTGGATTCCTGGGATTCTTTGAGGGCTGAACACAGGCCACTGTTTTCAGGGCCCCTACTATATGTAGGATCAGTGCTAAGAGCTCACTTTATCCTTGGAGCTATGTTCATCCAATTCTCCCCATTTTACAGGTGAGGACACTGAGGCTCAAAGATGTTAAATGACTTACCCACAGTCATATAGCTAGTATAAGAACAAGCCAGACCCTCTCTGGGCTTTGGTCTCCCAACTAAACCATAAGGAGTCACATAAGCAGCTCTCTAATGTGCAACAACAATAGCACAAAAAGGGGGAAGAGGGAATAGAGTTGTATAGGAGTAACTGGAGAAACTTAATTATCTTAGTATAAATACAAAGTAGGTTCTGATAAGTTAAGATGTATATGGTAAGTCCTAGAGCAATCACTAAGGACATAACTCAAAAATAGTGAAAAAGTCACTGAAGGAATTAAAATATTACACTATAAAATATTCACTTAAAGCAAAAAGGAGAAATAGAGGAACAAAATACACAAGACATATATAAGACAAAAAGTAAAATAGCAGATGTAAATTGGACAACTTCTATGAAATGTACAAATTCCTAAAAGGACATAACACTAAGGAAACAGACTCAAGAAGAAACAGATACTTTGAATAGACCCAAAACAAGTAAAGAGATTGAATTAGTAATATTAAAAAAACCCCAAAACTTTCTACAAGAAAAGCCCAGGACCAGGGAGCTTCACTGGTGAATTCTACCAAACATTTAAAGAATAGGCCAGGCGCGGTGGCTCACGGCTGTAATCCTAGCACTCTGGGAGGCCGAGGCGGGAGGGTCTTTTGAGCTCAGGAGTTTGAGACCAGCCTGAGCAAGAGCGAGACCCCCGTCTCTACTGAAAATAGAAAGAAATTAGTTGGAAAACTAAAAATATATAGAAAAAATTAGCCGGGCATGGTGGTGCATGCCTGTAGTCCCAGCTACTCGGGAGGCTGAGGCAGTAGGATCGCTTGAGCCCAGGAGTTGGAGGTTGCTGTGAGCTAGGCTGACGCCATGGCACTCTAGCCCGGGCAGAGCGAAGACTCTGTCTCAAAAAAAAAATAAATAAATAAATAAAGAATAAATAATAACTTTAATGGGTGCAGGTTTTTAGTTTGGGAAGGTGAGAAAAGTTCTGGAGAGGGATGGTGGTGATGGTCTCACAATGTCACTGAACTATACACTTAAAAATGGTTAAAATGGTACATTCTATGTTATATATATTTTACCACAATAAGAAAAGCTAAAAAAAGAAATAATACCAATGTCACAATTTTTTCTAAAAAATGGAAGAGGAGAGAACACTTGTCAACTCATTCTGTCACCTTCAGAGCCAAGGGCGGGACCTGGGAGTGTCAGGGACACCAGCTGTCCGTGGGGAGGGTGGGAGCGTGTGGGGCTCACTCTGCAGTGGACTAGTGGGCTGGCTCCAAGAATCTTGCCACCAGCAGGGATCTGGAATGTTCTGTTCTGACCCCAGCTGCTGCAGGGGTTTGGGACACACTGTCACTCCACGATCCAAGGCAGACATGCTGCTAGAGAGCTGGCCATGGCAGGGTTGCAGGTGCCCTGTGTGTGTGTGTGCGCGCCTGCCCTGTGCAGCATGCAGAACCTGCCACCGACGGGCCAGCCCCACAGGGTCGCCTTGGAGACGCCCCTCCCTTCACCTGCCTGAGCAGCAGATGAGAGCCTCACCCTCGCCTGGCAGCCCCAGGCTCTCCACCAGCTGGGCAGGAGATGGCATCAGCCGCGCCTGCGGACGGGGCCAGTTGGCACAGGCATCTGCCTCCGTGGCCGGCTGGGACATTAATCTCCCCGTCACTGCAACCCGCAGAGGTAGGCGCTGCTTTAAATTATGAGGGAAACTCTTCCAATTTCCAAACCCAGGGCCCATTTTATCAACAAGATAAATATGACTGCAGAGAAATAACACGATGACAGCCCCCTCTTTCCAACCCTTGGCCTCCCTGTCCCTCTGCCCCAGCTGCAGCAAGGACAGAGGATGAAACGAGCTTTGCCTCCATCCTCGACTTCCTTCCCAAACAGCTTCTCCAAAAGTGCCATGATCAAGCGGAAACTATACCTCAAAATATAGGCTTTTCTCTGAGAGACCACCTTCCCCGCACACCATCTCCTGAGCACCTACTGTGTGCATCACACGATGCTCGGTATTTTCCATGCACTATATTATCTCATTTTATCCTCATGATGGCCTGTGATGGGATCCCCAGTTAACAGGTAAGGGAACAGCCTCAGAGAGGTTAAGCAACTTCCCTACGGTCACACAGCACCACGCAGAGCACCCTGGGTCAGTGGAAAGCTGAAGCCCTGTGCTCTTAGCTACGATGCTTATTCTGTGGCTACCAGGCACGGTGCACTGGGAGTTCATGTTTTCTGAATCTTGTGAAAGTAAAATGCCCCTTGCCCTCTCTGGACCTGCTGACTACCTGTCCGGGCACTTATTCATGAACTGTTCTCCCTCCAGGGTGGCTAAATAGGTTTGAGGGGGGCGAGGAGGGGCCAGGAACTATGAGGGGAGGCAATGAGAGACCCAGGCCAGTGTCAGGGGGCTGAGGTCAGGGCTGGCTCAAGTATTGGGAAGCTGGCAAACATGCAGGGCAGGGAAACTGAGGCAGAACATTGCTCCTAAGTCCTTGCCGAGTGTAGCGTGCAGGCAGCTCCACGGCCCCTCTCTCTGGGCACAGGGAGGTGCTCTCTGCAGCCCGAAGCTACCTGAGCCGCAGTGACAAAGGGAAGGCACAAAGGCACGGGGGTGCTGAGTCAACATCTTTAGACTGCCAATCCTGCCCACCCCCTCAGAGATGCTGTTTTCAGGGAGAAGGGGGGCCAAGGACTCAGATCTGACTGATGGCTCCTGTCACAAAAATTCTGAAGACATTTGTCACAGGTCCACATCCCTGGCAAGTCTGATCTCGACAGTACCCTCTTCCTCTGCGGCTGAAACTGCCAGGGGGAGGCCGTGGAGTCACTGGAGGGAGTTCAGGGAACACGATCAGGCACTGTCTTCCCTCTGCTCACCAGTGGCGGCTCCCAGCCTCCCAGCAGGGACCTGGAGAGGGGCCCAGGCAAGCGGATATGACGGGGCTCGTTGGCTTGGGCACTTCTGAGTCTCCTCCTCTATTTTTCTGGGTGACTTCTCGGCTCTCTTGCTGGTATCCATCCTCTGGTCACCAGGAGACTGGCAGAGAGACATTAGAGGGCTGGGGGCAGACCAGGGACATCTCAAAGAGGACACAGAAGGGGGGTCTTGAAGGATGAACCAGCAGAACAAGATCAGGGGAGGGAGGAGCACAGACAGGAACACAGAGGGGTGCGGTCCCAGCAGAGCTCGGGAAAGGGGCTGCTCCTGGGGTGAGGCTGTGGGGTGTCACCTTGATGGCAGCTGAATGTCAGGATCTTGGGGTGGGTAAAGGAGTATTTGTATTTGGTGTTCAGGATTCTTCTTACACTGGGGATGCCACCCTACAAGAAGTCAACTAATGTCATGTCACGGCCCTGACATCTTTACTCGGCCATGTGTGGCATTGGGAGTGGGGCAGATTATGGTGGAAAGGAGAAATGGGATGTGAAGTCATCTACCTGTTCATCAATCCTCGCTCAATTCACTCAACCAACAAATCCTCTATCCTCCCAGACATTTATCTACCTAGGCGTCTATTCAGCATCCACTCAATCATCCACCTACCAGTCCATGCTTCCTTCCATCTATGCATCTACCCATCCATTCCCCTATTCATCAGCCCATCCATCCACCCATAAATCCACCCATCCTTCCACTCCATCCACCCATGAATCTACCCATGCATGAGCTCATCCATCTACCCATCCATCATCCATGCATCTGCCCATCCATCTGCCCATGCATCCACCCATCCACCCACCTGCATCCACCCATGCATCCACCCCATCCATAAGCCTATCCGTCCACCCATAAATCCACCCATCCTTCCACTCCATCCACCCATGAATCTACCCATGCATGAGCTCATCCATCTGCCCATCCATCATCCATGCATCTGCCCATCCATCTGCCCATGCATCCACCCATCCACCCACCTGCATCCACCCATGCATCCACCCCATCCATAAGCCTATCCGTCCACCCATGAATCTTCCCATCCATCCACTCCATCCACCTGTGAATCCACCCATGCATCTGCCCATCCACCCACCCATGCATCCACCCATCCATTCACCCATGCATCTGCCCATGCATCCGCCCATCCATGCCGCTTTCCATCAGCCTATCTATCCACCCATGAATCTGCCCATCCATCTGCCCACCCAACCGCCTGCCCATCCACCCATCCATCCACATATCCATCCATACATCCATCTACTCATTAGTACCAAGTGCTTACTCCATGCCTTGGATATATGCTAGACACTGGCAACACGAATATGGATCACACTAAGATGACCCTCTGAAACTGTGGAAAGCAAAGGGGCCTGCACAGGTGCCCTGGTGCTGGGGGATGGAGTCTAGGTGCATCATGGAGCTCCCTGCTCCCAGATCGGCAGAGCAGCTCTGCTTCCACCTGTTTCACATGTCAGAAGTAATAGGAGAGGGCTCCCTTGCCAAGTAGAAAGTTTTCAACCACTGTGTTAAAATATAACTGGAAAAATATAAGTGACCACCCACAAGCCCTTAATGATTCTATATATATAAGATGAAAGTGATTTATTCCGCTATTAAGATACATTCTGCCTCTTAAATAAACCCACTAAAATTAACTCACATGTTCCTCTGCGTATCCAAATTCCACAAGTTTACCACCTTGTCATCATTCACCAAGGTTTTATCTCTTGGCTTGAAGAACAATTTATTTATTGGCTAGAAAACTCACTGAAATAGTTTCACAAACCATTTTTTCTTCTTTCTGCAATGGAAACGGTGAACTGGCTGACATCACAGAACCAAGCCATGGCAGAATTAGACAAATCACACCAAACTCATTTTCTAGCTAGACTCATCACTGGCCTCCACCTCCACATTTTCTCTTCTCTTCCATCACCACCTCAAGTTGGCTCTTGGGCCATCTCCCACAAAGAACACGGGGTTTTATAACACCATTAGAGTCACTGCGCATGCCTGATAAGTAGGACACAGCACAGCTGGGTTGAGAAGCAGACACTGTGGGGCTGGCGTGGCCGTCCCCCCAGCGAGGGGATCAGCTCCCACACCCCAGCTTGCATTATGAGACTCAAAATCATGGCTCAGAAAAATGACCATTGACCAGAATATGGACTTTCCAGGAAGCTCGTGAATAATGGACAAATAAAATGTTAAATTCATGAATGCTGTGAATTTTTATCAGCTATCCCACCTAAGGGAGAGATGACAAATTATGGAGGATTACGCGAAGGCCATGTCCTCCTCACGCTGCTCTGCACAATAAAGGTTTTGGTCCCTGGAACTAGCTGGACCAGCCAGTGCCTGAGCCTCCTTCCCAAAAACTATATTTCTAGAGGTTTGCTTTGGCCTTATGTCTCAGAGCTCATATTGAGAGCACTAGCTTAAGAAGTAGCTTTATCACAAGTGTGTTGCTGAAGGCGTTGTCCACTATACCTCTCGGTACCCGCTAGGTGGGGACTCCATGTAAGAAATTTCCCCAAGATATGAGGGCTGTGAAAAGCTTTGCTTTCTTCAAAGAGCTATTTTCTCCTTATAGACCAGGAGAATAATGCAATTTAATCTTTTTGCCTTTTTGCTTTGGGCCCCAGGTGCGTACCACCACGCCTGGCTAATTTTTCTATTTTTTGTAGAGATGGAGTCTCTCTCTTGCTCAGGCTGGTCTTGTACTCCTGGCCTCAAGCAATCCTCCACCTCAGCCTCTCAAAGCACTAGGATTATAGGCTTGAGCCCCCATGCCCGGCCCTTTATTCAATTGTTATATGATTTTTGTATTCTATTGTATCTAAATCAAAGCCAATCAAAGCCAAGTTCAAGGCAAAGGGAAAATGCTGTGTGCACCTTTGTTTTTCTAAGTGTTTCCTTGGCTTGCCATTCCCAGGGCTCTTGCAGTAAGACAGTCATACAGAGCTGGGCCTTTCATTCTTGTGTGCTGAAAAACTAATCCCACTCCAAAAGAAACACCGGATGCGCTAAGATTGATATGGAAATGAAAGGTAAAGATGTGTTAAACTAGATCTTGAACTTCTGCCACTCTTGTGGTTATACTATTTAGCTCAGTGTTTTTATTTAATGCTCAGGTTAATTTATAGTTTAAAAGAACTTAAAGAATACAGGTTCCTGAATATATAAATTCGGTTATAAATTACATACTGTCTAGGAATTCAATAGTCGTGTTGTTTTAGATAATTGGATTTTACGCTTGGTAGACATGCCAGCACACTGGTATTGCAGGTGTAATTGATCATCCTACTTCCTCGCAAGAATGATACGGGAGCGATGCCACAGTGCTACTATTCTCACTGTTGAGAGAATATTGGTGACACACTGTGTGTATAACAGCCACATGTACTGTAACAGTCCTTAAACTATTAGGATCACTGTTGGTATTTTAAAGTATCGAAGGTACCTTTTTATCTTGGAAAAAAAATAAATTTTTTGAAAAAGTTTAAATTGTTTCACGAGCAATGTTTTAAATTTTATTTAACTTAAAACCTGAAATTTCAATAAGAATAGACAAAAGCTCTTTCACAAGGCTTCTATCCAAATTAAAATATGTCCAAGACAGCTTTAACATTTATAAAATTTTGTTTCTTTGTACTGCAGCAATAAAGCCCCTTGTTCCTAAGGTGTGCAAGAGGGTTTTCTTATGTTCTGTATATTTTGAAATTATAATAAATATGCATAAAGTGAATAATCACATACAAAATTAAGAGATGCTTTATATACAAAAAATTAAGAATGCTCATTAATCGTAAGACACCGTTATGGAAATCAAAAGGCAATCCACAGAGAGGGAGATTTTTGCAATAATATATCCAACACAAGATTCATATTCATAATATATAAAGAACTCCTAGAAATCAATAATGAAAAGATCCCATGGAAAAATGCACAAAGGACTTGAACAATCACTTCATAAACGAGACTATTCAAAGTACTAAATTATATTTAATCACCAAAGAAATTCAAATTAAAACCACTGTGTGATTATCTCTGCTATGTACTAGAATGGCTAAAATGAATAAATCCAGACAATACTAAGTGTTGGTGAGGATGTAGGGCAACTAGAACTCTCATATATTGCTACTGGGAATATGAATTAGTACAGCCACTTTGGAAAATTGGTTAGCTCTGTCTATTCAAGCCAAACATATGTATACCCTATAACTCAGAAATTCCACTCCTAGGTGGAATGCATTCTCCAACAGGAAAGCACTCGTATATTCACCACCTAATAGAACTACACTGGCCAACATGATAGCCACAGCCACCAGTAGTTATTTAAATTCAAATTAATTCAAATTAAATTAAATTAAAATGTTAGTTCCTCGGATGCACTAGCCACATTTCAAATGCTTGATAGCTACATGTGATTAGTAGCTATTATACTGGACAGTGAAGATATAGAACATTTTCATTATTGTAGAAAGTTCTATTGGACAGCACTGGACTAGAATGCTCACAGCAGCACTATGCATTCATCACCCAAAACTGAAGACGACTCAAATGCCCGTTGAAGTAGAATGGATAAGTTATTTGCGGTATATTCACACAATGGAATGCTATATATAGTGATGACAATACATGATCTACAATTATGCTCAATAATATGGGTGAATGTCACCACATAATGCTGAACAAAAGAAGACAGACACAAAAGAGAACATACTGTATGACTCTGTATATATAAATTTCAAAAACAGGTAAAATTAATTTATGGTGACAGAGATCAAGATAATGGTTGGCCTGGGGCAGTGACTTGGAGAGGACACAGGGAGAGTTCTGGGGTGCATGTGTTTCTTGATATGACTGTGTTCATTTTGTGAAAATTCACAGAGCTGCACACTGATTAGTGCACCTTTCAGTATGGGTATTTAGTGGTGTGCTGGCAAACCAGCTTTGAAAAGAAAAAAAGAAAAAGTAGAAAAAAGAAAACGAAAAAGAAAAGAAGGAAAGAAGGAAGGAAGGAAGGTCCTGATTTGTACTGTTGCCAATTCCCATGGTGTAAATATTCCCATCATGGTGGATTTCAAGCTACCAGTGGTTCAATAACCGGCTCATGAAATTCCTGATTATTTAACTATTGGCTCTTGTGAGCAGATATCAGGTATTTCTACTAAAACAAAAAATCTCTAGAGAATATCCCCAGAAAAAAATTCCTGTTCTGACTCCACATGTTCAGAGATTTGTCTGGTGTCTTGGGGCCCAGAGGGGAGGAACTGCAACGGGCAGGAGGGGAAGGTTTGCTGGTCTGTCTGTCCACTGCCTTGTAAATGGCAGGCGAGGACCTGGTTGTGACAACCTTTGTCCTTTGAAAGACGTAGCTTGGGTCACAGTTTTACTTTCAAGAGAGGACTGCTCTTTCTCTGCGTCCTCACTGAGAACAGAGTGGCAGGCTCCCTTCTGGGGCATTTTCCCACTTTTATGTGTTAGGAGTGCTTTATGTGAGGTCAGGACAGGATATTGAAGTTTCAGCCACTAGCATGCTTTGTGACCTGGTCCAGTCCCTTCTCTGGACTCAGTTTCCACCTCTGTGGTATAAGGCAGTTGGGGCAGAGCCCCAGGGTGAGACCCGTAGGCTCAGCAGATGACGCCTTACGCCCAACCTACAAGGTAAGGGGAACCCGTTTGCCTGAGTTATGCCGTCAGGTGCTCGTGCCAGGGGCTGGCACAGGGCTGGCCCCCGATGGGAGGTTGGCAAATGGAGGTGGGCCGGTGTGCCAAGCTGCCTCGCAACCCGGGGCTGCCTGGGAAGGGAGAGAGAAGATGTGTTCTCCCCCAGAGCAGCCAGGGGAGGACCCCGCAGAGAAGACTGTGTGTTGTTTTGCTACTGTCCCTGTGGGACTAAAACACCAGAGAAGAAAGAAAAGAACAAACCCTCACTGAGCACCTGTGTGTTCACCAAACCTTCACAATCACAAAGGAAACTGGGTCTAATGATCTCATTTTACAGGTGAATAAACAGAGGCTCAGAGGATGGAAACATTCGCTCCAGTGGGTTTAGAACCTGGGTCTTTCAGCTCTCGCTGTTGTTACTGCATTAGGCCCCACCCACCCCCAGTCCTCACCCTCAGCCCCATGCCTAGGGGAGGCAAGTGCCACCCAGGGGCGGAAGGCCCTGGGGCATAGACAGAGGAAAGCTCTGGAATGACTCTCTTCAGCAAGGCCTGGGCAGCAGAGGGATATGGAGTCCAGGTGGGCTCAGGTGGGCTCAGGTGGGCAGAGGGAGCAGTCCCTAGAAGCTGATGGTTTGGGGACTGAGGGGGACGTGCTGCTTTGAATGCAAAGAGAAGCAAATAGAACTCAAGGAAGTAAAAATGTAGTCAAGCTTCCAGAGGGTCCAGTGTGGGGAGTGCCCTGGGCTTGGATCCAGAAGCCCTCCTTTGGATCCTGTCTGCTCCTGGCGGTGGGTCCCTGGGCATGTGACCTCTCTCTCCAGGTCCCTCTCTCTCGTCTCTGAAGCATGCAGGCTGCACGCTTCTGCAGTGACACTGGAGAACACAACCAGTCTTTCCCAATCGCCCGGGCACAGTTCTGGGTGCAGGCAGGGCTGAGCCTCAGGGTAGCTCATCTAGGGTAGCCCTAGGATGATCTAGGGCCGTGAAACAGAAGGGTCCCTACTCGTTCCTGTTTGCACTTGGCTTTGGGATGCCGTGGGTGACAACCCCAGGGATCTCGCTTTCCCTGGCAAGACTTCCAGATGCAGAAATCATTTTGCCTCCGCCAGCCCCAGGCTCAGTCTTCAGACCCTTCCCTTTCCCTCATTCCCGCGCTCACGCCCGGGCGACGCCATCCAGCTTCACAGCACCGGGCAGCAGCCACACACTGACAGCCCCAGATTTACATCTCCAGCCTCAGACTCTTCCCCGCACTCCAGATTCATGTGTCCAGCTGCCGGCCCTGTGTCTCCGCTCCAGTGTCTACAAAGCTTCTCAGACGTAACATGTCAAAACACTAAACACCGACTCACGGGCCCCCACCAAACCTGCCACAGTCTTTCCCATCCCAGAATATGGCAGTTTGGTCCTCCACGTCCCTGGCCCCACACGTTGTCCTTTTTGACTCCTTTTCTTCGCATCCACCCCAAATCCAATGATTCTGCAAATCCTAACAGTTTCACCTTCAAATCTATCCTGTCTTTCCACCCCCACCGCCAGCCTCTGGGTCCGAGGCCCGGTTGTCACCACCCAGACTGCTGTCCTAACCTCCTAACTGGCCTCCTCGCTCCCACCTGGGTCCCCCTCCCGCCTCTTCTGCCGCAACCAGGGTGATCGGGTCCCTTCTCAGTTCAAAAGCCTCCCGTGACCACCCTTCCATGTGAGCAGAAGCCACAGTCCTCCCGCAGTAGGTGGCCCCGGATCACACAGCTGCTTACCAGAACTTAAGCACCCTCTGTCATCACACTGACGCTGAGGCGGACCCAAGCCCACCAGAGGCCCCGCCAGGCTGCAAGTCCTGCCAGCCTGTGGGCAGCCACCCTGAGCTTGGGAGAGGGGAGGTGACGGCTGAGGTCGGGCGTCCCTGATTTCACAGACTCATAGTCCTGACTAATCAAGCAAAAGGGATGGGGCTGTTATGCACATCCCCCCAAATTTTAGCAAGTGGCAGTGGTTTTGGGGGCTCAGGGGACATCAAGGGAGAAAGCAGGTGGCTGCCACAGGGGAAGTGAAAAGGACCTCGGGGCCAGGGTGGTGGCATGAGTTGGTGAAGGCAGAGCTGGGAGACTTGGGGAGTAGGTTGAGGGGGGCTGCAGCCTTGGGTCCCAGGGTGCACCCGGCTGAGCCCATGCCCTGGACTCACAGGCCCGAGGAAGCCACGAGAAGACTGGGATGGGCAAGATCATCCCACAGCCTCAGTAAATGAGGAACTTCCTGGCAGGGATGCTCAGGATGGGTTTCCTCAGGACAGCAACCCCCAGGGAGTGTGTCCTGTGGAACACCAATGCTGTGAAACACTTTGTGGTCAGTTAAGTGTGAGAAGGGCGGCAGGCTTTCTCTCTTCCATGGGAGCCTCACAACACTCATCACCATATTAAACGCTCTGAAAAGTCCTGCAGCAGCAAAACTTTTTTAACGTGTTTCACCCAGCATTTCCCACACACATTAATATTTGGCTGTGGAGTCTTTGTATGTGTGTGTGTGTGTGTGTGTGTGTGTGTGTGTGTGAACTCCCATTAATATCCCTCAGAGGAACTCTGATCCACACTACTTTGGGAAGGGCTGATACAGGGGAATTGGCCAAAGTGGGATTTTTAATTTTCCGGGAGCACCTTGCAGACATCAGGGGTGGTCTCTGTCACCCTCTTCCCACCCAGCACACCACATCAACTTCGGGTTGGAGCCCGGAGGTCTTTGGCCAAACATTCTAGAGCCATTCTTTGCAACCCCGACTTCCAGCTCTGCCCTCACCTGGCCCCGAGCGGCGGTAGGATGCAGGGAGACTTACAGGGGCAGGGACGTTTGAAGGACATGTAATCCTTGGAGCAGAACAGCGGAGCCAGCCTGCCCACGGGCACAGCTCTGACTTCTCGCAGGGAAGGCCCCTCCACTCACCTGCAGAGACACAAACAGGCAGGTGTTGGAGGTGCCCACACCACACCCGCTGCCCCTGCAGGCTGGGTGCTCACGTCTCCTGAGCTCTCAACTCCTTGGGGAGGGGATGGTGACCTTGAGAGCACGCATCCAGTCTGGGCAAAGGCCTAAGGGACCTCTGGGCTGGAGAGTACGGGGGTGTGGGCGCAGGGGCGGGGCAGGGCCTGCTGGGGTCCCGGTGGAGAGTGGCAGGTGGGGAGGGGGATCTCCCTCTTGGGTGAGCCCTTGACTGGGAATTAGAGATCTCCCGTCTCATGAACCTGTGAGGTCCCACTGCCTTGGACAACTTCAACAGACCACGGCACCCTGAGCACCTTGTACCTGTCAGTTCTGGGACAACTGAGACCTGCAGAGGGTGAGGGGCTAGTTCAAGGTCTCACCGCTGGCTTTGGAAACGTGTTCATGGACACCAAGCCTGAACTATGTTATTATTATTATTACCCCAACAACTCTAAGAGGAGTTTTCATTCTCATTTTATAAATAAGGAAATTGAGGCTCAGAGAGGTTATGTAGCTTGCCCAAGGTCACACAGCTTCTAACTTCAGACTGGGTATAGAATCCAGGTCTTCTGGACTCTCAAGCCCACACTGTCAGCCAGCACACTCCTTTAGAAGGCATCTATGTATTAAATTACTGATTCAGAAATAAATACCTATGGAATGAAAATGCTTCTGCCCCAACTCCCCCCAACCCCCATATGAACTTGGTGTGATGCCTGGATGTCCAGGGCAGTGAGGGAGTGTCAGGTCCCTTTGATGCCCATTTGCAATGGAGGAAACATTTTCAAAAAGTCACCCATCCTCCCACGATGCTAAAGATCCAAACTGGTTCAGTCTTTCTTGGTGTGTCCTCAAGTGACATGAGGCTTTGGGACCTGGAGGGAGAGAGGGTTCCTGTTTTCTAGGGGGTGTGGTCACTTGGCTTGCAGAAACCAAACTGCACCTGGGTGGTGCCACGCCCAGTGGGCTCTTGTAGGGAAGCCAACAGGAAAAGAATCTGGCCCCTCCAGGGGACATGCCCCTTGTCCCCAAAGCAAGCTAAGACCGCTAATCACTGCTTTACCTGTGAGAACACTGAGGCTCAGAGAGGCAAAACGCTTTGCCCAAAGTCACACTGCCAGGAAGCAGCAGAACTGCTCTGGGCACTTGAGGATCAGACTTCTGAGCAAACCCCTCCAAAATAGGTCTCTGATTCATTTGTTAAATAGAAAAACCAATCATTAGTCAATGCAGTTTGGCTGCCTTTCCACATGTGGATGCCTTCTGGACACAGGGGGCTATAGGTATGTCTCACACTCACCAAAAAACTGTGTGTGCCAGGTAATGTCACCAACGTGATTGCGACAAGCCCTTTGAGGTAGGGAACATCATTCCCATTTTGCAGATGAGAAAACTGAGGCTCAGGGAGAAACCCATCCAAGTCCACAGACGAGAGATGGAGGAGGAGCTGTGTGAGGAGGGACCCGGTCATGCCCAGTGCCCCTCAGTTACTGCCGGGAACATGCCCAGAGACCTGTGCTCTGGGGCTCTAGCTGGCCTGCTTCACGGTCACACTGAGCCTGCCATTCTTGCAGGCTGTTCCCTCTCCCTGGCATGCCATCTCCCACACACGGCAAACTCCTATGTGTCTGTCAACACCCAGCTCAAGAGCCCTCTTCAGGGAGGTCTTCCTTGAATGCTAGAACAGTCACGCTGGCTGTGCTTCTGAGGCACCTGGGCGTCCTTCCAGGACAACTCTGGTCCTATATTATTCTAGACTGGCAGCTCCTCGAGGACATGGAGGACCAGTGTGGCCTCTGCAAACTAGCTCCGGGCTGGGCACGGAGGGGACATTCAAAAGCACACGGAAGCACTAGGATAAGCCAGCCTCGGTCCGATGTGAACGCACGACTGACGCATCGAGGCTGCCTCTAAGTGGGGCTCACCTTGCCCAGGAGGATGCCTGAGTAAGAGCTGAGACGCTTCCCAGGCATCTTGTCACCCTTGGTGACAATGACGCTGACATCAGCCAGGGCTACCATTCCCGGCCGCGTGCAGCACAATCGGCACTCTACACACACCGCCGCAGCCCCCGCACCCGGGCTTGCATTCATTCATTTACCAAGCACCTGCGATGTCCCATGAAACCCCGGGAAAGCACAGGGAGAGGCTCTGTGGGTGTCGGTTTGCTTCTCCCCTCCCCCCACTTGAGGATTTCAGCATGAGGCCCCGCAGGAAAACCATTTCCTGGTGGCATCGGCCCCTCGGCTGGGGTGGAGCTTTGTGGGGGGCCATCAAAACAAAGGACCGCATATGGGGGGGCATGTGAGCCAGTGCCCACCCTGGTGTCCCTGCATGTGACCAGTGCCACAGTGAGGGTACGGCGATGAGGGCACAGACAGGCTGACACTGGGGGTGGGGGCAGGGCCCCCAGCTGCCGGGCAAGCGTGGGCCCACGTCCCAGGTTGCTTCTCCCCGTGCCCGCCTCGCTCCGAGCCCAGCATCCAGGCTTGTTCCCGCTGGTGACTCATCTCCGACTGGATTGTCTGGCTGGGAACTCGAGGGCGTGCGGGTGGCACTCCAGGCTTTGAAGTGGCTGAATGGTGTGTGGTGAGTCCGCATCACTCCCCTTCATGTCCCCACTCCTGGAATGTCTCCGCTCTGGGCTCCGCTGTGACACTCAGAGCTGGGCGGATGAGAGTGGGGTTCAGGGGACAGTGCCCGGGTCTCCAGTAGCAGGGGACCCCGGCACCCAGACTCACAGTCGCAGGCCCGGGGGCGGTCAGCCTCAGGTCCCGGGCAGCACACAGGAAAGGGTGCAGGAGCCGGCCGGCCTCATGAGAGAGGACATATGATGTCCTCCTGTTTACACGGCACCTGGTCAACCGCTGTCACGTGCTGTCAGCTCACTGGAGCCTCAAAACAAATCCCCATTTCACAGATGACAACACTGAGACTCAGAAGCATAAAGGGGCGTGGTGAGGTCACGATCTCTCTGCCTCAAGAGTGCCCCAGGAGGATTTTGATCAGAGGATCCACTTGGTCAGCTTTTCTCTCTTTGAGAAGGTGGAGGGGGACGGGGGTGGGAGGCAGGTGGCAGGAGCATAGGAGGTGGTGGCAGAAGGCAATGGGGCCTCAGGGGAGGCAACAGTGACTGCAGAGGAGACGGAGAGGCCTCTGTCACCTGGTGTCCCAGGCTTTGGGTGCTGGGGATAGAGTGGTGAGCCACACTTTGACAGCCCCTGTCCGCTGGGAGCTTGCCCGCAGGGGTGGAGCTACAACAGTCATGGCGGAGTTTGTTAGCAGTTCGGGAAGACGCAGAGGCAGCGCGTGCAGGTGGGGACTGCACAGGTAGACCCAGCAGCCGCAGAAGGCCTTGGTGAGAGGGTGACATACATCTGCCAGTGGGGCAGACACCCGGAGGGAGGAGAGCCCAGGTAGAGGGAGCAGAGTGCAAACGGGCCGGGCAGGAACATGCTGCTGGGTTTTAGGGACGGACGGATCTGACACAGGGTGAGGAACAGCGAGCAGTGGAGGATGATTTTCTGCGTCTGCTTGGGTGACCGGTGGACGGTGGAGATGGGAAAGGTAGTGACTCCAGGTCTAGGCAGTCCGGACAACCCCTGTGTCCCTGGCACCTAGCACAGTGCCTGGCACATAGGAAGTGCTCCGTGACCGTTCACTGAATGAATGCATGATGTTATCTCGCAGGGGTTCCATGGATCTGTGGGTGTGCGTGTGATTGCTCAGGTCTGGGAGGAAGTCAGGCATTCCAGGGACGTGCTAATGTTGAAAGGGCTGCACCTGCCTCAGCAGGGCAGGGGCTAACTCCTGGGGCTGCAGGTGGGGGTCCTTGGGCAGCAGAAAACCTTTGTCTTGTCATGGGAGGTCTTTATGTGAGGCTGGGACCCAGCTGGTAACTTCCCCAATGGCGAAGAACCTACCTTGGTAAGTGCGGATAGATGTCATGTTTGTTATATGGTGGAAAGAAGGAAAGAATGAATTGAGGAGTGGGCGGGGGGAGCAAAAGAGCAAGAGGATAGTGGCAAAAAGGTGGGCAGGAGGCACTGAAGTTTGCAAACAGGTAAGTTGGCCCTGATATTAGAAAAGGGATCCAGGTATGTGACAGCCCCTGCCGGAAGGAGGCTTTCAGGCTACAGGCAACGCCGGGCCACGTGTGTGCACCTCTGGGCAGTGGTCAGGCTATGCCTGGAGGTTACTGGGTCTCCATGTTGCCTTAATCTGCCTGGAGTAGCCCTCGACGGGATCAGCTGCCAGTCTCTTCCCCACTCTCCTGGCCTGTTTTTAGAAGGCTTGAGTTACTGTCTAGCTGCAAAAACCAGTCCATCTGCAAGCTGCAAATAGGTCCTGACCAAGTGTCTAGAAAAACCAGATTCAGAAAATACCAGTAAAGACCCAGACAAGCATTATTTATAGCAGTAAAACATGGAAGGCAAACCCAATGTCCAATAAGGGAGGCCAGGCTAAGCACATTACGGCACACACTTACAGCGAAATATTATATAGCTGTGAAATCACGTTTTCAAAGAAATTTTAATAACAGAAAGACTCTCAGTATAATGTTAAGAGGAAAAGAACCTCAGGTTATTAAAAAAAACCAGGTTAGAGGACTGTGCATACACCATGATCCTTATTTTATGAAAGAAAAAAAATCCCTAGAGAATGTATTCATACACAGCAAAAAAGATTAGAAAGGAAATAGACTAAAAAGAGTAAAAAAAAAAATTGTACTCTTTGGTGGTAGCGGGATTAAGGAGGATTTTTATGTTCTTTATATTTTTTAATGATTTTCCAAATTTTCTACAATGGAACGTGTGTGACTTTTATAATCTGAAAATTCATTAAAGTGAAGATTTGGAAAAAACCTTTTGTGATAACAAACTAAAAAGGTAATTAAGTGAATGAGTCAGGGATAGTTAACTCATTGAAACTTTTTAAAGCTAATTTAATCGCCTTTGACAATGTCATGTGCTATTGAAAAGATTTTTAAAACGTGCACTTGTCTTTGAACTTAACTGATAAGAAGCTTTGTTAAAATATTAGGAACATAATCTCCATTGTTTTTAGCCTTCATCAAATTATCCCTGGCACTTAAGTAAGTCTTATTTGCCAAATATTTGAAGGAATGGTTTCTGCTATGAACCTTAATGTTTTATTTTCAATGAATCTATACATTTAGCAAAAATAATAACAATAATAGACCTTAGGTTTGTAAAACACTTCATAATTTTGCAAAGCACATTAAGTATGGGTACTATTCTAGGCTCTTGGGCTGTCCCAGTGAACAAAATGGTCAAAAGTTCCTGCCTTTGAGGAGCTCACATTATATTATCACACAATAAACAGATGAATAAGGTATACAGATGTTAGGGCTGATAAGTGCTATGGAGAAAAACAGAGAAAAAAGGGATAGGTAATGTATGGGAGGCTGCTCTTTTAAATCAGCTTGATTCCTGTTTGAACAGAAAAAAATGAAGGTGCCTCTAAAAATTCTGTAGCCCGTGGACAATTAACATACTCTTTTTCAGTTCTCAGACATAAAATGTTTGAAGATATACATGGAGGAATCATTCTAATAACTAATTACATGCCATCTAAGTTACAAAGTGCTAATTATCAAGTTTACAAATGCATATAAAATTATGATGAGTCATAGTGAGGTTTTAAGTATTCTACACCTAGCAGAGCAAGATGGTCCTTAACCTTTCTAAGCCTCAGTGTTCCCATCGATAAAATGGGAACAATTATAGTATCTAAGTCAGAGGGCTGTTATCAGAAGTCAAAGGGAGAATGCTTATGCTTGGGAAACAGCGTGTGTGTCGTGCACATTCATAATGCAGACAGAGCAGGGTCGCTGGCCAAGGGTCGCTGTCCAAGGTCCGCTGGACATTGCTACCTGCTTTTTATGTATTATTTCTTCCGTTCTCACATTATCCCAGGAGGCATGTAATATTTATTCCCTTTTCCAAGAGAGAACTGAGGCTTTGAAAGATGTCACCTGCCCAGAATCACATGCTACAAACCCAGGCAGTCCAGCTCCAAGAAGCTTGTTCTCGGCCACAACTATTGTTTGTACCCACTTGCTGAGGGACTCCAGAAGCCCTTCTGGCCTCAGTTTCTCCCTTTAGGAGGCTGAGGGCAGATTTACGTCTTCCTGCCCCTCGTCCTGTGCTCTGAGCACCTCCAGGGCAAGGGCTTCAGGTAATGGTCCTCCGAGGCTGGCCAGTGGATTAGTCCCAAATACTGGTGATGATGCCCATATCCCCACCATTGGCTGTTCCCTATTGGCTGTGTTCCAAATACTATATGAACCAGAAGACACACACCTAATTAGCTTCTGATTAACTCTGGGAAGATGAGGAGTGAGGATTATGGAAGATGCAGGAATGTGACACCCTAGAGGTGAATGGGGGAAGGGAGGGGAGGCGACAGAGGAAGGAGACAGGGGGTTTCTGTGTAGCAGGAGCCCCGCGGAGGTAGCTCATTCTGCTTGTCTCACCATGTGCCCACCTGGCAACATGTGGACGTGTTTCCTCATCTGAAATCCCTCCCCCATCCCCTGTTCTGGGTAGCTGGGCCACAGGTGGCCAGAGACCGACATGGTTGTCCCCAAGATGGACCGTGCTTTATTCCCACCAATGTTCCTGACACCTATACCCTCCACGCCACCTCCAGGACCCCAGCATCCTCCCCTAGGCTTTGGTGTGCCCTGCTCCGGGCCTCAGGCCCCAGCTACACAGACTGGGGCAGATTCCTTCCTGGGGACCGCCTAGCTCTGCAGTTCTAACCTCTCAGTCAGTCAACAGCTCCATTTCCTCCCTGAAGTTCATTGTTTCTGGTGCCTCCTGCCCCAATCGCCTGGATGAACACGTCACAGTCAGCAAGGAATCAAGGCTGGGATGCCTCAGACCTCCCGGCTGCCTGAACCATCACCATTGGCATGTCCAAGCGGCCTGGCAGCCTGGTCACTCCTCAGGGAAAGCAACCCTCCCCTCACCTCCAAACCCCAGAGCAGAGGGAGGTGTGCAAATTTCCTTGTTCAGAGCATGAGCGACAAGTGGGGCTCCCCGGCCTGGGGTGGCAGACACCAGCCCGGAGTGTAGAGGAAGGAGCACCCCTACAATCACATACAGCCCTGTCCAGCCTGGAGGGAGATGGCGGGGCAGGGAGTGGGGCCCCGGGCTGGGTGGCAGAGAGCCTCAGAGGAGGGAGTGTCTGAGAAGGGCCCAGCCCTAAGGGGAAAGTTACGCTTTGCAGTTAGATGTCAGTAGGCCATGCGGGACTCAAGGGCCTCCTTGGAGGAGAGGAGAGGGGCGTTACGTCCCCACCACTGCAGGGGAACTCACTTCACCTCGGCATCTCGAGGTGCTGGACATCTCATAAAATGACACCTGTAGCCAACAGCAGTTGAGCACTGGCTGTGTGCACAAGGCTCCAGGCTAGGGCCCCGCCCCCATGAGTATCATCTCATTTAATCCTCCCAATTAACCTTCCCCATGCTGCAGATGGGGAAACTGAGGCTCTGAGAAGTTAAGTGTCTTGCCTAAGGTCATACCGCCAGGAAGTCATCCAAGCCCACCCTCTGGTTCCAAAGCCCGTATACATTCTATTTACAAAGGAATCCTGCTTACTTTTCAGATGAGCAAACTGAGGCACAGGGTGGTGAAGCCACTTGTTCCAGTAAAGCAGTCATGACGTTTGCGGAGAAAGTCCAGACGGGCATCCTCTTGGCTGATGCCCGTGGGACTGCGTGGATCAAGAGCCAGGACCAGGCCCCGGAAACCCACGCCTCTCACACCGGTCACTCGAGTCCTCCCCTTCCCAGCCTGCGCCCGGCCACCAACGCTGGCACCGGCCTGGGTCCTCCCAGCTCACCGGCCTTCAGACCGCGGAGCCCGATGGGGAGAGAAGGGCCGCGAGAGTCAGCCGTGGGGAGGGGGGCACTGCCCGGCTTCCGAGGGCGCCTGCGGAGAGGCAGCTATGCCACTCGGCGCTGCGCAGCCCGCCGGAGCCACCGCCTCGGACTCAGCCTCGGGTCACTCTTACAGCGCAAGGGAAAGTCTGCCCCAAATGGGGAGAAGGTGCGGCGGGGACGCTCGCTCTCCCCCGCTGGGTGCTGAAATAGGCCAGCGCGGCAGGCACGGAAACAGGGGCATGGCTCGGGTGACCCGCCTGTCGGAGGGTCAAACTTCCCGACTCAAAGGAGTAAGGGGTGGTTCAAGCTCCAAACTCTGCAAAGCCCCAGTCCCTTTCCTCTCCCACCGCGGCCCAGAGTGCGCCCCAGTTTCCTCTTCTTGGGTGGTTTGTTCAGGGGTCCCCCAAACCGAGGGCGCGAAGATGGGGAGACTGCCTTTGGCTCCCACATGGGGTGGGTGCTCGTCCGGGACTCGAGTCAGGCAGGAGCCCCAGAGACCTCCCCTTTCCCCGGGCCCGTGTCCAGGTCAGCCTCGGCCCGCGCCGGTCCAGGTGGGCGCGGGTGGGCAGGAGACCTGCGCTCCCGCTCCGTTCCGAGCGCGCTGCGGTTCCGCTCCAGACCGCGCATCCGCCCGCCCGGCGCGGCGAGGCTCGGCGCGCCCCCGGGTGTGTGCGTTCGCCGGGGCCGCCGCAGAGCGCGGGGGCAGGGGGCCGGGACCCCCACCCGACCCCTCCCCAGCGCCGCCCCCGGCCCCACGCCCCTTACTCGGCTTGGCTGCCGCGCTCCGCTCCGTGCGCCGCAGTGCCGGCTCCAGCTTCGGCTCCAGCTCCGGTTCCCGCTCCGGCCCCGGCTCCCGCTCCCGCTCCCGCGCCGGTTCCCGCTCGGATGCCACCGCGCTCGGGCTTGGGCTCGGGCGTCGCGGGGGGCGCGCCGTTCCGCCTCGGCCTGCGGGGCGCACAGGGGCGGGGCGGGGCGGGGCCGGGCGAGCCGAGCCGAGCAGACCCGCCGCCTGCGATCCCTGGCCGGGGCGGCGGCGGCGGCTTCCCAGGCCCCGGCCCCGGCCCCGGCCCCGGCCCTGCCCTGCCACAGCCTCGCCCGGCAGCCTGTCGTCCCCGCGCCGCCACCCACGCCACCGTCACTGGCTTGGGCCCCCCTCGGCGGCGGCGCGGCTCCGGGGCCTCAGCACCGCTGCGCCGCGGCCCGGGTCATTCCTGAGACCGGGGACGCGGGTTGAGGGGGGAGGGCCGAGCCGCGCCCCTCTGCGCACAGCCAGCCCGACACCCACACAGCGGCAGGCAGGCGGGGCAGGGCGGCGGGGAGGCCGAGGGATGCAGGGAGGCCGGCGCACCAGCCAGACGTGTGAAGAGGAGGACAGACCACAGGCGTGTGTAGAGAATGACACGCAGATGCGAGCGGAGGACTGACACGTGCAGAGAAGGGTAGACAAACGACATGTCAGGGAAGAACAGCCAGACAGGTTGGACGGAGGCAAGACTGGGCACTTGAGCAGGGGAACCCTGTCACAGGCAGAGAGCGAAGGACAGCATGGAGAGGGGGACACAGCCTGGCAGGGCCTCCCACTCCCAGTTGCTAGCAGGTGAGTTCTGGGGCGCGCCAGGGTGGCAGCTAGGCCTGGCTGAAGCCTTCCCTCTGAGCCACCAGCAGGCCTGTTTCCTTCACCCCTCACTCCACCCTGTGCTCCCTGCTTCCGCCCGCAACCTCAGGGCATGGAGCTCAGTCCTGGCAGGTGCCAGCTTGTCCCAAGAGGATGCCTGGCTCAGGGCAGGGTTCCTGGCTTCCAGGACCTGCTCTGTCCTCACCTACTTCGGGGCCTTGGACAAATCCCTGCCCATCCCCCAGAACCCCCTTTCTTCATTATGCTATTGCAGCCATTCACTGCACCCCTACTGTGTTGTGCTTGACTCCTGTGTGGAATCATTTATTTAATCTCCTCTACTTGCCTAGGAGCCCCATGAGGGCAGCTTCTGGGTAGGGGACCGGAGTCTGCTCAGACTGTGCACTCAGCAAATCTGATAAAGGAATCAGTGAAATACATTGTTGCCGACCGTCTCGAAGCCCCCATTTTGCTGATGAGGAAACTGGGGTTTAAAGAGGCCTGGGGGAGTCAAAGCTGGGTTTGTCTCAAAAGCCAAAGTCTTGCCACCCCGCCTGGAAAGGCTCTCAAAGACAAAACATGGTGACAACGAGCTGAACATGTTCACCATCAGCCTTGGGAGAGTCGTGGGGATGGACGGAAGGGAAGGGCGGGGGCAGAGCAGGCTCTGGTGGGGAAAACAACCCTGCTCCACCCAGCGGTGGCCCTGCCTATCATCCCGCCTTGGGCTTCCCGGGGGGCAAGTGGGGGAGCCTTGTGGGCCAGGGCCTGGGTGGGTGAGGACACCTCCCAGCCTCCATTGGTCACTGTTCCTTCTGGGCTCTGCCTCCTGCTCTGCTTACCCCATCCGTCCTGCAGACTGTGGGGGTTGGGACTGGGCATTACTGCTCCATCTGGGGCTGTCACGGTGGCATCTGCACTGTGTGGGGGATGGGGTCAGGATAAAGAGAAACAACACTGCTAAGGTGACCTTGATCTCCCTGAGCAGACACCTGCTGACCCTTACAGGATGGCTATTCTAGTTGTTGAGCAGTTTTACCTGTAAGCCGTCCCCTTTGGCAAGACTGTGTGTGTGTGTGTGTGTGTGTGTGTTGTGATGGTGCCCACTTTGAGTCCTTGTGGAAGGTTCTTTCCCTAAAGAGTTCATCCCCCTCCATTCCCCATTTGAGCATCATTGGTCTGGCAAATCTGGCGTATTCCTGAGACTGAAACCTAGAATTGTTTTCCAGCAGGGTTGGATCTAGCTAGTTTCAGGGAGTTGGCTTATGGCTGTGTGCCTACCTGTCTCTGTCTAACCGTCCACAAATACACATTAGCGTAGTACACTTGGCAAATACCAGAAGGAGAAAGAAGAAAATAAAAACCAGTCACTGTTAATATTGAGGTTTCTTTTTTCCTTTGTTTTTAGTTGTATAACTCTACAAGTGTCCTTAAATGGATTTGAATCCCCTTGCTTCTTTAAACCCCAGTTTCCTGTACTGTATTTTATTAAATCAATCCCCTATTGCTGGGTGTTTGGTTTGTTTCAGGTTTTCACACTTGTAAACAACACTGCAATGGACATTTCATGGGTAAGTTTGTCCATGTCTATGGTTATTCTTAACGTCAGTAGGCATGTTGTATCTTTGGGGCTTTCTTCTGCATGGGGTGGCATCTCCTGGACACCAGGGAAGCACAGTGGTGTTAGAGTTTGCTTGGCCAAGGGTCAGGTAGGGAGGCTGGAGGAAGGACCCTGTGGGAATCATGCAGTGACATGTCACGACAGTGAGATTCCCAGAGGGCCCCCAAGTGCTGGGGCTGTGAGGACTTGGCCTAGAGCGTGCTTTGTGTCACCCCAGTCACTCACAGGGAATCCCAAGGACCATGCTTTCAGTTTGTAAAGAACAAGGTCCATGATGTCATTCATTCCAAAAGAGCCCTTGGGTTAGAGATGTCAGAGGGGCCTTCTGGGCCTGTTCAGCTTCTGCCTCCCCACCATCCTTCCTTCCTCTGAACCTCTCTGTCTCGCTGCCTCCCCTCCCCCGAGTGATGGTTAATTTGTCAATTTTATTGTTAGGGGCATCTTCTGATATTAAGGGTGGAAGAGGGGCGGGGGAAAGACCTTCAGGATGGTCTGGCCTCTGGGTGGGATGTCTGTCTATAAAAACCCATCAGACTTTTCTGGAAGGTTACCTCTTGCTAGTATATCCCTTTTACAGGAGTACTGTATATCAACAGTGTCTTCCCAGCCTTGAATTACAATGCCAGCTCTCTGTATTGCCTTGACCTTGGGGGTGGGGAGCACACCATGCTTTAAAAAGGGAGGTGGAAAACCTATCCCACCAGTTTTGTGAAAGTGTTTCCTCTTTCCATGTGATTTTTAAAGGTCCCCTTGAACATGCCTTGGTAGTGCTATGGGGAGGTGCAGGAAGAGACCTTGGTTCATACTTGGTGGGGGCAATGTGAAGGGGACAAGGAACAGGGCCCTCCCAAAGCCACAAGCTCAGAGGTAACAGCTGACATAGAAGGAGGAAATTTAGGGCAGAGAATGTCTGTAACCCCAGAAACACTTCTTCTGGAGCTCCTCTCTGCTGAGAGCTTGGAGGGTTTTGTGCTTTTACTCCCACCTTACAGATGAGGAAACTGAGGCCCTCAGAAGTTAACTGACTTTCCAGAGATGCACAGCTGGTTAAGTAGTGCCAGGTAAGATTATGAAACACTTTAAAATAGACAAAAAAGATTAGCAGGTGTCCTTTTAATTGAATATTAGGTGTTAACCTGTTTTTGTAGGGGTTTGTGAGCTATTTTATTATTCTGTAAGTTACAGAAAACTGGTAATAATGCAACTCATTATTTTGTCAGGTGAGGTCAATTGATATCTTGGGGTGGGGGGTCAAAGTTCTTTGGATTCTCCTTTGAATTGTGTATAAATATCTTACTGTTTTCCTCATTAATGAGTTAAATAAAATCTTTGACATATGTTCATTTTATAGTTGTCTGACATTCACGATTTTATCCTTTAAAAAAAAATGTGTCCTCCAACAGTAGTAAGCTTGGAATTTCATCCAGATGGTCTATTTTACACCAGAGCTTTGTCTTTTGTTGGAGACATTAGACCTCAGAAGAGAGGGAAATTAGTGTGGGCTGGGTCAGTCCTAGAGGGCTTTCTGGAAGAGGGGGCCTTGAAAGGTGGAGAAGGGTTTATAGAGTGAGATCTGAGGGGAGAGGGCTTTCTAGGCCAGAGGGAGGGGCCTGGGGTCAGGAAGGAGCATAGAGGTGGGAGAAGAGGCCTGTCTGAATGGAGGGTGAGCCCCAAGATGCCGGAGACCAGATGGGAGCTGGGAGTGAGACTTCAGGTAAAGGGTGCTGCACTTGATGCTGTAGGCAGTAGGGAGCCACTGCAGGCTCTTGGGGGAGGAAGGGACGTAATGAAATGGACATGTTAAGAAGGCTTGTTCTTGGGGTCAAGAACAAGCCTCTGGGGAGTTAATAAATCCTGCCCACTCTTTCTTCTGGCTGGAGGGACTGGGTCAGGCTACCCCTTTCTTCCATCCACTCATCTGTCCTCCCATGGGCCCACCTATCCTTTCTCCATCCTCCTGTCAGCTACCCATTTATCCACATATTCACCCATCTATCTTCCCACTTATCCACCTTCCCTCCTCCCATCTTCCAGTTCATCCATCCATTCATCCATCATTCCTTCCTCCCCTCTGTCCACCTCCCTATCTTCCTACACATGTATTTATTCTTCCTTCCCACTCTGGCCACCCTCTATTCACCTATCCATGCAAACTCCCATGTATCCACCCATCTACCCATCCATTTACCCCATCTGCACCCATCTACCCAGACATCCCATAATACTCCCTGATGCCCACTACAGGCTCAGCACTCTGCTATGAACTAGTGAAAAAAAATGATATAGAAAACCAGGTCCCTGCTCTCCAGGAGCCCATAAGCTGTTAGGAGAGGCAGATGTATAAACAAATGGTCACAGAACAATACATTTTCTGTGCCAGACATAAAGAAAGAACACTTAATCGGATCTGTGGAGGTCAGAAAAGACTTCTTTGAGGGTGTACTTCTTGAGTTGAGCTTAAAGTTCAATTAAGATTTCACCAGATGGATGGGATAGGGTGAGATGTTCCAGGAGAGGGAATAACTTGTATGTACAATGGTGGTATAGATGTGAAGAGACCAAGGGGATTCAGGGACACAGGTAACTTGCAATATTGGGAGCAAAGTTGACTGTAAATGAGTGGTATGTTATGAGGGAAGATGGGAAAAGCAGGTCATAAGGCCTTGAATGATAGCTGAAGGCCATGGAGGCCATGTAAAGCCTTCAAAGAGCGGGTGACATGGTCAGGTTTGTGCTTTAGAAAGATCTCTCTGGCTGCCATGTGGAAGATGGGGCAGGGTACCTGTGTGCAGAGGGCATCAAATGGTCCAGCCTCCAGTAGAATGAGGACTTAGGGTTCTCTGGGGCCAGTCTCTGGGGTCAGCCCAGCCCCTCCACATTTGGCCTGGACCCAAACCCAGTTCTCATTCCACTTACCCTGCCAAGGCTGAAATCAAGGCAGCCAGGCTGAGAGGTGTGGGCATGGGGAAGGTTTGGGGGTTCTCCATTTCCCAGGTGACATGCATTGCCCCCATTAAAGGCTTTAGTCTTGTGGTGGTCCTTCTCCAGCTTTAGGGCTGCCATGGACGTTCATCAATTGCTCACTGGTTTGTCTGTCAAGGTCACCATGGGGTGTCTCAGTTCCATGTCCCACTTTTCTGCCTCTACAATTTGCATCCATTAGCTCATTAGCTTCCCATCAGTCACACCATGACATTTCCTCTAACACCGTGAAATCTCCATCATGGTGGCTTGCAAGTGACACCTGACAGTGTGCAGCCCAGGTGGAGCTGCTACAGTGAGTCAGAGAGGACCCCAGGCCTCAAAAAGCTTGCAGCAGGGGGTGGGGTGGGTGGGTGGTGCTGTTGTAAAACAGATGTCGCATTGGCCTGGACCAAGGAACACTAACTAGTGTGTGAAGGGGAAATGGCTCAGGCTGCAGAGTTGATGGACTTGGCTTAAAGTCTTCACTCTGCCACTCACTGGATGTGTGGCCTTGGGTAAGTCACTGTACTTCTTCTGTGCCTCAGTTTCTTCATCTGTGGAATGGGAAAAATAATATTTACCTATCTTAGTTTAGATTTTTTTTTTTTTTTTTTTGGTAGTAACTAATGGGAACCAGCTTGAACCATTTTAAGCAAAAAAGGAGAATTTACTAGAATGCAAGTCTGGGCTTTTTGAGGTCTTGGAATGGGAAACAGAGAGGGAGACAGGAATCCAGGCAAGACTCTGCCTCTCTGCCCAGTTAATTTTTTTCTCTTTGCAGAGCTTCTTTCTCCATTATTCCAAAAACAAAAACAAAACCAAAACCAAAACCAAAAAACCCTGCACCTTAGGAAGGACTGTATGGCCTCTCAGTTCTAGCCACAAGCAGGGCTCACTGGCCATCTTTCAACCACAAGTCAAAATTCCTAAGAAAGAATCTGATTGGCTGAGCTGCAGTAGCTGCCCATCCCTGGTCCAATCAACTGTGACCAAAAGGGTGGGGTCATATAGCACAGACATGGCTGCTAGTGCACATGAGCCTGGGGAGTTCTCAGAGAGAATGGGACTTGTGAGCTGGGCAAAATCCCTGTAGGTATCTCCCATGTCACCTCACAAGTTTTTTGGGAAGATTAAATAGGATAATGAATGTAAACGTTTGGCACAATGCCTGGGATATACCAAGGGCTCAATCAATGGTAGCTGCTGTTATTCATTCATTGCTATATTTAATAAGCATTTATTGAGTGCCTGGTTTGTACTGATTCTGCACTAGGTACTGGGTGACACAAAGTTTAAAAAATGGGAGTAATAACAGTGAAACTATTTCACAGGGTTGTTATGATTAAATGTAATAATACATGAAGAGCGTTTAGTACAGTTCCCAACACACGATAGAGTCTTAACAAATGTTGCCTACAAATTTTGAAAGTCTATTCATAAGAAAAAACATTTCTTATAGCTTCTATTTGTTTTTTGATCCTCTGGCCACAGGATTGAGACATCTTTGGTTACTAAAATAGATTTCAGTGTTCAAAATAATGTCAGCTGCCAGACTGACAGTTTTCAGATGCTGCATTTGAGTCTAATTTAAAAGTTTAGAAAAATAACGTTGGCATCTCCTGAACTCAAGCACTTAAATGAACTATCAAGTGTTAACTTGGGTAAAAATACCTGTGTGCAATCTGTGATCATCTGTGTTTTCCTGACCAAGGGTGGATGGATCTGCCCATCCACAGGAGGGGAAATTGTGGTTAGAGTCACAGGACGGCATACTCTACAGCAACGAGAATGAGCGTCTTACAACTAACTACAAGTGACAATATGACTCACAAACACAGGGTTGAGCGAAAGAAGCCAGATGCTGTATGACTCCATTTATATAAAGTTCCAAGGCAGGAAAAACAGATCTATGGTGTTGGAAGTCTGGGAAGTGCTTACCCAGGGTGAGACAATGACTTGGGAGGGGGCTTCAGGCTTGCTCGTGACGCTGTTCCTTAAGCTGGGTGGTGGGTACAGAGGTGCATTTTATTTGTGAAAATTCACTGAATACTTATGTGCATTTTGATGTATATATGCTATACTTTAATTTAAAAAAGAATGTCCCACCTTTATGCATTTGCCCAATCAAGGCAGGAGAGGCTGCCCAGCTTAAAGATAGAGGAGGAATTTGGGATTCCGGGCAATAGAGGCAAAAGGAAAGGGAGCAATATTTATTCAGTCTATGGGAGAACTTTCTTTCTGGTCTCAGAGACAAAAATAGTTTCATTTTTTTTTTTTATGAACGACAGCTTTTTTCTTTTTGTTTATTTTAAAATGTCTCTTGAATATTGTGAATCTTGCGACAGAGAATGTTTCCCTGTGCAGTGACTGGTACTAAAAGACAATTTTGGGGGAGAGTCTGCTTCTGGAAAGTGAAGGAATTGTGCCTTTCAGTGTCACCCTGGTCTTTTTCTTTTATGTCCTATCCTGATTTTTCCTTTGTCCCAATTCACTCACTTATTTTTTTTAAACTGTAATGTATGTGTTTCTTTTGTCCTGATTCACTCCCTGATTTTAAAAATTTGAGATGTATATGTATTTCATGTGCCCTTATTTACTCATTTGTTGGAGAAAACATTGTATTGTGTATGTGTTTTCAAGTGACTTTGATTCTTTTTGGAATAAGATGGCTTAGGGATAAACAAAATCGTGCAGAACACATTTATGGAAAATCCATGTGTGTTTGAGGCATTTCCGCAGTTCATTTCAGAGGATAAAGGGGCAAGGGCCGTGGTTCAGCCACCCTGTGGGTGGCCTGGCACCTAGTAGGTGCCATATACCCTTGTGAGGCAGTGGCCAGCAGGGGAATAGGGAGAGAACACAGGGGACCATTCGAGGTCTCTGCTTTCTCTGAGTTCCAGAAGGCACAGAGATGCTCACTCTGATTGGCTCAGGAGCTCTGGGTTTGGAGCCGGCAGACCTGGGTTCAGATCACCCCTCTGCCATTTACCTGCTGTGTGTGTCCAGGAACAAATCACATGTTTCCAGGCCTAGTCCAGCAGCGGGGGTCTCCCTCAGCCACTGCGTGGGACCTGGGTGCTCTGCAGCGTCTTCAGCCTGTGGCTTCCTCTGCTGTGATGGGAACCTTGAACCCGCCTCTCCTTTCTGTCCTGGCCCCCTCTCTCAGAGTTCCTGGTGACTCTTGGGGACTCAAGAATGTCTCCATATCACCCCCCACACATTCACTACGCGCAGAAGAACAGGGACAGGGAATCCCAGAACCCAAGGCGATGGCCGTGGGGGGCTTCCCTGCCCCCTGCTCCTGCTCCCCTAAGGCAGGTGCTCGGAGAGGTGTCTGAGTCTTCCCACTATTCGTTCTGAGCTGACCGTGGACTTGAAATGCTGCTGGGGAAGTTGTTCCTGGGCAGAACGTTCTTCGTGTCATCTGAATTCAGTACAGCACATGAACAATTGACACCCCCGGCCCGGAGCAGCTGAGCTTTTGCTCGTGGGGAAAGGCAGGGCTGCCTGGTGGGCAGCGGAGCCTTGTGCAGGAATTCAGCCCTGTGGGGAAGAAGCTATTTTCTCAGCATCTCTGTTTGGATTGTCACTTTGGTCATTGTCACTGTCACACAGTGTGCTGCGGGCATCCCACCCTCTAAAGCAGGGCACAGGCTGGCCTCACTCTAAGTTCTCCTGACTCAGACTCTCGAAGGAAGGGCACCCCTCCATTGCAGCCTCGGGAGCCTCCTTCAATCAAGCCACACCCTTGCTAAAGCCCTGCGGGAGTTTCCCGGTGCGGCGGGTCCCGTCCACATGGCCCTGGATGTAGCACAACAGTTGAGGTCCTTCCTGATCTGGTCCCTGCCCACCTCCCCGGCTTCTATTCCAACCACCCTCCACCTCTAACACCCAAATACCCGCTTTCTTTGGAGGCTTCTCTGACCTTGTCTTCCTGCAGGTTGAATGAGTAGCTTCTTCCTCTGTGACCCCATAATACACTTCACATTTCGAAATGATTGAAATCACGTAAGATTTTCTTTTGTGTTCGTGCAAACTTGCCTCTCTCTTTGTGAGCCTTTGGAGGGTAGAAACTGAGTCCTGCTCTCCAAAGGACTGTGGACTTGAATACTGTGTCCCCAGGTCCGGGTCTGGCTTAGGGCTCCACAAACATCCGTCGCACAAATGGAGTTGGATCGTAAAGACCCCAGCGGCTGTGCTGGAACAGGGGGCTGCGTCTGGGGGCTCTTCGCGTGTGCAGGCCTATCTGCCTTTGCACTAAACGGCTCCAACCTGCCTGTACTGGCCCTTTCTCTCTTCCTGCCACTTCTCAGCGTGGCACTTCTAGCTCTCTTCCTCCTTCCGTTTGAGATGTCTAATCTTCACGGAAGAACTGGATGTTTCTGGAGAGAACAATATCCATGATTGCTAAATAAATAAGCCACATTCATGGACAATTCAGCAAAACCAGGTTTGGTGGGAATGACTTCATTCTTACCAGGATGTTGCTGGCTGCGTAGAAGTCTTTTAAAAGAGGAACGTTGGGTATTTCTATGCACTGCAGAATCCTATAGAGGTCACCTGGGTGGAAAACCAGGTTTTCCTCATTCTGCAGACTACAAGTACTCTGATATAGAAAGTCCCTGGAAATCTGGCGTTAAAAAACTCCAAAGGCAAAGAAGTTTAGGCCCCACAGACCAAGCTCAGAGAAATGCTTTCAGAAATAAATAAACAGGCCGGGCGCGGTGGCTCACGCCTGTAATCCTAGCACCCTGAGAGGCTGAGGTGGGCGGATTGTTTGAGCTCAGGAGTTCGAGACCAGCCTGAGAGAAAGCGAGACCCTTGTCTCTAATAAAAATAGAAAGAAAAGTATATGGACAGCTAAAAATATACATAGAAAAATTAGCCAGGCATGGTGGTGCATGCCTGTAGTCCCAGCTACTTGGCAGGCTGAGGCAGGAGGATCACTTGAGGAGTTTGAGGTTGCTGTGAGCTGGGCTGATGCCAAGGCACTCTAGCCCGGGCAACAGAGTGAGACTCTGTCTCAAAAAAAAAAAAAAAAAAAAAAAAAGTAAATAAACAATAAAGTTAATCAACCCTCCAACAGCAGATTTTTTGGTTTTAAGAGTAAAGATTTACAGCAATGTAGTTAATTTTTAACAGTCTGTTGCATTAATAGTGAACTCAAAACATTTTTTTTAAACAAAAACTTTCAATATTTAAACATCATATTTGGGGACAAATTTTGCTTATCAATTCACTGATTTGCAATTACAAGAACATGTTTACAAATTAACATAAAATAACATTTTTTCTAACTATAAAAATAATACATGCTGATTACAGAAAACTTGGAAATCACAGAATAAAGAAGAAAAGAAACCTTATTCACAATCTCATAACCTGGAGATGCATATCTACCAGCAAAAAATTAGGATCTATCTAAATAATGCACTCAGTTCCGCTTTTTTGCTTGACCTTGAATTCAGCTCAAGATCACCACGTCACAACACGGCTTTTAATGACTGTCTGGTAGTGTTTTATGGATCTGCCATAATTTCCTAACTAATCTCTTATTGGACATTTATGTTATTTTCAATTTTTTACTCGTAAGTAATGCGGAATTTTTTTTGTGGTAGATAAACCCTGTGCACGTCTCTTAGGTTAAACTTTATAAGGGGTAGTACGGGGTGGTCGTGGTCTTGGTTTTGGTTGTGAGGATCAGAGACTCAACTTGTCATCCCGAGGACAGTAGGATTTAAGTTAAGGGGAGGCCGTGGAACCAGGGCACTAGGGGACTGCGGTTGTGTTTTTGGCTGGGAGAAGGCAGGGCAGGACAGAGCAGGAGGGCTGGGCGTGGACATTGAGGCAGGGGCCCCCTGGTGTAGGGAGAGATCTTGGCGTGCACCGTGACCTCACAAGCCCAAGGATCCGCGGCCAGAGCCAGCTGCAACTCGTGAGTTGAGATTCCCGATGTCAGCTGGGCTGCTGGAGGCCGCAGGTACCCCATCCCGTCGGGAGTGGGGACAAGGTCCCTGCCTCTCTTTTCCTTATCAGAGCCTGGCGCGAAGGAGGAGCGGAGAGGGAGCCCAGGTAGGTTGTGGGGCCTGATCCGCGGCCACCTCTATCATCCAGGTTGTCAGTCAAGTTCCAGGCCCCCCGGAGCGTGCGGTCTAGCCCGGATGTCGGGGCGCGCAGCTAGCGCTGCCGGCCAGGGCTGAGCATTTGTTGGCACAGCGCGCCCTCTCGTGGTCATTTCTCGACTAGCGCAATCGGCGCGGACGGTGCTTCCTGGAGGTCCTGAAGTTCCAGCCTCCAGCCCCCAGGTCTCAGGAAGTCTCCTGCAGATCCGCATTCTCCTGGGACCTAGGAGGCGGGGTCTAGCCCCAACTCTGTCCCTAACTTGCTGTGTGGCTCCGGTCAGATCTCACCCCTCCCTGGGTCTCACCTGGGTCATCTGTGAAATGAAGAAAGTCATGCCCACCTCATAGGTTTGGCCTGGGGGAGGGGAAGGGCCCTGAGCCTCTGCTTCTCTTGCCCACTGTGGCTAGGCTTGCGACCCAGGCTTGGTGGAGTGGGCGTGTGCGCCGTGGTCAGCAGATTCTAGGGGGCACAGAGTTTGTGCCCTACCTCGGTGTCTGCTAATATCTCCAAACTCAGAGGCAGGCCACTCCTCCCACCTTAGGGTAAAACAGGAGCCAAACAGAGGAGGTGGCCAGGGTGGCCTGGAGCTCAGAGCCAGGCCCAACCTGAGGGCTGGAGGGACAGGGAATGTCTTATCTGGAGGTGACTTGGGCCCTGGGAGTCATCCTGGAGAAGGAAAGAGAGGACAGATCTCTTGGGCTCCAGGGACTGGACAAGTGTGAGTTCAGGGAGCAGGCACTGCAGACAGATGGAAAAACTGAGCTCAAAAACCAGCCTGAAGGGGAGACATCGGCAGGAATGGCAGTGAGGAGCTCCTCTCTCCCATAAAAGCACTGAGAATACTGGCAAAAATGGTCAGAATCAACTTTTTCAGAACTCAGGAAATTAACTAAACACTTGCAACAATCCTGGGAATGTCTGTTCAAGAATAACAGCTAAATTTTGCTAAGAACAGCAAGCTTTGTGGTGTTTTAACTTCTCCCCTTCTCCCCAGCCCTGCGGTACCTTGAAACCTAATGGCTCTATGACCACGGTGAAAACCAACAGTCTAGCAGCCACTGGAAGGGACAGCAGAGTTGGGGCTCCTCCAAAGCCCAGTTCCCAGATAACTGTCATTATTTGACTGGTTTGCTGGTCCCCCAGAAGATTCTACTTCCAAGGCTGTATTTTTTTGACCTGACTTGGAGCTTGCACACAGACTTTTCCTTGGGGGCATTTGTTTGAGAACAATCAGTGGCAATTGCTTAACTCTGCAGCTGCCTGAGGCAGTGATAACAGCTGGGGCCAACTTGAAGCTGACCAAAAATTTTAAAAGGAATCAGCTGTCTACAGAGGGCTTTGGAAAGCTCTGGTTAGGAAAACTTTTTTCCTAGGTATCCACAAATGTCCCCTTGCCCTCTAGGATCCTCTGATGACAGTGGTGGCGTGTGTGTGTGTGTGTGTGTGTGTGTCGTGAGTGCTCTCAGGTCTAGACATGAAAACATTTCAAGATTTTCTTTATTTAGGTATAAAAAAATACAGTCTGTCTCATGCACCAGTGTAACCAATATATAGTCATTATCTGTAGACCAATTACTACAGTGATAGGAAATAGAAGGTTACAGGAATTGTTTATCCAACTAAAAAACCTGAATTAAAATTATTAACCTAAATAGCAACCTGCTTATTATGCAAAAACCCTAATTCTATATGTGTGTGAGATCTAGACATTTAAGTGTTATTAGTAAAAAAAAAAAAAAAATCGTTACAAAAAACTAGTTATTGGTTAAAAAAAAGTCAGTGTTATCTACAATCTCCTGCAGTGGGAGGGGCCTTTCCCAGAGTGGGAACCTTGGTCTGTGATGAGGGGTGGGCAGGCGACTTTGCCTCCTTCCCTGCCCCTCTCTGCTGGTGGAGGCCACTTTCCCACGGCGTGTTGCAGTGGAATGTTTTCATTTGTGGCTGAAAGTGGGAGATGCTCGGATGACCACAGAGCTTGGGCAGGACAGGGGCCTTGCCTTTTCCAAAAGGTGTGCCTGAGGGTCGGTTCCCTGAGACGTGGCAACAAGGTGTGAAGGCGAGGTAAGGCTCTGTCATGCGGTCATGTTTGGGTGTGGATGGTGGCCAGACCTGCTGAGGGCCACACCATGGGCGGCCCTAAGGGAACAGATGAGGGGTAGGCAGAGAAAAGAAAGAGCTCGAATGAGTGACCAGGTGAGGCAGAGGTGGGGAGGGGTCTTCTGCTCTAGGAACATCTGAGCCCCTCACAGGCAAAACTGGAGGCGTGTTGAAGAGTCTCAAATCAGGGTCTCAGCTACTCCAGGCCTTCACCCAATGCTCTGTCACATTTGATCTCCCCTGTCCCTCCAGGATGAGTTCACAGTTGCTTCAAAGTTCAACAAGCCATTTCCCTGAATTTGGTTGAATGGTTCAACGCTCAGTACAGCACAGTCACTGGCGGGGCAGGCCAGTGCGGTCACCTCGGGACCCAAGGTCAGGAGCTGCCATGTGGCCCTTTCCTCCCTCTTGACCGGCCTGGGGAGGGGCCGGGGAGTACTGGGCACTTGGCAGGGTGTGAGGGAGTCGGAGCAGGGCCGGGACTCTTATGAGCAGGACTGATGGGCCAGTGCAGTCTTCCTGGGGACTGGGTGGCAGAGTCTTGCCCCACAGGTCGTGCCTCCAGGCAGATAGGCACCAGGACCTCACCAACCCCAGAAGGTGGCTCAGGGACCTCAGGGGAAGACCCCCCAGCATTGAACACGGCTACTCTGCAACCTTGCTGAGGCAGAGAAAGTCTTTGAGTTAGACCATGGTCTGGGGGTGACGCGGTTACATGGATATCTGAGCCCAGACAGAACACTGGCCTGGATTTTCCAGCATTTGAGGGTAGCCAGCGCTGAAATTTGTCCCTGATATTTCAGGGACCTGGAGTTTGCTATCCAGGGATGGTGAGGTCTGCGGCACCCACAGGAAGGGGTGCTGGGCCCGGGAGTCAGTGCCACTTTCGGAGGGCTGGGTGCCTGGTGTCTCACTGGCCTGGGCTGCCACAGCCCCCTAATACACCAGCTCCTCCCGGGGGTCTGATCCATACAGCTCCGCCAGCATCTTGAACCTGGGTCCCCAGTCGTTAAGGAAGTCGTAATCGATGTCGGAGTCGGACGAATCGGTGCCGAGCGAGCTGAGGGACTCGGCGATGGACTCGGAGCCCTCGTAGCCGTAGATGTGCAGCGTGTCGTAGGGCGGTCCGCCGCCGTCGTGGTCCGCCTCGTCCTTCTTCACCTCGATCATGGCTGCCATCTCCCCGGGCCCGCCGTGCGCTCCGGGCGTGTGCCGCGGTGGCTTCTGCACCTGGGCGTAGAGGGGCGGCCGGGCGTCCAGCGCGGGTCGCGGGGGCTTGGTCCCGCCTCGGCGCACCGAGTTGAGCACCGACACGTCGTAGCTGGTGGTGTCCATCTCCCCGCCGCCCTCCTCGTCGTAGGTGACCAGCTGCTCGTGGATCTCGGGCACGCTCCTGCCGTGGGCGCGGGCCTGCTTCCGGAGCCGCCGCCGCAGGAAGATGAGCAGAGCGATCACTGCCCGCAGGGGAGCAAGAGGGACAGGTGTCAGACCAGGCTCTCCCCCGACCTCCGCCCCCCCCCCCCCCCCGCTCACTTGCTCCCTCCCGTCCTCCCTGGAAATTCCTGGGCCAGCCCAGTCTCCCGGGACACCTCCATCCCATGGGACAGAGTCAGCTGCCCCGGGGACACTCTCAGTCCTGACTGGCTGTCATCAACACCGGTGGGATGGGGCGAGGGACAGGGTGGGGCTCCCTCAAGTTCATTCTCTTCTGCCAGTCTCAACCCATTTCCTGCATCCTCGTTTCCTCCCTCCTAACGCCACTGGGACACACCCTTCCTCCCCCTCTCCCAAAGGCCGGGCACTGGCGTTGGGGTGGAAATGGGGAAAGGGATGGAGTTGGAGTTTGGAGTGCAAAGATTCTGTGCTGTTACTTTGTGGCTGACGATGATGATGACGGATATGGTGCTGGTGGCGCCATGCCCATTGCAGTGGCCGCAGCCACTCTTGGGCACCTACTGCAATCATGCCTGGCACATCCTCATGTTCTCTCACTCAGTGTGGATGCTACTTTCCCCGGTACACAGTTAAGCAAACTGAGCTCAGAGAGGCCAAGTGACTTGCCTGGAGTCCCCTGGGCAGGCAGCGGTGCGGGTGTTGGCCCTGCTCCGATCTCTGAGGGGTGTGGTTGTGCGGGGGTCTCAGATCCCTGGGGGGCGGATTGACCATGTGGTACAGAGAATTCCTAGGCTCTGTCCTTCCAGCTTCAAGTTACTTAACAAACTGTTACACGTGTGTAAGTCAAGCTGGATGTCCAGGGAGACTACACCCCCCAGCCTCAGTTTCCTCATCTATAAAATGGAAATGATGACTTCTCTGCTCTGTTTGTATTTGGGAAGGAGCTTATGAGGTTAAATGCAATTCTGTGTGTGTGGGTGCCATCTTCATCATTATTACTAATTATTATTAAATGGGGGACCTGAGTCTGGCCTCTCTGCCCCAGAAGCCTCAGGAGAGGGGCCTCTCTGGGCCTCATCAGTGTAGGCACAGGGCGATCTCTAACCATCTGAGGACTTCCTTTGGCGGGATGGCTCCCGCCCCAGCATATAGGGTGAAGTGCGGGATAATTCACACCCCTGGGAGGAGCCCTGGAGTAGCAACTGATGGCAGTTGGTGAATAAGCATTGCTCCTCTCCCTGGCAGGAGGACACTGGGTCTGGCTCCACAAAGCTGCAGTTACTCCTGGTGGAAATTTCCTGATAACTCCCCTCCATTGGCTGCCTCCCTTCCCTGCTTCACTCCCCTCTTCCTTAGGAGGGTCCCAGGGAAATAAATCACCTCCCACCTAAGCCACTTGGCACAAATCCTTGTCCCAGGACTGCTTCCTGGGAAATCCAAACTAAGGCAAGGCCTCAAGTGCTAAAATTTCTAAGGCCCAACCAAGAAAAAAAAAAAAAAAATCTGTCAAGGCTGGAGGAATGCTATAAAAGGAAAGAAAGCACGTGGAGACAATCTAAACAAGAAGTTTCTCAACTTTCCATTTTAGAACTGGATCCTTTTTTTTCTTTTTCAAAAATAGGTTTTATGTAAATACATGCCCAGAACAATGCCTGGCACACAGTAAGTGCTCAAAATATCTAAGTGGAATGAGTGACTGTTATATATATGTTATTTAAAGTGGAGCCGGCCTGACGGAGTGGGGGCGGGGTCTTGAGCCCCGCCTCAGGCCCCGCCCCCGCCCCCTCCACACCTGGAGGCCCCCAGGTGGGCGGAGCTCAGAGGTGCGCTGCAGGCTGGAGGCAGGGTTGGGCCTGGATCCCTGGCCTCTGCTCCTCCCGGGAAGCCCCCCGCAGTGTCTCCCCGCTGCCCTGCCCCGCACTGACCTGTGACGGTGAGGATGCACAGGAAGATGGCCACCAGTGCCTGGATGCTGACGCCCACCTGGGGGGCCATCTCCTCACAGAAGGTGAACTCGCCGCGCTCGTTGCACTTGCACACGGCCACAGTCAGCGTGCTGGTGCCTGTGAGGCTCGGCCTCCCATTGTCTGAGATGACCACGGGCAGGAAGTGGACCTTGGCACGTTCCCGATCAAATTGCCCGTACTTGACCGTGATGTTGGCCGTGTTATCTGGAAACACCAAAGCGCCGGAATCAGGCTTTGCCAGGAGTGCCCACCCCCCGTTGGCCACACAGATGGAGGAACCTGCCTCCTCCAGGGAGCCCTCCCTGACCGCGCCAGGGCTGCTTCTCTGCCCCGTGCACCCCTTGCCTCTTGGTTCAGCTTTTGAGTGCAGGCCTGCTCCTCCACAGAAGGGATATTTGGGGCAGCTGTTTTGACTTAGCCTCCAAGAACGCCTTGGCCAGAAGGTAAAACCCTTGCTTTCTGTGTCAGTGTGCAACTGATATGCCTAACCCCTTCCTCTTCCCTAACCCCACTCAAATAACGGGCTTTTCTCTTTCGGCTGAATGAATTAATGTGTTGTTTCATGCTTTGACAAGCAATTGGGAAAAATAAGAAAGTCTTTTAGCATTGGGCTAACTTCTAAAGCTGTTTCTGCTATTCCTGAAAATCCCTTGTTATAAAGGAGGTTTGTGACGGTAAAAATGACACACAGGCTCCCTGGGGCACAGAGAGAATAATGACATATATAACTGAGCATTTTCTGGCTGGTTTGGAACTGGGAAGGTGCTCAGGTCCAGATACTGGCTTCTCCTCCCTGCCCCAGTCAGTGGTTTCTCTGCATAAGAATTCTCCAGGGAGCTTAGTAAACATTCTGATCGTCAGACCCTTCCCTTTCCCTTATACACACACACACGTATTAATATTTCTGATTCACAGTTTCTGGGCAGAGGCCAGAAAATCTGCCTTTTGTGGGCTCCTGGAAGGATGCCAGTGGTCAGAGGAGGGTGCTGGGACTCCCTGCCCCAGGACTGACTGAGCTCCAGGGGGTCAGCACACTCAGGAAGCCAGCGGCAAAGCTAAGGGCGCCCTCTTTTAGATTCCAAATGAAAGCCAATTACATTTCATTATTCAGAATTACATTTCGGTATTAAGTCTATTATAACTGAAAATAAACGACGTGCCACTGACACTTTATGGGAGACATGAGAGATTTTGACATGCAAGACACTCACGATATAAGTGAGTCTGAGACCAACGGGCTGTCCTCCTGCATGTGGGTGTCTTTTGGGTGGCACTGAAG
This sequence comes from Eulemur rufifrons, assembly GCF_041146395.1. Lineage (NCBI taxonomy): Eukaryota > Metazoa > Chordata > Mammalia > Primates > Lemuridae > Eulemur > Eulemur rufifrons. The sequence continues at coordinate 10,386,304 of NC_091005.1, read as the reverse complement.
CTTCCCACCCCATTGCAGACCCCTGCTCTGAGGTGGGACTGAGGGGGACACTGGGCATGGGGTGATGTATTTTTACCACATTATTTGCTCCTAAAGACAACTGGATGCTGAACGGTCTGTTATTGACTGTCGACACGTCAGGGCCACCTTCCCCATCCCACAGGACACTCCTGAAGGACAGGTCTGTGGCTGATCCCCCGGGTCTGCCCCCCACTCTCAGGGACCTCACTCCCAGCCTTCCTCAAAGGTGGCAAAGGGGCTGCTTCAACACAGGGCTCTTCCTCAGCTGCAGTCTTGCCAGTCAGAGACAGGCAGGGAGGCCACCCGTGCTGGGTGAAGGGTCACTCTCTTTAGACCCAAGGGGGATTTTCTCTATTTTTCTGCGGAAGTTGCAGAGGCCACGGAAGCTCGTCTACTTTGGGCTGGAATGAAATTAACTCGGCATCATCACCCCGGTCAGCACATACTCGTCAGAAGCCCCGCTGATGACATCTCGGGGCGTACCCAGTGGTCAGCAGTCACTGCAGGTGAATTAAAGCAAAGCTCACGGTGTCCTGGGGATTTAGGATGTCACATTTCCAGTTTTGACTCTTTGGGAGTGACCTCAAAATTCCACCTCATAAAGCAGTTTGTGGTTTTGCTGAGGCACGGAGATCCCAGCGTGGGAAGGGAGCCCTTGGCTAGTTCGTGAACCGAGCTGACTGTCTGCACCCCTGCGTCCGTTCTGCACTCCTCGCTGACCTGGGCGTTGATGGGGGAGCCGCAGGCCATGTGGACTTGGCAGTTTGGCCAAGACTACAATGCAGGTGGCAGGAGTTGTATGAAGTGTACTGCAATTTGCAAATTCCAGTGGGGGCCCCGATTTGTTGGCTTGGTCCTTGACCCTGGTGCTTTCGGACTCAAACAACCTCCCCCCTGACCCTTCTAAGAGCCAGCTGACTGCTTTGATGAGCGCACCGTGATTATCTGTGAGGGTGAAGTTGCTGTCCTCAGTGCTCAGGGCAAATCTGAACTTCACGTTTTGTGGTGTTATGTCCTTGTCGATTGCGGAGATCTGCAGGACCAGCTGGAATGTGGAAGATGGGGGAAGGTCAGTGGGTGTTGGGGTGGCCTGAGGGTCAGTGATGGAGATTTTAGGTTTAGATGGGACCATGGCTGCCTCTCACCTGCAACACTAACCTCTTGAGGTCGTCATAAAGCCACTCTTTCTAGTCCTGCTCCCCACCCCCCACTGCTAATCTATGTTCCATTTTCTCCAAGCCTCAGTTTCTCCATCTGCGAAATGGGGATAATGTTACTTATCCTCGGGCTGTTACAGGTTACATTAAGCTCAGCGGAACTCCAGCTGGCTGTGGGTGGGTGGTTCTGCCCCTCATCCGCCCCAGGGTGGCGCTGCCTCACCCTCCCACCTGAGTCAGACTCACCTTGCCCTGGGCGGCGTTCTCACACACCTTGGGCTCATACGGCTGGGCAAACTCAGGGGCATTGTCATTCTCATCTAGAACTTCAATGTGGACTTGCACGATGGATTCTTTGCCTGTGGGGATCCCTGCAAGGAAGAGGACGTGTCACCACAATGGGCTCAGCTGATGCTGGCCCCAGGGAGTGGGAAGTGTGTGGATATGTAGTCCAGGAGGGCTGCCTGGAGGCCACGTTTGCTGGAAGAGGCTATAGAAGAGAGGCCATGGGTGGTGTTCTGGGTGACAGGAGTGTGTAGGGAAGAGGGGCCAATCTTCATACATAAGCAGGTTTATGAACTATTACTTACTTGTAAGAATCAAAAAGATAAACAACCTAAGAGCACTAAAAAAATGTAATCCAATCTAATCCCCCAAACCAATAATTTAATCAAGCAGCTAAATTAATTTAAATAAATCAATGTGATTTATGTAAGTAAATACAAAAAATTAGTTAATTACAAAAGGATTAAAAAGGTAAACGACCTAGTGAGATTGAGTTAATAAATTAGGCCACTAGAAAAGAATGGAATGTGGCCATTCACAATGCCCCTGTAAATTACATTTTAAAAATGTAATTAAAAAAAAATATTAGTACCACGGGAAAATGGTTCTGGAATAAGGTTAAATAAAAACACAGGATATCATATTTTATACAAATATTATGATCTCATTTGTATAAAAATATGTACAGAAAAAAGACCAGAGAAAATACACCAATGTGCTAACAGTAATTGTCGCTCCATGGTGACATGTGGGGGGGGCATTATTTTCTTCTCCTTTTCTGTATGTTCTATATTAAAAAAATTTAAATTTAAAAATTATATGAATGGGATCAGGAGGAGAAGAAAAGGGCACAGTCTGATCTGGCGAAACAAGAGGGAGTCCATTGCAGTTGGGGGAAGTGAGTCTGGGTGGGCCCTGCAGGGGGCAGGGGTCCTTCAGGGTAGCACCTGGGGGGTCTTGGCCAAGTCACCCCTCTCTGGGCCCCGGTGGGCTCCTGGGAAAAGTGGGACTATTAATCCTTCTCCTGGAGGGTGGCTGTGATGTTCTCATCTAGATAAAGGATGCAAATCCCAACACTTGCCCTTCCCTCTGGCAAGAGATGCAGTTTCTGGAGAACCTGACAGTCTCAGAGTTGGAAGCTGCTTCAGATTTTGAATTCCACTCATTAACTGGTACACAGAGCCGCACCCCCTAGCATCGCCCAAACATCCAGGATGATAAAAATCACACGGCACTTGTTAAATGCACGTTCCTTGGCCCCATCTCTGGCTCACTGAACCAGAATCTCCAGGGAGGAGTTTGAGAGCTCTGTGCTTAATAGGTGCCTTAGGTGATTCTCATCGCAGAGACATCTGCGCAGCCTGTTTTATAACAGGGCTTCTCAGACTGTCATGTGCTGACGTTCTGATTCAGTGTGGGGGTGAGGCTTGAGATTGTGCACTCCCAACAAGGTCTCCTGTGATGCAGATGCTGCTGGTTCAAGAACCACACTTGAACTTGGAAGCTCTGTATCATCCCAGCAAGGGGGGTTTCTGCAGGCACTTGTGATACCTCTAGAGACGCCAAATGACAGGTCACGCTGGTTTGGAAAGGATGAGGGAAAAGGAAAAGAGCCCAGGTCCCCTGGCAGATGGCGCCACTCACCACTGGAATCCAGTTCTTTGGCTTCCACAGTCAGGTTATACCAGGGGTAGATTTCTCGGTCCAGTTCCTTCTCATTGTAAATGTCCCCCTGTCTGGTTACTTGGAAGAAATGGCCTTTGTCACTGGTCCTGCGGAGGGAGTATCTGCCCAGAGGAGAGAGTTTCATGGCTTTCCGTTGTTCTTTGCTGAGCCCCAACTCCCCAGCATGACAGACAAGGCCCTGGGGGATTTGTTCCCTGCTTCCTTCTCCATCCTCCCCCTCACTGCCCATTGCACCCCAGAGCAACGAGCAGACCTACACTGCAAGATTCAGGGGAGCGAGATAATGTCTTTGATCTTAGCGATGGTGCCATTCCCTGGACTGCAGGTGGTACCTGAGACCATCATTAGCACTGTCAGTGGAGCAGGTGACATTATACCACAGCTGGGACTGGTTTTTGTGATTAATGAAAAGATAGGCAAGAACCAGGAAGAAATACAAAAGGAGCTGGAAGAAATAAGTAATTGAAAGGAAATTAAATTTGCAAAGTAAAAATTTTAAAAGGTTCTTTTGGAAATCAGGAAAAAAGTTATGAAAAGATAAATATATATATTTAATATATAAATATATATATGAATAATAGTTGCTATTACTGAAAAAAATTCCAGAACAAATAGAACAGGAGAAACAGAAAATATAATAAGAGAAAACTTTCCTGATCCGAAGAAAAGCCGGAGTCTACAGATTAAAAGATGTCATTGATATCAGGCATCATTTTAAAAAGGGAACATATGTAGGCATATCCTGATGCCACTTGTGAATTTCAAGGGTATGTGAAGAAACCGAAAAGAGTCCAGATAGAAAAAATAAATTCCTTATGAAGAAAGAGCAATAGAACTTGCTCCAGATGCCCCACACAATCAAATGCTAGAACTCACTGATAGTATTTCTGAAGGGATGATTTTATAATCTGAGGGCTATATGAACACATATAGGTGTAATTAAAATAGGAAGGCAAAGAAATAAGCTATTTGGAAACATGTAAGAGCTCAGAAAATATATCACCCACAAAGATGAGTCTTGAAAAAAATTTTTTGAAAACTTACTCCATGTGACTAAATGTCTCAATATAAAGTAAAAACCTGGTTCGGGAGAAATTAAAATGAAACGATTGATTTATTTATCATACATAGGAAAGCAATGGCGTATGTGTGCGTGTGCTTGTGTATATGTATGGGTACGTGTGTAATATTTTTAACTAGAAAAGGTAGGTCCAGGAAAACATTTAAAATTTTACAGATAGAAGTAAATTTCACTGGTATAAGCAAAAATGGATGTACTCCATCCAAATATGTAGGAAGAAAAAATTGAAAAAAAAAAAAATAAACTATATAGCAAAGATGGGGAAAAAAGAAAAAAGATATTAAGCTTGAGAAATGGGAAATGTGAAACAAGATAAAAGAAATAAGATCAGACATATCATTTCTGATGAAAAATGTAAATAGGTTAAACACAAAGCTTTTCAGTTTAGATTAAAAAGCAAAGCCAACTATTAATACACTCTGTTTTAAAGAGACAACTTAATGCCAAATGATCTGGAAGGGTTAAAAGTAAAAGTTGGAAAATGTATATCAGGCAAATATGAATAATATAAAAACAGGGGCGACAAATTCAACATCAGGAACACGGAATTGAAGGCAAAATGTTTAAGCAGAACAGTTGGATAATTTCATAGGGTATATGTTACAAGTCATGTTAAAATAGTTATAAATCTTTGTTAACAGAATAGAAAAATTAAAATACATAAAGTTAAAGCTTAGATATTCAAGGAAAAAATGGACACAAATACAATTGTATTACATCACAAAACAAGCTAATGCAACAGAAAGTGAAAAAAGAAAGAAAAAAAAGTACTAACTCTCTAATTAAAAAAGAAAAAAGCAAGCTAATGCAAAACCAAAAAAATATCCTACTACTTGTAAATGAAAAGAAAAAATCAAGTCAATCCCTTAACCTTGGATTAAGAAACAAAAGTTATACCACACAGACTATTTTGAATAGAATGGCAATGAAAACAGTAGTCCCAGATGAGGCCAAAACAGAGAGACATATTTTGTCCTTAATACCATAGAAACATTAACTTGCCCCAAATGAATATATGAACACATTCTCATTAGAATTGTAATTTTAAAAAAACTGGATAAAATAAATTAAAATACATTAAAGTTCATAAAATGAAAAATGTTTGAGTATGGATAAAAAATTACATAATATAAATAGCAAAGGAGGGACTTTTACATATACCTAAGATTTAGTGTAAAGCTAGTTCAACAAAACAGCATGGCTTTGCTACAGAATGATAGAACACAGAATTCAGAAATAGATTCAGGAACTTAGTGTGTAACAACAGTGAGAAATGATGACTTATTTAGTAAATGGTCCTGGCAGAATTGGCTACCCATGTGGAATAAAGTAAGATGGGATTGAATACATAGTTACTATCAAATATTTTGTGGCTCTACAAAGTGTGCATTGGAGCTGTATCTTTTGTTCCAGAGGGTAGGGGAGAAGAGCAAATATTGATGAAATGAGCATGGCATGATCCAAAAAAAAAATTAAAAACAAACACCAAAGACAAAACACAGAATAAGTCCACTGTAAATGTATTTGGATGGGCATGAAGAAAGGTGTCACAGGAACACATGAAGCCACTGACATGAGTTACTGAGAGTGGGGATTATCAATGTTTTCTTGATAGATCTTGGTGTTGTTTCACTGTGTGAAATGAATGATTCTTACTTTTGTGGTTTGGGGAAGACAAATTTAATATTAATGAAACATTTTTAGTGAAGGGGCTTCAGGTGTGTCACCTGACTACTTGCTCTCTTGACTGTCAGATCTCACTAGATGGGAGACGTGGTCCCAAGAACAAGCCTTTAAGGTGGAACAGAGGACAGGCAGCTCTGGTGGCAGGGGAGCCCGGGGAGGACAAGATCCCAGCCCACCAAGCGGGTTAGTGGAAGAGCTGGGGCTTCTTGTCTTGCCGCTGCCACGTCCCATGTAAATGCTGGGAGAAGCCAGTTTCCCTCTCTGAGTCCTGGTGTCAAACCAGCAGGCATAGGAACCTGGATGCCGGGACTGTCCTTGTCATCGTCATCAACACGCGCGCCTCCCCCTTACCCAATGTTGTGCCGCGTCTCATCGGGGTCCATGGCCAGCACCGAGCCGATGGGAAGTTTCTTCTGGTTCTCCTGCAGCTGGAAGTGGTAGAAGGGCCGCTGGAAGACGGGGGGCTCGTCCACGTCTGTGACGTTGATGATGACACGCGCTTTGTTCCTGTTGGAGGTGCCGCCCAGGTACCTGAGGTTGATGGTGGGGTCTGTGGCCTCGATGGTGAAGCTGTATTGCCGGATGCGTTCGTAGTCCAGGGGCTGCATGAGGGAAAAGCATGGTGAGCGCCGGCCCTGGGCCAAGCACGTGGTATGTGGTCATCACAGCAACCCTGCAGATAGTACCGGGGTGACACCCAGGTTACAGACGAGGGGTCCACGCCCTGAACAAGTGATATTTCCAAGGTCATCGAGAGAGTGGCTGGGCCTGACGTCTGTCTTCAGCTGCTCCCTATTTCATCTCAGCAGCCTCTGGCCACACCCCCAACTCTGGCTCTGTGTCTGGCCCTGTTCCAAGTACTGGGGACATTCAGTGGATCAGCCACGGTCCTGCTCTCAAGGGGATCACAGTCTAGTGGTTCTACCCACAGGTCCTTGAGGACATGCCTTTTCTTTATGCCTTTCCTCAAGATGCTTCTCCTGCCCTTGCCTGCCCGGCAAACTCCTACTCATCCCTCAAGAAGCCAATCAGAAGGGACCCTCCTGACAGAGGTGATTGTTCCCTGTGTGGCGCTGCTGCGTAACACTTGTGCTCAGCTGCGCTTCTTGGTTATGTCTGTCTTCCCCGCTCACCGAGAGCGTTGCTGACGCCGGAAGCCGAGTCTGCTTCCCCTCAGTGTCTCCCGTGCTCAGCACGGGGCTGGGCCAGAGAAGGACTCAGGCCCAGAACCCCCGGTCCTCTGCAAGGCCATTCCGGAGGCATTTTTATGCCCCTGACAGGACCTCTCCCTCCTCTTCCAGGCCCGGTCTGGCTGACTTCTCTGACTGTAGGCAGCAGCCACTGTTGGTGGCCGTCTGTGTCCCGGCAGCATTCCTTGTTTCCTTCATTCCTACTGGCCGGGACGCAGGGCAGGCCAGAGAGCGCCAGGGCGTTCATGCCCCCAGGGGCGGCCATTGGTCAACACCCCGCAGAGAGTGGGGTATAAACACCCCACCTCCCTCACCCGCAGCAGCTGCAGTTCTGAATGTGTTCCACACTGTCCCCCAGATGTCCCTGTGGGGTTGGGCCCCTCCCTGCCCACAGTGATACCTGCTCTTTAATGAGCCTGGTATTAACTTCCGTCTTTTCACGGGTCATTGCTCCTTGGGCTTCCTGGGGTCACCTCCCAAATACACGATTTGTACTCAAATCCTCAAGGTCTGCTTCGGGGACACCTTAGCTCAAGAGACTGGGTCAGTCACAGCCTCCGTGAGCACATGAGCAGCTCTGAGCTGACCCACAACATCCTCCTTTGATGGCCTCTGGCCCGGGAGCAGCCACCAGGCAGGACCCCTGGATGCCGAGAGCCCCAAACCCTGTGCCTGATGTCGCAGCCGCAGCCTACAAACCTTCATGGGCTTAATGATGCCCTCGTTGAGGGTGGGGTTCGTTTCGATGGTGAACGTGTCCCTGTACTCGCCCTGCACGATGCTGTACTTGGTCTTGCGGTTCTGGGGCTCGTCTGGGTCCTCCACAAACAGAGAGCCCACGGCACTGCCCACACGGATGTCTTCGGGCACGACAAATGTGTACTTGGCTGATGCAAACAGGACACCCCAAAGGGCACTGGGTTAATGAGACAGACAAGACAATTGTCCCCTAGGCTGTCCTGACATACAGGAAATGGGCATGATAAGATAATGATAGCAATATTAATGCCCCTGGGATTCTGGGTCCCAGGGCCTTTAAAGAGGTTCTGCCCTACCTGTCCATCCATCCACCCATCCCTCTATCCGTCCAACAAGTGGTTATTGAGCACCCACTGTATGCCAGGCACTTTGCTAGGGGCCCTATCGGTTGACAAGACAGACAAGTCCTGCCTTCAGGGAACTTAAGCCATGCACAGCGAGGCCACTGCAGGAGAACTGGCCTGTCCCTGAGGAGGCTGAACCACTGATTAGGCATCAGCACTGGAGGGTGGGCACAGCCACCTGACTTCCCCCTCCAGCCCCACCTGGGGCATGAGAAAAGCTCTCATCAGACATCTTTTGGGAGAAGAATCAGTTTGTAGGTGGAGTCAGGGCCCAGCCCTGGCTCCGTGGATATGGAACTTTGCCATCTCCCTGTTCACTGGCTTGGGATTTTCTAGCTGGGGCCTGAGTCTCAGGGCCTGGACTTCCCTGAGCCCATGAGGTCTGGGTGAAACTGCTCCTATGTCACAGTGGGACTCTGGGCAAGGTGGTGACACCCAGCAGGGAGTGTGATTTCCCTCTGGCCTGTGGCAGGAGGCAGGACGGTGGCCTTGGGAACGTGGTACGGGGACAGAAGCAGGGCCTCCTCTCCTGGCACCCAAAGGACTATGGTCAGGGGAGAGGTAAAGGGATTGGGGACTCCTCCCCCACAGCCCTAAGTCATTGAGTCTGGAGCTCCACCCCCAGGGCCCTGGAGGAGGGGCTCACTCTGGGTGAAGATGGGGAAGTTGTCGTTGACGTCCTGCAGAGTGACCAGCACGGTGGCCGTGCCCGAGTCCCCTCGGAGGCCCTGGGCATCTCGTGCTTCCACCACGATCTCGTACCTGGCCTGCACCTCTCGGTCCAAGTTTTTGGTGGTTGTGAAAATGAGTCCTGCAAAAAGAGTCCCGGCAGGAGTGATGTTATGGGGGAGCTTGTAGAAAATATTGACGCCTGGGCCCTAACTGGAGAGACCCTGACTTCAGAGCTGATCCCACTGTGCAGCCAGGGCTGCGAACTGTGAGTCTACAACCCACCACATCCATGGCCGGCACCGCAAAGCCAAACGGTTTGGTTCAGTATTAGTCCTAGCCACCTGGAGCATTGTGTTGAGAAAGCGCATGAGTCCACATCCAGGCTCAGAGTGGAAGAGTGCTGTGATGGATTAGTGATGTCTGCCTTGTGCACTATAGAGTAGTAGTGGTCTCCGTGCTCTGGATTTGCCATCCCTCTGAAAGACAGCGTGCCTGGCCTGACCAGCTGGGCTTCTGTCTTACTCCCAAGACTCAGTCCTTACAGTTTTTGGTTAAGTCATTGAAGTCAATTATGATGCGGCCATGCTCTGTCCCTACATTATCTAATTCAAACTTCACAGCTACCATACAAGATGAATATAAGCGTTCCATTTTTCTAAACAAGAAAACTAAGGCTCACAGAGATTAGTTGACTTGTCCAAGGTCTCCAGAGGGGCTGAGTAGCAGAGCTGGGTGAACCTGTGCCCAGAGCTGCTAACCAGTGTTCTCTGCTGCCTCTAGGTCACTGCTTGGGTAACAAGATCCTGATTTTGTTCCCAAGACTTGAGTCCATGTCTTGGGTACCTGTCTGTTTCCTCCTCTCTTGGCCAGCCATCTTACACATGAAATGGACCGCCCCTATGGGACAGTGTGGTTCCGTGGTTGATGACACCTGTTGGACTGGGCTTCCCTGTGCACCTGGAATGTCCACTTTCCCCGTCCCTCCAAGTCAGTGCCTGCCCAGGAGGGGTAGTCACACAGACCAGAATTATCGATGGCAAAATGTTCTTCCCCCTTCAGGATCTGGTACATGACAGAGGCGTGGTCTGCCAAAGTGGGGTCGTCTGCGTCCATTGCTGTCACACGGATGACTGAGGTCCCTGCGGAGAGAGGAGCTTGGGTTGCTGCCTTGCGACGGCAAGGTCCCTCCCGCCATGCCCCAGGCTGTGCTCTGTCCCCACCTCCCCCAGGTCCTCAGGAAGAAAAGGCAGCTGTGTTTTCTGAGGAGCGTGTCTGGGGACAAAGTGCTGGCAGCGGCGGGGGCCCGGCCGGGTCGACCTCGAAGGGGGCAAAGAGAACAGGTGTCTATGGTGGGGGATGGGGAAGAGAGAGGGGCGGAGGGTTTGGGTTGGGGGGAGAAACCGAGGAGAGTAATGGGCTATCTCTCCCTCTTCTACAAAGGAATAGGAAGGTGCCCCAAAGGGGTGGTGTCATGTCTTCTGTCTCCTTGACCTCCAGGGTCCCACACTTAGCGGGAAGGTCTGGACGCCCTGGACTGAGGGGTGGAGAGGGAGTCTCCTTTCCGGCGCCCTCTGGAGGCTGGGGGGAGGATTGAGGCAGTAGAGGAGTAACTTCCTCTGGGGACACACCTTGAGGCCAGGGCTCTGTACCCACCCCCATTCCTGCATGGCCCCTAGAGATGACTCCTGTCCCCTCAGTGGCGGGGCTCGGCATTCTGCATGTGCAGAGACAGCACTCTTGGTGTGCGAGTCCTGAGAGTCAGAGGCAGTGGGTGGGGTTTGTTCCAAAGAGTAATGAGATATATGTGCCTCTGATGGCCAGGGCTCCGTCCTCGATTAGGATCAGAGCTCAGTCTGTGACTCGTGTCAGAGCTTACTTAGTCTTTAGGGACCAGAGTGTCTTTCAAGTCATAAAAAGTGGCAACACGGGCATTATAACCACTGCCCTGAACTCACCGAATTCTGACACCAGGCAGTGAGGTAGCTGATGTGACAGGTGTCCCCGGGCTGAGAATTCGGGAAGGACGGGGGAGGGAGGGGGGGAGGGACAGATCGGACGCTTACCCACAGCCGACATCTCGGGCACGGATGCGTTAAACAGCCGGTGCATGAATACAGGCCAGTTGTCGTTCACATCGTGGACTTTGATGGTGAAGTTGGAAGGAGCCTCCAGGTTTCTGCCGGTGTCCTTGTCTACGATGAGGGCAACGAGGTGGTACTCGGAGACCTTCTCGCGGTCCAGCCTCTCGAAGGCATACACGTCTCCTGTTTCTGCGTTGACCTGGAAGACCTTGCCGACAGACTCTCCTTTGAGCAGGTACTTGGCGTTCCTACGATTCGCACTCGACTTGATCTAGGAAAGAAGAGGCGATGTGAGCTGACAGTGAACAGCGGTGGCTGTGCATGGGTATGTGCACGTGGGTGTGCACATGCGTGTGTGCAGGAATGTCTGTGTGCATGTGTGTGCATACGTCTGTGTGCACGTTTGGATACATGTGCGTATGTGCACATGTGTATGTGTGTGTGTGGTGCTGGCCAGGGGTCCTAAATGCGACACCGAGGTTTTTGACAAGAACCCCTGACTCATCACCAGTGAGTTGACCTCAGCCAGGTCACTGCAAACACCACACACACACATTGGTGTGAGTTGCCTAGCAGTGCCCAAGTATGCCCAGAATGGTGCCAGAACATAGCACGTGCTTAGAAAACATTTTCTGAGAGCAAGAGTATACTTGGTGTCATTGGAAGGCGAGGGCTATTTTTGCCCAGAGAAGTCACTGAGTGGTAGTCACCCCATTTGTAAAATGGAAATAATATTGCTTCTGATGTTGCATTGCTCTAAGGAGTAGAACAGCACTTTTGGAAATGATTTCCAGGAAACCTTGGCTTCTTTTGCTGTTCCGTACAAATATAGGGTCCCTGTCAGTGGTGTGCTGGGGCTGGTTTGTATCAGCTTGGCTTTGGAGAGCCAACTTGAATTTTCAGGAACTTTTGTGAGCTGATTGTTAAATACAGCCATTATTAAAAGTTAAATGACATAAACTTGCAGTGAAATATATTAAAAACAAAGGTAACAGATACTCAGAATTCATCACTTCCTAATTCTTTTACTATGTTCTTGAGGTTAGTGATGTCTTTTGTATTAATATCTGTGTGACGGAAATGTTAAATAATGACGCGTTCATGCACATTTTCTCCCAACTCAGCCTTCAGTGTTATCGTATTGACAGCTCGAAATAAGACATAGTGAGAGTATTTATACCACGGAAATTGGCAAATGCTACAAGTCAAGACCTTTTCCCTGGCAGAGCCAGTTGTCAAACATTTATCAGGACACCACAGGTCTCGGTCAATTTAGTTTTGGATAGGCACATAAAATGTTCTCTTGGAGATATACAATGTGCAATCCTGGCAGAAAAGAACTCCAATGAGTTTTATTTAACTCAGGATTTTCCACACTTATTAGACCACTGAATTATTTTTCTTTGTAACACATACTGTTAGTGTCCCAAGGAATTAGATTTGGAACATAATCTATGTAAAGCATCTTGCACAGAACAGGGCTTTCAATAAATGCTAGTTAGTATTAATAATAGATTCACTATTAAAGTTAAAGGATATTAGGTTAGAAATTGCTAAACATCCCATTTATAGAATCTTTAAAACAGAATATTAGGAGCATAAGGTAATAGTGTTTCATGCAGGTAAAATGGTACTCTCTTAGAAGGTTGGAATCCAAAGACTAGAATCCAATTCAATTAACAATATAAAGTGGTGCCTACAAGATACCAGGCCCCTGCTAGGAGCAGAGAGATAGCACAGATGCACTCTGGCTCTCAGGACCTGGGTTCGAATCTCCGAGGACTCCTAGGAAGGGCAACATTGAAAGGTCACATGGGGCAAGGGCCTTGCATGAAGGCATCTGAGGGGGACTCCTTAGAAAGGATGGACTCCTCCAGAGAACCGAGAAAGCCTGGGGTCCCACGAGAGAAGACGGAGATTCAAGAGGGGTGTGGTCACATCCCTGAGGTCCAGAAAGTGTGCCTGGGCTTTAGCGGCAGTGCAGTCATCAGAGCCCTCAGTGAGAGCAGTGACAGGGGTGGTGGGTGAGAAGCCACATGGCAGAGGGTAGAGAAAAGCCTGGAAGGTGAGCAAGGGGGACAGGGAGGGCTGGGTGGGCGGCAGTGAGCAGTGGTAAAGCATCCCAGAGCAGGGCGGGGAGGGAGGACAAGGGGCTGGGAGGTTTGGGAGGAGGTCCCAGGGGCCAGCATCCAGGATGTATGACGAACACCTGCCCAGGGGGCAAGAAGTCGTGCCCAGCTCTGTAACTTGTGGCCTGTGGGGACAGCGGGGACTCAAAGAGAAAGGACAGTCTGGGGCGCTGTGTGGGTTGCCCAGGGTTAGGATAAGATGGCAGTCTTCAAACTCGGTTCTGGGTGGGTCAGGACCCCCGGGAGCAGGGCGGGAGGTGGGGAGGAGCAAGTTAGCTTGGACCTGCTTTATTGGAATTGTGTATGTGATTTCATGTGCATAGACGTTTCTGTTTTCCTTCTCTCCAACTTTTCTTAGGTAGACTTTATTTTTTAGAACAGTTTCAGATTTATAGAAAAGTTGAGAAGCTAGTACAGGGGTCCAGGGTTTAACATCAGTGTGGTACGTTTGTTATAGTCAATGGACCAATATTAACACATTATTATTAACTAAAGACCGTGGCTTATACAGCTTTCCTTAGTTTTTACCTATTGTCCTTTTCTAGGGACAGCACATGACATTTAGTCATCACATTTCTTTAAGCTTCTCTCATAGCTGTGGCATTTTCTCGGAATTTCCTTGTTTTCCATGACGTTGACAGTTTGGAGGAGCACCTGGTGAGTGTTTTGTAGGATGTCCCCCTGGAGGCGATTGTCTGATGTTTTCCTTATGATTACACTGGGGTTGTGGGTTTCGGGGAGCCTTTCCCACCCCCTTTTCTAAGATCACTGATGACCCGTATTTGTATATTCAGAGGCCACTCCGGCTGCTGCCATTGTCCATGCAAGTCTGTAAACAAAGGCCCCAGGCTTTGACCTTGATAAACAGAGACTTCCTTTCCTCAGATTACGTTCTTGGGGGCCTGGGGGTGATCCTCGGAGCCCTGTTCTTGCCTCTGCCAGGGTGTTTCTTGTTTCTTTCCAGGGTGGGGACCACGTGGGGTTCCTCTGTCCCTGGGCCTCATGCCAGGTGCCAAGCGGACGCTGTTGGCAGGCGACGGCCGACCAGTGTTCTTCCTGCTGCCCGAGACCCGCGAGGGGGCCTCTCGAGAGCCGCCTGTCAGGTCTGCGCGCCGTGCAGGTGGCCTCCGCTTTCCGCGGGCTCCCTCTGACTCTCCCTGGAGACTCTCCCTGGGTCCGGCTGCTCCTTTAGGAGGCTGATTCATGGCACAAGTATCCCACTGGGGAGGACGTAAGTGGGTTGACGACATTTCCCTCTATGACACATTCGTGTTGGGAATCAGGACCTCGGGGTTCTCCTAGGGCTCTGTCCTGGTCTCACCGTGTGGCCCCGGGGAAGGACGTTACCCTCTGAGAGGCCATTCTTGGGGCCTAGTCAGCTGGCTGTGGGCAGCGCTCTGAGTGGAGACCCCTCAGCTGGCCCCTCTCCTTCCCTCGGTGGCTGGAGCATTTCTGGTGCCATGGCCAGACGGGGCCCTCCCATCTAAGGTCCTTTCCAGCCTGTTCCTCTGTGATCAGAGAGCACCACCGTTGGTGGGGTTCTGTGACGTATGCTGCCCCTGGAGACCAGGGAGGGCAGACTGTTTCTGAAAGGGGCCACGTGGCAAATACTTTTGGCTGTGTGGCCATATGGTTTTTGTCACCACTACTCAGCTCTGCCATTGTAGCATGAAAGCAGCCATGGACCATTTGTAAATGAATGAGAGTTGCTGCGTTCCAATAAAACTTTATTTACAAGAAGACCAGGCTGTGGGCCAGATTGGGCGAGCAGGGAGTAGTTTGCCGAACCCTGTACTAGACCACCATTGCCGTGAGGGTGGGGACCATGCCTGTCCTTGCCTGGCGCTGTTGTCCTTCCAGTGCTTCGGGCTCTCCTCTCTTTCTCCAGTACATTGACCTGTTCTTCTTTGCGCCCGATGTTTAGATTCCAAGAAGCTGACTTGGTGGAATTTTAATGCACTCTAAAGAAACTTTCTTCCTCATTGAAAACTCTCAAAAATATGTCGTCCATCTACCTTTCATTGCGTGTGAAATTCCACCACCAGGACCAGTCCTTTGGATTAGAGTGGATGGCTGTGACATGTGACAATGTGGCATGCGAGGCAATTTAGTAGTCACTCAGACGAGCTCCAAGCTCTAGGAGGATGGGCTTGGATGGTCACATTTTAAAGGAGAAGGAAGGGAGGGTCAGAGACTCAGGCAGGCTTGGGCCAGGCACCTCATTATGGGTGTTCTGAAATTTGGGGAGCTGTATGGGGTCACAGGGAGCCAGAGAGGGATAGTCTGAGAGAACGGGGTATTTGAGAAGGTTCAGATGCCTAAACGGGGGTTGACAACAGTGGCCTGGATGGTTCACTTTGTCACTAACACAATTTTGTCAAAGGTGGCTCAGGCCTTTCCTGATCTCTCAAATGGGAAAATTTCATGGCAGCCTTGGCTGGCTCTGCCCTAAGTCCTGAACCCCCAGGCCAGGCTGGCCTCCCCAGCCTGAGCATGGGGCGACCTTTCCGTCAGCAATATCTAGTCCACAGACTAAAGTCTGGGAGAAAATGAACCGTAGAGTTCACCATGAACTCACTACCAACACCACCACCACCGTCACCTCCGCGACCTCACAACCATCGTTTCCACCCCGACAACCGCCACGGCATCTATCGCCATCTCTCCCACCATCGGCACCACCCGCCATCACCGTGGCTTCCCCTGCCCTGGGCGCCGAGCCTTACCTTGCCCACGTAATGGGGCAGTGAGGTGTTTTTCTCTTCATCGATGTGCATCTGGTTCCAGATCCAGTCTCTCTTCTGGCGCCGGTGGGTGTGCAGCACGCTGGGGGTGTCCCGTTGGGCGGGGGTGGCACCTGCTGCTGCTGCCGCCGTGGCTGCCGCCAGCAGGCCCAGGCAGGCGCTCGAGGTGGCAACCAGCATCATGAGCCTCTGCATCTTCCCGGGAGGGACAGATCTGGGGACAGAGGAGAGGCACCCTCAGAGCATGGCGGTCACTGCCCAGGGCGTGAGCAGCTCCCACGGAGCACGGAGCTTCCTTCTTCTGTTCACTCCTTCATCCTTCACTCCCTGCTGACACCAGCAGAACCAGCCCCTGTTCCCACCCCTGACCAGCTCTGAGTCTGAAAGGGGGAAGACGGACCCAGAAACAGTCCCAACCTGCGAGCCTTACATACGAGCCCCCGTGCTAGGGCGGGAGCAAGTGCAGGGGATATAGGAGCCCAGAGGAGGGGCTGCAGGGAAGGCCTGGAGGAGAGGGTGGGGCTGATGCTGATGGCAGCCCCCAAAGACCCGAGCAGTGGGCGCTCAGGTTATCCTCATTGTGCAAATGGGGAAACCGAGGCACAGAGATGTCAAGTTCACATTGGAGTAAGTGGTGGGGCTGAGAGTGGAACCCGGGTGTCTGACCCCAATGGCCAACCTTTATCGAGCATTTATCATTTTCCTGACACTGTTCCAAGCACTTTATCCGTGTTATTTCATTCAATCCTCCCAACAGCCCTCAAGGTTGGTATAATTGTAACCCTCACTTTACAGATGTGCCGAGGAACTGAGAGGTTGAGTGACATTTCTGAGATCCTCCGAATTGTAAATTGCAGAGTCAGGATTTGAACCAAGGCTCCCTGGCCTAAAAGTCCAAGCTCTGTCTTACAGCCTTCCCCTGTCCCAGCCGCTGCTGTGGGTGGGATTTAAAGGCTCCTCTGAACAAACGTGCTGCCCTGGCCAGCCTGAAAGTCCCTTTGGCAGCTTTGCCTTGATGCTGCCTTCAGAAGGCTCTTAGGAAAACCCAAACGTCTTAACCCTCAGGGTCGGCCCCTCACCCCAGAGCTTACAGAGAGGGGTCAGCTTAGGAGCTGTCACAAGAGCAGGGCTTGAGAAGCTGGGTTCATAGCAATGGCTTCATAATTTGTGCAGTCTCAGTGCAAAATGTAAATGTGGGTCTTTTTTTTAAAAGTTAAGACTTTTGAGGAGATAGAAGAGCATTAAACCAAACATGGGGCCCTTTTATGTGCAGGCCCTGTACGATTGCACAGGTTGCGCATTCTCAAAGGCATCCCTGTGGGCGAGGGACGTGGGTCACCCAGAGATCAAGGCCTGGCTTCATTCTGAATTCCAGGAACAGGAGTTTTCCCCACTGCCCCACGGTGGGTTCAGGCTGTGACCTTGGCCACTGTTATGCCCTCTCAGCCCTGACTCCATCTGTCCACCCATGCTGGGTCCCTGTGTCACTGACCTGCAGCTCTGGGGATGGTGGAGGAGAAGAGCGAGTGGGTGGGAGTGGCGGTCAGTCAAGCCTGGAAAGAGACAAGGACCCACGGGCTGCTGGATGGAGTGGCCTCCTCCCTCGGCTGTCCCCTGCCCTGGCCGGAGGGATAGGCTGGGCTCTGTACATCACAGGGGGGTTGTAAACTCTAGTAACATTTCCTCTGAGCCACTGGCGCCAGGCTGGCCTCACTGAGGGCCGAGGGTGTGTGCGTGAGGCCAGCTGTGTCTGGCCTGCTGACCTTAGCATTCAGGGCCTCTGCCTCTGGCCCAGGAGGAAGTAGACCCCCAGGGTGGGGGTGTGCCCCAGAATGCAGGTGCCATGTACCTGGGGGAAGGCCCTGCCGCCTCCGGGCCTCAGTTTCCTCCATAAATGAGGGGTCAAGCTGGAAGAGATCCGGTGCCCTTCCTTTCTTGGAGGATGTTGCAGGCAGGAGGAAGGCGGCGGACAAAGGCTTGGAGGAGGGCAGGGGGGAGGCTGGGAGTCCTGGGAGTCCTGGCCAGGAAGCTGGTCCTGACTCGGGGGAGGCGGTATACGTGACCCCTGCCCCAAGGCCCGGGCCCTACGGGCCACTTCCTTCTTTGCCCAGAAAGGAACTGCAAGTCTTGGTTCTTTCTTCCTCCCTCAAGTGAGAAGTGACTCAAGGATGATAAAGTAAAACAAATCGAAGTGAAACCAGAAGCCGAGAGAGGGAGAGTTCTCCGGCCTCTGCGCAGGGTGGGCTGAGAGCCCAAGCACGGAGCTGGTAGGTTTTGAGTGCCTGCTGTATGCGGGGCTCTATGCTAGGCACTGGGGTACAGCAAGGGGTGAGACAGACAGGACCTGCCCTCGGGACACGCACACTGCAGTGGGAACAACAGGGAAATGAGTAAAGGAGGAAAAGCATCAGCTAATGATCCCAGAGCTGCTCAGGGACCTGTACTGGGGGGATGTGACACAGGGCGAGGGAGCGGCTGAGACTGTGATGAAACCAACACATGTGAATCCCCCAGGACACGTTGGTTCTACCCCACTGATGGTCTAGTTGCCATTCTTGTCCCTTAACACTCCATCGTTTGGTTGTGGGGTTCGCAAGTTATTCTGTTCGCCCTCCCCACCCTGCCAGACCTTCTCCCCCGCCCCCGCCCTCTGCTCTGCATCAGGGGGCTGCCCCCGGCCCCCTGGCCCCGGCTCTGGCTGTCTTTGGCCCCAGCAGGTGCGCGGAGGGAGGAGGGAGAGAAGCGAGGTCTGTCTTTCCTGCTGCTGTCTGCTCCTGCTGGGCTCGTGTTTCTTGCTGTGGTTACATCTTTCCAAGCTGACACCCCTCTGTA
Organism: Eulemur rufifrons; assembly: GCF_041146395.1. Taxonomy (NCBI): domain Eukaryota; kingdom Metazoa; phylum Chordata; class Mammalia; order Primates; family Lemuridae; genus Eulemur; species Eulemur rufifrons. The sequence continues at coordinate 10,367,637 of NC_091005.1, read as the reverse complement.
GTTCTGTCCCTCCCTAGGTCTGGGAACGCCCTCCTCTTTGTCCTTTTGGCGGTGGGGCAGTAACAGCTTCCTAGCATCCATTTGTTTCTTTAACCAAGCTCATCTCTCCGTAAGCAGTCCCTTCATAAAGTCTCTTCATTTGGACCCCGCAGGGCAAACTCTGTCCCCTGCCGGGGACTCGTTCTGATGCAGTGGACAGGAACAGTGGTTTCTGGTTGGGGACCTAGAGCTGACAGCAGCCATCAGCTGAACGACGAAATACAGTCACGTGCCACATAACAACGTTTTGGTCTGTGATGGTCCCACAAGATTATGATGGGGCTGAAAAATTCCTGTCACCTAAGGATGCCGCCGCCGCCGTCCTGACCTCGTAGCGAAATGCGTTACTCTCCTGTTTGCGGTGACGCTCGTGTAAACTAACCTACTTTATGAACTTTATAAAGTAGAAAAGTTACAGTAAGCTAAAGTTAATTTAATTTTAAAGAAAGAAAAATATTTTAAAATAAATGCAGTGTAGCGTAAGCGCAGGAGTGGCGGGCTGTGCCGTGTAGACTGGGTGTGTGGCAGGCTGGGCCGTCCGGGTGGGTTTGTGTAAGTACACGCTACGGCGCCTGCACGGCAACGTTGCATTTCTCAGCCTGCGCCCTGCGATGCGTGACTGGAACTACACTGGCCTTCAGCGAGGCAGAGTCCACCAGTCACAGGCTGACCACGTGGCTCAGAGGGACACTGACCCCTCGGTGGGCTTTGGCTGGCCCTACATGCAGAGTGTCCCCGGGATTCTGTTCTGTGTCCAGCGGGAGGCCCTGCCGCGAGCCCTGGAGAGAAACCCCTTGGCACACATGGGTCACCGTCAAGCTCCTGTCCTCTGATGGACTGGTGCTGCCTCTCGTAGTCACCCCTCGTCACCAGTGTGTCATTTGCTAGGGTGGGGGGAGGTCTGCGCGCTCAGCTCCCATCAGTCAGCTGTTAGTGAGGAGGCAGGACCTGGGAGGTGGGGGTCGCATAATCCGGTCTCCACGCCCATGCCGGAGCCCTGAGCATTCTCCCAAGACAGCTCTCTGTTCCCTGGGGTGGTGGAGGGGGGCCGACATCCCTGAGCACCCCTCCGAGGCCTGCGTTATTTCATTTAAACCTTGCAACAACCCTGCAAGGTAATACAACCTTGCAGGTGAGGATGCTCAGAGAGGTGGAGTGAGTCCTTCCAAGTCACACAGCAACAAGAGCCGGGGCTTGACTTTAGGCTGCCTTTCACCCAAAATGGTGCTTTTTGCATCATGTCACCTTCTCTCTACCTCGGTGGTGACATTCACATGTAATAGTAATAATAATAAACTATTCTCCGTGCTTGCCTTTCATAGCTGCCACCTCATTTAATTTTTATACTATCCCCAGGATGTAGGAATTATCATTGCCATTTCACAGATGAGGAAACTGAGGCTCCGAGACAAACAACTCATATATGGTGGATCTGGAACTCTCACCTAGATCTATTTTTTTCTAAATCTTGGGCTCCTTCTACACTTGATCTCAGAGGGCCTGGTGGGACCTTTCCATTTGAAAAGCCATGTTCATTTGTGCCTTTTGTGTTAGGAATTTGGCCACCAAAATGGGGGCCGAGGGGAGGGGTTTTGTCAGACAATTGTTCCTCCTCCTCCTGCGGATGGAGAGGAAGTCGGGTGGGCATGTTTGCTACGGCCACAGCTGGAAACAGAATTTCCCTTGCCCGCAGCGTCTGGAGCTGTGATCAGAGCCCCGTGTTATCGGAGGGACTCAGGCTGTTGCTGGGTGGCTTTGGGGCACCACAGACGTTCAGATTTTGGAAGTGATTCCCGTGTTTGGAAATTCCCAGCTGAGCAGCCCAGGAACTTGCTGGACCATGGTAATGATCGGGGAGGGGACACTCTGGATGCTCAGGTGTGGGTGCTGGGTATGCAGAGGCCAGCTGCCTGCCTGTGTCCCTGTCATCCAGGATGCTTGACGATGCCCCTGTCCCTGTTAGAGGCTTTAGGGGCAGTTCCAAACGGATGAGGGTGGCTCCTTTGTGTCCTCAGTCAGTCTGAAAAGGTCTGGAGGACCCAAAATTGGAGGACAGAATGGCCCAAAGCCCCTGGCGAGCAGGCGTGGAGCCCAGGATAAGGAGCAGGGCAGCCGCAGAGAACCGGGGGCACAGCTGGGCCCATCCAGGCCCAGAGGGGAGGTCGGGAGCTCAGAGCCTCCTGGGTCCGGGTCTGAGTGGATGAGGCCACTGGGGTCAGAGCCCAGACACCGGGGCCAGGCATGTGGACTGAGCCAGCTGGGCAGCCTGAGAAGAGGGCAGGGGGCCTGTGGCTTTTTCTGATCCTTTCTAGTCACCTGTCTGTGTCCCCAGGTGCCTGGTGAGCCTGCAAGTGACAGTGACTCTCTGGGAAAACTCCCCACCCCCACCAGGCTCGGTCACGTCCTCTCTCCTTGCCTGGTCTCGGTCACGTGAGCAGGCACTCCTCGGCAGCCCTCTCAAGAGCCTTGGGTCACGCAGTCATTCAACAAAGATTTACTGAGCATCTACTATGTGCAAGGCAATGAACGCCATATGGGAGCAGACACTGGCTCCAGCTACGTGGGAGAGATGGACACTAACCATGCGATGAAAAATGCACCATTTTAAATTGTGACATGCGCCTTGATGGAGGAATGTAGGAGAGGGCACGGGGGGTGGGGGGGTGAGGGGGGTGGGCCCTGATGGTGCTAAGGGCCGCAGTCCCAGCAGCGAGTCCTGCCTTTCTCACTGACCCAGTGCGGGACATCAGGCAAAGCGCCCTTTGGTCCCTTTCCCTTTGTGGGCACCCAGGTGTCTCTGGTCTCTGGGGTTTGACCTAGAAGGGCCTGTGAGGTCGGCTGAGCTCTATGTTCTCTAAATTACAGTGTCCAAAGGAGGGACTGGGGCACATTGGAAGTGAGGGCGGGGAGGGGCTGGAGCTGCTTCTCTAGGACTCCCTGGGACCCCTGCTTCGTAGCTAAATAGACTGTAGCAAGTCTGGGCCCTGCTGGGAGCCCCTCAGTGGGGCAGCCCTGCAAATGCTCCTGGGTGGCCCTGACCCTGACCACCAGACCCTGCCCTCCACTTGCCCAGAGCCCTCCTCAAACCTTGGATTCCAAGGCCAAGTCTGGGCTTTGGGGGGTGAGTTATTGAACAGGAGGGCCCTGCGGGTGGGGTAGAGGGAGGCTCCTGGTCGGGGATACACTCGCGGCATCCCCAGGCCACACGGACCCCAACACAGTCAGATGTACCTTCGCAAGTACACACCCCGTCCACAGGCCCCTGCCCACGCCAATCCCACAGGGCTCCTCCGAGCAGGGCCGGCCACTCTGCTCCCCGGCTCCCCCGCCTTCAGCTAGGACGAGATCTGGCAGCTGAGCTGCCTCAGAGTGTGGTCGGCACGCTCAGTCCCAGCCCAGCCTCCCGCAGGCCCTGGACTCCAGCCCAGAGGCCTCGGGTCAGGGATGAGGGCAGGGCGGTGGGAGGAGGTGGCCCAGAACACGCAGGAGGTGTGTCTGCAGAGGGGAGCGCAGGGGCTCAGCTCCATGTGTGGCCCTGGGCAGCGCTCCCTCCCCCTCATCTTGCATCTCAGGCTAGAACAAGGCAGGGGGACCCAAAGATCCCCAGATTCCTCCAGGGACTCCCAAATCGGGCCTTTGCAGCCACAGACACTGGTGGGATATAGAGTGAGGCCCTGGGGGCCTTGGGGATGGGGTTTGGCCAGGCAGCCATGAGTCGGTTCCTTGGTGTTTCTCCCGGTTTGTGGCCCAGTTCGGCCCTGGGGCCTGCTCCTGTGGGTCCCATACCTGCTGCCCACCCCTCGGGGTTCTGCCAACAGCCTCTCTCATCTGGATTCTCCTCGCAGCTGCTGCCCACCCTCCTTGGCTCCCCACTCCCTCCCGAGCAGCCTTCAGGGCCCAGCACGGTGCACCCTTGCCCACTCCACCACCTCTCCTCCCCTCCACCTTCTTGCCCTTCTAGTTGTGAGGGGAACTAGAAGTTTCTGAAATGCACAATGCTCTTCCTCTTACCAGCAGGCTTTTTGCACAGGCTGTTCTCTCTGCTTGGAATGCCTTTCCTTGCTGTGCTCTCTGAGTGAACACTTTACTTCTTTTCAAGCCCCAGGCCATCTCCTCCACAAGGTCTCCCGATGCTACCAGCCCCCAGCGCAGCCTCTGCCTCCCTCCCTGAGTGTCTCTGCCCAGGCAGGTTCTGAGCCTGAGTCTCCGCTCCTCCCAGCGTCCAGGTGCCTGAATTCACGGCCCCAGACCTGGGAGTGTGTCAGCCTGGCCCTGTCTTCAGTTCTGATCTTGCCACTTGTTCCCTCCCCACTCGCAGATTAGATTAAAATCTCACCTGTACATTTGCAGAGAACACCTAGGGCGGCCAATCATTGGTATAACCCAAAGCAGCTGCTCCCCATCCCCAACTAGCTCCTCAGGTGGCCTATCGTACTGTCAGACATGCCATCTTTAGGATTTTGATCCCTTGGGGACAAGACCATCCTCCTCAAGAGTCCCCAGTGAATGCACACGTACCCCTAAGCAGAGGACCTCTTAAAGCAGGGCTGGCAAATCAGAACTCATGGGCTGCCACTCGTCCCTTCCCTCACCCATGGCAGACATCACTAATCAATCACAGTGTTCATTCCCACTGAACCTGAACTCAGCCCTTGAATCCGCAACACAGTCTTTGAGGTAGAGGATACCAGTTGACCAGACCAAGTTTTTGATGCAAAACAAATCTGTGCTGGGTCCCCTGGGCTGCAGCTCATCCAGTCTTCTGATGGGACAGCGCCAGGCTTCAAGGAGGGAACACTCATCCTAGGGAGCCTCTCCCAGCCTCCTCTGGGCTTCCTGACTTTGACTGGGACTGGGGGGCAGTGGGAGCAGCGGCAGGGGACCCATGCACCTGCCTGTTTGAACCTGCCCAGCTGCCCAGGAGCGCTGTGACCTTGGGCCTGTCCCTTGCTCTCTGAACCTCAGCTTCCTCCTCTGTAATGGAGGCGACAACAGCCGTCTCTCTGCACTGGAGGATTAAGTGAGATCATGGGGACGCCGCTGGCACACAGTAGGTGCTCAGTGAGTGGGTGGGTGTCTTGACTCCCATCTACCCACCCCCTCCAGCCTGGCAGCTGTGGCTTCAGCTGGCCGACTCACACCTGACCTCACTTCCCGGCGGGCCCGGGCCCACCTCCCCTCCCCATGTTCTCTCCAGAAGGAAATCTCATTCACCGCCTGCCCGGCCCTGCCCCGCAGGTCCCGCTCCCTCCTCCTTCCAGTGTCTGTATCCGCCAGAATCTGACCGTTGAGCTGTGGCCCGAGGCAGACAACCTGGAGGTCCCTGAACGAGCTTAGGGACCATCCCCAGCCCTGGAGAGACAAGTAGACTGAGGCCTCCAGAGATCTGGGCTCCTGCTGTCTCTCCAGGAAGCCATCTGTAATTATCCACCTGAACCAGCTTGAACCTGGACCAGGACGGGCTTTTCAGTAGCTCCTCAGCCAGAAGTCAAGCTCCTGAGTGCAGGACCTGTCTTCTAGAACACTCCCTCCCCAGGATCACTGGGCTCCTGGCTTCTGCGGCCTGGGCTGCCGGACTTCTCCCCTCTCTGAGCGTCCCTGTGGAATGAGGCACGGGCTGCGGGGTCAGAAGCGGATGACCTCACTCACATCCTGCTTCCACCTTGGACTAGCTGTGTGACCTTGGGCTGGCCGCTCAGCCCCTCTCAGCCTTGGTGGCTGCATCTGTCAAAAGGGAATTCTCGTAGTAATGTCAGGATGGCCGAGAGGGTGCAGAGAGGTGACGGAGGTTACAGGATTGGGTCCGTGCGGGCAAAGGGTCCAAGGTTTTTCCTGGGATGGTGGCCACTGTGTCCACTGCGTGTCCCTGAGGCCGCAGTGGAGCTGTGAGTCATCCAACTTTGGGAGAAAATAAGTGGCCCCTCTGGCTTCCTGCCCCCATGTCCGGCTCTTGTTCAGCAGCACAATAGTCCAGGCTGAGACTGCAGGGCGGGCAGCTTAACCCCTTCAAGGCCAGTAGACACCCCCCCCCGCCCCCCTGCCCCTCACCACAATACGCTGGAAGTGGCAGGGCTGCCTGGGGGGCTCAGCAGCTCCTTATGAGGTCACCTCCCCCTTGGAGGTCACCTGCTACCCTCTACTTGAGTCCCACAGCTCCCCACCACCTGAGGGCCATCCGGGTCCTGGCTCTGGTGGCCTGCGGCGTCACTCTCTGCTCTGAAGAGCCCTCCAGCCACACCAGCCTGGTCTGGGCACGGAGTAGGTGCCCACAGGTGCCCACCAAAGAAGAGCAGAGTCCTCTCCCTTGCACCCCTCCCACGCCACTCCTGGGCACCTGACCCCGTGACTCGGGGTCAAAACCTTCATGACATTCATAGCCACGGTCAGGTCTGGGGTAGCAGGTTAATTCAGCCACCATTCCTTAAAGACCCCCTGCTACGAGCCCGTCCCAGAACCAGGGGTGCACATCACCTCACTTAATTGACTGAGGAAGAGACTGTTTCCCACATTTTACAGACAGGAGACCTGAGACCTCTACAACGTGTGGAAAGAGCCTGGGCTTCGCAGGTGAGATCCTGGTTCGAATCCCCACGCCGCCTCTTCCTTCTCCTCCTCTGAGATAGGAAGAAAGAATATATCTACTCTTTGGGGCTGCTGATAGTAAAATAATGAGCCCATATCATCTGTAGTTCCTACAGTGAACTGCAGAAAGGATCAGCCCCCATTGTTCAGACAGACAAACTGAGGTTGGAGAGTCTGGATAACTTCCCGCGGTCACAACACAGCAAATGGGAGGGCGAAGGTCTGCACCCAGGTCTCCAAGCCAGGCTCTCACCCAGACTTCCTGCCTTCAGGGCCTTCTGGGGGGCTTCCCTGGGCAATGGGAGCCTTGGGGCCTTTGGGTTTCGAGGAGAGAAAGGGTGGGTCGTTTTCCCAACTATAGCGCCCTCAGCACACAGCCACCACTGTGGCGTTTGGGGCAGGGAAGGGGAGGGATTTCATAGGCCCGGCCGCTAGTGCCCAGAGCCAAGCCTCCGCTTGTCTGTCCTGAAAATGGGGACACTGGCTGGCGGAGAGGGGCTGAGGCTCAGAGCTCCCAACACAGAGCCTCGTGGGGGTTGAGAGTAGGGGTGAGGGGGTGATGTCAGGCCTTGGTACGTCCTCTCCCACAGGGGAAACCAAGGCCTGGGTGCCAGGCCTCTGCCCTGGCACACTGGACAACCGGGGCAGAATCCTGCCGTCCGGCCAGCGGGCCCTGGGGTCACACTGAGTTGGAGAGTCCACCTGCGGGACAGCCGAGCCCTCACCGCTTCCCTCGGCCCTGGGAGGCCCGTTTGTGCCCCTGGCGCCACCGCGGGGCACACCTTCCCTGGCCCTGCTCTCCCCGGGGAGCCCACGGCGTCCGTTCTACAGACGGGGAAGTCAAGGACCCTCCCGTGTGGGGCCCCCACTCACTGCGCCCGTGGGCCGAGGGGCGTCTCCGTTCTGTCCGTCCGTCTGTCCGTCCGTCCGGGCTGAGTGTGGCGTGGACTCTGCGGAGCGGCCGACCCGCCTCTCGAGGGGAGCCACACCCCGACGGCGAGGGAGGCCTGGCCGCCGCCCCTTCAGGTTTTCCAGCTGGCCCTGGCCCACTTCCCCCCGGGATGGTTTCCTGTTATTGTTCCTTTGTGAGGGCCGGGCTGGCTGCAGATAGGCAGGCCCCGCGGTGGGCGGCACCTCGGCCCGGGCAGGCTGTCCCCATGGAGGCCTAGCCCTGACCCCGGCCTGGGACCGCAACTCAGACCCTAGCTCCAGGCCTCGGCTCTGGGGCCCTGAGCTCAGCACCTGCCAAGGGCCTGCTGTGGGACCCCAGGCCCCCAGTGTCACATCTAACCCTCCTTGGAAGCCTGAAGGCAGGTGTCCTCACCCCCATCTAACAGCCCGGGAAGCGGAGGCTCATGGGTCTAGGGTGCTTGTCCACCCGGCCGCGGTGCAACGGAGCCAGAAATCCCGCTGGGTCAGCCTCAGCCAGAGCTGGATCTTCCACGGTGACCCCCTGACATCCTTGGGGGGACAGGCTTTAAAGGTGATGGGGAGGCTTCGGGAGCCTTGGGGGTGTGTTGGGTGGGAGATGGGGAACAGACAGCACCTCTTGGCTCTTCCAGGTCGGGGTGGGCCTGGGCTCCGGCTCTAAGGCACCAGCTTGGGTCTGTGGGGGCCATTTGGGTTTGGGGATATTGGGTGGAGTCAAGTGACCTGGCTGTGCCTCTGATGTGACCGTGGGCCAGTCCTGTCCCCATGGAGCCTCAGCTTCCTCATCTGTAAAATGGGGGTAATCTCAGCCTCAACTGCACAAGGCTCTTGAGGTAAGCAAGAATCGAAGAGGGGCTTGGAAGACAGTGAAGCTGAAGTTTGGACCAGAACCCGTTGGAACCAAGAGGCCAGAGATGGGGAGGGCCGAGAGCCACAGGAGGGGCTTCCGCAACCTGCAGGTCCCTGGGCCCCGTCCCAGACCAGCTGATTTGGAACCTCCCAGGGCAGGCCCCAGGAATCTGTGCTCTGAAGAGCTGCCCCTGTGTTTCCATAGGGGAATGGCCGGGAGTCCTGAGCTTGTTCCATTGTACAGCTGGGCACACGGAGACCCTGAGAGGGACGGGCCCTTGCCCAGGGGCACTCAGTCAGTGCACGAGATGGGGTATGGGGGTGTAAGGGTATTTTGTTGGGGGCGGAGGAGATGAAGATTTCTCTGGTTCAGGCAGGTTGAATTTGAGCTGCCCGTTAGACACCCACATGGCGATGGCAGGTCAGTGGTTGGATACAGGGCTGAGTCCGCTCTGGGGATGAGGCTTGGGACCCGTGAGCTTGCGGCTGGCACCTGAGGCCTTGGGAGTGGACGAGCTTGCAGGGAGGGAGGCCTTGGGCCCGCTGACATTTATGGGTCCTTTAGAAGAGGGTCCAGCGAGGAAGGAGGGAGGCCAGGAGAGGACAGGGGAGGGGTCAGCCTGGGTAAGGAGAGGGCGGGGACTCGACTGCTGGATTAGGAAGACGAGGTCATCGATGACTGTGACCGGAGCAAGTTAAACTGAAAGGAATTGACAAGACAGATCGGAGGGGCCCGAGAAGGGCGGACGGGGAAGGGGAGTCATGTGTGGTTGTGGCTCCTTCCCCAAGTCTTGCAGTGAATGGGAGCGGAGAAGCAGGAGGGTTTTTTTAAGCTATGGCAGCATGCTTGTGTCCCCAGGGAGCGTCCAGCAGACAGGGAAGGCAGATGATGCTGGGGTGAGACGAGTGACCTGCTGGAAGGAGAACAGTCCTCGGGGCGGGATTCTGAATGGGGTCCAGCACATGCAGTCACCGTTTGTGGAATGAACAAACAACAGCTCAGCGTTTACTTTTCCAATGGGGTGAACTCTGTCTTCTCCCAGAAGGTGGGCTGGCCGCAGAGGGGCTGGGACAGGCCAGCGCCCCGTTCCCTGTGTCCCAGCCTGCTGTCTCCTTGCCCCGCCTGTGCCCACTGCCTGCCCTCACGGTCTACGTGCCCAGGGGGACACGCCAGCCTGGGCTTTGCTTCCTGCCGGGTCTCAGACTCGGGGCTGGTGGCAGGTGGGGACAGGGCCTGTCCTGGCACCATCTGCCGGTCTCCTTTGTACTCCCAGTGCACGAGGAAGTTGACTCTGCCCCCAAAGCTGCTGTGCCATGCGTGTCGTCCATAAACAAGGGAATGGTCCGCCAGGCTCGCGCCTGGGCGCCCGGATAGCACAGGTCGCTTGCACTGCAGGAGGGGAGGTTAGTGCCGCCTGGGGCTCTCTGGGGACCTCACACCTGATTTCTGGCACTGCCCAGCCCCTGCTCCAGCCCCGCTGGAGGCAAAGGTGGCAACAGGAGGGCACAAGGTCAGGAAGTGCCATTGGAGGGCAGGAGCCAGTAGTGGACCGGCAGGAAGTGGGATGATCTGCGAGGCCAGATTAGCAGGGAGGAGGAAGCAACAGTGGAAGCCGTGGTGGGTGGGTGTACCCACAGCGAGCCCCAGGGACGCCCACCCAGCCCCTGCCAGGGTGCTGGCTTGTCCGGCAGGGAGCCCTGCTGGGAGAGGGACTGGCGTGGGGGTTGCAGACCCAGGATCAGATCCTAGTGTGGCCAGTCGCTGCCTGTATGACCCGGGGCAGCGACCTGCCTCCCTGAGCCTCCCTCTTTCCTCGCCCGTGAAATGGATCCCCCGGTGGGACTTTGCGGGGCTGCTGGGAAGATCAAATGAGACAATGAGGATAAATGACAGTACCCACAAGCCTTACTGAGTAGGTGTTTCTCAAAGTGTGGTCTTTGAGCCACCTACCCCAGGATCTCTTGGGGTGGGTGTTGAAAATGCAGATTCCTGGGCTCCACCCCAGGCCAATGGGGTCTGAATGGCTGGTGATAGAACCCCAAGACCTACATGTCTGTAGCTCCTCAGGTGACATGTTTGCATGCTCATGTCTGGGGACCACAGCTGCCTTGTGTGCTGGCAGCACACTGAGCTCTCATGGGACTCCTCAGTCAGCCCTCAGGACAATCCTGGAAGGTGGTGCTATTGTTGGTCCCATTGTACAGATGGGAAAACAGAGGCTGGGGGTTAAGTGCTCCCTGAGATCACAGAGCTTGTCAGTGGTGGAACAGAAATTCTCACCCAGGCCCTCAGAGCTCCCTTTTCTTCCTCCCCACAGTGTGAGACACCCGAGGAGAGCATGGGACAGGGGGGTGATGCCCTTGGCTTAGCAGAGGGGGCCGGTGCCCAGGCTGCTCCACCTACTGTGTGTCCTTCTCTCTCCCCCGTCGCCTGCTCACAGAGCCCCATCAGCCTTTTCCACCCAGGTCTCACCTCCTCTGTGCTCCCGGAGCACTTTAAACAGAGCCCCTCCACGGCCCACCTCCCCTCCCCACCCAGGTCATGTCTCATTTGGGTGCAGGTCCCTGGCGCTGGGCACAGGGTAAGTTCTCCCTAAGTGCGGACTTGAAACGGGGTGCTCCTTGGAACCCGCAGTCAGTGCACTGCGGGCCGGATCTCCGCTTCCTCGGGGGCCCCCTGGGGGTGCAGGGCTGTTCCCCTCTGCTCTGGATGGCCCCTGCCTTTCTGCAGAGAGCTGGGGTCCCCGCGACCCTCCCCACGCCCCCTGCTTCTTCCCTCCCGCCCGGCTTCCCTCCTGCCTGGAAGGGAGGACGCCACTTCTCAGTGTGGCTGGCATGAGTGCCGTATTCGTACTCTCTCTCTTTCTCTCTTTCTCTCTTTCTTTCTTATTTAAGGTTCTTTATCTGCTGTGGGCTCAGTCCCAGCTGCTCCTGCTTGTTTGAGTTGAGTCTCGCCGCGAAATTGAGGAATGAAGTTCGATTTGCCTGTGAGGAAGCACCTGGAATTCACTCCACGGTTCCGTCGGCAGCTTGACTGGGCTGCTGAAGAATTTTTCTTTCCTTTCTCTTTTCTCCAGATAATTGCTCCAGATGCAGGAGGCTGCTGCATTTGTGGCCTCCTGAGGAGTGAGGGTATCGAGGTTCAGAATGTCCCGGGGCCAGAGGGTGCAAAGGGGCCAGCTGAGCGTTTTGCATTCACGGGCAGGTGGCGGTCTGATGGGCGTGGTGAGCTGGCTGGGCTGTGGTGAGGGGGGCAGGCAGAGCTTCAGGGGAAAAATTATTAATAGAATAGGGTGGGTCTGGGGGAGTCTGGGGTTCAGAGGGGAGGGAGAGCAGGACGGAGGAGGAGCAGGGAGGGGTCCTGCCTGCAGATGTGGTTCCAAAGGGAACAGGGATCTTTTGATGGGAGCTGCGGGCCCAGGTGAAAGCGCCCCGGAGCAGGACAGGGCCGGGCTCAGCTTGGTGCCCAGATCTGAGCTCAGGGTGGGCACAGCATGGGGGGGAAGGGCCCACGGTTTGTATGAATGAATGCGTGCACGCGTGGGCGAGTCATGGGTAGATGAACCACTGGCATGTGGAGGCAGACACGGGGTGGGGGCTGGCTGCACACCTGTGTTGCTGTGGAATGTTCTGGTGTCCGGTGCAGAGCGGATCCTGTCTCTAAGGCATGAAGGAGGCACCAGATCAGTCGGTCAGTCTCTCAGCCCAGGTGGGTACCAAGCTCTGTGCCAGGCTGGGGGTGGGGATTCAGGGAAATAAAAAAGACTGTCCCTTGGTAAGCTCCACGACTGGGGTGGAGTTAATTAGAGTCACCAACAGGACCAAGACCTGAGCACCTACTATGCCTCATCTTGTGTCAGGGTCAGAATTTTCTTTCTAATACCCACAGTGGCCTTGGGAGGGGGTATGGATCCTCTCATTTTACAGGATTAAGTGGCTGCCCAGTGTGGCACTGCCCAGTGCAAACCAGGCTTTGGTGAGTCCGCCGAGCCTTGCTGCAGAACACTCTAGATCCAACCTGAGGCTGAGCTGCTCCGATGTCCTGCCTCCGAGCCTTTGCCTGCCCTGTCCCTGCCACCTTCTTCCCGTTCCCAGCCCCAAATCCTCCCAGCACGTCAGTGCCCAACTCAAACACACCCCTCCATCCAGCCTCCTAGCTTCCATTCTGGAAAGCATCTTGTCCCCATGCCACACGCTGTCTGTCCACCCTGCCTGCACCCCGCTTGCTCAGTTTCAAAGCCTGTTGGCCTCTTCCCGCATTTTCTCATGTAATGATGTCTCACAACAGCCCCGACAGATGCAAATACTATTTGTGTTCCCATTTCCCGGATGACGGAGCAGAGGCTCAGAGAGGCCGAGTGACTTGCCCAGGGTCACACAGCTTCTGAGTAGTAGAGCCAGCATTTCAACCCTCGTGTTCCTGTTCCCGATTTAATGCGCCCCGCACAACATCGTCCTTCTTCTGATAACCTGTTGTTGTTTACCAATGTTGAATGCTCATTTATTGTTAAAAATACACACTCGATGCCCAGGCTTTGCCTAGCCCTGTGCTAGACCTGGGGGACACCCAGGCCTCTCTTTGGCCAGGAAAGGACCGACTGAACAGGGACTGAATTCCCGACAGTGAGAACAATACCCTATGCGCAGCCCCTGGGAGGGAGCGGGAGGCTGCTCAGAACACTTTCCCAGATGTTTCTCGCTTTTCTCTCACAACATCCTGGAAGGCTGTAGGGAAATGGTGCTCCAAGGGGCTGAGGGAAAGTGGTGGCCTGCGGTGACACGCTGGGGCGCATCTGTTACTTACTGTGTGGCTGATTCTGGACTAGCCATGTAGCCTTTGGTGCCTTAGTTTTCCCTTCTGTAAAATGGGGGTGATTGCATGCCTTCCTCACGGTGTTGCGGGAAGGACTAATTGAGATTTATGTAAAGTGCCTAGCATGGTCTCTGGTATACCGTAGGTGCTCAATAAATGTTCGTCATGACAGTGATGCGCAGAGACGTTAATTGTGGGGGCACCTGCGAGTGTGCACACATGTGAGGGTGTCAGCATGGGCCCGGCGTGTGCACGGTGTTTGCCGGGCAACCGTGTGGCTATATATGAACGCGCAGGAACAGGCATGGAGTGCGTAAGGCGCCCGCATGGATGGTGACCACGTGTGCTGTGTTTGTGGCTCATGAGTGGGCTGAGGGGTGCGTGTAGCCGGGCCACGGGAGGGCCATGCTTTGGGCAGCATCCTCCTCGTCCCCTGTCTGGAGTCATCGGCCTGTGTCACCCCACTGACCAAGCCTTCTGGTTCCCCATCTCCTGCAGAGGCCCAGACAGGGCAGGGCCTTCCTCAGCGTGGCCCAATGAGCCAGGCGGGTAAGACGGGACCAAGGGCCCTGCCGCGCCGTCTGGAGGGCAGGCCCGAGGCCGGCAGAAACCTTGTCCAGAGGAAGCCAGGACTTCCTGTTTCTCTGCCCCACATTCCTCGCGCCCTCCGTCAAAGCGTCCTGGAAAACAATGGGTCAGAGGCTTCGCCATCTGTGGGGCAGGAAGGTGGGTCGGGGCCCCGTCTGTCCCGCCTCTTGATGGAGCAAACAGACACGGCTCCTGCAGCAGCCCTGGGCTCGGCAGAGTGGCGGTGAGCCCAGAACCAGGCCAGCCTAGCTCGCCAGCCTCCTGCCTGTCCGGGTCTCTTCCCCAGGGCATCTGCACACCCCGCAGTGCTCCTGCCCCTGTGGCCCAAGGCGGGTCTTCTGGGCCCAATCCAGCTAGACCTAGTCCTGGGGAAGGAAGTGCCAGGAAGAAGCCGAGGTGGATGGGATGGAACTGATTGCACAGGCCGGCAGAGGCCTTGCAGCCGTACCCACCCTCCGTGCCACTGAGAACCAAGGGGGAAATGAGAGAGGGTCTGACCGGGCAAAAGAAATCCTTCCAACTCCTGTGCTAAAGCTCCACACTTATGGGGTGTCTCCGAGCCTGTTAACTCTTTGTTTACATACAGGTCTAACAAGCCTGGTTCTCCAGGGCAGAGGAGCACAGTGATAAGAGCAGCGGGCTTGGCCACATGTCCTGATTCTGATCTCAGCCTCTGCTGCTCACGGCTAATCAGTGCTTTCATCTCAGTTTTACCATTCGTGAAATGGTTGTGACTTGCCATGTTCTGCTCAATTCACAGACGGCCCGAGAGGGTCACAAGAGTAACAAATGTCAATGTACTTTGTAAACTCTGAGAAATGCCTTCTCCTCCTCTGCTGTGGCCCAAGAGGGCATGGAAGCTCTGTGCCCCACCCCCGAACCTTGTCCTATGTAGCTCTTCTGTTCAACTGTGCCTGCGTAGTATCCTTTGTAATAAATCAGTGATCATAAGTAAAGCCCTTTCCTGAATTCTAGGAGTGATTCTAGCAAATTATCGAACTTGAGGGAGGCTTCCCCTGACTTTGTAGGTGGGTAGGCAGAAGTGTGGGTCACCTAGGGACCCCATTTGTGGCTGGTGTCTGAAGTGGGGGCAGCCTTGTGGGGACAGCCCTTAACCTGTGGGGTCTGCATGAACCCTCAGTAGCTAGTGTCAGAATTGACTTGAATTGTTGGAAACCCAAGCGGTGTCGGAGAGTTGGACAATTGGTTGTTAGAAAAGACCACACAGCTTCCTCTGGGCCAGGCTTGGTGCTTGGGGTTTTATATGCATTAAAGCGTGGGCTTGCTCCCTCTTCCTCTCTCCCTCTCTCCCTCTCTCTCTGCCCTCTCGCCAAGGCAGTGGTTCTCAAAGTGTGGCCCCGACCAGCAGCATCAGCAAATTCTGAGGTCTCACCCCAGACCTCGGGGGTGTCACCCAGCAATCTGTGTCATTAAGAGCTTCCAGAGATTCTGCTGCAGGCTCAGGCTTGAGAGCTACTGCCCCAGAGCAGAGATGCTCACTTCAGGCTGTCCCCTGGAATAGCCTGGGGAGCCCCCCTCTCCACCCCAAGTTCTAGGTGGGGTGAAGGCACACCTAGACATTCTGATTTAATCAGTCTGGTGGGGGTTGGACTTCACTATTTTTTAGAGCTCCCAAGAACATTAATGTGTATAAAATGTTGCACCCAGGGCTTTAATCACTGCCTTAGGAGGGAGGTCCCACTCTTGGCCCCATTTTGCAGGTGCAGAAGCTCTGGGAGATTAAATCAGGGGTCCCCAACCTATGGTGAGTTGTATAATTATTTCATTATATAATACAATGTAATAATAATGTTGAACCGGTTTCCCTCAGCCCCAGGAACAGATAGGCAGAGTCACTGAGGCTGCAACAGACAAAAGAGTTTATTCTCTAGCTCGAGCTAGGGTCCAAGGCTCAGAGCACCAACGCAGTGGCCTCTCCACGAGCCAGGACACCCCCCCCCCCCCAGGGTAGGCACTAAGCTTTTATACTCATCAGTAGGGTACATGTATCGGGCACACCATCACCTCACCCCCCTTTTAGTTCATTTGCTCTTTCAAAAGTGGCTGATAGTATTGGCTCCCGATTGGCCGGTTTCCAAGCCGGGGCCTTGGCTCCTGATTGGCCAGTTTCCAAGCTGAGGCTTTGGCTCCTGATTGGCCAGATTCCAAGCTGGGGCTTTGGCTCCTGATTGGCCAGTTTCCAAGCGGGGGAGGGGGGCTTGGCTCCTGATTGGCCAGTTTCCAAGCCAGGGGCTTTCAGTTGTTACTAGCGGCATTCCGGGGAGGGGGAAGGCCTGCTTCGGAGAAACCGAAACTTAGGCCTATCCTAGGAGGTCCAGTCTGTCATGGAGTTACTCTTGTTTTCCTTCCTGCTCTACAATAATAAAAATAAAGTGCACAATATATGTAATGTACTTGAATCATCCCGAAACCCTTCCCCACCTGCCCCACCATCCATGGAAAAAATTATTTTCCATGAAATCAGTCCCTGGACCGCTGGATTAAAGGATGTGTCCTGGCTATACAGCCATGGAGAGGGATGGGGCGCTGGAATCGTAAATCCCTGCCATTCCACTTCCCCTTCTTCCTCTCATTACTCTTTGCTCGATTTAGAACCGCCCGTGGTTCCCCAAGCCGCTTCCTTTGGAAAAGTGAATGGTTCCCGATGGCGCCATCTAGTGGTTACCGGTGCGAACTGACACGCATCTTCTGGACTTGGCGCGACCAGGCTCCCAGGTGACACCTGTGGAGAGAGGAATCATTCGCAATCGCTCAGACAGGTACTTTTGGGAGACGTGGGTTCATTTTCCCAAAAAGTGTCCTTTGAGAAGAAGGGCAGAATGATGGCGGGTTTCAAGTTTAAGAGCCATTGATGAGGGTTCACCCTTGGTCCCCAGGCTGGGTCCCAGGCAGGGCCGGGAAGGGGATGCAGGCAGGCAGGAGGGCTCGGTCTGCCCTCAGCGGCTGTCAGACCTTAGTTTGGGCACCGATTCATTCGACAAACAGCTGCTGCGGGTCACCTCTGAGGCTGCATTGGCTTTCAGACAGCAGGGCGGGAAGCATGGAATATTCTGCGTGCTCAGTCCCCCATAGTCCAAGCAGGTCTGCTCTTGGCCCTGGGCAGAAGCTCCTGCTGAGGCAGGTGGGGTGAGGAGGGGGTGATGCTCCCTGTCGGGAGACCTGAGGTGGCTGTGGGATGGGGCAGCCTCTGGGAGCTGGTGCCCAGGGTCTGAACAGGAGCCCCCAGAGATGAGTCCGAACTCAGGGCCGCTGCCCACCCTGCTGGCTCCGTGGGACCGGACAAGAGCCACCAGGGGCTTATCTTGGGACTGGTGTCCCTGGGGTTTTCACCAGGGGCAGGGCGTGGGAAGGAATAAGGCTATCTGAGGAAGGAGGGAGTTACTGACTACTCTCAGGGCGCTCATAGGATGCAGTTCTTTTGTAAAAATAAATCTTAGTGGACAAAAGAGATTTAAGGGCTTTTCCTATTGGAAGGTAAACCCCCTAGCGTGGAAGTTTAGCGTTAGATGTTGTGTCCTTGCTTTTTCCTGTAAATGCTGTTTCGGCATTTGCTGTGTGCCAGCCTCACCTGATCACAGGCTCCTTTATTCCCAAACACATGCGTGCATCTCATGGGAGACAGAAATTCCAAGGAACACAGTTTGGGAAACACTGACCCAGAGGGAGGTCTCCAGTGGTATGCCACAGGGCTCTGTCCCAGGCATTCCAGACCAGCATTCTCCACCAGTGACTTAGAAGAAAACATCAATGGGCTGTTCGGACCCTGATGGGATGGAGAATAGGTCAGGATCCCAAGGTCTCGACAGGGTGAAGAAATGTTTCAAAATATCAACATGTAACATTACAACTGTGAGTTGAAGGGCCTGCACTTGGGTTAAGAAAAAAGTCAGGCGTATCTTCCCAGAGACAGGGGAGACACATGGGAGAGAAACTGAGGACCATTTGGTCAATAGTTGGGGTAATAATAATAAAAATAACAGAAGCTAACATGGATTACCTTATTTGGCCTTCACAACAATGCATGAGATAAGTATCATTATAATTGATTCCCATTCCACGGATGGGGAAACTGAGGCTCATAGAGGTTAAATAACTTGCCTAAGGTCACAGAGCTAATAGGTGATGGGGCATTAACCAAGAACAAGCACTCCCCTCTGGGCCTGCTGGCCCTGCCCCGGCCAGACCTCGAGTGGGGCACATGTTCATTCCTTGCAGTGTGAGCACAGGGAACGGCCACAGGGAAGTTTAACCCAAACTGGACTAGGAGGCCAGGAGGTAGTGAGCTCCCCGTCCTGGGGGATGTTCAAGCAGAGACTGGAAGACCCTGGCAGTGCTGTTGTGATGAGAATCCCAGCATCTGGTAGAGTCTAGAAAAAATAATATTTAAGGTCCCTCCTCCCTCTGCTATTCTACAATTCTGCTATAGAAACTTACAACTTTAAAGTCAAGTTTATGATATGGGAGAACTATATTTTTTATGCATGGAATGTATGCATTATTTATAATACTTCAGGGTTTCTCAGACGGCAAGTATACACACTATATTTATTCTTGAGTTCTAGGACTTGTGACAAATTTTACGTGGCCATTTAGGGTTTACGTTTCAGCTGATTATTATGACATTTATACTTATTGTACATTTATATTTATGACAGAGGGTTGGTCACATTTATGATGTACGGGATGCCCGGTCATTGGTCAGGAACCCCGACTGAATATCTTGCATTGTTTCTGTGGGAAAAATGTGTCCTGCTTTACAGCAGTTCATTTTACGATGCGGATTCAGAAACTCAGCAAATTTACTTTGGGAGAAAAAACTCCACAGGCACCAGATTCAGGGAAGACTCATATATTTAGGGGTAGACAAACTCGAGCGAGCTATGTGGCTTGGATGCGTTTCTCGATATTTCTGTGTCTCAGTTTTCTCATTTAGGAATGGGGGTGGGGGTGAGGGGACACCCCTGCCCCAATGTTGCTGAGGAGGTGGCTTCGGCTTTGCCCTGTGCCCTGTTTGGCACATGGGAGGTACTCGGAGCAGAGTCTTCCTTCTCTCTCGTCCTCCTTGGCGCTGGTGGCACTACCTTGGGAACTATGAGCCTTGAAGGCTGTTCGCCCAGAG
The DNA here is from genome assembly GCF_041146395.1 of Eulemur rufifrons. Lineage (NCBI taxonomy): Eukaryota > Metazoa > Chordata > Mammalia > Primates > Lemuridae > Eulemur > Eulemur rufifrons. The sequence goes on along the minus strand of NC_091005.1, from coordinate 10,348,696 downwards.
GGGCTGCGGCTTTTGGAAGCTTCCCGAGGAGTCCTCCTGCCAAGCAGTGTCTTTTCAGCAAACGTTGGAATTTTGCTCTGGGCCTCCAAACTAAACTCGCTTCACCTTAGATAAAAGAAATCAATCCTTGCAGCTGAGCTGTTGCCACAACATTGATTTAGCATAAATTTCGAGATAGCCTGACTAATAAATAAGCGGAAAGGCAATAAACGTTAGGGAGAATTATCTGCAAGGGGATTGGGGCGGCCAGCTGGGGAGGGAGGGGTGGTTAATTCCCACCCCGCTGACCTGCCTCCGTTTCTGCTCCCACTCTGAGACTCTCGGCCACTGTGGGGCGAGCAGCAGCGACAGAGACTCCACCAGGGCTGCCTGGCGGGTGGTGGATTTGGGGACGGGCAGAGGGGCTGAGGGCCTCGCTGAGACTCGTGGTGGCTGGCAGAGAGAGGGGGTACCTGCCTCTCTCTGGCCCTTAGTGCCCACCCATTTATGTGTGAGTCCCAGTCCCTGAGCTGTGTGATCATGCACATGTGAATGAACCTCTCTGAGCCTTGGTTTTCTCACCTGGCAAACTGGGAACATTTGTGGCAGGAATCGTGTGAGACGCAGGGACAGTGCCATCCATAGCCAGCATGCCAATACATGTCAACTACGGCTCTCACACTGTGGGAGTTAAAGAAGAAGCCGTCTTCCAGGTGCCCAGCACCTAGTAGGTGCTCTGTAAGCGGAGCTATGCTATTCTGAGGTGCACTAACGAGGTTCTGGGGCTCCACCCTGAAGTTCTAGATGCTTCATCTTCCTCACTACACTGTGTCCTGCTGTCAGCCCTGCTGTGACCCCCAGAAAGAATCCATCATCACCTTTCCTGGTGCCCCTTGAGCTCCTAAACTTTCCCTTAAATCCCAAGCTCAGAATTCAGGGTCCTTGATTTCTGCTGGACAATAGTCCCTGCCCCCTGCCCCCTTTCCTCCCCTCCACTCCTGGCCTCTCTGGGCTCCCTGGGTCACAGTCCCCACATGGCACGGGCATATGGGGGTCTCCAGCTAACTCTGCATCCCAGCTTCCCCCCTCCCTGCATAACTGCATTTTTCATAGCGTGTTAGCAACCTAACCACCGGTTAATAGGAACCTCAGATAAATAACTCCCAGCCCCATCTGCTTATTGGTAGGTGACGAGGGAGAAACAAATGTGAATTGGAAAAGTCATACATTTCCCCCAACATGATTTCTGTCTCTGGTCATAAATGTCAGAGATAAATGAATCTGTTTTATTAAGGATCAGCACGTTGGTTCAGGGAGGCATCTGCTGGGCTGTGAATCACAGAGCCCGGGACCCCCCAGCCCCTGAGCCGTTGAGCAGTTCCGGGAGCACCGCTTTCCCGCTTGAGTACTGGGGCCTTGGCAGAAGGGGACTAGCTCAGTCCCGGCCATCCAGTGCTGCTTCCCCTCCCCACCCAACCCGGGCCTTCCCAGGGGCCATGCCCTTTGGGGCAGATAGCTTTGGTGCCCCAGCGTGACCTTCCCCAGGACCCTGACCACAGCCACCCACCGCACCCCTGGCTTCAGAGTCAGGCAAGGTGAAGCTGGCATTTTAGCTCCATGCTTCCTGGCTGTGTGACGTTGGGTGAATTGCTGCTACTCTCTGAGCCTCAGTTTTCTCAGCTGTAAAGTGGGAACACTAAGCCCAGAGCCAGTTTATCCCTTAGGCACAGCAGGTGCAGTGCCTGGTCCAGGGTACTTGTTGGGGCTGTGGTCAGCAGAATAATGGCCTCCCAAAGAAGTCCGGCATCTTAACCCCTGGAAACTGTGCACATGTTATGCTACATGGCAAGTGGGAATTATGGTTGCAGATGGGATTAAAGTCGCTAAGCAGCTGACCTTAAATAGATTATCCTGGGGTGCCCAGTATGTTCACAGGGGTCCTTAAATGTGGACGAGGGAGACAGAGTGAGTGTTGGAGTGATACGACAGTCATTGCTGCTTTGATGACGGAGGGAGGGACCAGGAGACAGGAATGTGGCAGCTTCTGGAGGCTGTCAGTTTCCAAGGAACCCACCGTAAGACACCCATCTTCTTGGCAGTTCTTTGCTAAGATCTGGCGTCTTTTCAGCACCAAGAAAATCGTCTTAGAACATCTGGGTCCTTTTATGGCTGAAAAATTCCAGAGATAAACGGGCTCTCCAGCTGTGGCTCATGGCTGAGCGTCTGCTGTTTGCTGAACACGTCCCTGGATAATTCGGATACTGTTGCGGCCACCTCAGATGTTGATATAAAACAAGGAAAGGCAGTGAGAAGTATATTACATTTAAATAATCAAACCAAATCCAAACGCTTGTACACCACAGCTGTTTAGGAGGAAGCTGCTCCAGCTCCCTGGTTTCCTCCAACTGGGGGCCTTCTGTCTATTCCAAACCAGTGTTTGTCTTCGGGCTTTCATTTAGAAGTGCAAAACTCAGGTTTCTGTCTCCTCGTTGGCCAGCCCAAACCAGAACAACATGCCTTGTGGCCAGGTTTGCCCTTCACTTCATCCACCTGAGTGATATTTCCAAAAAACATGTCTGGCCCAGTCAGTCCTGTGCTTAGGGGATCCCATGGGTGCCCCATCATTTTCAGAACAAAATTCAAGTTGGTCTGGGATTCGGGGCCAGCCGTGGTCGGGTCCCTTTGTGATTCTCCAACTTTCTCTCAAGCCAGTTCTCAAGTACCCCAAGCTCCAGCCAAACCAAATCACCTAAATTTTTTTTGAACATTCTCTGCCTGTTTGTGTCTAGGTGTCAACAAATGTGCTGTTTCCTCTGTTTAGAAATCCCTCTGCTCTTTGTGTGATTAGAGAACTTCCACTCATCTGTCAAGACCCACTTTGACCATCACCTCCTCTGGGAAGCCCACCATCACTGCTCCAGACAGAATTAATGTCTACCCCACCCCCACCCCGCCATGGGCTTCCACTGCATTTAAAGGCCTTTCTTAGCATAGCCCTAGTCTCATGCCTTTGATGTCTGCTTTTTGACTTCCATGTTGACCAATGGTAAGAGTCAGGGTGTATGCGGCCAGCCATTTCATTCATTGGCTGTGAGTGGGCCCATGTCACAGTAGAGAGAGAGAGACACTCCCTTTAAAAGCTGGACATTGAAAGTTTTAAATGAAAAACTCACATTGTGTCTCAGGCGTATTGGGCTAAGAGCTGTCCCAGATGTCTATTCCTGTCTGGTCTAACTTCTGCTCTTCTGTTTGTCCCAGGTGTTCTTGCTCTGGGAAAGTGTTGAGCTATAGTAGTATAAATCATCCAGAGATCTCATCTTAAAATAGAGTTTGAAAAAATAGAATTAAAAAAAATAGAATTTGAAAAATTCTGGAAGAAAGTTCTACATCTCCCACCTTTCTACAAGTCTCTGCCAGAGATCTTCAGGCAGGGAGGTGTAGAGCAACCCCCAAATCTTTGCTTCCTTCTCTCCTTTCCAGGGAGCTGGATTAGGGCGCCCCTGGCCTGGAGGCCTGAAGTCTGATGGTGTTTCCTCCAACTTCTACTTCATCTTCTAACTTTCTGTTTAACCGACACTTAAATCATGCTTATTACGTGTCAGGCACTTTTCTGAACACTCTACATGTTGTCACATACTGTCCTTGCTGGAGAAGCAGACTCTGAGTAAAAGATTAGAGTGCAGGATGGTTATGAAGGAGGGAAAGTGTCTTGGGATCAGGACCTGGGGAAGAAAGGGGGGGAGGAAACAGGGCGGGGCAGAGGGAGAAGCTGAGCTGTGACGCTGTCCTAACAAAGTGCTCCCCAGCCCCACAGGGAGCCCTGGAGCTGGGAAGGTCCCCTAGAGCTGCCTGGATTGGGACAAGGGGGGACCACACCTTTACATTCCTATGTTGGTCAGTCATTGACATAAGCTGCCCCCGGAAGGAGGTGTAACCTTGGGCAAGGCAGTTTTCTGCCCCTGAGACAATCCCCAAAGAGGGCTGACAGCTGAAGCTGTCTTCTGTCAGCACACCCAGCAGCTGGGGGGAAAGGGCTTTGCTTCTGAAGGAGGAGACACATCCCAATATCCACCACCCGTATGTTATCTCACAACAATCTAACAAAATTGGCACTATTATTGCCTTTATTTCACAAATGAAGAAACTGAGGATCAGAGCCCTTAACATACTTTGTTCAAGTTCACATGGCTACTGCGTGTTAGAGCTGGAATTCCAACCTGTGCAGACCAACCCCAAAGTCTTTGCTCTGGGCCCGTCTTTGTCTCCCCTGAGTTGCCCTAAGACCCCCTCACAAGGTCATGACTTCTACAAAAGGGGCCCTGGGAGTGTTTCCTTGTAGCTTTGTAAAATTAAAAATTATAAACTCCAAACACTGTTGGATGAAACTTGATTAAAATTAAGTTGAGCCCAGAGGTTTTGAGCTTCAGTAGCAGGTGCCCTGAGAGGGCACAAGCACTTCTGAGAGTGCAAAACCCTGGATTAACCATTAGCCTTTATTTAGATAGATGAGAGAAGTGCAGCAAATATTTACATTCCGGTTACCATGAAATTCAAGTTCAATCCGTATTTATTCTGTATCTCGTCATCATAAAGTTGATTTTCTGTCCAAGTGTATTTCCTAAGGGGACAGGGAGCTTTCCTGAAATATTGAAAGGTTTATTTTAATAGTTCCAGGGACTGTAGACTTTTACATTGGAGACTGTGAATATTTGTTATAGGAAACGAAATTTGTTAGAATGTTTGTAGAAAACTGTGTTTATTCACTTAAAGTTGTAAACTACAATTTTCCTAAGACTTAGCAACTCTGTGAAAATGGGTTCCTGGGGACCTCAGGGACCTATTTCTAATGAGTTCAACCAACACAAAAGACTGTGCTGATTCTCAATTAGGAACACAAATAAAGCCATTCATCCCTGTAGAAAGATTATTTTGCAAGAAAAATAAATAAGTGACGCTAACAGAAAACTTTCAAACACAGTGCAGAGCCTTGATTTTCCATGAGGAGCAGTTAGAGGTGGTCAGGGCGGTCATAGGTTGACCCTCTGAAATTGGGGTCTAACTGCTAAACTGCTTGGTCATGAACAACGAGAGCTAAGTTCAACCCCAGGGTCTTTGTCAGTTCTGTTATTAAGGCAATTTTTTTTCTGGCAGTGTTATGGGCTGAATTGTGTCTACCCCCCTCCCCCGCCCCCCGCAAAAAAAAAAAAAAAAAGATATGTTAGAGTTCTAACCTGCAGTACTCCAGGATGTGATCTTATTTGGAGAAAGGGTCTTATAGGGGTAATCAAGTTAAAAAGAGGTCATTAGGGTGGGCTCTAATTCAATATGACTGGCGTCCTTCTATTAATAAAAAGGATCAATTTGGATACAGAGAAAGACACACACAGGGGAGAGATTATGTGAAGTCACAGCGGGTAGGATGATGGGATTTTTAGACAGTAGTCTCTATCCTCCTCATTTGCCAGCAAATTAATAAATCTCTCTTTCCTTCTCAAAACCAAAACCAAAACCAAAACAAAACACCCACAGTGGGAAGATGGCCATCTACGAGCCAAGGTGAGAGTCCTGATTCTTCCCCTCCAGTCCTCAGAAGGAACTGACCCTGCCAACACCTTGGTTTTAGACGTTTAGCCGCCAGAAACTGGAAACGATAAATGCCTGTTGTTTGAGTGCCCATTTGTGGTACTTTCTGACAACAGCCCTGGCAAAGGAATGCAGTGGACTTTCCTGATTTCTCTCCTTTTAATGCTCTTGAGTTTTAGCAAGCCACTCCATTCTTCTCATTCTGCCTCTACTACCCCAAAGAGGCAGAAGTAACTTCCTGATGAGGGCCCAAGCTGCCGCAGTAACTTTTGGAAAACCATGGGACTCTCCCTCCCCACTCCTAGTTCAGAGGTGGCACCACCCCACCGGGCTGATCCTAGTGAGTGGCCCTGGGCCTGTTTATGTGCCTGAGCCCTTGTCTCTTCCTCCTGCTCCCCTCACCTGCCTGCTTGCCTGCCCCCGTGTCTGCCTGCTGCTGGCCGTGGGACCCCTCAACTCTCACCCCTCACCCTTTCATTTCCACTGACAACTGGCCTCAGCACCAGCTTCACAGACCTATTCAAATATTCCCCACTGCCCATGACCTTGCACCCCAGCCACAAAGACAGGCTGTTACAGCATCAGCCACACAGTAGGGAAGCTCTGGAGCCCGTCCATCTATCGGGGCTGAGATTCATTTTCCTTTCTAGCTTCTTGGTCTTTCTTGGGCACCATTTTTTAAATGGAAATTGGCACCAGGTTGATGATAGCAAATCTGGAAAGTGAGAAGAGAAATTTACGTTCCACTGGTGAGCCAGGAAAATGCTTTAAATATAAGCCATGGGTGCCATTGTGAGGCTGGGCATTATGAAAGAGAGCTCTCTGCGTGTGCGAAACTCTGTGAATTGCAGTCCACAGCCTTCAAGGTATGGTTGTGAATTGGTGTGTGCAAGCGTATGTGCCTGTACCGATTTATCTATGGAAAGGTGTGCATGCACCCAGGTGTGGATTTGTGTGTGTGTGTGAGAGGATGTGTGTGTTGTGCATACAGAATAGGTGTGGTTGAGTATATGAGCATGCACAAGTGTTTGTGAGTGCATGCATGTGTGTGAGGGTGCCTGGATGCATGCATGAGTGTTTGTAGGTGCATGGGTGCATGCATGAGTATTTGTGGTGCATGCATGTGTGTGAGGGTGCCTGGATGCATGCATGAGTGTTTGTGGTGCATGCATGCATGTGAGGGTGCCTGGATTAATGCATGAGTGTTTGTGGTGCATGGGTGCATGCATGAGTGTTTGTGGTGCATGGGTGCATGCATGAGTGTTTGTGGTGCATGCATGTGTGTGAGGGTGCCTGGATGCATGCATGAGTGTTTGTGGTGCATGGGTGCATGCATGAGTGTTTGTGGTGCATGCATGCATGCGAGGGTGCATGGATGGTGATGCTGGGTCTGCAGCCGGCAAGGGAAGGAGCTGGAGTGGGACTAATTTGTATGCGAGACCCCAGAGGAGACACACTGAGGGATGAACATCCAGCTTCTTCTGCCAAATGCTGCCCAAGTTAGTTGGATGCCAGGTCTGTGTTTAGAGGCAGATATGCCAACTTCCTCAGGTTCCCCGGTGAGCTGAGTGTGTCCTGCTGGCCTGGGCTCAGGCGCACTGTCTCTGCTGAGGACTTGGAAGCACAAACAGTGTCCCTCTGCCAGGAGCCTGACTGCAAAGGCCCCCTCCACCTCGCACACTTCATTCTGAGAGCTTGGGGCACCCAGCCCCACTCACACCAGCCAGCTCCTGCCAGACGCTCAGGCCACACCCACCTGCACCTGAGCCGTGTTCTGGATGTGGCCCAAGAATGGCCCTTCTCTCTGTCATCACCTGTTCACTCTGATAATTGGCCTTAAGTTTAACTTAGCAAAGCAATATACTGGGCACCTCCCCGCCCAGCCCTTTCAGTTTAGAGAGAGAATGCATGTGATGAAGCTCCCCTGGGACTTAACTTTTGGGCTCTTGGCTCTGCTCTCTCCCTGGCTTCAGTTCTTACCCTCTTGCCAGATGAGAAACTCCAATCCCCCAAGCCCCACACACCCTATCATCTCCATCAGCCACCAGCCGGGAGGGGGTGTGTCTTGGTCCGTTCAGGCGGTCAGAATACCATTGACTGAGTGACTTGTACACAACAGAAACTTATTTCTCCCTTACTTCAATTCTGGAGGCTGGAAGTGCAACATCTAGGTGCTGGCAGATTTGGTATCTGCCGAGGGTCTGCTTCCTGGTTCACAGACGGCCGTCCTCTCTCTGTGTCCTCACATGGTGGAAGGGGTGAGGGAGCTCTTTGGGGCCTCTTTTGTAAGAGCACTAATCCCAATCAAGAGGGCTCCACTCTGATGACCTAGTCACCTCCCAAAGGCCCCATCTCCAAAAGCTGTCACACTGGAGGTTAGGATTCAACATACGAATTTGGGGGAATGTAAACATTCTGTCCACAGCGGGGCCGTCTAGGCAGGCTTTAGTTGAACGCATCGTGCGTTGAGTCTTGCCTCACTTAGAAGTATCAGCCCTCCCAGGTAGGGAGCCAGCCCGTGTTCCCTGCTTCCCACCAGTCCCCCTGCTTACAGGGACACAAAGGGGAGACCTAGGCAAGTGACAACCTAATCGATGTGGCTCAGTGACCCTGCCCAGTAGATCTGAGGACCAAGTGGGACTGAGGAGTTTGGGTGTGTTTTCCAGGAGGTGGAGGGGAGTGGGAAGGGCTCTGGCGTGGTGCTTGCAGTTCTCAGAGGGCCACTGACTTCTCGTGTGGCCTCAGGCAAGGCCCCTTTCCTCCCTCCGCTCAGCGTCCCCATCTGTAAAAGGAGACAGCTGGCTCTGCTCCCGGGGTCTCTAACAACCCCTCAACCCTGGCTTGTCTAGGACTCCTGCCAGCGAGCTTCTAGGAGAGATGAGCCGCCCTTTGAAATCCTGATGGGAGCAGATCCCACCAGAAATGGACCCTGCAGGCCTCGACCGTCTGTGACTAGCAGGTTTCAGGCACCTCCGGAGGGTCTGTTCTCTGTCCGGAGCCCGGGTCACCCCTGACTCTGGCCCTGCCCCCGGGGAAGGAGCGGAAGGGCAGGCCGCGGCCCTGGGGCAGGCAGAGGTGGCCGTGGCTCCTGAAGAGGTCTTGGAGTGACCAGTCGGCGGCCACCTGGCAGGAGATCTGGACGTGAGCAATGTCTGTCCAGCCGGCTGCTGCCTTGGGCGGTGGGACGGCGTTCAGTGACGTCTGTGGCCACGGAGGGAGGTTTCAGGGAAAGGGCAGGGAGGCGGGCGGCTGGGGGAGGGGCTGGCTGTTCTCTGTGGAGTCTGGACAGGCAGGAAGGGTGCCCAGCTTCTGGCGGTTAGTTCAAAAAACAACCGTGCCGTGTAAGAGCAAGATGACTCCTCTTCTCTGCCGGAATCGTAAACACAGAATGACTCAATGAGCTGGTGAAGACGGGCTGGGCTCTGCGGTGGGAAGAGCCCCAGCTGGGACACCAGAAAGGACGCCGGCTTCTAGTCCTGGGTGTGCCCCATGCTCCTGGTGTGTCCTGTGTGTCCTGGGTGTGCCCCATGCTCCTGGTGTGTCCTGTGTGTCCTGGGTGTGCTCCACGTGCCAAGTGACCAAAGCAAGTCTCAACCCCACTGACCTCAGTCTTCCTGAGGAAGTGATGCTGATGACCACCTCTCAGGGTCACTGTGCCTCTAGAGAGCTCAGCAAAGCCCCCAGCCCAGTGCTTGCCACCCAGCGGTGCCCCCCTCTGCCGTCATTCGGCAGAGACTGTGCTGGGCTGGGGCCTGAGGACACAGGCAGGAAACGCTTCTTTCTGTCCTCCGGAAGCTCACGGCACAGCCTAAGGGGAGAGACAGCCCCGTGCTGTGGAGTCAGGGGTGGGTCCCCGACACCCATGGGTGACCGATGCTGAGCCTGCGGAGGGGAGGGGTGTGTGGGGTGGTGGGCGAGGTCTGAGGGGAACCTCAGGCCGGGTTTGAGTTTCTAAACCGGCATCAGGATGGTTCCTCTGAAGCAGAGACTTTTCCCTCAAAGCGTTTCTGGGCGGAGCAGAGCGGAGAACAAAGGCGGCTGCTGAGTCGCTGTGGGGTGGAGAAGGGCGCCGCCTCCCTGGTTGTGGGGCTGCAGACTTGTCTATTGTCGCCTGCCAGTCAGGCCTGTCCCCCACCCCAGAGTGCTCCGCTGTGCCCGGTGCAGGGTTGACCCGCCCAGCCCCTGTCCCCATCGGTGTCCCCCTGACAGCTGTCCCCGGGTTCCGCGTGGTGCCTGCCCAGGCCCAGCTGTGTAGAGACTGGGTGTGACGGTTCAGGGGCTGAGCAGATTGCCACGCACAGGAGGAGCCCGGCGCTATCGGGGACAGCTGTGCCACGAGAGGTCACCGTCCCTCACTGTCCCCCCCACCCCACCCCCCACAGGCCGTGGAGTGATGGGGCTTGACACGTTCATTTGCTGCCTGTTAAAAGTCCATTTTCTGGGCCGGAGCCGGCGCCGGTGGGGCGGGTTTGAAGGCCTCGCGTGGCCCAGCTGCCGCGGCTGCTTAGCATGCAGCATAAATATTAGTCTCTCCGAGAAAGAGGCTCAACTGCCATTGTCTTTGGCAGATGGACGTGACTGGCTGTTTGCCCACATTCCGTCCAGGCCCCGCCCGCTCAGCAGACCCTTCCAGAACCCTGGAAGGCTGGGTGTGGGCTGACCTGGGTCCAAGGCGGGATTCAGCCCCCAGAGCCCTGATGGGAAAGAATTCCACCCCTGGGCGGGGAGGGAGGAGGAGCGTGGGGGGGGGCATGGCTGAGGTGCATTTGCTGGGGGCCCTGGGTCCCTCGGTCCCCCTGCTCTATCTGCCTCCTCTCCAGCAAAACAGGAGCTGCGACCCTGCCTGGCTCTGCTTCTGAATCGGCTCCTCTGCTGGCAGCGCCAGGAAGGCCAGGTGATGTCTGCTCATGCCAGCCCGGCTCATCCCTCCCTGCCCCATCCCTCCTCTTCCTCCTCTCCCCCTCTCCCCTCCCCCTCCCTGCCCCTTCTAACCACCATCCCCCATCCCCCGCCGCCACTGAAGTCACAAACCCAGGTGACCCCATCACCTTCCTCCTTCAGTGCCCGTCTACCCTGTGCCCGGCTCCACGCCGGTGCTGGGGCCGTGGCAGCGGACAGGATGGTCACGGTGACGGGGGACAGGCAGATGAGAAACACAAACGCCTCCCCAAACAGAACGATTTCCGTTCCAGGTGCTGTGAGCAAGTCCCATGACAGGGAGGGACTGGGGGCTCCGCTGGCCCTGGTGGTCCTGCCTCTGAGAGGAAGGGAAGGGGTTGAGCCAAGACCCGAACCTTCGTGACCCTCGGTTTCCTAATCTGTAAAATGGTGATGGAGACATGCCCGCTCCCCGATGTTGCCATGGAGATTCTGTGTGGAGCTGGAGCCCTGGGCCTCTGAGCAACGCCCTCGGCCTCAGCCGTCCGGCTGTTCGTGCTGGCGACCATGTGGCCCCTCGCTGTGTCCTCAGATCGGGGCTTCCCAAACTTCTATGTGCATAAAAATCATCTGGGAGCTTGTTAAACACAGATTCCCAGGCCTTCCCCCCCAGAGTGATTCAGCAGGGCTGGGGTTGGGCCTGGAATCTACATTTTCACAGGCACCAAGGGTGACGCGGGTGGCACGTGGCACACACTTTGAGGATGGTGGCTTAGACAGTCCTGAGGGAGACCCAGTATCCATCATCCCTCACCGCCCCCCACCCCAGGACTCACCTCTGCAAACTGGCGGGGTGGTAGCTTTAGAGCACAACTCCCCCCAGCCTCAGCAGGCCCGGGAAGGCTACTCTGGGCCCGGGGGCCTGTCTGGTGTCAGTCCCGGGCAGGGCTTGCCTGCCCGACCCTGGGAAACGCTGCTTTGAAATCGCTGCTCAGAATCCCAAAGCGTCCTGAAGTTATTAACATGCCTAACGTCTTCCGAGAGCCTGACGGGGAATATTAAGTGTCGCTGCTGCCGGCCCTGGAGTGGCGCTCTGGGGGCAGGGGTTGCTGGGGCCAGCAGGCTGAGGGGCCGACAGGGCGAGCCACACTTGCCCGGGAAGAAAAAGAGCCCCATGGAGGCAGGGGCGGGGGCGGGGGGCTGTGGGTGGGTGGGGCACGTCCTGGGTGCTCTGAGAGGCCCGGAAGCTCAGCCAGGGGTCTCCACCCCCCCCTGACCACTTCCCTGCGCCTTCCGGTCTGCTGGTTTCTACCAGACGGGGCTGGGGCATGAGTCGTCCAGGTTCTTTCCGTGTTAGCGGCATCTAACCAGCATGGCTCGCACACGGTCATGTGATAACAGCTGCTGATTCTGCAGCCCCCTCTGCCCCTGCTGCTGGCTGTGGGAATTGAAGCAGGAGGATTTGGGGCCGGGAGGACTAACCCCCCTCTCTACCCCCATATGGAATTTTATTCATGGGGATGCCATTATTATTTTTTTTAATTGCAAAATTCCGTCCTCTCTGAAATTTGTCCTTACTTCCTGCCTCAGCCTGGGCAGCCCCACGCGGCCGGCTGCCAGTTCCTGCTGTAGCCGGGCCCTGGGGAAGCGGCGTGGGAGGCTGATGCCTAAGCAGGTGGGGACACTTGCTTGGACTTCCTCCTCGTCTGCTGGGGCTGGTGGCCGGAACCTGTTTCCTCCGCCCGCTGCCACCCACTGGTGACTCGCTGTGCGTGGCCCCTGGCTGTACCCGACGTCCTCAACCCCAGCCAGGATCCTGCCCCCAACAGCCAGGCCAATTACCCAGTCTGGGCAGCCCCTCCTCCCTCCTCCACCTCTTCCTAAGGCCTCCGGAACTCAGTTTCCCCATTTACATAATGGAGCCACTAACTACAACCACCAGGACCCACAAAGGGTCCTGGTGAGGATCAAATGGGTGTTTCTCAAACCCGTTTAGAATCAGCAGTGTGACTAAAACAAGCACCGGTGCCTGGCTCCACCCTACGTCCCACCTGGACCGATTTCATCAGAATTTATGGGGAAATTCTGGCGATTCCGGTGCGCAGAGCTGGGCGTGAGAGCTGCTCTCGCGTGGGAAACTTCTATGGCAGGGTTCGGCACGCAGCAGACCTTCGACAAATGAGAGTCCTTGTTTCATTATTATTTATTGTGTTAAAAGCATTAAGTGGCATTACATTTTAAGCCACTCATTTGAAACCAGTGGACTAAGAAGAACTTCATTAATTAAAAAAAAAAAATCCTTAATAAAAGAAAGGAAGGAATATGGCAGGTTCTCGGGCTGTGCACACGGCAGTTAAGGAGCTGAAACTCCAAGGCAATTTCTCCCCAAGGAGCTGTTTTGTGGGTGGTTCACACTGCAGCACTGACGGGGGGTGTTCCCCCTCAATCCTGCACAGATCACAGGGACTCCAGTTCGCTGGGCTGCACAGGAGGCTGGGGCAGTCCCGGCTCCAAAGAGGGTGGGGCAGGGGCGAGATCGTCCTTCCCTTGGGAGGCTCAGGCCCTTCAATAGCCCCCAAACCACTGGTTACTGAAAACCAGACACCTTCCTCTCTTACCTCCAAGGCAAAAGGAGGCACAAAACTCTGGTAAGTACCTGAATAAGTGGCTGCCATTGGCTCAATAAGAGCTATTAAAAACTACCAATTATTCAGATATGGGAAACTGGAGAAAAAAGCTTTTAGGGACACCTTTAAAGCCCACATAGTGTCAACAGCAGTGTTATTAATTTCCAGCTTCAAGATAATATTTAAAGCGTTGGTGAGGAAGGTTCTTTGGGGGAAAAGAACCTTCACAAACATTCCGAATTCTGAGCTAATGAAATTTCCATGGGCCTCCGGGGCACCGTGCAGACCCTGCCTCCAGCGTTGCCAGCCGGGGCTGTCTCGGGCTGGGGCTCGGCTCCGGAGCCAGGGGCGGGAGCGGTGCCCGGGCGGTTCCGGCTGGCTGGACCTGACCTTCCCTTTCTCTGGCCAGAGGCCTGGGTCCCGGCTTAGAACGGCAGCGCGGCCGGGTGCTGCTGCCCCTGATGGCCACCGGGGGGAGCCAAAGTCCTCTGCAAAGAGCTTCTCTCCCGCAGTGCGAAGCCCCTGGGAGATTTTCTGCATCCGTGGCTTTTCCTTCCCGGATTCTGAAAGAGGGGCTGGGGTGGGGACAGAGTGGCTGGTGACTGGCCTGACAGAGGTGGACAGTATTCGAAGAAGCACCGATCTCTAAGCCATCTGTGTCCCTCCTCGCCAATCTGCCTTCCTTTTACATAAGAAAGGCACAGTTACATTTTGGATGGCACACAACCAACTTTAAAACCTTTCCCAGGGAACGTTCCAGAGGAGTCCCCACCCCCATCCGTGACCCTTGGGCTTTTGGGAGCCTGCCTTGTGACTCCCCCGGGTCCCTGGGCTTGTCTCCCCAGCTAGAAGGAAGACAAGGGCTGTCTTCTGTTGCTTCCTCCTCTTCTTCCTCCTCCTGCTTTTAACACTTCCCCTCCTCATTTTATCAAGCATCTCTGATTTGCAGGGAATCGTGTGCTCAGTGCTGTGGGCACGGCGTTTGGGAACTGCAGGGTGATGATGAGAGAGAGAGAGAGAAAGGAATGCAGGAAATGACGCCTGCATTCAAGGGCTTTCCACTCAATTTGGAGTTGTAGGGATTTGATTCATGTCATTGAACATTCGCTGAGTGCCCACGTGAGCAACAGTGGCACACTGGGAAAAGAGAACAGGTTTGGCGACAGAATTTCAGCCTTGGTTCCGCCTTGAGGAGCCAGCGTGACACTGTGTCACTGAAGCCTGCAGGGTCTCTATTTCCTCATCTGTAAAGTGGGGACAGGCATCCACAGCCCTGTGTCGTGAATCACGTAAGACAACAGAGCAAGAGGCTTTAACCGCTAAGTAGGCCTCACCTCCTTTGTGAACCTCCCCAAGCCCCTTCCCTGCAGGTTAAACGATGATTTCCTCGTCTGTCTTCCCAAACCCTGTCCTAGCCCGGGCGGAGCTGTCTGGGGTGCTTTGCCACTATTGAGCTGTCCCTGGACTGAGAACTGCGTCAGAGCAGGGCTGGTGGAGATGTCTGCTTCGTGTCCGCCCGGCTCACAGCCTGGCACTCAGCAGGGAACATCTGCAGATGCTGGGGTTAAGGGAGAGGTGAGAACATCTTCCCGCTGTCCGATTTGGGCCTCCATGCAGACAGTGGTGCCATTCAGATGTGTGGGGACTCAGGCGTGGTATTCAGGTGCATGAGTGGACACTGGCCGTGGGCTTGGGCCTTGGGGTCACTCTGAGAGAGAACTTGACCATTGAGCACTTGGCCACAGGCGTTGGGCTGCAGACACACAGGGTTGAGCCCTGGGAATGGGTGAGTTCCAGGACAGGATGGAAGAACGTTTTCTACAGGCGGCCCAAGTCTCACTAAGGGTGGACGGATGTCATTAGGAACCAGACACAGTGTGCACTGCGCTGGATCAAAGGATGAGACGGGGACCCCTCTGAGGTCTCCATCAATCCTGTCTTGGCGAGGGAGCTGGGTGGGTGCCAGCTCCCCCTCGGCTGCTTGCTCCCTTTTGAGAGCACAGCGGGCAGGACGGGTAGGCGCCTCGAGCAGGTAACAGCGTCCCGTGGCATTTTGTGCTCACTGGTTTCTTTCCTGGTTACTTTTGATAAGCCGTACTATTTTTACGCATACCATAGTGATACACTGTTTCATTGAAATACATTTATTTAAGTCAGAAAACAAAGGGAGTCAGTTTAAAGAAAAACATTAAGAAAAGAACAGTCCAAGTGCTACTTGAATTCAGCAAAAATCCTGGAGCTCCTACAAAAATGACTGTAGTGGGGTTGAGAGCCCAGGCTTCGGAGATCTTGGCTCTGACCCTCCCAGCGGTATGACTTGGGCCTCTCTGAGCCTCAGTTTCCCCATCTGTAAACAGGGCTAGTAATACTCCCAGGAGGGTTGCTATGAGGACAAAAGAGATAATGTGTGCAAAGTGCTTAGCACAGGGCTAGGCACATAGCAAGTATGCCATCATTTTAACATCATTGTTAAAAGTGTTCGTTTGCATCAGGGGTGGATGGGGGCTGTAGAATGAGAGGAAGAGTCTTTACTCCACCCTGCAGAGGGAGGGAGCGTGCCCCCTGGGGATGGAGGGTGGGAGGGACCAGGGAGCCCAGAGCGTGCTGCCTGGAGACCAAGGGAGGAGAGTCCATCCCACCCCCGGGCCTGGGCACAAAGCCAGGGGCTCTGTGCTGTGTTTCTCCTTTGGGTTTTGAGAGCTTCCCACCCCTGCCCTAACTCTCCCATTCCCCTTCTTTCAAGATTTAATTCAGCATTTCAAGTGTCCCTAGTAAGTCCTGGCAATGTTAGTCTTGGAGGTTCCTAGCCTGGAAGGCCACATTTTTGACTGAAGTTCAATATTAACACACTTGTGAGAACAGCTTCAGCTGATGAGAACCATTCTCCAACTCACAGACAAGAGGGGTGCATTTGAAAAATATTAATGAGCCTTCCAATTCCTTCCTTCCTTAAGAGGTATTTATTCAACATATACTATGTGCAACTATTACAGCCTTTGTTAAAACCAGGAGTTTCTTCTCTGGCACACGCCTACTTTCAGTTCTTGAGACACAAGCATGGAAATTCCAGGACCCCTGTCACTTGGATCAATCAAAAAATTCTTCTCTTGTTCATTTGCTTTGAGTATTTACATATCATTCAGGTCAGGCACGCACATGGCTTGTGCGGATTAATCTTGTTGGTCTATTTGCTTAGCCGCAACATTCGGGCAGGAGAAAGCAAACACCCAGAGCACAGGTGGAGGCGCATTTGCTGGGCCCTGTGACCCTGCCAGGAAGTGTTCCCACCCCCCTGAGCAGCCCTCTGCCATCCACCTGACAGTCCCCCACACCCCTGTGTGAGTCTCACCTCCTCCTTTGTGCAGGCTGTTCCCCTGCCCAGACGGCTGTCTTCTGTCCTGTCCACTATCTGAGACGCTGCATGTCCTTCCTCCTCTCTGAAGACTTCCTGACACTTTCCAGCCCTTCCCTACCCTGAGATCCCGCAGAACTCACAGTCTAGACCACACCACGGTGGCCCTATGTTATCTGAGCCCTGCCCCCCCCCACCAGTCTCAATCTGCCTCCGGGGGTGGGGGCAGACCCCTGGGGACCAGGCGCAGGTCTGGGAGCTGAGACTTGCTGAGCACGCCTTATGCATTAAGCTCAGCGCTTCCCACCCTTGAGTTCAAAACCACCCTGTGGAGGGAGGCAGAGGCCGTACTGCCCCCATTTCAGGTGCAGGAAGTTAAGAGGCCGGGCACAGTCACACAGTGAGAAGAAGCAGAAGGAGGATTTGGTGACAGCTGGTCTGGCTCCAAAGCCCGGAACACCCCTCTGCTCCCCTGCCCTTCCCTGCAGCAAGGGTGAGGCTCAGGGAGGTGCGGAAGGCGACTTCCCTTGAGCGTGCAAATGCGCCCGGATGCATCCGGCATCCGGTGAGTTTTGCCACGTCTGGATTGGAGCTGCCGCCACCACCTGTTGTTGGGGTGGGGGGGGGTGTCTCCGTGCAAAGCCCCCTTCTGACTCCCGGAGCACTTGCTTCTGTTGCGGGAATGCTGTCCCTCCTGTACTTTAATGCAAAGCATTTATTTATTTTTGCTTTGCTTCATTCCCTAAAGGATTTGCGGTGACCTACAAGAAAACATTCAATAAAGTCATAATAAAATATAAATAAGAACAACAAGGGAAGACGCTGTTCACATCACGACGCTGCGTTTCCTGCATCCGATGGCCCTTCGCGAACCAGACTGTCCTCGCTCCTCCAATCCTTACGTTCAGGAAGGTCTCAACTGTCACATGATCCAAGCTCCCCCCTTGCCCCTGGGGTCACTGCTCTCCTGATAAAGTCCACACTCTTTGCCTGGTCTTGAAGGCCTTGTGTGATCTGGTCACACTCCATCGCCTGCCTCACCTCTCTTCACTGTCACCTCACTCACGCTCTCTTCTCCCCACTCCCCTTTACCTGACTGGCCCCTGCTCATCCTTTGGGGCTCAGTTCAGGAGTTGCCTCCTCCAGGAAGCCCTCCCTGACTCCTTCTGAGTCCCATGGTCCCTCTGCTTCCCCATCTGAGCACACTTCCCACTGGCCTGTCTGGCTCCCCCCAAGCCCCCCCAAGCTTTCGGCAACTCAGGGCAGGGGCAGGTCTGTCCCATTCCCTCTGCACTCTGGACCGTGGTGGTGCTCGGCACCTTGGTGCTCATCAGTCCCTTCTGCATGAATAAATGATTGAGGGAATCAGTGAAGGCCTTTTGTTTCCTCCCAGCAATCTGCTCACTTCCCGGACTCCAGCTGGGGACCTGCACACCTCCATTGCCACTTTAGAGACCCTGGAACTAAGATTTTACTGCTTAGATTCATCACACGGTTTTATTCTGTGTGTTCCTTTTCCTGGCATTTCTATTCCACCGCCTGGTGCACAAAAGCACTCCACTTTTCTGTATTTCTGTGCCCACCCACTCTGTTTCTGATGCTCGAGACCCCGGGATTCTTCAAAGGGAGGACTTTTAATCTTCCTGGGCACAGTCATTTCAGAAACATGTTTCAAAGCTGCTTGAAAGTGGGATGCTGTGGCTTTGATGTCTCTGTTAGCGTCTCTGCGGGGGACAGGCTGGCTCACTCAGGTCGCCCGGGGGGGGCCGAGGCATTGCCCTGGTGGGATCCTGGGGAGGCGCAGAGGGCTGTGTGCCAATCGGCCAGAATGGGAGGTGACAAGGAGACGTCCCTGCACCCAGGCTGCATCCACTGCCTGCCTCGGCTGGCAGGTTCTCTGCTTGGAGGTGGACGCCGTGGCTTCGCACAGAACCCGTCTTCAAGGCCTTGGCACCTGCTCTCCGGGTGCAGGGAAAGTCTCCCAGCTGCGTCCTTCGCTGGAAATTGCCCTTGGCCGAAGGGCAGGCTGCCTTGCTCAGGGCGAAGCCCGTTCCCACAGCTAACGGCTGGCTGACGGGGCGGGGGCAGCCGTGAAGGCCCGGCCCTCCTGGCCTCAATGTAGGACAACTCTGAGGGGTCACCGTGGCCCCAGGGCTCCCCAGCATCAGCCGAAGCCTTTAGCACCGTCATGCTGCAGTCAGCTCTGCCCAGCCCCCTCCGGCCCTCCCTTTCGGGGTGCAGCTCCCAGCCCCTCGGCATTCAGAACTCCACATGAGGGTCTCCGCCCCTGCACCGGTCCCTGCAGGGCCCGGGGCACCGGCTGAGCCCTCCTTTAAGACCACCAGTAGCAGGAGTCCCAGAAGCCCTGGGATTGCGCCCGAGAGAGGAACACACACACGGACAGTAGCCACAGGAAAGGGAGCCATAGGCTTGTGCGGAGCTGGGCCAGCACGCGACGGGCATCTGGTAAAAGCTGGATTTGGGGTGCAGCGTGGCCGTCAGGCCTAAGGGAAGCGTCCTGTGTCCCGCCGGTGGATCCAGATGGCCACGTGTACAGAACAGGCCCCCAGAGCCGCGGGGACAAGGATGGCCGTCCTGCCTCCTCCCGTTTCCACACAGACACGGGAAGCACAGGAGAGGGAGCCTCATGTGACAGGGTGACCCTGATGGAGGGTGACCGTTCCCTCCTTCCCTGGAACGAAGAAAGCATCGCGGTGGCGGCCAAAACTCATCTTCACCCTCCACGCCTCTGTCCACCCCCGGGACGCCCTGCCTCGCCAGGTAACAGTGTCACTGTGCGAACGAATGGCTCATTCTCCTCACTTAGCAAATTTCAACTTTAAGTAATTGCTTGAATCAAAGTTATTTATTGGAGCCTTCAGAGTGGAAGCTGGTTTTGATTAGTCTCCGTCACTATTAAAATGGAAAATATGCTTTTCATTGGGTGGTGATTTTCCTTGGTGATGGCCTAGTTGCTAACAAACACAGTTCAATCATCGCCCGACTCGGAGCACATTCTAGACCTTTCCCTCAGCCTCGCTCCTTTTCTGTCTTTAAACGGGTTTTTCATTATCGCAGCCCGTGCCATGGCCAGGCGCCCAATGGACACTCAACAGCTGATTGGAAAATTCCTTCTGGCCATTTAAAAATAAAATTAAAATTATACAGAAAAGCATCAAGTCAAAAATAACAACCCTCACTGTTAACGTTTCTCATATTTGCCCCAAATTGCACAGGTATTATGTGACTACAGTGCTCCATTGCCCATGAAAAAATTTAGGATACAAGAAATAAATTTCAGGTCTCCACCTCTCTCTAAATCCCAATCCCCTTCCCTTCCTCCCAGTGGTATCCGCTATAATGAGTTGGATGTATTTTGTCCTGCAAAAAATGAAAGTCTTTCACATACACACCTATAGCCGTAGGAAGTAATAGTATCCCCATGTTTATTTTTGCTTTCATAAATGGTATTGTGCTACTCATATCATTCTGCAACTTGCTTTATTTCCCTCAACAATGTGATTTTTAGGCTTCTGTCCAAACTGGCAATTCTAGTTCATTTCTTTTAACTGTTATGTTTCATATTTTTAAAAAAATCCTATTAATGGACATAGAGGTTATTTCTGATTTCTTTTTGCTGCTTGAAACATTACTGCAATGTGCATCCTTATGCACGTGAGTGTAGGGGGCTCCAGGGGAGACCCCTGGCGGGGAAGCCACCAGTTCACGGCCAGGGGATGTATGTTATAATAATTCTCAGGGGAAGCCGCCGTCCAGAGTGCTGCGCCGATTGCACCCCCACCAGCAGCCTGGGAGAACCATGCTCCCCCCAGATCCTCACCAGCACTTGGTAGTGTCTGAATTTTTCGCTTTTGCCAGTCCAAGGACACACCATGGCTGTGCTTTGAAACCAGGTTGGTCACTGGAAAGCTTGTCACTGTTCTTCCTTTTAATCCAGAAGACCAGTAACAAAGCGCCTATTTTGCATGTCGGATTCTATCACCCAAGTCTCCCCTCATGCTCTATGGGCAGGGGACTGGCTGACCGGGGGACACCAGGTGAGGGATGGACGTCAGGGTGGGGTGTGGCTGGGGGGACAGAAGAGATGCTGAGGACAGGGGAGGGGCAGGGAAGAGGGAGGCCAGGAGCAAGGCCTCGCAGTGGGGCGGTGACAGGGCTGGGCTTGCCTTGGAGGTCACGGCTCCGAGAATTCCGAGCTGGGAAGGCGAGTGCTGTGACGGCAGGTGGGGACTGGCCTGCCCACTGCGGTCTGACACTGGCGTTCACGGGTCTGCGGGACAGATGCCAGGGTTGGGTGGCTCTGCGGGCCGGGAGTGTAGGAGACAATAAGTCAAGGTGGGTGAGGGCAATGAGCCTTCGGGGGCACTCTGGGGGTGTGGCTGGGGCAGAGGCGACAGGAAGGGTCCCTGTGGGGCTGCAGGGACACTGAGAACGTTCACTGGACGGTGGAGGGGTGTGGCGCATCAACATGAAGGGGGCCCCTTAAATGAGGACCCTGCATGACAGGACTGATGCGACCCCCGGCCCCACCCCCACGGGGGACTCCTGGACACTGTTTCCAGTGCCGGAGGCCTCAGTAAAATCCAGAAATCCAGACCCGTCTCAAGAGGAGGCATGGGAGGCCCCCGGTGGCTGTTCCAGGGGTGCTAGGATGTGATGTTTGTCCCCTCCAAAACCCAAGTTGCAACTTAATCCCCGATGTGGCAGTATTGAGACGTGGGCCTTTAAGAGGTGATTGGCTCATGAGGGTTCTGCCCTGAGGAGTGGATTAACCCATCCATGGGTTAATGGGTTCATGAGTTGTCACGGGAGTGGGACTGGCGGCTTTCTAAGAGGAGAGACCTGAGATGGCAAATAGCATGCCCAGCCCCCGACCACCATGGCTGCCTGTGCCACCTCGGCACTTGCAGGGAGTCCCCACCAGCAAGAAGGACCTCACCAGATGTAGCCCCTCAACCCTGGTCTTCCCAGCCTCCAGAACTGTGAGAAATAAGTGCCTTTTCTTTACCAATTACCCAGTCTCAAGTATTCGGTTACCGCAACAGAAAACGGACTAAGACATGGGCAGCGTGCATGTGAGGTGAGAGCTTCCTGTTTGAGAGAAGGAGAGTTTTGGGATCTTCCGTTTGGGCTTGTACCTCTTTGCAGGGAGTTGAGGGACAGGATTCAATAACAGCAGGCTGAGGGGGACGCAAGGGAGGTCCCTGCTTCCTCTCCCTTCCCCCCTGGTCACTGTAACCCCACCCTCGGGTTGGGGTGGACCAGGAAGAGGTTGGCTGTGTGCACAGTGATGGTGACACATTTCCTTTGCCCCAGAGCTGGGTGAGCTCTCGGAGAAGGAGCTTGGGTTCAGCAGGCAGACAACAGGGGAAAGGAGTTCTGGGCACAGGGAACAGCGTGTGTGGCAGTAGTAGGAGGTGTGGGAGAGCTTGGCATATTGAGAGAATTATGAGTAGTTTGTGGGTCTGAAATCTACACTGTGGCAGAGAAATGGGGGCCAGGGGGTGTGAGGCTTGATGGGGCTGGACATCAGAGGGTAACTTAGGCAGGGCCTTATCAGCTGGATTAAGTTTTGTCTTTATCTTGAAAACAAGAGGAAACCACTGAAAGTCATTAAGCAAGGGAAGCTGCAATTAGATTAGCAGTTTCAATAGAGACTGGAAAAGGAGAAAATTGTTTACTGATGGTGATAATTACTTGGGCATTAAATTTTGCTCAAGTGCTTTACATACATTATCTTAATCTTACAAACTGTGTCCCATAATAGAGGTGTATCAGTCAGCTATTGGCACGCTGATGCTGTGTAACAACCAACCACATCATTCCTATAATAGTCAGTGTTCATTTCTAGCTCACATACATGTGGACTGCCTGGGGCAGCCCACTCTGCTTCTGGGTATAGGTCAGCAGGCCGGCTGAGGTCTCTGTTCCACGTCTCTCACACTGGGGGTGCAGGGGCTTCCCAGGCTGTGTCGTCTTTGGGGCATTCACAGCAGCCTGAGATAGCAAGCCCAGCCCCGTAAGCTTCTGCCGGTATCACGTCCACTAATATTCCCTTGGCCAAAGCAAGTCACATGGCCCACCCATCGTTAGTGAGGTCGTGGCAACAACAGGGGAGAGGGATCTACCAAGAGTTGGGACCGTAGTGCAATCCTCCACAAAGGGGTTAATTATTACCCCCATGTTACAAAAGAGGGCAAAAGAGAGAGAGGGTGATTTGCTGAAGGTTGCACAGCCAGCGTGCAACGAGCTAGGATTTGCTCCTGGCTGTCTGCCTCTTGGGACCCTTTTGGCTTTGGCTCTGATGTGTTGTAGGGCCACGTGTTGGTGACTGGACCATTCCCTGGGTGTCGGCTCACCTCCCTCCCATGCCTTCCAGGGAGGAAGGCTTTCTTTTCTGCAAAACAGGCTTCTAATCCTCTCTAATGATGTGCTAAACAGCCTGGGGTGCAAGGCTCACTTGGGCTGTATCAGGAGACTAAAATCACCCCAGACCTGCATCCCACAACCAAGCTCACTCACAGTCTGGAGCCTGGGCCCTGGGCACTGCTCTACCTGAGCACCTGCTCCTGGGCTCCTGGGAGTGACTCTGGCCATCGACCCTGAGTGGGTGGGAGGTCTGCGTGGGGCCGTCCAGGGGAGCGGTGCTGGGACCACATCGTTTGTGAGGTGCTTGGCTAGTCAGCTGCCGTGGGTCTTGCTCAAAAACCGCTCTGAGTCAATCAGTCAAGAGGGGATTATTTTTTTCCCTACCCACGGGATGTTGGAGTATTTTGAAAAGAGCCAGCCCTCATATTTGCGACAAGCCTCGCTGAGGCGGAACAGCTCATTTTATAGATGTCTGCCTCTGAGATATTATTTACCTAGTTAAAAAACAATCGCGACAAATGCACAGCCCTGCTTCCGTCCCCTGCAAGTCTCAGAGGGACCGGCTTAGAGGCCCTGGAACACGGAGGACATAGTTGAGAACTGGACCCACGGTGGTCAGTTTCAAGTGGGACCCTGACATGGCTTTGGGGAAGCCACTGTGGGCATCACCCGCTGGAAGTGAGTCTGAGGTCACCCCGTTGGGGCTCAGGAGCTCCAGGGGGTGGGCACGGGGAGGGGTGACGTCATCCCACCCACTCTGCAAACCCTGCCAGCAGAGGGGCTGTTCCCAACCTCAGGGTGATGTCACAGGCCATTTGAATGTGCAGATTTTTGTTTTCAAAACACACTGTCGAGTCATCCTGAAGAACAGATTTCTGTTTAACATGAGGCTGGGGAAATGGTTCTTGTTTATTAAAACACACGCACACAACAAAACCTGCTTGACTTTGTACTACCAGAATCAGCCTGGAGGCAAGGGTGAGGCGGAGGAGATTCTATTTTATTTATTAAAGGAAACAGGTTTTCTACCTGTTTCTTGGCTTCAGGGGCAGATATCATGAAGAATGACTGAGTCCCAGGAGATGAGAACCTGTCTAGGGGGGCGGAGGAGGGAGGGGAGAAAACCAAGGCTTGTGGAGCCCCCCTCCCCTCTGTTCCCGCTGGGCCGGGCGGCGCGTGGGCTGTTCTCTGGGCCGGGTGCTTGGCAGGTGACCTGGCAGGTGACCGGTAACTGCTCCGTAAGCGGACGAGTGAGTCATCTCATTCGCTCCCCGGACAACCCTCCCTGGTAGGTCCAAATGTCTCCCTTTTGTAAAATCCTGGACGTCCTCCTGCCGTCCCAGCCTCCCAGTGCCTCTCTTTGCATGTTTGCTGCTGACCCCTTATTTCTCTGGCTTTGGGGCCGCATCAGCTATCGCAGGACCTCCAAACCTCACCTGGGGGTCTCTGGAGTCCCCAGAGCACCTCACGGGAGCCCCTGTCTGCCTTTTCCCGCCATTCTCCACCTTCTTCCTGCTCCTACTCCCCTTGTCAGTGTCTACGGATTGGAACATCCTTGGGGGTCACCCAGAAATGTGGTGGCTGTGCTTGGAGCTCTCTCCTATTGCTCATCCAGCTCCCCACCCGTAAGGCCCCGTCCCTGAGCCCTGAGTGCGCCCAAGCTGCGCTGTGCAGCACGCAGACATCAGCAGGCCTCAGCGGAACGCCCCTCTCCTGCCAGGTGTTAGGATTTGTCACCCGGGCTCCCATCCAGGCTCGCTTGTGTCGCCCGACCTTAGAGGTCCTGTGATGGGGGCTCCTTCAGCAGGAAGAAAGGCAAGCCCCAAGCACGCTGCCAGGTCTGCTCCAGGGCTCCGTAAGGGTCTGTTTCCTTTCCCCGTTCCTTTCTCCTCTCCCGGTTGGAAAACTGACTTCAGTGGTGGGGAGCCTGGAAGCTGAGCACCCCAAAGGTCAGGCCAGGAGGGTCCCCAGAATGGGAGGCTGGGCTGAGCCTGCAGGTGCAGGTCAAGAGGTCCCACCTTCAGGGAGGAGGTAGGTGTCGGGGCTGGAAGCCAGGCATGGACAGAGCACCCATGACCGTCCCGGTCCATCTGGGGTCCCCGACTTCCAGCTCTCAGGCCGACGGTGAGCCGGAGAAAGGTATGGATGTCAGGGGCTAAGGAGTGGCCGAGGACAGCCACTGAAGGTCTCTAAACTGGCAGGTGAAACAAAGAAAGGGGTGCTTCGGTGAGCATCTGCCACCAGGCAAGGAGAAGTAGGGGAAGGCGCAGAAGCTCAACTCTTGCTGTCTCAGTCACTAGCCAGGTCTGTAGCCCTGTCCCCAGGGTGGTGAGTAGGGGGCGAGGGGTGTGGAGCAACCAATCCAGTCCCGACCTCCTGTCCATGCCTCTCCTACCCCTGCCACTTCCAACATCCCACCGTCACTCGCCTTGCTGTGTGCAGGGCGCAGGAAGGTGACGCTGCCAGACCCAGACGCTGCAGGAGAGCGGGACATTGCATGGTGTTGCACAGGAATCGTCAGGGGGTCCTGGCAGGGAAGCCCCTTCCAGGTAGCAAGCCATTCTGGAAGTTACTTTCCCCTCTCAGAGGGAGAGAAAAAGAGAAGAGAGAGGAGAGAAGAGAGATGCATCTGGAACATTCTGAAACCTAGGAGAAGAGGTTTATGAATTTTCTTTTTGCTGTTGGGATTTGTTACCCTGGTCCTGCCCAGTGCGAATCCCTGGGCTTTTTTGAGCTCACCACACCCACTCACACCTTATCTTGCCCAGGGGCCTGGGGGGAGTCTTGTTTGAATATAGGACATTGGAGTGGGGAAGACCCAATATCCCATGAGCTCCTTTAATCTGCTGCCTCAGTGTCCCTGCTGGGCTGACAACTCTGCCACCTGACCCACTCCCATCAGCCACAGTGCCTTGGTGACTGACCTGTGTCTGTGGGATCCTTAGTTATTAGCTGGATTACTGCTGGGGATGAACTTGGCCACTGGACCTAACTGACTAGGAGGACCCTTTGAATGTCTTATATGGGAGTGTTAGTCCTTCTCCCTTGGGGCTCAGCCTTATGATGTTCATTCATTCATTCATGCACTAATTCATTAGTTCAGCAGGTAAATACTAAGCCCTCACACTCTGCCAGCACTATGCTAGGCACAGGGGGATCAATGGTGAGAAACACAAGCAGACAAGCCCCTGGCGCCCTGCTTGTCACTTTGATTTCAGCTCCAGCTCCAGTGGATGGTGGCCAGTTCCGTGACAGTGGAGACTCACCTGGCTCTTATAGCGTTCGCTTCGTGTGTGCACCAGGGGCCTGTTGGTTTTCTGCGTCAGACCCTTCTCCAATGTTGTGGTTGCCCGCTCAGCCCACGCCAGCCTGCCAGTGTGGGGGCATGAGTTAAAATGTACCCGGGATTTGTTTTAATCCTGTATGGTAATAAGACACACAGACAGGAAAATGACTGGCATGAAGGAAGAAGCTCATGCTCAGATCCCTAGCAACGGGAGGCACAGCAGGCTGCTCAGGGCCACATGGGAAGCACCAGGGGCGGTCAGGAGGCAGAAGAGGGACAGGGAGGCCCTGGCTCCGGGCCTTTGTTGGAGGGTTCCGGGGAAGGAGTGGGCAGGGCATGGCAGGCACGCTGAGTGAGTTTAGGGTTGGATAGCTTGAAGTGCTGGAGGGCTCTGGGATACAGAGGTGGTCCCAGTTGCCTGGCACCTGGCTCTGGGGTGACTTAGGGCAGGGAGAACATTGGCTGGGTGTGCAAGAGCTGGTGTGTGAGCAGACGGTTAGGGTGTGGGCTCTGGATTGGTTGGTTTGCACATCAAAGTCACAGCCACAGGGGAGTCCTTCGCCACCTCTAGGAACTAGCTAGCTCTGGGAGGGGCTGGCTCTGCAGGATCAAGGCCTCCAATGCCAGAGCATGGAGAATACAGAAAATGAGAAAATCTAGTTAGTTCTGGGTGTTACTTCAGGGCAAACCTTCCAGCAGTGGAGGCTGGGAGCTGGTGGAGAAATGCTTCAGGCTCTCGGCCTTTAGGGGACTGATTTGGTGGCAGGGGCAGGGGGCTTCACACTGCTTCTCAGGAGGTCCCAGCGGGACGGAGCACCCGCAGCATGGATGTCCCTAACACAACTTGTAATAACCTTGTTCCTCCCTGTGGCATTCTCCCCTGTTCCCTCACTCCTGCTGCCTGGAACCTCTCCCACATAAACTACCTGCTCCCCAGTTCTATCTCAGGCTGTGCCTTCTAGGAACCCCCCATAAGCCGCCTGGCCTTGCTGCCTTGGAGCTTTACTCCCAACCCAGGGGACACAGGTATCAGGAAAGCTTCCTTGAGAAAGCGCCATGTATCCTGGTGCTGAAGAAAGACTCATTGCTTACTGGGTGGAAGGGCTGGGGACAGGGCGGTCCAGGCAGAGGGAGCTGAATGTGCAAAGGGCCTGAGGCTGCCAGCAGGAGCACAGCGTGTTCCAGGAAGACATCCCGGGGGTCCTCCAGACTGTCCCCACTGATCCGCAGAACCAAGGTCCCAGCTTGACTTTCACCAAGGTCCAGCCATGTAAGGAAGGGGAGAGTACATCTGAGTGTCGGCACGTTCCTGTGTCAATTCTAGGGTATTCTAGGAGAATTGGTGGGTGAGTTCCCATATGGGAAAACAGCGGAGAAACTCAGGTAATTTGTTTTAATAAGCAACTGTTTGGCCTGTTTCTGAAATTCTGGATTCCACGTTTAGGGACCGCTGTTTGAAGGAAGAGGTAAAATCTCAGGAGGAGAAGCGTCCATCCTCTTTGGGGGTTGGTGATAGCAGCGAGCACCCGATTGTCCCCTTGTAAATACACAGGGAGGGGGGACCGCGCTTGCCTAGGGCGGGGCCGGGTATCCGGGAAGCCCGGGTCGCTCAGGGGGCGGGAGACCTTCGGTCCCGGAGGGCGCGGAGACGTGGCCGCTGCGCGCGGGGCTCCCCAGGGCCACCAGGGGGCGCTGTGACCACGCGGCCACGGCCGTTTCTGCCTGCCCGGCGAGCCGCGCCCCTGAGAGCCAGGTCCGGAGCGGCGACCCCCGCAATCGCCGTCCCAGCGCCACCCAGCACCGCGCAGGTCAGGCCAGGCGGCCGGCTGGGCCGCACCGCGGGGAGCCGCAGGGCCTGGTTCAATGTGGGGACCCGGCAGAGACCCCCCCGCCCTTCCGGCCTCAGTTTGTGCTTCTGCAAAGTGGCACCGCGGCACCTGGTGGCCACCCTCAGCCCCGTGCCTTCTGGTTTTTGTTATGAGGGTCACTGGGGCCTGGAACTCGGTGCCCTGTCAGAGATGGCTACTTCTCCTCCCTCCCTTCTGCATCTCCTCCGCCTTCCCCTCCTTCCCTTTTTCTTCCTTCCACCCTCACGTCCCCCCCTCCTTCCTTCCCCCCTTCTTCCCCCTTCCTTCTCCCCTTCTTCCTCCTTCCTTCCTCTCTTCCCTCCCTTCCTTCTCCTTCCACTTCTCTTGCTGCCCGTTCAGCAGAGGACTCTCGATGTGATTCCAGGTCTCTTCTCTCCAGAGAGACCTGCTGTCCTGCGCACTGGGCGTCCGCCACGCTGTCCCAGACCCCGCTCCCCCTCCCCCGCCTTTGACTTGATGGGTGGAAACTCGAGCTCATCATCCGAACGACCCCCACAAGCTGCCTCTTCTCCAGTGCGCCTTTCAGCCCCACCATCCCAAGAGGGGACAGAACCCTGGGGCTTCCGAGTGCCACCCAGATGGGGCTGCCCTGAAGGCCGCCTGCCACCCACATCAGAGCCTTGGGGGATAAGTAAAGGGGCGCATCGAGGCCCTGCTCCGGACCACTGGTGCAAGCTAACAAGGTGCATGTTTGCAAAGTGTCCTGGGAGGACACTGAACTTGGAGAGCTGCTGCTCAAAGCTATCTGTGGCCCCTGGAAGGGAATGAACCTCTGAAATGGGTGTGAAAATGTGCTGGTGAGGTTTTAGGCTATTTGTGACAAGCTCTGAATGGGGGCCCAGCAGGCGAGTCTCTGGACCCTTTGTAAGTGGTGTGGGAGGTCTGGGTGGGGTGGAGGGCTCAGAGAAGAGGAGGAGGAGGAGGAAGAGGAGGAGGAGGAAGGCCGCTTGGAACAGTGTGGAGGGGCAGCTTGTGGGGATCTGGGGCTGGCAGGGGCTTTGCAGTCCCTGGGTCTTTGAGAGCTGGTGGGGAACCTGGCCCCCAGAGGGAAACCGGGCTGGCAAGGTTAACAGCAAGTGAAGACAGGCAGCCTGCACCAGGGCCCTGTCCCCTGGGTCAGAGGTCTTCCCACTGCCCACCTCTGCCTGTGTGGGGGGCATAGGGAGCTACATAAAGCCCTAGATTGCTCTCAAGGACGAGAGGGTCATTTCCAACTGGAGGATGGTGGATCACACAGGTCTTCTTGCCTCTCTTTGTCCCTGAGTCCTGGGCAAGGAGTGGCGGTAACAGGGAGAGCCCTGAAGCCACGGCTGGTCTGGGAAGGAGACAGGACATGGAAGAGCTTGTGCTGGGCCCCTGACGGCTCATCTCGGAACACACGTCCCTGCCCGGGCCTCCTCCCCCAGCCCTCTGCAGGGATCTGCTAACACCATGTTTCCATTAAACTGACAAAGTAATGGAAATAACTTCTTTCTGAACAGGCAGATATAAAAAAATGTAAGGGGTACAAAAGTGTGAATCTCCTCCCATCCCTGACCCCAGCCTCCCAGTTCCTCTTCTTGGAGGCAGCAATGGGTAAGCTTCCTGCACAGCTTTCCAGATACTCTGTGCAGATAAAACATGTATGTCCATATGTCTCCTTAAAGAATATAGCATATTATACAGGCTGTTCTACACCTTGCTTTTGACTTAAAAATATACTTTAAAAATACATCTTAGAGACTGTTCAAGATCACTCTATGAGGTTGCTCTGTCTCTAGCTGAGTGGTTAAGCTCTTGAATCATGGTCTTCCTCTTACTGGCTGGTCACCCTGAGCAAATTACTTAACCATGTTGTGCTTGAATACTAATACTTATTTCATGAGGTCATTGTAAAGATTCACGGTCATAAACATTCTGCCCAGTGCCTGGCACGCAGCACGTGCCCAGTAAACGTTGGCTATTAGGATCATCCCTTCATTTACTTTCATTTAAAAAAAAAAAATCACAATTTAAATTTAAAATGCCCCTCCCGTAGTGATGTTGGAAAAGATACACGCTTCGGAGACCCTCTTATATCCTGGCGTGGCCACTTGGAAGCTGTGTGTCTTTGAACAAATGATTTTTCGCTAAACACAGGGATCGTGATTATAACTGCTTGAAAGGTTGTGGGAGGGTCAGATGAGATGAAGGATGCTAAGGCGCCTGGAGCAGTGCCTGGCGAGTGACAGAGATCACAGTGACATTAGACACAACAGCGGTTAATGCCCTCTGAGCACTCACCGCTCACCACGAGCTGGGCGTGGGACATGTGTGGCCTTACTTGGGCTCCCAGTAACCCTGCTCTGTCTTTCTCCCAACTTTATCGAGCCCTTCCAAGTGCCTGGCACTGTGCTCTACGTTCTGTGCCTCTCTATGATGTAGCTACTGTATCATCCCCATTTTACAGAAAAACAAACTGAGGCTAGAAACTTGCATAATAAAAGTCCAATTCATTGTAGGTCTGATTCCAGACCTGGAGGTTACACCTCACTGGGGCTCAAAAGGGGGCTGGCCCTGTGCTCTCCCACTCCGTCGTCTTCCTCTCTTCTCCTCCCTGCCTTCCCCTGCACCCTTCTCTCCTCTTCCTCTTCTCTTCCCCCTCCTTCTTCCCTCCTTTTTCTTCTTTCCCTCTCCTTCTCCCACTGCTTTGTTGTCTTCTCTTTCCTTCTTTCCCCCTCTTTGTCCCCCACTCTGGACTTAAGGGCTGATATCTGGGTGTCCTCTGGGGGTATAGGCAGAAATACAGGAGCCTCCCCCTTCCCCGCAAAGGCTGACCTAGCCCAGGGCCCGGAGGAGACCAGCCCTGCAGGGCAGAGTGCGTGTTAGTGGTCAGCCTGCACGCCTGTCAGCTTGTGGGAAGGGTTGTGTGTGTACGACTGTGCACAGTTCACACATGTGAGTTTTGTGTGCGCTTGTGTGTGCATGTGGCTACTAGGTCCCAAAGTCCTGACCTCCCTCAGCCAGGACCCCACCTGTGCATAGCGGAAACGACCTTCAGTGCCCAGGCTCCCCTCTGACCAGCCCAGGTGTGGCTCCCTTGCGGGCCCTGACCCTCCAGCCACCTGCAGCCAGAGGGAGCTGGCTCCGACTCCGGCTGCGGGGTCACACAGACCTGCGCCTCCCTCTGGTTCGGCCGCTTCCTTAGGGTTTCTGAGCTTGCTGGGCTTATGGAGAAAAGCCTGGTCACATCTGCTCAGCAGGACGGCTGCAGGGCTCCTAGGGGAGGAGGTGTGTAGGCGCCTACACGGCTTGTGCTTGGTCGCCTTGCAGGGATCAGGTTGCAGGCAACAGACCGCAGCGCTGTGGCCCCCGCGGCCTCCGCCTGCTCACAACCCACGGTCCACACCCAGCCACGACGTGGACACATGTGCTCCCCCACGTCCAGGAAAACCCAGGCCCTGAGCCGGACGACGTCTCCCTGCGGGGATCAGAACCGGCGGTCACGTCTGTGACAGCGTGCGGGTTGAGGCGTGAGTGCTCAGGGTCACCTCTGCAGAGGCTGGAATGAACACCCCGATCTTTCTGGAGCGTTTTCTGACGTGGTTTGCGAGGAATGTCTGCCGGGAGGCGGGAGGGTGGGGCCTGGGAGCCCGCTGGCCCCTGTCCTCAGCGCCAGGCTCTCCAGCAGCGGCTTCTGCGAGCACATCTGGATGCAATCGTCCGCAGCTGGCGGGGCGGGCGCGGGCTGCGGTCGGGGCTGGCCGCCTACGCTTCTGGGGGGGGACCTCACAGGGGGCTCGCTCGGTGACTGAGACGCCTACTCAGAGCAGGGAAGGAAGGCCCAGGAGAAAGAAAGAAAAGAAAGGAAGACGGGTGGGTGGCGGTGGGGAGGGCGAGGAATGTCTTTTTGTTCTGAAGAAACTTTTGGCTTTTCCCAACAAACCAGAAAAGCCGAAGGGGGAAGCTGTTTTCACTCTGGTCACACCCATGTCTAAATCGAGCAGACATATCACACACACATGTTTTTGTTTCTAAACTCATCAAAGGAACTTCAGGCCTGTACAGGGGCCTAAAAATATATCCTGAAAACTGCTCATGTTCCACCCTCTCCTCTCATTTTTTTGTTTTCATGACTTAAAAGTTTCCGGCGATTGGAAACTCTCTCTCTGACCCTAAGCAGCGACGGGCCTCCTCTGGTGGGGCCGGAGGGTTGGAATTTGCTGAAGCCTGGGCGGTCTGGGAGGTGACAGGGTAGGGGAGTCTGCGGTTCGATATGGATTGTCCTCTGGTCACAGAGGGTGGCAGAACTGTCTCATTCTACTCCCTCATCTTAGAGCTGGAGAAAAATCAGACCAGAGAGGGTTAGTGACCTGCCTCAAGATACACAGCGAGGTCACTAGAATGACCCAGTGCAGAGGGTTCTGGGCTCAGCTGTGTCCCGGATGGCTGGAAATACGCCTTGTTTGTGATGGAGCCGCGGAATGTGGAGGCTTTATGGTGCAAGGAGCCAGTGGGGCTGGCAGAGAGCAGGCCCAGCTCAGCACCCCGGGGTGGGGTCACCCACCTCACTCTCCTGCTTTGTGTTGTCGGGGGTAACTCACCTGGTCCCTCAGCTCCCCGTTTGGAAATAATAATAGTAGCAGTAATGCTAGTGATGCTTGTCATTTGATGAGCACCTACTATGAGCACGCGTTGGGTTTCATCCCACCTGACCTCACGGCCCTTTCAGGTGGGCACTGTTATTAGGTTGACTGTGCAGATGAGGAAACTGAGGTCAAGTGGCTTGTCTGAGATGTGGGGGCGGGAGCTGGACCCTCTTGCTGGCTGCTGTGCCCTTTGCCCCGCCGGCTTGAGGCAAAGGCTCCCGGAGACCTTGGATGGACAAGGTGAAAAGGCCATGCTCACCGTGCCAGGGCAGGGCCTGGCAGCGAGGGGGCAGAGGACCTGGCAGACGCCCTCTCTTTGTGCTTCCCTGGGACGCTTCCCTTCTCTCCCAGAGTCCCGTGGCCCCAGCAGCTGGCCCTGGGCCCTGGTGCATTTAGGAGCCCGTCACAGTTCACTCTGAGCTCACCTGCAAAGCGGGCGCGTTAGTGCCCATTCGGGATGCAGTGAGGCCCGTGGGGCAGCCTCACCCTGCGTTCTACTCTCAGCTGCTGGTTCTGTGCTTCTGTCCCCTGTGATGGCCTGGCCCGCCAGCCGCTCATGTCTCTGCCAAGGCAAAATTAGAATGTGCAGCTCCTGCAGAGAGGGCGGTTTTGACCAAACCTGCCGCTGGCTGGCCGGCCTGGGCCCTTCCCAGTGGCTGACCGGAGGTTGGGGAGACAGAACCAGGGCAGGTGTCTGCGACATTCTGAGTGATAAGGACGTTGTCCCTGGGCTGGCTGCTCGCTCCCCCACACTGGGAGCTGCCGGAGGCCAGCAGGCACCACGCTCTCCTGCAGCCTGGCTCCTGCACGTGACTGCTGGAGTGAGCGGGACTTCAGGAACATGCTTCCCTGGACCGGGGGCTTTGTGGGAGCCGTGAGGATGGCTCTGAGCCCGCTAATGGGCACTGTTTCCTGCTGGTGACAGCTGGCACTTTTCTGGTTTATTATACTAGATTTTTGAAAAAATGTCCCCTCCCTGGGGCTGGGCATTTATCTATTATAGATAAGATACGGGAGATCAAGTTGGAGAAGCTTCTGTGACAGTAATTGGAGGGAGCTCAGCCCCGCCACGGAGCGGCCGTGTGATTTCTGCAGTATATTTTGTTCCGTGGCGCTTGAAACAGCAGCCGGAGTGATTTGCAGGTTTGCTTTGCGTGAGGCAGGATAGGGCAGCCCAAGGGGTGGGACTCTGCCCCTGGGCTGTGGGTGAGAAGGTGACACTTGGGGGTGGAGTCCGGGAGGATTGGGGTGGGGGCAGGACCCCCTTGCCCAGTGGGTCCCAGGCCCCTGGCTGCCTCTGTAGCAGCTCCCTGATGCTCTGCCTCTAGAGTGCGGGGCAGGGTGAGGCCGGGCACGCGGCTTTGGCAGTGGGCTTGGGCTGCCTTGTGGCGCCAGGCTCCTTGCTCTGTTTGTAATGGGGAACGTAGAGGCTCCATTCCAGCCCTGTCATGGGACCACAGGCTCTCCCGTCCCACTCCCTCTTGGGGGGCAAGGGGGACAGTCTGGCATGGTCTCATGAGGTGCCAGGTCAGGAGTCTGGGGACATCATGAACTTATAGGACAGGCATGGGAAAGGGACCTGGGGCTGAAGAGTTCAGCGAAAGAGGCTGAAGTCTGGAGCAGCCTGAAGGAACTGCCAGCTCAACAGATACCCAGTTTTCATCTGTTTCTTCTTAAATAAGATGCTTGTTCACCAGGCAACTGTGTGCACTAAAGACATTGATGCAAGAGACTGGGGAGTG
Organism: Eulemur rufifrons; assembly: GCF_041146395.1. Lineage (NCBI taxonomy): Eukaryota > Metazoa > Chordata > Mammalia > Primates > Lemuridae > Eulemur > Eulemur rufifrons. Next base: position 10,314,384 of record NC_091005.1, on the reverse strand, counting down.
CAGGATATTCCCGTTTGCCCTTCCAGATCATTCTCCATGCCGCTGTGTGCTGGGAGCCTCAGGTCTCCCGCCCCCTGTGGCTTCTGCTTCAGTTTGGCTGTGGGAGGCAGCGGCAGGAGAGGGTGTTTCTTCCCACCCCTCCCTGCTGAGCTTCGGGTTAAGGAGGCTCCGAGCCAGCTGCAGCTCCGAGCTCCCTCCCCCGCGTCCCCTGGGGCCTAGGGGTGGTAACGGCTTCTGGCAGTTGGAGCCTCTGGCTGCTCCGACCCGCCTTGTTGGTTCGCCTTAAGCCTGTTGTAAATAGTCCTTACTGGGATGAACAGTAGCCTCCGGAAGGTATGTCCACACCCTGCGCCCCAGAACCTGTGAACATGACCTTATTTGGACAAAGCATCTTCGCAGTTGTAATTCAGATAAAGATCTCAAGATGGGATCATCCTGGATTATTGAGGTGGTCCCGAATCCCATGACAAGTATCCTTGTAAGAGATGGATGAGGAGGACACACAGAGACCCCGGGGACACAATCACGGGAACACTGAGCAGAGACTGGGGTGATGCAGCCACAAGCCGAGGAACGCCTGGAGTCACCGGCAGCAGCTGGAAGAGGCGAGGTCGGGTTCTTCCCTCGAGCCTTCAGAGAGGTCAGGTCCTGCTCCTCACCTTGATTTTGGACTTCTGGCCTTGAGAACTGCGAGATCCCAGATTTCTGCAGCTTGTTATGGCAGCCCCAGGAAGCGCATGCGCAGGAGTCCGGTGTGCCAGGCCCCAGGCGGACAGAGGGGCCTCGCCCAGCGGACCTTTGAAGGCCTGGGGAGTGTCCGAGACCCCAGGGCAGGGCCCTGGCACCTGGCCCAGGAATTTTGTAGTGACAACCGCAGTAATAACAGCTGAGGCAGGTACCGTTGAGCTCTGCATGTATGCCCTTGGCTCACTGATGTCACCTGCAGCTTTGGGGGACCGTTCCAGAACACGCGGATGCCTTCCCACCTGGAACACCTGCTCTGTCTGCCTGTTAGAGCCGCTCGGCCCGTGCACCAGGCAGGCTGAGGTGCTCGGGAGCGCCTGTCCCCAGGAGCAGCCGACCACTCATAGGTGAGGGAGTCCCTCTGGGGGCAGTTCTGAGGTGTGTGACACTGTTTCCTAGACATCCCCAGCAGGACCGAGCCCCGGTCGCCACTGTGAAGACTCTGCACCAACCCCCCCCCCCATTAGCTTTCTGGCTTCCTTGCTCCCCTCCATCCTGACTCATCATGTTCCGGAATCACCTCTCAGTTAGCCACTTGTACCAAATCCTTGTCTCGGGGCCGTTTTTGGGGAAACTGAAACGAAATCAAGAGTCTGCAATGCCCGGGCATTCACTCTGCACCCGCTTCCTGTGCGTTTGTGCCCCATTTTCTTTAGTGGCCCATGGGGTTGGTACTTCTGTTCCCCCATTTTACAGAAGAGAGTGCCCAGGCCCTACAAGGCCAAGTGACTTGCCCAGGGTCGCAGAGCCAGGCTTCCAGCCCAGGCAGAGGCTGATTTCAGAGCTGGCCTCATCCCCACCCCGTCCCACGGCTGGCTGGGGAGTCCTTAGAGGGGAGGAGTGCGTCTCACATCATGAGCACCTACTGTGTGCCAAAGGCTGTGCGAGGCACTTTGTGCATGGCAAGTCATCAGGTTCTCTCAAAACCCTGTGGGGTAGGAACTGGTATGGTTCCCATTTAACAGACGAGAAAACCGAGGCTCTGGGGTTTGAGAAAGTTGTTCAAGGCCACTCGACCCATAGGTAGGTGCCAGAGCTGGGATCTGGGCTCAGATCCAGCTGTCTCCACGCCCCCAGCTCCTTCAGAGGTCAAGCCTGTCTCCCTAGCGTTCAGGGGTTGGCTGTTGAACATTCATTTTAAGCTTCATCAAGTGGCTGCATCTCATGAGAATGCACAGCCACGGAGTTCTGCCTAGTTGGTAGATAGGTCTTGCGTGGTTTGACTTGAAATTCTAGCCTCTGTGCACATGTGGAATTCACACTGGTGGGTCCTGAGAGCAACCGCCTCACGGAGAGTGACAGTCAACCCCAGGGTGGCTGAAACCAGGGACGTGAGAGAGGCCTTTCATAAGCAAGTCTGCAGAACTGGAGGGCAGATGCTCAGTCCTTTAAAACTCAGCCGGACATAGAATTAAATCCAGTGTCCACGTGCTCCCTTTTCATGCCTCCCTGCCTCCACACCTTTTCTAGAATCTTCTAGCCTGCTTTTTGGCATCTTCTGTCCTGGTCTCTGAATGGCAGGAGGTCTCTGCTTCATCCTTCTCCTCCGTCCGATGGGCAGGGTGAGGATCTTCATCTCCAGGCACAGCAGGGAAACCAAGGGCCTGGGGTTGCAGGTGGGGGCGGTGGCTCTTCCCGGCCTCCCTGCTCACAGCCTTCGCGATTCTTTCTCCTGCGGGGGGAGGCCAGCATCTGCCAGGCCAGGAAATGCTTCCAGAGATGGCGTCAGGCCGGGGCAGGGGGAGCCTGGAGCCCCGTTCAGGGTGAGCAGGGCACGTGTCAGGCCAGGTGACTAATCCTGCGATTTCCCCCAAGATCAGATGCATGTCCCTCCGACACAGACGTGCTCCACGGCAGCATCAGAGGGGATGAATCGATGGGCGGGGAGCCCGGATTAGACGGTGTTAAGCTGAGGATTTTATAGTCTTTTTTTCTTCCGGGATAGTCAACAATAGCCGGCGCCGTTTCATCTTCCTGAATGAACAGGCAGGTGAGTCACAGGAACCACAGCCCTGGCCTGTGAGTGTGCGTGTGTGCTTGTGTTGGGGAGCGTGTGTGTGCACATGGAGGTGGATGTGCGTGCGTGTACGTCTGTGCGTGAGTCTGCATAAACGAGAGAATGTGTGCATGTGTGCACGTGTATGCATTATGTGTTTCGTGTGCATTTGTGTGTGTACATGTGTATGTGTGTGTATGTTGGTAGTGGTGTTGGGTGTGCGCATGCACATGTGTATGTTTACAGGTGGACATTTGTGTGTGCGTGGGCATATGTGTGTCTCAGTGAGTGTATGACATACCTGTGTAAGTGGGTGTGTATTTGTGTGAGTGTAAACATGCACATGATAGGATGTCTGTATGTGTGTATACGTGTGTGTGTGTGTGTGTGTGAGAGAGAGAGAGAGAGAGAGAGAGAGAGAATGAAGCTGGGATTCAGTTTCTTTTCAAGACTCTTAGAAAACATGCCGAGGCCTTTAGGGACACACAGGAGCAGAGTGAGAACAGTGTTGAGGGACCCCCAGGCCCGTGGCCCTGACTGTGGTGAGTGGCTCATCCCACGACACCCCACACTCTTGCCTCTGCCGGTGCAGTCCCGGTGTGGGGCTCTTGGGGCCAGAGTTAAGGGACAGCCTTTGAGTTCCTCAGGACCTGAGTGTGAATCCTGGCTCCGCGCCCTCCCTGTGGGGCCTTGGGGAAAGCATCCCCCTCCTCAAGCTTCTGCTTCCTGCCCTGTAAAATGGGGTAATCTGAATGCCCCGTGGGTTGCTGGGAGACCCAGAGGAAGCCTGGGTAGGAGCACAGTCTTTGGCCCTTGAGCCCTGGGGGCTTCCACCCTTTCTGTTCTAGCTGGGGGCTGCCCGTGGGAGGCTGGGCCCTGCAGAGTGTCATGTCTGAGGACATCGGGGCACATCCCGTCAGCTGTCCTCCTTCACTATTGAATAATCAGGCCCCAGCCCAGACTCCACGGGGCCCAGATATGTCCACGAATGTCAATCAAAGTACATTTCCACCAGCACACGCCGTGAGACACAGAACCCTCGAACAGCCGTCTCTGTGCTGGCCCGGGCGTGGCTGGCAGTTTGGAGCTGAGGTGGGGCTGAGACTCTCCCAGGCCACACACAGCTGCATCATTACCCTCTACTCTGCTGCTGGGGCACAAGCAAGGACTCTAGGGACAGATAAACAGGCTCAAATCTTGAGCCAGCCACGCCCCAGCTGTGTGACCCAGCGCAAGCCGGGGCCACACTCTCGCTGCCTGGCAGACCCGCCTGGCCGGGGTGGGGCTGCTCCGGGGAGTTTGAACACGGAGTCCATACTCCGCTCCTAGGGCTGTTGGATCCAATTACCGTACACTCAGTGGCTTAAAACAGCACGAACTTATTATCTGCCAGGTGTGGTGGTGACAAGGCTGACATGGGCCTCTCTGGCCTACAATCGTGTCGGTGGGACTGTTCCTTCTGGAGGCTCCGGGGAGCGTCTATTTCCACAACCTGTCCGGCTCCTCCAGGCCGGCTGCCCTCCCTCGGCTCCTGGTCCCTCCCTGTCTCTCCAGGGTGCTTCACTCCAGCCTCTGCCTCCTTGGTCACATCTCCTTTCCCTCTCTGGCCCTCCCGCCTCCCTCTCCTCAGGTCCCCTGTGATCACATTGGACCTACCTGGTAACCAGGACAATCTCCCATCTCAAAGTCCTCACCTTAATCACACCTGCAAAGTTCCTCTTTACCAGGGAAGGTGACAGATTCACGGGGTCCTGGGATCAGGACACGGATGTCTTTGGGGGGACTTTACCCTCTTTTGGGGGAAGCACTACCATAGTGTCCCCAAAAGAAGAAGAAACTTGGTTATTGGCAGGGAGCAGAATGGCCGTGTGGACATGTCACAGTCATCACTCGCTGTCTCGGTCATTCCGCAAACACCTATTGAGTGCCGACTGTACGCCATGCTGACCTCTGCCCTCAGGGAGCTTATGTGCTAGTGGGGAGACAGATAACAGACATAAAATATATAACATAAGGTGGTGACAAGTTCTTTGCAGGAAAGTAAAGCAAGAGGAGGGCATGGCGTGGCGAGGGCTGTCTGAGATAGGGTGGGTCCAGAAGCTTCTCCGGGAGGTGACGTTTGGATGGGGCTTGGAATGAAGCAAAGGAATGAACCGCCAGCTAACTGGAAGGGTGTTGCCGGTTGTGGGTTGGGGTTGAACTGTGTCTCCCTCCCCCACCCCCAAAGATATGCCCAAGTCCTAACTCCTGGACCTGGGAATGTGATCCTATTGGAAACAGGATCTTTGCAGCTGTCATTAAGATGGAAGATAAGCTGATTGGATGTCCCGTAAATCCAATAAATAATTAAGCCTGGAGTTGGACTTCCTGTTATAGAGCAGGTGAATAGTTTCTCCGGGCTGCCGAAAAGATCAACATAGGGCCAGGCACGGTGGTCCACGCCTGTAATCCTAGCACTCTGGGAGGCCGAGGCGGGTGAATCATTTGAGCTCAGGAGTTTGAGACCACCCTGAGCAAGAGCAAGACCCCTGTCTCTACAAAAAAGAAAAAAAAAAAAAAAAGATCAGCACAGCCTCTGCCCCTCCTTGTTGATAAAAATGAAATAAATAACAGCAGCTGCCATATTTTGTCCATTCAGTGCCTGGCCTGTTGCCAGCGTCGTCCCATTTATTTGCACACAGCTCTGTGAGGTGGTGGTTAGTGCCCCATTTCGCAGATGAGAAAACTGAGGCTCGAAGACTCTAAATGATGACAACTGCCTATACACACTCAGCTACTGAACTGGGTTCCTGAGACTCAAACCCAGATCTTTTTGCACCCAGGGGCACACTGTTAACCACGACTGTCCCCTGGGAGTAGCTTGAGGGTGGGGACCATTCCTTTTTTTTCTCCTCTAATGTCTCTGTATGTCTAGCAGAGTGCTTTGCACATAACAACCAGTTAAAACATATTGATTTTTGCATCCGTTAATGATCTCTCAAGTCTTGACGAGAGAGTTCAGTTCAATCAGAACTTTTGACAAATCCCAAACCAATTTTCCCCACTATGTTGATTTATTTATTCTGTAAACATTTGTGGAGAGTCCCTGTGCACCCGAGACGCGCTGCAGGGTTATCTTCTTGGTTCAATCCTGAGTAGACTAATTAGATCTACAGTCCCGAAAGTCAGTGTTTTCATTGGTGTTTGGATAAAACGCCCCAGGTATCCAGTGGGGTGGCCTCCCGGGGGGCCCAGTCGCTGCAGCTAGAAACCTGCCCTCTCCACTGAGGGCCACACCTGGATTCCTGCTCACCTGTGGCCTTTGAGCCTTTGGCTCTGCGGGGCTTGTGGTCAACTGGGACCTCCCAAGTGTTGCTGGCCCCTCCCCCTGGGTGAAAACATGTGCCTCGCTGGCCTCTAGTGACACCACCTCTTCCCTCTGTCCCTCTAGCCTGCGGGTAGTAGTTTCCTGCTGTACGTAACCTCTGGGTTGCATCACTGTCCCTTGGTGCTTTTCCATCACTTGTTGAATTAGTCTGGGTTCTCCAAAGAAACAGAACCAATAGGAGACACACACACACACATGCACACACATGCAAACTCGCACACACAAAAGTGGCACACACAATCATGGATGCTGTCTGCCGGTGGCAAGTGAAGACCCAGGAGAGCTGGTGTTGTAGTTCCTGTCTGAGTCCCGAGGCCGGAAAACCAGAATTGCTGATGGTGCGAGTTACAGTCTGAGTCCAAGTCCGAGTCCAAAGGCAGGAGACTGATGTTCCAGCTAGAAGACAATTGGAAAGAGACAGCAAATTCTCCCTTCCTCTGCCTTTTTGTTCTATGCAGGCCTTCAGTGGATTGCATGAGACCTGTCCACACTGGGAACCGCAATCTGCTTTGCTTAGTCTACCGATTCGCATGCTAATCTCATCCCGAAACCTCCTCCTGCGCCAGATATGTCCGCCCCCTGCGGCTTAGTCAAGTTGACACAAAATCAGCCATCACACTTGTATAACCAGTTCTGTGTATTAATTCCATTTCTGTTTCCCTGGTTGGACCCTGACTGATACAGTCGTGAAAAAAAGTTTGGCTCTGACCTTGGTATTCAGCTTTGGATGGCTGAACAGCCAAATGCCCAGTTCAATGTCATTTCTGGAATTGATGAAATTGTGAGTCATCAGTGATTGAGTGATCACGTAGGTTATCACATCTCATTTACGTAACAATGAATAATATGAGAATGAATATCTTTTGGGTTTATGGTTAATACTTAAATATCTACTTTCAAATATAGGTAACCGTTCTGGAAGTATTGTAGAGTGAAATTTTGTTGTTTACATTTTAAAATGTTATCAATTGTTGGAAGCATGAATTATTGCAAGAGTAAAGTGCTGCAATAATTAATTTTGATTATGAAAGTTAATTTTATTTACTAAATTTTCTTAAAATATTTTCAATTGACAAATAAATAGGGAGATATAATAACAATAGAGTGACAGTTAATATGAATATTGAGAGTATGAGCTAGACAGCTTTAGGAAGAATATTATTTCTTTTCTGAGCCAACTGATGTTTATAAAATTTAAATAATAATACAGAGCAGAATAATGGAAATTAGATTATATCATAATTATAATATTTGTAGAACCTGCATTCATAACATTAAACAAAATAAACTTTAATAACTGCATTTAATTCTTATTTAATTTTATCTAGGAATTCTATCTAGGTCATGAGGATTTCAAGAAAACATTAGGGAATTTTTTTCTATCCTGAGAGGATGAATTGGAAATGGAATGTCACTTTTGCTACCTGATAATAGAATAAAAAATTCCAAAGTTATGCAATATGTACAGTGTTCATGATGAGACGACTCCAATGTAATAAAGAATACACGGTGTTAAGAAAAAAAGAGTATTAGAGAAAGATGAAGCAACCTCCAAATACCTTGCTTCTCTCCTGACCTCATTTGAGAAGGGACATTTATTTAATGTCACAGATTCTAGCTAAGAGGCCACAGGACCACCCGAGCTCTGAGAGTCCTCAGGAATGAATGTTCTTGCCCTAAGATGTTGAATGTTCAAAGTGTGACTACTAAAATGTAAATGATAAAATTGCAATAATAAGGAATTTCTGAAACAAAATGCCAGCATTGTTTCTGTCCAGATTTTCTGACCCCCGGTCCCAGCTGTGCCCGCTGGGATAGTAGTCTTCTCTTTGGTGATGCTTTTTGGAAACACCAGCAAATAGAGACACCTCCACCCCTCTGCACCTACCTCTGCTGGGTGCAGCCCTTTGTGTCTGGGAACAGGCAGCATCAGAATCCCTCAGCCTGAGTTGCTTAGCAGCAGCTGGAAGAGATATCAAACCCCAGCACGGACCAAGGCCTTCCAAAGCTTGGACTAATGCTTCCAAAACAAACTGTGAAGTCTTTATTCATTAGATGACTTTATTTGATGCTTACCAGGTGCCCAATCTTGCATCACACTTCTTTCCCTCACTATCTAATCTAACCACCCCACAACCTATGAGAGCACCCTGTCTGCATTCCCATTTTACGAAAGAGGAAACAGGCTCACAGAGGCGAAATAATCTGCCCCAGGCCATATGGCCAGTGGATGGCAGAATCAGACCTTGAACCATGTCCCACGGACTGCAGAAGCACACGCACTTCACCACTCTAGTGACATGTCTTCCCCCAGAATGTTCCAGACCATGCCACCCAGCGTCTACCTTTTGCTGATGGAGAAAGGAAGGGCATAGGTGCGAGGTCCCCACCCAGAAAGTCAGCGGCATTATTGGTTGAATTTCAAGTCTGAGCTCGGGGCATGCAGACCAAAGCCAAGTGTGGGGGAACAAGCTTTGCTCTGTCCACTTTCCAGCCCTGGAAGGGGCACGCATGGGACCTGGGGGGACAGATTCTGCAGGCTTTCGTGAGCTCTCCACCGGGCAAATGGTTACAGAAAAACAATCCACTTGGTGCCAACTGGAGAGGAAAATGCTGGTTGCTTTTTAGTTTACCTTGTGAAATAGCTTCTGCTGGGAGTGAGCTGTGACCAGATCTCGGGGCTAAGAGCCACGCACTTTGGCGCGTGCTCCGTGCTCTGGCTAACACGGGGTTGTTTGAGAACATTGTCTGGACGTTTCCTGTTGAAACAACTTTGCAAAACTCTCTGAGGATGGTCAAACACACTCAGGAGCCAGGCTCTCTGCTTCAAGGCATTTTAATTACTCAGTGAACTGGCAGCAGGGGGGACAGGGCCGGGCTGAGAGGACATTGGCAGCTTGGCTGGAATGAAATGGCCCAGATACTGCTGCTGCCTCCAGCCACGCTCCGCTCTGATAGGGCTGGCAAACACTCTGGAGGCAGTGCCGTCCAACAGAAACACAATGGGAGCCACCTTTGTAATTTTAGATTTTTTTTTCGTAGCCACATTAAAAAAAGAGAAGAGAATTGGTAGACTTTATTTTAATAATATATCTTAGTAACCTAATATGTTCAATATGCTATTGTTGCAATATAGTAATAATGCAACATGTAATAATACAAGAACTACTAATGAGTATTTTATATTATTTTTAAGTTACTAAGTCTTGGAAATCCAGTGTGCATTTTATACCTATAGCACATTTCAATTCAGACAAGCCACGTTTCAAGTGCTCGATAGCCACAGGGGGTATTGGGGCTCCACTTGTATGTAGTATAGTTCTTGTCATTCCCCTCCGCTGCTCTAAGACCTTCAGTGGCTCCCTACTGCCCAACCTGTTGGAGCCAGCCATATATTGCAGTGCTCTGTGTTTCTGCCTCTCTCTCCAGCTCTAAGAAAGAGTCTTTATGGTGTCTGCTAGGGGCACTTATGACATATCTGCTATGTCCTAGTCTTAAGTTCCCTGACTTACGTTAGCTGTATCTTCCGTCGGCCAGAAATACATCTTCCTGGGACACACGAATGCGTCAGGCACTTGTGTTAGGTGCTTTGTGTAATTTTCTGATTTAATTATCAGTAGAACTCCATGAGGAAGGTATTTCATTTCCATTTGACGGCTGGAAAACAGAGGCTCAGAGAGATGAGGTTGAACCCGGATCTGCTGGACTCCAAGTTGCTCTTTCAGTGACGTTGCGCTGAGCCTGGGGACATTCTGGGTTCTCAGAAAACGGGTTTTAACTGTCCTGAATTAAGACAACAGTTTCTTGCCTCTGTCTCGGTAGGAGCAGCAGGCATGTGGAAGTGGCAGAAGGGGCCGGGATGCCTGCTGACTCCCGTGTCCTTCCTGGTCATTGCAATGCAATACGGGCTGGCACCCGGGAGTGCTGACTGCAGCCGCTTTGGGAGCTGGGTTGAGCAGAACCGGTGCTCTCGGCAGCCAGGCAACAAACTGCAAAGCCTCCCTCTGTGCACGAGGAATGCCCGCGGGTCGCCCTCCCCTACCTGCAACTGGCTCTCTGTGCCTCGGGCGTCCCGAGACACTACTATTTAGGTGATGCATGATTCATACTCGTTATTGTCAGAGTGTAAGATGCTTTGCCTTGGTACCTTATTGAGAGCACAATAAAAATAAAGATGAGCTACTGATAAAATGTCAAAAGAGAATGTCAATTAGTATTACCAAAAAAAAAAAAAAAAAGAGGCTGATGTTATTGTATATCCTCTCAGTGAATTCTCTCTAATTAGTCAAATAAATACACAGTCCTCCCACTCAGGGGTGTGTTTGTTTGCTTTAAAATGTTGTAATTACATCCCCCGCTTTGGAAACTTCTGGGAACCGGAACCTCCACACATGGGCTTTGGCTGTGAGGACATGTGCCAGCACTTCGGCTGGGGTGAAACTGCCCGCTTGTATAAGCCACTGGGCTAAACATTCAGAAGCAGGCTGTGCCCTCTCTCCAACACCCTCACTGGCTCCCTAGGGCTTGCTGGCATCAGCACCAACTCTGCTCTATACAGTAGAAAGGGAACCGGGCAGGGAGCCTGTTGAGTTCTGCCTGACCCCAAGCAGACCTCTAACCTCTCCACACCTCTGCTTCCTCTTTGACGAAAGTCAGAAGGTCCAGTTGTCCCCCAGCCACAAGGCAATGCCGATGTCCCTACCCATCGAGTGGCTGTCCTGTCCCTCCAGTTTATCCACATCTCCCTCTTTCTCCAAGAAAACATTAGAGCTTCAGTTTATATTTAGTTTGTATCTATTTCTTCTATTGTGTGTATGTTTGATTATATCTATGCATATAGATCTATGCCACGAATACAGTAGCATATGTTCATGACTAATAAATAAATATTGATACATAGGTTGGTGACGTGTCCTGAAAAAACTTTTTATTAGATAAAAATCTGTGTGATTAAAAATAATGGAGACAAGCGGTTTAAAGGGTTTAAAGAACAAGGACTTCATAGATGAAATAACTGGAGTTAGAAGACCAGCTTGAGGGGGTCCTAGTCCTCATTCTTGCTAAGTGTGTGGCCTGGGCAATGTTTGACCTTTCTTGTCCTGAAATGGGGCTAATTCAGTCTGGATGGTATGGGTTTTTTTTTTTTTTTTTTTTTCATTTTTTAAATTTCAGAATATTATGGGGATACAAACGTTTAGGTTACATATATTGCCTTTGCACTACCCAAGTCAGGGCTACAAGTGTGCCCATCCCCCAGACAGTGCTCACACCCATTAGGTGTGAATATACCCATCCCCTCCCTACCCTCCCGACACCCCACGAATGTTACTTCCATATGTTCACATAAGTGTTGATCAATTAGTACCGATTTGATGGTGAGTACATGTGGTGCTTGTTTTTCCATTCTTGGATGATCTGTTTTAAGGGAGCTTATTCTGAGAGCTGAATGACACAGGGCATGGGAAAATATTTTATAAATGACATCTTCTACATAAGGAAGGGGGCAGATAGGATGGATCGCAGAGCTCCGAGAAGTAGGAATTATTATCCTGTGGGTAGCTAAGGAGACGGCTTCCGAGAGGTGAGGTCATGTCCAAGGTCACGCAGCCAGCGTGGGTTAGTGTCCAGCTTGGGGCTGAAAGCTCGTGATCTTACCACCGTGTCAGACGCCTTCCCATCTGCAGTCTGATCTTCAGAGCTCATGCCTTATCCCTGTGAGTCAGCTCGCCGATTTTCTCTGTATCTTGTTGCGGGCCTAGGATAGATTTGCTCATTTAAGATGCCATTGACCTTATCTAATAAAAAGAATCAGGATCCAAGGAGTCTGTTTAATTCATTATTAAAGATCATTTCCTGTTATTATCTTCCCTGTAGCAAAATTAGCTGTTAACTCTCCTGTTAGCATAACCCAGCCAGTATTACTAGGAAATTAGGGGAAAAAAAATCAGTTCGGTGATATGTGAGCTGAGCCCAGGGAATTCCCCATCTTTGGCGCATATTAACATTGTGCCTTAGAAGTTGAGGAAATGTTCTGTTAAGTGGAAAAAGAGTTGCAGAAATTTTACTTTTTAAAAGTCAAGTAAAAAGTTACTTTTTTTTTTTCCCAAGTCAAATTAATTTTTGTCTCAGGGCAAGAAAAAGTAAATTAAAAATCACATGCTGCCGCTTGCTCTCAGGTCCCGGTGTCCTCCTGGGTTTTCCATCCCTCTTGGCTGGGAGTTTGGGTTTCTCTGGCCCAGTTTGGGCCTCGGAGGACGCCTTGCTTCGGGGTTTCGGCTCTGGGGAGCCCCTGAGTGTGGCGGGGTGGGGCAGCCTGCCCTTCCGTTTGCCTGTCTACCCTTCCAGAGCCTTCCCTTCCTCCCAGGCAGTTGTTGGGAGTGAGGAGGGGAGCGGGGACCCAGGCCCTGATGTGCCGGGAGGGCCTGTGTTTCAGGATGTGGAGTGGGGTTGACCCTGGACGAGGGGTTGCTGGGACGCGGGACAGTGCGGTGCCAGCTGGGAATGGGCGCCCAGAAAGCGGGAGCTCTGGACAAAAGGAACAGGCAGCGCGCAGGCGTCTCATGGTTACGGGAACACAAACACTTTAAAGGCACGTGCTCACCTGCCTGTACCCACAGGGGTCTACGCCAGCCTGGTGCAGCCACAGAGCCACTGGGCTTGGAGCACACAGACACGGCGTGGACTCCTAGCTCCACGTGGCCTGATCTCTAGAAAAATCACAAAACAGCTTTGGGTCTTGGTTTCTTCACCTGAAAGATAGAAATCTGCCCACTTCTGAGTGACGGTCGCAGGTGACAACCTTTCTGGAGGCTTCACCGGCACAGAACTCCAAGATCTCAGAACAACCTGAGGTGACAATGCTTGGCCAGGGACACAAGAAAGGGGAAGCGCTTGTGGAGTCCCTTCTGTGTGCTGGGAACCCTACCAGGCTCACGAAACATTTGTTATAGGCTCATGGGTCCCTACAACTCAAGAATTCCCAAGAAAATTCCCAAGAGTTAGTCAGAATAACTGCAGAATACTGACACAGTCAGGGACTTTGGGAAGCCCAGTGGGGGGACCAACTCATCCCAGTTAGTCCAGAACTTTCCTGATTTTAGCACTGAAATCCCACACCCTGGAAAACCCCCCATTCCTCAGCAAGTTGGGACGGCTGGTCACCCAACAAATCTTCCTTGTTTTAAAGACTACAAGCAGGGCCCGCGATTGTCTGGTTCAAAGTCATATGGCCAAGGACCCCCAGAACTGTTTGTTAAGTTGAACCCATGCTTTCCGGGCAAAGAGAGAATCCAGCCCACCCCCTGCCTGGGCAGGACCCGCAAGCTGTGTGTGGGCATCCGAAGAGACGACGTTTCTTGGGCTCGTTTCACCTGTTGGTATCTGACTTACAATTGTTCTCTTTTAACTCCATTATCTTTAATTTGCAAGAATGCAGCCAACAGGAAACCTCTGGACACTCTCTCTTTAATGAAACACAATTTGATTACAAATCACTGGAGTCCCCTGGCAGACTGCCTTTTCTGGAGAATTTCAGCCGGCCACGGCCACTTCTGCACGGCTTCTGCCCTTTGGGGGAGTCCAGTGGAGTCTGCTGAAGTCCCTCGCCTGGGACAGCTCTTGTGGCAATGCCAGCTGTTGATGCCACGCCCTCCCTCGTGGCCCTGTGGATAAGGGGTATCTTTGGTGGGTCCCTGGACACAGTGTGCCAGAAGTGCCTTCCAGGTTCACCACAAGGTTTTAAATAGAAACAGCAGGAAAGACACAAAGGCACGAGCCCTTGGTGGTGGGTAGTCCCGCCGGGTTCCGCTCCCTTCGGCACACGAGCGCTGTTTGCTCACGAAGGCTCTTCCACAACTGTGCATTTCTTGCTTCACAGCATCCTTCCTCTCCCTTTGCTTCCACACGTTCAGCCACGGCAGTTCGTGGTTTCTCTCCTTCTGCGATTGTTTGAAAACAGTGTCAAAGCGAAGATCCTCTATCGCACTGTGATGGGTTCTAAGAGGCTCCCTCTCTGCCTCTCTTTCCCTGCTACGCTTACCTTCCCGGGACTCAGATTTCTTGGGGGGGTTGCACGGGGATCGCTTACCTTGCAGGGCTAGATTGCAGCCTTGCCTTCGAAAGCAAAGGTGTGAACGTGCGAAACAGCCGCACACACGGTCTAATGTCTCCTCAACCCTGCCACGCCGCGTGCGGAGTATTTAAGAGATGTTGAACGTATGGGGAAGAGAAGGGAGGAGATATTTGAGAAGAGATTTTCCTTGGTGGAGGGGGATGGTCGTTTACAGAGAATCAGACTTGAATTCTATTCTGCTGAGGAGGCTGTGGGTAAGTCCCTTCGCCACCTGGGACTCAGTTTCCCCATATGAAACAGTAAGACATGACAATAAGTCAAGTCAATTTTAAGCTCTAAAGGAGAGCTCCCAAGTCCCTGCTTGGGCCCAGGTTCCATTCCAGATGCTTTATATCCTAACCTGCTCCATCTGATGCCCAAAACCGCCCTTCGGGGAAGGTGTTATTAGCCTCATTTTACAAATGGGTCAACCAAGGTTCAGAGAGGTTAAGGGACCTGCCTGGTGAAAAAATTTATGAATCCGGAGACCCAATCCAGATTTTTCTAACCATTTTTCTCATTCTAGAGTTTTTTTTCCCCCCGAATTCCATCCCCTCAAATATAGAGACTTTGGTGTTATACTCTCAAGAAAATCGGTGAGAAAAATTTACTTTTTCTGGGACTCCGTTTGCATGATGTGTTCCATGTCATGGAGAACTTTTCTTTTAAACAGTTTTCAAAGGACAAGTTAGGCATTATGTCTTCAATTTTTGGCAACTTCACACGATAACCTTAGCAGGCTCTTGGTTCCCATCTCCTGGGAATGGCATTTCACATATGCATGGTCATGAGTGCCTGCGGTTTGGATTTTAGTGGAGGCCTTACCCCCATCTGTCTTGATCGGGGTTGCCCCGTCCCTGGCTTCCTGGCGGTCACTGAGCTCTGCAGGCCCCTCAGCCTGTGTCCTCCCGCCATGAGAGGGGCTGCCTCTGCTCCCTGGCTACAAGCCCCGGTTCTTGTTGCACAGCCAACGGGCTCCACTGGGGCCGTCGAGCTTGCTGGCCAAATTTGGGTATCAGTAGCTGGGAAAAATCAAGCTTAATATTTGATGACATTACAAAGTCACACTGTTCTATTTTCATCCCAGATAGAATTAAAAAGCAGAGTTCTCACCAGGAGACTCCCGAAGGAAGCAGGAGACAGTTGGTCTGGGAGCCGCAGCGGGCTGGTGGGCAGCGCGGGGCGGGGGGGTCGGCAAACGTGGACTCCGGCTTTGGCTTCACAGCCAACTAGCTGTTGACCTTGGGCAAGTCTCTCTCTTTCTCTCTCTGAGCTTTAACTTCCTCCTGCATAAATGAATGATCTCTCAGGCTGAGCACTCTGATTTAGGAGCTACGCTTTCTTAAAGGCAAGATCGATTCATAGGGGTGTTTCTCTACCCCATGCAAACTTTAGCAATGGCCAGGGTTTTTTGAGGGGAGGGGTCAGAAAAGCAAGGAAGTATCCTGGAGACTAGGAAAGGGGACCAGCCCTGTTTGCAGGACCTACAGAAGGTTCAGGATGCCCCGTCAGTGCGCTTGGGTTGCAGGTTGGAGTCCAGAGGCTTTGGAGACCTGGAGGGAAACAGGTGCCGGTGAGGTGAGCACAGCCAGGCTGCGGTTCCTGTAAGTTTCTGGTCTGATGCTCAAGGGAGGCTCTGGGTTCAGTTGCCACCACCAGACTCACGCCTGTCCTGGTCCCTCTGCTTTTGCAGTATCTACACGTGCCCCACACAGTGGTGTGCGGTGAGACCATGCGGCCCCGCACCCCGATCCCACACGTGTGGACTCTGGAGTTCACTGTGTGTCAGGCACTGCGCTCACTGCTTGTTCTCGGATGTTTTTCCATCCTTCTCGTAATACCATGAAGTCGGTGTTACTCTCACCCCCATTTGACAATTAAAGAAACTGAGGCCAGAGAGGGCAAATAGCTTCCCCAAGACCACACAACTTGTCAAGGGAAGACCCGTCCTTACCCCTGGGTGAGCCCTCACCCATGCCCATTCGCTCTTGACAAATTCCTAACTCTCTCCCTTGTAGACCAAGTCAATTGTCCTGATCCCAAATATGGATGTTCCTTAATGTGCCTCCAGGGTGGCTTTTCTTTGACCCAGAGTCTGGACTGGCTGGAGGGAGAGGGCAGGGCCAAGAGGGAAGTGTGGGCAGGAGCCCACAGGTGCCAGGCTACCAGCTGCTAGCAGGACATTTCTCCGGGTGGCCTTGGACTGACACAGTTTTCTCCCCATTCTCTCTTGTAGTTAGTTCCCAAGAATAACGGTAGAATGTGCTGGGAATACAACATCTGACACAGAGGAGCTGGCTGGAGCAGCCTGGGCTCTGTGCCTGTCTCTCCTAGCTGTCTTTCAATGCTTTAGCCCAGTGAGTCGTGTATCTCCCAGGGTATAAAACCTGGGCTGGGCTGCTTTCTGGCATCCCTCGGTGGCAGTGCAAGTGGGGCACACACATGTGGCTCCATCTGCCCTGAGAGGCTTTCCTGAGCCTCAGGGGACTGGCCTGTCACGAACCCCAGGCTTTAGTTGATCCTTGCTGCCCAGTGTAATTAGCAAATCCCGTTCACGTAACGTGTGTGTGTGTGTGTGAGTGTATGTGTGTGAGTGTCCTCTCACCAGACTCAGGCAAGCAGTTAAAGTGCAGCCTCGGATGCAGTGGACTGAAATGGTAACCAGTGCATAGTGAACCCGCTTCGCACCGCCGTGCTGGGCTTCAGGGCAGGCATCCACGCCCAGAGTATGTGTGAAGAACAAACAGGGAATCGAGACAAAAGCCGTGTTGTAGGGACAGGGCTGATCTGGTGGGGGCTGGTGAGGCAGAATTTGGTGGACATGGGAGAGCAATGGAATCTCTAGAAACAGACAAGTGCGTCTAAACACCCACGAAAGAAATCTCACTTAATTCCCTCGCATCTCATTTAATTCCTTAGAGTCTTTCCCTAGAGAAACTTGACATGTTATATTTTGATGCAGAGAGTCTCACGTGTTTCATGAAAGTGTTACCAGATTGAAGTTTCCCAGGAGGCCTCCAACTGGCATGGAAGTTGCTGGATTAATAGGAAGAGATTCCCCCTAATCTTACAAGAGTTTTTTGAATGATTCAGAAATAAACAGGACCTCAATAAGCAGAGGAATTTAACTACACAAGATCTGGGAATGATAGATTAAGACATCTTACGGGAAGGAGTGTCTCAGGTGGGAAGCTCCATTGCGCACCATCCTTGAAAGTAGATGATTTGTTTTCTCAGATTTCTTTTGGGGTACCATGGTCTTCACATACAGAAAGGACAAGTTAGCGGGTCACGTTTTTCTTTGAATAATTTTTCTATTGAATTATTTCTGGCCTGGCTTAGTCCCTTTAAAGTCTCATATTAAAGAAATAATGAAATATGTTTTCCTTATAAGGCCTTAAAGAGTATGATATAAAAGCCAGAAACCACAAAATAAAATATTAATAAATCCATTACATTAAAATGGGCTTAGCTAAATGTACCATACACAAAATCAGAAGACAAACATCAAACTGGAAAGATGTGTGCAGGTTATGTCACAGAGGAAGGGATGATTTCTCTCATATATAAAGAGTTCCTACAAATCAATAAGAAAAGTGGGTAAAAGATTTGAAAAGAGTCTACAGAAAAGGAAGTAAAACTGCTTCTTGAACATATGAAAAGTTGCTCAGTCTCACCAATAAGAAACAAAAATTAAAACTACATGGAGATAATCTTCTTTATTTTACAGGTTGGAAAAGATCAAAAAGTTTGAAAATGCCCAGACAGTGAGATGTATATGTGTATGAATGTGACATTGTTGGTGGTAGTGTTAATTGTTATAACTCTTATGGGGGGGGGATTTGGCAATATCTTTCTTACTCATGAGTCAAAATTGCGATTGTTAAATCTACAAATGCCAATGTTTTCCCATACATATTGAAGTGTCCCAAATAGTATTTCATGGAATAGGTTTTCCTAATACATGATTGAAGAGGTTTTCAGGAACATAGTCTGAAAAACACTGAAAGGTGTAATGTAGTGAGAAGTTAGAATATATCTGGGAGCTACAAACACCATCTAGGTCTAGCCGCAGTAATATCTGTAGCCCCTCTTTAGAAAGAGAAACCTCCCTCAAACCTCTGCTTTCATGTTCTTCCCTTGGAAATGCTTTTCGGTCAGGAGAGTAAATGCCAGAGCTACAGAAATGATTCAAAACCCAGGGGAGCCGCTTGGGGACAGAGTCTGCCCTCTGTGGCTGGAACAATGAGATGGCAGGGCTCTCTCTTCCCAAGAACCTCCCTGGGGTGCAGTGAGAAGCCAGGGACTTACCTCGCAGCTTTAATTAGGAGAGATGCGACATTTGGAGACAATCTGTTCGAGAAACCCTGCACGGGACACGTTTTCACCCCGGGCTCTGGGGCTGATCCGTGCCAGTGGTCCGACTCCACGCGCCTCGACGGAATTCTCCGGCAGAACCTCTCCAAAACGTGTGGAAAAATCTGTCTCTCCGGGTTCTCCTTCTTCGCTTCAAGGTGAAACAGGCGACTTCTCTCACTGCCTCTCTCTGGGAGCGAGGTGAGCGCTCGTTACCTGCTCACCGCTGAGCCGGCACCAACGTGAACTGCAGCGGAGCCTCCTGGCCTCCCCCCAAGCAGGCAGCGCAGTGAACACAAGCAGGAGGAAAACCAGTGGGCACAGTGGGCACGGATGGGGTCCTGCGGACTCGGTTCCTGCTATTCCTTCTGCTGTTCCAATTCCCCCACAGGCAGGGTGGCTCAGGATGAGTTGGGGGCCCACCTGTCACCCACTGTCCATCGACCTGCCTCACCGTTGCTCACCAGGGAGGCTTGTTTCTTCCACTGAGGACAGTGGCCTTTAACCTTGGCTGCACCTTGGCTGGGGAAAGCTTTTTTTTTTTTTAAAGAAACTACCAATGCCTGCATCTCACTCCCATACATTTTTTGATTTAATCAATATGTTTACAAAGTTCCCAGGTGAAGATAATGTGTATTTTGGTTATGGGATGACCATTATAGTATATATCAGGATACTCTGGAGAGTGTGTTGAGGCACGATTAACCATTATTTTAGGGGACAGTTTGCAAAAAGTCACCTTGCTTTGACCTTGAGAGACCCCTGAGAATTGTGTCCCAAGAGTACATGATCATAGTTGGGATTTTTTTTTCCTGCGTGGATGAAAACATTGGCACGTTTACACCTTGCAGATAGCTATGGGAGTGGCCATGACTCTGACTTTGAGCTCTGTTATATTTCCAACAGTCACAATTTGCCCTTCATGCACCTCCCTTTTCCCTTTCTGAGTAATTCTTAGCCCCTGCTCTTCCACTTGGAGCATTGGAGAATGTCACATCTGGAAGACACTTTAGCAGTCACCTGGCTCCACCTTCTCTACCATGCAACTACGCTGCTTCCTGCAGCGTCTTGGGCAAGGAGTGGGTGGACAGCACTGGATTTGGACTCATAAAACCCTTCTGAACCTCAGTTTCCTCATCAGTAAAATGTGCATTGCATTACTAGTCTCAAAATGTTGTGGTAGGAATTACACAAGACCCTCTTCCAGCATATCCCGAGAGGGACGCACAAAGCCGGGGGGAACGGGCAGCAGAGAGCAGAGTATGGACCTGTCGTCCCTCACGGAGGGGACGTGACTCTTCCAGGGGCAACAGTTTTCTCTGCTAACAGCACGTCTTTAATGGATGACAATCTCTTAACCCTCTTAGAAATGACAGATGGTAATTCCTACATTGTTTAGGGAGAACGAGATGACTATTTCGCACTTACACGCATTTGGAATAAAAGAAGTTTGTTATAAATATTAATTTTTTACATAAGCTTTTGCCTTGAGTAGTGAAATAAGAAGTTGAGAGCATGCCTGCCTAGTCAACAGATGGAAAGGTTGAGGTGCCATGTGGTCTAATATCTCAAAGCAGATACTTCTGTAAGAAGCGTGTCTTAGTCTGTTCTGGCGGTTACGATCAAATGCCATAAACTGGGTGGCTTATAAACAACAGAAATTGATTTCTCATGGTTCTGGGGGCTGGGAAGTCCAAGATCAAGGTGCTGGCAGGTTCGGTGTCAGGAGAGGGCTCCCTTCTTGGTTCACAGAAGATGCCTTCTTGCTGTGTCCTCACATGGGGGGAGGGGTGAGGCAGCTCTCTGGGGCCTCTTTTATAAGGGCACTAACCCCATTCATGAGGGCTCTGCCCCCATAACCTAATCACCCCCAATAACCCCATCTCCTAATACCATCGTTTTGGGGACAAGGATTTCAACACAAAGCGTGGAAGTGTGGAAAGACACCTCGTGCTTGAGAAAGACAAGTCCCGAGGTGCAGGGCTGTGCCGAGGCTGAACAGCAGCCGGGGGTCAGCTCCTAGGCTGCCGGGGCCCCGTTGGTTGGACTCTGCGGGCACGTCAGTTTTCCGGCTGCAATTCACACTCAGTATGCAAAATCGGAGCAAGGTCCCACCGCGTTGTCTCTTCACATTAGGCTAGAAAGGGGAAATGACTTCATTACTGTTGTTTTGCCAGTTGCCTCTTCTCGCAGGGTCCCTCCTGCCGCCTTTGTCTTGCTAGATTACCGGAGAAGGCAGCTTTTGCACCCGCCACGGGCCGCCTGCAACAACCCCTCCGCTGTCAACAGCGAGTCTGTCGAGTTTTATTCTACAGTAGACTGCTGCTAGCTTGTAATAATTTTCTGATAAAAAAAAAAGTTCACATTCATTAAAAAGGCCATGTTTGGAAATATATTATATGTATATTTCCTTGGAAAAATAGGCCATATTTAAATCATTATGCTGTTGATGGATGCTGAATTTTATTAGCATTTCACCTGTGGTTTGGTGACAGACACAAGCTGGCTTGAGAGCCGTTGAGAAGGGATCCTTTGTTGATTAATTTGTTTTTCTTTCTCATGGTTCTGACACTTAGGAGATATAAAAATTGTATTTTACCACTTTGCACAAAACCGGTATTAGAGAGCTATGTGGGCAGAATTTGGATGTTTTTAATGATGCAGTGGTGGAAGTCATATTTGAAATTCACAGAATCAAACATACCTAGAGTCAGAAGAATTTTAACAGCTGGGGGTCCAATGTCTTAGCTGATGGCTGTCAGTGACGGACTGCTACCACTCCTGATGTATGGTAGATTGACTTCTGCTTGGATCTCTCCAGTGACAGAGAACTCACTACCTTAACATCAGCCCTGAGTTATTGCTAGTGGGGCATGTTGAATGGTGTCATACAGGAAGTATCACTGCCTCTATGTCGTTTCAATTTGGGCTCCAAGGTCAAGATGGCACAGCCCTGGGCCATGGTACCTGGGAGGCTGTTGATTGTACCAGAGAGAATACAGATTCAAATGCAGAGGAACGTGCCCTGCCCCAAAGCCACCTCACAGTGACTCGGAGGTCCCTGAAGTCTGCCCCAAGCAAGAGATGTGCAAATACTCAGGATCCAGGAGCAAGAAGCAGACACCCAGAGCAGAGTTTGTCCCAAGAACAATGTGGTGCCTGCAGAAATGTGCAGACCGGACCATCTTGAGGGTAGCTCCTCGGCTGTCCTGACCAAGGTCACGTCTCAACCTCAGAAGAGAGATAGATACTGGAGGTTAGAAATCACTGAGTGTCCTGTAGTAGTCCTTCATCAAATACTTGCCTCTAAGTTCTAGAGAGGAAATTACAGCAAAGTGTTCTTATAGACTGTGACCCCGGTCAGATCTTAAAGTTGGGAGTTCAAGCTGCCCTTGGGAGGTTTTGCAGACGCATTCCTGGACCAAGGGGACTAGGAATTTGGTTGAGGTCTGGAGTCCTGGCTCCTGGGCAGGCCGTAAGAAACAAAGAGCTGTTTTCTCATCAGCCACCCCCCCCCCCAGCCACCTGGGATGCTTATTAACCTCAACAAGGTCCCCCAGAGGGGCTGGCGGGGGTGGGGTCTGGCCTCTGCAGTTTTAACAGGTTCCCTTGGAGATCCAGGTTTGAGAAGTGCGTCCTTTCAGAGCATGGTCTCAACAAGGCAGTTTTGTCCTGGGTGTGCTGCATGTCACAGAAGCACTGTGAAAGATGAGAAATGTCGCACCCCCGTGACGCGCGTGTGGAGGGGCCGGGAGCATGCGGCCCCTCACAGGATTACTCCGTCCTGTAAATTGGCTGTGTTGCTTCCCCTGCCCTCTGTCCCGTCCCTGCTCCACAGAGGACTGTGTGTCTGAGAATCCTTTTCTAAGGGGCTTGACTCCCTGCCAGGAATCACTGAAAACAAATTCAACACCTCTTCCCACCTTGGCCTGCTACGTAGTGGGAGAACTCGCCCGCCTTTCCCACTGCTTCTACACCCTGGGAACAAGTGCTGGGGACGGCCGAGCACACTCATTCCTGGCACCTAACGACGCGGTCCGGCCATTTTCTCTGCATTGCAGTCTCTATCTGCTCCTGGCTACGGGTCGTGCAGCTGCGACCTCCAACGTGCGGAACGTGGCTGTCAGAGCTTCGATTAGCAAGAAACGTGTTGTGCTTCCCAGAGCCCAGAGATAGTGCGAGCTAAGCTGGCCCTGAAGGTATTGCCGGTGAGACGAGCCTTTGTCACTGGGGTTCTTCTCACGTGCATTTTGGAGAGCAGCGCCGCTGCCCCTGCTGAGGTGGAGCTGCAGGGACTGATGTGTGCGCCGGTGCTCACTGCAGTGGCTGTGGCCAAGGGTGATGTCACCGGGAGGCCCACGGTGGCTCTGCACGCCACCACCCTTCCAACTTCTTTGCCCTTTGGCTCCCTGGGAACCTGAGTACAACATTCCTAGTGGACATTTAAGACTCTCCCCCTACCTCTTCTGACTTGCACCTTGATTCTGGCGTTGGTCAGTGAACTTGAGCAAGCAGCTTCAGCCCTCGGAGCCTCAGTGTCCACACCTGCCAGGCCAGGCTGTCCCGCCTCCCTGAGCCTTTGAGAAGGGTCTCTGGACTCCCTCTTCCTTGTCTTGCAGCGCTTGTGCATGTCTTATTTCCTGCCTATGAGGACAGGGCAAGATTTTCTTTATATCTGGGGACCTTCACTGCACCTAGCTCAGAGCATGGCATTGGGGAAGAAACGAGCAATCAAAAGGAGATCTGAAACCCTCAATCACCCAGGGAATTAACTTCCACGTGGTGATGAGAGTCCGGGCGGGGTGGGGATGGTGGGACCAGGCCTGTGTTCACACCTGTGTGAGCTGACGTTTATACTGGGTCATCCTGTATTGTGTCTAAATAAAGAACAATTTCCTTCTCAGCTCTCAATCTACTTGCGACCACCCCCCAGCCCTACCACCTTGGAATGCTGGGGCCCATTGGCTACTTGCTTGGAGTCTAAAGGACATTTTTATCTTGACGATTCAGGTATTTCCAGCTTTGAGCAAATACAATTAAGACCAACTGAATAATAACACAGCAATGACCAGGGCCTTCAAAGGCGTTTAGGAAACTGATTTGGTGTTTTAACCAATAGTCTGATTTTGTTGTAATGAGCCCAACTTTCTGGTTAGATTAATATGTTATTTCCTGACGCTGCATAAATGCAATATGTATGCAATCGAGCCCAAATAAAATTACCGTTTACGTTTTCATCACGTAGGGAACAAGCTGCTGAGGACAGTTGAAATGCAATTTATGATTATGTAAATGAAGCTAGCTTCAGGACACTAATATGTAGATAAATGAGACTTTCATTATTGTGAATCAAGATACCATTAACCTTGAAAATTATATACAATTGTCACAAATATTTCTTAAAAAAAAAGAAAGCACAATTTCTTCCAGTTTTTTGGTTCCCTCTTTTTGGGTCATGGGTCGGGTTTTCTGAAGGTTCACCCCAGAATGCAGAAATTTAAGGTTTTTAACCCTGTTGGTGCCTTTGTACTGCCTGCTTGGGGACCCATGTTGAACCCAAACAAATGGGATTGGTGCTTTTCCTCAAAGTTCCTCCGTGCGTTTATTTATTTATTTATTTTTTTTTATTTTTTTATTTTTTTTTTTGAGACAGAGTCTCACTCTGTTGCCCAGGCTAGAGTGAGTGCCGTGGCGTCAGCCTAGCTCACAGCAACCTCAGACTCCTGGGCTCAAGCGATCCTCCTGTCTCAGCCTCCCGAGTAGCTGGGACTACAGGCATGCACCACCATGCCCGGCTAATTTTTTCTATATATATTTTTAGCTGTCCATATAATTTCTTTCTATTTTTTTAGTAGAGATGGGGTCTCGCTCTTGCTCAGGCTGGTCTCGAACTCCTGAGCTCAAACGATCCGCCCACCTCGGCCTCCCAGAGTGCTAGGATTACAGGCGTGAGCCACCGCGCCCGGCCCGTGCGTTTATTTTCTTGCAGAGAAATGATTTTTCCAATATTTTCTTGCCAAATGGCTGTTGTGAAGACTGCTAGCATGATGAGCAGGCCCAGGTGGGAGACCTCGTTAAAGTTCTGATTCTATATTGCTAAGTGCCTGTGGACCCTACATCTGGCCTGGCCCTCCTCGGGCCTCAGTTCTTTCATCTGTAAAATGGGGATGTTAAGACGGGTTAAGTTAGTTAGGACTCTTTGGCTGTAAGGGAGAGATTCTGACTATAGCTAATTTAAGCTAAAAGGAATTGGTTGGGAGGAGATGGGCGGGGGGAATCCGCAGAAACAAAGGGAAAAGGAAAAAGTGAAGAAATTTCCCTTCAGGGCTCAGACTCCAGGCTGTCTCACCCCTCCAGGATGAAGGGGTGGAACAGTGTGTTTTAAGTTATTGGGTCTCACTGCCCAGGACCACGTGACTAGCCCCAGCGCCCCTGCTGGGTGGGGCTGAAGGGACACCCGTGCTCCAAGCCCTCCAGACAGGGCGAGCTCAGGTCAAGGGTGGGGCCAGGCTGGGTGACGTCAGAGGCAGCTGGGGAGGCTGATAGGGCCTCGAGAGTGAGCCAAGGGGCCAAGGCGCGGAAGAGGCGGGAAAGACAGCAGGAAACTGACGGGAGCTGACGTCCAAGGTGAGGCCAGGACTTTGTCCACCTCTCTTTAGTGCCATAGCTCATGCTGTCAGCACCCTGGCCCGTCCCTTTGATCCGGAGTCGCCCTTTCCTTGCACTTGCTTCTGTGCTTTCCCTTCCAACAATGGCGCCTGCATCTTGCTTGTCAGGCGGCTGCCAGGGTGGGCGCTGCAGCTGCCCCGGAAGTAACAACCCTCCCCACCCCAGCCTCCGGCGTCCCTCAACCACGGACTGGTCTCCGAGGCTTGTCCTTCCCCGTTGCTTTGCAAAGCCCCTGGGGATCTTGTTAAAGTGCAGATTCTGGTTTAGCAGGTGTAGGGTGGGGCCCGAAGTTCTGCGTTTCTAACAAACTCCAAGGGTGGTTGTGGGAGCAGCAGGTCTGTGGGCCACACAGAAACCTTGATGCAGCGTCCTCGTCTCATCTTTCCTTCCCATTCCCTTTTCCCTCTACTTTCCTGGCTTCCCTGAGAATATTTCCTACAGAATCACTTTGATTCAAATCCTCATCTCTGGGTCTGCTTGCTGGGGAACCTAAGTCACACACCGATCCTGCCAGATGGGTGTTGCCCTCCCATTTGCAGACGAGGAAACTGAAGCTCAGAGAGGGAAAGCTACTGGTGCAAGGTAGCACAGCCAGCAAGTGGCAGAGAGGGCCCTCCATCCAGGTCTGTGGGAATCCCAGACCTTGTCTCCACCCACACACCATTCGTTTAAAGGGCTCGTGACCAGGTGGCCCTGTGTGACGCTCACCGCCTTGGCAACAGTCTTGAGTTTAAATTGGAAGTGCCAGACAGTATATATTCATGTTATAGACATCTGTTCATATAATTTTACTTAGATCTAACTCATCCTTTCTATAGGCTAAAGAACATTATATGATTTTTTACCACAATTGATTCAAGAAAAAAAAATATATTCTCCCAATTTTCACTATTTATAAATCAAGTGGCACGGTATATCTGAGTATATGAGGGAATATTTTTGAATAAGAAATTCTTAGAAATAAAATGCAGGGTAAAGAAATGTATTCTTTGATAGATAATAGACAATTGACCTTCAAAAAGATTGTATCAATTTCAACTTCCACTCTGCATGGACAAGAGTACTGTGTTCCCACACTCTTGTTGCCAATTTATTTTCATTCCTACAGGGAAAATATTGCCTTGGTATATATTTATTTAATCACTAAAGAGATTGAGAATCTTCTTATATGTTTATAGGCTTTTTCTTTTTCTTCTTTCATGAATTGCCTACTTAAAAATTTGACTCATTTAAAGTTGAGTGATTGTCTTTTTATTGTTTAATTGTGGGCACTTTCAACATATTATGGATATTTAACCTTTTCCAGTTGTAAATAAATATATCCTCTTTATCTCTATTTTTTTTTTTTAACATGGAGAAGGTTTAAGTTTTGATGTGATCAGATTTGTCAATTCCCATCCCCCTTTTAATGGCTGCTGGGTTTTCCATACCATTTTTTTTTAATAAAGGTCTTTACCCGAAGTCAAAATAATTCTCCTATATTTCTTTCTAGTGATTTTAGAGCTATATTTTTAATCCATTGAAATTTTATTTTTATGTGTGGAGTAAGATAGGAATCTATGATGTATGTATGTATGTATGCTCGTATCTATGTATTAATCATTTATTTAGCTTTCCAAAAGATAGCCAATTTTTCCAATACCCTTTATTAAATAGTCTATTTCCCAACAGGGGGATCATGAAAGAGCAACTTTCAACTGACTAAATTATCACATGTAACAGGTGTTTTTGGTACTCCCTTCTGTTAGACTGATCTATGACTATATCTTTGCTGGTACCATACTTTCTCTCTCTCATTCACTTTCTCTCTTTCTCTCATTTAATATGAGGGATAAGGAGTATTTTTGAATACTTGTCTGTTTTTTTTTCCCCTGTCACATATATAAATGGGCCGAGAGGCATTTGATAACGTGCAGCAATCTTCTCTGTAAATCCCAGGTTTCCATTCTCCTCTGACTTCTTGTTTGGCCTCCTGGGTCCCCTTAGTCTCTGCGTGTTAGTCGTCCCCCGTGAGCTATTTCAGGTGTTGCTATATCCTGACCCAATCCTATGCAAACCCCTTTAATTATTTTAGATTAATATAAATTTCAATATCTAGAACTTGCTCTCCAAAGTTCCCTTCTGTATTATTCTTTTACATAAGTCTTCACTACTCTTGCACATTTGTTTTCCAGGTGACCTTAATTATCAATTTGTTAAAGTTCAAATAATCACTGTTGGGATTCTGACTGAAATAGCATTATATTCATGAATTAATTTGGGGAGGAGTAAAGAAATACACAGTGTGTGTCTTCACATCCAAGAATATAATCTCTCATTTTAGGTCTTTTGAATATGCCTTTTAGTACATTTTCATAGAAAGCGCTTGTGTTTTTCTTGTTAAATGTATTTTTAGATGCATTATAATTGCGTGGATATTTTGAATGTGGTTCTGCTTTCTACTATATTTTTTCCCCACTACATTTTACAACTGATTTCTGCTTGTATGAAGTCCAGCTATCACATTTAAAAATATTTACTCCAGAAGGCAGGAGGGAGAGTCTGTTCTTGGGGAGACCTTGGGGCTGGGGCAGTTGGGGTGGGGGAGGGTCACGAGTGATTTTTCTGCTCTTCTCCCGCATTTGAGGGCTGGCTGTGACAAGGTGAGCCTCATTCTGGGATGAAATTTTACCTCGCTTGAGCCTTGGATACTACGAAGTCAGCATGTCAGCTCATGAAGTGACCTTCCAGAATCTCTAGATACCTGTGAGATTTGCTTTAAAATGCCATACCTATACTTACCTTTCCAAAGCCTCCTCTCCCGTCGGCTCAGAGATGAGGTATCCACAGCATTATTGGTGGCCCAGAACTACCAGTGTCTATAGACATCACACACACGCAATATTTGATGTGTGTTATGCAATCTCTCTTGATAAAACTTCTCAATATACTTTCTGGCAAGAGAGCTTAGATATTTCTCATACCATTAGATATTTTCAAGAGTTCTGGGATAGAGAATTTGCTGATTACATAATAGGTTTCATGCTGCTAATTCCCTGTGGAAGTTGGTGCAAAACTGCACCGACATGGGTGGAAGAAGACTGTGGGTGGGAAGTGAAGCTGTGGGTTAGTCTTTTTCAAGCCTATGTGTACACCGTCTCTGGCTTTCGGGCAGGCTCAGCACCCAGTGGGATTGAAGTCACACACGGAGCCTTCACAATTAATATGGGAAACTGTCTAACAAATTGTACAATTTGGTTTAATGGGATGTCTGATGAGTGACACATGGTTGTTTGTCAACTAAAAATATCTTGAAGACCTTTGAGCAAACCGAGGGAGACCTCTCTCGTGTCACATCGCACAAACAGCTGTGCCCTGCCCTGGGTACACATAATTGCTGAAACCGATTCGGCAGGGCTGCAAGTGTTGAGGCTGTCGTATTAATTTGCTCCATAAATCAACACATGGGCTTGACAGCCTTTTAAAATCTTTATCATCGTGCATTTATCCCTCGTATTCTGAAGGCGGCTTATCTGCCATTGATCCAAAGCAACTCATATTCAGTAAACAAATATTTACTGAGCATCAACAGGGGCTGAAGATGTAGGGCCCGGGACCTGTCTTCAAGGAGCTCACGGTCTAGGTGGGATCAGGGCAGTGATAGGGTTAGGCACTGATGTAGTGTTGCCGCAAAGACAGATTCATTCATTCATTCAAAAATATTAAGACCTGCTAAGGCAGAGATGTGTCCTCTGCAGATACAGATAAACAGAGCACATGGTGACCACTTCAGGGAGCTCAGTCTAGGGTCCAGAAACGGACATATAAACAGATTATAAATAAGTACAAGCTATGGCAATGCATAGGGGGTATGCTGGGGCAGGCCTGAGTGGGGAGGGGTCATCTCTGTGAGGCTGGTGGCAGGCACCCCTCCCTTCCCTAATGAAAAAATGAAGTCCCTCATATCCCTCAATACCCCCCTCCCCAAATTGAAACAAAGAAATTCCTTACTCCTCGAGCAAGAAATTCCTTACTCCTCGCGCTGACATCTTCTGGCCGAAGAAGCTCCCATCCCCCAACCCTAAGAACATATATAAACCCACTCACACTTCTGTGTCATGCCACTTCCCGGGTCTCTCTCTCACGGCCCATGAACTTCACCCGGGAGCACCCTAATAAAGCCTCATTGCTTTCCCCTTTTCAATTCTGTTCGTCTTTCCTTCTCTGGCGCCAGCTACTTCAAAGAAACCTTACAATCTCATGTTGGGGAGTCAGGAAAGACTTCATAGATTAAAGTGGTACTTGAGTTAAGTCTTGAAAGATGGTCTAGTGTTTGTATGCTGGACAAATGGGGAAGAACATTAAAGGTGGTAGGAATGGTGTGTGCAAAGGCCCTGGGGTAGGGTTGGGGGTAGGCAGATTGTTCAGAGCAGGGAAGTAGCATGCCATGATGAGCATGGTGAGATGGGGCCATGGTGAGAGGACGGGCCAGAGAATGAGGTGGAGGTCATATCATGGGTGGTCTTGCCTGGCCAGCCAAGGAGCCGATCATTATCTCCAAACCTCATTCACAGTGCAGTCTTGGTTTTTTTCTTCCTCAGCTTCCTCCCTTTAGAAAAGCCAGCTCTAATTGTTTACATGCTGTAAAACACAATGCAAAGTCTCCAGCTTGAGAATGCTATGCACGTGAAATAATAAGCTTGGAATTAAGCTTGATTGCCTGTTTAGGAGTTTTTCAGCTTACTTATCTGTTCCCTTGTGTTAGAACCGGTTTCCCTCAGCCCCAGGAACAGATAGGCAGAGTCACCAAGGCTGCAACAGACAAAGGAGTTTATTCTCTAGCTCCAGCTAGGGTCCAAGGCCCAGAGCGCCAACGCAGTGGCCTCTCCACGAGCCAGGACCCGGCCCTAGGGTGGGAACTAAGCTTTTATACTCATCAGTAAGTTACATGTAGGGGCACACCATCCCCCCACCCCCCTTTTAGTTCATTTGCTCCTTCAAAAGTGGCTGATAGTGTTGGCTCCTGATTGGCTGGTTTCCAAGCCAGGGCCTTGGCTCCTGATTGGCCAGTTTCGAAGCCAGGGCTTTCAGTTGTTACCAGCGGCATTCGGGGAGGGGGAGGGCCTGCGTCGGGGAAACCGAAACTTAGGCCTACCCTAGGAGGTCCAGTCTGTCATGGAGTTACTCCTGTTTTCCTTCGTGCTCTACACTTGTTGGTCATATTTTAGCACAGGTGACATCTATAGAGCAGTGTGGTTGAGAGAGCAGCGGTGACCAGTGGGACCTGAAGAGCATTATGCCATTTACCCGAAAGAGATCGCCTGCTGCCCTTCGGGATGGGAGATTTCCAAGAGGAAGACCTTTCTATTAAATTCACCATCCTGGAAAAGAGGTAAGGAAATAGAGTCCTCTAAAGGTTCCTTCTAGAATTTATAAACCTGAACTCTCCCCCCACCAAAGTGGAGGGAGAGGGAATCAGGGTGGTGTTCACATGTGATCACAGTTCAATGTCTCCACCGCCTCTCACAGTGGATGGGTTAGACCCCATCTTACAGGTGAGGACATTGATGTTTGGGTGGTTAAGCGATAGGCTCTGGATTGTGGTTTCTGCAAGGGTGGTCCGTGGTTCATGCAGCGTTGGCATCGCATGGGAGCTCGTTGGAAATGCGAGTGCCAGGCCCCACTGTAGACCTAGACAGTCAGAACCTGCATATGAACAAGCTACTCCCTGACACCTCTGGGAGGAGTGTTCCAGGTAGCAGGAACAGCAAGTGCAAAGGCCCGGGGGCACAAAGGAACTTAGTGCATTCCTCTAAACGAAAGCTCAATGTGGCTGGTAGAACAGGGGCCATCATGGAAGTTAGTTGTCATCCTTGCCCAGAATTTGTTTAAATAATGAGTTTTCTCTTGACCTTGTGAACAAAAGAGATGTGACAAAATAGATTGAAGCCTGGGCCAAGAGAACACTTACCAATTATTTAACCACAGGGATTGGCCTCAGTTTCCCCATCTGCCCAAAGGGGCTTCGTCCCCCCCTGCTTATTTCCAAGACGTTGCAGATGGGAAAGTGCTTGGAAATGTAGTACAAGCTCTACCTGCACCCCCTCACCTCAGGGGGACATCCGCGGGGTGAAGTGAGGTAAAGTGGATACGCTTGCTTTCGGCTTCCGCGTTGAGGGATGGTGGTTAATTAAAAAGACTTAAGTTTTTCTTCGTAAGCACACAATAGCTTTTGGGGAATTGGTGACTGTCCCCAGCTGCCTGTAAATGCCCAACTGGAAGCGGCAGACAAAACACTGATTATGACAGAGAGGCACCGGGCTGTCAGCGCGGAGCTGCCAGATGCTGTTAGCAAGTGGGAGCAAAGTGACCTTGGCAAGTGGCCTGCAGAGGGGCCTCTTGGCACCTCACAGCAATCTCGGGGCAGCACGGTGGAGGTGGCACTTGGGTAGGGTGAGGCTCGGGGCTGGGAACGGGGGTGTTCCAGACAATCTCCAGCACGGGGAGACCCTAGGGCATCATTATTCTCAGGTCAGGGATAAGGGGAGGCCCGTGGCTGGCAGGAGATGGATCCAGGTTGAACTTTCAGGTGTGTTATGGCTTGAACCATGTCCCCCCGAAAAGCTATGTTGAAGTTCTAACCTCCTTACCTCCGAGACTAACCTTCTTTGGAAATAGGTTCTTTACAGGGTAAATGAAGTCATTAGGGTGGGCCTTAGTCCAATAGGACTGGCATTCTTACAAAAGGAGAAATTTGGACACAGTGACAGGCATGCACAGAGGCCATGCGAGTGATGCACCTGCAAAGCCAGGACCGCCAAGGGTTGCTGGCACACACCAGACTCCCCCTCAGGGTTGCTGGAGGGCATGGCCCTGTCCACACCTTTACTTTGAACTTGTAGCCTCCAGAATGGTGCGACAGTACATTTCCGTTGTCTTAAACCACTTTGTCACAGCAGCCTCAGGCAACTAATACAACTTGCTTTCAGTGAGGAGCATTCAGCTTCTCAGACCTCTCCAACAATGCAAAGCATAGTGTTTCTGACACACTGCTCGGGGTCTGGACGGCTCCCATCTCTGTGGCCTCCTCTCTCCTCCTGGCCTTGTTCTCCTAGTTGGGTGTGGCTGTTTTTCTGGGTCTCTGTGTGACCTCCCAGCATCTCGTAGGTGCTTGGGCATGGCTGCACCAGAGGAAGAGAGAGCCCAGTGGCAAGTCCCCAGCTCACGCAGGGCCGGAAAGAGAACATGTGCTCAGAATCTGATGCCCAGGCCTGGAGAATGTTCATTTACATTAGAGAAACGTAGACAGCGTATTAGGCGCCTACAAATCCTTACAAACTTGGTAACCTTAGGCCGGGCCCTCAGTTTCCCTCCCGGGTCTCAGCTTTCTTATCTACACAATTGTTATAATTATACTGTCTTACTCACTGCATGGAGCTGTAAGGACCCCAATAAGTTCACACCAATTGTAAAATGTTAAACAAATGCTAAGGTTTGATGGTCATTATAATGAACATAGCACCACCATCCATCTCAGAACAGAAGAAATCTGCAGAGTGACCTGGAGAATTAATGGGACCAATGACATTTATCCCTCGACATCCATCTCTTCACAATTGTCTGTCTCGGAGTCTTTGGGATGAGATCATGAAGAGGAATGGGCAGGTGTAGAATTGAAATTAGTTTCTGTTCTTGGTTTTAGCATTTCTGGCTGAGGGCATTTGTGTGGGTTGCTGAGGGATGTTGTTAGAACATGAAGCCCCTGAGTCCCGCGAGGAGGGCGTTCCCGGCATTCAAGGCCTTCCCCTGTCTGCCCAACCGCCTCATCCTCTACTTCCCTTGTCTTCCTCTTCTCTCGACTCGCCCGTCTGCAGCATTGACATAATGGGAGCTTAGCTTTCCCCTGAATTCTGGAAGGTTGTGTGTGCCGTTCGCACCACGTGACACCACATTTCGGTCTCTGCAGCCACATAAGCCTAGCTCCTCCGTGTTAGTCTTGCATTTTGTTCTTGATGATAGCTAATTTTGTTGAACGTTTAATAGGAGACGAGCATTGTTCTAATCACACCGTATGTGCCCTGTGAGATGGATCGTGTTATTGTCCCCACTTTGCAGATAAGGAATTGGAGACCTGGAGAAGGTAAGCAACTTGCCCAGTAATGACTGACACGGCTCTTTCCAAGTCTCAGACACCTCCACCTTCCAGGTACCAAGTTCTTCACATTTCCTTTATTTAATCTTCCCTACTACAGGCACCATTATTATGTACGAGGAAACTCAGGTGCAAACAGGGTAACTCGTTCAAGGTCACAGTGATGATGTGTGGCAGGCTTGGACAGTCCCTTGGCGTGGGCTATCTCAGGATATATTTGGAGAGAATAACTTGGTTATGTTTTTGGGCTTAGATATGTTGTCTTCAAACATAGATGAATTGCCTAAAATGATTGTTATGCTGTGTTCATAATTTATTTCCATCTCGGAAGCCAGTCTGCAGAAACTTAAAATATATCAGGCTGAAATCACTAAATGAGATTTCTACAACCTTTTTGGAATGTAATCTGCAATATCTATTAAAACAAATAACACACTTGTCTTTCTTGTTCAGCATGCCCTCTTTGGGAGATTCTCCTATAGAAACACGAGCACCAGGGAGATTAGGTGTATGATTTAGGAAGTTTTTGCAGCATTGTTTACAATGACAAAAACTGGGGAGACTCTGACAGCTTATCACCAGTGCATGTGTGTGTGTGTGTGTGCGCACGTATGTGGCGGAGACGAATAGATTGATAAATTGTCGTTCGTTTATACAATTGCATGTTGTACAGCTATGGCCTATATTTTCTGACCTGGAGTATGGTCAGGTGACAGCAGCAAGTAGCAGAAACGTATGCATAGGAAACTCCCATTTTTTTAAAAGTGCCACATCACTTCCTATATACCATGGATAGGATTTATGACTGCTTGAGTCGTAGAATCAAGCAGAGCGATGCAGAAAGACACACCCTGGCTGTGAACGTCCATTACCTGGGAGGTGAGGGTAATGCAAGGGGCAGGGTGAAATTGGGGGCCACTGTTAATTTTCGGCATTGTTTTACAGGTAGTGGTGAGCATGTGGTACTTTTGAACCTCTTTAAAAAACTTAAAAAAAAATCGCAGTGTAATTTGCATAGTGAATGCTCAGGTCAGGGTGGGCATGCGCAGTCACAGGTTCATCCTGCTTGGGTTTTGTTAGCTTCTTGGATCTGTGAATTGGTATTTTCTCAGCGATTTTGGACAATCTTTGGAATTATTTCTTTAAATAGTTTCTCTTTTGACTGAATTTTTCCTCTACTTTTGGCCCTCTAATTATTTATGTAGGTTAGACTGCTTGATATTATCCCACATGCCAATAAGGCTTTGCTAATTCTTTTAAAAAAATTAATCGTATTTATTTTTGGAGCAGTTTTAGGTTTGGAAAAATTGAATGAAAAGTACATCCAGTTCATACACCTCTCACCCCCACCCTGCGGCTTCTGCTAGTTTTAGCATCTCGAATTCGTGTGGTACATTCGTCACAATCTATGAGCTAATCCTGGTGTGTCGTTATTAACTAAAGTCTGTAGTTTTCATTGGGGTTCGCTCTTTGTGTTGTATATTTTATGGGTTTTGACAATTGTATGCTGACATGAATTCGCCATTACAGTACCATATAGAAGAGTTTCACTGTCCTAAAAATACCTTATGCTTTATCAATTAATCTATCCTCTCTCTCCCCAAACTCCTGGCAACCACTGGCCTTTTTACTGTCTCCGTAGTTTTGTCTTTCCAAGAATGTCATGTAGTTGGACTCACACAGGATGGAGCCTTTTAAGATTGGCTTCTTTCACTTTAGTAATGTGAATTTAAGGTTCTTTCATGTCTTTTTGTGACTTGATAGCTCATTTTTTTTAAACTACTGAATAAATAGTCCACGGTGTGGATGTACTATAGTTTATTTTTCACCTGTTGAAGGACATCTTGGTTGCTTTTAAGTTTGGGCAATTATGAATAAAGCTGCTATAAACATTCATGTGCAGGTTTTTGTGTAGATATAAGTTTTCAACTCACTTTGGTAACTATCGGTGAGCATGATTAATGGATCATAAGGTAAGAGTGGGTTTAGTTTTATAAGAAACTGTCTGTCTTCCAAAGGGGCTGTATCATTTTGCATTCCCACCAGCAATGAATGAGTGTTCTTGTTGCTCTAGAACCTTGCCAGCATTTGGTATTGTCAGTGTTTCGGATTTTAGTCATTCTAACGGATATGTAGTGGTATCTCATTGTCATTTTAATTTGCAATTCCCTAATAACATCTGATGTTGAGCATCTTTTCATGTTTATTAGCCATCTGTATATCTTCTTTGGGGAGGTGTATGTTTGGATCTTTTGCCCATTTTTTTAATTGGTTTGTTTTCTTATTTGTTGAGTTTTAAGAGTTCTTTTTATATTTTGGATGCCAGTCCTTTATCAGACATGTGTTTTGTAAAGATATTTTTCCAGTCTGTGGCTTCTTTTTTTATTCTCCTAACATTGTCTTTTATTGAGTAGAAGCTTTTCATTGTAACAAAGTCCAATTTATCAATTTTTTTCTTTTGTGGATAGTGTTTTTGGTGTTTTAACTAAAAAGTCATTGCCAAACCCAGGGTCATCCAGATTTTCTCCTATGTTATCTTCTAGAAGTTGTACGGTTTTGTGTTTTACATTTAGGTCTGTGGTCCATTTTGAGTTAATTTTTGTGAAAGATGTCAGGTCTGTGTCTGGATTCACATTTTTTTTTTTTTTTTTTTTTTAACATGTGGATGTTTGTTCAGTTGTTTTGGCAACATTTGTTGAAAACACTATCTTTTCTCCATTGAATTGCCTTTACTCCTTTGTCAAAGATCAGTTGACATGTCTGTATATGCTTTTTTATTTTGGATTTTTATCTCTGTGCTTGAGTTTGGGCAGTTTCTATTATCCTATCTTAAAGTTTACTGATCTTTTCTGCTACAGTGTCCAATCTACTTTTATGTCCCTCCACTGAATTTCTCAAGGCAGATATTTTATTTTTTGGTTTGCAAATTTCTCTTTGGTTCTTTTTTATAGTCGCCATATCTCTACTGAAATCCTACATCTATTTACTGATTATATTTATGTTTTCCCTTAAATCTTTAAACATATTTATGATGGCTGCTTTAAAACACTTGTCGGCTCCTTTCAACAACTCTATTATTCTTGCTCTGTTTCTGTTAACTGATTCTTCTCCTGGTTGTAGGTCACACGTTACTTTTTCACATGACTAGTAATTTTTGATCATATACTGAGGATTACTTTGTTGAGATTCTGAATTTTGTTATTTTCCTTTAAGGAGTGTAGAGTTTTTTTTTCTGGCAGGCTGAAGGCAGGATGCAAACCAGCTTCATCCTTTCAGGCTTTTATGAAAGCTTTCCTAGAGTGGTTTTAGAGTAGTTCTTCCTCTGGGTTAGAGGGGTCAGGTGTGTTCTCTCTGGGTTCTCAATTGAATGGCCAGGATGTTTTGTGATTTATCTCGACCCTGGTTGGTGGGAACTATTATGACTGCCAGCACTGTGGGATCTCCATTCAGCTCACAACTACTCAGTAGTTGTTCTTAGTCAAGCCTTTGGTGTCTTGTCCTGTGCGAGTACAGTTTGGTATTTGACTGAAGACTTAACAGGACCTTTACGCAGATTTCTGGAGCTCTTTTTTTTTTTTTTTAATGTGACTTCCTCTTCTGTATCTTACTCCATAAATTCCGCTGCCTCAGCAGAACTCCGATCTTTGTTTCCTAAGTTCCCAGAGAGCACTGTGGCCTGTATAGGCTCCATTTCCCCATGCGGTCTGGATGGGTCATTTCAGGCAGAAAGCCAGCACAGTGTGGAACTCACCCGTGGCTTCTGCTGGGCCACATTCATTGGGCTGTCAATGGGACAGTCTTGGGATTGTGCTGGGAAGGGGGCTCTTTTATTTATTTATTAATTTATTTTTAATTGACAAGTAAAAACTGTGTATATTTATGGTGTACAGCATGATGTTTTGATACATGTATGCATTGTGGAATGGCTAAATCAAGCTACGAAACATATGCATTACCTCACATTTTTTTTTTTTTTTTTTGCATTGAGAACACTTAAAATTTACTCTCGGCACTTCTTAAGTATAAAGTATATTGTTATTAATTGTAGTCACCATGTTGTATGATAGATCTCTTGAACTTACTTCTCCTTTGTGTGTTCTGACCAACATCTCCCCAATTCCCGCATCATATATAGCCTCTGGTAACTGCCATTTTACTTTTTTTGGTATGGTTTTGACTTTTTTACACTCCACATAGAAGTGAAATCATGTGGTATTTGTCTTTCTGTGCCTGGATTATTTTTCTTAACACAATGTCCTCCGGGTTCATCCATGTTGTCACAAGTAATAGGATTTCCTTCTTTTTTTAAGGCTGAATAGTATTCCATTGTGTATAGCAGCACAATTTCTTTATCCATTCATCCACTGATGGGCACTTGGGTTGATTCCGTATCTTGGCTATTGAGAATAGTGCTGCAGTGAACATGGGAGTGCAGACACCTCTTCAACACACTGATTTCATATCCTTTGAATGCATGATCCAGGGGTTGCTGGATCATATGGTTGTTCTATTTTTAATTTTTTGAAGAACCTTCAAACTGTTTTCCATGATAGCTATATCAATCTATATTCCCACCCAAAGTGTACAAGGGTTCCTTTTTCTGCACATCTTTGCCAGTATTTGCTATCTTTTGTCTTTTTGGTAATAGCTATCCTAGTAGGTGTAAGGTGATATCTCAGGGTGGTGTGAATCTGCATGGGAAGGGGGTTCTTTGCATTTGAGCTGTCTCTCCTGCGGCCTCCCCAAGTTCATGGGTCCCTGGATGCTGGTGGTCTTTGCCCATCTAGCAGTGACACCCCCAACTTGGTGAGGGAGAATTTCTTTGACCAGGAATCTCCCTGATGACTGATTATCTTGCTTCCTTCTCAACCACAAGTTTGAGGCTTCTGGTAAATTATTTTTAGGAAGCAAAACTAGGCAGATGGGAGCCACCAATTTGATCATTGGGAATGGCTTCCTCAAGCTCCCAATTTAGAGTATTGGACAGTCAACTAGAAATAGCTGTTGGAGATCTCCTATGCTGTGTCTCTGATTTTTAAAAACGGTGGTACATGCAGTCCTTGAATCTAGCTTGTAAGTCTAGCAGAACTCTTTCCAAAACAACGGACTGCTTTTTGGTAGAGTTAAAAAAAAATGGGTCTCTCTCAAAACAGAGGCTCTATGTGGAAAACCTGGGGTGCAGACATGAGGAACAATTGCAGTGGAGTGACTTTGTGCAGCAGAAATAGATCAGGAGAACCACAATTAGAGACTGTGTTTCCTCCCACCCAGCACTGGAGCAGGCAGTGGTGGATGTTGCCAGACAAGAAATCTTAAATAGGGGGTTTTAGTGATGTCCAAACTGAAGTGTCTCAACATGACACTTTGCTTGCTTGGTGAGACGGCTGGGCTGGTTTGGTAAGTTTTCAAGATAAAGCAACGCTTGGATTATCACATTCCCAAGTCATGACTGAGAAGATTCAGGCTGTCTAAATAAAGGGAAACAATCCCATTTAGTGGCCTCCCAATGTAATTAAATCACCAAGTCAGTAATTTCCTATATGTGGGACACCCCATGCGTGACTAACACCTTTGTTCCCCAGTCAAAACACACCAAAGGAAAGAAGGAAACAAAACAAAACAAGAGGGCTGTTTCAACATGCATCCCTAAGAATATAGCCTTGAACTCGGCATGTTTTTATTACAAAGTCGTACCTAAGTTAGAAATTGTGACGAAGTCACCCATTTTGGTTTACAAGGTTGGCGGAATGCTAATCAGAATCCTGGCAAAGGCAGCAGGCTGGGCTCACTCATGAACTTGGGTGGGAAAATCTAAGTAACTTGCCTGGAGAATCAATAGAGAAGTAGGGAACCAGGACTTGACCTGGGGCTGTCTGGGCTCTGGCCTGCACTGTGCCAGACCTTACTGCTGGTAGCGAGGTCTCTAGCCACATGACCATTTGGGGGATATAGATTTTCCCAAGGCCATGGAGCCATCAGCCTGAGCTGGGGAGTGGTGTATGTGTCCTCCCTTGCTGTTCGGGTCAAGGAAACGGGGAGGTGACGTGTAGGCAAAGAAGTTCCCATCCTGTGGCTGCAGCTTGGAGATAATGCTGGAAAGAACAGAGGAGATGGGCAGCTTGCAGTCCAGTGGGCTCCACGAGGCTGGAGTGGGCTCTTCCCAGATCCGGCTTCCCCCGGAGAGACAGCCGAGCTGGTGGGTTTGATTTCAGCAGGAGGTGAAAGGAAGGGCCAAGCTGTTTACTGAGCTAGGCTCTTGAAAGGAGTTGGATATTGGCAGAAATTTCAAATTCTGACTACGGGACGGAGCTATTTATGTTGAAAACATTTGAATGACTCTTTCCCCCTTCTCTTCTTCCACAATGTAAGATGGGCAGACTTCCAGGACTGCCTCCGCACCCAGCCAGCCTCCGAAAGCCGCCTGGCTCTCTGTCTGCCTAAACTGCAAGGAGCCCGACTGAATAAATGCCCCGGCAGAGCTCCCTGAGCGTTCAAGTTTAATATGCACTTGACCTCTTTGTCTTTCAGAAATGAAATTTATTGAGTTTGGATTCCAGCGCCCCCAGCCCCCACTAACATCTAATTAACCGGACCACACTTTGACATCAAAAGTGCAGAATAAAATGAGATGTATTATGATGTTCTCTCTGCAGGAGCCCCGAGGGAGGGGCTGGGGAGCTGAGCCAGGGGTCTTTTGAAGTATCCGAGTTGGTGGTCTGTGCTTCTGCCAGAATGCAAGATAAGCAGGTCATCTTCCTTTGCTGCTTTCTGTTTTCCCAGCAAAGAGCAATTATCTTTCCTTTGGTTGTCACTGACTCTTCTTGGCCTGAATTTCCCAGGCTCTGAATCTGAGTTCGTTTGATGCACCAGGAGACAAGGGTGCAGCCAACATATAGCATCCTCAACCCCTAAATATTCTCCTACTACCTTGTCACTGTGCCTGGTCCCCACCATGCAAACCCCTCCTTTATCATTGAGGCATTGTGTCCAGAGAGCACCATGAAAATACATCATCAGAGACAGGGGAATGTGTTAATCATCCACAAGAAGTAGAATCATGGCTCGTTGGAGTAGAGTTTGAGAACTACTGATTTAGTGGAATTTCCCATTTTTAGGCGGAGGGTGCAAAGATAGAACAAAGGAAGGCAAAATTTGACATTTGTTGAAAGTAACTAAAAATGACTGCAGATGCCTTCTTTTCTATTCCTCTGCCTCTGGGGATCTTAACTTGGGAGGGTGCTGATCACGGCTTACCCTTGGGAGACAGGGCTACTGGAAGGAAGCCAGAAGGGGACTTCTGGGACGTGCTGGGACTTCAGCTGCAGGAGATCATGGGGACAGTGCTGAGCAGGCCTGGGCAAGTCATGGCTGTACAATCTGAGCAAGCACTGCAGGGCTCACCTAGGCAAAGGAGGGACAGAGGGTTGTGGGCTCCTTGCACTGGATTTTAGCTCATGGTGCTTTTCAAGAAGACCCCATCTGGCAGACAGAATAAGGCAGGGTCAGTGTTGGGAATAAATGCTTGAGGCCACCTTGTTTTAGAGATTTAAATGAGATGATATCCACATGACACTTAACCCAATGGGTAGCATACGGTGTGTGCTCAATAAATGGTATGGTTCGTCATCATTATTGTCAGATAATGTGGATAAGAGGGAAGGAGACATTTCAGAGCCTGGGTCAGAGGGAGGGATGGAGAGGAAGGCAAAGGACAGGGCAGAGGTCAAGGACCCAGAGAAAGTAGAGGAAACCCTAGTGAACCCCAAAGCATGGGCGTGTGGGGTCTCAGGGCCTCTCAGTTTTGGGAGGAAAGGGAAGAGGAGCAGGGACATGGAGCCTGTTGTTTGCCTCCAACAAGTTCCGCATGGTCAGGGACCATTTCTGACTTGCTCACAGTGGTAGCCAGGGCCAGGAGCACAGTGTGGGGCACACGGTAGGAGCTGGCAG
The DNA here is from genome assembly GCF_041146395.1 of Eulemur rufifrons. NCBI lineage: Eukaryota > Metazoa > Chordata > Mammalia > Primates > Lemuridae > Eulemur > Eulemur rufifrons. The sequence continues at coordinate 10,273,064 of NC_091005.1, read as the reverse complement.
CAGACGTTGATACTCTGCCCATATTGCCTAACTCTTATCATTGTAGGGTCACCTGACCTGCTTTCCAACTGCCAGCTTCGACATTTCTTTGCTTGGGGACTTTCTCAGGTTGCTGAAACCTACCTTGCCCTGCTGAGTGGGAGACCAAAAGTAAGGGAATCACACCACCAGGAAGGCGGTCTTCAGCCACCAAGTGGGAGTATAAATACCCCAGCTCCCTCCCCTTTCTGGAGGATGAGTCTAAGGCGTGGGCTGTAGCCTGCATCTCAGAGGTTACCGCAGGGGACTTGGTAATGCATCCCTTGCTGGCTGCCTTCTCTTCCTTGACTAAATTTTCTTCTCCTCTCCAGGTGTTTTCTTCACCTCCCAAACAAACTGTTGGCACTTGAATTCTTTTCGGAGGGTCTGCTTCTGGGGGAATATGAACTAGGTCAGTGCTCAAGAGCTAGTTGTTGAATAAATGAATAAATGCGCAAGCTAGGCCTACCCAGTGCCTGCAGTTTTGCCCTTCTGACTTGTCACTTCATTCCAGGAGTCTCTGGTGCACAGGTTTGCAAAAAGGGCATCCACAGACTCAGAAACACACACCCAGCTATGTTCCAGATGTCCCAGGAACCCTGGGTTTTGTTCCCAGCCCCTGCCCTTTGTTTTTTGTGTTGCTTCTTTTTTCTGGCATGATTTTCTGCTGTAAAGCCCCCATTCTTGGGTATTCTGCTTAGCAATCCATTTTGCATCCAGGAGGATCCTCCCTTCCCTCCTGCTTTTCAGAGCCTGCCTCTCTCCATCTCTCATCCTTAATGATTCTTTAATGGAATCAGTCAAGAAACACACCGGACCTTTGTAGCTTTATCTCCAAGAAAGGCGGGACGATGGGATAACAGTATCTGTCATGCAAGACAAAAAGAGCCACATGCAGAGAGACGACCAAAGTGGACAGATAGAATCTGGATGTCGGGGGAATCCAAGCTGCTGCCGAGGCTTTCCTCTGAGAGATTTGTTAAACAATCTCCAAGTCTCGTACAATTAGATGACAACATTTATTTGCAAATAGGAAGGGTGATGGTGACAGTGCTATAATTTATGTCTTCAATAAGTGGCTCATGCCCAGCTTCAGAATGGATCCATTGCCATTCAATCTTGCCCCTGGTTTTCGCGTTTTTGCATTTATATTGGGGATGTAAGTGACAAACTAGAGCATGTGACAGGCCAAGTTGTTGTCAGCTTCATTCTGGGATTGCTGATCGTGCTGGTTTCTGATGAGATAATTACTCCATTTTGTGTGTGTTTCTTGCTTCTCTTACGGAAAATTGTGCAATATTGGGTCTGTCTCAGGAGCATTCTCTTCATGCCTTTGCAGAGGGAAGGAGCAGGTAGTTATTACTGTGTTACTTGAGGTTGGAGATTTCCCAGTTAGGCAAGGAAGATTCTGGAACCTCTTATCTGACAGAAGGTCTGAGTCCTCTTATTCATCTCACATTCAAATGGTCAAGTTGCCTCATTAGCGTTGCCACAGAACATCACCTTTATCTTGGAGGGGACATACACTGTATTGCCCAAACTAGAACCTTTTTGAGGATGAAAGGAGGCATTATTAATAATAATCCCGGGATATGTAAATTCAGAAAATTGGGACACGTGGGCATGTTACCTTCTGTGCCGTACACCCCTAGTGCGGGGGAACTTTTTAAACCTGACAAAGTAATACAGGCCGAAAACCTATAAGACTCCGCATACTTAATGGAGAAGCATAACCATTTTTCTTAAAATTAAAAAGAGAAGGATATCTATTCTTACATTTTCTTTTCAATACGATAATGGAGGTCTTAGGCATCACAGTGAGAGAAGAATTTAAAACACGAGGAATAGGATTGGAAAGAAGAAACAAGATTGCCATTTTTATGGACTGTTGTGATCGTCCACATAGCAAACCCAAGAGACTCTAAAGACAATAATTACAATTAATAAGAGCTCATTAAATTTGGCGGATATGAGATCAATTTACAAAAATCAGTTATATTCTGTATGTCAATAATAAGCCATTAAAACACTATCTGCAATAGCAGCAAGAATGTACAATGCTTAGGAATAAATATGATGAAAGCTGTGTATGACTTAATTATAACACCTAAAGAAAACCTAAATAAACAGAGAGATATACCATGTTCAAGGATATGCAGATTCAATATTGAAAAGATGTTGATTCTTCCCAAATTAGTTTATAAGTTCAATACAATTCTAAGAAAAATCTTAACAGGGCATTTGTAGAGCTCCTTAGGCTATTCTAAATTGGATATAGAATAACCAAGGGTTAACAATAGCTAGGACACTTTTGGGGCAGCATAAAGCGGGGATTAAGGTAAGGGTTCACTCTGTCAGGCACCAAGACTTTTATAAAGCTATACTAGTTAAGAAGGTGTATTTTTGTGGGGCTAGACAAATAGATGAATAGAACAGAATGGAGAAGCCAGATACACACCTACCCAAACCTCCTAGTGACAGAGAAGACATAGCAGATCAACAAATGGTGTAGGGGCAATTAGTTATCCCTAGGAAAACAATGAGATTGCTAATTCATACACAAAAATAAATTCTGGGTAAATTAAACTCCTAGAAACAAAAACCAAAACTCTAAAACCTTTAGATGAAGATTTAGAAGGATACCTTCATGACCTTAGTGTAGAGAATATATATATATTTTTTACTTTGAGTGCACATAATTGGATTAATTATAATCCTAGGTTTGGGTACAGTTTCACCATTTTTCCTGGCTTATATTTGACTATTGTTAATAGTGCAATAAGCACCTGTGAACCCATTGTCTAAAACAAAAACTAGCGCCTTGGGACAGTAACCTGTACCGGAAAGTATGGCTTCCTTACACCCCATCTCTTTGCTTCTGCAGCAAGAAGAGAGTGTCATTCTGGATCATATGATCATTGTTCTGCTCATTTTCTTTTTACAGATTATAGTTTTATTCTATTTAAATTTTCTTACAAGTATGTGTTTTTAATTTAGTTTTTAAGCTTACAGAAAGAGTATCAAGCTGTTCTTAATCTCCTGGGAATTACTTTATTCACTTGATATTATGTTGCTAAGGTTTTTCATGTTATTGTGTCTCACTGTAGTTAATTTGTTGGACTGTTTCATAATATTTGTGAATATACCAAGTACGGTTATTCACCCTCCCAGGGATGGGCATTTGGTTGATTCCAGGGTGCTTATTTTTAGGAACCATGCTGTGATGAGCATTTTTGTACAGTCTTCTGCTGTACATGTGCAACAGTTTATTGTGGGTATTTTTAAGGCTAAGCAAAGATTTATTAACAAAATAGAAAAAGTATTGATTATAAAAAATATTGGTAAATTTGACTTTATTAAAATTAAGAGCTTTTGTTTTTTTAAAAGATACCTTCAAGAAAGTGAGAAGGCAAGTTATAAACTGGGGGTAGATATTTGTAATATGCATAGCATACAGAGAATTAGTATCGAGAATATCAAATCACTCTTATGAATCAAAAATAAAATTACATACAACCAAATTAAAATGGGTAAAAGACACAAGTCAACATTTTGCAATATAAGACTATACAGAAGGCCAATAAATACACAAATAAATATTTAGCATAATCAGAGAGATGGGAAATGTAAACTAAGGCCCCAATGAGAGAGTATTTTCATCTATTCAATTGGCAAAAATTAAAAATATGAAAATACCTAGTAAGAGAGTGGATCTGGGTCCATGGTATCTCTGACCCATTGTCTTCTTGGTATAAAGACTTTGGAAAGCATTTTGTCTTTCTCTCCTAAAGTTGAGCATTTACATAGGCTGACACCGAAAAATTCCATTTCTAGGAAATAATTATTCCACAAGACGTTAAAGTACAAACCACAAAAAGACCAAGAAGTTTTATTAGTAAACATTTATTTTCAAGCTCTGTTATCAAAAGACACCACTGAAAATGAAGCACCAATAAGAATGCAGGGAGACACTTGCAATAATATTACCATCAAAGGATCTGGGCCCAGAATATGGAAAAAAAAACCTGCCACAAATCAACTAGAAGACAAACACCATCGTGGAGAAGTGGGCGGAAGGTGGTATGATTGGGCAAGCTACAGAAGAACACAAGTGGCTAATAAAAAAATATTGCTCCGCCTCCCAAGTTATCAGAAAAATGCAAATGAAAACTATAAGAATCTATTTTATACCCATCAGACTAGAAAAAATGCAACAATAACAAATGTAGTTGAAAATTTGGTACCATGCAACTATCTTACATTGCTGTTGGGAGTATAATTTCGTAAAACCAATTAGCAGAAAAATTTTCTAATATCCAGAAAAGTTGAACATGTATAAACATTCTTAGATGTAAACCCTAGAGAAACTCTTGCATGAATTCGCAGACATGCGCATAAAGGTTTGTGATGACAGTTTGTAATAGCATCAAATTGAAACACCCTAAGTGCCCCATCAATAGGAGAATGAATAAATTACCTTAGTAACAGTTATAATGGAATATTCTACAGCAGGGGTTGGCAAACCTTTTCCATAAATATAATTATAAATATTTTAGGCTTTGCAGGCCAGACAGTCTCTGCCACAGCAACCGAACTCTACCCCTGTAGCAGGAAAGAAGCATAGACAATACTTAAATGAATGCATGTGGGTGGGTTCCAACGACTTTATTTACAAAAACAGGTGGTCAGTTGAAGTTGCCCCAAGGGCCAACTGCTGCTCTATAGAAATGAGAATGAAGCCATTAGAGTGACATAGATCAACATAGATAAATCCCACCAATATGAGGTTGAGTGAAAAAACAAGTTGTGGAAGGAAATGTATGTATTATATTTGTTATGCACTGAATGTTTGTGTCCCTCCAAAATTTATATGTTGAGTCCCTACTCTGCAACATGTTGGTATTAAGAGGTGGGGCCTTTGGGAGGTAATTAGGATTAGATGAGGTCATGAGCAAGGTCATGAATTGGATTAGTGCACCATGCCTTTATAGGAGTCAAAAGGGAGCATGTGTTCACACTCTTTCTACCATGTGAGATGCAAATAGAAGTCAGCAGTCTGCAGCCCAGCACAGGGACCTCCCCAGAACCTGACCATGCTGACACCCTGATCTTGAACTTCCAGACTCTAGAACTATGGGAAATGAATTTCTGTTTATAAGCCACCCAGTCTATGGTACTCTGTTATAGCAGCCTGAACTGACTAAGACAACCACTTACATAAACTTTTTAAAACATGCAAAAAAAGTATCAAATATTGATTGAGGCACAAATATATATAGTAAAATACGAAGAAATGCATGGGAGCGATAAGCACTGAATTCAGGATAGAAGTTACAGATGCACCTGGGGACGACAGGACCTGGGGATTTCAGCTATATTCATAAGGTTTAGTTTCTTAAGCAGGATAGCAGGTACACGAGTGATGGTCGTATTTCCTCACACCTTTTTGTGTATCTTAAATATCGCACAATGTATTTTAAAATAACAGAAGATAAAGAGACTCCAACAGAAGAGATGGTTTCTTCACTGTGTCATTCCATGTCATTTTATGATGTGTCCATGTGTCCTCTTGAATCACCTCCCTGTCCAAACTCATGAAACCCAGCTCAGAGCCTCCAGGGATGAGAGTCTGTCCATCAAGTGGTCCTTCTTTCCTTGTTGCTTTTGCTTCCGGAAGACCGGGAGGCAAGAAGCAGGTAGAACTTTCTGTGGCTGGTTACTGTCACAATTTCCTGGGACCACGTGTTCCTATTTTCTCATAAGACTGTTGAGAAGCCAAGACAGATTCGAGGACGACTGGATTTGAGAGGACTATGGCCTCTCTCGGGTGAAGGGGCTACACCCCTGGAGGTTGTCTCTTGACCTTCTGACCACTCTCTAGGATCCCCGTGGGCTGGGCCACATCACGGCTGGAGATCCAAGTCCTTTAACTTCAGGCAAGTTTTCCTCTTGGGGGACATTTCCTTACCTGAAAACTAAGAATCACAGTCCCTGCTTCACACTGCTCTTTGTGACCATGAAGAGGGACCTTGCCTATAAAGAACCTGGCAGTCTTTCTCAATCCAAAGGGTTGAGAAAGTGGAAGGTGGAAGGTGCAACTTACATGTACAACTTACATTTCTTCCCAAAACACCCTCTCCAGTAGCAATCCGCAGAGAAGATTGGTTCTTTCTTCCCTTTTAGATGATTGCAACGTGCCACTGAATTACATTTAATATTTGCCTTCTTTGGGCTCCTTTGCTATTGATCCTAGACACAGGTTCTTATAAAAAGGCGTTGAAGGAAAGGGGGTGGGGCAGGAAGCACAAAATTTAATCACGTTTCTTTCAGAGCTTTCTGAATCGGAGAGCGTTTGCTCATCTCTGCTGCCATAACAGCTCTTTCCTTTTTTTTTCCTACACGGTAAATGAGATCTTTCTTCTCTCTTCTGAACGTTTACACTTTTGTCAGAAGACATCGGCCTCGTGATTGGTCCTGTATTTCTAGAATTATAGAATCATGGTGTCAGAAAAATCTTTAGAGGCCACCTCATGCTGAAGGAATCTTTCCTGGAGCTGTTTTGAGAGGCGAGCATAGGTTTCTGATTGCTTCTGGTGATGGGGAGCTCATGACCTGGAGAGGAAGCAGGATTTTGAATTTATTTTCACGGACTTGGAGCGCCGGGAGGCCGGCTCCATTATTCATTGGCTGAGCAACCTTGGGCAAAACTTGTCACTTTTCTGTGCCTCAGTTTTTTCATTGGCAAAATGGGATCATTCCTATGATTGGACCTTCCTCATAGAGTTGCTCTGAGGGTTAAATGAGAATTTGGGAAAGCACTGAGTGCAGTGCATTGTGCATAGCATGGCTCAACACAACATGGCTGTTGTGATTGTCCACAGACTGACTGGCAGAGCGTTATGCAGACCCAGGCGTCCAGATTTCTGATTTGTGATCACTGCTTAGCTCCACCCTAATGGTAAGGACAGGTGCTTGCCCAGGGAGGATGAACATTGAAATAGATGGTCACGGTCCCACAATGAAATGCTGGTAATTATAAGCTACGGCACTCAGGCCCTGCACGATTACTGGGATTCTTCTAAAATTTTTTTTGCAGAGATGGATGGGACTGTCGTGTTTCCACTTCATGTATGGACTCTGATTACAGACGTGCTCAAGAGCCTGGGCTGCCTCCAACAGCCAGGTACAGGCTTTGACGAGGGCACTAATTAGGGGCTCAATGTCTTGGGGAGCTTAAAAATAATACACCCCGCCCATTGACAAGGCTTTAGGATAAACTCTATTCTTAATTGCTGTTGCAAAGAGTAATGTCTGGCTTATGTCATATATATATATAAATATATATATATACACATATATATTATTAATAATATATATCACCCCCCAATAGTTTTCTCTTTCTCCTACCCAGTTTAAAAGATAATAATAATCATTTTCCTATAGAAGTGCTAGGATTATTTGTTGGAGTATTATAGTGGCTGAGTGCTATATCTCTTTTGTCTGAATGTCCCTCTGTTCCCACCACGTGGAAGACAACTGATTGAGGGTCCCTTGAGCTGAGATACCAAAGTGCCAAACTGGGTACTAGGACTCTCTCTGAAACCAGGCAGGGCTGGGAACTTTCTGTAGGGAGGAACTCACTTTTTCCTTTTATTTAAAATTCTTTTTTTTCTGGGTATAGAAGTAAATATGTTTATTGTTAAAGAAAAATTAGGAAGTTGAAGGCATGAGGCAGAAACTGAAAATTGTCTTAAATCTTACAATCAGAGATTACCTCTGTTCACAGTATAGGCTGTAAAAGATCTCGTTATCTTTGTAAAAGTGGTCAAGGCAGGATAAGAATGATACTAATAATGTCACAAGGAAGCATTAATGGCAGCAGAAGGCAGGGTTGCCGGCACATTTCTGCTGCTTATGTGTTCCCTCGTCCCCTGGGAAAGGACCTGATATTTGAGCCCTACCCCTAGCTGACCTCTGCCAACTCCTGCACAGGCTCTCAGCCAGCCCTGGAAGACTCTCAAACCGTTCTGCTTTAAAGGGAACACATGTCACTGATAATTTTTCTTGTTTTTTAAAGAATAAAATCGGAGCAGACAGTTTTATCACCATAAGACTGAAAATCCTGGGATGTGTCGGTGAACCCTGGGGGGTGGGGCTGTGAACCCCCGCAGGGAAGCTGGTCCTCTGGGCAAATGTTCCCTCCAGCCCTTCGCTGGGCACTTTCTGCTTCACTTTGGATGCCACGATGGAGGCCAGATTGGCTTCGTGGCCTCATTTAGAAACTTCTCTCAAGTGGGAGGGGGATTCGGGGTTGGGCACGGGGCCTGGGTGTCTGGAACCCGGGTCTGTTCCTGCCGTACGGCTTCTCTCTCTCCCTCTCTCTCTCTGGGCCTCAGTTTCCTCATCTGCAAAACAAAGACACTGAATTATATGATGTTGAATCTTAAGCACCCAGGATTTGGATTCTTTCTTAAGTACAAAATCCTTTTTCTGCCTATCCCATGGCAGAACAATTTTAGGCAGCAATCTGTTCCCTTGGAAAAAATTCCCTGGAGGAAGAATGTCTACGGGAGCAGCGAACTTTGCTTAGAGGAGGGTTGAGCGCGATGCCAGGCCACACCGCCCTCGCTCTCTTTCTCTTTGATGAACGGTGAGCTACTTTCGGGTTGTGACTTTAGAGGCACTTTACCTTCTTGTCGGTCGTGAAGCTGTATCTTACGAACCTTCCTTTCATTCCGTAGGGAGGGTAGAGTGCTATGAACTGAATTGTGTCCCCCACAAATTTATAGGTCGAAGCCGTAACCTCCCAATGTGATGGCATTTGGAGGTGGGGCCTCCGGGCGGTGACTAGGTTTAGATGAGACCACGAAGGTGGGGCCTTGGTGATGGGGTTAGTGCCTCTCTCTTTCCCTGTGTGAGGACACAGCAAGAAGGTGGGGCATCCTGGGATGCCCTTATGTTCCCGCTGGAGAGGGCCCCAGGGGCCAGTTAGGTCTCTTGCCTGAGTTCTCAGCTGGGGAAATTGAGATTCAGAGAAGGGAGCTCCCCCAGGCAGGGCCGCACAGAGACTTAGGGGCCTTTTGCACAACCTGCACAATGGGGAAGGGGGGCAGTGGGGAGGGGAGGGGGTCTCCGCCAGTCTGTCCACCCTCTTCCTCCATCACCTTATTTATCACGAAGTGTTTGGGTCTTTATGTCTTAGCAAGTAATTAAGTAATGGCATTCCCCCTGGGGCGGAAGCTCCCGTGATTGAGATAGACTATGACCATCTTTTAGCTCGATCTCCCCCGATTTTGAAAAATCTGGGAAGGCCAGGGGAGGCAGGGCTTTCTGCTGCAGAAGAAGGGGAGAAGATCGTTTTGGCAGAGAAGTCGTGGTGCAGGCATGCTCCCAGAGGAGATGGTGCTTGAGCCTGGACGAGGCACGAGCCCACGCCATGGCAGGGCATTCTCGGCAGGCATCAGTGCCAATGGTGGCCAGAGTCGGGTAGGTGGGCCACAGGTCCAGGTAGGTGGCCGTGCCATGGTGGGGAGGGACACTGCATGCCCTAACAAAGGCGGTGCTTTCCTCTCCAGGCAGCCAGGCGCTGCAGAAGCCTGTGGTCTAGAAAGATGAACTCCCTCTGCGTCTTCCCCGAGGGAACGTCCCCCCTGGCATTTGGAACGCAATCGGTTAACAGCTCAAGTGCTGCCTCACCACCCTCACAAACCTCTCCACGACAGGTTGGGCCATAATTCTCCTTAATAAAATAATATGAAGCTCAATTATGCTCCTGTTCCCATGTTCTTGGACTTCATTAAGCACAGAGGGATTAAAAACTTGTATAAATTAATCAATGTACCATAATCCTAAAAATTAGAAGATGAGTCCTCGAGGAAGTAATATAATACGGGCTTTTTAATTAGCGGGGCCCCTGAGATTCATCGCTCTCCCCCGCAAGTCTCCTGTTTATGAAATGTTTTATCCTTTGAAGGGGAGGGCCCCGCAGACTGCTGCGAGGAAACGGTGGAGCTGCTCTGATCCCCCAGCCCGACACCCTCCTCGGAGCCAGGGCAGCATGACACATCTGTCCTTCCTTTTCCTCCCCGAAAAGAGGTAACTTTGAAAAGGAAACTCAGAGAGAAGGATCCAGGGGAGGAATAAGCTCCTTTCATTTTCCCTACTGGGCATGTGGTATTAAGGGAATAGATGCTGGGCTTCAGGCAGTCGCTGCTTATATCTGTTTGGCAGGTGGGCAGCGGGGGACAAGGAGAGGCTTCCCAGCTGCAGAAAGCCACATGCGTCTTTGTTTCATTACGTTACCCTGCTGGTCTCAGGGCCCACACATGGCAGCGTGGAGTCCCTGTCATCGTAAGGTTGGGCTTGGGTCTCAAACTCTCGGAGGTGCGAGCGTGGAAGGTTTGTTTCGCTGAGATCAGAGGCAGCCGTGCATGTCCTGCTCTCCGTCCCAGGAGCCCTGCCCTGCTGCCTCCTCAGGTTCTACCGAACAAGTGGAGCTTGAACTTCTCTCCTCGGACACCAGTGCCCCTCCCCTTGGGAGGCAGGTGTCCGGTGGCCTTGGACATCTCCCAGATGCTGAAGGGTGAGGTCAGCAGTGACGGGGACACTAATTCCCACTGGAATACTGACCAGGAGGTGACAGAGGCAGACGTCATCTTTCTCATCCACAAGCTCATAGGCTCTTTCTTTGAATTTACAAGTATTCATCATTTGAATGTATCTATACATTTTTCTTCCCTCTCACCCTCCCTCTTTCCCTACCGTTTCCTTCCTCCCTCCCTTCCTCCCCTCCTTCCTTCCTTCCTTCTCTTGCTCCCCACCTCCCTCCTTCCCACCCTTCCTTCCTACTTCTCTTTCCCCTCCAAAACAAAAATTTATTAAGAACCTTACTAAGGGCAAGGCTCCTTGACAAGTCCCCAGGATGCCATGACGAGGAAGTTCTGGGTCCGTCCATAAGGAGTCTACACCCTGGCGTGGAGGAATCTAATCCCACGGTGAGAACACACTTGGAATCCTGCAAAGGAGGCTGCACGTGGCGTGTGAGTGCAGAGGTCTGGGGGAGTCAGGACGGCCTCTCGGAGGAACTGACCCTGGAGCTGCACCTTGAAGGAGGATTTCCAGGTGTGCACAGGGTCTAGCCCGTGCAAAGTCAAAGGACAGCCTGGGTGACTCCTGAGCACTTTTCTGCATTAGTCACCAAAGCTGGCTGTGATGACAAAATCGGGGCCCCCCTGCCGTTATCCTTTCCCTGCTCTGAGAGGTGCCCTGTTGTGTGTGGGTGAGCTGCCTGCCTCCTCCTCACTAGAATGGGGCTTGTTTCAGGCTCTAGAGCTGAAGCGAGTCCCACAGGCTGCAGGGTGTGACCCCAGGGGAGCAAATCTTTCAAGGCAAAGATCAGGTGGCTGGGCCACAGCACTCCGAATCTCAGGTGGATATGATGTTAAAAAGAACCTGGGGGAGGCAGAAAGCTTCCAGATTTTTCCCTAAGTTCTTTTTTCCTTTGCAGCAGCTGATATCATCTTAGAGTGGGTGGGATCTTCCTTCCTAGCTAATCTTAGAGGCCTCCTAAGAAAGCAGGCAGGAGACACAAGCCCAGGGGCTGAGGCTAAGGTGAGGCTGGGGCTGAGGCTGACAGGCGGGGCAAGGCCGTGGGACTTTCCGTGCGGGCTGAGTCCAGAATTCGGGATTCCTGAGGTTTGTTCCAGGCACCAGGGAGTCTGGCCACGGCCCGTTTTGAATGTCAAGATGCGATAAGAGCTGGCAGAATCAAGGGCAATGTTGCCTCCCTTGATAAGGTTTCCAACGTCTTCCCTCCCCCTCCTCTCAGCCCTCCCTCCGGAAGTGGGGCAGGAAGTGGGCGGAAGTGGGGCGGGCCGGCTTGGCAGGCAGATGTGTTTAGTGGGAAGGGACTTGGGTAGTTGTAATGTTGGCGCTTCTAACATTTTCTGAACATGTCTTCCCTGGGGTTGGGTTTGAAGCAAGGACTCAGCCACCTTGTTCCTGAGCTGTGGGTCAGGCCACTTAGTGTGATCCCCTCCCAGCCTCTACCTGAATCTGCATCCTGCCAGGAACCCCAGGGCTTTGGTCCTGGCCGCGGTCACTCTCCACTACCCACCTGCTAGGACGTCCATGTAGGATAACGCATGCGCCAAACTTCCTTCCCGTCGTCTCCTCCCGCTTCTGCCCTGTGAGTTCTCACACCCTCTGCTGTACGAACAGGCCCTTCTGGGGTGACTTGTGCCTTCCTGTGCGTAAGCCAGTCCTTCTGCCTGGCCGCCCTTCCCCCTTGCCGTCTGCTATGTGAGCCCATGGCCCCTGTGCTCCAGCGCAGGTATTGTCTTTGTGACAAACCCTCCCTCCCCAACCTTGGCTGTTCTTTATCTATCACTGAGGGGCTAATCTGTTTCCGCTGCTGGACCCTGGGCTCCAGAAAGGCAGCACTAACATCCCATCATCCGCCCGTGCAGACACGATGACCCAGTGAACACTGGGCAGAGATCACCAGCTGGTCTGCAGGCCACGCTGCGGCCTGTTCTCACCATGTGTGTTTGGGGACAGACTCTGTGACGTCCGGAGACATGATGTCATTTCACAGATACTTTTTTCATCCAACATTTACTCTAGCACCCAGCCCAAGGCCAGGCGTAGGACCCACACAGAGGAGATCTTAGTGGTTAAGAGATTGTAGAATCAGGTAGGTCTGGCTTTGAATACCTGCTTCATAGGCTGTGGGCTTTGGGGAAAGTCACTGTCCCTTCCTGAGCCTGTTTCATGATCAATAAAATGGGGATAATAATGTCTTTCTTACTGGGAAGCTGTAAGGCCTGAATCAGATACCATACGTAAAGTGCTTAGCACAGCACCTGGTACACAATGGAAGCCCACTAAATGGTAGCTGTTATTATTAATAATAAATGCAGGCTGGAGGAACGCAGAGATGGATGAACGTCTAGGCAACTTTCAGCCGAATGTGCAAGATTAATGCTTACTCTCTCCCATCCCGGCCCAAATAAAATATACAAAGGGTTTGAGGAAGTCCATTAGCCGTCGCTAACTTTCTTTCATAACAAGAAATCTCATAGCCGTGACCAGGGCTCCTTTGTGACCCAGGCGTGGGGATGGATTAATTATACCCCACTCTGCTTCTGGGCTCCAAAAGCAAGCAGCACCCCTCACGGTGCCCACAAATTCCTTCTCTGCTCGCTGTGTGCGCCCCATGGAAAACGGAGGCGCACCTGTGTTAGTGGCGTGCCGAGAGGCATTTTCCCCGCTGTTGCCTGGACGATTTTGCCTCGACACCTGCAAACAGCTTTCTTTTTTCCTCTTCTCCAAATCAAAGTGAGCCTTTGATTTCCTTGCAGGGAGGACAAGGAGAGAGCAGAGCAATTAGACACTTGGCTGGCCCCTCTCGAGGCTGGAGCTGTTTTTAGCTCTGCCTCTCACGCAGGGGAGGGGGTTGGTCTTGGGGTCTGAGCTCAGCCTGGCAGATTATACCCATGGAAGATGTCCGGGCACAAGAGCAAGTGCACCCTCTGTGGCAGAGTCGAGGTGCTCTCTTACTTTCCCTCTTATTCTGCTGTAAATGAAAGGGTCCCCGGCCCGCAAGCTTGTGTGGTCTTTGTCCAAATGCTCTCGGTCAAATGACACAGTGTAATCAAAAACAATAACAAATTCCTCTCCATATATTTGTAGTGGAAAATAAAAACATTTTTCTGATCCGAAACTGCACACCCATTTGAGAATTAAGAGAATGCAGGCAGTGCAGAGTTTTGGAACACGGGAGCAATCCCGAAACTTCCAGCAGGAAGGAAAAGGTGTTCTCGTATGGCACGTGTAAGTTGGGGCCACTCCTGGGGGCCTGGGGCGGGCAGGAGTTGGGTGGTTGGGGGGCAGCGGGGAAGTTTTGCTTTTAAAGCAAGAGGGTCCGTTTCTGGAGGCACACGGGTTCCAGGCTGATACAATCTGTTGGCAAAAATAACTCTGGATTTGGATCTAACGAAGACTATAAAAGAGAAGCTCGGAGACTTGTTTTCCAGCCTTGTGGGAGTCGGGGCGTTTTAAATGAAGGGCAGATGTAGCCTGAGGCCAGAATCCTCCTCCCCCAGTCCTGCTGTAACCTTATTAAAGAATAAAAATAAAAGCAGGACTTTTATGGTAAGAAAGAAAAGGCATGACAAGGCTGCTTCCCCCAGCCAGAGAGGGGTTCTGAGGACACATATGAGGACATGGGATCATGTGTCTCTGCAAGGAGTGCCAGGGAGGGGGCAGAGGGGTGGGGCCCCGGGCAGGTACGGGAGGCCGTGATCTCACTGTCAAGGCCAGGGTTGGATGGGGGCAGGAAGGGGGCTCCCAGCTAGTGCTGCTGCATCTTCCGTCAGGTCGGCCCCTGCACCCCAACCCCTTGCCAGGCCAGTCCTCCCCCAACCTCTGGCGTGGCCACATGTGATTGCACATGAAAAGTGACTGAAGCAGGAGCCCGGCTTTCTAAGGTGGCACAGCACCTGGCACCCGGGAGGGGCTCAGGCTGCTATGCTGGGGACCCAAAGAAAAAGCACATGCTCTTTGCAGCAAGAGCTCCTTACCTTGAGGCACTCATGGGAGTGGGCGCTGACCACGCTTCCACTCTGGGGTGGTGGAGGTATTTGGACTGAGTTAGAGCCTCCTCTACAGCTGTGGCCATCTGGCCGCTTACTGCTCCTCTCTGTACCTCGGTTCCTCAACTGGGTAATGGGCCCCTCGGTCTCCCTGGAAGAGCCGAGACGGGAGATAACACGGGTGAAGTGCCTGGACCTCAGCCTGGAGGGCAGACGTCAAAATGCCCCCTCAGCTGCAGACAAAAGGGACACAGCAAGCCCTGGGACGAGGACAGGAGTGAGGAAGGCTCTCATTCCCATTTCTGGAAGGACCCAATTCTTCGGGGAGTGAATGTGGGAAGAGCTTGACCAAGCGATAGGACCAGGCTTGGGACTAGGGGTCAGTGAAGGGCTCTTGTATTATACTAGTTAGGAGCTGGAGTCTGGGAAGGGAAACTGAGGCAGGGGCCCAGATGTGAGAATGGCATCAGCAGGCTGGAGCAGGGAAGCCTGTTGCTTGGTGGACCCACAGTCAGCTCAGGGGTGCTGGGATGGGCTCTCACCTCGAAAGGGTGGGACCAAACTGGGGGCATGGGCGCCAGCGGGGAGGGGCCAGAGAGGTCTTCATTCAGGTACGGGAGGCGGGGTTGGTGTGAGTGTTTTATCCCCTCTGGCTTTCATTCTTCTAACACTCCCTTCCTCTCACCCTGGTCTCATGGCTCCAGTCTTTCCGGCTGCAATCTGTTTTCCAGGAGGCAGCCAGAGTGGTCTGTGTAAATTGCCAATCTGACCCTGCCACTCTCCCTCCCTCCAATCCCTCCCATGACTCCCGAGTACTTCTGGGAGAGAGTCCAAACTCCTTAACACTTTATACAAAGCCTTCTGCAATCTCTACATGTTTTCTCTTCTCTCACCCCTTCCATCCTGGGGTCTAGCTGGGACTTCCCTGAAGGGACCACTCATTGCTCTGCCCGTTTACGTATCGTCACAGCCACTTCCAATGCCTCACCTAATTTTCTGTCTACCCCAAGGTACTTACATCTTTGATGATGGACAATTCCTATATCTTAAATTGCTTCAGAAGGCAAGGAACCGGCCCATCTCTGCCTGAGGACTTTCTCTGGCCTCAGGTGGATGCTGTGACTGCCTAAGGGGTCAGATGGCCGTGCTGGGTGGAGGTAGGGATGCCTCGGGAGCTGCCCTCAACAAGGGAAGAACAGGGATTGAAGAATAAATAGGGCTTCCAAGGGCCTCAATGGGACAGTTCTGAGGTATGCTCTATGCCAGCGGTCCCCAACCTTTCTGGCACCAGGGACCAGTTTCATGAAAGACAATTTTTCCACGGACCTGGGGGGGGGGGACGGATGGTTTCAGGATGATTCAAGCACATTACATTTATTGTGCAGTCAAACCTCTCTGCTAATGATAATCTGCATTTGCAGCTGCTCCCCAGCGCTAGCATCACCGCCTCAGCTCCACCTCAGATCTTCAAGAATTAGATTCTCGTAAGGAGGGTGCAACCTAGATTCTCCGCATGCGCAGTTACAGTAGGGTTTGCGCTCCTGTGAGAATCTAACGCCCTGCTGATCCGACAGGAGGCGGAGCCCAGGCGGTGATGCTAGCGTGGGAGCGGCTGTAAGTACAGAGCGCCGCCTGCCGCTCACCTCCTGCTGTGCAGCCTGGTTCTCAACAGGCCACAGACTGGTACTGGTCTGAGGCCTGGGGGTTGGGGACTGAGGCTCTATGCAGTCTTTCAGAGGGTCCCCACAGGGATTGCATCCAGGCGACCCCGCTCCGACCCACTCATTCGCGTGTTCATTCCTTTCCTCTCTTCTCCAAGCCCTTGCCAGCTTTCTGGGATCATCTCCCAAATATTCACTCTCACCCAACTGCTTACCTCGGGGTCCCAAACAGGGATGCAGATGCTGTATAAGTGTCACCAAGATAGCGTGCATTGTACCTGTTAGGTGTGAATTTACCTGTCCCCTCCTCCCCCTCCCACCTGCTTGGTTTCCACTGGGTTTTACCACCATATGTGCACAAGAGTGTTGATAGATTAGTTCCAGTTTAATGGTGAATGCGTATGGTGTTTGTTTTTCCATTCTTGCGATACTTTGCTTAGAAGAATGGTCTCCAGTTCCATCCAGGTTTTTACAAAGGGTATTAGTTGACCATTTTTTTTATGGCTGAGTAGTACTCCATGGTATATATGTACCACGTTTTATTAATCCACTCATGTATTGATGGGCACTTGGGTTGTTTCCACATCTTTGCGATTGTGAATTTTGCTGCTATAAGCACTTGAGTGCAAGTGTCTTTTTTATAAAATGTCTTTTTTTCTTTGGGATAAATACCCAGTAGTGGGATTGCTGGACCCAATGGTAGTTCTACTTTTAGTTCTCTGAGGTATTTCCATACTGCTTTCCATAGCGGTTGCACTAGTTTGCAGTCCCACCAGCAGTGTATGAGTGTTCCTTTCTCTCCGCATCCACACCAGCATCTGTTGTTTTGGGACTTTTGGGTAGAAGCCATTCTCACTGGAGTTAGGTGATACTCACTGTGGTTTTGATTTGCATTTCCCTGATGATTAGAGGCGAATGAGACTTTGCGTGTTTTACGCCCCGAGGCAGGCGGCATGGGGGAGAGGAGTCTTTTAGGAATCGATCTGGCGAAGATGTAGAGGCAGGTGCTGATCATAAGTCTCTAGTATTGGTGTCTGGGGGGCTCAGGGTTCCACGCAGAGACGCAAATGTGGGGCTGGACCCGCCGTGGGAAGCAGCTGTTTGCTGCTGGCGTGCGCCATGGGAGTGTTTATGCCTTAGATTCACAAGGGTTTGGTTGGCAGAGTGAGGAGGAGGAGGAAAGGAGGGAGGAGAGGAGGGGGAGGAGGGTGAACAGGAGCAAGCGCTTCCCCTGGGCTTGGAGTAAGGGTCTCTCCCTTCTCTGGCCAGCCCATGCCAGCCCAGCCCCTAGTGGTTTTCTAGAAACAACTCCAGATATCTCGTTTCTCCCTCGGAGAGGTGGGAGAGCAGGTGGAGAAGGCCAGACAATGGCCCAAGCTGAGAAAGGCTCTTCCTCGTTTCCAGCTCATGTGGCTGCGGCCACCCCTGCCCCTCCCCATGCCCCACATCCACCAGTCATCAGGTCCTGGGTTCTCCCTCCTGAGTGGAATCTGTTCCCTCTGCTCTTTCCACACCCCTGCCCCGTCCTGGCCCCTGTCCACACTCTCCCCGGCGACCGCAGGGGCCTCCTTGCTGCATCTCTGCTCTCCCTCTTGTCCCAAACTGTCCATTCCCCATGCTGGCTCCAGAGTGGCCCCGACCACATCCGCCTCTTGCCCAGACCCTTTTGTGGCTTCCCATAATAACAGCACACGCTTACGTACAGTCACAGGCTGGCAAACTGGCTGAAAAACAAAAGCTCTGATTTCTAGTGTTTGCTGATTGCCGTGGTGTAAAGATTCCCAGTATGGCTGATGTTAAGTTGTCAACGGTTTTGTCTGGTGACATTTTTGGACATTTTACAATAGCTCTCCTTGAGCGGTGGGAGACGGCTCTAGCACATCACTATACAGCACTGCTTAGGGGCCTGGCGCTGTCATAAGAATTTTATCTTTGTCCATGTCCTTCCCTAGCCTGATATGCCCTCTGCTCTTGTCTGTGTTTGTCCAAATCTTCCCCAATCCCTGGCCCCACTTGCTCCAGACGTCCCCACAGACTATCCCCTATTGCTCTGGAAGTTGGAAGTCCTAACTCCTATGGACACCCGATTTTCTCTTCCTTTCTAAGGGATCCCAAGTCATCCCTTGGAAGGATGGTCTGTTTCCGACCCAGCCACCATTTGTGAATTTTAGGTGTTGATAACACTTGTCAGTAATCAGGCCATTCCAGTAAGTATTGGTTGAGCACCAGCAATGTAGTCAGTCTCAGCAAAACCAACGGTGGGGGAAACACAAGTGCCAGCCCAGAGCCCTGCCCCTGGGGACCCGGGAGGCTGGCGTTGGGTTTCATGGGCATCAGGAGACAGAAGCCAGGGGCAGCAGCTCCAGCCCTTCGTGGTGATGAGAACCTTTGTGTGGGCCTGACTCTCCGTCGGTTGTGTTTTCCTCTTTCCCACTCTGGGTGGAGACCATTTATCCCAATTAGCAGGTGACGTGCCCATCAATGGGAAATCAAAAAGGATGACTCAAATGGAATTTTCAAGGTTGGGATGTGCCCTTTCTATGGAGAGTTCGGCTCTATAGAGAAAGAAAGGGAGCACCGTGACCACTTTTCCTGCCTGGTACCCAAAGGGGCAGAGTGTGTCCTCCCAGACCCAGCTTGGAGCCTGTCATCCCCACTCCCAAACTC
This sequence comes from Eulemur rufifrons, assembly GCF_041146395.1. NCBI lineage: Eukaryota > Metazoa > Chordata > Mammalia > Primates > Lemuridae > Eulemur > Eulemur rufifrons. Next base: position 10,254,124 of record NC_091005.1, on the reverse strand, counting down.
CACCACCTCCTGCTTCTCACCATGAAAAAACTGAGCCTGGTATCAAAGAACCCTTAACATTAAAACAAAACTGAATTTCCCCCAAACCTACTGGCAAAATCCAAAATCAAAAAGATCAATAATACCCAGTGCTGTCAAAGCTGTCGCAAAATGGCATTCTTGTATCCCATCAGCAGGAGAGTAAATTGGCTCAAACTTCTTTTTAGACACAACTTTGGCATTGTTTAGAAAAATGTTTACATTGAAGGAGTCTGTAAAATTTATATACATACCAGTGTGAGTGCATTAAAGATATGGATAGAAATTGGATTTTTTTATAAGAATAAAAAATTAGAAATAACCTAAATATTCATCAATAGGACATTAGTTGAATCAAGATCACTATGCTTATAAAATGCAACAAGTTTTTTCATTTTAAAAAGTGTGATAGATCTGTAGGTGGTGATTTGGAAGACAGCCCATGGTATATCGGTAAATGGGGTTAAAGCAAGTTGTAGGGGCATCGCTGATGTCCCCAGAGTAGGGGCCATGGCTCTTGTCTACAGCTGTGTCCCCAGGAGTCGGTCCAGAAGCTGCCTGACCCCAGGAGGTGCTCTATAATCCTGGCTTTTATTACCATTGTCAGAAAACCATGAATAAATGTTTGATGAAATGCAAGTGAGGAATAAGCCCTTTGTGGGGCTAGGGCCTGGAGCATGCGGGTCAGTTGTCATAGCAGCATAACTGGACCTATTCTGACACACATGGGTGACCCCAGGGTGGGTGATAAATGGCCGTCTGCCATGTCCTGTGAAGAGGGGAAAGGTAGAGGCAGAGGGGCCCATGCGGTCCCTCACGCAGGGAGTTCTTGTCAAACGGCGTGATTGAAGCTCGAAGGCGGCCTCCTCCCCCAGAGTGGAAGAGCTGGGATATGGGTGGGCGGCTGCACAGATCGGGGACCAGATCGCAGCTGTGCGTGTCCTCTTTGGAGCCAGTTGGTCCTTTGCCTGGACTTCCCTCATCTCTTTCTCTGCAAAGAGTGGGCTGTCTGTGCTTCTGGCTGCGTGAACTTCCAAGTGCCTTCCAACAATCACCACTCAGGAGGATTTTAAAACTGCCCTCCCTGGAGGCGGCCCTGGGGAAATCTCCTCTCTGCCTGTTCCCTGCCAAATCCACCAGCCGGCTCCTGTGCGGGGCCTCCAGGGCAGAGTCTCAGGGGAGGGAACTCGGACGGAATAGCCAGTCCCGTGACACCTCTGCTGAGAATCACAGGATTAGGGGATGGACAAGCCAGGTGCCCCCGAACGAGCTAATAACACGATGTAAGTGACAGCGAGTTATTCAGCCCCGGACTGAAATACCCACGATTTCAAAGGAGAGAAGCAGAAAGAGGAAAATGTCTAAAAGCCGAAAGATGGAACCGAAAGGCCTAAAAAGGGACATTGCAGAAGAAGATTGGGGGTGGGATGGGTCTTAAGTGGAACATCCTCCGGGAGGTGATGTAGGGGCTTTGGGGTCAGACGGCCTAGGTTCAACACCCGCTCTTGCCACTGGGCAGCTGTGTAATCTTCAGGGTAAAAGTGGGTTGTTCTGAGGCCAAGAGAGCGCAGGTGGCCCTGCTCTTGGACACGCAAACGCCCATGCAGGGCTATAAGTGGGGGCCCAGGATGCTCCCCCAATGCATACTTTGTCCTGTGGCCCCTAAAACACAGTAGCGTCGATCCCGGGCACCATGTTTCTTTGTTTCGCTGTGAGGGTGAAACTACATTGAGTTGAATTAAACATTTACTGAGTTCCCGCCATGCAAGGACCCCGGACTGGGTGTTGTAGACAGAAAGATGAGAAAAGGGTGCTGCTGGTGGCAGCTCAGGGTGGAAAACAGACCCCCCCCCAAATCTGGGAAGGTCGTTTCCCTCCCTGAGGCTCAGATCCATACGGAACTTAGGGAAGGACCAGTAACATCTCCTTTGCCTCATACCACTGAACTAAAGGAAAGGGCAAGGGTCAAGGGGCATGTGTGAAGGCCATTGAAACAATAAAGCTTTAATTATTATTGAGTCAATGGTGTCCACTTGAAGGTCTTTCTGGACTGCGTCCCATGTCCCTCGCAGAGCTCGCTGGAGTTTGCCACGGGATGACTTGATCAGAGACATATGGCTGGACGTGGCTTGTGTCGGGGGCCTGGGCAGACCTGCGGCACATTTCCTTGGAAGAGCGGGGCTGTCGCTTCCGTCCATCGGTGGGTGCCCCACCTGCAGCCAGCCCTCCACGGTCCCCTCCCCAGGAAGGAGAGGAACTTCCTGGAGGAGGTTTCTTCCTTCTTCCTGGAAGAAACGCTAACCATCTGGCCCCTCCGGCGTGTGCCAGGGGCGTCTCTTCAGGGTGGCAACAGCAGAGATTGCGAGGGAGGCTGGGAAGAAGCACGGTGATGCCCACGAGGGAGCGGGTGCAAACCCTTAGATACTGGAGTGCTACGGGGTGCCCCTTGAGAATCCGGAAAGTATTCTTTTTTTAAAAAATCACTTGATTTTTTGCAATTTCTGAGCCCAGATGGCCTTGTTGAGCTTCCTGAAATTAAATTGAGCTTTCTTTCTTGTTTTAAATAAAATAGTTATGGTTTTAGCTTCAAAGATGACCCGATTAGCTGCCAACCACAAGCTTCCTGGCAGAGTGGGCGGGGCTTTCCCACTTCTGGCCTGGAGCTTTCAGGAAGGCTGAGGCAGGGTTATTCATGTGCCATACGTGCATGTGTGCACACACATACACGTGTACATACACACGTACCTGTATGTGACTTTCCTCTCTGGGAAGATGGGAGGACAGTGAGCTTGGCTTAAGCGTGCAAACCACTGGTTATTCTCATGCAAAGCAACTTAATCGTGGCCTGCTTAGAATTTGCGTGGTGCTTGGTCATGCAGGGACACAGTCAATGCCAGCAGATCAGGACCAAAGAGAGATGGGGAAAGAGGAAAATAAACGGTCAATGACGCGGGAAGCAGAGATGTCACCGAGCCTGCTTGAGGTGTGGGTGGTGGAGAGGCATTGGAGCAGGAGGTGTCTGAAGGATAAACCTGTGCCATCCTTGGTCCTTCTGTCCCTGCTTTTGTCTTTGATAGAGTGATGGGCATTTGTTTTTTGGATCAGCATGATAACTTCCTTTTATGGTGACCATTTCAAAGGTTAGGCATGTGCCCAGAACCTCCAGAACTTTCCATTAATGACCAGCTTGGCCTACTACAAGGAATATTGCCCGAACTCATCTCCGCAGTTTACCTAGGGGTTGGAGCTTGGGGTTTGGTGTTCAACAGTCCTGACTTTGAATCCTGTCTCAGCCACTCGGCAGCTTCCTGACCTTGAACAAGTGGCTTCTTTTCTCAGAGTTCAGTGTTCTCAGCCTGCCACAGGGCGTTACTATAAATGCAAATAGCACATGCAAATCGCTCCAGTCAGGATAAGAGCCCTCTCTCCTCCCAGGCAGTTGAGAGGGAGTTCTGGAAGATTCTTGGGCAGTGCTGTCATTGGGAAGATTCCAGAGCCCCTGAGCCCCTTTCAATCATCTTACTCCCCTAGGAACCTGTGTATGTGTTTTCTGATTAAAACAGGCCGCTTGAGAAAAGACTTGCTTCTGTTTGTGTCATTGTTTCTGTTTAAGGGCTGAGCTCTTGCTTCAGTTTCAGTTGGTTTGGGATTTTGAGCTACGCGTTTGTGGGTTTGGGATACATGTGAAATGTGTATTTTGTCGGCTGCTTTTGCCTGTTTTCAGACAATTCAAATATTTTGACTTTGATAGCGTGTTCCCTGTCTTGCCTCTCTTGCCTGCGTTTGGGGGCCCTGGGGTTTGCTTTCCCTGAGCCTTGGACTCTGGTCCTCCAAGCCCTGAATGTCCACTGGGGTCCGCCTGGCTGGCCACAGGCCTGCCCGGGAATCTAGGGCCACCCAACACGAGAGAAGGAAGGCTCCTCAGGGATCGCCCAGGTCTCACTCCTCCTGTCGTAGATGGGGGATAAAGCCTAGAGCCTGCGGTGGCCGGGGACGTCTGTCACAAGGAAAGTGGGCTGCAGAGTAGGTTGGCGACTCCCTTCCCTCGGCTCCACGTGGGGCCCTGGGGCTGTGCAGGCGTCTGTCTGTCTTGCTCCTGGTCTGAGTCCTGCCTTTACGATGCCGAAGCAACAAAAATTATAAGAATTCGCTGCAGCCCTGGGTGTTCTCCTCCTTCCCCTTGCCCTGGCTGCCCACTCCTCTGACCGACCAGCAGGGCACATGGGGGTCCCCCTGCTGCCAAGTGAGACCCCTGCTCCAGAGATCCCCGTGGGACCATCCTTGCTTAGCTCCATCCCCGCCCCCCTGCAAGCAGTGCTCCCCGTCCTGCCAAGGGCTCTTCTTCCAGGGAACCCCTCCACGTCACTTTCCCTTCTGCCCGTTTTTCTTTCTTCTTCGCTTTCTTTCTTGCTAGAAAATCAGTAGAGTGTCATTTCATAGAAACCAAACCAGAAGCGTTTCCACCGGGGGAGGCAGCCAGCGGCACCGGAGGAGGAAAGCAGTCCCAAAATAAAAACTAAGAGAGCTCATTGGCTTTGGCATTTAGAAGGTTTATTGGTAACTTCTGATCGTCTAATTGAATATCAAGGGACAGTTAAACTTCACCTTGCTCCTTTATTGCTGGGTCTGTAAATCTTAAGGAAACAATCTTTAATCGGAGAAAAAACATCAGGTGAGTCGATTCCCCCGTCTTAGTTTCTGCACCTGCAAATTAAGGATTTGAGCTAGATGAGCTATGATCCCATGAGTCTCACACAGGCTTGTGTGACCTTATGCATGAAACACTCCCATCTACCAAGCTTTTGATACGTGCCCTCTAGCGCAGTGCGGAGCAGCGCTGCGGTGCCTGTTCCAGCCCTCTCCTTGCCAACCACCTTGTGAGGTGGAAGGGTATAGCTCGCGTTTTACTGTTTCCCTGAGTTGACTGTATGCTGAGGCCTCCTGGGTTTATATCTTCAGCCTGGACTTTGTTTCTTGAACCAGCTGGAATCCATCTCTGTTCCTTCTAACCGTCAAACTCCTGGCACACTAGGGTTCAAGCCAACACGGGAACTCTGGTAAACGCTGTGGAACATGCCTTAAGGTTGTCCCCAGCAAAGGTGGAGGGAGCTGGGGTATTCACCCACCACCTCTTGTTGGTCATTGGTTGAGAGCTGCCTCTGGGAGGTGCTAGCCCCGAGACACTCCTGGTCTGCCCGCATGAGCTGAGCATGCGCCAGCGACCAGAAAACGCTCCCAGCCGAGGCACAGGTGCTTGTGGCTGGGAGTTGTTGAGTCTGCGTGCTCAGGAGTGGGGACATGCTGAGGGAACACGGCCCATGCATGGTGCTGGCAACCTTTAATGCATCTGAGGGCTAAACCTCTGACAGGGACATGCCGACGTCCAAATCTGAGCGGAGGAGGAGGTTCCAGGTAACTCTAGAAGGGGCAGTGTTGGTGGAGGTGGAGTGGCGTGGGTTGCTAACGAACGGGAGGAGGGGGATCAGAAGTGGAGTGAGGATGACTCCCGAGTGGAGAGAAGACGGGAGTGGGGAGAGGAAGGGAGCATGGGGTCAAAAGAGAGCGTCCTCACTTTGAGATACGAGGCTCAGGAGTGGGCTTTTGTACTGGTGGCACAATCTCGGGGGAGAGAGGGACAGGTGATGCAGGAGGGGCAGGGAGGGCTTCAGCCCCGAGGCTTCAAAGTCAGAGGAGGCCAGAAGGAAGGGGGCGTGTGTGCCAGAGTGCTGGTTAGTGGTGAGAAAGGGAAGAAGTAGAAGGTGAGACCTACTGACTGTGGATTTTTTAAGCCTATACAGCTGAGATCAAGACCAAAGAGTGAAGAGACAGGGTAGGAAGGACATTGTCATTGTCACCCCATTTCTTTAGGTGCCCCAGGAAAGCTTGCACCTGAGGATGGTGCCAAGAACTTGGGTTGGGCTGGAAATTTCTTTGCAAATTCCAGGACAAATAAAAAAAAAAGTCTCATTTCCCACTAGCAGATAATTACATGTTATGGAGCCGGTTACCAAATTACAATGATGAAAGGGAGAATTCTTTGGAGTTTAGGCAGTGACTTATAATGGTAAATTGTCTACTCTTTTTCTTTCGGTCTTAACTGAAAAAAAAAAAAAAAATGGCAAGACAAGTTGCACATACCACGTCATGTTCTTCATCTGCTGCTATGCTATGGTTTTCAGAGACGGTGTGCCAAACAAGTACATTAATTTGATTTTGAAGTCCTTTTGTACTAAAATGATGGGTACGGGAACATATAAAATTACATATTTTTGTTGTCTTTGATATAAAATGTATACTCAGACTGTCCAACATGACAGGGGACTATTTTATTTTCCTGACAAGAAATAAAGATGCCTAAACAGTCTGGTCGTTAACATTATGAGTTGCAGTTAGACATTGCGACACTAAATTTGGGGCATGATAATAACTTTTCGGAGTGCCCAACTTATCTCTCGTGCCTGCCAGCGTGTGTGCTTCTACATAGTTTATGGTTTTAATATTATTCTGCAGGTCGTTCTGAATCGTATGACAATGAAATCCCTCTCGCAGATGATCCAACTGAGGAATGAAGAACAGTTGTTCGCATTAAACTTAAAGATGGATTCCTTGGGCTGCCACCCAGCGCGTGGACCTCTTGCATTTTGTTAGGTAAGGATGTAGAAGCTAATCAGTTTGGCCGTGAAAAACAGTTTGTAACTTTGCGAACTCTGTACTTGTGCAGTGGGAGAAATTGAAATTCCGTGTGCTTTCTTCTGGAAGGACAGATTACCAACAACGTCAAAGATTTTGGTCCGGAGGGGCTGAGAGTGGCAATATGCAGTCACACATGTGGGCGTCTTCTCTGTGATTTCTGAGGTTATTCATTGCACACGTGCAATTGGATTCCAAAACAGCTCCTGGAGATTCTGCAGAGTTTGTTTATTAATAGAATATTAAAGGCCACCATGATTATTGGGGCCAGGAAGTGGGCTAACTCAAATGTGGACAGGCAGTGGTTTGCTGGAAACAATCTAGTGGCCAAGAGGACAAGCTTTCTGTCCCGGGCCTGAGATTCCTCCTGGGTGAACTGAAGTAGTTTCCTCCTATGGAAAAATTGAGAAAATGAAGAGTTAGAATGTGAATATCCCCGAGGTTGCTCCCAGCTCAGATAGGCTAGGATTCTACAACCCTAGATCTGATCTCTGCTTCTTCTTGAAATCTTCGTAACATGAACAGGGGAATCTTAATGAAAAACCCATTCACACACACTTCAGCGAGGCCCCCAGACAACGCAAGTGGTGTCGGGGACAGAAGAAAATGAGGGACTTATGAGGTTTTAAATTATAATTGGTGGCTTTGGTTGGAAAGGGGCCTTTTCTTTTAAAGGTAAGTTATTTGTGATGGAGAAAAAAATAACTTATGGGTCAGTGTTTTGGCAGATCTGATTATTGGCTAAATATGCAGGGTTGGTGGGAGTGGAGAGTAGGGTGTTGAGAGGACTTCCTTCTACACCTTAAAGGCTGTTCATGGCTTTCTTGAATTGCACAGTGGTAGCATTATTGTAATATGAAGCAAGCAGTTGTCAAGAAATTATTAAAAATTAACAATGGCCTAAAAAATGCAAGGTGACAGATTGGTGCCCAGGGTGCTGGTGGAAAGAATAATTTGCAGCCTCCGAGTGAAATCTCAGGTTGTTTGTTCTTCCTTTCTGGAAGCATAACACAACATTTGCAGCATGTGTTGGGTAAATTAACCTCTTGTTAATTTTGGAAGCTGCCGTCAGCCCCTCCACCTCCCTTTCTCAGCTTCAGTGACGAGGCTGACTCATGGAGGGGGTTGTCCAGCACCATCTCAGGGACCAGCTCTCTCCGGGGTCCCCAGAGGCACCCTGCAGCGCTGCCCTTGGGCCTGAAGCCCCAGGAGAGCACGGACTGTGTCTGCTTTGTATTTCTGGTGCCTGGCATGTAGTAGGTGCTCCATATATAAATATCTTTGTGCGACTTGCTTCCAAATTGGCTTTTGTTTGTGGCTTCATGCAGCTCCTGGGAACAATGACAGCACAAAGAACAAACAAGACTGAGGAGATGAGGGGTGTGGGGCTGGGGGGTTTGTCACCCCCATTTGCCCTGCAGCAGACTCTATCCTGGGAGCAGAGGAAGGGTAGAGAGCCCATCTTTTTTTTTTTTTTTTTTGAGACAGTCTCTCTGTTGCCCAAGCTAGAGTGCCATGTGGTCGTCATAGCTCACTGAGACCTCCAACTCCTGGGCTCAATCAATCTTTCTGCCTCAGCCTCCCGAGTAGCTGGGACTATAGGTACATGTCACCACGCCTGGCTAATTTTTCTATTTTTAGTAGAGAGGGGGTCTTGTTCTTGCTCAGGCTGGTCTCAAACTCCTGAGCTCCAGTGATCCTCCTGCCTCGGCCTCCCAGAGTGCTAGGATTTCAGGTGTGAGCCATGTGAGCCACTGTACCCAGCTAGAGCCCCTCTTTGGAACTCCTCTGCTTCTCCTGGTGCTCTGTCACCTGCCATCAGGGCTAGAGGACAGTAGCTGGGGAGCTGGAGAAAGCCAACAGGTTTGGCAGAAATGCACTTTTCCTGCAGGTCTCCCCTGGAGGGAATTCAACAGCAAGTGCCACTCTCCCTTGGGGATCTCAGAATCTGCTCTGGAATTAGACTTCATCAAAGCCAACCCTGGGCATTGGCGAAGGGGCAGGGGGAGGGAGAAGCCACCATCCCTTGGCCTGGCCACGGCTTCCCAGAGGAAGGCAGGGCATCTCTACTGCTCTGCCGTTTGGATGAGAAGTTGTGTTTCCACCACTTACATTCTCATGTGGACATTATTCAGCTTTTACTAATTGGCTTTGCAATTTTCTAAGTAGTTAATATTCATCTGTCAAAAATGGAAGCATAAATAAATAACTTCGGTTCGAGCACACCTTCTTATTAGGCCATACATCATGTTAGAAAGTTCGCATTCTTTAACCAGGAAGATGAAATTAGAAACATCTTGAAAAAGCCTTCTTGTTATCAATCATGTCATCTCGAACATGTTTCGAAGCTTGCTGCTGGCATCAAGAATAGATGTTTTATTCAAAAGAATGTATTTAAAGAAAATGACAGCACTTTTCGATTTCAGCTTTTTAAAAACAGGAAATCTTTCAAGTTCTCCTGACTGGGAGCATTCTAGTGCCTTGGAAGATGTGTGGAGTCGCTCCAGCCTCCTCCTAGCTGCACCCATTGGGGTGGGGAATTTCCGGGGCCTTTAGAACAGGTGTGGGACAGAGAAACAAAGATGCTGATCGTGATTCAGCAGAATGTTCTAGGTCTTGTCTGGTTTGAAACAGTCACTTGCCCTCTCTGGGTTTATAGTCTATGCCTTTATAAAATGGATGGGCTGTGAAACATTAGTGTCTCAGTCATCTCTGGCTGCTGTAACAAAAATTCCAAACTGGGTGGCTTAAACAATAGGCGCTTTTTTTTTCCCTCACAGTTCTGGAGGCTGGGAAGCCCGAGATCAAGGCGCCAGCAGATGTGGTGTCTGGGGAGGGTCGGCTTCCTGGCTTCCTAGTTTGCACATGGCTGCCTTCTCCTTGTATCCTCACGTGGCAGAGAGCAGGCAGCGAGATCTCCTGTCTCCACCTCTTTCTATATCCCATCTTGAGGGCTCCACCCTCATAACCTCAACTAACCCTAATCACCTCCCAAAGGCCCCACCTCCAAATACTATCACAGTGGGGGTTAGGATATCAACTTAGGAATTTTGTGGACACACAGGTATTCAGCCTACAACAATTAGTGTCCTCCCCGGCAGAGGAGAGCAGCCCTGTCCTCTCAGAACACCTGGAGAAGCAGGCAGTGGGCAACTTCATTCGTTATTCAAGCAGATTCTGCACCGCTCTCCCTGATATATGTTTGTTTAACTAGAGAAAAGTAGAGTGTAAGTTACCTCCCCTGGGTCCAACTGGACTTTAGAGAGATGTGGCTTGTTCTAGGCAGCTTTTCCTACCCCTGGCTCACTGTGGACGCCTCTCAGGATGGGGAATGCAGGACAGGACATTCTGCAATGTCCCTCCAGCTCATGAGATGTACCCAAAGTCACACAGCCAATGAGGGATGGATTAGAGTCAAGAACCAGGAGAGCTGGCTGCAGAGGTGGCAGGTGAGCTTAACCCTGGTACAACTACTCTTCCCAGGGAGTGGCTGTGCCATGTCAACACCATGGCAGTTTTAGAGGAATCATGGAGTTATTTTCCTAAATATTTGTGAGCTGGAGAAGGGTGAGAGGGGGTCACCCTGTAAAGGCTGAGCCTCTCTCGAAGAGGGATGCAGGCAGCTCAGGGTACCAGAGGGGAGCATCCACCATGGGGAGGGGCCCCAACATCCAGACCTTGGAAGAAAACTTGAATGACTTGTGTTCACTAGCTCGGAGGAAGGAGGGAATAGAGAAATGACTGATTTTGTTTGAAGAACCCACGGAAAAGGAATTAGCTAGTTCTGCAGGTCCTCATTATGTACCCATTGCATAGCAGCAAATTCTGTTTTGATATAAGGAAGAACCTTCCTCTTGTCCAGATGTGGAAGGACCTGACTCAACTGGTAGTGAGCACTCCGTCCCTGGAAGCATCCTATCAATGCAGAAACCACTTGCCTTATTTAATGAGAATTTTAATACTCACTAGTGCATTGGGGACAGGAGTAATGACAACCTTTTAAGCCTAACATAAAACTGAGCCAAAGTTTTAATTAATTTCCCAAATAGTCCAGAAAAAAATTATAGACAGACAGAAAGTTTTATTTGGAAAGATGCTCTTGCCAGCACTATTTATCATATTAAACATTAGAAACAACTCAAATGTCCCCAAACTGAACATTAGTGAGGCAAAATATGGCATACTGTATAATGTAATATTAATTCATCCTTAAGATGAGGTTTTTAGAATAACATTTAAGTCACAAGAAAAACTCACCACATAGGGTATGTGAGAAATCTTTGCACCTTCTGCTCAATTTTTCTGTGAACCTAAAACTGCTCTAAAAAATGAAGTCTATTTAAAAAACAACAGAAAACCCATTATGTACTTTAAGTGGAAAAGGAGGATGTGAAGTTGTATAAATGCATATATGTAAAAATGCACATATGTAAAAGACATGAATATATATGTACACACATAAATTGAATCTGTGAATAGGAAAAAGTTAAGTGGGAAGACTATAACAAATGTAAACAGTGATAATGGCCTGTTTTTTTTGGATAATGAGGGCAAAATACTGTTCTGTATGTTACAAAGTTTTTCACCAGGGGCCTGTTTCGCTTTGATAATCAAAGTGCAAGTTATTAAAATGATGTTTTTGAAGACTAGAATGACATGGAGAAACACAATATTGTGTTAAATGGAAAATGCAGGATGCAAAAGTATGCATACATTATGACCTTAATTATGCACATAAATTTGGTTATTTATTCCCTATTTGTCGCAGAAAAAGTATTGAAATCAACATGGATGAGCACACCTGCACACACACCCCACACCAGGGAAGGCTGAAGCAAGTAGTTGCAAATGCTAATGGTTATTCCTGGGTTGTGGGATTATGGGTAATTTCAGTTTCCTATTTTATTTTTTAGTAGTATTTCCCAAGGGTTTTTTTTTTTTTTTTTAATATCTCTATAGGGCCAGGCTTGGTGGCTCACGCCTGTAATCCTAGCACTCTGGGAGGCAGAGGCGGGAGGATTGCTCGAGGTCAGGAGTTCGAGACCAGCCTGAGCAAGAGTGAGACCCTGTCTCTACTAAAAATAGAAAGAAATGATCTGGACAGCTAAAAATATAAATATAAAAAAAAAATTTAGCCGGGCATGGTGGCACATGCCTGTAGTCCCAGCTACTCTGGAGGCTAAGGCAGGAGGATCGCTTGAGCCCAGGAGTTTGAGGTGGTTGTGAGCTAGGCTGATGCCATGGCACTCTAGCCTGGGCAACAGAGCGAGACTCTGTCTCAAAAAAACAGGCCGGGCGCGGTGGCTCACGCCTGTAATCCTAGCACTCTGGGAGGCCGAGGCGGGTGGATTGCTCAAGGTCAGGAGTTCGAGACCAGCCTGAGCGAGACCCCGTCTCTACTAAAAAATAGAAAGACATTATATGGACAACTAAAAATCTATATAGAAAAAATTAGCCGGGCATAGTGGTGCATGCCTGTAGTCCCAGCTACTCGGGAGGCTGAGGCAGTAGGATCGCTTAAGCCGAGGAGTCTGAGGTTGCTGTGAGCTAAGCTGACGCCACGGCACTCACTCTAGCCTGGGCAACAAAGTGAGACTCTGTCTCAACAAAAAAAAAAAAAAAAAAAAAAAAAAAAAAAAAAAAATTAAATGTCTCTATAATCAGGCGAGAGGCCCCAGAAAAGCCAAAAGCAGTTGTTGGGACACCCCAGGAACCTGGTGATGGTTAGTTTCCTTCCCGCCTCTTCCCTCCCCTTCAACCCCGTTATCCCCACTGAACCACCGAACGGGGCAGATCACTGAGGACCTTCTAGACAATGGGAAGTCGCCTCTGAGAGAGGGTCTCTTGGCCTCTAGGGGGTCCTGAGGCCAAGGGGCAGCTGTGGGTGCAGATCACCTAATCACTGTCCTTTGGGGGCAGAAGGACCAGTACCTTCCCCAGGTTGAGCCAAGGAGCCTGCCAGGTGTGAAGCTAAGGCAGTGCTTGGGTGCCACTCCAGAAACTGGCTCAGGAAATCCTAAGTCTCTGAGAACGATTTTCAAACTCAAAACACCTTGTTAAACACAATCCACCTGAATTATCAGCTCAAGCCCAGCCTTGTCGTAATCCCCAGAATCACAGTGAGTGAAACAAGGGGTGCCGACACCCCTGGAGTGCACATTGGGTTGGGTTTACCTATACTTTTTAACAAGAGGTAATTTGCAAAAGTGCAGTTAATCCCGTCATGCTTTATCATTTAAATGTCACTAGAAATGATGGTTGACATGTAACTGATTAACAGCAGCCTTTAGCGCCAAATTAATCAGCATCTAATCCAGAGGATGTGTTAAGATGGAATGAGATTAAAAAAAAAAAAACCCCAAAATCTCCACCCCCAGCCTCTTCTGCTGTTATTTCAATAGAATGCCAACGTTTCTGTGCAGTTTGGGAATTTGATTAAAAGGTTTGAGACATGTTTGAGTACTTTTCTTACGTGAAAAGGACACACAAATGATAAATTGTCAAAACGTAAGTGTGATTTTCCCCTTTGGGGGAATTGAATTCCCTCCTCTTCATTTGTTGTGGTTGAGACGACCTGTCAATCATTCTGCCCACAGTTGCCAGGTGGGAGGAGGCAGGTGAAGCCACCTTGATCGATCTCCCAACATTCTAGAAAGATAAGCCACGTGTTGGCACTCTCAGGAGTTTCCATCCTTCCCAAGGCCTAAAACATTGTTGATTTCACCTTTGATTCTGTGAGCGACCCTGGATTCTTCCGATAGATTCCTCTTTAAAAAAAGTTAGCCAGCGTTTGTTTTCATTGTTCAATCAAAAAAGAATCCTGATATAAATGTGTTGAGGGAAAATAATTCCAAGGTCTTGAAAAGTTCTTTAACCAAACAAATAATGAAGTCGTGGAAAGGACTGTCTTCCCCACGATGCCTACTAAAAGTAAATGATACTTTCAAGGAAAACATATGCCAAGAGAGTGGTATTAATGGGGATTTCTTCATGAGTCATCCAACATCTAAGTGGGAGTGGAATTTTTACCTTCCTTATCAAAGTCTCTTGAGTGATATTTTTCAGTAATTCCTGATTCTATGACAAGGCCCTGGGGCCGGAGAGCAGACATCGGCCCTAAGTGGACATTTTAATTTCCTTCTTGAAGTTTTCTCCTCCTTTACCTGGGTCTCTTTCCCCTCCCAGCTCCCAGAAACCTGGCAGGGGGTGGGCACCTCCCACCAGGTGGGGGAGGCAGCTGCATCTCAGCCAGGGCAGTAACTTGCTCAGAGTCCCACAGACAGTACCCGTGGGGACCTGGGCTTCCAGTCTGGGAAATCCCCAGTCCCTGGGACACATGTCCCTGAGCAGCCTTAAACCTGACCTCACGCCTGGGGTGCCTTTTTCTTTAGTTGACAGAGAAGCACTGACCATGTTGATTTGGGGAAGGGCTTCTCGCTGCTCTGGTCCTTCCCTATTCTTCCCCCCGACTCTTCTACTGCATCTCGCGCTTCCATCCTCTCTCTGCTCGGTTTTCTTTCTGCTTCATCCATGACCTCCTGGAGACTCCTGGCTCGTTATCTTGGGGAGGAGGAGGAAGACGTCTGCTTGCCGACATGCCAGGCTCCCGCTAGCTCTGCGCCCGACACTGAATCCTGTCTGATAGGTTCTCTCCCCGCCCTGCCCGGCTGTTCCACAGCTCAGCAAACCTCCCCGGGTCCAGTGTTCATCTCTGTAGCCCACTCGGTGAATAAGACGATGCCACCGGTGACCAACCCACACCAACGTGGGGGCCCGGCATCAGTCATCAAAGATGTCCTGTGCTCCGTCAAATCCATTAACGTTTCTAATTTAGCTGACTCATCTTGTAGAACACCCATGACTAATCCATCCATCTAAAAAAGTAGAAAATGCTCACATTGCACATTTTGGTATGTTTAGAAGAAAGTTAGATTTTCTTGTCTTTCTCTCCCTACGGTGCCTGTCATTCTGGGCGAGGGTGACATGTTTGTAAAAGGGAAATGAGAAGGAGGGAGGGTGATGCGAGAAGGCAGCAGAGCTTTGCCAGAATATACGCAAAAATGCCTCACTTTATTAAAAGTCTTTACATACAGGAGGAACTCAGTAAATGACCACGAGAAGAAAGGGGAATGCCCCCTCTTCACTCTGGTCCCGGATCCACGTGTCTGGGGTGTTCCTGAGTCCCCAGCTTGGGCGTAGTGGATTTTCTGTGGCCTGGGAGTTTAATACGGGTCTTTCCCCAAAGTGTTTTGAAATGGTACAAAATCATGTATTCACAGTTAGAAACCTTGAGTTCTACTTCTGGACTATTTAGAGGTTGTTTTGTAACCTTGAACAAGTCAATTAAGCCTGATGTGGATTCTGCATTTGCAGAATGGATTGTGCAATGGTAGAATTCCTGAGCTTGGGAGCTTGGTCTCATTCCCATGAGACCACACAGGGGTGGCTAGAGCTGCTCTGCTCACCTCCCAGGGGCACTAAGGGCGCCACCAGGTATGGTGAACGTGACAGTGCCCTAAAGTTATCAAGAAACCCGTGCAAAACTGTTTGTTGTTATAGTTCTTCCCGGGGCTGATGTGCTGTGATCCCTCTGACGGTTGATGATTGATGGGACAGGTGTTGCTTCAAGGGACATGGACACGGGCTGGACAGAGGCTGACCCCACTCTCTGGGGGATTCTGCTTTGCTCCCGCCTTTGGCCATCAGATCATGTGTCCAGCGGTCAGGCCTGGCCACTGCCTCTCTTTGCCTGGCGGTGCTGGGGCAAGGCTGCTTCTAAACTCCGCTTCCTCGAATTGTGTCCAACACGGATGTCTTGACCCAAGAGAGAGAGAAGGCACCATTTCAAAGGCCTTTTCCTCCACTTTCCTATGCTCGATCTCACTCCCAGAGCCCTCCAGGGTGTTCGGTAAGTCCTGCATATTTTTAGGGAACTGAATTGAAGCCAATAATGTATTTAAAAAAAAAAATAACCAGAGGGAAGAAATCTAATCCTTAAGCAAAGGGAGTCAAAATTCAAGCCAAGGGTCAAAATGTGGCTGAGTGTTTTAGTCACATAAATGTGTAATTTGTAGTTTTCTGGGGGAGTGGGGTGCAGTGGGGTGGGAGAGGCTGGACCAACTACATACAAATAACTAATCTAAATGAGACATTCCAGGAAAACGAGACACGTTAAGCTTTCTCCTTTCATATCTGAAATGGAAAAAACAATTCCACCCGTAACCACAGGAATTCCTCTGGTGCGGCAGGGCCACAGCCTCGGATGGTCAGGCACCGATTCTGAGGCTTAGAATCTAGAATTTGTTAATTACAGGCCCTCCCGGGCAGGAAGGAAGGAGGGTGTCTGGGGTCTGATCTGTACAGCAGACGGCTTGCGGTCTGAGGCAGAGGGCTCATCCTGGGTACAAAGGCACCGGGCAGGTGCCAGGTGTGACCGGGAGTCAGGTCTCTGCCTTGGTCCTGGCCAAGTGCAAAAGCAGACCGAGGCTCGGGGAGTTAAGTGGCTCCCCAGCTGGAGAATGGTGGAGCTTTGGACTTGGACACTCTGCCTCCTCCAAGTCCAAGGCTCTCTCGGGGACCGCAGAGAAGTCAGTTAATCTCTGCTGTTCCTTCCTGCCTCGTTGCTCAAGACAAGGCCTGACGGGGCTCTCACAGGCCTAGAAGGGGCACCGCTGAGGGTTCAGCGAGGCCTGCCTGCATCCCCACGCCTTCTAAGGGACTGGTTTTGCCTCCCCCGGCCCCGTCTGCAGCCTCCTGGGCCCACGCTCTCTTCCTCTATTTACAGACACTAATCATTTCCCATGCAGTTGAAGAACTTAATAAGCTGCGAAAATTTGATAAGACAATTTAATTGTCGGGCTTTTACGTATCTGCTCAATATAGCTGGGTTTCTCAGGAAGGTGAGCTGGGAATGTGAGCGGAGACACTTAATTAAAGAACTAAAACAATGGCGCTAGATTAGAGAACTCCAGCAGACACCAACCCTGGATGGATTTCTCTGCCCTTCCCCCTTCAGATGGGGCCTTTCTTGCAAACTTTACAAGTTCCATCCTCCCAGTAGTGAGAAAATAAAAGATGCAGGTCCAGACACTTAATGTGCAGTGTGGGGAGTGGACTTGGCATGCGACAAGCTCTAAACTGTTATGGATGAACTTTTTTTCCAGGCTCAAATAGGTGAGTTTTAAGGGGAAGACATAATTCGGCTTGTGTGGTCCAAACAGTCTCCTCATGGATGGGGGATGGGAGGACTGAGTCTTTGGGAGTTATTTATGGCAGCTTACTGTTTTTTTGTCTTTTCCTGTGTCTTTGTGGGGAATTTTATGACCCTTTGGGTGACGCTGCAGCATGGGCTACTGAAGCCGATTTTAAGCCATCTATCCTCATTTCATTTAATTGACTTTCATAATAACTCTGCCAGGGAGGAATAGGAATCTCTATTTCTATTTCACAGGGGCAGATCCTGAGACTCAGAGAGGTTAAGCAACTTTCTCAAGGCCACACAGCTAGATACATTCAAATAGATTGATTCAAATAGATTGTAGCAGATGCCATCAGGGCTCGGCTTAGACCCCCTCAGATCCCTCTTCCCGGACTCTGTGCACCCAGGAACCTCTGCTTCACCTCCAACTGCTTGAACCTGTGGGGCCACTTCACCTAAGAGCACAGACGGCTGGAAGGACCTGGAAGTGTCGCTGCCTCCCGGGCAGCTTGCGGCCGATGAGTAACTAGTGCTGGAGTACAAAAGGTCAGCTCTCTTCCTGGAGGCAGGACAAACCCTGAGATGTAATTTATGCTCCGGGGCCCCCCACGGGACCAGGCTGAGGCTGGGACCTTGCCTAAAATCACACCCTCACTTGACTTCTCCCCTTTCTCTGTTTTTCTTCTTCCTCTCACTCTGCCATTGCTTTTCCTCCTTCCTTAATGAATCTCTTCGTGCACAAATTGTCATCTTAAGGTCTGCTCTGGGCAACCTGAGACGCAGATGTGTGTTTGGCCTTAGCCTGCCCCTTCTGGAGCCTGGTGGCTTTGTCCCTGGTGTCATGGGATTATCTCCATCACAAGACTGGAAGTTGGGAATACATCCAGCTTGGAATTCCTGGTTGGTCACAAATGCACAGTAGAAGAACA
Organism: Eulemur rufifrons; assembly: GCF_041146395.1. NCBI lineage: Eukaryota > Metazoa > Chordata > Mammalia > Primates > Lemuridae > Eulemur > Eulemur rufifrons. The sequence continues at coordinate 10,236,289 of NC_091005.1, read as the reverse complement.
TGAGTCATAAAGATCCCCTGGGAGTGAATGACGTAGCCTCTCTCAGCTGTAGTTTCATCATCTATACGATGGGAATCCTAACTGTATTGACATTTAAGGACTGTCGTGAGAAGTCAATGCGTTTGCATGAGTAAAACCCGGCAGTGGGCACATAGTAAGTGCTCAATAAATCTTCCTTCTTATCATTATTGGTATTCAAGCATTTGCCAGCTTGTCACACCTTGGCTTCTAGCTGGGATTCAGAAATGAGGTCACTGTGCTGTGAGTCCCCGTCGGGCAGGAGCTGAGAGCTAAGTGTTCCGTACATTTGAAGCACTTACTCAAAACCTTTTGGTAGGACGTTGTGACCAAGGCTGCTTGCTGCTGGGTGGAGCATTTGTCTGTCACTGTTGGGAAAACCAGTTTATGCTTTTGCTGCAACGTGTCATGTTCGCCGTTCCATTCTCTCCATCAGTCTCCCTTTCCTGGGAGGCAAATTTGCCCAGCATTTCACAGACACCGTGGTGGGGGGGAAGGAAGAGAGAAAGAGACCGGGAGAGTGTAGAAAGCGGGGGAAGAAGGCGGCTCGGCGGCATTCCCCAGGCGCCCGCATTAAGGGCCTGATTAACTTAAAATATTTCCCAGCTTCTGAGGCACTTGATTAAAGTCAATTGGGGGGAAAGAAGATAAGCTCTTACAAGGGCTAATTTGAGGCTTAGAAAACTTGAATATGTCTAAATCTCAAATTGTCGGGTGCGGAGCGCTGGTGATTGTCGGGCCTGTGGGGAGAACGTTTCAACATTCCGGTGGCGGATCCGCGGTGCCGCCTGCCCCAGCGCCCTGGTCCCCACCCTTCCTCGCTGTGGCTGCCTCACGTTCCCTCCCATCTTGTCTTGTCTTCCGGCTTGTGAGGGCTTAGACGATTTTGCCTTTTGAAGGCATGGAAATAGAGGGCTTTGGATTCAGAACACAGCCTCTGTTGCCTTCCTCCTCCCCCTGATGCCTGGAAAAATCAAAACGGGGGTTTAGTGATGTTGTGGCATCTTCTTGATGTGTTAATGGGTCATGCTGGCCTCAAGCTGCCGTCCCTGCCGCCAGGGACACTGAGATTTGGGCAGATCTCCTTCTTTCCCATCAGCTCAGGTGGCGCGGAGCCAGGCGGGAGCAATTGGTTTTCATGTCATGAACCACACTGGGCTAACTTTTGATCCTTGACAGGGAATTTCCTGCAAAGATGCAGAGAGAATGGGCTCCAGTCCAGGCTGCCCTGCTTAGCACAGGGAGGAATCTGGTCGGGGAGGCATATTTTGTTGCCTTTGGATGGTGTATTCGTTTTCTATTGCAGCATTAACAAATCACCGCAAATTTAGTGGCTTAAAGCAACACCCATTTATTAGCTGACGGTTTTGTAGGTCAGAAGTCCGGCATGGTGTGGCCGGATTCTCTGCTCAGGGCTTCACAAGGTACTGATATCAAGGTACTGGCTGGGTTGAGTCCTCTTCTGGGAGCTCTGGGGAGAGATCTGTTTCCAAGCTTATTCCGGGTATTGGTGGAATTTGGTTCCATATGGGTGAAAGCTGGAGTCTGTTTCCTTGCTGGCTGTCAATCAGGGGCCTCTAAGAACAACCTACGGCCACCTGCATCCTTTCCTATGTGGCCTCTGACCTTTCAGCCAGCAACATCTCTCTGATTCCTCTTCTGTCACCGGCTGTACTTTCCAATGGCTCACCTGATTGGGTCAGGCCCACCTAGATAATCTCTGCTTTTTAAGGTCAGTTGAGTAGGGACTTTAATTACATCTGCGACCCCCCCTTCACTGCAGAACCCAGATTAGCATGTGATGGAATAACTAGGGGACGGGAATGTTGGGGGTGGGGGGAGATTCTGCCAGTCCCAGGCGGCCTAAAGCTGTGATGTGGCTGTGGCCAGAGGACCCAAGATAGCCTTGACTGGCCTCCCCAGCCTGTGAGGTCCCTGAGCGAGGGCGGAGGGCAGGCAGGGAACCATGGAAAATGGGAACAGAGCTACCAGCTTCTTATTCTCAGCGGGGTCTCTGTGGTAGCCCAGGAAAGGCCTCCGGGAACCTGGCCGGGTGGCAAGGTTTGCGCCAACGGGCTAAGGAGACTCCCTGCTACGCATCTTCGCCGCTTTCTGTCCTCCCTAGCTTCCCAACACCAAGCAGAAGCTATCAACAGCACCCACAGAGAAAACTGTGGCCGCTTCTTATAAAACCTAATATTCAAAGACATTAGCATTTCATATTTACTATATCTGTTGATTAAAACAAGTAATTGGCAACTTCTAGTTCCAGGTGGCATGGGAAAGCAATTTTCACTCTGTGTCTTCCAAAGCCCTGCAGATATACTTTTGAAGTAACAGAAAGGAGCAAACAGCACACAGCCACCAGAAACTAAGACTGGCAGCCCATGATCTCAGGATCTAGGGGCAGTTTCTATGAGAGGCAGAAGGGACATGGCCGCTGGAGGCCAGAGTGAGCTCTGCCACTCCAATCTGCACGACTGTACCAGCCAAAAGGGAGGAAGACAGGCCTGGGGGCTATCCCTCTCTCTGGGCTTCTTGGGCCAGAAGGCCAGTGTCCTGTGTAACCTGAGAACTGGACATCCATCCCAGTAAACAGTGGCTCTGCCTCTGAGGCCCTCAGAACACATTCTGTGTGTTCCCTCTCTCAGCCACCATCTCAGGACATTCCCTGGGTGCTGTCTGGGGTCTGATGGAGCGACTTGCTGTCCTGGCATGAGTGGTCCGTGAGCGCAGTGCTGGACGGCAGAGGAGGCCGACAGAGCCCTGGAGCAGTGCCTTCTGGGAGTTGTAGTTTTCAGTGAGCTCCTTTGTTTCAAGGAAGCAGTCGGGGTGTGAGATCTCCTTCCCAGCTCTTCCATTTCAGCATAGGTAGTGCACGTAGCGTGAAATTAATCCTTATACAAACACACCAGCCGACACGATCGGGCTTCTTGCTGTTCACTTGTGGCTTCTTTCTATTCTGGATTCGTGAAGAATTAGAACATTTTGAAAAAGGGAGAACGACAGGGGAATCCTTACCTTTGGGATATTGAAATGCGATATGAAACTAGTCATTTAAATAGTTTTTCACTGGTGGGAGACTCAAAGGACAGGTCAATGGAATAGAATAGATAGTCCTCTGTAAACTAGAACTCAGTCTAGATTAAAAAGGCTTCAGAATGAAAACAATAAGGACATGTTGTTCAACAAATAATATTGTGAACATTGGCTATTTGGAAGGAAAATCAATCTAGACAGATGGTTACCTTTTGCCAAATCTTCCAAATATTAAAAAATTCAACCATCCTCCATTTGATATACTCTATACAATTAAAAGGCAAACATCTGGCTAGGTAAACTTCACCACGCATTTGGCAGAGGTAGGGTTAAAATCTTTACTATATAAAGAGATCTTGCACACCCGGGGAAAAACTGGCAAAGGCTATTCACCTATGTGTCAAGTCAAAGGAACTATCTGTACGAAATAATTAGGGAAACAAATACCTATTTACAAAGATGTTCACTGCAATACTACTTATAAGAATAGAACATTACCCAAAACCCCTGAAATATTTAACAATTGAAGAGTGGTCGAATAAATTATACTTATGTGATGTAATGTCAGGTAGCCATTATTTCTGTGCTTTGGAGAAGAGCTACCATCATGGGAACAAATATGAAGTTTCATTTTTAAACAACATAAAACTAAATATGCTATAACATAATGATCCACACAAGTGACTGTGTGTGCCCTGCATTCATAGGAATAAAATAGGCTACCCCGAAACTGTTAACAATCGGCCTCTCTGTGTGATGCAGTTATATGGAATTTTTAGTTGCTTCTGCATTTTCTCTTTTATTTTATGTTTCTGTTTTCTAAATTCCCACAATAAGCCTTTTATAAGCAAGTTATGTAAGTTATTTTAATAAACCAGTAGCCATTAAATTGGTATATAAAAAGCAGAAAACCACTATGGGAACATGTAATTATAAGTGGTGTTTATTAGTAGAGCTCATAACATTGTAAAGATGTAATTTCTCTTTAATTTATTTATTAATAAATTAGGTGACGGTTTAGTTGAATTCCAACGAATTCCAGTTAAAACACTATGAGGATTTCACTTTTAAAATTTGACAAGAGGATTTGAAAATCATCTGGGAAAAATAAGTGTGCACAAAAGGGGACAATTCTATGAAAAATAATAATAAAGGGAGAGTGGTACTAACAGATGTTAAAATGTATCATGAAGATACAAGAATCAAAACGTTTGGTTTCAGGAAACGAATGAACAGAATGGAGCCCTCAAATATACTAAACACCAAAGGGAATTTTAGTACAGTTGACCCTTGGACAATATGGGCTTGAACTACATGGGTCCACTTATACATGCATTTTCTTCCACCTCTGCCACCCTGAAAAACCAAGACCACCCCCTCCTGTCCCTCCGCCTACTTATTGTGAAGACAATGAAGATGAAGACTTTTATGATCATCCGCTTCCACTAATGAATAGTAAATATATTTTCTTTTCCTTTGTGGTTTTCTTAATAAGATTTTCTTTTCTCCAGCTTCTTTTATTGTAAGAATACAGTATATAATACATATAATGTATTATACAAAATATGCGTTAATTGACTGTTTATGTTATCAGTAAGGCTTCTAGTCAATAGTGGGCTATTAGTAGTTAAGTTTTTAGGGAGTCAAAAGTTCTGTGTAGATTTTTGACTACACAGAGGGTCAGTACTCATAATCCCCAAGTTGTTCAACGATCAGTTGCCCATGTTAAAACAAGCACTTCAAATCAAATCTTGGGGAGGGAAAGATGGATTACTTAATAAATGAGACAACTGACCAGCTATTTTGTGAAAAATGAATCGTAAAGGCTAGGTTTCTATTTCTTTGTCTCACTAAAATAACTTGTAGGTGGATCGAAGGGTGATCCACTTCCTGGTTCAGAGCCCCACAGTGGCTGCTTCTCGCAGTTCACGTGTCACCCTCACTTGTCTCTTTGTACTATGGAGCCCCTGCCCACCTGTGTGGCTCGATCCCTCCCTTGCCTCCCAGGACCCGTGTGTCCCTCCGAGCCTGCCCTGGTCTCTCTCTTCCCGGGACCCACCAGGCTCCTTCCTGCTCGGTGACTCAACACCTGTTCCTGCTGTCCCTCTGCCCCCATGCTCATCCTCATCCTGTGGCTGCCACCTTGCTCAGGTGTCCCCTTCCGAGAGACCCCCTGGCCACCCCCCGTTCTCTTTCACATTATCCTGCTTTATTTTCTCCATAGCTCTTATCATCCTCGAAAATCATTTATTCCTCCATCTACCTTTTGTGATGGGCCCATCATCCCCTACTGGGATTGGAGTTCTTGGAGGGCCGCTGTCCTGGTCACCACAGTAGCTCCTGTTCCTGTAAACAGCACCCAGAGCAGAGACAGTGATCAATAAATGGGAGTCCCCATGAAGGACTTTAAACCTGCAAATGAAATGAGCGCTAAGTACCTTTCCAAGCTGCCCAGAGAAATGCAAAGCTGTAAAGGAAGGGAAAGAGCCTTCTGACTAGACTTTAATTCATGCATTAAATAAATAACCGGGGAGGGCCCGCAGTGTCTCCGGTACAGATCCAGGTGCTGGGGGTGCAGTGGTGAAGAAGACAGGCGAGGTGCTGCCTTCAGGGAGCTTGTATTCTGGATGGGCAGAATGGCAGAGGGAAGCAAGCAGGTAAGTGGAAGTACCTGTGCGTTGTGACAAGTGTGACGAAGGGGACAGATGCAGGAGGAGCTCAGACAGAAGGCAAGCCTCCGTTAGATGGGGAATCACAGAAGCCTCTCTGAGGAGGTGACATTTACATTGTGACCTGAAGAATGGGACTGCTGTCTTCTGTCGGCTCTCTGCAGACAGGAGGAAAGAACATTCCAGATGGAGGGGAGGTTAAGCAAGATGCAAAGAGCTGGTATGAGAAACAGCCTGGGGAAGGCCTGGCAGACAGTGAGTGACAGGGAGGGGCTGGTATGAAGCTGGAGAGACAGGCAGCTTCTAGACCAGGAAGGGCCTTCAAGGTCATGGTAAAGTCGTGGAATTTATTCTAAGGATGATGGAAAACATTGGGAGGGTTTTATGCAAGGGAGCAACATGGTCTGGCTTCAGTTTTAAAAAGATGACAGTGTGGCAAGAGTGGGAAGGGAAGGCTCTGTTAGAAGGTTATTTTATACATTTAAAACAAATCCATGGCAAAATAAAATGATAAAGAAGTACCTTAACAATGCACTAGGAAAAATAAGTTTGCACTATTTAATCAAAGACTGCGTTCCTGAATTTATAGAAGGTTATATAAAGTGACATGGGAGAAAAAGTAGGAAAAATGGGCAAAGGCTATAAACTAGCAGTTTATAAGGGAAGTTCTACTTTGTTTCTCTCCCTCTCCCTCTCTCTTTCTCTGTCTCTCACACACACAGACACACAGACACACCTTCCTCTAAATAAAACAATACTGCACAGTAAATTGCCAATCAACATATGAAAAGTTCACTGGTAGTCATAATAAAAGAGATACAAATCAAAATGGTAATAAGATTCTATTTTTCACTTCTCAGGTTGGCAAATATTAAAAATTTTTCTATTTTCCAGGGTTGATGAGAACTTAGACAAAAGAGACACTCCCATATATGCTTAAAGGCAGAAGGGTGTGTGTGTGTGTGTGTGTGTGTGTTGGGGGGTTGCTAGCGTAACCTTTCTCTAGCCGGCTGTTGAACCTCATCTTTCAAGACCTTCCATGCACATGGTGTCTGATCCGGCAATTTCAGGTCTAAGAACATATGCTATGGCGATTCTCCATGCTCTTAAATGCACGTCTGAGGGGCTCATGGCAGCTCTGTTGGAATAGGACAAAATCCCAGTAAGACCACAAATGACCATCAATAGGAGTCTGGTTAAAAAATTTCTGGTTTATCCATTAATGGAACACTCTTTCTTCATTACAGAAGAATGAGGTGGATCTATATTTACTGCTGTGTAACCGCATCCAAGGTATAGTGTTACATGAAAAAAAAAAAGCAAAATTCCTAACAATGGAAAAGACACACACACACACACACACACACACTTTTATGCAGAAAACATTTTCTGGAAGGGTCTATAAGAAACTGTTGTATGAAAGAGACTCCCTTTGGGGAAAAGAGTTGGGGGTTTTGGAGGCTAGGAGGAAGACTTTTAATTTTATACCCTCTGTTGTATTTGAATTTTTAAATATACTTTATTAAGCCAACAAAATGTGTTAAAATGGGAAACGAGTGAACCATCATCATTCCAGGCACGATGAACAATAATAGCTCCTAATAATGAATAATGAAGATTATTAATAACCCTTGCATTTGCAGGACTATGTAGTATATACTAACCTAACGTCTGCAGACATTACCTCTTTTAATTCTCAGCGGGGCAGTCGCGATTGTCCCTGTGTTATTGATCAGACATTGGGAACCGTGCTGGGGGAGCTCAGAGTCTACGTCAGCTTCTCTGATTCTCTTCTGGGGCCTTTTCGCTACTCCGGTCTCATGCTAGAGACAAAGGGCCTCAGTCGTGACGGCAATGATCCTCTTCCGCAGCCCGTGCCCAGAGAGGCAAAAGTTACGGTTGCTCATCTATCTCAGCCCAGCTGATCGTCTCCGGTGTGACCTTGGGCAAGTCACTTCCACTCTGTGGATGCTCTCTCACGCCTCTTCCAGCTCTAAATATCTTTGATTTATGCTGAATGTCTTGCTGAGGTAATTGAATTTTCAGGGTGGTGTCATAACTCATCCCTAAAAGTTTGAAACGGAAGTTCACGGACAACATCTAAAGAATTGGGGTCTTGAGCAACTCTGTAAATCACCTGTTCTGCAAAGCACATTAGTCGTACCCTTGAAATGACTGGTCGGGGAAGATGCGTGGGCATTAGTCCTGCTATGATTTGTTTCCAGCGTGGGCTGTGCATGCTCCTGCAGGAGGTCTCTTGCTTCCTCCCCTCCAAGGGGCACACAGCCCTCCTCTGGCCCCCCAAACCCGCCCTGGCACTGCTCCCACCCCATTTCATTATATAGTTGACCCTCGAACAATGTGGGGATTAGGGTTGCTGAACCCCTGCACAGTTGGAAGTAAATCTGTGTATAACTTTTGACTCCCCCCAAACTTAACTGCTAATAGCTTACCATTGATGGGAAGCCTTACTGATAACATAAACAGTTGATTAACACATATTTTGTATGTTATATGTGTTACATACTGTGGACCCACACAGTTCAAACCTGTGCTGTTCCAGGGTGAACTGAATATATGGTACTAATCTATCTTCTCAAGGCGGTGGTGCTCATCAGGGATCCTCCGAGCCCAGTGTAGAGTCTAGAACATCGTGTCTACTTGACAATGTCTATGAAACAGATAAATGAGTAGCCTGCCTTGGCTAAGTGGCTTGGCTTGCCCCGATGTTTAAGACTTAGCATCTTTGAGTTCTGGATTAGGTGATTCTGGCCCTGGCTGTGCCACAAACCTGGTGGAGAACTTGGTGTGGGTACCTAAAGCCAGTTTCTTCCCCTTTGAGTGGAAATGCTAACATACCCCTGAGACCACACTGCAGCCATCTTTCAGGAAAGACGGCTCAGGCTGATAGGAACCAAATTCATCGTGTCAGCCCCTCTCCTGCCTCCTCCTTCTTGCTGGGCAAGGGCCAGAGCCAGAATCCAAGTTCTAGGGGGTGTTACAAGCCTGGTTCTGGTCTGGGCCAGCGCCATTGTCTAACAGGCAACATTTCCCATTTGTTCTAGAGACCAACATTTTTGTGAGCTGTTATTGGGTATTCATTATTAAAAGGATTCTGTGGTGATTAGGTTAGCATGCTAGTTACAAAAGAAATGTTAACTCACTTTTAGGTGAATTAAATTAAAAACAACGTCAGCTTACTAAATATTTATTGTATTTAGCCCCGCGCTAGGCACGTGACTGCAGGAAGGAGTGATTGATGAGCCCCTGCACGAAGGGGCTCGGCATGCAGTTGGGGAGACAGACTGGCAAGCCTGTTATTGCCATGGATGTGCTAAGGGCAAGTGCAAGGGCACACGCAGGGTCTGGGGCTGGCATGGAGGAAGCAGTGAGTAACTTTGGGTGGGGGCAAAGGTCTCATGAATGTCAGTTTTTTCAAGGTTGGATACGTTGCCCCTGTGGCACGATGACGCACAAGATTCTCCTTGTGAGTATTTCCAGCACAATACTATGTGTAAAGCGCAAAAGCTTGAAGCAGCATGGGGTGTCTGGGGAACTATATGACATTTGACAAGTTTAAATGGATAGTTTCTGAGAGTAGGGCTGTATCAAATGACACGGCTCCATAGCCAAGTCCTCCCCGTATATTATTATGAAAAATAGAGACTGGAGTGTGTGGCTCTGCTGACCCCTTGGAAACACCGTAATCAGATGTAGACAGCTGCTCAGATTGTCTGAGTCATCAAGGAGGAGATGCTACAGAAATGTGGCAGCCAGGAGACAGCCAGGCTGATAGCGGTGACAGGCAGAGGAGATGATGACAGTGACATGAGCTTTCTACTTGGTGCTACAGTGCTGGCTGCCCCCAAGGCGTGACCTCTGGAGCAGTGCCTCACCAACTTGCACGTGCGTGCACATCACCTGTGCATCTTATTGAAGCCTGAGGGTCTGCAAGCTTCTAGCAAGCTCCCAGGTGCTGCCGATACTCCTGGACCTCAGACTACATGTTAAGTACCTAAGCTCTAGAGTAGGGGTTTGCAAACTATGGCCCCTGACAATGCCACTTGATTTTGTAAATAAAGTTTTATTGAAACACAGCTCATTTGTTTGTATATTGTCCATGGCTGGTTTCACACTACAGCAGCAGAGTTGAGTACTGGTGACAGATACTATATGGCCCATAAAGTCCAAAATATTTACTTACTATCTGGCCCTTTATGGAAAAAATTTGCTGACCTCTGCTCTAGGGTAGTGGTTCTTGAATTTGGCTGTATGTTAGTATCACTGGGGAAGCTTGTAAAAATCCCAGTGCCCAGAATGCACTTAGAGTAATTAGATAATCATCTTTGGAGTTGGGCTCCAGGCATCAGTACTAGCTTAGATCCCCTGGTGATTCTAGTACACAGCCAACATCGCACTGTTGTACAGGCTGCCATGGTTCTGAATTCATATTATGCCTGCAATTCAGTCACACGTCACTAGGAGGCAGTGGCACTAGTTAGGATACACACAAATGGCAGAACAATCCTTAGGTGTGGATATCTGGGTAATTCAAACCAACTCTAGCCACCAAGATCTAGCATAATTAAAACTTCCATTAAAATGAAGAAATCACTCATAGGTGACCAGCTAATGCAAGCGACGACTCTGAGCAGCTTATAAAGAACTTCACACCTATTGGATCTATTTGGATCCTCTCAAAACACTGTGTGTGGAGTTTAGTCCCATTTTATAGGTAAGGAAACTGAGGTTCGTAGGGTGGAAGTGAGGTTTTCTAGAACTAGTGAGTGGCGGAGGTGAGACTCGTACCCAGATCTTCTGCCTATGACGCCAGTGATGACAATGGTTAACTTCCTCCCAATTTTAGAAAAAGCTCCTTTTTGCCGACATTACAAAGCTGTCTCAGCACCCTCCATGCGGCAGCTCGGTCTCCCCTGCCTCGTTTCCTGTGTCTCTCTTCCAACTCCTTTCAAATGAATAAAAGATTTTGCAGCTTCTTTATAAATACTCTGCAGGTTTCAATCCAGCCTTTCTATAGATTCAAACAAAGTCCCTAAGGGGCTTGGTTCCCTCTTCTTTTTCCTTTCTGTTCAATACGTTTGAACCATTTTAAACCTCACACATCAGAACTGTTTCTAAAGGCAGGTACCCAGTAATTGACTCACAGATGTGAGTTTGAGCCTGGCTACTTGTGGTGCTGTCACTTGAGACCACTGCAGGTCACGGGGAAGACAAACAACCTCCAACTTGAATTCAATTTCATTTCCTCTGCCCCGGTGAAACTATTTTTTTTTTTTTTTTTACCTGTCAGCCTCACACTCGTTGGGAACAAAGAACCAGCCTCCTTGAGTCTGACCTGGGTGGGCTGTAGTGCTTGGGAGGTGCAGAGAGATGGATGTTGAGCCACTTTGGACTGGCCCTTTGCCCTGGGACATGGTCGTTGATTGGATTCCAGCAATGCAATTGGTTTTCTGTCTCAAAGCCCTTACCTTTCACTTTAGGGAATGAAGTGTCCAAACCACAAAGGCAAAAGGTGGCTGGGGGAGACGGGGGGCCTAGGGGTGGTGGAGGGAGAAGTCCAAATACTTGTAGTTGAATTTGAGTTTCCTCTTCTACCTCATTCTATCGGGGAATCAATCTCTGATGTGCTCCTCTGAACGGGCAAAATGCTAAACAAAGCAATCTGTGATTTAAACGTCCAATGGGAAACATCAATTTTAGAACGGACAATAAATATAAATGAAGAATATTCAATGTTTATCAACCTTTGCGGATTTACTGCACCCATGTGGGCCGATCAGACAGGGAGGATGGAGGTTCTGACCACACATCCTGGATTTCCTGGGACAGAGTTAATTTTATGTCATTTTAGTCTTTTTAATAAAGGTGGTTCATTAAGTGTACAGTGAACCTTGATTTCCTCTTTATATCTGTTTTAGTCTTTAGAGATTAATGTTCTCCAAATCATAAAGAAACAAAGTCTTTGTTAGATGTGTGTTGGGGAAATACGGGGCGTTGCAGAGCTCTAATGGGGACTAACAAATCACGGACACCACAGTTGACCTGGTTTAAGCCCAAAATAGGATTTATTGGAAGGCCATTAGGACGGCTTGTAGAATTAAAGGACAAGATGAGAAATCAGGCCACAAAAAGCCAGGAACCAGGGCAAGTCCATGGAGCCCGGGAACGGGAATTAGGTCCTCAGACACCCCAAGGACTGTCCCTTCACTTGTCATCTCTGTCTTTAGCCTCATTCTCTCCTTGTGAATTCCCTCTGTAGCTGCAAGGTCACCTGCAGCGTCAAGCTTCCCATTTCCAAAGCTTCGCCAGTGAGAGAGAAAAGGGAGCTGCTCTCCAGCATCAGTTAAATGTCTCTGGGGAAGGGAACTCTGATTGGTCGGACTTGGGTCATGTGTCCAAGCCCTGGACCAATCACAGTGGCTAGGGAGGCGGCATGCGCGCAGGCACAGCTGCAGGGAGGGGCGTGGCTGTTTAGAGAATTATGGGCACAGGCGTGGCCCTGGGGACAGTCATTGAGAAGCTGCCACTCCAGTTTGTGTCTGCATTTAGGACTTAGAAAAAATTACAGAAGACTATGGGGATCATTTGTTAATATAGGTAGGTGCAGCATTGATATCCTCAGTTTGCTTACTAGAAACAAGAGGTTAAATAACTTGCCCAGAGTCACATCCCTGGTAAAAGGAAGAGCTAAGAGTCGCAACACATGCTGGGTCAGACTCCCAAGCCACTAGGCTACGCTGTGTCTGTGCTGTCCCCGCAGCGCACAGCACGCTGCAGTCTTTCCCAAACACACTTGCACGTGTCATTCCCTTGGTTAAGCCGTCAGTGGTCTCCCCACTTCACTGACAGGGTGAAATTCAGATTCCTTGTCCTCGCTGGCAGAACCCTGCCACCATCTCTCCCTGGCTGGTCCCCCCTCCCCGCAAGCGCTCTCCTCCCCTGCCGCACACCCGCGGGGTTTTGTCTGATCCCTTGCTAACAGGCCTGTTAGGTTCTGCTGTGCGTGTGTGCATGGCTGTCTCCTGTGCTAGGGACTAGGAGTGTTTCCATTGTCCTTCAGTGTGTCCTGGTCCTTTGCTTCCGCCTAGAAGACAATGTTCAGATAACAGACAGTCATGGAATCCCCGCTGCCGTATCCACCCTCTCACCTCCCACGCACACAGCTCGTCTTCCAGCACCGCCATGACGGAGTCTGTGCAGCTCCAACAAAATATCTGAGACCGGGTCAATGATAAAGAACAGAAATTTATTTCTCCTGGTTCTGGGTGCTGGGAGGTTACAGATCAAGGTGCTGGCAGATTTAGTGTCTGGTGAGGGCTGCTTTCTGCTTCCAGGATGGTACCTTGTTGCTGTGGCCTCTGGAGGGGACGAACGCTGTGTCCTCACCTGGCAAAAGGGATGGAAGGGACGAACTCGCCCCTCAAGCCCTTTTCTAGGGCACTAATCCATTCAAGAGGGCAAAGCTCTTATGGCCTAATCACCTCCTAAAGGCCCCACCTCTTAACACTGTTGCTTTGGGGATTAGATTTTAATGTGAATTTTGGGTGGACACAGACATTCCAACCATAGTATTCCCCCACTGGGCCCTCAAATTCATGTCCTCACATACGAAATATATTCATTTCATCCCAATGGCCCCAAAAGTCTTAGCTTGTTCCAGCATCCACTAAACAAATCCATTGTCTAAATTCTCATGTCAATACCATCTAAATCACATATGAGTTAAACTTAAGGTATAATTCATTCTGTGGCAAATTTTTTCCTGCAGATGTGAGTCTTTGAAATCTAACAAGTTATGGACTTTCAAAATACAGTGGTGAATCCAGGCATGGTAGCTCACATCTGTAATCCCAGCACTTTGGGAAGTTGAGGTAGGAGGATTGCTTAAGCCCAGGAGTTCAAGATCAGCCTGGGCAACATAGTGAGACCCCATTTCTACCAAAAAAATAAGAAAAATTAGCCAGGCATGATGGTATGTGCCTGTAGTCCTAGCTACTTGGGAGGCTGAGCCAGGAGGATTGGCCCTTTTCTGGCACGTGAGGCTGCAGGAGATGGCCCTCACCAGACAGTGAATCTGCCAGGGCAATGGACTTCCCAGCTTCCAGAACTGTGAGAGATGCATTTCTGTGGTTTATACGCCACGCAGTCTAGGATATTCTGTTACAGCAGCCCAAGTGGACTAAGACACAGGGAAGGAATTTATCACTTCTTGAGGTGCCTGGGAACCAGGTGCTGATAAATCTTTAGGGGGTCAGCATTGCATGAGGGAATAGGCTGGAGACATCTTCCACTCCAGATGCCACAGGAAGCTGCCGGTGAGCTCTGTTCCTTCCTCTCCGACTGCTCTGTCTTCACTCTACGGTCCCACTCCTGCCTCTCGCCTCCCAGCCCACACCTCACGCTGATGCCAGCTGAACCTTTCACTTCCCCTTTCCTCCTCACCCAGTGGGCAAAGTTCAGGCTCTAAGCCCCACGCTAGTCTCCCATCCGGACTTTTCCGCATGGCACTTTTCGGGCTGTCAGCTGCCCAACCACTGCTCAAGCCATCTCCTGTGCCTAGAATGTCTTTCCCCACTTAGCTTCCCTGGCTGAGTCCTACTTAACAAGGCACAAGGCGAATGTTCCCCGGACACACTTGGGTGTAAATCATAGCTCAGGTCTCCGGGCTTCTGCAGGCTCTCGACACACCTTTATTGCCCTCCCCTCATCACCCTGCATTGCGATTTTGTTTAATTGTCCAGCTCCTCGGCCAGCGTGTGGCTCCCTGCAGGCAGTGACCATGTCAGACTCATTCTGATTCTCCAGGGACAGCGCAGTACCTGGTCCATTACGGACACCTAGTGTAGGTTTGTGGGAAGTAATTGAATGGCCTTGAACTTTTACTTGCTTGTGTTCACATGTTCCTTCTTTTCACCCAGGCCTTAAACACCTAGAGAGTAGGTGTGATTGATTTCAGATTCTTTTTATAATCATTATTGCTTTCTGACTCCCCTGCTGTCCCTCATGCCAGCCTGGGCATGTTATTGGGTGTGATAAGTAGCTTTTGGATGAGAGAGTGGGTGACATTCATTCTTCTAGCTCCAGAGCTCAGCTCGGTGTCGTCTATCTCACACGGACACACTGCCAGAGAATATTTTTATCATCCTGTCATGCTTAGAAAGCCGGGCCCTTGATCCAGGTCATTTCTAAGTCAAAAGTGATATAGTCTCCAGATCCCTGTGCTCAGAGAAAATCCCTGGCAGAGCCTCCTGCGTCGGGAGACGTGGCATGTGCTTTTGCAGCATATCTTGCACACCTGTGGGGTGACGAAAGGTAATTTAACACCTGTCCAGGCCTCCCTTGTGGCTCTGCACGTGGGTTAATAGGACGTCGGGTACAGTGTTAAGAGAAGAGTTGGAGCCCACTGGTGTTACCGAGAATGAGCGCCTTGGGCAACATGCTCTGCTTGCTACTTAGTTCCTATTCACAGGGGCAGCCCCTGCTGGCTTGCATTCCAAAGCCAGGCTTCCGTGGTGATAACACACCTTCTCTGTGGTCCTCTCGGGGCTCCATCATGATGGGTAGTGCTCCAGGGCTTGGTGATGGGCAGCTGTTTATTGGATCTGTCCACTGTGAGCACTAGAATCCAAGATGCACTTGTCACTGTGGTCTCCCAGGTCTAGGTATCTATTGTCCAACAGTACCCAAGAATCTGTAAAGCGTGCGCAACATGAAATGAACATGAAACACAACCCGAAATGTGAAATGAAATACATTGGATTTACCAAATCCATTGAGTTTAATGATTACTATTCTTTCAGGTAAAATACTATACAGCTTGGCCATGATGTCAACTTCCCATCTCTTCTCTTTTGGGAACTGGGAAACCCCCCTGAGGCAGACCAGACAGGGCTTGTCAGTTTTGCAGTAGAGGGGATGGAGGCCTGGAAACACAGGGCAGTGAAGTTGCATCTTACTCTCTGTTAACTGATGCAAATTCGAAGGGAGAGAGAGAGATGAAGATGGCAGGAGAGGAGAGAGAGCAACTTACGTGGGTTGGTGATCGTGCCCGCCGTTCTCAGTGAGCGCATTTCCAGGCATGCGTGAGAGACAGCGATGATGCTGCTCTGCCCTCGGTCATGGTACCTGTGAGTCTCTTACGGGTTGATTCCCTGGTTGTGATCCTGGCGTCTACAGAGGTGCGCTTCTTACATACAGCCGTCTTTAGCACATCCCGCCCATGACGGAATCCGTTATTCATAGTAACATCTTTTCCTGAGCAGGGCTGTATGTACCAAATAAGGCAAACTGTGGTTTATGACAGTTTAAGGGATCCTTAGGGGGCAATTTTAATTTTTTTTTTCCTTATGTTTTGAACTTCAGACCTCAATCTCTGGGTCCAATGTAACTCCACTAAAATGCTAACAGTGATGATGAAGATAACATAATGATAATGTTAGTTATCATGCACCGTTTATCTGCTCAGCCCAGCCACCATGACAGATGCGTTCCATCAACTATCTTTATTTCATCTTCATGATGATTCTTCATATGAGATATTAGGATGTTTTGGATGCAATCTTTTTAATTGAGGTGGACATTTCATGGAATATACCCTAGTGACTCTTTTCACGTGTGCACACTTGTGTGACCACCACCCTGAATGAGATACAGAATGCTCTGTCCCTTCAGCAAGTTCTCCCATGCCCCTTCCTAGTCATCGCTGTCCCCAGCCCAGGTGGACATTATTCTGACTTCTAAGACCATAGCTTATGGTCTTATGTTCTAAAACTTCATAAAAATGGAATAATACAATAGATACTTTTTAGTGTCTGGCTTCTTTTTCCTAACACAAGGTTTTTGTTATGTTTATCAATAGTTCACTTTTTTATCCCTGTGAAATATTTCATTGTGTGAATGTACCACAATACATATATATCTGTGCATCAACCATTATTTGTTCGATTGCATAGATGAAGAAATGGATCAAGGTAAGTATGCATTTGAACCCAGGTCCACCATACTCTAAAGGCCCTCAGCCACTGCCTCTGTGTGGGGGTCATGGTACCTCCAGCTTTCTGGTCCTAGAAGAGAGGCTGCACAGGGCAGATGAACGTATGGAGACTGAATACAAGCATGTTGACCACACAGTGCAATAACTGTACCTATACCACTAGTCATTACGCTGCCTCCTCCCTGCCAGCGTTTTGCAGATGATTAAGTCTTGAAAATCCAGTCACTTCTCAGGATAGAAGGCCAGGCTGTTGCTAAAGCCGCAGTGTCCATTCCTTTACTCTTGATTCCTGAATTTAACAGAAGAGGTATTACTTTGATGTTTGAATCGTGCCTTTGATCAAAAGCTTGCTGAGTCCCTCGTGTCTCTTAGAACAAGACAGTGGTTCTATTGTGCTGGCGTGTGTTATAACATTTTGGACAGCAGAAATGACATTTACATGAGACAGCCATCCTTGGAATGCACAAGATAAGACAATTTCAACAGCTCATCGGAGAAGAGTCCCCGGCGTTGACTTTAAATCAAACAGAAGTAATAGCGTGTCATCCCGGCTTTCCCTTCTCTACCTGGTGTTAATTAAAATCCTGATATCAGAACTCAGTCAACATCCATAGGAGGAAGACCAAAGCACAGCTTAAAAATGTTCAGATGAAAGTACAGTTAATCAGAATTAAAACAAAAACACCCCCTACACAGTCTTCACTCTCATTTGGCTTTTACTGGATGGGATGATTAATACGTGAAGGTAATTTCTGTGGACCCCCCCTCCCTGTTGCACTTCCTGAACTGAACCGTTTGAAATAATTGAACAATTACTTTGTGCAATGTTATCAAAGTTTATTAAATTGCTCCCATCAGCTCTGTCCAATTACCAAATTCAGCTGATTTGCATATTGCAAAGCAGAGTGGTGAAAATCATTCCCAGAGTAGAACCTAGTTATTTTCGAGCAGAGAAAAGTTGGAAAGTTCATTTGGTTCAAATCCTTTTTTCTTACAGGTTAGGAAGCTGAGGCTCAGAGGGAGGAAAAGACCTGCCCAACATTTATACAAGGTACAGACAGGGCAGCGCTGTGCCCCCTGCTTCGCAGGCCCCCAATCTGCCTGCAGGGCTCCAAATGGGCAAACCCCACGTTGTCCCCAGTGAGGCTAGGGTGTGCCTCTGCGTTCCTGAATGTCTCAATTAGTTCCAATTTAGACGTGACTTGAGAATGCACTTAAAATGCAAATCCATTCTGACAGGACAGGAAGTAATAAAGGCAGATTACTCCATTTCAATTTTGGAGCTCAAGGAACTTGATTTTGTTGAAGTGACAGGCTGAATAGTCCTAAATGAAACATTGTTCTCTCTTTGGGTGCAAAAAAATAACTTTAAACACCCCCCATCTCCATCTCTGTCTCAAAATCCTCCTCTTCGATCTCATTTGGACATTGCTTTTATTTTTTAACTTTTATTCTGGAAATTTACCAAGACATGAACAGGCAAGAGAATCATAAAATATACCCCACATAGAACCATCATATTGTTCAGCAATTACCAACATATGGCTGGTTATGTTCTATCTCTGTTCCCAGACTTCCCCAGTCACTGGATCATTTTAAAGCAAATCACAGGCATTATAATATTGTATCCATAATTTCTTCAGTATGGACCTTGCTTTTTTTTTTTTTTTTCTTAAGGTCACTATATTTTGCGTCAAAAATGTGTGCCATAGGAAAGTTTTGTAACACACAGAATCTAAAGGGATGTATTCCAGATTGTAGTTTCTTCTTATTCTTCCCCCTCCCTCTTTTTTTCAACAAACATGTATCATTTGTGTAATTAAAAGAAAAGGACCGGGTTGTGTAAAGCCGTCCATAAAGACCACGTGAGAGAGGCTGGGTTCTATTAATTGGATTGTGGGAAGATGTAGCAAGGAAGAACAAACGACCCTTGCCATGTGGTGGGGAGGGGACCTGCTTAATCAAACTCAATGATAATAAGAGTGAGAGTGATTAAACCTTTTTGATTCCATAAATGTTCAAGCACTCACTCTGGGCCAGGCATTATGCTGCTTGCTGGGATCGCTATCACGAGACTAGGAAGAAAACAAACACTTTAGACTCTAGCTCCTCCAAGTGTGGCTTATGGACTGGCAGCAGCGCCATCCCCTGGGAATGTGTCAGAAATGCAGATTCTCAGGCTGCACTGCAGACTTCCCGAATCAGAGCTGTTTGCAGTACACCTGCTTCCTAGGGGATTGGAATGCGCAGTAGAGTCTGAGAAGCGCTGGGCTGGAGCGGGGCATCCTTGACCCCTGGGCGCATCTCATTTGTTTCTGTTTCCTCACCTCCCTGGGGACCTCTCCAGGAGGGCATGGTGGAAATGTCCAAGGTGTAAATTGGCACTTGCAGTGGGCTCCTGATGCACCTTTGTTGACCAAGTGAATGGGTGACTGTCTGCACACACTGCTCCTGCTCCTGCCCGCAGCCTCAATGGAAGGCTGCCAAGGAAGCCTCTTCAGACACCTTGGCCGGGCATTCGAGGCCCAGGACAGATTAGGCCCCTGCGACACTGGTCTTTTCGTTCCATAGCATTCATCCATCTTCTCAACTCTCTGCCTTCATTCTCATCCTAAGTATTCTGAAAAGGCTGTTCCACACTTTCCTTGTTCTTTAAAGCACGGATGCCATGCCACCTCTTCCAGGAAGCCTTCCAGGGATATGCCAGCCAGAAGGCTCTCTTTCTTCACCTCATTTCATAGGCCTGTCTGTGTCATTCACCTGTCCCTTATGCATTTGTGCTGTGAACAACCTTCCACTCCTGAAGCCTCAATTTCCTCACTTGTAAAATGAAGATAATAGCTCCTTCATGAGGCTGTCTTGAGGGTAAAAATCGCAAGTGTATATACAGCACTTAGGGTGGTGTCTGCTTAGTATACTCCAGGCACTGTTCTATGCTTTTTAATAGTGGGAAACACATTAAACTTCATGACAATTCTGAGACAAGTACTATTAGCCTCCTTCTTTCACAAATGAGGAGACAGGGACAAAGCATTGGGGTTTTTAACGTAATTTTTAAGTAGGAAAAAACCCTGCTCTTGTGTTTAACAAAAAACACAGTCCAGGCATCATCCAGCCAGCTGAGTCTCTTTCTCGTACTCATAGTGTATGGCACTTCTCACATCAAATGGTAAATAATTTATTTTTAATTTTTTCTTTTTCTCCTAGCACTCGCACCGTGTGTGAGACACATAAAGACGGTCTATGGCCACGACACCCAGCCGGAACGTAGTAGGCTTGCAATAATTGTTTGTTGAAATTATCTCTATTAGCTTGCTTAACACTAATAGTCACTTCTTACAGTGTTTTGAAATAAAACTTAAATTTTGTTTTGCCCTGAGATGGTGGATTAGAACCCAGGCTCTACTGGGCTCTGAAGAGTTGTAGGAAACGGTCTCTGAGGTTTATTAAAGCACCGCAGCATGGCTGTGAGTCGGTGCCGCGAAGCCTCTCTTGGTCTGATGTTTTGCAGAGGAAATTTGGGTCCATAACCCAGTAAACCGATCACAGATAAGATATTTGCCATCAAAGGCACGCTGACGCAGGCTGGGAGGTGATTTAGTCAAATGCGGTCCCTGGTTTGATGAGACAATAGCTGAAAAGCCAACCTGGATATTACCACAGTGAGGGAGGCTGTTTCAAAAGAGGGTTTTTAGAAACTTATTTTAAGCTGGAAACCAGACTGAGCTAAGGGCTCGGTTGGTGAGGAGGCTGCGCATCTGAAGCATGAATCTGCTGTGGTTTCGGGAGGGGCCGTGGAGACGCCGAGGCTGGTGGGAGGATGAGTGGTGTCAGTTGGGGCTCAGTTGGAGGATCCTCGGAAATCACAAAGAAGAGACGCTTTATGTGTTACAGGGAAGGAAAAAAATACAGCTGGGGAGACTGGCTGCCCGATCCCAGGAAGGAAGTGGGAGGAGAGGGGGGTAGGGAAGGAAGGTGCTTGTGGAGCATCGTGTGTTGGGTGGGGAGTGGGGTTCATCACCTCTGAGCTCACACCGAGGGGGTGCAGTGGGGAGGGGAAACCCGGAGGAGGGGCCAGGGCAGTGCCTCCTTGTGCCAGCCGCCCACCTCTGCACCGACTCCCACCCACTCCCCCTGGCCCTGGCCAAGCCAGCCCTCCTCGCCCTCACCTGTGCAGCACAAAGCCCTAGACTCTGTGTACCAGCTGGGCTTTTGCAAAAATCTCTTAAGTGGATCATCCTTCAAGGCCCAGCTCAGATGCCCCCTTGGACACCTCCTTGTTTCCATTTTAACAAGAGCAGACATGGCCGCATTACAAGAATAAAGACTTAACCACACCCTGGGGCACAATGTGGGGAGAACTTCACGGAAGGTGTAGAAAAGAAGGAAAACTGACATAGAATGTCTATGACGTGCTATGGAATCCACAGACCTGATCATCTTTTGACAGTTCAAGGATTCTGAGGTTCCCCAGCCAGCGTGGGGCAGAGCTGGGACTGGAACCTGTGTCTTCTGAACTTCAAGGCTCACGGGTGTTAGGCAGTGTCCTTAGCAGCCCTGAAATGCTGGCGTGGAGACACTGCTCACTCCTCCAGTGGCGACGGTCCTGTTTGTCTACAGGTTGGGAATGAGGAGTCTGTGGCCCTAAAATGTCCCGAGTTACCCTTCAGTTCTGCAAGAAGCTGTTAGCGCAGTTATAGGACAGAGATATTTTAACAAAAGTTTTCAACCTCCAGGGTTGGAAGATGACATGTTTCTTGGTCAAATCTCAGGTAGCCGGAAACTTCTGACCCCTGCACCTCCTGGTTGCTGAGCATTGATGGTAAAGGTGGGCTTGTGCGCCTGCAGCCGGGAGTGAGATGCCTGTACCTCCATCTCCACCTTGTAGACTTTCACGCTTCATAATCCCCCTCTCCCCTTTTGGCCCGGATGGCTCTCACCTCTTCTTTAGGCATCAGCTTGGACATCACGTCCTTGGGGAGGACTTTCTTGAATTTAAACACCCTGATGCTCTCTGTCTGTCTCCTCCATGGCACTTGTCTCCACTGGAGCTACATTGCAAAGCAAACGAGAAGGGTTTGTTTAATTGCCACCTCTCTGGCTGCACTGTGGGGGCCACGGGGAGAGGAACCATGTTATTGTTGCCCTTGGTTTTGGCCCAGCCTCTTCTCCGTGCCTGGCATGTTGCGGTCAACAAATCTTGTGGTCGCAATGACAGGCACGTGGCAGAAGCTCAACACGCTCTTGTTGGAAAAAAAGAATGGCACGTGGCCGGCTCTGCTGCATCTCTGCCGCTAGGGGGCAGAATCGGGAGATAGGTGTGAGAAACCCATGCCGGGATGCTGCAGTCAAGGAGGGGTGTTTTCCTCTGGGGGGGCGGGGTCCTGTGAAAAAAGGGAACACGCAAAGAAGAGATGGGGATGCAGAAAAGGGGCTGCGGGAGAAAGAACTCAAGGCCTAGGCTCTGGTCCCAACTCAGTCTTCTCATCTGGAAAATGGGCATTTGGACAAAATGACCCTTAAGACTCCTCCCTGGAATTGTAGTTGATCAGAGCAGCAGGATGGGGTTTAAAAAAATGGCCTAATGGCCGGGCGCGGTGGCTCACGCCTGTAATCCTAGCACTCTGGGAGGCCGAGGTGGGTGGATCGCTCGAGGTCAGGAGTTCGAGACCAGCCTGAGCAAGAGTGAGGCCCCGTCTCTACTAAAAATAGAAAGAAATTATATGGACAACTAAAATATATATATACAAAAAATTAGCCGGGCATGGTGGCGCATGCCTGTAGTCCCAGCTACTCGGGAGGCTGAGGCAGGAGGATTGCTTGAGCCCAGGAGTTTGAGGTTGCTGTGAGCTAGGCTGAAGCCACGGCACTCACTCTAGCCCGGGCAACAGAGTGAGACTCTGTCTCAAAAAAAAAAAAAAAAAAAAAAGGCCTAAACTGAGGGATGGAGCTGGAGATCTACTTTGAACTCTTCTAACTCATTCCCTGTGTGATTTCGGGCCAGTTGCTTGCCCATTCTGAACTCCAGTTTGCCCATCTTAAAATGGGGCACTTGAGTGAGAGACAAACTCCAAGACAGCTTCTCTGTCAGATACATCAGGCTTCAAGGCAAACCAGAGGCCCCAGAAATCCTGATCTAACACACCTAGTTTCTTCTGGTCTGCATGAAACCAAGTGGGATGGTCAGTTATTTCCTTTCTCCAAGTAAGATTCTTCAAATTTAAAATATAGGTGGATAGCTTAGTATGAAAATATAAACACTCCAGGGGCAATTAGAAGGCTTAGGTTTCTGTCTTGACTACTGCAATCTGCTGTGTGACCTTGGGTTAAGTACTTTCCCTCTCTGAGCCTTAAGAGTTACATTTCCAATAAAGAGCAAGTACATAATCCAGAAGGGCCCTTTCAGCTAAACCATTATTTGACTTTAGATGGCATATGGAAATTCTACCACAAAACCAAGCAAATAAGCCTTGTTAAGGCCGCCTTGCGAGAAAGGAGCCCCTTACCTGGTGGAGCCCACTTGGGTACCTGGGTCTGGACTCAAGGAGTCATTTGGGGTCCACCCAAAATGGGTCTTGGTTCTGCTACAGCATCTAGAGGGAGATCTTTTTTTAGACTTAGTGAAAGCTTTGGCATGATATGTTAAGGGTGCCCCAGTCTACACCAGCAGGAGAACTAGAGACAGACTTGTGTGCAAAGGACCCAGCTGACGCTGATTTTGGACCTTCACTCCTCCTCACCAAGGATTCAAGAGACCCATAAATGTGTGTCTGGGATAGACGGAGAGGTGATCACCCAGACGGCATTCTTTCTCCTTCAAGTTCCACGGATTTTCTTCTTTCTGTTCAATACAGTTTTTGTCATACTCAAGCCACTCACTCATTCTGCTAATATTTATGGAGCACTTACTCTGTGTGCCAAGGGCTGTTTTAGAACATGAGGCTGTAGAAGAGAAGGGGACAGACAGAGATCACTGCCTTGAGGAGCTTACCTGCTCATGGGAGGAGACAGAGAATGAGCCAATAGGTGGATCTAGAACACGGTAGGTGGTGACAAGTGCTGGGAGGACCATATAGCAGAAGAGAAAAGCGGAGGTGCTGGCAGGCGCTCTTCTGTGGGCTGGGCAGGTGAGGTGAGGTAAATGCAATGAGGGAGTGAGCCGGTCAGGGATCTGGCAAGAACACTTTCCTGCCTTGGGTTTTAAGGGTCCTCTGTGTCTCAGGAAGCCTATCTTTTGTGTCTCTCTAACATCCAAATGCAAGGTGGCAGCTTTCTGTATCTCTCCAATGTGATGCTCTAGTTTCTGTTTTCTCTGAGGACTAGTCTGTCTGAGAGATAGGTATGCTCTCCTTGCCTCAAAGGAATGGCCGCGTCTTGTGTACAGTCTGTGGTGAAGCAGATTCCCCTTGGAGCAGAAACATGGCCGCCCTCACGTCCTCTGTGCAACACCACTTCACTTCCCCGGGAAACAATCGCAGAACTTGATGGCTGATCACTTCATGCCCAATGTTGTGAGTGTTTCAAAATGATCTTTCAGGATAATTCACTCATTAATGTTCATTAAATGTTTGAGGGAGATTCAACGCCTGACAAAATGGCCAGTGTGGAATTACTGGAGCAGGAGACGTTGGCATATAAATGAGGGCTTTTCTAGTCTGCACACCTGGCTGCTGGGAGAAGGACCCCCCGCATCATGGCGGGGACACTCATCAGGAGACGTGGCAATCTCAAGAGCCAGATATTTGGCTCTTGTGCTTGTCAGTGATTCATGAAGTGATTATCAACATTTGAAACCACTTCATGAATCAACCAGGAGCTGGAAAAAAGATTTAGCCATAATGAGCTCATTTCCATAGAAATAAGACCAGACCCACAGGTGGGTCGAATAGTTGCAGTGGCTGAGACTTCACACCCACCCCTCCTGCCACCTCCTCATATCTGATGGGCTCATTTTAGGGCTCATTATCCTTCATCTTCTCAGTCTCATCATCACTTTGCTCCCTAACTAAGAGCTGCTGCATCCAGGACTCCGGAAAATGGTGGAATAAGAGTCTTTCTTTGGTCGGCTTGGAAGTGGGCATCTCTTGTGCTCAGCTGTAGGCTGAACTGTGTCCCCACCAGATTTACATGTTGAAGCTCTAACCTTCAGTAGCTCAGAATGTGACTCTATATGGAGATAGGACCCAAAAAAGAGGTAACCAAAGTAAAATGAAGTCAGATGGGTGGGACTAAATCCAATATGCCTGGTGTTCTTATAAGAAGAAGAAATTTGGACACAGACCTGTACAGAGGGAAGACTACGTGAAGAAACAGAGAACACAGCCATCTACAAGCCAAGGAGAGAGATCTTAGAAGAAACCAATCCTGTGGACAGCTTGTTCACACGCCTTTTTTTGGCTTCCTTCCCTTCCCTGTCTTGCCTTCTCTCCTCCGTCATTGCACATCCTTGGGTCACCTTCCAAATAAACCACCTGCACCCAGATCCTTGTCTCCAACTCTGATTTAGGGGAAACCCAAATTAACAGTCTAACAGGGAGGGACTCCATTTGTTGAGCCTGTTCAACCCTCTTGTGGTCAGAGTTTGTTTTATTTGGTTTTTCTGGTGTTTTATCCAACCTCTGAAAACTCCTAACCACAATCCTGTCTTCCTCACCTTCCTGTGGTCACCAAACAGTGTCCCTGGTGGCTCGTCCTCAGCATCAGAAGTTTAGCCATCATTTCTGACATGTTTTCTTCTCAGACAGGAAAATTGAATGAACTTAGTACGTGACACAAATGGCATCTGGGTTACTTCCCCCAGCCCCCAGATCCAGACGCTTGGGAGCCATATTGAAACACTTATCAAACTCTTCAGAGAACACAGTCTTCTTGAAATTATATTACAATCTCTTTCAAAGGGACCAGCAGAATAGAACCCGGAAGGGCACCACTTTCAAATATGGCTATTTGAGAAATGATAGCTATTGCTCCAGAAATACTTCTTCACCCTGCTGCTGTGCTGCCTGGGTAACGCAGGCTTCTCTGAAGCAACAGGATGCAGAGATCTGACAACAGAAAAGAGACCTGGCCGAGGAATCCTTTCATTCTTGTTTCCGCGAGACTCCATCTTTCATCTAGGTGAGTGGTGAGTCCAGAGGAGCGGAAGTAGCTTTATTGAAGTGCCGCATCAGAACCAGATGCTGGGCGTTAACAGAGCAAATGCTTTTTGAGAGGAGTTGAAAACTCAGCCAGAGAGAAAGAGAGAGAGGAAAAGTGCTTTGCATTTGGGTGGGCTTGGTGTAGAATATACTGAAGCCTGTGGAAGGGGGAGTCTGGGGAGGAAGAGGCTTTGTGTAGCTCACACTATCTATTGGTGTAGCTCACACTATCTATTGGTGCCATCCCAGAGTCCCTCAGAGCACTCTGGGGTCACGTGCCAACATTCCCATGCATTCCAGTGTCTTTCTCCATCTCTCTGCCAGAGGGCTCTTGGCTGGCTGCTGGAGCATTCTTGATGCACATAGAAGCCAAGCCAGAGTGTAGGAGAGTTAATGCTTCAGATGAAACCCTCAACCAATGATGGGAGTTTATGAATAAATGCTCCAGTTTCCTTGGTCCTCAGTAGGGTAATCCCAGGTATATCCCACGTACTCTTCTCAGGGTTCCCAGTGAGCATGAGCTCAGTTGCTCACAGCAGAAAGTCAATCATTGACCCCCAGTTTATTCGCTTTGCTCTCTTCCATGTCTCACCACTTTCTTATAGTATTTCTTACAAACCCTGTGTACCCAGTATCTGGCCTAGTATCTGCTTTTAGGGAGAACCAAAGACATTGGAGAAACTAGTCCATTAGCAAGGAGGCCCGCAATAGCCTGAGGTATTCAAATGGGCTTGTTTCTAACAAGGGTCAGTATCAAAGAATACTTCCAGTGATGTAGGGGAGGAGGTGTTAAGCCTCTGAGAGAAGGAACTAACTGGCCTCCATAGAAGGCACCTTGCCAGTACAACCTTGTCGATAAAGTTTGGATGCACAAATGCTTCCCAAGGAAAATATGCTTTTGAGGCCCCTGTGTTAGTCTTCTTGGGCTACCATAACAAAGTATCATAGACTGAGTGGCTTAAACCACAGAAATTTATTCTCTCACAGTCCTGGGGGCTAGACATCTGAGATCATCTCCAACTTCCTGCCTTGCCCAGAGCACTGTCTCTGGTTCCCAGTGAGGATCGGTGATGCTCTGCAAAGGGCATGCGACCTAGAGTCGGACAAAGCTCAGCTCTGTCGCTCAAGAGCACGTTTGGGGCCCAAGGCAGCCACTGGCCTCTGATTTCCTCTTCTTTGAGGTCTGTGCTCGAAAGTCAACTTCACAGAGAGGCCTTCTCTGACACAGTGACTAAAATAGGACCCACCTCATCACTCTGTAACCCTTACCTTGCTTTATTTTTCTTCGAGGTTGTTATCACCTTCTGATATTTAAATGCTTGTGTTTGCTTGTTTATTGTGCATATATGTCCCGCCAGGTAGGGAGCCCCATGGCAGCAGAGACCTTGTTATTTTGCTGATTTGCTATAGCACTTGGTGCACAAAGCAGTTCTCGGCACGTGGTAGGCTCTCAATACATATTTGTTGAATGAATGAATGAATGCAATAAATCAACGTCTCAAGATCGTGAAAGCGAAGAAGCCCAGTGGGTACCCTAGGACACGGAAGAATTACTCCACTCCAGGGCTCAAGACTCATCCCATCTGAAATAATAAGATCGAACCCTTTCTGGCTTTTGTTTGAAACAGAAGAGGCCTACAAAAAACACACATCAAGCATTCATTCGATCAGCTGGACTTACTACACCAGCGTGTCTAAGGTAATATTTCGTTGGATTTCACCCTGCATTTGAAAGCAAAACAATTCGCATTTGAAAAAAATCTCATTACCGGCATCTTCCCCCCAAATCCATTAACGGCGTGAGCGTTTCTGGCAACTGAGATCACCTCGGATTATAGTATGAAATGCAGCTCTGGGGAAAACTGTATGTTTCAAGATGTTTGTACCATTCAATTGTCAAATATTCACACGGTTATGATTCTCAAAGAAAGCACACAATGTAGGGAAATTGGTAACAAAATAAAAGCTCTGGGACGTATTGAGAGAAGGCGGCCAAAGGATTCCTCTCTGACATACCTAATCCCAGGGACGGGAAATTAAAAACCGTGCTAGAATATCAATGCCTCGCACAGCGGAGGGCTTGCTTTGCTTGAGTGAAATTCCACGTCTCATCTCGCATAGCAATCGCAGACCTCTTCACTGGACCTTCAAGTCTCCTTGCGACTGCACTTTGGTCCCATCTCGCAAACAAGGGCCTCCTCTTCTCTCCCTACCGGCTAAAGCAGGCTACTTGCTCATCCTGAATCTGCATGGTCATCCTTGTCTTGGTGAACTTGGGTGAAGTCACAGATCATTTGCGATGGAGAGGCCCTGGAGATCCTCTAGCATAATGTTTGCTGAAATTAGTTCTGTAAGATTGAAAAATGAAAATAAAATAAAATGAGGGTTGGGGTTCTGTAGTCAAATGAATCTGGGCACCACAGCATATGATACCTGTCCCTTGCAGCTTCCTGATTCTCACAGACGTGTTCAAGGATCCGAGGCATCCCACGGTCAAGAGACCTGTTTAGATTTATTCGACCTTGTGTTGTCCAAAATTAGCTGACCATGCAGCCTTTAATTTAACCATATAGACTGCTCAAATGCTATGGAAAACTAGCGTACAAGTTGGAATTTCACCATTTCGCCAGATCAGGAAATGAAAAAGAAGAAAGCTACTCAAAGTGCTTGATCCCTTGGCTGGTTGACACAGAATCAAGAAGAACTGGACACCAGAGACGATGACACCCAGCCCAGGGCTCCTCTACTTCCCTACCCTCAATTCACTTCAATTTCTCCCCACCCCACCCCATTCCTTCCCATCCCGTAAACATTTCTCGAGCTGCCGTCAGGGTCAGGTGCTGTTCTGGATGCTGGGGACACACCGGTGAGCAGACTGACACGAGACTGAACGACACAGAACAGGGCTTTGCCCTTACAGAGTTAAGAGTCTCGTTTATGCTTCTCATCATTTCCTACCCTTTTTCTCTCCCTTTTCTCTTGCCCCCTCCTCTCTTTCCTCCTTTTCTCCCTCATTCCAGATCCTCCTTCACTCTGAACAAGATAAATGGCCCTCAAACTCCACTTAAATTGCATCACTCCCTGGGTGAGGACCTTAATTGATTTCATTTTGCTTCTCAGAACAGGTTTAGTCTGTGGGACTGGGAGCTCCGTGACAGCGGGGCTGGTGCTGGCCTCGTGTGCTCTGCTGGGTGGGACACCTGGGTCGCAGTGGGCTCGCTCTGTGGATACCCGTCCTGTGGCTGAATGCTCCTCAGTCCTGCCAGGCATCCTCAGACCTTAAACTCCTAACTCCTTCTCAGCTCAGCCTGAAAACCTCCCTCCGAGCCAGGCAGTAGCCCCGATGGGCTCTCTCTACAACCCCACACTCTTTTCCTCGAACTGATTTCCCAGCAAGAGAAAGTGAGCACTCAGTTCCTCCCCGTTGATTCAGATCTTATATCGAGCTCAATTTCTCATCCCTTTTAGGAAGACTTCAGTGAAACTTCACTGAAATCCTTCCTCTCTCCCTCCTTTCTTTCCTCCACCCTTTCCTTCCTTCCTTCATTTGTTCATTTGTTTCTTTCCTCCCTCCCTCTCTCTTTCCCTCCCTTCTTTCCATCCTGAGTCTTCGTCAGACATTATGCCAAGTCCTGTAGCTACAAATATGAATCACAAGCAACCTCTGTCTTTGGGGATCTCCTGGTCCAGTGGGGAAGACAGGCAAGTCCATAGTCATAATGCAGTGCGTGCACAAGCCGCCAGACATCTACAATGGAGACCCAGCTCACGTGGGGGTCAGGGAAGGCCTCTAGAAGAAGGAGACATACCAGCTGGCACTTGAAATCCAATGTGAAGTAAGACAGGTGAAAGCTTGCTGGGGTTGGTGGGGAGGAAGGGGGTATCAGACATAATTAAGAGCTTCAAACCAGGGATATCACATCTTCTCAATTCCCCAGCTATTGGGAACCTTCTCATTTCTAAATGTTATCTGGAGTAAGACCTTGGATCAAGTCCCACCTCTGTAATTTACTCTCCTTTGACAAATTACTTAGCTTCAATGCATCACTTGTGAAATCACAATATTCCTAGCACAGGGCTTGGCATGTAGTAGGTGCTCAATAAATACATGTTGAAGAAATGAATGAATATCTACCTAACAGTGTTTATTGTAGAAATTATATAAAATGATGAAGTTGCTTGTCCTGTGTTAGTTCCCTATCTTTTCTTTTCCCCTAAGAGATGTATAGAGAGGACAGGGTGTTGGCTAAGACTCGAGAGGAACTGTAGTTCCTATCTTCCCTCCCAAGAAGATCCCCTAACTTCCATTAGCTCCTCTTTCTTAACCTTGAACTTCAGACTTGACCTTTCTATTTAAATCCAGATAATAAGCTAAATGGAGCTCATTTTTCACCTCCTCTACTTTCTCTACCCCCCGATTTTTTCTGAACAAAATGTCCATGCAGCAGCAGAAGTGTTGGCAACGATCCCTTTTGAAGTTGCCAGGTGATCATATTTTACTAAATCTGACTTTTTCTTCCTTCACTCTCCTGACCTCTTGCCCTGCATGAAAATGAAATCTTTCTGTGTCACAGTCCCCTGTCCGTGGCTGGCCACCGCTCCGTCTGCTATCATTTTCTCCTCTAATGAGTTACTCCAATGAGCTTTGCTGACCTTGCTGCCACTGAGGTAGAATCATATTTTAGGCATTCCTTTTGCCTCAGCAGAAACTGGGAAGGCACGAGTGACAGAGGACAACTGGCATTTGTCAAGTCAATAACTGTGCCAGTCACTGTGTTTGCTGCCTCACATTCAGCGTTGCATTTAATCCTTACAGTGGCCGGGATTGTTTTAGAAATCTGAAGTTCAGGCTTCACCCCAGGCCAATTAAATCAGAATCTCAGGGGTGGAGTCTGGGCATTGGTATTTTAGAAAAGTGCTCCAGGCCATTCTCACACGCAGGCGAAGCTTTAAATCACCGCCTTACGCCAGGCTGCCTCTCATAAAGCATGTTTTAGAGAATTTTAGGCGCCATCAATGCAAATACCAGTTTGAGGATGAAAAGGCACTTGGAGTGGGCCATTGGTTATGGTCATAACTTTGTTCTGAGGCAAGAACAAATAGGTTCTCAAGGGAATACTTAAAATACTATTTAAGCCTTTTGCCCAAACTTAAGGGAACATGAAATGTGAACAGCTGCAGTACCCAGGGGACATTTGATAAAGTAACACAGGAAGAAAGTCTAGCATGAATAGCTTTCCTACATAACAAGGAACAATTTTTTCATGCAGCACACCTTCTAAGAGTTATGTTCAGTGGTGCCAGAAGTCAGCATGGCCTCTTGAGATCTTTTTTTTTTTTTTTTTTTTTTTTTGAGACAGAGTCTCACTCTGGTGCCCTGGCTAGAGTGAGTGCCGTGGTGTCAGCCTAGCTCACAGCAACCTCAAACTCCTGGGCTCAAGCGATCCTCCTGCCTCAGCCTCCCCAGTAGCTGGGACTACAGGCATGCGCCACCATGCCTGGCTAATTTTTTCTATATATATTTTTAGTTGTCTATATAATTTCTTTCTATTTTTAGTAGAGATGGGGTCTTGCTCTTGCTCAGGCTGGTCTCGAACTCCTGAGCTCAAATGATCCAGCCGTTTGGCCTCCCAGAGTGCTAGGATTACAGGCGTGAGCCACCACGCCCGGCCAGCCTCTTGAGATCTTAAAATCCACCACTGCAGAGGATCACAGAGAATTCAATCCAGAAAGATATTGTGTGCATTTTTGTAAATGCCACACCAAAAAGTTTAGCATGTTCATTTATTGAGGTTAATAGAAAGAGCTTCTAACAGGAAGTAACTGGTCTACTATGCACTCCTATAAGACATGGAATAGTCAAAGGTGTGGGTGTCTTGATATTGTTTCAGAATCATTTCCCTAAGTTCCATGTGCCTGAGGGTTCCACTAATTTTTTGGTGGGGAGAGATTCAAATTAATAGCAGAAATGTACAATAGCGATGCTGGTTATTATTTGTAGTTTGATGCATATTTGTTTATATAAATCATATACTAAACTGTTTTAATACTTCCCATATTGTGGATTCAGTCATTTCTTATCACTATGCTATTAGCTCAAGGACTCCTTCCAGATTTGTGAAGATGGATATTTAATAACAGTAAGCTTTGCTGACAATGTGTCCAAGTTCTCTAACCCTCCATGGGAAAACAAGGCAAGCATGCCATTTTAGAGAACATAGAGGGAACATCTTTGGATTCTTTTGAGGAAAGCACTTAAAATAAGTGTAACCTCAATCTTATACCCTTTAGGATTAAAAAGTCAGAGTGTTAAAATTTATTATTAAATCAGAGTAGAATTAAGTGGCCAGACATACAAATGGATCCCAGAAAAATAAAAACACCCTTTACTTCTCCCTGGAGTCATTTCAGCAACAAACTATTGTTCAGCAATGTTATGGAGTGGTTAAGAGCATGAACAATGGAGCTAGGCTTCAAGGGTAATCATAGCTCTGCCACTTAGCATTTGTGTGACCTTGGGTCAGTCATTTAACTTCTCTGGGCCCCAGAGCTCTCTTCATTGAAATGAAGATGACAACAATACCTACATCAGATGATTTCTATGAGGATTAAATCAGTTAATATTTATAAAATACGTGGAACAGTGCCTGGCACATGATAAATGCTATATGTGTGTTTCTTCTATTAAAGCAAATGAACTCCCCCCTAGTATTTCTGCAACTTCAATGTGCATATGCATCACACCGGGATCTTGTAGAAATGTAGGCTCTGTTCCAGGAGACCCGGGCCTGAGATTCTGAACT
Source organism: Eulemur rufifrons (assembly GCF_041146395.1). Taxonomy (NCBI): domain Eukaryota; kingdom Metazoa; phylum Chordata; class Mammalia; order Primates; family Lemuridae; genus Eulemur; species Eulemur rufifrons. The sequence goes on along the minus strand of NC_091005.1, from coordinate 10,203,609 downwards.
ACTAACAAGCTCACAGGTGATGCTGCTTGTTGACTCATGGCCACGCTTTCGGTGGTGAGGGGGCCACGTTCTTCAGCAGGATGGGAGCGAGAAGGAATCAGGTGTGACTCATCTGCTCTATTTAACTGGCCTTGGCTCTCCAGCAGGGTGTGGGCGTTTAATGGTGGACTCTTGGGATCAGCCTCTTGCAAGAGAAAATCTGGGCTTCAACGCTAGCTATATTTTTTCCTGAACTCTCTCACTTGTTACTCCTGGATCCAACAATTTCTACTGAACTATGGTATGTAATCCATTGGCTTCACTTTGAATAAGAGAGAGAATTAGGGCTTTGGACCCCACTAATGGAACATCTTAGAGACCAGCCAGCATTTCACCCTGCCAACACGGGCTTCCTTATGCTAAGGGTCTAGGGAGTTAGTAGTGTGCAAACATGATTTGTCTCATCTCTGGCTGGGGCCGCCTGTGCAAATTCTGTCTTTGTTATCCTGCTTTGGTAATTTTCAGGCCGAGGGAAGGGGGCTGAGGGAAAGACGAGACCACTCCTCTTAACGCCAATAAAAATGGTGTTCCCTACATTCAAATTATTTAACATTCTGCTTATTTAGTTTTCGAATGCATGATCTACAATTAGATTAAATTTGCTGTCCACCGAGTAAGTTGACGAAAGCTTCTTAATTGTCTGCTGGTTACAGTGCATGTGTTTAAAGCATCTGAAAATATTTTTAGGAAAATTAGAGCCTAAAACATATAAAAGGCCACTTGTTAAGGTAAACATCAGAAGGGATAAGGGTGAATCGAGAACGTTCTCTGTTGTGATTGTATTTATTGTTTCCTGTTATATCTGCTAGTTAGCATTCGGGTGCTTGTTTACTCTTGGGGCTGCCTGGGTTTCAGGTATGGGACGGTGCCATTAGATAAGCGGTGAAGACCAGACTGTGTTATACTTATGGTTTGACCAACCAATTGTACATACTTAAGGGCAGTATTATAAACTTACTAGAAAATTAGAATATTTCTCCACGTAAGCATGCTTACAAAGGGGAGGGGAGGAGCAATCATAGGTAACAGTGAAAAATAAATCATTTTCAAAACACAAATTTTTAACGAAAACAAATATTTCAGCATGGTTTGGTGCCCTTCACTGATGCCTACCTATCAATAATCACTGCTTAACTGCATCCCGATCTTTTCTCAGGCTCTTGCACGTGTTTTATTTTCCCCATTTCTCCTTTTAAAAATGTTGGATTTTTGTGTTTTTAATTGACATAATTAATATACAGTGAAATGCACAGATCTTGAGTCCAGTTTAATGAGTTTTCACAAACGCATATGGCCATGTCACCTACATCCCCGCCAAGACAGAACATTTCCATCACCCCCCAAAACATTCCTCCTGCTCTTTCTGGTCCATTCTGCCTCCCCTCCCACCCTGAGTCCTCCCTGGATCTCAGGAAAACACTGCTCTAGTTTCTTTCAACAGAAATTAATTTTGCCTGTTCTAGGACTCCATATAAATTGAATTACACAGGATGTATTCTTTTGTATCTGGCTTTTTTCAACACAATATCTTTAAGGTTCATCCCTGTTGTTGCGTGTATCAGTAATTCATTCCTCTTTACTGATGAGTAAATTCTGTTGTACGATTATAACTCAATTGTTCATCTGTACACTTGTTGAAGGACATTTGTGTTATTTCCAGTTTTTGGCTATTATTGATCCTGCTGCTATGAATATTCTTGTACAAGTATTATTGAGCACATGTGTTTTCATTTCTCTCGGGGAAACACATAGCAGTGGGCTTGCTGGGTCGTAGGGTGGGTGGATGTTTAATTTTATGGGAAACTGCCAGACAGATTTCCAAAGTGGCTATGGTATTTTGCACTCCTGACATTAACGTCCAACAGTTTGCATTGCTCCACGTTCTAACCAACATTTGGTGTTGTCAGTCTTTTAAATGTCAGCCATTGTGGTGTGTCTGATTATATCTCGTTTTTGTGCTAATTTGCATTTCCCTGACCACGAATGCTATTGCATCCCCTTCTGATGTGCTTATTGGCTATTCATGTATCTTTTTTTGTGAACTCCCTGTTCAAGTCTTTTTACTCATTTTAAAAATTGAGTTTTCTTCATGATTGAGGTTTGAGGAGTTCTTTATGTATTTTGGATTCAAGGGCTCGTTGGACATATATTTTGTGAATATTTGCACCTAGGCTGTGTCTTATTTATTTTTCTCCATGATGTCTTTTCATAAAAAATATTTTTAATTTTGATAAAGTCTAATTTATTAAAATTTTCCCTTATGATTTTTTTCTCATTCCTGTCTAAGAAATCTGTGTCTGCCCCAAGGTCGCAAAGATATTTTCCTGTGGTTTCTTCTGGCAGTTTTATTGTTTTAAACATTTATGCTAATAGGTACAATCCATGTTGAATTAATTTTTGTGTATGATGTGGGGCATGAGTTATTGTAAGACTTCTGGTTACAAAAGACACTGTTAAGAAAATTAATAAGCTATAGAAGGGAAAATATTCATAACACACAACTGACAAAGGATATGTAAAAAACAGATAAATAATCTTCTATATAATATGTATGCAAAACTGTGGTCCCCAGGCCCCAGGCTGTGGACTGGTACCAGTCTGTGGCCTGTTAGGAACTGGGCCACACAGCAGGAGGTGAGTGCCTGTCGGGCTAGTAAGGAAACTTCATCTGTATTTACAGCTGTTCCCCATCACCACCTGAGCTCTGCCTCCTGTCAGATCAGCTGCAGCATTAGATTCTCATAGAAGCTCAAATCCTACTGTAAACTGAGCATGTGAGGGATCTAGGTTGCACGCTCCTTATGAGACTCTAATGCCTGATACTCTGAGGTGGAGCTGAGGCGGTGATGCTAGTGCTGGGGAGCAGCTGCAAATACAGATCATCATTAGCAGAGAGGTTTGACCGCACAGAGACCATAATACATCAATTGCTTGCAGCCTCATATCAAAACCCTATCAGTGAGTGGCAAGTGATAATGTAATAATAATAGAAATAAAGTGCACAATAAATGTAATGTGCTTGAATCATCCTGAAACCCTCCCCCGCAACCCACCTCCATTCATGGAAAAATTGTCTTCCATGAAACCGGTTCCTGGTGCCAAAAAGGTTGGGGACCATTGATGTAGAAGATAAATATTTTTGCTCTATATGTATCTTCTACATTAAGTTTAGATAGCTATTTGTTCTGGTACCCTTGATTGAAAACACTATCCTTTCCATCATTGAATGGCTTAGGTTCCTAGGCCCCAAATTAATTGGTTATGGAAGTATAAATCTGGACTCTGTTCTGTTGCACGGATCCACGTGTCTTTCATTACCGGTACCATGGCGTCTTGGTTACCTTAGCTTTCCAGGACGTTTTGAAAGCTGGCAATGAAAGTTCTCATCATCTTATTCTTTTTTAAGATCGCTTGGCTCTTCTAGCTTCTCTGTATTCCCATTTCTTTTTTAAAACCATCTTATCAGTTGCTACAAATAGAACCTAAAATTTTGTAAAATCAAGGTTTAACTTAAATTCAGTGAAATGCACAGATCTCAAGGGTGTAGTTCAATAGTTTTGACAAACATGTATACCCATGTAAACCACATTCCTATCGAGGATTTCAATAACCCCAGAAAGCTTCATTGTCTTTCTGTCTGGTCATTCCCCACCCCAGCCCTCATAGAAATAGCTACTTTTCTGATTTTTATCACTGATGATTAGTTTTGCCTATTCTAGAGATTTTTGTAAATGGAACCAATCAGTGTGTACTCTTGTGTGAATGGCTTTTTGCTCAGCATAATAGTTTTGCTTTGTCAGTGGTTTGTTCATTTTTATTGCTGAGTATTATTCCATTGTATGAATATACCACAGTTTGGTTTTCCTTTCGTCTCTTGCTGGGCACCTGGGCTTCTACCAGTTTTTTGCTGTTGTGACTAAAGCTTTTTGTGGATACTTGCTTTCATTTCTTTGTAGGTGAATACCTTGGAATGGAATTGCTGGGTTATAGACTAAATATATTTTGAACTTTTTGAGAAACTGCCGGAACACTTTCCAGAGTGGTTGTAATATTTTACAATCCCACCAGCAATGTATAGGAGTTCGGAGTGTTTCACATCTTCACAAACATTTGGGCTTCATTTTAGCTGTTCTGTGAGTGTGCCACTATAGTTTTAATTTGCTATTTCCTAGTGACTAAAGATGTGAGCAAATTTTTATATGCATATGTCTTCTTTTATAAATGTCTTCAAATCTTTTGCTCATTCTTTATTAGCTTTGTTGGGTTATTTGTTTTTATTATTTAGTTGTAGAAGATTGTCTATGTATATACATATATGCGTGTCTATCATTTTCATATATATTGTGTAGAAGATACTTATATGCAGAAAATATTTATCTTCTATGTAGAGAATTATTTATCTTCTACATGTCCTTTGTCAGATGTGTGTTATGAATATTTTTTCTCAATCTATGGCTTGCTTATTAATTTTCTTAACAGTGTCTTTTTAAGCAGAAGTCTTTTTTTTTTTTTTAAAAAAAATAAAGTCCAACTGATCTTTTTTTTTTTTTTTTATGGTCATGGCTTTCTGTATCCTAGAGAAACTTTATCTCATTCACAAAAATATCTTCCTGTTTTGCATCTAGAAGTTTAATAGTTTTAGGTTTTATTCAGGCCTACATATCCTGTGACATTGATGAATTAACTTATTAGTGCTACAGTTTTCTTGTCTTAGATTTCTTAGAATATTCTGTGTATACTATTATGTTGTCTGCAAATAAAGACAACTTCACTGCTTTAAGTCTGTTATGTATGCCTTACATTTCTTTTTCTTTCCTTATCACCCTGCCTGGAGCCTCCAATTCATTTTGAATAGAAGCGGCAAGATTAGACATCCCAGCCTTTTCCCCATTCTGCGTGGGAAAGCATTAACTTTAACGTTAGTTATAAGTTTTTCATAAATACTATCTAGTAGATGTAAGGAGGTTTCTTCTTTTCCTAGTTTGTTTTTCTTTTTTTTCTAAACCATGAGTAGGTGTTGAATTTTGTCAAATGCTTTTCCTGCGCCCCTTGAGATTATCATAGTCCCCTTTCCCCCTAATTCTATGAATGTGGCAAGTTTTATTCACTGATACTTAAATGTTAAACTAACCTTGCATTCCTGAGATAAATATGCAAATAAAACTTAAAGAGTTTGTAAAACTGAAGTTTAACTTAAATACAGTGAAACACACAGATCTACTCACTCCCATCAAGACATTTAAATTTAATTATTGATATGATTGGATATATGTCTATCATTTTGTTCTTTTTCCTTCTTTCCTGCCTCTCTTTGGATTAAACATTTTACAGTAATCTGTTCTATCTCTTCTATTGGCTTAGTAGCTATATTTCTATTCTAAGTTTTATACTGTACATCCTTAACTTATAACAATGCACCTTTAAGTAATATTATATCACTTCACATTTAGTGTAAGAAGCAAATAGCAGTATAGTGCTATTTTATCCTATTGCTTTTGTGCTATTATATTCTTACATTTTACTTCTACATATATTATAAGCCCAGAATACATTAATATTTTGCTTTAAATAATCACCTTTAAAAAAATTAAGTGCAAAAGTCTTTTATATTTACCCATATATTTTCTATATGTCGTGCTCTTCATTCCTTTGTGTAAATGTGAAAACATCTACGTGGTATCATTTTCCTACTCCCTGAAGATCTTCCTTCAACATTTCTTATAATGTGCAGTTTTCTAGCTATGAATTTTTTCAGTTTTTATGTAAGAATTTCCTTATTTTGCTACCATTATTGAAGGATATGTTCTCTGGATATGAAATTATAGAATAACAGTATTCTTATTTTAGTATTTTAAAGGTGTTCTATTGTTTTCTGGTGAAAAGTCAGTGGGAATTACCATTTTTTTCCCTCCCGTATGTTAAATGTCCCTTCTCTGACTGCTTTTAAGATTTTGATCTTTGGTGTCTCACAATTTGATTATGAGTTTCAGTGTGGTTTTCTTTATCTATCATTTATGGAGTTTACCAATCTTCTCCAATCTGTGAGTTAATATTTGTTATCAAATTTGGAAAAATTTCAGTCATTATTGAATATTTTTCCTACCTCAATCTTTTTTCCCTCTTTTTGGGACTCTAATCTCATGTGTATTACGCTATTTGATTCTGTCTCATGGTTGAGACTCTGTTCATGTTATTTAGCCTTTTTCTCCCTCTGTGCTTCAGTTCAGAGACTTTTTAAATTGCTTTTTCTACACATTTACTTATTTCTTCCTCTGTAGGGTCTAATCTGCTACTGAGCCCATTCAGTGGATTTTTAAATGTCAGATATTCTATATTTTAGTTCTAGAATTTCCATTTGGCTCTTTTTAAATTAATAGATTTATTTTTAAAGCATTTTTAAATTAACAGAGAAATTGCACAGAAAGTACAGAGTTCCCATAAACCCATCTCCTTCCACCCCGCCCCCCCAGTTTTCCCTGTTGTTCTATGAATTTTGACACATGTGTAATGTCATGTATTTATCATTATAGTATCTTTAAAGAATAGTTTCACCACTCTAACCTCCTCTGCCCTCCTCATATTCATTGCTTTTTTCCTCCCTTCCCCAAGACTCCTGGCAACTACTGATATTTTTACTCCCTCTATTGTTTTGTCTTTTCCAGAAAGTCATGTTGTTGAAATCAGACAGTATTTAGCCTTTTCAGACTGGCTTCTTTTCACTTAGCTATATGCATTTAAGCTTCTCTATGTCTTTTTGTGGCTTTGTAGCTGGTTTCTTCTCCTTGCTGACTACTATTCCATTGTATGGATGTACCACAGTTTTACTGATGGATACCTTGGTTACCTTCAATTTTTGGCAATTATGAATAAAGCTTCTATATACATTCACGTGCAGGTTTTTGTATGGACATAATTTTTCAACTCATTTGGGTAAATACCTAAGAGTCTGACTGCTGGATCATATGATAAGGCTATGTTTAGCTTTATAAGAATCTCTCAACTGTCTTCCAAAGTGACTGCACCATTTCACATCTCCACCAGCAACGAATGAAAGTTCCTGCTGCATCCTCACCAGCATTTGGTATTGTCAGCATTTGGGCTTTGGTCATTCTAATAAGTGCAGTTCTTTTTTTTTTTTTTTTTTTTTTTAATAGGTTTCATTTCTCAATTGAAAATTTCTATTTGTTGCCTCTTTATATTCTTGTTTCTTTAAGTCTTTAAATGAAGAACTATTTTAAGTTCCTTGTCTCCTAATTCTATCTTCTCTGAGTCTGTCTCTACTGACTGATTTTCATCCTGGTATGCAACTCATTTGCTACTTCACATGTCTAGTAAAGTTCTTTTTCTTTTCTTTTTTTTCCCTAAATTATATGTTGGATTTTTTGGATGCTAACTTTTCGGATGTCTAAGATTTTGATGCTTCTTTCATTCCACAGTGTTCTGTTTCAGCAGAAAGTTAATTTGCTTTTGAATCTCTTAATTCATTCAAGGATTTTTAAAAAGCTTTGTTTGCATGGGTCTAGGGCTAGGTTAGTCCTATTTCAAAAGCGTGGCCCTTTTATTCTCTCTGCCAAATGCCGAACGATCTTTCCATACTCACTGGTTGCAACTCAGCTCTGAGCTCCATGTGAGCATGTGCAGTTCAGCTCCCAGTGGCCCAGGTCCTTATTTCTCCCCCTAGTTGTTCTTTGCTTCGCCTCCTGCAGCTGTGCCTTGTGCGTTCAGAGCTTGGTATTCAGCCAAAGACCCAAGATAACTCCTATGCAGATTTCTGGAGTTTCTCTCCCTAGGTACCTTTTTTCCAGTTCCATGCCCTGCAAATTCCAGCCACCTAATCACCTTCACCTCCAGTTTTTGTCTCCTCATCCCAATGAGGTGTCAGGCGGTAATGCATTACCCAGGCAGAAAGTCAGGACCACCACGTGCCTCATCTCATGGCAGACCTGTGTGTGCTGCCTGTTGCCTACATCTGAAGTCAGTTATTTTGTGTATTTTATCCAGTGTTGTAGTTATTTACTAGAGGAAGAAAATTCTCATATCTGTCATCCGTTCGTGGCCAGCAAGCAAACATTCCCCCTCATTCTTCACGTGTCAAATTTAACATTCTTTTCATGAATGTTGTGTTTCAAAGCATCCATCTTATTTGGTATCTGAGGCTCCTGCCTCCCCCTCCCTGCCCCCCCACTCCCCGCCACCACCCTACTTTTTCTAGAAGACAGATCTAATAATATTTTGGTATTTAATAATGCTTCAGTCTAAAAATATTAACTAGCATTTGGTAATTAGCATTAACTAGCACATACCCCAGACACTCTGTGGAATTTTTATTCCCATGGAGTAGAAATGACCATAGTTCCCACTCTTCCAGATGAGGAAAGGAGGGCTCAGATTGGAGAAGCGATTTGTCTAACGCCCCTCTCAGCTGGTAGGTGCTGATTTTCTGATTTTAAAGCTCTGTACTTGTAGATTTTACTCTAGTTTCTACTGTACTCACAAATTTTCAAACCAAATTCTGCGAGCCTCAGGGCTGAAAGAGTGAGAGAGAACCACCCATCCCACCGCACCTACCCGCTGTTTGAACTAGAGCAGATATGCGTTCACATGTTTAAATTATTAGAGTGCCATGCAAAATACCTTAAAAGAGTTTCTATGGTAAATCTGTGGGAAACGATTGTGCCACACGAGGCATTAATTTGCCCTTTTAAAGTATCAGTTTCCTCCGAGACGAGCAAGAAAACTGCTAAGGAAGAGAGAAAAAAAGAAAATCTCCGTGGTTTCCTGCTCCTTATTGTGTGGTGTTGTGGAAGGTTCACGGGTTCTTCCGTTAGAACCCTGGCGTTACTGCAAAGCTATGAGGGTGTCCTTAGTGTACTTACACTTCCATGGCCTCAGCTACAAAGCTGCACAAGTAGAAAAAATATGCTCTCTATAACATTTTGCTTGTTTCCAATAAACATATGTAAGAAGCTTGGCCTCCAAGATGATGGCCCTCAGTGACCCCCGCCTTCCACTGTTGGTGCCCTTGGGCAGCCCCCTCTTCTTGAGCGTGGGCTGGACCTACAGACGTGCTTCTAATGAATATAGTGCAGCGGTGGTGATGGGTGTCACTTCCAAGATCAGGCTACAAAAAGACTGTGGCTCCTACCTTGGGTGTCCCCTCGTGCTCTCTCTCTCTCTGAGGGGGAAGCCAGCTGCCATGTCACGGGCTGTCCTGGGAAGAGGCTCATGTGGCAAGAGAAGGACATCTCTCCCCGACACCCAGTGCCATGCTCTGAACTTGGAAGCACGTCTTCCCCCATTCGAGCCTTGCCCTGGCTGCAGCCCCTGCCAATCCCTTGACTGCAGCCTGTGCAAGACCCTGAGCTACGCCACGCTTGCTTTCCTGACCCCCAGAAACTGGAAAATAAATGTTCTTAAATCTGCAAAATTTTGGGAGAATTTGTCCTTAGGAATAGATAACACATACAAACAGTGTGTGGCACAAAGCTGATGCTCTGTTAATAACAGTTTCCTTCTTTTCCATCCCCGAGGAATGGGGACGTTCGCAGCAGCCTGACTCACTGGACTCTGCCCTAACAGAAGCAGAATTCTCCACTGCAAATGATCCAAGTTCTCCTTTCCTTCTTGATGAATATTTCATTTGAGTTGGTGAGAAGGAAAACTTATATCCTAATTGCTATCAGAGCCAAGATTTCTAATGCACAGCGTGAGAGGCTACAAGCAGGTGGAGTTAGGGACATGAGAGTTCATGTCATGAGATACCTTTTATAAAAGCTCTGATGTCCTATAGATTTAAAACAGACACAACATGGCTCCACCATGTGGAGGTGATCCTACATCATTTCCTGTGCGAGTATATAAGGCATGTGTGTTCTTTGTGAGAGTTTTTTTTTTTTTTTCTTCTTTTCCTTTCCTTCTTTCTTACATTCTCTGGCTGACTGTAAAGTTAAGTCTCTTCCCGTGGGACCACTTTGAACCTTTATCTCTTCTGTAGGTTCTCAGCTTTCAATTCCCTCTCCCCTTGTTCCAAGTCATGAATCAACAGCTCACAAACCGAGAAGCTGAAGTCTTCAGCGTATTGTTCATTTGATAAAACGTCCATCCCTTGGCGATGCAGATGCTTGTGGAATTTCTGGGGTCCGCCTGCTGGAATGAATTTTGTCTGATCTCCCTGAGAATGGAAGAAAGTCAAAGTCTTAGATCTAAAGAGAGATTACTGAGGACTTGTCCCTTACTTTGTTTTCAAACTTTGAAATTCCAGAAAAGGCAACCCCCTCCCCACCCGCTTTGCTTTTTTTTTTTTTTTTGGTTTCTTGTGGAATCTCAAGTTGGGGGGGGGAAATCTGTAATAGGTGTTTGTGGGGGAAAGGGATGGGTGTATACCTACTTGATGAGTGTGATGTGCACTGTCTGGGGAATGGACACGCTTGAAGCTCAGACTCGGGGGGATGGGGAGGCATGTGCGATATATATAACCTGAACTTTTGTACCCCCATAATGAGCTGAAATAAAAAAAAAATGTTCTTTCTATAACATGATCAAGGTTCAAGAATATGCTATGTTCCGGAAGGGAATTGCTTGAAGGATAAGATCCATCCACCCATTCACTCCTCGAGTCAGCACTCGGAAACCAGCAGAGGCCGGCAGGTTTACGGCTGTGTGAAGCTTGGTGAAAGGCAACAGGGAGGGGGCAGGGTTTTAATATATACATAGAGTGCATTGTGTGTATTATACAGACACATACTTGTATACACTAGGCACTTAAAAACTGAGCCTGCAAGCCCAGGGACTTCTCTCTAGCATCACACACCCCGTGTCACTAGATCTGAAGGCTGCACATCTAGAGAGTGACATGGCCCCACCCCCACCCCAATGTGAATGCTTTTACTGACTCTTTGGTTTGATGCCATCTGACTGTAGGTCCCACCACCTGCCGCGTGGGAGCAGAGTCAGTGCCTGCGTCCTTCCTCAGTGTGTCCCTCACACCTAGACAGTGCCCGGCTCACAGAGGCCCTCGATAGATGGCCGAACATATTGAATGAATAAGGTTGGGCCCTGTGAGAACTTTCAGAGAATTCACTCTAGAATGTTGCTGATCACCATGTTCATCACGTATCATGGTATTCTCTTAAGAAGAACTTTTGGGAGAATGGACTTTCTTGTTTTATAATGAATAATTATACCTCTTCTGAAAAAAAAAAAAATACTTTGCCTCAATTGTGTGCACGTATTTCCTCTTCAGGCTGGCTGCCAGGAAACTCAAAATGTGTGTTTGATCCGCCTGTTGCGATTGCCTGAGACTTGGTGGGATGTTTTGTGTTGATTAGCACCCGACCTGCTTTTCCTTTAGATGCACACCTTTCTCCTCAACTCCTAATGCTTTGTGATTATGCTGTATTGTCAGTGTCTTTGGAAGTGGTCTTAAGTTCCAGGAAATGAATAAATAAAAATAATGCCGTAGAAAGGGAGCAGGAATTAAAGAAGAGGGTAGGAAGAGAACAGGGTGGGGTGAAAGAAACAAAGGGATTCTTTGGAGAAGGAGGGAGACAACAGGGGAGGAGGCATGTGAGGTTTAGATGGCAAAACACAAGGCTGGGATCCACTCAGGGGCTTTTGGGACATCTCAGGTCTACAGGGCCTGTTAGGCTTTGACAATGAGGTGGCATCTGGCTGGCACCCCTGGGTCAATTTATGGCCTAGACCTCTCTGAAGATGGTGAAGGAGACAAAACCTGTCCTCTGGAGCCAGGTTGACATCTCCACTTTGGCACTGTGAGCTGCTGTTTGCTTTCTCTGAGCCTCAGTTTCCATATCTGTAAAATGGGACCAATAACAAAGGTTCCCCCGAGGCTCAATGGCTGCTAGGTTGGAGCACCATTGGAAAGGGAGAAAGAGCAAGGTCTCAGTTTCCCCTCATCTACCATCAGGGCTTTCTTGAAAGTTTTTGTTTTCTTTGAACAAAACCCTCCTTTGCTGGTTTCTGCATTTGCCCAGTACCTCTGGTCTGTAGGCATATCTCACAGAACTTAGTATCAGTAAAAATCACAAATATAATTCCCAACGTTTTGATAAATAATGCAGGTTTTTTTCTTTTTTTTTAACTGAAGCCTTCTTCTCAGGGTGACTGTGGGAATACATCGTACTGCACATTACAGAGCAAAACTCTTCATCTTAAACATCCCATTTTCCAAAGTTTCTCGTCATGCCACTGTCAAATCACCCTACTTGTTTCTCTCTCTCTCTCTCCATCAAACACTTTTCTTCTTCTTTCCCTCTCAGGCTACTTTCCCTCCAACTTCCTTCTCTCTCCTGGGCTCTTCTGATTTCTGTAGACCTTTATTTAGGAAAATGGATCATCAAACTTGATCTGTAAAGGGCCAGATGGGAAATATTTTAGGCTTTGTGGGCTCCATGTTCTTTGCTACAACTATTCAACTCTGCCTTTGTAACAAGAAAGCAGTCTACAGTAAGTAGATGAGTGGTTGTAGCTGTGTTCCAATAAACCTTTATTTATAAAACAGGAAGTAGATAGGATTGGTCCTGTGGGTTATAATTTGCTGACTTCTGATTCTAAGCAATTTAGGAATCTTTTATCTTCACCAGTATTTATATGTCTTTCTATCACCCCATGCAGTGAAACTGAAGATTCTGTTATGGGCATACCTATCTTTGGAGGCACAGGAAGATAAGTGGGATGTTGTAAATAATTGTTAATATTTTTTTTTACATCTCATATTGATTAAATAGGTCAGAACAATTCTTTGTCCACACTGCCTATAAGACACATGTGTCAGGGATGACTGAGCCCTGGAGATCAGTGTGACAGGTCTTCTCAGGTAGTGTGTGTGTGTCTGTGCATATGTGATGTTTGGGACCCAAGTTCTCTGGGCCAACAATGGAAAAAGCTAAGGTTCTATATTTTGGCCTGTTTCACTTTCTCATTTGATTCTGGGAAGATCCTCATGTCAAATTGTATAATGGAAAAAATACTGGATCAGAGCCAGGGATCTGATTGCTATTTTGGTTGTATTGCTACTTCTGTGTTTGACCTTGGCAAGTCCATTCATCCTCTGCTTTAGGTCTGTCGGGTATTAAACTAGAATCTTTGGTCATCAAATTTTCAGCAGGTGATTCTTATTCTGGTGAAATCTGGTGAATACCTGGAGCTCAGATGTGTGTGGGATGAAGGAGGGCTGGGGAGCCAGAGCCCTGTCCAATGCCCCTTTGTCCTGACACTCGATCTCATCCCACCTGAGGGGGACCCTGAAATATCTCTGCTGGAATCCAGGGGTTCCAGGCAGCAGGGGTAAAGATCACTGAGCTATATAATTCTGATTTTCTGTCCCATCGTCTCCCATCCACCCCGCATTCTAGGCACTTCCCAAATCATTTATACTTCTTCAAAATTGTAGGGACTTTTCATAAATTTGTCTTCAAATACTAATCTTTTGTGTTGGGCTTTTCACTTTTTCCAATCTTCATTCTTACCTTCCAGACTCCTATTTATTCTGTATGGCCCCCCTCAAACATTCATTCTTGGGTTCATATAACTAACTGGCTTCTTATAGAAAACTTTAGAAAGACCCATTGATTCTAGAGGAATCTCAAGTCACAGCTTTCGGTTATCTTTGTTTCAGTAAACCTTTCTTCCTACACCTTAGAATATAGGAGGATCTAAATTCCTATCGGCAAGACTCGATGTTCTGGCAGGGCCCTCTCTGGAGGAAGCACATTAGCTCAACCCCAGTGCCTGGAACCTTCTGAACATCTGTGCTTGCCCTTTGTGGAGGTGGCCGCAATATTACTGAGCTCATTTTCTTTAGGTTTCTTTTTCCCTATTTATACATTTTTTTTTTTTTTCAGCCATCACAAGGTAAGGATGGTTGGTGGAAGAAAATAGAATTCTGTCAGTGGACGCGAATTTGGGGACAGAACGATTTGCACGTGGAAAAGGTTTCTTGTGAACCATCAGTGGGAGGATGTTAGAAAGTCAGACTTCCCAGCACTGTGTGTGAATATCCTAAATCCTTACCACGAGGATTCTGTGTTAAGGGACTCCATTTCCATCTGAATGGGTGACAGATTCTGCAGTCCCTGCTGTATCCAAATCCTACTGCTCTGTTGTCCACCCAGACCCCTCCTGGCCTCAGAGGGAGATGGGCAGCTGTTCCATGGAGCTGAGATGGAGCTGTGGCTGGGCCACACCTGACATAAATTGAGACCGGATGCACAGACCAAAAAGAAAATGATTTGGAGTGGAAACCAGCAGAAATGACAATTAGCCGCAGGTTGCTAAATCTTGATTAGTCTCCCGCTGTGCTGTGGTTCTGTAGCCAACTTAGATGATCCAAAGACAGTGTTTAAGAGCCATTTTAACTAAATTAGCAACCGTGTAAAACCTTCACTCAGAATATATGTTTATCTGCACTTTCCCCTGAACAATTTCTGTCAAGGAATCACATGAAAAATCGAGGTCAGGAAAGACCGAGGAAGAGTGAAAATGTTTCTAGCAAAGCACCAAACATTTGATGTAAACTCTGTTGCAAATGAATGATTTTTAATTATTCTCTTTAACTAGGTGACTGTCCTGGTTTATAGCTGTGGTCATGGCATAATGATAAGTGACAGCTGCCTTTACTCTTAAAATTATTCCAATCCAGACAATAAATTATATGGTCACTCTATATCTATGCAGAGAAAATTCTAGTCCCCTAGAAGGTTCAGGAGGTGATGTTATAGCTAAATCCTTTTCATAGATGATCCAAAACTTGAGACTTTTTTTTTTTTTAAAGATCTCAAACCATGGAACATTTCCTCAAAGGCAGATGCATTTATCACATTTATATGTCTTGATATACTAGAATTTAAAATGTTATTACTACAGTGTTAGGCGTATTATAGATCATAAAGAATTTTTCATTTTCAGGAATTACACCTGGGTTAATTTATTTGTCAACTACTTGGTCCACTTGGTGCTCTTCGCCGTGTTGGGCAGTGGGTGGAGGGTGTGTCTCTAATTCTGGTTCTGCTCCTTCTATCCGGGAGGTAGAAGTAAGTTTCCCAAATTGGGCAGGAGGTTTTCCTACTGCCTTTGAGATCCTTCCACCCTCAGAGTCTGTGCTTGTATCAAAACTGACAGTCAACTCCAATGTATAAATAAAAAGGGATTACTGTAGTCATTTCAGTTCTATCTTTCCTCTATCAGACTGAGCCGAGTTTGAGCCTGGCTATGCCCATTTCATAGTTACGTGGCCATAATCAAGTTACTAAACTTTCTGAGCTTATTTCCCCATTGGTGGAGAATGAAAGGAGCTCCTGATGCCCTAGAATGCTGAGGCTCAGCTCAAGTGTTGTCTTAAAGAAGTGTGAAAGGCAAATTTGTCCACGCAGGTGAAAGGCAAATTTGTCATCCTGCTGTTGTCCTGGAGAGCAATAATTAGGTCATTTCTGGCAGCTCAAGCATGGATCAGAATGAGATGTGATGAGCATCTGATTTTTGGACCCCATTCTGGTGTTTATTTCCCCTCCTTTTGGTAAGAAGACTCTAATTTCCTTTTGGGGAATTGCTTTTCTTCTCTTGTGAGCTTTGATTTCTTCATCTGTCACGTGGGAACATGCATAGCATCTAAGACTTTGTAGAATTGAGACGAAGTTGAATGTATGAAGTGCCTAGGACAATGCCAGGCTCTTGTTGGCTGTGTGCAAGAGCATGTGACAGGCAGTCTAGACAGGTGTGTATTCCAGAACCTTGCCTTGCCTTGCTTGCCCTGCCCTGCACATGGCCCACACTTGGCCAAATGGACTTTTTCTGTCCTAGAACTTTAGACTGTGCCACTGTCTTTTTTTACTAGAAAGGCAAAACTCATTCTGCTCCTGAGTGATGGAACTAGGACAATCAAGCCAGGTCCTCTCTGACCTGTGAAGTTCAATCTAATTAATTCACTCATTGAGCAAATGTTTATTGACGTCTTTGTGTCAGACGGTGTGTG
Organism: Eulemur rufifrons; assembly: GCF_041146395.1. Taxonomy (NCBI): domain Eukaryota; kingdom Metazoa; phylum Chordata; class Mammalia; order Primates; family Lemuridae; genus Eulemur; species Eulemur rufifrons. Next base: position 10,187,582 of record NC_091005.1, on the reverse strand, counting down.
CTAAGTCGTTCACATATTTTTCTCGTTTAATCCTCAGTACATATTAGGTGTTGGGTCTTGCTGCAAACGGTGAGCTCATGGAATTTAACCAACTTGCCCAAGATTATACAGCTGGCATGGGGTGAGGCTGAGATTTGAACTTGGATTTGTTTGACTCCAAAGCCTACGTTTTCTTCTCTGTGGCATTTAGCCTTCCTGAAAGGGGAAGAACAGTTGGAAGCATATTTTACCCAAGACTCTAGAGAGTTATTGGCCTTTTGTTCTTTCATCACATTGTCTACAGCATTAATAGAGTGGTCATTAAACATAGAGGATATGGGTTAGTGGGGGCATTTATTGGTTTTTCTGTTTAGTATGCCTTCCTCCTCTCCCTCTTTCTCCTAAGAAAATAATAATAATGATAATAATGATAGCAATGATAATAATGGCAGACTCCTTTTTTTGGGAGGCACATCCCATTGACTCATCCTGTGTAATTCTTGTGGGGTTGTCAGTATAGAAGCAGCTTCTCTGGCCACAGGGTTTACCTCTGATCCAAATCTGGCCAATCAGAGTATTTTTCTCTGGCCACAGAAGCTTGATACAAGGGGCGGGCACATGACCCAAATCAGCCAATCGATTTCTTCCCTAGATTTTATATACTTTGAAGAAGGAAGAGATGTTCTTTTCTGCCTCTGGGATTTTAAGTAAGGATCCTGGATGTAGGCATTCTCCTTTCTAAGCAGATGGAGTCAGGGGGACCAAAGCAGATGAGACTGACCTGTAGAAGGAAGTTGAGGAGTAGGATAGCCTGGAAATACCACTTTAACAATGCTCCCTTTCTCTTTTGCTGTACCAAGAAATCACTCCTCATTCTCACTTTTTTTTTTTTCATTCTTGAGTGTGGTCTCTGTATTTGTAACTGACAAATACAATATGCTTCCTAGCATGTGTTTGTGGAAGCCCAGGGACTGGGAAGTGACTTCTTTTCCCTTTGAGGGCCTGGCAGGGGAGAGACCAGCAGTGGCAAAACTGGATGATGATTATGGTCATGCATTGTTGGTTTCTGGCGTGTTTTCCCCCCAATGGTAAGTCAGTCCTGTAGGTATCAATTCACCCAAATGGTCCCCGAGCACCTGCCGTGATCCAAGAACCACGCAGAGGTGGGAGGTATGGTGACTGCCAGCAGCCGTGGTCCCTGCCCTTACAGAACTCACTGTCTGGAGCCCTCTTTTTCCATGGCTTCTCCACAGTCCTCCTCTCAGCAATCTCTGTTCACTGTTTAGAAGCTACTACTTGGGGGTGCTAAATTATTTATAAATTCTTTTTACGAGAGCATCCAAAAGCTTAAAGACAGATTCCGTCTTCAAGGCCTGGGGTCAAAGCTCATTTCAGAGATACTTCTCTGCTCTTTCTCTCTCTCTCCTTTGCCCCCAGCATCTCATGGATTCAGCACAGATGTCTTGCCAAAATTGTTCCTAGAGGAATATTCGAGCTGAAACCAGAGCCCCTTTTGCATAATAGTCTCTGCTCACTTGAATTTAAACTCACTTGCAGATCCTGATGGCTCCCGAGGAAGAAGGTTGCACCCACTGATGGGGGCAGAGAGGTGTGGACAGCCTTGGCGCCTGTACAGAGCCTGATGTCATGATGCCCAGGTGAGCTGCTCTGTGAGCTCTTTCATTCAGTGACTGGGTTCCCTTGACTGCTGCTTGACTGCTGCTCCCTTGACTACTTCCCAGCCCCAGTACCTCCTGGTGCCCACATGCCTGAGACTATTCTTCCAGGAGAAGGGCAGACAGAGAGAGCCAAAGAGCCAGGGCTGGGCACCCTGGGTGGAGGTGTTGGGATATCAGTTGTAGGCAAAGACTGGAGAATGGAATTGGGCCAATGGTGGTGAGGGTGGAGGGAGGAGAGGAACTGCTAGAAGGATTTGGGAAATTAATGAGGTACAACAGAAAGGGAAGGGGGCTGTGAACAGAATCATGTAGATCAGCAGTCCCCAGCCTTTTTGGCACCAGGGACTGGTTTCATGGAAGACCATTTTTCCATGGAATGGGGTTGGGGAGGGGGAGGCGGAGCTCAGGCTGTGATGCGAGCTGTGGGGAGCGGCTGTAAATAGAGATGAAGCTTCACTTGCCACTTACCTCCTGCTGTGTGGCCTGGTTCCTAAGTTTCATGGAAGACAATTTTTCCAGGGCTCGGGGATGAGGGCTGGAGGTTGGGGTGGCAGAGAGGGGTGGGGTGGGGGTGTGGAGGGGGAGCACTCGGGTGGTGATGCACAGCCTGGTTCCTAGTAGGCCGCAGACCAGTATGGGGCTGTGGCCTGGGGACCAAAGATGTGGATGATGCCTGAGCTGGGCTTGGAGCCCAGACTGTCCTCAGCAACCCTGGCTTGTCCTGCAGGCACCAACCTCCCCTGAAATGCCACTTTCTTAGGGGTAGACTTTTCCAGCTTGCCAGCTTAAAACAGGTTCCCTGCTGTATGTTCTCACATGACCTTCACCCAGAGAGATGCTAACCCGTAAATAAGTGCTTGTGTGATCATTTCGCTTTCTGCTCTCCCCTTGGGAGCCAGGCTGGTCTTGTTCACCACAGCGTCCCCAGTAAAATGTGTGGAACAAATTAGGTTCCTAATACTGTTTGTGGAATGACTGAAGGAATAAATGCTCGATCTGTAGATTTCTGTGCCTCTTTACAAGCTTTTTGGCCAAGATACTCATCTACCTCCATTACGGCTCCCTGGCAGAGAGACAGATTGACTGTATGGTTCCTGCCATTCCCATACATTTGATCTCAAGCCAGTTTTATTTTACTCAACACAAAAATACAAATGAAAAATATTTATGTGAACTTCAGGGAAGATACGGGGGAAATGAAGAAGCCACTTAAAGCCACAGTGAGTGATAGTGCATTTGCCATTAGCAGCCGATTTCAGCAGCTTGTGTCCTCGCCAAGGCTCGGGGAAGACAGGGGCGTGGTGCTCAGAGGAAACATCTGGTCTCCTTCCGGGGCGGCTCCCCCGTCGTGCGGCTGCCTCAACTTTCACCGCAGAAAGTTATTGATATGTTTAAGCTGAGATGTTCTGCTCCCAATTAAATTTCCAGACTTCTGAGGGGCTGCAATCCAAACTGTTGGGAGACCCTGAAATCTGGGTAACTGGGGACTGTGGACAGGTGGGGACTGAGCGAAGGCAAAGTCCCCGAAGGGGTAGGGAGAAGGCCACACTGGGGAGAGGGAAAAAGAGAGAAAGGACAGCGTTGGTTCTCAACAACAGCACTGACTTTTTATTTTTTTGTCTTTTTCCATTCATGGAAGGAGCCCAGGGCTGGGAGATAGAAATCTTATTAAAATATGCTTACTGAGTGTCTGTGACATTCCAGGCACTACGCTGGGTACTGGGGTTGCAGCAGAAAATAATACACAGTCCCTCTTTGCATGGCCTCATGAAGCTCTCCGCCAGTGTCGGGGGTTCAGACCATAAATGCGGAACAAGAATCAGAAAGGCTCATAGGGGTTCTTTACATCGAATAGCCAGGGAAGAGTTCCTTGAGGTGGCATGGCTTAAGCTGGGAGCTGAGAGGTGAGCAGTGCAGAGCAGGGAAGAACAACCCTGACAGAAAGGGCTGCAAGTGCAAAGGTCCTGGGGCAGAAACGGGCTCTGTGGACTTGGCGCAGGAAGGCGGCGGAGTGAGCAGGCACGGTAGAGTTTGGCCAATCGGGGATGCTGAAGGCTTTGAGCAGAGAAGTGACATGGCCTGATTTAAGTTTTGCAGAAGTCACCCCCTTGCCCTGGGGAGAAGGAATATGAGGAGGAGAAGGGAGATTTGGGGGAGGCTGCTGTAGAAGACCCGAGAAGAGATGACTATCAGTTGGAGAAGGGTGACGACGGAGGACGGCGGGGGGAGGGGCGAGTGGGAAGGGACCAGTTTGGGAGCTTCTGGTCCTGTTGTTGGCTGGTCCTGGGATCTGGTTCCCAGTTTCCCCATCTGTAAGATGAGGGCTACTCTAGAATGTTCCCCTAGCTCTGAGTGTCCGGAGGGTCTGTTGACTCTGGCTCAGCAAGCTTTTCCAAGGTCTCTGTCTGTTTGCTTTTTCTCTCAAGGCTAAGCAACCCTCACTGCAAAGAATTTCAATTTCTGGCTTAAAGATAAATTTTCCAACATTCTGAAGTTCTGTTAGTATTTTAAGCGCGTGACTATCTTGTGTCCCTGCTTCTTGGTGGGAAGTGGTGGGTGAGGGTGTTACGTTATTAATAAAATATGAATACATTAAAGCCTTCATTTTAATGTAACTGATGTAGGAAGCATGATCTTTTGTGGAGCTTTTGGCAAGTGGGTGGAAATGCGTGTTTGCCCCAAACCTTTGAAAGCCCTTGATCAGGCTGAGGTCCTTCGTTTTCCAACAAAGCCCTTGACCCCTTGTGGTTTCAGTTCTGTTTACTCTTGGCAAGTGTTCTGGGTTCAAAGGGAGAATCTTTAAAAGCTGCATTGGGAAAGTCTATAAAATCTTAATGCATCTTTGACATCAAATAGCTCTTTCAAAGCAGTGATTTGATGAAGTAAATAGAAGTGCAGCACAAACCATATGGAACGCATTTTCCATAACTGCTCTGCACTTGAATAACAAAGGAGAAAAGTTCTTGGCAAAGGGAGTTTGGGATTTTAATGACCCTTAAATATCTGGCTCAGTAGCCAGATGTGTTTTACCAGGCTGAAAACCCCGAGGATAGACCCTGCCTTTCTCTTTGGCAAAACACACGCTAACACGATGTTGCTGTTCGTGAAAAGATGTTTGTGCCTCATTGCAGAAAGCTTAATTCACCATGATTTCCTTAATTACCCACCCCTCCCCCAAACTGGCATAACTCCCAGCATGCCTCAGAGCGTCATTTCTGATTCGAGACACTAAGCTGTTTAGGAGGATGCCACGGAAAACCTCCTTAATTATTTGAAATTGGGATCAAAGGGTTGAAACATTGATCAGAATGTGTCTTGTTGAGGGAACTGGGGCGGGGCAGGCGGCTTAGCCTTCCTGGCATGAGTGGCTGTACTTCTAGCCGGCTGCGTGAGCTGAGCCGGGTCCCTTGATCTGTGACGATAAAATGGGACAGATTGCGTTTGAGCTGTTACTGTCAAGTTCTGGTTCTGATGTTGAACAGAGTGGTTCTGAAAACATGGACACACACTTGCTGTCTCTCAAACTCATCCTGAAAGTCCATGCCTGGCTTCGTTAGGTGTTGGCCCATTGCCTGGGGCATTGTGTGTGGTGTGCAGAGCCCTTCTCATCTCAAGACAACCTCAAAACTAGTTTATTTAACTTACGTGCACTGACAGGTGGATTGTTGGCCTCTGATAATGGTCCCCAAATAAGAGACATACATTTGCAATTTCAGGTAGAAGGGGACCTTCAAAATGATGGAGTCCAGCCTCCTGTATTTCGAAGACGAGGACACCGAGGCTCAGGGTGTGGAAGTGGCTTGTCCAAAGCCACGTGGTTTGTCAGTTTGTCAGTGTCAGGACCAAGGTCCGAATCTACCTAATTCATCAACAGTCTGGGCCCTAGGTGACTTTTGTTTACAAAAATAAAATGTGTCTGCACAGGATGAAGATTTCCCAACACGGAAGATGTTCAAAAGCACTGACTTCAGGAGGGAGCGAGCAAACGGGAAGGGAACAAACCACATGTCAAGTTCTGAGCTGGCACCGCTCTTGTGCTGCATGGCTTAGTTTTCCATTAAAAAAATACAAAACATTTTAGAGAAGAAGAAACTGAGGATCAGAGATGTTATGTGGCTTTTGCATGTGGCACAGCAGGTGGCTCCGAAGCCTTTGCTGTTCCTGTGATGTGAATTTTGGCCTGTGCTTAGCAGAGCAGTGTCTAAGTCCATTCTGGCTGCTGTAACAGAGTGTCACAGACTTAGTGGCTTATAAACAACAGAGATTTATTTCTCACAGTTTTGGAGGCTGGAAGTCCAAGGTCAGAGTGCCAGCAGGGTTGGGTTCTGGCAAGGGCTGCTTCCCTGGTTCATAGATAGCTGATTTCTCACTGTGTCCTCACTTGGTGGGGGAGGGGTCAGGGAGCTCTCTGGGGCCTCTTTCATAAGGGCGCTAATCCCGTTCATGAAGGCTCCACCCTCATGACCTCATCACCTCCCAAAGGCCCCACCTCCTAATATCATCACATTGAGGGTTAAGATTTCAACATGTGCATTTGGGGGAGTGGAGGACACAAACACTCAGACCATAACAGGTGATTTGGAGGCCTGTGGACCTCCCTGGGGTCCTGTCTCTCCACTGGGCTGGGTGGCCGGATCACTACCCTTCCCACTTCTGTCACCCGGAGGAGCCTCTGCATGCTCCTTTCGGCCTGGTGGGAGTCCCCCAAGAACAAATCCATTTCCATTCTTACCAATAGGTGGATGTGGATGAAAACCCACATAGGCCCCAGGACTGGGAGAAGGTGCAGGGAAGCCCAGACCGAAGTCACTGCACGTACTAGGGTATGCTTTCTCTTTTTTTAAATTTAAGTACTATTCTGCTTAAAAACAGAAAAAACCCCCCAAAATCACAAGACAACCCCCACCCCACCAAGTGTTGGGTCTAAATTCCTTGCCTTAGGATGCAAAGAGCTGTGGGTGGGGGCTGGCCATGCAGTGGCCCCTCCAAGGGGAGGGACGCGCAGGCTGTCTCCTTGGTGTCCACTGTGGTGTCCGCTGTGGTGTCCGCTGTGGTGTCCACCGTGCCACCCAGCTCTCCTTGCTTTGCTTCCCTTCTCCCTGCCCCCAAGCTGGCCAGCTCCTGCAGTACTGTCCCCCTGGCTGACCACGGAAACCCCATGCTCCTCCTCATCAGCCACACTCCCGGATGTGTAGGGGGTGGCGTGGGCTTCCCATAAAAGACCCCACATCGCTAAAAGAAAAGAGATCCATCTAGAGCCATGACGAGTGCAGAGGCCGAGGACTAGGGAGTGAGCGGAGTGAGCGTAGGAAGGGGTCCCGAGAACCAGGACTGGTCTCCAGCCAACCCCAGAGAAAGTTCTGGTTTTCCTGCCCACGTTGCACCTTCATCCCTGGGAGGTGCAGTGGAGGGGCCACCGTGTGGAGAGAACCAGGAAGTCGCTCAGCCCTGGTCTGGGGTCATGCCAGCCCCTGAGCATAGTTTCTGGCCTTTTGTTCCTCAGTCCAGAGCCTACAATGAACGTCCTGAGACTTTGGGCAGCTCAAAACCCGGAGTGGGGACAGGGAGGCTGCGGCTCTGTCTGAGCCAGTTCTGTTCCTGGATGTGCCCTGGGGCAGCTCCAGCTCTGGGGCCCTGAGCAGAGTGAGGGGTGATGAGGACTCGAGAGAGAACCGGGTTGAAACCAACCGGCTTTGCACCGTTTCAGGCATGTTAATTAAATACAGGGATTATAGACCCCACATCTTCACAGAAAGTAGCTTTATCGTGCCTCATTACCAGATTTTATACACTCCACTTGGGCGAGACTGATGTTCTGTATTATAAAAGAATGCTGGATTTTATGGTCTAAAACCTTCAGATATTAAGAGAGAAACATTCAGAAATGACAACAGTGAGACCCGAGGCAGCACTTGCAGGCTGCTGATGAGACGCTGACGCCAGACAGGGTTCAAAATGTCCCAGATGCTCTCCGGGCATATCACAGGCAAATGGATTTGACTTCAGTTCCGTTTGAACCAGGATGAGCTTTTGTACCTCTAAGGAGCTGTGGACTTCGTTTCTACTTTTCTGATTTTTGTGGGACCCATTCCTCAGTCCTTCCCCACGCATGAGTTGTAGCACTTTAACACAGCTGTGTGTGTGCATGTGTGTGTACATAGGCAGGGAGGAGTGTTTGTGTGTATTGATGGGGCTCTGAACACGCTACACCAAAATATGGCACCTTGGCATTTGAGAAAACAGCAAAAGCAGGAAGATGACTGTGACATTCTCCCACCCTTCCTTCTGGAAGCAGGTCAGAAAGCCCAGAAAGAATTCTCTGACCTTCTCTCCTAGAGCAAGACCCCCATGGGAGAGGTACCTACTCTACACCCAGAGGAAAGGAATGACCTTATCTCTGGAGGCACAGGGACACACAGGAGAATCTGAACAAACAGGCCTCCCTAAGGGCCCCCCATTTTATTACTGTTAGCTCATACCCCCTTTTCCAATTGTATGCATCCATGGCTATTCATTTCTTTACCACACTTGGCATAAAAACACATGGCTAACCTGTTTCTTTGGGGCTTCATTTCTGAAGTCTCCTCTGTCATGTAGACCTTATATTCAATATGTTTGCATGCTTTTCTCTTGTTAATCTGTTTCTGGTTGTAGGGGCTTCAGCCATGAACTTAGTGGTGAGTGAGAAAAGATTTCTTCACCCCTACAGTATATATGTGTGTGCATAGGGGAGTGTGTGTATTTGTGTACGTAAGAGTGTACATGTATACATGTAGGTGGCGTATGCAACTCTGCAGGCAGGTGTGTGTGTGCATATAGGTAGGTAGATAGGTTTGTGTTTGTGTGTTTGCAGATAGTTATGTGTGTGTATGTATGTGGGTGTATGTATATGTGTAGGTAGGCAGGTTTGTATTTGTAGATAGGGGTGGATGTACATGTATATAGGTATGCGTATATGTAGAAAGATAGGTGTGCATACGTGTGTAAAACTTAAGTATAATTTCAATTTTTATCAAAGGAATAGATTAAAATAGTGAGTGGTTCTACTAGGATTATAATGAGAAACAGCAGACCTCTGGCCAATTCCTTCCCACTCCTGATCTCTGTTCCCTGAAGGCAACAGCTTTCAATGCTTAGCTATTTCTTTTTTATATTCACCTTTCCATTTCTAATGACCACACCCATAGCGCTATTTTTAATTCTTTCTGTGTTAGACATTATCTATCGTCTTCCTACTGTGGAAGGTGAGAGTTTAGTCTCTTCCGCCAGCCCCTGTCCCCTCACACACACAAATTCTCTTCCCCTTCCCAATACACTTCTCACCCAACACAGCTAAATGCACTCTCAGGGTTCTTGTTAATGGCTGTGGAAACATTATTCACAATTGAGAAATGTAGCGTCTCGTGGTTACGTCCTCTTTCTTGTGCAACTACTTGTGGGGTCCACAGTTACAGTAATTGCTTTGCTTGTTTGCTTGGCTGGGTTTCTCTGAGCCTACCCCTGATGCCTGTGTGATCTCCCCACCATGCCTTCTCCCAGCTCCTGGTGCTGCTGCCCTACCGGCCCAGTCCTTGGGGTTGTTCTATAGGCGTGAGCACGGTTCTCGTCCTGGGACTCCCTTTACTGCCAGCCTGGGAATACCCCGCAATCCACGGTATTGAATCTTTTATATCTTGGATCTCACCTTCTTTTCTGGTTTATTCCTTACTGGATGGACTTCCTCTAAAAATGCATGGATGAGATATTTTTAAACATCACGTCTTAGGAATATCTTTTTTCCTACCTGAATACTGGATCGATAATTAGCTGGGTATACTATTCTAAGCTGCAGTGGTTTTTAGGGGGTGCCGATCCAAAATTTTTAATTGTTTTCTAGGTTCCAACGTTGCTGTTGGTACCATTTTAATTACTGATCTTTTGTATATGACTTGTTTTTTCTTTCTGGATGCTTTCAGTATTTTAACATTTCTCTCCCTGGTGTTGTGGTATTTCACAATGATGTGCTTTTGCATTGATCTTCTTCTTGTCATTGAGCTGAGCTCTCAGCGAACTCTTTCAATCTGGAAATGCCTGCCCTTTGGGGAATTCTTTTATTCACTAATTTTCTCCTCTCTGTTTTTCTCTGTCTTTACATTCTAGAACTTCTAGCATTCAAATGTTAATTCTTGCATGGATCCTCTAATTTTCTTACTTTTTTCTTCTGTTTTCCATCCTTTTGTTCTACTTCAAAAAATTTATTTATTTTTTAAAAAAGTATAATTTCTGTTTTATAAATAAAGTATTTTCTTACCTCTACAAGGATATTAAAATTGTGATTGTTTTTTCTTCTTGTATCTGAGTCTTAGTTCCTTTATTATTTCTGTTTTTGCTTTGAGAAACTTTCCTCAAATGCTCAGTGATTCTTGGCTGTCCACTCATTTGTTTGGGTGAAATGTCAAACTGATGATCAGGAATATTTGTGTGGTTGGGCAGAGCTTGTTAGCTGGGGGCTTTGTTGTCCAGAGATGGAGTTGTGACCTGGAAATTTCTCCAGCCTTCTCCCTCCTGCCCAAATGTCAGTATCTGCAGATCTTTTCCCTTGGGCCCAGGGAGGGATTTTCTAATCTCCTGACTGATACGGTGTCTCATTGGAACCCTAACTTGTCCCTGCTGGCTTGTCCCTGCTGGGTCCCTTTGGTTCCCTGTCCCCAGAGAGCAATGATACTCAAGTTTTCTGCCAGGCTGGGGTAAGGGAAGCCACCAGACTGCATGAGGAGAGAGGGAGCTGAGGCCATAGCAACTCTTCGTACCAATGTGCAAGTAATCATCCCGTTTTCATTCTCATCCGCACATTCCATCTTCAGAACTTCCTACCCTTGAGACTCTCCAGGGTTCTATGCCTCCTCAAATTATCATGGTTTCACCTGTTTCTTGGACCCTCAGTCCTTGTCCTCAGGTATGGTGGCAGCGACCTACCCCATTGGTCCCGGGCAGCTTGGCCACCAGAGGCTGACCAGCTGTGTGCCCTACCTCCTCCCACAATTCTCCACCTAAACGGGGTCCTGGTGTTCCCCACCAGTGTCGGGAGGAATTGACCAGCAGGAATAAATAGGTTTCAGCACAGAAATTACACCAACTACTCCTGACTTCATCTACCCGGTTGTGTGAGTAGAAAATGGATCCATAACAGTGTCAGGTGGGCGGCAACTTGAGGACACCCTCACCTGAGTCCCCCTCAAACTCCTGGTCCTTCATCCTTTCTCCAGTTCCATGAAAAGCCTGTCCATCATCATTCTTCCATTTGACATATCCATGTAGACATTTAAGGGTAATTTATTTCTTTTAATTTTGCAAGAAATCATAAGAAAAGTAGGAGGAGCTAAAGAGAAAATGCTCTGGGCAGCATTCTTGTTTTTGAGATTCAAAACCACCTGGTATAGAAATGTAGCTGGCGGCTACGAGCATATTCATGTTCTCTGAGTCCTATTTTCTTGCCTCATTGTGACATGAGGACCAACAGACTGGACCTTTGCTAGAAGAAATGGCTGCCATTGTCCCCCACACACCTCCTCCTCTCCCTTTGCCTACTTGGTGTGATGAATGGAAAAGACTTTATCTTGCTTATCTCTATAACCCCAGCACCCAGAGAAGCTCTTGGCATGGGTTGGATGTCAAAAGTGCTTGTGGAATTGGGTGACTGGAAGATTCGAAGACATCCACCCAGGGACTTGTGTACCTGCAGGCACCAACCTTTGAAGCAGGCAGGTAGAGGGTCTGTGAAAATAGGCATTACTCATATGTGTTATTAAGTATGGAGTGTCTGATTTCCTTAAGTACAATGTTTGACAGCTGATATCTCTGACATTTCACTTTGACACTTCTTGTTTTGTTTTTATTGTGAAGGTACATCCTTAGTCTTTCAAACTCACATTTTGACTTGTGATTATCTTCCCAAATTTTTTAGAACAATTTTTGTGAAACCATGGATAAGTCAAAAATTTATGTTATTTTCAAATATGAGTTCCATCGTGGAGCCAATACAGTGTGGATAGCTTGAAATATCAATGAAATACTTGGAAAGGATGTGACTAATGAAGGCACAGTGTGTCGATGGTTTGAGAAGTTCTGTTTTGGTGATTTTAATCTTGAAAATGAGCCACATGGGTAACTTTAGACCAAGGTGGATAATGATGAGCTGAAAGTTATAGTGGAAGTGAATCCATCTAAACCTACATGTGAATTAGCAACAAGGTTTGATATTACTATTCCAACAGTATTAGACCATTTGAAACAAATTGGCAAGGTAAAGAAGCTGGATAGATGGTTTCTGCATGAATTAAACGGGCATCAGAAGAGAAGTCGTCTTGAAGCTTGCCTTTCTTTGCTGTCATGACATAGAGGCAAACCATTTCTACACCGTATTGTTAGGTGTGATGAGAAATGGATTCTGTTTGACAATTGCAAGCACTTGGCACAAATGTCCTGCATGCAATAGGAGCTCAGTAGATGGCTGTTCTTCGCAGGTATGACATTCAGTGCTGCATTTGCCAAGAACTGCTGTTTATTAAGCTCCTATTGTGTGTAGGACCTGAGCTAGGGGCTGTGCTGTCTGTTAGTGTGGGCTCTTCTCCCAGCTCCAGGTGGGCTCTTCTCCCAGCTCTGTCATTCTTCCCAGGTGCCATGGCCCCAAGGTGCTCACAGCAAGTCCATTGTAGCACCCCTTCTGGAAGACAGCCCTCTGGCACCTGCTCTTTCCCTAGTGTGTGGGTGCTCAGCTCTGTGCCCTGGCTTTGACACCTGCCTTGTAAACACGTTCTAGGGTGCTGTTCTACCTTCTAGGCAGATCGCAGGCTGTGACAGGAGGGCCTCTGGCCCCCACAGGGGTTGGGGGATCTGTCTAGCCAGGGCCAATGCTGTTTCAGTCACAGGCTTGGTTAGTATACACTACTTTTTTATTTCCATCACCCAGGCAATAAATGAACAATGCAATTTTCTAGGATCCACCCCATCAGGTCCACATAAAATCATGATGGTTCTGGACTGGAGTCTGCCATTTGCTGTACGACCTCAAGCAAGTCTCCTGTCTCTGACTCTGAGCTTTCCCAGTTCAACTATCCAGAATTCTCTGACCAAAGACTGGATGCTCCCTCCCCAGTTTCCTTCCTCCAGGGAGGGCTCCTGACTCCAGGCAGTATCGTTCTCCTGAACAACTCAGCCAGGGAGGGGTTAGGAAATTCACGGCTCTCATATCTTGTACTACTATCATGACCAATCTCCTTTCACACATTTTATCCTTCATTTTATGATAGCTATTAAAGACCGTTAGGGGCTCTCTCGGTTCCTTGAGGAATATTTATGCATTTTATAGGACTCTCATGAAGGAGAGAAGCCCTTACGAGGAGCAGGCAGGGAGATTCTGCATTAAGGGGGCATCGGGAAGCCTCGCCCGGAGGATAATGATGCCGGGGCTCCCTGGCTAGTTTATGCACCTGTTTGAACTGTTTTCTTTGGGGGGATTAAGGGATCTTTGTGAATCTCAAACAGCGCAGAGAGACTGCTCTTTTGTTAAGATCTTCCTTCTGTTTGCAATATCATCTGCATGGGCAGGAGGGGTGAGGAGAAGGGGGAGCCTGGACTTCCTGTTCTGATTTTTCAACCCCTTCACCCCCTGCCATACTTCACTTACTCATTAAGAAATAGGCACCTGGCCAGTGGCTTGGATCACTCCTGACACATCTCCAATGGCTTTTGTCCCCAGCCCATTGCCTATTTCATGAGACCTGAGACAATATCCAGCCCTGCTTTTTTTTTTTTTTCTTGATAGATTTTATTTTTTAGAGCAGTTTCTGGTTCATAGCAAAATTGAGTGGAAAGTACAAAGAGTTCCCGTAGACCCCCTGCCCACATATGGACAGCCTCCCCGCCAATCAACATCCCACCAGAGTGGTACATTTGTTATGATGGATGGACTGGTATTGACACATCATTGTCCCCCAAAGACCATAATTTACTTTAGGGTTCACTCTTGGTATTGTACATCTTATTGGTTTGGACAAATATATAATGACAGGTGTCCACCATTATAATATCACACAGAGTATTTTTGCTGCCGTAAAAATCCTCTGTGCTCCACCTGTTCATGCCTCCTTCCCCTCTAACCCCTGGAAACCACTGATCGTTTTACTGTCTCCATAGTTTTGCCTTTTCCAGACTGTCATAAGTTGGAATCATACAGTATGTAACATTTTCAGACTGTCTCTTTTGACTTAGCAACATGCATTTAAGGTTCCTCCATGGCTTTTCATGGCTTGACAGTTTATTGTCTTTTAGTGCGTAATAGTATTCTGTTGTGTGGCCATGCCCTGGCTTATTCATCCATTCTCCGCCTGAGGACATCTTGGTTGGTTCCAAGTTTGGCAATTATGATTAAGCCTGCTGTAAACTTCCCTGCACAGGTTGTTGTGGACACGTAAGTTTCTAACTCCTTTGGGTAAATACCAAGGAGCATGATGGCTGGATCACATAGTGAGAGTGTGTTTAGTTTCGTAAGAAACTGCGAAACTGTCTTTCAAAGTGTTCCAGCCCTGTTTGGCGTCTTCTTGGGAAGTGGGCTACCCAAGCCGGGAGCTTGAGGGACTTCAAAGACCACCCTTTTCTGTATCTTGCCGACCAACCACATCTTCCAACTTGTGTTGATTCCCTCCCCCAAATATTTCTCCCAAAGTCCTCATCTCTAGGGGGGCTAATGCTAGGGTCTTTTGCTGTCTCTCTCCAGGTTTCCTGCAGCAGTCTTAGTGATGACCAATACCTGTGGTCATTGATGTTACCATGGTGACCAGAGGCAGGAAGAGGGCACAACATGAAATCTCTAGTGTAGTCCTTGAGTCTCAGAGTGTGGTCCCAGGCTGCCTGCACTGGATCCTGGGGATGGTTAGGTGGGCAGATGTCTAGGTCCTCTATAGACTTAATGAATTGGAACCTCAGGACGTGGTCCCCAGACCATGTGAATGTTTAACTTTCTGCCTGCATTCCCATGAAGCTGGTTCTGACCCTCACTGAAGTGTGAGAACTCCTGACCTCTGTCCTGGGTCCATTGCTCACTAGTTGCCCAGGCCCGTCTGCAAAAGGAAATCTCTCAGGGCCCCAGAATTCCCCTCCTTTCCCAGGGAGCCTCCCAGGATTGGGGTCCTTCTGTTCTGCTTCCCAGAAAGCCTCTCTCCTCTCCACCCTCCTTTTTCCCTGGTATCCTCTATTTCTTGGTGCCTTTGCCTCCATCTCATTTTAATTGATTCCGAAGTGTTAAGGCATTCAGTGAGTATGAATTTGTGTTTCGCTGAAATCAATCTCTTTCTGCAAGCTTGCTTCCCCCTTCTTTCAAGTCAGCTAAAATCTTGCCTCCCCAAAATTAAATGGCTCCGGGCGGAACCAGCCCTGAGTTGATTACCTAACGCGTAGCAGCTCCGAGGCCGCTGATCTGGCTCGACCTAATTTGACCCAGAAATGCTGCCCCACCCATGAGCATAGTCCTCATTGAGGAAACAGGTGCACTTTCACCTGCCATTCAGGGGACGGATGGCAGGGAGGGGAGGGAAGTTTCAGGGTGATGGGGACATTTTGCCCAAATTGGAAAGAAGGAGAGAAGCTCCAGGACTGGGAGTGAGGATGTGCCGGGGAAGTAGGGAGATGTCACTAGCCTCTGACCTTGGGGTGACCCTGAGGAAGATAAGCACATGCTTTCCTTTTCCAGTTACTATTTAAAACTGGCTGTCATCACCGTGGGCCTGGAAATCTGGTGCCCTGCATTGTGCGAAGCCAGGAGGCGTCGTGGAAACAAATGGATTTCCCTGTGTGACCACGTGACTCTGAACCTCAGTTTCCTCATTGGCTCGATGGTGAATATCATGTCAGACACTCACTCAACAATGGCTTGGTTATTAACATCATCAGAGCTCTGCTGGACAAGTATTAACCTGCTCATTTTACAAGTGCGGAAGCAGCCAGTGGGTGCATTTTTGGGGGCCTATCCAAGGTCACATGACTATCTCCACAGGGAGTGGCAGGCGGAGCAGAGTCCAGTGCTGGTGTCCCCTCCAGCATGCCTTTGTGCCCAGTGGCCAGCAGAGGCCCCGGGGGCGGGGGTCCTGGCTGGGTCTACCACTCCCACTTCCCCTTTCCATTGGGGGGGTCACGCCACTGCTTGGGGCTGAGCAAGTGCGATGGTTCGGACCACAAAGGAAGCCCCTCCCATGCCCGTGGCTCAATGCCTGCCGGTTGCTGTGCGGAGAACAGAGTTTGAGTGACGGACATTGGTGATCATGCCACCCAGATCAAAGCGTGGTTAAAGTGCCCCTGAGAGCAATGTGTTAGGTGATCATTGACTCCAAGTGCTGGGTTTCCACCCTGAACTTGGCTCCTAGGTCTCCTCCACTGTCAAATGGGAGAGAATAATACTCCTCCTCACCCCAGGGTGTTGTTAGGAAGAATTACGGAGTTAACAAATGTGAGTGTACTTAGCACATTCCTTGGCACCTAGCAGGTGCTCAAAAAAAAATTTTTTTAAATATCTGTACCTACAGAGACAAATAATGCAATAAAAATCTGATAGAATATCCGTTAAAGTATCCACGAGAGCCGTGTGTTAGTCGGTGAGGGCAGGAAGGGCAGGTTGCAGCCTCTGCCTGCCCAGGGCATGCCTTCAGCTCTGCAGCTTGGGGGACAGGACAGGACATGGTTCCAAATCATAAGGATACCTGTCTTAGTTAAAAAAAATATACAGAGGGTGATTCGGGGACGCTCTGATTACATACACACGGAGAAGTGCAGCCTGCGTTGGTTAGATCAGCAATTCTTCTTCCCGGTTTCTCATCACCCCAGGGTGTCTCCAATTATCTCAAGAAGGGTCAGGAACCACTCAAGATGTTATTAATTTTAATCCATTCTAATTAAATATATAAATGGGCCATGTACCACTTTGTGGAAAGAGAAAAAGGGGAAAATAATGTCTTAAAATCAAATATGCAATTCTTGAGTACCAGCAGCCAACTTCGCAAGGGCTGGGGACTTTTTCTTCTTTTCTTTGTCTTCCTCCTACTCTTTGTCTCACTCTGGGCCTTGCTGGGGGCAAAGGGTGATTATATCTAGAGAGCCAGCAGCATGACAGGAAAGGTGAGGCCCAGGGGTGGGGTGGGTGTGTACCGCAGAGCTTGGGATCCTGCCTCAATTTTGCTTCCCAGTGCTGTGTGACTTTGGGCCAGCCTGCTTCGGATGCGTCTCTGATAATGCTCTGTCCTTCCTGTCTAACAGGTGGTGGTCAGGTTCAAGGCAACAGGGAACGGGCCAGTGCATAGTAACCAGGATGTCTAGGCATGCATGCATTCCTTCACTACGTATATTTAGCACCACCTTGGGCCAGGTGCTGGGCCACATGCAGGGGAACAAAGATAAGCAAAAAATGATGGATCTCTGCTCTTGTGCAGCTCATAGTGGAAGGGGCTGAACTGGGATCCCAGCCATGCATGGAAAATGTTGCCCAGGAGAGAGAGCTGCTCCTGCCTTTGCATCGGGATACTCCTGGGCCTCCAGAGACTGCTTCCAGGGACAGCAAGGGAATGGTCCCCGGCCACAGACTGATGGGGAGGGAGGAATCCTGGCCCTCAGGCTTCTGCCTTTCCCTCCAGCAGTTCCTGGTGGTTTTGTGTTCAGCCTTTCTTCCGCTGTGGATGCTCTGCATAGATCAGTTAGCAGAGGTGGAGGAAGGCCACAGCCCAGCCTGGATTGGTGGGATGGGGAGGAGGAGAGGGATGGATGGAGCCCACAAATCGGCTCAGCTTGGAGGAAGAAGAGGGAGAAGATCTGTCACAACGTGAGATCCAGGCTGCTGGAGAGACGCTTTGTCCTCCACGTGGAGAAGCTTCCATGGAAACCTCAGACTGTCGTGTCTCTCGGGACCTCCCTGCATGCTGCTGGAGTGTCCTGCCCTATCAGGGCTGGGGTGAGCTGTAGGATTCTAGCAGGGAGGAGGAGAGATGAGCTCCTCACTCGGGAATTCAAGACACTCTAGGCCACCAGGTGAGCAGAGCCAGGAGCCTGGTGGGAAGCGGAGTCCAGTGGTTACCTGGGCGAGGCCAAGCCGGAGGCCCATAGGGAGGGCCCGGAAGTGGGCCTGGCTGCCCTGCTTTTGCTCTGCAATGCCCTGTGCCTCCGGCCTGGGGACTTTGCATATGCCACTCTGCCTGCTCCTGTCTGAATTCCCTTCTTCCCCTGCATTCTCGGTGCATCTTGACTCACCCCTCAAGGCTATTGTAGGTTCCTTTCCTCCAGGAAGACCCTGATCCTCCTGGCTGTGGCAGGGGCTGTCCCAGTGTGACTTTCATGGCATGGCTCTCAGCCCCTGTGAATCACAATGGCTGTTTTGGCATCTGTGGCCACATGAACCTGTGTGCTATGTTTTCCTGCCTCTGAGCACAGGGCGTGGCACCTAGGAGGTGCTCAATATGTGTTTCCGGAATGAATGATGTGCAGAGGTTGTGGGAAGTTAGGGAGACCAGGACCATGGCAGCAGGAAGCAGATGTCCTCCCTTGCTGTCGGGGTCTCTGGGATCAGGCGTTACGGGCCTGGGTGGTCTTGAGAGCCCCCCACCTTCTCTGTTGCTCAGGCCGCTCCCTCCTGGGGCTGAAGCTGCAGCTACATTCAAATTCTTTCAATGTCTTGGGTGATTTTTCAAACGTTTTACCTCCAACGTGCTTTGCATACTGCCACACACTTTAAAACCTACATATAATTTAAGGAACATTTAATCAATAGAGTCTTGATTCATTTTTTCCCTTAAATCATCAGTATTATTGTTGTGAAGAGCCCATTTGAAGTTCAGGAAGGCTCTTAAGCATTTTTAATAACCATTTTCTTCCCCTGCGTCCTATTTTTTTAACTATCTTTTTGAAAGATACTTTTTCCAATGGTTGAACAAGCTCAAAATGCCAGGCTCCCAACTGCTTAAATTGTGTCCAATATGCAGTTCTGCAAGGAAAACTGACTCTTCCTGAATACTTTCATACATATATATTTTAACCGAAGCAGTTTTTGCTGGTGGTGCTTTGAGTTCCCCGAGAAGGGCTCTTAGCCCCAGTTGAGACTCAAGGGATTAGCACTGGGGCAAGGGAGACAGGCCTTCTCCAAGAATGCCACACTTCTCAATTCTTCAAGCTCCGAATATATACACTGCAAGCAATTATCTCCATTCTCTTGGGTCTGATACTGTTTTTTTTTTTTTTTTGTCCTTGTTGTGGTTTGCTTATCGTATCTTCCATTTACTGAAAATTTGGTGTCTACTAGATATCTTGCTAAGCCCTTCATGTGCACATCTCATGAGGTTATCATCACTCTCTTTTACAGGCGTGGAAACTGAGGCAGGGGGCTCATGTATTAGTTTACAGGAATCAGCCTGAGCTGCTGTAATGGAGTTAGACCTAAGTATTTTTGCCAGGGTAGGAGAGGAGAAAAAAGACATGTGGGGTTACATGTACATCAGACTGAACCATATCAAAGTGCCATATTTTTGGTCGAGAATGATCAAGTATCAGTAATTTTGTATGGTTTAATCTCCTATTTATTTAACATATATTGCCCAACATCACTCTCATCTCTTCTCCCAGCTTGCCTTCTTCCTCCTCCTTCCTCCAAAGGCCAAGAAAATGTTCTAGTTTCCTGAGTGTGCCTTTGATTTAAGCATGTGGGTAATCTGACCCTTGCCTGTGCCTTAGTTTTTTAAGGCACATCTTTGGCAGATTTGGCACATGTTCATGCCCCGGATCCTGTCTTAACTGCGACTGTCTCCAAAGAAGCCACAGAGCAGCCAGCCCATCTCGAAGTCATTAGCTTCCATGAAGGGTTTGGGAGCATCTGTTTGAAACCAACATGTTATTTTCCTGCCTGGCAAATCCATAGCAGAATTGCACACTGTGGCCACTAGCACCAAAGTACTTACGGGTATTGTCAAGTTGGGTCCAAGTCTAAAAATACTTCCTTCCCTTCAGCATCTTGTCTTTTCTGTAGAGTGACCGGCTCACGACCGGAACTTCACCACACTCTAAACACTTACACATTTAATGCATCCTGAAATATTAACCTATATTATGCACAAGCAAGAGTGTGAACGTTTTCTTTCCTGGCAAGGACTGTGTTATTGGAAATCATTTATTGAGATTTATGTCCTAACAGGGCTGAAGGGCTTTTTGCAGTGGTAAGGTTCCCAACAGCCAAGCTGGAAATTTGGGGGTTGAGATTCCACAGAGATTTGGAGTCTCTAGGAACCCCCATTGCATGGACGGAGCTGTCAATCAATCCATTGACACCACACGTGCACCGTGCACGTGTACCTGGAAAACTACAGTCTTACCTCTCTGGTTGTGTGACCTTGGGCAGTTGCTTCGCCTTTCTGAAACCTACCTTCCTGTCTACAGGATGGGGTGATAGTAATGCACGTACTTTGCAGGGTTACGAGAAGAGCCATGGACTTGGCCAAACCCATCGTCTTGTAATTCCAGTTATATAAGAGCATTTTGTAGGTAGTGAGCTCTCTAATGCTGAAAGTGTTTTGGCAGAGACTGAGAGGCCAATCGGCAGAGATCTTGCTGAAGGGATCCACTACTGGATAAGAGAACAGGATTAGCCGATCTAGCCAGGAGAGTGTAGGAGTATGTGCAATCTTGAGCTGGGAGGAAAGTAAAAATGTACGTTGAAAGGTGAAAGGCAGGAGAGATGATCAGAGACCAAGGTCTCTGGTGACAAACACAGAGTCAACCACTTGGTAAGTGCTTGATCTTTGTATATTTGCTTATAATAAGTATTTACTGGGTATCTGTAGTGGTGCCAATGTAGTACAAAGTGCTAGGGACACATAGCTAGGTGTGCCTAAACATCTGTCCTAAAGGAACTATGCCTCAGAATGTTTAATCCCATCATGAGAAGGACTTGTGGGAACACAGTGCAGAGGAGACAGAGACAGAGAGAGAGAGAGAGAGAGAGAGAGTGCGAGCGCACACTAACATATGTCAAAGGACTGCAATGTACCAAGCAGGGTCTATATTAACTCTTGTAAACTTTGTGAGTGAGATACTATTGTCCCCATTTTACAGATGCAGAAATGAAGGCCCAAGAAGGCCATGATTCAATCGGTTGTCCCTGTAGCAGTCAGAATGAGCTAAGTTATGCAGTAGTAACAAATAGCCCCAGAATTTTAGAGGCTGAAAACAAAGATTTATTTCTTGCTCACTCTGCGTCACCCCCTCTCCACCAGTGGCAGAGACAGAATTCAAATCCAGGTCAGACTCTCAAGTCCGTGCTGTTTCCAGGCCTGGGAGGTGGCAGGAGCCCCATGGTCCTGTCTACTGGCTTCTGCAGTGGGAGGCGGTCCCACCTGGGTGGCCGTGACACTGCAGTCTGCGACCGGCCCCCATCAACTGCTCTAGCTCTGAGCATCCTTGGTCCCACTTAACATCCTCACTCTTCATGAGAGATTTTCCCGCTGCTGCCATAAGTGCCCAGCCTGGCTTCCGAAGGCCTCCTTCCCTCGGCTCCAGGAACAGGGAGAGAAAGGCCCCATGGCACACGCAGACCGGGTGTTGGGAAAAGCCTCCTCAGCAAGAGGGAGCAGATGAGCTGGCTGTGATCCGAGGAAAAGAAGGAGGTGTTGGGGTGTAAAAGGACCCAGCAGGCCAGAGGAAGATCCATCCTTGAAAGTAGCTGTGTTTGTCAGCTGTGGCCATCACAACAAGAGACCACAGACTGGGTGGCTGATAAACAACAGAAATTTATTTTCTTAGAGCTCTGGAGGCTGGGAATCTAAGATCAAGGTGGCAGCAGGTTGGTTTCTGGTGAGGGCTCTCTTCCTGATTTTAGATGGCCACCTTCTCAGTGTGTCCTCACGTTGCCTTTCCTCTGTGCTTATGGAGAGAGAGAGAGAGACCTCTGGTGTCATCTCTTCTTCTTCTTCTTCTTCTTCTTCTTCTTCTTCTTCTTCTTCTTTTTTTTTTTTTTAAAGATGGGGGTCTCGCTCTGCTGCCTAGACTGGAGTGTGCAGTGGTGGGATCCTGGCTTGAGCAATCCAGGGCAAGTTATTGGCCTCTCTGGGCATCAGCATTCCAGTCTCTAAGGTGGGAGTTCTGGTCCCTTCCTGAGTGGAGATGCGGAGCAAGCTCCCCAGCGTTTGCCACCCGGGAGAAACTCAATACCCAATATCAACCCCCATGGCCAATGGGCATTCAGAGCATTAATTCAGAGAATTAATAACTCTTGCCCGTTCCACCGCCTTTCCCTGGGGTGGGGCTGCAGCCCAGTGGCCTCCAGAGAAAGAGACAGTAACTGCCCCCTCACAGCCCCTCCCTGAATCACGCATTTCACCCGAGTGCCTCTCTGAGTACCTGCGTCCATGACCTTCCCCTGGGCGCTCCCTCCTCCGCTCATTCTTAAGCTGTGGATGATGTAGAATCACAGTCCTTTATCCTCAACGAGAGATTCCTGATGGGAGGGTGTTTAAATTTGACCGATGGCTTAATATTTTGTCCTCAAGAGGAGGCAGTCTCCCCGAGGGCCCCTCCAGCTATGAATCAGTCTAATGGCCCCTCTCAGAAGTACCTGGAAGTCATCGGGAGAAAAACAGCCCCTTATTCTAACCTTGACTTCTGCGTGTGACATCGGTCTCTTACAGCCCTCCCGGCTCCTGCAGGCACTCTCCTCCTGGCGCTGTGTGAGGTGCCAGGGGCTCCCCCAGGGCCCTGGTAAATGGCCTGATGGCTGCTCAGATATTCCATCCGTCCTCTTTTTATTACTCTTCCTCCCTCGTCATTATCCTTGCAGGACCATAGGCTGTGGGTGCACAGAGTCCTTCTGGGCTGAGACCCAGAGACACCGCTGGATTGATGGATGAGCTTAATGATGTTCAAGTCCGGGTGGCTGGAGGCGCCATTGGGATGCCTCAGCCATCTAGGGGTCCCGGCTGGCCTTTTAGTCATATGCAAACTAAGTTTTATCGAGCACCCACTGTTGGCTGTAGCTGTTCTTGGCGGTGGGTCAGCACTTTCATGGTGTGCTTAATAAGCATTCCCCATTCATTGACTCATTCATTCCCCAGTCATTCATTCAATGTGTTTACTGAGCACCTACTATACAGGATAGGGTGCACAAGGGCTTCCTGATGTTAATAAAACATTCCATGGTGCTTGCCTCCTTCAGGTTTATGGGAGAAAAGAAACATACATGTTATCTCATTCAATGAATGAGAAAGGCAAGCATTTTGGGATCCCATACTGAGACACAAGTGGTCCAGCAGTGCACTCGTTGGAAGCGCAAGGAGGGAATATTAGGGTGAGCTTCCCAGAAGCACTGGGTCTTGGAGGATCTATAGGACCCAGGCAAGTAAAGGATGACTAGGGAGGAAGCAAGAGGAGGTGACAGCACAGGTGGAGGCTCAGAAGCCTGGAACATTGTGCAGTAGGGTGTTCCAGGCAGTTTGGTTTTCCTCGGAGTAGTAGGTCTGTTTAGGGGGTATTGGGATAGGACAATATGTTAGCTTCCCTTGGCAGGGGACTGCTTCCCTCACCTGACAGTAGGAATGCATTGCTGTGCGGAGAGCTGCGTGTGGGTTCTTGGGTGTGAAACTTAGAATATGGCTGTGGGGTGTGGTGGCCTTTTCATCCTAGGGATGGAGGACAGTAAGTCGACAATGGCCAGCACAGGCCAGCCCTGGTCTTGAGCTTTTGGTAAAGGGCTTGGACCCCAGAGGGAGCTGCCTGGGGTGCCCTTTCCCTGTTCTGCCTTCCCTGTGTCCTGACATAGCATGAAGCTGGGAGGGCATCCCTACTTGGCCTAGCAAAGTGGGGGACTGAGTGTCAAGACCTGGGTCCCAGGGTTGGTTCAGCCTCTGACTCCAGGTAAGACCTTGGGTAAATCACTTCTCCAGTTCCATAGGGGGGAAGGGGTGAAACTAGATAGAATATTCCTTCTAGATCTGCCTACCCTGATTTTGTGTTTCTAAACATATAACTAGATCTCTGTCATTGTGATACGTTAATAAAATGTTAACCATTCCCAGAAACCCCATGTTTTGCCAAGTAACCCCAAACCAATAAAATATTTGGCTGCTCTAAAACCAAAAGTGGGTGAGGGAGATGACTCCTGAGTTATCCTGTCCTCTAAGACCACAAACTCTAGAGACTTGTTATTAGTTATGTAAAATTGGGCAAGACACTTACGTTCTCTAATCCCCATTTTTTCCATTGGTAAATTGATGCTGTAAATAGTGTTGTCTTCATAAGGAGAGTTCTGAGCAGTACTGCCATGTATGGTTGTGCTTGTTGTGCACTGCCCAAGAGCACCTGGCTGAGGGGCAAATGGGGGCTGAAATCCAGCCCATGCTCTGCTCACCAAGCCATGTATCCTTTCCCAGGTAGGCATCGTCCTGGTCCCTTTTGCTTACTTTTACAAAGCTGCCCTAGGGGCTAGCAGCTGCCCTGGTCCTTAGTATAGTGTACAGTCTGGAGAAAAATCCTCATTTTATTTGCATTTCTTACTACAAAGAAGGCTAATATTTGAGGACCTACTTGAACCCAAAGCCTTAGTTTCTCCATCTGTAAAGTTGAAGAAGTGGGCTTACTCATTTCTGCTGTTCTCCTGTGCTCGGATCATCTATGTGATTTTGAAATCTAGGAGACTTGGGCTCAACTTTGAAATCGATTATGCATTTCTTCCTGAGCATGTGCTTGAGCGATTTGACTCCTGAAGCTTGGGGCCGGGGGAACTTGCTGGTTGCCTGCGCCAGTTTGGTGGAGGGAAGCATCTTTCTCTGCCTCAGGTTTGCCGTCGCAGCCAAGTGAGGCATCTGGATGGGACGTGACTGCTGATGGAGACATAATTCACCGCTTGTTGGCGAATATCACCAGGGGAGTGAGGATGCTGTTACAAAGGACCCTCAGCCAGGCTGAGACTGCTCTAAAGAGACAAGGGCGAGGGTGGGTGGCAGGGTGATTGGTCTCCTGTCTAGCCCAGGAGAACCAAGTCCACCAAGGATGCCACCGCTTTCCAAGAACCAATCTTTGAATTTGTAAAAGTTCCAATCACTCTCTTTCCTTTTCTCCTTCCCTTCATTGGGTCACTTTTCTCAAATAAATCCTAGGTTTGGAGTAGGTAAAGGCAGAGTTTTCAGAGCCTTAGTGACTAAGGCTAGCGATGGTTTTCAGACACATCCAGGCAAAATCTGGTTTGGCTGGCTGCCCTGTGCTCAGCCTGCCCCTAAGGTTGCTGGGCCCTCCCTGGGCTTGAGATTGAGTCCTGTGTTTGGTAAGACAGTGAGAACTGCCTCTGGTGGAGCGGGCTGTGTCTGCCCCCCAGGGCCCATTGCTGGACTTCCTCATTAGCCTTGACTTGCTCTCTGGTAGTGAAAGGAGCTGGTGCTTTGATGTTCTGACATACGCCTCTGGCTGCGGGTCCCAGGACCACTGAGCCTGGCTGTTTTCCTTCCAAATGCTGGGGTGTGCAATCTGCTCCACTCTCTGGTGTGTTTACAAACCACCTCCTCCTATTGTCTATCTAACTCTGGCAGGAGTGTTCTGGCTTCATGCAGAGACAGACTCCAATCCATCTCCTTGCTTTTCCATCTTCTCTTCCCACAGGGCTCAACAGAGTGGCAAATCAATGGCTTAAAAGACTGATCTATGATGAAGGCAGTGGATTGAATATTTCCAAGTCTTTATTTCTTCTTTGTAATAGTATTGCACATCAGCGGGCTTTGCCATGTGGCTTTGCAGTAACTTTCTATAGAAAAGGTGGAATATTTATCTCTGTCCCATTGACTTTGGGTATGGCCATGGGCTTTGTCGTAGCCAATAAAATGCTAGTAGATGTGACAAAAGTGGTCTTTGCTTGTACTTGAGTGGTTTTGCTCAACTCTTGCAATTCTGCCATTTGCTGTGAGGAGAGAATGCCCATATTTGCTGCTGGTACTGGAGAGAGACATGGAGCAGACCCAAACCAGTCCCACTCCCCTGAAGGCAGAAGCAGTAAATCTGTAGACTTGAGAGCAATAAATGTTGTTACACCACTGAGAATCTGGAGTTGTTTGTTACACAGCAGTATTGCAGACAAACATCTGCCTATCATAGGGATGAACTTAGTGCTGGGTATGTATCTTCTATTTTCTAGTTCCATGAAATCCTAGGTAGGCATATAGTAGAAACGCCAAAAACAATCTGCTGAATGGAGACAGAGATAGGGAGGGTGAACTCTGGTGGACTCATTGTCCTTGTGTGATACCCTGCTCCCAATCTGGGTCCAGACTTCCACATTCAATCATCACCAAGCCCAGTGGAGTCTGCTGCCAAGACATAGTCCAGATGTGTGCATGCACTCTCTCAATTATAAAGTATTGAATCAAATTTTTTATGCCACTATGTAGACAAAACAAAAACACTTCACCTTACTTTTGCCCTCTGCCCCAGACTGAAATAAGCACATGTTGGAATATGATTGGCCTGGATTTGAGTCTCGTTGCTTTCTTTCATAAGCCATGTGATTTTGAACTTGGCATTCACCCTCCCTTGGGCTCAGCCTCCTGTAAAGTAGAGTTAAGATCTTTCTCTCTTTCCTTCTATCCCTCCTCTGTCTCTCCTCCCTCCTGCTCTCTTTTCTCTCTCTCCCACTCTCTCTCATCCCTCTTCCTCTCTCCTTCCTTCCTTATCTCCATTCCTTTATTCCCTCCCTTTCTCTCCTACTTTCTGTCACTCTTCCCTTTTTCTCTCTTCCTCCCTTTCTTTTTCTCTCCCTTTCTCCCTTCCTCTCCCTCCCAACCTTACAGTGATGTCCTTAGGATCAAGTGACATAATAGACAGCACAGGTCAGAGCAACCCAGAGCAGCAGAGGTGTGGAGGGGAAGCCCAGTGCCTGACCATTGCCTATGTTCTCTACTGCCTTGTACTCTTGTTCACACACACACACACACACACATATATATATATATATATATATAGATATAAAACTAAAAATGTCTGGTCTTTGTCCTGGGTTCCTGGCACAGAGCTTCAAAAACCCCTGGATTTCCTGAGTGATAGGAGTATCTTTGCTGTTCATGAGCCCCTTGGATCACACCTAAGTTTGTGCTGAGATGAGATGACCAACTCAGGATGGACACTGGTCACCAGGAAGACCAACTGGGGGATTAGGTTGGGGCTTGGAGCCAGCCTGACCTCCAGGAAGGGGAGAGAGGCTGGAGATTGAGTTATCAATCATGCCTATGCAATGAAACCCCAATAATAACTCCAGACATCGATGCTCAGGGGAGCTTCCTGGTTGGTGACCACATCCGTGTGCCAGTGGGTGACAGGCCCTGATTCTCCAGGGAGAGGGCACGGAAGCTCTGCATTCAGGACCCTCTCAGATCTCACCTTTTTGTTTGGCTGGTCCCGATCTGTATCTTTTATAATAAAATTTATGGTAATACGTTTAATGCTTTCTTGAGTTCGGTGAGCCATTCCAGTGAATTATTGAATCTGAGAGGGGTATAGGAACCCCCACATTTGTAGCCAGTTGGTCAGAAGTACGGGTGGTCTGGGACCCCGCTTGGGTTGGTGTGTGAGGTGAGGACAGTCTTGCGGAGGACTGAGTCCTTAACTTGGGGGGTCCGCGCGAACTCTGGGTGGTTAGTGCCAGAACTGAACTGCAGCTCGCCGTGTCAGGTTGAAAACCAGTAACCCTCCACCAGACTGCACACCTCTGGTCTCTACTCTGGTGACGTCCCTTTCCATCAGGATTGTTCCTCTGCTCCTCATTTGACCAGAAACTCTTATCTATCCTGCAAAACTCAGCCCAGATGCCCAGCTCTCAGAGGGTTTCTTTCTCAACTTCTCGTTATGGAAATTTCCAAACACACGCCGTTAGGGAGGATAATGCAACCAGCTCTCACACATGCATCTCCAGCTTCAACAGGCACCAACTTCCTGTTGTTCTCACTTCATCGTCTTGCACCCCTCCTCCCCAGCTTTCAGAGGCTCTTCATGGTCGCTGCAGAGAGAACCAAGATGCCTTCTGGGGTCTAGGAAGTGAAGACCAGGCCAAGGTCACCCCCACCCAGGGAGCGTGGCAGACCTGGGGCTTAGCTGCCTTGCATCGGTGACTTGTATGCAGAGGAAAATGAAATGAGAAATGCACTTGTATAAAAGCTGAACTGGCACGACAAGCAAATTTACAGAGAACTGCGTGTCATTTGAAATAATAAGACCAGCATTGCTCAGAAGGCAGCAGATGGGAAAGAGAACACATCTCGTCAGCCAGAACTCGGTTTTATCTAACCGCGCCGTGTTAGTTCAGTTCACCAAAC
The DNA here is from genome assembly GCF_041146395.1 of Eulemur rufifrons. Taxonomy (NCBI): domain Eukaryota; kingdom Metazoa; phylum Chordata; class Mammalia; order Primates; family Lemuridae; genus Eulemur; species Eulemur rufifrons. The sequence goes on along the minus strand of NC_091005.1, from coordinate 10,159,582 downwards.
ATTTCTCCGTGAGCGGTGGAGTGGCCTGGACTCCACACGTCCTCTGCGGGCTGGATATTAGCGAGGGGGAGTGGCCATGAGCCGGCTGTGAGGGAAGACTGGGAAGGAAGGGGTTCCAGGGTGTGCCGACATATCCTCTCTTCTCTTAAAGATTTTTACCTTCCCTCCCTCCCTCTGTTCCTTCCTTCCTTCCCAAATTGTCTGTGGAGCGCTTGCTCCGTGCCAAAGACTGGGCTGGGTGGGGGTGGTGGTGGTGGTGGTGATGATGACAGAGATGACAACAATGACAATATGTAATAACAAGCACTTAATAGGACTTGGTGTGTGGCAGGCACAGTTGCACGTGTTTATATGCACTTACTCATTTGGTCCTTATACAAAATCTGTTGAGGTCAATTGTCATATTAGCTATTTTCTAGATGAGAAAACCAAGAAACAGAGAGATTAAGTCACTTGTCCAGTGTAGCCCAGCTACTAGACATGCGGAGAGGGATAAAGGCATATGGCTGCCAGCTTGCAAAGGCCAAATTGGGAACAACTTTTGAGCATCAAACAGAATAATATAGTGTTCATGAGTCCATGGTTGATAATAGATCAGGAGGGTGGAAAGAGAGAGAGAGAGAGAGAGAAACTGTTCTTTATAGAAGAATAGAAACTAAGCAATGTAGAAAGGATGAGAAAATTACCATTTTGCAAACTTCAGTGCAGTAACAGACTCGAGCAAGGACCACAGGGCTGCTGAAACCATCAGGTAAAAGGTGCTGGGAAACAATGTATCTGTATAGTTTCCAAACCCACCCCACAGATTAACTACAAATTACAAGGGAAAGATGGACTTGATAGTGGGGAGATTTGGTGTGTCCCTCACCTAGAGGAGCACCTGACACAGCCTGGGACTCCGTACGCACTTGCTGAACAAATGCATTAAGCCCTTGTGCTTCCCAGCCAGGCAGCAGCTGGGCTGGTTCCCCATCTACTCTTAACCATGGTGCTACCATTACGAGTGATAACTTAATTAGGGTTTTTTATTTTTCCCCAAAGTTATACCTACACTTAAAAGAGTTACATTGTTCTGTAAGATAGGTTATGAAAAACTGTGATCCGTAGCCTTTTCCTCATTTCTCCTTCCTGAGAGCAATCACTGTCAACTCTTTGATTGGAAGATCCTTTTGGTCGACTCTTTTGGTGTGATCTCCATCTCTGTATGTCTATAACTGGCTTGCACCCCATCTCTTGACTTCTCAGTTTTAAACACTAGCTGCTGCGGTCTCAGCTGCGGACTATGAGGGTTTACCCTCACACCTTCCAGGGGCTCATGCTCTCAAGAGGATTATGTCATCCTTTTCATTGGGTTGACCTTCAGGGTTTGAATTCTTTCGACCATGTGAATGATGTCCACAGCTGAGCTGTCAGTTATACTACGATATTTTTTCTTGATACAGTTCCAGGAGAGAATATTTTAAAAAGATGAAATGTCCTATATATCTGAACATAGAAAGAGGAGACTTAGACAATTAGCAGTGAGTTTAGGGTAGAATTAATGATTTGTACCTAGAAAGTAGGCATATGAAAAGAAAGCAATGATTAAATCTGGGATAAATAAAAAAGTTGTGCAAATAAAAAAATGTAACCATAGCTCCCCACTCCTGTGTGGGGGAACTAAAGGGAGGCTGGCGTTTTAGAATATTCACTATGAGTTGGGGATGGGGGCTGCAAACTTGGGGAGAAAAGCAGGGGACAAGGTGTTGAGGCACACACCCAGCCAGTGTCTACGGAGCACCACACACTGGGTTGATGGGCTAAGTTGGGCTTATTCTACAAGCCCTGGAGAATGAGTGAAGGATTCCAGGGGTTCCTGGAGCTGAGCCTTTTGGGGACCCCATGACACAAACAGATTTTCTTCTCAGCTCCCTGTAGGCTTAGAAGCTCATTTCCTGGGTCGAAGTCATTTCTTCTCATCCACTTGCTTCCCTGCTTCTGATGTTTTATTACTATTTTCTCCTTGCTCACTTTCTTTAAGTTTGCTGGTTTATTTGCTTATTTATTTTTTTAAAAAATCCATTCACTTTCATTTCAATGGGATTATGAGAGGGAAAAAAAAATAAATGTGGGTGTAAAACTCATCTGCAATCCCCAACACGGCTTTCTTCTTGAATTTTTAAGCTTTTCCCTCTCTTCCTGGCCCCATGGTAACGTGGTTTGTACAGGAAGGTCTTGTCTTTCCAGGGTGTTTGGAGGCTCAGGGAGGCTGTGGACATGTGCCTAGGCTCACTTTGGATCCCGGGGACAGGGCTCCACGGGCTTGTCCCAGCCACAGAGTGAAGGTGAGCCCCACCTCACACCCAGGGACGTCCCCGAGTCCCGTATTCCTTCCCTAGGGGCTCAGAATGCAGCCCTCCCTCTTGAATCTACATCACGGTTCCTTTGTCCTGCTTCAACGGCTTCAACATCTGTGGGTTATATTTCTGTTTTGAAATTAATTAGGACTACGCAAGACGGCGAAACAAAAAACCGAGTGGGGAGTTAGAGCAGCCGTGGGCTGCTCACTCCGCCGCGGGAGCTTCCAGCCCGTTGCCAGCTGCAAAGCATTTCCTCTTTGAAGTGGGTTTTCTGCTCCGTGAAATGTTTAATGAAGGCACGTTGCAGACAGGGCTTGAGAAGGTCTCTGAACCTGTTGGCCTCTCTTCTCAAGTGTGCTGCCCCGGATCTGTAACAAAGAGCCCAGAAACGCTGGGAGGGCTGGCTGGCACTTTGGGGGCCCCGAAGAGGCGTGTCCTCTCCTCTCGGTCAGGTTGGCTTTGACCTTTCCGGCACCTGCGCTCCGGCGCTGGGCTGACCCCGCTAGCAGGCATCCGAGCCGTCTCTGTTGAGGCTGCCTCCGGGTTTGTGATCTCCAGAATGAAACATTCCTTCCTGCTGTCTGCTCTCGATTCCCCGTCTCTGCTTTGGACTCGGGGGCCTTTGTCCCACCGTCCTTACAGGGTGGAACACAGGTATAGCACTCTCTGTGATGCAACTTTTCCATTTCCAGTTTTACCCAATTCCCTTTAATTGCTTCTTACCCAATTTGGTTCTGAGATACATAAAGCTACTCCCCTCCCATTTTTTTTTTTTTCTACGAGCTTGTTCATGCTGTTTCTTAACTACTTCATCTTAAAGAGGGCACGATTCGCCATCTCCCCAAGCTCTGTGTTTGCCTGAGGACTGAACCCCTTCCCAGTCCAGCTTGTCAGAAGTTGGATGAACGCTCTTTCTCAAACAGGAATTCTGCTGTGTCACTTCTTAGCTTACAATTCTTCACTGGTTCTACCCTCGCAAATATTAATAGAGTAAATACAGCCCACCTGAACCCACGTGAGGCATTCAGGAAACACTAGCTGGCTGTCTGAATCCAGGTCGCGCCCACTGCCTGCCTGTCTGGGCTGACAGCCCATGACTCCCCCAATCAGACTGAATATTTGAAAACGCCAGACTCGGTTTTGTCCCCACTTATCTTGTGCTATTTCATCCCTCTGTTCGCTGGATTGATGTGCATTGGGTATCTGCTGGGCACCAAGGATTCTAGATCAGCACCGTGCATTAGGTGTGCAAGCCGCATTGTAACTTTAAATTTTCTGGTAGCCACAGGAAGAAAGGTAAAAACAAAAAGCTGAAAGAAATTTTAGTAATTCATTTTACTTAACCCAGTTTTTCCAAAACATCAACATGTAGCAGAAACAAAAAATACGAATAAGGTACTTTACATCTTTTTTTTTTTCCCCCACACCCAGGCTTTGAAATCCAGTGTATATGTTACACTGACAGCACATCTGTCTCAGTCTCAACTAGTCACATTTCCAGCACTCGAGGGTCATGTGTGGCTTGTGACTACTGTATTAGATGGTGCAGCTCTAGGTGATGACAATTCGGCAATGGGCAGGGTGTCTAGAATCCCTCCTCTTGTGGAGTTTACATTCTAGTTGCGGAGAGAGACAATAAACAACACTGCAACATGGCCTGTAATTTCAGGTAGTCCTACTTTCTGTGTCACTCCCCCCAGCTCCCATTAAACTGCAAGAAGACCCCCGAGGATTGCCTCTGTCCCAGGTAGTAGTTAAAACCAGGGCACCATCCAGGTCTGGTGGCTCCAGCCTATAATCCTAGCACTCTAGGAGGCAAAGGTGGGGGGATCACTTGAGCTCGGGAGTTCCAGACCAGCCTGAACAAGCGCGGGACCCTGTCTCTACTAAAAATAGAAAAAATTAGCCAGGCATGGTGGCAAACACCTGTAGTCCCAGCTACTTGGGAGGCTGAGGCAGGAGGATTGCTTGAGCCCAGGGGTTTGAGGTTGCTGTGAGCTATGATGACACCACTGCATTCTAGCCAGGGCTACAAGGTGAGACACTGTCTACACACACACACACACACACACACACACACGCACGCACACAAGATAAACAAAACAGGAGATGAAGGTTTGAATCTCACCTCTACCCCTCACTACTTGTGCTGGGTAGAATCATGGGCCCCTGGGATGTCCATATTCTAATCACTGGGACCTGTGACTATGTTATCTTACACAGCATAAGGGACTTTGCAGATGTGATTAAGACTAAGGACTTTGAGATAGCGGAGATCATCCTGGCTTATCCAGAGGGGCCCGGTCTAATCACCTGAGTACTTCACAGTGGGCCACTTTTCCTGGCTGCAGAAACCAGAGAGACGGCAGCATGAGAAGGATGAAGGGACCATGAGCTAAGAAATGTGGTGACCTCTAGAAACTGGAAAAGGCAAGAAAACATATTCTCCTTTTCATCCTCCAGACAGGAGCACAGCCCTCTGGACACCTTGATCTCAGCCCAGGGAGACCCATGTTGTATTTCCAACCCACAGAACCGTAGGATAATAAATGCGTGGTGTTGTAAGCCACTAAATTTGTGATGATTTGTTATGGCAGCAATAGAAAACTAACCTACTAGCTTTAGGATGAAGTGATGAATAATTTACCTTTCTGAGATTCAGAAATTAGTCATACCTGCCTCATGATATTTTTCAGAGGGTAAAAATGAGACCATCTGTAAATTGCTTTGCCCAGTGCCCAGCCCATTATAAATGCTCACTTACTGTTAGCTGGAACTGCGTGTATTGCTATGGTTTCTCAAAGTGGTCAGCCTGGGGCATGGGCTCCACAAACGTTTGTTGAATGAACGTGGAATGGACTTGCCTCCTACACTGCCTTCTGTGACACGGTTGTCAGCTTCTTTGAGATCATCTGCCACGTTATTTTCCAGAGTGTGGAACCCAAGGGGATTTGGGTGGTACACAGTCAAACATGTTCTACTTGAGCAGTTATGCATTTTAATGTGCATTGGGAAGATACGGCTGGCACATCAAATCCATTATTCACAGGTAAAGGACAACAGAGGGGACCCATTTTTAAAAAATGTTATATAAACACTGGTTCCCATGGCAAGGTTAGCAGTAAGGGACTGAAACCCTGGTCCAGGCAGCTTTCTTACCCTACAGATGAGGAAACTGAGGCTGAGGGAAGGAGAGTGAGGACAGGCCTCACCCTTCCCATGTGTGACGTAGAAGAAGTTGCATCTGTCAACTCCCTGGCTAGTGTTCTTGCTCACATACTGATCTATCTTGAGTTAGGACCAGCTTTTTGGATTGCAGAGAAACAAATACCTAATCTTCAGGCATGGAAAGCTTTTCAAATGAATCTTCCTCTTGTTATAGAATTAAGGGGCACCCTTGGCTTAGCCTGATTCCAGTTTTACTCCTCTGGTCTCCAACTGAGGACTAGGAAATGCACATATAAGACCTTGGTATTAGTCTGAACTTTTTGGTTATTAAAGACCATAGGTGGCTTAGGCAGAGGGATAGTTATTGGCTCATGGATGACACAGAGGCATTCATTGAACCACCAAGCCCCAGGAAGGCAGGAGACACAGTTGGACTTGGTCACTAACCATACCAGGGGCTCAGGTGCTGCCCCAGATGCTCTCGCTGTTCCTCTCTCATAACTGCTTTTTCCTGAGAACGTTTGCCCACAGCTCCTGGCCTTCATGTCGGTCTCACATCTTCTGCTGCCAGATAGCAAACAGAGTCTGGCTCTGGTTTCCAGTCCCAATGTGAAAGATCCCAGAGAAGGATTCCTACTGGTCAGGCTTGGATTGAATGTCAAACTCTGAACCAATAAACTGTGCTCACTGGAGGTGGGGAGGGGCCAAAGCCAAAGAAGAACATGGCTGCCTTCTTTCAAGCCACAGGATGCTGTTCTGCCAGGGAGATGGTGGTGGGGGGCTTGGTGACCAGAGAGAGCCAGAGGTAACCTCTGGACAAGCTTGTGGACCTGCAGAGCTTGTTTGCACAGCTCACACCTCTGCTCCCCCACTTATTGGCCTTTTTACCCTGGGAATAATTCCAACTTCTCTAAGCCTCAGTGCCCCCATCTGTAAAAGTAGCAATTGTGATACTTACTTTGTAAGATGTTAGGAAGATTATGAACAATAACAGGTGAATATCTAGTGCACAAATGGGGATCAGGAAATGTTTGCTTTCTTGTTTCCCAAGTGGCCAATTTTTCTCTGGGATTTTTTTTTGCTTAAGAAGCAGATTTCTCGGCTCATGATTGAAATCCTTCTCTTATTTCTTTCTGTTGATTGGAAAGAAGCAAAACTAGTTCTCTGCTATAATTACTTCTAAGACTGGTTTTAAAACAGACTGGGTTAATGATAATTGGAGAACACCTAGGATATCAAAAAAATATGTAGGTCATGCTAATAGTGACTGCTGGAGTTCCTGAAATAAACATGATGGAAACTGTCTGGGGAAATCACATTACACAAAATGCTAAAATTAATGGGGAGGAGACGATGAAGGCGGGCATTGGCTTTTTCTGGGGAAACTGCTTCAAGAGGATGGTGTAGACCATGGGATCACAAGAGGTCACAGCAGGGCTTGACATGGACCAGGGTGGACTCCCCCCTTCGGAAGGGTCTTAGGTCTTCTCTCTTGCAGAACATCTGGGTGGTAGCCTTTGACACTCAGCAGACTTCTGAGGACAGGCCCAACTGGGTAACAAGGATATAAAGAAAGGCTTTTTATAGTGATGGGAACTCATTTCTCCAGGATATGAAGAGAGCCTGGGAAGCCTCTGGGTCATGTACATACTCTACCTGCTGGGGATAAAAATTAGATCCTGTCCTGAGAGTAGTCTTTTAAAAAGAAAAGGATGGTGAATCTGGGGTTCGAAGAGTAGAGAAGAGGTCACGAAGGAGCAGGGGAGGAAGGGAAGCACTGAAGGGAAACCTTACCCTTCCATGGGTCAGCCGTCCATTCATCCATCCTCTCGTCCGTCCACCTTGCTACGTACATAATTTAATCCTTCTGTTGGTTTAAGGTGGCAGTAGGGCTAACTAGTCAGTGCTGGAGACACAGAAATGAATAAGACGAGGCCTTTTCTACCTCACAGACTTCACAACCATATATTTTACACAATGCACAGTGTGGAAAAGAAGCTTTTGTTCTGTACATACAGAAATAGGAAAACAAGGAAAAATATTTAGAATACACAGCACATACTAGAAAACCTGATCCATCAACTCAATTATCCTTGCCTTTTTTTTTTGTTTGTTTTTTTCCTCCCTGGGCTTTGTTCTATGATTCCTCTGGGGAAATTTGCCAGATTCAGCTCGAATTGGGGTGCACAGAACAATTATTTTTCCTGAAGTAGTTCTTCTCTGCTACTTCCTTACCCTTCAAAAAATATTCCATCCTGACCTGCTAGCAAAGAACAAGGCCCAGCCAGCCTGGTTCCAGCTCACCGTTTGTGAGCAGTGACTTGGGTGAGTGGAAAGGGATACTCGCCTGGGAATTCAGAGCCTGGGATTTTAGTCCTTGCCTTGTCCCATTGAACAAGTTGCTTCCCTTTTCTTGGCTGGGCTGTATAATTTCTCAGTTTTGCACATCTCTAACATCCTGAGGCCCTTGAGTTCTTCTATTTGGTGTTTCTGTGTGTCTTGGCCCTTGTGTTGACATCTGTGGAGTAGCATTATCTACTCCTCTCCCTCCAGAAGAGGGAATTTTGCTTGGTAGATATGTCAGTAAATGTTTAAATGAGCCATTTCATACCACTTCTTAAAAAAATCCCTTTTTTGCCCACCTAAAATCCCAACAATGGCCAGAACACTTAGAGGACACCAAATTTAGTTGAGGACAGAAAAGAAAGCCATGTGGCCATTTAAAAATGTCTAAGTGCACCTACAGTATGATAAGTTCATGTTGCCTGAGGTCCCATTGACAGATGAAGACTGTCCTGCCCTTGAGCAACACACGTTCTACCAGGGGATAAGGCTGTGTGCAAATACTGACGCCATGAAAAAGCCACCATGGAAATGCAGAGCATGGAGCAGGGGAGGGCTCCTAGATGAGAGGACGTTAAACCAGAGTCTTTAGGCATGAGTAGGAACAAGATGGGTAGAAGGAAATAAGGAAGAGAGCCTGTCATGAGAGAAGGTGTGGAGGTGTGCAGCTGGTGGTGGGTTTCACCTGCAGGTGGGTCAGTGCAGCTGGCATTTGGGGTTCAAATGAGGAATAACGGTCAAGGGATAAATTCTTAGGAGCCTTGATCATTAAGCTAAGAAACTTAAGTTTTATCTGGAGCACAAAGAGATTTGGAAGTGTTTTAATGAAGGGAATGAAATGGTGTCTTTGAGTTCCTCTGAAAGCAGAGCCTAAGATGAGGACTTGAGAGCTCGTGGTTTATTTGGAAGGTGATTCCAGGAAACAGATGGGACATGGAGAAGTGACAGAGGAAAAGAAGAACAGCAGAAACAGCGTATTATTGAGCTGGTAGGCTCCATGGGCAAGGTCGATCTCAGTCTTGCTGGAGGTCCTTTAATGAGCCATGTGGCACATGACTCAAAATTGTCCCACTGAAGAAAAAGAGGTAGGTACACTTAAGTACTGACTCCCAGCCTTCATTGGTTGAAAGTTGCCCTTAGAAGCAATAATTCCTTGCACTTTGGGCTGCATCTACCCATGGGTTTAGCTGGCTTCTGTAACTTTGGAGAAAGCCCAGAAGTAGAAAAACAGGGTGACATCTCAGTGCATCCTTGAGGTGGGATGTTGGATATGGGCGTGGGATTGTCTGTCATAACTGCCCTTAACTCAGGTGGGCTTCAGGGGTGGGGGGCATTTGCTCTGCCCATGGTCAGATTTGTGTTTTTGAATCTTGATTTGGTCTTAGTAAGTAGTATGGATTGGACAGGGAAAGACTTGTGGTAGGCAGACTTGCTTTATGGGAGAAATTCTCCAGTAGTTATTTCAACTCTCGTCAAAGCTATGTGAACTTGAATGTTTCTCGGTGTCAAGCTTGGTGCTTCTACAGGGAGAATCCAGGGACGTAGTGGCAGTAGGTCTAGTCAGAAGGAAGAAAGGCCAAGGGCGAGAAAGCAAAGCAGCTTGGTCTATGTCCAAGGATGTTTTTCTCTCACCTCATTGGGTCTTGAGACTTTTATCCTTGGAGGTGTTCAGCAGCAAGATCACTGAGGTCAGACCCAAAGAGGCGATTGAAATTTTGACCGTTCCCCTTTTCTAGAACCTCTGGAAGGCAGGTAAATATTTATGGAATTAGAACAACTGCTAGTTTCTGAACCAAGACTTCTGTACTATTGCAGTGGTACATTTCAGGCCCTCACCTTGTTGGGGGGAAATTAAAGATTAAATCAGAGCTTTCAAATATCCTGTGGGGTATATTACTATAAATGCAGAGTGGCGATATCAGATGCCTTTGGTCCAGAGAAAGAAAGGTAACATATTTTTTTCCTTGTGGAGAAATAACATCTAGACCATTCGGTGCTTTATCCTTTGCGTTTTCAATGTCTACCATGTAATTGAGGTAATTCTTCTCTTTCTTTTACGTGTTCTACCTGCTGCTTAGAGGAAATAGCTCTTCATTGCTTTGGAAAGCATCTCTCTCTGGGCTTCAGGACAAAGAAATCCCTGGCCATTCCCTGGCCACAAAAATATTGGGAAACTCGGGCAAGATCAGGCCAGCAGAGCAATTCCTCAATTTTTACTGGAAATGCTTGGGCCGTGGCTATGGAGTTGGCCTTTGTAGAAACTGGATAGAGTCTGGTCCTATTTCTTGCAGCTAGGTTGTAAAAGTGTCTGTAATTACAGGTGTGTTCTCTGAGCCATCGCCTACGTGTAAATAATACCTGTCTGCACTTCAAGCTCTGCCCTCGCTATCTGCATGAAAACATTTTAGATTACCATGGATGCTGAAGGACTGTGTGACCTTCTTCCCTCTGGCCGACTTTTCCTTCATGTTGTGGTCATTTTTAGAGTCAAATGAGTTTTAGTCAATTCTTTCTCTGTGGACAGTCAGTTTAATTTTCCTAGATCAACAATCCCAACACATTCATCTGTGTGGATGGAATAACGCACTCAAAACTTCCTTTCCATGATATTTTCGTGGGATTCTGTGCCTTACGTGTAGTAGGTGCTTGATAAACAACTGCTGCGTGAGCAAATGAATGAATAAATGAATGTGACAAAGCAATATGCTAGGCATTGGAAAAGATGGCACCAAAATATTAATGGGGATTAGGATGAGTTACATGATCTCCAGGGCCCAGTGCAAAATGAAAATGTAGGGCCCTTGGTTCAAAAATTATGAAGAAATTTAAGACATGACAGCAGCGGGTTGAACCAAGCCCAGGAAGCTTCTAAGTGCAAAGTCCTTTGTGATTGCACAGGTTGGATGTCCATGAAGCTGGTCTTGATGGCATTATCTTTGAGGACTGGGATTATGGAGTAATTATTCCATATTTAAAAAAAATTCTCTGTATTGAACATGAATACTTTCAATGATGAGAAAGATGGTATTTTAAAAGGAAACCCATGGAATATGAGCAGCTGTATGTACGTGGACCCTAAGTAAACAGATAGGCATTGTAATCTTGGTTCTCTTGGCACGTGACCCTTGATGAGTCTGGTGCAATCTGTGTTTCTCAGTTTTCTCCCCAGTACAATTACTGGGATGCCAAGGAAGAGGTCTGAGGCCACCTCCTGCCCTGCGATTCTGGGATGCTAAGGTAATGACCATGAAAACTTACCCTGAGAGTTTCTTGCACTCAAAGGTTAGAAACCCGTGTGAGTGCAAGGTCTGACAAGCTTTCCTCTGCGTTGCCTTTGGCAACATTCCTGGCCAGGCTGTCGGGAGTATAACCCTCTCCAAAAAATATCTTCTCGACAGAAGCTACTGTCTCCAGGGGGATGGATCTTTGTGTGTGTGTGTGTGTTTAATTTCAGAATATTACAGGGGTTTAAGTGTTTTGGTTACATGAATAGCTTTGTACTGCTTGAGTCAAAGTTTTAAGTGTGCCCATCACCCAGATACTGTGCACTGTACCGTTAGGTGTGATTTCACCCATCCCCTCCCCCCTCCATTTGCACAACTTCCATTGAGTTTTACTTCCCTCTCTGCACATGAGTCCTGATCGTTTGTTCCAATGGAATAGCGGCTTTGTGTGGTTCTAGGCTGGCACAGCAGAAGAGGATGAACCAGGCCTGTCATTTTAACCCGGCACCTCAGCCCAGGGTGGGGGCCGGCGGGGAGGGGAGTGATCTGCGACACGCAATCCCCTGTTTTCTTACAGCAATTGCATGAAGACTACAAATATTTGAGCTGATTGTACTCGCTTACATGCAGCAATGAATCATCTCATGATGAGAGGCCTGAAATATGCTGGGATGAAATTAACGTCAATTGAAACAGAAAATGGATTCGAGCTCGCACCACAATGAGCTTCAGAAGACAGGCCCAGAGTGCAGGGAGCCAACTGCTGCTATTCTTAGCGGCATAAAAAAAAAAGCCTGTGCCACTGATATTACTTTTTCTATTTTTATTTTCTTAAAAAGCTTCTTTTCATCTCCTCTTATGGGGACACCTCCCAATCAGGGACTTTGTCTGGTTCAAGTTCCCTCTTGACTTCTTGGATCTCTGGGGATAAAAGAACTATAAGAAAAGGGAAGCCAGTATAGACCTTTAGATTCTAAAGGAGAGGAAAAGTGAGGAACTGTATCCCAAAAAACCCAATTTGAGGTTCACACTTCTAAATGCTAGATGAAGCCATGCTTAGCAGCTGAGGGAATATATTTTGGGGGGTGGTGGTGATGTGATTTTGAAGCATTAACCAGTGTCCTATCTTCCATTTCCTTTGCTATCCATTTTGTTACTATTGAATTTCAAAAATGTAGGCCCTGCTGGAAACAGAAGGGACTCGTGCCTAGAGCTAGATTTGGGAGAATTCCGGGCGGATCTGAGCAAGGCTTCCTACTGCAAAATCAGAAAAGGAGTCCCCAGGCTGAGCAGAGCAGGCTCAGAGGGAACGCAGTGCGGGCTGAGATGCTGGTGGGTCTCTGAGAAAATCTTGGGGCTCACGAGATCCTTCCGAACCCTGGAGACCCCCAGCAGGGGCTGTGACACCTGCTTGCTCCAGGTGTTAACCCAGGCTTCTGGCCCTGCTCACTGCGAACTTCCATTGCTGATGGCTGGCCACACACCACCGCTGTCTGAAGAGTCCTGCCCAGAGGTCCTAGCCACTGATAGAGCACCTTGGGTGACCCGAGTGAGACCAGAGTCAACCCCAAATCTCTGGGCGGGGATGTGAGCTTCGGACGTCAGAGACCCAAGGGGCTCTAGCACTTAACGTCTCTGAGCTTTGATTTTCTCAGAAGTGAAGTGGGGCGGTAAAGCTCTCAGCGTTGTGCTCATCACATGGGTGTCAGCTGGCGCTGGTGGCTCGTTGTCTGAGGCTAGAACGAGCATCCCAGCCCATCTCCCTTGGCTCTGGCCTGAGCACTGGGACAGCGCCTCGGCCTCACTCGAGCCTCACTCTGACTTCACCCAGACCTTGGAGGCCCTGGCATCACCTGGCACTGAATCCACTTAAGAAACCAAGAGGTCCTGGGTCAGAAGTTTTGGTGACCATAACAACATGGTTTTGGCAATACGATGTGTTCTGGAGATGTGAAGACCTGCAGGAAAGAGGGCAGGTCTCAGCACAGGCCATCTTGGCCGGTGCGGTGCAGTGTGCAGGGGCTCAGCTGCCTGGGTTGGAGCTTACATCCGACACCGAGGAGCCGTGGCAGATCACTCACCTCGATCTCTTTGTGACTCAGTTTCCTCACCAGTAAAGGGATGACCGTGGTGACCACGTACCTCATCGGGTGTTGTGAGGATTACAGGACTCTACCCAGGCGAAGTGCTTAGGAGAACGCCAGGCACACAGGAATCGCTCAGGGAGGGCTGGCTGTGACTGCTGGTCTAATCTTAGTACCTGCCCCTCCCCTTCATTTTCGTCTTGGCTTGTCTTGGCTGGTAGAATTAGGTTCTCCGGGGGGCCATGGTCAGGGCTTCTCTCTGGCCTTTGAGGAAGAGGGCTTTCTCTAAGGTGGCTTGGACCCAGGCAGGGAGAGCCTTGTGGAGCTCAGCCACCCCTGGGCAGGAACCCCTGGCCTCTCCTTCTCCCTTCTGGGCCCTTGGCATCCTTAGAACTTGGTTTCCCCACGACTCTCCATGACCTCTTCCTTCACCTTTGAGGGCCCCTAGAGATGGACCTCAGACACGGATCCTGAAATGAGGGTTCAAGGGCAAGTGCTTATTTGGAAGATGGTCTTGGGAAATGCCAGCATGTCGGGGTATGTGAGGGAGAGAACAGCAAGGAAGCCAACGAAGGGTGTTTTATCGAGCAAGTCGCCACTTCCAGCATCTGGAGCCTGATCCCTTTTGGGGAGCTCAGGATGTCAGTGTAGAACAGGTGCCTCCAAGGTAGTCTACCCAAGGGATGAGAGAGCTTGGGGGGGGGTGTATATACTAAATCCCGTTAGTCATTTTCCAGGGCTGCTTGGTAGGGGCATTAACTCTTCATAACTTCCCTCTGCGTGTTGGCCAAGAGTGCTCCTGTGGCCAGAGTTGCAGGTATGTGCAGAGAGCGGCATTCAGTGTATGAAGGTGGGAACCTGGAGGGCTTTGGTGGGGGACACTCCGAGCAAGACCATAACGCCCTCACTGCTGACTCAGATGTTTTCTGTTTCACAATTGCAGAGGTGTAGTGGGAGGGGAGACAGGAAGTGAGGAGGAAGGAGGGAGCCAGAGAGGGAAGGAGGGAAGAGAGGAGAGAAAGCGGGAGAGAGAATAAGGGTAGGAACGAATGCATGAACTTGGGGGACCGCTGGCATCTCTTGGCTCCATCCTTGGTCTGTTCAGCTCTGGCCAGGAGGGAGGGGCAGGTTCCTTTGAATGGCCTCTAGGTTGCTGTTCCTTTTCGCCATCTTTCACACAATTTCCTGTGGGCTGGGCTGATCAAAGTCGGTTTGTTCTGACAGCTTGAGGAGAGGAGAGGTGAAATCCGATGATCTCAGCCTCATTCCTGCTTTCCCCCCCAGCATCTGCCTCAGCAGTCTACACCGAATTTCTTCCCCGAGACAGCCGAGGTGATGAAAAGTCAGGGAAAGCCAGATGAAGCCCTGGGACAGTGGCCAGCCGGGAGCAGTTGTTTCACCTTCAAACAAGCCTCATCTTGGCTGTGCCACCATCACGAGAGAAATCACACATGGCTGTGCTGTTTTCTCTGTCATTTGCAAAGAAACTCAAGGGGAAGTAACAGCTTCAACCTCCTGACATTTTTCTTGCTCCAGGGTGAATCTCAGCTAGCAATGGCAGAATATCTTGGCCAAACCCTACCAGAAGAAAAATGCATCCGGATTTAATACTCTGGAAGTGGAATCATTTTGAAAGATTCTTGGGAAGGGCTCTTCTAGAACAGTGATATTCAAACTGGAATGTGCATACAAGGCACCCGGTGAACTTGCTAAGGTGTAGATTTGGGTTCAGTAGGTCTCAGATGGAGCCAGGGAAGCTGTGTTTTCTACCAAGCTCCAAGATGATGCTGATGCTGCCAATCCAAAGACTTTGAGTGGCACAAGCGTCATCTTTAGATTTTGACATAACTGGATTGAAGTTCCAGCTCTGCTGCCTCCCGGCTGTGGGAAGTTGGGCAAAGGACTTAACTTGTTTGAACTTCTGTGATATTGAAAATGTGGAGCAGAATCCCTTAGGGTCGTTGTGAAGATGTGACGGGATGGGTGTGTGCCAGTGACCACGTATGGACACTATAATTACAGACTGGCTGGGATCTGGTCATCCCAGTCTTCCCCTCTCATGGAACACCCCCCTGGAAGCCTTTTCCTGACTCCCAGTTCATTTCTGATTCTGTTCCTTGTCCTCTACTCCCATGTCCACTCATTTGTTGAGTTTACAGACACTCTTAGGCTTGCGTTGGGCAAGACTATCTATCTGCCTGTCCCCAGGTAGTTGTGCCCAAACAACCACCAGTTTTCTTTCCCTCAATCCCCTCATTTCTTAGGCAATGAGCTGTCCTTTCTCTGAGTCTCAGTTTCCACGTATGTACAATGCCAAGTCTAGTTCAAGCCAGCTTTTCTAGAGCAGCCAGGGTCAGTGAGTGTTGATCGGTGAGTTCCAGTTTAATAGTGAGTACATGTGGTGTTTGTTTTTCCATTCTTGTGGCACTTTGCTTAGGAGAGTGGTCTCCAGTTCCATCCAGGTTGTTACAAAAGGTATTAATTCATCATTTTTTATGGCTGAGTAGTACTCCATGGTATACGTATACCACATTTTATTAATCCACTCATGAATTGATCGGCACTTGGGTTGATTTCACATCTTTGTGATTGTGAATTGTGCTGCTATAAATATTAGAGTGCAAGTGTTTTTTTGGTAAAATGGCCTTTTTTCCCTTTCTTCATTGTTGCTGATTTCTGTCTAGCCAGACTAGCAAAATTAGAGAGTACTCCCGAGGTGAATAATGAAAAAGAATTGAGAATATAACTAAATTCTAATATTTTTATAGTTTGCCTAGTGAGGGCTGGACCAGAGAGATGGATGCCTTTATGGTATTGGGCTATTTATAATATTAGGAATAAATCCAGTGAATTAATTGTAATTCATGAAATTATAAGCGAATGAATGTAATTCTTTATTACATCCTTTTGTACATTCTTCATCACATTCGTCCATTCGCTTGTTTACTTATTTGACATTTTTACGGAGCATGCCCAGCACTTCTCTGCAACCACCTTCCCTGCCCTCACCAGCGTCCTTTCTCCCAGTCTGTCTTGTGCCACGTGGCAGCTCAGGTCATCAAACTAAGAGGCAAACCCACTGAGGTCACTCCCCTGCCTAAAGTCCTCAGTAGCTCTAGCTTGTCCTCAGGGGACTGCCAGATGTCACCTGTGACATGCAAGCCCCTTCATGACTCGGTCAGCACCAACTCCTCTGGTCTTAATCCTCCCTACTCTCCAACACGCACCCCATCCTGCAGATGTGGCTGGTTCATGCGCCCCCTCTCATCCTCTCTCCCATCCCTTTCCTTGTGAGGCTGCTCTCTCCACCCAAATTACATGCATCTTTGACGGGCTCACTCGTATTATTTTAAGGTTCGAAGCAGGGATGGTCTTCTTTTGAAAGTCTTCTGAGCTTTCCATGGCTTTCTACTTTGATAGTATAGCGCACATCTCACTGTATCCTTATCGTCCATAGACTTGTCTCTCCCACTTGTGTCAGCGTTCCTTGAGGACACATCCTTGAATAGCTACACCTACATTATGGCAGGTGCTCAAACATTTGTTGAAAGAATGAGCAGGTGCACACTAAGCAGAGAAAGAGAGAAAACATTCCAGAAAAGGGAATACTATAAGTAAAACTAAGCCAGTGTGGAGGAGGATGTCATATTGTGAGAAGAGGAAAACAGCCAGTGTGTCTCAGAGGGAAGGCACCTGGGCTGAGTCTGGATAGGTCAGGCTAGAAAGGTGGCCTGAAGTCAGTTCCTGAAGGACTTAGAATGCCATGTCTGGGGGACGGGACCTCATCCTGAGCAGCAGAGAGGCTTTGGATTGAGGAGGTGAGAAGATAGGCCTGCCTGTTACAAAGAACATCGTCGAAGCTGACATGGAACATACCCTAATGGTACGGTGGGGTAGGGCAAATGGAATCGGGTCTACCAGCTACCCCGCTGTTGCCATGTCCCATGCAATATGGTGATGATCTAATCTAAAGTAAGGTATTGGCGGCAGGGGTGGAAGGTGGGGGGCATTGAATCTACAGCTCTGTGCATGGAGCACAAGCATATTCCCGGAAGCAGCTTTGAGATACTAAGAGCAGATGTTCCTTTGCGGGGTGTGGCAGAGGAGGCAATCAGGTGTGCTACACTAGGGAGGCCTAAGATATAAATTGGTACCTCTCTGAAAAATCACTCAAGGAGTCCAGCAGTGCAGGTTAACATGCAGCTAATTTTATTGGGAACAAACGGCCATGTTTACATGGCGTGCATGCTCAGCGTTTGCCCATTTGGAATATATTTTGATGTTTTTTTTCTCCTGTTGCCCATTAGGAAAATGTGGCTCTTATACAAGTGTTGCTCTTGCTTAGAACATTTTTCATTAGAACAAATTTCTTTCAAAATTGACTGTAGATTATGTTGCATTTTGTTTGAAAGAACTTTCTTAATTAAAAGATGGAGCTGGGTAGGCAATACTCAATGGTAAACAGAAGTTAAATTACCTGCAATTATGGGCACGTTCTTCTCCTCCATGTGGGTAGAGAGGGAGTCAAATACGTCAAGAATTTTAGTGCTAGAAGTTGCTTTGCAGATGACTTAGTTCAGTGTTCCCAAAATAAAGCTAAAAGCACAGAGAAGGAAAGAAAATTGCCTGAGGTCACATAGCAAGTTAATCTCAAGGTTGGAACTGTTTTAGGTATCTTGATGCAGCTTTTTGATGACATTAAAGAAAAAAATATGTTTCTGAATTTCCATTTCACAGGATATTCAATAGTTCTTTCTCTATGGACTAACGTTAGAATCACTTTGTATCAAACAGATTCCAGAACGGATCTAAAGAGAAAGTATGTCTGAAGATACCAAGCATAGTGTCCAGTTCACAATACTGCTCATTGTAGAAAGAGCAGCGCAGCTACCATTTTTCAATGCTGTTCAAATGCGCAGCCTACCACACTCCTACTTTTTGATCAAATCTAGTTTCATAAAGCCTTGTTTTATTTGGGTTTGAATTACCTTGCACAGGTGAGCACTGGATGGATGCTAAGGCCAAACCTGAAGCTGTAGTCTTCCTCACCCACCACAGACAATCCATTGCCAAGTCCTGCTGATTTTGCCTCCTAGCATGTATCTCTGGGATATATCCTCTCTACTCCATTTCCATTGCCACTCTCCTTCTCCAAGCCCAACTTCATCACTTCCATTGGGACTTCTCTCTCTCTAGCTAATCTAATCATATCAACCTGTTACTCCAACCAAAATCCTCACCATGGCCTGGGGTCTGTGTGGCCCACTGCAATCCCCAGCTTCCTTATCTTCCAGTCTCTGTCCCATTCTTGGTTCTAGCTCCTGGATTTTCCTTCAGCCCTTCCTACTTACAAGGTTCCCTCCTGCTACAGAGCTTTGCACACTCTGGCTCCCCTGCCTCCAGCCCTCCAGCCTCCCTGTGGCTATTTAATGCCAACTCATCCTTCCAACCTCAAACATTATTTTTTTTCCTTATCTAAATCCTTTACTGGTCCTCAGACTAGGTCAGTTTCCCAAAATAGTCATGCGCACAGGACCCTGTGTGCAGCCATAGCCGTTACCGAAGTTCTAACTTCAGACTGACTTGTGTGTTATTCGGTTAGTGCCGTGCCCCTCTCCCCGCCGAGATCCTACATTCTGTAAGGGATTGCTTTCATTCCGTGCTGTTGGTTACCATAGTATCTTCAGAACTTATCACAGTGCTAGGCACTCAGTAAATATTGTTGAATGAATGTCTTCATAAGATAAACAAACTCTGGATGAAACAGTTCCAATGATTTAGTTCTGCCCGTGATCAGAGCATATATCTGCAGGTTCGAATCAGCTGATAACGTTAGTTTTTATAGGATGTTACCAAAATGCAGGATTGTTGCTGGTGTGCTATCTCATAAATGCACTTGAGACTCTGCAACACTTTCTGGTATCTATGAACCTTGGTAATTTCTGCTTTAGAGATGAGATGATATAATTCTATTTCTACC
Organism: Eulemur rufifrons; assembly: GCF_041146395.1. Classification (NCBI taxonomy): domain Eukaryota; kingdom Metazoa; phylum Chordata; class Mammalia; order Primates; family Lemuridae; genus Eulemur; species Eulemur rufifrons. The sequence continues at coordinate 10,140,444 of NC_091005.1, read as the reverse complement.
ACCTCTTTACATTTACCCTCCATTTATCTCCTCCTGCGCCAGGGTCAGTGAGGCAGCCAGGGCACCCAGCGAGAGGCCTGACCTGGGGTCTCGTGATGAGTTGAGTGATGGGGAGTGAGGACAGCCAGAGCATGAGTGCAAACTATGGCTTAGGCTCCTAAGGCTGATGGTTGAACTAGGAAGATATGTTCTTATCTCAAATGTAAGAAGTGCACTGAAGATAGAAACAAAGCAAAACAAAAGCAAAGCCAAGAGTCCAAAACAAGATAGACTCTGCAGAAGGGTTGGAGGCAACCACGAGGGCAGAAACAAAACAGACGCATCTGGTGACAATGAGAGTAGCGTAGGCTGCAGACCGGAGATGGGCATTCTTTAGTGGTATCTCTAGGAGGATGGTGAGTGGGTCAGTTTGGTTTAAAAGTAGGACATCCCAGTGGACAGCCCTTTGTTACCTTCTCTTCATCAGTATTTGATGCCCATCCACTCATCTCATTCTCCTCCAGCTCTGGTCCCCAATTAGTCTCTTTCTATTGAACCGATAATCATTATTCTGGAGTCTTCTAAGCTGGTATGGATAGTATTATTTATAAAACAATGTATTGCCTCTTACGTCAAAGAATTTGCCCTCTCTTTGTGTAGATAAAGTAGTGCATGGGAAGAATTATTAAAAAATAATAATTTTTCCATATTGAGAAAATGTCAAGCAAGTCATTCCTAAAACTAACCTGAAGATGAGAGGGTGAAATAGAATGCAAAACACAACTCTCTCAGTGAGCTAAGGGAACAGTGGATCATTTGCCTGCGTTAGAGGTGTTCCACCAGGTGTGAGTGAGAAGGTAGTGCTCCCAGGACAAAACCAGATGGCCCGGTCACCCCCCGAGGAGGTCAGACACGCAGCTGCTGGAAGAGTTTCCATCCTGACACCATCTTGTCTGCACGCGTTAGATGCGGTGCCCCGACCAGAACACCCAGCAGCAATGGTGGTACCTCGGCTCTCCTCCCCGTCAGTCCTTCTCACCTGCATTTAGACTGCATCATGGTCAGGAAGAGCAGGAGATGGTGGTGGCATTTTGTGCCCTGGCATGGGCGGTCCTTAGCACAGGGTGGTGAGAGTGGACAGCAGCAACTTTCTGCTGGGGTTTATTGTGGTAGGCAGTGGGCATAGATTAGAAGAGACAGGTGACAGCGCTGTCTAGAAGTGTTCCCACGTAGAACGGCTGAGGCTAAACTGTACACCTTAGAAACACGGGGACCTCCATTCCCCTCCCAAAGAGAATGAGGGAAAGGCAGGAAATGGGGGTGGTGGCTGTCATTGGCCATGGTGGCTATACTTTTTAAAAGGGTGGCTATACTTTCTTTCTGTGCCACCACCAACTTTTGGAAACCTTTGCAGTAGATATTATAAATGTATTCTAGACACTGAAAACCAGCTCCTTCCTTCCAGCGGGAGACCCGAGAGAGAGGGGTTTTGTAGCATCTGCTGAGAGGGCCAAGAGTAATTCGCACAACTCATCTGCTGCCCACCCCGGTCTGTCTGGTACGTGACAGCTGTTATCAAGAAGTATTTGTTAAGTGACTGTGTTAATGAATAAATGAACAAACAAAAAGAACCTTTTCCCACTAATAAAATGTACACTTTGTACACTTTCTACTTAATTATCCCTTTTGAAAACTTTATCACTATTTTTTCCCTAAAGGATCATTCTTATCAACATACCTCCATGACCTAGTATCTTTCATCTTATTAAAAAAAGTGTGTGGGGGGAGGAACTCAGCCTTGACCCCTTGACGTTGTGCATCTTCCTGTTCCTTTCATTCAAATTGTCTTCAAACTGGTCCCTGTGGTCTTAACTTCTCCAGATCTGCTATTTCTGTCTTTTCAACATTTTAGTCTGTTCGACTAATTTACATTTAGAACCTGTTGAGAACACAACTCTCGATTATCTACCCCAGAACACTGAACACCCAAGTCTTCCCTATTTCAGTAAAAGTCACCCCAGGTGTTCAAACTAAAAGCACCCAGGTTCCTCTCCCTTTGTCCTGCTGGTCCTATCCATTCTTTCCAGAATTTCTATGGTATTTATAATAAAATCCAAACTACTCACTATGGCTGAGATTAGCAAGTAGCTCTGAAAGTGGCAAGACGTGGATCGAGAAACACTGGAACAGAGATGGGAAGATGATGGCATGGCCAAAGTCACACATGCCAGGTTCAAGGCACTATGGAAAATTTAAGTCAAAAAAGAACTAGAACTGGAGTCCAAAGATTTATATGGAAGGCGATGGGGCAAAAAAGTGTCCAGGAAATAATTATTTTTACTCTATGGTACATGGCAGAGGTGTGTTTCCCGGGCTGTATTTCTTATAGGGGCAGAGACAACTAAATTGAGTTTGGCAAACACTTGTCACTCTGCCACCAGTCTGTTACTCCGTTGCTCATAGCAGGCATTAGTTGTTAATGTCATAAGGATTTCCCACTAAACCAGGAGGAAACCATCCCAGCTTTCCTAACTTTAGGTTCCAGGAAGCTGTCAAAATCAGATGGGTTTGGCATAGAAGAGACAGAACATGTGTGTGTGTGTGTGAGTGATCATACAAGCCCAGGGGAATGTCTCCATCAGAGCTGGAGTGGTGGGGTGGGCGGTGGTGAATCTAGAGGAGCCACGGTCTTAACTAACCTGCATGGCTTTAAGTTCTGAGATTTAAGTCCCTGGGTACCCAGTCCCCTCTTTATTCCTGGGCAAGCATAAAAAAGGACAACTTTTTCCAGATCCCTATATTGGGGTCTTAAGATGTTCTTGTATGACCAGCAGACCTGGCTTTTTCTGCCTCCAGATCTGGGAGGGCTTATAGTTTTTATCCCAGCAGGTAGAGTAGAAACTAGGTGGGAGGGGAATGACGTAGACACTCCCTGGCTTGGTCCATGGGGGCTGCTGTAACAGAATATCTGAGACTGGGTGACTTATAAACAACAGAGATTAATTTCTTATAGTTCTGGAGGCTGGGAAGTCCAAGATCAAGGTGCTGGCAGATTGAGTGTCTGTTAAGTTCCTGCTTTCTCATAGACAGCTATCTTCCCACTGCAACCTCACATGGCAGAAGGGGTTAGGGGTCTATCTCAGGCTTCTTTTATAAGAGCACTAATCCCATTCATGAGTGTTCCACTCTCATGACCTAATCACCACTGAAAGGCCCCCACCTCCTAATACTATCATCTTGGGTGTAAGAATTTTGACCTAGGAATTTGGGGAGAACGTAAACATTCAGATCATAGCACTTCCAAATTCTTTTCCTCTTTAATCCATGTGCTCACAGATGCTTGATGAAGAAAAAAGACGGAGGTGTCGTGGGGTTCTTATTGTTTGGTCTCCACGTTTTGACCTCTATGAAAGCCCCTGGGTATTTCACCTGGCTCTGAGGCTGAGCCCGCCTCCTCTGCAAGTCACCACACATCAGCAGCACATGCTTTTGTAGGGAAGACAGACAAGGACTTGTCATAATTCAGTGTCTTCCTTCTGTTGTGGCCAATGCTCCCTGCTGGGAGCTTTGAACGTCTCAGCAGTGGAAAGAACGAAATGAAATGGTGTAAATGAATGTGCCATTGCAAATGCCCCACTCCTTTAATTTAGGATTGGGGATTGCATTTCACTCCATTCTGCCAAGTCGCAGAGTGATTTGTGATAACACATTCTGGGGATGATTTAGCAGAACCAAAATGATATTTGAATGGAGCTGCAGAAACGTCAGATCTGAAGAACTCCCAGAGGGGCGTCTATGCCACACAACAGTTTGTTTACTTGTTATCCTTTGGGAACGTGGGTCTGACCTCGCCTCTGCTCTGTCCCTTGCTGGTGGGCCTGCTGGGCCTTCCTTCTCTCCATTGCCTCAGGCTCCTCTGAAATAATCACAGTAATGATGATAGGGTCAGTGTTTATTGAGTACTTGTATGGGGCAGGTAATGTGCTTATACGCTTCAGCTCATTTCGTGCATTCAATACAGCAACGCTCCAATAGCTATAGTAGCTGTTATTACTTTTACTTTATAGAAAAGGTAACAGAAGTTCTGAGAGGTTAATTGGCTTCCTTGAGATTGGTGGTGGTGGTGGAGCTGGATTTAACCCCAGATCTGTCAAAACCCCAGAGGTTATAGGAAGAGTTGCTGAGCTGATGTGGTGGATAGAAAGCGGTGGATGGGAAGAGTTGCTGAGCTGATGTGGTGGGTAGAAAGCGTTGCTGAGCTGATGTGGTGGAGACGGGGTGGAAGACTGGAGACTTTGCCTTGAGGAAGAGGGAGCACGAGGGCTGGTCCGGGTGCCGTGTCTCTGCACGGCGCCGTGGGACGCCAGGGCAGATTTCAGTGCAATAGAACGAAGGCATCTTCTGTGAAATGAATGAGCCCCTTTCACTGGGCTGAACAAGGTAGTGCCACTTGTGCCACCTGTGCCGGCAGTACTAGGGATGTCGGATTACACAGTAGCCAGGACTCTGCCCAATCCTCACATTCTATGATTCTGTTACATGCTGTAATTTCATTCTTGGGGTCCAGCACTATCGAGATGCAGCCGTACCTTCACGTGGGAATTGATTTTTTCACGTCTCACACGTCGTTTCCATCGTGATGAGATTCCCCCTGCTGCTGATGTTGCTACCGGGCACCATTAATTGAGCATGCGATGGTAGCTTAGGGGATTGGATGATAAATTTAAAATCTACAGGGCTTTCCCTCAGAATCCTAACCATGGGAATGTCCCCAAATGTGAGCTCTACTTTTTTCCCCTTTCATTTAGCAGAACAGTTAAGAGCCTGAGCCTCTGAATGTGATGGAACTGGGTCACATCTTGGCTTTTGTCCCTTTCCAGCTGTGTGAACTTGGGCAAGTCATTTCATTTCTCTGAGCCCATTTCTTTACCTATAGAATGAAGTCTGCAATGCCTGTCCCGTGCGTTTCTGCACAGTTAGAATGCTTCAATGCAGACAAAGCATTTGGCCTGGTGCCTGGCACGTAGTACTTCATTTACAAAATGCTACCCAGTGTCATTACGATGACTCACTGTATGTCAGTCACTGTGCAACACGCTCCACATTACCATTCCTGGTGCTCACAGCCACATACATACTATCTCTATTTAAAGAAATGGTCCACAGGCTCAGAGAGGTTATATCACTAGCCCAAAGTCACTCAGCTCAAAATGTGGCCTTCAGTCTCCATTTCCTCAGTTTTACCTCCTTGGTTTTGCCTTACAGAGTGCGCCTTCCCTGGTAAGGCCGCCCATTTGAAGCTGGGGTTCTCTCATGCATGCCACACACAGGGAAGATACCCAACAAATGCTTTTTGATTGAATGGACAAGGACTAGAACCTTGTCGTCTCCATCTTGGTTTTCTCCATAGCAAATCAAGCATGTCCCTTCCCTTCTCTGGGCCCCAGTCAGTCTCCCTGCATGTTAACAAGTGAGTTTGGACCAAATAGGTTCTTTAGTACTTTCACATAGTTAACAGGTCCTAGGATAGCACTAAGGACACAGTAGGCACCTACGTATGCCTCTTCCTAGTAAGGCTTGGACTTGAGTGAGGCCACAGAATTTAAGAGGGCACATACCCCAAGGGTGGTGCAAGTACAGGCCGGGGCCCCTGAGAGTGTATCCCCCTCGAACTTTGTGCCCGAGTCACCTCTCCTCTCTCCCTCATCCTAGCTCTGCTTCACAGGGTGGGTGAAAGAACTAATGACTCAGTGGCCAAAACCAGATATTTTTTTCTCTTTTCAAACCCAAGGGATGTGAGCAATGATATTTTTAATAAGAATTGACTGGTGCTTTGAATAGCTCTGCTCAAAAAGACATTCTTGAAAAAAAGACTATTATTCATCTAGTTTTATATTTTAAGCTTCTGGGGAAAACAGTAGGGCACAAAGATTATAAGAAATAGAAGGGATGTAAAAGGGAAAGATGAAGTTGCTGAAACAACCATTAGGCTACTCAAGGAAATAATTTGCAATGATATGGTCATTACTTGTACAAACATCAACACCTCCTCCCCCCCAAAAAAAAATAAAAATAAAAAGCAGACCAACAGAATTTTCACACTTAACTTCTTTGGTTTAATTGTCTATTTGTTTCAAATGAAAGCTAATTAAAAGATTATTTTCATATGCTTTAATCACACTACAGCTAACTGTTGGAAAATTTGCAATTAATTGATGCAACAGTTGACATAAGAATGTATTTAAAAAAAATAACATCACAATTTGAATACACAGAGTGAAGCAATTAGTCCTTCATTAGTTCTGAGTTATTTCAAATGCTTTGAAATACGGGTGTGTTTAATATTTAATCATCAAGGGAATATATCTCGCAATGGTGCTAGCTCCAGTGTCGTGAATTAAATACGCCCCCTTGGGAGAGGGGGAGAGTTCAGGAAGAAAAATGGCAGCCTCCCCAGGCCTGGCTGCAGGCAAAATCCTCCTTCCGCTGGGCACCACTGCAGTGAAGGCTGTTTCTAATGTGTCTGTGCTTGTCACTTCACAAGAATGGCCGTATATGCTGCAGTTGGTGGCAGTGGGATGGAGCTAATCGAGAGGGACAGCCCCTGGGTCTAGAGCCCCCTACTGGAGTGGGGGTGTTGGAAGGGATGTGATAGCCATAGCAGAAGGTGGGCTGGAACTGCAGGTGGGCAGCGTGAATGCAGTATTAAGGGTCTGGTGACCAGCTCTCTGGTTGGAAGAATGTTGCTGGACCCTTAGGCATGGAGTTTGGGTGGGGGCATGTTTCCAAGGACAGCAGAACTTGGTAAGGGGTACTGCCTGGCAGTAAATCTTCAGAGGTGGAAGGTATCAAGAGGCTTATCGGCAGACATTGATTCTGGCTTCCGTCCATGGCTGGGAATCATTGGGGTCTGCCCCAAAGGGCAGCAGTATCCTCACGGTCATCAGGCACAGCACACTTCAGGACCATGGGTTGCATCTCCCCTGGGTCAGTGGAAAACACATAAAAGGCTGCAAGTTTCCATCTGGAGATGTGCCCCTAGGCTTTCATACCGAGTTCTGTACGTGCACTTTCTTATTTAATTCTCACAGTGGCCCAGTGAAGGGGCATGGATGTGATCCCCACTCTGTCTCTAGGTGAGGAAACTGAGGCACAGAGAGGCAAAGCAACATATGAAACTGGGGCTATTACTCCTGCCTACCTCATTGGCTTGTAGGGGAAATAAGATCACATAGGGTATGGTCTGTTGTACAGAGGAAAGTGCGGCTTATACAGGTCAGCAGACCTGTCCAAGGGCACAGACACACTTGGTAAGTGGCTGAACCAATGTTTGAGCTCAAGTCTTTCTGACTCCAAATTCACCGAAGTCTCCGTGCACGGGTGTGTGTTTTTGCGAGTGTGCCACACACATGCGTACACAGAGGAGCAGCTCTCCTGGGGCTCCATGCTGTCACAGGAGGCCCACTCCGTGTTGTTGCTCAAGACAGCGGAATCATGGAAGCACATGTAGCTTTCATGGGCCCTACGTCACGTCCTCTCTTCTTAGAAAAACCAACAAGTGCTCTTCAACTCAGGAATTTAAAAATATTGAAGCCTGAGACTGGGCCGATGGCAGCAAAGCAAATTCCAGCCCTCCTGCCTGCACACGTGTTCTAAGATCAGAGATAATGGTCCCAGAAGCACAGGACTTGGGGTGGGGGGGGAGGGTGGAGAAGCTGGGGGTGACCTTGGCCAGCCGCATTTGTCCATCACGCATTGACAATGACAAAATGATGCCCCCTGGGTCTGTCTGCCTGTCTTTCAGGACATAAACTGAGGCATCCCTGACTCCTCCATGCCAGCCCTTTCTGTGCTCCATCTGCAGTGTAGACTGAAGTCTAAGGTGTGGTCCACCCACTCATAGGGAGTTGGGAGGTTTGTCAGCAGAGAATGAGAAAACCCAGTGTCTTTCACAGATCAGAATTAGAACGTGTTTGCGGGGTGGCAAAAGCCCAGCCAAATGAACAGAGTTGCTTCCTTTTTCTTTAGGAGCCACTTACTTTTATTTATTTGTATACTTATATTCTTGCTCTCTCTTTTTTATTTATTTATTTTTTTTTACAAAAGAGGGAGGATATACATATTCTGTATTGACTCACACAGATACATGCAATCCAAAATGATAAAATAAGTTACTGAGGGAGCTGGGGCAGGGAGTAGAATCTATAAGAACACAGGTTTTGGACCATTGCAAGTGGCTACAGAAATAGCACTGAGGGTCCTAGTGGCCAAGGCAAAGAGAGAAATAGGTCAGTTTCCCAGTCCATCATAGATGCTTGACACAATCAAACTGGAATCAACCTTTCCTGATACAGAAGAGGAAATGCTGCTGTGGATTCACCAAAAGGAGTCCTTCCAGAGACAGTCTAGGAATTTCAATGGATTGTTTTTTATGGGGTCCCACAGTGTGGGCTGATGGGATTTCACTGATGCCTCCAGAAATTCTAAGGGCAGCAGAGCAAAGTAACACAACCCAGGCTTGCAGACTTCTCACCATCTGGCTTGATCACAGGAAAAAAATGTAGGCTAAAGTGATGATGGCTTTTGTTCTTTTAAGGCATCAGCATCCTTTTTGGAAAAGCTGATGTCTTATATGCACTCCCAATATCCTGTATGCAACAGATCAGACCTGGTGTTCCCTGGATTGGGGTAGAAGTAGAGAATTGGTTTCTAGGGAGCCTCAGGGACACCCCCAGGAATTCCAGGGCCCCGGGGAAGGTAATCTGAAAAACTGCTGATTAAAGGAGTGATGGACAGCATGTCCTTCAGGCAATACTCTATAAATATTATTTCTCACGGTTGGGTTTTGAGTAGGATTGGAAGGTGGCATGCTCCAGCAGAGACGTGCCGGGCAGATGTTCTGTGCTGCTGATTGCAGGTGATTTAGAAACTGACAAGCGGTAAAGGGTCAAATTCTCCAGGCTCACATCGTCTACGGTCCCGGGTCTCGGAGGATCCCGCCTTTGAGAATTCAAGGTCCTGAACGTGGGTTTGTGGGCCATATCACCCCCACATCGGCCCCGGAGGGGAGCATGTTCACTCTGACAAAGGTCTTGCGGGACCAGGTTGTGCTGGATCTTGTTAATTGTTTCTTGACGTGCCTGTTAAGCTGTCACACTGAAATGTGAGTCCCATCTCTGTTTATCTAATGTCACTGGGGGAGGCACTTGGAGAATTTTTACCACTAAGCTGCAGACACACTCTCTCCCTTCAGCTATCTTTCTGCACCTTCAGAAATGTTTCTGTTGCAGCAACGGGCACGGTCTTTGGCAGAAATTATAAAGGACCGACTTTGGGGGAAATAAGCAGAGAGCTGGCTCTCCACGATGCTAGGTGGTCCTCCTGGAGGTTCAGTTGCACTTAGCCATACACCTACTCCAAGCCGAACACCTATCTCAGCTGTACACTGAGATGGGTGGTGGGAGATGCCCATGGGAAGGGGGAGGTGTATGCTCTTAGGATGCTCATGGTCAGGTTGGTGACGCCAGTGAACACACGTATGTGATATTCCTACGTAAAGGACAGCCCAGTGGGTGTGACGCAAGGGATATAAACTTGGTGATAGAGGTGCATTGGGAAGATCCACTCTCTACCCTTCTCCAATCTGTTCTCTGCCCCAGAAGCCGAACTGCATGGACGCCATCAGTGGGTTCCTTTGCTTGCTGATTCCAACTTTCCAGCCAATGGGAAGCCACACAGAGTTTGGAGCTAGGTAGAAAAATGCAAATCATCCACCTCATCATTGTCGATAAACAATGCTGACAAACTCATGCAAACCAGCCCTACGTTCCTTGAATCCATAGTTAAAAACATCACTATTAATCAGTACATTTCATGGCTTGGCTAAGGGTCAGTGTCAAGTCTGTTTCTGGGATTAACCCTCATAGCCAAGAGTGAGGAGGACAGGGTGTTTATTCTCTAACAACCTCCCTCCCAGGTCACCTCTTTTTGTGTCCTTAGACTGAACCATTGCTCCTCCCAGGGAAGCAGATTCTCCGCCACTCTCTCTCCCTGGTTTCTGATAACGGCTCCCTCTCTGCAGCCTTCTAGTCCTAGGGGTGATAAAGTTCTGCTGCTCCCGAGCCCCAGGTATTGTCCTATCCCTTTAGTACCCTCTGCCCACACCTTCCTACGTAGCCCCTTCAGAAAGAAACTCTCTTTGAATAACTCTATTTTCAGTGTACAATCTCTTCCTTGTTGGGACCCAGGCTAATTCAAGGATGGATGGGTCAATTCCAAAACCAGTAAAGCAGCTGATCCAGGGTTGGGTCTTAAAGGAAAGTGGAATGCGAGGTAGGGGGAGAGCGGGGTCACTGGTCGGTGATATGTCTGGTTGGTATCAGCGATTGTGCTTGAAGCTTAATTTGTGGAACCCCACTTAACTCTCCAAATGGCCTCATGGGCAGGAGCGTCCCACAGGAGACCAGACAGGCTTGGAAATGTCATCCAAGATCGTACATTCCCATCCGGCAGAAACAGGACCCTAATTATGCTCAGCCCACCTCCAAGGTCTCTGTACTATCCATCAGCCTACGTGGTCTCCCGTCAAAGACCTAAGTCAAGACCCAAACCACACAGTGAGCTGGAGGAGGCAGGAAGATCCGGCATGCAAAGGGAGATGCTTCTGAGACACTGGGGAAGATAAGAGGGGGCTTTGAGAAGTTCTGTGTCTTGGAAGCCTAGATCATAATTGTTGGGAGTCAGTGTAGCAATGGGGAATCAGGGTTTCAAGCTCTAGAAGTATTTTTTAAGCAAGAGGTCATGCAACCTTTCGTAGCCTGGGGTTCCTCGGCCCTCAGCTAGGGGAATTGATAGTATCTGCTTTAGAGGGTTGTGGTGAGAATTAAATAACAGAAGGTATGTACAGCATTTGGCACAGTCTCTGACTCCTATTTGTCATTCAACAAATACTGGTGATTAGTACTGTTGACAAGCAAGAGTTAGCAGGTGTGGTAGTTAAGGCAGAGAGGAGACATGAGATTCAATGGCACGAGAAGTCTCAGACCAGAGTCTGGCCGAGTGCCAGAGCTGGAAGGATACCCAATCGATCCTTTTATCTAAATCTCCTCATTTTTGGATAAGTAAACTGAGCCCGGAGGGGCGAGGGGATTTATTCAAGGTGAGACGTACCCTGATGGTAGGATCAGGGCTTGAACTTGAATTTCCTGCTTTTCTGTCCTACTCTCCCTTCTCTGAAACCTCCCACAGAAATCTTTGCCTTGATTTCCTCACCTCAAGGGAAACGATGACTCTGAAGGCTCGTCAATGTTATTTTGTGGAATATTTAAGAAAAAGGTGTCCGTTAATCATGCCAAATTCACTCTTGGAAGGGAAAGAACAATTGTTGCTTTTGCACTGGTTTAGTAACCTACCCAGAGTCACGTAGCTCAGAGGAGGTGGAAACAGGATTAATGGAGACACTGCCTTTTCTGACCTCCCAGTTTATACGTGCTTCTCTCTCTCCGACTTCTTCAGCTGTTTCTTAGCTGAAATTAAGGAATGTGGCTTCAAACAGAGCCACTTCCTTCACACAGTCTTATTTCCTTGCTCCAAGAAACCCTGCCTTTGTGGCTAACTCATACAGTGCTGGTTGTTAAAAAATGCCAAGGGACAAGAACACAGAGTGTGAAATGTTTCATCTGGAAAAACAAACTCACACACAGACAAACAAGGGGACAATTAGTTTTTGTCTGGGCTGAAGCCAGAGGGGTATTGGTGTCATGTAAGTGGAAGTCTGTAGAATTTAATAGGATTATTGTAGGGTGAGAAACTCCATTCAGAGGGGAGAAAAAACAAACTCAAAAACAGAGGAGCAAAACATGCCTATACACATTTGTTATAGATACTAAAAAAAATAAAATAAAATAATGAAAAGAATCCAACCTAGGAGTTACATGGTGATGTTATTTCACCAATGATGATTGTAGTGATAATAAACTACCGTGAACTCTGCACTATGTCTTGCTTTAAGTACTCCACGTACATGATCTCATTTAGTCCTTGCAGAGATGCAAAGAACATAGTGTTATTTCTGCTTTGGTGGTTAAAGACACCAGGGCTAAGAGGTGCTAACTTACGCAAAGTTGTAAAAGTAGAAAATGGTGGAGGTGGAATTTGAGCTTCATTCTGTCTGAGTCCTCTTCCTCTTTTCTGCCTCTTATGATATGCCCTGGGAGTGCAGGCAGGACCCATAAACCCAGCTGACACATAAGGAGTGATATTGCCAGTGTGGACATCTGAGCAGGTTAAAGGTTTAGGTAAAAGTCTGTGATTAGTCCTGGGTCTAAAATCAAATATGTCCCTAAGACAAGACTGGTGAGAAGGTGGAACATTGTCCTCCCGGTGTAATTCTGATGGAAAGAGGTTTGCTGTTGCCTTAGAAGTTGTAAACAATGCCGTATGAAGCATTGCTTCCCTGCAGGGTCACATCTAATTCTTTTCTCTGCCCCAGATGTCCAGCAAAAGCTGGCCTCATTATGGACACGCTGATCTATTGACTGACTGATTGATTGATTAATTGATATATTTGTAGCTCTATAGTTTGGGGCTCCCAACTCTAGCTGGGAATTGATTTTAATCTTCACAGGTTAAAAACAAAAGCTATCAAATCCTTTACAGGAGATGGTGATGAGACACAATCTTATTAAAGAGAAACTGACAATTTATCATCTCCCAACAGCTTGAGGCCCAATACTTTTGTGTATTCTTGCCAGAATCGAGGTGTCTTGTTCAATATCTAATTTATTTGGAGTTTTATTGAGAGAGAAGCATCTTCTGGAATACTTGTCTCCAATTTTCAAAGCATAGTTAAGGGAAAAAAAAGGAGCTCACAGAAAAGGACTTGGTGGGCACACAGGGCTTAGTCTACACAAGGAGAGACATACCTGTTTTTTCAGAACCTTGTGCCGTGACAATTTTCTCCAGAACCCAATTTCTTATGGTTCTGTTTTTTTCTGACAAAACGTTCGTTTTTGTGTTGTCACTTTGATTTTAAGGTGTTTCTTTTTCCCCTGCTAAGCACCAAAATGTTGTTTAGAAAAACTTATTTAATGCATTTCATAAACTAATTAAACCCTCCAGCAGCACATAGAAATTGGACCCTCTGGCCAATGGAAATGCCCATCTCATCTGGATTGATCAGGAGTTTGTCTTGTTCAGCATTTATCACAGGTCAGCTGGATCTCCAGGAAGGAGGTTGGGGGGCCAGTGGGGCAGGTAGGCACTCGGGATTGGTTGGACCCATCCTACTCCTGATTACCCGGTCACTGTGATTGGTTCTTGGGAGGGCACAGGGTGTAAGCACGGCCTATCAGATTCATCCTTGGGCCTGGTATGTGAACTCTGAGAGGGGTTTTATTGCTGCCAGATTTGCTAACATGAGAAGGTAAGAGCAAGCCTCCTGGTTCCCATTGTTCCAGACATGGGGGAGAAAGTGCTTAAGAGCTAGGAAGAGGAAGGCGGATGTCACAGAGGGATACACAGCCATGTCTGCAGTGACATTCCTCGGCTCATTTGCGTGACACAGTGAATTTCTTCTTCACTCTTAGCCAGTGAAGGTTATGACATAACAGAAATTTTAAGGAGGATCCAGAAAGGCAGGAGGAAAACCAGAAAAGTTCTGGCTCAGAAGCCAAGGATGAGATGATTTCAAGGAGAAGGGGGAGGTCGACTCTGTCCAAAATGTCTGAAGGCTCAAGGAAGTTGAGGATTGGAAATGTCTGTGACATTTATTGCAGTAACTCCGATGACAGAGTGATGGGAGCAGAAGCCAGGTTGGGCCGGAGCAGGTAGGGGAGGGATGGATGGATGGGAAGAAACAGCAAGTGCAGAGAATTCTTATATATTTATATGTATATTTTTCTCTTTGTATATTACATAATAACACTCATCTTTCAGAGCCCACTCAACCATTATTTCTTCTGGGGAGATTTTCCCGACCACCTGACTCCTGCTCTTCCAGCCTTATTTCTTTCTCTATGTGGACCTGATCAAAGGTGATGAAAATATGAAATATATTTCTCTGTGCGATCATTTTCTCTCTCCCACTGACTTTGTTTCTTGGATCAATTTTTGCTCACTATCGTATTCCCAGAACATCGCCCAAAGCTGGCACATAGTAGGCCCATGACTGACTTATTGAAGGAACAAATGATCAAATGAATGCTGTCGTTGCAAGTACGGGAGGTGAAAGCATTTTTAATTTCTAGAAAGAAGCTTACTGTGAGTAAAAGTGCACAGACTTTGAACTCAGATACCCAGAGTTTGGAATCTGAAGGCTTCTGTTTTCCAGTTACATGGCTTTGGCAAAATCAGAGTAGGTGACCTTTGGAAGCTTGGTTGTCGCCGCAGTATAGTGGGATGATTCCTTTTATCTAGATGATACCATCTACGTGACTGAGTCTGATGTATTTTGTTCCCACAGCAATTCTACCTTGTCAAGAGCTGACAATCAGAAATACAAAACAAGTGATACATATGAATTTTGCAAAAGTATTACTTTGGGAAGACAGAAACCAAACAGAAGAGTACTTGGCATGTAGTGGCTGCTTAATACGTCCTACATCCATCCCTCGGTTGTGTTGGGTTTAATTTTCTCCTTAGCGTGTTGTGGTTGGGCCCTTGGAGCTGCTTGAGGAATGATTTCCTAATTAGAGAAGACGTCTTGGTGGAAGCTTGCACCTGCTGATGTTGACGAAGGCTCAACATGGCTGAGCAGAGACGCGGGGCCTGGAGGACCTAGTTCTTGTGCACAGGGGCCTCACCTTCCCCTTTCCTGATGCCATTCCCGCTGGGCACCTGGCAGAGGCCACCCAGACACTTCACCCCCTGTGCCCACGCCTGTGAGATCACATGCAAAGATGAGCTGCCTGCTGGAAATCTGGAGCAATTCTGGTTTATTAATTTGGGCCCCTGTAATTAAACAGTCATATTAATTAGCATTTCTGCTTGTGTACCTTCCTTTTTCATGTTAGAGCTGAAGCTCAGAGTAATTATTTATATGATTTTTCAATTTGTTTTGGTTTCTGTTTTCCCAAAGTGACACTTTTGCAAAATTCATATATAGCACTTGTTTTGCATGTCTGATTGTCAGCTCTTGACAAGGCAGAATCGCTGTGCGAGCAAAATGAATCAGTGTCTGCGTTCCGGGTGGTAGGTAATTTAGAGAACGCATTCCTTCTGAAGAATTTGCAAGGACCTTTGCAATCGCCATGCACATTGCTAGTGGTTCTTGCATTGTTTTATTGTACGTGTGCCTGTGTGTATAGGTGTGTGTATTTTGTTGTACATATGGGAGCATTTAAAAAATATTGGACAATTGTTCAGCTTGCTTTGGGCACCGTCACAATGAACCATCACTTTGTCTTCCTAGTGTTATGTTAGAATAATCCTTGCTATGATACAACCTACACAGCATGGAGGAAGATGGAGAGTTTTAAGGCTTGATTTAGGGGTCTTTCTTTTTGCCAGCTGCCCCCTTTCATGGTTGATGAGAATAATTCCTTCCCTGGGCATCTGTGGGACATGTCTAAGCAACTACTGTCACTCAAAATGAGGCAGGCTCTATCCCTTGTCGTTGAAGAATTTACTACACCTCCCAGAGAGACAAGGTCAAACTGATCAAGGGGTCAACATGAGACACCCCAAACACACAAACAGGCAGAAGCTGGAGCATCGTGCTGCTGATGAAATTCATGACAAAGGATACAGAGACAAGGAACTGGTGAGCAGGGAGCTGGGAGAGAGAAGAGGAAGAATGGAAGGAAAAAGCGGGAGGGAGGAAGGAAATGATCATTTATGAGATTCCTGGTGACAGTTTCTCTTTCCAACTATAGTGACCTGGCACTTTTGGTATCCATCCTTCTCCCCCAGCCCCCATTTTACAGATATGAAAGTAGAGGCTCAGGGAGGATTGAGTCACTCACCCAGGACCATCCATCCACTAGAAGGTATCAGACAGGACTTAAACTCCAGCCTGTCTGATTCTAGAGCCTGTGCACCCTCCACTGTCCCATACAGCTGCTCCCAACATTAATTGGCATGTTCTCTGGAAAACATAAAAGAAGTCACCAGCGATTCATGATTTGCTGACCATTCACCGTATTCCAAGCTTTCTGCTGTGGCCATGCACATGCCCACGGCCATGCAGGGAGACCATGGATTTGGAGTCAGAGCAATGTAGTCAGAAACCTTTAGGATAATAACAATAGTAGCCAACATTTATTGAGCACTGACTGTGTGCCAGGCTTGCTCAAGACATTTTATATTCATGATCTCATTTGATCTTCACAGTGATTGCCTGGGATAGGAACCATTGTGATTCCATTTTACAGATGAAGAAACTGGGTCACAGAGGGGTGAATGGAGAAATGGTAGGAAAGAATGTGAGCTTGTGCTGTCATTCTGGGCCCGTGCTGGGGGAGTCCTGCAGGGACTGGGGGTACCATGAGTGGATGGGCGGTGGTCTGGCTGGAAGCCAGGCACAAGTCGTGAGCTGTGGTGTCCAAGGCAAGCTCTGAGGCCTGTTCTCAGCAGCGTGCTCAACAGGATAAGCCAATCCCAGACAGAAAGCAACAGGGTGGTCAGTGCAATAGAAAGGGAAGCATACAGGCTTTGCCATCAGGCCAAACCTGGTTCAGATCTTGGCCCCGTCACTTACTCAGTGTGTGACTCTGATAGACAAAGGAATTAGGCTCAGGGAAATTAAGGGCCTTGCTCAAATAGGGGCAACAGGACTTGTCTTACAGGTTTGTCATGAAGATTCCACAAGCTCATACCTGGTAAAAGCCCAGAGCAATGCTTGGGGGCACTCCATAAATATTTGAGGAAGGCAGAAAAGGAAAGAAAGAACTCAAGTGAGGAAAGTATGGGATACTTCAAGGAGCAGATGGTATTTGAATTGGGGCTCTGAAGATGGGTAGGGTTTATTTGGCTTCTATGTTAACAAAGCCCAGAGCTAAGTCCGAGATGGGGGTGCTCTTGGTACCTTTTGGGGCAGGTGGATCTGCCCAGCATACTCTGTGAGGCTCCAGGAGGCCTTGCAGAGACGAGAAGAGAGATGCCCAGTGGGGGCTACACTGTGATCAGCGATCCACTTTGGAATATTAGCTGACAACCTACTATGAGCCAGACTCTGTGGCTGGTGCGTGCACAGATAATTCCCTGCCTCCCTATGAGAGAAACTAAATTTTAGAGAGGTTGAATGACTTGCTCAAGTCATGCGGAGTCAGGCAGGGCCATGCTGAGACTGAGTAGCCAAGCCGATCTGGACTCCAAGCCCTTTCATTCCGTGACACCTGCATCTTGCAACTGAGCGTAGCAAAGATGAGCCTTCAGAGCTTGTCCACGCTGCCAGACCCATTGCCCTGCTCTGAAGAGCGGGGGCTTGGGCTCAACTGTCACGTGAAACTGAGTTTCCCTATGAAGACATATGTGTGGCTTACAGAGGCCACACTTTTTGACACGACACCTCCAGCGCCGACATTTCAAATTCTAATCGTGGAAATAATTTGGAAGAAGGAGATGAAGGTTATCATTTATTTAGGGGGCTTTATCAACAGAGGGCCTCTCTGGCTTTAATAAATGAAATGTGTTGCATAGAGCGGGATCACTGAGGCATGAGATACCATGTCTGCCCACGGAGGGCTCTGAATAATTTACATCCTGGAAGGATATTTTATGACAGTGCTTATAATCGTCTTATTGGTTCAAAATCAACATTTACAGCAGACGTCTTTGAACTGATGCAGCTGATAAGCTTATCTCTTTATTATGTGACACGAATCAAGCTTGCTCAGGAAAGGGACGTTTCGTAGAAATTGATTCCTCTTCGGATCTCAATATTTTATTCTCCGAAAACAGCCAATAAATAATAGAGGGCAGCTATTAATATTTCATTTTAGTTAATATATTAGTAGAGGGACCTCTTTTAATTTGAAGGGGCATGGGAAGGAGGGTTTGGGGTTTTGCAAAGATGCTTTATCTGGTGGCTCCGTCTCTTATTGAATCTGTTCTAGTCAGGTCCCAGGCTTTGCTTTGATGGGAGACTTTTTATTATTGATTCAATCTCTTTACTCATTATTGGTCTGTTTGGATTTTCAATTTCTTCCTGATTCAGTCTTAGCAGGTTTCATGTTTCTAGGACTCCATCCATTTCGTTTAGGTTAACCAATTTGTTGTCCTATAGTTGTACATAGTAGTCTCGTATGATCCTTTGTATGTTTGTGGTATCAGTAGTAATGTCTCTTCCTTCATTTCTGATTTTGTTTGAGTCTTTTTTTCTTTGTTAGTCTCACTAACGCTTTGTCAATTTTGTTTATCTTTTCAAAAAATCAACTGTCAGTTTCATTGATCTTTTTTATTGTTTTCCTAGCCTCTATTTTGTTTATTTCTACTCTGATCTTTATTATTTCCTTCCCTCTGTTAAGTTTGGGCTTATTTTGTTCTTTTTCTAGTTCCTTGAAGGGTAACGTTAGGTTGTTTATTTGAGATCGTTGTTTTTTTTTGATGTAGGCATTTATTGCTATAAACTTCCCTCTCAGGACTGCTTTTGCTGCGTTCCATAAGTACCCAGACATTCTGCCAGGAGTTCGGCCCTGCCACTTCCCGGCGTGTGTCCTTGGCCAGGCTTCTGTGGGTCTTGGTTCCCCATCTGCTAGAACCTTCCTGTTAGGCTGCTTGGCAGAGGAAAGAGACGGTCCCCAGGAAGCTCTCGCTGGTGCATGGCACACAGCAGCCCTGGGCTGTTACTGCTGCACCATCTTTTGTCCTCTTTCTCGCTCTTCTCTCTCTCTCTGTTCCCAGCCCCGGGGCCTCCGTCACTGGTTTAGGGGTTCCCCATGCACAACCGTATGTCATGCCTGGGTTCTTCCCGATGGTTCCACACTGGGCTCAGAGGGAGGTCTCGAGAGAGGGATGGAGAGATGTGTCTGCCCTTTTAGTTATACGAGAGTGTGGCGCCCCTCCCTCCCTCCCCCGCTCCTGCCTTCCTTCTTGCCTTACATAAGGGCCTGGGACAACAGCAAGATCCCATCGAATGTTTTCACAGATCACAGATCACTCCCTCGGTGGGCTGCTGGACTGGTCTCTAGTCACAGGTGTGCACACGGCACCTCGGATACCAATGCGATCAGGTCATTCTTCGCCTTGGAGGGGAGCTGGGACTCGCACCGAGTGCTGTCCAGCTCTGAACCCCGAACCCCACTTCCCTCACACGACACCCTTACGGATTGCTGAGCTGCCACTGTCTCCTCTTGCAGGCCCTGCTTTTCTGACTGTTTTTTCTGGGAGGCGGGCACACCCCTTCTCCCCTTTGTCCTTATTGCAAGGCCTTGAGCTGTCCCGGGGGGCTTCTGCCTGAGGCTGGGCAGGTGGGACATTGTTGTTTCATGGGGACTAGGCTTTGGAAAGTTCCACCTCAAACCTGCATGGGCCTGGGGGTGGAGGGGAGGAACGCAGTGAATAGGGAGCGAGTGAAGCAGGCAGGACCCGAGAGAGCCCTCGCAAGGCGGGGGAGCCTTCACAGGATGTTTGCACGTTTGTGGGCTGGGGCGGACAGTCCGCGGTGGGCGTGCACTCAGGCCGGAAGGAGAAGGCCGGGAACAATGGGGCGCTCGACAGTGAGTAATAAAGCTCTCAACCCTGGGGCACAGACATTTTTATTAGCTCGTGCATGTACAGATGTAGCAATTTTTAGAACAGAATAGTGACATGTACCCTTAGGCTGCCGTGGCTCCTGCAGTCTCGCGCTGCAGAGTCTGTGTCTCAGGCTCTGAGCGGAAGGAAGGGCTCTTACCCCTCCTTCCCACGCTGGGCCCGGAGCCACGAGGAACAGGCACCTGGCCGCCCTTGCTAGGGCACAGACCAGACTCACCTGGAGGGCTTCTAGAACACCCGCCGTGTTTCTTTTTCAGTAAATCTAGAAAGGGGTCCAAATGCTCACATTTCTAGCAAGTACCCAGGTGATGCTGAGGCTGTTCGTTCAGAGGCCACAGTTTGAGAACCACTGCCATAGCAGTTTTTCCCCTCCCACTCCTGTCTGCATATAAGAATCATCTGAAAAGTTTTTAGAGGCTAACAAAACCCGAGCCTCTTCCTAGACCCACAGAAGTGGGGAACCAGACAGTCCATTTTTAAAGCTCCCCCGTTATTCTGCTGTACCAATCTACAAACACCCCAACTCGGTGTCCACACCCATCTCATAATCTTCTGATTGTAATTTTGAAGGCAAGGTTGAGAATTACTATCTTTGACCATAGTGGGGGGGGGGGGGGAACCCAATGAAATAGACCTATAAAACTGATACAGCTCTCCCAATTCTTTTGTTTCATTTATCGAGTCAGCCAATGAATGTTTATTGAGCAAGTACTATGTGCCAGGAATTGGGTTGGGGGCACCGGAAAAAGACAAAATGAAACAGACAACAGGCATCCCTTGTGGTCAGCTGGCAGCCACTTTTAGATGCAGGATATACTTTCAGAATTGTTAAATGTCTAATATACATGTGTAGATTATCACAGAACAAGAGTTCATCCATTCTCAACTAACCCTTCTGCTGTTTTGCACAATGTCCCAGGGTCTTTTGGTGTCTGGCTAAACAGGGGAAGTGGAACCAGTCTGCAGCCTGGGAGTCGACACCTGGGAAGGCCGATCAGGAAAATAATCCTTCTTCAAAATGGGAGAAACCCACCCCCTTCTCCCATTCACACATGAAACTTGTGTATGGGCGATACCCCTGTGACCCTCACCAAGTGCTTCGCTAAGCCCTTCCAGAAAGGAGAACAGGACATTTGGGAGTTGTTATACATGGAAGTCCAGCCAGATCACATTTATGTTTTGTAGCTGTTCCTAGAAGATGTATTAATAACACACTGATTTTGTCAACAGGAGGCCCAAATCACTAGGTAAATGCAAAGTCAAATTTGAGGAGTCTTGACATGGCCCCAGTGAGAAATCTGATGTGCATATAATTTGGAATCTGCAAGTTCTCTGGGTTTAGTATTCATGCTTTTATTATTGTTATTATTGTTGCGTAAAAGAAGATAGTTCTGGGAATTCAATCCTAGTAGAATAACTCCAATCCACGCGGTATGTAGACCCAGCGTAAGTCATAGGGGGCTCAGGTGGTAGAACTCCTCTTTCGCATGGCTTCTGGGAGGACTGAATTTGGGTGGGACGCCTGACACTTGTCCCAGTGTGAGATGCTGTTGTACAGGTCAGCGGACGTTCTCCCCATCCCCAACTTCCTGAGGGATGTGACTGTCCCTGGGAAGTCAGCCGCGTTGATAAAAAATTTGCTTTCTTGAGGGGAAACCTTGGCCAATGCAGAAAAGATAAACCACAGCCCGAGGGGACTGTGTGCTCTGGGGCCACAGGAGCAGGAAAAGCTGTACTAAGGTGCACGTACGAGGGCTGTCCGGAAAGTGTCCAGCCTTGTTAATACGAGAACATAGTACATGGCTGGGTACTTCCCGGACAGCCCTGGTGCGTCTATATACGGCCTCAGGTTCTCCCCCTCGGGGGAGGGAGTCGGCTGTCTGTCGCTTGGCATATGGCTCCTGTAGATCAGCCACTTGAAACAAACATGTTGGTTTTCAGTTTCCTTGGGTGCAGTTTTCTCTACCCACACAGCTCTATGAATATAGACTAATTACAAGCAAACTCTAAAAATGTGTGATTATGTGGCGGTTGATTTACAGCATTCTTCTCTACCCTATAGCCGCTGCCTGCAGCTGGGGCATGAAAGAGGCAGGCCTTACCTGCTAGACTTTGAGGCGTCCCTGCGTCCCTCTCCCTGCCTCGGGGAGGGCTGGGATTCCTGTTCACTGAATGAAGCTTTCCAGAGGTTGCCCTAAGCCGAGCCCTGACACTGGAAGGGGAAAGAGAATGTCCCTTCTTCTCCTAGTGTTTCTTTTCTTAGCAGTAAAAAAAAATAGCTATGACAAATGACTTTCTTCACGGTGTTTATGTGTGTCTGTGCATGCCTGTGTGCTTAAAAATAGAAAGACCCAAGCACTAGGAGACCTGACCTTCAAGTCCCTGCTCTGTTATTGTTTTGTTGTGTGACCCTGGGTGATTCCTTTCTTTTCTCTGGGTCTTGATTTCTGATCCATCAAGGGTAGGACTGGATGCATTGGCTTTAACGTCCGATAGGCTGTGAACACGTATATTCACCTTGAACCCCAGGGTTTGACTCAACTACAAATAAAGATGGGGACAGAGGGGCCCCAAGAATGTTCTGTATCAAGTCTTTTGTTTTATAGATAGGAATTCTGAGGGCTAAAAGGAGGAGAAAGGACTGGTCCCCCACCCCAGTATACATGGCATTAGCATTGTCCTTAGAGATAAAGTCCTGATTCAAATCCCAGCTCTGCCACTTTAATCACCAAGGTGGATTTTTTCTTGTTGTTGTTCTCTGAGTCTTTGTTTTCTTATCTATAAAACGAGAACGATGGTAGTGCTCACTTAGTGTTATTGTGGGGATTATGGGGTAGAAATTGTCTCTCGCCATCTAGCCTGTAACCCTATGGATGGCGTACCCCCCCCTTATTCACCTTGGTCCCTCAGTTCTCAGCACAATGACCGGTGAACGATGACTGCTTATTAATTACTGAGCAAATGAATAATCCCTGACCATGGCAAAGCAGCTCTCCTGGTGCCTGAATGTCCTCACGTCTGATGCACGGAATGCACTCGGGAAGTGTCACTTTCCCAAGGGACACGATCAGTGACTGGTGGCTCGGGCACCACCGTGGTCACATTCCACTGAAACGTGCATACCTGCCGCCTGCGCTCACTTGCAAAGCCAGATTGTGCCCTTTCGGTTCTGAAATGAAGGCAGAGAGCTTTTTGTGGCTTCCATATGCTTTTAAATTAATTACTTTAGGTAGAATTCTTTTCCTTTTGTATTTTTTTTTTTTAAACCAATACTACAAAGAAATATCTCCCTTGGTTTTATTTCCTGCCAGCCACTCTAAGATCGGCATTATCTGGTGCGAAGTCTGGGTAAACAACAGGCTGGGGAAAGCTCTGGATGGTCTCAATCTCCTACCTCGATGGCACTGGTGGCCGTGGCCCTGGCCTGGGCCATATCCTGCTTTCTCCTCGCCCACTGGTTTCCTCCTTTCAGCCTTGTGGACCTGGATTCAAAGAGTCCAAGTTATAGTGGGTTTTTCAGGCCGGCCTGGGAATTTAACCACCGAATACAGGAAGGATTCTGCAGGAAACTCCTTTTACTTGTGCTTTTCTCACTGAAGGGGCCACTTCCTCCCCTGTAATTTAGTGACTGGTTTCCTCCCCAGGTCCCTCTAGGTGCCCTGAGGACAATGGCTTTGGGGCTGCACATCCCCATGTGAAATGCTAGTTCTAGCTGTCACGTTGCGACACGCACTCTCCAGGGACTGTGCTGGCTGCCTCCGTCACCTTTACAACTTCCTAAACTTTGTAACACCTTTGCCAAGTAGCTATTGTGCTCACTTTAGAGATGACGTTTTCTCAACTTCGGGTTCATCAAGTCCCTTGCTCAAGGATGTCTGGCTGGTTGGCCACCAAGCCAGGATCCGGGCGATTTCTAAGTTCATATGTTTTCCAGGACCCCATGTTGGGTGTATGCATCAGTTACCGGTAATATTTCACCCACGGCATGCTTGAGTGGGTCCAGGGTCCTCACCCCCTTCACCCTTAGACAATGACCCTCAATCCCTGAGTCCTCCATTCAGGGGCCCAGTGACTTCTCCAGCCTCACCTCCACCCCTTCCCTGTACACAGCATCTATGCTCCTGTCCCCAGGTACCTTCCTTCTTGCACAAACCCTGAACTCCCCCCAGCTTGTTACCACACCACCTTTGGGAGCAAGGCATCATTAGACTTAAAATTTCATGTTTCTAACTAGATATTTCCTACATATTTTTATTCCTCTGTTCTAGAGACCTTCAGGGGTGGCATCCCTTGGAATGGTCTAGAATTCTAGTGGGTTTGTTAAAACACAGACTGTTGGGCTCCACCCCCAGAGCCTCTGAATCAGTACATCCAGAGTGCGGACGGAGAGTTTGCATTGCTGACTGTTACGGACCAGAGCGAGAAAGTCAACCACGAAAGACTGATTGAAATTTAGTGAGTCTTTGTTAGCTGGCCAGCGGCACACTCTCCGGCAGGGAATCCCACCCAGCTCGGAGGGTGGCCCTCAGCACGGCTTTTGTGACAACTTATATACCCTTCACCATTGCACCGTGTGGAACATTAAACATATACACCTTGGGACATCTTAGGCCACAATTTCCAGCTTTAAGGTTATGAGATCATCTAAAGACCCTCGGTCCTATCTGATTAACTATTTTAAACAATCGAGTAAAAAGCAAGCAGGTTCGCAGAAGCAGATAGCATCCGTTAGAACAAAGGACAGTTTCCTACAACCTAAATAAGCAGTGTAAAATTTAACTTCCTATAGCTGGGCAGTATTTGTTAAATCGACTCCCCCTTCCCTTGGACCTAGGACCTGCCTTAGGTCACTTTGATTATTCACCCATTGTACTACGCTAGCAGATAATCATCAACACAGTCAATAATCCCGAGACCTTCTTTCTTTTCTCTGCATCTGGGGTGGGCTCTGGCCTCCTGCCTGACTGGAGAGACCAGAATTTACATCTGCTCCTCACACCTCCTGCCTGTCTCAACATTACCCCTCCCATCTCTGCCTCTGAGCCCCCTAAACAGGCACAAATGGGTATGCCCACTTGCCAGATGGGAATAAGCAGTCCCCCAAAATGGCCTTCTCAGAAAACAGCGCTAAGGCAGCCTGGGAAAAGAATCTGTTTCTGTCTCCTCTATTCCAGTTCCCACCCTGGGGGTGACCACATTCGCTTTCTCCTGGGACTGCCACGTGTCCTTCATAAGTAGGTGTTATGGTTCCCACCTCTCTTAGGGAGGGAGAAACTGACAGTGAGCACGTCAAGGAAGGGGAAAAGGAAATGAGTATTTGCCGGGTGCCTCGTGCTGGGGACGTTACGCAAGTATAAAGACCATAGGAACCAGGAGCAGGTAGCAGAGAGGGGGCTGGGGTGGGACGCACGGGCAGAGAGACTCTTAGCGGAGAGGACACGTTGCACTCCCCATAGATGGAAAGAAAAGCAGACCATGAACTTCCTGTGAAAGTGACAGCCCCACCACCCAACCTCCTGCCCCAGGGCCAGCGCTACAGGGAGCAGACTGGAACCCGGCAGCAAGCTGAGTGATTGACAGGCTGGGCACAGGTCAGAGAGATGTATGCAGACATTACCCCCCCTCCCCCCGCCGACCTGTCTGCCGCGCCTGGGAAGGAAGAAGGGAAGAAAACTACACTTGCCGAGTGTGAACAGAATCGGTTTTGAAGCTTAACGTTGCGGTTGCGTGGCGTTCCTGTGTCTTGTCGCTGCCTCTACATCAGATAATTGATAATGTGTTTTGGATTTTTTTTTCTATTCAATAAATCTCTTAACATAAACTTACATTCAGAGTGGTTGCCTTGGGTTTCTTTAATTTATGTAATATTTTATATAATGATACTTTAGGCATATGCAAGATATAAAGCAAAATGATAAAACCCATACATATGTGCAGACCCGTTGGCCTGAGAAGTAGAACGTCCCTAAAGCGATGCTGCTCTCTTGGAATGCGAGCACCGGTAATACAGTCCATGCAACTAGTTTTAATAAAAGCTCACGGAAAAAAAAAAAAAAAAAAAAAGATCTTGCCATGGGTGCTATATGATTCATTTAATCCTGCCCCCATTTTACAGACGGTGATGTCGACACCAGAGGAATTAAATAATTTAGCCTCGCAGCTGGTGCCCCACAGAGCCTGGATGTGGCCCGATGACTGCCTAGCGCCCCCTGGAGGTAATACATGGCACAACTCCAGGAGGCCCCTTGGATGGGCAGTATAGGGGAATGGCGCCCTCCCTCCAGGGAGGGCTATGTTTTGGGGGGCCTGTCAAAGCTCCTGTTTTTACCTCGTCACTTTGCAAATTAGAATGGGCCTGAATCAAACCTCTGCCTGGCCTGAGTGCCTGCTTTTTAAGAAATCTGACACCGCTGGTGCACCACCGTCTGAGTCCTATTTGTTTTATGTCCTGCTATCCTATTTGTGACAGTGACCTACTAAAAATCCCTTTCAACTCAGATGGCCTCCCCATGCAATAGCATCCTGGAAAAATCACATTTCTCATTACCGCAATAGCATCTCACCGGCTTTATCGCCCCCAGCACCCTCAAAGAAACATAAGCACTGAGTGTTAAGACATTTTGGAAGAGGGTGGTAAAGAACTCCAAATGAGATTCCAGCTGTTAACCAGGGTGACTGCACAGCTGTATGGATCTGAATAGGAGTGAAAATGCAGCAAGGATGGGGCAAGGAAGGAAAAGAGCTTGTACACTGAGTACTGACAACACACGAGGTACCGAGAGGAAGGTTTTCCACAAACATCACCACGTTCAATTGTCATGGTGGCCCTGGAAATGAAAAATTTTCAATCCCCATTTTTCAGATAAGAAAACTAAGGTTCCAAAAATGTAAGCGTTCATGCCCAAGGACAACAGCTGGTCATTTTCTTGACCTGTAATTCAAACTATTTTCTTCTGATCCAAGCTCTTTGCTCTTTCAGTATTACAACTTGATGACTTATGCCAGCTTGGAGGCAAAACTCATTAAGCATCTATTGAGCATGCAATTTGCAGATGCATGAAGAATTCTGAGTCAGGGGACTTTCTAACAGAGCAAATGACCCTATTTCCAAAATGAGGAAGGGGCTTCAGAGACCATCTCACACTCATTCCCCCATTTTATGGAACAACCACCAAACTGGTGATGAGACTTGTTGAAGCCACACACTTCAAATGCCCGTCCTTCTGGGACATAGTCATGGACTGCATGAGGGGAGCTCACGATTGCCTAGCCATTGCCACAGTCACCTTGTGTGCTAGTTTCAAGAAGTTAAAATAAACTGTTTATCTTTGAATAATTTTAGATTAACTGAAAAGTTGCAAAGATAATATGAGGAGTTCCCAGAGACCCTTCATCCAGCTTCCCCTATTGTTAGCATCTTCCATAACCACGGTAGATTTGTCAAAACTATGACATTAACATTGATACAGTACTATCATTATTGTATTTCATTATTACCAGTTTTTCTACTAATGTCTGTTTCTGTCCCAGGATCCACTCCAGGGTTTTTAGATATTAATTTAATTGTTTATAAGTCATTCAACATTTTTTTTTTTTTTTGAGACAGAGTCTCACTCTGTGGCCCTGATTAGAGTGCCGTGGCATCAGCCTAGCTCACAGAAACTTCAAACTCCTGGGCTCAAGCGATCCCCTTGCCTCAGCTTCCTGAGGAGCTGGGACTACAGATGCTTGCCACTACGCCCAGCTAATTTTTTCTATTTTTAGTAGAGACGGGGTTTCACTCTTGCTCAGCTGGTCTTGAACTCCTGACCTCAAGTGATCCTCCCACCTCGGCCTCCCAGAATGCTAGGATCACAGGCATGAGCCACCACGCCTGGCCTTAGTCACTCAACTCTTAAAACATCCTATTCTGCCCATTCACTACCAATGAGAGTTCCAGGAAGGCAAGGACCCCACATAGCAGCCACAAGGTATGTATTTGCTAAATATGTACTAAGCAATATAGACTCAGAAAAGACTTGTTATACTGCTGGTGATCAATGCTAAGACCTCAAAAATGGCACCAAAATCACAGCGTCCCCAACACATCCCCCCATTTCACTTCCATTAAAATTATGTGCAGAGAATCCAGATGTGCAAATATACATTTGTGTAATGCATACTCACACACTCTCACACGCACACACACATATAACCACAAGGAGGAACATACTTTATGACTAAAAGAGCATTTTAAATCAATTGAGAAATGCAATAAATGGTGTGAGAACAGCTGGCTATTCATTTGACATAAGTCATTAAGTAGATTCCTACCTCCTCCCTACCGAATATCATTCCCAAAAATAAGTTCCAGAATTATTAAAGTGCCAAATAACGAACAAGTAAACATATCAAATGATTGGAAGAAAACACAGAGAAATATATTTATGAGGTTGGGGTAAATCACGCCTTTTAAACACAAAGGCTGTGAAAAGAAAGCATAAAACATTGGATTACCAAGTTGAGTGAAAAATATTTCCAAAATATATAGCAGACAAAAGATTAATGATGAGAACACATAAAAATGTCTACAAATCAATAGGTAAAAGACTAAACAAACCAACAGAAAAACGACCTAAGGATTTATATTGGCAATTCACAGAAACAGACGTACAAACAGCCCGTGCTCATTGGAGAATATCTGCCCTCCCTGGTAATCAGGACACAAACACTGAAGCAGCAAGATGTTAGTTTCACCCAAAGGGTTGCCACCAGTTCAATAAACGTGTAAATATGGAGTTGGGGTGAGGGTGAGGGGACCCCAGCCTCGAATGGCTCGAAGGAGCTGAACTGCTGGAAGAAGTGTGGCCAGATGCGGGCTTACCTGAGGGTGATTTGTCCTTAACCATCAAAGGCAGATCCCACATGCTCAGTTTCCAGCCTCTGACTTGGGCCTCGGGGGCACCGTGGAGTTAGATGCACCCACAGCCTCAGGCCAGAGCACCAGGGCCTGCGGTCCAGGTGGGGACTCACCCTTTCTCTGGGGCAGTGACATTAGGAGAAACATGGACAAGGTTGTCCCTGGTGGGTGGGGACTCACCCTTTCTCTGGGGCAGTGACATTAGGAGAAACATGGACAAGGTTGTCCCTGGTGGGTGCTGTGTCACTATATCCAGGTCTGTAGCAGGTGCCTGTGGTCCATCCTTCCTCCACCCCTCCACCATCCCCACCCAAACCCAGACCCTCGAAATCTGCTTCTGGGAGCTTAGAAGGAAAAATGTGAGACCCTCAGCTGCAAGAGCTGCTGAGGATGCTGCTAGCTGCTTCTCAAGCTGACCCGAGCTTCCGCAATTTACAACCAAGCCTTAGATGCCCATCCGAAGACAGCTTTTGTCCCTGCCCTCCTGGGGGCCAGCTGTCAGGTTCTGCCCTCTCAGGAAGTACCTCCAAAGGTCCTCTCTGGAAGGATCGCCCTCAGTTTCTCTTCGATGCCCTCTCCATTCGCTATGAAGTTTTATTTAGAGCCTTAATACCAAGAGGCCCTGACACAGCATCCACCAGGAGTAATAGATTGTATGTTCCTCGTGAACCATTGCTGTTGCCCCAGAGAAAGGCCAAACATTTCAGGCTCCTTCAGGGAACATTTGCATGACTTATGAGGTTTATGTAGGGCCTGGGAGCCCTGAGGTGGAGAGAGGCTGGGCTTCCTCCTGGCCAGAGGCCAGATCAGTAATATACCCAAAAATGAACTGGCAAGAAGCTGTGAAACTCTGCATTTTACGGGGCTATTTGCTCTGAAATTTAAAAATCTGGGGCAGGGGTGGAAGACTTTCAAATATTCTTGAGGAATTAACTCAAAAGCCCTCAAGTCTAGACTCAGTAGCCTGCCAAACAGAACCATTTCCAGGGTTTCTACTAGTGAAGTACAAGGCCCTCTAACTGGCATCAGTTTAAATTAGCCAGTAAGCATGGTGGCTGGGTGTTCAAACCCAGAAACTAAGGACGTTTCAATGGATGAGTACATTCTGTTGTGTTATTGGGTTTAAATTCCCTGCAGATACCACATTCCCTTGTTGTCTACACCCAGTGTGGACTGTTCCCACCACCATCCTGCTTTTGACATGCTCCTTTTTGAGATCCAGTGTTTAAAAAATGACTGCTGATGGAATATATGGGATAAGACTTCCAAGGGTATCGCTATCAAATCATATTTCATCATACATCTAATGGCTCATTCTTAGTGGAAAGAAGAAAATCACATGGAATTGAGACTGTGGTCTGCACTGTGTGGCTAAGCCAGTTGGAGACACAATAGCTGACCTCTACCTTCGCTCCCTGCACCCCACATCTGAGAAGGAGAGGGCGAAGGCGGCTGTGCACATTAGCAAGCCCGGCACAGAGCTTGGCATGCGACGGCAGCCCATAAATATCAGTTAGGAGGAGACTCCTGCTTTTGGATGCGAGCGCGCACTCAGGGGGCCCCGGGCAGTTGCTTCCAGAGTTGATGACTTCCAGAAGTTGCTGCCCTGTGCAGATTCAGAAAGAAATTTACACCTTCCTGGCTCCAGCCCTTGGAGCCTCTGAAAGCAAACAACTGGGAAAGAGACGTGTCCCACCCTTGCAAGGGGCCACAGGGCTGGAAGGCAGGCCCTTTGCCTGATGGTGGTGCCAAGAGAAATCTCTTTGTCCAGAGCGGTGTGGGGCGGAGCAGGGAGAAGGCCGGAGGGAGGGACGGGGTTGCCACACTGCCACCGCAGAGAGCTCACTCTCCTCTCCCTTGAGTTCTGTCCAAGCCCTGCACCAGCCAAGCTCAGAAAAGCTCCTCATGGAGTTTTATCATGGTCTAATTACTCATGTACAAAAAAAAAGAAAAAAACGGTGCCGCAGATGGGCAAGTCCCCGCAAAACCGTGCCAGGGACTCTTTAGGGCAGATCCTGGTGCTTGGCATAAGGACGCCCTGATTACCACCGCGCTGAGGGGAATCGGGCTTGCCAGAGCCCTGCTTTTAATGAACTTTCTCAACCAAAATTGGCTAAGACACAGCGCGTCAGATTCTGCCAATCAATTGGAATTGATTACTTCTCGAAATCCATGCCTCAGCTTGCAGGAAACACACGCAAAGCACACCCAACGTGGCAGGGTGATTTTGATTTCTTGAAGAAAAATCAGTTCTTTCCAGCCCAAAATAATGACAGCTCAGCTTTTTCCACATTCTTGGGCCCGCTGGAAAGAAATGATGTTTCTTGAGGGAACCCGGACAAGAGAGTAAGCGTCTTAGTGCTCAGATCCTGCCTGGAGCTACTTTATTTTGTTTCCTTATTTAGTCACGTGTTTATTTTTATTCATTTCTCCATCCCTACATCCACCCATCAGAACGCAACAACACCTCCTGAGAGGTGATTATATTCCAGGTTTGGTGTCAAGTTCTGGGATGTCAGGGATGAGACGGCCACTGTTCGTTGAAGAGCCCAGGCCCAGTGACAATGTTTCTGGAGAAACAGGAAAGGGACTAGAGGAACTTGGAGGGAGGTTCAAGGCCGGGCTGACTCTTGAAGGAGCAGTGTGTTCTCCTGGGGAACAAGGTGAGGAGAGAAATGTTCTCTTTGTCCTCCAAGCCTGCACAGAGTCTGTTTCTTTTGCCTGGACAATTTCCAACCCTCCTCCCTCCCTCCTCACTGCCCAGCACATACCCATCTTTTCACCAGGAAAATCTAACGCACCCCTCAGCCTCACCGCGTGACGGGGCATCTGCCCTGGGCACACTTCCCTAAGCCCTGGCAACTCGGTTGGTGGCTCTGCTGACCACGGGGCCGTGCACTCCCCACACCAGCACCCACACTCCTGGCATCGTCAGCTCCCAGTAGCTCGTCTGACTTTGTCCAGGGAACCTGAGCCCTGCGGGGAGAGGGGCCGTGCCCAGGTTGCTTCCCACGGGACAGGTGTTTGGGTAGCACCTAGCAGAATGCCAGGTGCATAGTGGGTGTGTCACGAATGCTCCCTGCTCACTGAATGCAAAGCGAGTGGGTGAAACGGCTGCCCCTGGAACACGATGGGCAGATGGGGACACAGGGTGACGGCACCGACAGAGCACCCATTGTGGGATGGCAGATTCTCCAAGGCCCCTCACACACACTGTGTGGGAGGTGGGAGGTGGAGGCAGGTGGAGCCTTCTGGAAGGGGAGGCCCAGTAGACACAGGGAACTGGGCTGGCCCTGGCAGAGGCTTCTTGCTCCCAGTCCCCTCTACTCTCCAGAGTGCCAGGCCCCTCGCTTGTGGGGGACAGGGGACTTCAACACTTCCAGGCTGAGAGGAAGTGTTCACAGGAGCTTTTGGGGCAAATGGCCATGCACAGAAGGGGAGGCTGTCACCAGGGCCAAGGCCAGCAGCCGGCAGTCATCCCTGGACTTAGAGTTCCAAGCAAGACAGGCCCGAGCCAGGGAGAAGGGTGGGCTCAGGAAGGGGGCCAAGTGTGGCCAGCTGAGCTGTGCACAGGGAGAAGCAGACTGAACAGGGGCCGGTGACAGCAACAGTGAGAGTCAGAGAGGAGGAGGGGGCAGACAGAAAGAGAGAGAAGCCAGGGCAGAGGGGTCATGGCGAGGGGGGTTCGGGGTAGAAAGGGGGAAGGGAAATGAATAGCAAGCTAGTGAGAGAACAGGAACCTCAAAAGCGAGTGGAATGAGAGGGACACATAAGCCAAAGAAAAAATGTCAGAGAGAGGCAGACACAGACCGGGAGGGAAACACAGACAAAGGCAGGAGGAGGAAATGGCCCACAGTCACAAAGGCCTGTCTGAGAAAGCCGAGTGGTACCTCCAGGCCCTCCCTGGTCCTTGGCCCGGCAGCTCCTGCTCCTGTCCGGGCTACCGAGAGCTGCCTGGACTCGGTTCTGTCTGAATCTTTAGACATCTAGCTCCCCTGTGGCACCGCGGGTCCCCTGTCGGTGCACTGGGAGGTAGGAAGCAGGAAGAAGGTGGGAAGCGGGAGGAAGGTGGGATGTGGGAAGGAGAGGTGGGACCAGAGCTCTGTGCTCCAGAGGGCAGCCCCCCCCCCCGCCCTAGCTCGTTCTTGCCTGGTGGACGAGCGCTGAGCAGCCTGGCACTGGCTCCCCGCTTTAGGGCCGGCCCCATCCCCGACCCCAGGCGAGCCGTGGCATGTCCTGCTCAGACCTTTCCATGAGGCCTCGCTGACCCCAGTCCTGTCCGGGTGCCAAGGCCAAGTTCCTTCATTTTTCTGACGCTCTGCTTCCTCACCTGTTCAATGGGATACTCAGTAATCACCCCAAAAATGATGGCTAATCCTAAAAGTGGTAACAAATGTGTGTTTTCCCTGCCTGTCCCATCCCCACGGCCCCAGCTCATCCCTCCTGCCGGGACAAGCTGACCCTCCTGTGGTCACGTTGCACAACAGCCGTCCCGGTCTAAAGTCTTCCCTGAAGAAAGCACAGCGCTGTCCCAAGCAGGGCGGCCAGTCTTACTTACGTTTCATGTTCCGAATTACTCTTCCCTGAGCCTGGGAAAGTGTGTCATCCATCACTTTCTATTTAACCTGTAGATATCTGTATGGTTTCTCCAGAGCCTGCCAAAAGAGCCCTGTTTCAATTAACTTAAAATTCTTCCTTAAGGAGCAACAGCATGAGATAATAGATATGTAAAGTTGGAAGGGGCCTTGGAGATCTTCTAATCCAACCAGAAAATTTTACAGCCCAGGACACCAGGCCCAGAGAGGACAGGGGAAAAGACACAAAGACATTCAAGTTAGTAGAGACATCGGGACTTGAACTTAGTTCTCCCTATTCCCAAGTCAGGGCTGTTTGCCCAAAATTACCATCTTTCATTTGTTTGCTGATGAATCCGTTTATTAATCAGTGTTTGGCCTTGCAGTGAGTTTCTCCTGGTTTTTGACTTCCCATGGATCTACCCCTTTTCCTGGGGCCAGCAGTCTGTTTCTGTTGGATGACTGTCCCCACCCCATCTCATGTGGTCTTGGAGGAATAGGCACCCACGCTGTCCTTCCCTTCTCCAGGGTACCAGGGAGGCCATGGGAGCTGATGCTCTGCATACACTTTCCCATCTCCCCCATATGTGACCAAGCATGCCAACCAGCCTTCCTCGAGACCAATGGTCAGATTGCAGGGGAGAAACATTCCTCCATTGCACCCCCACCTGCCCTCATTGGGATGCTAAGCTGTAAGCGTGAGATTCTTCTTCGGGGTTGCCATTTTCCACCTCCCTAACCACTGAGGGAGAGCCCGCCTGCAGCAGAAAGCCAACACGCTGGCTTGACAGAGCCATGAACCCAGAAGATATGCAGAGTCTTAGCGGTGGTCTCCGAGCTGTGAATCCAGCCGGCTCCTCAAGGAACTGCATCTTCTAAGGAAGAGACCCACCCAAAATTACACGTGACAAAGCCGTGGAAAGAGAAACAGCACCTGCCTTTCATTCTGATGCTAATATTATCTCATTTAATCCATGAAACAACTCCCTGTCGTGCATCTCATGAGGCCCACCTGACTGCAGCCGTCGAGGCTCTGAGAGGCGAAATGTCTTGCCCTAAATCCTAAGTCTTACACCCGAGATAAACGCCCAGACCAATTTGAAAGCCAGGGTGTTGTGCACGTCCCACTTTTCTGCACTTAATTTTCTGTGATAGAGAGAAATGCGGGGGGAGGGGGAAGAGGTGCAGTGGGAGCCCAAAGGGGACAACCTGTGCCAGCCCAGGACCAGAGGAAAGAAGGGAAGGGCTGTCCTCATCAGGGATGTGGGCAGTGAGCTCTTGACCGTGTCTTGAAGAACGAGCCAAAATGAATGGGGCCAGAGAACTGGAGGAGAATGCTTCCCAGAGAGCCTGCACTTTGAGTCCGATACACATCCTGTTTTATCATTTCCAGCTCCAAACCTCCAAGAGACTTCTCCGCGTTCAGATAGTCACAACCATCAAAACCGTGCAGAAGTTACTTTTCAAAGAGACCTCTCTCCCTGTTTCTCCTCTCTCATTTTTTTTCTTCCTCTCTCCTCAATTCCTGCCAAAGCCATTGGACGTCTGGAGGCTGCGTTCCCGGGTGAGCCGAGGTGACAGGAAAACTCAGGCAGGCATCCCATCTGTATTCCAGAGCTCCTCTCTGTCGCATTACTTAAAAGGCATTCCACAACCTTTCACCGCTGCTTTCTTTAAAGGCTTCAGCAATTTCGATATTTCGGTTCAGTGTCGCTATAGAAAAGCTTTACAATTCGAGCTCGGGAATTAGAAGATATATTTGTAATAAGAATTGCTAACCACTGTCAGCTGGCGGGCCCATGTCCATGCATGAAAATGATGCCATTAGCTTTCACGACTGTGGGCAAAATGTAAAGATCATGGATCATATAAGAGACTGAAGAGAGAAAGAGAGAAGGGAAAAACATAAAACCCACACTCGGGGGGTTTCTGGCAGGCAGGGTGATAGAGCCAGCGTGTGTGCATTTAGCCCTTTGATGAGGTGGAAAGCTCAATACTCCTTGTCTTTGCAAATACTAATTTTCCCCCTGTCTTTTATCTAACTGCTTTCTCCAATAATGTTGATGAATCACACAATTGCATTTTAATGAGGCGATCGTGAAGTCTGAGGGAGGGTGAGGGAGAAGCACAACAGAAATGCAAAGAGAGAGGGGAACGGCCCCTCAGCACCCAGCTCCCCGTGGGTGCAGAGCTTCAGGTGACGCCCAGCCTGACCCTGACAGGAGAGCTGGGCCGTCCACGTGCAAGAGGTATGGCTCAGGGCTGCAGGACCAGATAGGCTGGCGTCGGGCTCCTGTTCTGCCACGTCCAGGCCACTCGAGCTTTGGCAGGTTGCGGGTACTCTCAGAGCCTTTGTTCCTAGAACAATGCATTCCCTCCCAGTGGGAGAACACAGGCTGCCGGTCTGCTGCGTGGCAGGGGTCTCGGATACTCTAGTGAGTGCCAAACATTCCCGCATGCATGATATTTAGACTTCGGGATGAGGACAGTCATAGCCCCACTGGCATAGGCTTGGGTGAGGATCACATAGCCAAAGGAACACAATAGGTGCTTAATCAATGCCTGTTTCTCCTTATTTCCATTTACTTGCCATGTCAACCCAGAGAGGAAATTTTCTTTAGCACCATTTTCTAGGTCACCGAGAGCCATGGCAGAGGCTGGCGGGATGTGTCGAGCACGGGAAGCTTGTACGGCACAGCTCGAGTTCACTGTCTGGCTCCGAAGCCCGTGGGCTTTCCCCATCCTCAGCTCTTTTCAAATCAATGATGGTTCCCAGGGTTTGAGTCCCAGAAATGTGGGATTTTCTCATCACGATGAGACGTGGGAGGTGGCGACAGAGAAGGTTGTGGAAGACCCTCCCCTCATGCTACCCTGTATGGTACGGAGAGGAAGAGAGAGACGTGTGGACCAGACCGGAACATTCAGCAGGGCAGGAGAGGGAGCACAGGGAGAGTCCTGAGGCCAGGACTGCATGTCCCCAGCCTGCTCCAGGGACATAAAGCAACTCACGCTGCTGTGTCCTCAGGCCCCCCACCTGTCACCTAAGGGATCACGCTGGCCGTCGGTGCCTGTGTCCCCTTTCAGCACTGGCTTTGTGAATTGCAAGTGCTCCCCTGGGCTAACTTCCTACCAGGTCACTTTATAAATGATTCATTACGTGGGCAAAAAACCAAAAAAGTGATTTCTTGTTTAGGATTAACAATATAGATTGAGTGCCCTATCATTAAAAAAAAAAAATAAACACACATGTTTAAAAATGTAACATTTTGAAAGACACTCGATGATTTACAAAGCATTTTTCTCATGCAGTACACTTGATACTCTCGTAAACATCTTTTCAAACCTGTATATACATGTGAAAAAAAAGGGACACCCAGAAAAGTTAAGCACTGTGTCTAATCTCTCACAGCCAGTTTTTGGCAAGTCTGAAGTTCAAGGCCAAGCTTTGGGACGTAAAACCCAGCAGGTATCCCACCACAGAGGATCTCCCAGTGAATAAAGAGGCAGGGGTTACACTTGATTGGACCCCGGACAGGTGCATTTCATATGCAGCTGCATTAACGTTCGATGGCCCCACAAGGCAGCATTTCTCAGAATGTGCTCCTCAGGGCACCCACATGGCACCCGGGGTCCCTGGGAGCTTGTTGGAACATAAGCATCAGAGCCCATTGCAGACCTACTGACTCAGAGTCTCTGGGGACAGTCCTGGGGATATGAGTCTTATTTAACAAGCTTCCCAGAGATTCCTGGTGGAGAACCATTGCAGTAAGATGGGTGTTATTGTCCCGGTTTACAGATGAGAAAAGTGAAGACTGTGGAGACTCAGTATCTTGTCCAGTTTACACAGAGTTCGATTGTGAATTCAGTCTCAAGTCTTTATGATCCCCAAAGCCATGGGCCTATCAATGGATTCGTTCATTCAATGAACAATTCATGAACAACCTCCTAACCACCAGGCTCTGTTCTGGTTCACACTGACACACAAAGATGAAATCTATCCACTTCTCCATTTCACCAGGTATCTGCTCGGAGAGAAATCAGCAAAAAAGTTGGGTGGGCCAGAAATAAGGGCTTCAGGGCTGAAAACAATTGCATCCGGGACAGTTTAAGGAGGTCATGATAGATATTGGGTACTCCCAGATAATGTGCTGAGCTCTATTATCTTATTTAATCTGCCAACAAGCTACAAGGAGGTATTACTATTATCCCTAGCTCAAGATGGCGATACGGAGAGCAGGAAGATTAAATGAATGGTCCAGCATCCCACAGGGCATAAAAAGGGATTTTATGTGATTTCAGAGCACATCTGCTTGAGCCCTAGACTAGGAAAGTCCTTAGTCTCAGTCTGAGCCCATGAAACAAGCAGGCCCCAAACACTAAGCTCATGGGCACAGCATCTTCTGGAAGCGTGTCTGGCTCATTAACGGTTTCCCATAAAGAGACAGCGTTAATACCTATAACCTAATACAACAATGTAATCATCATTATAACTGCAATCAACATCACCAGCACACTTTAATGAATCACTGATGACTTTCCATCACCTTAAAGAAAAACACATTTGAGCAGCCAATCCCATGAGAAAACAAAAGAGATATATAATGATTAATAAAGTAATCTATGGTAAAATGGGTTATTGTGCTCAGGGGGGAAGCATCAGACACCTAATGTTCAGATTGCCATCAGAAGGCCTGGTGACAGTCACCGCGTCATTGACTGGCTGGCAGCTTCAGAGATGAACACACGATGTGGAATTAGAAGTCTGACTACTTCTATCCTTCCTCTTAATCTACCTCTTCCTCTCTTAATTCTTTTCTTCCCTCTTTTCTTTATCAGTGAGCGTCTGGTCAGCAGACAGAAACCAACCCAGTTATTTCAAAAGACAGAATTTGATATAAAGAATTGTTCAAGAGGAATAAAGTTGATAACTAGGGAGCTGAAAGGGTAAAAAGAGAGAACCCTAAGGCACAGTTCCACCAATGGCAGTAAGTAGCTACTGCCCTTAGGGCTGGGAAAACAAAGAGAAGAGTTTGGAATTATGAGGCTTTGGGGAGGGGCCCCATGGAGCTGGGACTGGGACCTCTGAGGAGGTGATACCCCCGGCTGGAGCAGGTATCTCAAGGGGGTGAGATGAGACACGTTCTGCAAGTGTTAAAAACTGCAAAGGGTAATCAGCTGTACAAGAAGGAACTGCTCCTGCCGGGGCAAAGCAGCGAGGCTAGAATGCTGCCCACAGGATCAGGAACTGACAGGAAGCCCCGAGGAAACTACCACTGTCTTTCCACCTCCAAAATTATGTCCGTATTAAGCACGATGTAGCTCTCTGAAAAAATGAATGGATTGGGGCATCAGAGAACACTTGAGATTTGGGTTTACTCAGACACTTTGCACTATGTCATGACTCAAACTGCAAACAGATATTATTGCTATAACACATCTGATACTTACTCTATGTTAATGCATTCATGACCTCATTCAGTTTTCCTCAAAGTTCCTGAAAATCAGGTATTATCAGTGCCACTGTAGAGTGGGCATGCCACCACCCAGGGAGGCACAGTAGGTTGTCCAGGGTCACACAACTCATCAGACTCTGTCCTGGAAATGTACACCCAGCACTCTCCTGGGAGGTGCCACCCCAATTCACCCATTTATCCTGATAGTATTCTCCAGTTGGCAGTTATAATGGAACTTCTGCATGCAACACCTTACCGCTCCGCATGTGGCGGATATGCCCAGAGCTTAAAGAAAATAAGACACAGAGTAGCCCCAAGAAACCCTAGTTCCAGGGAGAGTACGAGACAGCTGTCAAACTGCATCCATGTTGCACGCACTACAACAAAATGCCCTAATGCATCTTCCATGGTGAGGTGGTCTTAAGAGATGCTCTAAGAAAAAAGACTTGTCTTGTCAAACACATTAGGAAAATGCTGCTAATTCATTCCCCTCTTGGAGGGTCATCCTGTGCAGGGTTGCATAGCAAAAGCTCTGAGACAAGAAATGGCCAGCAGTGAGAAAAGCTATTCAATCTGGTTCAATCAAGTGTTCTGCAAACTTATATCCTGAGTCTGGTTTTCCCACAATGTTTATTAATATTCCATGGACACAGTGTTTTGTCTTGTGCACGTGGGGATGCTGCTCTGGGGCACTGAGGGCTTGTGATGGGCAGAGAGGGGAAAGGTCACTGTTGTAGTTCTCTTGAGCAGGCATAGGTCATGGCTTCTGACCCCAGAGGCAGGGAGGTGGGGGCCTGCCTGGGAGGCTGGAGATCCAGGAGTTCAAAGGGAGACACCTTCAGCTGAAGAGGGACAATGTCAAAAGTGTAATTAGGAGTGGACACCCAGCTCCCTAATCAGGAAGGCAGAGACAAGGAGACAGGAACACGGCCCAGCTAGGAAAAGCTCACTAATTATCTCAGACAACAGCATTTTAACCTGATGCCCTTTGAAATGCTTACTGGGTGGCATCTTCAAGTCTCTTCCTAAGCAGTGTGTATAACTGACTGAGGATTAACATGCAGAACATATAAAAAATCATACAAATCAATAAGGAAAAAGACAAACAATCCAATACAAAAGCAGGCACAAGAAAGGAGCTAGAAAATCTCAAAAGCAAAAGAAGGTGAACGAATATGAGAAAATACACACATCTCAACAGTGATCACTGGAATGCAAATTAAAACAAGATACCTGTGGGTTTTTTTTCTC
Source organism: Eulemur rufifrons (assembly GCF_041146395.1). NCBI lineage: Eukaryota > Metazoa > Chordata > Mammalia > Primates > Lemuridae > Eulemur > Eulemur rufifrons. The sequence continues at coordinate 10,100,596 of NC_091005.1, read as the reverse complement.
CCTTTTCATCAGATTGGCAATAAATAAATAAATTTGATGTTACTGAATGCTATAGTAATATAAAGTAGTCTGGCCACTTTGGAAAGCAACCTAGTATTTTCTATTAAAATTTAAGATGTGCATAGCCTCTGTCCCAACAATTTCACTTCTTAGGATCTATCATACATACACGTGCAGTGAGATGTTAGGCTGCAGTATTTTTTGTGATAACACCAAATTTGAAACAACGGAAGTCCCCATGCTATGGAATGGCAGATCACCATTAAAAAGATTGAGCTAGGTCTATAAGCACTAACAGTATAGGCTGTGAAAAGTAACCCATCACTATGTGCCAGATCTAACCACGTAGGTTTATAGACACAAAATGATAATTATACAAAAACATGAGAAAAGCTCTGGAAGGAAACAAACACCTCAATCTGATGTCAGCATTTGCTTCTGGGAATGGGGACAGCCTTGGGGTTAAAGTTCAAGGAAAACCCAAGTTTTATCTGCGATGTTTGAAGTTTTATTATGAGGATGTATTTGTATGTTGCTTACATACCTACTTTTTAAAGAAAAGCAATTTTATGTGGAACAATAAACTAGTATATGGCGTGAAACAAAGACAGATATCTCTTTCAGCTAACACAGAGTGAAGAGGGTAGAAACATCTGTCAACGAATGGAATGGCTCTTTGGTTTCCAGGGCAGCTATCAGTCTATCTATTTAGCACTAACTGCTTCTGCATGGGGGGAGAAAATAGCTTTCCTAGAGCACCTATTCTATCCCAACCTCACTGGAAAGCACTTTGCAAGCATTTGCTCATCTAGTCTTCACCAAAACCTTATGGGGTCAACATTGCTAGGCTCTACAGAATAGGAAGTGACCCGGAGCTTGTTTCAGACAAAGCCTGGTCTGAAATCCAAGTGTGCCTGAAGATGTATAACAAGCTCTTTCCAAAATCCACAACCATTGTACTATTGAGTTATGCATATATGTGTCATGTATGTTTTTGTATAGTCTAGCTACTTACCTACCTACCTACCATCTATTCATCTGGCTAATCTCATGACCATAAATAGTTGTGTTTATACCAGTGGTTCTTAATTAGTAATGATTTTGCCCCCCAAGCGTCATTTAACAAAGTCTGGAGACATTTTTGACCATCACAACGCAGGAGAGAGAGGTGCTACTGGCATCTAGTGGGTAGAAGCCAGGGATGCTGTTACACATTCTACAATGCACAAGACAGCCCCTCACAACAAAGAATTATCCAGCCCAAAATGTTTAAAATGCCAAGGTTGAGAAGTCCTGGTCTATACCTATAAGAATTGCTTGAAACTAAACATCTTCAGGAAGGTCTGACAAGGTCGTCATGAAATGCCCAACTTATGTTTTGTCTCTGAACCCAGATCTGGCTAGCTCCCACCGCCAGATCACATACGGCAATAAAAAATTATTGCTCACTGCCCTTTGGACAAAAATCAGTCAAGTTATTTCTGTAGCTTCTTGGGAAACCAAATGGGAAAGCAGTAGAGTCCAGCCTAGTCAAAGATAACACAGGTCAGGCTAAGGAGAAGGTTAAGGAATAGGTGAAAACAAGTCTCTTTGATTTTTCCCACTGAGGGAAAAGCTTACAGAAGTTCTAACCCATCACACCAGGAAAGTGTGAAGAATATTAATAAGTAAACAGAAATAGCCCATTTTGTGTTTGGATTCTATCTTATTTTCTGATCAGACAGCATTGTGACATGAAGATGTATTTTGATAAATAGTCTTTCTGAGTATTTATCAACTCTCTTTTCAGTAGGAAGTCTTCCCATTTTCTGTCTTTTTAAGTCTATTTCTAATAGTGAAAAAATACCAGCTATAATTAAAACCTAATTCTATTCCTGCATTCATTAGGGAAAAAAAAAACGGAATATGATCTTCTGTAAAGCTCTCAGAAATAATAAAGTCTCCATATCTACCCAGAATAACAGTGATTTCAAATAGATAAGGTGGGGAGAAGAAATACCCCAAAATGCAGAGAAATTAATTGCTGTTTTTCAAGAAGATTCTTTAAAATGCAGTAATTAATTGACCTACTGTTGGACACAGTTTCCCCATAGTTGATAGCCACTATTCCCAGACACGAGAAAGACAGATTGCTCCCATTTGAAAATAGTCTCCCCTAAAACCAAATGATGCTTTCTGGGATGCGTACCATAACTATGGGGTTTCATGAATTGTTGCCGTTCTTTTAGCCCCATGAGGGGAACATGCTGTCAATGTTCCTGAAAAGTGTGTGTGTGTGCTTTCCTGAGTCTGAGGCATCTGTTAGCCAACGGACTGATGTATATCTGGAGAGCACTTTCTGTCGGGGAGTGACGTCTTGTCCCGGGGAGGCAGCATGGTGTTGGGGAAAAGTAGGGAAGGGAACTCTCAGTTCCTTCCTCTCTCCTCTCAAGCCGGTCACACCTGTGACTTGGAGGGACAATGACACAAGGAGAGAGCAGTTGGATCAAAGCCTTAGGGCTTCCGCAGACTTGCAGGCGCCTCCTCCTTTGAGCTGTGCAGAACCCACTCCTTGCTCTCCTCTCTCCTGCCTCTTTCCTGAAGCCTGACCTGTTTGGACTGCAACAAGGGACTTCCTTGCCTTATGACATCTCTTTGGATGTGGCCAATGGGAAGCTCCGGCAGGATACTCAAGAGAGGGAGAGTGAGGTCAGGGTACTTTGTCCTCAGACTCCCTCGCTGCAGGTTTCCTCGAGCAGGCTGTGCCCTGCCACTCTTGTCCCAGCGCCCCCTCCTCACTGCTCACTCCTTCCAGATGCTGGGGACCTCCCTTCTCTTCGCCCGTATTGCCTAGGGATGATGATGCCTCTTCCTGCCGGTACTAGCTCCTGGGTGCCGCACTCACTGTCCCTTGTGGTTCTCCTATCCCCTGCTCACACCTTTCTAAAGACTTCCTTTATTAAACTCCTCCAAGTGCGCAATTTGTGCCATCTGTTTCCCGCTAGGGCTGGGCTGATTTCCCCATGTCTCTCTAAACCCTATTTGACCTGGGGGATTCGCTTTGCCTTGGCCTTCAAGCACATGGCCAGCAATGTCACTTCATGGGCCTTTCCGTCCCCAAATTGTGCTCGGGACTGACACACTCTCTGAAGTCATTGTTCTGCCCCCCTAGTGAGAAAGAGAACCAGAAACGAGGGGCAAGAGAAGCGAGAGCATAACCCCATTGCCCATCATGCAGGTGGAGAGTGGAGAAGAAGGAAGGAGGTGTGAGGCAGGCAGTGAACTTTGACTCTCTGCTCTGGGTCAGATTGAGATAAACAGTGAGAGCTATTTGTGGAAGGGTTTGGATGTGTCTTTCAGTTATTTCTATTTCTCTCTTAAGTAATTCATTTTATCAATAAATTCTGTGAACATATCAACCTAGAGTTGACCACTGTAATTATATTCTCTTATTTTAAAATCTTCTGTATATCTGTAATTTTTTCATCTCTCTTATTTCTAATTTTTCTTAGGTGTAAATAAATGGTGATTCTCTATTTTTTCTTTAATTAGATTACTGGAAGTTGATCTAGTTGATCTATTTTTATTTACTTTTGAGAGATGGGGAGGAGGGTAGTTTGGACATCGTCACTTCCTGGAATAATTTATCTCTTCTGTTCTCTATTTTCTGCTTCAACTTATTTCTGTTCTTATCTTCATCATTTGCATGTACCTACTTACCCTTGGTGGGTTTTGAGTTCTCAGTCTAACACCTTAAATTGCTAAATAATTTACTTTCATTGTTTCTTATTTAATAAGGAATTGACTTACTGTTATGAACTTGCCTTGGAGTACAACTCTGTCAGTATAACATAGGTTTATGATGAAATAGTTTTACCTTTATTTTATTTCTAAATAATCGGTAATTTAGAGCCTATTATTCTTTAGCTCAAAATTATTGAAACTTTAATTTTCACTACTGTTGGGTTTTACTTTTATTTTTAATTTGTATGTATCTCACATTCAGCTTGAAGAGTTGATCTTATAAAATATTTGCTTTAAGGAATTTATTATGCTTATTTTTGTAGCTTAGAATAAGGTGAAATTTTTTAAATCTTCCTGGAAGCTTAAAGAACATATTTTTATTTTTGATATATGTAATTCTTATTAGTTATTGTAACTAAATTTATCTAGGTACTCTGGATTTATCTGTGTATTTTAAGTCTATCTTATCTGCCAACGGTAAGAGAGGTGTGTTACTATCACCCAGGGCAAATGTGTTTCTGTAAATTTACTATTTTATTTCTAACATTTTTAACTTTATATATTTTGATGTTATGTTATTCAGCAAATAAATTTTCATGACATTTTATCTTCACTGTGGATTGTAAAATGACACTCTTTGTCTCCTTTAATAGTATTTGGCCTGGAATAATGTTTGTCTGAACTAATATTATCAGCCCTGCTTTCTTTGTTTTTATATTTCTCTGTTAATATTTTTAACCATGTTTTTCCACTTCCTTTGTTCTTTAGTTTTAAGTAGCACCAAGGGGAGATCTAGCGTTGAACACAATAAGAGAAGTTTGGCTTTTTCAATTGGGAAATGTCATCAATGGTACAGATTTTTTAAAAAATGATCTAAAAAATGCCTGATGGAAACCTTTCATTGGCAGACACTGCACCATGTCTGTGTGGTTTCCTCAGGCAGAACTGTGAATCGTCAGCCCTTGACTTCATGGCATTCCTGGCTGCTGACCGGTTGGAATGCTTTGGGCAAGCCAGTACGCCTGTTGGCTGCTGAGTAAGTTCTGGTACTCTGAGAACACGAGTAAAATGAGAGTGGCAAATAAGATGTCACTACTAGGTAAGATGTTGGTGTTCACAGTAGTAAGATTATCCATCAGGTACTTCTCCATATGTGTTTCTCCCCACTGCTGTCTTCTCCTGTACTCTCAACATAACAGTGGGGCAATAACGGGTTATGTTTAAGGAAATAAAATTTCAGAAAACTGGAGAAACATATTCTAGATCTTAGGTGGCATCCTATCTGTCCAAGGCAGGCTTAAAGGAAGACTTTGGCAGATTGGGCGCTCACACCGGCAACCCTAGCACTCTGGGAGGCCACAGTGGGAGGATTGCTTGAGCTTGGGAGTTCGAGACCAGCCTGAGCAAGAGCGAGACCCTGTCTCTATGAAAAATAGAAAAATTAGGCAGGCATGGTGGTAGGCACCTGTAGTCCCAGCTACTCAGGAGGCTGAGGCAGGAGGATCTCTTGAGCCCAGGAGTTTGAGGTTGCTGTGAGCTAGGCTGACGCCACTGCACTCTACCCAGGACAACAGAGTGAGACTCTGTCTCAAAAAAAAAAAAAAAGAAAAAGAAAAAAAGACTTTGTCTACATACAGTGCCATAGGCAATGCCAGGCATCGATACTATATGTTAAAAGATCTGCTCTAAGCTCTTTGTATGTACTCACACCACTTGTGCCTCAGTTTCCTCATCTGTACAATAAGGATTAAATGAGGCGATGGAGTGCATATAATGTAACTAAAAGGCAAGAGTTAGCTAACATTGGTACCGACTGATTTGTCCATCTTGTTTTATATCTGCTATTTTCTCTTTTAAATGTATTTTTATTTATTTATTTTTTTGATTTACATTTTGGTTTTGCTCATGTTTTTTTGTTTCCAGTAGTTAAGAAGGGACTTCTTTTTAAAATTTTGTTTTTGGCTTTATTTTACTTATTTGAATCACTTTTTCTCCGGTTTTCAAGATTTAATGTCAACTCTCATCCTCTTACAGTATGAACAATTTAGTGTGCTTATGTTTGCCACCCCCTTCTAACCCATTTTCTATCCGATTAGTACTGCATAATTGAGAACCATCTCTTGAGAATCATACTGACATCTGCATTCAAATTGGAAAGATATTTATAGTTTTTAACTTTATAGCAACTGTTTTCTTTTTTCACAATCACTCTTTTAGTATCGTGGTTTTCCTATTCTTTTTTTTTATTTCAGCATATTACAGGAGTACAAATGTTTAGGTTACATATATTGCCCTTTCCCCACCCAAGTCAGAGCTTTAAGTGTATGCAACCCCCAGATGGTGTGCACTGCACCTATTAGGTGTGAATACACCCATCCCTTCCTCCCCACTCCCACCTGCCTGACACCAGATGAATGTTACTACTGTATGTGCACATAAGTGTTGATCAGTTAATACCAATTTGATGGTGAGTATGTGTGGTGCTTGTTTTTCCATTCTTGGGATACTTCACTTAGTAGAACAGGCTCCAGCTCTATCCAGGATAATACAAGAGGTCCTAGATCACCATTTTTTTTTGTGGCTGAGTAGACTTCCATGGTATACATATACTACATTTTATTAATCCACTCATGTATTGATGGGCACTTGGGTTGTTTCCACATCTTTGCAATTGTGAATTATGCTGCTATACACATTCTAGTGCAGATGTCTTTTTTATAGAACGTCTTTCGTTCCTTTGGGCAGATGCCCAGTAATGGGATTGCTGGATCCAATGGTAGTTCTGCTTGTAGCTCTTTGAGGTGTCTCCATATTGCTTTCCACACAGGTTGCGCTAGTTTGCAGTCTGACCAGCAGTGTATGAGTGTTCCTATCTCTCTGCACCCACACCAACATTTATTGCTTTGGGACTTTTTGACAAAAGCCATTCTCACTGAAGTTACGTGATATCTCACTGTGGTTTTGATTTGCATTTCCCTGATGATTAGAGATGTTGAGCATTTTTTCCTATGTTTCTTGGCCATTAGTGCGTCTTCTTTTGAAAAGTTTCTGTTCATGTCCTTTGCCCACTTTTTGATAGGGTTGTTTGATTTTTTTTCCTGGTGATTTTCCTGAGTTCTATATGGTTTTCCTATTCTTGAGTTGCTCACCCCAAGTCAGTCCTCAGTTGTGCAGAGATCACGTTCAAGTTCTTTTTCCCTCAAATGAGAGGTTATGGAGAGCAATATTTGGAAAGTTTTTCAAAGTGTCTTCTATTTCATTTTCTTTTTGTGTCGTTTGTCTGTTCATTTTTTTCCTTTACCCACGAGTGGCCATTGGGCTGGTTACAACATTCTTGGATCATACACTCTTCCTTGAAAACACTATATGAATTGTCTCATCTCCTGGCATTTACTACTTTCTTCAAGGTGTGAATCTTTTTTGCATTATCTTTCCTTAAAATACAGTGTAAATTTTTGATCTCCATATTTAGATTCTCTCAGCTTCAGAAAATTGTATCTAATTATACCCTGCATGATTGTTTTCTTTCAATTGCTCTCTTTTAATCTTTAGAAATATCTAAAATTTATGTATATTAGATCCATTCTCTGTCTCTCTGTCCTTTTTATCATCTTTTCCTTTGTATTCCTCTGACACATATTGGATGCTCAATAAATATTTCTTGAAAGAAAAGAAAAAGAAGGAGGGAGGGAAGGAAGGAAGGAAGGAATTTGGGGACACGTTTTCAGTTTCGTCTACTCAGCTTTGATTTGACTTTCTGATCATTTCTGTTTTAACTGTGGGTAGTTAGCATTTCACTCCTATGGCTGAATGTCAGTTTCCTTGCAGCCTTTTCTTCTATCACCCACTTTCATTTTTTCGTATCGGTCTGTCTTGTGGTTGTTGCTTTCAAAATGATTTTCAAGTGGTGTTTTAGGGCCCCAGGTTCTTGTATCTTACCAAGCATTCTATATGCTCCCCTGACACCCAACGTACATGATAAGTCATTTTTGGTGGGCTGTTGGTTTTATTTTGTTCTGCAGTATTTCCCACCCACCCCTATTGACTTGTGTTTTTTGATAAACATTCTCCAGTGATACTACATGGAATTTCTAGTCTGTAACAGGTGTTCTTCTGCTCAGGTACTGATAGAGCAAGATGAGATCATCTCCTAATCCATCTATTTGGTTCTCTGACACTTTAACCAATGACCCACCGAAACCTACGAATCACTTTTATTGTATGCATTGCTTCCGGGGACTCTGCTGTCCCTGCCCCAACATAGCCCTTTCCCTGCTATAGTCTTTGAGATCTAGGGGGCCCTACCATCCCTCATTGCTTGTTTTATTTCCTGTTAATAGACATCGATGGGATAGAACCAGTTGTGGGGAGTTAACTGCCCCTTTCAAGAACAAGAGGTACTTGAAATAAATGACTATGTTATGATTGGTATAGATCCTGGGTCTCTGAGCCAAATGGAGACAATATGACAGTGTGTGTGCGTGTGTGTGTATTAGATGAAGTAGAAAATAAATTTCATCCTACATTCTCTCAGGCATGCAAAATTCTGTTCTGCTGTTTATTGCTTTTCTTTTTATTTACATGCTTTTAATTTAATATCTGCTAACTCATAGACTATATTAATTCTGATAGGAAGTGAACCTAGACTCAAGCTCCCTGAGGACAGGGATTATGTACTTGGCTCACCAGTGGACCCAGTAGCCTAGTTTATACATAATGTTGAATGAATAAATAAATAGAGGTTGAGGTTGATTGAACCAGATACATATTTTAAATAGCATGCCAATATTCTCCATGACATCTTTCTATATATTTTATTTATATTGGTTTACTAATATATATATATTTTTAATTTTAAATTAGCAAATTATTCCTACCAGCATGCAGCATATGGTAATGATCTTTTTTTTTTTTTTTTGAGACAGAGTCTCACTCTGTTGCCCGGGCTAGAGTGAGTGCTGTGGCGTCAGCCTAGCTCACAGCAACCTCAAACTCCTGGGCTTAAGCGATCCTACTGCCTCAGCCTCCTGAGTAGCTGGGACTACAGGCATGTGCCACCATGCCCGGCTAATTTTTTGTATATATATATTTTTAGCTGTCCATATAATTTCTTTCTATTTTTAGTAGAGACGGGGTCTCACTCTTGCTCAGGCTGGTCTCGAACTCCTGACCTTGAGTGATCCACCCGCCTCGGCCTCCCAGAGTGCTAGGATTACAGGCGTGAGCCACCTCGCCCGGCCTGGTAATGATCTTAATGAGAATCTTTTGCTAGTCCTCTATATAAATTCCAATATTTCAATTTCTCAGACGTGATGGTAAAAGTGCTAAAATGCTCTTTTACAGAATTAGTTCATGTAATGCCGAGAGGTTCAGTCGTACATTTAAAAGTAGCATGATCATTCTGGTTTTTAAAAGACTTTCTTTTTTTTTGCTTAAAAATCATAAGAGAACATTTGGAAAACAAGGCAAAAAAAGAATATTTCCATAATCCCATGACTGGGATGAAATTGCTAATAACATCGAGACACATTGTTTTCCAGGCCTTTTCAGTGTGGCATCTCTGTGGCTATGAGTGGGAAGTGGTTCTCCAGCCTAACTCCAGTGGCAGGGTTGAATCAGGGTATTCATTTAGGAAGAGAAGTGCAACCTATAGTCCTGTAGCTGAGACTTTACTTTTATTATTTGTGTTTCCATTTTGTTTGTTTTTTTTTTTTTTTTTTTTTTATTTATTTTTTTTTATTTTACAGAATCAAAGAGTCTAACAGTATATCTTGTTAGATACAGTATGTCCTCATAATGTATACATTATTTCTTGTACAATGATATGAAATAATATGGGAAATATTCATGATAAATTATTAAGTGAACAGTGCAAGTTAAAAACAATAGTTTCATATTTTTTTCCCCCACCCCCCCTTTCCTGAGTCAGCACCTTCAAGTGTTACCACTCCCCAAACGGTGCGCAATGCACTCATTGTGTAGGCATACCCCCATCCCCTCCCCCACCCCCCACCTCAGTCTGATGTCCAATTGGTGTCGTTCCCAGGTTTGTATTTAGGTGATGATCAAGGAAACCAATTTTCTGGTGAGTACATGTGATGCTTGTTTTTCCATTCTTGGGATACTTCACTTAATATAATGGGTTCCAACTCTCTCCAGGAGAACCATAGAGATGTTGTATCTTCATCATTCCTTATAGCTGAGTAGTATTCCATGGTATACATATACCACAGCTTACTAATCCAATCATGTATTGATGGGCATTTGGGTTGTTTCCACATCTTTGCTATTGTGAATTGTGCTGCTATAAACATTTGGGTACACGTGCCTTTGTTACAGAATGACCTTTTTTCCTTTGGGTATATGCCCAGTAATGGGATTGCTGGGTCAAATGGCAGGTCTACTTGAATCTGTTTAAGATACCTCCATAATGCTTTCCACAGGGGTTGCACTAGTTTGCAGTCCCACCAGCAGTGTATTAGTGTTCCTGTCTCTCCACACCCACGCCAACATGTGTTGTTTTGGGTTTTTTTGATAAAGGCCATTCTCACTGGGGTTAAGTGATATCTCATTGTGGTTTTGATTTGCATTTCCCTGATGATTAGAGATGTTGAACACTTTTTCATATGTTTGTTAGCCATTTTTATATCTTCTTTTGAAAAATTTCTATTCATGTCCTTTGCCCACTTTTTGATAGGGTTGCTTGATTTTTTCTTGCTGATTTTCCTGAGTTCTAAATAGATTCTTGTTATCAGTCCTTTATCTGATGTGTAGTATGCAAAAATTTTTTCCCATTCTGTAGGTGGTCTGTTTATTCTCTGGACTGTTTCTTTGGCTGTGCAGAAGCTTTTTAATTTAATCATGTCCCATTCATTTATTTTTGTTGCTGCTGTGATTGCCTTGGGGGTCTTCTTCATAAATTCTTTGCCTAGGCCAATGTCTGTAAGAGTCTTTCCTACATTTTCTTCTAGAATTCTGATTGTATCACGCCTAAGGTTTAAGTCTGTTATCCACCGTGATTTGATTTTTGTGAGAGGTGAAAGCTGTGGGTCCTGTTTCAGTCTTCTACAAGTGGCTAACCAATTCTCCCAGCACCATTTGTTGAATAGGGATTCTTGTCCCCAGAGTATATTCTTTCCTGCTTTGTCGAAAATTAGGTGACTATATGAGGATGGTTCTATATTTGGATTTTCTGTTGTGTTCCACTGGTCTGTGTCCCTGCACTTGTGCCAATACCAGGCTGTTTTAAGAACCACGGCCTTGTAGTATAGTTTGAGGTCTGGCAAATTAATACCTCCCATTTTGTTTTTGTTGCTTAAAATTGCTTTTGCTATACGGGGTCTTCTTTGGTTCCATACAAAGTGTATAATTATTTTCTCTATGTCTGTAAAGAATGATGTTGGTAATTTAATAGGGATTGCATTGAATCTGTAGATCACTTTGGGTAGTATAGACATTTTAACAATGTTGATTCTTCCGATCCACGAGCATGGTATATTTTTCCATCTATTTGCAAGTTCTGCTATTTCTTTTCTCAGTGTTTCATAGTTTTCCTTATAGAGGTCCTTTACCTCTTTAGTTAGATATATACCTAGATATTTTATTTTCTTTGTTGCTATTTTGAAGGGTATTGAGTCTTTAATTTGGTTTTCCAATTGACTGTTATTGGCATATATAAATGCCTCTGATTTGTGTATATTAATTTTGTAGCCTGAGACTTTGCTGTATTCGTTAATCAATTCCAGGAGTCTCTTGGTTGAATCCTGGGGGTTTTCCAGATATAACATCATATCATCAGGAAAAAGTGAGAGTTTGATCTCTTCCTTCCCTATTTGGACTCCCTTGATTCTGCTCTCTTGCCTGATAGCTCTCGCAAGGACTTCCAATACTATGTTGAAAAGTAATGGAGACAATGGGCAGCCCTGTCTGGTTCCAGTTCTAAGTGGGAGTGCTTTCAGTTTTTCCCCATTCAGTATGATGTTGGCTGTGGGTTTGTCATATATGGCTTGTATCATTTTTAGGTAGGTTCCATCAATGCCTATTTTGTTAAGCGTTTTTATCATAAAAGGGTGTTGAATTTTGTCAAATGCTTTTTCTGCATCTAATGAGAGTATCATATGGTTTTTGTTTTTGCTTCTATTTATGTGGTGAATCACATTTATAGATTTACGTATGTTGAACCACCCCTGCATCTCGGGGATGAAGCCCACTTGGTCGTGGTGGATTATTTTTTTGATAAGTACTTGGATTCGATTTGCTAGTATTTTATTGAAAATTTTTGCATCTATATTCATGAGGGAAATTGGTCTGTAGTTCTCTATTTTTGTTGTGTCCTTTCCAGGTTTTGGTATTAATGTTATATTGGCTTGGTAGAACGTGTTAGGGAGAACTCCATCCTTCTCAATATTGGAGAATAGTTTATGTAGGATGGGCACCAGTTCTTCTTTGTATGTATGGTAAAATTCAGGTGTGAACCCATCTGGACCAGGGCTTTTCTTTTTGGGAAGGTTTTTTATTGCTGTTTCGATTTCAGTTCTTGATATTGGTCTGTTCAGGTACTCTATTTCTTCCTGGTTGAGCCTGGGAAGACTATGTGTTTCTAAAAATCTGTCCATTTCCTCCACATTCTCCAGTTTGTGTGCATAAAGATTTTTGTAGAATTCATAGGTGATATCTTGTATCTCTGTAGCATCGGTTGTGATTTCTCCTTTCATGTTCCTAATGGAGGTTATTAGAGATTTTACTTTTGTGCTCTTGGTTAGTCTAGCCAGAGGTGTGTCTATTTTGTTTATCTTTTCAAAGAACCAACTTTTTGTTTTATTAATTTCCCTTATAGTTTCTTTGTTGTCCTTTTCATTTAGTTCTGATTTGATCTTAGTAATTTCTCGCCTTCTGCTGGGTTTGGGATCGTTCTGTTCTTCTTTCTCCAGCTCTTTGAGTCTATTCGTTAGGTTGTCTATTTGCATGTTTTCTGTCTTTTTGATATAGGCATTTATGGATATGAATTTTCCTCTCAGGACTGCTTTAGCTGCATCCCATAGATTTTGATAAGTTGTATCTCCATTGTCGTTTAATTCAAAGAAATTTTTGATTTCCATCTTGATTTCTTCTTTTATAGAATAATTATTCAGGAGAAGGTTATTTAGCTTCCATGACTTTGAGTAAGGGTGAGGGTTTCTGTTTGTGATCATTGTTACTTTTATTCCGCTGTGATCTGAGAAGATGCATGGTACAATTTCTATTTTTTTGAATTTTTGAAGACATGATTTATGTCCTAGGACATGGTCAATCTTAGAGAATGTCCCCTGAGCTGATGAGAAGAATGTATATTCTGTGGACTTTGGGTAGAATGTCCTATAGATGTCAGCCATGCCCATTTGTTCTAGCATTCTATTGAGGTCCATTATGTCTTTGTTTGTTTTCTGTTTAGAGGATCTGTCCTGTACTGTCAGTGGGGTGTTAAAGTCTCCAGCTATTACAGTATTGTTATCTATCATTTGGTTGAGATCTAGTAGGGTTTGCTTTATGAATCTAGGTGCACCTAGGTTGGGTGCATATATATTGAGTATAGTCATGGCTTCTTGATGAATTGTGCCTTTAATCAGTATGTAGTAGCCATCTTTGTCTTTTATTATTTTTGTTGGTTTGAAGGCTAAGTTATTGGAAATTAAGATTGCCACACCAGCTTTCTTTTGGTTACCATTTGCTTGAAATATCGATTTCCATCCTTTTATTTTCAGTCTAAATGCATCTTTGCAGGTTAGGTGAGTTTCTTGAAGACAGCAGATACTTGGATTGTATTTTTTTATCCATTGGGCCAGTCTATGTCTCTTGAGTGGGGAGTTCAAGCCATTCACATTTATTGAGAGAACTGATAAGTGAGACAGTTTTTTGTTCAGCTTGTTGGGTAGAACTTCATTGTGATGTTTTCTCTCCTGGGCCAGTGTGGTATCTGGAATTTGATCTTTAGCTCTTGAGTAGTTTTACATTCGTGGATCTTTCTTGTGCTGATCTGTGTATAATTCTCTTTTGAGTACTTCTTGGAGGGCTGGTCTTGTCTTGGTGAATTCCCTCAACCTTTGTTTATCTGAGAATGTCTTGATTTCTCCTTCGTATAGAAAACTTAGCTTAGCTGGGTACAAGATTCTAGGCTGGGCATTATTCTGTTTCAGAAGCGTGAAAATGGGGCCCCAACCTCTTCTTGCTTGTAAGGTTTCAGCTGAGAAATCTGGCGTAATTCTGATGGGTTTTCCTTTGTAAGTTACTTGTTTCTTTCTCCTTACAGCTCGGAGAAGTGACTCTTTAGTGGATATTTTGGTCAGCCTGATGACTACGTGGCGTGGTGTTTTCCTATTTGCTATGAATCTCCCAGGGGTCCTTTGAGCTTCTTGAATCTGTATGTCTAGAGTATTGGCAAGGCCTGGAAAATTTTCCTCGATTATGTCTTCAAATAGCTTGTCCAACCCTTGCTTGTTATCTTCTTCACCCTCAGGAATGCCAATAACTCTCAAGTTAGGTTTCTTCACATAATCCCACATTTCTTGAAGACTCAGATCATTTCTCTTACTTTTTCGATCTATCTCTGTGACTGACTTATTTAGTTGGAAGGAGTTATCTTCAATTTCTGAGATTCTTTCCTCTGTTTGATCTACCCTGCTCTTGAGACTTTCCACAGTGTTTTGTAGCTCTCTGAGTGAATTCTTCACTTCTAGGAGTTCAGTTTGGTTTTTCTTCAATATTTCAATTTCTTTAGTGAATTTTTCCTCCAAATCCTGTATTTTTTGTGTGTTTTCCTTGTGTTGTTTATCCATTGATTCTTGTATATTATTCAGCTTGTTTATAATCCATAATTGGAATTCTTCCTGTGACATGTTGGTGTTTTGAGTCTGGTTTGTGTCAAATGGTTGGGAGCTGGTATTTCTCTTTGGGGATGAGCTTTCCATTTGATTCTTTTTGCTCTCCGTGTTTTTTCGCTGGGCCCTTCCCATCTAGATTTGTCGTTGGATCTATACTTATAGGTTTAGTCTGGTTAACAGGACTCTTTGTGCTCTATTCTTAGGCTGTGAAACAGTCTAGGTATGTTGCTTCTTTTGGCAAGAGGGGGAGTTGCTGTAGCTCCCACGGGCAAAAGTCTGTCTTGGCCCAATGTCCCCAGGGATCAGGTTCCACACTCTCGCTTCTGAAGAAGTATTCAGTGTTTACACTTGGGCAGGGATCCTATATAAGGTCCGTGGACCAGGGGAGAGGGCCGTCCAGGGAGCCTCTTGGTACCCTATTGCTCCGCAGTGACTTGGCTGTGGGCTCTATAGTGGCAATTGCGTGCCCGCAGATCTCCGGCCCTGGGGGTGACTACTCAGGATCCGGTATGTACCAGAGCCAGGGACCTGGCCCGTTCCGAAGCTCACCGTGGGTCCCCAGTTTGAAGGCGAGAAGAGAGGAGAAAGAGAAGAGAAAAGAAAAAAAAAAAAAAGAAAAAAGAAAAGGAAAGAAAGCAAAGAAAGAGGAGAAAACGAAAGAGAAAAGAAAAAAAAGAAGAAAAAGAAAGAAAGAAAAAGAAAAAGAAAAAAAAAAAAAAAGGAAAAAAAAAAAAAGAAAAACGCAAAAAGCCAAACCAAAAAACACCAAAAACGCCAACAAAAATGAACAAAAACAAACTACATAGCACTTCACCACACCGCAAGGCAGAAAGATACACAAATCTGAAGTATATAATTCAGCGACTCAATGTTTTTTTTTGTTTGTTTGTTTGTTTTACGCCTTAGCACAGCTCCGCCCCTTCACTTCCGCTCGGCTGGGTCCGGAGCGGCCATTAGATGTTTTTGTTTTTACGCCTTAGCACAGCTCCGCCCCTTCACGCCCGCCCGGCTGGGTCCCGGGCGGTTTCGCAGTGGATTTCAAGATGACGTTTGCGCGCCCGCGCAGCTCCGAGGGTGGTGGGGATCCAACCTCCGCGCTCAAAAAGGCGCGGCAGCCAGAGGCCCAGAGGGCAAAGGTGCCCGCCGAGGCTGTCCGCCACCGGAAAAAAAAAGAAAAAGAAAAGAAAAGGAAAGAAAAAAAAGAAAAAACCCCAAAAAAACAAAAACAGACACAAACACAAACAAACAAAACCCAGAAGAAATTTACCAAGAATAGAATATACAGTTCGGCGAGCCTATTCTTCTTGTTCATGTTGTTTTTTTTTTTTTTTTGCCTTAGCGCAGCTCTGCCCCTTCACCCCGAGCGCGGCCCCGGCATATCCCGTACTCCTGGCGTTGGTTCAGAGACCAGCGGAGGGCGCCGGGCAGAGAGAGCCGCTCGGCACTTTATGGCTCCTGAGCGGTTTCGCCCTCGCTTTCAAGATGGCGCCTGCAGAGCTCCGGGGCTGGAGGAGACTGGATCCTCGGCAGGCAGAGACCACCACTGCCCGGGGGCTGGCGAGCAAGGACGCGCACCAGGGGGTCACCGGCTGGAGAACCGCCGAAAAAGGCAGCACGGGCAGAAAGAGCCGCTGGGCACTTTTTGGCTCCCGAGCGGTTTTGCCTTCGCTCTCAAGATGGCGCCTGCCGAGCTCCGGGGCTGGAGGGGGCCGGCTCCCCGGCAGGCGGAGACCGCCACTGCCCAGGGGCTGGCGAGCAAGGACGCGCACCGGGGGGTCACCGGCTGGAGAACCGCCGGAAAAGGCAGCACGGGCAGAAAGAGCCGCTGGGCACTTTTTGGCTCCCGAGCGGTTTTGCCTTCACTTTCAAGATGGCGCCTGCCGAGCTCCGGGGCTGGAGGGGACCGGCTCCCCGGCAGGCAGAGACCGCCACTGCCCAGGGGCTGGCCAGCAAGGACACGCACCAGGGGTGACCGGCTGGAGAACCGCCGGAAAAGGCAGCACGGGCAGAAAGAGCCGCTGGGCACTTTTTGGCTCCCGAGCCGCCTCGCTCCCGCCTTCAAGATGGCGCCTGCCAAGCTCCGGGGCTGGAGGGGACCGGCTCCCCGGCAGGCAGAGACCGCCACTGCCCAGGGGCTGGCCAGCAAGGACACGCACCGGGGGTGACCGGCTGGAGAACTGCCGAAAAAGGCAGCACGGGGTACAACGCTATTTGCTGTCCGGGAGTCTTTTGTGTTTTTCTGCCCTGGGGCAGATCCGTCCCTCCTCGCCAAGCGCTGTCTCAGCTGAGATCCCCCAGGTTCTAAGGTAATTTCTCAAAAAAGCCTCCTGTCTGCAATGCGCCACGTATCCCTCAGTGATTCTGCGCTGGCCTGGGTCAGGGCTCTATTCAATTGGGAGCGGCGGTCAATGAGGAGGACAAGCCGCTTTCCCGAGAGGCTGCACCCGCCCCGGCTGGGGGCGGGTGTATCCGACCCGCGCTCCGCTGGCTAGTGTCTGTCCCGTGTTCGCAATTTTCGTTCACCTCAGACCTCACTCGCTCTGTTTGTCCCACGCTGATTCTCCGTGGATTTACACCGCTGTTCCTGTGTGGGAGCGGTCTTCTAGCGTTGTGGCAGGTCCGGATCGATGCCTTCCTTCCCGGGAGCGCAGATTCAGGCCGTCACCACCACTCCGCCATCTTTGATTCTCTGTGTGTTTCCATTTTGAAAAATAATTGTTGCTTTGCAAAACCTTTCCCAGCACCATACCCTAAGACAATCCAAGAAAAATCTAAACCCCCCAAGGGTAGGGAAATAAGAGCAAGCTACTCCCAGCAAATCAGAGGGGTGGCTGCACATAGTAGGGTGTGTTGCCTTTTAAACATGACTTTATAATAATCTTTGTTATTCACATTCTAGCAATTAAATGATGTCTAGTAACAGAAATCTAGACAAGTTTGCAACTCGTAATCATAGGCCTGACCCATGGAGATGTTATCTTGGGGCAAATCTACCCATGTCCAGAACGGTACAGGAACAAAGAACTTGGATGGCAAAAAAAAATGAGCCATCTAAGGAAAAACAAAGAATGTTCTTGGCAAATATAAGCTAGATATTTTACTATGTCTTGGTTAAAAAAATTGGAGGTTTTGATTAAGGCTCTGTTTTGTAATAGGCAAAGGTTACATGAATTATGGGTATGCAAACTGTCAAAATCATCTCTATAAAGTTTTCATTTCAGATTGGGTTCAACCATACTAACCCACTTTTGATTACCTTCATTAAATCCTAAATTATAGCCCACCTTTCATTCCCACCCCCCATGCAAGCTGTTCTGTTAATTACAGAAATCGAAATCAGGCCTGAACCAATGGGATACAGACTCGACGTGGATATCCAATCTGGACAGAGTAGATCAAAGACTCACCAGCCACCTCAAAGAAGAGGCTCCTTTCAAATGCATTCCTTGATGAGTGTACTAAATTTTAAACATGATTAGACATAATTAGGTGTGTTTTTCTTTTTTAGTTTTTAAGCATATTAATATATGTCACATAATATGTGACATTTTATATCTCGCTTTCACTTAACATGATATAATCTGCAAATGTCTCCATTATATCATCACATGGTCATCATAGCTGTCATTTAAATAGCTGTATGACACCCCATGCAAAGCACACACCATCATCATCTGTTTCTTTCCTCATTGGAGATCTAGAATGAAAAAGTTACTTCGTAAAATCCCAAGGTGGACTATTCTCCGGAAAAGTTTAATGATTCATGCCCAGTGTTTAGACTTTTTGATAATGCATGAAGACAGATGTTTCCCATTGACAGAGGAAATGTACCATCCAGAGTTCTGTTTGTTGTTGCTATTTTTGTTTGTAGCACAACTAACCAACTCTCTGTAATTCTGTTTATATAAAGGAGCTACTTACATAGTATAGCTACTGAGTTATATAAGCAGCTACTTTGCATAAAGATACCAGGGGATTGGGTATCACTTCAGAAAGGGATGTGGAATAATAGAAACCATGGGCCTCGTCAAGCTCACTTCTGTGGCCCGTTGTTGGATATTTCAATTCCTAACTTACAGCAAGAACGTCTTCTGCCAGGGCCCCATCCTGGGAGCTGGCCAGAGGAATTGAAGACATTTGGGAAAGAAGGCGGCGGCTCCGGCCAGAGATCACTAGGCCTCCTCTTTTCAAAACAACAATAAATGATGATTCTCCTCTATCGTATATAATGGATGTGAAGCTTGGTCATTTCTAAGCAGAATGAATAAAAAACAAGATGTGCAGCCATGTGAAATACCTTTGGTTAAGCTTTTCTGAGAATGACTATATTCAAGATACAGATGTATGTGCATCTGTGTGTATGAGAGAGAGAAAGAGCGGGGGGAGACAGAGAGAAAGAGAGAGGGAAGGAGGGAGGGAGGAAGACAGAGAAAAAGACAAGAGACAGAGACAGTAAGAAAGAGAGAGGAGGAGAAAAAGACAGAGAGAGAGAAAGAGAGAGAGAACACGATATGGTGTGTTCTCTAGTTTCAGACAAAGGAGGAGGGGTTGGCAGTGAGGGACATCTGCCCTGACAAGGAGAATTTTGCAACTGCCAGTATTTTAAAAGTCAGCTGTGTGATTTCTTTTACATTCTCCATAGACAACACCCCCCCATTGCGTAGCTCACTCCCACTCACCCAACCCTGGTATTCCACGGGCTTTCACATATAAGACCTTATGCCTCCAAAACAGAATCAGCCAGGGTCATTGTTATTAACTCTATCTTAAGGACAAGGAATCTGAGACTCAGAGAATTTAAATGACTTGCCTTTGGTCATATAGCTAATAAGAGGTCAAGTCAGGATTTGAACTCAGAACATACTAATTCCAAAGCCTACATTCTGTAAAACATGCTAACTCCGCAGGGATGGTGATAGAGCTTTTGTTCAGAGAGTGAGAAAGAGAAGAATCAGAGGTTATAAATAGAGAGAAAGTGACACAGTGGCTGCTTTTATATTTTTTTGATCTGAGATCTTTCCTTTCTTATCTCATTATATTTTTGTTTTATTTTATGTTATTTTGGTTACCATCTGTTATGGGCTACATTGTGTCCTCCCCAAACTCATATACGGAAGCTGTTACCCCCAGTGCCTCAGAATGTGACTGTATTTGGAGACGGGGCCTTTAGAGAAGGTGGTTAAGGTAAAGTGAGGCCACACGAGTGGGCCCTAATCCAATACAACTGGTGTTTTCATAAGAAGAGGACATTTTTGACACAGACGGTGCAGAAGGAGGGGACCATGTGACAACACGGGGAGGAGGCTGCCATCTACAAGCCCAGGAGAGAGGCCCTGGAGGAAACCAACGCTGTGGACACCCTGATCTCAGACTTCCAGCCTCCAGAACAGTGAGAAAATAAAATTCTGTTGTTTTAAGCCACCCAGTCCGTGATATTTTGTGACGGCCGCCCCAGAAAACTCATACACCATCATTAGACATACATGAAGGCCGCACCTTTGAGGGTCTGCCCCATGCCGAGACCTGGCAAAGCCACTCACCCAGGTGACTCGTTAGAGGTTGTTTCAGTGCCACCAGAACAGGTCGACGAGACCAAACCCAGGACATTGTTATTTGTACCCAAGGCAGATGCGGGAGCTGCCAAACCGACATTCCTCTAAGGGCTCTATCCCCCACCTTTCTCTTTACTTTTCGCCAAGTGGAGATTTCCCAGAAAGTTGTAGTAAAACGTACACTGGCTGCTGTTGGCAAAGATGAGCTGCTCTCAGTTTGGGAGCTACTGAATCAGGGCCTTAACCAAACATGAAATGACAGAACTGTTTCCAGCGGAGGATTAATTGAGCCAACTCAAGGCAAACACAACGTATTTTGGCATTGCTTTTGACAGATGGAAATAAAACAAACATTAGCAACCGGATTGCAGCTAACAATATGCAAAATTAAAGAAGGTACCTTTTTAACTTTGTCTGAGAGCCCACTGGCTTTTCTTATAAAATCTGCAGAAGGAAAAAGACGGCGCTGTTAATCTCATTACGCAACCAGTTAGCACATGCAAACGAGGGGAATTAAAAGTCTTTGCATTCATGGGAGGAAACAGATATTTGACACATATATTTATTAGGGAGACTGGACTGGAAAATAGCACTGCCGTATTAATCAGAAATGGTGTAGAAAATACTTAAATAATACAACAGAATGTGCACAGACAGCATAAGCTGCTTACAAATGGAAGCTAAGGTCTGAGTATTTTTTATTTAAAGGTTAAATTTTCAATTAATTTTTTTTCAGCTTGTTGCCATCCCTTCCAAGCATCACTGTTAATTGCTATAAAACGATGTCTCTCCCTGTTTGAATTCTGGACATGAAGACCAGAAGCTGTCAGCCATCTAATGGGCATCAGAGTATTGGGGGAGAAATCAAAATTACTGTGTAAAAGCTGAGCCAAAATGTCAAACTCCAAGAAGCCAAGTGATTGGTTAAAAAAATCCTGTTTTCATTTGTTTAGTGTCTTAATTGTTTTGTGCTCCTATAATAAAATACCCGAGTCTGGGTAATTTATAGTAATAGGAATTTATTTATAATAGCATAACAATAGAACTAACAGAATAATAGAAATTTGTTATTTATTTCTACTGCTAAATCCAAGATCAAGGTGCCAGTAGGTTCAGTGTCTGGTGAGGGACAGGTCTCTGCTTCCAAGGTGTGGCCTTGAGCACTGTGTCCTCACATGGAGGAAGAGGAGAAGAGGATAAATCCACTTCCTCAAGCCCCTTTATAAGGTCCCTAATTCCACCTATGAGGGCTCTGCAGATCTGCAGAAGACCAGGGTCAGTTTGCACATCGGGAAGCAGACTTCCCAGTGGAAATCTTACAGGCCAGGAGAGAATGGCATCATATATTCAAAGTGCTGAAGGAACAAAAAACCTTAGCCCTAGAATATTATATCCTGCAAAATATCCTTCAAACATGGAGGAGAAATAACAACTTTTCCAGACCAAACAAACAAAAAACAAACAAAAAAAAAAACTGAGGGATTTCATCAACACCATACCTTTCCTACAAGAAATGCTAAAAAGACTTCTTCAATGTGCAAGAAAAGGATGTTAATGAATGATAAGTGAGTCCCCTGGCGAGCACAGGCGGGGCTACCAACTTTAGACCTCCTGCCCCCAAGGCCTGGGTAAGGTTGAGCCAACTTGTGAATCAATGTGGATTGATGGGAAAGAAAATGCTGTCCTGGAAGGAATATACTTGAAGAATCATAAAATTTGAGAACAAAATGGGAATTTAAGATGATCAAGCCAAGCCCCTTATTTTGCAGATTAAAGAAAATGAATCCCAGAGGGGGAAGCTACTTGCTTCAAGGCCACAGAGCTAGATGGAGTGGCACATCCAAGCCTCCCTGCCTGGTGGATCTTTCACCATTAAAATCAAAACAAGGAACCGTGGACAAAATACAGTCAAGCCCCAGTTGCTTTCAAGAGAAAGAGATTTTCTTCACTCTCTCCTTCAGCCCCCTCCACTCTGCCTGTGGAGTGAGGTGCCACTTTGGCTTCTACTCTATGTTAGGGGGATCAAGGGAACATCATGGATACCTGGACTCTGCCTCTGGCCTTGCTGTGTGTCTTGGGGTAAGTCACCTCACCTTTCTGGGTCTCAGGTTCTCGGTAAGTAAGATGGTGAGTGTGAAAAAACAATTCTAATGATGCGCTGCCTGGTATACTCTCTAAACCAAGGACTGGCAAAGTAGGGGCCAAATCTAGCCCTCCACCTGTTTTTATAAATAAAGCTTTACTGGAACACGGCCACACCCACTCATTAATGTGTTGTCTATGGCTGCTTCCATGCTATAATGGCAGAGTTGGGTAGATGCAACAGAGAGACCCCCCTATGGCTCACCAAGCTTAAAATATTCACTATCTGGCCCTTTACAGAAATATTTGCTGACCCCTATAAAGGAACAGTCCCTCTATCTACTAGCTTTGAGATGCACACACCCCTACCATATATTTATATATTTCCTGGACAAGATAATTTTTCCACTGGGTGTTTGCTTTTTGTAGAAAAACATTTCAAACCACAGAGCTAAATACAGAACCAAAATTCAATAAATAATATTCATATCCATCTAGTTTTAACAGATATTAATATTCAGTTAGATTTCGCTTTTGCAAAATTCTATATCATGGGCATCTATATTTATAAAGAATCTTGATTTCTCTTAGAATGCGGAGGAAAAGACATACATGCATACATGCATATGAATACACGTAAATGACTTGAAAAATGCAGCACTGCAGTAACATGACTGTCATCACTTGATTCCGACATTCCCAACTCTAGTATTTCAGATGAGTATCAAGGCCTGACTCATGAGATCCATAATCTAAATTGCAAGACATGCATTTTTGCCAGACATTCAGAAAATAATTGTGAGTTTTAAAATCAAATATATGGTTTAGTTGAATAGTAAAATTGTTAAATTTTGGTTATGAGATTTAGCCATAATTATCTTAACTAGCAGTCCTTGATGTACTGCTTAAACATTAATGTAAACAGGGCAAGATTTTTAAAAAATACGAAGCTTGAGATTGAGTTGAGTACCATTTTCCATTCATCCGTATCCTTAATCCACTTGGTAAAATCTCAGCCTTAGGAATCAATCTTAAGTGGAATGTCCTTTTGTAACCATTACGTATTTCTTTTGTTAGGAAAAGCAAACCCTTTGAGATTTCTCTGGACTCCAGGGTTTGCACAACTTCATTTGAAATCATTCCATTCCCCTGTGACCTGGCCCCAGCTCACATGAAACCAAGGACAGATTTTTGTTTTATCTTCTTCAGACATGACAACAACTAAAAGAAAAGATTCTGCCTCTGTCATTTGGCTTCATTGACATCAATATTTGCCTTCTACAACCCTGGAATAGTTCTTCACTGTACTAATCATTCGCCTTTTGGGGGCTCTTGGAGGATGTGTGTGTGTGTGTGTGTGTGTGTGTGAGTGTGTGTGTGCACATACTTGCATTCTAATCCCTTCTTTTGCTTCTTTCAATCAATAATTATGCTGGGTTGGTTATCAGATGAACATAAATTTTCATCGAGGGCTTGCCTTTGAAAAGTCTCCCTATCTAATATTCCTTTGATATAGAATTTGGAGTTAAAGATGTTTCTGGTAAAGCCAGACATTTTTTTTTCTTAAAAGACCAGGGAGGCTATGAGGTTAGCACATGGTTAAATGGTCTTTGGAATACATTCCTGGGACAGAGCTATGCGTTAGTTTTACTACAGCTATTTTAGTTGTGCTAATGGCTCCACATGGCAAGGGGAGGGTGCCACGGGCTGGTCAAAATCGAATGTTTCCATCTGTCTTCCCGGTTCCACGCTGAAGTGGGCATTTGTCTCACATGTGTATTCCTCTCTCCAGATTAAACGGACAATATTTCCAAACTTTGGGATTTAATGTCTCTGCTTTAGCCTTCAGAATAGCTCTCCCTAAACTGCATGACAAAGCTTCAACCACATGTTATGCATCCTAATTCCCTCAAGCCAGGAGCCAGGATTGTGCTAGATGCAGAACCAAGGGGACTTTGGAATGGTTAATAACAAAAGATTCTTAAATATATCATAAATATCTATTACCAGGAAGATTAATAGTGATAAGAATGTCCTTTTCTCAGTACAAGACTTTTCTCTCTTGATACTTAACCTGCTCACGTAGATGAGGTTAAGCCATGTGCCTTAATGGGGAACTATTAAGACACCTATAATTAAAATGAGTTCTCTGAGTGCTCAAGGAAAATGAGGATTTTTTTTTTCTCCTAACAATTGTGAAAACATAATAACAAAATAGCTAGAGCAAATTTGAAAAGATAATAGCCCACTTAATTCTATCTTCCTCAAAAAGGCATAAAGGAACGGTTTCAATATAGGGTGGTCACGCTTGGGAAGAACGGGGACATCTGAAAAATTTACTTAAAATGAAGATCCCCAGGCCCTACTCGCACAAATTCTATTTCTTGAGATTTGGGGTCAGACTCAGGTTTGTCCCTTTTAATGATGCCCCAGGGTATTTGGGTTTCAGTAATCAGAAGACCAAGCTTTGAGCAATAGCAAGATACAGTATCCCTCCTTATCCTTAGGAGATACATTCCAAGACCCCCAGTGAATGCCTGAAATCGCAGATAGTACCAAATTCTATATATACTGTTTTTCATATGCACACATACATATGAAAAAACTTAATTTATAAATTAGGCACAATGAGAGATTAACAACAATAACTCCTAATAGAACAATTATAACAATATGCTAGCATCACTACTCCTGTGCTTTCGGGCCATTGTCAACTATAATAAGGGTTACTTGAACACATGCAGTATGATACCACAGCAGGTGATCTGATTACTCAGATAGCTCCAAAGTGACTAATGGGCGTCTACAGTGTAGATACACTGGACAAAAGGATGGATGATGCATGTCCCAGGCGGGAGGGAGCAGGACAGCAAGAGATCTCATCACACTACTTATAACGGTGTGCAATTTAAAATTTATGAATTGTTTATTTCTGGAATTTCCCTTTTTTTTTCTGTTCAGTCTCTGTAGAGAGTGTCAGAAATTGCCAATGCCCACCATATTTCAAGTCGTCATGGCGGGGTATTGGGAAAAGTTTTCAGTTAGTAGTAATTGTGCCTTGGATAAACATAATTGGCTACAATACTGCCACTGCACAGAGCTTAAAAATGCTGCTTTTTTTTTTTCTCCCTTTGAGATAGGGTCTTGCTCTGTTGCCCAGACTTGAGGGCAGTGGTGTGATCATAGCTCACTGCAACCCCAAACTCCTGGCCTCAAGGGATGCTGCACCTGAGCCTTCCGAGTAGCTGGGACTACAGGCATGTGCCACCATGTCTAGCTAGCTTTTTGTTTGTTTGTTTTTTTATTATTTTGTAGAGATAGGGGGGTCTCACTATGTTGCTTAGGCTGGTCTTGAACTCTTGGCCTCAAGCGATCCTCCCTCCTGAGCCTCCCAAAGTGCTGGGATTATAGGTGTGAGCCACCACACCCAGCTGAGTTTTTCATTTAATATTTTCAGACCTCAGTTGACCACAGCTAACCGAAACCATGGAAAGTCAAACTGCAGACAAAGGGGGACTACTGTAGCATGTTCGATTCCAGTTATTTTTCGTATAGAGTACATAGCTCCCAAGCTTCTAACTCTGTGCTCTAACTTCTTGTTATTCACTACATATGTATGTATACCACATACATGGTTTTCAGCCTGGTGAAATTTAAGAGATCAGAACTTAAATCCAAAATCTTAAATGAATTTATTCAGATGTATTCTCATAACACCATTAACGGGCCATAGAACAAGAACAGACGTACAGCTCCTGCTGTGTGTTGCCATATTGCTTTACCCTAGTGTTAAGAAATTTGTATTTAAATCAGTAGATTAGGAGGACCCAATATTCACCATGATGTCACCAGCAATGTGCATTTGAATTTATTTTTACTTTCTTCTGCTAATTTAGTCAGTGAAAAATGGTATCCCGAGGTGGATTTACTTCATACTTCTTGCATTTCTGGTGAAGATTAAATATGTTTCCTTGTTTTTCTTTCCTATTTATAAGCTTCCCAGAGAAACAGTGAAATGTTTGAGTCTCTCTTTGAGGTTCACATTACTATCCCCATATTATAATGTAGAACTAAGGCTCCTTCTTTTAAGGCCACACAGAAAGTTCCAAGGCCAAGATTTGAGCCTAGCTCTGCCTGACAGCAAAGCCCATACTCTCCCCACTACCTTGAGCTGCCTACAGCAGGTTTCAAAGGGTTACTTTCAGAAATGAACTACCCTCAATCTCCTACAAAAACATTTTGGAGAAAAGAAGAGAGGCTTTGCTCAGGCTTAGTTATGGTTAATAAAGAAAACATTAATCACTTGAAGTGCTATTTTGGAGCTCATGAAACTGAAATGGAGCGCAAAATGAAATGTTCATTTATTTCTGAGGGGTTTATTTTGTTGTTAGCATTCAATCACTCAATCCTCTTTGCCTTACTTATAAAGTTTGAGGGAAAGAACACTATTAAAAAAATACATAAAATGCTTCTCTGAATGATACCAGTAGCAGCCTTCTTCTCTTAGAGATGCAGGGGTCCTGCGTTGTGAATCCTAGGTAGAACCAGGACATCCCATAGGATGCTTCATCCACCAGGGCAGGGTGCTTTCAAAGGCGCTCACACTAGTTTTCCCTATGAGAACTGTAGCCTCTTATGAGACCCCAGCTTCTGCCGGAGTATGAAATGCCTGGATTGAAAGCTTAGTTCCACCACTCGCTGGCTCCATGGCTATTGGTGAGTCATTTAAATTTCCAGGGCCTCAGTTTCTTTATCTATACATTGGGTGAAATAACTTCTACCCTGTTTGATTTGCGTTGAGGAAATGAAACAACACACGTGCATTTGGTGCCTTCACTATCCTTTCCAGAGAAAGGAGGTATCAGGTGCTTGCAAGATATACCACTAAGAGACGGTCATTGCAGATTAGCTCAAGTCTTCTCTTTGTCAGGCAGGAAGCCCAGTGTAGGAGAGAGATGTTCCATCGTCACCATGGCTTATGGATCCTCTGCCCCCTCCTCTCCACCCATAAACACATAAAAGGCAAAAATGAAGCAGGGACAATATTTCTCCTCCATTCCACTCCCACTCTACCAGACAAGCAATGAAAATCAGAAAGAAAGAAAAGAGCAGAGCAGAATGAACACCAGAAGTCAATTGTCATCCATAATTGGGTCTAGTCCCACTGCCTCCAAAGTGTTTCTCAAAACACAGTCTGTGAGTTCTTCTCCATATTGTATTTATTACATTTTTTTAATAGCTAAAACTTTCTTCTCTGGAATGTTTAGGAACTGAATGTTCTGGTCAACTGAATGCTCTCTTTAATCAGAGGGCATCTGATATTGTATGCATGGAATTCTGGTTTTCAACTTTGGAACATGGCAACAAGTTTTTTGAACAAAATTTTAATCAAACATAATTTAATATTTATCCGAGAGTTTGTAAAGCATGGTAGGCTTTTGTATTGCCCCCAGGGCATAACAAAAAACATCTATTTTCCAAGACTTATTAAGGTAAAAATGTGAAATTATTGGAGGTTTCTCATTTATATAGAGAAAATGACATGGACTTCCTTCACAGTTAAACAGATCAGGATTGAATCTTGGCTCTAGATTTACAAGCTGGATTTACTTGGACAAGTTAATCTCTATGAGCTTTAGTTTTCAATCTGTAAATTTGATATAATGGCATTGCTTTAAGGAAGTAATCATCACGATTGTAAAGTCCTTCCCACAATGCCTGCCTTATAGTAAATATTTAATCAAGTCAACTTTATTTTGCCAATTCCCTTCTTTTGGATTCTATGTCAGCTACATGAAAAATAAACATGCAAATAAAGAGCCAGGGAAGACTACAGAACATCTAACTGTTCTCACGTAGATGGTGACAAAGTATGTGATGCAGATTTAGGTTATGAGAAGGTGATTTGCATTTCTGCAGTGCACACTATGCACAACCATCTCACATAATCACATGGTCATCGTATGGCTGTGAACACAGGCCGATTCGAAATGCCTATTCAGGATTCCAAGCTGACTTGTGAGTAAAATTTCTCAAGCCTATACTTAGGAAAACTGCTGTTTGGATGGGAGATTCTTATAGTTGCAAAGTCAGAGATGTATCCCCAGTGTTTTGGTTAGAGTTCTTGCAGTTCAGCCCCAGAAGGCCTTCCTGCAATGAGTTAGGGACAGGCATTATAGAGCTCTCACTTGTGCCTCCTCATGTTGTCCCCGAGACACACCAGTGGCTTTTCTCTGTCATCAGTCACCCTTGGGCATCTAAATATACAACTGTTTCTAAGAGATTTTGTCTCAGACACTGAACCTAATCATCAAATAAGTTTTTATTTGGTGAATTATTTCTAAATGATGGCTAAAGTCCCCATTTGCTTGGTGGCCCATTGTTTGTCTCATTATTAACGTGCCTCAATTTCAATTAGGTCAACTGGTGACAGATCTCAGCGCAGACAGGTGGACTCCCGAGCAATGATCCCCTCGAGATTGTCTCAGCCACCAATGGATTTTTCCAGTACAATTTGCTCGTGTGAGCTAGGGCAGCTGTCCAGGGAGCACTCAGAAAACAGAAAGTTGCCTTGAAGTATGAACAGAAAAGCTTCACAGGCATCAATGATGCAGGAAACACAGGCATCAATGATGCAGGAAACAGGTCCACGCTAGGTGGTACTAGGGACAGCCTCCCGAAGCCCCAAGAAGCCGCAAAGTAAATGTTAGGAGGACATGCAGTTTCTCGGGAGCCAAAAATGGAGATGGCTTTTCTTTTGGAAGACTTGCTCCAGTGGAGCCTGCTGTGTGCCCATCTGTTCTGCGGGGTGCACCTGCCCAGGTAGTAGGATGGTGCAGGAGTGGGAGCCAAGGCTGTTCCCACAGCGCTGGAAGGGGAGAGGGGAAAAGGTCAGAGGAAAACAGCCTGCATCCTGATGGGTTAATCACAACCTCTTACAGTCAGGCAAGAGTGTAAAAGAGCAGGAATGAGTGGAATTTTCAAACCATTAGGTCTGTCTGCAGATCCCCACCCCGTTCAAGACCAGGCGCTGGTGTGTCAATGGGCATGCACTCATAACCCAGTGTCCACTGTTTCCTTTTGGCCCCTGCCCCCTTCCAGGTGCATGGTCTTGGGTTTCTGTTTCATCAGACTGAAATGGAGGTATGGAGGTAAGACTACTGACCTTGTATGATGGCTGTGAAGTTAAATGGAATGACATAGGTAAGAATGTGGTACATATTGGTACTTCTGAAATTATCCTTTCCTTTTCTCTCTAATGTCCTTCCTTCAGTTCCAACTGTGAGTAGTTTTCCACTAACATCCCACGTCCCTTTCTGCCTAAAAACAGAACACTGATGTTATTTGGGGGCTGCCAGGAACCGAGCTGGAAGATTACATCTGCTCGCTGCCTTGCAGAGAGGGGTTGCCAATGAGACCTGAGCAGAATCTACTGGGTGGGGTTTTGGGGAAAGCACCCTTCAATTCTTGACTCCCCTTCTCTATCCAGAAACCATTCCTGAGCTCAGATGGAGCTGGAACATGCCCAAGACCAGGGAGATGTTCCCTGACTAGAAAGGAAAAATAAAAATAGAGATAATTAACATGTATAGGTGTTTGCCATATGCCTATCAATATGCTAAGGACTTTATTTGTTTAATTTAATGCTCAAAAGGACCCTATGTAATGTTTTCTATTAACTTCTATTTACAAGTTGGGAACCTAAGGCACAAGATCCGTGAAATAAAGATAGGTAGGCACGAGTGAGTACACAGATGAGTGAGCGAGTCAATGCATGAATGGTGGGGCCTGCTGGAATCTGAGGAGCAAGACCATGGTAGAGAGTCAGTAGGTGTATCAGGTTCTTGTTGCTGCTGTAACAAATCGTCACAAACTTGGCAGCTTCTGACAACACAAATTTCCCATCATACAGCTCTATAGGTTAGAAGTCCAACACAGGTCTCCCTGGGATAAAATGATAAAATGAAGGTGTCAGAAGGGCTGTGTTCCTTATTCAAGGGCTCTAAGGGAGAATCTGTTTCTCTGTCTTCTCCAGCTTCTGAAGGCTGCCCACATTCCTTGGCTCACGGCCGCTTCCTCCATCGCCAAAGCCGGCGTGTGACAAAGTAGCAAATGGAGGAAACCATGTTTGCTCGCTCTGCCCGCCCATAGAATCTCACAAAGCCCCTGACTCAGTGAGTGAGCGCTGCCTCTTGAAGAATGCCCTGCAGACAGGAAGGATGAGCAGGACAGAGCCCAGGTGCCCATGTCTCTTGCCTGCGTCACTGCATTTTCAGAAAGGATAAGTTCCAAGATCCTAGCCCTTGCTTCTTCCTGTACATAAAATAACATTCAATAGGATTCATAATCCTGCCTCTGTAAATCTATAACCAGAGGTACCCTGGCACCAAAACCTTGATAAGATTTTGCTCTAATATAACATCTGAGCACATTTGATGCAACTTCTGAGCACACGCCAAGCTGCCACAGTGGCATGTAAGCTGTGGGCTGAAGCACTGCTTTGGAGCAGTCTAATGCAAACTCTGTGAAAAACCCTCATGGGTTGCAGTCCTCACTAAGCCTTCTGAATAAAAACTAACTTTAATCTTTAAAAGCCTGGTTTTTCTTTAGTTACACCAGCAACATTGCACCAAGCCTTTCTCCTGCGGCTATAAAACCATGTCTCTGTGGCCTCTTCCTCTCTTTAGGACCTTATGATCACGTTGGATCCACTCAGATCATCCAAGATAATCTCCCTTTCTTAGGCACGGCTGATTAGCAGTCTTACACATCCACAATTTTAATCTCCCTTTGCTATGTGACATGTAAATATGCTTGGTAACATATTTACAAGTTCTAGAAATTGAGATGTGGACATCTTTGGGGGCCCTTATCCTGCCTCCCGTGGTCTGTTTCTGCAGAGATCTCTCGTCATTTCTAGGGTTATTTTTGCACGAGAAGTAGCTGCAGCATGACCCTCACTCCACGACAGTGTCGGATCTCAGTGCAAAGGTTGCAGGATGAGATCCAGGCAGCTTATTTTCCTGACGTGGCATGGAGGGTGCAGCCGTGTCACAGCGTCCCATGCTGCCATCCCCTGATGCAGACTCCCAGGCAGCAATTTGGAAGAAGGACAAGAGTGACACTGCCCATCACAACCAGAGACAATTTTAGGGCTGCAGGGCTTTCCTCACCTTATCCTCAGGGGACTTTGGTGGAACCGATTTTCAGGAAGTTCAGGAGAAGAGAAGGGAGAGCATCTGTTGAGCCAGGGTCAGTCTCTTCCTATTCACTTTCCCACTGCAAGCCATTAATCGGACATGAGATTTGGGTCTCAAAGTAGGAAACTGATGTCCTGAGAGGGAGGGCAGCTAGCCCCAGGTGACCCAACTACTAAGTGACAAAGCAGAAGCAAGGATCTGAGATCTTCTACCCAGCCGACCCCTGAGCAAGAGTCACCAGTTCCCACGGTCAGACCTCTCTTTGGGCCACTGCCTCTGAAGCCAGAGCGACCCCGTCATGCCCTGCGCGTGCTCACATCCTTTCTCTCTCTCTGCCTCTAGGAAGCAAACTCCTGCCACCCCACCCAAGTATCCATTTGACAACTTGTCCCTTCTATTGTACAGGTCAGTCTCAGCCACTCCATGTTGACCAGTACCTCCATCACCTCCATGGTCGGTCTCTCACACTTGACCTTGGTCTCCTGAAGGACAATTACCATTCCATTGTCCCTTACCTCCCCATCAGTACTTCTGCTCCTTCCAGGATATCTTCCTCATTATAGACTAACTCGAAATCTTTGCTGCTTAAAAGACAATTGGATGCTTTGAGTTGACCCTACTTAACAAATAATTTTCTCTTAATCTTTCACCTTAGCATAGCAGCCCCAGAGCAAATGAACTACCTTTCCCCCAATACAGCAATGATTTTTTTTTAAATTGTTTTTTAAGGCCCTTTATGTCCCTACTCACGTTCCTATCCAAGAGTGCTTTGCAAGAACTACCTCACTTCTCTGCAATGAAAAAGCCAAAGATATATTAGCTGGTCCTTGAGCCGTTGTTGATGCTTCCACAAGGTGAACTACTCAAGGTAGCAACACATTTGGGAGGCTGAAAGGCGACTCTCTTACCCCCATGCTCTGTCCACTAAAAATCCAAGGAGCAGATGGAGGTTTTATGCCCAGCTGAGCATTGCTAAACACCATTGTTTGAACAGAAACACTCGTAGGTCAAATCTCACAGAGATAAACGGATAATTATAATTAATCTCTTCTAACTTCCATCTACCCCCTGCCTAGCACACTGGAAATAAATTTTCCTCCTTCTTTCCAGGATCCTGGGGGCACAAGGGTGAGGGCTACCATGCTGCCTGCAGAGCTTTCCAGATAAAAGGCCTGTATCTCCATTTTACAGACAGATAGACTAAGAACAGACAAGGCGCGTATTTCCAGAGTTGCTAGGGCAGCGGGAACACCTGTTTGCGCTGCATTTCTGCACGGCCAGTAGAGCTAAACCAAAAGAAGACACCTGTGGACTGATGAGCAAGAAGTAATCTACAAGGCTTTGTCCATTTTGCATGAACCTGACTTTGGAAAGCTGCTCTGAGCACCTACTGTGTACTCGGAACTGAGCTGGGCCCTTCCACATTTCATTTCATCTTCACAACAACGCTGTGTTTTATAAATCCCATTTTATAGCTGAAAAATCGCAGACCTGAGGCAGTACGGTTCCTCGCCCAAGGCTCCTCCACCCGGGAAGAGACAAAACCAAAATTTGAACACAGTTATTTATTCATTCTGATTCATTCTTCAATGAATATTTATTATAGAATGACCTTGTTTCAGGCACTTCGCCCATAAACAAGCCAGGCCATTGGAAACAGGCAGAGTCCCTGCAGGGCTAGGCTTTGATCTGAAACTGGCCTGTTATGTCCTAACCAGACGGGACATGCTGAGCAGCTGGGGCCAGGTCCAAGGAGGAGCCCATGCCCTGGAAAAATCTCTCTCATTTTGGCACTGTCCTCCTTCCTAGGGTGAAGGTAATTATAGGATCACTAAATACAATTTTGCAACAAGACCTTCCATTTCTCCCATGCCTTGGAGGAATGTGCCAGTAGATCACACTAGTTCACAGCCATTTCTTCAGGACAGACTAGAGCAGGTATGGCCAGAAGCAAGGGGGTCAAGTTGGGTAGAGTGGGGCCCAGACTTAGAGTACAACTCCAAGGGTTCAAGTACTAACCCTGATACCCAATGGCTTTACAGAAGTCACGTCACCTCTTGGAGGTTCCATTTCCCATAACGTCAAATAGTAATTCTTTCCTTGCAAACTTATGGTGAAAATCAAAGATGACATGTCTAACATATAGTAGGTGCTTTTGAAGAAAAGTAGAAATCCACCAGGGCTGGCCATGCAATGTGGGAAGGTTGCAGAAAGACAGAACAAAGCAGTTGGAAGAGAAATCAGGAGGGACTGGAAAATGTCAGCCTCACAAAGGCAGGTGGCAGCAACTGTGTCCCCAGTGCCTAGAAGATAGTCTGCTATATACTAGCATTTTAATAAACACTTGTTAAATTCAGGAATGATTGAAAATTGGTCACTGTCATGGCAGTACAAAAAAGCACCAATGGTGGATAACATGGTGGGCAAAACCTGAATCCTGGGATCATGAGTCTGGTGTCAACACATGGTTAGATAACAAGAGAAAGGCTATTATCCCTTCAGATCCCAGTTCTGGAGGAAGACACAGCCTTGATCTCAAAATGAGAAGAAAGGACCTGATTTCTAGCTGAGTGTCACTTGATTTATACCATTTGCTAGGATGAGTGGGTGGGGCTCCTTGGAGCTCTGACCTGTCCTGGACAAGCCCACTAGGGCCAGGACCATGTCACACAAACCTTCTGTTTGGAACCCTTTCCCTGGAATTTTTGGACCACTTTGGCAGAAAGAAAATGATATCCAAGGACCCAAAATACAACCAACAGTGTTGCACAGGGAAAGACAGTAGAAAAGTTGTGGGCTAGTCCAGGAAGGAACTATTGTCGTTGATGCATGGGACATCCTTTGAGATGTCCCAGAGTTTGAAGACTAGTATCCTTCAGGAGAGAAACTAGGAGGAATCCCCAGTGAAGAATGAGCTCGCCCAACTCTAAACAAGATCACCTCCTCCCTCCATACTGTGTTCTGTCCCCGTGGGATCCAGCAGATGTCAAAACCACCACACATAATTCCAGACCCAGGGAGAAATGAAGTCTGGGACACACAGTTAATAGCCCAAGAAACACATTCTCCAGTAGAAAGCAGGATTCTCTACAATGTCCCTTTTCGCCTCCTCCTCCCTGCCCACCCCTTTGTGCCTTTGCTTTTGCTATTCTCTCATTCAGAAATGGCCTTCCTCTTTTTTTTTTTTTTTCCTAGAAGATTTCAATTCAGCGTTTAAGACCACTCTGTGTCACCTCCCAGTGGAGTCTCCTCTGTCTCCCCAGGCAAAGTCAATGTGGCCCTTCTCTGTGCACCTGCAGCTGCTGGCTCGTGTTGGGAAGAGGACACTCACAAAAGGCAAGCTCTGTTGGGGCAGGGATGGCGATCCTTAGGGCTGTATGCCAGGGCCCAGCTCAGCACCTGGCGCACAGTAGGTACCCAATGGTTACATGAGTCTGTCAGACAAGGGCACTCCTGTCTGGAAGACACAGGTGCTGTTGTGGGCCCAGGAGCTGAGCTCAGACCTCCTGTCTTCTAGTTGAGCATCGTCATTCATCACTTTGGTCCAGAATGGACTATATGATAAGTTCTTACTCTTCTTGTTTTTTGCTTTTCTATCAAAGTCCAATTATTTTCCAGATATAGTCCCAAAGATCAGGATTATTAAAATAAATAAATAAATAAATAAATAAAACCAAACAAAATGACCATTTCAAAGAACAACAAACTCTGAGGAAGGCCATAGATCCCCAGAAAGTCCGAGTGAGGGGGGGGGCCTCACAGTTCATCTCCTCCTCCTCCTCCTCCTCCTCCTCCATTGACTCCAAAACCCCTTGTTCAGCAGGGCCAGGGTGGGGCATCCTGTCTCTCAGTTAAATTCCTCTGGGGACAGCGTGCTCATCACCTGCCTCCCTAAGCAACCCCTCAACTTCTGTAACCATAAAAAAACCTGCTGCTGTGTTTTCAGCCCCTGCCACGCACCTTCTCTGCCACAGACACCTCCCCTGCTCCTTGCTTGATAAAACAATTTTTGGCAGTGAGGTATGATCATTCCCATTTTTCTAGTATAGACACTGGAGCTGGAAGGTATTCAAAATTTTACCTGGACCTGGAGCTAAGACATAACCTGGCCACAAAATAGGGTCCTTGTTTCTCCAAAGCCTTTGTGGTTCATCTGCATGACTTTCTAGGACAAAAGACATGTATGTATTACTATTTCATCTCTGCCCCTATTTCCTGGCCCACGGCACAATCCCATGGAATTTCCAAAGTGAGAGGTATCTTTTGCATGTCAGTGAGATGACTGGTGGCTGGGGGATTCTGGGTAGCTTCAGCATCAGGGCTCATTGCCAGGAGTACCAAGCATATGACCAGATGGTTGAAACTTTCAGCTCTACCGCCCTCCCATACCCCCCAAACCCATCCCCCAGTCTCCTGGGAAAAGAGAGAAGGAACCGAAGGTTGAGTCAATCACCAATGGCCAATGATTTAATCAACCATCACGGCTCACAAGATGGGGCCGCTCAGGCAGAAGGGGCCAAGACAAGTTGGCTTCCCCACTGACAGCCTCCACCGAGCTCAGCAGGTACCTGGACGGCTGAGGCTGAGGCTGCTGGCCTACGTCCTGCCTTGGCCAGGCCCGGGTGGCCTCAGAACCTCAGCTGGAAAGCACTTGGGGAAGCCAGCCAGCCCCCACCTCTGCCTTGAGCTCAGGCCCAGGTTTGGTGACATATGCCCATCACCACCTTCCTCTGCCTGGGCTCCCATTAGTGTCTGAAATATTGTCATGATCCAGTATGAGCCGTGACAGGCTACAATTAATTAATTAATCAGTTATACTCTATCAGCAAGTGCACACCAGGAATGTTAAATAAACAAATTAAAGGCTGTGTTTCACTAAAGCTCAGCCCAATGAAATAATAATGAGACTCTGAACAGGAGAAAGAACATAATAAGAGAATATACCCGTGCAGTAATATCCTAGAAAAATGCAGAGAGGATATTGTTGCAAAGGCAGCGACTGCAGCCCGGCCCCTCCGGCCCCATGCTCTGCTCAGGCAAAGTGGCAGGAACGCAGCAAGTACTGCAGAAAGAGCAGAGCTCTGCAGGTGGATGACATTGGACTTGAAGCCCAGCTTGGCTGCTTATCAGCAAAAATCCATCCCAGCTTTACCACTTATCAGTAAGTCCATTAACTGCTTTGAGCCTTAGTTACCTAACCTATTGAAAGGAAGAGGAGGAGAACGACAATACCATTAGTGATTATTTTTGTTTATTTGTTTGGCTGTTTATTTATTTATTTATTTATTTTTAATGCCAGGCCTAAGGGCACTTTTTCAGACACACTTATGGGGCTGAGCCAGGGTCCTTCTCAAGTTGCGGGAGGGTGGCTTTGCTCAGGGCAGGCCAGTGAACTGAGAGGTTAATGCCCCTGGGGGTGGCTCTCAACCAGAGGTGAGTGGCAGTAGGTGGATCAAGACCCCAGCTCGTGACCCTACAGTGGGACAGCCCCGAAGTCTCCGAGGCCCCAGTGGGGTTGAGCCCTCAAGCACAGCGCCTGCTCTCTCAGACACGCTGTGATGTGATGTCTCCCTCCCCTTGCCCGTCTCGCTTTCCGTCTCCCAACGGTGCTTTCCTGGTCAAATCAACCTCCCAAATCAACCCCCTGAGTTCAAAGTCTGCTGGTGGGAGAACCCAGCCTAAGACACGTTCCTTAAACAACTTTTGTGAGTTATATTCAAGTGTTCTGTCCCTTCATCTTTCAGCTACTCTTTAGCCCCAATTCATAGTCGCCACAGGGGCTTTCACCTTCTCCAAGGATAATGGGCCCATTTATCGCCCTGCTAGCATAGCCTGGGAGAACCTGCCTTTCTGACTGTTCATCCATTTAGCGAATACCTGCCAAGAGCCTCCGTGTGAACAGTCGCCCAGGCTGGTTCTGAGGGCTGGGGATCCAGCCAGGGGCGACATGGACAGACATCACTCGGATTGGCGAGAGATGCACAGGTACAACTAGAGCATGACAAAGAGGCAGAAAAAGCCACTGTCACAGCCCAGGACGAGATGGGGGCTTTTGGTTCTAGGCTCGGAGGGCTCATGGCCAGGTACACCCAGCAGGGCCCTCAGCCTCCTTAGCTGCAAAGTGACGATGTTGAAAACTCTAGTCGATAGTAAGCTCTGGAATCTTTGAGAAACCAGGTCCGTCGTTCTCTCGGAATCTGTGGTTACTCACCCCAGAATTGGTATCTGGGCAGTTTTCCATTACTGTAGTGGGATAATAACGTTCTTTCCCAAGGCTTTATCTATACAGACCTGCATCTGGGGCCCTCCCAGAACCTCTCTATTTTTCCTCTTCTGGGACCTTCTGTTTGGAACCTGAGTGTAGCCCCCAGAGAAGGCCCCTCCCTCTCACCTGGGGCAGCAGCATCTTAACTCTCCCCTAATGCCACCATCATGCTGGCACCTTGTGGGATTTTTGTGAGCCCCTCTAGGTGGAAGCCCTCAGACCTCATTCTGGCAAAAACAGGCAGACAGGGCTTCCAAAACCCAAGGAAAAAAGGCCCCAGAGAATGTTCTAGAACTTGGAGAATAGGAAGCCAGAGGGTGAAAGCTACATCATGGGGCTGTGACAGAGGCAGTCCCACACTTCCCTCCACCCCCACCAGGACTTTCAGAGATGGAAGGGAGGGCCCTGGCTCACAGGAGGGTTAGGAGAGCAGAGTTGGATCAATGAGATAACTTGACCAAAATCCCAGAGCGGCGGGAAGGACAGGGTCTCACAGGCGCTGCTCTGAATCTGAAAAGGAGTCATGCCCCTTCCTTTCCCCTCTGTGTGACTGCTGAGTGGGTTACACCTGCCAGGTTAATGACATGACGAAGTGTTACACAGAATAATTTGTTACCTGACATCATGGACATCCCAGGCCTTCTACCAGGGGATGGTGCATAGCAGATACTTAAAATTATTTGCAAAGGTCACCCTCACTCTTTTTAAATCTCTTTTCCACATTGGATGGAGAATGAATGGGACGAAGCTGTCATAGTCCTAGAATTGCAGAATTTCAAAAGTATGTTAGGAGCAGAGAAGTTGATTTCCCTCTGGTGTTCTCAGGACTGTCCCCAAACCTGGTTTGCTTGGTTCTCTTGGACGCCAGACTAAGCATCCCTTCATGTTTCCGTGGCTCCTTGTAGGATTAGGTGGCCACACCTTGGGTCTTCTGCACTCAGGTCTGGTGATTTTGAACTTCTGCTACCTGCAAAGCCTGCAGAGCCACCTGCTAGAACAGATGCCCTAACACACCCCAGAGAGTCTGATGCAGCAGGTCTGAGCTGGAGCTCAGGGTCTGTTATAGTCCCACAAGGACCAGCGGGTCTGAGTACTGGTGCTCTGTCTGGTCCCTTAGGTCTCAGCTGAGTTCCCCACGGACTTTGCAAACCCTGGTTTACCTGGAGGGTCTGATCCGGGGTGTTGGTATCCTCCTTACAAGAGTCAAAGGGCATGTCATGCCTTCAGGGCCACGGAGGTTTCTGATTAGAAATTTCCTCTAGTTAGAAATCACAGCTAAGCAGGTTGGTTGCACAGGTAATAATTAGTATAACAAAAACCAATGTTAAAAGGATAACCTCACAGTCTAGGAAGTTTGCCAGAATCTCTCTCAGTCCATTCAAATTGTCATTATTTAACTCCAACAATTTTATCTACAACAATTTCAATAAAACTGATGATGCTATTAAAATGGGACATGAAGTTGGATTTTCCTTATTGCAAAGGAATGGGATTTGGAAACCTGGTGATGGAATTTTTAGGAAATTTATATTTTAACTAAAAGGAAGAATTGATTAAATAAAGCTTGAAGTGATGATACAAAGCTTTCAGTTAGATCGAGGTTAAAAATCAGGTCCTGACATCTCCTAAACATCACCATCTTGAGTAAATCCCTTAATGTCTCCCAATCCTAATGTCTACTTTTATAAAATGAGAATGATACCCCTTTCTTCCCACCCCAGAGTGGTGGGAGGGCAAAATACTTATGTAAATTGCCTGCAATATGATTGGACCTCAATAAATATTTGCTTAGAATAAGATTATTTCTTCTGTTGAGAAGTCTGCAGCCCAGTAGGAGGGAAAAGTCAAACACAGAAATTATGACCAAAGGGAGTAAAATATGAGGGTAATTGGGAAGGTCAGCAGAAGAAAATACGGAAGGAGGGAAGAGTTCAGGAAGAAGGAAATAACTGAGCTGGGTCTTGAAGGTGAATACGGTAGCATTGCAACATTTAAGATCACAGAGACAAACCAAGCCTGGTAGAAGGATTGCAAAGGTGCGCAGGGTTAGCAATGTGCACGGACTGGTCAACTGCACAAGCCCTGAGGTGTCAGCAATAAGTGGGGAGACTCCACACTGATGGAGAAAGCAACTCAGGGTGCACTTATTTCCCCACAAGGATAAACAGCAGCATCCTAAAAGAGGAGGAGATTTTATCTCCAAGTCCAGCTAGGAATTGAGGAGTTCAGACATTCATGCCTTCTCTGCAACCAGCCAGGGGCAGGGGAGCATTCCAAAGCCTAAGTATTATAGCTGTGGGCTACTTTATGAAGCAAATAGGGCCAGGACAAAGAGGCTCAGAGAGCCAGGAAGCAATGAGCACAGCCTAGACAAATGGACTTCACTAAACACCTGGCCAGAAAACACCCAGCAAGTAGAGAAAACCGGAGCCAGCCGATGGGTCTGATGCATGAGGCATTCTATTTTTATGCAACATATGCTATTTACATCTGCTTATGGAAAGGGAGACTCCAGGGGTATGGAGAATGGGTTTTATATAGTTTGAGGTTGTTCAACATTTTCTAAGAAGATGAGTTGCCTCAGCCTTTGCATGAAAATGCTGTCTGTCTTTTTTGCATGAAATGGCACCTGCTACCCAGCGAGGAGGCTGTGACCAGCAGTACCTTGGCCCGGCCTTCCGAAACTACGTCCAGTAGAGCTTCAGAACCCCAGGGCCCTGCCAGATGGTCCCAGTTACAAGTCTCTGAAGTCCAAATTCTCTGAAAAAGGCTGAGCCAAACTTTCTTTGTGGCAGGGGGACCTGAGAGAGGTTGAGATGCTGACACACATTAAGAATCTGCAGTAAAGAGTGTGAAGTGCCACCCAAGGTCATGTCACCATACCTAACACCCCCCCAACACACACACAGTCACAATTTTTTTTATCTAGGAGGCCCCCTGAACAGCTACCACTGGGGATTCACAGAGCAATTTTGGATGGATGGATTGGGACTGCATTATGAAGGAAGACAGCCTCCTTGTGCACAAAGGCCGTCCTGGGCAGGTAAGCACACCTGTGCTCAGGTTGCAGCATGAGCCTTCAGCCTGGATGCTCCTGGGGAACCAATATTCACTGCAGCCTCCTGTGTGCCTAGCACTGTGCTTCCTTATGGCGATTCCTCAAAAAGTTAAACATGAAATTACCACATCACCTAGTAATTCTGATTTGAGGTATATATCAAAAAAATAAAAAAACAGAGCAGGGACTCAAACAGATACTTGTACACCCATGTTCGTAGCAGCACTATCCAAAATAACTAAAAGGTAGAAACAACCCAATATCCATTAATGGATGAATGAACAAACAAATGTGGTTGTACACACACAACAGAATATTATTCTTCCTTAAAAAGGAAATTCTGCTGCAGGGTACAGTATGGATGAACCTTGAAGACATTATGCTAAGTGGAGTAAGCCCGGAACAACAGGACAAATGTATTAGTCCACTTATTTAAGGTACCTGGAAAAGTCAGATTCATAGAGACAGAAAGAACTGTGGTTACCAAGGACCGCAGAGATTGAGCGTTTAACGGGTATGGGGTTTCAGCTTGGGAAGATGAAAAAAATCCTAGAGACGGATGGTAGCGATGACTGCACGACATTGTGAAAGTCCTTATGAGCACTGAATTTTAAAATGCCACTTCAAAATGGTTAAAATGGTAAGCTTTATCTAGGTATATTTTATGACAATTAGAAAAGAAAACACTAAATGAGGTATTTTTCTGGGGTAATAATTATAGCCCAGCTACCACGAAGCTAGTGCTCATGCAGGGTGAGTGACGCCCCGTGACAGGGGCATTATTGGCCCCAAGTGCAGGTGTGGAAGCTGACACTCATGGGTACATTGTGATTTGCCAAAGCCACACACTGAAAGAGCCCGGGATTGAATCTGTTCTTTGATTCCAAACCTACAAAGGTCCATGTTGCTGATACCAATGTGGATCACGTCCCCCATGGCCCCCTCCCTGGGGAAGGCTCTGGGGCCATGTCATCTTACCAGTCCCAAAGAAAAGGAACATGATGAGAAAACTTGTTGGGAGTCTATGGTTTTTTGACAAAACCCAACACAGGTTTTCTCAGTTCACACTTAGCAAGAGAAAGAAGATACTCGTTTTCCCAAGCATTAAATGTTGATGAGGCAGGACGGTTGTGCACGCAAAACAGCAAGCATTAGCAATCGCAGAGAGAGAAAGCCCGGTGGGGTACCTTCGAGGCTGCCTTCCAGTCAGTGGAAACTTTCTCCCAACTCGGCAGCCAATGCGAAGTTGGGAAGAGGCCCCCGTGGGCCTCTCCGGGCTCGGGGTCTCTCTGGAAGCACAAGCCCGGGAGACTCCACACTCCCTGCCTCTGTGATTGCCAATTTGCTCCAAGCCAGCCGGGAGGCCTGGGATTCGCCAGCAGCTGGTGGTGCAGCGGTGCACGGTGGGAAACGAGTTGCCAGTCTTGGCATCCTCACCCATGAATCCGGAAAACGAAGCAAGAGAAAGAAGCTTCTCCTGCTCTCCCCGTACCCCAGAATCTAAGCAAGGCCCAGGGGAGGGGTTGAACAGTCCTGTTAAAGTGAAAACAGCAACAACAGCAGGTAAGCTTCCTTGAGGTCCTACTGTGCGCAGTGGTCCAAGCTGAGCATCAGCCCTTCCAGCCTCCCACCCAACCTGTGGGCACGACACTGGGATCCCTCTGAATTCGGACTCTGGAGATTGAGGCTCAGAGAGGTTAAGGGGCTCGTTCAAGGTCACATAATTAGTAGGGTACAGAATGAGGAAGGAAACCCAGGTCTCCCAGCCTCCAAAGATATCCCTCTTAATATAGCTGAACTTGGAATCTGACCACACATATCTGGGGGTGAACACCAGCTCTGGCATTTACCAACCATATGATCTGGGGCAAATTTCTGTAACTTTTCATCCCTCTTGCTCTAAAAAGGGGCCCGGTGGCATCGCCCTTTCAGAGTGGTTGCAGGATGCAAGGCAGTGGGGTGGGAGGTTTCGGGATGGAAGGAGATTTGTATGCAAATCACCCAGACTGCTGATGGACAGGTCTGGCCCGGCCGAACTAAGAATCTTGCACAAAGGACTCAATCTTTGTAAGCATAAGTGGGCATGCGACTCCTAATTTTGCCTGATATTTGAATCTCTGTCCCCGTTCTGTGTATCGCCAGTGCTGAGTGGGTGCCCATTCTCCCTCCCTGTGGGGCAGGCGTGGAGTGCTCAGGCAGGAGCTGCTATGTCCAGGACAGATGCAGGCCTCCTTGGTGTGTTGCATGGATTCGAGGAGATAACACAGGTGTGGCACCTAGGGAAAGTCTGGCACAGTGGTTGACACAAATGGAATGGGAATGAAAATAAATGGAAGATCAGCATCAGGGTGTGGTTTTAAAGAGACAGGCTGGGCTGTTCTGTGTCCATTTACCAAAGCTTTTTAGTGAAGGCTCTGGAACCGAGGTTGGAGCCTGCTTAGTATTTTGTTGGATGGACGCGGCATCTCCTGGCTGGCTCCTTCTGCTGACACAGCCATGTGAGCCACGTGCCCAGATCACCAAAGCTTGTGAACCTTTTTCCCCAGAAGGTCTGGGAAAGAGGCCAGTGGCCACCTTCTCTATTAGAATTGGCCAAGAACTGTCTGGTGTATCAATCCTTGAAAGTGAGTTTTGTTTCAATTTCCCGTCTGTATGGACTCAGTTGAAAGCTCTGGAGTCCAGCCCCAGCTCCTGTCTGGGTCCCCAGGGTTCCTGGGAGGAGCCGGAAGTCTGGGGTACTCTTGTGGTGGCCTGGGGGAAGGGGTGACTCCTGAGTGCAAACCTGCTAGGGAAGCCAGCACTTCCGGGGCTGGACGTGAGAACATCATTTCTCCACTCTGTTGGTCCCTGGCAGTTCCAGGATGAGGGACGAGCTTTCAGACTCACGTTGTTGTGGGCCAGGAGGGGGCTGCCAAGCACACGCAGCCTGGAAGGATGAAGGGGCTCTGAGTGGGACACACAGAGAACTGGAAGCCAAAAGCCCGCAATAGAGTAAGCGGAAGTGGGGGTAGAGAGGGCATGTGCCGTTGGGGCACAGCCAGGGGTGGCCTGCGGGGAGCCCTGAGTTGGGGAGGAGAGGCCAGACTGGCAAGGGCCTCACATTCAACACAGAACCTGGCTTTTGTTCTAAAAGGCAAATTAGAACCACTGTAGGCTGTTATACCCAAGGACGACATGATTAGATCCTTTTGATAATCAGACAAATCTTTTGGTTTGGAGATAAATCCTAGAGAAAGTACGGGAGGGACAAGTATTTTTGCCAAGTTCAAGTCCTTAAGAATTTTACATGTTTATACCATGTGCTTATGACACCTTGTTACCTTCATAAGGACAAGTATCCCCTGGCCTGGATGGTGGCCTGCAATGCCACACCCGCAGTCCATGCCACACGCTCGCGTCCCACGATTTCTCTCTCTGCTCAAGGAACCTCTACAAGTCTCTATTGCCTGAAGGATAAATTCCAGCCTCCGTCCCTGCTGAACATCACTAGGTCTCCTTGGCTTCTTTCCACATGTCCCTTTCAGTCTTAGTGATCATGAACCCTGTCCATGAACCTCTGTCCTGTAGGGTCGAAGTGCATTCCTCACTCTTCCTGAGACCTGGCCCTCATTTCTCATTTCTACTGCTGTTCCTTCTGCCTGCAAGGCTCTCTAAACCCACTCCTCATATCCGAATTCTACCACCCCAGGCCCAGCTCACATGATACCCCTGACACTCTGTCCTCATTCCCCACGTTGGCGGTGGGATCGGCTGCCTCTTGCCCCCACCGCGTCCTGCATTAAAATTACTGAATTATATTAAAATTGCTGGTGAACAGGTTATCAGTCCACTATTAGTCTGTGAATAGCTAGAGGACAATAAGCCGACCTTATCGTCCCTGCTTCATTAACAGA
The DNA here is from genome assembly GCF_041146395.1 of Eulemur rufifrons. Classification (NCBI taxonomy): domain Eukaryota; kingdom Metazoa; phylum Chordata; class Mammalia; order Primates; family Lemuridae; genus Eulemur; species Eulemur rufifrons. Next base: position 10,055,967 of record NC_091005.1, on the reverse strand, counting down.
GCCTTTTGCATAACAGATTTTTAATAAACGGTCCTCTTTGAATGCTGCATGCTCAGGCTTTGAATGCACTTTGATTCCCGATTCTATTCTCCTACAATGTCTCACAGTTCGACATCTTGCCTCTCCCCCTAAGTGTAAGTCCCCCTGGCTGTCACAGGCCACGACATTTGCCCAGGGTAACCAGAAACCACAGATGTGACCAAAATCCACACATATCACCAGTTACTGGCTCCAGTGGTCAGTTTCCTTAAAAGTGGTATACTCAATTTCTAGCTATTACACAAGTTATTTAATGTCACCCTTTTGGACTTGGCAGGTCATCAAAATCACCTCAGAGGTAGGTCCTTGAACAGATCATGCACCTTGATCTTGGTTTTAGATAATAATGCATATACTCCTGTTTCTCCCTGGCAGACCAGATACACACACGTATTTTCAGTAAATGTTTTCTGAATTGATCCAGTTTAGACAGAAATCAAAGGAAAGCAGATTAAATAGTGTTCTGAGCACCAAATCTGGGAGTCCCATTCTGGGGGCAGAAGAGCAGGAATATTTGTGGGAACCATGAGAAGAATCAGAGCTCTGGGTGATGTGATGCGATGGTGATTCTTACGATAATTCTGATTTAAGCCAAGGAAAAGAGACCTGCTCTCATGTGGGCATGCGCACTTCAGATCTTCTATCCCACTCAGGTGGAGACAAAATGCGATGCAGAGGTGTGCATGTGGCTTTGATGAATTTAGCCTCTAAGCTGATTACAAAATCCAGAGCAGTTTCCCAGCCTGAGGCCCCAGTGTGAGCAATAGAACATCACTACCCCTCTCTGGGCTCAGCGGTGGGTATCGGGGATAGAGCAGGGCTTTGCAGTCACGCGGGCCAGGGGAGTGGTGTGCAGGGAAAGGTGAATGTCAGCTCAATACTTGCCAGAAGGCTGCTCTTGAGTAAGTTACAAACGTAGACTGATGCCAAGGCTAGCCCAAATGCCCAACTCCCTCTGAACCACTCCACCCTTAAATTCACTAACTCTGCAAATGACTTTTCCATCTGGCCTTCAAAACAGCCTCTCAAATCCAATTCTTCCTAAACCAACCCTCTGATCTGCACCCCACGCTAAACGCACTGGTCTCCCAGGCTTCCCAGCTCTAAATTGCAACACCATCGTCTTGTTCTCAGGCACAATTCCAGTGTTGAATGTTTATCCTTCTCTTCCCCGCACTCCTCCGCCCACTCTACCGTCCTCCTTAAGACCCTGTTTCATAATAAGTTAAATTGGGATAATAGCTCCCTTCCTGAGATGATGCGGGGCTTGGAGATTATATTTATGAAGTGCCAGGCGCATAGTAAGTGCTCACATGGTATCTATTTTCATTACAGCATCCAGACAAAAGCCCCCATTCTCCTGATGAGATACACAGGCTCTGAATATGTGCATTAAACAATGAGTTGGGTGAATACGCGTCCTGGAGTCTAGGTTTGGAGGAGACAAATGCGGAAGGCTTCGGGGTGAGTGTTTAAGAGCCTGGGGGTAAGAGCAGTGATGCATTACACAAGAGCTCTTTCATTTCAGTGTGTTCCAAAGCCGCCCTCTAATAAGCTGTGATCATAACAGATAAATGGAGATTTAACAGAAAGAAGAAGGAGGAAGGAAGTATAGAAAAGGAAAACAAATGTGCCATTCAATCGAAAGGCATTTTGCTGCAGTTATGCAATTTCAAGTTCAGGATCAGGCATTATGCTTATTTTCATCTCTGATAACTAATACATTAGTTTGCTGCTAGACGCAACTATTATGGGGAAAACAAAATTCAATTCACCTGCGTTTGTCACCAGAGTATTGTATCTGCTACACAAAGGCAGGAGATTGAAATGAAAGATGCCTCCTATTGAATTTTAATTTTGAGAAAATGGGACCAATTTCTGGGCCTTGCAGACGCAGCCAGCCAGATGGTTTGAGGACGGCTCGGTGCTTAGCATGCGATTCACGTCTATGGCACCAACACACACTCTGTTTAGGCACATGCACACCCTGGCCCTGCCTTTTTCCACATTGATATCCATGGACAGCAGATCTTTAGCCTATCTCACTGGCGGCCTGTTACGACAGATGTTTAGCCAGAATGATTTGAAGAGCCCCTGAAGTCTCAAATGAGGTATTTCCCTTTCTGTCACAGTGCCTGAAACTCCCCCACCGCCGTTAGGTCTGGCTTTGGGAAAATGCCTGCTTGCCTACTCCTACGTAGCTCTCTGCTCGGTACAGTATCCGCGGCTGTCTGTGACTATGTTGGCTTTATTAAAACCAAATACTCTATGAAATTATTTTGCTGTATTACAAGGAAAAAAAATCACCTTTTCTTTATCTTTCCCTATGGCAAAGATGAAGCCTGTGCTAGAAGGAGACATATCTGTTGATAATGGTGAAATAACAGGGAGGAGGGGGATGCATACATGCCAGTGCCTCTCTTTAATTATGTCTGGAAAAACGTCAGAAAGAAGAAGTTGGAGTCAAGGAGATCTGAATTGCAATCTTTGTGCTGCCTGTGGCCTGCCCTGTGGCATGGAGTAAGTCCGGTTCTCTGCCATCCCTACACCGGCAGTGAGGACATTCACTCCTCTGGGAGCAAGGGGTGGCCTGGGTGGAGGGGGCAGCATGAAACAGCTACTGTACGTACAGGACCCGGTCCAGGTGTTCCTAGTTTGGCATGGCGCCTGGGTCCCCTAGCAGAAGAACATGCAAAACCTATTTCTAGTGAGATCCCTTAATCCTAAAATTAAGATCAGCCAAACAAGAGAAAACAATAAAAATTAAAAGCCATGGGAGAAAACAAGATACCAAGAAAGACAGTCAGTAGCAACTGAAAGAAATGGCAGAAATAGACACCTTCTCTACTTTTCCACCCCAAGGTCCTTAGATATTAACATTATCAAATATAGAATATATGTTTTATATACACATATGCTTATACTAACATGTATAGTATTTAAATGAATAGAAAATAAGAAGTTGAAAACATCTTAGAAAATAAAAAAATGACCGGCCAGATGTTTAAGTGAACTAAATAGAAATTCTAGGAATAAAAATTGTAATCATTGAAATTTAAAAGTCAAGGAATGGAAATAGATAGCAGTATTAATACACCTGAAGGCAATAAGGAAAATAGGACATAAACATAAAAACAATTTATAGCACTACTTTCCACATTTTAATTATCATATAAATTATCTTATTGCATATATCCTCTGCAACTTGCTTTTCTGTTGTTGTTAAATGGTATTTGTTATGATTTATCCACGATGATATACACCAGTCTTCCACCATGTATGTAGACCGTAATTTACCGACCCGTCTTCCTTTTGGTGAATATATAGGTCGTCATCAATTTTTGCTGCTATGAACAATGCCGTGATGTCCATTCTTGCACATGTCTCCTTGTTCCAATGGTGCAGATTCCTAGAAGTGGAATCTCAAGATTGAAGTATGAAGCTCCTCTAAATGTCGCCAAATTGCTTTCTCAAATGTGACCATGCCCATCTATACTCTCACTAACGGTGCAAAAGGTGTCACATTGCAAGCTCTCGTCTTTGCCATTCACACCACAAAAAATTGGTGTTTGCTGTTAACACCAACAATTGTTTTTATTTGCCAATTTGATGAGTATGAAATGGTATCTCTTGGGCATCTTAGCATGTGTTTATTGTCTGTCCTAGAATCCTGTTTCATCAGTACATCCTTGGTCTACTGTGATAGAGACTCATGCTCATCTATATCCAGTTCTGCTCTCCTTCTGGGTACAGGTGATGTTTTCACTGCTCCGATCCCCTTGCCCAGTCAGCCAGAGGTTTGTTTTGACTCATGGGTTGCAGGTAGAAGTGAAGCACCCAACTGCCGGTGTGAGATCCTCCAGCTCACTCATCCTTTGCTGCCACATGGAAGCAACCTTGATCGCTAAGTTTCTGAGGACACAGTTCCCTGAAATGCAGACTTCCCAGTAGACTCCACAGGACAGGAAATAAACTTGTGCTGCCTTGATCTACCTCAATTTAGGAGGCTCTTTGTTACTGTAGCACAAGTAAGCCTAATTCAGACTATGGGGTTGTTCATCTTTTTCTTTTTAACTCGTAGGAATTTCAGATATATACTGGATACCAGCCTTTGTCAGTTACATGCGATGAATGCACTATGGAATGCATTTTAATTGAGATTATGTAACTTTTGCTTTCCCTTTCCAAGCCTTTGACCTGTCCAATCACTTTTTTAAAAATGCACTTTTTTTCTGTGCACACCATCAGAGACTGGTCTCTATTGCTTACAGGTAAGGACCTTGGATGATGGAGCACCCTGCCCTGCCATGTCGGACATGTGTTATGGTTAATTTTATGTGATAACTTGTCTGGACCATGAGGTAAACAGACGTTTGATCAGACATCATTTTGGGTGTGTCTGGGAGGACATTTGTGAATGAGATATTAACATTTGGATCAGGAACCTGAGTCAAGCAGATCGTCCTCCCTAATGCGATGGGCTTCATCCCATCCATTGAGGACATGAAGAGAGCAAAAAGGCTAAGAAGGAACTTTGCCTGCCTAACTGGCTGAGCTGGACATTGGTCTTCTCTTGCCCTCAGACTGGAACTTACACCATTGGCTCGTCTAGTTTTCAGCTCTTGAGACTCAGACTAGAACTATACCACCAGCTCCCCTGGGTCTCCGGCTCACCTATTTCTGATCTTGGGACTTCTCAGCCTCCATGATTATAAGAGCCAATTTCTTCTAGTCAATCTTTGTCTGTCTGTCTGTCTACTCATCCATATCCTATTGGTCTGTTTCTCTGGAGAACCCCGACTAATACAGATTTTGGGAGTGAGTGGTTCTAGTGGAGCAGAATTTTAAGTATGAGTTTTCCAAATTGGTTTTAGGTTTTTGGAATTGGATCTCTAATCTGCTAAGATTTATTGACACTAATGATTCTATCTCCAGTAGTAAAGAGAGCACTGACAGTCCACGGCGCGACCCGGCAATGGAGATGGGCAAACTATCACCGTTACATACTCTTAATCAACCACCATGAGAAGCAGGGAGCTGGGTGACTGCATGTCGCACATTTTTTAGCAAAGTCATGAATCTACTGAGATGGGCTGGTGGCTCCTAAAGCCACAGGACAAAGTGAAGAAAGAAAAGGATGACCTCAGGGATTCTAATGCCCAGCCGAAGCACTGCAGAAATGAAGACACAGTTAGTGAGAGGAGAGGACAGACAGTCACGCAAATGTCCAGCAGAGGCCCCAGGGTGGTGACGGTGCTGCAGGCGCAGCCATGATGGGGCACGGCATGGCGTGGACAGGACACAGCTCTAGGACCTGTGAACTGTCAGTGGGGCCGGAGATCCAGAATCCAAGGACTCTCCTCCCCCCTTTTATCACCATCTTATTTCTTGCTTTATTTTTGATGATTAAATGAAATCAATTACATAAAGCCCTTGGGTTCAGGAGAAGAGCATATTATTTTTTTCCTGATGAAGAAGAAACGAGGCTAAAGCAAAAAAGAGGCTGAAGTGTTTGGGCTGTGCATCTCAGACAGACTCAGAAACGGCCCTCTGAACTCTAGCAGACAACCTGCTCCAGGGAAGTTATTAGATCTTGCTTTCTGGACGGGGGGGGGGGGGGGGGGGGGAAACGGGGGGGGGGTGTTTTTTTTTTTTTTCTCCAAATGTTATTGGTATAAATAATAGAGACTCCATGAAGAAAATGTTCAGTGGACAGAAAAGGAAGTTAGAGATAGAAAAATCACCCATAAACTCAGCACCTAAAGACATTAACCGTGGCTAACATTTCTGGGTGTTACTTTTCAGATAAAGAATATAACTTTTAGGGATGTGAAGTGCTTCAGTCAACAGAGAGCGGTGATGACGGGTGTCACTGGGAGAGCAAAAGGGCAGCCCATCCTGTTCCCTAACTGCTGCCACACTGAAGATCTTCCATCTCTGGGGTGGGGCTGTGCGGCGGGGGGCACCCAGCACTTCCCCAGCAAGCCCCAGGATAGGGCCTCCCACACAGCCATGCCCACCCCACAGGACGAGGCTCCTGGGCGTCCTTTGCAGGCAGAGGAGCCAGGCAAGTCCCTCCTTGGGGCTCACTGCGTTCTCAGGCCCCACAGCAGGCCGAGCCCCTGCTCCGTCTCACATCTCTGGATAAACACTCTGGCCTGGAAGGCATCAAAGTGAAGTGTGTAACAGGGCTCACTCCTGAGGACAAGGACGGAGGCCAGGCAAGGGGCAGGGCCCAGATGACAGGACGGTGTGCTTATAAATAGCATGAGGGGATCCTGTCTCAGGGTGGGCCTCGTCTCCTCTCGTTCAGCTCTGGACCCCACATGCTGGGCGACATCAGCGGCACCAGCATCTGCTGCCAGGTCTGGGCTCACACCTGCCTGCAGAGAAGTCTGCAGCTGCAGCCTGTAGCTGTGGCAAGAGGAGAGCCACACGTGCATCTCTGGCCTCCAGGAAGTCTCTGTTGATCCACTGGGAGAGGGATGGGGGCAGGTGGTGGGTTTGGGAATGAGACGCTCACTCCCAACTAGACCATGATCATATCTGTAGCCCTTATCCTGCTTGGAGGTCAGAACTCAATAAATCTTTGTTTTATGGTCCCGCTAATCGGCAGGAAGAAGAGTAGCCCATTCTCCCCTGGCCCCAGTTGACTTGGACTGTCTTCCTCCCCATAGAATTCCATTTAGAAGGAAACTGCCCATAATCAAGACAGTTGGCCACAGGACCCTCAGCAAGTCACTGCCTCTGTCTGCGTCCCATCTGAGAAACAGGGAGGGAGCGTTGTACTGATGAACTATATCTAAGGTTAGATACTGCATAAGGGATGAGTATTTACCCACCATCTAGGTTTGAATCCTGACGACCCATGCGACTTGAGGCCATAGGTCTCACTTTTCATATATGGGACTTATACAATTAGGACAAGAGGTTCTACTTCACCAGGGTGACATGTGGAGAGAAACATGGGCACATCGGAACATGGAAGGAGAGGGTCTGAGCTGTTCCCATCACACTCTGAGGCTGTGCACCCAACGTGGCTCCCACATCTATGTCTACTTGTAACAACTTATGGGGTGTCTGGAAGCCTCGCCCTTCGGGGCCATCTGAAGACTGTCACAGAAAAGAGCACCGGGATGTGCTGCGGCCGGGCTGGCCCTACTGGTGTCCTGGCCACGCAGGACCCTGAGCAGCATCCTCTACTGGAAACAGAATGTGAGCCATGTTTGTAATTTTGAACTTTCTAGTAATTACATTTTTAAAGAAAAAATAAACAGGTAAGATTAATGTCGATATATCCCATTAACCCAATGTATCCAAAAATATTATCATCTGAACATATAATGAATATCAAAAATATAATCAAGATGTTTTTCCTTATTTTTTATCCTGATTTTTAAAAAATCTGGAGTGCTTTTACAATTACAGAATACCCCAATTCAGATGATACATTTTTATTGGAAATATCTGATCTGCATTTAGATTTCATTCCTCACTGAGCCGAACTGAGGATGGCAGGCCCACAGCTGAGGATGCGCAGGATGGAGTTGAACAGTCATTGTCCCCCCCGCCCCCGCCCCCACCTTCCTGGAACATCGTCAGCCTTGGCCACCAGGTCCCACCTCCGAACCTTTGCTCGTCCCAAGCCTCCTGCCTGGAGCACCCTCTGCCCCTCCCCACCTGCCCGAAGCTCACGTGTCCCTCCCGGGTTGGTGCTACAGCTTCCTGCTCTAAGGCATCTTCCCCACTCACTTGGTTTTCGCCCACCTAGGACACCGACCACACTCCCACATGGATTGGTGATTCAGCCCCGAGAAGAACTCTTCTCCTATTTACATCACTGAATTTTTCTTTTCCTGCTAAACTGGGACCTGTTTAGTGCTTCCTGGGGGTCCTACGATACCCTCAGAGCCTCACCAAGGCCTCTTACATGCCAGACACAGGGGAGACACCCGGGGTGAACCTGTGACTGAGACTCAGTCTCTGTTCTCAAGGGGATCATATTGTCACCAAACGCCTTGCCCATAAGAACACGGATATTAACAATAACTCATTTTTATAGCAGTTGAGGGTTTAAACAGCACTTCGGTGCGTCAGTTGTGATAACAATCTTCCTGGCGGTAGTCACCCCTCACCTCCTGGGAGAGCCTTCCTGGAGCAAGTCCCACCTGCCCGACGTCCCCTCCCCAACGAGCTCTTTCTTAGACCCTTGTTTTTCCCATAGCGCTTACCATGATCTTGCATTATTTTATTTTTTGTGGACTTGTTTCATCTGTCTCTCCCATGAGAATAGAAGTCTCATGAGGTCAGGCAGTGCCTGTATTTCCTGCTATGAGCATGGTGCCCTGTCCATAGAAAGCCCCCCAGTGCATTTGTGATGAATAAATGAATGGATGGATGAATGCATTCATTAATATGCATCAACATTGGTGCAAAGCTTTTTCCATTTCACCACTGTCCAACAGAAACAGAATAGGAACCATGTCTATAATTTTAAATTTTCTAGTAGTTACATTTTTTAAAAAAGGTAGAAAGGACCAGATGCAATTAATGTTACTATATTTTATTGAATCCCATATCTCCAAAATATCATTATTTCAACATATAATGTATATAAAAATATAATCGTGGTATTTTTTAACTTTAATTTTTTCATCCTAAATTTTTGAAATCTGGCTTTGAGAATTACAGCACCTCTCCCTGTGAGTGATAAATTTTTATTGTTAATACCTCATCTTTATTTAGGTCTCATAAATGTATAGGCGAAAACGTAGGTTCGCATACCTAAGTCATCCCAAACGCGCTTAAAAGTTTTCTGGTAACTGCATCGAGTAATGATTTTTAAATTCAAGTTAATTCAAAGGAAATAAAATGACCCATTCAGCCCCTCGGTCTCTCTAGCCGTATTCCCAGGGATCCACAGCTTGAGTGTGAGACAGCGTAGGTCTAGATGCTACTGTTAAGCCTAAGTCTGATCGCACCAGGCTGTGCTCATAATTCTCCGCTGACTCCCCAGCACGGTCCAGGTAAAAGCCAAAGCCCTCACCATGGCCCAGACATCTCTCACGCTTGCCGCTGCCTGCCCTCCTGCCCTCCTGCCCTCTGGCCTCCCCTTCTGGGTTTCTCAGACTCTCCTGGCCACTCCCACCTCGTCCTTTCACTGCTGGTGTGCCACACCCCAGTGTCACCACCAGCCACTCCCTCACTCCTTCAGGTCTTCTTTCAAATGCCACCTTCCCAGTAAGTCCTTCCCAACCACTCTTTCCTAACTGGGTGACCCCGCCCAGTACCGACACTTCCGAGTCCTCCTTTTCCGATTCATTTCGCTCCCCAGCAGCCAGTTATCATCATCTAACCACCTCTGGATTTTACTTTTTTTTGATATTTTTACCACCTCACCTCCCACTCTAATAAAATGTAAACTGTAAGAGCAAAATGTTTGTCCCTGTTGTTCCCTGCTGGGTCCCCGGGGCCGCAGCACTCCATTTGTTGAATGCACAGACATTTATGTCCCACAGTGATGTTATTATCTCCGTCTTACAGGTACAGAAACAGGATCCAGGTGGCGCAAAGGTGAGCCGAAAGGAAAACAGATAGAAAACAGTCAAAATGACTAGGATGCAGCAGGTTTTGCTCCAAATTCCATGTAGTTCCGTAGCCTCCAAAAATGGGTATTTGCCATATGCTTTCAGGGAGGGGATTAGAACCCTATAGAATACTAGAAAAATATAAGTGCTTCACATATCGGGTCAATCGGCCAATTAATGACTATAAAGTACCCACACGTGCGGCCAAGTTCATTCCCTGGGTCCTGTACTTTCCAAACTTGCACTTTGCTACCATGAAGTTAAAGTCTGGGGCAGCTTTGCTTTGAATGGCATGTGTGTGTTCCCACTCTTGCCCCTCCTGGCTGCTGCCGGTGACAGATGTGCTGGGGAACAGCTGCCCCATCGACCCTCCCCTCAACCATGGTTAGCCGACACCCCACAGTTGTAGCCACACGTTTAAATTTGCAAATACATGTGTGAATGGCAAATTTCTCTTTTTCTCTAATGGCGACAATCAAAGACAGCTTAAGATGACATAATAACTACCAATTGTCAATGCCAGCTTTCTAAGTACACATTATCCAATTTAATCCCCAGACAATCATACGAACGAAGTATTATCATCCTGCCCATTTGACAGGTGAGAAACCTGAGACGCAGAAAAGTGATTGGGCCATTGTCACACCACCACCAAATGACAGAGCCAGCATTTAAAGTCAGGCCCATCTGTCTGTGACCTTATTAGCAGTGAACTGCTTCAGCCTGCCTGCTAGCTCTTAGAGCCTCATGGCCACAACATCTCCTGGAAGCAACAAGATAGAATGAGTCCAATAAGCCAAGTTAAAACTCATTCGTTTCCCAAATAAATTCACAAATTCATTTGCAAATATGTAGAATCTTGTAGCAATTACATTGCCGCAAATTTGCTTAATGGAATGACAGCTCAGCAAAGCAGAAATGTAGCTCGAAGAACATTTTATTAACATTTTTCTCTCTATAAATCCACCCGTGCGTCAAGTTAATGATAACAAATCATTAGCGAGAAAGCACCTTCCTGAATCTGCACATTTTGGTCCTGAACTTGGGATCTATAAGTCTGGCACAGATGCATTGCCTCAGCTTCCCTCTCCATCTGATATGACAACCCGGTGGAGACCAATTCAGCCTGAGCACTGTGTAGACAATCATCTGTTTTTAAGTGACACACATATTTCATATTCTCAATGCACAATCGACCTGCTTAAGTATTGCCATTAATATTCACAACATGGCTTTGACAAAGACAAGTATGTTGAGAGGGCCATCCGCATTTCAAGTTTTTCAAGGAAAAAGAACTACACGTTGCTTAGTAAAGAATCTATTGGTAACACATAACAAAGACCCCTTCCAATAAGCTCAAGGGGGACCAGTGAGTTCATTGGAATTATGCACACACAACTCAAAGACAGGCCAGGTAGCCAGTCCTCAGCCTGTGCTAAACCAAGAAAAAAATGGAGCAGTTAGAAACACAGGCCTCTATAGCTCTCCATCTTTGCTTCTTTCTAAATACAGACAGTCCTCGATTTACGATGGTTGGATTTCCCAATGGTGCAAAAACCACACGTATTCGGCAGAAACCGTACTTTGAATAAACATACAACTGTTCTGTTTTTTCACTTTCACTATAGCATTCAACAAATTATATATTCAACACTTTATTGTAAAATAGGTTTTGTATTAGATGTTTTTGTCCAGCTATAGGCTAACGTAAGTGCTCTGAGCATGTTTAAGGTAGGCTAGGGTAGTTTGGGTGGAGTAAATACATTTTCAATTTATGACATTTTCAACTTTACAATGGATTTATCAGTACCTCGAGGAGCATTTGTAACATACAGACTTTCACTGTTCTCCCTCTTTCTCTGCAGAACAGCTCCCAACACTCCTGTCTGCTCACACACAAAGTGGCCACCAGAGCTCTGAGTTTACGTGTCCCCAGTTTGAGTTACTTTCTAACAATGGCCACATGCAAATTCTCAGAGAATAAACCAGGTCAGCCCAGTTTTGTTCATGTGAACTTACATGGTCCTGGGAAACAGCATCACAGGGAACATCTGGGGGGTCAGGTCAGGATGACAGTCATGTTTGGACCACGGATGGGTTGACACCTGAAAAGATATCTATAATCAATGGACTGCGCTCAGGAAATTCTTAGGCAACATCCACTTTCACAAAATATATTCTACTTCTCAATACTCAATAAACATTTCTTAAGTGCCCACTAAGTGCCAAGCAGCCAGCCCTACCCAAAGAAACATACAATGTAGGAGGGAAGACTAGCTGGTAATTATAAGGCTGTGTGAAAGTTAATAAAATAGAAAGAACCATGGGATGTTATAGGGTGAATGTATACTTTGGCCCACAGCGGGGTGGGGCGGGGTAAGGTAGTGTGGCAAGAGGACAAGATTTCCCAGAAGAGGAAAGGCTGGCCTGGGATTTGAACAAGTGATATGAATTAACTCAGCTATGAGAGAACAGGGTGGGTGATTCTGGATACAAGGATGCAGATGCACAGGCACCAAGGTGTCAGGAAGCAACAACTTGGCAGAAATGTAGGGGTTTGAACTGGAGAGTCAAGCAGGCGTCAGATCACGAAGAACCTCATTTTCCAAACTAAGGAACTTGCAAATACTTTAACAATTCTAAACAGCAACCCAATGAAACCAAAGACAACTGCTAAGAAAGTAAATTTAGTACATGTCAATTTTATACCACCCTTTTACAGATTCACAATTCACATCAGCATATTAAAGGCTCTGAGAAGTCCTGTAACAGACACACAAAAGTACCTGGTTAACTCTGTTTAACCCAGACCATCCCAACTATGTTAAACTATGACTCTCATCTCTAGCCCACCCCATAAGGAACATTCACTCATTAATTGGATTTGAGACATTCTGCTTTGAGGCAATGGGGGAGCCTACTAGAGGGTTTTTGAAAAGCATAGTGAAATGATTTAGTTTGTACTTTAGAAATGGCCTACTGCCTGCTGCAGAGAATGGAATAGAGGAGTGCAAGCCAAGATGCTAAGAGACTTGTTAGGGGCTGCTGTAATTACCCAAGGGAGAGATGATGGGGACCTGAACCAAGCCAGTGGCATTGAGGATGCTGTGGATGCGAACAGTCATGGTTGCCTAAGATCCTCATACAAATGGCTGCTCCATGGCAGGCTCCATTTAGGAAGATGAAAAAATGAGCGTGAGACTGAACTTTATTGTGAGAGGCAAGAATGGAAGCATTAGCAGGGGGCAGGGCAATTACCCAGCAGCGACTGTAGCTCTCCAGCTTATAAAAGATCCCACATTTCAGAAAAGACAATGCCTGCTTTGCAGTGGAACTGTACAGTTTGCCGGCATTGCTCGCCTGGTTTGCAGACGAATCCAGTTCAACAGAGATGTTGTCCCGTTAAAGTGGAAGGCTGCAGCGAACCATCGTAAGGGACTCTGAATGCCAGGCTACAGAATTTAGCCTTTCTTCCTCATGCGTATTTTAACTAAGCACCTACCATGTGCTCCGGTGGTACTTTAAAAGCTTTCCTGGTAATTTAAGGTCAAATCATTCTCTTGTAAGTCTTAAAACTGATATTTGGTAGTAAAAGTATGTGAAAATATTTATGACTCTTGGTATGTGTTGCTAAATTAGTCCTCAAAAAAAAAAAATGTGTGCCTGTTTCATCACAATGTCACCAACACTGGGTTGTTATATTTTCGTCTTGTTTTGATTTTTGTTTGATGGGGACAAAGTACATGCTGTGCCTTCTGTCTACATCTCAAGGTGTCTGTGTTATGTCCCGCAGCTACAATTTATTGAGCACCTGCTATATGTGTGCTTTGTGACAAACATGTTTCAGAGATTTTTAGAGCTGTATCAGATTGTTATTATTTTCATTTTCAATAATAAAGAAGCTGAAGCTCAGAGACTTTGAGTAGTGAAGAATTCTGGTCAAGTCTGGAGTAGATTTAAGATAAAGATATTGATTTTTTTTTCCAATCAGAGGAGCACACATTTTTCCCTTTATAGTTCTCATCATGAGAAGTTCATAATTGTATTCATTAAGGGAAAAAGTCACTTAGAGAAGAAAATCATGTATAAGGCACTGGAATAGGTGCTGGGATAATTAAAAAAAAAAAAAAAGAAAGTCCTCGGGGTGAGTGGGATAATACACATGCACAACCATATTTGTTGCAACAATGTTGCAATTCCTATTAACATCTCTAAGAATTTATGCCACCTGCGAGCCACTGTTTGCTATACTGGGGATATTCAGGGTGAGTAAGATGTGCCCCCTAGTGTTAGGGTGGAAAGCCTAGTAGGTGCTCATGGTGTGGGTGGAGAAAGATTTCTCATACAGAGATTAGGATATAAAAATTAAAAAAAAGTTTAGGCCGGGCGCGGTGGCTCAAGCCTGTAATCCTAGCACTCTGGGAGGCTGAGACAGGTGGATTGTTTGAGCTCAGGAGTTCGAGACCAGCCTGAGCAAGAGCGAGACCCCGTCTCTACTAAAAATACAAAGAAATTATGTGTACAGTTAAAAAATATATATATATAGGAAAAATTAGCCAGGCATGGTGGTGCACGCCTGTAGTCCCAGCTACTTGGGAGGCTGAGGCAGTAGGAATGCTTGAGCCCAGGAGTTTGAGGTTGCTGTGAGCTAGGGTGATGCCAGGGCACTCTAGCCTGGGCAACAGAGTGAGACTCTGTCTCAAAAAAAAAAAAAAAAGTTTATTTTATCCTTTTAAAGGAGGAAGAGAGAGACAGAGGGAGAAAGAGAAGGAGAGAAGGGAAAGGGTGGGAGGGGGAAGAGAGGAGGGAGACAGCCTGGCATCCCAAAGAAAGAGGAGGGGGTGCAGCAGAGAGGCCAAGGGGCTTGCTGCTTTTAAGGGGGACAAAGAGAAAAAAATAGCGATGGCTGTCAGCTGTCAGTATAACAAAAGCGGCAGCAGGTAGATAACAAAAACTACAAGGAGGTCAAAGTCCAAGACTTAGTTTCCTGCCCTTTCTTGGAGGAGGGATTATCACAGGAGATGTGACTCTGTCCTCAAGATAGGGTTGAGGCTTGGAGCTTTTTCTCCTGCTGTTTACTCAGGAACTCTGTAAAAACAGATTCTCATAAAACAATTTTGAAAGAGAGATATTTACGTCTCTTTTCCGTCCCACTCAGCTTTTTCAGGAGTTGTGCAAAACGGGACTCCTGCAGGGTGCCTGTTAGTGAGAGAACTCACAGGATTGAGCTCTAACTGTTCACCGGGAAAATTGTAGGATTAGGCGTTTTCCTGTTATTTTGCAAGGCTATCCCTTTCACCTAGAAGAGGACGTAGGAAGGAAACAGCAATACTATGTGCCTAGCACAGTATCAGGCCAGGAACTCTCTGGAAGCCCTCCCTCCACGGACAACATAAATCCCAGGTAAATTCATATAAGAATGATCAAAAGACAGGTGAGTTCATACCTTGGTGGATGTAATGAAGTCAGTTTGTAGAACGAGGGAGCCTGGAGCTGGTCCTCACTCAGCCGGGGGGACCAGGATCTGCAGAGGTGAGGGATAGCGCAAGCGTCAAGCTCGGGAGGCGCACAAGCCCAGGTGTTAGCTTTTCAAGAAGCTGCCTGAGTTTCCATTCTGGAAATGTCTATCCTCTGAGTGCAGGTGTAGCCAGTTCTCCGTAATGCCAGTCACTTGCCCAGCACCAGCCGGCTCTCGGGACAATTAGGAATTAAGTGTAGTTGTCTGGGCCTCCAAGGAGCTTAATGGATGCAGAAGAACTAATTGGGGAAGAAGATAAAGCAGTAAACAATTAAGTGCTAATTGGGTGGGCCTGACTCTTAGCTTTCCCAACTTGCCAGATGATTAAAAAACAAACAAAAAACAAACCTGGGGCACTAAGTTAGCTAGAGATTTCTAGACACACCCACCCCTGGGGCCCCCCATTGGGCAGGTCAGGCTCCCAGAAGCCTTAGGTGACCACATCTTCAGTTATGCCACTACGTGCATTTCTTAAGTCAGTGGTTCTGAAACTGTGACCAGAACAGCCACAATCACCAGGGACCCTTGGGAAACCACACACAGATGTGTGGCCCCCAGCCCAGAATATCTTCTTTTGCATCTCTGCCAAGGAACTGCCCAACAGTCCCCAGGTAATGCTCACGCACCCTGAAGTTTGAGAACAACTTGCTCAATAGACTGAGCGCTCAATATATTGAACGCCGCGTGAGCTCCTGGGAAAGCGAGAAACCAAGGCAGAGAGGAGCGACACAGCGGTGAGGCTCCGGCTCTGTCCCCCTGGGGCACTGTCCGGCCTCTCTCAGCCTCATCTGTAAAATGAAGAAAATGATTCCAATCTCACCTGGTTTCTGGAATGTAGAATAAAATGTGAAATGTTTAAGTTCTAATACTGGAGGGCATGAGCAGATAGGTAAGGGCTTCCCCGGAGAGGGGGTTTGAGATAACCTTAAAGGTGTATAATATTGTAATAAGAAAAAGGGAGTCCACAGGGCCTTGCCGGAGCAGGGGTGCAGGAGGCAGAGCTGAAGCAGAGACCCAAGATTAGGAATGAGCAGAGGATGTTCCAGGCATGGGGAAGGGAAGAAGAATGTTTGAAGAAGTAAGAAATGAAACAGGATCATGATGTTGATGATGATGGTGGTGATGGTGGCAGTTCCCAGAGACCCAGCGCATTATGAAGAGAACATAAGGACAGTGGGACACAGCCATGCTGCACTGCATCTTGCCAAGGCCCAGGGAGACATGCCGTGGATGCTGCTCGTGGAAGTTCTCCCTTCGTGCAGAAAGAGCCTCCCAGGACAGGCAGCCAAGCCCAGCAGAAGAAAGCCTTCTGCCTGGCGGGACACAAGGCAATCCTTTCCTTCCTGGTTCCAGTTCGGGTTGGTCCTGTTTGTTCACCCATCCTGAGTCGTGCTTTATTCTTCACGTTCAAGGCTTTCCACTGTGAAGTCTGCAAACCCATGTGCCTAAGAGCTGGTCACCTCTGAGCCTCCTTGGGGCTGCATCCACTTGAGCAGGAGTTTTCTTGCCCAGTTGGTGTCTCGCAAGAAGTGAGCCTGTCACTGACATGGTGCCTTTCTGCTGACTGAATAAAGTTTGCATTTTAAGATCTTTTTCAATGTGCCTGGTGGCTATTTTGTCCCCTTCCCAGTAGAGGTAGAAACAAAAAGAAGCTGCTTGAAGGAAGTGACTTCAAGACACAAAGAGAGGCTGAATCAAAGAAATTTTGCTGGAATTCACACCTGTGGTTCTGAATGGCCCCAAAGCCAGCTTTCACACCTGCCCTGCCCGTGCTTTGGTTATTTAAGGTCCCCAACTGGACTTCGAGCTCCATGAGGGCAGAGATTTCCATCAGTTTGGACAGCTATGGTGGCCCTAGCATGTCATGACTTCAGGTACACAGTAGGCACTCAATAAATTTGATTTATTCTCCATTACTGTCAATCAGTACTGAGTCTCACCTGCAGTATCCCTGAAATTCTTTATCAAGAGCATTTTTTCCAAGGGCTAGAATTAGTGTTTCTACCCTAACTGTGCAGCTAGTGTGGCCCGGAGACAGTCTGCACATTAATACAGCCAGGAAGCCCCCCTTCCCCCACCTCACCTCCACATGGAGCCCGTCTACGCTGCGGGAAACAAGGTTTGTGTTTCTCTGTGGTGGCATCAGACTCAGAGACCCTGGAAGGGGCCTGTCCTGCCCTGCACATCCCTCCTGCACTCCGGGGCTTTGAGCGAGTTCTGTGCACATGGAAAGTTGGTAGACCTGGGATTCTTTTTCATGTTATTCATATCTAAGCTACTGCTCAGTGACCCCGATTCTGGCTTCTGGTTTGTGTCTGTTTGTTTTTTTAATAGATTTTTGCACAACTGGTTTTTTTAAAAAAAGAGTTTGGATTTGACAGTGAACCTCATCTCAGTGCAAGAACTCAGGAATGTCTGCAGGCTCTTTGAAGAAAGAGAGAAAGATGCGGCTGTGTCTGTAGAGGATTCCCGCCTGCCCTTTGTTACCTCCGTGGCTTGGAAAGGAAGAGAATGTCCTGGAAGTCGCTCTGGGAAGTAGATCCTGCCTCTGATGCTCGGAAGGTAGAGAGGGTAGAGCCAGCTTTCTTCTGCCTCATGGACACAGCAACCCTGACCCTGAGCAAACCCCGTTCCAGCAGTCGGCATGGGTGGGTAGAGACAGGCCTGGCATGGGAAGGGGGTCCGTGTGTCCCTTCCCCAAAGCCAGAGCCTCACTGGGCTGGAGACCCCAAGGATCTGCCCCAGCAGGGACCCAGCTCCTGCAGGGCCCACCTCCTTCTCCCCAGATCTAGCAGAGCTGGCACTTAGCATTCACTAGCAGATTTCTAGAAAGAACTGCAAGCACTTAAGGAACTTCATTTTCAACATGAATAACCTGGGATTGAGAGGTAAAGAGATTTCTCCAAGGGTTCACAGCCAGGCCCCCTACACGACAACCCAAAGCCAACAGCACTGTGCCAATGTCTGTTTCCACAGAACGCTGCTATTAAAAGCTCCTATTAAGGTGTTATCAGGGAAAATGGAACACAACGATGCTGCAAATTAGGCATGTATTTCATATTTTGAAAAGGGCATGTGAACTTCTCCAGCCCGCAGTGCCCTAGAGAGCCCTGAATGGAAAGTACACATGTCCTCCTGGCAAGGAGAATGCAGTGGTTCCCAAGGACAGAAGCCTGGTCCTCCCTAAAGGGGAAGGCCATTTCCTGGAGCACGTTTCCCATTAATACCAGATTGGAGTTTTGATGACGTGCTCATCAGGACCTGATAATCTTACAGCCTTGAGGGACTGCCTTAAAGGAGGGGTTTAATTAAAAGAGGCAACGCATGGAATGCAGGAGGCCGTGTCCTGGACTGGGTTTGAAGGAGCCCCCTGAGTCCTCAGGAGAAGCAGATTTCCTGGTGATGAAAGCTGAGACAGAAGGAGGGGGGAAGCAGGGGGGAGGGGAAGAGGGGAGAGGAAAAGAGGGGAGGGGAGAGAAGGCAAGAGAAAAGCATTCAGGCATGTATTTCTTTCTAAGCCCAAATCCCCTTTGAGAATTTACTTTCTGCCAAAGGTGAGTAACAACCAAAGTAGTCTAAATTTCCTTTTCTAGAATCATCAATTCACTTATCATGCACCTGCTGAGCTCCCGCTGTACACCTGGCCTTGTGCTGGGCTTCAGGGAGACAGGAGGGTTACCGTGCAGTCGCCGTTCCCAGGAGACACTAGGAGTTTTCACTGTCATGCAGAAGCCAAAACCCTAGGATCTGTCTTTCTCGAACTCCCTTGCAGCTGGAGGTCCAGATGTGACTTTTTTCTTCCTTGCTCATCACACGCATGGAATTGAAATTGAGACAAGCCAGGGGAGAGGCAGGCTGCGGGCAGCATCCTTCATGGGTGCGGATCAGGACAGAGGCGGCGATGAAAACTCAAATCAACATTCAGGGGAGAGGGGCAGAGGTCAGACTATAGACAGGAGACAAAACATTGCAGAAATGGGGCACAAAGAGGACTCAGGATGAAAGCTGAGGACATCAGCTGTCAGTGGGGCAAGGGTGTCATCAGCCCCTTCGTATTGGCTGTTGGCCATGGGCGGTGACACCAGCCTAACTGGTCAAGAGTCCCAGAACAGACTGGACGTACGTAAGCCCAGAGTGGTTTCTCTGCCATTTCCAGGCTTTTCTTGGGGGGAGGGGTTGAGGGGTCAAGAGGCTATGGCTATGGGACCAGTGTGGTAAGTGGAGGCGGGGATTCAGCATGAGCTGTTGGAGCAGGACTCAGAAGGGGAACGCAGTGCAGACAACCCTAGCAGGACTCAGCCCTGTGTGGATACGGAGGTGGGGAAGCCTCTCTGGGGACCCTCTATGGCATGATGCTCTAGGCCATAAGACCCAAGCTTGGGTGGGCATTGGTGTCCTCTAGAACCATGACCATGTGTCCCCAGATGACCACACCTCTCTCTGGGTAGAATTTCTCTTTTTTCACCCTGCAAATGTGGCCCTTCCTGATCTGGCACCTGCCCCTCTGACTCTTACCACCAGGCAAGCCAGGGAATGCCGCACTTTCCATGTTGCTTCCTAGGAAATGTGTCGCTCCTTCCTCCAGACTGGGCTTGGAAGTGTGTACAGGATGTGAGCTCGAAGTGATGGCAGTGTGGGGATGGTGGGGGGGGGGGGGGCTGGTGTGTCTCAGGAGTAAGACACTTGCTGGCATCTGGGGTAAGTAAATAGGTGAGCTTAGAAACCAGGATGGCCCTGGGCACGTCCGAATGTGGCGTGTGCAGGCAGATTGCTGAAGGCCTCCATGATCAATAAGGAATTGTGCTGTGTGCTTACAAATGAATCTGTGGGGAGCTTTGGGGCAGGGAGTGATAGCTTCAGATTCGAGCTGGAAGAAAATTCCTCTGGCTGTTTGTTAAGAGGTAATGGGGGTTGGGCAGAGATGGACCAGGGTTGGCCTCAAAGGTGGTATAAGGTCCAGAGAGGAGGCTGCTGCACTAATCCAGTTAAGAAACAAAGCATCCGTGGCAGCAAGAACACCCTGGCCCTGGCAGAAGATGCAGAAGATGCCCTTCCTTACTGTCACCTGTACAGGGCCCTCCTGCTAAACCCTGGCAGTCATTCCACAGAAATCAAGCAGAGCGACATCACAGAAAATCCTCTGCCACCTGAAGATTTCAGATGAAAAAAGGAATTTAAGCCTCTTTTCTTTTACCTACATTGCCGGTTGGAAAACGCCTGTCCAGCCAAAACTCAATTTCTGTCTTTTTAATTCAAGTGCAAATGGATTGAAGGCTCGGATAACAACATAAAATTGGTTAATCAACTTTCATCCCATATTTATATTGCAACCGGGAGATTTTACAGTTTCCTGCAGCTCGGCCCGGTGTTCTGTGAAAGCCAGCCAGCATTTTATGTCCCCTTAAAATTGCAAACCAGAGGCCCCTCTGCTGTCGGTGACCCAGCGCCCCTCCCGCTAACCAGCTCTCTTCGCCTGTCTGGCCGGGCCGGTCGGTTCAGTTTTCATTCCCGACGCATATGGCCCTGCAGGAATAGGTTTTATGTTCTACTCGAGAAATGAAAATCGCTTTTTGCTCTCATCGTCCTATCACCACGGAGGGCTGCCAGTGAAGTCATGGTACAAGTAAAATTACTGAAAATATTTTAGACTTAATTCTCTGTGTCAGGCAGACCCACACTATGCTCATTGTAGGCCTGGTTAAATCTCTCTCTTGGCTTCCCCTTGTTCACAAGCCAAGGCCTAAAGCTTATAGCCTGGCACAGGAGGCCCTCTGGAATCTGGCCCCCTCATTTATTTTCTCCAGAACTAATTTTTCGGAACCCCCGAGGTGCGTGTCACAGTGCCAGGCACTGAGTATACAGCTGTGGGCAAGACCAACACCCTCCCTCCTTTCATGGAGTTTGTGTTCTAATGAGGAAGACGGACAAAGAGCACAGGGATACCAAATAAATAAAAGAAAGAATTACAGACTATAATGGGCTACGATACAAGAAAACAATAGACTCAGAGAATAAATGGGAGGAGCATGGAATGGGGAAAGGGAAGATGCTTATTTTAGGAAACAATGCCTTTGCCAGGCAGCGGGAATAGCATGCGCAAAGGCTCAGAGGAGAGACAGAGGCAGAGGGTGACAGATAGGATATGAGGTCTAAGGGTTGGCAGAGACTGACTTTCTATGTGAGTCACACAGGTCTGGACTTTAACCCAAGGGCCATGGGGAGTGACACAAGATTGGGGTTTTTAAGAAGATCACTTTGGCTGCAATGTGCAAGAAGATGAGAGAAGGGCAGGGGTAGAAGTGAGGAGACCCGTGCTGGCTCTTCTGCTTGGGATGAGGTGACAGTTGACCTCAGGGAGTGGAACAGAAAACAAGGGATGTGAACAAGCTAACAATCCCTCATCATCCTCCTGCCAAACATCCCTCCAGCCTCCTAAGCTTCACTCTATCCTCTGAATGCCCCTTACCCTTTCCCTCACTCCCATTTCTCCCTTCTGCCCCTGAACTCCTATTCACCCATCAAAACCCGACACTCAGTTCCCCTTTCCATGCCCTCATCCCTGGAAGGGTTCATTCTCCCTCTTCTGCATGCTCCTACTACCTTACATCATCACCAACCTTAATATACATGATTGCTATGTATTAAATATCTCAGGACAGTTTAATTATTTAAGAGTTTTCACATAGGTATATCTCCCCCGCTAAACTGTAATGCCAGGACAAAGACTTATAAATTTCTGAGTTCCTAGGACCCTCACATTTAAGGAAGTGTCCCTAATTAATGGTGAATGAATAAACTATAGCCTAAATGAAGCAAATGACCTGACTTCTGAAAGAACCTGGAATGATTGCATTGAGAAATGACCACCTTTGTGTAACTTTTTCTTCCTGCATAGACGGTCCTGGTATTTGGAAAATAAATGCTTAAAAGGAAAAAAAACCCAAAAAACTTCCACCTCTAGTATCCATTCCTATGGCTTAAAAGTCCTTTATGGAAATTATGACCGACACTAATGTGATAATTAAAACCAAATTGAATACCTATTCACTAGTGTTTAAGCTTGGGCGGGAGGAATCTGGTGTATATCTGAGCTTCCCTAATTATGTGCTCCTTGTAATCAACCTTACTTTTCCTGGTTACATTTCACAGTTAATTTGTTTTTCCCACACAAATCGAATTCTGTACCAAAGATGCAAAGTTTTATTGTATTATTGCGCTTTTTTTTAAGGTTCTAGTTTTAAAAAAATACAATCCCACAAGTACAATTAATTTTTAAAAATGAAATTCTCCCTGTGTGGCTTTAAGATTAATGGTATTTGCTTATTATTGGATGATCTGCCTTCAATAAGTGGCATGAGTAAGAATTGGCTCCCAATCTTAATGTATTTATTTTCATAAGCCAAATAGCTATAAACAACATCAAATGTAATTCTCCAGAATGGTAACAGGTTATTAACTTCTTAAGCCATTCCCTAATGGGTTTTAAATCTCTAAAAAACAGTGAGTTCTAAAGCGAAGGAGACATGGTGAAATTCTTGTCTGCCTTGGAAAATGAGCCCGCATGGAGATTCCCCGGCACGCGGAGGAGGACCTGTCCTGGGGTTTTTAGCAAAGCTCCTCTGGGATTCCAGGCTGAATTACTTCCTCCCCAAATCTCTACCCATTTCCACGGCGGACATGGATGTGGGTTCCATTAAGTCTTAGACCATCAAGAGCATGAACCAGCAGCCGGGTGGGGCAGCCAGGCAGGGGTCTGTGCCTCCAGCTCCAGCTCCCACTGTCCAGGGGCAAGTCCTGTACACAGCCAGAGCCTCAGATGCTTCTGGGCAGTAAGGACATTGAACCTATGATGATTCATACCCTTCCGTGTGACATCATTCTGAATGGGCCTCCAGGCCTTTGCCCAAGAAGGTGAGAGGGAAAAATGAAGAGTGAGGGAGAAAGTACTAAGGTGGCTGTTAGAGGAAGGGCATGGGGTGGCTCTGGAAGCACCTTGGCTCCATGGGGAACAAGTGTGGGTTAAGAACAGAGGCCACAAGGCCCCCAAATGGTTCTGCGCCTAAACCCACTAGGTACCCTGGTCGGTCGGTGGCTGTGCTCCCTCCTCCAGGGTCCCACTCCAGAGTGACCGCCCTCCAGAGTGACACATTTCATATTTAATAATTGCCGTTTATGTGTCTGTCTCCTCTACCAGCCTGGGAGCCCCCAGGCAGCAACAGGGTCTTGTTCATTTGCTGGCACATAAGAGGTGACAATAAACACAGGCTGAATTGGAAACCACTGTGTGCACCAGCTCAGGAGAGGCTGAAGACTTCAGGAAGCTGGAGATCTGGTCTTAGGTGATGCACCTGGTCCTGTAGGGGGCCTTTGGGTGCCCTGGGATGGGTCTCTTATAAGTGGGTCTCTCCCTGAGTCCAGTGTGCTGTGTCCTCCGACGAGGGAGCCCAGGACAGAGTTTGTGCTCCTGGCCTCTTCTTCCTGAGTACACATCACACCAAATGTTGCCAACACGACCATCGGCACGGCACACGTTTATGAATACTTCTGTACGGAGACCCAAAGGGACCATACCGATGTGAAAATAGTCGTTGCATCAAATTGGGGAAATTATACTTTTCTTCCTATTTTTCCAGCTTTCTGCAATATGGTTTTATTGTCCTAATAAAAACTCAGAAAGAATATAAAAACCCTATTTCATCTATGAAGTGAAGAAATAGGATGGCAAGTGTTCAATGTTTCATTAGACTTAATTCCCCACCCTTCCCATTTTCCCTTTGAAATGACCAATAAATCCATAATTAGAATGTATGCAATTAAATATATTTACATACACATTTATATTTCAACAGAATAAATAATACCTAAATAATTCAGGCAACAGCACCGTGGACAAGCCAAAAATTAAGTGCTATTTCTGAAAAGAAATCCTGTGGACAGGATTAAAAATAAAGAAGTCAAGTTTTCATGTTCAAGGGCTTGGGTGGAGGCCAGGAATCTGCATGTTTACCAAGTTTGCCAGGTGATTCTGAATCAAGTGGTCCTCAGACCACAGTCTGGCAGAACAGTGAGATGGAGGAGGAACAAATTCGTCTGGGATTCAGTGTCTGCTTAAGAAAAGTGACAGTGACGTGACATAGTGCAAAGAATCTGAAAATCAGAGAGAGGAGGGCTGGAGATGACTGGATGGGAAGCAAAAGAGTGTCTGTCCACAGAGCAGCTGGGATCAGCTTGTCCTCAGGCTTCCCTGGTGCAGAAGGGGGTGCAAGTTAAGCAAGTCATTTGGTGGGCGTGGAGGTGATCTGTCTGTCTAGAGTGGGAGGGACAGAGGAGGAGAGTAGTGCCCCAAGCTGCCTCCACAAACCCGGTCAAGTAACCACCATGCCACCATTGGGAAATGTCACTGATCTCAACACCTGCACGGGAGCCAGGTCCCCATGCAAGCCAAAGTCCCCTCAAGAAATGCAGCAGTTCCCATTTCTCTTGGACCCAAGATCTGAACAAGGACCCATTCAAACTCTGCCAGAACTCATTCTCCCCATAATGGGCAAAATTACCCTCTCTCCAATAGAAGAATAAATAAAAAAAGAAATCACTGGATGTCTGAGGCTATTCAGTAGCTCATAAGAGACGGATCGTTCTGAGGTATCACAGCAATGATACAGAAAATATCAAATGAGAGAGAAAATTCAAGAGATCCTCTAATTTATATCCTTAAGACGTTGTTTAGCAATTGTATGGCTCATATGAAAAAGGACCAAAAAGTATTGCTTTCAAGTGAAAACACCTTATTGAAATAAAATATAAAAGACGGAGGCAGAGGGTAGCAGATTATATAACGCTAAAAACTGAATTGGTAAACTGACTCGCCTGAGACATTCCCGGTTCTCTGCCCCCAAGGCTCGCTTCTTCCCAGCCATTCCTCCATACCAAATTTGATGCACTGAACTAAACGCAACAGTACCTATGCCACTCTCCTGCTCGAAAATACCAGATGGCTTCCGATTGCCACTGAGTTCCTACCCCCCGGGGATGGTACTCAAGACCTTCCTACCACAACTGAGCAAAAGTTGCCCAAACTCAAGAGAATCACTGCTTTTCCCTGCAAGTAAATCACATTTCTCCACCTTTGCAAATGGCCCATGCTTTGCAGAAATCTCTCCCCATGAAAAGTCCTTCCCTCTCATTACCTTCTCATAATCAGAACATTCACTGAACGCTTCCATGTGTCAGGATCTTCCTAAGTAATGACACTTACTGTCATTAAGTATGTAAGCAAGTGCCACTAAATATGGCACTTACATACATAAAACAAAAACACAAACCACTAGTAATATTTAGAGTACCTAACTTGTTGGCACGTTTGCCTAGTACTGATAATATAGCAGTGAATGGAACAGATAAACTCTTTTCTAAGAGGAGAAGATGAGTAGGGGATAGTTTATTAACTCTCTCTCTCTCTCCATATATATATATATATATATATATATATATAATATAAAACCGCTATACATATATAGTTGTTTATATATAGAGAGAGAAAGTTGTTTTTATGTATATTATGGATTGAATTGTGTCCCCCACCTCACTCCAAAATTTATATGTTGAAGCCCAGACTCCCAAGGTTGCTATTTTGGAGATAGGGCCTTTGGGAGATAATTAAGATCAAATAAGTTCATACGGCTGGGACCCTAATGTAATGGGATTGTCGACTTTAAAAGAATAGGAAGAGAAAGAGATACCTCTCTCTCCACGCACATCGCCATGTGAGGACACAGTGAGAGTGTAGCTGCTACAAGCTAAGAAGGGAGACCTCACCATAAACCAAACCCTGCCTGACCTTGATCTTGAACTTTCAAGCCCCCAGAACTGGGAGGAAGGAATTCTGTTTGTTCAAACCACTCAGTCTATTATTTTGTTATGGCAGCCTAAGCGGACTATATAGCAAAGCTTACAGATTCTGGAGAAAAGGAGTTCCAGGCTGTGACAAATGTTGACTTTGAGGTGGGGGGATACTTGGTGGATTTGAGGAACACCTAGGAAGCCAGTAAGGCTGGAGCAGGGCAAGGCAGGGGTGTCAATAGGGGACAAAGTCAGAGTGGGAGATGAGGGGAAGGAGTTGGGGCAGACTGTGGGGACCTTCTCAGCATGATTAGACTTTAGCTTCTACTCTGAGAGCACTGAGAAGTCACTGGAGCGTTCAGGGGAGAAGAATGACATGGTAAGAGCCATTTGGATCATTCTGGCTGTCGGTCACTGGTGGGAGCAGGATGGCATTTAGGAAGCTATTTCACAGTCCAGATGGGTAATAATGTGGCTGGACCAGGGTGAGAACAGTGGAAGTGGTGGGACACGGTCACATCCAGGATGGATTTTGAATGTAGAGCCCGTGAAATTGGCCATGGGTTTCATACGGGGTATGAAAGAAAGAGGAGTCAAGGATGACTGCAAAGTTTTTATCCTCAGCAACACACAAGATGGAACTGTCAATAACTGAGATGAGAGAAACTGCTGACGGAGTCTGAGTGGGTGGAGATGGTAGAGAGTTTGGTTTTGGACAAATTGGGATTCAGATACCAGGGAGACAGCCAAGGAAGGGTGTCTAGTAGGCAGCTCGGTGTTGTATCTGAGTCTGGAGTCCAGGGGAACGTCTGGAATAGAAATGCAAGTTGGGAAAAGGTCAGGACATTATTAAACGGGACTGCCCCAAACGTGTGAGCACACAGGGAAGAGGTCCTGAAACTGAGCCCTGGCTGGCCCAGCACTGTATAAAGCTTGGGGAAATGAAGGGGAGACAGCAAGTGACTCAGAAGGCACAACGTGGGAACTTCGAGGAAAGCCGACAGAGTGTGGCGTCCTGGAAACCACGTGCAGGAGACGAAAATGATTATTTGCGCCAAGTGCTACTGCGAAGTCAGGTGAGATGAGATGTGGGCGAAGAACTGATCTTTGGGTTCTCACCATGTAGGTCATTGGTGACCTTGACCCCAGCAGTTGCAGTGGGATGATAGGGACAAGACGGGAGGAAAGGATGGAGAGACAGGTATGGACAATGCGTGTGAGGAATTCCTTCTAAGGGAAGGCAATGGAACGGGTGGTAGCTGATGGGGAATGTGGTTTCAAAGGAGAGAGTTTTCTTAAAAATTATTACAACATATATGTGCAGTGGTGGAAATAACCAAGCAGAGAGAGATGGACCTATCATGCAGGAGAAAGGACAATTATAGGAGAATATTTTAACCCCTTTCACAAAGGAGGATGCCAATGTTCAGAGAGGGAATGTGATTTCACTGAAGTCACACAGCTGCTAACTTGTGGATCAGCATTCAGATCACATCTGCCTGGGTGAAGTCTGCACTCTTGATGATTCCTGCTGCTTGGATTCTAAACCCTCCCTCAACTCAAGTTCAAGTTCAAGTTCATCTCTTCCTTCATGTGGCTTCCTTCAAACATTCAAGCTAGAAGTGATCTCTGCTTCCTCCCTTTGACCTCTCATACCACTTAATCTTGATGTTTTATTATAGCTATTCAATTTCTGCCTCCTACCATACTGTAAGTGTCTTGAAGACATAGAATATGCATTATAAACCTCTTCGTATGTCCATCCCCTAACACAGTGCTTAGCGCACGGTCGGAGCTCGAGCAATGTTTGCTACAGGCAGGCAGGTGGGAGGGAGGGAGGATGGCAGGGAAGGAAGGAGGAGGGATGCCTTTTTCCCAAAGACTCCTCACTGGTTTTACACCTCATACATTACAGCCGGCTTTCCCTGCCCCCCACTAAGGGACTGTATTTACTTTAAACTTTCCTCCTAGGAGCTGTTACCTCTTTACTCATCTCTCTGACTGTTTTCTGGATCTGGTCCAGATTCTCCGCTTCCTGTTAATAATAAATCAGACACTGAAATGCTCTGCAAAAGGCAGGCCTTCCACATGTGCACCTGTTAGGTCAAGAGCCACCTGGAGAGAGGAATGTGACCATCTGCTAATCGCAGCTGGGAAGGAGCTGCAGAGGGACCCCATGTATTTCAGTGCATGAGCCCCCGTTGGTCTCCTGCTCCTTGCCAGACCCTGTGCTGAGCAGCAGAGACAACCGGAGGAGCAGGACATTCCTGCCTTCACTAGGGTCACAGCTCATGGGGAGGGCGGCAGGTGACAGCAGAGCCAGAGGTAGGATTCCCTGACTGCCTTGAACGGTTATCAATCTTTCAATTCCTTTGGAAACTTAGGAACTAGCTAATTTAATTCCTTGAGTCTCTTGGCTTAGTTTTCACTGTATTGGCTGGCAGATTCAGAAATGCAAAAGTGATGCCACCAGAGGGTTCTTCCTCCAAACAGAGTCACCTGGTCCCTCCTGGGCTCAAAACCCTTAAGTGGCTTTCTGTCACCTTCAGGAAAATGTCCCAGCCCCTTTGAAAGGTCTCGATCCACCTGGCCAGCCCATTCTTCCCATGAAACCCCCATGCCTTATCCCATTTGGAAGCAGTGATTTAAAGCAAAGGCATTGGAGGCCATGCTAGCTTTAAATTCTGGCTCTGCTCATTATAGAGTGGTCATTGCTATTGTTATTTGCTATTGTTTTTCCATTGTATGAGCACTTTTCAAGCCTTTGCTTGCATTACATTTTCTAATGTCCCATGGGCCAAACCAAATCGAGATTCAAGGGGTGGAGAAAGAGACTCCACTGTTTAATTGGAGGAAATACAAACTCACATCGAGAAGGGTTGGGAGGAATTTTTATGGTCCACAATCTACCACTATGTGCTACAAATAGAGACAACAAGGTACAGAGATCATCATGAATGACCAGGGCAGAAACCTACAGTGGACACGGACAGGACCTGTGGTCAGTCCTCCTACTGCCAGAGACCTGCTGCTAGTGCACCTATGGGAAGCCCTGGGCATCTGGGTACCTGAGAAACCTCCACCTGCCTGGGCTGAGGAAGCCTCCTCGGCTCCCTGTCTCTACCTGGCCAATCACCACAGCCTTCTACCTGGTCCCCTGTCGCTATTCTCACCTCCTCCTATCAGCAACCCATGGTGCACCCAGAGGACATGTTCTAAAATGCTCCCCTTTCTCAAAAAAAAAAAAAAAAAAAAAAAGGGGGAGTGGTTATTCCCAACTATTTATTACGTACTAAGATGCCATGAAGTTGAGTGGTTAACATACAGACTTTGGAACCTAACAGGTCTGCTTTCAAATCTGACTTCAACTATTTACTTTAGAGTTGGACAGGTTAATTAATCTTGATAAAGCACGATTTCTCATCTGCAATACGTGAGTTAAGGGTCTTGCACAATGCCGGGTGCATAGGTACATGGTACCTATGATCAGGGTTCCCTCCCTGGCTATAAAACAAGTAGAGTCCTGACCCAGAGGTGAGGACACCCACAGCTTCCAGAGCATCACAACAGAAGGGGATTGTTTTCTTTGTTAAGTTTTAACTTGCAGCAAACAGAACCATCACTGTAAAGTGATTTATTTGTTGCCTCTGGGCTCATGTTTGGAAGGGCTCCCTGCTCTGTTCCAGGCTGATATTCCAAACATTAACATATGTCAAGAGCTCACACAAAGCCAAGGAGGTAAAATCGCTTTTCAGGAGAAGAGAGAGTGAGGGCAGTTTGCAGTGCCAGGAAAGATCAGGGAGGCAAAGACTTGTCAGCAAGCAGGGTGGGCTTGGAGAATGGCGGGTAGGGAGGATGCAGAACCCAGGGTAGGAGGTGGGGCATGGGGCTGCCAAGGGGGAAATCTGGATTTGCCCAAAGAGAGTGAAAGTAACTACTTTTCAGAGACCACCTACAATGTGCTGCCTTCTTTATACACACCCTGTTTTGTCTTCTTGAAACCCATGTGAGGTTGATGTTACCCATCTTACAGAACGTGGAACTCCCCAATGTTAAGTAACTTGCCTGAGTTCACACAGATAGTATGGGGCAGAACTGGGATTCAAACACGGGTCCTTCTGACATCAGACACCACACCCTTTTCCCTAGACCACTCCTCCCTGGGGAAGTCTACCCTGTCAGAGGAGGAAATGTTTTCCCTCCTCGATATGGTTCAGTCCCTTTCAACAGATTGAGAAACGGAGGATCATAAAGATACATAACACAGCATTTCCGCCCTCGAGAAGCTGGTATTCTAGGGGAGGCACGAATGCAGGACATGATCACAGGGCAGGCGGTGTGCTCTGATCCTGTCCCCACATTCCTTCGACCATGTCAAGCAATCCACGCTACTGCCTTGGTGGGAGGTGGGCATTGGCATTTGCTATGCTGTGGACAGTGGATGGGGCGGGGGGTGGCACAGGAGGTGGCCGGCTGCTGGGCCAGCTGGGATGCTGAGAGGAGATGACAGGTAAAAGCAGACCAGGGACCAAACAAAGGGGGGCAACAAGAATAATGCAGGGGCAGTGGAGGCAGGAAGTCTACAGGTTAAAGGGATCTTGTAAAGAGTGACAAGACCTTGGCGACTGGCTGGCCGAAGCACAAGGAGGAGCTCAGGGTAGCGATGGGCTTTGGACCTTGGGCATAGGAGGTGAGCTGAGTTATATGCACAGCACAAAGCCCTCTGCAAATGCAAACCTCTCACCGACTCATAGGAATCTACTGAAAAAAAAGGAGAAATAATTACCATCAAGCTGCAGTCTGGTACATCCCGGGCTCACTGCTCTGTGAGGCACCGTCACTGCAATGAGGTAGTGGTTACTCTGGGATTAAGATTCACACAAACTGACTGCTTCGGGCTTTTGTCAAATACAAAAGAAAGAGATATGCTCGGTGTTGAACCAAAATGGTTTTAAACTTCTTTTTGAAACATGAAAACTATGCACCTCAAAATATAATGGCATCTAAGGAAGAGAGGCTCAAGGTGCTGCCTGGAAAGTGCACAGAGTCCAAGAGGTTACAGACCCTTTTGCACACATGGGGCATTGGGAGAACCTTCAGGAGTGTGTTGATGCTTGCAGGAGAGAAAGTTTTGCCCCCAAGTGACAGAGGGGGACACTGAGGTCCAGATGGTACAGTTTGCTCAAGATCTCACCCCTCACCAGTACAGGCAGACTCCCAGATTGGAGTCTTTCTGAGAAGCAGGTTAGCAGAGGGGTTAAGTTATGAGTCGTGCAGGAGTCCAAATCCTGGCAAGTGACTCAACTCCTCTAAGCCTCCCCTTTCTCATCTGTTAAATGGGAGCACACAGGTGGGAGGACCCCTGCTGTCAGGTATTCCATACACAGCACTTCACACAAGGGGGTGGACGCAGTAGCACAAAGAGGAACACAGCAGAGAAAAGAAGGTGTCAGCAAAAGAGAAGATTTTCGGGGTAAAGAATTCAGACAGGGCACATAAGGGCTGGCATGTTTCTGCTCTGTAATGCCTAGGACCCCCGCTGGGAAGACTCAAATGGCCAGGAGTGACTTGAATATCTGGGAGGTGGAATTATCTGAAGACTTCTTCATTCACATGCCAAAGCCGTGACGGACATAGCTAAAGACTGGGCTCAGCCTTTGGAGCAGGTGGCTGCTCCAGAATCGTGGTCTCAGGGCTCCCAGACAGAGTATTCCGGCAAAGCAGGTGGAACTACTTGGCCTTTATGGTCTAGCTTTGGAGGTCATGTGGTGTCCCTTCCACCATAGTTTGTTGGCTGAAGAGTCAGAAAATCACCCAGATTCAAGGGTCGAAGACACAGACCTCAACTCTGGATAGAAGGCTTTTAAAGAATTTGCACCCATGTTTTAAAACCTTTATGGAGGGTTGTTCTAAATGTCTCTCAAAAGGTTCAGCCATCTCCGAGGTGGAGTTGGTTGATTCTCTCAAAATGTCATGGCGTTGAAGAACTCAGAGGATATTTAGGGATGAGAGCTATAAGGTCCAGAGGAGGGAGTTGAGGAACGGAGCTTGCTTTAGAACATGTGGGGAAACTGAGGCCAAGAAATGAACAAGGGCTTGCCCCATAGGTCACGGCACACTAGGTTTCAGTCATGCATGATACCAAGTACAATGTGGATGCCTGCAGCCTATGGGTAAAAACGCAAATCTCATTTTAGCCTTTTGTTTTAGCCTCCTCCACTCTATGTCTTGCCATTAGATGTAGGTGTAGGAAGCAATCAGGGGCCAACAGATGATGAAGAATGATGAGATGGCATAAAGGTGTGGATCCGCTGAGCACCTGGACATTCTCATTGTCCCTCCTCATGAAGGTGACCCCAAGGTCTAAAGAGAAGAGATTGTTAGTGAAACCAGACCCACGTTTAGCCTGTTTGTAGTTAACTGACCAGACAGACAGATGGCTATGTTCAAGTTAATTTTTGGAAAATTTCATAAAGTCAGTTGAATCCTCTCACCTAATATTTGCATTGCTTTTAGACGATCCTGACTAACGAACACTTCTGGGTATTTCTGAGGCAGGTAGACAGTTTGGGCATTTTGAGTCAAAATGTTGGTGATCAGGGTGTGCAAGTCAAACAGCCTGTTCCAGGATGGGTTCTAAATAGGATCTTTTGTTTAATCAAATGAGATGTTCTTATACAAAACAAACAGAAAGGTAGCCAAGAAAGGTCTTGATAAACAATTTAGTGTTGTTAGTTCTCACGAACACACTGAGATTGTATCATCCTTAAAGGGGAGGACCCTGGCTTATTCTGGAAGTTATATGAGAGGGCCCCAAATGGTGTTCTACAGTCTTGCAATATCTCCTTGACCTTCACCATTCCTAGAAGACCCTGACAACCCCCATCCCCATCAGACCACGTGCTCTTGAAGGCAGATTCCAGGCCATTTGTTCACTGTTGCTCCCAACAGTATTTGACAAAGAAATGCACCTACAATAGAGACTGGATTGAGTGAAATTTCTTGGCTGGAAGATTCAATACAAAAGGTCCTGTACACAGTGGGTAATCAGTGACTGGGAGTTGAACTTGAGTATTCATTTGCTGATGGAATTCTTACATTTTGAGTGCTAAAGGGCATTTACATTTTAAGAGGTAACCTGGAGAAAGAGGGGTAGGCAGGAAGAGGAAAAAGGAGGCCAGAATAATGAGCCCAACCTTGCGATTCCCTCAATAACAAGGCAGAGGCCCCATGAGGCAGGCAGAGCGGTAGAAAGAGCTTGCCTCCGTGGTTCCAGAGAGAAAAACTTAAATGCCAATAATTATCCTCTGGAGACTGAACATCCCCAGTCTAACTAATGGAGCCAGGGGAGCCTATCCCAGACTTTCCCAAAGTACAGAGGGACACTTCAGTTTTGAATTACAGACTTTGAGGCTATAGTCATCAGGAGTTCTATTTAACTCTCTTTAGAGCTTCAGAAAAGACTGGCTTCAAATTTCATTTTCCATAGGGCAGAGCCATTCTCTTACCCACTTCTTTCTTCCTATCAGTGCTAAAATTATCTAAAAAGGAAATGAAGAGAATTTAGAAACATAGAAGATATATATATATATATATATATATATGCACACAGCATATTACATTCTGGCATAACTGTATTTATAAACTTCTTTAGTGTGGAGATAAGGAATCTCACATTCACGTATTTCTTCAGCAGATTTTGTTAAGAACCCACTGCGATGGTTAATGTTATGTGTCAACTCGACTGTGCTAAGGGATTTCCAGAGAGCTGGGAAAACATTCTCCCCGAGTGTGTCTGTGAGGCTGTTTCCGGAGGGGATTAGCATTTGACTTGATAGACTGAGTAAGATCAACCTCACCAATTTGGTGAGCATCGTCCATCCCGTTGAGAGCCTACATAGGACAGGAAGATGGAGAAGGGCAAACCTGCTCTCTCTCGGCCTGAGCTGGGACATCCATCCTCTCCTGCTCTCGGACATCAGTGCTCCTGGTTCTTGGGCCTTCAGGTTTGGACTGGAACTGCACCACCAGCTTTCCCGGGCCCTCGGCTTGCAGACAGCAGATTTTGGGGCTTCTCACCTCCACATTCACGCACACCAGTCCCTCGGGGAAAATTTATTTCTACATCTCTATATCTATCTATCCACCTAATTAATTCTGTTTCTCTGGAGACCCTAACACCCCTAACTGTATGCCAGCTATTACATCGTCTGCTGAGGCTTCAGAGATGGAAAAGAAATAGTACCTGACCTCCAGGAAGTTTCAGATTAGGAGTGAAAATAAAAAGGGGATTCAGAAAAAATGGAAATTTGAGGAGGTTAATATTGAGAGGATAATCTTCGAGCATTTCCAGAGGTTACAAACTTCACACAGCTCTTTCCTATGTCCCAGAACCAGAAGAAAGGTGTACTAAGGTTGCGGTTAAGGCTCTATTACTGCTGGTAATTTTGCTACCAACAGGGGTGTTGTGCAAGCCGATAGTATGGTCCCAAAACTCAACAGAAATACAACTACTTTGTTTTAATCTTTCAGCCTGGTTCTCAGAGCCTGGTTAAAGGACTCTTGGTGCTAAGCCAAAATGTATAGAAGAAAGAACTAGGTTTGTAGTCCCATAGACCTTGCCTGACATTATTCTACACGTAGGACCTCGGTGGAATGATTTAAACTCTGAACCCCAGTTTCAATAACTCAGAAATAAAGACAATAAAACCTACCTCATATAGCTGTTGCATTAGATAACATAACATACAAAAGTGACTAACACATATCGAGTATTTAGTTATGTTAGTTCTTTTCCATTCATAAGTGTTCCATTAATGCTATTATTGCAGCTTTTTTTTTCTGTAATTAGTACATGATGCCATGAATTAGCAATAAAGGTATTAGCCTAAACAGATAGCAGGAAATACAGTAAAATAAAGTTCAACCTGAGACCCCAAAGGTATCTTGGGCTTTGCTTCCTGAGCAAAAACATCAGCTACCAATAGTCATTAGCGATTTAAAATTGCATCACTTGCAAAACAATCAGTAAAAAGGTGATAATTTTTCATGCCCAGGAAGGATGACCCATTAGGGGACTTTAAAATTAACAGCAAGAAATAGTGTTGTCAATATGACACCAACACAGTCCGTCATTAATCAGATCTCAACCCCTTTGTCTGCTGGGAAATCTCCAGAGTCTGTGCCCGGCGCCTTAAAAGATAAAGGTTGACCTTGCCCCACTTGCCTAATAATAATTTATAGATGTGTAAACATTTACCACAACAATTACAGGTCGGCCTAATGAAATTCCAGGAGCAGAAGTCACGAAAGACCTGAGCACGCATCATAAATTCAGAATCAATCCCGCAGGCTGGGATCCGCAAATAAATTACAAATCAAGGCAAACCCTTTCAAAAGCAGACCTTTTCCAAGGGCTAGGGAATTGAGGGGTTTGTGGTCGGATTCCCTTAAAGGATGTGAACACGCATGGGCCAGGTTTTGAATGCTGACTCACTTGCATATTCACTTGGAAGTGGCTTAACCTTTAGGAGCCTCTGTTTCCTCATCTGTAAAATGAACTTCCTTGCACAGCAGTTGTGTTTTATTCATTCGTTTGGTAAGTGCCTATTAATTATCATCTGTATTCCAGAAATCTAGCATTTACCATAGTACCCAGCACCTGGTAGACATGAAATAAATGGTGGCTGTGATATTATACTTGATCTGTCATTAATAATAATAACTAGCATTACCTTGATTATTGGAAATCTACTTAGGAATTTTATTATGTAGCATGTTTATTGCTTAGGAAATTAGTGGATTAGAAAAGAAGTATGATACTGGGGAAAAAATAGGAAGCTAACAGTACCTCTTCCAATCCCCGGGAGACTGGTATTGGAGGTTAAGCAAGGGGAAAAAAATGAAGGAACCTTCTCTCTTGCTTCACACAAACAGAATTATTCACAGGGAAGAGATGGGCATGAGCCAAATGTTTATTCCATGCCTGGTCCTTTGCTACGGATGTGCTTAAGCCACATCATTTACTTCATGCAAGAATTCTGTTGAGTTCACTGTTATCTCCATTGAACTGGCAAAATAATTGAGCATCCAAGGAGTTAAACCCAAAAGGTATAAATAAGGAAATAAGGTCTTTAATTATAGACTAATGCATTTGCGGTAAACCTGTGAGGACACACGACTCCCAAAGTCTGGTGGCAAATCCCCGGTCTGTGCCTCCAGGATAAAGATTCCCAGTGTGTAGAAAGACCCAGGCCCCAGATCAGGTGAAAAACACCCAGCTCAGGTGAGAAAACCCCCGTTCGGAAGGCAAGAAGGGGCCAGCACCTACTGACCACCTTGGGAGGCCCCCTGAATGGACAAAGATCTGAAACACCAGAGCACCACCAGCCTGATCCCGCCTCCAGCGGCGCACCCAAAGCTAAATCACACTCTGGAACGTTCAGGAAAATGCTTGCCCCGTCTAACACCTCGTAGACTGCAATTGTCATCTGCTTTTAGCAAAATCTGATCCTATTTTTTAACAAATGCAAATACAAGAGAAGTACCCTGAATGTCATGCTCAAAGAACACTTTGTCTCTGATTAATCCCAAATGTGGCTATTCAGCATGTGTACTGTTCTTCTCCTTAAGGATAAACCCCATTTGTGAAGAAAGATCTGTTCCAGCTGATTGCTTGGCTACAAATCTCATCCCCGACTCTTTTCTTCTCCCTTGTTCCTTAAAATAACCAAGTTCAGACCTCTGATTGTTAACAGTATTTTGAGGTAGAGAAGCTATGTTCTGATGAGTTGATCCATTTCCTGGGTAACCCATACCTTATTTCAAGCTGCTCGGATATGGGACATGGAAATGTCCCCCAGTACAGGCCAGTGGCAAAAAGCCAAGTTCATGAGGCAGATCTCCCAGGACAGATCTCAGCTCAGCCACCGGCAGCTAGTGTGATCGCTGACAAGTTGCAACCTCTCTGTGTTCCAGTCACTCATATATTGTCAGAATTGTGGGAATTTAAAGGAGATATGTATACAAAGCACTTAAAGTAGTGTCCATTGCCTATTAAGGCCCCAATAAATGTCAGCTAGGGTGATCATTGTCCTTGCAGAATGGGAGGAGACAGCTGACATGATTTCTGCAGTTTAAGATCTTCTATTAAGACACGAGCACACACCTCCATGCTCCCTTAACCTGCTGTACCAAAAACGAAGGCTGAGAACTTCCCAAGTGTCAGGCATTCTTCCCTGCTATCAAAACCACAAGGCGCTTTCAGCCTAGGTCCAGCTGCTTGCCACACAAAAAGCCAATTATCGAGACAAGGAGGCTTGTCAAGAAAGAAAGGAATTTTTTAACACGAAAGACATCTGGCAGGAGAACGGGGAATCAGCTTCAAATCCATCTCCCCGACTAATGGAGATCATGGGCTTTGTAAGGAGGGGCGACAAGCACTGGGACAGGTTGAGGGGTATGGGGAGTCTGCCTGGGGAGCCTTCAGAATCTCTGATCCCTGACGTGCAGAAATGCCACCATTTATGAGAAACAGCTCAGAAAGGTTAAGTATAAGAGTTGAAAGTTTCGGGTTTCGGGTCATCATGCCCTAATGGCCTGAGAATCTAAGCCACGAGAAGGGGAGGATTACAAAAGCATGTAGGCATCATTGACATGTGTCCATAGAGCCAGTGACAGTACGGATTTTACAAGCCTTATCTCACTTTAGCTCCCGGAGGGAGGTGCAACTGCATGATCTACATTCTGCGGAGAAGGCACAGAGAGATGTCCATGGTCCAGAGCGTTGGCCTGTGGATGTGTAGACTGTCTTGGAGGTGCTTCTTCCTGCATCCCTGTTACCTGCCATCCCTCTTCAAAAACATCATCAGAACCATGGTTGCCCATGGGGAGCAAGGATTGACTGGGACGAGGGGCAGGAGGAACTTTCTGAGAGATGGGAATGTTCTACGTCTTATTGGAATTTGGGCTACATGATGATACTTTTGTCAAAAACTACTCAATTGCATTTCATTGTACATGAATTTTAACTTCAATTAATATAGTTTTAACAATGCAGAGCTGAGAAGGATAGAGTGGAACTGCAAGGCAGGGAGACCAGTGGCAGTGGTTTGGTTAGCACAGGGGTGGGGGCTGGGTCCCATGCATGGCTGTGGCCCAAGAGGCACTGCCTAGCAGAGACAGCCAGAGTCAGAGTGTTCTCAGCCATCTCTCCCTCGCACTGGCATGGGCTAAGCTTTAAGGGTGTCCAGGACTTCATGGTACCTTGTCAGCTCCCCGTCTGTCATGCCATGGTTCAATCTCTATTCACATCACCTTGGCAGAGATTGAAGGCAACCTCCTCCTTCTACAAGTGCAAATCCTTTCTTAGCCCCTAAAAAAGACAGGCGGTGCTTGGATTCCCTGCGAATCCACCATGTCTCCCTGTTAATCGATGCTCCATCTCTATGGGAGGGGCCACCCTGAAACTGACACTAACGACGAGGCAAGGTGAACCACCAATCTTCCCTGCAGCCCCCAAACCAAGAACTTCATGATCTTGGCTCTGCCCTTCTGGGTGGGTTTTTCTGGTCATGTTGAGATAAGATAACATCGATGCCAGTCTCTGTGACCTGTCATTATTTGTGCAATCTAAAGATCTTATAGAGGCTTGTCTCCCAATCCGTTCAAGCCCAGTATCTCTAGTGCTTGATTTATTTTCATTATAATTAAAAAAAAATTATTTGATGGCTGTCATACTCCACCCCCAAAGCCCCTCCCCCAGCTGCCGGTATCCCAGCCATACCTACCACTGAGAGTCACCAAGACATGTTAAGCTGTGTCTCACCTCCATGCTTTTACATTCACTATTCTCTCAGCCTAGGATTTGCTTCTTCCTACTTTATCTTTCCAGCAATTTGCTAATTCCTCTCCAGATTCCATGCCTGCATCTGTAAGTGCAGCAGATTGTGCTGAGCCAACTCCTACGCCACAGCCAACACTGGACAGGACAGTGCTGGGCATTGTTCTTCCTCACTGCTCAATAGCCACTGGACAGCAGGGGACAGGAACCCTTCACAGTTTTATCCTCGGAGCCTGGTACACAGTAGGTCATCAGCAAATGTGCATTATGGACTGAGAACACACACCTCCCACAGATGAATCAATAATGCCGTGCTCTGCAAAGATCCTCTGCCTGCTGGGTGCGGGGCGCCCTGCTGGGGAGGCCCTTCTGGGCTGGGGTTGGGGCGACAGGATGTTCTGCCCTGGAGCCTCTTCCATCCACCAGACCTGCCAGTGCTGTTGAGGGCAGGACCATCTGCATCCACAGGGTCTTGGAACACAGAACCTCCTCCCCCAACTGCAGCCGTTAAATTAGGAGGGGTAATGATTTCACCATGTTTTAGGGGGTGGAGGAGGCAATTTTTCATCAGTCTCCAGTTCACATCGCTAAGTTTCTTTTGTTATTTCTTCTCTTTATTTTTATTGTTATTATTTTCATTCTGAGCTCCCCAAAGGAATCAAAGTGAGCAGTAAGGAGGAGGAGAGGAGCTTTGTTAAACACTGAAATTCTGGGACATTAGAGCGAAGGAGAGGCTAACCCAGAGAGTAGGCAGCCCCACCTCCGGCGTCCGGGGCAACGCTGCCAAGGATCCCAGGAAGGCCTGGATGCAGGGTTGCCATGGTAACGGGGCTGTCACCGGCCCACGGTCTTGCTGGGTAAGCACAAATGGATAGCGTGCAGGATCCCTCCTTTCATTTGAAAATTACCACTAATTTGTAATTAGTTGGAAGAAAATTGGAGATGGAGGAAAGGGAATTGCTCTTTTCAGCAAACAGCCATGACCACTGAAAATTGACTTTTCTCCTGAGTCATAGTGGAGAAGAAAGAAAACTTGTCTGGAAAGAACACAGGCTTGGAGCTAGATCCAAGGACTGAATCCTGGTTCGATCGTGTCCTGGCTGTGTGACCTTGGAGTAGTCTCTTAACCTCTCTGGCTGGCTTTGCTTTCTTTTCCTATAAAACATGTATAAAAATACCTACGTGCATGGTTGATGGGAAGGTTAAAGGAAATAACAGAAGTAAGTCTTGGGCACACATTAAGTGCCCAGCTAATGGTGACGATTTTATCACTATTTGAAGTTTTCATTCATTCACAAACTCTTCCCTCCTTCCCTTGCCATTCTCTTTATACATCCAATTAATTCATTCCACTAATATTTATTAAGCACCTCTCTGCCCAAGTGTCTTCTAAAAACCATAGCTCATCACACCAGAGGGCCATGAACAGTCATCAATCACAGTTGCACTTTGCCCACAGCCCCACAGGGCCCCTGGCAGTCCCCACCTTCCCCAGGACACCTCCAGGTCCCAGCAGCATCTCCTCCTCTGCATTCCTGCCAGTTGGCCCCAAGATTGTCTCTCAGTCCTTGCAGGAGCTGGAAAGATTTGAGCAGCTGAGGTTCACAAGGTCATTAGCATAAGGCAACACCAAGGGCAGGATCTGCGGGGCACAGCAGGGTTAGGGCTGGGCTAGTCCAAGTGCCCCTGGGCTCTGAGACCTTCTGCACAAGGACTGGGCCCTGCTTGTGTCCAAGGTCCCAGCCCCAGGACCATCATGGAGAGTGGGCATCACCAAGTGTCTGGGGAGAACACGTTGGAACAACATGCCATGACTGCCTTTGGCTGTCCCAGTGAGCTATTCACTCTGCCAGGAGGGCTCTTGTCCCCTTGCCTTAGAGAACACACATTCTTCAGCCTCAGGTCTGAGTCCCCAAAGTACATGGAAAAGAGTCTCTCTCTTGCTTTCTCTTTCTATGTGCCCAACCCCACCCCAAACCAATAGCGGGGAGCCGAGAGCGAGTCCCGAGGACAAGGGTGATGGAGGTTTGTCAAAGAGCCCATTCTCCCTCTTCCCGGAGGCCATGTAGCTCTGTGGCCAGGAGCATGGGCTGCATCCAAGTCCTGCCTCCCACTCACCATGTGACCTTGAACAAGTTGCTTTTTGAAGCTGCAGTTTATTCATTTGCAAAAATGAGTAATGATGATTTGATATTTCCAGGGTACATCCCTGCTGTCCAAGTCTGAATTACAGGGCCTGGAGTAAAAACCATTCTCTTTCAAGCACCAGGACACAAACTGCTGATTGCAGCAGGACCCTGACAATGACGGGAGTGGACAACTGAAGCCCCCTGGCCTGCACGTGATGGACAATAAACCAGAAAGAAACCAAGACCATCGTGCCATACACAAAGAAGTTGGCATCCCGAACAGTGCTGGCTTGTGGCATTTCCAGCTCACCTTCTTCCCATTAGAATGGATGATGTTGGCTAATGAAGAATTATCCACCCACATTGTAAGCTGCAGGCAATTATGAATTCCATCATCCAGCAACTTGGCCAAGATTCCTCCTGGCTCACCCACAGACAAGACAAGTTCCATCCAGAGAACAGAGGCTCCTGGGAAAGAGGCAGGTGATTGGAATGGAAGACTAAGTCCTCGGCCAGGGCTGGGCTGTGCTAGTACATGATGCCTCAGTCCTTCTCTGTGATGTAAGGGTGGCAGGGTGAGAGGAGTGCGGGAGGTCAGAGTGACCATGTTCAAATAACTGTTCCACTGTGAGTATGCAGAGAACACCCCCTGCATCCCAGCATCCTCAGGGACGGACACTGAACATCCTTAGCAACGGTGACCTGGGTGAGGCTTCGCCATCGTGTCCATAACAACAGCTCACATTTTCCAAACACTGGTTTTCCTAAGCATGAGGACCCGCTATGTGTCGTTTCATTTAATCCTCTAGATAACTGACAAAGATATTCTTATCATCCCTCACTTGACGGCCAGGGTAATGGAAGCTCAGGATTAAATGGCTTACCAATGGTCACACCACTCACTTCTGAAATGCTCAAGCCAAAATGTGCATCAAGCCCTTCTGATTCTAGAGCCGTCGTTCCTAATCCCCATCTCATGCTATCTCCACCAATCTAGACCACAGCCGCCTCTGAGGAACTCTGAAGGCCTTTGGAACTGCATTTTATGGGACAGTCATGAGCTACACAATGACATTTTGGTCAACAATGAACTGCATATAAGATAGTGGTCCCATAGCATTATAATGGAGCTGAAAATTTTCTATCACCTGGTGATGTCGTAAGGATCCTGACCCTGCACAGGTCTAGGCTAATATGCGTCTTAGTTTTTAACAAAGACATTTAGAAAGTAAAGAAAGAAAGAAAGAAAAAAAATTATAATTTAAAAATAGAAAAAACTTACAAAGTAAGGATACAAAGAAAGAAAATGTTTTTGTATAGCTGTACAATGTGTTTGTGTTTTAAGCTAATTGTCATTACAAGAGTCAAAAAGTTTTTTAAAAAGGAAAGTTTATAAAGTAAAAAAAGTTACAGTAAGCTAAGGTTAATTTATTATTGAAGAAAATATATTTTCATAAATGCAGTGTAGCCTAAGTGTGCAGTGTTTATAAAGTATACAGTAGAGCACACTAATGTCCTAGGCCTTCACATTCACTCACTGCTCATTCACCGACTCACCCAGAGCAACTTCCAGTTTTTCAAGTTTGATTCATGGCAAGTGCTTTATACAGGTGTACCATTTTTTTTATCTTTTATACTGTATTTTTGCTGTGCCTTTTCTATGTTTAGATACACAAATACTTACCACTGTATTCCAAGTGCCTACGGTACCTATACATGCTATATAGGTTTGCAGCCTAGGAGCAATAGGCTATACCATGTAGCCTAGGTGTGGAGTAGGCTGTGCCATCCAAGT
The DNA here is from genome assembly GCF_041146395.1 of Eulemur rufifrons. Taxonomy (NCBI): domain Eukaryota; kingdom Metazoa; phylum Chordata; class Mammalia; order Primates; family Lemuridae; genus Eulemur; species Eulemur rufifrons. The sequence continues at coordinate 10,013,219 of NC_091005.1, read as the reverse complement.
TTGTGTAAGTACGCTCTGTGATCTTGGCACAATGACAAAATTGCCTAACGACTCATTTCTCCATGCATATCCCCATCATCAAGCAATGCGTGTGTGTGGCAATTTAATCGCATCACAGGTATTAGAGTAGTTTAGACTTGGTTTTCTTTTAATAAGGATCAGGTTTTCTTTTAATAAGGATCTTTTAATAAGGGTATAGGACACATGCAGGAGTATTTTGTGTCTGTCACACCAAAGTGTGATCAATCTCTGATTAATACTGATGTTCAGGTAATGTTGACTCTTGTAAATAGTTCCATTGCCACTGGAACACTTTGGTCACTGCCTCTCACCGCTGAACACCAACTAATACTGGCACTTCTGTCAGATGACCCTTGATCCAAAGGTTGGGCCTAGAAACGGTCTCCTTCCTCATGGCTCATAAACAAACACTCTCCACTGTTACACATCAGCTCAGTATGCCAATGAGGACTCAAGCTTTCTTGGCCAGCATGACTCCTGATCAAGGCATGGTCTTAAAGGCTCACCATGAGTCCCAGTAGAATTTCAACTGTGCACTTGTCCACCCTTTAATTCAACAAACACACAACTCTTAAATGCCTTCCACAACCCAGGTTTCCCATCCTGGCTGAGCTGCAGAATCACCCAGCAAGCAGATATAAGTGGATCCCTGAATGCCCACCCTGCTTTATTGAGTCACAGCTCAGAGATGAAGTCTGCACATGATTTTACAGATTAGGTGCGTAATACATCTTTGTTGAGTTGAAACCAATTGACCATAAATGTGACAGTATATTTTGGACTTTCAATTCTATTCCATTGATCTGTATCTCTATCATTATGCCAGTTCCATACTGTCTTTATTACCATAGCTTTGTATAATACTAACATTTGAAAATGGAAAGTGTGAGTCCTCCAACTTTGTTCTTTTTCAAGGTTCTTCTGGTGATTCTGGGTCCCTTAGAATTCCATATGAATTTTAGGATAGTTTGTCAATTTCTGTAGAGAAGGCAGCTGGGATTTTGATATAGATTACTCTGAATCTGTAGATTACTTTGGGTAGTGTTGTCATATTAACAATATTAAGTCTTTCAATCCTTGCAGACAAGCTATCTCTCCATTTGTTCAAAAATATTTTGTTTTTCAGAGTATACATTTTGAACTTAATTTGTTAATTTTTTTTTCAGGATTTTATTCTTTTTGATGCTATTTGAAATGGAATTGGTTGCTTAAGTACAGTGTTGTATGACAGTGGTCAGAGCAGACAGTCTTGTCTTGTCCCAGCCTTTAGGAGAAAACATTCAGTCTTTCACTGTTAAGTATGATGTTAGATGTGGGTTTCATACAGATGTCCTTTATTGGGTTGAGAAAGTTATCTTCTATTCCTAGTTTGTTGAGTATTCTTATCATTCAGTGTTGTTCAATTTTTTTTTTTGTTTTTTTCTGCATCTTTGGAGATGATTATGTGGTTTCTTTCCTTTATTCTATTGAGTTGGCATATAATGTTATTTTTTTAATGTTAAACCAACCTTGCATTCCCATTTGGTCATGGTGTATAATCCTTTTTAAATATTGTCGGATCTGATTTGATAATATTTTGTGGAGGATTTTTGCATCTACATCATAAGAGATGTTGGTCTGTAGTGTTATTTTCTGGCAATATCTCTATTTGGTTTTGGCATCAAAATAATGCTGACCTCATAGAATGAGTTGGGAAGTGTGCCATCCTCTTCTATTCTTAGGAAAAAATTATGAATAATTGGTATTAATTCTTCATTAAATGTCTGGTAGAATTGACCAGTGAAGCCATCTGATCATGGGCATTCCTTTGTGGGAAATCTTTTCATTACTAATTCAATCTCTTTACTTGTTAAATATCTATTCAGATCTTTCTCTTTCTTCTTGAGTCAGTTTAAGTAGTCTGTATCTTTATAGAAATTTCTCTATTTCATCTAAGCTTTCTAATTTGTTGGCACACAGCTGTTCATTGTATTGTCTTATACTTTATTTTTTTTATTTCTGTAAGGTCAGTGGTGATGTTTCCTTTTACATTACTGACTTTAGTAATTAGAGTTATCTTTATTTTTTCTTAGTTATCCTAGTAAAGGTTTTTCAATTTTGTTAGTATTTTGAAGAAACAACAGTTGATTTCATTGATTTTTCTCTACTGTTTTTCCATTTTCTATTTTATTAATTTCTACTCTAATAATTTCCTTCCTCTGCTTGCTATGCATTTAGTTTACTCTTCTATTTTTAGTATCTTAAGTATAGATTTGAAATCTTTCTTCTTTTTTAATATAGGCATTTATAGCTATAAATTTCCCTCTAAGCACTGATTTAGCTGCATCCCCTAAGTTTTGGTATGTTGTGTCTTCATTTTCATTTATTCAAAGTATTTTCTAATTTTCTTTGTGAGTTTTTCTTTGACCCATGGTTATTTAGCAGTGTGTTGTTTAACTTCCATGTTTGTAAATGTCCAAAATTGCTTTCTGTTATTAATTTCCAACTTCACTCAGTTGTGACCAAAGAAAATACTGTGAACAATTTGAATCTTTTTTACATTACTCAAAGCTTGATTTATGGCCTAGAATATAGTATATTCTGGAGATTCATGTGTATGTCAGAAGAATGTATATCCTACTATTGTTGGGTGGAATGTTCTATAAATGTCAATGAGGTCTAATTTGTGTTTAATATTGCTCAAATCTGTTATTTCCTGTTTTATTGTCATACAGTTTTTCATAGTATCCTCTTATTTTTTTATTTCTGTAAGACCAGTAGTGATGTCCCCTCTTTCATTTCTGATTTTAGTAATTTGAGTCATTTATTTATTTGTAATGGGATATTGACATCTACAAATTTTATTTTTCAATTGTCTATTTCTCCCTTCAATTCTGCCAGCCTCTGATTCATGTATTTCGGGGCTCTGTTTTTAGGTGCATACATGCTTAAACTTTCTGATGAATTGATCTTTATATCATTACAAAAAGTTTCTCTTTAACTCTAGTAACACTTTTTGTTACTAGAATCTTTTTTTATTACTAGTGTCTAATTTGTCTGATATTAGTATAGCCATTCCAGTCACTGGATTTTTACAAGAGGTTAAATGAACTAACCCATATGAATCACACTAAAAAGTATATAGCAAAGCCACACGTTTGATAAATACTAGCTAATACTGTTACCTATAGGACACTGTTGGAGTAGCTTTACAAGCCTGGTCTCAGTTAATCCTCACCATGTCCAGCCCTGAAGTCCATATAGCTCTCCATACCTTATGGAAGAAAAATGGAGGAACAAAGAGCTCAAGTAGATTGACCAAAATCCCCAAAGCCCATTCTCTCTTCTATATGATCTGTCTGAGATATTGTGGCCAAATCAGTTATCTATGAGATATTAACTCTGTAGTTCAACCAAAGACAAATTGCAGTGGTCAAGAACATGGACTTGGAAGTCATGAGAGTTTAGGATAAACCCTGGAGTCACTACTCATTAGCTGAAGAAACTTCAACAAGTACCTTAACTGCATGTTACAATTTCCTCATCTGCATCATGGTGATTCTGATAGTGGCTGTCCCAAAGGCATCCTGCATCCACCATTATGAGGATTACCTGTGAAGATACCAACAAGTTTCCTGGAACCTAAAAATCAGTCAACAAAGGTTAGCTGTTATTAATATTATAATTATTACTATAGTTAGCTGAAGGGGGAGATGTGCACTAATACATCTGCTAGGGAATGTAAGCATTGCTACAAGGTAGACAAGAGGAAGATATGTGGGTGTCTGGAGAAAATAGCAGTCTCCCCTCACTTGGTGACCATCAGCACCTTCTTGAGAAATGTGATGTTTCCATAGCACCTTGGATAAGATAGAATGAGGCCAGATGTGCAGGACACGACTAGCCTGGTGAACAGCAGAGGCAAGAACCCAAAACAGGCAAGTGCTTAAAAGGCAAGGAATGGGAAATGTACTTGGCATCGCCCCTTGGTGCAGCTCTGGCCTCCTTTGAGAGTGCTCTCCTAAATTCAAGGTGCCATAAAAGTGAAAGTACCTCAATAAAGGAAGAACAGATGGCCCAAGGTACACAGGAAAGGAGCTACATCCCAAGGCAAGAATCTACATTACCCTCCCCCACCTCCACCACTTCTTCTCACCTGTCCTACTTGCCTTTACCTCTGATGAGTTTATTCAGAGCCCATCTGCTTGGTGCTAAAAGCTCTGTGGGGTGCAGAGGATTGGTTTAGGGAAGTAACACCCTGGAACACTAAAGGCTTCCCACAGATCCATGCTCGGCAGAGAACTTGAATTTCCTCAGCCCAGGAGTGCTACGGCCTCGCTCAAGTCTGCACCAGCACAAAGGAGCACATGATCCAGCCGAGACCTGGGGAAGGAGTATGAGGAGGTGCTGGGACCTCACACCCTTCAGCACTGCCCTGGAGAGAGGTGGGCACTGGGCACCGTCCCCCAATTCTGCCTTATCAATTCTGCCCCTGCAATCAATCAGTCGTCACAGAGCACTGTGACCTCCAGGGTGGGGAACCCGAGGGGTGTCCTCATAAGGGACATGAGCAGCTTCTGCCACTTGCTGAGACAAAACCTTCCGCTAGCGTCTGCTCTGAGCTGGGCTCTGTGCTTGGCTGTTTCACAACCATGACTTTATTTTCTCCTCCTACCGGCCTATGTGTTGCTTATTTTTTCTACAGGGTCTGTATAACCCAAGTGAGACTCAGAGAAGCAAGGTCGCTTGCCTAAGGTGACAAGGTCATAAATGAAGGAACCAAAGGTATCCCTCAAATGCTGTCCATGATTTTTGTTTAAGAGGATGGGACACCAGGCAGCTCAGTGTGACTCCTGAAACATACCAGCTGTGGCAAAGCTGAGTCTGTCGGGCTCAGATCGCAGGCCCATCTCAGGACAATGGGATAAAGGGAGGGAAAAAGGGCCAGTAGGGAAGCACCAGGGGCAGGTTAGAGTGTCACCAACAGCCCCCCTGAGCTGGGTAAGGTCAGATCACCATCAATGCCAGATCGGAATGTGGAAGGTGCTTTGTCCATGTCCCCACCAAAGGACAGAGAGGCTCCAGTCCATGGGAGGAGGCACTGGCAAAGGTAAGGGGGTAGGATCAACATTTATTTAGCACCTACTATTTGTGAGAAGTTCTCATATATTCCATTTTTTTATAGTCCCTGCCATGGCCCAGTAAAGGGTTTGTTTGTGCCCCTGTCTCACTGATGAGGGTGCTGCAGCAGTGATAGGCTAGTTGCTTGTGAGCTCTGTGTCCTCTGTCTCTGTGGCATGCTGGTAGATGACACTTTCCAAAAGCTGGCTTTGAGTGGGGGCCACATGACTGAGTTCTGTTCGGTGGAATCGGGCAAAAGCTATCTAGGTCTCATATATACTTCCTCGTCTTCATATTTTCCCACAGATATTCCACACTCCCTGTTCCTTTGCCAACTGGATGCAGATGAAAAGGTGGGTCTCTGAAGCCCCAGCAATGGCACAGCCATCCCACCCGAGGAGCCTGGGTCCCTGAATGACAGCATGGAGCACGTTAGGTAGACAGAGCCCCTGGCAGAAGCCCACGGGGCACAGCCCTGCAGATCACCTGCAGTGAGACCCACTGCCCGGTCGCTTCCCAGCCGTGGGCCTCCATTTCTCCTTCTGCACAAGATGGGACGGCACCAGACGGTGATCAAGGCACCTGCAAGGCTGCCAATCGGAGAGGCGTGTGCTCCTTCAAGCAGGGGAGGACAAAGAAAGATGTGGAGACCCCTCCTCAACCTGCCAGGCTCCCGATGGCTTCCTTGAAGCTGTCTGCTGGACCATGTGTGGCACCTCCATTAGAACCCCCCAGAACACGCCAGGTGAGGGGCTAGGACACAGGGTCTAGGACACACGCAGGAATAGCGGCCGGCACCCTGTCCAGGCTTTCCCAGCGTTGTCGCTGATGAGTTAGTCATCTTCACCTCCAGCAGGTATGGCCCTCTGACCACCTTCCTGGGGAAGAGCTCACCACGGTGAGCCAAGCCCCTCACCCCGGGCTCTCCTGCCTCCCGCGGGCCCAGGGCTTGTCTTCCTTCCTTCTCACCCGGACGCTGGCTCCAGGGCAGTGACATTTCATTTTCCACCCAGGCTCACAGCCAGCTCCACGTCGCTCCGTCCCAGGAGACCTGCAGAAACGACATAAGGCACCAGCTGCCGGCTGGGCCACGAAGGCCATTTCTGCAGCGCGAGTCCTAAACAAGGGACACGCCTGGCTTCCCAAAACCCTCCTTAGGTTATTTGTCGGCGGCGTATTTCTCTCCCGCGTCTCGCTTCCCTGTCTCCCTCCCGTGAGGATCTGTCTCCACCACTCACTCTCCCGAGACATTTGTCTGCTGGGAAAATAGCGGCTGACAGCAAAGGTCGCCGCGACCGGTTCTGACTCGCCGCATACAAATGTGCCTTTTAGCGGTGGGCGCTGCAAAGAGAGCCCCGCTCCTATTATTGATAAATCCTTGAAAAGACTCTAATGTATCTTCATTTCAGGGAAAACAACTGCCTTCAAGGTTGCACCGAGAAAATAAAGCAGGCGGCCTGGTGAGGGATTCGAGAAGTTGGCATTTTCCCGAAGATTAAAAGATAATAACACTTCTATTAGGATCACTCCGCCACGCTGTATTGATCTCATCAGGGAAGCCACTGCGGGTCTGATATGAACAGAGCGCGTTCTGGAATTAATCACGGGGGGTTTTATTACGGTTCATAGGGCGTTTCGTTCAAGCTGCATCGTTTGCAATATTTATGGCCCCACTCCCTGGCCGTTATTAAGTGCGAGTGGGCCGCGTGGAGCCGGGCCTGCTGGGTTAGAACACAAAGTCATTCTTCAAAAGTAAATCTTATCTAAACTGTGCACACAAAGCCAATTATGTTTTGATTTACATTTTAATTCTGCTGCAGACGCGCCCGTGCTGGAGTGGGAGGAGCCAGGGTCGAAGATCTGGTCCAGAAAAACCCAGTTCATATCTGACCCTGTGTTGGGCTGGAGATGTGATCTCGGACAAGCTCCTTCTTTTTTGCTCAGCCTCAGTTTCCAGATCTGCAAAATGGGGGTGACAGCATCTGCCACCTGCCAGGGCAGCAAGATTAAAAGAGACAGCATCCACAGAGCATAGGACGTAACACCTGGCTCAGGTGAGTGTTCAAAAACCAAGCCTTGCTCTTCTTAGTGATTTCTTCTCCTGTTGGAGAATTCAGGAGAAACCGATCTAAGCAAAATAGCCAATGAAAACAGGCTGATTTATTTTTAATCCTAAACTTGATAAACACATGAATATGTTTTATGATCCAGTAGCTTCTAGTTCACTGGTTTCCACCCCCTACACTTTTCTTACAGATCATGGATGCCTGTATTGGCCCCACAGTGTGGGGCTGACCGTCAGCTGTTGGATAAAGAGTGTATCATAATCCCGCAGAGTTTTTGTAAAAATTACATAAGATAGAGCTGGGAAGGCCTCGTCCAGACCTCACACAGAGTACACACTCACTAACTCGGGGCTTTGTGTCATCGGTAGGCAGAGGAGGAAGAACAAATAGTGGTTGTAGTATTACTGATCATAGTAGTAGGACCAGTAGCCACAGGAGTGAAATTAGTAATTACAGTAGGGGTGACAATTGCGTAAGCAAGAAGTATTAGTAGCAGCAATGGTGGCAATAGTAGGAATACTGGTGCTAATGATAACAGGAATATTCCAGCTTCACTTCTCATTACCTGTGTGATGCTAACCAAGTTATTTAACCTCTCTGAGCCCAAGCTCATCACTTGTCGAATGGCTATAAAAATATCTAATTCTCATGGATCTTATCCATATAAAACAAGATGTTGTAGGTGAAGCTCTGCCTGGCCCACAGCAGGCTCGGGAAGCATTAATTTCCTTCCCTAGCACCCTTCACCTCTGTAAAATCCCTGGGTCTCTGCCTGTCCTGTGCTTCTGAGGCTCCAGCGCTTCGTGACAGGTGTCTAGAATTTGCCTTTGTGAACTGTTACATTGGGAGAGCACTACCATGGGAGTCTGGTGAGTGGGGCTTGATGCTGGGTCAAAATCCCGATACTCCTGTCTTCATCCCAGGGCAGTTGTGAAGACTCAGTGAGAAAATGCAAGGAAGCCCCTCACATGGGACCTGGCACACCACAGTCACTCCGTGCCAGATGCCACTAAACAAAGACTCTTTGCTTTTCTGACCTCAATTTCCCCATCTACGCAATGGGATGCATGTGTAAGTGTTCTATTTGGCCAACAAATTAAGGAACCTGCTGGGGCACTTCTTAAGGACAAAGGGCTTCATTGTCTTTCCTTTCCAGAGCTGACATAGTCCCTTGCAGACAACAGGCACTCTGTTAACAATTATTGCATCATTCGGCCATGTAGGAATTCCCTTCCACAGCATCAAAATTAGAAGGCCCTGTGTTCTCTTCCACTTGCATATTTCTAGCGTGGAGCAGCCCATCAGCCAGGATCCAGCCCATTTCCTTGTTAAACAACTATACGTTCCAGATGTGAGGTTGAAATCTGTCTCCATAACTGCCACCCTTTAATCCTAGTCCAGGCCTTGGGCATCAGAAGACACACTTTGATGTGGCAGTGCTGCAAATGTCCTATTAGATTCCCCCCAGTCTTCCTCTTTGACTGGCTAGACACCACCGGTCCTTCAACTGTTATGCTTATGACATGGTCCATTCACTCACCAACTCAGCAAGCTCCGATCATGCACGCGACTGCAACAGGCCTGCGCTGGATGCCAGGAGCACAGTAATAGAAAATGACAGGTCCTGGGGCTACAGAGCTAATGACCCTGCTTACAAGTGTCTTCAGTGACTCTCCATCCTCTCTGCTGCTCCATTCTGGGTTCCCCTCCACCAGTGCAGGCCCTGGAGCTGAGCCCCAACTCCAAGCACACTCTGACCAGTTCAGAGAGCTACTCCAGCCTCTAGCCCAGCACGACTGTGCAGTAAATATCCAGGAAGGTATGGCTAAGTGAATGTTTCCTAAATGGATATTACCTTCCTCCTTCTAAAGGTTATATCTTTACTAATGTCCTTGTCTTGCAGGGAAAGCCAAAGGAAAGGCCAACCTGGAATGGGTCCCATGGGACAGAAACCAAGCGTTTGAGCATCTCTCACCTGGACCAGTGAATGAGCTGAAAGTAGGAGTGTGCAAAGCCAGGGTGCAAGAGCAAGGTCAGCTAGGCAGAGAGGAGATCGGCAGGTGTCTAACCCCAGAAGGATGGCTTGGGGCAGAGGTCCTTGGCCGGAAGGCTGATGTCAGAACCCTTGGGTGGAGAAGGGGTGGGAGGTTCATGAGGTGAATTGTGGACAGGGTCAAAGAGCTAGGATAGAGAGAGCGGGGGTACCAGTCAAGTGTGCAAGTTGGAGGGAAAAACTAAATCAATAATTCGGACAAGGACAGAACTTCTGATGGATTGTGTGTATTCCCTGCGGCCAGTTGTGGGTGCAATGGCCAGAGGCACATGGGCTTGGTCTGGAACAGCCACCCACCTGTGCTTCCTGGAACAAATAAGAGGACAAGAGAGAGGGAACAAGTGAGGCAAGGGGGAGGAGGAAGAGAAAGAGAGAAAGCGCGTGCACACACACAAAGGTGAGCGTAGGAAAGAATAAGGCAGCAGATATGGTGGGCTAGAGGAAGATCTACGGCCTATTCCAACATTGAACATCAACCTTGTGAGCACTTTAATAAACTGGGTTTATTGAATAAGTCATCTTTACCATAAAATAGATTTGCATTTCCCTTTATCCCCAGTACCCTGGCTCTGCGGCCTGATAAACGCAGCGGTGTTGCCACCACAGTGTGCACCTCGTAAACCTGCAGATTTCGGTGTCTTCCTACGAAGCCCAGATGGCTCCTTCAAGAGGCCCGTGTCAGGAAGCCCTGGCTGCTTCCTGAGGACTCCCCTCCCTGCCCAGAACAAGCCCTCTGTGCAAACCCCAGAAATAGATGCAAACTTCTGTGGAAGAAAAGAGCACGCATCACATGCTCATTTTTTAGCTGAGAAAACCCCCCACTTCAGGAAGGGGCACCGATACAGCATCACAGGTTTTGAAGAAACATGTAGGGGCATGTCACTTAGACACCAGAAATGACTGGCTTCCACCCTTACGTCCGACAGCAGAAGTGGCTGGCCGAGGGCGAGGAGACAAGAGGCACACCAGGGCCTGCCATTAAAGACCAGTCCATTTTCTGTCGTGCAGAAGCCAGAGACTAATTTTCTGGGGTATGTAAAGCAACTGCAAAAATATATTTTGATTCACAGGCTTTCATTTTGGCTCAACTTGAGAAAACACTTCCTAAAGCTATAGCTCCCAACCTTCACCATTAAAGCCTGACACACACTATAAATTGAATATACAGTTGACCCTTGAACAACACGGGTTTGAACAGCATGAGTTCACTTACGCATTGATTTCTTCCACTGCCACCACCTCTGAGACGGCAAGATCAACCCCCCCCTTCCTCCTCCTTCTCAGCCTGTTCAACGTGGAGACAAGGATGAAGACCTCTATGATGATCCACTTCTACTTAACGAGTAGTAAATATAGTCCTCTTCCTTATGATTTTCTTAATAATATTTTTTTCCCTCTAGCTTACTTTATTGTAATAATAACAATATATTGTACATATAACACAATGTTTTAATCAACTGTTATCAGTAAGGCTTCCAGTCAACAGTAGGCTACTAGTAGTTAAGTTTTTGGGGAGTCAAAAGTTATACATGGATTTTTGACTGCATGGGGGATTGGTGCCCCTAACTCCCCATTGTTCAAGGGCCAACTGTATACACATGTTGAATATATAGATATATATAGTGTATACATATATATAAACACATATAATTGAATGTGTGCATAGTATGTATATATACTTGTGTGTATATAAACACATGTATATATATGAATGACATAATAGCAGGTATTCCATTTACAATCTCCTGTTGAGTTTCAAGGCCACGTTGAATTCTGTGCTAGGTGAAAAGGTGAACAAAAAGAGAATGATATTCGGTTGCAACGCGGCACACATATACTAGTGCTGGTCTGATTGGTGTCCGTTTTGATTTGTGGATTCACTCAGGGACAACCAAAAATTGGATTTGCATTTCTAAGGGTGAAAGGAAATGCAAAAACATTAATTCATAGAGGTTAAAGATAAATCCCAAAAGAAGAAATGCAAATGACCAATCAACATAGGAAAAATTGCTCAATCTCTTGGACAATTGAAGAAATAAAACTGAGCTGGTAATGAAATTCCATCACGATTGGTCTTTTAATTCAGCAAAGACTAATAAAAAAATAATAATACTTGAAGCTGGTAAGGCCGTGGTGAGACAGCTATTCTCCTTCATGGGTGAGTCAAAAATAGATGGGTATATGCTGCAGTTTGGGGTGAAATTATTTATTTGATCCACTGAGTGATGCCTACAGTAAAGAGACAGTTTTGTTTTTTGTAGACAGAAAGTCAGAGGATCACCCAAGACAAGAAAGTGATATTCTAACTGAGGCTCAGGAAGAAGAGACTCGGGAAATGAGAAGAGGCTTGAACAATGAAAGAAGAGGACCTGACCAATCCAGGAAGTGACACTTCTCAGAGCCACACCTGCCCGGTGAGGATTGAAGTGAAGATCAGAGCTACTGCACAGAGAAAGAAACCGAGGATCCAAGAGTCTGATAAATCTCCCCATGATCACAGAGCTCCCCTATAATTTGCAGGTTAAAAGCTTTGCTCATTTGTGACATGCCCTTATACCCCACCTGCACTTATACCCCACACAACTAGGATTAAACTGAAGGCCACCTCTCTCCAAATCCATGTTCCAGTTTTTTCTGAAGGATCTGATAAATAGCTTCCAAATAAACAAGTGGATAAAGATATTTCTAGCATACCACGTTACCTTTGAACAATGAGATAAATAAAGAAAAAGGATTTAAGTTAGAATAAGAGAAAAAAAAGCAATTGGGATAATTGTACAAAGTTGACAAACAATTGGTGTATTCATGATATCACTTGCCTGGATCCAGACTGTCCAGGGAGAATTATTCCGAGGAAAGTAACCACACAATTTGAAATGTGTCTGGGGCACTGACACCTCTTGGAAAATATGGCCTCAGGGAGACTTTACATCTTAGCCTGACGAGGGAGTGTGCTGAAGAACACAGAAGCCACCACTCTCCCAGGTCACCGCACAGTCCAGCTTGACAGCACGTTCACCATGGGAGATGTTTTCCTCCCTTGATGAGGAGCTGCCACATTTCAAGGCTCTCCCTCCTGCACCCTGCACCACTGACACCTGTGACTTGACTCCTGTGCCCAGGCCCAGCTCCAGTCCCCAGACGCACAGCCACTGCCTCAGGAAGCCGAGCACCCACCTGAGGGTGAGGAACATGCCCAGCAGGGGACTTGCCAGCTCTTTGAAACCCAGAGTTGAATGGCCACTGTGGTTGCCTACGAGGAGTGGGGCCATCATGGGCAGATGGATGCTTAGCTACATTGTAGTGCAGGCCAACATTTCGTGGAAGACTCAGTCCCTGTTTCTCCCCCTTCCTCTCCAGCCCAGCCACTGCCAGCATCCTGAGGGACATGCACAATGTTGACCCAGCCAACTGAAAGTAGCAATAGAGAGCAAAAGAAACAACCCAGCTTCACATCCCAGCTGTTGACAATGACTAATCATGGTACCCTGAATAGCAAGTTGCTTCTTCCCTCTATGCCTCAGTTACTCATCTCATAAATCTCATAGCAGGGATTGTTATGAGATTTAAGGAGAGAATCCATCCAATGCCTTTAGCATTATGCTTAGCATCACGTTAGTGACTATTGTCACTTCTGCTCCACTATCAACTGCCACCCAGAAAGTTTCTGGCTCTGAAATCCTAAAATCGTACAACTGACTCCAGCCTGTGTCTTCCCAGCTCCCTTAATCAAGCAGCATCTTTCGCCTGACTCACGACATCCAGCCCCTCGAGTTGTTCCTCTAAGTGTGTCAGCCCTCAGCCTAATCGTCCTTCATTCTACAACTGTCATCCATCACTGTAATCATTCTCTGGGTTCTTGCTCTGTAGTCCCCCGTCATATTTCCAGGCAGAACTCAAACATCTGCCCCTGTTGCTGCCCCACTGGCGTCTTCCTCTTGTTGGAGCAAATAACCCAGCCCTGTCCCGGCTGTGACATTGGCATACCTTGGTCTCCAGGCAGGTCCTGCTCCATCCACTGTCCTCCAGCTCCCAGACCCACCATCGCCCCTGGCCTCACAGCAGAGGACCTGGCTCTCTACTCCAAAGTGATAATGGAGGGGGTGGGTGTAAAGACCTCCAACATTTTGCTTCACAGACCGCACCTGTGGAAGCCTCCAAGGCTCTCCTTACCAGGTGCTACTGCTCAGAGGAAGATGCATCTGCTTCCCCCTGCTCCGTGTGTCTGCACCACCCCAGGACTCCTGCCTACCAGTGAGCACTTCTGTATCCTGTGCTGCTGGCCCTTCCCCTCCGCATGTAAATATGCCCAGGGTTCCCACACCCCAAAAAGAAAAGAAAAATCTCCCTCGACCCCCTCTCTCCCTCCAGCCCCATCACACAGACAACCTTCTTCAAAGAGTTGTCTACACTTCCCTCTCTGCTCCCGCACCCTCTGCTGGCTCTGAAGTCTGTCTATAAAATTGCTCTAAGAAGGTCAACAACAAATGGGGAGTTGCACTTGACTCCCTTCTCTTCCTCATTTCTCTCATCCAAGAATTCAAAGCTCCATCCATTCTGACTCTACCTGCTTAATAGCATTTAAATCCTTTTCTTTTTCTTTCTTTTTTCTTTTTTGAGACAGAGTTTCACTCTGTTGCCCAGGCTAGAATGAGTGCCGTGGCATCAGCCTAGCTCACAGCAACCTCAAACTCCTGAGCTCAAGCGATCCTCCTGCCTCAGCCTCCCGAGTAGCTGGGACTACAGGCATGCGCCACCATGCCCGGCTAATTTTTTCTATATATATCTTTTTAGCTGTCCATATCATTTCTTTCTATTTTTTTAGTAGAGATGGGGTCTCGCTCTTGCTCAGGCTGGTCTCGAACTCCTGAGCTCAAACGATCCACCCACCTCGGCCTCCCAGAGTGCTAGGATTACAGGCGTGAGCCACCACGCCCGGCCTTAAATCCTTTTCATCTTCCCTTCTATTGGTGACATGTTTTGACCTTCCAGGCTTGTCCAAATACATTTAATGAATAACCCCAATCCTGCACTCACTCCATGCCAAAGAAGGAAAATAGAAATGTTATTCTTCTTGCTCAGCATTCTAAAAGGATTCCCACCATTGCAGGACAAGAATTTACTCTCCCCTGTGCAGCAGACAGGGACAGCCCTTGGTGCCCTAGAGTGTAGTGAACACATCACCATAAGGGATGATCGAAGCATGGTGACAGAATCCAACTGGACTTGAGTTCCCCTCAGCCTCATGCATATCCCTCTTTCATAAAATTCTTTTAGTAGGAGATAAAAGTTTTTCAGAAATTTCAGAGAAAATTGATCAAGTATCCCCCAAGTGGGAATATTTTTATGGCATAATGGAAATGTCCTTTTCAGAAATGATTTTTATGTGGCTATTTTTTGAGATGCTTCTTCCTAACACAGAGGGCACCACCCAGCAGAGAAGATGCTGGAAGAGGTTATGTCCACATGACCTGCGTGTCATCTCATGTGGGATTTGCAAGTCCAGGACCAGAGTATCCTTCCCCACTACCCACAGTTATTTGTTCTAAATCTCAACCTTCAAATTGTAGCATTCAGACTCAGATATACAGGGCAGTCCTATCATCCTCCTTTCCAGATGAGAACCCTGAAATTCCCTAAAGGGAGAGGGTTCTCCTTAGATTCCATGTCCAGTGTCTACAGCAGAGTTGGGACGAGAACCTGGTCCTTCGGCACTGTGGCTTGGGGTGTCTGCCCACATGGCATCATGCCCCGGGGGCACATGGTCCAATATGAGAAACCCCTTGGGATCTGGGCCCTGTGTGCGTCAGTGCAGGGGCTGTGTTAGATACAAAGTCCCAGGGGCCACAGGCAGCCACACAGGTATGTGGTGAGGAGAAGAGAAGGGAGGCGGAGGTGACAGGGCAGCCTCCAGAAAGAGGAATAGGGACAGGATATACCCAGCCCAGGAGCCCAAGGTAAAGGAAGCCAGACATGCTCAGCTCTGGGCTTTGGCTCCCACCAGGAGACCAAGCCCTATGCTCCCTGCTCTGCCTGGGGGAGGCACTGTGTGTGTGTCCTCTCTGCTCAGAAATCATTTTCACCAGTGCATTTGGTCCTAGCCCTAGAATACCAAGCAGAGGGCAGTCCAATAACCATTTTGTTGGATTTGTATTTTCTTCCCATCAGCATTCTAGAGTTAAACCTTCTGAACTGCCCCAGACCTCTGGTGGCCAGCCCAGCTCCATGCTAAACAGCCCCGCCATCCAAGCCACACGCACAGTGCCATTGCCATCAGTAGCACGACCTGCAATCCAGCGAGGATCCACCTCTCTTGCTAGCACATGCATGCACACATACGTTTTCACTACATGCTTTCTCCAGCCAAGATCTCAGAGTCAATCAGCAACCAGATTCTCCAGCCCATTTAAACTGAGGGATCAGCTTCAGTCCCGCTTTCCAAGCATCCCATAGAGCCAAGTCTACCTAATCCCTGTGAGATGTCTCCCTTCCCCACCCCCACACTCCCCATCCTCCTCCTCATCCCTCATTGGATTATGCCTCCCTGGTCTTCTTCTGCCCATCCACACAGCCACTGGGGAGGCCTCTCTGAAACAAAACACACCCACCTAACTCCTCTGCTTAACTCCCTTCAACCCCATCATCCACAACAACACATCCCAAGCTCTCTGTCATCCCCAACGATCAAGTCCAACCCTTCAGCTTGCTAACCATCGCTGATCATTCATTAATTCATCTATGAAACAAATATTTATTGGGCATCAAATCCATGCCAGGCACTGTTCTGGGCACATTGGGTAACTCACAGACAGTAATCCCTGTCCTCAGGGAGCTTGCCTTCTAGCCGAGGGAGAAATCAATGACTAACAATCATAATAAGGATGCAAGTTATTAATATATAGTTTGTGAAAGGTGGTAAGCACTATGGAAAAAGGAAGGGGGAGGACAGGAAAAGGAGATGTAGAGTTCTGCAGACAGAGGGGGTAAAGTAGATGGTCAGAATTGGCTGAACTGAAAAAATGACATTGCACTAAAGATTTAGAGGAGATGGGGTTGTGTCAAGGATATCTAGGGGAAGATCATTCCAGACATTGGGAAAGCCAGTGCAAAGGCCCTGAGGTGAGAGCACACCTGGTGTATTGGAGGAACAGCACAGAGGCCAGCGTGGCCAAAACAAAGTGAACAAGGAAAGAAGACAAATGCCATCAGACAGGGAAAGGGGCCCAGAGCATGGTCCTCTGTCATCCCCCACCTGCACCTCATGTGTCTTCTCTCTAACACTTGTCACTGTTGCAACTCCCCAAGCAGGTTGGGGTTCCTCAGGCCTTAGAGCCCATGTCTATGCCCCAAAGCCACGCTTCTCTGCCCACCAGGCCTCTACTCGCCAAAGAGATCTGACCATCCATGTTCCCTGTGCCTGTCCATAGTCCTCAGCCACACTGTCGCAGCACTAAACGCACTGAATGCAAGTACTCAGCTCCCTGTCTGTGTTACCCACCAGAGCTCCTCTAGGAAAGAAATATCCTCATCTCATGCCTCTCTTTTTCCGTAGGAAGCACCACCTGGCCGGCCACACAGTGGGTGGATGGAAAGAGAATAGGCCATAGAAGGGGAGGAAGAGGTAAGTTGAAAAATGCTGCTCTCCCTGATCATTGAGATTATCTCGGCCAAATAGACACTTGCTCTCTTGCAATCTCAGTTTCCCTATATGGAAAAGGAATACAGCAGTCCTGGCTCCACCTACCTCCCAGAGTTAGTCTGTGGGTCACAGCAGAGAATAGCTGTGGACCTACCTCACGGAGTGGGGCCATCCAAGCACAAAGTGATCATCATTATTGTTGCTGTGGTTGTTAATGATAAAATCCTCTGTGCCTGATAAAATGATGCCTCTGCTTCCAGTCATGACCCAGTTATGCGCCCTGGTTCTGATCGAGGCAGCACTGGGGTGAGGTTTATCTTGTGTCATGCGTGATTTGTTCTCAAAACGGAGTGAGAAGAGCCTGGCTTTCTGTGGAGAGGAGCCCCTGGGTGACGAATTAGGAGGGTCCTTCAAGCGACCTCTCACTTTGCTGTGCAGCAGGGCTGGCAGGCACCGGATGTCGGAGCCACGCCTGCCATGGGAACACCAGCCACCCTCCCCCCAACCTGTCCCCAACCCCACCAATTGTCAAAAAGACATCGTGATAGATGGAGCTCCCGCACGCCACAAGGTAAGTGTTTAAATCTTTTATAAGACAGTCAATGGCCTTTATAAACCCTCAGACGAGAATTACGCCGTGTCTGAGATGGAGCTGAAAGTCAATGGGAAATTGATCCTGTCTAGCTGGTGCTGTTTCAAAAAGGAGGCTTGCTGGGTGCCTTTGGGACCAAACATGCCATCTGCATTGTGCCCCCAGGGCCTGAGTGTGTCACACACTGAGAATACTGAGATACCAAGGCCCATTTCTGGGCAGAGGAATGCCAACCGGGGCAGCCACGGGCTCCCATGACAGGAAGGCCCTGGAAGGCATTGACTATCACCAGGGATGGTTACAAAGTATGTTTTCCTTCCTGGAAATTGATGTCAGGACCGGTGTGATGCCATTGCCCGCACGCCAGGCAGGGAAGCCGGAGGATGATGAACGGCCATTAATTGGGCGGCCACCATCATGCGGGCACATCTGCAATTACTCTCCTTTGCTAATGGCCCCATTAGCCGGTGGATCAAACGTGGTTAGAGGGTGTGATGAGGCTGTGGTTATTTCTTTGCCAATACCCATTGGTCAGGGATGCCAAATCGGGTTAGGGGAGCCCAAGGGTCCCAGGCCTACTAATCGCACCGAGGGTGGCTCTGGGTCAGAGGCGAGTGGATGGACTCTGGCAGGTAAAACAAACAGCCCCAGCCCTGGGAGGTGGCCAGGGGAAGGAGCCCCCACTTTGAAGTCAGGCAACCTGGAGCCAAGCTCTGCTCACCGTCCCACGCTGAACCCGGGATATGGACAAGCAGGTAGTGCTCTCTCTCAGAGGCAGATGGCCCGAATCAAGCAGCAAAGACGGTGACCCAGCCTTAAGTCCTGACCAGGTGCCGGATACCAGGGCCAGCCCTGGCCGTGCATCAGTCATCTAGATCCTTCCCAACTGTCTGGAGATGTGTGAGTTATTATCTCCATTTTCCAGGTGAGGACACCAGAGGCTGAGGATTTTCAAGAGGTCAATTCATCCAATAAGAGCAAATACCGAGGACATGTTTATTGCAGGCCTACTGTGCACAGGGCCCCCTGAGAGGGGACCAGCTCTGAGAGTGAGCAAGACAGACACAGCTCCAAGGCCAGGCTTGTGGCAAAGCCCACACAGGAATCAAGGTCTCTTGAAGTCTCATACTGTGCCCTCTCTGTCCCCTGGCGCGTGCCCCGCTAGGAACGAGTCCTCAGACAGTCACTGCATTCCCCCGCTCACCGTGCCCTTTGTCTTTCTCACCACCTTAGTTTACAGATGACGGGGAGGGAGGTTCTGAAACTTTCCCAAGGGGATCTTGAAAAGAGCCTGGTGGAATTTCAGGTCAAGGCTATTTTCTTCACAGGCTGCTTGTTTTCTGGAATATCGCACTTTAGTCCATTACCCCAGGCTTGTAGCGTACAATGTGCTACAGAAGGTGGGAGGCAGGCAGGAGAGGAGGGTCTCCGTGCACCGTTCAGAAATATTCGCATGGCCTACAAGGAGAGCCGTCCCACCAGGCTAAGATGAAGGGCTGGAATGGAATGGAATCCGGCATCCTGGTTTTGGTTAAGTGACACCATTGGCACCAGATGGGTAGGTGCCTTTGAACTTCAGTGAAGGAGTTTTATTTGAAAACCCTTCAGGATGCCAGAGAAACAGTCCCTTCCCACAACAGCAGTCTACCCAAGGCAGGCTCGGCAAAGAAGAGCAAATATCACCGGCTGCTGTGAACTGGGGTGGGGGGGGGAGTGTGCGGGAGCAGTGCGGTGGTGGGATTATTGAGGATGAGGTTAGGCGGGAAGGGACAACAAAGGAGAGCTTCCCTGTTGTCAGACAGAGAGACAAATAAACACTTGCAGCAGTTGGAAATTCAGCTCCTAAACCCCGAAAAATGAGAAAAACCTGATATGGTCAGTAAAGGCATATTGTCTGATGGGATGTGACAACATAGAGCTGGATTCAAGCCCAGAGCCACTTGGCTGTTTGCCTGAGGACACAGTGTGAGAGGCTGGGAGCTCAGCCTCAGTCTTTCCTACCTGGAAAATGGGCACAAAGGGACAACCCACATGCTCAGAAGTGATGTTTCCATGCAGCCATAGAATATAAAAGCCCAGCACACATACATCTATTGATCTTTCAGACAACATGGCACCAACTCTATACCAGCACTATGCCAGGCACTGGGGAATCATTTCTGAATAGGACAGCCTTGCTCTCAGCCCTTATGGAATTTAAAATTTAGCAGCAAAACCAACCATGGAAGAATGCAATTCCAAGAGGGCACCCCCCCCTTTGATGACTCCCGGGATAAGATCATTTGGAGCAAGGCAAGTTGTCGCCGAGGAAGTCAGCTGTCATGAGTGGTCACTTCTGCCAGAACCAGCCAGCACATAGGGGCCACTGGTTAAGTAGTTTCCTTAACTTATTTGTTTTAAAAAGATTGGCTCTTATTCATTAAAATTAAATTTAAAAAATCTTTCAGAGACTACACATGAAATGAAAAAGCCATTTCCACCAATTAAGTTGCTTAATTTCTTCCAACACAAAGATCTTCTCTTTGACTTTTGCAACCACGGCAACAGTATGAACATGCAAAGTGTATGGAAAAGATCAATAGGTCTGCTGGAATGAAACAAATTCTACTTAATAGTGTGAGTGTCTTCATTAAACCTCAGTGTTTTTATTGTGCGGTCCCTTTTGTTGGAATTCAGATGAGAAGCAAACAGTAATACCTGGAGAATTAGGGTTATATAACATCAGTGCTACCACGAACATGCAAGGCAACAGCCCAACAAGGGCATTGGAAACAGGGGAGACCAAGTCCTCGAGAGCTGATGCATCTGGTTCAATGTCACGCAGCCACCTTGGGGTCCAGCTGGGACTCTAAGTCATAAACCCCAAACCGCAGGACTCAGAATTCCTGAACAAAATCAATTCCCTAAAAGGGTTGTGGCCAGTAGACAATAAGCTTCCTTGTATGTACCCAACAGACACTTCTTAAGCAAAGAAATGAGTGATTGCCAATGTCATTTTAGTGGAATTCTAAAAACATTTATAAAAGTATCTATTTTAAAGCATTTTTATTTGCATTTTAAGTAAATTTCTATATGGCCAAGCCCCAGACGGGTCCCACGCATGTGTTTTCTAAACAAAAGATGACTAGTGCCGTGATAATTAATCAGTTGGCATTGACTGAAGCTCTTAATGAAATGAAGCATGAACTGTTTGAGAAAGCAATTGAAAGTCATCATACATGCCATGAATCATCTCTTGAATGCACATTTATTAAATCAGAATTCATAACTTGGATATTTTATCTAACAGGTTTGTTACCCTTTCGAGACTCTATTGGTGGATAAAAAGGACAGATGTTTCCAGAACTAAATTGAAGAGGGGTGGGAGAGAAACCAGCCAGACATCAGTTAAATAGAGCAGGCAGTAAAATGCCATTACCCAATGTTTGGGTTTTGTGCTATGGTCTTGAGATAAAATTCAAAGATACCTTTGCAGGTGAATAGGCACCGGAGCATGATAAAATGCTGAAGGTTTCTGGGGCCTGCCTGACAGCAGGCAGATGTCATGATGGTTCAAGAGGCAGTGATGAATTTGGGGTTTGCAGACATGATTGTCATTAGGGGAAACTTCAGTCAAACAAAAGCCAGATTGATGCAAAACCCTATTTTTACTTCCTCAGGGTGCCAGGAAGCTGGAGGGGAATCAGAATCCTCTCTTAAGTTTCGAGCTCTTCAAAGGCACCTGCTCCTTTTAGTGGAAGCAAATATATATCACATCAGTGTCACATCCCACGACTATTGTCCCAGGCACCTCTTTGGGTGATCAAATGAAAGCAGATTGAGAAGCGTGTGAAGATGTTTAGCTCTTTTGACTGCTGGCGGCAGTAAATTGGTGGATCAAGGTGACATTGTCCCCCACGGCTCACAATTGCAACACTTCTTAGAGTCTCATATTCATAAAAGCAGACCTGGAATCCTTACAGGTAGGCCCTCTTGTGCCGAAAGTAAAGGAGACCTTCCCTTTTAACTGCTTTGACACAATGCGGCCATTCTCCTCCAAAGCCTTTCAAGCTCACCTTTTTGCCAGCCAGAATTGTGGTCCAGCTGGTGATTTACATTCCCGCTGAATGTTCTGGCACTTTCTTTGCACCGAACAACACACATCTAATCATGGCTTTTCCCTATCGTAATCTAAGGAGACCGCTGGAACGGCATGCAGCAATAGGACCACCTCGACGGTGAACTTGGACATGGACACATTTAGAGAAAATTATATAACCGCCTTAGTCATCGCATATGGTAACAGTGCCTCCTCCCTTTCATCTATGTTAAGCGAAGGATATGCAATTTCAAAACCAAAAGCAAGTAGAAGAAAATGTGCGTGACTAGCGCAAGGCAAAAATTGCCAATGAATGCAACAAACACATGCTGCCAAACTCTCTTCTATCTCTTCTCTCTCTTTTTTAAAAAAAACAGAACTGGAAAACTAGATGTTCTATAGAGACACACAGAGTTTGCAATTAATATCAACTCCTTGTGCTCAATTGGGGTGATGCTGGGGAAGGTCTACAAATCACAGTGGCATTTCTGCAGGTCGGTGGCTCCCACACTTCGGGTGCCCCACAACCACCTGATGGCTGGATCCCGCCCCCACAGTTTCTGATTCAGCAGGTCTGGGTGGAGGCCTGAGAATTTGCATATCTAACAGGTAAGACAGGAATTTGCATTTCTAACTGGTGAGACAGGAATTTATCAGCAGGTCATTAGAATCATCAACATAGAAGGGGGAACCCTGGGCCCCATAGGAAACTGCGATCAGAGAGGCTGAGACACTTGCATGAAACCACAAAGCAGAGATGGAACTAAAACCCAGGGCTGCTGACACCCAGTTGCATCCCTTCCCTCCAACTCAGCCCAGCCACTTCCCTGAGGAAGGTGCTTGAAATAACCTGCTGATTCTAAAAGAGTGATTTCTCGTTTACAAGACTTTTCCTCTCTGGACCAGTGGCTTTCAGCCCTGGTTGGCTACACATTAGCATCCCCTGGAGAGCTAACAAGTGAGAATAATACCAAGCCCCACTTCAGAGGTTTTGATCAAATGCTCTTGGGTGGGACCAGGTATATAATTTTTTTAAAGCTCCCCAGGTGATTCTAACGTGCAGTTGAGCTTGAGAACTGCTAACTAGACTGTGAGATTCTTAAAGGCAGACTGTGCATTCCCCACTCTTTTAATAGCAAGGCCCTAGGAGATCCTTAGTAAACATGTGTTGAGGGAAAGACTAGAACAGAGCTTTTTAAAAAAACACCCCAGACCAGCATCACCAGCATCACCTGGGAACCTGTCAGCGTGATAAGCAGACGTAAATTCTGGTCTCTTCAGTCAGGCAGGAGGCCAGAGCCCACCCCAGATGCAGAGAAAAGAAAGAAGGTCTCTGGATTATTGACTGTGCTGATGATTATCTGCTAGCATAGTACAATGGGTGAATAATCAAAGTGACCTAAGGCAGGTCCTAGGTCCAAGGGAAGGGGGAGTCGATTTAACAAATACTGCCCAGCTATAGGAAGTTAAATTTTACAATGCTTATTTAGGTTGTAGGAAATTGTCCTTTGTTCTAAGGGATGCTATCTGCTTCTGTAAAGCAAGCAGGGATGCTATCTGCTTCTGTAAACCTGCTTGCTTTTTACTCGATTGTTTAAAATAGTTAATCAGATAAGACCGCAGGCTCTTTAGATGATCTCATAACCTTAAAGCTGGAAATTGTGGCCTAAGATGTCCCAAGGTGTATATATTTAATGTTCCACACGGTGCAATTGTGAAGGGTATATAAGTTGTCACAAAACCCGTGCTCAGGGCCACACTTGAGCTGGGTGGGATTCCCTGCTGGAGAGCGTGCCACTGGTCAGCTAACAAAGACTCACTAAATTTCAATCAGTCTTTCGTGACTGACTTTCTGGCTCTGGTCCATAATAAAGGCATCCTCCTGAGGTTCCAGTCGTGGAGTGTAAATGTCACCAGAGTTTTGGAGCGTCTGTCCATGCAGCTTTCTGATGGCCCCTGTGTCCTTGGTTGCTCATTGTCAGGACGGTGGTAGTTTCAGGAGGCCCCTCATGGGCCAGTCATAACTCATTTGCCTTCCTCTCTGCTCAGCCGCTTGGCTTCCATGTGCACAGTGCTCATAGGCGTGGGATTCAACAAGACGAAGGCACTCTGGGGGACTCTGTCATCCGTGGGCCACAGGTCACAAGGAGGTCTTGGCTTCTCTCTCCTGCTTTCCCCTGGAGCCCAGGGCAGCTCCTCCAACTCCCATCGCTGGCTCCTCGTCCCCGGAGCCGGGAGTTCTCCTTGCATGGTGGCTGTGACACTTGACATGATTTGCAGCACATGGAAATCAGCCTCTGTCTGCCTGTGGAGTGGTTTTCAGTTTTAAGGCCCCAGAAGGTGTTGGAACACAGACAGGTCTCTCTACTGCTCCAGAGTGTAGGCTGTGTTCACAGCACAGGTCTCCAATAACTTGTCAAAATTGGGAAAGGGAGGACAGCCAGGAGCCACCTGGGACTTGTGGCTTTAGGAAGGGGAGGATCTGAAAGGTGTCTCCAGGGTGAGATAGAGGCAGCTACCTTTCCAACCCTCCGACTACTGCCTGTAGGACACCTCGATAATTAAGCTGCCTTCCCTGTGGCCTGTCATAGTCCTCTGATCTATTCAGTCCACCTGGGCCAAGTTTCAGCCACATGACTTTGGCCAAGTGACCTCGCCACCCTGAACCACAATATCATCATCTGTGAAAAAGGAAAAAACGTCGCCCTGCTGTGTGTTATTTCAAAGATGAGAGTTAATGTACATTACAGGGGAGGAAAAAGAATTTTCTCCTCCGCCCTTCTTGAGTTTTTAGTTGGGACTCCCTGTAACAAAAGACAGATTAACAAGAGAGAAACAAACAGAAGTTTAATAATAACATGTATACAACCTGTATACATGGGAGGTGACAAAGTGAAAAGAGTAGATCTCTAGAGTAGATCTCAAAGACTTGTCTTAGACTTGAGGCTTAAAATATGGGTCTCTGAAACAAAGAAAGCCAGTGGGAAGAGTGTGGGGAAGGCCCTATTAAGGGGAGTGGACTCAGAAATCATCAAAGCACCTTAAAAACAAAGGTGAGGTTTGTTATGCAGATTTAAGTCAGTGCCTTTTCCATTGATTAGTAGTCTTTAGTGATTTAATCTTCCTTCTCTTCCTGGTGCAGAGGGGGAGGCCCCCTTACACATGGAGATTTCCTTTATGAATCTAAATTCCTCTGACAAAAGAGTAATTCCTCAGGGTTTCTCCTGTGTCTGCAATTCCTCAAAATAACAGCTCAAAATAATCCTTATGCCAAAGAGGCGTATTTTGGGGTGGCATGTTCTGATCTCTTGCAGTCATATTTTGGGGCGATGTGTCCTGAGCCCCACCAGTGTGGAATTCCAGCAGCCTGCTGAAGATCCTAAATATTTGACTTATTCCTGACATTGTTGCTTTGTAGCATGGTTGTGTTCCTTTGGGAGCACAATGTGGATATTTGGTGACCGATTTTTGTCTGTATAAATTCTATTATAAAATCTTAAAATGGGAAGCTGGAAGGAGCAGAAATTTTGAGCTGAAATCTCTGCTCTTTTTCAATTTGAGACACATTTTCTGATTTTTAAGATTCATGGCATTAAAGAAATTAATTTCCTACCCTTTTTATCATTGAAGTAATACTACATCTGTTTGCTGAGTGAGCTCTTGAAGACTGAATCTCCTTTCTTCATTCATCTTCTCATTGATGATTCATTGGAAACCCATCCACCTGCTCCTTGGACCCTGGTTCTTTGGACAAGTGCAATGTAGAAAGCCTAACAATCAACACATCATCAAGGCTGTGATCTTGCCTCTGTTAGATGAGGTCAGGCCATGCTTTGCATATTTAAAAAGTGTTTTTCCTAACTTGCTACCTGATAACAAAGGAAGAGCCAAATCACACCCTCATTAGCTTCAAAGAGAAATACTAATTTTTTTTCTTCCTTTTTCTTGCATTAGCAAGAGATTTCGTTTTGCTTAAAGGAAACACAGATGACGCTAATGAGACCGCAGTGTCTTAATTTGCATATTAGATGAGATAAATATTGAGCTAATTAACACCTAGGATGAATTCTCATTGCTTGGTACAATTGTTCTGTCCTGATGGTGGTTCTCTGCTACTTACCCAGGAGCAGAACAATTTGAAGGGAGAATCACTTCCCCACAAATATTTCAAGCCAACCAAAAATCCCCCCAGGAAATGCACTCCAGGATTCTTATTTTAATTTATAATCAATCGGGAATCTTCTTTCAAGTTAACGCTGATCCTGTGGGCAAGAGACATCAATAGATCTGCTGGACAGACCAGACCAGAGAAGAGCAGAAGACCGGAGAACATGGAGCTGGGTGGGGCTGGAGGCAGAGGACGTTGTCCCATCAGGGTTGTGGAACAGGATTTAGAAAGGATGGCCTGGGTTGAACAGTCATTTATTCTGGTAGCAGGACTGGATACTTAATGGTAAAGAAAAAAATATTCAATGACACTTGCTAAAGCCCAGTCAGGCAGACTTTATTCAGGACCATGGAGATAGGCATAGGGACCACTCAGTGGGGTTTCACAGTAGGGGAGAGAGATTGGGCTCAACTCCCAATACATCATGGGCAAGTGGGAATTTATAGCCAAAGGGCAAGGAGAGGTCAGTGGGTGGAAAATTACTAAGAGGAAAACAACAGGGGTAAGTGGGATTCTGGCTAAACTGACCTACCAGGATTCTTGCTGAAGGTAGGCTGGGTGATCAGACATCACCTGGCGGATGGTGGAGGAGGAGGAGCCCAATCAAATATCGAGGGTGAGCAGATACCCAGGGTGGGGCTTCTGGCGGAGCTTGCTTAGCAGAGTTCTTGGCTAAAACCGGATTTTACAAGGAAGGGCACAGATGGGCCTAGGAGAAGGTTCAGAAGTGAGAAAAGAACTTTTTCTGAGGAATGTGAGTCCTTTTAAATTATCGGGCCAAGAGAAACATTCAAATGAGACAGTCATCACATCCTGCTTCCCCCCTTTGGAGCAACATATTCATCTATTGAGACTGCTTAGCTATACATTAACCCAATAATACTGCACCGCACACTCTGATGCACACCCTATAGCTTAACAATGTATAGCCATCACTAGTGAACGTTATTTCCGTGAACCAATGAGAATTCCTGACAAGCAACTTTGTATCAGCCCATTCCCTGTCCTCCTTTCTTTGCCTTTAGAAACCTGCTTGTAACAAAGGCTAAACAGAGCTCATAGTCAAGGCCACTTGGGTCTGAGCCCTCCAGGCAGCTGTCCTCCCTTTGGCGGGGACAGGACCCCTCTTAGGGGCCTGCTGGGCCCCCCAAGCATGGAAATAAACAGAAATCTTGAGTCAGACACCTAGTTAAAATTGAAAAGTGAATGGCCAATCTGATGGGGACAATGGCCCTTTCTGTTCAGGAGGTGTTTTGGTCCCTTATGGAAATTACAAGACGGCATCTTCACATACGCTCTCGAGTTGTATTTCAGAAACCCCCTACTGGATGGAGAATGCAGTTAAGGGGGAGCTGAGGAATTGAACTCTGACCCCTTTATTTGTTCTAAATTTATCCCTGAGGGGTCTGGAGAGAGTCACAGCTATCTTAACATTCCTTTCCGATAACCCAAGGATCTCTAAATCCATCTATGACCCACAGGTTCACTGTTTCAGGATCTCCCACCCTTGGGGGCCAGGCCCATATGTAACCCCCATGTATTGATTTCAACTTCCGCTTTCTGGAAACTTACCCCTGCCTTTAAAAATTCTCACTTGTAAGCCATCTGGGAGTTGGGTCTTAGTGTTAGCTGCCCGTTCCCCTCGCATGGCACCATGCAACAGAGATCCTCTTCTTCCCACTGCAGGTCTCGACGTCAGCGTCTGGCTTTGCTGTTCCAGGCGAGGGGACCCCAGTTTGGCTCAGCGGTGACAGCTCAAGCAAACGCTTTCTTTAAATTATGTTTTGTGCCTCAGCTTTTAGGTTGACAAGAGCCTGACTAAAGTTTGGCCAAGCAAAGAATCTTTGGCAATGACTTGCACGGCCCAGTGCAAAATGCAAATGCAGAGTCCCTTGTTCAGAAATTAATTTCAAGACAGCAATAGTAGAACACCGAACCCAGTGTGGGGCCCTTCTAATTGGGGGCGCTGTTTTCCCACGCAGGGAGTGTGCTCACCAAAGCTGGCCCTGTCTAGTAGTAGAATGTGAACTTTACAGAAGAAAAAGAAAGGAAACAATGTTTTAAAAGGAATTAATATTTCCCGTCTAGCTCATTTCAATGAACTAAATGAATTTCATCGAATTTAAATGAAAGAAAAAAACTGAACGCTCAGCACCAGGCCTGCCGGGGCTGCGCTGCCTGCATTCCCTCCCTGCCACCCCAGAGCCAGGAAGGCTGAGTCTGTCGCACTCATGATTTCTCTGACTGGGGCACTCAACGCTCTCTCCTCCTCCCACTTGCTCCAGAATGACTACTCCACCTTCAACGATGCTCCCTCCAGTTTCAACTTCCCGGTGTTAAGCTTTGCTCTGCCTTTTATATTTTAATTGCTTTCTCTCTGGCTTTTAATGAGCAATCAGGGCTATTTCTTTATTGAGGACCTGCTGGTGAATTTCAAGCAGAGTGTGTGTCTATGAAAGGAACAGGCGAAATCGCATCTCTGGCGTGACTGGCTACAGGGAGGCCTGGAACGGACATCTAGCTAAGGCAACGTGTCCACTTAACTTGCAGCCTTCATTCAAACGAAATGTCAAGTACTCAACTACATGCTTTGTGGCAATTGAAGAGAAGATTGGAAGGAGGGGTGGTGGAGATGGCTGAGTCTATGGCCACGGTGCGGAGATTAGCTTAGGTAGGTGTGTGCACCCTGTGCGTGCTCGTGCGTGCGTGCGTTTCACACCCAGCCTTGGCCATCAGAATGAACTCCCTAGCAACAAGGAGGCAGGGCATACAGGCCAAAGTACTGTGGGCTAAATTAGAAGAAGCCATAAACTCATCATGATGCAGTAAGACGCCATGTCAGTGCTGAGCATACCACATTTTAGGATTGCCTGGAAGAAATGGTAGTTTTTGCCCCAGATCACGTATTTTTTGGGTGGGGGTTGGGAAGTGATTTGTAATAATATTGCCAGTTGGATATTTTGTTTGTTTCTTCAAATTTCTGTATTTTTTTTACAACCACCCTGGTGCCCCACACTCTGTTGGCTGCCAGTATGTGCAAGTTGATTGAGTGACAGAGACGAAGGGAGCTATTAAATGAGTTTCCTCCCTGGAGGAATGGAACCCCGTGTGCGTGTGCCTTCAATTAGCACCTTTCCTCCCGGCTGGAACTCTCCAGTATGACAAAGGCATCAGGTTACAAAGGGATGTGGGGAATTGTCCCAGCAAGACCACAGATGTCACACATGTCCCCAGCTCTCAGAGACAGCTGAGCTCAATGATAGCAAATGTGGCTATGCGTCTGTGACATTTTTATGGGGCTCCCCCGTGCCCTGAAGGACCAACTTTCTGGTTTACAGCAATGGCCTCCAATGGGGCAATTGGACTACTGAGGTCAAATTGAGCAAGTATTTCGTATGATTTAAAAAAAAAATTTTTTTTTAAACGAACGCATCAAGATGGCAAATTAGAACACTTTATAAAGGAACGTTTCCCACTCCCGGCAACCCAAAGCTATTTGATTTGCTCCTTTCAAAAGGGGAGGACCAGACATTTAGAAGGTCTCAGTATTCCATTATGGCAACCACACATGCAGAGAGTGAATATGTCCTACGTGTTTGTGTGTGTGCCTGTTTGGGCTTGGTGGTTTTCAGCATGGCGCATTCCTTGTCAGTGTGTCGTGTTTCGGATGTATCTGTGTCAGATGTATCTGTGGACTATGATTGTCCGTAGTCGGCCTGGGCTGCCATCACAAAACACCACAGACTGGGTGGATTAAACAACAGACGTTTATTTTCTCACAGTCCTGGAGGCTGGAAGTCCAAGATCAAGGTGTCCGCAGGTTTGGTTTCTTCTGGGGCCACCCTCCTTGGCTTGCTGCTTGCCGCCTTCTCTCTGTGTCCTCACGTGGTCACTGCTCCATCTGTGTCCTCATCTCTTCTTCTTATAAGGACACCAGTCAGGTTAGATTAGGGTCCACCTAAATGACCTTATTTTGACTTGATCACCTCTTCAAAGGCCCTGTCTCCAAACACAGCCACATTCTGAGGTCCTGGGATCAGGGCTTCAACCTGTGATTTTTGGTGAGGACATAAGTCAGTCCATAGCAACGATCAAATCATTTTTCCTTCATGTTACCAAGTGCAAGTTGTCCAAGGTGGGAGAGCAATGAAAGGAATTTGAAGAAACTGGGACAAAGACACTCTGGACCAAAGGGATGGAAACCTGTTTTTGCCTTTGTTGCAAGCCTCAGGTCCCTGAAAGCCACTCCAGTCCCCTGCTTCTGTGGGTGCTGTCCCCGCAGGGCCAGGCATTAGAGGACATCGCTCCCACCAGCCCAGGCCTCCTGTGTTCCTCCTGCCAGCACAGCTTCTGTGAACGGAAAGGACTCTGACAAGTAGAGAAAGACAGGGAAGCAGCTGAACTTGAGCCAGACCAAGGTCACTTGTTTTGCTTAGCTCAGGACTGATTGTTGGTGGTTGTCAGGCAGCTTGTGATTGACAGGCCCCACCAGGAAGGGGGAGCCTGGAACCACCACCTGCGTCTCCCGCCAGCTCCGGGGCCATGCCAGGGCCTTTCTTGTTCCTCTCTGCTGGGGAAGTTCGAGGTCCAGCACCCTCCCGTGTGGCCCACTCCCCCAGCAACCATGCGCCAGGTCTGGCATCTGTGTTCTCTCCTGTGGGAAGCGATGCCTGGCTTCTGAAGGCCACTCAGCATGTGGATTCTTGCCCTTTGAGGCCAAAAAGAACCCTTCTCAGTGGCAATTCCCCTCTTGGGTCCTATTCTTCCATAGCAGATGACAGTTCATGGCTAAAGAAGTCATGCCTAAGAGAAAAAAGCCACACGACGAAATGCAGGCAATGCAACCCTCCTGAGAGTGTGTCCCCTTCCGCTTTGCTTCAGCGTTCCTCTCCCTGCAGGGTCCACGTGCCCCTCTTCCAAGAGGCCTTCCATGACTGCTCCAAGTCATGCCAATCTCTGAGCACCACAGAGCCCCTCGGTAGCTCGTCTTGGAAAGACCTGCTTCCTATGCAGAGCTATTATCTGCCACAGCCATGATTCCAATCTGGTCTGTTTGACTCCAGCGGACATTGTATCCCCATGTCCCCGCCATCCTCCTCCGACCTTGGAAAAAGGCAATATCTCCATCATCATCAATGGAGGGCACAAATGCTGGCAAATAGAATGGGCCATGAGTGTGATCCAGAAAATGTTCTAGGCAGGACTGGAGAAAATATGGTTTATTATTATTATAATTATTATTACCATGTGTTTTTGCAGTATATCAGGGGAGGTCTTAAAGAGAAGGTGATAATTAACTGGGCCTGGTAGAATTAGAGATTCATAAGCTTCACATGATAGTCAGTAAAGAAACCTTAATGGTGGGCACCAGGCCTGCAGGAGAGGTAGACTTTGATTGGACCACCACTTGTTTGTCCTGGGAAATTCTTTGAGCAAATTTCTACCTAATGTCTAGGCTGGGCCTGGATCCTGGAACAGATAAGGCCCATACCCTCACATAACCCATGGTCTAGTCAGAGAAGCAGAATTAGTCACACAACTGAATAATGCGGTGTGATGGTCACTATGTAGCCCTGTCGGGTGGCGGGGCGGGGGGAAGGGGGTTGTCATTTAGTGGTGCTGTGGTGGTGTTCATTATCTGCATATTTCTCCAGGAGAGTCCCAGGTTTGGGGGTCTTTGTCAGCCAAGATCTGATAGATGGAGTCTTTGTTTTTCACTAAAGTAATCATCTCTCAAAGACTGGGAACTCAGCTCCTGCTGTCAACCCAAAACTGTGGAGAAATTAAAGCTGTTTATCTGCAATTGATCAACTATTAAAGTCACAGCGTGAGGTGTTTCTGTGCTTTGTCTGTTTCTTGTTTTGTTTGATATCTGCCTTATTGGTTGGAATAACATTCCTTCATTTAAGACCCGTGGGAAGTGCGTCTTGATGATTTATGCCATGGAGGGTCCAATTTGTAGGATAGATAACAGGTGCTCTTTGGGAGCATTAAAATGACATTGTTGTGGAATATTTATGCTAATGAATAGCTCAGGTGATCACTCCTGTGCTGGTGGCTCAGGAGTAGCTGTCCCTGCTTAAGGAGCAGGTTGGGATGTCAACCACCTCGATGTTGATGTCCCTTGACCCTTTTTGAAAGGGCAAGAGAGACGGCAGACACTCATTTATTCCCACTTATAGATCTGCTGTTTTAGATGTTTTAACACATTGATTTAATCCCAAAACAACCTCTTTATGGAGACATGATTATCCCCATTCTACAGATGAGAACACAGAAGCTCAGAAAGCTCAAGTGAGTTGGTTTAGGTCACGCAGCTCATCCAAGGCGTAGCTTCATTTGTCTGGCGTCTTGAAAATCAGTGTCTTTTTCTCTATGATGCATTTGCCCTCTCAGGCTTCAGCAGTCTACTCCCTGGTTTTCACAATGGCTTGTTTTGTGCATTTTCTGTGACAGTTGGAGATATAAAGGATTGGGTGTAATCTTGCATATGAGGTGAGGGGGCTCCTATAATCCTCTCATCCTCCCTCTAGGCAGCCTGATTTATAAAGATTCCTTGGGAACCTGAGTAGCAGGGCTTGGTGGATAGAGTGGGAGCAGTTTTCGTGCACTAACCATTGTCCTATGTAGGTTCCACGGGCTAACTTTTTAAACTCAAATAGCAACTCTGTGTAATACAGACTATTATTTCCATCCTATAGAGGATGAAATAGAGATATAAAGGTGTTAAATGAGATACGCAAAGTCATCAGGCACCCAAGAAGACAAGGTTAGGATTTTAAATCACTGGCATCTCACTTCAAAATCCCCACTTTCTCTATTGGGTCACCATGCCTCCTACTTGGGGACAAATGGATGCAACGTGAATAAGTGAGAGTGATGATAAAGGACAGCTATATTTGGGAGGGGACAGCATGTGGAGGTAGCCATCCTATGTGAGGATGTCAGGGGCACAGGAAGTGGGATTTCAGGAGGGCAGAGCTGGGCAGTTCATGGACAGGGCTGAAGTCCAGATTTGGAGAGGAGGGTCAAGGGTCCTCTCTCCCTGTAGGCAGTAGAAAAGATTGAGCTAAGGTAATGGGTGTCCTCTTGTTAAGAGTCCCATGCACCTGTACATGACATAAAGAAGGTAAGACAACCATTTACGTGGCCCTGAATATTCCCTACTCTTCACATTCCCAGCCTCCCTTCCAATATGTTGAGACAGGTGGGCTTTTTGTTTTGTTTTGTTTTGTTTTATGATGGCCTGCAATAAAGCCAAGTCTGGCTAGAAAGAGACACATCCACTCTACTTTGAAAAGTGTGACTAAGGAAGCAAGAGAGTCAATTTATGTTCTATTATCACTGATATTCGAGACAAAATGGTCACTGTCAAGATTGTAGTTAATGTGAGCAGGGGGAAGTTCAATAGTGTTACACACACTGTCATGGCTCTGTCAGGGGGAATATCGATAATGTTACACAGGCTGGGTCATGGCTCTGTCAGGGGGAAGTTCAATAGTGCTACACTGGCTGGGTCATGGCTCTGTCAGGGGGAAGTTCAATAGTGCTACACTGGCTGGGTCATGGCTCTGTCAGGGGGAAGTTCAATAGTGTTAAACAGGGTGTATCCCGGCTCTGCATTATGGGCTTCTGATAGCAAGTAGGAAGTGATTCCTGCTAGTATAAGGGGTTTAGAAATGCACAGGGCAGAGGCAAAAGCAGAGGTTTTCCCCAGGGCTCATGTCAGAGCTGCAAAATGCTGCTAATCCTGAGGTTAGTCTAAAAACACTAGGACCTCACAGCCTAGGCGTAGAAGGTGTAGAAGAAGCTGGTAACTTGTAAGCAAATTTTAAGAGTTAGGAACATGGTTCCTGGAGCCAGAAGTGGACAGGCCATTACATATAGACCATGGGGGACAAGAGTCTCGGGAGCACCCATGCACTCATTCAATACATGCTTATCGAGGGCTACCTAGAGTGGGGATAAAGGTAAAGTCATTGTCCCATACAGCCCACATCCTAGGGGCTGAAATATGAACCAGAAAGGACCTGCAGCTTCCCCTACCTGGGTCATAGATTACCCAAAGCGCCCTTTGAATGGGGGTCTTGCTAAAAACGCAGACTCTCATTCAGTAAGTCTGGGGTGGGGCCTGAGATTCTGCATTCCTATTAAGTCCCAGGTGCTGCGGGTGCTGCTGGTTCCCGACCTCACTGCTAGTAGCAAGGCTAAAAGCCCACCATCTTTTCTATTTGGTTTATTTATTTCAGTTTGTGGAGTAACATGAATCAAGTTCTACTTGCAGAACATGAACTTCAGCATACTCAATGAATCCATTCATCATCTTGAGGAAGAGGCTAGAGATAAAGATCCCCTCTTAGTGTAGATAGAGACCTCGATGGGGCACAGTCATCTGATTATTAGAGTCAAGACTCTTGCCTAGAGAGATAGCAGAGATAGGCCTCTCACAGTTTCATCTTCTGCTTTGGCTACAATTGGGGGACTGCCGCTAGTTGCATGGAACTTTGAACTTGGTTAAAAGTTATGACATTTTTACCACCTTGTATTTTCGGAAGCAGCCCCCAATCTATGATTTTTTCTTTTTATCTCGAAAAACACACATTGTTTTCAGGCCTTAAGTGTCTGTGTTTTCATATCCATGTAAATATCGATCTATCTATCTATCTATCTATATCTCCATCATAGCTTCTGGATCATCTCAGTAATGTGTGGGCCGCATTTAGTCTCTAAACCCCCAACCTCTCATTTAGACACTGAAATTTAAGCAATTTCCAAACCTCTGGCTCAAAGAAGCAGAGGGCCTGGACTTGGCTTCACACACATATATGCTCTGTGATTTCACTGTAACCGACATGCAAAAGTTTTGATATGTAAGCATGGAACTGAATAATGGGCTCTGAAAATTGGAAATCCACTTACATTGGGAGGCAATCTTGCCCTCACCCT
The DNA here is from genome assembly GCF_041146395.1 of Eulemur rufifrons. Classification (NCBI taxonomy): domain Eukaryota; kingdom Metazoa; phylum Chordata; class Mammalia; order Primates; family Lemuridae; genus Eulemur; species Eulemur rufifrons. Next base: position 9,978,556 of record NC_091005.1, on the reverse strand, counting down.
TGTTGACCATTATAAAGCGAAGGAGTTATAATCTCTGAATCAGTGTGGGAGAGACACAATGGAGTTCAGCAGGCTATCGGGTAAAGGATATCGTGTTTGGAAATTAGGACTGGATGCAGGACGAGGAGCAGAAAGTGCAAGGCTTTTTCATTTGGCCAGAGACCAGGAGCTTCTGCTCACAAAAGAATTCCAGGACAGATGAAATTTCATCGTGGACAAAGAGGACTGACACACAGCCGGCAGAGGCAGATGAGTTTTCGAGACAAAAAACTGCAGACTAGGGTAAATGCTACTTACTCTAAAATATGAACTACAGAGAGAGTAATTGTTTAGTCATCTGAGGCCTTTAAACAATTCATTTGTTGCTATCTCTTCATTCTAGCACCATTATCTCTGCACTGCCCACCTGCTCCCCTGCCAAATGGGTGTGTAACCAAGTTAATGATGCTATTAGCCAAAGCTCATTGTAAAAAGAGGGGGATTTTAACCAGGGCCAAGAAGCAAAACTATTTTTAAAAACCCAAAATTTTAAAAAAGTACCATTCTATGAGCTTTTTATTCTCAAAATGTTTGGGAAAAAATGGAGTCAGTTTTAACATCAATGGTAGCAGAGTACAAAGTAGCATTTACTGATTTTCTCCAAAACTGTAATAACTGTAGTGCACACACTTGCCGGAAACCACTGGACTCTTGATTAAAGGGCCATAACCCTTTAGGTTCCCAGATAATTAAGATTTAATAATTGCCACGCATTGTGCCACCAGCACAAAGTGGTATTTAACTCACTGTACTCAAATTTCCTCTAAAACTCACCCAACAGTTCCAGTTTTAGGCGTTGCTTACATATAAACGTGGTTGCTGAAAACCATAAAGGCAAAACCAGTTTTATTCGCTCTCTCTTTAAGAGCAGACCTAATAAAACCTGCTAAAATATTTCAGGATGCCTGAGCAATATTTTAAAATCATTTTCAGATAAGAAGAGATGCCACAGCCCCAAGAAATGGAATAAATACTGGCCACCTTCATTAACCTGCTAAATTTTAAGAGGAGATAACGTTCTCTAAGGGAGGCATGCGGCTGGGTATCAAGCCTGCGGACACTTTCATGATGACATATCAGTAGTGACTGGCGGGGGGCGTTCGCTGCAGTTTATTCCGAACACCATGGAGCTTGCGCTCGTTCCTTGGTTCAGTCATTTGACAGACACGAAGACCTGAGCTGGGAGACCTTCGTAAGAACAAACAACAACGACATCAATAACCAAGTGGACACAGTGTGGCGTTTACAGTCTAATGTCTGAGACAAACACTAGAGGACCACATAAGTAAGTGTATGAAGACAACCGTGCTAAATGTTTTGAAGGAGAGTGGCAAGGCACCACGACAGTGTGTAACAGTGGGAATTAACCAGGTCAGGAAGGACTGGGGAAGCTTCTGGAAGGGAAAACTTTCATCTGCTGAGGATAATCCTGTGGTCCCTTCAATGCTTAAGGGTTTAGCTCTCTGTTTTGGAATTCTTCTGGCCTCTGATGCTCATGGCAGATAATCAGGGAAGGGATTACTGTCCCCACGTCACAGATGGGGACAAGAATGCCCAGAGAGGACAAGAGCAGACAGCCAGGGGAGCTTGGTCTCGGGTGCTTGCTGGCCTCGTGCACTGTCCCTGGTATTAATCAGCCGTACGAAGAGGGTGTCTGTTTTTTTTTTTGCTTTTTTCTGGGTTATGTTTTACATATTAAGTCTGATCAGACGTCTCTGTGACTAGCCTCTCAGAAGTAGTAAAACTCTGAGTCACTGAAATAAAATATTTTTCAGCTGCTCCTGTCAGCTGGCGCCTCCAGTCATCGTCCCTATGTCTGTGGATAAATCCTGGCTCAGCCGCCTGCTCTGTCTGCTAAATCGCCAGCTCACCTCTCCTTGAAGGCTGCCTGAGATGGGAACCTGCCTGCCTGCCCAGGCAGTCCTCTGTCTTTGGGCAGCCACACACGTTAGCAAGACTTTCTTTGGTGTCAGCTGATAAAGTTCTGGAAGGGTCTTCTGCTTGGTCATATCTGTTCCGGGGCAAGGCTTACGGAGAGGAGGAGGAGGGGCATGCCAGTTCTGAGGGTCTCCTCTGCTAGGCTCTTTGGGGGAGGGGGAGGGGGAGGGGGAAGGGACCTTCTGCAACTCCATGATGTCACACACAAAAACTGCTCTAAAACGTCTGCTGGTAGTTGGTGTGTTCAGTGATGGAACATCAATCATATTCCCTGTCTTAATCAGTTTCGGCTGCTATAACAAAAGTACCATAGACCGGGTGGCATAAATAACAAACACTTCTCACCGTCCTGAAGGCTGGAAAGTCCAAGATCAAGGTGCTCTCTGGCTCATTTCCTGGTGGAATCCTGCTTCCTGGTTTGCAGATGGATGCCTTCTTGCTGCGTCCTCACCTGGCAGAGAAAGGAATCCATTCTCTTCTCATAAGGCACTGATTCCATCATGAGGGCTCCCCCCACATGACCTAATCGCCTCCGAAAGGCCCCCACCTCCTAATACCATCACATTGGGGATTACAGCTTCAACGTGAATTTTGGAGGGGAGCACCCCCCACCCATCCATCAAGACTAGCGCTATTCACAAGGGAATCCACGAGTACCATTCTGGGTGGCCCATGGGTGACCTAGATCTATGCCCGAGCCACAGTGGCCTGGAGGTGAATTGTTTCTTGCCCCCTCCTCTAAGCCACCAGCCCTCTTTGACATTCTACTAGAATCACTGGGTACTCATGGAATGACAACTGAGAGAGCTGGCTTACTTTTTTTTTTTTTTTTTTTTTGCATAGGGAGAGCAATGAAACAGAAAAATAACTCAGAAAAATAATATTCCCTTCTCAATATACACCTTGAAGCCTGATACCTTCCTATCCCACCTGGCAGTGTACTTGGCTCCCAAAGAATTAAAAAACAAAGGCCCTCTTCTGCTCGAGAGAGAGAGTTTGTTTTTTCATTCAACCTATCAGGCCTTTGCTGAACTCAGTGTGTGGCCACAACATTTCATGGCCTGCTGTATGTCGGATACAGTGTCTCAAATGCTCAGGCAGATCCTGACACACGGATTCAATTGTGCCCATTTTGCGGATGAGAAAAGTCAGACAATTAGGAAGAAAACACACAAACAGGACTCTGGATTTGCCTGCCAATGGAGCTCTCTGCTCTTTCATCGATCACGTTGTGTCCTTAGGAGGCGATGCTTTGTGGTAAGGCGTCAGGATGGCTGAAGGGGCCATGGAAAGGGAAACCCGCGCTGTAGGCAGGCTGGTGTTTGCGCTGATGTAGACACGTAGTGTAGACGACCAACAGTCAACAGAACAGGTGGAGGCTTCTTGGTGGTGAGATTTAAATGCCAGTGTAAAAAAAAAAAAAGGAACCTTAACGATTAGAAGACAGGTATTCCTGGTGGGGCACAGGGGTGGGCACAGCCCTGGCAGAGGAGAGATCAGGAAGTATTTAGCAAAGACTGATCGACCCGTTTGCAGTTGCTCACATGTGGACGTGATCACGGAGAGAGAGAGAGAGATGCTACCTGTACCACTGCGATTCTCTAACCCGGTGTTTCTGGACCTCGACTCTGTTGACAATTTGGGCTGAGTAACTCTCTGTTGTGGGGGCTGCCTTGTGAATTGCAGAATGCTTAGCCTCTGTCCCGATTGTAACAACCAAAAACACCTTCAGACATTGCCAAGTGTCCTCTGCAGAGCAAAACCACCCCTGGTTGAAACTCTGCTCTAACTCAATATTCATGGCAAGGCTGTCGCCGGGTGGCTTCACTCTCCTTTACGCTGATATCGAAACCGAGGATAATGGTGACAAAATGTGTACCTGGGGAGTGTGGAGTTTTGAAACCACATTTGTTCTAATCCTATACAAGACTCTGCCTTATAGCCAAGGGGTAGAAAGGACAGGGACCTCCTGGCCCCGGTTGCTGGGAGCTTTGATCTGTTTCCTGTGCCTTGTCACTTGCTCCTGGCCTGGTTTGCTTATCCAGCGAGGCAGGAGCGCCCTGTGCAGAGTGAGAGCAAATTGTTGGATTTTAATCCCTTTAGCTACGCCTTATTAACGCGCTTGCGTATCACACCGTGAACGGATTTCTTCATTCTCAGACGTTTGCTGAGCCCTGTTTAAGTCCTAGGCACTATGCTTGGGGCTGGGGATGGACGGGTAGATGGGTCACACCCTGCCTTCCTGCTACCATGACTTTACATGACAGCTGGAGACAGACAACGGCAGCAGCAAGACGATAAGGACCACGACAGCAACAGCAAACTCAACCAGTGCGCGCTGATGGGAAACAGGGGGCTGGGAGAACCAACCAGAGAACTGGAGCTCTAGAGGTTGAGAAGGTACCAGCTCTATGACTCTGGAGACAGGTGGGGAGAAAGGAGCAGCGGGAACAGCCAATGCAAAGACCCTCAGGCGAGGAAGAGCTGGGTCTGCTTTAGAAACCAGCAGAGAGTTTTATCAGTCTGGCTTTGCAGTGAGATCCATACCCTAACACAGGTGCTCGACCACTAGAAGTCCCAGCTAATCACCTGTGCATAGATTTCTGGAACAGTGAAATCTTCAGCATGGAAAAGAAAGTGGAGAGACTTAAATATGGCTGGAAAATCGTGAACTTCCAGCCTGACAAGCTGTCTGAAGACAAATCATGGCTTCCATGTCTGTTGCTTCTTTTTAGGATTTTCAGACCCATTTGGGTTGTATCTGTCTTAAGCAGGAGCAGTGGGTCGTCAACAGCTTTCTCTGCATTCATCCTCCCGGCTTCCCTGAAGGCGAATCCCTGACTCTTCTCCCTGCTGCTTGGGCTTTGAGGCTCTGGCCCTGGCCTCTCTTGTGTAAGGGGAGCCTGTGTGTATATCGGTGTGTGCACCTCTCCTTGCTTCCCTGTTCTGCTCTCTGCCGTCTCTCTAGGATTCGCCTACTCCAGGCTCTGAACATGGGTTCGCCTTAGGGAACGCCCCTGTCTTATGCCAACACACACCGTTTCCCAGGGCGAGGCCCTGGGCACCATCTGCCTTTCTTTGCTTGGCCTCCCTAAATTTCCCAGAATGGATTCTTCTCCCACCCTGCTGTCTCAGAGTTTGCGTGGAGCCCGACCCTCTTTGGCATGAGGGATATGTTTAATGTTTGTGTGGAGTCTGCACTCTGAGCTTGCCTGGAGCTATGTAAGCCCTGGGGAACCAGGGAAAATTAAGCTACAATTCCTGCTTTCAGGAACACGTGGTCTCCTGACTGAGGACCTAGAAGGGGCCAGAACCTCTGGGACAAGGAGGCAGCCCAGTGGCACCATGAGACAAGGCTGGGACAGAGCGGCAGCAGCTGTGGGACCTTGGGAGGCAGTCCGTTCATGTCCCTGAGTTGCAGTGGCTTGTCTGTGTGCAGCAGCTGTGAAGCGTGACAGGCAGGGCAGAGGAGAGGAGGGACAGTGCCTGGCACAGGGCCCCTGAGCAGTGACACTAGTTCCCAGCTCATCTCTGAGCGTGGGTTCCTCAGCATCCCCCCACCTTCCGAGTCTCAGTGGCAGCTTTTATTCTTCTCCCTTATGTCCCATGGCTATTTCTCAGATGGATTGCAGAGAGAGACTGTTTCTCCTTGGCGTTAGTGCTCCTGCAAGCCTGGTGCTGTAGAACGACTCACTGGCTGTGTGATTTCAGACAAATGGTCCAACCTTGCTGGGCCTCCGCTGCCTCATATGGCAAGTGGAGTTGCTGGCTCCTTCCCGCAGTGCCTGAGAAACAGGGCTGGAGGTCCCACCCCAGACGGTGCACTCTGGAGGTCTTAGTCAGTTTTGTGTTGCTATGAAGGAACACTCGAGGCTGGATAGTTTATAAAGAGGAGAGTTTTGGTTGGCTCACAATTCTGCAGGCTGTATGAAAAGCACAGCACCAGCATCTGCTTCTGGTGAGGGCTTCAGGGAACTTCCAGTCAAGGCAGGAGGGGCAGGGGGAGCTGTCCTGTCACTCACATGGCAGAGAAGCAGCAAGAGAGCAGGCAAGAGGCTCTTTTAAACAACCAGCTCTTGCATGAACCAACAGAGCAAAAGCTCACTCATTACCTCCAGGAGGGCACCGAGCCACCCATGAGGCACCGGTGCCCATGACCCAAACACCTCCCACCTGGTCCCACCCCCAACACCGGGGATCAAATTTCACCATGAGATTGGGAGGGGACAACATCCAAACTATATCAGGAAGTGTCACCAAACATTAGTTCCTCCCTCCTTCTGTCCCCCCTCTCTCCCTTCCCTCCTCTGTCACCCCACCCTCCCAAGAGAATCAAGGCAAGATCAGCTGAGGACGTATATCCTTTGTCTCCCTGTGAGAGCCCCCCTCCCCCCCTCCCCTTCATGTAATTGTCAGCAACAAAGTTAGAAAATACGGACGTCTGAAGCAGCTCTTAGCACCGCAACATCTGCACCAGACAAAACTCAGAAAGCCCTCAATCCCCAGTCATGAATGCACTATAAAAACAATGTGGCAGAAATGAAAATTGTTCCATCATAATATTTCACAGTTCTTTTTGACAAAAGCCAAGCCGCCCTCATGAATACACATTTCCCAGCTTCTTATGCATTATGCATCAGCCCCGTAGCAGGGGACCAGGGAATTGCCAGTCCCTGGTAAAGGGCCTTTGAAAGTGCCTATTTTGTAAACAAATGGAGCCCAGGCCCAGCACTCGGGCTCTTTAGGTAATTTAAGGCTGACTCTGGCTGCCCGAGTGGGGACTGGCTCTTCTCTGGGCCAGAAACGGCAGAAGAGTCTCCAACATTCACAGGACGGAGAGGGGGTGCACTGATGTTTGCTATTCTAATCTCTGATTTCATAGTATCCAAGACAGCCATTCAGAGGGGCCGGGACAGTTCCTGCCGGAGCCAGAGCCAAATGTCACTGGAATGCCAGATGAGCCTGCTAAGGCTGGCTTGCTGGCGCGGGGTGGTCCGGCAGGTGCATCAGGACTTCTGACTCCCAAGGACCTCAGACTGGATAGAAGCTTGTGATGTGGATGCTGATGGCTGGAGGTGAACAAGGCGGGGCTGGACAGACACTTTGACCTATCTCAGAGGGTTGTGAGTGACATGTTTGTTTGCCCAAGGCCGGCAGATTGGAAGTTTGAATTAAGTGTGCGTGGTTGTCCTTGGGCAAGGGGAGGCTTGAAATTCTTTAGTTATGCCCTGCAGTTCAAGGGTGGGGAGACTGAGGCCAGACCTTTCAAGTAACACGTTCAAGGTCACATTGCAAGTGAGCAGTGGGTTGGAGACTGCTGGAAGCCGGTCATCTCGTCCCAGGGCCTCCCACGGCCCCAGTCATGGCTTGGCAGTGCCTGAAAAGACCAGGGGCAAAATGGTTGCTGATTGCTACAATTTGAGTAAAGGGCAGACTGGGATCCTTCAAGCAGCCCTGCAAAGGAGCGTCACGCAGGGCCATTCTGTGCGATTTGCAATCTGTTCTCCATGGTAGCCTTATTTACACGGTGACCAATACATGATAGATGTCTACTCACGTACACCCTATCTGTTGCAATAACAAGATGGTGATTGATTCCTTGCTACGTGTAAAATAAAAATATCGAGCTCTCATTAGGGTGTGCTGCAGTGGGATTTGAATGGAGGAGCAGAAATTTGGAATCCCAGCGTTGGGTATGCCCTACGCTCCCCTTCTCTGGACCTCAAATTCTTATCTGTCAAATGAAGGGCTCGGGGCGGGGGGCAGAATGACCTCTGGGTTGAAACAACCTGCCTCCCTGTGGGTGGGCACAGGCATTGTGCAGAGGGCACACGGGACTCACCTCCTGGTGCACAGCGCACCTGCACGGCTGGGCTCCCTGAGGACGGCGGGCGGAGGTGGCAGAGACCCCCGTTAGGGGAAGTCGGGGAAGTCCTCATTCCTGCTCCCGGCGCCTGGCGCTTTCCAGCTGCAGGACCTGCATCCTGATTGATGCAGTTTGACTAATGAAAACAGCAACAGCTGAAGGCTGATTAAGATGAGCAACTTGTTACTCCTCACAGACACCTGGAGGAATTTACTGAGGCGAAGGCTGCTTCCCCTCCTCCGCTGACCCAGAGAACAAGCTGCAGGGAGAAAACGCAAGATCATCGGGGTCACCTTTAACAAGGAGAGCCTGCCCTGGGCTCTCTAAACCTAGAATGCGTGGTTCTCAATGGGCTGTTTGGTTTTTGTTAAAAGTCTGCACCCCTGGAGTTTTCGACTCAGTAGAGGGGTGTGTGTGCGTGTGCATGCGTGTGTGGGCAGGTGTTTCTATTTCTAACCTCCCAGGTGATGCTGCTGGTCCAGGGAACACACTTTGGGAACCACTGGTATAGAGAAAAAGACTAGCTACAGATTCTTCACTTCTGTATGTCAACATCTTTATCCAAAATTATTCCCAAATATTTGTAAAAAAATAAATAGTTTCAATGTCTACAACTGGTATAGCAGTAAGTAAAAAGCATCTCTGAGTACCATAAATAGTTATTTATTTGGTTTCAAACCAAGAAATAATTTCTGCTGAATTATGAAAGTCAAATATTCAATTTGGAAGCTTTAGAAATTCAGAAAAGTATAAAAATGAAAATAAAATGGAAATGCATCCCATAAGGATAACAGCTGTTTACAGCCTGGCCTCCCCGAATTTTTACCCGATGAATATGTGAATATGTATATGTGGGTCTTGGCACTGGTCTTACAAGCTTTTCCTAAATTGGGATCCTTGAGATGTTAAAGAGTGTTATGATAAAATTAGCAACAACAGCAACAAAACAAAGCCAGATACAACAAGGCAAATGGTATGTCACAGAGGCTCAACGGAGGTTAAACATGTTTGCAAAACGCTGAGGTAGCCAAAATTTAAAAAGTTGAATATTCTTCAACTGGAGGACTTAAACTCTCATGAGCACCCGATATTGAAAAAGCACTCGGGGTGGGGGTGTTCTCCTATGGGCATCCTTATGGAATTCCTTCTCTTCTCTAATCACTGCCACTCCCACCCCGAGCTTTTGCAGGGCTGCAGATTATTATTTTGTAGGAGAAATGCCAGGAGAGTTGTAGGAAATTCACTCTGGGTATAAAATATTATGTAGTTCAAAGTTCATATCACATCATTCTCTATTGTTGGTCGTATTGGGTTTTCTAAAAGAAGCTGACCTACTTTGTTGAAAATCAAGAACCAGCATTTAAACCCCACACTTCCCATGGCCTTGACCTGTGCTGGAACTTGGGTCAAGTTTTCTAGGCGTGTGTCCAGCTCAGCTCCCGATGGCAGCCCCCTTGAGGGTAGGGCTGGTTTCTCGTAGACCTATGTGGCCCCAAAGCCTGGAACCCCACCCTGCGGCGAGCATGTGCCAACAAATGGTCACTGGATATGACAATAGGGTTTCTTATACATTCTCTTTCCACAAAGGGAAAGAGTAAAAGGTTAATTCCATCTGAATTTGACAAACCACAATAAACCAGTCCTATGCAGGCATTGGAAGCCAGGAAGATAATTGATGCTCTAGGGAATGTCTTAGATGTCAGAGATCTCTGACGATGTTCTTTCCGACCCGATGACAATTTTGCTTAGGATAGAAAACCTTCTCCTTGGATATTTGTGAAATCTCCCATATTGATTGCATTGAGTCCACTTGGCTTATGGATGAAGGTTATAACCTGTCCTTCTTCCAAAAGTCCACATTATTAACATCCTTAAAACATTGTTTTCATTCATCCCAGAGATGATCTCTGGGGCACAGGTGCTCAGCACAGTGGTTTTGGTTTTCTGCAGTGGGCAGTGGCTATGCCTATGTTAAGTCACCACCTGAGCTGGTCTCCTGCATTTGCTGAGGGTGCAGTTATATGCAGACTTCTCACAGCTCCTCAGTTTCAAGGATCCAGTTTCAAGAGCCAATTTCATTGATTGACCTTGGGCTGTGCACTCTTTCTTTGAGCATATGCTCTCTTTACATTCCAGACAGTATGTGTCTGCCATTGCTTCCACTTCCCAGGCAGTAAGAACTGGAACTAGCTAAATGATGGGGCACCCCACCTCATGAGAACATAAGAACTCGTCTACTGCACCCTACTCATTCAGCAAATGGGATAACTGAAGCCCCCAAAGGAAATGGGCTTCCCTAATGCTACTCTCATCCTATCAGTGCTGCCTTGCTCTTGGCTTACATTGAGCTTGTGGTCCCCTAAGAACCTTCAGGCATTTCTAAATCCCCATTACATGAGCTGCTGCCATATTGCATATCTCACCTTTGTATATTTTATTTAAAAAAATAACTGAATGTAGAATCTTAGAAATATCTATCTAGTTATTCTCAGCCCATCGTTCTGGCTTGCCCAAGCTTGTTTGAATATTGGGTCTTAGATCCACTGCTTAAACTCTTCCACCATATTTTTGTCATTTGAGGAAAACAAGTTCTTGTCCCCATGAACTTGCCCTTCAAGGTTTCGACCCTGGCTTTCGCACTGTGTGACTCTGCAGGTTCAGCGTCCTCCCTGAACTATTGTGTCCGAATATAAAATGAGAGCAATGACAAGTAGCTGGCTGAGTTATTGCCGTAATTAGACATATTGTGTATGAAGTGCCCAGCATAGCACTTGACACATAAAAGACGCTTGGTGGATAGTGTTATTTGTCAGGTAATATATTTGGATCTAACAATGCTTTTCATAAAGCAAATAAACCAAACTAATGGTGCTATTTCTGGAATCTCAAGAAGTCACAGGGGCGGCATTTTGATTTGGCCAGCAAAGAGTTACTGCCCATAAGATCATCAAAGAATGGGGATTTCAGAGGCCACCAATAAATTGCTGTGCAATCTTGGGCACGATTCTTAATCTCTTAAGCCTTGGTGGCCTCATCTCTAAGATAAGAAAACATAAGGAGAGTGTCTGGCATGTAGGCCCCTTCCCTCTCTGTGTGCCTTGGACACCTCCCAAATGGCTCAGCTCCAGGCCTCACGGGTCACTGACGTCTCTGTGCTCTGGGATGGCAGACATCGTTCTCAGGGTTTCCTGAGATAGCGGCTGTCTTAGCTTGGGCTGCTATCATAAAATGCCAGAGTCTGGGTAGCTCAAACAATAAGCATTTATTTTTCACAGTTCCAGAGGCTGAAAAGTCCAAGATCAAGGTGCCAGCAGATTCCGTTCCTGGTGAGAGCCTGCTTCTTGGCTTGTAGACAGTGCCTTCTTGCCCTGCGTGCTCACAGGGCTTCTCCTCAGTGCATGCTCACGGTCTTGTCTTTCTCTTCTTCTTTTTTTTTCTTTTTTGCATGCATTTTCTTTTTCTTTCTTTCTTTTTTTATTTCAGAATATTACAGGGCTACAAACGTTTAGGAGATATATAATGTGAGTATATATATATATATATATATAAATTATCTTTGCACCGTCTGAATCAGAGCTATAGGCATGCCCATCCCCTAGACAGTGTGCACCTCACCCATTAGGTGTGAATATATCCATCTCTTCCTCCCCTTCCCACCTGCCCGACACCCGATGAAGGTTACTTCCATATGTGCACGTAAGTGTTGATCAATTAGTACCAATTTGATGGTGAGTACATGTGGTGCTTGTTTATCCAGTCTTGTGGTACTTCACTTCGGAGAATGGGCGCCAGCTCTTAGGAAGGCACTAATCCCACCATGAGTGTCCCACCGTTGTGACCTTATCTAAACCTAACTACCTCCCAAAGGCCCCACCCCCAAATACCATCACATTGGGGGGGGTAGGGCTTCAATATATGAATGTGGGGGACAAAACATTCAGTCTGTAACAGCAGCTTAACTTCTGGGCAAACCAACTAATGTCACTGGGACTGTTGACATTTCTAAAAGAGAAATGCTGATGACGTCTGCATGATTTATGAACAACCTCTATTCCAGCTATGGTGAAATGGGGATGGCCCATGACACACCCCGTTGTTGCCTGCTTCCTGCCCTTTCACATACCATCCCCTCTGCCTGGAATATCCTCTCTACCAACTCCCCGTTCATCCATTCATCTCTCCAAGATGCAGTGCTGTCCCCTGCAGGCAACCTACCTCCATCTACCCTCCCACCACACTGTGTTGATCCATGTCTCTCTTCCACTGGGCTGTGAGGAGCTCCATGAGGACACAGACCATATGTCCTATCTCATATTTATTCTTCAGTGCTCAGTAGTCTGCCCAGCACATGTAGGTGCTCAATAGGGGTTTGGACCGATGGACATAATGATGCCCACTGCACAGGGCAGAGATACAGAGGCTGTATGGCTACAACCACCAGTGGGAAGGACAGAAACATACCAGCAAAGAATATAAGGAAGAAATTGAAACAGGGATTTGATGGCTCACGAATGTTTAAACAAAAATTCCTCCCACCCTGGTGTAATGGGGCCGGACCAAGAGAAAAGCAACTTGTGGGGATGGTGAGCACTCAGACTGGGGCTCAGAAACCAGCCAGGTTTCTCGCGAGGGTCTTGAGTCTGCTTGAACATTCCACGCACACAGGTAGGTCCCAGTGGAGCAACTGTGTCTGATAGAAGCAAACTCCCTACCTACAAATCATGAAGCTAAGAGTGCGCGTGAACAGCTAATGATCATCCTAATTAACCCACAAAACTTTATGCACAGCCAGTGCATAAAGCCAACCTTTTGATCCCAGACAGAAATCTATTAGCGCCAGTTAAGAGAATGAAAAGACCAAATCTGACGAACGCATTTACCTTGGTGGATATAAAAGTTGGCGGGTTCGATAACTCTGAGAGTGATCTATTTGCCAATAGCAATATTACATTAAGTTGGGGAAACATCATTCCCTTAAATGCAAGCTGAGTGAACGGACTGAATAATGGCTCACAATTACATGTGTCCAGAGCCTGTTGGGGCTAGAAAGGATAGAATTAACATTCCTGCTTTGGAAGGAATCTGTTTTCTCCAAAGGAGTCGTTTCTAAGCTTGCATTTGAGTCAGGAACTAGTTTGATAAGTTAGTGAACATTACAGACTCTCTCCTAGAATGAGGCACATGGCATGTGCCCAGAATCCTGGATATTTCTCAGGGGGTTCATGTTCTCTGAGATGTTCATCCAGTCATGAATTCCTGCTCCTATGAGGTTCTATGGTCTACTGCACAGATTTCCAACTGCAAATGTGAGGAGTCTTGTCAGAATCATCTTCTAAACTTTTCAAAATATACATTTTCCCCATGTGATATGACAGAGGGCCACTGCAGCCTTCCAGGAAGGGAGAACTATGGTGGGGCTGAGACTGTTGTTCCTCAGGGTCAGAGGTGCTAGGAAAGGGTTGCATTTCCAGAAATCTGCGGCCAGGGATTATATTGCTTATAAAGGCCTCAAGGATGTTTTGCATAGTGAAGGTTATAAACAAGTGAATGTTGCCAGTATAGACGAGAATATTTCACCACATGGTGGCTTTGCCTGGTTTGGCTTCCAAGGGCATTCTGAGTCATCAAAAAAGTGTACAAATGTGAGTGTTGCTGTGAAAATCCCTTTTAGGGGGGTTGGAGTTAGAGGATTATCTCGGTGACAGGTGCTACAGGGCTTCAAACTCTGATGCTAGCAAGGGTTGTCCTGAATGCACATAGGTCTAGAAGTGGTAGACTAGGCTGTGCGGAGCCCCTTCCCATCATGCAGTAGATGCTCAATGAATGGTAGTTGTTCTGGTGTCGGTGGAAGTGGTGGTACTAGTAGACTGGTACTAGTAGACTAGTAGACTCAGGGGTTTTAACTGGGCAAACCAAGTACACGGCACATGGTGAAGCCTCAAGACCTAAAGTGGGGAAACAGAGCCATAGGAGAGGATGCGGGTGAAACTGGGAGCGAGGAGATTGGCGTTGGAATGAAACAGAAAGTCCAGGCTGGACTCAGGCTCTCAACTCTGTCTACATCAGCCCTGCCCGGCTGCAAAAGATGGTGTCTCCTACCTACAGCAACCAGGTCTTCCCCAGTTTATCTAGGACTTTCCTGGACAAACAGGAAGAAGTCCCTGTGCTCAGAGACTCCTCAGTTCTTGGCAAACCAGGATGGTTGGTCACTCTACTCCCACCTGCATTCTCCAGCCCATGAGCACTAGGCCAATCCTGGCCAGCTGGCCATGGAGTGATTCTTACTCTTCCTTCACTCAGCATCCTCAATATCCACCTTTTTTTTTTTTTTTTTGCCCCACCACAATCTTTGGGGGCATCCAAAAGGCTCTCTACTTTAGCTTCGCAGTCATCTTAATACTCAGTTCCTGCTAAGAATGTCAAGGACATTGTCTAGTCCACTATATCCACAGCATGCAAAGAAACTCTGGCATCCTGGTTCATAGCAGATGCTCAGCTGTAGATGTTGCATGAATGAATCTCGCCCAGAGTCCCAATTTGCTTGGTTAGGGCTTCAAGGAACTGTTTAAATGTAACTTGTTTTCTCCCCACAAAATCAAGCCACTCTGCTGGGGTCCTACTCCAACCTGAATGGGTCATTCAGGACTGCATAACCCTCGTGCTGATCTTTGTTCCTTCCTAGAAACTCTCCCAGGATGTTTAGCCCATCACATCGGTGCACAGCACACAACATTAAACACTTCTCTTCCCGTGCCCTTTGGCACATTCAGCAAACCTTGAGTCAGAATCCATTTCCAGCTGTGAGAAGAACAATAATCAATATACCAATGTCATGTTTTCGATATTTTCTATAGTCGATGGAGGACTCATACTTGTAAGTGGTCCATTTATCCTTTGTTGGGCCATGGCAGCAAAACCGTGATCCATTCTTTGGAATACCGGCTCACCGTGGCTCTGTGAGTTTTGGAACTACTGGGAGAGGACGTGATGGAGCCCCTTTGCTTCTGTTTTCCACTGTTAGGTTGACGGTTCATCCATTAAGGTATTTGCTCTCACACTGAAAGTTGCAGGAAGAGGAGGAAATGAGTCGGGCATGTTGTTCCCTCCAGACATCAATGATAGGCAGCCGTGTGCTCCGTGAACCTCTACAGGGGCTGTCACCATGGCGTGACAAAAGAGGTTTTGACTGAGACACACCTGAGTTTAACTCTTAGTCATACAACTGACTAGATCTGTGAGTCGACTGTTGTTTTGTAATTGTCGTCATTGTCATCATCGCAGCAGATGCAAGTCAAAGGGGGATCGATTGCCAGTTTAGTCAGGACAACTGTTCATGGAACGATGGAGGGCGTTTTGTGTCCTCATCCTCCACCCAGAAAGGTATGTGTGCCCCTCAATCATAGTTGGGACTCCAGATACCCCACACGCGTTTCCAAATGCTCTGTCGATGGGTACCGCCTCCAGCTGAAAACTTTTCGAGGCAATTTGGAGAGGAAAAATAATGATAGGAAGAAATGTGACAGACACTTGGAAATTCTGAACTCTGGGGATAAGAGTAGAAAAAAAAGTCCAATTGAGAGGTGATCTTTCTCATCCTCTTTCATGTATAATAAAAATACACTTACACCGACATCCAGAACAACCTCACAGCCCGTTGGTCAGTGTCTGAGCTCCCAAGGGCTCAATCTGTTTTACTTATTTCCCACTGGGCCAAACTTGCATTTCCCTTATTGTAAATTTCCAGCATTGGTTCAAAATATTCTCCTCTGCCTCGAATGTGCCATATTCCTCCCGGCTCGTCCAAATTCAACTCCTTGTTTAAAGCTTAGCACGTAAGTTCTCTCTCCAGGGCTCCTCTAACTGTGTCACTCTGTACCCATCAGGTAGTTTTATTTTCTGTATAGATGCCATCCTCTCTGTCCTGACTGTAAGAGATTTGAGGATAGAGACTATATGACCCCCTTCTGATCCCTCTTTGGCACCTGAAAGTGTAAACTGAAAGTGATGTTTGCTTCTGACTTGTGCTGGTTTGGTGGGCACAAAGATCCTCTCCCTGGTGTGGGCGTACCTTTGTCTTCTACGTAGTTTTGTTGAAATTTCCAACACATTTCAGATCCTAAGAAAAGGGACTTGTTTTATCACAGCAGCTGAGCAGAGGTCATTGCTTTAGATGAGGTTTCTTTCCTTTCTTTTTTAATGAACTTAATCATTTTTAATATCTTTTCCAAAGCAGAATACATTATATGACCCTGACTTGGCAGAAAGCCTTCTCTTGAGTGCTTTGGGAGGATTAGCGGAAGTTCTTTTGCAGCCTCTTAGCCCGACTGGCTGCTTTTTTCCTTTCTTTGGGTTATCGGGGATTAAGATTCGATCCTAATTAACAAAAGAGGAGCCCCTGAGCTGTGCAATTTCTGCTCGTGGAGAGAGAGGCAGGGGCTGGATTCTTTGGAGAAGTGAAGCTGGTGTTTTCAACTATCTCAGCTCTTGCGCCTGAACCTGGGGCCCCACAGAGACACCGATAGCACAGCAGTCCCCAGGGACGGGAGAGCACAGTGTCCTCCTAGGAGAGTCAGCTCTGGCAGGGGGACCATCTTCAGCGCTGACGAATCCAGGACGCATGCCGTAGGGTACAAATTAAAAGTCAGTGACGACATTTTTTTTTTTTTTTATTGCACAAAGATCATAAAAAGAGAACAAAAAAAAAATGGGCCAAATTAATCAGCAGCTTCATGAGAATGGAAAATAGTGCAAAATAAAGTTGTTCTCTACACAGTATTCAAATTCTTGGCTTGTTACCCTCTGGGAACTGAGGTGTTTTAAGCAGGAGGGGTTGGTTCAAGCTGGAGACCCTCACGCACAAAAAGGGGACATTTTGGTGGCCTCCGCTGGCTTCTGCAGAGATCCCCTTTGGCGTATGTTTGCTTCCTTCTTTCTGTTGTATAATTTCCTCCTGTAAGAACAAGGGATAAGAGGGGGGTGTACTCCTGCTTTTCTTCTTTCTCTTCGTGGCACCTAGTGAAGCTCTGGCTGTGCAGTGCTGTTTTAGAATTTTAAGGGTAGAAGCCCCCAACAGAGACACCCCCTTAGTGTCAGGGTTAATTGACTGAGTGGCTGAGAGTGATTGAAATTGGTCTGGAGTCGGGCAACTGGTCAACCCTTCTAACCATCACACGCACCCGCAGAAGTGAGAAGCAGAACCCCCTTATCATATCTTGGTCTCGGACGGGGAGGGATGGGGAGGATATGCCACCGAGAAACCTCAAAGCAGAAAGCAGCAAATGGGAATCGGTCCAAATATCACAGGAAAGTCTATTCTTAAGGTTCGCCGATTGCATCACTGGTTAAAGCCTGCCTCTTTCCCAGAACACAGCATTAAAATATTCTGCTCAGCTGCTCCGCGCTCCAGAAATACAATAAATAGCAGCGCTATTTTTAAAGGATCACTGGGCTTCATTAAGTAAAGAGAGGCTTCTCTTTAACACGGTTTTGAGGATTCACTGTCTAAACAGTAGGCTCGGGGTGTTAACATCCTAGCAGAAGTTTCTCTAGTGTGTATTAATATCCCTGGCTGTTTCCAATGTTGCCACTCCCTTCTGAGCGTTCTTGACCCTGTCATTTCAACCTCTCTGAGCCTCGATTTTTCATTTACATAATGGTGATGAAAAACTGTTCCCCCATTTATCGGGACGATGAGATGCAACGAGACGGCCATGCAGCCATAGCCAAGTGCTCTTTGGTTCTTTCATTCATTAATTCACTGAGTACCAACCAAGGGCCAGGCCTTTGGAAACACCGCCGTCAGAGGATGCTCTGGAGGGGTGTTGTCATTTGAATCTCTCTCTTCGTTTCTTTACATCATTAGGATCTAACAAGAGGTTGAATAATTAAAAATCAATCAGGCTGAGGTTAAAGCACTCTGGTTCACTTTCACCCACACGCTATCATCATTGACCTACTCTTTCCCAGGATTAGAAAGGAGATAAAATTATCTTTGCATGGAGAGGAGGCATAAAGCCTTTGTCAATGGATAATTCTTGCAATTGGACAGGCTTATTCAAATTCCCGATCTGTTGCTTACTGGCTATATTTAGGCAAGTATCTTATTCACTCAAAGCCTGTTGCCACCATTTGTAAGGAGATATAATAAAACCTCTTAGAAGGCTGTTGCGGGGACCACATAAAATGATGACACATTGACACAGTGGGCACTCCCTCATCAGAAACAGATACTACTGGGTGGTGGCCTCAGGCCTCCAATTTGTCCTTTGGTTCTTGTCTTCTCCCAGGACTCTCCCCTCCTGCCCTCCCATCTCCCCAAGACCCAGGTCCCTGCCTGTTAGCGTGTCCAGCAGCAAAACTCTGTCTCAGGAGGGGCGTGGATAAATCTCTTGTCCTTCCTAGTGAGTTGGACCAGGGGGGCTCCACCTTCCCAGGTGGGGTACACCTTACACCTTGTTTAGCTTTGTGGGATCAAAGACTTTGCTTTATGGGAGAAGAGTTTTAAACCCTTGGAATCCTTAAATGCTTTTTTTGTGGGAATATACAGGAAAATGCATATGCTTTCAGTCTATAGCTCACTGTAGTTTTGCAAAATTAACAAATCTATACCATTTGCACCCAGATTAACAGCGTCTCAGAAGGCCCCTCCCCACAGTCCCTTCTTGTCAATGTTCCTGGGGAAATTCTATAGATCAGTGTTGCTTGTTTTTGTACTTTATGCAAATGGAATCATACAACACGTATTCTTTCCTGTCTGGTCTCTTTCACTTGCCATTATGTTTGTGAGAACCGTCAGTGTCGTTGTGTGTGGTTGTAGACTGTTTATTCTCGTTGCTGTATACTATTTCGTCAGGTGACTGTACCTCAACTTGCATGTCCATTTAATGTGGATGGGTGTTTGGGTGGTTACCTTGACAATCCAGTAGTGTCAACTTTTTGAGATGGTGGTAGAACTTTTGTCCTAAAAGCTCACTTCTCTAGAATCTCGGTGTGGCCGTGGGGTGGCACTTCAGGGCAATTACAGAAGAAGATTTTAGGACCTCAAGTCCTCAGAGTGACAACCTGAAGGGTAGCTAAGAGTCTCCCTAGCATACAGGTGATCAAAGTTTAGACATTTGCCCAAGGCAACAGATGCCAAAAAACAAATGCCAAAACCAAAATTCGAATCCAGCTTTTAGCTTCTCTAAAGACTCTACCCCTATCATAAAATCACACTATCTTTTTTCAAGATTTGACAAAAAGCTCACCTTAACTGGGGGTTGAGGGAAAACAGTTTTATTCCAAAGTGTCTATAGGAGGCTTGGACAGGTGACTATTCCCTGAGCTAGCCCTTATCTCCTCATCTTCAAGACCAGAGCAGTAGAGTGCATGGCTCACTGAGAGTAGAGGGCAGTGGGTGAGAGTTAAGCCAGACTGTTTGGTTGAAATCTTGACCCCCATCCCCCGACTTATTAGCTGTGTGACCTTTGGCAAGTTACTTGCCCTCTCTGTGCCTCAGTTCACCTATCCATAAAAGGAAAGTAGCAGAAGTTGCTACCTCACAAAGCTGCTGTGAGAATTAAATAGAGGATGTGTGGAAAGCACTTTGTATAGTACCAGGCATGAAATTGATATTTCTTGGGCACTTACTGTTATAATAAAATTCAAACCCTTTGGCAGGTCTGACATCCCAAGAGCCAGGTTCTGTCATTTCAGCCAGCACTTTGAATCAAAGATCTTCACCAGCTCCTAAATAAACGTTACATGGCTGCTACCACTGCTTCTCTTTTTGGAGATGTCTATTAAAATTATGATTCAATTGTCAGAAACAAAATATTCTTAAGATGTCTTCAACCATACCCTCAAATTATATGACAGTGTCTGGCTTTAATACCCATCTAAATAGTTATACTGTTGACAGGTTTCAGGAACGGCGTTTGCTCTTCCATTCCTCTCATTAACTTATGTAGCAACATCATAACTCTCTGGAAGGATTTTTTTTTAAAAAGGATGTTGGCATATTCCATCTGAATTCATTTCATATAGCGTCTGTGTCAGAGCGTTTGCATATGAATGAGATGTCTTGACGTTTGCTCATTAACATGGGAGCAGTGCGGTGACACGATTTTTAGAGTTCAGGTTCAAGAGTTTGAGGCAAGAGAGGAAAGAAAGATTGGAAGCTCAGTCCATTTGCGATTTTGCTGCGGTAGCCTGGCATATAATCTCAATCCCAATTGGGCTGTGGTCTGAAACAACAGTTCCATCTCTTGCCTTTAGAACTGTGAGCCCAACCTTCCTCCCACTCTCCTCTCCATATACCCAACATTCTAGACACACTGATGTTTTTTCATTAACACATTCAAGTCTGTGCATATTTGAGCTGCTCCCTCACCGTGATAGGGCTGTCTTCTCTCTCTGCTTGGCAAGTCTTGGTGATTCCACTAGACATCAATGTCTTTCTGAATCCTACCTCCATTCTGCCTCTGGGCACATTTAGTCAGCACCTTTCTGGGTTCCAAGACTAGAGCCTCCTGTCTGGAATGGCCTACGATCCCCATGGCCTGTTTCTTTCATGTTGGACTCTGAGCTGCGGGAATGCCTATGGTAGAGCTACCTTTTTCACTAGCCCAGCCCCCGTGTCCGGGATAGAGTGGTAGGTGTTTAATAACTGTTTACTAAACAGGTCAGTGTAGAAGACTAGAGTAAGACATGAGGGAGGCATGTTTTTAGCTTCTCTCTCTGAGGGACCTAAGGTGTTTAAACTGTTCCTAAATGTCAGGAACAGCCCGTCTCAGCCTTCACTGGAAAATGTCAGCTCCAGTTGACAAGGCTCAGGCTCAAAGTGGGAGTTGGGGTTGCATCTGAACTGTGTCTCCCTCACATCACAAGCTTCAGAAGGGGGCGGAGCACAGGCTCACAGCCATCTGGCAGCCTGCAGCTATGGAGGTGATGAGCATCGGCATCGAGCTATGGCTCCTGTTAATGTCCCCTGCGTTGGGAAGATGTGGGTCTCTGCAGCTGACGCCTGGGGGATGCCACGGGATCAGGTTAAAGCACATCAGACAGGGGCCACTGTCAGCACTATTTTAGGATCCAAGGACCTCTCCTGACTGTTGTAGTCATTGTGCAGATTCATTCAATGCCGTGGCACGAGGTAGATGAGGGGACAGACCCTGAAGTCAGACTGCTTAGGTCTAGCTCCAGCTCGACCACCTGTGTGACCTTGATCAGCTGTATGACCTTGCACATGTTCTCCAACCTGTGTAGAACTCAGTTTACTCATCTGTACAATGGGCATAACAGAGTAGCCTCTGGCATTGGGCTATTGTGTCCTCTGTCATAGAGTGCCCCTTATAGAAAACTTGACTTCACAGAGGTTAACAAGCTGCTGTTAATACAAATAATTCACATATAAAACTCCATCTGATGCTCACTAAAAACCAGTAAAGTTACTGTCATCCTTATTTAGAAAATGTGAAAAACCTTGCAGTTTAAAATGTAAAGTAAAAGCTCACTGAGATCTTATAGTCTGTGCCCTGAATGATTGAAAGTCACAGCCGAGGCTACAGAGTTCCTGTCTGGCATGCGTTGGACACGTTCAGTGAGTCCAACACACCTCCACCTGGTCCCAACCTCCATCGGAGTGAGTTGGGGGTTATCAGCTGTGCGCAGGATTAATGGGTGTGGAAGACTAGTGAGTCGTGGGCGACTTGCTGGAAAGACGATGTCAACAGCAGGATGTGGGGTGAATCCGTGGGGAACAGGGAACAGGGCAGTTCAGTGAAGCAGAGTTTTGATCGTGTCCAGTTGTGTTAGATTCCTGTGGCTGCTGTAACAAAATACTCCAAGTGTGGTGGCTTAAAACAACACATATTTGTTTTCTTACAGTTCTGGGAGTCAGCAGTCCAGTATCAATTTCACTAAGCCAAAATTAAGGTCCAGGGCTGCACTTCCTCTGGAAGCTCCAGGGGAGAATCTGGTCTCCTGCCTTTCCCAGTTTTCCGGGCTACATTCCTTTCCTTCTTTGGATCCTAGCCCCTTCCCCCCTCTTCAAAGCCAGCAGCATAGCATCTTGCTGTAGTCATCACATGCTGAGGACTTCTGCCTCCACAGGCAAATCTCTTTCTGTCTTCCTCTGATAAGGCATATAAGTGTGATTACATTTAAAGCCCAACTTGATAATTCCAAATAATCCACCCATCTCAAGATCCTTAATCTAATCACACCTTCAAAAAGCCTCTTTTCCATCTAAGGTAACATTTGCTGGTTCTAAGGGTAAGAATGTGGATATCTTTGGGAGTTGTTATTCAGCCTCTTGCACCAACCAAGCAGCTGCAGCTGGAGGTTCAGGAGCTCCGACCCACGAGTGTACTTGGGCCTCTGGGTTGACCTTCATCTGCTCAGGGTCCTCAATGTGGACCCTGCTCTGATCTGAGACCCCACAGGAGACCTTTTACCTAGCACAGGTGGGATAGGGACAGAACAGACAGGCCATGCAAAGGAAAGCACTGGCGTATGTGACAATTGGAGTTTCTGGAGAGAAATGAATAGATTGGCACTTTGATTGTCTATCAGCCTCGGTGAGTCTGAAATGAGGGAGTCTAGCCCAGAGAGATGAGCTTCCCCTTCCCAGTGCTGACAACACTGCCTTGTCCCAAACCCCAAAGTGAAGTGACTGAAATGGCACTTGGATGGATTCACCAAGGAAAAGCCACCTAGGTTGGCTGTAGGTCCTTGACCAGACCACACATTCTTGGTGTTAGAACCGGTTTCCCTCAGCCCCAGGAACAGATAGGCAGAGTCACCAAGGCTGCAACAGACAAAGGAGTTTATTCTCTAGCTCCAGCTAGCGTCCAAGGCCCAGAACGCCAATGCAGTGGCCTCTCCACGAGCCAGGACCCCGCCCTAGGGTGGGAATTAAGCTTTTATACTCATCAGTAGGTTACATGTACCGGGCACACCATTCCCCCCCCCTTTTAGTTCATTTGCTCCTTCAAAAGTGGCAGATAGTGTTGGCTCCTGATTGGCCAGTTTCTAAGCCAGAGGCTTGGCTCCTGATTGGCCGGTTTCCAAGCCAGGGGTTTGGCTCCTGATTGGCCGGTTTCCAAGCTGGGGCCTTGGCTCCTGATTGGCCAGTTTCCAAGCCTGGGACTTGGCTCCTGATTGGCTGGTTTCCAAGCTTGGGCCTTGGCTCCTGATTGGCCAGTCTCCAAGCATGGGGCTTGGCTCCTGATTGGCCAGTTTCCAAGCCTGGGACTTGGCTCCTGATTGGCTGGTTTCCAAGGGGCCTTGACTCCTGATTGGCCGGTTTCCAAGACAGGCCCTTGGCTCCTGATTGGCCGGTTTCCAAGCCAGGGCCCTGGCTCCTGATTGGCCAGTTTCCAAGCCACAGCCCTGGCTCCTGATTGGCCAGTTTCCAAGGGGCCATGGCTCCTGATTGGCCAGTTTCCAAGCGGGAGGGGGGATCTTGGCTCCTGATTGGCTGATTTCCAAGCCAGAGTCTTGGCTCCTGATTGGCCTGTTTCCAAGCCTGGGACTTGGCTCCTGATTGGCTGGTTTCCAAGCCTGGGAATTGGCTCTTGATTGGCCTGTTTCCAAGCATGGGTCTTGGCTCGTGATTGGCCGGTTTCCAAGCTGGGCGCTTGGCTCTTGATTGGCTGATTTGCCAGTTTCCAAGCATGGGGCTTGGTTCCTGATTGGCCAGTTTCTAAGCCTGGGACTTGGCTCCTGATTGGCCGGTTTCCAAGCATGGGCCTTGGCTCCTGATTGGCCGGTTTCCAAGCATGGTACTTGGTTCCTGATTGGCCAGTTTCCAAGCCAGGCCCTTGGCTCCTGATTGGCCGGTTTCCAAGGGGCATTGGCTCCTGATTGGCCGGTTTCCAAGCCACGGCCCTGGCTCCTGATTGGCCAGTTTCCAAGCCACGGCCCTGGCTCCTGATTGGCCGGTTTCCAAGCATGGGTCTTGGCTCCTGATTGGCCGGTTTCCAAGCCGGGCTTGGCTCCTGATTGGCCGGTTTCCAAGGCGGGGCCTTGGCTCCTGATTGGCCGGTTTCCAAGCCAGGCTTGGCTCTTGATTGGCTGGTTTCTAAGCCGGGGCCTTGGCTCCTGATTGGTCGGTTTTGAAGCCAGGGGCTTGGCTCCTGATTGGCCGGTTTCCAAGCCAGGGGCTTTCAGTTGTTACCAGCGGCAGTCCGGGGATGGGGAGGGCCTGCGTCAGGGAAACCGAAGCTTAGGCCTATCCTAGGAGGTCCAGTCTGTCATGGAGTCACTCCTGTTTTCCTTCCTGCTCTACATCCCCCCCCCTTTGTTTTTTTTTCCTACGAGCACTCTTGCTCGTACATGGGGTCTCGTGTTTCCCCTTTTTGTAAGGAGGGTATTGTTTTGGTACCTCTGGTACTGTTGTCGCAGTACCATCAATTGTACAGTATTGACTCGTTCTTTTACAAAGGTAACTAATCTATTTAGAATACACAGTCCAAAAGTGAAGATGAACAAAAGCACAATTAGGGGTCCTAATAAAGTTGAAAGAAAAGTAGTCAGCCAAGGGGAGCTATTGAACCATGACTCAAACCACTGTTCTCTTTGTTCATGCTCTTGCCTCCATTTCGCCAGTCCTTCCCTGACTTTAGCCATGGATTCTCTTACTCCCAGACTATTCTTGTTACCCCCACTGCCCTAAAGGTTGACGGAGTGGCAACTTGGGTATACCACTCCCACGTAAGACCTGCCAACGAGGACGAGCGGCAGCAGCAGCAAGTTCAGTGGAGGGCCTCGGCGGATCCAGAGAATCCACTAAAGACCAGACTGACTCGCGTAACAACCAGACCGCCGCGGTACCCAGGATAATGACATACAGAATAAAAATGCTTGTGGTGACTGCTACATTCATGACCCTTATGGGAAAAGCAATGACTGAAAAGGTCCCTTCCACCTGGGCTCCAGGGTCTTGCTATTATGCCGTTTTACCCATACCCAATCTCCCGGCTGGTAGGGGTACCCGTTAACCTTTTCTCCTACCGGTCGGGTGACTTGATAAATGGCTCGAGGGGCAGGCCAGATTTGGCTCTGAACCCGTTGTAGGGCCTGCACAGCCTGTAGTACTTCTATAGGGTGTTCAGGCAGGGTCTCAGGTTTCATTTTTGGAATTACCGGTGGAGGAGCACTGTATACTATCTCAAAGGGGGTTAGGACTAAATGGTAGGGGGTGTTCCGGGTTTGGAACAGGGTAAAGGGAAGGATGGTCACCTAGTCCCCACCAGTCTCTAGAACCAATTTAGTCAAAGTTTCTTTTAGGGTTCTGTTCATTCTCTCTACCTGACCTGAGCTCTGGGGATTATATGCACAATGTAGTTTCCAATCTGCCCCCAGAGCCCGGGCGAGTTGCTAAGTTGACTGGTGAAGGCTGGCCCGTTGTCAGACCCTATGCTCTCCGGCAGCCCGTATCTGGGAACTATTTCTTCTAGCATTTTCTTGGCTACTATTAAAGCAGTTTCTCTTTTAGTAGGAAAAGCCTCTACCCACCCTGAGAAGGTGTCTACCATAACCAGCAAGTACTTGTACCCATATTTCCCTAGCCTTACCTCCGTAAAATCTATTTCCCAAAACAATCCTGGCCGCCTCCCCCGTTCCCTGGTACCTGCATGGGTCCCTCTGATCTTTCCTGGCTGCATAACCTGGCAGACACGACAGTCCTTGACAATGCTTTCTTCTGTCTTTCTTTGTGATTTGAACCTGAGTTGTGTAGTGTCCAGCAGCTGCAACATCTTTTTCTTGCCGAGATGCATTGTCTGGTGCAAGTGTCCCAGTAGGTGGTTCCCCAAGGCTTCAGGAACTACTAGGCGATGCTCTCTGTCTTGGAACCAACCGTCCTTACCGTGCGTTGTCTGCAGTTTTTCTCTGGCCCAATCCATGTCCGTACTGGAATAGTCCAGTTGAGGGGGTATCTCTCCCATCCCCGGGGGCGGCAGGCTCAAGTGTAGGACATCTGTTGGTGTAGGTCCTTCTGCAGCCCTCTTGGCCTCGGTGTCTGCGGCCTGGTTGCCTCGAGCTTCTAGGGAGTCCCCCTTCTGGTGTCCCGGAGTGTGGACTACAGCCACTGCCTTTGGTAACAGGATAGCTTCTAGCAATTGAAGTATTTCAGGCTTATGCTTGATTTCTTTGCCCTCTGCCGTGATGAAGCCCCTTTCTTTATAGAGGGCTCCATGTATGTGCACTGTCCCAAAGGCGTAGCGGCTGTCAGTATATACCGTCAGCCTCTTCCCCTGGGCCCGGCGAAGGGCTTCCGTTAATGCAATCAGCTCAGCCTTTTGGGCGGACGTTCCCTGTGGAAGGTGTGCAGCCCAGATAAGCTTGCCTTGTCCATCTACTATGGCCGCCCCTGCGTACCTGTGTCCCTCCCTGACGAAGCTACTCCCGTCCGTGAACCAGGTCAGGTCACTGTTCGCAAGAGGGCGGTCCTGCAGGTCCCTCCGGGCCATCTGGGTCTCTGCCAGGATCTCAAGGCAGCTATGTTCAGGCGTTGCCAGTCCAGGATGTGGCAGAAGCGTGGCTGGGTTCAGGATGGCAGGAGCTCGAAACTCGATACGAGGAGCATCTAACAGAAGCCCCTGGTAGTGAGTCAACCTCGCATTTGTAATCCATCGCTCTGGTGGCTGCTTCAGAATCCCCTCTATGGCATGAGGGGTGGTAATTCGCAGATGCTGACCCAGGGTGAGCTTGTCAGCATCTTTGACCAGCAAAGCAGCAGCTACGATGATCTGCAGGCACACCGGCCACCCTGCCACTACGGGATCTAGTTTCTTGGACAGAATGCTACCGGCCGCCTCCACGGTCCCAGCATCTGTGTGAGCACCCCCTTGGCTATTTCCTTTTTTTTGTCCACAAACAGGTGGAACTCCTTCGTGGGGTCAGGGAGGGATAGGGCCGGGGCCTCTAGCATGGCTGTTCTCAAGGCTTGGAAGGTGCCCTCCATTTGCCTGGTTCATTCCCAAGCCTGACCTGCCTTCCACCCTTCATATAAGGGTCGAGCCTTTTCTGCAAACCCCGGGATCCAGAGGCAGCAGTACCCTACTGATCCCAAGAACTCCCGTACTTCTCGACATGAGGTCGGAGTGGGTATTCTTAACACAGTCTGTTTCATTGCCTCAGTTAGCCATCTTTGACCTCCCTTTATTTTATATCCTAGATAGGTGACTTCTTTCTTGCAGATTTGGGCCTTTGTAGCACTAGCCCGGTACCCCATTTCGCCCAGCACCCTGAGTAAGTCCTTGGTGCCCTCTAAGCAGGTCTGTGAGGTCGGGGCAGCTAGTAGCAGATCATCTACATACTGTGACAGGGTCACCTCTGGATGGCTGGCTCAGTACACACCCAAGTCTTCATGGAGGGCCTCGTTGAACAGGGAGGGTGAGTTCTTAAACCCCTGGGGTAGCCGTGTCCACATCAACTGTCCTCGGATTCCCCTCTCCTCATCCTGCCACTAAAAGGCAAATATTTCCTGGCTGCGCGGGGCCACTGCCAAGCTGAAAAAGGCATCCTTTAAATCCAGGACGGTATACCAGGTTTGTGTTGGAGGAAGGGAACTCAGCAGGGTGTAGGGGTTGGGAACCGTAGGGTGGATGTCTAGGACATGCGCATTGACCTCCCTGAGGTCCTGCACAGTCCTATAATCCTTTCTACCCGGTTTCCTCACTGGCAGCAGGGGAGTATTCCAGACTGACTCGCATCTCCGGAGGATCCTGGTGTCTAGGAGCCTTCGAATGTGAGGCGTTATTCCCACTCTAGCTTCTTGGGGCATGCGATACTGCCTGACTCGGGCCGGTTCAGCTCCCGGTTTCAGTTCAATATAAAGAGGAGGCCGATACTCTGCCCATCCTGCTCCCCCTGTCTCAGCCCAGGGTTTAGGAAACTCTTAAAACCAGTGTTCCATCTCTCCTTCCTGACGGATCCCCACAGGCTGATATAGTCGGTACTCATCCGCCTGGGCCAGGGTCAGGACTTGAGTAACCTGAGGGCTGCTGATACGGTTCCCCTTAGCATCGGTTACTATTATTCCTTTGTCTTCAAAATAGATACGGGCTCTTAGCTTTGTAAGTATATCTCTTCCTAACAAGGGGGTGGGGCACTCCGGAATGACCATAAAGGCATGGCTCACTTGCCCTGAGCTCACGTCTAGCTTTCGCCAGGTAGTCCATCGGTAGGGCCTGGTTCCGGTTGCCCCCTGCACCCAACTAGTCTTGTTGGACAATTTTCCAGTGGTTCCAGTGATTACTGAATGTTCTGCTCCTGTGTCTACCAAGAAACTGACTGGGCTCCCCTCCACATCTATATTTACCCTGGGCTCGGGGAGGGGATCCGAACCCCGTCTTCCCTATTCACTGTCTTCTCCCTGCCCCGCTATTAAGACTCTCTTAGGTGATGCTTTCCCTCTTGGCCCCCCCTTTTTCTTAGGGCATTCCCTAGCCCAATGCCCCCTCTCCTTGCAATTTGCACACTGGTCCTTCTCTAGCCTTCTCCTACGGGGGCAGCCTCCTCTCTCCTCCCCAAACTCTTTTCTCCCTAGCGTGCTCCCTGTAGCCGCCAGAAGAATCTTGGCCATCTCTTTGTTGGCTTTCCTAGTTTCCCCAGCCTGGAATTTTCTATCTTCCTGTCTAATCCTTTCTAGCCTCTCTTCCAGGGTCTCCCTATTATTGTAGACTTTCTCAGCCACCTCTAATAGATCCTGTAGTGTCTTTTCACATAAGCTATCTATCTTCTGTACTTTTCTCCTTATATCGGGGGCTGCCTGGTTTACAAAGGCCATCATTACTGCCGCCTTGCTCTCATCTGCAGTGGGATCCATAGGCATATACTGCCTAAAAGCTTCCATTAGCCTTTCTAAATGGGCTGCCGAGCTCTCCTCCGACCCCTGGCTAACATCTCCTACCTTAGCCAAATTGTTGGCTTTCGTGCCGCAGCTCGGAGACCGGTTATTAGAGTCTGGCGGTAGACCCGGAGACGCTCCCTACCCTCAGCCTTGTTGTAGTCCAAGGGGGGTCGTTTGAGTAGGAACGCTAGGTCTATGATCCCTGGATTAGTGGTGGGTCTGCTGTCATCTCCTGGAACCAGTTTCCGTGCTTCCCCCTGTATTCTTTCCCTTTCTTCAGTGGTAAAAAGAACTTTTAGTAGTTGCTGACAATCGTCCCATGTGGGCTGGTGAGTGAACAAAACAGAATCTAAGAGGTTAATCAGATCTTTAGGGTTCTCTGAGAAGTTGGGATTTTGAGATTTCCAGTTATATAGATCACTAGTCGAAAAAGGCCAATATTGGTAAGTCTGTTCCCCGTCAGCTTGCAGGGGCCCTATTGCACGCAGGGGGAGAGCCATGACTGGTTCTGGGTCTGGTGTCCTAGCGGCCCGCTGCCGGGTCCCGTATGCCGGGCCATCCACCGAAGGAGCTGCAGTGGCTGGGGCTGGGGCCGCAGTGGAATTATAAGTAGGGGGTGGAATACACTCCTGGTCTATTAGGTCAGGATAGGGAGTGGAGTCCGGAAGAACAGGGGGTGAGTCCGAAGGGGTGCCATTTGTAGGCCCCGATTTGGACTCCCCCTCTTTCCTGGCCTCCTTTGCTACCATGATCTTGCTGTCTCCTACTGGGAGCAGGATCTTCCTCAACCAGAGTGGGGGGTCCTGGACTAAGTCTTGCCAGACAATGATGTATGGAATCTGGCCGGGATGACCGTGGGGCCCTTTGTTGAACATTATCTCTTTTACTTTGGAGATGATACCAGAGTCAAACGTTCCATCCAGGGGCCATCCAACCCCGAAGGTTGGCCACTCAGACTTATAAAACTTAATAAATTTGCCTTTCCTGATTTCTATAGCGAGGTTGTGAGCCCTATCTTTGACTTCTTTAAAATGATCTATGAGAATAGACAGAGGCGCTGTCTGTGTCTGCCCCATGCTCACAAAGGGAACGGGGGAGGGAGTTTCTTTCAGGTGTCCGCCTGGCTGCGTCCTTCGTGGGAACTTAGGCGCGTCTTGGCTAAGGTGTACCCGTATAAACCCTGGGCCTGGTCACTCCTTTTTAGGGGAGTGAATCACTGTTATGCCGTATGCCACCGCCACAGAATCGCAGGTTAGGACCCACTCAGATTCCGTAGCCGTTGCCGTGGAACCTCATACAGTCATGCTTCACTCATTCAATCAGGCAGACAGACTTTCTGTAGGGGTGTCGATACGGAGCCACACTAGGACTCCTACCACAACCCAGTAAAAAAGTGTAAATGCGCACCTCTGTGCGGTTCTCCAAGAAGGAGGTGTAACAGTGTATAGACCGATACCAAACACCAGAACTAGTGAGCCCAGAGGGATAAGCTGCAACCAAAAAGCAGTAACTCCAGAGACCGAGGGGATCATTGAAAGGATGTCCCTAGGCGACGGGGTTCTGGGGCCTCGGCGGGGCCACGGGCCAAGGGCTGGGAGACGCTGTGGGCTGCAGTGGAGAAAGAGAAGTAGCGGAGGAGGGGGTTGTGGTGGAGAATTATTGGTCCACCCTTGTCTGCTTCCTCTGCGACAAACGGGACATTTAACTCTGCTGTTAATCGAGAAATATTCGGGTCCGGGGATCGGCTCCCTGCACATCAGATCAAGTCACGCTCCTATGAATGAAGAAGAAACATAAAACATGGACAAAAGCGACAAGGTGAGCCACAATCTGACACCGAAAGCGAGTGGGCGGCGTGCCTGTGCAGGGCCAGCGCGCGCAGGTTGCTCCGCCGCCACAAGGCGGGGCACTGGGCACTGCCGGGAGCCGGTGCCGAGAGGCGAGGCGCTAAACGAACACCAAAGGCTCAAACACGGAACGACAATGGCGACAAGACAATAATACGGATTGACAGCGACAAGACCTTTCACAAATCCCTAACTCTCAGCCCTGTGGCCAACTTGGTTTCCCTCCCAAACGGACCTTACCGGGAGCGTGCCAGAAACCTACTGAGGGGGCGAAGGACGTCTCCCTTCACTCCCGACCAGCGACCTTCCAGTGCGTCCGCCTAGGCCTTCTGCCGGTCACTTCCCGTAGCCTAGTTACCTGCACCACATGGATTTTCAGAGTTCCAACTCCTCCTTGGGCCTGGATTCCGTTCCGGGGATTTCGGGATCCCGGACGAGCCCCCAAATGTTAGAACCGGTTTCCCTCAGCCCCAGGAACAGATAGGCAGAGTCACCAAGGCTGCAACAGACAAAGGAGTTTATTCTCTAGCTCCAGCTAGTGTCCAAGGCCCAGAGCGCCAAGGCAGTGGCCTCTCCACGAGCCAGGAGCCCGCCCTAGGGTGGGAACTAAGCTTTTATACTCATCAGTAGGTTACATGTACGGGGCACACCCCCCTTTTAGTTCATTTGCTCCTTCAAAAGTGGCTGATAATGTTGGCTCCTGATTTGCCGGTTTCCAAGCCAGGGCCTTGGCTCCTGATTGGCCAGTTTCCAAGCTGGGGGCTTGGCTCCTGATTGGCCGGTTTCCAAGCCGGGGGCTTTCAGTTGTTACCAGCGGCATTCCGGGGAGGGGGAGGTCCTGCGTCGGGAAACCGAAACTTAGCCCTATCCTAGGAGGTCCAGTCTGTCATGGAGTCACTCCTGTTTTCCTTCCTGCTCTACACTGGAAATACCATTTATTATACTGGCATTTGAAAAAGTGACTTGAGAGGCTACTAGGTACATTCTACCATTCTTTTCATTATTGTGTGGGTTTTTTTTTTTTTTTTTGGTGCAGTTTTCCCACCCAGGGTCTAGTGTATCTATTAACCGCCCTGGTTTCTGTCTTGACATGGCAGCTTCCCCTTTGATTCTTGGAGCAGTCGGGGACCACAGTCTGCCTTTTGCACCTTGCTCAGAATCATGGCATGGCTGTGAGCCCAGCTGGCAGCCTGTGGGAGCTGTCTCGCCCCTCACAGAGTCTTCAGCTATGTGACATCAGAGGTATCATTGATTTGATGATTTTGAGACCACACAGGTCTTAACTTGCTCACAGAGAACTTCAGATAATTAGCCCATGGACAGAAAGTGCTTGGAGCTAAACTCCAGCTGATGTTCTTCCCTCTCAATACTTCCCTGAGCAGAGTCCTGGGGGAGTCAGTCCTGATGCATCTACTATCGGTGTTCACAAGATGAAGAAAAAAAAATCACCATAATTTTTTTGTTTCGAATAGACAATGTGCTATGGTTTGAAGGTGACCCCCAGTGTTCATGTGTTGGAAACTTAATCCCCAAAGCAACGGCGCTGAGAGGTGGGACCTTTAGGAGGTGATTAGGTCATGAGGGCTCTCTCATGGGAGTGGGTTCCTGGTACAAGGGCGAGTCAGCCCCCTTCCTCCCCTCCTCCTTGTGTGCATGCATGTTCTCTCGCCTTCCCACCATGCGCTGATGCAGCAAGAATACAAGATGCCAAGTAGATGCCGGTGCTATGTCTTTGGACTTTATAAATTACCCAGTCTCAGATATTCTGTTCTAGCAACACAAAATGGACTAAGATAAAATATTTAGGGATTTGTTTGTTCTGCCAACCTGAGCTGGCATGCTCTTTCTGAAGGCTGTCTTTCAAAAATCCCTCAGAAATCCCACCAGGCCCAGTTTTTCTGTGCAAAAGTAACAAGACCCTTTCCCCACCAAGAACCTTTTACGTGAAATAAGGATTTACCTGGCATTACAGGTTGAAATGTACATGTTTGTGGGCTGGTGGCGGGCACCCCTCCCCTCCCTAATGGACAAAGAAGAAGCCGACGACCTGCCAAGGACAATGCCTGCAGGGCCCAGCTAAGTTAAAGGACGACCACACCTGGATGGTTCCTAAAGTCCACACATACCACCGGCCCCTCCTACTTCTCAAGACCCGCCCTAAAACTGCAACGGAAAATTCCTTGCTCTCCCCACCATAAATCTTCCGGCCAAAGAAACCCCTACCCCCAGCCCTAAAAACATATATAAATCCACTCAGACTTCTGGGCAATGCAACTTCCCGGGTCTCTCTCTCTCTCTCTCTCTCTCAGGGCCCGTGAACCTCGCCCAGGAGCACCCCAATAAAGCCTCGTTACTTACCCCTTTCGACTCTACTCGTCTCTCTTTCTCTGGCGCCGGCCTAGCCAAAAACCTTATATTTGGTGCCAAAACCCGGGAGGGTGCTTTGACTTTCAGCTGCGCCGCCCCTCCCATAGACTCCAGTCTTAAACCTTACAATGTTAATGTCAGAAACCTGGGCAAAGCCAAGTTAAACAGGAATGCCACGTGCCCTTGCTGCTGGAGGTGGGGGTGCACAAGTGAAATCTTGATGCCCACGTTCTTGCTCAATGAGGCATCTGTCAACTGTTGAGACTTTAAGCAAGAAGGCATTTATTTTGCTTACTGAAGTTGAAATCATCCTGTCTACTGTCACAGGTTGCAGGCAAAAGCTGAGCCCCCAGAAAGGCAGAGAGTTGAGTTAGAGAGTCAGGTCAGATAGGTTAGGTTGATTCTTTAATATTGGCCACAGAGCCTAATATGAGGTTATATACAGGTTCCATTATTTAATCTTTCTAACAACCTTGTGAGGGGCAGTCTATTTTGCTCCTCATTCTTCAAGGAAGGACACAGAGGCTAACAGTTTAAGGATCATGTCCACGGTTACCCAGCTAGTACGTGGGTGTGCAGGACCCAGGGCGTCTGCCTTAGCAATCTTCTTTCTCACCTGCTTGCCTATGATGAAGGTTACTCAGCTTTTCACAGAGTTATTTAGTGTATCTCTGTAGTTCATATTAAGAGTTTTAGAGTAGGACATGCATGTTTCCACCCTGACCAAACTATGCTGGGATGCACGTGCAAAAAGGACTGAAACCTAACTTGGGCAATGTCTACTTACTCTGCTCATTGCTTATGGGGTCTCCAGAATCTTGGGGGGAAGCAACCAGAAGCTGAGATTAGAGACCTAACAGGCTCTGGATGGTTCATTGTGTATCAATCTGGAAAGTTAATTGTATAGAACAAAGGTTCTCAAAGGATGGTCCCTGAACCTATAGCATCTGGGAATTTGTTAGAAATGCAAATTCTGGAGATCTACCCAGACCTACTGAATCAGAAACTCATAGCCTGGGGCTTAGCAATCTATATTTTAACACACCCTCAAGGTGATACTGATTCCCACTAAATAGGTCTTCTTCTAGTTTGTGCTCTGCCATTCTCAGCAAAACCTTTCGGCATCCTCAGCACAGGTGGAGACTGAATAACTCCTTGCAGGTGCCGGGCAAGAGAGAAGCAGGGCCCAGTGCAGCCTGCCTGATCCTCAGAGAGCTGGGAGCCTAGGGCTGTGGGGGGAGGACATCCTTCCGGGATGAGATGCATTTACGCCTGGAGTGCTCCGCCTTCTGCAAGGCAATTCCTGAGTGCTCCTGATTCCAGGGTCTGTTCCCGTCTCCAGGTGGTTCCGGGCCCCTGGTTCTGGGTTCCCAGCTGCTTTTCTTGTCTCTGTGGAGCCTCCCCCTCCCGGAAGCCCCGTGACTTAGGAACACTTGTCCAGACCTCAGATGCATGGGATTCTGATCATTAGCACCTTGTAGTTGGGATCCTTGCCTTGTAAATCTCTTTGTTCTCTCAAAGTTCAGGGGAAGGGAGGGGCAGGAAGCCTGGAGGAGTTCTCCTTTCAGCCTGTTCATCTGTTCCAAGCAGAACAAAGCTACAGTGTGGGGAAGGTGCTTTGATCCCAGACAATGAGGGCGGCTGGATTAAGCATTTTGGAGGGACCAGACAGCTCTGGCACAAAACAGATCCGTTACTTTTGTTTTTCTTTTTTCTTCTGTATTTTTTTTTAAGACCTCATTCCCATCCTGGAATAAAAAAAAAAAGGCCTAATGTTTTGAAGGTTGGTATTTCCACAGCTATAAGTCTCAGGCATAACCAGAAACATCTGTGTACTTGGTGCCCCGCACAGGCTTGGAGGCTCCGCCCCCACGGAGGAGGCCGCCTGAATGCATGGGGACCACAGGGCATATCATACATATCAACATATCATACATATCATACATAACAACGCCTGGAACCTCCACCTCAACCTCAGGGACCTCTGTTTTCTCAGGCAATGCATGGCGAGTTCCATAATGCCCATGAGGGGGGTGTCATTGTTATCCCCACATCTCAAGTGAGAAATACCAAGGCACAGAGAGGTCAGTAAGTTACCCAGGTTCACACAGCTAAAGAAGTGGCAGAACCAAGATGCAAAGCCAAGCAGCCTGACTCCGGGTCCATGCTCTTCACTGTGGGATACGGTGCTCATCCGCAGCGAGTGCAGGCTCACCTGAGGAAGTGATGGGATTGTGCAGGAAAAGCCCGGCACGTTCCGAGTGCTCAGGACACCGTGTCTGTCTTTGCGATTGCTGTTGTGACTCACACAGATGACCCCGCACAGCTGAAAGAACGGGCAGAGTGTGGTGAGAAAGCAGAAGGAAGCCGGAGCTCACAACTGCCAGGCGGCCATGGGGAGGGCAGCCTTCGATCACGGAAGACATGAGATTTGAGTTGAGTTTCTAGAACCACATGGGTAGAGAAAGGAGAAAGGTGTGTCAGGCAGGAAAAACACAGTGTATAATACAAAGGCATCAGGATTAGACTAGAGTGACAAAACCTGGAGGGCTTTAAGGATGTCTTTTGCTTTCCAGGGTGTCAGCCCATGCCTGTCAGTACCTCTCACTTCTACAGAACCCCCAAGGTTTCTGCTGTGTCAAAACGATGGAGTTAGAATTAAACTAACAGTGCTGAAAAGGACTTCAGCACCTGCACTGGGTTAGAGAGTAAACTTATATACAGAAACTAAATAGTTGGACCGTTTTTACTTCTAATGCCCACGACACACCCTTTTTAACTCAGGGCAGTCTGAATTTCTAAGTATTCTTTGTGTGCCCCCTGTCTGCACACAGCCTGGTCTCGCACTCTCTGTGTTAATTACCACTCCCTTCCCTGCTGCCCAGGTCTCAGCTCCAATCAAAGCTGGGTTCAGATGTTTCCTCCGGGAAGTACTGCATGCTCCTCCTAGCTGGGAACAGTTCTTCCCTCCTAACTCCCTTGTGCCAAGAAGGGCTTCCTATCCTGCCTCGTGTGCATGTCTTACCTTTCCTGTAAGATGGTAAGCTCCTTGTAGGCGAGGTCCTGGTTCCATTTGGGGTCCTCAGCAGCTCACCTCCCCTAGCAGCTAGGTCCTAGCCCACGGTGGTATGCAATAAGGTTGAAAATGTATTAATGAGCATACTAGCAACTACTCGCTTGGGCCTCCATTCTGGCTTTTTTGTTGATTGGGCAATTGTAATCAGAAAAAAATGAAGTCCTGGGAAGAAACCTCTCAGAAAGCTCATAGAGGCTTTAATTCTTGGGCCAGAAGGGGTCTGTGTACTAGAGCATCAGTAATGGTCTGTGTCAGGTCTCTCTGCCTCCAGCATGATGGACGGAGAAAAGATCTCCGATATTTCTCTCAATGTGACAGTTCAATATGGTTTGATAGAGTACTGATGGGGTTCGGGGCATGCTACCCCAAACTTAGAATAAAAATATACAGGTTTCACTGTTTCTTTGGGTCTTCATTTCCAAAGTTTCCTGTGTCACATAAAACTTATATTTTTTTTAAAAAAATGTATGCTTTTCTTTTGTTAATCTACCTTTTGTTATAGGGGCTTCGGCCATGAACCTGAGATGGGAAGAAAAGCTTGTTCTTCTCCCCTACAGTATATGCCTCAGTATCTGTTAAGGAAAAACTTAGAAAATGGTCCTAAGATAACTAAAAAAGGCCTTGATTCAGCTGTACTCTTGAATTCCAAAGGCATGATACGCCTGTGATTTTTTTTTCCTTGGTGCCAAATCAGCTCTGCTTATCGACTGCTATTTTAATGAAACCTCCTGGTACCAGCTCAGGAAGGATATTTTTATTAGCTACGACTGGGCGGATTCTCATGTTGAAAGCATTTGGTATAAAACATGAATGCATTCAGTCCTCAGATATCCTTCCAAATATTTCCTTTGAAACTGGAATATTACCAAGGAACTTGTGATAAGAAGATGAAAAAAGGAATTAAAAAGCAAGGATGACATGATTTTCTTCCCCCCCCCACCGTCCTGTATGGGTGGGGCTTGTGGGATTTGGAAATCAACAAAATTGGAAGATTACATGGGGAGGGACCTGGAGCTGGGCACGCCAGGCCCTGGCTGTACTCCAGAGGGGCTGGTGAGATGGTCAGTGTTCTTGACTTCTGCTTTCTCATCTTCTCCAACTTCCTCCTGGGG
The DNA here is from genome assembly GCF_041146395.1 of Eulemur rufifrons. Taxonomy (NCBI): domain Eukaryota; kingdom Metazoa; phylum Chordata; class Mammalia; order Primates; family Lemuridae; genus Eulemur; species Eulemur rufifrons. The sequence continues at coordinate 9,941,472 of NC_091005.1, read as the reverse complement.
ACTGGAGTCATGCAGAGAAGATATGTACAGATCTGATTCACATAAAGTCAACTCCATTAATTCATGATGCTCCTGGAATTCTGATGTCTAAATCTCAGCATCAAGGAGAACATTGCCACCAACATTTATAGAAATCAACCATTTTCTCTCCCATTGAAAAATTTCCTCCAAGATCATCCACCTCCCTTAATGCAGAGTTTGGTGGAGACAGAGGCTTATAGCTTGGTTTCTGGATCCATCAGCCTGAGTTCAAATACTATCAGTGTTACCAATTTACAGTTGGGTGACCTGGGGTCAGTTACTTTATCCCTCTGTGCCTCAGTTGCCTGATGGTTAAAATGAAGATAAATAATAGTACTCATCTCATAGGGTTGTTATAACAACCCATCTCATAGGAGCCAATTTATGTAATATACTTAACCATGCATTATATATAGTAAATACTCAGTAAGTGCTAGCTATTATTGTCGTTACCATAAAGACCCATCTGTCTTGATAAGTGGAGAGTGGAGAGGATGGGGAATTGACTATTTCCTTAGAGTTCTTCCCCAGGGATCATACCTTCTAGGGACATACAGCAGTCCCTGTGAACCTAGAACAATTTCCACAAGCATCTGGGATTTTCGGAAACTCCTAACACTGCATGTCACTGAGGTCTTTCCCCAGGTTAGACAATGTGCTGCTGATATATGACGAGATTGCATGAGCCGGACTCCTCCACTAGCTAAAGACGGAGGCAAAGGTGTTCAAATCAAGAGGGGATTCAGATCATCCATGGGGGGCTTTGTTTTCTGGATGTGGCTGTTTTGCAGTTGAACTTCAGAGGACACTAAATAAAGCCAATCATACTGAGACATTTAACTCCGGAATTCCCTCTGCTTCACCAGGGAGCCTCAGCTTCCCCAGTTCCCACTGAAACCCTCCTCAGCCTTGCTGCGTAATTCTCCCGGTCTGATGGATGAGAAGGCTGATGCTCAGAGAAGTCAGTAGTCAGTGGGAGGACCCAGGACCGTTTAAGAGAAGAGATGTTGGTGGTATATCTCGGAAGAAAAGGCAGAATTGACACTCAGTTGGATTCACTCAGCAGGGCTCCAGGGGACTGCTGTTCCATGAGTCCCATGAGCACTCACCTCTGGGCTAAGCTCCCAGTCTGGACTGGTCACACCTGTGGCCACTTCCCAGTTGTCAAGACTCACACTGTCCCCTACGTCCCCTGCTCTGGCTGTCTTCCCCTCAACCACCCTTCCTAGTCCAAGTCCTTTAAGACTTGGGAAATGTTGGCGATTCCAAAGTTCCCACCTGGCCTAGTGCCCCTGCCAGGCACTTTCTGGGCACGGTGCCCTGTTTCTGCTCTCTGTCCAAACTCCATTGGTTCTGCCTTGACCCGACCCATTGCTTGGTTCTGTTGTCTCTTTGCCTTGTTCTCAGCTCTTTTCTGGGACATCAGCTCAGGCGGTCCTTATGTCCCCTGACTGTAGGCTAAAACTCTGATTTCTGTGGTCTGGACAAGTCTATCTGGTGCAACATGAGAGGGTCCTCCCGGCTGAAAGTCTCTCTTTTAATGGAATATGTGAAGAAGGGGAAGTTATTTGGTCTCTCACACAGTTCTGTGACATGCCAGCGATGTCTTTCCTGGCCACAGGGTAGGGTGTGCTGGACTGCGTGTCCACACTTCAGGTGTCTTCTCTTCCTTCAAGGCTTCCGGTTGCTTGTCCAGAGACCACCCTCAGGGGCAGAGTAAAATTTCTTCTTTTTGCTACTAGGCTGGAGGGATTTGTGCTTCTCAAAGAAGACGGGGAACTTGATAATACTTCTTGGAAAAGGAGAAATGGAAGCACAGAAACAGTGCCCGCAGAAAGGACAAAAATAAATATTTTCTGAGCACCTACTGCATACAAAGCTCTGAGATAGTTTCTTTGTTGTGTAATCTAGAGTCGTTTTAGATTCTGGAATTCTGGATGAGACCAGCCTAATTGACTCTTGCATCTGTGTGCCTTGTGCAAGTCCAAAGACTTCCCCAAGATTTTTGTGATTTTCCAGCAATCTTAGTCTCATGACAGAGCAAAAGGATTCTTCTTTTATTCGGTACAAACATACATAAAAAGCAACTGGGGTTACAAAAGTATATATTTTTTCCTAAAACACAAATACATTTTTGGTTCTAATTCTCATAACAGACAACAACAAAGCTCTAAGGTGGATATTTTTAATTCCACTTTACAGATGGAAAATTTGAGTATATATTAGGGGATTTTAACTATGCTTTGTTCTCTCACATAGCAAATAAGTGGCAGATTCATTATTCAAATCCAGATATGTATGACTTCAAAACCGATGTTCTTTTCACTAATTTAAAATGAAGTTGGACCTTCAGATTCGAAGACCAGTTTAATTGTATAACTGACGTAGGTTTTACAATGTCATCCTTATATCACTATTAGAGATGAATTTTGGTCTCCAAGGTAGTATTTTAATTTGTACAAGGGTAACTAGAATTTCCATCTATTGACTCTAAATTTTGACCCTGAAATTTTTACATTGCAGGAGTTATGAGACAAGTAGCTAATCAGTATATTAAGGCTCTTTGCAAACCTGGAATGACCAATATAAGGGTCTATGAGAAACTTCATCTCCTGGAAAGAGATGTTTTGGCATCTTAGTTGAAATTGCTAGATTCCAGATCTTATTAGGAATCTGCTTGAAATTCTGTACTGTCCCAATTTTATCTGCAGAATTGAATTAATTAGCCAAAAAACATTTGCATGTGTAATTTGTTTTTTTTTCTTTAGATGCACCGTGATAACAAGCTATTCTTTTACATCATTAAGATGGAAACGTATTATATTTTCATGCAAAGCAGAATCTGTTATTTTTGAAGTGTCTCATCCCCTTGTCTTTAAAATATTCAAAAAGTAAGTGCTTGTCAGCCAGTGGATGCCCTGGGCTTTTGGAAGTCAAACTTTCAGCTCGTGGACAGTTTCATCTGTAACACATGGAAGTTCTTCTAGACAGAGGAATTCCCAGGAGTTACAACTTCATTAAGGTGCTCATAGAAGGCCAGTCTCCTAATTTGAAATGGCACCGGGCATAAGAATTGAAGGAAAAAGGGCTGGAAATTATAATTGGCATCGGCCTTTATGGTGCCATTTAAAACCAAAATTTTATAGTTGATTTCTGTCTTTCAACCTTGGAGGCTTGAGAACTCATAACCATTTTTTTGAACATGTATCCACCTTGATTAACCTCATTGTCTATAAAGTTATAGTCCATGAAACTGCCTCTTCTGACACTTTTTATTAGAATAGATTATTATAAAAACACATTTTAAGGATGTTATTGATTTTAAAATGACAAAGAGAGGAAGTTTATCTAATTACCAAAATGTCTATTCCCACTATTTGATAAATGTAAGGAAATATGATTTTATTGACAATTCCTGGGGAACTGGATGAATGTCTCCCCTGAATCTACAGAGGCACGTACCACTGAGTTTTTATTTTAAACATCAGAAACACCCTAAGAAAGTGTTTTATAGGAAGTCATTCTTCAACGTGTCAATTGTCTTTCTTATGTAGCTTTGATTCAGGTCTATTTATAATTTACTCTTTCTCCTTCATGTCAATGTAATGAAAAACAAACAAAAAAACAAATAAAAATGTGTTCATTTATTCTTTTGTGCTTTTTTTATAAGTCCAGAGTAAAGTTACCATTATGATGAGATAGCTCAAAATCCCACTGTCGGAAACCACAAAGGATTCCAAGAACGATCTGTGTTGAAAATCTCTTGTACTCCCTAGTGCAGTTACCAGACGAACTTATTTATGTTCTCTGAGCCTCAGTTTGCTCTTCTTTAAAGTGGAGACAGTGATGAGAACCTCTGAAGGATATGAGATAACATCTAAAGCTCCTAATGGGCTGATCATGCTGAGAAGGCGTCTGTAAATGGTGATTTTTGTGTTTATTGGGAAGGATGGCCATAGGGTGGACGTTAAGCTATCTGTATATTTTAAGACATTTTATGTGGAAGAGTGACTGGGTTTGTCCTATCTGCTGTCCTGGGGGCAGAATCGGGATCCATAAGTCACAGGGAAATCATCTGTCTTCACTGGAGCTGCTGGTGCTGTGGGAACTAGATTCCCTGTTTCTGGGGTGATCAGGCAGGATCTGGGTGTCCACAGTGGGGGGCATTGTGGGTGTCAGGATTAGATGGGAGATCAGAACAAATGGCCCATCCATCCCTTCTGTGCCTTGGTGTTCTACAAGTCTCTGATTAATGAGACCCTCTAATTATGTAGAGATCTCATCACAGATCAGATCCTGAGGGTCAGATATGGCTCTTCTGATGCCTTATAGACTTGGCCTTCATAGATGGGTCTCTCTTCCACCTTCTTATTTGCTTCTAACAATTTCCTTTGCGTGTGGTCTCTCTTGGGTCTCCTTGTACCTCTGACTGACACTCACAGGTCTCCTGGCCCAGGAAGCCTCCGCTGAAAGTCTTTTCTCTCCATTCTTGTTTCCCTCTAGCCCTCCCTTGTGACATCCTCCATATACCACGCTCCCCCTTTTTCCCATTTTCAGATTTCCAGCTCCCATCAGGACCACCAATATCTGCCTTTGGCTTACGTTCACTCAAGTGTATTTCACTTCTAAGAAAAGCTAACCCCGAGCAAACTTGAACATGATCTTTGGGGCCAATTCTCAATGTGATTTCTTTACCTGCTGGCTGAAGTAAGAAGTGGCACAAAGGGAAGAGAGGAGGCTTAGTGTGTGGCCCCAGAGGCAAGCCCTTCTTGTATCATTTGCTAACTGTGGGATCTTGCGTAAGTCCTTTGACATTTCTGGGTCTTTCTTTCCTCATTTCACGAAATTACCTACCTTTTCAAGGGTTGTGCAGATTGGAGTAACTTTCTGTAAATCCCATGATGTATAATAGATGGTCAGCAAATGGCTGCTTCTAACACTGTCACCTTTGCTTGCCTTCCTTAACATCACCATTTCGAGTGGTTTACAGTCTTCAAAACCATTTTTCACCTCTTCTGATTTCCTTCGGAAGCTTTTTGAGAAATTTATATGACCCGTGACATGAACAACTTACATCAAATTCTACCTCCTCCTCTTTGAGGAAACCTTCCCCAATAAACGAAATAGGGTTCTTCTTAAACTAATCTCCAATCTGGTTTCTGTTCTGCAAAACAGAACAGGAAACCCACTGTGGCATGATGGGTAAGGAAGGACCTGTTCCTTAGATGCCTTACAAGCACACGCACCTTTGCTGCTGCCTGTAGTGGCTGCAGGAAGCCTTACTGGTTTTGAAGAAGGTGAGTGGGTGCCTTCTTAAAGGAGAATGCAGGGAGGAGCCACGTGAGCTAATTCTTCCTCTCCATGGAGAACACTGTAGCAGTAACCTGGTAGGAAATCACAGAGGATTTGAAGTGAGATAGAACAGGGTTTCACTATGCACAGTCATTGTTGTCTGCAACAAGGATATTTTTCCTAAACCAAGGGTCAGCAAACTTTTTCTAGAAAGGACCAGATGGTAAATATTTTAGACTGTGTAGACAATATGATCTTGGCTGCAGCCACTCAATTTTGACATTGTGGCTTGAAAACAGCAATAAACAATACATAAATAAGGAGCGTGGTTGTGTTCCAAGAAAACTTTTCTTTTTTTAACAAAACGGAAGCCCCAGACTTGATTTGGGCTACAGGCAGTAGTTTGCCAACCTGTGGCCGACATTCTTCAAGCCTTCATTTCCTCATCTTCAACATGGAGCTAGCAGAGCTTCGTGAAGATTAAATAGGACAATACAAGTGAAACATCTGAACACATAGGCTGACCGCTAAAAGATTTTGAAAAAGTGACTTCTTTCCTTCCCTTCCTTTTTCTCCCAAGTGCTTCTGCACAGTGAGGAGTTAGGGAAAAAAGGGCACGAGGGTTCCCTCCCAGCCCTGTGATTTTATGAAATTGCCCTTTGCAAAAAGAGCAGGCAAGAAAGAGCACGCCAGAGAGAGAAACAGTACGCGTATTCTTTTTCTCTGCAAAGTCTGACCACAAGAAGCATTAAATCAATCAGACGACAAAGCAGAATGTGAAAAAAGAAAAAAAATTGAGTTGGTTTGGTCCCAGGTATGCAGGTCTGTGCTGCTTTTGCCAGAAGCAGACAAAATAAATAAATAAAGGAAACGTTTGCTGCATGCCATGTGCGTTGGCTATTCTGTGACTCCCACGTCATTCATCACAGGCAAACTTTGAGTGCAATAAACATTTCCCCCAGTTTTGCGGCTGCTCTGATCAAGAACAAAGCCATTAACATAAATGCAGATAAATACGAGGCGAGTAATGATATTGCCGATTGTTTCTGTGTCAACCAGCTTAGCCCATCAATCTTGCCTGACTGGTTAAGAAGGGACCCGGAGAATTTATAACCGGAGAAGATTTCTTCCTAAAGCATTTCCACCTCACAGAGGAGGAGAAGGATGAATCATTGAGAAGGTCCCGGGAAACCAAATGAATGCACTTCATCTTTAGAGCTTCCCATCGCAGGGATAGTTTCAGTCATTGCACTAACACCCTGCCTTTCTGAGGCTGGGGATCCTCCAATGGGACATTTCTCCAGGCAAAGCTTATGGCTGTGTTTGTTATGCTCAGAACCCTCTCTCTGTATTCCTTGGAGAAAGGGGTGTCCCAGGGAGCTATTGGCAAGCCCATCCTGCCCCTCAGTGTGAGAGGACTTGGTAGGAATCCCCCCTTTAGTCCTGGTGCAAATGCCCCATCACAGTCCATGGCCAGTTCAATTCTAGGGGGTCCCAGCCTCCAGTTCCGTGAGCCTCTTGTGTATTCACTTCATTGACTTCACCTCCCCATCCATGTTTTTTTTTTTTTTTTGAGACAGGGTCTCACTCTGTCGCCCAGGCTAGAGTGCAGTGGTGTGATCATAGCTCATTGCAACCTCAAAGTCCTGGGCTCATGTGATCCTCCTGCCTCAGCCTCCCTAGTAGCTGGAACTACAGGCATGCACCACTATGCCCAGCTGATTTTTCTATTTCTAGTAGAGATGGGGTTCTCACTTTTGCTCAGGCTGGTCTCGAACTCCTGACCTCAAGCCATCCTCCCTCCTTAGCCTTCCAGAGTGCTAGGATTACAGGCGTGAGCCACCACGCCTGGTCCCGAACCACTTTTACACAGCAGTATCTCAGTCGTCTTCAACCCCTCCTCGCACTCCATTAACTCTCCCCCAGTCGTGCTGTTTACTCTCACGGTAACCAATGCCACCTGCATGCCACTCACTCCCACGTCTCGATCTCCCGCCTAGGCTTTTTCCATAAAGTCTTGTATTTAACTCCCAGTTGCTATCCCCTCCTGGATACTCATTGGATATGCCAAGTGCAACATACCCGCAGTTCATAACTCTGCCCAGCTCCGGCCGCATCTTCATTAGTCACGCTATTCTCCACCCAGCAGCCCAAATCAGAATCCGGGCAATGCTTGAAGCTTCCCTTCTCTCTGCCTAATGTCTCATCGCTAGGTGTGACCCAGAGACAAGGGCTTCCTAAGCATCTCTCAAACGCATTTCTTCCCAGTGTAAGGATCCCACTCCTGGTGAAGGGGCTGGTATGTCTCTTGCCAGAGAAATATCTTATTTTGGTCTCCCTGCCTCTTGCTCTTTCACCGTTCCTGATTTGGAGTTTTCCGTTTTCTGTGATTGTGTAACATAAGTTGCGTTTCCGAATGATGCCCGTGTCCACAGGGTGCAGGAGCCGCTGTGGGAACAGGCTTGTGGCTGGACGCAGGGTTACGTGAGTTACCATCTGACAGTAACTCAGGCTCCGGGAGAGAGATCTGAAGGAAGGAAGAGATATCTGTATTCTCCGTGTTTATGTGTCAGGCTAAATGATTTTGCCTACTTAAATTGACTCTGCTAACACCCTTAAAGGAAAATAGTATTTTCCCCGCTATTACAAGTGGGGAAACACCCTTGCAACTTGGTAGTTTTTGATGATCTCTTACTTAGGATGTGACAAATCCAGGATTCAAATCTAAGGCTTCCTGTGTCTAAAAAACCCCACCTTCCATCCCCCGTGCTCACTCCTCTGAGGAGGGAGACGGCAGGACTATTCTGACAGACACGTGGAGAGGAATCCCCTAAGGTGGGATTTGGGCGGAGCACCCATCCCTAGAATCGGAGCCCAAGGAAATCAGGATCCTGTTCTCCATTTTGTCCACTGATCTAACCCTAAACCTACTAACAGTTCATCCCAAGGGAGCCGCTCAATAGATGTTTATTGAATAGATGAATTAACTCATGGAACCCTGCAAACTTGGTCTTGGGAGCTGCGTTCCCCTAAAGAGAGCTTCATCTTGCGACCTTGCCAATGTCTTTCCACATGTCTGTCCTCGTCCTTGAATCTGACTGCTGTGTGGACAGGACTTCCTCCCATGGGCTTTTGTATCCATGGTGATGAGGGCAGTGGACATTAGACACTGGGTGACTGAGTCTCTTTCCTTCCTGGTGCAGGGTATCAGGGTTTTCCGTGCCTCTGGACATAACCCATTTTACCTTCCTGGTGACTCCTTCGAGTCTGCCCTGGGACCCTACTTCTGCCAGAAAGAATGACCCAATCTCATCCCCTCAGCGTCTCTGTTCTGGAATTCTGGGAGGAGTATGAGCCCAACATCAGAAATGACAGCTTGTTCTCTGGCTATCCCCGCATGCCATCTTATTTTGCATTTGCCCCATGAATCCTTTCTCTTCCAGTTTCAGAACAGTAATAACAATAGTCAAATAAACACTTAAAATTCCTCCACCTCTGTCTCCCTTTGTCTTGAAAAAATATCTCGCGTTGCATACATCTCTGTATCTCTCAGTGTCAGCATGGCAAGTAAAGAGCAGTAGAAAGGACAAGACTTCCATGGCTCAAGAAATCAAGATTCGATCCTGTTCCATCTTTTATCACCTGTGTGAATTTTTAAGGACCATTTCATTTGCATGACACTGAGGTTCTTTATAAAATAAGACTAATAACCCCCGACCTGGCGTTTTGCTGATGACTATTCAACAAGATGGTGCTGTGCTCTTCGCAGAGCCCAGCACAAAGTAGGTGGTCTATGTCTATCAGTTTCCTTTTCCAGGTTTCTACACTTTTTAAATTGCCGTCTACACCAACGCAGATATGCCTCCCAGTTAAGTGAACTGGCCACTTGCCGTGAAATTCAAACCCCTGCTCAGAGTGACCGCATTGGTACGACTGTCACCCCACCTGTCTGAGCGGCCCCCGTCAGGCTATACGAGGTACTCTGGCCTTTGGCCGGTGACATTTGGACCTGTCTCCGTGAATGTCAGTCTGCTCACAGGTGCTGGGCTCGCAGATGCCAATCACTGTTCCCCCTGGCTGATCGACATGCTGTAATGTGTGCCTGCAGAGTTTCTCCAGACAGATGGGGACAGATTGAGTTGACCCAGTATCGTCTGTCTGGCTGGACGCTCATTTTTCTTCTCCCGCCTGTCTTGTTCCTGCTCAATGCGTATGATGTGTCTCAGGGCGCTCTGCCCTGGCGTGATCTTTCCACTCTCTGTGCCTCCTCAAGGCGCCTCTAAATGTCAGTCCCAGCCTGACTTCAGTCCTGTGACATATGCACTCATCCACTCCATCTGTGCATCCATCCATTCCTTGTTTTCTCTTTTTTTTCTCTTCCGTAAACTATTGTTGTGCACCCACCATCTGCCTTGCTCTTGGGGATTTTTAGGCACAATTCTCCATAATTACAGTCACCTTTCCACTCCGGAAAGAGAGAACACAACCAGTGTGCTCATAGATTTCCACTGCGATCATTATTGGGCAGCAGCTCCAGCTGCTGGGGTCGGGCGGGGAGGTTGGCCATTGCTACAGTCCAGATTTGTTGTCTAGTTTTGTTTGTAGATTTATAACCATCCCCTGCATCCTTTCCTCCTCTGTGGTGACTCAGATACCGTCTCACTTCTGTGGTTCTTGGAACTTCTGCAGCCAGGCATCCGCCCATGCTTCGCCAGCTCTTGGTCCAGGCTTCTGATGCTGGGCTCTTCTTATCCCAATTACCTTTTTGGCCAAGCCTGGAAGGTCCAGCCATTAAAAGAGCTCCAGAAAGTCTCTTCCACTTTCTCTGTGCCTAGGCTTTCTTGAATGAGCTCTTCGTCATCGAGCTAGGAGGATGCTTCGCCAGGTGGACTTCAACAGCTGTACATTCCAACTGCGGTTTGCATGTGTTTTTATGCCTTTCATCTACCTCAAAGAGACTTCCCTTCCTTCCTGGCTGTGCCCTAAAGAAATAGTCAGCCTTTGTCTCCTCTCTCTGCCTGGTAGTTGTGATTCCTGAGGCAGGATGTTCCAGGGGGCCTTCTCAGGCGTTTTCCCCGGGAGGCTGAAGGATCCTTTTGCAGAAGGGCTTCCTGCTGGGCATCCTAGAAATCCCAGGGTTCCAGAGATGTTTATGCAAATGTGACTCCCTCTGAGGCCTGTGTTTTCTATGCTATTGGGGAGCTCTCTTCGCAGTAATCAACATCTCATCTTAATTGCTTTTGTTTATGGTTCAATAAGTGCATCGGTTTTTGGCAACACCAGCTCACAGCAATATCTTAAATTACCCAAGGCTGCCCACTTTCATTTATGAACTCTGGCTTGTGTCTGATGAGCACTTAGATTTTTAACCATTTATTTCCTCCACGTGACAGGGAATGAGGAACATAAAGCTGATGGGAACAGTGAAGTGAGGGGAACGTGGGAGACTAGGGAACCATAAAAGTAGTGTACAGTGTTCGAGGCCGATATAAAAGCAATGAGTTTTTAATATATGGCGGGTGTAATACATTCATATTCCTAATAAAGTCAATTATTGTTGAATCTGCTATTTCTCAATTTTCCACCTCAGCTCAGACAAAAACAAATCTGGAGCTATTCAGAAGAAACAAAAATTATACCACAGTAATTGCAAATGCAGACAAAAAAAAAAAATTGTCCAATAAGTGCCTGGTTAATGTATCTACTCTCCCAGGAACTGGGAAAAATGTTGGAAACAGTGTGCACCATGAATATAATCTGAGATAAATCTGTGAATCTTTGCCCTAGATTTGAGGAATTATATTGCTCTTGGCTATTTTTTTTTTTTTAAATTTTAAATTCCAGTTGCCATTCTGCAGATAGCAGTGAGATGGAAAATGGAGGGTCAGTGAGGATGTGTGTGCTTCAGTTTCAGTTATTAATCACCTGTGTGCACCTGCCCACGGTGCTTAACTTCTCTGTGCCTGGGATCCTTATGTGTTTAATGAGGGAGCTGTTCCCAAACTTAATGCTCATCAGAATAATTTGTCTTCTTCAATTTATTTTTAATTGTAGAGATCTACTGCTAATTGAAAACATTTTAAAGTATCCTTATCATTGCTATTTTTAATTATAAGAGAAATGAGTTAACGATGGATACATAACAATATCATCACTAATTTAGAAGCTTAAAACAACAAGCTTTTATTTTACCAGTTTCTGTGGTTCAAGGGTCCATGCACAGTTTGGCTAAGTCCCCTGTACCTTGAGTCCATACTCAAGAAGGGGAGATGACACACATGTGACTACCAGGAGGTAGAAATCTCGGGGTCCACCCTGGAACCCATCGCAAGGAGGAACATCTGAGAGTTTTGTAAAAAGCCAAGGGTATGTAGAAAGTTGTAAAATATAAAGTAACATTTTCCTTTCTTTCATTCATTTTGACCATTGACCGTATCTATTTAAAGTTTTGGGTTAATTATTGTTTCAGTTTTCTAGAGCTGCTGGAACAAATTATACAAACTGGGTGACATGAAACAACAGATTTTTTTTTTTTTCACAGTTCTGGAGTCTGGGCGTATAAAATCAAAGCGTCTGGAAGGTCACGCTCCTTGTAAGGCTGTTGGAAAAAATACTTCCTTGTTTCTTCCTAAGCTGCTGTTGGCTTACGGTCCCTGACCCTTGGGCTGTAGCTGCATCACTCCAATCGCTGTCACGTGGGTCTTCCCATGTTTGTTTTCTGTGGATCTCCTGTGGTCTTCCTGTAGGACGCCCGTCATTGGATTTACTTACCTGAATCCGATATGATGTCATCTTAACTATTTACAGCTGCAAAGACCCTATTTCCAAGTAAGGTCATATTCTAAGGTTCCGGATCGACATGAGATTTTTGTGGGATGCTGTTCATCCCTCTAGTTGTTATTTTTCCCTCTGGCATTTGCCGTCGTAATGCTAAATCCCGTATGTGAACCACTCTTACAAACTCTCCACCCTGAGAGAGGAGGGGTAGCGGCCAAAAGTTGCTCTTCTCCACTAGTCGTGGGACCTGGGGATGTACCTAGTCTCTCTGCCTCAAATACCTCATCTGTAAAATGGCATAATAATAATCGTGCTTCCCTTTTAGGGTTGTTAGAGGGTTAAATGAGATAATATGTGCAGAGTTCTTAGGACAGGCCCCTAGTAAGCACTCCACAGAGGTCAGCAGTCATTTAGCTTCTCAATTTTCCTCTCAGTTTGCTTTCTCTGTCCACCACCTGCTCTCTGTAATGGATAAATATCATGTTGAGTATCGCTTTTATTTTTTTAAATTACACTTAAATTTATTGATTAATTATTTATCATAATATAATTAAATATAAATCTAATATACAATTATATGTATATACATATATAAGTGCATGTATATAATTAATGAAAAGTAAAATAATGAATAAACTAAGATGGATTAGAATTATTTATTAAATTAATTAGAATTATACAGACAGGTGCAAAACCCTTTCCTGCCGAATCTGTTTACTTTGCACAGTATCTGAGGACTTCCATCTTTGATGAAAGACTAAACAATTTTCCTCTTCTCCAGGCAACCTCCCTTTGTTATCTGCCCTACTTTGGTAGCTATGCCGTTATTTTTCCCTTATTGACTTTTGTATTTATCTGTGTTATTTAATTCTGATTTAGTCTTCCATGTTTTGTTAGAGGGTGATTTTAATCATAGGTTTTGCATGAGAAATCAACTATTATTTCTATATTTTAATATTGTAGTACTAATAGCAATAACACCTAATATCTGCCTGTTTACCACTCTGCAGGCATTGTACATATTAGCTCATTTAATCTTTGCAACAGTCCTGTGAGATAGATGATGTTGTAGATGAGAGGGCTGAGGCACAGAGAGGTGAGCTAATTAGCCCAAGGTCACAGAGCCAGCAAGTGGCAGAGGCGGTCTGCAGGCAGTCCGTGACCTTGAGGCTCTTGTAAGAGCCAGTCAGCTCTGTGGCCTCCCAATGTTCACCTGCACACAGAAGGGACTACGAAGTTGTGTCTCTAAACTCATGCCACACGAAGAAAACATTAAAAAACTCCCAAACTCTTTGTTTGCTTATACACAGTTAATTCCTTAAAAATAGGCTGCATTTTAATTTTTCATATTCAGGCCATGACTTTCATGTGGATGCTTTTGTTTTTCTAGGGGGTTCCTTTATTTTTTTCTTACAGATAGAAAAAAAAAAAAACCCTAAGCCTTCATCTTCCCATTAAGACGTTGCAGCTTCTTCATCAAACAAATTAAATGATAGAGTCTACTTCCTCTTGGAGATGTTATTTCTGGCACAGGTCGACTTCCTGTCCCCATTTGGACTGATTGCTTTTTGCTGCACACTTGTCATCCTGAGATTTCATTCGATTCCCCTCCTGGGTTTAGTTTCCACTTTTCCTTGGATTTTCTGAACTCCTTTTCTATTTTTCTTGGATTTATTTTTCATTTGGCTGAAGGATAGTCTCAATTTTACTGTTGTTTTGCAGAAAATATTCTTTGCAGAGACATTAGTGTACTTATATGTATGTTGGCGAGGTGTATAATTGAAACACATTTTCTCATAAAGGGTGAGAACCGATGTGAATCTTATTGCTGTCCCATTGAAGATAACTCCTTTCTGCTCTCTAAGCTTTTAGGATTTTTCTCTTCAGCTTTGCTGTTTTGGTCTCTCACCGGGATGTGAGTGAGAGTTTTTAGGTTTTTCATCCTCAGCGACGCTCCAAGTGAGTCTATCATTTGGAAGATGCAAGTTCTTCTTTGACTTCTATGATTATTTTTTCAGGAAGTTTTGGTTTTTAAATATAAATTCTTCGGTCCCACCCAGGTCTAGGGTAGGGCCCAGGACTTTGGACATTTAACAAGATTTCTGAATAATGTGTTAGTTAATGATGTCTGTGGGCCTCTCTGGACAAGATGGTCCGTAGGATGGTTTTCTGCTCTAGCACTTTTACATGGCAGAGTGGCCAGGGTGGCCTTCTGTGATGCTGTCACACGGCGCTGTGCTTGCAAAGGTTGCAGTGCCTTCACCAGAATGATGGGGCAGAGGTATAAAGCCATGCCCACTCCAGCTAGCTCACAGTATCCTTGTGAAGGTCATGTGGGATCTTATTTGTAAGACTGCTTTGAAACTCTCTCGAGACATCTCCATGTTGGAAGTTAATCCCTCAAGATGCTATATATGGACCTTGGCTATGGTCATTGAGTTTCAGCAGAGCGCATCTCTCGCAGTGACATAGTGGAGGAAATGTTTGTCCTTGGGTTCCATTGTTGCTGAATCTTTCCTTCCTCTTACCTGCTTCTTGGTCCCTGAGGGTAGATGCCTACCCACAATAGACGCATCTGTTTTAATTCCTTCCTTTGCCTTTTCCTCTTTCTATTACATTTGTTGACTTAAGTATCAAATGAGGCTTGTTGTTCCTGGTCTCTAAATAGAAGTGCCTCCTCAAACTACTCTGTAAATCATTATTATTAATAATGAGGAAAATAATAATACTACTAAACAGCACTCGGGTAAAAATCTTCCATTACAAAATGCTTTCAGAAATAGTACCTCTGGGCTGCTGGTTTATATAGGAAACACAAAAACTGATTAAAAAAGATGACTGTTCTATCCAAAATGTGTTTGCTTTTCTGGGTTAGATTCATTTGTTTGATTGAAAATGTTTATAAGGAAGGTATGTGTTCAAAGGGTCTGGGATTGTGAAAATAAGCCGAGTGCTGAGCTCATGGATAACCCAAGCTCATGGATAACCCAAATATTAGGAAGTACATAGGTGACAGATCCAGCTTATTCCAGAAAAGTAGGGTCATATAGACACAGCAGATCCAATGCCTAAATAGAATAATCACAGCCACATTTATTGAAACCCTCTTGTGGAGTCCTGAGGCAGGGTAACATAGGCGTTCCTGGGTTCCAGTCCTGCTCTGTTCCTGAAGTGTGCTGGTGGCTTTGGGACATCTCAGCGCCTCCATTTCCTTATCTGTAAAATGAGAGTTTAAAATCCGTCTCACAAGGTTGCTGTCAGCACTTACCACCTTCTAGCACATAGAACTGGCATTCCAAAATGGGAGACATTATCATTGTTATTATTATTGAAATTGCTTTAATGTTGTACAGTTGGCACTACAAACAAGGATAATTTTCTTTAAAAAATTTAAGTATGATATATTTGCATAAAAGTGAACACAAATAATATATATTCAATTGGATGGATTTGCCCATGGTGAACATACTTAAGTAGCCAGAATTTTAAACTGGAAAATCAGAACTCATCCTAGAGGGGCCCTGTGTTCCCGGGATCACTTAACATAAAGGGAAGAATACTGTATACAATTTTGGGGGGGTATAAAGAAAAGTTCTTGTTTCTTTCACTCAGCATTATGTCTGTGCGATTCACCCACACTGATGCATCCTGCCTGAGATCTCCCCTTCACGTGGCCATATGGTATTCTGTTGTGTTGCGCACACCTGTCAATGTGCAGTGGCCATTATGAAAAACACTGCTGTGAGTGTTCTAGTACATTCCTTAGGTGAATGCAGGAGATAATATTCTCAGTTCTAAGAATTTTAATAAGCCAGGGTGTTTTTTCTCACCCCTTTCCTCCTCCTCTAATTGCTCTCTAAGGCCCCTCCATCCACTGCCTCAATGTGTGACTCCGGCCCTGCCATGTGCATCGTCTGTTTTCCCCTCCCATGATTCTCATCTCTCCCAGCTGAGCACCACCACAATTGTCTTCCTGAAACACACATCAGATTGTATCACTTCCCTGCTCAAAACTTTCAGGATTCTCAATGCCAATCAAATAAAAAACAAAAACAACAACAGAGCTCTGAGTTCCTTATATAATCAGCATCCACCTTGAATAAGCTCTTGCCAACAGCGCCCCTTTCATCACCGACTTTATCTCTGTGTCCTTGTGTCATATTGGATTAGCCCCTTTCCTGCTCTGGTGTTCTCTCAGCCTGGCGTGACCTTCCTCCTTTTCTGCCAACATTGGCTTTCTTCCCCTGGTTGAAGACCAGCCAGGGGCCATCATGTTCCAGCAGCACCTCTTGCTCCAGTCTCCACGAAGCCACACCCAACAACTTGGGGCTCCTTGGGTCCTCCAACCCATTCGGTCCAGCTCTGACCTGTTGAGTGCTGGGTCTGGGAACTGGGCTCAGTGCTTTCTCCATCGCTGGGTCCCTCTTGTGTCTTGTCCTGACGATGAGGCTGCCTCCAGGGTCCTGTCATAAATCGTGCTCACCCTCATCAAAGGAGACTGCACCCAGGAGCAGTCTCTTGTCAGACAGTTTCATCAGATTGGGGAAGTGGACCCATTTTCTTATTTACATTAATTACTTTCCTGATGCTCTTTCGTGATAAGTCAAAAGCAACTTTTATTTATGTAATGACCCCCCTCCCCTAGGAAGTTGAGTAGAATTTGCTTCCTTCTTCGTGAGAAGACATTTCATTTTTGACATGTCCCTAGAACATCACTTGGAATCTGGCAGGTCCCCTGGCCTTGCACTTAGTTCATGTTGCAGGGAATTTTCTGAAAGGGCTGGAGCGTGGGAAATTGGAGATTCCCCCTCCCAGTCAGTCTAATGGGACTGACACTCTCTTCTCTGTGAAATCATCATCTCTGCTCCTCACCTTGGGGCCCCACAGCCATGAGCCAATGCCTCTTGCTACCTGATACAGAGCAATTATCGGTACCTATGGGAGCCCCCCTCATTAGTCTGCACCATCCTCTAAGCCATCTCACCCAGCTTCTTACCCTCAGCATCTAGCACACACCTGGCATGCAGAAAGCCCTCAATCCATGCTTATGGATTGAATGAATTTGGTTCAAATTGATTTCTGAATGGGCAACTAAAAGTCTTTTGCACTTGGAAGATGACCTTGATGTTTTATTTTTCTGGTTTGTAAATTGAATGGAGAAAATCTAGTTCGTTCTATAAACAGATATTTATTAATGTCTAATGCATATCTGTAGTCCTAAGGACATTCACACTGTGTTCACACCTTAAGCTAACAAGGGCCCATGTTCTTGCTTTGTGTTCAGTTCTGATTGCTTCCTGTGTCGAGGGTTATGGCAGAAGCTCTATACTTCCTGTCTGCTTCCATCCTCATTCCTTCCTGTACAGTTCAAGGAAAATTCCAACCCTCAACAGATACAGATTCAAGCAAACACTTCTCCCAAGGCTGCTGGGGAACTCAGTTGCATAAATTGAGAATGACATAAGGGAAAGTGTCATTATATGAGCCAATGGCAACATTTGTGGGTTTTAATCAATAGCCCTCTCAGATTAAGATGCTACTCAACCATATTATCAAACAAATATTCAATTGGTACCTGTGCTAGGCACCGGGAACACACTGGTGAACAGATATCTGTTTCCTTACTCTTATGGAACTCACGCGTCACCTGGGGAAGCCAGACAGAACAGGAAAAAGGGACGTAAACAAGTGCGTGACTTAAAATGATTCCAAAAGGCGACGATAATCAGACCATATGTCATTGATTTTTTTAAGACACATTTCTCTTTCACCTTTTAATATTGTTGAAATCGTGATGTCTTAAAATGGGAATGTGTGTTTAATATATTGTTTTTCCCCCTGAGAAGTTATTAAATTGATGCTTTGACTTCCGATCGATGGTGTCTCAGAAAAGAGGAAATATGGTAATAATAAAAGCTCACATTTATCGAACACTAACAATGAGTCAGGCCCTGAGCAGTTTGTGTTGCAGCATCGTCTCTTACTCTGGACAGCAGCTCCGTGAAGCACGTAGAAGCAGCTCCGCCCAGCCTGTCTGACTGTGCCTCCCCCCGCCCTGGTGCCCTCTGGAGCGGCTGGTGCAAAGCAACCAATACTATTAGATTTTCCAGGCACCCTTAGGGTAGCAACATGGTTTCTATACATCTAGGAGGTATACTCCAAGAACTAATGGACCCTGTGTATGGGCTGCATAGAAACACACCGAAAAGACAATACCCGTAGAGCCAGTGTCCTCCTGTGAATCCTAAAGCAAGAATCGGGGCACCAGCCTTGGTCGGTAATTCCTGGGTCCCTTGATCTGCTTTGGCAAGTAATGAGAAGAGAGGTCAGAGAAACCCTCATGTTTTTCTGCACTACCTGGGGATCCTTTTAGAAGCATGTTCTAGCAAACAAAGAGAGAAAACTCTGGCTCTTACTGTAGGAGGATAGAGTTTGTGAGCAACATGCCAGAGATACCCTGGAAACCAAGCCGAGCCCAGAGAGGTTAAGTGACTTGCTCAGGACCCTCAGGACCAGTTAGGGAATCACAAGTAGGTCCTGATAGTCCAGTCCCCTCCCGGGTTCATCCCTCTTCCCTGCATCTCCTCCTTCCTTTTCTTTTCCCCTCTTCTCTCTCTCCCTCTCTCCCTCCCTCCTTTCCTTTCTGTTCCCTTATTTCTAAAGAAGGGTGCAACAGATTGAAAAGTCATTAAATAACTCTGCTGGCAAAACCAATGAAGAGTGGTGACTGAAATGGAAAGTTCTGGAAAACGTGAAAGTAGGATGAGCCACTGAGATGAGTTTAGGATTGATTTATGTGGCTAAATAGTTAATATGCTCAAAGGGGTTTTAAAATATGAGGCTTGTAATTAATATTTATAGATCCCAGCGATGAGAAATGACCATAAAAGAAGCCTGTTGGGGGTGACACAAAGAGCTGGAAATCTCCCGAGATGACACAGGCGGGAAGCGGGAAGCAGGTGGTGCTAGTGTGTTAAAAGAGGGTCGCTTTAGCTGCTAATGCACGGGGAATCCAAAACAGGAGCTCTGGGGGAACCTGTGGACGGTCTCGGAGGCATGAAGGACTTGGAGGCAATTTCCACGTTCATTGAATTCACCTCACACAGGCCGGACTGATTTGGGTTACACTCGGCTGGTGAACTGATGAGAGCATAAAAATCCAGTGCATGAACTAGTAACCTATTTAGAAAATTTGTGAAAGAATCAGATTTTCCTTAGAGTCCGGCAAGCGAGGCAGCTGAAAAGGAACACAGAAGTAGAGAAGGACTTCTGGAAAAATGGATGTTTATCTAACTGTGTCTGGGCAGAGCCCCAGGGGGCTGTGGTCGCCTAGAGTCAGCTCACTTTGCTGCCCCAGGAGAAGAAATGTTTGTGGCTACAAAGCTGCACTCGGTAGTTTCGTGTTCCTGGAGCCTTCATCTCCCATCAGTGTGAGCAATGTATATACATTCGGTGACACTGAATTCTCCTAACCAGAACACAGCGCGCTGTCTTGGAACTTTCCCATTGCTAAATGGATGTTTAAGAGCCTGTCATTAGTTTATAAACATAGATGCAGAAGGAGAAACTCTGGCATTTGGGCCTTAAGAAAAATAAATTACAGAGTGATTATTCCCTTCACAAAAGGATTTCTTCATTTTTTTTTTTTTAAAGACTTCAGCATGAATATCTCTATAAAAACAAAACAACTAAAAATTTAAAAAATCAAAACTTTTAAACTTTATATTTTTACAAATATATTTAGTGCTTAAACCGAGGCTGTTCAGCCTACATGTGCACAATGGACTTCGGTCTAATTTTAACTCATTCATTCAACAGTACAAGAGCCATTCAGGGAGACGCCATGAGAATGACAAAGAAATAAAATAGTGTCTCAGTTTTCAAGTAGAAGAAATTCTCACTTCCTGGGTTTCTTAATCTTTGCTTCATTATCTGAAGATAAAGTGTCTGTTGCAGAAGATTTGGAAAATACAAGGAAGAATCACAAAGAAGAAAGAAAATATGCCTATAATCTCCCTAACCAGAAATATTCACTGTGGAAATATTTATCCATTTCCTTCCTGCCATTTTTGGGAGCTTGCACAGCTGTGGGTGTGCATATATGGCAAAGAACAGGGTTTGAGAGAAAGGGGTGGGAAATAGCTCCAGACATAAGCAGGGATGAGAGTTGTTCAAATCATAATGAATTTTGGATTATTCCCCAGTGGTGATGGGGTGCATGAAGGAATAAATGGTAAGACAGCGGTACAATGTGAGTCTTTGGAATCTTCCTTCTCCTGACTCTTATATGAAAGTTGGAAGTGTGTAAACAATAGCAATTAAAGGCCTATTGATCATTTGGTATCACTAGTCAAGCACTGTGCTGAGAATCTGACATGGACTCCATTTAATCTCCTAGTACCCGTTTGGGTAGGAAACCCCATTATTCCTCTTTTGCAGATGACCCAGCTATTGATGCTTAAGAAAAATAAATCAACACAGAGAAGGTCACCTAGCTAGCTAACGAATGGTGGAATTAAGATTTAAATCCAAATCATCTGGCTGTAGAGCCCTGTGTGGATAGACAAAAAAACTAAAGTGATTTCCCTATTCTCTCAGGCAGCAATCAACACTTCTGTGCCCTCTGGTCACCAAAATGTGGGGGGATTTTTCCCCACCAAGCAATCCTCCAGAAGATTCTGCAGTGGACACCAGCTGTGTATTCTCTAATGCAATTCAGATCCGACCCTATCTCCCTAGACACTGCCTGGACAATTCAATTCCTACTCTATCTCCCTGGATGCTATTCTGACACTACCTGTAGGTAGTGTCAGATCCCACAGGTTGAGGGCTCAGTTCCACAAGACTGTCCCTCACTTCAGATGCCAGTTGCAAGCGCAGGTTGTGACCTGTGCTCCTGCCCGACTGGCTATAAATTGGGGATCCCAAGATCCCGCCTTGGGTTCAATTAATTTGCTAGAGCAGCTCACAGAACTCAGAGAAACATTTACTTTACACTTAGCAGTTTTTCATAAAGAATATTACAAAAGACACAGACAAAGAGATGTGTGGGGTTAGGGTTTTGTGGGGAGGGGCGCAGAGCTTCCATGCCCTCCCTGGGTACACCACCTTCCAGGAACCTCCCTGTGTTCAGCTATCCGGCAGCTCTGAAAGCCTCTCCTTTTTGGGGTTTTCTGGAAGCTTCATTACGTAGGCATTATTGATTAAATCATTGGCCTTTGGTGATCAATTTAACCTTCAGCCCCTCTCTCCTCCTTGGAGGTTGGGGGCTGGGGCTGACAGTCTCAGCCCTCTAATCAGGCTTTGATCTTTCCAGAGACCAGGGCCCCCCAGCCAGCATTTGACTCATTAGCATACAAAAAGATGCCCTATGGCTCAGGAGATTCCAAAGATTTTAGAAGCTGTATGTCAGAAAACAGCTACAAAGACCAAATATGTATTTCAAAGTATCAGAGTCTCATTGCAGTCATCTGCTGTTGCATGACAAACCACCCTGAAATTTAGCAGCTTAAAGCAACCCGCATTTTGTTACATGGCAGAATGTTGTGGGCTAGGAATTCAGGCACGGCTCGGCTGGGTGTTTCTTCTGTCCCTTGTGGCAGTGGCTAAGATCACTCAGTGGTATTAGGCTGGTAGCTGGGCTTGTTTGGGGCGGGGCAGGTGGGGTCCAAAATGATTTCATTTACTTCCTCAATTCCTGGGTGGGGGTGGCTGGGAGGGTGGGCTAAGCTGAGCTGTTGATGAGAGCACCTTCATGGGGCCTGTCCAGGATGGTGGTCTTCTCGGGGTGGGCAGACTGCTCACATGGCAACTCAGGGTTCCCAGAGACAAGAGGCTCCAGTAGAAGCTGACGGTCTCTTAAAGCCCAGGCTTGGAAAGTGGCACAGGCCACTTCTGACATTTCTCTATTGAGCAATGGTCACAGAAACCAGAGTCAAGTGGATGGACACGGACCAGCCCCACTCAGACCATTTGTGGCCGTCTTGAATCTACCATATGTCCCAATGCTCAGCCACCACAAAGACAGAGATTATCTTTGAATCCATTGATTGTCTAATTGGCTGATTGATTGATTGGTTCATCGAATAGATATTAAACAACTGCTGTGTGCTGGACATCAGAATATAACAGCAGGAAAGGCAGGACCTGGGGTCTCCAGCCCCAGGTATTTACCCTCTAATGGGAGGGGCCGTCGTGAATGAGCGACAAAGGGAGAAGATAATCAGAGATTGGGGGCCAGGGACAGCATGAGCTAGCGGTTGGGAGAGAGGGTGACAGGCAGGCCACTCTGGACAGGTTTATCCAGGAGGCCATGGAATTTCACCCACCTGTTAAGAGAAGAACAGAGGGGAAAACACACCTCTGGGAAGGAGAGATAACAAGTCCCTAAACTCAGAAGTGGAAAAGGACTTTATGAATCTATGGAACACAGAAGAGACCACTGTGCCAGGAACATGGTGGGACAGGTGGGGTGTGGTCCCAGGGCGCAGTGGGCAGGAGCCACACTAGCCAAGGCCCGAGAAGCCGGAGAGTTTCCATTTCATCCTAATGACAGGCACAAGCCATTGGGCTTTGGGCAGAAGCGTGGCACGATCTAAATATGTTAACCCTTCCAATGGGTTAGCTACTAAATTCTGTGTGATTCTGAGCCAGACATTAACCTCTCTGGGCCTGTTTTCCACGTTTGTAATGAGAGGGTTTGAACGATTTGCAATGATCTTTTCAGGTTTAGTATTCTCTAACTCTACGTGTCCCTTTTTTAATATTTTCACCTGGGGTTGCCCCTCCTTTATTTTACATGGCAAATAAGGTACCTCTCCTACCTGGCTCTCCAACTCAGACTTCACGAAAGTGTCTTCACGGGCCCGTGTGTCAGCACCAGCCCTGACCACAACATTTCATCCACCAGGACTGTGCAGATTAAAGGAAGAAACAGAGATTAGAAACAACGGGGTTTGCACATTCCGATGGTTCTTAACTTGATTTAAACTTTTGACCTGTAATGCTTCCCAGCTGTTTCGAAGTCACACATCCTGTCTTGATTAGACTCACCCCCCCAAAGTGATCCAAACAGAGGGGTTTGCTTCAGGGAACCATCACCCTGCCTGACTCTGGGGGTTGCAGTTCCTGGCTGAAAGTGGTCACTCTCCCCCAAGCCCTTTGCTCCGTAACTCAGCCCAGCAGGAAGGGCTCACCCGCATCCTCCCTCCCTCTCCCTCTCTCTCTCCCTGTCTCTGGACACAGGCCACCTTTTTAACAATCTGTTTTTACAATGTGGGGAAAGAGTAGGAGCAGGGGAAGAGCCAGCATCCCTGCCCCCCTCAAAATAACATAACCCAGGTGGTAGGAGTTAACTGGGAACACGGAGGGCTCCGATTCCAAAGTACACATGGAAATAAATGAAAACCAACTGGAGTTGAGTTGGGCAGAGGCAAAGAAAGAAAATTCAGCCTTGGGTTTTTTTTTTTTCCCCTCTTTTTGTATAAAATCTTAATCATGGGGGTGAACTCAGAAGGAATGTGCTGTCTTAAGATGAATTTCCCAATGGTGGAAAATGAACAGAATCCAGGAAACAGTTCTCCCTATTGCTGGGGACAGGATTCTGCATGGTGACAGTGAATGGTCACCTCTCTGTCCACCACTTGAGCCTGGGGTCCAGGTGCCTGTGGCCTGCATGAGTCAGAAGGAGGGCTCAGAGCCCCTAAGTTTTCTGATTCACCACTGAAATGTTGTTAGCAGGACTATTTTTTTCTATCACCCTTTCTTTTCGTCATCATGCCCTCTGGGACTTCTGACACATCCACTGTTGTCCTAGGTGTTCGTTCATAAGCCTGATTCTACTTGCAAAGGAAGATCCAGGGGTCACAGAAGTGTGGCATCAGACCCTGGTCCTCCAAGGAAAATCTCCAGCAAGGGGACTTGGCAATGTCTAGAGGTTGTGGGTCTGAGACACTCACCAGCAGGAGGGAAGCCAAGGATTCAGCCAACGTGTGCAGGGCTGTTTGGACATCCAGCATCACATACGTTCTTCCACCTACTGTATTCCTAGAGTGGGTGGGCAACTATTTTTTCCCCCATTTGCATGTGGCCTGTCTTGTCAGCCCATTCTTATATTCCAATGCATACAAATTAAGTGTGGGTAATTTTGATAGAAAATTTGATGAGTTGGTCAGAGAAACTTCAGTAGGGAAATTAAATTAAAAGTAGTAATTCCAAGAGAGGAGAAAATAAAATGACAGTTTTGATTATTTCAGCTGTTTCAGGCCCAGGGCATTGGATTGAGATGACATTTTGGTTTTCTAACTCATTTCCTCATTTTGATTCTTTTAAAAAAAAAAATTGCCATTGCATCTGGAAGGAGGATGCTTGGCTCATCTTGGAACATGGGTGAGCTGGAGGATGTGTCACTGCCTGATTTGTTCACTAGATGGCATGGCTCAGACCAGCTGAGTTGCACAGGGTCGGCTGGGCAAAGAAAGGCTCCATCAACCTGAGCCAAATACCACTGTCTTTGTTAATTCATTTGGGACAAACGGTGGGCCCTTGAGAGTATAAGGAGTTGGGGGATTCTTTGATTTGAAGCAGGAGTTATTGCTGGAGGTGAAATGTCTGCAACTAACTGGGTTAGGAAAAATTCATGGAGCCAGAGGATGCCTTGTAGATCATCTTGTTCATCTCGTGGTCTGCAAACTTGTTTGAAGCAGTAAAACACTTTACTCAGCAAAATGTTATGGAAAGTCGAATATGAAATTTGGGTAACAGTGGAACTATTGTGGTTGATTTCTGGAACGACTGGGAATTGGAAAACACTGATCTTGCCTCTTTTCTTTCTTTCTTTTTTTCTTTCTTTCTTTCTTTCCTTTTCTTTCTTCTCTTTCTTTCTTTTCTTTCCTTTCTTTCCTCTATCTCTTTCCTCCTCCTTCCTTCCTTCCTTCCTTTCTTTCTTTCTTTCTCTTGCTTCTTTCTTTCTTTCTCTCTCTCTCTCTCTTGCTTTTTTTCCTTTCCTCCTTCTTTCCTTCTTTCTTCTTTCTTTCCCCTCTTTTATTTTCCAGAGTTGGAAACTCAGGACTAGGGCATTGGAAAAGATGTCTGCGGAAGATCTCGGGGCAAAAGCAGTCCACCGAATGATCTTTTTGTGAAAACACTGCCTTGTTTATTTAAATCCCACAAGTTCCCATTAAAGAGATCTGTAAAGCAAATTGTTTTAAATTCCCTGGGGCAACACCACTGGTGGATGGACACACATATTTGCCAAATTCAGTGCATGTTTCTGTTTCATCCAGTGTGTTGACACTGATCATAAACTCAAAGCAGGACAAGAGTGACAAGGATGAGTGTGTGAACTCTGGGCCAGGCGCTGGACAGACACTTGTATGCATCTCTTCATTTTCCTTCACAAGAACCCTGTGAGTTTGGTATTTGTATTTGTATTTTATAGATGAGTAAAAGTAGATTTGCTGAGTTTACATTTTTTGTACCAACTAAGATATTAGGATACAGTCTGTCTTATAACAAAGAGCCCCTAAAATACAATGGCTTAAATCCAGTAGAAGTTTACTTCTTACTCACATATTGGTCCACAGGAAGGTGATCCAGGAATGCTGGGGGTGGCTGGGCCTGCCTCAACACATGGCTTCTGACCACAGTGGCTTTTCCAGTTCCTGTCATCTCCCAACCAGCAGAGAAGAGCCAGTAAATGACGGGGCCCGGATTTGAATCAAGGATTATGTGATTCTGAAGTCTGATGTTAACTAAACATTGAACCAAATTACCTGCATTATCCCTACTCCCTAATCACTAAAGACTGAATATAATAATAATGCTGTCATCTTAGGTGCCATCATTACTTGTGGTAACCAACCTTCATGATGGCTCTCAATGATTCTAACCTCCTGCTATTCTACCCTTGTGCAGTTCCCTCCCATGCTGAATAGGGTGACCCATCTAGTCAATAGGATATTGTGGGTATAATAGGGAATGATTTTTTAAGCAGCTAAGAGTCCCAAAAGATATCACAGTTTCTGCTTAGCCCTTTCTTGAACCACTTGGGGAAGCCTGCAGCCATGTTGTAAGGATACTCAAGCGGCACTATGGACAGTTCCACGTGGGCTGGTACTGACATCTCCCACCAGCAACCCATACCAACTTGCCAGCCGTGCGAGTGAGCCACCTTGGAAGCAGGTCCTTCACCCCAGCCAAGTCCCTTAGAGCAGTGGTCCCCAACCTTTTTGGCACCAGGGACCGTTTTCATAGAAGACAATTTTTCCATGGACCAGGAAGTGGGGGATAGTTTCAGGATGGTTCAAGCACATTATATTATGTGTACTTTATTTCTATTATTATTACATTGTAATATCTAATGTAATAATTATGCCACTCACCATAGGTTGGGAAACCCTGCCCTAGAGAACTGTAGCCCAGGCCCGATATTTAATGTAAATTTGTGAGAGTCCATCAGCCAGAACCAATTATCAAAACTGCACCCATATGCCTGACCCCCAGAAACAATGTGTAATAATGTTTATTTTTATTTCATGCCACTAAATTGCATGGTAATATGTTATATAGCAATAGATAAGTAAAACATTAGTATAGATGCTAGATCAAAAGGATGCACTTTTTCTAGACCAAACTCTAGCCACCGCCTTGGGAAAGGCTTAATGGATTCCATCGGGAAGGTAGTTATTCCTCCTTTCTCTGTGTCCTGGTTCCCTTATCCTACCATATGTCACATGAGACTGAAATTTGTATTTTTTACAAGTCAGTTTCCTTCTCCAGACTGTTCTTCCCTTGATAACAAATTTTGTGCTCAGAGCCATTTCCCCCATGCATAATAGTGCTGAGTTAAACTCGTGTTTGAGTGACTAAAACCTTCTACCTATTCTTCAACTTACTTGTTTTATAAGAGTATGCACATATTTTCTGTACACGCAGGCTCTAAAAAGCATTGTGTTGCCTTTTACAGGGAGCCTCTCAGTCACTTCTTTGTCTCAGTAACAGGCTTTTACAAATACTCTGTACAAATAAAAGATAAATCTCCTAAGGGCCAGAGATCATGCTGTTTTAGGAGCTTTTACAAACAGTTGGTACCTCCTCATTCTTGAAAATCAGGCCTGAAACCTCATCAAAACAAACATCCCCTGGAGACTCTCAAAGCCGAGAATTTTTTTTTTTTTTTTTTTGAGTCACGTTTTTTCTTGTCCCATTTTGCAGGGAGGGAGGAAGGCCTGCCACACACCTTCCCAGCTCACATCCCTCCTGCTCCTAACCCGGGTGATTTCACGTTCTGCTGAACTGCCGCGTTTCTGACGGCACCTCATCTCCAAACACGCACCCAGCCTTGTAGGTAACCTCTTGCAAATGTATGCAACATGCATTTCATCTCAATTTCCTTTCGTTGCACTTAATTTAGAACCACTTCAGAGGGGAATTGGGAAAAAAATGCTGCATCCTTTTTAAACCTACATATTGTTCTCAATCTTCAGACTCAAGGAGATTTGGGAAATGTGTGTGAGTTGCAAGGAATCGAGTGTTGCTTCAACAAAGAAAGAAGTTGAAATGTTTTCAGGCATGATTGTGGCTTAACAAATGAGGGAACGGGGTATTTGGTGACGGTTCGTGTTGTTCCCTTGCTGAGAGAAGCATCGGCACAGCCCCTCTCGTGTATCCACGTTCCCGTCTTGACTGAGCCACTGATCAGAGTCTCCAGTCTGGACTGATCCCCATTGTCCCACCTTCAAGAGCGTACAGGGATTGTTGCATGTTTATATTAAATAACAGTAAGGAGAAGATTTCCTTTTCTTGCTTGGTTTTCACGGTGACATTAATTGACTCACAAGGGACAGTGAGCACGTGGCAGGGACCACGGTTACGACACAGTCATGCCTCACTGCATCACCTGACAGAGGGGATATCAATTTCACCCCCCATTTCCTCCCTGCTAAACACTCTCTATATTACCTCCCAATTGGGAGGTATTAATATCTCCATTGTAAACAATTTTGTTGCTTACTCAGATTTAAGATGTATCGATCCACACCATTGATTAAACAACACTGAATTTTTGTTTTATTTTGTTTAAGGAAAAAAAAAGATTAATTACATTAAATTCCTGCATCCATTGTAAGATGCGTTCAGATTTTCAAAACATAATGTAAATGGAAAAGAAACATTTGCCATGTATTTAAGGATGTCTGGTAAATTCCGTGAGAGGCCAAGGCTCCTGGTTCCGGGAGTATCAGGCAGAACTGGGAATGGAGGTTAATTCACTGGAAAAGGGCTCTAAGGGCTGGTCAACGTGTCTGTTTCCAATGTAAGTTTGAAAGATCCTTGAGGAAAGGGACAAAGTCATGTCCATGCTGGGTCCCCAGCCCCTGGCTCAATGCCAAGCACCCAGAGTCACTCAGTGATTATCTGTTGAGTGATTCAAGTAGCAGAGATCAGAGGATCTCCCTGATCTCTTCCAATTTCTACCCAGGCTCTCACTTCCTCCGCATCTCAGAGGCTGTTTGCAAACACTGGACGAGGATATGCACCTAAAAGTCCTGGTGCAAGGGAAGTGCTCAGCATAGAGACGTCAGTTCCTTCAATTCCTCCCCACTCTCCCCACTTCCCTATTCTCGGCCTACTCAGGATCCTTCAATAGAAATTAAACTTTTCAGCCAAACTCCCCAGGGCCTTCCAAAGGACATATTCTTTCTGTGAGAAAATGAGTTTATTGACTTTTCTGCGTCTGAAGAGCATGAGGTACAGCTCTCGGTTCAGGGGTGTGGATGCAGCACGGGCTGGAGCTGGCACCGGCCTTGCTCCCTTGGGCTGGTGGGGACAGCACCCAACTCCACTGGAGGCCCCTCCCTCCAGCTTCCTCCCCTCCAGGCCTTGCTTCACAAAGGGGTGAGAGTAAGTTTTCACTAGCCCAGGTGGGCTTGCGTCACTTGCCCCTGAATGAAGTCCAGGCTCCTAGCTTCGGTGCTCAAGGTCCTTTGGCCTTGGTTGCATTTCCAGCTTTGTCCTCACACTGTCTGTGTCACATACCCGGAATGGGGGAGGTGCTTGATGCATTCACATAGGCTGTGCCAAGAAAGAATTTTCTCTTCCTACAACTCAATACATCCATTCTTTCACCGGTGGGCTTTGGAAGCAGAGGTCCTGGGCTTGAAGTCCAGCTCTTAACTTCTCTGAGCCATACCTGTGTGTTCTCCCTGCTCTGCCATGGTCATCTTCTCACAGCTGGGTGGCCTCTACTCTATCCTTCATTGTCATGTGTCAGTCTGCTGCAGCTCAATGTGCCACCTCCTTCCTGAAGCCAATAGATTGGCCTTCTTAGAGAATAAACTTTATTAGTAGCTGTGGTCTGACTTAAATTCACCCAGACAGATGAACCTTGTATGTAGTGCTGGAGGTGAGGGTAATAGGACCCACAGAAGAATTTAAGGCAAGGGATGGCAAGGTCAGATTTATGTGTTAGATCAGTCAGGCAGTGTTGTGATGGACAGGTCGTACAAGGGAGAAACAGAGGAGTGAATCAGGTTTGGATCTACTGGCACTCAGACCCATCACTTTGCCCCTTCCTCTGATCTTTGCTCCTCAGCTTCAGAGAGAAGCAAGGGGTACTTCTCTCTCTCTCTCTCTCCCCTGATCTGACACAGTTTCAGCTTCCACCAGATGATTCCAGATCCCAGACTCTAGTAATGCCATCTCATCCCTTTGCCCCTGAAATCTAAGGAAGTCCACAGCTTCCTGATGCTCTAAATCTCGACCTAATCTTACTTATTTGGATTCTCAGTTCTTCTAACAGCAGTGTAACACAAATTCCTGTATTCAGTTCCTCCTGTTTAAATACTTAGGGTGGTTTGTATTATTCTGTTGTATTCCATTCTATTCTATTGTGTTCTATTCTATTCTAATCTATTCAGACCCTGCGTTAGACAGCAGTCTATTGAAGTGGAACACATAAAAGATGTGAAAGACTAAGTAAGGGTGCTGCCACAGGGTGAAAAAAGAGAAAGTTTGGAGATATCCTCCATCCAAGTCCTATCTAGAATTGCAATTCCTTGTTTGCTTGACCAAAAATGTATTCCTCACCATTATAACATGCCACCATTGGGATAGTGTCCACTAAGTCTCAAATATCACTGGTCTTTAAGGGCCCTTCTAGCATGTCACTCGGCCTATAGAGAATGATGCTTAGTCAGACATGAAAACCTGCAAGTCAATTACTTATGTATTTTTGTTCCTTTTTTTGTTTGGTTTTTTGGCTAGGTTTCTAACAAGCTGTGTGATCTTGGGGTGAGTCACTTTCCTTCCACGAGGCTCACTTTCTCCATGGTAGAGAGTATTATTCTAATGAATCTTTGAGCCCTGGCCAAAATTTACCACCCTCTCTACTGTTCTGAGAGCCTATCCGTGGGATGCATCTTGTTGACTTGACAAGTTCTTACACGCCCCATGCGTGATCCATGATATTAAAACCTGCATAAATGTTAGTAACCTTGTTTCCCTGTGAAAAGCTAGGAGAGTACAGATGGATTTTCCAGGCCCCATCTGAGCTTTGCACCCAGCAAATCAAATCACACATTAAATGTCCTTGGCAGTCGGTGTAGACCGAAGTCTTAGCCAGACATCACAGGGAAGGTTGGTTTGTTCACCATCAAGCAGTTCAAAGTCAGTCCCTCTGTTTTTGAAATGAACCAACTTGCCTCTCACCGTCTGTTTTCGAGGACCTGGAATGAAACACGCTTTTATTTCCACATGCAGTCTAAGCTGTTCCCAGAAATATGCACTGGAAACCAGGAAAGAAATGTCATCCTTTGGCTGGTTACCCTAAGATACCACTAACCACCTTTTTTATATTTTTAAAAATGTTTTATTTATTTTAAATTATCATTTTCTTCTAAGAAATGTCTTCAATTAAATATATTCCTCTCTCTGGGAGAATGAAAAAGTGCACTCATTCCTAGGCCAACACTAGGATCTACAGTGGAGATGGTGGCTTTTGTTTTATTCAGCAAAATCTCATGCTTAGCAGTAGCCTTGCTATGTGAATTTTATTGTAGCTGTTGTTTAGATGTTGATGGTGACTTACCAACCCATAAAATAAATGTACATTCTATGGCAGGCACTTTGCTTTTATTTTGAGGTTTTCTGAGATTAAAGATATGTGACCCCCTTCCCTTTTGGATCTCAAATCTGATAGGAGAAACAGAACTGTGAACACACCTTTAGCACAATGGTACAATAAATAGTATAATATTAGTGGATTTACAGTATTTGATATCCCTGTCACTATTGGGTATCTTGCCTTCATCCGCCAAAGCCAAAGAGTGGCTGCTAGTGGTCACTTCCTGAATTGCAGGTATAGAACCAACGAGGAATGAGCTACAAGAATTTAGAATAGAATTCAACCTTAATTTTCCAAACTCTTAGCAAAAAGAACTACTCCACTTATTTTTCCAATGTGGGGGCTTATACACCTGCATTCTGAAATAGTCTCTCAGTATTTTCAAACCACTGACCTTCCAATTTGAAGATATGTCTCAAAAGTCGTAAAAATGGTACATGCACTTTGTCCCAGCAGCTCCTCTTTAAGGAAGTCACCCTAATGAGTTATAAAGTCACTCAAAGATGTATTGTAAAGATTTTCAGTACAGTGTCATATATAATATTAAAAGGATAAAATATCTTCTAATTATAAGATATGAATTGTAGTAAGTTGATATGATGGGATGTCATGGAGCCATGATATATAAAAGAGCTTAATGACAGGAAAAGAAACATATGTCTGCAGATGTTGCCAAATGCCCCTGGGGGAGGGGGGCAAATTTCTCCCACTAGAGACCAACTGCCTTTCATTTACGACTTTTTAGGTGCATTTCCACCTTCTTCTTTGCAGTGTTGGGCAGTAACATCCAGTTTCTGGATACCTATGGGCACATATCTATAGAAAATCCATGCCACTGAGACCTGGTTCAGTTCAGATCTCTCCTGCCATCACACAGCCATGTTTAGAGTCCTAGCTCACCTCTGGAAGACTTCAAACACCCTGAAAGGGCATTAGTTTCCTCTTAGGTACCTTCAGACAGCCTCAGAGAATCAAAGCTGGCAGCTGGCCACCACCAGGGGAGTCAGGGCACCACGCCTTGTCCTGCTTCCTGGCCTCTGAGAGCCCATGGGGATTTGGGGCTTGGCTTAGAACCCACAGAGGGGAGAGGCTACTGTGGAGGCGAGAGTAGGGCAGCAAGGAGAGAATGCAGGAGTGGGGTTAGGCATTTCCTTAGTTTCATTGGAAACATATGCCTGCGGAGGTAGTGGGCTGGGGCCCCATCTCAGGCTAGCGGGCTTGACTGCTTCTCCTCCCGTATCCTTCAACCTTCCCTCTCCTCCTGCACAGCCCTGCAAGCACCACCAGGCTATTACTTAAGAGGAGGGCCCTGGTTTAAGGGAAACTGGGGTTGTTATGACATAGGAACAAAATCTGCTGTCATGGGAACACAAACATGTGATATGACCATGTCCACCTGTGATCATAGATCAGTGAGATCAGAGAACATTGGGGTAAGAAGGGCCTTTTGTGGTCCAAGTTTAACACCTTCATCTTAAAGATGGAGAAGCTGATTTTTGACATGGAGAATGGAATCCAGGAACCCCAGACAGTTGATTCTCAGGGCTTTCACTCACCACCCTCTGCTTCCACGTCCTCTTTTAAGATATAAACTCATGGCCAGGCGCGGTGGCTCACGCCTGTAATCCTAGCACTCTGGGAGGCCGAGGTGGGCGGATCGTTTGAGCTCAGGAGTTCGAGACCAGCCTGAGCAAGAGCGAGACCCCATCTCTACTAAAAACAGAAAGAAATTATATGGACAGCTAAAAATATATATAGAAAAAATTAGCCAGGCATGGTGGTGCATGCCTGTAGTCCCAACTACTCGGGAGGCTGAGACAGGAGGATCCCTTGAGCTCAGGAGTTTGAGGTTGCTGTGAGCTAGGCTGACGCCACGGCACTCACTCTAGCCTGGGCAACAAAGTGAGACTCTGTCTCAAAAAAAAAAAAAAAAAAAAAAAAAAGATATAAACTCATTAAGCTGTAAGTGAGCATATCCGTGATGCCCAACCTGCTCCTGCAGCAGACATCGATAATTGAGCACGGAACTCTTTCCTGCTGAGCTTGATGCTGCCTAATGATCCTTTTTCCAAACAGCACTCCAGGTAGGTAGCACCCATCAATCGGAGATGGCACATATTTGCCACACCTGCCAGTGACTTGCCTGTCAGGATCTTTCTAGAGATGGATGGAAGCAAGGGCCTGGGAAAATGTGTTTTCTTTGGTGACAATTAAGATGAGAAGAATTTAGATGAGTATTTTGGAGCAGAATGTGAGGCAATTAGTGGTCCTTGTCAATTGTAAACTGTCTTTAGAGAAAGGGGCAAAGGAAGTGTGTCAGGAGTATAGGCCATTTCAGGGTGTCTCAAACTTTAATGTGCACATGAATTACCTGGGGGCCGGGGAGATGGTGCAAATCTTTATGAAATGCAGTAGGTCTTGGAGAGACCTGAGCTTCTGCAGTTCTAACAAGCTTCCAGGTGATGCTGATGTGGCTGGTCTACGGACCATCCACTGAATATTAAGATGCTCATTTAACCAGTTATTTCACCATTTAGGAAACCAGGGTTCCAAGAGGATGAGGGAGAGAGAGTCAGGGCTGTTTCACCACCAGATCTGCAAGCTGTTGGGTGTGAGGGTTCCATTGACCTTGCTCATCCTGCTCTACCTCTTTCCACCGACCTTTACCAACTCTCTTGCTTCTGCATCAGTCTTGCATCTACTGCGGATTCATCTTGGGACCCTCAGGATGGATGTCTACTCCAAATCTGGTGTGTTCGGGCCCTGACCCTAAGGAAGAACAATGATTTGCCTTCATATTTTTGATCCTTCTGGAACATACTTAAGGATGCTGCTGGAGGTCACGCCCGTCTGACAACTGAACCTGAACCAAGGACGACAGAGCAGATGGGCAAACACTTGACAAGTCTATTTCCTTTGAGCAAACCTCATTTATTCACCAAAATCCTGCTGTTGGAAGGAAAACAGACATTACATGGCCTGTCACGGCTTAAGAGAGAGAGAGAGAGAGAGAGAGAGAGAGAGAAAGAAGTGTGGCCTCATTTTTTGTAAATGATCTGTGATTTGAGAGAACACTTAAAAATCCAGCCTGGGTAACAGAAAGAGTAGTGAGGAGGGGGCTTCTCCTTCATTTTTCCAAAGTAATTGAGATATTTCACCTTACTCTGACATAATTACATTGTTAAATGGAAGATGCTTCCAAGTAATTAGTAAAGTAATTAGTCAAGGTTTTTTGCTCTTTGTGTTCTCCACTAAAACACAATCCTTGTATCCAGTGCCCTTTGCAGGGTAGGACAATCTTTAACAAGGGACACTTTCTTTTTCTTTTTTTTTCTTCTTTTTTTTAGTGACTAAAGAGAGAAAAGGAAAATATAAGCAGGGTTTTTCAGAGCTGCCTCAGAAAGGCTGCCTGTTTGGTATGGATTAGCAAATAAAAACCAGATTTGAGAAAAGATAACCTTAGGAAGCACATAACGTGGCTTTGGTCAAAGTGGTAGTTTCTGCTGCTGTCGTGGTTAGCGTTAGCAGTCAAATTTCTTCAGACGTGATTGTTCTTTCCACAGGGTTGATGAAGCTGCCCTCTCACAGTCCTCACTGGACCTGGGCAAGCCTTAGAATTTAGGCTAATTTTCTAGAGCATGTAAAGAAGTCTCTTTAGGTACCAAGCCCCACCGAGAGAAGTAGAAATATAAATGAGGTCAAGAAGGTTTGGGTCTCCTCCAGGGGAGGAATCTGCTTTTGCTTTTGCTTTTCCATAAAACACCCTTGGTGTGTGGTGAGCACCCCAAGCATGGTGACACCATGAGTGGGGATGGGTCTTTCTCCAGACCCTATCAGCTTGGGGATAAAATGCATCAAGGTATCATTTACTGGACATCTGGCCAGAAGTTTCGCTAAAACCTATAAAGGGCACATTGGTTCAATGAATGCTCAAAGCCTTCTGACAAAGTGGGTATTATCATCACAATTTATTGGGAAGAAAACTGAGGCTCAGTCAAGGCATGTGGCTAGTACATTTTGGATCTCGGATCCAAACTGAAATCTCGTTGGCTCCCAAGTTGATTGTCTAGTTATCATCCTGGTATGCTAGAGTGGTGAACAGCATCTCCCCGGCTCAGCTCTCACCCACAGGCTGGGGCAGTGGGATTCCAATATTGCCTTCCCTCATCAGATTTCTCTATACTACTCCAGGACTCACAATGCTCTCAGATGTTGTTGTCTAGGGGTGGCTTCCTTCTTCTCTCCTGCTTCTGTATTTGACTCCCTGGCTCTCTGGGCTATGGGGCCTAGAGGTAGTGGTGGGGAAGGAGGGGGATGTGATGCAATGAAGAGACAGCAGACCTTGGAATCAGATCTATAAAGTACTTCATATTCCTGATGCTCAGTTTTTCAATCTGTTAAATGGGAATAAATGTATGGATAGGCAGACTGATGGATGGATGAATGAAAGAGGAGGGATGGATGGATTAATTCAAAACAGATCATTAATGTGAAGGTGATGGGTAAGGCCTGTTGGCATTAACAGGTGAAAATGGGTATGAGTGATAGTTACTTTCAAAGGAATGAGACGCTACATAGTCAGTTTTGTCTCAGGTCAGCATTTACCAGTTTTTTTTTTTTTTTTTTTGCCAAAGAACATGATGTTCCATAAAAAGAGGGTTGCATGGTCAAAGGTGTTTGGGAAATTTAACCTGCTCTTGGAGATTCACATATACAAGAGCATATTAAAGCCTTTGAAGTCTTACAGACTAAATAATAATATATGATAATAGTTATTATTATTATTTAAAATCTGGTGATTCCAGAAAACGTTGCTCATAGAGCCTGTCACGTAGTCCTCATTGACCTCAAGCGGAACTACGCTGTGTAGTGTCTGCATTTTACGCACCAAGTTCAAGGTTGCAGAGCACTCCCAATGCTGGGTCCCTTTGTATGGGTCGGTGGGCATCGGGGGTCCCACTCACACTTCTCCCAAATGATTCTGTGATAGAATTAGGACTGGCCTCACCATCCCCATTTCACAGGCGAGTGAACGGGACTCAGGAGGGTGGGTGAGTTGTCTGAGTTCACACAGCTTACTGTGGGCAAGTCGAACTCCAGCCTAGGTCTTCCAGCGCCAAGTGGGTTCTCTCAGAACCACGCATGCTCCCGCCACATGGACACAGAGGTCTTCGGTCTTTGCTCGGTTCGCTCTTGATGCCAGATCTGTTGAAACAGTTCTGGGCAGACGCATGCACTTCACTTTGTGTATGTGGAAATACTGAGTACACTTCATAGCCCGACAAGCAGCTCTCCAGCAAAGGATAATAGAGCACGAGAGAATGATCACACTAACGAAGGCAGTGATTACGCTATCCAGGAATTGTAGAGCACTTTGCGGTTTTATGAGTGCTTTCGCACATGCTGTCCCTTCTGATCATCACAGCCACACAACTCACAAGCTGGGCTGGCAATTTTTATCCTCGTCTGACAAGGAAGAAAACCGAGGTGCAGAGAGGTTAGGGATAAAGCAAAAACTTGCACAGGAAGTCAGTGAGCAAGCCAGTCAGCTGATTCCGCCTCCTCTTTCCCGACTAGTTCTGATGTTTGGATTGGCATCGTTAGAGAGCATGGTAGAAACAAAACTTTCTTTTGCCAGTGTCTACTCTTCCTTTCCTCCTTCTCCCTTCTGTTCTCCCCTCCTTCCTTCCTTTAAAATGAAAATTTCAAAATATAGAAATACTCAAAGAAAAGGGACCAATCGCCCATAATTCCACATTATCCAGAGAGAACCACTGTGTATTTCCTTCTAGTAATTGTTTTATGCACATTTTCCTGTTACTAAATTTTCTCCAAAGCATCATTTTAACTGTCTGCAAAGAATTATGTTGTATTTTTCTTTGCATCACCTGTCTTTTATTGTTGGGCATTTAGAATGTTTTCACATTTTCTTTCTGAAATTTATTATTTTTTTTATTTCTGAAATTTAAATAGCATGGTAAACATCATCCCACAGAAATCTTTGTGTACTTTTAAAAACCTCATTCTTGAGATAAATTTCTTGAGTGAAATTTCAGAATCGAAGGGGTTCCATGTGTTTAAAGACTTTTGAAAGGTATTCTAACACTGCTATCTATAAAAGTTTTACCAATTTCAAAGCCCCCCACGAACAACTATATTATGACCTTTTAAAATTTCACATGCATTGTTTTAATTTCTATTTCTTTGCTTATTGGTTTGAGTGATTTTTGTTTTTTTGAATATTTATTCATGCTTGGTCATTTTTGTTTCTTTTCTTGTCAATTTCTTGCTCATGTCCTTTGCCTATTATTATTGTTAACTGTTATTATTTTAATTGGGCTATACTTTTCTTATTTATTTCTTAGAAACATTTATATATTAAGGAAACTGACACTTACATTGCAAATAATGTTTTTCCCTAGATTGAAATCACAAGTTTTGCTCTATTCAGTCCTTCAACAAATCGAATGAGGCCCACCTACATTGCAGAAGACAGTCTGCTCTACTCAGTTTACCAATTCAAATGTTAATCCATCCAGAAATAGCCAGAATAACTTTTAACGAAATAAAATGGCCCATCACAAGGGTTAAGCTGTCTTATTCGCCCTCACCTTTCATCACCAATTCAGGGTCCAACCTTAGCTGCTTTTAAAGCCACACTTGGCTTTTGCTGGGCTTAGCGCTCTCCAAGATGCGTTCTCTTAAGAAAACATCAAATCGCTATTAACTGATCAACACTTACATGAACATATAGTAGTAACATTCATCAGGTGTCGGGTAGGTGGGAGGGGGAAAGAGGGGATGGATATGTTCATACCTAATACATGTGGTGTGCATCGGGGGATGGACACGCTTGAAGCTCTGACTCAGGTGGGGCAAAGGCAATATATGTAACCTAAACATTTGTACCCCCGTAATATACTGAAATAGAAAACAAAAGAAGACAGATATGGCATAATCTTTTGAGCAGTCCCATTTTCAGTATTTCAGATTCCAGCTTTCATCTTTCTCTCTCTCTTACATTCCTATTTCCTTTTATTTATTTTTTTAAACTGCTGAGTCTGATAAATTAGGGCTATTAAGAGACTGTTTGTTATTCTGTCCTGGGTTACTATTTTAAGGGCTAAAACGCTCATAAATATATGGAGGCTCCAACTGTAAATGGATACGTTTTAGCCAGTGAAAAATTCATTTTCTCTAATATACGTTTTTAAAGTGTCCTGCTGAAATTCTGCACAATATCTCACCATGATCTTTCACTGTTCCTCTCATTTTTATCTGATAAAAGCAGATCCATCATCAATGCGGTTCCTTTTCTCTGCACCATAAATAACAGCTGGGGAAGGGGGAGCATCTCCCACAACACAGCGGCATCGGGTTTTAACCAATTTTGGAATTTATTGTTACGCCTTCTTGGGTTAGGAGCCAAGAGTACTTGCATGCCCATCAATTATCTTATGGTCTTCCTGGTTTTGGACAAAGCCACTCCAAGTCCAAGCATAGAGAAGTTTTCATCTGATCTGAGCTCCACTTGCTGGATGGAAGTGTGATTTGGTAGGTGGTTGTACATCCTGGCTCCTCTGAGTTGGCCCCAGTCTGTGCCTGTGGTCCCAGTTACATTATTGAGAGTGACATTGTTCACTCTCAGAAGTGTCCTGGTTGGGATAATAAATTATTTGGTCACTGCAGGTGTATGCTGAGAAACACAGTGCTTCATATTGCCTCTAGTTATTTTCCCATTCCCCATCAGATGCTCATTCTGTGTATTGGAACCTCCTTTCCCATACATCAACCACTGATCATAGTCAGGAGACTTACAATCAGAGGCAACATTTCCAGGCAGAAGAAAAGAAAAAAAAGAAGGAAAAAAAAATATGATTCTAGCTCCTTCCACGTGCAAGGCACTATGCTGGAGGCTTTTTCAAGAAAGTCATGCTTTTATTTCAAGAAAAAGCCCATGAAGTACTATAATTCATCAATTTCAACATGTACACTTTTTTCACTCATTAATATCTTAAAATTGGGTTGAGCTGTATAATTGATGTCATCTTGTAAGTGCTGTTGGCCACGCAGCATTGTGATGCACTTGTCATTGTCTTTGTACGAACCCATGTCAAAACTCATAGTATTTAAGTGTCAGTAGCTTGGGAGGAAATCCTAGAAACAATAGAGTATTTGTTTGGTTGCTAGGAATCAGAGGATGGCAGAGAAAGGGTGGCAGAGG
The DNA here is from genome assembly GCF_041146395.1 of Eulemur rufifrons. Lineage (NCBI taxonomy): Eukaryota > Metazoa > Chordata > Mammalia > Primates > Lemuridae > Eulemur > Eulemur rufifrons. Next base: position 9,902,038 of record NC_091005.1, on the reverse strand, counting down.
TTGCAGATCAGAAATATTTAGCAATATTCCAAAAGCAGATGTCAATAGTAGGCTCGCACTACATACTTGCAAAGCCAGATTAATCACTCAGAAAACATGACTTTTGGTTCTTTTAAGGATTCTTTCCAGAAATGCCGCATCACCAATAATCTTGATGACACAGAGGGTAGTATGGGTTGGAAAAATACCTATCTGGTGATTTTGAATTGAAAAGCCACTCTGAATATGAAGAAGGCTTAGGAATACTTCAACCAATTTCATTCATTCGTAATTTTTCCTTTTTACATGTGCCTAAGAGTGACATGTGATAAAATCTATGCCAATTAAGTCCAAAAGAGCTTTTAAAATAACTCTAAAATAAAAATTCCAAGGGATTAAAAACACTGGGTCAAGGTTATTTTGAACTATCTTTTTTTCTTAGTGGTCTATAAGATGACAAGTGCCCTACAGTGCTACAATAGCATGGCCTGCCTTGGGGCCCCAGCGGGCAGCATGCAAGAGGAAGAGACTCCCAGGCTGTGGTCTGAAGAGTGGGTTAAGCAAGTGAAATGAAATAGGAGGAAGGGGAGTGTGCCAGGCAGCAGGAACAGCAAGTACAAAAACACCTGGCCACTCTGTGAGGCTATCACTCTGTCTTCTCGAGACACTCCTGGTGAGCGGTTTCCGCTGTCCCCTGTGGTAGATATCAGCGGCTGTCCCTTGGAGAAAATGATTCACTTTCCTGGGTCTTCCTACTTTGGTCTTTGTTCTCCCTAATTCTTATGAAATTAGGGGGTGGCAATAAAATCTTTCTTTTTAAGGTAAGAAAAAACAAGGTTCAAAGGGCTCCTCTGCTGTGCCCAAGGTCATACAGGTATCAAATGATGAAGGTGAGATGTGAACTCCAATGGGTCGGACTCAACGTGAGAGTTTGTGCCATGACAACAAACAGGGTCACCCCCCCACCCTGCCCCCGGACCAGAGGAGACTCAGGATCCATCTGATTTAATGCCCCCCATCCCCGCTATCCTTGGGTATTTTGGGGTGGGCTGGGGTGGGCTGGGGAGGGAAATAGAGACCCAGCAGCTGGGCGGTGACCTGCTCAGGTCACACACAGCCAAGGACAAGCCAGGAGCTGGACTGTCAGGGAGCAGCCTGCTCTCCACTCACTCGTGTCTTCATTACTTTTATCAACATGTATTTAAGGATCGTCCAAGCAGAGCAAACCAGCTTTAAAGCAATTACTTGGCGATGATCAGGAGAGGCCAAGGGGATTCTGTTTGCTTATTTGTGTGAACCTCGAATGCCTGCTTTCTTAATTAAGCCTTAACTCTGGGTCTTGCCTCCAGCCTTCCTCCACACTGCAGGCCCTGGGCCCTGGGGGCTCTGCCTCTGTTTGCTTTCTCTCCTCTAAGAAGCATCTGCTCCTGTACCAGCACTGAGGACACTTCCCCTTTCTTATCCCCGGTCCCCTGCTGCTTTTAATGTCATAATTACCAGCCATGAGCTTTAGGATCCTTGGTGACTTGGGCGAAAGATGCAGCTGCCTGGACCTCCTTGCTCCCCTCCACCCCAGCTCCTCTCAGGAACACTTGCCCTTCCTTGAAAATTCATCTCAAGTCACCTGTGGGAGCAGGCTTCCCCGATCAGCACTGGGTCCGTGCTGGGTGTCCCCCATCTGTCTACCATAGCCCCTGTCACCTTGTGCTTTTTGGCTTTATATCTCCAGCTACCAGCAAAGAGTTAGGTACATAGGAGACTACTGATAAATGCTTCTTGAGCAAATGAATGCATGAAGAAAAGTGTGAACAAATGAACTATGACCTGTGTTTTGGTCAGTGTTAAGTGTCTGGATGGGGACTTGGGGTGAGGAATTGTCACCTGTCTTATCCCATAATATTGTTAGGTACTGATTTTCACATATTGAGATGGTGAATGATATTGAATGGCTGCATGGTAACTCATCATGTTTCTGTTGGAATAACTGTTCAAGATGGACATAAAGTATGCATCTTCCTTCACAGCCTTGGTAGAGAGTTATTTAACCCTACTTGGTGGAACTATTAAATATTTTAGGAACTTGATTCCAGTCCTTGGCTTAACTCTCAGGATTAATGAGGATCCTTTTAGTTGTCCTAGGCGATTTCACCTATGTGTTCATTCATTCACTCATTTGAGAGACATTTATTGAGCAACGACTGTGCTCCCTGATAGAGATATGAGCTGAGGCAGAATGACATGGGGTTCTGGCCTCTGGGGACCTTGAAGGGTGGTGGGAGAGACAAACTAGTAACTGGCACACTAAGGTAAGAGAGGTGTGGATTTCTGTATGGGCACCCAGTAGGGGCACCTAGAATGGACGTGGGCCGTCAGCAAGGCTTTCCAGAGGAAGTGACGTCTCAGCCAAAAGATGCATGTGAGTTAGTCAACAAAAGGGAGGAAAAGTGTTCAGGTTATCTGTGATTGTATAGCTAGTTGCTAAAATTTAGTAGTTTACTTAGATTTTTTTTTTTGTTTTAATAGATTTAGGGGGTACTGAATCTTTTGGAACAGTTTCGTGAGGATTGGCACCAGTTCTTCTTTGTGTGTCTGGTAGAATTCAGCCATGCATCCATCTGGTCCTGAGCTTTTGGTTGGGAGGGAGATTTTTTATTACTGCTTCAATCTCACTACTCAATGTTGGTTTATTCAGGAATTCTATTTCTTCCTGGTTCAATCTTGGGAGGTTGTACGGTGTGGGCCTGCAATCCCAGAGGGAAGGCAAGTGGCATGGGCAAGAAACTGGGGACTGTGATCTACTTGCATCTCAGTCTCACGGGAGTGCATGGCAGGGTGGTGGTAATTGTCCTAGGTGTGTGTAGTAGAGCTTGGGCTGACTTGTCCTTGTCCCTCCTCAGCTGGGCAGGGCTGCGGCTGCTTTAGCCTAAGCTCAGCCCAAGGGCTGGACACTGCCCAGCTTTAAATTCTCAAAATGGCATCCGGGGCCTGTGACCAGAGAGGGTGGATCCTCTTTCTGGCAAACTTCATGGCCAAGACTCCAGGTGGAGTGCCATCTGCTCACGTCCCAATCTCACGGAAGCAGGATGGTGGGAATTGCAGCAGGAGCAGTTGGGAGAGCCTGGGCTCCCCTGGTCCTCCTCAGCTGGGCAGCTGCATGAGCCTGACCTCAGTCTGAGGACGGGACACTGACTGGATTGAAACTCCCAAACTGGCACCTCGTGCCTGTGATCAGAGAGGGTACGGGCCCTTTCAGGCAAACAGCATCTGTAAGATGCTGGGAGGAGTGCTGTGTGCTCACAGCTCAGTCCCACAGCAGCCCGTGGCAGGGTGGTGGCAATGGTCCTGGGTATGTGTAGGACAGCTTGTCCTTCCTCAGCTGGACAGGGCTGTGGCTGCGTCAGTCCTAATTCAGCCTGAGGGCGGGGCACTGCCCAGGTTCAAGATCCCAAAATAGTGCCCTGGGGCTGTGACAAGAGAGGGCAGGGCCCTTCTCAGGCAGGCGTTGCTGGCAGGAAGCTCTGGGGAGTGCAGTAAATTTGCAGCTCAGTCTCACAGCAGCTGGCTGCAGGACGGTGGGCACCATCCTGCATACATGCTGGAAAGCCTGGTTTCCCTGCCCCACCCCCACCAGGGGAGGGCTAAAGCCAAGTCCAGCCCAAACTCAGCCTGAGGGCTGGTGTGCAGCCCAGTGTCAAACTCAAAATGGCGCCTGGACCTGCAACCTGAAAGGCTGGGACCCCTCCCAGGCAGGCGGTGCGGGTGAGAAACTGTGGGAAATGCTGTCTGCTCACATGTTAGTCTCCACAGCAGCCAATAGCGGAACAATGAGGACCTCCCATAAGCATCAAGCCTAGAGCAGCTTGAGCTGGGTGCCATCCTGAGAGCCTGGGCACGCACTGGCAGCCACTGCGCAGCTCCGAGGAGAGAGAGAGGAGCCCAGGCATTCTACCCATGGACGCTCAGCCCTGGGCACACGGTCGCATAGACAGCTGCGTTTTCATCCCCGCATTTCCAAGGAGCATCAGCCAGCTCCCCATATGTGAAAAATGGGAACAATAATATTAAATGTGACAAACATTTAACCATCTCTGAAGCTGTGATCTCGATAACAGCTGGGAGGAAATGATAAAGTGGCAACAAGCACGGAAATCAGATTTTCTGTTGGAGAAGTTGATAAAAACATTTCATTTCTCTAAACAAAGAGAGCTTGGGATTGACCTGATGTATTTCCAGCTTTCAGAGGCTCATTTTGGAATCTCCAAGTCCAGACCTTAAGAGGCCGGAAGGTTTCTTTGTCCCCACATTGGTTCCCTGCTTACCTGAGAGGCAACTGTCGAGTCCCATAGAGCAGTGGAGTTGCCTTAGATGTGCTTAGGCTCGAAGCTCTCCCCTGCTCTCACCAGCTGAGCTGCTTCCCCTTTCTGAACTTCATTTTCCTTATTTTAAAAATGAGAACGACTAATTTCCACCTCACAGAGCTGGCGTGAACATCACGTGAGATACCGTGGAGGCCGTGGATGAAAGCGTGGCCGATCCTGCCTATGTGACCCCCACAAACATTCCATGTGTCAGCAAGGTCCTCTCCAGTTTAGATGTGAGGGGACAGGGGCTCCAAGGGGTAAAGCGACTTATCCAGAGTCACCCCAGAAAAGAGGTTTGAAGTTCTGGGACAATGGCAGGAGTGAGACTTGTTCTCTGTGGCTCTGTGACACACAGCACTCCGACCAGCGGATGGACACTGCGTGGAAGCGGGTTTGAACTCGGTTCAAAGAGTAACATTCTTGCAAATGGAGTGACATAAGAGTTTGTGTGTGGGGGAGCGCTGTGGTTTGGATACGTTTGTTTATCTCCAACCAAACTCATGTTGGAGTGTGATGCCCAGTGTGGCGGTGTTGGGAGGTGGGGCCTAGTGGGAGGTGCTTGGGCCATGGGGGTGGATCCCTCATGAATGGCTCCATGCTGTTCTCGAGGTCGGGAGTGAGTTCTTGATGGCGTGAGACTGCATTCGTTCTCCAGGAATGGATTAGTTCCCGGGAGCGTGGGTTGTTACAAAGCCAGGACACCCTGGGGTTTTCCCTTCTTCACACATGTCCACTTCTTCTTTGATCTTCTCTGCCAGGTTGTGAGATAGCATGAAAGCCAGGAGCCAGAGCTATGTTCTTGATCTTCTCAGCCTCCAGAACCATGAGCCAAATAAACCTCTTTGCTTTATAAATTACCCAGTATCGGGTATGTGTTTATAGTGACACAAAACAGACTAAGACAAGTAGTGAGCTCCCCCTCATCAGAAGCATTCAAGCAGAGGCTGGGGTCACCTGGTCAAAACCATGGTTGAAGGAACTCCTGGCTCTTGGGTCAGATCAGAGTGGATGCCGTCTAAGATACCGTGTGGCTCTGAGAACCTACAGCACGAAAAATATATTTTAGGAATAAATACTAAAATAACCACAAGTAGTTGTTCTAGTTATTTATGGCCAACCTCTCAACAGTGGATCCTTCACTTGGTGGCCCAGTGTCAGGATGAATTGGCTCTGAGGGCTGGTTGGCCACATCTCTGGACTCGGCCTGGGCCAGCTGGGTTTCTCAGAGCACCTTGGACTCTGTGATCTGAATCTCAGCGTGTTACCTGCAGAGACACTGGCTTTGGCCAACTACAACATACCTCTGTATTGGAGGCCAAGAGGGACGCTCTGTGGCTTCCTGGCATGTGTCTGGTTTCTCCACCAACACGGAAACCCAGGGAGGCCTAATCTGCCCTCTTGCTGCGGAGAGGACGGACCATAACTAACTCTCCTTGAAAGTGGAGATATCGCAGCCCTGATACCGAGGCTTAGGGTCAGGGGCTGGATGCTGAGGCTGAAGTCACTGTATGATGAGGTGTGTCTGACTTCAGATTTAGCATTGCCCTCTCTCCTGTCTCTCCCACTCTGCCCCCTGCTCCCACTCAGCGCAAGTTTGTCTCACCTTGACTGCTCGGTCCTCTAGCTCGGGGGTCGGACAGCCTCTTCTTGAAGGACTAGGTAGAAAATATTTTCAACTTTGCATGCCCTGCAGTCTCTGCCACAGCCCTGCTGTGACAGTGGGAAAACACGGAGAAACGACATGTAAATAAGTGAGTGTGGCTGCATTTGTGAAATTTTATTTACAAAAAGAGGCAGCAGACTAGATTTGGCCTACAGGCCTTAGTTGGCCGACCTATCATTTCTAGCTAGTCCTCAACAAACTAGGACAAATCAAACAAATATCCTCTCTGTTCACGTTAGGTGCTGCGGAGTTAGAAGCGTTCTCCCCAACGTGTGGTCCAGGAAACAGCAGCATAAGGCTCAATGTCACAAAGTTCATACAGCTTGTGAGCAATGCAGAATCTCAGCACCCCTCTTACCTGCTACCCCCCAAAACTACCTCCCACCGTCAGAATCTGCATTATAACAAACTTTTTTAGATGATTCACATATACGTGTAAGTTCCATAAATACTGAATTATGAGAGCAAAAGACAGGCATCTTGGGGAATAGAGGTGAATACTTATGTTTAAATACTGTGTGTGTTTCGTTGTTGGCATTACTAACAGGACAGTCGGGAAAGTACTACAAGCATTTAGGCTCTGCATAGAGGAGATCAGTGTAGAGAGGTAATTGTCAAACTTCTTTTGATAACTGTTGTGATGGTGGCTAATGTTTGCATACTCTTTGGCATTTTCCAAAGTGGTTTAATAAAATCTCATGAAATTCTTACTGAACCCCTATATAGGACAGGTCAAAGGTCTGCTCAACTCCAAGGGCGTCTCTCACATGTGATACCTCCTGGAATTGGGCAGTGCGCTGCCTGAGCAGCTGTATGTGGTGGCCCTGCCTGTATGGCAGTTATCATTAATTACTATGGCTGGTTTTCTGGTGTGGCCAAAAGCCATGAGCCTCCTGTACCCACCATCCCTTTCCTTCCACGTGTGTCTCCTACTCACTTTATCCGGGCAGGAGGATTAGACTGAATGGCCTTTAGGTGCCCTGAGCTGGGGTCTTTTCATCTCTTTGACCTGATACTCAACACAGAGAGGTGGCTCTGTAGAGCACAGACGGGGCCTTTGGAGTCAGGCACATCAAGCCTGGTAGCTCTAGGTGATGAATTTAGGCATTCTGAGCATCTCCTTGGAGGACAAAGGCATTGCAGATAAAAGCCCTCTGAACGTTGCAGGTGTTCAAAGGGTGGTGTCTTTCTTCCTTCTCGTGCCCCATGGCCATGCTCGCTGTCTCGTATGTCCCTCAGGAACAAGTGGCTTTAGAGGCAGCCCCTAAATCTTGTTTCTGTTCACTCAATGTTAGGAGCCTTAAACCATGGGTCTTGTAAGGCTGGCCTTTTATTCCTTTTTTCTTCATAAGGTGAGGGGTGATCTCCCCAGATCGTACATAGAATGAGACAAGTTTCCTCTGCTCCACCCAGGACTGGCTGGTCCCTCTGGGACAAGTCAGCTCACGGCTAGGGGGAAGCACCTGGCCTGGTGCTCTGAGACCCAGGCTCTAGGCTCCGCCCACCGACGATGAGCTGTGTGGCCAGATGCCTCAACCCCAAGCAGCCAAGTTGGGGAACAGCTGGGAACAGCTAGGAGTGAGGTTCTAGGGCTGCTTTACCCCAGCTCACCCTGTGCCTGAGCCCGGGTAGGTTCTACCACAAGGCATGTCTTCCTTAATGTTCACCACAAACCCAAAGTCCCCCACCCCCATGTCACAGATGTCCAAACTGAATTCCAGTGGTTACACCCCATGCTCAAGGTCACACGGTGGGCTCATCTATGAGCAGGGCTTTGCAGGGCTTTCTCCTCCCAGGCCTGACCCTGTCCCATTAGGAAAGGCCACATGGCTTCGGGGTCTGGGGACTTACAGATGTGTTATGATGGTAAGGGAGCCGTGACTTTGGGGGTGACAATGGTTTGCCATTGAGCTTGAGCGAGCTGCTGGACTGTCACTGACTCACATTCCAAACCTCACATCCAGCCCCTTGAGTATTTGCTTAGGGTTTTGCTGAAGCTCTTGCCAAAGATGAGACCATAAAAAATCGGAGTGACAACACCATTATTCAAGTATCCAAAGCCCTTCATGTTTCTTCAAATGCTCACTGGTGTTTTATGTCATTAAAATATATTGTTGATTAATATTTGAGCAGCCACACATAGCTTATGTCTCACCAAGCACTGCATTTCTCATCCGTTTCTGCTCCCTGCAACGCTCGGGTCTCCCTGTGGATTTCTTGTACCCTCCTGAAGTCCTTCCCCATCTAGTTCACCCTCCCACCCCCAATTAAAGCCTCCCCGAAAAGCTCCATGTGGTCTGTGTAAACATCACCAGAGGCCCATATGGACAGAGATAAACAGTCCCATTCTGGCCGGAGCTGTCTCTGATTACACCCTGGAGCGCTCCTCTGTCTGCAAGATAATCTTCCCTGAGGCCAACTTGCTGCTTTTCCCTGGTTTGCATTTTGTCCCTGCTGTGGTCTGTCCTGACCACTCCTTACTATTTTATAAGGCAACTTGCTTCTGAGGTGCACAGGAGACACATGCCTGAGCTGGCAGCTTTCTTCCCAAACCTCTCCTTAGGTTACATTTCATCTTGGTCACAAGGGACCGTAGCCTGAGCTCCAGAATCCCTCCCCCAGGAATCTCTGGCATGTGTTTAAATCTCACCGAGCCTCCGGGTTTCCTTCTGTAAAATGGGAGTGGTAATAGTTACCTACCTTCAGGGGCTTTTTGTGAGGATTAAATAACATGATGTTTTTTCAAATACAAAGTGTTCCGAAAGCTTGAGTGCAATTTGGAACTTTAATAACTGCAGAAACCATAAATGCTATGCACTTAACAAAAACACATCATTTGGACATTGAAGTATTTCCATGGCTTAAAAATCTTTAGTTTTGTGAATTTATAAATTTTTAATTTTAATTTTTGTTTCAGTCAATATTTGCCGTGTTCAGCCAGAGAGGCTGAAAAAAAAAAATGAAAATTTAAAGACTTATGCTTTTTTAAAAATTCACAGAAGTGAATAAATGCAGAAAAGATTCAAATATATTTTCAAATGATGTTTTTTTGTCTATTTGCAGCATTTATCTGTCTGACGTTATTAAAGCTAAAAGCTGCACTAAAGCCTAAGCAAGTGCTATGCAAAGAGGTGGTCTTCTCTTTTTGTGATTTTCATCTCAGCGGACATTATCATCAGCACCATTTGGTGAAAGCAGTCGCAAAGGAAGATCTTCTTTAACAGACATTGAATACTAGAGACTGAGAAACTGTGTCCTGTTTCTATCATGCCTCCTCTGCCTCTGCATTCTGCCCTCACCCTGTCCCAAAGTCCCCTTCCTGGCCATGATCTGGAGGGACAACACCTGGGGGAACAGAAGCCAGAAAAGGTCAGGGGTTCAACACTGTCGTAAACAGGGGCTGATGCTGGGGAAATGTCAAGGACAAGGACTGACGCAGGCAGCTCTTAGGAGGTCAATGATACCCTGACAAGAGAGCTGGTGATGGTGGGATTTAGGAGGAAGAAAGTAGGGTGGTGACCATGGCCAGCCATTTCAGCAAGAGGGGTCATCACAGCAAGTAGCAAAACAGCCTAGAAGTGAAACAAGTGAAGGAGGAAAGGGCAAGATGATAGAATAATTTATGCTGGAGGAAAGGGTGGAGGGAGGCAGTGATTTGGAAGGTTCTGAGCTCTGTGCACCTTTTGAAGATCAGATGAAGCTCTGAGGGAGCCAGTCCTCTGCAAACATGACCCACGCAGACTTTGCATCCGGTGGTGCAGAGTTCACGGACACTCTGAAGCCTGTCCATGCACCCAGCGGAAGCCAGTGGGGTCAGGACAGACAGAAGGTGCTGGGGGACATGGAACTGGGGCTTTTGGACGTTCCCTTAGCTTCCTCACTTCCTTTTCTGTCTTATTCAAGGCCCTTTCCTTCCCTTACAAGGATCACCCCCATCTTGCAGGTGGGGAAACTAAGGCAGAGGGGCTGGTGCTGTGAGGTGCTCTGCTTAACTCCCTTCCGCAGGGGCAGGAAGGCCACGGAGGCCTCATGAGTCACCTGGTCTAATTAGCCTCTAATTGAGTCCCCTCTCCTTCCTCTCAGGCATCACCCTGACATTAAATTATAGGATTCAAACATATAATTTCCTAAACTTAAATGTGATTTATCTTAATAGGACTTTGTACCAGGTCACTTTATCATGCACAGTGTCGGGGAGCAGATCTATTATTCACAGGGACCATTATTGAATCAGAGGATCCGGGGCTGGGAGAGACCTTGAGAGGTCGGCTGTGCCCGACTCAACTGCCCTGGCTCTGACAGCTCCCGGCTCCGCGCTGGCTGCCCGTGGGTGGACAGAGCTGGGTTTGAATGGGGAGAGGAAAAGGGGAGACCCAACATCCACAAACCTCACATTGTGCTTTGGGTCTAAAGTCCCGATGCTTTAGGGGAGGTCTGTGGGGATAATGCTAAACTCAGATGCTGGCCCAACCTCGGGTGATCTGGGTTCCGGCTTGGCCAACTGTATGGACTATGCTTTAGAAAAATGCTTTAGAGCCATAGTTCCTTAGAGCAGGAACATGGCTGGCATATTACATAATTCATCACATCCTTTATTCAGTCCGTTAGCAGTTCATGGAGGCACACGCTTGCTTTCCAGATGGGGAAACAAAAGCTGAAAGAAGAAATGTGCCTTGCCCAAGGTCACTGTCAGGGTGACAGCGGAGGTGGCAGCAGGAGGAACCCAGGCCTCTCCAACGTGAGTCCCGCCGCCAGCTGCCAACCAGCTGACGTGTGCTCTTTGATGGTGGCCGTGGGGGAGTGGGCGGCTGATGTCTATCTCCTTGATGAATGGAATTCTGGTCGGCAACTTGATCTTCGGCCTTTGCAACTTTGGGAAGAGAGAGGGTGATCAAAAGAGTATATTTTTCTAATGAAAGATGCCTTTGGAAATCCTATATACCACTCTGTCAGCCGCGGGAGTCAGGGGAGATGAAAAAGATCTGTTGTGGGTGAGCCTGCCGTTGACAAGTTGATCTAAACAGGCTGGGCAGTCTCTCCAAACTCCAACAGAATCCAAGTATGTGCCAAAAAAAATCCCAGTGCAGAGCTGTGGGGACTGCACGGCAGTTTTTGACCCAGGCCGCGGGAGCTCAAACTCTGAAATCCAGCTCGACTGCTTGGTGTCCTTGTGACCTGGCCACGCAGAGACGTAAATTCTTTCTCTGGTTTCTGTTCTGTAAAATGGGAACGATTGAACTTAGCTCATCAGGTTGTTGTGAGGTTTAAGAGATAAGGAATGTAAAACAATTAGCCACCAGGCTTTGCAGATACAGTGCAAATCCACCATAATGCTGGCTTTATTAAACACACTGGCTGTGCCTTCTTTGCCCAAATCCAGCAGGGCCGGAGCTGGTTGCATGTGGGCAGGATGACCCTGAGGCAGTATCTGCCTTGCTCTTCGGTAATTGTAGACTTGTGCTCCCGAAGACAGTGCAGGGGTTGGAGTCGAGGCCAGGGCACCTCAACCACAGCAAAACTCTTCCTCTTGGGACCTAGGCTATTTGCTCATAAAAAGAGGGGAAGAAGCGCTTTTAATTTATTTTTCTTGTTGCTTGTTTCAGAAGGAGGTAGGTCCCTATGTGTTTGGGAGCTATGCAGACGCCAGGAATACTAAGGGTCGTTTCGGCCCAGGCATTGCCCTGCAGACTCAGCTCAGATAACTCCTGGTCCTTCCAGCCGGGAACATGCTTGTGGGCACACCGCTGCTGGGGGGATTGAGCCGATCCTTGGAGGAGGAGGAGGAGGAGGAGGAGGAGGAGGAGGAGGAGGAGGAGGAGGAGGAGGAGGAGGAGGAGGAGGTTGTTTTAGGTTTTTAGTTCCATTTGACGAAGGTGAGAATATCCCTGGGGACCTTGCATGGATGGTGGCTCAAACCTGAGAAGGGTCTTTGCAGGCTCAGGGAAGAGGGACTTGTGGGTCCGGCAGGAGCCCCGGCCAGGAGTGTGTGTGAGCAGGGTGGGCTTGGTTAATGCAGCAGCAGAGGATGCCGGGATGGGGATGGGGCTGGAGAGAAAGGTGGCATTGAGCGTGTCAAAGGCCTGGCATTTATTGCCTGGAATCTACGTGTCACTGCAGAAGAGGCAGCTAATCCATACCAGGGACCAGGGAAGCTTCCTGGAAGGTGCAGTGATTAAGCTGAGAGCTGAAAGTCTGGGGAATGATTGCGCCAGGCCGAATGAATGGCAGGTGCAGAATCCCAAGGCTTGCGGAGGATGGAGGGAGGAGGACAGATAGAGAGATGGACGACCTCGCGCCTTCAGCCCGAGTTGGGCTGAGAAAGGGCGCGTGTTAGGAGGATGGTGTTAGGAGGTCGTGCACAGGCAGTCACTAGTCCAAGACAGGCCACACCCAGGGTCTGACCTGAGCAGGATTTCGGCTCAAAGCTCATGGCCTGTAACCACCCCCCAGCAGCACGTGGCCTGGAGTTGGTGCGATCGGAGAGTGGGAATCTGTTCACCTGGGCACAGAGGATGCCAGCCACCACTTAGAATTTTTAAATGCTCTTACAGCAGCCCCCTCGCTGGTCTAATGCAGATTTGTGGCTTGTTCTGTGGAATTCATTCTGCATTACAAGAGTATGATATTACCCAAAATTTATGGATGGCTGAATCTAAAATATCCATTCTGAAGTCCACTGAAGGATGAAATTCCTTGTTACTTTCATAGATTCTCTTGTCTTATTTTTTCCCCCTGTGGAGGAACATAAAGCATTTGTATTTTTAGCTCAGAGCCTGGTCATTTTTCTGATCATACCTAAGTAGGAAGGAAGGGTATTTTGGGGAGAGGTAGGTGGTTTGATGAAGACAGTTTCCATTTGGGAGGGGGCCCCCTGAAGCCACCACCTCCCAGGCCAAGGTCTCTATTTGTCATGTCTCAGCCACATCGGGAAGCTGAGTGCTGCAGCCCAGGATGCCGTAGCAACTGTCAATGCTATTGACGCTCGCCAAGACTTAGGGCTTCAACATTGGTGGAGGCTACAAGGAGACCCAGCTTAGAAAGAAACAGGGCCAGGGCTGGATCATTGAGTCCTTGTTCCTACACTCTCTCTATGGTCAAGATATCAGTGTTCTTGGGGCTTTTGCAAGAATACACCATAATTCTGAACTGAACTGCTTTAAATTCCAGCAATTGCACCTCTGTCCTTCATCCCTGATGATTCTCCCGTGACCAGAAAATCCTGCCTTCTCCTTGTTTGCCAGACAAAGCTTTCCTGCTGGTCCCAGGTAGAATTCTCCAAGCCCTGCCTTTGAGCTCCCCATGTGCCTTGTCCCTCCAGCACAGCACCTGCCCCACGATCTGGCATTCGTGTGTTTACATGCCCAGTGCTGCCATAGTCTCTGTCTTACCAACTTTTGGATGTTTTTTTTTTTGTGTGTGTGTGTATAGCAATGCCTGGTACCCGAAATGCAAGCTGAATGAATGAGCAATTGAAAGAATCAACTCAGAAGCATTGCGCCCACACCTGTCCTCACCCCTTGCCTATGTGCACATCACTGTACAGTGGCCTCAGGATTTCACATATGTCATCTCAGGTAATGATGAAATCATTAGATGGTGATGTCAACAGCTCTGTGTGGCCAGGTTTGGGACTGACTGCGACAAGGTAGCAGACAGACACAATCCCTCTCCTCTTGGGCTTATAGCCTGGGCAGAAGGCAGCCGGTTAGACAGAGTGTAATTCTACAGGATAGGTAGAATGCAGGGCATTATGGGAGTCCGGGATGAAGTATCTTACCCACATCGGATATTCCAGTAATGAGTCTCAGGGACGTGCATGTTATACAGAGACCTGAGCACAGGTAGGAATTAGCCAAACCAAAGGCAGTCAAGAGTAATACAGGCCCAGGAAACAGACTGCAGGAAGGGCTGGAGATCTGGGTAGACTCTGGTCTACAGAGGATGGGGGGATGCAGGCTTTTTAGATCTGGATGGTTCTGGCAGAGCCAGCTGCACCGACCTGACCTCCACACGCCTTCCCTTGCCTTGGTCTGCTCTGCGTCGGGGACGTGGGAATGAGGGGCTACCCCTCTAGGGTATGTCCTGGAGGGGTGCCCTCCTACTCAGTGAGTCGGCCCCATTTTCTCACATCCTGTCTCCTTCTCTGAGTGCTGTTCAGGCAGCAGCCCGGCTGCCTGTGAACCCCCAATCCTCCGGCAGCCCCCCAGATCCGCTGGCATAATGAGGTGCTTAGGAGGCAGGTGCATGTGGCTGCACATCCCTTGCTATTGACGTAGATTTCAACCTGTCACTTAACCTCTCTGAGACATTCAGGCTTCTCCCTTAGAATGGCAATAACACACCCCCTTCCCTGGCTTGCTCTGAGGACTCAATACAATGGCATATGTAAGGGTAACACAGGGTAGGTGCTTCCTCCCACCATGGCCTTCCCTTCCTTCCCGTGACAGAACACCGCAGAGCTCATGTACCGCTCACTCTACTCCAGCTAATTGTAATGATGCTCAGCACTCACAGAATGGCAGCACCACGCCATTCACTTTGCCACATTGCCTTCTCTTGTGATATTATAACGCCCCTTTTACAGATGAGGAAATAGAGGCTCAAAGAGAGAAAGTTCCTTGCCCAGAGTGCCAAGCTAGTGAGCTGGGAATCATAAGCCCCAGCAGTCTGAGCCCAAGTGCCAGCGCCCTGCTCCTCCTCCCAGCCCCGCTCGGTGGGCTGTGGCTGGCGGAGGCCCCTGTCCTTCCTTGCAGCCCCTCTTTAATAGGATGCTGTGAGCAGCTGACAAGCAGCACTGGGAGAAACAGAGTTGTAAATAACCCTTTGTAGAAGAACAGGAGGGTGGTTCTTGACCCCACATCCTGACAAAAGTCATTTGCTCCCTGGGCTCCCATTTAATTTGGAGGAACATATGCACGCTCCTGGGAACACCCCTGTGTGTCGGGTTATGGCTAAGAGGCGTGGACAGTTGTTGATTACATCAAACATGTCCCCAGGCCTGTGGAGGAGGCGGACACCGGTGTGTAGGTGTGTAGCCAGCACGCAAGCTTTCCTCTGGGGAAAGGATCCAAAAGCTTTTCCTGGGGAAACCCAGGGTGGTCTTGGATCAAAGCCCCGTGGCCCTGCCTACCTGTTCAGAAGACAGGACAGGAAGGAGCAGAGAGTTCTATTCAATGCCTACAAATGCCAGGTGTGTTTCCTGCCTCATCTCCTTTCATTATCCCAGGAAACCTCCCGGGGGAGGCTTTAGAGATGAACAAGTGGAGGCTCCAGGGGGTTAAGTGGTTTTGCTCTAAGGCATGCAGATAATGAGTGCTGGGGCTTAGATTCAAACTCAGGTCTGTCTGGACTCCAATCAATGCCTGCCTGCCTGTCTCCAGCTGGGCGGCCTCCCGGGGGGCGTGCTGTGTGCTCCAGGATTAAAGCAGGAGCTGGGGGCTAGGGAGAGGTGGCTGCCAAATCCGCTTTCAAAAATGAGAGTAAAATATCAGCCACAGCAAATACTCCCCATTGAGGTGCACTGTGTGTCTGAGGCTCCTTCCTCCTCTCTCTCTCACCAAAACCTCCCGCCCACCCTGTGCAGTGGGTGCGATGCCTGTGCCCATTTTACAAAGGAAGAAACTGAGGCCCATGTGGACTCAGGAAGCTCAGGTGAGTGGCCAGCACTGGGAGATCCTCCAGGGGACAGGATAGTGTCCCCGCTGCTTGTTAGGCAAATGCAGGAGGAAACTGGAGTAACTAAAGCAGCAGGGACAGGGACTCCTGAATGGGCTGGCCAGTAGGGGCAGGATACGCTTCCTACAGAGGGGACAGAAGAGAAGAGGGGAAGTGTTAGCTAGACAGCCAGGGACCTCTGGCCCCTCCTGGGGACAAGCTAGCAGTCAGCACACCTGGGGGAGGAGAGAACGCCCTACCAATCTGCCAATGAGAACTTAGCATGCCAACTGCAAAAGAATGCAGAGGTACAATAGGGTCTAAAAGGTGACCTGCAACAACCCAAGGCTAATTATCATGTCATTAGCTTAAATCTACATTGTGGTTCACCCTCCAGATGGGCTTTCAGAGAAGCTCATGGGAGATCCGCCTGTACGATAAGATTCAGGTCCTATAACTCCCAACTGTCCCTCAAAGTGGTTCTGTGGTGACGTCTGAACCACAAGGAGGACGCAATCCAGACACTATAAACGAAGATCCCAGACCATGACCAAGGCCTTTTTGGTACAACAAGGGGCTCGTTCGTCGTTCTGTGGAGAACGTATCTTGCTCTTACTCTGTAAATCTCTATCTTGCTCTTGCCCTACAATCCTATATTTTTTTCCTTAATAAACCTTGTTTCATGCCTACCTTGCTTTTGGTGTGTCTGGTCATACTTTAGACAAGAGGACACCAAGAACCGACATTTCAGGCTGCTGA
This sequence comes from Eulemur rufifrons, assembly GCF_041146395.1. Lineage (NCBI taxonomy): Eukaryota > Metazoa > Chordata > Mammalia > Primates > Lemuridae > Eulemur > Eulemur rufifrons. The sequence goes on along the minus strand of NC_091005.1, from coordinate 9,885,622 downwards.
CCCGACAGAAGGAAGGGCTTTCTCTCTGGGTAGGCAGATGTCCAGGGACTCAGTCTGGGGCTTAATGGGAAGGAGAGGGGCATTTTCATCCAGTTAGTTTAGGAAACAGAGTGAAATTAGAAACTCATGGCCATATAGCTTTATTTGCCTGCTTCCTAGCCTAGTGTAGGAGATTAATAAGTGTCAGCAGAATCTATTGTTGGTTACACAGTTGTGCTTATGCCCTTTTTTCCCCACCTATGAGATGAAGGGATGAGAGTACCTCTCTTATTGTTCTAAGAATTTGAAAAAGGTTGATGAGCAAAATATTATTTATTGGATGACTAGGAGAATAAATGGATGAGATAATTAGTGAACAGACAGAAACTGAAATCGTACCACTTCCAGCCACTCGTCTGTTGATGTTGTCTTCTTGAAAGCTATTCTTGCCGTAGTGTCTCGGTTCTGTCTTTTGCTCACTCTGACAGACACTCTTAATTCTTAATTTGAATGACTAACACTCATTGGGATGAGTGAGTTTGGTCTGTTTACATATAGATGTTAGTTGAAGAAAATTCGTTTAATAAGTTTAATATAGAATCTCATTTGTCTCCAACAAGGTCAAAAAATATCTTGTGGTTTATTACCCCTTTTGGAGACAACTAAAGATTCCAAGGTCAATGTAGGCAATAGAACTAAGGCTGAAAAGTCAAAATCGTTGTTGAAATACTCTCAGGTTTTTCAACTTTTTTTTAAAAACAATTGAATTTTGGTAAAATACCCTTAACATAAAATATAGTATTTGAACTACTTTTTCAGGGTTGAGAAGGTTAAATGGGAAACAGGACACCCCACCCTGGTGTCTGTTGTTATGGTATCTGTGGGGATCAAACTGAGTTGCCCCAAAGGGAAAATGGAGAACTAGAGTCAGAGCATGGGAGCTTTGGGGTCCTGACATCCCACCCACCCTCAGGGATGACTAGGATTTGGGTCTTGGTCTTCCTTGTACTCTCAGAATGGGGGAGATTCAATGCTGGGTTTTTTATACGTCTCAGCTTGTGGGCTTGCAGGTGGGAAGAGAATCCTCAAACCACATCTCACCTTGGGAGCCTTTCCCCTCAGAGGATCAGAACCAGGCCTTTGATATATTGCTGCTTGGAAAGGAACGCGTTGTGTCCCAATTTTTATTTTACGGCGGCTCTCTGTTCTTCCAGTGCTACTGTTCTACAAAGGAATATTTCTAGAAATGCTGGATGCAACAGCAAGCTTTGAAATTGGAAAAAATGGAGATTCTATAAGCCTATTTGGAAACTAAGATTCTGCCTGGAAGTTAAATTTATTTTGAAAGAGCTTCTACTGATGTTTTCCTGCCCCTGCCATAATCTCTCTCTCTCGCTCGCTCACTCGCTCGCTCACACGCATACCACATGGGGAAAATGACTCTTGACTCTTGCCCTGGTCCATTGAAAATGTGGCCCATGCCTTTTGGCTCTTTGGAAACCTTTCGGGCTTGCCTCCAGCAGCCCCTGCGAATAGCTGAATTACCATTCCTCACCCTAACCTCAAAGAGAGGTTATTCACAAAGCCTAAGGAGCACAGCAATGAAGAAAGCCTGGTCACAGGCAGCCTGAGCCAGAGGATTGCAGCAGGAATATAAATAGGTATTTCTTTTTTTTTTCCCCCTTTAAAGAAGGATTTTAAAGGTTATCAAGTTATTCCCTCTCAAACAGAGAGCAGAAATACTAGAGACTATAGTTGTTGGAGGAAAGTTGACCGAAAGTTGAAAGTGGCCAAGAGGTCTAAGAGAGGAAGCTATTCTCAGCATAGCGAAAGGGCACGACCTGAACTCAGCCAGAAAACCGGGGTTCTTGGTTCAACTCGCAATCCCTCCAGGGTCTAGTGAACTTGAGAAAACCATTCGCTTCCTCTGAGCTTCGGTGGAAAGAGGCTCCATTTGGTTTCAGGGAAGCCTGGATTTACGGAGGCGCTGTCACTCTCCGGCCGTGTGACCTTGGGTGCGATGTCTCAAGGTGGGGATGATAAAGTCACCCTCATTCGGGTGGGCTCTTACTCAAGGCAGATGAATGTCATCCCCAAGACACTGCCAACCATGAATGATAATGATCACTAAATGGCACTTGCCAAAAATCAGAATGCTCTCCCGATACAACACACTTCTTGCATAATGCCATGGCCATTTTTGAAAAGAGGCTTCTAACAAAACCCAAGCCCATCTGTGTATGGCTCCGCATTCTGGCTTGGTTCACGTTCCCATAGATGTGCCGGGCTATGCCATTTTGAAGCGTAATGTTCTGTCTGCTCTGGTTTCTTGGAGCATGTATTTATATTTACCCAAGCTGTGTTCTATTTTCCTGTTGCGTACGTCCTTCCCCTGAATTTCAAGGTAGAAGAGCCATTACACCTAATGAGAGTTTCTTTCCAGCTCGTGTGCCACTTAGGATGTTCAAGAGTGTGCTCGAATTTTAACCTTCCAACACGTCTTTGTAATGGCATGTCACCCTGAAAAAATGAGATGTCAGCTTTGCACGGAAAAGAATAGACACTGATTTTCAACCTGAAAACCACCGTTCGTCCTTCTAGGCGCCTCATTTAGGTTGATGATGTTATAAAACACTATGAGATGGAAAGGCAGGGTGAACGCTGCTTGTGGAACTCGGCCATTCCACAGAGATCCCCGTTATGGATGAAGTAAATACCTAAGGGGTGGCAGACACGTTGTCATTGTGTTTAAGCACTGCTCTAGCATCCTGTGTGACATCGTTATGAAATGCATCACGAGCAACTGTATGTATCAAGAGGCTTCAGTATCACCTAAGTGATTTAATATTGCCAGCAAAGGCATTTTAAGAATGGATACATTAAAAATAATTTTCTTCTAGGTGCTCACCAAACTCGCTGCGAGCATCCTGCTCTTTTCCCCCCGTTGCTAGGGAAGCAGGTCCTCTACATGTCTTCGTTATCAGTTACTATCATGGAACCTTCTCTCTGTCCACACGGAGACTCTCATGGCTCCCTGAACACACCAGGCTCTGGACCTGATCAGTGAAACCCTGCTCACCTTTCATGACCCAGTTCAGGAATCATCTCCTCTCTGAATTCCTCCCAGGTTCCCTGGGATAGGGGGTCTTGCTCCCTCCTTCCTCAGAGATCCTCCAGTAAGTTTTTTGTGACTCTACACGGGCGCTCCCCACACTGAGTGGTACTCAGCTGTTTATATGTTTACCTCTTCTCTTGCACCGTGAGACCAGGGGTAGCAGTGGGGAGCACATTTTAATCTATTTAGCTTTTATCAGGAGTGCCTACCTAACCATGCCCAGAATATATTTGACACTCATTAGAACTTGGATGAAAAAAATGAATGAAAAGAATGAGTGACTCTTAAGAGAGGCCAAAGCTGGTAGAAGGTGGGTGGAGCCAGGGGGTCATTCTGCTAAAAGACCGCCAAAGTGAGGAGGGGCTTGATGTCCTTTATGATGAATCCTCCCTTTTTGCAGCGGAGTCAAGACAGGCCTTCAGAGTGGAGCTTGCTTGCCCAAGGGCACAAGTGATCCAGAGCTGGACATGTCACTCAGAGAAGCACAGCCTGTTACTTGTTCAGGACAGCTTTCCTTCCTCAGCAGGACCTGGAAAATCATAAGGTCCATTTAAAGAGCCTGGAATGGAATGGACAATTCTATGGTGGGAACAAGGGAAGCACAGGTCCAATGGAGGATGTTGCTTCTTAGGTTTCACTGAGGCAATGCTGGAGTAGAGCAGAGGCTTTGGAGGCAGCAGGGAAAGTGTGAGGTGTGACGGACCAAAAGTGATCTGTAATCAGGACGACTGAGCCCTATGACCTAACTTGACCCAACACAGGCTGTTTGATCTTGGATGAGTCACCACGATTGCAGAATGCCTCTTGGCTCATTTTTACAATGGAGATTATAATGCTGACATTGTGTGGCTGTAGGGAGGATTCTTTGGGATAATGTAGGTAAACTGTACAAAGTGTTTGCCTCCCTTCTTCAATTTCTCTTCTGCTGGAAGCATCACCTTGGTTGACAGAGCATGAAAGGAGGACCATGGTGCATTTGCAGTGGAGCCAGTGGAGCTCTTTGCAGGGACTCATCATGGACACTCTCAGCTCCTCCCAGGACTAGCTGGGGTAAAGGGCAGGAAGCTGGGGCTGGTGCACAACCAGCAGAAATCCCTTTTTCAAGGGTTACAGTGGACTTATTATCCACATGCCCAGGCTGGCATGACCTGGTGCACCCAGGTTCTATTTCAACTGGAAAATAAAATAAAGGGAAGCATGTTGAACACTTACCTATGAAGCACATAAGCCCTTTCACCTGGGAAAGAGAGCTAGTTGCACATTGAGATCAGAGCCCAGGAAAAAGGAAGGAATATCTGTTGGCCCTGTCCTGGGTCAGAGCCCAGCCTCACAGCTGCTGCTACTGGGAGAAGCAATTTGTCAACTTTATACCTTTCTGCTCTATGGTCTGGTGACTTAATAGGATTCGACCTTCCCTGGGTTCCATTTCAGCTGGGTCACTGTACTTCAAATTAAAACTTGGGCTCTGAGACAGGTGATGAGGAGCTGGCGAGGTGTGTGGGTGCGTGTCCAGAGGGGGCTGTAGCTTCAGGTGCCCCCTGAGGAGGCATGATCAACTCTGTGTTCACTACACCACCCAACCTGAGCCCCAGGCTTCTCAGGATGCTGTGACCGTCTTGTCTTCGCCCAGGCACTGCAGTAGCCCTCAGCACGCAGGGAGGGTAGCCGTCCATCTACCCATGGAGAGGAAGGCTTAATTTACAAGCAACAATGGAGTAAAATTCCAAAATGGGAAAGGACAATGTCAGTGCAAAGGGTCTCTAACATGACCCTGTTCACTCGGCCCACGTATGTTTAGCATCGCTGTGTGTGGTCCCTGTCACAGACACCAAAGGGAATGGAAGTATTTTAGCCACGCTGCCAAGGCACACGCGGTTCTGCAGTCTGAAGGAAAGCCAGTCCAGGGCACACATGGCTATGCCGTAGGCGGGAGGTGATGCGTGTAAGGAGGGGACTGTCGTGGGACCAAGCAAGGAGAGAGGGACGCTCTTGTGGAGGAGAGGGGAGGTGAGAATCCTGAACGGCTTTGAAATAGGGCACCCTTTGAACTGAGCCTTTGAGCAAGAGAAGGACCTGGGTGAGCAGGCGCGGGATTGGGGGAAGGCCTGCCTGGGGGAGGGCATGGCGCAGGCAAAGGTGAGATGTTTGGCATCATGCCACAGGTAGGGGACAGAGATGGCCCATCGTGTCTCCACAGTAGGGAGGCCTGGCCTGACGAGCATGGGTGTGCGGCTAACAGGAAAAGCCAGGTCTTCCTGGGAGATTACTGTGAAGCACCTTATACGTATTATATATGTATATAAAATATAGTCATAGGTTATGTAATATTCTATAAGCATAATTATATAATATAGCATATATTTATATCACTATTATGTATTTTATATCAATATTAAAATTATATAAGAATAGAATATATGATTATAATTATATCATTATATTCTGTTAATAATTGTTATGGTATAATATAATATTAATAACAATTATACTATCATATCATATAATAGTATACTGTATATTAGTGATATAATATTGTTATAGTTAATATATATTAATTAGCATTATATAATATTATATATTTTATACCCATGTGCACACACACACACACACACACACACACGGGCACTCGTTGGAAGAGAAAGAAATTATCCTCATTTAATCTTCACATCCCTCTGAGATATTACTATTATTCCTATTGTATGAATGATGAAACTGAGGTCAAAAGAGCAAACTGTGTGAGTAACTTTTCTGGTGACACAGCCAGTAGGGAGAAGAGCTAGGATGTGAGGTGGGCAGTTTGGATCCAGAGTCTGTGCTTGCAACCTGTCTGCTCTTCTCATTCCCATAAGGGGGAGATCAGTAAAACCGCTTGCAGCGTGCTCAGCAGGGCGGGCTGCAGAGGGAAGGAAGGGCGAGGCCTCCCAGAACTGACTCCCTGGGTGAAAGCCATCCGGCAGTTGCAGGCAGAGCCCCGACTGCGCTCTGCAGAGGGTCCCTGGGGAGGATCGGTGAGTGGCGGCAGCCCCGTTCACGCATCGCCTTGCTCCCCTCTGAGCCCTCATCCCGCGCGCGCCTCCGTGGCCATGGCATGCTCTGAGTCACGCACGCTGCCTGTGCACCATCTTCCTCCTTCTGTTACTGCCATGTGGTGGGGTCTTTTGGGTTTTCTCCAAATGAAGGCATCGCTAAGACCTGGCTCAGGAGGGATCATCAAGCAGCGTGAGCAGAGGCAGGACAGGGACGGCTGGGGAGGAGTGGCCTCAGGGGGCCCTGGTGGCACCCTGCCAGCTGACTTCAAAAGGGCTGAAGCCCAGTTTTTTAATATCCTCTGTGTTTAGAATAATGGGCGCTGACCCGGGTGTAGCACCTCTCCCAGGTTGGTTCAGGAAGGTTTTCATCTCACCCAGAAACTGCTAAAAGGGAATAACCTGAGTTTCTGGTGAAAAATAGACTAGGTCAACATTTGGAACATTCTATTTCAGAAATGAAACAGAAGGATTTCATTAGAAATGTTTGTTGCAGCATTGCATGTATTTAACAACCAAAAATAAAAATAAAAACTCTGGAAACAACTAGAATGCCATCAACAGGGGATGATGGAATAGATTGTGGTGTTTGGGTGCATCTGTTCTGTAGTTTATCGTGAAGTTATTAAATACTTAAATGGATGAGAAAGATCAACGTGTATTAATCTGGAAGATGTTCAGATAAACACAGTCAATGAAATAAAAAGAACTTGCAGAATAATGTTCGTAGCCTGTTATTTTTTATGTGTGAAAAGGGAGGAAGAGAAAGAAAAAGAATGCCTGTGTACATGTGTGTTTGTGTCTGTAAACATGGCCAGAGAGAGAAATAGAATGATACAAATGGTGTCCATGTATTATCTTAGGGGACTGGTTTGAAGGGAAAGGAATTATTTTATTCTTTATACCCTTGCCTACATTTATAACAATATCATGCATTTCTTTTGTAATAAAAACCCAATAAACTAAGCATTGTTTATGAATAAAATTGAAGAAGGAAACAAAGTGGAATTAAATTATGGAGTTTATTGGATGTCAGAATGTAGATTTTGTTTTATGTTCTACATAAGAATTTTCAAATGCAGATCCCATGTGACATGCGTTCCATGGAATATTGCCAAAATAGTTTTTGATAAAGTAATTTTTGGAATGCTGCCTAATGTATTATACCCATGGAGCTTCACAATACACGTTATTTATCAATATCTTATTAAAGGCACTGAGAAGTTCTACGGTTTAAAACAAATCTCAAGTGTATTAATCCTGTTTCCCAGATTTTTTTTTTTTTTTGGAGAATATTTTTTTTCCCTTTTACTTAGCCTGCAAAATGCGTGGTAAAACTGTTGAGAATAACATCTTCAATTCTATGGCAATGAGAAGCTTCTAGAGTTTTTGAGTCAGTGGAGGAATAAAACCTGATCTGGTCTTCATGGTAATGTGTAGCAAGTGCCAGATGTTTGGAAAAGGAGTGACCAGGGCAAAGGGGACTAGCTAGGAGGATGTTCTTGAAGTTCAGGGAAGAGGTGACAGTGGTCTGCAAAAGGGCAAAGGGGGTGTTCTCAGTCCTGTGCATGGTCAGAGCCCACCCCTGTGCAGACTGGAACATAAGTGGAAAAGGTTAGAACTGTAGAAAGAGCCCAGGGCCCGATCGTGAAGATTCTCCCAGCCTCACAAAGAAGACTTTGTTTTTTTGGCAATGGGAGAACTAGAAGGAGACTTCTTGCTATAGTTAACTACTTCTGACCTGCAGAGAAGGGGAAAAACAAAAATAAATCCTTGCTGGTGACTATGACGTTTGCTTTCCCTGAGACTGTAATGTTCCAGATGAGATCTTCAAATGAGGGAAGACTAAAATGTCTCAACGTGCTTGTGGCAGATGTAGTCTGCTCTGGTGCCTCTGGTCCAATCTGGTCGCTTGGAATGCAAACAGTCCCTATATTCCTGTAGTGTTTGCAGGAAGCTTAACGAGCTCACTTCCATTCAATGCCAGATTTTGGGGAAGGGCTGGGGGAGAGGTGTGAGATGTGGGTTCCAATGATTTTTGCAGTAAGTGGGGAGAAGAATGCACTGCAGAAGGGAAAGGGAGATGAATATTCTTAAAAAGCTAAATAGCTCTGTTTGGGGTAGCCTTGCAGGGAGGGAGACACCAGTATGGGAATTAGATGCACTTGGACTTAAATGCAGACTTTGCCACTTATTATCTAGGTAATCGGGGGTTTTGCATAACCTCTTTGAACCTCAGTTTCCTCCTCTCAAAAATATGGATAATAGAACTCACCATACTGGGTCACTGTGAAAATGAAATGAGATGCTTGTGAAAATGCTGGCTTGGTAGGTCTTGCTCTTCTTCCTCCAATAATGAGGCTTGATCCTGCAGGGCATTCAGAGAGGGAAAGCCAGTATTCCTGGCTGGTGAAGGAGCAGATCTCAACGGTGGGATGGAATTGACTGTCCAGGAATGAGAATATCTAGATGCTGTGGGTGCTCAGGGAAGGTGGTGCACACCTTTGCCACTGGTGCAGAGGAAGGGACAGGCAGAGCTAGAAGACCTCAGGGCCTGGGAGACTGCTGAGAATTTTGACATTTGAGAGCTGCAAACAAAAAATGAGAGAGGGAGCTTTTTGAGTAAAGCGGATTCCAGATTGACCGTAGTGTAAGGTATTTTGTGGGGTGAGGTGGGTTGCAGAAGAGAGGTGGAGTATTTGATTGAAAATCTTCAGACCTATTAGAGAGAATTGTGTAGATCCTGGAATTCTGAGACAAGGGATATGGACTTTACTGAGGTCCAGAAAAATCCCAGCCGAGAAGAAGAGAAAAGGAGGAAAGGAGATTCTCCCACCACATCCTTTTTTTCTTCCTCTAGCATTGGGACTTAATAACCTTCTTGGCACCCATGGGTCCAGCCCTGATGAGAAGATCCCTGTGAGACTACACCCCCTGGGTGAGGGGGGCAGACTGTGGGGAAGGGAGAGCACCTTCTCCGCCATCACTGTCTCCTTCATGACAACAGACAGCTGTCCCCCTGTTCTCTGCCAGTCCCTCCACATCATCCCCGTTATACACACGCTTTCCTGGGCTGGACAACCTACGTCCCAGCATCTGGGAGTGGACATCCAGCCATCGTCCCCCATCCCCTGTGTTCTCTGAAGACAGTTTCTCTTGTGCTCCATCCAGAGAGTCTGATCTGTGTTGTCAACTAGATCTTGCCTTCCAGAGGCTGGGCCAGCTTCCCAGTGGGAAACCAGTGCTGACATTTAATTTAAAAGCCAAGATGCTACTTGGTAAAAGTTTGCAACATTAAATCTCAGCTCTCCTTGCAGATAGAACCTTCTTCCAAAAAGGATGGGGACTCTGTGAGTTTGAAATACCTCTCTGATGACTTTCTAAACAGTGGGGAACACGTAAATAGGAAGACACCATCCTACCTAAATTAAAGAGTGTTAGGATGGGTGTCCCAGTGGTTCTGTTACAGATGAGGAAACAGGAATCAAGTAAGGAAACAGACTCATTTATTCAACAAATATTGATTAAGAGCATTCAGTGTGAATGTTCAAAGATGAATAAGACACAGCAGTAAAGATCATACAAGATTGTGTCACTTCTCTGCTTAAGACCCTTTAACGGCCTTCTGCTTCACTTCAGATCACCTCCTTAATATGGCTGGTAAGATCCTGTGTGATCTGGCCCTTACTGTGGGTCCATACTTAACTTATTTTAGTGTAAGTGTGTCCCATGCAATATTTGAGACATACTTCTACTAAAGTATATTTGTTGTTTGTCTGAAATTTATATTTAACTGAGAATCTGCATTTTATTTGGTAACTCTGCATATGCACCAGTGAGGGCCAGAAAGAACACAGCGTGCTTAAGCTTTGGGGAAGATGAGGGATGCATGGAATTCAGGGTGCCCTGGGGAGCATGGGATGTTAAGCTCAAAGGCTTGATGGTAAGACTTCCATTCTGTGAGCCACAGTTTGTAAGCAGGATGGTAACCAGATCAGATCTGGTCAAATCTCTGAGCACCAGCATCACATTCTCCCACCACAGAAAACGTCCCCCCGTAATTCCCATTGAGTTTGGAGCTGGTGATATGCACTTCATAGTAGGACTGAGGACGTGCCTTGTCTTTGGTGTGGCTATATTATTTGTGGGAATAGATTTGTGTCTAAATTCTGTGTGATCTGGGTAAGCTGCTTCCCCTCACTGGGTGTTGGCCACCCTTCCTTAAAATGAAAGCGTTGACCAGATGTCTTTAAGGTCTTGGAGTTTAAATAGCACTAAGATCTCATTTCGAGATCCCGTAAATCATTCTAGTCGTAGTACCCAGGGAACAATCTTTTTGCCTGTGTAATGTCCAATTCCTTCCTTAGACAATGTCCTAGGATAGGTCCCTTGAAAGTAGGGCCCGAGACAGGGATGATTCTCATGCAAGTGACTTATTGAGAGTATGTTTTTAGGGGAGAAGAGTCTACGGGAGTAGAATAGGGCAAAAGAAAATAAGCTAAAGCAGGATGTTCCCTCAACTGGAGACTTGTTATCCTGATCTCACAGGGAACTCCAGAGTATATGGACTGTCACAGAGGTGTCTGGTGTCCCACCATGAAGTGGGAGGCTGAGGTTTTATAACATCATATTGGTCATGCACTGGCTGTGTGCTGCCCTTGTGGCATTCCACCTGCCCGAGCCCCATATGTAAAACGGGAGTAATAATAGCACACACTTACTATGAAGATTAATGGGAGAATGTATGCAAAGTACTGAGCATGCATTCTCTTCTTCTTCCTAATATCAGTCATGCACACCTTAGTGAGAAGTTTAGAGCATGTCGTCCTAGGGAATTTCTTAACAAGCTCCATTTTTTTCTGATTGATGAATGATAAAATGCAACAGATCTCTGAAATCAGGCTCCGGTATTTAGAGGTGGAGTTCAAGGTCATCTCAGGACTTATGAAATCTAGCACAAGCCCAGTCACCATCATTCTAACTCTTGTGATTTCTTTGCTTCTTCAGACAGTGTCAAGAGAGGCTTAAGGGAGTGGGGCAGACCTGGGTGGAACTTGTTCTCAGCATACTGCCTTAGGAAAACCACACACAGATGGGCTTGTGCTGATTTGCGGAAACAGAAGGAAAATAATTCATGGTTTCAAAACTTGACATTTTTTAGCTTCCCACCAGATATGTCATGTGTACTATATTTGTTGCACTTCTTGGCCTGACTTTCCCAGCTCAGGATTCAGGAGACATACTTGCCATTTCCTCCCAACATGGATGAGGGAAGCAGACAAAGAGGGAGGGCACTGCGGGGTGGAGAAAAAGTGTGGGGTCTGGAGCTGTCCAGACCAAGGTCCAAACACTGGCTTTGCTGTTGAGTGGCTGTGTGGCCTTGCTCAGGTCTCCTCTCTCTGAGCTGGTGTCCCCTCATCTATGACATGGGAATAGTTCCCAGGGGTGATGCAAGGATCAAAGAGGAGTCCAGATGACTCAGGGGTCACACCATGCTGCACGCATAATCGGTCTTCCTATATCATGATAATAACCTCTTTATTTAGGAAGCTCTCATGAAGTTATCATCCCTAGGAAAACCATTCAGAGTCTTACAACAGAACGTGGTAGAGGCAGATTTCAAGCTAATATCTGTCTCACTCTGAAGGTGGGACACTTGCCACTCTCCTAACCTGCCTCCCTCCTCTGTTCCTTCCTTCTCTCCCCACCAAGCGCTGTAAGGCAGCCGCACAGTCTTGGCCTCAGAGTCTCATGAACTAATTTTTTATGGAAGGAGGTGGGATTGGTGGGGTTCAGGGCTGTCAGAGCTCAGGGCTAGCTCCAGTGGAGCTGAGGGTCAGCAGAGAAGGCACGAGAGGGGGGCTCCCCAGTAGGAGGAGGAGGGGCTGGGGATCAGGGGCTCACTCCAGGCACAGTCAGCTCTGGCCTTGAAATAACCCACTAAGTGGGTCGTGGAAGAGGAAACTACTCCAAATCTCCGCTTCTTGGATCTTCTGTATTTCCCTCAGAATGGCTCGGGTGACTTGGCGGCTGCTCTGTCTCTGAGCCTTGCGCCGCCTCCCGCCCCCTTTCCTGGGTCTCCCATTCCCTCCGGAACCGTGATGCCTCTGCCAGGGCAGGCCCACCCTCCACTGCACGTGGGCTCCCTGGCTCACGTTCCGGAAGCCGCCCCTGCGGACAGAAGGAGGCTGCCCCGTCTCTCCCACTGCTGCCACCCTCCTCCCTGCATGTGCTGTCCTCCAGGGGACGGCCCCCTCCCCATTCCCCTCCCGGGACCCTGCCTCCTCCTCTAATCCTCCCATGTCACTCTGCCTGTGTCTACCTCTGGGAGCAGTGTCTGTGACCCAGAACTGTCAGCTCGCTCTTTCACGCTCACTTAGAGCGCGTTACAGGCATATTGGGCAACGGGCTTCCTTTAGGGAAAGCATCCAGTGCAGCCTCTGGTCTTTAGCTGACCCCGAGAGAGGGGCTGCGGGCCCGGGCCACCCCAGCCCCATAACCACCTGGCCCCAGGGCAGCCTGGTTCTATAGAATAGTCTCCATCTATGGCCCCTCATGCCTCCATGTACTGTTCTTCATGAGCCCTTTAGCTCCTTTAAAATTGGAACAAAAATGTTCTCCCACCCCGGACAGTGCCCCTCGAAACTTTGCGCTGCACCCCACCACCGCCATCTGGATTAGACTTCATAATTGGTTGAAAGCAGTGAGACAGACAGGTGTACCTTTTGTGATTACGTGGTGGTGGTATGAATAGTAGTTTAAGGGTCCTCCCTTCTTAGTCTGCTTCATAAACAGAGGGGTTGATTTGCATTATGGATGTGGGTGTGTAAACCTGTGAGTGTGTATGTGTTCGGAGCGGGAGGGGTTCCCTGGCTTCACAGCGCTAATGAAAACACAAGCCCTTGTCTTCCCAGCATGCACCAGACAGAGGGACAGATCCCTGAGGGGTGGTTTTAGCCCCGGGTCTGCTGTAAGGGGACCTGGGCATCTGCCGTGATTCTTGTCCACGTGGCTGTGGCTTGGGAGTACACGCCTGAGCCACTGCAGGGGTCCCGGGGTGCCTCAGACCTGCGGATTGATGATGGGTTCTGTCATTTCTCTGAATAATTAAAGAACAACTTCCATTTGTGGGGACTCGCTCTGAGCTATCATAATGTATTAGTGATCGAATAAGCTGCATGTGTTTAAAAGGAGAGTGAGAAACCTACAGCCAAGCAGATAGAGTTTAACAGTATAAATAATCGTGTTCCATACATAGTGGCTGTACCATGAGAAACACCATTTATTGAAGATACACTGATTCTCAGGTTCTTTAGCACATAGACGCCATCTCATTTGTTCAGCAAAGTCAGCCTGGAATGATCTGGAAGGGAGAGTGAGCAGACAGGGGCTTGTTGTGCTTCTTGGGGGTCAGACATTTCTCTCAGCCGTGGAATCATTCGGACCAGGCTTCTAAGCAAACACTGCATGGGTGACCTCATTGGCAAACAAGTCCCTTTTCTCTCCCTCCCTCTCTCTCTCCCTTTCTCCCTCTCTCTCTCTCAGTTTGTATTAGGAGATGTGACTTCTCTCTTCCTTTAATTTGTAGGGTTTGCTTCTGCGTGATCCTGCTAGGCATTTCCTTCCTTGTAACTTGGTGAACTTGGCACTAGGTAGATAGCTGTAAACCTACCTCGTGAAACAGCGGTCCCTAACCTTCTGGCACCAGGGACCAGTTTCATGGAAGACAATTTTTCCATGGACCAAGGGGTCGGGGGGTTGGTTTCAGGATGATCCAAGCACACTACATTTGTTGTGCACTTTATTTCTATTATTATTACATTGTAACATATAATGAAATAATTATACAGCTCACCATAATGCAGAATCTAATGCCACTGCTGATCTGACAGGAGGCGGAGCTCATTTATTTGGTGATGCGAGCAATGGGGAGTGGCTATAAATACAGATGAAGCTTCATTTGCTCACCCGCTGCTCACCTCCTGCTGCGAGGCCTGGTTCCTAACAGGACACGGACGGGTACCAGTCTGCGGCCCAGGGGTTGGGGACTGCAATTGTAAAAGGATGACTTTCAAGCTGGAGTGAACCAAGAGAAAGCCTGCGGGGTGGTAGTCGGGCCCCTGAGAACCAAATTAGAACATCTTCCCTTGCTGAACCCAAAACACAGAAACCCAGGCAGGAAGCAGAAGTCACTTAGGGCTCAGGAATTGTGTCCATTTGCAGAGAAAAGCTATGCAATTGTGCCCAGTAAACTGTCTTTAGAATATCATTACAGGTGCACTACAAGAGCAAAACTAGCGAAAAACTCAAGGTAATTAATAATCCTTAATACCATGATATATAGAGACAAACGTTAGCCATCATTTATGGAACTTATATGGAAAATTATCATAATAAATAAAAGTCATATACTGACTACCTCTGAATTTAGTCAAAATGAATGTTTTTTGGTTTCAAACAGGTGCTGATTTCAATAGATAGATAGATGATAGGTAGGTAGGTAGATCAACAGGGCTAGAAATTCTTTCAATCAAAGAAATGCTCATGTATTTTAAAAAACATAGGAAGAACCTTGTATCCAGAACTGGAGGGTTTGTAATGGAATTCCAGTTGGACAATTCCTTGAAGTCCCTTGAAGCCTCTGCGTGTATGTGTGCGTGTGTGTGTGTGCCTGCACACGTGTGTGTATGTTCTGTCAAAAAAAGGAGTTGGTCCAGATTTGAGTACGAAGCCCATCCTGGCTTCAACAGCCTGAGAGCTCCTCACGACAGAGGGGTTTAGCTGGGAGATTCTCAATGCCTGGACCAGTGTCACGATGTGGCTAGTGGAGCAGCTGTCACATATTTTAATTATGGCAAGAAAACAACTTTTTGATGGAATGGGTGAGTGCAAACATGTGGCAACTTCCTGCATGAGTGCAAGTGAAAAGTGATTATATTAGAGCTGTTATTTTTTTTCCTCCAGAATGACTTTCTTTGTGTGGCAAAAAGAAGCTTTCAGGAAATTATTCTTTCTGGCACTGCTGGTGTCTAAGCCCCAGAATGAACCTGCATTCAGTCATTTAAAATAACTTTGTTTTCCAAGTTAATTAACTGAATGATTCTTGATGTTTGACAATGAAGTATAACATGAGAACAGCATGAGGTAGTTTCCCCTTTTTATTTAAAAAAAAAAAGAGCTCTGTCTACTCCATTTCATATTAGAGACAACATCATGATTATCCAGAATGAAGAGTGAGTGGAGAAAGGTTAGATGGGTTTCTTTGGACCAGACGTTTTTCCCAGGCTATAAAATAATCCAGACCAGTGTTTCTCAAATGTTTGTGTGCATATAAATAATCTTTGTAAAAGAGGGTCTGGGATGGAACCTGAGATCCGGCATTTTTAACAATTTCTCAGGTAAGACATATGGTACTCCTGGTCCACTTTAAGATCTCTACATCCGTATTTATATCTATACATCTGTAGCAATATCAATATCTACATATGTATAGCAACAGCTATATCTGTCTACATGGAGGGAGAGAGAGAAGGAAGAAAGTAAAGAAGGAAGGGGGAGGGACGGGGGAGGGAGAGAGACAGTAGGAGGGAAGGATGGAGGGGGAGAGTGAGAGAGAACCAAGCTGCTGTAGGGTGCTGGGGCTGCGATGAGATAGTCTCCCAACATCCTGGACCCTCCGCCCTGTGCATTAATGAAGGCGGAAGCAGAGCTCTCAGACTGAATAGATCTGTCCACCACAGCTGTGGCTGAAATCAGAGTTAGGTCAAGAAAATGTGACACAGGCCCCAACAGCATCTGCTACACTAGAACACAATGGAGGGTGAGGAGACTGTGTCTGGCAGTTGCGGTGGCCAGGCACCATGTTAACCGCCAGATGCACCAGGAATCCACAGACGTGGCCCTGAAATAGACGCAGCTCCAGAAATCAGACCCATCAACAGATGTTCAGAAGGAGGCACCATGAAAGCCAGGTACAGATGTTTCAAAACTTCAGCCCAGTTGAAGGTTCTCAAATTTGCATCAGGGTATTGATTTGGTGTCTGTACCCGTGTCATGGAGCCACCTGGACGTGCACTGGCTTCTACCCGTGAGGTCAACCTGGTCAGCCTGGGAGCTGAAGATGGAGCTTGGGCACGGGTGGCAGCGGGCTCTGCACAGTCACAAACCCCCATAGAATTGGGCTGGAATAACCATCTCTCTTACATGTCGAGCTACCTGGCTGGGGTTCCAAGCACAGTCCCAGCTTCGTGGCTGCCTCGCTGTACTCTTAGGCTGTTAAAGGAACACTCTAAATATATCTTTTTGTCATTATTCACTTATGAACAGCTGTTGGCCGAAGATGTCCCTTTTGGGATCATAGGGATTTAAAGACAAAGGAAGGGAAGTGGGGTTGTGGAATATTCCTTGACATTCCAAATGTATTAAGTACCCGAGAACATCCCAGTCACGAAGAGGAGGATTCCCTCGATGGGAGGCTGTGGGGCTCAGAGGCACCGCAGACTCATTCATCAATTTCAGGACTCATGAAGCCAGAGCTCCAGAATCCCCCACACCCTGGTTAAGGCCACCTCTTTTATAGCTGTGCAACCATAGAGGCTCGGGTGATTAAACATCTCTAATGAGCCTAATAGGAGACAATGGCAGCTGTTATGCACCTAGGGGCAAGTTAGGGGAAGAAATGTGTGTGGGCTGGACATCATTCATGCAGCACTTAACCAGGGATGAGAGGGAGCAGGAGTTTGAACATTAGTGAGGCCTAAGCATGTGGAAGTACCGTTTTCCCATCATACGTAGGATAGCTGTGCTGTCCAGTCCAGGGTAGAAAAGAGAGATGGAGACCCACATAAGGCGAGAGGAGGGGAAACCAGCACTTACCATATGCTAGGAGCAAATTCCTTCACTTCCACATATTGTTTTTTTCCTAATGTATTACAACAAACTAAAAAATGCCCACTAAAAAAAATCTCCATTTTATCTAAGGAAATGAATGCTTTGTGACCTTAACACTTACTTAGTCTTTCGCAGCTAGAAAGTTGGAACTTTCAAATCTAGATCTGGTGGAATCCAAGGCAAAGAACATCCTGTTTAGGATAATTTTAAAAACAGTGATATTAGAATATGGCTATCATAGATGAAAATTGTTAGATATAAAATAATGCCAACATGTTTACTCTAAGTGGGTGTTAATATTGGCTCTATGTTTTCTGGAAAGTTGTCTTAGATGAGGCTGCCACAACAAATACCATAGATTGGGGGGCTTAAACAAAAGAAATTTATTTTCTCACAGTTCTAGAAGCTGGAAAGTCCAAGATCAGGATCTGCCAGGGTTTAGTTTCAGTAAAAGGGCTCTCGCCCCAGCTTGCAGACGCCTGCCTTCTCGCTGTGGGCTTGTGTGGCCCTTCCAAGCTACAGAGAAGAAGACAGCTCCGGTGTCTCTTTCTCTTCTTCTAAGGACACTAGTCCTATGGAATCAGGGCCCTATCCTAATGACCTTATTTAATCTTAATTACCGCCTAAAAGCCCTGTCTCCAAACACAGTCACATTGGGGGTTAGGGCTTTAACATATGAATTTTGGGGAACACATCTCAGTACATAGCAGAAGTCTAGGAAAGAAATGAGAAGTGCAAATATTTTGTCTGACTGATGAGGTCTATAAACTCCAGAAGATAAAGAGTTTAGTGTTTGTCAGGTACTATTATCTTCAGACTTAGGTATCTAGCTCTTCAGTAAAACTTGTAGGCAAGATTATAGGGTCCCCTCACCTGTATGAGCTTATGACAACCCTAATCTATCTTTAAGGCCTAGCTGAAGCTCTGCCTCTTTCAAGGGCTCTCCTGGACAGCTCTAGTCCTTGGGGTACTCCCTGTTGTCTACCCCCGCAGTTCACACCCATGCAGCCATCATCCTGCTCTTTAACCCTTGATTCTTCTCTCCTTCCTCCCGCTGTTTTCCTTCCTGTGAGGCTGGGGATTTTCTGACAGCAGAGAAAACATCTCATCCTTCTTCTGTCTCCATCCAGGGGTTCAGTAAAGATGGATGTCTCACCCCCTGCTGGCAAGTTCTGTTTTCTTTCTCCCTTGGAGATCTGGTATCAGCAGGCAAGTGTAAATTTAGTGCACATGGAGCATGAAACTGGGTTCTCGGTGAAACTTTAATCATCCAAAGAATCCTACAAGGAAAGCCAAGAAAGGAGAGAGTAGCGTTCCCCAAATCCTACAGCCAGTAGGTTGTGAATCTAGGAGATTCACTCTCTTACCACTCAGTATATATTTTTTCATAAAGATTTAACATGATCTGTAATTTAGTTGTTTTCTTGTTTATTGTCTGGAACCTTCCCTAGAATTTAAGTTCCATGGAATCAGGGGTTCTATCTCTTTATTCGTTGCAATATCCCCTATGCCTCAAAATATTATTATGCTCCCAGAAAATACTACTGGGAGAAAACAATGATTTGGGGATGATGTTGAGTGTGCTTTAGAGAGGAGACTGTCTGAACATGTGGTCTCTGCATGGCATCAGCATCACTGTTGGGAATGCAAGTTCTCAGGCCTCCCTCTACACCCTGTGAATCAGGAACTCTGGGGATGGGGCCCAGCAATCTGCATTTTAGCGGGCTCTGCAGGTGCTTCTGATGCATGCTTAAGCTTGAGCCCCACTGGTTGAGCTATGCTTCTTGATCTTTAACGGTACAGATGAGTCCCCCTGGGCACATTATTAAAATACAGATTCTTGTCTGGGGTGGGGTCAGAGACTCTGGATTTCTAACAATCTCTACGTTATGCACATGCTGCTGGCCACTGACTTGCCACCCAAGTAATCTTTGTAGTCACCCCGGGAGCTTTAAAAATCACCCTTAGACACTCTGATCTAATTTGTCTGGAGTGCAGCTGAACTGGGTCTTTTGAAAAGCTCCACAGGCAATTCTTACGTGCAGTCAAGGCTGAGGAACTACTGCCTTAGCAAAGCTTTCAGGTGGGTGTATTCTTGGAATGGCGCTGGTTGTGTGGATGGGGGATGCATTATAGGTCATAGACTGAGGACGTCTTTGGGCCAGGGTCTGCAGGGAGTTTAGACACCACAAGACACATTGCTGGACAGGTAGGTGTAGCTAGAGAAGACCTGGATGCTCTATGAGAAACCTAAGAAAATAACGGAGAAACTGTAAACAGTGGGGAAAATGAAATCTCTCAGCCTTCTTACCAACTTAGATGGAGCACTGGATGATGCTCCATCAATACAGATTCAATGAGCGCAAAAAACAATGACGATTTCCTCCTGAAGATAAAACTCCTCCAGATAACCAAGTGTTCTAGGGATTATATCCGCTGGCCAGGTTAATTAAAAATGACTCCAATAATTAGTTGTGGGCGTTCAGTTTCTTTGTTAGTAGGGCAGACTCTTTTCATAGAAGAGACAAAAGCTCCTAAATGAAACCTCTTCTGGCTTCTGTCCTTCTTTTGATCTTGTGTTCTCAAGAACACATGATGTATTCAGAGGGTTCTCGAGATTTAAAAATAAAATCTCCTTTCAGCTTCTCAGCCCTAGATACACTGGGTTACATCTTGAGACGAAGAGACATAATAGTGGTTTTTGGTTTTTGTTCCTGTTAGTATGCCCAGTGGGGCTCCTTAAAGAGAGGTGATATGTATTAGGACGTTTCAAGAATGCTGCCCAAAATGAACAATAAGAAAATAAATAAAAGTACCCTTCCTAATAAATTAAATTTTAAAAAGAGAAATGTGGGAGGCGACATCATGAATGCACCAGACAAGACACAGGAAGTGGGTTGCAGACTTGGGTCACCCGCTGGCCTGTTCTGCGATCCTGGGCAGAGCTTTTCTCTACTTCTGTGGTCTATTTTAGCGTCTCTGGCTACTGTGAGAGGCATGGAGGTTGAATAGGAACGTTCTGGAAGGCATTACACAGATACAAGATAGTGTTGTTGAGACACCCCCTTCCATGGGTCTAGGAGGTGACGTGACCATATTCTTTTCAAGGAAGAGCCCCTATGTCACCCACCCCACTCAAGGAGGCCAACCCAGGCCTGTATTGAATGATCCTGTCCTCCCTGGTCATAGTTGATCATTTCAGAAGGTAGACATGGATCTAAAACTGGCTCATTAAATTCTCTTTCCTGAAAGTTAGAAAATTGCAATGCAGTGACACAGAGCCTGGGGGTCCGGGACAGAGGCACTTTGATGGCATCAGTGGAGAGCAGGCTCTACAACAATAGAACTTCCCGAGATGATGGGCAGTGGTTTCTAACCTGAGCTACCCAGTGTGGTGGCTGTTGCTCACTTGAAATGTGCCTAGTGTGATTGAGAAACTGTATTTTAAACTTTGATTTCCATTACAGTTTATTTAATTTTAAATTTAAACGTAATAGTCCATGGGTACCGTATTGGGCAGCCCAGTTCTAGAGTTGAATTGTATGGCCTTCCGCTCCTACTAAAGGAGTCCCCTGGAGCCTCCTTGGGTATCTCTTTTGCCAAGTTTTGGCTGTTTCACCGTTGCATTAATTTCATGGACACCCCAAGAGCTTTTCAAAAAATCCCCCAATTTATTTAAGCCAGCCAAAGGAGCTTTAATTAAGATAGTGTATCAGTTAGATAAGAGCTTAAATGCTGTTCTTTCCTGGAGCAATGTCTGTCCATCACCTTAAAACCATACAGTTGTGAAGTCACTGGGCCTCTTCTTGCTGGTGGGTGTTTCGTCAATGTAGGAATCGAGGAAGGTAGAATAACTCTGCAAGGCCTGTCGAATACCCTAAGCAAACTATCTTATCAAGTCACAGGGCAATCCTGTATGAACCATGAAAGAATTAGTGGCATGATAAAGGAGATTTATTTATTTATGCCAGAGAGCCACTTGAGGCCCAGAGGAGTGGGCTGCAGATCTGGAAAGTCTGGGCTCACATTCCACATTTCCCCCTTTCTCCTGGGTGAGATGAGAGAAGCCATGTAGCCACCCTGAGTCTCACTAGGCTCATGATTACAATAAAGCCTTAAAGCTAGAGCATTGCTAAGGCCCTTCTATTTCCATTAGACTGTAATAAACTATAAGCAGGTGATGGCCCTGCTGCTGTCTTATTCACTGTTGTAGACTCACACAGCCAGTGTGGAAAACACTGTGATTGAACGAATATATAATCAAGTCAGTCTGCTTTTCTCAGACCTGGTCCAGAGGGCATGTGGGTGCTTTGTCCTGAAGTTGGACCAGAATTGGGACAAATGCTAACAAACCCAGAGGTGTACGAGTGGTCATTCCACGAGAAGCATCCCCCTTTGACATTCATGGGCATAGTCTCACTCTGAGTGACCTAAAGTTACTTTACCACTCCATGAGCTTTGGTTCCCCCAGTCAGAAACAACAGTATTAACAGGGATTTTATAGTTTAAATATTGTGATCATTATCACGTAATAGCTCACATGATCCTTCTAACAAGCCTGTGAGGTAGATGTCCTTGTCTGACCATCATGGTTTTCATTATCACTGCGACCACCACCGCCATCATATCCTTGTTATCTTGTTGCAGATGGAGACACCGAGGCTCAGAGAAATGAAGCCAGTTGAATCAGATCCCACCGTTCATAAGTGGAGGAGGCAGAATTCACAACCAGGTCTTTTGCCTCTAAATCCAACATTTAGTAGAGAGGAACATCTGTATCTGCTTTAAAATTTTATAGAGACAGATGAAATACCATATGTTTAATACTTTGGAGGAAAAATGCGAAGCAAATAAAGTTTGCATTTTAGGAGATAAGAAGGGCAAGACTGTTACTGTCTTTTGAGCCTGGATTTTGAGGTATGTTCCTGAGAGTTTGGTGGTTAGATGGAACCTACAGGCTCAAAACAGTCTAACAACTATGGAAGGAGAAGCCCACTGGATCCTGGAGAAGCTTGGGGAGTAGGGGTCACATGTAAGGCAGATCACTGTTTTTCTCTATGGTATTTAATAATAGTTCTGGCACGCAGTGTATTCTATTGTTCTCACTGAATTCTTACAACAGCCCGATGTGATTAGTGCTACGATTCCTAGTTTTCATGTGAAGAAGGTTTCACAGAGACAGGTTAAGTCACTTGCCAGAGATCACAGGCAGAGAAGTTGGCCAAGCCAAAATTCACACCCCAGATCTGCCTGACTGCAGAGCTCAAGTTCTAAGCTATGATGATTCTCTTAGTGCTCTCTTGTTAATTATGAATCTTTAATAAAATGATGCCTCAACAATCCAGCTTTGATTGACTGGTATCACGTGAAAAGAAGCAGCCAGCGTCCATGCTAGGGACATCATAGGACTTGCAGGGGGTCACTTGATAGTGGCAGAAGCATCTGGATGAGATACTCAGCACCCCCACCTCTTCTAAATACTTCCTCTTGGTTGTTAACATGAGGATGCCATGGCCTTTCTTAAACGGGGGGGTGGAATGCCCCTCACAAGCTCCTTAGATTTTATCTGCGAGAATGCACCTATTCGTCTTGGTGCTACTTGGCTAAGCTCAGAGCCAGACACAGAGTAGAATCTGTTTGAGGCATGAATCATTCTGACTTCTAATATTGTTAATAAGTAAGCGCACACAGACTCTTCTTCTGCCTTTCTCTTATTTTAATCTCCTGTAAAGCACCACTTATGTACTCCATGTGCAGAATGCAAGAAGACAAGTATGAGGTTAAAAAGTATTAATACTACATTTTCTTGTTAACGGGTGCAGTCTCCTATTACAGGAACACTATTGCTTGAGGTATGTGGCTTAAGAAGAGCTATATATTCGGACCAACATAAGATCCCTTCCAGGGGATTTTTCTGTATCAGGACCTCATGGGGCATTCTGAGAGCAGACAAGCTAAGCACATCCTGCAGGAAAGGCAGTAGGTCTCTGAGCATTAGGTCAGTAGTTCTCTCTGCATTCTGGGAGTTTTGGTGGGTTATCGCTGAGTCTGGTTGGGACTAGAGAGGAAATGTCATCTCTACCAGCTTGACATATAGTTGTCACTTCCCTATTCATAAGGGTATTTTATTTATTCTCTCTAGAGATTTTATTTATTCTCTCCCCTGCTCCTTGAATTGAGAGTTTGACAGATGTCTCCTTATGATGCATGCATACAGGTATTCATCCATCCATCCATCCCTCCATCCCTTCCCTCCTCCCTCCCTCATTTCTGGGAAGTGCACGGTAGTGGGTTCCAGGTAATCTGCCATGTACTCCATGTGACTGTGTCCAAGTCACTTACCCCCTGTAAAACGAAGAATCTGATTAGTTCCCTCCTAGAATCCTTTCCTTTCCTGATGTATAATTACACAGTGTACACCACAGGCATAGTGCAGGGTAAAGAGAGGCATGAGATCTATTTCCTAATCTATGGGAAATTTGGATTTAGACATGGAGGGTCATTCAAGTGACAACCCAAGGCAGCAACCAAAGCCACATGACTGGGCAGAATATGGCTGTGTTGAAGTAAAGGAGAAAACAGGGTTCTGCTAATGGTGAGGAGAGAGAGAAATCTCGGGGAAAACTTTCTGGAAAAGTTCAGTAGAGAGTTGGATTTTTATTTATAAGTAGGAATTAAACTGATGGGAAGAAGCAAGGCAGAGGGGCTTACCAGAAATGGGGGAGAAGGCATATTGTGTATAAAATCATGAGAACCCAAGAAGGTAGAGCGACAACTAGGTGTTTTATTTTACGTGGGTGAGCTGTGAGGCCAGATACTAGACATGTTTAAATGCCAGACTAAAGGCGTAGGGCCTTCCAATTAAGGTAATGGGGAGTCTTTGAAGGTTGAGCAGGGTGATGTCTTATAAATAGCTTTTTGGGAAGAAAAGTCTGGCAGCCTGGTGGAATGCAAACTGATTAGATGGGACAGAGTTAGAAAGCAGAGAGACTAGACAGAAATGTTTTATTGCAAGTTGGCTATTTTTCTGCTGGGGGAAAAAAAAAACCTTACCTTCCAACGAACTGCCTTTTATTATGACACAAAAGCCATAAAAGTAGTGATGTATATAAAAGCAGTGCAGGATGTTTTTAGTGTCTTTATGAAATAAAAACAGCAGTAGATAGTTAAAATTGGAATGCCCCGCATCAGGTTATAACCATCTGAGTTTGGGAACTTGCAGCAGCAATGCAATCATATTTTTATAGCTCTGGCTTGGTCTTTTCTCTCAGATAACTGAGCTACGGGTGGATGAGAAGGGAAAACCCAGCAAATCAATGCCATTAAATAGCAAGGGATGAGAGTCTTTGAATTTCAATGGCCACAGCAGTTACCAGTTTGATAAAAGCGTCATTATTTCTCCAAATCAGAAATAACGTGTGCTGTGAATAAAGATAAAATTGACACTTGAGGAATCAGGTTCCCTGACAAAATAATATGGTTGGTAGGTAACTGCCATACCAGGCACTTGGACATCTGCGACTGCATTTAGCACCCATCACAGTAGGAAGGAGGACGACGTTCACAAACTCACAGCTGCAGACGCCGAGGTTCAGAGCAGTTGAGAAACTTGCCCATGGTCAGTTAGGACATCGTGTTCCTGGATGTGTCCTCAGCTGGATTCTACATCTCACGTCTTATCTACCAATGCCACGTGAAATTTTCCATAAACTCCGATTTTCTCTTTGCTGATCTATGAAGATTTAGTATATTTTTTGAAGCTGCCACTGTGGGTCTCAGACTGGAGCGTTTCTTTTCATTTATTCACCTATAGGTGAGACAAATCCTGCTCAAGGGTTTTAGAAAAGGCTTCTTCCTGTTTATTGGCAAAGTTATCTGTCTACAGTCTTCTGCAGGCCTGGGTGGAGGCAAACACCTCTAGTGATGTGTCTTCCCCCAAATTGCACAGCTTATAAGGGGCTAAGTTAAAATTCAAAGCCAAGCCCGACCCACACCAAAGACCATTTCTTTTCCACTGCCCAAGGCAGTTTCTGCTCGTTTTCCCCAGTTTTTCTGAGCAATGACAAAGAAACAAAGCATCTAGTTCATGAACCAAGGACATGCTTCTCCTGTTTCTCACCCGCCACACAGTCTCTGAAAGGGGAGAAATAAACAATGTCTTGTGAAATTTCTGTGGTCCCCTTAGGGATGGTGGCCAGGAATGTTTGGCTGGTGGAACACACAATGCATGAAGTGCTCAGCGTTTCACCTTCCACATTTTCTTAGCCACAAAAGCCATTCATTGCCACTGAGGCCCCAGGGTGTCTGATTTCTTGTTCCAAGCCTGAGAAACCCCCACAGGTCTTGCTCTGTCTGCTGAGGAGGTACTTGTGATTGAGACCAGCCAGGTCTAAGACAGGCCCGTCTCATTTATTTCTATGTTGTGGTCTGGAGAGAAAGAGCTGGTCATTCTGATGACCGATGACCTACCTGTCCAGCCAACAGCTACCTGTGATGCCATAACCTGACCCGCACTCAGAGCAGAGGGCACCGTAATGTCGTCACAGCAAAGTAAGAACAAGCACTTCTCTCTTGAGGTTCAGGGTCCGCCAGTGGAGTGCATCAGATTACAACATTGTCATTGTGTCACTGTTGTAGTTGGTATTGTCATTAGCGGTTAATACTTATGCATTCTACACCAAGTTCCGGGAAAGTTCCAGGGAACTGCTTCAGGATAAGTAGGATACAGCCCTCTCCCTCATTAACCTCCAAAGTCTGGTGAGAGAAACAGACACACAGATGGTCTGAGAGGTGCTGAGATACGCACAGCCATCTCAGTGAAGGCTGGCCTTGTGGGACAGACCTCGGGGAAGCTGCTTACAGGAGGCAACATCTACGTGAATCTTGAAAAATTAGGGACATTTTTCCAGGTAGAGACAGACACATGGAGCAGACAGAGAACATGTGCAAAGACCCAGGGTTGCAAGAAACATTTTTTAGAACCTCTTCTTCACCTTGAAGCCCCGTCTCATCTCATATCAAATATAAATGCACACATACGCACATCTCACATTACATCTTCAATTTTCAGTTATGTCAGAACGATTTCTATCACTTATTTAATTGAATCTTTATTATATTTACATAGAATCGTATGAGTTGAATTACAGTCGACTAGTTAAAGTGCATTATTTTGTGGCTGTTTCATGAAATGTTTATTCATTTTGATTTCACAGTTTTCTTTTCAAATAGATGATCTAATCCGTCTATGTTCTCCAAGCTTCAAATACTGGCGTTGGCTTCTGATGAAGTCGTTGGCTGTATCACTCAATGTGCAGTGCTAAGAAGATGAATCAGCTTGGAAAAGGAGGACATTTTCAGCGAATTTCATGGGGCTCAGTTTACCCAAGGTGCAGACAGTGAATGGGGGTGAGATGGGGGACATTTCTTGAGACATGAAGGAAGGTAGGGAAGGACGTTCAGGTGCTTGGATGTGAAGCTGAGGACTTTAGTCCAGGAGAAAAGGAGAGCCACTGGTTTTTAAGCAGAGAAGTGACAACCATAGTTGCCTTTTAGAAAGGTGATATTGGTTGGTGGTTTGGAGGATGCACTGGAGACAAGGGGTGGAGAGGATGCTGCTGCAAAGCTCAATCCGGAAAGCAGCAGGGAGATGGAAGGAGGACACACAGGTGAGGGTGGATAGGGGCCAGTGGAAAGCAGATGCAATGGCTGCAAGCTGGAGAGGTGGCAGGTCTGGATGATGGGCCATGCTGAGTAGGGGACTGTCAATGGGAGCAACCAACCGTGTGATGTGTGGGAACCTTTGCAACAACCAGGTTGCTGGGACACCTCATCCATCCCAAGCTGCAACCAGAGGCTGAACGTATCTGTTAACGCCGTGGGGCTTTTCCTTCTGGAGGAAGGAAAATGTGAGGGCCAGGAATCTGACCTATGGCCCTGGCTGGGCAAAGGCCTGTTGAACATGCTTGTTTAAATGTCAGCAGCCTTTTATTCCATGGGAAATGTCTTTCGTTCTCAGCCCCTGGCATGTGTGTGTACCCCAGGAGGGAGTCAAGGGGTCATGGGTGATGCCGAAGTCCTCGATTCCTGCTGCTCTTGGGCCTGAAATATGGAGGCAGGGAACTCTAGCATTGACAGTGGACATAAACAACATGCAATGGGCCTAGCAGATGCACGAGTAAAATGTCTTATGCTCAGGCAAGAGGTCTGCCATAGTGTCGAATGCCAGTGAGTGTGGACTGTGCGCTCGTATGTACTTGGCACTGTGCTGAGCGCTTTACGGGTGGTCTCTCATTGAATCCTCGAAATTTTATGAGGTAAGTTAGGATGCTTAGGGAGGATGGGGAATACGCCCAAAGTCACAGAGTTAGTAATAGGCCAAGGTGGGATTCTTACCCAGCTGCTGAATCTTGAGCCAGCTCTCATTTAATGTTTTTGTAATGTTTGTTTTTCGGAATCATCTAGGTCAATGATTCTCAACCAGGAATGACTCCCCCCTCTGCCCCCTGCTGCTGCCTTCAATACAGTGGACATTTGGCAAGATCTGAGATAGTTTTGATTGTCACAACTGGAGGTGGCTCATTGCTACTGGCATCTGGTGGTGGAGGGTAGAGATGCTACAATACACCCTACAATGCACAGCCACTAGAACAAAGCATTACCTGGTCCAAAATGTCAACAGTTGAGAACCCCTGACCTAGTGCTTAGGACAAGGTGAACATCCAACCAATATTTGCACAGTTTCGGAATGAACACTTACTTTCCCCTACCCCATTTCCTTCCTTTCTTCTACATTCAGTTGTTTATTCATTTGTTCCTTCATTCAAGAAATTTCAATCCTCCCCTGAAGGTTTTAGTGCCTTTCTTGGTACAAACAGGTGGCTTGTCTTGGCTCAGTGTATCTTTTAATTGGAAAGGAAATCACACCCTGATGTTTTCACCTGGACGATAACTAGGCTTGGATAGAGAAAGTGTTCTTTCTTAGAACAATTGCGTGTATTTTGGTACTTCTTAAAAAAATCACAGTTTGGGGTATTAGCTGGAAAGTCTAAGGGCAGCGCTGATCTCAAGGCACCGTGCGTGTGTGGGGATGTGTGTGTGTGTGTGTGTGTGTGTGGTGGATGCCCTAAGGACATCAGGCTGATCCCAGAGAAAACAATTAGAACCATGTGTTTCTTTCATTTACCACTGTTTTCAGAAGCCCTGCCAAAACATTTGAGTTGAAGACAAAGGGGACATTCATGCCCAGCAACCCACACTGGGGGAAGCAGAGGCCCTGGATGGAGAAAAGCAGGCAATCTGCCGGCTCCCACCGTTAGGGCTTTATTAGTGGGGCAAACACAATTTAGGGAGTCAATGAGGAGGTCAAACATTGCTGTTAGTCGGAGCGGAATCCTCCGATGGAGCCCTCCCCCTGTGCCTGGGGAGCTGGGCATGGAAGGGCTCCCCACGTAATTAGTGTCCTTCCGAATGTGCAACGGCAGAAGCCCACAAGGAATTTCTGTGACTATTTAATTATGGTTGAGTCTCTTTTGTCTTCACCCAGACTAGAGTCTGCCAGTCCAATGCGCTACCATTGGGGAGCTTTACAAAGCTTCCTAATGAGTTGGCCTCCCATGTTTCTGTCATGTCCCAAGAATAAGAGAATTGTCTGTTTGCCCTGGAAAACTGACCAGTGGAAGTCGCAACCTGCTGAACCTCAGGGACCCCTACAAGTAATGAGATTCTCATCAATACAGCAATTCAAACCTTGACAGAAGAGTCTCTTGGCATGGAAACACAGAGAGAATTCCAGAATGAAATTGAGAAAGAGGAAGAGGGAACAGAGATTTGACTGGATTTAAGATGTCTCCCCTCAAGATCTGGGATATTAAACTTATAAATAAAAAAATTCCTACCTATAAAAAAATGCCTGGTACAGTATAGGAGCTTATGTTTACTAAATGATTAATTGAATGGACAAACAAAAGAATAATTTTGTTGTCCCTAGGCCCAGGAGATACTTAAATATTTTAGCATGAATTACCCATAGTAACATAAATATTCTTTCAGAAATGTAAGTTGTGGATCAAATTTTCATTTAAAATTATTATTTTTTTGTAACCGAAGGAGTCCTTGGCTTCATGGGACCAATGGCTTTCTTTCCCTTTTATGCACTCCTGTTGTATACACTCTAAACTTCAAGGAAGATATTTGTGAAACAGTAATTTTGAGATCTTAGAAAAGTATAAGCCAAAGAAATTATTGCTATTCTTTCCCTTGGAGAAGGTTACTGGGTAAGTGCTGAGCTGTAACAGCTCGTGTAGAAAGCTGAATGTAAAATCCCAAACAAAGGGCAGTCGAGCCCAAGGCAATATGTAAGTCCAAGGAAATTTCCTTGACTTTTTATTTAAAGCAAAGGAACTCAGTAGGGTGTGTGGGAAGTGAAGTTTAACGATGAGAAGTTCAGGGGTTTATATGGGCACCTATTCTGTCAATGACTTACAAGGTGCCCTTAAGGAACTGCTTCCTCTCTCAACATCCAATTCTTCTATAGAATGGTAACCGTAATATCTGCCGAGCATTGTGTTTGAATATCATATGAGATATTGCACCCGGATGCCATTTGAAGACTGTATAACTCTTTTATTGTCATCTTTTTATGGTCATCTTATTTCAATATCCAACCTCAAACATTGGCTTTTGAGCTTGCAGTACCTGTACAGCAGCTCCTCATTATAAAAATTCTATTACTTCCATATTAAATATCTTTCTTGAATGTGAACAATATAAGAGTATTGTTTTCATTAACTATCATAAAATCCACACACTTTTATTTTATTTTATTTAGATATCTGCAAAAGTAACCGTGAAGTAGGAGAAAAGACCCTGGACCAAGAGATGGAGGACATGAGAGTTTATGTTATTTTTTTCCTTCTTTTTTTCCCTAACTTCCTTTTTTTCTTTCTTTGCATCTTTCTTTTTTTCCTTCTCCCATTTCTTCCTCCCCTCCCACTCTTTGCATTTATATGACAGGTGTATGTTATATCCTGTGATATAAACCTTGTAAGATCAGGCCGGGCGCGGTGGCTCACGCCTGTAATCCTAGCACTCTGGGAGGCCGAGGTGGGCGGATCGTTTGAGCTCAGGAGTTCGAGACCAGCCTGAGCAAGAGCGAGACCCCATCTCTACTAAAAATAGAAAGAAATTATATGGACAGCTAAAAATATATATAGAAAAAATTAGCCGGGCATGGTGGTGCATGCCTGTAGTCCCAGCTACTCGGGAGGCTGAGACAGGAGGATCCCTTGAGCTCAGGAGTTTGAGGTTGCTGTGAGCTAGGCTGACGCCACGGCACTCACTCTAGCCTGGGCAACAGAGTGAGACTCTGTCTCCAAAAAAAAAAAAAAAAAAAACAAAACCTTGTAAGATCAAAACGAAATATCAAATATGTCCCGACCAGGCTGGGTGGGATGGGATGTCACGGGAGACTTTTTGGGAAAGGAAATGCCTGGTTTGGGTTTTGAAAGTGGAATAGGAGTTTGGAGGGGAAAAAAAAAAAGGGTAGGCTGAGGAAACTTCATGTGGTTTCATAGAAATGAAGGCAAGGGTGTTTTATAAGTACATTCTAAGAAATAAGACAAAAAAGATAGAGAAATACCTGATTAGGAATGATGGCCTTCTCAGCCATGAAATATTTTGATTTCATTTGAGGGTTGCAGGAAACCATGGAAGAGCTTAAAATAAGGGTAGTGATGTGATCCAATTGGTATTTTGAGAAATCATCTGTCTTGTACCGGAAACACCAGGAGGGTGGGGAGACTGGAGCCAGGAAGGCCAGTTTGGAGGTGAGGTAATGTCCTAAGTGAAAGGCAGTGGCCAGGATGCAGGCAAGGACGTGGAGGAAGAGAAGAGGGCACCTGAGAACAGGTATGGTGGCACTTCAGACACGACCAGCTGGATGGCTGTCTGCAGGGTCAGGGGAGGGTGGAGGGTTTCCTTGTTTTGCCCTACCTCAAGCTATTTGCGGGGCAAATTTTTCCTCTTTTAACACTATTTATCTAATGTATATAACAGCAAGTTTATATAGTTTACTTTTAGAAAGCAGTGTGTCTTTAGGGACCATATGTCTCCATCATCTGCTGGAGAACATTTTAGGTAAAGGGATAATTAGTTTGTTTATTGGTTTGTTTTTACAGATGAGACAGCATTTTAAGAAGATGCGTAAGTTGGACATCTTTTCTTTCTGTTTTCTATGTTTGGAAGCAAGCACCTCCATCATCTTGTGTAGATCATAGCAGGTCAAGTAAGGAACGAGATTTAATGGGCCTGTTTGCCTGAAGATTTGTAACGTGTTATAAAAATTTTTGTCATTCCTCATTGGACAATCTAGATAATGTGCCATAATAGTTTGATTGTAACCTAAAATATTACGATGAGGCTCTTTGACACCAAATTCGCCAGAATTAACAACTTAAATTAGAAGACTTTTAACCCAAATGCACATGTTTATGAAAATCATATTTTGGGTGTGTGTGTGGTGGGTCATGCATTGTGTACCTGTGTGCGGTGTATGGTGGGTGCTGGAGAGGTGAGGGTGGCGTAAGAAATATACTGACAACAGATATTGACTTTGGGTTGTGTTAATCATATGCCAGTTTTCTATAAATTTCAGGAGGTTAATGGAATAAATAATTAATCTCAAAATTCACTTAAGGATGCATTTTGGATATGTATTAAAGCAAGCGCAACATAAGGTACCTAATACCCCAAAATAACTCATTGGCTCCCAAGAGGAGATGAAAATCTTACAGAGAAAGCAGGGGAGGAAATCTAGTAATTTCCCCATGCTCCTTTGGAGTTATCATCAAGATGTACAGCAGTGCCTTGGAGTTATATAGCTGCGCCATTAACGGTGTGGTGTCAGGCAAATTGCATCACCTTTCTGGGAACCATTTTCCTCAAATGTAAAACAAGAACAGTGATATCTTATTTGGCTTCACAATCTTGTACTTAACCCCAAAATCCCCTTAAGAATCATTTAGGCTCCGAGTGACAGGGAGCTTATGCCGTTGACAGTGGGGCCCATTTCATTCCTGGGCTGTGCTAACTGCTAGAAAGTTCTTTCTTATGTTCAGTTGGAATCTGTTTTCCATTGCTCATTCAGGACACGGATATGCCTTCTGCGCTGTGCCAATCCATCAGGAACTCAGCGTATCCCTTAATTCTGCCCGTATACTATCTAGACTTTTCCATTGCTTTTATCCTGCTGTGGTCTACATGTAAAACCATTTAAGAACATTTTGTTCTTTAAATATAACAAGTGAACTGGCTATCACATGTGTTCTGAACCACGGCTAATGAGCCCTATATAAAATAATAAGGGGAAAGGATGAAGGAAAATGAAAACAAAAACAAAAACAAAAAAAAACCCAGCTCTGTGTGCCGTGTGTGTGTGTGTGTGTGTGTGTGTGTGTGTGTATACTACAGTCTTTATTTCTGTGGCTGCTCCTTAGGTCATGGTTGCTATTTATAACTTCTTTCCTCTGCTATTGACTCCACACTAACCTTCCCCTTATCCATTATCTCCACTAATCAATGTTCTTTGCCAGGTGGGTAACCCCAATCTTTATTCCTCTATGGTCTAAATACTTAGTTGTTTTGCCTTCTGTCTTAGTCGCTGCAATTTCTTTTTCTTTTTTCTTTTTTTTTTTGAGACAGAGTCTCACTCTTTCGCCCTAGAGAGAGTGCAGTGGTGTGATCATAGCTCACTGCAGCCTCAAACTCCTGGGCTCAAGTGATCCTCTGGCCTCAGCCTCCTGAGCAGCTGGGACTACAGGTGCGTGGTTAATTTTTAAATTTGTTTTAGAGATGGAGTCTTGCTATATCACCCAGGCTGATCTCAAACTCTTAGGAGTCCTCTTGCCTTGGTCTCTTGAAGTGCTGGGATTACAGGCATGAGGCACTGCACCTGGCTACGTCCCACAATGAGGGGTGGGGGATTCAATTTTGTGCATAAATTCAAGGAATTATTACACAGCACTTAATAACAGCAAAGAATAACAAAAAAGCAGGATGAAAATTTGTGTATAGAAGGCAAACTTATTAAGTAAAGAAAAACCTATACGTAAGAAAGAAATAAAAGCCTGAAAGAACCCCACGTCTAATCAGTCATCAAACCTTTTCATTTGCTCTTCCTAAATATCTCCTGAATCTGTGAACTCCTCTCCTTCTCCATCACTCCCATCTTTACCCGGCCATTGTTACTTCTCCTATGGGGGGGACAGAAACGCCTCCTAATAGCCTCTCCCCAGGAACCCTTGCCTCATTCAGATGCATTCTCTACCCTACAGTCAGAGGGATTTTTTAAAATATGAATTTGATTATAGAATTTTTCCTGCTGAAAACTCCTCAATGGCTTTTGGTTTCTTAGAGAGTAAGTTCTAAAATCTTTAATGTGCCTAAAAAAAGGCTATCCACGAGTTGGCCGCAGCAAACCTCTCCAGCCTCATCATTTCTTGTCCTACCTTCCCCAGCTACTCTGGGTTCACAGTCAGTCCTGCTTTCTGCTCAGTTGCTTCTGCTCATGGGCACTAAGCCCTTAACCCCAAGAGTTATCCGTGGTGAGCTTTAGGCAACAGGCTGCGCATATTTTTATGTCTTTCCTCCTCTTGTCCTGTTTCTGTTTTGCTTTCCTAAATATTCTTCCTAGAATGAGAACCTGTGTTAAGTAAAATATAATTAATACTAAAATAATAAATGCCTTCTAAGTGATATTTTTCCTTTTACTCCGTAGACTAGGAGGATTTACAAAAGGCAACTCATTTCGAGGGTTGACTAATCAGACTAAGAATTTCAGGCAGAATGCCTACCGCTGCACAGAAAGAAAAAGAGACTAAGGATCTGTGTCACCCATTTATAATTATTTCATAATTATAAAACAAGTTGAGAAAACATTACCATAAGGCTGACAGGACTCAGAATAAATCTTCATAAAAGAACATTACGTGGTTTCTATGACAAGAGTGAAGGAGGGGTGCCTTCTCCTTTTTCATGGTTTCGAGTGGAAGAGCTACACACACCCCCCCCCCCCCCCCGGACTCATCCTGTAGCCGCCTGCTTTCCACCCCCAGGTGATCTCAACAGAAATTCCTGGTGGTGAATTCCCCCGGCTCCCAGAGAAGGAGCAAAATCCTAGCTCTGTCACAGCTCTGCTGTTGCCAACAGAATTTTTAATCCATAATGAAAGTCTTCAGATTTTTTTTTTTTACTTTTTCAAATTTTTTTATAATTCAGTACAAAAGATGATTCTTAGATCCTGTTTATTCCACGTCATTTAAGTCCATTCACAATGATTCAAAATGTTGGAAGTGGCCGGGCACTCTCACACCTGTCCCTCCGCTGGGTTGGTATGTCAGTGGTGCCTTCTTTCTCTCTTCTGACTCCTACTACAGCTCTCCTAGTCTATGGGCTCTATGAGAGAGGGTGCTTTCCCAGAAAGCAGAGGTGTCCAGGATGAATGCTTGCAGCATAGTATGCAATGTGTCACCGGACTCTTAAGACAGACATAAGCAATCCATGGTTTACTGATGAATTGATTTCAAGGTGGTGGGCATGAACTCAGAAAAGGGTTTTCAGCTTCTGTAACCACATGAATACTTCCTAGGTGCCAGCGGCAACTTTAGATGCTAGCTCCATTATTACTTCCCCAGGGATGTCTTCCTGGATCTCCTTGATCAGCTCAAATTGCCCTATTATAGGCTCTCATAACCACATCCTCTCATTATACATTTACTTGTGTGATGTCTTTGTGTGTGTGTCTCTCTCATTATACTGAAAGCTCCACAAAGATGGGAATTATAGCCTTTCTTTTTTATTCGTTCACTCCCTCCCTTTGTGTTTTTATTCACCATTACATCGCCAATGTCTAACCCAGCACAAGGCACATGGCGGGGGTTCAGTAGACTCTTGTTGAATGAATGAATAGATAAAGCTTACTCAAGGAGTTCTAATTTAGGGAATAGTGCAGCTTGCATTGGACTAATCATCCCAGAGGAAACAATAAAAAATTATGGAAACAATATAAGAGAAAACAACCGGAGGAACAAAGAGTAACCAAAAGAAGGCAAAAACCGGTAAAGATTTGATCCTTGAAAAAAGGGAGCCACATTGGGTATGATGCACATTTATTTTTCCCTTGAGGACACGCTAATAGTTACAGAGTATGGCAGCTAGAACTCAGGCCACAACAGTCTTTTGGATCAGACGACAGAGTTTTTGAATTTCCAGAGATCCTGGAACTTTGAGGAGGAAAATTCTCAGGAAGAATACAGCTACAGAGAGGAAGCTCCAAAAATCAATAT
This sequence comes from Eulemur rufifrons, assembly GCF_041146395.1. Classification (NCBI taxonomy): domain Eukaryota; kingdom Metazoa; phylum Chordata; class Mammalia; order Primates; family Lemuridae; genus Eulemur; species Eulemur rufifrons. The sequence continues at coordinate 9,850,271 of NC_091005.1, read as the reverse complement.
ACAGTTGTCCCTCTGTATCTGTAGGGTTCTAGGACTCCACTTCCCAGATACCAAAGTCTGCAGATACTCAAGTTCCTTATATAAAAAGGTGTAGTCTTTGAACATGACCTATGTACATCTCCATACTTTAAATCATCTCTAAATGTGCTTATAATACCTAATACAATGTAAATGCTATATAAGTAATTGTTATACTGTATTAATTTTTTGACTTGTATTATTTTATTGTTGTATTGTTATTTTTTTTCAAGTATTTTTGATCTGTATTTGGTTGAATCTGTGAACACAGAATCGTGCATACAGAGGGCCAACTGAATGAATTCCTCTCCCATCTCAGTCTGACTCCTTAACTATGCATATTTGGATGAGATTCCACGGATCCCAGAGGCAAAATTAACAGCTTGAAGGATGAAAGAATTAAGCAGAGATTTAATCTGCTGCTCACCAAAGAGGAGTAAGAGTTTGTAGCTAGAATTCCTTTATGTGAGAGGGGTTTAGTAAATATCTTTGGCTTTGCATTGAAACTCTTGAAAGGCCATTCCTTAGAAAGTAAAGACTACTTCTGAGAACTAAGACATTTGCCCTGGGACTAAGGGCAAAACCAACATAGTACTGCCCAAACAAAGCCTAAAACTAAGCTGCTGCAGAATCAAGATGATCTGTGAACAAATCTAAACAACATCTAAAACAATCTAAAACAAATAAACAACATGGTTCCAAATAAGTTAGCAAAATTAAGAGTCTACACAACATATTAAAAATAATGCCTAACACAATTTAAAACATGACTAGATATATGAAGAAACAGGACAACATGACCCTTGGTCATGAGGAAACAAGTCAATAAAAACAGACCCACAAATGACCAAAGATTGGAATTAGCAGCCAATCACTTTAAAATAGCCAATATAAAAATGTTAAATAAATAAATACAATCAATAAAGAAATGGAGAATTTTAGAAAAGATATGGAAACTTTTTTTAAAAAAGCAATCAAATATAGATCTTATTTATTTATTTATTTATTTTACAGATGGGGTCTTGCTCTTGGTAAGAGCAGGTCTTGAACTCCTGACCTCAAGCTATTCTCCATGAGTGCTAGGATTACAGGCATGAGCCACTGTGCCCAGCCCTAAACATCTCAAATAGGTAAATAAAACAGCAGAAATAAAAAATTAATTGGATAAGATTAACAGCAGATATGGTCCAACAGAAGAAAGTACTGACAAACTTAAGGACACATTATTAAAATTCATTCAGACTAAGGGAAGAGAGAGAAAGACTGAAAAACAAACAAACAAACAAAACAAAAAAACACCACCAACCAAAATACCAAAAACCCAAAATCTGCAATTGAGTCCCTGAAGGAGAGGAGAGTGGAAATTGGACAGAAAAAAAAATTGAAGACATATTGGCCAAACTATTTCAAAGTTTGATAAACAATATCAACCCACAGATCCAAGAAGTCCAGAAAACTCTGGTTAGCATTAATACAAAGAAACAGCTGAGCATGGTGGCTCACACCTGTAATCCTAGCGGTCTGGGAGGCAAAGGCGGAAGGAGAAATAAATTAGTAATAACAGTATGATAGAGAAATGACTTCCATTAGTGATTTCCAGACCCTTCTCAGGGTTGATAATTTGCTAACAGGACTCACAGGACTCAGTACACAGTTATACTCACAACTAAATTTTTTTTTTTACTGTGTGCCATGGTTTACATGTGTTCCTTCCCAAATCCCGGTGTTGAAACTTAATGGCCAATGTGATGGTATTAAGAGGTGGGGCCTTTAAGAGGTGATTAGGTCATGAGGGCTCCTCCCCTTGTGAATGGGATTAGGTGTGGTTATAAAAGGGCTCAGCAGAGGGAGTTGTCTCTCCCATCCTTCTGCCTTATGCCCGTGACAACATTTCTCCAGAGGACGCAGCAACAAGGTGCCTTCTTGGAAGCACCAACCAACTGAACTTGCTGGTACCTTGATCTTAAACTTTTCCACCTCAAGAATTGTGAAAATTAAACTTCTATTCTCTATAAATTACCCAGTCTGTGGTTTTCTGTTATAGCAGCACAAACAGACTAAGACACAGCAAAAGGAAACACAAAACAAAATCAGCGTAGGGAAAATGTACATACGGCGAAGCTCAGAGGAAGCTAGGAGCAAGGTTCAAGAGTCCTTTCTCAGTGGAGTCACATAGGACATGCTTAGTTCCCCCACAATGATTTGGGACAACACATGAAATATATAATGATCTCATTAGAGAGGTCAGCATCCAGGGTTTGTAATGGGGACTATTCACATAGAGTAGCCTCCGTCTAGCACATATCAAAATTTCAGACTCCCAGAAGGAAAGTAAGTATTCAGCATAAACCATATTGTTTGTACAGTTTATATACAGCAAGTCACTCTTATCAGATTGGATGGCAAGGACCCTCCCGAAATCAAAGTTTCCAGATGCCAGCCAAGGGCAACGTTTGATAGCAGTTATTTCAAATAATAGTAGTCTGACCTTCTGTGTAACTCTATTCTGCACAACTAGATACCCTAAAAATGTAGCAAAACTAACAGCTTTATACCAATATCAGAATGCTAGAGGATAAATAATTACAGATCCTATAAATATTACAGAACTACAACTTGGTATCAATACATTTGTCAACTGATACAAAATGGCAAATTTCTTGAAAGTGACAACATATTAAAACTAAAACAGGAAAAAATATGAATAGATATATATCTTTCAAAGAAATTGAGTTAGGAAAACACCTATTGAAAAAGAAAAATCCAGACTCATATGGTCCCTTTGGAAAGTTCTATAAAACATTTAAGGAAGAAATAACACTAATCTCACAAACTCTTTCAGAAAATAGAGGATTGGGGAACACTTCTGATCTATTTTATGAGGTTAATATTACTCTGATACCAAAACCTGCCAAGAATATTATAAGACAATAAAATTATAGTCCAATATCCCTCATGATTATAAATGCAAAAGTCTTTAAAGTATGTTAGGAAATTAACCCAGAAATATATAAAATATACCACTAGGGTCAATCCCAGGTTTGCAAGGTTGGTTTAGTATGCCCGAAACAATCAATGTTACTTACCACATTATTAAATATATAGAAAAACAAACTGTTTTCCTCTATTCTCATACTGCTCTGAATACTTGCCTTCTGACACCAGAAATACGCTTTTTCCCACAACAAGCAATTGCCCACTTTTCTGGGGACACCAAAAAGGTGTCCTATAATTCAGTTCTGACACTATCTACCTGGAGTTGGCATAAACCCCCCAGGTGAAGGGCTCAGTCCCATGAGACTTCCCTTTGCTTCAGAAACCAATCCCAAGTGGTAGGCTTTAGGTTATCCCCAACTCCTGTCTGACTTGGATACTAATCGGAGGTTCACAGGACTCCCTCCTAATGTTCAATCATTTTCTAGAACAGCCACAGGACTCAGGGAAACACGTACTTATGTTTACTGGTTGATTATGTAATAAAGGATATGATAAAGGTTACAGAAGAACCATCAGATTAGGAGATACAGAGAGCAAAGTCCATAAGCATCCTGAGCACTGGTGCTTCTGTCTCGTGGAGTTGGCGTGTGCCACCCTCTTGGCCACGGATGTATTCACCAACCCGGTGGGTCTCTTATTTTAGGGATTTTTATGAAGGCTTCATCATGTATGCAGTATTGGTTATTAACTCAATCTTTAGCTTCCCTCCCCTCCTTGGAGGATGGAGGTTGGGGCTGAAAGTTCCAAACTTCTAATCATGGCCTGGTTTTCTGGTGACCAGCCCCTCTCCAGGAGCCCACTAACTGTCACCTATTAGAATGTTCCTGTAACCAGGAAATCCAAGGAATTTAGGAGTTCTATGTCAGGAACTAGGGTCAAAGACCAAATATTAAAACAGAAGATTTCCTTAGCACTCCTATCAGTCACAGAATGGAGAATCTGAAAATAAACTCACATTTATATGTTCAATTGATTTTGATAAAGGCACCAAGGCTAATAATTCAATGGGAAAAGGAGAAAGTCTTCAAGAAATAGGGTTGGACCAACTAAATATCTGCACTGAAAAAAATAGGGTACCTCAATCCTCACCCCGTTCCATTCATAAAAATTAATTTGAGCTGGATCATAGACCTAAGCATAAAAATGAAAACTATAAAACTTCTACAAGAAACATAAGAGAATATCTTTGTGCTCTAAGGTAGGTGAAGATTTCTTGCTTAGCACTCAAGAGGCACTATTCATAAAAGAAAAAAATCTTTAATTGGGCTTTAGGAAAATTACTATCTTCTGTTCTTGATAAAAAACACCGTCAAGAAAGTATATATACAAGTCACAGACGGGGAAAAATATGTGCAAAAGAGTTATATCCAAAGTATACATAGAACCCCTACAGTTCAATAATAAAACATCAAATAACCAAATAAGAAAATGAACAAATTACTTGCCAAAGAATGTATACAATTAGCCAATAAGTATATAAGAAGATGTATCATCTTCAGGGAAGTGCAAATCAAAACCCTGTGAGATATTACTTTGAATCAGAATGGCCAAAATTAACAAGACTGACAATACCAAGGGTTGGTGAGGATGTAGCATACCCTGGAACTCTCTTACATTGCTGACGAGACTGTAAAATGGCTCAACTATGTTGAGAAACAATTTGGTAGCTTCATTATAAAGCCAAAAATATACCTACCCTATGATTCAGAAATACTACTCTTAGATATTCACCAAAGTAAAATGAATATACATTAATAAATCCACAAAAATATTTCTTAAAGAATGTTCATAATAGCTTTATTCATAATAGCCAGAAAACTCTTATTAGCAACATGGATAAGCAAACCATGATGATATATTCTTATAATGGAAAATGGACCTAACTTCTACTATACATAACAACAGAGACAAATCTGAAAGGTATTCTGTTGGGTGAAAGAAGCCAGACATAAAATAACCCAAACTGTAGGATCCTATTTATATAAAGTTCTAGAACAAGCCAAACTGAACCTGTGGTCATGGAAATCAGAACAGTGATTGCTCCTAGAAGAGGGTTGGGGTGAGGTGGGTATTGACTTATAAGGGTGGGGAAAAATTCCTGGGGTGATGAAAATATTCTATATTTTGATTGAGATGGTGGTTATATCAAAAATACACTTGTCAAAATCCCATGAGCTGCATATTTCAAATTGGAGAATTTTGTTTTATGTAAATAATAATCCAGTTAGACTGAAAAACAAAAATAATATTTGTCTTTCTGGGGTCAGGTTAGAGACGAACAAGCTGGGTCAGGTTCTCCAAGCCAGGAATCTTGGTTCTAAACCCCAGGCTCTTTCTTTCTCTTCTATCGCCTCCTGAGAAGTCCTCACCTTGGGGAAGGAGGACTTTGGCTTGGGACCCATGTCTTCTCGGTCCTTCCTCTGACCCAGGGCTCCAACAGCCCAACCCACGGACTTCTACTGAGAGCCTTTCTCCACTTCCGACTCCACATCAGGTTCTTTGATAAAAGCCTCCTTGCCAGAACAATTTCCTTCCTTGTTCCCATGTGCTCTTGCAAATTTGTGGCTGATTTCTCCCAGGAGAACAATCTCCACTTAAAGTCAAAGCCACCGAGGGGCTCCGCTAATCTCAAAAGCATTTATAGAGCTGAATGCTGTGTTTTTATTCCCAAGGTGATGTTCCTAGAATCACCAAGCCTGCCTCGTGCGTGCAAACAGGCACCACTTTGCTCAGGTATGTCTGTACCTGTTAGGTGACCCTGACCCCAGATAATAAGATAACGTGTTGTCCTGAGTTCCTCACTCTCTATGGGATAGAAACGGCATGTTCTTGCTTCCCGAAATCCCCACCAGCCACTTACACGGGGATGAGGAGTTTATATACTGATCACAGTCCCCTTAGGCAGACAGTCACCTCCCTTCCCAACCACCACAATGTGAGCGCTTCCTCCTTCACAAACAATCATTAATAATATTTTCTCTCTGGACTGACACCTGCCTTATTAGGAACCTACTCCACTCAGCAGCCACACCTGAGCAGGGCCTGGGGCCTCCAGCCTGCCCGAGGCAAGCGGAGCCCGATAGGGGAATGACTCAGAGAGGCAGTTCAGAAAATCAGAATTGAGATTCAGAGCCTTCTGAACGGTTATGTCCTCGAGGGATACGTGATGATCCACGGGTACTTTCAGTCACTCAATTTGATTTTATTTTGGGATTTTGCTGGTCGTTGTGTAACGGAATGCAACAAGCTTTCTTGCCTTAGGTGCATGTGGTTTGCGTTTGGGAGAGCTCCTTCCTCCAGGCAGATATGTTCATAGGCTGAGGGAGTTTGGAAGTTGGAAAACAAAGTCTGGAGGAGGGCCACCTTTTGTCAGTTCTTTGCAGATAAGGGTAGAAGGGCAGGGATCCTATGGCTGCCTGCATCCCAGGCAAGAGCTGCGAGGACAGGAAATGCCACGTGGAGTTTGCATGGGCAGAGCACTGGGCAGGGGGACTTGAAAGGCGCTTTGTAATAATTAGAGAAACAGTTGTGCAAACAGAAGTTTCTCTCTTCCCCCTGAGACATTCTGCTACTGGGAAAATTCAAGACATTCTGGGAACCTGATGTCTTTTAACTTTTCCAAGGCTGGCAGCTCCAGGGAGTCCAGTTTGTAGACATGGGGCAGGGCAGGGGGTGGGGGGTGGGGTGGGGAATCAAGTGCATGACTTAAGCAGAAAGAACACAAACTTCTCGTTCTGACCCCAAAGTGGAGTTCCAAATGCAGTGCTGATCTGCAGTCCTTGTGCCCAATGCTGGAGACCAGCATGTGCCACAGATCTCTCTGCTGCCTGTCCTCAGCATGTGGCTTCTGTTATCCTTGTCTTCTGGCCACCAGCCTGGCTACTATGGGCCAGCTGTGACCAGAGAGGGGAACAGAATGGTAGCTGACATCAGAAGAGCAGATTTCCACCTTTAGAAAATGTGGCAGGAAGCACAGTGACCGGCCACTGGGCAATGTACAGCAGCACTGGAAATAAAGCCAGGTGCAGGTGTCGGGCAGCTGTGTATCTGAATCCCAACTTTGCCTCTTGCTAGCTGTGTGGCTTTGGAGAAAATTACTGGCCTTTCTGAGTCTATTGTTTCTTCCTCGGTGAACCAGAGGAAATCTATTTTATGTGGTTGTTGTGAGAATCCAAGTAGACAATGGATGTAACAAAGTACTCAACTCTGAGCTTGGCACATACAGCAGCCATGAAATAAGTGGTGATCTTTGGTTCAGTAAGTTTAATTTTGAGTCATTAAACCTGAGTTTGAGACAAGCTTTTGTCTGAAGAATCTTTCAAATGTCATTTTCTTTAGTTACAAGACAAAGATAGTAATGCCCACCTCATGGACATGTTGCACCTCCGAGAAGTCTTCCCGCATCCCCTACCATATGGAGTCTGGCTTCCCAGACTTCAGTGTGGTCTTAAGTGCAGCCTTTTGACTGAATCCACGTTTTACACAACAAATCCTTTTATTAAAAGGGGTGCAGTAGAGAAAGATGAAGCCTTTCTTGCCTCCTTTGGTGGTTAAAAAAGAACAATCTTTAAATCAGAAGGCCACAGGTTGTCCATGCCAAGATCTGTGGACCACACTTTGAGTAGTGAGGATATGAAATTTATCGTTCTTTCCTTTGTGTGTGCCCATATCATCATGGGAATCATAAGCATGTTTGGGGATGTGTGTGTGTGCTTTCCTGTGTCTCCCATGTATCTGGGCAGACTTATGGGACAGGGACCATCTCTCATCATTTGTCTCTCATCTCTCCATTCTGCATAGATGTGTCCACTATTGCCTGCGGCTGGAGATGACTTTCACAGGCAGAATGGTTCCAGCTGCTCTTTCCCCGTCCACTCTGCGATGCCTTGACTCAAGTCACCCACTGTGATCTGGGATGGGAAAGCCCAGCTACATCCCCTGGGTAACTCCATGGTTCCATCTTGGGTCCCCTCCGTTGCCATTCTTTCTCAGAACCCAGTGTCCCTAGGACTGCCTTGCACACAGACAGAACTTTCTCTCCACCCCCATCCCTGCCATGCTAGCTTCTAGAATTCAGTCCTGGGTTTTGTGCCCAGGATCCAGCGTCCCTTCAGCCTGGAGCCTGCTACTGTCTGCTCATGGAGCTATGGGCCAAGCCCCTGGATGGGGAGTCACTGACCACCCCACAGACCCTTTAGAGTTGACCCCTTTTGACCCCCGTCCTGTACCTGTGACCTCAGTGCTTAGAATCCGATTCAGCTCTCACCGTCCTGTGCAGCTTGGTCTGACCACTGAGCTGGCCCGACAGAACACATCCACTGCGGTCCCACCCCTCAAACCACCTTTCCCTCCACTTGGCTCCTATCACATTCGGGCTGGTAGGACCCCCTCCAGACCCCAGGCTATATCTCAGTGTGCCGAGTTACAGACCAGAGAAACACCAGATTGTTGGCAGAACGGCTGGAATAGGGGAAGAAGTGATGCTTTTTAAGGAAGAGAGAAAGAATAAAGAGGGAAATCTCTTCTTCGGGCAGACCAAGGTGCTCAGAGTGTCCGGGGATAGGCGTGAAAGTGAATGGTAAGAGTCATAGGAAGCTTTCGAACCCTGTCCCTTGTCCAAGGCTCCTTGCAGCTCGGACACGCCCCCCCACGCACACTCACACACACACTCACATGCACACACACGCACATGCACACACACATGTGCACACACACACACACACACGCACATGCGCACACACTCTCACGCTCACTTCTCCCTGATGCAGCCACAACACGAGCTCCGTGTCTCCTGGACAGGCCCCACTCATGTCAGTTTCAATTTTGTTTCTGTCTTACTAGGGGTTTCTCTGTCTCTTTCATCCCTCACTGCTCATCTCTCTGTCCCTGCATCACCCTCTCCCTCGGCACCTTCCTCCCTGTTTCTCTGCTTCCTACCCTTCTGTGTCTCTGTGCTGCTCCTGTATCCCGCCCTGCGCTTGCTCTCCCAACACTCCATTCATTTCTCTTTGTGCTTTTCCCTGAGTTCCACCTGCTTTCTCTGGTTCTCTTTCTCGCTTGGGCTCTTTCTTTCTCCCTTGTTCCATCGGAGCTCCCTGGCTCGGGTTGTGAGCATAGTTTCCATCTTCACACACCCACACACAGCTGGAGGAGAAGAACAGGGAATGGACCGGCTCTTCTCCTTCTCCACAGCCTGAAAATATGGCCTGAAGCCTTGGGGAGCTGGCCACGTGTTTGCCGACCAGTAGGTCTCCTTGCTTTGTGGCAGGAGAGTCGCTGGGAGGTCCTGCCCAGCACATGGGGCTCAGACAACTCGCATCGGTGATGCCCACAGCTAAGACGGATGTACACCCTTCTCGGGTGTCAGTTTGCAAACCTCACTGAAAACACAAACACATCCCTCCACCTCTCGTCCTGTGCCTTTCTGAGAAAGAGTAGTTTTCCTTTTCTGTGGCTTCACCTTCATTGCACTGAGGGTCTCTCTGGAGCATGGGGCTTGTTTCTGTTTTCTTCACCCTTCCCATATAATTCGCAATGACCAGGAGTTCTCTTTGTAATAAGAAAAAAAAATGTTAAGAAACATATTAGGTGAGTGTGTTGGGCTAAGTCATCTTTAGGACCCACCTTTATGGCACCCACATTCTATGATAGTTCCTGACTTGGCCAACTCAAAAGCAAACAAAGCAGTGTGTGCAGGGGCAGATTTAGTTTCTCTACATTGAGGAGGGTCGTTCTCTATGGAAAGGCCTCTGCTTCTCCCTGGGCTTTGTGCTGAGAGGGAAGAATCTAGGGTTTGTGATCAGTATTTTAGAAACATTTCAAAGCAAGAACAACTGATTAGTGGGTTTTTGTCACCTGCCCAAGCAGTCATTTGACTGTCTCAGCTTCTCTCCCAAGGAGCCAAGAAGCTTCCCCACAAGGGATGGAAGGGTAGAGCATTTAAGTGGTCTAGCTGTGTCCAGTGAATTATCAGAATCCTGTGGATTTTGCAGGTAACATCAAAAATACCAAAGATGTTCTGTACATGAGAAGACTTACCATTTTTTTTTTCTTGAGTCTTTTTACAAGAAGGGGGCGATGTCTATAGTATTTACTTATAGGACACCTTCTCTTATATCCTTCTTCATAGCATCACCAAAACCAAATGCCCCGTCTAATTTCCACATGCGTGCCTTAGCTGTATATTACATTATCCCGCAATTAGCAAGAGGACGGGTGATCAGGGCGGGCACAATGATATTGCTGTGAGTGACCTATTATTATCTGCAGATTACATTTTACATGGAAATTAAATAAATTCTGGCAGAGCTCTGGGGCCAGGGAGAGAAGAAAATACGGCATTGTTCAGTTCCCTGAGCTAGAGGGACTGCACGTAGTGATAAAGAGACCTGTGTTTGTGCAAACGAGGCGTGGGCTTCCAGTTTGAAAGATGCATTTGTTACACCAAAGCTCGAAACAGGAAATATGTGTGGGCAGGGACGACAGAGATGAAAGGGGAGAAAACTAATTATTACTACCACTGCATTCGCGTATGAGGGTATTTTTATAATGTGTTAAACTACTTCTGTTGGGAAAATGTTTGTCATATCAGTGGGAATGAAACTTTACCCTTAGAGGGGGTATTGTAAGGCATCAACACTTTTGGCTCAGTGAGATTTTTTTTGTTCTTGAAATTATCTCCTGCACTCTGCTCTCTGCTTGCCTTTCAATAAGCATCATCTTTGGAACATCATCTCTCTCCCCGTACCCCCATCATGCATGTGCCCTTTATTCTCTCAATAACCATGCCTTTAGTTTTCTTTCTCAAGCATGTTGCAGGTGTCAATACTAAATAAAAATAAAGAATGAGAAGCAAAATACCACTGCCTGGAGCCAGAGTGGTTTTGGGAAAGGACATTATAGGAAACTATAAAGAGTTCTTATCTTGCATGGGACAACATAGCATCAACCAAGTGCTCTGGAATATGGTGAAATCATTGAAGTAATCTTGTCCTATTGGAGACTTGAGTTCTGCCCAGTGATCCCAGTGATCAAATGTTTGATCACATTATTATGCTTCCACATCAATAAATAATCTGAAGAGCTAACTAGAATTAGTTAGAAGCTTGCCTTTGACTTGATAAGGTATCCATCAGGTACTCTTGAACCAGAAAAACACAATGTAGAAAAATGTGTACTACATGATTGCTTTTCTGGAGATGATTATGTAACTTTAATACGTTTATGCCTTTATATAAGTCTCTGTATGTATACATCTATTTGCTTTTAATCCAAATATAGTAACATTCATTTTGATTCCAAATATGTTAACATAAAATGATATTTTAAAATATTATTACACACTTGCCATCCTTCATTGGAGGCTCTATTTTTGTATTGTTTAATTGCATTGTTACTGATACACAACAATTACACATATTTATGGTGTATGTGTGATATTTTGATACATGAATACAGTGTGCAATAAGCAAGCCAGAGTAATTGGAATATCCAACACCTTAAACGTTAATCATTTCTATGGGACAGATTCCCAGGATTGGCATTACTGTGTTGAAGAGTAGGTATATTTCTAGGTTGAATAAATGTTGCCAGGTTGCTCACAATAGGCATTAACAATTCTGATTTCCGTGAGTCATATATGAGAGTGCACATTTTCTTATCTCGCTGCCAAAATGGCTGTTTTTAAATTTTAAGAAATTACCAGTCATAGGCATAAATTATTATTTCACTGTTAGTTTAATTTGCATGCCTCTGGCTCTGAATTTGGACATACTTAAATGTTTGTGATTCATTTTCATTTGTTCTCCTGTGTGTTGTTTATTCATAACTTTGCCCAGTGTTCCCCAATAGAAACGCTTTGGGGTTTAAGTTTACTTTAAATATTGTAATATAAGCCCAGTGTCACCGGCAATGCAAAGATATTTGGAAAATATTATTTTCATATTAACTTTCTGTGTACTATATTGTGCTATAAAATATCTTTTATAATTTTACCTAAACTAATGTGTTCATATTTATTTATTTATTATTTTTTATTTATTCAGAATATTTTGGGGGTACAAACGTTTTGGTTACGTGTGTGTATATAGTACACATATACATATATACATACATATGTTTTTTGTAAAATTGTAATTTCAAAAAAATTGGAATCAAGCTAATCAACCTGCAAGTAAGTATTCTAAACTTTTAATGGGATTGAGTAAATAAACTGGGTAACTCACACAATGGATTGCTATACAATAATTAACATGAATTAGTATGTATGTCAACATAGATAAATCTTTAAAATAGAATGTGAAGTGCAAACAGTAAGGTGTAAAATGATATGCACAGTATGGAAACATTTATTTAAATTTTAAAGGCTCACAACAACATTACACATTATTTGTGGAGGCATCCATATGTACTCAAATAGAAAAACATGCACAAAAAAGTTCCGTATCAACTTCCAGATATTGGTCACCTCTGGGAAGGACAGCGAGGCAGGGGAATGTTGTGGTAGTCTTTTAGCCATACTGTGTAGTTTATTTGTTAAAAGAAAATTGAAGCAAATGTGGCAAAACAATAGTGTCTGTTTAAATTGGGAGGAACGTACCCAGGTATCTGCTTATTGCCGGCTCCCTCTCTTGCTTTATTAGACAGAAAAGTTATCTAGCTTATTTTCCACTGTTTCTCTGTGTGTAGCCCAGGGAGGTGAAAAATGCTCAGTTTCAAATGATAAGTTTGGAGGTAAAGTTCCAGTCAAGTCATGCAAGATCCAACCAAAAGATATGATTTTTTTTTAGACTAGACTTGGCAAGACTAGGATTACCCTCTTTAAGTAATTTCAGGGATTTTTTCCTTATGTAAGTAATTAGACTTACTCTATGTGGCCAGAGAGCAAATGTAGAAACAGTGGTTTGGAACTGGGAAGATGGTGATTTTAGCTCAAGTTATGGCAGAGCAACCCAACAGCCAGAGTGGTCCAGAACTGGAAGAGAGAACTCCAGGAAAGAGATGTTCAAGTAGGAACAAAACAACTATTTTTATGGGATGTTTAGCAGGGATCTTAATAATATCACTAATGGATATCATTTATTAAGGGATTCCTATGTTTTAAGCATTTTATTTGTATTAATTTATTTAATTCCTGTGATGACGTCATGTGCTTGTGACAGTTTGAAAATGTTAGAATGCCGGCAAAGCACATACCACAGTGTCTAATATCTCATTTTCTCTCAGGGAATTAGGTATCTATTAGTTTTATTAACAGATTGATTAGGTCTCTATTTATTCCAAAAATCTTGCTAGTCAGCTGAAGAGTTATCGCCCAAAGAAAAGACAAAGTCATAACACATTTGTACCCTGAGTCTTTTATTTAATCCAGATCATTCCTACATGAGGCAGTTAGAGGCAGCATAAAGAACTGAGGATGGAATGTAAGTGATTGGACCAAGATCACACACCCAGCGAGAGGTAAAGGCAAACTTGGATGTCAGAGAAAGGGCAGTGAACTTAGAAGCGGGTAAGCTCGTAGTAGAAGTGCCTCTGTCTTTTAGCAGGGGCTTTGTGTCCCTGAGATACTATCTTGGTGTCACTGAATCTGTGTCTACCTATCCTAGGTTCTCTTTGTCTCCAAATTGTAGGATGTTTAATTCCCACGTGGAGCCAATAGGAGAGAGTTCTCAGAATGATCCAAATATGCACAAGGGAGAGAGTCGTTTATTCCTTAAACTTAACCCTGTGCGAAAGGGCATTCCATTGTATTAACTCTCAGGGCTGTTTGCAGAGTGCATCCTGTGTGGCTGTGTCTTCCCAATGACAGACGTGGTTCTGAGCTTTTCAAATGCTGAGAATGATCTGGGTGGGTAATGTCAGCTGATTATGGATTTCTGGTGTGTGGCCCACAGCTATTGGTAATGAATCAGGCTGCTACACAAGGGGACTTTTGATCAAGAGCACATTTCTGCATAATGAGAAGTAAAGTAGTGCAGATTAATGGTGTCAGCCTTCTAATGGGACCTGGGACAATGGCTGGGTGACAGATCCTTTTTGCAGCGAGCAGCCCAGTCTCTGCCTCCCAGACTTACATCAAGGGGAGCCCAAGGGGAGCCATGGAAAGGTCACTGTGACTCTCCTTGACAGGTGTTGGCACAGGAGTCTCCTCTTTGGGACCACCTCCTCTTTGTTTCAGACCTTTTCCTCATTGAATGTGACACTCAGAGCAAGAGACATGGAAAACTGTCCAGGGTTGGGATAGCAAAGCACCACCACTAAACAACTTACAAGGGGAATGCGTTGTCCCTGGGTAGTGTTGGGCTCACTAAGGTGATCCTTGCTAAGCAAAGAAGACTGAAAACCAGTGAAGGCTGACCCATCTTCATGTTTGGGTGACAGTAGCACACCTGACCTGTCCTCTACCTGAACTTTGTTGGTTTTTAGCCAAATCTGGAAGAGAAAAACCTGTCAGTATTTACATATGTAAATAGCTTATAAATAGCAGGTCAGGGCCAAGGCCAATGTCAAGGCATTCTGTGAGGTTTGGACTATTGCTATCAATACCAGATAGTATTTATCGAGCATCTATAGGATGCTTTTCAAATGCACATACTCTGCATTTATCATTTCAGTTAATAATCTCCCTACAATGTAGGTATTAGTATCCCCATTTTATGGATGAGGAACTGGAGGCTCTGGGTATTTAGTTGCCTTTGAAATTACATGGCTAGCAATAGCAGCAGTAGCGATAATCATGTTCATAATTACTGACATTTATGCAGTTCTTGTTATGAGCCATGCACTCCTCTAAGGGCTTTTTATGCATGATTTTGTTTGATGATCACAATAACGCTACAAGATTGGTCATTGTATTTTTACATTTTATAAATTAGGACATCGAGGCACATTAAGGTTATATAACTTGTGCAGAGTTATGTAGCGAGTAAGGTGCAGAGGTATGATTTGAACCTCAGCATCTGATATTAACCACTGTGCTTTAGGTGCCAAACTCAAAATGCCAACTTGTTGTGATAACTGGAGCCCTCTCTTTCCTCTGTCCACACTGCTTCCTCGCCCAGCCCGACCTCTGCCTTGGAGTCAGTAAAGATTGCACATTTATGAAGATCTCTTTAAATGTCACTGACCCCCTAAACTGTGTTGGGACTCTGCTGTTCCCCTCTTCTTTCCCTATCACACCTCATCACACCTTACTGTGATTACCTGCATGACATTTTGTCTTCCCTTTCAGGCTTTGAGCTACAGGAAGGCAGGTGCTGGGTCTTCCTTGCTTGGCATTATATGCTCAACGTCTAATATGGTATCCAGATAAATAGAATTAAATTTCTGATTGTTACCGCATTTCCCAAAAGCTCTTGGATGGAATTCTGGCAATTTGGAAGGCATGTTCTAAGGTAAAATATAAACTATTTGTCAAAGCCAAAATTCCTACTGGGTGGCTCCAGTGAGCACCCTAAAAAAATAGACAACTGTATTCCTGAATTGTACATACTGAAGTCCAAAAAGATGCCCCAGGACAACCAAATGGAAGAAAAAAAATCTCTTCATACTATGCAGTATGAAAACAGCAAACAAACTGTGATTTCAAATACAGGCCCTAAATCAAGAGACTGTGTACCTTGACTTGCAGTCAAAGTTTCTCATCTTGGCAACTCTTTAAATCGTGCTTAGCGGTAGGCAGAAAGTAGGATGTATTATTCATGATAGTTAGTGGATTTTCTAAGCAAAGTCATGGAATGAACATTTGCTGATTAAGAAACGAACACAAGATTGAATAAATGAATGAACAGCATAAAGTCAGGTGTGTTTCACGTTCACCTGAGTCAAAACCAGTGCTTTTCTGACATGACACGATGCGTCTGTTTCCAGTGATCCTTGATGCATACATTCTACTTTGCATGTTAAGTCCCTTTCTCATGACAACCCTAAGATCTAAGCTGGATGAACATTATGATCTGCATTTGACAAAGGAGGAAGGACAGTTCACAGAGGTAAAGAAATTTTTTTTAATAATGCATGATTTTTGGTGTTGTTGCAGCTGTTGTTTTCACTGTTGTTATCCTTATTATCATCTCACACATGCTTTTGAGTACCTGTTATAAGGGCCCGGAGACCAGGACCAGCTGAAGAGGTGAAAGCGGGAACGGAGGAACGAGCAGGGAACTCAGTTACTGAACTTAGGAGCCCACATTTAGAGCAACCCTCTAGAATGTTCTCAGATCTTCCCTGCTGACCTACATTTTGTGGTTGCATCCTTCTGTGACAGGTTTTCCCGCTCACAATATCCGTGAAACTTTATGATGTTTATAAACCCAATGTCAGTCCCACTGCCCATAACTTTCCTTTGATATCAACAAAATATTTCATTAGACATGGCTTTGTTTATTCAAACTCAATTCCTCTCTTACATCTTCTTAATGACTTTTAAGCTCAGACTATTAATCTTCTTACCCGAGTTAAACTTTTCTCCCAATATGTTCTTTTATAGATATTTCCAAGCTCAGAAAGCTTACATTCTTTGCCCTCTGTGGGCTTTTACGAGGACAATAATAAGCTCGAAAGTCCTGTTGTCAGAAATGCAGAAGAAAGTGTTCCAGTATGAGGTGCGATTTTGGACTAGAAATCTCCTGGGATATTGTCTGTATTGAAGGTTGTTGAATCAAACGGTTGAATTCAATTCACTTTGGAAAAAGCATTGAGTTTCTCTCTGCACTGGCCACTATGTAAGTCCTGGGAATAAGGTATACTGAGGTTACTACAATGTAGAAGATGCAGTAATATAGCATAACTACAAATAGATGAGCACCATGATAGACGTTTACATAAAGGGTTATGGGGAAAAAAGAAATTCCAACAGGGGAGATGTTAGGCAAACTCTCAGAATATAAATACATATTGAACCAAGTATATACTTTTAATAGATTGAGGAAAAAGGGAACAGCATTTAAGACCTAGGTAACAGCAAGAGTGAAAAACAGTAAAAAAAAAATTGTATGTATTATGTGTTGGGATAACTCTTTCCCTTCTGCCAGTGCTCTGGCTTCTTTCATTTTCTTTAATGTGACATGTTCTTTCTGAACGTTGGGTCTTTTGAGCCAGTCTTCCCTCTGCCTGTCACAGTGTCCCCAGCCCAACTCTGTTCACTTGGCTGACTCTCCCCGATTCCTTTCATTGTCAGCTTAAATGTCATGTTCGTAAGTCGGCCCGTCCTGACCAATGAGACTCAAATTCTTTTATTTATGCTCCTAAAAACTTCTTAAGGTCCTCTTTGTTAACTTTCATCACACTCAAGATACCTACTTAATACCTGCCTTCCTCCATCAAATGCAAACTCATGAGGGCTGAGACTATGTCTGTGTTGTTTCCACGTGTCCTCAGCACCCTCCTTGAGATTTGATGCCTAGTTACCGCTTCTCTATTTATATCTTTGTGCAGTGGTGGATGGGGGCATTTGGTGCATGATGGTGGGAAGGGGGGAGAAATGAGGATGGAAAATTGACAGAAGAAGATAAAATTATAAAGGGCTTTGTCCAATGTCTTTGAAAGACCAAAGTAAATGTAAAAGAAACACAGACACAATGGTTTTTTTTCAAGTTTTGAAGGAACATTTTATAGGAAAGGAAGATAAAAGACGTGCCGTTGACCATCATACATACATGATGGCCATTTTCTCAGAGTTAATCTCATAAGAAGTAGTGGTGGTGGAAAGTGGTCTCATGTATGTGGCAGCCTTTAAATATTCCAGAAAGAATGGAGCAATTTCTCAGTGTGGGTACCCCAACAGAAGAAAGGAAAAGGATGAAGACACTAAAGCTTTATTCATGTCTATGGTTCCTGGAAGAGGACACAGTCATATGGATGAAAACACCCAGTCACATCTGAGGGATGTAGAGCCCTGGCTGTTGATTGGTTGATGGATACGTTTATTCACTTAATGAATGTTCATGGAGCACTTGCGTACACAGTGTCATGTCAATCATCACATCAGATGCAGATCTTGGCCTTACAGAAGCCAGCATCCAACAGAAGAGAAAGACATCAAGTGCATGATTAAAACAGCAGTTTATTCACCACAAGGGCAAGGGGCGCTAGAAAGAGAAGCCCAGATGTGAGGGGACCCTTGAGCACCGGTCATGGCCATCAGAAGGTATCTGAGGAGTCTTGTGCATTGGCATCAGCAGAGGTAAGTCAGGTTTTGCCCACACTTGTGAGGCCCTGAGGAACCACCATACGCCACATTGCTGAGGCCTACCCATGAGTATTCACTGTGACACCGGCATAATCGTGTGACCCTCTCAACCTGCCGTGTGCCTCACCTGCCTTCCATACCCACAGTGCAAGTGGTTTTGCTTTTTATTCTCAGCCTGTGATGAGTGACTCTTATTAAAGATCTAGTGGGGTCACTCACTCCAATTTGTTAGCGATGTTCTACTGAACTCTGTGGTATGGATGACATTCCACTGGGACATTCATGAATATGAAGATGAATTTTTCAAAGGTTTTAGGACATACCCTTTACCGGAGTCAAGGACTTACTGCATGAACCTATGTCTTTACAAATATGACTGTGTCTTAGGTGAATAGAGAAAGTGGGGTCTGAATACACTAACTAGAGGTCCAGAAAACCCCAATATGGACCTTTATCCCCACGCCAAGGGGCAGGCGGCCCTTCCCCTTCTGTGAGCTGACTTTCAGGCCAAACCAATGTGAAAGAATATGAGACAGTGGCACTTATTTTTTAGAATAAGATAAAATGACATATTTTAGTTGTAAGTTTTGATTTTTGTTTTGAATTTCTGTCCTTCCCCCCACCCGCTTTTGTTATCTGTAGGTTTGAAATAAGAAAGAACATAAAAAGCAAGAAACACAACCACAAAATGAAGAGTTTCTAGACTCCCCAGTGATCCCCTGCCGAGGGCTCATGCCAGTTATCAGATCCACGGTCTAGAAGCAGAGCCCTGGCTTCTGCTTGTCTTCTCAGGATTTACTGATTTGCTTTTAATTTTAATTTTGGAATGGATGAGAAGTCTGGGTTAGGTACAGGGTTTCATCCCTCCAGAAAGCCAATGTCAGGAATGGAAATATTTTTCTGGGGATGTAGGTAGATCTAAAATGGCCTGAGTTAAATTCTAGTCAGGAAAGAAAGAATAAAAATTTCAGGACAGGGACTTTAGCCCCATGACACGGAGTCCCCTAGGCTGGCTCTCATTCCCACTGGGTGTCCGTCATTGGCCATAGTGCTGCTGGCTGTCTCAGGCCCAAGAGAGGAAAACAGGGAAGCCCCAGGTTGCTAGGGGAAACAGGCCTTAGTGGGTTTGCTGGTGGGAACTTTAAGGGGTGGGGAGACCAAGTCTTTGAACTGGGACTTAGTGGGAGATTCTTCTATCTAGTGTGTGGGATGTTCGTGTATCTGAAATACATGGTCCTGTATTGGTCTCAATCTTTTGCCAATTATATATCCTACAATGCAGATTGTAGGCTTGCCTTAGACTCTGTTGTCATATCTTCTGTGATGGTTAATTTTATGCATCGACTTGGCTAGATTATGGTGCCAGCTTCTTTGGTCAAATACCAGTCTAGATATTGCTGCGAGGGTATTTTTAAAGACATAATTGGCATTTAAATCAGCAGACTTTAGGGAAAGGAGATTATCCTCCATAATGGAGGTGGTCCTCATCCAGTCAGCTGAAGCCCCTAAGAGCAAAGACAGAGGTTTCACGGGGAGGAAGGAATTCTTCCCAAGGCTGCAATATTAAAAACCCTGCCTGAGTGTCCATCTTGCTGCCCTGTGGAATTTGGACTCAAAACTGTCACATCAACTCCGACTGTAATTTTCTGGCCTTCCCTATACATTTCAGACTTGTCAGTCCCTACAATCTCATGGGCCCATTCCTTAAAATCTCTCTATAGATAGATAGATATAAAGACTATTTACATCCTTTTCTTTTTCTTTGGAGAATCCTGACTCATGCACCTTCTTTGCAGGAAAGTTTTTGTTTTGTTTTGATGTAAAACCATGGGAGCCCAGGAAGCAGTGCTGGAAATGGCCTAGCTCACTGGGCCAGTGGAAACACATCTGTGGCTCAATCGCAGTCATGCTCCAGGGCAGACCCTTTTGCTGAGTGGCAGCCAGGATCTCCTGGGCTTTTCTTGCTGCACGAGGGGCACAAGTGGTGGACATGCCCCCACCCCCACATGCGGACAGCGGATGCTGCTGCCTCCCACGGAGGCCTGGCCCTTCTGCCTGCGTTGTCAGACCAACCACTCCTGCCACTGGAAAAGTCAGGAATTCACAGTAGAAGGAGAAGTAAGGTTCTTTCCAGCTCTGCCGTTGTTGCAAGACTTTAACTTTGTTGAACGTTGGAATTAAAATGGCAAAACCTCTACCCCAGACCTCTGCGGGCCGCCCCACGGATTGGCTGCAGAAGGGAGCCCGGCGAGAGGTAATTAACCGCAGATCACTAACAGCTCAATGGAAAGGCTTGTGTCCAGGAATTCCTTTTGCCAGAGGTCCTGGGAGCGCTTGCTGCAGAGAAATGAGTTTGCAAATAAGCACTTTTCTTTGTGGAGTCTCCTTTCCCAAGCTCTGTTAGCTCCCAGCTCTGTTTTCAGCTTCGAGGGCTGTCTTTTCATCTTGAACTTTACATATTCTTCTAGTTGAGCCCAGTCACACAGAGCCCCTTTGGCAAGCCACTCTCTCTCCCACTGCGAATTGTTGGGTATCAAGGCGGAGAATGAAGTTCGGAGTTGGCCAACTTTCCCCCACAACCCTCTGACTCCGCCTCTCTTTATGCTCAACAATGGATTTCAAAATCTTTGGTTTTCTTTGTCATCAGGAAAGATGTTGGAATCAAACAAAGGGGGAGCGAAAGTTCCAGACGTGCTGAGAAAATGAAAGTGTGTGTGTGTGTGTGTGTGTGTGTGTGTGTGTATTGGTGCCGTCCCAGCACCACCCCCATCACCACTGGTTAACATTGTAACCCTCAGGAATGTCTGTCATCTGGGGCTGGGTTAATGGTTTGAGCAAAGCTTTTTCCAACTTCCTGCTGGAAAATTTAACCTCTCTTTTGTTTTTAGAGAGACAAGGAAACTGAGCACCCTTTGTACTTCTGTCTGCAACACTTCTCTTGAACCCAGTCCCTCCTGCTCACGTTCCTAGCCCTGGCCATTCTCCTTTTATCTGGATTATTGTAGAAGATGCATTTTCTCACCCTCCTTTGTCCCCTCCACAACATTGTTCCCACTGCAGGCACAGTGACCTTTCTAAAATGCAGATCTGACCTCGTTGCCCATCACCTGTGGAAGCAAGTCTAGGCTTGTGCAGGAGCAGCCAAGGTGCTCCTGGGGCTCTGGCCCTGCTCACCCCTCATGGCTCCCTCTGGATCAATTCTGAGCCAGCCTTTCTCTGGAATGCACGTGTGTGTGTGTGTGTGTGTGTGTGTATATGCACGTATGCATGTGTGTTTGTATTTCAGCAGCTGTGTTCTCTTCTTGGAACGAGCTTCCCTTAGGTAAATTCTGCCTCCTCCCTAAATTTCTCTGCGTTTGGGTCTACTCTCTCCGCCCTAGACAGAGTGAGAATCATCTGTAGTTCTCACTGCCTTTCTCCATCCTCAGTGTAACCTTCTGGCCAGCCCGAGAGTCCTGTGGGGGTGGAGACCCTCTATCCATGACAGATACGCCAGCACAGTGCAGGGCGCATAGAATAGCCTCGGCTAATGCTTCTCTGTTGACAGGAGGCATAATTCAGCACAATCTAGGGGTTACGAGCCCTGGTTCTGCAGCTCGATTGTTCTGGAATTAATCCCAGCATTCATTGCCTGAGCCTCTTTTCCCTTCCCCATGAAATGGGCAAAATCATATCAAAATCATAGCACTGATGCTGGAAATTAACTGAACTAATGCATACAAAATGCTCAACACATTCCTAATGTAGTAAAACCTCAATATTTGCCCTAGTTAGAAACAACTGTTTGCCCTACTTGCATGGTTCAGCCCTCCTGTCACTCTCCCTCCGTGTGTGTGCAGACCTCCTGCACCCCACATCCCCACCGAAGTCGTTAACTACAGGGGAAGGAAGAGTTAAGCCCGACTCGGACCGTTCACCGCAAATCCACAGGCACTAAATAAGGCTCCAGTGTTTGGGCTTTAAGTATGGGCTGCAGTTAACTATAAACAGCTGTTGCAAGATAATAGCCTTCTCCTGGTAAAATAAAATAAGGCCAGCTTCCCCCTCCCTCACAATGAAACCTTTCTTGCACAGAGAGTTCAGAACCGATAGATTAATCTCAGTCTGGCAGTAATCAGAAGTAAGAGATGGGGGAAGGGGAAGAATTGTCAGGCTTCCCGGATCAAGCTGACATGTATATAGCAATTCTATTTCCATTTCCAAGAGCCAAACACCCGGGTGCCTCTTATCTGCACTACATTCCCCTTGTTGCTCTAAGAGGGAAACCAGCTCTGGTCCCCATTGCTCCCTTCCTGTGCCCCCATTAACTGGGAAAACAGCAGACGTTAGCCAAGAAGACATATGTGTTGCTCTTCATACCAAAGCCCTTCATTCAACTAATCCTCCCTTCCCATTTTAGGAAATTAAGTACAAAATCAAAGCTCAGCCCTGTGACTCCATAAGGAATTCGGCTGCCTTTAGGTCCATTTCAGAATTTGACAAAGGTGGATTCGTGTTAGTTACTTCCACTCTGCTGGAGACAGATGCACGTGCTTGCTTGGTTTAGGGAATTGAGTTTGGAAAATAGACTTTGTTTCAGAAAATACCCAGAATTTATTAAGTGTAGTCCTGGTATCAGGGACATAGTAGGTGCTAGATATTTGTGTGTTCTTTTTAGCATGCTGAACACCTTCCATGTGGGAGAGTGATGAAAGGATTCTGGGAGCAAATGCATTTGCTTTCAAAGAATGGTGGATGGAGTTAGAATCTTTGAAATGAAAACTTTTAATGGGTTGTCTGGTGTTAGTCAATCTTTTCCTTCCCTCCTTCCTTCCTTCCTTCTTTCCTTCACTCCTTCTCCCTCTCTCTCTTTTTCTCTATCCTCTGAGAAGTTTGCTGAGACCCAGAGAAATTTACTGGTTTATGGAGTCGATCAGCAAGTTGGCAGCAGAGCTGGGGATCGTAGCAACCCCTCGGACCCCCAGACCAGTGATTTCAATCAGCCCACATCCAAAATCACAAAACCAAAGTAATGGTCTCTGGAGCTTGGGCAAACAAAATTCAGGAAGAATGTTTGGAGGGAGCAGTACTCAGGAGTTTCATTTTGTTTCCCACTGTGATCTCAGTATTAGTACAGAGGCCCGTTCATGTCTGTCTTCAGCTAAATCCTAAATCTTAGGCCCTGACAAGGCACAGTAAGTGCTGTTGAATTAATGAGTAACGTATGGACCTGCCCACTGCTGTGAAGGCCTTTGCACCCATGACAGCGCACTAATAATTAATACCCATAGTCATCCTCACTGGATATCGTGAAACAGCAAGTAGCCTATGAAGTGGGTGCTGTACTTATTCCTATTTTATAGAGAAGGAAACTGAGGTTTGGAAAGATTATGACATTCGCTCCTTGTCACCCAGCTAGGAAGTTTCAGAGCCAAGTTTCAAAACTTCGTTTTCTGACTGACCTGGATCTTAATCTCTTGAGCACTAGGATGCCTTATTAAAACATAATAAATAAACCGAAAAAATCATTACCCTCTTGTGAATTATGCAACACATTCAGGATGTGGGAGGCTCGCTGAAGGGATTCTTGGTCTCTCATTGGATCAAAGAGAGCCTAAGACACTAGCTTGCTCTATACTGTATACTCCCCTTAAGGGCCAAGACTGTGTTCAACTAACACTCCTGGAGGACTCATATCGGATGCTGTGTTCGGTGGTACCAAACCTCTGGGCTCTTACGTGTACTGATTTTTCTCTCTGAAATGCCTTTAAAGCCCTCCTATCCATCCTGTGATTTCCACCCACTTTGTAAAACACATCCACCCCTTCCTTCCACCTCCTTCCTGACCCTTTCCCCTCTCCTCACTCCCTTTCTGTGCAGTCCCATCTGCACGCGTTATTCCATCGCTGTGCCTCTCGCGCCGCACTGCAGTGCGTAGTTCATATTTCGTATTTTACCCTCCTGGAGTACGGCGAGCTGCCTTCATGGACTCTGGAGCCTCAGCTTCTGGCCCCAAGCTCTGCACAGGCGGTTTAGAGTCAACTGAGTCACATGACTCGGTATGTACGCCAGCACTGCTTGCTTTCTCATCCTCGTTTTAAAGATGAAGGCAACAAAGTCTAAAGAGAAAACAAACATCATTTGCCCTTAGGTCCCATCAGGACTTTGGGCAGACCTAGGGTTAGAAGCAAATATAGTCTTCCCCAAAGTGTATATTTATATTTTAATTTTCTGACTCTGAATATGCTCACGAAATAGGTATTAGAGATGGGGCAGGGTAGCCCCTGCTGAGCTGCTTAGAGTAGCCTGAAGCAGCTGGTGTGGTCACTTGCAGAAGGCAAGTGTGTGCTCCGGAAGGTACATCTAAACACAGGACTAAATATTTCTGTGTGGAAAAATTATTATTGCAATTAAGCATAGTACTGAAGTGTATATAAAATTATGGCTTTTGTTAACATTAAAAAGCATGAATAATAGTTGGATACATATTTACAGGCTAGTATATGCATAACAGTAGCAAACTTACACGGTTCTTAATATGAGGAGCCTTTTTGTATTTTAATTCATTTAAGCCTCACAACTCTTACTATTAGCCCCATTTCACAGATGAGGAAAATGAGGCAAAGCGGGGGTTAACTTGTTCACAGTTGCACAGCTGGAGAGCAGTAGAGCTGGGATGAGGCATCACCCGAGAAACTGCTAAATATGCAAATTGTGGAGCCCCTCTCCGAGATGGTGAATTAGAATCTCTGCGGATCCGGTCGGGCAGCTGCCATGTAGCCAACCTTCTAGGTCATTTCTATGTCCACTCAGGGCGGAGAACCGTAATTCTCAGCCATTAAGTCCCACCCTCACACTGCTTCTTTCTTTGTTTCTTTCTTTTCCTTCCTTCCTTCCTTCCTTCCTCCCTTTCTCCCTCCCTCCCTCTCTTCCTTCCTCTTTTCCTCCCTCCCTCCCTCCCTCTCTTTCTTCCTCCCTTCCTTCCTCCCTCTTTCTTTCTTTCTTTTTGTTTCTTTCTTCTTTTTAGAGGGTACATGCGTTTTTGGTTACACCGATGAATTGTGTAGTGCTACAGCCAGGGCTATTAGTGTACCAGTCACCAGAATAGTGTACGTTGTACCTGATAGGTAGATTTTTACCCCTCCCCTCTCCCCCTTCTTGGATTTTAATATCCATTACACCACTTTATGGCCATCATTTAGTACATCGTTTCTAAAGGGGCCACAAAACTCCATTAGCTGTTGAGAGGCTGAGCTTGGAAAGGGAGGTGGAAGATATTCACTTTAACTTTGTTACTTATTGAATCCTTTCAATTGTCTAGACCCACTTATATTGTGTTACTTGCATTTTGACCTGTTTTAAATGTCGACTGAAATCCCTGAATAGGGGGATTATGGACCATTTCTATATGTTTAGGTTTTTTTTTTTTCTATATATATACTTCTCAGTATTATGACAATAAGAAAACGAGATTAACCAATACATGCCACAAAAAAAAAAAAAAAAATCTGCTCAGAACAGGCCACTTACAAAAGGATGCCAGGAGAGCGTCCCTGCCAGAGAGCCACGCTTCATGTCTGCCACGAGAAAGCTTCTCTGGGCAAACAAATGATTCCTTCCCCACCCGAGGAGCTGCCCCTCCTCTCCTTAAATTGGTAGCATCCATCACTGCCGGTCTGGACGTGGTAGCTTTTCAATCCTGAGCCCCGGTGTGATAATTGGCATAATTTCCCTGAGATAATGTGGAGGTTAATGAGGTTCAGAGAGCTTTAGGCCATCCGCTTTCATTTTCAGCTCAGGACAGGAGCAGGGAACGCGGGCTCTGGTGAGAGTGGGGAAATCAACTGAAAACAAGAATGAAGGTGTCACAGGAGCATGGTGGATGCAGAGCTGAGACCAGAGAGGGAGAGAGAGAGAGGGACAGAGAGAGAGGAATGGACCAGCTGCCCAGGGATGGCATCTCCCGCTCTGGAGGGAGGTCCTGCTCCTCCTGACCTCCGGGAGCCTCTTTATTCAGGAGGGGCCATAGGGTACCCCAGCATATCCCAACTCTGTTTGTAGTATAGACAGTATTCTTTGAGAGTTTTTAGGGGTAAAAAAACAAACAAACAAAAAAAGATGTTTTAATGATGAAAAAAAAGAATTGAGCATACCTGGAACACTACCTACCTTCTTAGATGCTCCAAAAGCACATTAGAGTATTTAAGGCTCTGTAAAGCCCCCGTAGTAAGGAAACATGTTTAGTTGTTTAGTGTTGGTTAACCCAGAGTTATCCAGGCTGATTTGCCTATGGAGTCTTTTTCTTTTTAAACACAATGGATTCACTTTCTGGTCTCTTGTAACAGAGCCACAGTGCTGTATCGTATGCATTGCAACGCAACCTGGAAAATTCTAGTACAAACGAAGGGGGTGTCTCTAGAGTAGATTGTTGAAGCTATGAATACATTCATTTATTCAGCTGACACTGACTGTTTGTGTGCACCAGGCCCCAGGGCAGGTATTGGGGTTGGAGATACAGAGACGAAACAAACCTTGGATCCACCCTGAAAGACCTCATGGTCTAGAAGGAAGAGAGGACTGTGAACAAGCAGCAAGGATGCCCAGAGAAGGGCTGTGGGAAAGGCAAGTCCCTCCCATTCTGAGCGCATGGGGTGGGGTTCCTGCCAGAGAAGCAAATGAGAGAAATGGAACCTCAACAAGAGCATGAGGGGGTCCACCGCAGAACAGGGGCCGTTCATGGGCCGCGGAATCAGATGACCTGGCTCTGTCACTTACAGGGTCTGCAATCTTGGGCACTTTATCCCTCCAATTTCTTTATCTACAAATGGGGGCAATATTAATACCTAGCTTATAGGATTGGCGTGAGGATTAAATGCACGTAACCCACTTAACTGGATGCTCCTAACGTAGAGAAGAAGGCAGATTTCTCGAATGTTTAAAGAGTGAAGAGCTGACAAGGTGCTGGTGACCGATAGATTTCAGGGGGTGGCAGACGGAAGCTGAAGAGCCCGCCAGGCACTGGCCGAGTGACAGGACAATGGGGGTGTGTGTGTGTTGGGGGGAGAGAAAGAACAGGCTTCATTGTCCTTTTTCCTTTTTGGAGGGAAGGGTATGAATATGATCAACTTTCCACTAAACCTGGATGTAATGGGTTGGACCGTGTCTCCTAAAAAGATATTTTCAAATTCTAACCCCAGTACCTGTGAATGTGAACTTATTTGGAAGTAGCGTCTCTGCAGTATAATTAGTTACGATGAGTTCATTAGGGTGGGTCCTAAATCCAAGGACTATAATCTTAGGAGAAGAGGAGAGAGCACGCAGACACACAGGGAAGGAAGACAGAAGCAGCGGCTGCAATGGTGCAGCTGTGAGCCCAGGGGGCCAAGGGTTGCCGGTGCCAATGACCAGCAGGAGCTGGGAGAGGAGTACAGGGTAGATTCTTCTGCAGAGGCTTTAGAAGGAAACAACCCTGAAAACTCCTTGATTTTGAACTTCTGGCTTCTAGAACTGTAAGAGAACCCATTTCTGTAGTTTAGAGACACCCAGTTTATAGTGCTTTGTTGGGCAGCCCCTGGAGATGACTGCACAGGGTTTCACAACCTCAGCACTATTTGGGCAGGAGGATTCTTTGCCTCGGGGGGACGTGTGAGGACGATCGCTCTGTGCATTGTAGGATGTTTAGGAGCATCCATGGCCTCTATACACTGGGTGTCAGGAGCACTACCACCATCCACCCACTAGTTTTGACAAATGCAAACATTTTAAAACATTGCCAAATGTCCCCTGGGGGCTAAATATCCCTGCTGGTTCAGAACCAATGTATTAAGCTATTGCTTGTCGTCTACTCCTTTACTTATTCATCTATTCATTTATTTATTCATTCACGCATTTACTTAATTACTTGGTAACTATTTACTTAGAGCTGAGAATGGACCAGATGTCTCTGTAGGCTCATGCAATGGAATCATTGTCTTTATGTTCACAAAGCTTACAGGGGAGTAGGGGAGACACAAATCCTAATCAAATAACCACACAACCCTTGACAAGCTGAGATAAATGCCCACACGTAAATGAACACAGATCTAGGAAAACATATAATCGAAGAGTCTGACCTAGATGGTGGGAGGGAAGTCCGACTGGAAGTCTGAGAACTTTAGGGGTTACCTGGGCATGGATGGGTGGCAGGATAACAGCACATGCCAAGGCCCTGTGGCAGATAGGAGCCCAGAAAGGCAGGGGAAGATGAGAAGGAAGACGGATGCTGAGAGGGGCTGGGAGTGGGACTCAGGGAGGCCTTCTTTAGGATTTGGTCTGCATCTCAGGATTTGACCTGGTAACAGGGCACAAGGAAAAAGACAGCAAAGAGGGACAGACAGAGATGGCCCCCTCGAGACCACTTCATTCATCTCCATGGTTGCACTTAGGAGAACTGGCCATTGATGGCTTCTTGTTTTTGTTTTTCAAAAAAGGCAGGCCTTTCTGCCATGTGGCTGCAGGCTCCTGGCTCTATCTGGGGCACAGGTGGACGTGCAGTTTCTGGAAAGGGATGTCTGACTTTTTATAGTTTAGTGAAGAGGTGTCCAGAGGCCATGATGTCGGTTCATAAAAAATGTTCAGAACTCTAAATTTATGCCTGGCAGCTTTGTGGTGAAAATAGCTTATTGTCCTATGAGATGGATGCAGCTGACCCCTTCTAGGGAGTGTGATTTTCCCGGGAAGGCCCTTTAGGAGATGGATGTGTTGCCTCGCTGCCTGCTGATTTGGGCCCTGGGCAAGAGCCCTGCTCAGCGGGCGTCAGATCTAAAGCAGACTGCACCCCAGTTCCTACCAACCCCCGTTCCCACTGTCCCCATTCCCACTGTCCCCATGTTTCATCTGTGTAGTGGCAAAGACCGTTTTCCCAAATATGGTCATGCTCACAGGCTCTGGGGGGTAGGGCACAGACATATCTTTTGCGGGGAGGTCACCATTCAACATATTTTAGCAAGCCAAGGAAAGGACATTCCCCAAAGTTAGTATTAATATGTGCTCTTCTACAAGATTCCAGCTTCTATGCATGGATTTGTGTATCAGCATTTTACTTGGAATTCATTTATTTCTGGTTTCATTTTAAAGCATTTAAAACTTCGGTGCCCTGATGCATCGGCTTCTCATGAGGTACTGTCTGTCTCTCTCCTCTCTCAAGACTTGTTTGGACCATCCTCACTGCTCCCCAAACATGCCCACCCCGTGTTCATGCATAAAAACAACAAAACCCGTTACAAGGATGGGGGTGGCTGTCTTCCCCTGGACCAGGCCTGTCAGCCTCGGGCTGGAAACAAGTTTGTTCAGGATTTAGCAAGAAAACGAAATTATTCCCAGCTGGAAAAACAACTATGTCTGCTGGGCTGGCCTAGAACACAGTGGAAAAAGCTCGAGGCTCAGGGTCTGGCCAGCCCTTGGTTTGTGTGTGTGTGTATGTGTGTGTGTGCATAAACTGAAATTCCTTTCATTTCTATTATTGAAACACACACACATACATGAAGACACACACACACACACACACACACATTGTCAACAGGCAGAGTGGAAATGAGCATGAAATAAAATGGTAAGTATAAAATAAGATGGAAAATACCCTTTTCCCTTTCCCTTTTGCCAAATCCTACACTTATAGATACTTAATGTATTTTCTCCAGAAAACATATACTTGTACAAAAAAGGACATGGACATGAGTGTGCATAGCTGGAATCTGTTTTTGTTTTATTTACATCTTATACATGCACATATTTATATATAAATGCTTTTCCATATGGAGAGGGTTCATACCTTCCCACGGCCCTGCACATTGCTTTTCCTCTTAATGATCTGTCGTGGAAAGGTTTTCCTTATATGGATGTACAGATGTATCTCATTTTTAACAGCTACAAAGGACTCCATTCAGTGGCTGTACCATCCTTTCCGTAACCACACCAACTGGTGTCTGATGGGGTGAGCTACCTGCGAGGTTTAGCCTTCTGACTCTCATCCCCTTGTTCTTTCCACTGTAGCTGTTCATATAACAAATATAATTATAAACATCATAGACATATAATGCTGTTATTATTTATACATGTAATAATGCATATTATACATAAATTATATAACAGCATATGTAATAAAAAATAATTTATGTCTATGGCATCATTTAATTATTACAACTCTGGGGAATTGCAATCCTTGCTTTATAGATAAATCTGAATTTTAAATCTTTTCTATGAAGTTAAGGAAACTAAGGTTCTTGGAGGTGCAAGTTTTCTTAAAGGTCAGGGGGGATCAGTTCCACTCCCTTTGTGATTTACATGGTGCCAGCCTCCCTGTTTTATCTTTTCTTTGACGATTTGGCACGAACTACACCCCTTTGGGTTCCACCCCTAGCATCCTTTCTGGCCACGTTTTCCTTTTCCCAGGCAATTCTCCGTTCTCCAAGGCCGGTGGGAATGCAAACCTCCTCCTCATGTCTGAGTGAGTGTGGGGGGTCGGGGGGATGACACGTCAAGCCTGGCTGGCTTCTCGATGGACTGTGAACCCCACACCCTCGGGGCCACATGCGTCTGCAGTACTTCCTGTGCAGTCTTCTCCAGCGATCACACTGGAAGGGAAGAGAAAAATAAACTTGGCCCAGATTTCTCCTGTTTGGACTCCTGGGTGGGCCTGATAGCTGTGTGACGCGGGTCGCTCAGCTCTTGGCGCTGGTGGCAGCTTCCTGCTCTTTACAATGGGCACATGAGGGGGGATATTTGATGAGCTTTGTGGCTGCAGCAGCTGCCACCTCACTAGAGCCTCATACTGGCCCGTGATGGCCTCATTGTCGAGTCAGGTAGGATTTCACAACATTCAGAGAGTCGGTGTGATACGAAACTGGACGTGGGACCTGCGTTCTAACACTCCGGGACTGTGTGGTCTCGGGAAAGCCCCTGACCTCTCCGATCCTCTGTTGCTCCAACTGGCGGTTGGCGTTGACACTCTCACCCCATCGTGGGGATGCTGCGGGAAAGGACGGGATGAGCACGCAAAGCTTCCAGCGTGGGGTTCTCCAGCTTTGCTGCACACTCGACTCACCTGGGGGCTCTACACAACCCCGACGCCCAGGCCACACCACAGCGCAATTAAATCACAACATCTGGGGCAGGGACGTAGAAATTGGTATTTACAGAACACATGAAATGTGCAGCTGGCTCTGAGAACCAGAGATCTGATGCAGACCCGGGACTCACAGTTGTCAACTCAGCAAATGTCTCCACTTTTTGAAAAACTCGGAGCATGTTGAGGAAGTGAACAGTCATAAGGGGCCAGGTCTGCCGTCTCGGTGATGCTTTCTCACTCCCCCTCCCACTCTTCCTGAGAATGAGTATAGAGGTCAGGATTTGATTTCTGGGGAAGCTTCTGGAAAGACAGGCAATGGCATTCCTGAAATTCCTGTCTTTCCTTCTTATCACAATCCCTTTATCTGCTCTGCTCTGAGTCAGTCTCTCTGCCTTGGGAGAGGGTGTGGATTCCCAGAGGCCCCTGGGGGGTGGTAGCAGGGTGCTTCTGTTCCCCGACCTCATGCAAGACTTAGGGCCCTGGAAGACCCCAGGGCCCACTAAACTTACACCTGGTCTCACCTCCCAACATCAACTTTCATTGATTGCTTGAAGTTAAAAATGAGCCTAAGCATTAAGATACCCAGGATGATCGTGAATACAGAGAAGCCTATATGGGTTCATGATCAAACTCCCCACTTAGAAAATTACCTAGACCCCCAAATCCCTGAGGACCATCCTGATCTTACCATTGTCCACCGAGTGTACACCATCCCTTGGCATCAGCTATGGTCCTTCACAGCTTCCACACTGCACATGCAAGCGATTCTCAAACCAGGATCCTTCCAGCACAATCGATTCAGGTTGGACCTGGGAACTTGGGCTCAAACAAGTCTCCAAGGCAACACCTGAACTCACACCCTCGAAAACCCCTTTTCTAAGCCTTTTCCAGAGTTTGATCAGCATAGCTAATCTGAGTGCAAGAAGCAAAGGCTAGGAAAGGAAGCTGAGTTGTGTCCTGCGTGTCACTGTGATTCTTTTTCCCACCTTGTTGAAGATGCCTGAGAGTCTGTCTGCTCCTTGAAACCTGGAATGGCCACCCCCCAGGAGGTCAGACAGCTCCGAGCTGCTCTGAGCTCGCTGATCTGAAGGCACAGCAGACACCTGCATGGAACCACAAGGACAATGAGAACTTGTGGAGGAAGTCATACACGGAGCTGCCATCAAGAAGGAAGAACATTTGCAGATGAGACCTTTTATACAGATCTGTCTTGGATCACCCGGAAGTACTTCAATCTGAGTAAAAGCTTTGTGTAAAGGACCAGGGGCCACTTCCTTTTTTATTTTATGAAAAGGTCCCCCCTGCAAAAAAAGTGGTACAGAACATTAATTAGCTTTCTGGGCTGTTCCTGGAGGAAAAAACACCTTATTGTCAGAAGGGTATGCAAATTATAAGATATCGTATTTATCTTTCACATAGTCATGATGCATATTAGTCTCTTGAAGATGCTGAGAAATCCTTACAATTAAAAAAAAAAAATGCTTAACTCTGTTTATTCCAGACATATTTGACTAAGGAATGCTCCTTTTTTTCTCTTTGTCTCTCTCTCTTTTTTTTAATTTTTGGTTTCCAATAGAATTTATAGACAGATCACAGAAAAAAAATGTTTTCCAGAGGAAACTTTTGGAAACACTATTCTGGGAGAAATAGGCCTTCATTCGGTGTATGAATGACACCATGGGCTCATAGAGATGTCCCTTTCAATACACACACACACTCTCTCATATAGCAGTGTTATAGCAGTGTTCTCAACCTCCGCACAGTCTCTGCCCCTGCAGGAAGTCTGAACTGACCATGACTGGTGTCAGCTGCTTTCACAAAACCACCACTGGTCAGGGTAAGAGATGCTAAGCAAGCCTGGAGAATCAGATCCACGGCTTCCTTCTTGTCCTTTCTTTCTCTTGGCCCAGAGCACCCCATCCTTGAACATGAGGACTGAGTTTTACTTTCTTTGGCTTAAGAACAGTGTTTGAGACAAGTCAACAATCTGGAGACAGGGGAGAGAGCCAGGCAGAGGAAGACAAACAAAACTGACACCAAGCAAAAATGCAAAGGTATTCAAAATGCAAGCTCTGATTTCCACTCCCCTGCCCAAAGCCTGCCAGACGCAGGGCTTTGAGAAAGAAAGAAAGAAAAAAAAAAAATCTGATTGGTACTGAAAGTGGCCAAAAATAACCTTGCTTTCTCCTGCAGAAGAAAACAGAAAACTCTGTGGTTTCCTCCTATTCGGATTTCCTTTTTCCTTGGTCGTAGTGGGCAGGGTGAGGCTGGGTTCTGGGCTGGGCCCTGGGAGGAGACAATAGACCCAAACAGTCATGTGTGACAAGGGAGATGGTGGGGCCAGGAGCAGGCAGCCACTGGGGAAGGAGGACTCCATCACTCCCATATGCTGATTGCAAACCAGTGCTAATCAGCAATGGGCCTGTTTTCCAGCCCTCTAAAATATCTTCTGTGTTCCTACTTTCCATCCCCGCTGCCCCTGCGCTGTCTCTGCCTGTTTTGCCAAATCCTCCTCCCTGGACTCTCCGCTTCCGGGCAATTTCTGTCTTCCCCACATTTTCTAAAATACTACTCTGATGTCCTTCCCTGTTCAAAACCTTCCGGCGATGTTCCATCAACCGCAGAAAACTGTCTATGCCAGATCCCAAACTGCATTTTTATGTGTCTCCCTCTGACCTCGGCTATCTTTCTGAGTTTACCACCCTTTCTCCAGCCTCCAGCTTGGGTCAATAATCTTCACTCGCCTCCACCTCTCAGCATCTCAGCCCCTTGTCCCTCCCTGTGGTCTTATCTCTGCTGCTCCACAATGTCCTCCTGGGCACCCAGAGGTGGCTCCTTTTCTCTGAAGGAAGGACTCTTTTCGCAAAAGCTCTTTCACTGCATTGTCACGTTGGCCCTGAAAACCAAGTCTGACTCCCCCACGGAATGAGGGACCCGGGGTTCAGAGAGGAGAGGGAATATGCCCGCAGAGCTCAGAGCTCCTAGGCAATAGAGCTGAATCCCCTTGTGTTTGGCAGCTGCCAACACCACACACGGGGTTCCCTCCCGTTCCTGAAACCCCTGAATTGCATGCCACGCTGCTGCTTCTGAAGTAATTAAGCCACATTCCAGGTGCTGCTGCTGCTGCTAGAGAGAGAGAGAGTCGCCCGGGACTTTTTTGGCCTCTTAAATTTTTCCACAATGGGGAGAATCTATTTTTAGCTCAGAAATCAAGCAGGGCGTGATAGTTCCTGCCAAAAATTCTCTTTTCGAACACATACCCCATCGCCACGCACAGAGGAAAACCCTGCTCAGGCTGAAGAGAACTCAAACGTCCACACGGCCAACCCAGGAGAGAGAAGGAGGCTCCGCGGTGAATGTGCCCCGATTTACCGGAGGGAGCTGGACCCCGTGGTGAAAATGCTTTGACTGCTGAAGACTCCGTGTGAAGCGTCTGTGAGCGTTTCCAGTGCTGAATATCCCCTGGGACCTACTGGGGTCAATTGCCACCCTGGGCCCACAGAGGAGGAGCCACTGTTTCTGGACTCTTACCCCAGCCCCGTGGGTCATGGTTCTCACCAGCTCCATTCATGAGGAAGGGCTGGCTCTGAGGCTCCTGCTTCTAGACCTGCCATCTACCCAGGGACCCTGCAAATGTTGTCTGCCCCCTTTCCAAGAAATGAACTCTCTCTGTGGTCCCCGGCAATCTCTAAGGAGTCTTTGTGAATCCCTGAGATGAGGAACTCCTCCAGGGATCCTACACAGCAGAGGTTCTCAAAGTGTCCAACCAGCTGCATCAGCATCACCCGAGAACTTGTTGGAAATGCAGATTCTCAGGCCCTGTCCTGGATCTGCTGAGTCAGAAATGGGCAGGGGAGGGTTAAAGCCATCTGTGTTTTAACAAGCCTTTCAGCTGATGGATGCATGTTTGAGAACCACTATGGTAGAGAGATAGGAACAGGGAAGGATGCACTCTGTCGCATCGCAGGAATCCACGTTAGATTCCATCCCCATACCCAAAGGCGGTATCAAGTAGGCAGTGCCCCCCACCCCCTTCCACAACCCTACTTTCAAGAGGTTCATCTAATCACATATGTGCTGTAGTTTCAGCTTCTAGAGCAGCTTCACCTTCCTCTCCCATCAAGGGTGTGATGTAGAAGATCCAACAGGTCACAGTTAACTGGACACTGAATGCCTTGTGTGGGCCGTGCATTGTGTTAACCTCTAGGGAAGTTGAGTAAAACAAGAGAGGCAATAGTGTCTGCTTCACGGAGCTGAGAGCTTGGCAAGAATAATAGATAGTAAAAAAAAAAAGTGTGTTATGTGAAGTCGGTGTCCCAGAAGGAGATGGAGCAATGTGAGTCTGTAGCAGAAGGACCCAACTGGACTCAGTGTACCGTTACAGAGAGGAGTGGGGAAGGGAAAGAGAGAGGTTGGGAGAGAAAGAGAGAGGGCGGAAGAAGGGAAGAAGGGAAGGAATAAAGAAGGGGTAGAAGAAAGGGATGGAGGGAGGGAGGAAGGCAGAAAGGGAGGAGGGAAGGAAAGAAGAAAGGAGGGAGAAAGGAAGAATAGGAGAGAAAGTACCAGCTAAATTTTGGTTCCTAACCTCCCCCCCCCCCCCCCGCATACAAATATGGCTTTTACACTTGCCTTGGATAAATGTCCTAGAATGGCTTTTGTAGCAGAGCCACTTGGTGCTGTAGCCTTCTTTCTGCCCCGTGGACTCCTCTAATGAAAAAACCATCCTCCTCCTGCCACGGAGCAACATTTCCTGCAATACAAAAGAAATTCCTAGGATTTGAGAATACTTTCGTAATCACTCCCTTGCTGGCGCAAAACCCAGAATCTTGGAGGTGTGTGAATAGAAACAGGACCTTCCCAGAGAGCAGAGCATCCAAACTGAAGCCCTCTGCTCTGACGTGTGAGCTACCCAGGATAACAGACTCCACTGCTCCCCTCCGTGCCTCGCAGTGGGAGACTGGGGGGGGGGGGTCCACTCCTTCTTCCTTGCCAACACGAGTTGGTCAGTGTCTGACACTCTGTGCCTCAGGGGCAGCTGCGCCCCTCTTGGACCCAGCAGGTGAATCTGCCCTGGCCCTGGCCGGTGGCTGTCTACCCAGACTGCACGTGCGAATCACCCAGACAGCTTTTAAAATACATCCCTGCTGGGATAATTTGCTCAGTATCCACTTCTGCTCAATGAGATATGAAGGCAGATGTACTAAAAGGCTTTCTCACTCTTAATAAGAGACCCATGGAGGAAGGAAAAAGATCCTTTTCTGCCTCAAGACATTGCTGTCTGCTTTATATGCCCGGGATTGCATCAGCCGTTCTGGGACAAGCTGACCCGCTGTGGACGGTGGAGCAAAAAACAGAAGGAGTGTAGGCCATGGAGGATGTCAGGGAGACCCTAAGTTAACCAACTCTGGACCCCGACTTCTGTATTGTGTAGTCATGTGACTGGACATACAAACCAAGCCCCTTTTTCTTTATTTGTGAAGTGAGGATAAAACACTCATCTCATGGTCTTGTAGTGTTGTAGAGAAGGCCTGCGTTAGGAATCAAAACATCTGAAATGTTTAGCAGCGTACCTGACACTAAAAACAATGGCAGAGGATGAGGATGGTAATAATATTGTTAATATTAATAATAATGCCGCTACGGATGGTTGTTTATCCTCGGAAGGTCAGAGCGCACTCATTACGTCCCACAGCCAAGAATAGCGCTTCTACTTTTACTACCGTAACTTGGAGATTATGTTAGGGTTTGGCCTATTTATGGATTTGTCCTTTAAAGTTTTTAAAAATATCATAACAATATCAATATACCTATTTTTTTTTCTAATGGATCGTGTCATTGATTTGTTTGTGGGGTAGTGTGTCAGGACAGCCTCCCAGCAGAGGAGCTTTGAACTCCTGGCCCCTTCTCTGCAGTGAACTCAGCCAGCGATGTCGGGGCTCTAGAAGTTCCCCCTTTTCTGTTTGCCCTGGAACATCTCGGGATAAATTGCAGATCCTTCAGTACGGTCCAAAAAGCGAGAGATAACCTCTGCGCTGCGGTTGCCAAAGCAAACCCTGGAGTCAAACTCTCTGGGTTGAATTTGACCGTTTCTGTTTGTGTGATCTTAAGTGAGTTATATCCCATTCCGGGGATCATCAGTTTCTCCACTTGTAAAATGAGGCAGTTGGACTTTTCAGCTGCCAGACTCTCAGATTAAAAACTGGCAGGAAAATCTATTCTCAAGAAGGCATATATTCATTTATTCGTTTTCAGATAAAGGGGTTTCTCTTAGGGCGAAGCTTGTTAGTGCTTGAATGAAATAAGTTCTCCTCAAATGTGCTGTGTGTTTCTATAGTATTCAATTGTCTCCTCGACTGGATGAAAACACCCCAAATTTTACACAGTAAAGTTTGCATCAATCTTTTATTTCCACCAGATAGCTCAAGGTTATGATGTTCTCTCGTCTTTGAAAGAAAACAAGGCCAGACAGAGCAGAACAGAGAAGGGAGCTCAGCTTCCCCCTTGCAGGAACGGGGCGGGGGGGTCGGGGGGGGTGTTGCTGCCCTTTTTTCGTTGTTCATAATTCATTGTTATCGAGATTTATAAAGGGCCTTTTCATAAGCGCTTCACAAAGCAGACTGGAACAGAAACACAGTCTAGTTAAACCTACTGAATTGCTGATATAGGGGAAAAGTTGGGTTGGGTTTAAGGAACCAAATGTGATCGGGGACAGTGTCCTCAGAGATAGTCACTAAAGCTCTGTTCCCCTGGAGGCCGTCTTGCCTCCCCGCTGAGCACCGGAGCAGGCTCTGTGCAGCAGCATGAGGCTCTCTGAACCCACCGTCCTGTTCAATTGCTGCCTCTTTCAGGATTCTTTAAGTGGAAGCTTCTGGACTCTCACCTCCATTCCCCTTGCTAACTTTTCAGGGCCTTCTATCCACCTCTCATTTTAGGCCCTTCCAATGCCATTCTCTCCATGTTGTACTTCCAATATTTACTGAGAAGAAATGAAATAGCCAACACCTTCAGTATAATTCGGAGTTTCTAGAATGTTCAAGCTCTGCTGCTAAGGAGGATCTGGTGCTGTCAGAAAGTGTCAGAAAGCGTACAGCTTTCTCAAAGACCTGACATCCAGACCACCACCCTGGAGGCAGTCTGACTGAGACCCTGCGTATGCTGCCCATAAAGCCTGTGCCAACTCACTGTGACATGGCATTTGAATGCCTTTCTCCCCAT
The DNA here is from genome assembly GCF_041146395.1 of Eulemur rufifrons. Taxonomy (NCBI): domain Eukaryota; kingdom Metazoa; phylum Chordata; class Mammalia; order Primates; family Lemuridae; genus Eulemur; species Eulemur rufifrons. The sequence continues at coordinate 9,811,770 of NC_091005.1, read as the reverse complement.
AAAAGCAGGAGTTCTTCCAAGCCAGGTATCATGGCATTTTATCTGTGTGTTCCAATACTTCACACCACGTTTGGATTAAAGTCAATGCCCAATAGATGTTTGTGGAATGAATCAATGAAAATGATAGACACCCCTTCCCGCCCCCAAAGGCTGGTACCTGTTGCCCCTGGAGAGATTGCTGATCATCATGTACCTTCCCCTATTCTAAGATGCTGCCTTTTGATCTAGGACCAGTGCACACAACTGGCTTCTTCCTTAGGGTCTTCTTTAGGTCCCCAATGATGTACCAAATCCAAGTCCACAAACCTGATCCCTCTCTGTGCCCTGACATTGACTGCATCCTCTTTCCACACACAATTTGGCAAATATTTCTAAAAATCTAGTGTTCTGGGCTCTGTGCTGAGCACTATGGATATAATCATGAGTGCAAAAGATGTGCCCTGTCCTTGAGCTCACACTCTACCATGGGCTATGTCCTGCCCCCTGTGTGTTCTCATTCCTGGCCCTGCCTGGGACAGGCTTCAAGCCACTCTGGCACTAGCTGCATCTCAAGGGTAGCTGCTCCCTGAATTCCACTGTCATGCCAGTAGCCCTTGGATATTAATGTTGGGCTAAGTCTGAATTTAAGTCTACCATGCCCTCTTAGCATGGACACCCTGCCAAAGCTAGTTCCCTAAATTTGACCCAACTCAACCCCATCTCCCTTCACCCCCTTTTTTTGCCCCTGACAGTCAACATTCATCATGCTCTGGACCCTGAGTCTCCTGCCACCTCTCAGAAAAGAAATCAAAGTAGCAAGTTAGCCATCCCAAATCCTCCACTTACATGGATCTTGGATGCATACTAGACCAAAGGGACTTTCTAGATTTAAATATCCTCCACTCTCCATACTACCCTGAAATAGTTTCTTCTTAAATTCAAACAGTGCAGTGTGATGACTATAGCCATTGCCTCAACAAAAAAAGATTAATATGGTCCAACTGGTTATAAATTTTGCACTCATTTCCTCCATATTTACGAACATTCATAAAAAATTGAGAAATCTCATGAGCTATATGGATGGGTCACTGTATAATTGCCTACAAAGAGAGAAAAAAGGATTGAGGATATAGAAGTGAAAGAATAATATATAATTCATAATACGGAGATGAAAGATGGGTGAAGATGAAGCAGCTCTTCCCTTGAAAATGTTTAATCATTCTTTAATATCAACATACCTTATTATAGAGACAACATGGCTTATCCAAATACAATCAGTAAAGGACTACCGTCTTTAATTCTTTAATCAAAAGATTATGGAATTCTCAAATAGTCCCTAGGATAGAGGGCTTTATGAATATGGTTTGAATATCAGTTAAATACAGATTTCTTAATAGTTGAGCCATTATGTAATTAAATAATATTTGTATAATGACAATTGCATACTCCATAAGTGGAAGTTAGATTTAATGAGACATTTATTGGCACAAATGATTAATAATAAAACTCTCTGTGCCGAAGGTAATTTATACACACACAATTTGGCCAAGAAGAAAAGCTCATTTGAATGCTTACCTTGCCTCCCTTGTTACCCACCTTCCATCTGATTCAAATCAATGCCTGGTTAAAAAACATCATCTCAAGACTTAAGGGTAATAATGTTAGGAGTAAAACAACGAACAAAGGTACCTTTTTGAGCATGTTGAGGTTATAGAAATTCTGTGCAAAGATTTACGTTTGATTTTGCTAGTAAATTGGTCCTTTCTCCCAATAATTTATGGAAAGATCTCAGGGACCAAAATAAGAATTATTTCTTCTGTCTTTCTTTCTTTTTTTGTATACATTTGAAAAGTAGGTAATTTGGCAATCATGTGATCATCATCTGAACAAATGTAGGAATATATGATATATACTGAGCGCTCGTCAAAGTGACAAGCACAGTGCCAGGTGCTTAAATGACAATTTCAGAGGCAGAGGAAACATAGGCTTTTTATTTGTTTGTTTGTTTTTAACTTACAAATGGGGGAATATCCTGGCAGGTGAATGTTATCATGATCCTCCACGCAAGTGGTAAAACCCTTATGATAGGAGAGTAATATTGGGTAGGATGGTCTGTGGTCTTGGAGTGTTCTAGGGTGTATCTAAATGACCATCCGTGACCCTCTACGGTGCCATTGTTTACATTATAAATCACAGATATGGGTCGAGTCTTGGATTGACTACTGTCAGTCTATTTTGTGCTACTATAACAACATAGCTCAGACTGGGTAATTTATAAGGAATAGAAATTTATTTCTCACTGTTCTGGAGGCTGAAAGTCCTAGGTCAAGGTGCCGGCAGGTTCAGCTGTCTGGTTAGGGCTGCTTTCTCCTTCCAGGACGCTGCCTGGTTGCTGCATCCTCCAGAAGGAAGAACTCTGTGTCCTCACGTGACAGCAACAGGACGGCAAGAGAGCCAAACGCTGCAGGAAGCCTCTTTGATAAGGGCCTTAATTCCACCCACGAGGGAGGAGCCCTCATAGCCTAATCTCTTTAAAGCCCCCCTGTTAATACTATCACATTGGCCGTTACGTTTTAGCACCTGAATTTTGGAGCAGACACATTGAAACTATAGCGACCACTTTCCACCTGTGTTTTACCCTCAGATGATCACTAAATGCTTTTCAGCCTCAGTTTCTTTCTCAGCAGAATGGTGATATTGATGTGTCCCTGCTTAAATGGAACAGATACAACATCGGTGTACGAGGACTGAGCTCCCATTGCTCATTCCCCAGATCCCAAATGGGAAACATACCTTAAGACACAATTTTATCTGCGTCTTATCCTTCCTGCCTGCCGTGATACTTTGTGCGGAGAACACACCAATTGATAATGGATATATTTATGGAACTCTAGCTAAAGTTTTCCTAAATTATTTCTATGATTCCATGACAAGACAGAAAGGAGAGGCATCGCGACACTTGATGACAATGCGCCAGTATTAGAAATGCTGTGCTCGGAGCCTTCAGTTTGCTGTGACTTCAGTTCCTCCCAGACAACAGCCACATCACTAGGGCATTGTTACTGGCCACACCACCTATTCTGAAGTGGGTCTATTAGAAGCATTGGGCCAGCAGCCCTGGGTTGGTAGATGCCAAAGTTGCTATTTTGCATTGGAAAACAGACTTCTCAATAAAAGCAAAGTCTAGACTCACCCTGATGTTGGTTTAGCTTTTCTAAATCCAAGGTTAGAGAAGGTATTGAGGGTGATTCAGGAAGCATAGAAAAGGACTGGTCAGATTAGTAATTTAATAAGGAAGATTTCTAAAGATGGGGTCTGGGGAGTGGAGTGGTTAAAAATTAATAAGTATTATTTTTTTCCCATTTTTGCCAAAATTTTACTCATGGTTATAGCTGGGTAGAGGAGCTACAGACTTTTGTTTATTCTGCTCCATTCTGCATTTGGGGGCAGTAGTATTCAGTGTTTACAAATACAGTTGCATGTATGTTAGAAAGCAGTATGCAATGCAGATACCTCCAGGAGGCTTGGGGAAATATTGTTGAGCGTGGCTTTCATGTTGTATTTTTAAGGGTTTGATTCTATCTCCACCATTTAGTAGCTGTGTAACCGAGGTGAAAAATCTTAGCCTTTATTTACCCACCTTTAAAATGGAGGTGATTATAACAACACCCTAACACAGCTGCCCAGCTTAGGCTTTCAACTCTGTGCTTAATAAGGAGAAAATAAATTCAGCTCTTATAAATCTAATCTAGAGCTTCTCTGTGACACAGACAATGGGGACAAGTTCTCACTTGGTATGTCTTGACATCACCTCTTCCAAAGTCTTTTGGATACACACACACACACACACTACACCTGAAATTAAGGAGTTTTCCTAAGAACTCAAGTCACTTATTTGCCCAGGAGGAAGTCCATTTCTTGAACATCACTGATTTTGGGACCTTATATTTCCTGAAGTGAAAAGGTGATTTGGGGACGTGTTATTTAGTAAGTCCTAATATCAAAACACTTGCCAGTCAAATCCCAGGCCACTAGGTCCATGGACCCAGCTCCTTATTGTCAGTTGAAAAATGGAAACGATGATCTCATTAAGAAAGATCAGGACAGATTGCATTCCAGGAGCCAGATAGGGAATGCCATCTGCGGTCACCTTCTCATGGATTCTTTTCCACACATGCCTTGAAAAGTGTGGGAGAGACCTCTAGGTCTTCACAAAACCCTGTTTCCTTTTCTGCCTGGGAACGCGGCCGGCCCATGTTTCTCAGGCTCTCTTGTGTGGAAATGGAGACTGGAGCTGAGTTATGACTAAAGGAATGTGAGCAGAAATAGCACGGACCTGGCCAGCACAACCTCCCGTACCACTTAGGAGGCCCTTCACCAGTCGCTGGAAGGACTCTGAGCCCTGAGAGGATGGCAGAGCCACCAGATGAAGAGGTCTGGGTCTCTGAATCGGAGCTTTGGGAGATGACACATTAAACACCCAATTCCAATGTACACGAGCAAGAAATAATGTACTTTTAGTATCTTAAGCCACTGAGGTTCTGAGGTTATTGGTTCCAGCATTCAGTTCCACCATAATACAAAAGACAAACTTGGATCCCACTCAATGATGACAGGTGACAGACAATTTGGCAAATTCCTCCTGGAGTTAAGTACATTTACAAATGAAAACAGAGTTCACTGACAATTGCAGGAGTGGGTCTTGAAATACAGAAGCAGAGTTCAGAGCTCAGAGGCTCTGCCTGTGAAGGCATCTGCAAGGTGAAGAAGACTTCCTGGTCCCCCTGGGGGCTGACAAAGCCTTGGCAGACAGGAGACTTCCCGGGCCAAGCCCCCTGAGGTCCTAATCACTGATTCCAGCAAATGAAAGCATCTCCACAAGAGTATTTTTAGATCAGTCTAATTTTTGCAGCAAGCCACCTCTGAGTGCTCATACTTGCTGTGTACACTGTTACTAATACCTCTGCTATTTAATTTCCATGGCTAATATTTACTACACTGTGACTAGTCTGGTTCTGCACCTGTGAGCTAGAGGTTATTGTAACTTTCCCAAGTATCAAGACCATAAAGAAAATAGTTTTATTCTGCCTTTTCTCAACAAGTCCATGGAATCTTGGTGTGGAAGCCTTCTCCCCTTGGGGTACATGCCTTTGCGATGAGGCTTTGAGATCTCTTCCCATGGAGGGCTTATTAATCACCCTTTAGGTGAGTTAAGTACCTTTTCCTAAGATCTCATAACATCTGATGCTAATGTATGACATTAATTTCAATGAGAGTATACTACAAATATTTCGATTTGCTTCTCCCAGACTATGAGTCTCTTAAAAGCAGTGACTGACTCATAATAGTTTTATTTCCAGTGCCCGGGACACAGCCTGATGTATCTTTTTATTTATATTTAAAAAAAGATTCACTGAGCACCTGCTATGTGCCAGGTATTGCACTAGGCGCTAAGTAGTCAAGATCTTTGTTCTCATGGAGGTAACAGTCTAAAGAGAAAGATAGTTATCAAAGGTTTGCTTTAATGAATACATAATGACAGATGAGTTCGGTGATCCAGAAGATACAGGCATGTTTCTGTGAAAATGTCTTCCCCAAAATAGACCCTAAGATAAGGGTTTGGGTGCAAGTGTTTGGGAGGTGATTTTGGGGAGCACTGTGAGGGAATAGAGAAGTGAGAAGGAGAATTGAGGAGAGAGTGGATTCATGCTGTGGGCAATTGAAGCTCAGCCCTCCTAGGGCTGTTAAGACTCTATGGAACACACCTGGGAACTGCCCCATCTGGGGCAAGACCCAAATTCCCTGTCTCATGGGTCCAGAAGTGCTTCCGTCCATTGACTCTTGAGACTTCTGTACCCAGGTGACGGCAGGTGTGATGAGGAGGCCTGCTCAGGCCATGTGGAATCCCGACACACAGTAAATGAGAAGAGAAGGAGGGACATCTTCCATTCCTCTTGGCTGGCTGTTTTATTTCTAATTCTAAATTGACCCTCGGTGTTAGGCCATGAGCTCTCAGATCACCCATCCCTGTAGATCTCATGGCAGCTAGATCAGGTCTTAGGCAAAGATCAGATGCTTAGAAATACAAATGGATGGATGGATGATGGACAGATGATGGGTGGATAGATGGATGGATGGATGGATCCTGAATTCTAGGGTCTAACTGGAGGGCTAAAAAAGGCAATGGACAAGAAATAAGGATTGAAGGGAGAATGAATGATTGATGGATGCATGACAGAATCCAGTGGCCTTGGCAAAGGAAGTGTGATTGTTGCCCAGATTTTGTTACTACACTGAGAGCTGCATCAGAATATAAATGTGCTAGTTGCCCATGGAGGGATATGCAGGCCTTGACTGAACTTTCTTATATATGCTGGTGGACCTTTGAAGAAATTTCAGGTTTATTCAGAATCAATTACCTTCAGTTTAATGATACTCTGTCCTATATACCGCTCACGGCCTGGAAATGGAATTTGTGGTTCTAATTCAGCCTTCCTAGAAGTCCTTTATCCATCCCAGAGGTGCTGACATGGCACAGCCAGGTCTATAGAGAGAGGGATCTTGGCAAGTGAAGAAAGGACAACAGGGAACTTCCTGAGGCTATCTGGATAGGGCAGAAGGGTGAGCTATTGACACACATGTGAACATTTAAATACTTGTGCATGCTGCAATTGCTCGCATGTGTATATTAAATAGCCATCCATTCATTTTTATGCACTCATTTATTTATTCATTTAATGCATATTTATTGAGCACCTACTAGGTCCCAGGTGCCAGGAATCCCATGGTGAACAAGAGACACCATCCCTCCGTCTCAAAGATTTCCCCAGCTGAGGCTACGGTGTTCAGCATTCACATAGAATTGTGATACTGCAAAGAAGGAAATAGTGCAGAATCCCATGAGACGGCCCATGTGTGCACTTAATCTACACTGGAAAGAAAGAGAGAGCCTCCTGGAAGAAGGAGTGGATGAGCAGGAAGTAGCAAATGAAGTGTCCAGGACGCGCTGGGCTGTGGGTGAGAAGAGGAGGGTGGCCAGATGAACGCAGAGTGCAGAGGCAGAGCACAGCAGGTCCCGTGTCGCAGCCTGAGTGGGTTCGGGGTACCTTGCAGGTCAGAGAGGCCGTCCGTCGTCTCCCCACAACCCTCGGGTCTGCATGTGAGCAAGTGTGGGGCTCTGAGTCGGACTTGGCTTGACTCTTACCCCTCATCAATGTGACTTTCGTCCTGATCCGCGGAGCCTCGCTGGTCTCTGCCTGGGAAAACCTATGCGTGTGAGCGTGGGAGGGGTGTCGCTGGCCCCACAGCAGGTGCTTGATAAAAGTTAATTATTGTGAATACAGAAAATGAATTTTCTTTTTTTTTCTGTGAGACTGCGGAGGATACAAATGACCTGGGGGCACACGCTACAGAAAGGTCTCTTTGTATGACACAAGGAAGATCATTCTCAAGAGTCACACTTGCTCGAGAGTGGTACTGGCTGCTCTTGGGGCTGGAGAGACTTCCAGCCCTGCAAACATTCGAACTGAAATTGTAAAAACACTCGGTGGGCTTGCCAGGGGTAGGGGGCTGGGCCACAGCAGCATTGTGGGGACATGTTCTTTGGAAGGAGTCAACGATAGGAGGCATCAGAAGGTGAAGGCTGCCACTGTATGTATTTTCTCAGGTAAGTCTAAAAGGGAGTCTTGAAAATTTTAAAATATGTGGGATTCTCTTCTCTTGCATTTGGATTAAAACTTCAGCTCAGATATTTACTACCTGGGTTAGTCAATCACTTTGTTCTTCTGTTTCTTCAACTGTGAAGTAGGAACAATATTTTAGCCCCCAGATTGAAGGGCGATTAGGAGAAATAAACAAAAACAACCTGTTCAAAACATTTAACACATGGTAGGTCTTCCATAGATGGAGATTTGCTTTTAATTCTTTGACTATATGCTTACATTGAGAATTTGTGCAGACCTGTTTCAACGGTTCATTTGTTCACTTATTCATTCATCAAACATCACCTGGTTCCTTCCCTGTTCTGAGCCCAAAGCTGAGAACAAGAGGTGGAAATCAAGCTTCCTGGCCCTGCCTGGGGCCTCGAATCTGCCATTTCCTTGAGCTTTTGGTTATGAAGATAAGTCTCGGTGTCAGGCAAAGTTCGGGCATTTTATTTCTTCTTGCAGCTTTATGACTTTCAGACGATTCCCTGAAAATCGTGCTTAATTTTAATTTCATTAACTTCCTGCTCTGTCACAACAGTCGAACAAGGATTTCTCCATGAGCAGTATTCAAATCAGCTTTTAATGAGCTATTTAATTAAAGGCTAATTGAGGTGAATTCATTAAAGATTTCTAAATTATGCTTATCAGGGTAGCTATGTTTTAAGATAAGTTTTAAATATTTGTTTTATATTGCATTGTTTGATCATAAAAGTATTTATAAAATCACTTTTAAACATTACTAATTAGAATGTGGGTACATTTTTCTTCCTTAATACTTAGATGGGACAGTTAACAAATCAACTATGTTTAGTGTTGGGTTGAGACAATAAAAGGTTACTAGGGGCTATGGTTGAGCCTGTGTTTGGTCCCTAAATAATTCCTGAGTCTCTTGAGATGAGGTATTGTTGGGCTGTCTTTGATCTGGTGTTCCAACTGCAGTATAAATCGTAACTGCTTAGATGTGGAGTTTTTTTTTTTTACCAATACCTGATAACTTTGGGGTTTTAGATTGACTCTGTGGGAAAAAGGACAGCATCTTCCCTATGCCCAATGCCACTTGGGGCACAAATACGTAAAACTTGATGTGGCCTCCCCACATATGCCTGGGCAGCCCTAATCTTCAGGGCCTCAGCAGTGGGGAGAAAGTTGAGCTCAACAAACGCATAGTGAAAGTCTCCTGCATCCTAGGTATCGTCCTAGATGCCGAGGATTAATTGGGATTTATGGTTTGATGGGAGAGATGCCTGCATCAGCGGGCACATACCCTCCACTGTGATTTGTCTGTCCTTCAAGGCCAGGACAAAGCCTCCTGAGAGCCTGGTCAGAGAAGGCTGCTGTGCTAGCTGGACTCCTGCAGCCCCAGGACCCACGATGGATGCAGCTCTACACCTTGACGGACAAGTGGGTGTTACCCTAGCAAAGACGTGTCCAAGGTCACGGTTGACTGAGGGATCAGCATGAGCAAGTCAGATTAAAGGGAAGGATGGGATGAGTCTGAGGATTAGTATGGGATTCGAAAAGAGCCGTGCAGGGGTAAGGATGATTTCATTTATTTGTGTTAGCCCTAATCCAATACAACTGATGTCAGATAAGAAGGAGAAATTTGGACATAGGCAGGTACTAAGGAAAGGTCACATGACAACACAGGGAATGAGATGGCCATGTGCAAGCCGAGGAGAGAGGCCTCGAAATAAAATAACCCAACAGACATCTTGATCTGGGCCTCCCGACTTCAGTAGTTGCGAGAAAATAAGTGTCTGTTGTTGGAGCTACCTAGTCTGTGGCACTTTGTTACAGCTGCCCTAAACTGACACACCAAGCTTCCCAAATATGCCAAGTTCTGACATGGCGGAGTGCATGCCATGCCTAGGTCCTTCTTACTCCTCTGGTCTCACTGGAAATGTCACCTCTTCGGAAATGGCTTTCCTGACTCCAGATTGAACCCAGCCCCGTCCTCTGATCAGTGTCCCAGAGCCTGTTCCTTTTCTCTTTTGCACTCTTCACCATTAACTGCTAATTCAACTCTCCCCCATACACTGTAAACTCTGTAAGGCCAAGAGCCATGCCTGTTCTGTTTACTGCTGTTGTCCAAGCGTTTAGCACAGCGCGTGGCTCATAGTAGGGCCTCAGTTGACTTGTTGAATGAATGAATGAAATACGGATTAAGTGGTTCTCATAAGCCAGTCATTAACCTGCTATGGGGAACAGGGAGGTGAAGAGGTCCAACTTGCTCTCTGCCAGTGTGGTGCCTATACTCCTGCAGGTAAGACTGATGTCAAATAAGTAAATACAACAAAATATAATGAATGTTGACTTGGAAGAAGTAGCCTGGACTTCACTTTGTCCTCATACTCCAGAGAGTTTCTGCAGTTGATTGGAGGAGAGGACATCCTTATTGAATTATTCCTGGTGAGCTGAAATGGAATGAAATATCATGCCTTTTAATAAGCTGCTTTTTCACTGAGAAACAAGTCAATTAAAGATTGGTGGGGTTGCATTTGGGCACCTCACACTTTCCCGGTGGTGAATCTTCGAGACTCTAATTCCCAGAGGTGTCACAAATGGAGGCTGCAAACCGCAGAGAATCTGTCTTGTTCTAGCTGGAGCCGAGTTAAGGAAAGAGGAGGCTGGGGAGAATTTACTACCTCTGGAGGCAGATTGATTAGCAAGAACTGCCAAGCAATTTCCATTTGCATTTTGCCTGGGTAGGTCTGGGGAAAGGGAGATGGATCTAAATGAGAACAGCCCAATCATTTTCTCCTAAAACTTGCTCCAATTTGTCTGTCTGCTCCCAGAAGTTACTACCTTGCATAATCCAAGAAGGGATATAATCAGCACTTTGAGTTACATTGGTTTTGCCTGTTCCCTTGATAAAATGGCAAAATTCGCCTATGAAATCCTGGAGTTCATTATGGTATCATTTTCTCTCCCCTTAAATCAAAGCCATTTTATCTTCCTTCAGTCTAACCAGACTCCAAGAAACGGCATCTTTGCTCCCTCTTGCTTTCAATTATTTATATTCCTTTGCTGAAAAAAAAAAAAAAGAAAGAAAGAAAACCCAGGCAATGCAATTCTTGGGTGAGTTTTCGCTCAGACTCTGCCAACTGCTCACCAGAGCTGGGCTTGAATTACCATCATTCACCACCACATGGAAAACAGCCACCCAGGGGAGAGCCATGACACCATGAAAATGCAATTTTGTTGGGGACACACATGGACACAAACTGTTGCACACACAAGCCTTAATTGAAAACTAAAACAATTAGCTTTTAATACTTTGGAAATAACAGAGGGAAGCACGTATATAGGATGGCTGGAAAGAGACAGGCATTCGCCGTTTCTTTTTGAATAACGTTAAGTTGTTTTCCCAGTTAAGCTTATTACAACACGGAACCAGAATATAGCAGGACACTGGAATGCCACTCCATTATTTGTGAACTGTCTTTGCTGCTTATTGTACACTCAAAAACAGAACAAAATAAACCACAAACTGGAGAAAAAAACTTTCTGGAAGTGGGTGCTTGTGTGTGTTCAAATCCATCCCAGGTGCTGGTCACGCAAGGCTGTGCGTTGAGAGGGCTTTCGAGGGCCACAAGGAAAGCACAGGGGACTTGGACATCGTCTGTGAGTTGGTCGATCTGTCTCTGAAGTGGTTTGTTGACATGGTGCCCCCAAAGTGCTCCAGACCAAGCACTGCAGCCTCTAGCCAGCCAGCCTGTTCCCACAGTGGCTTTTTATGTTCTGAGTTTTCCTTCATATCCATGAGTGGTAGCACGAAGGATGGAAACTCTTGTAACTCCATGAGCAGGGAGCTCTGTAACACCATTCTGACGCTGATTTACTCAAAATGCATCCAGGGATCCTTCAGTTCCTTGCAAGAATTGGCCCTTTCTACCCACCCATCTTTGCTTTTAGCCCCCCTCACCTGCAGGTGACACCCAGCCACACCCACCTGCTGCTGTTGGTTTTGTGACTCCAAGCTTTCGCAGACAGTTCCCTCTGTGCTCAGGTCTTTTCTTCCTCTCTGGCAAGCTCTTATTCATCCTTACGGGTTCTACTCAGATAAAACCTACCTTTGTGAAGCCCGCAACTAAAAGAATGTATCCCTTCCCCAATTTCTGTCATCCTCTGATGGTTTTTCTTTATATCTATTATGGTCTCTGTGTGGGGCCTTTTCACTTTATTAGAATGTCTTGAGAGCAAGTCTCAACTCGGATATCTGACGTGTTACAGGTGCCCAGCGATCTCTGCAGAATGAAATATAAACCAACGAGAGAGACAGGTGCACCCTGCTGTAGGGAGGGTCCAATCGCTGCATGGGCAAAGGAGATGCTGGCACAGGAGCAACATGTGAGTAGTTTCATCATTATTCTCATCTAACCTGCAGAGTTCAGCAGATGAAATGAGCAAAGAATAGCATGGGGAATTCCATTTTATTACCATTTGATTTTTTTAAAAAATTATATTGATAAAAATAGTGATCAAGTGAAGAAAACATTAAATCAAAGAGTGAACGGCTCCAAGTCTCAGGAACCCATTGATTTTATTTTTCCAGTGTTTGTCCATATAGACACATGTTTTGCATGTTTATGGTCACAGGTCACATACAATCAGGTATTTTGCTTTTCTCACTTTTAAAATCATTTATTTTTTATTTTATTTTATTTTTTTACTTCATCTCATTCTTTAAATTGTTTAAAGCAGATATTTACATTCTCTTTTCCACTGTACAATTAAGTCTCCCTGTTGCTACCTATCTTCACACTTGTCTTCCTAAAGGCTGGAGCCGTATGTACAAATGCAGCTTTTGGGATCCAAATGCCTGTGTTACAATCCCAGCTCCATCACTTTCCAGATTGGTGGCATCAAGAACTTGTTTAACCTCCTGAAACCTCAGTTTTTTCTCCTTGTAAAATGAGCATAAAACTATTATTTACTAAATAATATTTTTAAAATTTTTAAAAATTTTTAAAAGTCTGAACTTGATGCCCAGAACATACTAATAGATCAAGAAGTGTTAACTGTCTTATCATTGCTGTTATTATTAGCAGAAGAAAATGGCAATTTAAAATAAAATTTCATAGATATCATCTGTAAAATAGGGTTAACGCTTCTTTCATGTGTTTTGCGATTATTTTTGTTTGCAGGGAGATTAAAAGAGATGACATAGTTGAGGTGCTTATGTTTCTGAATATAATTGAACAAATGTCTGGTCGTTCAGTTAGAGGTCAGCATGTGTGTGGAATCAGAGAGAAATGTGCACTAATTTCTAACCACTGCATGACACTGCCTAAATAGATGTCTGATGGTGAAGGCCGTGGAGCAGCAGAGACTATTGTTGGTCCAGCAGAAGAGAGACAGCTCTACACACAGTCTGCTCTCTGACGGTGGGCATGTCACGGCCCACCTGGGCTTTGGTTTTCCCATCCGAACATTAGAATGGTGAACCAGAGCATCCATAGAGTCAATTACAACTCTAAGACTCTTTTACTTTCCCCCCCCAAATCTGCTGTTAGTGCAAGAATGGATTTTCAACAAAGATTTGCCTTTACCTTTAGTTGTCCCTCCAACCTTCTAATAATGTAAATTATTAGAGGGGAAATTATCAGATGTTCTACTGAGTTGCCATGTTGAATGTGTAGATATATAGGAAAGAGCTTGACCACTTTGGAAAATAGTATGTTTACATGTCCCCAAATCTTCCACTAGGCATTATGGTGCCTTTGAGCTATTCTAAAGATGCCTACCGTGTCTCATTATTAGGGATTGGACCTGAGAGCCCCAGAGGACACTTTCACAACCTCAGAGTTCACAAAAATGCTCCTTTCTTACCCTGGAAAGATGTGCCATATAAGGAATTGCAACAATTATTTTTTTTTAATTTTTAATTTTTTTAGAGAGAGTCTCCCTCTGTCACCTGGGCTAGAGTGCTGTGGCATCAGCCTAGCTCACAGCAACCTCAAACTCCTGGGTTCAAGCGATCCTCCTGCCTCAGCCTTCCAAGTAGCTGGGACTACAGGTGGACACCACCAAACCTGGCTAATTTTTCTATTTTTAGTAGGGACAGAGTCTCGCTCTTGTTCAGGCTGGTCTTGAACTCCTGACTTCAAACGATCCTCCTGCGTTGGTCCCCCAGAGTGCTAGGATTACAGGTGTGAGATACCATGCCCAGCCAACAATTAACTTTTAATTGCACTTAGTCATCTCCATTTTCAAGCCAATGAGGAGGTAGGTCCTCACTGCTTTTCCTGTGAAGCTGAGGCAGAGACATGGGTACACAGACACCGCTGGCTCATTTCTCTGCAAAGATGCAGGGTACGCATTGTTCATAGATCAAATCCATCCATTGGTCCCTCACTCTGCCACTCGCTGGGATTTATGGGCCAGCCACCTGCCCTGTAGACAACAGTGGGCCATTACGATGCTAAAGGACAGCCCCTCTCTGAGCCAAAGTAAAGAAAAGGAACTGTGTTTATTTTGAATACATAATCAATCATAACCCTGTGAATAGCCACTTTTCCATTAATACCTTCATATATCATCTAAAGCCCGTTTGCTTCAACATAATTCTCTTTGGTCTGGTTCCCTGTCCTTTACTTTACAGTTTCACTCAGGGGATAACATAGAACTGCTGCTCCAAACAAATCTTCCCTCTATATTCTTTCTTTAGGTCCAGTGCTAGTAAGAGAAACATTATTCAAATGAGGAACAGTCTCCTAAACACTCCAGCTAGGAGGGATTTGCGGAGCAGAGGAATGATCCAATGACGTGGGGAGTGAGCCCAGAGTTGGAGCACTGGCTTTGCCATTTAGCACCTGTGTGACCATCGGACAATCGTTACCTTTCTGAATCTCAGTTTCCTTCACTGCAAAACAGGAACCATGAAGGGTTCCTTGTGAAGACCCAAGAGTAGCTGAATACCCGGTGATGCCTGAGCACTGTGCCCATAGGGAATTGTGCTGATACTACTTCTCATCCTCTTTAAGTCAGATCATATGTAAATATTTCTTTTCAAGACAATCATTGAATGACATCCAGAGGTAAGTGAACAACAGGGTGAAGGGGCTAATGCCTACATTGGCATCTTATAAGGAACAGTTAAAGCAAAGTGGGTGATTAGCTTGGGGAGGAGAAGGTTTAGGAGTGGAGTAAAAACAACTGTCTTTAAATACAGAAAATTGAAATGATTTGCTTTTTCTACTCTGGGACAAGCTCAAGAATGGGTGAACCATTATTTGAAACCACATTTTAAGATCCAACTCTGTAGGCTACTCACAGAATGGGCTGCCTTGTAGGTTCTGAGCTTACTTTTGCTGAATGTATCTACACATGAGCAGTGCAGTGGGGGATCCCAGAAGGGGTTAGGGAGAGGACTGATGGTATCAAAGGGTGTTTCTAACTCTCAAAATCGAAGTCTTCCTCATGATAAGAGATGACAATTGCTTGGCCACAACGTTGACCATAATAAAAACCTCTCATTATTATACATATTGCCAGGACTCTTGTAGAAAGAGGAGAAGGCTCTACTACTTATTGAATATACTATGTACCAGGCGTTGAATATTTGTATTATTTCAACTTCCTATCTCTAGTCTAGGACCAGATACATAGAAGATGATCAGCAAATATCTGCCAAAAGAATAAAGGAATGAATGAATGACCCTCTAAAATACACTATTATGAGCATTTTACAAATGAGAAAGATGGTTTATAAGGGACAGCCATTTATATTGATCTTAAAAAAAATGCCTATAATTTTAGAATATCTTTGAGGAGGAGTCCTTTACCAGCAAGAATCAGAAGTCAAATTTCATTTCTTCTCAGTGGAGACTTTTGAGCTGCAAAATCAGCAGTTTAGAGAATCCTGGTGTTTATCAAAAGTTAGAATGTGAGCCATCAGCAGACGGGACAAGCGCACTAATGAAAATGTATGGCTTTTCATTATTGGGCCCATTTGCACAATGCAATTGAAATTGAGTAAGTTGTAACAGCTACAAGATCTGTATAAAACGCTAGGATTGATTTTTAATGTTACAATTACCATAAATCTTCAACATTTTGTGTTTATGCATAGGCCTCGGAAAAAAGGAAGCTTTCAGCAGGTATATTTTTAATATCCTTGTATAAGTAATTAAGAAGAACAAAAGGTATCTAGACCAGATGCTGCACTGAATGAAATGCATGAGTTGATTTTCTCTTCGCCATAACCAGAAGACAGTTTACTGAACTCCTGCTGGACTCTTCCACTGTGCGGAAGATCAGGGCCTCCCAGACATCCTTTAAGCTGCTGCTTTCAAAAAGGCCTCTATTCCTAGGAGTCTACGCAGGTGATGATTCCCAGAATTACCCTGGAACAAACTTCATATTAGAACTCTCTAGGCATGTAGCTATATTAGAAACAGATGCAGGGTCTGTGGAATAAACCATCCTTCCCCTGCCCTCAGTTCAACACAATTCAGAGGTGGGCATGGTCCCTGCTGACTTAGCCCAAAACCATTTTCTTTCTTCAGGTTTAATAATTTTGCATATTAAAAGGAATGGGTTAGTCTTGCAATTTTGCATAGACAGAGGGGAAGGGCGTTAGAAAAGGAAAAAAAAACAACATCGAAAATAGAGGGCAACTGATACTGAAAAATGGACTTTCATTGTTTTTCTAGTGAAAGTGTGTGCAGCGATTTGGGCATTAGATTGGAAAGTAAACAGTGCATTGGAGAAAAGGGCTTTTTTTTGTGGTCATCTATTAATTTTCTGGGTTGTGCAAATGTGCAGTTTCTAATTGGCATATTGAGTGCCTTTCAAAGGTCAATGGTAAAGTCCAGAGGCAAACCCCAGGGACTCTGTCCTGTTGAATTCCATCAGTCTGAATAATCCACCACGAAAGTTTGCATTTTTCTTGGACATCCCAAAAAGGCATTTTGGACATTCAACTGCTGTCCTTGTTCACCTAGGAATTCCTAGCAGGAAATTAAAGAGGATTAAGGAATTAAGGAAGGGCTGTGTGTGTGTGTGTGTGTGTGTGGTGATGGTGGTGGGAGGGGGCTTCATTTGCTTATATTGTTTAATCCTTAGCAGGAAATTAAAGAGGATTAAGGGTTTTGTGCATGTCTGTGTGGAGGTGGGGGAGGGGAAGGCAGGGCTCCATTTGTATTGTTTTTCTCATTTGTTTTTTCAACAAGTATTCATGAGTGCACTTACTATAATATGCCCCGTGCTTAAACACTGGCAATATAAAAATCAACAAGAAAAAATATGTTCCTTTTTCTTGAAAGAGGTTAGAGTCTATTTGAGGATGTGAGCTGTACAAACAAGTCACCACGAATATACATCAAATAATTTTACATCCGAATTATGACTTGTCCCATACAATATATGGAATAACTAATCAACTGATTGTCATTTTGATAATAAAGAGGTACTTTGTATTTACCTTAGTAGGTGGGAGAAGACCTTGTGTGACAAAATCGAGAGCTTGAGATCTAGTCCTCTGAACAAAAGTCTGGAGAAGAAAGCTCTAGTGTAGGGATGAAAGGATGACTAATCCCTGCTGAGGGGGTTACAGGCACTTCTTGGAGGAGGTGACATGGTGCTGAAAAAGAAGGGGCAGGCGTGTGCCAACAGAAAGTGATTTTGTAGTAGAGGCAATTCTGGGCACAGGGTGTGGCTTGGGCAGAAACATAGCGTTAGGAAAGGAGAGGGAAGTGTTAGGAAACCAGGGGAATTTGGTATGATAGTATCAGTTATCAAGGGCTATGGGAGCATGACCATGGGGTGAGATGGGTCTGAACTGGTGAGTTCCAGCCATCTAACAAAAACCTTAGTAGTACGAACTCCACACCCTAGGTGATGGGGATCCCAAAAGGCTCCTAAGTAGCCAAGTCCCCCGGTTACCAGAAACAAAGGAGATGGGGTGACTCTTTAGCTTCCAGATTCACAACAGGAGTGAACCACGAAAGTGACTAATCGCTGATTCAGTAATCGTGATATGGCCCAGGTTACTTAGGCAGCTTCATTCCTCACCATTGTCTGCCTTGATTCCCAAGCAAAAATGATACCAGATTTTCATCTCTGGACCTTTGCATATCCTGGAGCACGTGACGAGGACACTCTCTTTTACCTCTGCATGTGGCTCTTCATTCATCCTTTGAGTTTCAGCTTAGATGCTACTTCTTTTACAAAGTGTTATTTTATTCTGCAAGTCTGAGCCCCTTTCCTGGGCTTCTCCAGCCCTTGGCACTTCGTAGATGAGGACATGTGTCACCCTGCATGCCACTGCTTGGTTATTTATCACATACACATATAAGTTGGCTGTGTGCCCACAAGCACAGGGAGCCCGTGAATAAATAAACGGGACGTTTTTAGTTGGCTTCTGTTCCAACAGTCACTAAGTTTGGTTAAAAAAAGACAATTGAATTTTAAAAACTTACTTATGTGTTTATTAGCATGAAATACATGTACAGCCTTGATAAGACAGTTAAAACATGCATAAGACAGACATGTGAGATGTGTGGCAGTGTGGCCGCCTTTTTGAAAATTTCACCAGCTTTCTCAGCCCAAAATGATAACAGCTGCAGGACCATGTGCTGCCCAATCCCTTTCCACCCTGGCAGTTTCTTGCATTCCTGCCATTATGATGGGATTTATAAAGGTCCTTTTCAAAGGAGGGGGATCAGGAAGAGATTTGACAGAGATGTAAAAATAGCACCAGGGTTGAGTCTGAGAAACTTCCAGACTGAGCTGCTATTGAAATATAAGTTGGGGAAGGGTGCAGGTGCTGGTAGAATTCACTGGTACCTCTGCACCTAGAGCCCCTGGGAGGGGGTGCCACCCTAGTTTAACAGTTGTAGGTTTGAAAGCAACTAGAGATTAATTGGTGCCTTTGGACACTTTGGGGGCAGCAATAGATTTTTCAGCTGAAATGTCCAAGTTTCAGATAGCCACGTTGGGAGGATGCAGAGGGTTCCAAGGCTGCCGGGGACAAAGGCAGGGACTGAAGCCATGGTAAGGAGCTAAGACTTTGGGTCCAGCTTGCAGGTGAGCGGTTATGCCTGAAGCTAGGGTGCAGGAGGGAGGGCATCACCTGGGGCTATTTCTTGGGAAACCTATTATTTGGGTCTGCTTGTCTGGCCCCATCTTTCCCGGGTAGTATATGCCAGGCAGGACCAAAGGGCCTGAATTACTTTCTTTTCCTGCCTTGTCTTGTATCACTACCACCACCAACACATACAAATACACACATACATACATACACACATGCACACACACACACACCCCTCTACCTACCTTCTCTCCTTCTCTTCTATGCCCACACCACCTGGGTCACAGTGAGGTCAATGTTGGTTGCCATCAAGGCTGATCATTATGGAACAGGAAGCTCTCCCAAGTCACATTTTACTGCACTTGTTAGCCTGGTCCCCAGGAAAAGCAATCAATTGCGACAGAGTAATCAGAGGAAAGATGCAGGGGTCCAAAGCAGCGAGGAGCGCACAGGTCCCACCTGGGTTTGACTCGGAGATTGACTGGTCTTGTCTCACGTGTTTTCCACACCAAATCGAAGGAGACAGGATAGCTGGACAGCACAGGGCTCCGCTGCAAAACCAGCAGAACACAGCTTGCTTGAGCGAGCGGGTATCCCCACTGCAGTAAATGATGGGCCCAACCTTTGAACTTGCCCTTAATAAACTGAGCTGTTCACGCTTCTCTGTGGCATAGCTTGACATTTAGGCTGAGAGTTTGTAATTCCAGTAAATAGCTCAGGATGTGATATGTGTGTGTGTTTGTCACACAATTAAAAGCTAAACGGAGGAGGCTAAGGCTTTCATTAAAAGCCATCTGATTTTATTTATTTAGTGTTTCAGGGACCTGGAGAGAGTACAAATCAGGAATAGGCCTCTAGGGGACAGCTTTTTATACCCCAGCCAATGATACCAGTCTGACTATTACACTGCAGTCAGCCTGATTGTTAAACGGTTAGGGGAGGAAAAAAAAATGAACCAACAAATGTGGCCATTTGAAGAAATCAGACATGTGATTATTTTTCCCTTGCTACAAAAGTACCCGAGAGATCTACCAGCCCTTTCTTTGATTAATATTGCTGGCAGTGGTTGCACACCGCTCAACTTGGCATTGCATTTATCAAAATTTGCCAGAGCAGACAGGCATCACCATGTGAGAAGAATGACTCTAATGGGCCCTTGCGCTTTGCAGGGAATATGTGGGCCCCACGAATGCAAGAGGTGGGCACGTCCTGGCCCGGACTCTGTGCTTTCTTCTCCAAACCATTAAGTCCCCTTAGCAGCTCTTAAGATGAAGGTTTCACCCTTAATCTTCCCTATGAGGTGACCTGTACTGCGGATGAACTTCAGAGTCCCTGTCTCCCCTCATTTTCCACTGGGCTCCTTCCAAAGGCCAGTACACACAGAAAGGCTTCCAGAAGAGCTTCTCAACAATTCGTTTCCAAATGCTCACCCAAACTGTCTGCTGTTGATTCATTTGGGGGAGTAAATTAAACACACACACATACACACACACTCCTAGGTACTATGTCCAGGGTTTTGGATTTAGTGTGTCAAAAAAAAAAAAAAAAAAAAACACGACAGGTGATTCTGATGATCACCTTGACACCTTGCCGTTAGACACTCAACCTCTGTCCAGGTAGCCTCCTAAGCTAAATAAAAGGATCATTCGCTGGAAATCTGAATGTGATAGAGGTCTTTTCAGGACTCTTATTAAAAACCTGAAATATATCATTATTCTAGTCCTCATACAATTACCGTCGCTGAACTGGATGGTAGCCAACTGAACCTTTAATTGAAGGTTGCTCTCAAAGCTTGAAGAATGAGTTAAACTTCTGCATTTGCAATAAAATTTTGGCAGCTAATATGGACCTTAATATTTTCCTTTGCCCCTTTCATAATGGCCCAGAAAAGAAGTTTCACTCAGAAATCAAGTTTCTTCTTTGACTTAGTTACAGAATTGGTAGGACTTCTCATCTCATATGCAATAGATCATGTTTCCATCTTTATCTTGAATGCCAGGGAGCTCAGAGCACAACTTTATACTGAATCACAGAAACATTTTAACCCTTAATACTTGCCATGTCTCTTTCTTTTTTTGTTTTACTTTTAATTATTTCCCTTTGAAAATTCCTACTTAATCAGTGTCACTGTCATAAATATTTGAAAACAGTTGGGAGAAAAAAACTAAAATATGTGGATTTGGAGAGTGTGGCATGACAGTTGTGGGACAAGGTGCACAGGTTTTCAAGCATCCTACTAGAAGCAAATGAGAAAAAATGAAATGGTTTCTTCTCTTCTCTTCCCTTCTGTAATATGTTCTTCGCCTTAAATTCCTTCTCATGCCCTTTAAAAAACCGGTTGTGCTATTGGGCAGGTCCTTCCCCAGTGCACAGGCCACATCATAGATCTTCTCACATTGTGAAAATTATTCATCAGCATGAGCTATGTTTCTAATATTTCCAGGTTCACATACATAAAACTTTAAAATTATATAGGTCTATAGATTTCTCTTATTACTTTTTATATTCAAATCCATTAATATGAAAAATTTCAAAGCCATTTTAGATTGGATGTAATTCAGCCAGATACGGTTTGAATGTGAGGTTTGATTTCGGTTAGCTGAGAAATATTGAGAGGCGCTGCATGTGGCTGTTCCTATTTCGAGAGCCTGGCTAAACTCACAGCCATAAAGTTTGCCTTTCGCAGACTTGCCTCCCTGTAGGAATCTGAAGTGCTTACTTAAGCCAGAGTGGGACATGAAAGCCAGATAACCTTGACCTTCCCCAAATAACCTTGCAACAGAAAATGAAAAAGTAAATGAATGAATAAAATAAAACAAAACAATGGCATGCTAAAAATAAACTCTGGCAGTGAAATTTACAATTTTTAAAAAGAGGAACTCAGGAAGTATATTTCACAGATCTTAAACATGCCCAAATTTGCATACCTAATAATTCCATTTATAGAAATTAATTCCAATAAATTATTGGTGATATTCCAAAAAGAGGGGAAAAAACAAACTATGCACAAACATTTTATTGTAGTGATATTTATAACACCAAGGTTTTAAAACAAACTCCATAATCAGGGAAGTAGAAGGGGGTCACCAAATTTAACATAGGTTCATTGATAGATACTTAAAGACAACAGTTTTTGTCAATAGAACAGGGGCAGCATGAATGAATCATTTATCATTCAGTTTGATAGTCATTGATATTATATAAATATTGTTTGAGCGGGGAGGACATTTTGCCCTAAATAATTTTCATCCTGAATAAAAAGGAGAGATGTTTCCACAGCTCAGAAATTTAGATTCTTCATTGAATTATATTAAGTTTGAGGAAATATACGTCATTGCTTCTCAATGAATTCAATCTGGCACGATAGAAAGGGGGATGGACATTTCTTGAAGATTTGTTAGCCGGCAGTTGGTTGCATCAGTTTTGTGATGAATTCTTCACAAAACATTTCAAAGTTGTATGGTTTAGTCGTCAGAGCCTGAGAGTAAAAGCAGGGTCATAGGAACTTTCTAAAAATGGGATTTGCGCTCACCCACTCTGTAGGAAGGTCAAGGTGTTCCGAGCCCTCCCTAAATATTTCCTGGGCGTCTTTCAAGGAGGGACATCTACATATGTGGGCTCCACAAGGGATTCCTTCAGCTCCTGCAGCCTCTCCTGGTGTCCTGGCTTCTGTGGCCTGGGATGTTGGTGTCCTCCTTGCTGCTCACAGCGAAACCCCTGATGTGTGGCGCAGAGGGCACTGGTCCCTGGCACTAGGACACCCTGGCCCACATCTGCTGAAGCCACAGGTCCTGAATCTGCTCAGCGCCTTGCAGCAATTGTAGAAAGCCAGTGGTTTAGACTTAAGTAAACTTCTTTTTTCTTTTTTTTGAAAAATAACATATACACGGAAAAGCGCATGCATCATAAATTTAGAGCCCAAAGAAGTTTCACAAAATGAAACACCTGTGTAACCACCACTTGGATCGAGAAATAGAACATTCCAGCCCCCGTTTGTCACTTGCCTCACAAGGTAAACACTGTGCTCACATTTATCCCCATCAATCAGTAGCCTGTTTTTGAACTTTGTATAAACGAAATCACACAGAGTATTCATCACTCTACTACTGGTAGACATTTAGCTATTTCCAGTTTGGACCCATTATGAATCACGTTCGTATAAATATTCTTTCGCTTGCCCTGGCCTTTAGGTTTTACTTGCAGTCAAAGTTTTCTTGAAAGCCTCTCCCTCACCTTAGTGGTTTCCGACCTTCCTCCAGCCTCACCGCTACTACCCAACATAAACTCGTAAGTCATCACTTTACGGTAATCGTGGCTTTACAGGACAATGAGTCTCGAATGGGGGGGAGAAGGCCTCACCAGGCAGGTCCTTCGAAAGAGACTCCTGGGAATGCAGCTCCCCGCTGGGTGGGGACGTTTGCAGTGGGTCAAGTCAGCCTGGGAGGACACCAGAATGAAGGGCCCTGGGCGTCTCTCCAGATCCCCCTTCCCTGCTCCCCTGTGACCTATGAGTGGGCTTCGTGTCTCTCTCTTGTGCCTGGTGTCCCTTCTCCAGGGCTCAAGAAGGTCCTTCCCCACCACCAGCAATAGAATAAACACAGCTCAGATTTAAGCTGGGGCTCCTGGCCAGGAAAGAATGTGGGTTCTGGTGAGGAAACGGTTGAGAACAAAGCACGTTAGTCACTTCTAGTTGTTGACATTCGTTCTCCCCATCCTTGGTGAGATCAGTATAGCCATGAATTTCTCTGCTTTGGCCTGAAACAATGATTCCAATGATAACACCAGCTAAAAATTATTGCACATTTCTGTATGCAGGCAGTGTGTCACGTACTTCACACGCATGTATCACATACTCCCTAGTAGCTTTAGGAAGTGGGTACCGCAATGCTGATTTCCCAGATAAGGAACTTGAGGCTTTATGAGTCTAAGTGACCTTCCCGAGGTCACTCAGCTAGAACGTGGTGGAGTCAATAGTTAAGTGCGGGTTTGTGTGACTTCAAAGACCATAGACTTATCCTTCTTTCTATTTTGCTTTCTACTAAGGGATGCCTAATAAAATATTTTTTTTCGATAATAAGATGCAATGATGTCCAGCACCAGGCTTCATTGTAACTGACATGCAAGATCCTATCATATGAGAAGAGAAGGTAGAGAGTGTCACTTGCACAAGTCTGTTGTGTTCCTTTTCCATGGTTCAGAGCTTTTCTTCCTGTAGCCGATCTTTGCTGCACGGAGGATGACAGCATGCTCATTGGTGCTAGGGTTGAAGGAGGCAGAGCCCATATTAATGGGATCAAAGCACCTTCTCTGCAAAGTCACACCAACAGGCCTGGCCTGTGCTGACCCTGCAGCATATAAAGTCAGGCTGCTAACAGGAAACACTGGGCGGTTTCCGACCGATTTGCTTTTAAGTCCACTGTCATCCGATGTCAGGAATGATCCTCATTACCATCTCAGAAACACGGCTACCAGGTTGCAGCCCTTTCTCCCTCCCGCTGATACAGGAGGTAGGATGCAAATCTCTCTTCTCTGGGATTGATGACTGTAATTTGTCTTTCTGGGGCTTCCACCGCTGCTTGGGCAGGCAGCAGCTGGACCTGAGAAGCCCTCCCGATGCTCCCAAGTCAGCAGATTGCTTCTGGGCTGGCTACGCTTCAGTGCCTTCCCGTTAAATACTGTATTGATTTTAGGGTCTTCTTCCACACAGCTCTGGACCCTAAGTTGGCTGGGATAGGAGAGCAGGGAGGAAAGGTGTAATGAGGAGAGCTTCTCAGCAGTTTTGCACACGCAGCCATAAGCTATCTGATGCTGCTGATTTATTTTAGTTATTTAACAAATGTAATAAGACATGGCCTTCGGTACGACAGAGGACTCAGAGGGAGGAGACACCTAGGGGTGAATCAGTGGATACGAGGGTTAAATTTATGGGAAACAGAAAAAGAAGTTGCATTAAGAAGGAACAACAAGGGATTAAATGTATGGGAAAGAGAAAAACCAGGTCGCATTATAAGAAAGAACAGCAGGGCGTCAACCAGATGGAATTCCATTCCCTTTGGCAAAACTCTACTGCCTCCCTCCTACCCTGACCCTTCGTCTTACTCTGAGCCTTCATCTTCTCTCACCTAGACCACTGAAGTCACATTCAGGCATCCCTCCCGATGTTCCTCTATTTCCCCTCCTGATTCTATTTCCCCATGCAATTGTCAGGTATTCTTTTTAAAAAAAAGTAGTAAAATACATATAAAATTTATCATTCTAATCATTTTAAAATGTAAAATTCAGTGACATTAAATACATTCACACCCCGGCCCTGCAGCCCTCTTTGTGCTCAGCATCCCAGATGGCACTTGGCGTTGCTGTATGCACGTGGGATGTGTTGGAAGAATAATGAATCAACCAATCAACTGAGAAGTGATCAATAACCGAAGAAGGAAGTGTGAAGGTAGGGGAAGAAACAAATATCACCTATAATGGGGAGGGAGGACAATGACATAGCAGAGGTGGTTAAGAAATTGGGCAGAGGCAGCACTTCATGTGGGACTGAGAAAGGAAGCAGAGAGGCTTAAGATGACACATTTGGCCACTGGAGTTGAGTGCATCATCTTAGTCCTTGACTGAAGATTTCCCCTAGTCTGGAGTAGTGCCAAGGCCAAGGGCTCTGCTTAAGCTCACCCCCACTGAACAGTCTATCACAGTGGGTAAGAGCAAGAGCTCAGAATGAGGATGGCCTGATTCAGAATCCTGGTTGCATTGTTGACTTGCTGATGAGTGTGGACAGGTTGTTAGGATCTGAGTCCATTTGCTCATCTGTAAAATGGGGCAGTGATGGCACCTACCCCCTAGGGCTGAGTGAGAACTCAGTGGGATCATGCACATGAAGGGGATGGCATGGGCCCCGCTTGCGTTTATCCTGCAAGAACTGTTGGCCACCATCGCTATCATGATGGTGTCTATTCAGAGACGTAGCGGGAATCCAAAACCTCTGGATGTGCTGCTGTGCTACCTCCCACAATTTTCCCAACCTTTATTATTATTATTTATTTGTTTTCTTTTTTTGAAGTTAGTAGATACCAATTTTACTTTCAACCTGACAATGTTCAAAAACATTGAAACCTGCTGTTGGTGAAGGAGAAACACACACCCTCATACATTATTGGTACAGTATCAACTGAAGACTTTTATTTTAACAGCAAGAAGATCTCCCTACATTCCTTTTTACTTGCTGCCACGAGAGATTTGCTGATAGTCATCCATTTGTATTTATGCCTAAGGCTTACTGCTTTAATTTGGTCTTTACCTCATTTTCAAGTTCGTGTAATTATGTTCTCAGCTCCATTTTTTTCTTTTTTTTCCCCCAAAGCCCCTTGTGAACAGTAACGCAGAATGAGGGAATGAGCTGCTTGCTCCTCTTCCTGCGAGTGGTGGTGACAAGGACACGGGAGGATCCCTGCTTGTTTCAGGTAGCAGCTCCTGTTCTATTGTCTTCCTGAGACTTGTGTCTGAGAAGGGTTTGCTTTCATCCTTAAGTTTTTAAACCAGGTGACCTTCCATTTGAAGCAGCCCAATGGTACAAGCTTACCCGATGGCAGCTTTGTGTGTTTTGTGCCAGTCTGTGTGCACAAGGAAAGAATATGAGACCAGGAATTAAGATGCAATAGAGACAGGCCAACCTGAAAATCCAGTGGAAAGGAGAGAGGACCCATCCAAAGGTCACACGATGACTTAGTAGCCGAATCAGGTTTCCAACCTTTGGGTTCAATATGCCTGGTGCTGTTCTAGTCTAGTTCACCCAGAGTACAAAGGAGGAGCAAAAAGAGGTTGAAAAATATGTGTTCAAATGAAATTTCTGCTGCTTTTTGATTCTTTTACCTTAAGCCATTAAACCTCAGGGATTACAGGCAAGTTGCATCTTTCAGATTCCTCTTCTCTCAAATGGAAATAAGAATTCTTGCTTTGTTCTTGGAATTAGAACACGGTTCAAAACAAAATTATAGTTTCTAAATTACAAAGTACCCTCATGCCCCTCCAAACATCCTTTAAAAGCAATTGTGAGTTAGGTAAATACTAACCCCAGTGATGGAGCTGCTCAGGCTTAGCTTTCTCTGATGCAGATATTGGGTGAGATTGTTTTATCGTGGGCAGCAGAAGAGCAGAAGCTGACTCTGTCGTGCCTGCTAAGCTAACAAAATATTATCCGCAGGTGTATTTGCATCGTCAGAAACAATAGAGAAGAACGAGAATGTTAACGCTGCCCCCATAATAACAATCCCCCGAAGAGTTAGCAAAGGTGATTTCTTATTAACGTTGGTGTTATTGCTTCTGCTGGCAGAGGGCTCCCTGGCCCCTCTGTGTCTCCTCCAGGGCACGCTGTGGGTTGAAGTTCACCCCAGCTCCTGGCCCGTCCGTTATTGCTAATGGTGAGAACTGACTGGAGTAGGTGAGTCACCAGTTGATTATTCCATTTTTTAAGAAAGTGTCTCCCACAATCATATCGGGTGCCACGTTCTCCCATGGGGGCCCCTTCCATTCGCTTTTTAATGAAATACCTGGGCAGAGAAATTGCTTCTCTGCACACTCCTTTTTCTTTCTCTAGCATGGTGAAATAAATGGTTTAGGATCAGGAGGAATAATTTACTGGCTTCATTTAAATTGGACAGGAGGTGATGCTATTTACACAGCTGGTTTTGTGCTGCGCCAACTCGCCTACTCCGTGCCGTATCACATAAGGCAAACTCCAAGTCACCAAGTCCCAGGTCCTTATTAGGAACTGTACATCTCTTCTAACCTTGCTGGTTTAAACGTGTGTAAATAGAGTGAAAGTAGAAATGGCCAGTTAGATTGAGTTGGAAAAATCGATGCAGCTGGACTCAGAACACTGGAGTTCAGATACTGAATACGATTATATTACTGAGAATTAATCACTGGAACTTCTGAGTGCATGCATTCTTCTTCATTCACTTATTCTGGCGATATTTATTGAACCAGACATTCTTCCAGATACTGGGGATGCAGCAGCGAACCAGAAGACCAAGGCTTAAGTTCTCTGCATCCTCCACTAGCGTGGGACAAGACTAACAACACGCCAGTCAATAAATACACAGTCAAGGCTGTGAGACATGCTCAGAAGCAGGAAAGAGCATGGGAAGATATTCAATAAGTGTCTCTTCCAAGAAATGAGGGTGCCTGAGACGGAGAGGTGGGAAATGAAGCCAGATGTACATAATGGGAGGAGATTGTCAAGGGTCTAAAGCCATAGTTCGAGGGGTTAAAACACAAACACCTTTTATTTAAGTCTTATTTTATGTCTTTCAGTAAGTGTTTATAAATTTCTCATAGTATTTTATATTTTCGTTTCTATTGTGAATATTTAAATATTACATTTCATAATTTGTTTCTGCTAGTTACAGGACACGATTTGACCTTTTTTTTAAAATTGTGCATTTCGACATTTACCTATTCCCTACCGATACTGATAAACACTCTTATTAGTTCTAATAAACTATCTGTGGATATTTTTATGTTTTCCAGAAAGGCCATACAAACCATTTGTGAACACTTTTGATTCTTCCCTTTCAATTGATACATTTAAATTTCTTTCTTTCTCCTTCCCTTTCTCCCTTCCTTTCTTCCTCTCACCTTCTTTATTTTCCTTCCTTCTTTCTTTCTTTTCTTCTTTCCTTAATTTACTGGCTAAGACCTCCAGAACAGGGTTGAATAGAAGATGTAATAATGGTAATTCAACCTTTCATAGTGAGTTTAATGGAAAAGTTTCTAAAACATCACAGTTTATAGGTACCTTTTGTCAGGTTTTCCCTTCAATTTCTACTTTTCTAAAAATTTGCTTTTATTCAGAATCATGAATAGGTGCTAAATTTTATTTAATTTTTTCTGTATCTATTGAAAAAATTATACAATTTTTTTCTTGAATCATTTCATGTGGTGAATTAGATTTTAATTTCTGATATTTAACCATTGTTTTATTCTTAAATAAATCTTATTTGGTAATAACACTCTCGAATTCCTGTTGCTACCATGTTATGTAGAATTTTTACATTTGTATTTTTAAATAAGATTGGTCCACAATTTTCTATTTAATTGAATTGCTGGAAACATAGATACTTGTATCTTTAAAGTCATTGCAAACATGATGTAAAATGTATGTTGTATAACTGGATGTCCTGTGACTTTTTACTAACTTTCTACAAATCCAATGTCTACAAATGGAGTCAGATTCAAAATTAAAAATCAGTACCATTATTTTTTAATTTTTTTCCTTTGTTGTTCAGAAGTTTGACACCAGAATTTCGCTTTCCAAGGGCTTCAGGAAAATGTGGGTAT
The DNA here is from genome assembly GCF_041146395.1 of Eulemur rufifrons. Taxonomy (NCBI): domain Eukaryota; kingdom Metazoa; phylum Chordata; class Mammalia; order Primates; family Lemuridae; genus Eulemur; species Eulemur rufifrons. The sequence goes on along the minus strand of NC_091005.1, from coordinate 9,782,712 downwards.
GGATTCTGAGTGGGTCTATGGGTTTGGGGCAACTGGAACACTTTACACTAGGGACCGCCTAATCCTGCCCCTGAAACATGGCAGCAGGCCCGAGGCTGAGGGGAAGATGGCGGGACTTATTTTCCTGTAGAAGCCTGGGACCAGAAGAGTCCAGGCTTAACAATCTCACTCTGAGCTTTGCATGCCTTTGTTATGTCGTCTGCTTTAATTCTCTAGGTGTTAAGCTCATTTTCAGATATCATGGCTTCAGCTGTGCTTTAGGGGATTAAGAGAGAGTCTAATGTCTACTCCTTGGGCCCAGCGGAGTGGGAAGAGCAACAGCACGCAGAAGCAGTGAGAAGAGGCAACAGCTGAGCTGTGAGGACAGGAGCAGCTGTCCAGTGGCTGGTGAGGCAAAGAGTGAGTCCAGAGATTGAAACGTGGCAGCTGACCCAGGACTGAGCAGAAAACGATGGTGTGTCCATTAGGCCTCTGATAGGAAATCTACTCAAAGACTCTTGAGCAAAAAAGAGAATTTATTATCTCACATAGCTGAAAACTCCATGGATAACATACATGCAGGGCTAGTGACCCAGTGGAAGATAAAGAGGTGGGACCCATGTAGACTTTGGCTTTTGACATGGAGGGTGGGGTGAGGCGGGTATCAAAGGAAAAAGTTGACCCTTTAAAGCTGCTAGTACAGGCATTTAGATATTAAAATAGTTTCATTGCTAAAAATATAAAATAAATTCAACAGATTATAAAAGTTTAGAAGACCAATTGTAAAGAGGTAGGTGGTATCCAATGGTTGAAAAAAAAATCCTAAAATAACTAAAATCCTAAAACAACTGAAGGCTGAGAAAAAACCATTGCGTTTGGGAGAAACCGAGAATGTCATGTGATTCTTGAGATAAAGAATTTAAAGATTACAGAGAGAGGACGTACTAGATGGAAAAGGCTGTTGAGTGATAACAAACTATCACTACTCCACATTTTGTTGCATTCCAGGGGTCATTCCAGTCCAGAAATAATTCTCCCAGCAGCGTGGGCTTGGCCCACAAAGGTCAGTGGTGTCCATAGGTCTATTCAGAGACGCAAACTGAAAATGACATTTCACCATTGGGGCTGTGAAGAGAGAAATAAGCCGGCCAAGCCAGCATAAATAACAGCCCGTCGAAATAAGACTGTTCTTTTGAGAATGAAGGTCTAGAAAACACATAAACACATCCTGTTCTTCATGTGTACAAATGCGGTGCCTCTGCACAGAAGTTTAGCTTTCTCTTAGAATATTTTATTTAAGGTCTTAACATTTTAATATACTTCAAAAGTGGGTTATTAGGGAGAAAAGAAGCATGAAAGAAACGTCAAATGGATTTTTTTTGAGAAGCACATTAATTATGCATATTTCTTAGAACACTTTGTTTACCTTTCTTTTTAAAATTCTTTTCCTCTCTCTTTCTCTCTCTCTCTCTTTCTTTCTCTCTTCCTGCCTTTCTCTCTCTGTATATAGTATGCTTTTTCTTTCTTCTGCATAGAATCAATTTCAGGTTGCAGATGCGGGCTCTGGGGAAAGTCTGTTTGGATTTGAATTTTGACTAGTTACTTGGTAGCTGTGTGACTTTGAGCAGTCAGCTTAATGGCCACTAAAATCTTGGTTTCCTCACCCATAAAGTGAGAGATTGGAAAGTCTCTGCCTCCAATGGTTGCTTTGAGGATTAAACTAGATTTTATCTATAAAATTCTTAGCACACTGCCTCTCACGTAAGAAACCGAATTCATGTATATTATTGTGTATGTACTCACTCCCAGTCTCTATTTCAAAAATTGCTTTGACCATTATCTTTCTGGACAAACATTGTCTTTTGCTCTCAGCTTTGACTTATTGAAGTATCTCACTTTATGGCCAAGGGAGGGATCTGTGTGAGGCCAGAGTGAGGTCAGCGCTTCTAAGTGGGACTCCACGGAGTTAACGATGCCTTCCCTATCGTTGATGGGGAATGATAACTCAAATGGTCCTAGAAATAATGCTGTTTCATGTGGGAGGAAAGAACTCAGACATGCCTTGGTTCATCTGTTTATAGTGATACTTTCCTTCTCTTTAAATCTATTCAAAAATTACTGGATAGCCTTTGGAATCATAGAAATAGACATGCATACTATAGGAGCCTACTATGTGCTGCAAATCATGTAAGGCATTTTTCTTCTTTCCTTTCCTTTTATTTTTATTTCATAATATATTTCTCCCGCAAATCTATGAGTCATGCAGAACCCTATGAATAACATATAATTAGCTTCCTTTTCTAAGCATGAAATTGCCACTTAAAGGGATTCTTAAACACTGCTACTGGGTCAGAAAGAGATTCCAGGAATTTGAATCTTGGGATACCTGATTTCTGAGTCTCAGCTTTTTCTACTTCAGTGGTTGCACTCGCTGTTGTTGCTGTTTTTATTGCTATTACTATTATTATCATTGTTGCAATATTTTGTCATTGTTCTTGTTGGAGGCGGTGAAGATTCATGCTGGTGCAATGTACCAGTACTACTTTTTTCACCATGATGTTGATAGACAACTCTTCAAGAAATTAAATGTTACCATATCAACTAGCTCCATTGACAGAAAAAATATGCTGTCATGTCAATGTAAATAGTATTGAAAAAATTTCACCAAGAAGGTAGCAGTGGAAGAAGCAGTGTTTAGTTTACCAAGTTGCTATATAAAAGGCTTAGAATAATGCCTTCTTTTATAAAAGTATAAAAAGAGCAAAGCGTATTTGCATAACAGTTATGCTCTTCAAAGGTAGAGAAATGGTCCTAAGATCTTTTCAATGTCATTTCAGTTTCTCATACATTGTGTGTGTGTGTGTGTGTGTGTGTGTGTGTGTGTGTGTGAAATACGGTATTCCCCTACTGGCTCCTATCCGAACCAACCTTGTGTTTTGAAAACAGACCAACCCACCTATATCCTGCTTATTCAGCAGCTAATACAATGGAAATTTGGGCTTTCAAGGACACATCCAAGTGCGTATGCAGGACAGATGAATTTGACTTATCACCTTCCCTCAACTCCCCCAACCCTTACTCATTTCTACAGCCCAAAGACCCCTGACAGCTTTCTCTCTTTTCTTTCCTTATCACCTGCTGACCTCCCCCTGGGAACCAAAGTCTATATCGGATATTCTGGTTTGACATTTGATGCTCCTTTTGATAGAGCAATCACCAATTCTTAGATCCTTATGGCCATGCCTGATATACAAAAACTGATCCAGTTCTGGACCCCAGAACACACTGATTCCCCAATGTGCAAACCCCAAACTGCTTCCAGAGAATCCGACAGCCACCTCAATGGAGGAAATATTTGTGAATGGCCCCCAGGTAAGTGCAGATATTTCCTACAGTGTTCTCACATTGTTTAAACCAAAATCCCAGCAGATGGCTTGGTTGTGGTGGAGCACTGTGAACAGTGTGTGTGTGTGTGTGTGTGTGTGTGCACAAGCACCTCAGACAATTTTTATTCCTTGAAATCCCAGAGACTGAATGGGCCTCTCTAAAACATCATTTTAGTTTCTTGACTCTTTTGTACAATTGTTTATCAATTATAGGTGTTTTCTGTGGTTGTGAACATCCACTCCTCTCTAACCATTGTTTAGCAGACAAGGTTTGAAAGAATGCCAACTTTTTATGAGTGAAGGAGGACTCACGTTTTCCTTCCATTTCTCATTCACTGTCTGTCATATTTCTCAGTCTCCAGAGTCTGTGTCTGTTGAAATATAGTTTGTCATACTCAACAGGTAGAAGCCAGATAAATCACAGGTACAAGACAAGAGTCTTATGATTGGAAATGAAGTTGTCTTGCACTTGCTTTGAAAAACTGGGTTTGTGCTCCTTGTCTATGTAGAGCTATTTCAAAATGAGTTTTGGACATTGACTCTGCAGCTGATGATCTTAAAATAGGGATTGTCAAATGGATGATCACAACTGTGGGATATTGGTAAAATCTGTTGTTTTCTCATTATATTGCAGGAAGGGGTTTAAACCATTTTTTGGGGAGGGGGATGCCAATTGAAAAGTTGACCCTGAAGGTTAGAGAATGTGAGGACCTCTGTAAGCTGCATAGGGAAATTGAAAATAAATGGTGAAATTAGAAGGTATCCAGTATCTAAAGACATAGAAGCTCAGGCAATACAGAGCCTCAGTGGAGAGAGTGAGAAGTGAGTGATGTTGAATCGTTCAGAAAGTTCCAGAAAAATGATGGCTGGGAAGAGGCCATTAGTTTTGGTGAGCAAAGGTTCATTTGTGATCTTTTAAAGAGGAATTTCAAGGTTGTGGCAGGAATGGATAAACAATTGCAAGTCATTGCAGAATGATTACGTGACTATCTCTATGTGCTGCTTTGCTGAGCTCCTGGTAAGATATTCTAGTACAAGAAATAGTGACATTAATAGGGCTACTTTGAATGCCAAGGCCAGTGGTATAGATTGATCCAGTCATGAACCTAAGCAGAAAACATCCGGTAGAGATGGAAAAGTTCATTATGGTCAGACATACCATCATGGGTACACAATTAAGAATATTGTTTTCACCCTAAAAACTCTAAAAAATGTTAACATGAATTCTTATATCATAAATTATACACACACACACACACACACACACACAGACACACACACATGCACTTTGTCCTTGAGCAGAAATACAGCCTTTCTCAGGAATGTTTTATCCAAGTGCTTAACATGTCAAGGCACTTTGAATAGTTATTATTGAAAACAATGAACCTTAAAGTCAAGTCAAGGCAGGACCACTTGAGTATTTATAGTGTTCAGGAAGTGATGTCCCCTCCTGCATTCTCTGCATCTGGCTTTTCTACTTCCCAGTTCCTGCTTTCTCTCTGTGTGCCTGTTAGCAGAATGTGGCATTGAGGCCTGAAGACTCTGGTGAAAGCCTTCATAGCTTTGGACTCCAAATTCACTGCTTTCTAGGGAGGTGACTCTGAGCAAGGTTTTTAACATCTCGAAGCCTCAGGGTGTCTGCACCTGTAAAATGAAATAGCAATTGTCCTTACCTAATAGAGGGTTGTGAGTGCTTAAATGAGATAATCTATGTAAAATGCTTATCAGGATGTCTGATATATATTCAGCACCCAGTAACTGTCCCTTAAATTGCATCAAAGTCCAAAGTGAGTCCACATCTGAATGACAAATATAGGTGGTCAAGTAGGAACCACTATAACATCATGCTACTTTGTGGTTCTCAGAACTGGGTCCAGTCATCTGCAAAGGTGAGACCACACCTAAAATTTTGTGTTGCATTTATTCTTTTATAGGGTAAGAGTAGCCTCTTCCCATGATTGTTGTGAGGACTAGATGCTTAATACTTGGCAAACTGTCTAGTCATTGCGTTTGTTAAATAGAACCTATTTATTGTTGTTGCTATTACTATTATTTTAAATTACTGAAATTAAACATGGCAAGAGCTGGTGAATATATATACACAAAGGGTCAAGCGAATAAATAGGCAAAAACAATCCAGGCTGAGACATTGGAGAAACATTTCTCAGGGGATGGTCCCTCTGAACTGGGATTTTAACAAGGAGAAGAAGTTTTCCTAGAAGAAAAGAATATTCCAGGGTTAGTAATAGGAAGAGCAAAAGCATGAAGGATGGAAAAGCATGACAGATTTGGAAGATGGAGAGGCATTTGACGATATAAAATAATTCTGTCACCTCATACATCATGATGCCTAGTATAATGTTTGATATAAAACTTTTGAATGGATGGAGTGAGGGAGTGAGGGGGGAGGAATGGATGAACAGATAGATAGGTGGAGGGATATAGGGAAGGAGGGAGGGAGGGATAAGTGGATGGAAGGAAGGATGGATGGATGGATGGATTACACTGTGGCCCCAGCCTCCCTGCAGTGATTGCTATTGGGGAAGGCTTGAGGTGACTATTTCGTACCTCCAAATGTGTTAAACATCCCCTCCCAAGGCTCCCTGCACTCTGCTCAGAAAGGCCAAATCTAATCGATGAGCAAACTTGATCCTACAACCCTCAAAAGGCAACTGTGTGCACCGCACCTTTGAATTTGTGGTGATACTACAGACCTCCACCTTCCCATGATGAATCTGGCTGCCACATTTTAGAGGTTGCCAGAACTAATGGCAGAGAGACTCCTTACTTGCAGGGAGTGTCACCTAAGTGTGTTTTCTACATTCTACAAGTCAGCCAAGCACCGGCCCGGCAATATAAAACAACGGACTCACATCCCTGTCCTTCGCAGTTGCTTACTGCCTTAGGCTGCTACCTCCATTTGAAACGCCCATCAAGGAAAGAGCCCTTGTTTTGATATATTTTGAAGCATAAGCTCTTGGAAATGCCTTCCGCTGTGGACAGTGCTAAATGCTGCAGTTGGGTGCCTATTTTTCCCTTCTTGTTTCTTTCCCCTTTTGATTTTTTTTAAACTGCCTTTTTGATGTTTGGTGCCAAGTTAAAAAAAAAAAAATCAATAAGCCCAAACATTATGGCAGCAAGTTGAATATAGCTCACCTTCCCGGAACAGGCCTCAGGGAGAGCGAGAAGCATCGTGTTAAAATGGTGCTGAGCTCAGATCTCGAAAGATGTTTGGGGTGGAAGGGACTTGCTCAGCAAGATTTTGATACCTTCCGATGCAAATGAGATGGCCCCTGCAGGACCCGGCTTGGCCTGAGAGCACATGGAGATATTTGTAGGGAAATGATGCTCCAATAAGCTCCGACGGCCACAGTGGGAGCACAAAGGCGGCCCAGAATGCAAGAGGACCACAACTGCACAGTCACTGGAGTTCTGTTGGAAAGTTGAAGGCGGAACCCGTGGCTAGAGCCCTGCAGAGACTTGCCTTGCTGCAGAGAACAAGTCACTGCAATTTTTAGCACAAAATGTTTCACCTCATGAGCAACAAACCATGATTTGAGTTCTGGTTTCTTTTTCTTCTTTTGAAGAACACAAATTTAGAGGTCCAAATACTGGGCGTCTCGAATAAGTAATAATGATAGTGGCTTCATTCATCCATTCCTCGGTTAGACACGTATTCACTGGAGGCCAATGTTGAGATGGGCTCTTTCTTCTACTATGTTCTCCAGATACAGTGGTGAGAAAACCCAGATCCGATCCTGCCTTAGCAGGGCTTCTGATTTGGTTGGGAAGGAGGGCAGTTATCAGCTCATCACCCAAATCAATGTGAATTACAATTGTGATAAACACCGCAGGGGAGATGGATTATGGCTCACACCTGTTGGGTGTTATTCCATCAGACCTTTGACATGCAATATCTTCTTTAAATCTCACATTGGCACTTCCGTTTTATATGTTGATCCAAATTGTAAGCCAATAAAATAGCAATTATTGTAGTCAACTTAGGAAAGAGAATTGTGAATATAAACTGAGATACGGTAGGTATCCTAGACCCTGTTGCCTTCTCGCCCCTGTGCTTCTGGCAATGAACTGTCTTTGTCTCTGTAGCAAGTAATGACTCACTGGTTACTGTTGCCAACTACAGAGCTGCAAAGGCAACAGGGAGAAATACAATGTAGCTGCCCTCTTGCCTCTTAAAGTCTAACAGAAGGCGCTTAGAGTCCGGAGACGGAAGTGGACAAAAGTGAAGCACGCAGATTCTTTATCTTTGTTGTTATATCTGACTCTCTGGGTCTCTGGTTGGATAAAGATGAAATGAGTGTGAATGCAATGCTGCAACTAGAATGTTAAAAATTGCCCATCACTTTAGTCCATAATTGATTATTAATTTTTACAAAAAGAGTATGTAGATATCTTATTTACTCTGCAAGAAGGTATTTACTCTGCAAGAAGGTATTTACTTAGCTTGAGAGAAGGAACACTTCGTAAATAGGAGGCTCTGTCACTACACTGATTAGTTGTCCCAGCACTCTGTGCAATCGGCGTTTAATAAATCATATTATAAATCATCTTCTGAAATGTTAATTAAGTGGTAAAACATTTGCCGGAAGTTAAAAGTTACCCAGGATTTAATTATAACCTTGTGGACACCATTTCCAGTTAATTATATACCCTTCTTATATACTTGATAAACCACAAAATGCACCCCATTAATGATCAATTGGTATTAAATTAGCTGGAATTAGTTTTTATTAAAACTAAATTAGATTTTTATTTGCAATACAATAAAATAGTGCACCCAGCCCTTGCTACTATGATTTGGGCTATTTCTGTAGAGAGTGATTACCAGATGTCTAATTGGGCAATTAATAGATACAGTTTCCAAATTAACATAATTGGGGAAACCTAAAAAAGAAAACAAAATGATTATTCAGGCAGCAGACTATCATTTTTGAGTCCTGCCATTCAGTCAGGAATGTCAACCAACCCCTCAAAATTCTTTTGGAAAACTGTGTTTTCCTGGTCTGGATTCCCACCAAAAGGGTCACTGTGACCATGAAGCAAACAGCTCCAACATGCTCTGACGTGGAAAGAGCAAATTCCAAGGACACCCGGAAGGGCAGCCTCTCTCCAGGCAGTGCTGGGCCGGTGGGCAGGTACAGTGAGCCCGTGTGGGATTCGCAGAACCTCTGAGATCACCAGCTACATAACGGGGTGTTTATTCAGCTGACAAGAGTCCAAATGCACAAACCTCTCTCTTTCCAAAAACAATTTGCCAGATGAGTTTAGGTTGATGTTCCAGAGCTTTTTCATTTTGCCATTTAATACACCACAGAAGGGATGGAGACTTAACCTCTCCATTTCTGTCATTGTCTTAAATCCCTTTATAATTGCTTTCCCCACATGTTGAGTGCCCAGCCCTGGAGTGTGTCCTTTGCCATCTGTGTTCTCTTAAGGGCTTATCCCGTCCCTGACATGTAAATAGGGTCTGTTCAGACCCAATCTGGAAAGGGGGGGACAGGGTCTCAGCTGCTCTGTTTGCTCTGGGTGCCAGGGCCTCACTGTCTGATCCTTGTTCACCCAATTGTCCTTCTAAGACTGACAACATTGTGCCAACAGACAGAAAAACATTGGTGAAAATTACTGAAAATTAAAGGTATAAGGCTTATATATATATTAATACAAAATTCACACTAATGGATTACCTAAGGCTTATAAAAAGGTTGTGAGTACATGATCTTCCATTAATACTTGAAGTCCTCATGAAGGTTCTCTGCTCTTCGTTCCTTCTGGGGTCAGAGTGGGCTATTACAGATTAGTGCAACTTTTATCATGGCCTTGGTTTCTTTATCTGCTTCCTAACTCCATGTGGAGTTATTCAATGAGTTATCCACTCATTCAGTGGATCTGTGTTGTCAATCACTTCTCTTTTTAGGAGCTCATTCATTTAGCAGGTAAACACGAACTGCCTGTTTGTACAATTCTGCACATGGAAATTGGGATGCAATGGTAGACAGGATTGATAATGGTCCCTGTTTCATGAGGTGTCATTTGGATGGGAGAAACAGGTGTAAAACATAAATATGTATCTAATTACAAATTATCCTAAGTCCTACACAAGGCAAAAGATATAAGTGAAAAATAGCAAGGAAGTTTTCTTTAATTAGGTGGATAGGAAAGGTGTCTTTGAAAGCAGGTTATTTAAGCTGAAAACTGAGTGGAGGAAAGCATATTCTGGGCAGGGGAAAGGACATCTAAATGGGCCTGAATTGGGAAGGAGCATGGATATTGAAGAAGCTGGGGAAACTGGAAGCAGAAGAATGTGGTCACAGCATGATGAGTAAATAGGAAAGTGTACGGGTTGAGAATTGGGAGGAAATAGGCAGTGGCCGTTATAGCAAGTGATTGAGGACCACAAAAAGGAGTTGGAGCAGTTGGAAACTTTGCAGCCAAGCAGCAGAATGACCTGATCTGATTGGGCTTTAAGGTCATCAATCTTGTTGATTGATGGAGAACATCCAGGAAGAGAGAGAGAGAGGGGGAAGCTGACAGAAGGTTGTTGACAAGAGAAATGGTGGCCTGGACCAAGGGGTGGGCAGTAGATGGGGCAGAAGGGGACAACTGGGGACACATTTTAGGAAAGAAGCACAGGGTCAGCTTGGCCATGGAGCTGGGGCTATAGAAAACTCAAGAAGGCTCCTAGGTTTCTGGCTCGAGCAATTGAGTTTATTTGTTCATTCACCACATATTTCTCGAGCACTTTCTTTATGCCAGAAGTCAGATATCACCAAGGTGAACTAGACAACAAAAGCCCATATTTCCACGGAGTTAACACCCCTCGAGTGGAGTCAATAGGCTAATTGCAGAGAATTCCTTTTTTCTCCAATCATTCAAAATTTGGTTTGGGGAGTATGGGACTTCCATCAGCCAGAATTCTTTTTATTTTGTTTTATTTATTTAATTTTAATATGTTAAGGGTGTACAAATATTTTTGTTACATCTATAGCTTTTATAATGCTTTAGTCAAGGCTACAAGGGTGCCCATCACCTGAACAGTGTTCTTTGTACCTGTTAGGTAGGTTTTTACTCTTCTCCTCCTCCCCTTCTTGATTTCCAATGATTTTTACTTCTCTCCATCAGCCATAATTCTGACACAATTTGCTTTAGCAAAGATTGTAACTTTCTTTCATTCAATATGAATTTAGTCTCCTCTAAAATGACTTTGCGTCTCTCCTTCTGGGCCAGGAGGGATTTCAGAGACCTCTTTGGTGCTGTCAGATTACAGATGATTGGCAGGTCTCAGGTCATCTCTTTGGGTGGGACTAGGGTGGCACAGTCAAATGTCCTTCACTTTCAGGCCAAGCTGCTAAAGCCACAGTCTTTTTGTGGGGACCTCTTCAGGGATTTGTCGTAGGACAGCTTCACAATCAATTCCAAGTTTTTGTTTCAAATAAAATTTCCTCTAAATTATTATAGCACTATAGATCACCTACATAAAACTTGAAATTTTTAAAAAAAATTTAAAAATTATAATCACTCATGACTCCACTCCGGGTTTATAAAGTAGTTTTATAATTCTGATGCTCTCTTTATATGCATATTTCAATGAAGTTTTTCATTACAAAATTTTACTTTGAATTTCACCATAAGAAAAATTTGTTTTTAAACACTCTTCATACATACAACTTGAATTCTTTGGACATAGAAGTTATTTGCAGTGTATCATGATCATAAGGGTAATGTCAATGAAGTGCTTTTTGCAGGAACTTCTTATGTTATTCAGGATTAGTTCATTTTTTATTTGTATCCTGGAAGTAGAATTAATAGGTCAACAGGTAGGAATGTCTTAAAGGCCCATGGTACTTATTGCTAAATTGTTCCTAAAAGGGTTGTGCTAATTAACACTCCCTAGAGCAATGCAGGAAAGTAAGTTAAGCCAAACTCTTTCAAACATCATTTTCTCTTCTCTCCTGCCTGTTAAATTTTTAATGTGTGTTAATTAGATGGGTGAAAAATTGCCTCTCATTTTTTTCAATTGCCTTCTTTTTCATTTTTATTAGAGAGGTTGAAAATCTCCCCCACCCCATGTGCGTGTTAGTTCATTTCTAATTCCTCTTTTATGGATCCTTTTGTTCATGTCCTCTACTCATCTAGTAAGGTCCTAGGTTTTATGTTTTCTTTCTTTGTGTGTATGAAATCTTTATATACGTGGCACCCCAGGGTTCTCTCCACCTTTACTGGCTTTGTTCTTTCCTAGGCGAGGATCCCTGGTGAAGAGGAAAAAATCTTAAATGTCCTGACACACAGATTTCTATAAAAATGATCAACGGAAGCAAGAGAAAAATGTTCTCAATTAATTTTTCCACTCTGAGAAAACAACCAAACGAAAGTCAGAAGTCTAAGCCATAGACGACTGAGAGGCAAACAATAAGATCTACTGTCATTATGGATTTGCTCTGCTGTCCAAGGACGGGATCCAGTGGGACAGAGCACTGCTCCAGGGGTCAATCTCTCCAGCGCTGATCATGTGAGAACACAAATGGCATTGAAGCTTGGACTCAGGATAGAACTCAAAGTAGGAAAGAGATGAAAGGTTGTGGCCTTGGGAAGGTGCACCCTCTAAAACCAAGGAAAACCAATAAAAAAGCAAACAAACACCATCAACAAAATGCATACACACATAAGCCAAGAGCTATTTGCACTGTCTTCTGAGCTCTAAGTCATTTCATGACTGGTTACTGGGAATTGATATTTTTCTAGGAATGGATGAAGCCAGAATATCTTTCCAACCATGGTGCCAATAGCAGTTCCTTTTTGTCCAAAACCAAGAAAAAGTTCCATGTTAAAATATGACGTGATTTCTAGCAACTTTGTGTTTGCACAGCACTGTGACCCAACACAATTTTAATTCTAAAAATATTTATTTTCCCTCCCCTCACAGATACTATATGTGTAAATTTGTGAATCTGTGTGAGTGTGACTATTTTATGACATTTATGTTTAAAAAAATTTACAGGTGGATTTCAGGTAAAGATGGCAGATGGAAGACATAAATACCTTATATTTTGTCTTCCTTGTAAAATCCCATTGAAATGACAATATCCATTTTTTAAAGGTGTAAATAACAGAGAATGAAAAAGGGAGCAACAGGCACAAAAGTTTGGAAGCCGGAAAGCAAATGGATGACTAGCAGTGACTTTGTAGTACTGAGAAGAATGAATCTTAAGTTGGTGATGGAGAAAGGTGAGAGGCAGCTCAATTTAGACCACAGAACACACAAGTGGCTCTGGGTTAGATAACGCTGGGCACCTCTGGAAGTGAGTGTGAGGACGGCATTTCAAGAAGCAGGACCCCTGTTGGATGTGCACCCGAGAACCAGTTTGGTTTCTAGATTACTTCCCCACTCTGCCGAGCAACTTTCTGTCTCCCATCCTAGCACGAGACTGAAGTTTTATTCTCCTTAGAAGGTAAAGTGAAGATAAAAAGCTTTGTAAAACAAGGAACTTTATAAAAGAAATATGCCTTTTAGAACTCTCACTCCAGTGCCTCCGGTGAGGAGTTTGCATGGTGAGATGGAGTCGGGAGGTAGGGAAAGCAGTTAGTAGACTGCGGAAGCTAGGAATGAGGTCATTTGCAGTGTGAATTCCTGGAGAGAGATTTTTCAGAAAATAGAAATCACAGGCTGTAGTAAGTGAGTGGATACAGAGGAGGGAGCAGAGAGGGATAAATTAAAGATGCGTTGGGTGAGTACGTTCTCTGTCTCTGTCTCTGTCTGTCTCTTTCTTTCCTCTCTCTTATGATAAATCCTGGTAGCTCAAATCTTTTTGGAAACGCAGTGGAGAAAACACATCTCAGTCATCATTTCTCCACCAACTCCATAGTAGCAGTGGGTTTCAATGGGAGAGGAGAGAGAGAAGGCATCCCGTTTGGGTGAGATGCTCATAAACCGGTTGGTGGTTAACATGGGATTTCCTGTTCTGAATATGTCGGCATGGAGTGGTGCCCTTTCCTGTGCACATTAGCCACGCCTACTATGTGCCATCTGGAGCAATGATTCCGCTTGTCTTTTCTATCTCCATCGTCTGGAAAACAATAGCTCATCCTGGTGTCAAATCTGTCCCCAGCACATTTTTCCATCCAAGGCGTTGATATTTTTTAATTAGATAGAGTTGCTAAAAAGCAGAACACGGGAAGAAGGAAAGATCAAGTGAATATTTGCTTTGTGCTTACTGGGCAACACGTATTTTAAGTGGCCTTTCCTGTTATTTGGTAGTAAAATGAAGCATATTTTAATGTCATTTCACCTTTTAAAAAGCAATGTCTTCCTTTTACGTGTATCTTCGTAATTGCAGAAGGAATCAAGAAATAAAAATAGTGACCTTGACAATGGCTGAATATGATATCGTCGACTTAGTTCATTTGTTACAAAGTTAACATGTCTCATCACTGGTCATTGGTAGGTTCAGCTGGGTGTCTGTGGCCACTTCCTGAAAGCCACATGCAGTTGAGTCAAAAAAAAAAAAAAAAAAAAAAAGATAAAATATTTTTCCACTATGGCCAGGGAGCAACTGCAGAATATCTGTGCAGCTATTGCCGCCACATCTTTTTTGAGAGAACAGCTGGTAGCTCAATGGCTTTCTTTCTTTAAAAAAAAAAGTGCCTCTTGCTCTGAGGTTCCAGCAGGAAGCTGCTGCTTCATCACCGAGTCATGTCACATATTTTATAGTGCTAAACTTTGCCGTAGGAGTTGAGAAACAAAAATGAAAGAAAATTGATGCACTCTATGAATTGGTGCCAGTGAACAGAAAGTAATGGGTGGGCATAAAACTCAGCATCTACTGAGGCTGAGGGGAGCGCAGTCCCCATTGACATTGGGAACTCGAACATTAGAACCATTTCAGATGCCTGGAGGAACAATAACACTCCGCGGAGGGTTTATCAGCGGTGGTGTGAGCTGATCATGGGTTCTTCGTGCAATTTCAGGGGGCTGGAGTGGGTAAGAGAATGAACTCAGAGGACAAAGACTTTAGCTCAGAAAGAAGCTCAGAAATAATGTGACAGATTCTTTAGAAACAAGAAACAAGAGGCAGGTATGGTAGTTTCCACATGGTCAAAGGCATGAATGCAACAAAATGCACCTGCCCTTAACATACAGGAGGAGAAATCATTCTGCTCCACAATTTTAAAAGGGAAACACTACACCTGACTAATTAATGTAAAAAGAATTAATGTCATTTGTATGTAAAGAGTGCTTACAAACCATTAAGAAAGAATGCCATAATGACACCTACAGAAAAGACAATATTGAACATTACACAGAAGACATGCACCCAGTGAATAAACATTTACAATGTTTAGCCTGACTGACAAAGAGTGCTAAGTAGAACAACCATGAAGTATCCTTTTGCATCTTTTATTTCAATGGAAAATGATAACACAAAAGTTGCACTGGAACCGTCACGCTTTTACATTGCTAATGGCAGTAAGTTTTTATAAATCTCTTACAGGAAGCAATATGTCAAATGTTAGAAGTCCATTCCTATGTAGTAATCAACATTCTGGGAATCAGTCCTGGGTTTGATCATTCTAAACACAGCAAAAGGAGGTGGCTAGAGGTGCTAATGTGATGTGTGTGTGTGTGTGTGTGTGTGTGTGTATAAAGCTTAAAAATAAAAGAAGCCAACATAGGATGTGTTAAATAAATGGGTGACATACCCATTGCCTAGGTGAATTAATAAACATTCTAAGTATGACAACTATTAATGGGTAGCAATATAAAAAGCATGTATAATATCCAATTAGGTGGGAAATAAAGAATCAGGATATTTAATGGGAAAAGCACTATGATTATGACTATGTAAAATAATAACTAACATTTATATAGTAGTGTCTATTGCCAGCCACAGCGCTAAGCACTTAGCACTGATTATCCTATTGAATCTTTGTTAGAGCCACATGAGGTTAGTATCCCATTTCCAAAGAGTAGACTTTGACTTGGAGGATTAAGTTACCCGCCTTGGGTGACAGAGATAGTAAGCAGCCACTCCAGATCACCCTTTCTGCAAGAACAGAAGCGAAGAATTGAATGGGAACATGAAAAATTTTAAAAGTATATTCAGAATACAGTTGTTATTCTCGACTTTTAGACTTTTTTCTACATAAGGGATATTAACGTTGTGTGATTTAAGTTGCAAATTTTATTTCTGATTTGTTGTTTGACCTGTGACTACCTTTTAAAACAGAAATCAATACATGTTTGCAATTTGTAAGCCGGGTTCATATTATAGATTCCATATTGATCCAGAGTTGAAAAGGTGCAAAGTAATCTTCTTAAATCCTCAAAAAATAAGTGCCCGCATGGAAGTTATTATAGCACATGGAGCCAGGTAACTTATTTAAAGCATCATTCGAGTTTTCTACCACTTGTGAGGTATTTATAAGACAAGGAACATACGAGAGGCAGAAATTTATCACTCCTCAATGACAATTTTGCATAAATACCACCAAAAAATAGTTATTTATAATTTATACATTATTTTCATGTCTTTTAAATCATTAACATTTAAACACCTGGAAACTGACTTTTGGTGATTAACCTTTAAAAAATGAATAGTCTATTTATCCCTGTGCTTCAAAGGTCTTGACACATCACAATAGCTCCAAAAATGTTTAAAGATAGAGCACAAAAGAGAAAAAAAAAATAGAGGAAAGGAAGAAAGAATAAATAAATGGAGAGTGGACAGGAACTTGGGAGTCAGACAAATTTTCTCATGTAACGTGACATTTTCCACCAAGATGCCTATAGCGAAGAATTTTATTTTCTAACTCTTATTTCTTTCCCTAAGAGAACAACATCAAAACAAGACCATCTTCAAGACATCCCTAAGAAGATATTATATAAAAGTAGATGATATTTATTTTATGCCTCTAGTGCCCAGAAGTGCGGTACATGGGGAGGCGTTGCTGCTTTTCACACTGCAGTGGGTATGGATTTGAGATTGGGCACAGCTATCTCTGCTGGAGAAGGTTTGACTCCTTTTGTATGTCAAGGACTCTAGCAGTGTTTTAATTCTGGGAAGGGCCTCGCTGAGCCTGGGAAGGAGAAAAGGAGGACAACCAATGAATCATCGAAGCTTTGCTCATGTGAGTTATGGAAGAATATTATGCAGGTTGAACCGTGGAGGGAAAAAGGTGGATTGTAAGGAGCATCTAATTCGAAAGCTATAGATGTTACTAATTCTGTTTTAAGTAGAAATTTGCAAACACACACACGGCTCTATCTATATACCTATATCTGTATCTATATCTATATGAAAAAAATATATATATATGGCATGCAGATAAATACATAGAAAGATGTAGTGTGTTGCTCTTTAAAAATCCGATAGAAAGTTGTAATATTAGCACCCAGCAGCTAGAGAAAGGAATACATAATATTTATTGGATGCTCCCATATACTAAATATTTTACATACCTGATCTTATTTCTGTCTTTTCTATGATCCTATGAGGATTACCTTGTTTTATAGCTGAGGAAACAAAGTCTGCATGCAGTTACATAATTTCCCAAAGTTTACGCACAAGAAGTTAGGAGGCTAGAACTCAAGGCTGAGCCTGCAGGCTTTTATTTTCTTCTACCTACCTCTGCTGACTTTAAAATATATTGATAGCTTCCTGCACTACTGCCATGGATTCATGTCTCAAATCCATTTGTTCTCAACAAAGAGCCACAAGACACAGAGAAGCTGGACCAAGTTTTATTTTTCATTAAGTGGAGTTATGAGAATAAACAAGAAATATTGCTAACATAAAATACGATGCACCCTTCTGCTCAGGAATGAGTTAGAAATCCAAGGAGAAACCAAACCAAGCTGCAACTAATAACTAGATATTTTTTTGGCTGAAGCAACAATACAAGGATTACTTAGTATTGAAGCTCTATGCGTGGGGTCAGAGCAAAGCCTGGAGAACTCTCAGATCTTTTATTGGAACAGTAATTACCCTGCGCCAGAGACAGGGAGATCTCTTTTGTTTGTGAGAAAAACCACTTGGGTTACCTTATCATGACTCTATGAGGATCTTGGAAGTATAATCTTAATATAATTATGAAATGAAGATGTAATTTGAGGATACTCCATTATGTTGTAGAGTTTCTTTCTACATTACTGTAAGTAGTTTATGAACAGCAACAAAGTTATTTAATAAAATTGACAGAAATCCAGTAGCCATCTCTTTCTTTGACAAATTACTTTATCAATTTTTTAAAAAATCTTTGGACATAGATTAAACTGATAAAAATATTTTGAACAGAAAAAAAAAATGAGCACTCCCCAAATGTTTTTAGATCTTTTTAAAGAATAGAAATGAGGTATAATTTTTGAATGAGATAAAATACCTCTTAAGTCTAACTCTGGACGTTACAAAGTTTTTACTTAACCTCTTCAATCTTGTGTTTTCACTTTTTTTTTCATTTCATGCTGAAAATGCTGCTTCCCAACATCATTAACCTTATCTCTCATTTATTTTTCCATAATACTTGAAGTCTTCCTGAGGGTCCCAACTCTGTGTGCATCATATTTAAGTTTGTAAAAGCCACAGGTACAGTTCTCATCCAGAAAAATCAGAGCATTGTTCCCAGATGTTTGGGGATAGTGTTTGGGATTTGGACTCGGGACACCCATGTGGGACTCCTGCTTCCACCACTGGCTGAGAATATCTCAGATGAGTGACATCACCTGTAAAGAAGTAGCAACTGCACACATTTGTGAGTGTTCCATGAAATCTTGGAAGTCAAAGCAGTTCTGTTCTTGTGGATGCTTAGTAACTGTTGGTAAGAAGATGCATTTGCCCAGAAATATTTCTGCAAACTTTATTTTTTGAAAAAAATGAAGGACTTAACTTTAAGCTTTACAAAAGTAAGTTGGTTCAAATCTTCATGAAGGTGGGCGCTGTTTCTTTATGGCTCACCCCAGAAATGGCAGGGCCTAGCACATTACCTGGTACAGACTAGGATCTCAAAGCCATAGTTGCTGAATTAAAAAAAAAAAAAAAAATGAAAAGAATTCATGAAACAATCAGTCACTCAATCAACAAGCATCCATCGAATGCTTACAACGCACATGTAGGGCGCAGCGGGGGGACATATGGCTGCTTTAATACTCTATCGTGAACTCTATGAGAACAGCTACTTGATCCAGACGGGTCAGTTCTATCTTTATAGTCCTATAGTGTCTAAAACAGTGCCTGGGATAGTATAGATGCCCAGTCAATATGGGTGAGATGAATGATTCTTTCCATCAAGTGTATGTGATAGTAGTGGGGAGAGAGCAGATGTGCATTAAACCTTGAGAACCACTAAGTTCTAATCTGCGGGCTTTGGAGATTCCGAGGTAGGTGAGGGTTTCAGTGGAGCAGAAGGACTTCGTAGAGGAGGTGCAAACTGTCTGCCGTGATAACACAAGTAGGCTTTGGGGATGTGGAAAAGAAGCAGGATGGCCTCCTAGGAGAGGAATGTCAGGTGCAAACACAGAAAAGTGGGTGCCAGAATGGTGTGGACAGACAGAGATGTGCAGCGATGGGGCCACTCCCCAGCGTCCCCAATGAAGCTCTCACCCCGTGCTGTCATGGCGTGACGGATGGGACGAGCCATTTAGATTCTCTCAGTCTCAGAGCTCCGTGATGTCCTAGCTGTAGCGCTCATCACAGAGGGCCCTGGATTTGACAGCGTCTCTAAGATTTTTGAAACATGAAAATTGCCATTGCAAACCCTTAAATTGTTTTCTGACTTGCAGACTTAAATTTGCATTCATCATTGTAGCAATGTCTCTTTTTCCACGGCTCCTAGATACCGGAATGCTGAGACCCACCCAGGTTCCTGGGGCAAATAGCAAATCATGGCCCATTTGAAGGTAGATCATTTAGGCGCAGAGCAGGGTCTACAAAGCTGTGTAACTGATCATTCTGTAACTATAAGGGAAGAAATTTTGTTTTCATTACGTTTATGTCAATTTACTTTAGAGGTATGGGTGTTCTTCTCTGGACAATGTATGGCTAGCGATGTAGAATCCTGTAGCAAGGGCATGCAGGCACATGCTCAGCTTATTACTATTTAAATAGAGGCAATAAAAACCCTCAAAGGTACTGAGTTTGATATGACTCAACTTAGATTTAGTTTTTGAGATGTGAAATGCAATATTATCTAACACCAAAAAAAGTACTGACGTTGTGCAATTCTTTTCTAACGTGCTTTATTTGCAAGGAGGAACTGGGCTTCCCTGAAAAAGTAGATATTAACATTGTCATCTTTCTGGAAGGAAGCTGAATGTGTGACCGGAGCCAACGAGAATTCTGAAGGAGCCTCTAAGCATCATGAGGAAAGGCGTCAGGCCAGAGTGAAGGAAAAACATTGTCATTTCTCTGGTTCTCACCGAGCAGACACGCTCAGGTCGCCATCTGTGGAGGGAGGTGAGCGGTCCTGTTCCGGCCCCACACAGTAGCCAGGTGTTGAGCAGGACAGGGCACAAGCTGTGCTCCATCTGGGCCAGTGAAATGGTTGTCAGCATGCGCTGTGGTTAACAGTGTGGACTCTGAAGTCGAAAGGCCTGAATTCAAATTATGACTTGATCCTTTGCTAGTTGGGCAAGTTCCTTTCCCTCCCTATGCTTTAATTTCTTTATATATATTTAAAGTAGGGACAATAATAAAATCATCTGCCTAGACGACAATGGTCATTAAGTTAATACGTGTAAGTCCCCTTCAGTGTGTTCTATTTCTTGTGTTTTTCCTAGAGCACACAGCATCTTATAACATATCATTTATGATGCTTATTTTGTTTTTCATTGTCTGTTCCTCCCCAAAAGAATGCAAACTCCACAGGGGCAGGGATTTTTCATATTATTCATAGTATGGTGCCTGGCCTACAGTAGGTACTTAATAAATGGGTTTTTTGAATGAATAAAGCACTTAGAAGGATGCTCAGTAAATGTAAGCATCTTCACATGAAGATATACAAGACTATATCTTTACTTTTTCTTCTCTTTTGTTATTAATGGTATTGCCCACAGTGTCCCTTAAAGGCTTATTGTACATTCTAGCCTGGCCTGTGGCGTGTGCGGGACAATTCAGAGCCACCTATTTCATGGCTAAGACACAATGGCCCTGCTGCTCCACTGTGGCCCTGTCCTGCCTGCACCATGGGGAGACCGTCAGAAATCACGGGAGCTCCATTAGTGGGATTCAGTTCTGGTTTATAATTCAGCAAAGTCGGGATGTTGGTCTCTTATAAGATAAGAAAGAAAAAAAAAAAAAAAAAAAAAAAAGGAAGCTAAAGCAACCTAACATTACTTTATTTCCTTCAACCAGGGCTGTAGACCTTATCCCAATAGCATTACGAGGAGATAAAGTCTGCGGTGATTTATTGTTTCTTGGTGGCAGGCATTTTTGTTTCACCCTTGGGATAATGAGATAATAAAATAATGATAATATTACCAACACTAAAAGTGTGGCTGGTATTTATTGAGTGCTCTTCTAAGCCCTTCACTTGCATTATCACATTTCATCCAAAAAGTCCCACTTAGCCAGGGATGCTGCGGCCATTTTCAGAAGAGGAAACTGAGGCTCAGTGAAGGGCAGCGAGGTACCCACTGTCACTCAGTGAGGAAGCTGCAGGGAGAGGGGACACACCTGTGTGACTGCGGTTCACAAACACAGTGTTAGGAATAGTGGCAAGCGGAAAAATGACCCGTCCTCGGTATGCTGTTTGGGGCGGAAGTGATGGAACAGAGAGAGACACAGTTAATGATGCGCCCGGGTTCTAGGAGAAGCCCCGGGGGAAAGTCTCCAAGTGTTCAGAGGTGGGAGCGATGGCTTCCAGCTGGGATGATCCACGGGGCAGTGGACCTTGGAAGAGGGATAGGAGTGTCTGTACAGAGATTAGACGGGGAAGAGTTTTCAGGCTGAGAAAATAGCTTGAGAGAATATCTAGAGACAGCCAGCTGGGGATGGAAAACACAGGACACAGGAGCTCATATAAAATGAATCTTAGGGTTCATAAATGCATAAAGGATTGGAAACAACCACCACCAGTAAAGCAAACTACATTTATTGTGAGCATCTGTCATGTACCAGGAATGCGCTAAGTGACTTAAATATATTGACTCCGAATGTTACAGCAACTCTATGGGGTAGTTCCCAAGCCTGGCAGACACAAGGGCCTTGAGTAACAGGCTAGGGAGCTGAAATACATTCCCCCGGCCCGTGATCTCAAACTGCTCTGTGCTGCCCCCGTATTCTGTGCCGTTGCCTCAGACGGTACCGAGGGGGGAGAAAGAGAGTCCAAGGGGGGCAAAGACCACTAAATTAAAGTCCGAAGGGAGATGATCTGCTTTCGTCTGTTTTATTGTCTACGCTTTTATATAGCTTTTATTGGGACACGATGTTACTTTCTTAATTTTTCTTAAGTCTGAAAATTAGCCGGAGTGGTGGAGTGTCATGATAAAAGTTGAATATGTAAACACGAGATTCATCTGGGAGTTTGTGTAGGATTGTGTAACAAAGAAAGTATGTTTAAAAACGTTGTTTAAATAGCCCAGGTAAGTGATAATGGAGCCCGGTGCATGGGCGATGATAGCAGCTCTGCTGGGGACGAGGGGGAGGTAAGGAGGATCCTGGAGCTGAGGCACAGGTGGGCGCCAGCTGACTTGGGAACTGGGTGGGGAGCGCGCAGGAGGAGGGAGAAGGACAGGAGGACTCTAATGTGAACAGAACAAGTCGGGCCCACGGGATGAGGGGAGGAGTGCAGGTCAGGCTGTAACCAGGTTCTGCCTGACCACACTTGCCATCTTCTCTCTGTGCAGAGGAGCTGGTTTTCCCTCTGGGAAGGACTCTGCAGTTACTCTACACCCCACACAGCATCTCCGATGAAGTAAGACCTTGATAAATCTGTACTGATCTAATTCGGCTATCCCCATGACATCATTTCAAGTTCAAGTTTTAGACATGGTGGAGACAGAAGGTGCCTTTGCTTTGACTGTAAATAGATGGAGGGAATGAGACACACTATCAGACAGCGTGAATTCGTAAAGTAGAGTGATGCAGCAGAGAGAACAATGGTTTTTGCAGCTAGAACAACCCAGATTCAAATCCCGCTTTGTGCATTTTGAGGTGTGTCTCCTTGAAAAATTTTTCTTAATTATTCAGCATCTGCTTTTGCATTTGTAAAACAAGGGGAATAATATCTGTCTTCCTGAAATGTTGTGATAATACATTGCCATAATTTGTGTAATGCTCCAGCATACTGTTTGGGTATTCAGTAAGTGCTATGCAAATATTAGCACCTGCAACCCCCATCCCAACCACCAGACCATGCAAAAGAAATGGTTCCCTCATGCCTCTGTCTGTATCTGAGGTCATAGAGCTTGATATCTTTAAGGTGTGCTTGTGCATATGGAAGGCTATTAGGTAAGTTAATGATAATATCCATGATATTCTCTAAAGTGGGTGTGAAAGTGATAAATCAACTAGTTCAGGCTGTGAGTGAGGGTTGTGTTCAGCAAAGTACCGGGAAAAGATAAAACCATGTAGCTAGAAATGAGAGAACTTCACCAAGGACATGCCATTTTGTTATAGGTGTCGGGTGGGAGGTTAGAAATCAACAGAGAACGGAGTTCACTTCCTAAAGCACTTGGTCTTTTATTTCATATGTATTTAAGATTATTAGTATACTTCAAGTGTGATTTTTTCTTTCCTTCACTTTTGTTTTTGTTGGGGGGGCAGGTAATACGAATACATATCTTGATTTTCTAAAATAAAAAAATCCAGATTCTTGATTTGAAAGTAATAATTGTGAAGCACTTGGAGGTGAAGTCAAATGCCCAGGATTTAATGCCCACGCTATTGTAATTTGCATAGACTACAAAAATAATCAATCTTGCATTGTTTTAACTTCAGTGGGTACACAGCAGTTGATGACTTTGCCTGGGATAATCCCTTTCAAATGTTATTTTCAATTCAAAAGTGCCTGCTGAATAATGCCATTTCCCTAGTATAACAATGGTGTGCAGCCCACAGAGGGTGGAGGGTGGCTCTGTGTGGGGCTGAAAGGGATGATGCGGAAGCAGGGAGCACCTGGGATGCCACCAGGTGCTCCTCATGAAGGGCTGCGGGGGGGGGGGGGGGGGGGGGGGGGGCAGGCATCTATTGAGAGGCATGTATTCAGGTTTCTCCAAGAATACTCAAGGCTTGGCACCAACCCAAAGGGAGGGGAAACACATTCCTATGTGGTTTGCTGAAGCTGCCTTTTATTGGCTTGCAAAATCCAATTGTTACATACTCAGAAATTTGGGGATCTAATTCTTGATTTGTTGGCAGCATATAACGGACCATGGTGGGATTATTTACACCACGGAAATAGGCAAACACTCTATACCACCCCCACCACAGCTGGTTTGCTGGCACCACCATTGCCAATGGCACTTACAACGGTTGTATCTCTTCTACCATTAAGACGTTAGTCAGAGACACCTTATGCTACCATTTTCTGTAAGGTCCAAATTTAAGATTGTATCGTGGCTTAATCCAGTTTATTTAGTAAGCATTTTGAGTCCCTGTAAGTTCCAGGCATTATATATCAGACTCTATACAATCTTTATCTTTTTTAAGCCCCACAGTAGGCCTATGCAGTAGACCTTGTTATCCAAAATTCACAGGTGCAGAAACTGGGTTTCTGAGAGCTTAAGAAACTTGCCCATGACTTCATGGGCTGTAAGTAGCCAAGTAAGAATTGAAACGCCGTTCTGCTTTAAGCACATACCCTGCAGGACGAGAGAGAACCTTGAGAAGTATATGTTTTTGGTGGGATGTCTCTGAATGAGCAAAGGAGTCCAAGGCCATTCTGTGTACGTTCCTGAACTTTTGATTTCTCTTGGTTCTTGAGAACAGAGAAAAGAAACAGCCCTTCCTCCTTAAGCATCTCACTTAGAGGCAATGAAACCTGCAGCATCAGACTCTGCTTCCCTGGGAAGTACAGCTAGATTCTGCAATGACCATTTTGATGAGTTATTTCTACATTTTGATAGATTTTCTCAGAATATGATCCACCTCTGAAGAGCAATAACATCCCAGATGGCATCTTCAATGAGGTATCTGAATGGCCGTTAATTCCGAGTCAATATGATTACTCAAAGTGAGTTGTGTGTTTGTAGAGTGCATCTGTGGGTGTTCCCAATAGCAAGCTTGCACAATTTAAGGAGGAGAGGTTCAGAGATTCTTTGAGAAAGCAGCTGCAGGGTGGGAAAACAGTTAGCAGGATGGAAAGAGTAGAATGACAAATGCGACTTACCCCGTACTGCATGGCACCCACTGAATCTCAAAAGCAGAAACTGAAGAACCAAGATTTATTCATTCATTCACTTATTCCTTTTCTTTGGTCCAACATACATTTTTCAGCATTCATGGCACTGTGTCATGTGCTGAGGATAGAGAGCAAAAAAGAACTGGGTGGTCCCTGCCCCTAGGGAGCTGCTAAATGGGGAAAACAGTTATCAACTTAATTGTTACACACATAATTACTTAATTTCAATTGTAATAAGTGATCCCGTGGAGAATGAGGCAATGCAACAAGAGCAAATAACAGGGTTATCTCACCTAGGCCCAGGTGAGCAGGTAGAGCTTCCTCCAGGGAATTATATTTAGCCTTGATTTGAAGGAGGAGGATTGGCCAGAGGAGGAGAGGAGAGTAAAGAGCTCCAAGAAGAGGAGGGCATGAGTTAGAAAGGCCCTGGTGTATTCAGGAAGGGGAGAGAGTCCATGTGGCTGGTGCATGATGAGGGAAGAAGAGAAGTGGGGAGAAGAAGCCAGAGGGGAAAGCAGGGGTCAATCCTGCAAGGCCTGGAGTGATGTTTATCTTAAAATCAGATAACTAGGAATGACAGGTTGAAGGTATTTCTTTTACAAGAGAAAGAAAGGGATAGGAATGTGTGAAGATCCTGGGTTCTTGAACTCACTGTCTTCACTCACCAAGACCTAGACATCCCTTCGGGTCTCCATGGGATGGAGACATGTTGCCATCCCAAAACATTCTATAAGAGGGCGATGCACAGAAGTATAGGCACTACCAAACAATAGGGGAACATAAAATTTTAGGAAAAAAATTTACAATGGTTTTATCAATGCCTGATTTCTTTTTTCTCTAAGCTGCATGACACCAGGAGGCTGGTGTTCATTGCCTTCCACAGATTGGCCCCCACCTAGTTTCTATTATGTGCTTGGGGGGATTCATTGTGCAACTTTTAGTGAAGGAATCTAGAACTTCATTTTCCTACATATGCCCTCCACTTTAATGATGTCAGCTGTGGCTATTCTTCTGGAGAAGGAAAGAGTCTCTGATTATGGAGGGGACAAATGAGTCTTCACGGTCCGCACAATGTGTGCATTCGTTCAACAGTCCTGCATTAGTGCCGTCTACACACCGGGGTCTGTGTTAGCCTTGAGGACTTAAAGATGAAAAGGATGCTCCTTGTCCTCAGTGAGATGCAATGACATAAATGCAATGATAAAGGGAAACATGAGATCCCAGGGAAGCAGACAGGAGAAAGTCAGTCACTCAGCCTTGGATACTTTTTGGAAGAACTAATAACTGCACTGAAGCCTAATTGATGAGTAGAGGTTGACCATGGAAAAAGTGGCAGGAGATTGGGGAAGGGGACTTCTTCAGCCTTCAGCAAAGGTGTGGAGGCAATTGACCTCTGGTGTCCAGATTTCTACTGAAGCAAATGCTGTGAGTCTTTTTTTTAAGAGACAGGGTCTTGCTATGTTGTCCAGGCTGTACTCAAATTCCTGGCCTCAAACCATCTCCCACCCCAGCCTTCTGAGTAGCTGGGACTGCAGGTGCACACCACCGTGCCCGGTTGCTCTGAGTCTTTATATTTGTCTTTTCCCAAAGAGTGTCAGTTTCAGAAGAGCACAAACTTTCCTCATGGTTGTAGTGCAAGGCAATGTGTCCTAACAGGGAGAAAGCAATTTGTGAATCACACAGAACTTGATTTGGTTCCCACCTCTTCCCCGAGCTATGTGACCTTGGACAAAGCACCTAACCTAACGAGCTTTGGTTTCTTTTCATCTGTGAAGTTGAGAAATAGGTTTTGTGAGTGTTCAGTTATTTGAACTAGTCTAGGCAAAGTACCTACCACAGGAAGACACTCAATGGTTATTGAAATGAACTGAGGTCATTCGGCGATCTGTTATCCTGCTGATATTTATGTTCTCATATTTTTCTTTCATGTTTCTGATTGCGTAAGCATGAGTTTTTGATTGAACACAACCTGTGAGTGGCTTAAGCATCAGAACCAACCTTGAGGCAGTTGCTTCATCTGTAAACCGAAGAGCTCTGTTTGGGCGCCTTCCCACCTTTGAAACCTGAGACTCTGATTCAGAGACAATACCAGTTCATGGAACCATAGGCTGTCCCTCCAGCAGAGGGTAAATCCATGTGGTCAGAGGACAAGAGAGATGCAGCTTTTGGGTCATTATTGACTTTTTATTGGTATCTTCAATGAAACACGGGCAATCTCCACTTTTGCCCTACATTATTTTCAATATAAAAGATTTTTTTAAAATTCTCTTTCTAAATATTGAATGTTGACTGTAATTGCCGGTAGAAAAAGGGTTTTAGGTTACCCTTTAATTGGTTTCACCTAATTGATTTGGGGATGTGTTTTATAAACTTGAATTCTGATACTTGTACCATAACACAATTTATTTCATTGTATGAAGGAACTATTAATTTTAAGGTGTACTGTTATTTTGTGCATAACTAATAAAAAATTGCTGCCAATTAAACTATGGCCTAGTGATTTTTTTATCCTTTTGAGTTTTTTAAACTCATTGAAAGAGTTCCTTTAGACTTATTTAGAGGCAGATTTTGTCATACACAATTCATGCATTTAGTTTAAAAATTTCTGATTTCAGCAAAGCTAAAATGTGAAAGAAAAAAAAGTATGTCAGCTATATCTGAGAATTGATGATGAAATATTAAAAATATGGTGTAGAATGCACCTGAGATTCATCAACTGGTTTTATTCTGATCACTAGAAATCTGGATAATATCATAGTATGATGATGAGCCAGGAGCCATATTTCTCAGCTAGAAACTTGGATAATTGTACAGTGATGAGCTGGGAGCCACATTTTCAACTCCAGGATCAATATTTCACTTCCTGAAGTTAGAAAAGCTCCATTGTGACTGCTTTATTGTTCCCGTTAAAATTCCATTCTGGACCCCAAACCCGACAGCATCACTTAGCGCTGATCAAATTGCACCTTGGTGACATGCCCGGTGCCATATGACTCTTCCAAGAAAATGGGAACATTCATTTGGCAATAACAGTAACTGCAAGAGTCCATAGGATACAAAGGAAAACTTTTTTTTTTTCTACTTTGATTTTATACTTTTTCTCATCCATTTTCCCTCCTATTTCACTTTGAAAATTGCTGCACAAATCTCTGGTGGAACCAGGCCTGTGTGAAAGGCTTTTTACTAACTCTCAGCTCCTACCATTTGCACTTCCCATTCTTCACCTTATGGGCCAGGTAACCAAAATGACCTGCAGAAGAGGGCCTCTGGGAATAGCATGAACCCCATGCGGTGACCCCTAAAACTATAGCAGCAGTACCCTGTGTCTCCCTGCT
Source organism: Eulemur rufifrons (assembly GCF_041146395.1). Classification (NCBI taxonomy): domain Eukaryota; kingdom Metazoa; phylum Chordata; class Mammalia; order Primates; family Lemuridae; genus Eulemur; species Eulemur rufifrons. The sequence goes on along the minus strand of NC_091005.1, from coordinate 9,754,664 downwards.
GAGCTATCCATTGTTTTCTTACTAACAAGCTAACTGTATGTGTTATAGCTTCCTCTTTTATTCTTCCATACAGTCTGCAAGTAGTTATTGGCCAAACTCTATACAGTTATCTGGAATACAGAAACCTAAAGGAAGTATCTCCACCTTCTAAAAGTTTAGAATCTAGCAATTGGACATATAAGATAATTAAAGAAGCGAAAACAGTGTTTAAAGTACCCAAATCAATACACATAGGATGTTTTGAGAGTGATGAAAGAGGCCTGACACTCAAATCAGATTAGGGGGGAGAAGGGATCCAACTTCAGAGGGAAAAAATAATGTGAAGTAAAAGACCAATCATTAGGTTCAGGTATGAGCTTGAAGAGTTTGGGTGAAGCTGAACACTTAGTTTTAATTTTGCTTGACTGGTGAAGTAGGACTTTGGAGCAAGTCAGGCTTCTCAACATTATTATTCTCTGACCTTGGCACTTCCTGGGATTCTTGCAACCTCATAAAGATGGCAAAATATAATTATATCTGTTAATTTAACTCTTTATGTCCCAAGGACCACAAGGCACAACATTAAATGATTGAAAATATGGGAGAATTTTTAGAGCAAATCACTGGAAAAATTCGGAGGTGTGTGGGCTTCAGTATAGGTTTGATCCAGCAGTTTAACAATTCACCAGACACCCATTTTTACCCCCGTGTCTGTGCTCTGCCTTTGTGGTTTCAGCTTGACGTTAAAGTTGGCTCATCCTGATTGCAAAATATTTTCTGAGCGGTTCTTGGAGCCACACATTGCCTCTCCCCATAAGCAAGAGATTAAATTTCCCCACAACCGAACAAACAAAAGTTCTGGTCTTGTGTGGATTTTCCCAGGTCATAACTTTGCCAAGAAAATAATTATTGTTGTTTATCATTTACCATTGCCTGGTAACTGGGATATGCTCATGTATTACACCAGGTGGGGCCGACCCCAGAGCTGGGAGTGGGTCTGAGGCCGTGGGTTTCCTGGAAGGGGTGAGTGCTTAAATGAAAATGGAGGCATTGTTAGGGAGTAAAAGGAAGGACGTTTCTGCTCATGGAGAACTAGAGATGTCCACAACAGTGATCTTGACTGAACAATGTCTTCAAGTCAAGCAAGCTTCTTTATTTAGGGCACACTGACAAAGAAAAATATAGTTAGTTCATGGACTTAGGTGGTTTTTAGAGTGAAGCAGGGTTTCATTTCACGTCACCTTATCTGGGGTATCCCAGACAAACTTGTTCTCGATCTCTGTGACGGTCCCTGGAGGAACAGTATTAACTACAGGAGCACCCTGTACCTGAAATGTCCTACCCTAGCCTCTCTTCTCATGCTATAGAAATCCTTCCCATTTTCAGAGGCAGCCACAAGCCAGGTCTTCCCAAGCCACCTTTCCTGACCATAGATGTCCACTGGGGTCACTCTGTCCTGTAAGCTGCTTCTATCCATGTCACTAACTCGGATCATCATAGCACAGACAACTTGGGGCTGCCATTGGGCCGTGTGTAGGTAAAGAATCACAGACAAGAGCTGGCAAGAAGCTCAGGGACCATCTAGTGGAAGGTTATCTTGTCAATGAGAGAACAGGGTTCCAGTGAGGTTTAGCGAACAGAGCTGAGGTCTCGCAGGTAGTCAGACATGGAACAGTGGCTGGAATTGAGATCCCTGATACACATCCCTAGTGTTCTTCCACTTTAACGTACTGCTCAGACTATTCTGTTGCTTTTCCACACTTAGCTACATTATGTACTTCCCAAAGCTGAGAAATAGCCTTATACTTCATTTTGCCTTCTAGGATGCATGTCATGATTTCAAATACATAGTAGGTACTCATCAAATATTCATGGGGACTAGCTTGAGACTGCGGAAAACACACTGGGTTCCTCTCCACGGAGCCAGGTGAGGACATTTATTGATAGTGTGGTCTCTATCAGCGATGTTTCCATTTATATATGGCCCTGATAATGCTGTGCTCACAGAATTATCATGGAGATTAAATAAAATAACAGGGGAAATGCCCACGGGGAGATCAGGCATGCATTGGTAACCCAATAAATTTTGTAGAAGGAATGGAAAGAAATAGTGCCACATGTGCACGATGTTCTGGAGGTGAGGGACACCTTCCCACATTAGAGGAAGCAACTTCACTGAATGCATTTTTTAAGACTTTTATGTTAAATGCATTATAGACTCACAAGAATTTGCAAAAATAGTACAGAGAGATGTCATGTACACATCACCCAGTTTCTCCCAAGAGTGGTACCTTACATAGCTATTGCGTATGATTGAAACCAGAAAATCAGTAGTGGCCCAACACAATAACCATGCTACAGATTTGACCCTGAAGTCACCAGTTTTTGCATGTACTCATTTTGTCTTTGTATATAATGCTTGTATTTTAAACATGAGCATTTTAAATGTAGCCATAGGCAGAGCATGTGAGAAGAAAATAAGTTTAGAATTCGAGCAAAGGTTTCCACACTTGTCTAATATCCTTGCTGCTTTCTTTCCTGTGTCCGTTGCTGCAGAGGTGACCTCACTCACTTCAAAGGGTGGCATTTAGACAGGAGACAGACAAATAAAGAGCCATCAATCCCAACCTCCATGCCATCTGAGTGTTGTGCCACATTGAGGAAATGAACCAGCTGTTGAGCGTTGCGGATGGCATCCGGCATCATTTGTTTCCTGATATGTCACTGGTGTCAGCTGATCTTGATTTATATTTCAATTGAGATGAAAATGCTAATGTGGTACCGCAGAAAGATGCTTGGGCCTCAGGGTCAGACAAACTAGGATCTGAATCCTAACTCTCCCTTTTACCAGCTCCGTAATTATTGAGTGAATCAGCTGCTCTATATTTCAGTCTGCTCATCTGTGAAACGGGTGTGCAAATAGCACCTTCCTGGAGCGAGGTGAGGGCTTTTGGCAGGATACCTGGCCAAATGTAAGTGCTCAATGCTTGGGTAATGGAATTCTATTCATCATTAACATTCTCCTGTCACTTTCACATTCTGCATGCCAATGTTTACTTTTTTCTTTTAAATTATAGACTGCCTGACAGTTTGTAGATATTTCTCCTCTCCATAACCTTGCAAGTCTCCCAGGATGACTTGCCTTAGGTAAAACAGGTAGTAGTGGCTACTCCAACCTAATCTCCTGTCTAAGGATTTCAAATTCCATGCTCTTCCCACCCCAGCCAGCCATGTCCCAGATGCCAGTAGGGTTGTCAAGATTCTTCTCAGGAAGAGAGATGAAATAGCTCTGGATAATTTTGGGGCAAAGGAGAGAAAGCTTTCAAGTTTATAACCCAGCCAGACTTGGAGTGTGAGTTCTTCCCCTTCCAGAGAGCACCCAGGGGGACTTGACAGTGATATTGAGTTTTGTTTTGGTTTATGTGTTTCCTGTGGCAAAGAGAGAATATTTTTGTCCTTTCTCCTGTTCTGTGCCAAGTCATCTGTTTGGTTGCCCATTAATGGAGGATATATATTGTGTTTCTCTTTCCCACTCGAAGCCAGAGCGTTAGCGTGAAATGGTACCTAAATAATCGCTTTTTAGTTTCTTTTGAGAACCTGTTGTTCTGGGGTAATTAGCAAACAGCTTGGCCAACGTTATTGGGAAGAAGACAAACAGGGAGCATGCATAATGATTTCTCCTACTTAGAGACCAGAAATTACGTGTGTTCCTTTGGGAAGAGAATATAAAATATCTCCAGCAAACATATCTTGTCGAGTAGCTGTTCTTTACCAGGGAAAAAGTCCCCTCCAGCTCCTGGCACAGAAACACTGAGAAACATAGCTGGTCCATCTTCATTAGTAGCCTCCAGCCTGCCCTGTCTTCACTCATAAAAGTAGAGTCTCTGTCCCACGGAGTGGGTTTCAGTGGGAGCCTGTCATGGAATGTGCTCCAGTGCAAGGGGACACCATGGGGTGTGGGCTCTTGAGTCGGGGGGACGAGAGTGGAATCCTAAGTCCCCTATTGCCCATGTGACCCTGAGAACTTTCCACAATCCCTGAGCTTCCTTTGTACTGTCATTTGTAAAATGTGAGTTCCAATATATCCTTTAAAGTGTTAATGTGAGGATTCAATAAGACAATGTATATTAAATGCCTAAAATAATAGTGTGGCATATAGTAGGTGCTCCATAATCGTCATCCTCAACCCTTGCTTAATATGATGTTTCTGTTCATTCCCTACAGGCAAGTCGTAAAAAATGTATCTATTATGTCTTAAAGAGCCGATGCAATCTTGCCTGATTACCTACTTAACCCATTTGGGCACCTCTCATGGCCCCAGCCCCGCTGGCCATGAGGCCCGAGCTCTCTCTGCCTGTGGGAGCAGAGCCGCCACCCTGGGAGGATGCTGGGGGCCTCCATCTGGCTGCTATGCCCCGAGCACTTGCCCTCACCCACCCTGGGACGGATGGGAGCAATTCTCCAGCCAATTTGCCCGTGACATGGAAGATTGCTTCCCAAATCACAAGGCTGTTGAGATGAAACTGATAATTACCACATGCAAATTTCCCCAAAGTGTTCGCTTGTCTGTATCCAACACTGACTGAGTGGCTGGGGTCTTGAGTGGTCTTTGAGTCAGGTTTCAACAGCGGCTGAAGTGGAGAAACATCGGGACCGGAGAGAGGTTGTTAATGACCACGCGGTACTCAGCCGAGGGTGTGGGGAGTGGCAGTCGGGGTGAGGGATCCTTTCTTTCCCTGGCTGAAGCCCATCACCCCTTCGTACCCAGCCAGGACACCTCTCTGGCAAAGGCTTCCCTGTCTCTCTTTCCCTAAGCCTGGCTGGATGAACCGCTCCGGACATGCACACTGAGAGCATCCTCAGAGCTCTCCACACTCTGGGGCAATTCTTGATGTACGTTTAAGTTGTTTGCTGTCACCCACTGGGGACTAATTTGAGATCAAGGTCAATCAGTGGCTGTCTCACTACCTGCCACGTAGCAGGTATTCAGTGATGTTTGGGAAGGAAGGGAGGGAGAAACGAAAGAAAAACAGGATCTCTATTAAAGCCCCTATAATTTCTCTCTTAAGCATGGGTCTTTTATCTTTTTGTTCTGTGACATGGAACTGTACCACCACCAACTCCTACCTGCCCCTGTGTCCCATATAGACATTCCCCAAATCCCCCTGAGGAAAGCTGCCTGACTCCTTCGCAGGAAACTTCTCTTCCAACCGTCTTCTCCCTGGGGCTCTCTCTATGTATCTTGGTTAGAATTCAATGGGGCTTTATACAAAAGGGAACACCAACAACAATAGCTTAACCCGAGATACAGCCTTATTTCCCTCCCCGGCAAAAGCTTGCACATTGGCAGTGTAAGGTGGTCATGGTGGCTCCTTTCTTTAGGTTTGCAGAGACCCGGGGTCCTATCTTTCTGCTCCATCACATCTCCAAGGTCACTGTAAGATTCCTGACTGTTCTGACACTGCAGTTGGCAAGGACAAGTTTCAGACAACGGAACCCAATGGAGGCATCTCCCTCAGCTCTCTCTAAGAGGAGTCGATCTGCATCACCTCCACATGCAGCTCTCTGGCCAGACTGTAGGCACACGGCAACGCTTAGCTCAAAGGGAGGTTGAAAACACAGCCTTTTCTTCCTAAGGGACCGCCATGGTCTGAATGTTGTTTTCCTCCAAAATTTGTATGTTGAAATCCTAACCCCCAAGGTAATGGTATCAGGAGATAGGACTTTTGAGAGATGATAAGAAAAGAGCCTTTTTGAGTGAGATTAGTGCCTTTATAAAGGAGGCCCCAGAGAGCTCATTTGCCCCTCCCACTTTGTGAGGACACAGCGAGAAGGGGCCCTAGGTGATGAAGCTGACCCTCACCAGACACTGAATCCACTAGCCCCTTGATCTTGGAATTCTCACCTTTCAGAACGGTGAAAAAGAAGTTTCTGTTGTGTATAAGCTACCCAGTCTATGGCATCTCATGACGGCAGCCCAAAGGTGCTAAGACAGAAGGCAGTGTGTCCCCGCTAAAAATCAGGGTTCTGATATTAAGGAGTTCAGAGAGAATAGGTGTTGAGGTGGGCAATTAACACGCACTGCTTTTGAGGGAAAAGGTATAAGGAAAAAAGTGAAAGTGAAAGGAGTTGCATTTCTCTCCTCTATGAAGGCTCCAACCCCTAAATGCCATATCTCTTGCCCACCACATTTCAGACGTCTCTCTCAGGGAGATAGGAAGAAGGGGAGATGGGGAAAGATGCATTCTCAGTCTCATGGAAATGGCCCAGAGAAATCAATCAGTGGGAAGGAAGCAGATATGTATCAATTTCCTACTTGCCTTAGGCACAGACACACATTTCATCTTACTGAATTCTTCCGTTTTGTATACAGAGACTTGAGTTCAGAGAGGTTAAGAGACTTGCCAAAGGTTGCGGAGTTAGTAAGGGATGAAGGGGAAATCCAAACTAAATCCCATCAAAAACTAGCTGCAGCTCCTTAATGCTGGTTCCAGACATGACAGTAGAAGGGAGAGGAAGACGCATGACAACATCTCTGATTCAAAGGACAAAATGCCCTTGAATTTGGGTTTCAGCATTTGGTGTAGAATATTAAATGTTCATAGTTCCTTTAATGTGCAGGCATTTGTCTGATAGACAACATTTTCTGCATACATGAATTTTGAAAATATTCTACATCTCAACCGAGAGCTCTATATTGATGGTGGAGGGGAGAGAGGAGAGTTGAATGCAAAACTTCAAAGACTAAATGCGAGTGGTCCGCCGGCCACCCAGTTCACAAGGGAAATGCTAATGCTCACTGGTGTGGGAGCATGGCCGTGCTGAGCTTCTAGGATACACAGGCCATTAAAGGAGACCGAAGGTCTGTCCGTGCAATCCTTTAGGGACCAAAGGAAACTCAGAGGTCCCTGGGGCCACCACCCTAATTCCCTGATGAGCAGTCATCCAACTTTTGAAGGAAGACACTAAGATAATGGGCTTGCAGTTTTCCAAGGCAAGGCATTCCACTGATGGACATCTTTTAAAAGAAAGCAAAAACCCAAACTTCTAAGCCTCAGAGTTTAACAGCAAATAAATACTGAAGTCATTCCATGCAGTATTCTTTTACATAAATTATCTTTAATAATCCTAACATTGTATCTATAAGCCTATGAAGGAAGTAGAGATTATCCCTTTTGATTTGCAACTGAGTAAAAAGTCTGGGAGTGGAGGACTCTCTAAAAAGATAAAAAGACAATTAACCCAGCCATCTGAATTCAGAGTGGATGTTTCTTCATTACCCAGTCGCTGCATCTTCGTCCTGGTTCTTGGTCCTTGTTCTTACTCTTTACTTCCCTGGCCCTGGCTGGCTGAGTGGCAATGCTACCATCATCTCTTCCAGGTAGGACACAATGTTCAGACCATTCGCTCTGGTTTTTCTCAATATGTGTCTTTCCCTGGGCTTCTTTGGCTTCATAGCATCGTGTCTGGGTTCCCAGGGCAAGTGCCCCAAAAGATCCAAATAGAAGCTGCGTGGCCTTTCCTAACTTTGCTAGGAAGTCATACTCTGTCACTTCTATCATACTTCATGGATCGACCTCTTGCTAAGCTCTACCCACATTCAAGGGGCAGGGACATACACCCCACCTGTCAAGGTGAGGTATGTCAAACAATTCATGGCCATATTTTAAAACTACCCCACAGACCTACCTGGGAAGGTCATCGACTCTCATAAGCAGTTTGGTATGATCTAGAGTAAATCACGTAACTACGCTAAACTCCCCTGTCTCCTATCTGTGGTGAGAAAGAGTAGAATCTGCGGAAAGGTGCACTGTCATGGGGCCACCATCCCTCCCGAGGTGAGAGTTGGCTTCCTCCTCTCTACCCAGTTACTTGTTATTCAATTCATGTTATCTGAATAAATTAGCTCGTCTGAAAGGATCAGCTCCTCCCAAGTTTTTAATAAAACTTTCAGGCAGATCAGAGCATCGGAGCACACCATTTGGGGCTTCTCTAGACTGACCAACTGGTATCCGTCAGGTGAAGTTACTTAGTCTACTATGAATCCTTCTCAACCTCTTGGAGTTTGTGTGGTTTTCTAAATCGTCCTCCTTCAAATGTGCCAAACAAGAAAATAATAATGAATATATGAACAAACAAATGGAATCTATGTGGATAAGCAAGTCTAAGACTAATTTTTGAAAATGCATTCAAATTATAATTTCAAGATGTGGGTTAAGGATTTATATTCCTGGGTAGTCAGATTAGGTGAGTTAAACTAGGATGATGTTCCACTGAAAAAGCTTTAAAACCCTTAACAAACAAAATCTTTCTTAAACAAAAAATTATATTGAATTTTTTTTTTTTTTTTTTGGCAGAAGAACTTAGTCCCAAGTCAACTCAGCTTCACAAGATACCACCTGGTCTTACCCCAGTGGAAGGAGAGCTCTCTCAATAAAATATTTGCAAAAAAAAAAAAAAAAAAAAAAAAATCCTCTCTCTTTTGTCTGCTGATATCTAGACATCATATCATTTGATTCCTAGAGCATTTAAATCGGTTAGAAATCTTCAAGGAATTATTTTATATATTTGAATAAAACTGTTAATTATTGCTTTCTGTTGTGAAGGCATGAACCAGGGAAAAGATAAAAGCATCTTTCAAATTTAATGTCCCAATTAATTAATTTTTACTTATAAAATTGGAGTCTTTGCCAAGTCTTCTGGAAGCATTATAAAAGATTGATGTCGGCCGGGCGCGGTGGCTCACGCCTGTAATCCTAGCACTCTGGGAGGCCGAGGCGGGTGGATCGCTCAAGGTCAGGAGTTCGAGACCAGCCTGAGTGAGACCCCGTCTCTACTAAAAATAGAAAGACATTATATGGACAACTAAAAATCTATATAGAAAAAATTAGCCGGGCATGGTGGCGCATGCCTGTAGTCCCAGCTACTCGGGAGGCTGAGGCAGTAGGATCGCTTAAGCCGAGGAGTCTGAGGTTGCTGTGAGCTAAGCTGACGCCACGGCACTCACTCTAGCCTGGGCAACAAAGTGAGACTCTGTCTCAACAAAAAAAAAAAAAAAAAAAAAAAAAAAAAAAAAAAAAAAAATAAATAAATAAAAGATTGATGTCATAAAGATAAGAATTTAACTGGGTCAAGCCCAACCATCAGATTATTCTTAATTAGGAATGAATCTCTCTATAATTTCTATAAAATTGGCTGAATAACAGATGACACACCGAATTACTAATGTAATCCAAGGGGTATATGATTTAAAAATTGGCTGCTCCTTTGTGCCTATTTCCTCAGTGGTGCTCTCTGCCCTGACTCATTCTGCAGGTGATTGTTTATTTTCCAAGTTCAGAAAAATGTCATCTTTAATTATAGTTGGTGGCCAGAACATGCATTTCCCCCCACCCCCCTCACGCCTCCTCTCAGTATTGAATGTAAAATATTCGCCTGGATAAGAAAACATGTGCTTGTGTCAAGGAGGCATCATTTCCCAAAGGTCACATTTGAAACTTGTTCGGTGAGTCAGCCTGGAACTCGTGGGCTGTGTGCTGTGGTTTTCAAGAATCAGAAAGGTCAGTCCCTCCAGGCAACTCTGGGTATTGCTGAAGAAGTTAGCATCCTTTGGGGAAAAAGGAGAGAGCATGTTTGAGAGATTTAATGCGTACCCTGTCACAACTGCATGGGTTACTTTAATAAATGTAATGTTGAAAACACCTACGTATTAAGAATGCATGACACTTTATTCTATTTATACAAAGATCAATGACAGGTGAAACTAAGCTATGATACTACATGTAAAAATAGTGGTTAACTAGGGGATTGATATTGACTAGGAAAAGGCATAAGGAAACTTTCTGGAGTCCTGGAAATAATTTATATCTTGATTTAACACATATACAGTCTTATATGTATATGTGTAAAACATGAGGTTTGTGTATTTTATTGTATGTGAATTACAGATCCATACACTGACACACACACAAAGAATCAGGATGTCAATAAAAAGTATATATATATATATATATATATGTCAATCGGTCCTAAATATGGTAGCTCAAATTTTCAGTCTTAGAATAAGTATCCACTAGGTTGTGTTTGTCAAAGTGTGTTCCCCAGACTTCTGCATCAGGATCAGCTGTAGTATTTGTTAAAAATATGGACTCCTGCACTTACCCTAGTCCGACTGACATAAAATCAACGGAGATGGGGATTTGAGAAATCTGCCTTTTCAGTAAAATTCCCATGCAATCCTCATATCTCCTAAAAGAATGTCCTTTTTAAAAAGTATTTTGAAAGGGTGATTCATAAACCCAGGCACTCAGCATTTTCTGTTAGCTCAGATGGATTATTAAGCATTACTAAGGTGATACCAGGGAGCCTCGATTCAGAACCAGTACACAAAAAAGTTATGAACCCTCTTACTGAGCATTGTTTATACCATCTCTTTTAATTTAAACAACTATGATGTGAGACCTGTATTAACATTATCCCATATCCAAGACATGCTGAGGTTAAGCTGGATAAGTTAACACCCCAAGGTCACACCTAGTCAGGGGGGCGTCACCAAGATGCAGCTGACTCCACAGGCAGGACTTTAGCCACTATGCCTCTTTAAACAAGCTTACGGTGTTCTACTCAAAAAATCTGAGCTGTATCGAGACAGTATGCCAGAATGGAACCTGCCTGTGCAATGCAAACAATCAGAAAAAGTTACCAACTCCACGACACTAGACAAAACCTTGTCCTCTCTCAGCTTCATTTTTAATCTCTCAAAGAGAGATGAACCTTCCTAGCTCACAGGTATTAAACACTCTGACCTGAATAAATAGCTTTCTTAACACACCACCTCCGCCTACAGATCTCACAGCTTCATCTTTAGCAGAATAAATATTAATAATTTGCATTTAAATTAGTATTTGTTGAGCACCATTGTGCCTGATGCTATGTGAGAACTCACACCCATAGTAATACAGATGGGATGGAGCAGTCAGGGTTCGCCACCAGGCTGTTGGATGAGCACCAAGATGTTGTGGTCTGGAACCACATCTTGCCCAGGGCAGGAAAGGGCTCAGACTAGAGAGGACCTGGTCTGAGCCTTGGAGGGTGGGTAGGACTAAGCCAGCCAAGGAGAAGCTAAGATAGACACCCCTCGAGCAATTCCATAAGAGAAAGCTTCAAGAATCATTGTGCGAGTGCTGGAATTTAAAGAGAAATAAGGAATAATAAACATACATAGGGCATCTGAGGCCGACTAGGGAGTGTCTCAAATACCAAGTTACCAGGTTGGCCTTTCTCTGTAGGTTATACAGAAATAATGAAGGTTACTGACTAGGAGCCTGAAAGATGACAACAGGTACTTATGGACATCATTAAGAATTCAGCAGTAAGAATGAATGGATGAACCATTGCCCATGAACACTCTTGTCTTTTCTTTGAATATGCTGGGATCTTCTCTTCTCTCCTTTTTTCTTAATCTCTCTCTTTCCTTCTCAATTTCTGGCCCAGGCCTTCTCTCAGTAACATAGTTAGCCTAATCTCCTGACAGCAAAAGTTTGTGTTGTTTGAATAAATTTTACTTTACAGAAAGCACATGCAGCCATCCAACTGCGGATTGAATCAATGTGTGTGTATTGCATGCAATGTGATTTTATACATTTCTATTTTTATCACTTACGTTTCCGATTGTGTACCTTTAAAGCTATCTATTATTCTGTTTGGATGTGTGGGTAGGTGAGGTTAGCCCATTCTGCAATCCATAAATGAGTTTAGGCATTCCCATGCTCGGTTCCCTATAAAATGGCAGATACCTGAAAGGAGCGATGGAAAGCTGACTTTGATTTCGAGTTAGCTAGGGCACATTTAATTTTGCCAAAGCTGAGGTCGAATTTAGAATCTCTTACACTGCTGAATTGTAATGTTGCACCCAAAGACTGTGACAGGCCACATAGAGCTAGGGTGGAAGAGAGAGCATGTCTTGGAAAGAATTATCCCCTCTGCGAAAGATGTGACCTATGCAAATTTGTAATTGTAAAATTTGACCTTATGAATCATGTAGCATAATGGTCAGTGGGAACATGAGCTCTTGCTTATGCCTTCTCTGCCCAGATATCTTTCTTTTTCTTTTCTTTTTCTTTTTTTTTTTAAACTTTTTTCTCCATGAAATACATTTTCAGCTTTGCACTATTTTTTTCTGTTTTTAAGTGCAAATGAACTTGTCATCCACTTGTAAACTAAGTACTGTTTGACTTCAGCAGATACAAATTTCTACTTTTCTCTATTTCACAAGAACTCCCTTCATTTCTGGAAATCACCTTTGTAAATAACCCAGAAAAATTACACAAGGAAGCATGACCCAAATATTTATTTTCCATAACCGCATTTCTCCAGGCCGAGGTAAGGATGTCTGTAGCTCTCGTCCAATCAGAACAGACCGCTGAGCCCACTGTTAGCAATAAGGTTTGTAGCAGGAGAGTAAATAAATCTCTCCTGCGTGCTGTGCTGGATACTGTACACACATTGTCTTACGTAATCTCCCAGCGTCTTTCGGTTATTTCTATTTTAAAATGGAAGACACTGAGGCTCAGACACTTGAAGTGACTTGTGCAAGGACACAGGGGTGGTCCAGGTGAGTCAGGTGAGGTGTGAAGACTAGGAAACGACAATTAGGTGCAGGTAGAAACCAAGAACTGTGAGACGAAAATTTATGAAAACTGCATAAGAAATAAATGCAAACAGCCGAGAGATAGAAGAAAACACACAAATGATCTGAGTCCATTATAGAAAACCAAATATGGAAAATGATAACAGCTTTATTAATAAACTTAACCATCACCTCTAGGACACACCTTCCAGGTGCCAATGAACTAAGCTTGGGGGCGTGACAAGGAAGGATGTAGTTATACCCTCTGTCTTGGTAGAATTTACAGCCTAGAGGGTAAGACGGGTGGGACATGTCTGTTAGCAAATTTTAAACACTTGTGTCTTTGAGACACCCCAAAAGGAAACAAGAGCTAGTGGCAACAAGTCTGGTGGCAAAAACTCTGTGAGTGGGTCCAGGCGTGGCGGGGCAGTGGGGAGTCCTTCTGTTTTCCATGTGTTTTGCCTCAACCCATCACTGACTTGTTCAGAACACATACTAGCTCCTCATTCTTATATAGAAAATTTTACCACCAGGTGCCTAGTAGGCATCTGTCCCTAAATGCGCACTGGCTTTGATGTTTGCCCTCTGCTCCTTTGAAACTAACTTTTGCTGGGTCTCTGGTTTCAGTTTGAAGACACTCGGCTTCACAGCTGATGGCAGCTGAGCTAGGATTCAAATTCAGTTCTTTAGAACCCATGCCCAGCCTGTGCCTCTCTGAGGGCATCCAGCGGAAAGTAGATTCATATTTAGACGTCTGTCTCAGTTCCAGATCCTTCACAAACAACGTGGCAGTTGTATTTTTTTAATAAATGAATGTATAAATGAATAAACAAAACTTAAAAGATCACATTCATGGAAACATTTTTGCATCTTAGGAAAATAAATGGCTTGGGTGAACTTGGCCCCAAGGGCTGGAAATAAGTAGAGGCTCAACTACAATTAAGCCTCCTTGGAGAGGGAAGTTTGCCTTTTGAGTCAGGAGAGTAATTTCACTTTGGGAGTTTCCCAAAGAGCTTTATACCAACGTTACAGCATTAGTCATTTCAATAAGATCTTCGCGTAGTGCCTGGAACTCTTGCTTTGATATTTGAAATTGAAGGCCCAAGAAACTCTAAGTGAAAATCATTATTTCCACCATCATACGTGGTCCTTCAACTTTGATCAGTTGTTGCATTTCATCAATATGGACTTTAGTAACAGAGGGGGCAAGTTGTGCAGATGGATGGGCAGTAGCAGATTTGTGAGGCCAGGTTCTGGCTACAGTTCTTTTGGGCAGGAAGAATTACTTCAAATACCAAAAAAATCATGATGGACTTTGATTGCAGAACGACCTAGGTTCAAATCTCTGCACTGAACCTTACTAGCTGTGTGGTATTAGACAAGCAACTCAACGTCTCCATGTTTCACAGGACATAAAATGCAGAGAGTGAGGTAGATCCTATGATGTTACACATGTTGAATTATTTGAGTTAGAACACAGGAACACATGTTAGGAAGTCATTACCCTGACATCGTCAGGATTAATTCTGATATCAGGATTAATCGCTCATGGCCCCAAATCCCTGTATCCCCAAACCTAGCACATTAACTGGCTTAGAGCAGGAATAAATATATTTGGTGGGTCAGATCTTTTTCTGAAAAACATCCTTTCCAGGAGCTATTAACGTTCTCCCAATAAGTTTCTTAGCTGAGCATGCCAAAAGCAGGTCAGAAGTGAGCACTTGGTGAGGAGTCAAGAGATTTAATTTCAAATCTCAAATCTGTCATTTTGTGTACAATTTAGGTTAGGTCACGTGACCACATGGGTCTAGTTTCAAAAAAATAAAAATGGCAGCAGTAGGAAGGTACAGAGTGTGGACAAGAGAAACCTCAAAGTTTTGTTGGGTTTTACTTTCAATAATTGAAAGAACACAACCCTCAACCCTCGTCTATTTAGTTTTTCAGGAGGCTGATTCTCAGCAAATGTGTGGAGCCAGTAAAAAAATAAAACAAAATAAAATAAAAATCCCAAACAAATGCACCATATGCTATTTTTCATAAAGAATAAATTGGTGTATCAGCATAGAGGGATGTTTTCTGTTCCTTTTATGAAAGAATGGTTTTAAGGAGCGTAAGTATATGGTCTTTGTCAAACATATATGTCTGTATTTTCATTTAAATGTAAATGCTACAGTGAGTCTCAGGAAACACACATCCCCGCTCCACGGCCTTTGCAGAAAAATACCAGCAACAGTGAGCTCTGCAAATTGAAATTCCTTCTTAAATTATTTTTTAAGTCTCTCAAGATCATCTTGATAATTAATTCCTTTTATATCTTAAACATCTTTTTCTTTTCCTGCAAAGAGGAAGGAAGAAACAACACGGGTGGAAGAGCTCTGATTGTCAGGGCGACACGGCGTGCCGCTAGCTGGGGAGACATTTGTGCAACTTACACAGAGATATAAATATATTAGTTTGGGGACTGCTACTTTCAGAGCAAATACTGCATTGTCACAAATATCATACCCTCTAGCCAAGGTAGGTATTAAAGGCTTCATTATTAAAATTTGGTTACCGTTTCAGAACCGTAAATCCATCAGTTATGATAATTTTTAT
The DNA here is from genome assembly GCF_041146395.1 of Eulemur rufifrons. Taxonomy (NCBI): domain Eukaryota; kingdom Metazoa; phylum Chordata; class Mammalia; order Primates; family Lemuridae; genus Eulemur; species Eulemur rufifrons. Next base: position 9,739,462 of record NC_091005.1, on the reverse strand, counting down.
AAAATGAAACCACAAATATGAATAAAAGTTTTCAGTTCAATAGAGCATCGACAAGAACCAGACATTAGGATTCTGGAAAAGTTAAGAAAAAATATTTTTAAAGTGGAAGAAAATATTCCCTAAATCTGAACTTTGAGTGGAATTTTCAAGCACCAGCCTGGACGATAAATTTCTCCCACTCCCCTTCCCACCAAAATGCAACATTTCTCCCTGTCTAGGAAATAGAGCCCAAGTTTTCTCAGCCCGGCATGCAAGAGCCTCACCATCCTGACCTATATTAACATTTCATACTGCGCCCTGCAGTACAGGTGCATCCTTAAGCCTGTAAACCTTGCGACATCACGTTTTCTTCTGTTTCGTGTCCCGTTTGCTTATCTCTTTGCCCCGTTTTACCTACCTTGTAAATTTCTATATGTCTTCAGGGTCAATACATAGGTAGGGGCGGAATAAATGCTCATTGAATGTGGTGAATGAACATGATCTCTTTTTTACTTAAAGCAGCCCTCCGTGGACATGCTCTCCCTTTAAATCATTTTTCTCAAATAGCCACATTAAATTTCAGTTGGACTTTAGGCTCTTTACTTTCTTATACAGAATAGATTCTTCGTAGTATGTCCATGATGAAAGAATAAATAAAACACATTTGTTTCTGGTTTCTATACAAGAGCCACAGATTTTATATCTCTAAAATAGGCAAAAAGGGTTTTAAAAATAAAAGAACATTAAAGCCCATTAGGGAAATTTTACCAGAAGAAATTCTGGAGAACAGGCAAGATTGCTTTACGCCAAGACATTGTTTTCCTTCTTAATCAAGTGTACAGCCATTTATGCAGTTACTAAGCAGCCAGATTGTTTAGGAGAAGTCATCTGGTCCCCTTCATGTTAAAGGTCCTGGGTTGTAATACCTGCATCACAGATTGAAGGCCATTGAATGAGACTTCCAGAAGGAAACAGAGACCTGTTTTCTAAATTGCAGAGGAGTCAGTCTTTCCACTTCTTATCTCCATTCTCTCTCCAGTCATTCTCCTCCTAGTCTCATTTACCAAAATTACACAGAGAACCACAACAATACCACACATCAAATATGCCCTGGCTTCATCATCAGTATTTCTAAGTATACTATTAAGGCAAAAAGAAAATCGAATCTTATTAACAGGATTAACTTCTGAACAACAAGTCTCAAAATCTATTAGAAACAGAAGTGACGGTGTCAGCAATAAGACTCTGAGAATTCATTTCATTAAACTCCTTTATTTTAAAAAGCTGATTACTTATGAGTTCTGATGGCTTTCAGCATTAAAACCTGGCTGAGTGGATATTCTAAGGTGGGCCACGATCCCTTATAGTTATAGTTTGTTTGTTGAAGATTGTTTCTTAAAGTCCAGAATACAATACTCCATCTATCTTGTCCCAGCAAGTTGATTTATCTTCTGAACAAAACACATATAAGACCATGTGCAGAAGAGGAGGAAATGAATACCATAAACCTGTCATGAAACCTTCCAAGTCAAAATAAGATCTGGTAAAACTTGAGTCCTTTACAATGGATGATAGAAACTGTGTATAGCCCACAGACCCAAAACCAACTCATCCAGTGCCAACTTCTGCAAAATAAAATGCCTAAATCTTTTGGAGAAAGGGATGCCTTCTTTTTTGTTCATTTCCATGAATCCCACCCTTGCCACTGACTTTAAAGTAATTCATTTGCTCGTTCATTTATTTTTCACTTAATAAACATTTGACCCACGGAAGGACCTGGAGGATACATCAGTGACCAAGACACAGTCCTCAGCCTCAGAGAACAGAGGTATTTGTTACAGACAGGTGGATCCAATTTAACAGCCATTTGTCAGAGGACAGGCCTCTGACTTGTGTTCGGTGTGGGCAAGGGAAGGCTGGTTGAAGTGAGGTTTTGCAATTACTGAAGAACTTACAACCTCACTGTTGTAAATATGCTGATGAAGTAAGAGGGCTCAATATTTTTGACTTCTTAAAATTGGGAAGCCCATAGTTTTGCTTTATGAGGTGCCAATTTTGTAAAAAAAAAAAAAAAATGTTGCTTACTTTGTTCATAGGTTCAAGTTCAGAGAGAAACCAGCAAAATGTTTCCAAGCTGATCTTCGTGCTTGTGTTAGATTTGAATTAGGGATATTCTGATCATCTTAGAGGGCCACTGACACACAGCCCACGGCCTGCTTAGCAAGGGCATCCTTGCTTCACAGCATCCAGGTGTGATGTCTTTGGACATTGGTTATTTTCTCTTACCTTGATTTCTAGACCTTATTTGAAGAAGAGAACAGTTCCAAGCAGCCTAAGACCTAGAATAGTTTGTAAGTATTTTGTAATGCAATTCTCAATACCCCATTCCTGTGCTCTGTGAGAATAAACGGTTTTTAAAAAAATTTTCTCCAAGCATCTATATTACATTTAATATTATATTGCCATCTGACCTTTAACCATGGACTGTTTGCATATTCATTTGGTGACACTACATATTGTAACAGTTTTCTACCTGTGTATATGATTGCTGATACCCATGGATATAAGGTCTCTAGTTTATAGCAGAATTCTACAACCTTTCACAGTATCTTTTAAATATAATGTAGAAAAAAAAAAAGAAACAATCTATTTAACAATGAATTGTGTTTCAGATGTGTTTCAAGGAATTTTTAATTTTTTGGTTGTGAAAGTGAATTTCTAACTCGGCTTAAACATAGTTTATGGGAAGAATATAGCTATTTCTACACATATAATCTTTCTCTCTCTGTCTCTCTTTCATCCATTAATAGGCATCTGTCAAGTGCTACCCATATTCAAGAGAAGTTATTTTCATAGAGGTAATAGATGAATCCTAGTATCAATTAGAAAATTCTATTAACTGATCAGTCTAGATTTGTTAGCAGGTGTGGCCACTTGTGCTGTGGATGTGTCTCTCTGTCTATTCTGCCTCTGAAGCTCATCAGGTGAGAGTGGGAAAGGACCTGGGAAAGGGTCCTTTTCTCTCATCCTCCTGTCTTTTCTTCCCACATGGATGAATGGAGGAAGGGAAGATTCAAAAGCTAGTTTTGGATGTGGTGAAAAAGAAAGCTCTTTAGTGCTGATATTGATATCAAACTCCAACCCAGCTCATCATATTTTTTTTTTTTTACTGAGATTTGGGGCTCAAGCCCAACTGTCAAGTAAGACATTTCCACTTCTGTTTGCTCCTGTTTCCCAGGGGTTTATATTTCCTGGAGAGGGTTGGGGGAATAGGAAGGGGTCTAGGGAATGTGCCCTGGAGTCCTTGATCCAAATACCATCTTAACATCATCAGAAAGAACCTGAATCTTAACATTCTGTCTTGTATCTGGGGCTCTCTCTCTATACCCATGCCTGCGGGTCCTCCTGGATGAGAAAAAGCCCTCAAATTGGGCACCAAGCTGTTAACACAGCATGTGTGATGTCCATTTCAGCACTAGGTTTTCTCTGGATGCTGATCATAGTAGCACCTGTGTTCTCAGCAGGCCCAGTGGGCTCAGCTTTGGGATGCACGAGATCAGAGTGCAAGAGATAAAATGGCTTTGGGCCATGGGTAGAAATTAGCTTCATGTGGAAAAGTGATTCTGACCTTACAAAACGGTTTGGGTGCCAACCATTGCTCTCTTTTGAGCATTTCCCTTGAATTTGATCTTGCTTATTGGGTTTTGTGATGAAAGGCTTTTATTGATTAGTACTGAGCACTTGAAAGTTAAGTGGCTCTGTGGAAAATAGGGAATTAGATGCTCATTATTTTTTATCTTTTCTGAAAAGTGCAATTTCTAGTTAGACATTTGACTAAATAAAACCCAGGGCGTCTTTATATCAGAAAGCAAGTGAAGAAGTGAAAAGTGGAATCTCAAAAGCAGGGTTTCAATGTGATTGGATTTAATTAAATACTTTGCGTGAGGCTGGGGTGGGGGTGTAAGCTAGTTCTCACTGCAAGTGAGGGGGGCATTTCCTTTTATGGACCAGTCTACGAGGGAATAGGCAGGCCCTGTTGACCAGCAAGCGTAAGATTCCCTTCCCCATATCCTATCAACTTCCCGCAGGGGCTTAGACTAATGCTTAGTGTCTGTTTCTGTTCCCAGGCACTCTGTACAGGATTAAGGAACTTCCCTAAAGCAAGCCTTGCTCCACCTGGTCTCTAAGTCAGTCTTAAGAGATGACTACTTAGAACTGCAAGCAGGTGAACTGATACAGCCCTGTGTGGGCATTCTGAGCCTGCTGTGCTTGGTTAACTTTGTTTTACTCCCAGTCACTGGCTTATGCTCTTACGCCTGCTCACCAAATGCTTTTGCTGCTAACAATGACCATGACGATATCATTTGTAGAGTTGCGAGGATATTCTACAGCAGAGGCTCCTTACCTGGACTCCAGGATGGGTGGATGAGTTGACATTGGGGATCAAACTGTCTTTCTGTGTCTCCACGCACAAGACAGGCAAGGTCCCGGACTACCTGGAGCTTACACCAAAGCTCGAAGACGTAAGGCTGAGCTCTTGCACTGGGCCCCAACAGACGAGGCCAAACAAACACGGAGCCACTCATGCTAAATGCCACATCATCAAACTGAAACTTTAAGACAGATTTCAAAACATACCAGTTTTTCCAGAAAACAGGAGATTTCAGTCTACTTGAGTCAGTGTTGATAAGAAAGGTCCCCTCAGCTTTAACCTTCATGAAAAAAGCTACCTCATGAATTAGCTTGATGTTAACCAGTCGGCTTTTATTTTCTATTGTTCTGTTTCCATGTTCCCACCTTACAAAATCCGGTGTTCTGCCATTGCCCAGTAGGAGCTCTCATTCTGTTTTGTAGAGTGGAGGCTTCTCTGATTCATGAATCACAAATAAAAGCCATTAGATCTGTAAGTACAATTTGTTGTAATTTACTTACAGAGTAAAGTAAGGTTTTGACATAACCTTAAGAACTAATGAACAAACAAATAAATTTGAAGGTAGCAATGAGATACACACACACACACACACACACACACACGAGCACATGCACAGATATCCATCCCAGGGTATACAGCAGAGATTGCCAAGGTAAGTAGGATTGAAAAATGTACCAAGATTAGAGGGCTTTAAAGAGCAGACCATTTTTAAGTCATTTCAGTAACCTCATGCTATGATGATAGAAGACAGAAAGTTTGTCAGTTTGTTTTATGGAACTAGTATAATTTTAATTCCCAAACTGATAAAGATAGTTCAAATAACTAAACAGATAGGTAGATTAAACAGAAATATGATATTGGATATAAGTACAGTATCAGTAATTTGTTATCATAATCAAGTACAGCAGTAAATTAAGTAAGATCTATTATGTCATATCCCCAAATTTTGAAAATATATATGCAAAATTTGGTGGAGTAGAATAGAATTAGTTATACATAATAAAAAATGTTTATTACAAATAGGAGCAAATATATCCTAAAGAGAAAAATGTTCAGACAACTTCAAAATTAAATCAGAAACCACATGACAATATCTGTAATCACCATTATTACCTCCTCTCTCTTCAATGTTTTAGCATATGCAATATGACAAGAAAATAAAGTGATATTATAAATATTGGAGAATGAGAGAAATAACAAAACTCTTACTGAAAAGTAGTTTAAAATATAAGAGAAGTTTTAGAAAACCTAATAGAATTATTGAATAGATTTTGTAATGTGGAAAATGTAAAAAAAAAAAAAACACAGAAAAGCTATTGCTGCTTTAAGAAATATAATTTAGAAATTGAAGTGGAAGAAAATGATTCATTCTCAATATTGTAAAAAAATGTAAGAGTAAGTTGAACAAGAAAGCAGAGAAACCATATCAAGAAAATGCTATGTCTTAATGAAAGAGAAAATGTGATTGGAAATAATGGGAATGGATACCTTGCTCTTTCATGAAAAAATGTAAACATCATACAACTAATTTTCCCAAGATTAGTACAAGTAAAATTACTGACCAAGTGAGATTCATTTCAGGCATTCAAAGGTGGCACAATATTGGCAAATCTATTACTATAATCATTTGTGTCAAAATTTAAGATAAAAATTACATAATATCTTCTCCAATAATATTGGAAATATATTTGTAAAACTCACTGGCCATAGTCTAGTTTCTATGTCTAATTTCTAAATCTTAAATTTTATTTTGAAGTATAAATGTTTAAAATTATCCCCCAAAATATGGCAAAGAACTGTGAGAGGAATTGATTAAACAACTGTATTTTTTCAAAGGCAATAAAAATCTTGCCAGAGAGTATAAGAAACTACATGTACATTCTAGAAGAAGGAAACACATTCTTAATCAATAATAGAAAAACAAAAGTTAAAAGACAGGTGAAATCTAAATATGTCAAAAGAAACCAGGAACAAAGCCAATAGACAGACATTGAGAGTTGTGAAAATCAAATTGCATCACAAATAACAAATGTCTACATTATAAATACCTCTACGCATTGCCAAGAAAAAGACAGAGAGCTCACCAGAAAGACTGACAAAGAATACAAAACTACAATTCACAGAAGTGCAAACTTAAAAAATATCTGACAAATATATTTTATATGTTCAATTCTCTTGCAGTGGATGAAACGCCAATTCCAGTAACAATGAAATATCACTTTACACCCATCAGACTGAAACAGCGATATTAAGAGCTATTTGATATGGAGAAAGTTTACTTCAGGTATTGATGGTGGAAATGCAAAGAACTTCTGCCTTTTTGGAAAGCAATCTGGCAGCAGCAATTAAATTTTGAAAGCATTTACCCTTAAGGTAACAATCCTACTTCTGGGAATCTAGAGCCCGGAAATCAAAGCACCCCTATATATTACTCACGATGGGAGTGGAGGCGGGAAAGAGAATATTCACTGATTAGAGAATAGGTGTATAAATCACAGCACATTCACAACATAGAATATAATAGTTATTCAAACAAATGAGTAATGTTTAACAAAGTGTATGTATGTAATAGCCATTGTGAAACAAATTACAATTAAGGAAAAAAAATAACATTAGGTTTGCCTGTATAGCACTTTAAGAGTATGGAGAAAAATATGAAGATACAGATTGATACATAAGTTGTCTTGATGGTGGCGGTGGGTCTCACATATGGATTTATGTAATATTAAAGGTGCGGGTGTACATATAAAAGATTGAGGAAGAAAATCACATCATGTGTGTTGAGGCACTTACAGCTCCAAAGGCAGGAATCTCACAAGGTCCCATAGTTAATCACCAGGGATCTAATAGTCCCACTGACTGGGATGGGGCTTGGATGGGCAAAAACTTTAGATTCATCCCTCTGCTAGGAATGCAGAACTATCTCCTCAGTCATAACATCCTTGAGTGACTAAGTATTTACATATTGTTCTTCCCATCGTTTTCTTTCATTTCTGGATAATCAGTTTAGAATATCTTTTCCAAAGACTGAAAGTCACTTTCCTTGGAATCAGATATAGTCCCTAGGAATCTAAGGTTGAGAAAAGTGAGTGGTTTAGTCTTTGTTCCTTCTATGTGGTTAATATCATAGAGTGATTTAAGAGTTTTCATGAATTGCATGGGTCACAAAAGGAGCCCTGCTGTGGCTTACTGATTGAGGTTGTGAGTGGACGGCTGTCAGAGGAAGAGACGCAGGTCCTAGACAAGGTGACTGTCAGAATCTCTGCTCTGATACGCCTGTCAGGGTGATGGAATGGCAGAACTGGGAGAAGACCAGATGAGATATTGGGAATTAACTTTTAAAGCCTCCCATTGCGATTCAGACATGATCTAAGGAAAAGCTTGACTCCCTGAGCATGGGGAAAACAAAATAGTCAACACGATAGCTTGCATTTCAGTGAAAACAAAAATAGAGATAAAGTCATCCCTTTGGAGTCAGAGATCTAGGTTCAAATCCTAGCCCTTCCATGAGCTTGTGCGAATTGCTCAGCTCCTGTAATTCTCACCCTCATCTGTACATAAATGGGAACAAGAACCCTTGTCCTGTGAGGCTGTTGTGCACAGTAAACGGGACCCCATGTGAGGCACTGGGCACTCAGGAATCAATGCCTGATATTATTCTTTTGCATAAAATGAAATGAAATTCTTTTGGAGAAAACGTGCTGGCCCCATATGCCAAGCGTAAACCGAAATGCTCCACGTACAACAAAGTCTTCCAGGAGCGTATTTGAAAAGGTTCCAGTGGAAATGGACACTAAGTGGCAAACAAAACGCCTTGTCAGCCTTCACTGAGAAGATGCTGCTAAGGAAGTTATTAATTAATCGCCAACCAGCCATAAGGTGTTATGGAGCCTGCTAAGTTTAAATATGCTTTATTATCTGACATCCAACATATGGCACATGGTTATGAGGTGGATGACACTAGTTTTAAAGGTCATCGTTACCCAAATGAGCAGATCCGAAACGGAGAAATTAGTTAATGCTTTCATCTGCTGATTTAGTACGAACACATACCAGAGAGCCGAGGTACTCCAGATGGCAGGCAGCAAAAATAGCTAAGAAAGATGATGTGTGTTAACTGTTTCTTAATGACACCAGTGGTTCACCAGGGGAGGAGGAGCGAGGAAGAAAGAGAAGGAATCCTTCTTCAAGTACGGAGTGAACTCACTGGCAAAAAAAAATCCCTTTACCTAGTTCTCAGGAGATTAAATCCCATCGGGCAAAAAAGGGAAAAACTGTTCTTCCCTCCAAAGTATTAATAGTGCTACTGATTACTATTACTGCTCATTGTTCCAGCCATATTGAATAAGTACTTCCACATTCCTGGCACTGTTTCATGTTTAATATGCATCTGTTTACTTCTTTCTCTCAGCAACTCACTGGGGCAGTTGTAGTTAAGAATGTTGGCTTAGGAGTCAGATTTCCCAGATTCCAATCCTGTTTGTAAGACTGTCAACAAGTTACTTCTCTGTGGCAGTTTGTAGAGAAAAGATGATGTTACTGTCTTCCTCACGAGTAACTGTAAGGCTCACATGAGATAGCATACATAAAGCACTTAGAAGAATGTCTGGGACATAGCAAGTGCTCAGTAAATACCAGTGCATCCCACCCCTGTACCCAAGGTAATTCCGCCCCCCTCTCTTTTGCCTATAAGAAAAAGGAAGATTCCAGATGTTAAAGAGCATGCCCAAGGTTGCATGACTCAAGCATGCAGACAGATTTGAATCTGCCTTCTAAATTTACTGTATACTTCTCCAGGCAACACTTTTCTCCAAAATCACACAAGTCACACCCTCAGCATAGCAGCAGAGAAGGAAGAAAGGCCATCTTCATTCTTCAGAACACTGCCAGATCACAGGCAGGGAAATTTAGGAGCCTAAGCGAGGGCTGACCCAAGTGATTTTTTTTCCATCTATTGAAAAAGAAACAAACAGACAAAGCAGTTGAAACTTTTGGTGGGATGGTGAGGAAATAGTTTGGAAAAGTAATCTTAAATCATTAAATCATAGTAATGACCAATAGCATTTAACAAGTCCTTATACTATGTGTCGAGTGTTGGGTTAAATGTCTTACATGTACTAATATGTTTAATCCTCACAGCAACACGAAGTTTCTTTTGTTGTATGGTTAGAGTTGTGCAGTTAGAAAGTGGAAGAGCTGGGGCTTGATCTCGGGGTGTCAAGAGCCAGAACCCGTGCACTCCACCATCACGCTCTCCCGGCCCTGCTTGATGGTTTAGGGCAGGGCTTCTCTCTCAAAGCTGAGCTTACATCAGAGAACCCCACATGGCTTGTTAGACCACAGATTGTGGGAATCCAGCCCCAGAGTTTCTGATCCAGTCGATCTGAGGTAGAGTCCATGATTTTGCAGTTCTAACCGCTTCCCTTGTGATGCTGATACGCCCCGCATGGGGGCCATGCCTTAAATGCCATTGGTTAATTAGACTTTGGAGCCTGAGTTAGAGTCGCAGAAAATGGATTTGGGTCCCAGGGCCACCTCTTGGTAGTTGTGCAACAGTGAGCAAGTCTTGTGACTACTCCGAGCTCCTGTTCCCTTATCTGCTCAGTAGGGGTATAAGTCATTATCGTCTTATTGACTATATAAGTAGTCATTAAAGGGATGCAGTTAATAAAACCTATCTCCTAGAGCAGTTATGGAGATTAAATAAAATACCGTGTATAAAGTACCTAGTAAGTAGCCTGGAACGCAATAATAGCTCTCACATGGTGGTAAATAAATAAACTTGTCACAAAATTATTAAGTCTTCCCTGGGTACAGACTGCATAGAGGGGGAGAGAGAGAGAGAGAGAGAGAGGGAGATATGAAGCCACATTTGCTGTGTGGGATAAGTAAATTTAAGGACTAAAAAGATCCAAGAAGAAACACAGATGCACACGCAGACCCCGGCCCACACACACTCACGTGCATATACACACACACCAAGTAGCACAAATATAAAGTGACATGTGATCCTGGCTGTCCAGGGGCCTGCAGAGCACTAAGGGAGGCTTGGAGCATAAGCACAGACTTTCAGCTGGAGAAAACATTATAAGGGGTTTATGAAGAGAGGACAATTTCAGCTGGCTCTGAAAGTATCTAGACACATGATTATTTTTCTTACTTTTTTAAAAAAAGAAAGATCGAGGGCCGACTATGGGACAGGCACCGTGTTTGGCATTTCATACTTAATTCTCGTAACCTCCAGCTGGCTTGAGGTTGGGCATTGCTGTTCTCATTCGACAGATCAACAAACAGGTCTGCGGAGATGAAGCCATTTGCCGCAAGTCACACCCTGTGCGTGTGGTGCGCGGGGGTTTGGGGGTGGGAGTGGGGCAGGCGGGAAGGCTTGTTTCCTTGTACTTAAACCCCAGGGGTGATCCTGTCGTTTTACCCCTTGATTGATTTCCTCTGGTGGAGTATTAGCAAGCTGAACTGTGTAACTTCAAATTCACAATCTCCGTGCTTAAAGTGCATTCCCTGAGGAAGGGAGGCAGAGAAGGCATAAACGCACATACAAAACTGAGCTCGGAGTAGCTGAAACAAAGCTAGGAGGGTTCCAGGGCATCTCGAGGAGAAGCTGTCTGGAGCTCCGGGGCAGCTGTGCCCTTCGATGACTCCCACTCCAGCTGGGCACGGAGCTCTCCCTGTGACCACCCGCGATGCCCTCCTTCCTGCTCCAGAATATACAAGCACTCACTGGGCACAGCTCAAGGCTCATCTGAGCAGTAACGTGTAAGGAAGTTTGTGGTTCTCTCCAAATCCATCCTGAACACACTTGTCCCTCTGAAAGAGAAACTGCAGATCCCTATGTCTCTTTTGCAAATAATGTTATGTGGGAACAGAGGGATGACCTTTCTCACCGAGGACACAGCAACAACTCTCTTGGGTTCCCAACGGGATCACAAAAACGCATCCATCCGTCATTGTAGACTCGAGAAGCAAGTGATGCCTAGGGTATCTGATGTCTCTTTACAACATTTGTGCTCCACTTACCTAGATAGATAACAGACTTCAACCAAAAATTATTCCTGAAACTAGAAAGAAATAACAAGGGCTTGCAAGAGGCAGGGATGGATTTCAAAAAGCCCTTTAAGCACGCACACACACACATGTGCACACACACATACACACTATGGGAGGAGCCTTGAGAACTCCACTCGGTGCACATTGGCTCTAAATCTATACTTATTTCTAATAAACCTTCTTATCTAGTTTCCAATCCACAGAAGATGATTAGGCAGGTGCCCTCTACTGCTTGGCACACTAACAGCAGGAAGGTTATAAAGCAGATCACCCTCCAGCTTAGAGAAGAATCTAAATCCAAAAATCTAGGAAGCCCTGCCCTTTGAAACAATCACACAAATGAGCAACGATAAAGAAACAAGCGAGCGGCCATGTGGAGTAGGGGAACTCGGTCGCTGGTGTTGGCACCGGCAAAAGGGAGAAGTGGCAGGTAAGGGGCGAGGTGGGGCCAAGCCTGGCGGGGGCCAGTAGCACCAGGAGTTGGAATGGCATCTCTGACTCAGAGTGACAGCCGCTGCCTACGAGGCTGTGGCTTGGCACGGAATTATCAGGAAAGCAGGCGAGTCCCTGAGCAGCAGCCGTGCGGATCGCCCTCCACGCACAGTAAAGCTTATCACTTTAGACGAACATGTGCTTTTCAAAGTGCCACTTAATGCTTTCCTTGGCAAAAAAAATAAATAAATAAATAAAATAAAATGCAAATTAACCCAAATCTCCATGACCTGGGTTCTTGGAGAATATCCTTTGTGCTTGGACTGATATGAGCTGCTTAGTTAAGTCTAAAAACAGCAACCTGAGTGGGGCCAGGGCGTCGTCAGGGTTACTCAGGTCTCTAAATTCCTGGGGCCTCTCTGGCGTGTCTGAGCGCTCCTCTGAGTCTCTCCTTCTGTCCAAATTCCCGAGTCCAGGATGTGATCCTTCCTTCCCTGCTGTGGGTCAAGGGCCCAGGATGTTTCCTTTGTTTATTTTTGCTGTTGTTTGCAGCAAGGATAGATCCTGGCAATGGCAGACGGCCCGGCCCCCACTGAGATCAAGGACGAGGGGAGAAGCAGACAGTTGCATGTCCTTGCTCAGCAAGGGAGGGCGATTCTAACCCAAATCTGGGACCAGAGCTCCTTAGAATTCCACATTCAGAATTCAGGTATTCCGTGGTTCCCTAGCTCAGAAACCACAAAGCGAGAGAAATCTATGGCATCAGTGCAGGGACAAGCTGGGCTGCCCTTGAAACACTGATTTTTCTTTTCTGCTGTCTCCCCACACCCTCTTTCCTATCGTGTTACAGAAATCAAGAACCAAGTCAACAATCCTGTTTCCAGCTTTGTCTGGGCCATCGGGAAGCTTACATGAAAACCCACATTTAGCCTTCTGAAGGCCATGTGGAAGACTGGCACAGTGGCTCTTGCCTTGTCACCCCTTTCCCTTGTCAGATCGTAGACCCATTTACCCAACTGTAGAGATAGGCGTTGCAGTGAGACCACCTCCATCATAATGAACATCCCTCTAGCAAGAGTGATTTGTCCAGGGATTTCCACAGGACACAAGCTGTGCCGATTGGGGTCCTACTCCAAGAACGTTAGAGAAATGTAGGTTTTTCTATAAGCCAAACCACCTCCCCCCTTTATTGAAAGAGTGAAGACCCTGTACACAGAGAAACAGGGGTGAGAAACCTATCAGGATGAGAGGGTCCTGACAGTGTTCAGAAGCTAATTCTGGTCAATGTCAAAGCCATTTCCACTGTTCTTTACTATTGCAGTATTTTACATGCAGCGTTTCCTTCCTCACTGGTTCCTAGGCAATGGCAAGCTGGATCTCCATCACCTACAACCAGAACTCTAAGGCAGGATCACGGCTCACTCATACTTTCCTGGCTTCCGTATTTGCCAGCCTGTATTTTCCCCTCGTCTTGATGCCTTCAATTATTTGTTCTTTTGCTTTCGTATTACATATAATTTTGTAAACTGCCTCCAATTCTTTGCGAAGAGACGCAAAGAGTAAACATGCACACAGTATCAAATAACTCTGAGTGCGGTACTTTTTCCCTTTGCCACGGCTGTGGATAATGCTCGCCTGTGATGTCAAGAAAGGGTTAACTTGGTTCCAGTATCTTCTGTTTCAAAAAGTGAAGAGGGATGTGATACAGTAAATGACAATTTCTTTTTAAAATACTGAACATAAGTCATTTCCAATGGGGTAAATGCCAAATCTCAGTTACCTTGAAAATTCTCTTGTATGAAAAACTATACTCTCTAATTTTGTCACACCCACACCATGTCACCATACAGTAGTCCCCCACTATCCACCAGGGATATGTTCCAAGATATCCAATGGATACATGGAACCCCAAAGGTACCAAATACTAATATGTACAATTTTTTTCTATGCCTACCTATGGTAAAGTTTAATTTATAAATGAGGCACCGTAAGAGATTAACAGCAGTAACTAATAATAAAAATATCCTGAAATAAAAGTTACATGAATGTGATTTCTCTCTCTCTTTCAAAATGTCTTATAGTCCTATATTCACCTATTTTTGGACCCTGGTTGACTATAGGTAACTGAAACTGTCGAAAGCAAAAACCACAGAAAAGGGAGAACTACTATATTTAAATATATACATTAAAAAAGGAAAACTTCAAAAGACAATCAAAAGTGACTTAGTGGCTGTTATTTTAGTGTTGGTATCTTTTTTAGAAACAATTCTCTAGGCTACAGAGACTTCCTAAAGCATAATAATGTTTCATCCCAGGCTCTAATGTCTTCATGACCATTGTGCATGATGATTTTGTGTGCAGGCTTCTGTGTACCTTGCCTTGTCAACCTACTGGAATAAATACCTCTGTGCAATAATGTCTTATGTGATAGAATAAAGCAAACGATATAGGACCAGTTTTATTTTTGGTGATCCACAGCTTTAAATACAAAAACTTTCTGGATTCTTACTTTAAACTGCATTCTTTCATAAAGAAGTCATCTCAGAGATGTACTTATTCTGAATGCAAATGTCACAACTGAGCCAAACCACTAGCAGGCATGAAGTGATTACGTTGTGACATCCCTGGGTACCACTGAGCCTGGTGATAAGGGATATTTAATGGGGCTGAAGAGAGAAGAAGCGCCATGAGCGCTGCATTTGTCCAATGGATAATCTGATTTTGCCATAAACCTCAAGTTGGAATTAACTCTTCCCTCAGCAGAGGACCGAAAACATCAAGCCACAGTGATTGAATGACCCCTATGTCTCAACACATGCACGACCAGCACCATCACCACTGGAGATAGAGTGTGGGATAGAAATATGAGGTTCTAGTTGGCATATATTTCCTTTTGAACATTCAAATAAGCACAGATAGCAGTAGGCAGAGCGTCTTGGAAGGAAGCAGAAATGGATGGAGATATATCCTCACTGATGTATATACTCAACTGAGAGAGGCGGGATCTGGAGTGGTTCCGGATTCATGGCATAAAGTGACGTGTCTCTCTTACACACACATATACACATACACACGTGCACACACACACACCGGATTTGTCCAAGTGTGTATCCAGGTGTGGTCAAGCATTTCTACCAGCACTTCTGGGAGGAAGAATGAGAAGTCAGCATGAAAACTGGATCAAACAGCCTTCTATTTAATTGCACCTATCTTATTCTAGATGAGAGGTAAAAATGCTTTATCTCTACAAGTGCACAATTTACAAAGTTCTCAACACAGAATGCAATTTCAGTCATGTTTCACAATATAAGCCATCAAACAAAGCATGGTGAGGAACACATGGCCTTTGCCTGTGGGCCACCCAGTTCTGTCTTTTGCTGCCTATACAACCTTGATAGGAAATCTTTACAGGTTTCAGGTTCTTCATGTTTAAAATAGAAATATCAACAGTACACACTAGAATTGTGAAGATTTATGAGATTATATGTATGTAAGAAGATGGTTCAATGTCTGATGCATTTACATGTTCAATAAATGTTAGCTACAATTATTTTATCATCACATACCATTATTGGTATTTTTACCAGAATTATCATGTGCATAAATCCCTTGAAGGACTTTATTCTTCTTCTAGTTATTGAGGTAGGAAGGGTGGAAAGAGTAAAGATTGGAGATAAGTAACAAAAGGAGGAAGAAAGGACAGAAAAAAGGACAGAGAGAGGAAGGCAGGAAGGAAGGAAGGAATTGGTGATCTAACTAGGATTGAGAAACCCTGTGTATTATTACAATTAAGATTCAGATGACCAGAAGGGGCATGGGGGGCTCTGTCATGCAGAGCATAGGAGTGAGTATCCAGCTGCGCTTCTACCTCCAGCAAAGAAGAGAAGGGACGTCTTTTCCCGTGTCACTATTGAGGGCCACTTGGTAGAATTCCAATAGTGGCAGAAGACCACTGCACCCTAACTTACAGACTATGTCAGAAGAGAATTGGAGATTTTTCTTCCATGAAGACTATGTCATTTGGGATGGAATGGAAAAATTTTAAAATGTTTTTAGAAATACATTGATGCTGTTTGATATTGCCATGCTGAATTTTTGATATCACAAAAAAACTGTTTAAAGCCCAATTTTAATGCTGTAATGCCAGTTTACAAACTATATAAAATTCTGTTCTGATTAGGAAAAAAAAACAAAGAAAAACAAAGAAACAACAAAAAAAACTTTTATGAGAATTTAGTATTTGAGAAATGTGGTTTCTAGCCACACAGATGAGCTATCGAGATAGAACACATGTGGGGTGAATAATATATGCTGTGGACAAGGCAAAATATGTGAAAAACTTATATTTGTACTTTTGTTTTTGCTATGCAGTTTATACAAATCACTGCCTAAGCATTAATATTTATACTGCTAAGCGTTTTTTTTTTTTCCTGCCATGCCCATCAAACTGTCACATAATCAGGGTAGTCAGTATATCACATAGCACAGGGGAGAGCAACTTGCCAGACTCAGTTCCTGTAAATATTTTTCTTTTGTGCCGGATTAAAGTTATCCTCATGGTAGGGGTTCTTGTGGAAGCAAAGTTTGCCAACATATTTTATGATTAAAAAAAAATATGGACACTTCATGACTCTACAAAGTTAGTGTTTATGTTCTGCATGGAAGAGACCTCTCTGACTTAGCCCCTGAAGTTTTTGAGGTTTAACATCCTGAATTTATTTTTAAGCTAAAAAGAGGGCCGTTTTCTGCACAGAGAGATATTTGACTTGGCAGAAAGCACAAATACCAAATTCATTCTTGGGGTATGGCTTATTTGAACATGCCCCTGCTGCCCCTTAAGCTTCTTAAAGAAGGTAAGTACTTTTGCACTACCCCTGCTCAAATAAGTGTAGGGCTGCTTAATATCTAAAAATCAGAAGTAAGTAAAGCTCTTTGTCCTTGTGTCCAAAAGTGTCTATGTTTGACTTCAACCTTCCTTTCCCATGTTTGCTTTTCAGGGCTTCCCTTTTCTGTGAGGGAGGAGAGACGGCACAGAGAGCACGTGGGTTTTGGGAGGGGAGGACCTGGCTTTGCATCTTGCTTCTGCGACTCAGTACGTGCCTCACTTTGCCTATTTCAAATTTAACGGCAAAATTTGGCTCATAATGGATAGGCAGTGTAACCACCTGGTTAAGAGTTCCGGCTGTAAAGAAAGACTGTCTGAACTAAAACACTGGCTATATGTGGCCTAACACAGTGACTGAACTTTTCTAAAGCTTTACTTATTTCATCTGTAAAGTGGGGATGTATAATAGTACCTACTTCATAGTTGTGAGGAGTGTGTCTCTATCAGCCAGCTGCCCTGCATAACAAACTAACAAAGCTCAATGACTTCACAATAACCATTTATCCTTGCTCATGAGAATGTGGGTTACCTGGGGAGCTCTTGTTTTTTGGTTGAGCTCATTTATGCATATGTGGTCAGCTACAAGATGTGTAGGCAGCTTTGCTGGTCTTGTCTGTGTTCTTGCACATGGTTGGGAGTTGACTAGCTCAAGATTAGTCTAGAATATTCTTCCCTGGAGCAACTGGGTTCTCTTCAACAGGGTATCTCATTGTCTAGTAGTTTACCTGGACTTGTTCTCATGGTGGTTGGACAGGGTTCAGAGAGAGAGAGAGAGAGAGAAAGAGAGAGAGAGATATTGATTCAAAGGATATTGAGGCCTAGGCTCAGATATAGTATAGCAACATCTCTGCCACAAAGCGAGCCCAAAGTCAGAAAGGTGGCTACAAAGATACAGCAATGGGCATGGGTACAGAGAGGTAAATAACTGAGGCCAACAGTGCAAGCAACTTGCACAATGTGCAAAACACTTGGCATAAAGGTGTCCTGCCCTTGGACATCAGTGCTCCTTGTTCTCGGGCCTTCAGACCCAGACTGGCACTTACACCACTGGCTCCTCTGGTTCTTAGGCCTTTGGGTTTGGACTGGAACCCACTTTCCTGGGCCTCCAGTTTGCAGAAGGCAGTTGTGGAACTTCTCAGCCTTTGCAACCATGGAAGTCAATCCCTCATAATAAATCTCTTTCTATTGGGCCATCTCTCTGGATAACCCTGGCTAAGACAGATGCCCTTTGTGTCCCTCCATGGGTCAAACAATCTTCTCCAAAGTTTTGTTCCTGATCATTCCTGCCCCCAATCCAGCCATGGGATCATCTTTCCAATAATCCTACAGAGCCCTTTATCCTCACGTCATGTCATCCAGCACCTTCTACCCCAGATTCTGGTCATTTATACTGATGTCCTGTCTCCCTGGTAAGTCTATTCACCTCTTGAGAGCAAGGACTGTTTAGGAATTGTATGTTTTATTTCCTTTCATACGTGATAGGTATCCAACCAATACAGGTATTTGGGAATCAGAGTATGAACAAGAGAATGAGAGAGAAAAAATAAATTGTGTTTCCCTTCTTAGCTAAAGGAATGTTGGCCAATTTGTCGATCTATTAAATTATTCTTGCATTAAGCATTCCATGGTTTACTCAAAGAGATAGAAAGATTTATAACCAGGTTCCATCCCTTATTTTCTCTCTCTTTGGTCTACTGTTAGGTTTAAAATTTTACTATTAGAACTTTGTTTCTTATGCTTAAAGCATTGCTACTCCTTAGAAGGGCTCCTCTGTGCATTGCTTTTGTGATGATGGGTGCGGTGTTTCAGATGAAGGTTTACACACACTGATTTATACCTAATAACATGCTTTTCCAGATGTCAGCCTGTTCTCTGGACCCTGCTGGCCCCCCTCAGTCTTGACCTAGAGCCCACTGATCTATGGAGGACTTGGCGACTGTTTACATTCCCCAGAAATAATTACTTTGTGTCTAAAGACTTAGAGAATAATGTCTATTTTACTTAGTATCCCTGACAAATGAGGGATGTGGGGATGTGAACTTGCCTATGTTGTTTATACCTTTTCCTGCTTCACTTTTCTCCAGAGTCAAAATTAAACCAACACCCACCCTGAGAGGAGAAGTTGGGACTAGTCATAGGTGACATATGACTTTCTTGTCACCCTACAGGTCAAATTTTCATGCTTTGCAAAACCATTTATTTCCTGGCTGTAAGAGAGCCTTATATTATACTTTCTGTTTTTTCTTTTTTTCTTTTTTTTTAGGGGAGGAGGTGTCACACTGGTGTTAATTCAGGCGTTTATTTTTAAATATCAATGTTAGATTTACTTTACTTTGCCAATGTCTCCAGAAGAAAGGAAGTGGATAAATATAAAGCATTACTATTAACTATTATTATGTTGATATGTAAAACATAACTATTATTACTGACAGTTTGGTCTGTTGAAATTCTATGACACTTAAATATTTCAGGCCAGCTATCCACACTTGTGATTTTTGCCCATGTTTCTGATGTTTTCAATGTTTAGAACCATCCTTCACTAAACAGGCAAACTATTCGACGGAGGCAGAGCATGGTGGGGTAGAAACGGCACGCACTTGCGGAGACTAAGTTTTAAATTCTATTCTCTAAGCATTGGGCGGAGAAGGACTGTCTAAATGTCAGTCCCCGCAGAAAAGTGGGCTGTTTTGTTCGACTTCACGCTCACAATGACTAGCAGCATAAAATAGCTGCTGGAAAAAGCAATTATGAACTTAGTCTGCCTGATAAAAATAATATAGTAGAGAAGGGATAGGTGAACCACCTTCTTTTATAAAGTCTGCAGCCATTGCCATGTGCTGCATTGGGGTATCGTATCTGAATGGGACACTGGGAGAGGACACATTCCTTTCAGGACAGCGGAGGCTATAAAAATATTTAGGGTGAAGAAGAGATTTGACTTGAGTGATGATGAGAGAAAAATGACTGTCTTCAATCATATGGAAGGTAGGCACATAAGAAAGATGTCAGACTTGCTCTTCTCTTTCAAAACACATAGAAGAACCAAAATAAATGTTTCGGATAAGTTAATTTGGACTCTGTAAAGAATGCTTAGAGATTAAAAAAAAATTCAACACAGGGTGCAGCTGCCTCAAAATGTCAAGATCACTGTGTCACTGAACTTTGAGTGAGAGAAGTATTATTCATGACCTCAGAAGTGGACAATGAAATTACTGGACTGGGGTGAGTGTGACTGCAGATTTCCTTGTCCTAGCTGGGGAAGATCAGGAGAGAGTGGAGTCCTGAGCTGGGGCTTAAGTGAATCTTAGGAATTTCATAGGTAGAGGCTGCGTGAGGTGAGAGAAGAGGCAAAAAGAAAGGTTATCAGGAAGCATGAGTCTTTCTATGAAGAGGAGAAGAATAATGAAATGAGCTTGTGCAGAGTGCAAGATTCATGGAGGGGGCTGCAGAAGTCTTGATGTATAATATCAGCCTAGACCCTTAGGATTTATTCTTGCTTCTATAGGTAATAGAGAGCCCTTGACAACTTTCACATTAGTAGGTTGCAAGAGGTTGGAGAAAAAAATATTTGAATCAGTATTTAAAGGACCTAAGTTCCAGAATGAATTGAAATGTGAAGTGTGGCAAAGAAGGTGAGAAAATGTTACTATTCTTTGCATTGTATTGTATTAGCCTTTTTAAAGTTTTTTTTAGTGCGGTGGTGCAATCACACCTCACTGCAACCTCCAACTCCTAGGCTCAAGCAATCCTCCCGCCTCAGCCTCCCAAGTAGCCAGGACTATAGGCACATATCTGGCTAATTTTTTTATTTTTTGCAGCGACAGAGTCTCATTATGGTTCCCAGGCTGGTCTTGAACTCCTGGCCTCAAGTGATCCTCTTGCCTCTGCCTCCCAAAGTACTGGGATTACTGGCATGAACCACTGTGCACAACCTATTTTTCATGTCTGTCTTTTGCACCATGAGCTTGAGGTTAGCAGAGTCTCTGTTCTACAGTCCACTCTATCTCATCCTTACTAGATGCTTAATTTATAATTGAATAAGCATTCCATTTGTAAAGGGAAATGAGGAGAACTTGGGCATCTAGAGCAAATGAGGATATGGATTTTAGGCTTATGGAAATAAGCCTAAATGTTTGAAGAGTCTTATGATAGTATTAATAGTTCTGGTCTGGAGGTAGGACCTATCCTCCATCTTTGACCAACATTTATTTATTCCTAAAACAACCTGAGCCCTCCTCCTTCCAGAAACAATGTAAGTTTTTTTTTTTTTAAAAAAATCTTGTCCTGTTTTGTTTTTACAACAAAAGACATGCCTAAAATGAAATAGAAATAGAAAATGGTAACCGATGAGGATGCCAAAATGGCCCTTCTCCTCATACTTTAAAGGCAGACTGTCCCCAGTTATGTGGCAAAGGTAAGTTGTGGTCATAGTTGTTTGTTTAGGTGCAGTCATAAATTTTGCCTTGCAGGAAATCATAGCCAGAAAAGTGAGACTGCAGTCAAATGGGAAGTGGAAAATTTGTGTAGCAGGTGTATGGCTAACAAGCCAAAACCTCAAGGCAGGTGGGGTGGTTGGTGATGAAATATCTTGTTCTGCTTCTGAGAATGGAAACAGATATGCACATGAGTGGGATGACTGCCTGTTCCTCCCTCTCTGAACACCTTCGAGTTCCAGGAATCTCAGGTAGACTAAGACCTCTGTCCACTGGACTGACCATGTATGCCAAAAGGCTTGGTCCTCCCGTGGTCCAGAGAAGCACCTTGCTAATTAGTTGTCATTGTCAGACACCTGTTAGAAGACTAGATCATACGACTGAGCATGGTATGATCCTCTGGGCTCAACTTCATGTTTAAAGTTGCATCTATACGAATTACAGTAAAATCTTTCTGATGACCTTAGATGAGAAATATTGTAGAAGGAGCACCAAGGAGAGGCCAGACACTCTTGAGTTTGATTTGTAGCTTCACCACTGTGTGACTATGGAAGCGCTTTACATCTTTGTGACTGTCAATCATCTCATCTGTAAAATAGCAATAATTTTAATATTTAAAGTGTATAAGAGCTTTAGTACAGAAACAGATTTTAGTAGAATCCCCCAAATTACTGAGAATTTGTAATTAAACATACTTATGCAGTGTGTGTGCATGTGTGTGTGTATTTAAATCACATACTCAGTTTTTATTCATCTTACAAATGACATCTTCTGACTCAGGTGAGTTAAATGACAGCCAGGCCACTAAGAATCTAGATGTTTGCTCTTCAGATTTTCTTCACTGAGAAAATTACATTCACAGAAATTTTCCTTGAAGCGTTGAAAGTGACAGTAAGCATCACCCAAAATGAGGGGAAGTCCAGCAAATTGTCAAACTTCTGAGACTGTATCTCTTATGGCATCATTGAAAGAACTGATATATTTCATCATGTATTAAGTGAATTATTTGGGAGTCAGAAAGGCAGCACAAGCTACCAGTAAGCAGATGTTTGGGTTAATATGGACATTTTATAGTACGTGGAGTCATAGTATTGTAGGAAGAGTCAGGCTGAATCTATACATTGGAGCCTAAATGCATTGTATGCATTTGGCAAAATCACTTAATTTACCTGACTCTCAGTTTCATCATCAGAAAAATGGGTATATTATATCTCATTCAAAACTTGGATGCAAGGAGAAACAATGGGCATTATATATCAGCCAACCAATAACTACCACATAAACACAAAAACATCTTTATTATCCTTCAGCCTTTGTAATGACATTCCTTCCACCTCTATCGCTGACAACCTTTTCTGCAGAAGAAACTCAGCCGCTGTGAAGGCAGCCTTTATTAGGAAATCAAATCCAGTTGCTGGTTTTACGTAGACTTTGAAAGTAAAGCCCCAACGACAAACCCAGGCAACTCAATATCTTTGGCTTTTGTGGTGTCAAGACCCAGCCAAGGCTGTGATTGATGACGTGGGTGAAAAGTCTCCCAATGTATTCTTCATTTTAAAAATCAAGGCCACAGAGGACAAACAAATAAATGAATTAATAAGCAATAGAGAGGGAAGTAGTGCCCCAGAAGCCCTAAGAAGCCCAGGAAGCTGAGACTATCCGAAACCCTATGGCCAGGGCTGCAGAAGAACAGCCCCAATTGTGAGCGCACGTTTGGTCTGGCTCAGTAAACGTGGTGCTGTTTTCCCGCATCACTGAAATCTCACCAGGGTTTGACAAATCTCTTTAAATCCCCCACTGAAGGTGGATTCATAAACACCGCCCCTTTTGAAGGGAATTTAAAGAGAGTTCTTTTTTGTGATCACACATCAAAGCAGGGATGACATTTCTCTTGTTCTTAAGTGAACTGATAGGAGCCTACAAACTAAATCTGTGGAGGGTCTTAGGGGGGAAATTAACATTTCATTTTCAGAAGGCAAAAAAAAAAAAAAAAATGACAGCGTTGGCGGCCACATAGGTTTACTGTCTGGAAGGGAAATGCACCTTGGATCTCTTTTATTACTGGGCCTGCCAGGGCTGCACAAAACTAATTTTAAGTTAATATTGGGGGAATACGGAAGATTTTTGCCCTTTTTCTAGTGGAGTTGAGTACTAAAATTGCAATAGCTATTCTCTTGCTTGAGATTCTGTTTCATAATGAGAACACGAAACATCTGGCCATGATCAGATAAAAAGAAATGGGTATTGGCATAGCGTCATGCTGTCATGGGGACAGTCCTGGTCTCTTAGCCATTTGATCTGGGGCAAGTAGCTTCACCTCACTCTCCCTCTGTATAAAATGGGACTGCTCATGCCATCTTTGTAATACCTTGGAGGTCATCTATAGCATTATCCTAAGGTCCAATTTTCCTTGCCAGTCGGAAGGTGTTATGGCTTGAATTGTATTATCCCCCAAATCCAATATGTGGATATCCTAACCCCCAGGACCTCAGAATGTGACCTTATTTGGAGAAAGGGTCTCTACAGAGATAATCAAGTTAGAATGTCGTCATTAAGGTGATCCTTAGCCCAGTGTAACTGGTGTCCTTATAAAAAGGGAAGATTTGGAGAGAGATACCCACAGAGAGAAGACGACATGAAGAAGATATACGGAGATGCTATGTGAACATGAACATTATAATCTACAAGCCAAAGGGAAAGGCCTGGAATAGATTCTTCCACACAGCCCCCAGAGGGAACCAACCCCACTGACACTTTGATTTTGGACTTCAAGAATACAGAGCTGTCAGACAATACATTGCTGTTGTTTAAGCTACTCAGTGTGCGGTACTTTGTTACGGCAGCGCTAGCAAACTAATATAGAAGGGGTGATGGATTTGGGACCTCCCGGTGAGAGGGCCGATTGTGAAGTGTAGGACCTGGAGTTGAACAGGACTCTCACTCTCCCACCAGCACCCTCTCCAGAAATGACTGGCTCTTCCAGACGCCCAGGGTAGGATCTAATTGTCTCAATGACACGGTTGCCATGACAACTAGATATAAAGTTTAGTTCCAGAATTTGAACCTACACATGCTAAAATCTCCACAGGGTATTTTCTTTGACTGAGAGTGAATTAAGCAAAGCATTTGCATGCACACACAGACGCACTCTCTTGAAAACATTGAAAAGGGCCTGCAGCCTCTGACTCATACCTCAGCGTTCTGGAGGAGGAGATGTTCATTGCCATTACCCATCTATTCACTCCGCTGACATTTATTCGTTCAATTGGCATTTACTGAGCAGCTACCATGTGCCAAGCACAGAAGGAAAATTCTTGTCAGATGAACTGTTTATACCAGAGAAATCTTGAGATTGTTTAGAAGATCTGGATGGAAAAATGACATATTTGCTTGGGATAGGTTAGGGAGCCCAGTGAGCTTCATGAGAAAGGGAGCTGTGCTTTGCTAATTCATCGCTTCTCCTCTAGGGATCTAACACAGTTCCCAGTACCTTCTAGATGTCTAATAGATATTTATTGAACAACCGAATGAATGAAGGAAGGAAGGAACAAAAGAAAATTTGAAAAGAGTGCTGAAACTGCTCTGCACATCATGAAACATTGAAATGTCTAGTTGTGGATGTAACGCTAATGGTAGCCAATATTTACGGAAGACTTATCATGTTCCTGGCATCAAGCAATCCACATGTCCTACTGTGCATTTGGTGTAATATTCCCAAAAGTTGTTGCTGTAGTAAGTCACAGCCCCATTTTTATAGGTGAAGAAAATGAGGCTTTTAAGGAAGAGGTAAGTTGCCTGTTGTTAGATAGAAACAAGTGGATCTGCATTTGTGTCCAGGTCTGTCCAAGTCCACTGCCTGTGCTCCCGATCACAGCGGCTCACTCTCCCTCTTTCCTTGGAACCTGAGCATGTCACCTGCACTCTCAAGGCTGGCATCTCCTAATGGGGGGAAAGGGAAGAATGAGAGAGAGTAGATTTCTCCACCTAGGATTAGTTGCTCATTTATATTGCCTTAAATGATTTTCATCAATTTCCATACATAACAGCCCTAAGAAAGCAACTTGAAGAACCCAGACATGTGTTCTGTTTTCTTCCCTCTCTCAGGAAACCATTTAGTGGTTTTCTTCAACCTCGCACAAAAAGCAAAATGAGACCAACCTAAAACACCTTCCTACAGACTCATAATCTGGCTCCCAACGATATCCCGCTTGGCAGGATTTTAACACCAATTCCGATAAGCTGTCAAGGAATGTCATTAGTTTGAATCTGCATAATTGATAAAGTAGGGTATTGATTCGTGTTAGTAAACCAGAAACCTTGAACTTGAGATGTGAGTTAATTGGGGTTAAATGGTGTCATCTCTTGGTAGGGAATAATGTTTTAGCCAGGTTCTGTTGGACTCTGCAAATTGTTGCTGCCTTCGCAGCCCCCATTCGAGGAAGAAGGGACTTATCTTCTGGAATTGCTGAATGTGGAGCCACACTGAGGGAAGAAGAGAGGGGCGACAGGCTCCTTAACTGAAAAACGAGAGCAAAGCAACGTGACCTTCTTTCCTAAAGGTGAGTTTTCAGGAATGAAGGAGAAATTGTAGATGAAGTTGCTTTGAAATTTCGGTGTGTCTGTGGTGGGGTAGGGGGAGTGAGAAGTACCTGATAAGGGCTGACTCGTTTTAAATGCATAACATAAACATTCCACGAGTGACTCTCCATGTGTCGTGAACCTGACCTGATGTATGCATGCTTGTGCTCATTTATTCGTGCGTTTGTTCCACATCACCTGTCTGCTGAGCCCAACACTGAGCTGGGCATCTGACACAGCAGCAGGTGCAATCAACTCAGCTTGGGTTTGTGGAGTTACAGACTGCTTGGAAACGAAGGGGTTCATTTATGGGACCTTTAAATGTTGATGGTGGGCATTACCCATATTTTGAGGAGCAGAACATGGTATCAGAGGGGTCAGGTCAGCAGAGGTAAGTATAGCTGGTGCTGGGACTTACACAAAATTCAGCATGCGTGGAACAGAGAGCAGACACCATCGCAAACTGCCTTGTCCTTTTCCTTCCTAGCCTTTGTCAATGTTGCAAGTCATTCATTCATTGCGATTGTGTTTTGTTTTTGTTTTTGTTTTTTAATAGCACCCTTGCCAAGCCGAAAGCTCCATGAGGACTGGAATTCTGTCTTGTTCACGGTTTATTCTCAGTAGCTCGAACAGTGGCAGGCAGATTAGAAAGAGTATCTGTGAGTTGAGCAAATGAATGCATGTGTATGGAGGCATGTCATGAGATGAGATCAGAATCAGGCTGTTGTCAGATCATAGGGAGCCTTGAATGCCACGTTGTGAGTGCTCAAGAGATAATTTGCTGAATAAATGAATGAATGAAAGTTCAAAAGAGAACCGACACTGAGCTGGGAATCAGAAAATCTACAGTGACAGGAAAACTCTGAAGGTGTTCTAAAGAGGGCATTGGCATGGTTGATTCCACCAAAGAATCCTTTATTAGGTGCTGGTGATATAGGCTTGGTGGTTTGCCACATATCAGAGATTTGAAGACAAATAAATTAAAGCCCTATTTGAAGAAGATTATAATCTAGAAAACAAAGGGATTTACTTTATACCTTTAACTATTTTGGAGACTTCTCTACAAGGAAACATCTAGTTTTTTTTTTTTTTCATGGAGTATAATGAAAAAAGGATTTGTGCTAAAAAAACAATTCTTCTTTCTATCAGGTGTACATTTGCTAAGAGTGCAAAGCATAGGGAGAAATTACTACAAGTATCTTATTCTACACCAGGGATCAGAAACTACGGCAGGAGGGACAAATACAGCCCACTCTCCATTTTTGCATAACTGTGAGCTGAGAATGGTTTTCAGATTTTTAGATTATTTTTTAAAAATCAAAAAAGGGAATAAATTTTAGTGTCACATGGAAAGTACATGAAGTTCAAATTTTGGTGTCCATAAATAAAGTTTTATTGGAACATATCCGTGCCTGTTCATTTCTGTATCGTCTGTGGCTGCTTTTTTGCTACAATGACAAGGTTGAGTAGTTAGTACAATTAGGCTCACAAAGCCTCAGGTATTTCCTGTCTGGCTGTTTATAGAAAAAGTTTTCCAACTACTGCTCTAGATTCACATTGAGTTTTAGTGGCATGGTTTGTTCTGCCAGCATTAATTTGGGGGACCTTCCCTTTAAGGGGTTCCTTTTCCTGAATCAGTGGTTCCCTACCAATTAAAATGTAACTACATTTGGGAATTTCATTTCCTGCTTCTCAAAATGAATGCCTTGCAAATGATGATTGATTATGCCTTTGATTAGGAAGTAAGGGGGCATACTGCTTAGCATGAAACGCAAAGCTACTTTAGGTCAGCACAGCATAGCTGAAACAACAGCAGGTTAAGATCAGGAAGCCGATGTTTCACCCTGCAAGCTTGGGCCACTCACCTCCCCATCTGGGCCACAGGCCCCTTATTTATCAAATGACAGGACCTGGGAAGCAGTCTTTAAGATTTTTTTTTCCCCCCAGGATTAAAGGCTGTAATTCTGCAAGTACAAGTCCCTATTTGTACTCAGGGCTCTGCCTACTCCTAGTAGATAGGCATTTTACAAAGAAAACACTCATTGACCACTAGATACCTTTGATTATTTATACATGTGCCGAGTTAACAAGCACTACATGGAAATGAAACACAGGCTGGAATTTCAAATCTTCAGGAAGCATGGGAACAATTAGGATTCTGCATTTCATCTTGTAGCTTTGGGATGCATTTTGTCTCTTCCTCTGGAGGTGACCGAGAAAAGAAATACACTTAACAACGTTTTGGAAAGCAAAGCTGTAATTTTAAGGAGGAGATATGGTTGCAACCTAAGGTGAGAACTTCCTCGCCCCATGCCAATTTCTCCATGCCTTAAAAATCGCAACCTCCTTCCTGCTTAGTCCCATGATTATTCTACCTCAAAGTTTCCTAACAAAACACTGGCAGCTGATATCTAGGGCAGGATTCAAGCAGCAAAACTGACCACTGGGCACGTCTTTGTGGTTTATCTGGGCCCCTAAGTGACCGCTCATTGTTCTCCCTTTTGAGCCCGGATTGTGGGTGGGGATATTGGCAAGGTGCTTGCAAAATGTCAGTGCTTAAGTGAGTGTTCCAGTTGTTAAATCATAATACGGCGTGATTTCACCGAAATGAAGTAATTACAGGAGGAGAGAAGAAAAGTCAAATGATATAAAAACAAGTCCTTTTGGATTGTCTGAGTACTAATGTGCTCTCTGATGCATATGCATTTCTCGTTTCTGATACACTCATCGCACAAAAGGTTCCACTATTTTAAGAGTGGAGGTTAGTGTTATTTTGGCTCAAGCTCTCATCCCCAAATCAGAGCGAAGACGCTGCACTTACAGGCCCTCAAACATTTCCCAGAGAGGTTGTAATTATTCTAAATCAATACATCTCGTGTTTTAATATTGTGATCTGAAATCTACAATTTAATCTCCCTGCTCTCCAGCTCTTACGTTAAGCAAACGGCATCTTTGTTCCAATCTTGGCCCTAGATGTCCTAACTGTGTGATCTTGAACAAATAGCTTAAAGTTTCTGATCCTCAGTTTCCACATCTTTAAAAGGAGGACAATAATAGCACACACTTCATATGGCTTTTGTTATCTTAAATATAGATGAAAAGCACTTAGTGCCTGGCACACAGCAAGCACTTAACAGACGTGAGCTATCATTCTCTGCCCTTTGGGTTCAGATGGTACCCATCTGGGAATCTGTCCTTGCCCCTTCAGGGCTGGTGAGGTCCATTAGGACCTCCAGGCTTTTCTTTCTCCTATCACTGTTTTCATGGTTTCATCATTATCTGGTTCCTGCCCTCTTTTCTACACAGTGGGTTTCTCGAGGGTTGCAGACCTGTCTGATTTACTTTTGCACTTCTGGCTTCCTTCTCAGACCCAGATACATAGCTGTAGCCAAAAAGTGTTGTTGCGAAGAGTTAAGTAAATAAAAGCAATACGCATGTAGAAGCACCAAAATCATGAAACTTACTTGTCCGTGGAAACCCACTGCTCTTAGAATAATAACTAAAGAAAAAAAATCCAAAACCTTAGTGAGGCATGTGTATGGTCCCCTCTCTTGGCCTTCAGCCTCTTCTTAAAATACTCCCTCACCCCTTCTACCCACCTTCTGTACTCCCCGCCACAGCAGAAATTTTTCAGGACCTCTGGCCACAGGGTCTCTGCACATGCTTCTCTTGCCAGCTGGAACTCTCTCTCACCCACCACACTCATCTTTCAGTTCACAGTTCATGTCCTCCTTTCTTGGGAAGCCTTGTCTCACCTCTCAGTCTACGTCATGCCTGATTGTTACATGCACTTATAAAAATCCGATTCTTCCCATTTCAGCTTTAAGCTCAATTTAAAGTAAATACATTTAATAATTTTTTTAGTTTTGTGATTATTTCATTAATCATAGATTGTAAATGCCACAGGAATAGGGATCATGTCTGTTTTTACCCTCTCTTGCCTCCTCAGTGTCATGGACAGTGCCTGGCACATAGTATGTGCTCAATAAATATTTGTTAACAAATGAATGAATGAAGAACCAGCAACTTGCATTTTAGAAGTGGGCATGAAGGAGTTTTCCTGACAAGGCATTAGATTTCTTTATTCAGTAGTTTCAACCAATAGCAGGATTGCTACATGTTTGCTAAGAGGCAGGGCTTCCTCTGCCTTACCATACTGGGCTTATTTAAGACTATATTGCACCTTTCCTGCAAACACTGGGCAAGGCAGCAATATTACAATGGTCAAAGATGGACTAACTTCACCTAAGTGAGAGGTGCAGGCTAACAGAGGACTGGATCTTGAGCTGAGCTGCCCACTTGATCTTGCACTTGATTATTTGCTTTTTTTCAGCTTTTTGGCCACTTGTTTGCTGGTTCCCCTGACTTGCCTTGGTCTTAGGCACTTTAACTCTGTCTGTGTCTTTCTGGTTCCTGAACCAATGGTTCTTTTGTATTCTTCCTGGTGGATACATCACACCTACACTGGTGATCCTTAAGGATCACTCTTTTAAGCTCAGATGTATGATCTGAAAGCTAATTACAGGCAACAATCCTGCTGTAGTTCGTTGCTATGGAACAAATATTTGCGCCCCCCACAAAATTCAGGTATTGGATTTTGTGATGGTATTAGGAGGTGATGGTGTTAGGAGGTAGGGCCTTTGGGAGGTGACTAAATCATGAAGGTGGTACCCTCATGAATGGGATTAGTGTCCTCATAAAAGAAGCCTGAGAAAGACCCCTCTTCCCTTCTGCCATGTGAGGATGTAGCTAGAAGGCACCATCTCTGAACCAGAATGTGGGTTTCACCAGCCACCAAATCTGCTGGCTCCTTGATCTTGGACTTTCCAGTCTCCAGAACTGTGGGGAACAAGTTTCTGTTGTATATATGCTACCCAGTTTATGGCATTTTGTTACATAGCAGCCCCAAAAAACTAAGACCTTCATCCTTCTCCAAAACCATCACGATCCTTTCGTTCCAGCCACTGAAGTTCAGGCTGTCTTCCTCCATCTCCTCAGTTAGGACTTACTCTATCTGAATTTGCAATAGTCCTATTATCTTTGGTGTCAACATACCCGTTTTAAATGAACTGGACTATGATGGTAATTTTCTTAAAATTGCATGACTTTTAGCTAATTTTAGGGAAAACTCTGCAACCCTCCTTCCCCATTCAGCCATTCTCTACTCCTCCCACCCTCTCAATCTTTGTATGCACTTAATTTATCCTCGGAAAGATTTCAGCAAACCTCGATAACCTAATCTATCTTCCTTCATTCCATTGCACCGTCTTGGTCCAAACTGTCACCACTTCATTCATTGCAAAGAAATGCTTAATGAGTAGGCATTTCTTCCTATTCTACCACCCAAGGGGCTGAGAGGATCATCTTAAAACAAACACATACCATATTTATTAAATTGTAATTCAAGGACGTTAGCAATAGGAATCTTCTGGTTTCTCTAGCTTCAGCTGCCTCGCCCAGTGCCATGGATATTCGTTACCCCAGCCATATGGAACATTCCATCAGTACCTTCCATAAGCTCAGACCTCTGAAAGCACCATTAGCACCGCAGTGCTGAGCTCCAGCTGCCTTTGGTCCACAGGCAAATATCCTTTCACTTTCCCCTCAAGAATCGTATTAAACTTCATCCCTTCTCCTAAGCCATTTCTAACTTTCCAGAGAGAACCAGTCATCATACTTTCTGCAAAACCATAACTCTGTTCATACATAAAGCAGAACAAAAATGTTTTAAAATAATTATCTCATGGCATCTCTCTCCTTCACTGAACTTTGAGGTCCATAAGTGTGAGACCATTGTCTTAACAACCCAAATGTTCCCTTCAGGATGAGCACAACACCTGGCACGTAATAATCATGATAATATAGTCAGTGAATAAAGAGTTTAGCTTAAAAACGTATCTTTTTTTCCCCCTTCAATAACGAGCATTAACTCCAAAAAAGAAACGTGCTCTCCCCTGACATTGAAGTGGTACTTTGTTGAAGCAGCAGCCAGTTGAGAAATAAGAAAAGTGGGTGACATCTGCATTTTGATGTGTGTATGACTGCGGCAAATTGTCATTTACAATGATCAAAAAGAAAGGGAGGATAAGGAGTTTATGTTATAAAACAGACTATAAAAATAACCTAGATTGTGATTCTGCCATTTTAATTTTATCTCAGTTCTGATAAATAGTCCTCGTTAAAATGCTTGCCCTCCTAAAGAGTGCTGATAAGCCCTCCAAACAGATTCCCCAACCCCTTGCATTTCTAAGCCTTTGATTTGGGTTCTTACTAAATGCTAAGTGATAAGAATAAGCCTCAGTGATGGTTGTGAGGTTCTGGAAATACTCTTTTCATCTAATTTTCCTTTTCATTGACTTAATCTATATTAGCATTCCAATGCTTCACTTTAAGTATATTCTTTCTTTATTTCAAGAATGGAAGTCATTTCAATTTTCCATGAACATTTATTGAGTGCCTGCTGTATCTCAGACTCTAAATTGGGTGCCGGTGATTCTGTAATACATGGTGTCTAAGCTTAAGAAGTTCTAAGTCTGAACCAAAGAATTAAAGGAATAAGATCTTAGTAGTGATTATAGTAAAGGAAGGAAGTGTGTTTAACCTAAGGGGAAAGATTAGACTGATTTTGGGGAAGGCGGCTGGTAGAGTTGAATTCAAAAAGTGATGACTTTTGAGCTGGGCTTTGAGGGCTGAATAGGAGTTTGCCATTACACCTGATAAGAAGCAAGCCAAAATGTTTTAAAATGTGTTTGTAAAATAATATTGCAGTTGATTTCAATCAAATCCAGAGCATGGATATTACAAAATAAGGAGGAGAGATAGGAGGGGTGATGTGATTTGGAAAAAAACAAAACAAAAACAACTTTCCCCTTCTGGCATTTTTGCTGTTGTTTCATTGTCTTTGAGGCTGTGGGGGGGAAAATGCTTTGTGAGGGCTGCTTTGATGTGTATGAATTATTCACCATTAAGAAGTCAGGCAGCTGACACTAGTCTTTGTTGAAGCTATCGAGTGTAGTATGGCGCCCCTGGAAAATCGGTGTGTTTTGTTACCCTCCCACCCTGTGTGGGGGTCACATGCAAGTGTGGGAAGGTCTTGGTCAACTTCTCTCTGATTGATGCAAATCAGAGGACATTTTGCACCTCTGTGACCTGTCGTTTTTCTCCACTCTTTTTTAGGATGAAAACTGTTTGTCATTGGAGACACAGGCGTGCACACACACACGCACACACACACACAGCAACACTGCCTGGGTGTGTGGGCTGCTTGCTTCATTAAAAACCCAGAGCCTAGTCAGATGGAAAGACACAACCACCTCGTCCATTAGCGTTCTTGCTCTGACATAGCCCGCTTGACCTGGGAGCAGCCGGGGCTAACGGGTGTCTCATTAAAATAGCTTTTGTCAGAGCGTTTTCCCCACCATTTAACATTCTCCTGAGCATTGCTCAGGACGTGGGGACAGGTGGTCAGCTGTCTCTTCTTGGGGCAGAGCGGTATAGGTGGTGAAAAGGCTTCAATGGGTGCTGCGGGCCTACTGTGTGTGGGTGTTACCCAGTGCTCTCAATAGCCATATTCACACCATGGGGGGGTCATATTACATACATGCTAACAGCATGAGTCAAAGCTTACATTTCATGCATGTTTAGTGGGTCTCAGGTACTCTGTGAAATGCTTCAGATGAGTTAACTCATTTAACCCTCCAAATGCTGTGACATATACATTATTACCGTTCCCATTTTACAAATGACAAAAGCAAGGCTAAGCGAGATTAAGCAACATACGCAAAGGTTAAGAGGCAGTGTTTGCTACGGGAAGATTCAGTGGGTCTGCCCTTTCCACTCTACCATGACAGTGTGGTGCTTTTTCCTCCACCGCGGGCTGAGCAGCACGGGAACAATTCAACAAGAACATCGGTCAAGGTGGTTTCGGTGGTTGTCACTGTTATTAATAAAAACAGCATTTGCTGAGGCTTGCTATATGCCATGCCTTGGACTAATTATTTATTTATCTTGTTTAATTCTGTTTGCCACACCGTGAAGTAGGTACTCTCTCTGTTTCCATTTCACAGATGCAGAAATAGAGGCTTAAACTGGTTAAACAGCAAATGTCAGCCTGACTTTGATCCCTGATGACGTCAAATAAGAAGGAAGAAATGATGATGACTTGGACTAGGGTGATACGTGGAGAAAAACAAGCAATGTTGAAAGATATTTTTGGTGTATGATTGATAAAACTTGGTGATTTGCTGTTGAAATGTAATTCAATTTAGTAGCCTTCTATTGGGCAAAGCTACTGCTATGAGGCATGATGCTAAGCCCTAAGTATGATCAGGTAAATATCACACCACCTCTGTCTTAGGATGCTAATAAACAAGAAAATCAATGAACACACAAACCCTATTATATATGCATTCACATGTATGGGAATATGACAGATGAACAAAAACAATGCAATACTGCTTTATTTTTTATTAGTGAAATGTGCAAATAATAATAATAGCAAACACATAGCCCACATCGTATGCCAGGTATGGTTGTAGATGTGATATCTATGGATTTATTTTCTTAATCTTCTTAGAAATTTGATGTGATAGGTGCTGCTGTCATTCCCATATTACCTGTGAGGGAAGAAGGGGCACAGGGACAATGGGTAACTTCTGCAAGTTCGTAGAGCTGGCTGTATATTCTGAGAACAAAGATGAAGTAACAATAACTTCCACCTGGCTGGAGAAGTATGGGACACAGTCTGCAATAAATCCTAAATCCTACAGAGAAATGGGATTTGAAATGGGGGAAGATGGAACCAACCCCCAACCAAAAATCAGATAAGTCCTGAAAACAGTTGGTGGTTAGTGTAAGTCGTCTCTCAGTTTACCACAATCTCCTGGGCTCAGACAAGTTACCACGAACTCTATTTGAATTCTAGTTGCACAATTTACAAAGCCTCAGTGTCATCGTGTAAAAAAATGTATATGTCAATACCTATGTGATAGGGTTGCACTGAAAGTTAAATGGGATACAGCAGGTGCCGGCCCCAGCAGAGTCTGTTTGGGACATAGTAAGTGCTCAATACGTGTTGGTGAGGAAGACACTGTGATGGGCCACCCAGTGGCCCCTTTGGTGGTCCTGGCAATGAGGAGAGCCATCTGCAAATGACCTCCAGCTCTCAGCCCCCTCAGGGATTCTCTCAGGTATGGAGAAAGCCACCCTTTCTGGGGCAACTCACATCCAGTGATTGATCACTGAAGGAATATGAAGACTTGGCCACTGACCCTGATTCAGAACAACTCTGATGGGCCATTGAGGCTCCAGGACTCCCTTTGGGGTCAGCCACGTCTGTCATTGTGCCTGCATAGCAGCTTGGATTTTTTTTCTCTTCGTCCAATCCTGCTTCCTTTTCCTTCTTTCCATTAGTGTTGGTTCTAAAGGTACCTCTTGATAAATATCTCGTATGCTAAACTCCATTGCAGAATCTACTTTCCCGATATTTTTGATGTTCATATATGGTCAATGTCGGAGGTGGTGGGTTCTGGAACAGACAAAGATGGGGAGCATATCCTGAGTCCATGTTAGCATCTTCAGACGCGTGACAAGTGCCAACCTGCTGGAAGAGAGCTTCAGGTGATGCCAGCTGTTTGACAAGCGGGCTTGCGTCTGTCCTGTGCCACCACACAAGACCCTTCATTTACAATGTCAATTGTTAATAGAATCACTATTCATCCATTTTATAGGTGGAGGAATTTGGGTTCATGTGAGTGAAAAGATGTAACTGAAGTCACGCAGCTTCCAGTAGAGCTCACTGGCTCTGGCCTCTAATCCAATGGTCCCTTTAGAATTAAAGCACCTCATTATTATGGCCCATGTGTGTATTTTTTTTTTTTTGTCTAAAATTCCCTGGGGCTGCATCAGATTTGCAATCTGTCCATACAGAAGTGATGGTGTCTACCTTACAGGACCTTGGGGGTCCAGAAGAAGGTCTTTTCCACCATCAGCATTCTATCCTGTCTCCAAGGGCTGTCAGCCAAAGATGGCCAGGTAAGTGATGGGGCTTTAAAAGGTTAATTACCATTAATCATTATAAGAAGGTGGCTTATTATCCATTTATAAATTCAGAATAAATTTATTTTGCTGACAAGCAAAATGTCCTAGTTGCCTTGTGGACCCAGTTCCCATTTTGAAAAGTAAATGATTTTTTTTTCTAGATTATAGTCTTTGTACAAAACCGCTGTCTCTTCCAACATGCCATTTGGAGAAAAGCTTAATTAAATTCATAAAGTTGGTTAAATCATTCCACACTTATCAAAAGCCTTTAGGATGACATGTGTATGAGTATCTGTGTGGACCCAGATGTACCATCATGTATCTATAAATAGAGACACATAGAGGTTGTTAACCAACACCTTTAAAAGCATATTCCACAGATGACTCAGATGAATCTTACCACAAAAGTTCTGCAAAACTTTTCATGTGTGATATCTTAGTAAACCCAGTTGCCCGTATTTTCATGAAAGATCTATGAGGCAAAATAAAGTAATCTGAAAGATGAAAATAATAAGAATAACCAATATCCACCATTTTAAAATTCTTCTTATATGTCAGGTACTACACTGTGATGGTTTATCATGTGTCAATTTGACTGGGCTATGGGATGTCCAGGTATTTGGTCAAACATTATTGTGGGTATTTCTGGGAGGGTGTTTCTGGATGCGATTAACATTGAAATTGATAAACTGAGTAAAGCAGATTTCCTTCCCTAATGTAGGTGGACCTCAGTCCATCAGTTGAAGGCCTGAACAGAACAGCTGATTCCTTATAATAAATCTCTTTATGTGTATACAATGAATGGTTCTGTTTCTCTGGAGCACCCTAATACATACACTATTCATAACACTAAATAGTATACCTCTGTGGTGTAACAGGATTTCTAGCTACCTTCTTCTACTACCCATTCCGTATTCCTTTTGCCTTCAGCAGGTACCTCTGCTGATTGTGGTCTTTACCTGGTGGGGTAATTCAAACCTCCATTCCTGATAGACCTGGGCCATTAGTAGATAGACCTGCCTGGACTGAATTGCTGAAGTTTTCCATTGACATTAATCCTAAGGCAGGGTAGTACTAAGAGTCACCTTAAAAATCTCCTTTATTCCAGATGTATTCTTCCTACCTCCATTGTACAGGAGTCATCCAGTGTCTCTTGGTGGTCAAGATAAACCACCTTAGCCATCACAATGACCCCCTTGTCTGCCTGTTGATTCAGAGGCATGAGGAACCCAAAGTGTCCTGGTGGCAGTCCTAAATTCCTGTCTAATGGACTCATTGCTGGGTCTCCTGGTAGAAGCATTCCTCCCTTTGGAACTAAGACCTAGAAGCCAGTAGAGCATAAGATCATGAGAACCAGAAGCAAGCTTTGGGCTGAAAACATAGGGAGTATTCCCAGCCATCTACCTGACAGTGTCAGCATACCACTTACCCTGTGTCCAGCTTCCTGCCTTGGTAATTACAAAGCAGGTGGATGAAAGCCTCAATATAGAGAATTTTGTTGTGGTCTGCCCGGTCTTTATGGATGATTGTGTTGGCCTGATCCCACTTTCTTTTCTCTGACTTCAGGGAGAGATAGTAACACTCTCCCTTTCCCCACAAAAGGGGACAGAATGACATCTCTCTACTAACACTGAACTCCCCCAAAGCCTGTCTTCTGTCTTCCTCTTACATAATCAGGGAGGATGGGATAAGCTCTCTGAACTGCTCCCCTTCAATAAGCCCTGCAGAATAAGCCCTGGCCAAGACAGAGGGTGAGCATTCTCATGCACGTGTACTTGGGGTACTTCTTGGTATTGTCAGCATTTAAAGATGTGTCTTTTTTCTCTTATTCTTTTCCCCCTCCATTTCTCTTTTCTTCTTTGCTCTTTCTAACCTGTTCTTCTCTTTTTCTCTAAATCTGCCCCATTCTGTCTCTTTCTTGGTGGCTCAGAAATTCATTTTAATAAAAATGCAAAAATCATAGCTCTGGTATTTCTTCTACTTGTCCCACCTAGGGACGAAAAGTCTTAGTCTTCACCTGTCCCAGACGTCTGAGTGGAATGGGTCCTCTGCAGTTCTACCCTCTGCTGTGTCTCGTCTGGTTCTATAGCACCAGGAAGATGAACTCTTTCCCTTCCACTGCTTACTTAATTTTAAGAGTATAACAGACACACACTTACCTACCCAGCAAAGGTTATAAAATTATTAAATATGTTCCTTGCTTGAGCATTGCAAATAAGGGCACTGAGGTATGGAGCATGTGAGATTCGGGGGCAGGGGTGTCCCAGAACCTGGTGTCATTGGCATGTTTTCTGAGGTTGGCATCTGAGATTTCTGAAGCCCATTCTTCCAGGTGTTCTCAGCGCATTACCATGATTTGGTTTGGCAGAAGACCTTGTTTCAACCTGAAATAACAACAGGTGTCCTTTCCTATATTGGCTCACCATCTAGTCCCATCCTTACTTCCTGTGGGGACACAGGTGCTGGTTTCATAAGCAGTCCTGCTCAAAGAGTGGACCAGGGCATCATCGTTCTGGAAGGAAAATGCCTTCCATAGGAAGGACGACAAGCTGAGAAGACTACTGGGGTCTTAGTTCCAATCCTCCCTTCATTGCTCATTCACATTGTAAACCTAGAAAAGTTTTCTTTCTCAGAGAGAGAATCTCCATATCTCTGAATAAGACAAGGTATTTGGGTACTTGAGCTTCTAAATGACATTTACATTTAAAATTCTATAATGTCACATACTCTTCTTCCAAATTAAATTCAAACTCACTTTGCTTATATTGTTACTTTATTAAGAAATATACTCAAAGAACCTACATTTACAACATAAAAGAATAAAGGTAATGGTATAAAAAATATTGAATAACTATTTAAATTGCTTATGGAGATTTTTATCCACGAGGGAAAATGGACATCAGAGAATTTTAAAAGTAATAAGAAGTAGAAGTGCCATGTGTACCATTATACCTGATAGGCAGGGGAAAAAAAGATAGATAAAGTCAAAACAGAAAACCAGAATTTATCAACCTATTAACAGTTACTTCTGAGTAGTGAGATTACGTGTACATTTTGCTTCTTCATTTTTTGTACTAGTCCTCAAATTTTCCAAAGTGATTGTGTATTCTCATTGGGGGGGGGGAAAGTACTTTTTTGAAAGAAGTTATTTTTCATGTGAATTGGATGGGATTTTAAATCGAATTAGAATGTCACAAAAAGCCTACTCTTTTGGCTTTTCTATGCCATTCCTTTGAGATCAAGTTCATGTAAGAAATGCAGTCCACACTGTAAGAAATGCAGTGTGTGCTTATCATATGTGTGTATCTGTCTGTATTTAGGTATTTATTTAAAAGTTGTCTACAGAGCTGAATTCCAGATGTCCAGTGAGCCTATGTGTAAAAATCTCATGGAGCCAAGAGAATGATCTGGCATGAGGCTATGATATTAATTAGGTTGTTTTTATTGCAATGGGAGAGAAATGCAAAAGTATCAGTGACCTCGATTTTAAAAATTCATTCTTCAAAACATATTTCTCAACATAATTGCATTAGAAATTGCATTCTGCCCAAATTCCTCTACTTTTGGAAAACTATTGACAATTAGGGGTCCACCACCAGAAATTCCTCACAGCCATCGTCTACTTGCTGTGATAAAGCTCATACCTCCATTCCTGCCTTTGGCCATGACTCCAATCTCAGCCTGCTTTTAGAGACGGTGAATTGTGTTTGATAAGGGTGTATGTGTGCAGGAGGGAATCTGAGGGAGATATTAGGGTCAGAGCAGAATCTTGCTTTGCAAGCCCATTTTTAAAAATTTAATATATTCCTTTAAATTCATTCCTTGTGCTGGGAAAAAAAGATTTATTCGGAAGAAGCTGCTAAGGTAATAAGAAAATATAAATCTTTTGGCTGATTGTGGAGATTTTTAAACTATGCAGGGAGGGAAGCTGAGCTTGGGTTGCCAGGTGAGCTTGGAATCGGGACACACTATCAGCTCCCACCCCCCACTTCCTCTGCACAAGCATCACGTTTTTCTAAGCCTCATTTTGCCCATCTGTAAGGGAAGCAAGACACTTCCTCTATTACAGGGTATGAGAAAGCTTAATGAAATCATGGTCTTAAAGAGCTTCTGACAAAAGCTCTGTCCTGATAATGTGGTTTCAGGACTAAGATCAATTATCCTGCCTGAAACCGAGAAGCAATGTCCTTCTTAGGCAGGTGTAGACATAATGATGCAGTGGGTCTTATTCATCTTTGCATACCTGGATTGATTCCTTGGGAAGGTGGTTTTCAGGAGGCTTGAGCTCTCCGGGATGTGAAATATCTACCTCCAGGAGGACAATGGCAGATGATGGGCTAATCTCTGTGGCTGCCTCTTCCTGTCTGTGAGGGTCTAAATTTCACCTTTCAGGTAAATCTCAAGTGTACCTGAGAACAGGCACCCTCTGAAATGGGCTGATGGGCTTATTTCTGCATGCCTCTCAACAGGTGAACACATCCGGCTTTGCGTTAGCTGGAACCCACCTATTCCGGTACCTGGAAAGTGAAATTCACCCATCTGCTCCTCCTTATCAACACCATCAAATTCTCACTCTCTTCTCCTTTTTACCTTGCTCAGGATGGCTGAAAACAAAGACGAGAAGAAGAGATGTTTCTACTTACATTTCCTTACCCTAATGCAAACCTTCCTAAAGTTCGTTCTGTACCCGTCGGTTCCCACATCCATTGAGCAATCTACAGATGTTGACTCACTGACTAAGCAGCTGTAAGGTGAAGTTATGACAGGGATGTGTTCACAGAGAAAGGATACTATAGATTGGGTCTTGATGGGCTGGAAATATTTGAGATATCAGAGAAGTGTAAGAGCCAGGGGATGTGAAAATGACCACACATGCCATGGGAATAAGGGGACTTTCGCTAGCCACCCGCATTTCTAGAACAAGCCTTTCACTCACCCATCCATTCATTTTTCATTCCTTCTTTCAATAAACATTTGCTCTCTCCCTCCAGTGGGTCAAACACTCTGCCAAGCATAGGGAAAGTGATGCTTCAGCCACAGTCTTTGCCTTCAAAATCCTCCCAGATGGATAGACATGGCCACATGCAATTACAAACCTGCATGTTGAGTTGGTGGTCGGTTGGGTGCAGGATGCAAAAAAGCAACAACATATCTCTGCTGCACTGGGTCTAGAAAATCTTAACACAGGAGTTGACTGTCGAGGTGGTCTTTAAGTGTGTACTCGTGGGTATGTATGGGGGACAGTATAATATACAAAACGATTGGGGGAATGACGTTGAAATAGGACAATGTGCCATGAAAGCCAGGGCGGGCGCTGCAGGCTTTTTAAGCAAGGGTGTGATATAGTGGAGGTGGGGGCGGGCAAGGGTTAGAGATTATGGGATATGCAACGTTTGCCGAAGTAAAAGACTCTCCAAAGGACACTAGATTTTTAAGGGTGGAAATTTCAGGGGAGGCCCCAGTTTTAAAGGAAGTGCTAAGCACCTCCCCTAGATTAGTATATTGCCCAGGACAAGATAATAGAAGACTAGAAGACCCAGGAAAGTATCCACTGGGGGAATGCAGATTCTCGGAGCCCTGCTCGGCACAGGATGTCTTGGTGTAAAACCTACAAGGCAGCGAGGCAGGAAGGTCACCTCGCTGTGTAACCCCGTTTTAAAACGTTATTTAGAAGCATCCCTGAGGATCCGAGTGTAATTTTGTTCAACTTTTATTTAAAAATCCACCTCTGTGATGACCAATTTTTACTAGCCCCTTAGGTGATAACTTAAGACAGATTTCTCTTTAATAGTTTTATAACAATTTAAGTCTCAGGCTCATTCATCTCATTTTATTTCTCACATTCATAAAAGGAGTCTGGGGTTCTCTCCAGGGAAGAAAGAGTAAA
Source organism: Eulemur rufifrons (assembly GCF_041146395.1). NCBI lineage: Eukaryota > Metazoa > Chordata > Mammalia > Primates > Lemuridae > Eulemur > Eulemur rufifrons. The sequence continues at coordinate 9,697,736 of NC_091005.1, read as the reverse complement.
TCAGGCACCTGGAAGGAAGGGGCAGATGCCCAAGCCTCTCTGGCCGGTTGTGGCCCTGCCTTAGAGTTCCACGTCTTTGAGGTCCCTGAGCCTCTCTCGGCCTCCTGGACTTGTGGCTGGACAATCCCATGAGTAGATCCTAATTCTGATTTTGAAAGGCTCTGTGACCTTGAGAGGTCATTAAAGCTCTCTGTGAATGAATTTGGTCATCTGCAAAATGGAGACAAACATTCCCGGATGTCCAGTGACTCAACTGCAATGACTTGCAAACATGCCCAAGGAAGGTGGAAAACTCAAAAACACAGACTGGCATCATGGTTACCTGACCCAAAGGCCATGATCATCCAGAGTTCCTGTCCTACTCTCCTTCCTAGTCCACCATTTCTTTTTCTTACACTGTTTACAATAATAAGAAAGAATTGGTTACTACATAATCCGCTTCCAAAGTTTTCCAAAGTCACTAGATTCCAGGGACACCAGCTTACACAGAGTCGCAGGCATACACAAAAAGTCTTCGATCCAGGACTGCACCATAAACGCACTGATTTTAATCAGCATTTATTTATAGAGATAAATCTGTGTGTTCTGTGTATGTCAATAAACTCTGAATTCATCACCAACATGAGGTGTCCGGGGAAACATACCCTCCATGTGCAAGAAAACCAAAGGACTTAAAGGAAGGAAAAATTAAATCTCTACATTTTCCTGTGATTTTCCATTAGCAGTAGAAATAATGCTTCTTTTCATCATTGATGGAGACAACATCATTGTTCGGGGTTGCACTCAAATGAGTGTCCTTGTAGCGTTAATTAGGGAGGGCACATCCTTAGTGGAGAAAAAGAGACTAAAGCAAAATTCTGAGAATTTTAGAACCTAGAGAAGTAGAAAGTAAATGCAAGACACTGATTCTTCAGCCAGTAAATGTAGCTGAAGGCTGAATATTCAAACTCTTTCAACCCTAGCTAAATATAACTTGGAGGTTTGAATTACTATAAATTCATATTACATTTATCCACAGGATGAGGGTCACATACTAAGTGCTTTTCCAAACATAAAAAAGGTCCCAGGCCGTGAATTCATTCCCTTTTCAGCAGATTTCGCCAATGTTTCTTTAGTTGTAAATAGCAGTGATATTTCTATTAAATTCATTTTCTCCCTTGGTGGCATATCTACTCCAAATACCACCTCATTATCTGCAAGGAGGCAGATTCCCACTGGACCCTTCCAAATTAGGCCATCAGACCCCCCTTGTTTATGCCTTTTAAACTCATTCATATATGGGCAATGCTATCTCGTCCTTCAGAGAGCAGAAACTCACCAATCCACTCTGCAGAAGATAAAGAAAAATGAAGCTCATATTTCTCTTTGCTATGCCCATATTTACTGCTTCGCCACAACGCAGCTCTTTCGCTACCCTCTCTCTGATGGGCGCTAACACAAAGCCAGTGCATTTTGTTCCAAGTGCTGCTTAATGCGCCCACAGATAAATCTTCCTCCCTGCTCCGTATCAAAAACATCTTGCAAGTCTAGGTAAATTATACGCCATCACTCCAGTTTTGTCTACTAATTTTTTAATGTACATGAAATATTCAAGGTGATTTGTGAGGCATGAAATACTTCTCATGAATCCATCCTGACACCTCCCTTGCTGATAATACATTTCTAAAGGCTGCCCACGTCCATTAGGGGCTGAAGTTTTCTAACTAGATTAAAGATCCACTGGCTGAACACATAGAAAGACGGGTCTTAAGAGTCCCCGCAGGGCTCTGTGCTAGTCTGTGGCTTCTCTCCTTTGCTGCCAGTGGCTTTTGGAGTCTTTGAATTGTCTCATTGTGTCTTTTGCTCCATGGCATATTTACTGGGATGGTGGGATGGAGAAACTGGGACTGGAATAATTTTTCAACTTCATGGACTCCTAAGACACCCCACGTACTAAGGGTCTTGTCTTCACCCCATGCATTGGAGGTGAAAACAAAAGCATGAAAGCAAAGCTCTTCAAATATAAGAGAGAGCACAAGACTCTAAATAGTAAGAAGTAAGATCATGGTTCTCAGGCATCTGAACTGCACAGATTAAAATGGCCCACATATTTTAATTGACTGGTATAATTCAAATAACTGGGTTTTGATTTCCTGATGTATCAATCGTTAGTGGCAAGACCCAAGATATTTCAATTAAGCTTTCTGTATCTCCACTGGAGGAAAATTAATGTCACTCTCATAGGGCTGTTGTGGGGATTAAAAGAATGAATGTGTATATGTGCCCAGAACACTGCAAGGGCTCAGTCAAGGTTAATCCCCCTCCCTCCCTCCAAGTGCATTTCCGTAATGGCTCTTTCCATTCTCCACCCTACTTTGCAACTGGAATAGCTTCCACACAGGGAGCTGTTTGGCAGGCCATTTACACACGTTTTTCATATCTGATACTCACAACAGTACTGCACAGTGGGGATTAGTCGTCCAACACAACAAAGAAAAGACTGAGGTTACAAAGGTTAGAAAGTCGGCAAATGGGGCACCTTCCCTAATCATAATGCCAGGACTCTAACTACAATGGTATCACCCCCCAAATCTGCCCATGCTCCTTTAATATGCCCCCCCCACTCTTCTTCACATCATTTGGCCTTCATCTTACAGGAAGAAAAAAATAATCCCTGAAACATGACATCATCCTTCTTTTTTTACTATATTATAGCAATATGTCAGGTTACACCGAACGTCTATCTAATCAACGTCTTTGGGGCTACCCTATTGCCACTCTAATTTCATAAAGGTTTTATAGGCCACATGTTTTCCACCAATTAGGGATTTCTTACGTTATTTTGAGACATTACTTATCCCCATTTTTGCCATATGCATTTCGTTCTTGCCTTTTTATTTGTTATATATCCATTCCCGCATTTTTATAGCTTTGATGGCAGCTTAGGATTTTAGTGTCTTCCATTATTGGCTATTTATTCCTTGCTTTATTTATTCATTTATTATCTTCTACTTCTACTTCTATTTATCGTTGACTAGCTCCCCCACTTTTCCAGATGCATTAAGTTATTAACTCCATCCATTTCTTTCCTGTCTTCGCTTACAATAATATTACTTCACATATTCCTTCCTCTTCAACTTTGTCTACTGGAAATCCAGTATCTGTGGCTTGTGTTTTTCCTCAGCTATCATGTGCTCTTATTTTTAGCCTAATTATGAGCATAATGAAGGTTTGATTGGGATTTTCCAGGTTTCCCTTCAATGACTTGGGTCGTAACCTCTCTAGCTGCCAAGTCTGGTGCTTTTACTCCTTAGAAATGTAAATAAAATATGAAATTAGAACGCCATTTTGCCCTCTTTCACAAATATTCTGCCAGTCCCTCCCTCCTCTTTTCTCTGCAATCTTAGCTACATTTGGCAATTAGAAATGACCCAGTGTGAAGACCCTTGTCTTTTTGTTCAGTTGTGAAAAGGTTTGGGCACTGGGGTTAAGGTTCTACGCATGCTGGGGACGTTCAGTGTCAAGCTCAGTGTGGTAGAATTAGAGAACATGAACCCTGAGAGTGCCTTTAAGTGTCCTTTTGAAAAAGCAACATAAAATTGTGGAATTTTTTTTAAAAGGACCTGGGAAGGATCACTTACCAGCTATGCCATTTTGATTTAGTCCCTTGGCTTTGCTAAGCCTCACTTTCCTCTTCTGCAAGACAGGATTACAAAAGTATATATTTATTTTATGGAGCTGTGGTGTGGCGCAAATGAGCCTCTATGTCCATGAGGTCAAGTATTTTAGCTCCCACATGTGAGTGAGAACATGCAGTATTTGTCTTTCTCCGCCTGGCTTATTTTGCATAACATAATGACCTCCAGTTCCATCCATGTTGCTGCAAATGAGATTTTTAAGCCATGGGGCAGGGTGGTGGGGGGTATGATTAGATTTACATTTTTGAAAGGATAATTTAGGCAGCTGTAGTGTGAAAAAAATGGATTCAAGTGGGAACAAGAAGGGCATGTACTAACTCATGATTGCAGCAACAGTCCGGAGTGATCACGGTACTTTGGACATCAGTGGTGGTGGTGATGGAGAGAGAGAGAGAAGTGGATAGATCTTGAGGGCCATTTGGGAACTGGACTATGTAGAATATAGACATTAATTGGAAAAGAGGGGAGAGGGAAAACAGGTAGAGAGGATGGTACCCATGTTGCTGATTTGCACATATGGGTGGATGTTAGTACTATCTACCAAATCTGGGAAAACAAGAGGTAGAAAGAGTTGCCATGGGAAAGCATGAGTTAAGTTTGAGAGGTGTTGAGTTTGAAGGGCTCACCAGCTATACAAGTGGAAACTTAGGGGTGGGTAGTTATTACTTTTTATACTTCCCTTTTATCTTTAAATACATGACTACCTGTGTCTCTTCCCAGATCTCAATGCTCAATAACCAGTTATGCTAGCAAAGCTAAAATGGCTCTTCTAATAATTTGTGTTCACGTGTGTGTGTGTGGCAAGACAGCAAAAGTGAGAGAGGGAGAGAGAGAAAGAAAGAAATAGAGAGAAGAGAGAGAGAGAGAGGGAATATAAGTTAATTTGCTTCTATCTTGGTTTTCTCTGAGATCTTCTTTTGTGAAGTTGTCCTATAAGCAGAACATAAGAACCTGTTTTTCCTGTATTTGCTCTGCCTTCAAAATTCTTATTTAATAAATTTATGCTCAAAACTAAGCTCCTAGACCCTCACCTGCCAAGTTGATTTAACATCAAGTGTCTTGATAAAGTAACTGCCCAATTACCAGATTTTTATAATTGCTACATTGAGGCATTAAGCCTGAAAAATATTCATGTTCATGACCCGGGCACCTCCCATATTTTTCATCCCTCCATTTTGAGTTTGAAAAATAGGCATGAAAATTGTTTTCTGACACTTCTTTTGAACCCTTAAATTATGAATCTATGACTAACAGCGATGTCTCAGGATGTTCTCTCAGAGAGGAAATCTAGTTTGAATATCTGTCTTTTGTTTTTCATTCTGCAATTTCCTAAGAAGATCAGTGCAGGAAGGTTCTATGCCCCCCGCCCTCCCTGCAGCACACATAGCCTACTCCCCCCACTGTTAAAATGCACCTCCTTCATGTTATCAGACAGCTTTGCTTTTGTCCAGCATGTTTACGTGTTTAAAATTAAAGCAGCAGCAGGAGATTGGAGAGGTGAAAGAATTCACAATGGGATTTAAAGTCAAACCAAGGCTGCATGTAGCCATGTCTCAGCCATGGGTGCTATTAATAGACAAGGTACACTAGAAACTCCCTGTAGGTCAAGGTGGAGTTGGTCCTGTACACCTCTGTAGCAGCGGCTGCTAGCACAAGGCATTGCATATTAGCCGCTCACCAAAAGTTGAATCCTGAGTGGTCCCAAATACTCATTCCTGTCCCCAATTCATCCAGGCTCTGTCTGGGCTCTTCCTGCTTCTTTTAAATCCTCTACCTTAACACTATAGACCTCATTCGTAAAACCAGGCTCTGAAGATGTTCATACTTTATGACCTTTTTCCTGAGCCTTTTCCTTAGCCAGCCCTGGACTTGCAATCTCAACCTGCAATCAATCTGAAATCACAGTCCCCTAACCTCCCCCTGCAGTTTCAGGTATTTTGATTCAACCAGCCTCTCATTCTTAACACTTACCCTGCCACTTCCTTTTCCAGCATTTGGGCATGGATCCCAGTCATGGGAATGCTGACTTCTGCTCAGAATGTGGCTCCTGCTACGCAGACACAATCCTTCCCCATAAACTGAGGTTTCCACCAGTTTCCCAAACTCCAAGTGGTCACTCAGACACCTGGATGTAGCCACCGAACTCACCCAGCACATGCCCTGCCCCTCTCCAGCTCTGACTCCTACATCTAATTGCCTCTAACAGCTGAATTCCTGCTTACACATTTCCCTGTCTCAGTCCATCCTGTTCCTCTGACCTGCTCTGATTAGTACTTTTATTTGGGCAAATGATGAGTTCCTGGTCGCTGTACGTAATCAGACAGAGACCGAGCAACCTGCGACAGCAATTTTATAGAAGTGATTCAAGCATCAACTGATGGGTCATATTAAATTATCTTTGATGCCTCTTTCAATCCTGAACTTCTGACTATAGAAAATACACCGCATAAGATATGTAGAAGTCAAAGTTTGCCTCGGCCATGCTATTTTATGCGATATGATTCAGAAGTCTACTAGAAGATCTGAGATTTCATGCAAAGGTTAGATAGGAGGATTTTGTCCCTCAATGAAGGGAGGCACTAAATCATTCTTTCCAGAGTGCAGATTTTCAGCAAGGATGGCTCTATATCTAACAAGATGCCTGAGGGACCTTTCTGATGATTCCACAATGTCTTCACACCTCACGAGATGGTTTACCTAATCCCAGGGTCTCCTCCATGGAGATGCTGGGTAGTTCTCTGCAGAATGTGCATCTGCCCCTGTGTTGCTGAAGTCCTTTTCTGGCTTTCTGTTCCCCATGGGGTAATACCCCAAGTCCTACAGATGGCTTTCGAAGTCCAGGAGCCTTCTTGTTCATCCAGTAGTTTCCGCTCGTGCAATGTCCTCTTCTGGGCCATGAGCTTCAGCATTCCAAGCCAGCTGCACTTCAGGAGCATATCCTGCTACCTCACACCTTCTTGACTTTGCCCTCAATTTCCCCCCCAGGCTTTGGATTCTCTGTGCCCACCGTCTCCCCGTCAAAATCCTTTCCTTCCTCAACATTGAACTTGAGCATCACCTCTTTTTGGACATCCCCTGTAATCCAAACAGCCTTCCTCTATAAAGGTGAGGTCTTTCACTCTCTAGGCTTCCAACACCTTGGTCTTCTCTTGGAGCTCATTTCACTGAGTTAGTATTACTTCCTCAGCGAGCTCCACGCAGCAAGCATCCAGGTCTCATTCGTCTTTATGACTTTGCCCATCCCAATTCCAGATATCAGTAAATCCATGACATATTTAACTTGAATGAATATATGTTAATTCATTAAATAAATAAGATGAACATAGTTATATTTATATTAGTATAAACCAACCTTCCAAATTTCTTTTTAACCATTATAGTTTTGGATAAAGATGTTCAAAACTACAGACTTCTTGCCTATTTGAGATGATACCAGTCTAAATATTCAAAGATAACTCTTTCATCACTTTTTAAAATTATTTGAACTCAAGGTCCTTAAAGGCTTTTCTTTATCTACTCAAAATCATCCTCAATTTCAAACTCATGTCACCAAAACATTATTTGCTCATCACCACTCTTCTATTCCTTCGAAGTTAATTAAGCTCTCATGATCCCTCTCACCTTTACTGATAGGTTTCACAGATGTCTAAATGATAGCCCAAAAACTCCTAGAAAAGGATCGGACCATGTGAGGCCTTGGGGGTGGACATCTTGGGAAATTTCTACCATTTCTTGTATACATTTGCTGGACAAAGTCCTGGCAAATGAAACGATATTTTAATCTATATTAATGACTCTGAACTTTACTTTGGCTGATGTGGTACGCCATTTTCCAGGCTCTGACAAATTCACGATATTTTGTAGACTTCTGCCAAACAGTGACACAGCAGCGTCCGCTGAGTCCCCTCTCCGCTGACACCCATAACCCAGTTCACCCGGGTCTCATTCACGTTCCGGCTCTGTGATGTTCTCTCCTTCAAATTTTTTTCTTTCTACCCATCTTTCTTTTTTCATCCCTTCTTTCCCTTCATGCTACTCATGACTGGTCATCTATTCCAGACTGGGAGGATTAAGATCAACTTCTTAGTGCTACGTCACAATCTCATGGTTATTAAGAACACGTTCTTCTCAATGAGAAATGCTGGGTTGATTTCCTACGTGTCCAGCCCTGGCTGCATGATCTTAGAAATGTCACATATGTATGGTGAACGCAGTTGTCTTATCTGAAATGCTCACTCCGTGGGATGGCTGTGATGTTGAAATGAACCACTGCAAAGCTCAACATCTGGCATATGGTAAGTGCTCATTTATGGCGAGATCTCTCTTATAGGTTTCCCAAAATGTCTGTCCAGAGGGCCGTCTAAAACAGAGACCAGACTTTCATTTGAATAAATATAAGATTCTGCAAAGCAGGCAGCATCTTATTCATAGTTCTATTCCCAGCCTTTTAGAGATTTTATAGCACAGGGTAGAGAGAAGAAAGGAGCTGAGATGGAGTTAAACCTACTATGTGCCAGGTAATTTACTAATCCTTTTGCATTTGTTTTCTCACTTGAACTTCACTGTAATTCCACAAGGTAGCTGTTATCTTCATTTTTCAAAAGGTAAAAGCAAGGCTGTGGGAGCTGAAATAGCTTATATGTGAGATCTCAATGCTTATAAGTGCCAGACTGAAGCCCAGACGTGTCTGTCTCCAAATCTATGTTTTATTTTTCCAAAGAAAATCTGATATTGGGTAGAGACTAAGACTCTCTTTCCTAAAATAGGTTCTATAGGATGTTAAAAAGGGTTACAAGGCAAAGATCGTTTCTGTGATTAACTTGCTTTGGGAAACATTCGAATACACAAACAAAAATACCCTTTCTTTGCAGGACTTCTCAGAACCTTGATTGAGGGAATATAGGTAACTCGAAATCTCCTAGAGTATAGGTAGATGCTGTATTTGTTCATCTCCCATAGAACGTTCTAGGAAACTCTGATCTAGGGAGATGGTCTGTAAGGTAAGTGTCCATATGTTCTACTAAAGGACCCAGTAGTTCGATACATTCTATATTATTTAGCAAAATAACCTAAGATCAAATCTGTCCTTTGGGTGCCTATAAAATATCCATTACTAAATCTTGTGAAATACCTGGGCATCCTCAATGAATATTATCGTGTTGTTTAATGAGGGAAGATCTGCACAAAACATGCATTTTCCAGTAGCATTTCCTACCGGTTTATTGTGCGGTGCATGGCTCCTAGGTACCAGAGCCCCAGACACCCAGCTGCTGTAAATCACCCAAGAAAGGTGATCATTAAATAGATTAAAATGCATGGAAATTACCTAAATGTGGACCATTAGATTAAATGAAGCAGCTATTGTATAATGCCCTGATGGCTCCAGGAACTTTATTTAGATTATAACTGTACCAGTATTGTGCAAATCACATGATTCAGAAGAATATTACAAATCTTACACCTCACCACCTCCCCTCTTCCACTAAAGGTTTGCAATTGAAATTCCTCCAAGGCTTAATAAACAGTTACCTCCAAGAAGGCACTTTGAAACTGACTTTCTAGACCAATCTGCATTTCGATGCGGTTCAGAGCAAAACCTTATCTCTGTGTGGCATGTTTGCAGGAATAACAATGTTTAAATAATGTCTGAAATGGAGCATAAAAATCCTTTGTAACTCAAATGGACATATTGAGAAATCTTAAGCTTCAGCTCACATTACCTTTTTGATATTTCTTTCAAAGACTGACAGTAAGACATCATCACTTCCAGAAAGTAACTCTCCAAAAGCCCTATGCATATTTTTGATGTAGTTTTCTCTTGCAAACTCTCCTCATAACTCGAATAAATGCCAATTTGGGGAGCAGGCGTGGTTAGAGTTCTAAATTTTTCATCAAATTCTATGTGAAATTGAAGTAGTCTGTCTATTTCTTTCTGTCTAACCCCATCACTGTAAAAAGAGGCGGCGGGGGTGGGGGGGACACACGTGTGTGACTTCAAAAAATACCTCTTAATTGGAGTCATTTAGGAAGCTCTGGGTAAGGTGCTTTTGGCAGACAAAACAATCAACCAAGGTGGTTTTCTCTCCCTCATGTCAAGTGTATTTTTGTTCTCTTATTAGCTCATTTTATTTTATTGAGGCTGAAAGCAAGGAAGGTAGGGAAAGAGAAAGAAGCTCGTGTTAGTGGAGTGTCTGTTCAGTGCCAAGGTCTGTGCTTGGTGTTTTCCATGTCACCACAGTGCATGGCACTTAATCCTCATAACAGCTTTTCCAGACAGACACTATCGACTCATTTATTGATTAATAAAACTGAAGCTTGAAGAGATTAACTAATAAGACATCATGGGAGAACCAGATTTTTAACCTGGTCTATCTTGAACAACTCCATGCTATTCTCACTACACTCTGCTGCTTTGTGTCAGTGTGATTACTCGCCAACACAAACCATCAACAATAAACACAAAATCATAAAACACCGTGACTGCCATTCAGGTAGGAGGCTTGGTTGCAGGTGTTAGCAAATGGCAGTCGTGACTGAGCCTGAATCCCTTCTGCAAAATGGAAGAAGAATGGGGGAAAAAGCAACAATTAACGAAGTGTTTGGGTGTATCGGGCACTCTGCTAAGCATTTTACATATGCTATTTAATCTTTGTTACAATCCCATGACCCCCGGCACTGTTACTTCCACTTACAGAAAACTGAGGTACCAAGAGGTAAGCTACCAAAAGTCATAGAGGTAGTGAGTGGTGTACAAATGTGATTAGACCAAGGTTGCATGAATTCAGAACCCACCCCAGGAGCATAGTATTCTCTTTAAATACTATATATAGTGAAAGAATATGGGTTTCTGTTTGTTTGTTTACCTATATTTTAAGCACCTTTATTGACATAATTCATTTGCCACACACAAACCATTTAAAGTATCATTTGTATACCTTTTGGGAGACACGTCTATTCAAATATTTTGCCCATTTTTTCTTTGTGTTGTTTCTTTATTATTGAGTGGTAAGTAGTCTTTTCATTTACTTAATTGTATCTTTTGCAGAACATTATTTGATTTTAATGTTATTCCATATATCTATTTTTTTTCTTTTGTCACTTGTGCTTTTAGTATCATATCTGGGAAACTATGACCTAGCCCAAGATGACCAAGAGTTACCCTTATGTTTTCTTCTAATATCTTTATAGTTTTAGCTCTTACATTTCAGTTGATCATTTTGAGTTAATTTTTGTGCATGGTGTGAAGTCAGGGTGCAATTTCATTTTCTTGCATGTGCACATCTAGTTGGCCTTGCACCTTTGTGGAAAAGAGCAGGATTTTTGATGTAAGACAGTCCTGCTTATTGATTTTTTTTTTCTTCTCCATTTGGTAGCAGTTAGGGGCTTGAACAATCTCAGCTTCCTCACGTGTGAGGCTACTGCTAGACCTGCATCACAATGCTGATGTCAAGAAGAGATAAGAATCTCCTTATTGAGTCCTCTGCACTGTTTTTAGAACATGGTCACCATTCGACAGACATTCAACATCCCACATCTCCAAAACCTCATGCTGAAATTAAATGATTAATTCCAACACTGGGAGTTTAAGTAAATAGAAAACAATGTTAAAAATTTGATCTCTCTAGTCCCTCACGGGGAGCTCATGAGCCATTGTACATTCTTCAGCTGTTACTCAGAGGGCATAAATAGGAAGAAATTACTGGATGTGAGATATTTGAGAAGGAAGACCTTTTCAGTAGACAGGTTTCCATATGGTAGATCGCATTCTTATACCATTTCATAGAAAAAGCATTCCAGGTTTCCATCCATATGTGTACCCTTCAGACTACTGTCTCTATTCAGGAGGGCGATATTGGAGAGAATTCCATTTCTTTTTACTTTTTTTTTTATTGTAGTTTTTAAGAGATACAGTGTCACTGCTTTGCCCAGGCTGGAGTGCATAGGCTATTCACCGGCGTGATTAACGTGCCCTATAGCCCCAAACTCCTGGGCTCAAGTGATCCTCCCGCTTCAGCCTCCTGAGTAACTGGAACTACAGGTGCACCACTGTGCTCAGTTTATAGAATTCCATTTTTAAGCAGCATTGGATTCTGATCTCTATATTGTATTTCCTCTCCAGAACCTAATGATTCTGAGGATATGGTTTTATATTGTGTTCCCTCCTTTTTTTTTTTTTTCTGGGAGAGTTTTCCATTTTGCTTCCTAAAAATAAGTTGTATATTATTACTTTGCTTCCAAAATGGCTGATTCTCCTGACTATCAAAATAAATAGATCCACACCATCCTTAGACAAGATTCTGAAGTCAGTATTATTTATCACCAAAAGCAAAGAATCACTTGCCTGTTGATGCTTCCAGACCTTGAGATGGAGTGTTAGATCCAGCCTCATATCCTTTTCTGGGAGCAGGGTCCTTCCTGTTCAAACAGAAAAAGGCATACTTTGGCCAGATTTATTTGTGGGAAAAAATATCCCTTCTTGGTAACTGTTCCACAACCCTGGGCCCTTCCAGGTGTTTCATGCATACGCCCATCCTCTCCCTTTGATGAGATTTACCATCATAGCCTGCTTGTCTGTCTTTCTCTGTAGCGGCCTTGACCTATTCCCACGCCCTGGGAAAGTCTACACTGTGGTTCGTGTAGGAGCTCCTCAGTTCCTCTATTTCTTGCTTCTACCTCTCCCCTTGTTTAAAATGCAAAACCACTTTATACCCCTCTCCAAAAAATGACTCAAATTTTAAGCATTTAATAAAGCTTTCCCTAAGCAACCCCACTGCCATATATACAGCTAGTTTTTCTTGTTTCTGCACTTACACATTCTTTGAAGATAAGACTTATTACTTTGCATGACAATGTCTTTGCTGTATGTCTGTTTTCCATCCTAGACTAAGGTAGCTCATCCTATCATATTTGCTTCTTTTTTAGCAACAACTATTACCTGGCCTAGAGTAGTAACAGATTAATATTTATTAAATTGGTTTACATTGAAAGGAAAGAGGTCAGGAATTTGGAATTCCATTTATTAACAAAGGAAAGAAAAAAAGGAATCTTCTGCCAAAATGAATTAAGACAAACCTCTGAAAAACTCCCACTGGTGATGTTTCCACACTCTGGAAGGTTACCTGTACTCTGTACACCTGCTCAGCTCCCCAACACACCAACAGCTTACAAACACCCTTCACTGGAACGGCCTTAAATAAATTAACATTCCCGTCTCTACTGACTCCTCTGGCAGAAATAAGTTCACAAGTTAAGGGGAACAAAGACGAGAAGAGGAGCGTATGAAGATAGGAGGAGAGAGGGACGCATTTTGTAATTTATCAACACGTGAGCTCTGCTACCTCATTTATTTTACAAAAAGGACTACTGATACTCATATTTTTTATGAGTTGAGACTCAAAATAGGCTTCATGCTTTCCCTCCACCTGGCACCAGCTTTGCAGCCTGTGGACCTGTTGCCACAGTTGGTTCCCTAGTGCCATCCTTTTGCCTTTCTTAAGCCATCAGCTGGGGCCTCTCCATCCCCAATGGCCACTAAGCTGGTGCTGAATGTATCTTTCCTCATAAGGCATTGAGCCCAATCCTTCTTAATCAATATTGAGCACAAAAATCAAGGAAATGGCAACGTGTGTCTGCAGACTTCCTTTGAAGCTGATCATTCCATTTAGAATGAATTAACATCCAATATGCAAGCCATCATGCCTAATAATTTTTAGATTTGTTTATTCTTCAGTTATATCTCTCAAAACATTGTCAGGAGAATGATTATCTAGACTCTTCTCCCTGGGAGTCACTAGAGGAGTATCTTGTTATGTTCTTGTAATTATTACTCAAGGCAAGTCCTTCTAGCTCAGCTTTCTGCAATATTAATAATAATAATAGTGACAATAAATAAGATAAAATTAAATTGGAGCTCCGAAAAAAATTGAAGAAACAAGGCATTTCAGCCAAGGCTATACAGATAGAATGTGCCGGACTGTCTTCCAGAAGTTTTTTTTTTTTTTCTCCTGCCAAATTCTAATCTGTTTTATATCACCTCTCCACCTCTCCCCCTCCCAATATGTGTCTGGAAGGGCCAGAGAAGCGGAGCTTTCAAAACAATTCTTGGACCTCTACCTTCCTTTGCAAGAAACCCCCTGAGGTCCTTCCTTTCGATGTCAGCCATCCATTTCGTTTTTTAAAACAATATTTTTTTTATATATTGAGTCTGGAGCCAAAAAAGACAGAAAAAAGGAAAATGTCAGATGCAGGAAGATTAGGCCAGATTGACGGAGGCTTGGAGAAAATCTAGGGGTTTTAGAGATTTTTCCAAACTACTGGTATTTTTCAAAATATCTTTACAAACTATAAGGTATTTTCTGGTAGTTATTCTTTGCAAGGAACAGTGACACAAATACGATCCATTCTTTTCCAGAAAACAGCAACATCCAAGACATGTCTACGATTTATAGCAGGGCTACAAATGGTAGTGCGTACCATCTCTGCTTGAAGGCAAATCACAGGTCCTTCAAGGATGCCAAGCCCTGTCTGTTGTCCTGGAGGAAGTCTGAGTACCCTGGAGAGTCCTGTTTGACTGAATTTAAAGGTGTGCTTTACCGGCTATCCATTCCAGTCTTGTTCCCTCTGCTCAGAGTGGCAGTGGCCACCTGACCATTCAGGTGCAAGTCGTAATAGCAGGGGCTTCCGATGCCCACGTGGGTGGTTTCTAATGCTGCTCTGGGCTGTGTTTGAAGGGTCCCTTTCCTTGCACCATCAGAAGTTGGGATCATCAACAAGTGACAGTGCTCATCCCAATTTCCTGCTGACTCCTCCTAAGATATTTGGAAAAGCTGCTCTGTATCTTAATTGAAAGTCACTTGATTCCCTGTATACTGACACATCACCAGGGACCTTGACAAGATTTCAACTCTCTGTGTCCTAGACCGAATCTCAGGAGCTCAGAGCACTTCTCCGGCACAGAATCTCTACTCTCCCTTTGTTTAATTATCTGAATCCCTAAAGTTGTAGGTTGCAAATGTTAGTTGGAAGAGCTTCTTTGCCATTTCCTCAGGGAGACCTAGTAGGTCCTCATGAAATGTGGTCTTCATTTGGGCCACTCTGGAAGGTTAGAATTCCCAAGGCAGGCAGGAAAATTGAAACCCACCCCTTGGAGGAGGAAGAGAAAAAGGAGGAAGAAGAAGAGGAGAAAGAGGAGGAGGATGTGGAAGAGAAACAGAAGCCGTACTCTGCCAAAAGCATTCATGAGTGTAGCCAAGAATCTATTGTCCCACTTTTCTTTTTCTGGCTACATAATATCAACAGACAATTTGTCTAATTTTTCTTGGCACCGAAATGAATGCTATCTTTCACGATTGAATTTTCTAATGGTTTTTGTCCTTGTGTAAAAAAGGCACTGTTCCCCATCCCCACCCTTTTAAACACGACTTCAGCAAAAATCTCCAAGTAAGCAAAATGTTTCACTGGCTTCTTTCCGGATTTCCATTCAAGCGTTCACCATGTCATTGTGATCCTCACCACTGCCCAGTGCAAGCCTGAATGTCCCAACCCCCTGACCGAGCTGCTTCAGTGAGCATGGCCTTCTAAAATGCTTCATCTCATAAACATCACCATTGTCTTTTTACCCCACAAAGAAAAACATGGTGATAAGAGTCAGTGTTAAGATCCCTGCTAACCTTATCTGCTCAACAAAGATTTTTATTTCTTCCTTCTTCCCTCCCTCCGTTCGTTCATTTGTTCCTTCCTTCCTTCCCACTTGTCTGAGAGTTATTTTGGCCAAGTCATTCAACATTGCTGGCCTTGATTTTCCTTAGGTAAAAATGTCATGTGCAAAGGTTTAAGATGCCAAAATATTTAAAGTTTCTTACAACCATAATTGTCTATGTTTATTTCAAATTCCTCTCTCTAACTAATCTCCTTATCACTCTTCTGCAGACTTCATTGAGTTTTTAGTAACTATTTGGTTCCATATCTTCCTTTTATCTTTGGTTTTCATGAATTTCACTGTGGTGTGTCTAGGCATAATTTTATTGGAGTTTATCCTGTTTAGAGCTTCCTGAGCTACTTGAATCTGTAAATTTATGTCTTTCACCAAATTTGGGAGAAAATTCTTGAGACTTCAAATATTTCTTTCCTAACCCAATCTCTTTCCTCTTTCCTCTGGGACTGCAATGAGTTGAATATTAGACCTTTTTGTATCATCTCATAGGTTTCTGAATTTCTGTTCTTTTTTTTTTTTTTTTTTTTTTTTACTTCTCATCTTTTCCTCTCTGTCCTATGGTTGGAATAATTTTATTGACATATCTTTAAGCTCACTGACCTTTTCCTCTGTCATCTCTAGTCTGCTATTGACTCCATCTAGTGAATTTTTTACTTAAGATATTGTATTTTTCAATTCTAAAATTCCCATTTGATTCTATTTTTATAGTTTTTATTTCTCTCTAGAGAACTTCCTTAAAATTGTCTTTTTAGAAGATTTTTTTTTGTAGTTTCCCCCAGTTATTCCCTCTCTTTCCTTCTTGTTTATGTCCTGCTAAGAACCTATCACAACCTATAATAATTTCTTTTTGTTTTTATTTCAGAATATTACAGAGGTAGAAATGTTTTGGTTACATGGATTGCTTTTGTATTGCTTGAGTTAAAGTTATAAGTGTGCCCCTTGCCCAGATAGTGTACATTGTACCCGTTAGGCATGATTTCACCCATTCCCTCCTCCCTGCTCCCACCTGCATGATTTCTGTTGAGTTTTACTTCCATCTGTGCATATGAGTACTAATTGTTCCAATTTAATAATGAGTATGGTGTTTGTTTTTCCATTCTTGCAATACTTCACTTAGGAGGATGCTCTCTAATTCCATCCAGATTCTTTCAAAAGGTATTAATTCATTTTTTATGGCTGAGTAGTACTCCATGGTGTACATATACCACATTTCATTAATCCACTCATGAACTGATGGGCACTTGGGTTGATTCCACATCTTTGCGATTGTGAATTGTGCTGCAATAAACATTCTAGTGCAAGTGTCTTTTTGATAAAACGACTTTTTTTCCTTTGGATACATAATAATCGTATGCTTTGTTTGGAACCAGAAAAGAGCTCGAATAGCCAAAGTAACCTTAAGCAAAAGGAACAAATCTGGAGGCATCATTTTACTAGACTTTAAGCTATAATACAAGGCTATAGTAACGAAAACAGCATAGTACTGGCACAAAACTAGAGACATAGATCGATGGAAGAGAACAGAGAACCCAAATATAAAACCATCCACATACTGCCATCTGATCTCTGACAAAGTAGACAGCAATATACACTGGGGAAAAGATTCCCTATTCAGTAAATGGTGCTGGGAAAATTGGATAGCCACATGTAGAAGATTGAAACAGGATCCTTATCTGTCATCACTCACAAACATTAATTCAAGATGGATAACAGATTTAAATCTAAGACACGAAACTATAAGGATTCTAGAAGAAAATGTTGGAAAAGGTCTTCCAAATATCAAACTAGGCAAAGAATTTATGAAGAAGACCCCAAGGGCAATCACAGTAAACACAAAAATAAATAAAGGGAACTTGATTAAATTAAAAAGCTTCTGCACAGCCAAGGAAATAATCAACAGAACAAATAGACAACCTAAAGAATGGGAGAAAATATTTGCATGCTACATATCTGATAAAGTTCTGATAACTGGAATTTATAAAAAACTCAGGAAAATCATCAAAACAAAACAAAACACTCAACTCCATTGAAAAGTGGGCAAAGGACATGAACAGAAATTTTAGAAGATGGACTAATGGCCAAGAAACATATGAATAAATGCTCAACATTTCTAATCATGAGGGGAATGCAAATCAAAACCACAGTGAGGTATCACCTAACCCCAGTGAGAATGGCTTTTATCAAAAACTCCCAAAACGACAGAGGCTGGCACGGATGTGGAGAGATAGGAACACACATACACTGCTGGTGGGGCTGCAAACTAGTACAACCTCTGTGGAAAGTAATATGGAGATACCTCAAAGAACTAAAAGTAGAACTACCATTGGATCCAGCAACCCTACTACTGGGTATTTTTAGAAGCTCTTAGGTTGTTTGGTAATTCACTGTTGGCGGTTTGTATTTTTTCTAGCTATTATAAAATTTCACATTATAAATTGATTTTTTTTTTACCTTGTAAGAACATTCTCCTTGCAATCTAGTAAATAAGTATTCTCCAATTGTTTCTTGAGCCTAAATATTACCTCGCGACCAGATCCTGCTCTTAACAGGTACCTACACATTGAGGGATGGGTTGATTGATTAGGTCTGCCCCGGTCTGAAAGCAAAGGGCTGGCCCGGATGTTCCTGGGCGGGCCCTGCAGCTCTAGTGGTTGAGACTGACCACCAATCTCGCTGCTGTCAGCCGGCATCACCAATCACTCTTATCCCTTTGTAAGACATCACTTGTCACAGGAGCGCAGGCAGCAGCAGACAGAAGCAGTTGATAATTCCCACCCTGACTTCCTGATAAGGTTTTCTAAACACCCAGAAACTTCTCCTCACACACAAAAGTACTTTCTCTAGATAGAAAAGAAAACTGTTTTAAAGGGCCACAATCTGACCTGTGACCCTAATCATTTGAGTCCAGATTTAAACGATTTTAGGGAATGAGAGAGACCTTTGGGGCCAACAGACCCCTTGGTGCAACAGTCTGAGGCACAATTACCAGCACGGAGTCCAGGCAAGAGGATCCAATTCTGATTTATTGCGGGGATTTAGTGGGTCTGTTGAAGATCCTAATTTGTCAAATACGATTAATCACAACATTTCCTGCATCAGGTGGCTATAAAGATTTAAAATTTTTAAAATTTAAAAAAGAAACATCTATACAAATTTCTTAACCACATATCTAGCAAATAATAAATGCTTTAAAAACATGATCCATTATTTAGGCAGAAGCACAGCTTTGGCCTTGCTCAGACTAGATCTGCTTCTTCAGAATTTCAGAAATTTCCATGGAATAAAGGTTAAACTCAGAGAAACAACACCCACATTCTAGTCATTCTTTTAAATGGGTATTTATTTTCTCATCTTGTTTATAGAATGATAATGAACGGAAAAAAAAAAGAGGTAAAAAAATGTTGGATAAACATTCTCCACAGAATAGCTGTAATCACCTGAAAAATAAATAAATTGAGAAATGTCACTCTTCTGCAGAAAATTCTTAAAACATCTAAAATTCTTAACAGAGATCATTTAGGGCCTTGAACCCTGCCCACCCCTCTAACCGCTAGAGAAGCTCCAACCACATTGAACAGACTTTCTGACCTTGCAGTGAGCTCCGCTCTCTCCTGCCACCAGGTCTCCTTTCAGGCTCTACCCCCTGGAGAGCCCTTTCCTTGTGAATTTGACTGTCTGATTCCTTCTCCTTCTTCAGATGGCCTTTAAATATCACTGGGTCAAGGGGCCATGCTGACCCTGCAGTCTAATTTATGTCCTATTCTGTTATTTTCTTTTCTAGAACACTGTTATTTTCCTCCTCTACACTTAGCACTTTTAACGAGTTTTAATTATATAATTATCTGTGTGTCTGCGTGTTAAAAGTCTGACGCTGTCCCTGGGCTGTCAGCATAGCAGGGGCAGGACGACTGTCTGCTGTGCTCTCTGTCACAAGGCAACACGTAGGGAAGTGCTTGGCACTTAGCAGACTTTTAATAAATACGGGTGAGTAAACGAGTGAATAAATGAATGAATGATATAAATAGCAATATGATTATCACTACCATTTTAATATGGGGGAGGAGGACAGTCTTGAAGGGTGTACTTTTGGCAAGGTAAGTTGTCTCTTTTCTGTCTACTCTTCATTCACTTGGGTTTCTCCTTTGGGAGTCTCTAAACTCAGGCTTTTCCTGTAGCTCCTTCAGAGGCCACCAGAGGAAAAGTGTCTGGAGCTCTCTCCTCACTGTCCTCCCAGTGATACACAAACCATCACACCCTTCTTCCCGGGTCCTTTCTCCCTCTTGCCAAAAGCCTCCTCCCTGGCTGCTGGCTGGGTGGGATCCACTCAGCTAACTCAGGCAAGGATTTCAATTACTGATAAGGACCTCAAGTCAGGGCTCTCTTGCGTGCATTTGCATGCTAATCCATGCATCAACACATACCACCGCAGTCTCTAATGGAATTCCTGGCATCAGGAGGAGATGGGGAAGGGATAATCCAGGCATGGGGGATGGGAAGGAAGCCTTTTCTGTCCTTCTCAAATCACCTTTCAGAGACTCAAAGAATTATACCAGTAAGGTGAGACAATGGTCAAGTGAGTTGAAACAAATCAACAAATTAAAAATGTCAAATAAACCGGACCACCTAATAATATGAACAACGTTACCTTATTATAGTAATAAAAAAGACAGATGTAAGCAGAGATAATGTCTAGAAGAATATATCCCTGGGAGTTTAATCAGGCTTATCTGTTGTGGTGGAATTAACGTTTTGGTATATACTATGTATTTATATAATTATATATTCGCATATATTCTATTAGAAAATCTCACTATGTTTTTGTAAAAGGAAAAAAAAATAATAAAAGTAAATTGAAAGAATGAAAGAAAGCAGGATAGTCTTATGGACTGTTCTTCGGTAGGAGGTTTGGTTCTTTCTCTCCTTGCAGAAACTCCTTCAAAGCACCAACAGCTCTATCTTGCAAGATTCTTATACCTCGTTACTCGGCCTTATTTTTCTTTCCTTTATTATTCATCCTTTTGATGACCACACTCAAATAGAGGCATTAAAAAATTGAGGGAAGAGGGGACAGGAGTCTGGAAAAGCTTGGTTATTGCCCTGGATCTGCTGTTTACTCATGTTGAACAGGGCCTTCCTGGAGGTCCCCTTTCTGGACCTCTCTGCTTATCTGTAAACAGACAGTTCTGGCTTAGATTGTCTCACAAGAGCCTTTTAAAAGCTCTCACCTTCTATATCTCCTATTCCAACTTTATGGGCCAGCAAATTGTTTATTCCAGAACCTTTTGAAGGATCTGCTGGACTGAAACTTTTGGCTGTTGTCCTGCCCTGGTTTCACCTGAGCATCCTAAAAAATTGTCTAGCTATAAGTCCTAGAAGAAGCCCTGTGGATTATGGGTAGGGTAAGCATTGAACTGATCACCTGAATTAGCACACTGGCCATTCATCATCATAGCTGAAGATCACTTGTCAATGAGGACTGTCCTGAGCACAGCAGGGCACCAGGAAGAGTTCAGTCTCCCTAGTCTACCTGTTGACATGTGGCTGTGTGATCTGTCACTAGACTCTCAGCTCTGTAAAGAAAGGAAAAGGGATTGTTCTATTCACAATGGCATCTTCCCTTAGTACGTGCCACTAAAACATGTCTCAAAAGAATGATTAAGAGAAGGAGCTATGATTTCTGTCAAGTGGAAAATTGGGCTAATGACATATTGTCCTAGGTTTCATGTAGATCCTGGCACATGCTCCCACAAGTACCAATTTGGGTTGTGTTGCTTCCTTTTTACCTAATTTTATAGATGAAAACTCTAAGGCTTAAGCAAGCTAAGTGACATGTCTAAGAAAGAATGTAGCTCTAGGAGGGCTGATTTTTGTCTTTCTCCCTTTTTTTAAATCCATTCTTACTTATGTTTGACCTTAATTTTGTTTAATGTATATGCATATATATAGATGTATATCTGTATGTATGCATATGCATTTATATAAAATATGATATTATAGATAGTTCATTTATAAGGTCATGCTACCTGTTGGTAGTTAGATTTGGAGTAGAATCCATGGCTGTTAATTTCCATGCCAGGGGTTTCGCATTCATGCCATACTTCTTTCCTATCCCAAAGAACCTTCCTACACTCTCAAGCTCAGTGAGGTAGAGAATCTCTCATCATTTTTCCCCAGAAGACATGGCTCCAGTCACAACTTCCTGTGCATCACCACACACGCATGTACTCACACACACGTGTGCACTCACACAAACACACACACAGACACACACCTTGACTTTACAGTGCAGAGCTGTCTTTAATAACTGTCACTTTTGACTCTAAGCTATGGTCCATCTTCCTATGAAAAGGAAAAACTGAATAATGTTTCCTGAAAAGAAATGAATGCAAATGTTTCACTAAGTGACATTTCCATTGTCTGAGACTTATGTGACTTTAGTAGAAGTATTTACATCAGAAAAGTGTAGAGAGGAAAGCATAAGGTAACCCAAATCTCCTTCTGGCTGGAAAAGCTTTCGAGTCACTGAAGATGGTTTTGCCAAAAAAGCTTGGCAAGAAGCAGCGATATTTGCAAATTGTTCAGTGGAACTGCTTTTATTTAGTCAATTTCATTCGGGTGTCCAATGGGTTCCCCGCACAGGGATATGTTTCTTAGACAATGACAAGCTTTCCACTGAATTATGAGCTATAGCTGAAAATGGAGTAACAGAATGTCACTCCTGATTTGTTTTCTGAGGGGGAGCTGCATGGCTAGAAATATCAAAGGGGTGATCCATGGGAATGCAAATGCTCATTCTGAGGAGAGGGAAGACTTGAAATGACTGTGGAATTGGGCACCAAAGCAGACAAGCATGGCCAGACGCAACATTGCTTGCTCCAGGAAAGGAAAGAGAGACAGTCCCTTGAGCCAGCTGGCATCTGACCATTGAACTCCCCGCCACTCCCAAGCAGCGTCCTTGCCTACATGCATGGATCCAGCTTCACAACCAAACCGCATCAGAGATCCAAGAGAGAACTGCTCCCAGAGGGCTAAACTGAGCTCTTTGGAGTTTATGCTCAGCTTGCAAGGGGACAGCCATTCTGTACTGGCTTGACACCAAAAAGATCTTGAATGCTCAAAGAACACAGTGAGGAAGGAACGGGGTTAGGAAGAGAAGACTGGCTTTGAAGTCCAGCAAGGCAGGTTCAGAATCTCCCATTTGGCTCGGAACCACGGGGAAGGCATGATCTCTTCCAATCCTCACTTTGCTTATCTTTAAAATGGACAGTCTGTTTGCCTTATTAATTTTCTCTGGGATGTATCTGACACATGTGTAAGGAGGCCAGGAAATGCCAGCACTCTCCACCCTCTGGTTTGGAGAGTAGAAACATCTCCTTAATGATATCTCTTCCTAGAATGTAAAGGCTGCCCACTCAGAGAGACCAAGAGGCTGCCTGGAGCCGGTCAAAGGACATTCCTATTTAATCAGAATCTTCAGAGCATGATATGGGTCAGTTAGGGGACAGAAAGAATCAGAGTGTAGGTCCTTGCCTTGGGTGGAGAGACTGCGCTATCTTCTAACGTGGTCTCTGGTCCTCCAGGACTTCTCTATGTAGAGAGCCTTTCTGAAGAGAGTGCCTTCATCTAATTAAGTCTCTTGGTTTTGTATTTGCTGCAACTTGGTTTGACTCAGACACAGGCTGTGTCCGGCTTCTTTAAACCAGATGGAACACATGGCTGATGTTGGATCACATCACCCCAGGATGGTGACCTTTCTTTCATGTGGGCAAGCACTAGATATGTGCCTTTCAAGGTAGGTTGGAGAAGTAGTTCTGATCAGTGAGAAAGAGAGTAGTTTAGAATCAGATAGCTAAGGGCTTACAAAAGGGGTGACCCAGAGGAAGGTATTCAGCCTTACGGAACCTCAGTTTGCTCATCTCTAAAGTGGAGATGTTATCCTATGACACATTTTTATTAGAAATAATGTATGCAAAATGTTTAACACTCATAATAAGCCCTCAGTACGTGACTATTACAAATATTTCGATGACAAATATTCTAAGTTTTGAGAGCCCTCCAACATTCTTTGCCATATACTCAATTTAATTCCTCACCCCCCACACACACCCAAACATATACACAATTTTAAAATTGATTTTATATTTAAAAATTGTGTGGGGGGAATAAGTCTTATTTTAGATTTAAGATACAAAACAACCTCCTAAAAATCTACATGTTCCAAACATCTCCTTGAATCACATATCTATTTTTACAGAGGTATAAGGGGAGGTACAAAAAAGAAAAGTAACCTGCATGTGTCATCAAGAAAACTAATGACTATTTCCAGAAACACTCAATCAGTTGCTCCTTTTGCTAAATGAGGCGACTTTACAAGAGTTATACTACTGCTGTGTGTCTAATGTGAGTGTGCTTCTGCTGGTCTTCTTGGAAACTGGTCCAAAGGTACAGTCCCGTTGGTCAACATGGTGCTGCCTGAGCCATCCATGTGTTGATTGGCATCTCCCTGTATATGACGATGGGAAATCATCCCGGTTGGCCAAGGTCATGCTATCCTCACTAGAGCTTTAGAATAAAAGTCTCCCCTTAAGACTTTTATATATGATGAGATATTGTCTGAATTATAGCTGGGGGTGCTCTGTCCTCTGGAACCTGTGACATCTTCCTGTTTCATCCAGAAAGATCTAGCCACAACATGGAAGCATGGTTCACCTGCTTCCATCAGCATAGTCTTTATAGGTGTGGACGTTTCTGATCTTATTCCAACTCTGCTCATTGCTGGCTTTGCAGCCTTTCCTGAACCTTATCATCCTCACTGGAGAAGCTTGCGATAGTGATCCCTCCCTCAAAGAGTTGCCTCGGTGGTCAAATTACATAGTGTGTACAAAGAGCTTAACAGAGGGCCTGTCGCATAATGAGGCTTCCTAAATGACTACCATGACCCTTAGCATTACGAATTCCTCAAGACGTGTTCAGTTTCTTTGTGATTCTTACATGCTATCAGGAATAAATGATGGAATAAAGTGAAATCATTTGGTGAATTCTGCATCTAGGAAACCACTTAATGCCAGGGAAGTTGGCCTGCAGTTGATGCCTGTTGGAAACATGATTCATTTTCAAAACTTCCAACTATTTTGAGAAGTTAACTATATCATGCATTTTTAAACAATTACGGTACTATAGCTTTTCCCAAAGAATGACATAATTTGACCTTCCTTGGGTAAAGGATGGGGACATAAAAACAATAAAGAAAAAAAGCATGAAAGAGCTTTATACCAAAGGAACTCACCAAAAAAGTTTCGATTTCTTTCAAGTTCAAATAATTTTGAGAATTCAGTAACTTTTATAGTTTTCAGATTTTGTAATTTTTTTTCTACTTCCTCTGCATTTCCCCATGCATGTTAGTAATCAAATCTATGTAGTCTAGACTTCTTGCTGGCCGTGTCATGTTAGGCAAGTCACTTAATCTTTTGATGCACCAGTTTCTTTATTTATAACTTGGGGATAAAATCATGTTTACTTATAGAGTTATTACAAACAGTAAATGAAATAATTCATAAAAAGGACTTAACAATGAGTCTGTTCTAAAGTCATATTTAAAAAAAATTAAGACCAATGAATTGTAGTTAATGTCTTTTCTCCTTGAGTTCAATGAGCTTACCCAGGAGAACTGGGAAAATAAGGCCGTAGTGACAGCGCAGTTGACTATGAAAAACCGGGAAATGTGGGAAGTGGCAACTTCAGAGTGGAGAAGACCCAGGTCTGGTTCTCTGCACCTGCAATAAGGAAGCAGAGAGGATGAGGAAGAGCCCATCAGACAGAAAAGATATCCCTAAGCCTGACCCTGTAGCAAGATGACCCAAGACCCTAAATGTCCCCCCCCGCGGTGATACAAGTTCCTCAGATAAAGATGCCAGACCATTCTCTTCTTAGAATGACCATCATCAAAACCACCAAGGGATGTTTTATCCAAACTCTTTATGAACTTCACTGTCTAAATATTCAACACATCTTTCCTAGAGGACATTGACCCTGTCACGGGTAAACATACGATGTGCCACCTCACAAGAGAGCATAATGTTCTGATTGACAGTGTAAGATGGGTGGGGGGAGTCTTAGAAACATGCCCCAGATGGAACGGTAATGGCCCATGAATCTACGCCTCCACAGCCTACGTCTATACACATATGTACACACACATGCAGGAAGTGCTTATCATCTAAGCCTGAACCTTTTAAAAGAAAGCTTACATAAAGGCATGGGCTTCCAGACAAGTAAATTTCACTTGTACAGCTAAGTACCTCCATAGATAAGAAATGTCCTCAACCATCACAAGCTAGCTCGACCAAATCAGTTATAAGCGTCTGCCTTAGATTGTTGTATTATTATACAAAGGGTGATATTCCTCCTACTGTGCTGTTGAAGATGCCAACCTTGGAGATCAGATCCATGCTCTCCATGTCTCTGCCTCCCCAACTAAGCCTAGGATAAATCCTGTCTTTCCCCATACAGATCATGAGCTTCATAAGTAAAGCAACCAATTCATTTTTGCAGCTCTTGTAATGCTGAGATCATGGCCACACACAGTGAGTGTTTGAGAGTAGGAGTTAGGGGAAAGGTGGAAGAAGGAGAGAGGATGATTTGTGGAGCTAGAAGCCTGAGTTCCTTGACCCTAATAGTTGCAAATATGCAACCAGGCATAGCTCCCCAATAAACTCAATTGTATTAATACCTGCTAAAAAGCCAAGCCTAGGCCTGCTGGTGATATTTAACTCTTTGAGGTGCATGGGCATAGCACCCTTTGCTAGAGACATCTCAAAAGGTGATAAACTCTTCTTTCCCACACTGACAGCAACTTAGCTCATTGGAAAAAAAAAAAAAAAGAAAGAAAAATACCAGCATCCTGGAATCTGGTCATAGCGTAGCCAGCATTAGAATTCAAAGCTCTAAAATGAAGGGACGATATTTTATCCCACTTTGCACATATTGCAGCACAGAGATATTACTAGGCATTTGGCTGGTGCCCCGTAAATAGCAGTTAAATGAATCACGGAGATAAAATTAACTCTTAGGTTAGGAGAAACTATTATTATTAAATGTTTTAGTGGTGAAGAAATCAAAGCTCAAAGAGGTTAGGTGTATTTTTCACGATTACTGTGAGGCTTCAAGTGCAGGGTTATTTCTACAGCATCGGTCCATCTGAGGCATCTTACCTGTAATTGATGTTGCAAGAATCAGAGAACAAGTAAAGAACAGTTAGTGTGACATGGGACAGCAATGCGTCCTTGCTTACACTCTCAAGATCATACATACTTTGCATATTCATAAAATCAGGTCTTGGTCCAGCTCTAATAAATATGAGTGCATGGTCTTGAACCCCAAAGCTCTTATTTTTTCCACAAGCCTCTAATTTCCAATGTGACCGTTAGTATAAACCTTCACCTTTTCCTCAGCCGCAAAATTTGGGAATCAAGATGATCTCTTCAATCTCTTAGGGAACTTTCATCTCTTAGTTCGCTTTTAAAAGTTTCAATTCCACAGCATAACTGCACATTTTTGTCTTCTGGGCTCACCATTGCCTGAGTTGCTGCAGAGACAACCAATTTTTTACTCAGAACAAGTATTTTATCACATTACACAGAAAAGACAGTAGATAGCAATGTACTGTGAGTCTCTAAACTTTATCATAAAGCAATGAAAAGGAAGGGGATATTTTGCAAATCTTGTCAGTACAGTGTCTACGCCAGCAAGAACTTCTAAACAGAAGTGTTGTGATTTCAAGGCAAAAGATTCATGATGTTGGTGTAACGGGAGATGGGAGAGATTCTTCTGGTAATCCCAAGTCAAACAACATGGACTATAATTGGCATCTGAAGTTTTTAGTTCTGTTTTTTTTTTTTCCCTTGGAGCTCTCTGCTCTGGCTTGATGCTGTCATTTTCCCCAAGAGAGAATGCAGCTGTCACTGCGTGTCTGGGGGGTAGATATCCATCATCCGGAACGTATCACAAACTATTAATAATGCATCACTGCAAATCTACCTTGTCTCAATAAACACCCCATCTCAGAGCGCAGATAAAAGGCCCAACAGGCAGATGTTGAAATTTATTATCCCCACGTTTCCCATTTCCCATTCCTCCAAGGACGGTGCCCAGTATCTGAGTTCTCCTGTGGGTAGCGGAGGAAGAGGAAACTAACATTTACTGAGCAGCTTCTCTGTGTCAGTTGCTTATGTGTAATCATATCAATAGCCCTGAGAAACAGGTTTTATCAACCCCATTTTTCAGATGAGAAAACTGAGGCTTAGAGAGGAGAAGTGACTTGCCTAAGAATACTCAGTACCAGAGACAAGATAAACCCTTCCCAGGGCATCTTCCTCCAGAGATCTTTCTCTCTCCTCTGTAGCACGTAACCATCAAATGATTAGAGACTTGGCATTATCTTTCCTACTGTACCTACCATGGCCCTGTATACAGTGGGTGCTCAAGCAAGCTCAGCCAAATTGAATTTTTGAAAGGTGAACATGCAAAGAAAAGTCCTGCAGGGCTGTTCTCTGGAAATAGATTTGTACCCGTGAGCAGGAATATAAGCCCATGGAGCACAGAGCAATGTCTCCAAGAGCTGGTTGATTCCTAAGGCTGTTTCACTATTTTTTTTCTTGATTCTTTGTCTTATGCATAGTGTCTGTGATCAAGTTGATAAAAAGCCCTTTTCTAGCCCCGATTACACAATGTAGCCAGCTGTATGCAAAACAAGTGTCTGTTTTGATCTATACGTCTCCCCCGCTTGGCCGAGGATGGGGTCTTACATACATGCAGGCCCTTGCCTTGTATTTCAGCCTTGCATGTAAGTGATGGGAAGAGCAAACAAGCAGACCAACAGCTTTATCCCTCTGTGACCCTGCTCTTCCCCACCTACCACGTTATTATCTTCTCTTCAAGAGCAGAGAGTAGAGAGCTGTTTGACATGCAATGTGTCAAGATTCCTCAGCGGACGGGTCACACTATGCTAAAGAGTAATGAGCATCTATCTATTAGTGCTCTCTTTAGAATGAAGGACCAGCCCAGCCTGCCACACCCGTGCAGCTGATGTAGGAGGAGGACTCAGCATCCACCCTGAAAGCCCAACAATTAGAGATTCAGAGAAGAGAGATTAGGAACACAACCATAGCTCCAATGACGTTTCCTAAGAAGTTCTAAACTGGAAGTTATGGAGTAAGGCCTGAGCTAAAAATACAATGGATACTATATTTTCTCCCTAATTGCTGCTTCAATGTGTGTACTGCTCCTTAGATCCACAAATCCAGAATGGAAGAGGTGATTTGGGCACCAAAATCCCACCCAAATTCTCTAGCTTCTCTGACTAGAGAAGTATTATCTTCTCAATCTCACTAGATTGTATTCCCCGTGAAGGCAAGGAAATGCCAACCTTGGTATCAGAGCCGTGTTGATGATTCAAATAGAGTGTGCTGGTAATTTCCATTCTCAGATCATCCTGATGAGGTCACCTTTTAATGCCCATTATACAAATGAGGACAGCAAGGCCTGCAAAGAATTCAGGTAACTTCCCTGAATTAAACAGCCGGTCAAGGGCAAAGTTGGGATTTAACAATGGCCTAGAGAAAAATGCATTTCTTGGCATTGAGCTTTAGCTGTGGCTGTTGAGGAGAAAGCAGCATATATCCTTAGCCCTCAAGGAAATAAAAACTGAAACTCAAATTCCCCAGGTACGGAGGTGCCCTTGAAGGAAATCACTCATCTATTTCCCTTTGAAGCAGCTTTCAGAGATAGCCCAAATGTTGTGCAAGGGAGTTCTCATAAAAATAGGCATTGCTCACCAGGGTCCATTTCTACAGCGGCAGGAGGATGAAAAATCCCAAGTAGTCATAAGAAAAACGAACAATTTTACTGACAAATTAAAGGTTTGGGAGGCAGCAGGAGAAACTGGTCAGCTGCAACTTCAGAGAAAGCCGCACTGAACATTTCAAAGCCTCCACTTCAATTATGAAGGGAGAAGCTGAGGTCTGGGAAGTGGTCCCCGATGCCTGTGCGCCTGGCATTAAATACGCCCTCTTGTACTCAGCAGGGCTTGAGGCCTTTTAAGAGAGACTGAATAGCAGGAGATGAAGGCGTGAAAAAGAGAGAGCAAGAGAGTGAAGGAGAGAGGGAGTGGAGGGTGGGGAGGAGAGAGAGAGAGAGAGAGAGAGGGAGAGAGAAAGTCTGAAAGTCTGATCTGCCAGAGAGAAGTCAGGCCCTGTTCACCAAATTGCAGAGCATAATAACGGGGTTTTAGAGATTGCAACGTGGGCCGGGCGTGTGGCTCACGCCTGTAATCCTAGCACTCTGGGAGGCTGAGGCAGGCGGATTGTTTGAGCTCAGGAGTTCGAGACCAGCCTGAGCAAGAGCGAGACCTCACCTCGAATAAAAATAGAAATTATATGGACAGCTAAAAATATATGTAGAAAAATTAGCCAGGATCGCTTGAGCCCAGGAGTTTGAGGTTGCTGTGAGCTAGGCTGACGCCATGGCACTCTAGCCTGGGCAACAGAGCGAGACACTGACTCAAAAAATTAAAAAATTAAAAATTAGAGATTGCAAAGTGTAAACTAGAGTTGGGGACTAACTGGCCCCAGCTCCTCTGTTTGGCAGTAAAGGCTGGCTTTGTCTGAATACATAAATGAGTAATAAAGTTTGATGAAGCACCTTTATATACTAAAAGTATAATATATATTATAACATATATAATCATCCCAGTTCACATTCTATTGTCCACATTTTATAGAAAAAAAATAGAAGCTCAGAAGGCGTCAGCAAGGTGCTCCGAAGTTTATCAGCGGTAGAGCTGTTGCCGTCTTCTCCTATGTCCTATGAACTCTTCAGGAGCCCTCGAGATGTATTTTCCTCCAGGAAGTCCTCCTATTGCCTCAGGTCAGGGGTAAGTGTCACCATCTCTGCGTTTCTTCCCCATCCTAGGCCTTGCCACTTGTATCGTAAGGTACCATTTACATCCCTCTCTTTCTCACTAGACCTCGAGCTCCCTAAGCCAGGCACCTTGCCAGTTCTGTTTGTGGTTTCGCCCAAGCCCCCAGCATAGTTCAATGCCAGCATGCAAGTGAGGTCTCAAACATGCTTGAATTTTCTTTTCCGTCCTTCAGGACAGTGAACGCCAATCAGATTTCCTTTCTCACACAGATTCCAAGCTCTAGATCTTTATCTCCTTCCTATCCCTCCACACCATCCTTCCTTTCTGATTCCCCATAAAACTCTGCTGTCAGCTCCCGGTCGAGAGGAAAATTACTCAACACATGACATCACTCCAAGGCATAAGTAATAGAAAAGAGTACCATTCATTTTTCATCCCAGAGATGTCTGTAGTTTCAATAACAGAATGTCATCTATTGAGATGCAAATGATAACAGCAGTGATGATAATAATAGCTGATATTCACTAAGAATTTATGATGCCCCCTCCTTGTGCAAGGGTTTCCTCATTTAATTCTCACAACAATCATGAAATGCATGAAATATCATCATGCCTGTTTTACAAATGAGGGAACTAAGGCTCATAGATGCCAAGTCCTCACCCAAGAACATATAGTGATAATTTGAACGTAGTTCTGTCTAATTTCAAAAGCAATAAAGTTTTTTCACATTGGCTGCCTTTCCAAAAAAAAAAGAGTAAATATAAGGAACAATGAACAATACAAATGGTCATATATTGAGCATCTACTATGTGCAGCTACTATTATCCTATACTCCATGTATGTTAAGTCATTTTTTGAGTTAATGCATCCAGGAATAAGGTTAGTACTGTTTTGTGGATTGATATAAAAGGTCTTATGGAGATAAATTGATTTAGAGAGGTTGCAACGAGCAGCTGGACCAAATGACCTCTTGAGTTTCATTCCACGATTCACAGACACCATTCCAAAGATATATGAGGGCCCATGACGAACCCACAAGGAAAATATACAGGTCTTTAAGCACCATTTTATCACACAGTGAAGGCAGAGACTCCTCCATCTTTGCCTAAGGGTCGTCCCCATAGAACTCCGTGGTGTGACAAATCAGGCATGTGGCCCCTCCCATAGGAAGGTCCTGTCCCCAGTGGCGGATGGGCCACGGTCTCAACACAATCTCTTCGGCTTCAGGGTTGAATGGCAATTATTTAAAATTGGCTCAGGTCTGCATACTCCACTGGATTCGTTTTTATCCCACTTTAAGTCTTTCCCTTGGGACAGCTTAAACAGCTCCATCTTTTTAATGACAAACTATCCATCGATAAGACTGGAAATGAAATCAAGCTTTTGCTTAGCAACCAGTCTTTTTATTTATTTTCCAAGTTCACGAGTTTATATGCATGCTGCTCTTAATGGACAGTGCATAAAAATGCCTCTTTTTATTTTCTTTTCACTTACATTGTTGCTGATAATGGCTATTATCAAGCCATTAGAAGGAAGAAAGTACCGCTTTTGCCTTCCAAGATGCGCTGCTCTTGTATATGTGTGCTCTGTGCAGATTGGCCAATATCAATATGTTAAACTTTCTTTTCTCCTTCTTCCTCTGATACAGATGGCTTTATGTCAGCCACATAATTTTCTCACTGATGCATGAAATTATGTATATATTTATGTATATATGCACACACACATATATACCTACAAACACATATATAAATACTGACACCATATATGCATATACATAGACACACACCCATACATATACACACACAGAAATCTCCTTTTTCAATCAGAATGGAAAGTCTATGGCAAGAATATGAACTGAGTTCTTCTCTACATCAAATTCTGGAGCATCACCATGTAAATCTATAACACCATGGTCTGTATTAAACAAAAGAATTGATGGACTCAGTCCACCATAGCCCGTTTAAGTTTCATAGACAACTGAAATCATTTTTAGATTGTGTCTGAGAGGCACAAGCCATATGGATAAAAACTAAGGAACGTCATTCTTTTTTTTTTTTTTTTTTTTTGTTGAGACAGAGTCTCACTTTGTTGCCCAGGCTAGAGTGAGTGCCGTGGCGTCAGCTTAGCTCACAGCAACCTCAAACTCCTGGGCTTAAGCGATCCTACTGCCTCAGCCTCCCGAGTAGCTGAGACCACAGGCATGCGCCACTATGCCCGGCTAATTTTTTCTGTATAGATTTTTAGTTGTCCATATAATGTCTTTCTATTTTTAGTAGAGACGGGGTCTCGCTCTTGCTCAGGCTGGTCTCGAACTCCTGACCTCGAGCGATCCACCCGCCTCGGCCTCCCAGAGTGCTAGGATTACAGGCGTGAGCCACCGCGCCCGGCCGAACGTCATTCTTTATTCCGATGTTCCCAAATGTCTATTTAATATACACAGGCAAAATTGTCGAATTTGGGAACTGACTTAAAAAAAAAATCTGTTGATTTTTGAGAGTGGTGTTTGTAGAGTGTCAGGATGATCAGACTCTTGCATGGGAGGGAGAGAAGTGGGGGTTCAGTTTTGTTTACCTGAGCATTTAAGGTGCGATGAGCAAAGTGAAGGTAACCAGCATGTGCTGAGTATCACCACGTTCTTGGTCTTTCAATAAATACTATTTGACATTGTCATCTAGGAGGAAGGTCATGCTTTAAAATCCACATTACTTCTACAACGTATTATCTTCATTTTATTGTTGATCAGGCTGGAACAAAGAGTGATTGTCAACAACCAGGAAAGGTCAGGTTGACAAAAACACAGTGAAGGAAGGCCCAGATACTCAATACTTACAGAAATGTTAAGCTCAGTTCTATGACTGATATCAAGGCCTGGAGTGACAGGATGTATTAAAGCAATAGTTCTCTGCTCGGGTGATTTTGCTCCCCACCCCAGAGGACATTAGTAATTTCTGGAGGCATTTTTAGTTAGCATGTGTTTTGGAATGAAACATAAAGTAGAGGAACTAGCTGCAAACCCTGACCCTATGACCTATAACTTGTGCATCTTGGGGGAGTGACTCAGTTTCTTCACACACGGTTTAAGAAAATGCTAGCACAAACCTCATCAGGTTGTTGTGAGGGTTAGATGAGATAATGCATATAAAGAGTTAATGAGACACAGGATACAGAGTAAATGTTCAACCACTTAGTTGTTATTTTTATTTTAATTGCTGGTTGGCAAAACCACCGGGCAGGCCTGGTCCATAGACTCCTTTGTCAGTTGGGAGATTACACTTCATCCTTTGGGGCCTCATGCATGATTGGACAATTCCTTGGGCAAATTGTCATTCTAATCAGTGTACATCAGTTCCTGAAAGGAAGAATTAAGTGATTATAGAAGCCTGAAGAATGTTTGAAGGTTATTGATGATAGTCATGGAAGTGATACAGTTATTCTTCATCATTGTCATTAACAGCACCATGACCAGCACAATCATTATTCTTATAGTTCATCACCACCAACACCACTATGACCATCATCCGCCACCATTATCACCACCATCAACATCACCACCATCACCATTATCACCACTACCACCACCATCATCACCATCACCATTATCACCAACACCACCATCATCAGCATCACCATCATCAGTATCACCACCACCACCATCATCACCACCACCACCACCACCACCACTGTCATTATCGCTATGCACTAGGGACTGATTTTATATTAAATATTTCATTTAGTTCTCACTGAATGAAGCAGGTAGTTGTTATTAATTGATGTTCTTTCCTTCATGGTTCAGTAAATTCAGGCTCAAATGGGATCACACTTGGCAGGACATTGTGCAATACACAACCCTTGTTGACATTTTGGCCAATCTTTCAGGCCTGATGCAGATGTTCTATTTTTCACTAAGCCACGCTAAATCCTTATTATTGGTGCATCTCTTGTGACAGCATATTATAAGTTGCCTTGTGCCTGTTGGTATAAGTTAATTGTATATCACATCTAGCCAAGAAATGAGAAGGTAACAGAGACTCTATTATTTTTCAGCACCCAGTCAGCACTTAATATATTAAATAGTTGCAGTATTGGTAGCATTGGGATAAGTTTTACAATATTGTCTATCTTTTCCTGGATCCAAATTAAAGCAGTAAAATATACATTTATCTATCTAATAAGGTTGTAATTGAAACACTCCCAGCTTGAAAAACACAAGATAAGGAGAAAAAATTGTGTTTAACTCCAAGGCTGACCAAATTAGATGTTTTCTCTAAAAAAAAAAAAAAAAAAAAAAACTTTTCAGTAGAGATAGAACTTTTGATTTAGCCTTTGTAAGAGCCTTGGGACCAGGGCCAGGCCACTCTGGCCTATACCTCAATATGAGCTATAAATTCCTTGCAAGGTTAGAGCTCTCACAAGGTTATTGTTAATTCACTTGTTTACCAGGCAGTCAGTGAGCTCTCCAACATCAAAGACTTCTACTCATTTGTATCTCTGATTCCCTGTCCTAGCACAAAGCCTAGCATATGATGGTTGCTTTATAAAATTTTTGTATGAATGAATACATTTGTTTTCTTTGTTTATCAATTTTCTCAGTTTTAAAATATGAGGAGTTATGCCAAGTAAGTCCCAGGGAACACTAGTTCTCACATGGTAACAGGTTATGGGAATCTACTGATACTAGGTCTGGTTCAAAGTAGTGATGGCTGAGGTGGTTTTTGTTCCTTTGAAGTTTTACAGAAGATAAAGTCTTAATCAGGTTGACAGAGCCATTAATTTGGCATTATCTCTGCAAGTGGAATGCAAGCCTACTGGTTAGGAAAGAATTCAGAGGATGCTCCACTTCGCTTTTCTCTTTTCTTCAATTCCAAGGTTACGGATCTAGATTAACTGCACTAATCGTCACTTCAGTGACCCCACCTACATTGCATGACTCAGCAGAAGAGGAGGATAGGAAGGAGGAGGAAGAGAAGGAGATAAGCTTCTGTGAGCATCAGCTCTGAGTGTGAAAGAGGGCAAGACAAAGCAGGGGGCGACTGGAATGTGAGACATCCTCGCCCTCTACCCAAGACACAGAAGACAAGGAGGAGAATTATGTCTCCACCAAGCTCCAGAGAGTACCTAATTCAATTGGCCACTCAAGCTACTCCCGGATGTGGGCCTCTCAACATTAGGTCATCACTGGGTCCATGGAGGAAAGGCTCAGGCACAGACAACTGGATGTAAGACTGGTGGAGAAAGAAATCTTGCAGCATCCAAAAGGCCATAGATCTGAACAGAGATCTGAACTACCAGCACATCTTTTCTCCACACTAGGTGCATTCAAAGGACACTCAGGAGAATTGTGTAGAACAAAATTAGGGCAATACTCTTTGGAGGGAATTTCTCTACTGCTTTATAAGCAAAACCAGAGGACTGAATTTTCTTTTTTTTTTTTTTGTTTATGCAGAGAGGCCAAGGTAGATGGTCTTGGAGATTTATAGAATATTCAGATATGTTCCTTGATTACTTCAATGCCTCATAACTGGCCTTCCACCATTCTTATCTCCTTCCAACCCATTCTCCTCACATCTAGCAAAGGGGGCTACAGAAATTCAAGATTGATTATATTGCTCTTCAGCTAAAATATTTCAGTGCCTTTACAATGCTTTTAAAGTAAGTAACAAAATAGCAATTCTTTTAACAAGGCCCTGAGCAACCTGGCCACTGCCCATGTCTACGTGCCCCCATGTAGCTCTCTCTCCATCTCTGTGTACCACTACATCAGCCTCTCTTTAGTTTCTTGGAAATTCTATGAAACCCTTTCCCTTCCTCTACCTACTCTTGACATAAATCTCATCTGTCCTTTAGGTATCAGATATGCCTTCACATCCCCAGGAACGCTTGCTCTGAAGAAGCAGCTTAAGTCAAGGCTCTATCATATATTCTCAAAGCACCCTGCACTTTTCCTTCATATCACTGAAATTTAAATTAGTGAATATATATACATATATATAGATAGATAGCTTTTAACATATATTTGTGTCAAAAACTTGCAACTATCACATTGCCTGCAACATGGTAAGTACTCTATAAACATTTGAATGAATGTTGTGAAATGTTATTTCAAAAATAAATTGGGAATTAGGGTAAACAGTAAGGCTAGCTCAAGAATTACCATGTTAATGGCCCAAATTAGTCAACTAGGAAAAATATCTTGATCTATATTTTTATATGTGTGTACATGTGTGTACATGCATACATATACCCTTCTGATTCTGTCTTGGTGGTCTAGTATGATATAGCCAAAGCCATCATGAAAATGGTATCAATTCCAACCTGAATATATGAGAAAGAGCCTGATATTCGAAGGTAAGAGACAGGGATTTAGATTCTGCTCCAAAGTGACCAGTCGTGTTGTGTAAGTTTATTATCTCATCTTGCTAAGTTCACCTTTTTTCATTTATAATTGATGATGCATCCATTCACTCAACAGCTTTAAGAAGCCCTACTGTGTACAAAGCTTACCTAGATATTTAGTAAAAATAAAAGGCAAGAGCTCCATTTCAGCAATTGGAAGCCTTCCAGTTTAACGGGAGACAAGCATATAAATAAATCTTTACAGTAATAAGGTAAATGCCATTTTCAAGGCTTGGACAAAGACTACAGGAGCATAAGAAGGAAAGAACTTTAGGATGCTGCTTAGAGGTGTCAAGGATAGCTCTCCTGAGAAGATTGCTTTGAGAATTGAGTTAAGCAATGAACTCACCTACCCCATAACAGTAATGGGCACCAGCCCTGGGGCCCAAAAGTACTTAGTAGAAATCCTATTCCACCAGCTCACTCACTGAGAGCCAGATTTCTGCCTAACCCTTCTAGGATCATTTTCCTCATCCACAAAATAGAAGTAATAACCTCTCCTTTGCCATTTCAGGGTGAAATTTAGAGATAACATATGCAAAGAGGTTCTTACCAGAAAAGTCAACTCATAGCAGTGCTTAGAAAATGGTAGCTGAACATATAATTCTTGCTAAAATTCTTACTATTTCTGAGTGATCTCATGGGGTGTGAATTTGGGCTTACAGATGTTTCTAGGTTAAAAACCTCAACAACCTACCAATTTTGACTCATTGTTTGAGGTTCATCTCAGATATCTGCCTCTTTAAGATGTGTTCTCTGAGCGCTCGGGTCAGATTTGGCCCTGTCAATGCACTGATGATTTGTAGCCATGACATCAAATGAGGAAGACTCACAAGGGCACATGCATCTCTGTCTCTTGTGGTCTGTCCAAATCTGTCCCCACAGGGAAGGTTCTTTCCCTGCCAATGGATAAATATGGCAAGTACCAGAAACTTCCTTGTCTGTCTTAGCCCCTGAGAACAGTCTTCAGGTCAATTCACAAGAAACAATCTCTCTCTTCAGCAAGTATGATATCCAGTCCCATGGAGTAGTCAGACTTCAGTTGCCTTTTTTGTTGATTGAGATTTCTCTTCCTCCCCCCAGGTGAGCCCCAGTACAAACACAAAAACTGCGGTTTCAGGAGGAGAGCCTGTGGCCAGGTTCCTCTCTTTCTTCTCCCTTAGTGGCTTAGCCGGTGGCTTAGGCAGTGGCTTAGGCAGTGGCTCTGCCTCCTTTTCCCTTAATCTGCTAACTGAGGTTTCTCAGCCTATCAGAGTGGGCTTATGAGAAGGGGCACTGGGAAGTTGCTATGTGACGAGTGGTCTTGAAGTGGCATAGGTGATGTCCTACTTAAAATTGACTTCCTCCAGGAGCATTTTTTTTCTTTTTTGGTTCTCCAAAGACCCCCCAGCCTCCTTTGCTGGGGCTCTCTCAGCACTCTTCTCTTGCCAGGAGGAAAGCATCTCTATTTTTGTTGGACAACTTGCTCTTCAGGCCCAAGGTACCCGGATTCTCTGCTGGGATCTAATCAACTCTCCAGGTAGCTCCACTGGGAAACAATCTAAGTATATTCCATGTTAGCTCTTTCTTGCTCTTGGCGGTAGCGGTGGAGGGTGGGGGAGTAGGACAGCTTTTCTAAACCATGGTAAGCACTCACGCAGCATTTACAAGGTCAACTTTATTTGTATAGGCCACCTGACACACAGTTCTCAACTTTGCTCCACTAGTAAAGCTTCTAGCAAGCATTTCTGTTGTTGTTGTTGTTGTTGAGGCAGGTGTCAGACACTGGACTGCTATGCCACTGCAATTTCAAGTAACATACATTAAATTTTCAGAGTAGTCCTCCCCTTGTGGAGGTTTGAGGAAGGAAATACCCTCCGCCCCTTCTTGTGGTGGAGAGTTGGGGAGGCTCAGAGTATAATAACAGCTCTCTCTAAAATCCATCTCTTTTAATTTCCCATTGCTTTTGATATGATGAAGTCACTTAATAACTCTCACCTTATTTTCCAACTCTAGAAAGTCTCTTGCATTGAAGCCTCAGCTAAAGCTTCCATTCACCATTGCATTGTACCATGATTCTTGGTTATTAGGAATTGCTACACGGAAAAAGGGATCTATTACAAAGAATCATGGCATATGAATTTGTTCTTGGTAAACAGCTTCCTTATTTCTCAAATTGGACAGTACACAGTGATTTAACTTCTTTGGAGGAAAATAATATTGAAAGATAAAGAAATAAACCCACAAGATTGGATTTGAAATGAATAAGACTATGCAAAGCAGTTTGAAAAATACTCCTAGAAATTTGTTAAATATACTTTGCAAAGTGTCGTAATTATTCTGTAACTCTTAGACCCTAATCGGCCAAGGGTATGATAGTCAATCATGTTCTGCACAATCAAAGTGATATAGATATCTGGCTGATGGACCAGACACACTCTTTAATCCTCTTAATAAGTAAGGCATCAACACCAAAGCAACATAAATTTAAAAGCATCTCAATAACGTTGTATGGAAGGGATTGTAATTGGAAGATAAATGTCTAGTTAAATTCTTAAAATGGTAATATAGCATTGATACCACTTCTCTTTAGCTCTCTATCTTAAATATGGGCTTTCACACATGCAACTCTACTGATTAGTGCATTAGCATATTCCTCAAGCATGAACAATGAGGGTTTCAGGGCCGTGGCATTCATTCTTGGGAACAGAATTCTAGTCGTCTTCGTTTTTTTCTCTCTAAACTGGCCACTATTATTTCTGTATCCCTGGTGCCTGTAACAAAGTATATACATAATAAAAAGTTATTGAATAATGAATAAATTAAAGAATGAATGAGTGAATCGATCTCTGTGCTGGGCACAGAGTGATGTTTGTCTTCATCAGTTGAGGCTGCTGTAGTAGAATACAATAAACTTGGTAGCTTAAACAACAAGTGTTTCTCTCTCACAGTTCTGGAGGTTGGACGCTGAGATCAGGGTACCAGCATGGTCAGGGTCTTGGTGAGGATCATCCCCTTGGTTTGCAGACAGCTGGCTTCTCCTTATGTCTTCACATGCTGGGTAGAGAGCTCTGGTCTAGTTGTCCCCTGATATGGGCACTGATCCCATTAGGGGGTCTCCACCTTTGTGACCTCATCTAAACCTAATTACCTCCCAAAGTCCCCACCTCCAAATCCCATCACATTGGGAAGGGACACAAACATTCAATCCAGAGCACCTACAGACACTACGTAGTATTGATACGTAGTATGGATATGTACACCATAATTTATTCATAATTCATACCGATAAACTCTGGGTACATGTTGGGGTTATTGCTCTTACTGTTTTAGTCATCTTAGAACTAAAAATGATGCTGCAATAAGTATCTTTTTTATTAACAGCATAGAACACTTACCAAGTCCAAGAATAAGGCTATGTTAAGAGTTCTTGAGGTAGCTTACAAGCAGGGGTTGATTCCTCTTTTAATAAGAACCACATCTTAGCAGTCGTTCCCTCAAGTGAGGAAAATAATAGTACTTAACTCACATGCTTTATAACTGCTGGAAGGCCAATGTGCTTGTGTGTGTGCACATATGTGTATTTGAGTGTGTGTGTGCACTCACACACAGTGAAAATGCACAGCGTTAGCAGCCGTGACGATGATGTTGACCGTGACTCAAGTCACAAGTCACACAGCAGGGCTCCCACCTCTCCACGGCTCTTCACCTCGTACTTGATAGGAAAGATAGACATTCGCAGTGAGTAAGCGCCTGTTCTGCACAGACTCTCACACGTCACCAGCGTGACTCCTCACTTGTACCTTGCAAGGGAGAGCTCTGGAAGGAAATGGAGCTCAAGATGAAGTGACTACTCCAAGAGTATACATCCAGGACCTATTGAGCATCCTGAGAATTCAGACACGGATTTCCAAAGCACTCCCCTCCTTTGACCATGGCATACCCCCATTTTGAGAGACCCCCCTAATAATAAACGTTTAATGTCCAAGTTGCATGTATGAACCTGAAGTATATGCAATATAAATACATTTTCTACTCTTTTGGTGACAAGTCTGACATAATTCGTTCTGCATGGTGGTTCCCAAACCTCCTCTTCCTGTGTCAGAGATGTTTCTTCTTAGCGCCTTGCATTTTTGGCTTGCAGAGACGTCAGTGGCTTCATCCTCACTTTTTGCACTTCATGTTTCCCTTGTAGAGAGGCAGGGAGGGGGCCCGCGGCCTGCTGTGCTTGGCCATGGTTTATGGGGAGAGAATTTAAGCCGAGAGGCGCCAGGCACTGCTTCAATTACACTTTGCTTGTTCCAAAGGGTTTAATCATGACCTCTCCCTCAATAGATTCTTTCAGAAAGGCCAGGGGGAGAATAGGCAATTGGAAACCCTGGTAGTAATCAGGGTCCCAGACCTCCAACTCCACTGAGCAACATGGCTGGGACGTAAGACTCATTAAGGGGAAAAAGAAAACTAAAAGCGAGTAGCCCTTCCTGAAGGAATTCCTGTGTGTTGAGGGAGGGGTAGGGATGCACAGAAATCATAAACAATGAGTGGAAAGAGTAGGTGAAAATAATTAGTTTGTGGTTTTAATTAAGAGGTCTTTGAGGCCAGATGTTCATTGAAAAAGAATGAAGACCCCTCCTGAGAGGTGTAATGAAACGTAGACCCCCCACAGCTGGGGAAGGGACGCAGTATAGCCTTATGGGCCTTTAGCCTGAAGCTTCCTGTGGTGGGGAAAAGGAAGCGGAGGGAGGATGTGTGTTTTTGGTGGCGCCCATCCCCTGCCCCCCAGGCCCAGGCATTTGCATTTTCTCCTGAGCAGCCTGTGCAGCAGAGCGAGCCTGCTTCTGATTAACATAAGGACAGCCACGGGAACCCACTCCCTGCCTGGGCTGAGCTGTCTCAGGAACCTGGGCCTCTGAGCACTGTCTGGGACTCATTGTCCTGCGGAAAGAGTGGGTAGAGGGATCCCATGAGTCTCCCCTGGCACCTCTAGCCAGCAGGCGCCTGTGCCCATTCCTGCCCCAAGTAGGGTGTAACTCCTGGCTGGCTGCCACCGTGAAAACAGCAGGTGGTCCACAAGTTTAGTTTTGCCAACCTCCTCACTCCCCAGACATCTCCCTGGCCTATAATTTGTTGACTACAGACCAGATCACTCACTGACCATGAGCTACCAGCTATTAAGTGCCAAACTCCCGAATGATAAAACACGAGGATGGACATTTGCCCAGAGGAATGAATGAAGAAAATAATAGCTATCGCCATAGTCGCCAGTATCCATGGGCGCTTTCTAAGCAGTTTCCATGGAAAATCCCACTGAAGTCCCAGGAGAACACTATGTGGTAGGTCTATCCAATCTCATTTTCCAGAGAAGAAAACTGAAGCTCAGATAGTTTATGGAACTTGCCCAAACTCACACGACTGATGAATGGCAGAGCCAGGATTTGATCCCAGGGAGAACGTGTGCAGGGATGACGGCCATGTTGGAATCACAACCCATGCACACTTACGAGCAAAACGTAAATGTGAAAGCTACCCTGTGCAAACACTGAATCCATCTAGAGAGCTCCCTGGCAGCCTTACTGACAGG
This sequence comes from Eulemur rufifrons, assembly GCF_041146395.1. Taxonomy (NCBI): domain Eukaryota; kingdom Metazoa; phylum Chordata; class Mammalia; order Primates; family Lemuridae; genus Eulemur; species Eulemur rufifrons. The sequence goes on along the minus strand of NC_091005.1, from coordinate 9,655,473 downwards.
TACCCTCTCAGGTCATGCTTGAGTAACCCCAAAGGAAAAGAGATCATGCCCAGCATGGTGTCTGGCTCCATTGTCACATGTTTGTGACTGTGTGGACCCTCTTATTTGCAATGTGCTCAACATGTGGACCTTCTTATTTGTAATGTGTTCTGCATGGCCTCCTTGCAGTTTTCGTCTCTGGTCCTCAGATTGAGTTTTGGAGCCTCAGAGAAGGAAGTACTGGAAGTACTAAGAAGGTAATATGCAAAATACAAAAATGGGCCATATGTCGGAATGATGGAACCACGAACAATTGAGTGTTATCTATTTTCAGAGGTTCTCAAACTCAGTCAAAGTTTCCTTTATAATTTTTAACAAAAGAGATACCTTCAGGTTTTAGCATCTGAAAAGAGGGGGTTTTGCACCTCATCTTTCTTCAGCTATTTATTTCCCAGTCAAAACATTTTTAAGTTCTGCCATGGCCTCTTCTGAGATATCATGTCCTTCTCTGGATTTCATTCCACTTATCAACTTCTTTTGAAGATGTGGAACTCAGAATAAAAACAATAACCAACCCATGAGCTCACAAGGGTTATCGCTTTTATTTATTTTTCTACCTGCTTTGCACTAACCCCAGAGCACATGGGGGAATGTATTTCCCCCACCCAACGCCTTCATCGTGTGATTCCAGTGGGTCCTATCTGTAGATAAATAATAACTTGTGGAAACAGTCAGCAGCCTTTGTTTTAACAATCACCCCAGGAAGCCTGTGCTGCCGCCATATCTGGCTTTCTTGGGGTTACACCCACTGGGCCCCATGGACCTCATGACATATTTCCCTTAAATCATCTTCCTACTTCTAAGTCTCTCCATGGATTCTGTGACTTCTATTTCCTCCCAGGATTTGGTATTGGCCGTTGCTTCTATACCAGCTACTATCCCAGGACTGCCTGAGATACTTTTTACTCAAATTTCCAGGTTCCTCATTCAATAAGTTTTTTTACAACACTCTGGAAGTAATTTTAACATTTCTAAGATCAAATTTGCCACGTTTGGTTATAAAAAGTGCCAGCTGACACGTTCTAGAGTTGGTATTTTAATGGTGGCCTAAAACACCTATAAGAAAATAAATTACCAATCTGAACAGGACTTGTTGGCCAAAGTAGGGCCCGTGATGGTGACAGGAATGACCTAGGCCACTGATAGATTAGCGTTTGTTGATTGACTGTGGTCCAGGAGGGAGAACATGCATTTGGATGGTGAAAGATGATCAGATGGTTTATTTCTTTAAGACCCAAGCCCTAGGAGGATTTGCCACGGTGCCTGCTAAGAAGCCAGCATGTAAATTGTACTCAGTGGGTCAGCAACTCAGGAAGTCAACACAGGATTTTGATTGCCTCAAAGCACCTTGCGATGTTCCACACCTTTTCCTCTTTGCATCTGATCACCTGTAGCCACCGAAGCAGAGGGAGCCAGGCTGAGACACGGGCAAAATTATTTCACTGGGATTTGTTTTCACTGAAGACAGCCAAATCTCACAATGCCTTGCCCAGAAGACTCTTGAAGGGCTGTTTCTCTGTTCCTGAAAACTAAAGCTGGAAGAGACTAGAAAACTTCTAGAGACTAGCATCAGGAGCTCATTCAAGGGCAGTAGCACAGTGTAAGGTCATGGATCCTAAACGTCAGTGTGCATCCAGACCAGCTGCAGGGCTTCTTAAAGCACAGATCTCTGGGTACTTAGTAAGTCTATGGCAAGCCCTGGGAATTTGCATTTGTAACAAATTCCCAGGTGAGGCTGCTACAGCCAATCCAAGGACCATACTGAGAATTGCTGATGTAAAGGGAGGAAAAGGTTCAGAGTCACAGTCTCACAGGCCCAGGTATCCCTTTGACACTTGTAATCGTGTGGCCTTGGCCAAGTCACTTCACCCCTTTGTGCTATATAGGGTATTATTGTTGTTGTTGCTGCTGTTTATAAAATGTTGTAATAGCCCCTAGGTCAAAATGTTGTTCCAAAGAATATGTAAAATGATATATGTCAAAGTATAGTTGTACATGTAGTGGAGCTTCAACCAGCATCAGATCCCTTCACTGTCTTTGTATCCTTCTGCACCTGCACAGGTGGGGCTCAAGGAAATGATGCTATCATTTGCTTGTGCAACTTCCCTCGACTTTTTAACTTAGCAGAGCTTCTCAACACAACCTTCATCTTGGGCAGGAAAAAAGCCCACATTGTCCACCACAGCAAAGAACACCCAAAGCCACTAGCCAGGCCAGTTGGAGACAGGATGTCCCTGTTGTCTCGACATCTGGCCTCTCCAGTGCAAGCCTGTAATTTTCTGTGGTTCTCTCTTGGCCTCCTTCGATGTGGGAGGGTGGCGTGGATAACGAGCCCCATCTGCAAGGCAGCTGGGTTCTGGAGGCTCCCTTCCTCCGTGCCTTTGAAGAGTCCATCTATGGTCTGCCTTGAGGTCTCCCATCGTGGCCGGCAACTCTGTTTCCTATTAGCAGAGGGGACAGCATCAAAATGTTAAAAGAAGGAAGCAAATTAATATCCTATTCTGGGATGTGCTGAAATATACCAGTATGGAGGATGTTGCAACAGAAGAGAGTGTCTTAGACTCAGATATTGCCGAGGTTACATCGAAAATGGTACTCGTGTCTCTCCCATCACTGCAAAGCAGGTTGGTGTGGTGGGTGAAAAACCAGTGATCTAGAGTCAACAGGGTGGGGTTTGAATTCAAGCTCTTCCATGCGTAGGTCACAGTGCCCCTGGGCATACAGCAGAGAGAGAAGTTACAGAAAGGTCTACGGAGGAGCTTCAGCAATAACTCTGCCCTAAATTACCTTGACATTATTTTTAAAAGCAGAAAGTTATAATTAAGAAAATTTTAGCTTACTTTAAGACGTTAAAACCAACTGACCATTCTAGAAATATGGGCTTGAACATTTCAATAATGAAGCACACAAGTTAGTTTCCTTTTCTAATCTTCATATTCATCGGTAAAGTGACTGTCTCAAAAATCCCAAATGGGGCTCACCTGAAATACTTTCTGAATCTGCATCTATTCCAGCATCTATTTCCATCTGAATGGTTCTGGGTGAATTTTGTGTGAACTCAGTGACATTTGGCTTCATTCTACACCTTCGACATTCACTGAATGGGACAGAAACATAAAGGATGTTGACCTTTTGGATTGTTATTGAGCAGTGTGTCCTGCCACTTACCAGTTCTGTGCATCTGGCCATGTTTTTCACCTTTTTGAGCCTCAGTTTCCTTATATGTAAAATGGGGGTAAAAGTTACCTTTTAAAGCTGTGGTGAGGATTGCTTAGGGAAACATATTTCTGGAGCGGAGAAGATGTTCAACACTTGCTATCTGCCAATGCTTTTCCTGGTTAAACCAACCTCTTCCTTGAATATAATTTTCCCCTACAAGTACTAAATATAAGTGAGCTCTTTCAAAGAACTAGAGTCTAATCTTGTGGGGTTTTTAAAAATTTATTTTGCTCATGATTATTTTAACTTAGAGAAGGTTATTATGCCACTGCTCTATTGAAGAAGTGGTCACAGCAGTGCTGTGCTGTAAAAATGGTTGACAACTGGCTTTGGGAGTTGGAGAGGCTGTGATCGGTCACCTTTGCAGAATTCCATAGTGGAAATGCTCACACCATGGATGATTTCACGCTACCAAGGAGACATCAGTGATCACAGAGTTGGGAAGAAATGAACACACTTGGATTTCCCAAGCTGGTAAGAGCTGACTTCAGTACCCTAAGGATGGTCACAGGATGGGAAATTGACCATTTCAAGATAGTTACTGGGGAACAAAAGAAAAAGGGAAAGGCAGAAAGAGAGCACAAATTAACAGACAAAAAAAGACATAAAAGAAAGAATGAAGGGAAAATGAAAAGGAAAAGAAGAGAAACAAACAAAGACCTTAGATATCAACCCTTCCAAGTCTTCCATTTTGCAGACAGGGAAACTGAGGATCAAAGAGGAGAAATAAGCTTTCTATGCTCACCCCTCAAATCAATGGTGGACTTGGAACACCAACCCAAGGGCTTAATATGTGTGATTAGAGATCAAGCATTCTAGAGGGAACCTAGAATTAGCGAGTGAAACTGAGCAAATAACACAACAGTTTAAACCGAATAAAACAATGCCCCACAGTTAAATCTACAATGCAGTAATGACTTCTCTGGGCAAATCCCATCACTCAGCCACTTCAAACTCAACTAGGCAAAAAGATTTGAAGACTGGCCTTGAAAAACAGCCTGTGTGGGTGGAGAATGGGCAAAATAATCTGGCCTCAGAAGCATCCCAGCCCCCAATGTCTGTAATTCTGTGATTGAAGGGCCTGCCATTTGGCACTTAGCTGACAGACAGGAGCTAGCAGTACTAACCTGCAGCTACAAGCAATTAACATGCACAATCTTGCGAGAATTACTGAGAAATTTGGCGGAATTGCTCTGTGATTTCTCCCTCTAGCATTTGTTTTGCAAAGGGAATAATTTCTGTTGTGTTTCAGGTTTTATTCCTTGTGATGTCAACATGCATTTAGAGCAGATGGTCCAACCATCTTAGGAAATTCAGAGCTGCAGATCCTTCTTGTCCAAATTGAAAAGCTCAGCATCCCAGTTAATGACACCAGACTCCTGTCTGTCACAATGGAGTGTCATTACTTTGCAAGTGAGAGAAGAAGGTAGTTTTAGGGCTCTCCCAGAGTCAGACTCCCCAGTTAGGCTCAACCTTCCCAGAATTCACACCTCCGTCACTTACCAGCTTACTAATCTTTTACACCTCTTCTAACTTCTCCATTCCACTTCCCCATTTGTGAAATAATGACATTGAATGAATCACATCAGAGTTTAAAATATGGGTTCCAGAGCAAGAGCAAGAACATGAAAGTTTGACTCCTGGCTCTGCCACGGGATTGCACAGTAACCTTATGTAACGGACTTAGCATCTTGAATTCTCAGCTTCTCATCTGGGGAAAAACACAGGGTAAAGACACTATGAAAGAGGTTTTTGTGAAGATTAAGCACCGTGGTATGTGTTGAGTAGTTAGCATGGTGCCTGGCCCAGAGTGAACACTTAATAAATGTTGGATTTAAAGTCTGATCAATATTTTTAATGCCAAAGCTAATAATTTCTGACTGCATTATGTACATGAGAACACTGATTCTCTGAAAGCAGTGGCTTGTCCACAGACACATCGCTAGGATTCAAACTCAGTCTCTGTATGACTCCGAAAGCTGTATTCTTTGTGATAACATATGTTTTGCAAGAGGTCTCTCATAAGAAATGGGGAGTATGTATTCTTAATAATTATTAAAATTGCTGTTTTTTTCCCCATATCTTTATGACTGGGAATCTTTGAACCAGATGGCAAGTCGAGTAGCTGAGCAAAAAGAACCTTGCAAGTTCTGGGACAAGTTGCTTAAACATTCTTTAGGCGGTAGAATCAGAGGGAGCTGGGGACCAGTTTTATTACTATTATTTCTGTCTTTCTCAAAGGGAAAAGGCAATGGACACGGATTGGGAGAACAATCAACCTTTCAGTCTTTACGTGACCAGGATCATGCTATGGACAACTGCAGAGAATGGCAGCAAGCATGTTGTGAAATCACACCATACTAGGTCTTCCACGGTCCGTGTTCACTCGAGAACGGGTCTAAGCCATTGCTTGACAGGAGAGAAAAAAATTTTCTGGTGAGGATCATTTCCTAGTTTGACAATTTTTTTTTTTTTTTTTTAGTGTTACTTGATCCACTTTGAAGCCTCCTGGGAAATCTATGCTACATTTGACTTCTCTCCACGTCGGCCTGTTAGCTATTAGATGGCTAATTCGCTTCACAAGATATGGTGATAGGAGAGGCACTCGGCTCGTATTAGGAGTAGAATTTCACCACTCAGTGGTCAGATCTTTTATGATTAAGACAGAAGAGCAATCTAAACACAGCAGCCAATGAAAATGCTCTCCAATCACCTGTGATCACTGCTCTTGGGTTTCTAATGCATGTGGTCTCACTTAGACCGGATCAAGCTGCTTGAATTTATCCTAAAAATAATAAGGTGCTTTACTTTGGAAGTTGAGAATATAGGAAGTCTCTCTCTCTCCCCATCTCTCTCCCCCCGACCCCTCTCTGTATGTGTTTCCCTTTTCTCCCCCATTTTTCCTACATATTCTTTATGGAGCCAGATAAAGAAATAAAATTAAGGCAGACCATGAAAATAGGCATATTTGAAGACTAAAACACTGTTTCCTAAGGAAGTTCAGTGAAACACCCCAGCTTTGGGGTCAGAAATCCCGGATTCTAAATTCCTCATTTGCTATTTATTGGCCACACAACTTTCAACTAGTTAATAAAACGTCCGAAGCTGTTGAGTCCTTATGTGTCAAATGAAGATATTTAAAAGAGAGTTTTTGCAAGAAACAACTAGAAAAATGAATGAATCTCAGCACAGACATGATGGGAAATGTCAGAGAATTACTGAGGAAATATTAGGAAATAGATTGCCTTCTCTATTCTTCAGTTAAATAGAATGAAATGGCACCAGGACAAGGTGAAACTTAACTAAAAAAAGTGCATTTTCTGATAATGAGATCTCTGGGCACTGAACGACGTGCATTTTAGGACATTTCATGCCTTTGTTTAAGAATCAGAATTAGGAAGGGTGGGGGTAAACCTAAGCTCTGTGGTAATAAAATATTCCTGCAGAGTCTGAAAGAGGAGAGGACTTCCATGTATGTGTCTCTGTGTGTGTGTGTGTGTGTGAGTATAGGGGTGTGTGTGTGTGTGTGTGAGTATAGGTATGTGTGTGTGCACTTGAGTCTCCAAAGGAGAAAGTACTTAGAAAGATGACACTGTACTCCACTCTTGCCCGAAAACAGAGACTGCCTGTGAAGAGAGAAAAAGGAAATCACACACACAAAAGAAATAAATCCTACTGTTTTGAAATTACACAATTCTTATGAGACCTTAGATGAATTATCTAACTTGAGTTGTCCTTGGGTACCCATTTCATAAAGTAAGAATCTTTCTGTGTCTTTCCCAAGTGTCCAACCATCGACCTCAGCTGTCCAGAAGTAAGGTGAGAAAACATGTACAGAAACCATCATGTGTCTTGACTAATTTTCAAAGCAAAGTTCACAAAGTCCCTGTTGGAGAATCCAAGGAGGCAAAATAGAATGTTATCTACCTCTCACTCTTGTCTTTATCCGACTCCTCCGAGCTTTGTGTGCAGATCATCTGTGGCGAGGAAGAATAAAGTGGCTGAGACTTTGTTAGGATAAACAATGAGAATTAATTGCAAGGAGCCATGTCCCTTAGAAAGAGAAAGGTGAGTTTGTCTTGTAGCTACTCTCGTCTGACATTTCTGAAAGACTTACACCGTAAGGATGAGTCACAGTCCCGGGATACAGGCAGGGGTGTAGAATAAGACCCTGAGTTATAATGACAAGAGAGAAGAGGGAGAAAAAACACAGGAAAAGAGGAGTTTGGGATATTTATCTGAGGTGGGTGATCTCGAACCCATATGCACATTGGAAGAGAGGAGCTTTTAAAAAATATCCATTCCCAGGCCACACTTCAGACCAGTGAAATCCGAATTGTGGGAGAAGGGTCACAACTGGGTAGCTTGAAAGAGTACACACACACCCCTTACCATGGCTCGAATTTGCAGCTAGTTTGGAACCCACTGCTCTGTGGGTTCCCAGTTTTGGCAGCCCTAAAGCCACAGACAGGCCTAAAGAAAAAAAAAATCCCTAAGATAAATGAAATAGGCAATGGCCATTGTTTGCCTGCCCCTCTCTCCACAGGGCCTTTGCACATTCTGTTCCTTTCACTTGGATCATCAGTCCTCATGTCCAACCACCTTCCACATTTAATTAACCCCTCCCCATGCTACGTCTCATCTCAGTGTCTCTTTCCCCATGGAGGCCACCAAATCAGGTCCCCACTTGTTTCCTTATTTCATAGCCCTCTCTTCAGCCTGCAATTTATGATCAGGAGAGCATAAATTTGACTAAAGTTTGTCTTGCCCAATAGACTGGAAACGTCCCGAAACAGAGACCATAAAAACTGTGATTTTCTCTGTCCATAACCAGGACAAACTCAGGGACTGGCACAGAGGGAACATGCAACAGACATTGATTGGATGAATGAATGGACAAATGAACCAATGAGTGGAGGCAAGGATCCACCTGTACTCCAGGCCAAAACACAAAACCTAAGCAAATCCAGTGTTGTTCTTTCTCTCTAGCCTTCAGGCTTTTGTGTTTGCTGCTTTGCTTAGTATTTCAACTTTAAATGATCATTCCTGTAGGTCTGCATTTAAAAATCCTTCTCATCCCCCAAAGCCTCATTCTGAAACCTCATCCTGCATCATGCACTCTCAAATCCTCCTTCAGGAAGTGAATTTCCCTTCTATAAACAACTTGGAATCTTAATTGGAATGTGCTACTCTGTGTTGCCTTGGGAACTTATTATCAGTTTCAAGAGATTATTGGCAACTCGAAGGTGGTACCCACCTAATTCATTTCTACCCTTTTTCCTACAGTGCCCAGTAAAGTGCCTGCCAGATAGAAGGTATCCTGTAATTATTTGTTGTAAAGCCTGTCTGAATAAATGAGTATATATCACGGGCAAGTAAGCAACTGACTTCTAGATTCATTTTTCAAATATAAGCAAAGGGATAGTCACATAGATTTTTAAACTCATACGTATTCCAAGGATTTAGTCTAGGGAAAAATTACTAATCAGCCGCCTTTTCTCTTTCACTTTGTAAACCACACTCTAATATTTTCTTTTTACTGGGAGAGAAAAGGAAGATATAACAGTGGCTCTGCATGAGTTTAGGTAATTATATTTTTCACATTGTTTGGCAGTGAAGATTGACAACTACTGATTATCTAAGGTCCTGGGTGTTTTTCAAAGTCATTCACGACACAAACATAATAATTAGATATAATTGCAAAACCGGCTGATACGGTCCCAGCACACCCTTGAGTTTGTGGGTCTCAGTTTCCCCATGGATAAAATAAACGGGGTGGAATAGATTAGTATTTCTCAGTGTTTATTCCTCCAATATACACATCATAGCTCATAGAGGGTTCATGTATTCATATGATAAATATTTAATGAGCACCTACTATAGTAAGTCAAATGCATCTTCTTCTATACAGGAGATAGGCATTTGTCAATAATCTTATAAATGCATCGACTATTTCTATGCCTGGGTGATAAAGGTATTTTTGACAAAGTATAGTATGACAATGTGAGCTAGTCAGGAATAACTATAACAGTGGAAAAGTCTCTTCCTTGAATATGGGTAAGTATTAATCACGGTTCTCCAGAGAAGCAGAACTGATAGGATATGTGAGAGAGAGATTTATTTTAAGGAATTGCCTCACGCAATTGTAGAGGCTGGTGAGTCTGGAGGCTGGAGACCCAGGGAAGTGCTGATGTTGCAGCTCAAGTCCAAAGGTAGTCTAGGGACAGAATTCCCTCTTCCTCGGGAAACCTCAATCTTTTCTCTAAGGGCTTCTACTTATTGGATGAGGCCCAGCCACATTAGGGTAATGTGCTTTGCTCAAAGGTCTGCCGATTTAAATGTTAATCTCTATAAAATATTTTGCAGCGACACCAAGACCGGTATTTAACCAATTATCTGGGTACCATGGCCTCGCCAAGTTGACACATAAAATTAATGATCACAGGGCACATAGGGAGGACAAAAGGAGGCCAGGGATGTGCAGGGAGCTCATGTGCTCATCTGGATAGTTTATGGGATTTAGAACCTATGTGCCTTGATGAAGGGCTGTCAGATGGGTGGGAGACCCTGGGCTCTGAGGACATCATCTTTGGTCCCGAACCAGCCTTGCCTGAATCTACATTCTGTAGATCTGCACCTGGGCTCCCAGCTCACTGAGCCAATGGGTTTATGTTTCAGTTTGGATGGTTTGGTTTGGGATTTCTGTCACTCACCATCAAAAAAACCCTAAGTAGTCTAGGATACATGAAAGCAATAAAGTTAAGACACATTGAATGTCAGCATTTTAATTTTATGTCTGGGGTTACACAGGCCCAGAGAGGGACATTGGCTTGGCCAAAGCTAACTTAGAGAAGGAACCAAGAAACAGTCTCTTCTTTCCAGTATTATCAAATGCCTGATTCCCCTTGCATTGCAAAAGAAGGCCGATAGTTGCACAAGAAGTATTTTCTAATTATTTCTGTGTTACCTAATGCAAAGTGATCACTGTGGAAGACTCTCTACATCCAGAAAATATATCATATGATTACAATGATTGGAGATGCCATAGTTTAAATTTTTCCAGTATCCCTTTTGTACTCGGAAAGTTTTCCTAAAAAAATAAAATAAATAAATAAAATGTCTTTCAACGGCTCAGAGCCCAATTCAGAGTGGCTACTTTTGTGCCCTGTATTTTGAATTGAAGAAAAAATTTTTAAAGGAAAATCTAATAGTTTCCTTATGCCTTTGGCAAGGGCCAGTCATTTTTAGGTAGTCGGCTTGGTTATAAACAGAGTCAGTCCCCGGGGAACTCCAGTTCTATCTTGAGGACACCCTTCAACATGGTTCTTTTGGAACAGCTTCCAGCACATAATTCAAGCCTCACGAATTTCTCAGTTTCTGGCACCATGACTTAGTGCTGACTGTGAGAACTTTAATTTTCAGCGTAATCTGAAAAACCTCATTAGTTACATAACTCAGAACGACTTATGGGAAGATGTTCCAAGGTCAGGGAACTTGACTGCACTTATCAACCAAGTGCAGCCTGTGTTGTCACAAGCTGATAGAATTTCAGTCGGAAGGGCTGAGAGATCTCGATAATACAGCCTCCTCGTTTTTCAGAGGTGGAAGCTGGGGCTCTAAAATAATAAAGTAAGTTCCTTAAGGACACACGGTGAGTCACTGGTGGAGCCCGAGTGATGTTGTCTTTCTAACCGTCTTTTCGGGGAACTAGCTGGCTCCCGTTTCTCACTCCTCCTTTGTGAATCTGGTAAAGAGACAATCTCCTTCGGGTTCTGAAGACACACAGTTCAGGGTCACAACCTCTTGGGTTAGTGGTTTAAGAGTATGATGACCTCTTACCACCGCCCTTTCAAATAAGATTTAGCTGTTAACGACTATAACCGTTTTTCAATTTTTTTTGTTCCTAAGTCGGTGTGAGCACTATTTGAGAGAGCCCCGGCAACCTACCAAGATTCTCATTACCCAGTCCCTAGGGGCAGACGTTTGCCACCTACACAGCTGGTCTGCTGTGATTCATCAGACTGGTGTACAGTAGAACCAGGGCTTGGAGCCAGTGCTCACCTACACGAAAGAGGCTTTTTTGGGGACATTCTCTGCTGTTGCTCCTGGCTAAAATTCTCCGTTCCTGCTTGCTGTTGCCTTAAACTCCAGGGCTGCAAATTCTACTCATATGTCTCGAATGCTGTAGCCGAGGTTCTTCCTTTATTTGCCTAGTTATGTCTGAGATTTGTTAAAAACATACATACCATGAGAGGAGTTGCAGGTGATAATTTGAACGTGCAAATTCTATTTATTTAACACTAAAGTAACTTTGCCTGGAGATGTCATGGGGTGGGGGGAGGAACTGATTCCCAAACCACTGGGGCTCCAGTCACCCTGAGTTTGAGGTGAATGGATACCGGGGTGTCTGGACCTGATAAAAGATAAAAACGTTAGCCTCTCTGAATTTTCATTTCTCCATCTACAAAGAAGATTTTAGGTAGGTTTTCATTCAGGTTCAAATAATTGATTTCTAGAGCTAGAAAGAACATTAAACTCTACTAATCCTAAAAGTGTCAGTTTCATCAGTCTAACTCCAGAGTAGCTGGGAGAGACTATGTTCTGAGAGCTGGGAGTGGAAGTTATTCAGCAAATAGGTGATGACTAATTCACTCCTGGGGGCCCATAGCAGAGACAAGGCACTGGGGATCAGGGTCACATCTCAGCTGAGGAAGGCTCAGAGACGGTGAGGGTGTCAATCAAGGGAGGGAGGCTTCCTGGTCTAATCACCACCCTCTCAACATTGGCCTCCAGCCTCCTCAGCAAAAGTCAGCCTTTTCCCAGATCTTATCGCTGGGGTTGGGCTCATTTCTCCCACATCTCTTCAGATATAGCGATGTTGAGTGGTTCTACACAAGGCTTGTCCTGGCAGAGGAAGTCTCTCCCCTACAATTGTGGAAGAGAAAGGGGATATAAGGGATATAGATTCAAAGAACTAGGATGTCCCAGGTGAGAAGATTGCGCACATCAATTCCATACCAGGAGGGAGCAGCCTTCAGCGTGTCCACGTGGGCTGTGGATGTTGTTTCTGTGGTAGCCACAGCGTAACAGGTGTAGACGAGTCTCTAAGTTCCCAACACCTACAGCATCCTACAGACAGATGCCAGAAAATCAAAAACTGGAAGCTGCATAACTCCTCAAGAGATGTGATCAAGCAGAACCAGAGAAAAGAAAATCAGCATCACTGACTTGAAGGGAACCATTTGAGAGGGCAGGAGGGATGGCGTGGGCGTTAGCATGCTGTTGGTGAGCTACGGCTGTCGGGGGGCAAGTTTGTCTCATTCTCCAAAACTTGCCATTTGCTCAACTCCAAGCCACATTCATGGCCACTTGGCCACTGTCTGATTCACTCTCACTCCCGAGGAAACTTCAGCCCTCCTCCTCTGCATGCCTGCCGCTGCCCTCCTGCCCAGCCAGCACTCCCAGGTCTTGAGGGTTTGATTGCTCTGTGATTAAGGAGGTTTGTTGGGGCAGACACACTGAGTAAAGGGTGGGGAGGAAGCAATAAATATTTAATGAGAATTTTGCTGCTGGCCTTCCTCTTAGAGGGGAAAATGGAAATCAAAAGTCTTCATTGGAACCCCTGTTGTTGGAGGACAAAGAAATGTTCTCTCACTGCTGTGAAAATGAGCCGCTGGCACCTCAGCAAGAGGCAGCTGGGAGAGGGGGAGTCTTTAATGAATCACAGAGCAAAAAGCCCTTTCCTGGAAGGAACTATCCCAGCGCTTTCTCTAATAACACTCCCAGGCCTCCGCCTGATGGATGTGGAGTTATGGGCTCGGCGTGGAGGCTCTTGGGTTATAAGGTTGAGATTTATGTGGCATCCCCTACCCATGCCCTCCACCCTGCTCTGCATGCAGAACCGTCAAGCTGGGTCCTATAGCTCCCTGGGCCACGGGAAGAGGCTGGTTGGGACTTCAAATAATAGCACAGTGATGGACTGGAGAACAAATCTTTCTCAGAAGCAGCTTCAGAAATTTTAGGGAGCTGGATCTGTGGCTTTGAAAAGTTAATATACCTCTCCGTAATTTTGATTTCCAAACCTTGCAAAATAGAGTTCATAATAATAGTACCTACGACATGGGATTGTTTTTGAGAATGCTCTCCTGTTTGAAACCTGATTTGCCTCCATCAAGGTTTTGTCTGGCTTCCTTTTCCCTGTTTCAAAAGGTCTCCTTGGGTTCCATGTCCACGTTCTCGCACCCATCCTGATTCTTCAAGATTCCCCCACCCAGGGAATCCCTTGTTATTGCCTTGTCACTCACATCAGGGGAAATAACCGACTGCTCTGGGCAGACATAGCCTTCTGGGCCCCTACTCAGTTCCTCTGTGCTGTGTCTCCACTGATTCCCAACATCTCCTCTCTGAAGGGACCTCCTTTGCTCTCCCGCCATGTCCAAAAGTTGATGGGATAGGAGAAGGTGGATTATATTGATGTGTGTTGAGTGTCTTCACGGGTCCCATCTCTTCCTCCTCCTTATAGACATCTCTGTGCACATATTGTAGTAGCAGGTTTTGGACTGCGAACTATTTGAGGACGGGGGCATTGACAGATTCATCATTGTGTCTCCAGCACCAAGGACAGTGCCAGTCACATATAAGGGTCCTGGTTCCCTATTATTCCCTGGGCCCACCAGTGTCATGGGGAGAGGCGGCTGACCTGATGGCCTATTAAGAGAGCCTGAGATGATTAAAAATCCCGACCTCCTCTTTTGTTGTCTGACTATTCACAGGTGCCCTTCAACATTCAGAGCTCCAGTGAGAGGTTCTCCACTGGTGATGTCCCTTCCCTGATAAGGACAACACCCTGCAGGATTAGAACTTTGCTGTAAATAAATAAATTAATGAGCAAGTGAATCAACCTCAAATGTCATGCACACATCCAATGCTAAAATAGCCCTCTCAGCTTCAGGGGTACTCCTGAGGTCATCATTTGGTGGGGACTAACAGATTGAGGGTCTCATGAACAGACGGGAGATTTTGGGGGAACAGATGCAAGGCCAGGAAGGTCAGAATTAAGAGGTTCATAATCTCTTGTCTGCTGGTGGCATTCCGGGGTGGCTGCAATTACACTCCCTTGCCAGAGATGGTGCGAGGCAATAGGGTGCACATGTGAGTTTCCCTCTCCTTTCCCCTAACTCTCCTTTCTGCTTCTCTAAAGGGACAGCTGGACCTTGTCCAGGTGAGCCAGGAGCATGTATTGCACTTACTTGTCTTTCCACTACAACAGCTGGCTGATTGCTCTGGTTTAAAGGGGGTTTTGATGACCCTGTTAATTGATGCACAAAACAACCCTTCAAAAGGTAAACTGATCCCACCGTCCCCCGAGGCAGCAGGAAACCTTAGTCTTTGCAGCCTGCCTTCTGTTGCTTTTTCTATACCTGAGGTAATAATGCTTCCCCAGTAAACACCAGCAGGGAAACAGTTAAGCGTTGTGTGGCGTATTTCACTCCAGGAGGGCAGTTCAGAGTGTGATTGAACATTCCATCATCATTTGCCATCTTCAAATTGCCCATAAGAAACCCCAACATCTAGATGCAGTGTTAGCAACAAAGAGGCCTGGTTACTTTGCATTGTAGGCAGTGGGCAGAAATATTTGAGCAAAGACATTAGGATAAATGCGATGATCAGAGAGATGAGCGAAAGAGATATTTTTCCACAGATTGCTTTTGTTGGTGATTTTTCTTTTTAATGTAGAAAGGCCATATTTTGTGGAAGGGCAGGGTAGGGAGAGCAAAAAGTCAAGAAATGTGGTTTTGAATCCCAATTTCCTTCGATGAGTATAGCATTCACCCTAGCACCTTCCTGTATGTATGTGACAATATGCAATACATACAGATACTTGAGAAGTGATTTTTTCCCTACCTGGGAAGCTGGACTCAAATCTTACTTTTAGGGGAGGAAAACATTTCCAATGTTTTTGTTTGTTAGTTTTTTAGACACATGCATGTTTCAGTGCTATTGGTTTTATAGCCTTTAGCTCATTTTGTCTTAGCAAATAATCCCCCAAATAAATATTATAGTGCTCACTTTATAAATAGAGACAATGAGGCTCAGAAACTGAAATTGCTCACATTGGGTCATAGGGCCAGTGCTTTTCAGCGGTGGGCTTTTCTGGACCCAGCTGATTTAAGTCAAGGGCTTGGTGAGGCAGAATAAGAGAGTGGCCAAAGGTTTAGAATGTCTGACCAGGTTGAATCTTGCTGCTACCACATACCAGCTCATTGATGTTAGGCAATTTACACAACCTCTCTCTCATCTGTAAAAGCAAGGTGATGAAAGTACCTTCCCCACAGAGTTTTGCAATTATAAAATGAGGTAATACATGCAGTGCTCCAAGCAAATGGCCTAGCACAGAGTAAATGCTTCATAGCTGGTAGGGACTGTTGTTCCTGTCTTGCTATCATGCTATCATGACGTCTGGAGCCTCAGTTCCTGGAAGAACCCCCTTCTCTGCGGGTCTTGTATTGGAAACTTTAATGCAAGAGATGCCCACACTTAGGTGGAACATGGTAAATACTCATGGCCTTCTGCACTGGGCAATGTGTGAGAGAGGGACGGGACAAGGACACCTCCCAGGTTGCTGGCTGGATCAAGCTGTCAGCTGGTTTGTCATAACCAACGTGGCATAAACAGCTGGAAGAGGGAGCAATAATGACATGTCTACAGGGACCTCTTCTCTAGAAAGGCATATAGGCATAGAGCCAAGAACCATCATTTTGTCAAGATATTAATCAATAACTCTCTCCCTAACAGAACTTATATTTTATTATAAATGGAGAACAATTAGAATCTGGCATCCAGCAACAGCAGAAATTGCTCTCAGAATTAGACACCCATGGCTCGAGGAGTTTGCTTCTTGACACTCTGTTCCTGGAGCCTATAGACTCATGGTTCTTATTTAATATGAACCAAAATTCACCCTAAAATTCTTAGGTGCCAGTTTGCAAAAGCCCCCATGCAATTAAATTAGATTTGCTTTTGCCCTGCAAATTAAAGTCAGAACAAGGTCAGGGTGTGAATCAGGCCCAATCAGGGCAGTCTTCTAATGAAAGCAGCAGCTAACGGTGTCCCTGCCTCCTTTGTGTAGTGGGGAACATGAATCAAGGTCTCTCTTTTTTTTTTTTTTTTGCAGTTTGAAACTTAAAAGTGATGCTGAAGTCTGAGCAGACCAAAGGAATAAAGAGGGAAGCAAGGGGCCATGTTTTCATTCATGAGTTTCTCAAGTGAGAGTTTGAATATAAGCCCCTCTTTCGGCCATTGTTCTAGAAAGGCACATGATTTGCATCCTTAGGGCAACGTGCTGGACTTTGAAATTCTTTGTTTTCCTTGAGCAGCAAAAAATATTACAAAAATCAGCACGCCGAGGACCCCCGAGCTTACAAAGCAACGTGATTGTGCTGAAGGATGGCAGGCTACCAGGCAAGGGGCATGGGCTGCATGCCAAGCATGACAACAGGTACTGGGCTCAGAGATGCATTTATTAATATTCAGCATCTATTTATGGAGCCTCTACCAAATGCCACACATTGTTACCAGTACTGGGGACACAGGTCCCTGCTGTTGTGGAACTTACATTCTTTGGGGGGCGGGGAACACACTATTGACTGACTAAAATGCAGCTCTTCTCTTCCTTGAGCTCAAAGCTTAAGAGATGTTTGTGATCTCAGGCAAGAGCAACAAGAGACAGCAATCATCTTAACCGAGGACTCAGGCTTTGGAATTACATAGCCATGGTTTCAGTGTTTGAATTTTTGACGTGCTACTTATGTGCTAAGTGGGCAATTTACTTCAATTCTCTGCATCTCAGAGCATTTATCTGTGAAATGGGTGCGCTAACAGTCATCACAAAAGACCATCAGGAGATGCACGTGAGAAGACCTAGGGAACAAGGTAACACACTATATGTGCTACATATTATGTATTGCATAAATTAGAGATGTCATTGTTATTAATACCATGGCCTCTAGCAAGCTACTTAACCTTTCTTAACCTCAGTCTCCTTATCTGTGAAATGGGGACAATAATACTTCCTACAGAAATGTAGGAAATATTAAATTTGACACTTTCTGTAAAGCACCTAGCACAGGACTAGAATCCAATAAATGATAAATATTATTGTGAACAAAACTCAAAATGCTATGAGCTAAATGTTCCAAAGTCAGTGTGTTATTTGCCCCTCTAGGGACTGTACAAAGTTTAGGAGGGGATTTTTTAAAGTCTTTACACTGGCAAGTTCTTTTGAAAATCATCTCCTAGAGTGTTGTTCAAGACATATTTTGATGAGGACATAAACAATTCACAGACCAAAAAACTGCATTTCCCCTTGCGGTAAGTGTTATCCCAAAAGTCTAATGGGAAAAGCATTGCTACAGACATTCGGAACACGTCCACTCAGAGAGTAGAGAGTTATAATAAAAAAAAACACCATCTGAGGTAGAAAATGACTGGGGTTTTCTTTTAGAGGCTAGAAAGGGCTATTTTTTGACATATATACCTGTTTCTCAGAAAAGCAATATCAAGTAACTCCCACTTTCATTTCCAAGAAAGCAAAAGAGGCCCTTTTAGCAGATAACATTTATGAGTTGGAGATTTTTCATTAAAGGAATCTTGTTACTGCAAACCCATACGGACCACTCCCAGGCAGCCAGAACCAGCTGGGGGTCCCGGCGGCCGCCCACCAGGAGGACATGTCAGCACTGGTTTCTCCAGTTGCTGCGGGGTAATCCTAATCGGAGTCTCTCTTGGTGTGTAGCTCTCTCTCTCTGTGTCTGCCTGTATCTCCCTGGGTCTGCCTGCTTCTCTTTGTCTTTTATATTTTTCTCTCTTTCAATCATTGTCCATTTCTTCCTTCTCTCTCTCTCACCCCTCTTTGCTTCTTTGTTTCTGCCCAGTCTTTTGTCTCAGTCTCTGCATTTCTGACTGTAATTTTGTTTCTCTGTTGCTGACTCTGCGTCTCTGTCTGTCTGTCTCTCTCTCTCTCTTTCTCTGGGATGTTGTCTTTTTTTTTCCTCCTGTTATCTTTCCCCCACTCTTTTTTCTGCCTCTGTCTTTTTCTCTACATTTTTCTCTCTGACTCTCAGTCTTTCTTTTTCTCTTTAACTGAATGTTGCAGGGATTTTTCGCCCCCGTGATCTGTTTTCTTTCTCTCCGGCTCTGCCTCTCTTGTCTATCTGTCTGTCTCTCAATGTCTGGCTCACTCTCTCTGCCTTCCTCTTTCTGTCTTGCTATTTTTGTCTCTGTTTCAGATTCTTTTTTTTTTTTTTCCCCAGTTTTCAATCTTTTTCTCTTTCCTCCTCTTTCCCTTGCTCACTGTATTTTTTATCGTTTCTTTCTCCCTCTCTCTCTTTCCTTCCCTTCCTACATCCTGACCTGGTGGCCCTCTCCGCAGGGAGCAGGCTGTAAATTTGAAAGGACTCCACAACAGCATTGGGTGTTTGGTTTGTGGTGCCTTCGTGAAATCACGGACCCATAATTCATTCTAGCAGCAACTTTCTTATTGAGTCAGCGATGCACTCAGCACCCGGATGTCTGGAACACAGCCACCACCCCCTCCCCGCCACCACCCCCTTCCAAAGTGCCCAGCCCAGCAGCCTGGGGGGTGGGGGGTGGGGCAGTGGTTCTGCCACTCTGCCTTTGTCCACCTGTGTGACATTTTCCCAGGCAATGGACACTGGTGGCAAAGATGATGGGATTTGACTTTAGAAGGACTGGCTTGGAACCCTTTCTCCTTCCCCTCGGAGTCCCAGCTTGATTGGCTGGAAAATAAGTTCCAGTTTTAAGCCCTCATTTATTGAGCAGACCCTACACGTGAGGAGAGGTGCTAGGGAGCCTTATATTTCCCACGTGGGTCCATCCTCTGCCCGGGCCTGCCCACCAGCTAGCCTCCTCCAGCACTTTCCTTGGCAGGCTCTGCTTTCTTCTTCAGTGCTCAGTTTTAGTATTGCCTCTCATGCAGGGAGATCTTAACAGAATTGATTGCTTTCCCCTTTAATCTCAATCACAACAATCTGTTTATTATTGCTTTAGTGCTTTGCCAATTTATAATTATATATTTATGCATCTGTTTACTTACTTAGGGCTCAACTGCCTGGCTAGACTTTAGGCCTCATGTAGGAAGAAACCATGTCTGTTTCATTTTCCATCATATACCCAGTGCCTGGGGTAGTGATGTGGAAACTGAGGCACA
Source organism: Eulemur rufifrons (assembly GCF_041146395.1). NCBI lineage: Eukaryota > Metazoa > Chordata > Mammalia > Primates > Lemuridae > Eulemur > Eulemur rufifrons. The sequence continues at coordinate 9,635,987 of NC_091005.1, read as the reverse complement.
GAGAGATCAACTGATCCACTTGGAAAACGGTAGCACTGGAATTTGGACACACATCAATCTGTCCCAAATATTCAAACTGTCTTCTCACCTTCTTGCCTGATATTTGCCACCTAGGATCTGTATCAGGAACAAAGGAGACATGTATGCCAAAGGCTTGGCAACTTTGAAGCTTTAGGAAAATGTTATTCTCTGTAAATCCAGTAGGTTAGGCCAGTCTACCTTTCAACATCTATCATTCTTTGAAATAGGCAAGAGTTTCTTTGAATCTCCAGCAAAAGTTTACAGAGAGGGCTGATTCTTATCTCTATGGAGGTTGAAGAAGTCCAATTAAATATGTTTGACCCTAGAGACTGATGAGTGTTAAGACCCTGCCATGGCGTTATGGAGCTATAGATGCTCACCATGCTCTGTCCCCTTTGGTGAGCTCAGAGAGGGCTTGAAGTCTCTGAAACTGCTGAAGGATTTCCTGTGGCCCAGGTGAGCTTGTTACATGCCAGGCCCTACTGTAGCCAGGTGACAGGGGACTCCAGGCCCCTTGGAATGCAGCATCCACACCCCCATTTCCATGATGTGGTGCTGGACATTATCCCAGAAAATTCCTTCTGCTTCCATCCTCAACAGATTATAACTATTTGATTCTGGAAGTTTAAGCCACATACTAACTGCCCTCCATGTTTTAACCCAATTCTCTCTGACATCTGATAAGCCACCAGTGCCTGTCTGACTTTATTTCATTTTCTGAATGCCTCAAGAGATTACCCCACCTCTGCATTTCAGTTACTGGGGCTAGGAGTTTCTGATCAAGTGTATTGTCTGGTTAATGAAAGAAAACTTCAAGGCCTCTCATTTTAAACTTTGTCATAAACAAAACTAATAACTACTGTATCCCTAATGCATGATACATTATAATATTAATAGTAATGTATTACATGTATTTATATTAGATATATTAGGTATAATATGGTATTTAGGTATAAATAGGATATATATAAATACTATGGCACTTTATATATCTGGAAATCGAGGCTTAGATAAAAGTGAATTGTTCAAGGTCACGTAGGTTGGGGCAAATGGAACCTGATTCAAACCTGGACAGCCTGACTTCTGAGATGATCCTTTCCGAGGCCTTCTATGAGGCTTCTTTCCCTCCTGTCCCTGCTGCCTTGTAGGAATAATGTACAAATAGACTTGGAGGAACTCTAACAGGGCTTTCAGTCTCTGATTCAGGTAAGAAGAACTCTGAAGATTTGGATTCAAGTCTGGGCCTGGCTACTATTGGAATGTGAGATTTTGAAGAAGGTTGGTTTCCCTACGTTTACCTTTGAACATATAATTTCACAGCTATCATATATTAGAAAAGTCCCTATTTAATCCTTACAATAGTCCTGTGAAATAGGGCTTATTATTCTTATTTTATAATTCAAATTAAATAAAAATAATCAGGTGACAGTTATCAGAGTAAGGACACCTCCCTCTCAGCACTGCTATTTCCACTAATGAGACAGTTTATGGGGGTGTGTTTTACACGTGGAATGGGCAGTGCAGATGTTGCTGTTATTCAAACCCTGTAATCAAAAGAGTGGATGTCTGTGACCTTGATGTGGCCTTTTGGTGCGTGAATTAGAATTTAACCACCATGGCATTCTTTGAGGCATCACGATGCTGAGACTTGCAGTCCCTATACGTGAAAAGTAAAAAAGAAAAAAAAGAAGAAAAACGATGCTGAGACACAAGTTGGACCAGTGTGTTCCAGCCCCGGGCATGTGGATATGCATAGGCATAGGCTGTAGAAAATTCATGCTAAGGGACAGGGCGTAGGCTCTCCTCACCTGGTCTATGAGCCAGTTGTCATCTTCAACAATGAGGCAGAGACAGTGGTGGGTCTGAGCTGGGACCCCTGTCCCCACCTACCTAGCTCCAGCTTGGGCAGGGATCAGAGCGGCAGCCTCTGAAGCTCTCCAGAAACCTCCAGGCTCTCACTTATGCACGAGAAACCCATCAGCCTTCCCAGTGTGTTTTTTCCTAGCAGATTTTCCAGCCTGGCTATTGGTTTTCTGTCACTTCTTTCAAGCCTGATTAACACCGTATAAAATTGAAGAGTTTTCAGCTGTTCTTCAAAGAGGAGGAATCAGTTTTCTTTGCTCTCATTCTGAAATAAGCAATTGCATTACCTTCATATGAATGGAGGTTGGGGCTGCAAGGAAGTAAGATCAATACACAGAGGGAAGGCAGGAGCTGAAACAGCGATAAATGCGGCACACGGCTCAGGCTAAGTCCTAGAATCAAGGGAAGGGCAGAGGGGCCAATGATTGGTTTCTCTGCCTGCTTGTAGGAGGCAAAGTGGGAACACATGTCCTAGTGCATGGGGAGTGTAATAATGTAATAGCTATCACCTGTTGAGCATTTGCCACGTGCTGTGCTGTGTCTGACATGATTACCTCTTTCAAGCCTCACAAAAACCTAATGTGATGGGCACCATCATTGTCCCACTTCACAGATGGTGGAAACTGAGGCTCAGAGAGGTCCACAAGTTGCCTGAGGCAGCACGACTGGTGAGTGATGGAGCTGTATTAAATCCCAGACAAGCTGCAGCCAGAGCTCTGCCCCTCATCAACACACTCTAATGCATCCAGGTTCAAAGCCAGAAGAGCTTCCTAATTGGGCCTATTAGCTCAGCCTATCATTCTGAGAGATGGATGGAGGGAATCTCAGAGACTCAATAAAAGTGGCTTCCTTTGGGGCCAAGAGGCAGTCTCTCTCGCTGATGGAAGTCTAAATTCAGAAGTTCCCGCAGGGGTTAGCATGGAGTAAGGGAAGCAGTGTAGAAAGACAGAGGACTCAATTTGAATCCCAGCTCCATTCACTGCCTTGGGACTGCGAGCCAGTAACTTGATCTCTCAGAGACCAAATTTCCTGACCCGTGAAATGAGGATGGTGATGCCTATCTTTCAGCAAATGCCTGGCCCATGATAAGTGATTAATATCTGTTGGCTCCTTTCTCTCTTTCTGGGGGTGGGGGGGGGGGGCGGATAGGTCTCCTGGGGTCTCTGAACACGTGTATGAGTCTATCCTTCACTTTGCACTTTTTGAAAAGTTTGGCAGAAGTCGTCACTCATGCAAATACCTGTGAGAGAACACACTCAAAGTCGAGGTTCTTTGCTTTGGATTGGAATTGTGTATCCATGGTTATGTCCTACTGAAAAGCAACTCTACCCGACAGACAGAAAAACTTATGATTAAATATTTTGGTGGGAAAATGCATTCCTTTTGCAAGAAAAATTTTCCAACATCAAATTTGTAGGGCACATTCTAGAAAAAAAAAATCCTGGTGAAAAGTTTTGTGAACTACGGCGTGGGCTTGCCACCTTCTCATTCGTGCAGGATTAATTCCCTTTGGCTCTTCCCAATTCTCCCAGGGTTCCCATCTCCTCCTGCCACGCTACCCTTCTGCAGAGCACCCAGGTTAGACATGTGGTAGCTGCATTACCTCCTGCTTAAACCGGTTTAGCCATCCTGCCCCCTTGGAGCAAATGATTAAGAAAACCAACCTGTGAAGTAAATGATGGGCAACCTTAAAATTTCTGTGATTTCAACATTGATAAATTGACCAGTTTGTCTAAAATGATCAAAATGGTGGAATGAGAACACATTAAATAAGATCTATCTGGATTCCTCTTTTGTGAAGGTTGGCAAGGTGGTGTTGACACTCAGTCCTAAAACACTCGAGCTTTACCCTACACCTGAGTTGTTCATCACTCTACATCTACAGAGGCGATTCTCGCCGTGGATGGCACAGTAGAATCACCTGGGTAGCTCTGAAAACTCCTAAGCCCCCCACCAGATCGTATAAATCACACTTTCTAAGGGAGGGACTCAGGAATCAGATTTTTTGTTTGTTTGTTGACTCCCCAGGTGATACCAGTGTGCAGCCAAAGTTGAGAAATTCTGCGTGATGGAGAAAAGACTAGAATAATTCAGAGGAGGATTGTGTGTCCTAAACCGTAAACCCTACCCCTCATTTGTTCCCATGGTTCTGATAACACCAGTTCCCCTAAGAACCTAATCGAATGTTCTTGTGGCTTCATCTCTGAGGTTCTGGGTGTTTCAGGCTATAAGCTGGCTGACCAGTGATGCATGTGCTCACTCACAGCACTTCAACAGCTTCTCTTGGCATATTTGAGCTTAAAAGCTGAAAGATAAAGACCTCACATTAAGCTGAGGGGTCTTGCTCTCTCTCCTCCAATCTCCCCGGGCTGATAAATAATGGATAATGAAGAACAGTGCTATTACGTGCATAAAGCACTTGGCACTTGCCTCCAACACAGCACTTTCCATCCAACCTGAGGTCCAGTTAGCATAAAATCTGTTTGGTGGTAAGGCCAGATCCTTTTGGAGAGCTCATCAATGCTGCCAAGTTATTCAATAAAAAAAGGAAAAAAAAAATTCAACTCTAGAATCAATCTCAGTGTTAGTTTCCAAAAGGCTAAAGGGCTGAGTTAGCATGGGTGGAGTTTCTGTCTCTTCCTTTGCGCATGACATCCCTACATCTGCCTATTTCTGATGGGCACAGCAACAAAGCTCCTCAGAGGACCCCTTCTAATACCGAGCTTTAGAAATCTTTTATTGTGTTTTTCTCTTTATAACATTTATCACAGTCATCAAAACCCGTGTTGTATTTATTTAGTGTATTGAATTGTTCTCTGTATCCTCTGCTAGAGTTTAAACTTCACAAAGGAGACACCTTGTCCGTTCTGCATCCTTTGTGCCCAAAATAGTACTTGGCACCTAGAAGGTGCTCCGTAAATATTGGTCCGATGGATGCTGAAGGTGCACCTGTTTTACCAGACTTTCAAGGCATATTTTTGCTGTATTAGGTGTACACTCTTTATAGCTTTGGGGGAAATCCAGGTCTTTTCAAAGGGGAAAAGGTGGCATGGAGGCTGGAGGCAGTGTTTCCTCTTCATTGGAAATGCAAATTGAGGACCAGTCTGACTCTCACTGAGTACATGTCAGTAGCCTTGGAGAAGTTGCATCCTCAGCTGTGTGGACAAAAGGGGGACTCCATTGTGACCCTTCTGAGCATATCGACGTCTCAGTGAGACAATGTGTCAGAGGAGACAGACCCACCAGTGGGCATTCTCTATGTGGTGGCATAGACTAATGTAGGAGAGCTGGGAGCTCAAAATCAAAAAAGCTTCAAGTGCAGTGTAGACTTTTAGATCAATTGCTTAACCTCTGCAGGTCCAAGTTTCCTGATTTTTAAAAAATCCATGTAAGTAGACACTTTATTAGGATCCTTATAAACACAGTGTTTTACGAAGTATGTTTCACAGAAAACTAATATCTCCAAATGCCTTGTGGATGAAAGATTTTATTCTGAAATAAATTGAGAAACACTGCATACCCTATGTTCCTTGATGTAGTCAAGATTCAACAACAAATATTTATTGGGCACCTATTATGTGCCATATACTGGATATACCAGTAAACAGAATAAGCATAAATACCTTCCCTCATGAAGCTTACTACTACTGGGGCAAGACAGACAATAAACAAATAAAATCATATTCAGTGTTCAGGATGATGGTAAACGCTATGGAGAAAAACATAGCAAGGATAGGGATTGGAGAGGATGGGAGTGCAGAAAAGGGGACGTCTCTTTCTCTCATCATTTCTATAGAATCTTAAGGCTCTGATTAACTTGCATGATTAATATGTCCACCCATTGGACCAATCGCTGTTAAAGAAATTATACAGACTCTGTGATTGTCCAGGCATGGTCAAGTGCTCACTCTGAGGATCAGGAGACAGGATTGGCTTCTCGAAGGAGAAGAAAGACAAAATGTACAATGAAGATAACGTCACCTGCTACCACAGGGCACTGGATCCTTCCTGGAAGGCCAATCTTTTTGTTTTGCTTTGTTTTGTTTTGTTTTGATAAATTAAGAATTCTAAGAAATCCTATAGTGAATAAATGTATATACCTTTGCTTGTACCAGTAGTTCCCTAATGCATTTGACTACAAATTTTTGTTTGTGAGCAGGGCACACTTCGGTAAACACCTTGCTATAAACTTATATTATTCCATTAATGCTCCACCTATAGTTAATTGAGTCTCATTGTTAATAAATCTAGAGTCTGGGTGAATTCTTAAATTTTTAAAGGACTTTCTGAACTTGAAGAAATTCATCTTTCTCCCCCTTTTCCCCTTTAATTAAAAGTATGTCTTGGCACAAGTGTCTCTCCTCAAATGTAATGAGAAGTTGGAAGAAATTAGCTTCTTAAGCAGAGTGGCTTCCATGGTTTACCAAAGGATCTTCAAAGGATAAAGGCATGAATCAGACGCTGGAGGACATAGTTCCGATGCAAGAAGAAACCTTCCAAACCACCAGTTGTCCCAGTCAAATTAGTCTAGCTTAATGAGAAACTTTCATGATGTTTTATAGAAATGTTTGCAAAATCACAACCCTGTAAAATGTCATGTCGTATTCCTTGTGACTTTGGAAAATGTCATGGAATAAAGCTATACTGGCAGGGTTCTTAATGCTTCCAATAAAAACTTCTCCTGGAGAGGGAAGCAGATATTCACAATGGCTGTGGAGCCACAGGTCACAAAACATAAAACAGCTGGTTGAATGACAGAAGCAGAGAACCCCAAACTATTCACAGCAGCTGTCAGTGTTCCTGGGTAGAGTCCAGAGCTGACCTCATTACTAAGACACTGTTTTACCTTAGCAAGTTATTTCACCCTCTGGGGAATCTGGATTCCCTCTCTGTGGATGCTGGGATAATAGTCATGAACTCCTGAGGTTTGGGATAAAAGGTCAGTGATTTTGACAACTAAGAGACTTCACAGCATTTTTTCTTTTCCAGATAAGTTTTTTTTTTTTTTTTAAAGACTCTGGTATTCTTTTATTTTAAAATTCAATGCATAACCATTTAAAAATGGTCAAACATTATGAAGAAAATAATACTCATAATTCCTCAGCTTGGAAATAATCACTACTAAACTTTTGGTGAAGTGTTGTTAACTTATATGTGGTTCTTTTATTGTTTCTGTTTATGTAAATATGAACATGATTGGGCAGTGTGTATTGGGTGTTGGTAAATATGCAGTTCTCTATACTGATTTATCTTAGCTTTATATAACATTGCAAACATTTCCCCATATCATCAGAAATCTTCATATGTAAAATTGTAATGACTACATAATATTCCATCCATCAAATGCACTATAATTTATTAATCATTCTACTATATTTTGAGATATATGTTACACCCGCATTCCCATGTCTTTGTTGCTATAAATACAACCGATGAAAAAATTTGCACACAGGGTGTTGAAAAAGGCAACTGGTAGTACTCATCTATTAATAGTTTCAAAGCCCTTTCAGAAAGGATGATAGTCTAATGAAAGAGGGGGCAGGAGTAATCAATCCCAAAACAATGGGCTCCTTCACACCTTTGATATGTTTTTCCAACAATGCTAAGAATACAGTATACACTGAATGCTAATGGAGATATTATGTTATTTATCACTACGTAATCATTCCTGTGTGTATAGATGTGTGTATACTCCCACACACGTATTCTCTTTTAAATCTTATTTCTCCTCAATAAACTTCTAATAAGACTTCAGTAATAGCCCAAGTGCAGTTCATTTATCTACCACACAAGTCCTGCCAGTGACCTGTGCTTGCTTCAAAGATCAAGGCAAGCCACGTTGACATCCCTAAACAAGTGTACCAGGGGATCTCCTAGGAAAGGTGCCCTGTGACAAAACTTGCACACAGGAAATCACTGGGTTGGTTTTTCAAGCAGGCAGAACCTGTTCAGTTAGCTATTTGGTTCTCTGGCATGTCCCATATCTTTCCCAGAAGCAATGGCCTTTCCAGCCTCTGCATTTTTCAGTCAGTAACACATAGCTCCTCACGCTATTCCACATCATTCACCTGGTGCTTTCAAAGATTGTCATTGCAGAAAAGGTGGCCCCAACCTTAGAAGAAATGGATCAGGATCACTTACCCACCGTCCATTTTCCAATTTTAGCTAGAGCAAAATCTGTTCATTATCTTGGAAGAACAATTTCCAGATTTTTTTTTTAAGCAAGGATCCTTTTATCTCCCCCAACCCCCAGTGGGGGTGCTTTTGATGGGTGGCTGAACATTTTAGTGTGCACTAAAATCTAATTGTATTCTCTGCTCTTGGGGTAACATAAGCTCCATTTCCTTGCGCTGAGGCTGGAAGGCGTCAGAGTGGCGACCTGGCCCATTTCCCATTGATCCTGTCCTCTTCGATGGGATGGCGTGGGGATGGAGAATTGACCTGTGCAAACCTCTGGCTCTGTGCCCTCAGAAGTCAGGGTGTCGGTTTTCAGACTCTGACAGACACTGTGGCCAAGGCCAAGGGTGCTCCGTCAAATCTATCCATTTCAATTAAAGGCTAGAGAGTTGGGATGTGAAATAATCAATTTTGCAGGCTAAACTCAATCATCCTGTCGACACTTTATCTTTGCTCCGGATATACTTGTGCAGGATATGTTTAATACAACTCTCGTGGCATTATTCACCGATGACACTTCTGGTTAGAGACTGATCAAAGCTACTTTGTAAAAGTTATCAAGCTAAGGGAAAGTGGCAAAAGTCATACATAAATACGAGGCGCTGGCTTGTGCTGCCCACTGGACCAGCAGCCCAGCCCCTCCGTCCCTCGAGCTCTGCAGGAGAGCTAAAGCAATGGCTAAAAAAGGAAATAAAAAGTGGCATTGCCAATAAGCAAACAAAGGAGATCATTTGAATCTTTGAAAAAATACTCAGATAACACACTGTGTTCTCCTTGTTCCTGTGCGTATTACTATATGTTGTCTCTGACTATTTCTACTCCAGAATATCTGGCAAACTCCTACTCATCTTTCCAGCATCAGCTCAGCTAAGGCCTTCTCTGGGGAGCCTCCTATGATGCTCACAGTCATGCATATTTTTAGGGAAATAATTATGCTATGTTCCTCTTATTGTTTTCCTGGCTGACTCCTCACTAGACTTTAAGTTCTTGAGAACAGAGGCAATACATTTTTATCTGTCTTCAGCAAATAGTATAACCCTGTCCCATAGTTGGCCCTCAGTGAACATTTATTGAATGAATGAAAAGTCTATATTCAATGATTTTATTAAGTCTAATTTCCCTTTGGGTTTTGTCATCCAAAACATATTGACTTAGCTAGCACCTGGTGACCTCCTTGATTCTAAAATAATCATTGGGAGACTAATAACCCAGGTTAAATAATAACTGAGGTTATTACTCCTGAGATCATGAGGTCCAAATATTTCAATAGTAAAATAATAAGTTTAACTCTAAGAAGAATTCAAGGTATTATCTTGTTTCAGGAAAAACCCAGGATATCTTTGAGAATGTCTACTGTTAGTGTGATCTCTGAAATTCCTTTCTGTCAAAATTCTTCAAGTTTCTACTCAAATGTCCTTTCTGAGAAAGTTTTTTTCTAGTATTCCCAAATAGAAATAACATTTTACCTCTTTTGAACTCCTCTGACCCTTTGCATATCCAACTGGACATTAGGTACATTGTTTTTGGATATGAACTAATTATTTGTGCTTCTAATTTGTCTTCCTAGACTATAAGCTGCTCTAATTTTACTTACCTATTCATCCCTGTTCATATTGTGAAATTTAATATAAGTTCACTCACTCTCTTAGAAAATGAATAAAAAATTTAGAATACAATATGTACAGTTTTTAAAAATTTTGTCACAGCTATATGGAACATTTGGGAGCTACTGAGCTAAGATTTCTCAAAGGGAGAAACTGAGGCTTAGACAACAGCAACACAATGTCTTCGCAAAATATTTTGTAATGAAACATCTATAATTCCATATCTATATTATGAAGTTCTATAAGGATATTTTTTAACTGACACTTTTCAATAAGAGGCCAAAATTCTGTTTTTACTTTTTGCTTTGTTTTCTTCTTGAGACATATATTTTTTTAAAAAATCTTATAGAAAGCCATACCTTTTTCAATCCACAAATCGTTCTGTTAATTCATTTACTCATTCATTTTTTTCAATATGTATTTATTGCAGGCTACTATGTATTAATACAAGGTGTGTTGTATTAATACATAGGATGAAGATACAATACAAAGGATGAAGACACAAAGATGAATAAAAATCACAATTCCTTCTCTAAATGAACTCCCAGTGATAGAAAAGACAGATATAAACAAAAGATTAAGTAGCACATAACAACTAAAATACAGAGGCATGCAAAGAAAAGGGACACCTACCCAGAAAAACTGTTGCAGGGGAAGAAAGAGCATATCCTGGATGACATGCTACCTACAATGAAACCTGCTGTAGGAGACCAAGACCAAGATACGCATAGGCAGGAAACAGAGCATAGAGTGTATGGTGGCTATTAGCACAATAGGAGAGGATCAAGAGATGGATCTGTCAAGGCAGGTAGATGACTAATGAAGAACCTTTTGTGCATATTAACAAAATTCAGCTTTATTCTGAAGACAGTAGAGAATCACTGAAGTGTTTTAAGTGAATGACATACGTGTATTTGCGTTAAAGAAAATCAGAGGGTTGTATAGAGGATGTGTTGGAGAAAGTGAGATTCCAATGAGAAAGCCAATCAACTTGTACTGGGATTCATTCTCTTTACCTAGAGAACGAGAGCAGAGGAATAGATGGTTCTCAATGCTAATAATCCATGATTTTCTAAATAAGATTTTTTTTCTTTGACGCCATCCGAGGGATCTCAGGTACAGTACTTTTCATCTCAGAGCCTCTAAATGTCATCGTCTCTAAAATGAGGAATTTGGGCAAGGCGGTCTCTGAGGTCTCCTTTCACGTAAACTATCCATGGTCCTAACACTGTTTTATTTCTCTCAGGTAATAAGAAAAATGTCAGAGTGTGGAAAACAACATTCAATAATTTCACAATTAAAAAAAAAATACAGGAATATTGCACTCAGATGTCTACTCATTTCCAGCAATTAGAAAAGTAATTATATGACAAGGTTTTAAAAAGTCTTTCCAAACTCAATGGCTCAGCAAAAATTATTAATTGAAACTAAAAATAAACGTGTAACCCTCTTTGTGTTCCCCTTTCTCTCTTACACTGGTGTGATGTCCCCAGTGAGCCCCTCTCCATTTTAGCAAGTGAGAAAATATGCAATGGTCCTTCTGTTATTGATTCTTTATTAGAATCATGAGTCTCGTTGGAACAGCCGACTCTGTGGGTGCCTGAGGGCTCCCGCTGCCCACTGGGTAATTAAGCCGGGGATTATGAAAGTTAGAATTGCTTACTCCTGCCCTGGAGCTCCTGGAAAGACCCCCACAGCTGATCCAGTGTTGTGGTTACCATGTTTTCCTAAATGCAAATGATATATACATCACTCACCAATAGGACAGAATACATACATTGACATTTTCAGAAGTCTAGGCTCTGGAGCAAGGTTACTTCTGTTTGAATCCAACTCCACCTCTTAAGAGGGGCATGATGTTGGTATAACCTGCAGACATATAAAATTCAGTCCATTATTTTGAAAAATAGAAATAATAATAATAATGATAATGCCTACAAAATTTGGTGACTAGAAAATAAGATACTTAACCTTCCTATTAATGCTGCGACCCATGCCATCTGCAATTTGGTCCCTTTCACTTTGCTCAACTGTTTCTTTTTACTATGGTACTTATCACATTCTAACATACTGTGCAATGCACTTATTTATTATTTTTATTTATTTTTCCACACCCCCACAAAGAATATGAGATTCACAAGGGTTTGTTTGCTTTGTCCAACAATTAATCCCAAATACCCAGAACATTCCCCAGTATTTATTTACTCAAATAGTTACTCAATAAATCAATTCACTGTGAATTTGAAATTGGCTATTAGCATCCAATGAATGTTAGATTAAATCATTGTCATTGACATCAACATGATCATGAAATTTCATGTAATTTGGTGGTTTTGTCGTTATCAATATAATTGTCTTATGGACTTTCCCCTCCCAAGATTGATAGCATTCAAGGTTACATTTGTAAGAGTTGATGAAATCAGATTTTGGTTTAACTTCTACTGGACACAGCCTGGTTGATTGCCTGCCGTGCCAGGCACTCTGCCACATGCTGTGGAAACAAAGAAATGGAAATCTACGTCCCAGTCTTAGAAGTTCACACAAAGTAGTGATTACTATCTTGCAATTAATGAGCCGAATCTGAAGCCCCTAATGAATTTATTTCTTATCTAATTATATCACCTGTGTTTCTCGCATACACAGATAAATGGTGGTTTCTTCTCTTTGTTCCCCCACCCCCAACTCAAGAACTTCCAGGAGACCATGACCTGGGACCACAGGGGACTCTTTCAGCAGGGAAGGGCCTTGCCCAAGAAATTCTGACTCAATAGATCCAAGGTGAAGCCCAGAGATGTGCATTTTAACAAGCATCCCGGGTGATTCTGTCTCAGGGGATTGCAGCTTACACGTGGAGAAACACTGATTTACAAGGTGCATTTCACCTGTGGAAGAGATACGTGAGCATGTGTTGGCTCTCACAACAGGGATTCTGTCTACAGTACTAGAAATCATGAGCGGTGTTTGCCAAGGGACAGCAAGGCTGAAAGACCGGCCATTGCTGTCAACAGAATGGAAGGAAAGGACTGAGAAAAAAAAAAATAGAGGAGAACACAGGAGGATGTGGCTCAAGAAAGGTAAAAAAAAAAAAATCCAAACGGACACTACAGTGGTCTAGATGCCAGAGTGGAAATACTTGTGTTTATTCACTTGGGTCTTTTCCTTCTGACTCCAGCCCTGGCATTTTCTACCATCCTTCAAGTGTAAGGAAATCTAGAGTTCTGCCCTTCACCTCCCCACCTCCTGCACCACCTCATTCATTCCAACAGTTTCAATACCCACCTTAAAATTCCTCCTGGGTCTCTCTGCTCCCCTTATTTTTCCTGTTGTATATGCCCATCCGTCTGGTAGAGAGAGGGATTCTCAGCACACAGAACCATCATCCTAAACCAACTAGACTGCTGCGAACACCAGCTTTGGATGAGGCCACCTCTCTGCAGAGAACCCTGACAACTCCACTCACCAGCACCTCCCTGCCCTCCCTCTGTCCAGCCCACCACAGGCCATCACAGGTTTCTTGCCATTCCTTCCCTTGTGCACAAACTTAAAACTTCAGCTGGCAAGTGCCATTCAGAACCATGGGGCCTTTCCTCGAGAGAGAAAGTGAAAGGAGGGATGTTTCCACCCGTAATGATAAGTCTTGAGCCAGATGTGAATGTGGCAGCCGTGCAACAAATCAATCACTTTCCAGAATTTTCTGTGACGTCACTGCAGTTGGCAATTCTCATTTGCTGCTCACCATGATTCTGCGACATAGGTGATTTCTATGGAGGCAGGCTTGTCAACGGGGACCTTTTAGGGAAATTGGTACAAACTACACTGGGCTTTTACCTTTGTGAGGCAAGGTCACAGGTTAATCAAAGTCAAGATTCGTGTGTGCTCACTGGTACGTCCCACCACTGACAAAGTATCCGGCAGCCTCTTCCTAAATGTACGATAACACCGTAACACAGCACTCGCCAGGAGACAAGCGACAGCAAGTACAGACTTTTAGGGAGGAGAGGAAGAATAAGAAAAAATAAATCTATTGTGTTTCCCTGTAATCTTTACAGGGGAAAATAAAATCACTATTACTCCATATTATTTCTCAAGTCATAGGACCTACGTCGTCAAGTAGTAACTATGTCAAGTCATAAGTACATACCTACGTCACGTCGTAACTACATCATCAAAATAGCTTTCTCATCCCCTCTCCTCCACCACTCCATTGCCCTACACTCTGTTCACACTTCACCTTCTGCTCATTCCACAACCATTGCCTTTGAGCTTGGTTTTCTGCCCCAGCCACTGAGGCTCCACCGCCGCCACCGTGATTCAGACTGCACTAGGACAATGTTGCGCTCATGCTTTTGAAAAGAGCACCCGGTACCTACGGCATTTAAAGACAAGTCCTATAATATGCAAACATTTGAAAAAAGATTTCCTTTGCAGCCTTGGCAGATGAGGAAGGGTGACTTGGTGCCTTGCTTTACTGAAGAAGACAAAGAGGAGAGGGTCTGCCATTGCAAAGTGCTGAGGTTGGCTACAAAGACTCTATCAGTGGACCTTTTGTAGCTGACAAACAATGTTATCTGGAGCCATTTTTGCTACTGTAATCCTGCCCCAGGCTCTGCAGGAGGCTGCAGTAGAAGCCCCACGCTAGAGCTCCAGCTAACAGCACTATTTGGCCTGAGGAAAAGCTTCCCAGCCAAGTTTAAACCCCTGGAGACTACGGGTGTATAATTTAAGCACTAATATAAGCTAAGAGGGAAAGCAACAATACTAGTGCTCCCATAATGGAAAGATCATTATTTTTAGTTTGTATAGAAAGCAGAGCTGGCGTCCTTTGAAAAGAACTCACCATTGTTATATTTAAGCTGTTGGGATACAGCCTTTGACTCAGAGGCAATTGTCGTATGCTCAGAATTACCCCATGACAAGTCACAGGCTTAATGATTTTGAAAGTAGCGATATACAAACAAAGAAAGGTGAGGGGCCAGAGCTGAGAAGTGTTCTATGACCCATTATTGCTTTTGCCTGCTAAAGAATTTGTAACCATACTCAGAGCTAATGGGAGAATGACACTACCATTTTTTCCCCTCTTTTTATCTTTCTTTCTTTCTTTATGTTTATAAATATTTACCTGTCTTTTCTTAGGCAGGATAACAGACAGGTTAACTATTTGGTCACATAGACTTCATTTAAAATACTAGGTCTCCTACTTACTGACTGTGGCCATGGTTAAGTTACTAAACACTTTCGGTTTCTAGTTATTTATCTAATAGATGTAAAATGGAGATAATGACAGCATCTGTCTCCAAGGGACAATACATAATGTTTCATTCATTCTACGCATATTTCTTGGCAGCTACTCTGTGTCTGGCAACATGTTGGGGGCCAGGGACACAGCAGAGAGTAACAGAGACATGAGATCCTTGCCCTGTTAGCACCATGCGGTCTAGGGAACCAGATGAGATAATGCATGTGTGCAGCTGAGTATGGTGCCAGACAGAATTGTAGATACTTAATAAACGTTAGCTTTTATCCAATGGTAACATCCTACTGTCAAGACCACTGGGCTTGGGGATTAGGTCAGCCAGGGTTCAGCCCACTTCTACCACATGTGAATGATCTGGCTGGGGTAAGATATGGTATGCGACTTCTTTGAGTCTGGTTCCTCGCCTGTAAATTGGAGCCAGTAATACCGCCTACTTCCTAGGGTTGGGGTAAGGATAAAATGAAATAATGCATAGTTCCTGGCATTCGGGAGAAGCTTGTGAATCAGAAACCCCTCAGATTGAAATGTTGACAAATTGGTGAGAGCAGGAGAACTTAAAAAACTGTCTGAGTCTGAAAGCCAATGAAAACAGCTGGCCAATCTGGCCTCAGTCCCATTTGATTATCCTTAATTAGCATCTGCTCTATTCCAGGTATTGCACGGGGCTGGGCAGGGGGCCTGTGAGGGAGGCAGAAGTGGAAAGCACAGTTCCCAACTTGGGGGGCAGGCAGTCTCCTAAGGAAGACAGAATGGTACGGCCCGGGAGAGCCCAGTGAGTGCAATAGGCAGATCAAAGGGAAGAGCCCTGGAGCCGAACAGGGGAGGGGATGGCATCCACAGGGAATCTACCAGAAGCCAGGCGCTGGGCCAGGGTGCATTAAACATCATCTCATTTGATCCTCCCAACAATCCTGGGAAGGAGATGCCATTATGCTCCATTTTATAGGTGAGGAAACTACAATTTAGAGGTTCTAATTCACTTGAGCAAGATCATATAATCAGCAAAAGACAAGGCAATATTTGTATCACCAGGTCTTATTGATTCTAATGTTCTTTTTCTTACTATGCTGTAATACTTCTCACTAGTCATGTATAGATCACAGTTTTCCTCAGGGGGCAAAAAAGTAAGTCAAGGAAGGTGTATATAAGTCAATAAATTGATTCACAGTGTCATCCAAGTGCAATGCACTAATATTGTCAAAGGTCCAAAGGAAACACTGGATTTATCCAGACCGAGTCATTTGTCAAGGAAAATGAGATCTGTTTCAGGTCTAGCGTTTAAGTTATTTTTATCTGTTGATTTTTGCCTGAGCCCTTTATAGGACATAATTTACTGTGACCATATGCAGTAGAATTCTAAAGGGCAGGAGCACACACCTGGACTTAGAGTAGGAACCCAGGGCATGATCTTGAAATCACGATGGTGGATAGCGAACACAGTAAATGGTCACATCATCTAGAACTGCCCATGAATTGCTACATAATTGAGTCAGTTGGTAGATATTAAAAAGAAAATGGATTCAGAGAGAGATGCAAGGTAACTAAGTAAGGTGTGGTCAAAGGTCAAGGTCCTGAAATTGGAAGCATGGCTGTTCTTTGAGAGGCCAACTCCAAAATTCATGAGATTAGTCATCTGGAGCAGTTTTCTTGATAGACCAGATTTATCCCTTTTCGGAGGCATTGTGTTAGTCCGTTTTGCATTGCTATGACAAAATACCTGAGATTGGGTAATTTATTTATATATTTTTTCAATTTTTTAAAAAATATATGTATTTTCTCTTGTTATTCAAAATGACTGAAGTCATCACAATGACAGTAAATAGTATGTATGAAGGGACCATAATTTACTCACCACATTTAAAATCTTTCTAAAGCTTCTCTAATTATAAAACAAATTCCTCATAGGAGAGTATTTCTTAAGAACTCAATGTAGGGTATTTTTTTTTACACTTATATATTTTCAAAGATGAGTATCAGTGATGTGATTGTTTGAAGGTCAGAGAGTAAGAAACAGTAGTATATGTTAAACACAACGCTTCTCACATTTTCACATAGGTAAAACCGACCTGTGGGTTTTTTTAGCTAAAATATCAGCTTCAGTTTGGTGGGTCTGGGGTGGCACTTGAGACTGCATTTCCAACACACTCTCAGGTGATGCTGATTCTACAGGCACCAGGGACCCTACTTTGCATAGCCAGGCTGTAAGGAGCTGGGTGCAGGGAATCAGGTGAGCTGGACTAATTGTCTGCTTTACCATTTCTATCTCTTGTGTGACTTTCAAAAATCGCATGCCAGCCGAGAAACACACGCCCTACTTGTTCTACTTTCAACCTTTGGCTGTTGTGAATTAACTCATGAATACAGAAGTTTTCTGCGAACTATGAAACATTTAGTCTAAGTACCTCTGCTCGCTCTGTCTCCCTTTTTCTCCCTTTCTCTCCCTGGAAAGTTCACTGCGGTAAAGCCTCCCACATTGCACGTTGCACCTTTTTCAAAAATGTCTCCATCACAAAAATGGCAACATTAGCCACTAAGACACGCAAGAAATGGCTGCAAGACCATTAAGGTTCTTACAGTCCTTGTTGCCAGGAGTCAGACCGTTTAATCCTCATTAGGACCCGTATCATTAACGGAAGGAGTTAGGAGACCTACTGGCAATAAAACCTGAGCCTTGTTTTCAAGGAAATTGACATTCTCAGCAGAGCTGGGCAGGGGATAGGTCGTTAGGAATGGTGGGATCATCATTAAGCAAGAGCAAGTCAATCACACTGAAGACGGCAGGCGAAACTTGTGTTTTCCCAGAAACCAGCAGCTCGCTCCCATCAGGGGTGCACGACAGTGTTCTCACCAAAATAAACAGGCATGTTGGCGTTTGCATTTCTGTCCCTGGGATGTGATCATCAAGTTGTCAAGTAATATGAGGCCCAAGAGTCACAGAATCTGCTCAGAGAGATCCAGCATAACCTCGCAGTAAGAAAAATACACTTTATTTCATTTATTTAATTGACAGGAAATTCATCAAGTAAAACTATATTATCTTGTTATAAAGGTTTTTCCAGCCCTGGTAAGTGGATGGATAGATGGACATATGGATGGATGAATGGGTTAAGAAGTGAAATACAACTATTATGTATCAATAAAAAAAAGAAGTGTAATAAGTAAATGAATTAAGGTATGGATGAATAAGGATCTGATAGATCCAATCACTTGGGATTTGGTGAATAATGTGACTACATTTTTAACATGCTAGAAACTCTATTAAACCTGAGCTTTTAACTAGTACATGGAGAATGATAAAGTTAAAGAAAAATAGGCAGATCAAATTTATCCACATATGGATTTTGAAATTGGAAAAGGAGGGAGAAAAATGGCAAAGACTAAATTGAAAAATCGATATTGGACATCAGCACCGTGTTTAAGATTTTGGCTTCAAAGCAGATCAGGAATGTTCTGTGAAAGCGTGAAACCGTGTGCTTTACAGCTAGCCTGGACTAGACACCTGAACCTCAGACAAGCTGCCCAGGGCCTCGTGTATTAGCCAGGGTTACATCTATGACCATTTTAATATTCAATTCTGGTCTCCTTGATCTCTAAGCTTAAATCTTTTCGCCTCCAAATTTGTGACCGAAAGCCCCAGTGGAGGCACAAAGATAAACCTAGCAGGAAGAACATGGGCTGAGCGCAGATCACTGTAACCTGGGTTTACATTCCGTCTCTGTAGACCTTGAGCATATTATGTAAACTAGCCAGCTACACACTCTTGAGCAAATTATGTAAAACCTCTGACCACCATTTCCTCAACTGGAAATGTTACACGTGTTTTTAAAAAATTAGGGATAAATAAAATACTGTATGTAAAGTACCCAGCTCATGGAGCGTAATAAATGCTACATTTCTGTTGTCTTTCATCACTCAAGATTTTAATCAGCTATTCTTTGAAGAAACCAAAGCTCGACATACTGCTACAAGGTGATGTAACAGGAATTTTTATTTGTGAAGCAAAGTAGATTTGAGGCCAGGCCAATCCTGGCTACTGGCCTTTGTTCTTGTTCCCTCGTATGCCTTGGGAAAGACCCAGTGGATGCTTTTGGAAAAACTAAAATAGGAAAAAAATAAATAAATAAAAATAAAAGAAAAGAAATACAGTAGTTCCCCAGAGTCTGGTGGATGACGGAGTCTAAAAGAGCCAGGCTGCCTAATGCTCCCCGCTGGGGGGCGGCGGGGCAGGCACCTGGGGCACACCTCAGAAGCCTTTGTTCACAGGCAGCTGAGTCCTGCACCTGAGGGCGCTCGAGATCACCTTGTAATTCAGGTATTAACCTGGCTTGCTGAGCTGCCAGAGCCTGTCTCCAGTGGTTTGTGCAAAGAGTTTTAAGTTTGCCAGCTCATTTTTCACTTGCAGTATCTAACTCTGGAAATGGCAACTGGTCTTGGGCTGCCCCCAACTCTGATGAGCACACAGAACATTTTTTTAAAACAGAATCTTCCATTTTTTAATATTGCTCAGAGCACCATAGTCCAACAGCAGTCGCTGGGCATCGGGAGACCTAGTTTTGACCTGACTCTGCCCCTCAAAGGGCACTTGAGAGAGAACAGTGTGTGCAAAGGTACAGAGGCAACCAGAGATCTGGGGTGTGGAGGAAGCACTCAGAAACTCTGCCCAGCTAGAGCATCTGGAGGATAAGGGGAGGGGCTGGGGAATGAGGTCAGGAAAGGATGTTGGGAACAACAAGGAAGGGCCCTTGTTGTTCCAGAGTTGTTCTTTTTTTCCCCTAAGGCACAAGAAATCAGCACATGAGTGGTGGACATGGAGTTGCTGGCACAATCAGATTGTGTTTGTGACATCACTTCACTCTAGCAGGCTTTGGGAAGGATGGAGAGAAGATACTGTAGACAGGAGTAAACAAAACACCGGGGAGGAATCTGTTATGGTAATCCAGATTTTTAAATTTTACATATATATATATATATATATATATATTTCCTTATGTGAACATCTAAATCACCCTAACCATGCATGTGCATACACATGTGTGTGCACACACAACATACACGTAGTTTAAACAGAAATCAGAACAAGGATGGAGATTAGTCATTTAACTGAGAAGTCGGTCCTACGGAAAAATTGACTGGCTGGGAGAAGAAATGGGAGCAGAGCGGGTCTTTAAGTTGCTGACTTACATGTCTAGGTGACTGAGGAAATGATCATAACAGGTGCTTTAAACAAATGCCTTTCCCTCCAGGATCCTGCTTTTACCATTTGTAAGATTAGAATAATGGAAGACAACTTTACTGGGGTAGAGGGAGAATGTTTAATTTCTGGCACAACCACAATCATGGCCAAGGTGGCCTTCTGGTCACCAAGGAATGGCTACGTTTTTGGAAGAAAGGTGATGATTTGAGTCTGCAGCATGGAGCTTTCTGTACAAATATTTTAAAACCAAGGTTAATGCTTCAGGGCACGTTGCATCTTTGAATACTAGAATGAGGACTTATTCTAAATGAAATAATTCCATAGCCTGGCTTCTCAGTGTGCCTGGCCTATTTAATGGAAAATTTAACCAAAGACACCATTTCCAAAAATGTTGAGTTCTCTGCAGCATGCATCCATGAGCCAGTCCCATGTCCTTAGGCAATTTACATAAATTTTCTCAGTCTTCAGTTCCTTAGATCTAAAATGGGGTTATTAATGCTGATCTATTCAGACTTTAGAGAGGATAGAGTGAAAGAGACTGAGTAAAATTACAATCGACAGAGCATAGAGCGTGACATATAGAAGGACTCACTTGAAGTTATTTCTTCCATTCTTCTGTTTAGAGGATGGGTTCTCACGTGATGGACTGTCTGATGATTTGGTGTCAAATAGGCCTGGGGTCTGTCTTGTGAATCTTGGTAATTTCTGTTCCCTAAGCCTCAATTTTCTCATCTGTAAAATGGAGCTAGGGGTAGCTACTTTACATGATTGATGAAGTAGAGGCAATAATCTGTTTTCATTTGCCCTTGTTCAATATATAGTCACAAATTCTACCAGCTTTTACGCAATGAGCTTTCATATAAAGCAAGGCATGATTATGAGAGATTTGCTCAGACAACCCTAATCAACCCAGGAAAGGAAGAACTGGGATAGTCTCTTTTTAACTAAGATAACTGGTGATGAATACCTGGGAGAGATGGCATCTTTATCTCTAAAGAATTGGGAAGAAACCAAGTCTGTTTTCTTTTTTGCATAATTTATAATAGAATAAGATCACATCAATTTGATTAACAGCAAATGATATATTTGAGCATTGATTAAATACTATGCTGCAGACACAGTACTAGGTTTTGAAAGAAATAGAGGAAGAAAGAAGAAGAAAATACAATCTCTCACCTGATGCTTTCCAGGGTAAGCAACACCCAGGTAAATAAGAGTAGGACGTTAAATCGGTCATTCAAGTAATAGTAAGCATATTGGTGCCAGTGCTCGAGAACCTACGTCTTGGCTTTCTTCCTTTTCCTTAGGTAGCCAATACCTGCCTTTGCAAGGAGTGAATTCCTCAGTTAGGAATATACCCAACAACTTTGGCTGTTTGAATGAGAACAAAATCACAAAGCTAACAGAAGACTGTTCTCCAAGAGAGGCTCACACAGGGACACAAAAAGACCTTGAACATCTATAAAACATGGGCCCCCATTGAGGGAGGCAGAATGCATTTTCTATTTCTAAACAAACTTTAATATTTTTCATCTGGAGTTATTTCTATACTGTCAGCAGAAAAAAAAATCTTTGCATGTGGTTGTGTATTTATGAGTGAGTTTTATCTCTAAACAGATTTGTAACTAAAAACAGAAATATCTTTTTATGGGAGACAGCTGGTTGGGAGATTAAAGATACACATGGAAAGAGAGGGGCTCAAATTAACAAACATTCCTAGACATAGAATGTCTGCGCGTATTAGGAATTTTCTGACTTGTGACCTACAAAACATCTAATTCCCACCAGTTTCCCAGCATAGGTTTCAGCCTATTTGGCATGTAGAAGAAAATATATCTTGGAAAGCCTACTGCAGAGCTATAACTCTTTCAAATTTCAAAGAATCATAGATAACTATAAATACTATATGAGCAAAAAATTCCTAAATATGTAGTTCCATTTATGGGATTCAGAAAAAAAAAATTAACTAGTCAAATTAGGCCAATTGTAGGCTCACTTTCTCCCTCTTGGAATACAAAAAGACGTGTGCCTGAAACTTGGATGTGATCTCCAAATTTCAAGCATCTGCCACATGTTTGTGCTGAGAGCGTGCTGTAGTTGCAGTAAAACTATTTTTGGGTTTATTTTCCAAAGGGCACTAGCAAACATGAGTTTATAAACCTTTTTATTGAGGCTGGGTGTAACCCTTTGAATCTGGTAAACCAATTCCCAAATTGGATTTAAGACACCAACCATCAAAACATCTTCAGTTATATTCTTTCTACTTTAGGAATAGATTTTTAAATAAATGGCCAGAGCTTAGGTTGACTTCATCTGAGGCTGTGGTCACTGCCATGGGAACCTTGATGGGAAAGGGTTTGAGGGTTTGAGGGCAAACACTGTCATGTGGTGAGCTCCATGTCCCAACCCAAGTCATGTGTGCTTTAAGTTGATTTAATTCCTGGAATAATCTGGACAAGACCAAGGCATAGAGTTGGGTGTACTCAATGATTTTGGTGGTAAAACCAAAGTTGCAATCATCAGGATCAGCTGATCCTGAAGATATTTGGCAAAGGTCATTTCACACACTTTTCCTCCTAGTCTAGCTGGGTATTTCTCAAAATTCCATTATTAAAATTGACTTATATTTTAAAAACTTTTTGTAAAAGAAATTTATGCCTTTCTTATAAATGGAAAACCATATCAGTTGCCACAAGTAAAAGGTTGTGTAAACATAAATGCATCCAATGAAAAAACAATGCAAGAAAGTGTTGCTTCCTGAAGACTCTAAGAATCATGTCTACTCTTTTGTGGTTATTGTTTAAAGGGAGGTTAGAAGGTTTTAGATAGGTGTTAAACACAAATTATCAATAAATTGAGTGGACTCATTACTGAAAAGTTTCACTTTTATATCATCTAATATTTAATATTATGTGTTCATACAATCGTGAGCATTCATCTTTAATACCGTCAGTGGTTTCCATTCTATGCTTTGAGAAATCCTTGTCTAGTGGACAGCTGCTGTTATTACACTGAAGCTGTAGCACTTGAAAAGTCCTAGCTCTTTAAGAGCTTATCAGTCATTAGCACCTAGGAGTGGATGCAGCCTGGCTTCCTTTCTGATGTTATTATTGTCCCTCAACTCTGCCTGTTTCATCATTCTCATTCTAGGACTCAGGCACAGGGTGAAGCCTCCACTCTCTTACATCTCCACACTCTTCCATACATTGCTTCTACAATCTAGAAAATTCTCCTCCTCTAACCAGTCCTCCTTCCCACAAACACATCTTGGTCCACTTAGACAACTCCCATTCACCCACCCAGTCTCAAAGACTATTTAGAGGACAACTTGATGATAGGCATTGAACATGCTACTCTTTGAAGAAATTATTGATCAAAAATATTTTCTTAAAGGTATAAAGATTCAAGTACAAGGGTGGTTATTTTACCCTTGTTTGAAACAGTAAATATGGAAATAGTAATATTAAACCTAAATATGGGATTGACTAAATAACTATGCTTTACCCATAAAACATAATATAGTAAAGTGGTTAAGAGCAACGACATCATCTATATACTTATATGGGAAAATAGCCACCTTGTCTATATAATATATTGTGTGTTCTTTACTTGGATTGATTAATCCATTTATTGAATCTTCACAAGATCACTAAGGAGTAGTGGTATTACCCCATATTACAGGTGAGGAATTTAGGACATAGGGAAGTAAGGTTAATGGACCAGAGTCACCCCCTTAGTGATAGGGTCAAGATTGAAATCTAGGAATTCTGATGCTTTAGATAGTTCTTTTAAATTGTAGACTGTATTGTAGGTCTTGAAAAACATACTTCAAATTGTTGACGCTGTTTACCTTGGAAGGAAGTAGCGAGTCCTATAAACTTCTGTGTCCCTAATAGGGTGCATGGTGCTTGATTCCCTGATGACTTCTCCACATTTCCTAGTTGTTGCCATTATGTACTAATTAGGGAGTGGAGACATGAAACAGACATTTCTATTTACAATCTGGGTCTCATACCAGGATCCTAGCATTGCTCTGTGAACATCAAGGTCAGAGCTAATGACTTCTCAAAAGGACTCACCCCTGCAGGACTGGATTTTCACAGCCTCATCCCTCCTGATCTCTTTCTGGGTTACTGTCTCCCAGCCATGACTCCTCACCATTTGCCACCTTCTTGAATTGTACAGTCCGGCAGTTCTCATACCTAGCTCATCTCAGTTCAGTTTGACTTTTGGCTCTTCTAAGATTTAGGAGTCCCTCCTAAGGTTTACTGAATATTAAAGCTCAACTTACCCTTCCTTTTGTGGTGGGGGGATTTTTAATTCCAGGGCAATGCTAAACCTGTGCTATTGCCCCCACGTTAGGATGGTTAGGACTGAAAGTGATTATATCCTGTGGCTTTAATCTTTGGATCTCATCTGTCTTTTCAAGGTGAAGCACAGAATATATTCTGGGGAGCTGTTGATGAAATCACCAAGGCAGTGGTTGGCTTATTTTTAAGTACAGAATAATAACTATTGGCAATTATTCCAATAATCTCTTTTTGAAAATGAAAGCTCTGGGCGACATGACAAGTATCTTGAAGTACCACCTTCCTACTGACAACGACATAATTATTGTTATCATTGTTATTATTCCACAGAGGTTTATTTGCAAACTTTAAATAGCAAGTATTTTTTTCATCTGGTTTGCTGCCAGAATACCAGGTGTCCCTCCCTATGTCTTGGTTAACAATGACTATAAACATCGGCTGGAAATTAAGTCTGCCTTGCTGTGACCATTTCTGTGATACAAAGTGGCAAAAGATGACTGAACATCACGGGGCTGAACTGTGTCACAGGGTGGGCATTGCTGCTGTTGCGGTAGCAGCTGTCGTTTATTATTCCCATTTATGGAGGGTCTGATAGGGGCCAGGTGCTATTAAGCTCTTCACATTCAGAACCTCTCATCTTCTCAAGAAAACACCAGGGTAAACATTATGACCCCATTTCAGAGATGAGGGTAGTGGGGACCTGAGAGGTCATGTGTTTGACCAAGGTCATCAGTAAATGGTGGAACTATAGTTAAGATATGTACTTCACTGACTTAAAACCCCAACACATTGTTTAATCCAGGACTAACCACTGACCCGTTCTTGGTGACTTCCCACCTTTGGAAGGAATTCTTTCAGACCCGAAATGGTAAGGACATTCAGCATTGCACAAACTCGAAGGCTGAGGAATGCTCCCGCTCATTTCTGGGCTGGGGCTGCCATGCTGAGGTGGGGACATACGGCTATGTCCTAACCACAGCTATGCATTTTGGAAGCTCTGAAACCTCTGCAACTCTGCTGTCTCAGCACACAGCTGTGGGATGACTTCCAGAGAACCAGAGAAGATGTTTATTTTCGCTGACCTTTTCTCTCCCACGCTTTAGTTTTATTTTTTTTTTATGGGTCTAAGTGTGAACAATCATCATCCACATGAAATCTTCCAGCTGCTTCTGGAGCTCTCTGGACACCAAGAGAAATGGAAGCCATTGTCCACCCTGCCCTGCTGGAAGTGCTCACTGAGGGAAGCGCCCTGGGGACAGGGGCAGGGCTGAGAGGGAGCAGAGGGCAGGGAACATCCAAGCCAAAGATGTCTCTTGAACCTCAGTGGCTGAGGGAGCTGGCTGTCAGGATGACCGGCAAACATGCAAAGTCCTCCTGGCCTTACCCCTGTTTGTAACTTCCTGTGAGTCTATGATTGTTTCATAATAAAAAGTAAAAAAATAAAAATTCTCTTGAGCATAATGCCCCTACAAACGATTCCCATTTTCTTTCTTCCATGAAGGAGAGCCTACCCTTGCCTCCCATGCTTCCCTCAGTTATTAATTCTATCACTTATAATCTCATTTTCCTCCTACCCAATTCATTCCAATTATTTTCCTGGTCTCTGATGCTTTGGCCTCTTCTCAGTCTTCTAAACGGATTTCATTATGTGGTTAATATTTACCAAACTCTGTCCTGAAGAACTCTAATTTGATAAAAAATGTCTGAGTAAGAAAATGGGTAGCAATTTCTAAAACATTGATTTAAGCAACTTGCTTAACTGCTGAATTTCTGAGAGCCTTTAATAACGTGATTTACTCTGTGAATCTCTAAGAATCTGCTGGAGCTTGAAGCAATTCCCAAAATTTCTTTCCACCTAAGCCTTTCCTTTAAGGAGCTAATTCGTGGGACTGGTATTTTATAAAAGACCAAAATTTTGGAAATTTTTCTATGGCACATATAGTCCCCCACACCCCTAATACACCCCTACACACTTACACATCATTCTATTAGTGCATTCTTTCTCTGAACTCTGTGTTTCTTCAGGATTCATGTTATCTGTTCTATTAATATCTCCCTAGAGGCTCATTGTATCTCTTCCTTGCAACCTCCCATTCCATTTCCCAAACTATAATCCTTATTGTTTCACAAGATTCAGACTTCAGGACTCACATCTTTTTATTCTGCCAGCTCCCTCTTAGGGTCCATTTTCACTGATCTCTATGAGGCATCTCCCAAATCTGTCTCATCAGGCAGACGTTGCCCCTCTAATTCACACTCATGTATCCAATCAATAATTGGACATCTCCAGTTGGGTATTTTACAAGTAACTCAAAACTAGCTTGTCTAACGTTGAATTGTAACTTCCTCAATTCTTTTTCCCAGTTTCCTCATTCTAGGAAAACCAACCTGCATCAACCCATTCATCTAAGTAAGATTATCAAGGGGTCACTACGAACCCCTACCTCCCCTGTCTCCAAATCATAATATTAGAAGTAGCATTTATGGAGTATCAGTACCTTCCACATGAGTTAAATCTTATATGCCCATACTGTTAAGGAAAATAATGGCAGAATATATTTTCTACCTCATCAGTGGTTTCCTATGGACCTTAGTTTCTTTGTCAGTAAATTAAAGCAATGGATGAATTTATAGGGTTTGACCACCCTTGTTTCAATAAACTGATTCTTTGAGCCTCCTGCACATGGATCAGTTCAGAGTGAAGCTTTTTTGCTGCCAGTGTTGGTTTCACCAGACTGGCCTCAGAGAACTACAGATCACTTCCCACATGGGCAGGATGTGACTATGGCGTCTTAGTAGATCACTGCATCTCTCTGAGCTTCCCTTGGATAGCTTCCCTATTTGTCCATTTTTCTTGTATATTTGGTTTTGTGAGATGGGGATTAATGCTGCAGAAATGTTCTTACAGAGTACTCTTGGAATCATCCAAATTCCACCTATCCTTCATGATCCAAAATAACTCCCTTAGACTACTCTGTCTTCAATAATCTCCCTTGTTCTCTGAACTAATTTAATGCTCACTGTTTGAATAATAGAGATCAATGTAAGAAAAATTTACTGATCACATATTCATATTTTGTACCAGGGACTGTGTTATGTCTTCAAGATTACAAAATTAAATAAAAGGTCAAAGCTCAGTTTCTCCCTCAAGAAGTTTGTTTTTCATACTTACATAGTTCGTAGCAGTATAATATGATAATCATTACCATAGAAGTTGCAAGACATGTTGATAGAAGAAGGCATACAGTGAATGCTCAATAAATACTTTCTGAAGAAATGAATAAATGAATAATCCAATGCAAACCACTCAGAAAAGATAGATGAAGTTATGATGCAGGAAGACCAGGTAGATAATGTCGCCCAAAATGAGATCCTGTACCAGGAGCAGCAGTAGCAGAGAAGTCAAAGAGTTAACTGCATAGTCAGGAGAATAATGTCCTACTTAGGGACACACAGCCCCTTTTACAAATCTGTCATCAGAGCATGTTGGTTCAATCAATGATGACAAGGTTTATACCATGTCATGTCCATAATAATAAATCCACAAATTTAAAGACAGTATTATTTTTTGCTTTTTATTTATTTGTCTATTTGCTTGTTTGTTTTACCATTTTAAGGCTTTATCTTGAATACTAACATTTCTCCTTTTTTTCCAGTTTATGGCAAAGATATTTATAGTTTGATTTAAATAATGACATATTTTTCATAGTAATCTTTTCACATTTTAGAATACTCAGTTGTTTTCTCCAAACATTTTTATCCCAACATTTGGGAATAAATTTGTAGTCAATTTTCAAACATTTCAAACAGTCAGATGTCGAACGTATATTAAAGCAGAATTTTAGCAGTCTATCAGTGAAATAAAACAGGCTTAAATCTGAGTTGTCAGTTTGTCAGTTTTGGTTCAGGATTGAACAACTGAGGAAGTGCAGGCTTTCTCCTAATCTCAGTGCTATATATTAAGTGTCTAGTTTTTTGCCAATTTGTTTAATACATGTAGTTTTGAACTTGAAATTTAAAATATTATGTCTCTTACCCACCTCCCCTTCTACACATGCATACTCTCTTTAGGCTTGAGCTATAAAAGATAATTCCTTTTGCTCCAAACACATCTTTTTTTTCTTTCTTTTTGCTTTTGTTCATGGGCTCCTCCAGTGACAAATGCTTTTTGTAACATTTCTCTCACTATTGCTTAATTCCCGACTTCTACCATAAGAATTAGCCACTGCCTTCTCGGTCTAGCATACATCATATTAATATTTGTCATTATTATGTTTAGCACAAGGGATTATTTGATAAACATCTATTGAATTAAAGAAATGCATAGATTACAAGAGAAAATACAAAATATGAAAAGAAATGCTTTTGTAAAAACTCAATGAATGGACAATTTGGATTTTTGCATTTCATTATACACACATTTCTGCATGAAAGAAAAATATTGTAAATAAATAATCAACTCTAGTTAGGAATGTGCATACTGAAGTAGTTATGGTATGTGTACAGGTAGCTGCAATTGACTTTGAAATGTGTTAAAAAATGGATTGATGGATGGATAGAGGGATAGATAAATGGATAAATAGGTGATTTTAGAAATGAGCGTAGTAAAATATTCATGGTAGAAGGTAGGTGGGAAGTATGTGGGTGTTCACTGTAAAATGCTTTTGACTTTGCTGTATATTTGAAAAATTTTATAATAAAATCTTTGGGAGAAAAAATTTAGGGGAAAATAAAGACGAAACACAGAATGTATAAATGTAAACAAAGGAATCAGTATGATTTCTACTGACTCTGATATTCAGCATTAACTCAATTTTTTATTAACTTATTTTTAGGCACCTCCTACAGTTCATATAACAATGTGGTGAACTCTTCATATGCACCCTTACCCGAATATCTATGCATCAGCCTGAGATATTAGCACTACTCATAAGTTGAGAGATTAATGATGGTTTATGTGTGTTTTTTGGGTACAGGCAGGGATTTTTTATGCAAACACTAACCCAAGATTTGTAGCAGGATCACAGGGAGCTCTGGCCTGAAGCCATTACATCATTCATACACAATATTTTATTTATTTGGATTTCAAGGAAATAAATTAAGGGTACATGTGAGGGGTGATCAAGAAAGTTTAGAAATCACATCTGCCCCTTCTTCGGACTGTAGAGTTTAGAGCAGACTCATAAATATAGGGCTGGAACTTAGATGGTTAGATCTAAGGGAGGTAGAGAATGCACGGCAGTAATGGGGACCCGGAATTAAGGCCAGAGTCAGCTGTCCCCTTGGGAACAGCACCTACTCCACAAAGCCATTCATTTGACTTTTGACTTGCTACAAACTCTCCGTACCTTAATTGCCTCATCTGTGAAAGGGGACAATAATCCCTGCCTGGAATAGTCGTTAGGGACTTCCAGCTAAAAATGAATGATGGAACACAAGAGTTTGTCTCACATCCCTCCCAATAATTCATTAAAATGACAGTAAGAGACTAAAAGAGCAAAAAGCCTAAAAAGGCAAGGAGAACGAGGGAGGAAATCAAAGTAGCAAAGTGATGGAAACACATACTTGGAAGACAAGAAACAGATGAAAGAGTGAAAACCGACTTCCTAGAATAGAGCTAGATGGGGGGACCAGAAAAAGTGGGCCACTTTATGTCTGAGAATTTGAGAAAGGCCCAAAAATTGGGCACTTCAGTTTTCTCAGAAGGCAGAATGAAATGCAAGATTGAACTCAAGAGAGTTTTTAAAATGACTTATAAGGTTGCTCTAATCTTTGGATCACCTCTCCCACTCGGTGGGATCAGGTAACCACAACTTGCCAACTTAGGTAGAAGATTTCAGTGAGCTTAATACCCAGAAAGTGAACCAGAAACTCCAGCCTCTGGCCACCAGGCACAGCTGAGAGCGTAAATGGGGCATGATGCTAGAAAGAGAGAGATGAAGTGAACCTCTACAGACTTAAGGGGGAGACTCTGCCTCAGACCCCCTTTCCTTGCTTGGCTTCTATAATTCTGGTGAGCAGTCTTAGAATTCTAGGCGATGTGAGAGTTTTTTACTAGGGAGTCTGATCTGATCAAGAGAAAGGGGAAAGGTAAATATATTAAATAGACAAATAGATGGGTGAGTGGATGGGTGGATAGAATAAGATAGGATAAGATAGGATAGGATACAATACAACAGAGAGAGACATTTGGCATCTTTTCAACAAAACAGCTATATTTTTACCTTATTACTTTTAAGATGAATCCCATAAATTGAGCTCCCCCTAATGTACATAACCTTTAATCAGCTTTCCAGTTCTCATTTCTAAGTGTGAATGACTGTCAATGAACATTAACATTGTAGGAACATCACTAACAAAAATGACAGAAGCCAAATAAATAAACACACAGAGAAAAAGTGCACTTGAAGGAAATGGGAAAAAGTCAGTGAAGAGTTTGGGTTTTTTAAAATATCATATCCTCAGGGAGACAAGAAAAGATATTGAATTAATGAAATAAGAATTAGATGGTACAAAAAAAGAACATGCATAGATGTGAAAAATAGCTTGTATTGAAAATATCATATCAGAAGTAAAATTGGAAGGATTGGGAAAGTTAAGGATTCTTCAGAGAAAAGGGAAGAAAAGATACAATTAAGAGTTTCTTATCCAGGGTTTAATATTTAATGCATAGCAGTTTCAGAAAAAAAAAGATAACAGTAAAAATGAAGTGGAAAAATTATTAAAGAAATTATTAAGAAAATTTTCCATTACTAACTGACTTGTTTCAGATCAAAAGGTACATTGAGTGTCCAGCATACTTAATGGGAAAAAATATATAAGGAACATCATCATGAAATTTTACAACATAAGAATAAAGAAATAATCCCAAAAGCTTACAGAGGGAAAAAAAGGAGGACATAAAGACTTTGGAATAATAACTCAGCACCAGTTAAGGCTTTAAGACAAGAAGGAATGCCTTCAAAGTTCTAAGGTAAAGTTACCTCCAACATAATATTCTGTATCCAGACAAACCAGCAATCAAGCGTGAGGGAGTTTTAAGAAGATGCTCTTAAACATGCAATATTAAAATATTACCTGCTATTCACTCTGCCTCAGGAAGCTTCTGGAAGTTGTACACCACCAACATGAGCAAGCAAGTCAAGAAAGATGAAGACTGGAGGTCCAGGAAATGACAGACCCCTAAGAGGAGAGAGGCAAAGGGAATATCCACAGTAACAGTGAAGAGATGTCTCAAATAGCCGTGCAGCAGACTTTGAAAGCAGCCAGTTTTTGTTGGAAAGGGTGATGGAGAAAAGTGGAAAAAATGGTCCAGACCACACTGAGAGATTTTCAGTTCCTTCAGAGATTTGGGGGATGTGTCATTAATAAAGTGGCAGGAAAGTAAACTACAAATGCCTCCCAATTATACCAGGGAACTACCACTGCCAGGTGTGGGATACTTTTCAATTAAGGAAGTATAATTTTTGTACATTGTAATAGTTATGAACACTATACACATACTTTCATCAGTAAACATAATATTAATAAATACTGACTGTTGATGTACACATAATATCATATCATTTTGTAGGAATGCGGAGAAAGAGAGAAGAGAGAGGGAGAGAGACAGTAAAGGGAAGGAGGAGAGAGAATGTGTGACAAGAGGAAGTGAATGTAAAAGAACTGAAACTTTGGTTTTAAAATGCAAATGAGCTTTGGAAGATAAATTTGTCTGTCACAGGGAGAAATGATGTGAAGATTAAATGAGAAATGGTAACATCTGGCACCCTGGGACAAGATTTTGGCTTTGTCCAAAGGTTAACATTCTGAAAGCAAGGTGGCTTAACTAGTTTTGTCCCATCTACGTGCTGGTTGGCTGCTAGGGTCCTCACATTATATATACTCACCTACAACAATATCTGGAGAGATTGCTTTATTCAGATACATGCAACCACAATAAAATGTTTAGTTAAAAATGAAAACCCATTAGTCATAAGCACTGCTATACACCAGTGTTTACCAGGTAGTAAACGATTTTAATATATTTGTTGATTCAATAAAGACTACTGAGATAGGAACTACATACAGCTTACTGTATCATTGTCTCAAGTGTAATTACGTAAAACAATGCATAAGAGACTCTGACTGTATTCCTGATGTAAACTTTTAACTCTCTATTCATCGGGGAAATATTCAACCCGACAGACAACCACTGCCATGGGGCAATTGTAGCCATTGACGTTGCTTCTGAACTTACCTTTACTTGTGCTGCACAAGCTCTGTTGATTTGCTGGTTTGTTCCTTTCTGTCCTTTCCATATTGACCTGCATTCAACTGGTGAGTCTTGCATCAGAGCCCTTGTTACTCTAGGTATAGAATCCCTCAATTGTGCTGATACCGTCATCCATGTTCACTTTATGTAACTTAGCATTGAAAAGGAAATTCATTTTCCTCCAAAATGGATGCCAGATGTTTTTATTCATTCACTCATTTTGTCAACAAGTGGGTATTGAGGACCTACTAAGTTCCCGATGTTCTCTAGTGAGCAAGACGTAGTTCCTGACCTCAGGAAGCTTGAAGTCTAGGAGAGGCAGCAGGCACTTCAACCCCCAGCCACAGGGGAGCAGACAGACGCATGCCTGCATAGAGAGAGATGCAGGGTTCTAGTGGACAGCGTAGAGAAGCCCCTCACCCAGACAGGTGGAATTTTGGGGAAGGATCCTATATTTACAG
This sequence comes from Eulemur rufifrons, assembly GCF_041146395.1. Classification (NCBI taxonomy): domain Eukaryota; kingdom Metazoa; phylum Chordata; class Mammalia; order Primates; family Lemuridae; genus Eulemur; species Eulemur rufifrons. Next base: position 9,602,849 of record NC_091005.1, on the reverse strand, counting down.
CATTTCAGGGGGCTTTTGCTTAACTTTTTGTCATCCAATCACTCTAAGGAAAATCTGATTTCCCTGAGTGCTTAAGAACAAATCTGTCTTGTTTAATGTTTTAACACACATAAGTTGAGCACCCCGTCTCACACAGATGACTGATGTTCCATGAATATTGGTTGAATAAATAAATAAATAAATGGACTGTAGAACAGCCTCACTGAATTTTTTTTTTTTTTTTTTGGTTCTTTCAAATGAGAGTGTTTGATGAGATGGTCACCACGTCCTGTTTCAGCTCAGATGCTTTCGTTATGTCACATGGATATTTTCATAAGAATGTTGTCTTCTCTGGGCTTTTCTTCAACTTGCCTTTAATTGCTTCAAAAAAAAAAAAATCAAACAATATGTCAAGTAAGGGCCTTAGAATCAAATGCGTATGGACCAAAGGTATGGCAGTGTAGACATGGGCCCTGGAGTCAGACACACATGGGTTCTAATTCTGCTGCCGGTTACTAACTACGAAGCCCAGGGGTAACTGAGACCCAGTCTCTGAGCTTCAGATTTTCTCATCTGCTAAAGAGAAACAGCAATGTGTGCCTGCCATGAAGAGGGCACTCAGTACATAGGTGTTGGATGAATGAACTCAGTAGATGACTAAATGAAATAACCTATCTATGCAGCCAGACATAGTGTGCAGGTACTCACTTCCTCCTTCACACATGTGACAATCGAACAATCATGATTCCTCCGATTTTGCAAGAAAGTGTGTGTCGTGTCAAAGTTTTAAAGAAATGAAACTGCGTTACTTTCCCTCTTTCCCACAGAATTTAAATAGGAAAGAACACGTGAAATGAGACAAGCAATTTATTAATCCACAATGGACCCATATTACATTATCTTTAAGGTCCTTTAACAAACAAAAATTAATTTCTAGACTCATAACTTGTTGGCACATTGATAGACTCCTTAATTACAGGGTCTTTGGTTTAGAAAATAATGATTGATTATTTCAGGCTGCATTTCACTTAGTTATGGATGAGACCCTGAATATTCGCACAGAGAAATTATTCCAAAGTGATTATGATGAATAAGTGTTATAGACAGAGTGTCTGAGTTATTGCAAAATCTGAGACAATGAAAATAATTTTTTAGAGTGTCTGAAAGGGTTGTTCTGGGGTAGATGACAGGCAATGGGAGAAAATGAATTGTGTTTCTGTTTGTTTATTCCACAAGTATTTATCTGATACTTTCTACATACCAGACCCTATGCTGGATGCTGGAGATACAAAGTTAGATGAGACATGATTTCGAGAAGACCACGGTATAATGGGGGAGACCAAATCTCGTACAAATAAATTCGATGTGGTGATAGAAATGACACGACAGAGTTCATGAAGGGGTCACTGATGTGCCATTTTATCTGATGTGCTATAAAAACAAACAAAAACCAACTCACAGAGGAGATGATGTGAGCTGAAGCTGGAGAGATGACAAAGGGCTTCCTGAGTGGACAAGGCGGGGAAGACGTGCTAACCGAGAGGGGCCTGACCTGGAAGGTATTGCAGAAGCAGCCCCATGCCGAGAGGCAACTTCCAGGGCCTCAGTCACGGACAAGAGGTGTCAATGAGTGAATGGCAAGGACAAGCCTAGAGGGATGGACTGTCCCCTCCAGGTTTCTAAACAAGCATGGAAAATGATCACAGTGTCTTTTTTTAATATTTTTATTGATACATAATAATTGCACATTATTATTGGGTGCACGTGATTTTTTTTTTTTTTTTTTTTTTTTTTTTTTTTTGAGGCAGAGTCTTGCTCTGTTGCCCAAGCTAGCTAGAGTGCCATGGCATCAGCCTAGCTCACAGCAACCTCCAACTCCTAGGCTCAAGCAATCCTCCTGCCTCAGCCTTCTCAGTAGCTGGGACTACAGGCATGCGCCGTCATGCCTGGCTAATTTTTTTTTCTATTTTTTTTGGTAGAGATGGGGGTCTTGCTCTTGCTCAGGCTGGTCTCGAACTCCCAGCAATCCTCTGACCTCGGCCTCCCAGAGTGCTAGGATTACGGGCGTGAGCCACCGTGCCCGGCCTACATGTGATATTATGATACCTGCATACCATGTGTAATGATCAAATCGGGGTGTTTAGCATATCCATCACCTCGAACACTTATCATTTCTTTGTGTTGGGAACATTTCAGATCTTCTCCTCTAGCTATTTTACAATACGTATGTAATACACTGCTGTTAACTATAGTCACCTTACTGTGCTATTAAACACTAGAACTTATGCCTTCTGTCTAACTATATGTTTGTATCCATTAACTAACCTCTCTTATTCCTCCCCATGTCCCCCTTCCCAGCTTCTGGTAACTGTCACTCTATGGCACAATTTAAGGAGACTATTCTGGGAACAATAAGAACATGGTTAAGACAATATGTCACGTCATTGCTTGAGAATCAAAGGCATGGCTCCATAAGGCTGTCTGGGAAACAGAAAGGACAGCTGGCAGGGAGGAGGATGCTGGGGTCCACAGTGTCAGTAGATGCAGCAGAGGCAAGAGGACCTTCAGGATTCCAACCAAGGGCGCTGCATGTGGGGTGAAGGGTGAGGTCATTCTCAGAGGTATGGAACTCAGCGGGAGAAATAAGTGTGTTGTGCTGGATAGAATGCCAATTAAATGTGATCACAGGGGCCTGAACTACAGGTGTTTTGTTTTATTTTCTTCGTTCATTAGGGATGTATTCTTAAGTAGATGTAATAAAGCATTTGACATAGAAAAGTCTTGTTTTCAGTCTTCCTCTACCCTCTTGTTATTATAACTCGAAGTGAAATCACCCAGCCTTGCCAAGGGAGCATGAGAAGAAACAGGGATCACAGTAATTTCTGTGGTCCTTGTTCCTGCTTTCGGATTCATTGCATGCTGTGAAAGGAAAGAGAGACTCCTATTTCATTCACAAGGACATTAGGAGAAGGTTTGGCCAGAGGTGAGGAAAAATATAGAAACTCAAGGCTTCTCTTAAGCTTCTCACCTATCTTCGTGTGTTTACGTACATAGGAATAAAAATTATAGGACAGTCAAATGTAACTCCAGGGTGACCTGAAGTGACTTCCATCTTCTTCCCATGGGCAATCCTTGAGAGGTGGTTCTGTTTGTATTTTGTCTGTCACTTTTGTGTTCCATCTGGATCAAATCCTTGGCAGGAAAGTTCAAGGAGGCTGCAGTGATAACAGATACGGTGTTGGTGTCACTGGATAGTCAGCTAAGGGTGTGCTATGTCAAATAAAAAGAAAACGAGGTGAAAAGAAGTGAAACTTCTATGTGTATAGATGGTGCAAATTAAGGATTGTTCCAGGTATTATAAAAAAACAAAAAATCAGAGAATGGAGTTTCATGTCTTGGACAGGCAGAAGTCTAACTCTTTTCAATTCCGACTTTCTGGTGCAACATCTCTTAGACCACATCCCTGGAGAGATGGCTTTAGGTACAGGGACCCCCAAAATTGGTTGGAACTTTGGCTCAGCCACTTGCTATCTGGATGACCTGGGAACAAATTGCTAAATTTCTCTGATTTCTATTCACTTGTATATTCATTCACTGATGAAGGCAGGGTAGCACAACTGTCATTTATTTGGCAGGGATCAAATGAGGAAGTGAAGTCGCATTTTATAGGTGAGGAAATGAAGGTACAAAAAGATGTTACAGGGGCTTCACAGCAGGACCTAGACTTGATCCCAAGTTTCCTAGGAGATGGTAAAGGGGCACTTTATTCCACTTCAGAAGGGAATGGGACTATGAACTTGATTTGGGTCCTGTGCAATCATATCAGCATTTTTCCTCTGTCCTCAGATCTATTTAGGGTTGTGGGGCTTCCAGGATAACTTGGGCAAAAATATTTGAGTAATTTATCAACCCTCCACTTTGCTTAGGCTGTTCAGCTCTGGCCTCGGGGAGTCAGACCAGGAGCCTCCCTCACCAATGAAGCGCATCAATCATTCAATCCAGCCTTGTCCGCAACCCACAGAGAAGAGCCGGTGTAGATAAAGGGGAGTTTGCTATCGTTTAGGGAACAGCCAGCACATAAATATGGTCATTCAAGATGCGTGTCTTTCAAGAAAGAAATTGTTTTGCAATAAAGAGAAGTAATGATTATCAGGGCAAGAACCATGAAATAGCAGATTGGAAATAAAATATGCTTTTATTAAGTCTCCATTTCTATGTGGCAGAAAGGGAAATAAATAACAGAATGCAGAGCTAGGAGCTCAGGAAATATTGCCAAAGGTGGAATCTAACGGCTTGACTGTGAAACAAAGACCCAGCTTTGGAGGGAGTTAAATATGTTGGTGAAATCAGAACGAATTTTCAAGTTCTCCACTGACCTGACATGCAATGCTTCTTTATTTGCTGACTTTTAAGCTCAAGATAGACTCTTTAATATTTTTTCTCTTTTTTTCCCTAATCTCTCTTGATTTTATTTTAAGAAGTACTTAGCCATTGTTAGGCTCAAATAAACCCTCGGATTCATTAGGATTCATTGAGCTTTTATAATATAGTCTTTTAAATAATACCACAATTAACATTCTTTGTGCTCTGTGTTTTTATTCTTTGGTAATCTCTCTTTTGTCTCACCTCCATGTGGTGCCATGAAGCTATCCTAGTCAATTTTATAGAATATGTATACATATATGTATATAATTTTATGGGTAGGTTGTCTAGGCTAGATTCTGTTTTTATTTTGTAGGTCACTGCAATGTCATATTCATATTGATGTCTTTAGTACATTGTGTTGTGTCCTAGAAGAAAAGTAGAAACATGTTAATTGTCCTTCTCTCCTGTCCTTAAAAGGACCCCTTTTTTAGATCTTGACAAATGTATAAATCAAGTTTTAAAGTTTTATTCAGTTTTGAGTAATAGTAAATTAAAACCTCATTCAGAGATGCTTCACTAATTTCATTGTTATCAATAAATGCAGCTACATTTCTTGGTACATTTGCATACATCTGACAAATATATATATTAATAATAAATTCCCAGCAAAAGAAATAACACGTTGTTGTGTAAAGTGGTATAATGACAAGTATATTTAAAGGATGTGTTTAATACATAATTCAAATTATCAAAATGTGGGTGTATAAATCATAGCAGAGTTTAGAAATGAACTTTTCATATTTGTCTATGCAAATTTCTAGTGAGAATCTATTTTTCTTTTGAATGTGTGGGTTTGAATAATTACTTGATAGGCACACACAGATATTAATGGTTTCTAAGCATATCATAATTAATCTGCCCTCCTAAAGGTAGTGCAAAGATATTTTTTCTTTAAATCATTTTAATTGCAGTGGTAAAGGTGCCATAGCTCATGTTTATCTAACGGAACGTCCTAACGCTGGTTTTCCTCCTGATTCAATGATTAGTTCAAGTACTGGATAGATTGGACCATTATTTTTGCTTTTGTGTGATTCAGGTGGGAGAGCTGAAGAACCTGGAAATTTTGGCTTGAGAATTAAAGATCCAGGAACATCCAAGCTGTCTTTCTTTTTCTCTGGATGCTGTAGCTTCAAATATTTATCCTGAGGGTGTCAGCATAAGGATCATCAGTGGAGAAGGAAACTGACATTGGCTCTAAGTAGATGGTATTAGCTCAGTCTAGTCACAGAGGGTTAAATCTGAATCTCTGGGTGAAAGCAATGGCCCAGCGTCAGAAAGAATGCCTGCCCAGCCCAAGTGCCCTAACACGAAGTAGACAGCCTTAGAGGTAATGAGTTTCCGGCTACTGGAAGCATTTATACAAAGACAAGGAAGCCACTTGACAGGAAAAGCAGTTTCCTCTACGACCATGAAAACTTCCTTCAATTCGGTCATTTTATGATTCTCTCCCCAGGTCAAAGGCTGCTGAGGGAGAACAAGAATTCTTGTGGATTCTAAAATCAGCAGGTCAAAATTTTTTTTTTGTCCCTTTGGTTGATTTTATTCTTCTATAAAATTAATTTAGGTTTTCAAGGTCTTAGGATCTGGAAGCTGAGGGTGCTTCTCAACATTTCCCGGCAAGAAGATGTCAACTTAATGAATCTGGTGTTGGAGGACAGAGAGTAAAAACAATTCAATTAAAATCCCACAGTAAATTGTTAGGCCTTGTTATGGGTTGAATTGGATCCCCAGAAATCCATGTGCTGCTGTCTTAAGCCCCCCTTACCTGAGAATCTGGCCTCATTTGGAAATAGAGTTGTTGCAGATAGAACTAGTTGAGATGAAGTTGTTAGGGTGGGCCTTTATCCGCTACTGCTGGTGTCCTTATAAAAATGGGGACAGAGACAGAAATGCACACAGGGGGAATACCACATTGGAGACTAGAGTTATGCTGCTACAAGCCAAGAATCTACCAGACACTAGGAAGGAGAGAGGCTTGGAAAATCTTCTTCCCTAATGTCTTCCCAGGAGCATGGCCTGGCCTGTTGAGGTTGGACTTCCCTCCTCCAAAACTGTAAGATGATACATTTCTCTTAGTCTAAGCCTCATAGTTTATGGTACTTTGTTACCACATAGGTTTTGGCAGTTTGTCTGCAAACTAAAACAAGCCTCAAATGCAGGGGTCCTGACTCCGGGTCTTTGTTCTTTGCATCTCATCCAAAAAGAGAGCAGGGAAAATGCTTATATTTAAAGGGACAGTTCTCCTTCACTGGAATATATAGAAATTAAGTTCTGAAGACAGATAGCAACTCTGTTTTGTTGTTAAAAGAAGAATTACTTGTGCCACGTACAGAGTACAAAAGCCCTAATGGTCAGACAGACAGAACTTTTAGAATATGCCCAATTCACACCAAAGTCTGCAGACTAGTCAAGAAAGTGCAGACTTCCTTTTCATCTAAAAGAGTATCCCTTTTCCACAGTTGGACATCTCTTTGAAAGCAATACAATAAATCAGAACTCTTTCAAGACACAAATAATGAAGCAAATCTTTACATGTTTTTTTTGCTCCATTATTGCAGATATTGCCAGATCCTGGCATAGTGAGTCTTCCTGTCTAGACCAATCCCTGGTCTGTGGGGTGAATAAATAAGGTGGCATCTGATACTTAGATCCCACTGGACTTTCGTTTATTTAGGTTTTGTTTGATTTGCAAAACACTTTGATGTTGTCATCAGCTAATGTCTTCTTCTCACCAATTCCAGAAAGTAGGCAAGGAAGCTAGTAGTATTTCTACTTCAAACAAAAATGGCCTCATGCATTTGAGATTAAGGGATTAAGTAAACTGCTTAAAATCACACTGGCAAGTTAATGACGGAGCTTACTCAGACCAGGATATTGGCATTTGGTGCCAAATGATTTTCATCTAGTGGATGTCTGCACATGTTTTAGTTCTCTCCTCTAATACTTCAAGATGTCTTATTTCTTTGACATGGGACTGTCAAATATTTATGGTGTCTGCTGGGGAAGAGTTAAATATTTTGGCCTCATTGCCTTCTTGGTTGAGCATGTGACCTGCATGGTGAATGAAATATGAGCTGAAATGACATGAGCACATTAAAGGGAGACTCTGTCCTTGTGTGGTCCCAAGATGCATGGCCCTTCCGGCATAAGAATGGCAACATTCCCAACAGAAGCTTCTCTCTCAGCTTGAGTTCTGGCACAAAAATAGCATAGTACAGGCCACCTCCAGTGTGTGCTGGTCATAGAAACTGGTTGAGAATAATCCTTGTTTGCTGTAAACTATTGACATTTGAGGTCTTTTCTTAGCACGACATAATGTAACCTACCTAATATAGACTTCAGAGAAGTTACCTTCTCCATCCTGCCTCTGGAGGGAAGAAAAATTTTTTATTGTTATTTAAAAATCAATATAGCAAAAATGGATATTTAATGTATTCTGTTTTGACTTTATGTAGACATTTAATTTGTGGCATGCTCTAATACATTAATACAAATAGATTAAATGCTTGCATGTGATAAAAACTAAAATTTATTGAACATCTATTATGTTTTTAAGCACTTTATACTTTGTTACCCTTAACTCTCCCATCAACCTTGAGACGTGGTGTGGAGAATTATAAAAATGTCGACAAATTCTTCCCCATCTTGCACCATGCCTTGGCAATGTAACATAGTAGGACTTTCATATGATTTAAAAAGTGAGAAATACTTTTAAAAAACACACGTTTCCTTCTTCTAAAAACGTGAAAATTAAATTTCAATGAAGAGAAGAGACTAGTTTAAGATTATTTAAGGTTTGTGAGAGAGCCCGTGCCGGAACCCAGCTACTCTCTATATTAGTGTTACCATAGTTGACTACCTCAGAAGAAAGGATTTTCTAGAGAAGTGTTGGGTTTGTGTTATTTCCTGCTCACCTCTAACAACATTTCCCTGAGGTCTCTCTGGGTTTAGAATGTTGAATTGCTTGCAGTTTTACCAAAAAAATATTAATTTTGAACCATTTTTATAATTGGTATTAGCAGGGCTTACATTGCAGACTGATTTTCTAACAGGCAGACAAGGAGCAGTTCTGCATCTTCAGGAAAATGTAGAGTGGGAATGTTAGGCAGAGTATTCGAGGGAATCCTCAGTCATCGGGTTTTGAAGACGGGTATCTGCCTTTGGAGATATTAGTATGGAAACCCACTAATGCTGGAAACCAGACCAGAGACCAAAGGGGGAAGGTAAAATCTAGTGGAGTTCTGTGAGGGCCAAGAGGGTCAGCACAGTACATTGCTGTGAAGTTCCTTCTCTGTGGGTGTGGGTCCAGAGGAGCTGTTCCAGGTGCCGACCTGGCCTGGCCACCCTGAGGTGGGCGATGCGACCTGCAGCTCTGCAGGGCGGAGGGGAGTGCCGGAGGCGGGGGTTTTATAGCAGCGTCAATGAAGAGGTCACTAAAGAAGATGGTCTCGTGAGATGGAAATGCCTCCCACAGGCTGCAAAATGAACCAGGGAGTGAGTATAAGACATGCCAGCTGTCGTCGCCATAGATCTGAGGGTGGAGAACAAGCTGCAGGCAGGGAGGGCACCCATCCTCATGTTTGGCAGAGGGAAAACAGTGCTCGTGAAAAACGTGAGGGAAGTGCAAAGAGAGCCTGAGATCAACTATCTACTCTTATATTTCTTTTTGGCATCATAGTATTGTCATGGAAATATTATAAACACCACAGAAATATGGAACAATCAGGAGAGACAAAGGTAGAGGTTTAGGAAAGAAATATAGATGGGTCTTAGGTCTAAGAATGACATGGCATGCATGTATGTTGGCATACAGGTGACCAAGAATGCTCGTGAGGGTGGGGTTGGCCAGAGGTTGGGGGAGGATGTGTACAGCTGGGTCTATGCCCCCTTAATTATTACCACTTACTTCTGTACCCCTCTCTGCTAAAATCACAGTTCTTTCTCAACAAGCCACTAGGGAAGATCTATGATGTGCTACAATAAAGAAAAAGGCATTTGCAAGAATCCTTTCTGCCCCCTATGGTCCTGGACTCTAATGAAGCTCACCCAATTCCTCAAGTAGAATCCTAATGACTGAGGCCTTTTGACTCTCTCTTTGAACATATTAAAGCTTTGCTGAAGTGTTTGAAAATTCATTATACTTTATTTGACTTCCCTTTATTGTACAAAAATAAAGAATCCCTGATGGAATACTGGAATTAGCATGTTTCGCATGTTTCGGGAATTGCACCCAGCAAGTGGAAGAGAAACCTCTTAAAGGGGGAAAAAAAAAAAAGATGCTCTCTGGAAGGCAGTTAAACATATATGCACACATTCACGTCCACATGCATGTGCAATCGTGTGTACATGTGTATTTCATTCATGACATGATTACACATTTTCAGTGAAGCCAACTCATCATCCCTTGAAAATGAGGTCTACTCATCTTTAAAATAAAGTACGAATGTGGCAAATTACATGGGGAAAAGAAAAAAACAAAAAAAAAAAACAAAAAGAAAGCAATTCAGAAGGGCAACAGAACAGAAAGTTGTAGTTAATTATGATTTATAAACTTATTAACTTGCTAAGCATTGTAACGAACCAAAGAACAAATTTAATTTTAAATCACATTAAAGTAGCAAAGTTGCCTAGATGAAAACACGAGCCAAGGAAATGTATTTAAAGCCTGAGAAATCACATTTTTTTAAGGAAATAGCCCAAATGTCACCTTTTAATTCAGCTTTATTCATTTAGCATGAATGCGAGTAGAACTAATATAGAATTATAACGACTCAACATTTCCTAGATAATTGTTATTAAGTGAAATAATGTGTGTATTTTCTTCTTCCTTTGACACAAGTTGTATATTTTTTTGCAAACACAAATGACCATGGCAGTTTATAGTTTTGAGATCTAATGTTTTTTGGTGCACCTACTATGCACAAATCATAGTCTAATAGTCTGTATTATCCTGCATGTACAATTAAGCAAAATAAACCATCATATTCTCTACTTTGAAAACAAAAAAGAAACATTAAAATTATATAAAATTTTGAATAATTTGGAAATCACCCACGTGATACAGGATGACAACATTAACTTAGATTTATTTAATTATATAATATTAGATGTAAGTTCAATTATAACTCTGAACATCCCTGGTTTTGCTCACCAACATGAAGTAAGAGGGCAATTGTAGCAGGAAATAAATCAAAATGTATTTCACCAAGTACTTCCTGCTTGCTAGTGCTTTAGCACTCATGTAGTTGTTTTGTTCCTACACCAGTCGTTCCAATTTTAACATGGATTGATGATCAGAGACAAGGGAGAATAACGGTGTGTCTCTCTATACATAAACATTTTAAAGGACTAAAACATTTACATACCCCACCCTTTTTTCAATGATGAGCACCTGGGTTATAGCCTCATCTTCTCCCTGTTGTCCTGAATTCCCCAGGCAGAGCTCATCTGTGTCCTCATCAAATCTCACTCTTTTTATATATAAAAAAATTATACATGTACTGTTGACCCTCAGACAGTGCAGGGGTTAGGGATGCCGACTCCCACACGGTTGAAAATTCATATATAATGTTTGAATCCCACAAAACTTCACTACTAATAGCTTACTGTTGCCAGAAGCCTTATTCATAACATAAAAAGTCAATTAACACAGGCCAGGCACAGTCCTAGCAGTTTGGGAGGCTGAGGTGGGAGGATTTGCTTGAGGCCAGGAGTTCAAGACCAGCCTGAGCAAGAGCAAGACCCATCTCTACAAAAAATAGAAAAAAGAGCTGAATGTGGTGGTGCAGACCTGTAGTCTCAGCTACTTGAGAGGCTGAAGCAGGGTAATCACTTGAGCCCAGGAGTTTGAGGTTGCAGTGAGCTATGATGACACCACTGCACCTGACAGAGAGGAAAACCTGTCTCAAAAAAAAAAAAAAAAAAAAAGCCAATTAACACATATTTTGTGTGTTTAATGTATTATATTGTATGCTATAATCACACAATAAAGTGAGCCAGAGTAAAGAAAATGTTATTAAGAAAACCATAAGGAAGAGAAAATATATTTGCTATTCATTAGGTGGAAGTGGATCATCTTAAAGGTGTTCACGCTCATTGTCTGCATGTTGAGTAGGCTGGGGAGGAGGAGGAGGAGGGGGTGGTCTTGCTGTCTCAGGGATGGCAGAGGCAGAAGAAAATCCACATATAAAATGGACCCTCAGAGTTCAAACCGTGTTGTTGAGGGGTCAACTGAGCACCTTGTATGTCCTGCCCCATGTAGAGTATTTTGCTATCAATCAACTGAGATAGTATTAAGCGCACTTCACTGATGGGGGAACTGAGGATTAGAGAGTTTAACAAGACTTCCTAAGCTTGTCAGGCAGAATGGGTGGAGATGGGAATGGATCTCAGGTTGTCCCACTCTGTTGGGTGCTGCTAATTCTCATGCTGTTAGTTCAATGGAACCCATTTGGTGGGTGGTCCGATGTCTGCTGTGTGGGTTGGCGGTTGATTGGTTTGTTGGTTGGTAGGTTTGCATTATTTTCCCAATAGACTAGGAGCCTCTTAAATGCAGGGATTACAATTCACTCATTTATCCTGGAAGCATGGATTGCCTACTACATATTAGGCACTGTTTAGGGTAATTGGAGTATAATAGGAAACAAAATAGAAGCTTACTTTCCGGTAGGAGGAGAAACATAGATACAAATTTACAAATAAATATATAGTGTGCCAGTGCTGTAAAATGCTACAGGTGTGGGGAGGGGAGTAACCCAGGAACAGTGAGTCTTAGTGGTTAGGAGGCAGGGTAGCGAGTTCATAAATGGTGGGGCAGAGGATGCTTCAAAAAAAAGGTGACACTAATCCCAGGAAAAGGAGCAGGAATTCCAAAGGCCACAAAGCATGAGTATATGCACTGAGTTAAAGGGGCACCAACAGGAGCCGGGTGTCTGGAGCTGGGTGAGAGCGTGCACAGTGGTAGCAGGTAAGGTCAGAAAGTAACAGAAGAAGGGAGGTTCCCATCAGACACAGCCTGAAGGTTAAGGTTTAGGTATACAGTACCTGGTATGGTTCCCACTCAATAGATTTGTATGTTTAAAAAAGAGGCTTCACCTTGACCTTAAATAGGTCACTCCTCATCTCATTGAGGTAGAATCATCAGCAGATAATGATAGTGCTGGTGATGGATTCCTTAATCTCTGCAAATTGATTTTAAGTTCCATAAGTAAATTCATAGTAGTATAAAAATATATGCTTTAATGACTTGATAAAATCATTAATTTTCAACCCAATCGATAAAATCCTAAGAAAGAGGTAACCCCAGATGAATCCTAGATGAACTGCACTCAGGACCGTGATTTTTAAAAATACCCAGCTTTTTAGGGGATAATTTAAGCTGTTATATGAGGAATTAAGCTTTACCTAATTGACATTGGCTGCTAAGGCATTCAGGGAAAAGTATATCTCGAGAGAGAGAGAGAGAGGGAGAGAGAGAGAGAAAGAAAAGAGAGAGAGAGAGAGAGAGAGAGTGAGAACGGACACAGTATGAGATGATAGATACAAAATCTAGCTGAGTCTATAGTCACGATCTGGGAGAGCTTCTGGGAAAGTTTTCTTTGATCTTCCCGAGACACAAAACAGAAATATTCCCTTAGTTCAGCCTCTAGAGAGTGCCAGCTGCATGTGCCAGGCTGTCTTATTCAAACAAGCTACCAGTTAAGGGTGGCAAAATGTGCAGCTGGTGAAACCTAGCCCATTGGGATGGTGGTGAGCCATTGAATTAACCTGCTTTGCACTTGAAATAGCAGTAGTATAGTTCAAAGCATTTCCGATGGCTTTTCTATTTCTTGTAACTGAAAGCCGACTAGGTAATACAATGTCCTAAGATAGGTGATTTCCTTTCATCCACCAAATACTTAGTCAGCCCCCTGAACCATGCTAGGGTGGTGGAGGGTACGATGGTGATTAAGTTTCTTAATCCTGCTGAGCCTTAATTTACTTATTTGTAAAATGATGCTACTAATACTGACCTCATAATCTTGCTATAGATATTAAGTTCTTATTAATTTTGGGCTTTGGAAACTTTGGGAAATCAGCTCAGGGATTACTATGGTAGATGTGGAAAAGTTCAGTGGATGCCTCTGTCCAATAAACATGGTTCCAATATAAGCTTTGATAAATGGAAGGCGAGATCTCTTTTCAGAATATTAACACTAAATGAGGATATCTAAAATGTAAATGAGTTTTAGGTTTTTACCCTGATGCAGGCTGAGCAAGACCACTGTGCTGTCATGGAAAGAACATACTTTGGAATCTGCAGTCCGGAGGGCTCTGTGATTTATTGCTGTGCGACTTGGAAAGAGAACATAATTTCTCTTAATTTGCTGAGAAAATAGAAGCTGTATCAGAAGAGAAGTTCCACCTGCGTCCATCGCCAAATACAACAAAGTCTCTGCATCTGTTTCCACAAGCACTGTCATTTTTCTGTTATGATGAGCAAGTTTACTTTGCTTCAAAGGCCAACTTTTCTGGTGTGTCCGGGGCCCTCTTTTAACCAGGTAAACATGCTACTTTGTTTCTCATATGCCCTCCCCCGCATTATAATATAAGGAGCATGAGATAGCTTGATTTTATTCACTGCCATGCCTAGAACTGTGTCTACCACCTTGTAGCTTCCCCATAAGTATCTACTGGATAAATAAACAATGAATGTCATAAGCATCTAGGGTCATACGGACTATATACAAAACTACTAACACCATGTATGAGTAGATTTCATATTCATATATATTTTCTTATTATCTTTTCCTACATACACATATACTTTTGCTCACTTTCCTGGTCCTTTGTCCTACAGAGTGGAGACCTTGGAGCATATTCCATTTTATGTTCTAATAGTTTCACTTAACATGCAAGCCAAGCCATCTTCACACGTTATTGTAAGCTATTTGTAAATGAATCTATTAACAGTGGGGTAGCCTTTCTTCAAACAGATGATTCAGACTTTCCTTACTCATTTTCCTATTATTAGCCATTTAGGCTCTTTTCGTTTTTAATTCACTTTTCTCATTAACAGCCTGATAAGTATTTATACCAAATAATTTCTTACTATTTCAAAAAATATGGGTAGGATAGGATAGAAATAAAATGGGGTCAAAGGGGGGTGGTGAGTTCTCCGAGTGAGATTTTAAAGATGGCTTATTTATTGTTTCAGAAGGGTTGAACTTACGTGTACTTCAACACTGGGTTTCTTTGGCCAGCCTTTGGCTTTGGTATGCATGCATTGCCTTGGTAAAGTCTTTGCTTGTATTATTCATGAATTTATTTTTATTAATTCTTTATGCCTAGCCATTTCTAGAAATACGTGTTTTTGACCTGTTTGTGATGTTCCAGAAATATTAATATTTTTTAAAAAAAATATTTTTCTTGATGGAGTTTTATAACCTGTGTTTTGAGGGTCAGGGAGTCTCCCCTGCCTTTTCATGCGGAAAATACATGAGATAGGGTGAGTAACATTGTCTTTCCAGCACCATTCTGCTTCTAGAAGAACATACATAACCATTGCTATCAATCTTTACATGCTGTGCTTTTTTCTGCCTAGTGAGTTAACATGGACGTCCATACTGGGCTGCACCACCGACAAAAACGGTTTGCATCACAGGTGATTTAGGTCTTGCTTTGTCCACACCTGAGTGTGGGGATCACAATGTTGTCTTGGGAAGACTGTGCATTTTGAGTTGTTAGGCATGGATTCAAACACCAGCTGCTGAGTCATCTTGAACTTAGCTTCTTCACCTATTAAAAAAAATAGAATAATATGTGTCTCACAGGGTTGTGGTCAAAACTGAATGACAACTGACAGAGGGCACTGTATAAAGTCCCTGGAAAATTGTAGCGATAGTGGTTTTCCTTCCCTTTCTTCAACCGCCAGTAGATTATAGTGCTCTTTCCTAGCTATTCCAGTTTGCTATTGCTGTGGGCCTTTCTGGAGGAAGATTATACACACCTGCCTTGTTGAACCTGAGGGGCCACGTGAGTTGTTACGGCCAATGCGATGTGGACAGAGGGGTGTGTCACTTATGAGCTGAAGATGCTTGGTTCATCAGATCTTTCTGTACTCCTGCTTATGGCAATAGAGGAAGCATGTTCCGTCAGCATGAGTCCCAGAGTGACCACGACAGAAGGCAAGATAACCTTATAGACAACCTGCAGTAGACACGTAGCACGAGAGAGCAATACACCTCCATTTTTTCCATCACTAGGACTTGGGGATTGTTTATTATCCCAGCTTAATCTAGCTTATCCTGACTGATACTGACTATCCATCCTCGCTCCCGCTGACCAGAAAGGGGCATCTCTTGTGTCCCAGTGAAAGAAAACACCTTTAAGAAATGCTTACTTAGAACCTATTATGGCCAAAGCTCTTTGTCAGTTATTAAAATTATTTATGAATGCTATCTGCCCTCAAAGAGATCAGTCATTCTGGCACATGTTGATATAAATTATCTCTGTTCCACTCACACAAGAGAAGATGTTCTGTGACTCAGAAACATGAAGGAGACATCACAAAATGTCCTTCTCCCAAAAGGGTGTGGAATGAAGACAGAAGTTTTTCATCGCATCCATATCATATTCTACATATTTCCCAAAGTGACTGGCTCGCTGCAGCCTCTGTTATTGTAGAAGGACAAAAAGCAATTCCACAGGCTATTTTAGTTTTCCTAATGGAAAAACTAGATGCTGCAGACGAAAGAGTTATTAGAAAAATAATCTTAGCTTTTCTATAAAAGCATCCAAAATGTGTTGCACATCTTGGCCAGTCCATCAGCACTGTGAAGGCATACTTTAACAGACAGCAGCTCTAATCAAAATACATCTTATATTTAAAGACCTTTTTTTCCCCCCAAGAAAGTAGCCAAAGAAGAAGAAGAACCAGAAAAAATACTTGAAGTTGAATCAAAGGGTTTCAACCTCATTTATTGAAAATGACAGCCTGTTCCAATGACAAGTAGAAGCCCTGAGGCTGGAATTCACCCAGGGTACTCCCCCAACCCACTATGCTCCCTGTTTCCTTTCCTGGCACTCTACTTCCTTGCCTCCACCCTCAGGTTCTGCTTTTGACGATATGCACCTCTGTCCCTGACCTTTGTCATTTCTCCTTTTTTTTTTTGAATTTGAATTTTAAAAAATTTTTAATTGTGCTAAAATACACATAACATAAAATTTACTATCTTAAACATTTTTATCTGTGCATACCAGTAGTATTAAGCATATTTGTATCGTTGCAAAATGGAAACTCTATACCCTTTAAACTATAACTCCCCATTTCCCATCCTCTGGTCCCTGGCACCTTATACCCTATAATCTATTAAAATTTTTAAACAAGAAATCAAGACATGATATTTCAATGCACTATTTGGGTTGCTCTCACCTTTTAGCTCTTGTGAATAAGACCGCTGTGGACATGGGTGTGATGTTCCTTTTTAATCCTCCTCTGACTTGGTGCAGAAACTCTGCCCAAGACAAAACGTGTTTACTGTTTCATCTCCAGTCACATTGGTGCAGGAAAGCGAGCAAAGCAGGAAAGCTGCAGCAAAGCGAGAACCCGAGTGAGGTGAGGAAGGGGCTCCAAAATACTCAGAAATCAAGGTGAATTAAAAAAATATATGAAAAAAAAATGCTTAATATCACCAGTCATCAAAGAAATGCAGATTAAAGCCACAATGAGATACCATTTTACCCCAATTAGAATGGCCACTACTAACAAGTAAAAAAACAATAGATGTTTGGCATGGATGTGCTGAAAAGGAAACACTTATACACTGTTGGTAGGAATGTAAATTAATGCAACTTCTATGGAAGTCAGTGTGGAGATTTCTCAAAGAACTAAAAGTAGATCTACCATTTGATCCAGAAATCTCACTACTGGGTGTCTACCCAGAGGAAAACAAAACATTATATCAAAAAGATACCAGTGCCTGTATGTTTATTGCAGCACAGTTCATAATCCGAAAGATAAGGAATCAATCTAAGTGCCTATCAACTGATGAGTGGACTAAAATGTGTGTGTGTGTGTGTGTGTGTGTGTTTATACACCATGGAATAATACTCAGCGATAAGAAAGAATGAAATAATGTCTTTTGCAGCAACTTGTATGGAACTAGAGGCCATTATCCTAAATGGAGTAATTCCGGAATGGAAAACTAAATACCACGTGTTCTCATTTATAAGTGGGAGCTAAACTATGGCTACACAAGGGAACACAGAGTGGTATAATGGACATTAGAGGGGGCAGGTGGGAGGAGGTGAGGGATGAAAAAGTACCTATGGGATGCAATGTACACTACCACTCAGGTGATGGGTACACCAAAAGCCCAGACGCCACCACTATGTAATATACATACATACACACACACACACATATATATATATATAATAGAATTCACCTTGTACCCCGTAAATCTATTAACATTTTTAAAAAAGAAATCAAGACATATTTCAATGCACTATTTTAAAGTATCAAAAATGAGTGCAAAAATCCATGACGAGCAAAATACCAAGGTTTTAAATAAAGAGAGGAACAGGGACAGTACTGTATACAGCCATATGAAAGATGAAGGCAAAAGGAAAAAAAAAAATTAGAAATACTGATCCTGTCTTCATCTAAAATTTGCTATCTTGTTCATCATGCAATTTTGCTTTTTCAAAAATTGTTTAAATATTTTTATTTATTTAAAAATATGGCATTGAAATATTATTTACACATTTTGGTGTCTCCTTAAATGGTGTGACACCTGCAACAAGTGTCCCCTCCCCTCTCCTCTCAGTCCCAGCCCCGTTAAACAAATTGGAATTTTGTGCTTATAGTTCCCATTGGCTTTATAAAATCAGATTAGACAAGAAACAGCCCCTTTATTATTATGTTTCTAAACCTAAAAATCAAGCAAACTTCCATAGCTTAAGTTCTCTCATCAATCCTGCCCACAGTTCTACCAAATCTATCATTTTTTGGAACACCCTTTTTTGTGAAAATAAATTTTTCATGGCCAAATGGGTTTTCTAGGTGATCAGCGGAACAGAGCTAAACAGATGTTACTTAAGGATGTCTAGAAATTTATGCCGGAGGTACTAATCTATACAATGACGTGCCAGTATATAGTAGGAATATCTGAGGTAGGTAGAGCCTGCAGTATTTTCATATTTGAGTAAGAAAGCACATTTTGAAGGACAATGCATCTCATCTAATTATGCCAGACCAGCATTTCATGCAAGACATTCAGGAAAATGCCTACACACTGTTGGGGAAGAGATCTCCAGAAACGCTCTTGGAGAAGATGCACACAGTTCGCAAAGAGGTAAATTGGTAATAGGCATGCTGACACAACCTAAAAAATCGTGTCACAACAGAAAGTTGAAAATAGCTCACTTGCCACTCTGGGGGAAGAAAGTTTATGTTGCAGGATTTAACATCCTCCTGTTGTTAGATAACACACAGCCTCATGGAGTACAGAGTAGGAGAGATGTGAGTTATTGTTCCCCACACTTTTATAGCTGCTTTACTTTCATTGACAGAAAAATACCATTTTGCTAATTTCATTTTAACTTTCATAAGATCATCGTTTAGAGTTGAAAGATGGGGTCAAAGCTGGCTTTACAAGAAGGTGGGGAAATGAATTGAAATTGATTGATTTGAAGGCACAGAAAAAGGCTTCTCTCTCAGCATATAATGGTGAAAGCCATTACTCTGGGTAAGGCAAGGCAGAGAGAGGAGTTTCTTTTTATTAGGTATTGGCAGATCAGCAGTCTCAAAGACATCCCATTATAAAAAGCAGGCAAAGTATATTGGTTGCTCTCCATATGCGAGACCCTGCGCTAAGCACTTATGTGGATTATCATTTTTAATACTTATGACAGCCCCATGAGGTAGAAACTATAATTACCTCCATTTTGCTCAACAGGAAATTAGGTTCAGAGAGGTTAAGTCACTTACCAAGCTCATATACCTAGTAAATGATGGAGCTTGGATCTGAAGCCAGACAATCTGACTCCAGAATGGGCTCATAACCACTGCAGCTAGAACCTTAAAACTTCTGCCTTCTAGCACACCAGCAGGCATGAGGTTGGCATCCAGCTGGCAGCAAGTTCAGGTGAGCATTCAAAGCATTCTGGCTGGGACCAACTTACGGGATGCTAACTCAAAGGAACTGAAGAGCAACTAAGAGAAGTGATGGTAGAACCATCGGATCAGCCTCAATATAATATAATAATGTTTTCATGCAAACATTACACCATGCTGGTCAAAGAGAAAACAAGGAAATGCATTACATGGTGGGGCAGAGTTGTCACAGTGGATTACTTCCTATAAAAACAGAAGGTTAAATCTCTCTGTACCATGTTGGATCCACAAACTTCTAGGAAAGGAAAGAAACATAAAGGTAAACAATTTTCCAAAACTGACTACAGCAAAGACCTTCGCTCTTCCCCAAATGCCTATGTTCTCCTTCACATTTCTCAGCCCCTTCCAAGAGGCAGGGTCACATGGTGAATTCTGTCTGACCAATGGATTTGGCAAAGATGTCAGAGCCAGTGTACAAGCCTCCAGACTTTCTCTCTTTGCCTACTACATGGACATCAATGTTTCAACGGCACAGCTGAAGCCAGAGCATCGTGGGTTGTTACTGCAATGAAAATATCTTCTCTGGAGAGTCTTCCAAGCAGTGGATTTGTGAGTAAGAATACATTTTAACCTGTTAAGTTTCTGATATTTCATGGTTAATTTGTGACTACAGCATTACATAGCCTGTCCTGATAAAAACACGGTGACTCTCAGGATCACTAGGGAACATACGAAAAAGAAATCAGATCATAGATCTACACTCCAGTTTACTAAATTAAAATTCTAGGGATAAAGCAAGAATCTCTATTCTTACAAAGATAGGATATGATTAGCAGTTCTGAAAAACACTGTTAGATGTCAGCTAGTCTCACTCAGACTTCCAATCTGCTTTCTTTCTAAACTCTACCTTTATATATATATATATATATATATATATATATATATGAAGAAGAAGAAAGTCCATAGATATTGAAGCTAAGGCTTGGGAGTCCTGATACAGTTACAAGAATTGTGGGTTTGTCTGCCAGCTTTGCTATTTACTACCGGTGTGCCTTTGGGCCAATTATTTAACTCTTCTAAATCCATTTGTTTCTTATCAAGAAATTATAGCTAAAAATAGCATCTACTTCTGAGTGACAGAAATGTTCTCTGTCTTGATGTATACATTTGCCAAAACTTATGAAATCACACAGGTAAAATATGTGTATCTCACTGAATGTAAGTTTAACTCAATAATAAAAACTAATAAAAAATAATAATAAAATAGTATCTAATTTGCAAAAGTGTTGTAAGGATTAAATCAGAAAGCTATCAGCCCCTTCCAAGAGGGTTTATTTTTATGTCTGACACAAAGGAAGTCCTTAGAAAATAGTAGATATTATTTTATATTATGTGATAAGTATTATTTATTATGTATAATTATAAGAATCTCTTCCAGAGTACACATAGTAAATTTGGGAGGCTGGGAGGAAAATTCAGAATACTTTAGATAGTGAATTGTGTTCTCAAGATGTGTTTGTTCATGTTTAAGTGCATAAATTCTCTTTTACCAAAAGTACTTCAAAAAACAAATTTCATACTTACTCTGTGATTTTCTGACAGAATGTTGTGGATTCGTATCTCAGCTTATCTGTGATTTATAATTTTACAAATGTTGCATGTGCTAACACACAATATATATTTTGTTATGCCTTTGCTGTAATTAATCAAGCAAAAAATGAGTATTAGGTTTCCTAATGACAAATTTGTGCCTGCAAAGTAAAACCTTGCCAAAAATGTTAATGTATCTATATGGTCGCCTGCATCGCAATGCACAATCCTTAATTCTAATTTCAAGCTTTAATTGCTATAGGCCATAATAATAAAGGATTTTTAAAATATATACTTTCTGTAGGTTTTCTCTTTAAGAAATGCAACACGGTATCATGATATATGATACACAGAGCATAACAGGATAAAGAAGACCAAGCATTACAAATGTGTTCAGAAGGAGAAAGATTAAGTCTCTACAAATTTCAATTCACTGGAACCAAGAAAGTGCACTTAACGATAATAGACTTTAAAAATAAGGCAAAAGATTTTGTTGCAAAAAAAAAAAATGTGTGAAATATAATACAGATTCTTCCATTGAAAGGGCCCCAGGAAATATTCTGAATGTTTATTGAGCTTCTATTTTGTGTCTTGTTCTGATATAGAAATTTTGGGGATGCAGACAATGAGAAAAGCAAGATTTCTTTCCTAAGAAATTTACATTTCATGTTGGCTATATTGTCTATAGTTGAGGTTTTAATAAGTTGCTGATCTATTGTTTCCAGAACTCAGAGCAACAACAAGAAGCTCTGAGATTAAAAACCATAAAATAAAGTAAGTGATAAATGTACAAAATCACCTAAAAGAGATAAATGACTTCTTGGCAACAGGAAGAGTTGTCTGGAGCAAAACTGCTAGTGTTAATATAAAGAAAAGTGTGGCTATCAAAAGAGAGGAGCAGGTGATGAGAGAGACAGATTTGCAATGTGTCCTAGCAAGGTCTGGGGGAAAAGAGAGGCCAGACATGCCCATGTGGACCTCTCTCCCCTTTTTCAGTCCTCATCCAATTGTGGGGATGGTACAAGGGCTATCAGACCACCTGCACCATCTGCAAGCTCTTCTGCATTTGTGAGGTTTCTCACAATCCATCATTACAACAGTTCTTTTCATGCAATCCCCAACAAACACATACACACACGCTCACACACATACTCTCAGGCTTCTCATTGTTACCAACATCACCACCTTGTTTAGTTTCTTATGAGTAGTCACTATATAAGTGGGCTTTCCCAGAACAAAAGAGTATACACATGTTGAGCATCACCCATCTCCGTTTCACCTTTGGCAACTCAAGATCCATAACTCAGCCCCTTTTTAATATCCCAGCCCCCAAACAATCCAGTGTCACAAAAGCATTTTCAACCATGACAAAAGTTACTAAAGGTGCTTAGCAGAAAAATAGAGAAGGGGTCTTACATCACATCTATAAGAAAAAAAAAATCACCATTAGACCTTCCTCCTCCTTTCCATCCAGCTACATCCTAGCCACATCTCAGCTTAGATGCCAGTGGCGCCGCCTCAAATTGTGCAATGTAACAGCCCATTTAGCTCTACCTTGACTTCAGCTCCCAATTTTTCATCCTTCAGTCCAGCAAGACACTCAGTCAAAGGAAAAAAAAATTCTCCTGGAGCTATGGTTTCCTTGAGAAGGAAATTTGGGCATCATCTTTTTCCATTGGAGTATTTTTTCAATGATCCCTATCCCTTCGGTATAGTATTTATTTCTTCAGAACACACCCAGGTCTCCTGTTAGGAGAAATTCTGGAAAGTGTTTGCCCTCATTGCCTTAGAAGTAGCTGGGACAGCGTGCATCTGTTTTGTTCAGTTTGCCTCCACTTAACATGGAGAGAACTCAAGTGTTAGGAAAATATAATCAATGGTCCAGTCAATCATCCCTTCTGGGACTCAAGACAGAATTCTTGGACTTGCAAAGCTGAAGATGTGATACTGAACTTCACCATGTTCTTCAAAGTGAAGTTACTCTATAATGGCCCTGGAGGACCTTCAGCTGGCATTTCCCTAGATACTGCCACCTGCCATGTGCATTTTTGTCTACCTACATGGGAATGGAAAGAAGGCACAGAAAAGAAAAATCCAGTATTACAAGACAGCACATGGTGCAGAATGTAATTATGTGGTGGAGGGGCTATCTTTCAAAGAAGCTTAAGACAAAACCCCAGGAACTGGAGAAGTGAGTAAAGGCTTCATAACAGTGTTAGGTCTCGAAGAAAGAAAAATGGAGATCATACACCATGTAAAGAAAAACGTCTTCCATGGAAAAATAGACACAAGCATGTTTTATATGTTTTTCACAGTTTTTTTTTTTTCCCCTGAGGCTGGCATGTTTGTCTGAATCAGCTCATCCAACTTGGATTTGTTAAATCCCTTGGGGGAAGAAACTATCTCTACCAAAATTGCTTAGAATCATTTGCTTTCAGATACATGTTTAATTTCATTATTCTTCAAGTGCTGACAACATCCCAAAATCTTCTCACCATTTTTGAGCTTCCAATTCCTTTTCAAGTTCTTCAATTTACCCTCCCTAAGTCCCTCTTGAGTTCTCTTGTTGAGAAGATGTGTATGAGTCATGCATATAAATCGACCCGTTCTCATGGGATTGTGAAGTAGTAGCTCCTACTGTGAAGAGTGCGGTGGCCTCAGGATGAAATGGGTTTGTCAGAGAAAGAATCAAACAAATGAATCTGTCGGCAATAATTGCAATCTATACAATCAATCTATAGCTAGATATACAAGAAATTGGAAATTTTTAGGAACAGAGTATCATCTTTTACCAAAATAAATCTGGCTTAAGCCTAGGATTATTTATCATTTGTATGTTGTTCCTCAGCTCTCCTCTTCCACTCCCCCTCTGTAAAACAGAGGACAGATTTCGTGGTCAGACACACATGGGTTTGAGTATCACTATCTGGCTAACCATGAGCAGGTGGCTTCGCCTCCCAGAGCCTCAGCTTCCTTGCAACTGCAGAATGAAACCGGTAAGATCAACCTCGCAGGACTGCCATGCAGGTTATATGCCATGATATAAGCAAAATGTAAAATGTCTGGCAGAGAGAATGTGACCATTCATAGTAACCGTAGTAGCAGAAGTGCTGGTAGTCATAGTAGTTTTAACATTAGTAGAAACTTTTGTCCAAGACATATGTCACTTTAACTAGACTTGTTACAATTTCCATTAAAATGTATACTTAGAAGAGATCATGGTGGTCTTGCAATATCCTCTCCTACGCAAAGCAGAAGTAACCTGTGAATTATGACAATAACTGTTAAATGTACATATGGTCTGAGTTCCCATGCCGAAAGTGAAGCAAAGGTACCCATTCTCAGGAGTGCAAGATCTAATGGCAGACACCTTTCTTGCCAGAAATCTTTCCTTAGACTGAGCAACATTCTCCCTCCCTGAAGCTCCCATCCATTAGTGTCAGTTTTGCACCCCTGGGACCAAGCCAAATGAATCTAATCACTCTTTTCCTTGTGGCAGCCCTTTGGCTCTTTGAACAAAGGGATCATCCCTACTAAATGTAAACTGTTTTGAACGATGCCTGGCATCATGTAAGCAATAAACGAATGCTAGGAATTATTGTTATTTTATCTTCACATGCATTAACACAATCAATTTGCAAAGGGCCGTGATAGGTTCTGGGGATTTATATAAAATATGGCCCCAACCTTTCAAGAAATATGAGCCTTGTGAGAAACAAATTTTGAAAATGATGGGTCAATACTATATCAGAATTAGGCACAGAGTACACAGGACATAAGGAAGGATACTAAGTCCATATTGGCAATGAAGAGAGGGAGGGGTAAGGAGTACTAGGAATATATTTCTGGAGGATAGGACCAAATGAGCATGGAATTTTTAAAGAATAAATTGGAAATAGCCAGAACAGAAGGGGAAAGCTTGTTCTAGGCTGGGGGAACAGCATATGCAAAGAGCATAATATTCCAGTACTTGGACACTTGGAGACAGGCAGAATTTGATAGATTTCCATGCTGTTGGGTTCCGGAAATAGATACATTATGAGATGTTAAATGTCTAGTTTACAGGAAGTTATCACCCCATCAAACTGGATGTTTGCCAGTTTACATTTGGGAAATACCAGGGCATACTGGAATGAAAGAGCTATGTGTAGACACCTGAACTCCACAATGTCCAAGCTGTGTGAACTTGGACATGGAGTTTCTCACCTAGCATTGTAGTTTCTCCATCAGCAAAAAGGATGCAATGATAATTATTAATACAATAATATGTGGGAAGTCACTTCCCTTAGAGTTATTAGGGTGCTCCTGCTACTATTGCTGCTGCTGTTTTTTATTTATGGCATGATATTTAAGACAGTCATTGGCCAAAGAAAGCATATATGTATTCTAGATGTTACATTGTTAACAGAAGGAAAGTCGAAGATGTTTACCATGAAAAATCAATCACTAGGTGTTCAGCATGTGGATGAGGAACAGGGTTAGGGGCTAAGGCACGGAGAGGATTGACTGCTTTGAAATCATACCTCCTTTTAAGCCATGGTCTGGCTAAATTTCTCTATTTATTCTACCAGAATCTCTTGTAACTATGCAAACTTTTAGCTTAAAAAATAGTCTCACTTCATTTTATATATCTTCCACATCCAAAACAGTTTCATCTGATGATTGATTATTTTGTAGCACATCTTCCAATGTTTGCTTCTGTGACTCATCTGACTTAAAGAAATTAGACTGTCTGGGTGCATTTTCCCCCTTCCATTGATGTAAGCAAAGCTATAGGAGCAGAGCATCTCAGACTGTAAATGCACATGGTATATTTTGCTTCTTTTGCTAAACATTTCTTAGTCAATCAAGGATTGCTTGTACTAAAGACTAAATGATGACTGTATATCCCATAGTGGAGAACTGCTAATGCAATTTGGGCCAGTTAATTGATTCTATTTTTCCTTTATAGTCTATAAAGGAAATCTCATTTGAGGAGCTGGCATGACAAATGTGATTTTTCTTCCTCTTGCTCTTCTGTCTTTTTTCCCTTCTTCCAACGCCCCCTTTGGCAATGAAGGTTAGCTGACATTTATTGAATACCTACTGTATGTGTACGCTTGAGAGGCAGCAATGAAGTATCAATAGTTATTGGCTTGTAGATGTGTCTTGCAGAATGATGGGGTGAGATTGACAGCATAGGGAATGATACACAGAGGCAAGATCAAATTATAGACAAGACTCTCTGTTGGAAGTGACAAGAATAGGGGATATTTTTCTGAAATATATCATCCCTTAGCTCAGTTCTGAGAGATGAAAGAATGGGTGGTAGGAAAGAGAACAGGAGGAAGAGAAGGAGAAAAACAATCACTGAGTATTTACTATATTTTAGGCACTGAAAATTATCACCTTTCTAACTCACAACAGGTACAGATGTTATGACCATCAACAGATGTGGAAACTAGAGGCTCCCAGGGGGAAATGATTTGCTCATAGCAGCAAGTAAGGGACATAACCAGTACTCAAACTTGGGCAGCTCAGTTTCCATGCTCTGTGCCATGGAATTCTGTTGCCTTTCCTGACAGGATCAGAAAAGAAGATGGGGACGAGTGATGGTGCACCCATGTTAGGGAAAGAGGGCAGGTGAAAATCCTCAGATGCTGTAAACAGCAACAAGTCATTGACTGATGGCCCTGAGCGGTGACATTAGGAGACCCAGCTGACCTCTGCACTGAGCTCTGTAGTAACCTGAATGCCTCTGTGTGTCTTCTGTCTGCTTCACTTGTATCTCAGGACAGGACTCTACCTGACACAGAATCAATATAAATATATCCTTTGGACATAGTTTTGAAAACCTGTCCCTGGAGTGGTCATAATCAGCAATCAGGGGCTTTCAGAGGGAAACTGACACAGAGAAGTCTTTTGGGCAAATGCCTCCTAAAACAAGAAGAAACACGAAGAAATGGCTCAGAGAAACAGAAAGGAAGTTCAAAGTTGGGGTCTAGAACCCAACTTTCCCACCTCAGGCATGAGTGCTTTCTATTTTTAACTAATTAAACATTGGGTGACACAGTCTTCCTGACCCAGGTGGCTATCTGTGGACTCAGGAAAGGAGAGCACCCTCATACCTAAAATGGTTTCATAAAGCTGCAGGATTGGGAAGCTTACCTCCCACACCCTCCCTTACTCAACCTCCAGACATTTCCAAGTCAATAAGAAGCACCTGTATCTACTAAAGTGCTTGCGTCAGGTACGTCAGAGTGATCCTTAACCTCTTTCCCTCTCTCCCCTGCCACAATCAATTCAACATAAAGTCCTGATTCCATTTCCAAAACACAACCTAGACTTGTCCCCATCTTTGCTGGGGGAAAGATGCAGCTGCAGCCCGTCACCTGGTTAAGGCCACGGTGTCCACACGTCGATTCCAGCTCTCATCCACATGCAGCCACATGGGGCCATATGCTCCTGGTGAACAAATACACTCAGATCATTCCTGCTTCGAACAACAATAACAATAAAACAATAAAACTCTATTCAATAACTGTCCATTTCATTTGGGGTACAATTTAGGATTCTTTTCTTGTTCTGTAAAGTTCTGGATCATGTCTCTGTGTACTTCCCCAAAGCTGATTAAACATCAACCCTACGGATTCTTTTTTAGGTTGTAAAACACTGTAAATCCCATCTTGCCTCAAAGTCCTTACACAATCTATTCCTTGTATATGAAATGTCCTATCCCTACACTTATCCTAACTAATGCCTCTGCATATTTTAATTCTCAGTTTTAGAAGAATAACTTTAGAGAGACCTTCACTCACTTCTCCTTACCACCTCCTCCATATAAATTAGGTTTCCAGTTATATTTCCTTATAAACTTTGAACAATGATATGTTACTAGCAAACTGCTTGTTTGACTTGGAGCAAGATGTTCAATTCTTTGAGCTTTCCCGTACTCACCTATGAAATGGATACAATAATATTCTGCAGGGTAGTTGTAAGGATTTGAATTAAAGCACTAAGTAGGCATTCAGTGAATAGCTATTGAAAATGTTATTCTTTAATTTTACCCATAGCCCAGAATAATACTCTGTATAGTGGGGAACCAATAATGGATTAAGACTCCGAACTAAGGTGACTGTCAACCACAACCCAGAGACTTGGAATATTGTTTCCAAGAAGAAAGCTCTTGGGCCACAGATGTATAGAAGACATTGGTTTTGACCTACCTTGTGTGGTAGGGAAACACTTCTATTAGTTCTCAGCCACCCAAGAGGCAAGCGAACAAGAAGAGAGAAACATATACAACCAGATAAAGCACAGAAATATTGACAGCCTATGCTAGGCAAGTTCAACTATTTTAAGCTGGGGACGCTGAGGAAGGGAAAAATTTAACATTGAGTGGCGATGATTTCTGCCTTCTCCTTCCCAGTACTGATACGTAACGGTCATGAAAATCGAAACACAGAGCTATCTTAAATCCTGTTGTCCAAATTGCAGACTATTTGCAAAGCAAGCCAGTACTGATCTTGAATACATTTCCAATGGTCTTCCTGGAGAGCAAACACATTTAAATGCGCCTATTCACAAGTTTAAAAAAGAATGTAAATGTCTGCACATATGAACATTGAAATAGCCTTCTGTGAGGTGTTTTTAATAAGCCAATCTCTTAGTCCACACAGCAAACAAACTGAAATTGGAAATCAGAAGCAGAATAGTCATTATGCATACCTGTGTATTTCATTTTAGGAAATTCATACGTCCTAGAAAAGTTGTCTGTGTACCATCATTTTGTAAATTGGATTATATTTCTAAAAGCACTAAAGGAGGTAGCTATTTTAACTGGCTTCCAAATGAAACCTTTGGTAAATCAAAGAGGCATTTTTGTAATGTGAATAATTGGCATCATTAAATTCACTTTGTAATCAAGGGACACTTGCACCATGTTTAGATTCAAGCAGATGATTCATCTGCTTTTGGTTTTGTGATTCATTCATTCAGTAGCATTATTCGTGCATTTGCTATTCATGTATTCACTCTCCAAATATTTACTGAGTGCCTACCATATGCCTGGCACTGTGTTAGTGTTCAAGATACAGGAGGGAACAAGAGATATTATGTACTTTGCCCTCCTAAAGCTTGTATCCTGGTAAGGGGGAGATGCCCAGTAAAAATAAGTAAATACAAATATGCAATACAATTTCAAGTACCTATATATATATATTTACATGTGTGTGTTATGAATAAGAATAAAGCAGTCTATGGGGACAGAAAGTGATGGTCTGAAGGGGACTGGAGTGTTAAGTGGGTGCTTCTGCTGATGCAAGAGCCAGGGACATCCTCATAACATAGGCAAAGTGAAAGAACAAGCCATGGGAAAGAATAGGGAAAGGGTGTTCTGGGCATATAGAACAGCACATGCAAAGGTCTTGAATCCAGAATACAACTGCAATTGAACAACAGCTAAAAGGTAACGAGGTTTGAGTGAGCAAGGGAGAGACTGGAAGATCAGCAAGGTAGGCAAGGGCCAGCTCCTGTTGTACCTTCTAGGCTATGGAATGAAGGTGTGCATGAGGGCCAGGAAATGCACAGCCCTCAGAATCCAGAGATTTCTGCCTGACATGGAAAGGAATGGCTTCCAAATACATCCACATGCTTATATCTTCTTCCTTATCCCCTTCGTTTCCTCTCTTACCTTCCCTGCTCCTAGTGCCCTTTCCTCCCTCTCTCCCTTCCTTCCTTTCACCTGTTGTCTTCCACTCGTCAGTGAAATTTATTGTGCACCTATTGTGTGCCATGCACTGTGCCCAGGGGTCTTACGAATGCCCTCCTCCTTGGGTGTAGAGTAAAGCTCATCTTTTTTCCTGACACACACTCCTCTAATTATATCAAGACTGAAATCTTTTGCACTAGCTTCTCCACTGAAAGGCAGGCTACTGGGACACTTTGGGATCAAACACCCACAGGTTGGAATCCCAGCTCTACTACTTATCAGCTGTATTAGACTGGGCAGTGCATATAATTTCCTTGTCCTAATTCTCTCATCTGTAAAATAAGGACAATAATACACACTTTGAGGGAATGTTTTGAGCATTGTTAGTTTTATATGTAAATGTTTCTGGAATATAAAACAGGCTGAACAAAAGGTAGTAATTATTATGTTATTATTTCTGCTTGCTTTCTTCCTTTTCAACTTGAACCTCAATGTAGAGGAAGGGTATAGTTACAATGATTTGGTCTAAGGCTGAAATCGGCTTCTGATTCTCTGTCCCCTCCAATGCTCTAGAGTACTGTATTCATGACTCTACGATATAACTTATGGGACCTGAAAACCCAACATGGCCCAGAATGGAGGGATGATGGAAATCTATTTCCATGGGAGACTGCATGAGTGCCCTCAACACTTCACCCTTGCCTGTATCCTCACTCTTGGTCATGCAACTCAGAAGTTTGTCCCGCTGAAAAATGCAGATTATATTGTCCACCCTTTAATTTTCCATATGACCTGCTTTGTCCGGTAGAACAAGGGGTAAAGGAGACAGGTTTCAGTTCTGAGCCTAGGCCTCAAGGGATTGTGTCTGCTTCTGCTTCACCTCTTATGCAGTCTCCATCATCGGGAGAACAGGTCCAAGACAATCCTAAGAGGAGAGAGAGACATTCAGGAAGCCAAGCGGAGTTGCCCCAACCTAACCCATTCTAGACCAGGCAACCCTAGCCAACTCTCAGATCTATGAGAGTACGTAAGCGCTGTCTTGAGCCATGGGGTGCTAGGATCACTCATAACGCAGTAGTATTAGGGTGATATTTGACCAGTATACTGGTTTAGTTCATTCAAAAATATTAACCGTACTTCTATGTTTGATGTGTCAGGTGCCATGCTAGGTACGGGGGTTGCATACGTAAACCAGAAGGGTATCATCCTTGCTTTTGGGGAACTTACAGTCTAGGGAAGGGTGAAAGACAAAGAAATGTTACTGATAGAGTTTAAAAGGGTATGTTTCAGAGATAGGGGCCTCCTGGAGTCAAGGCTTAGCCTGAGATGATTGGCTTGTTTGCTCCTAGTGGAAAGCGGAATGGCATTTCTGAGATGCTTTTCTTTATGGACACAGTAGTTGTATATATTTATGGGGTGCAAGGTGATTTTGCATACATGTAATGAAGGGTAGGACTTAAAAACTCCAGAATCTCAACTCTGGAAGGATCATTCCCAAAGCTCATTTTAGGTAAGCTTTCATTTACAGCTGGGGGAACTGAGGCTCAGAGAAGGGAAATGACTTTCCCAAGGTGACTCAATGAATCGGTGGCAATCTCAGTCATGGACCCAGGGCCTCTGCCCCCAAGGCTGGTATGGTTAATTCTTTACAATCCCAAACAAGCCTTACAGTGTCAGTAAATTTTGAACTGCCATAAATAATATTCTTGGCCAGAAGTTGTATAACTCATCTCATTTAAGATAAGATTAATCTCTATAATTATTGTACTTCATAATTGTAACATGACTCTTTTCTAGCTCAGGTCATTTAACATGTACTAATAATCAGATCTCCTAATTAATAATCATAATTAATAACTCTCACTTATTGAGCCTATGCTTGAAGTTTAGTGCTTTTTGCTCTAGACATGTGGGCACGTTGACCTAGGCACAGGTAATAGCCCCCATTCTACAGATTTGGAAACTGCATCTCAAGGAGATAAAGTTTTTACCCCAACATCACAGAACTAGCAAGTGGCAGAGCCAGAAATCAGACACAGATCAAAGGCCTGTGGCCCTCTCACTTTTCTCCAGGGATTCGGCTGTGGGAGTGTCCACCTGAAGTGACTGATTCAGAAACGGCAACATTTCCCCTCTGTCTGGGGAAGGCGTGGCGGGAGCCCACTGCAGTGTGATGAAGCTCACTCCCTGCTTGGATCTTGCCTCATTCTTTACACCACTTACCAAAGGATGCCTCTAGAGCAGGAAGCTTTGAGAAGTCCTGGGGAGTCTGGAGCTTCTAAGCAAAAACAAGGAACTGACTCAGCAGGGCCTGGCTACCTTTACAGTCTGAGGAGTGGTGCATCAAAGCCAGGAGAGCTTGATATCTTTGATGAGAGAACGGACAGGAAATTATCAGCCTTGTGCCTACAAGGACAAAGACAAGAAAAGGCCCATTTGTGCCTCATCTCTGTCTGGATTGGAACCGGCAGGAAGCAGAAGGGGCTGTTTAATCCTGGCTCCAGAGCTACCCTGAACCTTGGCTTCCTCCCTTGAAGAAGAAGAACAAGGTGAAGGAAAGGTGAGACAAGTTAAGATAAACACCCAGATTTCGGGCTGTCTGGCTGAACCGAATCTTTCAATTTCAGCTGTCAGTGGGTTCTTTTTATTTTTCTATTCTTTTCTCTTCCTTTTTTAATCTAAACTGTAATCACACAATACACCACCCAAGTACTTGATATGGATTTCTAAGACAGATCCTAACATAGTCATAAGAAAAAAATCCCCTCCAAAATGTGCACTTTGTACTCTTATGTGTAGGTGTGTTTAAAATGTCACGAACTGGAATGCCTAACTCTAGTTCCCAGGAATTAATCACTTAGAAGAGTGAAAGGGGGAATTAACTTGCTTTAACACTTATAAGATTCTCCAAAGCAGTCGCCAAAATAGAATTTGCTGAATAGAAGTATGGTTATCTTTCCATGAGAACTAGAACTCTTTTCTTACATCTTTTAATCTAAAAATGCTTTGCAAAGTTTCCCCTTGGGGCTTAGCTGCAGGTCACAGATACTCTGGGAAAAAGGGTGTGAAAGGAATTGTTTTTTTGTCTTTCTTGGTTATAAGTCAATAATTTTTGGTAAATTTATAGATTTGTGCAAGCACTACTGCTATCCAGTTTTAGAACATTTCCATCACCCACAAAAATTCCCTCATGGGCCATTTGTAGTCAATTCCTGTTCATACTCTTACTTAGCCCCACACATCCACTGATCTACTTTCTGTTTCTGTAAATTTGCCTTTTCTGGACATACTGTATAAATTTGCATGTGGCTTTTAGCATATGTTTTTGTAGTTCATTCATGATGTAACAAACATCAGTATTTCTCTCTTCTTTATTGCCAAACAATATTCTTTTGTATGGGTACACCAAATATTGTTTATCTTTTCACCAGTCGATGGGTATTTGGCTTGTTTCCAGGTTTTGAATATTGTGAATAATGCTGCTGTGAACATTCAGGTACATGTCTTTCTGTGGACATATGTTTTCTGTCCTCTTGAGTAGAATCCTAAGGCGTAGAATTGCTGGGTCGTGCAAAGGAATATTGACTGTTGCTAAACATTAGGTTCCATCTGATTCAGGTGTGCAATGTCAGTGGCAACCTACCAAGCGATTTTTAACTTTTTAAAAATCCGCTGATCTTGCCATTCATTAAAGGGATGGTCTATAAAAACAACTGCTGTC
Source organism: Eulemur rufifrons (assembly GCF_041146395.1). Lineage (NCBI taxonomy): Eukaryota > Metazoa > Chordata > Mammalia > Primates > Lemuridae > Eulemur > Eulemur rufifrons. Next base: position 9,569,348 of record NC_091005.1, on the reverse strand, counting down.
ATCTGATATATTCTGAACAGAAAGCAGAGGCCAAATTCCATCTAATGTCAGATCACATGTGACTAGGCTCCTCTTTGGACATGCCTCCAAAAGGGAGTTAATGAAACTTTCCTGGTGGATCAAGAGATCCCGGGGCATCTTTGTATATGTGTAATTAGATTGACCCTGGCTTCGCATTCCCTTTTATGCCCACGTGGAAAGATTGAGAAAATCCAAGCAACTGTTTGTAGCCAAACAAGAGCAAAACTCCACTATTTCTGAGGGAGTGTCGGCCCCTCTTCCCTCTTCTCCTACTGAACTTCATTTGTAAGTGGAAATGGCCAGGTGAGAGCGTCCAGTCACCATCGCTATAGTGCCCCCTTGGAGTGGGGACTTTGCGGTGGCTTGGAATGTACCCAAAGTTTCAGGGCTTAGAGCAGAACGCGGTGGCAGATGAAAAGACAGGGCCAAAGAGGTGGAAAGAGGAAGAAAGGCGAAGTTCTCAAGGGACTAGGGCCTGGGACCAACAGGAGGAGGCAGGAGTGGCAGGCACGGCGACCCGCGCAGCGGTGCTCTCCATAAAAGCACTTGACATCTACGGCCTTACACCAGGCGCGTGTGTTGCGGGGGTGGGGAGTATTGGGGGCCCACAGGGCTGTGACCTTGGACACCGACAAACAGGGGGAAGCTGAGGAGTAAGAGAAAGGAGCAGCTGGTAACTTAGAGCCTTCCTTCCCCAGAGGAAGAATGAGCAGTTGAAAGGCCACCTCCACACGGAGGGTGACCCACGCGTCCTCTCTGCGCAGGACGCGGACTGGGGACAGGCACCCTGTGCCACAGGGATCCCGGAGTCGCCGAGAAGACCGAGGGCGAAAGCGCCGAGGCGGGGGGTAGGTGGCGGGGCAGCCTCTCTCGCCTCCGCCCCGCGCACGTCTTCCGGCGCAGGGTGGAAACCCGGGCAGCTGTGCGCGATCGGGGACCCGCAGGCGGGTGGCCAGGAGCGGGAGGGCGGGGTTCCGTCGCCCCCTCGCCTTTCCCGGCAGTCCAGTCCCTTCCCTGGCACTCTTGGTCCCAGGCTTTCTCTTCCGTTTTCGGCCTCTTTTTCGGTTAACTCCCGGGCCTCCGTCCTCCCCTGACGCCCTTTCCGACTCCTCTCCAGTACCCGGCTTTGCCCGCGCATCCCCCTTACCCTTCTTTTTCGCGGGCCCATCACTCCTCCTCCTCCTCCTTTTCCAGCCTCAGCCCGGTGCCCTCACCCCCGCAGGCGGTTCCTTTTTACCTTTTACGCATTTGCGCCCCCCACCTTCCCTCCGCCTTTCTTTCCGCCACCTCCCACCCGGGAAACTTGTTCTAGCCTGGGGTCCCCAAGCAGGCCCCGTCATGGCCCGCTGAGTGTGCGGGGAGCGCCCCGCCCAGTCCCTGGCGTGATTCCGAAGCCCCAGTCCCGCCGGCCCTTTCTCACTGCGACTCCGCGAGCCAGGGCAGGAAGCGGGCCCGGGGCTCCCTCCCGGTAGCGGGTCCTCGGTGAGGGCTAGAGGGGAGGACGGAGGAAGGACGCGGGCACTGCACCCCATTAGGCCCTCCCTCCCGCCGATCTGCACTCTCTATGGGGCCGTGGCGGGTCTGCAGAGAGGGGGTAGGCAACAAGTGACATTACCTGCGGGGCCACTGATACCTGGCTGGGGCAGGGCTGTGGCACCTTGTGGGGGGTGCGCTTCCAGGCCGACCCTGGAGAAGCGCTCCCCGAGCCCCGCTCTCGGAGGCATTGCGGGGCGGGGGCAGAAGAGCTGGGAGAGATCAGAGACCGGGCTCTTCCCAAGTCCGAAGTCTCCCTTCTCGCTGCTTCACACCTGGCCATAAGCAGAGTTTGCAAGGGATGAGGGGTTGGGGGGTTGGGGGACCTGGGGGCTGGGCAGGAGCCGCCAACGTGGGGAGATTTTGGGAAGGTGTAGGGGAAGAGTGAATGAGAAAGAATAGAATGGGCTCCCTAATTCTCGACTGCTTTCCCCACTTGGGCGATGCCTTCCCCCACTCACCATCCGGGCTGGCCAGGCGAGGGCCCAGCACGACTAGCTGGAGCGGATTTGGAGGAAGGAGGAAAATGGGGGCTCCCAGACCCTCTCCAGCTTTCCCCCGCCGCCCTCCCTGATTGGCTGTGCGTCCCCGGAGCCCAACTTCAGTCGCTCCAGACTCCGTCTGAGCCCCGAGGGAGTCGGAACGCCGCGACCCGGGGCGGGAGGGGCGGCGGCGAATCCAGCGGTTGGCATCTCCCGGGCCCCTGGGGGGAGGGGCGCGGACGGGGTCGGCCCCCGCAGCCTCTGCAAGGCCCTGCTCGCCGCGTCTCGCAGCCTCGGCTCCTCTCCGCCCCCCGCCCTCTCCTTCCCTCCCAGTGGCGGCCTCCCTCCTCCCCCCGCACCCGCCCGCCCGCCCGCCACCTCCCCCCGGTTTCTCATTCCTGCCACTAGCGCGCTCGGCGGCTCATTCCGCGGCCGCCGCCAGCTGAGGGGAGCGTCGCGGGCCGAGGAGCAGATGCCGCGGGGGCCGCTCGCAGCCGCCGCCGACTTGTGAATGGGATCCGGACTGGGGCCGGGGCTGACACTGCTGCGCTCGCCCTGCGCCAGGGACCGACGGCCCGGAGGTCGCGTCCTCCCGCGAGGGCCCCAGGTGAGGCGCGCCATCAGTCCCTTCCTCGCGCCGGGTCCGGGCTTCTTGGAGTGTGGGGGAAGGATTTTCTCTGGAAGAGAATGGCGGGGGGGCTTCTGTCAGACTCCAGAAGGCTTCACTAATGCAAAGCAGAAAGGGAGGGGGGAGAGGTTTGTTTAAAAATCAGGAAGGGAGAAGGGGGCCGGCTGCGGGCGCGGGCAGCGCAGGGGCAGAGGCGCCAGATGTGCGCTCCTCCGCTCTCCTCAGCTCCGGCCTCCGCTGGGGTCTGCGCCGTGGCCGCGGAGGAGGGGCTGGTACCCAGCTGGGGCAAGAGGCTGCAAAGCTGAGCTCGGGAAACGCCGGATGCCCCCGGTCATGTCTCCGGGGAAAGTCGCCCCCGGCGCGGCGCCCGCCCGCCCGCGCTGCGCCTCTTCCCGAGAGCCGCGACACGGTAGCGCTCTGTGGGTTCCTACCCCTGCCTTCCGGATCGCTCCCGGGGGCTTATCCCTTCCAGTGGGGGCTGCCCGGGAAGCTCCGGAAAACAGAAGGAAGCAAGCCCGGGGAGGCTTTTCCCCGCACTTTAATCGCGTGGGTTTGCGGCCGCCGACTGCGGTGCGCGCTCCCGCCCTCCAGTCAGAGTCTCCTCGGGAGCTCCGGCGGCCGCTCGTGAGCTGCCCCCGAGAGCGCTGGGGCAGGTCCGCGAGCGCCTCAGACTCGGGCTCGGCCCTGGCGAAGGCTGCCAGGGTCGACGTTAACTTTGCGAACCGAACCTTCCCCGAAACCCGCGCAGCCTTTCGGAGCGCGCCAAGCCTCTCCGGCTCCCGGCGCGCTCGGCCTCGCTCCCTGCGCTTTGCCCCGGAACGCGAGCCGGGCGGTGGAACGCGCGGAGAAGCCGGCCGGGTGGGCAGGGCGGCCGGAGAGGTTCCTTTGCCCCCAGTCCCCTCGCCCCAACCCGGCGGAGCTGCCGGAGGGCCCGCCTCGCGCCAGGAAGCGGAGTCCCCAGAGAAAGTGGGGTCGGGGAGGCCTGCGGGTCCGGCTTCCCGGTCCCTTTCTTGCCAAGGCCCTGCTTTCGCCGGGGGCTCCACGCGCCTCCCTCTCCCGGGTGAAAGGTTTTGTAGATGCTAGAAGAAGCCCTGTTGCTTTTGCTGGTAATGCAGCAAGAATTTCATGGGCCATCACGCTGCTATTAAGAAATCGCATCTTTTAATTATTTAATACCATCCCTGCATGACGGCGGGTCGTCCCTAAGGGTGGGAGTCGGGGGGTGGGTGGTTCCTGAAACCCTGCTGCAGGAGGGTATGGATTTGCCGAAAGTCTTCCCCTTCGTTTCCCCCTAAGGAAATCTTGTTCAGATGGCTGTGAAATCTTTCCGTGTTTGCTTCTTCTAATCGTTCCTGTCTGTTTAATAAGAGGCAGTAAGTTTTCGGTTTAATCACAGGGAAGCCACGATAATTAATCTGGCGAGAGGATGGATCGATTGCCTTATCACTTGGGCTTGCAGCAGACATGGATGGTTTTGCGGGGTGTCTGGATTTCCTGGGGATGGGGATGCAGATGTGTTCTCAGGAGCGAGGATCCTTTAGCATCGCATCAGCACGTTTGCCAGGCTGGGCTCCTCCGAGCGCTAGAGCCTAATAACGGTGGGAGGAGAGGAGAAGAGAAGGGGCTGACTTTCATTTCATTAATCCTGGAGTTATTTTTCCTACAAATATGGAGGTGCAGACATCAGAGCACAGAGGTACTTACTGCCCAACCCCAGATGCGGAGAGCCTGGTCTTCTTCCAGTAGGACAAAGGAATAAAAGTTACAAAACAAAGGGACCGAGTTGTGGCCAATACCAGGGGCACTCCGAGGCTCCAGTCACTAAAGTGCATAAAATGTAAGCACTATTTCAAGTTTTACAGTTGGCCAGTGGGCCCTGGAATTCGAACCTCTGTGCAAAACTGAAATCCTGCCTAGTACAAAGGAACGTGAGTACTTCCCAGTAGAGACCAGAGAAAGGCATTTGAGAGGCCAGGAAACTTTGCTTGAGTGGGAATTATCTTTACATCTTGCTTTTGAGACTTTGCAAATTATTCCATTAAAATGTCTTGGAGCCATGCTTTATTATTCATAATAATTATGGCTATCATTTTAGTTATTTCAGAGTCTGCATAAACTGGTCGTTTTGTTACATTGTTTGGAAAAAAGAAACCACTCTTTCCACCCCTGGGGGAGGGGAAATGAAGAAATACATTGAAAGGATTGAGATGGGATAATCTGGTGAGGCCCAGGCATGTAGGTTTATTCAAACTGCTGTTTATTGCTTACTAGAAAAATAGGCTTTTAAAATAGTTCTCATGGAAGTGGTGGACCATCTTGATAGCACTTCAGAACTTTCATTATATTCCCCATTCTTATCAGAACACCAGACAGTAAAATTACTAGAAACCTAAATTCTATTTTCAATTAAGATGCAATCTTTTGTTAATTTGAAAATTAAGAAAAAACGTTATGGCTCTATTTTTTTATGACCCAGAACTCAGTTTTCCTCTTTGCAGTGGTGGCTGTGATTGTGTATGTCTGATTGTTTATTTGGGGGTGGGGTGGGAGGGGGCAGACTTGGAGAGGCACGCCATGATTTGGGGAAATGCGGATCAATTTCATGCTCTTTTAATGCACTTGTCTTCATAATTCATGGTTTTTTCTTCTGCTTTGAATGGAATTACATGGCTATGCTTTGTAAAGATTCTGGTTTGGGGACCCTCATAGGGGAAACGCCATGACTTTGACCTCATGGCCCGATTTACAATGCCAAAGCTACACTCTCATGAGCATGGTGTGTCTTGGAACCTTGCCTGTGAATGCCGGTGACTTATGAAGTTGATAAACTTTGATCTGTTACATTCAAATCTATTTTTCCGAACTCTCTACACAAGATCTGCAAATCTGATTTTGGTCTTCCTTCATTCTCAATACATTTATGTAGGTAAATGTTCAAGGAGAATAATAATTTCATTTGAGCTTATTTTCCATACTGATTTTTTTTCACTTTGATCATAGGCATACTTAATCATTCAATAATAGTAATGAAACAGTGGTCTATACAGTTTGAAGGTAGGTAGCAAACTGGCCAATCTTTTTTCTTGAACTATGGAATTTGCAGAATGTCTATGAATTTCCAAGTTTTTTTTTTCTTAGAAAATGTGAGCACTGTGTAAATTCAATAGCCAATGATTTAAAGGATTGAAGTGTGTTTGGGATGATTTTCCTCCTTGGCAATTGGTTGCTATTTCATAAAAAGTTACCTAATTTGTCAAGAATCCACATTCTACATTTACCAAGAATGTTGGGTTGGCAACATTTCCAGTTCAGAGCTAACAGCTCTGAGTATGTTAAGATCTTTGGGCTGTAGAAATTTGTTATTTAATTGATTAAGGGAAAAACATCAACAGGTCTGTTAAAGAGAAAAAATTATAAACCTGGAGAAAGTTGGACACCTCCCTGTACATCACCTGGAGTAGAAATGAGTTATTCCATCAGGATTGCCGTGATAGCCATCCACAGCATCCTCTATAAGCAGGAAGGGCTAAAAGGAAAAAAAAAAAACACTTGAGGAGCATAATTAGACATCTTTCTGGTATAATTTTACCCTGACATTGAGAGCCTTGTGCATCTCTGGAAATGGACTCCTTCGCGGAAGATTGCACTTCTGGCCACTAGAGGGCAATGGCGGCCTTCTCCAACTTTCTGCATGGGCCCATCTGCTTTTGAGGGCGTCATGAAAAGGGGTTTTGTTAACTACCAGCCTTGTCTGCCCCTCGCGGGAGAGACCGAATTCAGTCTAGCTGTGGTTCAGGCTACTGCTCGAGCAGTTTGTCAGGATTAACATCTTTCTAGTGGGTGGATCCCGTTACCTGCAGACTTACTCTTCCCACCTTGCAGTTGACTGGGAAGTTGGGATATCTTGTGACTTGAGATTGAGCAGGAGCCTGGGTGGGGGCGGGGCTGCAAAATAAATGAGGTCAGTTCTCACTGAGACGGTGATCTGCTCTGCGAGGATTTTCTGGATTTTCTTCTGGCAGAAAGAGCATCATTTCTGATTCCGAGGGGAAGGGAATAGAACGGAGAAAACAGAGAAATATTAGTGAGACGACGGTGGTATCATGGCCTGTTCTTCCAAAGAGGTTTTGAAGATGCAAGACATTTCTAATTTGCAAAAAAGAAGAGTTTGATCTTCAGTCAACACTTTGGGCCATCGAGTTTTAATCTAACAGTAACTGTTTTTACTATTACCTTTGAACATTCTTGACATTGCTGTATAAAAAAGCTAACTTGAGCAGAGAGTAAAATTTAATTCAAGGTTGGTCCTGGAGTTTAATCATTTGATTTTTTTTTCTTTCTCAGTGATATGGAAATTACAGCTTATGATTAAATTGCATATTTCAGGCTGCACAAATTTATATTTGTTACTGTTTGATAGTGTCATTATGAAAGTTCAGAAGGAGAATGAAAAAAAAAAAAACCCTAATGCCATATTATAATTAAGAGGAAAGCTCTATTAAAAAATAAGCACTGTTTTAAGTGGATACTTTTTTTTTTTTTTTTTTTTTCACTGAGTACAACTGCCTCCCTGGTGAATCAGCAATGGAATTCTCTGCAGCTCTGAGCTGTGTTGGAATTCGGAGACAGTTGATGAAGAAGGAATCAATGCAAATGGATTGTGGGAGGGACTATTAAGTAACTCAGTGGAAAGTAAGACAAAGTGTTTTGTAAACTGATGCTCACTTACCACTGGACAGTTTATTAACTCAAAAAAAAAAAAAGACAATTTTAAATTCTAAGTGCTTGTGAATGATGCCCATTTGTTAGAACCGGAGGCAAAGGGAAAATTTCATTAGTCATCAGACAGTTGGAGAGTTCTGGGATTCTTACTGATCTCACAGTTTGGATAGCCAAAGTTTGTGCTCAGGGAGAGAATCTGATACATCAGGGTATTAAGTGAGATGGGAATGTGAAAGAGAAGAGAGGAAAAAGGGGAAGAAACCAAAGAGAGTATGAGAGAAACTAAGGACGCTATTTTTCATGAAAGCTAAATACTTGTCTCTCTGTCTGTCTCTCTCCTTTCTCTCTCCCTCCTTGTCTTTCTCTCATTCTTCATTTAGGCCATTTGTTGAATCCAGGAAGTTGGTATAAACGGCTTTCCAGGCACTAGGAAACACTGATCAAGCTCTTGTTCTATGCCTTCTGGCACCAAGTATTCCTCAAACAGTATTTGTGAATGAGCAGGGCTTTATTCTTAAATTTTCCTAGTTGCTGCAAGTGAAGAAAAGCCTTTACCTCTTCCACCACCAAGCCCCGTTATTTGCCGGAAATTCCCCTGACATGGTTCCCTGCACTGTGATGATTTTCACAAATTAAAGTTACCTCTCCACATTGAGTTTTCTTGAAGGAAACGGCTTCAGGCCCGGCTTTGGGCCTGCAAGAATAGTAGGGGAGGCTCCTCCCTGTTCTTAGTTTAAGACACACAGAGATCTCATTTCAGCCTTCATTAGGCTCCATCCATGAGAGCAAAAAGTAAGAATTCAGGGTAGCGTCCCTGCTTTCAATACTATCTTATCCTTCTCAGCAAGAGCAAGAGTGGAGGAAGCAAGGTAGGATAGCAGATCAGATTACTGCGTACCCACCCCTGCCGTGGCTCCCTGGACATGTGTTGCCCATGAACACATCCTGGAATGTTCAGGCTTCTTTCCATCACCCCTGAGGCTTGGACCCGTTATTCAAACTCGGGGGCAGCATCACTCAGCAGCAGGGCCAAGGATGAGGGTGACGGACGTGAGGCCAAGGCATGCAAGTGTAGAGGTGGATCTTCATTGAAAATTTTGATTTTTGCTCATCGTAGATTTTTTTCCCCCCACTAATCTGAAATTTTAAAATATTGCATTAAATTATTTTTCTCTCTGTTACTGAGTTTTGGGGCATCACCTTATATTTTGCACCCAAGGAGGGCGCCTCACTTGTCTCACCCTGGTGTCTGCTCAGCCAGCAGTTTCAGCTGTGACCAAGAATGAGCTATATGACCTAAGACTCAGACCTAATAGTAATGTCTGTGTCCTAGGATGTTATGAAGATAACATGAGAATTTAGTGCAAGGTCTATCTCATAATGAGCCCCTGATATATGCTGCGGGCTCTTGCCCTCTCTGAAATAGGCCTGGGATTCAGTTTTATAGACTAACGGTGACAGGTAGCAGAACCTCCTTGTAATTCTTAGGCCGGAAATCCTGCACTGAACGTTTGCTTTCGACTGAGACCTCTCCCAGTTAGTGATGGATTGTTTATTAGTTACCTGCCTTGCCCTTTTTTCAATGATTCCATGAGTTTAAGTGATCCATCCCTCCTTCCATTTCAAATATTCAAGAGGCAGTCGAGATTTTAGATTTTAGAGATAATTACTGCTTTTGAAAAGGGCCTGCCTGCTTCCTACCTTTGCATTTTTTCCCCTGTGCTCATTCCACATATGGGTTGCTGTGATAAGTTCCCCTGAAGTAATGTCTTACTGGGAAAGTTTGCTAAGCTTGCCGTGTTGAGATATTCATCACGGGTTTGCTTTCGTTCAAAAGAGACTCATTGCTATTCCAGACGAGCTCAGAAGATAATTAGTCTCTTGATAAATCGTCTTCAGTTTCAAGACCATTCCTGTTTGTTTTTCAGGTAACTGTAGTTTGGGATTTTCAGGGGTTTGAGCAGTGACGATTTTAACTCATGCTAGGACTGCAGCTGAAGAAGCCCTCGCCCTGCCTTGCCTGGGCTTCTGTCTTGCACAGGCTCAGGCAAAAGCACAGTGATTTGGTGTCCTGTTAAGAATAACAGGAGCCCTCACCCTCTCATGGCGCTTAATGGTTTTCCAACTGGTTTCACGCCCAATATCACAGCCAGTCTGGGCTTTCCAAGGCTCTGGGACCTTCCAGGTTGTCCTGCTGTTTCCCATCTGCGACCCTCTGTGTCATCTGTTCCTGCCCTGGCCTGGTGTTCCCTCCTGCCCGCACCTTGAGATGAAAGGGGAGACCTGCCTGGGTTCCCCTGGGAAAGGGAAGGAAGGGGAGAGCACGAACCTTCTGATGTCCTACTGTGTGCCGGGGGCTCCACCTGATACCTCATTTATTCTATACTTCCACCCAGGAGGAGGCCATTATGATCTCCATTTTACAAATGGGCTAATGACTCCCAAGGAGAATTCGAGATGCTTGTCTAAGCTCATGAGGCTGGGGGGAAGGAAATCTGGGTTTCCAAACCCGCTCTGACTCCAGATGCTCAGAAATTTGCCACTGCTGGATGCAGGTCTCCTGCCTGGGTCTCCTTCGCTCTGGGCACAGAGGAGCTGGTCTGACGGCCCCACCCTGTGTCCCTACCACGTCCCAGATCTCTCCATAAAAGGGGCTCCCGAGATCCTCTGATCTAACTCCCTTCTCAGCAGGCTTTTGTTTTGCCAGTAATCCTACAGCTTCTCACGTGTCCTGATGACAGCCTGCTAACTACCTCTCGGGGAACCCATGAGGCGAACAGGTGATTCATTAACTCTATTCATTAAAATGCTCCATTTTAATGAAGGAGGAACTAAAGTACCCTTTTTTGATAACTTTCTCCCATCACTTTTTCCTTTTCCTGAAAGCCCTGCAAGTATTGGAAAACTGGCATTTGATGATAAACTGCAGCATTTATTGAGCACTTAGCTGGTTTCAGGCACTGTGCTGAGAACATTCTGTATAATGGGACTTATCCACAGTGACCCTAGGAGCCAGTAGGATGATTGCTGGCATCTTACGGGGGAAAAGCAGACATTCCCAGGGCTCCACAGGTGGTAACTGGCAACACTGGGATTCAGACCCGGGTGTCAGACACCAATGCTTAGCCCCTGTGTCAGCTGCTTCTTCCACGCAGGGCTTCAGCTGGTCTGTCTGATGAGATAGCACTTTCTAGACCACTCACCATCCCCATCCCTCCATCTGTTTCCATTCCGTTTTGTCGCTGCCCCCTTTAACACGTGGCATCTTAAATCTGGTTCCTTGTTGCAGAGAGTCCAACCACATCGCTCAGTTGGATCCACTGTTTCCTTTAAGGAGGATTCAGCGTTCCATTTTACCAACTAGAAATGTCAAGAATCAGATGTATGAAGCCATTAACTGAATCTTGGGCTAGTGCAGCCATCCTTCATATAGAGGTGAGGGCCCAGGGACCCAAAGAGGAACCACGACTTGCCCGAGATCACAGATCTTAAGGGCAGTTGGAATAGAATTGAGCTTTTTTGATTCTTAACCCAATCTCTTTTGTCTACAAAGAAAAGTGATTTTTTAAAAATAAATTAATTTTTCTAGTAGACCTATGTGAGTCTGATTCCTTTTTAATTTAATTAATTTTTTTTTTTTTAATTTTCATTTTGTCACCCAGGCTAAAGTGCAGTGGTGCTGTCATAGCTCAACTGTAACTTTGACTTTAGGCTCAAATGATCCTCCTGCCTCAGCCTCCCAAGTAGCTAGGAGTACAGGTGTGTGTCACCACAGCTGGCTAATTTTTTATTTTTATATTTTTAGACATGGGGGGGGTCTCACTATGTTGCCCAGGCTGGTCTCAAATTCCTGATCTCAAGCGATGCTCCTGCCTCAGCCTCCCAAAGTACTGGAATTACAGGGTTGAGCCACCATACCCAGCCCTAATTTCTTTTTAAACATACCATTAATTTGGGTATTTATATAAGCTACACTGTGTTATGTTCTTGGGCAGTTAAATTGTGAGACCTAAATATGAGGCTTTACATGAATCTCTATTTTGGAAGTTCATGGTCAGCCCAGTGTTATTTGATATGCCGTCTGAAAATATTTTGCAAAAGATACCATTTGACCTTGATCTTCAGCTCTGTCTTATTTCAGAGTCACCTCCTGTTAACATCTCCATTCCAAGGTCCCATGGAGAACAGGGTTAAGAATGGTGTCCTTCTCTTCCTATCGTTGAGCCTTCACAAGGCCCTCTGGCAAGTTTAGGCTTGAAATTCATTTCAAACCCATTTCTTTGTCGTTTAAGTAAGGAGGTCCTGGGTTGGGGACACAGAAATGGTCAAATCCCAAGAGCCTTCCTTCAGAGAGCTGACAATGTTAACAGTACAGAAAATACTAGGTCTGTCGATGAAAAACTGGAGCTGTGTACAGTAATTGCTACAAAGGAAGTATTGAATTGGGCCACAGGAAGGACAAATCGCATCCAGTTTAGGGATCAAGGATGGTTTGGGGAAGAAATAACAGAATTCCACTCCTGCATGGTACAGAGAGACCCCAGAGGCCACCGAGACCAACAAACTCTGCCACCAGGTGCTTGAATCATTGCCACCACATCCTTGTAGTGTCACTGGTGATATGGACTTCATGCTTCCTTATGCAAATCACTGAGACATTGGGAACCTTCAAAATGCTTCCTTAGGTTGACACAAACTATCTCCCCAAAGCTTATATTCTTTGATGTAGTCTTCGATGCCATGCAGAATAGATGTCATTCTTCTTCTACATGGCAATTATTCAACACTTAAATTGTTTTCCAAGATGCCGTCCCTCTAGTCTTAACATGTCCAGATTAAACGCCCCATTCATTTTTTTTTTTCTGCAGCAGTCCTTAGAGGAAAGGACTGAAGACAGAAATCTAGGCAGCTAGACTCTAGATTATCAACTCCCTTCTACACACTTCTTTTATTGCAGCCTGAGGCTACATTACATTAGCTTTTATTGCCAGCCACATCACCCAGAGGACTTATGCTCCACAGTTTATTTGTTTATTTGTTTTTCCTTACGTGCGGCTGTTAAGTCACATTTCCCCACCTGTCCCTGTGCACACAGACGTGATAAGTCACCTTCGGTGGTGTGAGCACAGGCTCCGGAGTCCAGGCTGCCTGGCTGCAGAGCTGGGCCCTGCCACTGACCAGCTGTGGAAGTCTCTGTATCTATTTCCCCATCGCACTGAGGTTAATATCAGTAGCTGCCTTATAGGGAAGCTCTGATATTATATGACACAAACATATAAAACTGCTTTAAAAAGTGCATGAAATGGGTTTGCTGTTTTTATTATCGCTGTTACATTTCATTTTGTTAGGTTCAGTCCATTGGTCCAGTCTGTTGAAACATGTTAAAATTTAAATCTTTACTCTGTTATTCAGCATATCCATCCTCCCTCCTGGTCTCACACTATGGGTTGGTTTACTCAGTCTCCAACCTTGCTTGGTAAAATAGAACAAAGATAGAACAGATGAAGCAGGGACAGGTTTCTTGGTAAACCACACAAGATGCTTCTATGTGAGTGATTCAATACCCAGGAAGACAGCATTCTACTTGTAGCTCATTCTGAGTAGTGAATGATTGTGAGTTTGCCTGTTTGTTTGGCCGCCTGGCTTCAGAACCACCTTCCTGTGTTAAGGGAATGATCCCAACAAGATTCTCTATAGAAATAAGAGCTTTCCTTTACTCCAGAGCTAGCTAGAGAGCTGCTTCCCCGACTTTCCTGGAAGCTAGAATACCAACTCAGCACCCAGTCCCTGGTGTTTTCCATTTGGATTATCTTACGTGTGTGCGCACACGCATCCATGACCATTGACCTGGAGAATTCATTCTGGTTATTGTAGCAGTGGCTGTACGACATCAGATTTCCTGGGGTCACAGAGGTGGCAAAGTAACTTTGTAGCCACTCATGTCCAGCAGGGACAACTGTAGTGCCTTCATCACCCTCCTGGTTCCAAGGCAAGATCTGGTGTGTGGTTCTGACTGCTTGCTGAGGTTTCTAGGTTCCTGGCAGTTTTCTGAGCCTGCTTCTCTAGTCTTCCTGCAACAACTGGGCTACCCAGAGTCTGTTTCTGTTGTCAACTAAGAAACCCCAAATGGTTCATTTCCCAACATATCTTTGCAAGGCTATTATGAGGAACTATATCTACTGTGTTTCGTGTTACTCTTTAAGTTGAGTAGAATGTTGATTGTCAGATGGGTTGTGAGGCTGGAGCAGAAGGAGCTTTTATTAAACATTGATTAGTTTAATTTGGGTTGAGCAAGAATTGGGCAGGTGTCAGGACCTTGGCAGAAGCCTCGTGACATAGCTCAGTGAATGCTGTGGCACTTCCAGGGGCAGCTATGGCAGGCAGCGTAACACAGCTAGGCCTGGGGATGGCAAAGGGTCTCTTGCAAGGGACACAGCAGGTTGTGTGGGAAAGTTGTCCATGGACTTCTAGCCATGGAGCCAATGCAAATATCCCCAAAGCTAGAATACAGAGGAACTCTCAGCATTGAGGAGTGCATGAAAGAGGCCCTGTATAGGAATCGACAAGTGGCCCCAAGTCACATCTCAGCTTCTGGAAGGGACAGTCTGCACACCCTCTTGGCAGTAGGGTCTCTGTGTTGGCTCATGTATTAGGCAAACAGATGAAAGTTGTCAGTGCGTTCAGATGGGTGAGTTTGGGCAGCAGGGACACACACAGTTTTACGCAGGTGAAAACTTTCTCTGGAGTTGGTCTCATACCATCATACCATTCCAGGACAGTTTTCCTGACCCTCCTTTGAAAGGAATCTGCATCACCCTTCCTGGGAGTAAAGGGTGCAGGGGAAACACAGGGTCTCAGAGCTTCTGAGACTGGTAGCCTGTCCAGTGGGCCAGGTAGATGAACCAATATAAAAGCTTTGATTTTGTGGCTGATAGAGCTCCTTGTCCAAACTTGACCCAGTTGTCACTGAACTACACAGGACTCTTGGAGCCATGCATTTCAATTTCTATGTGAAACTCCTTGCTTGGTCACCAGGGACACAGAGCCAGACCACCAAGCAAGGATGACTAACTAAACATAGGTGAGACAGTCTGGGCATCTTAAGATGATTACCAGTAGTTGTCAACTTTCCATTGTCTACTTATTAAAGCCGCATAGTTAAAGTTTTAAAAAAAAATATTTGTTGGACAATAGCAGAAAAGCTATATTTAAGTTCCAAAGCCAAATTGAAAATCATGTTCATTTATGCAAACAGTTCCAATTCACAACGCTTTGCCATGAAATATCCCAATAGTAAAGGGAGATTGTTCTCCAGTGACCTTACTCCGTTCTATGCTTCATATACACAGATGTAGGATAAGATACAGTTTTCATTTTTATTATGATTTTTGGAACCCAAAAAGTATGTAAATGAAGCATCACTATTAGCAGTATCATCTCAGAGTAAAAATTGCAATTTAGCAGTCAGAGCTGGGCACACTCGCCTTCTGAGTAATGCATCGGTGATTCTTGTGTTTTATTCATCACCGTTCCTAGTGCAAACATCACAGAGAATCTTCAACTTCAGCAAATCTCAGGAGTGCATTTGGGAGCATTAGTCGGGAGGCTAATGCAGCCTGAGAAGCCACGTCTTTGAAGTGAAGGATGGATTGGATCATGCGGTTATCATTTCAGCTGCCCCCACCCCGTCACCCCCACTCCCGTGTGCCCTGTATCGCAAGCCAGAGAGGCAACCCGTTTTCACTTACAGAGAGGCACAGCTTGTGTCCTTTTCTTATTGGGCACGTAGCTTCTGTCTCATTTCTCACCAGTGGAGAAAGATCACCTGTCAGCAAGTTTGTGGCCAATTGCTGACAAATTTTCCCTAATAGGCTGCCCCGTGGTTCCCTCCCTCTAGGCAGATCAGCTGGTGCAGCACTGGCGTTGCTGATAAATAGCTGTGTGGCCTCGGGAAAGCCAATTAACCTCAGTTTCCTCATCTGTAAAGTGGCCTTTTGGGTCCTTTCC
This sequence comes from Eulemur rufifrons, assembly GCF_041146395.1. NCBI lineage: Eukaryota > Metazoa > Chordata > Mammalia > Primates > Lemuridae > Eulemur > Eulemur rufifrons. The sequence continues at coordinate 9,553,955 of NC_091005.1, read as the reverse complement.
AGCTCTGAAATGGTCTGGCTCACAAATCTTCTTCTACAAATCACTTGGCATGGTTCTCTCTGACCACTGCCTCTCAGCTTTCTGGAGAGGGAGCCACGCAGACAAGCACACCTGGCTGTGAGTGAGCAGATTGGGTTTGCTTGAGCAGAGTACATGCCTGTGGGTGATGTTGGGTCATCATTTCAGAATACTGTGTAAGGAGCACCTTGTGTTCTGAATTTGGTACTTGGACTTTATTCCCTGGGTCCCAGGGAACTTTTGAAGGGTTTGGAGCAGGGGAGTGATGTGTTCAATGCTTTATTCAATGATTTCTGGACAACATGGAGAAGAACTGATAGAAAGAGACAGAAACTCTAAACAGAGAAACCAGCAGGGAGGGAATTACGGTGGAGATGATGAAGCCAGCACTAGGGTGGAAGCATTATTCGAATAGCTGATGTGTACTGAGCATTTCCTATGTACACAAACTGTGCTCAGCACTTTCCATAAATTATCTCAGTCCATCTTCGGTACAACCTCAATGAGGTAGAAGCTATAATTATCTCCATTTATAAAATATAGAAACCAAGACATAGGATAGTTGGGCAATTTTTCCCAGTGTTACGTGGTTAATAAGTGAATGAGCAGGGATTTGCACAAAGAAACCACATGTTCTTCACTTCCTCGTTATAGGAAGACAGACGTAAGGTACTTCCAGGAGTAGGTTCATGACGCTTACTAATTGTCCATGGATACTTGTGAAGTGCTTATTGAGTGCCCAGGACTGGGCCTTCCTTAGGTTACTCATTTCATCTTTCCAACTCCATAAACAGGAGTCTGACATTGCGGGGTATATAATGACAAAGGATTTGAATTCAGGACTTGAAGCATTCAGAAAACTTTTTCTGTGACTTTTCTACTGCATCCAAGATTGATGGATTCTTGGCATTCTCCCCTCCCAGAATTATTTAAAGATGACACAGAGTGTTATGTTTTCTGTGATGTGCTCATGAAACTTAAATATTTAAAAAGCTGTGTTAGGCTGAAAGAAGTTGTGTTTCCAAGATCCATGTTCTCTCCTGAAATTTTGGCTCCTGTCCAGCTCTGACATAGATGAAGAGAAGATGCCACCAAATGTGTCATGTCAGAAATTTATCTTGCGCCCAGGATTTAGAGTGTCTTTCTGGGGGTTGCTCAAAGAAGATGCATACATTCGGTTTTTGTCCATCAATAGGCACTGTCTACTTTCTGTCATGCAGCATCAAGAGCTTGCACATTGCATGCAAATCATGGGAGGAGAGAATCACATTCCAGCTGCTGTGCTGCATGTTAATAACTATCAAGGTTTCTAAGAGATAAAAGAATAATCTTCACTGGATTTTAGAAAGACATATAGAGGTAACGAATTTGGCACCCCAAGCTAGGACTTCAAAACAAATGGCATGGCAAACACTAACATGGCAAAATTTTGTTCTAAGAGACAAAGGCCACCAAGGTGTCTTTGTTTTGCATTTCTTTATCTGCTCTATTGTTCTTGGTGCATTTTCATCTGTAGACCACTGGATCTATCCTATTATCCATTCCTCGTTTTTTAACCCACACGCTGTGGACAAGAAGGAACTCACTTCTCTTGTTTGGACTGGTTTCCATTTTTGTAGAGTAAGAGGATTAGAATGGAAAATTGCTTCCCCACAGGAGGGATCGGGAAGAACAACCCAGCTTTGTTTAAAAAGTCCAAGAAGAGGTTCTGGTCACCCTGCTTGACCAAGAGAATACATGTATTATTCTCCTAACCCAGCTCCTGGGGTTTAAATTTTCATTTGGACAATGAAAATCAAATTGATGGTAGGCTGTTGGAAACTCAGAACTTAGTTCTCAGTTCTGGCAAGGAGCCCCCAGAACCTCTCCTCTAACTCATTTAAATGAATAGTTGTAAAAACAAAGCAAGGGAGAAAAGCTTTATGGGTAAGAATGTGAATTGATTAAATTCATGGAAATAGCATCACTCTTCAAGAATTGCCTGTCTTTGCTTAATGTCAAGAATATTGATATTATCTCTGGTATTGTGTCCCCTGTTTTTACATTTGCATGGGAAACAATTCGATTAAAATGTTTTTCTGAAGATGGTGTGCTTCTGAGAAAGTGACGTTTCTGCCTATCTGTCGGGGGAACTCCAAAGAAGAACTGAGATTGCTTTGCCTGGGTGACCAGCCCATCTCTGAGGGCCATTTGCTATGTTGAGTGACTATTCTAAAGGACCCAATTTGGGTCATCTGTTCATCCGTATGGTTGACAGTGGGCTTGAGACAGAAAAAGAAAACAAAAATCCACTTACCACATAGGTGCTCAGAATTGTTGGATGGCTAAATAAATGGATGGATGAATAAATTAATATTTAGCTTCTCTAGGCCTTCTTTTTTAATTACTGTATGTCTTCACTTGTATTGTTCACTCTCCTTGGGAGAAGGAATTCAGGGCACCCTCCAATGCAGAATTTATCATGCTACAGTTTTCTGTGTACTGTTCCCCAGTAGATCGACACACCATTCACAAGTCACAATGCCCAGTCTTACTGGATAGGTGAATGGAAGAGTAAGTGATTGAAAGTATGAATGAATGAATGAGAAAATAGATGGTTATAAGGCATTTCTGTAATTGCAGGTTCTTTGCACCATATATCAAATAGCAAAATAGCAAAGATCTGAAAATGAGCTTGGATGCCATTTTATCCTAACTTTTTAAAAACAGATTTTGGAGCTGATATTTAGAGAAATTTAAAAGACTATCCCCAAAGTCACATGGGATAATAGTTCTTGTCAGAGCCAAGAACAAGACTTCAGTGGTTTTAATTCCTAGTGAGGTGCATTTTCCATTATACAATTTCTTATCTCAACTAATATGTAACTCAATCGGAGATGCTACGGGGGATACTAAAAATGAAAAGGTAAAGATCCAATTCTCCAGCCGCTCATGGACAAATCAGAGGAATTTGATAAATGCCCACTAGCACAAGTATTATCTACCCAGAGAAGGCGGGTCCCGCTGGCCAGCTGCCTCCTTATTTTCTTGCTGTTTGAGTAGTATTTGAACATATCATGTAACTGGACTGCCAGGATTATTTTATAGCTGCATCTAAAGACGTTAACTCCAGCATGTTGGTCTGTTGTTCCCTAGTGTCCAGGGAACTTAAGGATAACAGGGAAAAGGATGTGATAATAACTGGGGACAGTTTATTTTTTATTAAACACTTCTACTTTGAAGTTCTCTGAAGATACCACATTGGCCATTTGGGTCTTTCAGCCCTGTCTCATGACCTTCCCTTCCACAGTGAATCCCTTTTATAATCTCTTTTCTCCATTGTATTGAACAAGCTGAGCCTTCTGGTAGGAAGGAAAAAAACCAGTAAGAGTTGCCCTGCTTGTGTTACCCGAATAATCCAGGCAATCCGAGGCTGGGTTAGAGTGGCTCACCTCCTCTCTTGAGCTGGTATCTGTTTAGATTGTTATTCTAGCAGCTTTGTTGCCTGAGCAAAATCACAGGGGAAACCAGTTTACAGACTCACATGCTGAATTTCTGCTTATTTTTAAAAATTTATATCTTATTTTTCTGACCAAAATTCCCCAGGAGAGCCTGGGAGGAGGGAATGTTAGAGGCTTCCCATGTGGGGTGGGGGAGAGGGTACTATTCTGTTTTTAGTTAGAGGGCTGATGACATGGGTGTGCTCCCTTAGTAAAAATTTATATAACTGTGCTTTTCTGTATGTGTTATACAGTATGCTTAAAATTTTTAGAAACATAAAAAGCAAATACTACTGCTACTGTTAATTGTACCCCTACAAATGGTGATTTTGCCCCCAGGGGACATTTGACAAAGTCTGGAGACATTAATTTTGTCACAGCTGGGAAGGGGGTGCTGCTGGCATCTAGTGGGAAGAGACCAGGGATGCTGCTGTACTTCCTACAAGGCACAGGACAGCCCTCCACAAAAAACAGCTATCTGGCCCACAGTGTCAGTAGTGCTGAGGTTGAAAAGCCCCACCCCAAAGAATGAGAATCAATCTGAAAGGTTCATTATTTATTTTATTTTATTTTATTTTTTTTGAGACAGAGTCTCACTCTGTTGCCCGGGCTAGAGTGCCGTGGCGTCAGCCTAGCTCACAGCAACCTCAAACTCCAGGGCTCAAGTGATCCTCCTGCCTCAGCCTCCCGAGTAGCTGGGACTACAGGCACATGCCACCATGCCCGGCTAATTTTTCTACATATATTTTTTGTTGTCCATATAATTTCTTTCTATTTTTAGTATAGACGGGGTCTCGCTCTTGCTCAAGCTGGTCTTGAACTCCTGAGCTCAAACGATCCAGCGGCCTTGGCCTCCCAGAATGCTAGGATTACAGGCGTGAGCCACCATGCCCGGCTTGAAAGATTCATTATTAAAGGACCATGACAACTACCATTTATAGAGAATTATAAGGTAGACCATCTCCATTTCCCATTTGAGGAAACTGAGGCTAATAGAAGCTCATTTGCTCAGCATCACCCAGTTAGGAACCCACATCCCCAGGAAGTCTAAGCTCTTATTCTTTACAACAAATACATTATCTTAGCTATTATCACTTCTGCAGCACAAAATTATGTTTTGAAAACTTACAAATATATTTTTCTCAGTAGTTGAATTTGTGTTAGTGTGTGTGTGTGTGTGTGTGTGTGTTTAAAACAACCAGATAAAGATAATAATGAGAGGAGGCTTTAAAATATATCATCCAAGTGGTCTTCTGCAATAATGCCTTTATCAAAACATCATAATAGACTACTGTGAATTACTTTTACCAAGAATTTGTCAAAAAATTTCAAACTGAATGTGTAGCATTCCAGGTATTGAACCAGTTGAAATTTGACCTTTGGATACCATTATAGAAGACAGCTATCATTCAGGAGAGTTAAAATGCATTCCTGGCTGCTGTCAGGAGATTGGATAGACTCTTCCATTTTTTTTTTTTTTTTGAGTCAGAAAACTTTCTGAAGTTTTCATTTGTAAATATTAATATAACAGAACCAGTAGGATGTATTACTATATCCCAAGAGATTTATTGCAAGGGATTTGGCTTAAGCATTTGTGGCATGTGTTATACTGCTATAACAAAATACCTTAGCCTGGGTAATTTATAAGTGGCATAAATTTATTGCTTACAGTTCTGGAGGCTGGGAAGTCCCAGATCAGGGTGCCAGCAGAATCTGTGTCTGGCGAGGGCCCATTCCTCATACACGGCACCTTCTCGCTTCATCCTCGCGTGGTTGAAAGAGAAATAACCTCACCCTGGCCTCTTATAAGGGCACTAATTGTGGTCCTAAGGGCAGAGCTCTCATGGCCTAATCACTTCCCAAAAGTCCCATCTCTTAATACCCCACATGTGGCTTATGTTTCAACATATGAATTTGGTGGTGGGAGGTGGGGAATGCATTCTGACTATAGCATGGAGGATGGCTGGGCAAGTCCAAAATCCACAGGACTTGCATGCAGGGAGGGCAGACTGGAACTCTCAGGTGGGAGCTGAAGCTGTAGTCCACAGGCAGGATTTCATCTTCATCAAGGAAGCCTCATTTCTGCTCTTACGGCCATTCAACTGGTTGAGTCAGCACCACTCAGATTATCTAGGATAATTTTCCTCACTGAAAGTAAACCAGTTGGATGCATGAATTAAATCTACAACATACCTTCACAGTGACACCTAGATTAGTGTTTGTATAATTAAGGACAATAACCTAGCCAAGTTGATGCATAAAACTGACCATCACGGGTGGGAAACTGTATTTTTTCCCCCTAATTCAGAGGTTATTTTAGATGGTTATCAAAAGCCACACAGGTAAAGTGATGTATAGCACAGTGTTTCTCTCAACAGTGTGAGTATATTCTTGGCCATACCCGGCTATCCAGCTCTCACCTGCTCTCCCGGTTTGGAGGCATCTTTGTCTACAACCACTTACTTGTGATTCTGTCTTGGAACTCACTGTGGTGTCACACTGAGAAGCAATGTCGCAGACTGGAAAGAGGTGGGAGTGTGGCAGACATGAGCTCTAACCCTGGCTCTGCTATTTAGGAGCTAAGTGAATTACTTACCTGTGCTGTAGAAAATAACTCACTGTTTCACAGCTTCTGGCAACATTTGCCTGAGAGAGATGTGTGTGGTACACGGCAATATATGTGTGTAGTTATAGTTGGGTCTTAGTGCATTTGTACTGCTATGACAAAACACCACAGACTGGGTAATTTATAAACAGGAGAAACATATTTCTTACAGTTCTGCAGGCTGGGAAGTTCAAGATCAAGGTGCCACAGGTTTGGTGTGTAGGGAGGACCTGTTTCTTATAGATGGTGCCATCTTGGTGTCTTCATATGGCAGAAGGGATGGACGTGGTAAAGAGACAAACTCCCTCTTTGGGGCTCTTTCGTAAGGACGCGAATCCTGTTGTCCTGTGGTCCTCTTTTTGTAGTCAGTGTCATCTTGTCTCCTTCAACCAGGAGGCTAAGAAGGAGTGTGTTAAAGGAACTTGGAGAGGAAGACAGGGGAATGGCTGAGACTGAGACAAAGTCCTATAAATTTCATGGAAATTTCACTGGTTAAGATTGTGGTTACTGAACTGGATTGCTACGGGCCCCTATTTGAATTAAGCTAAAAATGCATCTATATATATACCTGCATAGCTATATGTAAATATATACGTATGGGTGTGTGTGTGCACACACGTGTGTAGTTTTCTGTTTATTCTTGGGTTATTGTTAAAGCTATTGATCTCTTTATAAGACTCTTTGGAAGCAATCCTACTGGCATCAAGTATCAAGAAATGTTTTGTTTCACTTGGACACACATATATTTTGTGGTGGTGTTGTAACTATTGATGTTTCCCCAGTTGCTTTGGCTACTAGGAGACAATGTTCCGTGTCATAAATTATGGTGTGCTTTCCAGCGAAGTCCTTTGCCCCATCTTACAACCTTCCTTTTACTTTCTTCTCATCCTAATTTCTGTAAAACTTCTCTTTGTTGAAATCTTAGTGCCCTGCTGGTATTTATGAAGGCCACTTCAACTCCTCTTAAGAACAGGAAAAGCCATAAATAAATGCACCAGTAAACAGGCCTTACTGTTGGAGCTCTTTCCATGGGCAACCACTGGGAGTCCAATCACCATGCTCCTGGGGGCCTGCCCGAGACTGCAGTTAGACCCTAACAAACAGCAATTTCTTATTAAGGCAAAGTCAGTCCCAGTGTCCATCCAAGGAGCATATATTCAAAAGATACACTTCTTGCCAATTAATTTTACTTTCAGTTATTCCTCATTCAATGAGGCCTTACTATGGTTTTAAATGTGTATATTGTAGCATGTTTCAGGACATACTGAAATTATCAATTGAATTATATCCTCCAAACTATTAGCATTTTGAAGATAGGGATTTTGACAGTTTTAACTCTGTATACCTAGTACCTGGCATAGTGGCTATTACATAGTAGATTTTTTATTGACTAAATGAATGCTTGCTAACATAGCTACTTAATTTCAGTGTGTTCTGTATGTTCTGACGCACACTTTATGTATGGTGGATGAGAATCCAGAATTCCGGACTCCCAGGCCAGTGTTCTCTCCACAGCAGCCCAGTGACGGCCACCTCGGAGCCTGGAGCAAAGGAGACCAAGGACACCTCACTCCGTGCAAGGAGGAGCCTTACCCAGAGTTTGTCATTTCTAGTGAAACCTTGGGAAGTAATTTCCCACTTGGTGCCTCTGTTTACATTTTTGTGAAATAATAGAGCTGAATTTGGCAACTTCAAAGGAACTTTCCAGTTCTGAAAGGCTCCGTTGTACCAATCGCAGTGCTTTGTGGTGGAGGTAAGAACGTATCTTGCCATATATGACTGTTACAATCTATGAGAAGAGGCAGAGTGTCATGATAGGACAATCGCAGACTGAGGTATTTGTCATACAGGAAATGAACAGAGTCCTGTAATAGAATGAGAGGAAAAATGAGTTATTCTTGCTAAGGTGGCCCAGGAAGACTTCTCTGAGGAGGTGACATTATTTGACCTTCTTCTTCCTTCTTGAAAACTAAACAGTTAAAATGACATCTGAACATCCAGCTTTGTCCTTTGCAAATCCATCTCAGCAATGTCAGCAGAAGACAGAATTGATTGAGGGAAAGGTCTCCTGCCCTAAACTCTTTGTGGAATGTGTCAAGGTATCAATAAAGGAAAATAAATAGAGCAGGATCTTTGCAGTCTGAGCAAGGAACACATTTATATCCCTGGGACAAGGATGGGGCTTGATAAATAATGTTCAAGATGTGTTAGGGAATTTAGTGAAAATTTTTGAGCACTTACTATGTGCCTGACCTTAAAGTAGGGAACCGAGGCTAGGTTGTTTAATCGTCTAGAATCTTCCTTATGAAAAACCTAGTGTAGGGACGGGAGAGGCATATAGAAATAAAGAACTCTCTTCCATTGTGACAGTGGTGGTCACAAGAGATACAGGGCACTCAGGGGCAAGGGTGTGCTGAGGTATGATCAAAAGAGTTCACAGAAAACACTACGGATTAGTGTTTCAGTGAAATACAAACCATGAAAATTATTTTGATGTAATGATGTTATTTCTGCTAAGAATTTACAGCAATCATCCCACCCTTTTTGGAGGGAATTAGTACTAAATAAATAGCCAGAAATACTAAAAATGTAAATGCACAAAAATATTCATCATGACAATAAAAGGAAAAAACTGATATATCTAACAAGAAGGTGGTTGAATAAATTATGGTATATTCTTACAATGGACTATAATTAAGTCACTGGAAGTATTCACAAAGAGGCTGTAGCTACGTGGACATATGCTTAGAATAAAATGTTAAGAGGTACAAGGTGAGCCATTGAATTATCTATCCAGTCTGATTTCTACTTACTGCGTACATAGCTATGCAAACACCAGAAGATGGAACAGAACTATGGCAAAATTAGCAGCAATCGTGTAGGGATGGTATGATTAATTTTAAAATTGTATTCTTTTTCAATTTTTATTACTGCACCTTAGTACTTGAGTAGGAAACATATTTAAAATATGTCTAAACGTGGAGTGTTTAGGGGAAAAAATGGAATAGCAGTCCCTTCTAGTTTCAGTCTGTTTCTGATGAATGAGTCATGGCACCTTTGGAACAGAAGCGGAGCCTTGGACTTAAAAATAAACTTTACAGTTTGTTTTTAATCTGAAGCTTTGGGGATATTGCGATTCATTTTTTACCGTCCACATTTTTCTCTCCCAATTTAAACGAGGCAAGAATAGAAAGCATATGTGAGTTTAGAAAACCTTGTTTTATTGTATGTTTCTGTTAACAGACACCTCAGAAAGGGCTGGGGGAAACGACAGCAGAGCTATTGGAAATAGCAGGGACTTGAGCATAGTCATAGTCTAACTGAGCCTCAGAGCTCTCAGTTATAGATGAGATGGGGGTGGTTTGCTCATGGTCCCATGACTGGTTTATAGGAACATGAGGCATCTTTAAGTTACAGATGGGGAGAATAAGGCTAAAAAAGAGTTTGGCCCAAGAGCCCTTATTTTGTTGTTAGCAGTAGTGGTCAATAGTGGTAATAGTGATTAGAGACAGAATGAGGAATTCCACTCATGCTCAGTGGGAAGACACCATATGGTAATTGTAGGAGAGTAGAACCTTCAGTGTGTATTCTTTTAAAAGCAGGAACACAATGTCAGAAAGGGAGTTATAAACCCACTACTAAATCAGGTGGACTTAAGGTCTAGAGTTAAGCTTTGCTATTCAGTGGAAACTTAGAACATGTCAGTTTTCAGAATAGAAATGTTTATCTCCATATCTGAATTTTAAAATTCATTGTGCATATGTTCTGCGATTTAAAAGTAACAGCCTTTTCCATTTTTCTCATTCTATTGCAAATTGCAATCGCACCATGTCATCAAAAAGTTATTTAGTGACAACTTATGGGGAGCCAAAAAGTTTCCTGTAATTTGCATATATTTTCCACATTCAGAATGTTAGTGATTAAGTTTTTTGTGTGTTCACTTAAAATAATATATTATTATTGAAAATAAATATAATAATAAATGCAAAATGTTGGCTCTAACGGCATATGCTAAACATTTTCACAGTGCAACACAGCATATGCTTAGTTCTTCATTAGGAGATTTTAAAATAACTTGTATTTAGCAAGAATACATTATCTTTTATTCAGAATTAATTATATGCTGTTTTGTGTACCATAATTTAAAGTGCTACCCACTTCTAATATGTAATACGCAAAAGAAACTATGGTTACAATTCATTAGAATTGGCTTCTTGCCTTTGCAATTTAGTGGCAGAATGAATACATGGGCCTGCAATGCTGTTTGTTACTTGAATCAAAAGTTACATGAAGTGCTGATAACTAACAGTTACAAATCCTTTCTTTTATTTTTTTTTTAAGCACCGCATGCCTCAGGAGAGTGGGATAAGTTATAAGAGTAATTTGTGCATAATTAGTTATTTCACCATTCTTTGATCGTTCTAAGAACAAGTTTCACAGGGGCTATAGGAGTTAGAGGGTAGAAGAGCATTTAAAAATCATTTTTTATTATTCAAACGCAGGGTGCTATTAAATTTTTTGGTATGCCCAAACACCTTTTTAAAAGCAAACTGTGGCTTTTGTTAAGAGTTTGATTTTAGGCATCTATTAAATAAATGTAACTTACCCTTTTAAAAATGAAACCAGTCATCTCAAACAATGACCTGGGGATATATTAGTTGTCTGGTTAAGTGCCTGGAACTTTATCCTCTTCTATTTCAATTATTTATTTATTTATTTATTTATTAGCAATGAGAAAAACAATGCCCAGAGAAGTTAAATCCTTTCTCAGGGTAACGTAGCTTGTGCCTATGATCCCAGACTTGAAGTCTACATTTCTTGGTTTGAGTAAGGCTCCTGTTTGAGCTGCATGCTCCTGGTCACTTTTAACCTTAAACTGCTAGTGGGTTTAATGAGGGCAATAGATTTGAACCATATGTTACCTGAACCAAGCAGGATGAAAAAGACAAAAGCAGTCAAAGTGCATCAAAAGTGAAAATGAAATTCCTAAATGCAGTTTCCATTTCTTTGAACATATATGTTGACATCTTGACTTTTTCATTAAAAGCAACAGAATCTTAAAAAATAATGGTATTTATCCTGTCCTGGGTGGAATGACGTGAGCTCTCTAATACTCTGCTGGTGAAAGTATAAGTCAGTGCTATTAATAGATGGCATTTGGCAATGTTTGTCTCAAACCCAAGCATATACAGTCCCTTTGTCGTACTTGGTTTATTTCTGGTATTTAACCTTAGGAAACACTCTTGGAACACACAGAGATGGAGTATCATAAAAATATTATCATCCAGGTGATTTCTTTCTTTCTTTCTTTCTTTCTTTTTTTTTTTTTTTTTTGAGATAGTCTCACTCTCTTGCCCTGGGTAGAGTCCAGTGGCCTCATCATAGCTCACTGCAACCTCAAACTCTTGGGCTCAAGTGATCCTCCTGCCTCAGCCTCCCGGATAGCTGGAACTACAGATGTGCACCACCACACCCGGCTAAGTTTTCTATTTTTTGTAGAGATGGGGTCTAACTCTTGCTCAGGCTAGTCTCAAACTCCTGACCTCATGCAGTTCTCCTGCCTTGGCCTCCCATAGTGCTAGGATTACAGGTGTAAGCGACCATACCTGGCACAGGTGATTTCTATGAAATGCAAATTGTCCCTCAATAAAGCTGTTAGAAATCGCTCATCACATTTTAATCTATTGGAGGCAAAAGTGAAAACACATTAAATGACTACCCCTTAGAGGACATCTTTAAATAGTAACAGTTCATTCATGCAACTTAAATTTGAGAAGCCATTGGTTACATTTATGAGGGTATTTTTAATAATATGGAAAAATACTTGTATAATATTTATCACAAGACACATGATAAAAATTGATGTAGACCACAATCTTTATTTTACAAAAAAAAAAAAAGAAAGAAAGAAAGAAAGAAAGGTTAAAATTATCAGAAGATAATAAACCAGCATGGTAACAACAATAGTTATCACTGGGTGACAGGATTATCCATTCATTATTCAGTTGACTCACTTTCTTTGTGCTGCTATAAACAATACCTTAGACTGGGTAACTTAACAACTGAAAATGTATTACTCACAGTTTTGGAGGCTGAGAACTCCAAAATCAAGGCACCAGTAGATTCAGTGCCTGGTGAGGGCCTGTTCCTCACAGATGATGGTGCCTTCTGTATCCTCATGTGAAAGAGGTCAAGGGACCTCCCTGGAGACTCTTTTGTAAGGGTACTAATTCCATTCATGAGGATGGAGCCCTCGTGACTTAATCACTTCCCTAAGGTCCCACCTCTTAATACCATCGAACTAGGTGTTAGGTTCCAACATATGAATTTTGGGGACATACCAACATTCAGACTATAGCACCAGATATTCATTTAGCCAACTTTATTTAATTTATTTTACACCTCTACATTTTCAAACTATTCTTCAATGATGATTAATTACTGTTAAAAAATAAGGAAAAATGCAATAATAAAGGTCAAAGCCAGGAGTCCTGATAGAAGGACATCTTGCCTATGTTAGAGGATGACCCCACGTGGCCCACTTTCTTAGTAGATTCAACTACAGTCCTATAATAGTCCTTACCTGGTCTGGAGGACACAAATAGTATTGACAAAACGTTCACTTTCTCAGTCGGAGTAGTTGTGGATCAGCCTTGAGAATATCATGCAGAACAGGTTGTGTTACAGAAAGTTCACCTAATGCAATCGCTTTTCATCTTTACACTTATCGAGCAGTGGAGTTTTTAATTTCCACTATTGTCCTCAACTCTAATCAAAATGTTAAGAGCCAGGAATTTGCTCCCTACTGCAGCATATGGTGAATGATTTGCATAATAGTTGGGTCTTTGCAGCTTGATACCTTCCCGTGGTCAGACCCTCTGTTCCAGTCCAGGATGTGAACGAATGTGTTTCCTACCGCTTGCTAACTCGATTACGTAGTCCTCTGAATTGCACCAAACATTTCTTATACAAAGCCACTTGCATATTCCCTATGGTAGCTGACAGTTCATAATTCTTAAGGGAAGGCATGAAGAATTATACTAAATTCCCTGGATTCAGAAAGAAAAAGAAAGTGATTAAGATGTTGAAATTCCTGAGGCTCTGCTGCTGTCATTATTGGAGGAAGCAATACCTGTGTCAGTTACAATGTAATAGCTCTGATTACCCGGTACCTATATTCTGGGACATTTCCAATTCACACCTAACGCTGAAGCCTGCTCTATATCTCAAGATGCCAGGGTGTGCTGGTCTAGGGCTTTCTTTCATCTCAAATGATATCATTTTTTTTTTCTCATTTCAGATGCACTTGGAAGGTCCTAAAGTCAAATATTTGACTTAGATGTTTCCATCAAAAATGTTTTAAATGCATTTGCTCTCTTGTACTTTCTGTTGTGGAATATCTAAGAGTATCTGATTCTGTGGGATGCTCCATCTCTAGACCAAAGCCTTGCTTTCACAGTGAGGGTCCTGGGACCTATTTCTTTCCATCCTCGCTCTAGAAGTTGTCTTTGTTTTACAAGGATTGTATAAGTCTACTTCAACATTACCTGTGACCTCATTTCAAAGGAAGTTTCCGGAGCCCTAACCCAGGCTTTCTGTAGCTGGGGGTGGGCTCTGAGAAGCCACATTTGTAACAAACTTCCAGGTGATTGTGAGGCTCCCTAAAGGATGAACAGAGCTGGATTAGCTCCTTTTTGTCTCAGAAAGCTTTCACCTCTCCCATCCCATCCCATCCCACCCATTCTTTGCATCCTAACAGCTTTCTTTCCAGGTGGACACTTTCATATTCACAGAAGGTGCATAAACATTCTAATATCACAAAGCCAACAGAGATAGATGAATCTAGATATGGCTTTTAGAATGTGCTTCCCAGACCAGCCGATTCAGTATCACTGGAGGATATGGGAGGGATGCATTTTCTTGGGCCCACTCTCAGATTTTCTGAATCAGAAATACTTGGGGTGGTTTTAAAAAGCCATCTAGGGGACTCTGATGATTTATAAAGTTTGAGAACCACTGGTCTACTGTATAGTTTTGCAGCCTTCCAGTGTGAGCTGCATGTCATTGCTTATTTAAGTTGCCTACTGTACCAATTTCTATAATGGGTGAGACCGCTCTTTTCTTCAGACCACAATTTCTTTAGGAGAGTATCAGAGATTTAAAGCTCTAGAAAAGATTTTTAGAATCAATATCATAGGTAAATGACACCTTTGAAATAAGTAATGGTTCTACTAGGAAGGTAATGGTTTGGGCTCCTAAGAACAGCATCCAGATAGCACCACAAGACCCCATTGGGTTTTAAATTAGATGACAGACTCCTAAGTTAAAGCTAGATGAGTTGAATCTCGGTTTTGACATTTACCAGCTGTGTGGCTTTTAGGAAAGCTAAAGATTATCTGGGAACATTACTTTTCATACCTGAAAAAGAGTATAATGACAGCACCTTCCTTTCACATGGTGATTTTGAGCATTCTATGAGGCAATGAATGGCAAGTGTTTTGCTGAGGACCTAGTGATCGGAAAATGCCCAGAGAGTGTTGTGAGACACGTAACCACGGATACGCACCCTTTGCTCCCTCCTTTTAAATTTGGAGTAATTGCAGTGCTTAAAAGTGGTGAGTTTTAGCATTAAAACAGAACTGAGTGAATCTCCATAGCGATAAAATCTAAAGTCTTCCCATGAAAAATGAGAGGATGGAGACTGTATCTGTCTGTATCCCTGGCCTTTGGGACTAGTTTTGGCACATGCTATGCATCTGATGCACAGACATGTGGGCAATTAATCAATAGCTAAATTTTACAAAATGAATGATTTTCAGAGTCCAGCTGTATACACTCTTTGGCTAATACTCCCAACAACCCCATGAGAAAGATGCAATTACTTACCTCGTTTTACAGAGGTGGAACCTCTCTTGAACCGATTGTATGCATTGACTAAGATGGAACAGGATGGCAACTGACATCATCTGACTCAGGGATCCTGTGCCCAGTTCTTCTGCTTTTTAACCTCTACGTAGTTTTAACTGATAATCTCTAGCAATAAGCAGTCGGGTGGGGCAAGGTTAGAAATCATCTTTTAAGCACCTGTGGAAAACTCAGAAAAATAAATTGTGCATTTGGATGAATGAGTAAAACTCTTTTTTATTAATTTAGTAGCCATACACTAATTAGTTCCTAGCCATAGTGGGAAGAGAAGGCTTTTTATTCTGCTATTAATATTATTTTAAATTATGTACTTTTTAGATATAATACAGAAAACACATAAACCAATCAAATGCCATTAAATGCCAGTAGCACTCCCTCCTCAGTGGTGACAACTGAAAGTGTCCCCAGACATTCCTAAATGTCTCCTGGGATGCAAAATCTCTCCGGTTGAGAAGCTTTGCTTTAGTTTTCCTTTTGTCCTCTTAATTTTCTGCAAGTTGGATCTAGGATGAGAGTCTTCATCAGATTGAGATTCAGTTTTTGTATTTATTTTATTTACTTACTGCTAAGAATATTTCCTAGGTGTAATGGAGACATCCCTCTGGAGGCACATAATGTTGATAATCTCTTTGGTGATGTTGGCCACCTCTGATGTCTGATGCCTGGAGGCCCACTTTTTCCTGGAAGGCAGTTGAATCTGGACTTTGCATTTCACATTTGGGTTGAGGCAAGAGAGAGAGCAAAGCCTTGACTTCAGTGTGGACTTTGGGGGAAGGTGCAATGTCAGGCGTCCCATCTGGCTTCTGCGACTGGATGGCGGTGTGGTCTGGATACTCCTCACCTGTGCTCAGACACCGCTTGGCACTTGTTTCTAACCACCTGGTCCCCCTCCTATGGTGAGGGGCTCGCTAGGCTACCCAGTCTTGTGGGGAGCCCAGTACTGTGGCCAGGCCTGGGTCCCAGCCTCTTCCTCTCTGCATGGCTGCTACCTGTTAGAACCTGAGCTTCCTGTTTGGCACCCAGGCAGACTGAGCTCAGCTGAGTCCCGAACCTGACCAGATATTAGGGTGCCGCCGGCAAGAACTAAACCTGCCTTAGCCCAGGAAGCCAAACTCCTCAAAAATGTGGGTGAGCAAGGAGCTTTGTGGTTTACTCCAGGGGTTGGGCATCTCCTGTCCATAGCTTCTAGGTGGAATCTCAGGTGAGAAGGTGAGAGCCTGGTAGGTGATCTCTGCCCGAAACAGGAAGCAGCAGCCCTAGGGAAGCACTGATACGGTGCAGGGGCCCGCATCAGGCCTGGGCCCCAGAAATTTCTCCCTCCTTTGCTCCGTCTCCCCCTAGGGCGTGTGTTGTAGACTTCCCAGGACACAGCCTTGAATCCTCTGTGTACGAACTACAAATCACATCTACGTTTGCAACACAAATTGATTCCAGGACACATCAATATACTATATAGGTGTCTGAAATTGCTGAGTTTTATTTTAGAATATATTCTGAGTAAAAGTTTTTGAATGATGTGATATCTTTGTGATTTAGAGAATTAACAAAAAGAATACTCAGGTTCTCCTTGGGGTGTTTGCAGCTTTGATACTGAAAAATAACACGCTACCTTGATTGACAACCAAAGTCAGCCAGCATTTCGATAGGCCCAGTTATGCTGCTGTCCCCACCTCCCTTGTGGGGGTCATGGTTCGGCTACCATTGCACTGAATGGCTCATCTGTGGAATACCATTGAATTTTTGTACTGATACTCAGAACATGGGGTTTAATCAATCAATTTGAGTATTTAAGAGAAATATTGAATATAGAGAGGCACATATATATAGTATTATAGCCAACATATATACATTATAAATATGTGCATTTTGATATATAGAAGCAAATAGTTTGAGAGGTGGCTTTTACCAATACAATACAGTACAATACAGTTTGACAAAGATTTATTGAGTGATGATTATATTTTCATGCTCTACCATTGCATAAAATGCTGAAGATACAATAGATGAATACAGTAAGACACTTGTCTTAGCAGATGCCATGGTACATCAGGAAGCCAGGTATGAATAAATACCATAGAAGAAAAAAAAACAACAGAGAAAAGAAAGACAAAATTAAATCTAACTTTTGTACATCAAAATATCATAAGCAAAATTATGATGAAAGAGCAGATACTGGAATATGTTCAAAAAAATAATCAAAAGAGGTATTTTAATATTTGAATAAAAAGTTCTTGCAAATTGATAAGAGAAATGCTCATAACTCCCATGGAAAAGAGGGGAATGATTTAACCACACAATTCTAAGAATTGTTGGGGTGAACACACACACACACACACACACATACACACATTCCCATCAAGAATTCAACTGTTACTAATCAAAGAAAAAAATTCAAACAATGCATTTATCCCTTTTAAAAAATTGTTATGGTTATTGTGATGGGAGAGGGATTGTAATGGGCGGTTTTGTAATAATGATGGTGGGTCTGTAAATTAAAACATCTTTTCTGGAAAACAATCTGCAATATGGACAGAGGTTTAAAACCTCACCTCTGTTGACCCAGCAATTTCACTTCTAAGTATCCATTCTAGAAAAAAAGGCAGGAATGTAGACAGAGATTAATGTACAATTAAGTTTGTTGCATTGTTACTTATAATAGGAAAATTTAAAAAATTACTGGGTAGCCCAATAGTAGTGGGTTGAATGGTTGTACAGTTCATTGTACATTTTGACAGGCAATTATGCAGCCATTAGAAGCAGGGTTCCCAAAGACTGGTCAGTAGCAGTGCTCGAACATGCTCAGGGTATATATTATGTCAGGTATGCTAGAAGAAGAAAAATCTCAATTGCTTTTAAAAAATAGAAAAAACAGTGGAAGTGTTTATTTTCTCATTTACACATTTTATTTCCTAAAATTTTGACACTAAGTCTGCATTGTCTGATAATTATAAAATATATCAAAACAAAATGGCAAAATCATATTGATAATCATAATGCAATGGGAGGTGAAAATCCTACAAAGGAAAGAGAGGTTTCCGGGAGACTGATCAGTTAATTCCACTTGATGAAACAGGCAGAGAAGGCTGGAGAAAAGAGATGAATTTTAAGGACCGAGGCATAATTTGCCCAGTGGACAAGGAAAGAAGGTCATTTTAGGAGCGTCAAGAGCATGCGTTGTGCAGATGACAGAAGCGTAAACGTACCTGGCATGTTCAAGGAATAAAATTGATCTGGTGTGACCAGGGCACAGACTCTGCAGGGTGGAGAGTTCAGGAAAGGTAGAAAAGCACCAGGCTGTGAAGAACTTTTAAATTCTCGGCCATGCTAAAGAGTTGAAGCATTAAAACCTAATCACAGAGTCTGGGAGACTCACAGAGGAATGCTGATTGGGAAACACGCAAACATGTGTGTGCACAGACATGCACACACACGCACACACACACGCAAGTGCACACACACACAGCATAAGTTTCATGTCAATATTCAAAGTAAAAACATAAATATATGTACAGATATTTTTTTAGACAATGTCTTGAGAAAAAACAGGAATGTTTTCTTCATGATGAAATCCAAAGCAAACCATGGCAGGAAAAAAAAAATTAACACATTTAAAAATACTATTTCCTTTCTCATGGCCAGCTCTTTTTTTGTTCTTCAGGACTTTCTGCTTTCGATAGATCTGCCGTAGAGGCTTTTCCTGACCAACGTTCTGTAGCAGGTGGCCGTCTCCTCGGTCTACTAGTAGTCACTACTTAGATTGCAAACTCCGTGCAGAGAGGAGCCCTACTGTGTATGCTGTGTGTCCCTACTGTATATGTTGTGTTTGGTTTATAGCGTGTGCTTGTTAACAGTTGCTTCCTGAATGGATTTCACAGTGCCCCTGCACGCGAAAGGCTCTGTCACAGTTCATGAAGTTGGCTTCTCCAGCGACTCCCACCACTGCTAGTCTAGGAATCAGCACAGGCGTGTTGAGCTGGGTAATGTCACTTTTCACATCCAAGTTGGTGTTCGTTTAGAAATTGTTGTTAAGCTCGGAGACAAAAACAGCTGGATCATACATTGCCTACGGTGAGGCAGTCGGCAACCCTGGGTGCTGGTTTAGCCTCTGCCAAATTCCCCCGGTGGCATCAGCTGTGCTTCATTCCTTCGGTTTCCTCCCCCGTGAAACGGGGATCTGGAGTCCGTCCGCATCACTGTGAACCTGTCGTAAGAACCTCTGTTACGTACCTGCCTCACAATTTCCAGGGCAAACATCAGCAGAAAACATTGCCCAGTAAATGCTTGATGACTTATTGATCAGAATGTCTGTTAGATTAGAATTCATTATATTTTGAGATGGATGACACCATCCTATAAAGTTTCTGGAAAGTTCTGCAAAAAATATCAGCTTCTCCCAGTGTGGTGGGGATTTTTTCCAACTATAATTTAATGGGGGAGGCCATGGTTCTCTTTGGGGGATCTCTCTTCCTCTGTGGGGGGAATGGTATAATACAAAGTGGTGTCTTCACTGATGCTAAATTAAATGTGCCTGGTGCCACCTGGAACGCTAATGTATTCACACGTCTCAAGCAGAAGGCGGGAGGTTTTGAGCTCGATAAATACATACATGCTTATTCACTAGGAGGGATCTGTGGATGGTTTTTCTACACATGGAAATAGCACAGAGCGAGGGCAAGGAACTGTAAAGTCTTGTAGGCAGATAGTGTCAGATTTAGCTCTCCAAATTTCACTTTCAGTGGCAGGGAGATTTCTTTGACTTGTCTATATTTTCAGAATATATTTAACAAATTTTAATAGCAGAATGAACAGAGGATGCCGTAATTTGCTTTCAGGGATGATATATCTCATGGGCGTGGGGTGGGGGTTGCTAGAGCTCGTGATTATAGTCTGAGAATCGGAAGATCAACCTAACTGCTACCTTCTGCTTCGGAAACACTTACACTAAACATCTCTGTGTTTCCACATCTGTGAATGAAGTCAACGCGGGTGTTAAGCACACAGAGAACGTGCAGATGCATTTCTGGTGAACATGAATTGAAGGGAAAATATTTGAGAAGAGACCTCTTTATCTTTGACATGAAGACGTGAGATGCTGCAGAATCTTGCAGATGAGCAGAGTAGAAAACTACATGATGGTACATCTGTTTCATAGATCCCTTCAAATATTTGTGAAACTTACCATGGCTGAGTTCTGTAGCTGCGTAATAACTGAATATTTAATTTAAAAGGATTTCCTCCATTAAGTGTATTGTGTTGATTATAAAGCCCATAGAATTCTTTATAAGGTGCCTCATAGATTACTTTTTCATTGTCTTGACTACATGGAGCAAGTTAGGATATGATGGGGGCAAGATGTGAAGCAGCATTTGTTAATGTCAGTTCTCTCTTCTTTTCTCAGTTGCCATTGTGTTTTTGCATTCGAGTACCACTTTTATAATTAAACTAAGCAACACACTCGTTTACACTGTTATTCATTATTCTCCTTACATTAAAATTTCACTTTGCTGCTGCATGTACCTTACAATACAATATTTATTTTATATATATATATATATTTTTTTTTTTTTTCTGGCTCTGAAAAAGGAAGCTCCACACATACAGTGAACTTCTACATTGTGCCAGGCTCTGTGCTCTGTTAATTTCATTTTATCCAAGTGTAGGCATCAATAAAGATGCTTATACCTATTTTCTCCTACCAGAAGAAAACTGACAACTGGAGAGATCAAGTGGTTTTCAGGTGTTCAAATGCTGTAATAGCAGAGCCAGAAGTTAGACATGCCGGGATCTTTACTCTCTTGTGACCTTTGCATGGAGTGTTTGCTGAGGACGGAAATCCAAACGGATTTTTCTTTTTCTTCCTTGGAGATAACACAGTGCGGTGGAATGTGTATGGGATTTACATACAGGCACATCTGGGTTCCACTTAAGCTCCTGCTATACCCTAGATGGCTTTTGGGGAGTTCCTTGAGTCTCAGTTGCCCCTCAGAAAAATGGGATTGGCCAGAGCTCCCTTTCCCCGTGTCTGTAGGATTAGAAACACCACGCGCTCCCAGGACGGGCCAGATCAGTGCGAGCTATTCTTGTCTCTGCCTTCTTCCCCACTCCGTCTCTGTTTTTTTCAGGCTGTGAGCCATCTAAGGAGGTTATTGATGGCTGTCCCTGGTGGAGGAGCAGCTCAGGGAGCCCGAGAGAGGGAGGGGCTTCTTTCTGGTTTGACAGCATCACCCTGTGAAAGAGAAGAGCAAGCAACGACAGCCGTGCCTTTCCAGCTGAGATGCAGGAATTGGAAGAGGGGTTTGCAGGAGATAAATCAAAGAAAATTGTCTAGAATTGATACAAACGAAATTTGAGTTTAACAAGTGCTGGGATAGTGAGGCAGGATTTGTGTTCCTTTCGCTAAAACACAATTACTGCACCTCGAGGGGGCTGGCAGCGCCTTGGCAAACTCTTGAGGCACAGGTGCACTAATTTCATTCTGATGGGGCCGCGATTCCCAGCCCCTCCCAAAGGCAGAGTGCTAGGTAATCAGTCAGTGCGGCTTCTCTCTTACCAAACATCCTTTATAAAAAGAAGAGATACTGTGTATCAGATGCTGCCCATAAATCAGGTGTAAAGTACACCAGGCCCTTGATCCCATGCACCGATTTAACCTTCATAATAGCCCCCAAAAGATGACATGATCATTTCTATTTGATAGAAGGGACAAGTTGGTCAGAGAGGTTAAACAACTTCTCCCGGGTTACACAGCTATTGGGAAAGAGTTGGTGTATCCAACACCGTGTTGTCTACACTGGCTATGCAATAGCACCTTGTCTAGGGGCAGCATCCTTGGAGCATCTAGACTGTGCCCGTTTCATCAGAGGACATAAATCGTCGGAGCTGTGTTGCTTGTTTGAGATAGATTCTCCCGAAATACGCTTTTGGCTGTCCTGTGAAAGCCAGTGATTCAAAGATCCGTGCCAAAGTATCACCATAAATCCTGTTTAGACAGAGAAATCCCTAAAGGAAGAAGGGTTCTTTGGAGTGGCCCACGGCCTTGAGCAATAGTATCCAGACGAGGACAATTTGCAACAATGCGTGAGCGAGAGTCTAGAGGCCTGTTGACACGGCAGGGACACAGATGGTCCCATAAGTAGGATTTGATGAGAAGAGCCCCCCCCCCACCCCACATGGAGAGTGGGAAAAGGGCTTTAGGACATTGTTGTCTGAGAGGCCACTGCCACATGTGGCTTCCTCTAATCCTCTGCCTGAGTTTCTGTGTCTCTTTCAGAGACAAGAAAGCTTGTCTGATATTCTGTCCCCTACCATGGGGACAATTAAAGGCATGACTCACAGCCTTTGCTTTCAGGCTGGTTTCCCCCGTTTCTCTATTCTAGTCTGGCTGGCAGACCGGGCTGGCAGTGCACACCCCCAAATGGTGCAGTGAGGAGCAGATTACCAGCCACGCAGGCTTCTCCTTCTGTGGACTCAGCCTGCTAACATTTACCCGGATCTAGCCTGTGTAGGACACAGTGCCACGTGCTAGAGAGTATGAGATTTGAGGGAGGAGGAGAAACTGTGTGTGTGTATGTTTGTCTGTATGTGTGTTTAAGAATGCTGCCTTCCTTCTGAAAGAATATTCCCAAGGACATGCATTTTATTAAAAATATATTAACTATTTTCTTTCACCCAAGGATGGAAGATGATTTAAAGTTGTCCTAATAATGTTGACATTATTCTGTGCAAGAACTTAGAAAGAAAAATACTGTATTGAATGTGGGTCTTTATTAGTACTCAAACCCTTTCAATTTCTTTCTGTTAAATTATTCCTATTTATTTTTCTTCTCTCTCACCTGCCCCCTTCTCTCTGCCCCTATCTGTCTCTCTCCATGTACACACACACATACACACACACTCATTCTGCTTGGACTTGGAATTAGGAAACATCATAAACAAAGGTACACCCATGGGACCTTCTTATAAATGTTCATCTTGTTGGGTGCTTTTCTGGGACTTTGGGAAAAATAATGCTATTGTTCATGTATTGTATACACACATATAAGAATTATCTCACAGCAAAAATCCTATAAGGCGAGCACTATTGGGATCACATTGTATATACAGAAAGTAAGGTTCAGAGAATCTAAGCCACTTGCCTGAGGTCACACAGCCAGCAAGTGGTGGAGCCTTCCAGTTTCTAAATCCAAAACTCTAAAGTCTTGCTCCTTCCTGGATTCTTACTGAAGGGCAGCAGAAGACAGCGAATGAGGTGTACTGAACTGGCACTGTTTTCTGACTCTCCTCTAGGCAACTTGCTCCCTTTGGAGCCTGGGTGTTTTTGCAGTGCTAACTGATGCATGCATAGCTCTCTCCTCTGTGGCATTCCTAGCCATACTTCAACAGCTAGGCAAAGGAACGAGGGAAATAGAAAGTTAAATGAACTCCCCAAAGGGCAGCCACCAGGAGTCAATAGGGATTCGCTTTATTCTGTGTTTGATTTGGAACAAAACAAAACAACAAATGTTCCCCGCCTCTGGGTCCAAGGATTTAGCCAACGATTTTAGCAACTGTGGTTCCCATGAATAATGAAAGAGTTTCCAAGTTGTCTGAAAGCAACCAGGACATCAAAGAGACACACCAAAAGGTAGCTCAGGTGTTGGTCCCTCCAAGGCCTTGCTCCTCCCGGTACTGTCTGTGGACTAGCAGGACCCCAGCCACCACCTGGACACTTGTTAGAAACATAGGACCTCAGCCCTCTTGCCTCAACCTGCTGGAGCAGATTCTGCATTTTAATAAGGTCCCCGGGTGACTTGCACGTCACAGTGGCAGAAGCACCTGTTGAGGAAAGAGGAGGACTGACTTCTCACCCAGGGCCAGGGCTAGGATGGCTTAAATGAGTCACTGGTCCCAGGTCCAACATTTAAGAGGGTGCCAAAAAGTGCAGTAATCAACATAAGCAACATTTAATGAAATACTTAATACAATATTTTTTTTTAAAAAAAATGTCCTGGGACAACTGCAATCTTCTCCCTTCTGGATCTTTGGGGGTGAGGGCAGGAGAGGCTGGTGGAGGTCTGGGAGCTTTGGTTTCTTGTTTTCTCTAAATACTCTGAATTTGGTCTACATAGCTATATATTATTGGATTTTCATTAACTGTGGTTATACATGAGGAATGTAGCATTATAACCTGAGCATTTAAGTGCCAAGGTCAGTTCAATTGGCTAATATAGATCATACTAATGATGATGCTAATGATCAAAGTAGGTAACCTTTATTAAGGGCTTGCTGTGTGCTAAGAGCATTGCATGAGTTAACTTATTTAAATTTTTACAGGAAACCTTTTATGGGAGGTACCACTTAATCTTCATCTTCAGAGATAAGGAGCTGGAGGTATTGCAGAGATTCGGTACTTTGTCTAAAGCTACCCAGCTAGTAACTAGAGGATGTAGGATCAGGCAACTTGCCACAGAGCCTGCTCTCTGTACTACTTTGCAATCTGCAATATAATAGTGAAAAATGAATGTATGTTGTATTCAAAGTTCTAAAACAAATTTACACACCCTTTTCTTCAATGTATGAATATTAAGTTGCCATGTGTCTTTTTATTCTGAAAATCTGGCGCTTTATATTTTTATAACAAAATGCTCCTTAAAACAATAAAATGAGAGTAATAGTTGATGGCAGTTGCTTCTTAAAACATGCCCATGAAATTTGGGCTGCCATTTTGTTGTTATTTGGGCAAGGGAGGGGGGAAGGGGAGAGGATGCTGTTAGTTCAAGGGAAGACAGAGAGTTCAAGGTATTCCTACTGTGTTGGGGCCCCTGCAGCCACTGTGGGCTGGGGGCACCGTGAGCTTAGGTGGGCATGGGGTGGTCCTGCCCCTGCCCCAGTTGGCTTCTGCTCTGCCTGTTTTGCAGTGGCCACTGCGCTCGCCTCGCTCGTTTGTGTGTGTGCGGGACTCATTAGCAGTGGGTGTGTGTCTCACCACAGTGGCTTATTCACAGGGCTGCTGGCAGTGCCAGGGATCAGGGGCCGCCTCTCCGGCTGTCGAGAACAAAGCTGGGCTGAGCCCTCTCACGGTCCTGTGGCCCTTGGCATCCTCAGATGAGGCGTCCTGAGATTGAAGAGAGAAGGTGACTGTTGGAGATGGCATTGCCATGGCTGGATCCTGCCTCTCCAGGAAGACTCCAGGCTGCCACGTGCTGCACCGTGACCTTCACGATGGTGGAGTGAGTAGGCACTGGATTCAACAAGCCTGGCCTCTCCATCTGCCGGCCCGAATGCAGGTGCCAGCTACCCTGCCAGCACGAA
This sequence comes from Eulemur rufifrons, assembly GCF_041146395.1. Classification (NCBI taxonomy): domain Eukaryota; kingdom Metazoa; phylum Chordata; class Mammalia; order Primates; family Lemuridae; genus Eulemur; species Eulemur rufifrons. The sequence continues at coordinate 9,528,638 of NC_091005.1, read as the reverse complement.
CGAGGGACGGGGATGAGGGCACAGAGAGCCCGGCTGGCTTTCGTGGACACAAGCTTTAGGTTGGCAGTGCCGTTTTACTTACGTCCTTGCCCCTGCCGTCACAGCTGCAGACTCCGTGCGCGTTCGCTATTTCTGTCCTTTCTGCTCGGGTCGCGATCTTCCTTTGATTCAAGGTTTGTTTTTATTCCAGCCTGGTCGCTGCTGCCAGGGGCACAGCTCAACGGCTTGGCCTGGACTGTGGATCCTCATGTCAGGGGTTTCTGAAAGTTTGTTCAGGTCTCTGTGTGAGAGCGATGGCGTGGACTGGATCCCACTGCCAGATTGTGGTGTCTGGGGACACGCGCTTGGGGCACTATTTCCATCTTCTGTCTTTGTCTGGCCTCCTCCTCATTAAATCTTCCTGGGTCTGTGGACTTGACTACCAATTGGTGGCTGACCTAGTTACAGAGAGCCACTACGTAACCCCTTGCTTGTCATAATAAATAGATCATCGCGGTGCGTTCATTGGGATTCAAAGTGCACTCTGTTATTTTAGAGTCGTTTTGACCTCCTTGGAGTGGGTGCATGTGCGTGTATTTATGCATTCCTGCATGTGTGCATGCATGCGTGTGTTTGCACGTATGTGTGTCTGTGTATATCGTGCAGCTGCCTAAATGAAGCTGGCGCTTTCCGTTGCTGTGCGGAGACTCTGCCTTTGGAAAGCAGTCCTACGGCTTTGTGTGCAGGAGTTAATGGGTTTGCTGGTTTTCCTAACTTGACCTCCTTTCATTTTCCGCTGGGAGCACTTTCTCTCGAGCTCAGGTTCTCACATTTTCTGCTCCTGGTGTCAGCTCTGTTTGCCTGTCTTCTGCCAAAGGGCACTGAGGAGTTACTCAAAGGACCTTTTGAACTGTTTGTTCAATGAATGAAGAGTCCAGTCGGGACAGTTACGAGGACAGCACGGACCTCTGATTGGTCCCTGCCTTGGCGTTGCTAGCTGGTGACTCATGCATTTGGCTTTTGTCTCTGCTGATCTCACAAGCTGTGGAGGAGGTTGGTTTTTTTTTTGAGTGTATCCCAGAGTCTGTGACCTTTTCATCTCCCTTTTACCTTGCATTTCGAAAAATACTCTCTGCACACAAATTGTGTTTATAAAGTAATAACCAATTCCTTTACCCATTTTTAATTAATCAGACCTAATTGCCAATCAGAGCTTCTAATCAGTATGAGTTAATCAGAGTTAACATTTACTTATTTACTGAGCCTTCAATGTATCTGACTTGCAGCAGGTGTTGGGGATAGGAACATGAACAAGATTCAGTCTTAGCAGGGATTTCCAATGCATAATAATATTCTTGCTAACTCATTTTAATTTGGGCAAAATGTATCGAGCACCCACTGTGAGTTTGGAGTGGTGCCAAGTGTCTTCTGTCTGTGCCCTCGTTTAATCTTCAGAGCCACCCTGCCAGTTTGACTTTAGAGATGCCATTTTTTTTAGATGGGGGAACTATAACTTTGAGTTGAGTCACTCGCTCAAAGTCACACATTTAATTACAAGGCAGATGCAGGATTTGAACCTAAGATTGTAAGACTCTGAACGTCCCCCATGGAGATTATAGTCACCAGCTCCCTGCATTTCTTTCTTCTCTTTCCTGCCGGATAGGTGTTGGCTTTTCAGGCCACACGGTGTGTCCTATGTTCTCCCTATGTTCTATGGCTTCTGATTTAGTGAGAGGTCTGCAAAAATCCTGGGTACAAATGAGCTTGTTGCCCCAGAGAACAATGGAGCATCTAGCTTTCTAAGACATTAAGCTTACTCACCACCTGATTGTTCATATGGGGAAACTGAGCCTGTCAGTGGTAAAAAGATTTTCCTGTAGTTACACAGCAGGACTTGGTCTCAGCAACCCTGGTCTATAGGCAGGTTGGGTCCTTGGCTCATTTATTCTGAGCTACATGGCCAATCTCGAGTTCTCCTGGGTAATTCTATCCAGGTTTGGGGTCAGAGCAGCCACTGTTAGATACAATGCAAGCTCATTAGGGGTGAGGGTCTGATCTTGTTCACCCCTGTGTCCCTCCTCCCAAGCACAGTCCCAGCTGCATAGCTGGTGGTCAGCTGGTGTGTGTTGGATGAATAAACCGGATGCAATGAAGGGCATCTCCAGGGAGAACCTTTCACATTCATGCTGTGATAGTTGGCGTGGTAGTTGCTTACCTCCTCTCTTGGATTCTCCTAAGACCAGAGAGTATTTTAGACTCAAATTGATGGTGTCAATATTTAATTTGACACTTCAATGATTCAGTCATTTCATATTGTAAACTATTTTCCTTTTTCTATTTTGGAATAAATTGGCTTGCTCTTTTGTCTCTGGCCAAAGTGATTTTTCGTGGCTGTACAAGAAAGTAGTGGACGGTGCTCAGCTATCACTACTCCGAGTTCATTTTGCATCTAGCCAGCTCAGGTATCTATGCAGCACGAGAGATACTCCATGTTGCATGGTGAGACTTCATAAGATTTACAAATTTCATTCTAGAACCGATGATACTTGGGACAATATATAAGACATGAGGAGGAAGAGAGGAAAAAATTCACTTGTAGTTCATTCATTCTGATGCATAAATTGTCCTTTTTCCTTCCCATTTTTTTCCTTCCTTCCAGTACTCTACTTAATCAGGTATATTTTTACATTATTGTCACTGAGATTTTACTTCATAATGAATCACGTTGAAATAGTCCAAAGTATTTTTCCATGTTTCTTTGCAATCACAGAATTGTAATTTTGGGTAAAGCTAGTTCTTTCATGCAGGGCGTATACTGTGTTTTACTTAAACATTGTCCTGTTACAACAAGACAATTCTGACTTTATGTGAATATAAGGAGGTGATTCTTGTCGGCAGTCTGTGAAATTTAATGGGATTATTAAAAGAATTGCAATACCTACATGGTCATTACTTCAAGTCGGTTACCCCATTTAGAGTCAGTCTGTAAATCTCTAATGCTCTGTTTCCCCAATGAAATTAGAATACTTGAAACCTACGTAGGGGAACCTGAAATTAATTATTCAATATCAGAATTCTTTTTGTTCTTTTTCTATTTTTTTAAATAATTTAAATAATCAAGATGACGTTGAAAGCAAGCGTCTTTCTTAATTGCTCTGAGCATTTTTCTCATTTCTGAAAATGGGTAGCATTTAACTGGAAGACAAAACAACACAAGCAATAAAAATTGAAAACTGACTGCTTAGGAAAGCTACCCTGGTCTTTAACATTTCTTTAGGAAAAACAACTAGAAAGGCAGAAAACTGTTCAAGTCAATCCATCTGCTCACTTTCAGGTCAAACCTGTTAGGTTTAGTCCTTTAATGAGGTTACAGGGTTTTAGGTGATGAATCTGTGGAAATGATTTGGTAATGAGCTGACTTGGAGGAGAAGGTTGAGAGAGGTTCCCTTAACTCCGTTTGCTTCGCAATTTGGCAAGGTCACTGGAGAGAGTCTTCTATAGGCCACTAAAAATAGACAGTCTTATAGATCCAATCATGTCGTCATTTCTCCTTTTTGTTTTTTGTTTTTTTTTTTTCTTTTTCTTTAGTCATGTCTTATTTTGGGAGCTCTCTTCATTCTTCTCACCCACTTGCCTCCTCAGGAATGCTGCATTTGCTCTAGATGAGACACTGCCCCCTTGGGTATTGGGGAAGAGAAGAAAGGCAGGACAATTTTAGGACCCTCACTCACCTGACTACTTTACCTTCCAGTTCCCCTTCCTTCCTTCCTCCCTCCCTCCCTCCCTCCCTTCCTATCTCTCTCTCTCTCTCTCTTTCTCTCATTTCTCTCTCTCTTATTTTCTTCCCTCCTTTTCTCCCTTGAGATCCTTTCCTCCCTCCTTCCTTCCTCTGTCACCTTAGCTTGGCTCCCAATTCTGTGTGTTTATCTCTGCAAAGAGACTAATACATAAAAATGCTTGGTATGTAACTACCCAGGAGGTGAAAAGATGAGTGAACGGATGAGTGAATGATCAGAGCTGGAGAGAAGGCAGCATTCTAGTGAGGGGACGCTGGGTCTGCCTCCCTTGAAAGCGGATTCCACTGCTGTCCCGATACCCCTCCCTTTCCACACCCCTGCACACGCCACTTCCAAATATGTAATGTGTCTACTTCATGTATGTGTTATCTCAGCGCCTCGTCATCTGATGTTGTAGACATCTGCCCACATCTAATCACGGACATCTGTTCAGAATGAGGTTCTATAAAAATTCATAGGAGTCATTTAACTCCTAGATTCATTGTTTCTATTTTTTCCTTCTTGATTCCATGAATTTTGTGCAGATTTTTGTAAATAAAATCTTTGTCCCAAACCCTAAAATGTATAGAATGGGAAAAGTAGAGCCTTTGTGAATTAAAGAGAAGAAATGGAGAAAGTGGTAGGAATCTGAGAAATGTCCCTGCACCTCTCTCCACCCCCCTCAGCCCCTGCAACAGCATTTGGGATACCCCAGGAACACTCAGTCTCTGCCAAGAGCAGTTAGTAAAATCACTGGATTAGATCACTGCTGAGTTTCCATTTGGCTCCTAAATCCTGTGATTTGTCATGTCTCTCAAACTTGAAGTCTGGGTCTCCGAGTTTCTGGTTTGCTGCAAATGTGGATGATTCTGAAGTCGGTGGTGTAGGAGCTATAAACGATGCAGATGTTAGAGTTTCTGCTCTTCACAACCTCATAGGGATGGGGATGGCAGGCCAGCGGTTGGGAAAATGATTCCCTAAAACAACAAAATGTGCGAGGTCCTAAGGCCTGAATGACTGATCATGATTATTGTAAGCAGTAGGTGTTGGCTCTCATTCTATCAAATAGTTATCGAGCATCTGCTATGTGCTGGGCACGGGCATGTTGGTTTAAAGGGGTCTTAAGAAGAAAACATGATCTACTCTGTTTTAGTAACTTTTAAAAATTTTCCATGTGTCATTTATCACTATCTAATCCTTTGATGTTTATTTTTCTGTTCACTTGTTGACTTTTTAACCCTACCACTGGCTGAAAGCTCTTAAGAATAGCCTCCCTATCTCTTTGGTACCCAGGGACTTGACCAGCACATAGTAGATGCTCAAGAAACATTTTTTGAGAGATGAATGGTTGGCGGATATGATGCCACAGTGGAGTATGTGTTTATGTGTGTGTAAAGTTGGGCAGGTGGACTCTGCAGGAGGTAATCTTTGGTGAGAGCCTAAGAAAAGGAAAAGTTTATGAACAAGAGAAGAGGGAGAGGCGTTCTGTTCAAAGGCAAAAGAAGGAATGAAGAGAGTGAAATGATATGGAAAGCTGAAGAAAAGTGATGTTTTCCTGGAAGGGGTTGCCCCAGGTGAAGCCAGAGGAGGCTTGATGATAAAGGGCCTTCCTTGGGGACGGAGTGGGTGGTGGCTAGGAGCAGAAGCTCTGGGGTCAGACTGCCTGGGTTTGAATCCCTGCAAGCTGGGCAACTGGCGTAGATTTCTCACGCTCTCCATCTTAGATTTCTCCACTTTCAAATACGGGCGATCGAAGTGATGCTTCCATTCAATGGCAGTGCATGGAACAAAGTGGGCTCGGTTATTGCTAAAGGCAGAAGAGGCCAACCCAAGCAGACCTGCAGGGCTTTGAAACCAGAGTGAGCACGTAGCGGCCGTGCGGAGGCTGGGCTGGCTGTCAGGTCCTCCTGGCAGAAAGATGCTGCTGAACCTCCTCCCCCATCTCCTTCCCTCTCCTTTGAGAGGCTCTGTGTCCTCCGTGGGCCAGTGCGGCTCTTCTAAGCTGCCCGATTGTTCTACTTCCACCACGTTTACCCTAAGGGTGTCGCTTGTTTACCTTACACAGGGTCGTCTCTGTGAGAGCCAGTGGGATAAATAATGTGCTGGCATCAGTGTCTGGAATGGCCGTGATCCAAATGAGGAACAGGTTTAACTTCCTGGGCACTGAGGTTCTGGGCCCGGTCACATGTCCCTGTTCCTTTGTGTGATGCAGCCTTTGCAACTATGACTTCTTAGCCCATGCTTTGCATATGCACCTTCGTTTCAATTATTTCATGCTGTTATTTCCCCTTATTACATTTTTTATTATATAAAACAGTATGAGATGCTTCAGTACTGTGTGTATCTTTAGAGGTGGCCTTAAATTCCCTTTGCAATAAAGCAGGCTATCGGTAAAATGCATAACATGACTCAGAGGTGCAAGGTGGAGTGTGGGCCAGTGAGTCTTCAACCTAGTTTCTCCTTCGTGAAGACCTAGTTTCCTGGAGAGTGATTAGACTCTGCTCCCTTTTCTGTCACCAGGTTGGGATTGGCATTTGTCTCTCCGTGTAAGTCTTTCTCTGTCCTTGGAAAAGAACTGCGATCCTTCCTGGGAGTCCTCTCACATACCTGCCCTGACGTGTGATATTAATGAAGATGCTGCGCAAAGACGCCGGGAAGCTGGAGGCAGGATCTGTGGCTGCCGAGTCGCTTTCCCCTGGGTGCCTCAGTTTCCCTGTGCATAAAATAACTGTGGGGTGTTGGATCAGTGTCCCCCACCCTTCAGTCATTCAAGTTTTGTCTTCATGATATCTGGGTACCACCCACACTGTTAGTTACTTAATATTTCCTTTTGACACATTCTTTCTGCTTTTCTTAAATATTTTTGAAGAAAATTATATCGCTATCATGGATGGCAAACCAGTACCTCTTGCAATAAATACGAGGCAGCCCAAAAAACAGAGCTGATTAAAGGGAAACAATATAACTGAATCACTCTGAGCCTGAGACTGCCTTCTGTTTGGTAAAAGAGAGATTTGTTAGCAATCACTGCAAAGAGCGACTTTCTCTTTGCTAAGATCAGGACTGAAAGAGGATGGAAAAGGTACTTCACTATTTCCTGATTCATTGTCATTTACTGCCAATAATAATTATAGCAATTTGTTGGGCCTCTGTTTTGTCAGGCGTTGCACTGATTTCTTTATATTGAGTCATTGTAATGCTGATAATTTTTTGACGGTGATGTTGACTAATATTTAGTGAACAGTAGATCTGTGCCAAAAGCAGTAGCCTAATTCACGCACGTTATTTCATTTGTCCTCAACACAGCTCTGTGAGGTGTCAGTATGCCTGTTTTGCAGGTAAAGAAACAGAGTCCCCAGTGACAGAGCTGAGGAGTCATAGAGGACCAGATGGGAAGCAGCCTGCTGGCATCAGAGTTCCTCACCCCAGCAGGGGCCACACCCCCTGCCTAGGTCTGTCTAAGGCCACACAGTGTGGCCTCTGTGCTTTCCCACCACTTGCTGAGTGACATGGCCACTTGGTTTGGCTCCTTGACAGGGTCTTCTGGGCTTTCTCTGAGGCAACCCCCTTGTCAGGGACTCTGAAACCTGGCTGAGCCTACACATCACCCTGAGAGCTAAAGAGTGACCCCTCCCCTGGCTCTCAAGGTCTTCTGCACGTGCCATGTCCCCTTCAAGACGGCCTTCCTCACGGTACCAAGTGGGCCCATGAAATCGCAGACTCCTGCTGAATAGTGGAGCAGCACCAGCTCTTAGCAGAGTGTTTCTCAAAGTGTGGTCAGGACATGGAGGGAGGGAGGAGGGGTGCTTTTAGCCAGGGGAACTGATTATTCCAGTTACAAAATTCTGTAATCTCAGGGTAGGAAAGAACCTCACCGTCCATTAATCTACCCTGGTACCCAATGCAAAATTCATTTACTTACTGGGTAGGGAGTGTGGCTGAAATATTCCCAGAGATGGATGATCAACTTGTGAATAGTGTGTGTGTGTGTGTGTGTGTGTGTGTACTAACACACATGCAGACACTTTCTCTATATATCGTACAGTTGCAAACATCAAAGCCAACGCACAAAGAAAATCTATATCAAAATCCAGCCTGATTTTCTTGGCTGAAGCTGTAAGATAGAGAATTAAAAAGTGAATATTGCAGAAGAAGACCTCTCCGAGCCTCTGAGCCTCTGATTTGCATATGTCTCTCCACGTATAAACCAGGCCATTTGTCTGTTATTCCCACAGTCATGATCCAAGCCCAGGCTGGTGACATGGCCCAACTCCACACAACTGTTGACAAATTTTGTTTTTGTCTTCATTCTCAGTTCTTAACAATGGAATTAGTAAAAGTAACTATTCAAAGAATTTAGAAACTGAAAAGAAAAATAAGAGGTAAATGGATCTTTGAGGATGTGTGTGTGTGTGTGTACATGTGTGTGTGCATGTGTGCATGTGCCTTGGAGGTAAACCATGGGGGAACAGCCTAGGGAAAGCTTCCTATGAGTATATTAAATTCTTGATGTTGACAAGTGACTTTTCCCAAGACCTTCAGGAATGTCAAAATTTGTGCATACCAGCGAAGAATGTTCTTCCACCAATGAAGTACAGCAAACTAAAACTGGAGCAGTTTAATGGGCTGCTTCCCCTGCCGCCCCTGAATGAGTCCAGTGTACTTAATGAGGTGTGATGAGGGTGCTGAGCGCTCGCTAGACTCCCTCCCTGGCTCTCGTCAGCCCCTCTGTGGCCAAATTCAAATTCGTGCCTGAACAAAATTACAGTCCCCGCTCACTGCAGCCCTTCCAAGGCACTTGCACATAGGTAAGACACGCTGTCAGGGACCCGCTTTTGTATTTACTAAGTCATTTGTTCCAAAGCTATTTGGGAGCATTTGGTCTAGGCCTTTGTCGACCTGATAGACGGTGAGCAAGAAAACATATAAGCTTCTTGTCCCTGTGAAGCTTATAGACAATTTTAGTTTGCACAGCTTGTATCTTCAGAATAAATGGCTGGAAAGAGGTAAAGAACAAATGACTTTTTTTTTCTTAACTTGATTTTACATTGCAAAAGGACGTTCCCTCTTAATTTTGAGAAACCTTGTTTTGTTTCTCCTGACCATAAAGGTCCCAGAGAGAGCTCTCTCCTATTCTATCATGAATCAATCATATTGATATGCACAGTGTAGTTTGCCTTCCTTACTATGAGAAGATAGTACTAGGCTGTGACTATTTCTGGCACACAGTAAAAACTCTGCACTGTGTGTGTGTGTGTGTGTGTGTCTGTGCCTATGGATCTGTGCCTCTGTGTCCCTGTGTGTGTGTCTGTGTGTATGTGTTTGCAATACTTCTCTGACTTTGTGAATGTGGGATTTTGCATACTCCAGAAGTTTGCAAATAAGTTGATTCCTTGGTTGTCTAGAAGTTGCCCAGATTTGATAAAATGTTAGAGACACTGTCTCAGGCCTTAAGTGTGTTTAGAAGTCCTTGTTATTCTTCATTACATCTGTGGCATCTTCCTTGTCATCGGTGGCTGCTCTCTCTGGATAGTTTGGTAGCGTGGCAAAGTCATGTAGTCCTTAGTCATGTTTCTTTTAAATCACTGGGCTGCTTCCCTAAAGCAGTGCCCTGTTTTATATCTGAAGAATGCAACTGAGTGTAGCCGTTAGGTAAATTACTATAGATTCAAACTACCTGTGTTCAAATCCTGGTTTTACTAGTGAGTGAGGGAAACTTTACTCAAGCCTTATTTGTACCTCAATTTCCCAGGTAAGAAATAAAGAAAATCATACTAACTGACTTATAAGATTGTTACAAGATTAAATTATACATCATAAGAAAGTACTTAGCCCAGGATCCGGCACATTGCAAACCTTCAATAAATGTTAGTGATATCATTGCCTGTTTGGATTAAGCCATGTCTATGTAACGCTCAACTCCTGGGGCTGTAGAAGTACAAAGAATTAGCATCACCTGTGTATGACTACATTCATGCCTTAAATCCCCAAAGATGATTAGATGCTTCATTTAGCATGTGAAGCGTTTAGAAAATATTGATCACACTTTTTCAAACTTAACACTTGTACAAACACAGGCATTTAATGCCAGTCAGAAAATCAGAAAATACCTGTTGGTGCCCCAGTCTTTTCTTGTTAATAGCTGATTGTTTGCAAAATGATAGCCTACTTTGCTTATTTTAACTATTATAGAAAACAAACCAAACCATGCTGCATTGCATTATCAAGGCTGAATAATTTGGGCCAAGTGAGTATATCATTACAGTTCTTGAAAACAAATTACAAATTTACACCTGTCATTTGACATCAAGTAGATAAAAAGGCAATCAATATTTTCAATCTTTTAAAATTTAAAAAATATATATAGAGAGTTTTGTGGTTGCTCTTTTGTGTGTGTGTGTGTGTGTGTGTGTGTGTGTGGTTGCTCTTTGTTGAACTACCACCATTCATCTATTTCTCCAGTAAGCCAGCCCTGCAAAGTGTTATCAGTGTACTGATGCAGGCCAGACAAAAATGATTATCAGATGTGATTTCTGTCCCTAAGTAGCTCACAGCGTCCTTGGGTGTAAAGTTGGAAGGGGCAAATAGCCATGATAACAAAGCTCTACCTGTGGGAGAAGTCAAAAAGCGATATGGTGCCCTAAGGGGATGCTAAAGCCCTCTGGGTTCACACTAGGGAGTGAGGGGAAGTTCTACCAAAGTTACACTAACTGTGAATGGGAGAGTTCAGATAAGGGAACAGTATGTGCACGGGCACAGAGGTGTACAGCCTGCAGAGCTCAGAGGACAGCAGGACTTACTGAGGCAGGAAGGAGGTAGCCAGGTGAGGCTGGGGGCAGACCAGGGAGAGATGCTCAAGCTGTATTAATGAATGTGGACATCTCCTGGCCGGACTGGAAATCATTTAAAGTTTTCATATTGTCAGATTTTTTTTGTGTAAAAATTGCCATTCTTATAGGTATTGCGTGGAGAAGGGAGTTTCTGTTCTGCCATATGCATTGCTTAGATATAAATATATCTCAGCATATTTCTCCATTCATGACAAGAAGATAAATAGGTAAAATAAAAGAAACTATAGAAGAGGTAAATGTTCTTGAGCATATGGGATTGTGTGCAGACTGGTGGCTTTGTCATTCTTTTAAAACTTTGCTAATTGACTGAATCTTTCCTAAAGCTTGGTTATATTTATTTTTGTTTGCATGCCACCTCTCCCCAGCCCTTAAAAAAGTTAAAAAGTAAAATTGCTAGCATTTTAGCGCAAAAATAAAATATACTGACTTAGAGAAAGGCTTTTCATTCTCCTTCTATACTTACTGTTCTCAGGTTGTATAATAATATAAATAGGCTCAGTGTATACACGCAACTTTTATAGTGGATGTTCTTAGATTTTTTCCCCCCTTATTCTGACTTTTTATTTCTTTTTGATTCAATAGAAAAGTCATCAGGGAAAAGTGGGAAGGGCGGGCCCTTTGGAGCGGGGAAATCTAGATGGGAATTCCCATTCTGCTCCTAATTAGCTTGGTTATCTTGGGGAAGTTCGTTAACTTCTCTGAGGTTTAATTCCCTCCTCTTTTGGGACGTAGGAATGAAATAAAACAAGCCCCCTCCTGGTGCTGTGGGGAAGATTAATTTTTAAAAACATGCAGTAGAAGTATCAAGGCAATGACACCAGTGGAATATAGTAGATGGCAAATAAAACTGGAGCTTCCAGTATTGCAAATGTTAATACGTTCCAGAGAGAAAGTGAAACTACATAGTTTGGGCAAGAAATCGGGATAAAATGTCCTGAGTAAGCAGGAGGTTTGCTCATATGCTAGATGACTGTTTGTTTATTCATTTCCCAAAGATATGACAAAGGCTGTGAATATTTATTTAGTTCTGCTCCCAATAGCCCTTCTAATAGGGAATTATTTGGGTACAACGAAAGACATTTGTAAATGTGGCTGATAAGACCCGCATTGGACAAGGAGTGTTTTGTTGGACACAAGAATTCTATTGTCCCTGGCTTCAGTTGTCAAGTGCCCGGAGAACCCAGAATTTATGGTGGCAGCACAATGGGCCTTTCAGGGCCCAGGGAGAGAGCTGTGAGATCCCGCTCCCCGGCTTTTCAAGGCCCCTAGTCTTTTTATCAGGCCTGGACAATGCCGGATTCAGCTGCTGCCTGAGCCTCCTGACCGTCCATTGGCCGTCAGGTATTGTGCAGTAATTACCATGGTGACAATGGACTCTCTCTACGCCCGTCCATCGGCGCTTTGGAAAATGGCGAAGGTTGTCACTTTGTATTAGGTGCGTCTAAAAGCACGGCTTACTCAGAAAAACTGCTAAAGCGAAATAAAGATAATCGTGGTAAGAGTTTGATTTAAAAGGCCACTGTGTCAAATCCATTTGGAGCCCAGAAACTCTTTATGGATGTTTTCTTGTAATTACAGATAGACGTCGGGCATCGTCCCCTGTACAGGCAGGGAGTTGCCAGCCTTGGGGACTTTGCAGGGAGGCCTCAGCTGCTAGCAGCTGGCAGCCCTTAACCACACAGCAGGAACAGAAGTCTAAGCCGAGCCAGTGAACTCTCAGGGATCTCTGAACTTCTTCGAGACTCAGTTTCCTCATCTGAATAAAGTATGGTGTGGAAAATGCTTATAGATGAATATTAATTATATGTTGTATGATTATATGTTAATATATGCAAACATATCAATATCAGTTCTAGGTAACTGCTTATGCATCTATCATTGGGCTTTGTGAATAGCAAATACATAACAAAAGGTGTAAAACTTTCAATTATGCACAATTGTAAAAGCACAGTGTGTATCTTTTCATAATCACAGTTATTGATTCTTGTTAGTTATAAGTGAGGTATTGTGTTTATTATCACTGTTCTTCACAATAATCCTCCAAAATTGTCATTATCATCACCATTTTGTAGTGAGGAAACTGAGGCTCAGAAAGTTCTTGCTCGTCCAAAGTCAAACTAACTTGGAAGAGGCAAAGCTTGGATTTTAACTCTTGTTCTCTCACACTGATGGCTCACTACTTCCCCCATCTTTTAAAAAGTTCACAGTCTACAAACCTACCTCACAAAATATGCTTCACCATATGGTTTTGGAACTTTGGCAGTAACAGGAAAGAAAAACACCCAGTAGCGATTATTAATTGAGTTTAATCATCCCTTTAACAATGTCAGGAACATGCGACACCCCCCAAGAAGTAGCAGCCCCCATCTGCAGGCACCCAGGGTTTAACTACATATATGTGGCCCCTTCTGCCCACAGAGCATGCACAAAAATCAGAGAGTGACATTAACAACGCGACTCAATATTTCTAGATTGCCAAAAAAGCGTATGGTCATTGCTCAACTTCTCTCCATAAAAGTTTCAAAAACCTAATATTTCACTTGTTTATACAGTGACAAAATATAAACATTTAATGATAGTTTGTTTTAATCAACTCTGTTCCAAACTATCTGAAATTGCTCATTGTGTTATTATACCAAAGAGGAGAAAATATCTGTGGTCACACACCACAGGAATAGGCGTGATTTGTCCTGGGAAGTGGGTCTCCTTGTGGGTTCTTACTGCTGATGGAAAAGGACTGGGCTTGCTAGTGATCCAGCTCAGCTATGCCACTTCCATGGGCATTTAATACCTAGCCTCAGTTTTTCCATCTGTGTTATGGAGCTGTCACTATCTCCTCGGGCCATCCATTTCGGTGGAGATCCTAAGGGAGAGAAAGTAGCAAAGGAAGGGTATGGCCCTGCGTGTATGGAGCCTTTTACACAATCAGAGCTCAGCAGAAGGGAGTTGCAACACTCACACTTGCATCCTTTCCTGACATTTCTCTTTCATCCTTGTTTATAACATTCCAGGTATCTCTTGCTGAGTAACATGCCACCCCAAAATTTAATGGCATATGACAACAATGCATTATTACCACATACAATTCTGTGGGTGGAGTGAATTCATTTAGGTGGTTTTCACTTGGAGTCTCTCCTCTCATGCAGTCAGATGGCTGGTGTCATGGGAAGGTTAGAATGGGTTGGATGTGCAAGGTGATAGGTGTTCACTCACCTGTCTGACACCTTGGCCTGGATGGCTGGAACAGCTGGAGATGGCTGGACATCTCTCCCTCCATCTGCGCATCTTCTCCACCTGTCTAGTTGGAACTTCCTCACCCAGAGTGGCGTGGAATATTTGGATTTCTGACATGGCAGTCGAATTCTCCCACAGAAAGCTTGCAGAGTGCACAAGACAGGCTATAAGATTTCTGTGTTAGTCAGCTTGTGCTGCTATAACAAAGTACCACAGACTGGGTGGCTTAAACTGCAAGCATTTATTTCTCGTGAATCTAGAGACCGGCAGACTCAGTTGTTGGTGAGAGCCTTCTTTCTGGCTTGCGGACTGCCATCTTTTCATCTTCTCACATGGCACACACACAGTCAGAGAGAGAGAGAGAGAAAGAGAGAGAGGTATCTTCTCTTCTCTTCCTCTTATAAGAATGCTAATCCCATGATGGGGACCCCCTGTGACCTCATCTAAACCTAATTACCTCCCAGAAAACCCCACCTCTAAATACTATCACTTTGTGGGGTTAGAGCTTCAACATATGAATTTTGGAGGACACAAACATTCAGCTCATAACATCCTACCCCTGAACCCCAAAATTCATGTCATTCTTACTTGCAAAATACATTGATTCTATCCAAGCATCCCCCAAAATCTTAACTTGTGCCAGCATCAGCTCTAAAGTGTAAACGCTGAAGTCTCATCTAAATACCATGTAAATCAGTATGAGTGAGACTGCAAGTACAATTCATCCTGCAGCAAAAGTCCTCTGCAGCTGTAAACCTGTGGAACCAGATGAATTATGTGCTTCTAAAATACACATGGCGGGACAAGCATAGATTAGACATTCCCATTCTAAAAGGGAGAAATTGGAAGGAAGAAAGGGATGACAGGTCCCAAGCAAGTTCAGATAGCAAAGCAAATACCAGTAGATCTTAAGGCCCAAGGATGATCCTCTTTCATTCAATGCTCTGCCTTTTGGACCCATCTGGGCAGTGGTCCCTCCCCCGTGACTCATATAATGTCACTTTTTCTGTTTCATTGGCTATGCGGGACCAGATTAGATTCACATGGAAGGAGACTACACAAAAGCATGCATATTTGAGGGTTTAGATTATTGGTGGTGCCATTTTGGGGACTGGCCATGTAGCCAGTTGCCAAGTAAGGTCCTTCCCCATCAGTTGCGTATTGTGTGAACTGCTCCATGTGGCTTTTCCTGCACAACTCCATGTGTATCTGGGAAGAACCCCAGTGATAATCTGTCCTGGACGTTTAAGGAACAGCACACAAGAGGGCAGCTTTATTATTCTCCTTCCTACAGTCACCCAAGCCAGGTCTGATACACAAATTTTAGTAGATTTGCCATTCATCTATAGCCCTACCCTGAGAGGGGTTTTCATTTGCTTGCTTGTTGCTTTGGAGAAGATCTTGTGCACTGCTTTTAGATGGAAGCAAGAGGCAAGGGAAAGTGGGTTTGGAAAGAAATGAAATCAAGTTAAGAAAGAAGCTGTTTAAACCCCTAATGCAGACTGAGTGATCCTAGAAGGTAGCAGCTCTAGAGATGAAAGACATTCAAGAACTCCTTTATACTGTTGTGTTCAGAAAGCTGTGCCAGCTGGCACCTTCCTTGGTTCAGCGCCTCAGTTTTCAAAGACAACAGCTGTTTCAACACTCTGTATTCTTCTCTTCCTTCATTCAGCAGATATACATTGAACAGATGCTCTGGGTAGGGAATGTGTTAGACATTTGGGGAGATATGGGGATGAATCAGACTAGAATCCAGGCAGAGCACAGCCCCCACACAGGAAATCTAGAGTGTGGGGTAGTGGAGGGAGGACACAGGCAACGCTCTGGTCTTTTGAAGTGGGCACGGCATCTCCTACCACCACCATCACCATCGTTACTCTTCGTCCTTGAGGCTGTCATTCCACAAGGACCCGGAACACCAGAGCAGTGTTTCTGCCTTTGAGAAGGAAGGCATTGCTTTGGACTCAGAATGTAGGTTCTATCAGAAATTGGTTCTAAAGCTTCATATTACCTCCACCCCCAATTTTGTCATCAGTGCTAGAGCACATGTATGTGGAGGACACAGCATGTTGTAAGAAGTTGGACGTAGGACTGCTTTTTATCTTTGCCATCAAAGTACTAAACTCACATATGGATATTCACACCATCCCGTGGTACCTCTAAATCCATGACAAGGTTTTTCCCCCCACTTTTCACACAATGATAATAATTGACCTTCCTCTTTGCACACTTGTACTGTTATCTTCTAAGAGAAAAGTCTGTCACATGCAACTGGGTATCCCCAGTGTCCAGTAGTGTGTATCACATCATCCATTCATGGTACCTCCAAGTTATTAATTACCTTTTCACTTTTTTTTTTTTTTGCAGAAATCCCTGTGTTTTCAGCTCAGTGGCTCTGTGACATCATTCCTGTTGTCATTTGTTGAGTGACCAATCAGATGGGTGGATTGTGTTATAGAAATTGGCAGCAAGTATCCAATGGGTGAAGAAGGTAAGATGGACAAACATTACTGGGTGATTCACATGTCACTATGGGTGTGGAGATGGGAATTATGCCTGTCAGATCCATCCCTCAAACCTGGCTTGATTTGGACCTTCACCCAAATCCAAAGTAGAGTCTGAAAGGGAAGGAAAGACCTACCTTCTAGGCTTGGGGGAATGTAATTTTTCAATGTGGATGACATTGGGTTCTCAATGTTGATACCATTGGGTTCTCTTTATTGAACACCTGCTATGTGCCAATGCAGGAAGGATAATCTTTTTGACTATAGAAGATCCAGAAGAGAAAGAAGCAACCAGAGGGGACTATAATTGTCTAGCAAGGACTCCGCTGAACAGACTGAGATGATTGCTATGTTGCCTTTTTTCATTTTATTTCTTTTGAAAAGAATTCTTAAAATAGGAACAAGGTAGTTGATATCCCACAAGGAAAAGAGATTGCTAGGAGGCTGAACCTTTTAGACTTACAACGTCAGGGCCCCAGCTCATGAGCCAGGAGGCTGGATTTCAGCTCCCAGACTCAGCTCTACCATCCACTGTGCCCTTAATTAATGAGCTCTGTTCTGGGCCGCAAGGGTGGTCGGACCTAGGGTCTCTAACAGTTCTTAGGTTTTAGGATTCTGTGGATCCATTTACCTTCTCCAATGGCTCAGTGTTAACTAGAGCTCTTTTCATAGGACATCCAAATATCCAGATAGAAACTTAAGAATTAGTTCTACCTACCAGCATGACTTTCCGCACTTTGGGAGTCTGGACCTACTTGTCCGGGTGTTTACGACTCACCTCCATGTGGATGTCCAGCAGGTACCTTAAATGCATCTGCCAAATCCAAGTTGTAATGTTGTCCTCTAAACCTTCACTTTGTCCTGGATCCCACATTTCTGCGATAGTATCAAAATTCACCAAAACCAGAACCACGGGAGGGATCCTTCACACCTTTCAATTTCTCACCTCCAGAAGCAATTTCTTCCTCTTGATTCCTGTTGAATCTACTCTCTGATTATCTCTCCAATAGATTTGTTTCTCTCTATCCCTACTGCCACCATCTAAATGTAAGCCAAACCCTCTGTCTCCAATGTTACTAAAATTGCCACCTTATAGGTCTTACCACCTCTGGGATTATTTCTCCCTTGTTAGATCCAACATGGTCCATCTTCCATATCCATCCTGGACAATGTCCCTAAGTCCATTTTTATGTTACTTTCCCACTTAATCCCCTTCAATTGTAGAGATAGGAATTCTTTAACAAGCTTCTAGGACCCTTTAAAGAGAGGGCCACTGCTTTGCTGTCCAGACGAACCTCTCAGCTACTTCCTTCCCACACCCAGCCCTCTTTACATACATCCACTTGGAGATCTGTTCATGGGGCATGAACATCATTTCCTCAAAGCTCCATAATCTCTCTCTCCTCACAGGTACTCTCATTTTATATCTTAGCTTGAACCTCACAACCTCCAAGGAGTTTTTTCTGATCCCCTAAGACTGAGCTATGGGCTACTCCTGGACAATACTTTAGCAGTCGGGGATGGCGCCATCTGCTGTGATTTCCACATTGGCGTGTAACTGTCTATTTAGTTGTCTGTCTTTCCAACTGACCCTAGAGGTTCTTGAGGGTGAGACTTATGTTGGTACCCCCATGCTCACAGTTGCAAGCACTGTATCTGACCCCACCGATGCACTCAATAAGTATTTATTAAATAAATGAATGGAGGCCTTCAGAGTATTTTTAACAGAGGATGACAAAGGTGGGCTAATGTGACCACACAGACAAAAATCATAATAATGGCAGCCAACAGGTATTGCCTGCTTACCAGGTGTTAGTTAGGCTCATAAAGTCTTTAAACGTGTCACCTCCCTCGATCCTTGCACAAAAGCCTTAAGTGGTAGGTTACTATCAATATATAAAATTTTATAAAGGAGAAATCTCAATCTTAGAGAAGACAAGTCACTTACCTATGGCCAGAGTACCATTCATTATTTTTATCCTCGGAATTTGTATCTGTGGGAAGTCTGACATCAGCTAGAGTTTGTGTCTTTTACCGCTCTCCTTTTCTGCCTTTTTCCTGAATGCATCTGCTACGTTATGACAAAAATCATTTCATGCACATAAGGCTGGAGGCTTTTTCTGCAGCCCCCACAAGCTGTTGTTAAATAGATGGTCATTCCCTTGACTATAAATCTTTGCTGATTTCCCAGGTATTTTACACTTATAGTTTAATGTGGATCTGTTTCAGGAGAAAGTTTCAACTTAGGGAGCCCCCACCTCTTTCTCTCACGCTCTGTTATGGGAATAAACCAATGAATGAAAACGCTTGTTGGGGAAGCAAAGCTGCACTTCTCTGCAGATGCGCCAATGTGACTTGGAAAGTGTATGACCCATTCCTCTAGCATTCGCATACTTTGCACTCATTTGCTCTGAACCTGGCTCAGCAGAGGAAATGCGTCTCTCCTGTGGATATGTCTGTGAATCATGATCATCTCATTTCTGCCAAGTCAAATGAGTCTCTTCATCTCGTTGGCCCTTTGAATGCTTCAATAGGATGTGTGAGTGACATTTCCTATTTTCCTAGATAATAGGGACAATTAGAATGAGGTATCAATGAAACAAAGTCAAAAGTTAAATAGAAAGTACTTGAATTTAATTTCACTTCTAGGAAATCTGTTAGATTTTTTTTTCCACCTAGACATTAGGAGTAGCCCATTTTGAAGAGTTCTGCAAAGCTCTTATCCCAACAAGAGGAAGGTAAAATACTCCAATGCTTGTGGCAACCTTCAAAGAAATAAAAACAGCAGGATACAGATGGAACCACCATTTGATCTGTCAGGATAACTTATTGTTTGACGGGGAGGAATTCTGTGCCTAGAGAAAGGGAAGGAGTTGTTCATGATCAGACTGTAAGCTTTCGGAAGAACTAAACGAAACTAACAACTTTAGCTCAAGACTCATATTCTTGATCCCCAATCAGTTCAAGATGCCGCGTTTCATGAACAGGTACCGGTGACATGCCCCAAACACAGGCAGAAAAGAAAGGGGACTTTCTCTTTCATCAAGGAGCTTACAGGCAAGTAGCTCTGTATATAGCAGTCAAAATCTGAGTGGGAAGGAAAGAAAGAGAGATTTTAACCAGTGTGGAATGCATGGGTTCACAAGACCTGCTCTCTGGCCAACTTCCAGTGAAATCCACTTGAGCTTGAGCTTCCATTCCTAGGCACCTCTCTTACCTTCTCAGAGCAGGGGAGGAATTACCTGAGTAGCCACAAGACAGGGCTTCTCAGCCTTGTGACCTTGCTGGGTTTTTAGTAGGGCACTGGGACCCAGAAATGAATGCCACTGAGAAGTGAAAGAGATTTGCCCTTTGCTTAAGAGAAGTGTACACACACTGATACCCTGCTGAGTAACAATCAGCAGGGGCTGCTGGTCACAGGCCACCCAATTATCCTTCATTTGCATAGAACTCAATCCCAGAAAGCTGCTTGGGGGTTGGGGCGGGGAGGGGGCAGCTCACCTGTGCTGGAGTAGCCACCAGGCTCTGCAACGTCTCTGACAGCCTGAAGTGTTGGCAGCCTGCTTCCTAACCCCCGTGCCTGCTGGGGCTGTCTGTGAATGCACATTTCCTATTTCGGGATGTAGGCCACCGTGGAGAAGGAGGCCAAGTATCTGTCTGTAGCTGGTGTCATTGGAATCATAAGCAGACACTCCGGTCACTTGTTGATGACACACTGCAGCTCTTCAGTGCGTACAATGGGACTGTCACCACCACAATCAATTAACGAGTACATGAAGCCCATATGTGCCAGGCAACGTGAGCATCCTGCCCCTGCCCGAAATCAATACTAAGGGAAAAACCTCAACCAAAGTTGTGGTTCTTTGATCTTGCTTTATTTAACTAGTGATGGACAAAGAACAGCGACCACTCCCGATAACAGCAATGACAGCTGAGCGTGCCCTGTGCCAGGCACCGTGCTACGTGCTTTTTATTCATTATCTTGCTTGATGTCACCAAACTTTGACTGGTCTGTGCAGGAGTCATGATTCTTTTATAGATGAGGACACTCCTAAGCACAGCACTGTAGTGCCTCTTACTAATTACTATGTCTCTTCCAATTCTTTCATACTTTGGCTTCCAGTGTTAACCAAGCTGGGGAGGGAGAGAGTTGGAGGGTGACTATTATTATACTTATTTTGCTATGGCCATGTCCTGAATCTCCACTTGAGCTTTAAAGGAGACTTAGCTGGTTCCTGGTAATGCAGCAGTAGCAGCTACATGTATGCACTAAATGAGGGGTAATAGTGGGGAAAGGGTGAAAGAACTCTGGGTATGTTCACTATCAACCATCTCTTGAGAACCATCTCTTGAGAACCAACCCCATTTAGGTCGTGGGCCAGGGACTGGGGGTACAACAGTGAACCAAATGCACGTGTACCAACACAACAATAAAACCAAAATCATGCATTCCAAGAGTCCCTCTTCTTGCAATGGAGCCAGGCTGGCAAACAAATAACCATGGGACAGAGTTACATCTCGGCAGCTCTGTGGATCTGTAGGAGCACAGAGGTCAGAAGAAATCAGGGGAAGCTTCACCGAGGAGATGACCTTTGGGTTTAGACTTGAGTATGGGTAGGAATTTACCAGGAGCAAAAGATCAGGAAGGATTTATCAGGCAAAGGGAACAGTGCAGAATTTGTTGAGTCAACGTTTGTCAGGACTTGGTGGGATGTCCCATGAAACGTTTATTTATTTTTATTTATCTTTAAGTAGGCAAGATAGTTATCTAGATAGAAATGGTTTAAAACTTCAAAGATGGAAAAAGGTCTATGGAAAATTAGTTCTCCTTCAAATCCTATCCTCCAGTCCCTCAATTTCTTTCCCTGGAAGCACTATTTTCAGTTTCCTATATGACTTCCAGAGAGCGTCTGGGCAGTTACAAACACACATGTCCCTACATGTGTTCCTCCACATTTGTATGTGTGGATGGTACCCAACGCTAAACACTGTACTGCACACTGTTCTACACCTTGATTTAAAAAGAAAATTGTATTAAATCTTCCCCCTTGTTTGTTTTTCTTGCACTCATTTGACTTAAAACTTTTTTTAAATTTTAAGACAATTTATACCTACAGAAAAGTTGCTAAAATAATACAGTGAATTCTTATGAACTCTGTATCCAGAGTCACAGAATATTTTTGTATCATTTTGCCATGTTCTGTGCAATGAGTTTTTGAATGTAATCCCTAATCAGGGTACAGCTTGGATATCAGTTACCTGGAGACCTAACCAGTTTCCTCTCTCCAGCACTGACTTAGTGAGATAACCCAGATGTATACGAAATGAAGAACATTTTTCTCTCAGTGTCAATTTCCCTGAGATGCCACAAGCAGCAAACTCACCCCTAGGTTGGAGATAGCAGAAGGGGCCCCTCTTCAAGCCACTTGATCTTTGGGAAAGGATTTTGCCCTATTTTCTCAAGTGTGTGGCTAGAGCCGCCGTCTCGGACAGGTGAGCATGTTCCCTTCGCTTGCCTCCTGGGCCCAGTGGTCCAGGGTGGTAACAGACAATCCAGCTGGAATCTAATCCCTTCGTTTCCGACAACCAGCCATTTAGATAGCATTATCTCTTCTGTTCTGCTTGTCACAGTCAAAGAGCATCTCAAAGGCTGGTGTAGGATTCCTTCCTTTGAAAGATCAAAGCGCCTGAGCGATGCTCACGTTACCTGTGCATTTCCTCTGTGCATTACATGGCAAGGGATAGTTTGTACTCAAAGTGAGGGGGACTTTGGAATACCATGACAAGCAGGAAGTAACTTAATAAGACAGTGTCGTATGATTTTGCAGCCAAGCGCTCTGGGGCTAAGAGGATTGTTTTCGGGTATTCATTCATTCACTCATCAAATAATTCCTGAAAGCCTCCTTGGTACTCTTCCGTGCTCTGGGCCAAGACACGTGCCTGGTCTTTGCAGGCTGGGTCCTTAGGATCTACGGGATGACAGACACACAGACGTATCTCAGCTGAAGAAAACAATTGGATCTGAGAGTGGTGACATAGCAGCTGCCCTCTCTGGCCCCACAAGCCTCCTAAGCTACAGAGTCACCATTTCCTCCAGAGGCTACTAATCCAAATTGCCCTGTGCCCTGTGGGGGATTCAGAGCTCAAGGTGACTTGAGAGAGCTGGGAAGAAAAGGTAACAAGCCACACTAGAATCTGCCACCAATTAATTGTGTCTGCTGAGGACCTAGAAGGTTGCAGCCAGACATCTGGCAGATGCCTCCATTTGGAAGCTTTAGAAAAATTGTGACGGGGCCAGTGAGTTCATCTTTGCAAGAGGCTCTGAATTTTAGAATCTAAGCACCATTCCAAAAGCAGTGGGGTTGCCATAGCAACAGTTCTTATAACTTTTTTTTTTTTTTTTTTAAGAAAGACGAATTTTTAAAAATTTGGTCACATACTTGCAAGGGCTAGTGAGGAGGTACCTCTCTAAATGAATGTCTAGCAAGTTTTCTGAGCTATCCTATTTCTGTCCTTAACGTACTATTTTAGACCTCTTCACACTTCCAACCACTCTGCAGAATTTTCGCTTGAAAAGTGGGCCCAGGAAGATGGTTATTCATCGCCCCTAAACTGTGTACATCTTTCTTCGGGCAAAGAAAGAAAAGGCGCCTCTGTGTGGTTTCGTCCTGCCAGGATGTGAGCTGGAGCACACGTCCCCACCGCGCCAGCCCCCACAGAATGGCAGCAAGCAGACATGCTCGCCCAGGTCCCAGCCGGGGTGGCCGGTGCTCAGGGTCACCAAGCATGTCCAGCTCCAATCTCCCTCCTCCAGTGCTTCTCCACTGAGCCGCGGCGTGATTCTTCTAAATCCAAATTGTATTAAGTTGCTTCAGTCTAAAACCCCAGCTTCAGAAGTCTGAAGTCCCTTGTGGAATAAATTGCAAAGTCCTTTGCCCGGCTTCTAAGACTGCCATGATCCAGGCCCCACACCCTTAAGCTTCCCATTCCCTCCTGCAATTGGACTCGCCATCCATAACCCACTGCTGATAGTCCCTGAGCGCAGCGTGATGTTTTCACACCTCAATTCCCTGCAACACATTTGCTTTCCTTCTCTGCTCCCGTGTGTCTGGGGAGGCACAGGACACTCTCCTTCAGGTGGGCTTCCCAGACCCCGTGAGATAGTTTGTCACTTCTCCCCTCTGTGTACAGAGCACCTTAGTTTCCTCAGTGTCTCATTATAACTTCCATGGGTCCTGGCAACTTTACTTTCATGAACCCCTTTTTTCATAAAAAAAATTAAAATTATATTTTACAACAAATTTGGGATAAAGATGAATATCATCTTTAAAAGAAATTGAAATATACCTGTGAGTCCCCTAAAAGGAAGGTGTGCCGTAGGCACTGTGCCCACTGTGCCTAATGTGACGTCAGCATGAATGTTCCTCCGTTGCCACATCACCATTTATTTATCTTCAAGTCTATAAGATCCTTGAATACAGAGTTAGGATGTTTAATATCATGCTGTCTATTGCAATGTGTGGAGTCCATATGCGTGTGTGGTGAACAGGCTTTCACGAGAACGAGACGTGGTCTCCATCTACCTGGCCCTCCCACTGCTGAGAGCTTTGGCAGACACTCCCTGTTAGGCTAATGCTTTCTGTTCCAAGTCTGTTTTCAAAAGGGACAACATCCTCCCCTCCTGCTCTCTGCACAGCTCTTTAAAGTTTGCACAGCACTTCCTTGTGCATTATCCACTTTAATCTCTTGAGGTGGGCATTATCCATGCCATTCTATGAAAGAATAAACTGAGGCTCAGAGAAGGGAAGCAGAACCTAGAAATGGAGTTGTCCCTGCCCAGGGTCACACATGGCAGAGCCAGGACTCTACTTTCCCCCCCCAAATCAATGCCAATGTTCTTTATATCAAACTACACAGCAGCCTACCCATATGAAGGCGGAGGTTGCTTTATTTCCCTTTAACTTGTTTTTGAGAGTATCAAGACCTGTAAGAATAGTAGATCCCAACATAGGAGGAATTGCTTCTAAACTGAGCACTGCAACACAATACGCAGTTCCCACTTCGCAGGACTGGGGGTCTCAGCTGCTGGGAGGGCTCTTGGAAGATGGCCTTCAGCTCAGTCCGTTAAAGGTTTGCTTTACTTGCAGCTTTGACCTCAGCCAAGGTCATGTTGTTTCTTGGGGCAGCCCACGTTGGAGGACTGATAAGTAAAGGTTTAGCCGTCTCAGATGTACTCAGAATTGTTTCAAGGGGCCATCCCTAGCCAGAGGACCATGCAGGGTGGTCTGAGGCTGTTGTTGGGCTGCACCACAGCTCACCTTATCTTGATGTCTGCTTCTACTTTCCTTTTCTTTCCTTCCTCAGGTGTTATTACCAAGGGCACCCCCCAATAAACATCCCCATACTGAACCCCATCTCAGAGTCAGCATCCCAGAGAATCTAACTGTGACAAACCCTATTGAATATTTTGCAACAGGCCTGCTTGTGTCTGTGCATGAATATGGTAGATGTGTTCATTCCTTTACTGTTTTCATTGAATGCTTATTCATTGGATGCTCAGCACGGTGCTAGGTACCAAGACGGTGTGGTGAACAAGACAGAAAAGGACCTCTGGTCACAAGGAACTTAAGTTGCTTTTATTCCAAAGGCAGATTTTAATCCTCTTTCTGCACTCCAATTATGCACCTCCCAGAGAATTCTGGGTGCCCCAGCACTTTAGATGGAGGGGCGCGAGAAGCCTCCCATTGCCTGAGCTCTGCTGATGGCTTTGCAGAGTGAACGCTGCTCCTAGAAAATTGGTAGCAGTGTCTGAATGGCCTTCAACTCATGCATCATGGGATTCCTCGAGTCCCCTTGCTAAGCATTTAGAGGAAGGCCATGAGTCAAGTTTGGGCTACAGGGAACTCTGGCTGGAGCAGAAGAACGGGGGCTGGAATGACTGTCCACAATGGGCTTGGGAGGGAGGACTGAGGGGCAGATGAGAAGTCCGGTGGGAGCAGCAAGTGTAAGACGGAGGGAAGGCAGGTCCAGATTCAACTGCAACAGGATGGAGCACGGGGTGGGGAGGAGTGAAATGGGGGTTTCCTAGCACTGCCCGTAGTCCTTATTTAAAACTACTTAATGACATCCCATCTGAATTGGAGTAACACCCAGACCCTAGCTGCACTAGTGCTCTCTTCAGTGTGGTCACTCTCCGCCTCTCCCCCTTGTCTGTCTGCTCAGTACATGGGATTGTCGCTGCCCTGAGCCGACCCAGCTCCTTACAGTCCCAGGGGCTGTGCACTTTCTGTTCTCTCGGTCTTGGAAGTCTCCTCACATGCATGACTGTTCCTCATCATTTAGGGCTTGCTCAGCTTAAATGTCCCCACTCGAGAGGCTGTTGCTGCCCTCATAACCTATAAAACCACACCCTCCAGCCACCCTGCAGTCACTGGACATTTCCTCATTCTGTCTAATCCTTCATGGCAGCTGTCACAGTCTGTGACTATCATGTCTATTGTTGATGTATACTATCTGTTTCCCCCATGTGATTGATCCCAAGGCCCCCTGAGGTTCAAGGAAAATGCCATCCATAGTAGTAGTAGCTCTGTAACTATTTCTTGAATGAGTGACTAAACCAATACATAATTATTAAATGGCTCCCTTATGGGTTGACTGGAGTACACTGGTTAGTGTGTCTGCCTGAGAAAACAGCCTGGGGCAGAGGGCCGGCACCCAGGCTCCTCCACGCTGTAGGATGAGCAGAATCGTCAGACATCTTTCTCTCTCTCTCTCTCTCTCTCTCTGAGTTCCTCCTGGACCACCACTTGGATTTGAGTGGCATCAGTTCCTGGAACACTCCACCCTGGGGAAGCCAACAGCTGCATAATGGTTTTCCTGCGTGTGCGTCTGTGCATTAAACACAGGCCTTTTGGGTCTGCTCCGGCTTGCCTGACCCATCTCCCGACAGGAAAGACCGTGCATCTATAATACTCTGGAAAATGGGGGCTGACACGTAGTTTGGTACCCAAAGTGGTTTCACTCAAGCAAACGCAAAGAATAAAAGCCATGCACTTAAATGCTTGAGTAGGTATCAATCGGAAGAATGTTCCAATAATCCATGTTTATAAAGCCTGCTAGTATGAATTTTTGAAATAGCACTTACTCCACTTTATGCTTGACAAATGGTGTTTGTAGCCATTGAGATATTTTATTTCAATTATGTGCAAGTGTTGTAGGGAAAAAGGTTTCTGACAATAGCAAGGCATGAGCCATTTTTATTGTGCTTTTATCACTATTCCCGTTGCTAAACTCGACTGGACAGTTCATTAAGATGAAAAATTAACAGCACATGCTTTGGGGAGAATAATCATGGAACATGACAGCTTGTGGAGGCATCGGCATTTAGAGACGCAGACAGATGACAAACGCACTGGTCTTTGGAAGAAGTGGCGATTGGCCAATATGTTGGTGCCCATGTGCTCATCGAGCACCTACTGTGTGTGTTGAACCCCAAGTTGAGGTGCTAGGGGAAAAAGAAAATGCAGGAAATGTGGTGATTGTTGCCCTCCAAGAACATGCCATCTATTTGGGAAGGCCAGGGTGGTTTCAGGTGTCAATGCAGGAGCCCCAGAGGGGTATCCAAGTACCCAACATTTTGGTGCTGACTGTATATTCAAGAGAAATTCAGTGCAGACTTCAGAGAAGATTTCTTAGTCCTTGAAGAACAGCAAGATGTGGATTAGTAAAATATGTTGTAAAACTAGTAGGTGCTAATGGCGATGAGGCTGCTTTTGGGGGGTGATGAAAGTGTTCTGGAATTAGTGGCAATCCCTGTACAACTTTACAAACATACTAACAAGCTCTGTACACTTTAAAAGTCTGGTCTTTATGATATGTGAATTATTGAGCTATTATTTTAAAGTACTCTACAAACTCTACACCACTAAATTGTAGTAAATATTATTACATGTTTACAGAATTGGGATCAGTTTGAATAGACACATGGGCGGGGCAGACTAACACTGATTGAGGCCTCCCTGCACGTGGTAGGGACGGAAGTGTATACTCATTCTACAGATGGGGAAACCAAGGGTCAGATCAGTTTATGCTTTGCCCAAGAAGCCACAGAGCTGGTAAATAAAGGGGCTGGGGCTTCACCTCTAGTCTTTCTGGCTCCAAAGTCAAGATTCTTCTCACTCTACCCTGTCGGTGCTCAGGAAAGGCAGATCAGATCGTAGGATGTAGTCATAACATGAATGGCAAGAATCATGACAATGATTTGTCTCTGCAGAGTATTTTAAAGTTTAGGAAGTGCTCTCACCTCTTTTCTCTAATCTGTTCTTAGAGTATCCCTGTGAGATAGGATCAGAGGTGGGGTGTGTTTTAGGAGAAAAGAGGATGGAGAGACAGGACACCAGGTCTGCTTTTCCAGGCTGCGTAAAGAATGCTTCACTCTCTTTTCCAGGACCACGCACGGTGTTTACTCTGTGCTTCCACATCCGTTTTGGGCTCTGTCTCTCCCTAGACTTTCATATGCATCCTATTTCCCCAAGGCAGAAAGAATTTCTAAATGAAACCGTAGAGATGTGGGATCCTTGGATATTTAAAAACAAGGCTTAGAATTAGATGTCCTGTCCTTTAAATGTAGAAGCAAGTGCTGTCTCTTTTGCTCCTTTGTAGAAGGAGTAGATACGCAATTCTATTGTAAATCATATGTTTAGATGAAAGCCACTTAAATCATTATCTCCCCTGCAGAGATAATGAGAGAGCTTTTGATGTCATTCTCAGCTTACTAGTGTAAATAATGGGTCAAATTCTCATCCTGCTGGACAGGATGGAAATCTGTCTCAGGATTTGTAAATACTGCTGCATTTAATTTATTTTCATGGGGACATTTTTTTTTTTTTCCCTAGCAGACAGTGGAATCCCAGTGTCCCGAGAAATAGCCTGTGGAGGAGTCAGGATGCATTAACCTAAGCAGTGAGATCAAAACAAAAGCTCTGCTTGGGATCCCCCTGCCAGAGCCCTGATAGCTGCAGTCTCTGCCGGTTTGGCTGCATTCTGGAAACCTAAAGAAAATTAGATCTTCCCAGAGTAAAAAGGAACCGGAACTTAGGAAATGGAAGTCTTTCTCAAACAGCAGACGTCTGCTTTCTCCATTTCTTTGACAGTTTTGTTAGCTTTAAAGGAATTAAAAAAATTAAATTTAAAAGGGGGAAAAAAAAAAAAGGATGAACACTTCCTGAAATATATCCGTGCTGATTTCAGAGTGCTTGCTCTCTCTGCTTATTGGAGGGCTGGGATGCGCCTGACTGGGGAGTGGGGATGACTGGGTTCTTGTCTTATATCTGCCACTTTCCGGGCAAGTGACCGCTCTGTTTCTCTCTGCTCCTTTGTCACGTGTGGTTTACAGTGGGTGATTATTATAATCATCCAATAATCAATCCCTACACCATGAGGCTTTAGGGAGGACTTAAGGAAGTGTTACTTCTAACGTACTTAGACCAATGCCTGTCACATGGAAAGGCTCTCTAAACAGAGTCAAGGTGACAGTAATGGCAGGAGTCTATACGTTTCCAAATACCCAGGTATTTCCAAATTTGGGGCTGTGTAGACAGAAGTTCACAGTAACTGATGGAATCCAGGTCACAGCTAGCATTGCACAGCAAGACCGACTTCCTACAACTTTGCCCTATGTAGGGGGCGCATTGTGTTTCTATTATTCAAATGAGAAAACAGAGGCTACAAAAGGTTGAATAATTTGCCAGATGCCACATGGCCGGCTGGTAAGTGGCACCAGGTGAAGGAAATGAAACTAACACTTCAAATCAAAATGGAGCTTCTTAGATCCCATTGTGGACCCTTTCTCTGCCTGAACTGTCCGGTTTTCTTTCTCACATGTGGTGCACATGGCAGGCCACTAATAATGTGTCACCGTCAGCCCCCTTGAACTTCTCCACTCTCTCTCTCTAACCAACAGAAAGCCCAGGCTATCATATATTTTGTTTCAGCATTTCCTTCTTTACCCAAACATCTGCCATCTTCTTTCTGCCTTTTGCTTTTCCATCTCCAATTCCTTCTTTTCTGAGTTATTTCATGCAGAGAGTCAAGTGATGGGTGTTTGCAAACAGTTTGGTACTTAAGCATCCAAGAGATCCTTCTTGCCTTCAAAGTTAGTCTCCCTTTGGGGGCCAGGTACTAATTACCTGTGATACTGCCTTGGCTGATAATATTTCTGAAACTCATTCTGGGGTCTGCTTTTTAATTTTAGACATGGCAAGAGGTCTGTCTTGGGAGAATATATGAAGCTCCCAGAGTTATCCAGAGGTTTGTCTTGGGAGAATATATGAAGTTCCCAGAATTATCCAGAGCAAGGAGAACATGTCACTTAACATGGGTTGTGGCGAGCAGTGATTTGTGACCCTAATGGGGTGAGTGGGTCTGCATTTCTTGTGTGATTCCAAAGCTGTCTCCATCAGGGTATTTAGATGCATGGGTTCTGGTGTTGGTGCAAAAACAACCTGTTTAATTGTAAATCACAGTCTCTATGAAAGAGGAACATAGCAGACCCCTTCCTATGGTATTGAATCCATTGCCTCTAAGGTCCTGAGCAGAATGAAGCCAAGTCTTTGAATCAAGCCACAATTCATATTTCTGACCTGGTGCAAGAGCCACAGAGAAATTCAGAAGGCTTGGGGAGGTGGAGAGGGGAGGAGAAAAAAAACCAAATGAACATATTTATTAAAGAGGCTGCATTAATTGTGCAGTCCGGTTTAAAGTTGAATTGTTAAAGGTAAAACCTCTGAGATCAGGTGGTCAGAGTTGCAGGAGTTGTGTGACCTTAAGTGAGTTATTTAACCTCTTGGAGCTTCAACTTCTTCATTTATAAGGTGGGACTACTGTAAGTAAAGACCTACAGGGCTGTGTGCAAGTTAACAAAAGGAAGCATGTACAGTATTCATTGTGGAGTAAAGTACCTGCTATCATCATCAACTACTGTTAATCAGCTGTGACCTTCTGGATGAAAAGCATCCAGCAGACAGAAAGCTGAATCAGGGCTGATTTGGAGGCTGTCCACTCCCACAAGGAAACCATATTTTCCCGGAGAGAAGTGTTTTCCTTCCCGAAGGCAGGATTTCCATCCTCAGCCCTAAGCTCAAATAGCAGCCTTCATCTTCACTAGTATCTCTGAATACTAAAGACTAGGCATGACTTATTTCTTCATTCTCCATCAATAAAACAAGGATAATCATAGCCCTTACCTTTGTCGGCTGATGTGTAAAATTAGCTAATGTTCGTGAAAGCCCTTTGTAAATTTCAAAGTGCTATAAAGTATGAATTATTATTATGATCGCTCTACTCCAGGTATTCCATAAACAATGAGGGAAATTAAGAAAGCGCACTACTGGCATTCAAAAAGCATTTATGCCTTTTTAAGTTTATAGCTATAAACTATCAGAAGAGGGTTTGGATAATGTAGTCCTCAATCTGATTTAAATGTTAGTAAGTGCCCATTAAGAACGACTTTCTAGCAGGAGTGTTGCTGTGGGTACCAGCAGGCAGTGGAGCACAGTGGTAGCTCTGACAGGCTGTGTGGTTCCACTGGGTTTGAATGCCGACCGCTGATGCGCGTTACCTGGTGCAAGGGACTAGGAAGCCTTCTCTTTGTAGCCTCTGGCTGCTCTGTTTGACCCATGTCTCTTTTGCCTTGGGCCTCTCATTGAAACACCAGTTAGGGTTAGATCCCTTATTGAGTTCCCAGAAGCCTTGCAAGGTCGCTGCCACTCCAGCTCCCCCGCCCCAGCTCCTGTACCTCAGGGGCCCCGCTGACTTTCAGGCCTCTGGGGTCAGTTCCAACATAACTAGGTCTCTGCAGATTCCAAGGCCTCCTCTTGGTATCTCCTGGGGCAAGATAGGGGATGCGAGAGGATGAGGAAGTGGAGTGGTGTGGAAGGTTACCTGTTAAAGCCAGTGTGAGCAGCCTGAGTTCCTGGCCATGTCCCTCAGATGGTGAGGGGCCTACCTGGATTCCAAGGACTCTACATGACCAGCCAACTCCATCTGGGCAATCCAGATACAGCCATGTCCACGCTGCTTCGAAGACTAGGCAAAGGAGTGTGCGATGGACCTCAATGTCTTTAAGTTCTAGGGGCCAGGGCTTCAGTGCTGATAATAGCAAGCAGTATTTATTGAGCACTTAACTGTATGCCATACACAGTGTCCAGCACTTCACAGAATGATCTCGTTTAATCCTCATGACAACCCAAGGAGAAATGTGCTATACTATTACCTGCAGTTTTCAAATGAAGCCACATGTTGAGGAAGAGCAGAGGTGGGCTTTGAGCCTGGAGCTCTTGGCTGCTGCAGTACCCTGCAGCTTGCAGGGGACAAATGGCCTAAGGGGAGGAAGACAAAGGAACTGACATCATGATAATGCGCTGTTCTTCAGTCTACATCCGATGTGCACTTTGCCTGTCTGTATTAGTTTCCTGGGGTTGCAATAGTACCAAAGTACCACAAATTGGTGGCTTAAACAAACAAACAAAAATATCGTCTCACAGTTCTGGAGGTCCACAGGTCTAGAAGTCCAAAATCAACATGTTGGCAGAGTAGGCTCCTTCTGAGTGCTGTGAGATAGAATCTGTTCTGTGCCTCTCTTCTAGCTTCTAGTAGCTCAGGCATTCCTTGATTTGAAGGTGGCCTTCTCCTTGTGTTGAAATTTCCTCTTTGTGTAAGGACGTCAGCCATATTGACTTAGGGCACCCCTAGTGACTTCATCTCAACTTGGCCATCTGCAAAGACTCTATTTCCAAATAAGGTCACATTCACAGGTACTCAGGGTTAAGACTTCAGCATCTTTTTGGGAGACACAATTCAACCCGTAATACCATCCATAAACCTATTTCTACGATTACTTTACCTTAGCCATGAATATATCCAAGCGTAAGTCTTTTTCTCCCCTAAGAATTCACTGGATACTTCCCATGTGCTTCCTACCATGCAACCCACTGGAGATAAGATAAGCAAAACACCTGTGATCCCCACTTTCATGGAGCTAATGACACACTCTTGGAGAATTTCGGGTCTCGAGACCCTTATCGAACTGGCGCTGAACCATTTATCATTAATTCCAAAGGGCTCATGTAAGGGGAAAAGTGAATGTAGCTTCATCGTTCTGAATAAATCTAAGGAGAGAACAACCAGCAGACAAGTATTAATATTTGATTAACTTTATTTGCATGTGCACAGCTCTGGTTCGTCCATTGTTTTGCTAAGTGGCTTGCGATTTCACGAAGTCTGAATGTGTCCCTTCCTAGTTTACTGGTGGGTGTCATCACGGGCCTTTCAGACCAAGCCTTCCAAGCCGGGTGATTTTAACCAGGGCGGATTACTTATTAGGCGGAAGAACGATTAGCCTGTGCTCTCTTTAATTAAGCCTCACTTAATAGGCAAACGTTTCCTTTAACAGGCTTGCTGTCACCTCATCAGTTATTTAAGGCAGTTCATTTCACAGCAGGGGGAGAAAAAAAAGAGAGAAAGGAAAAATTTCTCATTTGCTGAAACTTGATTGGTCTGACAAAAAGCGTGGCTGTCTGGAAGATGCCTAATTGCTGCCGTGATCCTGTGCTTATTCTCTATTTTGTCCCAGGCTTCTTATTGAAACGCTAATCAGGATTAGGTCTCACCTCTTGATGAATGATTTTGTAAAAACCTGATATTTCTCATCTCCACGAAGAATGTCTGCATGCAAGTATAATGCCACCGCAACTGAATGGGAAGATAACTAACGCCCTTAATTTTGCAAAGAGGGCTGTGATTTGGTACATACAGTACAAATCAGGGGAAATCAGAAGGAAATCAGAATGCACAGGCACCACCTCTGTTATATCATGAGCTGCCTTTCTTTGGCTGTTATTGCTGGAGTTTTGGAGAATGTTCAGCATGTGTATTTGGGCTTATTTCTTCTAGTGGGGTCAAATTTAGGTTATGCCATTTTATCTGATGTCAGAACTTGGGGGAACTGAAGTTTTCTGATTCTGTTTCATGTGTCAAGTTTGGAACAATTATCCCTACCTCCCAGGACCGTAAGGGTTGCGTATCACTCATGCTTCTAGCTCAAGGTCTCACCCTCAAAGTCTCACTGTAGATATGCAATATAATATTATTTTCCTTCCCTTAATTCCCTATCCCCTCCCCGACCCACCAACTCTCGATGGTGGGACAGAGCTATTTTTCTTTTTCCTACAACGGTCACACACCCGTGTAAATCTGAGTTGTAGTCACTCTGCTCCTTCTGAGTCCCAAGGGCTTAACACGTCCGGATGCAAACTGAATAATTGAAGCAGGCATCCATTTATTTTGACCGAGGGACAGACACCAAAATTATGGACATTTGGCTATTTCTACATGGTTGACTGACTTGTTAACTAACTTTCCATCTTTACATGCTACCGTGCAGGTATGAATCTAAGCATTTTCTTCACCTGCATTGGCCAAAGAGTAAACGTTATTATTATTGTAGTTATCCTTTATTGTTTCATTATTTGTGTGTGTGTGGGGAGCAGGGGGGGGTCCTACCATCTGCCTATGTGTTCTGCATCATCCTTTTCTTCTTCCTTGAGCAGTCTCTGTGTTTTCAGAGTCCCCCAAATCCCGTGGTTCCCTGAACACTGGGTTTAATTTCATGTTTTATATATTTGCTCCTACTGTTCCCTGTGCCTGATTGTTTTCCTTGCTTTGAACATTTGGCTCATTCATATGCTACAAGACTTAATTCAGACTTAACTGTCTTACCCACTTAGTCTTCCCTGACCAATCACCTCCTCACACCCTGGTTTATAAATCCCCCATCAAAGAACCTTTCACATTATGTTTACATTTACCTATTTTCTGGGCTACCTCCCATCCTGCCAACACCACCATTAGGCTGTCAGTGACTTGGGGACCACAAGAGCATCTTCCTCTGCTTAACGCAACACCAGGTTCCTGGCCCACGCTCATGGCATGTTTGGTTAATGCATTTCTGTTGCTTTTTGGTATGTGTGAGCAGACATTGATGAGTGCTGCATTCTGAAAAGACCTTGAAAGTTACCCAGTAATCCAGTGTGGGCACATGCTCCTCATATAAATGATCCTGACTTCAGGACTTGGGTATTAGTTGTTTTCTGAGAACTGGTATCAATGCAGAGGATGAAAGAGAACATTATTCCTAATTCCTCAATCAATTAGCACCACAGATAATCCTTTTATCCTTAGGCCCTTTACATTGTAGGTCACTTGTCAATATTGAAGGTCCTGTTCTGTCTTCTTCAGGGAAAGCAAAACTCCCTCCTTGGGTTTCTCTTAACCTTAGTTACTCTTATGGCAAAAATTCCCTAACTGTCAACATTTCCCACAATGGGATTGTCTTCTGCCCAGCGATGTGGCTTTTCTGTGGGAACTAAAATGTGAATATGATGGTTCACAGAGAAGGTAGTTGGGGGGAAAAAAAATGATTCTAGGATTTAGAATAAAAATAACATGGACTTCAAAGATTGACTTACCTGGTCCACTTCATTGTTTTAACAGATGGGTTTCCAGGAGGGTTGCTAGACAAAATGTAGGTCTTTCAGTTAAATCTGAATTTCAGATAAACAACAAATAGTTGCTTTAGTGTAAGTATATCCCCAAAACTGTATGGGACATACTTATGGTGAAAGCTGTAGCTATTTATCTGAATCTAAATTTAATCAGAGCTCCTGTACTTTTTATTTGCTAAATCTGGCTCCCCTAGTTCCCACACTAGTGAATGACTTGCCGGTTACGATATGGTAGGCTTGGTATCATAGGTATGATCGAGTTTGTAACATTATCCAGGTTTCCTGAGTCCCAAACCAGTATTCACTCCTAGGATAGAAGTTTTTCTACTTTAGTGTTAAGTGCTTTTTGCAAACTCGTGATGATTATTTCTACTCATCTTCCCTATCTTAGCAAAGCCAAGAATTGGTTTAATATAAGACACAACTCAAGAGAAATTAGCCATGTTAAGACAAGCTTTTTCAAGGGTATTTGTGACATAGTTCTTTCAATTCCACATGTGACAAGTCTAATATCAGGTAAGTTCCCACTGAACCAGGTTCTCTCTAAAAACAAACGCTGGAGGTTTTAGTTGTATAGGACATTGAAAAGGTAACAAAAGAAAATCTACTAAGGATAACTGAAGCCACACAATACAATAAAAATAAGCAAATTACTCTAAAACGATAGGTTTAAACCAATATACATTATGTCCATTGGTCTCTTATATAAATGTTCAATTCTCCATGCTTATGAAGGAACTAATTTAAAATTCTTTAGCAAAGTATAAGTAAAAGAATTGCCACTATTCTTCTGTAATCTGAACTTCTCCTCCTCATCATGCTTTTCTTGTTCTAGAATGGCTTTACTGGGGAAAAAAAATAATAAAATAAAATCACACCTTTGCATCAAGATCTTTATTACTCTTGGCAGAAAAAAGAATTTCATCTTTTCTCATCTGTCTCCTCAAAGTTCAATCTAGGTGCCAAGTTTTTGATTTGTGATTACTTGAAAAA
Organism: Eulemur rufifrons; assembly: GCF_041146395.1. Taxonomy (NCBI): domain Eukaryota; kingdom Metazoa; phylum Chordata; class Mammalia; order Primates; family Lemuridae; genus Eulemur; species Eulemur rufifrons. The sequence goes on along the minus strand of NC_091005.1, from coordinate 9,492,741 downwards.
GATTTTTCTTCTTTTCTATATGTTCAACAAAATGCCTGCATGTTTTTTTCTTATGGTCCCAGGGAATATTTCCTCTTGCTTTTTGTTTGGATACTGTTGGTGTTTTGCTCTGAGTTATCTCAAAGTGACAACTTCATCCTCTCCTCAAGTCAAAAAACTGGTACTCTGCTCACCGTACGGTAGCATCGCTTTGTGGTTCGCATGCTGTGGGATGCTTAAACTTTTCCTTCTCAGTAGGAAGTGTTTTTTTTTTTAATAATTTTTTTTCTTTTTAAAAAATTTAAAATTATTTTAATTGTGATAAGAATACTTAACATGAGAAGTACTTTAATGTATTTTGAGTGTACAATACAGTATTATTTACTGTAGGTACCATGTGGTACAGCAGATCTCTAGAACATATTCGTCTTGGTTAAGTGAAAGTGCACCTGTTGATTAGTGAATAAGGAACGTTCCACCTCCCCCTACCTCCAGGCCCTGGTAACCACCATTCCACTCTTTTGATTTTATGAATATGATTTTTAGATACCTCATCTGCATGGAATCATGCAGAATTGTCTTTTCACTCAGCATCATGTCCTCCAGGTTTGTCCATGTTGTCGCATGTTCTGCAGGAAGATCTTAGTGAGTACTGAGTACTGAGAGTAGTGCCTGTGCTGAAGGGCGATGTGCAGGCCAGTGGAATACAGACATGGGAGGTTAGGTGGCAGCAGTGCAGGGCACAGTGCATTGTGTGCACTATAGAGTGGGATTCAACAGCGTCGTGCAAAGACTCCGCCATAGGGCTCGCTGGGATATCTCAGCAGAGTAGGGCAGGGGAAGGAAGGTGAAGCATGGATGTTTGCATATGTGTGTGTGTGTGTGTGCGCGTGTGTGCATGGGGGCGTGTATAGCTAGAACAACTCTTAAGGCTGTAGACACTATTAAGATCCCAGAGTTCTTGATCGGAGTTGATCTAAAGAATTTCCATCTGTGGATGGAGCACAGCCTTCTCCAGAGATACATAGGTATAGGCAGAAGGCAGCGTCCTTTACTGTCTGCTCTGCCCAGATTGCAATAGGACTTTAAGCAGTAGGTAAAAATACCAGAGGCAGGAGTAGAGTCCAAGAAGAAAAAACTTCTATGGCTTAGACATGCGGTCCCCAACCTCCAGGCCGCGGACCAGTACTGGGTCCATGGCCTCTTAGGAACCAGGCCGCACAGCAGAAGGTGAGCGGCAGGCAAGTGAGCAAAGCTTTACCTGTATTTACAGCCATTCCCTATCGCTCACATCACCACGTGAGCCCCTCCTCTTGTCAGATCAGCAGGAACATTAGATTCTTGTAGGAGCGCAAACCCTGCTGTAAACTGTGCATGCGAGAGATCTAGATTGTGCGCTCCTTGGAGAATCGAATGCCTGATCCAAGTTGGAGCTAAGGCAGTGGTACCCCCCAGTCCCCCCACCAGTCCGTGGAAAAGTTATCTTCCATGAAACCGGTCCCTGGTGCCAAAAAGGCTGGGGACCTCTGGCTTAGGCAGAACCTCAAAGCCCTAAGCAGTCAAACTGGGCTTCTCAGTAGGCAGCAGTCATGGCGAGGGCCAGAGTACGTTTCCCAGGAAACAAGGCATCAACTTGTGATAGGGACAGCATGACCACAGGGGAGGAGTGAGAGGGAGGTTACAGTGCCTTCCTTCCATTTCTACCTTTTAAAATTCTACCCATATTCCTCTGCATCTAGGCCCTATCTCCTTACTTTGTGAAGTGGCCATGCCATCCTGAAAATATCTTGACCTCCCTCATGCTTGTATTTATCTTTCAGTTTAATGAGCTGACTTGCTCTGGAGCTGCTAGTTACTTTCTCTGTGTGCATATTCGTTCAATAAACTAACTTTGAAATGCTGAATTCCACCCCCTACTGCCTGCGAGTGCTCTGTGGGCTAGATTAGGCTGCTGGGGGTTAAATCCTAAAGACATCTTAAAATCCCTAGGCATGGAAAGCTTAGACCTTGGGGTTGCAGAGAGTCCAAGCCAATGTCATGGTTGGATTCTGAGGCAGGAACAGCCTCCGGAGCAGGAGACCAAGTTATAGCTCTGCAGTCTCGTGGGCAGCCGTCCTTGATGTACAAGGGTGCACATTTCTGCCGTGGACGTCTTACCAGTAAGGCAGCCCTTGTCTGCAGAGTTTGTGGTTTCATCTGCTTTATTGTTCACTCTTCATCTGCTCCTTGGTTGACTGGGGCAGTTGTGGTTATGGAGAACTGCTGGAGAGCATCTTCTGTCCAACCAATGGTGCCATGGATTGCAAATGTAGCCTTCTGGCAAATCCCTTTGGAAGAAAATGTAATCAGTTAATGGTAGGTAAGATCCCTGAGAGCTAAGGCAAACCCCACTCCTGGCTGCATATGCCCGGGGAGACATTACAAATGCCTTGGGGGCTCTGTAAACGGAGTAAAGTTTTATATTACTTGGTTTATGTACTTTTGTAAAAACTGCAAGGTTAGTGTCACCTCCTTTCCATTTGCTATCAAGAATGGGATTGTCCCTCCTTGGCAGTGTGGGTACTGAAGTGCCCAGGGGTGTGAGCAGTGGTCAAGCAACAGCTGCACCTCCTACCGGAAAATGATTCTGGGCCCCACCTTAATGCTCTTGGATGAAACACTGATGCATGTCACTTGCTTCTGCCACCATGGAACTCCTTCTTCCGTGAGCGACACTCCAGTTTCTTTGAGGATTAGCTCCTGAGATCTCACAGAGATCTTCCGTTGGGCTGGCTCCATTTGTTAGAAGATATTTATCATCTGGCTGCCTTCCTACAGCTCCCTGCAAGGCTTGCGTTTTATTATTCATTAGCACCTACTTTGGAGATTTCGGCAGGGAAGGATGTAGAGCAAAATTTTGTTCTAATGTGGAAAATGTTATGGGAGAGAGGTTTGAGATCATGATTCATTTATTCAGGGACTACTTGGAAGAACGGGGCTGGCTGCAGAACATCTGGGGAAGAGTGGGGGGCGGTCGCTCTAAGGAAGCCTTGAAGGAACTGGCGATGCTTAAGGGAGAGAATGTAAGAACCTTAGGGAAATGCCTACTCTTTCAAAATCCCCGTGACCTATAAACTCCTTGAGGGCAGAGAACATGTTTCACTGAATTCTTAGCACTTAGAACTACTGCAGAAATCCTTGTCTCCACAAATATTTCTTAAATGGTTGCTGTGTGGAAAAAGGGCTCGCCGAGTTCTGAGCATCTCCAGAAAGCAAAATTGGGGAGAATTACTGAGAAGTAGATCTTAGCTCCATGTTAGATAACAGGAGGGCAGGTGTTTCCAAATGGGCCATCTATAGTTCCAAATTCCACTGTGAGCACTAGGTGGGCATATAAACTAATCTGAGTACAAACAGAAGTGCTCCAAGCCCTTCTTTTCTTATCTGGACAGGGGAGGCAGTGATACTGACCTCATCAAGATGCTAGAAAAAAATAGTTGAGCAAGAATGGTTGCAAAACAGGTAGCACAATGTCTGTCATGCAGTAGGTACTCAATAAAAAGAAGCTAATTAGTAGATGATAACTCACTAACAGGCCCACCCACCCGTTGGACCTTGAAACTCTATTTCAAGCAGAGTTAAGTTACTGGAGAATGAGTGATTTGATGAGTTGGCCTCCTGGAACTCAACTGGCCAGGAGAGCTCAGGCCATCGGCCTGACAGCTTTGTTCACCCTTTTCATGATTACTCCATTCTCATCCCATATCACGGATAATTGAGAGACCCAGGAGTTTCTGCAGAGGGCTTTCTTCTGACTTCTACCCCCTTTCAACCTGTGCGTCTTGCATATGGCAGCTTTCCTTGCTGGGATCAGACATCCCACCCTCCCCACTACACACACCGTCCCGTAGCCAAAGGGCTACGGCAGAAGTCCACATCCTGGCAAACACTACAGAATCCCTTTGGCTTCTGGGACAAACAAAAATAAAGATGCCCATGCACGTGAAAGGGACCCATTTGCAGTATCTGGCTGATTTTATATCCCTACCCGAGAAAAGGAGAGAAATCCCATCTCCTCTCTGCAGTAGCAGCATAATTTCCATGTATCTACAACCCACACTACTGGAGGTTAAAAGCCAAAACTTTTAAAATCGCCCAAAGAAATTTCAGTTGCCACTGCCGCCAGCATCTCATCCTCCTCCTCCTCAGCTGTGTAGCCCACATTCTGCTTTTGCAAAGAGCTTCCCTATCCATTATCGCATTCGACCCTCAGATTAACTTGGCAGTGAGGGAGGTCAGGCATCGTTCGTTCTTTTTTCCTTAAGAGAAAACAGACTCAGAGAGGGGAAGTAAGTTGTAGGTTGTCAGTTGTCAGCAGAGCAAGCCCTTGTTCAGGCCCCACAGTTTCCTGAGCAGAAGCCTCCTCCCAATTCTGGGAGATTATGGGCATTGAAGCAGGAATTTACTAACCCGCTGCTGGACTGAGACAGGGAGTCTGTTAGTTATCAAGATATCACAAGTGGTTTTTTTTTGTTTTGTTTTGTTTTTGTTGTTTTTAATGCAGCAGAGCTGCTTTTCAGAGAAAAATTTTGTCCAATGTAGCTATCTGTTCTGTTTGCCATGGAGTGTGGAGGCCAGTCAGTTCAGCTGTCCCTACCATTGTAGCCCCTCGTCCCTTGATTTTTCAGGGTATTCTGTGGATCATGTTCATACAGCCACCCATGTGACCTAACCTTTCATTTCACAGATAGGAAAACTGAGATCTAGATTACTGGACATTACCCAACGATTTAGTGGCAGGTCTTTGAATGCCCAGCACAGTGTTCTTTGTATACCTTCATTTATTGAGCAGATAGTTTATGCTTCAGATGAGGATTTTTAGTGCCTAAGATCGACCTTGACTAATAGAACTTTTTGCAGTGATTGAAATGGCCGCTGAGCATTTGAAATGGGGTTAGTACATTGAGGAACTAAATATTTAATTTAAATTTTAAAAGCCACATGTTTCTGGTTGCTATCCTAGTGCAGAGTGTAGCTCTAAAGCAGTGGTTCTCAACTTTGGATGTACATTGGAATCACATAGGGAACTTTAAGAATACCAATTCCTGAGTTTTAATTGGTTTAGAATAAAGCCTGGACAATGGGATTTTTAAGGCTCCAGAGTTGATTCTAATGTATAGTCAAGGTCGAGAGACACTGATCTAGATTTTTAAGCTTCATGAGAGCAAACACTGTGTTGGCTGCATACTCCACTGCCTCCTGTGGGAAGGAATTCAGTGAGCAGTTAGCTATCATCCCAAATCTTAGGGAATTTGACATATCCTGGGGAAGAGAAAGACACCATCAGTGGCAAAGAACTGTTGAAAGAGCTCTTATTAAATCTGATAAAAGGACAGTGTGATCCAAAGGAAAAGAAATGGTCACTTCTACCTGGGAGAGAAAGGAAGGAGCTAGATGATCACTTTGCAGTAATGATTCTGGTAATGACTTATAAAATAAGGTATATATATTTTTTCCAGAAATGCATTTGTAGCAATAGATGTTTCTGTCAGGCAAGACAAAATTCACGTCTGTAATTCACAATAGGATTAACCTGGGATTACAGAAAATCTAATTAAGTGAGCCATATTATCCGGGACCCACAAAAGACACTTAATATTGCCTTTGAAAGTCCTGCCTGTCTGCGTGTTCGGCACGTTTCAGAAAATGCTCTGCATACATGCAAGGCACTTGACTAGTTTGCTGTATCCTGTTACGTTTCTTTTAGCCTTAACTTTAAAAAAAAATCCCATTACTTTTGATAAATGACATTAATGCACCTGAAAAGAAAGAATTAGGTTTCGAAGATTGGCTTATTTGAAACAACGAGATCGTTGTGAGGCTATTGTTGGTGTCTGCTTTCTAAAAATAAAGGGAAGAGGAGACCCTCTGTGGTATCTGTAGATATCCAGAAAAAGCCATTTAAAAATGTGGCAGAGTTTAGTCTGCGCTCAGCGTGATGGAGTGCTTTGGGGAGGTATGTTAGAATGGAGTCCCTTAGTACAGCCCACCCACACTCTGGTTAAAAAAAAAGTCAACCTTTTGATAATTGCAAGCAGCTTGACTTTCTGCATTCTTCACTCCTGTTTGGTGGCATCCGCGCACTCTGATTAAACTGGGTGGATACCGTGGACCCCAGTGGATTGGGGTTGCAAGATGGATTTCTCCGAATTCTAAAGGCTCTTGGCAGTGGTGGTTTTGAGGCATTCTGTCTTTCCTTTTGCTTTAGTAACTATTTCAAAAGCCCACATCAAGCCCTTAAGGCTGCCTTGGGGCCCTCCTCATCTCATTGTTTATACCCCACCACACAGACTGGAAAGTGGTTGTCTGCAGGACAGGACTTCAGATTCCAGGGAGAATATGCAGATTGTTAGCCCTAGTGTCTGGTTCTCCACTGGCAATCTTTAAAGAGCTCTCCCAGCCTTTACTTAGGAATATTTTTTTTTTCCTTTATAGAACCTGGGCTGGTTGTTTCCATAGAAATGGTTTCAAGGGGACAACTGTTTTTAAACCATGTTTGGGGGAGAGAGGGCAGGATAGATGCTATAAAAATGATCTTTCTCCTCTTGTTGCTTCTACCTCCCTCCTGGTTTTCCTTCTGGAAAGTGAGGAGTTTAGGTTTTGTTCACTTTATCTTTTATTGGGAATAAATTATCATCTCTGTATCTCAGTGTCCCGTTGGTCTAGGGAAAGGAAGGACTGATAGCCCAAGGTCTCCAGAGTGTCATTCAGTTCTGAGATTCTAGAATTGAACGTGCAGCAAACTCTCCAAACTTGAAACGGAAACGATAACACCTACTCTTGGAAGAACGTTGGAACCTAACTCGACTCTGAACTTTATACGTGAGCATCTCTCCACTGGCTTCAGAAAGCTTATAACATATATATAATCCTCTACATCTGTGCTGTCCCAGATGGTAACCACTAGCCACATGTGACTAGCGGACTTTTGAAATGTGGCTAGTCCAAACCAAGCTATGCCTTAAGTGTAAAATACACACCAGGTTTTAAAGACGTAGGATTAAAAAAAAAAAAGAATGTTAAAATATCTCGGGAATTTATGTACTGATTATATGTTAAAATGTTACAGTTTGGAGCATACTGGGTTAAATAAAACACATTGTTAAAATTAAGTTCACCCGTTTTTTTTTCGAACTTTTAAAAATGTGGTTTCTAGAAAATATAAAATGACACGTGTGACTCACATTGTGTTCCTACTGGACAACACTGATCTACTTTATCTCTCTCATCTATATCCGTCATTGCAATGCAATATATCTATCATTGCATTGCATTTAGCAGTCCCTATTATAAATATTGGTTTCTTATTTCCCTTTAATAGACAGTGGGGGCCCAGAGCCCTTCATGAAGCTTGTGCCTTTTCATATCAGCGCACGTTATCCCGGGCTTATAGTGTGTTATTCATGTATTCTTGTTGCATGTATGAACTCTAACAAGACCCTGACTTGTCTTCTTAATCACCTGCTGTGCACCAGATTATGTTCGATGTTACAGCAGTGAGCAGCAAAGGCCCCTGCTTTCATAGACTGTACATTTTTTTTTGAATGATCACCACATGACAGGTGCTTTGCAAACTTCTCTGGATGCGTCATCCCTTTTCATCTTGGTGCTCCCCCTGTGAGACTGGTCCTAGTGTTTTTTTCCATTTCCAGCATGGCAGCATGGAGGTTCGCAGAGGCTGAGTCCCCCATCTAATGAGTGGTAACTCTTGAGCTCTAACCGTCCAGCTCCTTCTGACTCCTGAGCCCAAGCTCTTAACCATTTTGTCAGAGCTGCCACTCTTCATCTCTGTTTCTCCTTTACGCCTCTGACAGCTCAGACCCCATGGGTCTCCTGACCAGGAATTTATAATGGATTCTCATGGTCCATCTTGTGCAGTCCTGATTCCTGATGCTGGGATTCGAGATCTGTTACACTGGCAGGGACTATACATTGCCTAGTCCCAGAAGGCACCATTCACATCATATTCTATGTCAGTAGGGCCCCCTGGAGTTACGTATGGAGCAGTCCTGCCAGCTGGGACTCAGACATTCAAAATGAGACGAAAACTTCCAACCCAGGGAGGTTACCTGGTCTCAGCACAGCACAGACTCACAGGCTCCCCCAGAAATGGAAGACCCTAAAGGCTATTTCTAGCCTCCTATTTTATAGAAGAAACTTAGTTAATCCAGAGGAAGAAGTATTTTTTTCTAAGGTTGCACAACTGTTCAATAGCAGAACAAAAGTATCTTGACCTTTGCTCTAGAGATTCTTCCTGTTGCCTCAGTCATCCTTGGAAATTCCAAGAAGACATTTTCTACATCTGAACAAGTGATCTCCACAGCTACAGTATTTCAGCCTTGACCAGAAGAAACACCTAACGTTTTCCTCTTGAGTATCATAGCTTTTACTAGGTTTGTTGTTTTGATAACAAAGGAAATAACTCAAGTTAGGTCATGTGTAGGAGGCTTATTGTCATCCAATGCATAGGGCATTGCGGGAGACCTCTTAGAAATTCAAGAATATCAGATCATGGAGGCAGTAGCTGCAGGGCAGTCCTTGGTTACCAAGATCTTTAGAGAACGGGCCCTACCTTCTGACATGTACATGGCTCAGGGACGGAGGCCATATTTGTCTCTCATTGCTTTCTAACTGGCTTGCTCAAAGCCTTGATTTCATGGAGATGTTGGCCATCAGATGTCACTCTGGGGCTACTCTAGTTTTCAGGTGCTTCATAACCTTCCTGTTTCAATCTCCCCACTAACTACAAAGATTTCTGTTTTCTTTTATTCAAGTTCCCAAAAGAATCTGATTCAGCCTCCTTGTTATTTTAAGCCAGGTTGAAACTATCAATGGTTGGTTTATGGTTTGGTTGTCATTGGACTGGATGTGGTTTAATAAGCCATGGCTCAGGGCCAGAGTGGAAGCTCCATGCATGGGAGGCTGTGGATCTGGGTGTTTCCTTGGAAGAGGCTGAAGTAGCAAGTATCTGGAGACAGGACTGACAGGTGAACAATTTATCTGCAGAGGTGTGGTTGCTGATTTCTCTGTGCTCTTGTACATAGTTCTGTTTGTGCTGAACAGATCATACCATCATTCATCTGCTCAGACAACAGTCTCACCATTGTTTGAGGACAGTGTACATATTGGAGGTACATTGACACCTATGTATCCCCAGGGTCCAACCCAGACCTGGCACTGTGAAAAGTTATTGCCATGTGAAGGAACAGTCAAATAAAGAAAGCTTGATACATATTTTCTGCTCTGAGACAAAGGGAGATTAACGTATGGGCCTTTGATACCAGAAATGACATTACATTATATTAAGCATCTGTTTATCACTGCCACTTTGCTCTAATCTTCCCTCAGGTATTTTAGCTCATGCAAAAGAAAAATGGAAAACAAAATCTCTCTCTCTTTTTACGCATTCATATAGAGCATTTATTCATAGTCAGAGATGACACTGCTGACAGTGTTATTTCCTGTATGTGTTGATGTATTTTATTCATCTTAATGATTAACATTTAAAAATATTACAGTGAGAAAAAGACTGTCTTAAGGATTGAGTAGAGCACAAATAGTAAGTTCTTCATCGTACATGTTCTATTTAATCATCTTATCATTTGAAGATGATTTAATTACTTAAAGAAATAAATAATCACTGAATGACTGCAAAGTTTAAGGTCTGGGGCCTCGAGTTGGATTCCTATAGTACTTTTGGCCATGAGACCCTAAGAATATGAAGCCTGATTGTATATCCTTAAAAAAAAATGGAATTCACATCTAACAAAGATTATTTTCAATACCAAATACAATTTTTGAGCTGAGATGATCCTTGGAGGTAGATCATGCAATCTGAAGATTATGAACAGGGATTCTCAGAGTTTGGGAGCCAGGTAAACTAGTCCAAAGCCAAAGATGGGTTCTCCTGTCACGTAAACTTGAATTTGAATTGCAGTATTGTCAATGATTTAGGGTGCACTTGGGTGAGTTACTAAATGACTCTGAGCCTCAGTTTCCTCTTTGATAAAATCTGAGTGATATTTACATACAGTTGTGGTGAAAATGTAAAAAAATGGCATTTACCAAGCCCTGAGAATACTGCCTGGGACTAGAAAAATCAAGTACCTCGCCAAGAACAGTGCCTAATTTTTTTTTTTTTTTAATTTTATGTAGCCCATGAGTGATGGAACCAGGATTTGGACCCAGGTTTGCCTAACACACAGGTGGTGAATGATTTTTTCAATTCCACAGCTGAACTTCCGTGCCCCTCGATTTCTCCAGAAGCAAAGAATCAGACCTACATTGGAGCAATTATGAAATTTCCACTCACCTTTAGAGAATGCTGTGGTCCTTGATAAGGGCCCTTCTTTGCTGCATACTTTAACATTTGAATTTGGTGTTGGAGAGTGGAAGCAACATATATAATAACCCTTGTGCAGTCTCCACTGTGTATTTTGCACCTGAGAAGAAGTGATTGCCCCAAGCAGATGCCTTGCTCCAAGTGCAGAAATCAGGGAAGAAGAATTGTGATTCAATAATTCTTGTTAATGCTTCCTCTCCCCCGTTCTCTGTGATTTCCACCGACATGGCATAATTCCTGTGATTTGATTTGAAACGAGAGACCAGCTCGATGCAGAGTGATGAGATCTGAACGGGGAATAAAATATCCTTGAATTAATTTGCATAATGGAATCTCATTGGTTACAAAGCTGTGTTTGTTAAAGGGGAAACCAGAGCCCCTGAGCTCACCAACAAGGGAACTTTGCAGATACAGAATGGGGTTTTGAGTTCTGGTGTGGGCCTTGGTAATATTCTTAATGTAATGATAACCTGTCTTCAACTGTAAATTAGCTACCTGGAAATGAAAAGAACAGGTCAGCCTGTCTGAGCCTTCTAGCTCTGTGGGGAGGAGAGAGCTGAAAAACCAAATCTGCCTGCTTTCTGCTAAGCGTTTTCGTCTTCCTTTCTCTACCCGATAACAATTTCCAGCAGGAGTCCAAATATACTTAAACACCCATATATGTCATTTTCTTTTACAGAGACAAAAGCAGGCACAGCAAGAGAGTTTTATACTCAAGGCTCGGTAGCTTATGACAGGCTATCGGCTCTCAAGATAGAGGGGTGAGCCTTCCCCTTAGAGCTGGTGGCTTTGCAAATCCATTTTCCTGTCATGTTATTACTCCTGTGACTTTCAACAACATTTATTTTTCCCTCCAAGCAATATGCTCCCATCATAAAATAAAGTCCTCCTGTATGTTTTAGTGAAACCCCAATGCTTAGGCATCCTGGCATACTCCTAAAAAGTGCTTTAATGGAAGGATTGTTCAAGAACTGCCTTGGGGACTCTTTATTAAAACCAGTTAGAACATTGATATATTTTCCTAATTATTACCAACGACAGAGTCTTCTTAGGAGGGCGGCCTCCTATTAATTTTCGTGTGAGGTTCCTACAAAGTCTCTACCACTGAATATATCAATCAGTTCTCTAGATACTACAAGAAGCATTTCTTTTAAAAAAAAAAATCTCTGAATACATCTTTTTTAACCTACACATTTAGAAATTTTGAAACCGGAGTTTAAAAATAAAAAGGAAAGATTAACTTTTGTGTAATGTGTTGTTTAAGGACCTGGTCGTACTATATGTTATTGATGGTTATTGATGGACTGAAGTAGTTACTTCTTGTTCATCTTCAGTTTGGTCATTACTATAAAATGCTTTTCCTTTCTCTTCTTGGTTTGGTTAATACTTTTTTTTTTTTTTTTTATCACAGTCTACCCTCTCTTACCCTAGTACTGCTAAAATTTAAATTATTATCATTGGAAGGCTATTGTGTGGATATGGAGAAATGTGTGTAACTTTGATCTGCAGCTGTGTCCTCAAGAAGTAGTATCAGAATTGTAGGAGATGGGGAAGCAGATTCTGGAACCAAACATTCAAGTTTCAATCCCAGCTTCTCCACTTGCTGGCTCTATAACCTTGGGCAAACTACTTAATCTGGTGTGCATCCAACTACTTACCTGTAAAATGGAAATAACAATAACACTACTCTGTAGGGTCATTGTGAAGATTTGAATTAGTGAGCTTAAAGACAGGCTATTTGAAAATACACAGAACAGAAAAAAGAAAAATAAATGAAAAAGAATGAAGCATGCCTACAATATCTAGAAAATAGCCTCAGAAGGGCAAATCTAAGAGTTAATGGCCTTAAAGAGGACGTAGAGAGAGAGAGAGAGAGAGAGAGATTGGGGTAGAAAATTTATTCAAATAAATAATAACAGAACTTTCCAAACCTAGAAAAAGATATTGATGTTCAGGTACAAGAAGGCCGTAGAACACCAAGCAGATTTAACCCAAACAAGACTACTTCAAGGCATTGAATAGTCAAGCTCCCAAAGGTCACAGATAAAGAAAAGGTCCTAAGGGAAGCAAGAAGAAAGAAAAAGAAAGTAATAACATACAAAGGAGATCCAATAGGTTTGGCAGCAGACTTCTCAGTGGAAACCTTACAGGCCAGGGGAGAATGGCATGACATATTCAAAGTACTGTAGGAAAAAAGCCTAACCCTAGAATATCCAGCAAAAATACCCTTAAAACATGAAGGAGAAATAAAACCAAGGGATTTCTTCAACACTGAGACCTTTCCTACAAGAAATGCTAAGCGGTGTTCTTCAGTCTGAAAAGAAAAGGACATTAATGAACAAAAAGAAATCATCCGAAGGTATAAAATTCACTGGTAACAGTCAAGTACACAAATACACAATACTCTACTGCTGTGATTGCAGTGTGTAAACCACTTATATCTTGAGTAGGAAGACTTAAAGGCAAAGTTATCAAAAATAATAACTACAACAACTTTTTAAGAGAGAGATAGTATAAAAAGATAAAAACAACCAAAAGTCAAAAAGCAGGGGTGTGGAATGGAGTTAAAGTATAGTTTCTTTCTTTGCTTGTCTGTTCTTTGTAAGTAAAGTTGGCATTTAAAATAATTGGTTGTAAAAATAATGAGTCATTTCTCTTAAAGGCAAGTTTGTTTTGCTATTCTTTCTAACAGAAGAAAATTAATAATCTCATCTTTATAACAAAGAGTGAAGCTTACCATTTATTGATCATGTGGAAACTCTTAAATTCATTAGTATTAAGCTTCAATTTTTTTTATAAAGGCAAAAAAAGTTGTCATCTAGTTTCAACACTTCTAGTGTCAGAAATAATTGTGCTTTACAGCAAAATGGCAGCCAGAAAAAAGAGGTGCAGAAATATCAACTTTAATTAAACTCTTTCTTCCAATACACTTCACAGTTTATATGCAAGAATAATTTATCACCGTGTGAGTAAAGGCTTAATACTTGGCATGGTGCAAGATGGGCAGGGATCTTGCCGCACCATATGCTCTTTCCTTTCTCTTTCGTCTTCTTGAGTTTCTACAGAGGCAGTGTCAAGTTTGTAGGTTGTGGTTCAAATCAGACATTCAAATTTTGTTGATGGTCTGCTTTCAGCTCAGGTGCCAGACATATAATTATGAATAAGATATAATCACTCCCATTAATCAGTTTCCAGTCTAGTTAGGAGACAGTGTATGAATCAGAAGCAATGCCCCTAATCCCTTACCAAAACCTAACCATGAATATAAAGCCAGAAGCCCCTTGTAGACAATTTCACCCAAGGGCTTCATTTTATAGACAGTGAGACAGACCCTCCAAGAAGAGAACCGATGAGGTCCAATGATAAGTTAGTGGTAGATTTCTTGATCAATTCTGGAGTCCAGAAATCTTCCCATTGCTTCATATGGCCTCATTGCAGGATCTAACCCCTCCCAGGGCCCTCTCTGTGCTCTTTCCACATAGTCAGTTTCACTTGCTAGAAGCAGCATTTGATGTATTATTAAAGTGCCCCAGTCTGAGGGTGAAGCTGTTAAATGATGACACTGCCTTTTTAATCTTTTTCTCTCTCTTCCACATAGCCTTTTACATATTCTGAAGTGTCTGTCTGCAACCAGTACTAAAGGTTTAAACTGCCTTTTCCTTGAAAAGAGACTAACATAATACCATCCCAAAGTGTTATTGAGGATAGTGGCGGACACCAGGAATTAACTGCACATCCGTGGCCTCCCCAGATACCATTTTGCCATATTACAAAGGAAACAAAAAGGCTTTGGTTGGCACAGTCAAAGCCCATCAGAAGGGAAGAGATCTGTACCAACAAATTAAGATTCCACCAATTATTTTATTTTCTAGACTGCTAAGGCCAGATGGCTATGGTATCCCAAGTAACTCTTGTTCCTCAATTCCTCTCTTGGAGAAAGCACCTTGTCACCCTCTTCTAGGCATTTCCATTGGAAAGGCAAGAACACCTTCTTTTGCTGAGTGAGACCTGTAGGCGTGGATTGTAGGAGCTCTGGGATAGAGGAAGAAACCCGATGCTCAGGCACTTTCCCACTCTGTGTTCAGCCCTATATGGGTGCAACAGCTGTGGTCATCCTCATTGTTCACATGAGACCACGGAGGCTCAGAGTGACTGATCAAGATGCCCAAGGTCACCCAGATTTTAAGATATGCAAGGGGTATTCCGATCTACGTCTATCTAATCTCCAAGTCTAGGTACCTTCCAAGATGCCACGATCTATGTTCCCTCCTTGCTGCTCCCCTCTTCCCTGCACCACTTTATACAAACCAGGTAGCAATGAATTAGGTGATGACAGGTATGCCTACAATGCTCAGTAAGCTTTCCAGGTTTGTTTAGGCCCTGGTGCTGAAACAAAATGCCATCCTCCATATGGACATGCCATCTTCCTGCAAAACATCTTTCTGAGATCCCATCAGGTTGGTGGTGGGGTGATGCTATGGTGATGGTGAGGTCATCTGGTTCTGGGAGGCAGGACTCCAACTGGGGTCTGGGTGGTGCTCCAGAGGGAGAAGATGGTTCTCCAGAAAATAATGTGGGTTCAAGGTGAGGAGAGCAAGCAAAGGAAGTTTCTTCAAGAAGACTGAAGTTCGCAGTGCCGGAAAGACTAAGTCCAATGAAGAAGAGTAGAATCTGAGGCAGGAGTTAAGGACAGGAGACAAGAACCAGAGTGCTGGAGAGAGGACGGGGGTGCCTGTATGTCGGAAACTTGTTCGGAATGCGGAAAGGCAGGAGGCGGTAGTAGCTCATCCTTATACTTGGGGAGTAGCTGAGTCACAGATGGGTGCTGGAAGAAAGACCTTCGGGCCAGTTGGTAGGGCAGGCTTTTGTATTTTATTTTGCTTCTATGGGTTAGAGAGTGCTCGTAAAGCATCCTTCATGACAGTGCCAGGCTAAAGTAGGATCTTTGGCTTCTTGGGTGGATCTCTGACCAGACAACAAATCTTTCTCCTTGAATTGATGAGCTTAACTGAGTCACCCAGGAGATCTTGACCTGTTATTTCTCCTGTAAATGTTTCCGTGGCCATCAGTAGCTTCTTGGGATCTGCCTGTGTCTCCCTCCTGCAGCAGGGTCCATTACCTGCCTTCCTCCTTCCTTTGTTACAGTCACGTGGAGGTCTTGGGGCACGCTATGCTTCTGACAACCTCTGGGCTTTGGGACACGTGGTTCCTTAGGCATGGAATCCCATCCTCTCCCTTCTTCTTACAGCAAGCTGACTTCAGGATGGAGCCAAGCATCCGTCTTCTCTCTGAACTGCCCTGCCCTCTGTCATCCCCAGTGTGGCTTACGTGTTCCTCTTCTGATCTCCCATAATGACCTAAGTTTTTCTATTACAAAATGTATACAAACATAGTTTTGATCAATTATAATAACAGATAAATATAGAGTGCTTCTTACGTACCAGGCATTGTGCTAAGAGACTTACATGCATTACTCACTTAATCCTTGTGACTACCTTGGATACGTCTCTTACCCCATTTTGTCAATGAGAAAACTGAGCACAAAGATGTCAGTTCCTGTCCCCAAAGCCCCTAGCTGCCAGGTGGTAAAGCGGACACTCAGACCTGAAGCTTTGCTGAACAGAAGGGACGTGAGGTGGGGACGGAGTTCACAGCCAACCTAACCTCTCTCTCTGCTTGCAGAAGCCGACTGGGGAAGTGGGCAGCTCTGACGTGATGAGCTCAGCGAACAGAGACATTCCGTCCCAGGAGAGGTCTGCGTGACGCGTCCGGGAGGCCACCCTCGGGAACACCACCGCAGGGTTGGTGGAAGAGGTGACAGCCGCATTCTCCTGTGCCTACCACGTAACCAAAAATGAAGGAGAACTACTGTTTACAAGCCGCCCTGGTGTGCCTGGGCATGCTGTGCCACAGCCAGGCCTTCACCACGGAGCGGCGGAGCCACCTGCGGCCCTCCTTCCACGGGCACCACGAGAAGGGCAAGGAGGGGCAGGTGCTGCAGCGCTCCAAGCGGGGCTGGGTCTGGAACCAGTTCTTCGTGATAGAGGAGTACACCGGGCCTGACCCCGTGCTCGTGGGCAGGGTAAGGCTGCGTCCGTTCAGGACTGAGTGCTCTGTCCCTACCATTGGAATAGCAGTGTATGGATCCCCCCCCCCAAAAAAAAATAATCTAAGTGAGAAAACTCTAGTGAGCTGACCATCCAGTGAAAACCCAAAATCATTGTATATACATCCTTCCAATTTTTTTTTCCCAATTCATAGACTTACTGATGTTGAGAATGTTTCTTCCATTTTCCACTTAATGCTATAACATGAAAACTCCATTTTTAATGGCTGCTTAATAGCATATTGAATGGACATAGCCATAATTTATTTAGCTATTCCCCAGCTAGAGGTATTTCCCTAAGCACACCCTAACCTCAACTTTGGTGCCTCTCTTTTGTGTTCTCATAACCCCCGGACTCTTTTATTCTATCTTTCCTTTTTGTATTGTATTATCCATGTACCTATTTATTCTTCTGTCTCCCTCATTAGACCCCAAGCTACTGTGCGTCAGGGACAGTGTCAACCTTGTGTCCCCTGGTCCTGGTACTAAGCCTGGCTTAGAAGAGATGGATAAATGCCTGTCATAAGGATGGATGTGGTTCTATCCCCGTTGCCCTGGAGATGGGAAACCGTAGTGCGATGGCTTTAGGTCCCAGGTTCTGCATGCTCTGTGTATCTCCTCCAGAAACGTGCAAGTGTAGAAAGGGAGGACAACATATTTTTGAAAAACTGATCATGCCAAGATAGTTTCCCATAAATAGGGGAATAGAGTAGATGTCTTGTTCCCTAAAAACTTTTGATTGGATGACATTTAAGGTTGAGTGCTTTAAGATGCCCTAAAGAAGTGAAACTTGGCAAACCATGGACTTTCAGATTTCTTTTAGGAAACAGAGTCTATGTCATGCTGTGGGATGCAGAGAAGGAAGCCGTCCATCTTTGGAGTTAGGAATTGGCTGTGCATGCCACAGCAACTAGATCCCTTGATAGCACTGAATCATTTCCGAAACTGTTCTGTGTTTTTTTTTCTTATGTGTGTGTGGAACCTAATAAATATCCTTGTCTGTTGTGTAGATCATCTCTGTTAGAAAAAAAGGAAATTTATATCCAACTTTGAAGCCCAAAAACCCAGTAGAAAAAAATAATGAGGAATATGTTTTGTAAAATTTTCAGTTACTTAGCTGATGATGAAATAGATCTGTTTATCTTCCCAAAAACTTGCCGAATTGACACGTAATCTATGAAGGTCCCCAGAAACTTTCAGTGTCTGGACATTCCCATTAAAATAAGCACTTCACTTATTTATTTATTTATTGGTCCTAATTCACAAGTCTGAGCTGCTAACTTTTGCCGGGTATGGAAGCTGGGAAAACAGACAAACACACACAAGCCTCCCTGGGGATGGGGGTCGGGGCAGGGACCTTGCCTTCTTTGAGGAAATTTGTATGAAGACTGGGGCAATTCTGTTCATCCATTGTAGACCGTCAAATAGCTTCATATTTCACTCAAAAACTGCTTTATTCATAAGAAATGTGTGAGCTGTAATTTCAGGGCAAAATATAGCTCGTCATGAATAACAAATTCTGAAGAAAGATTTGCTTTTCTTCCCCTCCTCAAGAAGCACTGTGGACCA
This sequence comes from Eulemur rufifrons, assembly GCF_041146395.1. Taxonomy (NCBI): domain Eukaryota; kingdom Metazoa; phylum Chordata; class Mammalia; order Primates; family Lemuridae; genus Eulemur; species Eulemur rufifrons. Next base: position 9,474,706 of record NC_091005.1, on the reverse strand, counting down.
AAAACAAATAGTCTTTGTGATTTGTACCTACAGGTATCCCCTGAGCTGAAATATCTGGTGTTTCATTGAATCACTGCAAATCAATTAGATGTCTTTTGGGAAATCGAAACACTAGAAAATTTTAAAAAGCACTGCCTTTAGTCTTGCTTTGTGACTCTGGGTAAACGCTCTAGGCCTTACTTTCATAGTAATAATGAAAATTAAAATAGTAATATTATTAAAATGGCATTAGTAATAAATAATAGTGCTAACGTTATTGATATTATATGGCATTAATAATAATTATTGTTGCTATTATTTTAAATGCCATTTGAATACAGCTCTTTAGTTTACAGTGTGCTTTCTTATGTAGTGGATAGAACCAAGGGCTTTTTCTCCCCTTGGCTTCTCTTGGAGCCTAAGAGGATGGTGAAAGTAATGCTTACCTTTTCCCACAAAGGACATGGTGAGGACCAGGGAACTCAGATTAAGAGAACATCTGCAGAAACTGAGGTTGAGCAACAAGGGAGGGTGAGGAGTTAGTTTGTTGCTACAGAAGAATCAGATGTGGTCTTTAGGAGTTCCATGTTAGGAAACACAGAGCAGAGCCAGGGTGGCAAAGCAGAGGATTAGTATGGTAGTTAGGAGGCCTGGATCATTTCTTGGGCCTGACAAGTGTGGATTTAGGGGAGTATCATCGTATCTCTAGGCTTTTTCAAAAAGGGGAGAAACTCAAGGATATTAAAGGCTGTTTCTGGGGCCTAAGGAATTGCATATACATCCACCCATCCCACCCACCCCATCCTTTGTGGTTAGAAGAGACGCTTCTTCCAGACAGACCACGTCCCCACATCCTTATACCCTACGTGCCACACAGCAGATCTTCTGGGAAGGTCTGATACATTGGATGATTTGTAGAAAAAAAAAAAAAAAGCCTGGGAACAGCCTAAGTGTCCTTTGAAAGAGAACTACTCAAAGAAATGATGATAACATTCTTACAGTGGATCAGGAAGGGCCACCTGAATGTACTGTTAGAGGAAAATGGTCAGATGAAGAACGATGTTCGCACTATGGTACTTCATTGTGTCAAAATACACAAGGGCATGTAGGTATCCGTACAGACATTCTTGCATGTGCATGGAAGAGAATATCTCTTAGAGGATTCAGAAGCAGCTGGTAACAGCCATAGTCTGAGCAGAGAAAATGAAGGAATGGTTGTCAGAGTATAGAGAGAGACTTCCTTATTGCATAAATCCTTATCTATGTTTTTAGAAAATATGCATACATTTCTTTCAGTCTATTAACAGATATGTATATGTGCATATATTTTGTATGTGTGCACATATATGAAGAGAGGTGGAGGGAGAGCATGCATCTTATAATTAAACAAAATATTTTTGAACTCTGCCTTCACTGTTCCCCAGATGTGTGACCTTGGCCAAGTCAATCACCTTCTCTAAGAGTCCATTTCTTCATTTGTAAAATACGGGTGCAAAGATCTCCCTCTCGGGATGTGTGTATGTGTGTGTGAGCAGTGTGTTGTTGCAGTCAGCTTATAAGTGAGTCTCTGTGTCCCCACGGCATCCCTCGTGGAATCACAAATCTCCATTTCTCTTTTCCTAGCTTCATTCAGATATTGACTCTGGTGATGGGAACATTAAATACATTCTCTCAGGTGAAGGAGCTGGAACCATTTTTGTGATTGATGACAAATCAGGGAACATTCATGCCACCAAGACATTGGATCGAGAGGAAAGAGCCCAGTACACGCTAATGGCTCAGGCAGTGGACAGGGACACCAATCGGCCACTGGAGCCACCGTCGGAATTCATTGTCAAGGTCCAGGACATTAATGACAACCCACCGGAGTTCCTGCACGAGACCTATCATGCCAATGTGCCCGAGAGGTCCAATGTGGGTGAGTACACCGAGGGAGACCTGCTATCTCCCAGGCCTGGCCTTTGTGTGTCGGGTGGGCTAATATTCCCATATTCCCAAATCAGGAAGTAGAGCTTATTCTGTTTCTTCTATGGCGAAATAAAAAAAAAAATTAATTTGTGTAGCTGAAGTTCAAATATTTAAAATGGACTTGAGGTTTTTAAATTTAAGTATATAAAATATGAGGACGAGTGGAAGAATGGGAAGGACATGATTCAATCTGGGTACTCACGGCCTTTATGCTTATCAGCTGTGTGAGTAGGAGCCAGTTACATCTAATCTCTTAGCCTTGGTTTTCTCCTCTGTGAAATGGGAATAACAATTTCTGGTCTTGTAGATTTAGGGATGATGCCTCCAATCACTAGGGCATATTGATGTAAGTAATAACAGCGGTAATATTTCTTGCATATAGACATCATGGTAATGAATGACTTGCATGCACTATTTTATTTAATTTTTGCAATAATTAATCTTTGCAGTGAGGTAGTTCCAATTTGTCATATTTTATAGATGGGAAACCCAAGCCAGAAACAGTTTAACTAATTTACACAGGGTCATCTGAGCTGTTAAGTGGACCCAGAATGCACACTTAACCACAACATTATGTCACCATCTATTAATTCAGAAGGAGGTCTATCTTTTCAACGTGCTTGAAGACACCTTGCATTGCTAAAGGACAGTTTTCTGAAGGATTTCTTCAGCTAACCAGCTTCTCCTCGCAAAAACTTTCATTTGGCTTTATAGAATGCACATAGTTGTGGTCTTTTGAGAAACATTCGTCGTGTTAAGAAAGTTTTGTCTTTCAGACGGTGAGCAGAACTGTTCTGGTCAGGGAATGAGTCAGATTAGAAGAGATTTAGAGCTCACATGAATTTAAAGATTGTCAGAGACAGACCACCTATTTTACAGATGAGAAAACCAAGCACCAAGTCTGGGAATCAATCTACTCAAGAAGGTTAGATGTGACCCTAGAACCCTAAGATCCTTCCGATGTGCTAATATAGAGCCTTTTATGCCAGAAAACAGTGCACTGCTTCTCCTCCAGCTAAAGTCGAGTTCTGTTCATACTTCATGAAAGCCAGGCAGAGGCATTTCCCACTGTTGGCTCTTCCCTCTTCCCTGCCCAGTCCTCAGTTCTCTCGGTACTCACATGTGGATTCTGATGAGAAACAACAGATATCAAATAAATTCATATATAAGAGACAGCAGTGTCAGGAATTGCGGTGGGGGGGGGAATGAGTGGAAAGGCAAGTCATCAAAAAGAATAATCCAGGGGAATTTTCATTGTCCTTACCTTTGGGGGCTCAGGGGTGTTTAGGGGTAACACCCAGCCCTCCTGTTACGGCATAGGAGAGTGTAGTCTTTGCTGTCAGCCAGTGCTGTGAGTCCTGGCTGCACTCCTGACCCGCCGTGGAAACACCCACGACTTCTGACTCCTTTCTAAGTTTTCATTTTTTCATTTATAAAAATAAGGATAATGTATGATTATCCTTATTTAACCCTGTGATGAGGGTTAAATCAAATACATGTAAAATACAAAGAGTTGAAAAGCACTTAGCAGAGTTCTGTAAGTAAATTAAGCATAAAAATTGAATAATTTCCCTAGCCTTGCCACAATGATATTCTCCTCTTAGAATAGTGCCTGACACATGGGAAAAGCTCAAAGAAGCCTATTTCTACGAAATAATGAGTTATAAAAGAGTAACTAGAAAAAAAGTGAGATTTACTTTTACACCGCACAGAAATCACTGACAGTGCTGTAAATTAAGAGGTGACCGGAGGCTGTATAAACTGGCTCCCTTGCTCCCTCCTAGAACCTTACCCTTCTGCTGAAAACGTCACAGAAAGAACTTGAGTTTTCTTGCTTGCTGGATCAGGGTTAGGCTCCTGACTTCAGCAATAACCAACTTTGTGAAATACATTTGCAAAACTCCATATCTCTCACACTGGGTTTCTCACAAGTACAGTGGATATATTATAAAAAAAATACCCTCTAGAAGGATGCTGGCAGAATACATGAAATGTGCCCCAAACCATGTCTGGCATAGACACATTTGATAATTACTGGTTTTCCTCTTCTACCTCCTCGTTCCCCTCTCTGAAGCCCAACACACCATGCTCCAGATACTTGTCACTTGTGACCACCCAGGAACAGAGGTGGCTGTTTTTAGGAAAAACAAAACCCCATCTTTCTTCAACTCCCTGGTTGCCCTTCATTCTGACTCATGAATGCACCCGTTAGGTCTCACCAGATGTCTGCTGGTGGTTTCTGTTGTCTGACTATCAGACCCGTTCGAGGTGGGAAGATGCAATTTTCATGCCAGTAGGGAACAACATTCTGCACAATATTTATAGCCATAAATTAATTAAAATGTAGTATTAGCAGCAATTTTATTACATGCAAAGCAACAATAAAATGATGTATTTATTGCCGTGTTACAGATGGAAGATTGCACTCTGTCCTTTCATGAAAAGCAATTTATCATTAATTATTATTTATTATACTCTTCGGGAAGATTTTTATTTAATTATTTGATATACTGAACACTTCAATTACCTGGATTTTAAAATGTTTTTGCAATAATGTTCACATTATTATTTTAACCTCCAAGCATAGGAGGATGTACTATGAATATAGAAAGTCTATTTTTAAAGTATGGGAATTAAAAAGAAAAGAAGGAAGGAAGGTGGGAAGGAAGGAAAGAAAGGAAGAATGAAGATCGTTTTGCATCTCAACTCCAGGGAAGTGAGAGCATGTTGAATAATTGTGGGGACTTCTTCAGGGCTTAATTTTAAAATGACACTTTGTAAACAAGAACATAATTTGAAAAGCTGAGGGGATGTTGCTAATGAATTCATTCCACTTTTAAGGAACGTCAGTAATCCAGGTGACAGCCTCCGATGCAGATGACCCCACCTATGGCAATAGCGCCAAGTTGGTGTACAGCATCCTCGAAGGACAACCCTACTTCTCGGTGGAAGCTCAGACAGGTACCGTGGAATGTCCTGGTGATTTGTGACACATTGTGAATAAGGAGGCCAAGCCTGCTCACTAAACTCCTTTGATTCCCAGTTTTCTCAAATATAAAAAGGAGTAAAGAGGGCCACGTTCCAGTTAGTGCAAGGATTAGACACTAGGCATGTGCCTGCCCTGTAGTCAGCATTCGATGAAACATTTATTATTGTTTCTGCCCATATTTTACAATGTCACAGTAACAGGTACAATCTTAAAAATTCAACTTTAATGGCAGAAGGTTCTTAGACTGTGGATCAAATTAAGAGACCGTAGAACTTAGGTGCTGGTATAAAAACTGGCAGCTCTCAAAGCATGTTCTGACGACCACTGTGCAGGTGGGATGTCAGGGGCGAGTGTTACTATTCAAGTAAGTTCAGGAGGCAGCTCTTCTCCTGTCTCCTCTGCTGTGCTGGTGGCTCCCCGGGGCACAGTGGCATCTATGAAAGCAGGCTCTGCAGATGTCTTAGAGAAAATAAAGGACAAACCAAAAAAGTGAATAAATATTAATATAATGACCCAAACCCAAACCAGAATGTGTCACTTATTTTATACCAAATTTGACTCTTAACCTTCCAAATTATTGAACAGATAAGGAAAATGAGTTCAAGGGTGTTGCTCAGAAAAACACACATATCGTGGAGGAAGACAGTGATCAGGACTAAGGTTTCCACAGTGCTCTGTTTATATTTCTCTGACACATGATACCATATCCAGAGAGAGAAAAAGCTTCCAAAAGTTCCCTAAAGATTTAAGTGAGCCTACAAATCATGTGCCAGGATCCAGGGACCCTGTAGAATCCAATCACTAATTTATCTTTGTTTTCAGTGGTAGGTGATCGTGGACAGTAAGTGCTTGTGTAAGTGTCATGGATATTTTTAACCCATTTGGTTTACTCTTTTAAAAATTAATATTAACATTTTAATGGATTGGATGAAATAGATGCCTCCTACTTTAATATGGACCATAGAAATATTTCTACAAATTGCACGTGGGAATAGACTTACTGGAAGTTTCTGCTGGGTTTAGTCATGGGTATCCATGCAATTGCCACTCCGATATTTCAATCTTTAGGATCTTTATACCTGAGAAAAATGAGGTTATTACTTGCATATACAGTGAAACATATGAAACAAATAAAAATTAATGCTATACAGTATTTTTTTTATTTCCTTGAAAAGACATAATAATAATGTTTTCCTTTGGTTATAATTATCATGTTGAAATGACTCTTGTTGAGGGCATGAGCTGTTTAGTTCATCTGTGTTTCCCCAGTGCCTAGATCATTTTTGTTGTTATTGTTATTATAAATGAATATCTGTGTTGTTTTCTGCTCATCTGTGCAGGTATCATCAGAACAGCCCTGCCCAACATGGACAGGGAAGCCAAGGAGGAGTACCACGTGGTGATCCAGGCCAAGGACATGGGGGGCCACATGGGTGGACTCTCAGGAACAACCAAAGTGACCATCACACTGACTGATGTCAATGACAACCCACCAAAGTTTCCGCAGAGTAAGTAGGTGGGCTTGGCTTTCACCTTTCAGTGGTGCCACAGATAGCCCTCTCTCTTCTCTAACCCATTCCTACTTTACTCAGCTTCCAGAAAGAAAAATCATGAAGATTAGGGGCTCTTTATACAAAAAATAAAAACAAGACAACTGCAACCAACAAAAAAAAAGTAGGGGAAGTGGAGGTCATGGGAGAACAAGAAGACATAAAAAGTTCTATGACCCTGGAAACAAAAAATCTATTTTGCTAGATGTTTCACTAAGTACTCGTGATAGTATCTAGTAATTAGTTAACCTTACTCTAGCTCAGTGTCCTCATTTCTAACCCAGATAGAACAGTACTTGAATCAGTTATCAATTGCCATGTAACAAACTGCTGGAAACCTTAATGGCTAAAAAAAAATAATCGTGTATTTGTGTCATGAGTCTGCACTTTGGGCGATGCTTGGAGGAGACAGCTTGTCTCTGTTCCCCACAGCATCATCTGGGGACAGCTCCCCTGGGGCTGGAGGATCCACTTCCAGGATGGTTTACTCACATGGCTGCTGAGTTGGTGTTGACTGCTGGTTCCTCCTCAGTGTGGGCCTGCCCATGGCTGGGTTCTGCAAGTGTGACCTCCAAGGACTCCAGACAGAAACTGCATTGCCTTTTGTGAACTAGCTTCAGAAGTCACATCAGAGCATTTCCACGACAGTCATAAGGCTACGCCCAAATTTAAGTGTAGTTCATGTAGACTCCACCTTTCAGTGGAAGGACTGTCAAAGTCATATTGGAGGAAAAGCACGTGGGACGGGAGACATTGTTTTGGCCATTTTTGAAAACTGTAATCTTCCACAGTACCTAAATATAAGATTCCTGATACGACTAAATGAGCTAGTGTAAACTGTTATGATGGCAACTGGCATAAGTTGTCAACAAATGCTAGCCATTGTCATCTGGAGGATTATGGCTGTTCTACAAAATTTATCAAATGGCTGAGGGAATTAAAAGAAAAATTATTTCAAAAGGTTGTTATTAATAATCATCATTATAACAACTACCATCATCTAACGAAGAGTCACTCTGATTATAAATCTGTACAAGAGCCTACGTTTTACAGGTAAAATTGGCTTCCATGAAAAGCACAGTAAGTTGTCTGAGGAATGTGGCACAGTCATAATTTGAACACAGATCTGCTTATGCATGTACAGGTGTATGCAAAGGTCTGGTGCCATCACGAGGAAGCCAGTGCAGTGCTAGTACAAGGAAGGTTCACCATGCAAGCATCTTTTTCATTAGAGCCTGTGAGTTTATTACCAGAGAGATGGCACTTTCTGCAAATGAGAGAGCAAGGAATACAACCAAGTACGTCCTCGGGAGGACACTGTGATTACATAAAGGAACCCAAAGACAACAGTCAACACAAGGGAAAGACTGCTCTGCCTGGTTGGGCACGAGTTCAGCATCCTCAATAAGCTTAAGGCTCAGATAGCCTCCTAGAAGCTGCATGCTCCGTTATCCACGCTGTACGATTGCCTGGTGCGCTGGAAGGAAAAGGTCAAGCGGAATTATTAGCAAGCAGCCATGAGTGCCCTCGGTCACGGACAAGCCCATAGTCAAGTTATGTTGTTACCTTACCAGTTTTACCAGCTTCACAGCCATGAACCTGAATGGGATTTAGGGAAAATCGGCTCAGGACAGGTTTTTCAGACCTTCGTAGAAATTGGTAATTACTTAGAGAGAAAAACTCCTGCCTCCCTTCCGCCCTTTAATATGGAAGGCATGGTAAGATTAAATGGAATTCCCGCCCTTTAATATGGAAGGCATGGTAAGATTAAATGGAATAGAGGTCCAAAGCCACATAACATAGATGCATATGGACGGAGTACCGGAAGTGATAAAATCTACGCAAGGGGAAATTAGAGCATCAGGAGGGGAAGTAACTTGCCCAAGACCACTTAGCTTGGAAGTGACAGCGGCAAGGTTTCCAACCCTTGCTTCTCTATATTTTTTCTCACGCAGGGTGTTTTTTAAATCTGAAAAACAAATAGAATAATGTCAAATCTCACTTCCCTACTGAAAAGCTTCCAGTGGCTTCCCCAAGTTTCCACAAAACTCGAAGTCTTTTCCTTCTCCTGCAATGCCCTTTTTTACACGCTTGCACCTCAACCTACCTACATGCCCTTATCTCTTTCCAGAAGGGTCCAGTCTCATTTGTCCTTTTGCTGTTCTGTATGTATTCAGGATGTTCCCACCTCAGGGGTTTTATATTTTACCATTTGCTGTTCCCTTGGCCTGTAATGTATTCCTGTAGATATTCACACAATTTTCTTGTTTGGTCCCTTTAGAGTCCTTCTTCTAAAGAATGTGTTCTCCTTCCTACCACATTATTCCAAATCAGTTTCTCTCTGTTTCTCCTTCTCACCCACACGTGTTTAACACAAGCATACACATTCACTCATACACATACACAAAGTCACGCAAATATATATATAGCTCACATTCATACACACACTTGCACTCCTGCATAACATATTCATGCACACACAATCACTCACAGCCACTCACACACACATTTATACATACACCGTCACACTCACACACAATCGTACACTTACACATACAACCACACACATACTCTCTCATGGACCCTCTACCTCTTACCCTACTTTATCTTAATTCTTCTTAGCGATGACATCAGAGTGTGGATAACGTTTGTTTTTATTTTTTCTTTTCACTGTGCTTCATTAAGGGAGAAATCTTGACCCTTTTGTTTAGTAGTAAACAAAACAACTCAGTAAAACAGTTTCCTGGGGCCAGGAGAGTGCCTAGCACGCACAGTATTGGGTTCCCACTAAATATTAAATGAATCCGTATGGAAAAGCCACATCGTGGGAAAGCTTCCTGGAGAAGGTAGTGCTTGACCTCGTGGTGAAGGAAGTGAAGAAAGAGGAGCGTCTAACCAGACAGGGCATGACCTTGAAAGACAGAGTTGCATCCGATTTTAACATGAAGATGGAGTTGTTGAAGGTTTTTAAACAAAGAAGTGGTGTTTTGTTTTGTTTTGTTTTGTTTTTTTCCTGGGCACGTAGCGAGCCCTGGAATTAACTCATAGACAATCCTGAAGACATGAAAAGAAGTCTCGGCTCCTTGAATGTATGACATGTGTGGTTTCCATCATTTCCTGTTGGGAGATGTAACAGAGCATTGTGCTTCTCCCTCACCCATGGCAGGTGACCCCACCATCTCACCCTGGACCCCGATATTACTCCCCACTCTTTGTGGAACACGTTCTTTTGACAAGCAGGCCATGTGGGATCTTCCGCCCATCCATTCACTTCTTTCATGTTTTCAATCAGTGGAAAATTCAATCTCAAACCCTTTGAGAAATGTATGGGGATTCAATGAAATCTGTAGTCTTACAACTGCCAAATAAAAGGGAAAATAAAAATAGATGTCGTCTTCTAGGCGTGTACCAGATGTCTGTGTCAGAAGCAGCTGTCCCTGGGGAGGAAGTAGGAAGAGTGAAGGCTAAAGACCCAGACATCGGAGAAAATGGCTTAGTCACCTACAATATTGTGGATGGAGATGGTATGGAATTGTTTGAAATCACAACGGACTATGAAACACAGGAGGGCGTGGTGAAGCTCAAAAAGGTGAGTTGGAGTGAGGAATTGAGTATGTCCGTGGTGTGACCTGCTCTGCCCAGGCAACACTGCAAGGGACAGGGTGTTGGTGGTTCAGAAATAAAAATTTGGGAAACTGGGAGCTGCCCTGACTTTGTAGTGGTGCTCTGAGCTCTGGGGAGATAACAGAACTGTATTCCCTTCTGTTACTGCAGAAGATGCTGACAAAAGGGGCTGGCAACGCCTGTCTCAGGTTGCTGGTTAGTTCTTATATGTTTTGGTACATCTCTCCCAGGAATGGGCAATTAGATAAATCTAAATTCTGGAGAAGCAGCACTGAGCATGCGTCGAATTCCCCCCCTCAGCTCTGCCAAGCTGAGTCTGTTAAATACGTGGTTCTGAACTTTTCCTGTTTCAAACCTCCAAGGTTCATAGCATTGCTGACCCCTCTGTGCAATTTAAACCAATCGTCTGCTATTTTCTCCTCTCACGGTTGAACCAGGAGAACCATGAATAATGGACCTTCCCCTGTAGTCAGATAGACTGTCATTAAAAGCACCAATGTCCCTGGGATTAATTTATTATCAAGGGGAGTTTATTGTTTCCTCTTGTTACATTTAATCAATACTAACTATTGGCCAGACAGAACATGAGCCTCTCACAAACATCCTTTCATTTACTTTTCACAAATAAAATCACATAAAGTAGATAGTATTACCCCCGTGGCCATACCTCAGCTTAATTTGGAGGAGTTTGGGGCTCAGACAGATGAAATAGTTTGATCTGGTCATAGTCTCCCCACCTCACAATTTGCAGACATGGAAATCAGACCTTAGGTGTTCTAGAACAACTTTCCTCTCTGGATATTTTGGAAACAGCTAGACCAGACGGCGTTTATACAGGAGAGACAGATAAGAGTCATTTTCAAATGAAGAAACAGTTACAGTACATTCTAAGATGGTCCCTCCCAGCCCCCTGGTTTGCCACTTGAGAAATCAACACTTCTCTATCATTAAAAGGTGTGGAGTATTAAATCTAAATTGAATGATGGCAGTATCACCTTGGTTTTAATCAAGCATTTATGTTCCACTTGGTTTCATAGCCTGAATATTAAGCTTCTTGGTGTGATGGAAAAGATTGGACTGAAACACTGATTTTAGGAAAAAAATTAATTTGAAGAATCAAGAGGTCAGTCACTGGAGAGGAGACATAGGCCAGGTTGGGAACGCCTGGTTCTGGAAGAAATCTTTCGGTAGGGAAAGCCAGGAATGACCTGCTCCAGGACGCTGACCTTTCAGGACATTTGAATGTAGATTGAGTTTGGGGAAAATATCATGGGGCACAGAGCAAAGAGAAGATGGGGAGGGTGCCTCTGTCATAAAAGAATAGAGAAAATGAAGGATATGGAAGTTGAGGTGAAATTTGGATACTTGGAAAAGTCTGCGTTAGTGACAGTGAATACTATGACCAGGGAAACCTAGTTATCAGCCTCAAAAGGCTGGAGGAGTCATTCCTTCTGGTTTCTGCTCTGGAAAAGTAGCTGTGCGAGTTGTGTGTAGCCTAAAGCTGTCAACTTACTTCGTTAATTAATATTACTATCCCTCCTGCTTGACGCTGATGAATGAACGTTGACATCAGCAATTGCTGCCTCCCGTCTTTTGCTGTTCGAGTAATTAGGTAGTTGCTTATGCTAAGGTTGTCACCTGTTTTCAGCGTATTCAGAGCATAAACACACACTGTGTTTCTAAAATCTTGAAACGTTGAAATCGCCCCCATGGAACTCACACATTGTAAATGAGCTCTCTGCATAAGATTCATTTGCACATTTTTTTCCCCAATTCAGTGTGTTTATCCTAGGCGATGGAATAATCTTCTATAAAGTACTGACGTTTAGGTTCTAAACAGTGTAAGAGGTTATTCCATTTGTAAAAGAACATTTGCTTAAACTTGTAGCATAAAGTTTCAGGGGTCCACGAGGAAAAAAATATATAATCAGAGGTGAATTTTACGGAGTAAAAATATGACTCCTGGTGGAAATCATTGCATACAATTTAATAACATAAAAGGGTACAGAGAGAACATGGAAATATTTTTGCATTTTAGAAGTATTTTAATGTAGTATTTTCATTGATTTCTTAATCCATTCACCCATTTTCCCACCAAGAGTTATTATTGAGTTATTTTTTGTCAGGCAAGCTCTTTGCAAGAGCCTGGAAATCTGAAGTTGAAGAGACAGAGTCCTGGCTTGCAAGGAGATCATAATTTATCGGGATAGTTAAGTGGAAGGGGATTTTCTCAGCCTTGGCAGTGCTAATGTTTCGAGCTGGATAATTCCTTGCTGTAGGGGGCTGTTTTGTGCATTGTGGGATGTTTGATAGCACTCCAGGCTTCTCCTCACTAGAGGTCAGTAAGCACACACTCCACCCCACCCCAGCAGTCCAAAAAGTAGCTCCGGGCATTGCCTAATATCCCTGAGGTGATTGGGAGCAAAATCACTCCCCAGTTGCAAATCAACTATGATAAAGTATGAGAAGACCTATGAATATGAGTCCTGAACAACTTCTTAGGGGGGCAGTTCTTGAGCTAAGTCTAGATAGATGAGTAGGAATTTGCTGCATAGTTAAGGAGAAAAAAAGGCAGAAAAAAATAGCCCACGAAGGACCGGCGTGAACGGAAACAGGACGCATTTAAGAAACTGTGACCCTTCTGTCTGGAGAGTCTTGAGATAGTTACAGTGGGACCAATTGGCAAATTGGTTAAAGGAAGACATTGCAAACCATTGAAGAGGGCAGGAGAGGTAGTGAGACGATAGTGAAGGAGGAGAATTCAAGAAAACATTAGTTAAGTAGAGTCATTCATTTATTGAATGGTTTAGAAAACAAATATTTCTTGAGTTCTCTGTGTCAGAGTTTAATGAGGAACAAGAGAGGAAGAACCTACCCTGGGGGTATTTAGACAATCTATGGAATTAGCTGAGGACGAGCCAGGATGCCATAAAAATGAGCTTCCAGGTGGCTTGATGGTTGTGGGGAGGAAAATCCAATCTGTTCACTGCAACACTCTTGACCAGGTGAGAACCCATCTCTCTCAGAGAAACCCTAGCACAGGTTCTGAGCTATTTATTTTCAACCAAATAAACTCCTTATAAAGCAGTGTGAGAGCAGCATGATAAGACATTTTAAACATTCCTTATTTTAATAAAACTATTTTTATGTCTGATTTTTTTCCCTTTTATTCTTTGTCCACATGTATATAGATGTGGAGACATAACATTTAACACGGCTGCAACAGAGGGTGATCTGATTTGTTAACTTAATGTCACATCGTAAACATTTTACATGCTGTTATATAATATACATAATCATTTTTAATGGCTGCATAACATCCCATCCTATCGATGAACCATTATTTCCTTAATAAAATCTCACAGTTGGATTTGGTGTTTTGTGTGTATGTTTCCCCAGATTAGATGTAGCCTTCTATTATATATCTAACAAATATCATGCATTTTTGAATAGCGTTTGTTTTGGTTTTCTGTTGAATTAATCCCTCGGGGAGGATTTTCAGAGGTGGGATTAGTAAACTAAGGGGTATTAAGATTTTTATGGTTTATGCAATGTGTTGCCTCATTTAGCTTTATTTCAACTACTCATAACGTGGATATAAATGTTCATTATGGGAAACTACCTTGAATCCTTTTTGGAGAGAGGAATGGAATACATTGTAGGCAAATGCCTACATGTTATCCATCCATCGGCCCTGCCCCTTAGTCAATCAAAATGACTGATGCATATGATCACGTGGCACAGTCATTCCTGAGCACTGGGGAGGCAAAGATCGTCAAGACTCAGTAGACTCTTTTTTTTTTTTTTTCTTTTTGAGACCGAGTCTTGTTCTGTTGGACTGGCTAGGGTGTAGTGGTGTCATCATAGCTCACAGCAACTTCAAATTCCTGGGCTCAAATGATCCTCCTGCCTCAGCCTCCAAAAGCAGCTGGGACTACAGGCACACGCCACCATGCCTGACTAATTTTTCTATTTTTTGTGGGGACAGGGGTCTCACTCTTGCTCAGGCTGGTCTCGAGCTCCTGACCTTAAGCTGTCCTCCTGCTTCGGCCTCCCAGAGTGCTAGGATTATAGGCATGAGCCACAGCACCAGGCATGACTCAGCAGACTCCTTTAGATGCACTCCCTCCCGCGAGGGAAATGAGCAACTACAGAAAGGCTGCTAAGGGACCACACCAATCTGCTTGGGGCTGCTGAGGACAGCTTTACGAGGCAGTGAGGCTTGGGCTGCCTATCAGAAGATTTAGAATCTCACCAAACTGGGCAAGGACATTCATTGCAGGCAAATCTTTGCACAGACCTGGAGAGCCTAGCATGGGATCTGAAATGTATCAGTCAGACTACAGCAAGCATGAGGAGACCGTCCTCAACTCCAACAGGGCTTTCCAGTCGGAAAAGGGCTCTGAGGTCCTTAAGCATGTGCCTCAACCAAATTCTAAAAGTTCTACTTTAGGGGCATCAACAGACCATCTGATATGAGAAAATGTCACCTTTTCTGATTACAAATTCCCTGGTCTCAGAATTATAATAATCCAGTTTTTGATTCTGTCTAATAATTGCAGAGATTTTTTGAGAAGTTGCAACAGTCTCGTATCTTCAGCAGAAAAAAAAATATCATTCTTTTCTGCTGTTATGTAACCCAGCCAAGGAGAGAGGAGCTGTGGAGTACCAGGATGACGGAGGGGCTGGGGGAAGATTTAGCTTTAGAAAAAGGGAGTGTTCCCTGATTCCGGAAGATGGAGGTGGGAAGATGATGGAAGAAGTGTCAAGGATGTTGAACATATCGAACCTTCTTGAACTGGGATCGTTGTTAGTTTAGAGCTCTGCAAAATGAAGTAGGGACTAAGCCCCATGACTACATGCCCATTCCAAATAAGTGTTTGCCTGGCAAATGCCAACAGCAGAGCAGGCAGATGCTTTCCTTAAAAAATCAAACTCCTTCCAAACATTTGGTAGTGCAGCATCATCCAGAGTCCTAATTAGAAAGTTGTTTCCTAGGCATTAGGAACCAGCTTGTCTCTCCGCTACAGTTTCACTTTTCACCCTTTGCTGACTGATTCAGTGTAACTCCTCTCGTTCATAATTAGAGCGTGTTTGCCATCAATGTCCCTATTACTGCAGCCATTCAAATGCTACTTCTCAAAGTTTTCCTTATCTATGTAAAATCTGTATCACTTGTTTTTATTTAAATAGACCCTTTTGATGTATATGCATTCTTTTAAAAAGGAAGCATTTTTTTTCTCATAATCCTATCACTTACCAAAAATAGAAGGTAACCGAAAAATGAATATAATGAAATCAAAATGATGTCATTACATTCTAGCTAGAGAGTAGTATCAGGCTCCTAAAAGAGAGATTGGGATGCACAGCAAATATGTTAAAAATGAGCACTCTACTGAGGAGCTCTCCTTGGTGTGTTGGGGATTCAAAGATTTGGAAAAGGAATAATTATATCAGTAAGTGAGTTGATGTCATTTCACAACCCCCCCTCCCACAATTGCCCATAAATCATCAGCTCAAGTCATCCTATGGGGTACTGCTGCTAAGGGTCCCAGACTTTGGGAAACACAACATGGTCAGTCATCAAGCAAAATAAAATTTCTTTGGCTGAAATCTAGTGGATATTTTTATTACCAAGATTCTTAATACAAAATGGGCTACAAAAAAAATATTTTTTTTTTTTTTGAGGCAGAGTCTCACTATGTTGCCCCAACTGCAGTGCAGTGGTGTGACCATAGCTCACTTCAACCTCAAACTCCTGGGCTCAAGTGACCCTCCTGCCTCAGCCTCCCAAGGAGCTGGGACTACAGGTGCTCACCACCACACCTGGCTAATTTTTTCTATTTTTGGTAGACACAGGGTCTTGCTATTGTTCAGATCAGTCTTGAACTCCTGAGCTCAAGTGATCCTCCTGCCTTGGCCTCCCAGAGTGGTAGGATTACAGGCATGACACTATGCCTGGCTTAAAATGTATTTTTGTAATGTTTAAATTCCCTTCTGTAGGTAATTTTTAGTAACTGTTCTGAGCAACCTCAGTGTTGCTGTATAAAATTAGGTTCATTTTAGATGATGTGCTCTCTCTGTGTCTGTCATGCTCCTAGAATGACCCATTAAGCACATTCTAAGTTTCAGCAATTGATTTTTCTGATTTTCTGACCAAATGGCTCAGGTAATTATATATTGAATAGACACTAATTTTTCTCTCTTCGAGGAACTATTCACTCTACCCTATAAAACAATCAGATCTTTCTCTTCCATTATTCTTTCAAGGAATTGGTTGTCAATCTTCTCTCCATTCTTGCCAGCCCGTAGATTTTGAAACCAAAAGAGCATATAGCCTGAAGGTAGAGGCAGCCAATGTGCACATCGACCCAAAGTTCATCAGCAATGGGCCTTTCAAGGACACGGTGACGGTCAAGATCGCAGTGGAGGACGCTGATGAACCCCCGATGTTCTTGGCCCCAAGTTACATCCACGAAGTCCAAGAAAACGCAGCTGCTGGCACCGTGGTTGGGAGAGTTCATGCCAAAGACCCCGATGCAGCCAACAGCCCGATAAGGTACAGACGGATTCATTTTGAGAGCTTCGATGGGGAATTTTAGAATCAAGAGGTTTGGGGAAAGCACTGCAGGAATCCCATCCTTCAATTTCAAAAAGTATCCAAGTTTATCAGGTTTAATGGAATGTAAACAACATGAAGACTTAGAAGACAGGAGTTGCACTTTGCCTCCGCTACTCACTTTTTAGATAGGCTTGTTCACATGATTTCTGGAGTGGATTCCCCAACATATACTAGGGGGTATCACTCTTACCTGGGCCTGTCTGCCACAGGGAACTGTGATGAAGTATAAGTAATGATTGTGAAGGAATTATAGTAATTATAACTTACTGAACACCTTCCCATGCTCCAGATACTCTCTAGGTGTGTTAGGCATGGATCTAATTTATCCCCTCAACTTGATTGTTACATAAATGGTTATCCCTTGAATTGAGAGAAAATGTGGGCTCTGTAAGACAAAGTGACTTGCCCAGAATGGCACGGCCACTGAGCAGGAGGCTAAGGCAGCAAACTCTATCTAACTTCTGCTGAGCACTTTGCAAAGGTAACAATAGGCCCAAACAGATTTCAGATGCTTTTATTATTATTAAGATATTTTTGTGACTTAGAGTGATCCAGAGCTCTGCTTCTCCATTCCTATCCCAGCCTGAGTTAATGACCAGTGAGGCTAATGATGAAGAGAGACAGTAATGAGAACTGGGCTGAGAAGGGGCTTAAATCACAGGTTTAAGACTTTTATAGGGTGGACATTTATGGTTCTCTGAAATCTGCCCTGGATAGGATTCTAGCAGGCATTTCTTCTTCCTGGGTTCCTCCTCTAATTCCTCTCTTGCCTGGATCCTTCATCTGCCTCTTCCGGGTCTCCCTGCTTTCAGTCTTTCACCCACCATTCTGCATCAATCCTGTAGCCAGAGTGATCATTATAAAATGCATATCCAACTACCACATCAGAGCTCAGTTAAAAAACAACAAAAAGATCAATGATCAAATTGTTCCCCATGGCCTCCCCCTTCCAAAATAATCTAAACTCTTTTACTTAGTTTAAAGATCTTCTTCCAACTCCTCCAACTCAGTCCCTTCCTTTGAAGCACCCCTATTCTCTCTTAACCCTGCCCTTCCCATGTTCTTCCTTCTAGTTGGAACTCTCTGTCTTTCCAACTTGCTACATTGTATGCATTTTCTCCATCTCCGCTTAGGTGTTGCTTCTTCTAGGAATTCTGCCAGGGCTCCCCAGAGCTGGATGAGATGTCCTTACGCTGGCTCTTACCTACATCACCCACCACGCTCCATCACAGCGACACTTAGTTTATATATTGTCCTCACCACACTTTCAAAGAGGGCTGGGGACATATCTGTCTAGGTCAGGGATCAACAAACTACAGCCCACAGTCCAAATTTGGCTGCCATTTACCTTTTTTCCATCTTCTTTTCTTCTTCTACTGAGAAAAAAATTTTCATATCATAAAGCATAAAATTCAGCCCTTCAAACTGTATAATTCGCTGGTTTTTAGTGTATTTCACATGGTTGTTCTGCTATCCCTCCCATCTAATTCCACAATATTTTTATCACCCCTAAAAGAAACACATACCTGTTAGCAGTCACTCCTCATTTCCTTTTTCTTCTCGGCCCCCAGGAGCAAATAATCTACTTGTCTCTATAGGTTTGCCTCTTCTGGATATTTCATATAAATAGAATAATACAGCATATGATCTTATGTAACTGGATTTTTTTTTTAATTTGGAATACTGTTTTTAAAGTTCATGAATGCTATAGAATGTATCCGTATTTCATTTCTTTTTATTGCTGCATAATATTTTATTGTATGAATATATCACATTTTGTTTATCCATTCATCAGTTGGATGGGCATTTGGGTTATTTCTACTCTTGGCTGTTACAGATAATGCTGCCATGAACATTCCTGTGCAAATTTTTGCATAAACACATGTTTTCTTTTTTCTTGGGTATATATTCTACCTAGGAGTGGAATTGATGGATTATAGAGTAACTCTATGTTTAACTTTTGGAGGAACAACCACTGCTTTCCACAGTGGCTACGCCAGTTTACATTCCCGTCAGCAATGCGTAAGGGTTTGGGTTTTTCACATTCTCACAACACTTTTTGTTTGCCTCCTTTGATTATAGCCATCCTAAGTGGGTGTGAAGTGATATGTCATTATGATTTTGATTTGTATTTTCCTAATGACTAGTGATGCTGAGCATCTTTTTATGTGCTTGTTGGCCATTTGTGTATCTTCTTGGGAGAAATGTCTATTCAAATCTCCTGCCTATTTTGTAATTGGGTTGTTTATCTCTTCATTGTTGAGTTGTAAGAGTTATTTATATATCCTGGATACCAGAGCCTTATCACATATATGATTCGCAAATATTTTCTGTCTTTCCACGGGTTGTCTTTTCACTTTCTTGATAGCGTCCTTTGAGGCACAAAAGGTTTTGCTTTTGATGAATTTCACTTTATATATTTTTTCCCCTTTGGTTGCTTTACATGTCCTATCTATGAAATAATTGTCTAAGTTCATGAAGATTTATACCTATGTTTTTTTTAAAGAAGTTCATGGTTTTAGCTCTTACATTTATGTCTTTCATGCATTTTGAGTTAATTTTTATATAGGTTGTGAGGGAGGGGCCCAACTTTATTATTTTACATGTGGATATCCAATTGTCTCAGTACCATTTGTTGAAAAAGACTATCTTTTTCCCAAGTGAATAGTCTTGGCACCCATGGTGAAAATGGACCATAGAAGCACAGGTTTATTTCTGGACTATTGCTTACATTCCTTTGACTGATACATCTATCCATATTCCAGTACCATGTAGTCTTAATTACAGTAGCTTTGTAGTATGTTTTGAAATTAGAAGCTATGAGTTCTCCATCTTTGTTCTCACTGGCTATTTTTTAAATACAGTTCTACTGGAAGACAGTCACACCGTTCTTTTGCACATATTATCTATGGCTTTCATGCTATTACTACAAGGGCAGAGTTGGGTAGTTGAGACAAAGACCTCACTCCTTATACAGCCTAAAATATTTACTGACTGGCCCTTTAGAGAACACGCTTACTAACCTCTGTTCTAGTTCACCACTCATCCTTCCAGTACACAGAGTACACAGCCCATAGTGATGTCTAATCAATATTTACCAAATGAATAACTGAAATAACACTCAATTTGGCTTGGAAATTCAAGCACACAGTTTTTGAATGTAAACATGAAGCATGATAAAAGTAATGATATCTCATGCACATATTTATTCAACAAATCTTCATTGAGCACACACTGGGGGTTCCCAGTCTACTTTGGGAGGCAGATACCTATAAAAAGTAAGTGCATGAAAGTGTAAAAAGTAAGTGTATAAAAAGAAATTACCTTGGGTAATGGAGTTTATCCATTTATATCAAAGAAAATAGTGGCAGGGCAGAAGGAATTTGCAACTGTAAGCATTGTTCAGTTGCCTTTGGATCTTTGAATATTGCTCCTTCTGGGATAAAAAGAGAATTAACATTTATTGAGAATATTCTTAACCTCATGCAACATGTTTCACAATGTTATTTAAGTTAATCTTCACTAACATTCGTTGAGGCTATGACCTCTCTAGAATCGGATAGATGGGGATACTGAGGCTCAGAGCAATGACGTGCCTTCTTTAAAGTCACATGACCAGTGGGTGTTGAAGACTGGATGTTAGCCTAGATCTACTTTGAATACATTTTGAGCTTTTTACTCTAACCTAGCGGCCACTAATGCAAAGATTTCCCAAGAAGGTTTGATGACCGTGTTCTCTCTGTGCAGGAAGATACATTATATAATGACTGGCGATCCTTGTAACACCTTTAAAATACTTAAAAATGTTCATGATGTGAATTTTAAATGAGTTATCTTTGGCCTCGAATATCGAGGTGCATTAGCAATTTTTCAGAAGAGCAGTGACTTAGAAACACAGGGAGCAACCACTCATTTCCTCTGCACCTCATTGTCTCCCAAGATTCACATCTGCAATTGGTTATTTGGGTCATGTTTTCGGTGGTAGCTGTTCTGTGCATGTAGGCAATTTCCATGTCTATAATTATCCAAGGATGCTCAATACTGCACATGAACCAGCCTCCCTATTCCCACCCACTTTGATCCCTGTTCTTAGACTTACCAGACAAATTATGAAAGCACATTCAAAGCTTTTTATTCAATGGGCCTCTTATCCTCATTTTCTAATTTCGTGATTGTTTCTCTTCACCTTTAAGGAAATTTGTCTCCTTGGACACATAAGTGAGGCCTCATAGTGTCACCGAAACTCTTAGCTGCTTGCATATTTTGCAAATCTTTTTTTCTCAGACTCTGTAGCTTTAGACACCTTTTTTGTTTACCATTTGCTTTCTGAAATATTCTCTTACCTGAGCATCCTTGGCACTAACCTCTTCATGTTTCAGGTAAAATCATACCTGGTATCTTCACCAGTCTTTGGTCCCTGTCCAGGTGCCAGGGGCTGCCGAAGTTTCGGTTATTTGACTTTGACCTTTCTCTGTATCCATTC
Organism: Eulemur rufifrons; assembly: GCF_041146395.1. Classification (NCBI taxonomy): domain Eukaryota; kingdom Metazoa; phylum Chordata; class Mammalia; order Primates; family Lemuridae; genus Eulemur; species Eulemur rufifrons. The sequence continues at coordinate 9,453,491 of NC_091005.1, read as the reverse complement.
ACCTCTAGGGTTTTCACCTGTGTCATGACTGAATTGAGCTGGTGCTTCAGATTCTCTGCCTCTAGGCTGCTCTTTCTCCCCAATTCTAATTTAGTATTTATGATACCATCTGCTGTGCATTTTCACCCGTTTTCTTTTTCTTTCTCTAATCATTCATTCATTCAAGACATACTTTTGAGCTCATATTTATTGACATACTTAAAAAAATGGAAAAGCTGACTTCACCCCTGATTCTGTGAGATCTAGAAGAGAGCTGAGTTTTTGCTCTCTTAGCCCTTCAGCATATCCTTGTTTGAATTTCAACCTCTCCTTGCTTTCTTTCTTTCTGTGGTTTCCAGTATCTTCCCCTCTGGAACACTTCACCTCCCACGGATATCCACATACCCACCGATTCCTAGAGGTGCTTTGTTAATCACCTAGTTTTCCATTCCCTCCATCACCCCTATCCTTAACTCTCTTACCCTCCATATTTTAAAAACTACATCAGATTTTAAGTTTCCTCTGCTCCTCGTCCCTGCACTCTCTCTTGCCTGGACCATCTTGTTCATCCTACTTTATTAACTCCCTGATAGCTTGAGGCTATTTACTTGCTCCTCTGTTCAGAAGCCTTCCATACTTTCTCACTGGCTACAGGGTGAAGGTGACATTTGAGAGTTTGAGAGCTTCTGTGATCCGATCTGTCCTCAGTGTGTAAAAGCAGCAGCAGCAACAAGAACAATGGAAACTATTGTTCATCGAGCCGCTTCCTGTGTGTGAGGCACTAGGTTATGCCTCTTAAACATCCATTATTTCATTTAATCCTCACAGATAACATAAAAGTTAGGTACTATTAATATTCCAGGCTAAAAGATAAATACGCTGAGCTTCACAGATCTTAAGTGGCTTTTCCAATGTCGTTAAGCTCATATGTAGTGGAGCATGAAGTTCTACTTACCCTAGGACTTTCCAAAACCAAAAGTCAGGACCTCATGTCTATAGAATAATGCCCTGAATTATTAAATATGTTTCTTCCTGTGTTTTGTGTTGACATGATTTCATGTCAACTGAATAGTAAGCTCCCTCATGGCAGAAAAAAAGTCTTCCATGATTTTTTTGTCTCCTTTCTACATATCACTGTCAGCTGAAGCCTCAGTGCCTGAGCCCTCCTGACCTTTATGAGCTGTGTGACTGTTTACCTTCACTTTTATCCCTGGGGAAAGAGACTTATCATTCCCTTCCCACGGGGAGCTGTGAAGTCAAGTGTCATCATGGATGAGCTCATGTTTTGTATGCTGTGAAGTGCTGCTCTGGCTGGTCCCTCTTTCCTGGAAAGAACATAAACTGGGATTGGAAGACCTGGGCTCCAGTATTGGCTCCCCTAGAAACTAGACATAGACCATCTGCAAAACCCATCTCTTGTGAATTTAGAAGATTAAACCCTCTGATATTCATCATCTTTGCTACCTCTAATATTATATTCGATTTTTGACCATCAGTGAAAGTTTTCTGACATATTTGTTCTGCAAATTTTAGGAAAAAATAGCTTAGACTTTTAAGAGCAGGAAACCACCCAATTAGGAAGCTCAGCATGCTACTTGAATTAACATAACTCATTTTTGTTCTTTTTCATTTTGAAGTGAATATAGTGGAGTAAAAAGAGAAAGGACTTTGGAGTTCAACAGACACATTAAAACCAAAGCCCCAATATTACCAACACTGTGGGTATCCTGGGCAAGTTATTTTTACCTAACTGTACCTTAGTATAGGCCATTCTTCCCCCCATCTCCTACCTAACCTTGCCATAAATACACCCCAATAATATTCTGTAAATTCTTTTGTCTTTTGTTAGAAAAAGTTTACCTTCTTAGTGGGTAGATAAAATCTTTAAGGTATGTTGTTATGCACAGCCTGGAGTCACTAAGGTATGGGAAGAAAGCCCTACAAATGAATAGGCAAGCTTGATTCACATATTGCACCCTGAAATTCAGAACCAAGCCAACTGAGAACCCCTAAAACTAAATATGATAAATGAATGAATTAAAATACAGTTAGCATTATTCTATAAATAAGGAGAAAACTGATTTTTAGGGCTACAAATGATCTTTGATGACACATTTAGATAAACTTGAAACTATTTAAACTTGGAGCTATTTAATATTTCATATGCAAAAATCTGGCAAAGGTTTGATACATTTGTGACTTTCTGAGTAGTTCGGGAGTAAGGCAAACTCACTTCCCAAATGCAGTTTCATAAATATTCAGATGGTGGGTGATTGTAGTAAATATGAATAAATATGCAACATGTTATTATACTTCTCAATCAGATATGCTAAACAGCTCTTTCATTCATTGTACTGAATAAAGAATTCCAATGTGGCAAAATGATTTCTATAAAAAATTCATGCACAAAGTTTGAAAAGTAAATTTGATTAAAAAGAAAACCTAGCTCAAGCGATTCATTGAAAAAGTTGCTTTAAATATAGCATGGAGAAAGTATTCAAATATTAAGCCACTCTGAATGTCTAGGTCTAATTGCCTCATTTGCATTCTGCTTAGGTATTCAATCGATCGTCATACTGACCTCGACAGGTTTTTCACTATTAATCCAGAGGATGGTTTTATTAAAACTACGAAACCTCTGGATAGAGAGGAAACTGCCTGGCTCAACATCTCTGTCTTTGCGGCAGAAATCCGTAAGTATTCTCCTAAGGGTTTTGATTCTGCTTTACAAAATATTATTTCTTCAGACTCTATATTCTGGAAAATGAAATAGCTGAGATGGACTAAATTTTTTTAGTCTTGAACATATTTTTGAGTCTTTAAATTTTATTTTTGGTTATTTGTCTATGGAGACAGATAGGCAAATAGAGATGTTTTTATTTTCCCTGGGTATAGAACTGAGTATAGACTTGGTAAGACAGCTGATAGCCCTGGGCAATTTGAAACTAGTAATCATCACTGAAGGGTTTCCCACTCTTTCCTGTCACTGGTCTGTATTAAATCCAATGAAGAGGAGTCATTAGAGCCAAGATTTGTGGGTTCTTGTTTACCTATAGACCAGCGGTTTTCAAACTTGACCATACATCAAGTTGATCATGCATCCAGCCCTGCCTGCATCGCATGGACGGCTTGTTTTAACAAATTTCTGGAGCCCACCCCCAGAACCTCTGATACAGTAGATCTGGGGTGGGGGCCCAAGAACTTATATTTCCAACAAGTTTCTAGATGGTTTTGATGCTGCTCTGGGGGCTTTCCCTTGAAGAACCACTTTGATAGATTACTCTCCAGGGATCGGGCTGCATTATAAACCTTTCAAATTAAAGCTCAGCATCAGAGTCAGCAGAAGTGGAAAAGTGGTTTCGTGCTTACTGGTCTTAATATTGACATTTATTCCACGACATCCAACTCCCACTGGAATGCGCACACTTTTCAGCTCTTAGATGGCTGTTATGCGAACACCTTTCCCTCCACTGCCCAAACAGGTGGCTGGAGCTTAATATTCTTTCCCAAGGGTAAACTTGGACCATTGTGCATTTCTTCCTGGCTTTTCTTTACTGTCTGCATTCTCTCTTTCTAGACAACCGGCATCAGGAAGCCAAAGTCCCAGTGGCCATTAGGGTTCTTGATGTCAACGATAACGCTCCCAAGTTTGCCGCCCCTTATGAAGGCTTCATCTGTGAGAGTGATCAGACCAAGCCACTTTCCAACCAGGTATAATGCAGCTTTCCCCTTTCCTGGCTGGGAGCAATGCATTTGGAACTAGAGTTTTGTTTTTGAAAGCATCACCTGGACTTACCTCCCACTGCCCAGAAAGGTTTCAGAGCCCTAGTTTTGCTCTGAAGCTATGTTCTCTAATTAAAACCAGGCTTTTTAGCCAGCTAGGAATTTTTGAATAAACGATGTGCCAATGTCAGCATGATTTATTTATGGGCCACCTTTCTCTTTCAGCCAATTGTTACAATTAGTGCAGATGACAAGGATGACACAGCCAATGGACCAAGATTTATCTTCAGCCTACCCCCTGAAATCATTCACAATCCAAATTTCACAGTCAGAGACAACAGAGGTTCGTACTAAGGTTCCTACGCATTCAGAGAAATAGAAACGGAAAACAAATGGCGTTTATATTGCGCAACACAAGAATTTTCACTAATCTGAATGATGCCTTCCTGTTGAAGAACAAACAGGAAATAATAATGCCACCTTTATTTTGAAACATGGGCTCATTTGATGCGTGTGAATAAGTGAGTCTAATTTTATTTTACTTTTTTTTTTTATTGGCTTTGATATTCATGAAGCAGTGGGAAAACCAAGTGGGGAAGCTTACAGGGTCAATATGCAAACAACTCCATTTATCTTTTTTTTTTTTAAGAGGTTGATAAACCCTTGGGGAGAAGCATGGCTTTATGAATATTGATATCAAGTAAAGCATTAAAAGAGATTAGTTCAATGTTGAGAGACAGTTTATTCTTTCATCTGGACTTCCCTTCCAAACACAGTTTTAATGCAATTTCGCTGGGGCACCGAGCTTGATACCTAAAGGTGGTTGCAGATTTGTTGCCTGAGGGGCATGAAACAAAGCCCTGTTTGTCCATTGCAAAAATGGCAACATTTAATATGATTTCTGCTTCTCCCTTCCTCAGCCAAGGAGATTCTAGACTTAAAGATTGTTAGATGTTTTTATTGCATAGGCCCAGACTGATGCAGTCCCTGGACAAAATTGGTGGCAGAGCCAGGGACAAAGAAGAAATTTTTTTTTGACTGTCAGCTACAGTATTTTGCTTTGTGTATTACTTAGTGGAAATTATCCATAAAACCTGTGACAGTGCAGGTCTGTGATTGCAGGGAGACCAATACCATCATTTAACATGGGAACAAAAGGTGGTCCTTCGGAACACGGATATTTCCATTAGCACCATACTAGGCAGATACCAAGTTATAGGTTGATTGCTTCCCCAGTGACTGAGAACACGCTTATAGGACCTTAAAACTTTCTAATTACTTTCCCCATCACTAGTTGCTATGTTCCAAGAACCACGCCGAGATCTTTCCCATACTCTGTCCTCTTAATTTTCTTTACAATGCCATAGGGAGGCATTGGTATCATCCCCATTTTACAGATGAGGAAAAATGAGGCACAGAACCATTAAGTAACTTGCCCAAAATCAATTAGCCAGACAGAAGTTAGAGCTGGGTTTTAAACACAGGTGCTCAGAGGCTAGATGCTGCAGCCTTCACTACTTACCTTCCTGTGGCACTGATTAAAGCAGAGAAGGGCTCCCCATGCTGCTTGGATTTTGAGGGAATATGATTCGACATACTTTATTATTTCTTGAACTTATCTGAGAATTTAATGATGAGCCTTATAATCAAGCACTCACCAAATGAGATGAGGATGTAAAATGCCCCAGGTGTTACAACAGAGACTTCTCTCTCCTGATCCTTTGCTTTCTACAGTGAACTTGTTTTTAAGATCTGAGGTGTGAAGGACTTTGCATGTAGAGACATATGTTTTAAAGGCACTCTACAAAGTAACCTGTGATTCACTTTATCAATGATTTCTATCATTTTAAAATAGAAATGTTGCTTAGCATTCTTTAATTTTGAATGTTAGCTAGGATTTTTTTTAACTTGTTGGCTTTAATGTACACATATAAGATCCTTAAAGAAGTAATTCTGCAAAGCGCTAAGTTAGATGGGTAGTTTTCAGTAATGTAGGAATTTCCTTTTGTAATGATAGTTTTAACCAAAACAGGGAGACTGGCAGGCAGTGAGCATTGCAAAAATGCATGCTGAGCTGAATCGAACAAGGTAGCACAAGGAGTGTTTTCATAATGCTTTCTAAGATATGTGTACATCTGTATTTGAGTTCCGGAGAATCCCTGCCTCTGCTCTTGGAATTTTCTGCATTCCCAAATTAGTTCCAATTCTATCGTGGGTTGATTGACAGCTATAGGGTTCCAGCCCAGGCTGGAACAGTTTCTAATGTCAGTTTTCTAATGAAGAAATACTTATAACGATATATTGCAACATGAATTTGGTTTTATCAGCAGTGAAGTGATACACTCGGTTGTCCAAAAATCTCTGATGGTCTCACGTGCCTCTTACATCCCAATCTCTTTTATTAGCTATTTCCTCAAATATTTGTGGTCAAACTTTTATCTGTGTGTTGATACAATCCCCAAGTTACATTTGAGGTCTGATTCCTGGCTGTATTCCCAGCAATATCCCTGTTTACCGTGGAATAAGCCACTTATCACAGGCAAACAGCTGGCTTTTCCAGGGTTTGCCCTGTGCTAACTTCACCTCCATCTCCTGCCTAGTCTTCTTTCTTCCTATATGTGCAATCATATTTAGTTGCTATTAACCTATGAAAACATTATACTAAGATGTATTTTTCTCTAGGGGGTTACTTTGTCACAGTACTTCTCAGATGCCATCTATATTTTCAGGGAGATTGTGTTACTGTGGGTCAACCAGCCCACAGCCCAATTCATCTCCCCAGCCCTCTCCTATAGGAGACTAATACCACTGTTGGGCTACCTCTTTTGCAGGGAATTGCTACTTTTTAAGAAAAATTACTTTATTAACTATGGCAAACAGTTAATGAAAACTCCCATGTTTAGAGCTATTACAGAACATTAAAGCAAATACAGTCCTATAATTATCATTTAATAGAGTTTCTTTCTACCAGCTCCTAAAAGTAATTACATATTGAAGTAATCCAAAAGGAGTAATCACATTCCACATCCTATTAATAGCCTACTGAGTTACCAAATTTCTGGGCTGAGACTGCTTTCCATAGACAACATGAGATAATGGTTTATATCATGCTGAGTAAAAGCATCAAGTTTCTTTCTCCTTGAGTGTTTACTTCCATTATGCCATGTAAATAATCAGTATTGTGTTTGCCTAAACTCTGGCATTAGCATTTCAATGTCTTTAGAAATATAAGAGGAAAAGCCATCTTAATACACAGGCAAGCTTTTTACTTCATTTTATCTTACTCCATTCTACAGCCCAAGCTTCAAAGTCGAACTTAGCAGGCAGCAGGAAAGTAGAACACTGAATGATTCTTCAACATTTAAGTCCATCTTGGGCTATAAATATCAGGAATGGTGCTGTTTGGGCAGATGAAGAGCTGGTCTGCCCAGGTTTTGAGATGCATTTCCTTTGAAAATATCAGACATGTGGCATCTCTTAAAACACAAGAAATGTGTAATGGATAAGGAAAGTGCAAAGAAAAAAAACAAGACTGAGAATAATCCCTCTTCTCTAAGTAGCTCTTAACTGATTTATAAAACCTTTTCACGCCATTGTTTCACCTAATTCTTCAAATAGCCCCATAAGGTGGGGGTGCTGTATATTTTTATTCCATTTGCAAATGAGGCCTGAATATGACCTCCCAGAAGGGTCAGTGATTTGCCCAAGGTTACAGTGTCATAAGTGAAAAATCTGAGTTTCAGTCTTTGGACGGTCTTGTCTTATCCGGTGCACATAACACCGTATAAGGTGGATGTAATACTCGTGTCTTTTTGAGTTAGTTTTTTTTAAAGCCTTTAGTTACCCTAATAAAATAATAACAACCCTCAGAAGAGGAAAGTTCTGAAATCTAAGTCATCCATTTAGAATTCCAGGGAAAGCGTGAACAGAGAAGGACAACCTACTTCAATTTCCATTTTAACCACAGCCATAATAATGGTAGTGAAATATATTTGCAAAACATTTTTATAATTTGCTTCTATTGCATAATTAATATATATTGCTCATAGGAAAATTAGAAAATACAAATGAGCAGAAATAAGATTAAAACGTAATAGAATAACTCGATCATATACTACTCAGAAATAGTCACTGCTATTTTGTATATCCTTCCAGATTTTTTCTTTGCATATATTTTTCTTTTAAAAAATGCTATTGTAAAATACATGTTCACTTTTTTCCCACTTAATAATATGTGATGCACGTTTTTCTAAATCATTACATTTACGTCAACATTTTCTAATATATATTTATTGGTTTGCTATTGATTTGTAACATCTCTTCATCTATTGTCATTAACCTTTGACCTATTTATTGCATAGGTTTTCCCAATGTTCTTTCAATTCTGATTATGCTGTGTTCTTAAGTATAGATGTCATACTTTTTGTATCAATTTTTCTCTATTTAATATTATCCTTAGCAAGGTTTTTCTTACTCACAATTGGTATCAATATTGACCTATCTTTTCTTCTTTATTATGTATCTTCTTTTCCCATTTCAACCTTTTAACCATGTAAAATAAATATACATCCCCCATTTTCAGCCATTTCCTAAGTATTATTTATGAGATAATTGGTCATTTCCAACTACTTGCAACACCATCTTTATTATCTTCTATATTATGTACGATTAGATTATTTTTTACTTTTTACTCTTCCCATTTTGTCAATTTACTCTAGTGCTGGTATCATATTTTTCTCTAATAGTTTTATACATATATATTAAAACCTGACAGATGCTTTCTCCACACTATTTTCATTTTATTACTGTTTTATAAAGCTTGCTTTCTTTATTCCTCCAGATATAATTTAGACTTATTTTTCAGGTGCCTGATAAGAACTTTTGTGAATTTTGTTGAGTTTTCCTTAAATTTATGGATTAATTTAAAAAGAGCTAAAATTTTTAAAATATTCTTCCCATACAGAAGCATGATCTGAGTTTCCACTGAACCCAGTCATAGGATGCTCCACCCCACCCCAGCCCACTCCATGCACTTTTGTGAATTTTACTTCCAGGAGCTCTACCTGGTTCTCACAGTGAAAATCAAAGGAAAACTCCCTCCTGCTATCAGCAGGAGGAGGGGAAAAGGAACCATTTTGAAATACACAACTGTTCTGTTCTTAACAAAGTCTGCCCCTCAGGAGAAACTTTTAAACAAAGCCTAATCTACTGGGGTTTTAACTGAGCCTAACTATCTTTGGAAAAGGAAATACTCAACTTCAGCCCACTCTAGCCATCCTGTCCCATAGAAGAGGGGAGAAAAAAGCTGGGAAACACTTGTGAAGTTCAGAGTCCAGAGAAACAGGCTTACTAAGAGGCTGAGACTTGGTTATAGGACCATAGAATGCTTATCCTCCCTCCACTACTTACTGCCACATTACTGAAGTCCTATTTACGGCAGGTCCATTTATGTAGTGAGATGACCTTCAAATGTTTTTATTTTGCAAGTATAATATTATCCAAGATGGGCCAACTCGCAGATCAAATGAACTCTAATACATTCAGAGTTAAGTTTGCACTGCTTAAAAAACAAAAACAAACAAACAAACAAAAAATGTTTGTATGGAAAGCAGAGTCTACCGAGTAAGGGCAGCCAGGACAGATTCACCCTGATTAGACTAATTGGCAAAAGTCTTTTTTACTTTCTATATATTTTTTTTCTAAACTAAAGACATTTCTGTCTTTTTTTATGAGCAGCAGCAAACAGAATCCAAATTTGTTTCTGATTTTTCACTTTTATAATTTAAAGGTAGCCTAACAGATTTTTGTGGGACGTATTTTTTCCCCTTAATTGCTCCAATATGGAAGATGCTCTGTTGGCAGATTCAAATGGCAGATGTCTTTTAATGCACTGCCATTTTCACTTGTGTAAATAATTATGGCTTTTTTTTTTTTTCTGCCTGAAATTCGTTGCTACAGTTTGTCACACACAGAACAGTTTATCTGGGAACTCACTCCCTCCCCAACCCAATAAAAAAAGAAATGTTTTCTTGGTGGATCAAACACATGATTCCTTCAAGGTTCTCTGTGGTCACTGACTTAACAAACTCATTTAAAGACCCTAAATGTCTATATCTCACTGAATTCCTTTGTAGTTTTCTTTGTTTTAAACTAAGAAATACTTAGTAGTATGTTCTTTTCTCTATATATACCCTACCAACTAGGAGAAAATTATTATCAAACAAAAATGGAGGGAGAGTTGATTGTAAGAAACATGATAAAATATAACAATGAAAAATCTATTAATGTCAACAAACTGCACATTTAGATAGCTCATACACGCATGCGCACAAGCATGTACTCCCACCACGTTATTTTTTTATTGTGCTTCTTACTTTGTGGATTCTTCACTATGAAAGGCATTAATTGAAAGAACATGATCACCCCCTTCCCTAGTAGTGTGTTGCTCCGTGATTCAGCTGGCAGACATCAGAGTCTTGGGTCAATCTTTTTCATTAGTATTTAAAGGCTCATCTTTTATAGAATTTACCTCATTGTAGCATTTTCTTCATTCCAAAATATTGGGAACAGAAAATATTTCTTTTTGCCTCTAGCACATTGGCTTGTTTTTGCAGGGAGTGTGTGCTCATGTGTGCCTGTGTGTGTTTCTGGAAGTGCTGGGGGAACAGAGCTGTTAAATGAGCACCTTGATTCTTTGTGGGTCTCTCCGGCACAGAATTCTTAGGTTTCTAAGAGCTGTTCTTTTATCCAGAACCTGAGTCTATTTGGCTCTAGCTATAGGCTATGATGGAATTCATCTAATTAACCAACCATGTTGGGGAAATTTGATAAAAAGAAACTAGCTTAATTGGCATGCAGTGATACCAGTGTTTCAGGGTCAGCTGTGTGCTAATGAAATACAGTGAAACCTAGAGGAGTTTGAGTTAAAATAATTGTGTACCATCTATACTTCTGAAATTATTAAAGCTTAAAACTCCACTAAGACCTTTGAGAAGCACACTATATAAATTTCACATATTGCTTATATATATACATACACACACATGCACACACATGTATATTTTCCGTTATTCTGATAGAGCTATTGCCATATTTCCAGGGAAAGTGGTGGCATAAGATCAGAGGAAAATAATCAAATAGTGATTATACTGCTAATGAGTGTATAATACCTATTTTCAAGTGTGTGTAGCTTGTTACATGGTCGGTAGATCTACTTTGTCTCTGAGGTTTGAGCTGAGATGGTAGACTAGGTAGATTTGGACAGAAGCATCTCTGTAAGTGTAAGTCTTGTCCTAGATTCCCCAAGTCTTCTAGCAGCCTCTAGAGAGGAGCCCAGACTGAAGCACCCTGTGGCCTTTCTTCGTGGGCTAGAATGTCTCTGATCAGGTCAAGCAGTGAGGACTCTTTAGCTGCAGAGGAGAGAGGGACAGAGGGAAAGGACTGACAAGGAAGAGCATCTGAAGAGCTTGGGGAAAGCTGCCAGGTGACAGAGGCCTGGCTCCTGGCATGATGGTGAGAGCAACGTGCACTGGTCCTTTGCCGTCGTGCTTCCTATTTTTAAGTTTCCAATGTGCAGGAGCTATACTCATGCATGTATTGTCCATTTTGATCTGCTTCAATTTTTTATTTTTATTTATTTTTTATTTTTTGCTAATGCAAGTTTGGTACCTAGCACAATCTATCATCAAGGGCTGTTCATCCATCACAATTTTCCTTTTTAATGTCAGTTTTATGTATCCCTCCATTGGGCTACATCATCATCCTAATCCTTATAATTTGCATCCCCAAACTGGTGCCATGGAGACCATCATTATCAGGAACCTTTATATTTTGTTAGCGTAATGACACAGCGTACAGGTAAAAACAGCATACGATTATGAGTTCAAGTTGAAGACATAAAAAAATTGAAACTTTAATTCCTTTTTCCATTAATAGAAACCCTACAATTTGTGCATGACATGTACTAGTAATCAGTGGCCTCATTTGCAAGTTTCAGCCTAAGTGGGGGAAAAAATGGAACTGGTTGTGTGTCTGTGGCCAGGGATGAGAACATTGATGTCAAGATGAAAAACGGAGGTGCTTGGAAAAAAAAATTTTTTTTTTATGATGGGAAATATGTTGCCCAGGACTGAAGAACATGAACTTCTTATTACCTCTGAATGCCAGGCTTTCTGTGTAGACAATTGCCTTCAAAGCTGCAATGACATTTCCAAGAATTCACTTTCCTCTCTTTGCCAATAAATTTCTCTTCCTCATTAGTCGACTGTTCAAAGATGAGAGCTTCCAGAAAAAAGAATTAATATTTACTGAGCATCTCCAACAGGCTGGCACTGTGCTAAATAGCTTTATGAATGGAATCAAATTTAAGCTAAAAATTATTAGTTTCATAGAGAAGAATATGGAAACTCAAGACATTTACTTAATATGTTTAAAGTCGGGCAATAAATATATAGAAGATTCCAGATTCAAACCCAGGTCTGTTTGACCCCAAAGACTGAGTGGTTTGCTTTCCAGAATCTGTATGTAGGAAAAAGATCTAAGAAATCTCTTGATGGAAATTTTAAAATTGATGGAATATTTGTTTTTTCTGGCTCATCTTATTAACCATGAAGCAAATCTGACACTTCCCTGGAAATGTGTTCTCACCGAACCTCTTTTGTTCTTTCGTCCTTCATAAACCTCAGTAATGGGTATATTCCAAGTATGGGGACCCTCTCAAAGTTACATAGGGAGGAGCTGGCTACTTAATTTGGATGAAAGAGAAGCTATAGTCTAACTTAGGATGCAAAATTGGTTCCTAGTAGAAGAGTTTTATTATTGTTGTTAGTTTTGTTTTTATTTTCTCATTTGTGTGTCCAGATTTGTTTTTCGTGGAGTGCCTAACCGTAGCAGCTGTTTTTGATCAGTGATCAGAGTGGATTACAAGAAAGATAAGTCACAATACTGAATCCTCAGAAATGCCCCTCCTGAAAGAAAGATCACACTCCCATTGGTACTAGGGCAACGTGGGTCTAGAGAGGCGATATTTTACTGATTCAAGCAACATTGACCACCTAAGTGTCAAGCCAGGCTGTTAGATGTGTCTTCCATCTACCACATTCACCTTTCTTAGCTCATTAGCTTTGAAGGGTCTCAATACTGGTGATAAGTTTTCTGGTAGAAGGATTCCCTGAGCCCTCTGCAAGCAGAACACAGAGGATAATCACTGGCTTTTATTGCATTATTTAGTTCCAATAACAATAACAACCCCTTGAGGCATGCTCGATATCCACCAGTCTCCTCGTTTTGGAGATGAACAAATGAGGCTCTAGATGGGGAAAATGACCCATTCTAAAGCATATAAGGAGTGAATGCCCCAAAAGACATACTTAGTCCATTTCTTTCCCACTACTTGAACTTATCTTAAAACCTTTTATGTCAAACATGCTTTCCTAGAAGAGATTTAAGAAGATCTTGAGCTCCTCCTCATCCATCACTCAGCAATAGTAAATGGTTGGGTCAGCTGGGTACTTTGATGAGCTTTTATGCAGTAGTTTCAGTGTATTTGAGAGGACTCAGCTATGCATAAGATGAAACCTCCTGATTGTTCATGCTGGTGTCCTGCTCAGATCCATGTTTTCCATTAGTGCTTGAGTTTCAATTACCTTCATATGTTAGGCAGCCTGCTGTGATCTGGAGGTACAGTTGTACATGGATAGCACACTGAAGAATAGATTTTAAATTATGCCTGCCACAAGTTTCTAAAAACAGAAAAACTCTGTTCACATTCTCTCCAACCACGATACTAGTGGAGAAGCTGATAGATAAATCAAGTACATGGTCCACCAGAGATGTCCCCTATATTAGAGAGTTCTATTTGACCAAGAAATTTAATTAATTTGCTTTTCTTAGATTTTTAACATTCATTTTTATTCATGATGGTATTAAGTATGTTTCAGATCATTAAAATGAGGTAGATTTTGTAATTTTTAATTTGTGAGAGTCTAATTGGAATAGATGACAATATATAAGAAGAAAAAATTGCCAGAAATAACCTGTTTTGAAATAACTTATTATAGATATGTAATTTTTTTCATAATTGCTAAGTATAGAACAATGATATAACCTACAACTAGAAAGAACAGTCAAATGACTGAGTTTTCACTTACTATTTTGACTAGTTTGCTTTTATTTTTTCACTATTTTTTCACAGTATATATAATTTTTCTCCCTCCAGTGATAAGAACTAAATATGCCAGTCATACAAAATTCAGAAAATACAAAATCGAGGGCTAACTGTTCTGTCTTGTTTTGATTGAGATGTCGGCAGTGAAGGGCCGAAAATGTGTCATTATAAAGCCTACCAGAGAGGCAGTGAAGATATACACGTTACCGTCTGCAATACTCAGAATATCCGTTTATTCCTACGTGAGACTGAATCTGCCACCTCACAGAGAATAAATTATAGTAGGCTCTCTGTATCCAGGAGTTCCACACCAGGTGATTCAACTAACAGCAGGTCAAAAATATTAGGAAAAGCATAATACAAAATAGTGATACAACAATAAAAATAACACAAATAATAAAAATATAGTATAACAACTATTTACATAGCATTTGCATTGCATTAGCTATTATAAGTAATCTAGAGATGATTTAAAGTATACAAAAGGATGTGTATAGAGGTTATATCAGGGACTTGGGCATCTGTGGATTTGGGTATTTGCAGAGGGAGGGTGTCCTGGAACCAGTCTCCCAGGAATACCAAGGAACAGCTGTACATTTCCTTTAATCTAAAATATATCAATTTAATTTTGAGAGCCTAAGATATTTTTTCCCACTACAGGAGCTAATTCATGGCACTGTCAGCCTTTTTAAAGCCTACCTGCTATTGGGCCATGATGTTGGTCATATCATTCATATTATTACAAATTATTAATTCTTAACCCACAAATGGAGGCAAGCCATACCAGTGGGCCATTGTGGGTGTGTATAATTTTATGGAGCATATTAAAAATTTCTACCATTTTATAATAGCAATCTTTTCCCACCAGAAAATACGTCCTGGGAAAAATATTTGGGGCTGGTAGAGAAAACATGATGAGGAAGAATTTGGGGGGCAGAGGTTACAAAAGATTGAGAAATACATGAAAGCCAACATCTGGACTTTTGGTTAAACCCTTCCCAGAACAGAGTTACGCCATTTGTTCAACAAGTATTTACCGAATATCTCCTTTGTGTCTGGCCCTGGAGGACTGAGATGAATCAGATAAAATCCCCTATTCTCAAGAAGTTCACAGTCTCATAGAGGTCAAAGTGGTTATGTCAACAAAGCATAACAGAAGAGTGGGATACCTATTTCTGTAGGAATGTACAGTGTGATGGGTCGCACAGGAGATGATTGGTGAGGTCTAGGGAAGCTTCCCAGAAGAGATGACTTTTGAATTTGATGTTGAAGCTTGAGAAGTTCAACTGTTGTAATAAAAGGAACCGCTTTTTGGAGCAGGAGAGCAATGAGTAAAAAGGCCAGGCATGTGGGAGAGCTTGGTGTGCTTGGGGAAAAGAAGTGAGTTCTTCATGTCATGCTGAACTGGTCCATTTTGGAAGGGGCAGGGTGTGAGCCTGGAAGACAAGGTGATGTCTAGGTTAGGGAAATATCTGGCATTCCACTGTGCAGAGGTGGGTTATGTTGTGTAGGCAACAGAGAAAACTTAGAATCGTTTTCAGCAGAATCATTTTAAGCAGGAGGAGGTGTCACATTTAACTGGGTCGACGATGATATTTGAGTTTCGAAGAAACCATAAATCTGCTGCAAGGTTTATAAAATATTTCCTCTTTAAAGATGCTGTTTCCCTTCAGGAGTCATGAGTGGGTCCGTAGTTTGGGCAAGATTGGAGGGTGGACTTGGAATTTCTTTTTTAAAAAAGCACACAAACAAAAATTGTCCAGATGGTTGTCATGAAGTAGAAAAGGACAAATATGAAAAATAAGCTTTTTTGGGTTTTTTTTCCTCACACTCACTTGAATATTTAATTATTTCCTATACCAACAAAAAGTATATAGCTGGAGCTCATGCTTTCTTGTGGCATTTAATGAAGGGGCAGTACCCACCCAAAAACAGTGTGGTTCACCTGCCAGTTAAGGCTTTCAGGATCTACCAAATACAAAAGAGCCAGTGTCTGAGTTTTGTTCCCAAGCGCAGAGAGATTATTGTATGATCCTAACATGCCAAATGACGGTGGCTTCTCTAGATGCTTAGAATAAAGAGCAAGTAAGAAAGATTTTGTTTGCTAACCTTCATGATGAGGAGAGGGCCCTCACATCTGCCGAGCTGAAAGCCACTGTGCACCGAAGGCTCTTGTCTCCTCTCCCGACAGATAACACCGCCGGGGTGTACGCCCGGCGCGGAGGGTTCAGTCGGCAGAAGCAGGATTTATACCTTCTGCCCATCGTGATCAGCGACGGGGGATTCCCGCCCATGAGCAGCACCAACACCCTCACCATCAAGGTGTGCGGGTGCGACGTGAACGGCGCGCTGCTGTCCTGCAACGCAGAGGCCTACATCCTCAACGCCGGCCTGAGCACGGGCGCGCTGATCGCCATCCTGGCCTGCATTGTCATTCTGCTGGGTAAGGGGTCTCCTTGGTCACCTGCAGGAAGGGCCCTAGGCCTAGATGCCCGTCCTTGAAGCACGGGCTGGTTACCAGGGACATGCTCTGCTGTGCACTGTGGGCACCGTTTAAGACAAGAGAAAGGGGGTGTCTGCTCTCCTGCAGTTGATGGCGTAGCGGGGGAGAGCAGGAATTTGAACAAGCAGTTACAGCCTGGTTGACAGAAGGCTACGTAGAGCAGAAGCCATCTGGGGGCTGGAGGGACATCAGAGAAGTTTTGGCAGAAGAGGAATTTGGGCAGAGTCCTGGTGTATGGGCAGCAAGGGTTTTGCCTCCCAAGAGGAAGGAGATAAGTTAGAAGGAACAGAAAAAGAGTAATCATGAGACAAAAGACAGCTTGTAAAGGACTCTAGGAACTGGAGGAAGGAAGAAGCAGGACCTTTAGCCCTCCCACTGATTAGCATATGCAATATCTATGTGCTGGCCTCGGCTCATGGGGAGCGCTGGGAAGCTGTTCCTGCACCCGCCGGCTGAGTTAGGGGCCGCCCTGTTCAGCATGCTACCCCAGTGGTGGTTTACACTGTAGTAACGCCAGTGTGTTGATGCCAATGACACCTACCATCGCTGAGCCCGAGGAAGATGAGATTTGTCCCAACATGCCAGAACTAGTGAACGACAAAATTAGGACTCAAACTCATATATGCATGACAACAAACCTATGCTTTCCCCATGATGTTTAATGCTACATTGAATGAGTTAATGGAGTCCGACTCCATAGTGAAGAGCCAGTGAGTCCAGTTCAACAAAT
This sequence comes from Eulemur rufifrons, assembly GCF_041146395.1. Taxonomy (NCBI): domain Eukaryota; kingdom Metazoa; phylum Chordata; class Mammalia; order Primates; family Lemuridae; genus Eulemur; species Eulemur rufifrons. The sequence continues at coordinate 9,436,391 of NC_091005.1, read as the reverse complement.
AGTTACTGAATATTATCTGGGTGCCAGGCCCCAGGTTAGGTCCTGAGGACTAAAGAAGTCCCCAAGATCTCTGTGCTCAGCACGTTCACAGGGTACCAAGGAAAGTGTGCACGGACAGGTAAGCAAAGGCCCACGGTGAGTGCTTCAGGAGGAACATGAACAAAAGGTGGTCAGGGCACAACGTAGAAAGTGCCTGGCGTTGCCTGGGAAGGTCCGATACAGCTTCCCAGAGGACATGGCTGCTGGGAGAGTTTTCCTCCTGGTGAAGGGGGCTGGGATGGATGGATGGATGGATATTCCAAACAGAGGGAACAAAATATGAAATGCCCTGAAGAATTAACAGTGAGAGAAAAGGCAGATATGTAAACCACGTCATAAATGTTGATGGTGATGGTCAGAACAGGGCCAGGTGTGTGCAGGGACCAGGTGCTCATGGCCCTGTCTGCTGTCAGGATGGGACGGCAGGACACATTTCCATGATGAAAGATGAAATAGGGTCAGCCCAGCAAAGAAAGTGAAAAGGAGTGGTCTGGTGGCCTGGGCTGGTGCAAGGGCTGCCAAGGGCAAGGCACGGAGCTCTGGGCACCTCATGAAGTCGAGGGCAAGTGCAGCCCCTCACCCCTGCATCCCAGAGTGGGGGTGGGCTCGAAGGGGCGCTCAGTCTCCTTGCCTACATCAGCTGCATTTTCTTCAGTCTTGCTGAGTGTGTGGGAGAGTCTTCTAATGGAACATTGTGGAAGCCTCTTGGGGGAGCAGAGAGAATCGATAAAGAATTCAACAGTGTCTGAGCTTTCCTTATAAATGACTCTGCTCACTCTTCCCAGATCGCCCACGCTTAATGGAATCCCCTCTCTCAGGGAAGAGATGAGATTGCTTCATCCTAGGTTTCAGCTGACACTGTTTTCCTACATTCAAATAAATAGAAGACTTTGTCTCCTGGGGATCTTTATAAACTTCCCCTCTGCTGCACGGTAGTCTAAAGAGAGTCTTACGAGTAGGGTCAGTGCTGTTTCTCAGACCTTGGTAGGAACTAGCCATCACATCCCAGAAAAAGGTGGGTCCTGAGGTCTCTGAATGTCCTCATTTTTAAACTTTGTAAAGGCAAAGAGAATATGGCATTAGCCACTTTTAAGAGACTGCAGACCAACAGATTTAGAATCTTCCTCGTACTTAAGAATATGGTATCTGGATTCATTTGTTAAAATTTCAAAATAGTCCCAAACCTGCCGAGTTGTTGGATGTCATGTTTTCATGGCAGCATTTGCAGAGGACCAGACAGGTGCGGGTCAACTTTACACATCTTGGGGGATTCCAGGCAAAACTCTGGTTTCGTATGTGAGTTCCAGTTCTGAAGCATTTGTACACCGTGGTTTACGGTAAGCAGAGTTTCTCCGGGAGAAGAATCCAGGAACGCTGGGCTTTACCAAGGCTTCCTTTCTTTCTCTTTCTCTGTAGTCATCGTAGTATTGTTCGTGACCCTGAGGAGGCAAAAGAAAGAACCGCTCATTGTCTTTGAGGAAGAAGATGTCCGTGAGAACATCATTACCTATGACGATGAAGGGGGCGGGGAGGAAGACACAGAAGCCTTCGATATCGCCACCCTCCAAAATCCTGATGGGATTAATGGATTTATCCCTCGCAAAGACATAAAACCTGAGTATCAGTATATGCCTAGACCTGGGCTCCGGCCAGCGCCCAACAGCGTGGACGTCGATGACTTCATCAACACGAGAATACAGGAGGCAGATAACGACCCCACCGCACCCCCTTATGACTCCATCCAAATCTATGGTTACGAAGGCAGGGGCTCCGTGGCTGGGTCCCTGAGCTCCTTAGAGTCTGCCACCACAGATTCAGACTTGGACTATGACTATCTACAGAACTGGGGACCTCGTTTTAAGAAACTAGCAGACTTGTATGGTTCCAAAGACACTTTTGATGACGACTCTTAACAATAACGATTCAAATTTGGCCTTAAGAACTGTGTCTGGCGTTCTCAAGAATTTAGAAGATGTGTAAACAGGTATTTTTTTACATCCAGGAAAGGCTCATTTAAAACAAGCAGAGTTTTACAGAGAGGATACATTTAATAAAACTGCAAGGACATCAAAGTGGTAAATACTGTGAAGTACCTTTTCTCGCAAAAAAGGCAAAGAGTGAAGTTGTTTGTCAACTTCGCTGGAGAAAAACCACTTGGCGTACAAAATATTTAAGGGAAGGAGAAGTCCCGCCGCGAACTGACAATGAAGGAAATCATGTATGTGTTATGAACATCTAAGTCTTTCTTCTTTTTTAATTTGTCAAAGAAGCTTCCACAAAATTAGAAAGGACAACAGTTCTGAGCTGTAATTTCGCCTTAAACTATGGACACTCTATATGTAGTGCATTTTTAAACTTGAAATATATAATATTCAGCCAGCTTAAACCCATACGATGTATGTACAATACAATGTACAATTATGTCTCCTGAGCATCAGTCTTGTTACTGCTGATTCTTGTAAATCTTTTTGCTTCTACTTTCATCTTAAACTAATATGTGCCAGATATAACTGTCTTGTTTCAGTGAGAGACGCCCTATTTCTATGTCATTTTTAATGTATCTATTTGTACAATTTTAAAGTTCTTATTTTAGTATACATGCAAATATCAGTATTCTGACATGTAAGAAAATGTTACGGCATCACACTTATATTTTATGAACATTGTACTGTTGCTTTAATATAAGCTTCAATATAAGAAGCAACCTTTGAAATAAAAAAAAGATTCTTTTTTAATTCTGGGTTTGATTCTTAACATGGAGAAAATTTTTTAAGTATTTCTAATGATCCATTTCTATTTCTAATTTAATTGTGACCTTTTAGTAACCCTATTTATGATCTATTGTAGTCTATCTGCTGCTTTTATTGTTTATTTAAAATCAAATATGTTTTACAAATGTTTTTTCAGATAAGATTCTGTAACATCCTGTAAAGCTTATTTTTTTTTTTTTTTTTTTGTGCATTCTCGGTGTTAAGCTCCTGGCTTCTCTTCGCACACATCTTCTGAAAAAGAAGGATGCTAAAGAACTAGGTCAGTCTATGACTTTGCAATACGTGTTATATAATATGCATTTATCTTGTATATCAGTAGTCTGATGGCCATGAGAGACGAATCCATGAGGGAACAGAACTGTCAGAACTCTAATGTTCCAGGTGTGGATTCTGTGCCCCACCCTGAGCATTTGGGGGTTGGAGGAAGTGAAGAGTCAAAACTATAAATTTGCTCCAGACTCCAATATTACTCTATTTTTCCTGATGTTGAACTTGCCGGGTTATCATAAGACGCTGACAGTTTGAAACTGCTCATTTTTCCTCCTGTAATTTTAACTTCTCTTAAAATAACATGGCATTTTAAGTTTTGATAAGAGAAAGAGCAATTCATTTCAAAAACTTTTATTTAGAATATGCTTAGGGCCATAAGCTCAGAATGAGGGCAGGGACCGTGTTGGATTCTGAGGGTCAATATCATTTGATCCATGAGTTTATCTACAGTCCTCTGCAGTCCCAGCTAGTTTTTTAGGGGTTGGGATTTACCTGAAGGACATTTCATCTGTTCGGTTGGGCCAAAGGTCAAAACGTAGCAATACTTGGGGAAAGACCACACAAAGTCATGCTGCAAACGCTTTCCCTCTTTCCCCCTAAACACAGGGCACATGCTTTTTCTTGGATTGCAGACACTTTTCAGATTATCTTTTTCTTTCTTACTTTATTGTGAAAGTTTGTTTCAAGCATTTCTTGATATCCTCTTACATACTATCTTTTGTGACTCAAGTCAACATGCATACAAAGAGAAATGTTTTTATGAAGTGCTTGCTTCCATTTTACTTTGTATTTAAATCCAATTGGGCTCAACACTTCAATGGAATAAATTCTGTGGACAATGTCTCTTTAGAATCTTTCATCTCGGTGAAGGATTGCACATTCTCAATACTTCCATAATTGCAGGTTGTGTTCACTTTTTATATAGTTTTTGTAATCCAAAGAATATTTTGCTAGATTTGCACAGATCTCCAATTGAATTTGAAATGAAGAAATAACTCAAAAGGAATATGAATAGCATTTAAATAAGTATACAGCTGTAAGTAACCCTCTCACCGTGGATGATCCTTTTTCCTAGGAATGTATTTGGATTAGAGCTGACAACTACATTTTCACATTTTTGTGTTTAAGTTTTTTTTCAAAAAAGGCTGTCTACTTTTCAATAGTTAAATACTTGTTTTTCTCTTTTCTTTTGTCTTATTTTTTTATTTTAAGCCTCTATTGTTTGTAGAACCCTCTTAGAAGCTTGGAAATAAAATGTCTTTCCCGACTAGTGGAGTCCTTTTTCATTTGGAACATACTGCCTTAAAAGCAATCTTAGTTTAAGTGATCCTTCCTTATGTGATAATCGCTGCTTTATCACATCAATGGAGCTAAAGAAGGAACAAGGGCTCTGTTCTTCTTGTCCTGGAGTAGTGGGTATTATATCTATTCATCATTCATTCACTTGTTCATTCAACAACATCTTATTGTGTAGATTCTGTGCTAGTTACTTGGGGAAGCAGAATGAGTCTTGCTACCTGCCTTGGTATCTTTCAGTCAATCCTCTCCACCTTGTACCAAAATAACTATCCAGTTGTTTTGGAATCACCTATTTACCTATATGCCCACCCACCTCCCTAGACGATACAACAGGATATTTCCTCTCCTTCAGGGTTGAGGGAAGACAATGAATTAAATTAAAGGTGTAATAGGAGGAAGACAGACGTTGAACGTGAATGGAGGGTAGGCCACTTGTGGCCCTTCTGGACAGATACTGAGTTTAGCTAAGTTCTCTCTTAGAGGCCAGGGTTCCTGGAATGATGGGGAAGATGAGAGAGCAGCTTATCACGTCGCTTGAAGAATGACATAAAAATCCACATTCGTGGTTCCCAGAGAGTATGGCTCTGGGTGTCAGGTGGGACAAGGTCAGGAGCATTTGAAATTGCTCCTGGGTCATAGTGCCACATCTTTGACCTCTTTTTGAGAACTTTTATAAGACAGTGGGGCTGGGAGGTGGGGGGGCAGGAAGTTGAGGTCTCTGAGCAGAAGAGTGGCAAATTCTGTCTGGCAGGTGCTGTGAAGGACAAATTGGTAGCATATAAACCTAGAGACATGCAAGGACGGTTTTTGTGAAGGTCAAAATGAGATAAAATGAGGGCCTGAGATAAATTCAGTCTATTAGGGGTGGGGAAGAGGAAATACCTCCCTGCTTCCTCACTGCTCTCAGCCTGCTCGGGACCATCCTCATCTCCGGCTCCAAGGACTGGCTGCTCTCCACCTCGCAACCTCTTCTCCACAAAGAAGCCAGAGGGATGTTTCTAACACACAGCTGTGGATCACGTGACTGCACAATGTAAACCTCTTCACTGGCCAATTCCCTTACTTTATTGCTTGAGGTGGCCAGGGCCCTGCAAACCTCTCCCGTGTCACCCCATTCCATTTTCCTTGCAGCGCCCTGGGCTTCCGCCTCACTGATTGTCTTTTAGTCCCTCGTACAAACAAAATGTGTCCCCTTTTCCTTCGAAAGTAGATCACCTGTTGCTGATTTTCTTTGTATCAGTGACAGCTCTTGAAACATTCTGCTTTCTGGTTGTGTGTATGTGTGTTTGTGAGTCTGACGGCCTGACCAGAATGGAAGCTCCCAGAGGGCAGGGATCTTGTTTTCTCACTCACCGTTTTACACCCAGCTGTTTACGCTGAGCCTGAGACATAACAGGTGCATGATAACTATCTATGGAATGAAAGCAAACAGACCAATGAGGCAGCTATATCAGGATTTGATGAGTGATTAGAGATTGGCAGTATGTTTTTAAGCTTCCTTGCCTGAGAAATTGTGTCAGCTGTGAAGGTGAATTAAATTCGGGTTGGCATGGTAAACGGGAGGTGTTTGTGTGACAGCTGGATGGAACCGTCAGGTAGGCAATCTAAAGTAGGATTTGCAGCTCGCTCGCTGCAGAAGGAGGGGCTGGCCGTGGAAATTAGGAGTCGTCGAATGGGAGCTAAAGCCTCAGGAGTGACTGTGTTTCTTCTAATTGGGTTTTCACTGTTCTCTCCCAATGTTAAAAGAGTATTTTAACAGTGAAATCCCTTTGGTGTTGAAGAGTAATGCTGATTTTAGTTTTATTAATAAGGATAATTAGTAAGCATAAACCTTATGCTTGTATGTCAAATGCTTTGAAAAATAGGAAAGGAATATTGATTAATTCACTAATTATTCCCTTCAATTAATGAACCTTTTCTTTTAGCTCATACTGTATTGGTGTCATGTACGAGACACGTGACACACATTCTGTTCCTATGAGAAGACGAAGTACTAAAATCCCCACTTTACGCTGAAGGAAATTGTACACCAGAGAGGTTAAGCATCTCTCCAAATCATACACAGGAAGTGATGTCAACGCTGGATGGAAAAGAATCCTATTTCTCCCACCTTGTCTGGAGGACTTACTTAAACTTAAAGAAGCCAACAGCAATGACTATTCCTCACAATTCAGTGACTTAGCTAGGCATGGGTGGTGAGAACTTGGAAGGGAATGAAAGCTTCCCAGCCTCCATTCATTTGGTTTATTACTTTGAGCAACTATTCACCATGTAGTTTGACAATGGGATTTAGTCACAAGGCTGAAAGCTCAGCCTGCCTTCCAAGTCCAAAGTGATACACGGAACAGAATTGTGGATTGTTCTGCTGGGCTCTGCATCTTTCTACAATATGAATTTTAAAAGTCAAATGTAAAAAAAAAATTAGGCATTCTATAGCTGTTTGTATTATGTTTCTTAGAGAACAACGATAGTTCATCCTCTTCATGGGGTTAAAAATGTTTTGTTTTTTAACAAAAGTCAATGTCTGGAGCCATAGTCAAATCTCAACAGCCTGTGAGTAAGAATTGAATTTACATTGTGGAAATTAGCTCATGGGATCATGTTTCAGGATCAGAGGATACTGTCTTCTTAAAAGGACTCTCTTCATTCCTGATGACTTAAATATGATCTTATTGCTCTGCCACTTTAAGAAACTACTAGGCAATACTTGGTCATCTCTCACAGGTTCACAGAGACAACACTGGCCTAAGACTCAGCTTGCAGAGAGCTCAGATCTTCAGCTCAAGAGTAAAAAAAAAATACCCTATATTGGGCATGACATTTAATACTTCAGGCTATGTCTCCTTTCTGCAGGGCACATATGCTTGAGGCAAGAAACACCAAACAGCCTGGCATCCATTTGAAAATGGAAGAGAGTAGGACAGAAAATACAAAGAGAATCAGCTCCAAGCAGTATTTAACAAAAGTATTCTGCTGTATTATTATAGTGGGGGAGCAGTAGACATTAAACCCCCTTTTCATGACAAACCACTAAAAAAAAATCTATCTACACCCACATGGTTATAGGTATAGTAAAGTTAGATATAGTCATATAGTGTTAAGTAATGAGGAGGAAAAAAAGTGGAAAGGGATTGTCAGGTTGGGGAGAAGGTGCTTGTATTTTATATAGTCTGGCCAGTGAAGGCTGCAGCAAGAAGGTGATATTTGAGTAAAGCCCTGAAGAGAGTGAGCAGCTAACCACACAGACATCTGGTATAATATTTTTTCAAGCAGTGGGAATAATCAGAGCAAAGGCAGCTGAACTAGAAAGGCAAAAGAGAGAGAGGAGAAAATATTTGTGTGAAATATGGCAAGAAATGGGATCATATTGTTAACATCCAAATGGCTCATATAAATCACTAAGGCATTAGTAGATGAATGACTAAAGATTAGTAACAAACTACAAAAGAGAAAATGCAACAGGCTAGCAACAACGCAGAAAAAATCATTCACTTATCTCCACTAACTTGTATTCAAATAAATATATACTAAGCTAAGGTAATGTTTCAACTGCTATATTTCAATGAAACCAAGATAAAAATTTAAAAAATAACACAGTTATAATTATAATAGTAGTACCGGCAAGAAGTCAGAGAAACAAATGCTTTAATGTTTTGATGATAAGAAGTGTAAAATGGTATACTTCTCCGGAAAGTCAGTTTGGCAGCATGGATCACAAGCCAATGTCATGGGAGTGATCATCCTATCTCTGAGAATCTATCTACATAAGGATGCAATTTAAATATGCAAAAAAATCCCTGCATATGTATATTCACAAGAGTGATCTGTGATATCAGAAGAATTAAGTGTCGGGCAACATGATCTGAGTTAAATAAATGTGGCAATTTACTCCGTCAATGAATACATAGCTATTAAACATGATGACTCAAAAATGATTTAGTAACATGGTGACATAGAAAATGTTTACAGTGTGGCTTTAAATGGGAGTGGATGAAGTCATAATAGTGTACGATATATGTATCTTGATTACAGTTTAGGTTTATAAACAGCTTTTGTGTATGTACGTGTGCATATTCCTGTGTTTGTGTATGTGTTCGTTCCTCCTTCTGGAGTACATAATGGCCTCTGCATTATGCAGGGTTCTTCAGAGAAACAGAACCATCTAAGTGATAAAGGGTTTTAAAACTATTTCCCAAGGGTAGAAGACAAAGGTCAAGATCTTGTTAGACTATAAAATAGATCTGTCTGGATATATTTAGTACCAGCAATAATCCCAAAGATTATCCCGTGGGATGAGGTTCAGCTGTCTTCAAGGTTGGGAATAATCATAAAAAAAAAAAAATATATTCTCAGTGTAAGGAAAGACTATGGAATTTATGCCTTTGGAAGATCATAAGCTCCCCATAACTGGAGATAATCAAGATGATGCTGCAGAATCACCGATTAAGGATATTGTTTACACGTATTATGGAGGATTTGACTAGAATCTAAGGGTCCATCAATTTTTTCTTTCCAGTTCTAAATACTTTTACCAAACCCAATAATGTTAGGGTTAGGTGGGGTATTGAAAGCCTAAGTACCTATATTTCTCAATGTAACAATAAATATGTCAATGAAGACCCATTTTAGGAAAATTCAGCTTTTTAAATTCTCTGCTAAAAAAGGAACCATACCTAACAGGTACAGCGTACACTATCTGGGTGATGGGCAGGCTTACAACTTTGACTCAAGCAGTACAAAAGCAATTCATGTAACCAAAATATTTGTATGCCCATCATATTCTGAAATTTCAAAAAAAAAGAGGAATTAAATTTAAAAGGAAAAAAATATTAAGTCACAAAACTTTTTGGCCTTGATAAACAAAAGCATCGCCATCCTGTGCCATCCTCTCAGTGGTCTTCCTGGTCTAGATCCGAAATCCCAGAAGGTGGGGACTTAGCAGCTTGGCATACCTATGTGTACTTAACATAGGGTGGGCCTACTGCCAGTGCCAGGCAGCTTCTCAAGCTGCCAGGATGTATTCCTCAACTCCCATTAATCCCATTAAGAACAAGCCAATGACTTTAATTTGGATTCCTGATTGAACTATAAATTGCACTCCATCTGCTTTGCAGTCTAAGCAACAGATAAGCCAACACTTCCTGGAGAGGAATTTGCTTAAATGCTCAAATTGGGGAAATGGGCAGCTGAAGATATTAGTGCCAAAACTGTGGTCATTAGGGGTGCCTCCTTCAGTCCGAATGTGGGAAGGGAACATTTCCTTGATGTATCCATTCATCACTCCTAGGCCCATCTGGCGTTTGGGGAGGAACAGAAAAGTGTGCTGATACAACTGATAAAAGTATACAGTATTCCCCCTTTATCCTGATGGGGTATGTTCCAAGATCCCTAGTGGATGCCTGAAACTACAGATAGTAGCAAACTCTATATATATTATGTTTTTTCCTATCCATAATAGCTATGATAAAGTTTAATTTATAAACTAGGCACAGTAAGAGATTAACAATGATAACTAATCATAAAATAGGACAATTATATAACAATATATTATAATACAAGTTATGTGAATGGAGTCTCTCTCTCTCTCTCTCTCAAAATACCTTGTTGTGCTGTACTCACCTATTTTTGGACCACGGTTGACCATGGAACTGAAACATGGCAAACCAAACTGCGGATAAGGGGCCGGGCACAGTGGCTCATGCCTGTAATCCTAGCATCCTGGGAGGCCAAGGCAGGTGGATTGAGCTCAGGAGTTCGAGACCAGCCTGAGCAAGAGCGAGACCCTGTCTCTACTAAAAAAATAGAAAGAAATTATCTGGCCAACTAAAATATATACATAGAAAAAATTAGCCGGGCATGGTGGCGCGTGCCTGTAGTCCCAGCTACTCGAGAGGCTGAGACAGGAGGATCGTTTGAGCCCAGGAGTTTGAGGTTGCTGTGAGCTAGGCTGATGCCACGGCACTCACTCTAGCCCGGGTAACAAAGTGAGACTCTGTCTCAAAAAAAAAAAAAAAAAAAAAAAAAAAAAGCACCTGCAGATAAGGAGGGCTCCTGTATTTTCATTATCTGTTTGTGCAGTTCCACTCCAGGTTGGTAGACTTGACTCAAGTGGTTCTTGCTCAAGGAGAGTTTCTGGTGTGGGCTTCTAAGGTGTCATTTTCAAAACTGATGCCTGTGCTCTTACATCTTAGTTGCTACTTTTCTTAAATTTAAGCAAATGCATTGTTCCAGCAGGGCTGGAGACTGCTTTGTGATCAGAACAGGAAGACTTTTAGAGCTTTATCAGTACTGAATAGTTCCAGGGCAGAGGAGATGCCTGAAGTCTGAAGTCTAGAAACACCTGTGTGGTGAAACAGATTGTCAAAGTGACAGCCCCTAACTAGACTGTCTTTGTCTGCCCAGTTACTTGACCTCCTTTGCTCTCCACAAAAAGCCTGAATAGCTAATCTGATTCTTAGGAGCTCTTGGGGTCCAAAATAAAGAGAATGGGAGGCTGAAAAGAAATGAAGCTCTTGGGATGGAACAAGGGGAGAAAATTTTCAGAGTGTTGGAGTAGTTGGGCTGTGTAAAGAAAACGAATGGAAGAGAAAGTAATATTTTATACTGCATTGCTGTGATCTGCATTCAAGACATGTCAGAAAGAACCTGACTTAGTTTTCAATTAACTTGGGTTACTCAACTTTTCTGACTTCTACTTCTTTTTCTTGTTCTGCTCTGCATTTTACCAGCTATCTGAGCCTGGGTCATGACTATGATGAATTTTTGCCTTAGACCTGGGAATTACCTTGCCTTTCTCCTATTTCTCACTCCTATATAAAATTTCTCACTAAAATATTGGTTCTACCTTAGAAATGTCTCTTGATTATTCTCCATAGCAACTGCCAATCGTTTTCTTTTGTGAAGAGACTTTTAAGACACCCTCTTCAACTCTCTCTCTACCTCTAGTTTATCCTCGCTAATTCTTTTTTCACAATATTGCAAGAAAAGTCTTTCTAGAATACAAATTTGATTCTGGATACTCCTTGCTTAATGGTCTCAATAATTCTACCCAGCTTATGGGATGAGATCCGAACACTGAGCTAGGTGTCTGAGACCTTTCAGGAATTTCAATGCAACCTCTTCCAACCTCTTACCCAAATGGGCACCAAGAAACACCAGTCTACTATAAGTACTCAGAAAAGACCAGCTTCTTTCTATTGCATCTCAATTTCTTTGAGCACACAGATCCCTTTGTTTGGAATGTTCTCCCTAAGTGTCTAGTCCTCAAATTTCCATTCTTCCTTTAGTTCTTATTTCAAGGCATCCTCTCATTTCAGGAATCTTCTCCTTTGTACTTTCTCAGCATCCCATGTTTCTGATCCCATTCTCTCCCCCCACATATGTATGACAGAACCCTGAGATAAACTAATATTCAAAAAATATTTACCCTAAGATGAATACCATTAATTACATGGAATACATTAGCCTCTCTTTGTCTCAACTCCCTGATTCCAGAATAAGATCTTAGTCTTAACAAAAGGTCATTAAATGGTTGTATGTGATTTTATTTTTACTTATCTCTCCCCCAAATTTTCTTGAATAAATTTGTATTTAATTATGTCCTTGGAATGCTTTCCAGACATTTCAAATGATTGCTTCGTTTTGTTTTATTTGTAATTTTCACCAGTTACATTATTCTTTTGCTAGGGAAAGGATGCACTGAGTTCCTTACTCCTCCATTTCTGAAGTCCTGGAATTGTTTACTTCCCACAACAAATACATAATATATCGAATCTCGGACCAAATGAATGGCGTCTTCCATCCGTGACCTCCATTTGCTTACCTTATCACTTCTATTTTATCTGTATAAACTTCTATCACCTAAGCTTAGGTTTTTGAAACCGTGCTCCAAATCCACCCCTCTCCCTACACAGTTTTCATTTATCTTTCTGAGCTTTCTATGAAAATAATATAGTTGAGAGCATTTATCGCATTCTTTTAAATCTTTGGCTTTATTTCTCTGTAGCAGATTTTTATGTGCTTAGCATAAGGTAGGTGCTTAATAAATGTTAGCTCCTTTTCTTCCTTCCTTCCTTCCTTCCTTTGCATTGTTTAACATCCTATGCCTTTGGTTTAGGTGCTAATCAAACCTATCTTCTCTCTCTTGCCAGACTGTTCAATCTGAGAATAAGGACACCCATTTTTCTTCCTCTGAATTCCCCATAGAGCTAGCACTATACTTTTCATGTGGCAGGTACTCAATACATGTCTGCTAATTGATTAATTGTATAAAGTGAAATTGCCCATGCTACAGTTCTTCCAGAGGGAGGACAGGTAGAGAGGAAGGGGCATGAAAGAGACCAGTATCAGATTGTGTATGTGCTGGTGGCCTCCTGAAATACAGAACAGACTTCTAGGCAATCTCTCTTAACAACCTGGACTGAATCTCATGCTGAATGGGCAGTGGAAGACCTGGGGAAGCAGTCATCATAAAACATGAGAATAAGGCCATCCTTGGTGGGCAGAATGCATTGGCATTGCTACATATGGACTGTAGGAGTTTATGGAAATCTTACAGCAAAACTTTGCTGGGATAGCAGGAGGCTTACAGTGTAAGATGCAGAGACCTTCCAAAAAGAGCTGATATTGAACCCTTGTGCAGCACCAAACCATGGGCCACGCCAAAAGAGAAAGGCAGATGGGATGAGTGATAGGAGTGACTGCTGGATTAAGAACAAAGTATTTATTGAGCAAACCAGAAGTTTTCTTTTTAGTGCAATGCAGATCAGGAGCACAGGACAAGTTACAGAAATGTGTATGTTTATTGTATATCATAGTTACCAGGCTCTCTGTTCTCTGTGGGTGGGCTGAGTGGGAATGACCCTGAAGAGGGAGGGAGGCAGGGAGTCAGTCTCTGTGTCTGATGCTGCATGTGTGGGCTGAGAAGTCTCCAACCTGAAATTTATGGGGACCTGAGTTCGATAATAAAGGGAAGCAAATGGAGACATCTGAGCTGTGTGCCTTTGCACCAAACATTACCCTGGTGAGGAGGAAGATAAGCTTTTTGACTAAAAGGTGCTTTTAAAAATTTACTGCAAATATTATATATTTATAAAAAATACCGGTCTGTTCAAGAGTACCTAGATTATTCATTAAAGTAGAAACAAAGAGTGAAAATAACCCACACAGAATCTGCAGTGAACATTTTTTCCTTTCCTCCCTGTCTAATTCTTTTTGCTGCTAGCCCACTTTATATGCAAGTTCTACGTGGCCATGATTATATTCCGTGCACAATTCTGCACCTTGCATCTTTCTCCTAACAACCTATCATATGTATTTTTTATGTTACCAATTTTCCATAAGCACCATTTTAATGGCTGCATTAACAGTCCATCATATGGAGGTGTTATCATTTAATAATTTCTTTTATTATCTAGTTTTTTATCATATCAACAAAATCAGACGCTATGGTATGATAAACATATTTCTGCAAAAAAAAATTTTTTACATATTTATTTCCCCCTCTGTCTCAGGTTTATTTCATTTGGATAGATTTCTGGGAGTGGAATTGCTGGCTCTTAATAATCCTACGTGAACATTTTTAAGACTCTTGATCCATTAATGACAAATTGCTGGGCGAGACTTCCACATCAATTCACATCTCCATGCAGTATAAGGGAGTTCTTAGAAAGATAAATATTAAGACAGAGAGAAAGGGAGTATGCCAGAGTCTCTAGGTAAGAATTAATGGAATGAGCTTCAGGGTATCACCTAAGAGATGAAAAGAAGTAAAATCTTATCAATGGTGTACAAATAGAGAATATTCTTGGTGTATACCTGAGTAATGAGTGTGTGCTTATTCTCAGGGGATCAACTTCATCTGAGACCCAACTTCCCTGATCCTGCTTCCATGACACCTCCCCACGTCACCCCAGTCAAAGTGGTTTACTCTTTTCCTTTTGAATATTCCTTCAGAACCCTTCCTCTGACTTTTCCTTTTAAAGTTATTTCTGCCCATAGTGACTTCTCATGTTCAAGTTCATCACAGGTGCTCAGCCAATATTTGCTGAATTTAATTTGCATGTCCCAAGACCATGAGGATAGGAAAAGAAGAGAATCAGGAAGAAAGATGAGCTGGGATCATCTGTGGGAGGAGAGGATGAGGTTAGTGGATCAGTTTACTGTGCAAGCTTTGCTTTCTCTTCTGTCACGATGAAGGCACAATTGACTAGAGACTTTCTGAAGCCATTCGTGAGGAGAGGCTCGAGGGAAATGGTGCAGCCTACTTGGAGAAATGTGCTGATGTCTGTGTGCTGGAGTAGGGTCTGAGGGGGCATAGCCAGATCACAGTCTTGTAAGTGGGGCTGGGATGCAGGGAATGGGTACTCAGCTGTCAATCATCCTGGAAAGCCATTGTCTTGGGTAGGAATGACACACGGCTCTGCCCAGGCAATTGGTGATTTCTTAAGGCTCAGTGCTACAGAGTGAGCAAAGGTTAGAATGAGAAGGTGCAAGGCAGGGCATAGGATCTGCTCCTGAGCACGTCGGAAGCACCACCTTGGGGACTTTTCAGGAATAGCTCGTCATTGCATTAGACTTGGTCAGTTTCCAAACATAAAGGATAGAAGGAGCATTTGCCACTGAAACTCTTGCTCCATAACATTACAATAGGGACAAGATGAATTACTCTATTTGGGTTTTTCTCCTCTTCCTGCTGCAGGATTTTCACATAAGTAGACTTCGTAATCACTCATAGTTGCCTAATGGATTCACCCTATATTCATATGTTTTTCATGGGCAGAGATGAATTATATATAATTTATATAAACATAAGTATTAAATCCTGGGTCAGGAAAGTCAGAACTTGGCCATCTAGAAAGACAAGTTCAAAGAAAATAAGAAAACTTAAAAGAGGGAGGCATTGGCCCCTCGTCCCCTGCCAAAAGAAAAATAAAACATAAAACTTATGAAATTAATTAACAGAGATGCTGGAGATGTAGAGATGCTAGAGATCTGAACACATTTACAAAGTGAAGTGACAGCATTTTATTAAAAGTTTTATAAACAGCCTTTGGGTGTGGGTTGTATGGTTAGAGGTGATGGAATTGGTTTATTTAATGTTGACTTGATACATTCACTGCTAATTAAACTGTTTACAATTAAAGCAAACTGTCTTGAAATGGAAAGACAAAGGCAAAAGTGGAGAACAAAGACTTTGCAAAACATCAGAAAGGTTGACATGTATCAAACATGTGTCGGGGGAGAAGGTGTGCTCCATTCAGGGGGCAAAACACACCTTTTGGAGAGAAGAATACTTGAAGGAAAAACAAAATTCATAAAAATGAATAAATAACATCTGTATCATAGCTTATGTCATCAAGGGAAGAAACTTAAATTTATAATATAAAAATAAGTTTTTTTTAATAAAAACATTATCAGGGTGCAATCCAATGCCATAAAAATACACAAAAACTATGACATTCATCTGAGAAGTTGCTATCATTAATAACACATGGACTGCCACACTAGAAAAAAAAATTATTTTCCCTGGGACCAAGGTGTTTCATGAAAACAAAGCAATCCTCTGTAATTTGTTATTTTTTGTTTTCTGTTCATGAATTATATGCAACACAATCCACGTTTTTAGAATTAAATTGAATTAAATTTTCACTATTAATTGGAACAATAAGAACATCAACTAGTAAGATTATTAATGAACCCATTGTAGGATTTTGCTTCATGAGGCCCCTGGCTCGAAACTAACATGAGTTAAATACAACTCATATGGCAGTCAATGTGTTAATATGATTTAGGTAAACTTACTAGCAGATGGACTGTTCCTTCTATTGGGAGGGTATACTCCCTCTCTTCATGTCCAAATGCCACCAATCTCTGTTATGTTCCAAATCAAAGACTCTCTCTTCCCCGATCAACAGTGCTTTCTATTTCTATGTCACTTGGCGCTTAATTACAACAGTTTCTTTTATAGAGTCAGTATCTCCTCTAGAGGCCTTACTTTATATTTTTATGTTTAGTGAGTGTTTGTTTGGTAAACACAGGACAAATGAATGCAAGAGAAAACCCTGTCATTTCAAAGCGTTCCTCATGAATTTCAGTTTCAGTAATGTATCAGTTATGAAAGTCTCACTTGCAAATTTGTGCTAAAGTAGAATTACCGTGGTCCCCTTCAACTTCAGTATTTGATAGCCCTGTGAATCAAACTGAAAATAAATAGCCCCACTGGTGAGCTTTGATTGACACAGCCCATCTATTCTGGGCGAAGTTCTGTGCTCAGCATGGGGATGGCTGAATCAATAGAACACTAAAGCCTCAAACCCATCTTGGAGATGTTTGAATGCCCAAATGGAAATGTTGACCTTTTCTTGTTGGAAACTCAGTCCTCCATTTAATGAAGTTGCAGCTGCAAAGAAAAATGCATGGTCAGCTAGACTCAGAAAATAATTTTGTACTGATTGGATGTTGATAGTTCCTGATACAAAATCCCCTACCCTGATCCTGTTATTTCAGACCATCATTAGAGAGTATAACCTTGAATGGCCTAGTCTCTAGCTCCTATTTCAGGCAGAGCTGAGAGAAATGACATTTTAGGAAAACCAGCTAGGAAACAACTCACCCATCCATTCTCCAAGGGACTCAAAGGTGGATCAAACAAGACATTAAAAAGCTGTAATCTGAGAGGTTGTACTTCTCACTACTTTCCAGGAAACTAAAAAGTGACCTGTTCCTGGAACACACTAATGTCGGAAATGGATGTTGAGGGTACTACTTTCCCTGAACTATGGGTGGATCCAGGGGTTTTTCATGAAAGCCTTGATATTTGGAGGAAAACCAGATTCCCTCTGGTCATGAAGAACATGGCGCCTTGAAAAAGGTTCATACCAGAGGCATCCAATAATGGACTGATGGGTTTTTGGAGGGAGACTCATGAGCACCTCATCGTCCAAGGCTTTCAGATGTATATGCTCAGAAAGATTTCTCTGTAACTTTATCAAGATGTTAAAGATGCCAGTGGGCAAGGAATGGTGAAGGAAGTGGCTCGAGTGTCCTCTATGGCCCACTTCAGTCCCCAGAGGCTAAAACTTAATTTCATCATCTGTGAAGTGGGGATTTGGAAACGTCCCTCCCTCGCAGTGTTCATGAGGATTGAACGTGGCACTATCCGTGCAGTGCCTGGCACAGGTCCACGCTTAGAATACGACCAGTTAAAGTCAGTTCTCTTCCTACAAACAATTCAGCTCTAATAGAAGCATCGCTGTGCCTGGAGTTCTGATTAAAATTTAAATATATATCATGCTCCGAGGTGTCCACCTGAAATGTCTCAGGAAAGAGAAGTTTTAATAAATACACATGCTTACAATGGTGATATGATGACATTTAAAAGCAATAATATTTGAACTGAGCAAGAAGAAAGGTTGGCGCTGCAACGTGACTGCCCTGCATAATTACTTTGGCACTTTCCTTGTTCAGGAGGCAAGATGATGCACCCAAGCTCAGCATGGTGCTGCTTGCTTCATCTGTAGGTAAAATCTAAATCCAATGCCAGTCACTGATTTGTTATTGCTCTGTTTGTTTAATGTCACTGTCAGAAAGTAGAAATAAACATCTCAGGATTTTCTCCATAACTCTCAATCTTAGATCCCTGGTAGGCAAGAAACTCAATCCTAAGAGGACTGTATCAAACTCAAGTTCTGAGCAGAGAAACAAGGTAATCACCCTTTGCTTTGATCCCGAAGGGTGGCTGTGAGTATTATGAAATTGCAATGTGTCCAAAAAAAGCCATATGCTTAACATATCTTTGTCCACATATTAATGCATATATTTCATCTAATCCTAAATAAAACATAAAAAGGAAAATACCCTGCAACAAATTAAATTTTTTATAAGATATATTTGAATATATACAAGTCAAGTAATATTTCAAAAAATTAGGGGATGCCAGCTCTTTCAGATAGAAAAAGGTACTATGTAGCAGCAAAAATTAACAGTGTGGTACTTGCACACAATTAAAAAGTTGAGTCAATGAGAGAAGGGAACACGTATATGTGCCCTTACTCAGATTACTTCAAATTATCATTGTGTAATTGAATGGAAGGGGCCATTTTATAAATGGCATTTGTAAAATCAGCTAATCTTTGAGGGAATGAACATTTTAATAAATCCTTTGCATTTATACACCAATATAAATCCTTGATGGATAAAGGGCTTATTACGTATAATAATCTAAGCACAGAAAGTTAAAATAGAATTAACACTTTATGAGATCTTAGGAAGAGGAAGTACTAGTAAATTTTGAACTGATAAAAAAATCATAAAGAAAATAATCCAACACTTTTATCTCCCATCATATGAAAAATTTCTCTAAGGTAAAATAAAGCAAAACAAAATGAAACAGACAGATTCAGAATAAAATGCTTATAATCATCAGTGAGGGTGATTATATTTAAGATACCTGTAGAAATTACATAAATTTTTGATAAAATTATGTCAGATTATAAAAACTACAGTAGTAAAAAAAAAAAAATTCTCAAGTAAGGAAGAATAAAATAATAATCAGAAAGGAAGAAATAAATTCAATGTTTTCATCTGCTACAGTAACCCAAACCAGAAAAATGGTGTAGTTTGATATATTAAATTTATGATACACTGGTAAATTGTTATATATTGAAGACAAGGAAATCAGTAGAAACATTTCAGAAAGTAATATATAAGCCAGCAGGAGTCATAAGAATTTTCTAGCCATTTGAAGCACTAACCAAAGAATTAATATTAAGCAAGTTATTTAATGGGTTAAAATTCTAAAATCTCCAGTTGTCCTTTGGAACATTGTCTCAAACTGGAAAGGCAAAATAATGGGGAAAGAGGAAGCAACTTTACTATACTGTCCATAGTAGGCTCAGCTCAAACCATTAAAACATTGAGTGCATGTGTGTTGGGCAGGTTTTGAAAGGAAGCGATTCTAACACCGACACTCTGAGATGTTTGCCCCAGTTTTTGGAGATAGCCTTTGGAATTTCAATGATATAACCTAATGATTTTCAGCTCTGGATACACATCAGTACCAACTAGGAAGCTTTTTAAAAAAATACTGATGCCTGGGTTCCACCCTTAAGTCATTAAATTGGAATTTCTTGGGAGTGAAGCCCAGGTTTCTCTAACTTTTAAAAGTCTTCCAAGTGAATTTAATATGCGGCCATGTTTGAGATCCTACGTCAACAAAAAAGCACTTAAAACATCAGCAGGTTTCTTCCTGTAGAGGCCCAAGCATATAGGGCTCCTCTTCTTTCTCTTGTGAACAAGAATAGAGACAAAACCAGACTACTTTGGGCCTCAGTAAAATTGAATAAAATAAATTATTTGCTTTTGTTTATTTACATACTCATATGTTTCTTCTCCTAAAATTAATATTGTATCTGATTATCACAGCTTATGATTATAAAATTCTCTGTTTATAAAGTTAATTTGTGCTCATATTGAAGTTTTAAAAGAATATAAGATTATAAAACTCAAAATCACCTGAAAATTCACAGCTGGAAGAAACAACTATATATTTTTTGGCAGATTGTTTTCTTCCCCAATCTCTTTTTGTGTGTAAGTTTGTACGCATTTTTTTAAACAATTCAGATTATGCTATGTATAGAGTTTTAATAGTATGTTTTTCTTGTCAGATCCTATATTTTTGATTTTCCTCAAATTAATAAGAAATCCCAATAAATCATTTTAATTGTCTTTAATTGGTTGCTAGATATTTTTTATTTTAACTTTTTAACTGTGAGAGGAAGGAAAATGAAATTGCTTGGCTTGTATATGGTTACATATAAATAAGAATAATAATTTTTAATCATTCCTGCCTTCAGGGAAACTGTGAAGCTCAGGTATGATTAAATATTGTTATCCACTTGTGTTTATTAATATAGAAAGATATTAATAATGTATCATTCACCAGGAAAGCAGAGTATAAAACATGTTTAATCTGTCCCATTCACAGAAAATATGCATAATATATTCAAATAACTGCACAGGAAAATCCTGAAAAGATATACAACAAAAATGTACATCATACTTTATTCTGAGTGATGTAGAATCATGAGTGATTCTTTCTAATGCTTTTCAGTATGTCTTAGAATTTGCAATAAATATGTATTAGTTATATAATATAAATAAAAGCATGACTATTAAAACAAGAAGAAAAAAATAACAACTTATTGTGAAAAGAAGGTTAAGGAAAGACAAGCATTTATTTACTTGCTCCTAATTGCCAGAGATATATTAATAAATACAGATGGGTCTTCAATGTCATTATAAAGGCTGCATAATATTCCATTTTAGGAACCTACCATAATTAAGCTAATTTTTCTTTTAATTTAAAGTTTCTTTTTCAACATTTTCAGTATTTGAAAAAATCCTGAGATTTTATATATATATATATTCCTGAGATTATATATATGTGTGTGTGTGTGTGTATATATATATATATATATGCATACGTATCCAGAGACTTATTTAGCATAAATCGCTAGAGGCGATAAGCACTATGAACATTTTAAAAGTTTGAAGCATGTCATTAACATGCTTAGGTGGTAAAATTTTTGCACATGAGAGTTTCCTCCCAGTCTTACCAGCACTGGGTATCATATTTTTTATTCATGCGTTCATTCATTCATTTATTCATGCATATTTGCCAAACTGAGAGGATTGCCATTTATCAAAAATCCCTGTGATTGGAAGTGCTCCTGTGTTGAACAGGCGACCCCTCCCCAGTTGGGCAGACTCAAAGGCTGGTGACACAAAACAGTCCTTTCCCTGATAAATGAAATCGTGCATTTTGGGATAAACCTCCAGGCACCTTTTGCCTTATCTGTGGATTCTTCCTCTGGTCTCCAGTGTCCCTTTGACACCATCTGTCCTGTCTCTCGTTTGTCTTGCTCTATGACAGAATGGTCTTTTGCTCTCTTCTTGGGCTTTGCAGACCAACACACAGCCCCCAGAGGAAACTCCGTGCCTTGTGTCCCTTGGTGGATTTCCCCTAAGCTCCTCACCTTGACCTCATTCCTCCAAAGCAGGATTTTCTGGCGGCTTCGGCCAGGCTCTTATCTCTCCCCTCCATGGAAGAGTGTCAGAATGTCCCAGGGAATCATTAATCAAGGGCCTCCCATGCTGACATCAGCCCTGTAGAGGCTCTCTGGGTGCCTTGAGTGCATCTGGAGGTCTGGGCAGATCGCACTGGGCGGCTTTTATCCACAGACCCTTCCCAGAGCAGCGAGCTGATTGATGGCGAAATGGAGAATTAAACATTTATGTATGGAAGACCAGGAAGATGCCAGAAGAAGGGAGTTTAAGTGCATGTGCTTGCAGGACGAACACCATCCTTATCAGCACGGCAGTTCCTCTGAACCCCGTTAGTCTCATCACTACGGGTCTGTAAGGAAAATCACCTCCATCTAACAATGGTCTCAGGGTCAACGGATCTTTTGAGATAAGTGAGCTGCTTCTCCATCCAAACAGCTGCAAAGTACTTGTGATCACTGTCTCTTCCTTTAAGATGTGTTGAAATAATATTCTCCCCAGTTTATCACCTGATGCCTTCCCTCCTTCAACTCCCCAGTGAATTGCTTCGCCCAGAAATAGTTGAGAACCTACCACCTCACTTCAGAGAAGACTCAGGGTCAGGGGAGGGAGGGCGATGCCCACCTTGTCTTACTGAATGGGTGTCATGACCAAGAGGGGTCATGCACATTCTAGGTAACATTGGAACTGGGAGAGGCAAAATTCACCTCAATAGAGGCAAGAACTTTCTAATAACACTGCTGCCAAACAAACAAAATGCACTGTCTTGGGAAGTAATAGGGTCCCCGGTATCTTAGATATTTTGAAGAAAATACCAGAAAACGGTCTTAGAGACAATGCAGGAGCTGGGAGTTCCTGTAGCCACACACTATGCGTTAGGTACTATGCTCGCATCTTATACATGTTTCCTTGCTTATTCACAACTCTCAGAAGTAAGTGCTATTTTTATGAAGCTTTTTCTATTTTCAGGAAGGATCATATTTTAGAGGAAAGAATTTTCTCAAAATTACTAGCTGTTTGGTGACACATGCCTTCTTTTTATCTGCCCTAAAATACTTCCATTGAGTTCCTTCGTCTTGATGTATTGAGGCGGGGTTCCTTGTAGCCCAAACTTCAATGACTCTGTGGTCTGTGATCTTATCTCCTTTTATCCTTTGCTTTTTAAGATAAAGTTTGCCATTCTTATCAGATACGTGCACACACCCCCATATACAAACAGACCCTCGTAGAACTCACCACATCACATCATAGCTGTCAACTTATGTCTTTCCACTCCTTTGAGCACATGAGTAAGACCTTAATCATCTTTGTATACCCAGCTCTTAGTGTAGTTGTTACATAGAGGACATATTCAAATTGCTGAATGAATGAATAAATAAATAAAAGAATTCTAAATTCTCTCTTTGGATCTTC
This sequence comes from Eulemur rufifrons, assembly GCF_041146395.1. Lineage (NCBI taxonomy): Eukaryota > Metazoa > Chordata > Mammalia > Primates > Lemuridae > Eulemur > Eulemur rufifrons. Next base: position 9,413,535 of record NC_091005.1, on the reverse strand, counting down.
GTGACGATGGTAATGTCAGGCCATAGGCAATCCTGGGTGAGAAATAACAGGATGACAAACTCTACCATTCTATACCAGAGAAAGATGATCTGTTTCATCTTTTTTAGACTCTTCTTTTAAAAAAGCAATTCCAGATTAATGGGATGCTTTTCTGCCAGCTTATGTACGTTGTGAAGGAAATCAGAATACTTTATAAAAGTTTCATCCCAGTGCTAACCAGTCATCTTAAAATGCAATCAAACATGAAGGCATTTCTTGATAATAATGAGGGTGGGGGAAGTGGGAAAACTGCATTTCTGTAACTCAGACCGCCTCCAGGATAAAGTAGTATCACCCTTCTCGGAAACTACATCAACAGCATTCTCATGGGGTCCCTTTGAGTCATTTACCCGACTCATGCACACGCATTATGAAGGGTCTAGTCCATTCCGCTGTCAGATGGGCTGGTGGTTACCATTTCAGTCTTAGTGGAAATAACTCTTTGGTGTGTGATCTCATATACAAATAGCTATTTATGTAGGGCTTTCCTCTACCTCATCCCATCAAACCACACTCCTTAGAGATTTCTCCCTGGGTTTTAATGTATTATCGAAGCAGAAGTTATCATGTGGCAAAGGAATTTTCCACGTTATGCTGCAATCTGTCATGATATATGGTCTTTCCCTCACTACCTATCAAGCTATTCAGATACATATGCCTGCATTATATCAGCATTTGTCTTTCTTCCAGAATTCTGAGACAAATGATACATTTGAAAGTGATTTTTTTTTTTTTTTAAGGTCCATGAATTCGAAGACAGGGATGTGGATAACAGGAATGACCAGGCATTTGGCTTCTTCCGTACTCTTCTGGGAATTTCCAATCAAGGAGGCCACAGTTCACATTTCTGTTTCAGAATCACAAATGTGGTTCGTTCGTATAGGACTAATTCAGGAAGTAGTGAGCTTTGCAGTCCTGGTATTCAATCTTAACTCTATCTCCAACTCGAACAGTGCCTGGTATATATATTCAGTAAATAATAAGTGACATTGTCACCATTGTCAGGTCACTTCAAGGCTTGGTGACATGGCCATGAGTCACAGGCATCCCATACTTCATGAGTATTGGTGGCTTACTGTAGGTCAGGTACAGAACTAAACATTTTGCCTGAACTGAAATCTTGGGTATATAGGAGAACCTTGAGATGTAGGTATCCCCATCTTGAAAATGAGAAGACTATGTTTCAGAGAGATGAAACAAGGCAGAGAGTCCCTTTTGATTGGTAGAGCCAGAATTTGATCAAGATTTATGTGAAACAAAAGTATCAATCTATTTTTGAAGCAGAAAGGAAACAGAAAAATAGTAGTTCGCATTGTGTTTGTAGCTTACAAAATGTTCTCAAACATTTTGTTTAATTTGCTTTCAAATCACCCATTAAAATCACAAAGAACCATATTTAAAGTCTTATATAAATAAAGATATTATGATTTAAAGAGATAAAATACTTAACACCAGGTAAAATGGTTCATTCATACAATGAAGTACCGTGCAGCCATTCAAAAAAAAAAAAAAAATGATAACAAAGAGCCTATTTTGACACTGAAGAGCATGCTCCGCATGTTGTTGAATGATATGAGCAGGTTAGAGAGAGGTGTAGCTGGCATGATCAAATATTTATAAATGAGCATGCATCACTTGCATAATCACAAAAAAAATAATTATGTCATTTGAATTTTGAAAATCGAAATGAACTCTTTCCTCCATACTAGCCAAAACAAAAGCAAAACATCCTGTTGTATTTGCTATCTAACCTGTAAACGTCATGAGGGGCAGTGCCTTTGTATTAAATTATCTCTCTTGGCTGAACCCACACTTTCTATTACTTTGTCCCCAGCACTTAGCACAGGGACTGGCACAAAATAATGCACAGGGACTGTGCATTCTCAAAATAACAAGTTTCGTTTGTTTCTGTGTGTATATAATGTCACGTGTATTAGAAGGCTCATCGTTTAGATTCATCTGTCCTCAGGTTGCCCAGCTGTAAAGTGCCAGATAAGAGTTTATTATTCTCTCATCTGCAGTTTGTGGGAAATTTTTGTTCATCTGATAATTTTGAAGGTTCTTCTTAAAACAAATAAATGAGAGAAATTATCCATAGCCTTGAGATCTCATCTACCCCCAACGGCAGAGAATAAGCTTTGGTGCTACTCTACTAATGCAGGTGATTGAGCTGAATGTCCCACCACTCTGGGGCTAAGGGGGCCACGCTCTCCCTTTGCTTCCGAATCGTGATGAGAGGGTCCCTGGAGCCACTCGTCATCAGCTTCCAGAGCCTACAACTGTCCTGCTCAACTGAACTGCGTCCTAGGTGTTTGCTAAGCATATTCTCCTTACTCATCCATTCGACCCATCTTCCCTCCACTTCCAAAGTGTGTGAAAACGAACTTTGTCTTAACTATCCTTGTACTATTTCATTAACAAACTGAAAAAGTCCATTCAAAGAGACGTGCAAAGATAGGGGCAAAACATGGGCGGGGCTTTTTACCTAGGGCAGCTAAAGGCAGTGGAATTGAAATAAGAATATGACTCTTAGTCCAGAAGTAAAGCAAAAGATTGTATCTTACAAAACAAATTTTTAATAAGACCACATAGACACTCTTTCTCTCTCTGTCTCTCTCTCTCAAATGATCAGAAGAATGAGAAAGCCTTGGAAATACAGTGTGGGTTTATCCAAGAGAAATAATTTAATACAAAGGCTGTGCAAAATATACAGCAAGCATCAGCGGAGGTCTTTTATTTGATGTTATCAGGAACAGACCGATAATTCAAAGGATCATAATTTAAAAAGTTAAGAGCAGGCAAAGCCTTTTTTGGCAAATGTATTGTGGCAGACACACTCTTCAGCCCAGATCTACTTCGGGTAGGTCAATCTTCCGAATGCAGAGACTTAAATATTCTGCTTTCACATCCCACATCTTCCTTCTTCAGATTGCAGAGGCAAAAACAATAATCTGGGAGGGGGGTTAGGCAGGAATATTCTGGACTAGAGCGCTTCTAAGATAATTTTCACTCCCTTTTATCTTTTCGGTACACCATCTCTGAGACCCACATCATTTTTGCTCTGGAGTTCAAAATGTTACAGGAAGAGTACGCACCCTAGTTATTCTGAGTTTGCCTTGACTACTTTGGTTTTCAACTTTGCTCAGCTTGCAGATGCCAGTTTGGGGACATTTAGCAAGAACGCAAACAACCACTGGGATTGTTATTGATGAAAAGGAACTTGTTTAAACAATCCTCAATAGATTCACAAATTAGAGAACCCCCAAGTTAGAATTCCACTTTCCTTTTCTTTAATTGTCTGCTTGCTCCTTCATAACGTTGATATTCTCCTTCAATGTGTAAATCCAGCAGCTGTTTTTGCCCCGTTTTTTTTTTTTTTGTCTCTTTCAGAGTAAACCATTAACTTACCATTTCAATCTTCTAAAATATGCTTATGATTGACAAAATTTTATGAAATAGTGGCAAATTGGAAGAAAATTAGTGCCATGAACAAGGAACAGCTAAGCCGTATTTGGAGAGAAATTTGTCATTGTGGGCTAACAGTGTAATTGGCTGGTTAAATATATTGTAAACAGGTTGGCTTTCTACTCCCACTCCTCTCCTTTTCTTTTCTTTTTTTTCAAAATTCCTGCAAGACTCATAGTTGTACAATTTCAGGTCATTCGTTTTTGAAAAGATTTCCATTTGAGATATTTGTTTGGTTCATTGTAAAGTGAATGACATGAATGTAGATGCATATAGAACGTGCTATATGACAATGATCTTTTTAAATATAAAGTAGCAGAAAACCTTTAACTTTCTGTTTTTTCACTAGCGAGTAGTGGCTCCCTTAATCAATATTCCTTTCTCTTTGTGTCATAAGACATATTAAAATAGCCAAGGAATACATGCGTCTAAGTACACTAGACTTCTTTCTCCGTAATCCTCAGTTATTTTTAATAAAGGCATAATTTACATATAATAAATACACATCTCTTAATCTGGAGTTGAATGACTTCTGACAAGTGTGCATATTGCTGTAATAGTCATTCCAATTCAGAGAAATCAGATCTTTAAAAGTAGACTCGGAAGCATTATTTTTATAGGTTTTCATATCCCATGTCCCCCAAAATGATGTAGAAAACTTCCTTATGAAGCATGCTTCTTTAATTTTTTGTAAAGAACCCATGATTTAAAATCTAAAATAAGCTTTGTCCAAAGACCTTATTTTTGAAACACCAGCTGGGTAAATGAATGAAGGAAATTCAATGGGGTATGATAACTAGGGCAAAAAATCAGCTACTTTTTCCTGGACTGAAATTTGTCATATGAGAGGTGCCGTTTTTAGTCTTTCTCTAACTACCCCTTGAGCTTCAGATCCCAACTCTGTGTTCTGAAATAGAACGCTGCCATCAGACTGAGCTTGCCAATAATTTATATACTTATTTATTCATTCATTTATTTATTTTCATTGTGTCTGCCGCAGCTCAGCTGCTAAATGCTTGTATAAATGGCTAATTAAAGTAGCTTTTAGACATTATATTTTTCAATTAAGATGCAATTCACTAAACCAATCAATTATAGGTTATTATAGAATTTCAAAGGTGACTTAAAATGCAGTAGCATGGAATTAAGGAATCATAATTTGCTTAAAAAGGCCACCTTCATTTTGAAGTGTCAGCCAGCAAACTGCATGATCTCCAAAATGTGTGACAATTTTGCCCACTCCTTTCCCATGTCTGACTAATGCATTAAAATAAATTAAAAGGGCAATTGAGAACTATGCCTCTGAAGTTGCCCCCACACTATTAAATCAGGGACAAAAAATCAGAATCATGTCCTTCATGCCAAGTATCCAGTGATTTACTCTGCCCTTGAGAAGAACACAAATTGGAAACAGCTAACATCCCTTTTTGTAAAAGAAGCACATGGCATTATGAAAGTTTGTCCTTCTTTCAGCATTGCTAATACACCCCTGTGTGTACCCAGATGTGGACAAGTGTGTTATTCCTGACAGAAGCTCATAATGGGAAAATTCTCATTAGGCACGAGCTGTGGTTGTCACTAAACAGGAACAAGGTCAGTGTTGACTGTGGGAAGCAAAGGTCAGCGAGGAGCCTGGCTTTCCCGTTGCTGCTCCTTTTCCTCCTAATCATTTCGGGTCCCCATGAGTCCTTTGTGTGCGGGATTTCCTGCTTTAAATGTTGTAATACATCAAGCCAATGTTCTTCTCAAGAAATGTGCTTCGAAGGCTATTCCAATTTTGCTGCGGTAAATTTATTATTTAAAGAAAATGCTGTGACATACAATATTTTAGTATCTTAAAATTGCAGGAGGGTTAACACAGTGGGCAAAGGCGGGAAGGCAGGGTGAGCAGTAACTTTCAGCAGTTGTTCTTAGAGGTGGACTTTCCCCGCTGTGGCCAGAGAGGTCAGAAGTGTCGGAGGGTCTAGAAGTAACAGAGTAGCGCAGAGGAGAAGGTCTTTTTGTCTGTGTGTTTGCTCGCCTTGCTCTCAGGGTGATGCTTCAGCTCTGGGAGGCACTAGCGCCTCTAACTGCACCACCTCCTCCCCAGCTCTCTGCCGGAAGTGCACACCCAACGGCCTCAGGCTACATCCTACGCCCACCCCACGCCACCTCCCATCTCATCAGCCAAACAGAGTGTGGCTGGTTACTGTCTCCAGCCGCTTCCCAGATCCCCAAGGAATTAGAAAGGAATGCTGTCTGCTGGGGCCAGGGCAGGAAGTGTTAAGACATCCCAGCTGTGAGCAGAGATCTGCAGCCCTAAGGGGCGTACTGGTGACAGCCTGGGCTCCTCCCATATTCCCAGTCACGCACCCTTTCTGTGCTTCAGTGATGGTATTGCCATCAACTGCATCTCTACTATTACCAAGGAAAAAGCAAGTTCCTCAATTCCTTTGGTCAGTGACAGCTAAAGGGGGGGAAGATGTACCCTTTACAACAAAGAAAAGAGTGTTAGAGACCCAGGTGAAGAACAATATTGCAAGAAGACTGGAATAATTTGCAATGCAAATTCCTTATTTATATGACTCTTCTCCACACCTCCATCATCCTCCATTGCTTACTAAAATGTCCCAGTGCCCAAGAAAGCACACCACAGAAAATCTCCCTACCTCCCAGAGGGTGTGTACCGGCTGCATAAATTATTCTTCTGATCTGCTGTTTGGTTAGTGGTTAATTTAGATAAAGTCAGTGACTGTAAGGAATTCAAAATTCCAGATGGCCCCCAAAGATGCATCCCCCCCAAGTGTTTTCCCCACATACCCTCAGAGACACACCCAAGAGCCAGTGTGAACCCTGTAAGAACTACCTTTTGTGTGATTGTTGACGGTACTGCAGTGGGAATTGTACTGACGTCATCCCTTTTAATAATTAGAATGAAACTGTGAATTTGGTAATGACCCCATTTTATAGGTAAAGGGACTTAGCCTCATAAAGGTAAATTAACATGATGATTTTAGTTTATGGGGCTTTTTTTAAACTTCAAAAAAATTTTAGGGGGTACGAGTGTTTTTTATTACCTGGGTGGATTGTATGGTGCTGAAGTCAGTGTTTTCAGTGTATCTGTCACCAGAATAGGGGTCCCTGATAGGGGCTTTTATAGGAGGATTTGGGATTTGATTGTAGCTCTCTTTGAATCTAATCCATCGTCTGCTCTTCTTCCTGTAGGACAGCTCAGAGATTTAGGGAGGAACCATCTGTTGGATGCCTATCCATTTCATAGTGAGTGGATGCGTGGCTTTTGGGGGGACCGAGAATTCAAAAATTAATTCCGCTGTTTTCATGCGATAGAGGAGAAGTTACAGTCCCAATTCCCAGCGCTAGTGTTAAAGTTAATGGACTGGATCATCAATGAATTAGATAGATGAATAACAAAATAAAAAATAAAAGAGCCCTCTCTCTAGTAGGTGGCATTATCCTTATCTTTACAGTAAAAAAATATTCCTCTGTATCTGAAAGTGTGAGTAAAATTCTCTGACATTTGAAAGAGTGATGCGTAGAAGCTTCAAGAACCTTCCAGTGTTTAAACACCTCTCTAACACACCTTATTATTCCCACTTTATACATGAGGGAACTGAGGCCGAGAGAATGCGTTGCCCGAGTGTCAGCCGGAAGGAAACTGGGAGACGCAGCTGGGGTCAAGGTGATCTTCCTGGGGCTCAGCCTACGTCTCTCCAGGCGGCTCCGTGAGTGGCAAGACGACATGGGCTTCAGAACCTGTCAGATACCGGTTCCGACTCCAGTTTCCTCTTTCATCTACAGGACCTTGCTAAGCCCCGTCACCCCTCAGGACTTCAGTTTTCCCACCTCGAAAACAGAAATGACACCATTTGCCTCATGAGGCTATTGTGATTATTAGATTCAGTGGTAGCATTCGGGAGAGTGGGTCTTGCCAGGGCTGCCACGTGCTTTATACATGCTTTATGCGTTTAACAAATGAAACTTTCACTTGTTTCCCTTTGGACGGTCCTTTTGACAAATAAAATAAAGCTTACTCCATTTCTCAGGTTAGGATGCCCAGACCCCAGCTGCTGACAGCTTGAGTGGCTTTATGTTCAATAAAGAGGCACGCAGAAGATGTATCACTTAGATGTGACAAATGGGCCCTTTTCCTTTTCATTAACTGGTGGCAGGCCATATATATTGAAATTATAACCTGTTATCTCCCTTGGTGACCTTTGAGCTATCAATCCTTATAATTTTCTTAAATGAATATTCCATCTATAGGACATGTACCTGCCAATTTCAAAGATCAATACCATCTTTTATGGTGGTCATTACAGGGACTTGTTATGTTACCACTGAAGTAGTTGCTTGAGTCACAGGGAAGCAATTCATTCTATCCAGGACAAACAGATCTCAGCATTTTTGTTGGGAAATGCAACAATCTCACTTTCCCTAATGAGCGTTTCTTACTGGGAAGGATACTATGCTCTAGGGGAAGTTGAGTAGTCATTTATATCGTCAACATTTTTTTTATTTTTTAAACAACTAAAATGTGTCAAACTCAGTACTAAGCACAGTGTCTACAATAGGTACAAACACACCCATTATGTACATTAGATGCATATATACATACACACACCTGTGTGTGCACGTATGCATATATGTACATGATAGAACCACCGATTTGCAGAGATGACACGAATATGAATAAACTACTAAATGACTAAATGTATTATATGTCAAAAGAGAGATATAGCTAATATATTATGAGAATTTAGAAGAGAAAAGAAAACACCAGTTCCACATTGGATATATCAGAAATGACTTTATAGATTGTAAAGTCTGAAAACTATCTGGACAAATACACATAAGAAAACAGAGGGTTTTTGAAGACAGAAGAAAAAGTATAAAGGCAAAAGTGTGACTATGAAATAGTGGTCAGACTATGTGCTCTGTAAGTTAAGGGTAGGGACAATTTCTCACTTCCCTTGTTTCCCTGGCACTGTGCGTCAGCACATAGTAGGTGATAAAGGTTTGTTGAATGAGAGTTACTGAGAGTAGATTAAACAAGGCTCAGGGACAATTAATTTTCTGCAATAACATAAGTATTATAAATCTGTTCCGTGGAAAGTTTAGAACAAGATGGAGAGACAGATAGACATACATGTAGATATCAATATAGATATCAATTATATACACATTTCTACCCTGTGTTTAAAATATGTACTTGTCAAATTTCATAAATATTATACTAATGATTGACCATTTTAGAAATGGGGAAAAGACTCTTGTACGCAGTTCACTACAGTAAGCAGTGAAGTGAAAACAACTTTTCCAGAGTCTTCCTTAATTGGCAGACACAGAGGAAAGAAAGTAAAGCTCGGGGCATATGTACAATATTCCAGCCTGTGGTAGAATACCCTAATTCTGTAATTAAGTAAAATTGAGACCTTTTGAAATGTTTCAGCCCATCCTCAATATCAACCTTTTTTTTTTTTTTGCTTTATGAAGTCAAACTTGATAGGTACAGCTTTTGCTGCAGGCTTAGTCTTGTAGTCATTGCATAAATAATATTATAATAATGATGGCGAGGATATTCCTAGATCAAAAATATGCCATGAGTCAGACGGGCTCAGTGGTAGGCCTGTGGATTCTCAAATTATTACATATATAATGGCTCAGGGAAGAAGGCAAGACAGTTGGGCCTGGGAGGATCAGGGTGGAGAGAACTGGCTTGACTCTTAGCAGTCATGCTCAAAATATAATTCTGAGTATCAACCCTATGCCAAACCTTGTCCAGTTGCTTTATTTTACTCTCTCATTCAATCCTTCAACAGCTTCCACTAGGGAGAGGCAATTATTATTTCTCTGTGTATCAGAGAAGACTGAAACACAAAGGAGGTTTTCTTGTACAAAGTCAGTGTCAAGGTGAGAATCTGTTTTGGCTCCCATGCCACAAACAAACCAACAAAACTCAGCAGCAGCAACACACTATTTCAAGATGCTTCCTTGCAATGCAGTTAGTATTATTAGACTAGGAAGACAAAGGGCTTTAGGCACAGAAAAGAGTGAGCAAGAAATGAAGCCAGTCTTGAGGGCTATACAAGTGTTATCCAGAACGAGGAGGGGAAAAAGGAAGCCACAGATTGGGACTGACATTGCAAAGGACTGAGGCTTTGAAAGACGAAATATTTCCATTATGAGCACTTGACCCAAAAATCGGTACCCAGAAAACACACATTAAAGGAGTAAATAAATGATAAATGAATGAATGGATGAATATTCATTCATTCAGCATTTTTAACTTACAAACTTTCATTATTAATTCACATGACATATTATGTCTGCTTGAGTCTTTGAGGAATTGAACAAATCAATATGTTCTCCATCTCATTTTCACAAAGCTTTCCGCAAGAATGAAGGCGAGAGGAGATGTCTATTCCCTGTTCTCTTCCTACTCATCCCTGGCCCCAAATATCCCTTCTTAAATGGTTTGTAACTCTCTGCCTCTACATCAAATTGCATCAGCATCTGAGGAAGAACAACCTTCACCTGAATTATAATTTTTGTTTTTTGTTTTTTTTTTAAATATAGGACAGTCAAAATGAAGCTTTGTAGTGGCTGCTTAATTTGGAGGGCATTATTTTTAGCCCTGCAAAGGACCAGTGGCATGAAAACAATTAGGATCTTTTGTCAAGTTAATTAAATTTTACTAAGTGTGGTAATCTCAGTGGGCTTCGTACACCAGAGGTAAAACTAATTAAAACACAAATTCTTCCTAGTCTAATAAGGAGTTCTAACTCGGGTAGCTGAGGAGTGTCGTGCATACTGAGAGATATTCAAAACTAATTTATAACGAGATGAGGGCAAACCCTTAAATGGCTCAGTTCTGTTGAAGGCTCACTTGAGAACGCCAATAAGTATGTTAAATTGGAGGCTGCCACTTAAAGAAAGGAGAGCCAACCGGCGATCCTTGCTGAGTGCGGGAGAAAAATGGGTCCCGTTTAGACAAGTTAGGATGGTGGAGCCATTGGAAATGAGGTATCCAGGTTTTATCTGAAACATGCTGTTTCCTCCCTATTCTTTCTCTTCATTAAATTCTCCCAGGGCAGGCTGAGCTAATGGCAATTGCTTTTCTCGTAGTGCTGTTTTCTTAGAAAGCTACATGGAGCAAGAATATTTAGTGCACACGGATTCAAATCAGTAGTTAATCCACACCATGTGTCCTGTGGCACTGACGGCCTCATTTTAAAGATAAGGGCGTTGAAAGACTTAAAAAAAAAGAAATCACTCTGTTCTAGAAATTAAAAGAGTATTAAAATGGCAAATCCAAAATGGCTCTGTCTTAGCCCTTTCCTGAGAACCCACAGACACCAATTTCTACCTCCTGTCAAATGTGTATGAATATTTGCAGTTGAGAAATTTGAAATGATTGTTGAATCACAATGGGCAACTTTCATATAAACTTGGGCACACTTCAATTGACATGCTATTACTCTCCCATGGATTGAAAGTGGCATGTACCTGCTGACATTTTCCTTGCTTCTCTCTCTCATTTCACACCCTGTGGTCTGGCTCCGGATCCCGATATCCCACTGACTTTGGCCAGTGCTGCCAATCCTTTCTAATCGCCAAGTCGAATGGTTTTCCTTTGTTGCTACTCTCTGCAACCAGATTGGATCATTTGTCACATTGGCTGCTCCGTCCCTCCTGACAGGCTCTGTTTTATTTCATCTGTGATGATGTTATAAATGCAGTAGAACTTGCTGGGAAAAAGCAATATTAAAGATCTTTTCTGAGAGGGGAGCTTCTTGCCAAGTTTTGCTCAGTAGGTGGATGTGGAAAGGTAGATGCCTTCCTATTGGGATATCTATAATAAAACTAAAATATTCCTTTTTCGTATGTTATTTCAATATATGTATTATGTAAGTAATGCATGCTTATTGTAGAACATTTAGGAAGGATAGAAAAATAAAAAGAAAAGAAAAAGATGCATACAATCAAATCACAACTTGGCTTTCTTCCTCTCCTCCTCCTCCTCCTCCTCTTCTTCCTTCTCCTTCCTCCTCCTCCTCCTCCTCTTCTGCTCCTCCTCCTCCTTCTTCTTTCTTATTCTTCTTCCTCTTCCTCCTTCTTCTTTCTTATTCTTCCCTTCAAGATCTTAGTATAATAAATGTATCTATGATCATCTTTGTCATGCAATACTCTAGCCTCAGCATTTTCTTATGTCACTAAAAGTATTTTCATAAGCAATTCAATATAGTGGAAAGGACATGGACTTCTTCATTTGGTACATCTGGTTTTAAATCCAAGCTTCACCTCTTACTAGCTATGTCGCTAAACAAGACTTAACATGATTTTTTTCTTTTTGGGGGGTCTAGATTTCTTTTAGACTAAATTATTCCTTCTAGATTATTCATGATGGTAATAATCATATCACAAACTTTATAAAGGGATGAACCTGGTTAATGTTTAAAACTATTCTAGCTTTGGTTTTTGTTTTTGGTATTATTATAAGTATAATTTTGAATTAATAAATACAGTAATTAATGGTTTTGCAATATTTCATCATGTAGATGTTCCATAACTTACTTAAACTTATCCCTGTTGTTATATATATTGAGTTTGTTCATTAGTTTCTTAATTTTGATAATTCTATTATGAATATCTTCCTGTCTTATTAATAAAATTTTCTACACACAAACACAAGTTACTTTCTGTAAAGTTTGCACCATGTCCTTCCCTTGCAATCTGTGAGCTGTGCATGAGAGAGCTAGTCTCTTTTTGTTTTTTTATTTTTTTTTAAATTTCAGAATATTACAGGGGTACAAATGCTGTGGTTACATATATTGTCTTTGCACTGCCTGAGTCAGAGCTACAAGCATGCCCATCTCCCAAACAGCGGGCACCGCACCCATTACATGTGAATTTACCCATCCCTCCCCCACCTGATGACAGGGAGTACTACTCAGCCAATCTCTTCTTACCTGCCCCAGCTGCTTTTTGGAAAGTTCAGCAGGAAGAGGGAGCTTCATAGCTGTCAGTAAAGTACCAATGGTTTCCCCGGAAAGCTTCCATTCCAGGCTTCTGCTCGGGAATGTCTTTGAGGGTTGAGTCTTGGGCATCAGGGTTGACTTGCCAGCTGATACCTTTTGAGGAAATTCGGCTTTCACCTGAAAACCATTTCTACAAGATTCTATGAGCAGCTCTGATTAATTACTCCACGTGCTTCTGCATCAATTCTCACCCCTCACACTAAGTTCTGCATTTGAGAAAGAGAGAGAAAGAGAGAAAGATGAAGATTCATCAATGCGAAACCATGCCTGGAATTACATACAGGTAAGTAGGGAGATTTCCACTCATTTGTGGTGTATTTGAAAAGACATGGGCTCTTGGCTCTGGAAGGATGAGAAAACTCAACATAAAAGGAAGTAACCAAAAAAAGAAAATTGAAAATATAAGGAGATCAAATGCTCTATACTCTGTACTCATCAGTTTTTGTTGTTGTTGTTGTTGTTGTTTAGTAAACATTACTAAGCTGCAGTGTCCCAAGAGCTATCCTGGTCTCTGGAAATACAAGATAAATACTAAAAGTATGTTTTCTTTAGAGAACCCCACCTGATTGGGTGGGGATCCCCAGAAACAGGCTCATTAATAATGACACTCTAAGGGGACAAGTCCTATGGTGGGGAAATGTTGGAACACGAAGGGGAGAGCTAAGAGATGATGAAATGGGCATGCTTGCCACTGAGCTTGGTGTTCAGTCAATATTGATTGTTAATGACCAAGTAGAGTAGAAAAACTAAACATCAGAAATAGTTTGGCTGACAGGATGAGCTGGGGAATGGATAGTTTGTAGTTTGAGTGGCTGGATTAGACGTGGTTTGGAAGAGACAGGATGGGAGATGAAGCTGAACAAGTGGGGAAATCATATCACAGGGAGAAGCTCAAATGCCATTCTAAGGCGTCTGAATTTTACCATCTATGTGTTGGAGGATCATTGCAAATTTTGATGGAATTAGCTTTAAGTTACCAAGATATCTCTCTGAGCCATGGTAACTGTGATGAAGCTAAGTGACTCAGTTTACACATCTAAAACTATGAAAGGGGTGCTTTGGGAAAGTCATGTGATTTACCATAAAATAAATGAGAGTGAAGCTAGGTATAAGGTAATATTTCCTTCCAAGAGCGTTACACAAAGGGGATATTTATTTCTATGGGGGCTGCCATCATAACGTTTTAATAAGCTCATAGCCTTTTAATAAGCTAATTACTATGTTTTATCTTCTTCCTTTATAGAACTTTACACTGAATATGGTCAACTTGAAACATTCATTTAGGGCCATGAACAAACAAAACTACCATCCTCTAGAAGGAAACCAAGAGAAGAGACATGTCAGGGTGCTCAGACTTTGCATGTAAATGCTGATTCCCTCCCCAAACCCAAAGCCCTCTCTGTTTGTGCTCATGGTTTAGATGATGTTCCTGTGAAAGTCAGTGTGGGGAAACGCTGCCCAAAGTCAAGGTTCTAATACAGTAAACATTTCTACAATACGGTCTAACTGTAAAATTCTGACTCTGTGACCTTGCAAGTTCCTTGTCCTGTCTTAGACTCAGTTTCCCCTTCTGGCTGTGGATGGCTTGGATTCACTTCCAATGGTCCAATATTTGACCCCTTAACCACATGTAGCCTCCCAAGTGCTGGCAGCACTGCGGAGTGTAGTTGTTTTGAATTCTATTGATCCAATGCCTCCTTTTATAACAAATATTTTACAAACATTCCCTTTATTACCCTGAAATGAAGCCCATAGATAATACAAATGATATGCATACATAATTTTAAAAATCAATGCAATGCCCTAATTGTAATATAGGAGAGAAATTAAAGAAAGTAGATTATAATAAAATTATAACTGCTTCTCATAAGTTAAGAATTCTGTCATGACATTGTAAGAAGATACAATAAAGTATCAAGACACCTATATCCATATACAAAATCATCATGAATGGGAACACTAAAAATGCAGACAAACAGATGTGCTGTAATGCAAGCATAAATACAGAAAGAGGTGTTTCTGTAACTATGGTTTTTCCAGAAGATAAACAATTTTTGGCATAATTTAAAAAACATCTTTCTTGATTTACTCCAAAGCTGTAGTTCCTGAAAATTTCAAGGCATTTTCAAGCCATGAAATAAATTCTACATGTTCATATGTAAAATAAATGTGAATCTAGTCACATATAATTTTAAAAAGTTTTTAAAATATTTGAATACCTGATGGACTTTCAACAGTAATATGGAATGCAGGATAATTTTTCATTATCCAGGACTGTTCTTGCATGGAATCCCTGACATATGTTCATTAAAATACTGGTATCCTCTCTTCCCTGCCATCCTTAAATCACACAGTTTCCTCATCTGCAAAATGATAGTCTCTGTTTGACATGGTTGTTTTGTGGATTATGTGAGTGTGTGAATTCACAGTATAAATTACCTAGTACTAGTAGGGACTTTATATATACCATCTCATTAGTCCTAACAGCATTGGAGAGCATTTTAGCCTCTCTGACATTCGCATCAAAGATCAGAGAAGTTTTGTAATTTTCTTGAGGTCACATAGCTAGTAAATGGAAGATCTATTGACTCCTAAGTCCAAGCTTGATCTTTTCAAAACACTCCATTCCTTTTCTCATGTATTTCCAAATTTCTTCTACACATGAAAAAAGAAATGACACTCTCTCTCCTCCCAGCCCACACATAATCTCTATTCTTTCTGCCAAATAATATACCTTTTTCATGGCAAGATGGGACACAATACCTAGACCAGAGATTGCACGGCGTATGGTTATTTTCCATTTTACTAGAGAATAGAGCTTATGGGATGGTTCATTCATTTAAACCAGAAATAGATCCCTATAGCAGACCATTTGCTATACCCCATAAAAATATATAGATGTGAAAGAAAAATGCAGTCTATCACCTGGATTTTTCCTTTGCTATTTGGTGTCAAATACTTGAAGCTATTGAGACTTGTATATGCCCGGCAAGGAGAACATCTCCGGGAAAAAACACCATATTTTTCACCTTCTATTCGGATTCTCTAGTCTTATGTGGATATAACCATGGTCCTTAAAGAAGTGTAAGCCTTTTATCTTAATCTGAAGGGCATATGACAGACAGACGTGGCTGTGTCCCCACCAGAGCAGGGGCTCTCACTGTGTTTTGGTCGTATCAAGGAATTATCTCCGTTCCCTTCTCCCCACCAAGAAGCGTAGGAATGTATTTGCCACCAGATTAAAACCAGCATCAATTTGACTCTCTGCGCCGCTGCACTCTAAGTTCTGTGCATATTAATGGAAATTTCTTTGTTGGATGGTTGGCTGCTTAAATTCATCTGCCGTTCTTCGGTTGGAATCGTTCAGGCAATTAATGTTGAGCATGTGCCCACTCAAATAGGGGCCAGGTGTAGGTCAAAGGCATGCAGGCAGTGCATGTGTCTAAAGGTCAGGCTTGTAAAATCCAGCACAGGAGAGGGGGTAAAACAGCACCCAAGCTGACAGTTTTTAATGTATTTTAGGTGCAAAGTGATACAGCGGCAGCTGATTTTTCATTCGTATTTGATAACCTTCAAGTCTCAGTTCTCACAACCACCTTCCTGTGGGTTTCACCTACCGCCCCTGGGCTACCCGTGCAGTCCAGGGGCCCCTTGTGGGTTCCATCATTTCCTCTGCGATGGCAGGTGATGTTACCAGGAACATCACTGCAGTGGGGTACAGTTATGAAGATCTGGGTGAGAGACTCCAGTATTCCACGCAGTCACTGTGCAGTCATAAGCTAACTTCTTAACCGCTTGGGAGCTCTGCTTCCCCATTTGTAAGATGGGGATAATAATGATACCTCCTTTGTAAGGCTGTGTGAGGTTTAAATGACTCCATCGAAAGAAGTAAAGCTCTTGGAAATGTGCCTGGAACAGTATACATGCTGAGTTATCAATTATTATTTTCAAAGGGAGTTGGACAAATTAAGCCACTTCAGAGAGAACATCAAAGATAAAAAAAAAAAAAAAAAAAAAAAGATTTCATCCAGAGAGTGAGACCACTATAAAAGAAATAAGAAACTAAAGAAAAAAAAAGAAGAAGAAAGAAAGAAAGAAGTGATTTCAAAACAGTGTCAAGATCAGAAGGATTAAAAATATCTGTTTGCTAAGTCCAATATCCAAATTCGTTTGCCTGGAACCAAAGATACTTTAGGAGATAGGAGAATGTTGCACAAAGAGGACAATTATTGGGACAGGCCTGGATCAGAATCTCAGCTTGACTGTGCACTGTTTCCTTGTTCTTGGGAGAATCACTTAACTTCTCTAAATCTATCTTACCATCTAATTTGGGAATCATAACACTTGCCCATGTTATATGATTTCAGTAAGAATTAAGGGAGTAAAATATATGTGATTAATAGATGGTAACTTAAATAAAGGACCCAAATCAACCTTTTCAACAATTTTCTCATCACTCCCAGAGATGCAGAATATGCTGTTTCCATATCTAACTAATTCCTGGGAAGTTCTTGCCCCTCTGTCCAGCTGTACTTTCTCAAACAAGATCAGCCTTCTATAATGCCTTTCCCCTAGCTTTGTGCCCAGCACAGCCCACTCACTCTTAAAGATCATAAGAGTTTGCTTTGGAGAGAAGAAAATAAGCAAAGAAGTCCCCACTCCTCAGCCAGACCCTGGGATATTATAGCCCCAAGCACGGAACACAAGGTAGAGCTACCAATGAGAGGGAAACATGCTGCTAGCAGAAGAGCCATCACAGACAAGAGAAGGTTTGCACTTGGCTAAATAGCTCAAGGTCGAGTCTGTGGTCTCAATGGCCTACCATTGTAGAGTGCAATTAGCCTCCCGTGACAGGCACACTGTCTCACCCAGCTGTGGATAACCTAAACTGTACAACTTCCCCAGAAAGTCATTCAGCAATTTGCATAAGAAGCTTTAAAGATGTTCATATTTGATGCATCATTCAATTTATAAACATTAACACATAAACATGTGGACTGATAAACAGGGAAAAGATATTCATCAAAGTATTATGTGTTCCAGACCCACATTCAAAACCCAACAATATAAAGTTCATTAGTTACATTACATCTAGGAAATGGCCTACTTTTCAGCCATTAAAAATGATGATTTAGGAATATTTCATGACATAGAATAATAGTCATGACATGATCTTAAGGAATTAAAAAAAGAACGCTTTATATAGAAAGTAATCCATATTATGTGAGGTTGTATATAATAAAGGATAAAAACTACTTCAGAAATTAACAGTGACTCTCTGTTGTGGGATGTTGGTTTGTTTTTGATTGTTATTTAATATTTTTTCTAAAATTAACTCACGTGAGCAGGAAAAGAATTTCAAATGTTATTTTGGAATTCCCTTGCTTTCATTTGGGCTGCTCCCTGTGGAGTGTGGGTGGACTGGTTTACCAGGATTGCCCCAAAAGCCTACATGCTGCTGTTTCACTGGGGTCTCAGCATCCTTGCCTGGCCAAGGGGAGTTGCTGATGGATCCCTGGGTGGTCATGGATACCTACCCCACCCAGCATGGAAGGGTAGTTCTGGCTGCACCAGGCTCTTGTGTTAGTGAAAGTTGCTGGTCAAAGACATCCCCGCATAGGTGTCTGTGCTGTGTAGGGCAATAGCTGCTTAAAAGTCTTGGTTCTTAAGATTCTGAAGCCCAGAGACAGAGCCAGCGTGAGAGTGAGGCAAGGAAGACACTTAGGGCACCAAAGTTAAGAACATAGTCAGGGTCCTGCTTGTCCTCTTAAATTTCATGCTTCCTTTACACCACCTTAGCTCTGGTTCTGAGAGGGGAGACGACTTGCTTAAAGAAGTAGAGCTGGCAAGAAGAGGTTGTGTTTAACATCATCCCAAATCTGACTGATTCTGAATCCTATGTATTCTCTATTGTACCAGTCTGTAGATTTTACAAAGTCCATTATATTATAAAGTACATAGGGCACCTACCTATACATGTGTGTGTGTTTGTGTGTGTGTGCGTGTACCATGATGCAGTAGAATTCTTCATTTTCAAAAGCACAAAGAGATTCTATTGCTCAATCAGCAAGCACAGTAGTTAAACATGAGCCTCTCCCCCATGTCAAGGGCTCCCACCGGAAACCAACCCACGTGGCAAGCGCCATACGGTCAATGAGATATGACACACACATGGTTCTCCCAGCAGCTCACGGATTCTGCCGTGCTGCCATTGGCAGTCGAGACTAATGTAATTAGACATCGCTTCTTCCCCAGCTGAGCTCAGTTCTGGGTTCACAGAACAGTCCCAGGCCACTGGGCAGCTAGTTAGCAATTCACTGATGGGCCAAACCACATGCAGCAGGAACAGAGAAAGAAAGCCAATTTCATTTTGTGGTGAAAATGGAATCGATCTAGCAGAATCTCCCAGCACCCTAGAAAGTAGTGTTGTTATTATTGTCTCCTCTCTGCTTGGGATGGTGTTCTAGCACCTGGCACAACAGAGTCGAACCTTTCAGGTCCAATTCCTAGCCCACAAGGTCATTTAATAGCAATAGAATCATTTTGTTGCACCCAAGGAATAGATGCATTCTGATTTGTACAGATTCACAAGTAGAGAAATAACCGAAGTATCTGTTAAGAACCAGAGAGAATCACTAAAAGGACAAAAAAAGAAAAAAAAAACAAAACAAAAAACAAAAACCCGAGTGTTTTTTCAGTTACTCATGCATTAAGAAACATTTATTAAGCACTTACGTGCCAGGCACCGGGCATTGCATGACTTCATTTACTCTTTCCCATACACAGGTCATTATGATGTATTATTGTCCTTTTTACTGATGAGGAAACTACAGCTTAGGAGGGGTTACATATTTCGCCAACATCACAGCCAGAAAGTTTTGAAACCATGATTCAAAATTGCATCTGGTGTTCTTTTCTCTTGCTGGCTTCCAAATACTTGTAAAAGTGAATTGAATTTAATTGAATTATGGTGCAATGCACACAAGTGATTAATGCAAGCCGGCTGAATGAATGGTTAGTGACTATATTTATATCTTGTACCCATAAATTTAATATATGTTGTGCTGAGGGAGATGCCTCAGTGGGAAGAGATGACAGTTAACCAGGTCATTTTCTGATATGGAAAACACATAAATGCGTGGGTGCCTCCTACATTTAATTTTCCCACTGCTTCCGAAATGGATATTTGCCAGTCATCTGAGAGCTGCTGCTCTTTGTTATCCGAAGGTACCATGTCATCCTGGTTGCACAGAGTGCAGAATGAGGAGGGGAGATTGGCCCCCTGGAAATTTGCTCACATCTCCCTAGAAATGAAAAATGCAAAGTCAGCCAAAGAAATCGCCCCCTTCTGGCTCCCACTTGGGCTGTGAATTCTGACAACGCACCTCCTGACCCTCGGTTTCCTCTCCTGTAAGGTGAAGTGCGAGGACTCAAGCTTTGCTCCAATTATCTCCACTCTTGAAATTCTGTCCCATCTCTTATCCCCCTAATTTTAGGGGCTGATAATAATTACTGTGGCCTCACCCTTGCCTTTTGTACCAGGAGACTAGGTTCTTGTTAAAAAAAAAAAAAAAAAAAGGGGGGGGGAGGAGAATTGATCTTTGATCCAGTAATGTTTAATTTTACGGTGCAAATTTTAGTTGAGAATATGATGGAGATATCATTAGCTACGTTCAGGGGAGCTCAAGGTGGTAGCGTTTTCTTGAGATCGCCAGTCTACCGTGAAGTCGCATCACCCTTTCTCTGCCTGAGCTGGTAACATCTTTCGGTTTCCTGCCACTGAGTTTAGAGGCGTGCTACATCTCAATGTGATTGTCTCAGCTCTACCTGCTTCTCCTTCCTTGCTCATATTACCTGTACGACAGGGCGTTTGCAGCTGCACACCTCTGCCCTAGCTCACGCCGATCCATACAGACACTATAGTTCATTCCTGTTTATTCTTCGGTTCTACGCTAAGTTGTTCTTTCTTCTTTGTTCCTTAGAAACGTCTTCCATGAACATTTGATCAGCTTCTTACCTGACCATCTTTCCATTATCAGGTCATTTCTACACATATATTTTTTAGGGTTGTGTTGTTTAATACCCTCAAGGTTGTCTAATAACCTTGAGACTGTGACGGTTTTTGCTCAATGTAGCACTCCCAGCACCCAGCGCTCTTATAGACGTACAGTGGGCACTAACTCATTTGCTTAGTAAGTGAGTAAGCAATACACAGAACTGCAGTCCAGCAATAAGTCAAGAATTTAAACTGTTGGGGCTATTTGTGGGCAGTTTGGTATGAAGTTGCAGCATTAGACTTGGTGTCAGAGGAGGTTGTGAGTCAAAATTCTGCCACTGACTGTCAGAGTCAAACTAGACAGTCATTGCAAGTCCCTGGGCCTCTGTTTTATTCTCTGCAGAAGGACAATTATTACTCTTCCTAGGGTTTTCACAGGACTGATGAAACAGTAGACTCTTAAAAATATGAAAGCACTATAGGAATCCCAGGCATTGCTGCTCTGTTTCCTAAGGATGAGTGTGATCCCTTTGGTTTATAAAAGCAAATCACACGGAGGTCCCTGTTGGAGTAGGGACAATGAAGACCCTATTAATATATTAAGTGTTTACCGGGTGACCGAGTGCTCCAAAACCGCTGAAATCGCATGATAATTATGCACCCCTTTTTCGTAAGTTCCATAAGTATTTTACTTTCTTTTGGAGTTTCATTTATATGTTTCTACAGTAGTATGCAGTTCTGCCCCAGAGAAAAAACAATTTTCCTTATAAATGGATGGTTGGTTGCCACATACGTAGAAAGTTAAACATGGCATCCACAGTAATCTGAAGTTTCTCTGCATTTTGAAAGAATAAATGAGATTTAATTGTATTTATATTGCAAATCAAAATATAATTTATTAGTGTTGGCTTGTTAATGAATAATACCAGTATTGGCATTAAAAGAAAGACTGAATGAATGCATGAATTTATCACTATATAATCTTTTTTCTCCATACCTAATTTGAATGGGCATTTAAGGGGAGTGTCAGGCTCTCTTGTTTTAGAAACAAACATTGTATATTCCTATATGTATACATGCTCAAAAATAATAAATTTACTAAGAAAAGGGTACCTATCAAATATCAGTAAAATAAGAATTATATTAATCCAGTGCATTATAGTTTCCTACTTAGAGGGGCAAGGATGATTATAATATTTCATAGGAAATCATTTAAGTAATTAAATTAATTACTAACAGATTCCGGGTGAACCTATTTGTATTGTGCTTTTCCTAAGTTTCCTTTACTGAGAAACATTGTGCCTGAGAAAGTGGGCACCGAATTCCTAAATCTGGGCTTTAACTCCTAGGCCTTCTCCTTTCGAGGTCTTTACATTACTTAATACAACCCAAATTTAGATCCCTTGCCTGGAAAATCAGATAAAACTAGGATCTACCTCATGGGGGTTTTCAAATTATAACAAATGATTAAATATATTAAACACTTGACACAGTATTTGGGACACAGTAGGCACTCAAGAAATGTTGACATCTTTCAACTAAATACTGCATCACTCTCTAAAAGTATTGTAGGAAATTAGAGAAGAGTTTCAACATTTCCTATCCTCATTCTCTTGGCTCCACTTAAAATCACGATTTTTGTGGGTGACCTTTCCCTAAACTATATTATTGCTGGCAAGAAGAGATTTAATTAAAAATTAAAGTCAGGAAAGTTTCCCCTGGGATTCAAAGTGCTCCCGCCCTCCTCAGCATAACGCGTTGGTTTTTAGACAGGAGTATTGATGAAAAGAATTTGTTCTTACTGCTAGAACAACCCAGTCAGGGCAATTCTTCAAGAGCTGAGCTATAGCCTTTTATTCATGATTAGATATTTCAGTTTTAAAGCTCCTACTTTGAAATGTACAGCTCTGGACTTAAAAAAAAAAAAAAGAAAGAGATCGTTTGGGGATTTAAGGACATTTCCATTTCCTTGGAAGATGTTATTTGAATGCATTTGAAGAAGCCTACTGATTTCTAGAATTGCTCCTGTGACCCCCCAAATCTCAAAGGATCGCTGGCTAATGAAGGCTCCTCCTCTTCCAGACATCTTTGCACAGACCCTGCCAGCACGTGACCCACAATGTGACCCACATTATCTAGCTCTCCCTGGCAGACCGCTTCCTTCCACCTTTTTGGAGAGACACACTCTGCCTTTGCATAAGTTATTCCTCTCAACCAGGTAACGATCGAGATCAAGTCCTACTGCCCAGAGAGCCCGAGGACCCGAGGACGAAATCACCCTGAGTCCTTCAGAGAGCCACGGTTAGCTTCCTTCTCAGAAGATCAGCTCATTTACTTTGTTTGCTACTTGGAAGGCACCTCTGCGGCCCCCAAGAGCTAGCAACAGATAGCACAGCCACTTAATGAATCCTTATTTACCTACCTTCTGTTTCCAGGTTCTTTGATGCCCCAGGCCACCTCGTCTGAGCTCAGAGACCAAATGAGGGTGTGATCCTTCTTGCCTTGGCTTTAGGGCCTATGTGAGAAACAGCAGGCCCAGATGTGCCAGGTGGTGGATCCTGAGGTCTGTCTGTTGACCCATTAACACGCTCAAACACTGGCTTCCTTTTTCATCTAACACCTACTGCCTGGGTAACAGTTATTATTAATTCCCCCGATACTAAAAATAGTTCTTCAGCGTCTGAATGAGATTTTCTCAGCAGAGAATTTTCTCAGGTCTTTATCTTCTAACAGAGTCAGGACAAAGGGTGTTGAAGGAGTTACATCTAGAGAGAGAATTGCAGAAATTACTCATTTTTTTCTGAGCACTGCTTCGTGGCTTGCTACAGCTGGTCATCTTTAGAACTTTGCAGAAACATTTAAAGTTTCACATATACATGAGTGATATTCCTTTATGGAAAGGTGTTTGTTTCTTTTTCAATAGGATAGACATTGTACCACTTGGATAGACTATAAGTTTCATCTTATGTTGCAACTCTAGTCTGTTAGTAATGGCTACTAAAGCTGTGTGTTGAGAAGGATTCTGAGGCTCAATTTTGTTTCAGCCAGAGAGGGTGTTATACATCATCAACATAGTGTGAAATGGATGTAGACGTGAGAAGTTTCACAAATGACCAGCCTGGACTGGGAAAATATAGTTCCATTAAACCACAGAATCTTAAAAATTAAAAAAAAAAAAAAACTTTTAAAGAGTATTTTGCAGAAATTTTTATTTCTTGCATCAGAAACCCAAGATCCCAAATTGTGGAGTCATTATCTTCATGTAATACTGGAAGTTTGAAATAGAATAAAATTAACACTTGCATTTCCTCGCTTTCTGTTCCTTTTATCTGCATGTTTTCTGAGGTTAACAGTATCATTTTCAGTCATACCCTAAGTCTGAGTTCACAATGATAAATTGTTCCTTGACAAGCAGTTTTTGGAGGCAAGATTTTTTTTATGTGAAATTAGTTGGTTTTATCCACAATAATAATGCTAATAATAGTGCCTACCTCATAGAATTGTTGCAAGGATTAAATATGTTAATGCGTATAAAGTAACATAACAGTTCTGCCACAAAGAATTTGGCTATAATGATCATTACTATTGCTGAATATTAAATTCTTGTTTTTTTGACTACAAGTGTAATATGTAAGTAACTTCCACACCCCCAAATTTGAATTGGTAGCTCTATTTGGGCTGATAATAAATTATTTCTTGCACAGTAAGGCAGAATCTTCCCTACTCTTTTTTTTTTAAAAAAAAATCCCTATGGGCAGGTCTCTTTTGCTCTCCATAAGAAAGAGGGCAGTCTTCATTCTCATGTGCACTCTGGTTTCCGTGGGCTTCTCTTTATTGCTACATAAATATGCTCTCTCACAGATAATACCACCTTTCAGAATTCCTGACAAGGGCTGAGATAACGAAACAATGCAGGAAAGCTCCAGGTATCGTTATCAACCAGGTATATTGATAAGATTGTTTTTTCAGCATACCCACTTGTTCAGTAAGTCCAACACTGTTTACTTCCCAGATAAATTTTAAATCCCTTGTCTTCTCCGTCTATATTCCAGTCTGTGATTTTGAAAAACGTCTCTTTACTGATCTTCCTGCATTCATTTTTTCTTCCCCTCTGTCTAATCCGTGCTGTTCACTGGCTGATTGTCAGAGTGCTGTTTCTGAGACACACAGGGGACCACATCGATGCGTAGATCCTCGACAGCTGACCCTCCACTAACATTCTGCAACGATGTGTGAAGCTCCTGACACCGGCTGCTGTCTGCCATTGTCGTTCTTGCCTCGGGTAGTTCCAGACACATCTTGCATGACCCGACATAGGGAACTACGTAAGGCTTTTCAAACACTCCAAATACTTCAAATGCATGGGATATAGGGAGGGGAAGACCAGATCTGGTTTCAGATCTTCCACTTACTAGCATCTGAGAAAGTTTAATTACCAGAAACATGAGGCCAATAATACATGCCACAAGCGTGTTACTCTGGGAATTGCAATAAGTGAAACAGAATAGTACATCACACGTCTATGATTAGTGAAAAAAAAAAAAGAATAGGTGGTAGTAGCTAACACTTGATAAAGGTGTGAAAGAGCTCTCCATTTTTCCGTGTTTCTCTGGCCGTTTGTAATTTCTAGTACTTGTGGTTTTTCAGAATGTCAGTTACATACCTGTTAAAAAAATAAGAAAATAGAAGCTGACTACTTGTCTGTGCAAGTTAGCACCGAAGTACAATGAAACATTAGGTATTTATGGTTGAGGAATTTAATGGATTGATTATCTAACACATTGCATCAGAATTTGTTGTTCTCACCAAGTGATTAAGTTCAGAATGGAACATTATCTGATTTGAATGAATGTTTGTTAGTGTGTCTCAAGAAACATGATTTCTGTGTGTTGTAAGAATGTGAGCTTTTGTAAAATCCGAACTCACACATACACAAAACATGGAAAAATTTTTCATAATCTGCTTTGTATTTAACTTTCAAAAATCTCTCCTTCCCCACAAACCAGGAGCTCTCGCCATTTCATCTCTGCAGAACCCATGTTATCTGACACCTTTATTTGTTCACTGGGGCACTGTGCAAATGCTTGGTGAATGGATTTGTTCACTGTGTGTGTGTGTGTGTGTGTGTGATTTAACTTTCTTCTTGTATATCTACTCTTTCCCCATGGGAAGAGCAGACACTACAGAGATTCTGTTACTGCAGCCTGGCTGTTGGACTCAGAGACTCAGGGAGAAAACTGGCACCTAAGCACAGCCCACCTAGATTTATTAATAAATATTTGTCATGGTAAGTCACTGGTATTTTGGGGGTGTTATTTGTTACATGGAATTTTTTTAAGCAAAAGCTGAGCAATACCAGCCTGAAATAAATCACAGTTGGCTTCATTCAAAGCATGTTTGTGTGCACTTACTTTGAGCTGATGCTATTCTAGCCATGAAGAATTAGATCAGCGAACAAAAAAGGTCTGTATCCTCATGCTCGTGGAGTTTACATTTACTGAGGGAAACTATATATACATACAGTATATATATAATCTCATGTATATATTCTTATGCATCAGAGTTATTATTTTCTGTGAGATTGTAAAGAAATGCATCTTTTAAGGTGACATCTGAGGAGAGACCTCAAGGACGTGAGAAAGTCAATTGTGCTGACCCACAGGGAAGTTTTCTAGGCAGAAGAGCAGAAATCAGTCCTGAGGAAGTCCTCAAACCCACTGAGAGGGGAGTGTGTTCAGGAAGTGGGGGCCCAGAGCTTTGTGCAACCAATTTTCTATGAGTTTTCCTTCCCTCACCAACTCAGCAGATGGACGTGTTGAGGCCTACAGTATATATACCGAACGTTGTTCACAACTAAATGTGTGTAATTATGAATGTGGCTATAGCTATAGGCCAGTCATCTTTAGCAAATACTTTTGTTATCTTCATTGAACCCTGAATTTTTTTTAAGTCCTTGATGTAGGGGAACATAGGTTAGATTAGCGTGGTGGTTGATGGCTAGAGGAATGGAAGGATGGACTGATTTGATCATTATTGACTCTTTCTACCATGATTATTTGTTAGAGTGAGAAAAACCAAATAATCAACCTCCAAAAGAATGTTGCTTAAATATGTGTTTCTGTCTCATCATTCTATGATTTACACTTTCATATCTGCTAGCTCATTGCAACTTAT
Source organism: Eulemur rufifrons (assembly GCF_041146395.1). NCBI lineage: Eukaryota > Metazoa > Chordata > Mammalia > Primates > Lemuridae > Eulemur > Eulemur rufifrons. The sequence goes on along the minus strand of NC_091005.1, from coordinate 9,386,823 downwards.
GAGACACACTCACTTGAATTCTCATTTTATAACCAAATAACCCAGGCTCAGTGGGACCCACAGTCTAAACCAAGATGGCGCAGTCATTGACAGCTCAAGCATGTCAACCCTGGTTTTCACAAAGAATGCACTCCTCACACTTGTGCTCTGAAATACAATATCTCCTTCACTAATCCTGGCGACAGAATTCTCAGGTATGGTGCTTTATTCTCATCCTTTTTCTCCTTTGCACTCCTCATTGTCTTTTTTTCTCTAATTTTCTCCATAAGATTCTTCTTGTAATCCCTCCTTCTTGATTTTATTGCAGATGAATCCCTTCTTTCTAGACTACCTCATGGTAACCGTTCAAGGACTACAGAAAAGACAGAGAAGAGAAAACTTTTGAGAAGTTGCTTTGGAAATTTTAAAAAACAAATTTTGGGTCTTGTTTTTTTTTTTTTTTCCTTGTTATTGTTTTAAATAAAATATCTAGTAACCAGGGAATATCTCCAAGGGACTTGACTGGGTCTAATTCCACCCTGTTTATATTATTTGTTGAAGATATTCACTAGTCCCCTCTACCAGCCTTATCTTTATAGGACCCTTTCTTAGGACCCCTCCTGTGCAGTGAGTATAACCTGCACCTAAGTGAGGACAGGCTTGATAGTACATACGACTTGCTTTGGCTAATAAAACCTGAGCCCAAGTGACATATGCCACATTTGGGTAGAAGGTCCAAAAACCATCATGAGGTTTAACTATTGCTTTTTCTCTCTACTACCAGGAAACTGTATCCCAGATAGAGGGTTACCCTGAATCCTGGAATGAAGAAGACGACACGGTGCAGAGTGGCACGCAACCAATAGACAGCACGTAGCATGAGTGAGAGACAAAATAGTGATTGTGAGCCATTGAGACTTGAGGGTACTTCGTTATACCAGCAAAACTAAGCTTATTAATACAAATAGTCAGGGCACTTTTCAGGGCCTTGTGAGCTTTCTCACGCATTCTGTCACATGGGTCCCGTATCAATGTTCTATGCAAGTCAGATTTGTTAGCATTGCTATTTTAGATATACAGAAGTTCAGGCTTACATAGGTTGCTAAAAAGAAAAAAAAAAAAAATCTTCATCCAGGAAATGGAAAAGATAATCTTTGTGAAGTTCTCTGGATTCTCCTTTTAGCTCTCTGTCCTTAATCATATCCTACTACATCAATGAGCTAAGTCCAGGCAGTTCATGGGCTATTTAGAAGCTACATTAAACCATTCAGGATACTAAGTGCACTTACTATGATAAGGACATGAATTATTAAACATTATCCTACTGACCTGGAAAATTCATGCAAAGGGCCTTCCTTATACCACGCTGCTTTTTATTCACCCAAGAGGCCTCATCTCAAAGAAGTGTTGGGCCTGGTGCATCTCAAGTTGCAGAAGTGGGTAAGGTCCCTTTTCAGCTGTCAGCCCAGTGACAAATGGGACCAGCTGTGTCAGATGCTGGGGAGAGGAGGGCAGGTCAGCAAAGCCCTATTTATAGAGAAACAGCAGAGTCAGAGAGATGATTGGGGAGGGCCCTGAACTGAGCCAGGCAAGGACAGACCCAAATCTGGGCAGAGGAAAATGTAACAATAGAGCACTGGGAAATAGCAAAGAACTGAGCTGGGAGTGGGAGAGGAAGATACACTCACCATGAAATTAAGAGGTATCTACTCCAAATCTAGAGGAAAGGGGCCAGAGAGTATAATCACTAATCCCATAGACATTATTATGACTCTTCGAGCTTCAAATTATGGGTAAGAAAATTGGACTGAGTATTTACATTTGAGATGTTTCAGTTAAGCTATGATTCTGCTTTTTGCTTCATATAAAATCTAATTTTTTTCCATTCTTAATGTTACCTCAGAACAGCCACTTCTCTTTCTCTCTCTCAGATGAGATACTATATGAATTCTTGCCAGAAATATCAAGTGAATGCCCAAGCCAGCTCTATGTTCGGATTTATCTTCCACGTTGACTCAGAGTAACAGAGCCATACATTAAGGAACAAAGCTCTCTGCTGGGGTATTTATAACCTTGTCTTTTAAAACATTTGGCAGACGTTCAGACCCTCCATATGTTCACAGTATTAAACTTTACCATAAAAGGAACTGACGAGTTACATTTGAAGAAAGCTGGTATTGTATGGTCTGAAAGTCTGGCGGTTTTTAAAAAAAAAAATAATCAAGTCCAACTTGAAATAACAGACGTTCTGTGATCCCGCTGAAAGTTGAAATCCCACACAACAAAGTCCTGCTCTCCCTGACACTGCAGATGCCATATTTCAGGAGCATTTTCGGTGACTCAGAGCAGACACGTTGAGCTTCTGAGCCTGGTTTAATAAGGACACATTCCTGAGTGGTGAGGACTAAAAAGGCAGGCTGTGGAATAGGGACACCGCGGGCCAGCCCCGTGTGCACTAGTACTTCCTCCCAGCACTGTGAAAACCTTGCAGAAGTAGGGAAGTCCTCTAGGTGGTCAAGGTCCCTTCAGTAGGTACACAGTCACATTTATGGGGATATAGGAAGGACATACTAGAATCTGCATTTATATTCATGTATACAAATGGAATTTACATCCATTTATCTAAAAATGTTTATAAAATAATTTTTTCGGATATTTAATCATTAATTGAAGCTGGTACCATCAGTCTAACCATCTTTCAGAAGGTCCTAGATCTTAAACCATCTTTGATGGGTCCTGGGAAAAGGTGAGAGTTCTCTAACTTCACAAGTTTGGCAATTACTTTACTGCTTGTGTTGTGACATCCCGTCATTTGGAGCTGCTCAGTTAAGTGGATTTATGGCTTCCTTAGGGTGGGCTCGATTCAAGTAGCGAATTTTAAAAGAAGTGGATTTTGCAAAATAGCTGAAAAGAGAATATGGATTGAAAATAACACAATAAGACAAGCAAAAGGGAACCACAAGACAAGAGAAGAAATTGCTACTCTGAAGGTGAGCCTTAGGCAGCCACATTTCAAATTAACATAACAACAACCGAGGCAGATCTGTGATGAAATAGTTAAGCCAAAAACAGTGGTCTATCTGCAATGCAGTATTCTGAATTGGATTCTGGAACAGAAAAAGGGCATTAGTGGAAACACGGGACATCCAAACAAAAATCTGTAATTTAGTTAGTAGCGTTGTATGGATGTCAATTTCTTAGTTTCAACAAATTGTTATGTAAGTACTTAACATTAGGAGAAACCCAGTGAGGATATACAGGAACAGTCTGTACTGCCTTTACCAATTTTCTGTAAATTTAATAAAAGTCTTATTAAAAGAATTTAAAGTGAACTGAAGATGAAAAATTAGAAAACTAAAAATCTTGGCAATGAGAAAAAATGCCAATGAAGTACAAAAATTTTGAAATTCTAACCAGAGAAAACTATTTTAAAGACAGATTTTCATTCTCTACATCTATGATAAACATAATTTTAAGTATATGATTTCTAACGCATGAAGAAATAGAAATAACTTCTCTTTGGAAAAAACTTATGCTATGGAGAGAACATTTTGAGAGTGTTTCCATTGCTGTGTAATTTTCTTGCTAAATATGATTTACCTTCCTTACCAATCTATCAAATAGTCACAGTTAGATATTATCAATAGGTAGGATAATTTAAAATAAATAGGGAATCCCCATGGAAGAAAGAAAGGGTTTAGCTATCACTGACTTACAGCCATCTATGAAAACCTTTGAAGGCTTTGTGAAGCCTTCCTACAAACCTCCAGGAAGAGAGGGCCATTTGCACGCTGCTTCCCAGCTTTTTGCATGTGCTTCCATTTTCACACTTGGCATGTTGTGCTGCAATTGTTTTCTTACTGTTTCTTCCCCAGTAGACTGTACGTTCCTCAAGGGAGGGCCAGTCAGCACCTTCCTCTTCTTGTATGTCTTCACACTGAATGCAGAGTGACCTCTTTAGGAAGGATATAAAAGAAGATGCAAACTGAGAGAGAGGGTAGGAACTGTCCAAGAGGCAAGATGTCCAGGGATGCTCTGTCTCCCTTATGAGACTGAGGCCATAAAACGGCTGCCCACTATCTCCCTCCACCCCCTTAATGGCATAGTAAAGAATGTACTGGCCATGACTCAGACAAATCTGATAAATGTCATTTATCATTTCAGAGCCTTCAGTTCAGCATATGTAAAACAGAGATTGCAACATCCATAAAAAGAGCAATTTAAAAAATAAAATTAAAAGGTATGTTTGAAAGGAAACAGAGGCAGGGCTTCGGTCTGTGTTAGAATTACTCCCCTTCTATACAACTTTCTTACTTTATTGCTCCTTATTTAGTGACATCTTTCCCTTGAAAGCCCTCTTTGAATAGGCGGCCAACGACTAGGCTAACTTAGTAACTTATTTTCTAAGCCAGGCTCTCATTTCATGATACTATTTTGCCCGAATTCTCTATTTTGACTTTCTGATCACCCTTGAGATTTGCTTCTTATGTGGTAACAGCATTGTTTTGTTTGTTCAACCTGTAAATGTTAAAAAATCTTTCCTGAACATGTCTTCCCAGTAGGTGTCTTCCACTTTTCTAGAAACAGAAGTTGGTGACTATTCTGACTGCAGAATGCTGGAAGGGAATCAGACTCCCAGCTCGTGCAGGGATCTCAGATGTGCGGAGGATTTGGGTAATGAAGCACCCGGGGAGTATGTGCCGCCCACTATCGTGGTAGGATTATTGCAGATGACAGAAACCCACATCTAGAAACTAACAGACAAAAAAATATAAAGATCTATATTGGCAAATGTAATTAAAAAATTTGGGGTGATAAAAATGGTGGTGTTTCTTTTTCCTCTTCCTCAGCACCTCTCTTGTCCCTTTCTCCATTCCTTTCCATCCTTTGTCTCTTCTCATTAGCTTTATTCTCATTCAGACTGTCTGCATGGGCTGGAAAAAAATGGATCTTTTAGCTCTTTGCTTTCAGTGTTCTTGCAGCTTTTTAATTTCAGGAACAGAGCACCCTCTTCTTTTTTTCTCTTTCTTTCTTTTTCCCTTCTCTCTTCTCCTCTCCCTCATTTCTGCTTCCCCTTCTCCTTGTTTCCCCTTTCTTTGCTCTGCTTTCTGTATTACATCTGACAGAAGAGCTATGACTGGCGCTGCCTAGGCCAATGTCTAGCCCCCCGGACCAGTCTCGGTGCACACAGGACGAAGGAGTGCAGTGTGCTACGGATGACCAGGCCTGGGTAGAGGGCCCCCCTTTGCAGCCACGGCTCTGTGGTAGCTCTATCAGAATCCCACAGCATGAGGATGGGTGCTGGAGAGACACATCGCATAACCCAGGCCTGGTGCAACCTGGCTAAAGAGTATCTGAGTCCACACTCCTTATCTGCCATTGCCACAATTAAGTAAAATGGCATGGCTGAGAGGGTGAGAGCTAATCACAGCTGGACCCATGTTAAACCTGCCTGGTTTTTCTACATCTCTACTTGTTTCACAGAGAGAAATTAAAGCAGGCTGAAGGGTAAAAACCAAGTGGAGATATAGTTTATTTTTAGTCACAGAGAAGACTTTTAGATGCCTGTGTTAACAACGTCTGTGTGCCATGTACACACGAGATAACGCTTATAGAAGAGAGACCTGGACTTGGTCTCAACGAGAAGAGACCAGGAAGATGATCCAACCCAGTCTTCCTCTTTTGATACTGAGAAAACTGAAGTTCAGAGAGAATAAGAAGCTCACGCTGCCATTAGTGCAGAGCTGGGAGCTAGAACTCTTGACTTGAAGAGGTCATTAAAAATGACAATAAAACACAATCTGCTCCGGGTTTCTTTCATCATGGGCTTAGCTCTAGGCTCTGCATCTTCTACTTCCACCTGCCTATGCTGCTTCTTGGCATTCCTGTTCTCTTGTGCCACCTCTACCCCGTCCCTTGTCTTGAAAGATCAGCTGGTGACACTTCAGGATGCCAGCTCTGCTTTCAGCCTTCTTATCTTATCTCCTTTGGTTCTCCCAAGGGCTGACGGTGCACAATGCTGTCCCCTTGATGGTGTGACTACGATGCACCTGTGCACCTCTCTCCATCAGGACCCTTGACTCTCTGAGGCCCAGCCAAGGTGCTCTCTCTCCCCAGCTGTTGCTTTGGGACAAAGCACTCTGTCCTCCATCTAAGAAAGTGAATTCTCAGGATCCTATCCCAATGCTAAAGCTTCCCTGTATCACCCCTACTTTGATTTGAAACGATTCACTTAAAAATATATTTTTACATTTATGTAAGATAAAATACACTCTTTTGGTGTACACCTCAATGTGTTCTGCCAAATTCGTAGACTCTTGTAATCACTGCCATGATTAAGACACAAAATACTGAGGACTAACTTTTAAACTAACTCTGTTTGTTAACTTATATTTAATTTATTTCCATATTTTTATTACTAGACATTATCTTCCAGTAATAGGTTCTGACCTGCACGAGAGTCAGTGCAATTAAAATAATTTGTTAAAAATTCCCCATAGTAAATGGATGTGGCATTTTAATTGCCCTGGGCAGCCCAGTTGCTCATAAGATATCATTCTTCTATAGGTGATTTAAAATAGTGGAAACATCTCATGGATTCCTAGTACCACCTCAATCATGCCCAAACTCAAGTTGGAGGGCCATGACTTGTGTCTGTCCTAGAACTGAATATAAATGTTTTCTTTAAATATCTTGAGGTTATTTCCGAGGGATCCCCCTCGGGGAGTACTTGGACATTGTCAAAAAGTTTATATCATAGGTCTTGAAGATATGAGGTATTATTCCTGGCACAATATTAGAGAGTTTCTTCTATGAAATCATTTTGACAGCTAAGTCGGTATTGATCTCTACATTTTCAAATATCAAAACCAACTTGTCAGTGATAAAAAGAAAGTGGCCAGAGACCTCCCAGGAATTTCCTGCTAGAAAGAAAAAAAAAAAAATCTTGCTCTTTGCTGTCCAAATGCTCAGCATGTTAAACTTCACTTTGAATCGGTCTTTGAGACAGATAATGAGGTGGTAACACAATACAGGACTGTAATAGAAATGGATTGAGTGAAAAAGAATGTCCCAGGATATGAACTGAGATGTGTATACAAACCAGGCAGCAGTCATTAATTACACTCATTCTTTGGCCTCACTCTTGATCTGTCTTTCCTGCACAGTTGGATACTGAGATTTTTTAGGAGGGAATAACACATCAAACAACACATCTGCGTGGTTAATGAAGGTGTCAGACTAGAGTTGGGTTTTTAAATGGAACTTCTTTGGCATACTGCAATAAGGAGATAAGATAATTTTTATGGAATGCAAGAATTTAAATACTCTGAGTTGCTTCCACAGAAGGCCCTTAAGTTTTAATAATATCCAGTCATTCTTATTTTGCGATGAATGACTAGGGAGAAAATGAATGTGTCATTTGTTGCCATAATTACAGAGAGGCTATCTTGAAAATAAAATAAAGAAATGGAATCATAGTTTTTCTTGTATTTTTTTTTTTTTACATGAGAGGAAAGTTGGAGTGAATCTCATCCTGCTCCATTTTACACATGAGAAAACAGAAGTGAATGTATTTGTTCTCTCTAGATAATTAAATAATGACAAAGACTTGAGTGGAACCGGGGTATTTTGGGACCATGATTTAAAGTTATGCTAGAAAAGTGCTATTTTATGTACTAGGTATGTGGCCTGTGCTTTAGAGGACTGAGTTTTTTGTTTGTTTGTTTGTTTTGTTTTTTGACATCTCTGTTTTGCTCTGAAATGTAAACAACTTGGAGGTGACAGGTGGTTTAGATCAGAAAAGTGGTTAGGAAATAGAACCTTAAATAAAACCATAAGTTGGTGAGGCTGTTTTACCTAGAGAAATCAATGCATAGGGTGAAAAGAATTATATCAATTGAAGGAAGCAGGTGGCAAGTGAATTATAAGACTATAACCAGCTTCCTCTATACCACGTGGGCAATCACGGGCAAGTTCGACCTTCTGTTTAGGCTTATTCTTCTTCCTCTTGTTCTTCTTTTTTCAACATAAAGAGGAGGGGAAGATACCTACTGTACACCATAAAAAAATAAAACATAATTATTCCAGTTGGATAGGCCACATTAATGCAAAAGATAAAAGCAATAAAGCTTTTGGAAAAATAGGGGGAATATCTTCATGAACTTAGGATAGACAATTCTTAAGAAAGACACACAATGTGATAAATGACGAATGGTACAACATTAAAATTAATACTTTCTGTTCAAAATTATAATGTTTAAGGAGTGAAAAGCCAAGCCACACAACTAGAGAATATATTTCCAACACGTATGTCCAACAACAGTCTTGAATTGAGAATATATAAGTGACTGCTACAATAAGCAAAAGGCAGACAGCCCAATTAAAAAAATAGGTGAAAGACTTGAACAGGCACTTGGTAAGAGAGAATATTAAAATGTTCAACAAACATAGAAAAAGTGCTTAACTGGTCATTAGGGAAATACAATTAAAATCACAAAGTGATCCAATACCCCACCACAATGGGTAAAATGGAAAAGACAGATGATACCAGTGAGCGTGTGGAGGATGTGGAGCAACTGGAACCTCATACCCTACTGGTTGGAGTTTAACGTGGTACAATACTTTAGAAAGACAAAAACCCCAAAAACTAAAGCTGACTAAAAAAAAACATACCTTATGATCCAGTAGTTCTATCCTTAGGCATTTTAGCCAACAGAACTATGTATACATGTGTGCCAAAAGACATGTATGAAAGTGTTCATAGCAGCACGATTTGTAATAGGCAGAAACTGGAAACAACCCAAACGTCTATAGCTCACATTAAGGATCACTCTTGGTATTTGTTGTACATTTTATGGGTTTGGACAAATGTATACTGACAGGTATTCGCCATCATAATATATCATACAAAGTCATTTCACTGCCCTAAAATTCTTCTATAATCTTCCTACACATCCCTTCCTCTTTCCTAACCCGTGGCAATCACATGATGACTGATTTTTTTTTTTTTTTTACTGCCTTCATAGTTTTTCTTTTCTAGAATGTCACATGGTTGGAATCCCTTTCAGATTCGCTTCTTTTGCTTTAGTAATATGAATTTAAGTTTATTTCATGTCTTGATAGCTTATTTCTTGTTTGCACTGAATAATATTCCATTGTCTGGCTAAACCCTAATTTATATGTACATTTACCCACTGAAGAACATCTTGGTTGCTTCCAAGTTTTATAGATCATGAACAAAGTTGCTATAAACATCAGTGTGCAGGTTTTTGTGTAGATACAAGTTTTCAATTCCTTTGGGTAAATGGTTAGTAGTGTGGTTGCTGGATCCTATGATAAGACTATGTTTATTTTTTGTAAGAAACTGCCAAACTGCCTTCCAAAGTAGCTGTACCATTTTGCATTCCCACTAGCAATGAATGAGAGCTCCTGTGGTTCTACAGCCTGGACATTTGGTGTTTGTGTTTTAGATTTTTTTTCCATTCTGATAGGTGTGTAGTTAAAGTATGGAGCACTTTCTATGCTCAAACACTGTTTCCAATCTGGTGGTTGACAAGAGTGTTATGAAGTCATCTCAATACAAAAACTTTAATGACATTCCTGAGATATAAGTTTGGGCCTTAGTGGAATACTGTCTTTATTGTAATAGAAAGGCCCCAGGATGTAGGCTACATTGCATGATTTTCGACAGAAGCAGCAACTGCAGCATCAAAGGGTGCTGTAAGAACATGTATCCTGTGTGATTGCCACTAATAAAAACCTCTACACTTTAGTAATGGTGGAGAAACACTGCATTTTGTATAATTCTCTGGAGTCAATCAATAATAAAGCCTTCAATGTATTTTTCAGTAAAGAAAAGCACTTTACATTTTTTATCATGGAATTATTTTTTCACATAATTCCTTTATATATATATATATATATATATATATATATAAAATGGAAACTGCCGGTTTAATATAAATGCCACCAGTGAGATGAGGAAGGGGAAGGAATTCAACTTAAATATATGAAACTTGAAGTATCTGTTCAATATCTGTGTGAAGATTGTGGTGATGTTGTGTAGCCTTCTTGTCCTTCAAGTCTTGCTGAATTGGCAACTCCTCTCAGAAACCGTAAGCCAAAATATGTCATTTTTTTGACAGGCTCTTAATATCTATGATGGGTTCACAAATTTAAGATTTTTGAATAATTGAATGGATGAATGGAGAAATAAATGAAAAGAAAATGTTAACTCTCGATGTGAGGACTAAATGAGATGAAGCAACCGGCATAATATCTGCAGAGAGCTGTTTTCCCTGTGGTCCACCCTTCCTGAGGTCCAGTGACTCACTGAGGTGAGAATATAAAGGCTAAGCTATTTCAGCCCAATGTTAGACGGCTCTGATGGGCCATTTTAACTGCAGAAATTCCAATAAGCCTGTCATTGGGCCTGCATTTGAGCTTGACTTCTCGCTCAGTCCAACCCTGCATCCTTCTCTCCCTTCTGCAGTTGTTGATCCCAAGAACATCCCTAACGAGAGTCTGCTTCCTAGAGGAAAAAGCCTACAAACCTGCAGAGATGGTGTCAGGAGTGGTCTGGGACAGCGGTTGATCAGGTGGCACTTAGGACCTGGATCACTCACTGCCTGGATGGTAATGCACACTTCCTGGTGGTAGGTAAGCAGAGCACAGATAGCCCTGGCACAGACGGGTCATCCTACTGTTAAACTTCTCCTCATGGGGAACTGGGATGCACACTGGTGGAAAGGAATACACTAGCTCCTGCGTGTTGTGGGCCTTTGATTAAAATGGAGGGTGCAGTAACTACGAGAATAATCAAAGAGGTGGCTATTCTAGGCTCCTGTCACTTTCTAAACAAAGAGCTGAGAGTGCTTAATGGACAACTGAAAGTCTGTATGAAACCCAGAGAGCATCCTTGGCAACATACAAAGACGTTCTCATCTCCTGTGTAAGACAGTAGAGAAAGCCAAGCAAGAGGACCAGATTTACTCATCAGATTAATTTAAAACCAAGGCAGCTCTGCTATGCACAGGTCAGAATCCAGGTTGGATAGAGGGCATCCCAGACATTAAAATTACAAGGACAGATAATACATGTTGGGGAAAAAAATGGGATAGGAACATCTAAATTGATGAACCTGAATATCTTGATTTTGCACATTTCCCTGCAGCAGTGGCCCACTCTCACTAATTAAAAACTAGCAAGTCCCTCTTGCTTGAAGGCAGTTCAGAGACCTGACCTCTGAAAGATAACAACAGTTCCCTTCAGATGTCCCTTCACTCCCCTCCTGGACACTAGACCTGGAACAGCTTGAGATGTCCTGAACCCGATAAGGGAAGCAAGAGATCATTCCCTAAAGGAATGACAAGCACAGAATAATAATGAAAATCAGGGCAGGATGTGTTGAATTGCATTCTGAGTTTGCTTGATCCAGGAGGTTGTTCAGCGTTAGCTCCACAGCTCTCTGTGGGGTTAGTTTTAGGCAGGCATTGCAACTCAACTTCTTCCTCTTCCCAGCCCTTTCCCGCTCTTGCACAGGCACTGATTCCAAGAGATTCCCTAACAAACATCGTGAATCTTAAACTCCCTCTCTGAGTTGAGGTTCTGTGGTGAACACAACCCGTTACTCACATAATGAAATCTTTGTGAATGACTCGAAACACCTCACGCAAGTACAGAACGCACACTGTTGGGAGACATATTTGTGGCCACATCAGAGAAGACCTTTCAAAGTGTCAAAAAATAGAACTGACAGCTTCAAAAGTAGAGAGAGCCAGGCAGACAAGGGATGACCATGTGGGGGGACTGTGACATAGGGTTTATATTTTAAAAATTAAATTAGAAAAAGAATATTGAGTTTCTTTAGTAGCCCCAATAGCTTTCAAATTCTGTAATAAGGCTTTTTCAAGTTGAACTAGGTCAAGGGGCCTGGAACTTTGCTTACTTGGCTTTCCTTTTCCTTCTTGTGTATCCCTTGGATCATTTTTGTGGAACCCTAGGGTTCCGCAGAACACACTTTGAAAACTACAGGAGTAGACATTCTCACTGCTTCTTTCCAACCCAGCGATTCTTTAGATTTATGATTTAACGGGAAGTGATTCATTAGAAAGATTTGAAACAAAAGGATATTACTAGGGTGTATATGCTAAGCCCTAAGCATTAGAGCTGTCCTAATTAGTAATTCATATATTCAGCATATGAACTATGATATAATCATATGTTTAAATATGCAATCATTTCTCAACTTGATTGTAATAACTTATCTATAATAAAAAGAGGTTCCCCTTCATTGCTATGTTGAGTAAATGTTAAATTAATCGTGGACCCTTGCCAAATCTGCTTTTTTAAAAAAGAAGAGCAAATAAATTGCTTTTCCAAAACTGAATTGTGCTGCTTCTCTTCCAAGAGCATTTTTGTAATTACTTCTTTGATTACCCAAGTGATAATATCAAGATGGATTCTTAACCTTTATACCAGGCCTTTGTGTGCAAATACATTGGAAAAGCTGGCCAATGATTTAATACTCCATGCAAGGAGGCAGCCCTAAGCACTGCCCCAGTTCTATAACAGACTGAATGGACTTTGATGGAAAGAGGAGATACAAGGGGAGAGATTTCGGCAGGAAAATTACTTTGCTTTGAATCCTAATTGCAAGATATCTTGAAACAGCTAAAATTTCACATAGAGGTTGTTTCAAATGTGCAGAGATTCAAAAGTAACACAAAATCACTGCAACATGTAGCTGTAAAAGAATAAAATATATAAATGTACACCATGGGCATGGAAACTTATTAAAATCACACTGTTTTAGAGGATTCACAAATTTTTTAAAAATTTCTCAAAGAAGTTGTTTAATGTAGTGGCGAAATAGAGTTGTAGGTTTTGGAGGAGAATGGGAATTTTTCTGTCATTGGGTCTATTTACCTCATTTTATAGATGAGGAGACAATTTTGTTAAGAAGATAAGTGGCCACCTATCCACGGCCCTCTATCAAGAAGGGCACACACAGTTATTTCTTAAAGCTAGTTTAACCCATGTGTTACATTGATATTTGGGGTAAAAGTTAATTTAAATGTATTATTTTGGAATTAAAGACATTTTTACTGTGCCTTTTGTGTCAAAAGCCTTCTTCAATCCTACTTTCTTTGGAGACTTCTGAATTTCCCACAATTAGATTTATGTAAGAAGTGTGCTCAGAATGTAAAAAGAATAAGCTGTTCCTCCTGGGATGAGGACCTCAACTTTTAGGGTAGGACATAAGTAATTTCAACACCGTGGTTTGAGGCTTGACTGTATGATTCAGAAAACACAGATAGGGGAGAAACTATTTTGCTTGTCCTGTGTCTTAGAAGAAGCAGTGCAGATTGAGGTTTTGCAGACTGGGGACAAATCAAGTATATCCTTCCGTGCAATCGGGAAGGAGATTCTTAGCAGAAGGTGCAGCAGGTACCAAGAAAATTCTAGTCTCCTGCTAATGCGTTCCCACCCTCTTCACAGCACTCTACTTCTTTCTACTCCAAAGGAGGTGGAGTGGCTCATCGAAATAGGTGGGATTTTCAGGCACCTCTCAGATGGCCCTTCAAGAAAGGACTCACTACCCAGCTGCAGGGAACAGGCATTATTGACAGGGTCCCTCTGCAAGCTCCTTTGAGGATCCTGCCCCCACCTTTAAGCCAAAGCCACACTTTTCTCGTGGTGACTCCAGGGCAATGACTAAGTGAGGTGCTAGCAGCCTATGACATGCTCTTCTTGAGATGGCCCCCAAAATGTGCAAGGTGATGGTACAGGGGCTTAGTTGCTCAGCACAGGACTTTTATATCAGCCAGTCTTTGCTCCAGAAATCCCCGCTGGACTGTTAGAGACTGTCAGATCCGCATCTGATCTGACCGCTCTCTTTGCACAAACTTGCCCCATTCCCTTTTCTTTCATGGATGTTATCCCCCAATAGGCCTTTCCCTCTTAGCTCTGTCCCGGGTCTGCTTCCTGGAGAATCTGGTCTGTGACAGTCATTAAGAGCAGGGCATAAGATGAGGTCTGGGCACTGGACCGCTCTACATCCATTTGGCAGTGAGGACACTTTCTGGGGTAGTAGGTGGAGAACAAACAGTTCCTGGAGCATGGTGGCAATCCAATTTTTAAAATCTTACTGGTGATGACTTACGAGAATATGTCAGTAGAGGAGCAGGAACTATAACCAGTGTGATTATTCAGCCTTTTGAGAGAATGACAAATAAGAGGGTAATTGATAGATTTGTGTGGTTGCTCCTAAGTTGCATTATTCTCCTTTAAATGGATAATGAGATGCTAACAATGAGTGAAAAACACTTGAAAACTAAGTGTGAGAGAAACGAATCTCTTTGGTAGATTATAAAGAGGCCCTCATTTCACACAACCAGGAAGCAGGAAAAAAACTGAAACAGCAAGCTCCATGTTGAATAGTCAGTGTGGCTGAACATGAAGACGGCTGAATGTTCCACCCAGGCAAGACTGTTATGACAAAATCTGAGCCCTAATTGGGAAACTTGGGACTCTCACACATGAGATGCAGATATCCGGGTAGGAGCCACGTCCCAAGGAATTTAACAATGTGGACTTCTCTGAACCTTACAAGTCTACAAGAAGGGCCTCTCTACCTCCCCCACTTAGAGCTACCACTTCACCTGTGCAAGGAAATAACCCAGAAAGGTCTTTCCTCCTTATGACAATAGGTATCTGCCTCTGTTGAGAGGTGCCCTCACCACCTCTTTTGGCCACCTAATCAGGGTTAAGTAGCGACTCGTGTTAAAGATCTTTATTTACTTGACCATTCTGGCCCCTGCCCAGAAACTGGAAGCCTCTTGGAGAATATCTATAGACAATTCAACTAAGTAGTAACCCTGATTGCAATTGCTGTGCTGGGTGAGGTATCTTCTAGAGCAGATCAATAGGGCTTCGTGGCAGGTGGCCATTAATTTGGTAATTGCGTTTTTTCTTATCCCAGTCAGGAAAAAGGATAGGGAACAATTCTCGTCCATATTCATTCATATGAAATAGATGACAATATACATTTATAATTTCAACCCGGGGCTAAGTTAAAACTCTTATCCACAATTATAATGTAGTCTGGGAAAATTCGAGAACTTTGAGAAGATGGCGGACGAGAAAAAACGCCAGCCAGAGTGTCTCCGCAAGAAAGAGCGATTTTAGAAGAAAGTGAAAAAAATAGTCAGGCAGATGAACATAGATCAGACGAGGGTTGGAAGGGAGAGTGCCTGAAACTACAGGAGACTCCACACAAAGAAGCTGCAGAGGAGAACTGGAAGGAGAAAGGCCCCAAGAGCCTCGGAGACCAGCAACAAGGGTAGGTGGAGCAGCTACATTTCCCCTCCCTTGCGTTTTGGACTGCAAGTGGGCTCCTGAGCAGAGAGACCTGCCCACTCCAGCCCAGGGACGGCCACCGCCAGTGAGCCTGAGCCTCTTGGGGACAGGGAACCAGGCTCCCAGCTCCCTCGGGGCACCTCCCGGTCCGCAGACCCGAGCCGATGGGCAGGCGCCATGTTGCTTAATTCTCCCCTCCCCCTTCGCCTACCGGCCACTGCCAAGAGAGACAATTTAGCCACCACCCGGAGGCATCTGCAGGGAACAGGACCTCTGCTTTTGGGGACCTACAGCAGACTGAGGGGTACTCAGATTGTGAGCTCCCTACGGACCCACCCTCCCAGGTACTGCTTGCCTGGTGACTCTAGGAGAGCGGGGCAAATCCCGAGGCGGAGAGACATCGATCCATCATGGGCACCCCGTGGGTGACTTGAGACCAGCACTCCTCTCCCTGGAAGGGTCAGGGACTGATCTCCAGGGCCAGGGGACAGGCCTGCAGACCAGATCCTGTATGCCCAGGCCTCAATTGCATTGCCTTGGGGCACAGAAGGGTTATTGTGCACGACCATACTGAGTGTGTGTGTGTGCCTTCAGGGGCAGATCAGAGTGCCTGAGGGACAACCCTCCTCTCAGGGGAAGGCCATGGGCCCAGCCCGGTCTGCGATCCTGGGCAGGGAACCTCCTGGCCTGCATGACAGCCAGGGGAGATCCACTGGCTTGAGGTCCTGCCTGCTGACAGAGGCCCCAGAGAAACTGCGGAACAGGAATAGGGGAGGGTGGAAAGGAGCAAGGCCTGCTCTAGACTGTGGGTCTCAGACAGCCCCACCCCCACAGGCAGACTTTCCTGCTGAGAGGGGCCATTCCAGCCCTTTTCTGGCAGCTTTGCCCAGAGGCAAAGAACAGACCTTTGACCCCTGCTAACAGCATTTGTGGAGCTTGAGGGCAGGCTCACCCAACCCAGCTCAGCCCAGACTCACTCCCTGACCTGCCCCCACTGAGGTGCAGAATAAGGACACACCTGGAAGTCCCAGGGCCCCACCCACCACGTGAGGCACTAGAGTGTCTCTCCAGAGCAATGAGAGCCAGTTACAGGATCCAATGATGTGAGGGAGGGGGCACTGCTGCAGGAGTGGTGGGCGACATGGGAGTCTAGGTTACTGCTCATACAGTTTGCTTATGCCCTGTCCATGCTCATGCTTGGTCCCTAATGTACCATTTCTGCATTTCCATCTCATGATGGATTCCTCCTAGACCAGACCAACTTATCATTAGAAACCACTTCTATTTTTTTTTTTATTCTTATTTCAGCGTATTGTGGGGGTACAAAAGTTTAGGTTACATATATTGCCCTTGCCCCCCACCCCCGTGAGTCAGAGCTTCAAAGGTGTCCATCCCCTAGACAGTGCGCATCGCACTCATTATGTATGTATACACCTATCCCCTCCCCCACCCACATCTGCCAGACACCCGATCAGTGTTATTCCTGAATGTGCTCTTAGGTGATGATCAGTGAAACCAATTTGATGGTGAGTACATGTGGTGCTTATTTTTCCATTCTTGGGATACTTCACTTAGTAGAATGGGTTCCAACTCTTTCCAGGAAAATACAAGAGGTGCTATATCACCATTGTTTCTTATAGCTGAGTAGTACTCCATGGTATATATAGACCACATTTTATTGATCCACTCATGTATTCATGGGCACTTGGGTTGTTTCCACATCTTCGCAATTGTGAATTGTGCTGTTATAAACATTCAGGTGTAGATATCTTTGTCGTAGAATGTCTTTTGTTCTTTTGGGTAGATGCCCAATAATGGGATTGCTGGATCAAATGGTAGGTCTACTTGTCTCTGTTTAAGGTATCTCCATATTGCTTTCCACAGGGGTTGCACTAGTTTGCAGTCCCACCAGCAGTTTATGAGTGTTCCTGTCTCTCCGCATCCATGCCAAGATTTGTTGTTATGGGACTTTTTGATAAAGCCCATTCTCACTGGAGTTAAGTGATATCTCATTGTTGTTTTGATTTGCATTTCCCTGATGAGTAGAGATGTTGAGCTTTTTTTCATATGTTTTTTGGCCATTCTTCTGTCTTCTTTTGTAAAATTTCTGTTCATGTCCTTTGCCCAGTTTTTGATAGGGTTGTTTGATTTTTTCTGGCTGATTTTCCTGAGTTCTAAATAGATTCTAGTTGTCAGTCCTTTATCGGATGTGTAGCATGCAAAATTTTTTCCCATTCTGTAGGTTGTCTATTTACTTTCGTGACAGTTTCTTTGGCTGTGCCTTCTTTTTAATTTAGTCATGTCCCATTTATTTATTTTTGTTGTTGCTGTGATTGCCTTTGGGGTCTTCTTCATAAATGCTTTGGCTAGGCCAATGTCTATAAGAGTCTTTTGCACCTTTTCTTCTAGAATTCTAATAGTTTCACTCCTAAGGTTTAAGTCTGTTATCCACCGTGATTTGATTTTTGTGAGAGGTGAAAGGTGTGGGTCCTGTTTCAGTCTTCTACATGTGGCTATCCAGTTTTTCCAGCACCATTTATTGAATAAGGATTCATTTTCCCCAGAGTATGTTTTTGTCTGCTTTGTCAAAGATTGGATGGCTATATGAGGATGGTTTTATATCTGGATTCTCCATTCTGTTTCACTGGTCTGTGTCCCTGTTCTTGTGCCAATACCAAGGTGTTTTAATAACCACAGCCTTGTAGTATAGTTTGAAGTCTGGTAAATTAATACCTCCCATTTTGTTCTTATTGCTTAAAATTGCTATTGCTAAAGGGGGTCTTCTCTGGTTCCATACAAAGCATAAAATTATTTTTTCTATATCTGTGAAAAATGATGTTGTTAATTTAATAGGGATTGCATTGCATCTGGAGATCACTTTGGGTAGTATAGACATTTTAACAATGTGGATTCTTCCGATCCACGAGCATGGTATGGTTTTCCACCTGTTTATGTGCTCTGCGATTTCCTTCCTCAGTGTTTCATAGTTTTACCTGTAGAGATCCTTTACCTCCTTAGTTAAGTGGCACTGAGATCAAGAAGATGGCGGTCGAGAAAAACCGCCAGCCAGAGTGTCTCTGCAAGAAAGATAGATTTAAAGAGGTCACTGGCAGAATCAGTTAAAAATGAAAAAAAAAAAAAAATGACAAGGGAATGTAACACAATTTTATACTAATTATTACTGGGGCTCTGACCTCCCGGTTGTACATTTAGGTGTTGTGGTAAACAAGCTTTTTTAAAGATGACTTTCTTTTAAAAAGAAATTGAGTTTAGTAGTTACATTATGGAGGTCACAAAGTTGTGCTTAGAAGGTGAATGGAGAAGCATAGAAAACAGAAGAGCTTATTATAGGAGTGGTTAGTTACTTGGAGCAGGTGACATCATCGTCAAAGGGATTCAAGGCCGGGCGCGGTGGCTCACGCCTGTAATCCTAGCACTCTGGGAGGCCGAGGCGGGTGGATTGCTCAAGGTCAGGAGTTCGAGACCAGCCTGAGCGAGACCCCGTCTCTACTAAAAATAGAAAGACATTATATGGACACCTAAAAATCTATATAGAAAAAATTAGCCGGGCATAGTGGCGCATGCCTGTAGTCCCAGCTACTCGGGAGGCTGAGGCAGTAGGATCGCTTAAGCCCAGGAGTTTGAGGTTGCTGTGAGCTAAGCTGACGCCATGGCACTCACTCTAGCCTGGGCAACAAAGTGAGACTCTGTCTCAACAAAAAAAAAAAAAAAAAACAACAAAAAAAACACCTTTGTCACTTAGATAACTTGACTGGAAGTGAAAATGATGTACTCCAGAGAACTGTGCTAAATGGCAGGACGACATTGATCTCAAAGGATAGAAAAGTCTGATGTTTCATTTGAATGATAAAAGCCTCTTGCAACTGAACTACTAAATTAAATAACTTAGGTTGATGCTTATTTTTTTTTTTAATTTTCACATTGGGAAAATAGAGTATCGACTTATATTTGGGCATATACAATATTTGCTACTCAAGGGAAAGGTTAAGTACATTT
Organism: Eulemur rufifrons; assembly: GCF_041146395.1. Taxonomy (NCBI): domain Eukaryota; kingdom Metazoa; phylum Chordata; class Mammalia; order Primates; family Lemuridae; genus Eulemur; species Eulemur rufifrons. The sequence continues at coordinate 9,367,467 of NC_091005.1, read as the reverse complement.
AAACCTTGGTAGATACAAGCCTGTGAATTAGAGACTACTGAATCTTTTTTCAAAAGGATGGGAGCTGTCTGTCCCCAGGCTGTGACTTTGATCATATGGAAGCCATTGCCAATTGAAGTGAGCAATGCCAGACAGTGTGTTTGCCAGTTTAAAGAAAGTATCCATTTTGTTAGCACCAGGAAGGTGTGGGAAATTACCCATGAACAATGCTGCTTTTTTACAGCCTGGGGCAGCAGTAGTGGATAAAGCGGGCATTAAATTGACAGCAGCGTCACTATTTCAAGGCTTCAGAAATTACTTCCATACTTTGATAATACTGTACATCCAAAATGTAAAGCACCGTATATATCAAAGTCATTCCCTACCCTCCCAGGATACATGTGTGTGTATGCATGTTTATATATTCTATATATATATTCATATAGAGACACAAATGTATCTATATAATATATATGTTTGTATATACGTTTGCATTTGTATTTATATGCATATATTTTTATTACAGTCTTCAAGATTACAAAGAGGGAAAGAGCACAATATTGATATAACTTAAGGTACTTTACATCATAACTTAGAATCATAAGTTAAAATTGGTTTGCCCAGCTATAGGAGTTTCTAAAGTATTAAAATATACAAGCTTTTAAATAACTCCAAGTCAAAAAAGTATAATGTTTTCAGTGGAATCATTCAAATTTTTACTGAATATGGATATGAGTATAAAATCTATTATGGTAGAATCCAAATTTGGGGACCTGAGTTATGTTAATTTTAAAAATATGTCACAGATACTGTGTTAGATTGTTGAAACCTGTTAGCCTTCTAATCCTTAGAAGATCATCAGATATTATTCCAAAAATTCTTAATTTTATTCTCCTTGAATTACAGATCAGGAAACTCTGTGTTGGAAAGGTACCTTTTCCAGGTCACACAGTTGGAATGAAAAGTCAGATCTGTGTGTATTAAAAATCTTTTATAAACAACTTTCTAATAAAATTAATCTCTGAATGAGAGCAAGAGAGAGATGGAGACAAAGCAGAGATAGAGACAGAGAAAAGAGAGACCTTTTGTTTCATCTCATCATTCCACTATATTCCAATGGGTAGGACAGTGCTGAACACATAGTAAGTGCTTAATAAAAATTCTCAATAAAATCTTATTCAGTGAATAGATGACACTGCCTCCAAAAATGTATATTTCTCCCCTCTCCACTTCATCTCTCCTCCAGGCCATTTTGGTTTTACAGATTAGAATACACACACAGATGCACACAACTTTGACTTTTCTAAAAAATGATTGTTTAAGCAGCTTAACTATTGCGATCAATGAAGCGTGCCCTACCTGTAGAGATAGTCTGGCAGTGTAGGAAGTCCAATTTCAAATAAGATATGTCTGCTGAGCACTAGTTTAAAAATTCAATAAAATCTAGTGTTTGTTTCAAATAAATGCAGGACAATAATGTCTACAATTTCTGCTGGATAAACATAAGACCATCTAATATAAGAGCAGATAAGGCTGTCAGAGGTCAATTGTCAATAGCTTTCTATTGCACTGCATTTGGTCTCCCCAAATTCATCTTGGCTCTCTCCACTTCTCTCCTGAGGTGGCAATCAAAGTGATGTTTAAACAAATGCCAATAAGTGAATTTCAGTTTTCTGCTTGGGACCTCCGGAGACACCCCACTACTTTAACAGCGCAATCTGGAAAGGAAGGCGGGAGTCAGACCATGTTCCGTGTGCTCTAGCCACACTGGTCAGTTTCTACTCCCCAAAGTCTGAACTTCAATGCACCATTGGGTCCTTGAACTTTCTGCCCCTCTTCCTTCCTTTGGCATGTTGCATACTTCCACTTTAACTGGCCCTTCAGATCTCAACCACAGGATCACTCTCTTGAACAAGATTTCTCTGACCCCCCCAAAGAAAATCAGTCTCCTCTGGTTTACAGATTTATGGACACCAATTTCTTCCTTTCAAACTGTTTATCTCAGTTGTAATTATAAACCCTCTTGCATTGGTGTGGCACTGCTATCTGTCTCTCCTACTAGACTGTCAATTTCATCAGGGCAGAGACTGGCCCTGTTCTTGCTCACCCGTGTGTGCCCATCACGGTACTTATCATATAATAGATTTTCAACAAATATTGTTGAGTTTATCACTTAGCGCTGACTCTCGACTTCGTTTCCATGGCAGTGTGAATTGATGCCCTGGTGCGCTTTGTGCAACACCATGCAGTAGCCCCACGGGGACTGTGAACATCCATGGTGCTCGCATGCTCATTAGATCCAAACAATGGCACTTCTGTGGAGAGCTAGCACTGGGTGGAATTGCCCTGTGGCTGAGGTGGATCAGATCGGGTATTATCTCAGAGCTGCAAAAAGCCATAGAACAAGAGAATGATTTTAGAATCTGGTTGAGGAAGGAAGCCAGAACTGAAGTTAGAAAAGCAGTATCAAAAGTCAGGTTCTAGAGCCAACAACACAATAATAATAATAAATCAATAGCAATAAAATAACAAAATAAGCCATCACCATTATCACTATAATCAGGAGTAACAACAGCATCCAGTTTCAAGGGCCATAATCTGAGAAGGTTGGAACTGGGTAAGGAATTGGAGTGCAGGGTGAGCTGGAACATGGGATTCGTTAGTAATAATGTTAACAGGAGTAATCTGTGGATTACGAAGTCCCACTGTTTTTGTAGTAATGGGTATGTTACAAAAAGGCAAGACTGTTGGGTGTTAGCATGATTCGTTGGACTTCTTGAGATCTGGTTTCAAATCTTGCTTCTGCCCCTTATCTGTGACCTTGAACAAGTTCCTTAACATTACTGAGCCTCAGTTTCTTCATCTGAAAAATGGGGACAGTAATACTACTATTTCTTTAGGGTCTCTAAGAGAATTAAATGAAGCAAAACATGCAAAGTGTTCAAATTGGTGTTAACCTATTAAATGGGTTCAGTAACAAAAAAATGGTAACTGTTATGACTAAAAAGCAATATTGGAAGGATGCCATCTCAAAATTGATTTTAAAAGAGGAAGATGTATCACATGCCAAAAATGGTTAGAAGTAAATAAGGAGACCAACATGTAAAATTGAGTAAATTCTCTTCATTTGTTCCTCCCTATCCTTTGGGGGAATATTTACTGTTCTCTATTTATGTTGAGCACTGTGTTCTGCAGAAACACAAATTAAGAATGACTGGTCCATCCTAATATTTTTTCTAAGTGTGGTTCAGGGACTTCCAGCCCCTTACGGTGACCTTGCAAAAGAAAGTCCAAGGTCAAAAAAGGGTTTGAGGAAAATATTAAAGGGTCTGAGAAATCCTACAATAAAAATCCTGTTGTACTCTGTTTAAATTATTTGATCACAAGACCTTTTTCTCTGTGTTATCATAAGTAACATGCCAATGAGCACGTTTTACGAATTGCTTATCTACGCCATTCTTTTCTATTTTATAGATGAGGGAATTGGGCCAAATAGAAGCTAGTTATATATTTCCCCTAAATGTTATGTTGAAATTAGAAAGAAAAGCATAGCTGTAAATATCCAAACACTTGGGAGAATGAGAAAATGCATATCATGCAAAAACTTCAGTGATTCATTGAAGACTTACTATGCTTGCTTAATAAAGACCCATCCTTCTAGTTTAGTTTCTCATTTCTTTTTATTTCCTTCTTTTGTTTTTGTTTTTGAGACAAAGTCTGGCTATGTTGCCCAGGCTGGAATGCAGTAGCTATTCACAGGTGCGATCATGGCACATCGCAGCCTTGAACTCCTGGCCTTATGGCCCTAAGCGATCCTCGGACCTCAGCCTAGTTTCTAATTTTTAAGATTAGGCATGTATATGACATTGAAATTGGAATCAATAGAGACATATTCCTAACCCAATCTCTCTTTAGAATTTTGGAATATGATTTTGTCAAAATTTAGATGTGCTGGCATACTGATACAAGTGCAAGTAAAAAAAAAAGTTATTTTCTTAGCTTCTTTTCTATAAAAGGATGGTTGGATATGGTGTCCATAGAAGTTTGGACACCTGAGGGTGTAGCAAATTATAGTCTCCAAAAATGGCCATGACAATAGACAATATTTGCAGTTTGTTATTGAATCCAAGTGGGAAGTGACTGTTCTGACCAACAGAGTACAGAAATGTGACTCTGAAGTAAAGTTATAACACACCTTCCTCTTGTCTGTCTCTCAGGATGCTTGCGTATGGAATGCAATCACCATACTGTAAGGAAGCCCAGGTCACATGAGGAGTCTACTAGTAGACGCTTCTCCTGAGCGTCTCCTCTAAAGTCTGGTCTACAGCCAGCATTAACTGCCAGATACATGAGTAAGGGAGCCTCTAGATAGTCCAGTCCCTAATCTTCAAAGTCCAGGATATTGTTGAGCAGAATCAACCCATCCCAGCTGTGACCCATCCAAGCCTGTGGACCACATATTTAAGAATATGAGACATGGTTGTTTTGTGCTCCTAAGTCTTACAAGGTAGCCACAGTAACTAAAACAGGGAGTCATTTGAAATGGAAAAGGGAAAGAAGATAACCAATTTTAATGCATTCCTATTATGTTCCTTTGTAGATATCGTGTGCTTTAACTCATTTAAACTATATGCATCCTACTTCCTTCATATGCAGGCATGTTTCCAAGTATATTTTACATAACTGTCACAGCTCTTTGGAGATCATGCATTATCTCCATTTCTCAAGCAAGAAATTCTATACATTTTCCCTCCATTTGCCAGTGTTTGTATAAATTCAATGCCCAGTATATACAGGGAGAGAGCCTATATTCCTGGAGAACATAAATGGTGGATTCTTAGAATTCTCATTCTGTTGTCAGTAGTTGTCATGTACTTGGTCAGATGTGTCCTGCAATGTAGACACTATAGCAGTCACTAGCTTTGCAGGGGAAACTTGAGTGTCCTGAGCCCTCTGTCTCCTTGCCCATGCTTCTGACCCGGCCTAATAGGAGGTGGTCATAGGGTCCAGCCAAGGGGGATACTTCCGTGTTACTACACTGACACCTGCAGTATACACCTGATAGCAAACGGGAGGAGTGATTCAAGTTGCAGCCACATTTCATTCTCAAATGACTCCATTTAAAAGCACCTTAGACCTGACTTCATCTCAAGATAAATCTCCACCTTTACTTGGCCTTATGTTCCATATGCTTACCATGACTTTACCTCTTTCTGATTTCAGAATCCCACAATATCCTCTCTCCAATGGCTTTACTCTTCTCAGTTTGATTTAACCTGTTCATTCAAACATCAGTTATGAAGTACACCCTATGTCTGGTGTATGATATGGAGCATCTCTTAACCTGTGGGCATCATTCCATGAAGCATTCTCTTACTTGACTCATGCCAGCATCAATATGGTGCCAAGATAGACTGTATTTCTCCTCTGAGTCAACCCAACACCCAAAGTGCTAAATGCAAAATGTCCTGTGACACACTAGAACAGAAAATAGGGAACCTAAATCATTTATCATGTCAGAATCCCCAACTTCAAATCTCAGAACTGCCTTTTATCTGCCCTGACACCTGGAGCAAGTTACTGAAATCATTCAGTCTCATGTTCTCTATCTGTAAACCAGGAACAATAGCTTTCCTCATTGAGATGATGTGAGAATTAAATGAAATCATCTGTGCAATGGGCATAACTAGTTCCTGGTGTGAATTAAGCAATCCACACGTGCTTAGGATGATGACATCCACCCTGCCCGGGCAACTTCACATCGATTACTCGGTATTCCTAAGGTGCGTCTAGAGTCAGACATCACTTTCTCCCATTTTGTACCCTCTTCTGACTCCATTCCACATTTGGATTCAATTCTCCAAGTTCTCTTGGCTGCTGAGACTCTTTCTGGTGTCAGCTTCAATTCCACTCACCAGCTTTACTTGTCCTACCACAGGAGGCCAATATTCTGGGCCACTGATCTGTAAATGAGGGTGGTGCATCTGATGGCAACTGCTCAGATTTGGGTACATCTGGGCTGGTGCAAAGTGAGATTAAATGCTATGAAGCCTGGGCAAGATGGCTAAAAACCTCTTGACGTAAGATGTAGCAAGTGCAGTCTCTAAAATAACAGACTCTGGACAAAGAGCTGCCTCTGCTCAAAATCCATCTCTGTGGATTGCTGGTTCCATGACCTCTGGTAAGCTACTTGACCTTTCCTAGCCTTGGTCTCTCCCTGTGCAAATGGGCATAAGAACCACACCGTGCACATGAGGATATTGTGCAAGTTGAGTTACTGCCTGCAAAGTGCTCAGCACGGTGCCTGGCACACCCTGTGCATTTTTATTGCTCCTGTGTATTTGATGCCCTGCCATAACACCTCGGGTCCTTAACCAGTCCACAGTGGCATATTCGGTGCCAGCAGCAGACATCTATTCAGCTGTGGATTCAGCTGTGGCCATCTGGCAGGCACGAACTGGGAGAGCTGAAGAGTGCAGTGGCTTCTGTGTGGGGATCAGCAGCATCTGCTTCTGGGAGAGAAGCTCTCCGTGCCCCCTGGCACGCGCGCCACTCATAAATCCCCAGAAATGGGGACGCAGCTGAGACCCACCATTCGTGGAAGCAAAACACTCCCTTCCTCTCCGCTTTTTCTAACCGGAGCTGGGGCTACAGTACCCGTTGGATTGACGGGCAGCTGCTGGCTGGTAATGGCCTTCCCAGCAGAGTCCCTGCAGGCTGCACTGTCATCGTTCCTAGAGGAGAAGGAAGACTATTGCTAAAAAAAAAAAAAATAGCCACAGAGAAAGGAAGACTTATTTAAGCAGATTTAGGTAATGTGATTTGCCCTTTTTTAAGACATTCAATGACTCCCGAGTTAGGCAGAATGGCTTCCCAAAGGTATCCATCCTTGCAGCGCGTGACTATGTTACATTAAATGGGACAAAGCACTTTGCTCATATAATTAAGGTTATGGACTTTAAAGCAAGGAGAGTAATCTGGATTATCCAGGTGACCCCAATCTAATTACATAGATCTTTCAAAGCAGAGAACTTTCTCCAGCTGGAATTACAGTGTTGTGCAAGAAGAAGCCAGAGAGATTCAAGGCGGGAGAGGAACTCTAGCTTCTGTTGCTGAAGGTAGGCACTCGGAAAGCATGGGAAAGATTGTGGGCGGCACCGGGGGCAAACACAGACCCCCGGCTCATATCACCAAAGAAACTCAGACCTCAGTTATACAACCCCAAAGAATTGAATTTAGTCAACAACCTGCAGACCTTGGAGATGAATTCTTCTCTAGAACCTCTAGATACGAGCACAGCTTGACTTTGTAAGACCCTAGGCAGGAATCCCAACTGGGCCCACCTGGATTTCTGACCTATACAGCTATGGGAAAACAAATTCGTGTTATTTTTTACCCCACTAACTTTATAGTAATGTGTATGGCACCAATGGAAAACTAATATAATTTTCCAAAGTAAATTTCAAATTTCTTTTGATGGTTTTAAGGCCTGCCCTGGTCTAGTCCTGATTTTCCTCTAGAGCTTTATTCTAGGTCACTCCCTGCAACATCAAGCTTCCCCCAACACCACCACCCCTGACTACCATTCTCTAAGCCAGGCTTTTTCAATGGGGGCATTATTGGAATTTTGGATAGGACAACTCTTCATTACGCAGAACATTGCCCTCTGCTGGGAAAGACTTTTGGCATAATTGACTCCTTGGGATCCAAATGACAGTCTCACCTAAATTAAAAAAAAAAAAAAAAAAAAAACAACCTCTGGGGTTTGTTAGATTTGAGCATCACTGTAAGTAAACTGTAAATTGTTAACCAGTATGTTTTGATTGACTACTAAACCCCCAAAAGTTTTTTAATACCAGATAACCTTAGTGAACAAGATAGAGTTCTTGACTTTAAGGGGGTCACATTGAAATGTGTTAGATTTAAAAAAATATGTGAACAAACAGATAAACAATTTTAAAATGCTGCAGAAGCTCAAACAGGATGATACAGGGGAGAATGAAGGGAGCGTGGAGCATGATTTATCCGGGAGTGATCAGAAAAGGTCTCTCTGCAAGGCTGCCTTGAGTTAAGTCCTAATTTGAAAGGGAGTGGCCACCTCAAGGTTAAGAGAGAGAAATCCCGAACAGAGGAGTGAGCAAATGCAAAGCCCTTGAGACAGGAAGAGCTTGGCATTTCCAAAGGTTCCAGGAAGGTCAGGGGATAAGGAGCAGAGTGAACAATGAGGACGAAAGAGCATAAGAGGCATGAGAAGCAGGCAGAGGCCAGATCACACACGGCTTTGGAGGCCATGGCTGGGAATTTGTATTTTATTCTGGTTTCAGTGGCAATCCATCAGGTTTTTTTTTTTTTTTTAAACTCTTTTAATGGACAATTTCACATTTGAGTTGCAAAAATGGTATAATAAATTGCCCTGTGTTCATGCAATTAATCACCAGGCTTTTCACGAACAATTTTGTGTATTCATTTCCCCATTCGCTTTTTCCACCCCCTCTGAAGCAAATCCAAGATATTATAAAATGTCATCATTAAATATTCCTACTTTAGATATTCTACATACAACTCTTTTTAAAGGGTAACACTAATGTCATGACTAACGTCACCTAAAATGAACAAAATTGCATGATACCATCAACTGTATTGGAGGTTCTTCAGGAGGAGAGTAGAGGTGTCTGGGTTACCCATTAGAAATCCCATCTCAGAGTCCCGAGGAGGGCAGAGCGTAGGGCCAGGTGGCTAAGGTAGGGGAGGGAGACTGCCAGGAGGCCCTGCAGTCTTAGAAGTCATAAACGACTGTGGCTTGGTCAGTGGGTTAGTAGTGGGTGGCAGTGGTTTAGACGTGGGCTGGAACAAAAAGAGAAATTGAGAATGACTCCTAGCATTTTGATCTGAGTGACTGGGTATATGATTTTGACATCAATAGACCAGGAAAGCTGCTTTGGGGAGAGAATATCAATAATATCATAAGTTCTAGCAACACAGACTTGTTTATATGTGTCAAGCACATTCTTGCCTTTAATCATCACTTGCAACATCTCCACACTCTCACTTTCTGGGATACTCTGTGCTGATCAAACCAAGCTCATGTGGTTTCTCTTCCTTAAGGCTTTCTAGATTCTCTGTTTAATAGTTTGTGTTGTTTCTGTTTATATCTAATTGAAACAAACATTTTAATAAATGCATGCGATTAACAGTCTTAAGTAATGGTGGCAGACTGCTTGCAGAAAACTGCATATACATCCGGATCTGCCATGCATTTGCTCCCTGGCCTTGAGCGTGTCACTCCCATTCTCTGAGCTTTGCTTCTCACAGCTACAAAGGAAGATCGTTTCTAGTTACCTTCTTGTGTGGTTGGATGATATGAGTTTAATTAATAAAAAGGCTTTTCCATACCTATTTAGCGCTAGTCAAAGATGATGCGTCACCATTATCTATCTTTGTTGTTGCAGTCATCATTGTTGTTTATATTTATCAGTGTCACTGAAGAAGAGCAAGTGATGGCATTCAACTGGGATTGTGCCACTTGTGCTGGGCTCAGAGGTGATACATCAGACTCAGCAATCAGAGGTGAGAATGGCACTTCGGGAAATAAGCCACCAAGCTCCAGATGTGGTGAGTGGCTTTTCTACGATGATGGGTGGAAAGTCTGAACAGAATCCACTTCGGGTCTGAATTAGCAAAAGCAGACATTGCTTGAGGCCATAGACTTTCATAGTAGTCTGATTTGTGTAAACAACCTTCCTCTCCTGCCCCCAGCACACACAAGCAAAGCACACACACACTTGCAAGTGGAGGCTTATTTGACCCATACATTCAGTCGTTGAAGCTTTGCGTGGCCATTATTTAAGAGTTCAAGAGAAATCTCAAGATTTTATTATGCAGAAATTTTATCACGGCCACCCATAAATCCCAATTAGGCAGCTTGTAGCAGAGCCGTGGGAGAAAGCCTGCTTTTTCCCAGCGTCTCATTAATGACATGCCTTCACAATGGGGCCCAGATGGAAGCAGTGTCTCCAAACAGGGTAGTTAGCAGATGAGGGGAGGATGGGATCACAGGCTACTCTTTTCTCTGCTTCAGAGTTACAGAAAGGAAGGGGTCTCAGGACCCACGTAAGAATGGAAGTTAGGAAGCGTAGATGGCAGCTCACTTAACCTCTCTGAGCATTGGCTTGAGACCCAGACAGACCTGAATGTGAATCTAGCTTCTAATGTTGACAAATTCAAAACCTTGGGGATGCCTCTGAACCTCTCCAAGCTTTCAGGGTTTTCTTTTTTGCAAAAAGTGAGGAAGGGCAATACGTTAAGAGACTGCATATAACGTGCCCAGCACAGTGTCTGGGAGATAGTTTTGTAACTAACAGCAAACCCTCTCTATTCTTTCTTCCCTCTTCCTCTATTTCCTCGTCTATAAACAGAGGAGGCTGGTTCCAGCAGAATTATTATTGGACACTAAAACTGTGGTATGAACAAATGAAATCTCTCTCTCTGTCTCTCTCTCACACAAACACACACACACACTCTCAACCGATTTCTGAAACCAAGGTTACTATTTGGTAGTTTAAAAGTCAGTTTAGAACACTGACTTATGACAGAGACACATACCTAACAATCTGTCAAATGAGTACCAATGACTTAATTTAGAATTTAAAAATCAAAGACAAAGGCAGTGAAAAAGGCAATAAACCATTTCCTACAAGGAATATAAACCAGAAAATAACATTCCACTAGAATACCTTTCACTCCTGCCATGAGCCGCCTCTGCCTCTTTATCTGTGGGACCCTAAGCAAGTTGCCTATGGCCTCGGAGTCCCAGCTTTCTCCTAGGCAAACTAGCAGAGGGATGGTGGTGAGAATATTATAAAATAACAGGGATAAGCTGTTTCATAGTGGAAATTTATGGGCAAAATGAAGAAAAATTCGCATAGTTCCACTTCCTAGTGATAGTCATTATTAACATTTTGGTAATTTCCTATCTGTGGTTTCCTTTCTCTGTATATTTGCTTATATATTTATATGTACTATATGTTATCCATTTTATGCAAAATTAGACACATTTACTATCTAATTCTATCATCATTCTCTTTCGCAGGTCTTCAATCATCATTTAAATATTCTCCCCAAATCCTGCTTTGGGATCTCCTCATTATAATAGTATAGCCATAGTTAATTATCATTCCCCACTATGGGTTTAACAGTACCTACTTTATCAGTCCTATGAGGTAAAGACCCAAGAAGGTAAAAGGTCACACCCCACCTCATCACTCACGCTCATACCTCCCAGTACTTCCAGGTCTTATACGTAGTAGCCACTCAATGCATGTTTGATGACTGGCTGGCTATAGTTAGATATTTACATTATCATCATCATTTTATTTTGTTCACACATGCACACACACACACACACATATACAGTCCTCCTGTGAAAATTTCTCAACCCAAATCTTGGTCTTACTCTTTACTATTTTTCAAATTTATTTATTAGAAGTGAATTTTTTTGGATCAAAGGCCAAAGCAAACTTTCAATCGCTGGATACATGTTGCCAAATTGCATTGCACTGAGGCTGTAAACATTTTTCCTCCCACCACTAATATATGACAAAGTCCTTTCCCTGTACTCCTGCCAAGAGTTGGGTATTATTTATTTTTTAATCCTTGCTAATTAGAGAGGTAGGAAATGGTATCTTATTTCATTAATGAGTAGTAAGGCTGAACATTTGCTTATCAGTTTATAGTCATTTGAAACTCTTCAGTGAATTCTGTTCTTCGTTTTTTGTTTTTTTTTTTTTTAACCTGCCTGTGAGTTCTGGATTATGAATATTAATTTGAACAGAACTATGCCTGATATATAGTTAGTTATGTGTTAGTTAGTTATTGGTTGGTTAGTAGATATGTGTTAGCTTATCAGGAAAAGCCAAATTTGTGCATCATTGTGCGTGTGTGTGTGTGTGTGTGTGTGTGTTTTAAATAAGAATACAATGAAATAATTCATGCAGGTACAATAGTCCCTGAAACTTTTATTTTAAATTGCAAGAGATAAATAGGGCTGAGAGGCATATAGGATTGTAGTTAGGAGCATAGACGCTGAATCAAGACTTCCTGGTTTCAAATCCTGGTCCCTCTACTTACTAGCGAGCTGTCAGGCCTTAGGTAGATGACCTCACTTCAGTATATCTCAGTTTCTTGGCCTAAACATGGGTATTAATTATGTTACCTACTCCATGTTGGCCTAATAAAGATCAAAGGTTTTAATAACTTGAATACATAGCAATTTCCTGGCCATGTAAATGTTCAGTTTTGGCTACTTTCAAAGGTAAGCAGATTAGCTCAGCATACTCAGCAATAATTATACAGAGGATGTACCCAGAGTTGTGTGAGAGTCGTTGACAATGAAAAAGGGGTGGGGGTGGAGAGAAATGTTCAGGCAGAGGGAACAGCACGTGCAAAGGTCTTGCAGCAGAAGGAAAGGCAAGGAGGTCAGTGTTGCTATGGGAAAGTAAATGAGCAGGAATGTAGGGTAATATCAGGTAGAAAAAGCCAGCTAAGGCCAGACTACTCAGGGACTTATGGACCATCAAAAACAATGTTTGATTCAATTTTACCTAGTACAGTGTAATATGAGCCCTTTCAATAAGAAAGTTCGAATTTATGGGGAAATATGTGTGAGATAATTTGAATTAAATTTATTATACATCTTTGTAGCAAGATGAAAGATTGCATTTTAACACCAAGACCCATGAATGTCTATTAAGTCTTAATGGAGCTACAATCTTGGTAGCAAAATCCCTTTGCAAAGAAAAACTTAAGCCATTTAGAAGCAAAATGCAAGCTGGAAGCCCCATATCCTTTATTCCCTAGAAAGGTAGATGAGCCTGGGCTCTCAGTGCACCTCCAGCCCCAGGCCAGAGATGCCTCCTTGTGCTCCCCTATGGCACTAAGGGATTGCAATTATTTTACACCCTGTCCATAAATTGGCCCAGCTTATTGTCCACTTTTCTCATAGTTTAGCCATTGGGATAACAGCTATTTCATGTTGGTTGTTTTATATCTCTAGAACCTAAATACAGCAGCAAGAATGTTGGGCCACCATTAAGGTTAATAATAGTAATAATGATAATACTAAAAAGAAGATCAAAACAAAAACATGGTTTGGTAGCAGATGTCTGTATGAGAAGGCTCAACTCTAACCAGCTTACTCCATCAACCCATCTTTCATTAAGCCTGGAGGGAGAGCATCTCATTCCTTCTTTAATCTAATTTATTGTGCTGGCCAGCAAATGGATTATATACAATAATACTTTCATCTTTATCCCCCGATTTGGGGGAGGTATTAATCAGTATATTTCTTCTTCAATCCTGAAACATCTGTATAACAGAGATGTTAATTGACACCTACTAGAAGAGTTGGAATTCCAGTATATAATACATCCATCAATGTTATAGGGAAATATGCAAATGCTTATGTCATGTTAAAAAACCACGAATGATCTCAGAGATAGGTGGAATACATAATTCCTTGACCATAACACGGATATCACATACTAATATTTAAATGGCAATTTATAGTCCTTTGGGCAATGTTTGATTTTAAAATTTAAAAAGGGACTGTCCAAACACAGAGAGCAGCAGAAAGAGTCAGACTTTCACTGGGATCCACGTGGGTTTGAACTTGCCAGCTTTGCCACTTGCTAGCTGCAAAGAACTTGATAGAAGTCTTGTTCTTTTCTGTCCTATTCTTCCTCATCAGTCTCCTTAATACAATGCAAAATGTATGTTGATATCTCCTTTTTGTATTGCTCTAAGAATTATGTAATATTTAATTAATAGTCATTGAGTGAGAGCTGCTTATGCAGCTTTCAAACTTTACAATAATGCTCGGATGTTGGTTTTATTAGACCCATTTTCAAGGAAGGATAGAACAGTAGCTGACTGGGCTAAAAGAACTGAGATGGAACTCAGATCTGATTAACTCCAAATTTCAGGAACCTTTCAATTCAAAGCATTGACTTGCATATGTAGCAGTCTTCCCAGGATGCCTGGGAATTGCCCCTGTCCTCTCCTTGCAACTGAAAATCAATCTCAAGCAAACCAGGACAGCAGCTTACAAAAAAGGTGGAGCTATTCACTCCACTTGAGAACATGCCATGCAAAGTACCATGCTTTTTGCAGTCATAAAAGGTGGAGACTGAACTCCTTTGCCAGTGCTGCCCAGGTCAAAGGAACTGCTAGGCTAACACCTCTGTGTCTAATGCCATCATTGTAACCATCTCCTTTTTTTCATCTCTGCTACCACTGTTAAATTCATGCTCCTTTAATTTCTACTATGGATTAACAATCTCCCCTACTCTCAGATTTCCCCCTACAGACCATCACTGTCAGGACTGTCAGGGCGATACCTTTAACACAGACCTGGTATGTTCTGTTGTAAAGCTTTGACTTACTCCTCATCAACTCCACATCAATTCCAAAGCCTAAACACGAAAGCCCGATATTCTGTTCTCCAGCCCCGCCCTCTGCAGATCTTTCTCCTTCCTCACACCATCTCTCTGCATGGACCAAATGTCCAAATGTTTCAGCCTCCTGCACCTCCCTCCCCTTGCTGTCCTTGTTTGATCTACATAGATGTGGAGATGTGTCTTCTCATCACATCCAAATCCGACCTGTGCTGAAACGCTTGGCTTGAACTTTTTATGTTCTACCTTCCACAATCTCCCTCAGTTAAAGGAATGAATTGTACTTTATAATTTTTCCTCATTAAATTTAAGTTATTAATGATATGCATGGATTTTTTTTTCTCTGATGTGAGACTGCAGATTTCCCCATGAAGAATGCTTGCTATTTCTCCAGAGATCTCTCATGGTGCTCAGCCCCTGAAGCTGCACATAGGACACACACACACACACACACACACACACAGGGACCCCTGAATGATTGAACCCATGATTGTAAGTTTTTCGAGAGAAGGGTGTCCTGCCCCGGGGTTCCTAGCACAGGGCCTGAACTTTTGACACCTGGGATCCACTTAGCCCTTAATGACTGCTTCCTACTATTCCATTGGGGTGAGGGCGGGAATCCAACCTTATTTCACTCTCATGTCTTTATGTGGGGCTCTATCAATCAGCACGTCACGTTGCGTAGCCACGGAGATTACGTGATCCGTTCAGGGAAATCCAAGACTCTCACGCTTTAGCAGGGGCTGCCATGGTAACCTTCCCGATCTCCTGTTGGTGGAGATCACCTCCCAGGGTGGATTCCACACAGGGGAAGCAGAGCCGAAACGTGGCGGGAGAGAACCCTTTCCAGATTATATCGCTTGTGCCCATTCAGACCTGCCCTGACACTAGCCAGCTCTCCTCCTCGTGCTTAATTTACTTGGAAAAAAAAAAAAAAAAAGAGTTCTTCTCTCTGCTTAAACCAGCGTGAGTCTGGTTTTCTGTCACTTGCCACCAACTGAGTCTTACGTATTAAGTAGGTATCAGTTAATTTTTTGAAGAGATTCTTAAGGCAGTAAACAAAGCTGCCATTGAAGGCCCCCGGGAGAGCCCTTAACAAGGAGCCTTTGAAATTGGAGAGAGGACCTGAATATTAATGCCGGTTCTCCAGTGAGGGCAGTGAATCTTGGTTCTGACCTTCAGTAAAAGCAAAACAAACAAGACTCTATCAACTCCTCGCAAGTTCCTGTCAAACAGCATTCGAAGTACGACGCTGCATAGCAAGTGGTGTGGAGATCTTTTACGGTGCAGAACTGCCCATCGATGGTATACGTGGGGCATCGCAGGGTAAAAGTCGGGATGAGGAGCACAAGGTTAGCAGGTCATGTTATTTAAACGACACAGAGAGATGGTAAATCAGGACCTAGGGGGACCTATGGCAATGCAACGTTGTTTATGTTCTCCCTGGTCCTCTGTCTTTAGCCAGTCGGACTCTGTGGTTAAAGTACTTCTGAGTTCTGACTGTGCCACTATATCTCAGCCTCAGTCTTCCCATCTGTGCAATGGGAACAAGGAAATACAAGTAAACTTTTAGCCAGTTGTCTGCCACTCTACTTTCCCTAGTTTAATGATTCTCAAACTTTTCTGACCACAACCGATAGTAAGAAATATATGGAACATCTTCACCCAGGACACAGCCACACACGTCTAACACCCAAACTAGAGCTTTTGGACAAGAATTCTTATTTATACAATGCAAAATGCTTTCAGATATTTTCAACCATCATTATGAGTTATTATTTTTATTTTAAGATGGCCATGATCCACTAAACTGATTTCATGGCCAACAATGGGTCTTGACCTACAGATTGAAAAATATTACCTAGGTCAATATGTGGTGCAAAATGCATTTTAGGTAAATGCGCTGTACATATAAGCAGAGCTTTGGTCCTGAATCACTGGTGAGTCCTCTACCCTCATAAACAAGGCAGTGCCAC
This sequence comes from Eulemur rufifrons, assembly GCF_041146395.1. NCBI lineage: Eukaryota > Metazoa > Chordata > Mammalia > Primates > Lemuridae > Eulemur > Eulemur rufifrons. The sequence continues at coordinate 9,351,062 of NC_091005.1, read as the reverse complement.
AACTGACTTTTATTTTTTTAAATATTTTTAATTCAATAGATTTAGAGGGTACAGGTGGAGTTTTGTTACATGGATAAATTGTATGGTGGTGAAGTCTGGGCTTTTAGTGTACTCATCACCCGAATAATGTACATTGACCCAGTAGGTAATTTTCCATCCCTCACGCCCCTCCCACTCTCCCCTCTTCAGATTCTCTAGTGTCTATTATGCTACTTGGTATCACCATGGTTAGCCACAGCTTAGCTCCCACTTCTACGGGAGAGTGTGTTGCATTTGGTTTTCTGTTCCTGAGGACTTCACTTAGGATTATGGTCTCCAGTTCCATCTAAGTTGCTGCAAAAGATATTATTTTGATCTTTATTATGGCTGAGTAGTATTCCATAGTATATATATGTGTATGTGTATATATGTAGTTGTGTGTACACACACACACACAAACACCATATTTTCTTTATCCACTCATTGATTGATGGGCACTTAGGTTGATTTCGTAACTTTGTGATTGTGAATTGTGCTGTAATAAACATACAAGCGCAGGTATCTCTTTTTAGATATAGTGAAGTATTTTCCTTTGGGTGGATACTCAGTAGTGGGATTCTAGGATAGAATGGTAGATCTACTCTTAGTTCTTTGAGAAATGTCTATACTGGCTTCCCTAGAGGACAGCTGACTTTTGAGTTCTCCTTTGGTCCCAGGCTTAGCCTGAGAGTCTACGGAAGCAGCCTGTTTCATCACCCCCTTTCTCCTGGACACACGTCTTACTCTCATTCTGCTTCTCAAGGCGTTTCTCCCACCTGTTTTGCTGTGTGAGAGGATCCACAATGAAAAAAAAAAAAAAAAAAGGCCAAAGAATGAGAGGCTAAGGTTCTCACACTGTAGCTTGTAAAAGAATCTGCCAAGGAGTTTTGACATAGTTTAGGATGCTGAAAGATTATATTTCAGTAGGTTTGGCATGGGATCCCGGAGTCTGAATGTTTAATAAGCACCCAGGGGTTTTTGGCGAAAGGGGAGGGACATATTATCCTTGCACAAACACTCCCACTAATAGAAAACACAGGGTTTCCCTAAACTTCATTTGAAGCTGGAGATATGGAATCATGCTATTAATGGTTAGCAGCAAAAAATGTGAAGATTTCCTTAAAACCTAGGGTTGAGGATGGGAGGGCAGAAGGAGGAAGTTGCATAATCTGAAAGCAGAGTGGGAGAGACCACACACAGAGCAGTTCCTTGTCCACACACCATCCTCAATCCCCTCAACTTCAGCCCTGCTGGCTTAAGTCCTTCAGCCCTCCTGGCTTAAGTCCTTCAGCCAAACAGGTGGCTGTCTTTATTAAATGATAAAGGGATTTAGGATGTGAAGAGGTGGCTGGTACAGGGGCAGTAAAAGCAATACGGCAGTCTTCAATCTCGTTATTTTTTAATGTGGGTGTTCCATACGTCACATCCCAGAGAGCACCACCAGCCTCCCCGTGTCCAGGGGAACTGTGTTCCTGTATTTGCATTAGGGAGAGAGGCTTGATGTTCTTTCATTATTTCTCTAAAATCCTGCCACCCTATTCAAGGGAGAGCCCGTTGGGCGTTTGTTAGAGTCACATTTGGAGAAACAACATGAGTAGTCAGAGCAGTAAGTCAGAGCAGAGAGGTTGCTGCTTCTCACCCTTCACTTCCCGATGGGAATGGTGGTCACTTAACCACAGTTTGCTGTACATCCTGTAACACTTTGGTTTGCATGGCTCTTAAGGCCCCTTCCAACTCTGGAATGTCTAGAAGTCTGTGAGTTAGCGGGATACAAATGTAATTTAGTTCAAAATCTTACATAAAAGGTTGGAGAACAACAGAAATACATTGGAAATAAAATTTGGCCAGTGCGCCTCAAGGATTCAAGTTTCTGCAAGTCAGCCCGGGAAAGAGCACCAGTTTGTAGGAGGGAAAGTTGTAAGAGGGTGGTAGGAAAGCTCAATGTGGAGTCAGAACTATTACAATTGAGATAAAACCCAGTATTTCTAAGCCTTTAGCTGCATAGTCTCAGGCAAGTCACTACACTTCTCCAAGTCAGTTTCATTGTCTATAAAATGGGAATAAAAGGGTTTTCAGTGAAAAGTGTATTCCTTCAGCCATCCATCCATTCATTTATTCACTCATAGAGCAAAAATTGATTAGTGTCTACACTGAAGCATGCATTGTTTAATCAATTGAGGGAAAGTATGTGAGAGTGTCTAGTTTAGTGGAATATATGGTAAATTACTGGCTATGTTAGTTTTCCTTCCTCAATAGTTTTCATTGTAATATTCCCTCATATGAGCATCTCCCTTGTATTGGATCTCTGCCTGCCTTAGGGTATCCCCTATTATAGACACCTGTTATCTTAGCACTCCTAGGCTTATAGGCTTCTCTTCTTCTACTTTCTACTTCTTCTTCCAAGAGCTCCACTTTTCTTCAAGAAACCATCTGCCATCATTCCAGGTGGTCATGGTGAGGCTGTCAGTCACAGCACCCACCTTCTTACCCCAGAGCTAGGTACAGGAACCAAGCTGTCCTGCAAGAGTACTCCATTTTTCCCTGCCATAGCAATTGGTCTAAGAAAGACACTTAACCCAAACAGGCCAATGATAGTCTTCCCTATAACGTACCATATAAATTCTGGGAAAGGCTCTCCTTTCCTTTGGATATTGAGTCATAAGATTTTAAGCTTGAGTAGGTCATGATTTTCCTGACACACAGAGGGATTTAGAACTCAGAAACCAAAAAAGATGCCAGAGCCTTTAAAACTTCATTTGAACACCTGGATCCAATTGTGCCTGAAGTTAGACTCCCCGGTTCTGTGAGCCAATACGTTCCTTTTCTTGGTTTAACTTAGTTGGAGTTCAGTTTCTCTCATTTGAAATCAAAGAGCCCTGAATAATCCATCCTTCAAAGTCTGACTCAATTTATACTTCCTTACGTGATCTCCTTTGATCTCCTCAGTTCGAGATCACCAGCCGAGTACATTTTCTTCCCCTTATATTGAGATTTTCTCTTTCACGGCCTGGTTTTATAGTTAATTGCATGCATGTCTGTGGCCCTCCCTCTATCGAATATTAGCTCATCTATTTGCAAAGGAAGGCACTTCAAATATTTATCATGAATATTGTTATACTTAATAATAATTTAAGATTAATAGCAACTATTATGTGCCAAGACTTATGCTAATTGCTTTAAAAGTGTTATTTAATCATTACATCATTAGACCATTGATACAAAATAGTTTTTTTTTTATAGACTAAACAAAAAAAAGATTCAGGGATGGCAGTTGGCTTACCCAAGTTCCTAGAGTAATTGAGCAGCAAGCAAGGTTAGAACCCAGGTCTGTCTTACTCAATAAGTTGTATGATTAATCATCTGTGTATGTGTACACATCGTATGCATGTATATATGCATGTATAGGTGTATATATACACACACCCATGTGTGTGTGTGTATGTGTATAATTTTTGCTAATATTATAGGCAAAATTTCACAGTGTTATCCTGATCCCACATCTTCTCCAGTTTGGAAAGCCTGGGAATATGCGTAATGCAATGAAACCAGTGAGTGAATGGATTGATAATAGGAAATAGATACCCAAAGAGGCTAAATTACACGTACAGGGCATCATATGGGTCATTCCTGGCAAAACCTAGACGCAAATGTAGATGGCACGGACTTCTGGTCTAACAAGTTAGTGCTTAGCAAAAACTCTACCAGGCTACCAATTCTGAAAGACAAGCCCATTTAGAGAGGAATGAGCTATGATGGATGCGTAGTCTCAGCAAATGTACAATAAAAGATAGAAACATTGCTATGCATGATTTTTTAATAACTACCAAAAAACCCCATGTACAAGATTTCTGAAAATTGATAGCGTCGCCAATGCCGCTCATCTCTTTAAACAAGCAAACTCATCTTCCATAGTGCTGTTCCATCAGTAATAAATTGGCTCCTCAGACATATCTGCTTGCAGGTTAGAACCGAGATTGAATAGATAATAACTTCTGGGGTAGCAACGTCTGCCATGGCAAATAATAAAGAAATTCATGACCTGCGAAGTGCAGAGTGATCATGTTCCAAAAATACATTTCACCTGGCCCAGAAGCAGGTTCATTAGGTATCCGGGAAGCTGCAGAAAAATATTCAGTACCTATAGGGAGGTGACTAAAAAGGAACAATCTCAAATGTAGACAAGCCAGTAGTTACAAAAAACACGCAGATCAAAGAAGAGCTTGCTGCTAAATGCCTTTTAAAACCAAGACACAAGGTCTGGGAGTTTGGCTGGGGGCATGTCTAACCCCATACAGAGAACAAAGCTGGGCTTCTTTGGTGACCTTATGTGGTGTGACAGTTTTTTCAAATATCACAATGGATGTAGGTCACTTTGATGGAGCTTCAGTAAGTGGGTTCTCTGTTTTGAGTGATCATTTTTCTTCCTTAGAAAAATAATTAGGTGTCACCAGTGAGCTGAGTCTACCAACATCACGCAAACATAATTAAACTGAACAAGGGAGGTAATAGAAAGAAGAAATTCCACAGAGAGGTAACAATGTCGAGTGGAAGGAAGGCTATCTTGGGAGTTGAAGTGTGCATTCAAGTTCTGGCTGTGACATCATTGTTTATATAACCCAAATCATTCCATTTAACTGCTCTGGAATCCAGTTTTTTATCTGGAAACATTGGGAAGTTATACCAGTGAGTACTTTGAGTTCTCTGACAAGTGGTGATTACGATCTTGTAAGTTGATGACGGTTCTAAAATGGGATTCCTCTCATCTGATGCAGCAGTGGATTACATTTTATTTGTATTTAACACTACCAACTAGGCCATTAACCTCCTCTGTGAATATACAAATACAAAGGCAATAGCAGATATTGCATCTATGCAAGAAATATTAGATGTGTCCCCAAAACTGACAGTTGATTTTACCATTGAGTGCCCACTTTGGGCCCCACCAGCAAGCCCTGTCCTATGCCATTATTAAGATATTACTAATTAGGACAGGAGGTACAAGTGCAACTTCTACTCCATCAGTATGTGGTTCTTGGTACCAGTACGTATTGTTTCTTTAATTTTTTCTTCCACGGACCTGCGATAGGCTGCTTAATGGTCCACCTAGACCACCCTCTACTGTATTGGCCAAACAAGACAGCCCTTGGATCATCGAGAAAGTTCTCTCTGTCTCATTAACAGTTTCTGTACTCTGCCTCTGTTTTGCCAGAACTTGGACTCTTCACCTTCTTCCTGCCAGCTTCCCAGCCCTTATCTGGACTTTGCTCTTGTAAAACTCCCCTGGAATTCTGCTTTTCCCAGGTGACTTTGAGAGTGGCCAGCTCCTTGTCGATGAGCCCTTTCTTCCACATTGTGCACCTGTGTTACATTTCCCTGACCTTTGCATACTGGACATGGACACTGGGTGTCTCAGCAGGTCTATCCAGGGTCTACTCCTGGGGAGGAGTGGATTTGTTTCCTTAGCCCTGCCCCCTGTGTTGATATTTTCATACATATGAGGACTCTGATACACAGCCCCCAAAGATACATAGTTACACAATAAAAGAAATTTAATACCTCCATTTTGTTTCTTAATAGAATCATTAAAAGCTTTTTTAAACAAGTGCTTTCGTATTTAAAAAACTAAATAAGCACCTCCTAGTCATTGTGCCTGAAAAGTGTTTTGCAATGGGCATCATTTTGATGAAAACTCAAGTTTTCAAGGTTTATGTTTTATTTTCATCCATGTCCATTTTGTTGAAGATTTCAAAAAAAATTCTTCAGCAGTCACAGACCTCAGAGTAACTTAATATTCTCTTTTTATCCTCTATTTTAGAACACGGAGATGAGAACTCACCACAAAATGACTTTGTTCACTACATTTTAAGCTGTGTGGTTGGGAAAAGGAACAAAACAACATAAAGCAAAATGTAGAACAGGCAATTTATGGTGCACTTGTTTGCTTTTCTTTTAAAATATTTTTGGGGTTAGTTTTAATTATATAAGAAGTATCAATATAGGATCAGGGTTAAAGAAAACACTAAGAAAGAAATATAGGGACAGGTCATTCCCTTTTTAAGCTTCTCCCAAGAAGTAACATCTGTGATCAATCTGAGATATGTCTTTCCAATTTATTCATAGACATTATATAAATATATATACAAAAAAATAAAGTTTTGTTTTATATGTACACTGCCACTTTTGTTTTTGTTTCCGTAGGACAAAGCCATACGTAATTAAACAGCCTTGACAAATTCATTCAGTTTTACCCACCACCCGTCTTTCAAGATCTCCCCAACAACTTTGTGAGAATAAAGGACTCATATTTCCATTTGGTACATGTGGAAATGAAGCTTTGGGAAGGCCAAATAACTGATCGAGGTCACAGAGCTAACAATAACTGGTTACTTATACTCAAAGCCAGGTGTTCTTCCCCCCAAATTCTTCTTCCTGAGTCCTGTGCCTTGATTAATGAGCCCCGTACCAGGTGAGCCAAAATCCTGCAAGCATCAGCTGCTGGGTAGCATGCGAGCTTTCAGAAACCTTTTCCGTTCACTAAGTAGTGCCATTTATAACCTTCCATTAGAGGGGAGCAGCAAAAAACCTGTGTAAATGGCATTCTGGAAGTAATGTAGGGGCATTCATGTAGCTAAATCTCATTTTCAGAAAACATTAAGTAAAAAAATGGAAATAACCCCAATGTCCACCAATAGGGGATTGATTACATGTTATATTCATGCCATGGAATATTGTATAGTCAATTAAAGTGGTGATGTAGACACATACTAACTGGCTTAGAAAAATACTCCAGAGAACATAATCTCCTATTTTTAATGAAATGTATGTATGCATATTAACGTATTGGCAATGATTATAATAGTTGCATGGTAAAATTCTATATTATTTTCTATTTACATAAATAAGTGGTTTTTAAAAAAAACTCTTCCATCTACCCTAAGAACAAAGGAAGACATGGTAGAGCTTGAACATAGCATGTGATATTTCTCTCAAATATAGAAGGTACACCAAAGAATATTCCAGTTAAATTACCAGAACCCATGTAACAGAAGGGACTTACGTGCTTGCTTCTTGTCAAACTCTTACATGCCTATCACATATTTTTAACCCAAATTAGTGAATACATTTAGTGCTGGTCCTAAATACATTTATGAAAGTCTTATCTGATTATTCCTATGCCTCCCCCTGAGTCTGGTTTAAATGCCTCTGTTTCTATCTTCACCCAGATCTTCATCACATGATTACATTTATGTCTCTCCCAATCGTCCCTGGAGTAATCATATGTGATTTCCTTCTATCTTCCTGACACCTAGCTTAAGGACTCAGTGTGTAGTGAGAGCCCATTAAAAGCTCTGAAATGTAAATCTTTGTAACCTGGTTGATGCCCGAGACAGAGATGAAAAAGATGCATCCATATGCACTTCCTGGTAATTAGCTTGTGTGTTTCAGGTCAGTGAACAAAGGTGCTGGATAAAGGTGTGAAAGGAAAAAAGATAAAAAAAAAAAGAGAGAGAGAGGCTTGTGTGTAAGTACTGCCGCAGGGTTTCAGATGGAGAATTTCTGTCCAATCCACGTTAGAGAGGTAGGTTCACCTCAAGAGAGTCCTGTCTTTACAGAAGGATGCCTTAGTTCTCAGGTCTTTTTACTTACCTCTTCATTCATGCATTCCACTATTATTGAGCACCGTACTTCAGAATTAAGGAAGACAGGGCGAAAGCAGGAAGCTGTCTCTTGCCTTTGTTCATCTGAAGTGAAGTCTGTTCTGCCCAAAGCGGGTAGAGGGTCCTTTAAAGTTGAATTCTCATTTTTTTAAATTTATTTACCCACGAGTTAGCTTTTCTTGCTCTCGAACTTCACATGAATAGAATTATAGAGTACGTGTACTCTTTTTTGTCTGGCTTCACTTGCCTAGTTAAACGTGTTTGAGATTCATCCATATTATTGGGTGCTGCAGTAGTTTATTGCTTTTTAATGTTGTGAGCACTCCACAGTATGATTATACCACTATTTTTTTTATTGATTTACCTGTTGATGGATTAACTGGGCTGTTTTCCATTTGGGACATTATCAATAAAGCTGTTATAAACTTTGTTGAAATAAGTCTTTTTGTGGATACGCTTTCACATTTCTTGGAAAAAAATACCTGGAAGTACAATTACTGGATCATAGGTTGCCTCTAAAAGTGGGTAGGGATGAGGAGGGACTGGGATAGGAGACCAGAAGAACTTTCCAGGGTCACGTGAAACATATATCTTGATAAAGGTTTGGTTATCCAGGTGTGCACATTTGTCAAAGCTAGTAGAATGGATATAATTAGATTTGTGCATTTCAATGTATACAAATTTTGTCTTGAATAAAAAAGAACCATAAACAAATATTGGACTTCAGTTAATGATAGTGTACGGAAGTATTTGGGAGGAATTGTACTGCCTTCTAGAACTTGATTTGGAATGCATCAAAAAATAAGATGGCTTGATGGATGAACAGACAGATGGATACAATAGCTATAGCCAAACAATTATAGAATGTAAATGGTGGTCCATGGGTACTTACTGTACAATTTATTCAAATTTTTGCCATGATTGAAATTTTTCGTAGTAAAATGTTGGGAAGTAGAAATATAATTTCTTCTCTCTTTTGCAATGGCTTTCCAACATATTTAGAATAAAATCCAAAGTAGTTATTTTGGACTGTAAGGTACTGCATGATATAGTGGCTGGCAGCTCTCTGACTTCATCTGCTCCCACACTGACACACTCTGGCTTGTTTCCAGTGAAAGTGTGTTTCTTACTGTTTCTAGTTCACTCCTAGCCTGTCCTGCTCTCAGAGCCCTCACACTTGCTGTGATCTCTTCATAGGATGCTCTCATCCCAGGTCTTTGCATAACCATCCCCTCTACCTACCAGCCATTTATTCAAGTATACTCAATGGGCTTTCCTCCAAAAGATCTCCCCTTTCTACCCTGTGAGTCTCTTTCCCCCATCACTTTTATGCTGTGTGTCTTTTTCCATAGAATTTAGCACCACACAATATAATTTTAAATATATTTACAATTTATTTTCCTTTCTCTACTGGTATATAAACTACTTGAAAAACATGACTTTATCTTGTTCATTTCTAGGTGGCTTAGGAAACAGTTACTAGTTGAGACTGTGGTGAAGTTTTGCTGGAAACTTCAACACCAGCCAAGCCATTCTTTGGTCCCCAGTGGTGGATGTGGTTGGCTGTATATGCCTGATTTTTGGCGCCAGAGCAGCTTACACTAACAGCAGTGTTAGTGTATCCTAGCAGGGAATCCTTGGGCCTTCAGAAGGCTTGCTCAGAAGCTAATAGTTGGAGCAGGGTCCTGGTGTCTGGGTGGGATATCAGGCCTCTGATAAGCTGTTGTAATGTGGGAGATGGAAGTAGCAGTGGTGGAGCCACCCACTGGGTCCCAAGTGGTCCATGTTGGTGTTACTGGTAGCTGAAATGCATTGGGCAGGCTAGTCCCCGGTCCCACAGCTTTTTGTAACAGGGTGGTGGGTATTGTCCTAAGCAGGCTTAGAAGAGTTTGATCTTCTCTGTCTCTTCCTGACCTGGTACATATGCTAAAATCAATGAACCAACATTGATATCTTTTTATTAACTAAAGTCTATATTTTATTTAGATTTCCTTAGTTTTTATCTAATATCCCTTTTCTGTTCGAAGATACCACCAAGGAGGCCACATTACATTTAGTTGTTTTGTCTCCTTGGGCTGTTGGCTGTGAAAGTTTGTCAGATTTTTCTTGTTTTTGATGATTTTGACGATTTTGAGGAATACCGGTAAGGTATTTTGTAGAATGCTTCTGTCGGGAGTTGCTCATAGGCTATTTTACAAGACAATGGATAAGCCTGGGAAAATCTTGCTGCCTCAGGAACTGTGACATGCACACAGTGATCCAAAACATTTGTACTACTTTAGAGCATGGATACATTTTACAGGTCTTGGCTTATTGGATATTCCTACAAACCCTGTGATAGGGAATGTATTTCTGTATCCATCTCGCATATGAGAAAACTCAGCTTCCAAAATGGCAAGTAACTGTGTCAGATCACACAGAATCCATGGCCAAGAAGACCTCTAACCTGAGCCTGCTGACTGCAGGTGCAGCTCTCTCTGCCCCTTACATCAGCCTTCAAGCCCACATGTTGTTGACGCCATCACAACCTGCCCTTTACAGACAGCTACCCGAAGAGGAACCTATTCAAAGTCATGCGGTATCATCCTTTTCTCTGCTGCTTTCAATCAAAATAGTAGCACTGACTCTAACAATCCTGTTAGCCAGAAAAATGAGTGCTCTGGGATAATATTTAAATTTAAATGTATGCATCTTATCAAAATACCATGTTTTGGGCTTGTCAACAGGTGAAATGTTTTTGAGATACATTTATTTGAAAAGAACCAGTTGTCCTTAGGCCGATAGCACCTGTTCCTGTATTTCTTCTTGTCTGTGTGGAGGCAGAGTGAACTTGTCCAGATCGAATATTAAGCATGTTGCCCATCACTGTTTACCTGAGACATCTTTTGGGGAGAGGAGCAGTGGCCCCATCTTTGTATATACCTCATTTCCCTGTTCCTGGAGCATTCTCCATAACTTGGAATCAGTGTTATCAGTCTCAAAAAACCTTACTTATGAATATAGGCTGTAAATTGACTTGCTTTATTCCATTATAAAATGTCTCATTCTTCACTTTACAGGGAATTTATTATGCTAAGTCTAGGGAAAAAAAGAGATATCGTCTTGACTGATTCCTATTGCACCTTCTAGGAAGACTTCCTTCAATCCACTGTATGACCCCATTGTCCTGGGGCTTTGGTTATAATGTCTTTTATGAATCTACTGTCCATCTTCTTTGTCTATTTTAGGAGTGGGGCTATGTCCATCTTGTTCATTAACACAGCCCCAGAGCAAGATCCCTCTATCTTATATAACCAATAAACATGTCTTAAATGAAATGTGCTTGTATAAATCATAAGTATTATTTATATTTTTGTTCTTGTGTATAACTGAAATATTACAACTATTTGGAAGAAACTTCAAAAAAATCTCTTAGCACATAGGAGTGGAAATCATGTATATTGGTGATAACCAAGCAGTTTTGAATGAATAGATAAATCCTATACTATGAAGAGTGTAATATTCTCATCTAGATGAAGGCAAACCAACATGCAGGGACATCCCATTGTGTGAACAACCTCCTACAACCATGGGACAATCCGGAGGTCTTTTTCAAATGCTTACCTTTATTAGAGAAGAAATTGTATTATGTAGTTTGACTCAACAGTAAGTACCCTTGTTAGTAGTAGTTACTGTATTTGAATAGGGAATAAAGCTGATTTTATATGAGTAGAAAATGTATACCTGTGAAGAAGCTGACTAGGGGGTGGGGGGAGCATGAATTAGGAACTTTGAACCTTTATGTCTTCTCCCAAGGAGAACATCTTCCTTGGCTCAACTTCTAAAGTGGGACACACGAGAGTCATGTGGAATCAGTCCAGTTGGGGAGGGAGATACTTACAGACACCATGATTGGCAACAACTAGGCTTTGCCTTTTGCTGATACATAGGTTAATCCTGTCATCCATGTGTCCTCTTGGTTAAAAGCCACGTGTTTCCTTTTTGTCAATGACATGCAGCTGGGCACACGTCCACCCACCTAGGACATCATCTCCTGGTCGTTCAGTAATGACCAGAAGAGACCTATGATTTTGAGTAGAGGCACAGCTGTGGGCTCCCAAACAAACGCAAAGAGGTCACATATGCAAACTTGGTTTCCAGAGCCAATGTATCATTCATGCATTTTCTAAGGACTTTTTCCTCTGTGAATCTAGAACTTCTATGGAAACCTCTTTAAATCCTCCTGAGACTGATTCCACTATCATAATCTATACCAATCTCTGCTTTCTGTGGCATCTGTACCAGCTGGGACACTATCTTGTGCAATATATTTTTTCTTTAAATTTCAATTCCATTTTCTTCCTGTTTTATATGGTTTGTTGTCCTCTCTATTTAACTCTTTCTTCCATCTGGATCATAAGCACATTAGAATTTTACTATCCTAGTATGCAATAAATTATACATTAATAGAATAGTTATGGCTTGTGAGAAGAAGTTATTTGTGATTTGCAATTAGAGAGATTTTAATCAAGTTTACCATTCTCAAAAAGTCTGTTTTGCATATAAATAAGGACCCCTTAAAAATCGATCTGTTTTGCTCAATTATAAAATGCTTCATTTAGAAGCCTAAGGGTAATTTATTATACTGAATCGGAGGAAAGGAAGATGTATTGCATTATGTTTAATCTTATCAAATGGCTGCTATATTTAATGACAATGTCTGTTTATCATAATTATTATAAGTTGTCTAGGTTAATAAAATCAGAAGACCTATGTGAGATTTTTAAATGCTAAATTTATTATTTACATACCATTACAGATACCAGCTGTCCCTCTCGGATGTGCAGGAATCCTGTGTATATTTAATTTTTGCTGAGGTGGCTGGAGGACTTCGTGTCTGTCAGACAAAGTAGACTATAAATCTAGGTCCTTAGAACCTTCTACAATTAAATATGTAGAAAACAAAAATATAGAATAGGAGGAAAATAACATGTACCAGCTTTTAGGTATTTGATAAATGTTCTACAAATTCTTTCTTTCATCATTGAAGATGTTATTTCTAGACATGGAGGATTCAACAGGAAACAAAGCAAAATCCCTGCTCTCTTATAATCTCATAAGTGATGGGGTGTGTGTGTGTATGTGTGTGTGTGTGATGGGAAGGGTAACGTAGCCTCATACACCTTACTCTGTGACCAAAAGTGTCCTGAGCAAGTGTATCTTTATCCAAATTTAAAATTGAGGAAACTGAAACTAAAAAGAGGTGAGTAAGTAGCCTGAAGTTTTACACTGATGGAAAAGCTCTGTTTTAAACTCATCTGTCTAATTTCAAATCTAGCATTTCCCCCACAATGGGCTACTGATGACTGTAATGGTGGAGGTAAAGGGAGGAGGAAGGAAAGTTTTTAAGACTTAGAATTAGAAACCTGCGGTTTGTTTCTTGGCTTCCCAGCTTTGTGATGCTGGACAAGGCAATTTTTTTTTTCATCATTCAAAAGAGACAACAGTCGCTTCTGTGTCTAACTTATGGGTTTATTGTGAGGGTGAAAGTTGACAGAATTACATCTATATGTCTACACAAATTCATTGTTTCTTCATGAACACTCACACACGTATTAAAAGCACCGACCATGAAAATGGCAAAATTACCATATAACCCAGCAACCCCACCACTAGGTATATGTCCAAGAGAAGGGAATTCAGTATATGAAAAAGATAATCTGCGCTCCCATGTTTATTGCAGCACTATTCACAATAGCCAAGATTTGGAATCAACCTAAGTGCCCATCAATGGATGAATGGATAAAGAAATCATGGCACATATATACAATGGAATATTATATAGCCACAAAAAGAATGAAATCCTGCCATTTGCAATAACATGGATGGAACTAGAGAACACTAAGTTAAGTGAAATAAACCAAGCACAGAAAGACAAATCTTTCATGTTCTCACTCATATGTGGCAGCTATATATTACAATCCAATTTTTGCAATGCCATAGTTACAATTTCAAGACAATCTAGGCCCATCCTGCTTTTTTTTTTTTTTTTTCTTTTCCCCATACCTTTACCCTGGTAGACATCAATTTACAAAACAGGAGAAATTTTTTTCACTCTTGGATGCTTAAAACTCCCTTCAGAGACATTGTCTTCTGAGTTGGCAAGTTCCTCATTCTCTAGGAATAATGTTGGTTTGCACTGAGTGTTTGGTAGCTGACATTTTGATAAATGGAGACATTAAACCATGCATGAAATTTCAGTAAGGACTTTACCTGCCATTTTTTCCCCAGATGTAGATGTACTTTAAAATAGAAGGGGGGTGGTGGAAATCACCATAGCAGCTTCACTTTTAAGTAAATGATGTCTTTGCCAAAAGTGCTTGGTTATATAACTGTCATATACAGTTAGGTAAAATAGAACTGGTTTTAAACTAGAAGGAAAATTCTGTGACATGTTGTTCAGGACTTTGATATTAAGATGATTGCTCAGGGGAGATAACCGGGCCCAGAATACAGGAAAGCGATGTCTTGCTCAATTTGTATCTGGTTTGCAGAACTTGTCCAGGGAAACACTACAGAATTGAAAAGAAGGGAAAGCTAAATGAGGTATGGCCAAGTCAGGGACTTGGGGATTCTGTCAGTCTCCTCCATGTTCCTTGTTCAACACTTTCAATCAGAAACTGCATTTTGTGAGCCCTACCTCTTTGACATTCTGCTGAAAGTTCATCCTTCTCCATTACCACTGAAACTACTAAGTTCAGGACTAATCTTCTTCCCAGGACTCATGCAAAAACCTCCTAATTGTTCTCCATGCTTTCAGTTTTGGCCAGTCCAATTCACCCGCGAACCCTTATGCCAGAACCATCCTGACCATTAGCAAATATGATGCTATAGTTTGTCAATTCTCATCCATGGCTGAATATTAGGGTCACCAGGAAAACTTTCTAAAAGTTATTGATGTCTAGGGCCCGTCTTTAGAGATTCCAACTCCATTAATTTGGAGTAGAGCCCAAGTATGTTGTGGTATTGTTTTACACTCCCCCGGCCCCAGGAGATTCTAACATTGAGACTAAGAACCACTGATAGAACTCCCTGAAAATGATCTTTTAGTATCTCCCTATCACCTTAACATGACCCATGAGCACCTCCAAGATAGGACCTCTGCCTGCCTCCTTCATGCCTTTCTCTTCATCAAAAAGCAGCAGTCTTTGCCAGTCGGCCGTAGGTTTCTGTTTATTCTATGACTTTGTTTCCATTGCTATCTTCTGGGAATATTTTCTTCATCTTCCATATTAACTTACATACCTTTAAGTACTCATGTATATGAAGACTTCTCTGATCTTCCCCAACACCCTATGCTTCTACATAATGTACTGACCACTCCTTTATTTGTACTTCATTGTACTAATATAGAAATACACGTGTATATCAAATAAATATGTGTATATATGGGTGACATAGTCTTAAAAACAAAATCTCTCATTGTCATGTTTGTTTTCTCAGGGTTCAACACAATGCATTATTAACATTCCATGTACTTTGTATAAATATTAATGAGTGATTTATGATCATTTATCTTGTTAATTTAATTTAACTATTTAGGATAATATAATGAATGTCCATTTGGGCAGTAAGAGAAATTCTCCACAGATATTTGGAAAGAGGTGTTATGATGAATGCCCTAGAAAGATGTAGGATTGTGCACTAAGACTCATTTCAAAAGAAATGAGTCCGATATTGGCAATACCAACCATATTAGGCCAATTTATGGCATGCCAGGTCAGAGGCTGTGGGTTCAGCAATACCTCACGTTGGGCTATGAAACTATACTTTTAATATGCATAAGCCCCTTCTTTTTGCACTAACCGTATATCCCCCTCCGCCCTCTGAAGTAGCTCCCTATCCATTGCTTTCCTGCAGGATCGTTGTCATAGATTTGACATTAGAAGCCTATCTCAATAAGGGTTCCATGTGAGAATAAGGTCTAGTCCCTTAAGGGTATGGTTCTCAAAGTGCGGTTCCTGGCCCAGTGTACTAGCTTCACCAGGGTGCTTATTAGAAATGCAAATTCTCAGGTTCCAGCTAGAACCTACTGAATCAGAAACTGCTCAGCTGGGGCCCAGCAATCTATGGTTTGACAAGCCCTCCAGGTGATTCCAATGTGTGCTCAAGTTTGAGAGCCACTGGTCTGGAGTCATCACGATCTAGCACCTGGACTTCAGAATGCGTGAACCAGCACAGGTGTTGTCTATTTGAGACTCACCTGACCAGAGTTTTACAAATAAAGGTTTCAGGGCTCCTTTCTTAAATATTCACTCACTCAGGGGGTGATGTTCTCTTTCATTTGTCACTCTCTTCCTTTTCCCTTCACTTCTTCTGAAGGCAGCATCATCTTCCTTATAGGGTCTCAGATTTGGCTGCATATTAGAATCACTTAAAAAGTAAAACACAAAAATAAACAAACAAACAGGGCCCAGCTCTATCCAAAGTAATTGAATTAGTATCTGGGAGTCGGGTCTGAGTACTGGTATTTTTTTTAAAGCTTCCCAACTGATGCTAATGTCAGCAAAGACAACGTAAGTAAGAAACCAGGCAAACACTGTGTGACTTGTTCTCTGCAGTTAAGTATGAAATTCATCAATATTTGGCCAGAGAAGATGGCTCTGTTAATTCAAAGCCATAGTATTTAGATGCAGGAGAAGACAAACTTGACTCAAGCTCATTCAATCAGATTGAACCCCAAGCATAAAGCTGACCATATCAACTGATGCTATGCAAGCAGGATCTCCTATGGCCACGTTCTGGAGAGAAAGTCTGACTACTGTCCCTGCAGATACACTGGCTTCTTCCCACCTGAGGTTTGGTTGTTTAGCCTTTTTTTTGATTCTGTGAGCTACCCTATGTACTTCCAATGATTCATCATTTTCCCTTGAGTAAGTAAAAGTTGATGTCTTTAGCTTCCAGCCTAAAGAATTTTAATTAAGACACTGTACCACTAAATTGGCTGTTTGATCTTGGGCAAGTCATCTTACGATTGATTTTAGGCCTCAGTTTCTCTGAGCTGTAGAATGAGGCTAATCATCTGGATCCATATTTTTTTAACCACTTATAAAACAAGACTCCTTAAAAAAATGATTTGTAGGAAACTTGAATAAATATAATGAAGGTAAGTAGTGAATGGTTTCCCTACCTCAAATCTTTACTGCTTGACAAAGCTTATTTTACTCTGAGCAGGAGCCCCAATAAACCTCTGAGAAGGGCAAAATTTCCTGAGTGCACAGATAATATGAAGGTGTTATCTTCCTATGGTTTTGAGATTGTTGATTCAGAGTCTTGAGCCAGAAACAACTGGAGTTTCCTGTTTTAGAGCCACATACTGCTAGATGTAAAAGGCCGTGTAATGATAGTTAATGGACTACACAAAGTGGTAAATGCCATGCAAACTCAAATGCAAAAACCACTTTTTAAAAAGGAAGAGAATTGACTGACTAATCTATTTTTTTAGATATGGAAAATGCTATCTAAAAATAAGAATCCTATTATTCTGTAATATTTGAACACCTGTTGAGTGTTGTTTCTGAAGTCTTATAGGACATGGAGTTAAAACCCATGAAAAGGTCAAGATAGCTCTCAATTTCCAAAGGAAATTGCTTGGAAACACACTTCAGAAGGAAGTTGGGTTTCAGGAGGCCTGCTGTGAAAGTTAGCAAATGAAATGTAAAATGTGTGAAGTTTTCCATTTTAGAGGAAGTACCAATTTTAAAAGATTGTGGCATTTTTGTTTTACCAAATGAGGCTCTTTTGGTGGACTTAAATATATCTCTTGCATATTCTGGGGATTAAATAAAAAATCTTCAAAATACCATTCCATTAAAATCTTCCCACACTGCTAAAAATTCAGAGGTCATAGTCTGAGTTATTTCTAGCAGCATCTCTGCATGAAATTTCTGTATAACACAGTAGGCACAGGCTCCACTGCAAAAAAGAATATGTATAAACAAAATAATGCTTATGGTGATCACATTATATGCAAGAGCATCTGCTGGGCATTCTTGTAATCTCAGCTCACTTAGACCACACAATTCTTCCATGCCAGCCTCTTCCCACCTACTGCAGGCTAGTCCTTCCCTACTCCTCAGCTGCAGCTGCTCTTGGTAAAGGCTATAAATGGTCTTCTAAGAATCTCTGCCCAATGGACATGATGTCCCTGTCTTATGATTGACTTCTCTGCTGTAGATGGTGATGTTGGTCATTCTCTCCTTTTTAAAACTATCTTCCACCCTTGACATTGGTTAGTCTGCATTCTTTGAGCCATCTTCCCCTTCTGTGAAGGTTACTTTTCTGTCTTATTACTGTAGTCTCTCCACAGCTCTTCCCAGAAATGTTGGCATTGCCTCGCATTCTGTCTTGGGACTACTATTTTAACATGGCCTTACCCCCTTGGGTAAACTCTGCCAAATGTCAAAACCCACCCATATCCAATATATTATTGGGCACCTCTGCTTAACTTGGCATGAGCCTCTCAAACTCAGTGTGCCATAAGGTGATGGCCACTGATAGAGAGATCTCTCATCAAAATGTCTGGCCATCAATCTTGCTCAGCACGGCATGTTTGACATGTTTCTTAACTCTTTGGCATGTTTCTTAACTCCCTGGGTCTCAGTTTTCTCACCTCTAAAATGTTTTGAGAATTAAAGGGGACTGCACATGCAAAGCATTTAGCACAGGATATGGTACACACTAAGCCTTAAATAAAATTAGCTATAGTTAGCTGTATTTCATTTGAACCTACTAATTCTTATATATTATAGATCTTAACATATCTTCCATCCAAACCAAAAATTAGAGAATTATTATTGACTTTTCACATTTGCTCACCTTCACATCAATTAATCATCAAATGCTATTAATTTTCAACCTAAAAATGTTTTTAAATTTGTTCTCTTTTCTGTGTCACCATTAACATCACCCTGGTTCATATCTTTTTATGGTTCTATATATCATTTATCTATGTCTGTCTCTATATCTATATCTATCTGAGTGTTATCTATCTTTAGAAAGCAAGGGTCGTGAGAGGAGAGAGAAAGAGAGAGAGAGAAAGAGATTTTACTTACCTTGAAAAACCTAGGACATGTTCTTACCAGAGTTTTAAGATATTGAGAAAATGTAGGAAAGGAGAACTCTATTAATCAGCACACCTGGACATGGTGTCAGTACTTAAGGATATTGGCAAGTCAATGCTAATTGAATAGAACCACAGAACCACACCGTTGATATGATGTTAAAATAACCTTTTCTTCCTCTAGGGCTGTTTAATAAAAATACAGTGTTTTTATGTACATCCTAAATGTTGCTTTATTGAGGAAACTTAAAAGCAAGTTAATAACAGCGTGCTTAGGGGTGAGGTGGGAAACTACAATAATGGCCTATTTCAAAAGAAAAATTACACAGTAAACCCAGTCACATGCTGGAGGTGATTTTACAGATCAGATTTAGAATTCTAAGCAATCAAATACCAGTAATGCTCAAGGTCACACTATCTAGTATAGAAGGAAACATTCAAAGCAAATGATAGCTTCAATATTTTAACCATTGTGGGATTACTTTCTTATGTTTTCCTAACACAGCTACAAATCAGAAATAAATAGTTTTCTTTAAAAGATTAAGGTGGTCTAAACCCATACTTGAAAAATGAGATAAAAATAAAATAAAATACATTAATTTTTTATAGGCTATTTCTTTTTCTGAAAGGAAAATCAGAGACTGTACTCACATTTTGCAGATTTATGCACTTTCCCTTTCTTATATAACCAAGCAAATTAGAGTCATGAAAGATACGTCTAAGTTTCTAACTTGGTATCTTTAGTTGAGTTATAGTAGTAGTATAAAATAATTTTAGTAATTTTCAATAATTCAACCTGGTTGCTATCTGGAAATATCATTAATTGTACTTTAAAAATTAAAATATTTTGCCACATTTGTTGCAATCTTTTAGTTATCACAGAATATGTGACCAATCTCTTTATGGCTTTAAGTGATACAAAATACTTCTATCCACAAAGGAATTGAAAATACACAGAAAAGCATCTTCTAAATTGTGACTTGCACCCAACAAAATGAGACTAAATGCCAAACTTAATTTGTGAACACAACAATAATTTACAAATTTTTATATTGTTTTTGCTACCTTGGAATTTAAATCAAAGCAATCTCAATCTCTCTGTATGTATGTGTGTGTATGTGTATATATATATATATATATATATGCAAAGTTGTTTTGTTGGTGTTGCCTCAACTTAGAGTGCTCTTTCCCAAATACATAGCAATAAAATTGTATGGTTAATTTTTAACCAAATCATTCATTTTTCTACAAGAAGGCTATGTTGAATCACAATACTATTTTTCACTAGAATCCCCCAAAATGAAATACTTAGGTGTAAGTCAAAGAAAATATGTATAAGATCTATGTGAAGAAAACTATAAAACTTTGATGAAAAAAATCAAAGATGACCTACATTTTTGGAGAAGTAGTCCATGTTTATAAATAGAAACATTCAGTATTGACAACATGCTAGTAGTTCCTTCCAATTTGACCTATAGACTTAACATAATTCCAACCAAAATCGCTGCAAGTTATTTTGTGAATACTGGCACACTGATATTAATGCTTATATGGAGAGGCTAAAGACCCAGATAACCAACATAATATAAGGGAACTTCAAAAGTTTTTGGAAAAATGATACTAAAAGATAAAAATATAAAATATAAACTTATTTCCCAGCATAAACTCTATCAAGTTCAAAACGCTTTTGTAAGCCATGATACTAGCCATCTAGGAACAGGGCATTAATCAATCTGCCAGGATAATCAAAGATGAGTCAATCATCTCCACCCATCCACTACCTTTTAAATATTTAAAAGTAAATCTTCAACATTGGTGAATATTTGCCAAGCCACCATTAACGTCTGAAGATCTTTCAGACAGAGAAAACAGCATACTCCAAGAGATGATATTTAAAACAAAACAATATTTTTAATAATAATATATTTTTATATAATAATAATATATTTTTAATAATAATTACTTCAGTTGATATAATTTGGAAGTACAATACTGATGAAGAGGACGATGTTAATAATGAAGATGATAATTCAATGTGCTACATGCTTTCTATGTGTCAATCATTATGGTTTGTACTTAATTCTCACACTAACCCTACCATAAGTATTAGATCTTTTTTTTTCCAGATAAAGAACTCAGGGAAGAGAGATTATATGGCTTTGCCAAACTCATACTGCTACCCTGTAATGTAGCTGGAATTCAACCTCAGGTCCTAAGATAAAAGTCTGTGTTCTCATCGTGTGCATTTTGTTCCAGAGCAGGCAGTGGTCAGGATGTCATGTTCTTAAACCTGTTGGTTAGAATTCACTTGTTCGTATAAACATAAGATTGTTCTATTGTTTTCTGTTGCCTTACTGAACAATCAGACCAGAAACGTTGGTTCTCAATAAAGTCGTTCCTCACTGAATAGCGACAACAGTATCCTAAATGAAAACTATTCATCAAAGACGTCTGAAATTGCTGAGAAATGAACAGAAGTATCAGGAAATGGTTACCTATGTTACACAAACACAAAAATAAACTTACATTTTAACAGGTTGTGACTGGATGTCAATAAGTGGCTAAATGACAAGTTATAAAAGTTATTGGATTTTACAATTTAATACTTTGCAAATGTTTTTTTCCCCCTTTTACATTATATGATGCCTTTGATGATACTTTAGGCAAATGGTGTGGTTCCTTTGTCTCAAAGCTGCTTGTGAAGCATCTATCCCTCTTCAGACAAAATGTATGTAAGGGAAGCGCTACTTCTCTTTCTCAAATAGCAGAAAATCAGACCAGCCTTCAGCTCCTAACTAAGAAGCACTAGTTTAACTTGTGAAGATAATTTTCTTGCAGTGATTGATTTAGTTATGCCAAGGACAATATGGTTTTTATGGTCACAAAAAGGCTGTAATCTAATTTTGCAGAAATTCTTATCTCATTGGCACTGTTATCACTTTCAATCTTAGCGTTTTCATTTGAATTAGCTTAGAAAAATTCAATGGGCTGCTGTACTGTCAGCTCAACCCTCAGAGTGGTCTTCTGCACTAAATTTTCCAGTGCCAATGTTATAAATCATGTTATCATTACTCTCAACAGTCAATTAAGGAGTTATTTTTGCAGACTATTCTAGGCTGGAATGGCTGGCTGTAATTTCTTCCACACAGGGAGAACTATTCCTTTTAACAATAGGCATTGTAAACTTAATGAGAATGGCATGGCTTGTCCCATGACAAATTTCAGCATGAGATAATTTTTAAATATCTAGATCTTTGAAAAAGAAGACATATATTTTTTTTTCTTGCTCTCTTGCACATTCCACATGGCCAGCCAACCTCCAAATGATGAAATGGTTTTCCAAAAGCCTGCAACTGCTCATCTCTTTAATTGTTAGGGCAGAAATACCTTTGAAATGAAAGAAACTAATAGAAGCCCCGTGGTTGGCTCTACCATGGAAGTTTCAGGAAAGTGGTCTAGATAATACAACATGGACTCTCCCCCTTCAAAGCTTTGGTTGGTTTTGTAAACATTTCCACTGGTAGAAGAATGAATCCATGGGCATCAACCCTTGTCAATCCTGATTCCACTCCACCTGCATTTCAGACCAAACCATGCCAGCAGCAGGCTAGAAAAGGAGCTGAGGAAGTCAGGTGTTGTCTTTTGAGAATTCCATTCAATTTTAGCTGCATGCTTTTTTCCAGGGAACTCACTCGTGTGTCATTTTTCCTTCTGCCCTTGACTGTGTAGGTAATGTGCTACATGCGCAAACAGTTCTTGGAATCAGCCTGGGAATACCTGCCTGTAGTTTCTGTGAAATGATCCTTGGAAATCCTTTGTGACCAGCCTGCTCACCATGCGGCTAAAGGAAACTGAAGGGCCATTAGTCAGCCTTCTCTACCTCAAGGTCAGATTCTGCATCATATATAGATGTACACAGTTGGTGAAATTTAGCTAAAAGAGCATGACATCTCTAACTCTGGTAAAACCACCACCTGATGGATGAGTTCTGTTATCTGTAGAAAAAGCTTTAGAAAGACACTTCAGCTAACACTTCTGCCCCTTCAGCTGGTCTGTAAATTTCAGAAGGACAAAGGCGATATTCATTTTTGCTAAACATTATATCCCACGTACATAGTTCAGTAGCTTGAATGAATGAATAAAATGAATTAATCAATATGCCTATTGTTAATTATTTGAAATATTTTCCATAACCAGAGAATTTACTGACTCAAATGCTTGCATTTAAGGCTCCTTGTCACTCATAATTCTCATTTTTAGTTAGTAAACTAGACGATTTTAACTATTAGTTTTTTTTGGGAGGGGGGGCTTGGTTAATGCGAGACAGTCCACTCGATTCTGATTACATTTGTGCGTGCTGCTAAGACAAGGTTTTGTGACTTCGGAATGGGAAGCTGACATCAGACTTACGTTGACTTGACCAGTATCTCTATCTGGGGTCCTGTTTAGTGACCAGTCTGCCCCGGTGGCTTTTATATTGTCCCTCCCCATAAAGGCAACATCATAAATACTATCCGCCTTTGAGAATGGCAGTTAATGCTATTTAAATCACATGCAGACATCTATAAATATCTCCCCTGGATTTCCCATGGTGAATATAAAATTAAGTATACAATGTTTTCAATACTTTCCTCTTTAAGTGAATCGATACGGACTTCTTTGTATGATCTAGTAAGAAGAAGTACTTCCCCCAGCATTTAAAGCACATGCTTTAGTAGATTTATGTCTGTCTATATAGTAAGCACTTGCTAGTAAAATAGAGATATTGCAAAGTATAATGTAAAATGTCTAAAAAAATACACATGAGAAAATGTATTTTGATTTAGATAGAAAAGCCAGACTAAAGGATTTTAATAACTCTTTTTCTTTCTTACCAAATTCAATGTCAGATTCAGATTAGCTAACATTTGCTCAGTACCTACTATGTCTCTGGCACCTGTGTTATTTATTTTTAAAACCCAGATACTTCACAGAGGTAGAAGCAGAGGCCAGAGAAGCTCTTGACTTGTGAAAGTCAGAAAATGAGCAGAAGAGACAGGATTTGAAACCAGGAACCTCTTAATCCAAGCCAGGATATACAGTCTTTTACGTTCTGTTCTTTATCTTATAATGTGTTGATATTACTATCTACTTCACTGAAAGTATTGAAGAGTTCTGACATTATTCTCAATGGTGAAAAACTGAAAGCTTTTCCTCTGTGATCAGGAACAAGGCAAGGACGCCCCCACCCATCATTTCTATTCAAAATAGTACTGGAAGTCCTACCTAGAACAATTGGACACACGCACACACACATATACACAAAGGAATCTAAATCAGAGAGGAAGAAGTAAAATCATCCCTGTTTGTAAATGACATGATCTTAAATATAGAAATTCTAAAGACTCCTTAAAAAAAGTTTGGACCTAATAAACAAATTCACTAAAGTTTCAGGATACAAAATCAACACACAAAAATCTTAAAAATCTTTTAAGAGGGTAGAACTCATGTCAAGTGTTCTTGCCACAATAATATGTAATTTTAAAATAAATAAATACACACAAAGCACTTAGAACAGTGCCTGGCCCATTCTACATGCTAAATGAGTATAAGCTATTATTTTTTTTTTATTATTGTTATTGTCCTGAGTCTATGAGTGCATTTACCCAATGTGCTGATAAGTGATCTATATTTTATTTTATATTATATTTTATTTTTATTGTAAATACACAATTGAACGTTTTGCTAGTAACCCACTCAATGTGTTCACAATGGCTCCTAAAAGTAAGAACGCCTTGTAGAAATCAGAATTTCCTGAGGACTAGTCAGCAATTTTCTGAGAAGTTTGACTAATATGCAATTCCTTTGCAAGTTCTAAAGCTCCTATGGTGCAGACTTACAAATAGATTTTGAGAATTTCACAATTTGAACAAAAAACCATTATCACTGATAGGGCGCCATTGTGCCTTGAATTGGTAAGGAATTTATGGTCTTTTTGCTTTACATTGTAAATTATTATTAGTCTAATTTCCTCATTAGCAATTTAGTTTCCTGTGTGCTATTTCAATTGTTCTGAGAGGGAGAGTCATGCATGTTTGTAAAACATTCTTATTACTTTCTTATAACTGATTTAATGTTTGTATAAACTGCAGTTTAGAAATATTACCTATAACCATTTCTAAAACAGATGCCTGTAATTACCCTAAATATGTTTATGCATTGATTTTTGATTGGTAATGGACATTAGAAATTATACCACTTAATTTGTGTCACATGATTATTAAGATAATTGGTTAGTTTGACATTGGAATTATTTTATTTTGTAGTAAAAATTAGATATATAGATGTACATATATCATAGGAAAGAAATATTAAGCAATGCAAGGGTATTTCTCTCCAATTCTTTGTTGCAAGTAAGTATTTCAAATGAGTTGCATAAACAGGTCTAGGGATGTTTTTGCTCTACTAAGTGCATTGTGATCAAAGAGTCTGCAAGAGACTTCTCTATGCCTTTCCAAGTCCCTAATGGCAAATGCTGTAAATCACTCTTCAGTATTCACATCCTGAAAGTGCCTGTCTCCATACTTCCAGCTCAGCACAAGACTTCCTAAATAAACCCTCTCAATTTATTATTTTCCACAGAGTGCTCCACTAGAAATTTACAAAATACAAGGAGAGTGTGTGCCTCAGACTTAATACAAGCCTGTTCATCTTCCTTTAATTTTATGGAGTATTTCAATCTCTTTCCTGAACCCAAATCCTTCTTGGACTAGATTTGACATTATGTTTTCATTTGAGCTTTGGATCCTTAATCTTATTACTTCCTGTTTTCCTAAAACTAGAGTGAATAAGCTACTTACAAGAGCATAAGCTGAATCTGTTCAAAGCCGTTTAGCTGTATTTATTCTGCATTTTGGTTGATCCTGCTTCCCTAGTTCCTTGTCTTGCAGAAATTTCAGGCAAATTATGAAATTGAAAACATGGCCTTGATTGGGAGTGTGTGGCCGCTAGGAAATCCTGTTCACTGGCACTCAGCTTGGTTTGTCTTCCTTGCATGTCAAAGTCAGGTATATTGTGTATACACAAACACGTACATACACACAGTCATCAGTTTGGTGTTTGTGTGTTTTTTTTTTTTTTTTTGGTTGTTTGCATTTTAGTTAGTACTTGCAAGGATCTTGAGAGAAAGCGAGAAACTGTTACTCCCCCTTACTGATGAGATGTCTCAGCTGAAGCGTTAAGCCACTGATGCAAAAGCACACAGCTAGTAAGTGGAAGAGGCTAGATTCGAATCCAGATCTGACTGAGTCCAGAACTCATTTTCTTCACCCACTAGGCACACTGCCTCCTGCTTTCACAAGCTCACACCTGACCTGAGTGCTCCAATCATTCAAAAACACAAGCATGTGTTACCTACTCCTAAGGAAAGCCTTTGGCTAGGCACAGAGTGTGGTACCCTTAGCCAGGCAACTGGTTGAGGGAGGAAGGTCTGCTATTTATGTAATCCTGGAGGGTGGTGAGTGAGGGTTTGCCCAGAGGGAACTGTAGTGTCAGGGACAGTCATGTGCAAGACACGAGCATTTCCTGTGTGTTTGTTTTCTCCACTGCCCGACCCACAACTACCAGAGTTCTTTATTGAAGAGGCATTAAGTCCAATGAATTGTTCTCTCTTCGTAAAGAAACCACGCTAATGTAATTTCTTTCTTTTTGCAATTGCTCATTCAGTAAGCCATTGTTCATTAGACTCCTGGGAGTTTGCAAGCCTGGAACAATTGTTTGTCTGTTGATCAGGTCCCATTTGTCATTTTGCAGATGGGCAAGTTTATTTGCTTATAACACAACCGAAATAATTAGCCATTTACCCAGCAAGCTGGCAATGATCATGTACGATGAATGGAAGTAAATGAATAAATTCAGGTTTTGCTGAAAGAAATGGACTAGGCCATTAGGCATGACTTTCATCATTGATTTTCCTCTGAGACTGACAGTCTTAAATTAAGAATACATATTTATGATTATGGGAGATTATCCTGGTTTCCTGTGGAGTGTCTTGGCAGAATCAGACAAACCTGGGCTCCATGTGAGCCTCTGCCATAGGATTTGGGGAAAATTTCTCAAACTCTGTGAAACTCAATTTCCAAATGCATAAAGTAGATGTGATGACATTTAAGTCATGGGCCGTTTTGATGATCAAATGAGATAATGCATACAAAGGAACCAGCATATATTAGCTTTTCAATATATATCCAGTAATTTCCATACCTTCCGTGTTTAACCTGCAACTACTAGAAGAGGAGCAATTCTGAGATTCATCTTATTTATCCATAACGTGTGAATAATATTTACCTTAAATGATTCCTATGAAGATTAAATAGAATAACATGTTAGCAGTGCCTAACACAGTTACCCCTTGCTAATTGTTATTTAAATAGCTCTATTTGGGGGAAAAATCAACAGTCAGTTTATGCTGATGTTGACAACAATTATGATGGTATTGATGATAAAATATTCCCTGAAATTATCCATTAACTTTCCCAGAGTCTGTCTCAGGAAACTTTCTGGAACTTCGTCCCTCTGTCCCACGTTAAATTATCCTCCTGAATAACCCCAGAACAGTTTCATCGTCTCTATTTCCCTAAATCTATTTGAACACTAATCCAAACTTCATCCTCTTTCTTTCTTTCAGGAGCCGGCGCTGTAATTCTTCGCCCGTGACTGGTGATTATAGTCAATTCTTGATATCCATAATTGCCTTGTTTTCTGCTCTACTGCAAATGCAGAAACATTTTCCACTCATTTCCTAACAAGACTTTTTTAAAAAATTAAATATAGTGTTCAGCAGCACAGTCTATTGCATTTTTATTCTCTACTAATGCCTATAATAATCATTATCCTGCTTGCACAAAGAAGAAGGAAAAGAACATTCATGAAACTCCTACTATGTGCCTGGTGCTCTCCTGGGGTCTTGGCACACATTGCATGATTCCCACAACAGGCCTGTGGAGTAAACAGGATCAGTCCTTTTATTTCTTCTACTTCTGTCAAGTTCTCAGACTTTAAGTTCTATGCCCTTCCTCCTCTCTGAAAATGATTTGACAGAGAACAACAATTTAATCACACTGACGACGTCTGACGGTAACGGAATCGCACTTTGCACACCAGACGCGGGCAATGGTCCGTTCAGCACTGGCAGGAGAAGACGTCTCTCTGAACTACAGTAACAGCTACTCTCCAAGTTAAAAATTGCCAACACCTTTTCTGTTAAGCGTGAGGAAGTCAAAGCAGAACCTGGAACTGCAGCACACACTAAATAGAGCCAAGGTTTATGTCACATGAGGAGGCTACGGGTCTTCACACTCTCTATGCTGGCTTTTCTAAGTAGGCTCTTGTCAGTCCCTAAGCCTGACACATTTCAAGTGAATCTGAGTAAATCAGAAACACCATCGTGATTTAAAATGTGGTTTACGGCTGCAGTCCCCAATGCCCAGGCTGTGGACCAGTACGGTGTGGCCTGGTAGGAACTGGGCCACACAGCAGCAGGTGAGCCATTAAAACTTCATTAGTACTTACAGCTGCTCTGATCACTTGCATCATGGCATAACCTCTGCCTCCTATCAGATCAGCAGCAGCATTAGGTTCTCATAGGAGCACCAACAATACTGTAAACCGCACATGCAAGGGATGGATCTAGATTGCAGCTCCTTACGAGAATCCAATGTCTGATGATCTGCCGTGGAGCTGAGGCGGTGATGCTAGCACTGGGGAGCGGCTGCAAATACAGATTATCATTAGCAGAGAGAAATGACTGCACAATAAATGTAATGCCCTTGAATCATCCTAAAACCATCTCCCTGCCCGCCACCCCATCTGTGGAAAAATTGTCTTCCATGAAACCAGTCCCTGGTGCCAAAAAGGTTGGGGACTGCTGATTTACAGAACCTAGGGGCCTAGATCTGAATTCTGACTTTCGAAGTGATCTTGGGCAAGGCACTTTGCAAATAGGTGCCCCAGTTTCCATATAGGAAAAATAGGGGTAATTATACCTCTCTTACCTGGGGTAAGGATTCAATAAAAAAAAATACATAAGGTACTCAACACAGTGGTGACATGTTGTCAGCATCTTCTACTTAGTTTTTCTTACTAATAGTAGGTGAGTAGGCCCATTTTATTTTTCAAAAGCAAACAGCTTTTGTCCCCTGCCCCCCATAACTGAGCACCCTTTATCCCTTGCTTTGCCATTGCCTCTCCCGTGTTAAAACAGACGCAATGCAAAAGATGGTTCATAACTGGAAATTGTATTACTTCTAAATGTCAGTCAGTGGTATTTTCTCAGGAGAAACCATCCTTCCAAATATCCCTGAAAGGACTTTATTTGAGAAGAAAAACAACTGAAGAATGAATTTAGAATTTTTTTTATTCTTATTTCAGCATATTGTGGAGGTACAAAAGTTTAGGTTACATATATTGCCCTTGCCCCCCTCCCCAAGTCAGAGCTTCAAACCTGTCCATCCCCTAGACAGTGCGCATCACACTCATTATGTATGTATACACCCATCCTCTTCCTCCCCAACCCGTATCTGCCCGACACCTGATCAGTGTTATTCCTGAATGTGCTCTTAGGTGATGATCAGTGAAACAAATTTGATGGTGAGTACATGTGGTGCTTATTTTTCCATTCTTGGGATACTTCACTTAGTAGAATGGGTTCCAACTCTTTCCAGGAAAATACAAGAGGTGCTATATCACCATTGTTTCTTATAGCTGAGTAATACTCCATGATATACATATACCACATTTTATTAATCCACTTATGTATTCATGGGCACTTGGGTTGTTTCCACATCTTCACAATTGTGAATTGTGCTGTTATAAACATTCAGGTGCAGATATCTTTGTTATAGAATATCTTTTGTTCTTTTGGGTAGATGCCCAATAATGGGATTGCTGGATCAAATGGTAGGTCCACTTGTCTCTGTTTAAGGTATCTCCATATTGCTTTCCACAGAGGTTGCACTAGTTTACAGTCCCACCAGTAGTGTATGAGTGTTCCTGTCTCTCTGCATCCATGCCAAGATTTGTCATTATGGGACTTTTTGATAAAGGCCATTCTCATTGGAGTTAAGTGATATCTCATTGTTGTTTTGATTTGCATTTCCCTGATGAGTAGAGATGTTGAGCTTTTTTTCATATGTTTGTTGGCCATTCTTCTGTCTTCTTTTGTAAAATTTCTGTTCATGTCCTTTGCCCAGTTTTTGATAGGGTTGTTTGATTTTTTCTGGCTGATTTTCCTGAGTTCTAAATAGATTCTAGTTGTCAGTCCTTTATCGGATGTGTAGCATGCGAAAATTTCTTCCCATTCTGTAGGTTGTCTGTTTGCTCTCGTGACAGTATCTTTGGCTGTGCAGAAGCTTTTTAATTTAATCAGGTCCCATTTTTTTTTGTTGTTGTTGCTGTGATTGCCTTTGGGGTCTTCTTCATAAATTCTTTGGCTAGGCCAATGTCTATAAGAGTCTTTTGCACATTTTCTTCTAGAATTCTAATAGTTTCATTCCTAAGGTTTAAGTCTATTATCCACCATGATTTGATTTTTGTGAGAGGTGACAGGTATGGGTCCTGTTTCAGTCTTCTACATGTGGCTATCCAGTTTTCCCAGCACTATTTATTGAATAAGGATTCTTTTCCCCAGAGTATATTTTTGTCTGCTTTGTCAAAGATTAGATGGCTATAGGAGAACGGTTTTATATCTGGATTCTCGATTCTGTTTCACTGGTCTGTGTCCCTGTTCTTGTGCCAATACCAAGCTGTTTTAATAACCACAGCCTTGTAGTGTAGTTTGAAGTCTGGTAAATTAATACCTCCCATTTTGTTTTTATTGCTTAGAATTGCTTTTGCTAAAGGGGATCTTCTATGGTTCCATACAAAGCATAAAATTATTTTTTCTATATCTGTGAAAAATGATGTTGGTGATTTAATAGGGATTGCATTGAATCTGTAGATCACTCTGGGTAGTATAGACATTTTAACAATGTTGATTCTTCCGATCCATGAGCATGGTATGGTTTTCCACCTGTTTACGTCCTCTGTAATTTCCTTCCTCAGTGTTTCATAGTTCTACCTGTAGAGGTCTTTTACCTCTTTAATTAAATAGCACTGAGATTAAGAAAATGGCGGACGAGAAAACCCGCCAGCCAGAGTGTCTCTGCAAGAAAGACAGATTTTAGAAGAAAGTGAAAAAGATAGGCAGACGAACATAGATCAGATGAAGGTCGGAAGGGAGAGTGTCTGAAACTACAGGAGACTTCACACGAAGAAGCTGCGGAGGAGAACTGGAAGGAGAAAGGCCCCGAGAGGCTCGGAGACCAGCAACAAGGGTAGGTGGAGCAGCTACATTTCCCCTCCCTTGCGTTTTGGACTGGGAGTGGGCTCCTGAGTGGAGAGACCTGCCCACTCCAGCCCAGAGACAGCCACCGCCAGTGAGCTGTGAGCCTCTTGGGGACAGGGCACCAGGCTCCCAGCTCCCTCGGGGCACCTCGGAGCCGATGGGCAGGTGCCATGTTGCTTAATTCTCCCCTCCCCCTTCGCCTACCGGTCACTGCCGAGAGAGACAATTTAGCCACCACCCGGAAGCATCTGCAGGGAACAGGACCTCTGCTTTTGGGGACCTACAGCAGACTGAGGGGTACGCAGATTGCGAGCTCCCTACCGACCCACCCTCCCAGGTGCTGCTTGCCTGGTGACTCCAGGAGAGCGGGAAAAATCCCGACTCAGAGAGACACCGATCCAGCCTGGGCATCCCGTGGGTGACTTGAGACCAGCACTCCTCTCCCTGGAAGGGTCAGGGACTGATCTCCAGGGCCAGGGGACAGGCCTGCAGACCAGATCCTGTATGCCCAGGCCTCAATTGCATTGCCCTGGGGCACAGAAGGGTTATTGTGAAAGACCCTACTGAGTGTGTGTGT
Organism: Eulemur rufifrons; assembly: GCF_041146395.1. Taxonomy (NCBI): domain Eukaryota; kingdom Metazoa; phylum Chordata; class Mammalia; order Primates; family Lemuridae; genus Eulemur; species Eulemur rufifrons. Next base: position 9,319,347 of record NC_091005.1, on the reverse strand, counting down.
GCCTTCAGGGGCAGATCAGAGTGCCTGAGGGACAACTCTCCTCTCAGGGGAAGGCCATGGGCCCAGCCCGATCTGGGATCCTGGGCAAGGAACCTCCTGGCCTGCTTGACAGCCAGGGGAGATCCACTGGCTTGAGGTCCTGCCTGCTGACAGAGGCCCCAGAGAAACTGCGGAACAGGGGAGGGTGGAAAGGAGCAAGGCCTGCTCCAGACTGTGGGTCTCAGACAGCCCCACCCCCACAGGCAGATTTTCCTGCTGAGAGGGGCCATTCCAGCCCCTCCCTGGCAGCTTTGCCCAGAGGCAAAGAACAGACCTTTGACCCCTGCTAACAGCATTTGTGGAGCTTGAGGGCAGGCTCACCCAACCCAGCTCAGCCCAGACTCACTCCCTGACCTGCCCCCACTGAGGTGCAGAATAAGGACACACCTGGAAGTCCCAGGGCCCCACCCACCACGTGAGGCACTAGAGTGTCTCTCCAGAGGAAGGAGAGCTGGTTACAGGACCCAAAAACTACACTGCAGCCAGCCCCTCCCACCACGCGCCACCTACTGACAGGGAGGTCATTCTGCACACCCTTTTACTGCATCTACTGAGTCATCCTATGGGCGTGGTCAAATCTCACCCACAGGCGCCACCTACTGACAAGGAGGTCATCCTACACTCCCTTTTACTGCATCTACTGAGTGATCCTATGGATGTGGTCAAATCTCACCCACAGGCGCCATCTACTGACAGGGAGGTCATCCTGCACACCCTTTTACTGCATCTACTGAGTGATCCTATGGGTATGGTCAATCTCACCCACAGGCGCCACCTACTGACAGGGAGGTCATCCTGCACTCCCTTTTACTGCATCTACTGAGTGATCCTATGGATGTGGTCATATCTCACCCACAGGCGCCACCTACTGACAGGGAGGTCATCCTGCACTCCCTTTTACTGCATCTGCTGAGTGATCCTATGGGTGTGGTCAAATCTCACCCACAGGCGCCACTTATTGACAGGGAGGTCATCCTACACTCCCTTTTACTGCATCTACTGAGTGATCCTATGGGTGTGGTGAAATCTCACCCACAGGCGCCACCTACTGACTTGGAGGTCATCCTGCACACCCTTTTACTGCAACTACTGACTCATCCTATAGGGTGTCATCAAATCTCACCCACAGGCGCCACCTACTGACAGGGAGGTCATTCTGCACACCCTTTTACTGCATCTACTGAGTGATCCTATGGTTGTGGTCAAATCTCACCCACAGGCGCCACCTACTGACAGGGAGGTCATTCTGCACACCCTTTTACTGCATCTACTGAGTGATCCTATGGTTGTGGTCAAATCTCACCCACAGGCGCCACCTACTGACAGGGAGGTCATTCTGCACACCCTTTTACTGCATCTACTGAGTGATCCTATGGTTGTGGTCAAATCTCACCCACAGGCGCCACCTACTGACAGGGAGGTCATCCTGCACTCCCTTTTACTGCATCTGCTGAGTGATCCTATGGATGTGGTCATATCTCACCCACAGGCGCCACCTACTGACAGGGAGGTCATCCTGCACTCCCTTTTACTGCATCTGCTGAGTGATCCTATGGGTGTGGTCAAATCTCACCCACAGGCGCCACCTATTGACAGGGAGGTCATCCTACACACCCTTTTACTGCATCTACTGAGTGATCCTATGGTTGTGGTCAAATCTCACCCACAGGCGCCACCTACTGACAGGGAGGTCATCCTACACTCCTTTTTACTGCATCTACTGAGTGATCCTATGGATGTGGTCAAATCTCACCCACAGGCGCCACCTACTGACAGAGAGGTCATCCTACACACCCTTTTACTGCATCTACTGAGTCATCCTATAGGGTTTCATCAATTCTCACCCACAGGCGCCACCTACTGACAGGGAGGTCATTCTGCACACCCTTTTAGTGCATCTACTGAGTGATCCTATGGTTGTGGTCAAATCTCACCCACAGGCGCCACCTACTGACAGGGAGGTTATCCTACACTCCTTTTTACTGCATCTACTGAGTGATCCTATGGATGTGGTCAAATCTCACCCACAGGCGCCACCTACTGACAGAGAGGTCATCCTACACACCCTTTTACTGCATCTACTGAGTCATCCTATAGGGTGTCATCAAATCTCACCCACAGGCGCCACCTACTGACAGGGAGGTCATCCTACACACCCTTTTACTGAATCTACTGACTCATCATCGTATGGGTGTGGTCAAGTCTCACCCACACGCGCCACCTAGTGGCTCAGAGACTAAACAGGGCATGTCATGATCCAAAGGCAAATCTAAAGGCAAGAAGCAGTGGCTGATCCGGATGGGAAGGAATCAGGAAAGAACTTCAGAGGTATGAATTTGGAGTTTGGAGGGTATCTTTCTGATGATTAGACTTGCCTTCTTTCCTTTTATAATATAACTTCCAGTGAGTTTTTCTGACAGGCAGGGCTTTCCAGGACCTGGGAGTGTAAGATTGTTTTCCCTGATTATTTATGATGCTCTGAGATTCACTTTTTGAATTTTTTTCCCCCTAGAAAGGGGATCTCCTGGACTTTTATAAAATCTTTACAAAGTTATTGGATGCATCTTCACATTCTTGCTGGGGACGACTGTGGACACAGGCTGTGTTTTTATTTGATTCCATAGAGAGTTACTGGGGACGTGTACTGAACATTCCCTACCAGCTGGGCTGTGTTGAGGGTTTGCCTCACTTGAGGGCAGCACATGTCCCCACGCCCTGGACAATGAGCCCACTAAATCTGCACACCTGCTAACCGAGGAGTCACTTGGACTCGGAAGCTCCCCTTTCCTCTGGCAGAGTTGATGATCTCCATGTTTATGCATGCACTGATTCTTGCTAATCCCTCCACTGTGAAACTGAAAGAAAGGATGGCTTTACTTGTTTCCAGTCTTCCAATTCCTGGACTATTTTTTGTCATTTCTACTTAAAAATTATCAACACATTTTGAGCATTCTTGGTATGCCAGACACTTGCTAAATATTTTTCATTCTGCATCTCCTGCATTGAAATCTTATAAAATCTCCATCCCCATTTCAGAGATGAGAAAACAGAGGCCTGATGAGGTTAAGCACATCACTCAGGGTTCCAGGACTGGGATGTGGACTCCATCCAGGTGCTTCCTTACCAGTTAATCTTTGTATTGTCTTTCAGTCTCCTGGCTCCTGGCTGTATGGAAGGTCTTCAGTCAATACGTGCCAAATCCCGAACTTCCCTGAATCCTGAGGGTCTCCTTTTTAAAACGGAGGTAAGAATCCAACTTCTGTGGTCACTATGAGCATTAAATGAGCTCATGTCAGAGAAGGTGAATGAAGAGCCAGGCAGATCATACACAGTTGTGTGTAAATGTTCATTCAGTTTTATCAACAAAGCACATTTTCTTGTAGAAAAAAACATGTTGGCTTGTGGAACCCTAAGACTGTGTTTTTAGGTTGTGTTCGCTGGAACTCACCAAGGGGTAGGGCATGAAGGAGACTTGGCATTGTATTAAATAGAGATGCAGCCTGGGGGTGAGGTGGTGGAGGTGGTTCTGTTAGGTAGATAGCTGGGATCTCTGGCTCTTGTAGGGACAAGGTGCCCTGCTTTGGTGCTGCCTTGAGCAATCGCTCCACCTGGGAAGAAGGATAAGGGCAGGCACTCCATTTTCTTGTTGCCCCACTCTTAGTCCTATCCCGAGCAACTGCTACACCTGGGGAAGGAGGGAGTGCTTTACCAATCTGTGAATTCCCCAGCCCAGGCATAATACGGTTTAGAAAGTGACCTTCCCTTGCAATGCCCTAACCACTCTGTTCTTCTTTCTGTTCTCTTCCTAGCTTCAGGACAGTTTTCACCTGCCGTTCCCTCTGTCAGGAATGGCCTCTGTTCTTCCCCTCCGCAGGCCTGGACTTTAGGAGGACTTCGCTAACACCCTCCCTAAATCACATCACCTACTTCCCACTTCTGTCCCACTCTCACGCTTCACCGTTCCTTTTCCTTTTCACTGTTCGCACAACTTGTGATTATTCATTTGCTCTTTCTTTCTTGGCAATATCTTCACTAAATTCTCAGTCTCATGAGTGCAGAGTCTATTCCGGTCTCCACCCGGTGCTTAGAACCTTGCACAGTACCATGTGCATAGTCACTTGGCACGTGGTAACTATTTGGGGAATGAATACGTTGATAAATGAATGGATGAATGAAATCTCTCTGTCCTCAGTACTTTGATCTTCCCACTTCCACTCTGGCTTTGTATGCAGGGTTATCTTTTCAATAGGACCGTGTTGTGACTTATTTTAAAGGTGCCAAGGGCTACTGATTGAATTCAGGGTAAAGTGCAAACCCCTTCACAGGTATATGAGTTCCCTAGGGCTGCCATAGCAAATTATATGGCAAGACTGAAAATATTTATAAAGAATTTAAGGCAAGGAAGAAATAAAAATTAAACCCATGTTATGAATACAACTATGCAAAATGTGCACAGATAGAAGGGCTCAAAATAAAAACATGGACAGACAAAAACCACTCACTGGCTAAGTGCTGGAATTGTTGGGGGCGGGGCAATATGGTGGGGTTTTCCCCTATTCTGCTATTTTTTTTTTCTTTCTTTTCTTTTCTTTTTTGTTAGGTGGGGTCTCACTGTGTCACCCAGGCCCAGGCTAGAGTGCAATGGTACTATCATAATTCTCTGCAGCTTTGAACTCCTGGACTCAAGCAATCCTCCTGCCTCAGCCTCCTGAGTTGCTGGGACTACAGGCATGAGTCAACATGCCCAGATATTTTCCTTGAATTTTGCCCACATTTTGCTTGCAAAATAGAAGCAATTTGGGGCAAAAGCCCCTGAGATGAGGAACACACGAATTTCAATCTATTGAGTACATGTTACTTTAACAAACAGCAAAATAACATCAGTAATAATGTATTTTCCTTCAGGAAAAAAAAATGCTGATGTGAGTCACAAGTGGGCTTGGCTTAAAAGCAACTAGTGAAAATTGCCTTGGGGGATGTCTGTTCTCCCCTCTCCCTAAGGTTCCTTTCCAAAATCCAACATCAATAGTCTAACTCTCCTAAATATTTGCACTTTGCAGTTTTATTGCTTTCACTCAATAAACTTGGCTTCTATAATTTCTTGGTTCTGCAGAATTTAAAACGTGTTTCTCTCTTTTAGCCGAAATCAGGTCAATTTTATTGGCTCTTAAAAATAGGTAGTTAGTTGGTTAGCACGACTATGAAGAGGTATCAGATAACTCCAGGTTTATGGAAATAGCTTTAAATAGATTCCAAGTTTATGGAAAGACCGAATCTTAACCATGCTGACTGCAGCAGAAAGTGGAAATGAAGTCTTCCCTGAGGATGGTCGACGGTTTAATATAATTTTTAATGATGAAACATCTTTAAATTAGGAGTGCATCTATTTTGACCGCAGAGGGAAATATATAATGTAAACCCCTGAAAGAATGAAGAATGAAAGTGAACTGAATAAGGAAAGATGAGAAGCAAAATAGCGTCTCAACTTCTAAGATGATAAAAGTCTGTCCTCCGGGGACACGTTTTCAAAAGTGTCCTCTACAGTAATACCGTTTCCCAAACAGCAGTGGTGTTTGCAAATAGGTCCCAATTACATGACTTGATTACAGATTCCACCCAGGGTCTTATGCACCAGTGAAATTCAATGCCTTTTCTTCTACCTCTCTGCCCTTGCACTGTTGGATAAAGGGCAGCTTCGCAGAATTGCAAATACTTTTCTCTTGGGCAGGAAAATAAGAAAAACACATCTGCAAAGTGATAAATGTTACAGGATGTGTCCAGAGGAGTGAGGCTGCTGCTTTCTCTTTCTCTCTCTCTTGCTTGGGTGACACAGCTTCTGACAATTAGGACTGTGTGTGTGAGTGTGTGTTCGGTTTAGTTTTTGCAGTTTCTACTAAATGCACTTACATCCAAAAAACATTATATGTGTATTATTTGTAATACTCAGTTAAGGCCAGGGTTTGCTTTTGTTCTTCAAGATCACGTCTGACCTTTCCAGAAAAGGCAGATGAAAACATCCCCTCTTTAAAGGATGGGACACAAAACCATAGAATTTAGAGTCTTTGCTCATTTTCATGAAAAGCAAAGTAGAAGGCCAATCTCCTGACTGGTAAGTTAGTTTCTTTCCATTACACAGTGCTCAATATGCATAGGAATTATGTAGGAATCGTCTCAGCCTGAAACCTGAGACTCTGTTTCTAACAAGCCCTGGTGCTGCCGGTCCAGGCACCACACATTGAGAAGTTAAGTATTAAATCACAGTAGCAGCTAGAGCACAGTACTTAATCACACTATGGGCTGAACATGCTGAGTTGAACTAGTTTTTTCCCAGAATAATTTTGTTTTTCTTCTGGCAAGAGGTTCCCAATTAAGGTGAAGAGAGAACAAAGGTGTAGGAGAAAGCTAAGGGTTCTGAGGTCCTTAATATGGGCCAAGTACTATGACTGACATCTGTTCATCCATTGCATCATTTAATTCTTTCTGAAACAATGTCTCACTTTATTCTTCATACCCATCGTAAAATCTCGTGGGAGAGATTAAGGGGCTTCCCCAAGGTAACCAAGCTAAGTAACCAGGCAGAGATGCAGCCCAGCTCTTCCAACCTCGAATCCTGTCTGTGGTTTATATTATGGTAAAGAGCATCTTTGAACTAATTAGAACATGCCTTGATGACCTTATTTATTTTTAACGGATTTTAATATTTCCAAGATGGAGGGCATGCAGTGCTTTTAATAACTGGGCTACAGGTGGTTACTGATCCTCACACAGGAGTCCTCAGCTTGGAGGAGGTGCAGAGAGATTGCAATGCTGAGATGTAATGTTGGATGGATACTAAAATAACTTTTACTTTCATCCCCCTGGTGTGGAAGATAAAAACCTTTTAAAAGCTGGAGCCCAAAGAAATGTAAATACAGCTTATTCAGGCCTGGCATTTCAAAAGAGGTCACCCCCACCAGCAGTATCACCCCTGGTCTATTATCAGGTTTTCTGTCACTCATGTCGATTAAGGGTGATAAACAGTGCAAAGCAATTGGAGGAGGCCAGAGCTCACAAAGAGAGATGTAGTTGACTTGAAAAGGACTGCATTTCCTGAGAACAGAAAAGCCTATCTTCTTTCTCTACCTTTGCTTCCAAAAAGGAAATCTTGTTCTTTCAGAGATACGGCAGTTAGCTCTCAGAAGTCTGCTAGGATGTTAACTGGGTGAAGAGATTCCCAAGCTATGGAGCCTACTTACAGGGTGGGAGAGTAGCCTCTGCTGAGGTCATTCAGCTCCCACAGTGATCCCCCTTCCACTCTCTTGGATAGGCTTTGAAGTCAGTACAACAGGTGACTGGCTTATTCCACTGAACAGAATGCCTTCCAGGTTCGTCCATGCTGTTGCAAATGACAGAATTCTCTTTTTTCTCTGGTTGGATGGTATTCCATTGTGTATGTATACCACATTTTCTTTACCAATTTATCCTTTGATGGGTACTTAGGTTGATTCCACCTCACTTATAAGTGAACTCTAAAAAGTTAGAACCCATAGAAACAGAGTGGAAGAAGGGTGGAACGTTCTGAGATGTTCCTCAAAGGATATAAAATTTCCATTAGACAGGAGGAAAAAGGTCAAGACATCTATTGTACAACATAGCGATTATAGCTAATAACAATGCATTGTATACCTGAAAATTGCTATGAACGTAGACTTTAAGCGTTCTCACCACAAATAAATGATAAATATGTGATATAATGTGTATGTTAATTAGCTTAGGTTAGCCATTCCACAATGTATACGTATTTCAAAACATATTGCACACCATAATATAGATATATAATTTTTATTTGTCTATTAAAAAGAAAAGACAACTGGGATGCATGAAAGCTTTTGAGGGATAAAGAAAGTCTCCTTGTCCTATCTCAACATTGGAGACAATGATGTCTGCCTTATGTTCCCTTTGTTCTTTGCCCAGCCTGAAAGAAAGGTGTGTTTTCTCTTAGGCCTGTTATTCTATTATTAACTTCCTTATCAACTGTGAGGCAAAAGCATCCCATGCAAGCCCAATATCCTGTGTAAGAGGGGCCGGTTCTGTCTCCTTTTGATTACTATAATCTCTGCTTTCCTTCCTCTCTGCTATCCTTTAAAACCCACAACATTTTTCTCTTCAGTGTTTAGGAGTAGACTCTGGATTCAACAACTGTTTTCTGTCTCACATAATCTCCTGAGACAAGGGAAATACAGGGAAGACTCAATTTTATATCTCAATAAATTATAGCAGTGATTCATTTTCTTGCTTATTCCTCCCCAAGATATACATTTTCAAGATAGAGTAAAGGTTTTTGGCACAAAAAGGCTGAGATTCAAAGTCCAGATCTGTAATAGAATAGCTGTGTGAATTTGGGCAAGTTACTCAAACCTTAGTTTCCTCCACTGAAATAAAGTCTAATAATACCCCATGAGGTTGGCATATGGACTATGTCAAAAGTTCTACACACCGTGCTGTCTCACAGCACCCAATAAATTGGATGTCTGTGGTCTAGGGTGTGTTTAACCAAACCAGAGGAATTACATGACACTATTTATACCTATGACATTCAGAGACGTTTGGAAGGAAACTTTATGCCCATTTCAAATAATGCTCAACCTATGAAACTCTAAAGTGAGATTAACCCTCAGATTTACACTCACCAATGCTAATGGTTTAAAGATAAAAGAAAGATAAAGATTATAGTAAAGAGTTCACGATTAATTTTGAGTTGTTTCTTCGAAATAGTCAAGAAGTTTAACTCCATCATAGAAAATCTAGACAGTATTTCCCAGTCATTTCTATACCATGATAAACAGAGAACTTGATAATATTTGCACAATGCCCTGGATTGATGGATGTGGCTCCTTGTAGTAGAAAGCAAGGGACTTGGGGGCCCGGAGAGCCCCATGTCTCATCTGTCAACCTCTAGGGAAGACAGAATCAATCTTTTGACCTACCTGTAACCCATCCAGGAATACCGGAGGCCAGAAGTTGGGAAGCTCTGATATAGACAATGATATCACACACATATGGAATGTGAAGCATATGGCTCTATTTGGGAGTGAAGTTTAAATTGGAATAAATAATAAATCAATTAATCAATATATCTATTGATTCATTCAATCATTAAGTGCCTTCTGAGCTATTCACTGGTCAGACAGAAAGGAAAAAAACTCAGTTTCTGCTTTTTAGGGATGTACAGTCTAGAATAAGACTCTCTATTAGAAATATAATGCAAGCTTCAGATGAGAGACACATAGGTAATTTAAAAATACAGTGAAAAAAGTAATGTATAAGCACCATAGTAATGTAAAAACAAACAGATGATATAAATTCTAATAATATATTTAATTAACCAAAAATATTCCCAAATATGTATATGTATGTAAGCCAATACAACATAATAAATGCACAAATAACCCCAAATATTATCCTTTCAACATGTATGTCATTGAGATATTTTGCATTTTTTTGTTTGTTTGCTTTGGGTTTTTTTTTTTTTTTTTGTACTGGGTCTTTGAAATCTGGTATCCACATCTCAATTTGGACTAGCCATAGTTCAAATGCTTGATAGCCACATGTGGGTAACAGCTGAAAAATTAAACAGTTCAAGTCTAGGAAGATAAGAGAAGCATGTAAATAAATTAAGACAATAAATAGAAAGACAGAGCTGAGTGAGAAAATGAAGGCGGCAAGAACCAAATTCACCTTTCAAGAACACTCAGAAGCAAAGCGTGTAATTTTATCTCCTACGATGCTCAGGAATAGGCCCGGTTTCCTTATTCATTTGTGTAAGAAGATATTGTGCCAAAGCCGCCTTTGAACAGTCCTAGAAGTTATGAGAAAAAAATCATTTTAAGCATGATGTAATGTCTTATGTTTATTTGCTTTTTTTTTTTTTTGGCCATTTATAGATTGCCAAGCACATGTTTTAAAATTCCATATGAATTGAAGCTGTAGTCTTTCTCATCAAGGAGACTTCTGTGCCCATCACGCTTCTCCCCCCACTCAACTGCTGGGGCTGTGGCAGCTGGCCAGCGACTCCCTCATCCAAGATCAGGCAACAAAAATATGGGCTTTGGTGAGCAGAAAGGAGATTGAGGGGGAGAGGGAGAAAGGGAGAAGGAGGGGGAAAGAGAGAGAGAGAAATCTAATTTGAAAAGATCTTCCATTTTAATAAATGTAATTGAGATGGCTTAAAAACCATTAAGCCCAAAATTCCACAGTCATTTCACTTTCAAATGATTTGGGGCTATTGCCTAGTCTTGGAAAAAGTGACTTAGTGATGGTCTTTATGAAGGGCCAGCCTCTAGAACCAGACTAGGCTGTAAAATGAAGGGTAATTGACTAAGTGGCTCAAAGGAAGGGAAGAAATGTAATTCAATAAGTAAAAGAACTAAAGAGATATGCAAAATTCATGGGTTTCTTTGCCTGGCTTTTTAGGATAAGGCTGTTCCTTATTTTAAAATTGGACTCTTTAGCAGGATTACTCAGTATCAGCAGCATAGAAGTTGGCTTTGGAACTGTAATTTAAGGTGTAAATTAAGGTGACCTCAGCTAGGATGAAATACCTTTAAAAAAGCTGAGATATAAAATATGAGCCATTTTCAGGAAATGGAAGACGATTGGGAGTTGTTGAAAATGGACCAACGAAAGTGAAAAGGAAGAATAAAGAAACAGATTACAGGACAAAAGCCTGAGCACCTAATTTAAAACAAAAATGGTTTCCTATGGTTTATGATGAGTGATAAACAGAGTCCACTGTGTGGCCATAAAAATATATCTTTAGCTCAGAAAATATGAGCCTCACTGTCAGCTTAATGTAGTGATTTAAGCTCGTAGCCTTTCTCCTTGAAAGAGTTACAAGGCTGAAGTTACCAATCATTCTAAATGATGTGCATTTGGAAATTATGGACTACTGCCAAGTGGCATTAGTTTTTAGTGCAACTTAATCATGAATTTACCTATTTCAAGTTATTGTTTAGTTACATATTTCTTCGGGCAGCTGGAGTGGTGAGTATTAATGGCTACAAAACTCCATTAAACTGGCATTAAGTTTCTAAGAAAATCCTATAAAACTCGAAAGAAAGCCCAATGCTGGAGTTCTGCCTCCTCTGGCTTCAAGTCAACTTTGTTATAATAAAGTCATTCAAAAGACTCAACAAGGAACCAAGAGGGTCTGTTGAGAAACCTCATGGTGTTATAGCAGGAAATCTCTGATTCACCTATAAGACTAATGAGCATAAAAACCATAGGAAATTCTGAAATAAAGCTTCCTAAGAAATATTTAAAAAGCAAACTGGGATGTTGATTCTATTAGCATATGAAGACAAGGAAGGGAAAAAGAAGGGGGAAAAAAGGATAAAATAACCATTCACAATTCTTCCATAGAAAGTCTGCTTCCTGTGTCTGGGCAGCAGAGTCTCTAATCCCAAGGTCGTCATTTTATAAACATGCTCAGGAAAGAGCAGAATCACAAATCATCGTTGTCAAGCAAAGTTAAACAAAGTACAGGAGCTATACTGTTTTAAATGAGGAACCCAATTGAGAGACCATAAAACGGTAGATGTGGAGCAATACAAATCCATTCCTGTCCCCTGGAATTTTGTAATGGGAAGATGGAGGGGGGAGATTGAGGACATTTCCAAGTAAAGCTGTGGTCCGTGGGCCACCAGCATCTGCCTCACCTGGGAGCTTGTGAGAAATGAAGAATCTCAGGCCCTCCTTCTTTGGACCACATCGTTTTCACAAGATTTCAGATGATTTTCAAGCACAAGAAATCTTGAGAAGCAAAGCTTTCCATCACCTCTTCCATTTAAGATGTGTAGTTCAACCTGTTGTTACCCTCATTTCAGAGATAGGAAAATAGAAATTCCAGTTGCCCTGCTAGCCAACTGTAGAAATGCAATTCCAGCTTAAATCATTCAAATTCCTCTAGACACAAATTCTCCTAAGAGAAAACAGAAAAATATGATTGAATAATTCCTAAGATTATGGATAGCCCTCAGAGCTCTTATGAAAAAGAAGAGAAGTCATTGAGATAGGTGCTCCTAATAAAAATCTCCCGACAGGGGGAAACCAGGCTTTGAACCAATTCCAGAAGAAATAAAATCTCCCTCCTTGGTTTCTAGTGGGCATTTATAGAACTCTCTCTAGAAAGATTTTTCTAATTTTCCCAGGTCAAACTAAGCTTAGATCCTGACTCAGTCTCACCATATCCTATTCTTCCTTTCCATAAATGTTAACACATCAGATAGATAAGTAGGAGGATATATCAATAGGTGGGTAGATAGATAGACAAATAGAAAAATGATAGCTACATAAATGCTTATTGATGTTACAGACCCCGTATTCATTCTGCTAGATTCTCAGCACCTAGACCACTGGCTGCTCCATGGTAGATACTGATAAATATTGGCATATTTGGATTTTGGAATAAGTAAATAGTGTCATTCAGTGGGTTTAGTGCAAATAGTCTCTAAGCACAATGGTATAGGAGGCAACGGAGATAAGAAAGTATCTGAATAGCATAATTATACTCAATACATACTTGTTTGAATATAAAAAGCTGTTTATTTATCATGTATAACCTCAGACAATCTAATCCCCACATTGAATCCATAAGATAGATATTTCTTTTTTTTTATGTAAAAAAGGAAACCAAGGCTAAGGAGATTTAAATTATTAGGGCAAGTACTCGAAGTTAGTAAGTGGCAGACTTCTTGCCATCTTTTTGCTATTGCTAATAAAAGTCTAATCATTCAAACTCCAAATCCAGAGCACTATAATACATGCCCAGTCTGGGATGATGGACAAACAGCTTGAAATCTAAAATAAAATTGGAATGAACGCTTTGAAAAAAAGATTGGCTTCAAAGTATCAGTAGTAATCACCAAAACAATTTTCTGTTTACATTGCCATGGGAAAAACAGTGATTTTCCAAAGTAATCTCTCAGCCTCTCAGGGAATATCATGGAAAAAAAAAAATATGATGAACTTCCTTCAAAAAATGTTTCTAATTAAATAAAGTTTCTAGTTTATTTTTAGGTGATGAATTACTTGTGTTGATGGTAAATTTTCTACAGCAGCATGATCGCTAAGAGTTAAGCAAAAGCAAATTCCCATTGTAGGCTCTCAGAGCCATACGTACCTAGCCAATCACCTCCCCTCTCCCCCAACCATCACCAATGGTGCAAATATTCTAACAAATACCATATAACCTTGAGGTGTTGGCAGTAAAGTGATTGGATAATGGGTCTTGTAAAGAATCAAAATGTGCTGGCATGGTAGATCAAAGGTGGATGTAGATACCTTGTGCTTCCTCCCTCTATGAGTCTAGTTTCTCTCACCTTGAAACTGAGATTACCTTAGTCGTTTGCTTGACTAATGGCAAGTGATATTCAGGGTTGGAACAACTGTTGCAGCTTCCAAAATAGCCTTCTGGAACTTATCTGAGAGCCCTGAGCTGCCAAGTAAGAAGTTGGTCTGAGACTGCCTCTGGGAGAGGCCACATGGAGATGTTCTGATTGACAGTCCCAGCTGAGTCAACCAGACAAGCCTTCTATTCATTCCCCCCACCCATGACACCAGACATGTGAGTGAAGGTATGTCAGACCCTCAAGTCCATTGCTGGCTAAATACCATTAAGTGCCCTTCGCTGTTGCCACCCAGTTTTAATTCTTGATCAACAAAATTATGAAATATAATCATATGGCTGTTGTTTTAAGCCAATTAGTTTAGAGGTAGTTTTTGATGGAGCAGTAGATAACTAGAACAGCTGGTGTTCCCAAATCTACTCATTAGGAAGCTTTAACTCCAGATCCAGTTTCATCATTATGTTTATAGCAAAAATCAAATGAATTCACTAAGGATTCGATCTACTTTGCAAACATGTCAGGAAATTTCAGAAATGTGTGAATTTATTGTGCAGTAAACAACTAGTCAAGAATCCCAACCTTTGTTCCTTGCCAAGTTTGCATTTATAGTAAGATTATTGCCCTCTCTACCCAAAAATGGAGCAACACGAGATTCATGGCAAGAAGCGACTAGTCTATGCAGATGATTTAAAGGCTTCCAACACCCCCTATGTGCGAAGAGCACCTTGAGTGTTCCAAAGCAATTACTGCAAAGATAACTGCAGAAGAAATGAAGCAGAATGTTGGATTTATCTTCATGTACCGTTTTCTATATAGTAAAATGTCCCCCATTTATCTCTGCTCCTTTGACATTAGATTGATCAGTTAACTAGCTTTAGAAGCAAAAGATCAACCGGCTGACAAATTGTTCCCCTTGACTTCAAAGCACACAGAAGCCTAAGTTTTAGGACTAATGATTTTAAATCACCATTCTTGTTACAACAAAATACATGATACAACTTAATCAAATCTCTGAGCAGTTTGTAAAACAGGGTTGGTTTGTGTATGTCAGAAGCATTAGGGTAATAAATGGATGTGGAGTGGACAGGGGCTGTAGTGTCTTCTATGTGCACCCCGTGTAAGATTCTATTGAATTAAACAGACATCCCTGCTAATGAAGCAACCACAAAAATGGACTCAGCTATAAATTAAGGAGACCTCATTAGCCTGCCTTTCTGGGGGAAATGAGTTCCTCTGTGTGGATAAGAGTGAAATACGATCTCAAGGGCTCATGTAATAAGAAGAAATTGCAACATTCTACCTGGCAAAAGCAAAGCACCCAATGATTTAAATGTGATTCTTCCACTAATTTTAGCTCCTGTTCAAGGAATTGAGTATTAATAATCATAATAATATTATTTGTTTGTAGTGAAATATTAGTAATTTTATTGTGTTTATAATTATTATTATTAACATGAGCAATTACTGATTCTATTTAAGTCAGCTTTCTTAAAATAATAGGAAACACAGGCAACTTTGAGAATTTAATGAAAACTGGGGACTTTTTCCCAAAGAAAAGAATGCTTGCACACCAAAAAAACACACTGTGAAAGGGCTTATGCATGCCCTATGTTCATTCAAGGACCACCACAGCCCTTTCCCTGGAGTTTTTGGTTTATAGATAGGAATCTTAGGATAAGAGCATAAACTGAACTAGGCCTCTAATACAGAGTCTATTTCATTGATCAACTCAACAATTCCCACGTTGGGTCTTACAATCCTCATTTTAGTGTTGGGAAAACTGAGCCTTCAGGATCAGTAAGTGAAGGAGCTAGGTTTGGATTTCATGTTTGTCTGCTTTCAAAGCCCTTGGTATGTTCAGTAATGTCATTTAATTTCAGGCAGGCATCTTCCTTGGAATCACTGAGTTATAGGAATTCTAACCCTTCCTTACGTTGAGATTGAGTGGGGATGGATAATGCACCCTCTCCTAATTGCCAGATTCTGAAAAGTTGCCACATGTTTCAACCAGTCAATATGGTGTGTGTGTGTGTGTGTGTGTGTGTGTGTGTGAGAGAGAGAGAGAGAGAGAGAGAGAATATATATTCTTACCTTCGTACATATAGAAGTCATCAGTAGACACTTGATAGAGGACAATAATCTATCAATTACTTGTTTGAACTGGCTAAGTTGATCCCTTTCCTTATAGATCTTATTTTTCTCATCATAAAAATAAAGGTGTTAAATATTTCAAGCCCTGTGCAGATCTAAAACTGCAAGAGTTTTAAAACATAGTTTGGGACACAGGTGGGGGAGGAAAGAGGAAAGCAGGAAGAGGAGGAGGAGGAGAATGAGGAGGAGGAGGAAAAGGAAGGGGAAGAGAGAATGAGGTAGGTGTGTATAGAGAATGCAAAGGAAAAAAAAAACAAAAACAAGACTTAACTGTGAAGACGGTGAGATCTATCCCAGGATCGTGCTGTGTTGTTTCTTTCAGCAGAAATGCCTCCTCTCTGGCATATTTAGCACCACTGCAAGCATCCCTCATTCATTGGCAAGGCTGCATTCACTCTGAACGATAAAATATAGCCAGTCTTTGTTTAAAAATGTTTTTTACCTTTTGCTATTGGGCCTAGAGTCTGGACCAGAGTAAACATACTTTCTCCTATATTTTGCAACATAATTATTAAATGTATACATCTATATGTTGGTGAATCTCATGATGAATCAACTCTCTCTACCCTGGACTTTGTTAATGAAGTGACAGGATATGTTTACTTTTGTTGTTTTAGAGTTCAGTTGCTTTCTTTTCTAAAATTTGTTTTATGTATTTATTTATAGAAACTGAGTCTCGCTCTCCATTGCCCAGGCTGGAGTGCTTTGGCATGATCATAGCTCACTGCTGCCTCGAACTCCTGGGCTCAAGCAGTCCTCTTGCCTTAGCCTCCAAAACAGCTGGGACTGCAGGTGCCACACACACCGATTGGCTCACGTTTGCTTTCTATAAGCTCTTTCCTAAAGCGAGTTTTTGTTACCATTATTATTAAAAATTATAAATATTCATGGAAAAAATTTCAGTGCTTCAGAACGGAAATCAGTTAAACCATAAAAGTCACTCTGTGAACGTTGTCACCAGTTTCAGGCTCCAGAAACCTGGCCGTTAAAAGTATCTTGTGTATATATAAGCCTATGTATCTGTCCAGCTATCTACCTATTGATCTATTTCTTCTTTATCGTCATAGTCCATGTGTCTGACTAAAAATAATGCTTTGTTACAAATAAATATATCAATAAGTAAGCATATATTCTCCAATATTTTAAATTAAACACTTAAACATATTCCCATTCTTACAAAGATCTGTTTCATTCTATGCAGTGGTTGCATATAATTCCATTATATTTATTGCTAGCATTGATTTGGTCCACTCCTGATGGATACTTTAAAAAATTCCTAAAATTTTGCTATTACAGAAAATACTTCTATAAACACCTTTGTATCAATGCCTGTGTACACCTGGGTAAGTGAATGTATTGTACAGTTCTCTGAAAGTCACTGGGTCAAAAATATACATGTTTGAAATGTTGACAGCTATTACTAAATTGCCTTAGAAAATGGTTGCACCAATTTTTATTACATCTAACCATGTAGAGCATTGTGTATTTCACCATTTGGTCCAAATGCAGCGTTTCCAACTTTCTTTTTTTAATGTAGCCAATGATATTAGTAAATTTATAGCATCTAAACAATTCCTAGTGTTCCTTCACATAAATTATTAATGCATGCCCCTTCCCCTTACCTCTTAATGATCGTCAGATAGCTCTGTTTCTATTTTCAAATCATTGTTTTAGAACAATGCATCGATTCTGGGGCACCAGTTATAGTTGCTGATTGTAATTTACACAGGACGAATTACCCTTTTGGATCTTACAATTTCCATATTACTCTCTCTCATCTCCCGTTTATTTATGCTGTTGCTTGCTAATATATTCATTTATATTCCATCCATTTCCAGGGCTGATTTGAAGTGGCATATGATAAAATAGCAGGCATAAAGAAAAATAGCATTGAAATGGAAGGGAAAGATATCTTAAAAATTAATATTGTGACTTTAGCAGTAAATCTAGCTCTGGGCTGCCTAGGTATTAAGACCGAAACGAGCAGTCAATTTTTGATTAATGCATAGCCTATAGAAAGAGAAACCATGTTAGTTCATATGGAGATAAACCTATTTTCTGATGCTCAATTATTTAATGAATGTTTCAAGTAGACATGAACAATAGAATATACAGTGTCCTTAAAAATTATTTGCCACAAAAAGCAGAGATTTTATTCACAGAAACTGCTTTGAGAAAAAGAGAGAGAGAGAAATATAACCTGAAAACACCATTCACAAAAGATATTTCTTGTAAGACACAAGAAGCTTAGCTACTATTATTAGATATTAACTTGCATATAAATCATTTTATTATATCTAATATATTCCCTAAATGCATAGGCTCACTGCTAGTGTTGTATTGACTTTTAAGTCTACAGAGAAAAAATATGGAATATGTTTAATTTTCTGAGCAAAGAAATGCTGATGATAATGATGATAAATATAATTATGATTTATCCTCACACAAATTGTATTTGCCCTTTTTGCCACGTGCGTCAGTATCATTTTTTTCCTTCCAATGACATAAGAACTTCGGGTAAACCAATTGAGAAAAATTTGGGAACATAAATAACATTTACTGGCATTAATTCAGCCTAACCGCATCTACCAACTGAAAGACGTCGTGGTACCAATTCCTCAACCCCTTTGTTTGCATTATCTTTATGAGACAGATTCCTAATCCCATGGGTCTTAGTGTTCTATGATGAATGTCCTGATCCTTTTTTCAATATATTTATCTTCTGATACTTTTCCATGCACTGGTTGAAGAAAATGTGCATGTTGAGTTTTGGTACATAACTTCCAGAAAGCTTTTCAATTTGTTCTTACATTAGCAAGACAAGAGGAGGATTCTGCTTGCTTTACATCCCACCAATTCTTGGTATCATCAGTCTTTATCATTTAGCCATTGTGTGGTTTTGCATTGGTAACTTATTGTGGTTTACATTTGCATTTCCTCAAACATAAATTTGAGCAAGTTTTAATATGTTGACTAGCCATTAACACAGCTTTAATGAATTGAATGTTCAAATCTTTTGCCTTATTAGATAGTCTTATCTTTATCTTCTTGGTTTGTTAGAGTTTCTTTATATATTCAGTGTGTACAAATTGTTGGAAATATGCATAAAAATATATATTCTTCTCACTCTCTAATTTTCCTTTCCACAATTTTAATCAGTACTTTTAATGAATAGTTCTTAATTTTAATAAGATCCAATTTATCTTTATCTCTTATGATTAGCACTTTTTTGTTTCTATTCAAGAAATTATTGCTTACTCCAACCTCAGAACTCATTTGAGAATGAAAAGTGGTGCTATAACATTCTAGGACAAAAGGCACAAACTGGACTGTCCTCAGCATACCAAGACATCTATTCACTCTAAACATGTTCTCCCCACTCTGAATTACACAAATCTATGGGTCTCAACCCTGTTGTCAAATTAAAATTACCTAAGAAGTTTTTAAAAATTGTTCCTTCCAGGGGCACCGCCCCAGACCAGTGAATCAGAATCTGCATGGGTGTGGCAAGGTGAGGATGATTTTTTTTTTCCATTGGAGCGCTACCCGGGTGATTCAATGATCCAGTAAAAGTAGAGAATGACCACTCTATCCTAGTGATTCTCAAACTATAATGAGCATACGAATCTTCAGGAATCTTGTTCACATAAAGATGCTGATATCATCTGGGGGAGCAAGATGAGACAGTGCATTTTTATTGACCTTCTACTCTACTTGAGTAGAGGGCCTCTAGATCAGGTTTCTCTATTTGGGTACTATTGACATTTTGGATCAGATCATTTTGTTGTGGGGAGATGTCTTAGGCACTGTAAAATGTTTACCTACATCCCTGGCACTATCTACTAGATGCCAATAGCATCCTCCAAGATGTGAGAATCAAGAATGCTTCCAGGCATTCCCTACAGTCACCTGAGTGGAAAATCAATTTCAGTTGGAAACCACTTGTCTAAACCTTTTAGACACAGCTCGAAATTACTGAGAAACACCAGAGAACACCATGGTGTGTCCCAGGTCACATTACTAAATGGTTGATTAGATCAAATATTACAAATATTGTATGATATTTCATTGTTATGAGTATGCCACATTCTTGACTTAAAAAGCCAAATAGAATGTGTCAATCTCAATTAGTTGAGCTGCTTAGATATTTGTTTCCTGTGAGTGAGGTGACAAAAGCTGGCACTTGATCTGTGGGTACTTCTCCACTTAGGCTGCAGATATCGTAGGTAGCCTTGAAGAGTATGGTGGAGGAAGAGAGGTGAGGGTGGGGTAACTATTCCTTCCCAGTGGCTTCAAAATAAGCAGATCCACTTCTCCCCACCCCCCAAAAAAATCTCTGGGTGTACATTCCAAACACACAAAAAATCTCTCCTTTTAATTCATCAGAGCATAAAGACATCAGACAGCAATCTTTAGTGTATTTAGTTCAAGGTCCTGTGGATTAAAAAACAAAACAAAACAACAAACAAGACTCACACACACGAAGAAGCACTCTCTGCTTTGAGGGCTGTGAAAGATTTACACCATGCACTATTTTTTCCTGCCATTGACATTGTGCACCGTGTGGTTCATATCATGACTCTGTTTCCACAGCCACTCTCCTTTCTCTATGTTCCTGTGACACACAGCTGGCTCCCAGTTCATCCTGCTGCCGTGCTTTGGTAAACAGAGGAATAGTGCCTACCTTCCTTACCTCCCTGTGCTTTAATTTTCTATGGATCAGAATTCAAGGAAGTTCCTGATGATGTAGCACAATGGACATCTTAACGGCCACAATTATTATCATTAGATATCCACTATCATCTTTTTTCTTATAAGGGTGCTTCTTGCTACATTTATTTTACTTTTTTAAAGAAAGAAATAGCACGCCAGATAGAATAGAAGTCATTAGAATTCTGAATGCCAAATGGGATTCAAAATACCTATGAATAATCTCAGCTTTATATGCTCTTAGCTTTGACTTAGATAAGAGATCCCAGCCATAAAATAATGCAAGAAAATTGATGTAAAGAAATTGTTCCAAATGTAAAGCCTGTATCTTTTTCATTTGCAAGCCTTCAATTACCCTTACCCTGGTAGTTTCCAAAGATACAATCTAGTTTTGAAAGAGGGAGAAAAGGTCTAAAGAAAAGTCTTTACAATGAATACAATTCAGAAGTTTCAAACACCAAATATACCAAAAACATAGATTTCTTTGCTTGAGTTTTCTCTATGAATTATTTAATCCTACTCAATCAGCATTGCTGAGCATCTATACTGTGCCAAAGAGGTGAAAACATTAAAATATACTCAGTTAATCCTCTCAGAGCTTAATTTTTTAATGTTGAAAATAAAACAAATACCTAAATTATCGTCAAAATCATCATTATCATTAGTATCATGACCAAAACAATAATATATATTAAAGTGTGTCATGTCATAGGAAATGGACAGATGCAGGGCTTCAGGATTATTCTTTTTTTAATAAAAATAGAAAATCTAGGGAAACCTTTTAGAAGTGGATGATCCCATTTAAAAATGATGTTCATGTATTATATAATTGCAAAAATGAAGTGAGGAAAGATTTGGACACTTCAGAAATTGTAACTCCCCCTCAAAAAAATCCAAAAAGAACCCCATGAGTTTATTTATGGAAATAGCAATGGATGTATGGGTGAGGTGGGCAAGAAATTGTGTTCTGGGCAAAATACAGCATTGTACAGGGGGCTGGGGACAGGTGGTAGGGCAAAAAGACGCTAAGATGGCTTTAGGCACAGTTACATCAAGATGAATGCAGACTTTTACATTGCCCTGAGTGATACCCAATCTTAAGTATACAGGTGCTTTGGGACGTGTGTGGAAAGTGTCTAACTGGAAACCCAATCTGTCAGTTACTGTGGTTCTGTGTACTGCAGGGTCTCACCAGAGCTCCCCCTAATAAGCTCTTGTCAGAAAGTCTCTCTTGCCACTTGTGTGAAAGGCAGAGAATTGGACTTTCGTAGCTGACAGGCAGGGATTCTGGATCACAGAGGGGCATCCAGTGGGAGAGAACGGGAGCTGGGCAGGGGCCTGGTTATCAGCATTTGCAAACTGTGCTGGAGCCTGAGTGATGTCACGTCACGTGAACCTCATCATCGGAACGATGGTGTTTTCCCTGGAGAAGGTCTTCAGCATAGCTGGATGGGAGGGAGCACTGTCATCATTTCTGTTCTCTCTCTCAATTTGGTTTTTCCTTTCAAACGATTTAAGCCAGAGGCTATTTTTAGTTCTCTGGCTCAGAGTGAGTGATAGAGTCCATTAGGATGTTGGTGAGGCTGGAGGTAAACTTAAGCTGGAGCCTTGGTCCAGCCCCACGGAGCTGGTGAGGGGCAGGAGATTGGCAGCAACATTACAGGGACCAACAAGACCCCAACCAAATCCTCATGGGCTGTAATTTCAAGCATTGCAGCTAGTAGACTCGTGTAAACGAAGGGAGGGGAGAGAGCAAGAAAGCCAAGTTCTAGGGCAGATTCCTTTCTGACTTGGGAACACAGATTCAAGGCACAGAGTGGACTTTAAGTCATGGGCACTAAAGGCCCCTGGTGATAAGCCAGTCAGTCTTGGAGTTGGTGAGCATTTTAGGAGTTGAGCGTGTATTTATCAGAGTTTTTAAAATTAGTTTCATTTGTCTATCTAATGTTTTGTATTTTTTATAGCATTATATTATATTACATATATTATTTTTATATCATCTTCTGTCCCAAGAGCATCCCACTTTTCTACAGTGAAGAATAATGACAAAATGGTTCTTCTTTTCATCAGGTATTTACTAGGGACAAGATACCACACATACATAATGTAATTTAATGACGTGTATTTGATATAATTTAATATTCAATGAAACCCCTCAGTGTAGACAATATCCCATATTTGTGCGTGAGTACTGCAAGACACCCAGAGATTGAGAATTGCCTCAGTTCCTACACTTTACAAGGATATGAACAGGAATTGGAACCCAGATCTGTTTGCTGTTTGCCTACATATCCTGTGATCCCATGTTTGTTGCTGTTGTTGTTGTTTGTTTTTTTGTTTTACTACGACCCGTGGCTGTGGGGTAACCAACACCGGGGTTTGTTGATATATCAAGGTTCAGGGAGATTATGGGAGGGGATTTTATCAGGGAGCTGTGCTTTAGTGAAGAAAACTAAAAACAATGCACTGTAAATGGTTTGCACACCAGCTGTTAAATGATAATCACTTCACATTTTAAAAACACGTATCAACCCTGAATAAAAGTGGGTTATGGAAAATGAAAACTGGCAGAATTTGATCGATGCTAACCAAACTCAGCTAATAACCTTCTGGGCATGAGCTCCGGAGGAGGCTGCTGCATCCAGTAGGCCAGGAACTTTGGGATAATCCGATTCCTTTAATAGAGACCCATATTGTTCTAGGGAAATTTATGTAGGGGAGGAGAGGCAAAGAAGGGGGTTCCAGACCTTTCTGCTGTCCAATGAAGGCTTTTTAGACACAGATCTAGAGGCCAATAACTGCAAAGGGGTCCCTGATTTGCAATTAATTCCGTGAAGAGGAAACAGGCCCTGAGGACAAGTAGGGCCTAAGAGCTCTTGAAGCCAAACTCAGGAATGGGTTGCTGGTCAAAATCTCAGGAAGAAACCAGATGTCAATCAGTGTGGCAGGAGTGAAGCCCAAGGAACAGGCGGTGTCCATCATCAAGCTACACAGAGATGACTGGCCAAACCTGGACCAGGCTAGTGGCCAAAAGCAGGAGCAGTGAACTGGCACCGGGGTTTTGGCCTGAATAGAGAAAGAGAGGCTTGTGAAAAGCAATTGTTTGCAGAGAGCTCCTGCCGCAAGCCTGGGGATCGGCCCTGAGGGTAGCCTTTCAAAAGCCTTTACACCATTCGCTTAACTTTGCTTTATAAATCCCCCTGAAAAATGGACCATCTTAGAAATTATATACCCTTATCACCACCCCCTACATGTATAACATGCATTTAAGACACAAAATTTTCTTCTTAGAGATTATAGACAAGGCAATCTTGAGAAAGAATACAGAGCCGTCATAGGCAAGTATGCATTTTCAGAATAAATGCATAAATGACTGGGAATAGAAAGAACCGTGGGTCTGCCGCTCTGTGTGTGTGTGTCCGTGTGTGTCTGTGTGTATTTGCAGCTTACTGAAATAATGTCCTAAGATCTATAAAAACCAGAAGGACCTGGAAGGGCCTCTTTAGTTGTGAAAATGTCTGAAGGTTAAACTAAACAAACCTACATTTCTTGAAGAAATAGAGAGAAAATACAAATATTCGAAGAAATTCCCAAGTTTAAATTAATTCATAGCTATGGTGAACCAGCTTCTTTTCCAGAAACAAAGAAATTAATAACAATAATAACAACAATAAAGCAACGATAATGATAACAACACTTGTTATGTTCTTATTGTGTACCCTGTACTGTATGATGCATTTAATAGACAATTTCTCAGTTCACACAACAGCCCTACAAGGAAGATACTATTGTAACCCCTTTTACTGATGAAATTAAAGTACAGTTAGGATAAGTGACCCACACAATGTCACTTAAACTAATACACAATGAAGCTGAAATTTTACCCCATTTGGTCTAGTGCCAGAACCCAGATGAACTGGGGACAAAATACGACAAATACCAGGGACATTCTCCTCATTTTTCTACTCTGTGCAAGGACAGAAGAGGCAGGAGGTTTTTTACTGGAAAATTCCACCCTTCAGTGGTTTACTCTCTTTTTATCTTATCTGGGGACTGTATCTATTCGGGCTCATTAGATCTCATTGAGCCTGTGCTTGGAACATCTGGGTGTGAGACAGCTGTTGAGTAATGCTGGTTACTTCAGGGGACTATGGTGCCACTGGTGATCAACATCTCTCCTTTCTCCTTGTTTCTTGGAGTGAGTTTCAACTGTACAATCCAAGGAGGGATTGCCACAGAATCCTACAGGAAATGGAATTTACCTTACAGGCTTCTGAGAATGTTATAAATTGGGCATGGAAAATTAAGATCGGGCCCTCCATTCACAGTCGTGATGTGCTTTTCCAATCGCATGAGACCTTAGCTGTTTGTAATTGGACAGAAATGCCCAATTTATAATGGCTTTATGAGTCCTGGAAAGAAGACTAGAAGCTTTTTCTCTTTTCTGAGTTTATCCTGGCGTTGCTAATACCTTCAACTGATGGTGGAGATGGACAAGAATATGGAACTAATGTAAATAAATTCTAAATTTAGGCTTACGCGGTCACTTTAGAATCTAAGAGTCAGTATCCCAGAAATTTTTGAGTATGTATTCAAATCAAAGTATGTCCCCTGGATAAATTTTAGTTGTGGAAATTTGGATTAATGTCTCCTTTTGTTGAACAGAGAAAGTGATGAATACTTCCAAGAAGCAGCCTCAAAAGATTCTTGTATTTTGACCCTGAAAATTACAATGAATTGTTTTGCATTTTAACTTAATAAGAAAGAAAAATACCCTGAAGTTTATATTTCTTCCATATCCATCCACAGCAGGGACTCATAAATGCCTGCTAATGAAATTAAGGAGAACTATGTGTTCAGGCACTATTAGCCCCAAGCACTGAAAAATAATTGAATTAAATACTTAATGAGAGAATTTTTTAAAAACTTGGTTTTAAACTGTTTAAGTTATGGGAACATTTTGACCTACTGTATCTGTTTCACTTGGGCTGAAACTTTTGCATTCTGTTTGCTCAGTAAATGTTTGATGGCCACGAAAGTCAAATAGTTTTGAGTATTTTAACAGCAACAACAGCAAAACACTGGTGGTAAACATTCCATTTTTTATTGCCAATGCCCTTAAACTATTATTCCCCCAAATCAGCAATGCGAATTGAGAAAACAATCATTTTCTTTGTCTTGTAGACAGAAAACAATGACTGTTTGGGAACTGTTGAACTCAGTGTAAATTTTGGAACAATTAAAGTATGTTTTTATGTAAGTTTTCAAGTTGCATCAAATTTTATCAACCTGTCTATAAATTTCAGAGGAAAATATATAAGGCTGTTCATATGTAGTCCTCTGCAACCAGATTCCAACCTTCAATTCCAGTGTGGTCACTGTCCGCTTGTATTTCAAGTCACTGTCTCCTTGTATTTCACTTGTAACGAGAGTGAGTGAGGTAATCACACATCAAGGACTCACCCCATCTAAATCTAATGAGCAGAAGTGTTTTGTTTGGCTTATTGGTGTTTGAAAATTGAGATATTCTATTTTAAAAGCTAAAACTTTGTCAACACTAAAAAAACTGACAGACCTAGAATTTTTCTAGAACCCATACAATGGGTTTGTGCGTGGTAAAAATTAGCTGGAACTGAGTAACAGCTAAGTGTGTATAACAGAATAAAACGACCTTCTTCTGTCTGTCACAGCCCCTGCCCCTGCCTATTATCTTATCTGCCTTTTTTGCTCATTTACAAATATATCCTTTGCCTTTATAGTCATTTGGATTTGCCCATCATGTACTTTTCTACTTTCTTGTCCTTATTTCATTAAATAGTACCCCTTTGACTCTCCTTTCTACTTTTCTCTATTTTCTCTCTAATAGTTGTTTCCCCAGTCTTTTAAAAAGGTTATCTGTGTGTGTGTGTGTGTGTGTGTGTGTGTGTGTGTCTTTTGAATACGGGATATTCATACCCCTTGCACAGAGTGGATTATACCAGCTGTCTTAATTCATTCAGCAAACACTCAGGGAGCACAGGCTGTATGTCAAGCACTCTGTCAAGCACTGAGACTTTAGTGACAGGTGAAACAAGTGCAGTTTCCTCTAATGTACCTGTGATATGCCCCCAGTGTTGTTTGATCACACCACTGTTAGAGCACTCCCATGAGGCTTGTAGATGTGAGAACAATTTGAGGTGTGATTCCCTCAATAACTGAAGTTTTCTTCCAGGCAGAGGACAGGGTTGTAGGTCCCTGTCTCACTGGTGTTGGGTATGGCCATTTGACTTGTTTTGGGTAGTGAAATATGAATGATACTGTTGGGAGTCACTTTTAGGAGAAAACATTAAAGAGTGGAGAGTTACTCACCACATTCTCTTTCCCTCTAGTGATTTAGATCCTACAGGAGGATGATCTAGGGCAGACTCCCTGATGACCTGTGATGGATGTGAGCCCTGAGTGAGAAATAAACCTTGTAAGTTTAACGTTTTGCTATTTTAGGTTTCCATAGTGTGTTCTAGCCTACCCTGACTGCTACATTTAGTGCTTCTCAACTAGATACCAAAAGATGCATAAGATTTTTTTTAAGGCAATAATCTACAAAATGCATTTTATAATTTAGGATGATCAGAATTCTGATTTGCTGTGGTTACATCAATTGAAAACAGGTTTAAACACTAAGATTTTTTTAAAAAATTAGATATTATTCACACTGTTGTCTATTGACAAAGTGAGTCCTTGGATCTTTACTTTTCCTTTTATAAAATAATCCACCTAATACTTAAACTTGAAAAATGCTTTTCTAGATGAAAAGGTCCACTTTGCTAACCCTTTCTTATATTTTTGAGGCAAATTTTAATAAAATATATACAGATAATTTCATAAATCGTAAAGGTCAATGAATTTTCATACAATGAGCACAACTGAGTTATTACCATCAAGATTAAGAAACAGAATTATCAGCATCCCTTGCCACCAAAGCTTCATCAATATCCTCCCTGCCCACTTCTACCCAGGCCCTGACTTCTAACACCACAGATAACTTTTGCTCTTTTTATTTATCTTTATAAAAATGACATCATACTATTTCTACTCTTTTGTGTTGAAATGCCTTTGCTTAATCCTATCTTTGTAAGATTCATTCACGTTGTGTTGTATATCTGGAGTTCCTTCATTCTCATTATTATATTGTAACACATCGTGTGGCTATGCCATAACTTATTTATTCTATTGCTAATGGACATTTAGGTCATTTTCAGATTTTTATTGTTAAAAACATGTTGCCGTAAGCATTTTTGAAAACGTACATTTTGTACATGGCTTTTGGTGGACATATGAATATTCTTATGAGTATGTATTTTCAAGCTTAGAGTAGAATTGCTGGGTAATACGGTATGAGAAGTTCAGTTTTAGAAGGTGTTGACAAGCAGTTTTTCAAAGTGGTTGTAGCATATTGTGTTTCTACCAGAAATGTATAAGATTTCCACTTGTTCTAAATCCTTGTCAATACTTGATGTTTTCTACTCTTTTATATCCATTCCCTTTCATCTTTTCCTTCCTTCCTTAGTTTCTTTCTTCCTCTCTCCCTCCATTTTTCCTTCCTTTCTTCCTTCTCTCTTTTCTTCCTTCCTTCCTTCCTTCTTTCCTCCCTCCAACCCTCCCTCTTTCCCTCTTTTCCTTCCTTCCTTTCCTCCATATAGTTTTGGGTGTGTTGTGGCATTACATCGTTGTTTTAATTTGTGTTTCTCTGCTTACTAGTGAATTTGAGCATCTGTTCACATGTTTTGTCCATTTAAAAATATTCTTGGCTTTTTTTCTTTTTGATTGTAAGAGTTCTTTATATATTGTGAATAAGAGTCCTTTTTTAGACATATGCATTGCAAAACACTGAAGAAAAAAATCATACTGGTTACCCTTTACTCAGATTCCCCAAATATTAATGTATACATATTTATTTCTTCCTCCACCTCTCATCTGGGTAGATAGATATTTTTATGAATGTACACTTTTAAGTTTATTATTGTCCATTTTATTGGTTTTTTAAGTAAATATGGTGAGAGTTTTTAGTGTCCTGTTTTAGGAAACTTCACTCCCAAAGCCATGGATATATTCTGCTAAGCTTTCTTCTACTTTGGTTTGAAGGAAGAAGTATACGGACCTTGGTGTTTAGATTCCAAGACATTTCTCAGGTGGCATTGTGGATATCAGGTAAACTTGTGGACAGAATTATAGATATATTTATCATTCTCTTAAGAGTTAAACATTTCTCTTTGGTTTTATTCTTTGGTCCTGTGTTTTTGTTTTGTTTATTTTGTGTGTGTGTGTGTGTGTTTGTGTATTTGTTCTTGTTTAGTTAAATATTGTTATTTTAGACTTACTAAAGTGGTAAATTCCAAGATGCAACTTTGGGTTTAAAGAGGGGTATCATTTAAAATTCCAAACGTTAGTAAAAGAATTCTCCATATAACCCAGCTCAGTTTACTAAATTTAAGGCTGAAGCCATGCATTTGCAAAGTAACATTTTGCCAGGTTTTGCTTTCTTTATGCCTACAACTCCCCTAACAATGGGGAGAAATTATGGCCAGACGACTGCAGTAATCCAGGTATTCCTAGATCCTGTCAACAGTGTACTCCTTATTAGACTCCCATTTTCAAGTCCCTAAAGATACATTTCTTATTGGTCTAGAAAATTTTCTGATAAATTAAGAAGAATCAGTAAGAAAAAAGAAAATAAGGATTGGTTTGATTCACTCAAGAATGAACTTTATGGGGAACTAGGTAGAGTTGCATGGGGAAGAGGGGGAGCAAGAACATCACCTTTGGGGCATAATCGTTTATTAATAAAACATATGGAAATTAAACGGGCTAGACTAAACAGTCTTCTCTTTCTAACATATCCCATAAAGAACCGTATTATCTTACACTGGGCTAAAGCCTTCCTGCAGTATGCCCAAATATTTACTTTCAGAAGCATTATGAACATTTGAACTCTTTTGACATTTTCTACAAACCTCAGAGCATCCATTTAAACCCAACTGCTCACTTCTGCCTTTTAATTTCTTCATGCTGTAATTTAACACTAGAGTTACTTCTCTGATGTCTTTGGCATGAATAAATTACGTTCTACAAATGTTTCGAACGTTCAGTAGGCTCTAACCAGTCATCATTTATCTACGAGTACCCTTTAGAAAAGAACAAAATGATCTTCATTTTTTTGATTTGTACAATTTAAATCTTAAAAATGTGCAGTTATGTAAGTGCAAGATTAAGGATTTCTCTCATTGCAAATTTCTAATCCTCCTGCTGGGGGATTATAAACTCCCATGCTGTTATAAAGTTTCTCTGTACACCAGGGTCTTATAACCAACTGTAAGATTGAAGGCTTTTTACCCCCTCTTTATATATGTTAGAGTCATGGGAGTCCATTAGAAAAATACAGCTTCATTGGAATTAGGAGAAAATATACCCTTTGTTCAACATTTAAGATTGCATTTCCAATTCACATATAATTGCTTATACAATTTTCAGTCTCCCACAACCCAAATAAAAAAGGTTTTATATTCTGTAGCTGTAGATTTCAAAAGACAACGTCAAAACATTCAGTAGAACAGAACTTTCTTATCGCTCCCGGCAGACTCTGAGCTCCAGCATGGCATGGGGAGAAAGGGCTTAATTATAACAGTTTCCTATTACAGTAACCTATGCAGTGACCACATGTTGCAAAGTTAACAGACATGAAAAATGTGGATCTTGTTTCTCTCTGTTTATTTTTCCAAGATGTCTGGGGAGGGGAGTTGCATGGGGGAACAGAGTCATTGCCTTCGGGGCACCCCTTAGTGAACACTAAATTTACATTAAAATGAACTATAATAGGATTTAAACAGTCTCCATCCTGTGTGTGCCTGTATTTAATGGGTTATTCAGTAGACCTCAAGTCTTAGTCTAAATCAAGACACAGTGTGTTTTGGGGTAGAGGGAGGAGGAGTTTTCTCCTGAATCTGGGCTTGAATGTGGTGGTGAAAATATGAAGAAGAAAGACTCATCCCTTTCTTGTTGACTTAAGGGAAGAAAAAGTATGAGAAGGATCAGAGGTGTTGTATAAGGAAGGCTGGATATTTGGCCATGGAAATAGCCCTGCCACTTGGGCTTGTTACAGTACCTACAATGAGGAAGGAAGGAAGGAAGGAAGGAAGGAAGGAAGGAAGGAAGGAAAAGAAAATGCTGATATCCTGTCACAATGGTATGTGTGACCCAGGTCAAGGAACCAACTTGACTCAGGAGTAAAATTCTAGATCTAACTCTATCATCATATGTCATAATATGAGGCCTTAGTCAAGTCCCTTTCCCACTCTGAGCATTAATTCGATCATTATTTAAAAATGGGGAGGGAGGATGATGATTCCTTCTCTAAGGTTCCTTCTAGCAGTGTCTTAGGGATTAATATGTGTTTAGAAGGTGCTGGGCCCCTGCCTGGTAACCAGGGGTAATGCTTAGCCAGGAGGCAGCCTGGTCCGTGCCAACACCATGGCCAGAGGCAATGCTGGGTGTACAGGGATGTCACAGGACCTTGACTCATTCCTGGAGTTAATTTTATTTTCAATAGGCTATAAAGATGTGCCTGGTCCAGAGACCAAACATAAGGAGACTGACTCCTAAATCTAAGGGAGGGTCAAGGTGACCCATGACTAAAGCAGATTCAGGGGCAAACAGTGTCTGTTAAAAGCACCCATTCCCAGTCTGATGCACTGTGGCAGATCTTAAATCTGCCAACCTCATCAAGGTGACTGACATTAAGCTGTTGACAAGCTAATCCTCCCCCAGCTGTGCCCTCTTTGGGCTCTACTAAAAGTGAGCTGGTGAGTACAGCACCCCCGGTACCCCATTGCCCCTGTTTAGTAGTGTTAGTGAGATTATGCGTCAAGCTGACCAGAAAGGAAAGCTTCCCCTAGACCTTGTAAAATTCCCCACCTGGGATCCAGCCACATAATTATCTGAATTATATTTTTAAAGAAAGTAAAAACAAACAAAAAAAATTAGAAGAAAATAAAAGGAAAGGAAGAAGTCTGGAGCAATAAAGGGAAAGGCTCTGAACGTGGATTTTAAAAGAACTGAATGAAATCGTAGCATCACTTCATTCTCCCATGTTTCTGTCTCTCTTCCCTCCCTCCTTCCATGTCCCTTGGTCTCACTTTCTTGTTTATTCTCACATTATTTCATTCGTCACTTGTGCCAGGCACCATCACAGGCATAGGAAGGGCAAGTAGTGAACAAGAGAGAGGTGTTTCCTGCCCCCATAAAGACCAGCCTTGTAGTGGTAGAGACAGAAAGTAAGGAGACCACAAGAAATGAGCACATAATAACTAACTGTGATGATAGATCATGTGAGAGGGACACACAGGGTCTTAGAAAATGGATGACATGAAAAAAACTACGGGATCCTACAAATCTTACAAGAGAATGTCATCTTTTCACGGAGGGCAGGAAATCTCCGAGGAAGCAGCATTTATAGGGAGACCCAGGAATTAAGTAGGAATTAGTTTCAGCTCTGCAAGCTCATCACAATCAGAGACAACATTTAAACCACCGGTACCAACTATTTTTATTTTATTTTTTTCTCACTCACCTGTGTGAATTTCTTTGTGTAGCCAGCACACGTGCAACTGGTTATTATTTCTGATGGACTTTAAATCCTTGTTTTCTTCTCTCACTGGTGGTGGCAGAGGCTTTTACTTCTACAAATCTCTTACATGCTCTGGCCTTTCTTAAATTCATGGCCAAAGGAAGCTGATAATATTCTACATAACTGCAAATTTTCATTTGTGCAAAGCATCCAAAGAACCACCATTGTCAATTTTTGACTGGTACTAGGTAATGTATTGTTTAATATTCTGACAGTCGTGTAAGATATTTACTATAATTTTCCCATTTTATAGATGATGAAACTAACTTACAGAGAGATGAGAGAATTTATCCACAGAGTAGTAGGATATCAAACCTGGAATTTGCAAGCAGAAATTTCTGAAGCTGACATCTTGATATCTACATATTTAATTTAATTCATTGCATATGTCTTCATTTTAGTCATCTTTTGTGTTTTCCCTGAAGCCCAAGAAAGGGAAATTGACTTTCCTGATATTGGAACTTTGCAAGAATAGTGTATTAATTTCGGGAGAAAAAGGCAATGGAGAAAGACCCTTTAGAACACACCTCCAAATCAAAATTAGGATCCAAACAACAAATTCCTGGGAAAAGAATTAACAGCTCCGAATAAACCAGGGACCACAACCAACCACTTTTTCTCACACTCCATATAAGCGGTACCACAATACAAAAACTCACCAGACAAGTGGTACAAAACCTCACACATAAACACAAGCAATATAGGGAATTCCTAACACAAGCAATCTAAAATGCCATGGCCTATCAATCAAGTGAAATAAACTATGAAATAGAGAGTTTTCTGGTGAACAGGTGATGCTTGTAGATTCCTATGAGTTTTATCACAAGTTATGCGGGTTCAGGGCATCCTTCTGAGTCTGTCCCAGTATCTGGAATTTGCCTAGCTCCTGTGGTTACAGTTCTCTTTTTATGGACAATAACAAAATGTCAACTGAGTGCTTCTGCGTGCCAGATTGCCTATTCTCTTTCCTTCTAAAAGTAAAAACATACTCTCAGATACATTCTAAGGGGCGAGAGGTGCGCAAACTATGTAGACACTTCATTTTTTCTGGAAAAAAAGTTTTGAAAGAGAATGTTTTTTGACTAGACTCATTCCATTCTTAATTTCACATAACATGAACTTCAAGACAGAAAACAAGGGGTTAGCTAAGAGAAAAAATAATCTCTGATCATTAGGAATTTTGTCATTCTTTGTTCCAGCTCAGTCATTGACTTCACGTGATACTTTAAATGCTGTGTTTAGCATTTCTTTGACTCAACTGTCTTTCTTAAAAATGGGGATAATGATACTTTACTTGTCCCTGAGGACAAGGTTACATAGAAACATTAGGTGGGAAGGACCTGACTTTGAATCCCGTCCTATCACTTGCTATTGGCAACATCTGTGGACCCAGGACAAATCACTTAACTTTTCTGGACCTTCTTAAGATGATGACACCTATTTCATTGGTTTGTTTTGACAATTAAAGAACTATAGTTTAGTTCCTAGCAGTGGGCAGATGTTCAACCAATGGTAGTAGTGGCTGATATCTTGAGATCATGTCCCTCTTCGAGGCCTACATTTCTGTGTTAAGCCCAAGAGGCCAAGCCATATGCCTGTTGCACCTGGAAGCAGGAGGAAGGGTACATGATGTCTTTCAGTTGCTTTTGTTTTTGTTTTTTTGTTTTTTGAGGTCTGGAAGAAGACCATAAAATAAACAGAGAAACACATTTAGCTAGATCTTAACTGGTTTTGTCATCTTTTGAAAATTATTTCCCATTCTCTTGGCCCTTTTTTCTTACCTTAAATTTATGGAGTTTCAATTAGGTGATTGTCAAGGTTTATTGGGGCTCTACAATGTTAGGGATGAGAGACTGAGCTTTTCTCTTTTTTCTGGGAGCAGTCAGTAGGGATTTGATGATTTCAAGATTCAGGTAAATTGTAGCTGTTTCCTGGAGGTATAATGGGGAAATTCAGGTATGTTAAATCCACTGTACAGGAGGGAAACTTTTATTTCAAGGATACCAGCGGCAATACCCTATTCGCGATTTTAGTTGCTTATGCATTTTTTTGGCCAGTATATTCACCAAGGCTCAGAAATATTTATGCTATTCTTTGTTCTACTCAAAGACCAAAAGACTTAGATTCTCAAAGCTACATATGCATGTTGTTTTATTTTCTTTTTTTTGCACTGGGGCCTGATAAACAACAAGGTATGTTAATAATAATCATTATGAGAATTTTTTTATGATAAAAGTGTATCTGTGCCAAATTCTCTAGGCACCTAAGAATGCCAAACTGAATATATTGCCTAATAAAAGGGCAGCCCAGCTCTATAAATCTCAAGCCTAGTGAAGAAAAATTCTCCATAACCACCACCAACTGCATAATAAATAAAGCAACTATTCATCCATGTAAAACAAAGGAAAGAAAGAGCTTTAAAAAGTACCAGCATTTTGTATCTGAAGACTTTAAAGCAGAAGCTGAAAGCTTAGAAAGGTGTACGTGTTGAAATGGTCTACTAGGTACTCGGAAGTTAAACAAAACCTCTCCTTAGGTACTGGGTAAACCAACCAGCCATAAACAACTTTATAGCAACTGAATTAGTTAGGATAGGATATATTGTATTGTGCCAACATACACTCTGCAAATTTTGGTGGCCTAACACATCATGCTCATATTAACTTCCATGTAGGTTTGCGGCTGTCAATGTTAAGTCCTATGTAGGTTTGAGTTTTTTAACCCTTATCCAAGATCAATTTGGAGATCTAGGCTGGGTCTTGGCCGCTTCACTCTAGCAACTCTGATATCGCGGTTCTCTTCACTTCCAGCCATGCAAATAGCAGAAAAAAGAGAAGAGACCATAAAGAAATCACAACCTTTCTTAACTACCTCAGGTCAAGAACAATTCATGTCAATTCTTCCCACAGCATATTTTCAAGAACTGGCCACATGATTCTAACTTTACTAGAAGAGAGAATGAAATAAAGATGGTTGTATGGTGAGCAATACTGTTTTGCTATAGCAGATGATCTCCTTTTATGAGGAAGTTCATAATGTTTCATAACAGCAAGTCCAGAGGAAGGATAATATGCCACATCTTTAATGACTCAGGCTTTTATCATGGCCACATTGACACCTTCATGCTAACTTCATCCTCAGTCCAGGAACAAGGAGTTTGCAGAAGTTCCAAGTGTCACACCCAGACAAGAAAGTCTTAACTTTCTTGTTAAGCCTTAACTTTATCTTAACAAAGAACAGGGATCATTGCTTATTGGTTTTCTTTCTTCAGCATGAAGAAATATTTCCCAGAATTCTGCTCTACCTACTCCCTCCCAGAAGAAATCTCCTCAAAACTTGTCAGAATTGGATCACATGCCCATTACCAAATTTATCACTGGCACAGGGACTGAAGATCACCATAATTGGCTTGGACTACAAATTAAAAAGCTTCCGCACAGCCAAGGAAACTATAATGAGAGCAAACAGACAACCTACAGAATGAGAGAAAATATTCGCCTGCTACATATCCAATAAAGGGCTGATAACTAGAATCCATATAGAACTCAGGAAAATCAGCAAGAAAAACCCAAACAACCTTATCAAAAGTGGGCAAAGGACATGAACAGAAATTTTCCAAAAGAAGATAGACTAATGGCTATCACCATAATTGGCTTGGACTAATCATGTTGCATTTAATTTGGGATGCTAAGGAATGAACCAGAACGACATCTAGGCTTATCTTGTTTTCAATTCCTGGAGCAACATTTCCTTCTTTAAAAATAGTTTCCTTCTTATAGCATCTACATTGTGTTTTCTTGGAATCTAACAATCTTGGTGCTATACCTGTCAAGAGGAAACTGTAGCATAAGAGATGTAGACAACTTGCAAAGCTCGTGTCACTAGTAATTGAGTCAGAATTTGAATCTAAATCTGAGCCTAAAATGTCCTTGTCCTCTCACAAAACCAGGTGTCCAGCCTTGTTTGGCCTATCTGTGAAAAATGATGTTGGTAATTTAATAGGGATTGCATTGAATCTGTAGATAACTTTGGGTAGTATAGACATTTTAACAACGTGGATTCTTCCTATCCACGAGCATGGTATGGTTTTCCACCTGTTTATGTGCTCTGCGATTTCCTTCCTCAGTGTTTCATAGTTCTACCTGTAGAGGTCTTTTACCTCCTTAATTAAATCACACTGAGATCAAGAAGATGGCGGACGAGAAAAAACGCCAGCCAGAGTGTCTCTGCAAGAAAGACAGATTTTAGAAGAAAGTGAAAAAGATAGTCAGGCAGAGGAACATAGATCAGATAAGGGTCGGAAGGGAGAGTGCCTGAAACTACAGGAGACTTCACTCGAAGAAGCTGCGGAGGAGAATTGGAAGGAGAAAGGCCCCGAGAGGCTCGGAGACCAGCAACAAGGGTAGGTGGAGCAGCTACATTTCCCCTCCCTTGCGTTTTGGACTGCGAGTGGGCTCCTGAGCGGAGAGACCTGCCCACTCCAGCCCAGGGACAGCCACCACCAGTGAGCTGTGAGCCTCTTGGGGACAGGGCACCAGGCTCCCAGCTCCCTCGGGGCACCTCCTGGTCCACAGACCTGAGCAGATCTGCAGGTGCCAAATTGCTTCATTCTCCCCTCCCCCTTTGCCTGAGGGCCACTTCGAGAGAGAGAGAGAGAGAGAGAGAGAGAGAGAGAGAGACACGATTTAGCCACCACCCCTGGAGGCATCTGCAGGGAACAGGACCTCTCCTTTTGGGGACCTACAACAGACTGAGGGGTACTCAGATTGTGAGCTCCCTACCGACCCACCCTCCCAGGTGCTGCTTGCCTGGTGACTCCAGGAGAGCGGGGCAAATCTTGAGGCAGAGAGACACCGATCCAGCCTGGGCACCCCGTGGGTGAATTGAGTTTGTATTAATTACATAATTAAATGAAACTACATTGAATATAGAATTGTCAATAAAGGCATAAAGATAGATGCATAGATATTATCAATTATTTAGCTCATACCACACAAAACTGGCCTTGTATTAAACTCACTATATAGACATTACATCACAAATTTTGTACTAGAACCCCAGGGGGTTGCTATCATTATTTTTGTCATTATATCCATCTAATGAAATTGGATCTTAAAGGAGGTAAGTAAATTATCCAGGTCACCCATTCGTATGAGGGAGCTGGAACTGGAGCTGTTAGCCCACAGCACCCTTGATTTGGACCACTCCAAATACCTCTCCCTTTAAAAAGCAGAGGCTTACAGATGGATTACTTGGGGAATATTAGAGCCAGGTGACCTTCAAGGTCTTATTCTGTGCAGAGATTCTTTGATTCTATGAAAGACCATGGTGGGATGCATCTTTTGATTTTGTTAGTGTCCAGCAGAAATTGAGGTGCAAGTAGATGAGAAATATGTGGTTTCAGAACAGAGGAAATGGGGAAGAGCAGGATGAATGTCATGAGAAGCAAAAGGTGGCATTTCAATTTTTCTGATTAGGTTGCTGCGTTGGCACAATAAATGGCTAATTCTGCTGGAGACTGTGGTACACTGGACTTCCCAATTCATAGCTTCCTGTTCATACAACCCTGGGCATGAATACACTTGCCAGTCAGCCTATGGAACAATGCTTGGTAACTAAGAGTCGAAGCTGCCTTTCTCTTGGAATGAGAGACGCTTGTGGTTTATTTAAAAGTCATTTCATCAGAGATATGAATTGAGCTGAGACAGCTAATGTAAGGCATATAGCTCACCATTGGTGGTTATGCCAAGATAAAATTTGTGCTGGCATTTTTAGTACTTGGACGACTCTAGCAAGGGTTCTATACTGGTAAGCTAGGTAGAGAGAAGTTGCTTGAGTTAAATTATATAGTCAGAGTTAAATCTGATCTACCACATTTTTGTGATTTTCTTGATGTGCACCCATATGATGATTTAACCGTACAAAGCTGTTCTTCAAATTTAGTTAGACCTTGACTGTATGTGTTGAAAAGAGAGCTCTCCCAAAAAACAAGCAAACAAAACACTCATACCATTTTTGCTAATGTCGGTGAATTTTTGTCAGTGTCATGTTGAAGAAATACAAATGAAAAGACTGTGTTTGTGGGTAATGGATATACAATACTTAGATGACTTAAAATGAACAGAATTCAGTGATTTCAGTGTGTACTATACAACACATTACTTTTAAATGTCAATCTCAAACTATAGATGCTGCCTGAACTGAAATGTGACTTGGGAATGAAGTTGGCTATAACCTGTATGCCCTGAAATATACCAGATCATGATATGAGGACAGCACTGAGGGCATTTGAAACTTGGTCACTAGGGAAGTGCTTAGGAAGTATAGGACTTATATTATATAGGATACTTATTGTTTCTACCTGTTCAACGTCCAACCCCTTTTCTTCTAGTAAGAATATCCAGATTCTGAGACATCATCTTTAGTCTTTCTGGGTAGAGTGGAGCTGACTCCAGTTTAGTGTCTGGAGTTGAGTATGTGATCGGGTCTGGCCAACAAGGCCTCAGAATTTGATTCAGGGACAGTTAGATAGTCCAAACTGGGCCAGTCTGGGCTGCTGAGTCTCAAAGGCTAAACTCAATTATTTCTTTTTTCATTTTAGAGGAATATATAATTTTCTGTTTAAGTTAAAGATCCAAGGTTATATGTCTTCAGCTACTGGGGATGGGGAGGCAGACAATAGGTAGAAAATATTTCTTAGAGTGAAAAACAAAAACAGAAACAGAGGAGAACAGAGAGAGTAAAAATGATGACTAAAAGTTATATTCCAAATACATGAAAGAGACCCTGGACCCAGCCCTGTCTGAAATCATACTCATATCTGGACTTTCAATTATGTGAGCCAATAAAATCACTTTTTTGTTTGTTCCATCTTGAATCAGGTTATTTTCATGGAAACATGTGTTAGTACTAAGTTTTATGTATATACATATGTGCATGTGTGTGTAGACATACGTATACACACGCACTTGAGGAAGGGTGAGGTGGGAGAGAGTTTTACTATAGTTGAAACATTAAAGTGGGTAATCGTAAAAAGAGTGTTATAAATTATACACACACACACACACACACACACACACACACAAAACCACTTCACATTGTTCCATTGTCAAATGGAATGATTTGTTTTCAAATTAATAAAGAGCCAGGATCTCTCACAACAGGTTAGAGAAGATATCACGATTTATCTCTTGAATGTGGGTATTCATGAAGAGACCACAGAAGCTGATAACTGCATTCAGCTGTCAGTATTTGTGTAATCCATAAAAGAGAAAGTGATCACAGACAAAGGCTTGTGTTATGAACCATTGCGTTTAGAAAGAAAAAGACAATGATGTATTCAAGCTTATCAGAGACTTGTGTTAGAAGCATAAAAACACATTGTCACATATGGAGAGATCTACACAAATGATGTCCCTGCTAAGCTTGGGTAAATTCCAGAATTACTCCCTAAGAAAGAAATACCTCATAGCTTCATTACAGATGGCATAAAAATCAAAGGATGCTTTGCTTCCCAAGTGAGCATTGTCAACTTCAAGGGAGTATTGCTCTCAATTATCATTGATTCTCTTTTCTTTGTTAATAAATTGGTAGAGAGCACAGCTTTTCTGTTCCTTGAAGAAGTGAGGTGACTTTCATGTAGCTAATTACTTACATTTTTTTCAATGTGCACAATAAAAACCTGTTTCTTTACAACAGAAACAATGGTTTAGTTGGTGATTTGGAAATAAGCAAGTATAGCAGATACGTTCAAATACTTAAACGTACCAAACAACAAGGGCCAGAGTGAAGTTACATTCTTTTATTAGGGCACTCCCCCTGAGTTAAAGGATTTGGGTAAAGTCCTTATTGCATTACTACTTT
This sequence comes from Eulemur rufifrons, assembly GCF_041146395.1. Lineage (NCBI taxonomy): Eukaryota > Metazoa > Chordata > Mammalia > Primates > Lemuridae > Eulemur > Eulemur rufifrons. The sequence goes on along the minus strand of NC_091005.1, from coordinate 9,279,540 downwards.
TTCCTCTTACAGACGGAGTTGCTATAGCAAAAGAAGGAATGACCCCCATATCTGAAGTGACAATGCATTTGTGACATTTGCATTCAAGTTAATTACAGATATGTAAAGACATACTACTGTCATTTTGGTAAATGTTTTCCGGATGTTTTGTCGATCCTGTGTTTCTTCCTTTTTCTTTTCCTGTTTTTCTTTGTCAATTAGGTGATTTGCTATAGGGATATGCTTTGATTCCTTACTTTTTACCTTTTGTGTTTCTACTATAGGTTTTTGCTTTGAGGCTTACTTAAAATATCTTATAGTTAAACTATTTTGAGCTACTAAATTATCTTTATTGCATAAAGAAACTTAAAATTTTTACTCTATCCCCCATACATTTTATTTTTAATGTCACCATTTATATTTTTTTACATTTTGTATCCTTTAAGCATTATTGTAGCCACTGTTATTTTTTAATAATTTTGTCTCTTAACCTTTATACTATGGATAGAATTGATTTACATACCATCATTAGACTAAAAGAGTATTCTGAATTTGACTATGTGCTTACTTTTATCCGTGTGTTTTATACTTTCTTATGTTTTCATGTTTCTAATTAATGTTCTTTTCATTCAGTTTAAAGAACTCCCTTTAGCATTTCTTGTAAGACAGATCTGGGGTGATGAACTCCTTCAGCTTTTGTTTGCGTGGGAAATTCTTAATCCCCCCTTCATTTTAGAAGGACAGCTTTGCCAGTTTCTGTATTCTTGGTTGATACTTTTTTTTCCCCTTCGGCATGTTGAATCTATTGTCTCATTTTCTTCTAACCTATAAGGTTTCTGCTGAGAAGTCCACTCCTAGCCTCATTGTGATAAGCTTCTTTTCTATTGCTGCATATATGATACTCTTGTTGTCTTTGATTTTTCACAGTTGGATTATAATGTGTCTTAGTCTAGTCTGGTTTGGATTAAATCTGACTGGAGACCTTTGATCTTCCTGCCATCTTTCTCCAGATTTGGAAAATTTTCTATTATTATTTGTTTACATGAGTTTTTTGGGCCCTTTATCTCTCTCTTTTCTCCTTTTGAACGCCTGTAACTCAAAAATTTTCTCTTTTAATGCTGTCCTATCATCTTCTAAGCTTTCTTCATTCTTTTTTATTCTTTTTTTTCTCCTCTGATGGTGTATTTTCAAATAACTTACCTTTGTGTTCACACATTGTTTATTCTGATTGATCAATTTGGCTTTTGAAAATTTCTATTGCATTTTTCATTTCCTTCATTGTATTATTAAGCTCCAGAATTTCTTTTTGAGATATTTTTTAATAATTTAAATCTTGGTTAATTTTTAAAGTTTGATTATTTACTGTCTTCCAGCTTTCATTGAATTGTTTCTCTGTATTTTCTTGAGGTTCGCTGAGTTTTCTTAAAACGGTTATTTTAAATTCTTCACCAGGTAGTTCATAAATCTCCATTTCTTTATGTGCAGTTATTGGTGCTTTATTTTCTTCCTTTAGTGGTGTCATGATTCCCTGATTATTATTGATCATTGTGGCTATGCATTGGTGTCTGCTCATTTGAAGAAGCAGAGACTTATTCCAGTCTTTGGAGACTGGCTTTTCTTTTGGAAAACCCTTAATAAGTCAGCCTATCCAGAAATTCTGGGCAGGTCAGCTGGCATGGTCCACAGACAGGCATGCTGCTAGGGTTCTTGGGCAGACCGTTCTGATTTCCGGCTAACAGGTGGATGGATTTGATGCCTGTGTCCATGGGATTGGACCTAGAGCCTGGATTCGCCAAGCTGAACCTGTTGATTTTGTCTGTGGGGGTGGCCCTGGAGCCTGGATCTGTGTGGGCCACTCTGAAGCTTGGGGTCATAGGGGCTGACGTAGTACTGGATTGGGCCTTGAGTCTGATCTTCTTGCTCTTGCAAATGCTCTTTCCTATTCCCTCCCCCTCTTCTTCTTCTTCTTCTTCTTCTTTTTTTTTTTTTTTCCTATACTATTTATTTAGTGCTTGAAATATTCTTGGCACAGCACAGCCCTATAGTTGTAAGTTGAATTAGACTGAGTTCTCCCTCACAGTCCCTGGTAGTAGCTAGTCTTATGTGTAGTAACAGCACATAATCAACAGATTACTATTGTATTACAGAGAAAGGGCATCCAATTGTTCCTGCAAACCTGATAATGTGTTTTCACAGAGAGGACAGAGACTTTTCTTTAAATGTAAAGATTTACGAAGCATGAAAGGAAAAGGTATCATATACTTATAAAACAATATGCATTGAGGCAAAGCATTTTTGATTTGGAAATGTATGGTATTTATAATGAGAGGGTGTTTCTCAAATATTTGGTTAGAGGAAGATATTAATAAGTGATGTGGAGATCGTTATATAGAAAAAGATGAAACTAAAGGAACACTTAGTAGACACAGGCAAAGTCCATAAATATCCATTAGAAGTTTTTAGACAAGGGGTGACTTCAGATATGTAATTTGAGAGACATCATTCTAGCATCATGTAACAGGTGAAAGAGGCTAAGACAGAGGAAAGTTCTTGATGATATCTGAACAAAAGTCCTGGAAGTAGGCCTGTCATAAGGATGTGAATCTGTGAGATAAAATGTTTGGGGCTTTGTGGTTGATTGGGGGAAAGGGGTGGGGAGAGATCCAAGGCTTCAAACGTAATTGATCTAAGAGAAAATAAAGCTGATAAAGCATATTTGGCCTTTTAGTTTCTATGGGTTGTTCATGTTGAAGATGTTTGATAATTATTAATGACACAGAGTCACAGGCTAATGACCACGATGCAGACTGGGTTCCCTTACCAAACTGCGGTTTTGAAAAATCCCTGCGATTCCCTCGCTTTTCACTCTGACAGTGAGAGTTCTCTGAAGCACATCGCAGAAGTTCCTCTACCTCATGCACAGGTTTCTCAGGAGACTCTTTCTGAATTAATTATCTGTGTCCTCTCAATGATCCAAAGAACTTTATATTTAGTGACTGTAACTGCGTACTTGCTAGAGAGACATCCGCACGGCCATATGTCAAAGGCCAAAGAGACAACTGGGGCTCACACAGGTTTTACATTAAGGAAATGCTACCGATTGGCAGGGCAGGGAGGAGGCTTGGCAGTAGTATGTTTTGATTGATGATTTTTTGATTATTGGTTATGGAAATGTGGATGCACCTGATTTCATCAACCCCAGATTGACTATTTGAAGGTATTTTTGTTTCTCGGTTTGATATCCACCCACCCACTAGTAATGCATGTCACATTCCATCCTTGCTTTCTTAGCACTATAATTTGATAGAAATGTAGAGGATTGTGAGAGCAACAATTTCAATTTCCTTTACTTTATAGATAAGGCACAGTAAGACTCAGAAAGAGAAAGCAATTTGCTCAAGGTCACACAAAGGAGAACTTTTTTAAAAAATGAGAAAAAAAAAACAATTGGACAAATAAGTGTCAGGTCTAGGGCTTTGCCTTCTAAGATCCATGACAAAAAAGTGGGGAGCAATAATGAATAATGGGTTGGAGAAGTGTTTGCATCTGGAATGAAAAGCTTTAGCCATGGGGTGAGTATCCATTGGGATCGTTCAGAAAAGATGAGTTTTAAGGGCCAAGCAAAGAATTTGTTATAAGAACAACTTTTCTTCTTAAAGGAGTAAGATATATCCAAGACATATGGACAAATTGATTCTAGGTGACCAGTTCATCCAACATACAAATATTGTGAGTGAGCTAGTCTGAGAAAGTGATGTGGAGAAGACTTAATGGACAAAAAGGAAGAATCTATACATAGGAGAAAAGATTTAGAAGAAAATGCAGGCTGGTGGGATGCTTAATGCCCCACCCACATCTCTATTTTTGGAGCGATTCCACCAGGATATTGAGTTCCTACCTTTCATGGAACCATAATTGCAGACAGATGGGTGAGACCCAACTGTAATTCTAAATATTGCTGCTTGGTACTAGTTTACTGAGCATGTCCCCTCCAAATACTCCCTTACTTCTAGAGAAGGAGGTAGGGTATGACTAATGGAAAAAGCATATTTTTGTCTTCTTTTCCCCTTTGTCTTTGCTCACCTCCCACAATAACAGTTGCATGGAATTTCTGTTTTCTGCATCCAATAATCTACATCAAAAATAATTCTCCAAGGAAAAGTATCTCAAAATACCTGAATGCAAATTGTCAGGATCATTAAAATGCCCTGGAACCCTATCTCTCCTTCCACAAATTGTATGTGTGAGCCTATGTGTTATGAGGAAACTCTTCGTAACTGTAGCTCAGAAGATATATTAATACAAACAATTGTGATGAAGTTGCCGGTTTTTTTAGTTTCCGTGGTTGCGGTGAATAAGAGCGATTTGAGACTTCGAAGTATCCAATAAATGAGTTTCCAGGTTGCTAGCCCCTAGAAACTAATTGAAATCATGTGTTTTTTTCCACTTAAAGATTAGCTCTGACAGTGCTTCCAAAAATAAAAGCGGGAAGTAACACTACTCATTCTAGTGTTCCACAGCACAGCTATGGACTCCAGAGTGATCTCTAATGATTGCAGGTTTAGTGAGTAGCAAATCCTATAAATTAGAAAAAGTTCCAAATCACTTTCAGCTTGGCTGCCTCGAATTATGTAGAGTACCTAGGGTAATCTGCTTTTTGGTTTGGCATTGGGGTTTCAGATGAGATTGCAGGGACCCCTCTGACTCAAAAGCAATATGAATGCTTAACACTCACCCTGGAGTTCTCCAGCACTCCAGCACTGAGTTTGCCAATTTCCCCTTTGAGTGTATTAGCAAACCAAAAAAGCATGGCAGAGGACAGCTTAAATTGGAAATAATGGCCCCGTGGTAAAATCTGCCAGTGTCTGCACCACCTACATTGGCTATTTTCATGTGAAAGGGAGAATGTCACTACCCCCTCCCCAAACCCAACATACACTCATATCCTGGCAGCATGTTCCCCTTAGCACACACCAAGATTAATCCAGAAAATGTGTCAATATATAGGACCGCTTTTATCAAAGTCATTTTTAGGCAGTTTCTCTAACTTTAAGAACAAGGAATCATAATTTTAAAACAGTGGCAGCACACAAACATGCACAACCAAACACATATATAGAAAGGTATAACATTGTAAGGAATATGAAAATACTCAGTGGCTTTCGTCTGTATCTTTAGAAAGGACCCTAGATCAGTATATTGTACTAACAATTTTAAGTCTTCACATTTACTCTCTTTCCGAGCCACCACAATGGGCCAGACATCCTGAGTAAGGCCCAGATGTCTCCTGTTCCATCTCAGGTTTACATTTTCAGCTTAGAGTTCCTCTATAGGCCTCAGTGTTCCTATCTGTAAAACAGACGTTCGGATTTAGATAAGGTCACTCATTGCTATGTTCTAAATGTACCTCTTGAAGTTTCATGCTGAAACTTAGTTTCCAGTGCAGGAGTATTAAGAGATGGGGCATTTAGGAGGCAAATAAGTCATGAAGGCTCTACTATTGTGACTGGGAGCAGTGCTCTTAAAGAAGTCTCTAGTATTTGTGTATCTTCTAAGGTACAGTTAGAAAGGGCTTATTCATAATGCGTACACATTTTATACACACAAAGCGCATGCACACACACATACACACATATATACAATTGATTGAAGCAGCGACAGGGTTGAAAAGAACTTTAATGACAGTTTCTAAAGGAAACTGTCAGAAGATGCCATCCATGGAACAGGCCGTCACCAGACAACAACACTTCTGGTACCATCTTGAACTTCCCTGCCTCCAGAACTGTGAGAAATAAATTTCTATCTTTTATAAACACTCCATCTAAGGTATTTTTATTATAGCAGCCTGAATGGACTAACACACTAATTCTTAGCTCTAAATGTTCATCATAGCATTCCATTAATTAATTTTAGTTCAAAGCCAACCTTTAGAAACTATATCAGCTCAAAATTATTCCGTGGTTTTTCAAAAATTTTGTAAAGAGGTTGCAATCAACATACCCAACACTATCTCCTACCTCTTCGTCATAAATTTGCAGCACTTAAGATAGGCCAGCCTCTGCCCCAAAATACACTTTGCTGATTCTAATCTCTGAATCATGCAGCATCTTTATAGCCACTTTATTGATTGATAAGATGCACCTGAGTTCAGATCCTGACTCAACCACTTCCTAGCTGTCTGATCTTTAACCTCTTGATTCTGTTTTCCTATTTACAAAACAGCATTGGTTCAGTGCTTGCTACTCTAACCATGGTCTTCAGTTCAGAATCATCAATATCACATAAGAGTTAGTTAGAAACACAGAATCTCAGGGTCATATCTAGAACTTCTGAATTATAATCTCAACTTTAACAAGATCCACAAATGATTTGCATGCACATAAAAGTTGGAGAAGCACTGGTTCTAATAATGCAAGAAAGAGCTTATGATTCCTAACAAATACTAAGGACTCATTGAGTGCAGTTATGCTGACATCAGTAAATAATAACTAGTCATAATTCCGAGAAAATCAAGGTAGAAGATATTGAATAATTGGAATAATAAAAATAATGTCTTACAGCATTATAATTACTGCTGTCAAAAACAAAAACAAATGTCACAAGTGTCATCAACAACTGATCTTTAAGTAAAGACTCTGCAAATGGAGTCAAAAGGATTAACATGCACTGATATTTTAGAGAAAAAGACACTGAGGCCTAGTGATGTTACATATTCAAGAAAGTAGAAAATCATCCAAAACATCTTCCTATTCATGTGCTACATCTTTCTCCCACCAAATTAAGCCATCTACAATGAAATTCTAAGTAGATACTTTTCCTACTAAATGCTCTTTTATGGTTCATTTAAGTACAACAGACAAAATCCTAAAGTTTTAGTGTTCACCTGTTGCTATGGTCTGAATATTTATGCCACCACCCCAAAAATTCCTATGTTGAAGTCCTGACCCCCAACGTGATGGTACTAGGAGGTGAGGCCTTTGAGAGGTGATTAGGTCATGAGGGTGGAGACCTCACGAATAAGATTTTTGTCTAATAAAAGAGACCTGAGAGACACCCCTGCCGCCTTTTCTCTATGGGGTTACAGTGAAAAGAATGTGGTCTTCTATGAGGAAGTGGGCCCTCTCCAGGCACTGAACCTGCCAGCACCTTGATCTTGGACTCCCCGGCCTCCCAAGCTGTCAGAAATAAACTTTTGTTGTTTCTAAGCTACCCATTTTGTGGCATTTGGTTATAGCAGACTGAACAGACTAAAACATCTGTTTAGTCTCATTTTTTTGATATCTTTCTCCCCTATATTCTCCCATTTGCCTCTGACACCCCCCAACACGTCATTGTAATACATACTTTCATCACTTTATACAGGAAACTTGCATTCTTTAATTGCCTTTCTTTTCCATCAACTGGAGACATCCTACTTCTTTAAGACCCTTCTTGCATATCACCTTCCCTGTAAAGAAATCCAAGTTTCCTAGGAAGGCTGGGTTCATCTGTGACTCTAATAGAGCATACGTTATACTCTCCCTCTAGCAGCTGATTACACTGTGTTGGAATTGTTTGCTTACCTATCAGTTTTCCCTGGTATATGGCCCACTCAATGAGGGAAAGTTCATTTCCATCACTTTTTCCTTAACTTAAATTCCTAGATTACTGTTTGACAATACCGGTGGTTCTCAAACTTCAGTGTTAATCAGAAACTCCCAGACACTTATTAACTCACAGGTTGCTGAACCATAGCCACAGAGTTTCTGATTCAGTAGATACGAGGTAGGGCCTGATAACTTGCATTTCCAACAAGCTCCCAGGTAATGCCGATGCTGTTAGTGTAGACACTTTGAGAACCACTGACTTATATTAGGAACTCAGTGAACTTTTGTAGAAAATATAAATTGATATGGAGGTGCTTACAAGCCCTGTGTCTGATGTCAGATAGTTCTTAGAGCAAATCCTTGATCTCCCAGTTACTAATTCCGTACATATTTCTTTTTATTTGTGTGTGTGTGTGTTGTTGTTCCTCAGAGCATTTGTTTTGTATCACTGCGTGACAAACTGCCACAAACTTAGGGGCTTAAAACACACTTATTACAGTTTGGAAGTTATTCAAAAAGGTAAACGTAGAATTTCCATATAATTCAAAAATTCTACTCCTAGTAAAATAGTCAAAAGAATGGATAGCAGGGACTCAAACAAATATGTGTACACATAGTCATAGCAGCACTATTCACAATTGCCGAGAGGTGGAAACAACTCAGATGGTCATTGGCAGACGAATGGATAAACCAAATGCTTTCTATCCATAGGATACAATATTATTAAGCTACAGAAAGAATGTAATACTGGTATATGCTACAGTGTAGCTAAGCCTCAAAAACTTTAAGCCAAGCAAAAGTAGTCAGACACAAAGGTCACGTATTATATGATTCCATTTACATAAAATATCCAGAATAGGTAAATCTATATAAACAGAAACAAGTTAGTGGCTACTAGGAACTGGGAGGAAGGTGGATGAAGAATGGCTGTTTAATGGATATAGAGTTTCTTTTTGGGGTGTTGAAAATATTTTAGAAATAGTGATAATGGTTGTACAACACGGGGAATGTACCAAATGCCACAGAATTGTATGTTTTAAAATGGTTAACTTTACATTATGTGAATTTTATTTCAATCTAGACAATGATTTAAAAGACACATTTATTTTCTCATAGTTGCCATGGGTTAGGAGCTTGCACACATTTTAGCTAATTCTTCTGCTGAGGATCTCACAAAGCTGCAATGAAGTACGGGTTGTGCTGCATTCAGATCAGAGGCTTGACTAGGTGGGCAAGGATCCCTTTCTAAGCTCCCTGAAGTTGTTGGCTGGATTCATTTCCTGGCAGCTGTAGAACTCACGGCACGTTGCTTCTTCACGGCCAGTGAGAGTATCTCTCTGACTTCTCTTGCTCAATCTGAGCTGCATGACTCTATTGTGGTACATTTTAGAAGCTCTGTACCATTCCTTAACCTCCGCCTCTGGAATGTACCCAAAGAATTTATATTCATCCTTCAATCCTGGCATTCTCCTTGCAGGTTGTGGCTCCTATACCTACGTTCCCAAGACAACCAATCACCACCTCTGCTTAAATACTGCACGTCATATTGAATTACAATCATTTGTGTAGAATCTGCCTTCCTATCTCATATGCTAAGTTCTGGTAAAGAAGATATCAGGTCTTGTTCATATGCTGAGTAGTTGGCACTCGTTTATAGAACTAACTTGATTAGATCAGACACATCCAGGACGATTTCTCTTTTGATTAAATCAAAGTCAAAGTCAAATGATTTGGGACCTTAATCATAGCTGAAAACTTCCTTCACCTTTAGTAAGTCACAGAATCTGCTTGCACTCAAGGAGAGAGAGTTATATAGGGTATGAAATCCATTGGGGGCACCTTTGTGTAGGAATGCTATCCTAACTTCCCAATTTGTAAAAGGTATTTTCTAAGTTACTTTTGCGCTTTATTTATGAATATATTTGTTTATTATTTAGTTGGTTACTTGATTTTCAAGACTTCTTATTCTATGCTGTTCATTATTTTAAAATATACAAGTTTCCTATTCTATTTCTACCCTTACCAGAACTTTCCCAGCAAATAATCCTTTTAAGATATCTATGACATTTATATTAATAATATCACTTCCTAAGACTTCAGTCACATTGAAAATAAAGAAGCAGCCAACATGACTTAGGAGACACAGGGATTAGTGTAAAATCTTTTGGAAAAAAATATAATAAAACTGGTAAAATGTCTTTGCTCCATTTATTGGAATTCAAATTAATGGACAATAGTTGGAATGAATGGACTCTGGTAATTGGTAGGTAATTAGGTGGCCCACAGAGAAGGACTAAGAAGATAAAAGAAAAGAATAAATGTGTAAAAACAAGGATCTCAGAAAGAAAAATGGAGAAGTACCATTTCTTAAATGCTAACTATATATGAGACATCATTCTAGACTTTGGATATTTAGCACACACAAATGAACATCTAAATAGCACAACTCTGTTTACCCACTGCCTCAAAATTTATATCCCACAATAAGCAATTATTCTTCAACTACTGCATGAAATACCTATGATATATAATTTTTCCCTGTGGATGTTTTTCATTTGCTTTTGCTGCCTCCTCTGCTTTGATTGATATTTTCTGTCCCCATGGACTTTCTCCTTCTTTCAGCTATATCTCCTCATACCTAAAACATGAACTAAGGGCTCAAGTCTTCCAGAAAATCTTGCCTGTCCAATCCCCTGCCCATGTCTTATCCATGTATCTTCTTTCTGCCATGATAACTCATGTGTCTGTTTTGTTGCAAATAGTTGTTTGTGTCTGCCTTTCCAGTCACCAATGAATGACAGCTGAATGAATGAAGGAAAGGTTGAATGAATGCTCTCATTTTATCCTTCATAGAAAACCTATAAAATATGTGTTATCTTCTGAATCTTATGGATGATAGATAAATTGTAAGATCCCCAGAGTATCAACATCAACTCCAGTATTCTAAGCCTTATTGATCACATTTATAGTTCATGTACTTGCCACTCAGCAACATTATAATAGTTTAATTAAAGTACAACCCCACAAAGGAGAAAATAGTCACTGCTAGGGAAGGATAGTGACACAAGAAAACAATACAGGTCTGATAAAAAAAACCACGATGATTTTTGTGTTCTTAATGAGAAAAAGCAAAAGAAAGAAAGGACATAAACATTTCTGATTGATCAGAGAAGCAAAAATACATTATGTGCAATGAAATCTGTGTATATCATACATGCCAGGAAGACATGTCAGGGAAAAAAGGTATAATCCATCCAAAGTGTTATAAAATCTCTCTTGTGCTCCTATTAACAGCACTCTTAGACGAAAGGAAAAGAGCAACAGCCTTGGATCTCAGCAAAATGAATCCATTTGTCAGACCCAATGAGCACAGCCCAACTGTCATTTTTAACAATGTGTCCTTGAACTTGTTACTTAAAGTCTCTAGCCTTAGTTTTCACATCTGAAAACTGGACATTGTGATATCAATGTTGGTAGACCTCTTGCACATTGCAAATTAGATAATAAATATGAAACATTCAGCACAGTATGTGACACATATTAAATACTCAGTATTTAATAATGATGATGATGCTGACGATGACGGTCATAGCAACACAGTCAGGCCATCTCACCTCTCCAAGCTACAGTGTCTTTAGGTGAATATGTTTTGCAAAAGTCAAAGCATTTTAAGGAGTTTCCTAAATGGTGATTAATTCATTGTGAGGCACAATATGCACACACAAGATGATTCTTTAGCACTCAGATATTATGATGACTTTCTCTTTTTGTAAAGAAAGTGAGCCCAGAGGACCAGGAAGGCTTGATTTATGTCTTGGCCTATTAACACCTTCTTATCATGAAAAGGAATATGTAAGCACAAAGGAAAACCTGGTACCGTTTTATTATTACTAGAAAGGCTTGTTCTTCAAACTCTAGCACAAGCTCTCTGAAAGTGAAGATTTGGCCTAATTGTAACCTTAAACAGAAAGGAGTTTTCTTTCCTGCTGTGTCCAAATCATACTAGCAAATAGCTGCTTGAAAGCTCAGGGAGGATCTTTGTGTATTTGAAGGTTAAGAGTAGAGGGAAAGTAAAGCCAAGTCTTCTGAACGTTTCATCGATTTGTTTTACCTTCTTCTTGATCTTCCTAACACATTGTCGGAAAGTTGGGTTCTCTGGGAAGCAGAGGCTGGGATAGCATTAGAAGTGCAAAAGGGTCTAGGAATCATCCTGTGAAAGGACACCAGAGGCAGGATGAGTGGGCTGGGGAAGATGTCCGATCACAATGCAGATCTGACAAATCTCTGGAAACCTACAGGAGGAGTCTGGATCCAAGATTACCCATCAGAGGAATCTCATATTGAATGAAAATGGTCAGATTTTTGTCCCACTGCCTTCTTTAAAAATTGGATGGAAGCCCCACTACAGAGTGCAATCGAGGCTAGGACGTTACTGAAACAGATCCTGAAAATGCTGCCAAGTGGAGGTGGTTGGCTCCCACACTCCTTGTGGCTGAACAGGAAGTCTCTTCTTGCAGGACAATCTGAGTGGCGCATCTCAGTGTGAGCCATTCCAATAATGACCCTGCATACCTTAACAGTGTAGTCAAAATTAATATTTGCTCTTCTGGGAGAAAAATTAGCCAATTGGGGGAGAGAAATTTTGCTTCTTCTCTTCACCCCTTAAAATGATGACCATTATGATGATTAATACTAAAGCAACTTGTTTGCTCTACATTTTGTGCTCCTGCAGGAGGATCTTCCTATATACTTTCAACATACAGCTAGGATAAAATAAATTTTTTAAAAAATTAAATTGTTCTATGTTAAGTTGTTGAAAACTAATAATAAAAAAAACGGAAAGATCACAGCATTAATTCTACTCTGACACAATTTTGAGATCATTCTTGGGGTGGATATTTTCTTTAGGGGTTAGGTAAATATGAAGAAATGAATGAACAACTATAGTATACTAGATAATTTGGAATAGTAAATTCAAATATTCAGTGAACACATACTATTCCAATTAAGTTGTACATTTAATCATCTGCATCCTTTCTTGAAATAAAATATTAAGCCTCTTTCCTCCACAAAAAAAAAAGTCAATTTTCTTCAGAAACCCAGTGAAGCCTGAACGTTGAAATATGAGAAGCCACTCAGTCATGAATTCTACCAGACAGAGAGACAAATAATCCCACATAGTTTCATTTAATCAACTGAACCCATTTTCGAAATGCTGGGTTGGGGTACTAAGTCAAGTTGCAGATTACACATGTCAGCAGAGTTAATGGCCTTTCTCTTTTGAGAAATTGCCATGAGGATGGAATTATATTTAAACTTGTAGCTGGGTTAAGTAAGAAAGCATTTAATTTAGCATATACCATAATACTCAAGTACACATTGGAATAAATCAGTTCATCAATCAACGTTTTATTGAGCACCTATTAAATGTCAGGAAGAATGCTGGGTTTAGGAGCCCACGGGGAGGTGTCAGTAAATTAAAAGAATTAAGTGCTAGGCTATGATTCACATAACTCACTGACTAGTTAGCTAAGGCTGATTCACTTCTATTGCCTAAGAGCTTTCCAATAAAATGCCCATAAAAAGAAGAGTGATTCTTTCAAATTTACAGCATCCCTGATAGGTATGCAAATGGCTCAAATATCTTTGAGGGGATTACCTTGAGTTACTGTATGGAAAGACTCAACTGAGAAGAAATCAGAGGTTGATTCTTGTACAAATCCATAGTCCCCCAACCAGAAAGTGGATCAATAAACTAGTCCCACCTACCCAACACACACACTCTGATTTTCTCTTGTTTCATCATGAAAACTACTAAATTAAGTGCTAGAAGTGAAGGGAGTTGGAAGTTAGGTGCTGCGTTTTGCAATATAAAGTCACATAGGTTTTCAAATAGAAAAAGAGAAACAGATAATAGAAAAAAATGTAAGACATTATGGGAACTGCACTTCTTCATCTCTTCTTTTAGGTAGAGAGGAACTATGGACAGTTGCAAATTAGAAAGGAAAAAAAAAAAAACAAACAAAACTCCCTTCCATTTATTCATGAGTTCTATCAGGCAGAAATAGCAACAGACACACACAGCTTCACCATTCACACATCATCCATTAGAAGGACCAGAGTAAATTCTTACTCAAGCCCAACAGAGCCTTGCCTGACTTTGCCTGAGAAATCTATAGCGCACGATACCCTCTAAGTGGGCATCTGAGAAATACATTCTAAAGACCCAGGCATTTATAAGGGGGACATAAAGGGGAAAAACACACCTGTAACTCAAACAACTTTGCAAGTTAAACACACACACATTTCACTGAATAAATGAAAGGAGATCTGACGCCTAAGATTTAGCTTTTAAAACCATATTTTCCAAATAATGGAAAACTTGAACTTTATTAAAAAATGGAGAATTGCAAAATAAGACTTTTTTCACCTAGCTCATAGGCAAGAACATACATTTTAAAGACAATGCTTCAGTTGTACTTTTTTTGAAGCCATTGCTTTCATAGAGCAGAGGTTATGGATCTTGCAGGATGAGTAGTTGTCTTTTCAGAGGAGATGGTATGAAAATACATACCAAGATGAAACAGTATCTGAAAATGGATAGAATCCTGAATAAAGGTGACAGTTTCTTTCCTTCCTTCCCTCCCTCCCTCCTTTCTTTCTTCCTTTCTTCCTTTCTTTTTGAGACAAGATCTTGATCTGTTGCCTGGGCTAGAGCACAATGACATCATCATAGCTCACAGAAACCTCAAACTCCTGGGCTCCAGGGATCCTCCTTCCTCAGCCTCCTGAGTAGCTGGGGCTACAGGCAGGCATCACCATGCCCGGCTAATTTTTTTCTATTTTTAGTAGAGACGGGGTCTCACTTTGGCTCAGGCCGATCTCGAACTCTTGTGCTCAAGTGATCCTCCCGCCTCAGCCTCCCACAGTGCTAGGATTACAGGTGTGAGCCACTTCACCCAGCCAAAAATTACATTTTCTAAAATCAACAACAACAAAACCACAGTTCAGGCAGTTCAGAATGACTGGAGTCAGGGCTGTGCGGTAAAAGGTAGTAAGAAATCAGAGTGGCCAGGTGATTATGGAGTGGAGGCCAATTCAGAGTCTTAGAACTCAATTTGAAAATTTGGATCTTTCTGGCCACAGGGAACCACTGGAGTTCTGGGCACTATCTTCTTGGAGCTCTGAACAAAGGAGTTATTTTGAATCTTGCCAATGCGGCCTGTACACAAAACTGGAAGTTAAGGAGACTGTTGTCAAGTGAGGTGATGGGATGTACTCAGGGTCACACACTGAGTTAGTGATTTTATTGCCAAGGGAAAACCCATACGACACGTTTCATATTACACAATGCGCATAATCATTCTTGAAAAGAACATTTCTGCCTATAAAGGCATCTGATACAGTGCAAAAGTCTGTGTGTGATTTTTTTATGTGTATTTTATGCAAATGCATTTTTCTTTTTTTTCCTAAAATGTGTTTCCATCTGTCCTTTTAAAAAAGTGCTCTGCAAGAAAAAAAAAAAAAAGAGAGAGAAGAAAAAGAAAGAAAAATAATTTTGGAATAGACACCTGGTTATTTGTATTAATTATTCGTATTAATTATTGCCCAGTACCTGAAACAGGGAAGGTGGTCAGTAAATGTTTATTCTTATCTGTTTCCATTATTCCCCCACCCCAGTCCCTTGCAAAACCAAGAGCTACTTTTGGGGAGGGCATTGTTCTTTGTACGTGCACTTATCACCTATCATGATATCGGGTGCATTGGGATCGCTTGGTAACTGTTTATCAGTATAACAACTCTCCCAGACTCAATTCTCTAACTTGTAAAGTTCGGGTGAAAAACATCCTTCCAAAGCTTCAACTGTGCATTTCACATGATATCCCTTAGACATGTGAAACACTCATGTTAACATAGGAGCAGTGTAGTGCCATAGTTAAGAACTTAGGAGCTAGACTGTCATACACTAGCTGTGTGGCATTGAACAAATTATTTTAATGCTTTGTGCCTCCATTCCTCATCTGAAAAGAGGGGTGATAATGGTAATAATGACAAGATTGCTGGGCTTATGAAACTACTTATTACAAACAAAGCACTTAAAACAATGTCTGTTATATAGAAGGCACTATTTAATATCTCTCATTTTATTAAAATCAATCCTCCCCTTAGAGATGAATAAATGAGATATCAAAATGTATACAACCCATTCTTCTTGTAGCTACTGTTTCAGACCCTACAATGGAGGAAAAGAGGGATATTTCTTTAGGGCTGCCTGCTTCAATCATCAGATGTTACTCTGTTAGAAAGATCTCTGGTGCCACTTGCTATGAACACTTGATAACCCCAGAAGATGTTTGCCTACTGCTGCCTGGGGCTTCTGCAACTGTTCAAATCTTGCCTCTCCCTTCCCTTCCACTCTTCCTTGTCAGCTGTCACCTTTGCAAGCCAAGCTGAAGCCAATGTCAGTCACTGTAGCAAGCTTGAGTGCTGCTGTGGGCTGTTCTTTGAACCCCTTCCAGCAAGCTCATGGTGTTCAGCTGTGCAGAGAGAAGGAGTTTGTGCAAAGGATTCTCCGCACTTGAGAGCTTCCAAGCATTTCCCTGGTGTTTCTGTACATCTCTATTCCAAATTCCTATGTCAGAAAGTTGACATTGTCTGAATTTTGAGTAAAATGTAACTTTTGGTGCTCCATGTTTCTTTAAGGGTAAAGTATTTCAAATCACAGCGTGGAGTGTTCTGTCGCAGTGATATCCAAGTAGGCTTGCTCCTGTGCTTTATTTTGGCAGGATTCCTCAGTCATCTCATCCTGTTTGAGATATGTTTCAGGGTTTTTATCTCTTTAGAGACACCTGCTTTTAGCTGTAGCTTCCCTTACTTTCTAGCTATGGGCTGGTTATTTTAGGACTAATTGATTCATAAATCAACAAACATGTATTCAGTGTCAAATATGGGTCAAAATGATTTGTTTTTGTGCACATTGTATCCCCAGTACTTACGGGTATTACCTATGATCTCAAAGAACCTACATTTGGCTGGGAATACATAGACACCAATCAATATGCACACTAACCAATGTGTACTATAAATTAAGGTAAGTTAATCAGCAATATGAGCATGGGCCATGAAAGCAGACAAGAAGCCTGCCTATGTGTAAGAATGGTAGGGAAGACAGCCTGCTGAAGTTATATTTGAGCAGAAATCTAAAAGCTGAGTATGAATGTAAAAATAAGAGAGAGAAAGTTCTCTAGGCAGAGGAGGTAGATACACAAATGTACAAAAGCACAGTTGCTGAAAGGAATAAGGCCAATCTGAGGATTTGGACAGTCAGTGGAGGAGGGCCAGTAATGCCTCAGTGGAACTGAGCCCCCGGGAGGTAAAAGTTGAAGGATGGAGGCTGCGTTGCCATCTCAAATCTAGACCAACAAAAATGAGTCTGTAATTCCTATTAGATTGCCAGTTCCTGCTGTGAATTCTTTACTCACATTAGTAGGGCAGGATTGTTTTTTCTTAAGACCACTCAAATCCTCCAACATTGCTTTTGTGCATAGAACTCTCCCCACTTGGCATTCCCACTCTAAGGTAAACACCCGCTGGTTCAGTATTCCTAAAACGTGTTTTATGCCATTTCCTGGATCAGTGGATGCTATTCATATTGTAGTTATGCACAATTGTTTCCAGTGTGAACCCAACCAAACTGTATTATTCTAATGAGGTGAGGTTTGGGAGCTCTTTGCTTGAAATAGCTGCTTGTTCTCCCTAAAATATTCCATTTGCTATTGATCCATGGATTTAAGCTCACAAACCCTTGATATAGATTTTATTCTCATTTTATTTATTACTATCTAATACTTTATTATTAGAAACCTCCTGGAAATTTATCCCAATAATGCTTTCATGTGTATTCAGAAATTCTTTTTTGATTTTCCTTATGTTGACTCACAGAGGATCTCCAGCCTGCGGCATTTGGTCAGTCTCAGACATGTGGATACTGGATTCCTTCTTTCTGAATCTCAACAGATATGTGACCTTTGGGCTTTTATTATATTTACTATTATAGGAAATGTGAATACATTTCCCTAGATAGAATTGAGTATTAGTTGCTAAAAGTTACATTTGCATTGCTTAGTATAGGTACATACGTACCTGGAAACCATCTTAGTGATTTTAATCAGTAAAAAAGTACCAAATATCTGGCATGCAAAATGTCAGCAGTAAGATCTATTCAGAGAGGTCAGGATTTTCCAAGATTTTATTTTAATCCCATGACGCCTGTCTCAGCAGGAGCTCAGGGCATGTTTGCTGATGGGTGTGCATCTTAGGACAACACCACAGCTGACTGGAAACTGGCTCATTCCAAAGACAGCAGGGGACAATGACAAGGAGTGGGGTGGAGGAAGGCTGAGTGTGCTTTCAATATGATATGGTTTATGGTGATTTTTTTCCCCTCACTGAGTTCCCTGATTCTTCAAGTGAATTCACTAATCTCTTAAGATGGGGTGGTATAGACCATGTCCTACCACAGCACTGAGGGACAAATAATTATCAGTAGAATAAATGCATAAACTTTCAATGCTTCCTTCCACCCCCAACACACACAAACACAGTAAACACAGCAATGCTATTAGCATTTTTTTCACATTTTTTTCCTCCTCAAATAGAGACTCAGGATATGTTATCCCTAAGTGTAACATGGTATTAGACGCTGGTGTCTATGAAAGAGAAGAATTAAATGCACACTTAAATTAAAATTCTATTTAAATATTTATTCAAAAGTCAAGCTATTAGCTAGTTAAAATAGTAGTCTGTGATCCCAGATGCTGATACGAATTAACAAATTAGCATGTTCCTGCTTATTTATTCTACTAACATTCTGAGTTCCCATTCTGTGCTGGGCGCTCAGCTCAGCTCTGAGATTTTAAAGATGAACAAGGTACACACCTGGCCCTCAAGATGCTCATAATCTAGCTGGGGAGATAATTATGCAAACATATAAAATATATGTTTTTGTAATTAATAATGTTTATATTAAAAAGTGGTGGTCTGTAAACCCAAAGAGGAGAGCAACAGAAAACTGGGGTGGTCCATGGTGGAGACCAAAGACTGCAATTCAAATGATGGGATGGAATGAAGTGGCTAAGTGAAGCTTTTCACGAATATGTTCACTTTACAGTCTTTATTTCCATATAACCCACCAGGTTCAATGTATAATTTTCTAAGAGAAAATTATTTTAAAATGGTTTTAGACTTATGGAAGAGTTTTAAAAATTGTGCTTAGACTTCCAATATAACCATCATCCAGCTTCCCCTAGTATAAAGAGCTTACCTATACATAGTACAATTATGAAAACAAGAAGGTTAACACTGATACAATTATATCAACTAATACATAGATCTTATCAAAATTTTGCTATAGGACATACGATCCAGGCTGGGCTGCTAAGTCTAATCCCTGCTTTTGGCTTCAGCAATTAGTTTAGGCATGGCTGAATGCCTTATAATAGACCAATGAGACACAAATCAGGTATTTTAATTGAATTTATAGGGAAATATTAATAGAATATTCTTTTGTATTAGAATTTCTAGGTATAGGATGACTTAATCTCTGAACTACCAGGGGAGACATATTTCAACTAGGGATGGCTAGAGAAATATAGAGAAATTGCTAATTGCATTACCATGTTAAAGCCACATCTGAAGTTAAGAGATCTAGCTCTGAATATTTAGTTGCAGAACTTATCAAATCACTTTTCTACTTGGACCACTTTGAGTTTGCTTTTCTGTCACATGCTAAATAACAATACAGATATAAATGACTGACAGATTGACGTGGCAACTTTTTTAGATAAGGGCACTTTGTCATGTGTATATATTACTTATATAATTTCCATCGGAAACAAAGCTATAAATAAATTGTAGGAAATGAATCTGTGCCCTAAGTCTGCTAACAAACTTGTCAAAATTAAGTTTTTTCATATGATGAAAATTGACTCTGTTTTATTGATTGATGAGACAGTGTGCCTATGGCACTCAGCACAGTGTCTAGATTTTGTTGCAGACACTGTGCCAGACCATTAGACCGTGCTCTTTTCTTTTCTAGAATTCTCTGGGTGTTCTCATTGCTGTCAGCAAAGATCATTCTTTGAGAATAGGTCTATGAGACACAGAAGAAATTATATTATGACCCTCGGTGAATTCCCCAACTGCCTTAATTCACTCCCTCCTTTGGTGGAAATGGTAACTTATAATGTGCTGGGAAATTGAAATTCTCCTATTCTATTCAGAATTTAAACAAGAAGTTTGATATAGAAACTGCCATGGTTATTTTCCCATTCTCATCTTCGAAAGTTGCAGCGAGGCTGGGAGCCCGTTTGCCAAGTTTTCTGCCTAGAGGAAAATTGTGTGGCTGAGTTATAAATACACTGATGGATCCAGCTGGAACTGTCTCTTGTAATTTAATATGCAAAGAAATAATCTGAGTCATAGATGGAGACAAGCAGTTCCTTTTAGATAAGAGTGCTCTAAGTTTGGCTCTGCAGATGACTTTCAAGAGCCTTCCTCCACAGAAGAACAAGACATGGTCTCAGGGCAAGTGGGGCCAAACTTTGCTCTTCAAACTGGCATTCAGTTGCCTGTCCTGGTCTTTGTTCCAAATGTCAGCAAAGGTGCTTGCTTATGGCACCTAAATTCTTCCCTATTAGGCTTAAAATCAAAAGGAATTCTGTGCGTTGTTTTCCAGTGTTGGAAAGGAAACGGATTTTAATTTCTGTAAAGTGTACATTTTTTATATTCCTTCAAATTAAATAATATGTATGGGTACTTACTATGAATGAGATAACGTGCTAAGAAGTGAAGGCGCAGGGAGACTAAGAAATATGAATTGCAATTGGACCTTACTCTCAATAGAATGTTGAAGATATAATTTAAGACATAGGCAGTTAAAATAGCTCTTAAGACATAATGATACTTGTAATGATTTTGAAGAGTTTATAATATGATAATGCTATTATGATGTCAATAACAATAATTATTTAATTAACGATTAATAATTAATAATGAGGCTATCACTAGTGCCTTCTCAGTAATAAGTGATATCATTTGATAAACATATGGAGACTGTTTTAGTTAACTATTGTTGTATGACAAACCACTCTACAACTTAGTGGCTAGAAATAGCCATGTGTTATTACCATGAGTATATGTAGGTTCGTTGGGAGATTCTCCGCTAGTTTCATGTGGATTCATTCTTGCATTGCATTTATCAGGATTGGCTGTTGTAGAGGCTTCCAGATGCCTTCGTTTGCATGTCTGGGAGTTGGTGCTGTCTGCCTGCTGAGGCACCTGCATTCTGCTCCGTGTGACCTCTCATCTTGATAAACCAGATCAACTTCATCACATGGCAGTCCCGGGTCAGTGCTCCAAGAGGATGAAAATGGAACTTGCAAAGCCTTTTAAGGCTTAGCCTCAGAAGCAGCATGATTTCTCCTCTGCCACTTTCTATTGGCCAAAGTAAGTCATGAGGTCAGCCAGATTCAAAAAGGTGCTCTTTGTATCATCTGGTTATTAATCCCTTAGATGGATAGTTTGTAAATATTTTCTCCCATGCTGTGTGTTGTCTCTTCACTTTGTTGATTGTTTCCTTTGCTTTGAAGAGGCTTTTTAGCTTGATGTAATCCCATTTGTCTATTTTTGCTTCTGTTGTCTGTGTTTTTGAGGTCTTACACAAAAAAATCTTTTTCAAGACCAATATCGTAGAGCATTTCCCCAATGGTTTCTTCTAGTAGTTTCATAGTTTCAGGACCTAGATTTAAGTGTTCAATCCATTTGGGTTTGACTTTTGTATATGGTGAGAGACAAGTCTAGTTTTATTCTTCTGCATATGGCTCTCCAGTTTTCCCAGCACCGTTTATCACAGAGACTTTTCATTCCCCATTGTGTGCTCTTGGTGCCTCTGTCAAGTATGAGTTGGCTGTAAGTGCGTGGATTTATTTCTGGGTTCTCTTATTATGTTTCATTGGTCTAATGTGTTTTTATGCAAGTACCATACTGATTTGGTCACTATAGCTATTTAGTGTACTTAGAAGTCAGTGTGATGCCACCAGCTTTGTTCTTTTTGCTCAGAATTACCTTAGCTATTCGAGGTCTTTAATGGTTCCGTACAAATTTTAGGATTTTTTCTTTCTTTTTCTGTGAAGGATGCCACTGGTATTTTGATAGGGATTGCATTGAATCTGGAAATTGCTTTGGGTAGAATTGTCATTTTAGCAATATTAATTCTTCTAATCCATGAGTTTGGAATATCTTCACTTGTTTGTGTCTTCACAAGAAATCTTCCATTTCTTTCATTAGTGTTTTATAGTTTTCCTCGTAAAGATGTTTCACTTCTTTGATTAAATTAATTCCTAGATATTATAAATGCGATTGCTTTGTTGATTTCTTTTTTCGGATTGTTCACTGTTGGCGTATATAAATGCCACTGACTTTTACATGTTGATTTTGTATTCTGCAACTTTACTAAATTTGTTTATCAGTTCCAACAGTTTTTTGGTAGCGTTTTTAGTTTTTTCTAAATATAAGATCGTGTCATCTGTGAACAAGGCTGATTTGACTTTTTTCCTTTCCAATTTGGATGTCCTTTATTTCTTTCTCTTGCATAGTTACTCTGACCAGAACTTCCAGTATTATGTTGAATAAAAGTGGTGAAAGTGAGCATCCTTATCTTGTTCCAGACCTTAAAGGGAAGGCTTTCAATTTTTCTCCATTCAATTTGATGTTCTCTGTGGGTTTATCATATACAGCCTGTATTATTTTGAGGTATGTTTCTTCTATACCCAGTTTGCTGAGGGTTTTTACCATAAAGCGTGCTGAATTTTATTGATTGTTTTCTCAGCATCTATTGAAGATGGATTGGTGATTTCTAGAGGCCAGGAAGAGTTGGGGTGGGGGGAACAAAGAGAGGTTGATTAATGTGCACAAATGTAGAGTTTTATAGAAGAAATAAGACCTGGTGTTCAATAGGTAAGTAATTATAACTACAGTTAATAATAATCTACCATATATTTCAAAATAGCTAGAAGAGAATAATTGGAATATTCCTAGAATAAAGAAAACATAAATATTTAAGGTGATGGGTATCCCAGTTACCCTGATTTGATCTTTATATATTACAGAAGTGTATCAAAATATCACGTGCACCCTGAAAATATATACAGCTATTATATATCAATTTTAAAAATTAAAAAAATATACATGTAAACCTGAAAAAAAGGTAGGAAAGTACATATGATAAACATGCAAATATCGAGCCTCAGAATGATTAAGAAATAATTTTGCATAGTAAATAGCAGAGTGATAATTCGAACATAGGTATCCAGGAGACAAAGGATTTTGACGTTTCTACAGTGTTGCACGATGTTTTCAGTTTAAGCATTTTTACCTCTATGAGATTGTATTATCTTTTATCATTCCTGTGAGAGAGAGGATGTGGGTATTTTATCAAAAAGCAATAAAGATTCAGAGAAATTTGTGATTTTGACACAAACAAATTGGTAAATCAGGAGTAATGTACAGAGTATTGATATTGAGTTTCACTCCCCGCCCACTGGCCACATCTGCTGAGATTTCAGTGATGTAATTGATTCACTGATCTATTCATTCTGTCCCTGGAATGCTCTGCAGATTGCTTTATCAAGGCATCTTACTAAACCAAGGAGGGGAGTTAGGAGGCTGTTGTGGGGGAACGATGGGACTCAAAGGTATGGAAAAGGAGAGAAGCAGATTAGTCTGACATCTTTTTAAGATAAGACAGCTTGAGAGGCCAATGCTTCTTAGTACTCAGATTCACACCCCCATCTTCCCCCCCCACCCCGCCCTGTTTTGTATTGTAGGGGTGGGATTGTGGCTGTCCTCTGCAGGCTTGATTTCTGAGGCTGTCTTGTCTAGATTTTCAATCTAGAACTCAGCTTAAATGTTACCAATTTAAAGAGGCTTTTCCTGAACACCCCACTTATAATACTATACTGCTGAGGTCCCCCACCCCCAGGCCACAGACTGTTAGGAATGGGACTGCACAGCAGGAGGTGAGCGGTGGGTGAGCAATCAAAGCTTCATCTGTATTTACAGCTGTTCTTCATCGGTAGCTTCACTGCATAAGCTCCGCCTCCTGTCAGATCAGCAAGGGCACTGGATTCTCATAGGAGCAGGAACCCTACTGTAAACAGCACACGTGAGGGATCTAGGTTGTGTGCTCCTTATGAGAATCTAATGCCTGATGATCTGAGGCAGTGATGCTAGTGCTGGGGAGCAGCTGCAAATACAGATTATCATTAGTAGAAAGATTTTACTGCACAATAAATGTAATGCGCTTGTCATCCCCAAACCATCCTCCCTCACCCGCTCCCATCTGTGGAACAATTGTCTTCCATGAAATCAGTCCCTGTTGCCAAAAAGGTTGGGGACCGCTGCCATACAGAAGAGTTTCATTGCCTGAAGAATTTCCTGTGCTCTGCATATTTAACCCCCACCCCACTGATCATTTTACTGTCTCCATAATTATACCTTTTCTAGAATATTATGGAGATGGAATTATACTATAGGTAGCCTTTGTAGACTGGCTTCTTTCCTTTCATAATATTCATTTAAGTTTCTTCCTTGTCTTTTTGTGGCTTGATAGCTCATTTAGTTTGGGTTTAGTTTTGTATCCTGTTGCTAGGATAATTTCTTTAGGCAAGATGCATGCTATGCATTCTGGAAGCCACAACTTCAATTCCTTTGAACTTGGTGATGAAGAACTTTAAAAGTATAAACCTAGTGAACTCTCCATACATTTAAAAAAAACACTTAAATTTTTTAAAATATGTTTTCTTTCAAAAAAGGCACAACTGAGAACTGGACTTTTGAACAGGGAACAAAAATAAAACTTAGCAGAGGAAGAAAAATGTAACATACCCCCAAACACATGCACCCAGCAATCCTACCAGCAGTATCACTGTCCTTGGCATTTTGCTTCCCCACCAGCAGGCTCTAAGAATAAACAATAGGAAGGAACAGCTTGTTCATCTCTTCATATGCTGCCCCAAACATATGTTATCAAAACTTTCCCTTTTTAAAAATATCATTAAAAGCATTAAAGATAAATCAGGCCTTTGTGGGTTTAATTATTCAGTATATTGCATTTTAATTATTTATTAATATTCTGTATTTGACAAACATTTCTGGAGAATCGGGGAGGTTATAATAAAAAGATTAATTGACTTCATTAATATTCTGGAATCAGCCTAGTTTGTGTATCCAGTGGGTAAAGCACATCCGTCTTCTCTCGGGAGAACCTGAGACTAGCTTTGTAACCTTGGGAAAACTCCATGACATCTTGAAACCTGCATTTCCTCATCGATAAAGTAGGGATAGCAATATAGCTATCAGTATAGCATTCTTGTAAGGTTAATGAAACAAGGCCTACTAAGAAGTAGCACAATACCGTAAAATAAAGTGCTCAATAAATATTTACCATTATTCAAGATTATTTTCAGTTACAGAGCCAAGTTACTACGTATTTCTATGCTGATGGGAGGGATTAGGGGATGCCCTGGAAAGGTGGTGAATTTGAACTGCGTCTTGAAGGATAATCTAATGTGTTGCAAGTGGACAAGGCACTCCATGGAGTAGGAACAGCATCAACATAGCCGTTGTATTTAAATACCATGCTCCTCTTCCTGTGATTGACTTATTCTTGGCCATTACTCAAGACTATATTCTTCAGCTTTAGTGAACTGAGCAAATTCAAAGGAATAATTAGAACACAGAATATGCTGCTATAATTTCCCACCAGGGTGTAAAACTCTAACCATCCCAAACATGGCATTGCAGGCATACACAGGTTTTCAATCTTAACAGCAAAGCAGCATCTCAAAAAGTTCCCTCAAAATGCAGTCTGGTTCCCAGGTCTTATGCTAGAACAGGTAGAATATTAATCTTTACCACCTTGCATAAGTCTTCGATATTTTTAAATTTAGAAAGGAGAAGTCGCTAAATTTAGATTGATTTATCAACAACAGTAGTGTCTGTCTCTTTTTGTTATTAATGAACTGATTTGGCTCAGTTTCCCCACAGTGACTAAGAAAAGACCAATACTCCACAGATAAAGGAAAATAGCTAAATAGGAATTGTGGACTTTTCTTTATAAGTACGACAATGTAATATACAGAGTATCACAAGTCTGAGAGAATAACAGAACAAATGTCAGTGTGTAATGAAGAAACTGAGGCATGATGACTTGTTTAAAGTCATATAAACAGTATAACAGGGATTATATTCTAAAACCCACAAATATTCAACTGAAAATTCATTTTCTTATCCATTCTGCCATGATGTCGTTATAATATGTCTAAGCAATGTGGTTTCCACTTCAACCCATCTATGTCCATTAATTACAGCACTGTGTTCCATCAGCTTCCACCTTTGGAATCCAAGCATCCAACTATCCAAATACCCAATAATCCAAGGAACGAGAATGAACTCAAATTGCCTATAGGCCTTTATAAAAGCAGAACCACTAGGAAACAGCAATAAGTGTGCTTAGAGGCCCCCAGGATCTGTCCTCACTCATCAGAATTTGGCTAATCCTACAAGTCCTTATGGCGTAAGTCTATCTTTAAGATGGTACAACATGTGGGGTAGGCACGTGGGATTTGCAATTCAGAATAGTTAAGGTCTGCATTTTGGTTCTGCTGCTAACAAACTGAGTAATTTAGGAGAATAATCTGATTTGTATTAACCTCAATCTTCTCATGGGGAAATGGGAAATTTAAATGTACCTACCATAGACTTGTGGGGTTTTTTTTTTTCTTTATATCCTGTGGGGAATATTTAACACCATTTGTAGTGGATAATAAATACTCATGTTAGTTATCTGTATCTTCCAGATTATTGTTATCATTGTCCTCCACATCATTTTATGATTATTTCTACTTCATTCACCTCCAATGACTGTTGAGATCAGAAAAGAAATCATCAATAGAAAGACAGATTGACAATAGGTCAACCAGAACGTCCCCTCTTAGAAAGGCCAAATGTATATTTGATAAATACTTTTATTAAGTGGAACAGCACCTATTTTCTGTTTAAGTCAAGGAGAATGTTTAATAGATAAGATAGTCGAAGAGTCAGAGAGTGAGAAAATAATGATAAAGTGCAAAATAAAGAAAGAGAAAGGGAAAGAAAGACACAGAAAAGATGCTAGTTTTTGCTAGGGTGATCTCTTTAGATCGTATCATTACTCCAGACTCATCACTTCAGGGAGACTAATGCACCATCTACAACTCAGCTTTCTTGTAGAGTTACTTCTTATTTGCTTTTTAACGCTCTGATCTAATTACAAACGTACTTTTTTCTAGTTCAAATTGGAAGGAGAGGGATTTGCAGGTTGTAAATGACTGTACTCTCTTGACTACTGCAACTTTACCAGGAAAATGTGAAAGCAGAAATTAGCAAGACATTTGTAAACAATGGTTGTGTTGGTTTGGTACATACCGAAATGCTTTCCTAAGATGTTTTGTCAGTGATTTTAAAGGATTTTAGTTAGCCATGAAACAACTTGTTTAGGATTGTTCTTGTGTCAAAAGAGGGAAATGAACAATCCTTAAGTAGAAAGGGATTTTCGCTAACTCAGCTCCCTGGAAGAATCAATACCGTATGATAACTTTTCCCCCCTGTTGAAATAGTGTGGTTTAAAATATAAAGATTCTATTCTTCCTTGGGAAAAAGCAATGTTTAAATTTTCCACCTGACATGTTATAGTGTTATATTTCATGTCAGGTTGTTTCAGCCATGGCAAATGATAGGAAGCCTCGGTGATACTATGATACAAATTCTGCAGCTCACATTGAGTTATCTTAGTGAGACATATCAGCTTGAAAACATACATGGGAAAGATGTACTACTCTGAGAAACAAAGATGATACTCATGGGTCCCAGAGATAGTGATGTTCATCATTTATTTCTGATGCAGGGACAAGGTAACAAAGCAAGAGAGCAACACTATTTATTCAGCTTAATAAAATTAAGACAACAGCAAGATTTGTTTTAACTCAGTGGGTAGATAAACATAAAAACAGCCAAGTACAACCGGTTGAGTATAAATAAATAGTTCTAAAAATGACATGAAAGAGCTCTAAAATTTATCTCTTATCTACTGTATGCCAGGTTCTTTTCAATATATCATTTGATTTAATAATCACAATTTTCTTTATGTAGGCAATATTATTTTCAATCTTCATTTTTTCCCCCTGAAAGAAGGTAATAAAGAAAGTAAAACTACCACATTTAAGGAAATTGCTCACCATCTTCTTTTCAAGTTGTCTAAAGACCATAGAATTTCTTCTTCTAACTTGTTTCTTTGCCTGGCTTTAAGTCAAAAGCCACATAATGACAGTTTTTCTGTTGTCACAAGCACTACCCTATTTCAGGCCTTCATTATCTCTGGCTAGAAGTTTTATAGAAATTTTTAAATATTTCTCTCAAATCCAGTTCCCCTTTAAAACTTTTCATACATTGCAGCTCAGTTTTTATTATCTTTAAGTATAACACCAATCATTCACTACTCTCCTCAGAAACCTTCCATTGGAATTATTTGCAGTTTTAGATGGCATCTGAATAGCTTTGAATTGCTGGCTCAGCCTCTCCTCACTTCACATTGAAACAATTAGAAACCCATAAAAACCCCAAATTTCTCCTAGGCAGCCAAAGAACTCTGATAGGGTCTGGACACTGAGTCTGTAGAGGAGCAGCCCATCTCTGAAAGAACCTGCAGCATTCAGGGATAAAAGTAGTGTCAGAAAACCAAAGAGATTCTCTCCTAAAACATCAATGTCAAAGCCTTTAAATAAGAAGGGAGACCAGATAAAAGAAAAGGGCCATCAGCCAATTCCTGAAATACAGGACATAATTCATGGCAGGGCTGAGAGAGTAGTTAAAAAAAATAGGAAGACTCGGACCAGAAAGAATCCCTGAAGTCTTACACGTAAAAATTGTCTCCTTTCAAGAGGGTCATGGGTATGTATTATGAATGCTAAGCTAAATCTGCAGATGGAGAAAAAAACAAAAGAGCAAAACAATATTGAATGTTAGGTTTACTTATTGTCTGAAAGTGTCAGAACCTTCCAAGAACTGCAACCAGATTGGGAAATTGGCAGCCAACCTTTGCTATGCAACAAATCGTAGAAATCCATCAGTGAGATATTTAGGGAGTTCCTTTATCTTTTTACTGATGTTTCTTATCATGATTCAAAAATGGCGTATTTATCAACTCTTCAATCATTCTTCTAAGGCTGTACAAACTTAAATAATAGAAACTGTTCCTGAAAAAAACTTGAGGCAGAAAAAGAAAAGACTCTAAAGCAACTATCTTAAAGAAGCTCAAAAATCTAAAGAAAGACATGAAGAACAATAAGAAAGTGATGTATAAACAAAAGAAAATGATGTATAATCCAAATGAGAATATTAGCAAAGAGATAGAATACCTTAAAAGAAACCAAAAAGAAATTCTGGAGCTGAAAAAGACAGTAACTGGAATGAAAATTTTACTGCAAGGATCCAAAGGCAAATTTGATCAGGGAGAAGAAAGAATCAGTGATTTTGAAGATAGAACAATGGAAATGATTGAGTCTGAGGAAAAGAAAAAGAAACTGAAGAAAAGTGAACAGATCCTAAGGGATGTGTAGGATACCATCAGGAAGAGCAAGTTATGCTTTGTGGGAGTCCCAGAAGGAGAATAGAAAAGAAGGTAAAGACAATATTTAAAGAAATGATGTAAAACTTCCCAAATATAATGAATGACATGAATATAAACATCCAATAAGCTCAAAAACTTCCAAGTAAAATGAACTCAATGAGAGCCATACCTAGACACACTATAATCAAACTTTTGAAAGAAAAAGACAAGGGAATTTGAAAGCAGGTAGAGAGAAACAACTTGTCAAGTATAGGGGATTCTCAATAAGATTATCAGAAGATTTTTCGGCAGAAACTCTGGAGGTCAAAAAGCAGTGAGCCCATATTTTGAACATAATAAAAGGAAAAAAAATCAACTAGAAATCCTATATGTGGCCAAATTTTAAAAAAGGGAGTTTATTACCACTAGATCCGTCTTGCAAGAAATGCTGAAGAAAGTCCTGCAGTGCAAAATGAAAAGACACTAGACAGTAACTTGAAACCATATAAAAGAATAAATATTTCAATAAAGGTAATTAAGTGGGGAATTACAAAAGCTAGTTTTATTGTAAAAATGGGTTGTAACTGTACTTTTTAAAAAAACATGATTTGAGATAACATATTGCAGAATTAATATTATTGTAACTCTGACTCATAACACCACAGTTTGTGTTCTATGTTATTTAAGAGACTAATGTATTTAAAATAATTGTTAGTTTATGGTTTTAGGTACACAATATACAAAAATATGATTTTAAGACAACTGAAAATGTTGATAACGTAACATTTTTTTCCTTGTTAAATTTAAAATGGTATAAATTCACATCAGAGTTTTATCATTTAAGGATGTTAATTATAATCTCCATGCTAATCACAAAGAAAACAGCTATAAAATATATACAAAAAGAAATGAGAAAGAAATTTAAATGTTTCGTTACAAAAAAATCAAACAACCACAAGGAAAACAGAAATTCAAGAAATGAAGGACAACAAAAAGCTATAAGGTCTATAAAAAGAAAACAGCACAATGACAAAAATCTCTTTGTATTAATTACTTTAAACATAAATGGATTAAAATCTCCAATTGAAAGAAAGAGATTTTAAGAATGGATTTTAAAAAGTGATTCAACTATATACTCTACAAGAGACTTGTTTTAGATCTAAAGGCAGAAATAGATGGAAAATGCTGACACAAGCTACAGCATGGATGAACCTTGAGGACCTTGTGCTAAGTGACATAAGCCAACCACAAAAAGACAAGTACTGTATGATTCCACTTACCTGACATACTTAGAGCTATCAGACTCTTAGAGACAGACCATCAAAAGGTGAGGGTCATTGGGAGGCTGAAGGGGGGCCGTGAAGGGAAAGAGGAGTTATTGTTTCATGAATATAAATTTTAGTTGTAGAAGACAAAAAGAGTTATGGAGATTCATAGTGATGATGGTTGCACAACATTACGATTATATTTAATACCATTGAACTGTACCTTTAAAATAGCTAAGATGGTGAATGTTATGTGTATTTTGCCACAATAAAAAAAAATGTGGGAAAAAAAAAAAAAAACAGTGTCCCAGCTTGAAGGGATCTGGCAGGCCTCTTACTTGTGGGAGGGTCAGTCTTTTTTTTCTATTTACATCTTCAACCTACCTGCATCAGGGAGGTGAATCTGCTTTACTCATAGGTAATCAATTTAAATGTTAATCTCATTCAGAAACACCCTCACAGACACACCCAGAATAATGTATGACTAAGTCTCTGGGCACCCTGTCCCCGTCAAGATGACTAAAAATACTAAGCATCACAATAGGCATTTATATATCTATATCTGTATACCTATAGAGAGAGTATGTAAGTCTTAAATGGGCTATATCTATTTCAACATTTAGCATCTGTTTAGTACCTAAGATGTATTAGTTTCATTCCCCGATTTTTAATCTTCTCCTTATATACTGTCAGACACATGTCAAAATTTCAAGACGCGTTTCCTGAATAGAATGGAAAATCTCTCAAGTCTGCAAATTTTTAGATGTGGACTTGAAAATTTTTTTGCAATGACCTTCACCTATATTCTCCCGGGTTTTGTCTCTGCTGTCTCTGTCTTCAGAGGTGTCACTGCAGGACCTTCCCAAACAGCCCAACCTCTGGCAATGTCTCCCTGGGAGTGCAGAAACTCCAGAAAGAAATCAGTGTCCTTAGGGGAGCAGGTATGAACAGGATACATTTATTTGGGTCAATTTTTAAATCATTATGAATATCACACACACGCAGGATTCAACCAGCAAGGTCATGGGCGTGTGTTTCTGAGGTCTGCCTGTAACTGAAAGGCTTTAATGTTAAGTCAAAGGAAGGAAAAGGAAGATTATAATGAGTATCAATTAAAAGGAATTTTTTAAAACAAAGTGAGAAGAATCTCAGTAAAAACAGGTCAAAGAGGCTTTAAATGTGAACTTTGAAAACAAAGACAGAGACTCGGGGCATCTTTGATAAGGTCACAGCGGACAGCAGTCTGGCTTTTAAAAGAAACAAGGCTGTAGACGGCAAATAGATCCAGACCACCACTTAATTATTGCATAACCAGTGATTTTCCTTAACCTTTCTAAGCTTTAGTTATCTTGAATGTAAAATGAGCATACTGATACTCAGCAGGGTTTCGCTGATGGTAAAATAATATCTGTGCATAGAATGACACAGTGACTAGCACCTGGCAATTCTGTTTGCTTCTCCCCCACTTAAAATAAATCAAAGATGGTAATAATATCATAAATAACTGAATATATGTTGATTTGTTCAATAGCCATATAAAATCATCAAATCAGTGAGTACATTCAGGGGTCTATAAAGACTACATTTTCATCTCTAGCATATTGGGTAGAATGCTGAATTAATCTGTGAATTAATCCAACTAAAATCTTAAAAAGTTTATGGATACATAAAATCCATAATAGGTCAAATAGCTGGTATACCTATTTCATAACTTTTACATACATTATGTGTCACAGAATAAGAAATATTTTAAAAACGTAAGTGAGAATTGTTCTTCGTTTTGAGAAATCTATTATCTAAGTGAGAAGGAAAATATATTCTATGACAATAAACTCATTTGAGAATTATTCTAAAAAAGTTTTCCCTTGAGTTTTTCCCATAACCTTCAAAATGTGCATTGTATGTGAATTATGTTAATATTTATTTGAATATCAAATCCATCCAAAAGACATTTGGAATAGAAAACTATATTTATCCCATAAAAGCATGAGGGATACAGTCACATAAAAAACCATTTTCCTCTTAAGATACCCTTAGGTAAGACTTAGAGCTTATACATTTCTTCCTTGATGCATATTATTAAGTGCTCTTCTCAGAGGAAACAGATTTCAGATTAAAGTCTATAGAAGAATATATAAAATAGGCTATTTTCTTCTTATAACCATTAAATTTGAATAGGTGGTAGCTAGTAAGGGAAAAAATTAATATTCAGTAAGTACGTAGTTTCATGCAATCTCAGAGAAGTCTTTTGATGTCGTTTTCTTATTCATATTTTGAGTGTTTGACTTCCCAGCTTCACAAAATTAATAAGTAGTAGAGCAGGTATTTCTACAATATCAGTTCTCAAAGTCTATGTGCTCCCAGTTTGCCTTCACTTAATGCAAATGCACAATTTAGGTTTCATTTTCCAATTAGTTAGAAAAAAATAGATAAGTAATTACTACCCAGTACACATATACATAGAGCATTATAAATTAAAAACTAAGGAGAAAGAGAGAGAGAGAACATGCACAATCAAAATCGTTTCATAAATGCTGCCTTGTACATCCTTATTTAGGATTCCTACACACCAATATTTTCTAAAAAAATCTCACCATTGAATAACCAGTTGACTTAGTGTAATTCAGCATTTTCCAAACTTCTGTTTTTAAACCATAGGGTGTCTTTAATAACATATCTAGCAACACAGTTTGAGAAATGCTATATTAGGCTGTCAATTAATTTTAAAAAGCACTTTTACATAACCATTTTTATTAAAATGCATTATTTCAAGCATCTTGTTCAGCTAATTATAGTGAATACCAAGGATGTAAAATATTAAGTGCATGAAATTAAGTAAATACAGCCAGTGGGAAGCAATAATGACTTAGGTTTTTTTCTTTTTCTTTTTTGTGAAGAAAAAACAGCCTGCAGAATTTAAACTAACGAGTAAACAGGGTGTTGTTATCTTCATATTTTATCATTTTAAATATAATTGTATGTGAACTTAGGACATTTAAAAGTTATTTTTGTTAAATTTGATCCCCTAAAATAGTAAGTTTTGTAGAATTTAAGTTCATTGGCAGTTGTGATGGGGAGTAGGGAATTATGTATCCTGCAATAAAGTTGTATTTCAGTAAATGTTACTTTAGTGCTGTTTATGAAAAATAATCAAGTTTCGTTCTGGTGAGTTTAATCTTGAAAATGAGCATGTGGGCAACCTGAAACCAAAGTGGATAATGATGAGCTGAAAGTTGTAGTGGAAGTGAATCCATCTCAACCTATACATGAATGAGCAGCAAGGTTTGACGTTACTATTCCAACAACATTGGACCATTTGAAACAAATAAGCAAGGTAAAGAAGCTGGATAGATGGGTTCCGCATGAATTAAATGAGTGTCAGCAGAGAAATTGTCTCAAAGCTTGCCCTTCTTTGCTGTCAAAACAAAAAGGTGAACCATTTCTACACCATATTGTTAGGTATGATGAAAAATGGACTCTTTTTGACAATCACAAGCGTTTGGCACAATGGTTGGATGAAGATGAGGTGCCGCAACACAGTCCAAAACTGAATATACATCCAAAAAAGCTAATGGTGTCTCTTTGGTGGCTCAGTGCTGGTATTATCCATTACAGCTTCATGAAACCTGGTCAGTTGATTGCAGTAGATGTCTACTGCAACCAACTAGATGAAATGATGAGGATGCTTGCAATTAAGCAGCCAAGATTATTCAATAGGGATAGGCCAATCAATCCCCTTGCAAGAGAAAGCTCGACCACATGTCTCACAAGCAACGCTGCTTAAACTATAGCAGCTGGACTTGGAAACGCTTTGTCAACCACTGTATTCACCAGACCTTACACCACCTGACTACCACTTCTTCCAGATCTTGGACCACTTCTTGCAAGGAAAGGTATCCAATTCTCAACAAGCTGTGGAAAACATCTTTTGCAATTTCATTGCCACTTGCTCTCCAGGCTTCTTCACCACTGGCCTAAACAAGCTACCATTAAGATGGAGAAAATGTGCCGATAGTTTATTGCTTCTTGTTTGAGATATAATACACTTCACTTTTGATTTGAAATTGGACATTTCATATTTAATGACCTGATTGCTTTCTACTTATGGGGCTGGGGTAGAAATCTGACCAACCACTTTCCTAGCTGGCACTCCCTGAGGAATCTCCCCAGCCAAAGTTTGGAAAACATTGTAGGAATAACTGAGTAGTAACTACGGGACTTCCGCAAAAGAAATGGTAAGATCAGATTTATAATTTGGGGAGAAAAATATACATAAATAAGGGATGCATACACAGAAAGAGAAATCTCTGAAGAAGACAAAAATTAAAATCACCCTTTTCAGTTAGAGTGATCACCAGTGTGGACCATTGTTGCATATGGTGAGCATGTGGCTATGACAAAATGAGAAACCTTCCATTTTCAAGTAAGGCATGAAATGCTTAAATGAAGCTTTTCAACTTGATGGCAATGTAGAAGAGGGCTGACCTATAATTGTCAAGTTTGACTATGGAATAAAACA
Source organism: Eulemur rufifrons (assembly GCF_041146395.1). Lineage (NCBI taxonomy): Eukaryota > Metazoa > Chordata > Mammalia > Primates > Lemuridae > Eulemur > Eulemur rufifrons. Next base: position 9,244,488 of record NC_091005.1, on the reverse strand, counting down.
CACCATTTTTCACCACAGCATACTTCTGTGAGCCCTGGTCACCAAAATGTGTGGGGATTTCTCCCCACCATCAATCAATCAATTCTACAGCAGATTCTCTGAAGGACACCGACTGGGTGTCTTTGAATTCAATTCGATTCTCACACTACCTTCTGTGAGATAGCATCAGATCCCAAAGGTTGAAAGATCAGTCCCACGAGACTGTCCCCCACTTCAGATGCCAGTTGCAAGCCACGGGTTTTAACCTGTGCTGTATGTACATTGACTTTCCCACAAGCCCACCCCCTTGGGTTCCATTAATTTGCTAGAGAGGCTCACAGAACTCAGGGAAACACTTCCATTTCCTGGTTTATTCTAAAGGATATTATAAAGGACACAGATGAATAGCCAGATGAAAGAGATACATAGGGTGAAGTATGGGGAAAGGGGCATGGAGCTTCCGTTCCATCTCTGTGGATGCCACCCTCTAGGAACCTCCATGTGTTCAGCTATCAGGAATTCCACTGAGATGTAGTCCTTTTGGGTTTTTATGAAGGATTCGTTTTGTAGGTATGATTGATGATATCATTGGCCATTGGTGATCAAGTCAACTTTCAGCCCCTTTTCCCCTTTCTGGAGGTTAGGGGGTGGGGGTGCTCTCTAATCATGCTTTGGTCTTTCTAGTGACCAGCCCACGTTCTGAAGCTATTCGAGGACCCCCCCACCACCAGTTATCTCATTAGCATACAAAAGACACTCATCACTCCTGAGATTCCAAGGATTTCAGGAGCTGTATGTCAGGAAACTGGAAGGAAGACCAAAGATAGATATATTTCATAATATCACACGATGTATTCTTTGTCAGAACACATTGACCACAACAAATTATTTAATGAATAAAGGACTTCAAAGATTTATTTAGAAAGACAAATCAGCTGTATCAACCATCTCTAGATCCTAGGTTTCTTTGTGTTCTGCAGAAATATTCATGTATAGCAAGTTCTCCAGGGATATTATGCACATTTGAATTTGATGAGCTCCAAGTCTAGACGGCTACCTGGTTGAGAGGTCAGTCTATGTCTTATGTAGTCAAACATTGTATAGACCTCTTACTGCACTGAATGGAAGAAAAGATTTGGGAAATATTAATATTTGTAGTTTCAACCTTTACAAATAATGGAATTGAGATTGAGAGAGTTTAAATGACTTGTCCAAAGTCACATAGCTCCGAACAGGCCTCCTGAGTATCAAGCTAGGTTACTCTATTTGATACAATGATGATGGAATCCACTAATATTCTTATTCCCCCCCCCAACCAGTGTTATTTATTCCCATGATGATAGTTCATGTATTTTGTGGGGACAAGTTATATGTAAAAGGAAAGATTGCTTTTCTTATTTCAGAATTTTATGTGGGTATGTACATTTTGATTGTATAATTTGCTTTTGTGCAGTTTGAGTCAAAGTTCTAAGTGTGCACTTCAGTCAGTTAGTGTGCGTTGTTCTCATTAGCTGCGAATTTACCCATTCCCTCCTCTCCCCTCCCACCTACTTAATCTCCTTTGAATTTTACTTCCATATGTGCACATAAGTGTTGATCAATTAGTTCCAATTTAGTACTACCTGTGGTGTTTGTTTTTCCATTCTCTTGATACTTCACTAAGAAAAATGGCCTCCAGTTCCATCCAGGTTATCCAGGTTGTTACAAAAGATACAAGATTGCCATTTTTTTTTTTATGGCTCAATAGTACTCTACGGTATACATATACCACATTTTATTAATCTACTTATGTATTGATGAGCACTTGGGTTGATTCCACATCTTTGTGACTGTGAGTTGTGATGCTATAAACACTCAAGTGCAAGTGTCTTTTTTTTAATCAAATATCTTTTTTTCCTTTCGGTAAATGCCACCTTTATGGCAAGTATTATGGAGATACATCAAAGAACTAAAAGTAGACCTACCATTTGATCCAGCAATCCCACTACTAGGTATTGACTGGAAAGACTGCTTTTAAAAAGTAATACATAGTGAAATTGTTTTGATTAAATTTGATTTTTTTGAACAACACTTAGAGGCAGTAAGGTATATGTGTGTGCATGTGGTGGTGTGGGATATCAAGGTAACCGAAATGACTGATACTCTCAAACTATCATTTTTGACAATGGTTTTAAGCTCTGTTCATATAAAATCTAATCTCTCACTGTAACTAAAGATCAGAACAATAATTGCAGTTTTACATTATGTTTCCCCTTTGGTCTCTTGAGGAGGTGCTAAGAGTTTGTGAGTATGAGCATGGCCAGATGTCCAAAAAAAGCAGGAGGTAGAACAAAGGGGTGAATCCCAGGGGACTGGAGTATTCTAATCAAGAGATGAGTTTTTAAAATCTGAGTTGACTTTTTAATGTGAAAATTTAGATCTAGAAATCTCATTTATATCATAATTGGAGTGTGAAGCTCCTTGGCCATTTGGTACTCTACAACTAAGAGTGAGCTTTGAAGTTTTATCCTGATTCAAGTCAGATTGACAGTGTGTCTCCAAAAAAACCCCACACCTGCCTGGAACTCGGTGATAAATAATTGGGAGAGATATAAAGACTCTTACCTTGCCTGATCCCTTGAAATGCCAGTGGGCTTTCAGATGATAAGGCTCTGGGAGAATGTTCTTTTCTGATGACTTAGACCTAGGAGAGAATCAGTAGGAAGTAAAGCAATTATACTCGTTGTGTAACTTAATGACACAATGTAATGTGTCTGCTAAGTGGATGTGAATATATGTAGGTTATTAAAGCAAGGTTATGGATCTGAAGAAAGCAATAACCAAACTTTAAAACATTTATGACAATATTTAACAAGCTAATATTAAACAGACTTTTAAGGAGTTTCAAGCAACTTCATGTAATAAATGGAATTAACCAAAATGAAATAGCAGCTCCAAAGAGTATCAATCCAATCAATCTTTTTCTCATTTTGTAATAATTTATTTGTATTACTCTCCCAGACACTGTGAACATATGTGTTTATTTCTGCTTTGATGTATTGGAACTCATTACCAAGGGGCTTTTTCTAAATATGCTCTGAAATATTTATATAAATTACAGAGTTAAAACAATACTGCTTATAAATTGACTTTTATTTTATTTTTTTTCCCTATACTGAAGTCCCAGTAAATTCTAATCTCAGCATGTAATTGTTACACTTCTGTTGGTGGGGACAGGAAGAAGATCTCAGGGTTTGGAGCTCCTCATCTGTGCTATAAAGTTGACATTTGTTGCACAATGCTGTTTTTGATGTGCATGTGTCACATAAACAATTTGTAGGATAGTGTGACCTTCTTACTTATTGATAGCATTCACTATTGCTGATTTTATAATGGAGTATTGACACCGTATACTTTCGCTATGACAAATTGAAACTTTTGCTTTTAATGTAATCCATAAGTAAAAAAAGTACTATAAAATTACGTTTTTTTTTATTTTTGTAATTGTAGAAAAATATACCTAAAATAAAATTTTTCATTTTAGACATTTTAAGTGTATAGTTTGGAGGCTGTAAGGACACTCACATTGTTGTGTAGCCATTGCCAGCATCCATCTCCAGAACACTTTTATCTTGTAAAACTAAAACTCTGTACCCATTAAACAATAACTTCTCATTCCTCCAACCCAGAGTCTGGCAACCACCATTCTAATTTCTCTCTTTATAATTCTGACTGCTTTAGGTGACTCATGTAAGTGGAATAGTACAGTATCCGTCTTTTTGTGACTGGCTTATTTCACTCAGCACAATGTCTTTCAGGCTTATTCATGTTGTAACATATGTCACAATCTCATTTCTTTTTAAGGTTGAATAATATTCTGCTGTGTACATACACCTCATTTTGTTCGTCCACTCATCTGCTGATAAGGAACATTTGCATTGTTTACATTTTTTGGCTAATGCAAATGATGCTGCTATGAACAAGGGTATACAAGTATGTACTGGAGTTCCTGATTTTAATTTTTTTTTTTTTTTGGTATATATCCAGAAGTGGAATTGCTGGAACATATTGTAATTCTATATATAATTTTTTGAGGAATTGCCATGTCATTCCACAGCCGCTGTCCCATTTTACATTCCCTCCAACATTGCACAAAGGTTTCAGTTTCTCTACATTTTTGCCAACACTTGTTTTTTATTTAACTTAATAATAGCCATCTTAATGATGTGTAGTGATATCTCACTGTAGTTTTGATTTGCGTTTCCCTAATGATTAGTGATGTTGAACATCTTTTCATGCATTTGTTGACCATTTGTCTATCTTTAGAGAAATGTCTATTCAGATATTTTGACAATTTTTTAAATAAGCTTATTGTATTTTTTTTGTTGTTAAGTAAAATTATGGTCTTAAATGATTGTTTTTCTGTTGTAGCATTTGGACATTCATGGCTTTGGATTTTTTTCAAGTGCCCTAAAAACAACAAACAAGGTTTCCCTACATAAATTTTCATGGGTTGCCTCTTTGTATCTTTCAGCATGAATTTACACAATTTACTAAATTCACTGGCCCATGACATATTTTAAGCTGAACTGAACTCGTGTCTGCAGATTGTCAATGAAATAAGCTCAAAAGGGCCAATCCAGTTACTTCTTATAACCCATAATTTCTCCAAAGGAGCCAAAAGAAAGCTAGTAGTTATTAGTTGTGTCTTATAAAAAGAAAGAAAAGAGTTGATATATGCCATAAACTACATTTTATCTTAGAAATAATAGAGCTGAATTTGGTTTAAGATGATCTAGTAAAATGCAAGTTAGCAAGAAGCAGAAGCCAGACCTTTGAGCCTGCTGCTTCTTTGAGACCTCCAATTAGGTGTCCATCTAGAAGCAATACAGTGAATGCTGAACTCATCCTTTCCCTCTAAAACCTGACATTCATTTTAGTTCTCTCTTCCAAGCAATAGTGCTATTACCCACTCATGTACTCAAGGCAGAAGCTTGGCAGGCATCTCAGACTCCTCTGCAGACTCTCTGATCCCTCCCATCCAATCCAATTATGAATCCTGCCCCACAAGCAGCTCACAAATTTATCAACTTTTTCCATCTCTTTTGGTATTTCCATGTTCCAGGCCATCTTGATTGGACTATTAGAAACAATGTCATAACTGGATTCTGATTTCACTTTTTGTCTCTCACTAGTCCCAGTTCATTTTCTACATCATAAATCTTCCTAAAATACAAACTTGCTAATGTCTCTCTCTTATCTAATACATTTTTATAGGGTTCTCAGTGCCCTTAGAATAAAGTTAAAAGCTCTGCTTTAGCTTGCAAAGCCCATTATGACTGTGTCACATGCATTTATTTCTGCATACTCTTCTTCTGTCTTTTCCCTGTCCTCTTTCCCCTACCATTCAGCTTCAAGTACATTCTTCACATGCACATTTTCAAAGTTAGGGCTCTGCTCACCTTGCTACCTTTCCTACAGTGTGCTTTACCTCTTTGACCTTTCCAAGACTGACTTCTACTTTTATACCAGTTGCCAATTTAGAAGAAATCCCCTGGTTATCTTTTCTTGACCTGCATATCTGGATAAAATACCCCACCTTTCTGCTTTCACTCATCCAGTAATTTCCCTAAAGTCAAATCATCCTTTTGATTCATACGTACCCACACCAGATTGAAATTCGATAAGGGCAGACAACTCATCTGTTTTGTGCACAGTTTTATTCAATCCCCTAACCCAATGCTTGATGTTATGGACTAAATTGTTTCCTCCCCACCACCACACCACCAAATTGATATCTTGAAGTCTTGACTCCTAATAACTCAGATGTAACTATTTTTGGAGATAAGGTCTTTCAGGAGGTAATGAAGGTTAAATGAGGTCATATGGGGTGGGTTTTCATCCAATAGAACTGGGGTCTTAATAAGGAAAGGAAGAGAAATCAGGGATGTCTGTGCACAGCGAAAAGACAATGGGAAGGCATGGCCAAAAGGCAGCCATCTACAAGTCAAGGAGAGAGATCTAAGTAGAGCCCAAACCTGCTGACATCTTGATCTTGGACTTTCAGCCTCTAGAAGTTTAAGAAATACATTTCTGTTGTTTAAGTCACTCAGTGTGTAGTATTTTGCTATGGCAGCCTGACCAACTGAGACTCTGGCAAATACAAACAGTCAACAGAAATGTGTTGAATAAGTAGAACTTAGGAAGCCATAATTAAGAAAGATTTTCATGAATTTCTTGTTAAAGTTTGTATGGATTATTTTATTAACACAACTTTGGCACCTACTGTGAGTCATTTATTCTGATATAAATTTTTTCACTTATAACAATTTTGCAAGTTGGCCATGATTACCCTTAATTTTCAGATGCAGAAACTGAAGCTCAAAGAGTTTAACTGAATTCTCTGAGTATGCCCAATTAGTGGTAAAGCTAAATTTCAAACTTGTGCTACTAATTCAACATTCAGAATATTGTTATAACCTAATACCTCCTAAATTACCTCTTCTAGTTAGGTTTACTTTATTTTGGTTTTCCTATAAACAAAGCAATAGCATTTGTTTCTTTAGGTACCCATTTCTGTAATCAGTGAAAACTTGACTTCAAATATGATTTTGTGGTATATGATTCTTTAGAGAAACCATGTAAATTATCCTTGAGAGAGAAAATTTCCTCAATATTCGGTCTACAATTGGCTCGAGTGTGTAAGGCACTGATTATTTGATGAATTTAGATAGTTAAAATTAAAATGTCAGTTAAAATATGTTGCGATATGTGAAAAGTCATATAATTAATACATGAGATTTCATTTTAAAATAAATGAACTATTCTCGCAGCACACATTTAAGCATGTCTCTTGGCAAATGATATGGCTGAAAGCCTGTTAAACTTAAAGTCGGCAGCAACTGGTTTCATATTTCACCTGCAAGACCTTCAGGTAAAATGTTCTTGATACTCAAGTTATCTTTTTGGATGACATTTTTCTTTAAAACACAATGTACGTTTCAAAGAATGGTTGTGAGAATGAAAAGAATGAAACCATATAAAACCTCGACACAATGTTATTACCGTTAGTTTTGTCATGAAAGAAGATTTACTTCAAGATGTTATCATCAAATATCTCTTCAAAATCTAGAATAATTAAACCACATCTGAAAATTATGACAAAAGAAGAATTGGAAATAATAAGTTTGCATTCTTTATGTAGAGCGATGTCTCGTAAGTCTCTAAAGACATCTGAAGTGCTTCAGAGCTATCCCTCCTCTCTTTTCTTCTTGTAGTATTTCCAAATGGCTCTATCTATGTGTGATCCTTCAGAAAGCTATTATTTCCATCACTGGGTTTATATACAGTGACAGCAGAGCTTGAGGAAATAAAAGGTGATTGGTGCTTTGGTCAAATCTCAGGAATTGTATTTCCAATTACAAGGGAGTGAAACTTCACTTTTACCAGGCGGTACGTTGTCCTTAAGCATGCTTCAGCATACTTCTCTTATTACATCTATTATTATCTTCTGTATTACTTAACAGAAGATCAAACTTGCCTCATCTTAGGGAAATCTTTGAAATCATGTTTATTCACTGTTAAACTATATGACCTACCAGAGGAAAGAAATGGTTTACTGCTGTCAATATCTTACCCTTGGTCTTTGCCACAGAACCAGTGCATGGAAAATGGCCTTCTGCCATCTGGTGGGCTCTACTTGTATTGTTTCCTGTCCAGTGTGTCTTGAGTTGATGCCAAGTTCACGGTGGGAAAAAGGGTTCTTCTCCTTTCTTAATAGGTTGATGACTTTCGGTCATTTCTTCATTGTTTCAGTCATGTTTTAAAAGAACTAGGCTAAATAGTCCTTGTGTCTTATTTGAGGAGTACTTAACTGCTTGAAAGTAATGAAATTCACACATTTCCTAAAAAAGACATTTCTCCAACTGCTATTGTGAATGCTGTCTGTTCTGTTTTGGCCACAGATACGTTTCTGTATTTCCATCATAACGGTAATGTCTGCCTGGCTATGTGTCTAACTAAAACATACATAGTGATGTGGGTGGGGCTTATTAAAAATAGCGAGAGGTGATATACACCACCAAGAAGGCAGAATAGTCTATTTCTAAAAGAGGTGTTTTGGGTTTTTGTTTTTTTTTTCCCCCAGAAAATAAATACACAGTTATTTTAGGAATTTAAAAATTCAGAAAAATAATCAGAAATTATTTATCCATCACAGAAAAAAACATTGTTAATAATTTTATATAACTTATCTCAGGTATAATTTTCTTTTATGCATATGTTTTATATTCGATAATATACCATATGTATGTATATATATCTATATATGTAATTATGCTTTTATAATTTTAACTTACTGCAAAAAATTCATGTGCTGTTATAAAAATTTTGTGAGCGTTATTCATGACTACATAATTTTCCATCTCATAGATATAGCTCAATTTGTCTTTATTTTTATTTGTTGTATATTCAAATTGATTAATATTTATAAACGAAAAAGCAATGGATAAATGTGGAGGCGTTTTGCTGAACCTCTAATACTCTAAGGAGACTAGTTTCAAAATCACTTATCTATATACAGATTATTGGGGTGCAGCAAGTTTATCTCACCGCTGTAGCTCAAAGTCTAGAAAAATGCCTGCTACATTATATCAATTTCAATATTTATGAGTGCTTCAAAGAATGAATTAATAATGTCTATAAATACCTATTGCAACATTGCTTCTTTTCTTGTGGCCATGTCTAGACAAGGATCTGACTAGACAAACGCTATAGAAACTCAGTAGCGGGTATTTACTTAGAATAGCAATATGCAGTGACCCCTGAAACAGTGTTGGTTGCTCTCAATAGCATGTGCCTATTGGGCAGAAGCTGAGCCTTGGGGAGCAGAGCTTTTAGATATCGGCAGTCAAGAGATGGCCAACAGTCTGAGGCCTATCCTTTAAGAGATAAGGCAGAGCTGGAGTTGAATTAGGCTGGAAATGGTATTCAAAGTCCCTTGCGTGTATAGGCATGGCTTGGCATCAATTGTCCTCAATCAGTGGCAATCCACAAGGCCGCCACTGCAAAGGACAGGGGAATAAAACATTTGGGTCTTGTACCCTCAGCAACCACCCACTTTATTCACAAATCCCCATATTGTTATTTTTTCTTTGCTTTCATATACATTCATTGTTTCCAATTTTGGCACTTACAGGTTAACAACAGAATTCCTCCCTAAATCTCAATTTCCTTCTTCACATCCCAGATTTATTGGGAAGGTTATTTGAGATAACAGTGTGATACATTTGGCACAGTTCCCAAAAGTGACCAGGCACATAATAAATGATAGTTTCCTAGCCTCCCCTTATTTTAGAATTGATGGCATTTGCACTTAAATCATTTAAAGAAATTGATTTTAATTTAAAACAAAGCAAATCAACAGCATCAAACTGTTTGAATCCCTGAGAGTGGACATTAAGTGGTCATTAAAATGTGTGGACTGGGAGATTTCATGTTAAAAAAATAATACGCCAGGAGTCTAGTTGATATATTTTGTCAGTATTATAAAAATAGGTTAGAAGAAAACATGTGAAACTACCATGAAAATATAGCAGTTATAAAAGTATTTATATAAATATTTTCTCAAAATAATACGAGGCCATGAAGATAAGAACTCCAGTATCAGAGTAGCTTTGGAATTTCTTATTTCCCAAGATAAGAAGAAAGGCATCATAATGTTGTATATGTTTATTACTAAAAATACCTATTTTTATTGGTATTATTCTAAGAAAGTACTTTGTTCTTATAGCAAATAAAAGAGAGAAAAGGAGATAAAATATTAAATAGCAAATTGGTTTTGGCTAAAAGAACTAAATATAACATTGCCTGTATTCAGAAAAAGAGGCAACATAGGTGAAACCCAAGTAAATAAGATTAGTCACTTCTAACATATTAAATCTTAGTACTTATAAGGCACTCAGAGGACCCAAAAGAGTTCATGCATTGCATCTTCTACAATAGTCTAACTTATTCTCCTCTTTTAACTAAGCCATGAGAATAGCCAAATTCATAAATCTTCCTCAAAGGAAATGTTATAGGCAGCTAAATAATTATACCTTCGTTTAATCACATTTATTGCAGCTTTTTTGTTTATGAGGCATATACTCTAGGACCTTCAGGAATAACCAACTTAATTAATATGACAATAGTTTATAATTCCCCCTCTTGTAGAGGTGATAAAGAGGAGGGTTGCTTCCATTTCTTGTTGGAGTGCCATTACTTATGAAGATGTCTTTATTTTCTCCTGTCTTGTATGACTGGCATTGACCTTTGGCACACATTTTCTATGAAAAACCTCAATTTTCATTACTTTCCAAAGGTTACTCTGTGCACAGTGAGTGAATAGTAAAGTGTCATATAGGTGAATCAGGATACATACGTATACTAAATGATTGACTTCCACACACCAGCATCCTCAACGAAGATTCAAATTCCTGCAAAGTCATAAATCGATTTAGGTCATGGAGTTCTTGATTGCTCAAAAAAGAGGATGTTCAGTCCATAATTCCCCAGGGTCTGCAGGTGCCCTTAAATGAAATACAATAGGAATAGAAAGATCGGATGCAATTGGGATGTCTTTGTATATGTTCAGTTGAAATGGGCACACACAGCCTAATGGCATTAAGAGAGTAAAGCATCATTGCGTATCACTAGTACTAACTGGATTTTGTTTGGAAAATAAAATTAATTGCCCTGCATTCATTTGGTCTGGAAACACGTGCTAAGTAACTTTGCTTTGATTACTTCTTGGAAGGTGCTTAAAAGTAGATAATCATTCTGTCACAAAGGCCAGTACACAAATCACAATTGAATAAGCGTTTTAGTGGTGAATGTGAGCTCCATTCTGATTGGGGCCTTCAACTAGGCAATCCATTAGATTCGCTGCTTTTGTTTGAGCAGCTGTTGATCTGCAAATATATTCAGTGTCAATGTTTATAGTAAACATTTAGACACAGTGTACAGTTTGCATTGTTTTAATCCAATAAAAAAAAGTATCCTCAGCCACCCGGTTTTGCATTTATGTGTTTTGTAAGAGATCAAAAAAGTTGGAATGAAGTTTCCTTCCCCCCCAATGGAACATTTCATAGCCACAGGAAAGAGAAACCAACCCAAGTCTTTTAGTGAATTGTTGGCAAGTTATCTTTTTAAAATGAAATTTAACCTGAGAAACGCTTTCCTAGACATTAAATCCAAGCCAGTCACTCTTTCCAAAGGAGCCTCCAAGTGATAGAGAGAAAAGAAGACTGGTCTGGAACTTTCTCCAAGGTGAAATGCTATTAATGATAATGCCTCAAACAATACACTTTTGGAAAGTAAAGTGATTTTTGTAGGTTAAGTGTATTTTTGGTTGTTTTTTTCAGCAGAATATAGTATGTTTACTTTGTCTTGCTTACTTCCTTTAATGTCTTAGCTGTATGTGGCAGTGGGCCAGAAAAGAAATCCATAGCCAAGGACCCCTGTCAGTCACTTTTTTGCTTTGAAAGTCCTGCTATCACTTTAAAGATTCACAGTCCTTTTCAGACTAATCACCTCAGAATTTGTTCAACCAATGAAATGCATCAAAACTTTATTTGGACTCACTGCTATGGCAAGCTTGGGCTTGAGAGTTAGAAAGTGTGCAGACCTTGTGCTATCATATAACCTCTCTGAAGCTCATTTAAATCACTTTATGAAAACAGATAAATCTCTACCCTACAGGGTTATGGTGAGGTTTGAATAGCATTGAAATTGTTATCACCAACAGAGATATCTGCATGTTCCAAGTGCATGAGACAAGCCTGTCTCCTTCCGTAGGTGGCCAGAACATAATCAGGGATAAGTGTTTGGCCCATGATGTCCTGTAAGTTTCTACAGCCATACTCACTGAGAGGAGAGTATTGCTTGTTGGAGGGAACCAATAGATTATCATTAAAAAAAAATAAACAAACCTGGAATTACCTGCCTAAGGGGCAAAAACACATGATGTTTTATTTTGATTTTTGTCCCCTTCTAATATACCTTCTGAGAGGTGAGGAAGGAATATCCAGTACAGAGACTAAATAATTTTGGGGGAGGCTACCAAGTCTGTGGAAGAACACCCTGATGCGGTAGCTTGCTTACAGCTGTGACCTCATTCTCCATGGCTGCTATTGTCTGCAACTGGGTGGCTTGACTGCGGGAGGAGGGACGGTAACCTGAATGTGACCTGTGGTCTTCTCTGTCTGTTTTTAAGTCACTGCTTTCCAGATCCTTGGTGCAAGGCGCTTTTGTATTGTTTGCTTTGTAGTTGCTAGCAGGGCTTCTTATTTTGTGTATCATAAAGATGCCATAAGCTAAATGAATGACTTTTTTGACAAAAGTGAGTGTTTTTCAAAAGCTGTTTCGATGATATCACTGATGTAATAAACCTTTAACTCTGTCTTCAATAACTACATGTTTCTTTTCATTTCTCTTTAGAAGCCTCTACAAATAGTTGGTGATAGGTTTAATAGAGGCCAAGTGAATAGAAATTAGGATTTTAACCTTATTATTGAGTTAATAGTGTATCCCCAATACTGCCATCGTGGAGACACTACTTTAATTCTGTACTTGGGAAGAGTAATCTGATGAATGGAATCAGGAGATAATAACAGCAATGTGTGGCATTTGTATTACACATTATGCCTTTGCAGAACACATTTGAGTCACATTATATCATTTGATTATTGTTTTATTTCAGTGTGTCACGTACTGTGCCCTGGATCCCATGATCCATTTGCCTGGTAGGGGAGAAAACTGTATTGCTCTTTGCAATTTGGCTGCAGACTGCCTTTTAGCTTTTTCTCAAGTGAGGCTCTTAAAAAGAAATTGAATCATTTCAGGACTATGAGAGGGAATATTAAAAGTGAATTAATTTAGTGCAGAGGATCAGGAGAGGCATCCCTGAGGTAGCAAGCACACTTTGAGACGTACAGGATGATCAAAAGTTAATGGTGTAGGAGGTAGAATTGGGGAGGGCTTCTGAGTTCAGGAAATGACAGCAGAGGGAATGACAGAGAGAAGCAGGGGGCATTGGAGGAACTCAAAGGAGTGGAGCCTGTGCAGGAGAGCAGGCTGGAGAGGGAGTGAGCATGAGAATGATTAGGAGAAAGAGAGAGAGAGGAAGAGGGAGGGAGAGACAGGGAGGAAGAGGGAGGTAGAGGGAGTCCACTTTAAGCCATGTTCAGATTGTGGACATTCTATAAGAAATGGGTAGAACACTTGGAGTGTTAAAAATGACCATGCCTGGATTGAACTTAGAAAGTAAGCCTATATAAAAGAAAGACAATGACTTTTCTTTTTAGAGTTTAAAATCTAATAGAGGAAGAAGTAAAGAAAGGTATAACAAAAGCAAAGCAAAGTAGCATATATAACATGGCATAATTAACTAGAGGGTAATGTCATAAATTATAGAAAGAAAACCAATACAAACCTGAGGAGGAACCTGTAATATAAATTGCTATCTGAAATAACTTTTAAAGAATTAATAGCTGCCATAAGAAAAATATGCAAATATATCACAGGCAGAGGAAACAATATGTGCATGGCGGCACAGGAAAACATGGCCCATTGAGGAAACTCTAATTAGATAGGAAGAGAAAATATTGTGTAGAGTCTAGGGGAGAAATGAGAGATGAGTTAGAGAGTTGGACAGGGGAAGAGCCTAAAGATACTGCGATAAACATGGGAAGTTTGATGGAAAGATGTTCAACCACAATAGTCATTAGGAAAATGCAAATCAAAACCTCAAGGGCTACCACTGCATAGACATTAGAATGGTTATAGTTAAAAAAATAGCAAGTATTGAGGAAAAGGTGGATATATTGGAAAATTTGTATATTGCTGGTTGGAATGTAAAATGGTTCAGCTTCTCTGGAAAACAGATACGTACAAAATTACCATATAACCCATCAATTCCACTCCTAGGTCTATACCAAAAAAAAATTAAAAACAGGGATTCAAATAAATATCTATACAGATATATCCATAGCAGCACTACTCACAATAGCCAAAAAGGAGAAAAACTTAAATGTTTATGAACAGATAAATACATAAACACATTGAGGTGGGTACATATACTGGAATATTACTCAGCCATAAAAAAGGAATGATATACTGATACCTGCTTCAGTGTAGCCGACCCTCAAAAATAGTCTGCTAAGTGAGATGAGCTATACTCATATACAGTATTATATAGTTCCATTGATAGGAAATATCCATATATAGAAACAGAAATCCAACTACATTTGCTAGAGGCTAGGAGAAGGGGAGTAATGGGGAGTAATGGGGAGTGACTACTTAATGGGTATGAAGTTTCCACTTGGGGGCATTAAAATATTTTGGAACCAGATAGAAACGGTGGGTGCACAGCACTGTGAATGCACTAAATGTCACTAAGTTGTTCACTGTAAAGTGGTTCATTTTATGTTATGTGGAATTCACCTCAATAGAAATGAGAAGGTTCAACTTTATGTTTAAAGTTATAGGGAGCTCGGAAAGAAAGAAAAAATGAAGAAAGTGAGAAGAGAGGAAAGAAGGAAGGCAGACAGACAGATCACACATGTGTTTCTGATAGAAGACTCGGCAAAAAAAGTAGAGAATGATTTGAAGGCAAAGAGCCCACCTTGGGGATTTAGTAACAATTAAACTGAAATAAAAAAGGAATTAAACTAGAAAATGTGTCAAGAAGTAAAGGAAAAGTTTGACTCAATAATCATGAAGAGGGTAGAACCAGGAAAACTTGATGCCAGGCAGCAAGGGGAGGGAGAGGCAATGGTTTGGCCAAGTGCATGCCTTAGCTCAGGGTATTGGAGGGGAGACAGTGCGTGTTTAGATTTACTAGAGACAGGTATGGAAAAAAGTCTGGGTCTGAAATATATTAATATATTTGGTATGCATCAGTTTATGGTTAGCTGTTTTAATCTTACAATCAAAAGAGCTGTCCTTTTACCATGATTTCATGATGAACAGTTCAAGTCCACATTTTCTGACTAGCAATCAGGTATTATAATTATTTTTAAGCAGAAAATTTTTGAGAAAATGTAAGAGCAGTACTCAGAGAAATATCCTCAGGGAGGTCACATTGTATAAAGCTTCTCTGCTGAGAGGCCGGTTTCATGGAGTTAGGACACAACAGAGCCAATTATCCAAAGATTTATGAACAAAGTAGTTTGACTGATAAAGAAAATATATAACTTCCTAACAAATTATTTTTTATTTTCATACTCTAAGTTGGTTTTTGTGTGTGTGTGTGTGTGAGAGAGAATATGTGTGTATCTTTCCCTTAAAGACACATTGATTCTAAGGCAAGGCAAGACCTGTTAATTGTATAATGCTGGATTTGGTTATTTAGTTGACATTCTAGCAAGGGCTGGCTGAGAAGTCTTTCCTGGCATTTGGGGTGCAGCCCATGTGGGCTGACAGAATCAGTTCACAGTAAGAAATTGACATGACAAGACGGAATGATTTTATGATTCCCATTGGCCACATTCTGTACAAATCATGCTGGGAATAAAGACATTAGGGAAGGCAATCTCCACTAAACATCTTTTTTCCGGATCTCATTCTCTTCTTAATTTGTATCATGAGTGTGTTGAACAAAACAAGTAGTTATCCAATTTATACTGAGGGAGAGTGTTAAAATGTAAATTCTTGGGCCCCATACAAATACACTTTGACCCAACAGTCCTTTATTCTGATACCTGTTAGCATGACAAATATCAGAAAATTCAAAGTTGTAGGTACCTTCCTGCTCAAGAATTCTATGATGCAACAATTGTATTTCATTTCTTATGGCAAGAGGATCTTTACTACTCATGGAATTCACACCCATGGAATTTTTTGGACAAGACCAATTATACACATAGTCATGTCAATTTCCTCTGCAAATGAAATATGTATTCAGTGTCTTTTCTTTATTTACACTATGAAAAACATAGAGTCTAGAGGAAAGTGGTAGATTGGATTAAAACTTGAAGGCTTGGGGTTTTTAAGATCTTTATAGTTAGGTTTATTTCAACTCCAGTATATTAAGCTATCATTTATTTAGCATCTCTGATAAGCCAGACACTGTCATAGGTGACTCGGGGACAATCACAAATAATGCTTGTGATCTCAAAGAACGTCAAGATTAATCAATCTTCTAAAAGATATAGTTGCATGAGAACGCAATAAGTATAATTTCCAAAAAAACAATAATTAATGCAATAGGGAAACAATATGTGAGAGGAGTCATTAGCCTGTAAAAGAAACTGAGCAATGTTAATAAATGTCTTTCTGCATAGGAAAGATTTTATTAAGAGACATACAGATGATGGCACAGTGGATACTGGTTGAATTTGGATAGATCAGATGTGATGGATTTGGAGAGCTCTGCATTTTGCATTAAACGATACGTACTAGGATTTATGTATGTGAATAAATATTTCTGCAAAACCTGCAAGGTGGACAACCAAATAACCTAGTATTTAGCACCAGGCATGGCACTGGCTCTAAGAAAAGCCTGACTCAGCTGGGAGCAGCCAGCTGACAGGGAAAGAGGATATCTATTGCCTAGTGGAAGAAACACACATTGAAGGATGGTTATATAGCCTGAGTTTTGATGTCCTCCCATAATTCACCTGTATAGGACGGTGATGCCCACAAAAAGACAGAAAAAATGATGGCTAGTATTAATTGAGGGCCACGCCGTGGCAGGCGCTGTTCTGAATGCTGTACACATGTTATCTAACTTGATCTTCAAAAGTATATTGTGAGGCAAGTGGCATAGTTGCTTTTGATTTGTTGCTACAGAAACTGGGTTTAAGGAGGCCAAGTGCTTTGCCCAAGGTCACACAGCAAGGGCACACTGCTAGAGGTAGGACCAGATGTAATCTACATTTATATGATGCCCAACCTTTTCCCTTGCCTTGCCCATAACACAACACTGCCTTCCATAATATTAATAAAAAGCGATCGAACCCTACAGACCAAGCCTAGTTACAGATGTTGAATCTGTTTACCATTTTTAAGCTTCTCATTAATTCAAAGAAAGAAACCACAATAGAAAAGAGAGCAAGCTAATTAATAGTTTTCTCATATCAGACGAAGACAGGACCATTGGAGTCTTCCACCGTACTCAGAATCACAGTACCCCTCTGAATGTTCCATCTATCATTTCACAGCATGAAAATAATCAAATTATAGTCATTGAAGGAAAGGTAAATCCAGCCAAGAGATTGATGTTTTTTAAATGAGCAGAATTTGCTGAGCTAGCCTAGGGAAATCTCCACGTTATTAGAGAGTTGTAGCTGCAAAGAAGGAAAGGATAGCATCCACACAGGTGTCCTAGTGAGACGGTGTCTTTAAACTAGGGACAAGCTGTTCAGCTCCAAGACTGAGAGGCTGGCAACTGTTCAAAGAACTCATTCAGACCCTGCATAGACATGATGACTATTAGGTAATGCAGCACAGAGAATGATACGCTATTTTCCCAAATTTATTCATTCAGAGGTCACTCACAGAGCCTGATCCGTTGCTACTGTAAAAGAAAAAAAGAAAAAAGAAAAAATATTTCTTCACAATGCATGTCTCATGACCCCTCTGTTAGCATGAATGTTAATATTATATTTGTTTATTTTTATTTTTTTATTATGGTAAGAACAATTAACATGAGATCTGTCCTTTTAACAAATCTTGTACGTGAACAATAGTTGTATTGTTAACTATAGGCACAATGTCGTAAAACAGATCTCTAGAAATTACTCATCCTGCATAAGTGAAACTTTATACCTGTTGAACAGTAGCTCCCCAATTTTTTTCCTCCCAGCCCCTGAAAATCACCATTCTACTCTCTGTTTCTATGAGTTTGATTATTTTAGATAGTTCATATAAATGGAATCATGTATTACACTATCCAGGACTGTGTTGGATGTTGCAGGAGACACACAAAATATTTAACATTCCTATTTTCTTTAGAAAATTTTACTCTAATTAGAAATAAGACCTGTATCTCTTATTTTAAGCAATATTGTTTTCCATATTTTACAAAAAATGATACTTGTGATCCAGATTCTTAATAGATCACATAAACTACTAGTTTCTTCTATCTTCTCTGTTTTCCTACTTAAAGTATAATCATTTTAATATTATTAAAATTATTGGTTTATTTAACATTTCAAGTAATATGCAAAGAAGAAAACAACAGGTAGCACCAAATACTGGAACCCAGAAAACTCTAGTATTGACATTTGATGACAGCATTGCAAAGTAGTCCTGAAGCAGACCCCATTCTGTTTATATATACAAACAGAGAGATTAATGGAAGGAAGAATATATGGATGGGTGGATACATGAATGGAAAGATGTATGATGGATGGATAATTAGAAGGAAAAAAAAGAAAGAAAAGAAGATGCATGGATGGATGCCAAAATGACTAGGTAGATATTTGTAAAAACAAATTATTTCTGCTAGTATTGACGTGCTAAATAAATGCACTTCATTTCTTTTCCTTGAATTTAAGATAAAAAAAAACAACTTAAAAACTAAAAGGATTGGTACATTTAAGATTTTTTTCACACTAGGGAATACAATTTATTAAAAGATTACTGTGAAATTAACAAAATACATTATTAAAATCATTAAGAGGTTAGAGTCATTATTTTCCCCACATGTTTAAGGCAGTATGGATTGACTTCCTTTTATGCAAATAAGATAATTAGCACTCTGAAACTTTTTACCCACATCCCATTTTTATTGCTAATTATATTAGTGTTACTTTGTTAAGGATTACAGAGAGTACATTCTGTTCTGAATCGATAATTTCCTGTTTTTGAGACTTAGTTTTACAAACGGATTAAATGAATGCCAGCATGTATTACAGAGTATGTTTTAAAAGACACAAGAGAGAGTAGTACAGGAAATCCAGTACTAACTGAAACAATTCCTGCACATAATACCAGACTGGACATATTAATATATGCTACTTAGGAATTACAAAATCATAGAGTCTTTAAATTGACAGACACTATGAGACATTTTGCCCTGTGAGGGAAATGGGACAATGAATTGTCACAACTAGGGGTGGACTGCCATTGGCATCTAGTAGGTAGAAGTAGGGTTGCTGCTAGACACCCTGAGATGTGCTGGATAGTACTTCATGACGAAGAATCTTCCAAGGCCCAAAATGTCAGCAATGCCAAGGTTGAAAACCCTTCCCTAATCAAATTTCCCACTCAGAGCACAGATTTTACTACTATTTTCTAGCTCTAGTGTTTTCCAGAGTCCACTGGAACACCTCTGTCTTCTCCTTGAAGGCATACACGTTTACTTCCTCTGACAATTGCTCAAATGACTTGGTAACTAAGCATCCTCACCATCCTTACCAACTTGTTCCATGTCTTCTGAATGCCAAACAAATTTGGTTCAGACCATTTGGAGTGGACCATTTTTGTCTGATTAAAATAGATGTGTTTTTCCTAATTAATTCCCGGAAAGCTACATTTGAAGGTCCTGAACCAGAAGTGGAACTATTTAAGAACCATCTTTTTGGAAAACCTTCGATGAAGACTCCAATTTCTGCTGCTTGTTTTTCTTGGTACTAAATACCATAAATCTACCTGCCTGCACTTCCCTGATGGCAAATTACTCTCTTTTGCATAATGTATAATACTTGAAAATGTTCAAAGCCTTTAAAAACTTATTTTTGCATTTTACTGACAAAAATATACCTGGGCTATTATGTTTATACTTCTATTATTTCACTATTTAGCTAATAGTTATCAATTATTTCTCAGTTTAGCTAAAAACAGATGTTAGCAAAATTTATGAACACACAAAGAAGGAATGTGACAGCTTTGTCATCAGTCCCCTCAAATGGGCATTTTTGCATAGGTACTTGTAAGAAATCGATAGCTACTTATATATAGAAATGTATGTGCAGAGACCCTATTTTTAAATTAAGAAAAGTTAAAAATGAAGACACAATGAAAAATATGATATTTTTGTGGATAATGGATCAGAATAATTGAACAAGATCATTTTAGGAAACGTAGAATATATGGTAAGCATTCTCAGAGGAAGATTCGGGCTCCAAAATTAGAATTCCTTAGCACAAATTCCACACTATCACTGGCTTCAGTTTTTTCATCTGTAAAATGGGTATGCTAAAACTGCACCTGAGTCAGAGAAATGGTTATGCTAAGAATTGTTTTCAGTAATGAATTGCTACATAGTAAGTATCCATTAAATATTAGCTGATATTACCATTATTAATCACTGTAATATTCTAATCTTACCACACACACCCTTTTATTTTCAGATGAGGTTTATGGGTTTTAGTGGGATAAAGTAACTTTTTCAAAGGGGTCAATTCATTCAGTAGTACAGTCAACATTAAAATTCTTCTGCAAAAACCATTAATCAGATCCTAACAAAGGAACTACCACAGTCACTATGGTCAAAATTAAAACAACCATCTCTTCACTCTGTTTTCCCATATCCCAAGGCTCAGCTGTCAGCCTCATCAGCAACTATTCAGTATGGAAAGAAGAGGGTGAGTTATAGGTTGCTATCAGCATAACGATGCTAATCCAAGCTAGATCCTCTCTGCTATTGTGTAGAGGGTTCTTTCTATGAAAGATACTCTTATGTAAAATATTATAAATATTTTCTTATTTAAATGAATAATGGATGGGAATTTTAATTTCATTTGCAGCAAAAATTTAAGAGACAAGAAAATACAAAATAATAAATAAAAATACTATTCCCTATAGGAGAAAATTCATTAGATACTTAACATTGAAACACAATTCCTTTAGAATCTCTCTAGACCAGAGATATATTTGACACATTCAGGGCACTGGGAATATTTCAGGGTAGCTGGAACGCAAAGCATAAGAGAAGAAATTCAGGGGGATTAGAATGGAGGGAGAAATATGAACCATATCGTGGTATCTTGGCACAGCCATCAAAGGAGTTAAGGTTCTTTCCTTTAGCCAATAGGTAGCCTCAGAATAATTTTGAACAAGATAATTATTTGATTGTTTGTATTTATTATAACTATATATCTTGGCAGGATTTTAGTGGATGAGACTGGAAAAGGGAGGATGGCTAAAAACATTATTTTCATAGCTTACATATGGTGGCTTGAACAAGGGCACAGGAAGGTGGGTTAGAGAGTGGACATAAGACATGTATAAGAGGTAGAATGCAGATAAATTAATGACTGGTTAGAGATTGGGAGAAGACAGAAAACAGTTTGAGGGGTATTCTTGTAAATGAAAAACATAAAAGCAAACTCTTCTCTGCATCCAAGTGCCCTTTCCATTATTTCAGAAAATATTCCATTATTGTTCACCATGCCTGTCTTCCCTTCACATCCACCCACCGACAGCACCTGTGTGATTATTTATAAGTCTTCACATCTGGAGAACTAATTTGTTTGTGGACTGTTCCAGTTCCACAGTGTCGTTAGCTATCACTCAGCTGCACCAAGTTCATTCAACCCTGATAATTAAATTAAATATCTACCGACATCAAAGAGACAGCAAAAACTTACCAACAATACCAAAAAGTTTTCCAGGCCCCTCAAGAAAGCTGCACTGCATTACAATGGAGACAGAGAACATATTCTGTAATGGAGTGATGGTCAATTTAATATTCCACTCATTTTAATGTGTCTGTAGTGTAGTCTAGCGGAATATAGTCTCACAAGTGGAGTAACACATTGGCGACTCTATATAATAGGACTGACGTTACTATGGAGTTCAATATTACATGGGCATGACCTTACTGAAGGAGATTTAATTACTTGAAATATCAGAAGGCTGACACTATAACAATATCATTGCAAAGGTCTTTAGAAAAAGTGCTTGAGTGTTAGGGCTGCTGGTTTCCACAAATTTATTTATTTATTTTTTATTTCTGCATTCAATTTTTAAGTTAAGGCCATCACTATCATTTTTCTTTTTCTTGGCACAGGCTACGAAGTCTTAGAATAACTCCTCTTAGATATTTTTTTTTCTTTCTCTCCCTTTTTAGAAGAATGCATTTTGAACAAGGTAATTATTTGATTGGTTGTATTTATTATAAATATTTATCTATCAGCAGGATTTTAGTGGATGACACTGGAAAAGGGAGGATGGTTAAAAAAAAAAATGATTTCCATAGCTTGCATACGGTGGCTAGAAGGTGGGTCATTACATTAAAAAATAATAAGCGGTATAAAATAGTCCCCTTCCCATTCCTAGGTCTTGAGGTATGTCTCTCTCCCTCTGTACAAGTAAACACTATCATCCTATTCTTCCGTGATAATCTAAGAGCAAGTGTGTGTGTGTGTGTGTGTGTGTGTGTGTGTCTGTCAGACTCTGTCTTTTTAACACATCAGCATATCTTACTTTTATAAACTTTAAAAAAAATAATGCATCTTGGGAAGTGTTTTAAGTCAGAAGGAATAGATTAATTATTTCTCATGGCTATAATATGGTATTCTTGTAGAGATGTGTCATGACTTATTGATGGCTATTCAGGTTGTTTACAGTCTATTACAGACCAAAGTATGTACTCCTAAAATTTATATTTTGTATCCCTTACCCTCTAACAATTCAGTGCCACAGAATGTCATTGCATTTGGAGACAGGATCTTCAAAGAGGTGATTAAGTTAAAACAAGGCTAAAAGTGTGGGCTCTAATCCAATCTAACTGGTCTCCTTATGGGATGAGAAATTTGGACACTGAAAGAGACACCAGGGATACAGGTGCACAGAGGAAAGATATGGGAGGACACAGAGAGAAGCCAAGGAGAGACCTCAGAAGAAACCAAACATGCAGACACCTTGATCTTGGCCTTCCAGCCTCTAGAAATGTAAGCAAATACATTTCAGTTACTGCTTAACTGGTGGTATTTCGCTACGGCAGCCCTGGAAATCTAATGCACAGTCTCTTGCTTTACAAAAAAGCCAGAAATTCATAATCTGGATAAGGTTATTAAATGTATTTCTACATATTAGAGTCCATCAAAATGAATGTTGGTGCCCATCACACCTTCACTGAAGAGGATTACCTTTATAAAAAAGTTATTTTGTTTTTCAGTTTAAATTTGCTTTCTTTAATTTTGAATTAGCCTAAATATCTTTTCATAAGTTCATGATAACAACAAAAGTGGGCATGCTTTCCCCAACTTCCTATCAAGTTTTTCTTCTTTATTTTTCTGTCTGGTTGTCTTTTGAAAACAAATTTTGTATTTTGATGCAGCTGTTACCAGTCTTTATTAAATAACTTTAGGGATTTATTTCTTATTCATAAATGTCTTTTCCATTTGTAATTATGGAACAATATTCACAATTATTTTAATACTATTTAGATTTTTAATTAAAATAAATCCATGATTAATCTGACTATATTGATATAAGAATTGAAGTATACATATGTATTATTATTCACATATAATACATATGTATGTATTATATATAATATATATTATTTCTTTTATTAGCTGACATTGGAAGTTCTTCCCTCATTTCTCTCAGTCTTTCTCACTATTCTTGCATGCTTATAATTTACAATCAACCAGTCTATTTCGAAATGTCGAGTTCAACTGATAACTTACTCTACAATTGTGTGCAATTTTTAAATTAATTTCAGGAGAATTGATTTCTTTAAAATATTGAGTTTTACCTCCAAATAATGATTAACTTTTTATAGATCCAAGTGTCCTTTTCTGTCACCATATAAATCTTACACATTTTTAAAGATTTATCATAACATATATTACATTTTCACAGGAGAGTAAGTAGAATCTCTTTATCCCCACTATATTATTTTTTAATTTTTCTTTTAAAGAAACTGTGATTTTTTTTAATGGCAAATTTGCAACTAGTCATCTAGTTCCTTTAAAATGTCAGTAATTTTTTTTCAGTTGGTTCTCTTGGATTTATCAGATATGCCAGTAAAAGTTAACTTCCTTAGTCTTTGTCCCACCTTTTTTTTTTTTTTTTAAATTCTTTCCAATTCACTCTATGTTCTACACCATTTGCCTTATCCCACCTTAAATTTTTCAGATTCAATTTCTGTGACCTCCAAGGTTCTGGGACTCTTGTGTTTCTGTTCTGCCTATCACAATTGCTTTCCGATGTTTTATCACCCCAAACCTCTTATTGTCCAACCACAATTCTGAGTAACAACACCAGCAGAATTCTGTTTTCTTCCTGTGGTATGCACTGGTACAGAAGACGTTGGTGTTAAGAGTAGGAGACTAGGAGACAGGGCTGAGACTGGATGCAGGGGCTTGAACATCAGGTGCAGATCTTAAAATAAACAACTCCTAAGCAGAAGCTAAGTAGAGGAACTGACAGCCACAGACAAGAAATAGTTTCAACTGTTGTCAGCTCTCTCTGCCACCTTACATGAACTTTGGCTAATTACAACATCATTTCCATTGTGGTTTTAAAATTCTTTATCCTTGAAATCTCCATGATAGTTGTGAGACAACTATATAATGTACAAAAATGAGAGGGAACCCCGTTCTAGGAAAGACTACCCAAATTCTCAGTAAAAGGCAATCCCTTAGCCTTGAGTATTCCTTCCATCAATTATGAAGACTTACGAAAGATCTAAAACTGCTTGCTCTTGGTGCAGCTGCTCTCTTTTTGAGCCTTCCCTCTCTCTTTCCTGAGAGTGTAGTTTCACTTTCAATAAAGCATTTCCTTACTTGGCTTACGTGGTGCATCCTGAAATTCTTTTCCTGTGAGGAATACCAAGAACTTGGAAAATCCTCCACTCTGAGGTTGGTAACATTGGGAACCTATCACTTCTACCAAATGCATAGGCAGAAGAAATTGGGAAAAGGACCATGTTTGCACTGGGGCAGGGTTATTTGAACAGACTTCAAAGAAGTTTTTTTTTTCTTTTTGGTCATTCCTGTGCAGTTAAAATGTATCCCCAGGGAATTCCAAGGGCTCTGTTGGTGGGATAGTGTATTTCAACTGTAACCTTCATTCTTAGCCAATGGTCTTTCTTGATCAAGCACAACTGAAAACTCCAAAACAGAGACATTAGGCAGTAAACAACCTTGCTTTTGTCTCCTTTCTCAACCTTTTAATGACTGTCATTCCTCAGCTCCAAGAGGTTGTGTGATCCAATTAGGTAAATTGAAAAAGACTGCTTTTATGCAAAAGCGTGAGAAAGTTAATTGAAATCAATCCAGGTTCCGTGAAAATGCTACAGACATCACTGATAATTTAGAGCAATTAAAAGATGTTGTCCTGAAGCAAGGCAGAAACATTAAGTTTAAAAGCCTGTTAAAGGAAAATTACTGAAAATATTTAAATGATATTATTCACCTAAGATGGACTAGGGACTTCTAAACCCATTAGAAATCGTAGGGTATTTCATTAGTCAGAAGCTGTGTTCTTAAAACTATTGAGATGAGAATTTTTCACCTTGTATCCTTTGTTATTGCAAAATAATCTGTTAAAAACAAAGCATTAACCCTAGTTTTGAGAACATTCTTCATGAAAATAGCTGTAGTAACTACGTCAATTGAGAATAGTTTCTCCAGCTATGAGATAGGGGTGTTTTAACTGAAACGGTTTTCAAGCTATATTATTCAGAGATCTAAATGCTCTGGGAGATAATTGGACAGTATATTAAGCACGATGAAGGTAGGGCAGAGAGGAGAGGAATTGCCTGTTAGAACTCTGGAATACCTATTTCATGATTAAAACATGAACATCTTTGTTTTATTATATTGAATGTACATGGAAAACATGGATATCAAAGATATGGTTCATTTTGTCAGTATTGCCTTTACCTTGATGATAACATATATAACCATTCAATCAAGTTTTCTTTTGCTTGGAGCCTGGATAGGGCCTCAGAATCCTTCTTAACACAGTGATACAGGAAACTAGCCCCAAATAATCATAGCTGGCATGAGAGATGAATTCCTGATGTAAAATTGTGCTTATGAAAGGATTTATTCATAAACTTAATGCATAGAAAAATTAATAATTTTGTATTAAAACTAATATATTGCCATCCTCATGTAAAGTCCTTCTGGAGCCCTGATTCTTGTCCATGTTCTTTAAGTTCGAGGTATGCTAGCCTCTTTATCTGCTTCTAGACCCACAACTGTCTCTCCCTACCCTTACCGAGTCATGATCTAACGTGTTGCTTGCTCCTATAACACCACCACGGTTCCCCTTTGTTCATAGGCTCCAGATGACCAACTTAGAGGGGTAGCAGGAGCTCTCCTTGGTCTGGCCACAAAACAACATCTCCTCATCAACACTAAGCCCTGGGTTCTCTAAAACACACACACCTCCCTAAATGTTAAATGCCTCACGAAATCCCTCTTGCCACCTTTATTTTACATGCAAGAAAATATCTGGAGTCCCTGTCCCCTCCCCGCTAAAAAATTATCCTATACCTTCCTAATCATTTTTTAAACCCAAGTAACTTGTTTTCCCTCTCTAAGACCTTGCTTTGACCCCTTGCTATGATGATTTTTGAACCATTCTCTCCTTTGTTGTCAACATGCCACCCAGTGAGAACTCACTTTGGAGCCCTTACTACCCGCGCGCGCGTGTGTGTGTGTGTGTGTGTGTGTATGTATGTTTTGAGGTTTTGATTTATATTTCATTGCTTTATTTTGT
This sequence comes from Eulemur rufifrons, assembly GCF_041146395.1. Lineage (NCBI taxonomy): Eukaryota > Metazoa > Chordata > Mammalia > Primates > Lemuridae > Eulemur > Eulemur rufifrons. Next base: position 9,217,860 of record NC_091005.1, on the reverse strand, counting down.
TTTTCCATCTATCTCCTCCACTGATTGGGAGAACTCTGGATATTCCAGATCTTTAAATATTTTCCTAGGATCTGCTTATTACACAGTCAATGGTGAATGAATGAAACAGTGATCTGTGTAGTGCAAAAATAGAAAGAAGAATTCATGGATCCAAAGTCTTTACTGCTGAGAAGCAAGCTAAAAAGAAACTTCTGAATTTTGAATAATTACTGCCTCCAGAGGCCACCAGAAAAATGTTTTATTCCTAAAAGTTTTGTGGAGCAGAGAAATGCATGGCCGTTGGGTAGAATTGCTTGGTCTAGAGGATCTTGATGGAATTTGAATAACTGAGTAGAAACTGACCTTCTTTAACACATGTTGCTTAGGTTTTAATTTGCAATTGTCAACAAATGACATTTATTGCGAGTCCATTTGCTAGGAAAGGAACTGAAATATATCCCCCTCTACCTGTGCAGTATTTTATTGTTAATGCACTGATTTTATGTCCATTGCCTTAGGTAAGTTTTCATACACCTCAAAGGTGTCAGAAGCAAATAGCATGAAGTTTATTTTCCAGATATAAAGAGTAAGTACCAAAGAGGCTGAAAGATTTGCCCCAGACATATGAAGTAATATGAAAATGAATGAAAAATAAGCTTTTCCTTCAAGGAAGTTCAACTTCAGCGGAAAGTACAGATAGGAAACTGAAAATAAAAATTCAGTTTGATGAATGTTAGTAAAATGAGAAGAAAACTGTGGAGAATAGCAGACGACTGCCCAACCCATTACAGAGTTAAGAAAATACTTGCCATAAGCAATAATGCCTTTCTGAGTGGGTCCTCAGAGACCTTTAGAAGTTAGCCAGGGGAACATTTGGATCAATGATATTAAAGACTGAGGAGTAGAGCTGCAATTGTGTGAAGCAAGAGAAAAGTGTTCTATTCAAGGACATTCCCTTGGGTCAATGGACCTAGCACCTAAGGTGAGATCCCAGTTCAGTAGGAGGTGCAATGAAATAAATAAGGACAAGAGCATTAGGCAGCTGCCTTGCAGTGCCCAGTTCTTTGAGAAGATGCTACACTATGCATTACTGCCAGTACTCTGAGCTGGCATCCTGTCAGCCCTGGATTTAAATCAATACAGTTTTCCAGCATATATTAACAATTTAAGGCTGAAAAAAAATCCATTTTATTGCTGCACATATAAGCTTCATAATGAGGTAAAAACCTGATGTTGTAGATGATGCGTTCATTTAGCGTCTGCTAAGGGCAAAAAAATGACTTATGATTTTCTCATAAAAAATCATGTCCCCTTTTAATAAGCAACTTATTACCAGATGTTGGGGTCTTTGGTCCCATAAACAAAGATTATGGTAAAAATATATTGAAAGGAGAATTTCAATATAAAAATCAATAAAAATATGAAAAAGTAAAATGAATCAAGATCAAAGGCAATTTATTCTTGGGGGTATTATAATAACATTCATAAAAAATCTTCAACCCGTTGTCTGATCCTGAACAAAGCAGTTGAATAGTAGTGGTAGAAAAATTTTAAAAATAAATATAATAGTAAATAATGGCCACAGTAATAATAGTAGATACCATTTACTGAGTACTTATCACACATCAGGTGCTGGTATAAACTGAGATTATTACAGAGAACAAGTCATACTTAGCATCTAATGCATTCCAGGCAGGAGACTTCATTCTTTTACATACATCTTCATATTTAATACTCATAGAAATCTTTGCAGATCTGTGTTTTAATGTTAATTCTAGGATGAGAAACTAGAGGTTGAGAGATATCAATTCACTGATGCCAAATCACGTTTAATATATGATCCACTTTAGATCGGACTTGCATTCCAGAATTGGTGATCTTTTCCTCTAAACCACACTGCTCACCCCAAACATAGGAAAATACAAAAAAAAAAAAAAAAAAAATTAACCACCTGGCCAATTGGTGAAGGATAAATTCTTTTGAGGACAATTGTAGGTCATCTTCTTTTTTTTAATTGGATCATCCCTAGGGTGATTCTCAGCTATTGCTCAGGCTAGTTTTAATAAGTGCTAGCATTTAAATATTTGCATGTGATAGCAGGGACTATACTACCAAGAGCCAGGGATTATTTTCTGTGAGCAACATTTAATCAAAAGTGACCCATAATTTCAAGCTCCAGTGCCTACCACCACTTCATTAACGAGACACTTGTTCACTTTGGAGTCTCCTCACTCAGGTTTAAAAAATGGTGGAGAGATTCTCTCTCCTTGCTCCCTCCCCTCAGGCTGCCTTTTTAAAAAAACTCAAGAAACAAATTCTGTCCTTTGATTTCTTAATATTTTCTACTTACGACAGATGAGTTGAAAAATATTAGACTTGCAAGTGAGGGTTTTCTTAGCCAAAATAGTTTATGGTGTGTTTGTGCATATGCATGCATGTGTGTCTACATGTGTGTCTACATATGTGTGTCAGGGAAGCAACAGTTAGAGCACATTTGGCCCGTTATTATCAAGACAACATTTTTTTTCCAACCTACATCTGAGCCCATGTCCTGTTCAGTTCAATAGTCCAACAGAATCTCCCAGTCTGCCAGCAAAGGGAGAAACTGCAACTATCTGAGAACGAGGAATATTATCCATTAAATCAATCATGTCATTTAGGAGACAAAGGTACAGATTCTGCTTTTTTCCCCTACAGCAATATAAACATTAAAATTTGTGTTTTATCAAGAAAGAAAACAATAGAAAAATAAATTGACTTTAAAGCCATACAATGTTGTAATTGCCAATAACATTTTTAGATTATATGGCCATTTCTAGGCTCAGCCTCTCTTCCTCCCTCCCTCCCTCCTTCCCTCCCTCTCTCCCTCCCTCCCTCCCTCCCTTCCTTCCTTCTCTCTCTTCTTTCCTCCCTCCTTCCACTCTTCCCTTCTTTCTCTCCTCTCTCTTCCTATCTTCCTTCTTTCCTACCATTATATTTATAGATACAACTTTTCATGTCATAGGTTGACCTTTATCCAAGGGCTTAAGAGAGTGATTTGCATCATAAAATGGGAAATGAAACAGAGAGAGAGCAGGCCAGGAGGAAACAGGAATCCAGAATAGAGAAAGAGTTGGCTATATCTGAGGGTGAGGAGTGGGAGAGAGCTGGGAATCAATGGGGCAAGGACAGTACAAATTGACCATAAACAGAAAAGGCCACGTAACTGTCTGAGACCATCCTTTTGATGCCGTCTTATTCTCACCCAATTGAAACATTGTATGTTAAATTTTTGAGTGGGTTTGGTGGGCTTGTACAACCAGGAGCAAGAGGCATGCTCCGCCGAAGACAGGAGCAGGAAATTGGGACCAAGTGCTTCCTTCATGAACAGTGTTTGAATTTAGAAAGCCATGGGGTTGGAATCCTGCTTTTATAGATGTAACCTTGGACAAATTCCTAAGTTGTAGTTTGTCACTCACAAGACATTTTGTGAAATAAATAAATGCTATACAGGTAAAAATGATTAATGAGACTGAGGATAATGTGGTAAGTGCAAAAAAAAAAAAAGGAAAAAGAAAAAGTGATGATCAATCTTTTGCATGTATCAGAATCTTTAAGAATCATTTGTGGCAAGGCAAAATGCGTTTATTTTTCCTATGCAGAACTCATCTCGGTGTCTAGAAACACTGAACTCATTTAGATCCCTGTATTCTGATACTTCAGCTCAACCTGTCCATGTGGGTAAAGCTAAAAAGCCACCTTTTGGTTCACTCCATCTGTCGGTTGCGGAGACGTTCCCCCAGAATCCTCAGGCAGCCTAGTGTTGTAAATTAGTAGCGTGATGGTGTTTTAAATAATCAAGGATGCTTTCGATTGTCACTCGAGGGTCAGCCTTAGGCTTAAAATGTTGAATTAAATCACTCTTCTGAATAAAAACCACCTTCCCTTAAGAAGGGCACAGAAAGTCTTTTGCTTGGGGGAAAAAAAAAAAAAAAGATTTGGAGGTTAAAGTTTTTGCACAATGTGTCCTGGTTTGATCCCAGAACATTTTCATTGGTTCTGGCTACATTCACCTTCTATGACATCTTTGTGACTGCAAATACACTCAGTCTTGATGTCTAACCCCTTCTGCAATCCATCCTTCTTATTGACCGTTGAGTTATGATAGATATTTATTTATATTTATATAATTATACAAAGTCTCATATATAATGGTGCTGACGAACAATATTCATTGAAAGATATTTAATATTAAAAGAGAAATAATGTAAAAGGGACAAGAGATGTCAAAACGTAACACCAGCCCTCCTTAGCTAGGTAAATGGTGCAGAACAATTTCCCTGTGGTTCCTTTTTGGGTGGCTTCATCCTACCACCATTATTTTCAAATGACCTTTGAGAGAAATATCATCCCATTGACAAGTAACACTGAAAGAACCTGAGCTCTTCCAAGCTTAATGATAAACTCGCTGGTATTGGCGCTGGTTAGAAGCTTAGGTTACGTCTTAGGGTGTTTGAGGGATGTGGGAGCTGGTCAAGGAAAAAATAGGGCAACAAGAGGCGGTTATATACAACAAGCTTCACTGAACAGTGTTTTAACATGATTGCACGGAGAGGGAATCATTCACAGCATGGGATTATCTGGAAGTTTATAGTGAGGGAGCCAGAAGGAGAGAGTGTTAAGGAAATTTTTGGGGGAGACACAGAGAGACACAGAGAGATGGGAGATGGGCTCCCCAGTCTGAGTGATGTCACACAGCAGCAGAACAGGGAGTATGTCTCCATGTCAGAGAGCTCTGAAGGGCAGTATAGGGCTTAGAGTGTTCTAACCACAAGGGTTTCCCCTATTAATGATCAACAGACCCTGGAGGAGGTTTTGTGGAGTATGCAAAGTAGGCAGCTTCTAAATGGCTAAAAACCTACTTGTTTGGGTAATTTCTAAAACAAGTGGTGATGTTAAATTTTGAGTCTAGGAGCAGTAGGCTTGTGAACTAACAGATCTCAATTTGCAGTGAAGGAATAATCTAGGGTGCTATACATAAAGCCCATCTTTGGCTCGTGTATGTAACAGATTACTAGAAAGAACTCAGGAATATCTAATGCCCAGAGCAGTTTTCTGGGCAAGAAGCATTGGAAAAATCTTCTGTTTTTTTTTTGTTTTTTTTTTCTGTGTAAGTTTTTAAGGAAAAAATTAGGGGAGCAGGATTTGGAGAGGGCTGGGCTTATTGAATCTTGGTGAAATGAGTCTCACCTAAGTAACATTTGGGTACAACAATGGATGAGATGCAATGTTGTCAATATTGAACAACTAATAAAATCCCCTAAAATCTTCCTAGTAAAATAATCATGCCATGTTTACCATTCCAAAAGGCCATGGTTACTCAAAGTATCTAGGGAGCAGTAACACTCAGTACTCAATGACCTTGACCACCTGGGCCCATCTACCCTGTCAGTGAAGTTTTCCATCACTGTGAATTAAACAACTTGCCTAACAGGCCCATGGAGCAACCCAGAGGATTTATTTGTCATTATTGTTTTGTTTTGTTGTTGGTTTTGTTTTAAACAATCTTTAATCTAACCAATCCATCAAAGGTGTCTTGAGATGCCTTAATCCATCTTTCTTGGTGAATTATTTTTAACGTATCCAGGGAAACTGATTAGTTACCTCCTCTGTAAAGTTTTCTCTGAAAGTCCCTGGCAAAAAACAAATAAATGTGGTCTTTATATTTCCGTAACATTTTGCCTGTGATATTTCCATAGAATTCTCTGTTTCATATTATAATTTGTTTCCAATAGTGTAGATTACCCTCATTTCATCCTTTCAAGGGAATGCTTCTTATAAACTTATTTCTCTATCACCTAGAGTAGGGTCTGATACACAGAGGTGCTAAATAAAGGTTTGCTAAGTTAACAAAGTATCTTCATTTTTACTAATATTGCTAAATATGTGTTTATCTGTCCTAATGAAATGTGGATGTAGTAAGTTTCAGTAAATGAGAATCTCAGTGATTAACAATAACAATAATAATTATTTTATTAAAAAACTATATATTCAAGTTAGCGAGACAAGTTACAACAAATCCATATAAAAGGCATGGATGAATTTCAAAATATATAAAAAGTGTGAGCATAATTTCAAAGAGTTCTATGACTCACCTTTGATTCTCTGGGGAAAGTGGAACTAATTGCCCAGAAATTTCTATCCCACAGTTTAGTGGGAGAGTATCTGTTGGATAGCAGCAAAAATTCTCCATGTCATAAAATTGCGTGTTCTCATTCATATGGGGGAACTAACAAAGTTGACCTCATAAAGGTAGAGAGTAGAATGATGGCTACTAGAGGCTGGGAAGATAGGAGAGAGGGGAAATGAAAAACAGATGGTTAATGGGTACAAAAATGCAGTTGGATACAAGGAATAAGTTCTACTTTGTACAATAGTACAATACAGAGACAATAGTTAATAATAATTTATTGTTTGACTCTAAATTGCTAAAAGAGAAGATTTGGAACGTTCTCAGAACAAAGAAATAATAAATGTTTGAGGTGATGGATATCCTAATTACCTTAATTTGATCATTACACATTGTATGTATTTATCAAAATACCACACATACTCCATAAATATGTACACTTATTATGGACCAATAAAAAAAAAAATTTGACAGATCTAAAATAAATTCTCCAAGTCACGAAAAGTCAACGTCATTGGAATTTTCCCCTGAGAGAAATCTAACAATTGGAGTAATTAATGGAAAAAGTCACTTGGGCATATCTCCTATAGCATGCTACAGACCTAAATAATTTTCACCTGCACACATTACTTCTAGGTTTTCTTTTACTTTACACCATCTGTTGATCTGGATCATGTGTTGATTTATGCATCCTTTTGGAAGGCAGAAGCAGAACACCTGCCTCACAGATGTTCCAAGGCTCTGGATGTTCCAGACACCCAGATATAAACTCACAAAAAGAGAATTGGCCAAATTTTGAATTTTGAGTGAATAAAAAAATATTAAATGCAATTAACAAATTTCCATCCACACAAGGCATAACCAGGAAACAGCTCATTAAAGGTATGCGAGCTTATTTAGCCTTTAGGCTATTTAGTATTAACTAGTTCCTTTGTTGTTGTTATGTAGCCTAAATTTCCAGATCATGCTTCCCCTCTTTTGATCAAAAATATAGAGCTTAAATCTTGGAGCAGAGCCTCACTTGATAATGTATTTTTACTAAATAAATAGCATTCCTGAATAGTCTCTTTATATGGTATACATGGTTATAGATCTGCCAGGGGAAATACATGGCACAATCTATGCTAGTCATCTCTTTTAGAGCCTGATAGACATGAATAATCAATCATAGCACTCTGGAAAGCCACTACGAATCAATCAGAATGTGTGCTTACGTTAAAAACTAATTATTTCCATATAGTTATTTTCATATGTCTACATCTATCTATCATTTCAAGCAAATTGGGAAGATACTGGTTATTGACACGTTCTCATTCTTCTCATCTCCGTTCAAAGTGACCTATTCATAGAGGTTTTCTTTGATGAAACTATAAAGCAATCTCACTCCCCAGGAATTACCAGATATATCATTCATTCATGTGTCATTTGTTACAATTTGAAATTCTGTTTATGTTTGTTTCCATAGTTTATTTTCTATATCCCACTTGAAAATTTAAGCTCTAAGAAGGTCAGAACTTGTCCATCTTCAATCTTTCTGTATTCCCAATATTAAGAAAAATGCCTGATAACTATGAATATTTATTCTATGTATAGGGAAAACATAATAAGACAGGACCAAAGAGCAGGAACAAAAATGAGATGCATCTAATTTGTATGCATTCATTTTTTTTTCTTAATCTAGAGGCAACTTTGTTCAAAATAAATATAACGAGAACTACATATATGCAGTTTTAAATTTCTAGTAGCCCCATCAAAACATTGAAAAGAAACAGGAAAAATTAATTTTAATAATATATTCAATCTAACTCAATATATGCAACATATTAGCATTTCAACAGGGAATCAATATAAAATGATTAGTGAGACATTTTAATGTTCCGTATGATGTTATTGAAATCTGGTATGTATTTTATACTCACAGCACATCTTAATTTGGACTAGCCACATTTCAAATGCTTTATAACCATATATGGCTAGTGGCTGCCATTGGATAGTGTGGATCTAGAATATATTTGTGTGGGGGTTTGGTGAAAATTAATACTAAATGGTAGGGTTATTGGTGATAATTTGGAAAGTGTGGCAGGGTGAGATATATAAAACAAGTAAACAAATGGATATTTTCAACACAGGAAAGGAGATGATTGGCACCGTGTTAAAGGAAAAGTAACATAATGTGTAGTGAAGTTAGGAATTGAGTTAGGAGATGGCAAGAAAAATCTAGAGATTGGTTGTCATTAAGCGAGTGAGAAATCATAAATATTTGAATTCCAGCGGTGGCATAGACAGGGAAAGATGGAGCAGATAAATCAGATTCAGTAAATATTCTCAAATAGGCATTTATTCCATACAACTTCATATCATCCTCAGGATTATATCTATTTTACACCAATAAATATTTCTAGGTTTCATTTAGAGTGATTTGCTGCGATAATAACAGTTAAGAATTATGAATCTTTTTGCTCATAAAGGAAGTCTTTCTGCACCTTTACATTATACTCAGCTGACAGCAAACCTGTCGAAAAGCAAATTGATGGATGAAATATGAACATAACATTAAAACACTGAACCTCATTATATAAAACTTAGTTGGAGGCTCAAAGTAGAAATGTCTTTTGAGGCTACTCTTTCACGTTCAGCAAAAAAATGGGAGACTTTGTTTCAAATGTGTGCCACCCCAATACCGCCCATCATTTCTGCCTGGGAAGCCAACACTCTAAAAAGCCTACCTTGGACCTTGTTTCCTCCATAAATATATAACATTTTTTGAGGGCCCATAATGTACCAGACATTGTGTTAGCACCCATGAATTTGACATATTATCTTTTGGAGATCCCAACTACTCTTCAGCTCATTGCTTTCTCCTTCAAAGTATTAAGGGATGTTTAAGCTCTTCTTTCAATCTATCCCTTTTGCTTAAAAAAATATATATATAAAATTGGTTCTTGTTTGTCAAAGGCAAACTTCTATATACCAGTGTATGTGTAAAACATTTAATATATGTTATTTTATTCTTGGCGACAACTCTATAATGTAATCATTATTGTTATCCACATTTTCCAAAGAGAAAACTGAGGCTTAGAGACATTATGAAGCATTCCAAGGTTGGAAATAATAAAGTAGAGAAGGAATAGGAACATCGTTGATCTGTAACTTTAAAACAATCCTATCAGATATCCTTTACCACTAAAACATTTATACTCTTGTTGTTAACCTAAGTAGCCATCTTAAGGGCAATATCTATGAGACTTTCAAAAAGGAGGTTGTTGGTAATGTTAAATCCCACTGAGAAATTAAAAAAAATGAGGATTGAGAACATCTGTTTCGATTGCATTTCCTGAAGAGGCCAACTTTATTTGGTAAGTTCTGAAGCAATGTTTCAGATAAGAAAGGTGGAAAAATGGAAAGGGCCAATAATTGTAATGCAGATTGTGATTGATTAAGGAATCCTGTAGGTATTGCATTCTCAATGGCAATTTCTAAAACCCTTTCCTCCAACTCCTTTCAATTACATAATTTGACTTTTCTGGGAAATTACTGAAGGAGGTGTTAGTAATATAAGTGTTATAATTACCATCCAATTTGAGCGTGATCTGCTGGATAGTCATAGACTCTCAGAGTCAATGGTGACTGTATGAGCATTTAATACATCATTCTACTATAAACCTAGAATTTTCTCTGGTATCTTGGGATGAAGCACAGGATTTGGTGATCTGAGTTTAAATGTCCATCTCTTTCTTTTTAAATTTCTTTTAATTGTCAAATTAGTGAAAAAATATAATTTTTAAAATGGATATAACATAACTTTTAGTGCTGCTTTAAAGTTAGCATAGGGACATGATACATATATGTATTTATATAGAGAAAGGATTATATATATATATTTCACATAATTTTATTACTTTGACAATATGGTATATGTTTTTTTCCTCTCTGAAGAATTCCTAATAATGGGATATCCACTCATAAAACAAATTTTAGGTTTTCAGACATCATAGTGGTTAATGCTAAACTCTCAAGTGTTGCTAAACATAGTTCTGAAAACATCCCTTTCAAGAAAGAAACAGCTACCCAATAAATGATTCAATAACTTCTATACATTGATACAAATAAAATGTACCTCCTGTGTAAGATAAAACAGTTTTAAATTTTATAGCACCACTGAAGTGTTTAAAGTCAAATTTTTCATGCCCTTCATCCACCCCCAACTCAAAAGTTTTTTTCTGTCCCAAATCTTTCAGGGTAATTTCTGTTACTAGTTCAGTAAATGTTCTAAATTTTAGACTCATTTTTCCTTCCAATTATTTCTCTTTTTTGATTAACAGCTTTATTGAGGTATAATTGATATATAAAGAATGACATATTTTTAATGTGTACAATTTTATGAGTTTGGACATATGCAAACATCCTTAATACTATCATCACAATTAAGATAATAGATATACTTCCCAAAGTTTCCTTTTGTCATGTGTGGATGTGCATATGTGTGTGTGTGTGTGTGTGTGTGTGTGTGTAATTAGAACATTTAACATGAGATCTAGTCTTCTAATCATTTGTTATTGGCCATGTGTTTTCAGTTTATGAAAATATTGAGTTGTAATTGAGCTGCCCTATTCTTAACAGGTTGGAACCATCTTCTCCCTCACTAAAGGTACTGGGCTTCAATTAAAACAAGGAAAATACAGTGCAATGTGTAATCAGCAGCCAGGGAACTGGAGTTGTCCAGACCAACAAGCAATTTTTAGTTCCGTGGTTGCAGTGGTCTGAATCCATATGTTGAAATCTTAACCCCAAGGTAATACCATGAGAAGGTGGGGCTTTTGGGAAGTGATTAGGTCATGAGCAGAGCACTCATGAATGGGATTAGTGTCCCTATAAAGAAGACCCCAGAGAATTCCCTTCCCCTTCCACCATGTGAGGACACAGTGAGAAGAGACCCATCTATGAACCAGGAGATGAGCCCTCATCAGGCACAGAATTTGCTGGTGCTTTGATCTTTGACTTCTCTGCCTCCATAACTATGAGAAATGAATTTCTGTTGTGTATAATCCACCCAGTTTGTGGTATTTTGTTATAACAGCCCAAATGGGCTAAAGGATAGATATACTCTTTAAGAGCTTGCTCTTTGAATAATGTTAGACATTGATATTTACCCCAAATCCAAAAATACCAATGAACTTATGTAAATGATAGTGTATCATTTGTATATCAAGCAGGATATAATTCCTTATCAACTCATATTTCTAAGTCTTTGAGTGTTAGTTATTTTATTATCAAGAGACTTCCCCATTATCTCTACCCACACCCTTGGGGCCTTTGTATTCCTGTGCCATCATTTATTGATTTACTAAATCTCTCTTAGCTCCAGTTACTTTATGTGTACAAAATGCTAATTATAGTACCTACCTCACAGGCATATTGTGAGATTCAAAAGGAATCCAAGTACAAACTCTTAGGACTGTGATTTGACATATTATCATAAACATTATATGCTATTATCTTTATAGCCTTCTGAATTCATTAGGAATATGTTTGATATGCATAAGTTTAGGAGATATACCATGGCAAAAATTTAAGGGGTTTGGTATAAGGAAAGGCAATTCTCCTAAATGTAGAAGATTCTGTTTGTGCCAATTCTATGTCACTTAAATTATGCATCCTATTTTTTTCTACAAGCCTAAATAAAATTGACATTTAGAAAAGTCACAGTGACTTGACACATTGATTCAGATCAACTCTAAACAAATTTTAGTATTGGCAGAGACATTTACCCATTAGCTATAGTTTGACCATGTAAAAGGGGCCTGTCTTCAGGAGTGAGGATTTACTTACACAAAGATCACATAAAGATCAAATAGAAGCTAATATGTGCAGCAAAGCCAGGAAAATTAACAAATGTAGATATCACTCCTCTTATTCTTCCACAGCCAAAGCTAATAAATGTGTATTTACATAAATTGATCAGAGCTATTATCACATGCTGGATGGGTTATCTTACATGAATGGTGACACTTGTGGAATTCAAAAAATACTCATCATAGTTGTTAGCAAAACAGTCACATAATAGTCAATTAGCTTTTGCACTATAAGACATTACAAACTAGCACATTATTCCTGCCTTACAACCAATTTATTTCCTAACCCTATGTAAAATGATTTTAATATGCAATGAAAGAAACAACATCCCTTAGAAAAAGATTTTGGGATTGTCTCTGGAAGCATGCCAAGGTCACGGTTATGAGACAACAAGTTCATTATATTCTGAATTTCCCTAACTTGAGTTTACACAGTTTTATATTCATTTTACCTATAAAATGGAAAAAGACAAAACTGTATGTTCTGTGAATTATAAGTCTTTCAGTGTCACCTGGTATAAACATACATCCTCACATTTGAAACCTGAATAATTAGTAATACTTCTTAAACGTATGGTAAGGAGCACAAAAGTTCATTTTTCAAAGTTGTATTTGAGTTGCTTTTCTCCAGCACAAAGGAAATATGTTAATCCAACTTCTGAAGAGACTACTTATATTTTCTCTGTGTATTAAAGTTCTTTGTAAATGCCGTTATCAGTTGTGCAATGAAAATAACGAGGTATAATTATTCCCCACTCCCCGCAATCTATCTGTCTTTCATAGACAATGACTATTCTTTCTTGGGGCACTTTCTATTTGGCAATAAATTTAGAGACATTTCCAAAGTCAAGAAAGAATGAGAGGATCTGGGAATTACAAAGTTATAAAATGCAAGTTGTCTTGTTAAAGCACAAAATGATTGCAGGAAATGCCACTCCAGGGGAACAGTGCCTTGCTGCTGATTTTTGCTAATGAAAACATCTGATCGACTCCAAGAAGAGTGTTGCTTCAATGATTACTAGAGCAGTGCCATTATTCAAAAATCTCAGTCTGATTTTAACACTAAGGATGCAGTTTTAATGCCCAATGATGCTGAGTTCTCTTCAGCAATGAACGACTCTTTAAAAAAAGATTCAGGAATATCAGTTAGAGAAGCCTCAGCCTTAAAGTTAAGATGGCACAATATGAATCTTAATTTTCTGTGAACTTGACAGTGATAAAATTTTTCTAAACTATTCCAGATTATGGAGTTCTCTCCTATTGACCCAACTAGATTTCCTAGTAACATTCAACATTTATTTATGGCTGGTTTACGGACTCATTTATTCAGCAAATATTTGTATAGTGACTGACTTTCATTACATTAATGAATGCATGGCAGCTGTACAGAAGTTACTTTTACTGACTTTGAGCTTTAGTTTAACTGATGGATCGTAAAATTTGTTTCACCATGTTGTCATGTAGCTCTTTATTTTAACCCTAAAGTATACAGTCTAGAGCTCAAGTAGACAGATATCTTGCCCTTTGCCAAGATTATAAATTTATAGTTTATTAGAATAGTGAGCATCCTTCTAATAGTTTATATATATGTTTCCTTTATAATATATTTTATGTTACCAATTCTATGGTATTTGTTAGCACTTTAATAAAAATTATGTCACGCTCTCCATTGAAAGCATCTTACATTATCTCTTCAGCATACTGACATGCACTAATTTCCCAACATTTCCCCTGATTTACCAAATGTGAAGTGCTGTGCAAGTGTTCGGGAATATCATGATACATCTGGCAGGATCTCTCATTTTCTTTTACTCTCTAGACAAGTGCTGAGTGTTGAATGTGCTTTATTCTGGCCCTGGCTAGACAAAGGCTAAATGAGGCAAGGTCTGTATATTTAGAATCTCACCATTTAAAAGGAGGAGCTAAGACGTTAAGATCAATTATTATCAATACGAGGAGGAATGTTGTACTTTTATGGGGGGAGGTTCAGAGAATAAAAGCAATTCTTTCAAAATACAAATAAATTGCTCATAAAATTACATATGAATTTATTTGACATGCCTCACACATTTTAGTCAAATGTAACCACCCCGAATAATTGAACATTTATGTGACAGAAAACACAGTATTGTGTGTTTCTACATATGGAGCTATGCTGAGAACAGTATAATAATAATGTATTTTAAACTAAATAAAAGTTATTCAGTGTCAATTTATAAAATCAGAGAGATAAGTATATTTACTGTCAGTTTAGAAAAAAAAATATAGCTTTGTTGCTCACTTACAGCAGGATGACAACCTCAAAATTGTTTTAGGTGTCTTTTTATTTTATTAGGGCTCCAACAAACTATGCAGTGATTTATAGGAATGGAAGATTTTAACACAGGAGATGTTTCTTGGTGTGGTTTGCTTATTTTAATATGCTGGACACTAAAGAAATTTGCAAATTTAGCCCCCACACGTCCCAAATGTATCTGCAGATTCCAGGCTTTTATTTATTTATTTTTAAATGTCACTTTGAATAATCATTACTAACATTTGTTAAACACTCATCCTGCACAGAGCTCTTTTCTAAATGTTTCCTAGGCTCTATCTCATTTAATCCTGACAATCATCACGGAAGGCTTTTTTTCTCAGAGATGGAAAATCTGGATTATAGGAAGGTTAAGCAGCCTTCATGAACCACAGTTTAGCTGAATTTCAGTCTGAGACATTTCTTCCCCACAGATGTATCACCAGAAGATAAGGTGTGGAGGAGTTACAAGTCCAAGTGCTTAACCAACTGAAATTGTTGTATTTGTGAAAATTGAACCAACTACTTTGTAGCCCAATCAGCATATTTCACCATCTCTTCCTTTTTGCTTTCTCTGCAGAATTTCACATACGGTTCTGCTTAATGTTAAGCTACACGCGGAAACCTGGTTTAATTGCAACTGAAGAGGTTCCCCACCACCACCCCATTATTGTCACTGCAGGAAGAAGTGGCTTTCTGTCAACCGCAGTGCACAGCCTATATTAGTGTATATCATACTTGGATGCTACAAAATTCTTAAGAAATTGACAATGTAAATCTCAATCTTTGACTTGTACTGGGATTGTGTAGGAAGTGGACTCTATTAAAACTGAGATAAATAGCAGCATAAGGTTCAAAGCAAAATATGCCCACACGACCAATTTCTCCTAAATGGAATTGTATAATCTAATAGTTTATTTTATTGCACCATTCTAATTAAATATATCATATATATTCCTTTTAAATAACTTTTATAATACAGTTAGCATGTCATATTTAATATTTCTTAGAAATGTGCATGGTGGAAAAATGGCTACATTTGTGGAAATCGTTTTATTTTTCTTCTTTAGAATTTGCTGCCAAATTATTTTACATCAGCCCTCAATACTTTTCTGAACTTGGGAAAAAGGTATTAAACTATTATTTACAAACCTAAGTGAGGATCTGGGTACTAAAAACACTTTTTAAAATATATAATCTATTTAAGAAAACATAAAACAGGTATTCCTCTGAAACTCTTCTTTTAAATGGTTGAAAATATTTAAAACTTGGCTATGATAACTTTAAGAATGTTGCTTGTGTGTGAATATCCTTGGCACTATAAATTGAAACTACATGGGTCCAAATAACTTAATGAATCTTCAAACTTCATATACTCATTTTCTACTTTAAAAAGATGTCAATATCTAAACTATTATCCGAAGCCAAAAGGAGAGCATTCCAATGAGCTGAGAGCAGTTACCTGCCTATCTAACTTCACACATATATAATTTCATATGTCAAAAATCCATTTCTGAAAATAAATAGCTAGCTTTATCATCTTTATTATTCTGCTACTACATATAGCTAGTTGAGATATTAAACGTTTTCACTTTGAAACTCATATTCCTCAGTTTTCACCAGGGAAAAAGGTACATTGTTTTAAAAAACAAAATCTTCCATAGAGTAGATAGAAAGCTAAATAAATTGTCAGATACTGAAATAAGTTCCTCCACTCAAAGGTGACACACTCTGTCTCTAACTCCCTGAATTTGGGGAAGGAAAGGAGGGTTTGCGAATTTAGAGTAGATACTAAGACCAATATAATTCATGAGAATATATATTACAGCATATAATCCCCCAACATTTAAATTTAACCTGCTTTCTTGAAGATTATCAGTGGTACCACTAATGGTAAGTCTTTTCTTAATGATAGACTCATCGGAAACTTCCTTAGGATCTGGTATTAATAGCTGATTCCTCCCATCTAAACTTTATCTTAGTTTTCCTCTTTACCTCCCATAGTGGCTGAAACATAGACTTGAGTATAAATTGTGTTTTTTTTTTTTTTTTTTTTTAATTTTTATCTCAGGCAGTAGAGTGAGGGAACAGAGAGTGATTAGTGGAAGGAAGAAAACCAGTAGGGGTTGCATTATTGAACAATTTATCATCATGGACAACTACAGCTCAATCCTGTTGTTGGTCCTCTGTGGAACCATGTCAAGTGTTCCACAACATGTCTTTTCAAATGATCAGAATGCAGGGCATTTATCCAATAACTCATGTAGCTCTTTGGTTGAGGGTTGCCCCAAGAGGTGTTAAGTAAGCTCTCCTTCCCCCCGCACTGTCATGCTGTGCCTATGCTACCAGATTGCCAGTTACTTGACATTGGAGAAAGCCTAAAAGCAGCTACAGGGTGTCTTGAAATGAGATGCTAGAAGTTTGCAAAATGCTGTCCACCACAGCTGTGCTAGAACTAGGTGGACCAAGAGAACATACCATGGACTTTAAGAACTGTCTGCTTCGAACAACCTTCTCCTCTTACTATCCTGTTATTCTTTGTTCTTTCTTTGCTTCCTGCCTAAATATAAAAACATGTTGCACATACTGTGAAAAGATCTAACAATGGGCAAGATACAGTTGTTTGCCATTAATGAACTCATGATTTAGTGGGAAAGGCAGATCATTTCAATCCAAAGTGGCAGTGGAGGAAATATGCAAATGAGACAATTGAGAATGTTGTCACCAGCTCACTTTGGGAAAGTCAATGAAGGTTATGTCGGAGGCTTACCTGAGATGCATCTTAAAGTATGTTTATAAGAAAGCCAATGACAAAAAGATTCAAGCTATTTCATGCTTGAAGCTATATCATGATTCAAGCTATATCATGAGATCACTATTTTCCTTCCATATGCTTGAAAAAATAAATTATTCTATTCTTGGCTTTCTCTCTTTACCGATTTTCTCATTGTTGTTCCATATAATTTACGTTTTTGATTTGAGTGATTATTTGATTAATGTTTGGCTCCCACAATAGATTAGGGGTCAGTAGAACAGAGATATCTCTTTCTTCTTATCATCCTTGAATTCCAAGCTCTAACACAGTGCCTGACATATAGACAAATAAACATATCAATGCAAGATAAAATGAAAGGGCTCCAAGGTAAAGATGTAGAAGTCTAATGTTTTAGTAACCCCTTTACAATAAACTTATTGTATGACCTCGGGAAGGTCATTTTCCTTTATGGGGCTCAGTTTTCACAGTTGGTCATCAGATTTAAAGACGTAAATGATCTTCTAGATCAGCCTTCTATGACTCTAAACACTGGGAAGGCAACTTTGGCGTTTTCATTTATCAGTAACTTGATCATGGCCTTTCTTTGTTGAAACATTTGCCTTTGGAAAAAAAATGATCCTCTTATGTTGACCCAGCCATAACATTTAATTCCTGACACCTTAGCTCACATTGACACAGGTTAAAATGCTTTCCTCTCTCACCCTCCACATATACTACTCTTCTCTATAATCTTACTCCAGAAAGAGAAATGTTTATTATTTGAACATCAAACAACATAGATATGAGCACACTCTCAGTTGAACAATCTGCTTAGTCCTAAGGTCTCAAACAATCACCAAGTAGATATGTAATCATGGTATATTGAAAGACAGTATTTGCTTTGTTCTTTATTTTTAATAAAACACTTTTTTTTAAAAAAGATGTTAGGTTTATTATGTTAATATAAATCAGATAACACCAGAGTTGAGGTGCAGTGTCTGGTCAACCCTCTGTTTTCCGGAAAAGCCACGGAGACCCAGATGTGACACTGAATCACACATTCTCTGGGAGAGTTGGGACAAAATCAGACACCTTCTGGTAAATTCACTACAAAATATGGTAGCCATGGGCCATCATGGCGTGTTTCTAAAAGCACAAAGAATCCTCAGTAGTAGAAAGAAAGTCACCAGATGACGGTCCAAAAAGTCTTTCATGGACCTGGGCATCTGGGGACCCTGCTGTATATACATTTACATAGTCAGAAGAGACGCCACATAGCCATGCTGGATGTACCTCCTCATACAGAAAAGGAAGCACATGCTCTTACTGGGTATGAACCTCCGACTATGGAGAAGAGAATACACTCCGACAAAAGCTATCTCGTGAGCTAAACATTTTCTTCAAACTTTCTGAGTTGTCAGCAGAACACAATACCCCATGCTGAAAATTATGTCAGCCTTTCCCCCCCAGAAATCACTCCATAAAAATTTAACTCCGCATCATTTCAAATTCATCTGAGAAAAAGAGAGATAAAGTGCCCTTAAATCAAAGAGATTTATGTATTCCAATAAAGCTGCAAGATTTTGTTTTGATAGCAATAATGCAAAAGCCAACAAATTAAATGCTCTTGAGGAATGATTATGGCTACAGGAGTTATTTTGTTTTTTATCAGGATTGAATAGCTGTGTAACTTGTCTCTTACAGTGGGACAGATTGAGGTTGTATTGATAAGTGGCTTATGAGAAATGGTGTTGAATGGGGAGGAAAGTATAATTTACTTTTAATTTGATTGCATTTGGTAAACTTGACGTTACAGCTTGAGTTGTAGTTATTTATTATTTACCAGGCATGATACAAAGTAACCCGCCACCAGGGACATCAATTATGCCCCCCGTGAAGATTGCTGTCATTGGAAGGAATGGCACACACTCTGCCAGGGTGTCAGTGATGAGTAAATTTAAAATTGCCTCTGACCTCAGAGGGAATTTCTGCTGCTTCTCACTCCCTGTTGCCAGAGGCTCCTTCCCCGCACTTGGCATTCACTAAAGAGCTACAGAGGCAGAATAGACTGATCAAGCGATCCAGAGGCCAGTCAAGATAAATGAGATGTTTAATTTATACACCAGGCATTGCAGACAGACTAATTACACAAAGACAGTTTGATAAAGTAACATAAGACTCTGCACATATTAGCCAGAACGTGCTTCTGTGAAATTATTGCTGATACATGTGCTCTGGGCTTTGAGAATTCACATGCACAATTGTGCAATGGTCACTACGGAACACATTCTATAAAGGTATTAAAACGGGGTGCTATCTGCCGATCTTTTGTAAACACTGCCATTTAGAGACTAGTCCCCTTTGCTTGGTGCCTTTTTAGCCCTCGCTAAGACAGATACAAACTGTTAAACGGGAAATCCAAAGACAGCTATGGCCAAAAAGTACTGAAAATGAAGCACAAACAAATTCATAGAACAAATCACTAAAATATTGGAGAGAATGGGCCTTTTAAAAAATAATACTGGACCTAAAATGCTCTTTTTCTATCTCCTAAGAAGTCAAAAATAGCTTTGCCTAGAGAAGCAAAATACATGGCAAGAACTGAAACACTCCAGTAGAGAAAAAGAAGCTTTATGGAGGTCGCACTGTTACTTTGCATAGTCACAGGATGCAGAAGGGCAGACCTTGTATTCCAGAACTTTGTGTTTGTTTACAGTGGCTAATAGCAGCAGTCGATCGCTCATATTCTTGGAACAGCTTTAAACATTATAATTGAAATGTAAGCTTCATTCAATTGCATAAGAGGAGGCGAAAAATCGACTGCATTTAATATAAATCTGATCAAAAGAAAAAGTCATTGTACAGTCACGGGTGTGAGACATGAGGTAATTGGGGGAAGAGGTTTAGGTAATTAAAGGAGAAGGTTGAGGATCGAAGTAGACCCAGAACAGAAACAGTTCTCATAATTACAGGTGAGTAATGATTTTGAAAGTTCTCTGATATCGGACGTTACTTTCTGAATCACACATGGGGGGGGGTGTGTGTGTGTGTGTGTGTGTGAAAAAGATCTTCATTTATTTAAAAGATCTTCATTTATTTCCAGAAAAGGATATTTAAAACAAACACACACGCAAACACACACACACAAAATGTGTCCAAAATGTCAGTGTAGTCAACATACTGGGACACAGAATTTCTACGTGAGATAAACACTGCCTAAAGCAAAGTCAGACCTGAATAAATTTCCTCTGATTGTTCTACGTGTTTCAGTGCGAGTACAATGACTATTCCCAGGTGAATGATGGTGCCAAGGTCATGGACATCTGGGTCATTGTAGACAGTTTTCCTTTTTCTAGTTTTTAAGAGACACTTTCATCCCTACCTGAACTTTGGCTCAGAAACCTCATAGGGTCAGAAACTTGTTCAAGTTTTTTGACTTTGAGTTGAAGATTGCCCTGAGACTTCATAGAAGTCTTGACATTAAAAGGCCTGAAAACAGCCTCTCTAGAATTTCAGAAGCGAATTCCAATTAATGACTTATAATTTCTCATGAGGGATGCCTAAAATTGCTGGACATTTAAAATTAACTCTGTGAACTTCCTGTTCAACCAATGATTTAGCTCTTCTAGGATGCTAGAATATCTGATGCCTCATCCTTGCTATGTAGACTAATCAATAAAATAATTATGGCCACAGACAAGTGCTTTTATGTCCCTACACTCTATGACACTTGGTTTGTCAACAGAGTTTCCTTGGGAACGTGCCTTAGTTATGTGTTCAACCCTCTCCTTCTCCCTCTGACTCAGCCTATGTCAGCATGAACTTGCTTTAACAACAACACACTCCTATGTTTTAATTCCTTTCTGAGTCATAGAACACTCACTGATTACAAGACAGTGTAGCATCTTCAATAAAGATACATGTGTGATTTGGAAGCAGACTTCCTTGGTTCTATATTTTATTAAAATATAATCTTGGGCATGTTACTTAAAAAGTTTCAGATTATAATTATTATTTGTTTAGTAAATGACAATAATAATACTTATGTCACTGGACTGCAAAGAGAATTAAATAACATAATGTGTACAAAAAACTTAGCAGCATGCTTGGCACACAATTAGTATTTAACAAAATTTTCAGCTGCTATAGACTTCTCACCAAACGAGAACACTTTTTTATTTTTTTTCTGGAGAACATATGGATAATTTTTAAAATGAAATAGAGAGTGAATTCCTTACAATCTCAAATGTACTGTGTTCTTGGTTACACAAAAATGTTCCACTTCTGTTTATCAGATAGACAGATGAAGGTGGCATTTATGGAATTTTTTCCTTTCAATTGATGTATTTGTTAGCCCAGTAATATCTTCTCACTTTGTGTCCAAGACATTCTCTCTGAGAATGTAAAACTCAGGTAAGTCCTCTAAACTTCTTGGTCCTTTTACATCTGTGTAAAGAAAGTGGTGGAAATATTTGCTACTATTCTGTACCTTTCAGTTACCACACTTAGGAAGACCTCAGTTTTTTATCTAAAAAATTAGCATTAAAATAATGTTTAATCAATTACTAAAGTATCTTCATTGTTGATGTATTTCTAAGTTGAATTTCTAGCCTAATGACATAGAAATAACAAATTCCTCTAGCACAGGAAAGCAATCAGCAAATTAAATATTCTTCTGCCTGCATTCCAGTCTTAAAATTGCTTGTTGGAAGTAGGAATTGAATGGACTATTGGATTACAGTCTTTAGTAAATTAATTTATTCAAAGCCCATTTTAGTGTCTACTATGTGCCAGAGAGTATGCTATCTGCTAAAGAAAAAAATTGTGTATATTTATATATATATATATATATATATATATATGTGCTTTATAAAGTGCTTTTGATTGAGATTATCTCCTTTAACATTTACAATAATCCAATCAGAAAAGCGGACTGCCTCCTATTTAAGATAAAGAAATTGATTGTGAGGGAAGCCAACTTTCACATCATTCTATAATTGGACAGAATGTGGAAGGAGTCTGTTAAAATTTTATGTCATTTCTAACAATCTACACTCATTCTAGGGTTTTTTGTTTGCTTACCACGTAGGTCAATACACATATTTATCAAAACTTAAACCTTATGATAAATAAAGTCCCCTTCCATTGCCTGTGTCAGCCTTAGGACATACTGTATTTCTGAATGATGAGTTAACACAGTGAAAATCAATGCATTATGCAGAGTTGGAGGTATTGGGAAAATCAGCTGCCTTTTTTTTTTTTTTTTTTGGCTAATATGTAATGATTTCAGGTTTTCTGACTAATGATGCAGAGAATGCAGTGTTTCTCCCTAAATGGTGCAATTTCAACTCTCAGCCTGGAAATTTTATCAGAAATTCAGATATAGAAAAACAGAGTAGTTTATGCAAATGCTCAGTAAAATAAGCTGTGTGAATGTTTGTGCGTTTCTTGTTTTGGTAAACCTGAGGATTTGAAAGATAGAATGATCAAGGTCACGTGATTAATAAATGACAGTGTTGAGACTTATATTCATGTGTTCCTGGCTTCTAAACCGTAGCCCCTCCACCTGTCTAATCCTAGTCTTCTGATCAATCATCATCTCATTACAAAGATAGGAGAACTCCTTTGTCTTTGTAACCTCAGTGCCAAGTGTATTGTGGGTACTCAATAAATGGGTGTTAAATTTGCCTGTGTGGAGGAACTTTTCATTCTAGCACCAAATACCTGCCTTTGCATCATAAGTGCTCCACATTTCATGAGAGATTTTAAACTAGATGAGCCAGTGACAGGTGCCTTGTCATGTTACTGGAATAACTTTAAAAGCCTGTTTATAACACCCTCATCGCGGGAGTGATTGTTCCAAGGTTAAAAACCTTCTTGGTGAACTCCCAGCATCTGATATGTTCTAGTCCATTTTCACAGGTGTACACACACCCACATGCACCCACATGCACACAAACGTGGCTAAAGGGTATTATTGTTATTTTTTATTATGTTCATTTGTTATTATTATGAGCTGAAATCTCTCCCTTAAAATTTTCATTCTTTTTCCTGTACCTTTCTTGGGACAAACATGTAGTTTAACTGTGTGTGTGTGTGTGTGTGTGTGTGTGTGTATTCTCAACATCAATTTTACAGTGTTTTCCAGTTATAGCCATTTAAATATAAGGCTGCCAAAGTGATTTTTCTGCTAAAAATACCTTCTTTCCACCCCCGTGATGAGCACAACTTATACCATTACCAAGGACACCTTCTGTTACAATATCTCCTATGGAATTTCAATGTCATTGAAAAAAATATATACGGAGAAAAGAGAATTACCTTAAAAACAAGTTAGATATTGAGATAATGCATTCCTTGGTATGTGTAATAATTGCTAATAACAATTGGTGAATATTTAAAGTCCAAATTGCCTAGGAATTTTTTCCCAACTAAAAAAATATTGCGATGAACTCTCTGCACTTACCCGATGTATTACAGTTAAATATTATTCAATACAAAATTGTCTATTAAAATTCAAAAGATTTTATTAAATATATGCTGTTAAACTCAAGTATATATACATTTATATATGTTTATGTATGTGTAATACATTTATATTAAAATCTATTAAATTCTCTATGCCCCCCAAAAAGATCTCTCACTAGAGAGTAAATAGTAAGAGGGCAGTGATATTTTTTATCTTTTGTTCACTGTTATATTCGCAATGCCTCAAACATTACCTGGCATACAGTACGTGATCAAAAATGTTGGTTAAATTAATTGCCAAAGGAACTAATCTTAGCGCTTCCATGGTAATGGCTTTATGCCAGGCATTAGCTTGACACTGGCAATTCAAAGATGAATTTGATTTGCTCTGTGTTTCAGAGCCTAACAATGTGTTAATCTTTAAAACAATTTCACACGGTCGGCATCATTTTCAATTAATTTCATATCCCAAAGCTGGAAACCCAAGGCTCAGTGAGACTGAGAGACTTCTCAAGTTCACATAACTAATCTGTGGCAGAGCCAATATTGGAACCCAGGATTCTCTACCAAAAATGTCTTCCAGAAATTGTTCTACATGCCAACAATTAAACTACCAATATTTAGAGCCAGAAACCTAAATGAGTAAACCTGAAACAGTCCCTTGGTGGTCTCAGCTTCTGGCATGATTCTCAGTAAAAGACGTAGCAGATATTTCTGTGGGTCGCAAGGAACTCAAACTTATCCTGTGATTTATGAGCATTAAAAGAGATCTTGGAAAAAGATTTTTCCCAGAGTCTTCAGAATTCCTGACATTATGGTGGTAGACACAAGGGAAATGCTGACCCGGAGTTTTCTACTCTGGGAGGCTCTGGTCTTGAAGCTTAAAACAAGGTCATGTGATTATACTGATCTCCAGAGATAAAAAAACGTGATGACTATCATGAGCATGGCATTGAGTTGTCACTTTTGAAATCTGGCAATTGCAGCAGTATGGCCTTGTGCTTCAAAGAAAAACATACTGATGCGTTACTAAAGATTGGAACAACCAGCACTGCACCGCACTCCTGAAAGTAAATATGTTAACATATGGTAAGTGCCTTATAGATGGAATTGTATTTAAATCATCTATTTCTGCTTCTAGGACCATATTTTAAAGAAACAATCTCAAATAAGGACAGAACTTTTTGAAGAAATGGTTTAATTATATGTATTATTTTTAAATAATGGAAAGAAGAAAATACAACATACACTGGCCTTATGGTTCTACGAAGTGTGTGTGTGTGTGTGTGTGTGTGTGTTCATTT
Source organism: Eulemur rufifrons (assembly GCF_041146395.1). Classification (NCBI taxonomy): domain Eukaryota; kingdom Metazoa; phylum Chordata; class Mammalia; order Primates; family Lemuridae; genus Eulemur; species Eulemur rufifrons. Next base: position 9,193,040 of record NC_091005.1, on the reverse strand, counting down.
CGTGATTACCTAACAACTACCTAAAATAGTTAATACCTACAAATGCAAAGCATTTCTTGCACAGTGATAATTGGCAGTGCAAAATTATTTCACCTAATCATACATAACTTTCTCAAGGCATTATTTCTCAGACAGCAGATTCCTAGGATCCAGAAGACATATTTTTAGCAATCTGGGAAAATTATGTTTTCCTTTTAGAAAAGAGATGTTTTATTACTCAAATTTGAGAAACGTTATTTATTATAAAGTGTAAAGCCAACTACATAACATATGTGTGTGTGTTCACACACACACAATCCTAAAGGGAAAGAAAAATGTTAAATGTTATTTTCTTTTCAGCATCTTCTTTGTTTTAATGATTGTATATTTCCCTTACACTAATAACAAGCAAAAAAAATCAGTAAAGATACATTAAAACCGTATTACATTTACCATTTGTTTCCTGAATAATGCAGTCCAAGTACATCTTATTTAGTTTTACTATCTTTAACTTAGGGTCAATTTTAACTAAAAATTTTATGTATGAGTTCTGCAGCTATGAGATTATTTTTCAATTTACTAGTTGGACCAGATATGTTGAGAACATTTTAACATTTTTGAGATCTTTGAACATATGCTCTGTAAAATTGTAATACTATTACCTCTCTGATTAACTCTGTTTTTTTCACACAGAATAAGATATTTTCTACAGTCTAAATGTAGGCATATTATAAAATATAAATTATTACATATATTAAAATTAGGGTTCATAATACTTATAATTGTAACTTGAGTAATGAATGAGTCTGATTCTCCACAGGGAAAAAGGATAACAAGAAAGAGATTTATATGAACCATTTAATTTTTTAGGGCATTTTACTTGCGAGGTTGGTATTATAATCTCTATTTTTCAGTAAGAAAGTGAGCACAGAGAAGTTAGCAAATTTGATCAAAGATACACAGGAACACTGCCGGAATTTGAATTTGGAAATTCTGTCCTTAAACACATTCTTTCAATCATTACTATGTACTCCCACCTCTTAAGTCCCTTTAAAAATGAAGCCAAGAGTCTTACTTTGTTTCATGTAGCCCATTATTCCCAATGTGGGCTCTGCATATCACAGCTCATTCTCCCTTGATTTTATTTTTAATTTCTTTTTATTTCACAGTACTATGGGGGGTACAAATGCTTTGGTTACATAAATTGCCTTTGCACCACCCAACAAGTGTGCCCATTCCCCAGGCAGTGTACACCACATCCCTTAGGTGTGGATTTACCCTTCCTCTCCCCCACCACCTGCTCAACACCCTATGAATGTTACTTCTCATATGTGCACATTAGTGTTGATCAATTAATACCAACTTAATGGTGAGTGCTTGTGATGTTTGTCTTTCCATTCTTCTGATACTTCACATAGAAAAATGGGCTCTAGCTCCATCTAGGATAATACAATAGGTAGTTCACCCTTTTGACAGCCGAGTAGTACTCCATGGTATACATATACCACATTTTGTTAATCCCCTCATGTACTGATGGGCACTTGGGTTGATTCCACATCTTTGCAATTGTGAATTGTGCTACTATAAACATTTGAGTGCAGATGCCTTTTTTATAGAATGACTTTTTTTTCCTTTCCAATACCCAGTAGTGGGATTGCTGGATCAAATGGTAGTTCTACTTTTAGTTCTTTGAGGTATCTCTATGCTACTTTCCATAGAGGTTGTACTAGTCTGCAGTTCCACCAGCAGCGTATGAGCGTTCCTATCTCCCCACATCCACGCCAACATTTGTTGTGTGGGACTGGGAAAAGTCATTCTCACTGGAGTTCAGTGATATCTCATTGTGGTTTTGATTTACATTTCTCGGACGATTAGAGATGTTGAGGATTTTTTCATATGTTTGTTGGCCATTAGTCTATCTTGTTTTGAAAAGTTTCTGTTCATGTCCTTTGCCCACTTTTTAATGAGGTGGTTTGATTTTTTCTTGCTGATTTTCCTGAGTTCTAAATAGATTCTAGTTATCAGCCCTTTATTGGATATATAACATGCAAATATTTTCTCCATTCTGTGGGTTGTCTAGTCACTCCTAGTGATAGTTTCCTTGGCTGTGCAGAAGCTTTTATAGGCTAGGCATCACGTTTTGTTCCCACCCAAACCAGCTTCCCCATGCTTAAGTTGGAGACCCAAACTCATCTGCTGTTTCTTTTATTTTCCTTCAACTCAATTTAAAATATATACACACATATGTGCATCTTCCTGTCCAGCTTTACTATTTTGGCCCACATCTATCAGCTGTTGGGAAACAAACAGCTAAGATACAAATATTCTTCAGAGATGTTTTTATCATCTGCTATTCTTCAAGTCACTTATTTTAAATATACTCTAAAAATGTTTTTAAAGTATAACCTGAAACTTATAAGAGCAGTTACTCAGTTCTGAAGGACTAATAGAAAACGCACACATACACACACGCAGAAACACACAGACACCCCATTTCTATTTCTGTATTTCTCTATATATCTCTATTTCAATCTCTGCATGCCTATAGTTCTGTATCTTGCCATCAAACTCATAGAGTTCAAAAGCAACACTAGTTTGTTTTTTAATTTTTTTTTTACTTTTATTTATTCATTTTTTTATTTCAGCATATTATAGGGGTACAAACATTGTCTTTGCCCCACCTGAGTCAGAGCTTCAAGCATGTCCATCCCCCAGACGGTGAGCACTGCATCCATTAGGTGTGAATATTCCCATCCCCTCCTCTCCACTCCCACCTGCCCGACACCTGATGAATGTTACTACTATATGTACACATAAGTGTTGATCAGTTAATACCAATTTGACGGTGAGTACAAGAACAGTCATAGACCAGTGGAGCAATACTAGTTTAAGCGAATGTTCCTTTAGCAATACTAGCCAAGTGTCATTGCTGCTGGCTCAGTGCTTATTTAAATGGGCTATGCAGGACCATTTCCTCTTGTGTCATCGGCTTCAGTGCACAGCAGAGAGCAGCTAAAGCTTCGCTGGCACACATCAGAGTGCCTCTCTACAGAAGTCACCTCGGGAAACAAGAAATTGGAAAGCAGATAAATATTCCTGTGCATCTTCAAAGGCTGACCTTTCTAGGTCTGCTTAAGGGAAGGGGGTTTTTCTTCTACTGCCAACAACAAGAATCTGGCCCAAGCCCAGTGTTTAAAAAAATTGCAATTCCAAAATGTTCTTTCCTCATCAGAGCTTTCTAAGGTGGTAACATTTATTGCCACTGCGAATTCTGTGCCAGGTGGAGAATCACAAGAACGAGGCTACTAAATTTGAACAGGGGCACCATAGAGGATGTGGGCGTGGATGTGGGCTTTGCCGACAGGTGGACCTAATTTTATACCTGAGTTCTGCCTTTTAGCAGCAGTCATAGATTGTGGTCTAATTTGACCCCAGTTTGAGAAAAGGAGATTCCAGAAAGTACCAGTAGGGGAATGAGCTAGAGAGACCAGGAAGGATTAGACGTCAACAGAGTGTGCTTTAATGAGCAGGTTACGGGGATGAGTGACTGAGGCTTAGTCTTATTTGGAAACTCTAAGAGACCGTGTAGAGTTGGAAACTCTAAGAGGCCTGCCTCAGAGGTGTTCCAGCAGAGAGACAAAGAAGCTAGATGTTTTCTTTTCAACCTCCTTCAGTCATTGTCTGAGTTTACACCTGAGACCATTAACTTCCTGGCACTCTGGCCTGTACAATGAAGGGACTGAGAAAAAAACTTCAGAAGAAGACTTGTGATAAGACACTGTGAACACATACTAGAACTGTTAGGTAGTCACAGCTGTTCTAGAGACAAGGATGCCCTGCTTTGGTGCTATCTCGAGCAATTGCTGTACCTGGGGAGAAGGATAAAGGCAAGTACTTCATTTTGGTATTGCTCCACCCTTAATCCTATCCCCAGCAACTGCTACACCTGGGGAAGGAGGGAATGTTTTATCAATCTGGGAATTCCCCAGGTGTGATAGGATTTGGACAATGATTTAGAGTAACTAGATTAATTATTATGTCAGCAGCTTAAATCTATATTGTGGCTCGCCCTCTCCCCCAGGTGAGCTTTCTTAGAGAGAGCTCGTGTATGGCATTTTGAGGACACCTGTTGATGATTTGGTAATATCCCACACCTCCTGAGAGCCCACCCCCAGACTGAGCTAATAAAAGGAAACAAGCTGAGAATTCAGCGCGTCAGTCAGCGAGAGAGTGAGTTGGTTGGTGAGTGAGTTGGGCTGTTTCTCTCTGCTCTCAGAGACAGACCCATTTCGTTCTGCCATAAAGAGCTGCTCGTGTGCATGCTTCCTGCCTGGGGTCACTCTGTCATATTGGCCCTGCTGGTGATTTTTCGGAGATTAATAGTCTGGACTTGACGCTTCGGTGTGTCTCTTCATTCCTCGGCCAAGAGCACACCAAGAACCAAGGGCAGACCGCCGCCCGGACAGAACCATACCAGGTAGGTGACTTCAATATTCTCATCTTCATGTATAAAATGTGTAGCATAATCAGTATTTCACGAATTGTTTTTGAACAGTAGCTGGAGTTGCATAAGTAAAATGTCTAACAGTGCCTAATATCAATGGGTACACAAAGAAAAGCGTAGTTATATTTCACTTTTAAGGGATGGTTGGCGAAAGGCAGGTTTAAATATGCTTAAGGGCACTCTCAGTTTTAAGGTAGTCAATTCTCTGGGCCAAAGGATGAAAGTTCTTGCAAAATAATATTTGAAATGCTTTTATCTAGGGAAAGAAGTACTTTATTAGAAAGTGAGGGTAGGGGTAACAATGAATTATGAGTCTACTTACTAAGAAGCAAATGTGTATTGACTCCTGGGAAACGAAAGTTCACATAAAAGGAGGGAGGAGGTGAATTAATTACAAAGCCTCTTCTTAAATAATTGTAAGAACCTGAGAAAGCGCTAAAAAAATTGTTACGGTGCCACATGCTGACTGTGGCCATGTCTACATTGAGCAAGTAGGTCAGCTTATTTAAACAAAAGAATAAATAAAAGATGCAAAGAGGAGAGAGCCTGAAACAACGAAGTCTTCAGTTCTCAGTATGTAGACGTTCGTATATGTCCGTTTACCTAGAAGAGTTATTTGCGCGTTGTATTCAATACACTCTATCTATGTAGTGATGTCTATGTTTTAATTTAAATTATCAATATGTGAATATAGAATCTTTCCTTGGATTCTATAGGAAAGGTATTACTACCTATCTCTGTATAACAAAAACAGCAAAATAAGCAATAGAAAATAAACCTCCATACAAAATAACATGAATTTTAAAAACATTTAAGATTATTTGATATAATTAGGCAAATTATTTTCTCTTAAAGGGCTATTGCAGGCTTATATTTTGAGGCTCAGTGGAGGTCTAAATTTAATAGCATGCAATTCCATGTGAACTATATGAAAGGAGATAGAGAACTGTGTTCAAATTATGGCTGTATCCTTTGATAGGAGATAATAACATAACCCTTGCCAGCCTCAGTTTACAGGGCAACGTAGTGAGAACTTCAGAAAATATACACACACAACCTAGCCACGGTCCACAAAGTTGATTGTTTTAATGGGGAATCCATGTAGACAATTAACTACATAATTATAATAAAAAGAGTGTTGCTAGAGATGTTTGGACCAAAAAAATTGGGGATTAATAGTTATGAGTAATATCGACAGCTGATACTAATGTAGGTCAGAGTAAGAATCTGGAGCCCAGGTGTTTGTGTTTGAACCTTAGTCTTCCACTTACTATCAGTGTGATTTTTGGGGCAAGAACATTTAAATTCTGTAAGTTTTAAGTTCCCTCACCTTTAAAATTGGATTGTTGTGGGGAGTAGAATTTCTTTATGTGTGCAGAGTGAATGATTAGAACAGTGTCTAGCACGTGGAAAAGGCTAATTAAGTGTTGGCTCTTACTGTAGCCCAGATTTTAGATGAAGATCTTTATGAACACCATTAAATCCAATCAATACAATGTACTAAGGCTAATGTCACCTTCATTTTATAAATGGAGAAATTTGGTTTCAAGACATTATTTTTACTTGCCTAGTTTTAGACAGATAATATGTAGCTGAGATAGGTTTTCTTCTATACGACTGCAACACAAGCTCTTAACCATACCATCATATCACTTTTTAAAAAATTAGACAAAGCAAAGAGCAAAGTCAGGTTATGCTTTTGTTAGAAATGCAGACTTGGACAACAAAAGGATGTTGTCATTAAAAAAGGAAGGGCTGGCCGGGTGTGGTGGCTCATGCCTGTACTCCTAGCACTCTGGGAGGCTGAGCTCAGGAGTTCAAGACCAGCCTGAGCAAGAGCGAGACCCCGTCTCTACTAAAAAAAAAAAAAAAAAAAGAAAGAAAGAAATTAGCTGGCCAACTAAAAATATATGTAGAAAAAATTAGCCGGGCATGGTGGCACATGCTGGGTAGTCCCAGCTACTCAGGAGGCTGAGGCAGTAGGATCGCTTAAACCCCAGGAATTTGAGGTTGCTGTGAGCTAGGCTGTCGCCACCACGGCACTATAGCCTGGGCAACAGAGTGAGACTCTGTCTCAAAAAAAAAAAAAGAGGAAGGGCTTAGAATCCTACACCTGTGTCTGAAAACCAGGCAGAGCTTGATAATCCATACATAAGTTCCTTCTGTATTTGTTGTGGTTGATAATGTGATCGGAGCTATGTTTTACCCAATATTGAAGAGACTTGAAAAAAATATAACCCCTCTTTACAACAGGGAGTTGTAAGATTGAAATACATGCTTAAAAGAACATAACCAGATATTCCTTTTTTTCCACACCCCCCCCACGCAAAAATCTAAGTTAGCCTAGGTTCTTGAGACGAAAGGAGGACCTAAAAATGAAGAACTAGTTAGTCCATGTGAACATTCTAAGAAATCTGCTGAAAAAGTTTAGAAAACCAAATGGCTAATTCAGACTGGGTACAGCTGGAAAGACAATCATGGAAGATCAGTTTTACCTTGAGGCTGTGAGAAGATGTGTAAGCTAACCTTCTTCCATAATGAGTGTTTTATTGATAGTACAGTTTAACCCCCTTTGCTCAATTACCTTTTATTTCATTTCCTGTAAATTCCTCCAGTCTCTAGGTGGCCATCTACTCAGTAATCTGTTCTAGAAACAAGTCATTAACCATATCTAGCAGCAAACAGTAAATATACTCAAACTGGCCCCTCTAACAGGGAGTACCTATTCAGTAGGTAAAGATGGGTTAATGGGACTTCTTGAAACTTGGACAGGGGTTTCCTTCAGCTGCAGTAATTAACATGTTTGAAAACTAGAATTAATAAATAATCATAGCAAGTTCAACTTCAATTACCATTACAAATGTTTGTATTTATTTTTGCAAAACAATTGACATCCAATTAGCACGTTAAAAGCTGCTTGTGTTTAGATATTAATCAGATATCTTTTAACAATTTTAGTGTTATTTATCTAGGATAAGCTAGGCATATGCATAATGATAATTAACTTATACCACTACGTGATTCACTTTTCAAATAAATGTTAGAAATATGGCAACAGACTCACTTGTTCATCCATTTATTCATTCAATAACATGATGTATCAGAAACTGATTATTCTCTTAAATGCTAAGATGATAACAGTTGAATGATGCCTGTCCCCTCTATTACTCCAGAATGGTAGAAGTCAAAGGTATCAGAGGATGAGTCCAACTAAATAAATGTAGTTTTGTTTATAAAGCTTCTTCCAACTTTTAGTAACCCCTATAAAGTCTTAGTCACGTCTTATTAGTTCTTACAATATTACATTGTAACATAGTACTTGCTTACAAGTTGACTATGAACTTTCAAAAAAATGATATAGAAATTTTTCTTCAGTTTGTGTCCCCAGTTCGTAACATGGTTGTCTGGAAAGTAATGGATGTCCCCAAAGTCTATCAAAAAGAATGAAACATCCACTGGTGTGATCTGTTGTTAAACTGTGCATATTAAGGCTCTTTAGAGTTAACGCATGGAAAAGTGCAGGCTTTGTGTAGTCCCCGCTACTCGGGAGGCTGAGGCAGGAGGATTGCTTGAGCCCAGCAGTTTGAGGTTGCTGTGAGCTGGGCTGACACCATGGCACTCTAGCCTGGGCAACAGAGGGAGACTCTGTCTCCAAAAAAAAAAAAAAAAAAGTTCAGGCTTTGGCATTAGGAAGATGGCCCAGCCCTGCCCTACCTAATGTGGGCGCATGGTATAACCTCTGAACTTTAGTCTCTAAAGCAGGAATTATACACCCTATGTCACAAAGTGGTGGTGGCAGGTATTTCATGAGGTAAGTATAAGAAATGCCTTAGCACAGTCTGGGGTATAAAGTGAGTACTTGAAATATATAATGTTTTCCTTTTATAAAAAATACAGACAATAAACCTTGAATAGGAGATTGCATTTGCAGAAAATCCACACCAGTCTCAAGAACTGGTTCCAAGGCGTAGTGCTTATCCAGCATCTGCTAGAAGGAAACATAAAGGTGGAGCTATTCTTATCTCCACTTGGAATCCTCCAGTTATGCGGCTCTGGGGAGTGATCTCACTGACTCAGCGGATGTTGTTGGCCCTGTGTGCATGTGGCTTGGAGAAGTAACTTGGATTTCAGTAGCTCTGTCCTGCTTCCTGTGTCCCAGGGGTGTAGTGTCTTTTCCCTGACTCAGAACCTTCAAGGTTTGGAAGGAGGTAAAAATAGTGTGAAAGGCAGTTTTTCTAATCAAATGGAAGAAAGTAAAGCAGAGCGAGCTCTTGAAATGAAATCGGAAAGCAAGTCCAGTGCAAATGCTAGTGTTTCTACTGCTGCCCTGGGCAGGGAAAATTCAGGAGGAATCTGAGGGTTCATACCCTTGTCAGCCTTTACTTCAGTGGAGTGTAGAATAGACATCAATAGCATGTTGAGAGAGAGCTCAGTGTACCTGCTTATGTTATCTCCAGCGGCTGAAAGCTCAGTATCTCATTTTCCAGTGCCTTCTATTTTTGGTTGGTTGGTCTGTCTGTTTTTGTGTGTGTTCAGCAGCAGCTTCTAAAATGTCTCCCAATAATGTCTACTTTCTGATATTCATGACTCTTGTAATCCCCTCCCCTTTAGTCTAGGCTGGATCTAATGATTTGCACCTAAGGAACAGAATTTAGCAAAAGGAATGGGATATGAATTCTGAGATGAGGTTATAAAAAGAATCCAACTTCTGTCTTGTTCAGCATCTCTTCCTTTCTCACTTGTTCATTCTGACGGAAGCCAGGTGCTGTTACGTGAGCTGTTCTGTGGGGAGGCCCACGGGGTCAGAGAATTGAAGGGGCATCTGGCCAATAATGAGAGAGAAACTGCAGTCTTCTGTCCAACAACCCCAAAGGAACTAAATCTGACCAACAGAAAATATTTTGAACTAAATAGGAATAAAATGCAACGTATTGAATTTTGTGGGTTGTAACAAAATAATGCTCAGAGGAAAATGTATACCATTGAGTTCGTATTTTAGAAGAAAAAAAAAAGCTCTAACCAATAACCTAGGCTTAACTTAAAAACCTAAAAAAAAAAAAAGAAAAAATGAATTCAAAGCAAGTAGAATAAAAGAAGTAATAAAGATAAAAGCAGAAATCAATGAAATAAAAACAGAAAAATATAAGGAAAATCAATAAAACCAGAAGCTGGTTCTTTAAAGGGATTAATAAACTGGTAAACATCTAGAAAGACTGACAAAAATGGGAGAAGAAACAAATTAATCAATATTAGTAATGAAAGAAAAGATAGTACTACAGACCCAATAGAGTGGGCACTACAGAAACTTAGCAATTCTAACACACATAACAAACAACTCTACACACAAAAATTGCACAATGTGCAGGAAATGGAACAGTTCCTGAATAACCTTAGACTACAAAAACTCACTAAGAATGAAAGAAAACTTCATAGTCCCATAATTATTAAAGAAATTAATATTTGAACTGTTATTTTTGTTTTCAAAGCCTTTGCCAAGGTCATTGAAACTGTGTCTTGTGTGCCCTCCCAGGTGGCCAGTCTGGGAACTCTAGGGTGATCTGTCCTGTAGGCCAGTTCTTAAGGTCTAGTCAATGCTGTTTAGGGTCAGAATCATGGAAGAACAGTTTATGAGTGATCCCAGAAATGCTTAAACAACTGTATGATGCCCCCTTTTTTGAACTCCTCCTTTTCCATGATCTCTTCCACACTTTATGGCTCCAGATTCCCCTGTGCCTGTGTCTCCCAGAAAGTTGGGGCTTCATTTACGCTATTCTGCCATGAACTTCCTGTAAGCACACTTGCATCTGGTGCCAAGGGGCAGGAGGAACGAGAGAAAAAAAAAAATGATCAAGAAGTTCACCCCACCCTTTGAGACCAATACTTCTCCCTCTTGGTATCAGTGCCTATGGGCTGCCCTGACCTGCAGAAGAAGAGAACAAAGAAAAGAAAAAATAATACAAAACAGGAGGTTTCTTCCACTCCCTCTGAGCAGTAGGAGACCTTTTTCCTGTATCTCATACATGAACTGCAGGGCTTCCCTTTCAGCCCTCTCCTCTCTGCCTGGGCTAAGACCCACTTTTCTGTTTTTGGGGTTGCCTTGAGTCTAGGCTGGGAGACCAGAAGGGGAGAGAAAAAGATAAAATCTCAGTGGTACTTAAACTCTTGTCTTCTTCCTCAACCTGCCTGCAACTCTTTTTTCAGAATCCTCAAGTAGCTGCTATATTTATTCTGTCTAGGTTTTACAACTCCATTCAGTCGGAATAAGAAAAACATCTTTTTTTCTGTAAAATTTAAGTGTCTGAAAATTCAAGTATTTCCTGGTGTTTTATGTGTTTTATTTTGTGTTAAAATAGAGAAAGGTCTATGATGTCATCACTCAGAAAATACTTTCAGATATTTCTGTGTACACATCCTTTTAAAAGAATGTGTTCTACTTCTAGGGAAAATGCATTGTGCAAATTCATGATAAGTACTAGTGTGGCAAAGCTTAAGAGTAGTATAACTATCCTCACAATATAAAAGTGCATTGTTTGATAATTACCTTGATAGGTTTTGCTTGCCTATTTCTTTGGAGGCTCTCACTAGAGTATATAGAACTAGAAATGGGGGGGAGAATGTGCCTCACAACTTTTGATGAATATTTGTTGTTTTGAGATTTATGATCTAGGACTTTGGACTCATAAGAGGTCTGGCTCACCCACTGAACCGCAGTTACTTGTTTGTGCAGAGGCATCAAACTTTAACTCAACAATAATATTCTCCAGATGCTTGGGGTATAAAAAAGAGAAGTCATCAAAATCAATATGAGCCTATTTTTATAGAAAACTGTACTTCATAAATAGCACTCCCTTCATCTTACAAGTTCAGAACACAGAAGTTTCTTCATTCTGGAATTTGTCAAAGTTCCGTCTCTCTCTCTTTCTCATCTCTTTTTTTTTCCCCCCATTCCTCAAATTTGAAATTCAGTTTCTTAAAGTTTATGCAGAATGGGTACAATTATTTAAGGATCATGGACCAAAAATCATGGTATAGAAACAGTGGTCCCTCAACCTTTTTGGCACCAGGGACCAGTTTAATGGACGCATGGAAGACAATTTTTCCACAGACGGGGGTAGCGGGGGCATTAGATTCTCCTAAGGAGCAAGCAACGTAGATCCCTCCCGAGCACAGTTTACAGTAGGGTTTGTGCTCCTATGAGCTGACATGAGGTGGAGCTCAGGTGGTGACGTGAGTGATGGGGAGCAGCTGTAAATACAGATGAAGCTTCACTCCCTTGCCCACCGCTCATCTCCTGCTGCGTGGCCTGGTTCCTAACAGGCCATGGACCCGTAGCAAAGATATAGAAGTCCGGTATATCAAGAAATAAGATACATTTCTAATGTTTTTCTTCCAAGCTAAGGATTAAAATTGAAATAGAACTTAGGATGAAGAGGGGTATAGAGGATGAGATGTTCAACTTTATCTGACAAAGTCAGAGAATGTGCTTTGGCTGGATCTAGTTTAGTTTGAATATTCTATCACTAGCAATCCCTGGGTTTTGATATATACAGAAGTCTTCATAGAGGAAGTATTCTGATCTAAATCTTGGGGGAACTGTAGGAGATACCTGGGTTTGGGGCATTGCCTGCAGTGAAAACAATATGTGCAAAGGCAATGAAGCATTTGTCAGAAAGTGCAATATATGTGTGTCTGTGTGTGTGCATGAACATGCTGAGTCAAAATATTAGAAATGTTGGCCGGGCGCGGTGGCTCACACATGTAATCCTAGGACTCTGGGAGACCAAGGCAGGTTGATTGCTCGAGGTCAGGAGTTGGGGACCAGCCTGAGCAAGAGCGAGACCCCGTCTCTACTAAAAATAGAAAGAAATAATCTGGCCAACTAAAGTATATATATATATATACAGAAAAAATTAGCCGGGCATGGTGGCACATGCCTGTAGTCCCAGCTACTCAGGAGGCTGAGGCAGGAGGATCGCTTGAGCCCAGGAGTTTGAGGTTGCTGTGAACTAGGCTGATGCCACGGCACTCACTCTAGCCCGGGCAACAGAGTGAGACTCTCTCAAAAAAAAAAAAAAAAAAAAGAAATGTTGAATGGTCATAGAAAGGTTAAGAAGAGAGATAATCTTACCACAAGGGGCCCTTTTTAGAATTCCAGTAAAAAGGACAGATTCATTTTATTATTTTATTTGAATCTTGGAAGGGGTGAGATATGTTTACTTACTTGTTTTAGAAAGTAGAAATTATTGAATGGATGGGGACAAACAAGAATAGTTTGATGAGTTAATAAGTTATGACAGTAGTCCAGAAAGAGGAAAAGATCCCAAATGACTAAGATCATCAGTCACATTTTTAAAAATATTATACTATATAAATTTTCTGTAATACAATTTTATTTAGTATTTTGTTTTATATTTAACTTTCATTTTAAAACAATGCATACTATGAATTTATATTATGGATTTTTTTTTTTTTTGAGATAGGGTCTCACTCTGTCACCCCAGCTAGAATGCAGTGGCATCATCATAGCTCAGTGCAACCTCAAACTCGTGGGCTCAAGTGATCCTCCTGACTCAGCCTTCCCAGTAGCTGGTATTATAGGTGTGTGCCACCACACCCAACTATTTTTTTTTTTTTTAATTTTTAGTAGAGATGGGGGTCTCCTTCTTGCTCAGGCTGGTTTTGAACTCCTGAGCTCAGGTGATCCACCTGCCTCAGCCTCCCAGAGTGCTAGGATTATGGGTGTGAGCCACCTCGCTCAGCCTAGATGTATGGATTTTCAAAACTGAATTTTTTTCTACAACTATATTCACTTTGAAGATATTTTAGGTGGACTTTTACATAAAAATAGCAGAAAACGTATACTGGAGCAAATGACTTTAATCCATTAAGTTTTTGCTACTGAGTTTCTCCAATAAGGATAATAATATCCACCCATCTGGCCCCTGGGAGTGATGGCAGTGTTGTTTACTTAGGATTAGAGCTTATTTCTGGGATTTGCTTACCAGGAATCAGAGTAAGAAATAGAATCACAGTCTTCAAGAGATGCAAGACTGATCCATAGAAAACAAGATGGGGATCATGTCCAAAGGGATGAAATGGGAACAATAAATGAAGCGAGGGGCTAGCTGTTCCGTAAAATAGAGTAGGAAAAAGGTCTGCCACAAAACAGGCATTGTCCTGGAAATTACTGTTGTTTTGTTGTTTGTGTTTCTAGAATGTGAAAATCCAAGACTTGCCCATTAGTTTTACCAGCAAGTTAGTGAGGACATGTGTATTTTAGGCTGTTTTAAGTGTATAGATATTAGAGGGGAAGTATTGTTTATAAATATTTGAAAATAAAATATTAAAATTATCTTTTGTTTTGATGAACTGATTGTTTACCTAGAGAGCTTTAAAATAATATATTAGAATGAATGCAATATTTGATAGGGTCAGTGGAGAAGAACACATTTTGCAATAGTCTTTCTCTATTCCAACAATATGCTTCTATAAATCCAAGTTGATTCTTTCATTTTTCAAGGAATTTTTAGGCATGAACCTGCATTTGGCCCTCCTGTTGGCACATAGGGATAGATAAACAAAAGGCATCAAACCCTTGACTTCATTCAGTCTAGATTCTAGGGAGGGCAAATAAAATATATTTAATAAGCACAAGGAATAAATATAATTGTATGGTTTGCTGCAAGTTAAAAAGAATATTAGAGTGGAAAAATTAAGCAAGGTAGCAGGAAATTGAGTTGTAAAGTGAGTGGAGTTCTAAATAAAAAGATCGTACTCCCAAGCTACCATAATCAAATCACTCTGACATTGGCATGGAAATGGACAAAAATGTTCAGTGAAAAAAAGAAAGGATCCAGAACTGGATCCAAATATATGTCATAATATATAGTGGAGATGTTTTATTAATAGTTCAGTGGAATGAGACATCTACTTACTAAATAGGGCCGGGGCAAGCTCTATCCATCTCAAAGTACACAAAAGTGGACCACTCTCTCAAACTAAGCAGAGAAACAAATCTCATCTAGAATGGAGACTTAAATATAAAAACAATGGTAATAACAAAAAAAAATTACTCTCTCATGAAAAACTAGAAAGTAAATATATCTTTATTGAATGTTGTTTATGTCAGGTGTAATTCTTGGTGCTTGAGGCATACAGTTAAAACACGGAGGACTGTGACTAGGAAATAGCAGACAATAAATTAGAAGCAAAATAAATAATTATATGAGTTATTTTGCCAGTAAGTAACAAGGGCTGTGACAAGAAAAGGAATAAAGAAAATAAAACGGGGAAAGAAAAATTGTGAATGCTGGGGCCAGGTACACGCAATGAAAATGTGGCATTCGAACCAATGTTTGAAGAAGTTGACGAGATACTCGGGTAGATGCTTTAGTCAAGAGAACTCATGTAAGAACTTCATATATATAACCATTACATCTGGAAAACTGGAAGTTAAGCCCTATTTGACATTAGAAATTTTATTGAATTATACCATAAAAAGAAAATAGACAAACCGTAGATTTGGAAAAATGTTTTCCATATCTAAGATCCACTATACTTACACTACACACTAAATAGAAAAATGCATCAAGTATATCGACAATTCATGAAAAACAAATCCAACAGTTCAACAGCCTTTCTAGTAGTTAAGTCAATGCAAATGAAAATAAAGTGACTTATAAAATACCTATAAGATTGGCATAAATTAAGCAGAAATCCTAGTTTCTGGCTAAAATGCAAGCATATACTTTCCTAGTGGAAATACAACTCTGCATTTTTAAAGCAATTTGTAAATACCTAGTAACATCAATGACGTTTACTGAGAGTATAATTTTCAGTGATTGCTTTTGTACTTTTGCCTTTTCGTAAAAATCATTTCAAATATTGATTCAGAAATTTTTTTGACAAGAAAGTCTTTTGATGAACTTCACAACTTGATTGTGTTTGTAGAAAAGAATCCGTATGTGCACATATGCTCACACAGCTGTTTTTGGACGGCCTTGAAATTGGGAGAAATGCTCAGTGGTGGCTTTGGCACCACCACACTGCCTTAATCATAAATTTGTCTTTTTTGCTTTATGCGTAATTATATACATATAAATATTTATGTGTGTATATATATTCCAAGTAAATATTCTCTTTTGCATAAAAATGCAAGATTACAAAAACAGGATTAATATTCTTTGTTTTACTCCAATATTCTTATTGTATAGCTGTGGAAACTGAGGCCACAAGAAACATCTAAATGTATAGTCAGTGCACAACATAGCAAGCCACAGCTAGCGTTCTCTCTTTCTGTCTCTGTCTCTCTCTTTCAACTATGCCAATGCTCCCTTTGGAAAAAGGGCCACCTTGAATTAGATGTGTCCACATTTAAAGCTTGATTGTCTGCTCTGCGTCCACTCTGGATTTTTTCCATTCTTTTCCAGAGTCTCTCATACACTTTAAAGTTTGTCAGAAATAAAGTAGCATGCAAAAGTTCTCTGGACTGGGGATAAATTTGATCTCTGATTACTATGTCATATTCCCCATTATGGGAACATCAGAGGGAAACATCTGGCCAACAATTGCCACGGAGTAGAAATCAAGAATTACTGGGAAATGTGTGCAATTCTGTGGACAAGTGGCAAAGGATTCTTTCACAGCAGAAAGGAGGAAAGAAAGAGCATTTTGTTCGAAGAATTTGGGGGAGGGGAAGGCAAATGCAAAGGTCAACGGAGATATGTAGAAGTTTTAAATTTTATTCCAAGTGGAAGAAAGCAGTCTTCTAACTTTGTCAAACATTTTCTTTGTGCAGTAAAAATCACACTTGCTTACAATTGGCATCTTTAATCATCCTGATCTAGATGGTCTAGGTTTATATAGATAAAATAGCCAGGACTAAGAAAAAAGAGTAACTTGCCCAAGGTCACACAGTTAATTATCAGCATTGCCAGAACCAGGCATGTATATTTTGACACTATCATTTGCCCATCTCCTCCCTCACAGAATAACCTGGGGTGAGATACTGAATGACAGCAGAAAATGGGTAATTCATGCTTACAGGAACACAGAAGAAAATTAGAGTAGTTTTCAAAAACATACACCTGCAACATTGATGTCACTTATTTAAAAATTTGTTGGCTGTAGATAAAGGGTACATGCTATATACTGCTATTGGGTAATAGTTTCATGAGGGAGGAAAATAAATGATTCAGCTCCTAGCATCTGCTTTTTCGGTAGCTTTTTTGATCCAGTACTATTTATTTTTCACTTAACTTTGAGCACCTTAAAGTCATGGAGTACATTTTCGATTTTTGGTCCTTGGGCAAGCTTAATATGATCATCACCAGGTGTGAATAAACATTGAATGACTGAATGAATGGACGTATTCCCGACTTATATTTGGAAAATACTTTCACTTGTGGATGTGGGACCTCAAGAAATTGTTCGCAATTCCCAAACCCTTAATCACTAAAACCCCTTGTTATTGTATCTGTGTGTGTGTGCGCGTGCGTACTGACAGTTGCTTCCTACTGCTGTCACTTGGAATTACGCAATATTTATTAACTATACTTTTTAGTGTGATATCAGGATGAATTTTGTCTTCCTGAGCCAACTAATGATCTTTGACTGAAAATATAATTTTGGGAAACCTACCGCTGGCCAGTTTTTGTTCCAGGTGTTGGAGATAAAATAGGCAAAGATAATGTGTATACTTGGGCAGAAAACTCATAGATAAGTCTGAGAAAGATATGTACAAAGATGAGGGTGCTCTGATGACTGTCTGGAGATGAGACCTGAGGGAAAAATATAAGTTACACAGACGAAGAAGGTGGGTATAGGGGTAGGAAAAGGAGTGTTTGGAGAGGCTTTTTCAAATGGATGGATCTGCATGTGGGAAGGAACCTGATGAATGAGAAGTTGCACGTCCATGCATGTGGAGTGTCTGTGTTTATTTGGGGTGATAGGAAAAGAAAGAAAGAAAATCTGAGAGTAAAGGAAATGATAAAATCTGAGAGATGGAAGAAAGGGATAAACTTTGAGAGTAAGCAGTGCCAATCATACAGGGCTTTGCCAACCTACTGACTTCTACTTTAACAAGGGCTTTTGGAGGTTATTGGACAGTTCTTTAAGAAGGGAGGCTGTGTTCTATTTAGGTTGCTATTAAGAAAGATTACTCTGTCTGCTTTGGGGGTAAGAATTGCTAGATGGGCAAAAGGAGGAGATGTGTTTTTTCATCTAAAAAGTTACAATTGTAAACTGGCCAGGCTTGTTTGAAATGAGTCTTGTACCATTTGGTACAATGGAACAGGTAGGATTTGAGATGGAGCCACACACAGGGTCTGGCACAAAGCATACATGTACTACATCTTAGTGTTACCTTTCCCATTTCTAATTTCCTTCTTTTCTTCTGCCTTGTAAAAACTCTTTTTAAAAATGTACCATTATCTGCTGCTTTTTTGTGTGTCTGTTTCCTGCATGCCTGTGGCTAGGTTGAGTAAGTGTTGGCCTAACTGTAGCCAAATCTCCGGGCTGCACTGACTGAGTCTTTAAAGAATCATACCCTAACCTTTTCAACGTCCTTTTTATTTCCTTTTAGTTCTATTTTGAATAGTTCGCTCTCTCTCTCTCTAGATGTTCTTTATCATGAGACAGAAAAAAGAAAGGGGGTAAAGTAGTGACTGACCTCTCCTCTAGTCTTTGAGCGTGAAATTGTTCCATCCGAATGTAATCTCCCTGGTCTCCAGGTGTATGTGGAAAAGATCAAGGGAGGCATTTTCGTCATCCTCTCTCTTCTGTGTCCTTGGTATCTGTGATCTTCTTAATGAGAACCTGTGGTGAAGATGGAAGGTCAAGAGGTCCACACAAACCTGATAACAGCCAACAGCCATTAGCTCATTCTCTACTTGGGAAGAAAGAGGCATATAGAGCTATATTTGGCCAGATGGTAAACTAAGAAAACTGTCAAACGTTCATTGTGGAAGAAGATAACATGTTTCAGTAAAACATCTTTCATTTCCATAGTTCCAATGGCTTTGGAATCAGGGGAAATTTCTCCAGGGATGGTAGCTTTTCAGCAAGTGATTGAGTCTCTGAAAGGCTACGGATCACTCTCTTAAGTAAACTGTGGGATAAGTCTCTGCAGTGAG
This sequence comes from Eulemur rufifrons, assembly GCF_041146395.1. Classification (NCBI taxonomy): domain Eukaryota; kingdom Metazoa; phylum Chordata; class Mammalia; order Primates; family Lemuridae; genus Eulemur; species Eulemur rufifrons. The sequence continues at coordinate 9,174,425 of NC_091005.1, read as the reverse complement.
ATAAAATGCATGGATCCTGTTCACAGGTATGCTACAGGTATTGCAGTTCACCTGACAGTTCAGTCTTGGAGGTCAAACAAAAGCATCACACTTCTATCAGATCTTCCTTAATGTCCCAGGGAGAGAGTGTTGACAACTTCCTCTGTGCTCTCAAAGAAACTTGTATGGTGTGGGTTGTATTACAGCATGTAGTTTAAATTTGTGTTTGCCTGTCCATTGGTCCCACTGGTATCTTGTGACTACGTTGTGTTCACATCATGTCTTATCTCTGTGTATTCCACATTTTCACACAAAAATAGGTGGTCAGCAAAAATACTCCTTTTAAAATGAATGAATCAATCACTATATGCTATCAGTAATGTCTCCTAAGAAATTTTTTAAATTGTATTTGGAACTAACTATAGACACAAGAAATTGCAAAGATGATACAGAAAGGCTCCATGTGCCCTTCACAAAACTTTCCCTAATGCTAACATCTTACATAACTACTGTACATTTTCAAAACAAGGAAATTGATTTTGGTACAATACAATGAACTAGAACCTATTTGGATTTCTTTAGGTTTTGCCTGCACTGTTTTTTCTGTTTCATTTTTGTATGTCTGTGTGGATAGTAGGTATAGTTCTATGAGATTTTATCATCTGTATAGATTCATGCAATTGAGATACGGGACTATTCTGTCACCCAAACGAACTCCCTTCTAGTGTTCCTTTATATCTACACCCTCTTCCTCCTCACTAACCCCAGGCAACCACAGATATGTTTTCACATCTCTGTAGTTTTGTTATTTAGAGAATGTTATATAATTGGAATCATACAAAGCATAATTTTTTAATAGTGACATTTTCTACTCTGTGTGATGCCCTTAAAATTCATCCAACTTACTGCGTCACCTACAATTTGTTCCTTTTGATTGCTAAGTAGTATTCCATTATATGAATGTACTACTTGCATTTAGCCAGACTCCTAAGACATTTAAATAGATTTTCCCTTTTTTCCCATCATTATTATCTGATGTGTATACTTCTCATACGTAACACAGTTAAAAAAAAATTGTGTTCCCAAGATCCTTTGTGCAAATGCTTATAATTAAGTTGTCTTTAAGCTATGTTCCTTATTAATGTGCTAGAGAGGAACAATTAGACATCTCACTTGGCCCTCGAGCATTCTCCAACTCAGCACCAGTAATAACTCCTTCCCAGTAATAAGGACAAAATAGTTGTAGAATCTTGGCAACAACTGAGAACTGTACAGTTTACAGTAAGTAACTTTGGTAAACGTTCCTAATTTACTCTATTCCTCTTGCACGCATTAATCTTTTACTCCAGTGTTCTTCAGCAGTGCACTCTTAAATGTTATCAGAGAGAATTTCTTTTTTCAAAACCATGAATAACTGAGTGAGTCTGAGAGCTTGCTCTTTGGGGGGAACTGTTTTTAAAGGAAGATCAGTGATATTTGATATAACTATTGCAAGAACTGAATTTAACAAATCAATACACACTTAGGGTTTCACCAAGGACTTCAGGTGGGTACGGAGGTGGTTGTGGTGTGAGTGGGAAATGTATCGACAGCATTTTCTTTAAGTAGTGGGGTTGGCTTTTATTTTTTTTCTGTACAATAATGATTCAAACACACAAAAGGAATCCCCACAACGCTAAATAAGAAACACTTTGTGTTTTCTTTTTCTTTTTTTTTCCTACCCTCACCCTGAGATTAGAGCAAAGAATGGGGGAAAAAAAATAATGAAAGTCTGACTTACTGAAAGCAAAGTGCTTTCTCTGTTAGCAGTACAAAGAGAGAGAAGTCCCAAAGCCTTTTGTGTATATTCTTGGAGGAATGCCTGCTTCCAGAAATGGTAAGCTTAACCTTCTCAAAGTTTCATTTTCCTGAATTATCAAGGCTCAATCTTGTTCTTTTGTGACTGAATACAGCTCTCATAAAACTCAGAAGCCTTTTTGGGCTGACCCTGGAGCCGAGGGTATAGACAGCAAGGAGGTGGGTGAGGAGGGAACCCACGTATTGCATGTTTCTTATAATCAGTTTCTTTCAGGTGCTTCCTCAGGGACTGCCTGATCTCTGCACAAGGCTCTTGCTCCTGATCAAGGAAAAGAAATGGGATCTCAGTCTCCTTTAGCTCCCCTTCACGGAAATGATTCCTTGGGACTGAGACTACATTGCAGGCGTGGCTGAAAAGTAAGCATTCTGGGCCTGTTTTCAATTTCCCTGAGTCTCAGCCACGACTGGAAATTGTTAAGCAGTCTTTCTCATAGTTTCTCTCTGTTTTTACTATTTTGGTTTCCTTTATGTGAATCATTTTTCACTGCAGCCAAAAAAAAATGTAAGGGAGTGAAAGGTAACAGAGCGCCGGGGAACAGAATAATATTTGCTCTCTGCTGAGTCATCTGACTTAGACCCTTAGCTGGGGCTGGATTTCTGGCTGGACGGGGATTTTAAAAACGAGAGAGACTGAAAATAACCCTGATACTGGTGGTCAGGATTTGACTAAAAGTAGAAGTCTGCACTGCCTTCAAGAATGGGAGAGACATTTCTAGGAGGATCTTGCCTAAGAACTTCTCCCTTGTGGGTTCCAATTTGTAAGTTTGAGTTCTAGATAAAAAATCGATGTGTCATATTCTCGTATTATCTGTGCAATACTTTATGTTCTATGATAGGGTAGGATAGGAACAAAATCAGGGAATTTTCCAAATCTCGGTCTATGTTGTGAGTGAGAAATTTGGTGTAGTAGAAAGAATTGGGATTTGCAGACAGACAGGCTTGGCTGTAAGTTTTTCAATTTATCATTTATCAGTTGTTGATTCTTGGAGAAGCCCCACTACCTCTCAGTAGCAGTAGTGGAACACTGTAATGCTCCCTGTCTTCCCAGCGTGCTGCGAAGATCATAATGTGTGTGAGATACCCAGTCCAGTACTTGCCACCTGGCACTCAATAAAATATAATTTACTACTAGAAAAATTTGTATCTAGTGCAGGCATTATAAAGAGTCTATGCAAGCTCCCTCCATTTACAAATAATAAATCAAAGCCTAGCAGCATGAATTTACCAACATGGAAAGCTAGTATGAGAGATCTTCTGACTCCCAGGTTGCTTTATGTAGAATAGTTTTGACTTTTAAAACTTCCGCGTGCACTCTTGTAAATATTTATAGTACGTAGATACTTAGTATTTACAATAAATAGTTTTAGAGTAAATTTGGCATGTATCTAATACTACAAAATCCACAAATACAGGTGAAGGATTAGCAAGCAATGATGATTCAAATAAAAATGATGATGATTCAAAAATAAAAGATTCTGTTAGATCCAAACCACACATGAAATTCAGTATAAGGACACAACACGAGTGCACTTATTTTTATCATCCCCAGCCTACAGCTGACTTTGTTACCCAATAAATGTTATGCTGCTACTGTTACATAACATCCCACATTCAGCTGTTGTTCCAGCAGATGACATTAAAACTCCTTCAACCACACTTCAGATAACAAGTTAGTTTCCTTCCTTAGGATTTCTGGCAATGACTGAAAACTTATTTAACATATGTCTTTAAAGACAAGCTGAAGAAAAGGACAGAAAAATGATTATCCAACTTACTAAGTGTCTTCCTAATGTTACCCCAGCATGATTGGACTGACAATGCCCATTGGGTGAGGGAGATTTATGGCCACGGCCCATGATCTCTATGGTGAGAAATTGGAAGGACGAAGGTGGCTGTAAAAAAGTACAGAAGTTGAAGGAGATAGAAATGTCCGTTCTTGTTTAACTATTGAAGATATAGTTTAATCCTTACGTAAGCAACTTTGTATATCTCCTAGAAATCATATTACTGAAACAAAACAAAACTTTGGCCGAAGAGAAAGCTTCTTAAAACTTAAGTGGACTGATACTCAAGAGAGTCTTTTATATAAACCTACTTAAAAAATTCTTAAGTGAAGATTACAGTATTGTTAACCATATGTGCATTGTTATATAACATAACTCTAGAACTTTTTCTTCTCACATGACTGAAACTCTATACGAGTTGGACAGTAACTCCTTATCTCCCTCTCCCGCCGCCCCCTGGCAATCACCATTCTACTTTCTGCTTCTAAGAGTTTAGATAACTTCATATAAGTGGAATCATACAGTATTCAGAAGAATTAAAACAAGATCTCAAAGAGATATATGCACTATCAAGTTTATTGCAGCATTATTCACAAAAGCAAACATATGGAAACAACCTAAATGTCTATCAATGGATAAATGGATACAGAAAATGTATATATGCATTATATACAGTCATGGTTGCTTAATGACAGACAAAGGCCTCTTTAGGCGATTTTGTCATTGTGAGAGTATTACAGAGTATACTTACACAAACCTAGATTGTATAGCCTACTACACACAAAGCCTAATTATATAAATGTTTCTCATAAAGAGTTAGAGGCCAACTCTTTATAGAAAATGTAACTATTACCAGGAAGAAACATATTCTATGTTTTGTTTTATATAATATAAACAAGAAATTTTGCTCTGTGGGCTTCAATATTTCTTTACTGGTTAAGAAAGAAAGAAGGGAAGAAGGAAAGAAAAAACGGGGCTTGTGATTCTCTAAAGGGATTGTGATATTTAAAAGTTGATAATAGTTAACCTGATGGAGTTAAGAGATTTTCCAAGGGATTTTTGGAGTCAAAAGGCCTGGGTTTGACTTTTGACTCTGTCATTAAATAGCTTCGTGGTTTGGTTTCATATCCTTTGTTTCTTCACCTATAAAATGATGCTGATATCAGCTGCTTCCCAGTGTTTTGGGGTAAATCATACAAAACTGAATATGAATATATCATTCATTTACTAAAACTATGAATGTTTTCCAATGATTCTTTTACTAGTGTTAATCAATAGGCTATATTAAGCCTGGGGACTGAAATACATCTGTTAACATGTTCTCTATCAAGGTCATGGGGGTATTGGATCTTTTTTCACCAGCACCTTATGTGAATCTAAAACTGTTTGGGAGGATTTCAGAATTTGAGAATTGGGTGGTAGAACCTGAGAGCTGGGATCTAAAGACACAGGGACATTGAAAGATGACTAAGCCAAAGGGAGTCATGATTCCAGACACTTAATGAGATTGGGAAACCTCATAGATTTCTGGGATAAGAGAGTATTTCTAAATCATTATTTAATTTATTTTTAAAATGTGTTCCTATACGGATGCTCAATGACAATGATTTCAAGAATTGATCAAGAAGCTTGAATGAATGATTCTCAAACACCAGTGATGTGCTGTCCCTTGCCTAGGCAATTTACATGTGTTATTTTGTATAATCCTCTTGAAAAACCTCATCAGAGGGATATTCCTATTCTGATTTCACAAATGGAGGGACAGAGTTGCAATGAATACCTAAAGTTCAGAGTCTTGGCACCAGGGATAAGATCTGAACCCACGTGTTCTCTCCATCTACCTTTTACTTATCAGTGTGTTTATGTATGCATGCGTCTGTCTATCCACCTGTCTGTTTCTCCATTTCTATCTCTGTATAGTACATGGAGAAAGTAAACTCCATGGTGAATCTTGCTCAAGTGATAGAAAGGGTCAACCACCAGTGAAGATCCACCTCAAAATCATGCCTAATCTGCAGAATAAAGATAAAGAAGAAGAGAAACAAGAAATCTGAAATAATTTGTGGATATAGGAAGGGGGAAGATTGTTATGAATAATTTTTTAAATAATAGTAATGATCCTTTTATAAGCTTGTATAACTCCATGGAAGAAAGGGAGGAAATGGGGGAAATGAATAATCGATTGTAACATTGAGTTAACTTTTAACCCTGGATTCACAGTTCATTAGGATGAATCAGTTTTCAGGAATTCCTCAGAAGCAGCAGCTAGCTTAGGAAAACTCCAGAGGCTTCAGCCGTCCTTTAACTGCATTATAGTTTCGTTAATGGCTGTTGGAAGAAAACAGAGCCTGACCACATCAAGAAACACATCATAGTTTGTTTACTTTGTCATCAGCAAAATTTGTCTCTACCTAGAAAAGTGACAAAGGGCTACGTAAAAACGTGTGTGGAGTAGTCAGAACATGAGTGATTCACCATGAAGGCATATTTGTCCCAAGTCTAACCTTTTATGAAGCCCACCAACTATCCAAGTGCTTTCACCTCCTTCCTCCAGAATCCTCCTCTTCACAATTCACTGTGTGTTTCCAGCAACCTGGATCCCTGTTCTATCATTACCAAAGACCTCAAGAAATGCCTGTACATTTCTTCACCCAAGACTGATTTTTCTTTAAGATAATTCATCTGCTTTCTCTCATAATCCTACTCAGTCCTGCCAAGCCCTATTCAAACTCTTCCATTCACTTAAATTGTGAGCAACTTTTTGGCGGAGGTCTATGTAATTAGTCTATCTCCTCTGCATAGCATAGTGCTTTGCACATGCTAGCTGCTCAGTAAAATCTGGAGAGTTTTATTTTCTTTACTATTGGGGTCTCACTACTAGAGTTTGAGAGCATGTGTCTGTTCAGCTCTGCACACCTTAAAAGTGATGCCTTATTTTTTTCATCATTCCAATTGCAAATATGAAAATTGAGGCTTAGATTGCCCAAGATCGCATCATGAGCTAGTAGGTATGAATGTGAGTTAGCTCCGTGCTTATCACCTTTGCCCCAGTGTGCCTTAAAACCCACAAGGAATGAATAGCGGGAGTGGGGGGCACTTGGGGTTATTTATCTGTGCCATGGGAAAAGTGGTAATAAAAGTCTTTTCTTGGAGTGAATTTACATACTTCCTCCCATATAAGTGAACACTTACATGACCCATGCTTCCTGTCCTAAAATGCATGAACCACCATTTGAAAAGACATTTGAATATCTGCAAAAGTGTTCTGGAACTGTTTGTGGGTTTCGTGATACTCTGGGGATAATTTTTCCAGTCTTCTCCCAGTACAAAGAATGAATTCCACATCCTTTCCTCTTAGAATAAAACTAAGAAATATTTTTTCCAGACGCTGCTCAGCCTTTCCTGTACACTTGCCCTTTGACGATGGCTTTATTGTAGAGTTCAAGGAACGTAAGGCAAATGGAACCTTGTCTCATCTCCTTCTTGCCCCCACCAACTTTCTTCCTGTAAAGTAGAAAATACACTAAAGATGACAGCTTTATTCCTCGCAGCGAAAGTGGTCTGTAATTCAAGATGCGCGCTATTCTCTTGGAAGAGAGAATAGTAACAATTGGCAAAACTAATATTCATGGAACATAATTACAGTTATTAAGTATGTTCTATGTTCCAGGTCTTGTTATAGGTGCTTTATATTTTTTTATGTTTAATATTCAGTACAAGCCCATGGTTGGTATTAGCATTAACATTTTACAATAAGAACACGAAAGATTAAAGTGATAACTACCATGGAGCTAGTCAATGGTAAAGCAGGATTAGATTCAAATTGATCTGTATAAAATTCAGTTCTCTTTAATGATATTTCACTGAGCAATTCACGAGGCTGCCTTGAGATGCTTATAGCATGATGATGAAGCAGAGGAAAGAATATATACTCAAGAATGAGATACAGCATAGTAGCATAGTTCAGGGAGAGAAAGTAGACTTCGAAACCAGATTGCCTGGGTTAAAATCTTGGCCCCGTTATTTGCTATCTATGTACCTTTGTTCAAGTTAGTAAACTTCTCTTTGCCTCAGTTTCCTTATTTATAAAATAGGAGCAATGATAGTATCTACTTCCTTGGGTTACTATAAGCATTTAATGAAAAGTGGCAAGCACAATACATAGGTACTGTCTGTGTGTGTTCATTCTCATGCCATACTCCAGCCACTCCCTGTACAATAGACCACCTCAACATTGAATTTTAAGAAAAATACAAAATCTTGAATTGAAGAAACAAGATTTAACACCCTAGTTCCTATTACATACATACTCAGTTTAACAAGAAGTGATGGAACTTGTCTACTGGATCTTTTTTTGGACTTCTAATGGTTTAATTGCAATATAGAAGGATACATTTAGAGATGAGAATTTATACATATATGCATATAGGTGTGTGCCTATATGTATAACTATAAATGTGGTCTGAGAGTTATGAGTAGGTCTATGAGTTTCAGCCATCACTGTCAGTTTGTGAAATAACTCACAGACTTTGAGCATTATCAAATCCAGATTCTGAATTGGGGAAGGAAGGGAGTTTCTTTCAAAATGGTCTCTTTACTGCTCTGAGTTTTTTGAAACCATAAGTAATTTGTCCCCCTTTGGCATCTTGTCATATCCTGAGGGTTGGGCTGACAGCAACGGACAAGCTCAATTTCTTTCTGATTTCCAAGCAGACTCACTGATGTACTTTTTTTTTTTTCTATAGTGTGTGATTAGACCCCTCATATTAGTAACAGAATACAGACCATCTGCAACTTTGATTATTAGTCTGTGTTAGAAAAATCAGGGATTCACTTAACTAGTATTGAAGAACAAATTTAAAACTCACCAGCAATTCATTTTCCCCAGGTTATAGGATAGATTAGGGAGCACTGAATTTGAAATCAGCTTGGCTCCTTAGTGCACAGGGGAAATATTAAGCAACTACTTACAGGTAGCTTAAGCTACAAAAAAAAATTTTAAATTATAATTAAGTAGACATTATTTCCTGACATTCTATCAACTGACTTAATGTTGTATTCTTTTTTTTTTAATTTTTTTGGAGAATGTTCAAGCAGCTACAGATCTGTACATATTGATGGGATACAGTGTAACGAGTAATAATTTTAGAATTAGGCCAATATAAGTTCAAATCCCAGCATTGCCTTTTACTCACAGCCATATCTTAAGACTTGTTTATCAAACCTCCCTTATTATCGTTTTCCTCACTTGTAAAAATGAGCAAAAGATAGTTAGGCTTATAGATTATTCTCACCTTTTTATAGCTATCATTCACTTCTTAGTCCACTCTTATCACTAATATTATCCCTAGGTATGTGTGTATGTGTGTGTGTAGCCATTCTGTACTAATGAAGACTTTGTAGCATCAAGCACATAGGTTTGATATTCAAAGAACTAATAAATGAAAAAACACATATAATGATGAGAGATAATGATATGCTAATTAAGGGGCAATGATGTAGAGAAATGAACAATGGTTTTTTAATATATAAGAAGGCAGAAAACTTAGAAACCAATACATGTATGATTCATGGTACTATTCAGTAGATAAATTTACTTTATGTATGGGATACAGTATCCGGTTAATATAATACATTTTTGGGAAATGTACATTCTAAGAGTTTTACTTCATGGTTACGAATGGAAATACCTTGTATGTTCTGCTTTATAGATGTACGAATAAAATCTCTGGAAACAGACATGATAAATGGGAAACTAGAAGAGAGCCAGGTCTGGCATTCTTGTAGCACAAAAGAGAGGAACCACATTAAAGTTTTGCAAGAGTCTGCACACAAAGAAAATTAAATCCCATGTGGTAAAGGAGGATTAGATAATCTCCTTGTCTCTTATTTCTCCTACTGGGTTTGTTGTATCCAGCGAAAATATTCTAAGTATTTGTGGATGCTAGTGGACTCATGGGTCCTTCTTGTTGGCATTTCGAGGGTGGAAAACCTTGGCTGAAAGGTGTGGGGCTGGTGGGTCCTTCAGGAGCCTTTCTGGATTTGGTGGAATTTGATGGGGAACAGGCAGCCTGCTGCTTTGGTAGGTCTCTCTGCCCTTAGCCCGTACTAGAGAGGACTGAGCCTTATACGAAGTATATGGGCTAGGACAGTCTAGCGCACTCTGGGACATAGTAGAAACTCCTCTCCTTGCATTTATTTGTTCAGACCGGCAAATGGGCTTGGGCTCCTATCAAAGATCTTTTCAGCTTGAAAAAAAAAAAATCCAAACAAAAAAAGTTAAGATGTTTCTGACTTCTTTTGCCTAACGGGAGAGTTTTTGAGTTAATTATCTACTAAGTGCCTTTTATCTCCAGCTGAGACCATCTTCTTCCATTTATCTTAAAATTCTTCCAGAAATACTTCAGGAGGTAGCCAGTCCCACCTGATCATTTGAATTGTTGTGTGTGATAAATGTTTAGAGGAGGTTGGATATACAATGCAGATGCCCGACATGACCAACACATCTTTTTCTGGCATGTTTAAGACTTCAATTCCTTTTTTAAATTTTATTTTACTAAAAAGAAGATTGAAGTTTGCCCTGATTCTTCATTGGTACCTAATAGCTTGTCAGCAGTTCTTCCTCTTTAAAAACATTGCATTTTAATTCATTCCTGGAGGCTATACGACCCAAGAGAAAATATTTGCAAGAACACTGTAATAATCAGAACCAAAATGTTGATTTCCAGTTGTTACTGCTCATATAGTTTTCAGACAGCACTGATGTCATCTGGTAGAAACAATCATTATTAATACATTCATTAATCTGGACCCTGTTAACTATTGACAGCTCCAGAAGTTTATCTCACGTGAATTTCCTTGTGTCTATTGGAACTTTTAATGATCATCCTTGAGTTATGATGCATTTGAACTCTTCCAATTAGGTGTAATGACATTTATGTAAATAAAATTGTGGTCTATATTTTTATTTATTAAAAATGTTCACTATATTTTAGCTTTGCTAAAGTCTAATTATTTTCTTATAATAAAGAGCAAGAAAAAATAAGATTAGTAACAAGAAAGGAGAAAAAGAAAGAAATGAGTGACACTAATATTAATAATACTTAACAGTTGTAAAGTATCTGCTATGTGTTAAGCACTGGATTAAACATTCTATGTCAAATACCTCATTTAATCCACACAAATAACATATGAATTAGAAAAACTAATTTTATTCCCATGTTGCTAATGAGAAAATGAAGGTTAGAAAGGTTAAGTGATAACTTAATCAAGATTGTAATTGCAATATCGTACATGTGTATACAATGTATTGAAGTGGGTAGACCTGGGCCTCAGACAAAAATCTGTATCTTTCATCATGTCACAACACACACTTCTAACCTTTACTCTGGATTCTGTGTGGTCTCTGTCTTTGTGTTACTCATTAAAGATTTCAATCCTGGGCAGAAGCGCCCACTTGCCAGACACTGTGGGGAATTTTTTCCCATGGCACATTTAAGGTTTAGCATAAGAAAGCATGATCTAATAAACATTAAATTTAATTATAGTTAGTTCCTAGAGGAGCTACATTTTTCTACATCAAGTGATTTTTGTTCAAATATATAATGATGTTTTTCGTTTAATCCAAAAGATGTGAGTTTTACGCACACATATACACACTGGCTGAGATTAAAATAACTATTGATTTTAACACAGCATTGGCCTAGAAAGTACTTCTTGTTTTCGTTATGGAGGAAATGATTGCATAAAAGTTTTATGTTTACAACTCTGTTGATGATATTAATCATGTCTTTAATATAATGACATTATTCAAATCACTAGTATCTGCCATCAAATAGTAATATGCCTGGATTTCACACGAGAATATTTACATTTTTTCATTTTGAAATGCATAACTGAGAATAAAATTTCAATCATATACTTTTTATAAAATATTCTTCTTTAACCATTTAAATAAACAGCAATCATTTGTTATACTTTTTCTTCATATCGTCTCCCATTGTAACAAATACACTAAAGATTTGGCCAATACTGTGTTAAAAATCAATAAATAACAGGTAAATTAATCTCAGCTAGTATGTTTATGGGTAAAACTCAAAACTCTTGGGCCAAAAAATATTCTGGAAGTCCATAACAAGGACTGTATCCTAATCATTTTTGTTCCACCAAAGCATGGAGAATATCTGTTCTGGGGAGAAGGATTTATTTGGTGGCATATACTTCTATTTTGGCTCATCTTTTAGAGCTACAATATGTGTATCAAGTTTTTGTGAGTAATAACAAACAACCTGTTAACTCAAGAGGGAAGTAAATTTAACAGACAGATAGTAACAAACAGGGAGGCAGGTGAACCAAAGGAAGCTGGTCAACAGCAGGTTCAGATCCCATCTCTGCATCTGCCTCTGCCTCTCACCCCAGGTAAGAGATGCCACTGACTCCACAGTGAATTCTGAGCTGTCTCTGCATTTTGCATCACTGCCTCAAGATTCCAAGTCCTGGGCAAAAACACTGATTTGTCCCAGAGAGGTCAGGTTGCATGGCCGTGTTCTAGCTTCCAAAAAAAATAGAAGGAGAGAGTATTGGGCTTTCTGTTTTCTGAGCTGGGAGCAGCAGATGCAAAAAGAGGAGGCAAACATGTCCTTGGAAATGACTGAGTGGGTGGGTCATCTACTGATTTTAGTGAAGGGGTATTTTTGCCATTGAAATAGGTTAATTTTGGAGGAAGGAAACAAACAAACAAAAGGCCAGAAAAACTTGTGTTCAGACAGACATTTTGCTACTGATTAACTTTGGGATCTAAACAATAACAACTCCTCGGTGAAAGTGAGACTGGTCAAACTACACAGCACTTTTCAGGTAGAAGAGGCATCTGTCGAAGTGTAGGTAGGGAGCTAAATGAATAGGACAGATTCATCATAATAGTTTTTAAGCCTCTTCTTACATGTATCTATGGACCCTGTGAGACGGATAGAAAGCAAAATCACACTTGTATATTAATTATGGGTCTCCTTTCTGCAAGTTTGACAGCTGAGATTTTAAAAAATGGTTTGGACCAAACTGAAGTCATAACCAAATTCCATGATATCCTTTTTGCAGTCATTTCTGCCCAGCCATGCTTTTCAGAAAAGTGAATGAATCTGGTAAAATCGTGTGTTGCCACATAAACCATACATGAGTTAAAAGACATAGGAAATTCTTAAACAGTTAATCGAATGCCTAGAATGTCCAGATTAAACATATACTGGGGCTTCTCACTTGTGTATGAAGTTAAACACACAGATTGGGGTTCTTTATTCTAATAATGATTTGGTTATTTAAGTGCTTTCATAGTTTTACCAACAGATTCCTGTGTGTAACATAATAAAAGTAATAACTGCAACCAAGGCTAACTTGCCTTTGCTGAATCAAAACTTAATCAATGATTTATTTTGTCTTTATAATGACATGGCATCAGCTTTTTAAAATTTCCTTTCTTACTTTATTTGCTTAGAACCTCAGTATATTGTTGAATCACGATGGGGATAGTGAATATCCCCACACAAACAGTCTCTAAGCCAGTGCCTGTCACCTGGTTAGTAACCCATAAATCTCTGTTGAATAAAACTTGATGAAGAAAACCATTTATTATGTAATGCTAAATTAAAAGTAAGACATAACAAAATGTGTTGAAGCCAGCCAAGAAAAGAGTTCATCCTATATAATTCAATTTTTATGAAGTACAAGAACAGGTAAAATTAATATATGCTGATAGACATCAGGATATAGATTTATATCTGGAGAAGGTGTTGACTGGGCCGGGGTAAGAGGAAGCCTTCTGGGGTGCTACAGATATCCTTGACCTTGTTAGAGGATACACAGGTATATACAGGTACATATGTAAGTTTTGTGCTATGAGCATTTTTAAAAGGTTTTATTTTAAATTATTATGGATACATAGTAGTTACATATCTAGTGTTATGTGTGTTTGAAACCATATCTACAAATGAGCCATAAAACAGTATGTAGAATTATTTATAAATTGTCACTGTGTGAGAATGTTTAATTAATTTGGAATCCACACAAACACATTGATGGTCTTTGTGTTAGGTTGCTGAAATTAGAGGAGATTTTATCTTTATGAATTTTACAAATCTCTGTTATGATTATGCATATTTTAATAAACAAAGGCAAGAATTTTTATTTTAGTTGTCATTGTATCATAGTATTATGGACTTTGATACAGAGTGTTTACTCAATTAAGAAGAATAGTACAATCCATGTGACTAGAAATGGAAATGTCATTCTGAGTCAAAAGTTTGGTTTTTTTTAAATCTTTGTATTTATTAATATTTCTAATTTTGAACTCAAAAAGTAATGACTCATTTTAATTTTAATTCACTTCTTCCCATTACCGTACTGATTTATTTTTTTATTTTATTTATTTTTTTATATTTATTTTTATTTCATCTTATTATGGGGGATACAGAATTTCAGGTTACATACGTTGCCCATGTACCGCCTGTCCCCACAAGTCAAAGCTCCAGGCGTGTCAGTTCCCCAGACAGTGCGCTTTGCACCCATCATGTAGGTATATATTCATCTCCTCCCCACCGCCCCCTCCCAGAGTCAGCACCTTCAAGCGTGACCATTTCCCAAACGGTGCACGATGCACTCATTATTTTCCAGCTCACTCCATATATTGGTGTTTGGGGTAAATGTCTGTTTTCTTCCGAACAGTACCCCAAGTGCCTAGAATAGTTTTAGAGACATAGTAGGATTCTTATTAAATACTTGCTGCGTGAGTGAATGAAACTGGAGAGCACTAGAATCCTCAAAATAGGCTTAAGTGTCACTTAAAGCAGACCTCAAGTGTCCTTTACCTGTGATGAAATTGCGTTTACCTTTGCCAAGGTAGGGTGTGAATAAGTCATGAGGTATTGTCTTAAAGAAAAGCCCTCTTCAATAACAAGCCATATAGCATAGAGAACAAACAGATGGCAGATTCATTTGGAACCCTGGTTTTGTCACATGGTCTTTCTGTGACGTTTGCCTGGCTGCCCAAATATTCAGAGCCCAATTGTCCTCACCTGCAAAACAGAAATGTTTCTAAAATTCAATTAGATGATAGGAGTCAGCCTCTTCTAAGCATTTGCTATGCACCACTCTGTGCTCAGAGCATTGTATGTTACCACATTTTTCGTATGCAAAGTATAGGAATTACATAGCATCAATAAAAACGCATTTCTTCTCTATGGCAATTCAATTATTGAGACCGTTTCAATTAACTTTCCATATATTTTCTACTGCCTAATGTCTTTAGGTTTTGTAAATTATTTTAGATTGTATTTTGTTGGCCTTTCCCTAAAGACTTTAAATTCCTCAAAGGAACGAGTCCCTTCCTTCCTGAGTTCTATAGAGTTCATTTGAATTATCAAATCTTAGCGTGGCCTTTGATGACAAGTAGTTTTATTCCAGAATAAATGTAATATTATTTCAGATCAAGGATCATTCAATGGCTTTAGGATACATTGACTGAAGCAGAATTCTCTTCTGAGAGTCCAAATTCCATCTTTTGACCACTCTGTGCCTTCCACTGTCAGACCCTTGTTCTGTTCTCCGACAAGCGTAAAATGGTTACCTATCAAAATCCCCATGAATTGATCATAAAAATAACAAGTAGGGTGCCAATAGCTCTATTCTATAAACTGAATCTTTGGAGGAAGTGGTATATTAGATTTAAGATTTTTAACTCACAGAAGGGTATAGGGAGCGGAATTTGGAATATGTTCTCATGGGGAATAAGGGTGGTTGGTTAAAAGAGGGTAGAAGGATTTCAGGGTTTCCAGGGCCTTGTGCCAACCTAGGAGACATCTTGACTATGAAGCTGGAGATGTGATGGTTGCAGAGAAGATTCTGTGGAGGAGCAAAGCAAACTCTGATAGAGGCTTCTCCCTGAAAGTGGGTTTGGGAAAGGTTGCTGTTTGAGTGGACGGGTGCGGGGTAGACACACCACCGCACTGGTGACACATCAACAGTGTCAAAGGAAGTGGGCTCTGGTGTCCCTGCAGTTTCCCCATAGTGAAGGAGCTATGCAAGTTCCTTGTGGAGTGTTGCTACGTGTCATGCTCTATGCCAGGCGTTCACAGAAGTTATTCCTTTTGGTATTCAGAGTAGCCTCTGTGCTAGGAATCACTACCCCAAGGGAACCTGAGGATAATGGAGGTGAGGTGGAGAAAAGGAGAGGAAAAAGGTGTATAAAAACTTGCCTCCTCTGGAACACAAACGAGAATGAGGCATGGGTTTTAAAAAAGTGCTGAGATTTCTCTCGACACCCCCTCCTGGCTTTTTTTAATGTCCCTGAAAGGCTGGGATTAGGAATCCTCCCACAGCCCGTCTCTCCTGAGAACTTTCATAGCACTGCTTCTGATTAAACTAACAGATTAGACCCAATGGCATAAGGCACAGCTTCTCTTCTTTGAGAAAGAGCAAGTAAGAATGAAGTGTTAGATTGCAAAGCTAATTATACATTCTGTTCAAGTGTCAACCATCTGTTGCAATTGTTTAAAAAGCAGATATAAGTCAACTGTAGGGGTGGGATGTTTGCTGTCGTGAACACACAGAAAGCTTATGGCACCAGCGCACGGTCCTTGTTCTAGCACGGGCCTGCGGGCTGCGGTGGGACTCCACGGATATCTTGGGAAACTCATCTTTTTGAAGAGGCTACGTGATAGCCCCAGGTAGCTAAAGATTAAGTGCTGGTCATCGAGACTCTTTCAGAACTGGAAAAGGCCTTAAGCATTATATGATCAACACCCTCTCTTTACAGATGGAAAAACTGAGATTCAGGGAGGGGAAGGCACTGCCTATTCAGTACTTCTATTTCAACACTCTCAATCTTCCAATTTTCTGCAGAACTTTTGTGTCCGTGTGGAAGGCCCTCTCTCAGGTGTACTAAGTCCCTAAGGGTTGGCATGGAACTACTTTCTCTCTGTACTTCATGCATAGAATAATATCCAGTGCATCTAAGTATCTAGGGTATGTTGTACGAATAGGATTAGCCTTACGAGGAGTCAAGCCCCGCAGAGAAGGTGGCACAGTCCCCCTACACCAGAGTCAGGCCTTTCTTTCCCTTATTAATTTCTTTATTGCCAAAGTGGAATACTCTGCCAAACTGAGGCTTTCAATAATTTCCTTTAATGAGAACGACTGGAATGAGACTGAATGTTAATTTTAGTTTACATTACCGGGGTCAATGGAAACCCCACAATAAGGAACACTCCCTGAATCAGCAAAACCGTTTTCTTCTGGCTCCTTCTATTTTTGAGTGAATGAAGAAGCCCTTTTGATAAAAGTGAATTTTGACTTTTTGTATGATTGAATAAATCTAGTCTCCAGGACAACCAAGGGGAGAATATTATAGTATCACGGTCAGGCTGTTCCCAGCCCTGTTCCTTCGGCATCTGCAATCACGGTACGCAGGTGGGAGTCATGCTCTTGCATTCCTGACTTCGGATCACTCACCAGGGACGGGAATTTCACTACCAGCATATCACAGTGCATAGAGTTAGTAATCCTTCATTGATTTGAATGTTGCCTTTTTTGTCCTTCTATAATTTGTTTCCAGTTTTGCTCTCCCTAGCAACACATCCCTGGACAACTTCCTTCTCTCTTTATCGCCTTTCCAATGTTGAGAAGAATTTCCCTCTTCTCTTTTTCATGAAAAATTGCAAAATCCCTTTGCTTGTTCCTCACAAGACTTCTCACCCAGACCATGGTTGGAAACATTCCAGTCGTCAGTGACCCTGTTACAATGAAATCCTCAGGTTTATCCAGTGAAATTTGAGAGGAATGTTGAATTGGATTAATCACACTCTTCCATTTGAGTTCCTGACGCATTGAATGCACGCTCAGGCAGCCAGGTAATGCTAAGAAGTGATTTCAGATTAATGACTGCACCAGGCAACTGGACACAATTCTATCTCAGGACCTGAGGAGTTGCTGAGGCTTTCCTTTGTCATTTCCACCGATTTCCCAACCCAAGCCTTGGGTCCCGGGCCTGGGTCTGCAGAGGAGTATCTGACTACCCTTTTCCAGACACCTGTGCAGACATTTGCAGCCGTCTCCATGCTTTTTCAGTGATAAGAGTGAAGCAGAGAGTGAAATGGGTTCTACGTTTCAGTCTAAGACCTGGCTGATGAAGCTCAGCGGAAGTTACATTCTCACGGGCCTCTGAAATTAGACTGGGGATTTTTATTATCAAGGGGAGACACCACTGGGGTTCACAGAGTAGAAAACCCTAAGGTGTTTAAACAATCCTGCCCCCTTTTGGGGTTTGGGATTGAAGATCCTGCAGGGGGACTTAACTAAAAATAGGTACCTTCTTACAGCTTAGATTGAAAATAAACGAAAACAAGTTATTGCAAGATAAGTCATTGATTTTCTTCCCTTTATGCTTAGTTCTAACAACAGAGCTGCTGTTTAAAAATATAGCCACGAATGCCTTAACCTCATGACTATTTTTACATGGGTGTTTACTGTTCTTACGATGCAAGGGCCGCATCAACCCCAGGCCGCTTGCTCATACAAATGCTTCTCAAATGACCACCCTACCCTTGTACCCAGGAGAATGCAGCCAGAAATCACTCTCCTTTTAATATCGGGAAAAATAAAACTATCAATGTGCCTTATTTATTTTTATGCATTTATTTGTATACTGTCTTCCCTCTGAAGATTAAAGGTGTACTGTAACAAAAAGGCATATAGTAAAATAATAATAAAAAACAAAACTCAAATGAGAGTAACAAAACAGGACTTAGGGGGAAATATTAGGACAGAAATTCAAAATCATGGTCAGAAATGAAATCAGGTGTTCTGGCCATAAGATGCTACATTATGGCCATTTTCTCAACTCTCTGTTGGCTCCAGTTTTGTTGAAAGCGAAACATAAAAATTTATATTGTTTTTGTAAGGGAGAGGAACAAGATAATTATTTCATTTTGGGTATTTTTATCCAGATCTTTATTGTACTTTATTTGCAGTGTCCTGGTTTTATTTCAGGATCCTTTTTATTAGAGTTAAGGTGTAATGTTACAGTTAACGTTACGCATACTTTGTGTTCCAGGAAATGTACATGATATGGCAAATAAAAGATGCAAGGAGTAAATGTGGGTGATAACACCTGTGTAGCTCAAATCCGTGTAACTCAAATTCTATCCAGTCCTCTCAACATAGCTTTATTCATTTTCTTTTTGGGGAGTGGGGTGGCGCTCAGAAATGCATTATAATGGAAAAGAGAGGACTCGCAAAATATTTTTATGATAAAGTCTAGATGCGACATATGACACTCTAATTGCCCAGTCTAGGGCAACTTGGGTTAGTCCTCACATAAGAGGGTTAGTGCTATTGCAAACTAGAAATGCAGGGAGCTCCCAGTGAGAACTGTCTACTTTCCTTTTGATCTTGTTCCTTCATCTGAGTAACTGGATTATGATTTTTATTTTTATTTATTTATTTTTTTTTGGCAATCTGGCCAAAAACTGGGTGTCTGTCTTAGAACAACATAACCACTTCGCCCAACTGGATGATTCATTTTGCTTTTGCCATACTTCTTAGGAACTGCCGTCCTGGCTCTGAATCCGTGTTACCGTGGTTCATTATCTGCCTTGACCTTTGCCCTAAGTCTTCCTGATACAGTGACAACTAGATCAAGTCAGCTGCCTAGTAGCTGCAGTACTGACGCCCTCTTGCCTTTTTGGCCCTGTACCTGTCACCTCCCTCTGGGACATTTGAGGAATAGTTTGGTCCCCAAGCCCTCACTCTTAATTGTCTGAATTATTCAAATGCCAACCCAGTTAAATTCCAGTACTAAGAAAGTCTTCATCTCTGGATGATTTTTTTTTCTTTTAATAAATCATTAGAACTTTGTTATTTTAAAAAATAATTCTGACTATATATAGGTATTTTTCCCCTGAGCTCTCTTTAAGGAAGCTAGAATGTTTTTGGCAGTTCTTTTTTGCTTTTTTTTTTTTTTCCCCTTCCAATTAATGTTTTAGTCATCCTCCCAAGAGAATTTTGGAATCATGGGATTCACCCTAATGTACTATTATTAAAAATTTCTTCTATTTTCTGTAAATTTATGCCCAGGCCCTTTTAATATACTTTGTATTATGTCATCTCAATAAAGTCCTTGTGAAATTGCTATCACTAGTGTCTCTATTTTACAAATGACAAAAGTGACACACAGGAAAGCTTATGATATTTGCCCATGGTTACAGAATCAATAGCAGAGATGGAATTCTTTTCCCTGCTTTTCCTGTTATGTAAATATTTTAATATGGTATTTCTGTTTAAAAGTATGATTATTTCATATGAATTTGAACTAAAATATTTTAAAGTAGTAAGTAGCTTTACATTTCAAAGGTAAAATCCACACTCATCCGTACTTAATTATATTGTATATTAACTGATCAAACTCCTTGTGCCCTAGTTTAGGCGCCCATCAGAAAAATGTGTTTATCACTCTCCCTCCAACAGTAAATAGCTAAACGGTGAAAGTTTTTAAGGCGTGGAGATTCATCTCTGACAAATCTGACCCATCCCCCATGACTGGGATCCTGTCTTAGTCTCCATGACCAGAGTGCCAATTTTTCTTTTACAGTAGAGCTCTGTTCTGAACCCCTTCCAGCTAAATTTTGGTGGGACCAGTTATTTTGCCTGCTATATATATATATATATATATGTGTGTGTGTGTGTGTGCGCGCGCGTGTGTGTGTGTGTGTGTGTATATATATATATAAATCCTATTTCAGAAATGGATGTTTCCTGCCATGGTTGAAAACCTGCTCTGAAGAGATTTGTTCTTAGAACCATGGGATTTCACCATTTGATCTACTTTGTGGATTACTCCATGTCAGGGATGGTTCAGTAATCCTACAAGACCCCAGAGGCTGGCAGGCACCCGGGAAGGCAGGAAAGGGGTATTTCCTATCTTTAACAACATTCTTTCTTTCCCCGTAAACAAGATGTGGCCCAGATCCAAAGTAAATCCATCCAACCAACCATGAACTTCCCATTTTTTTTTATCATCCTATGAATCGGTTGTGGCATTTTCCTCTTATGTATTCATTCGATCTCTCTTTATTTTTTTTTCTCTGACCTATATTTTCTTTTTTCATTTTAATACTGACAAAAGTCCACAAAAACAAGTATTTTCCTTTAAGCCTGAACCCTAGTAGCTTGTGCCTCATCTCTTTCCTTTGTTTACTACCAACTTCTTAAAAGCATGACGGGAAAATGTGAAGTTGCTGCTTTCTTTTATGCCAGTCAGCCTCCGTCTTGCCTTGTGTCTTTCCCATCTCTATTCCATAGTGCATGGGGTCCCAAATACTATTCTTCATATCAGAAATAGCGATAGTGTTAAGACTTCCTAAAATGCCGTCTTGTGAAAATCTTACCAACTGCGATTTCTTTGACATGTTTTTTTTTCTTTCTTGTTCATTTCTGAAAATAAGCAATGGTCACTTTTTTAATGTTAAATAAGTTTAATATTAGTGTCTATCACATAGAATTTTTGTGAAATTTAAATGATATAATGCCCAGAAAATACTTAACACAGAGTGTACTGAATGTGTCATCTGTTACTTGTTATCAATACAATTTTATTTCTACTGTCATTGTTATCATTACTACTCTTCCTTCTTTGTATTCTCCACAGCTCTTCCTTTTTTTGGTGCTTTACTTGAATTTAGTTTCCCTTTTGATTGATTCTTGACTCTTTTCATTGTGTGTGTACACACACACACACACACACACACACACAAACTCTAGGTTATATTTAAGGAGTATCTGTATTCAGATAACTTTCAATCTATTTCTTTAGTTCTATTTTATCTTATAAATTCTAAACATTCATACCTAACAGCCTACTAGACAGCTCCCACTGCTCCTAACACATCAGACAAATATAAAAATAAACAAGAAACCCACAACGAACACAAGAAGAAAAGAATCACCATTCGTTCATTTATCCTGCCACCTGTGACAGAAATCTGAGCAGCCACTGAGACTCCTTCCTCTGCCTGCATCTCACCTGTAGATTTGAACAAACAAGTCCGTAGATTTTAATAAATGAGACTCTACCATCACCGTTCCTGGAGCCTGAGTTCTTACCTCAGCTATTAATAGATTAGTACAAAATCTTTAAACATCTTCGTGAACACTGTCACCCGCTCATACCCTTCTTTATTCTCCACTCCACTTATCAGAGTGATCTTTCTCAAAATAAAATGAAAAACAAGCAAACAATAAATAAGTAAATAGTATCATGTGAGTCTCTTTCACCTAAAACTCTATTAGGGTCTATATTGCTTATAGCGTATATTCCCAGCTGCTTAGCCTCGCCTCGAGGGCCATGCTCTGACTCCTACCTTGTCTTACGGAGAGGATGCATGGCATAATGGTTGACAGTAGGGCTCCCAAGTCGTACTGCCTAGGTTTGAAATGTGCCTTCACCTCCTCCTGTCCATCTTGTTGGGAGTGTTTGATAGGCATCTTTGGTTGACCTCTCCAGATCTACATCTCATCGTTACCCGGCACTGTTCCAGGGAGGCAAATATGCCTGGACCTCATCCATTAGCTCCGTCTTCCATTTGGTTTTTCTCGTAATTGCCTTCTCTTCTTCGCAGCCTGAAGATGATAGCATCTTTTTTTGTATTAACAGCCCCATGGCACTGCACCACCCATTCTTGCTTTCCCTAAGCCTGTGGTTTCCAAACTTCAGAGTGCATCAGAATCACCTGGAAGGCTTGTTAGGAAAGAAATTGCTGAGTCTTATACCCATAGTTCTGGAATCAGTAATACTAGGATATGGCCTGAGAATTTGCATTTCTTAAGAATTCTCAAGTGATACTGATCATGCTGATGTAGGTACCACACTCTGAAAACAATTGGCTTAAACCAGACTCACAGATTTATAACTAGGCCCTGTATGAACATCTTAGAATTACACAGTTTGAGTGTTCTACGGGTTTGAACACAGGATCAACATGCCACTAAACTCTCAGAAACTCATCTTTCTAATCTGTAAAATAAGAGAAATAGTAAAATTGCTTCAGTCCTATAATTGATTGGAAAGACTAAATGAGAGAATGGGTATACAGTATGTGGCATGAACCAACGGCTCAATATGTACTAACTATTATTACCAAGTTGCAAAATCTCATTCTTTCCTGCTTTCTAATGCATACTCTGTATTCCAGCCAAACCCAAGTAATTAAAATTGCTCAAAAACAAACTCTCTCACATTTCTATGGATACCATAGTTAATGTAGGGGCTTTAGTCTGAAATACTCTCTGGCAGCTTTCCTACCTCTTGTATTTGTAATTTAATGCCTCAAGACTTAATTCAAGACTCCAGTGCATTCTTAGAATGAATGCTTTCACTTCCTGATGCCATCATCCTTTTATCTTACCTCTGCTTTAGTCTTGTCACACTACATTGTTTTCATGTCTGTCTTCCCCACTAGAGTTTTGTGGGTAGAGATAGTGTTTTATGCATCTTGGCAACCTCAGTTTCTTGTCTCATACCTGGAGCAGAGTAAATAATAAATTTTGGGCCATATGAATGATTGAATTATTTCTAGGCTTTGTTTCCTAAGAGGGACCATGTTACTCAGTTTTGCCTGTGACACTCAGAAAAACAGAAACCCAAACCCAAAATGTCAGGAACCATTACAACTGTCATTGCGATGTACACCTTCCCTGTCAGTGTTTCTTGTCTGAATAAGACACAGCACAAGGGAGCAGATGGTTTGGGAAGGCATAAAATAAACATGAGTAACACAAAACCTGCCATTCAATAACGTTAATCACACCACAGATTTTGGACAGTGACGTCTTCTCCACTTGCTAATAAAACTATTGTGAAACATATGTTCAGGGAAATGTGAAAATAGATAAAGGAAAGTTAGCAAAATTTCAACCCTGCTGCTTGCTTTAAAACACTTGTCTTTCTGGAATTCTTTTCTACAAATTCAGTGAGTAGACATGGAAAATTGTCCATTTCAGAAGGCTCTCCTCGTGGGTATTAAATACAACCCTTCTATCACTTGCTTTAAAAACCAACACCTGCCTTCTCTGAAACCCTATCATTTTATTTACAAAGGTATTTCCTATTCTAAAGCTAATTTTCATGGGCCCAGGGTTCTTGTTTTGTACAGGGACTGACAGATTTCCAAAACAAATATTTTGTAGCCATTATATGTAAACATTATTTTATGGCTTCTCTAAAGGATCATTTTTGACTTGTAAAAGTTTTATACTTTTGCATGTTTAGAACTTAAATCTTCAAATGGATATATCGGAAGAATCAGTGGGATTTTGGTCCTGTGTAGACAATTTTATGATATATTTGAAATAAAAAGTAACATAACCCATTTGTGTATCAGAAAACATGGCACCAGATTGGTGTCACTAATCTATTGGAAGGGATCCTATATAATTTTTGCCTCATTAAAATTTTCCACCTGGGCCAATTCTGTACTTGTTATTCCAGTTAAAATGCTGGATTTCAAATACCGTATCATTTTAAAGATTTATAAAAGTCAAAGATAATATACCTAACATTAATTAATCTGTTGAAATTTTAAGCCAAAGATGTTTGACTCTTAGAAAAACATACTTGATAATAATTTGAACACAGTCATTCTTTTTTACTATCCTAGTTAAATTTTTGTGAATTCAGCCCACAGATACTTAGCACTACATAATTCACAGGGTAGGATGTAAGAATTGACTCCCATGTCAAGCATTTATTTGGTACTTTATGTATTCCTGGCTTTGTGGTGGTGGTATGGGGAAGAATGTCAGACATGCCCCTGGGCTCACCAAAAATCACTGTGGACAGAGGGAAACAGGCCCTTAGAGAAGTGACTAGATAGGTGGTGTGGAGATGTGGACAGGAACGGAGAGTTACTGGAACACAGAGAATGGAGGGATGAGTTCATAGAGAGTCGGAGTGATGGCTCGATTAAGTTGAGATGCACCAGCGGGAGATCACTGATTGAATCTGACAGTAGAGGACTACAGGCAAAAGAAATCATGCTAAACAGTACACAAAACACAGAGGAGTGAAATCTCATGTACTTTGATATGACATCAGACTTCAAACTCCATGAGTAAGTGGGGCTGTCTCTAGCTTATGTGCCAGTTTAGCCAGTGCCTAGCACGGTGTCTTGCATATTACTTATTGGGCATGAAATGCCAAATGAAAGAGTGAATGAGTGACTAAATTATAACTCTTGTGCTCTGATAGTAAAGGAGATAATGAGTGTCAAAACGAAAGATTTTATTGGGTTAGGAGTTTCTGGGAATATGTGTCATGATAAGGACTTAGAAATTTTCTTACAGGATATAATCATCACAAGTAAATATTTAAACCAAAGTAAACTTTGAACTAATTAATATGTTTTTTTTCCCTGCAAATACTTCTTGAGCATCTACTGTGTTCAATGTCCATACAATGAAAAGCAAGTAAACTATGACTCCTGTCCTCATGAAGCTTTTATTCTAATGGGTATTCTGACAATAAACAAGTATAAACTAACAGCAATGTTGTAATTGTAACTTGTAACCAGTGCCCTGAAGTAAACTGTCAGCAGACTGAACCTGCTTGCTAAATCCTGCCTGCTTCCTGTTTGTGTGCAGAAAGTGATACTGTCAGACAGACTTACTCTTTGTTCACATTTTTTTATGGCTTCTTTTAAGCTACAGTGATAGAGTTGAGCAGGGGTGATAAAACCCTTAGGACCTGAGAACCCTAAAATACTTCAATTGGCTTTTCACAGAAAAAGTTTGCAAATCTTTGCTATAAATGAAACAAATCAGGAGCAGAGGTGAGAAAGAAAGAAGCACAGACCATCCCAGATAGATTTCAGGAATGATCTCTGTACACAGGTGGCATTTAGCCAAGGTGTAATGGATACGAATCAGCCACGTAGAGATTGAGGTGGGGGGGAGGTCCTGCAATCGGCAGTGGTGTGAACAAAAGCCAGTGGCTGGAAGGGACTTGGGATATTTGAAGTCCTCAGAGATGATCAGTTGAACTGGAGAACATGATTGAGAAGAAGGGAGGGTGGGTTATGAGCAGTTGTCAGAGATAAAACAGATTGTTCTCACTATCCATCTATCCATCGAGACAAACCTCTGCTGGGATGAAAAAATTCAGTTTAAAAACAGCTCAGGCAGGCAGCCCTTAGCCTATCGGTAAACACCTCTTGGATTCTGACTATGAATCTTGTTAATAGATATAACGACTATATTGATGACAAAGATTGGCTTTTTTCCAACCGTGGCAATAAAGCTGGCACGAAGAAGGTTATTTGTGAGGCAAAGCCAATTAAATCTGCATTTGCGCTGATTTTGCAGTGATTCCAGAGTGATGTATTTTTTTTTTCTTTTGCATGGCAGAGCTGGCAAAATGCTAACAAATTCAATGTACCGTGCACCACATGAAGCCCAGAGAGTATTTCTAGAAAATGATGATGGTTTTCTAAACTAGTTGAAAAGGGGAGGGTTATTTTAGCCCTAATGCACTCTACTATATCAAGTTGTTTGCTTGAATTATTTATGTGTGTATTGCAATTTTTAAACTGGGAGCATCAGAGACACTTAAGCCAGTGAGAAGTTAAGGACCTTGTAGGTCGTTCAAGGAGAATGTTAACTAGGGCGAGTGGCAGTGGCTGGAGAAATGTGTCCAATCCACTTCACAAGTCGCAGGGGCTTGGCTGCCAGACAGAACTAGATATAAAGATGGATTTGGCTACTTTTCAACTGCATGGACTAAGGCTCTTACTGCCCCCTGCCTTGAGCCTCAGTTTCCATATCTCTAACTGGGAGATCACACATGCTGAATCAGTGATTTACTGTAAGACTTAGGAATGTGCCTAAAGAATAGAACACACAGGAAACGTATAAGGAATTGTAACTATTTACTCCAGAAAAATCCCAATGAGTGTAAGAATACAAACTCAACACTAGAGTTTTTACTATATACAAAACACCTTGGCTAGTCTAGTGGTGAAGAAAACATGAATCCTATGTAACTTAAAATCCACAGGGAGAATAGAACAGTGTTTTATGAATATCCTTGACTGCGTGTTAAATTAGTGAGTTTTGCCCCATCCCAAAACTCACTGAATTAGAATCAGAGCTAGAAAGCTACCTGTTTAACAGATAACCAGTTAATACTGATTATTTGGAAATCTTGAGTGTTCAGCCATGCTGCCAAACACGTGTAATGCAAGAAAGAATGGATCTCTGCCTTGAGAGGTACAGATAAAGTTCCTTGGGGACTCCATCCAAGGCGGGAAAAGCCCCCCTCGTGAGGTCCTCACTTTGTGACTGTGAGAACATATTTAGGAAAAAGGACAATTATTACATATGATGAAAAATTAAATGAGCGAGGTGAAATGGTAAAATATATCAGAACCAAGATGGGAGTGTTGAATCTGAATGAGAAAGTACTTATTTTCAGTAAAACTTCTAGGATTTGCAGTTGGGAAATCAAATTTCTCCATCTGCTAAAATATCATGAAATTTGAGTCACGGGTGCTCTGTGAGAAAATGGAGTATGTTTTGTTCAAATCCAAATAGTGAAATACAGTCGACAACCCAGGAACTTCCTTTAACTGGTATTCATACCAGGCTGTCCGCTTTTCATGTAGGAATATGCCGGGAGAAGGGGGATGTTAGCAAGATCCCCCAAAGTAGAGAGTGCTAAGGCCAGTCTAGTCACTGGGGATAAGAATACCCAGTCCGGATCTTACAAAAGCATTTCAACAACCCTAGTTTCAGGTTTAGGGACAAATACACAGAAAAAAAAGGCAGATCTTAAACTGTATTCTATGGAGACGAGTCAGGTAAAATAGCAATGGTGAGAGGTGGTTACAGCAAAATCAGGAGTGGTAGAAATTACAATGGTGTTGCAGTGGTGGTGTTAAGACCTACCACATTCCAATATTAAAACCTTGCATGCAGCACCTCCTTTAATCATCTGCTGTCACGTGGATGTGTCCTAACGTTGTCTCCATTTTAAGAGGAAGAAAAGCAGCTTTGAGGCAGGTAAGCACCATCCGTTGGGTTACAAGCTTATAAGTGGTTAAGCCAACATTTGGATTCGTGCTGTCTGACTTCTGAGACTGGTTTCTGTTTATCTCAATTTAATATGGCATCTAAAGAAGTAAAACTGCTTTAATGAGAAGTCCGATCCCATGTCTAGATATTTGACCACTGACAGCTTTCAAAATCACCACCTTCTCTTCATTTTATGTCTCACATCTGGAAAAACTTACAAGAAACCCTTCATTTTCTGGCCCCAGTGGGAAAATTCAAACCATCCAAGCCCCTGCCCTCCTGGAGCTCTCCCTCCAGGCCCACTCTTAACTGTAAAGACTCAAACCAGTCTCCTTTCCTTGCCATTTCAGGCCATTTTTGGACCTCTTTGAGAGTCCTATACTGCTCTTCCCAGAGATAATTACATAAGTAATAAGCATTTTCATACCCTCCTGGTGTACAGCCCTCATGTGCTTGTGTGAGTGTGTGTGTGTGTGTGTGTGTGTGTGTGTATGTACGTGTGCCATCATTAATCTTGGAATCCAAACTGAATTTTGGATGGAACTCCATCTACCTCTTCAAGACAGCATAACAAATACAAGCGTAATTTAACATGTCTCCAATTTCTGTTTCTTCCCCATATGTGTTATTTTGATACTCCACACTAGTCACACCCGTCCCCTCTCCCTGTTGCACTCGGGAAAATTCTCTCATTAGCAAATACTGAACACAATAGGTCTTCCTCTCTGAACATTGGAAATTACCACTAACCAAGTACATTCTCGCTTCCCCCGAGATCTGTGGCTGCCTTAGCATTCTTAGTCTGATACTTTTCTTTTTTCCCCAGATAGCCAGAGTTGACTAGTGTTGAGAAAAGAGATGAATGTCACGTGTTTGTTTTAGGACACGCAGGGAGCTGTGGACATTTCTCAACTACCGTCTGGGTCTAAAAGATGCCCAAGATAACAGTGGTGGTTGGAAATACTAAACAATAAGGAAAGGAGACTGTCACAGAAGCCTGTCAAAGAGGCAGGAAAAGTAAATAATGTCAGGAATATACCTCAGATATAATTGTGACCTCAGGGGCTTCACTTCCTATAGTGGAGGCCTAGGGTTCTTTGTAAATAGTTTCTCATTATTTGATTAAAAAAAATAAACAATCTATGAAGCCACAGCAAACCTTATTTTCCCCTGCAAAAACGGAGTAGCACCCATCAGAGGGACTCCTGTAGGTACCCTTACATTCTTGAGAAAATATCATGACATTAAGCTCAGTATGCGAAACAGTTGGTAGCATATCCCTTGAAAGTGTTTTGCCTTTCAGCAGCAAAAGTTCCTCTAACAAAGTGGATGTTAGAAGAAGCTCCCAGGCACCCCCGGCTATGGCGAGAGCTCATTATCTACTCATTACAGGGAGCCTGAAGGGGGTGAGGAAAATGCATGCAGAAAGATACATTCATGTTTTATTGATTGCCCACAGAGCCCAAGTCTCTGAATTCTCACACTCTGGGATATTTTGTTAGGAAAATAAGCACAGTAGGCCCTTGTTTACATGCCCTCTTCCTCCTGGTGCAATTGATTCCAGCACAGCACAGATTTGAACATCTTCCCCAATTAGGTTCTCATGAGCCACCTCCATGCGTGAGGTAGGTAAGGCAGGGCTTTTCCGTAGGCACATCGCTTATTGTCTCCGAGGGTTTGAAACATAGGTCACTAACTCCATCCCCTCTTTGGATGAATGAGGACACTGAGGTCCAGAGAAGTTAATTGGCGTGTCCATGGTCACACAGCCAGCTAGTGACAGAGCCTAGGTCGGAACTCAGGGTTCCAGATGTCTTCATCGTACCTTTTTGATTATTATAACAAGCATGTATATATGCCCCCATTTATGGAGAAATAATCATAAAGTGGTAGTTCTAAACTTTCCCATGTAAATAAAACACACAGTCCACAACCCATCATGCGTGCTGTGATAATTGAATTCCTGGAGAACCCAGATCACATTGAGAAGTAGCAAACTGAGGAGGCCATTGTGCTGAGGCGATGACAGATAATACATACAGCTTCGTGGAAATAAGAGCGCTGTCTCCAGCAAGGAGGAATTGCTTGAGTCCTAAGGACAGAGGCAAGTAGGACCGATGAGAAAGTGGTTACACATGTGGACTTTGGAATCAGAAAGAATGACTAGTAAAAATTTGGGGAAAAAAATATTAAACTTTTTGAGTTTCAGTTTCTGTGCCAGTAAAATGGAGATAATACTTAACGTTATGGAGATAACACTTACAACAACCGTATTGGGTTGTTGTGAAAAATATATTAGACCATCTTAACAGTGACTTTTTATAGGGTGATTATTGTGTCAGACAGAGTTTTAAGCATTTCTCACGTGGAAATTTATTTTGTCTGCACAGAACCCTATGAAGCAAGTGTCATCTCTTTTTGATTAATAGGAAAACTGAGGTACAGAAAAAAGAACTTGTGATCAGAAAAGCAAAAGTGTTTTTTTTTTTTTCCTACTAAGGCAAACAAGCTCTAGCATCCATGATATTCACTGCTGTGTTAGATATAGCACAGTTTAAGGGCCCTTTACTAAATGCATAGTAACTGCTCAAAATTAGTAACTTTAATAATTATTATTGTCATAAAATTGATGATGAAAAATAAGAAAAAGGAGGAGGAAGAGGAATAAGGGAGCAGAAGATAATAATTCAAGGACTTTCCCAAGGTTACATATATGGTGCATCTGCCAGAAAAGACTAAATTACGCTAAGAACTATCCTCACAATCTCAGTGGATTGATATAAGTCACTTCTACCTACATTGAATTGGCCAGTGTAAATCATAAATCACACCTGATTTCGGAGGATACAGGGAAGCACCATGATACTATGTGCTTAGAAGAAGAAGAAATGGAATGTTTATGAACAATCTTAATGACGTCTATAGTTAATAAGTAGGAGAGCCAAAAATAAAACCTGGGAAGTCTGGGTAAAGGTTAGTTTTTAAGAACTTTCTCACCATCTGTACTAGTTTTCTATGGTGACATCATGCCTTTCCACAAATGTATTTAATTAAAGCAACACATTTATTATTTTACATTTCTTAGGTCACAAGTCTAGCTGGGCTCAGCTGGATTCTCCGATTAAGGTCTCACAAACCTGAAGGCAAGGGGTCTGCAGACTCTTAGGCTTGAGCAATGAATCCATTTTCAAAGTCGTTGAAGTTGATTGTAGTTGGAAGGTCTCCATGTCCTTGCTGGATCTCAATCCAGGGCCTCTCACGGCTTCTAGAGGTCATGTCCATATATTTTCAGACAGCCTATTCTGTCTTCAAATGTGAGTAAAGCACATGCCCCTACCCTTTCAGCAAATACTGAATTATTATATGTTGCATCTGAGGTTTGAGAGAGATTTGAAGCACAGTTAAGCTCAATAAAGTTGATAAATAGTGGGACGATAAAAAATTAAGTTTCAATTGGGTCTTATTTTTTTTTCTGTTTGTTATTTAGGGAAGGACCTACCTGACAATAAAATTCTAGATCAAGCCCTTCTTTTAGTATATTTGGACTCTCCCTGGTGCATGAGCCAATTACAATTAATATGTGACTGGAAATTATATGTACAGGATTCTTATTGATGAGATCCACTGCAACACATTTAACTTTACCCAACTAATCGCATTGTTGATACTGTTGGCTAATCTGGCAGCAACATTATTCAAATCTAACATGCAAATAAAAATAAGCTGTAAATTTTAATCATGCCTGTATACCTGCTAGCCAACATACTGCCTGTTCTGCATTGAATGGCTTGAAAGACTTCATGCTTTCTCCTGTGAAATTTATAATACATATTTTACTTAAGGTTAATGGAGTAAATTTGAGTTGCATTTCCAAATTTTAAAAAACAGTAGCTGCTATAATTTATGTGGAAAAAATCTGAAGGCATAGAAAAGTATTTGAAAAAATAAAATACCTGTAACCATTCCACTAAGTGATTTACTGTGTATGTAAGAATGTATGTGTTTATATACCACACATACATAACATTACATATAAAACATACATTCATATATATAACTTTCTATATAATATATACAGTTAGCCCTCCATATTCCTGGGTTCCACATCCACTGATTAAACCAACTGTGAATGGAAAATATTTTTTAAAAACCTAGTACAACAATAAAAAGTGATACAAATAAAAAGCATTTCTTCATACATAGTATAAAAAGAACAATAAACACATGACAAGTATGTCCCATACACTGACATCATTAGCCATCAGTGAAATGCAAATCAAAACCACAGTAAGAGACTACTTCACACACATTAGGACAGTGATAACCAAATACACACACACACATATACACACACATATGTATATCAGTAAGCATTACAAGAATATGGAGAAATTCAAACCCTTAAACACTGTTATGGAAATACAAAATGATGAATCTTTTTGGAAAACCATCTGGCAGTTCCTCTAAAATTTATACATAGAGTTACCCGGTGGCCCAACAACTTTGCTCCCAAGAAAAAAGAAAATATTATGTCCACACAAAAACATACATATTTATAGCAGCATTATTCATAATTGCCAAAAAGTGGAAACTACCCAAATGACCTTTGACCAATGAGTGGATACACCACATTTGGTATATCCATACAATAGAATATTATTTGACAATTAAATAAAGTACTGAAACGTGACACAACATAGACAAATCTCAGTGAGAACAGACAGCCACACATACGAAATAAAACCTCACATGTTTTATAGGAAATGCAATTTATATGAAATGTTCAGATGAGGCAAGTAAATAGAAACAGAAGGTAGATTAGTATTTGCCTAGGGCTGGGGGGCACAAAGGTAAGTGAAGAGTGACTGATGATGGGCTTGGCTTTTTTGGGGGGTGATGAAATGTCTTAAAATTGATTGTGGTGATGGTTGTACAATTATGTGGATGTACTAAAATCCATTGAATTGTACAATTAAGGTTTGTTAATTTTATGGTATTTGAATTATATTCATAAAGATTTTCTATATTTTTAAAACATGTATGACAACTTTTCAGATAGTCAATACTCATCTAAATATTATAAAGATGAAGGAAAAAGCATGGATATTTAATGCTAAGGCCAAGATATATATGGATTAAAATTTACTAAGTTTGTACATAACAGGTATTTTCTAGTCTGATTTTATTTTCTCTGATATATTACCCAAAGTACATTGACTGGTTTTCCTGAAAAAGGAATATAAGAAACATTAAATTAGAAGTAGGATACCATGACATTAATGAGAAAGAAGTGAAAGTTGCTCAATTACCAGTAAGAATGTAACAAAAAATAATTATATAAATAAGTAATATAATTAGGGGTAATTTTTTACAGAGCAAGTAACTTGCCACTCTTCAGCAATTGATATTTATGAAGATAATCAATAGCACTCAAGGTGCTTTTAAGCTAAATTTGTAAGTCTGTGTTTAATAATAAAGATTTAAAAGCAATTCAGAAACCAAAATGATTGATTTAAACTAATTTATACTTCAAAGTTGGCTGTATCAGCTATCTGTAGTTTGTATTTTATAAAATAATTAATTCCCCACTTATTCCAAATGAAGATGTTATCATTGTTTAATACTTCCTTATGGCTACTGCAAGTGGGACAATTAGGAATGTCCTCCTTATATCATGCATATGTCTCCATTGTTACAACTCTGTTTGTGGCACACAAAACTCTTTGTGTATACGTGGCAGTGTGCATGTGTTTGTGTGTGTGGGTGCATGCCTATGTTATATGCAAACTTGGTAGGTGCAGAAGAGCCCTATTAGGGAATGAAATGATCGTCCCTAAAGCCGTCCTAATTCAAATCCAATATCAACACAGAGTATATGTCTCCGCCAGTGTTGTTTTATCACACTTGTGTACAAGTGATATCCAGCACCTGGTGATTGCTTTTGATAACATTTCTTGATTCTCTCTGTTGAGTCCAGCTTCCCCCTAAGCAATCTTTCCCAGTTAGTAAGTGGATAGTTTATTCAGTATACAAAGTTTATTACTTATTTCTGAATGTGTCCCACTTATATTTCAGGCAGTAGTAACAAATTAAAGTAATAAAGAAAGAGAAAGCAAATAGGGTCCTGGAAATGTCAGGGCTGGGAGATTGCTACGACAGGAGCACATTCTGGTTTAGGGTTTCCAAGTGTTTGATTGTAAACGGGGGGGGGGGGGGGGTCCGGTATTTCTGGGAAACAGATTGAGAAATATACTTCGAAGCATCCAGGATTTTCAAATTAAGTTTTATTGTTTTCATTTTAGACTGTGATTTGCACTTGAGGATTCGTTTTTGCTCTCTCAATTTGTATTATATGTCAGTGAGTGGTTTATAGCTCAGACACAGTCATCCGTAAACATTACTGACCTAGCAACGAGGGAACCTCAAAAATTGTGCTGGACATGGGCCCGTCGGCACGGTTGTAAATCCATGTTAACATGCCTGCCTTAGAGTCAGAATGGAAACTGGTCAGTGGTACTAAATATTTCTTTTTTTTTTTTTTTTTCAACTGTCTGAGTTGTGAACATGTTTTTCCTTCCTTGTATCTTGCAATGTAATTATTTAATGATAATTACTTTCTTGTGATTTTGAATAAAAAGCTCATTACAGAAAATTAAAATCACACAGAAAAATACAAAGGAGGAAGTAAAAATCTATAAATATGACGCATCCCACCCAAACCAAATTATTGATGTTTTCATTAGGTGAATAGTATCGCTCAAAACCAACCGAATTTTAGGATGGAATTATTTATCATCTGCATCTACACAGAGTAACTTTAAAAAAAAAAATAGTGGTGAGATTCTTGGAAAGAAGGAATGAGTGCTTTGTTTTCTTATAGGCAAGTTGAATTATCCATGAAATACATATGTTGCGCTTGTACTCCATGCGGTGCATAAACAGGCTTGAATCGGAGAATCTGTGCCCAAGTGCACTCAGGCATCGGGAGAAGAGTGTCTTTAGGAATTTACCAGATCATTTATTGAATGTTTTAACTTTTGCCAAAACTGAGTGTATATGTACATGTATATCAATTCATATTTTGAAATGGCAATTAAAATTATATTTGTGTCACCGTGGGAAATAGAGCCTCCTCCAAACTGTCTACATAGGGAAATAAGTTCCTCAACGTGTTGCTCACTTACATTCAGGAAATTACATCTCTTAACAGATAATGAGTTGAGAAAATGAAGTTGATCCCACATTGTTTAAAAGCTACGTATATATTTCTGCTTCATTTTTGTCAAGGACAGACCCTGAAATGAACCCCTTTTATCTTTGATTTCTGGTATTCACAGCAGAAGGGATTGTGTGAGCTCTTCGTCTGGAGTGTGGGCAAGACCTGCGACTTGTTCCCAACCCTAATCCACGGAAAAGGTAATGGAATGTCACTCACTTGATTATGTTACATTATATGGCAAAGGTTATAAGGTGCCACCCCGTGACTACGTTACATTATATTAGACTCAATCTTCTATGTAAACCTGCATTTGTCTCTCTTGCTCACCTAATGGCATTGTAGAAGGAAGCTATCATGTTATGAACTGCCTTTGGAGAGAACTATGTAGCAGGGGGTGGCAGGAGATGGGTCCTGAGAGTGAGCCACAGGAAACAACCATCAAAGACCCAGGTAGCTCAGTCCTACACTGGTAAGTGATAAATTCT
The DNA here is from genome assembly GCF_041146395.1 of Eulemur rufifrons. Classification (NCBI taxonomy): domain Eukaryota; kingdom Metazoa; phylum Chordata; class Mammalia; order Primates; family Lemuridae; genus Eulemur; species Eulemur rufifrons. The sequence continues at coordinate 9,138,993 of NC_091005.1, read as the reverse complement.
GCCGGCAGTCTAAATGAATTTGGAAATGGACCCATCCCCAGTTAAACCTTCAGATGAGACCCCAGCATTTGTTAACTCCTTGATTGCAGCCACACAAGGGAACCAGACAACCCATGCCCAGATTCTTGCCTCACACTAACTGAGATGGTCAGTGTGTATTATTTGAAGCTGCTAAGTATATGGTATTTATTTTATAGTAATTGACAACTAATAGTTTCCTAAATCAAATGCAAGTGTGGAAAAAACAAATGATATGGCTGCAACCACCTATATATGTTGCATATATAGATGCAACAAATTGACAGTGCAGATAGTTAGAATGTTATTGTTTAATGTATTTTTCTTTTGTTTGAAAACACAATGTGAATCTGACAAAATGTTAGATGGATATCAAAGCATTATTTCATGGGAAGCCTGAACTGTAATGCCTATTGCCATGGTAAACTCCGTGCGTGCGTGCGTGCGTGTGTGTGTGTGTGTGTGTGTGTGTATAATAAAATGTTTCTGATATGCTTATGGCCCCCTGAGTAGGAAAACATGAGAATCAGGACTCACTTTAGATAGATTTATCCAGGTTATAAGTATTCCTGTGTCATTCTTTATTCTTTCACATTTACTATCTTTTATAATATGGCAAAAATTATTCCTACTTTACAGATGAAGGAGAATTTATTGGAAAGAATGTAGAATAAAAATAGGTATCACTCATACAGTGAAAGACACTTCATAGACAATGGCACAATTAATCCTTCAGACAACCCTCTGTGGTGTGGTTTCCTATCCCCATTTTGTTGATGATTAAATAGTCTAAATGATTTTTCTAGTCCCTTCCAGTAAGTGGCAGAATAGAAAGGTGTGATGATTAATTTTATGTGTCAGCTTGACTTGGCCACGGGGTGCCCATACACTGAGTCAAACGTTATTCTGGGTGTGAGTGAGGGTGTTTCTGGATGAGGTTAACATTTGAATTGGTGGACTGAGTAAAGCAGAGTGCCCTCCCTTATGTAGATGGGCTCATCCAATCAGATGGAGGACTGAATAGAACACAAATGCTGACCCTCCTCTAAGAAAGAAGGAAACCCTCCTGCCTGAGGACCCTGAGCTGGGACATCAGATCTTTCCTGCCTCCTGAGCTGAACTGAAACATTCACTCTTCTTTGATCTCGAGCCTACGAACTTTCAGACTAGAACTAGATCGTTAGCTCTCCTGGGCCTCAAGCATGCAGATTTTGGGACTTCTTAGTCTCCATAATCACAGGAGCCAATTTCTTACAACAATAATTATGATATGATATAACATACAATATAATATATAGGATATATATTGGTTCTGTTTCACTAAAGAGCCCTGACCAATACAGAAGGCAACCATTGGTCTCGCTGATGTCAGAGTCAGTGTTTTTTCTATCACTGTCCTGCTTCTCCATGAATGAAAATGTGGCTCATTTTTTTACACCACCACTTAGGAGTAATAAAAATCCCTTAATTATTGCACACCATTAAGCGTGTTTTCACATGCAGCATCTCAATTATTTTGAAACACTTATTCTTTTTAGAAGTGCCTGTTTTTTTTCGAGCCTTCAAACACCAAAATGTAAAAGAAATGGGAGAGTCACTGTCCCGGTTAGAGCAGAGGAATTGTGTGCAGGGCAGCGATTGCTCTCAACCCCCTCCTGAAATTCCAGAGCCCCACAGAACACATCTTGAAGAAAAGGTAAATATTTTAACCGGGCTTCCACACCTCTGAGGATATGAATGACATGGATTATTTCCCCTATTTTGGTATAGGCAGAAAACTCCATGGGTTTCTACAAGTCTCTCGTGGCAATAGCATGTTTCTAGCTAAGTCTAAATAGTGGCACCCTGATCTGGGGTACTAGGATTCTGGCCTCATCATTTGCTCAGTGATCAATTCTAAAGACGTTGGTTCTTCCCATTCAGCAAACTCAGGCAAGTCATTTCTGAGAATCTCCAACATGTTTAACGTCTCAGATAGCTTTAAGAAATCTACACCAATTCTATGGACACTATCTATCTGAAATAGACATGGTAAAGAAAGAATTTAACCTTCATATTGATAGCAAGGCAATTATGTAAAAGCCAGTGTAGCCTAATGGTGAAAAGAAACTTTTGGCTGTGTGACCTTAGGCAACTTACTTTCCCTCTCTTGCTTATTTATCTGAAAGTGGGAATGATGATGCCGTCTCCTGGCATCGCTGTGACAATTGAAGGAACATATGCAATAGTGCCTGCGGTATGGTAACAGCCAATTGTATTAGCTATCAGTAGATACGCAAAGTCTTCATAAGGTAAATATTATTTTAAGTTTTGGATCTTGAATATATTGAAAACATAGTTAGAAAATCAGTGGCAGATTGCCTTAATGAAAAGCAGCCTGTTTTATATAATGCAATAAAATAGAATTTCAATTTATTTTCAATGGGACCACGTTCTACTAGCACACTAAAGTATCGAATGCCAAATCCTCTCATTGAGACCAAAGTGAAATGCTTTGTGCTTAATAAAATAAGATAATTGGGGTTTGCTTTTATATTAAATTGCTGTTTATGTTGCCACAAACTGTAGTTTCAGAGCTGATGTCCTGCAGGTGAATGGAGCTATAGATGGGATTACAGATAAACCATATGCCCCCTTTATAAGTCTCCTTGTCCTGTTTGTGGCTCATTACTTTCCACAGTGTAATGAAGACCAGTCGCTGAGAGAGCAGAAAGCAGGTCAGTCAGAAAGTGCAGAGGCGAGAATGCAGGGTCTCCTTGTGGCGCTGGGGACACCTCATCCCCTCATGTAGTGACATGCCACGCGGAGCAGCAGCAAGAAGCATCCGTCTGACCCTAGGGAGGTTCTTAGCCTCATAACCTGCAGATTCGTATGTCAGGATCTAAAGATTGATCGGTTAGGGGCAGGCTCCATGTGCTTTCTGAAAAAATGCACTAAACAAAAGAGGACCCCCATTAAGTTTTTAGTTAACTCATTAACTAGTTTAAGCACCTGGGCTGAGCCCCTACAGATTACTGGTGCGTTCTCTGTACTGGGCCATAGCTCACACAGTTAGAGAATGTCAGCCATTTACCTGGGTATTCAAGGCCCTTCAGAGCTGGCTTCCAAATAAGAGACACAATGCTCACATGGAGATGAATCTATGAATCAGGATATCTAGGTTTTAACTCTTCTGCTACCTAACTCTGTGTAGTCCCTACTGCTACATGGTTTCGCTATTCTGGACCTTAGTATACTCACTGTGAAGTTGAAACTGAAAATGAAAGTCAAAGAGTTTAGATACTTTGTATAACGTCACGTAGCCAGTAAGCCATAGAGTCAAGTTTAAACCAGACGTGTAAGCGCCAGAGCCCACACTCTTCAACCTTCCCAGGCATCTCCCGCGGTATCGAGTGCTTATCAAATCATTCTGAACAAATTGCAATGTGGGTTGCTGGTTTTCACAGGACAGAATCTTCTCTTTTATGAACTCTGTGATCTTAGGGAAATCTCCCAACTTCTTGGAGTCTTTTCCCTCATCTGTAAAATGTAAATAGGATGGTAAGAGGAGTTAAGTCATAACTTATTTCAAGAATTAAATGGACTGTTTATAAAGTACTTAGAACAGTACCTCAATAAATGTTAGCCAGTATTATTATTACTTATTATTTCCTGATGTTACCTAATGACTTTAAGCAGAAGTGAGAGTAGAGTCAGTACCATTTGGCAGACATAATTGTCATTCACAGTCAAGCAGTTGAATAAAAGCAAATATCACATCTTTACATGCTGCATTAAAACCACTGCTATTCATGGTACTGGCAAAAGACAGAATTGAGCTGTGTCTGGTGCCATCATGTCTCAATGCTGGAAAAGCATTAGAATCACCTGGGAGCTTTTAAACATGTCCATGCCCAAGTCCTATTTGAGACCAACTAAAATGGAATCTCTGGGTGTGGAATCTGCACATCCTTACATTTTAAAGCACTCCTACACCAGCTGATTTTGGAGTCCAGAAGAGACAAGTTTATGAATTATTTTGAATTCCTGGAAGAGTTACTATTTAGGTAGATGGGCGTGGCTAGAAAATATGCCAGCCAGAGATTTTTGCACTGGGCTGTTAGATGCATGTACACTTATTTATAAATCTTTGCATTTTTTTTTTTGTGCTGACTTTTGCTGCCTTTCTTTGGGCCAAAATAAAGAAGCTTTTGGTTTCTTCCCATTTCTTAAAATTGATCTAAACATGCTTCTTCCGACTTGGTTGTTTAATAACCAAACTGTCATTTCGCTGGAAGCCACTCTAATTCTCCCTAGAGAACGACCATTTTCCTCCTGACCCGAAGGCTTTTCTTTTTATCTGGCTGGCTTTGTATTCAAGAAGTGCATTCAGAACTGTTTAAAATCCTGGGAGTTAAGATCACCCTGACATTGTCAAGTAAAAAAAAAAAAAAAAAGGAGAAGAAAGCAGAATGTGATTTGTTTGTTCTCAACATAGCTTTATTTCTTTCAGTTTTAAGCATGACTTCCAATTTTTTTGTGTGGTTTTAAGGACCAAGAATGTGGAGGAGCTCAAAGATAGGGGTTAACAACTCTTCAGTCATTGACCCAGGACATAGCCTTTCTCTGAGGAGAAACACCTAATAAAAGTCACCTTTTTGGGTGATTTAAGCATTCCCGTGTCCAACCTGATGAGTTGGCCTAGTAGACCAGGATTATTAATCAATAGGAGAACCATGATAAGATCCAAGTGTTTACATAGACTTCAGCCCATTAAAGTCTGTTCTATGTATGTGTCCTTGTCACTTCCCAAATGCTAGTTTTGTTAAAGTTATTTAACTGAAGCTTCTGTTATATAAGGGATGATACAGCAAGAGAGGAATAAAAGATGAAGGGACAGAGTCTATTCTCAAAGAGTTCATGATCCCTTTGTGCATGGATATTTGTGGGGGAGACATAAAAGGAAATTGCCAAATGCATGACTGTATGATAGATACCAAGAGTGGAGAGAGCTACAGCTCTGGTGGAAACATTAAAACAGAAACTAACTAACCCTTGGCAATAAAGAAAGACTTATTCAAAGAGGCATTCTTGAGCCGAGTCTTAGAGGGCTTCTCCCTGTGAAAACGGAAGTGCCCAGCTTGTGCAAAGGCCCGGAGAGGAAAGAAAAGAAGGATTTTCTGGATAGGTGCAATAGCATGGGGTGTTCTGAGTGAGTCGAAGGAGAGATTAGCAGAGCTACATCGTGGGCATTTTTGTGACAGTCAAGAGTGTTTATCCTTTATCCTGAAGGTGACTTAAAAACAATTGCTGCTTTTAAGTAGGAGAGTGATGTGGTTTGGTTTTCATTTTAGGTGGGGAGGAAGGCACTTCTGAGCACTATATTTAAACTCACTTGGGCATGTCAGAGGGAAATGTCAGGTTGTTGAAATAATTCCACATTAAAAGCTGGGGCAAACTTTAGGCTGAGGGTGGTGGGGCGGGATAAGACCAATGTAGGACACCTGGTACCGTGTGGAAGAGAGAAAAATATTTGTATTTGTGATTTGGGGCACTAAGAGAGCTACTAGTTATTGGTAACATATTTAACTTCGGCATAAAACTAATACCCCCTGATAGTCGTTTCAAGATGGGAAGTTTTGCGAGTTGCTTCTGATTGATCACTGGTTGGTGCTGTAAGGGCACATGCCCAGCAGATACTGGGCTGGGTATATTTAAGTGCTTTACAAAGTCCGTACACCCTCGTGGATAGCTTTGGTCACCGTATGCAGCCAGAAAGTGCGCTGATGAAACAAACCGGCTAAAGGTCACTAGTGGAGCAACCTTCCTCAAGGGCTGAGATGGAAGTTCAGATAATGAGAATTCTTTGTACTCATCGTCGACACATTCTTTCAATTAGAAGCAAATAGCAAAGTAAAGGTCCTTAAAAATCGGTGGCCTTCACCTTGTAACCAAAAGGATATGGCTCAAAGAGTTCTTGATTAGATCCTCCCGGCAAGGGACCTTTTATCACTTTTTTCTACCAAGTATCATGATTTATGGGGCACGGGCTCATCTTTACAATTGCATTACTGAACATCTTCCTTTTTTTCTTTTCGAGAAAACTGGAGGTTAATCTAAAATGCTACATTTTAGTAAAATGGATATTTTGAACTGGAACAAACTGTAGGAATGACAGTTATGTGTGTTTGTGCATATACTATTAATAATAGCTGTATGTATGATATATTACACATGATAGGGCTTTCATACATTATCTTAGAATCTGTAATATTCTAGAGATGCCAATCTATGAGTAAACAGAATAGGTATGGAGAGTTTTAGAAAAACAAGAGAAGGTGAGGTTTGCAAATAGCTCTTCCTTTAGTTTAATATCCATTTAAGTGGCAAACATGGGCCAGTTTGGTGCCAGTGGAACTGAGATCTAGAACCATTTTAGTTGACATTTCGCTTGATATTTTGAATTAATTTGCCTCTGCAACCATGGAACCAGAATAAAATTACATGTTGATTGATAACCTTAAAGCACTGTCCTTGGGATCTATCAGGTTGGACCATGCAAATTTGCTGATACTTAAACATTTTAACCTAAAAATTGGCAATTCTGTGGTTCACCCTAAAAGAGGCCCTTGTATCGGTCTTTGTTGTTCCACAAAGAGATAAAAATTAAATCAGTCATTCAACTTCTTAGAACCTGAATTTTTCTTGTCGTGTTAAATGTAGACAATAGCAGCAACCTTGCAGAGGTGTGTGGATTAAATGAGACACTGGGTGGGAAAACACGTTGAAAATGGTAAAGTAATTTGGATTGCATTTGGAATCCTAAAAACCCCAGTGAGGTTGTTGGGTTTATAAACTTTCACTCCCTGCTGGTTAAGTGATTGCTTGGTTAGAATACACAGGGGTTTACGTGATTTTATTTCCTTCTGAATATGATCTGACTTTTCTCCCATTTAGTGTTTATTTTCAAAGCTGTTTTCTTTCCTTTCTTGGATTTACTGTACAGATTTCTTCTGAATGGGTAGAATATTTATACATTTCATTAACAATATGTACTCAGGCTTTCTGGTTTATTCATCCAGTGAAACGCTCAGCAGAAAATGTGCTTGAGGATTTTTTTCCCCCTTCCATTGGGGAACTGAAATTAATTCTCTTACAATTTCCAAGCACTCTAAGCATTTGTTTTGTTTAGGAGTCAAACAGCTGTGCTGGCAAAGCTTTTCTTATTCTTAATGTGCTTTGGCCATTTATACCTGGGTGATCCATTTTACACGTGTCAATTAGACAGGGCTTTCAACAACTCTTTTATGGACTATGGTTCCAGCCTCCAATGAGATCTTTCAGCCTTGACTTTCTTTGCCTTTCAAATCCATTGTCCAACTTACCTGCAGAGTTTTACTGCTGATCACGGAGGGGATCACAATATCCTCTATTTAAAAAGAAGCTTTCATGACTCTAGTGTGCAAAGGATTAAATTTTCAATTCATGATCCAGTATACAAGGACTTCTTAAAATGTTAGTTGGCAACACATTGTCTATTGCTTCTTCTCTTTGTTCTCCTGAATCCAGCTTACTCATCTCTTCACCATTCTCTGAATACTCTATCATGATGTTCTTTTTTCTCTGCCTTTTCACAACCTGGTCCTCTACGTAGAATGACTTACTTTTTTTCTTCTTTGACCCCCAAAATCATCCTTATAAGACAGCTCAGCTGCCATCTCTCTGTAATGTCCACTTCTCCTTCCCAAAGCAACTCATGTATTCCTCCCTGTTTTTGGTACAACTGTGCTCAAGCTCTCTGTTGTGATAACCATTTTACTTACCTGTTTCCTTTTCTCTCGTCTGTGACCCATAAAATAAGGAATCTTACTTACTCGTCTTTGGTTCCTTAGGGCCTAAATGCTCAGCATTTTTTTAAGGATAAGGGTAAGTTTCTCCTACTTTTGCAAATCCTGCCAGTGCTGCCGAAGTGACTCACAATGAAGGTTCCTGATTATTCACTGAACATTTCAAAACATCTGGACTTTCCAGAGAAGGAAATGACTAAAAACTTTTCAAGAGGAAAAGGAGTTTCAGACATAAGATTTTCTACATTCTGGCAAGGTGTGAAGAGGTATGCATGGGGGTCTGCTTCCCCAACTCTGATCATAATTATAGAGAACACGGGGATGATTCGTTTTGGTGCCCTGGAACAGCACCTGGTATTTGAGCTGATGGCTGCCTTCATGAGATACTGTAGATGTTTTGTACCATTCAATTAATGACAGCTCCAGCATATTCAGATCGCAGAAAGTGGTCATTTCACTGTATCCCCCCTCAGAGAGAACACATCTGTATTAGTTGCTTCATTTTATAGGATTAATTTTGAGAGGGACAATGTTGAGAGACAATTGGCCCATACATGAAGGACCAGAAAGATGAGGTCTGGACATGACACCAATTAAAGTTAAATAAATTGGAATAATTAGAGGAAAGTGAAGACTAAAAGAGCTTCTGTGTACTTTAATTTGGGCCCTTCTATGTGAAGAGTTGACACATGAAAGAGCCATGGGCTACATGCCCCTGTGTTCAAAAGGGAAGGACTCTTGCTACAGGGAGGGCATCTTGTTCTGGCCTTACAGGGAGACATGTTTCATTAGCAAGTTAGCAAGTGAAACTGCCAGATGAAATAGTTAGTTCCCTGACCCTCTACGCAGGAGGTAGGCAATCATCTGTATGGGATTTACAGTGGTTGGGATTGGAATAATGTTTTACCAACATTGGTATGCATAGGAATCACTGGAATCTTGCTTAAATGCAGATTGTTATTCAGGAGATCTGAGGTGGGACCTGTGACCCTTCATTTCTAACATATTCCCAGATATTGCTGATACTGCTGGTTAGTGATCCATAATAGGGAAAAATAGTATTTCATAACAGGAACATTGATTCCAGAAGCAGAAAGCTCTCATTTTGAGTTTCAGTCAGATACGACCTTGGGAAATTTGCTTATCCTGTCTGTGCCTTAATTGCCTGATCTGCAAAATGGGAATGCTTATGCTCTCATTATATCATCGTGATCCAGATTAATGAGAAGGTATATATATATATATATATATAGAGAGAGAGAGAGAGAGAGAGAGAGAGACTATTTGATAGACTGAGCACATAGTAAGCTCCTACATAATGTTAGTGATTATATTTTAGCTTTCACAATATTGTGCCTTCCATTTCTAAGATTGTATTATTCTGATTTATTTCCAACCGAGTCAGAATAGTAGGAAGACAAAAAGTGCAACATGAAAATCAATTAAAGTGAATTTTAGTATTCTGATAATATAATGTTTAATAAAACTCTAGTCAGGCTCAGCCCAGTGCAAAATTATCTTTCTGATTAACAACTGTACATATGTCAAGATTCAACAAAAACACCACCTCTATATTTCTATTTTATGCTTTCCCAATCACAACGAAGGGGTTATCACTCAGCTTTTTGTTTCCTTCTGTGGTACCCGCTGCAAGCATCTTCTTAAAGCATCCCTTATAAAGCTATGCAAGCAACCACTTCACAGCAAGTGCGTCTCTTCCTCTGAACTGGGAATTCCTTAAATTCAGGGACTAAGTCTTATGACACATTTTATCCCTATCATCTATCTAACATATAGTATTGCAAATAATGGGTTCTTTAAAATCATTGATGAGTAAAAACCATAGATGAATAGTTGAATGGATTAATGAGTTGGAAAAAGTAAGTCCTCATAGCCCACATTTTCCTTTCAAAACCTTTTTTGCCCTGTCCTGGAATTTTCTGCCTCATTGGGATGGGCTTTTTTTTTTTTTTTTTTTCCCCAAGGTAGTATGATGATAGCATCTATTAAGAGGTTTTCAACAAAAAAGATATGATACTTGTCTTCTTTTTGAGGAATTTGTTTTTTAACCAAGGTTTATAGGAAATATGTGGACACATTTGAGGATATATCTTTATATAAGAACCAACTAGGGACTGAAAGATGAGATAGATATTTGAGAGAATTGAAGGCCATTTCAAATGCTCTTCAAATTCAACTCAGTTTTTTCATTAGGTCAGCTTTGTACCATTTCAAGAATAAAAATTAGGATGAAAGAAGTTGCTCTATGTGTGCTTTTGCTCTCATTTTAGGGAAAGACACTCCCTTACTTGGCACCAACTATAGACATACTCCATCCACTCAGCCAAGAGCATCAGTGGAGTGTAAGCAAGCATGGTTTAAGGACATGCAAATGGCAGACAAGTTAGGACCTGCAGGCTCTAAGGAATCTTAGAGGTCATCTTGCCCGTCCCTCCGTTTCTAGAGACAGCAGCCAAGTTGAAATACAGAGCAGTTACCTGTATGTATCATCCTTATGCACTAAAAAAAATTGTCTTATAACTCTTTTTTTTGTAAATACTTTCACATAGTAAAAAGGACAGTAAGACCAGGCATGGCACCACCCTTGCCCCAGTGACCATCCATGGCAGCTTCTAGAATTGCAAGTGGAGTGGAAAAATCAATGTCTGTAACTCCTCAGGAAATAAACTAACACCAGGAATTTTTTTTCCCCTTTAGTTTTGTACAATGGTGATACTATTAATGACAGCAGCTACTATTTACTTAGTGCTTGAGATACGTTAGGCACTTACTAATATCTAAATGCATTACCATTTTGTTTCGTTTGGTCATCTTTACCACATTTGAGAGAAGGAGGTGCTATTATCATTTTAGACAATAGGAAAGGCATCTGAGAGGTTAAGTTATGCAATCAGTATTGGAGCTCTGTATTTGCAAAGTCCTGTTCTCTAGCCCAAAGCTCTATGTCTCCCTATCCACAGAATCATTGTGATACCCAATTCCAAAATAGCAGCATCACTTGTGCGAAATCCTTGAGATTGTAGAAAAATACATAAAAGATGAACTTTCCAGATGGAATGTTTATTTTTTGGTTCATAAAGATTAAAAGCAATAATGTTTTTTCATGCTTATTAAGCAAATGCCTTAGAAGTAGAATCAGCACACTTCCCCGAATGTCTCTTTGAAACTGCTCATGGAGTTTTGTTCTTCATGCTGGCTGCTACAATCTTTAAATAGCCCTATGTGTGTTTTGTGGCTTTCGTTGCAGCTCTCCTCCTAGGCTCTGTAGTCTGAGGCTGTGGGCAACGTGTGGCTGGATATAAAGTCATCCCTGCCCTGAGGCAGTCGGAGTCAGCAGAACCCAGCACTCCAGCCTGCAATAATCATTTCTTCTGCGGCCCTTCTCAATACTGGTATTCCCATATCCTTGGATTGAGGGGCTTCTAACTTGTGGATTTTACTTTTTATTTTTTTATGTTCAGTACAGCTGAGGCTACCGAGAGGGTCTGGCAGGCCCATTGCCCAAGTCTGTAACTGAAATTGGATGGCCTGACTTCATATTCAGTTGGAACATTTTTCTTCTTCTTCCTCCTTTTAGAAAAATCAATAAATGGTTTATGATGCCTTTCAAAGAGATTGAATGAGTGGAAATCAGGATTTGCCATATTATTATGGCAACTAAACACCCTGGAACAGATCCAATTTCAAATATCCTATCTTGTCCCTTAATTCTATATTAGGTCAATATTTCTTGACTTTTGATGAGAGAGATAGGCTTTCTTCAGGTAGTAGAACAAAGAAAGAAGCCTTTTGAACATAATTTTTTGACCAGGAATTAAGAATTAGATACACACATGTATACATGTATATATGCATGTGTACATATATAGAGAGAGATATGTGAGTGTGTGTGTGTATTTTGTCCTTATCATGCTCCTATTACAAAAGTAGAAAACTTGAACCTTACAGATTTCTCACGGCTACACTGCTTTTAACTTGCTGAGATGGAATTCCAACATTGTAGTCTGGCTTTAAAGCCTGTGATGATTTTTCTCAATTTTCTTACATCCTCAAAATTATTTTTTAATAACAAGTTTTTTCATCTCTGCTCCAGCTTATTCCCACTGAGAATATGCCCCCGGCTCCTGGTCATCTGGTTACAGATGCCAGGTGAAGGGGTATCTTGCCCTGCCCAGAGCCTTCTGTTGGTTCTACACAGCATCCTACCTGTCCCATCTTTTTCCAACTCATTAAATTCCTGCTCCTGGGAGATGTGAATCAAACACCAGACACCTGAGCCCGGTGCCTGCCTGAAGAGCCATGATTGATTGCCATGCACTAATTACTTGGAAGGTTTGGGAGTGGGTGTAAGAAAAAAGATGATCAAAGAATAGTTACAAAGAGATTTGTTTCTCTTTTTGCTGCTCCCCTGTCATTTGCAAATGTCTGTTGGTTTCCTTTCAGCCTATTTGTGATTAAGAATGCTGCTGAGATGACACTTGGTGGTTTGAAAAGCCAAGTGTTGTGCCTGCGTTTCCACAGGTAATTCAGCAGTGCCTCCATGGGAAGACCATCTACACGTGGCAAGAACAAGGCTTTCCATAACCTTTTTAAAAATCTGTAACAATTGGCATAATGACACTAAGGTGAAATTTTCTAGTGAGAACATAACTGATGAAATATTATTTGGTTTTTTCATTCACATGTGCTTCAACTATCAGGTTTTCCACTTACCTTGCGGCTTCTCTCAAACGCAAGCAGGAAAATCTTCTTGATGATAGTTAGTAACCAAAAAGATAAACATAGGTTTAGGTAATTTATTTGGTACGCACACCTATCAGGTATTGTCACTAGAACCTTTGTAGGTGTCAGGGAGGGGAGTGTTGAAATGAAATCTTTCTAAGGAAAGTAAACTACACAGGTTTGCAAGATTCAAAATTGTAAGAGTGACCCCTAGTGACTATGAAACGGCTTAAATCTGTACTAAATCTCAGTGTAGTGTTAAATGTGAACCTCCGAGGAAAAAGAGGATATACTTTTTCTTAATCACAAAAAAGTTCATGTCAAATTTAGTAGTTACATTTTGAAAATGATAGGAATTGATTGTTCCTCAAACCATTGATTTCTTCCCAGTAAAATATATATATGTGCTTTACTATTTCTTCTTCCGTTCAAATCAAAGAGTCTGAATCGTGAACCTACTGCATGCAAAGTGCTGTGAAGTTGTCTAGGATGGACAGATACAGGTTTCCTTGTGATTTCCATGGTGATCTCAGACTTAGGAAGAAGGAGACAAGCAAAGGCGGTGGTGGAGGGGCCTCGAAGGGCTAGAGGGGCCGGAGGGATAAGTGAGACAACAGCATGTAATAGCAGGGGCTTTGAAACAGAACCATTTGCTCAATGGCTGCATGGCCACTCTCAGGGATGATGGGTCAGAGTTAGAGTTTCCCCAATGGGCAGGAAGAGGGAGCAGCTCTGCCTGGGCACAGACACACAAAACAACATGAGTCTGTGTAAGAACCGCAAGTATTTCATCAGGGCTGGAGAATAGAGTTATCACGATGTACAAGATGAGACTTGAGACATGCACAAGACGACTCAGGAAGGCTCAGCAAGGGCTTTGTACCTGATTCTTGGTCATTCTGCTGAAGGCAATGGGGCTAGGCTGAAGGAAGGAACCAATGTGCACAGATTAGCATTTTGGAGGAATGAGCTGGCTTCTGAGCACAGGGTTATTAAAGGACAGAGACCAAAAATGGAGGATTCCAGCATTGATACTATGAGAAATGTTACGGTTCCTCTTCCTCAGCGAGATCGTAAATATCTGGACTTGGGGCTTTATACTTCATGAAAATTAGTGTTGCTAGTAGACCTGGTATGTTTTAAAAATACATAATAAAAATTTTTAGCATTAATTTTACTCCAGGTTAAATTATAATACCATGCCGTATCCTATGGGTACATATGTATGTATGTATATATTTCTGTATAAACATGTCTATAAATTATAAATGTACACATATACTCTGATGATATTAATGAAAGGTATGCATTTTGCTTAGACATAGAAAATTAATTCAGATCTAATAACTATATAAACCACACCATGTTTCATTTTAGAATCAAACCTTTCAAGCTTTCATTACATAAAGATTTTGAAATGAGCTAGAATATACCTGAAGAAGGTTTTGTATACCTAGGTTTCCGTGATACCATGTCAGAAATCCAAACATGGAACTATAGACCTTGTGTTGTTGACTGAATGCTCATTTCTGATACATAAAAACATTTTCTTCAACTTCTTGTTGCCTGTCTTAGTGTGCTAGGGCTGCCATAACAAAATACCATGCACTGAATGGCTTAAACAATAGAAATTTATTTTCTCATAGTTCTAGAAGCTGGAAGTCTAAGATCAAGGTGTTGGCTGGTGTGGTTTCTCCTGAAGCCTTTCTCCTTAGCTTGCAGACTACTGCCTTCTCACTGTGTCCTCACAAAGCCTTTTCTTTGTGTATGTGCATCCCTGGTATCTCTTCTTATAAGGGTGCCAGTCATGTTGGATTAGGGCCATAATCGTGTGATTGAATATAATCATAGTAGGAGTTCAGGTTTCAACATATGAGTTCAGAGGCGGGGAGGGGGTGTGGAACACAATCCAATGCATAACTACCGTACTTTTCCCTGATTAGGAAATGAAGTAGAAGAAAATATTCCTTCCACAGTCATACTTTAAGGAAAGGTCTGGAGCATAATCAGAAATACGGCTTTTAGTAACAAGGATAGAAATTACATCAGAAACTATAGTGAAGGCTGCGGTGTGTTGCCCAGATACCCTCTTAAAAATTTGGGGGATTCATTCTTCCAGTTGCTGGGAGTGTTGCCTGTTGAGACAGCTCAAATCTGAGTCTGTTTCCAGAATTTCCTAAAGCCAATTGCGATTGCCTTACCCCATGTTACACCTCTTGTTTGGTAGCAGTTAACATTCAAAGACTGGTCCATAGATGGTTCTATGGCCAGGCTCCTAAGCATCAACATATATAGGACAATTTTGAAGGGACAGCCCAGTCCAGACCTCCCTGTGTTGATGGCTTAATCCTTCATTGAAACTACGATGCGGCCTATGTTCTACCTTTGCTCAATCCTGCTCCCCACCATGGAACAGAGAGCACTGGACATAGACCTGTTTCATTTTCCCCAGGAAATCCAAGTATATTTATTTCAAACATTGGAATGACAAAGCTTCAATAATCCATTTTAATACCATCAAGCCTTAGCAATTGAGGACATAATACATATCTATATTGTTTTTAAATTATTGAATATTCTCCAGTAATTACTTTGGTATTATATTCCACTATGATATGAGCACTATGAGGACAGGAATTTTATTAAACTAGTTCTCTGATGCATTCATAGCATCAAATCATATACCTAGCATATTGGGCATACTAGAAAAAAAATACATGAAATTATAGTTTATTGCATCTTCTCTAGAAAGCAGAAAAAACCTTGGTAGAGTTTTGCATGTATGATTATTGCATATCCATCAAAAACTGGGTCAAAAGCTACTCCTCCATGATATTTTTATTGATTTTTCCCAGGTAAAAGAATCAATCCTCACTAAGTTATCTGCTGTCCTTTTGCAATGTTTATTACTTCCTACCATCTATTGTGGTTATTTGGCTCCCATTGCTCTATTTTTATTATTATTATTATTGAACAGCAAAACAAGTTAAATGAGAGAATTGTGTCCATTTTGTGTGATGGCTGAAGAAGGTGTAGAAGAGGCACAAAAGGCGAGGATGAAACCTTTTGTAACGAGAACATATGGTGCATTCTAGGATTTGCACTATCTTTACCATGATCAGGGAATAGCTTCTATTCTGATATACCCTACTGTGCCAAAGAACACATTCATTTTGTCTTATAATTGATTTCTAATGATGTCATAAGTTTATCTCCTCTTTGTGTCTTAAAGTAAATTTGAGATAATGAAATTATAAGCATCAGAATAT
Organism: Eulemur rufifrons; assembly: GCF_041146395.1. NCBI lineage: Eukaryota > Metazoa > Chordata > Mammalia > Primates > Lemuridae > Eulemur > Eulemur rufifrons. The sequence continues at coordinate 9,123,137 of NC_091005.1, read as the reverse complement.
AGGGGTAGAGGTGCACATGCACTCTTTCAAATCCTGCAACCTTATCTTTGGTATTGATCTAAGTAATCACTACCTACCTCTGTTCTGACAGTTATAGATCATGGACACTTGGGAATTTTACAGCCACCTTTGTCTGCCTGATCCTACATACTTATATCTAACAAGCCCAACTATGCATAAAGTGGCAGGAAGGAGACTAATACAAACTAAACTTACATCTCCAGCTTTATGTCAGGAAGTGCCAGACCCGCTCAGTGTCCTCTGCACAGGTTCATGCTCTCATCCAACTCTGGTATTTACCAAATTCTTGAGCTCCAGGATTTCTCTGTCACTCCTGGAACTCATCTTGCCATGGAGTGACACATAGAATTCAGCTCCTGCATCTTAAAACACTCAGCTTTCCATAAGACATAGTTAGAGCTCACACTCGAACTTTCTCTGCTTTTCAGTACTTGGGATGATGAATTGTTTTCAACAAATACGAATAATGACGATTTATAAGATAGCTTCTGCTTAATTTAGGTTCCTAGAAATTGATACTGAAATGGAGATACGTGTACAAGACTTTTTTTGGTATGCGTTCCCTTCAAGATTGTCCTAAGTTGGGATAAGGTGGTTTTTATGTTCCTAAATGGAAGAGTTATTTGAGGCAGGCTGCCTCGAGTGGAGAGAATGTCTTGGCAAGACAGCTGTCTTTATCAGAGACAGTTCTGTAAGATGCTTGACACATGAGGACTATCTGTTGGCAGCGCTCCCAGCAGCTGAGGAGTAAGGCCTCTGTCTAAAGGGAGATCTGGACGGTGTTCTTCAGAGTCCATTATATTTGGTAAAGTCCAAGATCCTTCCCATAGGAGAAAATATCTTAATGTCTCATTATCTGGAAATAAAAGGAAAAATTCAGCCTGATGACCTTCCTGAGAGAATGACATAGTGTTTCTCAAAATGTGATCCTAGAAGCACCACCACTGTTAGGAACACGTTGAATACTAAATAAGAGATCTCTGGGGGTGGATCCAAAGGTGGTATTATGTTAATTAGTACTACCCTAAAAATAAGATAAAACAGATCCTACTAAAGTCTGCAGAAAAGGCTTCTATGTCAAAGGGGCCTTTCCAGTGCCCAGGTAAAGCCACCTTTACTTACGCGCGCGCGCGCGTGTGTGTGTGTGTGTGTGTGTGTGTGTTGAATGAATAATAATTATCCATTTTGGTAATGTGATACCTACAGTACTTTACAGCTTGTAGTATTTTAAAACTTATTTTAATAAAAATATTAATATTTTGAGGATTTAGGATTTTTTTGTTAAAATATAGCTTGAATGAGGTTTGAAAAAGCTGTGAAAGTGGAGTAAATCCACTGGAGTATGAGACATTTAGCAATTTCAAGCATCCACAAGCAACTTCATATATCCAGAGTCATTTGGAAGGCTTTGGAGAAATGGGAATTTGATTAAAAATGTCTTGTTAGAATGGTGGGCAAGCGTGAATCACCAGCTAATGACACCCGGCTAGTGATAATCTAGCATCTACCAAACAAATGGCTTTGTGCACAGGTACTGTGAGAGGTGATATAAATGCTGGCCTTCAAGATAGGGCATGAATGTTTTTCATCATCACAATGAATCACATTCATTGTCATTTCAGCTCTGTCAGACCCATTCCTTCACATAGCAACTCAATGACGATGATCCCAAATTTATATCTCCATCTGATATATCTTGACTAAACTCCAGATTTATTAATTCAACTGCCTATTGGAAATCCCCACTTAAATTTCATGTAATCACCTGAATGTCGACATGACCAAAAGCAAACCTTCTATCGTCTACCGACAGCCCCCAAATTTGTTGGTTTTCTGGTCTCCCCCGTTTCGTTAAGTAATGCCACCATATTGAAATTGCTCAAGCTAAAAACTTGGAAATCAACCCTGATCTATTACTACTTTATCACCTCCTTACACCTAAACGTAGTATAAAATCCTCCAACTTGTCTCCTTCTCACTCTTCTCCCCACTCCATGGACATATTTTCTCTCCACAGCAGCCAGAGCCATCATTTAATAATATAAATCATATAGTGTTATTGCCCTTTAAAAATAATCAAATACTTTCTGTCATACATTTTATATATATATCAGTAACACCTACCACAGCCTACATGTCCCTATGTGGTATGGTCCATGTGCATCCTCCCCTCATTTTTTTAATCTTTCTTTTCCTTGCTCATTCTTCAGCGCACAATAGCATTCTTATTGATTCTAGTAAAAATATCAAGTTCCTATCTTGGAACTTTTTTTTCTGTATCCTTTTTCTGAAATGTTCTGCCTCCAGATCTTCTCCAGAAGGGCATTTTAATATTCATACATCTTCCCAAATATTAATTACCTTTCCCTGGTGACACAGTATAAGTTGGCTTAGTCACCACTCTCTCCATCTTTCACTAACACATGACCTGTTATTTATTATATTTGCCATTATTATATTGGTCATTATACCATTTATTAATGCTTATTAATTTATTAACATTATTCTCCTAAGATCATTGAAACTTTACAGATTCAGTATCTTGTCTGGTTTATTGGGCACCATATTTTCAGCTTCAGTAATAATGCTTTGGATATTGCAAACACTAAACACATATTTTTTAATTAATGAATAGATGACTATCATGATAATAACAATTGCTTACACTTATTCAGCACTTAATATGCACCAGATAGAGCAATTTAAATGCACTATTTCATACCATTTTTACGTTGACCTTATGAAACAACACCATACTAATAAGAAAATTATAATTGTTAAGAAATTATAGTTTTACTCTGGAAGAATTTAATAACTTTATGAGCGATTTTATCTGTTTTTTTGTATAAGTAAGAATCTGCAGGGGTTCACTCAATTTTAATCATTTTTTACATCATTTTATGTTGAAAAAGAATGTGCTAGAGTAGCATTTTGAACTAGGGTATTTCTGCACAACCCTGTCTTAGTCCATTTTGTGTTGCTATAAAAGAATATCTGAGAATGAGTAATTTTTAAAGAAAAGACGTTTATTTCCCTCATAGTTCCTCAGGCTCAGAAGTTCAAGGGCATGTCCCTGGCTTCTGGTGAGGGCTTTTTTGCTGTGTTACAACATGGTGGAGAAGGTCAAAAAGGAAACAGGCTCCTATGAAAAGGGGAAAATATGAGGGTTGTCCTGGCTTCATAACAAACTCACTCTCACAGGAACTAATCCATTCCCATGAAAACCAGTCCAGTCTTGCAAAAGTGAGAACTCACTCACTAAGGCTAGAACAGCACCAAGCCATGCATGAGGGGTCCACTCCCAGAACCCACACACCTCCCAGTACCACAACATTAGGGATCACATTTCAGCACGAGTTTTGGTGGGGACATTTCAGCACGAGTTTTGGTGGGGACAAAGAAATCATATCCAAACCACGGCAAACCCAAACGTATTCCTTGGAAATGTCAAAAGTACTTGAAGCAAATGAATCAGTGTCTGAAAGTAGAAAATCTTTTTATACACAGATAATTTTGCTAATGGGGCTTATTTAATATATTTTAACCTGACTTGTTTTCTTTTATTCATACAAAGTATTATAAAAAGGTTCTCAAATTATTGTTGAAAATAATTCCTGGAAGAATAATCATTGCTCATAGAACTTCATAAAGCAATACAGCTAGAAAACAAAACAAAATATGTTACAGTGTTTTATTGAGAGTCACACTAGCATCTAGTACTTAGATGCCAAGTTTAATAGGAATCTAGAACTTGGAGCTAATAAAACCCATCAAAATTACCTCATTAGATACTAAACCATTAAGGTAATAGAATTGCAATTATCTAAATTTTGAAAACAAGTCTGCTTGAAGGTTCATCTTCAGAGGTTTAGTAAGGGTCATGTCATATGGCATTTTGGGATAAATATTCCTCATTACTATTCACTCAAAGAAGTCATGTGAGCCTTCATTTTGGCCATGTAAAGAAATATTAATTAGTAGCTCTAAGTTGGTCTGAAATATCATGAGTTTCAAGGTGAGAATTTCTAATAAACTCCCTGTGTGTTAGCTATGTATAGAGTCATGCGGTCCTTCCAAATATGTTGAATATAAGCATGTCATGGATTGGGGAAAATGGGGAGAAGAATTTAAAGATGTTACGGAAAATTTGACTTAAAAACTATAAGAGGTTTTTTTGGGCAGTAGAGGCAATACATTTGCCTTCATGACTAACAGAATCTGAGATTATGGTCAGGGAAGGAGGTTATTATCAGGTTTTGATCTGGACACCTCTATCCTATTTCTTTTTCTTTATAATATTTACCATTAAAAATGAGTATTAATTCTAGGAGATATGGAGTCCTTACTAAATTCTTCATCCTCTCACCCACTCTGTTTGATAGATACCATGATTCACTACCTTTAAAATAGAAAATCGTAATTCAGATAATTAAGAAAATTCCAAAATGTAATAAAAACCTGAGGTTCAAATTCAGGTCCAGTGTTCATGAGAAAACACTGGAGCCCAATCTGTGGCACTCCTTGTCCTGCTCTTGACCCCTCATTTTCCTTTACTTCCATTTCCTTTTACATAAGTTCAAGGCAACAGGACACAGTGATCACCACTATGTTAGAGCCCACAGGAAGTACCAGAAATAAAGGGATATAGAGTTGGATCTGATTAATAAATTTGTGTTGAGAATTAAATGTTTTTTAAACATTTTTTTAAATGCTCAGCACATGGACTGGGTTATAGTAATGTTCAAAAAATCTTAGTTTCTTTTTACTCTTCCTCTGATGATGATGATGGTGGTGGTGATGATGACGACACTATTTCTTTCCTCGGGAATTGAAATCTAATGGAATTACCAAATGTAAAAACAAAGCAAAATCATGAAAGGAAAGAATTCTGACAGATGTAAGAGGTACTGTGAGCACAGGAAATCAGTCTTAGAGTATTTGGCTTAGGAGGCATCTTAAATTTTGAGTATGATTTAGCTAAGTGGAAAACAAGGAAGTCTTCAACATTAAAACTCTTTTGAACAGAGACATGAAAGAAACTCTCCCAATCCCAAACGAAATTGCCCCTGGAGATGTGAACTTGCTGCTGAGTACCTGGTGGTAGGAGAGCCTCTCCAGGAGGTCACATGACTCCGCCTTCTTCAAAGCAGGCTAGCAAATCCTCTGAGTTCATAAAGCTCACAGCCGAATTCCAATCCATTCAGAAATGTTGTATTTCCTCATAAGAGAGAAACAAAAGAGGGAAAACTCAGTGGTATTTCACGTATATTCATCTCTCCCAAGATACCCTTTAGAGCTAAAATGTTCTGCCCTGATCCAACAGGGAGGCCTTTTCTCTGGATTTCTAGAAGGAATGACTCTGTTAATACCTGTTCGTGTTCTAGTAACTGCCTCTGTGAAACTCTCTAACGCTAACTGGTCTTATTTCAGTCCTTTGTATCCCTGCCCTGCCCAACTATGGTGATTTGTAATGATTTTTTCTTTTTTTTTAGGCTCTGATTAGTTCAGCTGAGATGAATCTGATTTTTGCTCAGTTCTGTGCAGATTTCCTCCTGTGAACAGCGGCTGGGTCTGCTGGGTCCCTGCCAAGGACACTTCCTCACCTGGAATCTTATTTAGAGTTTCAGGCAGAAAGTTGGCAGCTGAGTTGTTTGCAGTCATAGTAACTGCAGGCGAAGAACAGGGATGTACACAGGCCGGTTATGCCTGGCCGTGTGAATGTGGAGCTGTCTTTCTCAATTCTTCCTTCTATCCATTGATTCCCTGATTCGTCCCTAAACATTCATTAAGAATCTGCTACATGTCCTACACTGTATCTGATACTGGAAATGCAGAGGTGAAAATTATTTAGGTGCTGCTTTTTGATGAGATCATTCATCATTTAATCCTGGAGGAGATTTTGTTAAGACTTCTATATGCCAACCCCTTTCTGGGTTGTTGAAATGCAGGGAGGAGATGGATAGGACTTGGTGCTTACCCATACAGTGTGTGTTGTCTAAAAAAAAAAAAGAAACAAAAAACCAGAAAAAAATGAGCACCCATTATGTATAGTGTTCCATACTCCGTGCCATATAGATTATTTCTAATCTACTGATATAGACAGGCATAGAAGCAAACTTCAGTGCAGTAAGCGATGTGCCACATAACTAGATAGCAGTGGTTCTCAACCAGGCACAATTCTGCCCTGGAGACATTTTTGGTTTGTCAGAGCTGAGCAGTGCTACTACCATTTAATGGGTAGAGGATAGGGATGCTGCTAAGCATCCTACAATCTACAGAACAGCCCTCCACAACAAAGAATTATCCAGTCTCAAATGTAAATAGCTCCCAGAGTGAGAAGCTTCACTGTATAGACATACGCAGATGGCTATTAAATGAAAAGGAAGGTTTTATTCAGTGTCCTGGGGATTTTAATAAAAGGATGTCCAAGAAGAAGGCCTTTCACTTGGTAATTATGGATTTCATTACAAATTAGTATAATTGCTCATGACTTTGAAACATTGTAGATCAAACACTGAGTGGCAGAAAATTCTTTTTTCCTGTGTTTACTTTCACTAAAATTACCAGGGGATACTTTTTCCGTGCGATTTTGTTAGATAGCCCCAACTATTCTGCCAAGGATATAGAACAAATACTATTTTCCTACGAAAATTAAAATTCACAGGGGCTGTGTTTTGTTTTCCATATTGGTCTTAGTCAAAAGTCACCACTGTTAGCAAATGAGATTGCTCAAGTCCGATAACTGCCTCAAATAAACAAGTTTACTCCAGCAGCAGAGAGAGAGGAGAAATATCAGAAATTCTTTACAAAGTAAAATGATCATGTTCTGATAGAAAGAGACTTGCATTTTTGGTGGTTTTATATCAGGTGCCTTGTGCCTTTATTTACCTCACTGGAATCCTTCCGCATTAATTAGTTAAATAATCTGACAAACTCCACCCTTTTGAATAGCGATGACAATTAATGACAACTATTCAGACCTTTGGGAAGGGCACTGACTTGAGGAACTCCCTCCAAAACTGCCCCGAAAAACACAGAATTGTGCAGAGAGAATATTTGCCAAGAAATTGGATACACAAAATGTAGTTGAGCTTTATTAGCTATTTCTCAAATGGGCTTCCCACCTGCAGGTGATGCCAGCATTAATCAAGTATGTAACTGGTCAGATACCCTGCACCACCTAAAGAGTTATTTGAGACTAATAACCACTTGCTCACTTGATCCTTTGTGGTTCTTTCCTTTCTAAAAAAATATCACCAATGTTTGCTTATTCTACCCCCTAAACATTAATCTATTTTTCGTCTCTCCTGTCCAGCACACCTCGTTTAGGCCACTGGCTGCCACCTTTTTAATGTATTCTGTTCCCATGTTACACCTAAACTATTGAGCTAAAACATTTATCTACATTCACAAATGTAAATGCATTTATTTTTAAAGAAAACTTATGTTCTGGTCATGAATAAAAAACTACCTTAGACCAGAGAGAGAAAATAACCTTAAAGCAATTATAATAAGAACAAAAGCAGTAGTTTAATTCTACCTGGAAGCCATTGTCCCGAGGTCAGCTCTGACTGCTGAGAGAAAGGGATTAGCAAATTCCAGAAGAGTGATAACAGCCATGATCAAACTGAGACCTTCCACTTCCTGGAATCAGGACCAAAATAGCAGTAAACACTAAAGAGCGAACTTCATAATGTGAACGATGTTCATTTTAACCTATTTTGTACCCCGTAACTCATCCCATACCTCACCGGTGGTGTGGATTCCTCACGTCAGCAAACACTGGTTTAGACTTGTCATCTTAGCCGGGACCACAGCAAGGCATTTAAACTTGTCTCTCTGTCTTACGCTTTTCCTAGATGCCCACCATGCTAGGTGCCTGTGTGACTTTTCTTTTCCACAAAGGCAGGCTTTTTATTTTTTTTAATTTACCTTTATAGCTTTGTCTATAAACTATGTCTAGTTCAGTGGTTTCATTGTGTGGTATGTGTCTCCAAGAAGAGTTATTACATGGAACTAAAGTTTTTATTTTTAGTTTTTTAATTTCTGAAAGGTATGATTTGAGTTATCAAAAAAATAAGCATGAGAAGAAAATTGAAAGGCATAGATGTCATTTCTTTTACCTTAGCCGATAATAATATCTAACATTTATTACATGAAATTTAGTTAACATATTTAGTTTTTTTTTAATTTCAAAGTATTATGGAGGTACAAATGTTTTTGGTTGCATGTATCGATTTTCTTATGCTTGAGTCAGGGCTATAAGTGTGCCCATCACCCAGGTAGTGTTCATTGTACCCGTCAGGTAGGTTTTGCCCATCCCCTCCTCCCCTCTTCCATCTGCTTGATTTCCACTGAGTTTCACTTCCCTCTGTGCACATTGTGCTCATCAGTTAGTTCCAGTTTAATAATGAGTACATGTGGTGTTTGTTTTCCATTCTTTAGATACTTCACTTAGGATAATGGTCTTTAGTTCCATCCAAATTCTTGCAAAGGCCTTAATTCATCCTTCTTCATTGCTGAATAGTATTCCATAGTGTACATATACCACATTTTGTTGATTCACTCATGAATTGATGTGCACTTGGGTTGATTCCACATCTTTATAATTGTGAATTATTTTTCCTTTGGGTAAATATCCAGCAGTGGGATTGTTGTATCAAATGGTAGGTCTTCTTTTAGTTCTTTGAGGAATGTCCATACTGTTTTCTGTAGAAGTTGTATTAATTTGTAGTCACACCAAAAGTGTATAAGCATTCCTTTCACTCTGCATCCACACTAGCATCTATTGTTTTTGGACGTTTTAATAAAAGCTATTCTAGCTGGCATAAGGTGATAGCTCACTGTGTTTTTAATTTGCATTTCCCTGATACTTAGTGATGGTTGAGCATTTTTCATGTGTTTATTGGCCATTTGTCTATCTTCTTTTGAAAAGCTCTGTTCATTCATTATCTTTTGCCCACTTTTTTAATAGGGTTGTCTGTTTTTTCATTGCTGATTTGCTTGAGTTCTGGTTATTAGTCCTTTATGGGATGTCTAGCTTATGAATACTTTCTCCCATTCTGTAGGTTGTCTATTTGCTCTGTTGATTATTTCCTTAGCTGTGCAAATATTTTTAATTTAATTAAGTCCCATTTATTTTTGTTGTTGCTAGATTCTCATTGGGGTCGTCTTCATAAATTCTTTGCCTAGGCTGATATCTAGAAGAGTTTTCCAACATTTTTCTCAGAATTCTTAGTTTCATGCCTTACATTTAAGTCTTTTATCCACCTTGAATTAATTTTTGTGAGTGGTGACAGATACAGATCCTATTTCAATCTCCTGCATGTGCCTATCCAATTTTCCCAGCACCATTTGTCAAATTGGGCTTCTTTTCCCCAGTGTATGTTGTCTGCTTTGTCAAAGATCAGTTGGCTATATCTCTGTTTTTGTGCCAATCATGCTGTTTTGGTTACTACAGCCTTGGAGTACAGTTTGAAGTCTGGTAATGTGATACCTCCAGATTTGTTCTTTTTGCTTGAGATTGCATTGGCTATCTGGGCTCTTTTCTGGTTCCAAATGAAGCGTATAATTATTTTTTCTAGGACTGTAAAATAGGCATTGGTATTTTGATGGGGATTGCACTGAATATGTAAATCACTTTGGTCAGTATGGACATTTTAACAATGTTGATTTACCTATCCATGAGCATGCTATGTTTTTCCATTTATTTTTTTATTTCATAATATTATGAGGGTACAAAAGTTTAGGTTACATACATTGTCCTTGCCCCGGCCCCAAGTCAGAGCTTCAAGCGTGTCCATCCCCTAGACAGTGTGCATCGCACTCATTATGTATGTGTACACCCATCCCCTCCGCCCCCCACATCTGCCCTACACCTGATTAATGTTATTCCTGAATGTGCTCTTAGGTGATCAGTGAAACCAATTTGATGGTGAGTATATGTGGTGCTTACTTTTCCATTCTTGGAATACTTCACTTAGTAGAATCAGTTCCAGCTCTATCCAGGAAAATATAAGAGGGGCTATATCCCCATTATCTCTTATAGCTGAGTAGTACTCCATGGTATATGTATACCACATTTTATTAACCATTTATTTGTGTTGTCTGTGATTTCTTTCCTCAGTGTTTTGTAGTTCTCTTTGTAAAGATCTTTCACCTCCTTGGTTAAGTATATTCCTAGGTATTTTATTTCGAAATGTCAGGAACTATTATAAATAGTTACACACATTAACACATGAAACACACGAGGAAACTGGGGTACAGTTAGGCTAAGTATCCTGTTGAACATTTCATACTTAGTGGAAGAGCCAAAAAAATGCTGGATTTGAACACAGGTGTTCTGGCTTCTGAGTCAATGCTATTAGCCATTTTTCAGGTAACTCAAAGTTAAATCTATCCCATTTGGATTGTTGCTTTGGTGAGGTGCACATTTACTAGGTTTGCATCCTTCCAGCCCCTTTAGACAAAATGGGGATCACCGATACATAACATCAATTCTATACAAAATACAGACAAACACAAATACTCAGTTTTCTGTCAATTTGGTTATCAGTTGGCTTGAATTGGATTGGTTAATGTATACATATATTTACACATATGTGTATAGATACATATGCATTTATGAGAAGGACAAGAAGGAGACAGTAGAGAGTAGCTTTGCTAAATTGCATGTGAACAATATTTGGTTTTCTATATTATGAGGTAGAGTTGTTTCTATATGTTGGACATTAATTCTATAAAACACCATTGAATTCTGAAATGCTCTTTTTGTGGATTGTTGAAAATGATCTTTTGTGACTTGTGCTAGACCTGAAAAAAGAAAAAGATTATGTGTTTCTAGGTCTGTCTTGCAAAGAGTTTATGATATCAACAGTTCCTCTTTCCCATTTTCAGGGTAGAAGTAAATCTAGATTCCTTTTGCAAGACACAGGTTGTCACAAATGCTAGACTAAACATTCGGAAATAAAGGTGAGCTCCAGAGAGAGCACTGAGCTTCCAAAGGCCAATTTGTACACCCTGTCTTGAGATCTATTTTCTGACAGACAACAAAAGATGCCGTTCACCACAGAAGAGGAGCTTATTTATTTGGGTTGCCTGCAGTAGGCTTGTTTGATGTTTCTTTGACTCTTGATCTTTGTTGGAGAAAAAGAGAAAGAAAGAGAAACAGAGGGAGAAAACAGCCTATTAAATTGGTAAAGTTCTGATTCTAATTTTGGAATAAAGAACTCTTTAACCCAGCTAGAAATACAGGTCTACCTTAGATTGCCTTTCTCTGGCTTCCTCAGTTTTTTGCTGTGGACTCTATTCCAGCTCTCCCTGTTGGATCAGACCCACAATGCTGACAAAGGCAGGAAGATACATGCTTTCAGTTCACTCTCACCCCTTTATGAATCTGCAGAAGATGAAGATTGAGTTGCTACTTGATATGTGTGCTCTGGGGACCCAGCTTTGATTTTCAGACTCTGGCTCATTACAGTAGACATTTGAGCACCAACATTGTCCTGAATCTCTAAACTCCCTTTCTTATTCCCTGCTCTTAGCCTGGTTAGTAGCACTTACCTCTGTACTCCTTTCTGTTCGTTCGTTCTTTCTTTTTCTCTTTCTCTCTCTCTTTCCCTCTCTCTCTCTCAGGCATTTATTCAGCAAATATGTTTAAAAGTTTTTGCTGCCATTATCTATGGAAATCATAAAGAACCATCACAGATATAATTAAGACACAATTTTCTAATAAAGATGCCATAATTTATGGAGGAACCATATGAAATATCATGTATTGGATAGTTATTAGGATGTCTCTGGAAACTCAAAGATATCTAGAACCTCTTCAGGACTGGAATTATAAAAGCCATAAAAGTGCTGGTAATCCTAAATCATTATTCTTCTCTTCTCTGCTTACCTTTAAATCTTCTCTATGGTCTTCTTTGTACAAATTACTTTTCTTGGTTGGTTCATGTTCATGGCATTTGTTTTCTAGGTTAAACTGCCTCTACTAAGCATGTAAAACCAAGCTCATTGGCAGATTCTCAGTCATAATTCTAAATTTCCCAGTATGACAGTTTAATTGTCCCAGCTTACTTGAGATGGAATGCCAACGTGTAAGGCATTTCTTAAAGAAGCTCTTCTCCCTCCCTCAACTATAATCACTTGTTCTGTCTGGTAGGAACATTCTCTCTTCTACTTTTATAGTTCTGTCTTGAAGGCTACCTCTTCCTCCTCCTCCTCCTCCTCATCATCATGATCATAAACATAGATGATTAATTACCTGATAGAATCATGTTATCCCTCCCCCAGGACTTGCTTTATCTCTCTAACTGTAAACAGATTACTGTGGGAAGTCAAAGATCTCTACAATAAAAACTATAGAACACTGAAGAAAGAAATGGAAGAGGACACAAAAGGTGGAAAATATTCTCTGTTAATGGATCGGAAGAATCAATATCATTAAAAGATTCATATTAGCCAAAACATTCTATAGATTCAATGCAGTCTTCATCAAAATATCAATGACATTCTTCACATAAATAGAAAAAAATAATCCTAAAATTTGTATGGGACCACAGAAGACCCAGAATAAACAAAGTTATCCTGAGCACGAAGAAGAAAACTGAAGGAATCATATTACCTGACTTCAAATTATATTACAGAGCTGTAGCAACCAAAACAACATGGTACTGGCACAAAAACAGACACATGGACCAATGGAACAGAATAGAGAGCTCAGAAATAAATCTACACATCCATAATGAATTTATCTTTGACAAAGGTGCCAAGAACGTCTATTGGGGAAAGGACATGATCTTCAACAAATGGTTCTGGGAAAACCAGATATCCAGAAGAAGGCAGAAGAATGAAACTAGATCCTTCTCTCTCTCACTATACACTAATCAAATCAAAATGTACTACATATTTAAATATAAAACCTGAAACTATGAAACTACCAAAATAAAACATAGGGGAAATGTTTCAGGACATTGGTCTGGGCTAGGACTTCTTCAGTAATACCCCCAAAGTATAGGCAAACAAAGAAAAATTGGGCAAGTGGTATCACATCAAGCTAAAAAGCTTCTGCACAGCAAAGGAGACAATCAAGTAAGGAAACAACCCACAGAATGGGAGAAAATATTTGCAAACTACCCATCTGACAAGGGACTGATAACTAAAATATATAAGGAGTTCCAACATCTTAATAGGATAACTTCAAATAATCTGATTACTTACTATTATCATTGTGGATATGTCCCCAATTCTCACCTACTTGATCCTGATTATTTCTTCTTCATGTGTGTACATGGCACTACATTCTTTGCCCTATGAGAGCTGTTGAAAAATACTCCTTTGACCTGCTACTCAGTAATGGAGTGCGTGCCTTTGTGAACTAGGAAGTCTACCATGTATGTGCATTGTTCTAGGCACAAGGGATCCAGTGGTGAACAAAACAGCTTTCCAGGCCCTTTTAGAACTTACAGGATAAGGATCAGCATGAATCACAAGCAACATTTACAAATCTTGGATTGATCTAAGAGTATGTCAAGTGCTTTGAAGGCAAAACTTAAGGGACATTATAATATCATACACAAGGAATATACAAACTTGGCCAGAAAAAAAAAAAAGTCCTAATGGAAATGGTATTTAGGCTGAAACCTCAAGGGTGAATACAAGTCACCCATTTATTGAAAGAAGACAGAATCAATTTGAGAAAAGGAAAAAAAATTGTGCAAATATGCTAAGGCTTCTTCATTCACGTGTTCATTCAGTCAACAGGCATTCATTGAGCATCCACATGATGCTGAGCATTATTGGAGACATGAAAAACTCAGAAGAGAACAAGTTGGAAAATCCCAACTCTTTGAAACTGAAATTCTAGTGGGGAAGACAGATAGAAGAAAATATTTTTTTGGAATTTAAATTCTAGTGAAAAAGACCAACACATGAGGAAATGATCTCATTTCTTGCACTGACTTGTTCAATGAAGGGATTGTATATCAGGGCCTTGTGATTGGTCATGTCAGGAGAGAATGAAGAAGGAGGAAGCCATGTAAGACAGGTGAGTCTGGGAAAACCTTTCAGGGGAGATAAGTTTGAGCTTAGTGGATCAGAATTCAGCATGCATGTAACATTGGGAGAGGTTCAGTATGGTTGGAGAGGAGAAAACCAGGAGCAGGGGAGGTGCAAGATTAGTCTGGAGAGGTAGGTAAGACCAGATCTTACAGGTTTTTTGGGTACTAGTGAATTCTGAGCATTATCCTAGAGGTAATGACCAGCTATTAAAAACTATTAAACAGGGGCAGCAAATAATCGATCATATTTGCATTTTATAAAATAAAGAAAAGGTTGTCTTGTGAAGCAATAGTGGCTGTTAAATTTCTTCTACATTGTTAATGGGAATTTAAACAATAGATACTGAATGTCCATCATACAAAGGCTGAACATGCATATAACCAGGTGACTCATTAATCCCACTCCTTGGTACGTTACCCAACAAAAATACATGCACACGTGCCCCAAAAGAGATGTGTAAGAAATTGACGGCAACATTATTTGTCCTAGCTCCAATCTAAAAACAAACCAAATTATCAACAATAGACTAAATAATTACGTGATATGCATATAATGCAATACTTTGTAGCAATGAGAATAAACAAATTACTGCTACACACAACATTGAGGAACTGGGCAAACATGGCATTGAACAACAGAAGCCAGATGTACCAGAATACCTACTGTGTAATTTCATTTATATAAGTTTTGAATCCAGGTGTACAGTGTTTGAATTCAGGACACTGGTTGTCTTTGGGGAGGAGAACGGGAATAGTTTGGGGGAGGTGTCCTCTGGGTACTGGTGATATTCCATTTCTTGGTCCAGGGTGGGACACCTGTGAGTTTATGTTGGAATGATTCATTGAGTTGAACAATTGCGACTGGTTTCCTCTCATTGTGCATTTTATAATTCAATTAAAATTTTAATAAAACAAAGAAACAAACAAAAATATATGGTAAGAACAATGGCAGTAGTCCAGATAAGGACTGGGCATAGCCCAGACTATAAGGTGTGAGAATAAATAAGTAGATTAAAGTGACACTATGCCGAAGTGAAGAGGCTCAGTGATTGATCATTGAGAAATCAGGAGGCATCAGATAATTTTTAGAATTTTGGCATAAACGTATTCTCCCCCTCTGTTTTGTGCACGCTTCTTTAAGGTGTGTCTGTCACTTGTTCTTATTAACCCCACTGTCCCTAGTACTAAAACGAGTTTGGAATAAACGTGCAGCAAGTGTTGAACTAATAAATAAACACCACACTTTCTGACGGGGCTGGAAGCTCTCACTTCATAGCAGAGGATGAAGAGAGGGAAGGAGGCAGGCCAGTGAGCTGTAGTACTCTCAGTTGTTAGTTCATTAGAAAGGGAAGTGAATTCTGGAATGGATTGGAACAACCGCATGTATGCCTTCTTAGGTCTCCAGGACACAGCGATGAGTCCTAACCCAGGGTGGGAGACTGTCTGTTGACAATTGGCACTCATTCTAAGCCTTTTAAAGTTTTCTGCAGAAAGCCAAGATGAAGTAAAAATAGCATTGTATTATTCTAAGTCTGACTGATGGGAACAGTTGCATAAAGGTTCCTTGTTAAGCACATCAAATGTTACCCTTTGTGTGACTTTGGTTTAGCTTGCTAGTCTGATTAAATTCCATTCACCAGCAGAGGAAGCGATTGGTGTTTGTATGTCTGAAGCTGCTCACAGTCTGGCTGTCCTAGACAATGTGGATATTTCTGGAGAGAAAAGGTGAAGAAAGCCAGGGTTTATCCACTTGGTTTGCAAATGGTCATCAAGAACAAATAGAGGTTGTGTTGGCAAATGGAACGCGGACAATTTCCATAGATCGGCCTGCATCTTACCTGAGCTGTTCCACATCAGCTTTTTAAATTTTTTCCTTCCTAAATGTATAAAACTTCTAACAGTCATTTTCCAGAGCCTTTTTTTTCTTCTTTATAGAAAGTGGAATTCTTTTTCTGCAATATATTAGATGCTTAACTACATTTTACAATGTGACTATTTAGAAAAAACAGACCGTTTCTTTTAAAACATACAAAAAATCTGAGGTTTGTAATTAAAAGCAACAACTTTGCAGCCTGGAGCAGTGGCTAGGCCAAGGGGTTTTGAGTAAGGCTGGCTGGGTTTTGTACCTCTGCACTTACCATAGACATGTGACACCAGTGAAGGTATTTGAGGAAAGAGCCTTGTTTTCCTTAACTGTGAAATAGTGACAATAGTATATATGTAATACTTTTATTAGTACCTCAATATTGAGATAGTTCACATGTAATGCCTAAAATGATTCCTGGCACATAGAGGCATTCTATATATACTACCGTAGTCTTTTTAATCCCTATTCTGATGCTAGATTACAATTCATATTTACAGACAGTTTTGTTTTCTCCTATGCCAAAATCCCTAACTTGTTTTACTCTGAGAAAATTATATTTGATTTTAAAGTTTTGCTTCCAGTTATTTTCTTACCCCCGGCTATCAGTATTATGACCGCATGTCGGTGGATGTCGGTATTCCTAGTCTCCAAGGCATGGACGAAGCCACCACCACGCAGAGCACCCAGGAAAAGCAATTGGTTCATTTACAACACATTTAAAAATGTTGAGTAAACACTTTTGTGTCTTCTGTGGGGCCTATTACACTTGAGCCTGAGAAGTACTTATTAATAATTTTTCCATTAATATCTACTCGAAGCACTCTACATTAGCATTTCAAAATAAAGCTGCGTCCAAAGGGCAGAGGGCTGGTAGGCAGAGGATGAGGGAAGCTGACTCTCAACATTTCTTTAGAAAGTTGAAGTTTATAGAAGGTTGGTTTTGGCAACTCCACTGGAAGCTTGTGTTTGGATAGCTGTCTAATTCTAAACGAAAAGAAATGTGTAGGTATAGGTTGCATAGAAAAATCCCAAAGAAGTGAAAAGAGAACTCTGACCTCTTGTCTGAGTTTGAAGGGGCACATTTTTCTAACATTATAGCACATGATAGTTGCTATAATGGTGCATATTAGAACTTTTTCTCAATAATATCACAGAAAATGGTGATTTTCATTCCACACGCAAAAAGCTGAATAGAGAATACCTGAATGTCTGCCATGCATTCTTCCCTCTCCAGCTTATGCAGATCAGTTGAGCCTCTCACAACAAGGTAAAGATCAAACATGGATGTGGGTACAATGGACCTCAGAGTTTCCCATTTATCAGTTCTTAGAATGGGGAAGGAGTTGAGAAACATCTATATTTCTGATGTCTATTGATTCTGACATGCAATAAAGCAAACTGAAGTAATTAGGGTCATAGAAAGCCCCCAGGGCCATCAGCCCATCACCTTCCCTCCTGGGAAAAGAGAATCTGGCAGTGGGGTCACCTTCCTGACTCCTGGAACCACAGGCTGCTTTTCTTTGTATTTGAGTTAAGATGTTTTGGTTGCCTGGATACAGCTGAGCTTGTGAAAAAAATGTCACTGAGCTTCTGTCATGATGGCCATTTTATTACCATGATTTATAGATGGATTATCTGTGAAAATGTCTCTGGTTTTAATCATGCCTCCTGCAGGAAATGGCCTGTTCTCATTGGTTTGTTTCAGTGACAGGTCCAGATACCCTGATATTTTATAGCAGTTGGCAGATGCTTTACTGCACATGATATCCATCCTCCAGAAAGAATTAGTTAACTTCTAATAGCATTAACCTCAGGATGTGTATTCTACCCATCCCCTCAATTTTATGTCAGATTCTTCCTTCTGGGGCATCCAACTTCGCTTAGCTTTCCATCCTGTTTTCTTCTAATTCTGTTTCAAAAAGGAAGCAATCAGGAACAACAAATTGCTTCCATAGTGTTCCACATATGGGAATCAGTCTCTGATGTTTCACAACAAATGGATTTCAAACACAGAATGGGGGAAGATGCACAGTTTCCTTTGTTTTGTGGTTCCACAAAAGGAAGGTGATGTTTCACTAGGGTGCCTGGAATCGATGGTATCATTACCATCAATTTATTGTGTCTGTATCCTGTGCCGGTAGTTTTACCTGGATAGTCCCTTGTTCTGAGACAAAGGAGATCATCTTCAAAATAAGGATCATCTTCTCCACTCACAGTCACTCAAGGGGTAATTTGATTAAGTGACATAGTTAAGTGACAGGAGTGTGATTCCAACCAGTTTTCTAGAATACAAGGCTTCACTTATTTTCATCACTCCTTTCCTTCCTAAAGTTTGTTTTTACAAAACACTAGTGCTGTGTGATCTCCAACTGTCAACCCCGTCCCCCACCCCAGAAAGGTTAAAAAATAAAGAAATAAAAATAAATCTCTGGAAAACTGTCTTGAGGATTCTCTGTACACAGTCATATTCTGAAAGTTAGGGGAGGGCTCTATTTTCTGTATATAGTTCTGTTTCACTGATCTTTTTCCAAAATTCAGTTAACCATGATATGTATGTTTAATTAACACCTATTAACACAGCCCTGTGGATAAGATTTTGGTAAAAATAACTAGATTATGTTTCAGTGCCTACATTCATGGGTTTTTTCCTTTGATTTTTTTTTTTTTTTTTTTTTTGGTTTATATTTAGTTAAATTTTCAGGAGTTTGATGATACAATAGTTTTATAATGTTGGTACCATGTATATCCACTAGCATTTCTTCCTTTCTTTCTCTGGAATACTCTTCTCTTCTCCAGCTGTTTATCTCGTTGGTCTCCTCCTCCTTATGTCTGGTGACCATGATCATCATCATCATTTTGTTCTCCGCCATTTGTTGGGCATCAATGCCATGCAAGTACCACCCTTTCCCTCACTTCATCCTGATTATGAGGATCAGAGATATTAAATACTCTACGATCACAGAGCTAGAACATGGCTGAGCAGAGAGTCAACTCCCTCAGTTACCTTTAAATTTTGGCCATGGGCTCACAAGAAAGTGTGCCTGGGCATTATCTGATTCTATTCCATGCCTTGTTCTTAGAAAATTGTGTCTTTGAGGATTTAAGAGCTGGCATTCAAGCTTCAGAGTGAAATAGCAGTAGGGGAAGGATGAGTATCTAGGTCTTCTGATTCTCAGGCTAGGTCTATATTTCCAGAAGGATCTGATTGGCACTTTTGGCAACACATCCAAAAGGTTTTTCCACCACTCCTTCTCATTTTGTGAGTCAAAATATGTGAATCAGGTCAGCTAGCTTGCAATATGCTCAGCACCCTAATGCGTTTTATAACTAAATGGAAACTCCACTTTTAATTAAGTAACATTAATTAGCATATCAGTTGCTCTAACTCATTACAAACAAATTGGACCAAAAATCTGACCATATGAGCATGAAATAAGCACTATTAAATTTCTATTTGGGTAGAGATTCAACTAACCTACTGGTTCTAGTATCAAAAAACAAACTTATCTTTTACGAAGATTTAGCTTAGAATCCATATGAAAAGCTGGATCTAGTTTTCATTTAGTGTATTCTTCTCATCTCTGTGGAATTGTCTGATTGCCCAAGTGGTAATTAAATAACACCGAATAAACCTTACGTTAAACTATAAAATTTTTGTCAGACATAAAAATGTTTTAATATTTCAACATTGAACATTGAAAATATCTTAACATTTGCAAGATTTACGATTTTCTTTAGGAATGAAAAAGAGACTGTAGTCACTCTCTTTTTTGGGGGAGGGCACACCAATAGGATGTGCGCAAATTTGACCTAAATTGAGGTGTGATTATTTTCATGTGTTAATATTTCAATTTTTAGAGGAAATTAAGTGTGCTTCTTACAAAGAATAATTCCCTCTAGTGTTACAAGGTTATTTTTGGATTATGAGTTGTGTCTGTTGCTGAAAGGCAGTAAAGTGGACAAACAATGCTAATCTGTACGAGCCACTCAGATGGTGACCAGTCCATAAATAAATAAATAGAATCCAGATTTGTCACTATAGCATGATGACAAACAATATAGGGCATATTTGGTTTATTAAAACATGTAGCAGGATACAGTAAAGGAAATAGAATACATATGTTTTGAAGTCTAGAGATCTGAGTTTAAAACTTACTTCTCCACTGTTTATCCTTTAGTAAGGGTATTAATCTCTGTGAGCCTGTAAGTATTTTCCTCCGGAATTTGCAAAGAGTTTGCCATTGCTCCCTTACAGTTTTTCCCTGTAAATTAAAGGTAACTGATAAGCACACGGTGGCTCACACTGGTAATCCTAGCACTCTGGGAGGCCGAGGCGGGAGGATTGTTTGAGCTCAAGAGTTCGAGACCAGCCTGAGCAAGAGCGAGACACCGTCTCTACTAAAAATAGAAAGAAATTATATAGACAGCTAAAAATATATATAGAAAAATTAGCCGGGCATGATGGCGCATGCCTGTAGTCCCAGCTACTCAGGAGGCTGAGGCAGGAGGATGCCTTGAGCCCAGGAGTTTGAGGTTGCAGTGAGCTGTGATGGATGATGCCACTGCACTCTAGCCCAGGTGACAGAGCAGCAAGATGCCTGCCCTCCCCACCCCCCACCCCCCCAAAAAAAGAAATTATGTGGATGACACAGCAGTTTTCCCCCAAATCAATCCATGCTATAGTAAGACAAAGAGAGAAAAGATGATACTTACCAAGTATAGATAAGAAGGGACTACAAGCTTTATAGGACACCAATGAACAAATTAGATAGTATTCAACATAAGACAACTGAAATGGTGAAGATTTAAAAAAAGATACGTGTACCATTAGAAGGCTATTTTTAAAGGCCTATGGGTAACTAATTTGGCAATGAGAAATCAGACGGAACAAAAGAGCTGGCTGCGACTATGTGCAACCTCAGTAAATTCAGTCATAGCTGATTTTAATATGGGAGGCACATTGAAGAGCAACAGAAGTTAATTGGTTCTAATACAAAGAGTGCTTTGATCAGTAGATTCATCCAAAGATACACTGTGGGCCGGGCACGGTGGCTCACGCCTGTAATCCTAGCACTCTGGGAGGCCGAGGTGGGCGGATTGTTTGAGCTCAGGAGTTCGAGACCAGCCTGAGCAAGAGCGAGACCCCACCTCTACTAAAAATAGAAAGAAATTATATGGACAGCTAAAAATATATATAGAAAAAATTAGCCGGGCATGGTGGCGCATGCCTGTAGTCCCAGCTACTCGGGAGGCTGAGACAGGAGGATCGCTTGAGCTCAGGAGTTTGAGGTTGCTGTGAGCTAGGCTGACGCCACGGCACTCACTCTAGCCTGGGCAACAGGGTGAGACTCTGTCTCAAAAAAAAAAAAAAAAAAAAAAAAAAAAAACAAAGATACACTGTGCTATCTTAGAAGGTAGAAAGTCTCCATCAGTAAAGTTATTCATGAAGTTAAACATTCATTGTTCATAGATCAAAGGGAGGAAAAACCATATATGGCAGAACAAACTTTCAATGCCAAGATGGCCTTTTAGGCAGGCCTGATGGGTTTGTTTCTGGTGAACACTAGTCATGTCTACCTGACATTGATTACATATCCTTGTGCTTTAATTTCCCAGTAAAACCAACGGAAACTGCATGTTCAAGTCCTAATTATACTTTTAGACTCATCGAATTTTGAAGTCGGAAGGAAACCTCAGCAATAATATAGACTAGCCTCTGCAGAGAGGTTTACCATCCCAGCTGTCTGGTTCAGAAAGTTGCAAAGGAGCCTGAGGCTATGCCCTGGCTCTATAAGACGGAGTGCCTGATCTATTAATAATGTCTGCAGTGGTCCAAGAGTTGAGCAGTGTGAATGACTTGTTTATGTGCATGTAACATCTTTACCTAGTCTCTGCTGCTCTCTTGCTTCATAAGTGAGACTCAGGAAATGTCAGAGTTTCCCAGTAGCAATGCCTAGGTTGTGGAAGAGAGCCTTAGGTGTCATCCATGATGCGCAACGAATAAATTGATTCTATGCAACATTTACGCTGAGCTTTCTTAGCTCTTTCTTTAGTTTATTTGCACCATATGTACAGAACCTGAACTCAAATGTGCTAATTACATGCTTGAATGGCTCTGTAGTAATGTCACTTCCTTGGCATGTATATGGCAGGCACTGTTCTAAGCACTTTCCTACCTATATTTTAATTATCTGATCATCATAACAATTGTATGACATATGTTTCTGTTTTGATAACTCTCATTTTATAGATAAGGAAACTAGACCTAAAGAGGTTAAATGTCTTGGTTAAGGACTCTGTAAGTGGCAGAGCTAGAATCTGAACCCCAGAAGCTTGGACCCAGAGCCCGTGCTCGGAACTACTCCGTTGCTTTGCCTTTTTGGGATGTTTGTTAGGCTTGTGCATAAATGATTAGTGGCAGAGCCTCTTTACGATACCTTAAAGATGCTCCTGGAGGCCCCAGCAGAATTTGCCTGGCTATTCCAGTATTGTACTTCCCTTACAACACCTTAACTATCAGAGACAGAGATGTCTACAGACCACTTAGAAGAGGCTGTTTATCATTATTAAAATAGCTTTAAGAAGGGAAAGAAAAATAAAATTCTCAGCCTCTTCAAGCCTGATAAAGATTCTCATGAGGAACCAAGACACAGGAGGCTAAAATCCATCCTAGAATTCTTCTAGAACTAATGAAGGGAGATGTTGGCAGAATGGCACGTACACTCTCTTCTTTCAATATTCACTCATTTCCTTAAGAAGGACTTCTCTTTTTGACCCGCTAGGCTGTGAACGTTATATTTTTAAAGTTCTTAACAGAAATTAGCAAAATAAGCAGTTGACAATTAAAAAAAAAATTCTTTGTAAAGGACGCGTGGCTTAACCACAGCATTCCTCCAAAATGTGTGCAACATGCTAATTACAATGAACCCCAGGTTGTGTTAAGTATAGGCTTTTAATGAAAGAAACATAGTCATAAGACTAACCGGAGCTGTTGAGGAAAAAAAAAATATAAAAGGTTGAAAAAATAGGGTGGGCTAGAAAATAACGAGAAAAATAAATCTCCTTGCACTAAGATTTGTGCACCAGTGCCGGCACCGTCAGAGGGACGAGGGCTCCAACCCGGGTGCTCCCCGCTGGTTTGAGGACAGTATATGCGCATGTGTGCTTCTGTGAGGACATAAAATCCACAACCCCACCAGCACTCATCAGCAGATCAAATCCATAGGGAACTTAAGCCTGAAACAAAGAAATCCTCCTTATTCAAAAAGCAGTGGCTTCAAGGCTATGAGAAGTTTAGCCTAGTGTATTATAATAAAAATTATGAAGGATTTTTTTTTTTAAGTGTGTCCTGACTTGGGAAACACGGTAAGGACACAAATGCCATCAGAAGGAAGGGAGACAAGTTTTTATGGAAGATGCAAGAAGGCTAAAAAATGATAGAAGAGCACAGGTGTTTACTTGCAATAACGACTTGGGCTTGGACATATAACCAGGGAGAGTCTTCTCTTTCTCTCTGAGGCTGCAACAGTCTTGAGGCCTCCACACCCTCTTCAATCTCTCCTTTCCTCTTTCCCTTACCTTGTCCAGTTGTGTTCCTTGAAAGTGCTTACCATTATCAGAAACTCCTTGGTCACATATACAGTTATTTGACAATTTCTTTCTGCCCCAATACGTCAGCTTCGTGAGAGCTAGTACTTTGTCTACCATATGGATTGCATATTCCCAGGACCACGAATGATGCCTGACATATAGTGGGTTTGGGATGAAATTTTGAATGAATGACACTCATAGGAATGGTCTCCAGTGGGAACTCCATCAGATACAGAGCTGTGGGTTGTAGGAAGAGCAGGGTTTTGTGGCAAGAGCTCGGCAGCCTTGACGGGACTGGAGTCAATGAGAAGGCTGGTGTCCCAGAGATGGGAAGAATCTCAGCTATCACACAAGGGAAAATAAAAGGTCCAAGTGAGATTCACAGTCAGGATGATCTGTTACTTCACCCTCTTCTAGTCAGTCATTTATTTAACATTTATTGAGCAACTACTGCATGCTACGTATTAGATAATTTTGAAACAATGCCTGATCACACTACCCAAGGAACCTGTGGTCTAGTGAGAAAGACAAACATGTGATAGGGCAATAAGAGCACAGAGGGGAGATTTGGGTGATGCTGGGCAAGGGTAGATGATGGGACGCATCTCCCGACCTCCATAATTAAAGCTTCTCAAAATCTTATTACCAGGGAAGGCCTTGGAATATGGAGTAAGGACCAGGTAAAGAACAGAATAATCAGTTATCTGAATTGCGGGGAATTACGGAGTGGAGAGCTATGAAACAAGGTCATTTTCCCTTTTAAAATTTTTTTTGGAAGGAGAGTGGAATTAGCATAGGGTGAGTTGGCTCTGAAGCACAGAACTTGCACTTTCCAATATGATAGTCATTAATCACATGTAGTGATTTTAAATTAAATTTTCATTATTTAAATTGAATTAAATTAAAACTTCTGCTCCTCATTTCAAGTGTTCAATAGCCATATGTAGCCAGTGGTTGCCATATTGGACAGCACAAATACAGGCTAGTATCATCATCACAGAAAGCTCTATTAAACAGTGCTGGTCTAGGGAGTATTGCTTATACTCTGCCTTCCTTTACTTGCTGAAGGTCAGATAACCATGTTTCTATGGCTCATAGTAGGCAAAATTCTCTAATGTTATTTATTCATTGATTGATTCATTCATTGAATTCTCTAATGTTATTTATTCATTGACTTATTCATTCATTGATTCAAAAATGGTTAAGTGACTATTATGTGCTAGTTACTGTTCTATGATTTGGAGACACAAAAATGGATATGGCCGATCTGTCAGCTGTCCTCATGGAGTATTCAGCCTTTGGATGAAGGAGACAATAAATAAGTAAATACATGTAGATATGATAAAATTTTAGGTCGTGACAGAAAGTGTAAAAGAACTAAAATGTCATTAGTCAAAATTAGGTCAAGTGGAGCCACCCAGTGTCCTGATCTCTTCTTCCTAGAGTTGATACCAAGTGACACCAAAAGTAAAATCTTTTTCTTTTGGTGAATTGCTAAAATAAATGCCATTTCTTCCAAGGCCTGGATATTGTACATGTTGCTTTAATAACCTCAATGATCATACTTTTCTATCCAAATAACAGGGCAAGTGATCTCATAAAAGCTTTTATTTTGATTTTCTGGGTTTGTGACCATATTGGTGGAAAGTATGGCAAAGAAAAACAAAACAAGTTAACTGACATTTAGTTAACTATTTGCTCAATCATTATTGAAAAGCATATCCAGATGACCTTGGAAACTTTAGGGATACTGTATCTTTATCTGGATTCTGTGCCACTTTTCTACTCTGGACTGGGAAAACAGCATCCACAGGTTTCAACCTGTACTTGCAGGTCAGTTCCAAAAAATGTACAACTTTGTCGATCATATAATCATACCATCAACTAGGAGGGAGAGAAGAGAGGGTTAAACAGCACAATCTCTGATTAGATAACATCACTTAGCTTTAATGTGAGCTTTTGCTTTACAGAATCATTATCATGTGATAATCTTAGCTTAAAGAAAACTGTAACATTTACTAAACTTCAAAATTTTAGGAAGATGTTCGCCCTAGACATTGTACTGGAAATGACCCTTTAAGATTTAACTTACTATCATTCTATCATTTTGTTAAAATATAATATTATTACAGAACATGTTGAAGCAATTATTTAAATCATAGAATCCTTAGAAATTAAACTTCACCGCTTGGTTTAGTAGGAAAAACATGGACTATGAAGTCAGGCCCCAAAGGAGCCTTGGTCCAAGCATCATTTGTTCAACTTAGTAGAGACTTCATGAGTGCTTATTTCATGTTTGTTAACCCCTAGCTAAACATGGTTTGTGTTTGTTTGCTTAAGCAAGATTGGGCTTTTCTTTTAAAGTTGGTAACAATTGAGATTTAATCTTGGGGTTGGAATACATCCACTTTTCTTCTAATGCAGAAAATCTCACAGCAGTTAAATATTAAATGTCACAGCTAGAAATGAAATGAACAATTATTTATCATCTCTATTTCTGCAGAGTAGTGACGTAGGCCTAATGAAATTCAGTAACTTGGTCAACACACAGGCTGATGTTTGACACTTTTTAATGAGGTTAGACAATCCATCCAGTGTCCTTTTCTTGATGACCTAGGATGGGATAAATTCCTCGCAGGTCTCATTTATAAGAAAATTGTTCCTGTGATACATTTAGAATCCAAGTCATCTGCTTGAAAGCAATTCTATCATTGTCACCTGTCAGAGCAGAACCAAAACAAATCCTTAATCCTAAACATTGCTTTCAGTAGTTGTGTGTATGGGAAGACTTAGGATGTTTATTCTTTTGTTCGGTGCAGGCTGTGCCTCTGTTTCTTCACCAGGAAACAGACAAGAACTAATTTTAGCTGGTGTAGCTACTTGGCTCCGTCAGTCATGGTCAGAAGCATGTCGGTAGTGGGTAGAATCGATTAGTGCTAGTTCCTTGACGCAGAAAAAGTTCTCCCCACTGTTCAACCTGTTTGTCTCAACCACTTCCTAAGCTGGGTTTGTAGAAAAATTTCTGAGAAATGGGGGTATAGACAAGGAATCAAATTGCTTACTAACATATCACATATTGTGAGTTTAAAAAATAAATGGTACAGAGGCAATTCCAATAGTACCTGAATGGTCTGTTGGATGTGTGTACACACATACACACATATATGTATGATTAAGTGATTTAAATTATGTCTATATTTTATGGACATAAACATAGATATGATTAAATTATATCTATATTTCATTATATATACATATATTTGAGGGTATATATGATTAAATTGTCTATATATGATTTAAGTTGTTTATTCACTCACTAATCATTTCCTTACTTGTTTATATATTCACTCATAAATAGAAGGGGTCGTGGAATATTAATGGTAAAAGTTAAACAAGGTAAACCTAGGCCCTTGCCATTACATAGGTCACTTAAAGACCCTACTATGTGCCAGTCTTCTCCCAAGCAGCTTATATTGAAAGAGTACATGTTTTTTCTCTGGTACATGTCTCTGAAGATGAAATTTATCTCCATGCATTTCTTTCAAGAGTTTAAAGAAGGCGGCTACCAGGGTTTTCTTGAAAATGGGATGTGTAAATAATTTAGGTGATTGTCAGTGATGAGACCACACAGAGCTAGTGAAAGAGACTACAGCACAGGACGTGCTTTCTCTCCTGGAGCTCGGTTTTTAGTGACTGGGAAGGAGGGAGGGACCTCTAACTGTGTGGTTATTTACCTCCCGATGCGAAGCGTCTCAACCTCCACACGATGTATGCTGTTTTTATTGGCAGTGGAAGAATAAACTTCAGTACCTATGAATTATTCTCTCTCATTCACTTACAAGATGAAATCTTCAAGTTCCTGGAGATTGAGATTGCTGAAGTCTTTTAATAGAGCACTTTGAAGATGTTTTGGTAAATGGAAATGCTCACTTCCACAGTCAGCCTAGCAGACGAATGCCATCAGTACGCAACTATCAAATGATGCTGTGCTGTCTATAGTGTGAGTCATTCAATTGTGTCTCCTTAAAGTTGAATTTATTACAATGACAAAATTGTTGAGATTATATTTTACAAAAACAATTCCTTGGAGTTACCTTTGCTTTGGATTCAGTTTTTTTTTTTCTTTCCTGTTGAGCCATGAGGAAGTTGGAACACTTTGGATTAAATAAGAGACCACATTGGTATAGTGTGTTGAAGACAGAAATAAGTAATTTACTCTACAACTTTCTAAGTGGTTGACTATGGGCCCTCTGAGCCTAACTCTTTGAATATGTAATGTATGTTATATATAAATTGTATGAATTCATATGATAATATGTAAATTATGTATGTACATAGTATATAACAATATAGATTATGTATTATATAATATATAATGTAAAATATGTGTGATATAAAAATAGCAGTTGACTTAAACAATGGCAATGAGTAAAGTTATAAAATCTAAAACCACTCTAGGACAGGCAGTTACATTTAAATTGCAGGTAAACTATGGAAACATTTTTAGTATAAATATCTCTCATACAATATTTGGAACATACTTAAAGTAATTTATTGCTTATCTGAAATTCAAATTTAATTTAGTGTCCTCTATTTTAACTGGTAGCCTTAGTCATCAAAGTCATTTAAGAGAACTCTCAAAGCAACTCAGTTTTATTTTTTTCTCCTTGGATATTAGTATACATTAGCATAATAGTATAATGTATATAGTTAACAGTTTTTGTAGGCAAATATCCTCAGTTCAAATCCTCACCCAGGCCCTTATCAGCCAGGTAAACTTAGATAATGTATTTAACCTCTCATTGTCCCAATTTTCTTATATTTAAAATGGGAATAACAATATAACTGACTTCATATAGTTGTAGTGTAAATTAAATATAAGTTAATATATGTAAAATGCTTAGAATCTGCCTTTTACATGAACTCTTATTAGTATATCTAATACCCTCTCCAGTTTTGGGAACAGATAATGCACACAATGAATGTTAAATGGAGAGAGAAACAGAGAGAGAGAGAGAGAGGGAGAGAGAGAGAGAGAGCGCACACGCGCATGCAGGAGAGGGAGGAAAAGAGAAAAGATTCACCTAGAGTACTAGAAAGTACTAGAGAAAACAGATTCTCATTCAATTATGTGAATAACCACACTCTCTCACAAGCAGGTAAAGTTGATTGTAGCAATGATAGGCAAATTTTGTTTTGTTTTGTTTTCATTTTTATTCCACAGAGAACTGGCATCAAAGTTGATCCAAAAAAAAAAAAAAAGGAAAAGAAAGAAAAAAGAAAACGCTCTCAAGATCTTATTCAAATAAATACATCTGCAAAAGAATCCATCTCTCCGCTTATGTGCAAATAATAAAAAGATGTGCAATGATGACACATTTCAGAAATAAATTTGAAGAGAATTGTTTCATATACTTTCAGGAAGGGACCTTAGGGAAAGAGAATCTACTAAGAAATTAAATCACTTGTCGCCCTCGTGCCTTGGCAGATCTATGAAGATGTCACTTCAGGGAATTGAATGACTGCTCTCCCAGGGGAGCACTTCTCTTTGGGGAATCTGAAGCTTTCCTTAAAGAGGTCATTTGCTCCATAGAGTCTAAGAGTGATGGCACCAGTGACAGGTTTTCTTGTTATTTTAAGACATGTGGCACACCTTTCATTTATTCACATATGCAAGTCAAGTTGGATTTGTTTGATGGATGTAGTTATATTTTAAATGTTTCAGAATAACGATTTCAGAGACTTCTTTGAAAAAAAAATAAAAATAGAATGGAAACTAGTGCTATTTTTATGGTCTTGAATCCAGCCATCAATCCTACATATTATTAACATTGTCCAGAGGACAAAACAAGGGATCTGCCTGGCCAGTGAGGGCACCTATTTAGCAAATGCTGCAAATCTCTCTTACCAGAGAGTGTGAGAATGTGGATAAGAATGTGTCAAAATTACCTTGTCTGTCATTTGAGGACAGAGCATAGGAGTGAATAACAAGAAGATACGGCATCAAATGGGGATTGGTGAACAGGAAAGGACATAAAGGAACAGCACCCAGAGCAGGTGCCTGAAAGAAAGTCATATTTTCCTTCCTGAAGTTGGGGGTGTGGTAGAGAAACATCTTCCATTTGGTTTTGCAGATAGCCAATGTGAGTAGGCAGGCTAGGTGCGTTGTCAGGGACAGAATTTTTTTTTTTTTTTTTTTCCACTTCTCTTGTCTTACTCATTTTCCTGGGTAGGGAAATACTTGGTAAGTGTGGCATTGCAGGTGGGTTGCAACAACAGGCCATTCAGAGTCTGAATCAATGCAGACTCTGAAATATAGCACCTTAGAAAATTTACTTAGCCAATTTGTACCTGGTTTCCCTCGCTTGTAAAAAAAGAAAAAAGGTAAAAAATTATTACAACACGGTTTTCTAAGTGCTTGATGCCAAATATGGCACAAAATAAACTCAAATAATGTAAGCTGCTATGACTGTCAGAGGCATTATTTAAATTCTTGCCACTTTCCATAGCATCCTTCTCACCTATATGTATAGTCGATATTAAACAAATACATATACAGTTGTTTCTACAAGGGATCATTGCATGTCTTAGAACTGACAATTTATGTAAAACATACCCATCACAACTTTGCATAAAGTTCATCAGAACGATGAAATCAACATTACTGGATTTTCATTCGTATAAATCCTCATAATTCAAAATGGCAATAGGAATAGAAAGGCAAGTAAATGTTTACTGAGAGGACCGTGAAAGGAATAGGTGAGAAATGGAAAAATTCTCAGTAACTGAAAACGTGTTCAAATGGTAACTTTGTTTTAATCCACCATAATCAGAAAGACTTAAGTTTTCCATGTATCCAAATGGATGTGTCCAGATATATACAGTAGATCCTCCCCATTCAGATGGTGCCCACTTTGTAAAACAATTGGTTTATGTTAAAGAGGAAATCTGTGACCAAGGAACAGTGAAAAGGACATGGGTCTGTGAGAAGTTTAAAAATTTTAGAAAGAAGCTCACAGTTAATCTGTTACAAACCAATGACAAAATCATCTATAAAGACCCATTAAGCAAATAAGACAGGAACGTAGGCTGGGTAAATATCTCACCGTATTTTTACCTTAGCGAGTATTAATATTCTTTAATTCCCTCCTCTTTAATATCTTTTATTTTACCTATTTAAGGATGCCTATTTTTTAAGGGACACTAGGTGAGTCAATTATGAGAATCAAACAAATAAAATAAAATTCTGCTGTGATAAACTCTGCAATGCTGTGATTGATAGCAACTAACATGTATTGAACTTCTATTATGTATATCACTATGTTCCAGGTACTGTTATTCAGATTGAACTGATCCCACATAAATCCACAAGGATGGTTTTGTCTCTTCCCCATCTCTCACTCTGCAAAAGCATCACACAGGGAAAATAAATCTTGGCTCTGATTTGCTTATGAGAACACACTTCCTACTTTAGAAGAGAAACTTCAGAGGAACTCTGAAAATTTAGGGAAGTTACTTAAATTACAAGTGTCCATGTTTATAAACTAAAGGAGATAAATTCCAACCCCATGGAATTATTGCAAAGAATAATTGAGATAAATTCTGTATGACATTTATTACAATCCTTAGCAATCTAAGTAGAACACCAAACATGATACTCTCTTCTATGTCTCCATTATTAACACTTAAGATTGTACTTGATGGTTCATGTTTGCCGTTATGATGTAAAACTAAGGAAATAACCCCTTAAATCCAGAGATATTATAAAAAGAGTTATTTTATGTCCAATTTCCTGTGAAAGGAAACATAGAGTCACTTTATTCAAATCACACATCCTCCCTTTTTATTATATCTTAGGAAATACAGGAATTATTACAGCCAAGACTCAATTTAGTCCCCCAATGGGGCAGACCACCTCTGTAGCTTTATGATATGTAAAAACGGACTGTTTACTCAGCTTGTTGCTGATTAACATGTTCCACGTTTGTGGACTCCTAGATGAGTGGCTCTCTTTTGCTCTTACTGAGATGGAAAGACCCCAACAAAGTAAAACATTGGTATATACATCCAAAGCTGCGTCAAAGAGTTTCAAAACAATGTGAGAATAGAATGCCCTATATAGCACCTGTCCCATTCCTCCATGCTAACAGGAAAGTTTCTGTAATGTTCTTCCTACAAGATCAACTTAGATACTAGTTTTGATGGACACCAATATAAATAATATAACACAGAGAACACAAAGGGGATTCCAGTTTAATCAAATTTGTGTTATTGAGATACAACTAAGATATATTTAGTATAGTATTTCAGAAGGAAAAAAGTCAAGACTGATTACAGGTTTTGAAGTTATGTTTCAGTAGAGTATATGTCAATCTAAAGATAATTTCAATGTGTTTTCCATTAAATATAAACGTGTTATTGATGATGGAAGTACAAGTACTGTGTGTTTATTATATGTCGTTGTCTTCATTTATTTAAACTGTTGTAAAACTCTATATTTTTCCTTTCATCATTTCTTCTCTATTAGTTTCTGCACTGATGTGATTTGAATGCACTGTAAGCTATATTTTTATATTGTAAGTGCCCAGTCCATGTCTCCGCAGGAACCAGGCAGGAACAAAACAAGATAATGATAAAATATTTCCTAGATAAACGTATCTCTAAATCTGTATATTAAGCGCTAAACGTTTTTGTGCTTTCCTGTTGGCCAAACTTCTTATAAAATCAAAGGAATGGAATGTTGCAGAAAACAATAGGCACCTCCTAGGAGAGATGCATTTTAGAAATTCTCTCCCATAGCAGTGTCGTTTGAGGAAAATGACATTTAAGAATCATGGAATGAAAGTTTAGGCTTGCTTGCATAACATTATAAATGAAAGGGTAGAATGTTGCCAACTTACCAAATGCATGTTTTGCTCTCTTAAAAAATATTGCTAGAATAATAACAGCTGCCAATTATCAAGTTTGATAATTTCTAAATGCAATTCTGAGAACGTTTTATACATTCTCAGTGCATGTATGTATATACATATATATGTATTATATGTATTTCATATATATATATATAAAAAAAAAATAAATCACCCACTACTCTATAATAGAGGAAGAACCAAAAATCAAAATCACATATATCTAATCCAAGCATCTGTCACCTATAGGGACTTGAGTCATCACCTATAACAGGGATGTCTGGCTTCTACTCTTTCCACTAGGAGATGTTCCTTTATGCTTAGTTCAGACCCAGTATGGGTGTGGGGTCTCCATCTGATCAATCCCTTAGATTTTTCAGACACCCCTTTTAGCGCTGTGGTTGTCCATGCTACACAGGTATTGCAGGTAGAGGCTGAGTGGAGACTGATGGCCCAAGCTTGGTGTAGGTAGGGTGATGATTCTGCTCCCAAATAAGACTAGAATATTCCACTCTGCCCCTGTTCCTTGTCTGTCTAATAGGGCTCCTCAAGCAATCCTCCAAGTGGTCCAAAACACTAGCATGTTGAGGGCCACTCCTGTGGCTCAGGTCCTCCAATGTTCTACACCATCTAAGAATGCTGCAGCAAATGTCTTCAGTCATGGTCTCTTTCAAAATAGAAAGGAATAGATTTAGGTTTTCGTGTGTTAGATAATTATTCCCGAGGGTAAGAGGCTCTTCATGTTTTCATGAGTTCAAGTGAATTTTAGTGGGAGATCCGTACACGATCTCCTGCAGTCTTTGAATAACTCTGGGTGTTCTTTAGGTCCTTGGGGAGATAGTCCTGATCAGTCATCACCAGTAAAGTGTGGTTCCAAAGATATTAGGGTCCAAAGATAGAAATGCAAAGATATTCCAACAACCAGTTATGTGCCTAATCCCCAGGTAGGTTTACCTGTGTAATCTCCATCTGTTCACGTAGTTATCTCTTGGATTCAATGCAGCGGCTACTTCACGTGCACTTGCTACTCTCCACCATCTTGGAGGAAGGGTGCAAACAAGCATTCAAAAAAACAGCACCAGAAAAGCAACAACTTGTCTTTTTTAATTACTCCCTGATTCAGGAGGCAGCATTCACGACTTCATCCATTCATATTTTATTTGGACAGGAAACTGATAAACTGATGGCACATTTAATCAGAGTAATTGAGGGAAGTTTATTCAGTAAGGGACTATTTATGAAGGTGCCTGAGAGGTAGAGGCAACTAGAGATGATGGGAGACCTTGGACGAACAATACTGAGAAACCCTTAACACCCTTCACTTCCACACAGATCTGATTTTCCACCCACACTTCTGCCAATCAGAGATCTTTCCTAAATGCTAGTATGGATATGAGCAAACATGACCCAAAGGCTTATGTGAAACAGATCTCTGAGAACTCAAAGGCTTCTTCCTATGTCCTCCTTCCCTGTACTTTCCATATTACATCACTTTAGCTTTGCAAAGTCTCTCAAATTTGTCTCATCCTTTTTAAATTCTTATTTCAGTGGTCCCCAATGTTTTTGGCACCAGGAACTGGTATCATGGAAGACAGTTTTTCCATGGACCAGGGGTGGGGATGGTTTTGGGATGATTCCAATGCATTACATTTATCGGTCACTTTAGTTCTATTATTATTCTTACATTGTAATATATAATGAAATAATTATACAACTCACCATAATGCAGAATCAGTGGGAGCCCTGAGCTTGTTTCCCTGCAACGAATGCCGCTCCTGATCTGACAGGAGGCGGAGCTCAGGCAGTGATGCAAGTGATGGGGAGCAGCTGTAAATACAGATGAGGCTTCGCTCACTCACCTGCCGCTCACCCCCTGCTGTGCAGCCCAGGTCATCATGGGCCACGGTCTGGCCCGGGAGTTGGGAACTGCAGGATACATTATCATCCTAGTCTTTAAAAGTTATTTCCTACACTTTGTCACAACTCTGTCTCAAAGATAGCCTCATGCCAATCCATTCTGCTATATCAAGAACAATGAAAATAATGACCACAATGTCATTTATTAGTTTCTAACTTTGTGCTAAGCACTATGACAAATGCCATAAAAGTATTACCACTGATACTGCAAAACAAACAAACAAACAAAAAAAAATCACTCTAGTAGAAGCACTGTTAATCCCATTTTACAGATTAGGACTGTAAGGCATAATTTTCTCATGTCAGACAGCTATCAGATTATGAAGCTAGGCCTTATATTTTGGTCTTACTCTTTTTATTAAGAATTTTAAATAAATAAAATATAAATAAAAATTGTATACATTTAAAGTGTACAACATGGTTTTTGGCTATAAGAATATCTTCTATAATGATTCCTATAATCAAACTAATTAACATATCTGCCACCTATATAGTTACAATGTGCATGTATATTTATAGATATGTGTGTTTGTGTGCATGAAGAACACTTAAGATCTAATTTCTTAACGATTTTCAAGCATATAATACATTATTGTTAACTCTAGTTACTGTGTTGTAACTAACTTCCTTAGTGGTTAATGTATGTCTTTGAGTTGAAAAAATAACACAGATCTGTAGGGCTCATTTATTTTATAACTGAAAGTGTGTACCTTTTGGCGAACATCTCCCCATTTTTTCCTACTGCCCACCTCTTGGTGATCACCATTCTATATTTTGTTTCTCTAAGTTGAATTATTTTAGATTCCCCATATAAGTGATATACAGTAGTTATCTGTCTCCATTTGGTTTATTTTGCATA
Source organism: Eulemur rufifrons (assembly GCF_041146395.1). Lineage (NCBI taxonomy): Eukaryota > Metazoa > Chordata > Mammalia > Primates > Lemuridae > Eulemur > Eulemur rufifrons. The sequence continues at coordinate 9,087,914 of NC_091005.1, read as the reverse complement.
GCGTACCCTCATTCAAGTGCATTCCCAATGTTGCACATGGCAGGATTTCCTTTTTTATTAAGGCTAAATAATATTTCATTATGTATAATATTTTATTACATATGAATTATAATTATGATATATTAATCATGGTATCATAACATATATTAATTATAATATATATGGTAATTTCTTTATCCATTCATCCATGGATGGACACTTAGGTTGTCTCCATGTCTTGACTATTGTGAATACTGCTACAATGAATCATAGCATCTCCTTAGTTTCCAGTTGTGGAGTTGGAGACTGACTTAGCTTTCCGTATTTATCTCTTTGGTGTCTAGCACAGTGCATTGCATTTGATCTTAATGAACATTTGTTAATTCTTTATTAATATGGGAACACCTGGTCTTGGAAGCTATTTTGTGATTTTTCTTATGAATCTCAGACCCAGAATCACTTCCTCTAAATCGTTTCTTACTCTGCAACTCTCCTCCCCTGCATTAACCTTGCTGTAGTGAGACATGGGTCACAGCTTGGTTGTTTTGCTCACGGTCTGGTTTGCAAGGTAAGAGAATAAACTGTCCTTTTTAGCTTTATACACTCTCTCTTAAGGACTCCCTTTAGTGGTTAATGTATTTCTTTCAGGTGAAAATATAAGCACAGAAATAAATGATCCTATTAGCTTGTAATCGCCATCTCCCGGGGTTGCTTTTGGTGCCTAATGGGGAATTCTTTCCTCTAAGAGAGGCCAAAATTGGTCCTTTTGCCCAATATGAACCACATGCTTTAGTAAATATCTTTGCCAGTGACTAATAGGATAGCCCATCAGTACACTGTAAGGTGACTGTCACATTCATACACAACTACCTTGTCTGTCTTGACTGCTTTAACTTCCTCTTTGAGGGGATTTTCTAAATTAAGACTTTAAAGAAAAATAAGGTCCCCAAAGATAGCCAAGCATGAGAAAACATTGCAAGAGAAAAACACTATATTCTGTTAGGTATAAAATATTGTTGAAGTGGGCACATTTTATTTATTCCTCTAATTTTCTCATTCCCTATATTGTTCGACAGGCATAAATTCAAAGGTGTCTTTGTTTCCTGCCATTTGCTGAATGTGACTTTTACCTCGTTTCCAGCTAATGTATATAAATAAATCGAAGTCACATTTTAATAACACTTAAAAGTACCGATTTTTGTGTTGATATGTAAAATTAGGGAACATATGCTCAGCTCTTTAAGGCAGGTCAACACAATTGTATGGGAGTTTGGAGTAAAGGCTGCCTTGTGGAATAAATAGGGTGATTTAAGTTAGTAAGACATAGTATAAAGCCAGGCGATGGTATTTATTTGTTGATGACTTTGAGCAGTATCATTGTCTTTGCCTGTTTCCTGAACTGTATAATGGGAGACCATGTCTGGTATAAATAGTTTTTCTGAGGACTTAATGAAATACAATCTTTCAAGGATCTAGCAGACCACTTGGCCCTTAGTAGGTGACCAATAAGTACTGACTGGAAATCCCTTTCATTCATCTGGGGCCCCCAGAAGGCTTCCTGTATGGCAAGTGGATATTTGAACTGGATTTTGAAGCATGTGTGGGATTTCAAAGTACAGAAAAGGGTGTTACCAAATTTGCAGTGTAAGCATATTTGATATTAAGCTTTTTCATTAGTCCTCTTTTTTATTAAACATGTTAAGTTGTTAAGGTGGAATACCAGATAAGACTGCAGGTACACAAGAATCCTGCGCTATAATACCATAAGCTTGACTTCTTGTTCTCTGTCTCTCAACTGACAAGGAAAGAAGGAGAGGAAGAAGGCAGAAACACATCTGATTGAACATACTTGTCTCTTAAACCTTTGTAGAAATATTATGAGTCAAGTCATCGCTCTAATTATTGTGATGAGAAAGCATGATAAACCACTGCATTCATTTGTGAGAGCTCGATAACCATGTATATCACTTTATTAAAGGCATAATAATTATTCTGTCTTTTCTCATGCCCATGACCCAGTGCCTAGTCCCATGCCTGACCTCCTCACTAGCATTCTCTAAATGTTTGTTGACTCAGTAGATTTGGGCTTGGGTTTAATAATTCTTCTTTTCTTAGGTTCATTAAGTGCAAGCCAGTTAGACTATTGTCATGAAAAGCCTAAATGCTGTTAATTTCTGATATACACGGTAAATAGTGTATTTGTATTCATCCAGTGTTTGGTCTAACTTGCTGTTGCCTCAAATGAGGCTTGTGTGGCCAAAGTCCCTTCAGAACCAAACAGCATTGATTTTTTTTTTTCCTCTTACAAAAGCAATAACAAATATATAAACTCTCCTTCCTTGGTGAAATTTTTATATGCAGGAAATACTGCCTGTGTCTTTTTCTAAACACATACTCCCCAGCCCATTAGCTGTATATTTAAATATTTTACAGATTCTGTTTTTCTACTAATTGACCTTCTGACTAAAGCAATTTGTGATCAGTAAAATAGTCACCAAAATTAACGTGTCAATTTAGTATGTTTAAAGAATCTAATCAAAGCAGTTATTTTCAGTGGAAAGCTATTCACTTCACTTGAGGAAGCTAGCAGTATGTTGAAACTGAAAAGACTGAACAGGTAAAAGATAGGAAGATGCACAAAGAAACTATAGTAAAATCGCATTTATGAAAAAAATATATTAAGATGAACAAAATACTAGCAAACCCTTAGCCATTTGTAGGTATACATACATTTATATAATTATTCTACCCTTACCAGGTGGAATTTGCCACCCTCCAAGAAAACCTCAGTATTTTTAAATCTGTTCCTAAACATCTATCTAGCTATAAAAGTAATAGGAAGAAAAAGGCTGATGCCCTTCTCAGCTCTCAGCTGATAGAATGTATTTCTCATAAAGTTTGTTTTTCTTTTTTTATTTTTTTGGTGTGTAAAAGGATAAATATCTTAACTCTACTTAATAATAAAACACTAGTGACATTCAAATCAGAAAGAACAACTAATAAGTTTGTATGCATATTATTTTTTAACACTGTTCTAGAAATTTTGGATAATAGTAGGAAAAGGAAGAAGTAAACTGAAGAATTATTTTAAAAGACAAGTATGATAATGTGTAAAAGATTACACATTACACACACACATAACTTTCAAATATATATCTTTGAAAATAGAGAAAAGTCAACATAAACCCAATGAATTCAATTTTGGTATTCTCACCCCATCATGGAAACTGAGGTCAACACCAGGCCAGTTTCTTGTGTACTGAAATCTGAGGGGGCCACAGAGTGCTCACATCGCTCTGTATTCTAAATCAAATTGGAAGAGAGATACAAGGATCAGATGGAGATAGATATATAAATGATATATATAATATATATGTGTGTAGGGTGGGGGGGGCTTATGCCTAAGGACATGCAGAAGTTTCTCCCTGAATTAAACTTGCCTCTCCCATCACAGTCAAAGCAGCAGGGCCGATCCTGGTTTCCATCCTCTGCTGTAACCATCCTCATAGCCAGGCAGAATGGAAGAGGAGGGCATTTTGATCTTTGACCCATAGGCAGGCAGGTCCTCAGGAAGCCAAAAGACCAAAATCACTCATGAGTTTTTACCAAATAATTTCTCACCATGTCCTCATATGGTGGGAAAGAGAGTGGGTGGGGGGATGGAGAGAGAGAGAAAGAAGAGTCAGTTTGGGGGTAGGGTGGCAGAGATACTGAAAGTACAGAGAGCCCAATATTTCTCTCTCTTCTGGGAGGTGTATCATGGAAAATGGAGTGAGTGCAAAAGAGAGTCTATGCAAACTGCCCCCCGCCCCCCACTTTTCCCAGAACTCCACTTTGTGCATGGTGACTATATAAGGAATGTTGGCAATACTGGAAAATTCTCTCTGCTAAGAAATGGTCAATAATGGCTTTACCTAAGGATGGTGTCAAAAAGTATAGGTTCTTGAGTTCATCAGATCCTCTGCAATGGATTCAAATGTCTGCAAATTATTTCAGATGTCTCCCACTGACAAGTGAGGTCTACATCCCCTAACCTTATTCCTGGACTACACCTATGACTCCTTTTGATCAACATAATATGACGAACTGAGGCTGTGTGACCTCAGAGGCTATGCTGCGAGTCTTCTCGAATTCCCACTCTGGGAGAAGCCAGCCACATACAAGAAGTCTGACTACTTGGGCTGTGAGGAAGCACAAACCAGCTGTGCGGAAAGGCCGTGTGAAGATACAATATTGGACATTTGAGACCTAGCAGATACGATCAGGGGAAGAATTGCAAAACTCAACTGAGAACCAGAACAAAGGCCCCAAACATATGGTCCCAGGGGAGCTGTCCCAGCCACTTTTCAACTCTTCAAGCCACCCCAACTGAGGCCTCAGTCATGGTGGAAAAGGGAAAGCCACTGACTTGTGGGATATTTTGTCACATGGCAATAGGTGGCCAGACAGCTGGGTTTGAATCATTGTTTAATTACTGGTCAAGACTAAATTTTACACCCCCAACATTCATATACTAAACCCCTCAGCCCTGATGTGACTGTATTTGGAGATAGAGTTCTTAGGTGGCAATTAAGGTTAAATAAATTTCATAAGGTGGGACCCTGATCCAATAGGATTACTGTCCTTATAGGAAGAGACATCAAAGCACCTCCTCTTTCTTTCTGTCTGAGAATCGAAGAAAGACCATGTGAGGAAGACGGTGGCCATCTGCAAACCAGGAAGAGAGACCTCACTGGAAACTGATTCGGACAGACCTTTATCTAGGACTTACAACCCCCAGAATTGTGACAATAAAATGCTGTTTTTTATGCCACCCAGCCTGTGGTATTTTATTATGACAGCCCAAGGAGACTCATAGAGTTACCTATTAAATGCATGGCCCAAAGCAATTATTTAAACTTTCTTATTCTTTATTTCCTCATCTGTAAAATGAGAACAAAATATTAGTGTCTTTCTCATAACACTGTTGTGTAGATTAAATGAGAGAACGCATGTGAAGTCCTAAACACAATACTCAATGCAGAGCATGAAATACATTTAACTCTTATATCTTTGTAAGCTACGCCTCTGAAAAATTGAAGAGTCATGAGAAGAAATAGAACCATAATAGCAGTAGAATTCTTAAATAAAATTTATGTTGAAACCAGAAATAGTCTCACTATGGTATTTCAAGGCAATTCCAGATTGAAGCGGTCTGAAAAATATGCTCCGTGGTACCATGTCAATGTTTCAATTATACATGTAACAGTGGGATAGCATTATATTCCAGAATGGTTATGCGCTTCCCCAAAAGGGATAGAATTGTCATTTCATGAAGGAACCGTGACACTGGCTTATTCTGATGGAAGGAAAGAAAAAAGGATGGGAAGAGGGAAGGAAGGAAGAGAGAAAGAGGGAGGGAGAGAGAGGAGAAACGAAGGAAGGAGAGAGGAATGGGAAAGAAAAACTAGAAAAGAAAGGATCCTACCAGTGATAAGGTCATATTCAATTTAAGAATTCATTTGGTGTGTGCATTTAGAACTTTAAAAATAAAGATCATTTGGCTCAGTAATTCTCCTCTAGGAATTTTTCCAAAAGAAATGCAAGAGAATATCTGCATAAGAGGATATTCGTTGTGGTGTAATTATATTAACAAAACATTGGAAATCACTTGAAATAGTCAATGGTAATAATTTAGGAATATTATAATTTCATTAGCCATTGTATTTATTTACAAGGAAGACACAAGAACATTTTAAAAATAAGCATGCCTAATAATAAACATAGATATGTGAAGCTTATACATAACAATGATTGGAAAGAAATTACCAAAATAGTACCAGTGGTTTTCAAGGATTTGTAAAATTATTGAAAAATTATCTTTCATTTTTTTGCTTTTCTATATTTTGCAAATTTCTCCCATGAATTTATACTTACTTTATTTTATAAGCACACAAATACAAATCAAACTCTCTCTGCTTTCACTTAAGTAATAGCAACTTGTAGAGTCATAAAATAGTTTATTGTACAGACAGTATGACACAGACTCCTGCATGAAAATTCCACTGTCGTTTTTTTCCGATAAAACTCATCTCTCATCTTTGAAAACCTTTCTGACAGTTTCATTGGAGATGTTAAAAAATGAAAAGATAGAAAATGAAAAAATTATGGAGAGCTTTTCTCCTTTCTCTATCAAGGTGTGTCTTGAGAGAATCTTCAGAGAATTGGAGTCTAGCTCTGAGTAATCTTCATTTTTACCTCCAGATAAATAACTGCTCATTACTGTTAATCATATTAAGAAATGAAAAAAAAAAAATAAGACTATGGAACATATTCTTACACATTCCATTATTCATTCCCAAGGTATAGAAACATTTGTAAAAATGTGTTTATCCAATAAACTCTCATGGGGCCCAAGCATCACTTGGAATCAGAACATACATGCATCCCTGTTGCTTGACCAAGATGCCTACAACATTCTGGGGAATGGATAGACCTGACTGCAGTGATTTGTTTACATGGCTCTTCCATGCCAAGAATCCTCATTTCTTTAAATTTGCCTTTCAGGAAAAGTGGGCAAATATTTGTAGAGAACTTGCTTGCTTGTCCAGAACTGTGACAGTCCCTACAAGAACAAAATTTCAGCAGACATATGTTTGCTGCCAGATTTTAGCAACATAATTCTGAGCTTACTACTTTTTTCATTACATTTACAAATGCTTGATAATATGAGTGCAAAGAGACAGATAATCTTTAATGGGCATGTCTTCTCTCCGTATATGTTGCACTAGAAATATCGAGCTTGGCTTTTTCATGGTGTCTCCTTTCTAATTAGTTATTGCTTTTGAAGGTTGAACTGTTGTCCTGTCCTTTGCGGGGCTGAACTTTTTCTTCTGTCACTATTTAAAGGAGTCTGAGCAATTAGCCTAGCACTGCAGGCTTGTAGGAAATGATGCTTATTCTTGCACAACTAGGTACTCAGTCAGGAGCATGGATAGGGTCTGATTTGGAAACCGCCTCATAAAAATCTAATCAGAGACTGCCATGTGATTCTCACAGATGAACAGTGTTAAGACATTAATCTGCATTCATGCCCAAATGTAGTTGAAAATTTCACTATGGTAAGTCACTTGGAAAAAAATGTATTCAGGCACTTGTTACAAGTAGGAAAATGTGATGCCAAGATACCTTATGAATAAAGACATTTTCCACAGTATTAGCAGGCGACAGTAAGAAAGGAAAGTCCCATCCCGGAGCCCTTCTGGTTTCGTTTCCCCCCCCACCCCAGGGGCTCAGGGATGTGACCTAAGGCTGTTAATATACAATCTTTGTGCTACTCATATGCATATCAAGGTCCCATCCAGAGACTTTCTTTCCTAATACCTCTAGGACTGAGGCAGATATAATATCTCTAAGATACATATGGGCATACGAACTGACTTCAAAATTATAGATTACTACTGATTGGTTCAAAGGACCTGAAGGCACAAAATCTGGTTCCAATTCCTGTGAGGAATGTTTTGACTTTTGGCAACAAACCACTTAACCCTTCTAAGCCTCAATTTCACCATCTGTAAAAGGGGTGTAACACCACCAAGCACTCAAGATGTCTCTGGATGTAACATGAGGTCCCAGCTTAAAACCATGGTGTGAATTGGGGACTCAGTAAACAAATCACTGTGAGGAAACCCAGTGAAGTTTACTATTGGCCTATCTGCTCCTGTAGGTACTGGGCGTTAGACAAATGTCAAAACATATTGGAGAGCCTCTGCAATATGAAACAAGGAAGATTTCGTTTGGATATGTACTTTTAATAGGACAAAATTCAATGTTTGCAAACCAAAGTGAAAACCGTTTGCTGCACTGGTGCCTTTTTAATCCCAGCCCTGAACCATCATCACCAGCTTATGAGCTCTAATTACCGTGGGTGGAGAGCGGAGTGGCTCCATTCTGCCATTGATTAGAATGAGATTCAATTATCAAAGGAAGGTTTATTAAAGCGTGTGTTTCTCGCTAGCCAGCTTCTCACCACCCAGCAGTTCTCCCTCCGTGAGAAACGCTGCCCCTGGCAATATTTTACAGGCGATGTTAACTTTTAATGCGTGTGGGGGCTGAACACAATTTCTAGCCAGCATGTGAAAAGTCTGGAAGGAAAAACACTCTTTTATAAAAGGGAATGAGTTTTAAGGTGGAAGAATGAGATTTCCGTGTGACAGGGGTGCAATTTCTTGTCGTGAATGCAGGCACAGAGCACCAATTCCTTCAGCGTCGCAGGTGACCCCAACTCAGACAGAGGATGCAAAAGTAATTGCCGTCCTCCGCCGTGGAATGGACCCTTCGTTCTGAAGCCAGGCCGGTGGGCTGATGAGTTCTGCTAAGCGATTCCGAAGAGACCCATTTTTTTAGCACTACGTGTAATTTTAAAAGAAAGGACGTGGCAGCAGCAGGGAGGGGAGTCAAATGAGGTCGTTCGTGAAAGAGCAGCAGAAATCGGCAGGTGCCTCTGTCCCGTTTTGTTCTATGCCCTTTCCGCTGACCAGTGCTCCTGAAGACGGATGCACCTGCTAAATGGAACCTTCATTTTCTCATTCCCTGAATGCCCAGGCTGGCTCCGCAGTGCCCTTGGAAACAGATCTTCATTTCTCTGTTGCTGGGGACACCGCGCTTAAGGCTTAATGGTACGAGGCAGTTTTCACCCGCAGAATGTCCATCGGCTCATGGAAGCCCCCTCTGCTCAGAAATCATGTCTCTGTGATGTTTTTAATCTTTGTATACGTGATAGACTGAAGTGTGTGCCACTCTCACAAAAAGTGTAAAATATCCTACACGGACACTTTTGAGGTCCTAACTATGACAACCCAAGAAAGGAACGGAGCACTTTTTACATGTTACTCTCAAACTTAACCCCAGGTCACAACCACGTCCTGTTTCAAACCAAGCCAACCAGATCTGATTTCACTGAAAAAGAGCAGTGTAAGGAATGTTATATTCTTGGATTTGTTACTAACATCTTTTGTGAAAGAGGAAAAAAAAGAAAAAGAAACTACAAATGCTGGACCTCATTGTTTGCTTCTCTGCAGTTCTAGAATTTTGAAGATATACCAGTATCACGGTCACGATCACCTTATGATAGATGTCTCTTGTTGAAACTCTCCTCCCATCAATTTAGGAAGAACTTGTGGCCAGAGATCTTGCCTTATGAATCCTTGTTTTCCCAGGGTTCTAGCAGAAGGTTGCTAAATGATAAGCTCTCGAAAGCTTGAAGTGAATAAATACGTTGTACAGAATGTGAGTTTTCAGAATATGGGCAAATGAATTAAACGGGAAACTGAAGTCATCACTCATATTTTTCATCATACGTTACAGCCTTATATTTTTCCATGCAAAAACCCTTATCTTCCTTTTTTCTTTTCCTCCCTATTATTTACTGTTTCTGGTTATCAGCTTATGGAATGCTCCTTTGTGGAGAATTTGGTAGGTCTCACTGACTCCAGCACTTCTGAGCCACCAAAAAGAGTTTGAAAAATGAAAGTTGTGTGTGCATGTGTGTGTGTGTGTGTGTGTGTGGTGGTGGTGGCAGGGACTGGGAGTTGGGGGTTCTTTTGGGCTATTTTTCTCAGGGAACATTACCCAGAAGAAAATACAGGGATTCTCAATGCAGTTTTTTTTATTAGTTTCCTTCCTTGTGGCATTCAATCTGTGTTTCAACATTTGCTGGGCCATGTGGCTTTTATAAATACACTGCCAAGGATTTAAGAATGGAAATATCCCCCAAGATGATGACTGCCTATGTGAATACTGTAGGTACCATACGTGGAGTCTGCCTTATCTAAGAGGAAGGCAAAACAGAGGCATAGAAAAGAGGCCAGTGTGTAAAATGTCTTGAGTGAAGACCAATAATCCAGCATCTGTGACTCAGCAAGGTTGACATAATCTCCATGGGCCCCCCTTTCTTCATCTATAAAAATGGAGGTAATACTTGCCATGAAAAGATGATGTGAAAACTAAATGTTACCACGCCAATATATTTAGCATCCTTTCTTTCTGTGGTTTTGGCATTTAGAATATCAAATTCCAGTATACCTTTGGAATATTTAGAATATTCCAGGCCTTTTGTGAGGCAAAGAAGAAGTAGCAGCAAGCAAAAGCAAGCCCAGAATGTATTCCTATACAGTTTATGTTCTAGTGATCCTTGTAGGACCCATAAAACATGTTAAGTATTTTACTCTTTATATCAAGACCATGTAAGAAATGCTCACTCCCTTTCAAATGTACTGGCCTTATACTTCCCATTGTAAATAGAAACAGGGATGTATTTCTTGAGTCGTATTTAATGTGACTGGTTCAAGCCAACTAGATAACCTATAGCCCAGCCCTTCCTTACTGAGCACTGGTCTCAAAGGAAATTATTGATGCCACTTCCCAAGGTAGAGTGGTCTAGGTCTTTTAGAACCCCAGAGTTGGAAGGCATGTCCACCATCCTCTATCAGGTGTCATGTGTCTGGTTGGAATGGAGTACAAAAGGATCATCCCATCATACAGACCTTCTGGGTGCAGTTTCTCTTCCATTTCTCCCTTTTCATACTCCTTACTGTCTTCTCTCTGTCTCTCTGTCTCTCTCTCACTCTGCCTTTCTCTCTGAATCCCATCAATGTTAAACTGAAAGACCAACAGTAGATGTATTTTAGCCTTTCTCTACTGTATGCAGAGAAGATCCATAGATATACAGGATATATGAAAGAATGAAAGCATACAGAGGGAAGAGGGGAGGAGAGAATGACAATTAAAAGTGAGACATCAGAAGATTTGGATCCTATCCCTCCTCTGCTTAACACCCTAAAATAGCTTCCTTATAAAAAGTGTAGCACTTAGTATATGGTATTTTCAAAAAAAAATTATATTGGATGCATAATAGTTGTATATCTTTATAAGGTACATACGATGTTTTGATACAGGCATGCAATCAATGTCAGTTAATCCAATCAGGGTAATTGGGGTATCCGTCACCTCAGGCATTTATCATTTCTTTGTGTTAGGAACATCCCAATTTCACTCTCTTAGTTATTTTAGAGAATACCCAAATTTATTGTTGATTATAGTCACTTTGTTGTGCTATCACATACCGTTCATTCTATCTATCTCACTACATTTTTGTACCCTTGACCATTCCCACTTAACCCCCTCCTCCTTGCCACCCTCCCCAGCCTCTGGTAACCATCATTTTGCTCTCTGTATCCATTAGAGCAATTGTTTTTAATATTTAGCTCCCACATATGAGTGAGAACATGAGAGATTTGTCTTTCTGTGCTTGGCTTATATCACTTAACTTAATGTTCTGGAGAACATTAACATCCATGTTGTTGCAAATAACAGGACCTCATTCTTTTTGTGGCTATATAATATTCCATTGTGGATATGTACCATTTCTTTTTCCATTCATCCATTGATGGACACTTAGGTTGATTCCAACTCTTGGCTACTGTGATTAGTACTGCAATAAACATGTCAGTGAAGATATCTTTTCAATATACTGAATTCACTTCTTTTGGATATATATCCAGCAGTGGTATTGCTGTGTCATATGGTAGTTCTATTTTAGTTTAGTGTAGTTTTATTTTATTTTATTTATTTAGTTATTTTGAGGCAGAGTCTTTCTGTGTTGCCTGGGCTAGAGTGCTGTGGCATCAGCCTAGCTCACAGCAACCTCAAACTCCTGGGCTCAAGCGATCCTTCTGTCTCAGCCTCCCAAGTAGGTGGGACTTTGGGATGCACCATCATTTTTTGCACCAGCTATTTTTTTTTTTTTTAATTTTTAGTAGAGAGGAGGCCTTGCTCTTGCTCAAGCTGGTCTCGAATTCCTGAGATCAAGTGATCCTCCCACCTTGGCCTCCCAGAGTGCTAGGATTACAGGTGTGAGCCACCGTGCTTGGCCCTGTTTTTAGTTTTTTGAGGAACTCTCATACTGTTTTCCATAGGGGTTGCACTAATTTGTATTTCCACCAACTGTGTACAAGGATTCTTTTTTTTCCACATCCTCACCTTATTTTGTTGCTGCCTTTCTTTTTGCATATTGATTTTGTATCCTGTGACTTTACTGAGTGTGTTTGGGGCAGAGGAGTTCTCTCAGGGCAGGCTGGTCTAAATGTTCCTTCCGTGGGCACTGGCAGAATTCTGCCTGGTGCTGTGTTCCCCTGTGCCAGGGTGGTCCTGAGTGTCACAGCAAGGTCCCCCAAATCACTTTGCTCCCCAGTGCACACAGATTCTCTTTGTACTTGGCATGCTGACAGGGCACCACTGGGGGATGGTGGAAGAGTGGCAAAGGCAATGCAAGATTATCTTTTGTGCCCTCTCCTGGTCCTCTTTCCTTGACATAATAATGAAATCAGGTAGTATCACACACCTGATTTTGGTTCTTTTGCCAGTGCTTGCTTGCATGGATAGTTGTTGAATTTGGTGTTCTTGGAGAGGGACTGTCACTGGAGATTTCTATTCAGCCATTCTGCCCCACCCCCTCTCAGTACACGGTCTTATGCTGGTAGATCTGTACAATGGGATGCTCAGATAGATGACACCACCCTAACCCTATCCCCATTGCACTGGTGACTCTGACCTTTCTGCCTTCTTATGGCCAAATAGCAGTGGACTGTGGCATTGTGGTGGAGCTCATGGGATCAACTGAACAAGTCGTATTTCATCTTAATGAGGGTGATTGACACTGGAACTGTGCTGGGAATTGTGCAAAGCACTTTATGTGCAATATTTAATTCTGTTCTCAAGACCATGCTTTTAGGTATGTGGTATTATTATCCTTACTTTATAGATACAGAAACTGAGATTGAGGGTATTACTAAACTTCCCAGGGTCATAGAGTTAGTAAGAGACATAGTCTTAATTTAAACATGGACAGGCTGTCTTCAGAATATACACTCTGAACCACTGTTATATACTTCCGTGTCCTAATCATTTTCTTTCTTTCTTTTTTTTCTTGTAAAGAAAGGTTAATGAACTAAAATCAAACTGGAGGTTTTAAGCTGTATAATCAGATGTGATTATACTAATTCACAGAAACTATCCCCAGTTTTTCTGACTGCAATAATATTTGGCTTGAAATAAGTTAGCTTGAAATGGTTTTTGTGTGGCCCCAAAGTTAATGTGTTTAAACTTAGTACCCAAAGCAACCGTGTTGAGAGGTGGGACCCTTAAGAGGTGACTAGGTCATGAGGGCTCTCCCTTCATAGAAGCATTAATGTCATTGTTGTGGCAGTGAATTAGTTACTGTTGCAATGGGTTTCTGATAAAAAGGTGGAATTAAAGCTCCTTTCTCACTCTCTCTGGAGCACTCTTTTGCCATGAGACGCCTTCTTCCATGTTATGACACAGCAAGATGCTACTCTTTGATCTTGAACTTCTCAGCCTCTAGAACTTTAGGCCAAATTAATCTGTTTATGCTAAATGATCCAGTCTGTGGTACTCTGTTAGAGCAACACAAATGGATTAACATAGGCAGTTGGTGCTCAGAAGTGGGGTTGTTGCTGTAACAAAAACCTGAAAAAGTGGAAGAAGCTTTAGAACTAGGTAATGGGTTGGCTAGAAGAATTTGGAATTCTAGCCAACTAGAAAAGGCTATGAATGAAATGTTAAAGACAATTTTGGTGAGGGCTGAGAGGAAGACAAGAGTTGCAAGGAGAGCCTAAATCTTCTTAGGGATGATGTAAGTGGTCATTACCCAGACTGTGAGCTAAAAAAATTTCTGTTCATTACAAATGATCCAGTCTCAGACATTCTTTTATAGTAGCAAAAAACAGACTAAGAAAGTTGGCCATTGCTAGATCTTTGACAACTTTGTGCTATACTGAAATTTCACTTAAAAATGGCTACAAAAATGGGCCCTAAAATCCAGCCATGATCTAACCAGCTGTCAAATTCTCCAAGCCTGTTGATTAGTTTATTTACTCTGAAAGAATCTTGAGTTAATGCTTATGCTCCATCCCCTGCCGCCCAGACCAATCTCACTGGCCCTTTGAGATTTTGTTAAAAGCCCAACACACTGTCTTCCAGGAGCATTATTATATGGTCTTAGTAACATGAACTGAATAAAAATGGACACATTACACAGCCTTGATTCCTCCAACAGTGATTGGAAATAGATCGAAAAGGCTGAGGCACTAACTCAACTAGCCATTCCATCATCAGCTTGTCTCAGGATAGTAATAAACTTCCTGGTCTGCTAAATTTATGGAGTAGAAGTGCAAGCACAGCCTCCCAGTGGTACCCATGGCTTTGATCAGGTCAATACCAGTGGTCTAAGGTCTGCGTGCTGACCATTATAAGCACCATGTAGACTCTAGTCAATGTGCTGTCATTAGCGATTGCTTCCACACTAGTTCCTTAGCTGAGGAGATGAATCAGGCTGCCTAAGGAGGAGGTTCTGCACAAGATTGCATGTGAGTGTTTCCTATGTAGAAGTGGAAGATTAAGGGTATAACACCCAAATACCTTCCACATTTATATACTTCACTAGCTTAGGCAGCAACGATGGGCCATGAAAGAGCTAGAGCAGTGCAGTCAGGAGTCACCTTCTCATCTAATTCAAGGTAATACTTATAGCTTTGCAAGGATGATGCTGCCTGGTACCACAATGGAAAAAACAAAAACAAAAAACAAAATATCAGGTTATGTGATTTATGAAATTAATGGGCATAGGATGTTCAAGCTGCATTTTATGTTTATAGCGGATGTCATAATATAGTTGACTTTTTATCACATTGGCAAGGCAAGCTCTACTGGTCCTTGAAGGATCATGCTTACTCGCTTACTATAACTCTGCAGGGTGCCATTCCATCTGCTGTGATCGCTCTTTCTATCTTTGTTGCCTGGTTGACTCTTACTCTTCCTTCAGATGACTGTGCAGGAGCACTTTGTCACGGACACCTTCTCAGACTTGGATGACTAAATCTCCATACCTCCTCCTACCCCATACGAATGCTCATTCCAATGTAGTCCATATATTTGGTGACTCCTGAATGTATGTTGGTCTCTCTTTGTTCATGGCAATATCCCCAGTGCCTGGCCCAGTTTCCATAATATAGTAGAAAAATAATAGATATTATAAGAAAGAGTATAATAAGAAAAATACTAAAAAAAAAAAAACCTAGAAAACATACATACTATCTTTATCAAAATGTATGAAGAGAATTGTCCATCTCAAATCCTAAAATCACACATTTATTCCCTCATTTTTTCCAACATGTATTTCTTAAACTTCTATTATTTTCTAGGCATTTGCTGGGACCTGTGTATATAATGGTAAATAATACCAGCATAAATATATTTTTATACAAATCTTTTTAATCTCTTTATATCATTATCTCTCTGAGATAAATAAGCATATATATTTATAAAATATATATTTTATATGTATTAAAATATATATTAAAATAGAATAGTAGGAATTCTAACATATGTGTATATCAATATTTGGTGGCAAGCTTTATGTTTGTTCTCTCTAAGAGGTCCAGGAAATTCGTCCACAGAAAGGGATGTTTTGTAATTGCTCAAAAATCCAGAAACAATTTTCTTTGTAAGGAGCTTTTGGCTTTATGAATGATCATCAGGATACAGGACTTATACATGTAGTATCAAAATTCAAAACAAACCAAAACAAAAACCTTTTTTTGTAGACTAGGAAAGATGTATTTTAAATGATTTTTTTTTTTTAATGTAAAATAAGGATTTCCTCCTTCAGGGGATCAGAACCTTTGGAAACCATTGCTAGATGGCAGTTATAGTATAAAGGAAATAAATATGTGCTATTGAAAAATGAGGCATTTGGATATTCAATGTATATATGTACACGATGTGTTAGTATATCACAGAGGACTGTCTACAGCGACAGTTGGGTGTCAGAGGAAAAACTTGGAATTCTCCCAGCAGGATGTTGAATAAAAGCCAAACATAACAAAGTGCATCTGGCTTGCTTCCTAGAGAGATCTAAGAAATTAATTTTTCTGCCAACTAGACCCAATTTCTATTGAATCCTTCTATTTAAGCAAGTTAGAATTGATCATCGGTAGCTTTTACTCACATGATTTTTATTGGCCAGTTGCTTGTTTTTGGAGAAATAGAGAAACAGCACAGCACATCTCTAATAAGAATTTACTGAGTTTGCAGACCTTTATGCAGAAGCAAGATCCACCATCCGCAGTAGAAGTAAGGTGATTTGACACTCTAGCCTGGAACATTCATACTTGTGAATAAAAATAGCTCTGCATAGCAGCCTACATAGGAAACTGTCATGTGCAATTCAACCACAAGCCATATCTGCTCAAAGTTTTAGTAGAACACATACAAAGGAAGCCATTTCACATTTGCACAACAGGTGGACATAATGCTATGGCTTGAATGCTCTAGATGAGAGGTTCTCAGAGTGTGATACCTGGACCGGCAACTTCCAGTGTCACATGGGAACTTGCTAGAAATGCAAATTCTCAAGCCCCATCCCAAACCTACCTCGTTGGAAACTTTGGGCGTGGGGTTCAGCAATCTGTGTTTTAACAGGTCCTCCTGGTGACTGATGGACACTCAAGTGTGAAGACACTGACCTTGATTCAGGGAAACTAATTTCAGTTCTTGCTCTGTGCTGTTGTCACCATACATGCTACTTTAATTCAGTGTTTACTCTTTTATTCGCTTCTAACTTGGAGGTGAACTAAACTACCTCCAAGGTTTATTAGAGATGCATGTAATAGAGCACAGTCAGAGGGAATTGGCTTCAATACCTGAGTCTCCCCCTTATTAGTATATTATATGGATTTGGGTTAACAGTAAAAAAAGCTAATTTTTGTTAAGGGTTTAGTAGGTGCCAAACTCAGCATTAAGTGCTTTCTCCTCCTCTATCGTGGTGAGTTCTCATAAACGTCCTTTAAAATACTATTGCCCCATTTTGTAGATGAATTGCTGACATTTAGTGCTTTCGTGTAACCTGACTTCCCTCTTTAGTCTAACTATGTTTCTGTCTCCCTTGTAAAAACAGTGAGCTTCCAGAGAACAGACACTGTGTCATCTGTCTCCTTAGGCCTTGAAATTAATAGAGTGTATGGCACATAGTAGGCATGCAAATAGTCATTAGGTTAAATGAATCCACAGTCCCATTTAACCTGTGCCATGACCCTGTGAGACAGATGCAACAAATTACAGCACCATATTCCAACGTTTTAACAATACTTGTTCACTCTAGAAAATTTAAAAAACAACAAATAGTATTAAGTATAAAATAAAATCAACTTATACTTGAACCATGCAGAGATAATCACTGTGAACGTTTTGGTGTATTTCTTTCTAACCACCTTGTCTGCATTAAAAGAAAATTGGAGTTAGGACTTAGAACCCTTTCCAGGCTTATTTTTCATCACTCTCCCTCACATGGTATAGGGTCCAGCAACAGCCTTTTTTTTTTTTTTTTTTTTTGCTTCTATCCTTTTGAAAATACACATCTCCTTACAAAGCACTCACCTTTCCTCCTCTTGCAGAACACTTCTCCGTTCTCTCCTAGTCACTAACTCAGTCGTCATCCTCTCCATGACTCCCTCTCTGAGACACTTATGTTGCATTATTTATTGCTTTCTCTGTGTTGGCCCCCTACCTGGCCCATATGTCTCTTGTAACATCTACAGACTTTTTATTTTAAGTATGTGCTCACTAGATGTTCAACCCTTTGCACACTGAGCATCTCACCTTTGCCTCTTTTCTTGCTCTGGTCTTTCTGTTCCCATATTGCCTCTCCCCACCATCATCCTTCACCTGTGATTTGATATATACTGTACACCCCATACATGAATACAAAATAAATGAAACAGGCCATGAGCTTTTAGTTCTGTACCTGATACAGATGAGGGAAGAGAGGCACATGCAAGATATATCAGTTGTCCAAGGACACACTGGTATGCTTCTTTCATTTTCTTGAAGGAGAAAAAATATCAATAGTTCACAGTGTCTTTCCGATAAGTTAAACACACATGAACCAGTGTTACATCTAGAGTAGGAATTTGCAACATTGACGCTCCAAAATAAAATTGAGTGTTACTGATCACCAGAATGTCTTAACACCAATAAGTTCATGCTGCCATGAGACATGAGCTGCAGTTGAGTGTTTCCTGAATGTTGGCTTCATTCCAGTGGCAGCTCTTCCAGGAATAAACTCTCCTTCTCTGAACTGGGTGATCTACACAGCAGCTGGGGTGGTTTGCATCAATGGGAAGGTATGTTAGTTTTATTACGGGCAACAAAGAGGTAAAGGAAAAGGGAGCCTTGGTCAGGTAAAAGTTCTGTTCACACTATTGTCTCCCTCCTGGCTTCACTGTGCTGAACTATGATTATACCATCTTCTCCTTGAGGAAGACAGGAAAATAAAAGCTCTCACTTTTGTAGATAAAAGAGCATGTTCTCCCTGAAGTCATTCCAGCAATGCATGATAGAGCTGGTTGCAAACACAAAAGCAATGCCATCCGTCTACAAAGAACATCTTCCAGATGCTGCCTTCTGTGCTTTTGGGTCGTTTTCTTGTTTGTTTATTTGAGAAAATGACACGGTAATAAAGAAAAACAAGAGGTACACGGGTTTTGCTCACTCAGTAATAACCAATAAATAATTGTAAATGAAATTCCCTGAAAGCAACTGGAAAGAGAAGATTATACAGTTGCATGAGGATAAAGAAAGCACAGTCTTACAGAGTCCATTATTAGAATCTGAGGGCTCAAATGTTGCATGTCCTATCTGACAGGGTATGATTTTAAACCATTAGCAGAAAATAAACTCCATGGTATTATCTGTATTCTCAAGCCAGGTGATCTGTTAAATCCGTCAGCCATGTTTCTTGAGTGCCTACTGTGTACATAGGTGGGGGTGTCCATCAGCATTCTGTTCACGCGGCCACTGAGTGCTATTGTACTGTTCCCCAAACAGGAGCCCAAGAGATTCTCTCAGATTGTGCTTCAAAGAGGCCTGACTAGAACCAGCAACCTCCTCCTTCCCACCACCTCCCACCCGCCGTCTAAAATAAAATAAGTGACAAAAAAGCCAATTCAAGACTGCTGTAGTTAGTTTCACTTTTGTGTCCTTAACTAGTACTTAGCAGCGATGAATGATTATACCAATGGTTTTCACACTTTAGACTGCCAAACTCCAAACCCAGTATTTCTGAATCTAATAATAATTTTCAATGATGCAAAAGCTGCCAGTTCAGGACACCAGTTTGAGAAATACTGCTGTATACCATTTTCCACAAAACACTGTCTGCAACATATGAACAGTAACAACAAATGTTACCTTGATCCTAGACTTCCCTTTCTGGTATTTTTCTTCTTAATGAACTGGAACTCCTTGAATGGCAATAAAACACCAGTGAAACTTTTTCCTAGTTAGCTCACCCATTCCTAGACATAACTTCTCTAAACCCAGTAAAATTACGTGGTTTAATTACAGTTAGCAAGGCAGAATGAGTGGTATTGCATTCATTTGCTCACATGGCCATTTATTTGTTGATTCAATACATATTTGCTGTAGTCAGATCTTGTGCTTTGCAGTGGAGATATAAAGATGAAAATGGTATGAATACTTTTTGGGAATTGAATTCTATTGAATATCAAACTACCAGTTATAATGGTACAATGATAGCAGCAAGCACGAAGAAAGAACTCTACTATCACCAGGTTGGAGAGGGATGCCAAGAAATACTTCGAGAGTATCTGATACCTGTGCCACCTTAGAGGAGCTCATGCATTTAATGGGGCCAGGGCTTAACTCTTAGGATGGTGCTAAGGCTAGACATGGAGCAGTTTCCTTTAGGTTTATTTAGACGTAATTGACATACAAAAAATTACACGCATTTAATGTATGCATCTTGATGAGTTTGGACATGTGCACACAACCATGATATCATCACCATAACCAAAGTACTGAACATATTCATACCTCCAAAATTTCCTTGTGTTATTTTGTGTTTTTTAAATAAGAACAATGCAAATCTATTCTAACATACAGTATCTTGAAGTACACCATATTTTGTTAAATATAGGTACTATGCTGTATAGCAAATCTCTGGAACTTACTCATCTTGAATAACAGAAACTTAATATCCATTGAAAAACCATTCCCTTTTCTCCCTCCCCCAAGCCCCTGGCAAGCACCATTCTATTCTCCGCTTCTATGAGTTTGACTATTTTAGATCTCTCATATAAGTGAAATTATGCAATATTTTTCCTTCTGTGACTAGCTTAACTCACTTAGCATAATGTCTTTTAGGTTCATTCCTGTTGTCACAAATGGTAGGATTTCCTTCTTTTTAAGGGCTTGTTAATATTCCATTGTACATATATGCACATTTTCTTCATTCATCATCTATGGGCATTTAGGTTGTTGCTACAACTGGGCTACTGTGAATGACGCTGCAGTGTAGCCTCTATGGAAGACATACTAATGTTCCTCAAAAAATTAAAAATAGAACTACTATATAATCCAGTAATCCAATTTCTAGGTTTATAGCCAAAAGAATAGAGCAGCTTTGTTAGTTTGTTAGTTTGTTTTCAACAAGGATCCAAAGCAAGGATAAGGAGGAGGTTGAGAGAATCTGCTTTAGGGGTTGATCTGCCCTCTGAGTTTGAATCCTGACTGGGTCACGTGACACATGCACGGCCTTGGGCAAGTCCTAAGGACCATTGTCTTCATTTGTGACGTATGGAAAATGATACTGTTAGGATTGTGTTATGGATCGAATTCAAGATAATGTAGTTAAACCTCCTAGTATACTGACTAGTGGGTACATAGATAGCACTATGTACCAAATAGGAGTAAAAATGGTAATGCGTATCAAAAACATTAAACACAAGTTATAACTCTACACTGATGAGGACTGAAAAGGCAAGATTCGCTTATTGGTAACAGGAATATGAAATGAATCTGCGCAACAGCCTTGCCCAACATACTCCTAGCACATTTACATACTTAGTTTGTAAGCTGATATTTCTATGCAGCTGAATATTCATTGAACTTGCTGCTTGAAAAGAGAACAGAAAATTTTATCTAGGCCAGTCAAAGTAAGAGGTTACCTAAGGCTCAGGGATTGTGGCTGGCCTGGCCAGAATTTTTACCAGGCTGTAGTCTCTGTAAAGATCTGAACAATGTTTCCTCACATCTACAATCCCAGTTTTTAACACGAGCCTTAGACATAGAAGGTGGCTATCCGTAAATACTGAATGAATGAACAATCCAGGTTTTGTTTTGATTTTTGTTCTCCTAATTATTGAATTACATTATCAAAATGCATTAAGCCTGAACTATACATCTGAGGCAAACATAAAATGTTTGATATATAACTAGATAAAATTTATTAAAATGCTTTGCTCATTATGCACACTTTTAATTCTTTAATGCAGTTTCAAAAATCCCTGCATCAAAAGGTGTCTGTCCACAATTTTATTTAAATTGTTGGCTTATAGTTAAGCCCCATGGCAAGGGGAAATAGCCTTAATGTTGTCTGTGTTTTTCTTCTTTGAGAGCATTAATGATTGTTTGCAAAGACATCGATTAATATTGGGTGAATGAATGCACTTGGCTTTGCCTTTTTCAGTGTTATCCTTTATATTATTATTCCTGGGATGGAATCTATAGCATTCATGAGATCAGTTCTTGGGATTAGGAATGAGCTCACCACATGGAAAGAAATATGTGACCATGATGGTTAAAATGTAACCACAGCCTCGAGTTCTCCTAACCTTGTGTTCTTTCTACTCTATGCTTCTTTCATATTTTCAGTCTGGAGAGAATTTTCATATGATTTTTGTTAATAAGAGATGACCTGTAAACTGGCACTACCCACAGGTTCAATCTTAATGGTCTCTCATTTTAAGGGAACTTTAGGCATTTATCTTTAAATTGGAACCACTGGTGTCAAAATGTGTCTTTGATGCAAGAGAACTCATTTGTGCCACTCTGTATGTTATTATAAAACACTTTAGATTTTACAAAGGCCTTTTGTGGTACTTAGTAATTTTTGTAAAATTCAGTCTACCTGTATTTCAGTTTATATGAAAAGTATAGGATTTGGACATGTATGCACTTTAGTTTTCCCAGTAGATGACTTCCCAGAATGTGTATTCTTGAGTAAGATACTTAATCTCTCTCAGCGTCACCATTCACTGAGCCCAGTTTAGATTCAATAATAAGAATAAACTTCCTAATATTTCACCTAATGAAAATGGAATCGTCAGACTATGGTTGTCTAATATGAAGATTCTGGGGCTGTAGGATTCTATGAAAATATTTCACATGCCTTGGAGTTAATCATGATGTAGGAGTAAATAGAATGAAAGGATGAAATAGGTCCAAAAAATGAAAGCTCCAAAAAATGACTGTAAAAATATTTTAAATGAGGAATTGATAATTTTATTAATTCTGTAAATGGAAAAGTAGGTTCTTATGTCTTACTATAGCCAATCAGAATTATCTTAGGATATCCCTTGCTGCTGCAGCGTGAGTGATGGAGTCTCCTTGTTGTGGGTAAGCATAATAGCCATTAATTTTAATGAGAGTAATTTTTTTTTAAATGGGAAGATTGTTGGAGTGAGCACCTTGAAACATGGCATTGGCCTGAATTGAATGATAAAAGCACCGTCTCTCAGGTCAATGATGCACTAATCAGGAGGTCTCTGTGCACCAAGATACCATGGACAATGATTACTAAGGAGTCATTAAGTCAATAAATAAATCCCTAATTTACAAATCAGTGGCATTGCCACTAAGTAGCAAGTCACTCTCATGATCTCTAAGATCTCAAAGACTGTTGTTAGCCTCATGAGGAGAGGCATACCTCCCTTTATACGGCAGAGACAAAGGAAAAATGATTTCATAATGTTGAATAATGCAGCACAAAATCATCTTTACTTCTGATGAGGTGATAACATATTGTGTGGTCTTTCTGCTTTGAGCTTTCCCCTTACACGAGAGTGCTCAGTTTTTCCAGGACATTCTCAAGCTACTTTGATTCCACAAAACTGGGGTGGAACAAGCATTTTTAACAAGACTTGCAGAGGATTAGCATGCAAGTTTCCAAGGACCTGTATTATGAGCAATACTGCTAGCCATGTGGAATTATCTTTAAATTGCAAAGTGGATCTACATTTCCCCCACCACTCCATCCATGCCCTCCCCCCAAATACCTTTTAGGATAGATATTGATAAAAGCTTTATCTTAAAAGTTATAAATTGGAGGACTGTGTATCCAAGACATGATTAGTTTGGCCTACACATTGAAAAAAAAAAACAAAACATTGAATATGTCATCAGCATTTAATAATGAGAGTTTTCTCTGAAAACAAGAAATTTAAAGCTGTTCTTAAAATAGTATTCCAAACATGACTTATCCAGGTTAAAGATTATTCTGTTCAAATGGAGCATACCCTATCTAACTCACCAGTTGCCATCACTTCCCTTGAATGACACAAATCTGCCTCTGGGTTTCACCTGATGGGAGAGCTTAGATATTTGAGATTTTTTTTTTTTTAGACCTTCTACAAAATCTTCTCTCCCTCATACAAAACACTCCCTTTAATGCCAGCATAAAAATTGGGGCTCTAGCCAAAGTTGAGTTTTTCTCCAAACACGTTTGTTGTTGTTGTTATTGTTGGATTTTTTTTTAATTTCATAATATTATGGGGCTACAAATATTTTGGTTACATATATCACCTTTGCACCACTCAAGAAAGAGCTACAAGCATGCTCATCCCCCAGACAGTGTGCTCCACACCCATTAGTTGTGAATTTACCCATCCCCTTGACAATGCCCCCCAACCTGCCCAGCACCCAGTGAATATTACTTCCATGTGTGCACCTAAGTGTTGCTCAGGTAGTACACGTGGTGCTTGTTTTTCCATTCTTGTGATACTTCACTTCGAAGAATATGCTATAGCTCCATCCAGGATAATACAAGAGGTCCTAGTTCACTCACTGTTTTTTATGGCTGAGTAGTATTCCATGGTGTGTGTGAGTGTATATATATAACATGCATTTCATCAATCCACTCATGTATTGATGGGTGCTTGGGATATTTAATTTTTAATTCTGTGCTTTCCCACAGGTTTTTTAGTGAGTCTCCAACCTCCATAATCTTAGGACAAGTTTGTCTTTCCTTTAAAACTCAGCTCAGAGATGACACAACTTAAAGTAGTTTAAATTGTTACCTCTTATTTAACTTTCTGTCATCATTGCTTATGTGTTCAAGCCCATTTCTTAAAGAACTGCATTATTTATTTACTTTAAATTTTAAACTTTACGTAGCTGGGACCCTGAATTATTCATCTGTGTATCCCTAAGGCCTACCTCACACCAGACATGTTGTAGCTTCACATAAATATTGATTATGACTGGACGGATGAACCTACATTATAAACATACTTGTTACCTGTAGCTTCTGTGAGGTAGCTTCTATTTTTATTATTTCACATTATCTGTAAGGGATGAAGAAATCAAAGATGTAGTCAGTGGTGGGAAAACAAAGATGAAGGGAAGAAGCTATCTTTGTCTAGCATGCTAGGTATTCACGTTCATTTAGACAATTATTTATGGAGATAAAATGACAATCAGCTATATGCAGAAACTGCAGCACCTTCATATTGCCCACCATGTGAGGGACAAAGACAGGGAACCAGGATCTAGGATGAGTGGGACAAATTGATTTCTCAACACATATGTGTTTAAACACTGAATAAATGGATGTTTAAGTGAATGAATTTTAAGATTCCAGACTTTGAGGAACTTACATGCTAATGAGGACATGGTCAGGGTTACCATAACCAATTGTACCAGTTAAAAAAAGGGGCCCCTCTTGGTTCTAATTAATCACAAAATAGAACCTCTCCAGGCAGATAAATTGCAAAGCATGTGCCTTCTTAATGAATTAATTAGATCAAGTCTGGTGCCAAGGGGCATTGCCCAATAACCAGGGCTAAATTTGAACATTACCTGACTTGTCATAGGATCCAGTATTTCGAAGCCTGTGAGTTCAGTCCTGTTGTTATCTTTATTTTACACAAGGACAAACAGCACATTTTGAATTCTATCTGTTCTATCTGTTCCTAAACTAAGGCTCACAGTGATTACATGACTTGGCTAACTTAAACACATCTAATAAGTGATAAAACTGAGATGTTTCTGACCAGATTCCTGCTATTAGCAAATAAGACTAGCCCATTTGTTCAAGAGAAAAATCACTGTTAAGCCTATAAGTTGACTCCATTGAGTGAGGGGACTTTCTGGGTCCAAGCAGCTGTAGCCAAGATGAAGAACCTTAGAATAAAATACAGTTTCTAGGGCACAAGATTTGCTAAGAAAAATGAACACCAATCATCAGAATCAGCAGGGGAGATATTTCACACGGATTCCCAGTGGGCATATGGTAAGGCCAATAAATCTGTTTTGTTTTATTTTTTTCTTTAAGCTCCACTGATAATTTGGAGAAACAGCTATATTTGAAAATCACGATTTTACAACACTGTAACCCAGTACTATTAAAATGCCCTAGTTGTATTTAGATGAGTAACTCAATTAAGTTCACTTCAAGTTGAAGTCATTCTTGCATTTCACCCTAGTGGCCCATTTGACGAAATAAAAACATGCACCCAGGGGAAATTATAAGTAAAAATACAGTGGCCTGTGTTTAGGTCCCTGATTACTGGAAATAAATTGAGATTGTTTGGAAATTGTAAGATAGATAGATAGAGCTAGATTAAAGAGCTTCTACATAGTAGTAGCAGAGGTTACAGTTCTTTGAGTATCTCCTAGGGAGGACAAATATTAAAAATAATGTTTTGATCTTTATAACTACCCTTTAATGTATAAAAAGCAGTCATTGTTATTTCCATTTTAGGGATGAGAAAATCAAGGGTGTCAGAGTTTAAATGACAGTCCCTAAGAAACAGCAAAACTCAGAATGGCTCTCAGAACTTTAAAGGTCAAATCCCTGCACAATCTACCCTTCATGGTGCCTTTTTAGAAGAAGACGGAGATGAAGATGACGACAAAGCTGAAGAAGAAGAAGAAGAAAAGGGGGAGGAGGAGGAAGAGGGGGAAGAGGAGGAAGAGGAGAAGGAAAATACAAAGAGAAAAGGAAGAATTCTTGACTTACTTTTGCTCTAACTGAAGCAAATCGGCAGTGTTAAAACAAACATCAATGAATGTGCAAGACTTCTAGCAATGAGCAAACTTTGCTCCTTTAGCATAACTTAGAGCCCAAATGGGTGGCAGACAGCTAGATGTCCTGAATCTTTGTCCTATTCAAGCTATTGGACTCCAGGCGATTGAATTGATATGCTTATCTTGAACTTAGTGAAACCTTTAGAATATTTATTTACTCACTCAACAAAAAAGTATCAAGTCAAATCTTGGTTCCAACTACAATACAAGACACTAGAGATGGGCCAGACAGCCCCTGCTTTTGAAAAACAAAAAGACTAATTGGAGATATCACACCCATAGGAATAAATGAGCAATTACAGCCCAGTGAGAACAGAATTGTAACAGAGAGAGACATGTGGACTTAGTCTGACTCCATAGAACAGGGAATCTCAAATGAGCTGAATCTCAAATTTTAGGTAGGGCCAAGATAACTCAAAAAAAAAAAAAAAAAAAAAAAAAGGAAAAGAAAGAAGGCCCTTCCATGTAGACAGAGAAACAAATGCAAGAAACAGAGAGGTGGGTGAATTTGAAAAACCTGAAGAAGGATGACCAGTTGTTCCCTTTCTAAATAATCGTATAAATACACATAGATCTTTATACTCATTCCATAAATATTTGATATTTATCACACACCTATAATGTGTATGGCACTAGCCTATATGGGTCTCAGAGGAGCACAGGGCAAAATTCAAACACTCCAGAAATAGCACCTGTTATAAATGAACGAGTGATCCTTGTTCCCATGAAATACCTGACAAAGGCATTGCAATGCAGGACCTAAAATCAATGCAGCTCTGGGAAAGGGAGGGCGTCAGGTGCATTAACAGCAGCTTTTATCTCTCAAAAGCTAGTGGCGTAATAGACTATGACAAGGAGAGATGCCTCGAGATCCTCGGGAAAAACTAAATGTCAGATGAAACAAACTGAGGAACCTTGAAGCAAAGGGAAAAATCATGGTATGGAAAAGGCTTCGTGGACACAGATTTTGCTCCTAACATGTGCTCTGATTTCAGGCAGGATTAGGATGTTGCCCCTGGAACATTCCCTTATCACTGCACCACTGCTGGGCAGGATGGTCATGGAGGAAAGTGTTAGCTTATGGTGGGGGGAATGTATGGACATGAAAAATAAAAAGAAAAACCTATGTTTTAATTCCTCCCAGTATTTCTAAACACACATCTGTGAGAATATCCGCAGATCTTGAGTTCTGGCTTTATGGTCTAGAAGAAGCAAAGGGCTTCACCAAGAGCTGTGCATACATCTAACGACCTGAGCAGTGGTCTCACATGCAGTTAGGGAATCTGCCTGACTTCATGCAGAGTGTGCACTTGGGAGCCAGGTGTACAGGTGCAGGTTCAATCCCTGGTGGTGCCTCTTACCCTCTTAGTTTTCTTCTTTGTTAAGTGGGGATGATAACTGTGGCTCTCACATGCTGCTGATGTGAGGATTTAATGATAGACGCCGGTGAAATACTTGGTAAATTGTCTGGCATGTATAAATGCATTGTGAATGTTAAGTTTTCTGCTACTGTTTCATATTCTCATTTTCCTTTTCCTCTTCTTCTTTTATTCCACTTGCATCTGTAAAATGTATTGGAAATAGTTCATCAGTACGGCCGCTGTTACAGAAAAGGAGACAGGAATAATGTATACAGAATTCAATGACATGTTAAGCGTGCGTGCTCGCAAGAGAGAGAGAGAGGGGGGAAGAAGAGTAGAGGGGGAGGGGAGCAGGGGGAAGGGAGAGAGGAGAGAAATTGGTCTAAGTCTTGTTCTTTATAATTGTTTGCTGCAGCACCTTTGATGAGGACACATATGGAAGACACTTGAGCCATCCCGGCCTGTCAGAGAAGGATGTGGCCTTTCATATGGGGTCAGAGAACTGGTGGCTTTTAGCCAGGTAAATGAACAAGTGGCAGGAAATGAACTGGGATTTCAATGATGGGTTATACAAAGTGCAACAGAGAAGAGAATGTGAATTGTTCTCATGGGGTGGAAGCCGCCTGATGCAGTGTAGGGTGGAACACAAGGAGTAATGAGTGCCTGGGGGTCGAAGAGTAGCCATGGCAGGAACATCTTATAACACAGAGGCAGAGGCTTGGAGTTTATACTGGCAGATATAGCAGAATTTCAGAGAAATTCCTGGGTCAAATCACTTCTTTGATTAGATAGGTATCCTTTAGTGCTCTGTGAAGCAGGGAGTGATGCAGGGAATGTATTGGAGATTATTTGGTGAAAGATTTGGGTAGCCCACACCTGGGAGGAGATGGTGGTTGAGATGAAGTAAAGGGTGTGGGTTCAAGAAAAACCTAGAAGGCAAAGTCAATAGTATTTGAAAATATGTTGAATACAGGAGTTAGAAAGAAGGAAGAATGGCAGATGACACAAAATACGTCTATGTGTTTCGAAGACACATTTAGGGAGAGAAGAATTGAGGTCTCACCTTCTGCTGGGGACCCATGACTAAGGAGCGTTGTTAAAAAACAGAGTATTGAGATAGCAAACCCATTTTCAGCATATGTGGTCTAATGATGGAAAATATGTTTATTTAAAAAAAAAGATAATTACTAGAATTTATAGAATATCATTAATAGAAAATTGAAGACTCAGACATAGGGCTTGGGATTCTTCCCCTGTACCTTTCTCTATTGCGTGTTTCTCCCAGAAGACTAGAATAAACCTTGTATTTGTTTTATCCAAATGGGTGGTGAAAACAGTGTTTTAATGATCCTTATAAATATCTAGAAATTTCTCCAGATTAAATAGAGCTCTGGTTAAGTAATCTTGCATACTCCTTACTTTAATTCAAGTGAGCTCTGAATGAGTACCAATTCCTAAAATAATTTGCAACACTAGGAGCCTTGACCTTAGTTTGAAACCACATAGATAGCTCTTTTCTCTCTTATTTATGTGCAAACACTATCAAAATGTCTCTAAAACACAGTATTTTTAGTATTTGGAAATGCTTTTTTAAGGTATTTTACTTCATTTAAGTGTGGCTAGATAATACTTCTTTTGATTTCAGGCACAAATAACTCTGATCTTGCACTCTCCGTGGCCCATAAAACTTCTGAACACAGAATAAAGGAAATGGCCATTCATCAAGCTACCTAGGGGAAGGGAAAGAGTTTGCCAAATTACTTCTCCAGTCTTAGGTTAACGCTGACTGTCCGAACCATGAACTTTTTTTTTTTTTTTTTAACTATATTGCTATTCTTACATTCAGAGGTCATTTTACATAATAACCTCTATTTGAGAAATAAATCTTAGCCCATGGACTTTGTAGAGGATAGAGGTAAGGAAAAGCAATGCAAATAGCATGTGCTAAAATAACAGCATGCTTTCTCTGATAACAGATGTGCCACTGTTTCCTTGAATAAAGCCCCTGAGCCCTGCCCTAGATTCTCCCAAAGCACATTCAACAAAGAATTTGTTAAGGCCCTACTATGTGCAGCAGAACAGAGGAATATAGGGTTGAATGATAAGGTCTCTCAAGACTTTTTAGGGTGTTTTATTTCTGTTTGATTTTTTAGTTAGTGCTAATGGTAATGTGATAAGATTCTATGGGATTGTTTTTTGAGAATTAATTGAGATACTATATGTGAAGGAATAACATCAGCAAGAGATAATACATGTGAAAATGCCCAGTACATTGTTTTGCAACTAATGTTAATAAGAGCAATAATTTTTATAACAACATATATTTGGAACTTAAATGTGATTGTTAATTTTATATATCAACTTGACTGGGCCACGAGGTGCTTAGACATTGGGTTAAACATTATTTTTGGATGTGTCTGAGATGGTGTTTCTGAATGATGTCAACATTTGAGTCAGTAGACTGAGTAAAGCAGATTGACTTCTCTATGGTAAGTGGGCCTCATCCAATTAGTCAAAGGCCTGAATAGAATGAAAGGCTGGTCCTCCAGCACTAGGAAGAGGGAACTCTTCCTGCCTGACGGCCATTGTGCTAGGACATCTGTTTTTTCTTGCCTTCAGACTCAAAGTGAAGCATCAGCTCTTCCTGGGTCTTGAGTCCAGTTGTCTTCGAACTGGAACTGCACCATAGGTTGTCCTGGTGTGGACCTTTGAACTCAGACTGGAAGTACATAGTCAGCTCTCCTGGGTCTCCAGCTTACTAATTGTAGATCTTGGGACTTTTTAGCCTTTAGAACATGTGAGCCAATTCCTTACCATAACTCTCTTTCTATACGTACATATACATCCCATTGGTTCTGTGTCTTTGGAGAAATGGACTAATACATCAATGTATTATAAGCATTTGGCCAAACACTTTATAAAATTTATTTAATTCTTAAAATTAGCAGTAAGTTACGTAATATTTTCCAAATTGATGTATGACAAATCTGAAATTTAGAGTTTAAGAAATTCATCCCAAGCCACATAGCTGATTTCTAACTCATACCCAGTGACTCAAATATCATCGCCCTTAAATGTTATGATGATGGAGTTCTATATTTATAAGGTACAGTATATGCATGATATTTAGATTTAGATTTTACTTGTAAAGAAGCAAAGATTCTTCTCAATGTAGTTTGTTCCAATATGCAGTGATTTACTCTGTTTCCCAATGTGTAAATACAGGAAACTATATAGATGTAATATGGATATAGATATGTATGCAGGCATTCATTAATGAGCTATTTGTATGTTACCTTGGTAGATCTATCCTTCACCACATAGATATACTCTAAATATTTTCCAATATTTTATCTTTCTTTCAAATTCTAAGACCCATCAAAGTCTACATTGTTTATAGACAAGAAGTAAATTAAATACACACACACACACACACACACACACACACACACACAGAGATCCGCTAGGGCTGGTGAATGTCTCAAACTGGAAGCTCTTTAATATGTGTTTTAGGCCAGGGGCGGTGGCTCACGCTTGTAATCCTAGCACTCTGGGAGGCCGGGGCGGGTGGATCACTCGAGGTCAGGAGTTCGAGACCAGCCTGAGCAAGAGTGAAACCCCATCTCTACTAAAAATAGAAAGAAATTATCTGGCCAACCAAAAATATATATAGAAAAAATTAGCCGGGCATGGTGGCACATACCTGTAGTCCCAGCTACTCGGGAGGCTGAGGCAGAAGGATTGCTTCAGCCCAGGAGTTTGAGGTTGCTGTGAGCTAGGCTGACGCCATGGCACTCATTCTAGCCCAGGCAACAGAGGGAGACTCTGTCTCAAAAAAAAAAAAAAGGTGTTTTAATAGTAAGACCCTCAGTATGGAACACTGCTGCAATATTGCCTAATGATATTGTCTATTCAAGACCTTAGAAAAAGCTGATTAAAACCAGTTAATACTCCTGTAGATAATATAGATCCATTGATAGAGAGAGAGATCGATCAGCCTGTCTTTAGGAAAATGTCCACCTAGAGTTTGTGAGTATAGTTAGCTTACTACAATTCCAGAAGAAATTATTCATGCATACATTCATTTTATTCTATCAACAAACACCGACTGGGCCTTTTCCATGTTGCAGGGACATTTCTAGACACTGAGACACAGGAAGTGGTGTGCTAGTAAATATTTAACAACCAGCTCTCTGGGAGAAATGTATTTGTAGTTTTGGTTGATTCTTGTAGCATACGTTATCTCTAAAATGACTGATTTTAATGTATTGGCATGATGTCAACCAGCTCACAAAATTCCTGAAAAGTTTAATGATTCATTCTCACGAGCTCATACAAACCAGCTCCAGCACACGATTGACCCAGCTGTGAACAAATCACACACGGTCATTCTCTTGTGGAGTGAGCAATCTAATAGAAAAAACAAGTACCCATCTGAATAAACACACGGGGAAAAAGCAGGCAGGGATAACTGATAATTTATACGAGATAGAAGGAATTGGAATGGTGAAGATGAGAAGACATTTCAGAAATAAAGACACTTAAAATTAATCTGGAAAAAGAGATACTCATTCTGAAAACCAATTATTATAGTGCATTTCCAGAAAGAGACACTGCCACTTCAGAGGTGCGGTGACCCTGTCTGGTGGTATACACAAGGAACAGAAAGCCTAGTTTTACTGGGTGAGGATTTCACTCTCTTTTACTCCAAGGACACTTACTAGTTTCACCCTGGCTCTCTGATTATTTATGCATGTTCCCCTCCTCCCCTACTCCCTAAGTGAGTTTACTTTTTTGGGGGGGAGGGGGCGGGCGGGGGGGAGACAGGGTCCCACTCTGTTGCAGGGGCTAGAGTGCAGTGACATCTTCACAGCTCACTGCAACCTCAAACTCCCTTTATCCGACACAATACTTGGCAAATATTTCCTGGATAAGGACATGTAGAATTTCTTGCATTGGGTACACATATCACCTGGACTTGAGGTTATTTCTGGCGGTACCTGCACAGACATTGGTTTTTTTAAAAAAAATGTATCAGTGAAAAATATGTCTTTTTTTAAATTTTAATTTTCTATCAGCTAGCCAACAGGAGAATCTTTAATATGTTTGTTAATAGTAACTCTTTGACCTCTTTTTTTACTAATTTTATAGTCTGCTATGAGAGAATACATTTTAGGCTCAAATTGCTAAGTAAGCTAAGTAAGTAATCTGGCTTGAGTTTAAGAATAACGTTTTGCTTTTGTTGAATTTGTAGTTTTATAGTTGCATTTCTGTTTAAGGAAAGTTTGACTTTGTATTCAATTTACAATGTTAATTAATTTAATGTTAAGGAAATATAAGTATAATGAAGGGCCAATATAAAGAAAAATGAATAAAAGATGGTATAAATGAATGTATAAAAATCATGAAATTACGGCCGGGCGCGGTGGCTCACGCCTGTAATCCTAGCACTCTGGGAGGCTGAGGCAGGTGGATCGCTCGAGGTCAGGAGTTCGAGACCAGCCTGAGCAAGAGCGAGACCCCGTCTCTACTAAAAATAGAAAGACATTATATGAACAACTAAAAATCTATATAGAAAAAATTAGCCGGGCATAGTGGCGCATGCCTGTAGTCCCAGCTACTCGGGAGGCTGAGACAGTAGGATCGCTTAAGCCTAGGAATCTGAGGTTGCTGTGAGCTAAGCTGACGCCACGGCACTCACTCTAGCCTGGGCAACAAAGTGAGACTCTGTCTCAACAACAACAAAAAAAAAAATCATGAAATTAGGGTGGGAATGGCTGAGGTGTAAGAAACTGTCTGAATGACTGCATCATCCCTTCACAGAAAAGTAGCTTTTGCTGATTCTTGGGGGCAACAAAAGTATAAGATTAGAAAATGTATTTGGAATTCACTTTTGAAGAGGTCCGTGCAACGGCTACTAAATTCAAACTCTTTGATTTATACACAAAGAAAAAAATAGGCTAAAGTGAATTGACCAACATAATAATAAGGAGTTGACTTCTAGGACCACAATTCAAAATAGAAAGCCCTGTTTCCTGATCTGGAGTTCTTCCCATCACATTGGGTTCGTTCCAAACATGGTTTCCCTTTCCCTCTACTTCCTTTTGTCTTAAAATAAGACTGGTACATCTGTAGCCAACCTAAGTTAATCTGGACCAGCAAATCATATTTTAAACTGAAGCAGAATAACTTGGTTTGATGAAACCACCCACAGGTAATTTATTTTCCCATCTTTGTGAGAATCTTTAACCATTGCTGAGTTATTGATTTCCTATTGCTGTTCACCCTGGAACCCATTATCTAGGGTTGGCTGTGTGAGAAGCCACCAAGCGGTAAGTCAGGACGTGACTTTTGAGGTGGTTGGTCTTGTAGCTCACATTAGATCATATATTTTAAGTGGCTCTATCTTTTCTCTGATGAGCATCCATTGGCCGTCATGCAGATCCTCTTTTGTTCTTGAGCATCAGTTATTCTTCTGCAGGACGACTTGACGCAAGGTAGCACACAAGGCCCTCAAAGTGCAATGTTTATCCCCTATAGACTATATTTTATATCATATCTTCTCAAATACATCGTCCAAATGCTATGAAAATTGATTCATGATTTAGCAAAAAAGAAAAAAAGAGAGAGAGAAACTTAAGTTTGTTAATTTTTTTTCTTTGTTACAATAAACTGAGTGGACGACATATCAGATCACAACTCCAACTGTGGTCCTTCCCCTTCCCAAATTTGCGATCCGGCCTGTTTCCTTTCCTGCCATTGTGCTGCAATCTTTTTCTCATCTAACGTGGGTAAAGTAATACTTTTCATAAGTTCTATATTGGAGATTTTAGACTGTACAAATTGAATGGCAAATATAAAAATGACTTAAATCTGAAAGAATCACAAACCAGGTATGGTTTTCAGCTGTCACTGTGAGGAATCAAGGTTTTAATCAGAAGTAGACAGGATAAATTAATTCTTAGCCAGACTGTACTCTCTCCTCGTACCTCAACACAGTGTAATGGCAGCAACAGTAGCAGAAGCAGTATTAGCAGCACAAAAAACTAGTGACCACAGCACCTAATACTTACTGTTTATCATTACCATATGTATTATTAAGCATCACTAATTGATAAACCTGGGTGTGCCACTTCCTAGCAGAGTCACCTTGAACAATTTACATAATTACTTTAAGCTTTAGTTCTTCATCTGTAAAATGGGAAAAATAATAGTACGAGCTTCGTGAATTTGACTTGAGGATTTCACTAGTTCATATATGTAAATGGAACAGTTCTGGCACATGGGAAGTGTTCTATAAATGATAGCTTATTAATTAGTAAGCTCAGACAGCATCTCTGCTAAGTGATTTGTCTAAAATATTTTAGGTCATCCACACAATGACCTTTTTGATTCATAATGTCTTATTTACTTAACTGAATTGTTAAAAATCAGAGTGACTAAGTGGAAAAAACTGGGATTCAAACTCAGATCTGTCGGAGCCCAAAGCCTGAGGGCTAAACGCATGTGGTCTTCTGGCTGCATGGGCCATAAGTTATTTCCCTTGGCTCTAAGTCCACAAGACATAGGAAGAAGCTGACCCATTGTTAATGTAAAGATCTACCTGGCAAAAGGAGCTCTGAGACGAGCCATATCATTCAGAACAGTGGTCCCCAACCTTTTTGGGACCAGGGACCAGTTTCATGGAAGACAATTTTTCCACAGTTGGGGGTTAGGAGGGATTGTTTTGGGCAAATTCTCCTAAGAAGAGCTCAACCTAGATCCCTCTCACGCGCAGTGTACAGTAGGGTTTGTGCTCCTATGAGAATCTAATGCCGCGGCTAATGCAAGCAATGGGGAGTGGCTGTAAATACCGATAAAAGTTTGCTGTCTTGCCCACTGATCCCCTCCTGCTGTGTGGCCTGGTTCCTAACAGGCCATAGACCAGTACTGGACCACGGCCCCGGGGGTGGGGACCACAGATTTAGAATAAGCATCAAGTCAGAGGGCATATTTCTGCATGAGTTCCCTCAATGGCTGCAGTCTGTAGTCCTCATTCTGTTTTCCAAGCTCTTGCAGAATGAGGGCTTATTTTTATAGTTGTACAGTATGCTGCTTTCTCCCATGGATGGAAAAAAAAAAAAATGATTTCAATTGTTGGCTTTGTAAGCTATAATCATGTAATTGGAAACAGCTGTGCACACAAGAAATATAACTAAAAGTAGCTTAATTAATACATGTTCAGTGACAAATCCAATCCATAATACCGATGATATTGTATGATTCCATAACCAAAAAGGGAGTTTCTGAACTCTGACCATTTCCAGTTTATCTGGTCAACTTTTATTTTCAGAAATAACCTGAAAAAGATATTTTGAAGATGAGTTAGTCTGATCTTCCAACTCTCTTCCTGATTGCTTGCTGCAATTCCTTTCTCTTCTCAAAGCTGCAGGCCAATAAACTTATGCTTCAAAATTCAGTTTAATGGCGTAGCAGATACTGTTGCATGCACACCCATCTCCCCTTCAAATCTGAGGTACTCACTCCCCCAGGTGCTGTATTGGGGCCACGCCCAAAATTGCCCTCAACTGAAGAGAACTGCCTTCCCCAAGGTCATGACTTCTTTCCATGGGTGACTGGTCAATGGTAGGGAGGTCTAAAGGCCCTTCCTGCTCGCCTTAGTGTGGGCCAACCCCGAAGGGTCATTACTGATGTGGGAATGCTTGTAACCTAAATAAACTTCTCTGCAAAAAGTTCACAATATTGAAAACATATGTTTCTTAATGAACATTTGTCACGTAAGCCTTTATGTTTTTGATATTTTACAATGCAAATATGTTTAATGGATGACAATATATCTGCATCATAAACTTTGTCATTAGCTAATACTGCAGTTCGAATTCAATTACGATTTCCAATCAACTATCTGAGGTTAATTGTTATCTGAATACTTGAGAGATTACTATCCTGCAACCTTTGACAACCCTGCTTCTCCAATATAATACTCTCACATAAAAGGAAAATTCATTTTACTTATACAAAAATTCTATGTTATTTTTTATCTGCCTTTTTTTATTTTAATGGAAACATTTATATTAATCTTTATATCCCCAGCCCTAATAGAGTACTATGAACATAGGGCTTTAGGTTGGATTTATAATGAAGTGAAGAAAATTTAATAAAGACAAATTTATTACCAATATTTAAGGGTCAGGGAAAAAGACACATCAAATTGAATGCAAATCAGAATTTCTCTTGTTAATATTCTAACCTTAGCAGTTTCTCAGTTAAAGAAAATGCTATTCACCCCGAGAGATAACATTTTATTCTGTAGTGCCTTGAGTGGTTCTGATTTGGATATTATGATTGACGTTTCATCTAGTCCCTGACAAGAGTGGCAGAAAGTCACATCTCAAGTGCCTTCTGATGATGACAAAAGTAGCTAATATCATTGCATTCTGTTTTACTTCAATGCTTTTAAAGATGTTTCCAGTCTAAACTTTGATGGTGCATAGCCAAGGCAATCATATATGTGCATTTCTAGACACAGCTCTGATTCACATATTCTTTCCCTTTGTTCTGATAAAACTGAGACCACGTTTTTCAGTTTTTGAGTGAGTAAACTCCAGCAGTAATGCACACTCTATACCTAACCTGAATCCTAAAGTAGAATCAAAAAGGAAATCAAGAAAAGAAAATGGCTTGTCTTTGAAATAAAAATGAAAAAATTGCCTAAGAATAAAATGATTAGATGTGCTCAGTGGTGATCCAACTGCACAAAAAAATTGTGGTCATAAGTTCACAGATAAAATAATACTGCCCTTTGTCAATATCAGAGGCAGGGAATAATTTACAAGGCAAAGACATATTCCATAATTCCAAAGGTATAAACACTAAACAGCATGTGATAAAGCCTAATTTCCACAGACAAAGGTGTGTGACTATGTCTTTACCCAAAGTCATTATGAAGGAGCTGTAAGATGAGATTTAATGCTGTTGCTTCAACACGGACATATAGACTTAGGAATATTGAATAAGAATACAAGTGATACTTCTAATTGACAAATCATAGTATTATACAGAGTGTCTGAAACAAATATTATCTATGATTTAAGATAAATTTGAATGGTGTTTGTCATCTCTAAATAGTATTTCTATCTTTGCAGCTGGTGTTAGCTTTGAGAACATCAAACGTAACGATTGAGATCAGATGGGTCAAAGGCAGATACTTCCGTAACCGTTCACATTTTTTCCATCCGCCATATTGTGGGATGTTATGAGTGACTTGCGTACCCCCAATATTGATATTTTGAAATCCTAACCTCCACTATTTCAGAATGTGACTTTCTTTGAAGACAGGATAGTCAAAGAACTAATTAAATTTAAAAAAGGTCATTGGGATTGACTCTAATCCAATATGACCATTATTTTTATAAAAAGGGAAAATTTGGACACAGAGACAGAAATATAGTTACAAGAAGGCGGCCACATGAACATAAAGATGGCCATCTGCCAGCTAAGGAAAGAGGCCTGGAACACATCTTTCTCTCATAGCCCTCTGAAATAATCAACCCTGCCAGCACCTTGATTTCAGACTTCTAGCCTCCAGAACTATAAGATAATAAGTTTCTGTTTTTCTAGCCAGGTGGTGTGTGGTTATTGGAGCCCTAGCAAATTAATACAGATGTTGGTACCAGAATACTTAAAATATGTAACAAATACTTAAAAATGTGAGAGTGGCTTTGGAATTGGGTAATTGGTAGACGCTCGAAGAGTTTTGAGACACCAGATAGAAAAAGCCTAGATTGCCTTGAAGAGGTAGAAATACGGACATTAAAGAGATTCCTGTGAGGGTTTAGAAAGAAGAAAATCAGGGCAGCCCAGAAGTTCCACTCTTTGGGGTTTTTCTCCACTCATGGAGAATGACCGGTTCCACTCTCTCTGGAATGTATTTTCACTTTGTGTAGCTTTCTTCCTTTCTTTAATTCTTTCTTTTATGTAATTAACTGCTTGTATAAAATTACTCTGTATTTGTGATCACTCTGTCATCAACTTGACTCAGTACCAATACTCATTCTTGACACAGGGGACAGGGGAATGCCCACACAGCCGAACCTAACGACGCCGCATGCACTCTGATAATTTGGAACTAATTGATGGGTACACATGGCTCACCTCCTGCTGTGCAGCCCCCCAGTCCCTAAGTTTCATGGGAGACAATTTTTCCATGGACAGGAAGGGGGAGGAGCTCTGCATCCTGGTCCCTAATAGGACACAAACATGTACCAGTCTGCAGCCCCGAGGTTGGGGACCGCAGCTCTAGAGAACCAGAGAGAATGAAAAAGCTATTAAATAACCAGATTATTAAAAATCCAATCCTTCAAATCTAACAAACAACATTGTCTAATTTCTAGTGTGTTTGCATTAAGAGACTTGTGCAAAGAAGAAAAGTCCATTATGAAGTTTTGATATTTATAAACGTATGATTATTCTTCTGGTTACTTCAAAACATTCTCTTAAAAATTGAGTCCTTATCCAGCTTTAACTCTCTTGGAGAAAGATGATGAAAAAAGCGCAGATCTGCTCTCAATTCAATTTACGATTACTTAACACAGTTTTAAATAGGATGATTTGTGCTTTCAATTAGCTACATCTGAAATATTCTTCTGCCACCAAAATGATTCCTAGAATATTTTATTTTAGTTTAATATGCTTTTTAATAGGATCCAAATCGCAAAATATTAAATGTGTAAACTTCTTAGAAAGTGAATTAGCATCAATAAAATAGAATATGTGTACACTTTAACTGCATTATCTAATTTCTTTTAAATATGTTTTGGGAGAAAATGAAGTTTAACTTAAAATTTTTCTGCGGTCTTTGACCTCTCTCCACCTTTGCCCCAGGCAACCTTACATACATCATGGGATCTGCCTCAAAATTATTTTAAGACCATATAGCAAAGGTACTTGTTTTGGGTCCCTGTGAGTATTCCATTACACAGTAATTGTGATGCAGATTTTTTTAAATCTATGTTTCTCACATCTTGCCTGTAATTGTGTACAAAAATAAAACAGTCACGATTTCTGTGTCCATAGATAAATCTCTTCATTTTTTTAGCATATCAGATTTCCAACACATACACTTGGAAATGACAGTGTCTGCTTTTTCATTTCTGTCTTAGTTATACAGCATTTCAGAATGATCAGGAGAGAACCCCTACCCCCAACACACACCCTGTTAATACTGGATTAGTTATAGAATTTGTTAATAATTCAGAAGTTTAGAGGAAGCGTGAGGCCTCCTAGCATAAGGAGTACACCCAGCATACCTACCTGATGTTGGTTTCCTTGATTTCCATATTCTGAACAAGAGACCTCCCAAAGTCCCCGCTAACGAGATAAGTCTTTGTATCTGATGCTCAATTTCTTGTCTAGGCATGGTCCTTTTTTCATTTGGAACTTTCATCATCACCCAGGAAGCAATTATACGAGAACCTATTTCTCTTGACTATTAAAACAAATCCAGCAGGAGCTAAGCTATATATCGCAGGAAGAAGAGCAAGTCAGTATGCAGGGGTCCTGGGATGTAGCTCTATTATCATATTTATGACGAGATGGAAAGCCCATTTCCTGGAGGAAAACTTTAGGTCCCAAAGAGTATGTTTGAAACTTCTTTAGTTCTTAAACAATATAGTTCAAGGACTTTGGCTGAATGCTTTGGATAAAGGAATACTATGGATAGTGAATAGTGAATCGCTATGATTCAGTATGAAGTGAGATTGTTGAGACAATTTCCTAATATAATTACTGCTGGAATTTATTGTTGGAATTAATAATAATTTGCCACTAAGATTAAGTACAATTATTCCTACCATCTGTAGCCTAAAACCTCCAGTTTTGGTAACACAGCTGAATCTTGAGTTTTGCTTTTCATGTCACCTGTTTTTTGCTTGGTGAAAAATACCATCAAAGGTCAATAGGCATATCTGCAAGCTAATATCAACCTAGGTTTCATGTTTACTGTGAACAGGTAAATGAGTGAATAAATAAATGGATGACTTTAACACAAATGTAAATGAGTTTACATACACAACTAATTAGTATTGTTAATTAAACTAAATATTTTCCACAGTTTATCACCACTCATACCTCCGAAAAATGAGGTCACTTAATTGGCGTTATGTTCCTTATTTTTCTTTTACAAATACACTTCTGAGGACTTTTAAAAAGAGATGAATAGAGATACTCATTTTATTTATTAAGGGGTGGGAAATATTTAGAAATCTCATGATATATTCTAAAGAGAGAAAGTAGTATGAGTAACTCTGTTAGTTGTGCATATTTATTACTTTTATTGTGAAAAAACAGCATTCTGAAATTATTTTCCTCATCATAGTATAAGAAGGGTTCAAGAAATTCAGAATATAACTTAAAAAGTGACATTGGCATAAAAACAGTATTTGTGTTTTTATTAATTTTTTAAATAAAAACTTTAATATTCTAAAACAATGCTTAATTCATGTAAAGATATGGATAGAAAAAAAATAGAAAACAGAAATTATCTGTTGTGTACAATGTACACCATTCAGGTGACAGGTATGTTAAAAGCCAGGACTTCTCCACTATGCAATTCAGCCATGTAACAAAAAATCCCACTTGTCCCCCCTAAATCTATTTAAATAATAATCAAAAAGAAAGGCAGAAATAAAAGTACTACAGCTGAATCCCCCAGGGAGGAAAACACTACATAAATTAGTGCATTGTCCACAAGTCTTCATTTGTCTCTGTGTTGGCCTTTTTCCATCAGTGGCTTCATCTGACCCTCTGACGTTTTTCCTCTTAAGTCTCTATCTCTCCCTCTCTCTCTGCAAATATATGTCTTATCTACCCAACTGCCTATCCCTGTATCTCTCTCTCTCTTCTCTTTTCCTCTCTTATCTCTCTCTCTCTCTCTCTCTCGCTCCCTCAAATATTTGTGTGTGAGTGTAAAAATACAATTGCACCATATATATTTCAGCAACTTTCATTTTCCATTTAACAGTATTTCATGGACATATAATAAATATCACTTACAGTAGTCCCCTCTTTCCCTTGGGGGATACATTTCAACACCCCCCGTGGATGCCTAAAACCATGGGTAGTGCTGAATCCTGTACGTTGGACTCTCTCTATATTATGATTTTTCCTATACATACGTGCCTCTGGTAAAGTTTCATTTATAAATTAGGCACAGTAGAAGATTAACAGCAACAACTAATAATAAAATAGAACAATTGTTACAATATAGTATAATAAAATTTATGTGAATGGGGTCTCTCTCTCAAAATATCTTACTGCACTGGACTCCCCTATGTTGTTGACTGTGGGTAACTGAAATCATAGGAAATCAATTGATAAGGGGGGGACTACTGTATATATTAATTATCATTACAAATCAAACAAATGCATAAACTATTTTAGAAAAGATATATGTACTGCCAACATATACTTATATATAAAGTTATAGAAAATATATGAGCACCTACACAGGACAGAGCTTTAGTGAATGCAAACATTTTGTGTAGTTCTTTGTGATTTTGTAAGTAATAGAATGAGAATATGTAATTGATAGTTTTGAATACCCCAACCCAATATGCACGACATTGTATCTCATTGTAGTTTTAATAACATATTTCTCTGATCATTGGAGGAGCTGAGAATCTTCTAATGTATATTACCGTTCAAAATGTTCATCTTTCATGAATTGTTTTCTTAAATGGTGGATTTTCCATGTATGCGTGGTCCCCCTTGCATCAATTAAAAAAAAAATTAGTTCTTCCTATAATGGTTAATTGTTAACTAAATTTATCAAATAATGTTGACAATTTTTGTCATTGGTGCTTTAAAGAGAGAGCTCGTTAGTGTAAGCTCTTGTTTCTCCTCCTCTTGCTCCTCCTCTTCCTTTTTCTTCACCTTTCTCTTGTCTTCTTTCTCCTCTCCTCCTGCTTTTCTTTCTCCTCCTCCACTCTTCTCTTCCTCCTTTTCCTCCTTCTTTTCTTGCTCCTCCTCCTCTTCCTCAGAAATGCCCTAATTGTTCTTCATTTCTCTGGCTTCTTACACTTTATCTTTATTGCTGTATTCTACAGTTTTATTATTATGCTTTTGGATGCACACAAAATGGTATCCATCCCCTTTGTGGTCACAGCGTCATTTCAATTCAATCATGCATGTTTTTCTTCATTTCTGAAAAACATATTCAATCAA
Organism: Eulemur rufifrons; assembly: GCF_041146395.1. Taxonomy (NCBI): domain Eukaryota; kingdom Metazoa; phylum Chordata; class Mammalia; order Primates; family Lemuridae; genus Eulemur; species Eulemur rufifrons. Next base: position 9,045,132 of record NC_091005.1, on the reverse strand, counting down.
CTTTTCAAATATCGCATCTTTGAATTTCCTGTATTCTTTTCTAAAACAATAGAATTCTGTAGTGACATCTCAACCTTTCTTCTGTGTGTCCTTAATTTCAGCTCTGCCTAGTGGACTATCTGTACTTTCTTTTCGGTTCACTAATTCTATTCTCAACTGTGTGCAACAATGACCTTGTTTTTGTCTTTTATTTCAGTTACTCTATTCAACACTTACAGGTTTTTGTTTGGGTCTTTTTCACATCCTCCTGTATTCTTGTTCTTTGTGGTTTCTTGTTCTACGTTTTTTAAATCGACATTACCTCTCCCTTAATTTTTCTGGAGATTAGGAACTTCATTAATTTTGAATTATTTTATATTGTTCTACTCATTTCAGTGTTTGAGGGATTTGTTTTATCTTCTTAATGTTTGTGATTCTTTACATCTGTTGGCTTAATATTTGTGATTTTTTTATGTTAGTATGGTTTGCATTTTTTTTTTTTTTTTTGGCAGGCTTGTGTTGACTGAGAATCAATCTCTCCCTGTCTCTCTCCCTCCCTCTCTCTCTCTATGTCCTCAATATTTCCAAGGAGTTTTATAAAGGCCTCCCTCTTGCTCTTTTCCCCAGCCCAGACCATTATGACAGTCCTACTTTTTAGGTCGGAGTAATGGATTTTCCATCTCACTTTGACAAATAATGGGGATGAGACAGATTCTGTCACTCTGCCTGGGTGGATTGATTCGGTTTGTGGCTGTGAGGCTGCTGTGCTTCCTCCAACCTCTCGTTCCTTTCAATGTTACATAAGCCAAAGCTGCAGCAAATTGCAGGCTTCATCAGCACCTATTCAGGGTCAAAGATGTGCATGCCCAGCCTGTGGTCTCAAGCCTTAATTCCGGCTCCAAACCCAGCCACATGTTGGTCACTTTATTCCCTATTGCTTGACAGGAGCCAATAATCCCTGCCACGTGCTTCTGAACCAGCAGCCATGCAAGACCCTAGCGTTAGCTCTGCTTATCTTAATACCACCTTCGCTGCCTTATTGTCTTTCTGTTCTAGTCTGCTCTGTGCAAGTCTGTATTTTGCTGTTGAATGCTACAATGTCTTTCCAGATTTCTGTTTTATAGTTTATATATAATTGCTGGGTTGTGTTTAGTACTGGGTGGAGTATGAGAGCTTGAAATGTGAATTTAGGATATTTTTTCTGACTATAAATGTAGAATGTAGAAATGTACTTTGTGCTGATAATAACGACATTGCTTCCATTACTTTTGGTCCTATTGAGTTTTTTCTGTCATTGTTTTATTAATAAGTATTTGAAGTGGCACTTTCAACATAATTCATAAAACTTTCTTTGCTTGTGTTTTATCTTACTATATCTTATTTTATGTAAAAGATTTTAAAGAAATATGGCTTATTTTTAATGATTCTAATTGTCAGGTACTGATTTTTACTTTTATGGTTTTTTGGTCTCATGACTTGCATAAAAAACTTATTTGCAGAAAACAATCTAAGACTTTTTCCAGTCTTTCAAATTTGTGCTAAGTAATGTGGTTATCATGAACAATCACATTTTTATTTTTACTGTGATAGAAATGTTTTAACCTTTCACAGTTAAGTATAAGGCACACTACTGACCTTTGAATTTTAATTCCTATTGAGATGACTACATTATAGATTACACTAGTAATACATCATTTTCCCAGTTTGAATTGACCCTCATTTGTCCATGGTGCCTTATTCTGTTACTGGATTCGATATGGTAACAGGTAATTTTTTGGTATTCAGAAATGACATTGGTATTTGGTTTTCTATTTTTGTGTTAATTTTGGCAAGTGTTGGTGTTTCTGTGAATACACCTTTTAAAAACATTATCTCGCTGCCCTATTTAGAAATAGATTTTAGTTTTGAAAATTATTCATAATAAAATATGAAATTGAGACCCACTGATAAGATTTTGCAGTTATTCATGCAATAATTCCCAATAAATATAAGATGTGAGGTGACAGGAAATCGCTGCACAGAAAACTCCAATTACTCAAGTCTTCATTCAACAAATATTTATTATGAATCTTCCCTGTGCCAAGCGCAGTTCTAGGCTGTGGGAATAGAATGAAGGTAGTATTTTCAGACAGGCATATTCTGCTTACATGAAGGTTACATTCTAGTGAAGGACAACTATAGTCAACAAGTAAACTAATAACACTATTTTGAGTTTATTGTACTTATATTTAAGCTGTTTAATAGAAAATATACCAAGTAAGGTGAATGAAAGTGGATGGAAAGTGAAGAACGGAGGACAGGGGTTCAGAAGAGGCCTCCAGACATGATATTTGAGCTAATACTAATATATACAAAGCACAAAACAAAATTACTCAAATGGTGTTTTTATGAAATAAGGACAAAGAGGGCAGTGAAAATTATCTCTCCTTGTAGTCTTTCAGCATACACAATAAATTTTAAGTCCCTTTGGTAATAAGTATAGGAGAAAAAGGAAAAAAATATTTTCATGTATAGGGCACAAAGAATGAATGTTTCTGGTACTTATAATCTGTGCATGCAAAGAGCAGAACCCTTCAGAGAGATTGCCTTGGCAAAGTTCACACGTTTCAGCAATGCAGCTCTGACTCAATATATTTAGGGACTCATCTCTGGATATGACTCCCACAGTTTATGAGACATAAGGAAATTCTGCCTCACTATTTTGTATTCATGCTAGATTGGGATTGCACATAAGCTTGACAACAAACCCAATTTGCCAATTTTGGTTCTGAGTGACTAATTTTAGATCTTCACAAATGTTGGTAGTGTTTCATTCAAACAATAATAGTTTACATAATTGTTCAGGTACCACTGCATAAAATAGGATGATTTTTCCCACTCCGGGTACCAAAAGAATGATTTGTAAAAGCTTTTAGGAATACCTCAGTGAAATCTCTTCCCTAAAAAAAAAAATAAAACTAAAAAAATTTAAAAGTAATTCTAAATTTTAAGCTCTTCACAGGAAGAGCTTGCGTTTTCTTATTTATTTTTAAACCTCAGATAAAGCTTAGTTTTTAACCTGGGATATTGCTTGTTTCTCAGTAAATATGTGTCCAATGAATTAACTATTTTTAATTCTATGTTTAATGACAACTGAAAGATTTGTTGAGAGGTTACAGTACCTTGCAGAGTGAGCTATCTTTAGTTTACTGAAGGGTAATCTAATGAATAAATATGTAATTGAACTACAAATAAAGCAAGGTAGGAGTACACAGAGGGAGGTCTGGGTGTTAACTATCTGTATTTTGCAACTAAAATAATACTGGCAAATTCCTTTGTTAGGAGGGGCATTGTAAGTGAGTTAACTAATATTTAAAGAACATTTATCATAGGCCCTGTTCTGGGAGCTGTGGATACAGCAAGGAATGCTTAAGAGTTCTTGCCATCAAGTAACTGCCTAATAATCTCTTTTCTCTCCTGTTTATTATCTACAGCCACATGATTAAAAAAAAAATTCCAATCGAGTTCTATTTCGCTGTCTGATGTTATTATTAATACCTCTACTTTCAAAGATAGATTGGGTAGATACTTCTAGGAATCTGAGTTGAAGCACATGAAATACATAAATAATTGTGGAGCTCTCATTTTCTTTCCTATCCACTGATCAGAGTCTGGTCTTTAAGGTAGAGAGATATTTTTGATAAATCATACGGTATTCAGAGGGGATGGGTGTATACATACATGATGAGTGCGATGCGCACCGTCTAGGGGTTGCACACACTTGAAGCTCTGACAGGGGGTGGGGAAGGGCAGTATATGTAACCTAAACTTTTGTACCCCCATAATATGCTGAAATATAAAAAAAAAACAAAAAAGTGTTTTCCTCTTGCTCTAGAAGCTATATTCTTCTGTGCTTCTGAAGATTCTGGGGACACAGGAAATGTTATTGAATAGATGATTTATGCAAACTCTCAGAGTGTAATGACCTTTGCTTATGCCATCTGATAAAATGTTCCCACAGGAGAGATTCTGATGACTTTCCCTCTGTAGTAGAATGAGGAGGAAGGGACAATAGAGCTGCAGGTTTTCTTCTGAGTGACCGTAGCATGGAAGCCACAGCTTCATTAGTCCCTCATTTGCGGTTTCCTGGATGTCACTCTTGGATTTCCATCCTGTAGTTAGAATTAGCTTTTTGTGACAGTTAGCTGACTCAGTGTGGTATTTCTGTTCAATTGATTTTTGTCTATTACACATGGGTTTCAGAATATTAAATCCTCAATCAGGTAATAAATTTGTGTCAGGGATGACAGTAATTAATAGAATAGTTCACCTGTCCTAAAATTAGCTTATTGAAAATATCTGATTATCTTGAGCAATGGCACCATCCATCATCCAAACACCCTCCTATTCATTTATTTACTCTTTGTTTAAACAAATATTTGAGTGTCTATCATACAGTGGACATCCCTGCAGAATTGATTGCTCATTAATTTGTTTTGAGGACTCTTAAAGGGAACACTCCCAATTTGTATGTAAACCTTTATGTATGTCATAAACAAATGAATTCCCTGCATTTTGTAACAGTTACATACTGTAGCCTTCTGCGATCCATTTTTTAATGTGCCACGAACTTGGTATGTTTTAAAATTTGTTCACACATTTATTTTGTGGATTTGCATATGATAGGCGATTTCTTTCAAATTATCACTCACCAGTATAGAAAGCAACTCGATGCATTCACGCAGAGAGTATTTAGGAAATACATCTGTTTTGAGTCTCTTGAAACTGTGTTAGACGTTGCTAGTGTGGCTTCCTTAGTTTTGTTTGTTAGTTTAACTTGGTATAGTGACTAGAACAATGGACTGAGTAGAAGGTGAGTAACAGCCGATTTCCAGCCGTCTGGGAAGCATCTGTTAATCTGCAAGCATCCAGAGCGAAGAGACACTGCTTTATTCAAGGGTATAGTTTCCCAGGACAAAGATAGTGCTCAGAAACATTTGCTGAATTGAAATGTATTGAACAAAATTGCTATTTAATACATGTCTCACTGGTTGTGTCCCTATATCTACAAAAAAGACAGCTGTCTTTGATAATCAGAGATATATTAGCACATTACCCTACTATCCAATCTGCCTTCTAGTCACCTAAACCCAGACCATGAATTAAAGTGATATGAAACAATTATAAGTGGTCATTCATTTGCTTCCTGAACTAATGCATAGCATATAATTATGTGTGGGAAATTTAATAAATACTATCACATTCTATTCATGCTTGAGTTTTTAGTTTTACATTTGTCCTAATTTTATTCCACTTGTTTTACCCAGGCTCTTTCCTTAATGTTGTACAGAAAACATTGTGAAAACAAACAGAACGGATTTTTTTTTTTTTTTTTTGCTTAGAGGTAAAAATTGTTCTCATACCCAGAGGTCCTAAGCCCAATGCAGATATAAATCATTTCAGGCTTGTGCTTATTATTCAATACAGACTTAACTTTGATTTACTGATTTTTTTCCTCTCAATTCCCATATAACCTTATACAAGATTCTTTATATAAGTTCTTTTTTATTGTAAGCCATACTGAAGGAAAAGTCCTATGTTTATGCAAACAATCTTAGCAAGACAAAATTACTTTCCCTTTCATTGCCTGACACACTCACAAAAATTAGCCTGATTTTGGAAGCTCAAACATGAAACTTCTTGGGCTCAGATGTAAATTGGAATTGGAAAAAGTGTGAAGCAATATAGCTAAAGTTTTATATATATATATATATATATATGCTAACAAAAGAAATTAAAAAGAAAAAATTCAACCTCACCATATTAACAAACTCATAACCATTCAGGTAGAATTTGACATCAGGTTAATTGCACTTTTGAATGCACGTCTGATTATGAGAGATGAGAATTAGACATTTGTATTGTTCTGACTTTTGTACCTGGGGAATATTCTGTTGGGATGAAAGAAGCTTCAGTTTGATTTTAAATTTTTTGGAACTGTTCTAAAGCATCAGAATTTTTAGGTTTGTATGTACACTGCTCAACATGCAGGCAGGAAACAGCATGAAATGATTGCTTAATACTGTAATGTCTTTAAATTACAGTCTTTATAAAGCTGCTTCATTGAATTGGTAGATTTTTTCATAATTTTATTAGAAAAATTGGCTTACATTGAAAATATATAGTATATTAAGTCCACAGAGCTAAAATTATCAACTACAGTTTGCACAATGATTATGAATATCCCAGTATCTAATTTAAACTGTTACCATTATGAATAAATCATTGAAATGCCCAAACAACTTGTGCTTATTATTCAAATTATTATTTTTCTGTGCACTTGCCACATTATTTATTCATTTAATAACCGGAACTTCTAAGCACATGCATGTTTTTGTGAACAATCATAAAATGTTGCTTTGTGATACAGAGCCAAAAATGTATTTCAAGGTTATTGCTTCTCAACAGCTAGTAGATCTTAATTACTAGTTGTGTGAAACAATGTCTTAGATATGCAAGTTTTTATTTTCAAAATTGCCCCATATGTATTCAGTGATTCAGACTTCTAGCCAAGTGTTCTTACAGAAAGATGTAAATTAGTTTTTATGAGTATTACGATAGAAGAAACTGATCTATCTTTGCAGAAGTTCTCTGTGATAAATAAAGCCTTGATGTGAGGAGCCTGTGCTATGATAATTTGTGTTCATTACACACAAATTATTTCATTGAATATACATTTATTTTTACTGATTGAATAGTGGGCTAATTATCTACTAATAGTCAAAGACTTTTAGATGTGGTCACATACATAGTCACATTCAAATCTCATAACTAGGTGATAAAGATGCTACTATTTGCAAATATGAACATAACCATTTATGGTGAAAGGGATTTTATTTTCTTTGTTGCTATTGTGAAGGGTATTGAGTCCTTAATTTGGTTCTCCGTTTGACTGTTATTGGCATATATGAATGCCTCTGATTTGTGTGCATTGATTTTGTATCCTGAGACTTTACTGAATTCATTGATCAATTCCAGGAGTCTCTTGGTTGAATGCTTGGGGTTTTCTAGATATAATATCATATCATCAGCAAAGAGTGAGAATTTGTTCTCTTCTGTCCCTATGTGGACACCCCTGATTCTGCTCTCTTGCCTGATAGCTCTCACAAGGACTTCCAGTACTGTGTTGAAAAGTAATGGGGACAGTGGGCAGCCTTGTCGGGTTCCAGTTCTAAGTGGTAATGCTTTCAATTTTTCCCCATTCAGTATGATGTTGGCTGTGGGTTTGTCATATATGGCTTGTATCATTTTTAGATAGGCCCTGTCTATGCCTATTTTGTTAAGCATTCTTATCATAAAAGGGTGTTGAATTTTGTCAAATGCTTTTTCTGCATCTATTGAGAGGATCATATGGACTGTATTTTTGAATCTATTTATGTGGTGAATTACATTTATAGATTTGCATATGTTGAACCATCCCTGCATCTCTGGGATGAAGCCCACTTGGTCGTGATGGATTATTTTCTTGATAAGCACTTAGATTCGATATGCTAGGATTTTATTGAGAATTTTTGCATCTATATTCATAAGGGATATCGGTCTGCAGTTTTCTTTTTTTGTTGCATCCTTTCCTGGTTTTGGTATCAAAGTCATGTTGGCTTCATAAAATGTGTTGGGGAGAATTTCGTCCTTCTGGATGTTGGAGAACAGTTTCTGCAGGTTGGGCACAAGTTCTTTGTAGGTGTGGTAAAATTCAGGTGTGAACCCATCTGGTCCAGGGCTTTTCTTTTTGGGAAGGTTTTTTATTGCTGTTTCAATTTCAGTTCTTGATATTGGTCTATTCAGGAATTCTATTTCTTCCTGGTTGAGCCTAGGGAGGCTGTGTGTTTCTAAAAATTTGTCCATTTCCTCCACATTTTCAAGTTTGTGTGCATAAAGGTTTTTGTAGAATTCACAGATGATATCTTGTATCTTTGTGGCATCAGTTGTGATTTCTCCTTTCCTGTTCCTGATGGAGGTTATTAGAGATTTTTCTTTTCTGCTCTTGGTTAGTCTAGCCAGAGGCATGTCTATTTTGTTTATCTTTTCAAAGAACCAACTTTTTGCTTTATTAATCTCCCATATGGTTTTTCTGTTGTCCATTTCATTTACTTCCGATTTGATCTTAATAATTTCTCTCCTTCTGCTGGGTTTGGGGTCGGTCTGTTCTTCTTTCTCCAGCTCTTTGAGTCTATTCATTAGGTTGTAAGTTTTCTGTCTTTTTGATATAGGCATTATGGAAATAAATTTTCCTCTCAGGACTGCTTTAACTGTGTCCCACAGATTTTGATACCTTGTGTCTCCTTTGTCATTTAATTCAAAGAATCTTTTGATTTCCATCTTGATTACTTCATTTATAAAATAATCGTTCAGGAGAAGGTTGTTCAGTTTCCATGACTTTGAGTAGGAATGAGAATTTCTGTTAGGGTTAATTTCTACTTTTACTCCACTGTGATCTGAGAAAGATGCATGGTATAATTTCTATTTTTTTTTAATTTTTTAAGACATGCTTTGTGTCCTAGGGATATGGTCAATCTTAGAGAATGTCCGATGAGCGGATGAGAAGAATGTATATTCAGTGGATTTGGGGTAGAATGTCCTGTAAATGTCAGTCAGGCCCATTTGTTCTAGCATTCTGTTTAAGTCCATTATTTCTTTGTTTATTTTCTGTTTGCAGGATCTGTCCTGTGCTGTTGAAGTCTCCAGCTATTATAGGGTTGCTTTTTATCATTTGGTTTACATCCAATAGGGTTTGCTTTATGAATCTGAGTGCACCTAAGTTGGATGAGGTCAAATACACATAGCTACAAACCAGTTTTATCACTTCCACTCTATACTATATAACTTTGAAAATGGTAGTCAACCTCACTGACTTGCTTTATGTGAGGTTATGTGTGAAGGATGAGAATGTTAGTCTTCAGGGTATTCCAAGGATAATTTTAAATAACATGGCCTAACAAATGTAGAGAACTTTGAAGGATTTGAGGCACGTAGGAAGTTATCAATAAATGTTTGTTTACTCCCTTCCTTCTCCCTGCCCATGGCAAAGATTTTAAACCTGATGGTGACTTGCCCAAATCATACATCATGTGAGTGACAAATATGTAACTACAACTTTTCCTTCCAAGCTCAGGGATTTGTTCATTGGAATTAGCTACCTACCTAAAGCAGGATCATGTGGTCTTTTATTTCAACATTATAAATGTAAATATCCTGTATCCCTTCCATCCTTTGCTGGATCATGGCAATGCCAAAGAATTGATAACTTTCAATGTAAATACATGTTTTAGGAAATGGGGGAAATAGCTATCTACCTACCTGTGATTTCAGAAAAAGAAAAAAAAAATTGAGCCAGAGGGAATAGATGTGTGATAAGGTTAGAGAAATGAGTAGTACTGGACGCCACAGAGCCTGGGAAGCCAGGATGTGTACAGTGTTTACAAGTATTTAATGGACACCAGATAAAGACTGTTAACCAAGGGATGACTTAACTAGATTTTTTTTCTTTTTAAGCTTGTTCTGGCTGCTGTATAAAGAAGGGCTCAGAAGATGGATGAAGGGGAGTCAGTTTGGAGGTTGAAAAAGTGGGTTAGGTACTACAGGATCACAGCTTAGAATAAGGTGGTGACAGTGCTTGCTCATGGACAGAAGTGAGTGAATCTGAGAGATGTGTGGGATGTGCTAAGAAAAAGGAGCACTGGATTTTGGGTTCCTTCTTTATCTAATTAACTTTCAATCACATCGCCTATTGGAAATCAGTATATTGCTAATTTAACTTATAAACCTCATTATAAAATAATTGAAATGTTTTCCACGATTATGTGTATTCATGAAAATGTACAAATACCTCAAATATGAAAAAAAATGAAGGTAGGGAATAATGATACAGCATGAGAACATTAAAATATTTTAATAACAGTATAATGACATGGCAAAATGTGTAAGCCATATTCTTAAGTGAATAAATAACTTATAAAAAAAAAACTAGACATATGATCCATCCTCCATTTTTAGTTTAGCACCCAGACTTTTCCCCACTCCAAACCCATATATATATATAAAGGAAAAGAAAACAGAAAGAATACATTGACATTGTGATGGAAGTCCACTTGGGGTGGTGGGATGTAGATCATTTTGTATTTTTCCTCTTTTCCATATTTTTCATATTTTAGACACTGAGCCTATATTCCTTTTTGAAAGTGAGGAAATATACAATATAATTAGTTCTTTATTTCAATACTTATACAGCTAGAACCAGAAGAAAGGAGTCTTTTTTACCTTTGGATATAATTTCCTTATTACATACAGCTTCTGAATCATCACTAGGAGCACCAGTTCTTACTACCCCAGACCTATCTTGAAGGACTGAAGGAGTTTTCATAAGTGGAAAGATATTTTTCAGCCAGGCCTTATGGATATATTCTTGCAATCATGGAAGGGGTACTGAGTATTCCAGGTTTGGAGAATGATGAAGTCATTAAAACATTCATTTAGTCAGCAATTATATCAGGAGAATGTTCTATGCTCTAAAAGCCCTTCTAGTTATTTGGGAAATATAAAGTCAAATATGAGGGTATGTGAAATGTACACAGAATCTTGAAATGATTAACTCAGATAATATTGCTGAAGAATCACGCTGAAATGAATGTGTGAAAAATGTTTTAAGCTATGCCAATGACATTTGTATTCTCCCTAAATAAGTCATGTTGATCAAACAGGTGTCTTTCAATAAGAAAACCTAATATCAAATCACTCTTTAGATAGCTAGGGGTTGATAAGATGATTATTATAAGGTTCACATATTTGATGATGAAAACCAATTGGTTATTTCAGAGAGCTCATGACTATATATTTTCACAGAGCCCAAAACAAGCACATCAAAAATACATTGTGAACATCAAATTTTGTCTTGCTTGTGTAATTATTAATACTCTATGAGTTCACAGTGATACCCACAATTCATTTGGAAAACATTTTATATAACAGAATAAGTGTATATATATATATATATATATATATATATGTGTTTCCTATATAGTTGGATGTGTAATTATTGAGCAATTTTCAAGCTGCATTGGTCAACACTTTGGATCACCTACACTTTCACGGTTGAAAATACAAGTCTATCAACGCCTAAAATCACACCATTCATCTTCATTATTGTCAACACTGTTCCATTATTTTGATGCATGAAGGTGCCATGCCCCTGGCTAGTGTGGGAACCTCCATGCATGAATATCAGATCCCAGAGCTTCAGTCCTCATTGCATAATGTCATTCTTACCCTTGAACTGATTTAATATCCATTTTACCAGCATGAAAAGGAAGTTATGAGAAATTATTGTTTCAGTTATTACAAACATCCCTACATGCATAAGCTCTAGAGAAATAAAGTAAGAATCATGCATTATATATGTGCTATACAGCATTTTTTACTTTTCAAAGTATATCTTTAATCATTTATGAAATATAATGTTTAAGCATCTATGCAATAACAATTTCTATGTGAGACACGGGGAATGCAATGTGGAATCATACCTTCATAAAGGTTTTCTCAGTACATGCCCATGGGAGAGAGAGGGAAACCATTAATTACTTACCCTAATTTTATAGATGAAGAAACAGAGATCAAGGAAAAGTTCCTAATCTTCCCAGTGTCACCCACAAAGTTAACAGTAAAGTTATCCTGATTCTTCATGCCCTGCATCCTCTATTCCATCCCACATCTTAACCATGTGTTAACTTAATGTATTACAATCCATTAGTGCTGAATAGCCTTGCTCATCAGAAAAGAGTGAAAACATGAACTGGGGCATTAAAATTCAGGAAGAATGGAATACTATCCCATTATAAAATCTCAACTTCCGTACTAAATGGTCACAGAAAACATTCGAATTTTTTTTTAGGACAAGTGAAGAAGAATCAAAGTAGGAATAAAACAAAGCACAGAAGTTTCAAAGTATAAGTTCAGTGGATGGATGATACAATGGTGGTGTCTCAAAGAAAAGGTTAGGGTATATGATATTGGGGAAAGTCGATAGACTTTCCAGGCAAGAAAGTGAAAGCCACTCTGTTTTTGAATGGATCACATAGTTGCAGAGAAGTTAATTCTTATGCTTGTGCCCACCCAGTCCATTATCAATAGTGGATTTATCATTACCTCCACATATCTAATACAGTTCTGCTATGTGGCAGGGATGTACAAATGTCTAAATGAATTCAAGGAAGAATAACAGCAAGGGAAGGAGAATGGATGGAGGGAAGAAAAATGATGGATTAAAATAACATTTTGTCAGTTTGGGAAATGAATGGAGACTAATAAATCCTAAAGTACCCCCCAATTCCTTTCTCTTTGTGATCTGAGCTCACTCCTTCAGCACCTCACATTCATCATGATGTCTGCACCTGTCTGATGGCAACAGAAGTGTACATTTCTTGCTGCCCAATGATTTCCAAAAAAAATAGATTTCTATGACAGCTCTGAAGTCTGGAAGATCGGGCATTAACTTTAAATAATGATAGCAGTGGACAATCCACTATTGAGATTTGGCTGCTAGAACAAGAAGTAGTAAGGAAGAAAAATAAATTCCTTTATTGAATTTGAAAGTCTAACATTGGATTAAAATATATTTCAATAGAGAAAAAATTTGTCAAAGTCCATAACTAGGATTGGTAGCAGAGAAGATGGCAAAGGATCTTCTATTGGAAAATGAAACGATTTAGAATTTGTCCCATTCTAGTTCTTTGCACTCTGGGTATTTGTCATTGAGCTACTTCTTCCTTGAGAGTTCTAAATTCTCCATTTATCATTAATTCATGGTTGTATATTCATTCATGCTTGTATAAAGCACAAAATACGTGAAGACTGCCAAATCAATAGTTTGAGTCACGCTTTAAAATTTGCTAAGTGAAAAAGTTTTAAGAATAAGGTGAAATATATTAAGTATATGTTTTAAAACTTGGCATGGATTTGTTTCCATGTAAGAAAACTGGTGTCAAATCAGTCTGACAATGTGATACACCATTGAAAACTGATATTTGACTGATAAAATCCTCTAATCACTTATAAAACTGCATAGAATCATAGAAGTATATATCTAGAAAGATCCTTAGAGATCAAATCCAACCACAATCTCTTAAAGAATTCCCTCCTCAATGCTAGGGAACACATTTAAGTTGCATTTTTATTTTCAGCAGCCAAACCATGCAATAAACACTTATTGAGCATATGTTGAATGAATTAAAGGTATTAAGCACTTTCTATTTAGAATCCTTTACCTGATAATATTTTACATTGATCATTTCAATAAATCATGAGAGAGATTTGACTTAGCAAGTGAGAGAATTTAACTTAGTAAACTTTTTAAATAGCAGTTTTAATAATAAGGAGAAATGTTAAGCCTATCTTTTAAAACTTCACATAGATTTATTTCCAGGTGAGAACACTGGTTGTCAACTCAACAACCACTGAGAACTGATACTTGACTGATTAAATCTTCTAATCACTCTGTAGAATAGAATAAGAAACTTCAAACCATTTAAAAAAATGTAATACCATTTATAGTATGCCATTAATATCCCACCATAAATTCAAGTCCATTGTTTTTCTCCTGAATGTCTTATTATGAGTCTTACTGAGCTTATAACCATTCCCTGAATATCCCAAAACCCATTCTTGACTTAATAATGTTCTTATTCCTCTTTCCCATGTAGAAAAATCTAAAGAACCAGTAGCAAATCAAAACATTTTCATTTCTATGAAATCATCTCATACTTCTCCAACAAAATGATACCCTCTTATAACCTACGAGAATTTGTACCTATTAAAATTCAAAATTCTTACATTAAAATATATAAACATCCTATTCATTCTATAAACTAGTGAGATCTTTAATGATGATGATTCATCTATACATCCATGGCACTTACAACATACTGAGTACAATTCTAAGCTGTTTCTCATATATGTACATATGCATAAACATATACATATATACACATATTTATATATGTGCATAAACATATACATATGGATAACTGATATATATATAAAATAAAATTTTCCCTATTTTATAGGAGATGGTATAATCATATGTATGGATAAGTATAATCATGTAAAATTAAATATATGGATAACCATATATAGATATGTAGCTATATACCAACATAAATATGTGAATACAAATAAAATAAAAATAAATATAAATAACATAATCCCTATTTTACAAATGAGGAGCTAAGGCACAAAGAATTTAAATCATTTTTCCATAGTCACAATGGCAGAGGAAAAGGCAAAGCCAGAAGATGCAGACAGAGTTCTGCCTCCTACGTTTTAGAGAAATGTCACACTGCCTCCTCACAGATGTGATATCCTATTTATAGCTGATTCATCAGTGTTTACCACTGTCTGACCTAGAGTAAAATAATCAACAAATATGTGCTGAATGAATATCATAACATGAATTTTAACATTCCATAGGTCCAATTTCCTGTGGCAGAATAAAATGGTTTGCCTGGGAGTTGGTTACATATGGGCTTCCAGTAAAAGTATATTATTTAGAGGTAACTTACACTTAATTGGTTTCAGTGCTTTTTTTATAGATAAAGTTAAACCGCTTATGCTCCAGTGGTCTCCAGTACACACTAATATTTCAGTACTAAAATATTGTTTTCATGCTTTATGGTAATAATTTTCTCTCCACAACTTATTCCTATTTGTAAATTTTCTTCAGAAATAATATTTTCCACTTAGATTGCAGAGGATTCTCATAAGTCTCATGCTATCCCACATAACACACCTTGTTATTCTTCCTTGATTAGGTGGATTCCTATTCTATTGAGACTGTAAGCAGAAGGGGTGGTATAATCTTTATTCGCCTTCAGGTGCACAAAACCCAGTCCATTTTCTGGGTGTCTGGTTGTCACCTTTAACGTGTAGCTTTCCTGGATCAAGGAAACGTCTTCTCTTGCCTTTATATGATCCATTGACTGTGCATTAGGAACAATGTGAGTCCACCTGAAATATTTTTCTTGCTCAATGTTCAAAAGTCTATAACCACCAAAGTGCACCTTTCTCAAGTAATTCCTGTCTCAGACTTGTCCTACCTTTTACCTTCACAGAAAGAAATAGGGATACATTTATAAAATGGGCTTGTGTGTCTTGGAAAACAAATTCTGGAAATTGGGCTAGGGTTTCCCTCATGCAAATTAAAACTTTAATTAAGTATCTGGGTCCCAGATATTTAATATCAGAGATAATACAAATCTCTGAACCATTTTTCTCCCTGGGTCTCCTACTATGTCTTAACAATTTGGTTGCTATGAAATCACTGTAGTGACTGGTGATATCCTAAATTCCAATGCTGTGCCTTTGTTCACCTGCATTGCATGAATATTTCAGTGGAAGGGGAGAAAAGATGGTTCAGACATCATTCATTCTCTTTTGTCTTAATCTACACTATCATGTTGGTGTTTCTTCTGGGTCATTATTTTCTATGATATATGATAATTTCACAAAGCATTCTTCTTGGATTCTCTTAAAAGTGACAAACATAATTCTGTAATATTCTGTGGTTCTCAGTTTATCCATTACAAAAGTTTGTTCATCTTCTGAGTATCAATATCCTTTTCCTTTGTTTTTTCAGGTTTTGTTTGTTGGGTTTTGTCTTTTTGTTTACTCCTGTTAATAAGAAAAGATGTATCCAGATTCATATTTTTTTTTGCCAAATAGACACAGGACGCAGATTCCTTTTTCTATGCTACCTTTTGGGGATGGGAGAGAAAACTTCTGCCCCACTCTCTGACACTCTGAACTTGTAGAATACAAATTAATGGAGGACAGAAAAGGTGAACATTTAAAGTATGTTCCATATCCACGTTACCCCACAGTGTCTTACACATGGGGATTCCATAGTCATTGGGCCGTAAGTAACCACTAGTCTCACCGAAGTCCCTTTATTTCCCTCCTGAATTACCTGATATAATGCAGACAGAACGTCTTTGCTGTTGATAATTTTCTTTTTACTTCATCTGTCTTGTCTTTAAATTGAATAGAAAATCATCTCAGACTTAGGAATGAGCAACTCTCAATTTTAGTATATAATATTATGGTCCAATATGTTGGGTTTCTCTGTAGAATTTTCTCAAGTACTATTCTGAGAAGATTTAAAAGAGGTATTTTTTAGAATCTGCTAGCAAGATTCATCTTTAAACTGATAGGTCTCAGAAATAGTTTTAAGTCCACAAAATGCTCTAAGTCCTAATAGAAAAAAAAATGATAAATGCTCTGATATTTTTTGAGCTCCCTAATATTTTAATAATGTAATTCAGGAGACTATTTGCTCTCTCAGTCACCCTCATTATCTTTCTTCTAACCAACATTCCATGCTATCTAATCAACTCATCCAGAAATTAAGACATAACTGATGATAAAAAAGAAATTGCAAAGTTATTGAATTGTGTTGATTTGACTATCAAGGCTTATATCTAATAGTTGATAACTCCCATTTAAATGCCTTAGCTGGCTGATTTTAGAAATCAGTAAAGTAATTTTATTAAATCAGGTCTTCAAATTTATCCATAAAATATGTCTCTGTAAGTTATAAAAACTTAGAAACTCTATTAGCACTTGGCCTTATTTTAAACAAAAATATTTTAGAGAACATCAAACTTTTGTAATTTAGACAGTTAAAAATCGATTCAGGTTTTCAATTCTGAAAACCAAAGCATGAGAAAATTTTCCTGGTGTACTTTTCATCAAAAACAAACAAACCAAAAACCAGACAGACAGACACACACGCTGCCAGAACTCCTTTCTAGCTGATATTGTTAAATACCTCTGTTTTTAAAATTATGTTAAAAACACTTCCTCTTCCACTTAAGATGTAGGAAGATATGAAAGCTCTTCATTCTTATGGTTAAAAAAAGTAGAAAAACCAAGAGAAAATAAAAACTCATCACTTATACAGGACCATTGAAAGATGGTAGAGAAAATAAAATATTGAGAGAATAAGTTATAGAGACTAACCCCTTCAGAGATAAGAAGAGAGCTATGTCATTCTCCATACCTAGCAGTGAGCAGAAGGTACCGGCAGAAGGAGTCCCTCCCATAGATAGAAAGACTTTGCCACGACAAGAGGAATCCAACAAATGTTAGCAAACAGTGTGGGCTGGTAGGATAGCATGGTATCTGGGGATTCCAAATATAAGAACAACATGATTGGTCTTCTAATTCTGAGAAGATGAGGGAGACGTGCTTTCCCCTATTTCTCCCACTAAGTATAACAAAAACCCTAGAAATGATATTTAAATCAAACACTAAGTTTCTGAATGGTGGAAAGAAGAAGGCAAACAGGTTAGGGATTTTAGGAATTCAGGAATGATGTGGTGAGTTCCCTGAGTTTTATTTTTGCCTCAAATATTCCAGACATACAGCTGAAGATGCCAGTAACCTGAAAATGCGAATACATGGGCAAAAAGTGCCAACCAAGCCTGCCATAAAAGTACTAGGAAAGGGGCAACCTGGAAAGACAGAGAACTTTTTGATAATAACTGTTCCACTACAAGCCAAATCTCTCACTTTCTCTCTCGTGCTCTCTCTCGCTCTCTCTCATTCTTCCCCCACCCCTACCAGCAAAGGTATAGTGAAGAGCCTTGATTTTCATCCTTACAGGTTTAGAAGTTGCCCCAATTCTTCTGCTAGGGCAGTGACAGAGAAATTTGAGAACATCTCCAGAGTTTTCACCATTGCCTGTCAGTAACAGCCTAGACTTCCACTGGTACCTGACCATAAGGAGGCTCCCTTTCTCCCCACTGAGGTGGTTTCCATGGGAACTTTGCCTTTAAGACCCCCCTTTGGCTCCTTCCCCTTTGAGGTCCTGCCCAAACTTACCCATAAAAGCCCCAGATGCCCACCATTTCGGGGCTGACGCCATTTTCGATCTCAGCCCATCTGTACACAGATGTTATAATAAATCTTTCCTCACTTATCTCAGCCCCATGTGTTCCTCCCTTGGCTTCCTAACAAAGCTCAGAGAGTCTAGATATTCACCACTGTCCATTAGTAACAAGACCACCTCCCTCCCTGCTTCAGGTTTTCTGATTCCAGGAGAAAGAGGGCAGTACTAGGAATATACCAGAAAAAACAATGACCTCACATTTCCCAAATTTGGCAAATGACATAAAGTCACAGATTCAAGAAGCCGATTCACGAATCCTATGCAGGATGACACCCCAGCCCTGCAAATCCACACCAAGATTTAGTTTTAGTGAAAACTAAAAGCAACCTGAAAATTTTGAAGGCAGCAAGAGAGAAATGGCAACTTGAAAATAGTGGGAAACAATTTGACTGATGGTAGAATTCTCATCAGAAACTGTGGAAGCCAAAATAAAGTAGTAGAACAATTTTCAAATGATGAAAGGAGGGGGAAAGAAAGGCTAACTTTATAACAACCTTATAATCCTACATCCAGCAAAAATATGCTTCAGGATTGAATGGAAAATCAAGACATTCTCAGATAAAAGAAAACTAAAAGAATTTATTACTAGCACACCGACCCTAGGGAATGGGTAGAGCAGGAGTGGGGAACCTGTGGCCTTCTAGGTCCTTAAGTGTGACCTTTTGACTAAATCCAAATTTTACAGAATGAATTTTATTGTTATTAATACATTTTTGTTCATCATATATATATTTAAATGATCATATTTAAAATATCAAAAAATACTAGCCATGGTGGCTCACACCTGTAATCCTACCACTCTGGGAGGCTCAGGGGGGAGGATCACTTGAGCTGAAGAGTTCCTGACCAGCCTGAGCAAGAGGGAGACCCTGTCTCTACTAAAAATGGAAAAATTAGCCAGGGGTCGTGACATGAACCTGTAGTTCCCAGATACGTGGGAGGCTGGGGGCAGAGGATGCTTTGAGCCCAGGAGTTTGAGATTACGGTGAGCTAGGATGACCGTGATGCCACTGCATTCTACCTGGGGTGAAAAAGTGAGACACTGTCTCAAAAACAAACAAACAAACAAAAAAAAAAATCAAAGAACAAAATTAGTTTCACCGACATAACCCTCCCAGAGTAAACGGCACAATTAGGACATTAGACAGGCATACGGGCTAAGTTGACAGCTGCTACACTCAGGATTCCGTTCTAACTTCCCCCACTTGACTGGTGCCGCTACTGCCCAAGGCTGGTTGGTGAGAGTTTATGGGTGTCGAGTATGCCAGTGTGTTATCAGCTTTTGACAGTGGTGCACTGGGTTTCTTTATGAAGTGGAATTTGTGAATGGTTGCACAGCTCCATAGTATTTCTTAATTCTAACAGCCCATCATGTCAAAGAAGACCAAAAGAATGCTCAAGGAAGAAAACAGATTTTTAAGTGAGGATTGGGAATTGCAATATTATCTTGTTTCTGCTAAAGATAAGATGATTTGCTTGCTTTGTGATACTTCAGTATCAACATTAAAGAAATTCAATGCTCGTTAGCATTATAACACTCATAAGGACCACAGATATTTTACATTAGAGGGAGAAGCATGAAGGTTGTATTGCAGAAATTAAAAGATGAAAAGCAGAAGCAAAGACATTTCTTTCAAGCAGCAATAAGACTTGGAAATAATGCCACTGAAGCTACTTTAAAGTAGCTTATATACTCAGGAAAAAAGGGAAACCATTCAGTGATGTGGAAATTGTGAAAGAAAGCATTGTCAAAGTTATAGAATGTTTAGACCCTGATAATATTTCAAAGTACAAACCACTGCCTCTTTCAAGGAGAACCGTAACTGATCGGCAGCATGAGTTAGCCTTCTACTTAACAGAACTACTTCATACGATACTTTAAAAGGAAAATGTATATTATTCAATCAACAACAACAAAAAAATGAATAAATTGCCCTTTATGTGATCATGAATGGTACATGGTTGGCTAGAACAAGAGGGACTAATTTTCTTAATTTTAATTTTAGGGTTTCAGTCAGATAGTTGTAGCTAAAACATTGTAGTTTTCAATCAGTCATCACAGACTAGAAAAATCTTCAATTGAATGAATTAAAATTCCCTGCAAATCTTCCAATTTTTATTCTGTAGCAGATAGCAGACAGAGATCCTCCCAATTTAAGCCCCAGTTTTTCTCAGGAAAACATCATACAAATTTTCCATTAATGAAGAGACATATATATTATATTCTAGAAATATGTTTAGAATATCTAGGAGACCTCTTTTACTATTATACAATATTTTTCTAAGCCTGGGACCAAAGTAAAACTTAAATTCCAAAATCCAAGATATAGGTAGTACAAGCCATGTCAGTTGCATCTGTCAGGTTATTTGTCAAAATTCTGAGAGAAATATCAAGTCATTTATAGCACAACTTTTATTCAAGCTTACAATTGTCCTTTAAAAGGCTACATAATCACCTACACTAAAATATATGAATTATTTCACATTAAAAACCAATATTTAAATGGTTTATATGCCTAAGATTATTCACTGAAAATGTTTAAGCCTCAGAACTACTGTACCTGAGAACATTTAAAATAAACAAGATAGAGGGAAAAAAAGAGTTACTTACGGTCACTTTGAGATAATGTCATAGTAAACACGTCAAAAGGTTCACAAAAATTATGCTCACACAATTTACAAGCATGTATTTTAGAGACCGTACAAGCTAGATTGAAATTATGGAAATGAAAGAACAAAATACCAGATTCCAGAGGACATAAAGCAAGACAAATTGCAAAGAAAAATATGAATAACAAAGTCATGTAGAAACGGGGGGAAAAGCAAGAGCTACTAGTTAATAATTACTTTGGGTACAATATTCCCAGATGATCATTTTATTTCTGTACAACATCAGAGCTGCATATTGTGAGTACCACTTGTATTTGGCCAGCCAAAAAATTAAGAAGTTCTATAACAAAACTTTCAAGTGCTTTGGAATTTCCAGCTTTTAAGTTACTCATTTTTGAACTTATTTATTGTTATATATAGTTCAGTTCACAAAAAACTACCGTAAATAGAAATCTCGTTAAAACTTATTATCAATGAAGATACTAAATGAGTGTAAATATAAGAATTATGTAATAAGTTGAGAAGAAAGATAAAATATACACAAATTTAAATCAACAATAGATATTTCAATTGAGCACAGAATAGGGCCAAGGTTATACAGGAAACATGCTAGATATTAATAATTATAAAGATAATTTGCCTTTAGAAACCTGGGACACTGAAAAATGCTAAATATAGTGAAATTCAAAACATTGATACTCAGATAACATTGCAAACGCATGCAAATTGATTACACAATGCCAGGCTCATTGTTGAAATTTGCTATTGCATCTCCAGTAGGAATTAGATGTTAAAATCTCAGAGATAATATTGAAAATATGAGGCAGCAAGCAGGAATCTATACGGAGACACTTTTCAAAAAAAGGACCAAATTGAGATGAAAGAACTAGCTTTTAGTTTGTTTTGTGTTGCTATGTTTTGTGATTTAAGTTGCTTATCGGAAAATAAAGTAACATTGAGGTAGGTTAAGCAGGGAAGTTAGGCTCATAGAGTTGGTTCGAAGGGTCTATGAAATAGGTTCAATCTCAAAGTTCTTTGATAAGCACGATTTCTAAACTGGAGTGGGAAAAGAATGAGCACAAATATTAAGTCATTAGATATGAAATGTCCAATTTCAAATCAAAAGTATAATCTATTGTATCTCACAAAAGCAGCACAACTATTAATCAAAGTATGTACCCAACCAATCTACACAGTTTTGCCATCTTAACAATAGCGTGTTTATGCTAGCAGCCTGGAGAACCAGTGGCAATGAAATCGTGAAGGGCATTTTCTGCAGCTTGCTGAGAATTTAATACTTTTCCTTGCAAGAAGTGGTAGTCACTGTGTTTCGGCACTTCATCTTTGTCCAACCATTGTGCTAGATGCTTGCAATTGTCAAAAAGAATCTATTTTTCATCATACGTAACGATACGGTACAGAAATGGTTCCCCTGTATGTTGTGGCATCAAAGAAAGGCAAGCTTCCAAATGATTTCTCTTCTGAGGCTACTTTGATTCACGTGGAACCCATCTATCCAGCTTCTTGACCTTGCCGATTTGTTTCAAATGATCCAATATTGTTGGAATAGTAACATCAAACCTTGCTGCTAATTCACACATAGGTTGATACGGATTTGCTTCCACTATAGCTTTCAGCTCATCATTTTCCACCTTGGTCTCAGGTCGCCCATGTGGCTCATTTTCAAGATTAAAATCATCAGAACAGAACTTCTCAAACCATCAACGTACTATGTGTTCATTAACCACATCCTTCCCAAACCCTTTGTTGATATTTCAAGCTGTCTGTGCAGCACTGGTTCCACGACAGAACTCATATTCAAAAATAACACGAATTTTGGCCTTATCCATGGTTTCACAAAAAATGCTATAAAATTTTTTTGAAAGATAATTACAAGCCAAATCATGTGTTTGAAAGAATAAGGATGTACTGTCACAATAAAAATAAAACAAGAAGTGTCAAAGTGATCTGTCAATGATGTCACCTGTCCAACTTAGTACTTAAGGAAATTGGGCATTTCATACTTAAGAACCTAACAGTAAAAGCCATTGAAAGAGAGAAGTAAACATCAGTAATAGGTAGGAGAATAAAATTAGGAAGAACTAGATTATCAGAGCTGGCCATGAAGAAGTAATTTCATTGGAATAAACCTACCTACCATGTTACAGAACAACCATAGCAGATAGGACTTGAGGGGGCTGAAATCTTGAGAATAGATAAATACATGGACATAAGCTGTACATTCACCACATCTTTTCTTTGAGGTTTTATGCCAGTTTACAGAAAAGTGAAATAAAATCCAAGGAGGAAGATCATTGTTGTTTACTGAGGAAACAGAGAACAGAGTCGTAAAATGCCAAAGGAACTGAGATTATAGTTACAACATCTTTTATAGGAGAGAACTGGAATAAAGTGAGCCAAAAATTCTGTGTATAATATTTCCTGGAGAAATTGGCCAATTCCAAAGCTGATCTAGCACAAGGCAAGACCAAGAAACCCAGAATAAACCAGCATCTGGAAGACTAGAGAACCAAACAGAAATTTTAGCATTCATATGTCGATAAGGAGATGAAGGTTGGAGTTCAAGCTCTGCAAATATAAAAAGGACCGGAGAACTCAAACGTACTCTTAGAGTAGGGAGGAAATGGAAATTGACCAGCCTGAATAAAGCCAAAACTAACCTGCAGCAGCATCATGATAATTAACTTGTACTCTGTCTGCCAGCCAGGTAAAAAAAATTTAGTCTTTTTTGGAGTAGATAATGCCTTCCATAGGGTCCACAGTTTTTAATTCAAAATATCTGACATTCCATAAAAAAATTCACAGACATTGTCTGAATAACATTAATTGTTGAGCATGATTATTGGATATGACAGTATCATCACTTTATACCAGAGAAAGTACATATAGTTGGAATTAGAGGCACTATGTATTTCTGTGACCTTGAGCGAACTGCATCACTTTTTTTTATAAAATGAGGCTGGATGCAGTGGCTCACACCTGTAATCCTAGCAGTTTGGAAGGCTGAGGCGGGAGGATCTCTTGAGGCCAGGAGTTGGAGACCAGCCTGAGCAAGAGTGAGACTCTGTCTCTACAAAAAAATAGAAAAATTAGCTGGGCATGGTGGCATGCACCTATAGTTCCAGCTACTCAGGAGGCTGAGGCAGGAGGCTCTCTGGAGCCCAGGAGTTTGAGGTTGCAGTGAGCTATGATGATGCTATAGCACTCTAGCCCAGGCAACAGACCAAGGCCTGAGTCAAAAATTTAAAAAAATTAAAAAACTAAATAAAAATGAGCATTACAGTTCCTACTTGTCTTTCCTAATGGACTGCTGTGGAATCAAAAGAGATATTCTGTATAAAATGTATACTCATTTAAATTAGAGAACAGAGATCACGTAGTTCAGTTACCTCTTTATATGGACAATGGAAGCAGGACCCAGCCAAGGAGAGGATTGGCCATGTGTATGTTGCTAGCTCAAGACAAAGCCCAGCTCAGATCTTGTGCCCAGATCGGTATTTGTCCTCCACATGAAGACTACACGAATATATAATTATGGTGGCATCCTCATTATTCTAATTGAATCAAATTGATGTGCTCAAAATATTAGGGTTAGCTCTGTTAAGGAATAAACATGCTTCTGGATAGTTAAGTGGGTAGGGATGGAGAAAAGTGCTATTTCATGTATTGAACAAACATTTGAGCCAGTACCTTATAACAGGTGGTGTTTTCAGTGCTTGGAATACGTCATTAAACAAAACAAATTCCTGCCCTTGGGGTGTTTGCATTCTAACAAAGGAAAGAAGCTAGTATCAAAATAAATACCAAAGTGAGCAACTAATAAAGTATGTTAGGATATGATAAGTACAACAGAGAAAAACAGAGACATAATTCAGGCTTCGGTCATAAGGAGAGTGAGGGTGGAGGTTGGTTGTCATTTTTAATAGGCATTTTTAGTGTCAGCTTACGAAGACGGTGACGCTTGAGTTTGGGGCAATAAGTGAAGTGTTTAAAAAAAAAAATGAGGGTTTCTAGTGGACAGAAATACTCATGCAAGATTCCTGAGAGGCATCCAAGACGCCAGTGGCTGGAGGACAAAGACTAGAAGACGAGATTGCAGTGGTAACAGGGGGTCAGGTCACGCAGGGTCCGATGGTACTCTGTAAAGACTGGCTTTTCTTGTAAGTAAAGTAGGAAGATGTTGTAAGATTTTGAACAAAGGAAAAATGTGATTTTACTAAATGTTCAAAGAACCATCCAGTTTGCTGTGTTGAAAAGAGGTTCAGGGGAAGGATGGGGCAAGAGTGAAGGAGAAAGGCCTGTTGGGTGGTGAGTTGCAGAGATCCATGCGTCTCCGCCTCGTGTTTGGAACTGTGATGTGGCAGTCAAGGGGGGAGCAAATCGTTTGGTTCTGGTTACTTTTTGAAGCCAGAGTCAACAGGATTCCCTAATGAAGAGTCTGTGAGATATGACAGAAAAAAAAAGGTAAAACAAGAAGGAATCTAATTCTTTTGGCCCAAGCGTCTAAAAGGAGCTGCCAATGACTGAGTTGAGAAACACTGCAGGTAGACCAAGTTTGGAAAGGAAAATCAGAAGTTGTCATTTGGGCATATTAGAATAAAAAACACTAAATGAAATGGATGGAAAACTCAACCCATTTGTCATTTATTTCCACATAAAAAAGATGGAATATATTGCTTGCTCTCATTCTGCCTTTCCTAACGGTTTCCCCAAGCAATACAGGAAGTGACCTTAATTGAATCAGTGATATTTACTACTTTGTTAGCATAAATCTTTATATGTTCCATGTGAAGTGAGTAGTGTGGTCTCTTAGGATTACTTTTTTCCCTCCAACCTGTTCAAATACTTGGCAGGAAAATGGCCTTATCGGGTCATCATGAAGCCTTTGCTATTGCTGAGCCAATAATACGTTTTTGGAAAACTCCATTTAAACGGTGCTGATGAAAATCTATGCCTACTCTCTGTGTCACTCCCAAACACATTGGGAGATGAGCCACAGGGGAAGCCCATATGTTAGAAAGGCATGCTTCATTTAGCTATTGCAACACACGGGCTGAAGGGTGCTATAGATGGAGTTGCTCAGAAAAGATTACATCTCTTGGCTTATGGCAAAGGAAAAAAACAGCATAAAAAAAAGGCTGTGCTGAGGGCTAAGAGCTTTATTGAAATTCTACAGAAGGCTTGCAGGAACTAGGAGCTTCTGACTTGTTATCAGGTACCTGCGTTTGGGCATCTTGACGCTCAATAATTGAAATTCATTGCCTGACCTTTAGTCTATAAAAATGGTATGCTGTCATTAGCACTGACTGCGCGCTGTATTCTCCTGTCACTCCTTAGGCCAGCTTAAACCGTCTCAGATGAAATAGCCTATTTCATGTCAGACCTCGGAATTTGCCACTGTTAAAGTGGAAAGCTAAAGCAATGTTTAGCAATGTGGTAAAGACGTATGCAGTAGGACTGCTAGAGAAGTAGGAGGCTGTTTCCTAATTCCCTTACGAAATTAATGCTCTCATATGGTACCATCTCTATTACACTGCTCCTGTCAGAATGAGAACTATTACTTTTTAAATTGCATTTTAATTTAATCTGCTAATGCCACGCTGTCCACCTCACACTTTAAAAAGTATTTGAATGTTAGTTCAGCAATAAGACAAATTAATGTAAGAATTGCAAGGTAATATTTCACACTGATCATGTGAAGAATTGAAGCAATTATGTGGCTACATCAGCTAAAAATAAATAAATAAATAAAAATCCATGCTCCTATAGTTTTTGAAATATTTAGGTAAGAGAGGAAATGCTAAGTCTTTGAATGATAGTATTTATCATTTGATGTTGAGAGTTTTAGTCAGATGGTCAGAGAGATACCTGTTGTTCTCGTTACCCAAGTTGCAAAGGAAGTCACCTCATAAACTAAAGACATAGGACAGCTTGGTTGTTGATAACTAGAACTGTTGAACTGTCCCAAATTACCTAAATACATGGAGTTAATGAGGATTAACCTTCTTAGTGACTTAAGAATTGAAACTACAAAAACATTGAAAATTGTTCTACTTCTCCCTCTCTCCCTCTGTATGGTCTCAATTTTCCTTTAAGTGATACGGAAGAAACAGAGACTTAAAAAAAATTGCGAAATGATTTTGGAAAAATCAAAGCACATTATTTAAGGGTGAAGGGAATGCTTCCCTCACTTGGATACTGTGTTCTGTCCTAGGTCATTCATAAGCTTAACATGCGCATAACTGCTGAGAATTACCTTTCCTCCCTCTTCCTCCACCTTTCCTTTAAGCTTGAAAATGGGCTTTTTATCTCTCATTCTTTCAATGAGGTCAAACATCATGGGATTAATGCTGGAATGCCCAGATACAGGTCTTGGCTTTATTATTAATGATCATTGCATTCCTAGTATGAGTCTCATCTCGTATCTAGTCCTTGCATCTTTATACTTTAAAATGACTGGTTTGTATTTAGTGATCTAACAGGTGTTGTTTATTCTCTTTGGCTTCTATTCTCAGGTTTTCCAGGAATATTTTTTTTTTCCCTTGACGAGTGAAAGATTGTTCTGACTCACCCTTTCCACTACTGAAGCTAGCTTGAGTTGGGGACTTAAAGCTCTGGAAAGATACCTCAACAGAGCCATATAGTGGTTCTGTAAGCACCCTGGCAAGATTCTCCATGGCACCACCTCTAACATTGCCATCCTAGAGCCAGTAACTCACATGGAGAGGAAGGCCACCATGGATGAGCAAGCTTTATGACCAAAATGTGATAGAGCCATTGGATTTTGCTACTTATGGAAGAAGTGGGGTGGGGTCACCATGCTCTGTGTATGAGCTAAGAGAGGTGACTCCCAGGAAAAACAGGTGGGGCTGTGTTTTAGAGACTGTGCTGCAGTATATTGCAATACTAAAGAATAGCTGCTTGAGTACAGTGAAATCATACTGTATTTATTTCAGTGTCCCTAGTATCTAGAATAACACTTGTACTAGAGTAAGCGTTCAATAACTATTTAGAGAAACGAGAACAAAACACAGACGGGAAAAAAAAAACAACAACAAGAAGTGAAGGTAATAGGATATGAGAAGAAGGGAAGAGAACAACTCAGTATAAGCCATCATATATTCCCCCTTGGTAATCCATCCATCCCCAAACTACAAGACCTTAACTTTGGGGGACTGGAACCAAAAATATTCTTTATTCTATTTATGCCCTTATCAAAGTCATCCTGCAGCTCCTGTTCAGGCCATCCTTCCTCCATCAAAGCTTTCCCTGATTGTATAGCTTCACATAGTCTCATCCCTCTCTTATTCCTGTGGCCTTTGGCCAATTTCTTATCTTATCTGGGGGCATTTTTCATAATTCTGACACCCACACTAAACTCTAGAACAATTAAATAAGAAAATCTGACCACAGCCATTATATTGTAGAGCTCTTATTAAAGTATATTTTAGGCATTAAATTAATTAGTTTAGGTTTATGATTAATTAGGTAATTAAATTTATTTACTCATGATCTTATAGACTTTTCTGGGAATAAGACCTCTAATGGTGCTATGCCTGTATCTCCATGTCATGGGTTAAAAGTTGTGAATATCTAATTGAAGAAAAACATATACAGACATTTGCTTACTCAAAACTAATTTCATCAGGTAGAAAGATGGTTCAAGAGCACATATTGTAGAGAAAATAAATAATATTTATACTCTAGTAAAAAAAATACTTCCAGTTATAAGTAAGGCTCTTTGAAATGTCTTCATGAACTAAGTAAATTAGGATACAACTACCTGATGTGAAGGAAAGCTGTAGCCCCCATAAATTCCCATAGTAGTGCTCTCATCACACAAGCCTGCACATGGCTCTGTATAAGTCAGTTAAGCCTTTCCCAAAGGCAGAACAGAGGCTGATTTTCAATTAATAATTTTTACTTGTTATTTTACCTCTATAACTGATTCATCTTAATGCAAGAAGCTTATCCCTTTTATAAGTGAGACTAAGCTTTTTAGCTTTAATTTTAAACAAAATTTTAAACTTACTGTGAGTCTTCTGCCCAAGAAAGACCCTGCTAAGGTACATGTAAAAGAGAAGCAGAGTAAATCTGGAAGTAGCTCTACCTTCCACAGAAGAAATACAAATAATATATCTTAAAGGATGGCTGTTGTTCCAAAGAGGAATATATCAAGGAAGAATATATGGTAATATGCTAATGCACACTAGCAGAAAAAAAGTGTCATTTTGTAAATAATGTCAGTGGTGGGGATTATGGTTGTGTATGTGGTGGGGAGGGCAGCAGGAAACAAATAGCAAACACTAACCCTAAATGAAAGCCTGTCCAGTTAAACACTCTGCTCACTCACACATCGACTGTAGTCCAACTTCTGCCTGAATACAGATGTAACTAAATGCATAGATTTAAAATTAATTAATAAACTAAGAGTAATTCAATAGACTAGTTCATTCATAAGGAAAACATAGGCCACCATAAAAGAAGAACAACCAAACTGTAAGAAAGTATTTTTAAAATTCAAAATTATTGTGTCCCCTCTCCCCTATAAATGAGTAGAGGGGGGTTTCTAGGGAGGAATTAAATACAAGAGTGACTAGACCTAAATGAAAGGGAAGATAAGAGACAAAAAGACAGATGTATAATTTTGAATACCTGTGTAATGGGTACCCAAATGCAAAATAATAATGGCAATAATAATAATGATAAATGTGGGAAGGAATAGTTGAAGGATGATACCATAGAAGAAAATTTTGTTGAGCAGAAGAAACTCATCAGTTTTCAGAATGACAGCATTGATGGAGGGTAACAACGTGAAGGACAAAGATTCATGCCTAGCTCCTCCTCTTGAGAATTCCAAGGATACAGAGAAATCTAAAAATATCTCTTGGAAAGAAAAGAAACAGGAAGAGAAAAATAGAACAGAAAAAGGAGAAATGAAAGAAAATAAAGAGGAAGGAAGAAAAGAAGAAAAGTAATGGGAATGCGGGGAAATAGGAAAAGAAGGGTAGAGGAGGAAAGGGAGGGAAGAGAAGAAGTTAGTAAATTACACTAGGATAAATTTGGCCTGAGGATGCCTTCATAGCTTGAGTCCCTAAGTAATGAACTGCAACTTGACTTTATGGGTAAGCAAAGAGGTTTTTTGTAACAACCAGCTGAGTCTCAGCCAATCATAGCAGCTGAGCTTCAGCCAATCACAGGCTGCCAACTGAGCAGTCCATGTGCAAATAAGGCAAACACCAAGCTGTAACCAGTGGGACTGCCTCTGTACCTCAGTTCCTTTTTCTGTCTGTAAATGCTGCCCAACTGACTAATGCTGAAGGATGAAGCCAGGGTCATCAAAGAGAAAAAGGTAGCGAATAAATAAGTAAAAAAAAAAAAGAAAACAAAAGAAAAAAGTAATGTGAAACAAGGTTGAATAAATTCTTAGGAAACTTTAGTTAAATCTTACAAATATAACATAAAATACTTTGAAAAACCAAAATATATTACAATAAGAGAAGGATTGTTGAGTAATTAACATGGCTGATGATGAATCTTTTAATTCAGAAAAAAGCAAAGCCTTCTTTTTCGGCCATGTTTTGGCCATACCATAGTATGATCCTTTTCTTAAAAGCTTTAATAAATATGGCTCATTAAGAAATACATATTCCATCTTATTAGTGAAAGTTGAAGAGAAGAATGTTTATCCATGCTTATATGTCTGAATTTAACGTGTCCTTCCCCCCATCCTGGAGGATGAGGAAAACCTTTAGTGTTCACCTGTACATGATGATGATGATGATGATGGTGGTGGTGATGGTAATTATGTTTGTAAAAATGAAAAAAAAAAAATTGAAAACTGTCTATGGGCTTCCAACAGTGGAAAAGTGGCAGGAACTTGACTAGGTATTTATCATGTGGAATCTCCATCTCAACTCTTGTGAAGCTGATGTTACAATTTCCATTGGAAATGGAACCTTGAGACCTGTTAAATCTGCCCCACCTAGCTACTAGTGAACCTAACACACAAACCTGGATGTGTCTAATTCAGAGACCATTTTTGTCCAGTTTCTCGCATTGCCTACTTGAGAGCGTGCTCTCCTAGAATGGATGACTAATCCCCTTCTGTGGGTTTGGTTTTTTTTTTTTGCCAAAATGCTACTTTGGTTTCCAGTTTCCTGTGTCAGGTTACAAACAATTTGTCATTCCTGCAGTCACACTTTTTTCTCCTGTCAGTTCTGTTAAAGAGCCTTTCATCAGTATGGTTTTCCACCTACTAAGCAACTTTCAGATTTTTCTACTTCCATGCAAGCCACTTGTCACATCTTCAGTTTCCTCACAAGTTTCAATTCAAATGCAACCCTAGTTCTGTTTTAATTCTCTTTTTCATTGAAAATGTTTATATAGTCAGAGCATTAATGTCCAAACTCTCACCCTGACGTCTTCCCTCTGTTTTCATACAAACGATCTTTCAGCAAAATAAATTACCCTTTTTCTTAACTTTCACAACAAATTTCTTTTTGAATTAAATGTTAAAGGAGTAATGTAACTGCTGTTTGAATTACTGACTGTCCTTAATGTGATAAATGAAGACCTTCTCCCCCATTTCCCCACTGTACCCCAATGCCAAAGAGATGAGAAAGAACAGCAAACAAAAGTGGATACTAAACCCAGAGAGGTGATTGGATTGATCTCTGATCTGCTCTTTACACACACACACACACACACACACACACACACTTTACTGTGCATCTTTGGATAAATTACTCAGTTTATTTTAATCTCAGATTCCTGTTTCAGGGAGATGATACGCTATGTCCTTCCTGTTCCATGAGATAGATTGAAAAAAATACTCTGGGCCGGGCGCGGTGGCTCAGGCCTGTAATCCTAGCACTCTGGAAGGCCGAGGCAGGTGGATCTCTCAAGGTCAGGAGTTCGAGACCAGCCTGAGCAAGAGCGAGACCCCGTCTCTACTAAAAATAGAAAGACATTATACGGACAACTAAAAATATATATAGAAAAATTAGCCGGGCATAGTGGCGCATGCCTGTAGTCCCAGCTACTGGGGAGGCTGAGGCAGGAGGATTGCTTAAGCCGAGGAGTCTGAGGTTGCTGTGAGCTAAGCTGATGCCACGGCACTCACTCTAGCCTGGGCAACAAAGTGAG
This sequence comes from Eulemur rufifrons, assembly GCF_041146395.1. Lineage (NCBI taxonomy): Eukaryota > Metazoa > Chordata > Mammalia > Primates > Lemuridae > Eulemur > Eulemur rufifrons. Next base: position 9,013,400 of record NC_091005.1, on the reverse strand, counting down.
ACTTTGTCTCAAAAAAAAAAAAAAAAAGAAAAAAATACTCTGATCTCTTTTTCAACTAAAATTTCATATAATGAGTTAGTAAACTGAATCTTGTGGTTCATTAATGATTAAAATGATACTAAAGTGGTATTTTCTCTTTATTATAATTCCTAATTTATTTAAGTAACCTATTTTCTAATTATCAAAATTATTTAAACTGAGATCCACTGGGACCAACATTCCAAACTAGTTTTATAAGTGGGATATTGATAGTAACTCTCCTGAATGAAAACTGTAGCTTCTAAACTCTTCTCGAGGGTATAAACAAATTTTCCCAGGGCTACTTTGTCATTCTACAAATACAACTCCTTGTAAGGAATATAGTTGCATGGGATAATAGACACACAGGATAACATACCACTGCACTTGAAAATACCTATGTTATTCATGAGTATATATATTCCCATGGCGGCAAGATAATGGCCATTTGGAGACCTACAACCCAACAGGCACAGAAATTACCTCTGCGTTAATATCATCTGTGCACTAAAAAAATAATAATAATAAAAAGAAAACACAGAGAATGTTCTTCAGCATTTTCAGGGAGACAAAGTAAATGGCAACATGCTTCAGTGGAAGGTGTCTTTTACTTAGTGACCAGAGGAGCCGTGGTGTTCTTACTAGAACATTATTTACTGTGAATCCATGTTCAACTCTCAGGCCTCAATTTTCTCATCTATAAAATTGATGAGGGGTTACAGAGGTTATAAGCAATTTAGCTTTAAAATTAAAAGAAAAGATGATTGGAAGTCAACAGGGCTTTCCAAATCCTTAGCAAGATTAGTAAGCCAAAATCCCATAAGTTGTTTTTACAGTCTTTGTTTTAAGGAAATAAAAAATACTTAAGTTTCCAAGTTGAAACAAAAAGCATTCCAAAGTGCCAGATTTATGGGTGGCTTCTGATTTTATCAAATAGCATTAAATTTCCAATTCATAAAATGAGTAGGACAACAAGGATTAATGTCTTAGTCTGTCAATTAAATGTAAGGACAATATACATAATATTCTAAATCAGAAAATTCTACAAGATTATCTCTTAAAATACCCAGAAGTTATCTAAGGGCCTCATAGAATGGTACAGGACACTTAAAATCTTACTGTCTGTTATAGAGATTGGTAAATACCGCTATTTAAGGTGTATATATTAAGTGATCAGTCAACACAACACACACAAAAAAAGATATTTCAGCTCTGACATGAATGGGATGAAAAAGGAAACAAATGTTTACTAAAACTGATTATCTTCCATCATTATCTTTATTCATTATCTCACCCTCACACTCATCCTAGGCTTATGTTCATTTTATTGATAAGAACACTGAAGATCAAAGACGTTAAATTATTTGTTCCAAGGCACACAATCTGTGGGTAAATGCTGGAAATCACGTTCTTAGAAGACATCTCCCCCGGAACAAAATATCAAATTAATTTTAATATTAAAATATTATACACCACACTATTTAAAGGTAAGAAAACTTGATTGTTCTTACACTTTTTACCATTGTCTCAATCATTTGTGATTTCAAAGGGGTGAGGCTTTCCCAGATCTTTTTAATCTTTAGGATAGGAATGGGACTCTGATGTTGGCAATGTATTAAATTCCTCGCCATCATAAACTCAGACTCTGCAATTTTCTGTAGCTTTTATCTTCATCCAATTTTTCAAGCAGATGCCAGTTGCATAAGCAGTATCTACAGCCATTGCTCAGCAGATTCTTTCTCAATTTTACAGCCTCAAGTACTTTCTATGTTTCTTACTTATGGTCAATTTTGTAGGACCCATAATGTTGAATTGAGTCCAGAAGAATGTTCATCCACCCCCTCGTACTTCTGTGCTTGAAGAAAACTTGCAGCCTTGATATATTGCCTGTATGCTGGAGTTTCTTCTGGCAGGAAGGATACAGATAACTTTATTGGAAATAGAATGCTTCATTGAGCTCCTTCCCTTAGAGAGGCTAGCAACAGTCTTTCCCTGAGACAATTGGATGCACTCCACTTATAATCCTTCTTCAACAATATTAGAGAAAGAGGTTTAACCAAGGAAAATAATGTCAGTGTGTATTAGACCTATTTACTGTTGGTTGAGACTAAGCACCCTCATCCCTGGGGATATCTCATGAATCTTCAGCACATAGCATAATGCACCATAGATAATGTCTGTAAGGGATAAACAAATGAATGCTGAGGTTGTATTGTCTTCCATCGTTCTTCTAAACTACCAATCCTCTCCCACGGTATGTGTCAATACTTTATTGAAACTACTCTTGGAATTAACAGCTGAACCTTGTCTTATACCAAATATCATCATACTGATATCCCAGCATGAATTTTATTGTTATTCTCTCGTTTCTGGTTTTCCCATGTATTTTGTCCCTGGTTGTTTTATATTTTACCCTATCCCTAGCCTTATAACCCCTGACAGTATTGACTAAGGTTTTTCTTCTTACATATTTATTCTTATTAAGGTTCCCAGAAAGTTTGCTTGTGTGTGTGTGTATGTGTGTTTTCCAGGAGTAGCAGGTAGGTGAGGTATAAAAATTATGTAAATCCCTTTCCAGAAACTTCTTTTCATTTTTTCCTCCATAACAAAATTTGAGTGATCAATCTACATCTATGGAAACAGCCATATTGAAAATATAGGTTACTATAAGAAGAGTTATTTGCAACACCATACTATAAAAAGAGATAAAGAAAACTTCATCTCTAACATCCAGGAAAAGAGCATAAGGAAAAATGATTTGATGATATCCCAGTATGACGTCTGTTCATGTTCTCTCGTCCTCTTCCAGGATGTATTCATGAATACAGTTCTTACATACCAGTGAAGTTTCCTTAGGAGGCAAGACCGTGTTGAAGGAATTACTCGAGTATTTGATCACTACCTATTACCTGAGTAATTGAAGCTTATTTTGCAATTTTGGACTATTCTGGTCAATATAGGGTTATGCCATAAAATATAGGACACTTACTCAAATTTGAATTTCAGATATTAAAAAATCAGCTATTTTTAGCATCAGTATATACTTTCTATATTTGCACGGGATATACCTCTACTAAGAACGGCATTTGTTGTTTATCTGAAATTCAAATTTAACTGGGCATCCTGTATTTTTGTTTCCTAAATCTGGCAACTTACAATATTTTACATGTCTTTTTTTTTTTTTCTGCCTTAGAACATAACCTAGGGAAACTGAGGCAATTAAAGCAATTTAGAAAATACTTTCAAACTCTCATTATATTATATCTCAATAATTCACAACAACTTGTCTTTTTCAACATGTGGGTTTTGTCTATGGATCATTCCTTATAGCTTTTGGTTACTGGTAATGAACAAGCCATAAAGGAATTTCTTGTAAGAGTAAACAGGAATTGAAAATAAGGAAATGGGGCCCTTGGGGCCAAGATGGTGGACTAGACGCAGCCTGCACAAGGCCTCATGGAGAAGACTGGAAGGGATGAGTAGATACCCACCATGGGATTGATTGTCTGAGCCAGTGCACTGTGAATACACAAGAGGAGACAGGAGTGAAGTGAAGAATATAAAGTGGGACAACCTGCTCAGAGGACCAGAGGTGATCAGAGAAGGTGCACACATATGGGAAAGGGACCGAGGCCTCCTGGACTCCATGCTCACCCTGAGGATACTGCAGCTGGTGCAGCAGGACAGCCTCCACACTGCAGCAGGTCCCAAGACTGACACAGACATGACTAGAGGCTGCACAGCTGTGTGGCTGCAGAGAGAAGTGACAGCTGGCTTGTAAGCCCCAGGCACCGCCGCTGACTCCATTCTATAATAACATACCAACCCCTGAGTGCTACTTCTAACTGTCCTGGATCCTCCAGCCCTTGAGCTCTTCTGTTCCTAAAGACTCTTGTGAACTAATATTGTATCCTGAAAAACAACAATAACAAAAAAAAAAGTAAAAGAAAGTTTTATTCTTAGTTGGGTCATCGGGACTGTGCTTTCAGAAATGCTATTTAACCTCTTTGGGTTTTAGTTCTCTAAATGCAAAATAAGAGTGCTTCATGTTTTTCTCTTACAAACTGTTCCATTTACTCATGATTTATGCCAGTCGAATTAATAGTGTTTCTACCTACACAACCATTACGTTAGTGTCAGTAATGTGCTGTGTTCTGGGTATTTAAAAGGGAACAATTTGTGTTTCCATCTTACTAGGAGTTCACATTCTAATGAGGGGTAAGAAAATTGATGACAAATCAGTTTACTAGGTACATGATAAAGATATGTCTGAGTTGTTATTAGAACACAGAGACGCCTATCCTTGATTGTTGTCATTAAGTATTAATAAATCTTCTTTAAGAAGGATTCCATATGTTCCAATGACAATAGGAGCCAGGCATGAATGAGTACTATACATAGGTGTAACATAAGCGGAATTGATAGGCCTTGTGGCAAACTAGGAAGCACTGCCTCTATCAAAAGGAACCACTCTCTATTTGATTTAAGCCCACTGTGGCCTTACATAGGGGCTAGTGAATATTTTCTGTAAAGTGCTAGATAGTAAATATTATAGGCTTTGTGCACCACATGTTATCTCTTATAACTATTCAACTCTGCTATTATACTGTGAAAGTGGTCATAGTTAATACATAAGTGAATGGTCATGGTTACATCCCAGTAAAACTTCATTTACAAAAACATGTAGTGGGTCAGATTTGGCCTTTGGAATGTAGTTTACAGAACCTTTCCTTAGAGTAATCTGGGTTCAGGCTTGTATGACATTCTCTGTTTGAAGAAAAAACTGGGCCACCAGATCTGAACTCTTCTCTTAGAGCAAATATGCATAAAGTTCTGAAAGACCAATAGTTGTTTCCCAGTCAACAACAAGAACCAGTTTATGCAAGTTGGAATACTTGGATGGTGCAAGTAATTTGGTTTAGTTGCAGAACAGAATTTGTGTGGGTAAAGCTAAGAAAACCAGATGGGGTTTGATGCAGCCAATAAATGACACTCTGTTGTTTTCCTGATGAATTAGGTAACAATTAAGATGGACAAATAATTATATTCATATGAATTCCTACATATTAGCTTTATTTCCAGTAAAGGCTGGATTGGAAGACTTAGCTTAAAAGTACAGTCAACACTGGGCATTTTAATATTTGTTCTACCTTTATCACCTGAACACTCCAGCGTGCTGCGCGCTCATGCGCGCGCGCACACACACACACTCAATCTAAGTTTTGGAATATTTGGAACGCAAAAAAGAAACTCCAAGATCTCTGTCTTCCGATTGTCAGGGAGGGTAATAGCATAGCTGTAAACTGAATTCCGTATGTTGGGGATGATTTAGGGTTGATTATCTTCACTCAATAGAGAAAGGTGAACCAATGACTGAACTTAGCAACGGAATGACTCCCTATGTCCTTAAAGAGAAACAACAGGTGGAACAAGAGGATAGGCATGTTTAGGGAAAATGTTTCTTCCATGCTACAGGAGAGAAACTGAGCATCTCCCACCACCTACATCATGCAAATTCCAAATGTGAAATCCCTTAAGAAGTATATTGAAGAATTTATTCCTTGCTATGCCCAATATAAAAAATAATCCTAAAGTCAAAGATCAATTGTTAAAATGATTTATGTTGTTAATTCCACATAGCAAGAAGATCTGATGATTTTGTTTTAAGTCTATTACAATTCGTTACCAAGTATCCATCTGAGCTGTGTGATTAGAAAATGTCATACAAAATTCCAACCCATTTAAAATGATTTAAAAGCAAGCAAAATCATCACAAAAGATCTAAGAGTTACTATTCTCTTAGATATCCATTTAAAGTCCCCAAGGGAAGCTTTTAATTTAATGCTTCACATTAAAAACTAGCCTTGAATTGCGCATTTGCCTCTGAGCTACTGCAAATAAAAAGTGTGCCATACATCTTAGTCAAGTATTGTCCATTACCAAATGGATGCAAGTATCTCAGCCTTGTTTGTCCCCTGAATTTCAGAAGACTTTGTTACATCTACTCCCAGTAGTCCCTGATTGAAATTTCGAAGCACTGCAGTAAGTATACATCGTAAAAGATTTTTTTTACTAGATCAAAATTTCCTTCTTCCCTTCAACAAAATAAGGTGATGAAGTTCCTTAAAACTGCTAAGCTTTCCAAATCCAAATCTCCACCTACCTGGAGACAAAGACATTCCAAAGCTGGAAATCTAACAACTGTGCAAGGCTAAAATGCAACAAAGAAATGACAACTCTAGCCTTTTGCAGTAGATAACAAATGTGCTTCTTATAATTTGTTCGTTTATTCATTCCTTCAAATAATTTTTCAGTGCATAAAAGCCTAAAAAGCAGCAAAAGATATGCATAGAAAGGGAAAATAGACATGAAAACAAACAAAAATATAACACAACCTGCAAAACGTCATCTAGACAATAGCGATTTATTTTGTTTGTTTGATTTTTTAAGAGATGGGGTTTCACTCTGTTGCCCAGGCTGGAGTGCAGTGGGAGGATGATAGCTCATTGAGGGCTCTAAGTCCTGGGCTCAAGCGATCCTCCCACCTCAGCCTCCCAAGCTGCTGGTATTACAGGTGTGAGCCACTGTGCCCAGCTCAATAGAGATTTCTAATAATAATATTTTAGATAACATTAACATATGTTATTAATATGATATGAACTAATTATATATAATATAATTAATATATTGTTACCTAGAAAATAATGGTTTCATCTATTTATTCATTCAGTTACCAAATATTTACTAGGGATTTCTGTGCCAGGCATGTTGCTCAGCTTTAAAGATAAAACAATAAATACGCAGAATGGATTTTTGTCCTGATGCAGTGTATAATCTAACACAGTGGTTCTAATCTTTTACCTTTTAATCACATGCTGAACAGGAAGATATTTTTGAGTGGTGACAAAAACATATGTATTCTTTTTATTTGTGAAGAATATATATGTATATATTTACATACTATAATATTAATATAAATACAGTGCAAAGCATACTCCCAAATGGAATAATGTAAGTGATAATATGAAATAGTCTTTAAAACATTATTTTATTTATTAACCCTATGAAAGTTTGGTCTCACTGAGGTATTAAAATAACAAATATATTTATGTAGGTAATTATGTAATATCACTTATACAAGTAATAATACATCATGTGAGAACAAACGTGTTTGTATATGTTTGATTATTTTTAAAATGTTTTAAATATATGTTAGAGGTATTTAAATATCTGATTGCAATTTTAGCTTCTTTCTCTTATTCAATTTTAATTTCAATAATATACCCAGCAAGACATGTATGCATGTGTGTATTTGTGTGTATGTGTGTGTGTGTTTATGTATATACATGATGTCTAAACTCATGATACTCCTATCTGTGCTCCAATATATAATTGAGAGTGGGATAAACTTAATATGCCAGTTTCCTATGATATCAACCAATGCTTGGCTTTAAAAGCCAAGGGACTTTTAGAAATATTTGTTAAAAGGAAATTGCATTTTCTAAGTTTATTTCTCTCCTTTCTGATCTCTTTTATTGTAATGTGTATATATGAGGATTTGGCAGAAAACACAAAATGTTTACAAGAACAAAATTCCCTATGAGAGCACGTCCAAACATTTGGTCTTAATTCTCTTTTAGCTTGAACTTCTTTCTAGAAGCATTAGATGGCTCACTTGTTTAAAATACCACTTTTATTTAAAGAGACTTTTAAATGCTGCAGGGAGTCCCCAAGAGTGCCCCACTCTGACTTCAGCACTTCTGCAGCCTTGTGCAGGGCTGTGACACGTGAACCCAGGAAAAGGGAAGATGGATCAGTGGATCTGGAACAGAGAAGAATAGAGTCTTGAGGGAAAGACTGGGAAGATCTAGGACACAGGGCAGTCCCAGGGGAGAGGACTATCTGTGATGATGTGAGTAAGCAGCCTCCAAAAGCTTAGACTGCAGGGTGGAGCTTTGAACACGGTACTGAGCACATAAAACGGCAAATGGAGAAATCTTGGGCACCTGAGATCCCCAGGCAGAAGATGGTCCCGTTGGAAGTATCAAGACACTAGTGTCCTGTGTGCTGAAATGATGGCATAAGCTGTCAGGTAGTACCCAACTCAAGAGTTAATTTCTGCCCCCAGAAATAGAGTTGAGAGGTCAGTTCCCCAGGATGTCTTCAGTAACAAGAGTCTTAATTAATTGTCCTACCTCCTTGCTCTCATGGAGTCCACTATCTCTGCCTTGATTACTTTGCATTGCAATTGTGTATGCAATTTCCTTTTCCAGATAAAGGAAGACTTCATGAAGGTCTGAGTCTGCATATGACTTTCTCTAATCCAACTTCCTTAAGAAGGAAGGAGTTCCAAAAAAGATATTTTTTTATTTCAGAATATTATAGGGGTACAAACATTTTGGTTTCATAAATTGCTTTTGTACCATTTGAGTCAAAGTTATAAGTGTGCCCATACACCCAGATAGTGTGTATTGTACCTGTTGGGTGTGAATTTACTCATCCCCTCCTTCCCCCCCCGACGTGATTGATTTCTGATGATTGTTATTTACGTATGTGTACATGGGTGTTGATTGATTAGTTCCAATTTAATGGTGAGTACATGTGATGTTTGTTTTCCCATTCTTGTGGTACTTCACTTAGAAGAATGGTCTCCAGTTCCACACAGGTTAACACAAGAGGTATTAGTTCACCATATTATTTTTATGGCTGAGTAGTAGAAGACTGAAACAGGATCCACACCTCTAACCACTCAAAAATCAATTAATAATGGGTAGCAGACTTAAACCTAAGGCACGAAACTATAATAATTTTAGAAGAAAATGTTGGAAAAACTCTTATAGATATCAGTTAAGGCAAAGAATTTGTGAAGAAGACCCCAAAAGCAATCACAGCAACAACAAAAATAAATAAATGGGACCTGATCAAATTTAAGAGCTTTTGCACAGCCAAGGACAAAATCAATACAGCAAATAGTCTACAGAATAGGAGAAAATATTTGTATGCTATACATCTGATAAAGGGCTGATAACTAGAATCTATAAAGAATCCAAAAAATATTTATTGGATAGATGATTTGAATCATCTATCTCCATTGATAGTTTGGATTTTGAATAGTTGAATATGATACTCCTCTTAGAAATAATCTAATTTGAGGTACTTTATCAGTTATGACTTTTTTTTAGTCTCTAGTGACAAAAATAAAACACAAGTATACCAATAGCAATAATAGCAAACTCACCCCAACAAGCCTGAGTCAAAAGAAAAATTTGTATTGGCTCATGGAATGGACAAGTCCAGGTTGAGAGTATGACTGGGTGCCAGGGTTCTTACAGCATCATCAGATCTCATCTCTCTCTCTCTCGCTATTTTTCAAGTTTATCCTATTCTCCTTGTATTATGAGAAAATGGCTAGAGAAATTCCAATCTTACATCTTCAAAATTGGGAGTGTGGTGAAGACAGACTCTTTTCAGAGCTCCAGCAAATCTGATTCGATTATATGCCATGGGTTCACCCCTAAAAAAATCACTGTGGTCACAGAAAGGTATTATGCTCTGTTAGAATGAATCCCTAAATAAACATGGTGGGCTATCATTATACCAATAGAAAAATAAATATAGCTGAAGTAACCAGTATAATATCCCTTTTGGAATAGAAAAACAATATCTCCAAACCACATATACTGTGAAACCCTAAGTTTCTTTGTGATTTTCAAAATTCTTCCCACTTTCTGCAGTGGTGGGTGTTTTCCACTAATGATGTTTTACTGCCAAATATACCATATGTTGATCTTCTCTAACAACCACTCTTAAGAAAAGGAAAGCTAAGAGGGCAGCAATAGCCATTGAAACCCACTTAAACTTAAACGGGATTCTTTACTGTCACACAGCTGACACTGACATATGTGCTAGAATTTCTGTCTAAAATGATGGAATTGTTTTTACAAGTCTTACAGTTAGAGTAATTTTTACAACTCCGGTGGCTATAATTCCTAGAGTTTGCTATGATGTGCAGCTATCTATACCTTTTGTGAACAACAAAAGAATCTACAGAAAGCAAAAAACAGAAGAAAGGTTTTCATCTGATTGTGTCTACCTGAGACTTTATATACTTAAACTCTGACACCCTTTTGTTAACTCCAATCTTCAAATATATTCTAAGCTTTAATAATTCTTCAATATAACCAGTTTTTTTTTTTAATTCTATTGTGGTAAGAACATGAAACATGATGCTATCCCACTCCTTGATTCTAAAAATTTGGCAACTTAGATGCCTCATATAGGTGGAATCAGGCAATATTTGTCTTTATGTGACTGGCTTATTTCACTTACATAATATCCTCAAAGGTTCATTTCTGTTGTTACATATTGCCAATTTTTTAAGGCTAAATAGTATTTTGTTGTTTGTAGGTGCCATATTTTCTTCATCCATTCATCTGTTGATGGATATTTTAGTTGTTTCTACATCTTAGTTATTATGAATAGTGTGCAATAAACATAGGAGTGCTAATATCTCTTTGAGATTCTGATATCCATTCTTTTGGATAAATGCCCAGAAGTGAGATTGCTGGATTTTATGGTAGTTCTATTTTTAATTTTTTGGAGGATCCTCCATTCTGTTTTCCATAGCAGCTGCACCATTTTCTGTGTCTACCCACAGTGTGCAAGGGATCCAGTTTCTACACCTTCTTGCCAACCAACACTTCTCTGTGTGTGTTTAATAGTCATAATGATAGATATTAAGTAATGTCTTGTGGTTTGATTTGCACCCTGAAGATTAGTGACCTTGAACATTTTTTTATATAATTGTTGGCCATTTATATGTCGTCTTTGGAGAGACGTCTATTCAGGCCTTTAGCCCATTTTGGTTGACTGGGTTATAAGTGAGTTCACTATGGAGTTTCAAGTATTCCCTATATATTTTGTATAATAACTCCTTACCAGATACATGATTTTCAACTATTTCCTCCATTCCATAGTTTACCTTTTTACTCTATTGACTTTTTGTTTTGATATGCAGAAGGTTTTTAGTTTGATGTAATTCTACATGTTTGTTTTTGTTGCTTGCGATTTTGGTGTCATCTGTGAAATCATTGTTCAAACCAATGTCATAAAGGATTTCCCCTATGTTTTCTTCCACTAGTTTTACAGTTTCACGTCTTATATTTAAGTCTTTAATCCATTTTGAGTTGTTTTTTGTATATAGTGTAAGAGAAAGGTTTAATAATTTCATTATTTTGCATGTGGATATTCAGTTTTGTCAACACTATCTGTTAAAGACACTACCCTTTCACCCTTTCCCTATGTGTATTCTTTGCATCCTTATTGAAGATCAGTTGACTGAGTATGTATGGATTTATTTATGAGATATCTACTTTGTTCAATTGGTCTATATATTGGTGTTTATGCCAGTACCATACTGTTTTGGTCACTGTGGTTTTGTAAAAATTTTTGAAATTAGGAAGTGTGCTGTCTCCACCTTGTCTCTTCTTTATCACGATTGATTTTGCTGTTCATGGTCTTCTGTGTTTCCACATGAATTTGGGACTTTTTCTCTATTCTCCAAAAAATGTCCTTGAAATTTTTATAGGAATTACATTGAATCTGTAGATCACTTTGGGTATTATGGACATACTAACAATATTAAATCTTCCAATACATCAACATGGAATGTCTTCCCTTTTCTTTGTGTCTTTTTAATTTATATTAGCAATGTTTTGTAGTTTTACAACACAGATCTTTCATGTTTTTAGTCAAGTTTATTCCTTGGTATTTTATATATGTTGGTGCTATTTTAAATGGGATTGTTTTCCTGATTTCCTTTTAGGATAGTTTGGTTAGTGTACAGAAATGAAAGATATTTTTATGTGCTGAGTTTGTATCCTGCAATGTTACTGAATCCGTTCATTAGTTCTAACTTTGTTTTTTTTTAGTCTTTATGGTTTTTTATTTAAAAGATCATATTATCTGTAACCACGGATAATTTTACTTCTTCATTTCTTATTTGGATGCCTTTCATTTCTTCAACTTGTCTAATCATGTGGGCTAGGACTTACAGTGCAATGTCAAATGGAAATCCCAAGGGAGGGCATCCTTGTCTTGTTCCTGCTCTTAGAAATAAAGGTGATTTTTTTCACAACTGAGTATGAGTTAGCTGTGGACTTCTCATGTATGGGCTTTATTCTATCGAAGTAATTTTGTTTAATTCTAATCTTTGTGAGTTTCTTTTAATCATGAAAGATTATTTAGTTTTGTCAAATGCCTTTTCTGTATCTGTTGAGACAATGGCACATATTTTTTCCTTTGTTCTCTTAATGGTATATCATGTTTATCAATTTTCATATATTGAACCATACTTGCATCTCAGGGATAAATCCCACTTAGTCACAGTCAATGATGCTTTCAATGTGTTATGGAATTTGATTTGCTAGTATTTTGTTAAGAATTTTTGCATCAATCTTCATTAAGTATATTGGCCTATAGTTTTCTTTTCTTCTGGTGGTTGGCTTTGGTATCAGGATATGTTAGGTTTAGAGAATACATTTGGAAGTGTTACATGCTCTTTGATTCTTGGAAAGAGTTTGAAAAGGATTGGAAATAATTCTTCAAATGTTTGCTATAATTCGCCAATGAAGCCATCTGGTCCTGAGCCTTTCTTTGTTGAAAAGTTTTGATGACTGTTTCAATCTCCCTATTTTTTATTAGTCTGTTTAGACTTTCTATTTCTTCATAATTTAGTTTTAGTAAGTTATTTGTTTCTAACCATTCTTCAAGGTTGTCAAGTTTGTTGATGTATATTTTTTTTATAATAGCCTCTTATAATCATTTTTATTCCTATGGCATCAGTTTTAATGCTGCTTCTTTTATTTCTGAGTTTATTTCAATCTTCTATCTTTTTTACTTTGTTTAGCTACGGGTTTGTCAATTTCATTTGTATTTTCTTAAAATCAGCTCATCATTTCTTGGGCTTTTGGCTAACATCAACCATAAAGATCAACTCCTAGTTTCATTAATTTTTTCTGTTGTTTTTCTATGTTATATTTTGTTTCTTTCTGCTTTAATGTTTATTATTACCTTCCTTCTGCTTACTTTGGGCTTAGTTTGTTCTTTTTGTTTTTTCCTCCATGAATTATAAAGTCGGATTGTTTATTTGAGCTATTTCTAATTTATTTATTTATTTATTTTGAAGAGTTTTTTAAAATTTTGAAATAACTTCAGAAGTATGAGGAAGGTTATAAAAATAGTACAAAGAATTCCTGTATACATTTCAGATTTCCCAAATGTTAACATGTTATCACATTTGCTTTAGTCTGTTTTATTTTCTGAAATGTTTACCAATGTTACAGACGTGATGCTCCTTTTGTCCTTCAATACTTCTATGTATGTTTTCCCCAAACCATAACTACAGTACCAAAATCAGGAAATTAACATTGATATAGTACTACATATTTTATTCAAATTTTGGCAATTGCCTCATATTGTACCTTCTTTTTTAATATGGGCTTTTATAACTCTGAACTTCACTCGTAGTACTGCTTTTGTTGTATCCCATAAGTTTTGTTATACTGTGTTTGTGTTTGCCTCACGATCTTTTCTAATTTCCTTTTTGATGCAACAGTTAGTTAACTTTCAATGATACGGTGTTTAATTTTCACAGAGTTGTAAATTTTCCACTTTTCCCTCTCCTATTGATTTCAAGATTCATTTCATTATGATTAAAAAAAATCGGTATGATTTCCATCCTCTTCCATATGAAACTTTTTTCGTGGCTTAACATGTGATCTATTCTGAAAATGCCCCATGTGTGCTTGAGGAGAATGTTTATTCTGCTGTTGCTGAGGAGAGTGTTCTGTATATGTCGTTAGGTTCATTGCTTTGAGAATCAAATTTATAGTAGTAAATTTGTCTTCTACGGCTCTGAATAATCCCATGTTTTCCTCCAGTTTCATTTCTAGTCATTCTACTCTCTTTCACTATATTACAATCATGGGGGTCTTCCTTTTTATTCTCATACTGACCACGGTTTTTTCTACTTTGGGAATATTACATGATCCATTTCTACAGCTTAAGATGCTTTATTCATATTATTCACCTAGATGCCTCCTTGCCATTATTTAGGATTCAGTTGAATGGGTATATTTACATCGTGACACCTTTCTTAGCCTTTCAAAATATCATTGCACCCTGGACTTTTCTTCCGCAGCCCTTATACAACTATAATGACATATTATTTATGTAACTCTCATGTTTACTCCCAGCCACTGTCTTTGCTTCTGCCTTTATGGATACATCTGCAATCCATTTGGAATCTCCAGTTGCTAGTATAGTGCCCAGCATTTATTAGCTGTTGGAAAATTACTCATTGGTTAAATGAATGAATAAATGAATAAAAAATTAAAGATCACATGTAATAGTACATTTGCAAGGGTGTTTTTAATACAAAAGAAAATTCTGAAAGACTATGTATATGAATAATAATTGTTGAGATAAAACAGGTGGCATTTTACATAAAAGACTTAATTCTTTTTTTCTTCCAAAAGTATGTATATCTTTCCAAAGATAAAGGGAAGATAACTAGAGAGTTTGCTTTATATTTTTCTCATGAATTAAGATGTGGACACATTTTTGTAGAAGAAGAAATGAAAGCCCCTATTTTCATTAAAGTGGGTTAAGTGTAAGAAACGGATCATGGAATTATACTTTTCGTTTCCAAACAAAGTCCTCAACAGATGAAGAGTTGACCTAGTTAGAAATTTGTATTGAGTACCCACTATGTTCTAGGTGCCTGGTGAGGATCTTCTACAAGAAGAATAAACTGCACATGATAAAGCACAGATGAAATAGAGGGAGCCTGGCAGGATGAGGACCTGAGAGAGTATCCCGGGGACAGGAGTAGAATAAGAGGCACAAAGACAGCAGGTCAATGAAACACAAGCCTCTTAAAAACATGAAGCAACACAAAGGAGGATGGGAGTATTTGAGAGCTTTGTGGACTTAGTTCCCATGTGTGATCAGAAAATAGGCCTAAATAGTCAAGCTGAGTGTACTTCATATATTGGGTCTCATTCATACAAGACTGCAATGCACACCCCTGGGTCTGGTAGAGCCCTGAATCATTGATTAAGCCTCATTATGATGGATATCCTGGTGACTTGGCAGCTTCTAGGAGTCTGTCTGAATTCATTGATTCATTCAACAAATACCTGTTGAACATCTATCAAATTCCTGACTGTGCCATATACTCTAGAGATAATCAGTAAATAAAAATGTGCTGCTCCCTGCCCATTGTGAAATTTGTAGTGGAGATGGGAAGAACACATTGGGGAAGGACATTCCATAGACTGGGACCTGGTGGCAGAATGGACAAACCTAGATTCATTAGGTCCTGACATCTTTGATTTTGTGAGCTAAATCATTTGCCAGTAAGGTGGGCTATTTATAAAGCAGACTCCTCACCAATTAGATGTTAATTGTTTAAAGTTTGCCAGTTGAATAGATGTTCAATGCAACCTGATTATTTTTAAAACTTTTACTTTGTAAATTCACCAGTGGTTTATGGAATATAATCCATTTCCCACACTAGAACTCTCTTGGCTATTTACTAAAGTTCTTTCGTTTGCACAAAACCCAGAGGGTCTCTTTCTCCTAGGAGATGGAGGACCTAGTAAGAATCTTGTAGCTTTGAAACCTGTAAGAGTTAGTTTCTGAGAGAAGAAACAGTCTTCTCTTGGAAAGGTACAGACTGCAGCAGCAATGTAAAGGGTGATTCATCGTCTCATTCTTTTGTAGGCATCCAAGGCCATCTAGAAAGGAGAGAGAAAATACCTGGGACTTCTTTGCAGAGGACTTGAGAAACTCTTTGAAAGGTGGGCTAAATTACTGATGTGAGAATGTGTCAGGGGATTTGGATCGCATTTATTGATGACATTGTTAGAAATTTGAAGAGACAACCATAGAAGAAAGAATATTAATTTGTAATCCTCAAGTCCTAAAATCAGTGTTTGCGTTTATAAATATTTTTCCAGTGTTTCTCGACATAAAAACAAGTTTTAACACCATGATACTTTTTCATTATGCCTTTTTAGCTTACCATTACACCAAAAGAATTGTTCATGGTTTTTCCAGTTCACAATTACCATATTGAATGTTTACATTATTTTCTCTTTTGAAGATGAAGAGCGACTTATTTAAGGAGCTCTAAGGCATTTTAGCTGTTTCTATTTTTCATGATTATGATTAGTCATGCAAAGTAAAATTTAATGTGCATATTATATTACTTCTTTTGCAATTATTTTTAGTATCCTTTCCCAGAATTTGATTCATTAGGTCCAGACAATTTTGATTTTGTGAGCTAAATTGTTTGCCAATAAGGTGGGCTATTTTTTAATACAGAATCCTCACCAATTAGATGTTAATTGTTTAAAGTTTGCAAGCTGAGTAGATGTGAAATGGAACCTGATTATTTTTAAAACTTTTATTTTGTAAATTCACTAGTGGTTTATAGAATATAATCCACTTCCCAAACTAGAGCTTCCTCTTAAACGTCTAGAACCTGATGAATCTCAGAGAAATCCCAGTTCCTCCTTTTCCTAAAATTACCGAGCTGATAAAATTTAATATTTTTCCCCTCTTGGACTATCTTGAACATTCCCTTCCAATTCTCATTATTATACCTTAGAGATCACTCTCAACCCCAAAGCAGTGGAAAAATAGTCACTGAGGGTAATCCTCTTGTATGTTTGTTTCTGGATTATTTCTCTCATTTCTACAAGTATCACTTTCTCTGCACTCACACAGCAGGGACTTAGGGTAGAAAGAGCATCTCATGAGAAATGAAATGAGCTATTTCTGTTGAGTGATCCATGCCTACAATGCTGTGTCATAGTTGCTGACCAATGACCTCTTTGGGTCTCCCTGAGCCCTGGTTTATTCATTTAAGAAATTGGATGGTAAGTCTATATGGTTTTAATATTTATTTTCTTCTCTGAAAATCTCTATTTACTAAAACTTTATTGATTTTGATATACTTATTTTTTCAGTGTATAATACTTTTGCAATGAGGTTAAAGCTTCCCATAGATGTCAAAAGCCACATGAAGGAATGAGGAATTGATATTGACAGAACACAAACAAGCTTGGTGTCATACACATGTATCTTATTATGTGATTATCTATATAACGGAGGCAACATGAGGTCTTTAAGTGTTGGTGCCGCATGGGGATGAATTTTAAGTTAAAGTCAATTTTTTAATTGTCACTTAAACTTAATTTAACTGGATTTTATCATGATGCTAGATTGATAAGATGATCATTTTTGACTGGATCATTTCCAGTCACATGTCAAGCAATGGGAGAGAGGAAATAGAAATGACCAAAGGTCTCAGAATAGGTCATAGACTTCAAAGCTAGGAGAAGTTGTTTTGAACAATCTATAATCCATCAAGATCTTACTCTCATACTAGTTCTAAAGTTTCCAGCTGATCTTAGAGAAAAGCTCTTCAATTTTAAATGGTGTATAATTCAACTAAGCAAAAGAATAAGATCATCGATTTCGTTACAAATGAAAAACAGATGAAAACCCTGAATTCTCCTATATTTCTAAAAATGATTTTATCAGTATGAGAGTTTTTGAAGAATAACTAAAATTCAGTCATCACAAAAATGTACATCAACATACACATCGGTTTATAATATAACCAAAAGTAAATCAGAAAAACTTACACTAAATGAAAAGTACATAAATATGATACTTAAGAGAAAAGTCATGAGCAATGTATAAATTAATTCATTCATGGTCAGCAGTAGCAACAAAAGTTAGAGATCAACATAATGTTCCCTTTTTATTTTTTTCTGAAAAAAAAAACAAAAAAAAAAACACTTGATGTTGCATCCAACAGAGACATTATTTTTGTCCCCTCAAATCTTATACCTGCATGCCAACCCTTGAAATTTAAATTATTTTAGCTTTTTAAGGATCTCTATTTACTTATTTTTGTTAAATATAGCATAATTTAATAGTATTTAAATCATTACCTTCCATTTTCTGTGAAAAAAGTGTTTACATAGTCTCTGGAAATGTTAAGAGATTATGAAATTTAGAATTATTTGGGAGAGCTTATCATTCAATATATTGCCTGGAAATTACAATAAGACCAGAGGGAAACAGGCAGTACAGACGAGGGTCCTAAGTACAGATGAGTTACCCGAAAGTGAACTTGTCTATAAGAGTACCATGGTAAATTGTTTCAGTAAAAGAGTATTACTCAACCATTTAATGACTTGGAATATGAAATTGGGAAGTGCTTGGCAAATTTTATTGTCATTATGCTTCCCTTCCCACTCTATGTTTCTCCGAAACATGAAGAATGTTAAAAGGATTCTGAACACATCCCTGATTTGTTATTATTATAATTTTCCCAGATTCTCTGATCTTTTGACACTATGCCTCGTGCTTTCCCCATGTGGCTGCCTGAGGATTCACTCAGGTTTCTGCCCACCATAGCTTACAGATTTCTACTCAATGGATTTCTGAGTAATAGTGCATTCCTCTCCTCATTTGGTTCTTAGCGTGGGGACCCCTCTCCGAGTTCCTCTGAGAAGACTCTCTATGCTGTGGGAATTAAAGGAGAAACTGTTGTAAATATATTTTTGGCACCAAAGGGCTCTTCCGGATAAATAAAGCAGCACAGGTGTAACAGAAGAAGGAAATAAGTACTGCAAGAGGCAATGCTAGAATTCTCCTGGGGAAACAAAGCTAAGTGTGTACCAACCCTTTTCATTTACCTGGACAGTGACATTCACTGGGCTTTGAAAGATTTAGTCAGAGCAATCCTATTAAAGTAAGAATAGTTCAGAAGAGTCATGAAGAGAAGTAGCGTGAGATGGAAGAGTTAAGGCATCCTGATACAACTCAATTACTTGAAAATGTATCAAAGACTAATTTGATCTTACATTTCCCCACAAGTACTTCTATTAAAAAATCCACACTAAATGTAACCACCCAAACATACTAAAATTGATATTAATGTCTAAAACGGTAAGATCACAAATTAATGCAAAAGAGGCAGGAAGAGCACTAAAATTAGGTAAAATATCTTATTGGATTTGAAAATGGCTTTAAATGTATCCAGAGAGAAGTATCTCATCCATTTATTCTATTCTGATTCCCCTGAGTCAGGATTTGGTCCTCTTCATCTTTACAAACCCCTGGAGTAGGCACCTATGATATTATGTGCCCAGAGCTCTCCTTTTTCAGGGAGCAGCCACTTTGCCCTGCGATGTGTCCCCAACTCCTGGCTAAAATAATGTATCAGCAAATAATCCAAACAGAATCAATCAGATACTTTGTTGGTACTGTCATCTGAATGTGTAGTCTGCTCAGTACTCAAATCTTGAAATTCAACCCCCTCCCCCAGGTGATAGTATTAGGAGATGGGGCCTTTGGAGATGATTAGGACATGAGGGGTGGAAACTATGTAATTGGCATTAGTGCCATCCTGAAAGGGACCCCAGAGCTAGAAAGCCTCTTCTACAGCATGAAAACAGAGAAGGTGCCACCTATGAGAAAGTGGGCCCTCACCAGACACTGAATTATATGACACCTTGGTATTGGACTTCCCACCCTCCAGAACTGTGAGAAATACATTTCTGTTGTTTGTAAGCTTCCCAGTCTATGGTATTTTGTTACAGCAGCCCATATGGACTAAGACACCTGGATATCAGGAATGGATGAAAATATGAACTCAGTTGGGCCACATTATTTTGAACTGGGAAGCTGTAATCTAGGACTTTGTCATGACCGTAAGTAAGGAGAAATAAGTACTTTGGTAGATTTGATGATAGATAACACAGTACATGCAGTGAAATCATGATAGGTAGAGAGACCTAATGGTGGTTTTGTCTTAGGATCCAGGTTTTCTTGAAATTAAATGGTAATCTTGTCATTGAGCTCTTGGAGACACTTAAGTACATTTACAGAAAACACCTCAATTATTTATCTCAAAAATATTCCACATTTTTTTTTGAAATTTAAATCTGCCATGGTGTTGAATGCAATGAAATTGTACGTGTTTCTAAATTTCCCACCTTCCCTATTCCAATTCAACCACTGTGTTCTAAATAAATCCCTCTCTTGAAGAAGTTTAAGTTGGGTTTCTCTTATTTTAACCCCAAAGAGTACTAATTAGTATATATTGACACAAATATGTTGCCACTTATGTGAGCAAATAGGTACAATTTTAAGTAATAAGTATAACAAGAAGAGTATTTCAAGTGAAAAGCATCCCATCAGTCAAGGTAAGGGGACAGAAAGACATAAGCCATGGTGAAAAAGGGATACTTTAGGTGGAGGGTGAGATTCAGATGAAAACATGGTAGGATCCAAGAACAGATAAGTGTTTGTGGGATAGGTTTAGAAGAAAGGAAAAAAGCAAGTGATGACTTCAGGGTTTGGGAATGATGGGATCACAGCTGTATTTTGGGACTATTTTTGAATGTATCATACATCTAAGATGGTAACAGGAACGGAGTATAAAGATGCCAAAAGTAGTTAAGATGCTCTTTGAATAGCTCAGTTATACACTGCTCAAGCTTTGAGCTAGCAAAAGGAAATTAGATGAATTGCTTTAGGAGAAGCAATCAGAGAGAATGATGAATGAAGGTGGAAAGAAAGGGGAGTGGGAGTTCCAAAGTCTTTTTTGCTTGGATGATTGGTTTTCTCAGAAATTTTTCATCCTGTGTAACTGAAGCTTTGTACACTTTGAGCAACATCTCCCCATTTTCCTCAACCCCCAGCTCTGACAATCACCTTTCTACTCTTTACTTCTGTGAGTTTGACTTTTTTAGATTTTACATGTAAGTGCGAACATGCAGTATTGTCTTTCTGTGCCTGGCATATTTCACTTAGCAAAATGTGCCCCAGGTTCATCCATGTTATTGCAAATGACATAATTTCCTTCCTTTTTAAGAACGAATACCATTCACATAGATGATGTGTGTGTATCTATCTATAAATATTTAGGTTCATTCCATATCTTGGCAATTGTGAATACTGACGCAATGACCATGGAAGTGCAGATATCTCTTTGAGGTACTGGTTCCACTTCCTTTGGATGTATACCCAGAAGTAGAATTTTTGGGTCATATGGTAATCCTATTTTTAATTTTTTGTGGAACCTCCATACTGTTTTCCATAATGGCTATATCAATTTACATTCCCACCAACAGTGTACAGCTGTTCCCTTTTCTCCACTTCCTCCTCAACACTAGTTATAATTGTCTTTCTGATAATAGCCATTTTAGTGGGTATGAGGTTATCTTCCATGTGGTTTTGATTTGCATTTTCCTGATGATTAGTGATGTTGTGCATCTTTTCTTTTGAGAAATACCTATTCAGATCCTTTGCCCATTTATTAAAAAAGTTATCTGTTTTCTTGCTATTAAATTGTTTGAGGTCATTATATATTTTGGATATTAACCTCATAAGATGTATGCTTTGAAATATTATTTCCTATTCCATAGGTTGTCTCTTCACTCTGTTGATGGTTTTCTTTGTTGTCCAGAGCTTTCGAGTTTGATGCCATTCAATTTTTCTATATTTCTTTTGTTGCCTGTGCTTTTTGGGATCATATCCAAAACAATCACTGCCGAAACCCTTGTTAAAAAGATTTTTCCCTATGTTAACTTCTAGCACTTTTACAGTTTTAGGTCTTACATTTATGGCTTTCATCCATTTTAAGTTTTTGTGTATGGTACGGGATAAGGGTCCAAGTTTATTCTTCTGCATGGGGATATCAGTTTTCCTTATACTACTTATGGAAGAGACTGTCCTTTTCCCATTATTTGTTCTTGATATTTTTGTTACAAATCAATTAATCATAATTCATGGATTTAAGTTCTGGGCTTTCTATTATGTTCCATTGGTGTATGTATCTCTTTTTATCCTCATATTATGCTGTTTTGATTACTGAAGTTTTGTAACATAATTTAAAATTACTAAGTGTCATGCCTTCAGCTTTGTTACTCTAGTTCAAGGCTGCTTTGTCTATTCTGGGTCTTTTGTGGGTTAATATAAATTTTGTTTCTATTTTTGTGAAAAACATCATTGGAATTTTGATAGAGATTGCATCAAATCTGTAGATTATTCTGGGTAGCGTACACATTTTAACAATATTAAGCCTTCCAAATCATGAGCATAAAAATATCTTTCCACTTATTTGTGTCTTTAATATCTTTCAGCAACATTTTATAGTTTTCAGGGTATAGATCTTTTCCTTCCTTGGTTAAACTTGTTCCTAAGTATTATATTTTTTGTTTATGCTATTGTAAATAAAACCATTTCTTAATTTCCTTTTTAGAGAGTGTGTTGTTAATATATAGCAGCACAGCTAATTTTTGTGTGTTAATTTTGTATTCTGAAACTTTACTGAATTTGTTTGTTCTAACTGTTTTTTGGTCCAGTCTTTAGGGTTTTCTATATATAAGATCATTTCATCTGCAAGCAGAGACAGTTTTACTTCTTCCTTTCAAATGTGGATGCCAGAGGATTCCAGAGTCATATGGACAATAAAGGAAATTTCAGAAGTCAAAGCCAAAAGATATTTTTGAAGAAATGCATCTATGTTGTAAGTTCCATTTTAGACACAATGAGTTTGAGATGTCAGAATGGAAAAGACTGGTGGGCAGCAGGAACATATAACTGATGTTTGATAAGAGGTTGCCACAAGATAAATTGATGATTAAAAATCTGTTATTGAATACATTAGAGAGCCATTAATTTTTCCATTTCCAAGATGCAAACTTCATACCTTTCTACAGGACACATTCTTGAAATTGATAAATATATACATGTTTCATTTATATTTACTTCTATAACAATATTGTTCAATGCTGAAATGATAAAAACCCTCAATTTCTATTGTTTAGGAGGTAAATCTATGCCTCTGGAAAAAGATATTTTTAGAGGCATTCTCTACAAACATTTGTTGATGAATTAACAAAAGACTAGAACTATAGGAGAGAAGAGGGTACGTAACACACTGTGTAACTCTGATATAACACACAGCTGACATTTGAGAAATTCTTATTTTTAAATACATCATAATCTAGTCTCAGGCTTACCTAGGGCCAGACCATGACAAATAAATGCAGCCAACAGGTTAATGATTTGATAACTGAGTAGGAAAAGACACATCTACAACCAACCAACCTTCCTATCCTTTCCTTCCCTCCCTCCCTTCCACCTTTCTTCCTCCACAAGACCCAGAGAAGAATGTATCCTCTGTCAATATGTGCTGACAAAAGGAATTAATAAATAATTAAAGGAATGAGTAAAGTGGCAGGATAAGAAATACAGACAAAAATATCTCAAGGAAAACAGAGTTGTCCAGAACTTCAGTGAGCCAAATTTGTGGAAGCAGATGCATCAAAGACATAACCACAGATGATACCTGTGTGATGGGAAAATGCTCATATGATACATAGACTTATTCTTATTTTCGCCCAATGCCTACTATGTGGCCTTGATATGTGCAGATAACTATTGTTAAGTACTTAAAGTCATGTCATTGTTATCCTCTTAACAGCCTCAGAAAATACATACTATGATTATCCCACAGTAATGATTTTTCCAAACAAACAGATGACAAACCTGAAACACAGAGTGTACACTTTAGAAGAGCTCACACAGCTATTAGCTGACAAACCCAGGGTCTAACCAGTTCAGACTGGTTCTAGTGCCTGCACTTGAAGAAAAAGAAAATTTATTTTAATGTCTACATACAGAGTCCAAGATGGCATCCCTGCTGAATAGGCGGGTGTCTAGGGCTTTTATATAGTTGGGTTTGGGCAGACTCTCAAAGGGGTGGGGCCATTTTAAAGGGAAAGTTCCCATGGAAACTCCCACCTGCCTCTGGGTTTAGCCTACCAATAACCACTTCATAATATTGCTTCTGGATCCTTTGAAAGAAATATATGCTGGGGGAAGGGCTGAGCCCCACATTCTGTTTGTCTCCAATCATAGCACTGGAACTCTTTTTTTTTTTTGATGTGTTAACTTAATCTTTAAATTGCCAGTCACTTTTCTTTTCCAATCAATTTTCCATCAGTAAAGCTTTCCTTTAATTCCATAATCATTACCATCCATTGCGGTTATATACACATGAGTTTACCAAAACAAAGCAAAGCACTCAGAATGTAAGTTGTTCTAAGGTAAACTGGAAGGGGACATGGCTATTTCTCAGGAAACCTTTATCAGTGTGAAATGGACTGAAAGAAGATATTATTTAAGCATGAAATCATGTAGAATTACCCTGAAAGATTTTAAGAAGTAATCAAGCACATTCCATCTGCACCCACTAATTCATAATAACTGAGAGTTCACCTTTCCAAACAAGAAAACAAATTCTGAATTCATAATGCATTTCCATGGCACGTAAATTTCTGGCCTGAGAGATTTGTGACCACCAACTAACTCAGAGCAGAGAAAATCATACCAGGTTGTAAGAGCTCTTTCTGTCATTAAAAGAGATTTTAACATCACATGACTTATTGAAGAAATAAAAAATTGCTGTCAAGACTCATTACACTTCAGTATAATTTGATAGATTATTATGTATAATAGAAATCATATATGGATCATATATAGTATAGAAAATGTCTTGATTATCCTTATGAATGCAATAGAAATAACACCCATATTTAAAAATTAATCCATTTCTATTGCCTCATTAATCGTACCTAAATGTTTTGTTTCTTTGATTCCATAACACCCATGTTGAGTGAACCTGGCTGTCAGCAGCTGAATGATCATGTCAGGGACTCTTTAGGGCCTGATGAAGACACATGGGGCTCTGCCATGTTGGCTTCTACTTTGTGTTGCAGCTTGCTTTCAACATCCTTGGTAAAATAAATTGAAACTTAATCCAGTGCTAACTTGGCTGTGTGTACATTACATTCAAGAAAACACTCAGAAAGCATAACTCTGCTGGCTGCAGGAATGAAACTATATTGTCACAAAATGCCAACAATATTAGCACATCCATTTTCTATGTAAGCAGGAAGCTGTTGTCTATTTCTCTATATGTGGTATTTATTCTTTACTTATCCATGCAATGACAAATCTGATCCATAATTCAGATTTAAAAGGCTTAGTAGATTCTTATGAATTTCCAAAAAGTTTAAAGAATGACTCATTCTTCTAATCTCCAAAAGGATATAATAATGCTCACTTCATAGAAACATGATTAGGATTAAAATGAGAAAATGTAGGATTATTATAAGCATCAACATTTTTAATATTCTTAAGTATGTTCCAATGTCTTTTTTTAAAATCCTTAAAAATATAACCAATTTGTTAATCTATCACTGTATCTCAATACATGTACATAATTTAAGTCAAAATGACATTTATAACAAAATGTCCGCATGACTTGAATTCATTTTGTACTGGGCCACAAATATGCCACCAATGTGCTTACATATATACCTTTTGTTTTACATCCCTGCATTCTAAACCAAAACCAAAGAAACAAATTTTGTTATCAGATCCAATTAGACCTCAGTAAGGTATGTTGACATTCACATTCCAGCCAGATTTTCAAATTTGCAACAAATGCAAGAAGGTCTATGGTCAATTTCAATTCTCAAAATGGATTTTCTTCCTGGGAAAAGTGTTATTGTAATATATGAGGAAGTCCCTGATGTCATTAATATAATCTAACTTACCATGAATAAAAGCTTTCCTTTAATAAAAATGGAAGTGCTATGGATAATTACTCTAGCAATGATCCCAGCAAGAAAGATACTTAATTATATTAACAAAGGATATTCATTTTCCCTGTTTCCCCCTTTTTAAAAACAGCTTCCCCATTTTGTTCACAGAAGTAGTTCGTTTCCTCTCACCCTACCTTGGAAATCATTATTATTATAGGTCAACTTAGTGGAATCCATTCAGCTATTCTTATGGTCAGGTTTCTCTTTCATAACCCAGAGAACTGACTTTTATTGAATTTTAATTTTAGCTAAAACTTTTTTATGTTTTCCATGGCTCAAGAATGAACTCACTAAGTGAACAAATAACAGCAGTAGTTTCTGTTGCAGTTTTTGACTTTTCAAATAGATCACAGAAAATAAACCACTGTCTGGGAGCAATATGATTTTCATTCTGAGTTTTTTCTATGTGTTCTTAACTTGAAAACCTCAGATCCCTTTGTGTCCATTCAGTGTCTTCTGTCAGGGACATTAATGATGAGCATGGGCCAGTGATGAATTCTGATGGTGAAAGTGGTTTTGTTTTGTTTTTTAGTAAGATTAATATTGTTCTACAAAGTCCTAGGTATTTATTACATTTTTTAATTTTGGACACTTTCAAACATCAAATAAATGTACAGGAATGAGAAACTCCATCCACAGCAAACAAATGCTGCAAAATTTGTTTCTGAGCTTCTACTCCACCAGCGTTGCAGACGGAAAACAGGTATACAGCGTGAGTAATACAATAGAGAACTTTCTGAGGGTTATTTTCATGACTATCTTCAGTTTGGTTTTGCCTAAATACCAAATCATCCTTGTATAAATGGAATCAATGAGCAACTGACTTATGCAAGTGTCAGCAAGAACATTCACCTATACAAACAAGACTGTCTGGATTCCTAGGCTGAGACCTGTAAAATCTCAACTGAACACTGTATTTTCAATGAAGTTTAAATTCCCCCTAAAAACCCAAAGACCAAAAAAATCAAACAGCTAAGTAAAAGTGCTGAGATTACCTTTAAGAGAACTATTTGGAGGCCTGTCATTTGAACTGCTGACCTTGATGAATTTGAGAAGGAGAAAAGATTATAAGTGCATCTCCTTTCTACCAGAAGTATTAGTGTTTAAAATCTCAAGAAAAAATGACTATTTCAATATTCCTACATACCCATTTTGCCACAGAGCATTTTGATGAAAAAAAAAATCATGCACTAGGATCAAATCTTGAGGAAACATTTCTTAATGTTTCCTCTCTTGGAGAGTAACTATGCACATTATCATATTAAAGACTGAAAAAAAGCCCTGCAGCAAACATATTGCCTGAACTTTGTTTAAGCAACATTTCCTAAACTTAATTATCCACAGAACACTATTTTCCAGGAATAACTATTAAAATTCTATTAAATTTATTCTTCTGATGTTTAAGTTCCAGCAATAAAATTAAAGAGATGGACTAGAAGACATTTAAGGACACACCCAGCTTGAAATTTCAGGACCTCTGCTCTCAAAGAATATAAACAGCCGTCCTCCGTCCCTTTCCTCTGCTAACCAATTTCAGCGTTTATCACATTCAAGGGCAGGAGCTCCTCTACTTAGGACTCAATCTCTTATGCGTTAATGCAAATCCATTCCTGTTTTCTAACTTCTTCTTGAACTTGGAGAGCCAGCATCCTTATCAGAAATAACCCCTTTTAATTAGTTAGAAGGCCACAAATGTCACCTGTCAGAGTTCTCGAAAAGACATGTTAGTTCTTTGATCCATCCCTCAAAGGATCTGTTCTTCCACCTTGGTATCCTTATTCCCTTATTACAGCTATGGAGCCTATAGATTTGAATACTATAATAAAAGGGACAGAGAGTTGATGATGTGATAAGTTTATAATTGAAAAAGTCAGATCATCTCCTTAGATGATCTAAATCCTGAATAATATTTCCAAATCATAACTGTTACAGACTACAGGCTCTCTCCCATTCTCCTCTCCCTAACTTCACCTTACACGGTGGTCTGGATTTACAGAATGCCCATTTAAGTCCTCTCAGCATTGCCAACCAGCTGAAGAAAATATAGCCACCAGCAGCAACAGGATAGCTGTGGAAAGCAATATGAGGTAGGCTGTCTTGTGTAGTGAGAAAAACCAGACCCATGTAACTACTCATTAAACATTCCCAAGACTTTCCAGCTTCTTAAAGTTAATGAGTTGCATGGGACTAATTCTGGCTCCTCAGTGTTATCAGAACCGATCTGTGTCATTTGAGAGCTGCAACAGCAAAACACCATTGACAAGTCTCCAATATCTCTGTTCCTTTGATGCAGTGTCTTCAGGTACAACTATGAGATGATGGAGCCTCTGTCATCCCGGAGACCTCAAGGGCTACGTGAAGCAGAGCCCCTCTACTCACTTTGCAGGACAGGTAGCATGAGTAAGAAGCAATCATTTGTTGAGCTGTCATGGCTAGAGTTATAATCATAGCCCAGCTTACGGATGCACCCCCAATCCCCATTGGTGGAGAGTGATTGCCAGCTCCATAGTGTCAAATGACAGGAGAGAAATCTCTGGACACACTGAATGCCATCGAGGAAGAGGCTGAGTTTTAGGTATAGACAGCAGTTTCCATTGCCCATTTCTAAACATGCCTTCAGCTATTCTCAACAGCCCCCTTGCATATTCATAAACTTTTATATTAAGGACCCTCTCAAGAGTGTTATGGATTCTTTGCCTTGGTGGATCCACCGGACCAGCAAAGTCAACATTTTAGTGTCCAGAGTAGCTCAAATAAGGCAAGCAACATCCCCCCTTAAATAATTTATTAACAAACTTTAATTCAGTCTCACTATCTTTATATAGAGTGGTACAAC
This sequence comes from Eulemur rufifrons, assembly GCF_041146395.1. NCBI lineage: Eukaryota > Metazoa > Chordata > Mammalia > Primates > Lemuridae > Eulemur > Eulemur rufifrons. The sequence goes on along the minus strand of NC_091005.1, from coordinate 8,984,780 downwards.
TAAATACAAATGCAATTCTAAAAACACATGCCTGATTTCTCAATAGGAAAACTTGCTAAAGCTATATATCTAATCCCTTTGTGTTTTTATTTACTATACCCATGTTCTAATACACTCTTATCAAAAAAAGATTAAAAAGACTAAATATTTTTATCTATGTTGTAACTAATAATGATACAAAGATAAATTATGCCTTGTATTCCATCTTCCACTATGAAGTACTGTGAGTAAATTTGTTCTATATGGAAAATGTAAAATAAAGGTTAAAAAAAGAGAGCACATTAGCTTTAATTATTCATGATATTTGCATGACTTGGTTCATAAGTGGGGGGAAAAATGCCTTGCCCCCTATTTCGACCAGAGCAAGTAGAGCATAGGTGAATTCAAAGGGGGAGAAAAGACATATAAATAACCATCTTTGAAACTTCTGTTCACGAATATTGTTTTTTGTCATCACAATTGCACAATGAAATATGAAAGTTCAATTTCCTCTTCATTTCCTTTTAATAAAACTTCTGTTCATTTCATTTCTGAGAGAAGATTGAATCTAAATTACTTTGACTCCTCTTGGCCTAACTCTGGTGAATGCTACCAGACATGAAAAAGGAGGGTGTTTTGCGCATCACCCATGGAAATAGAGAGGAACAGCCTCCCTCTCTGCGTGTGGCTCTGGCTCGCTCTCTCCTGCCATTGGGTCCTCCACAGGTCCAGGGAGTGCCGACTGCACATTATATTGCAATTCTTGCCCCATCTTTTAACCAGGCCATTTTCAGCAAGAGAAAATCTACAAAATGCCCCTTGTTGGGTTTTTCTGATCTATTCCACAACAAATGTATTTCCTAATGATAGGAGGCAATGGAGTCCTCTTTGTTGAGGTGGCATTTGAATTCACATATGATGTAAGAAATATTTTCAATGAACATCCATTTTATGGGTTGAATTCTGTCTTCAAAAATTAAGTTACAGTCCTAAACCCCAGAACCTGAGAACATGACCTTATTTGGAAATAGGATGATTGTAGATATAATTAGTTACATTGAGGTTAGATTGGAATAGATTCGGCCCCTAACCCAATATGATCAGTGTCCTTATAAACAGAAGAAATTAGGACACAGAGACAAACACACTAGGAAAACGTCATATGAACATTACTTATGCTCCCACAACCAAGAAACCACCAGAAACTAGGAGCCAATCCTGGAACAAATCCTTTTCTAGCAACTTCAGAAGAAGCATGGCCTTGCTAACACCTTCATCTCAAATGTCTAGCTTACAAAAAGGTAAAACAATGAATATCTGTTTAAGCCACTCCATTTGTGGTACTTTGTTAAGGCAGCTCTAGCAAACTAATATAACCCAGAACACTACAGACAACTCATCAACTTTCAGTGGTCCCTTATTGCCTAAGACAAAAACAAAAACACATAGCAACAACAAAAACAAACCAACAAAAAACCAAATTCTTCTTTGGCAAGAAACAAGACTTGGAAAGCTCTTGTTACCTGGCTTCTGTGTACTTGGTCAGCCTAATTCTTCTTCCACATGGTTTGAACTTCAAAATTCCAATCCCTGTTCTCCTAAAAGTGCCTCCTTCTTACACCTCAGGCTGATGAAGATGGAATTTCCTCTAAAATGATGGACAATATATGGTATGTGCACCTTCGTGTCCACTGCTGACTCAGCTGTTTGTTCATGGTAACTTTTAGCAGTGAGCCTAGATGCTGTTTCAGAATCCTCCTTCCCAGAGTCTTCTATGCCAACAGTGCTGATCAGTTGAAACTGGACTTAAATACGCAAATCATCTAAAACCATTTATTAATATCTGACCCTCATCCAGTGCCTTCTATGTTCCAGGACTATGTTTCTCCTTTGGGAAAAATGAAGGAGAGTTTTTCATCTTCCTATGAAAGTCAGGAGTATTTACCAAAGACTTGGGCTTCTTTCCACTCTTGAGGAATTAGATCTAACCAGGAATATGGGAGAAATCTAGGCCAAGAGAAGAGAGTCCAGTATAGGCAGAATGGTTAAGAGCTCAGGTTCTGTCATTGTAAAGATGGGGTAAAGAAAAAGACTTTTTGTCATAAGCCTTAAAACCCACAATATTTAGAGGCATGAAATTAAAAAGAAAACTCAGAAAAATTATTGAGATCAGTGGTCAGTGAATAAGAAAAAAAAAAAAAAAACCACAGGAGAATTGTACTATCTTGTAACTTCCTCCACCCCCACACTAAAGAGGACTTCAAATAAAAGGAAGAGATTGGCTCTGTCCAGTGCAACTGAAAGGCCAAGAAAGATGGGAATTGAGGATTGGCCATTTGATTTTGCAAAAAAGAAATCATCACTGATTGTGAAAAAGGCTATTTTAGGGGAACAATATGGACACAAGCCTGCTTTCAGTAGATAAGAGAGTCATTGAGGTGAAAACATGGAGACAGGGATGGAAAAGGTCCATTTTTAGATTTTTTAAATTTTCATCTAAAAAAATAGAACAGAAGCAGATACTCAAGGGATTAATTGAATTAAAAGGTTCCCCCCCCCTTTAATATGCAAAGTATCAAATTCTTTACTAAAGAGTGTAGGGAGGAAAGATATGGCCAAGCACAAGAAAAAGGCAGCACCTACAGGGGCAGAGTCCTTGAAGAGTTGTAAGATGATGGAATTCAGCAATTAAATTCAGAATTAAACTTAGGTAGAGGTGAGGACTTCATCCACGGTAACAGGGGGAATGCAGGGAATGTGGCTATAAGTGCAAATAGATGGCTGAATTTGTTCGATGGAATATAAGGTTGTTTTCACATACATACTGCCATTTTTTCAGTGAAACAGTAGCTGATGTCATCAAATGAAAGGGAGGAGGGAGAGCTGGTTTTGGAAGTTTGACACTCCCAACAGGGGGCAGCAGAGAAATAAAGAGGTACAAGTATCTGGCAATCCCGAGTGCTCACTACAAATCTGAAGTGGCTTCAGTGAGCACCGTTCTGTTTTTCTGTTTATTTCCAGTTATATTTAGTGGCCCCAGTCTGTAACAAAGTAGGCAGAGATTGAACTTGAACCACAACTAGGATTAAGCCATACTTGTTTAATGGTGGGAGGAGCAGAAAAAAGAACTGATGCCACATTCTAGAGTGTGAACTAACCATGGGCTATGTCTTCTAAATTGATGAACGATGCTACTAAAAATATGAAGGAAATGTACAGTGAAAAAATACTGCAGCCAATGGAATGTAGGTCTCACTAAAATCAAAGAATTTTTGGATTGGGGGTAATGATAAAACTGAGATAGACAGAAAGTGTATTTGAAATTAAGATTCCGCAAATGATGTGTATAATCAGTGATGTCTCACGTATGACTGCAGGAAGTGTGTCCTTGAAGTAGGAAATAGTACGTGAATACGGGGATGTATTCTGAAATTTGTGAGACTAAAGTGGATGAATGATGTGTGTGAATGTTGAACTTTCTAAAAATAATAAAGGAGCAACATTGACTAGTATATAGAGATCTAATGGTAAAAAAAATCTTTAATGAATGAGGGGAAGTGACCATAAAAGACTATTTAATGAATGAAGGAGCAGTGAGTAGAATGACCTGATCTTTATGTGTGTCAAAGGAACTCAGGTTTTGGAGGAAGAGGAAAAGTAAATGGTCTTAACCAGCAAGGATAACCAAGAAGGAGGTGCATTCCACCTAAAGACCCTGTGGTAATCATGGAGGAGAGGAAAAATCCTAGCAGTTTCAAATTCTCCAAATATCACATAGAAGAAACAGACAAAACAACTAGATAGCAAAAGCAAAATGAATAGGTAACATTTACAAGAAAATTAAATGACGAAGTATTATCGCAAACACTAAAAATTCACGTGAGTAAGGAAGAACTACCAAGAGCCACAAAACATTTGTGATGGCTGGTTTGAAAGGAGAAAGAAGGAATCAATAAAACAACGTTAACAAAAAATAGCCAATAGGTACCCGCTAGAGAACAGTACCTGAAACTGGGAGAGGCTCTGACCTTTCCAATAGAAGGGGTCCCACCTCGGAAAATCTACAGGGCCAGGTGCACTGCAGCACCGGGCAGCGTTCAGAACTGACCTGCCAGGCTCCCTTCTAGGACAGATCCACACACTAAAGAGAAACTTCTGGGAAGTTAAGAGAGAGGAAAATGGGGGAAAGAGACTGAGAGAGAAAAGCCAAAGTACAAAGTAACCAAGAAGAAAAATTCTGGGGAAGCAGCAAGGCTGCATACTTTTCAAAATTAAAAAGAGAGAAAGACAGAGAAGTATAGCTCTGTGAAGTTAGAACATTCCCCTGAAAACTACCTCATTATAAAGATTCAGAAAAACTAATATCATTAAATTTAGCCACTGAAAAATGTCAAAGTTAAATTCTGTACAAAGACATTATAAGAAGCATGAGGACAAGGAAAAGAACGACATGCTTACAGATTATGAGAAAAACATACCATAGAATAGTGCCTAAAAAACATATCAACACTGTAACTATTTCAAAACAAGCTAAAAGATTAATTAAGCAAATCATACAAGATGTGAAAAAAATATATAAATCAGAATTAGAAAAACAAAAATGAGGTGATCGTATTTAAAAGTTTAGAAACCAAAGGGAGTATTTCAAAAATGAAAACCAATTGAGAAGAAATACAAGAGTGGATAAAGGCAACATAAAATGCCATATGAAAAATTTAAAAAATGAAAATAAGGAAAATTTTAAAATTCAAACCAAGGAAGAAATAGATTAAAAAAGAGTTGAGAAAAAGTGACAAATGTTGAAGATAGTCAAAGAAGTTTGAACAGATGGATAGTGGGATTCCCTAAGAAAGAAAACCAACTCAAAGAAACAAGACAAATACTGAAAACTGTAATTCAGAAAGAAATTTCTGAAATTAAAGCCAAAAGAAAAATGGAAATGATGTACTGAAATAGCACACTATATATCTGAAAATATCAACTCAGAATCACCAAGCCATATTCTAATGAAATGATTAAACTTTCAGGAATAAGAAAAACTTCTGTGTTTAGGAAAAAAAAAACAATACATTATAAGAGTGATATAAGCTAAAATGCCTCACAACTTCACATTGATACCTACAATTTCAGTTAAAGACTGCAAAGATTTTACTTCACCTCTTCTTTATAATATCTGTACCTTCTTTACGTCATTACAAGAATTGTATATACAAATGTAAGCCATATATACACACACACACACACACACACATAAAATGTGATATAGAATGATACACACAGAGTGATTCTTTGTGTGTATATATATGTATAGTGTGTGTGTGTGTGTGTGTGTGTACTATTTACCACTAGTTCTTATATTGATGTCTGAAGCTCACCAGATTATCCAGTAGATTTCTCCAGAAAAAAGTCAGGGAAGTATAATATTCCCTGATTTCTTTCCTGTTGATAACAGCTTGTCTATATGCTCTATATTCAAAAGCCACTTTGGTTGAATATAAAATTCTTGAGGCTATATTGTTCCTCTTAGTATATTACATACGTTATTCTATTTTATTCTTGCATAAAGCATTATTTTCAAAAAGTCTGACGATCATCTCATTTTCTATCTCTATAAGTAGTAGCAATGAGTGGTCTTAGCATGATACTGTGCTCTTGGAAAATTATTTCTCAGCAACTAGCGCTTAGAGAAATGGGTGAATTCAGTTCTGGTGCCGAAAAAGTGCAGAACACACGGGAAACATCATGTCACACTCTGATATGACAAGATTCCAAGGAAGACCATTAAGATCATGTCAATGATGAGTTAAGGTCCAACTTGCAGTGGCTCCCACTGCCCAAAGATGAGACCATTTGGGTTTCCATGACAATAATAATTGCAATGGACAGAGGAACGTGTTACACTGTACCATAAATATGTAGTCAGCAAAACCCAGATTGGGCTATATGTTGAACAACTTGGGTTTTTCATCACATAAATTATAAGGAAAAAAAAGGGATGGCGAAGAAACTTGTACATTAACAATTGACTTAAAAGACAGGCCAAAGTAAGAAAAAACTGGCAATAATAAATCACGATACCTGAAGATGCGTATGTGGGTTATAAAATAAAACCCACCAGTAAGTTATTGCCATAAAAGTGAGGATAATGATTACTTATGGCAAAAGAGAGGGTCTGTGATTGGGTAGGGTACAGGAAAAGGGCTTGTGGGGTGAATATAAAGTTCTGTCTGTGACCTGGGGAGTATTTACCTTATAACAAGTCATTAAGTCATGCATTTGTGTGCTTTTCTTGCCCTGTATTTTATTTTATAATAAAAAGTATACTTTTTAAAGTCTTGAAATAAAAAATACACTTTTGAAGGTCTTGAAAAATGCGTATGTTAATTTCTTTGAGGAGGTTGCAATAAAGGAGTATCAACTTGCTCAGCCCTTACCCAGATCTTTGGATTCAGAAGAGCTGGGTGAGGCCGTAGAATCTGTATTTTTAACAAGTTTCCAGGTAATGCTGATGCTGTTAATCTGAACATGATTCTCTGAGAACCACTGGGTTAGGGGATCAGGTAAAAAGGGAACTTGAGTTAGACTACGGGTCTGTGAACAACCAAGTCCTTGTACCTAAGGCAATCAGAGATGTCATCATGAGATCGGTTCTGGTGGTCTCTTCTGGACAGGTGTGTAAAACCGTTATTACTATAGTACAGCCTACCTGTTGTGCATGCTGCTACAAAACATTGCATCAAAAGCTTGAGTTGACCACAACCAGAGGTGACCTCCAGGGCCCCAGGCCCTGATATAGTAAACTTGAGGCTTCAGTGGATTGATACCTCACACCCACTTGGGAACTAATCCTTAGTGCAATAGTAAAGAAGCTCTGACATGGCATTTGCAGTTGCGAGGAGCCCAAGACAATACTGATGTTGAGAGAGTGGTACACTTCTCTTAAATTCTGCAACCTCTCTGTGGCTGGGGTGCAGCCTTATTTTAATTTATGTCCCTCATAACATTCTCCAGTTTTATTAACAAAATAGGCATTCAGGGTCTCTATGTGACTGTTGTTTCAGCTTACTATTCAGTAATACTAATCACTTACAACTTACTTTTGTCTAGACTTTCCAGTCTCCATGCTAGAATGATAACTATTTTCATTATTGACGGTAGAGTAAAGGTGATTAGAGTAGCATACGTCTGACTCTTCAGCATGTTGGCTCAAATGCTTACAAAGATTTGCAAGGCAGGTAATACTGTCTTCATAGGAAGAAATTGAGTCTCATAGTATTTAAGAGGGTTGTTAAAGTTCCCATATATGATTACTGACAAAAGTACTGGTTTTCAAGTCAGTTCTGTCTGATTCCAAAGTTTTCCAGTTTATGCTATGCCTTTACAATCCAAATAGAACGGCATGATGGAAACCACAAGGCCAGTTGCACTGTCTTCATATTACAGGTAAGAAGATTGAGCCTTAGAGAGAGTAGCTGGGCTCAGATGATGCAAACAAATAGGTGGATAGATTGGTATTTAGATAAATGGACACTAATTGAATACATCCAGTGTGATTAGCCTATCTCTATGCATCTTTATACAATGTATTTCTATTAAATTTCACCTCTAGAAAGCCTGAGTTCGGTACTCAATTACTTATCAAATACTTGAAAAACAGGGACTTACAGAGGCTTACCCAATACCACTCTACTAGTACTCTTTGCAACTCTTTGACCTTGCAAAAAACCACTCAGAACCTTGGAACCCACCTTTCTTGTTGCATCCTTTCACTTTTTCTCCCAGATCTATTTTAACTTCGACATTTTCTGTGATTAGATTGATTTGGAAGAAAAAGTTTGGGGCACTGGGGAATGAAATTCAAGCAATGCCTCCAAGTGTAATTACATTCTGCTTACTAAAAGGAAAGCAGACCAAATCCAATGAACAAAGAGGAAAGAACAAATCACTATCAACGGATGCATCTCAGATAGGAACCCATTCTGAGCTTATTGCTGATGTCAACATAATCAATAAGATTTATCCTCAGGGGCAGGAGGAGAGCTGATCTACAGCAAGGATGACCAGGATGAAAACAGCCAGAAGAAAAAGTCCCACATTTTGACTGCTGGGAAGGCCCTCAGCACAGGGGATCTTCCCCTAGATAATGGGGATCTTTTTAAAGCCAACCTTGATGAATGCCCTTGCACTTATAAATATTAATGTATCCATTTGTTCCTTCATTCATTTGTTTATATATCGGCATTCTAGTATGGTGGAAAGGGCACAGGCTATTGGGATTTAAGACTCTAACACTTGGTGCCTTTGAACAAGTTATTTATTTATTTATTATTACCTGACTTTGTGAGCTTGAAACAATCTACTTTTTATCATAAGCCACAGTTTTCTGAATCTAAAAAATAGGTCCAATGACACTTATGAATTGCCACGAGGATCAAATTAAAGAATACCGATAAAGCACTTTCCCATGATTCAGTAATCCATAAATATTAGCTATTAATAATATCGTTACTTAAGCTGTTATATGCATTTGTTAAAATGACTACATTTTTCAAACTCAACTTGATCCTCATGTCCTGACTTGTATGAAGGTCATCATAGGGTAGCTGGAAAAGAAAACATTAAGATCAAAAGTATTTCAGAAAACACAAGAGGGAAGGCCTTTGACCCATACCACTTTGGGACATGATGCCTGCCTGAGACATTGGCTATAATTAGTACTAAAAGGATCCCTGGGGGCTTCAAAGGAGGCTGCTTCCCCTGCATCCACATCTCCTGTGTGGTTGACCTCCACGAGCTTAGGCCACTGGCCAAAGGAGGCAGATGTGGAGGGTCACATGCTTTACTTGGGAAGGAGTGAAGAGATGAAAAGCAGAGTGCGGGGGATGTCAGTGGACTTCCTAATGAGATCTCTCTCTGCTGAAATCCCTCTGGGCTGAGGAGTAACTGTGCAGATCATTTGCTAATGAGCATGGCCACAGCCATAGAATGACCTTTAAATGCTTAAAGAATTTGGAATAATTCTAGGGAGTGCCTTCCCTAACTTAATGTGCTGAGAAACAAGATGACACATTTCAAAATGCAAGTCCTGAAAAAGATGATAGTACTAAGCACCAATTCAGTTAAACCACTGTAAGACACACATGGTTAATGAAGATTATGGAACTCCACTCTTTGTACATACTAGTGGGCTTCAGAGAGATAGCTCTTCCTCAAAAATTTATGACAGGCAGATGTCTAACTCAGGTTCAGTCCCAATAGTCTACTATTGAGGTGGCATTTCCTTCTTAATTCACTGGAGCTCAGTGAACAAGCAGTGAACGTGGTGGCTGGGAGTTCATATTGAGCCTTCTTTCTGATTTCATTTTTTCCTTCTTTGGAATTATGTACATCCTATAGGCACCAAACAGGAAGTGGGGGTATGACTTTCTTACCTTTAGATAGCATAGGAGAAGAAGATGTAAAAGGTATCAAGTCAATCTCTAAATGCCCATCCTGATATTCATAAATTTCCCATTAGAACTGGATATCTGATACATCTTATTTCTAATTCATTTTTATTAAACACAAATGTACATCCACACCTACACTTTGACCTTTTATGCTCAACTTTTTGGGAAGATGGAAGGCATTTTTCACGGTTCCCTAAGTGCTTGCAAGTTTATCAGCAAAGCATGCACATTCAATCACGCTCTCCTAATGAACTGCTGCTGTCAATTTAGTTCTCATAAACATACAAGTGAGGCAACATGGAGAGCAGTGATTCCTGAGACCAGGTCTGTGATACCCCAGGGTGTCTCCAATTATTTCCAGATGGGGGTTGAGGGTGTCATGAAATTCTCTGACAAAACTAATTTTAATCCACTTCAATTTGCAAAATTGCGGTCCATGAAGCACTTTGATTAAGAAGGACGTTTCAGAAAATCAAGTGAGTCACAGTGGGGTATTGCAAATAGAAAAACAAACAAACAAAAATCTTTAGGATAGAAATTCATAACCAATTACGTTTTTATGCTTTTGTCCACAGAGCACATAGCAGCTCCTATCATGATTCCAATACCTGGGTAGATACTAAGGTGTTCAAGAGAAGAAAGTAAGGGAATCCAATATTGATTGAGAATTTGCAATGTACAGAGCATTGTAAGAGAAATTTTTGCATATTACATTTCACATCATGCCTACAACATCCTTAGGAGGTGGAATCAATATGAACTATTTTACAAGAAAAGAAACTAAGGACTTAGAGATGCTAAGTAATAGCCCAGAGCCCAAAATTGATAAAACATGAAGATGGAATCTGAGCTTAGACCTCTCTACTTCCAAAGCCCGTATTTTTCTCATTAATTTGTTTTTGTAAAAAGGATGTGAAAACCTTCAAAGAGAGTATGGTCTGACTGGGGATAAAAATCTCTTAAGAACTCAAGGACAGTTAAATAGACACACTACAACATAGGAGTGTCAAATTTTATGGTAAAGAAATAAAAGCAGGTGAGATGTTAATATAAGCTAGAGGAAATAAAGGTTTCGTGGATGAACGTGCTTAAGACACTGAAGAATGAGTGAAATTGTAAGGCACTAAAAAGAATACAAATAGAATTATATTAATAAGTAAAGGAAAAGGCAGGAGCAACTATGTGGATATGAGAAAGCCCACCTTGGTCACAGGGAGATTGCATTAGCCAGAGTGGCCAATCTGGGTAGAGCATAGAGGGGAATCTGTTTGGTTAAGTAGAATATGGCCAAACCCAAGGAGAATTGTTCAACCTTGGCAGACAGCAGCCCCTCGTATTGACTACCTACCCTGTGTCAATCACAAGAGAAGACTTTTTTGATATTCATTAATGTGTCCATGGACTTAAAGTGATCAGGCCCTAAAACCTTGTTGTGATGAGGTTTCTTTAGCAGATTCTTACTGAAATTATCATTTATTTGATGAGTGAAGTTTTTAACTTGCCTTGCTGTGTGAAATTATAAAAAAGGATGCTTTTCCAAGTTGGAACAATAAATGTCACTGTGCAGTTTAAAAAAAAAAAAACAGGGTTAGGGTTAGATTTAGGGTTATTGAGATGATTGTTAAAATTATAATTGATAACCCTGATCTCTTGAAAGTATTCCACACCTTTGAATTCAACTGTCTATTTGACATCTTCACTTGGATGTCTAAAGAACAATGCAAACTTAGTAAGCCAAAGTAGAACTCTTGATTTCACTCCATTCACAAAACAAAACAACACAAAGTACAAAACTCAATCGTCTCCAGTTCTTTCCCATGTTAGCAAGTACCCTCCTTATCTACCTATTTCTCAAACCAAAGGCTTAAGGGCCATTCTTGATTTCTTTTTTCTTGGTACTGAACATCTAATCCATCCATAAGCCTGTCACAGCTTCATTTTCCATTTTTTTTTTCACTTTTTCATTTTCTTCATCTCTAGCACATCCAGATTTATCTAAGCCACCATCATTTTTTACTGATGCTTATACTACCACATTGGCCATATAATTTGATTTCTTCTTCCAATCTTGATACTTCTGGTCAATCAATTCTCTAAGACATAGCCCATGTGCCCTTTGACAAAACATCAGCCATCATCTTCAAAAGTTTTCAATGTCTTCCATCGTCCTTAGAATGGAATCCAAATCTCTCTTGACCTAAGGCTCTAAATGGTCTTCCTGCTTTTCTCCAATATGATGTGTCAGTCCATTTCTTTTCCATCTCCACTCTCCAATTACCCGGGTCTTTTTTCTGTTTTTCAGCCTTACCAAGGTCATTCTTGCCACCCCAGTGCCTTTGGACCAGCACTATCTCGGATGTTATTCCCTCCAATCTTTTATGTTTGTCACTTTCTTGCCATTCAAGTATTAATGCAAATGTCACGTTCCTAGAGAGGCTTTCCCTGTGCCCGTCCTAAAGGAGACAGACAGTTATCTATAAAATCATCTCCTTCAGTTCACTGTATTGTACTTACTAAGATTTTTCTTATATATTTCTTAGATTATTTTTATGTTCCCTTTCTCTTTGACCTCACTAGAACAAACTTGCACAGCAGTCCAGACACTCCCCCTTCTTGGTCACCATTTTATGCCTACCGGTGGCAGTGCATCTGACACTTAGCATGGCTCAATAGATGTTTGGTGGGGGGTTGACATGAAGAAGGTACTGTTTAGTACGCAAGTGGAAAGGATATTCCGCCTTATTTGACTAGAGCATGATCTGAATCTGCATATAATTTGGGTGGCCAAACCAAGAAGAGGAAATGATGTATTCAGCACTCTGGGCTCAGAAAGAATGAAGCAGAAAATAAGAAATTGAAAAGACTTATCATAGGAAAATTTGGAGATATTCAGTGACTGATTGCTTTGAAAGGTTTGAAGTATATAAATCTTTCTGCTTCCTAGTGTGAGAATTCATGTAATTGTAGAAACTATAAGATGGAGAAAGTCCATTTGGCAGTAATACAGAAGGTGATGCCTCTTAGAATTGACGCGCTGAGTTCAAGAAAAGATATCCTGTAGGCAATTTACCAACCTAACACTTTGGGAAAACCCACAGATTCAGGTACTGACTTTGGCAAATGTAGTAGAGAGGATTATTGTTCGAAAATATTCACCTATTTTTCATAACTCTAGGTAGAGAATGGACATGAGTCATGTGACACTTTTTAGAGAAAATATGAGACAGGATGCGAATAGTTTTAATGTGATTTCAGAGTAGGACTTTGCCTCTCATGCTTCTGCTGTGAGAAGCTTAGCTGCTGTTCCAAGGAGGATGAGAAACATCTGAGAAATACCTGGACGTCATCTGCAGCCTGAAGCCAAACTCAGTTGAATCAAGTGTGGGCCAACTGAATCCCAACCAATGTGAAGACATGGGAGCAAAAATAAATAATCGTTGTTTTAGGACACTGAGTCTTGGAATGGCCTGTTAAGCAGCATTGTGACAATGTCCGACTCATACAGAATTATGAGAAAAGATAGGAAGTTGAAACTGTTAAAAAAAAAATTGAACTTGCTGAATGAACAACTATAAAAAATTGCAAGCAGTTAAGTAATGATAAAGTACTGAAATATTTCTTCATATAAAAATGTTTAGTAAGTGTCTTCATTCACCCAATATATCTCCTTCTCTCTAATAATATTATTTCAACTCATTTATTGATTCCTGTTTTTATTCATTGATGCATTCAAAAATACATATGGAGTGATATAGGCATTTATACGCAAGGCTTATAGCAGAAGTCAAACTATAATGTATATCACTTTCTTAATACCCAGGATTTCTTATGAATTTTTCTGCAAACTCTTCCAAAATGTGTAACTATATCCTCAGATATGTCTACCATGCTCAAGAATTGTATTTCAAAATGTCACCATTACCTCCCGGATGTCCCAAAGGTATCTTAAATTCAACATATCCAAATACTAGTTTATTAACTCTCTCACCTTTCAACCAACAATCTCTTCCATTTCTTTTTTTCTTTTTTTTTTCTTTTTTTTTTTTTTTTGAGACAGAGTCTCACTCTGTTGCCCAGGCTAGAGTGAGTGCCGTGGCGTTAGCCTAGCTCACAGCAACCTCAAACTCCTGAGCTCAAGCGATCCTCCTGTCTCAGCCTCCCGAGTAGCTGGGACTACAGGCATGCACCACCATGCCCGGCTAATTTTTTCTATATATATATTTTTAGCTGTCCATATAATTTCTTTCTATTTTTAGTAGAGATGGGGTCTCGCTCTTGCTCAGGCTGGTCTCGAACTCCTGAGCTCAAACGATCCGCCCACCTCGGCCTCCCAGAGTGCTAGGATTACAGGCGTGAGCCACCGCGCCCGGCCTATTTCATGTTTTTCCCATCTGTAAATCTTTCATCAACTTACTCAAGCCAGGAAATCTGGTATGTTGATTTCTTCCTCTTCTCCTACTCCATTTTCCGTCAACGTACTCACACCATCAATTTTATCTCCTCAATGTTGCTTCTCTCTGGGCAACACTCTCTATCAATCACATGTCATCATTACACTTGCAAAAGTCTCTCATTGTGTTAGAACAGCCATTTTTTTGTGTGTGTGAAAAATAAATGTTGCAAAAAATATGTAAGAGGCTTATACAATTGTCAATACAAGTATGTCATTAGCTTTTCTCTGGCTAGAAAATTCATTTTCATCCACTAAAGGCGAGCAGAAATGTCATCTCAACGTTAAGAATTAATATAGCAAGACGCGAGGTGAAAGGACAGAGGCCTAAGGAAAAGTAAAATACTTTTCCCAGTTGTTTGTCCTGTGAGCCAAAGAAGAGGAAATAGGAGAGACTCAAACAGAATATTGCATATAGAACCATTTCTTATTTCAAAACTTTAAGCAATAACCCAGAAATGAGAGCATTAAATTTTTTTTAATTCCCACCAAATATTTTAAAACGAGTTGCCTGACAGACTAGTTTATTTGCAAAAGAAAGCACCAGACCTTAGAACCTCAATTTTCCTTATTAAAATAAATGAATTTTGGCTTTGTTTGTACTTAATCTTGGCTGGAAATTTACATTACCCAATCAAGAGTTAACAAGCCCCTCAGGGAAAATCAAGTGTCGCATAAAAATTCCACAGGAAATCCACGAATAAATCAGGGCAGGCTAGGCTGTATATATGGAGATTTCTAGCCCTTCTGAAGTCTATTTAAAACCTTTAAATCCTGCTTTAGACAAAACATAAAGGAAGGTTGGGAGCTATGTCTTTCCTGAGAGGCCCTTCAATTTCCACATACTAATATTTAATCATTGAAAATGTCTATATATCCAAAATTAAGTCACTTAGGCTTGGCATATATAACACATTAATTTTATATACACTCTTATTCTGACGTGGAGTGGTTTACATAAGAGGCAAATAAAATCTTCTGGAGCTAAGCATAGAACATTCCTCGTCTACTAATCCTTTATCAAAAGGGAGTTATAACGAGGGTATAAAATGGACTATGGAAAGCAGCCCTTGATGACATTTTTCCCACCTCTCTGCCGAAATACCTATGAAGACACCAAAAGAGGTAAGAAATTGCATCTCTGAAAACTAGAAGTGACTGTCCATTCCATGCCCAGAATTTGAGAGAAATTTCCACTAACCTAAAGTCTGAAGGCAAACAATGGAAAAACACAAGGAGCAGAGAATGCCATTTCCCAAAAAAGTGAGTAGGAAGATCCCCGGTTGTTCCCCCCACTCTTTGGTCCTCATTTCACAAGTTCATATTCTATAATAAGTGGAATGTCAGACAAGCTGTTCATCTACCCCAACAATGAATTCCAACTTGCTGTCATTTGGTTGTGTGTGTCTGAGTGTCTGTGTGTTTGTTTATGTATGGTTTCCCAAATACTGTTTCCTTTAGCCCCCTCCCCCATGGAAGTTTTTGTTGTTACATCAAAGACAGTGTAAAACTTCAAGAACACAATTGGGCAAGAGGTAAACGGAGGCCGGGTGCGGTGGCTCACGCCTATAATCCTAGCACTCTGGGAGGCTGAGGCGGTAGGATCGCTCGAGATCAGGAGTTCGAGACCAGCCTGAGCAAGAGCAAGACCCCCATCTCTACTAAAAATAGAAAGAAATGATCTGGACAGCTAAAAATATATGTAGAAAAAAATTAGCTGGGCATGGTAGCACATGCCTGTGGGAGGCTGAGGCAGAAGGATCGCTTGAACCCAGGAGTTTGAGGTTGCTGTGAGCTAGGCTGACGCCAGGGCACTCTAGCCCAGGCAACAGAGCGAGACTCACTCTAAAAAAAAAAAAAAAAAAAAAAAAGAAAGAAAAAAGAAGTAAAAGGAAATGGTGGGCAATTGCACTCCTGCAGATAGAAACAAGTCATTATAAGTAAAAGCTGTGTCCAGATCTTTCTTTCCAAGGAGAGAAAAAGCCCTTATAACAGTTGATTCAACTAGCAATTTTCACCCTCTCCACCCATTTAGAGCATTAGAGAACCAGGTGCTGGAGACAGCAAACAATCACTTCTTTTACAGCAAAGTTGAGATCTGCAAGAGGGAGCATCCCATGGACTTTGAAAATTAGGTTGACCTGCATTCAAGTGCACAGTGAGGCTAAAATCAATCTATATTCTCTCAAATATCAAAAATAAAACCAAAACAATAAAAAAACACTCTAAGGCATCTGCATATATATGCAGAAATTAAGAAAATAGAATATTATTCCGAAGAGACAATGAGAGGAAGAACAGACTTTCCCTTCATAAAATAACATACTGAAGCAAATAGAGTAGATGTGTTACATGTATAATTGACACTCGGTTCACCGATGGTTTTAAGGACAGGAATAGATTTTGCCTCACTCATATGGTTTTAAAATATGATACTTCTCCCCTTTTTACAAATAACTTAGAGTATACCAAATTATTCTGTGTTTGGTGATGGGGAACAGAAAAGGGAGCTATCATAAGTCTTAATACTAAGGGAAGTTCTCCATACTGCAAATTAGGAGATCAGAACAAAAATAACCCCTTTTCTCTTTCTAAAATTCTTAAGTTACTGGCATCCCTGTGTAATTCCCATGCTTTGACTTCTGTTCCATCCATCAATCCAACATACATTTTTTTCACATCTACTCCATGTCCAGCCCTGTGCTGACTGCTTAAGACACAAACGTTAGTCCTACATGATTCCTCAAAAGGCTCATTAGATCATAAGTGAGTGGGCACAAATATTGACACCCATATTATAACACATGAGAACACTTAGCAAAGTCTTATGGCTTAATAATGTTCTAATTGTGCCGTTCAATCTAGGAGGATTATTTTGTTGGAATTTACTGTATTCTTTGGTATTTTAAATACATTTTAAAAATAAAATACAAATATAAAAGAGGAACAAAAATGTATTAATAAAAATAAAAAGGATTTGTTCTATAAAATTTGAATTCAGTCAAAAGGCCACACTTAAGGACCTAGAAGGCCCCAGAGTCCCCAGTCCCCACCCCTGGTATATATCATCTTATTACTTTATTTAAAGTAGATTAAGGGCTATAATATAAAAACTCATCATGACACAAGGTGCTTACATTCAGCTGTAACTCCCTTCTCTGACCCACACTCTACTCTCCTACACTGGCTAGGAGATTACATACTTTAATATATATTTTCAAAGTTTTCAAACTGGAAACTAAACTAGGCAGACTTGGCTTAGCTGTGACATGTCACTGACATATAAAGGTCCTTGCTAACATCACAGAAAGGAATTTCAGGAGGTACACGCAACAGAGTGATAGTGGCAAGTTTACTGAGCGAAAACAGACAGGATTAGAAAAGGCTGTGCAGAAGTCAAAGGACACTCTCAAGAAGGAGACAGGGCAGCCTCAAAAAAAGCAACTGCCCCTCCAGTGGTTGCTGTTTTTATTTTCTGAAGTCAAAGAAGGCTGGGCATGGACATTCATTCTGCCCACTCACGGTCTTTTATTTAGGCCCCTTCCTTATTTGGTTGGCCTTCCCTTCAGCCATCTTGGTTCTTACCCATAGTTCCCCCATTTTCTCCACAGAGCGGTACTCAAAACCACAATGCAAATTTATTATAACTATGGTATAATGAAGGAAAGGTTACTAGAGGTGACTTGAGTCTTACACGTGCCCATGTATCGATGCTGGGAAACTGTGGGCATTTACAATGATTCAACCACAGCCCTGCAATTTGCAATGGTTCTTTTTTTCTCCTCAGTTCAATCACAGATCTGGCTGTTTGTTGGAGCTGGATGACTAACTTTTCTGTTCCCTTCTCCCTGGCTCATACCTAATTGACTGCTTACTCTAACAGCATGAGTAGGTCTAAATCCTCTGTCTCCTTTTCTACAACTTTAAAAGGCAGTGATAGAACATAATGGGAGGTTAGAAACTGTGGTCTGTGGCCTTGAAGGGCTCACAGGATGGGATTTGAGAGAGAGGGAATGTGGGCGGTCTCAGATCCCCATCCTTGCTTCTGTCAGGGCAGTTCAACATTCTTCTGTTCTACATAGCACTCTTCTGCATGAGACTAAGTCCTGTGTTTCTTTTCTTTTTTTTAACCAAAAAAGAAAATCACTGGACCACATGACCATGCCATTGAATACTTTTAATTGTAATTTTATTGATTTTGAGTCAACTCTTGTATAGTGTGATTCCTTTCAGTGTATTCTCCTTAGTCATAATAAAAAATGGAAATGGTTTGCTGTAACATTTCTGAACTAGCAGTGTCAAAGATGTAATCCAGACTAAATTCCTGATATTACGTCCTTGGCATTGAGAAAATAAAGCCTTGTTCCATTTTCCTAATTTCAAAATTTAAAATATACTTGAAAGCAATTTGCTGACAATGAAGGATACCGGTAAGATTTTTTGTTTATTTGTTTCTGATGCTATTTTTATAGGAAACTTTCCTTGTCTTAGACTTGACAGAATAAAATGTGAAAACAAAACACTTCTATTTTCCTGACTCACAAAAACATTGAAATAAAATGATTAATGGGAAAAATCAACTATCGAACAATTTTGCAATAAAGCATTTTATTCAAACCAATGGAATTCAAGAGCTTCAGACATTTCTATTTTTATCATAAATTTTACTTTAATGTCTGGATATAGCTGATTAGGAAATGTGAAGTGTAGTTTAAAAGAAATACAGCAGCAACGAGGGTCTACTGAAATATCTCCTAAATATATTAGCTAAAGCTCTATCTAGACCACTCATAAATTTTTGGAGGGAAATTGATTTTGTTTTCTATTTACTGCAGCAATAAATAATTTTATGGGTTGGAAACAATCCCTATGCAAACTCTTCAGTATATGTTTACAAAGAATAGAATTTGTCTCCTGTATAGGTGTGATACCACTCATACAATGTAATATTGTATCTTCAATTAAAATCAAAGCTCCTTCTAAACCATTTTGGATGCTACATATATTGTAATGAAATTTTATTCTGGATGGTGTAATATAATTAAAATAGAATGTAACGTAAGAGAATAGACAATGCTGTGAAATCAAATGACATCCACCTATCTATCAGTCCAACATGTATTTCTTTGCAAGGTAAAACTAAGTCTATATATGATGTGTTGCAAAAAATCCAAGCATTTTGAAAAAAAGCTATTTTGTTTCAAAACACTCTTCAAAAGGAAATTTCAGATGAATATTTTTGCCAATTAGCAAAGGTCATTGATGAGCAGGAGGATATATGCAAATCATTTGAAGAATATGCAGCTGTTATAGACCTATTGATTGTAGAATACAATGAAAGTGAGAATCATGACATCACACTCAAATTAGCATTTCAGCCTCACCTAGTTGTTATCCCCAAGGCACCTAAAGAACTACAGATGGAATTGATTGACCTCTGAGTAGATCACATTTTAAAGTCACTGTTTGATGCTAAGAAAGATCCAATTGAAATACGGAAAACTGCAGTAGAATATTCACACCTTCAGCAACATGCTCGAAAAATGCTTTCTTGCTTTTCAACCACTTACTGCTGCAAATCTACATTCTCCTACCTAACCCAAATCAAGAGGCCCTTAAGGTCACGAATGACTGATACTCATCTAGAGGATCAACTGAAACTGCAGACCTCATTCTGCAACCAATTATTCAAATGCTTTCCGACAGAAAGCAGACACAATGAAGTCATTAAAATGTTAGTTCACTTTAAAATTAACAAAGTTTTCATTTTTTGAAATTATTAAGTACATAGTACTTAGATTTTTATAAAATAATCTACATTTTTAAGTACATCTAATTGAAATTTTGTGAATATGGCCTTATTTGATTATGGTTACATTAAAGTGTCCTTCCAACATGAAAAGGTTCCCATGCCTGACATACACATTCTGAAAATAATTAAACATTACTTTTATATGCTAAAGTTTTCTAAATATCAATATTAAAAATCAATGTATTTCCCCATATCATAGCATGTATCCACGTTAATTCTAACTACGCTAAATTGTTAAAAACAAAATCCAAAAAGATATTTTTAATTAAGAAGCAAACATAGGTAACTACCTAATAAATATGAGGATCTATCAGAACAAATATAAGGTTTTTAGACTGACTGATGCAAATGTTTCTATGAAAAAAATCACAGAAATACATTTCTCTAATATAATAAATTTCCCTAATCATTTTTGGCAGGACGGTTCTTTAATAATATTTCTTAGGGCAGACTAAGACGTTAGATGTTTATCAAAATATATTGCCACAATTTCAGGGTCCTAATTAAATGCAAGTTTACTATTTACTTTAGTCCTTGTTTAATTTTGAAGTTTATCCTTGGCATTTATCTTAAAAATAAAAAGAGCTATATTGGAATTCATGATCTGGAATCACCTACTATTTAGTACCAACTTCATCCCTAGAACTTTACTGGGTCTTTTGACATATTTTATTGTTTAATCCTAACAGAAGCCTACAATGCAGGTATGTTTATTGGAATGAGCATGAAGGAAGTGAAAATTAGAGGAATGGAGTTAAGTAAGTTGCCTGCAGTAATACAGCTGAGAGGAATTATTTTCTGAATTCTTAACAAAATACTCAATTCTTAGGTCCATTTACATCCCACATGATTGCTTCTGGAAGATTTAATTTCTGGCAAAGATCATACAACAACATGAGTGATGGTATAAAACTAAGGATACCTCCTTTCAAAAGGAACAATGACAATTATTAGACAATGTCTTTATTCTCTGTCTCAAACAAGTAACTCCACCACTATGAAAATCTGTATCTCACCTATATGATTTAACCAAATTAGTGATGCCAGGAGTTGAGAGGCTCAGCCTTTGTTGCAAATGAGAAAAATCTGGAGGGCTTTAACAAAATTCTAGAGTCTAGGTCTGTCTCAAAGCTTCAGACTTAAATGCTTGGGGGTCAGGCGCAGGCACTGGCATTTTCTTTTTCAAGGATCTTCAAGTGATTGTGATGTGCAAAAAAAAATTGAGACAATCCTTGGATATTTCAATAGCAGAAATGGGTTTGTGAGCTATTTTCCACCTTTAAAAAGACTCTACTCTTATTTAGACTAAATGGTTTAAATAAAATAACAAGTTTCTTTCTCTCTCTCTCTCTTTTTTTTTTTTTTTGGTAAGGAATTATATAAAGTCACTGTGGTTAGTTAGCTCATGCTAGTAAGGCCCTCTAGTTGAAAGATGTGTCTCAGACTAATAATTGTAAGAAAACAAATGAGCTATTAATAAATGCAATTAGTTTGGTAAGCAAATTCAGATCATAGGGGTTGATAGAATAATAATAAAAATGGCATTTTGATCATGGAAAACCACCTCACACAAAATTAAAATTTATATCCCAATTACTAGATTCAAGTAGGCCAGTAATTTTTCCTGACTATACAATTTGCAGAAAATATTAAACATAAGTAAAACAAATTCATGAAACGTCACTGCCCGTTTATCATTATAGAGCTGATTGAGGATTTCTGAGAAACTTCAGAGCAGGTTTCCAATATCCTCTGCATTGCCCTCTGCACCCATTCCTAGATAGGTATTAATTAAAAAAGAAATTCTATCTTCAAATACATTTGAAACCTCTGAGTTAAAGAAAGATAAATATGTCTTGCTTTAAGACGTGTTGGAGACTAAGATGATAAAATATGTTATAACTCTTTAAGAAGAGTGTAAATTTTCCCAAATATATTACTGCATGGGATTATTTTCCTACCATGTTGTAGAACTCCTGTAAAGCAGTAGTCTTAGCAACAAACTCCACAAACTGTACTAAGCATCTACCTGAATTTAATATATCTCATGCCCTGAATCCAGCTTTAATGCAACTTAAATTCTAGATTTGACAACAAAAAGGATTATTCAATAATTGCAAACTGGCAGTTTCTGTTACATCAGATGATGTTAACCTAGCTGTTTAAAGTCTTGAAATAGCTTCATGCAGAACATCAAGGCACTTAGTTTTGAAGAGAAGAATAAGATAAACACATCCTTCAAGATTAATAGAGGTAAGATTAAGAGAGAGAGGAAAAGGGAGAGAGAAATGCCCATTTTTCCTGGTGGGAATATAGAAAACAAAAATCACGGTGACATGATGCAACTGCCTGAATAGTCCTTAATTCACAGTTTCAAACGTTTTTACATTTTTTACTTTTTCATATTTTTTACACCATTTTTAAAGCATGCCTCAAGATCATTGTAGTCTGAGGTGAATATTATCTCCTTTTCCTCTTTGTGCCCTTTTGTAGAAAGCAGCGGCAGGAATGAAGACAAAGGGAACAGCAGATTTCAAAACTAAGGATAAAAGAAACGTCCAAGAGAAGCTTTAACCCCCTGATCTAAATCCATGTAGTAAAATTCTTTAACATTGCTGGCACCAGAGAGAACACAGATAGAATTTTCTTTAACCATTATTAGTAAAAAGTCAAATGAAGTAGTTTGTGTGTAAATATTTACAGTGTTATCAAGTTTATCCTTATATCTTTCTTTGACCATTGTTTGGTAAGCAAATCCAGATCATAAGGTTGACAGAAAAATAATGAGAACAGTACTTTGATCATGAAAAATTTGGAAAATACCTCAAACAAAGTTATAATTTGTATTCTAATTGAACCCTTGAACCATTCTGCAGGAAAATGTAGCATTATTATTTCCTTTCTACAGATCTTAGGCTTAGAGAGATGAAATCGCTGGTACACCAATAGGCTGGAAATGAAAGTTAGGCGTCCTGACTCCCATACTGCGGGCGTTTTCCTCCATGCCCCTTTATACTTCGTGGGCCTTCTCTTTGCCTTCCTTATTTCCCAACGGTCTCTCAGGGCATGTCATATCTTCCATTTATCTGGCCTGCTCCCATGTTGGTTCAGCATTTCCCAAAATGTATTCCATAGAGTATTATTCCTATAGTATCCATGAAAACAGAGACACACAATCAGATCCATTTTTGAGTGCTGCATCTTGTGTTCGCTATTTTGATGCCAACAATGCACCTTAGCATAGTAAAAGCTCTCAGAAGTCCCGCAGTAAGGAAAGCTGCTTGAATAAGTTCACCCTAGCATTTTCCAAACCTGAGTGCCTGCAGAGTTTTTTTTATATTTTCTCCTATGATCATTATTCAAATCCCACAGAACCAAGTTCAAGGTTGTTATTCTACTCATACATCTAATTATCATTTACCAACTGCCTGAACAGGACATAAAGTATTTTTGATGATTTTGATTGGTATTTTCTGAACACTTCCGTTAATCAGGGTGTGGTAGATTATCTCCAAAGGCAGCTGTTGATAGCACAAAGGTGAGGTATTTGCAGCTTCTCCTACCAAGCAACAGGGTCTATTTAGCCTGGCCTCATGTAACTAATGGAATGTGGCAGAGATGGCATTCTTTCAGATCTGGGACCAGTCCTCAAGAGATCTACAAGAGATCTGATCAGACTCAACTCTTGCTTTCATGTGAAACAACTTGGACACAGACGGATGAATAAGGAAACACCACGTAGACAACAAGAAGACACATGGCCCACAGCCAAAACCAAGCACCCAGACCTGTGAGTGACGCTTTCTGGGATGTTCTGGCCCTACAAGCTCCCAGCCGAATGAACCACACGAGAAACCTCAGCCAACACCACATGAAGAAGAATCACCCAGCCAAGCCTCAGCATCATGAGCAATAATGAACCACTGTTGTTTTAAGCCACTACATGCTGGAGTTGTTGGTTATATGGCAACAGATAAACAAAATGTACAGTTATCTCACACAATGGAGAAGAACCCAGGGCAGGCCCTAGATTTGTAACTTTCTACTGCCTTTCAGTTTGGATTACGCATGGACGTTGGAAAACTAGATGTCCTCAGGGTTAAAAATTTCACAACCATGAAAGGAGATTCCTCTTTACCCTAAGCTGATGGACACAACATTTGCTAATATGCTTACTTTTCTGCCAGGGTTAAACAACCTTCTGTCTTTATCATAACTCCTCCTAAATGCATGCTCACCAGAATGGACAGTTCCAGCATTTCCAGCCCCTGTTCTTGTTCTCTTTTTCACTTGTCTCTTCCAAATCAGTTCTTTGCCTCTCCTTTTAGAGATGAGATTTCTGTTACTTCATGAGCTATTTGCCAATTTAAAAAAAACCTCAAATGAGAACTATACAGCCTACTGCAGACTTTTGACATGTAGAGAACAATTTGTGTTATTTTTTTATTCTTGATTTGGCTATTATGTAAGTCTGAATTGCCAAACTATTTTAGGCTAGACAGATACCCAGTCTGATATTGGTTTTTGAAAGATAATGTTTAATAATTATTAAACATTTAAGAAATAAATGATAAATCTCTATGTAAGAAAGCATACCCCAACTTTTATAGAACCTTATTCATAGTCTTGGAGTAAGTTTGAAAAGTTCAGACATGTTTTCACGGTACCTGAAGTCAAGTCAGTCTTTGAATTGCAAACATGTTCATTTCCATATGCTCAAAGATGGTGAATAGCAGACATTTTGCAAGATTTGAATGTCTTAGGTGAGGGATGCCCAAATTATGCATGTACAAAAATAGTTTTAAGAAAAGTCTATTTATGAACTCTTTAAAAAATCCTCATTTTGTTCTGAGGCCCTACCAAGATGGGCACACACCCAGCATTTTGGGAAAAAAAAAAAAAAATCCTCATTCTTTAGAGTCGGCTTGTACTTTCCTTCCATCCTGACAACTGACAAAATCAACAAATCTTCAGTCTAGGCTGGTGTTTCATGGTCTCTTTATAGTCTCTTCTTTTGTCCTTTAACATATATCCAGGGGGTTGATAAAGATAAATTTTGTTGGGGTCTAGAATTGTAGGCACTAAGAGCTTGAAGCAATCATAAAAGCTCTCTATGTCACACCAAACCTCTGGCAGAAATGGCATAATGGGAACCTTGCTCTACTCCAGAAAATGTTAAATCAAATGTAGCACCAACTAAACCTGAATCTCTTTGTTCCTCTTCTCCCATCCCTAGCCAGGATCCAGATGCCTATGTAAATAATCCCAATTAGAAATGCATTCATCACATAAAAACTCACCAAATGAATGCCTACAGGAAATAGCACTCCAATAAATCTCCCAAAATGTCTGCTATTCACCATCTCCGAAGTTATGAGCATATGGAAATGAACATAATGTTTGCAATTAAAAGACTGACTTGACTTCAGGTACAGTAAAAACATGCCCGAACCTTTCAAACATATTCCAAGACGATGAATAAGGTTCTATAAAAGAGGGAGTATGCTTTATTACGTAGAGATTTATCATTTTTTTCTTAAAAATTGTATTTGTTCGGTGACTTGGCTCCTCCTTCAATATGCTTTGTATGCATACATTACAGAGATGCAATCTGAAATTCTTCCATGTATTTCAAAATGAAATAGGTAATAATATTTTGTTGATGATCATTAAAATGACTTTGCAGTAGCTATTAGGAACTGTTAAACTTGAAATATTAATGCCTCCCACTCATGATTATTTTAATGAGGTAATCCATAAATTCTCCATCAAGCTATAATTCCCTTTATAGCACTTATTTATAAGGGTGTGTGTCTACAAAATATTTTTGGAAATTAAATCATTTTCTTCTCCATTGTTTCTAAATGGAGGTTTCTTTTTTTTTTCCCCTCTCTCCCCACCAAATGGAGATTTCTCTTTTTTAAAAAAAGTCAGCAAGATGAAGTAAAAAAAAATTTAACTTCTTGGGGACTCATTTTGCTCACTTGAGATTCTTCTACAGCATGGATGAGCAAGATTTTTGTCTAAAGGGCCACAGAGTAAATATTTTAGGTTGTTTGGACCGCAGAGTCTCCATTGCAACTATTAAATTCTGCTTTGTGGAACTAAAAGAGCCATAGACAATATATAAATGAATAGGTGGCACTGAGTTCCAGCCAGTCAAACAGGCTGCAGGCTGAATTTGGCCCAAAAGCTACAGTTGGCTGATTCCTGTTCTATAAAATCCTATTCAGATGCTTTTCTTAGTTCTCTTTGGACCTTCTAAACACAGATATCTCACTCTATTCCTTAAAATCACTTTTTTTTTTTTTAACTTGAGGACATATCTGATATTTACAAAGTAATTTGAATTCATTGAAATAATATGTATTCAAATTTTTGGAATTACTAAAAAAAAAAAAAAATTGAAAAAGCCCTACTTTGACAGAATGTTTCTGCAAACACCTCAATCCTACCTTCATGTTTCTGTTGTTCGTTTTCTTTTCTGGGCTCCAGTTCCTCAATTGTACAAATATAAATAGCATAGTTTTAGTTCCTTTCCTATTCTTGCCAATTCCCTATGAGCACAATTTATTCGTGGTAGTGCATTTACTGTGGGACCCGAAATAAAAACCAACACTCCGGATGTGGAATGGCGACTGACCCACAGAGTAGAAGCTTCATCCCCCTCACTTCAGACATTATTTTTCTCTTAGCATCATGCACAAAGCTGCTGTCTGACCAACAGTGAGCTAACAATTAATTATACTTTTAGGGAATAATTAAAGATAAGATGTTTGGCAGAGAGAAGAAAAACGCCATATAAAATTAATGGGAGAATAGAAAGACGTATGTTACATATAGTACAGTCTTCAGAAAGTGGATTAAATTAAATCTAAGCATATGGATGCCAAAGTAATGGCTCCCAAGGTCTCATGTGGGGAAAGGAGCTGACATTAAGAAGGGCTGGAGTCCCCTCATCTATGTGTCAGCATTATGTTTTCATGGGCAGAACTAAGATCATGTCCTGTGGATTAGGGTTATAGCCTTTGTGTTGCCCATGAGAAGAATGGAGAAAGAGCATGAATGGGTGTAAACTTTCTTCTCCAGCTCTAGCTGGCTATGGATATTACATCAAGATCATCCTAAGAGTGATTGCTCGTCTATATTTTGGTGCACTCTAGCTCTGGGGTTATATCCATTTGTCTCTAGGACTAAGAACAGTTAGATTTAACAAATATCTGGAATCTATTTTTCCCCCCACTGCAAGTGCATATTTCCCCTATCCTGACTTAGGTTCTCCTGCTCTGAGAGATTCATTCAGAAATGTACATGCCCAGCCCATGGCTGCTGCCTGGATTCCTCAGGACCAGGCAAATGGACTTGGAACCCTGTGACTTGCCCTACAAGAGTCCTGAGATTGATAGTCCAGGGTTAAGTGAGGTCTCCGCAGAGCAAGCAGGAAAGGTCAATGAACACAGCAGAGGCTAAATGTGGAGCCTTCCACCTCCTTCAAATTGGCTCTGCAAGGTCAGAGGTTGATACAAGAGGATCGCACAACATAACCAAACAGTGGTCTGTCTCTATACTTTCTGACAGCCTCTGTGCATTTTAGATCACTGTGCTCACCTAATACACATCAGTGATGCTTAACCTCACTGCAGCCTTCTCCACACTCCTACTATTTGTTCTCAGAATATGTCCTTCTACCTGATTAAAAACCACTTAAAGCCGGGCACGGTGGCTCATGCCTCTAATCCTAGCTCTCTGGGAGGCCGAGGCGGGAGGATTGTTTGAGCTCAGGAGTTCAAGACCAGCCTGAGCAAGAGCGAGACCCCGTCTCTACTAAAAATAGAAAGAAATTATATGGACAGCTAAAATATATATATAGAAAAAAATTAGCCGGGCATGGTGGCACATGCCTGTAGTCCTAGCTACTTGGGAGGCTGAGGCAGGAGGATCGCTTGAGCCCAAGAGTTTGAGGTTGCTTTGAGCTAGGCTGATGTCACGGCACTCACTCTAGTCCAGGCAACATAGTGAGATGCTGTCTCAAAAAATAAATAAATAAATAAAAACCACTTGAGGGGCTGGAATTTTAGATATATCATGGGTATACAATGAAAATTTTATCATAGTAGATATTTTCGATTTTTAAAATAGTTCTAAGAATGCAAGAAATATTTTTCAAAATAATTGTTTCTTTTTTTATTTATATATTTTTGCTAGGTCAATCACTCTTCTGTTAGAAATGTTGTCTATGACTTTGGAAAAAATGAAGAACCTTTGCTGAAATAGACTTGTGCGTGTCATCACTCACACATAAGTGGTTGCAGGTCTGTGCTTGAATGTGCAAAGTGATGATAATTCTGTCTGGCACCCAAGTCTGCAGTTCTGTCTTTACAATTGTAACAAAAGATAAAACTTGAGCTTATCAGACATCCGCAAACTTTAATATCATTCCCTTCATGTGCAACAATGGTCTCTTCCTTCATCCTTCCTGACTAGTGGCTTTTCTATCATGGTGCTCAAAGACAGACAAACTCGGTGAGTTGTCATCTCTTTCCTTCTTGCTTCCCACTGTCCTTGCTCCTGGATCACGATTTCCACTCACATATGGACGGGCTGCATTTGATGTGAGCAAGCAAGTAGAACACAGCTACAGTGAAGATGTGATTCGTGACATGAGGCAGAATCCCATATGTGGTGCATCTTGGCAGGAATGGGCTGCCTACGTGAGACAAAAGAATTCTCTGAAGTGGCATTCCTATCTCTGTACTCTCCAGTTTTCTGGAATCCAAGATTAAAGAAGCACTGCATTGAGAGTCAGAGGATCTAAATTCACACTCTGGTCCTCGATTGACCCCTCTGTGCTTCAGTTTTTACACATTCAAAATGGATGATCAAGAATGTTCAGCTATTCCCC
Source organism: Eulemur rufifrons (assembly GCF_041146395.1). NCBI lineage: Eukaryota > Metazoa > Chordata > Mammalia > Primates > Lemuridae > Eulemur > Eulemur rufifrons. The sequence goes on along the minus strand of NC_091005.1, from coordinate 8,956,188 downwards.
CCCAGCAACAGAATATTTTCTGAGGATGCCATCCAGTGTGGAAACTCAAAATATAAACCAGCTGAAAGTGGTGTTTCTCTGCTGAAAAGGAGTGGCTATTTCCTCTGTTCTTCCTGCTCAATCACCTGCCCCGAGGGTCTGAGAAACCCCTGGGGATCTGGAACAAACACCCACTGGAAGTTCCCATCAGCAGAGCCAGGTGGCTATTCTCCTCCTCCCTTTTCAGAGCTATGGAACATTAATCACTTCTGCAGGTCATCAAATATTAATGAGCTTCCTTACTCTTCTAAGCAATATTCAAGGTGCTTCTAGAAGTGCAGAGAGCGTACATAAAGAGTGGTTCTTGAACTGTAATGCCAATAAAAATTACCTGGGAGATTTGTTAAAAATGCAAATCCCCTGACCGGACCTCTAGAGACTCAGATATGCTAGCTGCAGTGGGCAAATGTTGGCTGCCTCATCACCTAGTTCCTGCTTCTTTTACCAACACCAACTGTATTTTCTTTCAAGGGACCAACCATACCCTCAGTCCTGCAGCTAGCCTGGGATTGACTTTGTACTTACTTTTATACCGGTTCATGCGTGGATACATGCCTGATTTGAAAAAATGCTGGGTAGTGCTGATGGAAAACAGCTTGCTTTTTCACTCAAGACCCCCTGTCCCTTGAAATGGTATGTAGTTACCTCTACGAGGTCTATAACTCTTTCATTCATTGTTGCCACATATGAGGAGCTGACCTAAGATAAAATCATGCACAGAGCTTTCCATGTGCATTTGGGATAGAGAATATATTGAAATATTCATGCTGAACATTTTAAGAATACATATATTTTGCAATGAGAGGTGTACCCACTTTCTCTTAATTTATTCTAAAGTAGATCTTATATTGCTAGCATTTTATATTGGAGTAGATGGCAGAAAAAGCCACATATGTGCTGTGACTAAAACCCTCAAAATAGTTTATATTATGTTAGTGCTTGACACTATGCTTATGCTTATGTTGAAAAAATATGTTTGTGCCTATCAAGTTTATTTTATTTTTCAACACATTATTATATGTATCAAAGTAGGATTCTGACTTAATGTTCAGTATCAAGATTACATCCTAGAGTTCAATCCTACTTTATGTCTCATTCTGAAGAATTTTTAAGCTTAATAAGACTCTGAATTCAGAGATCAACCATTCTATTAAAATGTAAAAGTACAAAATAATCACATTTGCACATGATCCAAAAATATTAAACTGACATCAGTATAATTGATCATTGTGTACAATTTTAAAACATTTATGTTACTGATAAGAAAATATCCAAATAAACTGCGACAATCTTGTTCAAGCATATTATAAAAATTGTGAAGAAAAGTATCTTTTCACCCCTTTTTAACTAACTCTGCTAAATCAACCAGATGTATTTCACATGTAATAATTTTAATTATAACATCTGAGAATCGCTGGATATTCCCAATGAATTTATCCAAAAATAAGTTCACTAATATTTTTCAACTCTGTGATAAGGACTGTGAAGATAAATTTGAAAACTGGGTGTCATTGTGCCAGAGGCATACTATAAAATGCAGATATCTCCTGTATCACTCAAGATGTACTCTGCTTTGGAGAAAAAAATATTAAACAATAGATTTGTATACATGAAATGGGCAATGCAATTAATAAGAGTTACCATTTGTTGACTGTTTTATGCATGCAAAGCACTACTAGGACATATGTCCAGCCACTATCTATAATGAATACCCCTTACAATTATGTTTATAAGGCACAATTCATTGCAAATTTTAAAGGAGTGGGTTACAAACAAACTTTTCTCACATGATATATAATTCAAGAAAAGCTTTACTGGGAAAGATCTTGCATACAGGAGTCTTAAGAAAGCTTGAATAATCCATCTCTCTCTCTCTCTCTTTTTTTTTTTTTTTTTTTTTCTGTTTTTTGCTTTCTTGCCAAGTCTCTACAAAATCATTGTAAGGGCTCAGATGGCCCCCTAAAACTAGGTCTCAGAGCTCACCCCCCTTGGCAAGATTTCCCAGAGATGTCCCTGAATATTCATTCCATCAAACAATGACTCCTAATTTCTTTTACCCATGCAAGCCCGGCAATGCAGCAAAAAGCTATTCTTTACTGTCACACACATCACATAGACGAGACTCTGCTGGCAGTTCAAGATAAGTAATATCTGCTGGAAGAGAGTCAAAGATGTAAATCCTTTCTGTGCCTTATGTACTGCAGACTTGTTTAGCAAAAGACTGGATGCTGGAGAAGTCCACCTCCTCCAAATGACTTACAAACTTCAAAACCACAGTGGTGGTGAGGAAGTGGGGAGGAGAGGGGAGGGCACGGGGCGGAAGGGGAAACACGGTGGGGCACAGGAGACGACAAGACAATCATCTCCCTGGGTAGGCACAGTGTGAAGTAGGGGGTCTGGCAGCACACGTAGAAGGTTTCAGTTCTCTTTGGTGCTTCCATCTGGATATAGCACCTTGGATAAATCACTGAATTCTCTAGTCCTTGGTGTCCTCATTTGTAAGGTAGAAATCATTACCTATGATACTTATTTACTTCAGAGAGGAGGGCATTATGAGGGTACAATGATTTTACAGGTGATACTGCAGCTCTACCTCTGGCCACAGTTCTTCTCCAAATGATCCATTTCTTTTCCTTTCATATGACAATAGCAGGCTCTCCCAGGGAGATCCCTCGTACAGTATAAAAGGCAAAATATAAGAGGAATAGTAATGTTGGCATTGTGAAGATCAGTTTTATTATCTCTACCCAGGAGCTGGGAACAAGTACCAGCCAGAACGGGTAGGAGTAAAATACTCAAACTCTGTAATCAGATAGAACTTGGCTTGACATGGAACAATCTACTTACCTCTTCATTCTCCTTGTGACTCATCTGCAGAATAAGAGCGATGATGACAAGTGCCTTCTAGGCTTGTTGGGAGTATTAAATGAGATTATGCTTAGCCCCATGTCTGGCATGGAGATGCTCTCCAAGGTTGGTTGTTGTTAATCTTCTGTTATTTTTTGCTGTTGTTATCCTTTTCTGTTATTGCCGGGAGTATCGTTCATTAGCTTTTACAGAATAAATGCATCTTTGTGACACTTATTCAGAAGATCTCATAGACTTGTTCACATGAGAAGCAGCACAATAGCATGTCAGCATCTGTGATTTGGTATTCCACACACTGTTTTAGGAACTACATATATACACAATTTCAAAATATTACAGAGGTGCAAATGTTTGGGTTACATATACTGCCTTTGCACCACCCGAGTCAGAGCTACACACATGCCCATCCTCCAGACAATGCACACCACACCCATTAGGAGTGAATATACCCATCCCCTCTGCCTCCCTCCTACCTGCCCAACACCCAATGATTGTTACTTCCTATATGTGCACATTAGTGTTCATCAGTTAGTACCAATTTGATGCTGAATAAATGTCATGTTTTTTTTTCCATTCTTGTGATACTTCTCTTTGGAGAATGGGCTCCAGCTCCATCCAGGGTAATACAAGAGGTCCTAGATCACCATTGTTTTTGTGGCTAAATAATACTCTGTGGTATACATATACCACATTTTATTAATCCACTCATGTACTGATGGGCACTTGGGTTGTTTCCACATCTTTGCAATTTTGATTTGTGCTGCTATAAGCATTTGAGTGCAGATGTCTTTTTTATAGAATGTCTTCTGTTCTTTTAGGTAGATGCCCAGTAATGGGATTGCTGGATCAAATGGTAGTTCTACTCGTAGCTCTTTGAGGTATCTCCATATTACTTTCTCCAGAGGTTGTACTAGTCTGCAGTCCCACCAGCAGTGTATGAATGTTCCTATCTTTCCACATCCATGCCACCATTTATTGTTTTGGGACTTTCTGATAAAAGACATTCTCACTGGAGTTAAGTAATATCTCATTGTGGTTTTGATTAGCATTTCCCTGATGATCAGAGGTGTTGAGCATTTTTTCATATGTTTGTTAGCCATTAGTCTATCTTCTTTTGAAAAGTTTCTGTTCATGTCCTTTACCCACTGTTTAATGGGGTGGTTTGGTTTTTTTCTTGCTGATTTTCCTGAGTTTGATATAGATTCTAGTTATTAGCCCTTCATCAGATGGAGAGCATGCAAATATTTTCTCACATTCTGTAGGTTGTCTGTTTGCTCTAGTGATAGTTTCTTTGGCTGTGCAGAAGCTTTTTATTTTGATCAGGTCCCATTTATTTATTTTTGTTGATGCTGTGATTGCTTTTGGGGTCTTCTTCATAAATTCTTTGCCTAGGCTGATATCTATAAAAGTTTTTCCAACATTTTCTTCTAGAATTCTTATGGTTTCATGTCTTAGGTTTAAGTCTGTTATCCATCCACCGTGAGTTGATTTTTGAGAGAGGTGAGAGGTGCAGATCCTGTTTCATTCTTCTATATGTGGCTATCCAATTCTCACAGCACCATTGGGACCCACATCTGAAAGCCTTTTTTTGTTTTTCTGTTCATGGTATCCTAACTGATATAGGCTCTCTCAAAAGAGAGTCACACGAGTATTTCTTGCCTTAGTTTCAGCTATTCTGGAGAATAACTGCAGGTTATTTTGAGGTATCTTGTTTATATTCAATCAGACCTTATAAAATGAAATTTTATATATGCTACCTAGTCTGTATTTTAAATCAGGCAATTGACTCCAAATATACCTGTTAAATATGGTGCTGTATTATGGACAGAGAGATAGAAACATGCCTTTACTTACTTAGATCAGGGCTCTGTAGATTAAGAAAATGCTTTTATACGCCCGGAGTGTGGACTCTCCCTCTCTGAGGTCCCTGGAGCAGGGACTCAGAGCACTGCTTTGCCAGAAGCTGAGGAGCTCTGGTTTGAGTTGTACTGCTTCCTTGCTGACTGCCCTTTTTCCTGCTTTCCACTTAATCTCTATTGCATTTGAGACCACGCCCAAAAGAACGTAAATTTGTTCCTAGGCCCCAAACATCTCATATACGAGAATATCTTACAGCCCTCCCTATGGCCACAGTACATAAATAGATATCTGTGCAGTGTTACAATTTACTGGAAGGGGTTTTGGTTAGGGAAAAAAAAAGAATGTCTAAAAATGTTTCTTAGGTAGCTAATAAAAATTAGGTTGAAAAACACTGCTCTAAAGCTAATGAGGTCCCCAAAATGACTTATTTATGTTCTCTTATCCAAACACGAGCTTTGGAAACAACTGAAAGGCCAATATGAACCTTTTATGAACTGAACTGTGCCCCCCCCCAACTAAATTCCTATGTTAAAGCCCTCATCCTCAGTACCTTAGAATGTGACTGTATTTGGACAAAAGGGCCCTTGTAGAGATAATTAAGGTTAAATGAGGTCATAAGGGTGGAGGCCTAATTCAATATGGCCGGTGTTTTTATAAGAGGAAGAGACACCAAGGATGTACGTGCACAGAGAAAAGGCCAAGTGAGGACGCAGTCATCTGTGAGACAGGAAGTGAGGCCTCAGGAGAAAGCAAACCTACTGATACTTTGATCTTAGACTTCTGGACTGTATAATGCGAGAGAATAAGTTTCTGTTGTTTAAACCACCCAGTCTGTCATATTTTTTTACAGTAGGCCTAGCAAAGTAACACAGGACAGAAATCAGTTTTATGTCATAAAACTTATAGTATTATCCATCATCAGAAAGTGGACTTTGTAATATTGAAACCCATAAGTCCTTAGACTTACCCACTCAGTTACAAGAGGTGTTGTAAAACTGCAAACCTCCCCAGGTGAGGGCTTGAGCCAGAAGAAATTTTGCAGGGCACAAAAGAACAAAGCCCATTCTACGTGAGTGGGACTGAGATGGCTTTCAGGAGATATTTAGCTAAAGTGACTAGGCTATGTATGCCCCATTTCTCTGTCTAAACTCATCAGTCAAACTAAGTAGCTCCTTCACTCCTGGGAAGCATTGAATGAGGAGTAGAAAGAGGCCAGATATGTGAAATTTCTGGAGCTCCCTCTTCATGGAAGACACATCTGGACAGTGATCCTCTTCACCACCCGTCTTGCACCCATCACAGGGGCAGAGCTCATTAGTATTCTCTAAAGCAATCTGCAATGAAGGGGCCCGAGCACTGCCACACTGGGAAGAATTAGCCCGTTTGCTATTTTGCCTTTTTGGCTCATAGTAAATACACAAATAAAAGACTAGGTCATAAACTAAAAATCAGCTACTTCCAAAATTCAAATCAAGAGTGAATGAGTTAACAATAATAGTAGCTAAGACGTACTGCACATTTGCTGTAAGTCAGATGTCATTCTAAGGACTATGCATTTACATGCATTCTCTAACACAATTCACACGATGACAGGTACTATTGTTATTCATATTTTTGACATGAGGAAACTGAGACTCAAAGAGATTAACTTTCTTATGCTCATTTAACTAGTGCATAAGGAAGCCTGAATGAATAAACCTAGAAGCAGAGAAATACAGTAGGATACTCTGTCTTTTATATTTTTGAGTGGCTGTAGTTTGGCTTTGCCTGGATGAACCTCCTCAGTGTCTATGGCTAGAGTCTAACAGTTGTCATCAAGGCCAATCAGGATACCAGGGGCCGGGGAAGAGAAAAAGAGTAAAATAATAATTTTTAAAAATTGGGAAAAATCTATAAAATTGCTGAATTAAAGAGATCAGAGATAAATATTAACATGGGACTGAGGAGGCAAAGATCTTGAGCCTGGAAGATGAGAGAAACCATTGTATACAGGTATGAGTGGATTGCTCATCAAGGTGATTGTTTAGAATTGGGGTTGATGATCATAACTTATTTTACTGACATTTAAGGACGGAAGATAAAAGAGCCTGACCAGAGAGTCAGAGGCTAAATAGAAGTGGAAGGGTCTAATTGGAAACCTAAAAATCACAACAAAAGCAAAAAAGTGCAATTAAATTCTATTGGGAGCCATAGTACTGCTCCAACACAGGAAAAACCTCAATGTACCCAGGGTAGCTTCATAACACCTGGCGATTTGACCTGAAAAAATGAATATGCAAATTTTCATAATTTACATCTTCCACTCATAACCATCCTATGAATTGCAAAGAATGAGTGTTATTAATCTCATTTCACAAGAGAGGAAACTGACTACCAGGGACAAGCATTTCAAGTAAGAGTATCACATACTCTGTGACCCAAGATTCCGTTCCCTCATGAGATATACAATATATATCAGGCCAAACCCCTGATGCTTGAGCAGCTCATGACCGAGTGATTTTGTGCGGCAGCAGCTATGGCACATCATTTTCAGATGTTTGAAGAACATCATGGCAGCATCTTTTGAGAGGCTATTAGAGAACCAAGCTGGAGCTTTCTGGATTCCACTCCTCCTGCACTTTCCTTTGTGGGAAAGGTAGAATGCCGCCCATGCCATGGAAGATTGTGGCAACGTAAATGTGTAGCTTTTGAATTTTAAACCTACACTAATGTTCTCAATTGTGTCTTTTTAATGGGTCCTTAAGTCTCAGAGCTGCATAGGGACCAAGAACAAAAAGGCAGAGACTCTACACTTCCTGGAAAATATCTCCATAGCATTAACTTTGCTGTGTCTTCCTATCACCCCCATAGCAGAAATGGGGGTGTGGAGGGACACACACACACACACACACACACGCACACAAATGCACAGGATGGTGGGAGAGAGACAAAGAAAGGGGGCGCTCAAGAATACTAGCAGGTCATTAAGGTTCATGGGCAGAGAATGGATAAATTAATTATGAATGCTTCAGTAGGAATTCTAAGGGAGAGAATATGTAAGAACCATCTTCTTTGTGACTTGTTTTTTATCCCCTCAATTAAGGATAGACTGGCATGCAGTGTCAGTAGACCACCTGGCCTGAACTTCCATCTGTAGCAAAGCCTCCCAGACCAGAGAGTCCTGCCCTTCCACTTCACCTGACTGGTTCATTGCGTTATTACTTACCCTCTATTTGGCGTTACACTATCTCTTTCATCACTTTAGGAAGTTCACAGATATTTTGTACAAATATGAATGCATGCATATATTTTCTATTTATAATCATCATCGATAAGAATTATACTCCACCCCATTCCCCCAAAATGCAATGTTTTCAAGACCTTCTTGAATTAGGAGCAGAGAATTAAAATATTATTCATGAAAATGGATTAAGATTTCTCCCCGACAAAGCTTTTCTGTCTCATCAATCAACCCCGGAAAAGAGACAATCTATATTTTCCTGGCTAAGATAAAATTCTTAGATTTTCCCACATGTGATTTTTCTTCAAACAAGTTGAGGAGGGAACAGATTCATATTCAAAACACCTCTGCTGTCATTCTGTTTTCCCATTTATATGAGTAACTTAGTCTGTTTTTTTTGTTTTTTTCCCTTCTTCTTTTTCAGTTAAATTTCCTTTGGATGTAATAACCTTTTCTCTCCTCACTACCCCACCAATCCATACCAAATACTTTCTGCACAGAGCTGTTCATTTTCAACGTCCCTCTGAAAGTTTAAATGTCGCATTTGCATTTCACTCAGTGTTTAACATACAAGGAGCTGGAAACGAAACAGAACCAGAGGAGAGGGCCTTTCAGTGAATGGAAAAATGTAGTAAATTCAGTGTTCTGACCCCAATTATGGGTGTTCAGCCTCACAAGGCCCCTTTCATTTGTCCTGCTCAGCGGGCAGCACCGACACGAAACCCTCAACAAATCCCACACTCGGCTTTCTCCGTTCCCGTTGGAGTTTCTGCCTGCCAAGTGATCCCGGTGTTGAGACAGTTGCTTTCAGTCTGTCTCTGCATTCTCTAGGATGAGGCCTTGTAGCAAAACGAAACCTAAATCTTTGGAGAGTTTGCATCGACTGAGAACCGTTCCTATCAGTTTCCAAAAGCAGGTACATCAGCGATGAATAGGGTGGAAGTTTTTCATCCTTCTCATGGAATGAGCAAGATTATTTGTCACTGAAAATAACCAGCAGACATTGAGAATAAAGCAGATTGCTCCATCCATGGAAGAACCTTTACAAAGAAGGTGTCTTTTGGAGCCAGATACACCTAAGTTCAAATATTTTGTCTGTCACTTGGGGATTGGATGGCTTGGGTGACTTTGGGACACAGCTTTTCTGAGCCTCAGGTTTTTTCGGTGTGTAGAATGGGAACAGCAACATCTGCCAATGACTTTGTTGAAAGGATTAAATGATAGGGCATATGCAAATTTTCCTTAAGCTGCATTGGGTAATTACTAAGCATTCAATCCATTATTATTATTACTACTGTTATTTTAAATATTATTTAATATTATTATTGTGATAATGCATTTTTCTCTCTGTTGACCTCTGTCTCTACTATGACAGACACTCAAATGAACATCCTGTTTCCTGGAAATGCCAACTTTGCAAAACATGTGTACCCTTAAGTACTCAACAAAACTCAGAGTACAGTGAATTCATTATGTCAACAAGTATTGATTGGAAGCCTATTCTAGGCCTCATATTGTTCTGCATGATGAGCATTCGGTAATGAACAAGGCAGATGAATTTTCTAGTGCTTACATTTTAGTGGAACAAGACAAAGAATAATAAGTAATTAACTTCATGATCAAAAAAAGTAATTTTGTACAATAGAAGGTGTTATAAAAAAAAAAAGTACAACAGAAGCATGCAACTGTTGGGGGAGCATAATTTGGATTGTAGAGTCAGGGACAGGAGCAGCTCATGCTAAGATGATTGTAAGTTTACTCCTGAATTTCAAGCAAGATTTAGTCATAGGAAGAGTTGACCTGGGAGGAAAGGGTATTTCAAAGAGAAGGGATAAGCAAGGAAGGCAACTAAACTAGCTCTAGAAAGAAGGCCCAGAAATCAGGCCTAATGACTTGGGCAAAGAGGAAAGGGTTTTGAGTGTTAAAGCGGAGTAGCAGGCAGAGCAATACTGTGTCAGCCTTTCTAGGCCACAGTTTTTGTTTTTTGTATTATACTTAGAAAACCAGGGAAAGGGTGCTGAGTCCACTCTTACTGATGTTCTGTTCTGACATGATGATGGCTTGGACCATGCGATGTCCAGTAGCATAGATGGAGAGTAGTGGATAGATCCGAACGATACATTTTTGAACTAGAGCTGGTAAGCTTTATTGCATGAATGTGAGAGATGAGCGAGAAAGAGGAAGAATGGATTGTTCCTAAATCATTTGTAGTCACAAACTGAGACAGATGAGAAATTTTCAGAAGAAGAATAAACCTCAGGAGTTATAAAATTATATCTGAATATGGAATCAGAACTTTGGGATTTAAATATCAACGATTCAACTTACTATGTGACCACAGGCAAACAATAAAATGTCTCAACTTCTATCTTCTATAAAATGGGGATAATAAAACTACATTTACCTATTTTAAGAGTGAAATAAAGTTTCTTTAATTTTACAGTAATAGTTTGTTGTGTGTGTAATACATATAATACACTGTGCTGACTACTTTGTTTATTTAATCTTTCTTTAAAAGAGCAACATCAGCTAAAGGGTATTACTAGTCCCTCCTTACAGATGCTGAAATTTAGGCACAGAGTAAAAATGTACCCATGGTTAAGTACTTAGATTCAGGCTTAGTTCCCATGCATTTTTGAATCCAGCATCTGTGACATTAACCATGACCTAAAATGCCTCTTGGTAAGTTCTGTACAGGCTACAAAATTTATAGATGCAAATCATCTTTAATATTGTTAATAGGAATGATAAAACGTAAGGAAGTAGTTTAATAGGAACAATTTCACAAAATCACTAGAGAAAGGATGAACGAGTATGTCTGGCCACTATGTGATGGGAAAACAGCCTGGAATGAAATTATGTGATAAGTTATCTTAAGCTTTTCAATAAGACAGAGAAGATTTAGTTTGAAACCAATGACAGTATCTGATACTTATTTGCTATTTCTTATAGTACCTATCACCTCATAATAGGTCCCTAAATAGGTGTTTAATAAACTCCTGCAGAATACATAAATAGATCTTTCGGACAATAGTCTTTTTTGTAATACAAATTTCCGAAGGGCAAAGCATTGCTTTTTTTTCTTGTCTTATTTTGCCTTCTCTCATAGTCTTTAGAATAGTAGAGGTTCATTGAATTTATTATTTATTAAATAAAATAAGCTCTTACTATTAGGCACTAACGAGAAGCAACATGAGCACAAATGGTTCCAAAGTGCCAATAAGTCAACGACTATTTTCATCATTATCTTAAGGCAAAGGAATAATCACATTCTTGGAGCCTGGGGTCCAAATCTCATCTGATAAAGCGTTTATTATTTTCTTTTTGTAGTTGGTTGGTTTTCATTTCCTAATTGGTTAAGCTTTTGTTTAAAAACCTAAGATCCCCAGAGCATAGCGAACTTTGAAGGTTTCACAATTTACATAATGGATTTTATGTACAGACACATTTCACATTCTGTTGTGTTGTTGAACTTTGAAATGGTACGTATATACCCCAGAGATACCAGGATATTACATGAGAGAGTCAGAAAATAAAGTCCAGTCACCATCCTCCTTGCTTTCCCTCTGCCCCAACCAAGTTGTATTTTCCTAGCATAGGACCTCATTATATATTTGATTTTCTCTGCACTAGTACTTTTCACTATTTGTATCTTTCCTATTTATTTACTTATTTATATCTAACAGTTGTCTCTCTTCTACTTTATATATTCCAGGATTGCAGGAAGTACAGTGTGCTTAACTACAAATCAGCCTTTCCTGGAACAGTATCTGAGTTAACACGTGCTTGTTAAATAAAAGAGAGATGTCCATGCCACTGGGACTTTACACACATTGTCCTGCCAGAAAAGAGTGTGATTCTTAAACAACAAAAATTAAAAGGTATAAGTTGATGTCCTGGGGTCGGGGGGAGGTAGCAGCTATCTATTGCAGCACATTACTCTAGAATCTAATATTTTAGGTTAATAATAAGGTTAGTCTGATGGTTCCAGCTGTGGGTTGCAGTCAGCTGGGGGCTGGGGATAGAACAGCAAGGGACTGGAGTAGATGGAGGCTGGCTGGTATGTCTGCTCGTGTCATCTCAGGTGTTGTCCAGGAGGTATCTCAGTGTGGGCTAGTTTGAGCTTCCTCACAGTATCATGGCCTCAGGGCTGTCAGAGTGATTCCACAGTGGCTCAGTTCTACAGTACCAGTCTTCTAGAAAAACAAGCAGAAGCTGCGTCACATAGCACCTGCACTTGGAAGTCACTTCTGCCATATTCAGCGAATTGGCCATTTACTAAGGTCAGTCCGAATCACAGGGAAATGTTATGGTCCCCAACTTTTAATGGGAAGAGAGTCAAAAAATTTATGGACATCTTTGAAAGTTACCATAGTGCGTTATAGATAGTAAAAATTCTCTTTTGGGTACTTTTCTGAACTCCTTATGACTGCCTTTCTTTTTCTATTTCCCCACATAACTCTTTACCTTACGCCAGGAGACAACAGTATGTCTGCTGGTACAACAGACATCATTCATAAAACAAAAATTACCTATTCCTAGAGCAGGAGGGAGGCCAATTTCTATGGGCCTCTACATGACGAGAGGAGAGAGAATGTGGAAATATGCTTGATGACTTACTTCCTTTCTACTTTTTCTTCCACAAACCCTTAGGCTGGAGGCTCCATCAGGCTGGGTTATTTCAGAGGAGAATGCAAATGAGCAGAGTTGTATGAGCTGGTAAAACGGGAAAGCCTCTGTGGGGATCCCATGGTGACTGGGAGAAGACAGATGTGTTAGCAGCTGTTCAGCTAGATAATGAGTCAGCCCCCAGTGCACACGGGTAATTGACGAGGCAGCTAATCCATTCACAGACAATCAAGAATTGACCATATGCCTACAGTGTGTAGGCACCTCATATGGAAAGAAGCACAGGAATTTGACTATTACCTTCGAACAACAACAACAACACTCATTATACAGATAATAATAATGGCCCATAACATAAGTAACATTTGTGGTTTATGAAAGCATTATTACAAGCTCCCTTTAATTTGCTCTTACGAAATAGGCAAGATAGGTCTCTCTACTGCCATTTTTATTCTCTCTCTCTCTTTTTTTTGAGATAAGAATCCTTAGAAAGGAAGAGGAGGAAGGAAGAAAAGAAGAGATTAACATTTACTACTCCATAACTGTGTTGTAAGCACTAATGCTTGCCCAGAAATAAAGAAATAATTGGCATTTGAACTAGCAGGCCAATCTTCATGGAGTGTAATATTAATTACCTAATGCAACAAATAAAACATATCTTTCACTTGTAAATATCTTTCTTTTTACTGTGTGCATCTGCAACTCACAAAAATATACGTTAAACTCACAGAATCAACATCTTCACTCTTCCTTAGGCATGAGTTTTATTATGTGATTATCTAACAGTGCATCTGCATATTAAATTCACAATTTTCTCAATACCATCAAGCATGCATGTGAAAAATTCGAATTCCCAGAATCCTTAGAAATTCTGATTTAAGTAATTTTGAGCGAGACCAGAGATCTTCTGTCTCTGGGGCTCTGAGAAACATTTTGGGAAACATTATTCTACTGCAGTGGTTCTCAGCCCTCACCCTCAGGGGGCAACATTTGACTGTGTCTGAAGACATTTTTGGTTGTCACAACTTGTAGGTGCAACTTGGCTCTAGTGGGTAGAGATCAGAAATGCTGGTAAACATCCTACCATGTATAGGAAAGTTTTCCAAAGTGGCCCAAATCTACCCCAAAGTGTCCATAGTGCTTAAGTTAAATATACATATGTTTTAAAGGGACCATAAAAACCAGCCAAGTGGAAATACAGTGGTTTAATAACTATTCCATGAAATATATACATAAATACGTTGTCATTTATTAATAATTATATTTATATAATAAATAGAAATATTTCCTTGTGCATGTGCAAATAACATCTCTTTCCATACTAAATAATGCAAGCTTACTTAACTTCCTTTCTTCAGGGGAAAGCCAGGGGAAATATATTAAAAATTTTAACTGTATCTCAAAATGCTTTACTTTGGAGAATTTTAGCTACAGGACAGAAAACTAAAGATGTTCGCTATAATGGAGATGATTTTGAATTTTTGTAGTAAGATTGCTCAACCAATCCCAGATTCAGTCCCTCAGTCTATACATACAAATTCGATAATACATATGTAAAATATTATAAGCTGTGAAATGTGTCTTCAATATATTAAAAAAACCCAATCATGTATTTGGAAAAGTTCAGTTGTGAAGTGTACCCATCTGAATGTGATTGATTATTGCCTTTTTACTTCTACTACCTGGGGCTATATCCTACTACATATAAATATTCTAAAATTTGCCCATTTCTTCTTATTTGTAGTGGAAAGGTAGAGGCTGGGAAGGAGGAGGAGAATGGGGGATTCTGAAGAATGGGACTTCCTATGAAGTCAAATGAGAACATTCTTTATTTAGAAGAGGAAGATGAAAAACAGATGCATCCTGTCTCAGTGCTGATTTGTTTTTCAACTATTACCTATACTTGCCATCCAGTGTTTTTTCTGTTGTCCAGGATACCCAGATCACATACATCAGCTAGACAGCCTCCTTGTATAACTTTTTTAAACAGTGGCATTTTTTCCAGGTACCAGGCTGGTACATGCAGACTTTATTCTGTCAAATTATGGCTCTTCTAGTTATACTAGCATTCAAGCCCTGTGAAGTTCATACAAATGGACAACTCCTAAGGTTACTTTGAAGCTTGTTTATTTCAATCATCAATTTAATCATTCATTCAGCAATTATTTATTGAGTGAGCAGTAAGCACAGGCTTTCTTCTAGGTACCATCAATAAAGAGTGAATTACAGGGCAGAGTTTTGACCTTCCTTGGGCTTATTAGACAAACAGACAAAACTGGATACATTTTTATAAAGGAAAATGTAGCAGGATAATGAGATACAGTGATGCCGAAAGGTGGCTCTCCTACACAGTGGTCAAAGAGGCCCCAACTGAAAAGATTATTTCTATGTAGAAACCTATTTTGTCATGATTCTTGATTATTCCCACTCTTACTTTTCCAGTGTGACACCTTTCCCATGTTCCAAAAGCTCCCTAATGTATCTAATTGTACAAATACAGAAGAAATTCCAGAGAAGGCCTTTGGAACTACAATAAGAAATTCAAGAGTAGAGCTTGCCGCCGTGGCTCACGCCTGTATTCCTAGCACTCTGGGAGTCCAAGGCGAGAGGATCGTTTAAGCTCAGGAGTTCGAGACCAGCCTGAGCAAGAGCAAGACCCCATCTCTACTAAAGAATAGAAAGAAATTAGCTGGACAAGTAAAAATATATAGAAAAAATTAGCCAGGAAGTGTGGTGCATGCCTGTAGTTCCAGCTACTTGGGAGGCTGAGGCAGAAGGATTGCTTCAGCCCAGGAGTTTGAAGTTGCTGTGAGCCAGGCTGACATCACGGCACTCTATCCAGGGCAACAGAGTGAGACTCTGTCTCAAAAGGAAAAAAAAAAAAAAAAAAAAGAAAGAAAGAAAGAAAGAAATTCAAGTGTAGATGGCTAATTCAGGACAGGTGAGACCCTAATGCTGCTTTCTAGTAAGAATGCATTTGTATCTGTCTACTCATTTTGAAAAGGCTAGGCTCTGATTATTCTATTTGGTCTGCACAAGCAAATAGGTTCAATTACCTTGAATTAGTATTCAAATATGATGCAGTGAGATGGAAATTTAGCATTTAGAAAAAATGAGCTAACTTGAAATCTTGACTCTATCACTGTGTAAATTTTGGCATGTCTTCCTAAATTCTGTATTACTCATTTATAAAAGGAAGTTGATATTGATGGTGCTCATCCCTTCTTTAGCCCCAAACATCATTTCAGACAATTGAGTTACATTTTATAAAATGTGCTGTCATTGCTTTCTATAATGTTACATACCCATGAATTTACTTCCACCCTTCTGCCTTCGGTTCTCAGTCTTTTTGGCTATAAATATTACTTATAAATTGTGGTTTGTTGAAATTTTATCTCCAGTATGGATCCCTCCTATGAGCTGTTGACCCAGGTTTGAGTAGATGTGTGTGGGTTTATAAATGTAAAAATATCTCCTTGGCATCTGTTCTTACATTTTTTACAGCAATGTCAAGTTTAACATGTTCAAAGCAGAACCACTTCATCTTTACCACAAATTTGACTTCCTTAAAGTTGTCATTTTTAGTAACGTGTTGATGTATGCTCCAAGTGCTTCTAGGCACTTGAGATCCTTATTTAGTCTTTAAACACCCAAAGCCCAAATTACTATTAACATCTTGGGGACTATTGCAGGAAACACATCCAGAAGACTCACTGCCATTCTTGCTTCCTTTCAATCCAATATTGGATAGGGAAGATGAATCATCTTAAAATAAAAACAATGTTAGTAATGCTTTGCCACTGGTTTTAGAACTAAATTCTTTCACATGACCTCATTAACCTGTATCTAGTCCACATTATCTACATTCTCATTTTCTGCAACTCTTCTTGCTGTTCATCATCCTTCGAATGGGCTGTCTCTCAGGCATTTCACACCTGCTGTTTTCTCTGTACAGAACATTTTTCTCCTTTCAGCTTGTTGCAACATAGCTAATTCTTCTTCAGATTAAACACCTCTTTCCCATGGAGGTTTTCTCTGCTACCCCCCTTTTACCCTCTAGTTTAGCTTGAATTCTGTGGTTATAAAACTTTTTATGTCCTTTACATAGCTTGCCATGGATATATTTTGTTATATATGTGATATTCATATTAATGTCTATTTCTCCCATGAGGACATACTATTGCTAAAGGGAGAAAATAGGCATGTTTTATTCAATGTTCTATTGCACACCAAACACACTGGCTGGCATATTATATGGTGCAATAAATATTTTTGATTGAACAAATGCCTACTAGTAAGTCCTTACTAAGTCAAGCCATCTTCATTGTTATGAAAAACCATGATCTCTCATATATTAAAAGGAAATTTTATCTAAAATAGTATGTTTTTAAAGCAGTTTCGCTACATTGTAATGATCTCAAATCATTCTAAATCTTCTTGTAAGTAAGTGATCATAGAATTGCCTTTCATCCATCAAGCATGTTTTGACTCCTACTAAGTTGCAAGCATTGTGTTAGGTCTAAAACATTCAAGTCTAGGAGAACACTGCTATGGCCCTGGCTTGGAACTATGTTAAGTACGAAGTGTGTTAAATTTGCAGTGTTAACAGGTATCAATCAAAGACTTCCTCTAAAGCAGGCAGTCATCATAAAAAGAAGAGGTGTTTGTAAAAAAGATATTTCTAGCAGAACAAAAGGTACTTTCTCACTGCAAAATTTCTAACAATCCAAGGGCAAATCTAAGGGTTGTAGAAAACTCTTGCCGCCAAGAGAGCAAGAAAAAGGTCACTAAGTTATTTTAATTAAAGCAATTCATTTTAGAACAAAGGGACAAATTGTGTGGAAAATAGAGCCCCAGATTTCAACTCTTCTGTAAGTGGTAGACTCCACCTCAGAACTGAGAAGGGGCAATTCATATTCTAAGCCGAAAGCAAATAACTTTAATTAAGCCTGGCTCATGGGACCAATCTTGGGAGACTTTTTAATAAAAGATATCACATGAATGAGGAAAATTTTATTCACAACCTCACTAGGCTATTTCATCCCCTTTTTTTGAACTGCCTTTGACAGTGTCTTCAACATATTTGAGGCTGAAAATAGATAAAAGAAAAGCAATTCTGACCTGTGGCATGAAATCTATAAATTAAGGATTGGCAATGGTACTATGGACACTTCATTGGCAATATTCAAGATTTAGAATAAGGGGATGTAAAATCTGTGCAGTCTCTAATAATTCCCTATGTGACAATCATTTTCAATCCTCCTTTCATGGCAACAAATCAACTCAACAAACAGGTATTGAGCATTTATCACGTGCTGGGCGCTGTTCTATATTCTGCAGTTGGAATAAAATGCAAAAAAGAATAAAATTATGGAGTGTATATATTTGCTAGAATGACATAAAACTTTAAAAAGAGTAAGTTTCTATATATTACATAGAACATATAGTATATCAGACACATTTCAAACGATATAAAGTAAAATACAATGCGAATAAAAATCATTAAAATTACAGATGACAGGAACAAAGCATGGTGGGATGGGTAGATGTTTGAGAAAGATCCTCTAATAAATCATTTCTTGGTGCCAGTATCTCTGAATTTGTGGTAGCCAGAAATTTCTAAATGCTGCGAGTTCCTTTCCTGTCTTAAGCTTCACTTCTGGATTGATCTCTTAATCTCTCTCTCGGCTCACATTTTTACAAGGCATGGATTTCCAAGAGATTTAATTGGGACTAGAGACACAATCCACTGTTGCATCTGGGCCAGAGTAACACAAATGTGAACCAATGTTTGTTTCTCTGAAACGTTATTCTCAATAACCAAGCTGACCAGCAACAGAATGAACAAGAAAGTCATTCTGAATATACTCAGCTATTCAACAGAAATATAAAGATACAATGTTCTCTATGTTATTAGAATGCAGAGAGACTTGCCTATGTAGTAATATCATACTTCCATTATCAAGATATCTCAGCATACAGTTTAAAGCTACACGTGCAGGTTCACTAGAGTTTCCTGAAAACAAATACACATGTACACACACACAACACACAGCACTCTCTTCTTGTCACTAAAATACATATGATTATGAACAGTGGAAAAACACTGGACTTGAAGACAGGGAATCAAGGGTCAAAACCTAATCTGCTAGTGATGAGCTAGTGACTTTTACAAGCATGCTTTTCTCCTGTGTCAAATGGGAATATTGATACCTGCCTCAGGGATTTGTGAAAAAATTACATTACTTTGAAACTTTCCCCAAAACTTCAGCAACTAAATGTTAGTGGAATTGCAGTGTGGCTGGTGAGTCTAAGTTTTAAAATACCATGGGCAGTTAAGAGTAAAGTGTTAGGAATTGCATCCCTAACTTCAAGAATGAAAGACAATAAGGCATTAGGAGCATCAAATTAGAACTATTTTTTCATGATTATTCATCAATCAATAAGAAAGAGAGATGAAAGAGAGAAGTTTCTGAGGACTCCAAGCATTTTGTGTGTTTGTTTGCTTTTTGTTATTTTCTTATTTTAAAACTAAATCCCATGTAACTAAGATAAGAGGTTAAGAAGAAAAAATACCTGGTTAAATTGTATGCTGTAGTAAATTTTTTTATTTGAAAAAGCACAATTGATTTAGTTTCTTACTAATCATCACCTATGTCAACAACTGATAAAGCATAAATTATAATTTTCATGTGTCAACATTAAAACTATAAAAATCTTGTTAACAGCTAGCATAGTTGTCTCTTAAAATGTTAGCCTGCTGGATAAATATGTACTTAACAAGACAGAGCACATGGCCTTCCCAGAGACGTGCTTCTAAATGTTACAGCAGTTCTAACATACTTTCAATTAAATAAAAATTAAAGCTCAGAAAATGTCACAAAAGGGTAACCTAATATTTGATCATTAATGTGTTTATGCAAAGAAATATTTTCAACTGTGCATTCAGAAGTGATCGACTCCTCTTGCCAAGTTCCATGAAAGTAAGGTTTAAGATAATGTTTGGATAAACTTTAAGGCAGAATATCTAGGTAGTTTGTGTCCTGTAGACAATCTCTACTGATTTTGATTAGAATGTAGTACTGAGAAATATGGTGATTTCTGTATTGTTTTTTTATTTAGCAACCAACATATGTCATGATTAAAGTCAGTTAAGTTCTTGTCCAAGATGATCATCTTGCCCAAAATCATCTTGTCCAAGTTATAAAAGACATTCAATGATGAATTCATTAATCTCTTCCAAATGGATATATCAGAATCACCTGTGTGAAATATAGAGCTCTTGGATCAACATTAGACCCTAAATGTTAATAGCTCTCTCTTCTATTAATATTTAAAGTGTAACATTCCAATCCAATCCCTTCTTTCTCTATTGATTTAAGCACATTTGGTGCTTACCCATAGGAAGAACATTGAACAAGGGCTCTTGTCCTCATTCTATGTTATTTATTTTTTTTCTTGGATAGAGAGTCAGGAAACAAAAATAATCTTATTTATTTAACTTAACCCTCCCCTTCTCCCCCATCCCTGCTCTGGTCCCTGGAAAGGCACAACAGGAGATAGAAGAATGTCTCTAAACTCGGTCCACGGGTCACACTAAATTTCCTTTGCTTCAGCATTTAAGAGACAAATTAGATGCAGTTTTGATGATGTGGGTGGGGGCGGGGAGTGAGTGGGTGCTCATTCTATGTTATAAATTAACCTATCATTCCAGATAGCTACTCAGCATTCCAGCAACACTTACTGCTTACTTCCTTGTGCCTTGTATCATAGCTCTTATTTGCCAACATTTTAATCATTGTGAATAAGAAACTTTTCACATTTGCCATTTCCAACATATTTATTTCCCTGGAGCACAGTGTCATCTCTAGGTCTAAAACAAACCATTCTTACTGGAGCCTATCAGCAAGAGAAAAATGAATTATCCTGTGAGGATAGATTTGGCTTTTAAAATGGAATAGCAAAATGTGTATTGACATCATATATCTTTCCACACTTGTGTCACAGCAAAGGCACACAAACAACTTCCCTCTGGAAAGTTCCTCCTTGATTTTGTGTTAATTTGGTACAATCCCTTATGTACTCTGCCACTACAAAGTCATACTTTACAGATGAGAATCTAAATGAGAATGGAAAGTGTCTAATTGGATAGCAGAATATTAATTGATAGCATCCATTTGAACAAACATGCATTTTCAAATCACAGATGTGACAAGTTATATACAATCTCAAAGAATTTTCCCTACAATTGAAGCTGTATTTGTTTACATGTGGGGGAAATGCAGGCTCAGAGAAGAGACAGGAACTCTTGACTCCCGTGTGTCTTTGTGTTGACTCTACCAAATGACGATGATATATTTGTTTTAAATTGAAACAACAACAATAAAAACAGCGACTTATTTTAGAGGTTACATCTGCAGGAACTACCATTTCCCCAATAGAAAGGTACTTTTCATCACAATTTATTTATGTCATTCTTTCTCCCTCAAGAAGACCACAGTTGAGATCCCAGTTTTGTTATCACTGAGATCCCGAAACATAATAAAGTTTATCACTTTATATCATATCTTGAAAACTCAGGTTTATAGTCACAAAATGGTACAAAGGACCCATCTGTTGAATTAAGATGTGAAGCTCTCTCTGGTTTAGTGAGCTTTAGAATTTTTTTTTTTTTCTGATTCAGAATCAGAGATATTTTCTTAGGCAGGTAATTTTTTTTAATACTTGGAGTCATAGATGAATTTTTCACCTCTTCTTAACTTTAGGTACTTTTGTGAAAGATGAAGAACTTGTAGGAGTCCCAATTAGAGTCAATTATAGTTTGATTGACTTACTTTGGCATTTAAACACCTAGGAGAGGTTATTCCTTTATAAAGAAAAAATATTCCTTTTCCTGTGTCTGTCAGATTTAGGGTTTTCACTCTTTTCATGGAAAATATCCATAGTGCTTGACAGGACAGAATAATTAAAAGACATACCACAGAAACTTGGCATGTGAAAGTCTGACTGAAAGTTGAGAGATACAGATAAACAGAGAAGACAGGGAAGGGGGGAGAGAAAGAGAGAGAGAGAGAATTAAAACATAGAAAATGGCAATTTAATAAAAAATATCTATGCCTAATAGCCAGAATGCTTCCCTTCTCAATGTAGTTCTTAAAGATTATTTTTACATTGTAGTTGGACCATCAAAAATTCTACTTTGCACGAAAATGGCATTCTGTGAATTTTTTTGCTTATATCACTTTTCAATTTATGTCTGTACTTTATTTTCATTTATTTTTCTCGTGTTTAAGTATACACATGCCATGCTAATGACAGAATTTTCTTCTTTTATAAGGCTGTATAGTTTTCCATTGTGTATATACACTACATTTCCTTTATCCATGTATCTGTTGATGGACACTTAGGTTGCTTCCATGTCTTGGCTATTGTAAATAGGGCCGAAATGTACATGAGAGGACATTATGCTAAATGAAAGAAGCCAGGAACAGAAAAACAAATACTCACTTATATACGGAATCTAAAAAGTCAAACTCATAGAAGCAGACAGGAGAATGATGGTTACCAGAGGCTGGGGTTGGGGAATAGGGACAGGGGAGATGTTGGTCAATGGGTATAAAGTTGTATTTCACCAGTAGGAGTAAGTTTTTGTGATCTATTGCATAGCAGGGTGACCATAGTTAATAATAATGTATTGCTTATTTCAAAGTTGCTAGAAGAGTAGATTTTAAACATTATTGCTACAAAACACAGATAAGTAGGTGAGGTGATGGATATGTTAACCAGCTTGATTTAATCTTTCTACAATGTATACATATATTAAAAGATTGTATCCTCTCTTTATATATATATACACACACACACACACACACATACACAATTATTTGTCATTTAAAGATTTAAAAAACATATACATGATGAATTGGGAAAATAAATTAAGACACGGGAGTTATTTTGGAGAACACTGAAAAATAAATTATGAGGAAAATAGAAATCAAGAACCAATTAAAGAACCAGAAGAGATAAATCTGGAGCTGAGATGTCTTAGACAGACTGAGACTCGTCCTTGAATATTTAATCAGCTTCTGTGTTGAGAACATATGAACCTGATCGTTTTTCCTGTTTTGAAAAACACTACCCTCTCCATTTCCATTATCACCACCATCATTCAACATCAACACAACAATTAAGCCTGGTGAATGCTCAGGCAAGAACTAAGGTCAAACCATGTTCATGTGTTGGGTCATGTGGTTTGTACACCATTTGGCTGGAAGAATCCAAGGTTTCAGATCTACTAGGTGGCAGTGGTCTAGAGTCTCTAGTGCTAAGATTTGTGCCTTAACCATAACATATTCCCTTTCATGCTAAATGTTTTCTCTCATTTTTTATCACTGTTTAATATCACATAGTCCACCCCCTCCCTTATTTACAATCTCCATGAAGATAAAAATTTTCTGCCCTTTTTTTTCCCATCACTGTGACTCTACACATAGAATAGTGCTGCATGTATAGTGGATGCTCAAATATATTTCTTGAATGAATTAATGAATTGTTGCATATATATCTATTGTGTAGTACATTTTAATTAATCACAAAGAATATTTTTAAAATAATTGTCATTGAGTTAAACATATTATGAAACAAACTCAGGTAGTAGTTAGTTCCCAATCAGTGAGAATGTTTTCACAAAAATTATTGGCAAGGATTTTATATGAGACCCAAGAGCGAGAATTTGGTACTGGGATCCATGTACCAGGAAAATGATAGGAACAAGGGATTTTTTTTAAAGAGTCTTTTCTATACTTATTTTCTATTATTCACTTGTTTTTCCCAAACTTTTGACCAAACAGCATACATACGTAGACACACACATTCACATGCTTATACATACCCATATGCACACATGTTGTTTTCCATTCCCTACCAGTAATTTGCTCTCATTAAAATCACATTTTTAATAGAATTTTCCAAGATTCATTTTGTGCACCATAAAAATGCTTAAAACTTGGAGTATGACTGCCTTTCAATTAATTGTTTTAAATCATTTCATAACTTTTATGTAACATAATAAATGTGGACTTTATATGCTTCTCTGAAACAAGTTAAATTTCACATGCCTTCATAACTAACCCCAGTACAGAGTAATTAACACTTTCAATGCTTTCTGATAAGTGCAGCCATAACATAGCAATTAAGCCCTCAAAATCCACAACGAAGATACAGGAAATTATAGTCTTTAAAAATCTATATTCAAATTTGGAAATCTGTTTTACTTGTCTGCAGAGCATGGATGTGTGTATTAGGTAAAGTGGAGAAGAAAGTTCAATTTAGTTTAAAGTTTTAATTAGAGAACCTACAATCAGGCAGTACTGAATCATTGTTTGAAGTGTACGATTTTGAGCTGAATAATTTTTACCAATAAAAATATGTTGGTATTCCTCATTAAATATGGAACTAAAAAAGCACTTAAAACAATTTAACATACAACTAGCCCCCTCTACCACCTACCCCACTTGTATTTTTTAATGTATAATCCTGTAATCCTAGCACTCTGGGAGGCCGAGGCAGGAGGATCGCTTGAGGTCAGGAGTTTGAGACCAGCCTGAGCAAGAGCAAGACCCCGTCTCTACTAAAAATAGAAAGAAATTATATGGACAGCTAAAAATATATATAGAAAACATTAACCAGGCCTGGTGGTTCATGCCTGTAGTCCCAGCTACTCGGGAGGCTGAGGCAGAAGGATCACTTGAGCCCAGGAGTTGGCGGTTGCTGTGAGCTAGGCTGATGCCATGGCACTCACTCTAGCCCAGGCAACAGCAGAGTGAGACTGTCTCAGAACAAACAAACAAAAAAAGAATAAAGAAATTTGGCAAGTAAATGTATAAATTACATCTAACTGAAATAGTAGAAAAATTTAGTCTTAAAAAAAAGTGGTGCTAAGGTTTTTTTTTTCTTTCTATTATTGTTGTTCTTTTACTAAATTAGGGGGTAACATCTATCCAAAATATTACATATGATCT
Source organism: Eulemur rufifrons (assembly GCF_041146395.1). NCBI lineage: Eukaryota > Metazoa > Chordata > Mammalia > Primates > Lemuridae > Eulemur > Eulemur rufifrons. The sequence continues at coordinate 8,931,552 of NC_091005.1, read as the reverse complement.
AGTGAAGAATGATAATATAATAATAATAAAACAATCCTCGGATCTAAATTTGATTGCAGTGGAGCATGACCCTATGATAAACATTCCTGATTTACCACTTAAGGATTTCATGACTTATCCACTAATCAAGAGGTTAAATGGCAAAAATCTGATTTCTTTCCATCTCTCTTATTGCAGATTGTAGTATTTATTGTAATAAAGTTAAAATTATAAAACATTATAAAACATTATAAAATCGCAGTATAATAAAATTATAACAAATTATGTCAGTATGACAAAAGTACAACTTGAAATATATTTTTCAGTAAAATCAGTAGATCCTTATGTAGAATTTCAATGATGACAATATGCTAACTACATAACAGGAATGTTTTTTAAATTTCTTTTTAAAATTATTGAAGTTATTTCTGGCTCCATCACTTTGGCAAAGTGGCCTTGGACAGTGGATGAATTTCTCTGTGACACAGTTTCCTCACCTATGTGCTGGAGATATCCATGTCACTTTGGGTTGTAATGAGAAAAGAATATTTTAATAAAAGTACATTGCTTAGACTGTTGACTAGCACTGAATAAGTTCTGAGTACATTTTAGATAATATTAGCTATTATATTTTATGGTATCTATTCTAGCAGATTCAAATGTATCTATTTCTCTAAATCACAAACAGAAATGCAGAGATTCACAGAACACTGAAGTGAGGATACCACAATTAATCCACTACAAACACTGAAGCTCAGACTCAGTCTGTATTTCATACGTGAGAAGAAGAAGAAATTTTCCCTAATTTGGCAATGTGGAACTTCAGATTTTGAACAGGTTCTCAACTTCAGGGTAGAATTACTAAAGGTGCCGATATATTTAAATTATAAAAAGTGTATCTATATTCAATATTACATATGAAGTCTATGTGTATGTTCACTGTTATATGTGTGTATGCGTATATGTAAATATATGCTTATACACATACATACACAGGCATTATGACCTTTTCAGAACTTGTATCTGTCTGATTGGACAGTTTCTACTGCTTTCCTCCTGTATCAAAGAGGGAAAGAAGTTGATGTGAGGTGATACTGGGGGGCGATGCTGGGGGTGGGGTGGGGGGTAAACACATTTTCCCGAAGGTAATTTCTAGCAATTCATTTATATAGAATATTGAAAAGGTCAATGTAATACAGCATGATCTCTGATTCTTTGAAAAAATGAGACATTAAAATTCTGATGCCTCATTCAAGGTTGTAATGAGAACATAACACAAATTGAACCTATTATTTTGACAGTGATAGTAATGAGAATGGGAAATGAAATAAACTTAATGATACCGCAAGTGACTTTTTTTATTTCAAAATTTCTGAACTTCCTTGCTGTTGGATTTGCAGAGTGAAGCCATCATGTACGTATCAATACTAAATTCTTTAAAATAAAACGATACTTATGAAAGAATGGGCCAATAGAATAATTTAAACATTAAAAAAAAAGTTTATGCTATAATTTGGTACAATCAGACCCAAGGAAGACTCCTATTTTTCTCTAATGATGATTTTCCATCCTAAGAGGGCAAATGTTCTGGAAGTTTTCAAATTAAAAGCAACGAAGGTTTGTTTGAAATTGTTAAAATTAGAGCTATGAAAGTACTTAATATGTTGTTTACCCTTTGGCGAAGAAATGAATTGAGAGAAATCCTTAATGCTATAGTGATAGAGACTCTCTGGATCCCCAACCTGTGTCTTCCTCATCTCTCTTGTCAAGTATTGGCTTCTTACTATGTGCCAGCAACCACCCTGTCTTCTTTCTACTCATGAATGGATTAGCAAAATGTGGTATATATATACCATGGACTATTACTCAGCTATAAGAAATAACGGTGATATGGCATCTCTTTGGTTCTCCTGGAGAGAGTTGGAACCCATTCTATTAAGTGAAGTATCCCAAGAATGGAAAAATAAGCACCACATGTACTCACCAGCAAACTGGTTTCCCTGATCATCACTTAAGTGCACATTTGGGAATAACACCAATTGGGTATCGGACAGAGGTGGGGGCTGGGGGGAAGGGATGGGTGTATACCTACTTGATGAGTGCAATGTGCACTGTCTGGGGAATGGACACGCTTGAAGTTCTGACTGAGGGGGATGGGGGTAGGGGTAGGGGTAGGGGATGGGTGCATACCTACACGATGAGTGTGATGTGCACTGTCTAGGGAATGGACACGCTTGAAGCTCAGACTCGGGGGGATGGGGGGACATGGGCAATATATATAACCTGAACTTTTGTACCCCCATAATGAGCTGAAATAAAAATAAAATAAATAAAATAAAATAAAAATTCTGCCACTTCTGTAGACAATATGAGGATTCTCCAGCTATCGAAAGGTAAAGAAAATGCATTATTCCCTTGTAATATCTTTAAGAACTATTAATTGCTTGGTCATCTCCACAACAGAGACGTTGGGCAGAGAAGGGCCTACCTGGCAGAGAAGGGCCTACCTGATCAACATTACAATAAAACTGAGTCTTTTTATGCCCACAATACCCCAGGATGTCTAAGCTGATGGACCTCATTGATCAAAGTAAGCTGGGCTTTGCACATGGCTAAGCCGTGATGAGTGTCCCTTTTCTCCTTAGGTGTGTGTTTAGTGTATTTGTTTTTGTGCTTTGTCTTACTTCACATCAGCCTAAAAGAAGGAATTTTACAAATAGGTAAATGTTTTACTCATGAATGAAGATCGATAGTATTTCCAAGATATTTTTTTTTTATTTTTCCACTCTTATGGTATTGAGTCATAACTTCATTCATTTACTCACTCTACAACATTGGGTACTAACTTCTGTGAGCTTTGGTTGCAAAAGGGAGCAAAAGCAACCATAAAGATGAGGGAGGCAGTAAGTATTAAAGTATTACGCTAATAGAAATTAAATTTTACTAGTGATAAGTGATGCACCGGAGTGTTACAGGAATGAGAATATATCATGGACAGTTTGTTTACTGCTATAAGGCCAAAATCTAGGACAGTGCCTGGCACATAGTGGGTGTTCAGTCAATTGTGTTGAATGAATTTGACTTGGTTATGAATGGCATACCTAGGAAAATCTTGCTTGAATTCTGCTCTGGGGATGAGGAGAGTTAATTATTAAAGAGAATCAGGTAGAGAGACACCATTGAAAAAGTTCTGTGGGCCAAAAATCACAGCGAGTTCAAGAAACTGAGAGAGAGCCAGGGTATCCAGGATCTAAGGAAGAACAGGAGTGCGTGCGCGCACACACACACACACACACACACACACGTATATATCAGAAAGAGAGAGATGGTAAAGGGTAAGCTGAGCTGGAGACGTAGACAGAAGCAAGACTGTGCAAGGCCCTTGTGGTCCATATAAAGGGAGAATATCCCCAAATCAATGGCTAGTTTTGAAGTGTTTTAAATGGGGTTAAAATGAGTGACCTCCTTAGATTTATCTCCCTATATTTTAATTACTCCACGTCTAAACTTACAGTTTGCTAAAGGTGACTACTGCTCAGTGCTGAACTGATATAATTCTTCTCAGTGATAAGCCCTGGAAAGTGCTGGCTAGCATCTTCGCTTCTATATTCAGCAAAGGTTGCATCTTCTTAGACTTCTGGAAATATGATTAGTCCTCCCTATCCACTAGTTCCACATGGTGTACACTGATTCAATCAATTACAGATTAAAAATATTTGAAAAAAACAATAAAACATAGCAATACAATAACAAAAATAACACACAAAAAAATACAGATCTCATCAAATTTATAGAGAAAATTTAGAACTGTGGCAAGGTGAACATGTGAGAGGATAGAACTACCCCAGGGTACATGCTCACGCCTGTAATCCCAGCACTCTGGGAGGCTGATGCAAGAGGATTGCTGGAGGTTAGGAGTTCAAAACCAGCCTGAGCAATGGCGAGACCCTGTCTGTACAAAAAGCAGACGTATTAGCATGTGCCTATAATACCAGCAACTTGGGAGGCTCAGGCAGGAGGATCCTTGAGCCCAGGAGTTTGAGGTTGCTGTGAGCTATGATGATGCCACTGCACCCTAGCAGGGCAACAGAGTGAGACTCTGTTTCAAAAACAGAACAGAAAAAAACAAAACAAATAAAACAAAACACAGTATAACAACTATTAACATAGCATTTTCATTGCTGTAGGGATTATAAATAATCTAGAGATGATTTAAAATATTCAGGAGGATATACGCACATTATATGCAAATGCTATGTCATTTTACATAAGGAACTTGAGTATCTGAGGATGTGGTGTTATGGGGGAGGACTAACCACCCCCCATTCCCGCATGGATACCAAGGGACGATTGTACTTAAAATGTCTCAAGAATTCCATAAATAAATGCCCGATTCCCATTGGCTTGGGGCATTTAGGATTGGATCTGATAGGTTGAAAGGACACTAGAATCTCCAAATGAAAATGTTAGCCCAGACAATATTGTTTAATGCAAGAAAGACTAAAGAACAGGTGAAAACCATTGGGAAATAATAGGAAACAGAACTGGGGAAACCTAAAAGGAAAAAGTAGAACAAAGAGACCTTGAATATCAGAAGGATATAACCCAATGTTTGGAGGTTTGGGGAATTAGTACTGGGTGACCGTGTATGAGTGGGCACATAAGATGAAGAATCACAGAGAAGGACGTGGTACCAGTCTTGCTTATATTCAGTGTAGGATAGAGAAAGACAATTTGTAATTGGATAAAAACAGAACAACTCATAGAATTAAAATCAACAGAGGGTACGAATACAAAGGGAAAAAAAATGTAGTTTCAGCATCCTGGGCAGTAGACCAGAAACGAGTATATCCTAAATTATAAATAAGAATATTCTCAAATAATGCAATTAATTATTGATTATTACATTAAGACTATTATTGAATGCTTAACATGTTCCAGGAACAGTGGTGACTGAAATACATTTCTGACTCCTAATTATCACACACTGTTGTAATCTCTGGTGTTTTCATATCCTTCTTCAATCAAGAGTAATCCCCTTAAATAATTGACACTAATAAGCCCTTTTCTGCTAGTACAGTGTCACAAAATCATGGAAATTGAGAGGCATAAAATAATCTTTTTGAGGTCAAATCTGAATTCTATGACTCTCTCCTCCAATCAGACTGTTTCTGGAGTTCACCATGGTTTTCTAATCCTACAACCAGCATACCCTGGGGTAGTTCCATCCATTCACATGTTCGTCTTGCCACAGCTCTATATTTTATCTATAATTTTGATGAGATCTTATGATTCTATTTATGGATAAGCTTTGTGACTCCCTGAAAGATGCAGCTTTTTGCTGACACCTGACTATTTAGCCAAGGTTCTGACACCACGTGCAGCCTTCCCCTGGCTTCTTCTTTTCCAGGGATGGACCATCATTCGTAGCCTTCTGTGGTAAAGAGATCTTGGGCTTAAAATCACATAGCCCATACTGGATTATCACATGGCCTTCCATCAGCACTGCTTGGAATGCCTTCTTCTTGGGCTCCATTCAACATGAGATTCCTTTGGACATTCAAACTGGCATGGACCCCAAAGCTTCATGTTCTATTGGACATTGCTTCTGACTGTACCGGACCTCTCACTTCCTTCATTCTCAACATTCTCCCCTTCACGTATGATCCACATTGTGTTTCCACTGTGCTATTATTTCTGCTTTGGAAAGCTCTCTGTTCCCCTTTGCCTGCCTAACTTCTACTTATATTTCTTGTTTTCACTTGTACATGGCTTTCTTCATGAAGCCAGGACTTGGTTAGAATCATCATACATGTGTTCCAATAGCACCCTGTATGTCCCAATCATTTTATTTATAATTTATTTGTTTTTCCATTCACTTATATACCTTTTAATGTAACCATTTGCTTCTTTGTTCCTTCTAATCCAGGAGCCAGGGCTGTCTGTATCTTACTCAACATTATATCCTCAACTCTTATCAGTGGTTCAGACTAAATTTATGTGTGTGATATATATATATATGTATATTAATATATACAAATACATATGTATCTATATATTAATTATAGATATATATGAAGTAGAAATATATTTATATTTTTATATATTTATGTATTTATTAATTAAAGCTTTAAAGGTCATAATACAGAGCTCAGAGTACTGGTATACTTAAAGACAAAATAAGAGAAATATGATTGTAAGTTTTGCCTCCTGATGATGTAAATAATAATTTTAAAAAATTCAATCTTTTAAAACTATAAAATAGTCCCTGGGCCCACTACTGCCTTTTTTGTACCTCTTAGTTCTTGGAGAGGCCAGGATTGGAAACCAATGGACCAGCCAAGCCTCAATTCCTTTCTAGGTATAAAGATCTTAAGAAGTTATCTTCCTATGAGTGAGTGCTTTAAATATTCTTAAGTGAAATCTATTTTGTGGGAAAACAAAAGCTATGCTATGTTTGCTGTGTTTTTCAATTCTTTCAGTAAAATAAGAAAAAGACAGTAAATATTTGTTGAATTTATTTGTTTTCCTTTTAAAAGGCAGTCTGACTTGGATACATTTGGTATTATTTATAAAAGAAAAACTAGAATGACAGCATTTCTGCTACAGAAAATGAGAAACATCTACAGGAGTTTTCTAATTTTAGCTCTAAATTTTCACAGGTGTGTTTCTAAAAGATAGTTATTAGTGGATTCTTACTAACAGGAATTTTAACTTATCTATTTTTCTTTTCTTCATAGAATGACCTACATTTTTTTTTTCTGTCAAATCCACACACTGAGTTGCCAAAAGAACAATGAATTAATTTGAAAGCTTAGCATTCATTCAGATTTTTTTTAAATGTGTGGTCACTGAGGATCACATAATTCGTTTTTGATGTCCATTTCTTTCCAAGTATAAAATTAATGCATTAATTAGTCATTAAAAGGAAGCCTTCGTAATTCCTTTTCTAAATGAAATACTTAACATTAAGATCTCTTCCTCTGATCATCAGCTATTAAACAATGTCTTCCTGTTCACATTGACCTTGCTTTTTGTTCTAAAACAAGATAGCAATTACAGGAATAATAGCTTCCTTTGAATAGGATTTTAGAGGAAGTTATTAGTAATATTGCCCTGTAGAAATTTCTTAAATTATTGTTTATTTATAATAACCAAACAAGATGTTCCTGCTCGTGCTATTTAGGAAAATAAGAAAAAAAACAAAGCAGGAAAAAGAACCCCTACAATCCTTATGGAAAGCAAAAGAGTAAGGTATATGTGCCTGATAAAATATAAGGAAATATGCAAATAATGGTTTACAAACTTTGTAATACTATAAAGGAATGGTACAAATAAAATCATAACATGCAACTTTTTGGAAAAATCAGTAGATGCTCATTTAGAAATATTGGAAAGTACAAAGACAGAAAAGAAAAGCAAGTCTTACATTCATCTCTATTCCACTATGCCAATATTTTGGGAAAACTTGTTTTTTTCTTCTGTTTTTGCTCAATACACATAAGTATGAAAAGAAGAGTTAAGCTGTGTCAAGCTTCTGTTGTGCTTTACTTATCCTGGATAATTTATATAGATTTTTCTCACTTAACTTTATGTATTAGTAGGCTAAATTTATAGATAAGAAAACTGAGGTTATGAAATCTCATCATTTGCTAAGGCCAACTGGCCAGCACTTTAACATGGTCAGAGATTGACACACTGCTCCTTATTTGGCCATCAATGAGAATTCCAGACACACTTTGCAATTTTCATCAAGAAAGCTTAGTGACTCATCCAGAGCATCTTATAGAAATATACCCCGATAGAGACAAACTAGAAACAAATATTAGGAGTCTGTTGGGTATCAGAGGCTTTGATATCACTTAATTCAGTTGCTCCTCATAACAAAATTAAGTAATGTCTTATCATCTTGTACCAAGATGAGAAAACAAAAGGAGCCACACATCCAATATGTTATAAAACTGGAATTCAGGCTCAGTTTTGGGGATTCCAAGGTGTATTAGTCAGGCTTCTCCAGAATCAGGAGACAGAAATAGCTATATAGTAAAACAGACAGACATATATGTATATATAGACAGATACATTACTATATGTATACATATGCACACACACATATATATGTATACATATGGAGGTTTATTATAGGAATTGGCTCATGTGGTTATGGAGGCCATGTTGCTGAGCCCATGGATAATCTCCATCCCTGCCACCATGGCCACTTTGTTCACGAGCCCATTGAACAATTATAGGAGTGGCCAAGGAAAAAATCTGACTGGTATTCACAGAAGAGATCATCCTATCCTCTTGATTATTAAAATACCCCTCTGCTGAGATCACTCTTTGGTGAAGATTCACATGGGATACAAATATCTACACAAAGTTTGCCCATTTGGAGAGGTTTATCCACATACCTCTTCCTCAAATCTCTTTGTTAGCAATTTCTAATCATGTTCCCCTCAAATATCTGACCATCCAGCCAAATCACTGGCTTCAGCCCATGAATCAACATACAGTTGACCCTCAAACAACACGTTTGAACCTCAGTAGTCTACTTATGAATGAATCAAAAATATGGTATTCTCAGGATGCTAAATCTGCATATATGGAAGACCGACTTTCTGTATGTGTGGGTTCCATAGCGCTGACTGTGAGACTTGAGCATGTGCATATTTTGGTACATGCAGGGATCCTGGAACCAGTGCCCTGTGTATACCAAGGGATGACTGTATGCTCACATGTCTGGACATTTCTCCTTCCATGCAAAGCACGCAACCAGGTTCATTGCCTGAAAATTCTGCCCACTGGGAGGATTTCCTTTCACCACCATCCTTCAGGTATGTCCCAGAGAGGGGTTGTAATGCTGCAGCTGTCCATTTTTGGGTGGTGTCTGCATATCATGCAGAACCACATGTAAACCAGGCACTAATCTTCTCTTCCTTTCAACTGATTCTTGTGAATGCCTCATCAGGGCAGAGGTGCATCCCTGGAGAGAGAATGTGGTGTAGCTAAAGTGGAGACCATGGGCATTTGAGCCACTTCATGTAACTTACTTATGTCCCCATGGCCTGCTCAAGCCCAATTACATCATGCATAGACCACCTCCATTTGATGGTGGAGTGTTGGCGTGCACACCCAACATTACGGCTTGGTTGGCCAGGCAACACCCAGTTCATGATGAGCAGCTCAGCTCAGGTTGCATGGTAACTTGGTAGCTGCTGGTCAAGCATTCAGTCTTCACCAAGTCCAACCATCAGGCCAGGAACTATTTCTTGAAAGGAGAGTAGTTACGTGCTAGTGATTGGCAGGACCTTGCTCTAGAATCTTAAAGACTTGTACTGTGATTCATCTGCAGGTACCTGCCAAAGGCTCCAAATTGCATCTCTATCTGCCACCAACACTTCAAGGACCATGAGCTCTGCTGGATTACATGCCCAAAGTGGCAGAGCAGTGGGCCCAGCAGCTTGGACCTGTGGCATATTTGTGCGGCCTTTCCACTATCTTACCATGTTCAAACCATTCAATAATTGAAAAACAACATGAGAAAATGCCTTTGACAAATGGAAACCCCGAGTCTGAGGGTCATTTTTAAAAAGGTTAGAAAAGAAAATATTTTCTATTATAAAATTACTATATTAATTTAGACATATCTCCCTGAGGCAGTTTTTTATAATCAGTAAAAGTGTGATACTATTACTTACAAGATAGACAGGTATAGATAGAGAGATAATAAAACAGAAATTGCTTAGCAATCATGTGACAGTATTTTAAGGTTATGATATACACTATAATCTTATACCTCTTTGGAATATAACAAAGTAAAATACAGACATGGTCTGATCCCTTAGAGAGCTTAAACACAATAAATAATGTCTATTATTACTTGTATCATCTTTAGTTTACTCTTATTCTAGAAACAGTTACTGCAAATAAGTACATAGAAACAGAGTAAAATCTTGTGCAGAAAATGGATGGTTAAAAGGGCAACATTTCTTCTCTAATTGTTACCCTTCCAACTTTTCACATAGGTTTGTGTACTATAAGCCAATTCAAATGACAGCAAAGTCCTAGTGATAAGGGAAGAGTCCCATCTAAAGCTTTACAAGTTTGCAGGAATAAACACAACATGCTGTCTTGACTACTGTTGCCAGGGGTGCATTGTTCTCATGTTAAATTTCTTTTAGAATCCATCGCCTAGCACTGGGAATATAGTTTCCAAGTAATGTAAGCTCTCCAACCCCAAGATTATGCTCTAGAGCAAGAGCAGTCTCTTTTTCTGGCAGACGAAAGTAATTGTAAATAAAATATCCCTGATGTGCTATTAGTTGATAGGAAAATGATTATTGACAGTATATAAGACTGAGAATGGAAAAAGCATTCAGCACATGTAGTGGCAGACTTAGAAAAAATAAATAAAATAAATACTGACAACATATTTCTCCCACACCATGATGACAATTTAAATAAGGAATAAATATTTCTTCTATATTCTGTACAGAGCTGCGGTGGTGTGGGGTAGAGGTGAATGGGGGTTGTTACTTACTAGATTTGGCCAATTCTGCATTGGACTCTTTGTGATATTCAATAAGTTATAGCATCAAGGTTAAGACAATAGACTTTAGAATCACTCAAGCTCTAGTGGGAATCCTGACTTTTTTAACTACGGCAATTTAATAACCTTTATGAACCTCAGTTTTCCCCAATTTCTTTGGGCAATAAAAGCTTCTCACAACATTGTGATGAACAAAAAAAGACAAAAGAACAACATGCATAGAATATTAAACTCAATGTCTGATACATAATGAATGATGCATACATTAATATTATTAGAGTCAAGCATTGCTATGTCTATGACAATAACTAGAGTTGTTCTTTACTAGAGCATGAAAAAGGAACAAAAATCTGATAATTTTTTAACTACATCTTGTCTGAAGTCTCAACTGCACCTCATGTATTTCCAACATGTTTTACCATGTGAAGGCATGTCTGTTTCATTTTCTAGAGACCTGAGAGTTTATAAAAATTAAATGTATACATACACATACATATCAGATAAATATGCATGTCTGTGTAATATTATACATATTAACATACAGTGTTATGCAACAATCAATATTATAATATTATATTTACCCTAAAATAGTACACTGTCAATGTCATCAAGCTGCCCCCTGCACCAGTTGTAACCACAAAGTTCTTTGGCTCTTCTCTCCTTCTCTATATATTCCAATCATCCAGATCAGTATGTTTGTTTTGTTTTGTTTTGAGAACTAAGCAAGGGAATCAAGTCTTGATTGAAATGATGCTCTTGGTCTCAAGAAATTTAACATGCTAGGAGAAGTGAGGGGATACAGATAATACATACTTAACCAATAAATTAATAAAGTAAATCCAGGGACTAACAGGCTCAAAGGAAGTTATGGGATAGAGGATGAAGGGTCGATGCTTTAGTTTGGCTAATTGGCAAAATCTTTCTTGAGGAGCTAATACTTGAGATGAGGAAGGTAAGGTCTTGTTTGCTTGTCCCATTGAAATTTGGTGATGTTTTCGTAGGGAGAATGGAGAGAATGGAGATAGGAAAAGGGATACCTAGGCCAGGGATTGATAAATGTTCACAAAGCAGGCAGATAAATGCAAATAAGTAGAGAGAATGATGCTAGAGTCACTATGACATATCAGAGCAATACAAAAGAGAAAAGAAAAAAAGGTATTATTTCAGACCCTGTGCCCTTTTATGGAGTTTGAGAATGGCAAGTAAAATGCATGAGCTATTTTAAAATTGTGTGACCATTCTTTCCTTTCACAACAGTGACATGTGTTGGCTAAGGGGTGAGGGACCCAGAGTCAGCTGACTAGGTTCAGATAATGGCTGAGATACTTCCTACCTCTGTAGCCTCATTTTTCTCAGCTGCAAAGCGAAGAAATCACAAACATTTAACAGCATTATCCTGAGGATTAAATGCGTTAATATTTGTGAACTCCTTTAAAAGGTGTTGGACATACAGTAGTTGCTAAATTATTGTCATCTATTATTTTATTGCTACCATTTGTTAAAATATCTTGCATTGATGGTTTCATTTTCTCTACAAAGCTAATAACTTTTATTTGACAGTGGCTGGAGAACTGATTGGAATTCTCCTAAAAAAATCATTCCCAAGTTTCACACAGCTGCAGTAAACACCCCATAACACATTCCACCATCAGTTGTACATAATTTGATTGCATAAGAACCAACATCATTTGGTTTATAAACACAAATACTCAATAGCTACTCATAAAGCTAGAGGGAGAAGAAACTAATTAACAACTTCATAAATGCAAAAGGACATGAGGAGACCAAGGGAAAACAAAAGATTTGATGATCTGTGTTTTAAAGATTTTGCTTTCCTTTTTAAATAATAGAGAGGATTTTTTAAAATTCTTTCACACTTTGTAATCCAAATTAGACTCTCTGTGAGCACTATATATTCAAATCTCTCCTTATACATTTATTTAGTACCTATTGTTTTTCAGGCTTTGTAGATACAGACATGATAAATTCATGGTCCCTATTCTCTAGGGGGTCCTAGCTTTGTCAGGAAGAAAAAACACAGGCACACACACAAGCATAATTAATGATGTTACAATGTGATGAATGCATTGTAAAAAAATATGAATAAAGAGTTCAGAGAATGCAGAGGAAAAGAACAATTAATACAGTCTTGCAGAGGAAGAAATGTGTGAATTTGGCCTTGAAAGAAGAGTCAGGTAAGGTGACAGAGGGGAAAGGAAAGGCTGAAGACGATCCAGACAGAAGGCTCAACATGAGCTCAGGCCTGGGTGCACACAGAGGTTGGGGGAAGGACTGATGTGGGAGACACATTTTTAAATGCCTTCCTTGCTGCTCCATGGACACTGAACTTTGTCTTCTTCTCTTAGGAGAGCCATCAAATAAATGATTTTAAGGAAAGTCAGGTCATGCATAGAATTATCCATAAAAAACAATTATTCTGAACATTCCTTTCTAGAAAAGACGGGACAGGCACTGGGACTTTTTCCAGCCAACAGTACAACTTTTCCCAGAAGTGGGCATATCAAGTAAGATGTGGATAGTCCTTCATAGATACTCTATAAAAGGCTTTAGGTGTTTTTATGTCATCTAAACTTTATGATAAAACTATTACACAGGCATCATCATTATCACTTAGATAATTATATATAGCACCCACTGTCCAATCTGGATTCTGAACAACCTGAAGTAGAACAAAGAATACATAGAGAAGCCAGTATAGCTCTTTGGTGACCATTAAGGCTGGCTCAGATCAGAGGACAAGACATTAGCTCTGTTAGCCAGGGGGCCTTGCTACTGCTTTAACACAGAGTTAGATAAGTGGATTCACCCAGTCCCAAGCACCTCTGGACCAGGGCAGCAGGACTAATCACCTGGAGAGGGTCTGCTTAGGTAAGATGACTTGAAGGACCATTGGACACATGTGGACTTGAACCCAAAGAGAAAGTGGTTCAATGTTGAGCTGAACATACACGTTTTTCACAAATTTACCTATGTGATTGCCACTCTGGATTCCTCGAGATAAAAAATGTAAAGCCATGGACTCACAGGGTTCAAAACCATGAAATTTCCTGTAGCTGAAAAGAAGTAAAATGCGAGGGGAAGAAGCATTTCCCCACTCTAACACTGTCTTTGAACCCAGCCAGTTACTATGGTTCCCATGTTGTGTCCATTACACCCCAGTGATCTTAACACTGGGCCATTGGTTCTCATTCTCTCCCTCTCTAACTCCTGAACAGGAACTTTGAGATGAAAATCAAGCCAAAGACTTCTGGCTAAAGGACAGCTGAGTCTTGGAAAAAAGGTAGCTTGCTTTTGAGTTGTCGCACTTAGGAATGAAGATTCCGGAACACTATTCCAATGCAGGCATTAAGCTAGGCATGCTGTGTAGAGGAGAATGCACTGTGGGTCTTTCTGAAAAAGCTCTTTCTGAGTGAAAGCTGCCAGAGAGCATTAGCGGCCTCCAAGAGGGAGAGCTGCTCTGCAGCCAGCTGTGCCTTTCACAGGGGGAGATTTTGACGGTTCTACTTAAAACACACACACACAACTTTCCACCATCAGTGGCTTTGTATCTTTAAAAATAAAAAAATCTGGTGTTATGGTTCTATGTGGATTTCATCATTTTAATGGGTCAGGAGGGTCAAAGTATATCATAAATGATGTCTCCATTACATCACCTGGGGAGTGAATCCAGACAAGATCGACTCGTCTTCCTAAATAATTATATACCTCTCTGCATATCTTGCACTGCCTTTGCTGAGAAAATGGTGTTCTTTTTTAACTTAGCCGCACAATGAACTTGGTGAAACGTGCACAATAAAAGACATTCCTATTTTGAGCTGCTTTTTAACTAAGAATATTTTATACTACTGCAACTACATAGTCTTTAACACACTGACATTATGTAAATTAAATATGTTAATCCCGGACTCTGTGCAATCTTCTCTCATTTAAACTTTTTTCCCCTTTTGTTAGCAGCAAGCAGAAACAAAAAGAAAAAAAAAAAGATATAAGAAAAGACTCCTGCCAAAAATAATAGCTATGTTCAATGTTTTCCCTGTTTTTTTATTGTTTAAAATGTGCTTTTCCTGCCAAGGTCCCCTTTAAGTGCATTACCTCCACATGCTAATAGACTAATTAAAATATGAATAAATAAAAAAATCCTATAAACTTTTTTTCACCTTTTCTGGTGAACTTTGAGTTGGAGTTTTACTGAACTAAGAGCAATCAGGAAGAAGTATTTTACTTCCTTGCTTTCTTGCTAGAAAAACTTCAACTCCCACCTTTGTCTTGGAGTGAACTTAAGACTGAATTGTGCTCCATGGAATTAGAACAAAAATATTAATTAGGGCAAAGAAGCTAATGTTTGAGTCTTGGCTGTGCAACCTTATAGTTGGCATCTCTTAACATCTCTCAGCCATAGTTTACTTATACATAATATGGGTATAACTTTACTCCATACCAAAGGGAATTTTAAAGAAGAGACTGGTTTGGGCAAAGCTTGGTTTGCATCTGTCTATTCCTGGTATCAAGAATTACATCTGAATCATCTTTTATCCTAAATATTTAGCCAAGGTCCAAAGCATAATAGGACTTGAGAAAACGTTCATCATACAAATATAGTTTTGAGGATATGGAGTACGTAAAGTTGTAGGGGTTTTTAGATGCTGATCTGAAATACAGCTAGATTGGTTTTGGTGACACTACTTATATCCCTGATGTCATAGATAAAGAAACAAACAGTATGCAAGACATCACACAGCAAATTGGATTCATGAAACATATCCTTGTTGTTTAAATGTGTCTAATTGAATTGCATAACTACTGGGTATTTAGTGTGTACCTAAGAGTACACTGTAGTCTATACTTGGAAGCTATGCTTAGAATATCATTACAAACTGGACAGATTACACATTGGTTCAAATTAAATGAATCATTATGGGGAAAGAGACTGAATTTATCAATCATCCACAATACCAGCCTCTGTCACAGAGCATTTCTTGGTGCATTTTTTTTTAACTGCACGACTACATATGAGCTATAAATAATATTATTTCCATTTAACAGACAAGGAAGAAATGAAAATGCAGTTTTAGAACTCAGTTTGTGTAGACAATTTTACTCGTGCATTGTGTTGATTTTTATGTGCCTAAGTAAATCAGAATCTCATTGCCAGGGCAAAGAGGCGGATGAAGCAGCCGGGTCAGGCACTGTGATAGGCAGTTGTCAGGATGAAGCTAGGGAAGTATGAGCTGAGTGTTGCACACTGGCATTTCTCTTGGGAGAAAAAGAGATGAGCCCACAATGATTTGGGGCATCCATCTCATGGAGTTTCATAGCTCAGGAAGTCTTGGACAAACATCTAGTGAATAGATTCTCTATGGCCTGGCCCAGAAAGATCTTCCTTTCTTCTGACCCTCTCACGCCTCTAATGTGCAATATCTTTTAGAAAGATACGAGTGACAGATTTTATTCTACAATGTTTTTCCTTTTATGCACATTATATCATTTAGAAATTCAGTTTAGCACCATGTGATTGCAGTTACATAATTTCAGTAAAAAGAAGAACACTTCCAGGAGAGCAAAGAAGTGGCTGTGATATAAACTATTTCCTGGGTTCCTGAAGTAGTATTTAGGAGTTCCTGAGAAGGGGAGAAAAACATCAGATGGTCAATTCTTGGGCTCAGAAAGCAGAACAGCTCTTGGTATCAAAATGTAAATACTAATCCTCCTTACATCAAGCTGCAAACTGGGTTAAGCCTTTTTCTTATGACCCATCTACCCAATATCACTTATTTATTCACCAAATATTTGAATGATCACTCCATTGAGTCAAACTGCAACACAATGGAGAGGTAATTATAAATTAAACGGCTGCGATCCATGCTCTCAAGGAGCTTGCAGTCCGTTGGAAGAGACAGTGATCAAATAAAGAAAGGGTTCCTTATGTGCTATGTGTCATTGTAATAAATTCAATGGAGGAATTAAAGAAGATTCAGTGACGGAGTAACAAGAGGGACCTATGTACATCTGGGGTAATATTCAAAACTGCCAGCTGTGGAGAGAGAAGGAAAGTCAAACTTTTGACAGGGGAAGTGAAGGTGATTCCTGGCAAAGGGAACATAATGTGCAGAGGCTCTAAGGTAGGAATTCAACATCTTCCGGGGGGAAAGAAAACCTCCCCTTCACGTGGGAAGTTGTTGAGTTTCTAGTCACTAGTTCATGGCTTTCTACTCTTCTTGCTCTACTCCTTCTGGGCTGACTTGTGTATCTCAAGGTACCTCAAAGTCAGCATGACCAAAATAAATTTTTCATTTTCTTCTGCGGTCCTAAACATCCTCCTATATTTTCTGAAGTTTTATTTCTACTTCATCTTCATGTCTAATTAGTTACCAAAGTCCATCAGTTCATCTTTAGATTTTTTTTCCCCTATGCATTTCACACCTTCCTAACTTATTTTCCTTTTCCTCTTACTCTTCTTTTGCCATCTCTTAATTCCCCTTCTTTTCAGATTTTCATCATCTCATTCTTGGTCTACTATCTAGTTTTTTATCTGGTATTTCTTTTCATAGCCTCAGAAAAATTTTAATAAATCCCAAATCTGGTCATTTCACATCCTGCTTAAACCTCTATTGTCTTGTCATTGCTGCATGAGAAAGTACAAGTTCTTATTGGCATAAAACTTTATGTATCTGGAACCAGAACATTTTTCTTGGCTATTTGCCTAATAATCCTTTATTCCACAATTTATCATTAGTTTTTTTTTTTCAAATGTCCTATAACCTCTTAAGTAAAGAATGCTCTAACACCTCTCTTCCTTTGTGGATGATGTCCCTTTGGCCTAGAAAATAGCCTACTATCTATATGCCAGCCATATTTTTCATGACACTTTGGGTCCTTTTTCATATGTTGGCTTCAGCTAAGTCTATCATAGCAATGAGCACAATGGACTTTGATTATATTGATTTTTCTTTCATGGCCCTGATCCTTTTGGGTCCAGAGATTCCCCCTTCATTATTGTAATATTGACTCTTCTAATCACCTAAACACATAGCAGGACATCTGGTACAGAGCGAGTGCATGAATGGATGGGCTCATGAATTGTCAGCGGACAAAAGTCTCTTTAAGGTGCCATTTTTTCCTGTGATTCTGGAGGCTTTAAAGTTAATGGCACATGTGCGTCCACAATAGAGAAATCACAACCTTGCTAAAACTTCAAGTCATCATTAGAGAGACTAAGTCAACTTGAGAAGAATGTCTCTAAAGTCAACAAGCAGAATGTCTTTCTGTTTAAAGAGCTGTTTCTTTCCAGTCGGTGCAATGAGAACAGCGATTGACATTCTCTGTCTACCCGACAAACTGACGCATTGATGGCTCAGTAAGCTGTTATAGCAACAGGCCACATTGGAAATTTCTGGAGGGATACAGAAGAGGAAGAAGATTTAGTCTCTGATTGACTTAGCACCATTATTTTTTTAGTCAGCATCATTCAAGGAAGACACATTTTGTTTTTTGACCCTCCCTCTGGCTTGTATAAAAAGGAAAGAGCATTCTAATTTGCCTCTGTTGGGGACACATGGGGGGGGGGGGAAAGCAAAGAGAAGAAGAAGAATAGAATTCATATTTTAGAACGTCAAGAGCAGTGATTTTCAACTAAGGGTGACTTTGCTCACCAGGGGATACTTGGAAGAAACAAGAGACTCTGGTTTGTTACAAGGGGAGGTGCTACTGGCAACTGATGGGTAGAGGCCAGGGCTGCTACTAGACAGCCTATACTGCGTAGGACAGCCTTTGTCAACAAGGAATAATCCAATCCAAAATGTCAATAATGGTGAAGTTAAGAAACTCTGTTCTATAGTCAGTGGCATTAATTGAGCCTGTGGCCTTAAAACAGTCATTTATAATCTGAGGTCCTCATTTAGCTCATCTGAAAGAAAGAGGTTGAACTAGGAAATTCTTCATTGAATTTTCTTCCATGTTTGGTGTTACATGATTCTTGACTCTAATATGGGACAGAAAGATGAAGACAATGTAAAATAGAAAGCACCAATTTCACTAAGTATGAACATATAGTAAAGGTGAGAATCTACTGCATTTACTAGAATCACATTTTTTAAAAAAATATATAATATAAAATGGATCATGCAGAATTTTTTTTTGCACATATTGGGGGTTGATCTTCAGAAAGCTTTATAAACCTTTGAAATTCTCACCTGAGAAGAAAAACTGCAACCAAATTAAAGAGACACGCCAAATAGAATCTAAGACTCTTTAGAGCTTCTCTTTCTACAGATTCTAAATTACCAAAGTTTCCAGTGAAAGGCTTTTTTTATGTCAGACTATGGCAGTGTGTGCCACTGATAAAAAAAGTTAGGGATGTGGGGATGGTCTGCTGAACGACTGAAAGAAGGTATTTGTGTGGACAATTTACTTTCCTTTCAGTTTCAAATGTTAGCATTATGCTCCCCTTCATCCTGCCAACAGCGTAATAACCGTGACCCCAATTCACAGCTAGACTCCTCCTATACTGACAAAAGTGCGTCTCGGCATAAATGGCCTTGCATTGCTAGGTTAAGAAGTGCAGTGTGGGGAAGAGATAAGGAAGAGAGGACAGGAAGAAAGACCTGCTGACTATTTCTCAATTCTTCCAACCCTAGAAGTGAAAAGAAATTGACTTTCTGTTGTGGTTCTCTATTGTAATACAACAAACTATACCAAAACTTGGTGGTTTCAATTATCACTTTGTTACAATTAGATCTCAGTATTCTTTGGGTCAGGGCACATCAGGGGCCATCTCTTTCTGCTCCACAATGTCTTGGGTCTTATGGAAACTGGAATGACTTGAGTACCTTGTGGCATCTCTCTGTTTCCTCCTGTCTGTCTTTCTGCCTCTCTCCTTTACACCCTGCTCTCCCATATAACCTCTCCATGTGGCTAGCTTGGTCTTTCTCACAACATGTCAGCCTCATGGTAGTCAGACCTCTTTCCCATGTTCTCTTGCTGCTCCAAGAGAGCAGGTCCGAAACTACCAGTGTTCTTCAAAGCAAGACTCAGAACTGGCACAACACTTCTGCTATGGGCTAGTTGTCACTGTAGTCACCGGCCAGCTCACATCCAAAAGGAGGTGAGATATATACCATCTGTCAATGAGAGAAGTGTCAAACTTTGTGTGACCGTTTTTAATATGCCACACTCTATCTTGAAGTTAATCCTTCTATAAAAATGCCAAAAGTGCATTCTAAACACTCTGTCAGGAGCGTCACTATTTCACAGGATTGGGTAAGGGGAGAGGAAGAAGTAACGGGAGATAAAAGAATAGTCAAAAAGAAAAAAAAAAAAGCTGGATATATGAGACCAACTTCATTGGAATTATTTATTATTATTTTTAAGTCAACATCTATAATTTGAGTACCTTTAGCTGAATTGTTTGGCACCCAGTTCTGCTCCTACAACATTATTTGTATAAACATTACATGGCAATTTTTTGTCTTAGTCTTCCTTGAAATAATCTAGAGACTAGATGTCCCTCAGAATCCTCACTCACCACTTACTGATAACTTTCAGAAGTTACATTCATCACTCTGAGCCTCAATTTCCTCATTTGTAAAATGGTGACAATACTAGTATTTACATCACTGGTTGTTGTATACATGACAGGTAATAAGTTATATAGAATGACTATTATTGGATACATGGCAGAAACTCTATGAGAATTCACTGAAGGAATTTGCAGCTTTTCAAATTAAGGGCCATATTGGCAATCTCCAAGTGTCTTGTGGGAGGAGGGTGATCAAATATGTGTGAACGAAATAAACTCTTTGGTGGCTTGAATGAACTAGCAGGGAAAGGTGCCTTATCCATCTCTTCTTACTCTATGTTTTATCTTGTTGGTATTATCTATCCCCATGGTAGAAATTATTATGTTTATACTGTAGCTATTGTATTTCTCTTTCTAGTACAGACTTCACCTTTTAACTCCAGACTGATGTATGATGGATTGTACAAAATCTCTTCAAACTCTACATGTCTGATATTCAATTCATGTCATCTAGATTTTTTAACCTTTACTTTGATCATATAACTCAAGAAACATGGCAATAAACAAAGCAGAAAGTAAAAGCTCTGAGAGCAGAAAGTGAAAGCTCCCTAACTTTATCTGTCCAAAAAAAAAAAATATATATACCGTTAATGATTTTGGCATATGTATTTTCAGAATTGTTTCTATTCATGTGTTGCTAGAGAAAGAAAGATAGATAGATTAAAAAGTTTGAGGATTTAAATAGGTTTATTTGGCAAACAGAGAAAATTTAATCATATCATGTATGATTTGATGATCAAATATAACACACCATGTGAAAGTGACTGGTGTCTAGTGAGCGCTTGCTGTCTTCTATAAAACTGTCCACTGTGGTGTTCTCCACAATGAATTCCTGTCCCTTCACTGTGATTTTGCATTTTCACCACTTCAGTGGGCACTATGTCTTTAACTGTGAAAAAATATATATTGTTTAGTCCATCTATATCATGTGTCCTTTACTAGACATTAGATATGCAAAAATATAGTTTTTTTCTTTTAGAACATTGCAAAGAACAGAGTCATGAACCACAAACTAATTGTTGGTGTCATGTGCAGGCTTCTTTGTTTTAAGAGATGGGGTATCCCTCTGTCACCCAGGCTGGAGTGCGGTGACAGATTAGTAGCTCCTGGCCTCCAGTGATCCTCCCACCTCTGTCTACCAAAATGCTGCGATTACAGGTGTGAGCCACCATACCCAGCCACATGCCAGCTTTAAAAGGAGAATGACACAAAGTACGCAATCACTGATACAGCGATGCTTTATGTTAGTGTGTTTGTGAGTCACCCATTATTACTAAACTCCAGGGTAAAAGAGCAGCAAAATCAAGAGCACATGCAGAATTTCCAGGATCCAACCCTAGCTCTGCCAGTTATTGTGACATTAGGCAAATCGTAGCACCTCTCTACAGCTCGGTTTATGCATCTGCAAACACATATGTTGTGAGAATTAAATGACATAGTACACATAAAGAACATGGAAGAGTGCCATGCACAGTGAACTCGCAGATGTCATTCAAAATGAAAAGGGGAACAAGTGGGAAATGGAGGGGTAGAGGGCTTTTGAGATTCTGCCAGGAAATGTTAACCATAATATGCTAAGTGACGGGTGCCACTGGAAGATTTTTAGCTCAAGTGTGCCATGGTCAGGGTTTAGATGTTAGGAAAATTAAAATACCTTCCAGGAACAAAGGAAACTTAGGCAGAACTCACCAGCCAGGCACTTAGACTCTGAATGAAAGAGCCTTAGTGGTCTTTGGTTGGCATGATTAAATGCCTGGCAGAGTTTTCTTCTTTCCATTATATAAAACTTTCCATGACCATAAGTTTTAAAATATCTATTTGTTGTTAAGAGACTGAAAAAGACCTCCCACACTTCAGCTTTCTCCAGGTGTGGATATAACAACCCCAAAGTATGTTTTGGATCTCCAGCTCATGACCAAATTTAGAAACAATTTTTAATTATAATGAGTATATGGTCCAGATTACATCATCTTTTTCTTTTCCTTTTTCTTCTTGAGACAGGGTCTCATTCTGTCATCCAGGCTGGAGTGAAATGGCACAATCATAGCTCATAGTAAACTCCAACTCCTGCGCTCAAGTGATATTCCAGCCTTAGCCTCCCTAGTAGCTAGGATTACAGGAATGCACCACCACACCCAGATATTTTTTTTAAATTATTTTGTAGTGATGGGGTCTCACTATGTTGCCCACGCTGGTCTTGAACTCCTGGCCTCAAGCCATCCTCCTGCCTTGGCCTTCCCAAATCCTGATATTATAGGAATGAGCCACTGTGCTCAGCCCTCATTTTTTTTTCTTATTCAAAACTTCACACAGAATCTTGACTATTGCGTAGTATGATAAAGAAAATAAGACAGGGGGACAATTTCCCCTCCCCCCCGTTTTATGGGCAGCCTTCAAGTATTTGTAAGAAGTGTCTTAGAAGATAAAAACAGAAGCAATTGTCTACATCAAAGGGGTATAACATTTTATGTTCTACATCTCTCAGTTATTTTGACTCCTGTATTTAAGTGAGCTTGAATCTGAACCAAGATAGTTATCCTGATACTTGTCAGGTCATAACATAACAGGGTGTATGCGTTGTTAGAGAACCCTCATTACTCACTCCAGGATAATTCCTTGTAAGCAATTCCTGTAGGTCCATCTCAGAGTCTGAACCAAGGGAATCTAGTGCCATCTGTTCACGGGCAATGGAGGGCAAGGGTTGGGTCAGTCACTATCCAGCCGCCGCAGATTTAATGAGACACATATAAAAACAGATAATTGTAGTTGTGTTTCCAAGAAGCAAGGTGTGGAGTCCATGCATGACTGAACAGGGAAGAACGCTGTTTTTCTCCGGCACATTACGGGACTGCCAGACAAGTGTGATGAAGGCAATTTACACATGAAATTCGATTATGAATAAAAAGGATTCCCCTTATTTCCATGCAAGTTATGTAAGTGAAATTTGTGAGTGGGCTTAATTAAAAATAACCAGCCACTGATTGGCACTTGAGCAATAGGATGAAAACTGGAAGCCGCTAACAGGAGAGGAGATGGAGAATTAATGCCAAGGAAAGCTTTGTCAGCAAAGGAGGACTGGGTGCTGGCTGTCAGTCATCTATCATGTACTGCCACCATGGGCATATTCTCATGAGGACGCAGCTGCGGGGCTGGCTTTTGCAATACCATAATCAACATCACACTCCTCAAACACGGAGTCCAAAGTGATAGTGAGCTTTTGGCTAAGGTATGCAGGTGTGGGTAAGGCAAAAATCGACTTTCCTCATCACCAAACAACTCGGTTTCCTTTGCATGTATGCTTTCCTATAGAAGTCACACTAAAAAAATGATCATCACACTCCTACTCCTACTCCAATGAGGAGGAGGAGGAGGATGAAGGTGATAAGGATGACTAATGGAAATGCCCTGGAACATTTTAAAGGTCACATAACTCTTTGAATAGTTTTTATGTTTTTAAACGCAGTGTGATAATGTATGAATTTAGCATAAAAGTGACACAGAATAAATACAAATAACCTGAAAACAACTATCATCAGCAATAAACTATTAAGATAATATTAATAATGTGATAAAGTGAAACTCTGCATTAACATTTTTCATAATATAAAACTTTTATATTCTATTGCACAACACATGGTCATCCAAGAGAAATACATGAGGCTGGTGCTATTAGTCCCATTTTATAAATGAACAGACAAACAAACCTGAGAAACAGTAGGGTTAAAGGGATTATGTAAAATCTTGTTACTGAATTTCAGAATTGGGGTATGAGCTGAGCCTTTGATTCTCAGTTTGGAACAATTCAAATTCTTATGCAAATAAGAACTGAAGATTAAATTATTTTCCCTAATATGAGGAGTAGAAACATAAAATGGGGAAAGTCGGTATAAGGTGACAGAGGGGATTATAGCTATAATTAGAGCCAACGTAATAACAGGGCTGAAGACAAGTTACACAGCAACATCAGGACCTCAAGTATGAATTCACATTATGTTATATTAATACATAAACTTCAATTCCGATATCTGCAGGTTCTAATGTGCCCTTCACATTTCTGTTGTATAAACACGTACTCATGTAAGGAATAAAACAAAATCCAGAGTTACCAGGGGCTTCCTCTAACGATAAATGCTAGAGGAAATATATTAAATAGGAGATGAAATTGCAAACCAGTTAGTAGGTATTTAATAAATTTGTTCAATAATAAATTAATGCCATCCCCCTAGAATATTAAGAATGAGATATTTATTTTCAAGTTTGAGATAAAACTCAGATTATCCAAAACATTCAAATAGGGTCACTGAGGCTTGATCAGCCATGGGTATAAATGATCTATTTCTATGCTACTAAAGGTTAAAAAAAAGAATTTATGTATATATAAATAAAATAAGTCGTGCAGGAATAACAGCAACACTTAAAGAGAACTATCGAAAGGAATGAATGGTAAAGGTTATAAATCATACCTACTCTTCCAAGTTGGAGTATGGGTTAAATACCTTTATGCCTCCACATCAGTCTGCAAGTGCTTAAGAGTGGGCTGATGTCTAAACACTTACAATGAAACTGTCCTCATTTCGTTCTTCCACCTCAACCTTTCCTCTAGTGCTCTTTCCCTGCTTCCTTCTCCTTCTTTCTGCTTCCTGTTATTTTTATTCTTATCCTTTACAATCCTCACCCCAAAGACAGGCACTGTTATGTCAGTTTAACAGAAAAGGCAACTAAATCCTCATGCCACTCAATAACCTTCCTCAAAACTCAGTTCATAAGTGATGATAGAGCTGGGGCTTGTTACCTAGCTTGGTCTGCATCCAAACCACACAATCAA
Source organism: Eulemur rufifrons (assembly GCF_041146395.1). NCBI lineage: Eukaryota > Metazoa > Chordata > Mammalia > Primates > Lemuridae > Eulemur > Eulemur rufifrons. The sequence continues at coordinate 8,906,604 of NC_091005.1, read as the reverse complement.
AATTATTTCTTTACCTCTCAGATTCTGGCCCTTTTATTCAATTTTGTCATTTTTTTGGATGGAAATATCAAACTCTGGTACAGAGTAAGTGAAGAGTCCAATTTAGTTCTAGCCTGAGAATTGCTGACATGTGAGCCTAAATATTTCACGAAGCCTACTGCCAATGCATCAAAGCAGCTTTTGATAAAATGGTATCATATTTTTCTAACATGATTCTTTAGGGACAGAAAGTTATGGGAACCAAATCTACAGGTTTGTCATCTCTGTGTCTAATGCCAGCTCTTTCAGAAATTGCCTGGAATGAGGGACATAATCCTTACAGAGTAGCTTAAACAAAATCCAGAGGCTTCTATGGAGATCCAAGTGCAAGAAAGTCACTTGGACCTCACTTGAGTCTAAGAACAAAGAATAAAACAGTATTGGATTAAAAGCAGCTATATTCTCCTGAGGACAACATATCCTCTCACATCTAACTCTTTCTCTCTCTCTTTCCCTCTCCCCTTTCTCCTCTCACCTCTCCTCTCCCTAAACAATTAATTTCCTCTGCTTTTTTTCTGCTCTGCCAACACATGGCCAAATGTGGCTGCCACAGACCTGGCTTCATGTTACCTCTGATTTCAAAAGAGAGCCTGACTGAAGAGGATTCCAAATTCCTGGGACAAAGATCACGATGGGCCCTACGTGGCAGGAAGCCTGGCCTCTGATCCAACCATCGGTGGACATGATAGGGTCAAGTGACCCTCTCCCCACTCAGCTGAGGCATTCGTGGCCAACTGGCAAGACTGCATGGGCCCTCCCAGTAAGATATGGTACTCCAAGAGCTCACAGAGTAAAGGGTAGGGTAGCATGAGGAAAAGTTACAAGTAACTGAAATACACAGCTAGATGAATGCATCACTATGGGAATTATTCTCCTTGCTTAACACTTTCTCAGATCAACTTAAAAGAATATGGACGTTGCCTTCTCAATTGGCTTTATCCTTTCCCCTGGCACTGCCAGGAGAATTTATGAAGAAATCAATGAGAAAGTATAGGAAAATGACAGAAAGAAAGGAGGTTGTTCAGAGGCTAGGGGAAAAAAGGAAAACAGAAGCTAAACTGAATCGCACAAAACAGACCAGGGGATGGGAGAGAGAGCAGAGATGAGTAAACAGAAGAATAATGTAAGGAATGAAAGAACTCAGGAGAGTGAACGTACAATCAGGAAACACATATGTGGCTGGATGGTATTAATTAATAATATTAATAATTCTGAACTTCCCCATAAAGGATTGGATTGTTTTGATGAACTATGTCATCACTGATACTAAAGATTTCAGATCCAGGATTCATTGAATAAAGATCTGACTCAAGGAAGTTGCTATGGGGCATCTTCAAATTTGAATTAGCAACACCTTTCTGAGGAAAAGTCAAACAGTTCAAGGACTTGGTAGATTTTTATTTATGCCTGGGAGTTTATGAATGTGGATTCTAGAGGAGCTAGTTGTGTCAGTGTTGGGAAGAAGAAAAGTCTTGGGATGGGGTAACATCGAATCCCTCCCACATGCTGCTTTCTATGCAGTAAATTCATCCCAAATTCCTCTGACACCCTTAAGTCCATTTTTAGACAAGGAGCTGTGGCTGAGTAATGTTATGTCTCACAGCTCCCAAGTGGCCAGGTGTTAGTTGAAATCTCCCTGTTCCCAAAGCCATGCCACAGCCAGTTTAACAGCCTTCCTCTCTAATATAAGATGAAAACGAAGTTGTTTGTTGTATCCTTTCTTTTTAAGATATAATTGGTCAAAATTTTGCCTCCTCCTTCCTTGGTTGGTTGACTACCAATGCAATGAGTCAGACTCTTATGTATATTTGGAGAGATTCAATATTTTGGATCATGAATTAAACCATAATATAGAACTTTACAGTGCCCATACATTCTTAGCTTTCGACTGCTATATTTGAAGCAGAAAAAAAAAAAAAAAACAACCTATTTTAAGTTATATAAGCAGAAAACTTCTATACTGTGTTTGTGAATGAATGTTCTTTTGTGAGGTTGGAGACCTTGGGAGGGTTTCAGACTGGAAAATCTGACACGTGTTAGGGCACTGAAGAGTTCTCCTTTCAGGAAGAAAAGCCACACATCTCACAATAAGGCTAGGGTTCTTTCAGGGACATTTTGGAGAACTTCCAAGAGAAAACTAGAGAACTGATCAAAACTCTGAAGAGAGGCATTCGCCAGAGAACTTTTAAAACATCGCTCCCTTTTGAGGACGGAGGTTGAAGGTCTGAGCTCCAGTGACTGCCCAGGTCCACATCCTGGCTTCACTACTTCCCAGCTGGCAAGAAACTACCTCTGTCAGTTTGCATTTCCTCATCTGTACAGTAGGGTAATACTATTATTATCACAGAAATTTGTCGTGAAGTTTGAAAGAGTTAAAATGTGAGAAGCGTAGCCTGGCACACAGTGAGGGGTCTATCATTTTATCTGTTGTTGTCATTCTCCTGTATTAATTTTTTCCACCCCACATCTCTGTTTTATTTCTCTAAAGAGATTCTCAGGAAACTGGAGACATCTGGAGAGCTGTTAACCTAATTTGCAACCAAGCACTGGAGAAAGAAGCTGGGGAAAGCAAGTGAAGATGGTGCAAGGTATAATAAGGCCAAAATGGATGTGGTGGAGTTCCTGAAAACTGGGGAAAGGAAGGAGGAAGAAACGATGGAAGGGAGGGAGAGAGGAAGAGAGATAGATACTTGATAAACAGTAGCGAAGAACTGTACCTTCCTTGAGAGGCTACATGCTGAGTCAATATGTTTTTACTGATGTAACATGATAATAATTCAGAAGTGAAACAGATGGGTTTTTTTTTTTTTTTTTTTAGTTTTTTTTTTTTTTTTTTTGTTGAGACAGAGTCTCACTTTGTTGCCCAGGCTAGAGTGAGTGCCGTGGCGTCAGCTTAGCTCACAGCAACCTCAGACTCCTCGGCTTAAGCGATCCTACTGCCTCAGCCTCCCGAGTAGCTGGGACTACAGGCAAGCGCCACTATGCCCGGCTAATTTTTTTATATAGATTTTTAGTTGTCCATATAATGTCTTTCTATTTTTTTAGTAGAGACGGGGTCTCGCTCAGGCTGGTCTCGAACTCCTGACCTTGAGCGATCCACCCGCCTCGGCCTCCCAGAGTGCTAGGATTACAGGCGTGAGCCACCGCGCCCGGCCTTTTTTTTTAGTTTACTATGCTTTAGGGAAAGGAAAATAGAAAGTAAAGCATCAAACCTGTACTTTGATGGATACTATTGCTTAGGGTGTGGCAAAATTATTTTACACTAAAAACGGAGGAAAAAAATCATAATTCAATCATAGCAGAAGTGATACGCAAGTGACTGAAGTTTGCAGAAAAGAGATGGAGTCGTTAAGAAACAGTCTGGCCCACTGGTCTTGGGTTCGAACCCCTGCATCAATTCTTACTGGCTGTGTAAATCTATTTAAGTTACTCCACTCCTTGAGGCTCCACAGTTCCCCTGTATACAATGATCATCTACAATAAAAGAGTATATCTAAACTATGTGTAATTATACTGTGGGTAGCTGTGAGGAGTCATTGAGATCAGACATAAAAAGTGCATGGCAAGTTCTCAGTCTGATGCTATCATTTCCCGTCAAAAATCCTCCTTCTGTTCCCTGCGGAGCCCTAGGTCTAGGCTGCCCTCACCAAATCATTTTAAGGCAATTTTGTAGCTTTCAGTCTGCGAAAGCAGCATTTGCTTCAGGTCAGAGCTGCTTCGAGAAAACTTTCCAGAGCTGCTGTGAAACCCCAGCCCCCAGCTGGGTATTAGAGGCAACTTCTGCCCTGCACAGCCAAACCAGGTCAGGCCACCTGTCTGGCCCAGCACCCCCGAATGGCAGGTGTCATCCATCAGCTTCTGACACTGGCTATGGACCTGTGTGATCCCGGATGACTCACTGCTCACCACCAAGTCAACCTTACCTTGGAGGAGCTTTCAACACCTGCTTGACTTACAAAGCAGCAGGAGCCAGTGCTTTTGCCCACAACGAGAAGCATGGCTCATGAACAACTTTTGGAGAGTCCCTGCCTCTGACCCCACAGCGTAGGCTTCTAGAAGCCTTCTTTCCTCCAACTTTAAGAAAGCATTCTAATATTGCTGTTTTGCTCACTGCCTCCACGGGTCTGAAATGCATGTGAAAATATTCTTCCTCATTTCTCACTTCTCTACTGAAATTATCAACATGAAAATGAGGTCATTGAGGCTTTGTAGACTACATCTTTTCATTATTTTAACATTGCCATAAATAGATACCTTGATTTTTAAAAAACATTATATTTCCCATTTCATAAACAACATATTTTCCCCCAACTCCAAGATAGCATATACCATAAATAATTATGGTATTGTTTTAAGTGTCAGAGAAACAAAATTAATGGCATTTGTAGAACACATGAAGAAAGAATGACACTATTGCTATGCTATTTTAAGAAACAGTAAATTTAGACGCACCATAGACACTATGTGGAAGTGATGTATGTATAATCATTATTAAAATTAAATAATTATGTTATGTCCAATTCACAAACACATAAATGGAAGATCTGAAAATTGTAGCCAAATCTGTTTTATTCCAAAGACCTATTTTATCTTAGCATGGCATGAAAATTTCACCAAAACTCAGAGCATTATCAAAAGGAGTAGACATTTTTGTGGTATCATGAAGTGGTACAAATGCCAGGAAAATTAAGACAAAACAATATAGTGATTTGACTCATTATAAGCATCTCTGGACTCTCACTCATTGTTATCCTTCTGAAATCCCACAGAGTGAAAAAGTAGGAAAGAACTGGGGTATAATTTAGTCCAAAGATTATGAGTTAGACGGCCTGGGTATTTCCCAAGAACTGATATATTTTTTTTAACATTGCCACGTGATGCTACTGTTTGACCATATTTGAGACCACTAATAGGCCGCCGAGCAGCAGTTTCCAAAGCTGGTCTCTCAGCAGCAGCAGCAGCAGCATCACCTGCAAAGTTGTTGAAAACGCAATTTTCTTGGGCTCTACCCTAGACTGCTTGAATCAGTAATTCCATGGGTGATGTGAACAACTTGTGTTTTCTCTATGCTATTCTTAAGCTTGCTGAATTTTGAGAACCACCGATTGAAAGCCTAAAGAACAACAGGAATACCAGAGGGAGGGAGCGTGGCAGGAGGGGAGAAGAGATGCTCGTTGATCTTCTCTGGGATGACATTACCTGGTCAGAACAACGCAACAGAAGACAAACATCTTTCTTCCTGTTTCTCCTCCTAAACTCAGTAGAAAACAATACTTTAAGTGGCTATTTGCCCTGGTCAGGGACATACACCCTCCCGCTAGCCAGTGTTACTGGGTATTTCACTTTATGTGAACCTGCAGAAGAAGTTTTTAGATGAAAAAAAATGTGTATTTTCAAATAGTTAAAAGAGTGGATTTTGACTGTTTCCAGCACTAAGAAATGATAAGTGTTTGAGGTGAAGGATAGGCAATTAGCCCTGATTTGATCATTACACATTGTATACATGTATTGGCATATCACACTGTAACCCATAAATATGTACAATTATTATTAAAAATAACAATAGCAATAATTATAATAGTAAAAGACATACTGTAATTAGCTACTCCTGCTTTCTACCTTGTCTGGAAAGCCGGTAATGGAAGGAAAAAGAAAGTCACAGTGTGGTGGTGGAAAGATTTGAGACTTCCTTGGATTTGCATCCTGGCTCAGCCACTTAGGGTGGTAATTTGTGCAAGCTATTTGAACATTCTGAACCTCATTAGATTGGGCTATTGCAATCTACTTGACAACTACAGAATTGGTGTGTTTTTCTAGAAGGGTCATTTCTCTTTGCACTATGGGGGTGGACGAGGGAAATGCACCTCGCAGCCCCTGCTTCACCTCAACATCCATCAGTGGTAAGGAAGACAGCCTCAAACTCAGTGATCAGGAAGTTCATTATGACCTTTCATAGAACTTTTATGAACTTCACCCTCACATCAATCTGCAGTACATTATCTTCCAATGCAAACTTATTATGCATTCTTTTACTCAGAGTACTTGAAGCATGCCCAAATCAGTACAGAAAAAATCTGAGACAGAGAGAGAGAGAAAAAGAGAGAGACTGCTTGAATCTAACTCAATTCACCCTTGCGAGAATCATACGACATATTTTTAGAACTTTTGGAGGTTATCCATACGGACCATCCTCTATCTTCTACATCTAACATTCTCTCATCTCTTTCTGCATCCACTCCATTTTAAGGCCATCTTTCTCTTCTTCCCCAGGAAAACTCAACTTCTCAGGAACTGAGAAAGAAAGAGTCCCAACCATTCATCAATCCTTGAATCAGATAAACCCTGCCCTCACCGCCTTGAACAACATGATCATGGGACACCGACTCTGCTCAGTCTTCTGAGGCTTTGAGAAGAGTGGTCCTGGGTGGTGGGAAGAATTCAGAAGCCACACATTTATGGTCATGGTCAGGTTCTCATGAAATTCTTAGGAAGCGACTGATCTAAACAGAGGAAATGTTTCTTTGGTAAGAAGACAATACAATCTACCTTCAAATGAAAAAAGTGTATTCCTGCTATTAATGTGATTTTGATCACCCTCCACTTTTTGGAAAAGAATAACTCTGGCATTATTGAGTTACTCTGGCTGTACCCGAGAACCACTGGGAGAGATTTTGAATAGTACCAGTGTGCCCTCCCCAGGACAATCAAATCAGAATCTCTGGGGGTGGAGTCTTAACATGAGAGCCATTTAAAAAGCTCCCCAGGTGACTCTAAAGTGTAGCAGGGGTTGGAAAGCTATTAAAGAAATAGAACATTAGTCTACTTCTCAGTCTGCTTTTATTACATGGCATCCAAAAGAAGCTGAGAAAAGTCCTGATTAACTCATTCATCCCTGAACACATTCTTTCTTATCCCCAAAATTCATCAGATGGAAGCATAGGATGGAACAAACATTTAACCCTTTCCATCAATTACAGTTGTTGCTCAGATTAAGTAAATTATGTACATTAGGGACACTGACACAAATATCTTGCATATAATTGGTACTTAATAAATTATAAACATATCTTTCCGTATTTTCCTGTTGCTTTTCATAAGAAAGGGAAAAAAAAAAACAAATTGGCATTGATGTATTCCTGATGCAAGGACTTTGGGGTCATTTCAGGATTGGGTTCAACTTCTTCCTCTTTCTACAGCCCTGACAGTCAGTTTCTTGATCTGAAGAATGCTTTAATATATCTCCTTCATAGGATTAAATGAATGAACCCACTTGAAAATGCCAGGCATACAGGAGGAGCTAACTATTGGCGACCCTCCTCTGTGTCCCATTGTTTTAGTACTGAGGTTACTGCTAAGCTGCCTGAAAGAGTCAATGCTAAGACTCCCATTTGCTATGGATTTAACATGTCCCAGAATATTAACAAATGCAGTTTGCCCAGTTATTTGTGATGGCTCTAATTCTTGTTTATCTAAGCTGCCAGCCAGTGCTTTTAACACTTCCTAATAATCGTAGCTTCTACATCCCTATTAAGGGCTCACCAAATGGCTGCTTCTTTCCTCAAAGGTCTGCTGTACAGGTTGGTAAATCAGTCTTCCTAGAGCTGAGACCAGGCTGCTGGGAGGAGTTTCATATTCAAATTTTCGAAGTTACTCCCTCAAATAACAGTCTGTGTTCCTAATAAATGTCCCTATTAACAAACTTGTATTTTCCTTCTGCCAATGGACCACCTGCACAATGACATTCATCTAATTAAATAGGTTCTGAACATCCACCCAAATGTGCACTCTTGTTTTTATTATTTCTCCTCTTACTCTGAATCTTGAATGTTTGCAATGGCCAGGTGGAATTCATATTAGCAAATGTTATTTCAACACTTTTTAGGTTTCATTTTCCCAGCTCAGGTTATTTCACAATTTCCCTCCGATTTATGAGCAAATTCCTTTGAAATACTTAAGACCTTTCTGGATTTGTTGTCAGCCTACAACTCAAATCCACGTGCATCCAGGCATCCCATAGGTTGGAAGAGTTCTGTGCTTTTATGCTAACCTGTTGAAATAATGGTCATTTTTCAAGACTCTCATCATATGTGCCCCAAATTATTTCCTCTAGGGACTTTTCCCTCCTTTGTCTGACTACACTCTTATCCTAGAGACAATCCCATTTTCACTCTAGCTATGGTTATTGCAGTGCTAATGTATCTTCCTGTCTAAACTAGAAAAACCTTAGACAGAGGTTATACCTAGTAGTTTCTATATGTCTCAGACTTTGGTACAACTTAAAAATACGCTCTATAAAGTTCATTGAACTAGATTTCCCTGAATATTACCTTTTTTTTTTTTTTTTTACAATGATATCATCACCATGAATTTCAAGCTAAATATTGATTGAGACCATGGAACATTCTACCCTTTATAAACTTTTTTCCCCACTAATTATTTCAAGATCCTGACTTCCAGACTTGGCATAGCTCTCCCCCCCTTGCTCTCCTCCTAAAGTTTCTGTCATTCCTACTCAATTCCTTTCAGAGACTCCTCTTTCTCTTTTGTCTTCAAATTTTTCCCCCTTTTTGTAACCAAACTAAATCATAGTAAAGATTTTGAAGTGTAAATTCTCTTCCTTACTAGATACTCACTTTCCTTGGGCACTGCAGTCTATGGCTATGATTTTAGTTTTATAAACTGCTACTTCCAAAATCTTTATGTCCAGCCATCATCTCTTCTCTGAATTCTAAAAACTGTCCCAGGGCTTGGAATGGAGCAAATCCTTAATTAAGTGTTTTATGAATGAATGAATGACAGTTTATCTGTATACCTAGTCTTAGAAGGCTTTAAAAAATCAGATAAAAGTTCAAGCTTGTGCTTTAGAGGAGCACTGTACTAAGGTAAAATGATGCAAGCTGCATATTCAATTTTTAATTCTCTAGTAGTTACTATTAGAAAGCAAAAGAAATAAGTAAAGTTAGCGTTAATAAAATATATTTAATACAGTCAACATTTTATTGTTTTACCTTGTAAACTATATAAAGCACTATTAGTGTGATACTCATATTCTTTTTCATATGAAGTCTTTGACATTCAGTGTGCATTTTACACTTACAACTCATCTAGATTCGATGCCGAATTCAGTTCCTCAGTTACACTGGCCATATTTCTAGTGTTCGTCAGCTACATGTGGCCAGTGACTACCGCACAGGACAGCACAGCCATACGGAAGGGAAGTCATTGCAGTTCTTGGAGTAGGAAATAAATACAAAAAGGTGAGGCTTTTGAAATAAGATAAAAACATATCCTATCCGTACTTAACTGGTACCCTTAATCTTTTCTGTTTTTTGAAACAGACATTTAGCTGCTTCTTGCGACACAGCACCAAGACTACACCAGCAGGAAACAGCAGTAATCATTAAACAACCTGAAAACTTAAATATTATTAAAGGGCCTCTCAGTTAGAGACTGATTTCTGTCATGAACTTAAATACCAAGACTTACCTCTCTTCTCCATTATTTCCATTTGACCCTTGTATTTTATTACTATCTATTTTTATGGATGGGATTTAATACACTGAGCATCTGTCTTTCTTTTTTACTAAAGTCCATTTTTTATTTTTCTCCTTTCCACAGTCATTGTTCATCACACCCTGTAAGAGCTTGGAGAGGAAATTGAGAACCAATATGAATTGATCTGACCTGATTATGGAAAGTCATATTGCAGTCTGAAATAGTAGGAGAAAAACCATGTCTCATAAAGTGAATGTGTTTCCTGCTAGATTTGCAGCCACACAACCTTGATAAAAATAGCATTTTCTCTTGCTAAATAGTATTGGGATGGAGTCAGTGACTCAGAACCATCTGAGACTCTTCCTGAGGTTTGGACATGCTAGTCACAGGGAGGCAAAATGCCTTCGGCTTACCTCGTGGTTTCTGACCTTGGCTTTGTCCTCAGTCCCATACGTCAGATCAAGAAAACCAGGCAACAGCTTGAACGAGGCAAGGTGTGTAATATAAATACAATGAAATCTCTGCCCAGATAACTCCTATCGATCCTCCGGGGCTTTGAGCTGCACCACATTGAATTTTTTTTTTTTTTCCTAAGCTAGCTGACTGCACACAGATTTTGCTGGATTTATATGACTTTTTCAAGCCACTAGGATACCAATTAGCAAAGCTCTAATGCAGCAGAAGACCGAGTGGCCTGAAATAATTAATGCAGCTCTGCGAAGGCCTAAATCCTGAGGAACATTTTATCCTCTAGAAGCAGCCAGCTGGTTAGAGGCTCTGGGGCTGTTGACCCTCTCTGTGAGAATGAAATAGGAGGAACGTTTGGTTTGGCTTCTTTTCTTCTCACCCCATTGCTCCCTTGGTGTCCTTTTGAATATCAGCCACCTCCTGCCTCTTTCTGATGAACTTTGGAAACAGGAAATGGAGTGAAAAACAAGCCCCAAGCCTTGTAACATCAGTGTGGGATTCAGAGAAGAAAGCTGGCACAGTTGAGGATAAGAAGGGCTTTCTAGTCTTCTGACTTTCTGCCAATAAAGTAAAGAATTTCACAGCTTTTTTCAAATTAATCATTACTTTAACTTACACTGTATCCTTAGTCATAGCTACTACTTCACCGAGAGGAATTCTCAGTCACAAGTAGTACTTTCTGTGCTTGTTTGGGGCTATGAGTAGTCTGATCAACATCTCTAAAGAAACAGTAACAGGGCATAACTGGAAAAAAAGATGAACGGAATTTGGGGTAAGGGCAACTATTTATTACTATTCAAAGAACAGTAATATTTATATTCTGAGATGCCAGGAGTAGCAGTTAAATGAATTCAAAAGCAGGCAGATTTTGTCTCAGTATGCAAAAAGAAAAAAAAAAATTGAACATTGGGTGTCCCTGCTTTTACATCCGTCCCCTGCCCTAAAAATAACAAATGGCTTTAAAAAATGGGGATCAATGGAATTGTTCAAGAAGAGATTGGACATATATATCTGGGAAATAGTAGAGGGAATTTAAGCATTGTAAAATGAGGGGCAATGAAAAAAAAATCTCCTTTCCTTTCTTAGCCTGGTATTATAGGATCCTGGGTTTGCAGAGATCTCTTGCTATCAGAAATCCTAAGAAAAGTTGTTTTGCAGTTGGAGAATCATTTGAGGAAGGAGGCCCACTGGTGACGCTGATAACACGTGTGCAGCAGTCCCTGTTTGGAAAAGGTCTAGTGAGGACCAGGGAATCTGACACAGGTCAGGGGACATCAACATAATGCCTTTAAATCTCTGAACCAGTGACGTGTTTAAGAAGAGTCGTCAAGTGAGTTTTACAAATTGCCCCACACTCAAGATTTCCTATCATATAATTGACTATGTGGTCTGAAATGGCACATTAGAACACAGAAATAGCACTATTGATGGGTCCTGCCTGCAATGGAAACAGAACAAATTAAGGTTGGCAGGGGAAACACTCCTTTTCTAGAGCCATCAGCATCCGCTCAATCAGATGACCTAATAAAAACAACACACAGATGCATTTTATGGCCTGGGGGTGTTTTCTGGGGAGTGGATTAGAGGCAGCTAATGAAGGCCAGATAGTCATCTTAATGCCTAGGCTGGCTGTGGGTGGCACGCCTGGCCAAGAAAAGCTCAATAACTAAATAGAAAAGGGAACAGATGAGTCTTGTAATTGGCAAAAGGGAAATGTACAGGGGGCAGCAATGGGGTTGGCTGAGTTGGGCAATACACATTTCAGTGTGTTCTTTCTCACACACTCTACGGTGCTAGGATTCAGTAGGGTGACTCTACGTTGGGTAACATAGAGTCCAAATCCCCATCCCATTGCTAAATTAATTCCCAAGATCTTCTTGACAAATGGCTAAGTCCATGCTTGACTGTGTATATCAATATTTAATTTTAAATTCTACAACTCTTCATTGAGTGTCTACTATGAATCAGGCCTGACCTAGGAGGAGGGGGTATAATTCAGAACATTTTCTAGTCCTTAAGTAGCTTCTAATAATGGAGAAAGACAAAACACAAAACACAAACGAATAGTCAATCTCCAGCCACATAAACAATTAAATTAATATAATTTCAAAGAATTCTAAATAAGGTGAAAGAAACTCTGTCTGAAACAGAGAATGGAAAGGCTTGTCTGAGGTGTCATTTGACTTTAGACTAAAGGATGATAAGGTAGCAGGGATACTGGGAGGAATGTATTCTAATGATGTGCACTTCTATTCATGAGGTAATTATTTTAATCAAACGTCTTTCAGTTCAACAAGCCTTGCATTAAGTGAGTGTACCTAATGGGTCAGATGCTATGCTAGGTAACAGAGACATAGTCTTTTTCTCTTTTAAGGGCTTGCAATCTACTTTTGGAAAAGAAAAAAAAAAAAGACAAAAAAATATCAAACATTGTAATATACCTAATATTAGAATTTTATATCAGATACAGATATGGCACTGTTGATGGTGGTATTCGTTTTTGCCTTGGGGATTTAATAGAAAATATAATAGGCAATCAGTAGGCTGCAGAGTGGAGAAAAAGAAAGAAAGAGGGTGGGTACAACCCAGCATCTGCAAAATAATGCATGATTGGAACAGCAAAGAATTTCAGGGCACCTGCAAGTGGTGCGGACAATTAGGCATAAAATGGGAGAGGTAGAGAAGAGAAACATTTGGCTAGAGAGAAAAGTCAGAAGATCTACATCAAGATGAAATATAAGGGGCTCGAAATCTGTTTTATGGGTTATGAGAGGACCTTGAAAAGTTTAAAACACGAGAGTGAAATAATAACAACAGGGAGAAGAAGAGCAGGATAAGAAGGTGGAAAGGGAAGAAATAACAGTTTTTGAGCATCTAGCATATGATAGGTCTTTTCATAAGAACTTCATTTGTAGTAACGAAATTCTTACAAAAATCATCTGAAGAAACTGAGGCAAAGAGAGGTTTAAAAATATATGTCTATCATCACATAGTTTAGCAGAGCCAAGTTTTATACCCGGTAGTCTTGCTCCAGGGTTTGTGTCCTGTATCATGATTCCACTATACTCACATGACCCTGTTCATTGTAGGTTCAGGAGTCACCTTGAGGACAATGTATGTTCATAGTATGTTTAAGATTCACATTACAGACTATGTTGAAGATGGGGTCATGGGGACATTGCAATAGTCCAGGTATAAAAAATGATAAGTGTCCAGAATGTTTGTTTCTTCTATGCATTAGTTCTAGTGTATCCACTTACACTATACACTATGCTTTCTGCAGGCTTAGGATGTTACAAAAACACCCTTTCCTGGATTCTCTCTAGGACACCATGCCCAGTTCCAACAATAGTTTCTCATACAGTATTTGGGTGTGTGTATATTGACTATTATAGTCGTTGCTTCTCTAAATGATCCAGATTATAATTTCACCCCTGCTTACGCCTAGGATATTGCCCAATGTTTGGAAAAAAATGTTGCTTCCATGCATAAGGTCAGTCACTCCTAGCTGCAGTATAGAGTGTGGGCTGTCCAATTAGTCTTCCTTGTGGTAATTTGTGAGGTGTTAACAAGTGGAAAATAGCCTGCAGATCTCTCTTGAATATCAGTTAAGGAATTTCCAAGAGATACCAACACTTTCAAGATATTGTGGTTATCCTTTTCTCTTTTAACCTCACAGAAAATGCTTTTGGTCTCATAAAAACATAAGGCAGATCTTCAACATATACACATTATCTCAACCTGGTTGTATCTATGTTTGATATATTAGTGGTTTTTGTTTCTTTGGGTTTTCTTGTTTGTTTGGTCTGATTCAAGTGTTAGGAATACAACTCAGGATTGGTGTGAGAATGTTTATTGGAACATTATAGAAGAGCTCACATTTTCACTCTGAATGTATTAATAGTTCCTATTCATCAACTCACCTCAAAGATTATTGCATTATGTCATGAAGTTCCACATTTTACAGACTGTTTTGAACTTTCTAGAGATACAGTCAAAACTACATAATAGGGTGTCAAGAACTATGGTCAGGTACTCAGGCCTGTCTCCATCCCTGTTTTTTCTCCTTATTTATGTTTCTGTTTAGCTCATCTTCTACTGCAAGAAAGGACCCATCTGTGTAGTGAAAAGGTCTGCTAACATCCATACATCTAATCAATTTGGTATGCAAGACCTCCATTTCACTTCCAAATAGAAGGGAAAGGCAAGGGAAAAAAAGCCTAATTGTTTTGCATTGGTTTCTGTAATTCACACACTTGGGATGAGGCACATTAATTGACAAAGAGGACACCATCAATGAGAGGTGTGCAGTTATTACAACAATAGTAATGAGAAAAATGTTTCCTGTGAAGGATGGAGGAAAGGAGGGAAGGAAGACAACAAAGGGAAGGAAGGAAGGAGGGAAGGAAGGAGGAAGTGAAAGAGAAAGAAAAACAGTTGCTATCACTCACATTCATTTTGGAAAAGTGTTTGGGGTGATTTAGTAACACTGGAGACGCTTAATCTTTGACCCATCATTCCTAACAATGTCCTCAGAGAAACATTTGCACTTATACAATAATATAGGTACAGAAACACTCATATCATTGTTTTCTGTAATAAGAAACTGAGGATCAAACGTCCATCAGCAGTAGAATGCGTGAATAAATTTGGGTATATTCACATAAATTTGTAATAATGATATAGCATTGAAAATGAATACATTTAGTTACCTATTATAAAATAATCTCATTTATATCATATTGGCAAAAGAAGGGAGGCATAAAAAAACAAATGTATTAAGATTCCACTGATACAAGGTTCAACAAAGGTAAAACTATACCATGATGTTTAGATCAATATATAGCATATCATTTATAGATAATATAGATCAAATATAGCATATGTTTATTCGTGGTAAAACTAGAAAGAAAAAATAAAGAAATGATTATTACAAAATTCATGACAGAGTTTACTTTTATTGGAAAGCAATGAGGCTACTATTAGATAAGGCTATATGGAGATTCCCAATAACCAATTTATTAACTTAGATAATAGCTACATGAAGTTCCTCATTATAATTATTTGTTAAACTACAAGCATGTTGATTAACTTTTTGGTATATGTCTTGTATTTTGCACTACAGAAGAAGGGAAAAATAATTTTAACCACACTGTCTCTTGAGTACCAGAATTTGAGTGAGAGATGTTTATGATTCTTGCTCCATGGCATACAAATTAGGTGACGTTGAGCAAAGTGTTTCATCTCTTTACTCATAATTTTCCTCATCACATAATTTAAATAGTAAAATAATGACGATGATGAAAATAGCAGTAATAATGGAAACTAAAAGAAATAATGTTTTATATAACTATGCATATAAAAATACCTAATCATTTAGTTGGCACATAGTATTTAATGGAATGTAATTTTTTTTGCACTTTATTTATGGTAATTATAATAGAAAACAGATTCAATGAGAAGCATACTGCTTCTGTCCTGCTCTTTAACAACACTTGGCCCTTATCTTTGAGTTCTTTTAATTAAAATATAAAAAGAATTAAACTCATTGTTTATGTGGGCATCAATAACATTTTAGGACCTATGTTCATTGATGGGGGTCAGATACAAAAAACAAATCCTGGTATTTAGTAGATTTCCCAAATAGACTGCCTTTCTTCCTCATTACCCATACACTTCTTGTGCTAGGACTCATAGAAAATATCTGCATCAGTATCTTTGTGCAATGTTACCCCCTGGATCCATGGTTTTGCAAAATGCTCAAAATGAAAGTATTTTGCCCACAATTGATTAAGACTACTTCTCTTTCTGTTCTGACTTGTTCTGCATCACACTTTATTTCATGTCAGGTGGTATTAAAGTGTCTCTTACCATCCAGCTAAGAGGAAATCGAATTGAAAATATATTTAATTTATATTTAAATAGAATATAGTTATGTGATTTACCATCTTGTCTGAATATAATTAGGTTAGTTTGGGCTTTTTATTGTAGGAATAGCTTCCAGGAATACTTCTCACATAAACTTTCCTGACTCTCCTGACATTACAGCACAAAGGTTCAGGGACCAATGCCATTTCTTAATATGCATCTGTCTTCTGAGTCCTAGCACTCAAAGTATGTGTGCGTTGGGGGAAAGAGAAAATTGGAAATACCTGGAGCCAGAAGCTAGTCTATGATATATTAAATTATTCAAACATCATAATGCAAAATAGTAAGTATAAAATCCAATTATAAAAATTGGGCAAACGACAAGAACAGAAGTTTTTCAAAAGAATATAGACAAATGGCTAACAAACATATGAATAAAAGCTCAACATCACTAATCATCAAGGAAATGCAAATTAAAATCACAGTGAGATATCACCTTTACTCTTTCAGAATGGCCATTACTAAAAAGTCAAAAACAACAGATGCTGTAATGGATGCAGAGATAATGGAACGCTTATTTACTGTTGATGGGACTGCAAATTAGTGTAACCTCTCTGGAAAACAGTACAGGAGATTCTTCAAAGATATAAATGTAGACTTACTATTTGACTCAGCAATCCCACTACTGGGTATCTATGCAAAGGAAAAGAAGTCTTTTTTTATCAAAAAGACACCTGCACTTGAATGTTTATTGCAACACAATTCACAACTGCAAAGATGTGGAATCAACCTAACTGCCTATCAGTTCATGAGTGGATAAATAATATATATGTTTTATATAGATACACACACCACGGGGTACTACTCAGCCATGAAAAGGAATGAAATAATGTCTTTTGCAGTAAATTTGATGGAACTGGAGATCATTATCTGAAATGAATTATCTCAGGAATGGAAAAAACAAACACCACATGTTCTCACTAATAAGTGGGAGCAAAACAGGGGGTATATATTTGCATGAACAGATGTAAAGGATGTTGGAAACCAAGAAGGGGTGAGGGGTGAAAACTTAACTATTGGGTACAATGAACACTATTCTGGTGATGGGCACACAAAAAGACCTGACTTAAGCGTTATACAATCTGTCCATGTAATTAAAACATTTGTACCCCTTTAATATTTTGAAAAATATTAAAAACTTGCTCCATTCCTTCTATGAAGTTTCTAAAGACTCTCATTTCAGCTGGGCATTCAAGAGAGTTAATTTTTTTTTTAAGTCATGGGGCCAGGAAAATAATTACTAGGGACCTGTATGCTGAACATTTCCCAGATATCTCACAGGGCTGGAAAAAAATTTAGTTCTGACATAGTTAGTTTAAAGAAACCTCACTGAACTCCCAGAATGCATAGGAGAGAAGCCTGGAAGGGTAATTCCTTAAGATTAGAGAAAAGGTAGACATAGAGTAAAGGCCAGTCGATACGCTCTTTTAAAAAATGTTTAAAAACGAATGTCAAAAGGATTGAGCCGATTTGCATATAATTTTACTGTTCATCATCTTCCAGAACTAAATAAAAACTCTTTACAGAAAAACAACAAAATCCAGCATTTAGACATATAATACAATATACTCAGGCAAACAAATTTTCTCAAAAAAAACCTGAGAGTAATTTTTACCAAGAGACTTACATTTAAAAAATATATATATTATGGGAAGTGCTTCACAATATGGAAAGATAAGCTAGGTGGCATCCTAAAACTAAATATAGGAATGAAGAGCACTGGAAATGGTGAATAATTGGGTAAATATGAAAGTTCACCAGAACATTATAAGACATCTGAAGAAGCAGGAACATGTGACCAATAAAATAAATCAGTTAATGGAAACAGGCACAGAAATGACAGGTATATTAAAACTAGAAGATAAGGATTTTAAAAGTTATCATGAATATACCCAATCATTAAATGTAAAACATAAATATAAAGAGAGAACAAATGGAAGGTATAAAGTAAATAGAAACTTTTAGAAATGAAAAATATAAAAAGTCAGATGAGAAATTCTTCAAATGGACTAAACATGAGGCTAGATGCTGCAGAAAAAAAAAAAACACTTACTGTGAACAAATAACAGAAGAAATGTAAACTAAGTCAAGTAAAGAAATAAATGGAAGAAATAAATAGATCATTGATGATCATGGGAACCACAGTAAGTAGTTTAACATATGTATACATTTGAAGTACGAAGCCAGAAAGAATATGAAGAGATAGTGATGAAAAGTTTTTCAATTATAATTAAAATTAAAATATCACAGATCTGAGAAGCTCAGGAAAACCTATGAAGAATAAAATCACAAAAGACTGTACAAAGGCATATTATATTCAGATTTATGGAAATCAAAGGTTAAGATAAAATCTTACAAGAATCCAGAGAGAAAAGAACTGTATAGAACTACAAAGAAAAATTACAATCCTCTCAAAAACAACATGACAATGGAGGGATATATTTAAAATACTGGAAAAAAAGTAAAGTGATGCTAGGATTCTATATTTCATTAAAATTTCTTTTAAAATAGAAGACAAGACAAATAATTTCTCAGATAAACAAAAGCTGATAGAATTTTTTACCAAGAAACTTTTGATAAAGGCAAAGGGATGTCATCAGAATATAATAGAATATGGAAAAATAATCTAGAAAGTATATAGAAGCTGAAAATAACAATGAAGGGCACCAGAGACAGATATGGATAAATAAGAAATATGGTTCTCATTAAAATTTTTCTTAAAAACATAATTTTACCACACAATGTTGCAAAAGCATTTTTCAAAGTAATTTTTCAGATTTAATTTATATAACATTTGTCCCCTTTAAAGTGTACAACACTGTGGTTTTTATATATTCACAAAATAGTACAACTATCATCACTATATGATTCCAAAACATTATAATGAGAATACAAAAATGCATAAGGCATTGTTCGTTGTTCATAAGGCATTGTTTATCAGAATAAAACTGAGAAAATACATATTGTCAGTCCTTGTCACCTTGGACACAGACCTACTTCGTAATTGTGACCTATGTTTCTTCCTTGAAATGTAATCAAGCAATAAAGTAGCATTTCTAGTAAAAATATAAATCTCCGCTTAAATCAAAACTAGTAAGAATATGAGGTTTACAATCTATTAAAAAATAAAACATATTACACAAATAGCACAAATGAGGATGGGTGGAATAGAAGTACATTATAAGTTGTACATTATATTGATTATATTTCTTAGTCTATATTATATTTTTGTAAGTTGCACATTATATGTTAAATGGTATACTGTCATCTGAAAACAGACTGTGACAAGTTAAAGATACATGTTGTAAACTGTAGAGAAGGCACTTAAAATAAGACAAAAATAATACCTAATTAACAATGGAAATTAAATGAAGTACAGATATGCTCCATTAAACAAAAACATGAAAGTAAAGAGAAAAAAGAAATAAGGAACAGAAGAGAAAACAGAAACAAAGAGAAAAATGGTAGATTGAAGCCAACGATATTAATAAACACATTAAATGCTAAGGGTCTAATTGCGCCTTTGAAAAAACCTTTCTGAAATGATTAAAGTGTTCTGTATTTTCAGTTCTGTATTTCCAGGTATCCATTTTGGTTTGAATTTTCATTTCTCTGATGACATATGATATTGAACATCTTTTCTTTTTCCTATCTATTCTTTCTTTCTTTTTTTCCTATCAATATATCTTCTTTGACAAGGTGCCTTTTCACATCTTTTTCCTACCTTTCAGTTGGGCTGTTTCAGTTCTAAGAGTTTTTGTATATTTTGGATGCAACTTATTTATCAGATATAAGTTCTGGAAGTATTTTCTACCAGTCTGTGGCTTGTCTTTTCATTATCCTAAATGAATGAAAAGAGCTTACACAGAGCAGAAGTTTATAATTTTAAAGAGGTCTGTTGATAATTACTTTCTTTCATGGCTTATACTTTTGATGTTGTAGCTCCATACTCATCGCCAAGCCCAAGGTCATCTAGATTTTTTTCCTGTATTATCTTCTGAATTTTAAATTTTATTTAATCTCAGTTAATTTACATTTAAATAACCACAAATTGCTGGAGGTTATAATGCTGAACTACACGTTACAAGAAAGAGATTTTGAAATGTGAGAATTAGATAATAAAGTAAAATCCAAATATATGTTGTCTATAAGACACGAACTAGATATAAAGACACAGATATGTTAAAAGTAGCTAAGTTAAAGGTAAAAGTACAGGAAAAAATAAACAGTAATCTTAGAAAAAGCTCAGGTGGCTGTCAGAAACAGTAGACCTCAGATCAAGGAATTAAGTACTCACAAGATATAAGGTATTAGGCATTAGGTATAAAGAAGAACAATTCATAATGATAAAGAGTCAATTCTATCAAGAAATCATAAAAATCCTCAAAGTATATGCACATCATAAAAGAACTTCAAAACATACAAAGCAAAAACTAATAGAATTGAAAGGAGAAACAAAAAAACACATAATTAATTATCTTTTGAGATTTTAACATTCTACTCAATAATTAACAGACTAAGTAGATGAAAAATCAGTAAAGATATACACAATTGAAAAATATTATCAACAAACTTGACCTAATTAACCTTTATAGGATAATTAAGTTCAACCAGTAAAATACGTACTATTTGCAAATACACCTGGAACCTTAATCATGGGGGGTCATATATGGGGCCAAAAGACTATCATTAAATACAAAATGATTTAAATAATACAGACTGTGTTAACTGACCAAAAAATAAATAAATTGAAACTTATAAAAAACATGATATCAAGAAAATCCCAAATATTAAAAAATTAAACAAATATGTAAATGAAAATTTCAAATGGAACATTAGGAAAACAATCAAATCAAATGAAAATAAATATACATGTCATCAAAATATGAGAGGCGCAGCTTATGCAGTGTATAGAAGGAAATTTATGTCTTTAAGTTTTTAAAGATTATATTTGATGAAAGAATAATTAGGAAAAACATCAAGGACCTAAGTTCCATACACCTACCGTATATTCCAGCATGTCTAAGTATTTACCCCTCCCCCAAAATGAAAACATGTTTTCTCACTAATACATATATATGAATGTTTATAATATTCATAACAGTCAAAAAGTAGAAACAATCCAAACATCCATCAGTGGGTTTATGATCAAATAAATTGAGATATATACATTCAATAGATCTCTACCAATAAGAGAAATCAAGCACTGATAAAGGCAGCAGCATGAATCTCCTTATACACTATACTGAGCAAAAGAAGCTAGTTTCAAAAGACCACTTCTGTATAATTCTATTTATACCACAGTCTTAAAGTCATATGTTTAGGAATTAAAAAAAAATGATCTTGATTACCTGAGGCCACGGCTTGTCGGGGAACTGGAACTGCCTGCAAAGAGACATGAGAAAACATTTTGACTTGTTGGGAATATTCTACACGTTGATTATGGTGGTGGTTATACTATGCATATATTTGCCAAAATCCATTAGACTGTATACTTAGGAAGTATGAAAATTTTTACATGAAAATTATACCTCAGTAGAGTTGTTTGGAAACTGTCCATGGAAAAGAGTAGGATTTCTGGAGTTCAAAAATTCAAATTCATTGTTATGCACACACCAGCTAGGTGATGTGAAGAGTTTAAGTTACTTTCTCTGAAATCTTTACCTAATTTATAAATTGTAAATAATACTAATATTTACCTCTCCCTTTTAAGGTAGGAACAATTGAAATCATGCACAAGAAGGTGTTCTATGTAAACTGTTCCATCCATATGGCCACAGCACCTTCGACCTTCCTCAGTCATAGCTAAGCCTTTTGTAATGTTTGTATCTACAAAGGCTTTGACGTAATGATGCAGCTACCTATACCCAAACTGTATTTCCACATCCCAGGATTTGCTTTATACAGACCCCAGGTCTTGTCTGGTATTCCCTCTGTTGTGCAGACATCAATGTGAAGGCCTGCATGTAGGAACCATGACAGTTCATTTCAGTCACCAGCAGTTCACGTGTAAGACCATTTAAACAGTCTTGAATCCATAGTGTCCATTAGCAATGACAGGTACCACCCCAAGTGCCTCAGGCAATTCTTCCAAAAGGTCAGATATGAACACATTCATTTCTGTACATTCTAATTTCCCCTCCTCCTAGCACCAAGCCCAATTACTTCTGTTTTGTATGTCAGTATCTTCATCAGTACTGCACAGCAGAAAGCACAATATACTTAGGTGACAATTTTTAGCTGGCGGCAGAGCTGATTAATGAGGCAAGGCTGAAATTAACTTTTCCTCATGTCACATAGATTTCCCAAGTCGTGTAAAATTCCCCTTGTTATGCTACCCATTAACATCTTCACCACCAATAACAAAGTTGAAATATAATGTACTTTTAACTGAAACCGGCATCCATCCATGTCCTATTAGCCCTGTAAATAAAATGTGACATGATTTGATATTAACACAGATAAATTTGTCCATTTAGGGAGCTCTTTAGTCAATACAGTATTTCCTGATTGTATGTCTAGTAAACAAATACACATATAGGTATTTTGGGTTAAAAATAGTAATAGGTACATCTTGATGACAAAATAGAATGCAGAGTAAGGCAGAAATCTTTGACAGGTAATTACTGTGAATGGCAGCAATGCCATATACATTTAAAAATAATCAACCATGTAACCAAAGGCAGAATGCCTTTCCCATTTAAAATTAATTTTCTAAAGGAACACTGTACAGCATGCTGAAATTGTTTTCAGAGCTCAGTAATAAAAATGGCAAGTGCTCCAATTCCTCTCCTTTGTCTGTTTATATTTAAGACGATCCATTTGGCCCAGACCCATGGATGGAGCTTAACAGCAAATGTAGCATATCATCATGTAATTATAAATAAAAATTAGAAATCTGCTAATAGGAGATGTGTTTAAAATAGAGTTAGCTGACCAAAAAAAATCAGATTTTTTAAAAGGGTAAAAACATAATTACTAATTTTATTTTTGCTCTATAAAAGCAATATTATTTTTTAGATATCACCCTAACTAAAAATTGTTACCATATAGTCAATTTACAATCTAGAAGCAATTAGCTACATCTAATGAGAAATCTCTAGATTATTTGATCTCTAGTAATATAGAGACAAAATTGTATCGATTTGTAAGGTTAAAATATTAAACAAGCTTTTACACATAAATCACCAAAGACAATACCTGGACTATTGTTAGTACTTAATATGTATTAGCTATTAACCATTATTATTGTCATTAATATTCTACCTTGTGAGGTCACAGGGTCAGGTGTTCTAATCTGGTGTACAGAGTGAACAGTCATCCAATTGGTTTTAGTTTCACCACTGAGTAATTTTTGGCCTTGAGCAAACTGGCGAATCTCTCTGGATGCATTTTATTTTACTTTTTAATGCAGTATATTAATACAGAAAAAGGTTCTTTTCTACTCCTACAGACTATAACTAAGTCAATAACTGATGTACAACAAAATGTTCCCCATCACAAAAAACATATCTGCACTTCTATTGTGACTTTAATGATCTTATACAAAAGTGATTAGGTATTAACTATATTTCAGACATTATAAAAGAATAGCTTTAATATTTTGGGTTCAAGGTGCAGTCTCTCATCCCCTAAATCATATCTAGGAGCATTCCTGGTCTGCAGATGCCCATCCCCCATTGCCTACTCTTGCCATGTGAAGTTAAGCCTGATGGAAGCATACCAAACACCAGTTGCACTCCAGGAAAGTGCTAACCACGAGCCCCATTTGGCAGATGTGTAAACTGAGGCCTGTGGAAATTAAATGAATTGCCTGAGGTCCACGAATTTAGGAGTAATTGGTAAATGTAATTTAAAGTCTCATTTAAAAACTGAAAGAAGGATAAATGAGGCTAAAATCTTTATACCCCTATCTTCTCTCTTCAAATCCTACGTTTTCAGTTTTTTTTTTTTTTAAAAAAACTATTTGCTGTTGTTATTATTCCTAAATATACACAAAGAGTGAAAGAGAGAAAACAGGCAAAAGAAGATGTGAAGGGGAAAACTGGAAGAGAAGGAAAGCAAAGCAAAATAGTTCTGTCATCATTTGCTTGGTTTCAGAGTCAATGCAAAATGGAACATCAGAAGGTAAAAAGGGCAAATCAAGAAGGTGAGTTTGGAAACAAGCTCTAAAGTCAAAGACCAGAGCCCTGTCTATATTTTCTGGCAGGTCTCCTCTCATGGGCCCTTCCCTTGCCCTCTCTGTTTCCCACCCACTTGACCTGATGCCCAGCCCAGCCCAGCCAATAAGACCACTCCCTGCACTGAGTCCATTAACTCGTCAGAAGAGGCTCAGACTCTAGGAGGGAAACCTTGAGCCCTGCCTTGACCACTGGCTCTCAATGACTGCACAACCAAGTTCTCTCCTTTTTGTAGGCTACAGACACTGTTGCGAAATGTAAGAGGTTGAACTTCAAGATCAGCACAATCTCTTTTACCAGTAACGTACAATGGTTTAAAAAATTTCTGAGTGATTCCACTTGGTCTAATGTCTATAAAACATCTTTTGAAGTATAAGTAATTTTTCATCTAGATCAGGAGCAGGGAACCTGTGGCCCTAAGGCCACATGTGGCCTTCTAGATCCTTAAGTACAGCCTTTTGCGTAAATCCAAATTTTACAGAAAAGGCAGAAAAAGACCCTGACCTCAGTCATTGTCTTTTTTCAGCAATCACCGTAGCTGGGTTTGTGCAACATATGAGTGTGTACAACTGGGGTGGTATGAAAGGCACAAGCACAGTATCAGACAGACCTGGCTTTGGCCCTCATCAGTGGTGATTTTTCAAGCCAGTTCACGTACTTTCTCAATCTTTCTTATTTTTGGTATCAAGAGGAAAAATGAAATTTACCATTTCAGGTTTCCTTAAGAATTTCAGATATTTTTATTAAAACACCTGCAAAATGATACCAAATTGGTGTTTAATAATGGGTACATGCTAAATTTTTTACTGTTATTATTATAGATAAACTTTATCAGATACTATGGAAGATACTGTTAAATATTTAATATTATATAGCCTACAGTTGAACAACATAGAGTAAAAGTTGGACTCAACCCTTTGTAAGAATTGAGAAAAAGAGAGAGAGAGAGAAAGAAAGAGAGAGAGAAAGAGAGACGGAGAGGGGGAGAGAGAGAGAGAGAGAGAGAGAGAAAGAGAGAAAGAGATTGTCTTGGGAAGAGAGCAGACAGAGGAAGAAAAAGAAAAAACACATACCACTGCAGTTTCCGAATTGTTGCATTTAAGAATATAATACTAAGGCTAAGCTTGACTACATCTTTTGTCTCAAAATATGGAAATTATATCCATTTCTTTCCCTTCTTCAAGTCTCCTGCCTGTGTGTTCTTAAAAAAAAAAAAAAAAAAAGATAATTGTCAAAAATACCACTACCACCACCTTCTTCTCAGGTTAATGTTCAGCCAAGTGTGATAGTCAGTGAATTAAAATGGGTAATTGCTCTATGTGACCCTAAATATCTGAGGTGTGTCTAAAGCCCTGGACCAGCTAGAAGCCTTCTAGAAAGCCTGAGAAGGCAAAGGCAGAATGGGGAGAGGTACTCATGTCTCTTTAGTACCTTCTCTTCAGACTTTTCATGTTTTGTTTCATTACATCCTCAAAACTACTCGAAGAGTATTTAATTACTTCTACATATTACAGATGTTAACTCTAAGAGTCAGAGAGGGAGGGAATGACCAAGACAGGATTCCAATTCAGGTCTCTAGGACTCTGTTTTTCCTGTTGTCTCCACTTTACCAGAGCTCTCCAGCGAAAAGATAGATAATACTATGAATAAAACAGCAAAATAACTTCTCTTGTGATGAGTTGGGAAAGACTTTCTGAAAAAGAATGCTGTGACCTTGGACTTGACTTTTCCTGAGACTATTACCTCATCTCTCAAAGCGGGGTAAGCATTCTAGTCCCCTAATGGGTTTTGTGAAATGAAAACAAGCATATAGCCTATAAGTATGTTTTGAAAACTGTAAAGCACTCTACAAAACACAGGGAAATGTGCAGAAAGGAAATAACTTGGTGAGCAGGAATAGGTGTTGAGACTTCTATAATACTAAGCACCTAGATTAATATTTCCATACTTTTGTTCCCTGGAATTCCATAATTCGATACCTGGAACCACAGGTGCTTCTGGGGGAAAATATCCCAAAGCCAATTTATTTTTTTGGCACTATTTCTTATTTTTCCTTCCTTCTAACACATGTAATTCAGACTGACATCACATTAAAGGCTCTGCTCTGAAATCTTACAATAAAACAGGAAACACGTTTTTCTTAATATTTTTATGAATAAATAAAAATAAAATTTTTATGACCAAAATATTGAATGAAAAACTCTCAGCTCTATCACTTACTGGCTTGATATTTGCTTGTCAGATAATTGCATAATCTTTCTGCAGACTAGTGTCAATTGTGAGAAATACTGTATCTACAGTACTTTATGCAGTGTGGCATACACAGTAAGTGTACAGTAATAGTAGATCTTCTTCTCCCCTCTTGCTACAAAATTCTTGGGTTTGTCGTACCAGACAGATAATTGCCTTGGAGCAAAAGCACTGTCTGTTAGATGCACTGGGTTTGTGTGAACAGAGTTTGTGGCAAATCCTGGTTATAGGAGCGAAAGAATTGGTCATCACTTTCTGTCACATCGGCAGACACTCATTCCATGCTTGGAAGCCACCAAGATAAAAAAACAGCAAGTCAATACCTCCCTGTCATTTTATAAAATATCCTTTTCACTAGGGGAAAAAAAAAAAAATCTAAAGAACAACAAAATTGCTTTTGTGTTTCACCTCTCACACACCAGGGAAGAGAAAGAGGTGAAATTCCTTCCCCCATCCCCACTGGCCTACCTCAAATCTCTCCCTGTGTCTCTCCTCTCATATTCAGCCGCACACCCACCTCCATTTCTCTGGGAGCTGTGTTTGGAACTCCTTCATATTTATTTACTCAATAGCTCAGATTATCTCTTTTACTTATGCAGGAATTCATCAACATGAAAAGGAGTGAGGGATGATCTTTTGCTTCTCGTAAACACTTCATTATTTGCCTTTGGTATTTGAAGACAACAAAACAAAACAAAGCATATCCTTACAGAGTGTCTCCTCAGTAATTACTGCTGGTGTTGTCAGTTCCAGACTGCCCTCCTGCCTGTATCTGAAATATCTAGCCAAGACAGAAAGAGAAAAGGAGTTAGCCGTTTTTACGCTTCCCAAACTGGGAAGACAGTCTAAAAATCAACTCAGCTGCTGTTGCTCTCTGGCAAGCTTCCAAGCCAAATGTGCCTCCCCTGTTTTTAGTGCTAATCCTCCAGAAATCAGGTTTGGACACAGGGGTCAAGGAGCCAGCAACAGAATGGAGGCAGTCATTTTGCCAAGACAACACCTGCCCTTCAAAATCCTTTTTTCTTTAATGAGAACATCCTGTACACTCTACAGCTGTCCTCGCTGCCTATGCCTGGTATTTCCCAGAAAGGATTTGTTTTTACGTTTCTCTTCTTTGCTTCTGCATTTGCTATGACACAATTTAACAAAAATATATGTGGGGTTTTTTTGCCCCCCCCAATAAATAATATTAAGTAAAAGCATAGTTTCTCAGAACTAGCCCTTTTGTTTTTGTTGTTTTTGTATTGATTACACTGGTTTCACATGCAAAGAAAGAGAGAGTAAAAAGAATTTGTGCTTTAGTAGTACTAGTAGAGCAAGTTGGTATCTCTGTTGCCACTTGCTCACTATTTGTTTATGACCTTGAACAAATAGTACACGGTGCTGTACCTTCTTGTCTCCCACTGGTACATGGGGAAAAATAACATACATCTTTGTTTTGAGAATAAAAATATTTTAGGGATTTCTAGTTCAAAAAATATGGCACAGACCTATTTCTTCTTGCTCCTCCTTGCTGTGCACAACATAAATGCTGGAAACAATATGGGAAACAATAAAAGGCAAACTGCGAAAAGATGGCGAGAAGATGAATGGGTTTGGGATTCCAGGACTGGAAGGATGGCCCAGCAGCAAGGCTTCTTAAGTCCCCCCACCCAACGGAAGGCCTGCCCGAGACCTGCTATTTCCCAACCCTCAGACTGGCCATAGAATGGGGGCCAGGTAGGCTCATTCCCCCCTGAATGGAACACAGTTCCTACAACAACATCAGGTGAACTTGTCACCAACACCACCAGCAAGGGGAATCTATCAGGAGCTCTGCTAATAATAAATGTGTCGAAAAAGCACTCTTCTACCTGGTGGGGTCTGAGAGTTCCCTTCCCCACTGAGAAATACTGAGAGGAGGGTGGAAGGAGGGTGGAATCAGCAGAGGGGCTCAATTACAATGAGTAATATTATTTGCAAGCTTCTTTGACCCAGTCCTGAAACTCTCCTTCCTCCCCCTGCCCCAGCCCTCCTACTTCAGTCCAGAGACACTGTTGGTGGAGCACAACGAAAGGGAGACACCCAGCCACAGCAAGTGGCTAGGCCTGGAAAACTCTGTCCCTGTCCAGTGGAACTGAAGTGCTTGGGTAGAAGCAGCAAGAAGAATCCAACAGCAAAAAGCTACTGGCCTAGAGATGGTCTTTGACTCAGAGGGCTTGAGATTCCTTTTCCTCCCAGAGACAATAGGCAGCTGGGGAGAGGGGGATCCCACCACACCTCTTTCCCAAGGGGAGACACTCAGCAGCCCAGGATGGGGAAATACGCTTTGTCTCCACAGGCTGAACCAGCAGAAAGCAATAGGAGCCTTGCTAATACCGGTTGTATCAAGCGTAGCAAAATAACACTACGAAGTCTCTGAAAATTAAACTGCCAGTGGAGCCACAACCCACAAATATAGGTCAAGATTTACATACTAAACCTAAACAGGGAGATGTCCCTGCTAAAGTCAAATATTACAATATGCCCCATAGTCTTTAAACATAATAGACAAAACATCAAGCATACAATAGAAAATCCCCCATCCCAGCAATCACCAAGAAAACCACTTAAATGAGAAAAGATAAACTGATGCTAACACCTGTATGAATCAAATGTTGGAATTATCTGACAAAGATTTTAAAGCCATCATTATAAAAGTGTTTCAATAATCAATTGCACATTTTCTTGGAACAAATGAAAAAAATGGAACATGACAGAAATGAAATAAAAGTTATAAAAAAGAAGGACCAAACAGATTATAGAACTGAAAAATACAATAACAATAAAATAATACAATAACAGAAATTACAAGAAAATTCACTGAATGAGCTCAATAGTAGCGTGGAGATGACATATGAAAACAACAGTGAACTTGAGGGCAGATCAATGTAATTTACCCAATCTGAACAACACAGAGAAAATATACTTGGAAAAAAAAAATTGACCACAGCCTGAGAGTCCTATGGAACAACATCACAAAATCCAATATTCATATTCTAGAGTATTAAAAGGAGAAAAGAAGTGTGCCTGAAAGAGTATTTGATGAAATAATCACTGAAAACTTCCTAAATTTGGTGAAGACACCAACATACAGGTCCACGAAGCTGAGTAAACCCTCAATAAACTCAAAGAAATTTACACCAAGACACATGATAATTAAACTTTTGAAAACTAAAGAAAAAGAAAAAAATCTTGAGTGTAGCCAAAGAGAAAAAATCTATTACCTGTAGGAAATACAATTTTAAATGTCAGTGGATTTCTCATCTAAAACCTTGGGGGCCAGAATGAGTGGAACAACAATTTTTCAAGTGGCAAAGAAAAAGAATGTCAACCACAAATTCTATTTCTGACAAAACTACCCTTCAGGAATAAACGGGACATGAAGAAAATCTCAGATGGGCACAATGAAGAGAATTGTTGCTAACAGACCTACCCTTATAGATTGGCTAAAATTCTTCAAATAGGAAGGAAGTAATAAAAGAAAGAATCTTGGAGCATTAGGAAGGATAAAGAAACAATGAAATAACAGAAATATGGATATACACCATAGATTATAGTTTTTCCCAGTTTTATCAATCATATTTGCTGATTGAAGCACAAATTATAACACTATTTGTTGCCCAAAACAAAGATATTTAAAAGTGGGGAAAGGAGACCAGATAAGTAAGAGGAGATGAGACCAGACCAGACGAGGAAGAGAAGATGAGACCAGAGGAGACCAGACAAAGAAAAGGAGACCAGACAAGACAAGGAAGAGGAGACCAGACTGGATGAGGAACAGGAGATGAGACCAGAAAAGACCAGACGAGGAAGAGGAGACCAGACTGGAAGAGGAGATGAGACTGGATGAGGAAGAGGAAATCAGATTGGACGAGGAAGAGAAGACCAGACCAGAAGAGGAGAAGAGACGAGAAAAGGAAGAGAGTACTAAGTTCTAATATGCAATACCTCCTTCAGACCTCGTGAACCATGCTATAAAATAGGCACTGTTCTTTACCTTGTTAACAGATGAGGAAACTAAGGCTTAGAGAAGTTATATAATCTGCTCAAGGTAACATCTTAACTCATGAAACTCAGAATCAAAACCAGGCCTGACTCCAGAGTCTCTGGTCTTAGCCATTATGCAAGTCAGACACCTTCTTTCTGCCTATATGGTTGTTCCCACAGCTTCCTCCATAGGTGTCCTCAGGCTGGCCATGGGGCTGAGCCACAGCTGTTATCCTGGTGATTTCCAATCTCAGATTTTATTTTTAATGTGGATGGGGGGAGGGGCACAGTGCTGGGCTGGAGGGCAGAAATTGGGCTTCTTGTGCTATTCCGTCTCTGGACACAAGAAGGTAAACTCTCAGCAGTCATCTCTTGCACTACGCCTCACTTGCCCCATCAGTAACATGGGAAGACTAATCCTACTCCTGGTGCCTACTAAAACTACTCTTTTTTGAGATCATATATGGAAGAAATCTGCATAAAGAATTAGTACTTATTACACTATGTACAGATGTAGCCCCCAACCAAAGTTCCAGACATATTTTAAATATAAATCATCTAAATATACCAATCAAAAAAGAGATTGGCAGAGTGGAGTGGATAACAAAATATGACCTAACTATTGTCTATTTGTAAGAAACAGACAACTCAGAATTTAATGAGTTATGTAGGTTGAAAGTAAAAGGATGGGGAAAAAAAAGTTTGACATGTAGATACTGATTTTAAAATATAATAATTGCTATAACAATATCTGATTAAGTAGAATTCAGAGCAAAGAAAATTACTACAGATAATATGGATATTATATAATGAAAAGAAAGATATTGCTCACCAGAAAGACGTAACAATCCTAAATGTGCCAAACAGCAAAACCTCAAAATACATGAAACAATAATAAAAAGAGCTGAAAGCAGAAATAGGAAAATCCATAATTATTGTTAGAAACTTCAACACTCTCTTTCATCACTTCATAGAAATACTAGATAGAAAATCAGCAAGATTTGAATAATATAATCAACCAATAGGCTCTAATTAACATATGTAGAACACATATTCCATAGACTGCAGAATCACTCTACCCTATATTAAGTTACTTAGCACTTTGGGAGGCTGAGATGGGCGGGTCCTTTGAGCTCAGGAGTTAGAGACCAGTCTGAGCAAGAGCCAGATCCTGTCTTTAACTAAACAACAACAACAAAAAAAAAAAAAAACTAGGAAGAAATTCGCTAGACAACTAAAAATATGTAGAAAACATTAGCCTGGCGTGGTGGCACATGCCTGTAGTCCCAGCTACTTGGGAGGCTGAGGCAGTAGGATTGCTTGAGCCTAGGAGTTTGAGGTTGCTGTGAGCTGTGCTGATGCCACAGCACTCTAGCCCAGGCAGCAGAGTGAGACTCTGTCTCAAAAAAAAAAAAAAAAAAAAAAAAAAAAAGACTTACTGTACATCTATAGTAATCAAGACACCATGGTCATGGCAGAGGGATAGGCATACAGGTCAGTGGAGCAAAGTATAGAACTCAGATATGCTCAACTGATTTTTGATAAAAGTATAAAAGCAATTCAGTGAAGAAACGATAATCTTTTCAACAAATGGCGCTGGAGCATTTGAACATCCAGAGGCAAAACAGGACCTTAATCCAAACCTTACATCAATGCCAAAATCAATTGCAAATAAATGCCAGTCTTAAATTTAAAATGTAAAACTGTGAAATTTTTAGGGAAAAAAAAGGAGAAAATTGTCTAGGCAAAGAGTTCTTAGACTTAACATCAAAAGCATGATCCATAAAAATTGATATACTGGACCTCATCAAATGTGTTTTAAAATTTTACTTGGTGAAAGTCCATGTGAAGATAAAAAGAGACTACAGAATGGGAGATTATATTTGCAAATGACATATCTGTCAAAGTTTTTACATATATATAAAACTTCTCAAAACTCAACAGAAAAACAAAGAATCCACTTGGAAAATGGGCAAAATACATGAACAAACATTTTGCTGAAAAGATAGATGGAAAATAATCACATGAAAAGATATCTGACACCAACAGCCACCTGAGAAATACAAATTAACATCACAGTTATATATCACTTCACCCATGCCTAAAATTATAAATAGTGACAACAAATGCTGGTGTGTATGTGAAGAAACCAGATCACATATACACTGTTAGTGGGAATGTAAAGTGGTACAACTACTCTGGAAAACATGACGGAAGTTTCTTATGGAACTAAGTATGCAACAACCGTAGATTCGAGCAATTGCACCCCTCGGTATTTATCCCCCTAAAATGAAAATTTATATTTAGACCAAAAAAAGCCCTGTGCATGAATAGTGATGGGATTTTTATTTGTAATATTAACAATCAAAAACTGAAATCACTTCAGCTATCCTTTAATAGATAAATAGTGAAACAAACTGGAGTACTTACATACTCACCAATAAAAATCAATACAGTTTTGGTAGACACAACACCTTGGATGCATCTCCAGGGGATTATGCAGAGAATAAAAATCTCAAAAGCCCACATACAACATGATTTTATTTATATAACATGTTTGAAGTGACACAATTTTAGAAATGAAGATTGGTGGTTGCCAGAAGTTATGGTCAGTGACCGGGGAGGTGGTGTGGGGTAGGACTGAAATGTGTGTGGTTACACAATACAAAGGATTCTTGTGTTGGTGGAACTGTTGATTATCTTCACTGTGGTGACAGATACACAAACCTACAAAGCTGACAAAATTATATAAAACTCAATACACGCAAACTTACAAGTAAAACTGGAGAAGTCTGAATAAAATGAGTGGCTTGTACCAATATTAATAACCTGGCTATGATACTGTACTATAGTTGTATATAGTGCAATACTATGTATTGCAAAACATCACCATTAGGGGGAACAGGATCAAGTCTCCAAGGGATTTCTCACTATTATTTCTTACAAGTACATGTAAATCTACAATTACCTCAATACAAATTTCAATTTTAAAAAAGTAAAAATTTTCTGAAAGGATATTTTATGCCACTACATATCGGAGACTCCAAAAAGCATACTACAATTGTGTTAAATTTTTATTTTTATTCATGGTTTTGTTTACCAAAAATCTCTCTGCCTTCCTCCATTGCTTTTTTCCTTTATATAACCATGCATACATGCATTTATTCATTCAATAAACAATTCCATCAACATACTTTTATGAATCTTGCTATTTTTTAGATAATTTAATCTAAATTTAAAATGAAAAGAATGTAAAATAAAATAGGCAAAACGCCCCTGGAAAAAAATAAAATTAAATCAAATTTTCTAATTCTGAAACAAGGCTTTATCATAGTATTATGGCCTCACATAACTTTATTCCTGTGAAAAGTTTCTTTTCACTTTCCCACATTGCATTACTCAGATCAGCAGTATGCACAGGAACTTGCATGGAACGGTTATTGGACATTTTAGAGTAGGGTTATAAAACTTGAGCTGTTATAGGAAACTTCTATTTTACTGACCAATGTAAAAAATATATATATTTTTCTCAGGAATATGAGGAACAAGTCATGTTACATATTTTCAATATGCAAATTCCAAATAAAATTCCCTGCAGAATGTTTAACATGCTCAGGCCTATATGATTGTTACTTCTTAGCTTAACACTTTCATGTGTGTTAGAGTTTTTATTAGGAGAGACAGTAAATAATGCATTGTCCTTTGAAAATGTTGTTAGAATAAGTGTGCCTTATCAATAATGCACTGTGAGAAATCCATTGTTTTGATTTAAATTTTAAAACTCATTTATTATTGACCAGTTTTGGGGAAAAAATCAGATTACCTTTTACTTGAATTGTCAAATGCTTCACATAATATCCGTCCTGGGTCTCCGGATAGTCAAATGGAATAACAAACTCTGTATCAGCAATGCTTGTATGGGGGTGGGAGCACCACATTCAAAATCTTGAATTTTAAGCATATACTACTTCAGAAATCATCTATCTTTAATATTATTTTTATACTTATCGTTTGTGGGGCTAAACTAAAATGCAAAGTTTGCACTTGTATGTAAGTCTAAGCTGCTGAAATACAGCCAATCCCCTATATATCCCATTTATTATATTCCAGAAAAATTACATACATAATGACTGCTTCAGAGGAAGGCATTTGCTTCCTTCATCGCTTGACTAAAAGTTCTTGAAAAGGAAACACATACTGTCATTTTAAGAGCATCATTTGAAATAAAAGTTTAGAATTGATGTTGCTGGTTAATGGACTAGCAAAATTTATCTTTCACTGCTAATTCAGTTTATCCCAAAAAGTAAGAGACAAAGCCAGGTAGCTTAATATTTTTAATTGCTTATGCTGTGTATGATGCATTCCATAAACCAGTTAGTTGAAATAACACCCAGAGTATATATAGTTCAGTATCCAAACTTTTTTTCTGGAATTAGACTGCCTAGGATCAGAACTAGGATCTTGAATTCATTATCTGTATTTCCTTGTGAAAATAGTTTAACTCTGTATGCCTCAGTTTCCTCACCTGCAAAATGCAAGTGCAATAGATAATTAGAGTACCTATCAAACCGGCTTCTACAAGGATTAAACGTGATCATAAAGCTATTAGCATGAGAGTTGACACATCGTCAGCACTCAATATATGTGAGCTATTATTATTCACTTACTAAATTCTCTCATCTGCCATGCACACAAGTATGTGTTATTCTCAAATTTTCGAAGAACATTTTAAGACTCAAAGAGGCCAAATCATTGCCAGAGATTGAACAGAAAATAGCAAAGCCAGGTTTCAAAAACAGGAATTTTGGGCTCTGAAGCTTAACTTTTCCCATTCTGGTCTTGTGTTCCCCAGGATTTGACCAGGTGTTGGGGGCGGAGATGGGGTGAGCGTGAATCTCACTTCACATTCCAGGTGTACCGATTGCCTGAAGTGATGCTGAGTTCTTTCCCATGGCTAGGTATGAACTCCATAAATCACCAGCTGTAATTTGTAAAACTATTGTACCTCTTCTTTTGATATACTTTCAATCTGCTTTGTATACTTTTATTGAGATGGTTGTGGGATAGACTGATAACTTTTGAGTGATTGCTTTAGGTGAGTTAGTTTGAAATACAGTAGAATATTTTGCCACCATTGGCCACTGCAGATACTGGGAGTAAATGTTTTCTATGTTCCAGGTAAAGAAGACAAGAAATGGATTGAATACTCTTCATGGTTACTCTACCCTGACAATAGCACTAGAAACAATCTGGGTTCAGAAAGTATTACAGTGCTTTTTAAAGTTAACCTATAATTCACCTCCAGGATCTGATCACGTAGAAAAAAAAAATCTCACTGCACATTCCATGTGTGTCAGCTGCTTGGAGTGATGTGGATTCTTTCCCATGGCTAAATACAGACTCTGTAAATCACCAGCTGTAATTGGCAAACCCATTCCTGAGGTTTTGATATTGCTTATCTGGGTAGGACTTGGGATTATCAGCACCTTGGGTTATATGCATGAAGGTGGATCTCTGGATGATACTGAATGTTGCAATGAGACTGACTTAGTTGCCCTGACACCAGCAAAAATAGCATGGAGGCCAGAGTCCTCACTTCTTTGGGATCTGTGGGCATCTCTGTTTCTTTGTTTTTCTTTTTTTTTTTTTTTTTTTTAGTTATATTTTATGGCTGTCTCTAGGTTTTTTTTTTTTTTTTTTTTTTGAAACAGAGTCTCACTTTGTTGCCCAGGCTAGAGTGAGTACCGTGGCGTCAGCCTAGCTCACAGCAACCTCAAACTCCTGGGCTCAAGCGATCCTCCTGCCTCAGCCTCCCGAGTAGCTGGGACAACAGGCATGCGCCACTATGCCCGGCTAATTTTTCTCTATATATATATTTTTAGTTGTCCATATAATTTTTTTCTATTTTTAGTAGAGATGGGGTCTCGCTCTTGCTCAGGCTGGTCTCGAACTCCTGACCTTGAGCGATCCACCCGCCTCGGCCTCCCAGAGTGCTAGGATTACAGGCGTGAGCCATCGCGCCCGGCCTAGGTTTTTAAATTTACTTTTTAATTGACAAATAATTGTGTATATTTATGGGGTACAATCTGATTTTTTTTAAACCAAGGGCTTGTTTTTCACTTAATGATATGGGGCTTTCCTTTACATTTTATAGATATAATAAATGTTTCATGGGGGAATAATCTCCATTTATCTTACAATAACTAAAATATTAGCTCAGATTCTAGCATTTGTTTAAACATTTTTAAAAGAAATAAGATTTACAGAAGATATTTTCTAATAATCAAATAATTTGTGAAATATAGATTTAAACAATAAATTTCAACCTCTACTTAATTAGAAAATTTGTATTCATAGCAATTAATTTAGATGACTCAGAACTCAATAAATATTTCTTGTGTACAAGTTCACAATATGGCTTCTAGGTAGCAATTAGTCATAACAGGAGATGTTCAGGATATGGCCATAACTCTTCCAAGTTCTTCATGTGACACATGTTTACATCACATGCCCCCAAAACTCTAATCCTTTCTCTTTGGACACCAGATTGCCTATATGTTCCTTAGAATGTGGTGCCCAGAGCTTGATATACTGCAACTATGACTTTAACAAAGATAATATGGCATGACTGTATACTCCATTGTGTTCCTAAAAACTCCACGAGGCATTTCTTGGAGTTCTAATCCCAGTGATCTGAGAGATTAGCAATGCTCATATTATCAAAAGATTTTTAATTTTATTGTCTTCCTCTAAGTCCACTGCAATTTTAATGTAATTATCATGCGGAAAGTGAATACCATAGTACCATCACTTTATCTATGAGAGTGACTTGACATAAACTGTTGATGCAATATGCTTCAATATTCTGTGGTTCAATGCAGAGCCCCAGGGTTGGGGATATTGTTTTAAGCTTTTATAGTTACTTTTTTGTTTGCTTGCTTATTTAACATGTAGCCAACTCCTGCAGGAATAACCTTGCAAAGATTTTCTGTGAGTATAGCTCTTACCAGGTTCTAGGCATTAGAATATTGACAGCACTAATTAGGTTGAGTATATCCAGTGTCTTGGGTCAGGTCTAGAAGCAGAGCCTGATACACGGTTTCTTGTGAAAGTGATTTGTTGAAAGAGGGTTCACAGGAGAATTCTATGGGGAATGAGAGAAGAGGTGAGGATAAGAAAACAACCAAGGCAGAGGTTGGGTTTCCAGAGTTCAGGTTCAACTTCCCATCAAAGGGAATTCTGGAGCATAAATTTTTATCACAGAAGTCCTGCCTCAAGGGAAAAAGGCAAGACTGTTCTGTAGTATCACTCTCTCTTTCGCTGTGGGCTGCCTCAGGGAAATGGGGTGTATAACCTCCCAATATCCCAGACAGCTCTGAGCAAGTTGGCTCCTGTTAGCCAAGGGTAATGCACTGGGGAAGGAGGGCACTAGTATTAGTCATTCTCAGTCAACACCAAAAGCAGCTGGGAACACCCCAAACAGTATCCTAATACTAAATAAAGAAAAACCAAATAAACCAACAGCATCTGCTTCTCTCTGTTCCATAGAGCAGTGAAAAACAGGAACTTATGAGGTTTTTTATCTCCAGGCTTTATAAATACAAAAAAAAAAAAAATAATTGAGCAAAGATAATTAAAAACATAGAAGAAAGTGTCTACATTCAGACTATATTTTCTTATGCTAGTCTTAAAACGCCAATTGCAGAAATTTCTCAATTTCTCACATTGTAATTGTTTAACGTTCACGCATTAAGTTTGGAGCCTTCATATGTAATCTACGCTGTGGAGTCTACACAAATCCATGCACAAGTGAAGTTTTACAATCTGTTCTTTCCGCCCTTCAGCACAAACTACAAAATGATCACTAGAGCTTTCACACAAGAGTCCTCTCTAGTTCTAGTTCTCTCTGATGATAGATGAAAAGGTATCATATTCCAGATTAATAATAGCCTGTTAGAGCAGAGAACTCATTTGACTTAAAGCCATGTCCTGCTTATATACAGAAACCTGCTTGGGGATCTGCACCAATGTGGAATTTAATATTCTTCAAAGAGACTCTCCATGTCAGCTATGATCTCAATTGTGATAGGTAACACTGGTGTTCACCAATATATGGTTTTCATATACTTTTGAGTCCATGAAAAGAGTTTAGTTCCCTACTTCTCAAAGTCATGTGTATGGCCATGTGATTTGCTTTTTTTTAAAATTGACATATAATTGTACATACTTATGAAGTACATTGCAATGTTTCAATATATGAAATGATCAGATTAGGGTAATTAGCATATCCATCATCTCAGACATTTATTATTTTTTGTGTTGGGAACACTTAATATTCTCCTTGTAGCTATTTGAAACTACATAACATATTATCACTAACTGTAGTCACCCTACAGTGGTTGAGAACACTGAACTTATTCTTCCTGTCTAGCCATAAGAAAGCACAAATTACTTGCAGCAGTTTCAGGTGGAAGTATTTAGTTATTGGTGCTTAACTTCAAACCACACTTCCTCTACAACAATGTTTGTGGAAGCATACAATCAGGTAGAAGCAGCCAGAGATGCTGAGGTAACACATAGAGGACAGCTGGTCCAGGGAATATCCTAGACCAATAGTTAATGTTGTATGAGCAAACCATTTGTTATGATATGACACTGACAATTGGGGTTACTTGGAAACCACGTATGACCTGGGCTATCTTGACTAATGCAGAGATTCAATCACTCAATTCTTCTTGTGGGCACAAAGAACAATGGAGAGTGTGCCAATTTTACAAATTAGGAAGCTAAGCTGTTAAGAAGTTACATGATTTTACTGAAAGCAGCAAGAAAGTGGGTGGAAATAAATAAGGTTTGAAACCTCATGTTCTCTGATACCAGGACAATTATCTACCCTCGTAGGATGAGAACAAAGCGTCATCTGCATTACCTCCTTGTAGTGGATTTAGTGATGTGATAATTACGTATCAGTGTACTGAAGTCTGCCAAAGATACATGATTATTTGATCTTCTTCATGTTTCCATAAATGCCAATGATTCTGTTCCCAAGAAAATTTGGAAAAAAAATCTTCTAGGGAGAAACTCAATGATCAATGATTCACAATTTTATAGAACTAAATATTCCTTATTCCAAATACAATTCAAATCTAAACCACAGAATTTATAATCAGAATAATAGCAAAATTATTACAAACCCACAATTATTGTCATTGGAATGCATGAGTTCTTTATAACCAGTTACATACTGTATCATTTAATCTTCACCAAAATATTCTAACCCAGATATCATTACTACCAGTTTTAAAGCTGGAAAACCTGAAAATCAGAAAATGTTAATGATGTGCTCAAAATCACAGAGTTTCTGTGGGAAAAGATTAAGATACAATTTCATCTGAATAAGACTTTATGAAAGACCTTAGCTTGGGTCTTAGCTTAACCACTCACTGGATGCTCCCCAGTAAGTTCCTTAACTGCTTCATTACTCAGTTGTGTCATACGGAATTAGGGATGATACTACTATCCTCATAAGTTTCTTGTGAGTATGAGATGAGATGACTCAGATGAAAACCTTTGTACACTAAAGAACTCATGGAAGGCGATGTAGTTTTCTTATTATTATTACCATTATGAGAATATCATGGAGGTTTCTGTGACTCTTTGTGTCACACTTTGTTCTATTATATTGTATACTACCTCTTTTAGAAGAGCAGTGATTTTTTAAAAGCTAATTTACATGTAATTATGTAGTGGGCAAGGATAAGTGGTGAGTTAACTGTGTTGGAAGTTCTTTTCTGAAGTACATCCCCAGCAAATAGCTGCATGGCTCACTGGAGCAATCAAAATTAAAAATGTATATGTGAGGTTTAAATACTCAAAAATAGCTCATAGTTAAACACATCATACTGCTTAAAATTTTAAAAGATGCAATTATTATTTTTTTTTTGGCAATTGCTAAGTATTCTCTGGATTGTTGAATATAAAATGGTTCCAAACAGTAATTTTTACAAGGTTCTGTTAAATTGAAATACAGATGAGTGTGTTATTTTCCTCTTCAACTATAATCTCTCCTCCAATTTCCCCTTGGAATATACATACTCCCTAAAAATGGATCCATTCAGTCAATTGGAAAACTCTGAAATAGTGGCAGGCATATAGAAAATCTGTGCTTCCAAATATGTGAAGTAAAATAGTTTTGTAATATCCATCACACACACACAGAAATGATTTAATTTTTGAATAAGTCACATATGCAAAGTTCTCTTCAATTTGAAACGTTTAGGGTTTTTAGGATTTGAAACTTCTAGAGTATGATTATTATTACTAGTTGTGCTAGTGTCAAACACAACTTAGTATATAAAAAGATTTTTTCTTATTCTAAAGATACTGAAGGAAGAGATGCCAAAATAAAGATGCATGTCAATGCTATGATAAATGTGGTATGCTATTTGCATACATATCCATCATATATATGTACATATATATATATAATCACACACACTTTAGGTCCTATATACACATATATATGTGCATAGGACCTAACATATGCCAGACATTGTTCTAGGGGATGGGATATGATAGTAAACAGAATAGACAAAGTCCCTTGTCTATTTAACATTGTAATACGCAAATGAACAGTAAACATATAGATATATAACCACATTAATTGGTCATAAATTCTCCAAAGAAAAATAAAGCAGGGTACTGAGGTAAGAGTAATGGGGCTTCTATTTTATATAGGATTGCACATCAGTCAACATGTTTGAAGGATCCAGATGGTACGCTCAAATTGAGATAATTGAGGATAGTTTTATTAATTAAAAGCTATGGGTATGTTATTTAAAAAGGTATGGAAGGAAGGCAGGGAAATCTCTAAAAGATAGTTTTATATCTATGGGGACAGTAATAATGGTTGAGTACATTATCGCCCCTAGGACTAAAGGGGTCCAGAATGGAACATGGAGTGGAGAGTATGTGGAAAGAGCTGCGTGACCACCTCTGTATGG
Source organism: Eulemur rufifrons (assembly GCF_041146395.1). Classification (NCBI taxonomy): domain Eukaryota; kingdom Metazoa; phylum Chordata; class Mammalia; order Primates; family Lemuridae; genus Eulemur; species Eulemur rufifrons. Next base: position 8,865,233 of record NC_091005.1, on the reverse strand, counting down.
TGATTCCCATGGAAATGAGCAGAGAAATAAATATTCCAAAGCCTCACTCCTCCCTCCTTCCCGTCCCTTACTGGTGCTCCCCAGTGGACACACCCTGTCAGAAATCAAATGTCAAGGAAGGTCATCAATGTGGTGATATAACTTAGCCTGGTAGAACTCAGGGAAGGAGAGAGAAGAGCAGAGAATGAGTCTGGGGAGGCAAACAGGTGACAGAGGCACAGGACCTCAAGACAGCCCTCTCTGAGCAGGTGACATTTAAACAGAGACCGGACTTGGATAAAGGAGAGACAGCATGGTAATTATCAGGGGGAAACTCTTTCAAGACTGAGGGAACAAACATTTTTATAATTCCAAGCATGTCATTTCCAGAAAGTACATTTTACGCTTCATAAAACTCTCTCTGGCTTCATTTATACTTGCTGATATACTTTAGTCTGCCCTCACCCCCCAAAATCTCCCATGACTATTTGATCTAAAGTGCCCCCCTAAATCATAGATTCCAAACATAAAGGTCTTGATTTTACTTTTACTTCTCTGACCTCTCCCACATATGTGATACTATTTCCCTTATCTTTCCTCTTGAATCATATCCTTCCTATATTCTCACTACTCTGTTCCTGGCTCTGCCTCCCTCTCTCTCTCTCTCTCTCTCTCTCTCTCTCTGACTGTACATCTTTTATTTTATTATCTCACTCCCAAGACTCTATTCTTGGAACTTTCTCTTCTCATTATATCTTTACTTGTTTTATGTTATCAATTTCTTGTCCTTCTCATTTCTATATGGTGGATTCGGAAAAAAAAAAGTGTATGTGCATGTGTGTTTATATATAATGAGAGAGAGAGAGAGAGAGAGAGGTGGATTATTACAAAAGGCTAAGATTGCTTTTTAAAGTCGCTTGCTTGATGTCTCGCCCTCAATATTTCTACAATGGAAACAACCATCACTTTCCTTTTGTTTGCTCCTAATTCCCCAATTCCAGTGAATGGCAGCAGCATTTTTCAGCCTATCGCTGATTAAAATCTCCATATCACTTTCGGATCGTTCTATTCTCAAGCTCACTTTTTCAATAAATGGCAACGCTATCAACATAACTACAGTGGAACTAATCATCTCCTCCATTTGTTCTGCTCTTGCGTCTGAGTTATCAATTTCAGTGAATGGAGACACCATTCTTCCATCTAGTTCTCATATCATATCTGCATGATTTGCAGATCTTCTCTTTCAATAAATTGTAATGTCCCATTTTTGTCTTGGGAATTTATCTCCCTTTTCCAGTTTCCTATTTTATCGCTTCATAATTCCCACCAGCATTATGTATAATATTGTCCATTTCCCCACATCTAACATGTAGGAGCACAAGGCTGGCCAGAAAGTTCATCGCTGCTAACACCTGGGTTAACTGTAGGAGAAGGTTAATACCAGCAGAACAAGCACTAGCAAAGTAAGGCAGACATTCTGAAACAGAGAGAGAGGGAGTTTCAACTTACAAAATTGAAAGCTGAAGGAGTTACAGTTTACAGGGGCTGAAAGTGAGGGATTAAAGAAGTTGGTCATAGATAAAACACTGGATAAAACCATCAGTGAGTTCATGGGTTTGTGCCTCTGGCAACTACTTGTGGCTGTGTGTGTTACAATAGTCTTTAGAGCCATGGCAAGAGATCAAACATCTCCATTATTTCATGCATTCATTCAGAAAGTATAATTAGAGTATCCAACACATTCCAAAGTTAAGTGATATGGAACAATCGAGGATATGGTCTACTTTACATGAGGTGGTCAGGGAAGATTTTTCTGCGAAGATAACATTTTACACTCATACTGTGGGTAAGAATGAGTATGGGAAGAAAAGGGGAAGAGTGCCCTACAAGATATAACAGTCCTTCCAATCTTTTCCCATCTCTTACTTCTCCTACTAATACAGAATTTGTCCCTAGAGTCAATGGTGGTGATGATGATAATGATGCCAATAGTGATATCAAAGATAACAATAATGATGTTGATAGTCACAGCAACTGGTATAGTAAAATTCCCACGTGGGCAGAGACCACGTGTCTGTTATTTCCTGCTTTATGCTCAGCATCTATCACAATGCCAGCCACAACACTGACATTCAGTAAAGATTTGTTGAATGAACAGAAGCATGAATGAAAGATGATGGTAATGACTAGGAGTGGTTCAATTCAATTGAGCTGATGATAGTGTATTACGTACCTCAAAACTAGAGACTGTCAATGTTTGTCTGCTTCAATTGCTTTTAAGGAAATGAACCATTCCAGTGATATCGTATCTCAAACAATTAATTTTCACCTTATTCTATTGAGCATTATCACCCAGTATTTAGCACATTGTTAATTATCACTTTGTAACCATTTGTAAAGTGTGAAAAAGCCTGCTGCACAGATTCCTCTTTTCCGCTAATTGTGTTTCACTCTAACCCAGAGCAGTGACAAGGAAAAATAAAGCATTTACGGTAACACACCTAAAATAGACTGATTACAACTTCTCGTCTTAAAACTGAAAATGCCAGTAATTCCTCTACATTCACTGATAAAAGGCAAAAAAGTATTAAGAAGAATACTGAATGCCCCATTGAAAAATCCATCATAATGTATTAGGAGAATAAAAGCAAAATGAGTTTACAAGATGAACCCAATTATGCTTGTACAGAATTTGTCCCAATTGATTTATAGCAGTATTTATTATTTTTTTATAATTTTATCTTTAAATCTGGTTGAATTTCCAGTGTTAAGGACACAGCACTTGAGATGATCGGTGAAGTAATAGGCTCTGTTTTCTTACTGTACTCCCACCCATGAGTTGTATCCCTAGTGCTTAGCACGATGCCCAATCAACCGTGCATCTATATGCCTATATCAATATAATACTGATACATAAGAAGATACAGTAATAACTTTGATGTCAATAATATACACAAAATTCAAATCCGAACTCTGCAACTGCTTATCTGAGTGACCTTGGACAAATTATATAAACACTATCTTCACTTCAACATATTTAATAATTATAGGATTAAACTACACCTAGCAGAAAATAGGTACTCATTGGATACTAGCGGCCCACCCCCTTTCTACATTTAACACAATGTCAGAGCAATTGTTGAGCAATAGATGGAACTAAACCTTACAGTTTTAACTACTCAAATAAGCTCTCAAATTTGCTGCCCTTCACAGCTACTGTGAGTACAGGTTAGTAACAGATTGTACTAGATACACAGTGCATAAAATATGGTCCTTGCCATTAGCTTATAGTCTATGAATGGATATGATTTTATACACCAAATAATTCTAAATCAATGTTTACTAAAAAGGTAAGAAAACAATTCTGAGAAATAGTGTTATTTTTGCTTAATGCTATTTAATCATTTTATACAATCAAAACTATACATAAATATCTAATAATTATATAATTATGTATGGACATAATTTTGTTATATTTCCTAAAGAGGCACCTCTCCCACCAATTCTTTTTTATTTCATGTCTTTCTCATTCCCAGCACCAAGAATGTAAGTCATCCACACCTTCATACAGAATTGTTTTTACAGAGAACAGAGACAAGCCAAATCTTGTTGCTTGATCTGCGAGTATCAAGACATTGCAAGGAGCAGACATTCTGAGTTTAAAGAATGTCCACTCTAAAAAGGCCAGGCATAATTCCTATGTCATAAATAATAGATTTACAAGACTACATGATCCATTAGAGTTGATTTCTCACACCACAAACTCGTCGCTGTTTGTAATAGGTGGACAGAAAAGACACCAGAAAAAAGAATTAGATTAGGTTTTTGTGTGGATGTGAGAAGAGGCTATTCCTAGAGCTGACTCTGAGAAGAGAAAAACTGACAGATCCTCAGATAGGTGTGAAGATTTGAGAGAAAAGGAGACCTTGAGGTACTTCCAGATTGAGCCTTATAGATTCCTCCACCAATTCTTTGTATATTAAAAGCAGTAGCGTAAAACAGAGCTAGAGCAACCACAACAGCATGGTACTGGCAGAAAAACAGACACATAGACCAATAGAATCGAATTGAGAACCCAGAAATAAATCTACACATCTACAGTGAATTTATCTTTAACAAAGGTGGCAAGAACATATAGTGGGGAAAGGACAGTGTCTTCAATCACTGGTGCTGAGAAAGCTGTATGTCCATACGCAGAAGAATGAAACTACACCCTTATCTCTCACTATATACAAAAATCAAATAAAAATGGATTAAAGACTTAAGTATAAGACCTGAAACTATGAAACTACTAAAAGAAAACATTGGGTAATTAAGCAACATAAAATGTGGTATAGTATTATTTTAAGGTAGACTCAGATAAGTGAAATTTGTGTATTGAAAACTCTAGGGAAATCATTAATATTGAAGTATTTTTTTATGCTAAGAGAGTAGATAAAACAGAATCATATAAAATGTTCAACTAAACAAGTCAAAAAATGGAAAAAAGAAAAATACAACTAACAGAAAATAAAAACATGGTAGATATTAATATTAATTCAACTATATCCAAGAAACAACTTTAAATCAGCACATCAGTACTGATCCCATAGGTATTAAAAAATAATAAAAATATTATGAACAATTTTACACCCCATAATTTGATAACTTAGAATAACGGATCATTTTTTTAAAAAAACAAACTACCAAAACTTGGACAGGGAAAGATATGTAAACTGAGTAGACCCATATCTATTTAAGAAATTGAATCAATAATTAACAACCTCATAAGAAAGAATGAACCAAGAACAGATGGTTTCCCTTGTGAATTCTACCAAACATTTAAGGTGGAATTAATAGCAATTTTCTACAATCTCTTCCAAAAGACATAATCAGGACAACATTACTATGATATTAAAACCATATTCAAAAGGACATTACTATGATATTAAAACCATATAAACACATTACAAGAAAGGAAAACTACAGTTTATCTCTCATGAAAACAGATGCAAAAGTCTTCAACAAAATATTACTATATAAAATCCAATAATGTATAAAAGAACACCATGACCAAGTGGGATTTTGATGTACAAAGCTACCTCAACCTTCACAAGTCAGTTATGTAATTAATACACCACATAAAAAATTGAAAGAAGAAAAAATTTGTGACCATATTAAATTATGTAGAAAAATATTTCAAGAACTCCAACACTTATCAATGTTAAAAACTTTCTTTTTTTTTTTTTTTTGTTGTATCAGTGTTTTAATTTTTTTTTTTTTTACAGAATCAAAGAGTCTAACAGTATATCTTGTTAGATACAGCATGTCCTCATAATCTATACATTATTTCTTGTACAATGATATGAAATAATATGGGAAATATTCATGATAAATTACTAAGTGAACAGTGCAAGTTAAAAACAATAGTTTCATATTTTTTTCCCCACCCCCCCTTTCCCGAGTCAGCACCTTCAAGTGTTACCACTCCCCAAACGGTGCGCAATGCACTCATTGTGTAGGCATACCCCCATCCCCTCCCCCACCCCCCACCTCAGTCTGATGTCCAATTGGTGTCGTTTCCAGATTTGTATTTAGGTGATGATCAAGGAAACCAATTTTCTGGTGAGTACATGTGATGCTTGTTTTTCCATTCTTGGGATACTTCACTTAATATAATGGGTTCCAACTCTCTCCAGGAGAACCATAGAGATGTTGTATCTTCATCATTCCTTATAGCTGAGTAGTATTCCATGGTATACATATACCACAGTTTACTAATCCAATCATGTATTGATGGGCATTTGGGTTGTTTCCACATCTTTGCTATTGTGAATTGTGCTGCTATAAACATTTGGGTACACGTGCCTTTGTTACAGAATGACCTTTTTTCCTTTGGGTATATGCCCAGTAATGGGATTGCTGGGTCAAATGGCAGGTCTACTTGAATCTGTTTAAGATACCTCCATAATGCTTTCCATAGAGGTTGCACTAGTTTGCAGTCCCACCAGCAGTGTATTAGTGTTCCTGTCTCTCCACACCCACGCCAACATGTGTTGTTTTGGGTTTTTTTGATAAAGGCCATTCTCACTGGGGTTAAGTGATATCTCATTGTGGTTTTGATTTGCATTTCCCTGATGATTAGAGATGTTGAACACTTTTTCATATGTTTGTTAGCCATTTTTATATCTTCTTTTGAAAAATTTCTATTCATGTCCTTTGCCCACTTTTTGATAGGCTTGCTTGATTTTTTCTTGCTGATTTTCCTGAGTTCTAAATAGATTCTTGTTATCAGTCCTTTATCTGATGTGTAGTATGCAAAAATTTTTTCCCATTCTGTAGGTGGTCTGTTTATTCTCTGGACTGTTTCTTTGGCTGTGCAGAAGCTTTTTAGTTTAATCATGTCCCATTCATTTATTTTTGTTGCTGCTGTGATTGCCTTGGGGGTCTTCTTCATAAATTCTTTGCCTAGGCCAATGTCTGTAAGAGTCTTTCCTACATTTTCTTCTAGAATTCTGATTGTATCACGCCTAAGGTTTAAGTCTGTTATCCACCGTGATTTGATTTTTGTGAGAGGTGAAAGCTGTGGGTCCTGTTTCAGTCTTCTACAAGTGGCTAACCAATTCTCCCAGCACCATTTGTTGAATAGGGATTCTTGTCCCCAGGGTATATTCTTTCCCGCTTGAACCATCCTCATATAGTCACCTGTTTTCTTTCTAACACCTTGTGAGCCTGGCTTGGGTAATGCATGCAGTGTAAAACTAAAACCTATACTGCTATTATACCCACATGCACAGCCATTGCTTCAAAACAAGATTGTATCAGGAGCTCAGGAGCAAAGTTAAATTGGAAGGAGGATTAAGATCTAACATCTTATATAAAATGAATGACTTTGGAATAACAGATGCAAAAGTCTTCAACAAAATATTACTATATTACTATATAAAATCCAATAATGTATAAAAGAACACCATGACCAAGTGGGATTTTGATGTACAAAGCTACCTCAACCTTCACAAGTCAGTTATGTAATTAATACACCACATAAAAAATTGAAAGAAGAAAAAATTTGTGACCATATTAAATTATGTAGAAAAATATTTCAAGAACTCCAACACTTATCAATGTTAAAAACTTTCAATAAAACAAAAATTCTTAGGAATACAGGGGAACATCCTGAACTTGGTAGAGAACATCTACAAAAACCCTACAGCTAAGATAATAAATACTCCATGGTGAGAGATTGAATGTTTTTCTCCTAAAATCAGCAATAAGGCAAGGATGTGCTCTTTCAATATTCATTTCTTTTTTTTTTTTTTTTTTGGAGACAGAGTCTCACTCTGTTGCCCGGGCTAGAGTGCTGTGGCATCAGCCTAGCTCACAGCAACCTCAAACTCCTGGGCTTAAGCAATCCTTCTGCCTCAGCCTCCCAAGTAGCTGGGACTACAGGCATGCGCCACCATGTCTGGCTAAGTTTTTCTATATATATTTTTAGTTGTCCAGCTATTTTCTTTCTATTTTTAGTAGAGATGGGGTCTCACTCTTGCTCAGGCTGATCTTGAACTCCTAACATTGAGTGATCCTCTGGCCTCAGCCTCCCAGAATGCTAGGATTACAGGTGTGAGCCACTGAGCCTGGCCCTCACATTCATTTTTAACATCATACTGGAAGTTCTTTGAGTTAAATGAGACAAAAAAGAAAGTAAAAAGTATTAGCAAATAACATGATATGATAGAAAATCTCACAAAATCAACAAAACAATTCCTTGAACTAATAAATGTTCATAGCCTGTAAGATACAATGTTAACATACAGAACTTCATTTCTTTCTCCATTTCTTTCCTATATATCAGGAATGTATCATAAAAATTTGAAATCTTAAAAAAACACTTATAATAGCACTGAAAAAAAGAAATAATATGTTTAAATTAAATAAAATATGTACAGAATCTTTATGTGGAAAACTACAAAACTATGATAAAAGAAATTAAAGATCTAAATAAATGAAGGGACACTCACGGATTAGAACAGCAGTCCCTGGTCCTTTTGGCACCAGGGACTGGTTTCATGGAAGACAATTTTTCCATGGACAGGGTCGGGCAGGGGACAGTTTTGGATGATTAAAGCCCATTATTTATTGAGTAGTCAACCTCTCTGCTAATGATAATCTGTATCTGCAGCCACTCCCCAGTCCTAGCATCACCGCCTCAGCTCCATCTGAGATCATCAGGCATTAGATTCTCATAAGGAGCACATATCCTAGACCCCTCGCATGCACAGTTTACAGTAGGGTTTGCAATTCTACCAGACTCTAATGCCACCAGGGACCCGACAGGAGGAGATTATGCAGTGATGCACGTGATGGGGAGCAGCTGTAAATACAGATGAAGCTTTACTGGCTTCCCTGCTGCTTGCCTCCTATTGTGAGGCCCAGTTCCTAACAGGCCACAGACTGTTGCCAGTATGCGGCCTGGGGACAGGAGACTGCAGGATTAGAAGATCAATATTGTTAAGGTGTCAATTCTTTCCAACATGATCTATAGATTCAATGTAATCCAACCAAACTCCCAGTAAAACTATTTGGTGGACATCAAAAAGCTCATTCCAAAGTTTATACTGAAAGGCAAAAGATCCTGAAGTGCCAACATAATGCTTAAGAAGACAAGTTGGTGAATCTTCATTACCTGATTTCAAGACTTACGAGAAAGTTATAATACATCAAAAGAGCATAAACCCATAGATCAACTGAATAGAGCAGAGAGCCCAGAAACAGACCCACAAAAATGTGTTCAACTGTTTTGTGTAAAGGAACAAACGCAGCTCAATGAAGAATTGATATTTTTTCAATAATTGTACTAGAACAACTGGATGTCCAATATGCAAAACAACCTAAACACAGGCATTACATCTTTCACACACACACGAAAAAAAAAAAATTAAAATGGATAATAGAGACTGATATGTAAAGCACACTACTATAAAATTTCAAGGGAAAACAGAAGAAAATACAGTCTTGAGTTTGTTCATGAGTTTTAGATACAACAAGGAAAACTCGAGCCAAGAAAAATAAAGTTAGACTTTGTTAAAATTAGAAACTTCTACTCTGAAAGACACTGTAAATAGAAGGATACAGAAGCCACAGACTTGGATAAAATATTTGTAGAACCCATATCTAATGAAGATTTTTTAAATCAGAAACATACAAAGATGTGTATGTATGTGTGTATACACACACACACACACACACACACACGCACACACATATTTTTTTAAAGGAAAGGTGGTGTAGGTGAGTTCCAGGATAAACTATGAACTGGGACAAAACAATTTAACTATGTTAAATATATCAGAAAATATTTCATTGAATGGGGTGGTGAAAAATATTGTTGGCCTAAGTAATTTTGAAAATGACTTTAGTCAGAGACTAAAGGCAAAAGAAACTATACATACACACTACCCTAGTTGATTATTTTTTTTCCTTCAGGAGCATTGGTTAACAATTCTGATATTGATGTAAATATATGCTACAGTTGTACAATTAAGCAAATGTATGGCAACTGGTGAAATTCAGTATTCATACGGCTGAAATGGGGATTTACAAATAAGGAAGGAGGCTATAATGATTGATGAGATAATAGATTACAGTTGGAATCATCAATGTAAACTCACGTTTACCTTAATATAGAGACAGACATAAATATTTATAGATACATGCATATACATAGGTTAGTATACACCCACATAGCTTCTTGCTGTCTCTGCTGAGAGTGTGTAGAAGCATCAACACCCAGTAGCCACAAGCACACTTAGTATTTAGATCTTGGTTTACTAATACCACCCTCCAATAAAAGTTACTAGTTCTTTCTGAAGATTTGGCTCATTTGATTCTAAGACTAAGTTAGGATACATGCAAAATAAGTCTTGACTATCTTGTAATGCAGAAAATAAAAGAGCATTTAAAGATAACCCACAATGATGGAAATATGTCAAAGATAAACAAAAGGCAAGTAAAAAAATGACCAAAGCTGAAACAAATTTGAGCAATAAATAAGTTGTATTGGGTTATAGCCCAAAATATAAATGTCCATAAATCCATACTAATATAAATGATTGAATGAATTTAAAATAATGGGAGAGAACACAAAGGTTTCCTGTACCTAATTCCAGATAACTAATGCAGATATTTGCTATTAAGGAGGTGGAACGTAACTCCCCATTTCTTAAAGATGGGCTGTATACATTACCTTCTGTCCAAAGAGTACCATATGAAAGGGTCAATAAAGAGTCACTTTAAGGTGGAGAAATGGGACAAATACCACTTCAGCTAGGTATTAAGGTTAACATCAATAGTGATAAATCATGTTGATAGTATGTTCCCTTGATATGATGTGAGAAAATGGCACTTTAATTCTTTGGTCTTCCTTCCCAAAGCACATAACCTCACTATAACCTTGAGAAAAATGTCAGACATGTCCCAATTGAGGTACAATTTACAAAATGCCTGACCAGTGCTCCTCAAAACTGTCAAGGTCATCAAAACCAAGAAAAGTCTGTAAAATTGTCACAACTAAGATGAGCCTAAGGATCCTTAGCCACCAAATACAATTTTATATCCTGAAACAGAAGAAAGACATTAGTTAAAAACTAAGAAATCTGAATAATACACAAACTTTAGTTAATGAAAATATATCAATATAGGTTCATTCATTGTAATGAATATGCCATACTAATATAAAACGTTAAATAACTGTGAGTTACATGAAAACTCCCTAAACAATTGTTTTCCAAAATCTTAAACAGCTCTAAACTGTTTATTAAAAAACACAATCAGTATAATTAACATCTTCAATTTTATATGATTAATACTTTTGCTTTAACTTACCATTTTAATAGTAATATAATGTTCCTGTGGTCTAGTTTTGTATTTCAACTTTATTTGTATTTTTTCTTGACAAAACTATTGCAGAGATTATTTTTATTTTAATTAATATGTTGCATAATATTATATTAATAATTATAATGCTTTATTTGCAAGTCAGAAAAATCAGCCATTATGTTATCCCAGAATAATGCCAGCAAGAAATTCACTATAATTTCATTTACCTGTTAAACTTCTATATTTGTTTCCTTGGAGATAAGGTTAGCAATTAGGTATAATGGAAATTAGGTAGTTATCTAATTAATACAAAAACATCAATTAGTGGGCATTTACTACTGCATTTATTACTATCTTTTCAATGATAGAAAATAAACAATATATCCACTCATTACATAAATATAAATATCATAAATATATAATTATATATGTACTCACTAATAAAAATATATATATGGAGAGAAGATGAAGGTAAATAAATACATGTCTGTATATATACATATATAGTAACTGTTGGTGGTTATGGATTAAGTACTTTATGCTGCTTTAGAACTTCATTATTAATTCAAACATTAAGTTGTACATACAAGGGTGTGTGTCTGTATGTCTGCATAATTTTGGAAATTGCCCAAAGAAACAAGATTGTCAGTGACAGGGTAGAAGTTGAAACTGAAGTTTTTCTGATGGTAAAAGTCCACTTAGCAATATATAATACTATAATTTTTTTTTCAGTATCCTAAGTGGGCAAAAATAGGTAGACAGCTATCTTAGGCAATACTGATTTAGTTAGGCTTACTTTTCTCTGTGTCAACTATTGATTGTCAAGGTACTGGTGCTTAGAGATGAATTATTTGCTCTTAGCAAATACCAGTATCATCCTCTTTCCCCACCTTGAATCCCATGTTCAAGTTTCTCTGGAAGGTTTGTTTTTCATTTGTAACTCCTCTTAAGGAAATAAAAAACAAACATTATTTTTCATTCAGTGACCCAGTGTGAAAAATCAAGTTTTGAGGATTGAGGGTTGAGAGATTCATATAACACATATCCTAACAGAAAAATTATCAGTGAGATTAAAATGTGTGTCTATACACATTGCTCATTTGAAATTGTTTTCAGACCAGCCTTGCAACTGGAAAACATGTAACAGGCTCTCATATTTTAAATAGTAAATCCCCTGCAGTATTACTCATAATTATAAATGTCTAAGTCTACATATATTGGAAAGGATTATAGTCACCGAACATGTTTCATGTCTGCCATTGTTCCATCTGTTTCACATGAGTTCTTTACACTTATGTCAGGAAAATACCTTTTAAATCTTGGAACAAACTATGCTTTATATAAATATACATATATAAAGTACAATTATATAGTTATATATGTAAATAATATATGCATATACACACACAAAATATATTCATCTCTAGACAGAAAGAGGAAAATAAAGTGGGGTATGCAGGGGAGGGGAAGGTATCATGTTGGCTGATTTTAGCCCAGTCTTCTCAATTCATCATAGTAATTTGTTCATGAAGAAATTAGGATATTACTATTCCATTTAAACCATGTTTGTCTGACCCAAGAAACATGCCAATTCCAGCACACATGTTTCTCTGTCAACAGTTTATTAAAAGAAAGCTAGATATGACATTTTCCAAGGGCCCAATTTTCACTTTTGAAAATTTTCTGACATTAGATATGATTTTAAAATTGCCAAGTTGGTAACAGAATTACTGAATTAAAGCAAACATGCAATTGCATCAAAGTTTCATTCTTCAGCTTTGAAGAACTTCCTCTAAAGAGGTCATGTTTTAAATGTTACATACATTTTGGCTATCAAAATTGCATCTACCTCCAGGCTTCCAGCTATGAAGTACATTTCCCTGACCACTACAAATATTCATAAACCCCTATGTACCCACTGAGGGCAAGGTGACATAGAAAATATGCGTGACACTATTACTGATGAGTGTCTGCACCTTAATAGTGCAAACTGTGATCAAGATCTTCGCCTTTAGTTTTGGAAACTAAGAACCACTAATTACTGACATAGACATAATTTATCCTAGACAAACTCTGAAAAACTATATAGCAAATTAAAATGCTTCAGTGTTAATTTACAATGGGATGTTAAATGTCAAAGAATAGAATCACCAGCTCTATTCTTCCATTTATTTTATCCTTCTCTTTCTGTCTAGAGAAAATCAATACACATGTATTGATGACCTTAAATGTTCAAAGTGTGGAGGTGGACGTTAAGGGTAACAAACTTGAATACCATTCAGTCAAGTCACAGTATAGATGCTGCTAGTCCTGTAAGGCAGAATTGAGGAAATAGCTCAAAACATAAATCAATGTTGGGGAGCTCTTGAATTCTAGAATAATAAATAATGACAATTTATTTGGCAATTAGAAGATGCTGAAAGTGATGGACTAGGCAAATTATGTCATTAGAGTTACATGTTAGGAAAATTGATTTTGTAGATATATTATGGTTCCAAATGTTATTATATTCCAAGGATTGAGTTCATCATATTCTTGGGGAAATGCTCCATTTTTTTTAAAAAAAGCCACAGTATCCCTGGTGCTTTCACTAGATTGAAGGGGAAACGAGGTATTAGCTAGGCCTGTTTTGATGCTATTAATATTGTCAAGACAAGAGGAAACAGAATCCTCATTGGCGAGACACTGAAGGGATAGGTTTGAAATAATTAGTCAAATGAAGAGCTACAGGGAAATAAGAAAACAGATGATTAAAAGATGACTCATTTGGGGAGATGGGAAAATAGAGATGCCCTTGACAAATTTAATGGTGCCTAATGGAAAAATTAATTTAAAAAAATAAAACAAGATCCTTGCCCCACCAAGTAGCTGTGTGACCATAAATGAACCTTCAACCTTCTCTATTGTATAGATAACTCACTATGAAATCATGGGGCTGAAAAAAATTGCCTCTCTCTAAGTTTAATCCAGATCTAAGGTCCACATTATAACTGAAATGACCATTTTTATTTTATCATGGAAAATGCAATTTCTTGGATGATTACTTATTATTCGAGATCCTTATGTGAGCATAAAGTTCATTTCGTACACTGTTACAGAAACAGATTCTAATTAAACCTTAGAACTCGGAAACATTGTATTGAGTGCAACTTCTAATAGCAAAAACTAGGAACGACGATTTTGCAATACAGTAATAAATGCACTACTTCTAGTCAACATCTCCTGATCTCCTACCCTTGACTTGCCCCTCTCATTCCTGCTGGAGCTCACAAGCACCAAACGGACTTAGAGAAGCCTCAATCCTATGACTGTAGAGTGGGATAACAGAAAGACCAGTATTTTAGTACTCTGACAACACACCGCTAAAATAAACCATCTTGATAGTCTGGTCCTAAATGTATTATAGTAACTCGACATGTCTTTTATATCTGAGAACTTTATATTTCAGAAATAGGATATAAGTCACATTCTCTGCATCTGAATCTGTTTGATTCATCACTGTATATACAGTACCAAGCAAAGGGCTTAGGCCAAGTGAGAAGCTTAAAAATATATTTATCAGTTTAATTAATGCTGGGTCTATGTGTCAATTGCTTGTCCACAGACCAGACAATGTCTAAAATGCTTTCTCTGCCCTGGTTGCAGCATTACTGTCCCAATATTCTGCATTGAATTTCTTGAAATCTAGACCCTCAATCATTTTATAATACTTTTTGCAATGAATGTTTTTAGTTCCTGTGGCCATGGACATTAATAGTCACATAACTTGTATTTTGGCTTCTCTTCTTTAGTATATCCTACCCTAACTTATTTCTAAAGCCTTCTATCTGGCTGCACATTTGCGGTGTTATGGTTTTTGCTGCTGTTTTGTTTGTATTTATTTATTTATTTATTTTTATTTTTCACTCAGTTTCTTCACAGATATCCTTCAAGGCAAAACTCAAATTAATTAACCTCTCTACTTCTAGTCATTACTTTTCCTTTGAACAACACTCTTTCTATTCCAGTGTGCCAGGCCCTGAAAATGGAATCAAGATCAGTCACAGTATTTACAGAACTAGAAATTCCCAACACATCCCCCTTTCATCCACGTTGTAAATGAAATCGTCTACACACTGCTAATTTAAGAAATTTAGGTAAAGATACAATTTCTTGATAAATGGTCACTGACTAGGTTTTGATCACTTTTGGAAGTTTTATTCTCATTCTAGGTCTAAGGTCTGTTTTGTTTTTGTCTTTGATTTTTTTTCCCCCTAATTGTAAAATTTAAGAGGATTGGTTGGATCTCTCTGGACTCCTTTTCAGTTTTATTTACCTAAATTTCGACAAATTTTAAAAATGACGTTAAAAATTTTTGTTTGTTTATTTTTCTTGTGAGGCTCCAAAAATCAGAGGGACTAATGGTCTTTCAGTCTTTGGGCAGCCATGATGCAGGTTACCCACTTCCATCACAGATCTATCTCCTCTCTATAAAAGGAAATTTTATATCGCGTGCAAAAGCAACCCACTTATTGGCAAGTATATCTCGTTTCAAGTCACCATTTCAATCTATGCTGCAAGACTAAACTTCAGTTTATAAATCTATTAAATGAAAATTACAATATTACTTCATTTATGAGGTTCCATAAGTTGTTGAATTTAAACCAGTGTCAGGCACATGAAATGTTCATTAAATCTAAATATCAATAATTATACAATTGGTAGAAATATTCTTTCTAGTGTGTTTGCAAATGTCTACTCCGTGAGCATGAGAGTACTCACGGACATTACTGATACTTTAGTGCTGAGATGCCTGTAAAAGTTTATAGGCTCATTAATTAATCCTCAGTAAATAGTAGTTTGCTCTTTGAAGACAAGATATTCTCAGCGAATTTGTATCTACCACTAACCCTTGCGCAAGCTTCAGCACATCATGTGTGTTTTGTTTGGTGTCTGTTTATAACATCTTCTTGATGTTGCACTGGGACTAATGGAACACATCATTTTTATTCGGAATTTGATTTCCAGTGCAAGCTTCAACAAATTCCATAACCCTGCACTTTAATCCTGGAGAGGATATCATGAATCACCTATTCCAGGATGGAACTCATGTAGCGTCCCTGTATCTTGGCAAATTTATTAATAACAGCATTTTTTTTTTCCTACAGAGTCTTCACATTGCCTCAGAAATATTTTCAACAGTGTGCTCCAAAGGCCATTATTACAGTGCAAGAAAAAGGTTGAAACCTCTTTCACAATCTAGGTCTAATTTCCTTATTATATATGTGTAAAAAGTGAGGCCCGGGGAACTTATGTGACTTTCCCATGAAAATCAAGACTTCTCTGGTCTCTCAGGTTTGGAAGTATAAAAAATGTGAAATTGCAGAGGATAAGATTTGAAAGGAAAGAGGAGCAGTATTTCTTTCTTTTGTTTTAGCAAGCCTTCACATGTGGAGTATAAATCCACCCTTCACATCACTCAAATTACAAAAGTATTTTCCCCATTTATAGACGGGGATACATGTAGTAAGCAGTAGAGCTGAGGTCTGAGTGCTCTGCTCCTCAACTTTATAACTTTCCTCCTTTAATCATGCAATTAAACTCCCCCATTTAATAAGTGTCGAACTCCCAGTTTTCTGAGGTTAAGTAGTTCGTGGAAAGTTACTCATCAGGTAAGTGGATGAGTGGACACATTCCTAAGTCAGGTAGCATTCATTTGACAACCACAACTCATGTCTAGACCCTGATGTTTTCTTTTATAAAAAAGGAACATATATTTGGTCCTTATTGAAAATATTAAATTTTATCAACTTTAGAGGGAAGTTATGTCAAGCTCTTGATACATTTGCAAATTAATTTAGGTTTGAGATTGCTTTATAGTGAGTTTGCAGAGAACACCTCTGGTCACCTAACACTGTGGTCCCCAACTCTCAGGTTGCGGACCGATACCAGTCCACTGCCTGTTAGGGACAGGGTGGCAGAGCTCCTTTGCCCACCCACCCCACTCCCTGGTCCATGGAAAAATTGTCTTCCGTGAAACCGGTCCCTGGTGCCAAAAAGTGTGGGGAATGCTGCCACATCCAGGACTTCTTTTGATGTCTCTGGAAATATGCTATATGAACTATGATAATCCATTTATTTCATCCATGTTCTTAACTCAATTTGTCACAAGCAGAGTCTATATTACAGTGTATCTTCAAGAGGACAAGTCTTAGCAGGTGGATTCCCTTGTTAAACAAACTAAGAGCACCACATACCACACACACTCTCACACACAAACAAATAGGTCTTCATTTCCCTTTGGAAAATGTTGCCTCAGCCAATTTTTATGCATTAACACATCTTCTATATTTAATTCATCTACCATCAAAAGGACACACTTTTAAGGATAATGAATGTCAATACAGACTTCTGCAAAACATTTCACTCAGTTAATGGTAAATTACTTTGAGCTCAAGCAATTCCACCAGTATACTGCTTAATCCCAACATAATTGAGGGCAGCTGAGAACCATAGATCATTTAAATTATTTTTCTGTCATGTTTTCAAGGAGATGAGCACTAAACTGATGTAAACTATATCTAGGCATACTTTCTGAAGCTATTATCCATGGCATTTGATATTTTGGTGGATGATGTCTTAGCCAATCCCTCACATCAGAACTTAGCAAATATAACAATGGCATCAGAAGACAGTATTACCTACTAGTGAATCAGAGTCTACTCTGGATGCTTCCTAGGTTGTCATATCAGGCAAGAAATTTTACCTCTGTAACCTTTATTTCATCACCCTTAAAGTTGGGATAATCATGGTGCCTAAATAAGGTGGCCTTTTCCCAATGAAATCAGATATTTTTTTGTAAAGCACTTAATATAATGCTGAGCAGTAATGAAAGTTCAATAAATATTTCCTACTTCTCCCACAGGGCAATATCCCTAGTGCTCAAAACAACTATATGGAAAAGAAATCATTGTCCCCATTTCATTGAATAAAAAAGAAAAACATTTGGACAGCCTTAATTTCCTTCTCTTGTTTCATTGCTCTAGCTAGGACTTCCAGCATTATGATGAATAGAAGTAGTAACAGTAGGCATCACTGTCTTGTTCCAGCTTTGAGCAGGACTGCTTTCAACTTTTCCCCATTCACTGTGATGTTGGCTGTGGGTTTGTCATACATGGCGTTTATAACTTTGATGTATGTTCCATCTGTGCTTATTTTGTTAATAGTTTTTATCATAAAAGTGAGCAGAATTTTATCAAACACTTTTTATGCATCTATTGAAATAATCATATATTCTTTGTTTTTGCTTTTTTTGTGTGTGGTGAATTACATTTACAGATTTAGGTCTGTTGAACCATCATTGCATCCCTTAGATGAAGCCCAGAGCAAATAGACAACCTATAGAATGGGAGAAAATATTCACATGCTATACATTCAATAAAGGGCCAATAACTAGAATCTACAAAGAACTCAAGCAAATCAGCAAGAAAAAAAAATCAAACAACCCCATTAAAGTGTAGGCAAAAGATATGAACAGAAGCTTTTCTAAAGAAAATAAATGGCCAATCAACATGAAAAAAATGCTCAACATCACTAATCATCAGAGAAATGCAAGTCAAAACCACAATGAGATATCATCTAACATGAGTGAAAATGGCTTTTATCAAAAACTCCAAAAACAACAGATCCTGGTGTGGATGTAGAGAGAAAAGAACCCTTATACATTGTTGGGGGGACTAGAAAAGAACACTTACATAATGTTTGTGGGACTGAAAACTAGTGCAACCTCTACGGAAAAAATATGGAGATTCCCGAGAGAACTAAAAATAGAGCTACCATTTTATCCAGCAATCCCTCTACTGGGTATTTGTCCAAAGGAAAAAAAATTCATTGTATCAAAAAGACACTTGTACTAGAATGTTTATTGCAACACAATTCACAATCACAAAAATGTGGAATCAATCCCACTTCCCATCAATTCATGAGTAAATTAATAAAATGTGGTATATGTACACCATGGAGTACTACTCAGCCATAAAAAATAAATTAATACCTTTTGCAACAACCTGGATGGAACAGGAGACCACCCTCCTAACTGAAGTGTTGCAAGAATGGAAAAACAAACACTGCATGTACTCACTATTAAACTGGAACTAACCAACAGCACTCATGTACACAGATGGAAGTAAAACTCAACAGAAATCATGTAGGTGGAAGGGGAAGGGGGAGGATGGGTGAAATCACACCTAACGGGTATAATGTACACTATCTGGGTGATGGGCACACTTATAACTTTGGCTCAAGCGGTACAAAAGCAATCCATGTAACCAAAACACTTGTACCCCCATATCCTGAAATAAAATTTAAAAAAAAAAAAGAAAAACAAAACTGAGCCTTAAGGTGGCACTGTAATGGACAAACTATAATGCAATGAAATCAGTTCAAAGTCTAGTGTGTTTAGCTCCAAAGCCTATGTATTTTCCACCCCACCAAGCATGACATTACTGTAATATTCAAGTAGTGGTCCTGGGAGGTAAATGAACCTGTTAGCAAGGCACCATTAGAAAGAACAGCTCAATTTCAGCCCTGCCAAAACTCTGACCATTGTGTTTGGCAGACGCTCTTCAGCTTCCAGATGGAGAATGTTGAGCCAAGCCACTAATCAGGTCAGTAGGTCAATCCCAACAAATTGTTTTGCAGCTAATGTATCCTGGCAGGTCTATCAAAATGTGGTCATGCTCAAAATCCGGTGCTCTACAGGAGCCATTTCAAGAGGCTTTCGGTGCAGACACAAATGTTGAGAAATGTCTGTCTTCAAAATCTCCCATGCCAAGGTCACCTTTCTTATGCTTCATGGAAAAGCACCGCAGGCCTCAAACATATTTGCACAAATCTTTGAAGATCTACAGCCCCCTAAGGGACATTTTGGAGGGCAAGCGTTGTTGTCATCTTCTGGGTAAAGTGCAAATCAGGATTTTACTCTTTGTAGAATAATGTAAAGCACGCTCCACAGAGAAAAGGCACAGTGATAGAACACAGTATAGACTTGGGACGTGGACTCATCTGATTCTTTGGCCTGGCTCTTGTCATCTGTGATCTTGAGAAAGTTGCTTAACTCTTGAGCCAATTCCTCACACTGAATCTCTCTCCAAAATATGTATCTGTGGATAGACAGATACACCTATACATATATTTATATAAACACACATATATGTGCATATATATGTATATAGATAGTAGGCAGAGATATATGTGTGTGTGTATATACATATATATGGATAGATAGATAAATAAATATAGATATGTATCTCCTAGTTGTCTATTTATCTGGATAACCCTAACTAATACAGATTTTGGTACCTGAATGATGGGTAGAGGCTGGGGGATGGGCACACTTGTAGCTTTGACTCAGGTGGTACAAAGGCAATTTATGTGACCGAAGCATTTGTACCCCTGTAATATTCTGAAATAAAAAACAAAAAATAACAAAAATAAAAAATAAAAAAGCCTAAATTATACTGAAAGGATTGTTGGCAAAAATATAGACATTAAAACTGATTCTGGTGAGGGTTCATAAAGGACAGAGGAGATTTAGAGAGAGAACTTCTTTCATCTTAGAGAATACATATATCATTACGAACAGAACGTTGGTAGAAATATAGACACCCAAGACTTGTGGGGATGTCTGAGATGGAAATGAGGAACGTGTTGTTGGAACCTGGAGGAAAGGTGATCTTTGCCAAAAAGCAGCAAAGAACTTGGCTGAATTGTGTTGCAGTGCTTTGCACAAAGCAGAACTTGCAAGAATGATGTGGCTATTAAGCTGAGGGGATTTGTAAGCAAAGCGCTGAGGGGGCAAGCTTTATTTCTCCTTACCTCTTCTAGTCAAATGTGAAAGGAGAGAAATAAACTGAAGAAGTTGTTGACCAAAAAGAAACCAAACCTTGAATATTTAGAACATTATCAGCCTGTCCATATTGCAAAAATGAAGAAGTCTGTTCTGAAGATATCACTAAGGGTGTGGCTAAACAACCATTTGATAAGAGAATTAGTGTGAGTGTGCAGTATGGATTTAATCAGCCATCTCAGCCAAAACCAGGAAGAGAGATGGAGTAATACCAGCAGGAACACTGCCACATGAGACTAAAGAAGACTTGGAAAATGGATAAAATGAAGGTAGGCTATTCGACTTGAGCTATCCAGCTACAAACAAGACTTATATCCTTCAAGGAAAGGGAAGACCGACCCTAAAGGCAGTTAAGATATCACCAGGGCTATCACTCCCTCCACCAGGCAGCAGGGCTCCAGGGGTGGTTCCAAAGGGTGTGGCTGTCTCCTCCCTTTCAGCCAGGCTTCCCCCCAGCTAGTGCCTCAGGAGAGGGGCTGCCACAAAGAGCCATGAGGACAGGGTCTCAGCCCAGACCTCACAGGGCAGGGCCGCTGCCTGGGGCTGCAGGGGTGATACTGATGTCCCAGTGGACCCAGAACGAGGAGCACCAAGTCAAGAGGATTATTCTTTCCGACTAGTCTTGAAATGGCATTTGTCTTGCTAGGTTTTGGTCTTGCTTGGGACCTGCCATCCCTTCTTTCCTACTTTTCCCTTTTGGAATGGTAATGTGTATCCTAGACCTGTTCCATCATTATATTTTGGAAGCACATAACTCCTCTGGTTTTACAGGTTCACAGTACAAGAGGAATTTTGCCTCAGGGTGAATCACACCTCGAGTTTCACACCTGATTTGGCTGATATTCAGATAAACCTTTGGATTTTAGACTTCAGAGTTGTTGCTGAAATGAATTAAGACTTTGGGGCTTGTTAGTGGAGTGGATGTATTTTGCATGCAAGAACGATATAAATTTGGGAGGGCCAGGAGGTGGGATGTTACGGACTGAATTACATCAATGGAAAATTCATATGCTGAAGCCTTACCTCCTAAGTGTATTAATACCTGTATTTGCAAATATGGTCTATACGGAGGTAACGGAAGTTAAATGAGGTCATAATGGTAGGGCCTTAATCTGAAAAGGTTGGTATCCTCATATGAAGAGGAGAAGAAACCAGAGATCTCTCTTTCTCTCTCCATCTGCACACAGAGAATAGGTCACGTAAGGATGGAGCAAGAAGGTGATCATCTACACATCAGGAAGAGAGCTTTCACCAAAACTTGAATTTGCTGGCATCTTGGTCTCAGACTTCTAGCCTCCACAACTGTGAGAAAATAAATGTCTATTGTTTAAGCCACTCAGTCGGTGGTATTTTATTGTGGCATCCTGAGCATACTAATACAGATTGTTTGCTTCCTTTGTAGTGATTTTAATGTCAGTCGTATCTGTCCCCAGCATTGTGATCTTGTACCTTCAGAAATATTAAAATGTAATCTTTTTTCTCACACACAGAAAAATGCATATACTTCGCAGCAGCAATGGTTTCTTTGTCTCTTTACCCTCAAATAGTCATTTGTATGCACAAACTAATCCCTAAGAATCCAAAGATTTCAAGAGTATCTCAAAGTCCAGAAATTTGATCCATAAATTTTTCAAGAAATGGAGACTTTTAATCAGCACATTTAACTTTCACAACACACATACACACATTCGCACATCATTGCAATTTTGTCATATTTTTCTCTTTGTTTGTATTCTTAGGTGTGCAATGTGAAATCTGCAGAAAGGATTGATTAAGCTAAATGCAGAATTGTACACGTGCCATGCCATTCAGATGAAAGAAAGAAGGAGAAAGGGAAGAGAAATAACATTATTTATATCTGTTTCGGGTCATTTAATAAACTAAACATAACAAGCAAAGTGCAAACTAATAAAAATAAATCTTTAACATAGGCTTCTCTCCCCTACTCTATAGGTGAGACTGTATAAGCTTATCAAGCTTGAGTAAGTAGACAAAAGTCGCACAACTATTAAACAGAGGTTTTGGAAGTCAACTTAACTCACATCTCACTACATCTCATTCCTTGCCCTGTCATAATGTACAATGAGTCTTCCTAGTTTATTTTACTTGGCTCTTACCTACATACAGAGGCATCAGGTACCATATGTAGACAGTAAGCGTTCTCAACATACCTGCCTTTTTTCCTCCTCCTCCACAGGTTTCCAGTTTCTTAGAGCCTCCCTTATGCTGAGACCCTATTTGGACTTGATTTTCTCGATTAAACCATTAGGTTCTCTCCTGGTTATAATTTCAGCTGTAATTTAGAGGAATTCCACACTTACCTGTGACTCATAAATTTTCTCCTTTTTTTTTTTTTTTTTGCCTTTCTGACCACACTGGGTGAGTAACATCAGCCTAATTGCACCATGTAACCATCCTTTTATTGTAGAAATCAATGAGCATATCAGATTTCTATTCAGAACAAAGAATTATTGATGTTACCAGAGTTTTTATACTGAGTTGTATATGGCACCCCTTTGAGGATGCCCCATGTTCCCTCAGTTTATATTTCCCAAGAGGAGTCTCTAACAGTAAATGTCCCCAAAACTAAAATGAGGATGGGTAGTGGGTTGGGGCAGGGAATGTTGGGGGAATGATACATCTCTACAGAGTGGCTGTCTTTCTGAATCTTCTCAACATAGCCATCTACATTTGTGTGCCCGATCTTTCTCTGTAGTTCCAAATAACAGAATCCTTGCCAGTTCCTCTAATGAGCAACGTTTTTGGCCAGGGAAGGGGACACTTGGAAAATAATATAATCTGTTTTCTTCCTAGTTACCCTAGCCTCTCTCCTCTGGTCCACCCCTCCTCCATGGTATTACCACCTTTCTTTTCTATTTTTCTTTTCCTTTTTTTTTTTTTTTTCTAGTGGCAATCTTTGGACAGACTCCACTAAGCAGATCCCGGGGGGTCCACTCTCATATCTCTTGTACTAAGCCCTACCACTTTCAGAAGGAGCTAATCCTATCTCGGCACAATGCGTATGTTGTTCTGGAGCTTATTATATCATTCTCTGAGCTTTAATTGTGTGTTTTTTTTTCCCAGGGATAAACTGAGGGAATTTACTGAAGCAGAAGTAAGACTAAATGAATGTTACTGGTATTACCATAAATAAATAAATACTAAAGAAAAGAAAATATCTAGGAAATATAAGAAATACAATCAGTGTTTTGTTATAATGTGTAGAACAATTGATCACCTGTGTTCATAAGCAGCAAAATCTATTTTAAAAGAGCCAGTGTGTGTGTATGTGTGTTGTGTGTTGTGCGTATGAAGGAGAGAGGGAGAAAGACAGAGATGATCATATAGGCCAGAGTTCAGGTGCAAATGTGGACAGTTATGCTTTTCTTTCTCATTACCAATAACTACAGTGTGTTTGTATTATAGAATTTCTATTGGAATTCACCTCTTTGCTTAGGTAAAAGCTAACGTGACCTGTGTATTTTTTTTACTAAGTGTTTACCATTTTAATGAAAGCCCATTTTAAAATCACCTTCCCTCAATAAACATATCTAGCCAATTTTTATCACAATAGAATTTATTTGCTTTGGGTTGTCATAAGATTTACTGAAGGGCTTCTTAGCGCTCTCCTGCAGGAGGTATTTGCATGGTTCCTTGTATTTGGATGGTATTTTCAGTGGGAAGATTTCCAAATTGTTGAATTAAGATGGGGCCCAGGCCAGTGTCCATCCCATCCCAAGTGCTTTTTTAGGAAAGTGTATTTATTCCTGGGGACATCCTGCTTAATTTTTTCCCAATACATAGCTCTGGCTAAATCCAGATCTACTGACCCCTGGGGCCTGGTTTTTCTGGTTTGCTAATCCAAGTGATGCTTTCTCAACACTTGCATTGGCTGAATTATTTAAAATGGTTTAAAAAATTTTTTTAAATGTTTAATGAGCTCAATAATTATTTTGCTTTGATTATTTTTCCTTTCACCCACACTTTTCTCTCCTGTTTTTTTAGTTTTTTGTTTTTGCTTAGCAAACAAAAATTTAATGACTTTTATTCTACCACATATGCTGAATAGGCCCACGGGCTGTCAAATTCAATCTACCCAGGAATAAAGTATATAAACATAAGAGTTTCCATAGCTACATTTTGGAAGCATGGATGTAGTTCAGGAAGGATGAAAAAGAGAAGAATTCATGAAGAAGGCAGTACTTGAAATGATTCTTGATAAATAAGTGCCTGCTTGTAAAACAATGGAAGGACATCCCAGGCAGAAAAGTCAGAACTGAACAAAATTGTACAGCAGGAAAAAGAGTCACGGTCTGGAAAATGTAAGTAGTTCACTGTGGCCGGAACATAAGACACAAGGACATTAGCATTTTGGAGGTGAAAATGGAGAAATGGGCAGCGGTTCAATTAATGTCATGTTAAATAATTTAGGCTTTCTCCCGTAGACATAGGGAGACACCAAAGCTGTTCAAACAAAATGGTATGTAATTACTTTTGTGTTTGAGAAAGAACATCCTTATAATAATATAGAAATTGCTTCCTATGTGTGCTACCTTGTAATTTATACTTTAAAACTGTAGAAGAACAAGACCTCCTGTCTTCAATTTCTTCCTTCCTAAGGAATCTAGTGCAATCTTAGAATAGAAGATTAATTTATTCATCTCTATATAAAATAAGAGAACATTATGGGAACATGTTTCTTTAATAAGTGCTTTGGCACAACCTGGACGTAAGTTAATACTCTGGTTTGACTTCTTAATATTAATAGCTGCATATCAGTGTTTGAACCTCCGTTTCCTTATCTGTCAAAACGGGACTGATAATGTCAGTTTGAAATGGGTACTATGAGACATTTTCTTGGTATACTCAAGTCCTTTGGTCACACTTTGTTTGTATGTTGGTGTATATGACTGTTTTCACAGATTCTTAAATTATTTTTCCCTCAGGGTATGTCTTCAAAATGAACTGAATGAAATGTTGTTAGGTTTAGATTGCCACAAAAATGAAACAATAGACTACCACTGAAAAAAGATTTATTTTGAACTTTATTAATATAATATGTCAGCCACAGAAGACAGAGAAGATTTTAGCGCAACCACTTTAAATTCCAAACAGTGCATAATTAGGGCTTAGAGCAAGAATCAAAGCCTAGATACATATTGGGTTTTAAGTACATTCTAACTGACCCTGAACAAAAATCCAAATTCTGTTCTGCACAGATGGCAGAAAGCAATATTCCTGTGCTGCCAAAAAATATGTGTGGACTGAGAGAACTAAATGACTTATTAAAATTGTTCTTTTAGCATTACCTTTCATGTGGGCTTCAAGACATTTCAGACTAAATGAAAAACTTTCAATGACTTATCAGAGGGTGAGCCATGAATATGGGATGCTGACGCTTTGTCAGAATGCATTTCAATGTGGAATAATATTTCAAATTGAATTAATATGCAGAGACTCAAAGACCCAAAACCCAAACTGCTAGCAAACTTCCTAATCTATTCTAGAGAGACAGAAGAGTAGGAAGTCTTCCAAATAGTACAATTCAGGTTGGGCTCACCCCAGTGTCCATCCAATCACAAGTTCTTTTTTGGGAAAGTGCATTTACTCCTGGGGACATCCTGATCAAACTTTTTTCAATGCACAGCTCTGGCTAAGTCCAGATTACTGACCCCTGGGGCCTGGTTCTTCTAGTTTGCCAATCCAAATGATGCTTTCTCAACACTTGCATTGGCTGAATTACTTAAAACGGTTTAAATGATATTTTGAAGTTTCCTCTTTTTTTTAATTAGCTCACTGTGCCTGGGGGCCAGATGGCAATGAATTCTGCTGCGGTTAATTTAAATAAATAAAAATAAGAGGTCAGGCAAATTTCGAAATGCTCCATATGAAGCAAAGCACAACATGTACCCCCTCATTTTTCTATTTCTTTTCTTTTTCCTTAAAATGTTCAACTTCAAATATACAATTAGCACATCTGTGGTTATTTACACTTAATCCCATCAAAAATGTTTTTTTAGGTGCTAAATATTGTCAAAGATACATTATAAAGATTTATACAAGCAGTTTTTAGCCTTTGGCTATGGAGAGGAAAAAGATGGATTTCATGTTATATATACATAGGTCTGAAGAAGTTGATTTTGCTCCTGTACTTGAACTACACAAATGATAGATACAATTTCAGAAAAATATATTTCTCCTTGGACATTGTTATAAAATGCAGTTTTATGAGGCATAATATCTGCAGTACACTCTCCTCTGTCATGAAAATAAGAGGATAAAAATGGGGTGTTTGAAGAGGGAGAAACATTGAAATGGTAGTCCTGACTCTGACATTGTCATCCTAAATTGAAAAAAGTAAGTATTCCTCTTGGACGGTTTTATAATTTTTGGTAATTGACATTCATACACGTCCATGAATTCTGAATACATACACATCAAGTGATAGAGTGGATAGGCCCAGATAGAAACAAAAAGTTTTAGTTCTAAGTGCCAGTATTAGGGTGAATTAGTCTACCTGTATCAGTCAGTATAGACTAGGTTTAGCCCAACAAACAAGCTCTGAATCTCAGTTATTAACACAATAACTTTTGTAGACATAAATAAGGGTTCTATTCATCGTAACAATTCTGGGATCTAGATGGAAAGACATTTTATTTTAACACATGCTTCTACATTCCACAGTGGTACAAAGGCAACCTGGTGAACTGTGACCTCCCTTTTAAAATATTCACCCACAGTGACACATCACTCCAACTCTCATTTCTTTGACCAAAAACAAGTTGCATGCTATATTAGTCAAAGCTCTTCAAAGAAACAGAACCAACAGGATGTGTATCTATATAAAAAGAGATTTATTAAAAGAAACCAGCTTATGTGATTATGGAAGCTGACAAGTCCAAATCTGCAGTGAGAGCCAGCAGGCTTGAGACCTAGGAAAGTCAACGATACATTTCCAGTCCAAAGGCTAGGAGGCATAGACCCAGGGAAGCCCATGGTGCAGATGCAGTCTGAAGGCAGTCTGCTGGAAAATTGCCTCATGCTTAAGAAAGACAGTCTTTTTGTTCTATTCAGGCTCTCAACTGAGTAGACAAAACTCACCCACATTATACTCAAAGTTCACCAATTTACATGATTTAATCTTATCCAAAAAACCCTCCAAGCTGACACGTAACATTAACCATCACATATGCTCACACACAACTTCAACAAGGATGGGAAAGTTGAACCCACCATTTGCCCAGATTACTGAAAGCCTGAAATAGTGGATTCTACTTATGTCTACTAGACTAGCCAATGCAGGCAGGAATACAAGAGCCAAAGGAAACGTGCCATCAAATATTCTCAGAGGCCACTTAAAATCAAAATCCAGGAAGTAGATCACACAAAAAAGAGTAGAGTTGAAGCCAGTAGAATCAAGTGGAGATGTGAATAGAGAAGAACTGAAACACAATGGAAACAAGAAGAGATCTTGATGACTGCCTTGCATAAGGTGGGATCTTCCTTGTCTCTAAAATATTCCCAACTCATTGTATAAAGATTCATCTGTCTGTCTTAAAGGTACAAGGTCAAACTGGACTCTACACCACCAATTAACTCGTCTCCCTTAATATATGACATAGGTATTTGTGTCAGTTAATGGATTTTATTTAATTGACTATATTAAATAAAACTTAAAATTGTGCATTGCCTGCTTTAAAAAACAAACAAATGGAATTCCATATCATTTCTAACCTATTTATTGTGCTGGTATTGCTAAAACTTGACTACAGAGGTGATAAATGTAAATCCTTTTTTCCTTAGATCGAAGTGCTCTCGTAATAACCTTAGATTTTCTAGATCCAAGTTCCCTAAGACTTGCCCTCTTGGAAGAGTCATTGTTACTGCACTCTTCATTATTCTTTTCCTACTTTTGAAACCCACTTGTGTTCAACTCTAAGCCCCAGTGGAAAAACACTAAGATCATTCCAAAGACAGGGAATTTGAGTATTGGCTATGCTTGTTTTAATATGAGTTATCCTAGCTCTGAGCCCTAGATTTGTCCTACACATAATGAGGATACTTATCTTACATTGCTTTATGAAGATAAAATACCATCTTAAAAATACGATTTAAAGTTTAGTAGATAGTAGGCATTCATTAAATACTTACTTCTGGGCCAAATTTTCTCACACCATTATTTTAAAAATCATATACTCTAGTATTGAAAAGTACAGGTAATAGAATTAGTCTGCCCTTCTTGAAATCCTACTACAATCAGTGTATAACTTTTGGCAAATTAACACTCAGATACATTTTTCCCATTCGTTAAATTAGGATAATAATAGAAATGCCAACCTTATGGTATTTATGTAAAATTAAATGAGATCATCTACCAACAATTAGTTTCATGCCTGACAGGCAGTACTCAATACATAATACATGTCACATAATACATGGTTGTCATTTTTTATTTTTCTTTTGTTTTTATTTTAGAACACTTAATTGAGAAATAAAAATTATACATATCTAAGCTGTACAGTGCGATTAGATATACATATACACTGTATAGTGATTATCTCTGTCGAATCACCACTCATCGTTACCATATTGCATGTATATTTGTGTGTGTGTGCACATGTGTGTATGGTGAGGACATGTAAAATCTGTTCTTCTCAAATTTCAGGTAATCTTACTAAGTGAAATATATGAATGTGCTTTATAAGCAATTATATGATGCCAAGTGTTAGTTTTCAACATCGTTATTGTTATGTTTTAGTGTGTTAAAAGGAATTATATTAACCCTCTCAGGTTCCACATATTAGTGACAGCTACTCGCTTAATATGCCCAAATGCTAATTACTTTATCATTGACACACTAATTGTTAGAGAGGGCAGGAATTTGTAGGTCAGTGTTTTTCAGTTTATTCTTGATACTAGAAATGTTTTTGCTTTTCTCTAAATGAACCAAATAGAGCCCCACGGGGGGGAAAAAAAAAGTTTTCTTAATCTGAAATTGTATGGGGCAGGTTGGTTTTGGAAAAATGTTTTAGTGTCTTCTGATTTGAACACTTCATTATTTATACTTAATATCATATCCTTTATCATTACAGCTGTTATCCTGAATCATTCATGTATTTAAAACATAAACCATGTGTTTTTTAAAGCCAAATGAATTAATACACCTGGAAAATTACTCAATATAACTTTTAATGTCAAATGACTTTCTTAGAAAAAAAAATCGTCAAGACATACTGAACTAGTTTTCTATTCCTGTATCTTGGTCTCCTGTTTCTCCCAGTCTCACAGACAAATGTAGACACAGATGCTTTCCCCATTTACAAAAAGCTGTTAATATCAGCAATAATAATAAATGGGCTTAAACACTCTATACATTTTTCTCAAATGTGGATGAAATATCATGTTTGAAGAAATAACATTTTCACAAATACAACCTTAGTCTTTCATCTAATCTTAAATCTTATCAATTAATACAAAATACTTTGGACATTATGCTCAAGACTAGAGATTTTCTCACAGATAAGCATTCAGCTTGCAAAGCTTTTAATTCAGGAGGAGAGATAGGCAAACAACAAAGTTTAAAAGAAGCCAGTGCAATATGCACTCCAAATGGTGTTTGAAGCAAATTGCCATGTGTGCATGGTAGAAGGCGTGATTAATTCAGAATGACAATATCAGAAAATGCATTCCAGCTTCATTTGTGTGGCATGAGTCGGGGAGCACAAGACCATTTAGGTTCTATACTTTTGATTTCCAGCTGGGCTTTAATTAATTTCCAAGGGACTCAGCCTTTGGATCAGCTCTTCACTTCAAAGAATAAACCCCATCCCCACCTTCCAATCTTATAATTGCTCTTGTCTTGATTGCTGGGAAAATTTTTGCCCAAGTGGTGAGGTTACTCATTTTCCTGTATCTTCTGGTCACTGGGTATTTCCGTTGATATTTCCTGTACCACAGGAATTTAAACCATAGCACAAACCCTATCCTTAAAAATAAGTATATTTTGTTCTTTAATTTAAATTCATACCATTTCTTAGGCTAATATTTATTATATTGTCCCATTAATGTATGGAAAATGTTTAAATGATGTAATTAAATATGATTTATACACACACACATATCCCTCAGATATTATGGGTTTGATTCCAGATTATCCCAATAAAGAGAATATCACAATAAAGTCAGTCACATGCATTTGTTTGGTTTCCCAGTGCATATAAAAGTTATGTTTAGACTATAATGTAGTCTATGAAGTGAGGAATAATATTATGTCTAAAAAATATATGTACCTTAATTAAAAATACTTATGTTGCTAAAAACTGCTAATAATCATCTGAACCATTAGCTAGTTATAATCTCTTTGCTGGTGAAGAATTTTGCCTTGAGGTTGATGGCCACTGACTGATCACATTGGTGGTTGCTGAAGTTTGGGGTGGTTGTGGCAATTTCTGAAAATAAGGAAACAATGAAGTCTGCTATATGAATGGACTCATCCTTTCACAAAGATTTGTCTGTCGCATGCAATACTGTTTAATAGTATTTTATGTGTGCTAAAACTTTCAAAATTGGAGTTAATCCTCTGCTGCTGTTTTATCAACTAAGTTGATGTCATATTCTAAATCCTGTGGTATCATTTGAACAATGTTCACAGAATCTTCACCAGGATTAGATTCCATCTCAAGAAACCACTTTCTTTGCTCATCCATGAGAAGCAACTCCTCACACATTCAAATTTTCTTATGAGATTGCAAAAATTCATCCACATCACAGGCTCCACTTCTAATTCTAGTTCTCTTGCTAGTTCTACCACATCTGCAGTGATATCCCCGACTGAAGTCTTGGATCCCTCAATGTTATCCATGAAGGCTGGAATCAATGCATTCCAAACTCCTGTTAATGTTGTTATATTTTGAGCTTCGTCCAGGAATCATGAATATTCTTAATGGCATCGAGAATAGTGAATCCTTCACAGAAGGTTTTTTAATTTCCTTTGCTCAGACCCATCAGAGAATCACTATCTATAACAATTATAGCCTTAAAAATGTATTTCTTGAATAATAAAACTTGAAAGTTGAAATTATTACTCAATCCATAGACTGAAGAATGAATGTTGTGTTAGCAGGCATAAAAAACATTAATCCCCGTGTATTAATAAAATCTTATCAAGGACTCTTGGTGACTAGGCAAATTGTCAATGAGCAGTAATATTTTGAAAGAAATATATATATTTTTTGAGCAGTGGGTCTCAACAGTATGCTTAAAATATTCAATAAGCTATACTGTAAACAAATGTGCAGCTCCCAAGGTAGAGATGTATGAGTTACACATGCTCCACGAGGCCCCACGGTCAAAACGAGCATGAGTTAAGTACAACTCACATGGCAGTTAATGTGTGTTAAACTTTGGCTTAAGGGAATGTTGTGGCTGTTTTGATCTTCTGTCCAGAACACTAAAACTTTCTCCATATCAATCAGCAATAAGGCTGTTTCACTTTGTTATCATTTCTTTGTTACTGGAGTAGCACTTTTAATTTCCTTCAAGAACTTTTCCTTTGCATTCACAACTTGGCTACTGAACACAAGAGGTATAGCTTTTGGCTTATCCTGGCTTTTGACATGCCTTCCTCACTAAGCTTAACCATTTCTAGCTTTTGATTTAAAGTGAGACATGACTCCTCCCTTCACTTAAATGCTTAGAGGACATTGTAGGGTTATTAATTGACCTAATTTCAATATTGTGTTGTCTCAGGGGATAAGGAGGCCTGAGGGGAGGAAGAGAGATGGGGAACAGCTGGTCCATGGAGCAATCAGAACACACATAGCATTCATGGATTATATTTTCTCTCTTATGTTAGTGTGGTTCATGGTACCTGAAAACAATTATAATAATACTATCAAAGATCGCTGATCACAGATCACCATAGCAGATATAATAACAATGAAAAAGCTTGAAATACTGCAATTATTACCAAAATGTGACAGAGACATGAAGTGAACACCTGCTAGTAGAAAAATGATGATGATAGACATGCTCAATGCAGAGTTGCAACAAACTTTTAATTTGTAAAAAATGCAGTATCTTTGAAAGACAAAGTGAAGAGCAATAAAACAAGCAAGGTATGCCGGTACACAGACAGCATTTAAGTGCTGGACACTGTGCTATCGTGCTTGTAGGAGCAGCAGACATGCAAATAAATAAGTATCTAAATAAATAAGTACATGCTGCAGAAACAAAATGTAAGTTGAGCTCAGATAACAAAGTGACAATTTGTGGCTATATTCAGTCAGATTTTTTCTTTCTCTCCCCCACCCGATCTTAAGCTTTAAGTCTTAAGGCATATCAGGGTTTGCAGAGGAAAGTTCGTTTAAGAACCTATTATTTAAATAAAAGCTTTCATGTTTGTGCTTTTGTATTTTGCAACTGCTAAAAAGACATTTGAGCTCAATTAATCTTCAGGAAGAATCTAAATTTGCATAGCTATGGTTGCAAATACACGAGAGTCTGGTGGACAGTATATATTTCCCTTCATTCTTCCTAGTCATCAGCTTTTAAGACTCTTCTTCCCCTGGGCACTTAGAAGATCTTTGGCCTACACCCTGTTTCCTCCTCCTCCTCCTCCTCCTTTCCTCCCCCTCTCCATGTAAGGTTCAGCTTTTTTCTCTCCTTCATACATTGTCTGGTAAGTCCCATTTCGTTCCACTGGCACTTTGAATAGCATTAGTGGGAACTCTTCAGCATGGAGCACCCAAGACACCCTACTTCAAATGTTAATGACCACACACAGGTAAGTTCAATTAATTAATATCTTTCCAACGAAGAATGAGGATGCAGTAAAACTAAGGGAGGAGAAAAAGAATTTCTATCCTTCCTACCACATTTGCACACAGTCTATGGGACTGTTAAATAGCCATGAAAAGTAGGTTTTCAGGAATACCATGAGAACAAGCTTATATTATAAAATTAAATTTAAGTAGCAGGATACAAAAAGTGTACACCACGTTGACTATAAACATTCTAAAAACACCAAAGAAAAAATAAGAAAGATGAAAATGAAATGAAAGAAATGAATAAAATACAGTAAGATCCTAGCAGCAGATTATGATTTTGCTGAAAATATGGGTGTCTTTCTTTTTCTGCCTTCTCTCTCCCTGTTTCCTCCTCGCTCTCTCATACACTTACTTCTCATAATGCCTGTATAGGTAATAGCACTATTGTAGAAACAGAATCTATTAACACTACATATATGTATATAGCTTTAATTTTATGCTAATTAATGTTAAATTAAGAACATTCACTGCATCTTCCTGGTTTCATTGCATTGACATGTGATGAGGCTACTGGTTTAAAATGTCTGTTATTTCAATATGCACAAAACATATGTACAGTATAACTTTTTTTCTAAGTGGTAAATATAAAAACAAGTCACCTTGAATCATATGAATTGTATAAAAAGAGATTGCTGAGAGGGTCCAAACATTAACCAGGCATCATCAATATGGTGTTGATTAATTATTTCTACTGTTGAGGGTGAAATAAATCTATCAACTTAAAAAGAAAGAAGAATGATGATTTAAAGAGTGATTTAAAATATGATCCAGATAGTAGAACACAGAAATTTTTTCTTTGCTTTATTAAATTCATCTCCCTCCAGTGGCACAAAACTCCAGACAAGAAAGTCTTAAAATCCTCTCTGTAAAGGTAAAAAGAAAAAATAAATACTTCTACAGAACCGTGCTTTCCAAGTTTTCATTTGCCCGATGCTTTTCTTTCCCTTGATAATAAGTGTTTAGAACAACTGAATTATGACTTTGGCTCCTGGTCAGATCCTGTTGAGTCACAGAAGATAAATTGATGAACAATGCTAAAGTTAAGGCTCATAATTCAGTTGTCCGAAGTACATCTTGCAAAAGCAGTTTGTATAAGCAATAAAAAATTGGGGAAAACTGCCAGAAAGGCTCCTTCTTCCATTTTGTTTTGGTTCTTGGAGAGAGTTTTGCCCAGTAAATGTGTTTTGCATTTGTTGAATTTATTGCTTTTTGAGCCAAATGTAGAAACTGTCTGGGTTTCCTGGTTTGATGGTTTATCATCTATAGAAAAATTCATGTTTCTTAAAAAGAAATGAAAAATGCTTTTACGCAGTAGGATGGCATTTCTGACCCAGAATCTATACAGAAAAATCTGACTTTTCTTGAGTATATCACATTTACCCATAAAATCTTACATTTATGCAACTCTACCCATTGAATATATTTTATATGCA
This sequence comes from Eulemur rufifrons, assembly GCF_041146395.1. Lineage (NCBI taxonomy): Eukaryota > Metazoa > Chordata > Mammalia > Primates > Lemuridae > Eulemur > Eulemur rufifrons. The sequence continues at coordinate 8,830,254 of NC_091005.1, read as the reverse complement.
GGATATAAGTATATGCTTAATGTATGTTTTATTGGCTAAACTATAAACTTCATTTAGTAGCAACTACATTTTTTTGTGTTCACTTTTGTATCACAAATGTTAAGCAGAGAGCCTAGCACACAAACAATACTTAATAAAGATTTGGGAATTAACTACAATATTAAAAAAAAAATAGTACTTGTTGAGTTCCTACCATATACCTGGCAGTGTGACTGACATATGAGAATAACATCAACAAAATAAACATTTTACATTTGCTGAACTATTATTAGATTGGTGCAAAAGTAACTGAAGTTTTAGCGTTATTGAAATTTGTCATTTGATACTGGAATACATTCTCAAATAAATGTAGTTATATTATGCATCATTTTAATGTGCATTTCTCACTTTGTTTTTTGCTAATAACTTACTACTTGCTGTTTATTTTCTATTTATTTTAGATTATGAAAATGATGTTAGACAAAAAGCACATTCGAGGGATTTTCTTACTCGAGTTCAAAATGGGTTGTAAAGCAGCGGAGACAACTCGCAACATCAACGATACATTTGGCCCAGGAACTGCTAAGGAACATACAGTGCAGTGGTGGTTCAAGAAGTTTTGCAACGGAGACAAGAGCCTTGAAGATGAGGAGCGCAGTGGCCGGCCATCGGAAGTTGACAATGACCAATTGAGAGTAATCATCAAAGTTGATCCTCTTACAACTACAGGAGAAGTTGCTGAAGAACCCCACCTTGAGCATTTGGTCATTCAGCATCTGAAGCAAATTGGAAAGCTGAAAAAGCTCAATATATGGGTGCCTTGTGAGCTGACTGAAAATGAAAAAAAATGTTGTTTTGAAGTGTCCCCTTCTCTTCTTGTACACAACAACAATGAATCATTTCTTGATCAGATTGTGATGTGCAATGAAAAGTGGATTTTATATGACAATTGGCAATGACCAGTTCAGTGGCTGGACCGAGAAGAAGCTCCAAAGCACTTCCCAAAGCCAACCTTGCACCAAAAAAATGTCATGGTCACTGTTTGGTGGCCTGCTGCTGGTTTGATCCACCATAGCTTTCTGAATCCTGGCGAAACTCTTACATCTGAGAAGTATGCTCAGCAAATGGATGAGATGCACTGAAATTGCAATGCCTGCAGTTGGCATTGATCAACAGAAAGGGCCCAATTCTCCACAATATCTGACTGCGTATCATACAACCAATGCTTTAAAAGTTGAACGAATTGGGCTACGAAGTTTTGCCTCATCTGCCATATTCACCTTACCTCTCACCAACCAGCTACCACTTCTTCAAGCATCTTGACAACTTTTTGCAGAGAAAACGCTTCCACAACCAGGAGGTTGCAGAAAATACTTTCCAAGAGTTCCTCGAATCCCAAAGCATGGATTTTATGCTACAGGAATAAACAAACTTATTTCTCATTGGCAAAAATGTATTGATTGTAATGATTCCTATTTTGATTAATAAAGATGTATTTGAGCCTAATTATAATGATTTAAAGTTCAGTCCAAAACTGCAATTAATTTTGCACCAACCTAAATAATATGTGCTGAGAATTATGTCAGTACTTTATATTCATTTTCTCATTTAATTTTCAAAGTCAGTATAAAAGATTGGAACAACCATTTTTTTACATGTTATAGATAAAGCTGTGGAGGTTAAGACAGGTTAAATAGTTTTTCTAATCACAGAGCTAATCAGTGGCAGAACTAGAATCTTACACAATACTGTCTTTATATACATTACCTCATTTAGTACTTACAATGAGCACATGAGATGAAAATCACTACATACTTGTTTTTGCAGATGATAAAACTGAAGCTCACAGCATCAAAGGACACTGATTTTTTTTTTTTTTAATGAAAGACAGAGAAAAAAATTGAACCAAGTTCTGACTGACTCCAAATCTAAATGTTCTTTCACTGAGCCGTAGATTCTTTGAAGGTTTGCAGGAGAATTTAGAGATCAAACCCACACTCAAGGGGCTCAGAACTGCAGAAAATGTAAGATATGTTCAAAACTGACACCAAACAGAAAGTGACAGATGCTGTGAAGTGATATAGTCAGATAACCACATGTTACGAGGCTTCTGAGGAAAGAGGCAGAATCATGGATGGCTTCACAGAAGAGGTGTCATTAGAATTTTCCTTGAAGCACAGGTGGATCTGAGTGCGAAAAGATAGGAATAGTAATGAGCCACTGACCCAAAATGCTGGGTTGCAGCAAATGTTTTGTGAAGCAGACAGATCCGAGATAATACTGCACAACTGCAATATTCACTAGTATAATCCCTCAGAAAGGCAGTGTTTCAAAGGAATATTTCATAAACATCTTAATATATGTTGTACCACAAAGCAAATTTCTCCCAGGTCTGTTTTACAGATAATAAAAAATGATGAAAGAAACTGACAAGGAAATAATTAATTAAGCATCTGTTCTGTGGAGGACCTTATAACAAGAACTCACGGTGGGGTTGAGGGGAAGATATTAATAAAATAGCAAAGAAGACAGGCAGAGTTGCAGACTGAGAGAGAACTAATGAGACTGTGATCAATTGGAGAGGGAACTTTCGGCCAGAACAAAATAGAAGGCTAAGTGGCCCACACAAGAATTGAATTTACAGCTGCCTTTATTAGTACTGAGCTTTAGCTAATTGGAATATATGTTAATGCACTGGGCAGACAACGATGTTGGAAGAGAAATGAAAAAGTGCTGCATCTTCCAACTTGCACCATCATAGATATACAGACTACCAGATGGTGGTATTTTATAAATGGAATGAGTCATTCTGGAGGCACATCTGAAGTATCAATAAATATGGGATTCACATAAACAGAAGTTTTAGCTGCAAATGCCTTCTCTAAACAGAGGTGGAGAAAAGAGGAAGCAGTGAATTTGGACAAAGCACGGAATTCAGAGTTTGGAGACTGAAGAATCAATACTGCTGAGCATATTTGTGCCTCCTCTCCCTATCTGGAATTCACTTCTCAAAGAATTTTGCAAGCCCGACTCCCTCTTAATCTTTATCTCCTCTGGTATAATTTCCACAGATAGCTTTTCCTAACAGATAGTATGGGGATACCTCAAAAACTAAAAGTAGACCTACCATTTGATCCAGCAATTCCACGACTCAGAATTTACCCAAAGGGAAAAAAAAAAACACTTTATCAAAAAGACACCTGCACTCAATGCTTATTGCAACACAATTCACAATGACAAAGATATAAAATCAACCCAATTGCCCATCAATACATGAGTAGATTAATAAAATGTGGTATATGTACACTGTGGAGTACTACACAGCCATAGAAAGGGTGAACTAGTATCTTTTGTAACAACCTGGATAGAACTAGAGACTATTCTTCTAAGTGAAGTATCACAAGAATGGAAAAATAAATATCTCATGTACTCGCTAATCATGGCCCAACACCCATGTGCACATATGGTAGTAAAACTCAATGGAAACCAAGCAGGTGGGGGGGGGGAGGAGGAGACAGGTAAATTTACACCTCACAGGTACAATACCTGCTACCTTGTTGATGGGCACATGTATAACTTTGACTCAAACTGCACAAGAACAGAACATGTAATCAAAATGTTTGTACCCCTATAATATTCTGAAATTTTAAAGAAGTTTACTTAATATTCAAAGCTTCTTATAAGTGGAAATGAGATTTAAACTTAGACAATACAAAGCCTGAATGTGCATTCTAAACCGCTGCATCTACTGTCTCCCTGGTAATACTACTGTGGAATATGCAAGGCTAGGTGTAGAGTGAAATAATTGAAGCACTTGCTTCAGGCACAGATTTTAAAGTCCTGCCATAAATCTCAGTAATCAAGATTAAAAATATTTTAATTCAAAACAAATAAAGTAAACCTTCCTGTATATTCTTAATCTCATCACTGTGCTGTTTTCCTCCTCATCAGTGCAAATGTAATGCATTTACTTATTTACTCGTTTATTATGTTTCAACTTCACTGAAATCTAAACTCCATGAAAACAGGATTTTTTATTTCTATCTCATTCACCAGTATATCCTTGGGGTCTTAATACCTGGCATATAATAGATGTTCACTAAAATTTTTAAATGATAAAACAATGACTTTATCCCTCATTATCTATGTGACTTTAGACAAACCACTTGATCTAATATGTTGTTCTTGTTCTAATGAGAATAAAACTGGTAACACTGTGTGTGCTGTTATAAAGATCCAAAGTATCAAATCATCCGAAGGCCCTTCAAAAATTTTCTTGAATGTTTGAGCATGAGTTTGCCAATATCATAAAAGAATAGTCAAAGGAGTATAAAGCTAAACGCACAGAAGGTAATACCAACTGCCTTTCTTTAATAAATTAGTAAGAGATTATATGTCCTTAGCCAATTCTGCTCCCAACTCTGGATATCAATGTCTATAATCTGTGAGGTCCTTCATAACGCTACAACACTACAACTTGCTTACTATAAAGTGATCTGCTCCCATGAACATATTAAAATATATGTAAGAATATAGATTTAACAACTGTTTATGGCTGTGCTTAATAGGATTACATTTCCCCACATTCTATTCCTCAGGCCATATTTAACACAATGACTGCCGCACTAGAAAAAAAAAAAAAAATGTTTCCTTGGGGCCACGGTATTTTATTACGAAAATAGAATAAAAACTTCAAAAATTAAACAATTGTTAGTGTCTATTTAATAAATCTTTACTTGATTCTATTAATATTTCTGCATCAAGCATTACATTAGATGTCAAGGATTTCAAGATGCATATGAAAGTCTCTACCCTCTCATAGAGATCATAGTCAGTGAGTACAACAGAATTAAATAATAATTTTAATTTAATATATTAAATTCTATAGTGAATTTGGTCAAAGCCTGGCTATTTTTGACTCACGGCTTTACACAAGACATGCCATGAAAAGTTTTTCTTGGGTGGAAGTGACCAGACAAATAGGCAATGCAGATGTCACAGCCTTTGCCACGGCAAATTAGGATCGGTCATCAAGGAAAAGAAGGGAATTCCCTGTGATTGAAGCTTGGCCCATCAGCCAAGCGGAGTGACAAGAGACAAGATTGAGGTGTCATTCCATTTCCAATGTTGAAGGGTCATGGGTGCCATGCCACTGCACCTGAACCATCATCTCACCTGCAATTGGACCCCACTGAGTCCCTTTCTTTTAGAATTAGATGGAGGAATCTAAAGCACTGTCAAGGATCTCAGGAAAACAGGCAGAAGCGTCTGTAATACAGGACTGAATCTTTCAGTCAAGAGAAAATAACATGACAGAGTTAAGCAGTGTGTGGTTGAACAGAAAGCATTAGCAATGATTATACATCAGTCTGAATCTTTAGGCTTGTAAGACAGCAGAGATAGACGAATCTGATTTTTATCACCTATGACATTTTCAAACAATGAAGTATGCCCTTTTGAAATATTTAACATCATTCAGTACTTGCAGTCATGGTTTCAGTGGTTTTGCAGGCGGCTCTTGCTTACCAATGCTTTAGGGCTCAGGGAGCTACTCATTGTCTACAGCCTAGGAAAAGTCTCAGCGTTCTAGAATATTCCCTTTGTATGTATTAGTTTCCATTTATTGTGCCAAAGATGTTGTAAGAGACAGATAAACAGGCTTACATGCAACTCTCCTTTTCTTCTTTCTTGTGTTGTTCTTTTCATCCACTTTCTCTCCCTCTTTCTATTCCTCTAGCCATTTCTCCCTTCTTTCCTTCCTTTAATAAACTCTTGAAAATCAATCATGTGACTAACATGGCTTATACCAGGGACTGAAACCAAGTCTCTCTCCTCAGTGAGTCTATATCCTGGAGAAAGTGTGGCAGAGTACAAGAGCTACATAATAAACATCTAATTTATCAAATGATGACGCATTGTGCATTGAAACTATTTATAATACTTCATGGTCATTTCCAACATAGAATGACCAACATTTTTTGGTTTGCTCCAGACTATCCTGGTTTTAGCACTAAAAGGCCCATGTCCCAGGAGTGCTTTCAGTCCCTCAGGAACCTGAACAATTGATCACCTGACAAGTTCTGTGAGCATGTTGCATTATGAATATTGAGTCTGCAAGTAAAGTGGAGACTTAGAGAATATTCCCAACTTACACTTAAGGTGCATTTACTCAGAATACTGTTCTGTCTGGGCTACCAGTAGGAAAGGTTTGCTAGGTGTTTATTTACATGAGATATCAAAAATCCTGTTGGGAAATAATGTTTCCAGAGTTCAAACAGAATTCAGTACTAACAATTGGTTCAAGGGTAGTAGGGCCAGGATAAATGTCAGAGCAGAGAGAGTCAGCTAAGACTGACCTGTAGTTTTATCCTATGCTTATACTTCTTAGGAAGGTTACTCCCATGGTTCCTTAAAGAAACAAAGCTGAGAACAGCTCTGGAGATAGAAGAATTTGGTAAGATGGTTAGAAAAAGGGGCAAATTAAACTGAAGTTCTCTAAAACAATTGAACAAAGGTGCAGAAAAAAATATATATGTTGTAATGTTATTTGCTACTATGCTGACATATTCAAGGAATTATTAATTAGAATAATCTTTACTGAACAATAAACAAAACTGATTTACTTATTCATTCTTTTAACAAAGTTTTAAAAACATAACCTGGGATACAGAAGTGAAAGATTTCCATGTGTGTTAAGAATTTACTCTATAGTAAACCTTTCAATGGATGCAATAAAAAAAGAAATTGTTTTCCTCCATTTCATAGATCAGAACACTGAATGTTAAGGATACTGGTTGACTTGGCCAAAAGTCACACAACTAATTAATACCTCTACAGAATTTCAATAGAAAAACTGGGATAAAAGTGATGTTATGCAAACTGCTAGGAGGTATAAAAAAATACTCTGGAAATGACAGAAAAGGGTGATTAATTTTGCATGCAGTCATCCAGGAAGGCTTCATCATGTTCAGAATCCATTTTGGGGACTGCTGCCTTTGGGTAAGACTATTATAGCTGAGGGTAATCATGGTTGAAAGTGATAATGATCCTGAATCAACAAAAGTTAATGTGTTTTTTTTTTTTTTTTTTTAGGAATACAAAGGCTTTAGGATAATTTTAAGTACCAATTTTGTGTAAAACCCTAAAAAAATTATTTAGCCTCATTAATTAGGTGCTATGGATGTAAATCATTTTGAAAGCTTTCCTTTCACCTGCTAAATTTTTGAATTTTCTCATGTGAAAGCAACCAAAATAAATGAAAGAGAAATAGAAAGGAGAAAGGTCCAATCAAAAGGGAGAAAAGTTCTTAACACTCAACCGTCCTTAGGAAAGTCACCATCTGGATGCTGAAAGAAGTCTTGAAGTAAGTGCAGGGAGAGTTGGGATTTGGTCCTGATTTGTCACTGACTAGCTTTCATTAATTCCTTTAACCACTCTGGATTTCAGGGTATCGATTATTAAATATGTCAACATTTGTCTTCCTTCTCACCCAGGATTTCTTTTTAAGATGAAATGAGAAAACATATGAAACTATGTTTGCACACTAAAAGTTTATAGAAGTAGATGGCAAATAAAACAAACGTGATTTAAATAATAGTAACATTAATACATATTTAAGAAATAAAAATATCAAATTTGTATTTTCATTTTTATATTTTAGAAACTCATTAAAATTCAATAAAATATATTTTTTTCCTATTAAAATCTCATTTTTTATTTAAATCATTCATGCCAACATTTGTTGTTATGGGACTTTTTGATAAAACCCGTGGTCACTTGAGTTAAGAGACATCTCATTGTGGTTTTGACTTGCATTTCCCTGATGATTAGAGATGTTGAGCATTTTTTCATGTGTGTGCTGGCCATTAGTATTATCTTTAAGACTAATTTTTTTCTCTAGCAAAAACCATTGTCCATAGTTTGCCTGCCTAAAATTAAAAACATAAAAATAGAACCAGGTACTTAAATCTCCCTAAAAGGCCATTACTGACTTTAATTAATTAATTAGTTATGTATATTAAGCATATGTAAATTGGATAGATTTAAAGCATGTACCATATACCAAGAGCAGGGCTTTGTTCTTTGCATAAATTATGTCACTTGATTTTTCATTAGATATATGGCAGGTTTAGTGTTCCTTCTACTTTACACAAGCGAAAACTAAAACTCAGAGAGTTAGAGGGACGTGCCTGGGATTATAGTAAATATATTTAATGGAGCTGAGTAAGTCTATCAGACATCTCACGGTAGCATTAGTAGTGGATGAGAAAACACAGGCTGTGTATACATATTCTGTATTCTCTAAATGCCTGGAATGCCAAGCATGTAGCAGGCCTGTGAGGATCAGGCTGGTGGTTAAGGTCTTATGGAGAAGAATGTAAGTGAAGCTCACCAGACAGAGCTTGCTAAAGTCCGCAGGCTTGTTCGATCTCATTTTTGTATTTGCTATTGTTTTGGTTTGATTTGTTTTCATCTTTATCTAACAGACATGCATGTTCTATCTGGAGCTGGAATAGGGCTGGGAGCTGGTCACCTTTTTGGGAATTCTGCTTAAAAGCAGTGCAATATAGACTTATTTTTCATCTTGTATTTCAAACTTCATTGAAATGTTTTGTATCAAGAAAGTAGATTTTATATTTCTCTGCCCCACTCCCTAATACTTAGTATAATTCTATGTGGAATTATGCTATAAATGTCTGTTGGTTATTTTTATAACTGCAATGCTAACAATTAAGGGTAAAAAATAAAAACAAAACTTTTGAATTCTTTCCATTTAAAAATGCCATTGCCTTGAGGATAATCTAAAGAATCAAGAAGCTTCCACATGTCCACTGCCACCCCAAATGGAAGTCAAATCTTCAAAGCATACCCAATATTTAAACTCTGGCAGAAATAGTAAACTAATTATCTTTGGAAGCAGGATTGTGCATGTTTATTTTGTGATTTAATAAAAAGCTGACATAGCGGCCATTAGCTTCCCAGAGTGTGCTCCGTTTAATATGCAAAACACACAGAAATTAACATAGTAATTATGTTAGAACTAACAGGATACAAACATTTTAAATGGATTTAACACATTAAATAATTCCATGTCTTATGTGGCCCTGGTGTCTTTCACAGATGGTCACAACATTTGCTAATTTGTTCTACAGGTAGTGCAAATTAATGCGATTTTCTTTGACTCTTATTCTTTTTTAATGTAGACAGACAGCTTTATTTTTAACTTAAAATCCTAGCTACTCTGCTTCATGCATTATTGTTTCCTTTAATAAAGAAGATCTATGTTCTATTCAAAATGGTGGCTTTCTTTGCATGCAAGTTCGAATGCTGGGGGGGAAAAGGAAGTTACTGAAAATATGGCCATTTGATAACTCAGATAGCACAGATGTTAATGCCACTAATGCTACTCAACAAGAAAGCATTTATTCCATTGCATAGCAACCATTTTTGGGACACCAACTATCTTATCTGCATGTTACTCTACTAGCTGATGAGTGTATAAGGATGAAGAACATGTATCGCATGTTCAATATCTTTACAGTCTATTGGGACAGCTAAAATAAGACTTGCAAAGATAAATATTTTTCCTTTTTCTTAATATCCCAACTAAGAAGTATAAACAATATTTTGTAGGAATAGAAGGAGATAAAATATAATTATTACCAGTTAAGTGGTAATAGATTTTAATAAAAGGAACAAGAGCTCCTTGCAGAAATGCCTTATTCTAGGCCCAGACAGGAAATATAAAGGATGAACCTGAAATATCTCTTTATAAAAATCATTTAGGAAGTAGTCAAAGACTACCATGGTCATATCAAAGCTAAGGTATTCAAAAGTTAGACTGGAGATGCTATATTGGCCAAAGACAAGGTAATTTGATCATCAATAGGGATAGTATCTGCAATAGATTTAAATTTATATAATATGATTTTATCAAAAAGTTTATTAATATTAAAAAATTCAAAAACCATAAGTTTGTTCTGATTATCTTTGGAGAACGCTAGAACTTACTCTTTGGTAAACTGATAATAGAAAAGTAATCTGGCATTATCCTTTATTATACAAACTTTATTTCAGACTACCCAAATAATCAAAGAGATAAACTTACTTTTAATGGAAATATCCCAGCCCCAACAAACAAACAATAATAGAAGGACGGATAGAACTAGAAAGTCACCATTCTGTAACACTTAATGATTTTATAGATATGGAAAATGTTCACCAGTATGAACCACCACTAAAAGACAGAATTGAGAATAAAATCTCTTAAGAAATTAGTCTAAAAATGTAATAATATTAAATAAAACAAGAACAACAAAATAGTGACAAAAACCCTGAACTAGATCAATTATTCTCAACCAGGAGCAATTTTGTCACCAGGAGACATTTGGCAAGATCTGGAGGCATTTTTTATTGTCACAAGTGGGGAGGTAGTTGTGGTATCTAGCGGACAGAGGCCAGGAAGGCTGGTAATTATTCTACAGTGCACAGGAAGGCCCCCATATCGAAGAGTTATCCAAACAAGTTAATAAAAAAAGTCAACAGCACCAACTTTGAGAAACCTTGACACAGACCCAACAGTTTACAGAAAATACAGAATAAAAGGGTAAAATACAGAATTAAATGATACTATGTGGGTGCAAAGAGCAAAATTTGGACTGAGGGAAACTACACAGCAAATGATCTGGCTCTTTAATAAATGAATTGCAAGGAGAAAAAGGAAGAAAGAGGCTCTGGGGATTAGGGGAGAGAGGCAGACAGAGAAACAGAGAAAATCTATATATTAATAAGATTTCAGAGACTTATCACTTAATCATAATATATGGCTCTTTTATGGATTCTGATGCATAAAACCACACTGTAAGAGAATGCAATATTAATGGGGTAGCTAGGAACTTTGGATGCTGACTAGAGATCTGATAATGTTAACAGATTATTATTTAATGTATGATAATGATATTGTGACTGTTTAAAAATATATAAGCCCTACGTGTTAGAGATGGTGCTGAAATATTTAAGGATAAAATGATATTTCTGGAACATGTCTCAAAATAATCCCGAGATGGAAGAAATAGAGTGAGCACGTATACATGAAACAATGCTCCATGGGTTGATGATTGTTGATACTGGGTATGGCTACCTGGGGATCATTAAAATATGTTGTGTTTGAAATTTCTATAACAATATTTTGAAGAGTTATTGAAATGAAATGATGATCCCACCATGTCTAAAGTAGTGCAAAGCTCATAAAATAATTAACTCATTCATTCATATATTAATTTGATCTGATTTTTTTTAGAGGAAACACTTGGCTTTTGAGTCAAACAGCCTTGGATTGGAATTCTAGTTTTCTCAATTAATAATTGTATGATGTTGGAAAAGTTCTCTCTCTCATAGCATCATCTTACTTCTTTCCAAAATGAGAGATCATAATATCTCATATTAATTGCTGTTAAATTAGAGATTATATAGGAAAATGCCTAGCACAATGCTTGGTATAAAATAGGTCATAGATATGTAATAAACAGTTGCTACTATTATCACTACAAACTTTCTCTTTCTCTCTCTCTTTTTTTTTTTTTTTTTTTTTTTGAGGAAGGGTGTTGCTCTGTTGCCCAGGCTGGAGTACAGTAGTGTCACCATAACTCACATCAACCTCGAACTCCTGGGTTCAAGTGATCCTCCTCCCTCAGCCTCCCAAGTAGTTGAGACTACAGACACACACCAACACATCCCGCTAATTGTTTTAATTTTTATTTTTTATAGAGATGTCTCTATAGAGATGTCTTTATAGAGTCTCATTATGTTGCCCAGGCTGGTCTCAAACTCCTGGCCTTAAGCGATCCTCCCTCCCACCTTGAGTTCCCAAAGTGCTAGGATTATAGGAATGAGCCACAGCACCTGGCAACCACAAACTTTTCAAGAAGGAAAGAAGTTAAGGTATTATCTTTAAAGCAATGTTTTGCATATTATTAAATGGTTTGTTTATCCTGAAGGCATTCTTCATTAAAGAAGTGGATGTGAGTTTGGCAAAATTGTCCTATGAATGACCAATAAAAATGAAAAGCATATTTTAGTTCTATACAGCCACCCCTCCCAACTCTGAATTTCCTTTGTAATTTATTCAGTGATTTACTTTGACTTGGTAAAGCTGACTGTTTATGACTTGTGCTGACCTTAAAGTCCCTCAACTGTCTTCAGAGTGACTAATTATTGATTTTGTGTAAAGACTATTTAATTAAATAGATACCAGGAAGAGATAGTGTTTCCATATAGAGAGAAATGGCTGAAGGTGATTATTAAATTTGTTTTCCTTGTGGAATCTTGATAAAGTCGTTGTTAATTTATATTTTCTTCCTTAGGACATACCTGTTGACTCATTTGTCTCCTTTTCTGACATTGTCACACCATTGGGACATACTTGCTTAGAGATTCTTTGAAATTTACCTGAAGTTATGTTTCTCTTTATTTGTTTCAATTTTGTTTCTGTTGCCACAAAACAAGGTATTTCTTTATTCAGATCTTCAATTGTCAACTTCTGTGCATTTTTTATTTTCTTATTAATTCTATTTCTGTACTCAGTTTAGATATAAAATGCCTATGATTTGATTTCCCAACCCATTGAAATGATTGAAAATTAAGGAATGCTGTATTTTTATCTTCTATCATTCACATATTTAATGCCCTACCAGTGTTCTGATGTAATTCAATCCAAATGGATATTTCATCATATGATGCACATAACCTGCTTTCATAACTAATTTATTCCTTTAATAGTTTCAGTATTTTCTGTTTGTGAATGATGTAAATATTTACCTTGATTATGTTGTCACAGTTGGAAAAGCTTCTATAAGGGACCTCTCTGGGAGACTTCTATTAATAAATTAGGAATCTGAGTTCAGCCTGAGTCTCAGACTCTCCAATTCTAATGCTGTTGCTTTTTTCTCATAAGATAGTGAAAGTCAATTTCTTCTTGATCCCGATCACTATTATTTCTTAATATGGACTCCTTGCTGCAGTCTAAACATAGCCGATCTCTTTACCTAACACTCATTCATTTCCACGTCCATAACCACTCTTAGAGTTGTCTTCCTGTCATGGAGTTTTCTGCCATTCCTCTTTGGTCCATCAGTATTCTATGCAATTTTCAAAGGTTAGTTCAATTCTTCCTTTGCAAAGCTACCTTTAACTAAGGAGCTCACAGAGGTCTTGTCCTTTCTCACATCTCCATTCAAACCAGTATTTTTATCATAAGGTGACTGAAGTAATCTTTTAAATACATATCGGGTAACCATTCTTACATTATACCCTTCAATGACTGCCCACTGCATGGAGAATAAAAGCTAAATTCCTATTCATGATCTGAAAGACTATAAAATCTGGCCCGTGCTGATGTCTCCATTTATTGCCACGAGAGCATTTATCACATTTTATTTTAATTGTTTATTTCTTTGTCTATATTCCACATTCACATAGTTAATCCATACCTCCCTAGCCTGTAAGCTTTTAATATATATTAAGTTCTTTGTTTCACCAGGAAGCAGCACAGTTCAAAAGAATATTACATTCTTGGAATATAGTAGGCATTTAACAAATCTTGGTTGAAATTTGCCAAGTGTTTTTTACATGCATGCACATTTGAGTTTATGCTGAAATTAATAAATTCTGAGTAACTGGAAACTAAGACATAGAATACTACTCGTTTGAAAGAAGGTGACAATGACTTCCAAATATATATCTTTCTGAATTACTGTCCGTATATGCAATGTTTATATCTCCAATTGGATCTCAAAATTAGTATGTTAGAAAAGAACCACCAATTCTCTTCATCCCACAAAATGCTCCTCTTCTGTCTGTTTCTGAATATGGCAATGGTACTGCCATACACCTGTAGGTCTATTGTCATTTCTCTTTCTCTTAACCTCTACCTACTTCATAAGCAGGTAGAAAGCACTATCTTTAAAATATGTCTTAAACCTTTTTAATTCTCTCCATTTGGATTTTAATCAATATAATTTAAACCACATTTATCACTTACCAAATTTACTCAGTAAACTTTGTATTAGCCTGCTCGAGCTGCCATAACAGAATATCAAAGACAAGGTGGCTTAACAACAGAAATTTATTTTCTCACAATTTTGAAGGCTGGCAACTGAAGATCAAGGTGTCAGAAAGGTTGGTTTCTACTGAGACCTCTCTTCCTGGCTTGCAGATGACTACCTTCTTGTTGTGTCCTTGTGCTCCCATGGCCTTTCCTCTGTGTATGCATGTCCTGGCTCCTGGTGTGTCTTCCTCCTCTTATATGAACACCAGTCTTATTGGATTAGGGTCCTACCCTTATGCCCTCATTTAACCTTAGTTATCTCCTTAAAGGCCCTATCTCCAAATACAGTCACACCGCAGGTTAGGGCTTCAGTATATGAATGGGGGTGCTCACATTTCAGTCACTAACAACCTTCTCATGTGGCTCCCTACTTGCACTCTTACCTGCTCCAATCCATTTTCCACTTGGCACACAGGTGATTGTCTTAATACTTAATTTGCATGCTTGCATTCTTCTAGTTAAACCCACAAGGCTTTTCAATAATCCTTAGAATTAGACCCCCATATCTTGGCCTGGCCTAAAAACCCCGTATCAGCTGATTCCTGCTTAACTCCCTAAATTCATCTTGGGCTACTTTCTCCTTTGGGTACATCCTTAGTTTACTTTGCCTCAGTGCTTTGCACTTCTGTTATCCTTCTCAGAAAGTTCTTCACCCAGAGCTTTTGGTTTTCAAGTCTCAGCTCAAATATTACTGCTGCAGCCTTGTTGCCACCTTATAGGAAGTGGATACCCTCCAATTGAATGGCAGCCGTTTAGCTCTGGTTCGGATGGTACATGATTCCCTTTGTCGGCAGGCTGAGGACTGGAGGATGTGACCCTGAGAGGTACATTTCAGCTTTTAGAGTCAAATGTTTTTGTATTGCTACCAAGAAAACAACTATTTATGAATAGATGTTTCTATTCTGCTGAAATACATCCAATCTAAGTAACAGAAGGTAATTAGCAAAGAATCTAATCAGCAGCATTGCTTTAGTGCCCATCATTAAAAAGCTTAACTGTTGCACCATTTTTCTTTTCTGCTTTATGAAGAACTCATTTATGTACCATTTCAATGCTATTGTAATTGTGAGTGAGTTTTATGGGGGAATTAAATTACTGGCCTCAATTTTACAACACAAACATTACCTGCAGCCTTCTATAACCCAGCCACAGGAGAAAATAAGGGGGAGAAAAGGAAAAATTATCATAAAAATACTGATGCTAGAACTGAACTTTGATGCTCATCGGTTTGATTGATCTGAGGCACCACATTAAGATTTCAAGCCATGTGTTATAAAACCTCCTTTTTATTTCTATGACTTTCTTTCTTGTATCCAAATCTTAATAGCTATACACTAGGGAGGACGAATGCACCTTGGAAGACTGAATATTTAAAAGACACAAAATGTCAATTCGTAAATATTTGAGCATTTGGTTGACATCTCGTTTTAAGAATAGAGTTGCCAAAACTGTTCTCACTAATGGAAAAAAAAACAAAAAAAACAAAATTCAAGTGATTCACGTAGCTGGAGGCAAGTGCAGTTATCTTTGTAGATAAAGGTCAGTGTCTTAAGATGAATACAATTCACTCAATAAATTATTTATTAGCAATTTTTTCTTGCAACTTTATTAAATATATGTGCAAATCATGTATTTAAGGAGCTTTATCTAGAATGAGAAGACAGACATTTCTTTTAAGAACTGCTGATTTCAATCTATCAAAATAAAAAGAAATAGTAACAAAAACAAGACAAATCTTGCCCTTTTTCCCCCAAGTGTCATTTAATACACAAGTTTAGCTACTGTGGGCTATTCTTTGTCTCTCCATACACAGCATTTTTTTTCCTTGTCTATTTTTCTTTTCTTCTCTATCTCTCCTCCATTACTTATTATATTAAAATTAGATGTTGAGGGTAAGATATTTCATCAAATATAGAATATTGTTTATTTCTCCATTTTGTGATTCATATTTTATAATATTTTAAATTTCATTCTTAATATAGTCTTTATACTAACCCCTTCAATTATAAATCACTATCCCTATCCCTCAACTGAGGAAACTAAGGGTCAGAAAAGTTAAATGACTCATGTAAGACACAACTATTTAGTTATGAAATCAGTAAAGGGGATCATTTTATGGGAGCATTCCAAAACAACTTGGAATAAAGATAAAATTCTCAGGTGGGATGTAAAACAAAATACCTGCCAATGATTACAGCCCACCTAGAAGATGGTAGCTACTCGATAAACACACTCATAAAAAAGGAGTCAAGAGAGAGGCCAGCTGAACAACGGAGACTGTGTCTTGAAGATGAGGAAAGGCCAGAGTGTGGGTGGTAGAAAATGCAACTCCTGGAAGTTAGCAGATAAATTTGAACAAGCCAAGACATTCTTTTACTGCTTTCTGTGAACTTTACTTTTATGGCATCAAGTTCTTCCCTTGCAAGATCAAAAAACGAGAAGAGACGAAGGAATTTGATTTGTTTCTGAAGACTTCTCAAAATCTATTAGGCATTGTTGGTGGAACAGCCTTAACTAGACTCATACTTATCCAACTGATATATTTACTCTTCCTTATCCATAGCCTTTCTGCAATGGAGACATTGAATGTGTTGCTTTACAATGGAATCTTATAAATCTAGAGGGTCAAATTAGTTAACTACTCCCTACTAATCAGGAATTCTTAAATTATTCATACACAATTTGGGATTTAATTAATTATTCCAGAGAGGCTTGGAGACCAGTGATAAGGGCAGGTGGTGCGGTTAAATTTCCCCTCCCTTGTATCGTGGACTGCTGGTGGGCTCCTGAGCTGCTGGAGAGATCTACCAATACCAGTCCAGAGAGGGCTGTCGCCAGTGAGCGGTGAGCCTCCTGCGGACAGGGCACCAGGCTCCCAGCTTCCAGCTCCCTTGGGGCATCTTCTGCCCCACACACCCTAGTCGATCATAAGGCACCCATATTGCTTCATTCTCTCCTTCCCCTCTCCTACCTGAGGCTACCAAGACAATCAATTTAGCCACCACTCGGAGGCATTCTGCAGGGAACAGGACCTTTCCTTTTGGGGCCTTGTAGCAGACTGAGGTATACTCCGAGTGTGAGCTCCCTACCTGCCAGCCCTTCCAGGTAATGCTTGCCTGGTGACTCCAGCAGAGTGGGCAAATCCCGAGGAAGTGAGACACTGATCTGGGTTGGGTGACTTGAGACCAGCATTCTTCTCCCTGGCAAAGTCAGGGATTGATTTCCAGGGCCCAGGGGACAGTCCTACAAGCCAGATCCTGTACAGCCAGGTCTTGACTGCATTGCCCGGAGGCATAGAAGGGATGTTTGTGAACTAGTCTACTGAGGTATGCGTGCCTTCAGGGGCAGATCAGAGCGGGTCCTAGCTGCAGAATGCTCAAGGGGCAACCCTCTTCCCACAGGAGGGCCACGCTCCCAGCTCAGGCTGTGATCCTGGGCAGGGAACCTCCCTGCTCACATCACAGTCTGGGGAGCTCCTCTGGCTTGAGATCCTGCCTGCCAGCAGGGGCCTGAGAGAAACCGCAGAACAAGGAACAGGGGAAGGTGGAAAGGAGCAAGCCCTGCTCCAGACTGTGGGTCTCAGACAGCCCCACCTCCACACTGCAGACCTTTCGCCTGGGTGGGGCCATTTCAGCCCCGCCCTGGCAGCTTTGCTGAGAAGCAGAGTACAGACCTTTGACCCCTGCTAACAGCATTTGTGGAGCTTAAGGACAGGCTCACCCAACCCACTCCTGCCCAGCCTCACTCCCCCACCTTCCTCTGCTGAGGTGGAGAATAAGGACACACCTGGAAGTTCTAGGGCCACAACCACCACCTGAGGCACTAGAATGGCTCTCCAGAGGAAGGAGAGCTGATTACAGGACCCGAAAACAACACTGCAGCCTGCCTCTCCCAGCAAGCGCCACCTACTGACTGGAAGGTCAATTTGCATACCCTTTTACTGTATTCACTCATCATACAGGATATGGTTAAATCTCACTCACAAACACCACTACAGGGAGAACTACAAAACATTGAGGAAAGGAAATAGCAGAGGAGGTAAACAGGCCGAAATCCATACCATGATCATGTGTAGGCAGAATCAATATTGTTAAAATATCTGTACTACCCAAAGTGGTCTACAGATTCCAGGCAATCCCTATTAAAATACTAACAGCATTTTTCACATATCTAGAAAAAGTAATTCTATGCTTCATATAGAACCAGAGAAGACCCCGTACGGCAAAAGCAATCTTAAGCAAAAAGAACAAATTGGGAGGCATCAATTTACCAGACTTCAAGCTATACTACAAGGCTATAGTAACTAAAACAGCATGGTACTGACACAAGAACAGAGACGTAGACCAATGGAACAGAACTGAGAACTCAGATGTAAAACCATCCTCATATTGCCATCTAATCTTTAACAAAGCAGACAAAAACACACTGGGGAAAACAATCCTTATTCAGTAAATGATGCTGGGAAAATTTGATAGCCACATATAGAAGACTGAAACAGGATCCACACCTTTCACCTCTCACGAGAATCAACTCATGGTGGATAACAGACTTAAATCTAAGGCATGAAACTAAGAATTCTCAAAGAAAATGTTGGAAAAACTCTCATAGACTTTGGCTTAGGCAAAGAATTTATGAGGAAGACCCCAAAGGTAATCACAGCAAAAATATAAATGAATAAATGGGACCTGATCAAATTAAAAAGCCTCTGCACAGCCAAGGAAACTATCATGAGAGCAAACAGACAATCCACAGAATGAGAGAATATATTCTTACACTACACATCCGATAAAGGGTTAGTAACTAGAATCTATATAGAACTCAGGAAAATCAGCAAGAAAAAATCCAACAACCCTATCAAAAATTAGGCAAACGACATGAACAGAAACTTTTCAAAAGAAAACAGACTAATGGCTAACAAACATATGAAAATATGCTCAACATTTCTAATCATCAGGGAAATGCAAGTCAAAACCGCAACGAGATATCACTTAACTCCAGTGAGAATGGCCTTTATCAAAAAGTCCCAAAACAATAAATGTTGGTGTGGATGCAGAGAGACAGGAAAACTCATACTCTGCTGGTGGGACTGCAAACTAGTACAACCTCTATGAAAAGTAATATGGTGATACCTCAAAGAACTAATAGTAGAACTACCATTTGATCCAGCAATCCCACTACTGGGCATCTACCCTAAGGAACAGAAGACATTCTATAAAAAAGACATCTGCACTCAAATGTTTACAGCAGCACAATTCACAATTGCAAAGATGTGGAAACAACACAAGTGCCCATCAATACACGAGTGGATTATTAAAATGGGGTACATGTATACCACAGAGTTCTACTCAGCCATGAAAAACAATGATGATCCAGTACCTCTTGTATTATCCTGGATAGAGCTGGAGCCAAACAAGCACCACATGTACTTGCCATCAAATTGGTATTAACTGATCAACACTTATGTGCACATATAGTAATAACATTCATCAGGTGGCAGGGAGGTAGGTGAGTGGGGGGAGGAAGGGAAGGGTATGTTCACACCTAACGGGTGCAGTGCACACCATCTGGGGGATGGACACACTTGAAGCTCTGACTCAGGTGGGGCAAAGGCAATATATGTAACCTAGACATTTTTAAGCCTGCGATATGCTGAAATAAAAATTATTCCATTTATTGATTCACTTGAACACAGATGGGAGTACCAGACACTGAACATAAAATTTAAAAAAAAAAAGTGAGGAAAGAAATGATGTCTGCCTTGTAAAGCTTTCAGTCTCATTGAGACAAGTATTAGTTAAATCATCACCTCGATGAACACAAATCTATAATGCATTGGTATTAACAGATAAGAAATTTAGGCATCAGAATACAAATGCATGCATGCCCAGGAGCAGTGGACCGCTCCAGAGGGCTAGATCCTGGAAATGGTGAATGAGGAGGGATAGGCTGAGTAGGCAGGGTAGAATCAGGTTTGTGAAGGAATTGGGAAATCATGCTTAAAAGTTCTCTAAGTTTTGCCTCACTGAAACGCTGTCTGAAGGAGGTCAAGAAATCCTGAACTGTGCATAGTACTTCAAAAGTTTTACAATAGGGTGCGGCATTTCTCATTACTGAGGAGAGGAAGATTAAAGCAATTTCATAGAACAATTAAAGTGCTACATTACTGAAATGCTAATGAATTTAGCAAGTAACTAATTTAGTATATAGTCTGAAACATAAGATGGCTAACATTTAGATCCTTTTTAAGAGAATTAGCTCTTTCCAACTCTGAGTGTACACATCCACATCAAAACACACGCACCTATACAAAAATACATGCACACATTTGAATGTACCCCTGCCTATGAAAAAGAAAGAACTCTGTAACTGCATACCAAAAAAATCAAAATGCATAAACTAAAGCTGGTAAGTAGAGACATATTAAATACTTTGTTAAAAGGGCTCAAATTATTAGCATATTCACAGATTAAATATGAACATCAGCAGAAGAAAAATAACCATAGTTTTAGTTTGTCAATCTGAGAATAAATCCAGAAGTTTATCTTTTAACAGGATATAAATATGTTCTCTCATAACGTTCATAATCTTAATGAAGAATAAAAGTCTAATATATGAGACTAGGATATAATTCCAATAGTTACTTTCCTTTTGTTTCTCATTCATAAATTTTTCAAGTACTGAATGGAGGAGAAGGTAAATAATGAATCCTAAGCACAAAGCTCGTCCCTTTGACAGCCAATAGCTAATTTTTGCATTGGCAATGTCTTCCTTTCCCAATGCATGCGCAAGTAGCAGGGGTAAGTGAGGGAGTGGCGAACAGGGTGATCTGGTAAAATGAGACTGTCATTTAAGCTACATGTGCAACTCTATTAGTAACTCTGGGAGGTTATAGCTAATGATAACGTCTTTGTATTCTAAAGAATTCTATTAACCTATGAACTTATCCTCATGTGCCTCAACATCTGCTGCTTCTTTGAGTTTTTCCAATTCATCTACCCATCCATCCCTCCATCCATTCATTCATTCCATATGTATCTATTTAATATCTGGTGTATTTCTGGAAAATATGCTAGGTACCTTTCTTTAAATATGGTAGCAATCCAGGAAAATAGATAGTATGATCCTAAACTCAATGATGAAGAAACTAAAGTTAAAGACCCTAATCCTTAGCTGAACAGTTGGTAAATAGCAGAGCCAAAATTTAATCCCAGTTATGCTTGTTAATGTCTTTGTTCTTTTGTTCAACAAATACATTGTTTCTGGGTACAACAACAATGCTAGGTTTAGTATGAAATGGAGATTGTGGCACTTGTGTTTCCGAATCTTGTAGCGGTTTCTGTCTACTAGGATTGTCTGGTGCCAAAATCTGCTCTCTTTTTATTACACGTTCTCCAAATGCAGCCAAGAACAACAACAAAAAATCAAAAAGACACCTACTGAGTGCCCACCCTGTGTGTGGTTCTGGCCATATTTCAGTTTATGTAACACCCACAATATCCCTGTCAGCATATCTACTTGACAATATGCCCTGTTTTAAAAATAAGAAAACAAAGACTTGCAAACAATACTGTCATATGTGCCAGGGCAAATATGTGGAGGGTCAAAGTATCTCAAAATTTGGAGCTTATACAAAGGTCATGAAGAATTGTGTGCTTCTTTGCCTTTCTCTATTCAGGGTATACTGGGGCTTCACTGCCTTTTGAAATTTCTGCCATGGCAAACATAAAGCTTCAGGATTTCCTCTTGATATAAAACTTAGTTTAGGTAGAGGGAAGAGAAAAGCATGCACTAAGGAAGCTAGAAAAGATAAACACCCTTAAACCCCCAGTGACATTTTCTTGCTCAGGGGGTTGATCTATAGACCACATATTTACCTCCAAAAATGATACTAGATAGGAAATTATACCCAAACTTATACTTTGGGAGGAGTAACAAGAAGAAAAAAAAAGGAAACGCAGCATAATTTTTAATATGGAAAAATCCTTCGGGTTAACCCAGATCTCATTTCCTATAGCTCATGTCTAGAGAGTTCTTGAAGGAAACACACCAGCCCCAGGACTCAGAATAGCTTGCAATTAATTATCATAAAAATAATAATTGCAAATGAATAGTAATAATGATAATAATATTTCATGGCTAAAACATAAGACACAAATAAATGCATAAATATTTTACATTGTGGGGAGTTGGAGGTTTTTTTTATCTTTTCAAAAACAGATTTATAAGGTATGGTTGAGCCATGTACAAGGTAAACAAAAAATGTGTATAATGTACAAAATTCCAAAAAAAAAAAAAAGAATATGAGAAGAAAAAAGGAAAGGAAGATGAGAAGGAGACAAAAGTCAATGTGAAAGTGGAAAATATGCAAGCAGCTTCCTCTACATTGTCTTTCCGTGATTAATCTTGTGCCCACACCAAACTCACTCCTAAAGACAACCAACCAGTTGGGAAGGGGAGATCTCAACCCAGCAAAGGGTAACTGATTAAGAATTTCTTTAATCTGATGATTTCTCTGGAAATATAACTGAGAAAAAGAACCACAAATTGGATCTTGTTACAGTAAACAAGGCAGTGTGCATACATAATTTGGGGGAGGGACAGAAGTATGGGGGGTGCTTCAGACTCAATGTTTGTGCCCTCCTCCAAATTCATACTTTGAAATCCTAATCCTCAATGCACTGTTATTCAGAGATAGAGCCTTTCAGAGTTTATTAGCTCATGATGTTAGAGCCTTCATGAATGGGATTAGTGCCCTTGTAAGAGACCCCACAGAGCTCCCTTCTCCCTTCTACCCCGTGAGGACACAGCAAAAAAAATGGTCATCTATCAACTAGAAAACAGGCCCTTGTCAGACACTAAATCTGCTAGACCCTTTATCTTGGACTTCCTAGTCTCCAGAACTGGGAAAAATAAATTTTCTGTTGCTCATTGGTCACCCCAGTCTATGGTGTTTTGCTGCAGAATCCCAGTCTAAGACAGGGAGATAATGAATTTCTCTTCCAGGAACTCAAAATCAAGTAAGACAAATTACAATATGAGACATATTGTTCTAAGTGCCTCAATGAAGATATAGAAGTCAAAACTTGTAATGATAAATTAGGAGAGAAATAGAAAAGTTTAATTCTTGGTAGACAGCTAGATTGAGAACTCCTAGATAATGAGGGTGAAGAAAATTCTAGGTGGAAAAAAAAATTACAAACAGCATTAAATCTTTGAAGAAGTATATGTGGAACCACAACATGGGAGGTGTCCAATAATACAGGGTAAAAGTGGCACTAGTTTGAGAACATAGATCTTCGGATGATAAATGGCTTTGAGAGCCAGGAAAGCCACTGAAGGATTCTGGAACTTTCTATCTTAAATCTCATGGAGATTGTTTTGACAAAAGTAGGCAATGTTTTGAAATGAGAATCTAAAAACCAAAAAGTCAGTTTGAGAAATGACTGAAACACTTCAAATAAGACATAGCAGGGATGTTTTTTTAAAGGGCTGATAGAGTAACACATGTAAAAGTATATTTCCCTCTTTTAATATAAGGAGACTCGTCACAGTATGTGCTTAGTCACTAGGACTCCATGAAGTCAAATCTCCAATGTCCTGATTACAATCTACATACATTGAGGTCTGTAGCGTGTATGATAATAGTGTACACAGATCACTTGAAAAATAACTAGCAAAACAAAAGGAAACGTGGGATGAAAAATGGAGTTCAGTTTGGCTAGTTGAGTTCAAACTTGGCTATTTTTCTTACCCTGTTTTCTGTCTCTAAAAGCCCCTGCTGTCATGTTAAATGTACATTTACTTTTGGTGCATCACTGAAGGATTGTCTTTCACTTCTCACAGTGTAGAACAGTGTGCCCATTCATTAACATGACAACTGACGGGAAACAGAATCATCCATCCAGAGAGCCATCCACATCACCTTTGCCCACCCCAGAAAAAGGCAATTCCTTTGCTTTCCAGCACTGATTTTCCAGAAAATAATTGTTTATATTTCCAAAGTGAGGTTGGATCCATCTATACTTTGCATGCCTAGAACCTGAGGCTGGTTTGTGATTTGGGGAGAAGAACACAGGAGAAGGAGGTTGGTTCCCCTGCTGTCTTAGGATGGACTCTTTGGGCCCCTACTCACAGTGTGGGGCCTCAGAAGATGAGGGATAACATACCTCAGACATGAGATGAAACAACATGCCTTAGGAGAGCCTCTCTAAGGCCCTATGCAGCTATTAATTACATATATTCAATTCTGGGTTTAAAATGACTTGACACGGTTCATGAGGTATCCCACATTCAGGCAACACTGAACTGACTGCAAATTCCCAAGCATGCTGTATCCACTCATCTCTCATTCCTGCACCCTTGTGTCATGTCCATCTCACTGAGGAGGATGTTCTTTCCCAAGCCACCTCACTTCTTTTCCTAGCTAGCTTTTATTTATTATTTAAACCTTTATTTTGTTGTCACTTCCTCCAGAAAAGTTTGTGAAATTCCCAGAATGATACTCTCTCTTGGGCTATGGGAGTCCCTGGGTCTTAAATCAACTATAGTCCTACTTTGTGATTTTCCTACCAGAAATTACATCCTTGATGGCAGGGACAGTGGGGTGTGCATGTGTGTGTGTGTGTGTGTGTGAGAGAGAGAGAGAGAGAGAGAGAAGCAGGGGAGGGGAGAGACAGATTCTAGTTCATGGGAGGACTTTTATTTAAACAGGATATTCTATAGTTTTTTTTTTTTTTGAATCAAATAACTGAAAATAAAATTAATGGCATGAATGCAAATAAAGATCATCTACCCTGTGGGACTGTTATAGAAACTGAAGCAAGCACTCATAAAACTGGAAAATAAAAGAGAACCCAGTAAAAAACTAACCAAGGTACGATTACCATTCTTCTTGTTAAAAAAAAAAAAAAAAAAATTATAAAGGACTGCCAGATGTCCAGTTTCCAGTCCGGCATGAAAGGAGCTTAGAAGTTGCCACTTTATCCTAGTCATAAGTTAAAAAAAAAAAAAGTTGAACTGAAAAAAATCAGCTACTCCCTCAGAGGGGTAAGGTCACACGGCAAACTGACCTAAAAATTGGGGAGACAGAGAGGCAGATACAGAGAATCACAACATACCTGAGCAGAAACCTCCTTGGAAACAAGTGCCAGGGCAGGGAAACCTGAACTGCAATTGACAAATTGTAGGATGCTCAGTCTGGACAACTCTGAGGGTGAAAAACTCCAAGGGGATCCAGTCACAGGGAGGCTTCCACACTATTCAGAGTTTTACCTCTGGGAGCTCTGCTAGGTGTTCAAAGTGAGTATCAGAGAAAAATCCCTTTGTGCTCCCAGCAGGGGGACAGAAAAAGAAATCATTTTGAAATATGCCCGAGCATTCTGATCCTAACAAGGCCTTCCGCCAGGAGAAACTATTTTGCCCATGCTTAGCCTGCTGGAGTTTTGTCAGAGCCTAACCTAACTAGGGGAAGGCAAATATTCAACTCTGGCAAAATCTAAATGTATGTGAGGGAAGGAAAATACTCAACTCTGTCTCACTCCAATCACCCTGTCTCACCTGAGGGGAGAAAAATATGAGAAGCCCTAGAGGAGTGTACAGGCCATGAACTGGTGAAGTTTATAATCCCATGGCCGAATCGTAGGACTATGGAATGCTTCTGCTCCCGTACACCTTACCACTGCCTTACTAAAGGCCTATTACCACATTGTATTTTATCCAGTACATTATATCTTCCTGTCAACAAAAAATTACAAGATATACAGTTTCTATAAAGCAAAAAGCCAGTATGAACGGACTGAGCAAGGCACCAGAACTAGGGGAAGATGTGGAAGGAATGCTGGGTTTATCAGACCAGGAGTTAAAACAACACAAAACAAAAATATGATTACTACGCTAAGGACTTTAATGGAAAAAGTAAACTGTGTGCAAGAACAGATGGACAATATAAAGAAGAGAGATGGTAATTCTAAGAAAGAATTAAAAAGGAATGCTAGCGATCCAAAGCACTGTAACAGAAATGAGGAATGTCTTTTATGCGCACATTAGTAGATTTGACATGATGGAGGAAAACATCTCTGAGCTTGAGGACATGGCACTAGAAACTTCCAAAACTGAAAATCAAGGAAGAACAAATTAAATTTAAAATAAGAGGAAGAAAAGAAATACAAAAATTGTCAGAGCAAATATTTAAAACAGGAAGTCAATAGAGAAAACATCAACAAAAACAAAAGCTTTTTCTTTGAAAAGATCAATAAAATCAATAAGCTTTTAGCCAGGCTAACTAAGAAAAAAAAGATAGAGGCACACATTACTAATAATACAAATGAAAGAGGGGACTGATATAAATACCATGAACATTAAAGGACTATAAAGTAATACTATGAGCAACTCTATGCCCACACATTTAATAAGATGAAATGAACCAAATCCTTGAAAGTTATAATCTTCCAAAACTCACACAAGAAAAAAATAGACATTCTGAGTAGACCTGTATTTATTAAAGAATTTGAGTCAATAATTAATTACCTTCCAAAAAAGCACCAGGCCTAGATGTATTCATTGGTGAATTCCATTAAACATTTAATGAAGAAATTATAGTAATTCTCTGCAATCTCTCTCAAAAGATAGAAGCAGAGAGAGTACTTCCTCACTCATCCTGTAAAACCAGCATTACCCTAATACCAAAATCAGAAAAAGACTAATGTCTACAGGTCAACTCTTTCACGAACATAGTGTAAATACCTCTACAAACTATTGTCAAACCAAATTTAACAATGTACAGAAGGATTTATACAATACAAATAAGTAGGTTTTATTCTAGGTGTGCAAGGCTGGTTTAATATTACAAAAATCTTTTCCATCATCATCAGGAACAAGGCAAGGATGTCCCCTCTCTCCACTCCTTTTCATCATAACAGAAGTCCTAGTTAATGTAATAATATATGGAAAGGAAATAAAACATATCTCTGTAGAAACAACGAAATACAACTGTCTTTCTTCACATACGACAATATTATCTTTTGTAATTTACAAAAATACTCCTGGAACTAATAACTCATTATAGCAAGGTTCAGGATACAAGGCTAAAACACAAATTGCTTTTGCATATGCCAGCAATGAACAAGTTGAATTTGAAATTAAAAACACAATGCTACTTATACTAGCATCCCACAAAATAAATTACTTAGGTATAAATCTAACAAAAAATGTACAAGATCTATGAGAATTACTGCAAAACTCTGATGAAAGACATCAAAGAAGAACTAAATAAATGCAGAGATATTTTATGTCCATGAATAGGAAGACTCAATTTTGTTCAGATGTCACTGCTGCCCAAATTAATCTATAAAGTCAATGCAATCCCCATCAAAACCCCAACAAATTATTTTATGGATATTGACAAACTGATTCTAAAGCTTATATGGAGAGACAAAAGACTCAGAATAGCTAACAAAATATTGAAAAAGAAGAACAAAGTTTGAGACTGTTATTACCCAGCTTCAAGACATACAGTAATCAAGACAGTGTGGTATTCACAAAAGAACAGACAAATAGATCAATGGAACAGATTAGCAAGCCCAGAAATAAATTCTTATAAATACAGTTAACTGATCTTCGACAAAGAAACAAAGGCAATACACAGGCAAAGATAGTCTTTCAATAAATGGTCCTAGAAAAATTGTACATACACAGGCAAAAAACTGAATCCAGCCACAGACCTTACACTTGTCATAAAATTTAACTCAAAATGTATCACAGGTCTAAACATTAAATACAAAACTATAAAACTCTTAGAAGATAAAATAGGAAAAAACCTAAATGGCATTGCTTGGCTATGTTGATACCTTTTTAGACAACACCAAAGTATGATCCATGAAAAAAAAAAAAAAAGAAAAAAGAAATGATAAGCTGGACTTTGGTAAAATTAAAAACTTCTGCTCTGTAAAAATCACTGTTGAGAGAATGAAAATACAAGCCAAATGCTGGGAGAAAATATTTGCAAAATATGTATAAAGAGCTGTTATCGAAAATATATAAAGTACTCTTAAAACTCAACACAGAAACAAATCAATTAAAAAAATAGCCAAAGACTTTAAGAGACATCTCACCAAATAAGATATAAATATGGAAGATAAACACATGAAAAGATGCTACACATTGTATGTCATCAGGAAATGCAAATTAAAAACAAGGAGATACCACTACACACCTATTAGAATGGCCAAAATCCAGAACACTGACAACACCAAATATTGAAGATGATGTGGAACAAGAGGAACAATCATTGTCAGTGGGAATGCAAAATGTTACAGCCACTTTGGAAGACAGTTTGGAAGCTTCTTATAAAACTAGACGTATTCTTATCATATGATCCAACAGTTGCACCATGTAGTATTTACCCAAATGAATTTAAATCTTATGTCTACACAAAAACTTGTACATATATAGGATGTTTATAGCAGCTTTATTCATAATTCCAAAAACTTGGAAGCCACCAAGATGCCCTTCAGTAGGTGAATGAATAAACAAACTGTGGTACCCTCCTCTAAAAGGCGAGATAACTAAGAAGCCATCTATTCGTTTCTTTACTCATTCTTATACTAATGCATTCACTTATTGCACGTGTACTGAATGTCTACTTTGTGAGCAGTAGAGGCAAGAATCACAGATATAGCAAGAAACAAACAAAAAGGATCTGAAACTTGTAAAGCTAACTTTTTAAAAAGATGGGATTAAATGATAAATTCCTCATGGTATTATTTAATTATTACTGTTACAATTTCCAAGAACACAAAGTATAGGTAACCAGACCAGATGGAGACAGTTGGGCAAGGTAATGGGTAAGTTGACCTTTTCATGATCAGGTGACTTGTGCTGAGATCTGAAAAATAAGGAAACCTTATTCTGGTTGGGGTGAGAGAATAAGTGACAGTCTATGCAAAAGAAATGTCATGTGCAAAGGTCCTGGGAAAAAGCTAACCTTGAAGCCTATGTGGCTGAAGCGTGGAGAGGGATCCAGGGGTGAGCCAGGCTGGTAAGTTCAGCCCAGTTCAAAGCAGAAGGGATTCCACAGAGGACATTTATGTCATCTTTCTTAAGATCAGTAGGATTCATTTAAAGGCTTTAAGCACAAATGTGAAATTATTAGTTTTTTTTTTTTTCTTGTGAGGACTTGCTTAAAGAGGAGTGAAATAAACTTTTAGTTAATACTCAAGTATTAGTGATGAATTGGACAGTGGGTGGAGAAGAAATGGGGTGGGGGACACAACTCTCAGGATTCTGGCCAAAATGATTTGCCTGAGATAATTTAAACCAAGTTCTGTATTAATTCCAAAAGCCATTTCCCTTGACTAGAGTGCACGTTCTCTCAAAATGGGGTATACCACCCTTGATCTAATCAATTCCCTCTAGCTTGAAATAAAACTCATGGAAACACAACTTTGCTTACCTCTGTCATGCACTTTTTCCCGTTGGTTTCTAGATTGAAAGCACATAATTATTTGAAACTTTAGGAGATTTTTTAAAGAAAATATCGATTAGAGATTCTCAAACTTGGCTGCATCAGAAACAGCTGGGAACTTTTTAAAAATGCAAATGTCAAGCTCAGAGGCCAGCCTCTGATTGTGGAATCCAGGTATTAACATTATGAGATCTTCAGGTGATTTCAATGTACAATCAAGGTTAAGAACAACTGCCCCAGAAATATATAGACATGGATTGTAATACAAGCTATTAACACAATCCTGGTTGTCATAGAAAAATAATTTATATGGCTCTTTAGTTTCCTCATCTTTAAATGAGAATGAAATAACTATTTTTCAAGGTTGTAGTGATTATTAAACATCATAATGAGTGTGGAAATCATTAGCTCATTGTCTAATGCATAATGGGTAGCCAATAAATATCAATGATCATTCTTTAATCATTCTTTAGGGTTTGGGGTAATTTCCTCCGTAGAAATAATCTAAGGAAAAAAGATGAGTTTCATTAGCTGGAAACATTTATTCTCCATTCTCTGGCTCTTGTTTGGGAAAATATATTTAGGGATGAGGATAGCAAAGAATGGTAAACTAGCATCAGAGGGGTATAGGGACATTTCAGAAAGTTTATCATAGTAAAATCTGAGCTGTAACTACATGACAATTCTATTGGAAAAATGATAATTATGTGTCAAGTTGCATTAATGTTATTGCATTCTGTCCAGAGTATTTGATAATTAACTTGTCGTTATCAAGTCTATAGTGAAAATCACTTGTATTGAAGATTTTTACCAGGAAAAGAATCCCAACTAACGTTCTAATTGGTCCTCTTAAGGCATGTCAAAAAGTTGGCATGGCAGGACTTTCATTTCTTTAGCATCCAACATAGGCTTCCTATAAGGAGCAAGGAACTCAACGCTGGGTACCAGTGTGTCCCCAGAATATTTAATGGATGTTAATATTTAACAGATGTTCCTGGGAGATGCTGTCATTCCCTTACAGGTGACACTACGCAATATTCTTCTTTCTTCATAACTACCTAAGTTCTTTGAAGGAGGACATAGGGGTGACCTTACGACTGCCCCGGAAAATGAGTCCGTGGCTGTGAGAACATTTACTATGAAAGAAAGAATAGGAGCACGTAGTAAATACTGTGTGACCATAAATGGGGTCTGTGAAAACAAATACCAAGGTAGCAAATGTAAAACCTTTGCAGAATCAGCCTATGATGACTGCTGAGGGGAGATAAATTCAAGGTTTTATTGTCTGGGATTTTCTAGGAACAGATTATATTGTATACATGAACAAACAAGAAAATACATAAATAAATTATTTGTCAGATTATAAATAAACAGTACTGAAAAGTATGTGTGAAGAGATTTAAACTTAAATACATGTTGAAATGCTGTGTTCAATACAATTAACAGTTTTCTTTTCTAAAGAAGCCTCCAAGACTCTTCAGAAATGTTAATCTCTTGAAGCTGATTGTGATTCTTCAAAAATGGGCTGAAGATAGTAACATCACTGAAATACATTTGAATAGGAAATATATTTGTCTTAGATTATTTTGTCTGACTACTGTTCCATGGAATGCAATTTAACACATGCTAGTATAAAACATTCTTGTTGAATAATCTCTTTCTTAGCAATTTTTTTAATTAAAAAAAAAAAGGTAACTCGGAGGAAGTCAGAGATAGGTTGATGGTAGAAAGATAGATAAGCAGACAGATACATAAAACTAAAAAGAAGCCAAAGAACAAGCATCGACAGAATGAGACAGAGAAAGTATCAGAAAGACGCATTAGCACGTGAGGAATTTCGAGATTTAGATAATCCATGCTGAGATTGCAAGGCTGTTCTTTTATGCTTCCACAAGTTGAAAGTGAGGCTGAAAGTTTAGAATATGGATAGCGTTAAAGGAGATCTGCCAAGCCAGACATCTTCTAAGTAACTAAACAGGAAACAACTCACCACTGATCTAGGTATAAAGATAACTTTCTTTCACTGTCTATGCATTTGCTACCTCATCTGTAAATTGGAAAGACAGTGTTAGTCCTTTCTTACAGGGAAGTTGTGACAAAGACACGATGTTTGAAATTACTTAATACACATCCCTGCACATAGTAAGTGCTCAATTTGTATCACTTGTTATAATTACAGCAACAATCTAACCTGTCAATCCCTCAACCACTCTGCTGGCATAAAATCTATGAGCAAGTCCTGGCCCTGAAGGTATGATATCTAATGTAAAGCACTTTGGATCTGGATATGAAACATCTGATCAGAAGTTCTAGTTTGGGCGTATAAAGGAAAAACATCTTTGATCGGAGCACGCACTTGGTTATCAATGTCTGCGCAATGCTGTTATTAACTCTTGTCCTGATGACTCACAAAGTTGCTGGAGTTAATGTGAGGACTTTGAATCCTCCAGACTAGAATAAAGAAAAGTCATGCTTCCAGGGAGAGACATAAGCATGATGAATCTCATCTTATAATGCATGTGAATATGCTTTGATAAATACCAAGTAGCAACTGGACATAGGGATTATTTTCAAAAGAAGGAATTTGGCAAGGGAAAATTAAGCTATGCAAATGATTACAAAATTTTTAAAGAGATCTGTATATAGGAAATAAGTAACATTTAAGAGATGTTGATGCATGTGTTTAACTTTAGGCTGAGATAAGTCCATCAACAATTTCATTCAAACAGTGCAATTTAGACACAAGAGGAAATTTATAGAAATTATAGAAATGTGAGCGTTTCTCACTGTCTGGGAATACTAGCACACTATGGGATGTGTGAGGTTGTCTTCCTTTCTATGCTTGATTTAGAAATCCATTCTTGGCCCAGTAATCTGTGAAATTTTCTCTTTATTTAGTTACTTGATTCACTGGGACATGCCATGAAACTGTACTTGTTTGAGTCCATCAGTAACTGGGGAATGATGTTTGCTCAAGAATCCCAAATTGTCCCTACTGAAGCAATAAGGGAACTCCCCCCACTCCAGTTCCCTCTTCCTCCCTTGTCTCAGGTCCCAGGATATGCCTACTCTCTCCATTGGATGGTCTCCCCAAGCCCAGCTTCAGCATAGAACTTTATAGTCCCAGCCACTCCTTCTTTACTGACTCTGAAAACAAGTGTTGGAATTCTTTTCATCTGAATTGCTTTTTTGTTGGTCACTATGGGGAGCCCATCAGCGATTTACAAGCAGCCAAAGGAAACGTTAGGAATGTACAACATAGAGAAGTTTTTTTGCAGTCCTATTCCGGGGTGGGTGTCCATGGCTTACTGCTTCCTGGTAGGATAAATAAAAGCGAAATAGGGCTTTTGCCCACAAGTTCTCACTAGCACTCCTGACTATTCTTTTCAGGAAAGGATTTTCCATACTGTTCCCCCCAAATCACTGTGAATCACAATCACAGGGGGAGCTTGTAAAAAGTATAAATTGGTGCAATTAAAAGCTTAAGTGTTTCTCTGCTTTTCCTCCAGTGTTGTATTAAAAAAAAAAATTTATTAACGTTAAGTATTGTCCCCATCCCTGCAAAGGGTATTAGTATTAACCGCCCACTGAGATCATAGAATAGGTTCTTAAAACTCTGAGATATACAAATAATGTGAAAAGGCTCAGCTAATTTTGTAATTTGCAAAAAAAAAAAAAAAAAACCCAAAACATTTATAGAATATATTGTATATCTCTTCAGAATGAGTATTTCAATAAAGAATAGGCTTATTAAAATGTATTTCCTTTTGTCACTTTAGTCCCATATTCCTCTTACTCAGAGAAAAGAAAAATTAAAAGAAACATATTGATAAGAAAAATAGAATAAGCAGAAATAGAGGTTTTACTTTGTCCTTAGGAACTGATAAAGGTAGTGGTGGCAAAAAGAAGGTGCGATGAGTAAAAAGAGCCCCTTGTTACCAGAAACAAAAAGGGAAATAATTCCTAGATTTCCACCTAAAATATACTCAGTAATGAATGTTGCATAACCAGATAGAAACATTAAATATTTTGTACCATTCCCTGTACCTAATATTCCTCACAGTAGACTCAGTCTATATCATGTCTCAATTATTATGGACCTAAGTCAGAGATTACGTGAAAATAAAATTGTTTTTAAGGCAACAAGTAAAATTATGGGAAATAAGAAATTTAAATTGGAAGAAAGCAGTGTTCTTTGGCAATTGGGTGGTAGCAAGGAAAAAAGCAAAGGAGGAAAATTTAGGTTCCTACAAAACAAAATGTAGCCATAAAATTGAGGAAACTGCTGCTCGTGCTCCTACCGACAAAAGAAATCCACTAAAGTATCTGGACTTTGTAGTACAGACAGAAGAGGGTGATATTTAACTAGGAATTTTATAAAACCCTAAAATGCTTCCTATATGAACAAGAGGAGGTTTAACAAGTCCATACAGAAATATTGCCAAAAAAAATCAGAATAAAAAGGAAACCAAAATTTATCAACTGAGGAAAATTCCTCCAGGAAAAAACTAAACAAAATAAACAAACAAAAAACTCTGAAATCAAAGCAACTGTAAGAGAACACGCCAAACAGAATTAAGTGTCATAAAGCAAACATTTGAGAATATTTTTTAAAAATGAACTAAAACTAAAATATTAAGCATATTAATGAAATTTAAAAAGCAGAGAGCAATAAACAGAATTGATTTTTTTCCTTTTATTTTTTATTTTTATTTATTTTATTTATTTTTTATTTCAGGATATTATGAGGGTGCAAATGTTTTGGTTCCATTTTATGTCTTTGCCTCACCCAAGATGGGAGGTACATGATTCTGGGAATCTCTACTGGGTTCCCTGAAAAGACATGAATATTTCACAACCAGCTTAACATATTATTAGGAATTAGCATAAAGGGGCAGATCCTAATCCTGGAATGATGCCATTCCGTATTGGAGCATTCTGCTCTCTACTGACTTTGAGAGCGTATTATACTATACTATACTCTGTCCTTAAGCTTAAGGTCTTCTCCACTCAACAAAATGAAAATAAATAAATTTGAATTAATTAAACTAAAATGTTTCTCCACAGCAGAAGAAATAATCAATGGAGGAAACAGACAACTTACAGAATGGAAGAAAATATTCACAAGCTGTACATCCAACAAAGGACTAATATCCAGAATGTTAAAGGACCTCAAACAAATCAGCAAGAAAAAATGAATAACCCCACTGAAAAGTGGGCAAAAGACATGAACAGACGTTTTTTAAAAGAAGATGTACAAATGGCCAAGAAACATATGAAAAAATTCTCAACATCACTAATCATCAGAGAAATGCAAATTAAAACCACAATGAGATATCACCTTACCCCTATCAGAATGGCTATCATTAAAAAGCCAAAAAACAAGAGATGTTGGCATTGATGTGGGAAATAGGGAATGCTACTATATTGTTGGTAGGAATGTAAATTAGTACCACTTATATGGAAAACAGTATAGAGATTTGTCAAAGAATTAAAAGTAGATCTACCATTCGACCTAACAATACTACTACTGGATATCTAATAAAGGAAAAGAAGTCATTATATCAAAAAGATACTTGCACTGAAATGTTTATCACAGCACAATTCACAATTGCAAAGATATGGAATCAACCTAAGTGTCCATTAACTGATGAGTGGATAAACAAAATGTAGTACACATACACACAAACATACACACACACCATGGAATATTACTCAACCATGAGAAAGAATGAAATAATGTCTTTTGCAGCAACTTGGATGGAACTGCAGGCCGTTATTCTAAGTGAAGTAATCCCACTTGTTCTCACATGTGGGCCTTAAACAATGAATATGCATGGTCATACAGAGTGACTTAATGGACATTGGAGACTCAGAAGCGAGGACAGGATAAAAAATTACCTATTCGGTACAATGTACACTATTCAGGCGATGAGTAAATTAAAAGCCTAGACTTCTCCACTATGCAACTCATCCATGTATCAAAAATCCACTTGTACTCCTAAATCTACTTAAATAAAAAATGAAAAATAATCAATATAACAAAAGGCAAAAATCAGAAAAAGTTTCAAAAAAGGCAAAAAGATTCAGAAAGCCCAATAATAGAGTGGATAAAATTAGCATAAAATCAACAACTTTCCTATTTACCCTCAAATAACTGGTTATGAAATGTTATATTATCCCATTTACAATAGCCATGCCCAAAACAATACCATAGAGTTTCTGGTATAGATTCTCAAATATCTATCAATGAACACCTGAAAAAATACTTCTGAATATTTTAGATTGTGAAGTAAAGATGGGAGAAAATGCCCAAGAGATTAAGTGTTTATATATATATATATATATATTTTTTTTTTTAAACTGGAGGCGAGGTTCTTTGTGACGAATAAAGCACTATAACAATTTGTCCCACAGAGTTCTCTCGACAAGACCATGAGACTTAAAATTGAGAGGCTACTTTTCCCATCATACATACCCAGAATTTAACACCCAATATACTATAGGAGCAAAATCTATGCTTGTTGAATGGATGGTATATATGAATTAGTCATCGAACGAATGCATGCATGCACCATGAATGAATGGCTGATGCAGCCAGTTCCAGCTGCCTTTTCCTGAAAATGGAAATTGTATACAAAATAATTTATTGTATGAATATTTGAGATTGTGCAGCTCTATCAAACATTTTTTTTAAAAAAACCTCCAATGGTTGTCTCACTATCCTCAAATGTCAGTGCTTATCATTAGATTGAAATCAGGAAGTCCCCACAAATGTAACATGCAAGCTTCATATTTATAAGATTTTGAGAAAACTCATTCAAACCCTCTGGTACTCATTCTTGATTTTCCCTTGGGGTTCCTTTGGGAGACAAGATGCAGTTGGAAGCCCCTGTAGATGTCAGAGTGAGACAGTCACTTGAATTAAATGATGCTAAAAATAAAGTGAATGGTGCTACTACATGAAGGATTAGTTGTAAAAGACTCAGGGTTTCCTAAGAATTACAGTTATGTCTAAAGAGCTGTTTGAACTGATACTATAAGTGGGTAGAAATTCTGACAACATATCATAAGGGATTTTCATAGAGAGATTAACTATGTTGCTTCATGAAACTCAGATATGTCCAGTGAGTATAGAAAAAGTTGGAGATTTTAAGTTTTATTGGAAAAATAGTGTTTTGCACATAAAGACATTGATTATTTTATATATATTAATCCTAAAGTATATATGCATATACTACAGAGAGAGGTAGACAGGGAGAGATGGAGAGAAAGTTAGCATGTATCTACATCATATTTAGTGATAACATTATTTTCCAATAGAAGAAATCTTCATTCATTTATTTCAGAAGCATTTCTTGAGTGTCTACTAGGTGCAGGCTATGTATGTGGTGCTAGGGATACAGGTATAAACAAATAATTTGTGATAAGCAAGGAACTGTGACAATACAGGATTAAATTCTCAGACCCAAACAAGGAAATCAAGCATGCAAAATTAAGGCTGTTAACTAATTCTTAAATTATATTTGCACTTTAACTGTTATTTTTGTACAATGAGAAACCACCAAGATTAAGTAAAAGGATCTACTATGAATCAGCCAAATGCAGAGAACACCATTATATAACATTTTCCACCCATCTTTCTCATTTTTCAGGATACATCACATTTTGTGATTTAATGAGCAGTTTTAAAAAGTAAATGAGATTATATACTGAGGTTTTTTAGCTCCCTAAAAATATCATTATCAATGTTAAATCTACATAAATTACTGAAGAAGAAATAGAATAGAAATGGCTAGGGTGGTTACCAAAGTTAATCTGGGTATAGAATTTGGCAACTGTAAAACGTATAATTATTCCTAAAACTCTCATCTTCTCCACAAATTGCCATAACATGCATCAGACTTTTTCAGTAAGGTCCATTAACCATATCTGTAAAACTCTCTTAGGAGAAATACTGATTTTCAGTACATTTCTCAAATTGAGTTATTTGAGGGGTAATTTAAGAGTTTTGAAATCATTAAGACTACTTAGTCCAATTATATACAGTCTACTTCACTATTACTACTTTGAATTTTCTTTCATCTATCTTAAAATGTAGCTCTTATCTATATATTATTTATTAGTGTAAATAAAAACAAAGCAACTATTTTTTTTTCCTTCTTTGGGGGCCTTGTTTTATCTAAGAAATACAAACATGGTTATTTATTGGCCACACCATTTTTAATTTATAGGAAATAAAAAGGAATATTTATTATAAGATACCTATTCATAAAATACAGATCTGGGGTACTGCAACTTGACTAAATTTTTTAATGTATTCTCTGCCTTCTAGTGTCTCTTTAGAAAATCAGGTATTGTTCTCTTTATCATGTTATTTTCTTTGATCATGGTCTTATATTTTATTCTTTGATCAAGTTGTTTTATTATTTTTTCTCGTCTTCTTTCATTTATCTAATACCCTGCTGTTTGCTTCACTCTCATTAAATGTTGCTGATTCCTACAGTGTATCACTTTTTTCTTTTTTTTTTTTTACTTTGGCTTATCATGATCTCAAGCTTGTTTTTCTTATTTTCTTGCCTTTTTTTTTTCTTTTCTGTTTTTATATACTACAATTCTATTTGCTGAAGAGTAAAAATGAAAGAGGATTTCCAAAGAGGCTCCATGCTACTAACCCACACATCTAAGTTAATGTTCAGTTCATTTAATGAAAAAAATAGTGTGCCAAATAATTTTTCAAATGCTATATGTAATGCAAGCTCCACTCTCCCACCCTCTTGGTAATAAGAATTTAGGAAGTGTGGCAGACAATTCAGGGTACTGCAAAGAGAAAATTTTGGCAACAGATATACAGAGATTCAAAGTCCTGGCCAGGCAAGGTGGCTCACTCCTGTAATCCTAGCAATGTGGGAGGCCAAGGCTGGAGGATCGCTTGAGGTCAGGAGTTCGAGACCAGCCTAAGCAAAAGTGAGAACCTGTCTGTACTAAAAATAGAAAAATTAACCAGTATAGTGGTTATACACCTATAGTCCCAGCTACTCAGGAGGCTGAGGCAGAAGGATTACTTCAGCCCAGGAGTTTAAGGATGCTGTTATCTATAATGATGCCAATGCACTCTACCCAGGGCCACAGAGTTAGACTGTCTAAAACAAAACAAAACAAAACAAAACAACAACAACAAGCTGCAGTGATGCTTTTTGTTAAGATGGACAAAGTCATAAGTGCCCATTGCTTCCACCCTAATCACAGGGGCAAGTCTGTTAAGCTACAAAACCATAGTTAAAAAAAAAAAAAAAAAATGAGAGAGCTGGGAACCTAAACGTGAAGTGACAAAGTCTTCTTGGTCAAGAAGGGACTCATAGCTGCTTTCATCTCTGGTAGAGTGGGAGCTGGAGAAATCTGCCATAGAGACTCGTCAGGAGAAAAATGCCAAACTTTTATCAAACTTTAAATGACACATGTGAGCTGACGTCAATCTTTAGGAACCCTAGCTGTGGAGTAAGTCTGCAAA
This sequence comes from Eulemur rufifrons, assembly GCF_041146395.1. Taxonomy (NCBI): domain Eukaryota; kingdom Metazoa; phylum Chordata; class Mammalia; order Primates; family Lemuridae; genus Eulemur; species Eulemur rufifrons. The sequence goes on along the minus strand of NC_091005.1, from coordinate 8,791,200 downwards.
TACTTACAGATTATTTCCCATATTTCTTCAGTGAATCCACTAGCGTTGCCAAATATGGAGTAAGAGTAAGAAAACTGACAGAGATTCCCTCCTGAGGCATGAGAAACCTTTGCTATGGGAGAAGGCAACAGGTACCTGAATGCTTGGGGAAGAGTGGGAGAAGTCAAAGAAATCCTTCTGACACATATCTTGAGGATGCCAAGGATACTACTGGGTCCCTAAAAAGTCTGGGTAACAGATCAGAAGAAATCCATAGATATAGAAAGTAAAAGTCAAGAATGGAGAAAAATAAGAATGTTCCAGCATTTTTAAAAAGATGGCATCTGGATTGAAAAGGAGAAAGATATCACCTGTTTTAGAAACCTGGTAGCTGTGAAGTGAAGCATAAAGAGATATCCAGAGTCTTGCTAGTACTCAGATCCCATGTCTTGCTACAGGAAAAGCACTGAACCTGTCTTCAAAATATCTTAGCCAGTTGTGAACTAAATCTAACTAAAGCCAGCTCAATCTCCATGTGCGTATCAAATGCAGATTGGAATGAGTCAGCCTCCTTAATAGTAGGCTGAAAGACAATGGGTCCATTAAAGGGCATAGTGAGCCATGCCCCTTAATGCAGTTAAATTACAAATATTTAAGTCTTGACTGTTTTCTTTACACATACTATCTGACATACAATAAAAATGTATGTCATACAAACAACAAACAAACAGGGAAATTTGACTTAAGAGTATATATAGCCAATAAAAGGAGACAGAAAGTCAGACATCAGAATTATCATAATGGAATTTCAAAATAAAGGTGACAAATACATTAAATGATCCAAGAGATGGTGAACCACAGGCATGAACAGAGGAAAAATTTGAGATGGGGTAAAAAAGAAGAATGTTATATATAAAAGTATAAGATATCAGAAATGAAAAACTCACTGGAGGGATTTAGCATCATATTGGACATGACAGAGGAAAGGGGCATTGTATTAGTTTTCTGTTGTTATATAACCCTTACTACCAAGTTACATGCTTAAAACATCATACACTTATTATCTCACAGTTTCCATGAGTCAGTAATCTGAGCATGGCTTGATGAATCCTCTGCTTAGGTGTTTATGGTGCTGCTGTCAGAAGCTTGACTGATAAAAAAAAAAAAAAATGCTTCCAAGGTTGTTGGCATAATTCCTTTCCTTGCAGCTATAGAATTTGTGGTTGCTTCTTCAAAGCCTCCGATCGGCAATGGGTCAATGGAGAGGAAGAAAGAGAGAGGTAGGAGGAGGGAGGAAGAGAGAGGGGAACTCTAGCACAATGAATGCTACAGTCTTATATAATCACATTCATCCTGATTAGAAGGAAGTCACAGGACCCACCTATACTCAAAGCTCAAGGAAAGGGGAGTATACAAAAGTGTGAATACCAGAAAGAGCTCATAAGGACCACCTTAAAGCCTGTGCATAACAATCGGTGAATTTCAAAACAGGTCGGTTAAAAAGTACACACATCAAAACCAAAAGAGAGAAAACTTTCAAGATCTGTAGAAAGATATCAAACTGTATGGCAAATGTCAAAGTAAAGTTCCCAAGTTAGGGGAAAGAGAGAAGGAAACATAAGAAAGATATACAAAGATAATAGTCAAAGTTTTTAAAACCTGATTGACTTTAAAATATCAATGCATAGGAAAACAAAATAAAAACTCAAAAAATGTCAGCAGAATGAACACAAAGATAAAGAAATCTAGTCACATTGTCCATAAAATGTGGAAAACCAAAGATAAAGAGAACATTTTTAATCAGACAGAGGAGAAAAATGGAGTATATCAATCAGAGAACCAATGATAAGAAAAGCAGCTGACTTCTCATCATAAGAAAAAAAAAATTAATATTTTGGGTTAAAATCTAACACCACACTATTTATTTGGTTCCTCAAAATTTCAGCTTTGGCCATTGAAAAGTCTTTTGGGTTGGCTTCTACATCTTTGTCATGTCCCATACTTTTTTTTTTTTTTTTTGGAATTAGGAGGTAGTCCAGGTGCATTTTGAATTTTCCCTGCCAAGCCCTAGAATCAGCCATTTCTCCCAGAAAACTTGGTGTCTTTCATTGAATAATATTACTTAAAATTCAAGGTGCTGGGTGTGTTTGTTGTGCCTGAGGTATGATTGTTTCTAGGCCCCTTCAGTGGATAAAACTAGAAAACATAGGTATGCACACTAGCCCACGTATACACACATAGCTGTAATCATCGATTTATCTGTCTATCCATCATCTATCTATCTATCTGTTAATACTTGTGCTGAGCAGGAGTTCATACTGTCTCCGACTTTAAGCCCATAGCACAAGCATTCATTCTAACCTCACCCCTTGCTTATTTGTAACTCCCCTCCTCCCCTGCTCAGTGAGAGATTAGGTTCAATCTGCCACTATCCATTTATTTACATATTCAACCCTAGGACACACCTGACACAGCTTAGAATTGTTGACTCATATCCCCAAGAGAAACAGATTTGCCAACTAGTGTACACAGCGTATATGCACAGTGCTTTTTTTCCTTAAGTTTTACACCAACTTCTACACGACCCTACATTCACAAAATCCTGTATATAAATGTTTATAACGACTGCATTCAGAATCCCCCAAATCTGGAAGCAACCAAACTGTTCTTCAACAGGTGAATTGCTAAACAAACTGCACGGTATCCTTACGATAGAATACAATTGAACAATAAAAAGGAGTAAACTATAGTACTGAGTTGCACAACGACATGGATAAATCCGAAATGCATTTTACTAAGTGAAAGAAACCAAACCTGAAGAAAATAAATTGTATAATTCTACTTGCATGCATGGCATTCTGGAAAAGGCAAACAGAAAATAGATTGTTGGTGACCAGATGTTTGGGTGGAGGGGTTGCTGACAACAAAGAGGATGAACAGAAAACATGTTATGTTGATGAGGTGGTGGGTACATGACTCTGCATTTGACAAAAATTACAGAATTATACATCACAAAGAGTGAACTTTAATTTATGCAAGACAATCAACCAGAATGTCAGAGTCCTAAAATTGAACGAAGACGTTGCGCTCCCCTGTCAAGGAAAACTCAACTGCATGACAAATTATATTAGTCTGCTTGGGCCGACAAGAAAAATACGGCAAACTGCCTGGCTTAAATAACAGAAATTTATTTCTCACTAATTTTGGAGTCTGAGAAGTCCAAAATCAAGGTGTCAGCCAGTTTGGTTTCTGATGAGGGCTCTCGTCATAGCTTACACACAGCCACCTTCTCACTGTGTCCTCACATTGCCTTTCCTCAGTAGTGCTCATTAGAGAGAGAGAGGGAGAGAGAGATCTCTCTCTTACTCTTCTTATAAGGTCACTAATCCTACAATCGCATCTTTATGGCCTCATTTAACCTTGATTACTTCCTAAAAGCTCTATCGCCAAATACATTTACAGTGGGGGTTAAGGCTTCAACATATGAATTTGGGCAGGGGGAGACACAATTTAGACCATAGCACAAATATACGGCATAACCTCATTTAAGGAACTGGGGGAAAAAGAAACTGGCCTAAGTAATTTTGGAAAATGATGTTTTTTCTATTTAATTGGAAACTCTAAGTCTAAAATCAAAAAGAATTTTGTAATTGATGCATAAATTTAACATGTTGTGTTGCTTCTTTTTCTCCCTCCCATCTCTCCAAGAGTTGTTACTACTTTGATGGCACATCTTAAAATTTATGGCATTTAGTGTCATATAGAGATTAATTTTACAACATCTTTAAAGCTTCTAGTGCATCCTCAAACACAGAATTGGCACTTAATTAATGGTAGCTATTACACTTATTAAATCTTTTACCTGTTAAATTCATAGTGTATATACAATCTTGTACTCTACTAATCTGCCAAAATTTTAGAATATTTCTGTGTTTGGAGGGTCATGATAGTAATAATTTTTAGATTATTCTATAGCTTTCCATAGAGTAGGTACAACTATTTATTATTTATTTACCTATTTTCTTATTTTGAGACATTCAATGAACAGTTTTGTTGTTTGTTGCAATGTGTTTGCGGATACATAAAACTGCTAATGAGTGCTTAAACTTAAAACTAAACCTTCAGAAACATGTACTGAAGACCAAACTTATTTTTGAATATATCTTAGAAGTTTTTTAAGTTTTAAAATAATGACAGGTGTAGGTAATTGGAGTTATAGCTACCCTAAGAAATAATTCTCATGGCCTTTTAAAATTAAATTCTTAACTTTTTTCCCCAGTCTTGCCATAGTTTAATCAAACTCTACCGTACCTCATTAGCCAGTTATCTTATGAATTGCTATTCTTTTTTTCTTTCTTTTAAAACAGCTTAATTGAGATATAATTCACATGTCATGCAATTATACTATTTAAAGTGTGAAATTCAGTATTTTGGGGATATTTTCAGATATGCTACAACCATTATCACGGTAAGAATTCTTTAAATATTATACATGCTTATCTTTTACGTGATATATAATTTGCAAATATTTTCTTCCATTCTGTGGGTGGTCTTTTTCATTTTGTTGGTGTTTTTGAATCACAACAGTTTTTAATTATTATTATTTTTTAGTTTTTGTTTCTGAGACAGAGTCTTATTCTGTTGTCCCAGCTCGAATGTAATGTACAGGCATGAACTTTCAAGTTTGATGGGAGAATGATCAAAGCAAAAAACACAAAGGTACAACACAATTCAGTTAATTCAAACAATATTTTGTGAGCATGTCACGAGGAGCCTAGTGGATGCAATAGTCATCAGAACACATTGTTAAATAATGCATGACTAGCCTTTTGCCCTACCCTCAAGGTGCTAAGGTCTGGCAAGATGCTCTCCTTCAGGCAGCGGGAATACGGAGCTAAGAAGACAGCTTTGAACACAGGCAGGAGTTGAAATAAAAAGAGTGAAAAGGGTGGAGGCAGAAATTATGAAGAGAGAATGGGTAAAAGGAAAAGCCTGAGAAACACTGGAAGCTAAAGGCACATGGTGCTGATATGGCTGACCTGAATGTGCTTGAAGAAGGGAAAATGGTTAAAAAGTGTTAAATCTGCATATTCAAGGTTTCAGGAAAATATATACTCTGGGACCTTACTAATAGCCACAAATTTACATATAATATTAAAGGCAGGGAACTGAAGGCTTTCTTCTGAGTAACTAAAGCAGGTTTCCATATACACATACAAGTTGTCAACTACCTTCCCCCTCCAATTAATTTGCCATCTCTTCAAAAGGCCTTTTAAGAACACACAGGTCAAACTTTGGATATCTTTCTTCATTTGTTCCCTGGGGCCAAACATGATACATATATTGTTTTTTCAATAAATCTCTGGAGCATCTATTATGGGCCATGCTCTGTGTGATCTATCTCATTCTATACATTTTCAAACATTTAAATACATAATCTAATATGGTTTATACAGATTCACAAAGTGTTACTTCTTAATTATAAAATTTCTAATCCTTTTTGTATCTATAAATGTATTGTGTGTAAAAAACATGTCATCACATGAGTTTCTGGCAGCAGAATTATTGATCCAAAAGATAAGACAATCTGATTTATGTCTGCCTAAAATGTCCATGGAGATGTCTACATGATCATAATAATTTATAAATAATTTTATGGCCATAAAATAATCCACTGGTAAGATTTGTCTCCAGATTTCCTCCCAAATAATTATTTTAAAAACTATAATGTCCTTTGGAAAAGAAAAAAATAAACAAAAAACGGAGATTTGGATAGTATACAGGGGATTCCTGGTAGCTGATGCTTTTCAATAAATTAATTGAGAACAGTAGGTAATTCTTATCTATAGAAATGGCTCATAGAAGTATTATTCCAATGATGTACTACTTTTGCATGGGCCAAATATATATTGCTGGGAATTATTTCTGAAAGAAGACAACTGTCAGGAAAGCACTACAGAAATTTGTCTTTTTCACTTTATTTAAAATAATGTTGCAAAGTATGCTTACACTGACAGTGCAAGTATGCACTGCAGTTCTATTAATATGCACAGAAAAAGAGTATATATCACATCACGACCATGTTTTACCCATTATATCGAGTAAGGCAGAGTCAGAGAATTGGAATGAGACATTGCTCCAAACCAACTGGGCTGTTATCAGACCAATCACTTAAATTATTTTTACTTATCTACGTCATTGTGTTTCAAATAGGCACCTTTGTTTCCTTGAGGAAGAAGAGCTTAAGAATTGAAGTGATGCCCATTGAATATGGATGTTGTATAAAAAAAAAATAACACAACCCATCTTCTTATATGATCTTCCTACCTTTTCTATTCATGCTCCCTGTGCTGTTGGCACTTTATGAGTCAGTTGAAACACAACATTACTTTGAGTGGTTTTATGTCAGCATTGATAATACTGAATTTCTAGAACTCAACTTTATGTTTTATGTAGAAGTCTTTAGATTAAAAGAGAGAGGGGGTGGGGAAAGAGAGGAGGGTGGGAAGAGAGAGAGGAGGAGGAGGAAGAAGATGAGAGGAAGAAGAAAAAGATGGAGGAGAGGGAAGGAGTAGGGGAGGAAGAAAAGAAGAAAGAATTCTGTAGAGCCAAGGAACTAGAATTCAAAACTTAGAATTCAAAATAAGTAAAATCTGTAGCCACTGCATACCATAAGAGTAACTGTGGCTCTCAGTGGATTTCATCTCTGACAGTGTGGAACGCTGAGATGAAGGCACTGGAATAGTGGTTATAAAGGTTTACATTAAACATCATTTCTTTTTAAAGGATGTATACCATATCCCAGCTCTTAACACATGGCTTGATGTGCACCATGCTATGAGCACAGTGAGGGCAGGGCCTCTTTCTAAATTGTTAACCGCTGTATTTCAAGATTTTAGCACAGATATTGCTTCATCCTTAAAAAATATGTGTTAAATGATGACTACTGACTAAGTATTTCCTATGACATGGGTGCAGAGATCTATGCAGGGGAACAAGGAGTTTTTTTGAATGGAATATATCCAGCTATAGGAGGTTAACTATGTATTTTAAAAATCACAAAGGCATTTCTATTTGAATCTATTTTTATGACTACAAAGTAGCAAAACAACAAAAGAAATGCAATTCAAATCAAGGAGTATTAAAACATCAAGTCCTCAAACCCATTCGTCTCGAGCTTCTTGAATACCAGTATCTTGAAGCCCCACCTTTAAGCTCCCATCTTTTCCAGGTCTTGATTTAGACAGAAGGCCTGTCATCCCAAGGCCAGGCCATTAACACTAATCTCTGCATATTACCTGGACTCATATCAATAAATAAATTCTTAAAAATATTGGTAATGGATTAGGGAGAATAAAAGCTTCCTTAATAAAATGAAGTATTATTATATAATATTAATATATTATCAAATCACTGTCATTAGATGATTGTATATATACCTATAAGCCATTTTTATTAACACTTTTTATGAATGTCATTTGAAGAAAACTATAATAAATTGCATATCTAATTACTAAATACTAGACAACTGTGATACTGTTATTATTAAATATGAGGAGATATGTAATTTGTAACACTTTCTCAGCACTTCCTTCCAAATACTGTCTTCTAAAGACTGGTAGTGTTTATTTTACTCATCCACATAATCAATACTCCTAATTTTCATGCCCATATTAACTGTGAGTGATACTGTCCATGATCACTCAAACTTATTTTAAGAAATCCGTTTTAGGAAAGTCATTGTCCCTAGATTGATACTTTTGACACTCATTCTGTTTGCAAAACTTTATTGCTGTATAGTGTCTAAGTGCTGCTCTGCATATTGAAACTTCCAAACTCCTGCTGTGAATGTTCTATTAATACACGATTTTGCTTCTCCCAGAACACAATCACCAACTCTGTCTATTCTTACATATTCCAACTTTTTCAAGGGCAAATCATATTTGCAGAAATATTTATAATTGGCTGTAAAATGTTACAACTTTTAATATTAACTAGTGGATATACTTGACCATGCTTGAGTGTGTGCATTGGATGGGTAGACAATGGTGAAAGTTTTAAAATAATTCAATTTAAGAGAGTATTTCTCTTTGCAAGCTTCGTGTTTGTTGCCTATTTATAGGAAACAATCTGTCAACAATATCTGCTGGCAGAAACAGTCGCTTAAGAGTTCTCAAATTCATTAGATGCATTTTCATGATTAAAATAATTTTCTATTTAAATGGTCATCCTTTTATATAAGAAAAGTTTTCTGAACTAATGTCTATGATAGAGGCTCTGTGTTAAATCATGCGTTGAAAACCATTCTTAGGCAATGCATAAAGTGACTGCAAATGATTCCCCGAGAACTGACTAGCATCCTTATCTGAGTACACTCTTCCTCTGCAACACATAAATTATATATAAAATATAGATTTAGACACTGCTCATACTGACCATCATAATTATTTTTAAAAAATTCCTCACCATCCATAAAGACAGAAAGCAAGTTTTCTTCAAAGACAGAATCATGCTTATGAATTCACAATCATAAATGCATACATATACACACATTGATATATATGTATACACAATACTTATATATTCTAAATTTCTAAAATTTGAAATACTCTTATAATCAGGAGTTTATTAAACTACTAATGTGTGCCCAATTGTAAGGACAGCAAACATTATTTAGTGGAAAGGGCACTGTTGGGAAACAAGTGATCTTGTCTTAATTGCCTGTTTTGCTGTTCACTAAATTTTAGTTCTTGGAGAAATTCTAGTGGTGTTTGTCCTTCAGTTTTCCTCTTATGTGAAATGGGGGTAACAGGCCCTACCTGAAGAGGTTTTTCATAAGTATTAAGTGGAATGGTATGTGTACAATTCTTGACAGAGTAAGTGGTACATTAAAATAATTCAACATTATAAGCTTATTCCACTCATGAGTTACGGGAAACCAATGCTATATATATATGACACGACTTCTGGCTCAAAGAAATGTACAGTCTACTGATACAAAAGTCAACGGAAAATCATAGAAGAAACTGAAAAGCCATTCAGAAGGAGAAAAAAAATATCTTACTTCATTGTCAATTTAGTAGTAAAGGTTACCCTCTGTATTATGAATTAAAAGGAAGAAGAAACAGTTCTAGAATAGTTTGGGCTGGCTCACTGGAGGATGACATTAGTAAACAGATAGGGTACAAGTAAGTAAAAAAAAAATAAACGTTATAACTGAAGTCACACATAGGAAACTTATGCCACTGTTTTTGTTTGCAGCCATAATCTTCCAATCACTTGTATCTATTGAGATGTAAAAGTTAAATTTTTTCTTCAAAGTGAGTTGGGGAGGAGTTTGTTTCTTTTGAATGTTGTGTTGGAGAAGTCCTCAGCAAATATTACATTTGTGGCCATGTTCACTGAGGAACAAAGAGATCAGGTAGAGAAAAGCCAGTGGAGGCTGCATGGTGCTAACAGGGCTCTGCTGATGGTTCCTGGTTGGCCCCATATCTGGTTCTTCCTCACCTTATTTAATGACATTAGACAAAACTCTTCCCATCTTTAACCCTCAGTGTTGGCCATCTGTAGAATGAGGTGGTTGCAATTCCGAATCTCTGAATCCCTTCCAGTTCTAGTACACTTTTAGTGTAAGCCCAACTCTTACTGCCAGGAACTTTTGGATATCTAGTGAGCTGTGAAAAGGAAACCTATTAGAAACTGGAACACCAGAGAGAGGGTGAAATAATTAGATGAGCAAGCACCACAGGGAAGAGTTAATAAGAAACACAAGTCAAAAAACTGGAATTTAAAATCATGGAACCAGTTCCAAATGAAAAAAATATAAAATATTTTATGATGGCCTTGAAGATAGTAAGTAACAAGATATTTCTAAGTTCACTATCAAAACATTCACTACCTCTTTCCAGGATACTCTTTTTTTTTCTTTTCTAGGACACTTTCTCTTAGTTAATAGGTTAGTTTGGTAGACTTAATGTGTTTGGCCTCTGGAGAATGAATCAGAGGTTGCTAACACTGTGAAAGAAAGGAAGATTCCCCCATTTCTTCCCCATTTCCCACCCTCCTAGGGGCAGATAGACTTGAGACTATTTCCAAAACCACTCAAAATACTAATAACGTTCTAAGGAAGTTTATCAATAACCACAGGTAATTATCTCCCAGGGAAAAAGGGTTAAAGTTTTATGGGCTATTGAAATGCTATTGCTTAACTCTTTTCCTTCAATTACCCTGTAAAACTTAACAAATGGCAATTGTCTTTGCCATGAAATACATACAACTAAGTGTAAAGAAAATGGCAAAACTCACTTAACGATCAGTATTTTTATCAAGGTAATAGCAGCATGGTGGTTCTACATTTGTTATTAGACAAACTATGTTTTCTGTTAGATTTCCGTATTCATAGATTTTGATGTTTCATATCAAGGCAAAGATTCCCCCCGCCATATAAAGTTTCCGTCCTTGTAGAAATACTTTCACTGGTCACTCATTTTGTTGTGTCCTTCAACTAGAAGAACATTTGGGGAAAAAAATGTTTCCTATTCTAATTCTATCAATTAGAGTATATCTATTTTATATTTTATTTTTAGGTTATAGGCACTGTAAAATTTGGAACTTACCATGTCTCTTCTTCATGTTAGCTACTACGAAGATTCTTGCTGGATTTGGTCACTACCTGCTTTATTTGGTTATAGGGCTAGACCCAACAACACAGCAGTTTTCCTTTGAAGAACAAAGGAGTTATTTATGTCTTCCTCACGTAATTGACCTAAGTCGAACAGACCAGATCAATGTGTTAGTTGCACTCCTCACAACTATTCAAGGCCCCAGATTCATTATACTTATTAATAAGCCACACATATGCCAATAGCATCATCTACATGATTGAAGCTGAGTCATCACCATGTCTGGTTTCCAGCAGGTTAGAAAAGAAAAGAAATCATGGACAAGGTATACCCATTGTCTTAAAGGAGGAGCCTAGAACTGGTACACATTGCTTCCAACCAAATCTCATTGTAGAGGTTCTTGGAAAACCACCACGATCACATGAGGGAACCTGGTCTAGACTATTGAATGATGAGAGATCATGTGGACAGGGACAACAGAGAGAAAGTGGCTCTGGCAACTGCAAATACCAAAAGCCAGACATGTGAGTAAGGTCACTTTGGGATCATCTGGCCCCAGTGGAACCTCCAGATAATTGCGGCCACATCACTGACCTCAGAGGATACCATCAGAACAACTAGCCAGCAGAGGTCAGAGTAAATTTCTGAAAAGAGACTAGGAAATGATGCCCATAAAGCTGACTAAAATTATCTATCTGTGAAAGATGTGAATTTTTGTAGACAAGTAGTAGTCTCTACCATAAATGCCATAGCAGAGTAAGTTGGTAGAAAGGGTAATTCTGGCATTAGGAAGAACCCTGACATTGGGCAAGGCACTGTATCTCTCTGAACCTCATTTTATCATGCGTAAAATGGGGATAAAAATGGCATTTACCATATAGTTTTTCTATGACAAGTTAAAAAGTGTGAAGCTCCTATTATTGTGCTTATCACATAGTAATAGGCATAATATTTGTATATTAATATATATGTCATTTTTTTTTTCTGTGTTTAATTAAAAATTAAGACTCACAGTCCTGGCTATACATTTAATCACCTGGAATGTCTTCCGATGTCCAGGCACTACTCCTAGAGCAGGGCTATCTAATAAAAATATAATGCAGGTTAAATATGTAACTTTAAATTTTCTAGTAGCCTCCTCAGAAAAAAGTAAAAAGAAAGCAGGTGAAATTAATTTTAACAATATATTTTATTTACCTGAATATATTACAAACATCATTTCAACATGCAATGCATTAAATTGATATATTATTGATTATACTGATTTTTTAAAATATCCTTTTGTATTTTTAAAGAGAAATTCTTCACTGGAAACTTGTCAAAGACAGCAAGAGAGCTATTAGTCAAGACTATGGTAACAGAAGAGAGTGAGCTCAATTCTGAACACAACATAGACAGCTGAGAAGTTATAGCCAAGGAACAGCAGTGAGAGGTCAGTGGATAGAAAATTACTAAGAGGAGACATCAGGGTAGGCGGATTCTCGCAAAGGTCAGGCCAAGGACATAGACATCAAGGGTGGGAGGTGAGGAACTTGATCATATATCAAGGGTGGGGGGCTTCTGGCTACATTAATGTAGCAGGATTTTTACTAAAATTGGGCTCCACAGATGAAGAATAGGGCTAAGAAGCAAGGCCCAGTTCAAAGCAGGGCTCAGAGCAGCCTGTCTAAAGATTGGTCAAAGAAAGTCTTTGTCAGTATGTTTGTTGGTTTCAGAGCAAATATTTGAAATCCAATGTGTATTTTATGCTCACAGTGAATCTCAATTCAGACTATCCACCTTTCAAGTGCTCAGTGGCGTCATGTGGCTCCTATGTGGCTACTGTATTGAACAGTGCAGCCCTGGAGATTCCAGTTAAACTTACCTAGGGCAAGTTCAAGGTATCCTTGTTTTTTTTTTTTTTTTTTTAACTTGTGAAGTGATACATTGTACGGCCAGATTTGAGAACAAGGATCTGCGCCAGGGTGCACTCTTCACTCTTGCTTTTATGACCTTCTGGGTTTTGCTAGACCCCAAACATTACCAAGAATTTCTTACCCCATTTGGGCATTCTGTCAGTGTTAGAACTTTCTTGGACAACTTAATGACATGTGAATTATCTAAGAAAGATCTATTATGAATTCAGTACTGAGGTCATTTTAAGAAATCAGCATCTCCTAAACTTTTTGAGCTCTGGCAATGAATCCTGTTAATATTTATAACCAAGCATATGTTCTCAGAAAATAAAATAAAAACTGTAGCTTTGAGAAAAACATAAGAATAAATCTACTGTTATATATCAAAGGCCAAACTCATAACTACATTTTATTAATAGATATCTAAAATATCATTTTAAATAAATCTTTGTAGTGTTAAATTAACTTTAGCCTAAAGCTGCTTCCTTACTTACATAGTTCAAGTTTGGCCTAAAGGTTTCTTCATACGCAGTGAACTGTAACCTAACTGGATGTGTAAACAGACTGTAACCTACTCTTATAACAAGTGGCCTCATCTCAGCAAATCACAGCTGCCGAGTTTTGGCCAATCACAGGTGCCCAACTGTTCAAGCCATGTTCAAAAAGGCAAATGCTGAGCTTTAACCAATCCAGTTGTTTCTGTACCTAACTTCCGTTTTCTATACCTCACTTCCACTTTCTATCATAAATGCTGTTTGACTTCATGGCAATACGTGAGTTGCTCTTGAATCTACTCTGGTTCTGGGGGCCTGCCTGATTTGTGAATCATTCTTCGCTCAATTAAACTGTTAGATTTAATGTGCCTGAAGTTTTTCTTTTAACAATAGAAACCCGCGTCTCTGCCCAAGGCGTGTGCTGCACAGTCTCTGAATTACAGTTTTAATATGTACTGCTTTTCAGCCTTGCAAAGCTTCTGCTAATTATTCCAGTATAAATTGGACTATGTAATAATGATTCAGGCAAATCTGCCTTTTTTCCTTCAGAGCTGGAGTTGCAATTCTCAATCACTAGCACAAAGGCTGTTTTATACACAGGCTGCTCCTCAACTTTAAAAAAAAAAAAAAAAAATCACAGGAAAATATAACTGTACACAAAAGCCATTAGTATTCCACAGGGAGGATTTTCGTTTTGTGTTTGTGGCAGCTCACATTAAACTCAAGGTCTTAATACTCCTTTGAGACCTCTCGAGCCCTCCCACTGACTCTTGAAAAGGCTTTTATTTCTTCAACATGCGTAAATTGCAAAGGGTGAAGTCAATGTGATTTAAAGCTAACATCTCCTTAAAAGCTCAGAGGAGACAAAGGTTTTATTAAATGAAATAGTAGAGGAAATTGAAGTTCCAACATTTCAATATAATGTGATCATGAAGATGGAAAATAATATTTAGTGAAATTAAAAGTTCAGGCTCAGAATGTACATCACTCTTAATCTACATCTGTTCCCTTCATTTAATTTAGCTGACATGCTTCATTCCTTTCAAGGGAATTCTCAAACAAGATCTATTGGATAAAGAGATATTAGTGAGATGGCCTTGGGGGTCACATTGCAATTTATGCAACACTTTTTAAAATATGTTCCTCAGGCTTAGATCAGAGTGTATTTTAAAAGAGCACATAAATAAAGTTTTAACTAATACATGTAAGCGTTTGCCAAAATTTTACTCTGTCATTTGATATAATATAATCATTTATAATGATAATCCTCACTTTGTTATTTTAAAGTTCCTCCAATAGAGGAATCACTTTTCCTCATAAAGATTTAGGTAAAACTAGAAAGATAGGTAAGGTAGGTAAATAGATCACAGCTGTGAACTACTCTCATTTGAAGGAGTCATTGTGTTTAATATTCAGTGAGAAAAGGACTAGTTAAAATGTGTTTTCTTTAGGCTTTATGAGATGCTGGTATTGATGTATCACCTGTACTTAACTACTGCTGCCACAGGTCTGCCTTGCCCTGTACCCTTAAACATCAGCGGTGTGTTTGCATTGCTGTGTTGTGTGTTAAAGAGGGATACAAGCCCTTCATTTCCAATTGCGTAGAAACAAAGCAAAGAAGATGAAAAAGGATCTGCTTGTGTAGACATGCCCTCCTGACTCAAATGAGTTACAAATAAAGACAAATGTTTCCAGGAAGGGAAGGAGGACGCAGAATAGAATCTTCAGCGATATGTTTGGGGAACAGTTTTACAAGCATAAGGGACTGAACTCAATGCTGTCATTTTTAACCCGTATCTCTACTACATGTGGAGATGTTAAACTGGTTTCAGTACTATTTATTTACTTGTTCTTTCATTCTCTTAAGAAATATTTAATGTATACCTACTATGAGTCAGTGTCAGTTCTAAGTTCCAGAGACTGAATTAAAAGCCCACCAGATAAAATCTCTGTTTCCTTGGAGCTTAAAGTCTAGAGAAGGAAAGTATTTTAAATAAATATGCAATTTAAAAGTTCTAAATAAAAGGAAAACATCTGGGGTTATTGGTATACAGGATAAAAGGACTTGGTCTACCCTGGGGGAAATCAAGAAAGTCTTCCTTGAGGCAGTGAATTTTAAGATGAACATAGAAAGCTGAGCAGGAGCTTTCCAACAGCTACTTGTCAAGAGACATTTTTCAAGGCTCAAGGTTCAAGGCCAAGTAAGACCTAATAATCTACCCGAGAAACACACATGTGCACAAATAATTACATTGCAATAAAAGAAATATTATAATTTGAGCATGAAACAATGAAGATGATGGCTTTTTTATTTAAAAAAAATAAAATAAGAAACCTAGCATTGCTTATTGCTTTAAACACGTACTGTTGAAAATTTTCCCTAAAAATATTCTGTTTTATTTGTGCTAATTTAGGTATGTCCCTCTTGAGCCATCTACTTGACATTGTATCCCTTGCTAAGGTCTCCCTATAACTTAATATTATCTAATTTGTCACATTCCTATAGATGTTTCTTCCTCTTTTCGAGGTCATTGATAACTTTACCAAGTAGGGCAGCACCTGGAAGTTTGTGGAGGAAATTAAATGGTGCATAGAGGCATGAATATTATCCTTTTAATATCATACATATACTAGATTTTCTCGAAGAAACTTTTAGTGAAATGCTACTATCAGGGAGTTTTCCAAAGGATCGTTTGAAAATATTAAATAAACAGACACACTAAACTTAAAATCTTCGCACCGAGTCTGCTAAATATTAGGTATTAAAACCTACGTGTAAAAGACAGGACTAAGGGACCCATTCTTCAGCCTAAATGTGCAGTTCTAATAACAGTGTCCATGAGATATGTCACTGCTATTAAGAAGGAAGGCACAGAGTTCCGTGAAAACTGAACACATGGTTTATTACATTTTAAAATAACTTTCATTTGGAAAAAAAATTGACATTTTAAATGTTTACAGAAATAATCTTATGATTTCCATTGGTGAGTCACAGAACTGATTATGGGTACAGAGAGCTGTGTATTTTATTTAAATATTTTTCAAATAAAATGGAATTTATTTTTCAAATAATGCATTCATCAATTTAGAATGGACTATATTTTAAAGATCATCTGTTACAAAGTCTAACCTCCTCATTTTACACACAAGCACTTGGCTCAGACATTTAGTTGGTTAGCAGTGGAATCAGGAAGAAAATTCTGTTTTTCCCAACTGTCAATTTGATGCTATTTCCAACTCACAGCACTGATTCCCTTCTCTTTATTACTTGGTCCATATTTCCAGATTAATAACGATTGATAAGAAGGAGGAAGGGTGAATTTTTCAGCTACCTGTGCATTTTCAACATTGCAAAATCAAGCAACATTGACTTTCCCTAAATAGAACAGTGAATAAACATTCACGTTATATTTAAAAAGAAAGAAAAAAGAAACACACATATATACACAAAGAAAGAAACTAAAGATTTGGCTACTTCTTTAAGAATCTACTAAAATACTCAAAAAGATAGACAGTATTCTCTTTAGTCTGTCGAACTTGACAGGAAATTCAGACAATTTAGATAAACATCATGGTTCTACAAGATTGCAAATCTCTATTGCAGGGCATTTTCGCAACAGGAGGTTTAGTGTTGCTCAGAATTTAACATGTAATTGGATGAATATGTTTAAACTGTCAAAGGCAGTCTTGTCTTCCCTACCAAGGAAGAAAGGGGATAAAAGAAGCTATGTCAAGACTGAGTTCAGGTAAAAGGCAGATCTAAACAAAACCTTCTTCATTTGACCAAATCCTGTATGACTCAGGGAAATAACTATTTGCTTTACTGACCATAGCTCAGCGCTTCTCTCTCTCTCTCCCCACCTAGCCACCACCTCCACCCCCAACTCAGATACTGCCTTTTTTTTTTTTTTTTTTTACATTTTTCACATTGATAACATAAGTCTTCACTCTGACCTCCACCTCACTCCTGCAACTTCAAACATGCTCAAATACACCTCCATGAACATAAGTAAGTTTACAGCATGGTCTTTTCTGTGGAGTCCATGCATTCCCCTGCATCTACAACTACTTCCAGAAGTTGGCCCATTTGTTGTTTTCCAATTGTCACTCTAACAACTTGTCCAGCCAGCAGTTTAACACCAGTGATGAAGAGCATGAGATCTAGAGTTGGGCTACATGGTTCTAAATGCCAACTATACCTACAATGGTGTGATCCTCTGAAAATGGTTTAAAGAATAAAAAGCTAGGTTTACTCGCCAGGAAAATGCACATTTAAAGTTGTAGGAATTGATGACATGCTAACCACCATTTGAATGAGATTTTACCAATGTAATAAAATGACAATACATATCAGTCGTTTTTTATAATCATGTAATAATCCCAATCATTTATCAACTTAGCTCCATTTAGCTCACCATATTTTACAGAACTCAGATCTACCCAACCCTCTTTACACAAATCTGATATGGATTTGAATCCTGGATATGATTGTAAAACTTCTTCTCTAAGCACATACACTTCATGCCCCTCAGTTGAGACCTGAAAACAGGTCACAATCTTTGTATCACAGGTCTATGTAAAATAACCTTGGCTGGAAAAAAGAAAACAAAGAACATTTGTTGTAATGCAGACCTTCTCAGACTGTGGTCATTTCCTCAAGTTGTAGAGCCATTAAAAAGGACACCCGTTGGTGTAGCCAAGGAAAAACATCTTTTCCTCGATCAGACTAGATTTATGGCCAAGGCTCCTCCAACAAAAGACAGATTAACAAGAGGAAAGCATACATATTTATCGGCATGGGAATCTTCACAATGAAATGAAGACTTGAAAAAAATCAGTAAACCTTTTGTATTTTTTACAATTGGTTTGATGAAATAGTGGGTAGTCATAGAGAAATATGATTGCATATAAACATATGATTTAATGGTCATAAACTGAGGTGGGGTATTTAGCAAAACTTGTTTGTTCAAATTATTTTCTGTGTCTCTGTACCTTCAGAGATAAGGATGTCTTATGACCTGATTCAGATCAAGGTCAGAAAATCCTCCCTAGGTTTTATGACTTGCTTCATGGGAGAAGAGTAGAGAATGACCTTCCAGCTTCTGCTGTTTTTTCAAATGCCAAGCTGTCGTATTTCAGGGTAGTGTGTCCTGAACTCCACTATTAGATACCATCCTTAGTCAGAAGTGATAACCTACTGTTACTTAAATGTAAAGTAAAGGAAGGCATATGCAATTCCACATAAGGAGGTTTTGTTTTATTTTGTTGTCTTATGTTACAAGGCCACTCCTTAACACAATGAATATAAGGGATGGATAGTTGGAGTAGAGCCTCTGAACTCAAATTGATCAGGAGGGTAGGTGGTATAAAAATATAAAATGCAATCATTAATATAAGGCTTCTCAACCAAATTAGCTGTATATGTGAAGTGTTATTTCATTTTGTTTTTTGTTTAAGTTTTCAAATCGTTTTGGTTGTTCGGAACAGAAACTGCAGCTAATTTAAGGGGGAACAGAAGAGAAAAAAGAAAAGTAAATTAAAGAAAAGGAACAGAGAAAAAAGAAATGAAAGAAAAAACAAGTTTACAGAAAAGTTCAGGAAGTCAAGGCAAAGCTGAAAAATAAGACTGGAAAAAGTTCACCATTTCCTCTTGTATTATGCTGGATGGAACTGGAGACCATTCTCCTCGGTGAAGTATCACAACAATGGAAAAACAAACACCACATGCACTCACCATAAAATTAGAACTAACTGGTTAACACTTAAGTGCACATATGGAAATAACATTCATGGGAAATCAACTGGGAGAGGGCAGGGAGTGGGTAAATTCCCACCTAATGGGTACAAATGCATGCTACCTGGGTGATGGGCAAACTTATAACTTTGACTCAAACAATATAAAAGCAATTTATGTAACCAAAATGTTTGTACCCCCAGAATATTCTGAAATTAAAAAAAAAAAAAGAAAAAGAAAAGACATACAAAAAAAATTCAAGAACGGTTCAAGAAACTTGATTCCACTGTCAAAATTGTCTGAAGTTCAGGATCTTCTTGGACTATTTTTTTTTCCCCATACTGAAATACCTAGGAGACTCAGACTCTAGCAGCAAAATCAAATTTCTTTTTTTTTTCTTTTTTTTTTTTTTTTTTTTTCCAAATTTCACTGTTTACTCGCAAGATGGCTAAAAGTAGATCTACTATTCAATCCAGAAATCCCACTACTGGGAATCTACTCAAAAGAAAAGAAGTCATTTTATAAAAAAGTCACTTACACCTGTATGTTTATTGCAGCACAATTCACAATTGCAAAGATATGGAACCAACCTAAGTACCCATCGACGGATGGGTGGATGAAGAAAATGTGATATATATATATGTGTGTGTGTGTGTGTGTGTGTGTGTGTTCACATACACTATGGAGTACTACTTAGCCAATAAAAAGAATGAAATGTCTTTCACAGCAACTTGGATGGAACTAGAAACCATTATCCTAAGTAAAGTAACGCAGGAACAACAACAACAACAACAACAACAAAACAAATACTGCATGTTCTCACTTATAAATGGGAGCTACGCAATGGGTATACATGATTATACAGAGTGACTTAAGCAAGTTTGGGAGAGAAGCAATTCTTCAAGGGAGAATTGAGCAGCTGACATCAGAAGGGGATAAATGTATGGCAAGCAAGCCAAATCAACACATAAACACAGGAATCTGTACATTCTGGGAAGTTTCATCACATTAAATAATTTTACCAGACTAGCCAGTGAAACATTACATTGACAAAGCTATGAAGTTATTGTCTGAAGATGGGGGCAGCATTAAGAGTCAAATCAAATCAAGTCAAATCATACAGTAACCCTGTAGCAAGCATATTCACATTGCAACAGTATCTCAGAATTCATATGCTACTTTAGGTTATAGCCTTAATATCCAATGAACAGGAAATATCACTAACATTTCTTGAATATTTATGGGCTGCAAGGATTATACGCTGCATGGAACCTCACCACTGGCATGTCACAATTGTTTGGGACCTTGCACCAGCTGAGCGCCTCCCCTCCGACACACATTCTCCTTCTTTCAGATTAATATACACAAGATTTTCCTTCTCTGATGATTTAAACAATTTGCACAAAATGATTCAATCTTTGCACTGACTTAATATTGAGACACTTCCAATGGTGAGACAAATCACAACATTAATCATGTTGAACATGCTTAATCCTGAATCATAAAATCACCCCGTATTTCATTTTTATACATTTATCAAGGTGTATGGAACTGGACTGCATGTCATCCATGTTATTGAGTTTTGTTTGGGGATTTTAGTTATATACTTTTATTTTCCTTGTATTCTCCAGAATAGTTATTGGAATCTACAATGTGTGCAAAATGGGGGGGGCGGGAAGGGAGGTAGAGAAATGTGACATTTGACATTTTTTTGTCATAATGCCATAATACTGGTTAGAACAGTAGGAACACAAAAATAATTTAGGGACCCATTAGACTATGAGATAGAATAGTGACTTTTGTTGCATATACATACACACACACACAGTCTATGCAACTGGAGCAGATGGAACTCTCGGTCTGTATTATATTTTCAGATATTCCAACTAGATCTTATATTCTAGCTATGCAAATTTAAACTTTATGACTGAGACGTTATTTTTCCTATGTGTAAAGTCATCATAATTAAAACTCTTCTAGCTACATTGAGTAATAATTGAGGGTTCAATGATCTCACTCACACCCACACATATACACAAAGACATATGCACTTTAACATTCTGGTCATATATTAGTTTTAGTAGTACTGGGATTTTTTTCACATTATGGAAAGGAACTCCAGCCAAAGGGGACAGAAATATACTTGAATACCCTATTCAGGTTTCAAACTCAAAGATTTAATTTGCGACTGACTTTTCCTTATGTGCATGATACCTTTCCTTCCTTTAATCCAATTTCTACTCAATTCTTGAAGTTCATCTAAAATCCAAGTTGTTGTATGCCATCATCCTTATTCCCTTTATAGTTAAACTGATAGCTCCATGAACCTGCTTTATACTAAGTCAGGGCTTTCAAGTGACAATTTTATGACTACGAGGCTAATGATTGAGGTAATCTGTGATTTCAATGATTTTTGAACATGAAGAGAAAAAGCATGAAAAATTTCACGAGTAGAAAGGAAATCTGAAAAAAAAATGATGTTGTTTCAGATGCTGGACCAACTTCCATTAGTCAGGGAAGCATCGTCCTAAATTTAAATCTGTCTAAAGTATTATTGTTCAGGGAAATGACGGTGCCAAGAGCATGCACATAGAAATAACCAGATCATCAGGGTTTTCCTGAACACGGCCCACAGTTCCAGGAGACATGCTTATGGAACCCAAATGGATAGATTAGCAGAAGCATGGAGGCTAAATTAAAACACCAGTAGGTTCAAATCCATTTACTATTCTTGAAAAATTGTGGATGGCTTAGCCTCTCTCAGCATTACCAATATTATCTATGGAATAGGGATAATGCCTATTTAATATGACTGTTGTAATTAAATGGAATAATACTGCATAAATTGATAACACACATGCACACACACACAAAGGGTTTTAATAACATTGATTTCATCTCTTCTCTGTGTACAAAAGAGACATAGAGCTCTGCCTGGCATCTAAGGGTGCAACTCCAGGCATAGGAGATAGAATGGAGAGAATAAATGTAGAACCAGAGCCCCGGACTAAGTGGTATATCATTAGTGATACAATTACATTTTTCTTTTATTTAACTTTGCAAATACTTAGGTCTTCTCTACTCATAATTGTAAACTCAAACTCTGTAAAACCATCTTTCCCAGTTCTCAACCTCCATTTTTTAATGAGCTGCTGCTTATGTAGCGAATGTGTCTTCAGGATCTACCTACATTATGCCAAGCATTGTGTTAAATGTTATTGAAAATTCAAAGAGATATACACGCTGCTCCAAGCAACTTTCATTCTCCCTGTACAGTCAAGAACAATGCACATCAACTAGCAAAAATATTAAAACAAGGATGGAAAACTATTTCTTTAAGAGAGATGTATTTTTAATAAATGTCTAATACAAGCAAGATGATATCAAAATAAGTAAATAAGTTCGCTGTGTATGTCATTGTAAATGGTGTGTGAGCCCTTGAAATAGTGGCCATAGATAATGCTCAGCGATTGTTATTTGAACAAATTATTAATAATATGAAGCATTGTAAATGTCTGTAACAAAAAGATTCAAAGAAAGATTATATATTTTAGTCAATGATGGATAAAAAAAGATGTATGTTCTTATTTATCACATAAAGTTGATTAAAGTTAAACATCTTTTAATAGTTACATCATTATATATTTACTGGTCAGAAAATTATGCAGGTGTTAACATGGTAATTGTATGCTTGAAGCAATTGGGAAATACTGTACAATAAAATCTGCATCTCTTTCTGCTTTGAACTTGATGTTCTTATTTTTCCTTTAATTAAATTTTATGCTACTGTATTTTTAAATGTAATTGCCAGAAATTATTCAGAAAATAAACATAAATATAGATAAAACATAGTGTCACTTCCTACAGAAGCTGTTTATATTTAAATTTTTATTATTATGAATATGTGTTCTCCAGTTTCTCTTCAGAGCATATAAATTATAGATATTTATATTAATTATATAGAAAATTTTTTTCTTCAGTTCTACATGAAATGCTAACGGAAGAGGATACTTTAAAGCTAGGATATAACTTAAAAATCAGAGAGACAAGTAACTCTTTTAAGGTCCCAAGCAAAGCCCAACTTTGTGCCTACAAACTCTGTTAATGCAGACATGCAACCCACACTTTCTCTTCAAATTGCAATTTTTTGCCAAGCTCCAGAATGCAGAAAATTGTTTGTAGCAAAAAACATGGGTTTTGTGTAAAATGAACCTTCCATATCATGAAAAAGAGCAATGAATTCATGAGTTGATTTGCATTCAGAGGCATTATTTTCCTTTGAAGAAGACTTACACAATGTTGTAAGGTAGGAAGTTCAAGAGTTTATTAATATTGATGAATGAATAATCTCTGACATTAATACAGCACTTTATAGATTACAAAACTCTTGAACATCTTTTATTTCATTTAATTTCTCAAACGCCTTATAAAAGAGGCAGGATGAATTTTTATTATTTGTATTTTATCTAGGAGCAAATTGAGGATCAGTGAGGTTAAGCTAATGCTGAAACTTTCACAGAAACCGGAGAAGTTGGTACTTAATCTTGGAGTCTGAGTTTAAGAACAGTAATGGATCTTCCTACTACAATATTTCTTGAACTGTGAATCTTTATCAAGGGCAAAAATAAAATAATAATCTATAATTATTTCCATATGATTAAGATATACAGTCACCTAGACTATAAATTATCTATATAATCCTTAATATAGACTCTTGACAATTTAGCTTACATAAAATTACAAAAGCAAAAATCATGTATAAAATACTGAAACAATAAAAAGATATTCACATGTCTAATGCAATCCAAAGTAAAAAATAATAGGATTTAATATACTGGAACTAAATTATTACTCAGAATGTGAAACTAACACCCACTGCTAAGAATAAAGTTCTTTTGAATTTTCATAGCATATATTATTATGTGTGTCACATCAAAATTTAGTTCTTGACATTCTCTCTTGTGAAGTACTGAAGAAACTTCTTTGGTTCCGTTCATTCTGTTCTGATTCTGACTTCACTTGGCATGCCTGCATCACTTGGCATGCTTGCATCACTAATACATTAAGTTTACTCCTGCTCTTTGTGTATTAACCAAACAGTACTGTTTGATATGAATGCTATCATAAATTCAAATGCAAATTTAAGCACTGAATTCTGGGAACAACATTCAGTTATACAGTGGTCATTCACAGGAGTCAGGGTGTGTTTATATAGTTTATCTGATTGCAATCAGTGTGAGCAAAATAAAAACAACTTACAGCAAATACGTTCAACTTGGAGAGCATTTGTGGAAAACCTCAGAGATTAATGTATATTTTTAGGAATGTTTTGTTTTATATACAGTGTTTCCTAGTATAGAACAATTTTTCATCAAGTATAGTATATTCTCCTACCAGACATCAGAACTTGTGCCTAAGCTCTCACAACTCCTTAGTGGAGTAGACATTATCTAAATTTTACTAGTAGATGGGATGAGGTTGGGAGAAGATGACTTGCTTAAGTTTGCTAGAGAAAAAACAAGGGCTGGAAGTGGGATGTCAAACCAATCTGTGTGAACACTGACTGGACTTTCTTTTACCCATGCTGCTCTAAGTCTGAGAATAATCTCTGTTTCCGTGACCAAGAATATTTCTGATTTTAGCCAACATACAACAAAACATTCTTAACATACAGAAAAAAATATCAAATATTGATTCCTCCCTAGTAGAGCACTCCTCCGGTAAATTACAGTGTATGTAGACATCAAGGCAACTAAAGTATGAGATACAGATTTCAAGCAAAGTCAAGATTAGTATTTATTAATGTTTGGAGACTATGTTTCTTTGAAATACTTAAGAAATATGTCTTGGTGTTGCTTGCTGAAATGTTTGTTTCTGTATTGAAGGAGAATGTGATGGTCTGAAAATGTTGAAAAAGTGTGCCTTGCAGCTTTGCCAGAAATCTATAGATGTTAACAACATAAAATTTCCAAATGCAATGTAATAAATATGCCAATACACTAACACACATGGATAGACTGAGAGATAAATAGAAAAACATACAGACAGTACAATGCTCCCATATGGGACTTATAATTTTTGGTCAATAACATGGGAATTATATATTTACAAGGATACAAGGTTACCTATGAAAATCATTATACCTAAAATTAATATTTATGTTCAAGGAAAATAAGAAATTTGAGCTACTAAAATACAGGATAGCTTCTTGTGTGCATAATGTCTTTAAGTAAGTCTTCTGCATAATTAATTTCCATTTCAAAAGCCTTCATTAGTATAAACTTTTCTGATTCTAATCCCCTGTTGTTTCAATGAAATCAATATGTATATCTGCCTTTCTTTATTTCATATAATATACACATTACAGGGTGGTTTTTATACATATATATATTTTTTTTTCTGTCTGGTCCTATCTCCAGATGGCTGATTTCTCTTTGATTTTATAACCCACAGCACTGACATGTGCTAACCAGGCCTTGACATGAACTACAAGAAAATGTAGCATCCACTGTTAGTTTAAATTAAGAGACATTTCTTTATCCTTTTTCCAGCAATCAAATATTCTATCCTTATTTATCTCATTCCTGGATAACTTTTCATAATTCCAGGCTAATAACATTGCTCACATATATTTCAATTTTATCCCTCCAAACTGGGACAAGAGGGCAATTTGAAAGTTCATTTTATTTTTTGTCAAACTGTATTCCAAATATATTTACTCTAAATCTGTTATCCTGTTTATTCAATTTTCCAGTTCTTAATTTCAACTTATCTTTTGCTAATTATTTCCAAGTAAGTAGCATGCCATTTTCTCTTAATGACATAAAAAGCCTTTTCATATAAGTGGGAATCTAGGTTTGAGGTAATTAAATGTTGGAAATTGATTATTTTATAGATAGAAAGACATCAATTGTTGCAGTGCAGATTTTGCATCCCGCTGGTAATAGTTTGTTAATGTGTATGTTTTCTCACTTGATTGTGGAAATTAATAAGCTAAGGTACTATGGTGTATGAAGAGTGGTGTTAGAACATATTCAGTATTCTGTAAACACTATTTTGAGAGAAATAAATGACTATTTATTGTTTATTAACCTATTCATTTGTTCAAGCTGTTCACCAAAGCTTCATGTCTGTATTTAAGGTCTTGCAATTGATAAGTTAGTAGGAGCTTAGGCACTCTGTTTTGAAATCCTGTGCAGTCTTTTTTTTAATTCTTGGGAAACTCTGGCAATGAGTCTTATTTTTTCTTAGCCCAAATCTGGCCTATAGCTTCTGCTGACTCGTAGTATTTCTAAAATCGAATATTATTTCTAACAGCATGTTATGTTGGTGCCTTATTAGGGCTTAAAATTCCTAAGGTGAGAAAATATTAGATCATTAAATATGAAATGTCTGATTTTGAATTGAAAGTATAGTTTATTATATCTCAAAGAAGACACAGTACAATTAATCGAAGTATGCACCTCAACTATCGACATTGTTTTGCCATCTAAACAGTAGCTTGTTTACATCAGCAGTGAAGAAGCCTGGAGAACAAGTGGCAATGAAATTGTGAAAGGCATTTTTTACAGCGTATTGAGAACTGAATATTTTTCCTTTCAAGAAGTGATACAAAGCCTGGAAGAAGTGGTGACCATTTGGCACAAGGTCTGGTGAATACGGTAAATGACAGACCGTTTCCAAATCCAGCTTCTGTAGTTCGAGCAGCTTGTTGGTGCAACCTGTGGTTGAGCGTTGTCTTGTAAGAGGCTTGGTCTGTCTCCATTGCCCAATCTTGGCTGCTTCATCGCGAGCATCCTCATCATTTTGTCCACTTGGTTGCAGTGGATGTCCGTTGTAATCAATTGACCAGGTTTCATGAAGCATATGGATAATACCAGCACTAGACCACCAGACAGACACTGTTAGCTTTTTTTTGATGAATATTCAGTTTTGGATTGTGTTTTGGCACTTCATCTTTATTCAACCATTGCTCCAAATGCTCATGATTGTCCTAAGAATCCATTTGTCATCACACGAAACAATACGGTGTAGAAACAGATCTCCTTTATGCTGTGACAGCAAAGACAGGCAAGCTTTGAGACAGTTTCTCTGCTGATACTCATTTAATTCATGCGGTACCCATCTATCCAGCTTCTTTGCCTTGCCAATTTGTTTCAATTGGTCCCATATTATTTAAATAGTAACATCAAACCTTGCTGTTAATTCACGGGTAGGTTAAGATGGATTCGCTTCCACTACAGCTCTCAGCTCATCATTATCCACCTTGGTCTCATGTTGCCCACACGGCTCATTTTCAAGATTAAAATCCCCAGAACAGAACCTCTCAAACCATTGACATTCTGTGCCTTCATTAGCCACTTCCTTCCCAAACACTCTGTTGATATTTCGAGTTGTCTGCGTTGCATTGTTTCCACAACAGAACTCATATCCGAAAATAACACAAATTTTTTACTTATCCATGGTTTTACAAAAATAGTTCTAAAAAAAATTAAAAGATAATCACAAGCCAACAAGTGCCTTTGAAAGACTGTGGAGGTATCTTCACAATAAAAATAAAACCCGAAGTGTCAAATGAAATATCAGAGATATCAACTGTCAACCTTAGTACTTAAGGAAATTGGACATTTCATACTTAATAACCTACTTCCACCGTTTTTTCCAGGATGAAAATTCTGAGGATTTTGATGTTTACCTAATTTAAAATTGTTATAATTTTAATATGAATATGCTTTAAATTAATTATATTTCTGTTAAAAAGTAATCCACAAAAATAGCTTCTCTCTCTACTAGCTGGAGTCTATTTGGTGGTGTAAACAACAGGGGACTCCCACATTCCATATTCTTGGAATTATATATCATTTTAATGAATCCAATATTTGCTGTACCTTTTATTATATTTTGTAACAGCATCAAAGTTTATTCTCAATAGTGACATTAACTGTTTTCCTCAACCAGATGCACGTCCCTACAATTTTATAATTCTTAACATATAAATTTAAAATCTAATGCAGAAACTAACATTTATCCCATTTTCCCTTTTATCCCATCATCTTCTTTATTATATCTTACCCTGGTATTACAGAAAATGAAGAATGGATTAGGAATTCACTTTAAAAGATTTCAAAAAAAATATTTCTTAAAAAGCCTTGATTAACTCAGGCTGTCATAGACAACAACAAAGACATAAAAATACACGTACCAGATAACGTGTATCTTTTTTTTTTTATTTCTTGCTGTATGTAGTACATCTTCACATATGGGATTCTTTAATTTTAATGTTTGTTTTCATTTAGTCCACCTGTATACTAGTTAAATCTGGTTATGCCTAAAATATGAGAATTATTTCTAAGAGATAACAATTTTAGGATCATCTTATGTTCTTTGCTCAAATTTCAGGTTTCATACTTTCAAGTTATATATGAATGTCTTATACTTTATATCTACAACCCTAAGTATATAAAAATGATATTGGAAATGTTAACATGTTAGACTGCATCAAATCACAGTGCACCACAAATAGATGACCTTCATATTAAATGCCCAACCATGGATCTAAAGTATAATGAGGAAGGATTTAATCTCATTATTTAATAGTAACTCCTCCAGTGTTCACTGAGTTAAAAAGAAAAAAAATCAGAATAGATAACATCAGTGATGAGCCCATGTTATTCTGACATGCTTATACCTATATTGATATCTATATTGATATTTATATCTACTTATATCATCTATATTCAAAAAGAGAGAATAAAAGCTGCAGAGAGAGTGAGCGAGAGAGAGACAGAAAATTTTGCCCCAACAAATTTTTCTCTGACAGTTTAGCCTGATGTAGAACAGAAACACTATACTTTTGTGTGGTATTCCTTCCCCTCTTCCAGCTGCTCAGGTTGTGTGGGGTTCATAAATAACTTCTTTGAGATCCTATTTGCTCATAATTAAATTTAAAAAGAGGTCAGTGAAGGCTAATGCTGTGAGAAGTCTTAAATTTTATATATATATATTATGTATATATTTTTCATAATGGACCTTCAGCACAGTGTCTGAAACATTGCAGAAACTCTCTCCACTTCTTCCAATGCTATTTTTTGCTGTTTGCACATCAGGCCATGATGGCTTTTCTGGATGTTCTTCTCCTGTGTAATTTCCTGAACCAAACTGAATATGAAGTAGGTGCTATTTAAATCATCTAATATACTTAGTCTTATAATAGAGTAACTTCCTAATCCAGGTGTGGGTTAAGCCACTATGAAGCAGTGGAGAATTACATTATGATCTGAGATGTGCCTTCGAAATTATTCCTGCTTCTCAACTTTCCCTCCGTCTCTTCAACATCAAGTAGAACCAGCTCACTGAAGGTAGCTCTTACCTCAATCAATGCTTCTGAAGTCTAATTAGTATAAAAATTTGAACAGTCATGTGTCACCAGTCTAGGCCTTACAAATCCTGCCTCCTATGGACAGATTCCCAGATCATCATTCATAATTGTTACAATTGTGATCATATCATAGTCCATCCTAGCTCAGATACAATCACAGTGCGATTTCTGGGTTTATTAAGTTTGAGTCAATGGTCTTGACTCAACCTCTGGATCCACTTAGTACTACAAGTAGACATAGGTGGCTTTCAATAAATGAGGGCTATTACTATTAGTGTTAGCATTAATTTTCTCTAAATTTCTATTACATCTCAAATTAGGTTTTATCATGCTTTCTAAAATTATGTTAGGCCATGTCCCAGGTGCTGAGAAGGTGAGAATACAATGAAAACCAAGTCCTTGTACCTTAGCAGCTAGTATTCTAATTAATAAGTATATAAATCAATGTGTATTCACTAAGGTAAGATAAAGTAAAATATGTTGTTCTGTGAGAATATATAGCAAAAGAGTCAGACATAGGATAGGGGTTTGGGAAAAGTTCTCTTGAGAAAGCCATGTTTTATCTGGCATCTCAAAGAGGATGAGTTAACTCGACAAAGGTGAGTTGTGCCATGGAAAGAAATGTATCACAGGAAAGACCTTGGTCAAGCTTCTGAGGCAAGTGAGCGATGTTATACATGTTATCAGAAGTGAAAGACAGGGATGAATGGGTTGGTAGAACTAAAGCTCTAGGAATACCCAAGGGATAATGAAAAGATTAACAGGCCATGTTAAAAAGTTGAGGCTGTATCTAAAGACAAATGAGAAGACATTGATAGGTTTTGTGCATCTAAGTGAAACACTGATATTTGTATATTGAACAGATAATTAATTGGGGAGGTAGAATGTGGTCCAAGACTAGAAATGCAGGCAGATGAGTTAGATGGAGAATGCATATGTCCAGGAGAGAATCTTGTGTTGAACTAGGATGGTGACAAAAAAAAATGGGAGAAATGCCATACATAAATACAAATATTAGGTAATTATACATATTCTAAAGAACTGGGAAGATCTCTCTGGAATAATGATTCTTCCCGTGGAGACAACACTACTGATGCCATGCACAAATTTTCCAATCTAGTGGCTACTAGAAATAATAAAAGATTATTTTTTCCCGAATTATCTGTAAACCTTGAAAACCCCTGGAAAGCCTGAAAACTATCTCAGAGTCTTCAGAATCTTAAACATGAAAATTTTGCAGTGTGTATCCTCATAAATAAGTTAATGCTGTCTGTAGTTGATGAATCAGGCCTGC
Organism: Eulemur rufifrons; assembly: GCF_041146395.1. Classification (NCBI taxonomy): domain Eukaryota; kingdom Metazoa; phylum Chordata; class Mammalia; order Primates; family Lemuridae; genus Eulemur; species Eulemur rufifrons. The sequence continues at coordinate 8,760,804 of NC_091005.1, read as the reverse complement.
CACATGTCAAGTTCTGTCAACAGCAGAAAAGACTATCGCTTCCTTCCTCACTGCTTAAATAAGTTTAACTTGAATGGAATTTTAAAAGCACTAAGATAAGGTACATTGACTGGAAACTGTAATTGAATTGTTCCTATAAATGATTAAGGCAAAGGGAAACAAAAGGGAAATGACTGAAGATTTTGTAAGCATTTCTAGATGAAATGAAAGAAGTCTCCCCCTCCCACTCCCATGGATAACATACAGCCTCATCCCAAAATAATAATTATTGCTGACATAAAACACTTGCTGTCTCCATGCCAGGCACTGGGGTAATCTCTTTACATACGTTATCTTAATTTAGTGCTCAAAAATGATCCAGTGAAATAATTTTTCAAACTTGTCTTTTCAGGTTAAAAAAAAAAAAAAGTAGTTAAATGGTTTGCCTAAGGTCACAGAGTTTGTAAGTGATAGAACCAGAATTTATATGAAGGATAACCTGAAAGCCCACATTTTCACACTTATGTAACAATATTTTCTACTATATGGTTCAGGAATTCTTGACTGTCAGCAGGGAAGTGAGAGCATATTTCCCTTGAGGGGATGTATAGTACATATTAATATTTGTGGCATTCCTTCATTAAATAGTATTAATAACAGAGTAAGTATCTACCATATACCAAATACTGTGTTAATGCTAAATAGCAAGTATGACAAGCATAAAGTCTGCCATCCTACAACTTAACACTTGATACACTTGATACAGTGGTTTCAAGTAAGAGCCTCACATTCAAAGTCACAGAGTTAGGCAATATTAATGGTAGATGTTACACATTGGGTTCTCCAAGAAGCTGACTCTTAGGTGGATAATTTACTGCAATAAGTTTATTGGAGAGTACTTTCAGGCTCAACCGTGTTGAGGAAATAATAAAACGTGACTGAACAGAGGGAGATGTGAAGTGAAATGCAATCATAGCACTTTCTTGCTATTTTTTTTTTTTGCACACTCTGGAGCTGAAATGCATTTTCAGAAATGTCTTGAATCAAGACGTGGGGCCAGGTCTGTAGATCCTACATGGACCAGTAAATTGATGCAGGATGATTTCAGGGAGGAGGTCAAGGCAGCTTATTTCAGCTGATGTCACATCCCCAAAAAGGGGATTAGCTGAGGTGTGTCAGCCATCAATAGTCTCTCAGTAGCCACAGGAATCATTGTTGCATATCGGTGGAAGGCATTTGCAGGCTGGACCACAGAAACTAACATAGTGGGCAATCAAGTGAGATCAGCAGGCTTCTCATGTGGACAACTCTACATAGTCAGGGAAGTTGAGCTGCAAAGATGCCTGACAAGTCTATAGGTTTTTTGTTTGTTTGTTTTGTTTGCTTTAAATATAGACAGAATATTTGGATGCTGTAATGTGTCCATGACCTTCTAGTGCCTTGATGTTTCAGTTGGGGAATTTCTTGCCCAACAGAGTCAATCATTTGGAGGCCATATTGACTTTTTATTTAATTCTGCCATATAGTTAAACACAAGCTTCTACGTGCGACACTGTAGTGTATGAGAGAAAGTAGGCTCAGCATGTTTTCCTTAATGAACCTTTCTCTTCAGTTCCTCACTCTAACTGCTGATGCAGATCACTATCCCTCCCTTCTACCATATCTTTAGGATAATAAATCTTTCTTTTTCTTCGAGAAAAGTATTAATATTTAATTGGAAAAACTCTTAAAATGTTAGGAAAATATTAAACCAAGCACTGAATAATGCCCAGGAGAGTAGGCAGCTTGATATGTGCAGTGAAGTTTAGTTGTTCATTTGCATTTTTTTCTAATAACAGTGACCTACTAAGTGGATCTTTTTCATGCTCCTTTTTAGAAGTAAAGTTCTATTGCGTAAAAAAATAAGTCACAAAAGGGAATGTCGGTTTACATTTCTTTTCCAAAGTACTCTTTGAAACAGCACTTATTTGAACACATTAAATTTGTTTCAAAAGTATTCAGGTCATGCATAATTAAATATGTGGCTTTTAGCAATTTTAGCTCTTCTAAGATATATTGTATACTACATAATTTGTACTTTTGAGTGAATATTATTGTTTTATTCTTGCAGATGTCTCTGTAATTTGTTATTCAAAGGTTAATTTTATGCAAGTACTGAAGGTCAAAATTTAGCATCTTAAATGATAAAATATAAATGTTTCAACACCCACCATTGCGAAAAACGTTTGACAAAAATATAGTCAAAGGAAATGGCTCAATATTAAAAAGGATTAAGGGTTATTTTAACATAAAATTTAATGTAGTTCATTGATTATTCTGAATTATTTATATTATCTAGGTTGTAAGTGAGAGGAAAGAGCATAAGTTCTGGAAGCCAGTCAATGTCCATGAACAGTAGATTTTTTTCACATTCGCACAAAGATTTCTCCCATGTTTCATCAAGAATTTTTGCTGTATGATGATTTTTTCAACTTACAAAAATCTCTGAAAAGGATATTCAATGCGAATATTCCCTGTATTAGTAATAATGACAAAAACAACGATAATAGTTAATACTTAGATTGTGCTACTACATCAGGTAGCATTGATAGTATGCTCAAGTATTTGTATTCCAATAATTCTCACACAAAAATAACAGGCTTTTATTTTATCCTCATTTCACAGGTGAGAAGTCTCGGTCACAGAAAGGCTCCAAAACTAGCCAGAGGACACATGACTATTAAGGCATCATAAGGTTTTAAAACCCAGTGTATTGGCTTCAAAAATGAGGATTATAACAAATATGATATACTGCCCCTTAAAATATGTACTAAAATATTTCATATGCATATGTTTAATTTCTCACTGTTATAGACTAAATGTTGCATCCCCCCAAATTCATATGTTGGAGTCCTAACCCCCAAGGTGATGTTATTAAGAGGTGGGGTTTTTAGGAGATAATTAAGTCATCAGGGTAGAACTCTCATGAATGGGATTAGTACCCTTATAAAAGAGACTCCAGAGAGTTCTCTCACCCTCTTCCACCGTGTGAGGACACAGCAAAACACAAGAGTCTGCAACCCTAAAGCAAACCCTCACCAGACACTAAATCTGCCTGTGTCTTGATCCTGGCCTTCCCAGTCTCCAAGTCTATGAGGAAAAAAAAAAAAAAAAAACTTTGTTGCTTAAGCCCCCCAGTCTGTGATATTTTTGTTGTAGCAGATGAACAGATTAATATATTAACAATGAATGATCTTAACTTGAGGACAACTTATGAATTTAGAGCCCTGTGCCCCCAAAACCCAGAACAGCACCCTCAGTTTCTTTAATATTTTTCTTCTCTTTTACCATCTTCCTAATCATTATAGGCCCATAAGGGGAAGCAGAGTGGGTACTAGGGAGTCATTGACACAATATGAGGTATTCCTGGAGGATAATTCCATATGATACTGGCCATTTGCCATTTTAATTATTATGTTACTATTACCAAAAGTTCTGTACTTGTCCCTGTGGCCAAATAAAGAGTGAGGACAAGCGGTTTGAGGAAAAAAGAAAAAGAAGTTTATTAATTTTGATAAGAAAATAATTTTCAAAATTATCTTTCAAAATGGATAGAGCCTTGATGTATGATGTCACAATTAATGTTACTTTCTTAAAGTATGATCACTCTCGAAATGTCTTTTATTTCTTAATGGGGGACATCACAGAATTATATTGAGATTTAATGAAGGAAGGAGATAATATGATGATGAGCCTTATACTGATACTGATAATCTGAATTCTGATACTATCAATCACAGTCACCTCCCTGCCACTGCCTACTCACAACAATCCTACACCAGTGTGGACTCCCCTGGAACCAGGTGGCACAAGCAGTATAATCACTCATATTTTAAAATAAGCACGCCTGTGACGAGGAAGCACATGCTCGCATATGCACACGTGCACACACCCACACATACACACCCTCCGTGTGTTTTATATGAAACAGAAACCAAATCATTGCATGTATTTCTGATCAGATATAACGCTTCCACCAATCTTGAAAACAATACTGCTTCTCTTTGGAAGGTTATACAACATCACAATCAGATATAATCAAATGATATTTTTATCTTGGAGAAAATATGGATTTATCTTAACAGTGTTCAGAAGAAATTCTCAATATCTGACAAAGGCAGCCCTTGCCTCATCAGCAATTGACTTTTACCCATTGATGAAGAATCAAATCAAATCGATTAGAGATCAGGGTGGCCTATGGTTTGAAACTTCTGATCACCAGAGTGAGATCACTTATCAAAGAAATGTGCATTCAGTACCAAACCTATTAGAGTTGCTTGGGGTGAAGTTATTCAATGCCATCTATTTGCTCTGTAGTTGATGCTTAGCCAGTGCTTCAGATGGCTGAAATGTGTGTGTGTTCTGTTACTTCAGAGATGAGTTTATCTATCACAATTAGATCTCTAACAATAATTAATTATTTGGATTCTTCTTATTTCTCCTTTAAAACTATTTTTTAAAGAATTAGTCTTTACCATTTTAACACTAATTTAAGTAGCATCCTCGCATCCTATGTCATAGTTTGGAAATTGATTTTTTTTTTAAGAAAAATGTGAAGCTTGCTTGTTTTGCAAGGAGGAATAGCTGATTCATCACAGTCTCTCCATACCCTCCCTCTCACCCCTCTGCCTGTCCTGTCACAGCCAAATGACTCTAAGAACTCTTATATGTTTACAGCAGTGGTTGTCTACAAAAGCAGAAGTGGGTCAAACAGCCAGTGATAGACAGAATGCCAGAAACAAGCTGAGATGTATTTACAGGGAGAGAATGGAAAGGAATATATTCAGGAAAGGCAGAGAAGAATAGTAGGGTGATGGAAGGCAAGAGCCAACACACACTAGGTTTTTAGAAAAAATAACGGGATTTTTACAAAAGCAGGTAGAGATAAGGTTGTGACTAGTGGTGGTGAAGAGATTAAGGACAGTTGTATTGGTCCATGAATTGAACTTTCAGACATAGATGAAGGGAGACAATGTTTGAAAACATTGATTTTGCCCCGTCGAGGGAATTCCCTATTTGCATTTCCTAAAAGATCACATTGAATAATTGAATATTCAAATTGTTTTTTGGCTCCTCTAGGATTGTCAGAAATGTGCTTATTCGGATGCTTCAGCTTGAATCTGTGGAGTAACAAGCTAGTTTTTACCCAATGTTTACCTGGCTTATCATCTTAGAGCAATAGTGTCTTACATGTGATAATCAGCTGGAATACATTAAACCTGTATTTATATCTATTTCAGTATTTTTTTTTATCTATGCTCCTAAAAAGTGCCACAGAAGTTGTTTCTGTATTCACAGATGTTATATAGGCATGAAGGGAGAGGTATCAACAAAAAGAAATAAAGTAAAACAACTCTCAACAACTTTCCTTAGTGCAAGAGTTCTCAGTACTTTTCATATAACCTTGAACACTGCAAATCTCTAAGAAGTAAAGAAAATATGCAGCATTTCTTGAAGATAATTACCAATTATTGCAGCATTCTGTGTGTATATGAGAGAGAAACAGACATGGCATTAGCATTATCTGAAATATACTTGGGGATATCCTAAATGAGTAAGCACTATTTTTTCGAGAAAGACTCAATGTGCATCGCAGATAACAACTACATTTGGTTAACTAAACAGTATGCTTGAACAGCTTATATGTCTGTGCAAGAACACACACACAAAAACAATTGCAAGTAGTATTTTATATATATATCTGGTATCAGTTTTCAATATCTGATAAAATAATTTTGTGAAATTCTTAGCATGCACAGTTAATTGAAATATTTATCTCATGATCTGTATTACTTTATTTAGTTCTTGAAATCAACACTGCACAGATTCCTTTATGTGTTCCAAAGTCAATCTCTGGAGGAATTGAATTTGCTTCCATGTTTTCCTTCTTTTTTCACCTGAATCTGTTTTTATTTTCAAGCATAGAAGACTCTGAGTCCATCCTCTGATTTTTAATTTTTGACTTTAAAAGCAAAGATTGTGTCTATTGTTTCATTAGCTTTTTTTTTTTTTTTTTCTTTTGTTTGAATTTACCAAGATCTTTGTCACAGTGTCCCATCTGGTAAAAAAGGAAAGTTTTCTTCCACCTTTCTCATCTAGGAATGTCTTCCCTTTCCTGTTCAGTGAAATGTAGGCTGCTGCTTTCATGTCACTGCTACAGATTAGTTTTCCTCTAATTCGGGTCATTTTAAAGTATAAAATCCTTTTCCAGATTTTGTCAAGAAACCTCTCCACTGGGCACTTATGGACTGCAAATCAGTATGCAGAATCGCCTTCCAACCAATCAGGCATTTCTTAAAGAACACACAGTTTTATGTTAACTCATTAAATACATCAATTAAGTTAGACGATTATGAAATTTGGAGAACCTGTATTTAATGGTTTCTAAAGTGGTGTTGGTTGGGAGACTGGGGTTATGACTGCAAAGGTCATATAAAATAAAGCATGTGTCCTTTAGGTACTTAAAACATAATTGTCTGGGTTGATGATGTCGGTGCCAAAAAAAAATATTGTAGTGCAAATTAAAAGTTAAAATAATTTACGCAACAAAAATAGTCTAAAGTTTAAAATCCAAATAAAGTACTCAACTCTCCTCCCTTTCTCTTCCTCTCTGTCCTCACTTTTTCCTCTTTCTCCAAAAATTGTATAACTTCTTACACAGAAATTACTGTGTTATCCCCTTTTACTGTCCATTTACTCGTATCATACAGAGAATTTGGTTCTCAGAAGTTTGAAGTCCAAAGGGAAGCTAAAGCTGTACTTTAGAACAGAGTTAAATAAGAACTCAAAAGGTCTATTCTAAAATAAGACATTATCTTCGGTACAGCCTTTTTTTAAATAAAAGAATGTCTGAATAAATGGATCACTTAGAGATAAGTTTACGTGGGATTGTGTTTGTACATTTTGAATTTCTACATAAACTCAAAATTGAAGATTGGAGAAATTTAAGGCCCATAAAACCTATCAAGAAAAAGCAGGACTAGGTTAAGGACTTTAAGAATAACTAACGGTTCCTTGAGAAAATAACTTCAATTTGTGTGTAAAATTGTACTCTCAAGTGGCCAAGTAAACTCCTACCAAACCAATAGCCTTGCACTTAGCAACTGTAAACTCTGAACAAAGGTACAAAAATAACTGAACTACTGAAGAGCTAAGCAATATCGGCACATTGTGGAGGGCACGGGAACACTTGGAATAGAAAATAATTGGAAAGTTCCTTTTTTAAAAATGAGATTTAGCCTGAGGGCCTGTTAGGTCTGCCTTGATGTTCCCTGGTACTCAGTTCCCAGTGTCAGGAATCACAACTGGTGCCAAGTCTAGCCAACGACAGGGAGTAATCACAAAAACAAAGCAATCCCACACAGGCAGCGTATATTGCAAAGCAAAAGAACAACTCAGAGGGAGAAACAGGTCATTCTCTGCCAGTGGAGAAGGCCTCAAAATCTTAGCACACACTGTCTTTTATATGCTCACGAGTTGGTCCCACCTTTCTCCTGGGTGGGATTGGTTGCCGTCTCCTGCCTTTGGGTGATGGACAGGTTGGAGTTATATAACAGGTTATACAACAGGTTGGAGTTATATAACAGTTTCCCTTTTATACATACTTCTTCCCAGAATCCTTTACAAAAAACCTGCGGGGTGGGGTCAAAACCATAATGCTAATTAGATAATAATGTGCCCCAGGTCAGTTAAGGTCACAAGGAGCTTCTCACTCTACATGCTCTATCCAGGGAAAAGTCTCTAGCCACAAATATCTGATATTGCAGTTTCTTTTCTGCATTCTGATTGGCTCCCGCTCTCCACCTTTAGCCACTTCTTCTCCCTCCTGCCTTGCCACCTCCCTGCCCTTCACCGAGACCTAACAGGCAGACCAAAATCAGTGCTGCATAGGGAGGCTAAAGTAGAAAACCAACTATCATTCTGTCCTGTAAACCAGAGAACAGAGTTCTGGGAACCGTAGTCACTGACAGTGGGGGAAGGGCGTCACAGAAAGGAAGGAGCCAGAGGCAGGGAGCAAACGCTCATCCCTGATGCCTGCAAACGTGAGGCAGAGTCCAAGCAGCACAGCCGGGATTAAGAAACTGATCTAATATTAAAGCAAAGTTCAAAAGGGTGTGCAGTTCCAATCCAACCAAATTAACTATACATAAAACAAATAAGCAGAACAAAACACACAACACTCTTTATAAGAATATTACAGTATCCAGAGTTTTCATAATGTAACATTCATAAACACAAATCCTATACTGACAAATTTTCGATTGAATTCTGATGCGAAATTTACCTCAAAACTAATCAAAGATCTAAATATAAGAGCTAAAACTCTTAAGTCTCTCATTAGAAACCATAGGCATAAATTTTCATGCTAAGGGTGTACGTAATGATTTCTTACATATGGCACCTAAAGCCACAAGCAACAACAAAACAATAGACCACTTGGACTTTACCAAAATTAAAAACTTTTGCGCTTCAGAAAACACTATCAAAAAGGGTGAAGAGACAACCCACAACTACAAAGCTAAACATAGTCTTGGCATATGATTCAACAATTCTGCTTCTAGATATTTATCCAAAGGAGATGACAACTTATATACACATAAAAACCTACACAAGAACATTTATATTAGCTTTTCTCATAATTTCCAAAGCTTGAAAGTACCTACTGGGGCTCAGAAAATGATACCCCAAAATATGCCACTTTGATACGCTCAACTAAAGAAGCAGCTTCAAGGTCTCTCTCCAACCTCCTCCCACCTCCCTGTCTGACTGATCATCTTTCCTGGAGCACCTGGGAGAAACTGTCTCTGGAATTTCTTTATTTGATGAAGAAAATTTTTTTCCAAAACAAGTGCAATTATCTTAAGACCTCTTCCTAGGGATCTCGTCAAATAACTAGAAAAGTTTAACCACCAAAGAAGAGAAGAGATTAGACATCATCACCCTGGGTAACATAGCAAGATCATATCTCTACAAAAATAAGAAAACATTAGCCAAGTGTTATGGCACATGCCCTGTAGTCTCAGCTACTTGAGAGGCTGAGGATGGAGGATCATTTGAGCCTAAGGGTTCAAGGCCACAGCGAGTTATGATTACACCACCAAAGTCCAGCCCAGGCAACAGAGCAAGATGCAACCTCACCCTGTCTCTTAATAACAAAACAAAACAACAACTTAATAATGAAAATAAAAATGAATAACAAATAAGCAGAGATTTGAACAGATACTTCAAAAAAGACAATATATAAATGGCCGATAAGCACATCATAAAAGGCTTAATAGCATTAGTTGTCAGGAAACTACAAATTAAAATCATAATGATAGCACTCTGCACCCACATAAATGGCTAAATTTTAAGACTAGACACTATCAAAGTTGGCAGGTGTGTGGTATGACGAAAACTTTCGTACATTGTTGGTGTGAACACACAATGATGCAGACACTTTGCAAGACCATCAGACAATTTCTTGTTAATATTAAGCACACACTTCACTATGTGATAGCAATTTTTCTCCTGGAAACTCACTCAAGGGAAATAAAAACATTGGCTTACAAAAAGAGTTATAAAAGATGTGTATAACAGCTTCATGCATATTAGCCATAAATGAAAAATTGCCCAAGTATTTGTCAATAAAAGAATTGATCAAGAAACATTATAATATATTCATACAATGAAACATTGTCAACATTAAAAGAGAATACATGACTGATACAACAATATAGATGAATTTCAAAGTATTGCGATAACCTAAAGCAGACTTACACAGAAAGTATATTAAAGTATTATTTTATTTATATGAAGTTCTAGATCAAGTAGCAATAAATCTGGTGAAAAAAATCAGAATGTTGGCTGTTGCTGAGAGTTTAGGGCAGGAGTTGAGAGAATTTGCTTGAGTGATATTAACGGTCTATGATTTAATGCAGGTGTACACATTTGTCAAATTTCAGTAAATGCTGACTTAAGCTTTTAGTTTTATAAATTTACCTAAAACATTGTAAATAGGTATGTCACACTAGTTAATGATATAAATTCTGAAGTAGTTAGTGTATTTAGTGTAACACTTTACACTGAAATGCATCCCCCAAAAATAAACACATGAGATGGATTGTTGGATAGATAGAGCAATCTATAAATGGAGAGATACGTGTTAGTAGAAATATAGTAAAATTATAATTGCAGAAGCTGGCTAGTGGGTATATGAGTTCACTAAAATTATTTCATTTTTTGTATATTTTAAAATGTATAATAAAATTAATAATCTGTGTATGTTTTAATGATATATTTTGCATTTAAAACATTTCAATAGGAATAATGTATTATACATCATTTATACGAAATTTGTTTAAATGTTTCTTTTTTCGGGGAAAAATCTGAAATTTTGGGCTAATTTCTACTTTCAATTCCTACAGAAAACCAACTTTGTTGGAGTCTACACATAAATTGAACACACTAATCTTTCTTTACCTTCAATTTAGAAGGAAACGACCCATTCTGGTTTCCAAGTCATAAAACCATATCCATCAAATATCAAATGTGAATCTAGCTTTCTATAATGCCCTTTGAGGGAAATGTCTGTAACAACCAAAACAGCATCAGGAGAGTACAGAACTTTAGAAATAGAAATAACAGTAGCAATAAAAATGGCAGTTGGAAACCATTAAAATCAGATTATCTCTTGTGGACTTGAGATAAAGTTTGGGTACAGACCCTCTATCTGGGCCTCTTCCCTCTTCCCCACTGTGGCTTCTAATGAATGCACAGTAATTATTGAGGGTTCTGTACATCACATACAGAAAATTTCAGAACCAGTTCTATTCTCTTATATTTTAAACAGAACACCAAGGCTTAGAGAAGTAAAGTGACTCATCAAGTTCACAAAATACAGTTCTCTAATTGCCAATTGAATTTTCAATTAAAATAATAATTCAGACTAATATGGTAACATAAAAACAGTTGCTTATGTGATTCAATTTTCACTTCTTTCTTGCCATTATTGATAGACTCGAAAATGTACATTAACTTTTTTCTTTTATTTCCAGAATAACTTATTCATTTTCAACAAATTATTGTAGACTAAATTAAACTAGATGAAGAAAAGGTCTCTTTCTCCTGTGTTGTACCTGTGAAACAGCTTCTGATGAATTTGCTTAGATGACTTTCCAATTCACCAGTGTTGCTTTTAATAGTAATGTTTTTAAACACATTATTTCTTAGTGCCTAATTCAGTCTTCATATATATTATCCACTCAAAAGTTATTACTGTGAAAAGGGAATGGTCTCAGACATACCTCCCAAAGGCACGCTCAGCTCTTGTTTCTTCACATTGAATGACTGGTAACATAAAAAGTGCCACCTTTTCTTCAACTATTTGCATTTTAACCATTGTCAGCCACTTAATATGCAGATAGACTTGCAATTTCAGGTAACAAATGGAAATATAGGGACATAAAGGTTAATTTGCAGACCTTGTACAGGTATTAACCCATTTCCACCTTAAGTAACCAGGCTATCTGCCCTTGTCTTTCTATGTTTGGGAAAATGTTAACAATTACATGTGATGAAAGAGCTTTTTGGTCCTTTCACGCTTCTACTATAATTATTTGAGTTTCACCTTTGCAGCTTGAAGGTAATGGACATAATGCATGGGAACAAATAATTTTGATCAATCTCTAAATAATTTTCTCTCTTTTTTATAGCTTAGAAAAACATAAATCCTCACTATAGCATATAGTCAACATATTTTAAGAAACTGCCCAAGAGGGTAACTTTAAAAAAATAGAATGAACATTCTTTAGACAAGTGTTCCTGAAGTTCATCATGTGTACAAAACACCTGGAGGGCTTGTTAAAACAGATTCCTGAGCCCAAGCCACAGAGCATCTTATTCAGCGGGGCTGGAGTATAAACTCAAGACTTCCCATTTCTTCCAAGTCCCCCAGGAGAGAACCATGTGGTGGATATACTTTGAGAACTATTTTTGACACTAATTTCTCTGTGAAATAGATCTAGTCATCACATTCTGTTAAAGAGAATTCAAAAAGATTAGTGAAGTTTGAGATTATAGAATATTCATACTTCTCTATTGTCCTCCATGTTCAAGTTACACTAGAAGAACAAATTAGAGCAACATGGGTAGAGTGTATGAATTAAATGTATAGTGCATTCATAAAGATTTTATTGGATATTTGAATCCACAAACATTTAATAACACTGATCTAATAACTTTCACTGGTATTTTTTCCTGATTTTTAGAACACATGATTTTAAACGATGTAAAAGGTTTTTTTTTTTTTTTCCATTTCCTTCTTTTTTCCCTTCATTCTTTCCTTTAAAATAATTAAATGTATGGTTTTTTTTTTTTATGTTGTGACTAAATCTGAATCCTATTTGCAGGAGTATGTCTCAGGAATGTATCTTCTGGGGCTGGGAGTTGGATATTATTACAATGTACATTGGGACTCTCACTTGTGGGATTTAACACCTTAACAATGCCAACAGGAAAGCATTGCACAACTAAATCAGTTACATCCATATGGAACCATGTCACAGTTCTAGTTGCCCTGCAATGGCATAAACATAAATTTGGCTTCAAAGTAGACTTTTTTAAAAAAAATGTTATCTTGTATAAAGCCTTCTATGTCATTTCATTCCACTTGGGACTTGAGAGTAGGCTGGAATGGACATGTGAGGAGGTGGGAAATGTAGCAATGTATCTCTCCACCCCTCTCGTATTCTATACTGTGTCTATTTTAACATAACTTTTCTTCCTTTGGCACTATATGGGAGGGGCTGGAGAGATTTGGCAAGCAGTGTAATTTTCATTTGTCACCTTCTGGCTCAAAGTTCACAAGAAACAATGTATAGCTTAAGTCTTTTTTAAGTCTTTTATTTTTTGAAAAGGCCTAGGAGATCTTTATCTATCTATTAATATATCTGTATCTATATTGGTATCTTTGTAACAACATACCTTTTCTTGGTGACCCTCAATATCTGTAAAAGGGATGGGGAGTGGACTAAATAAACTGTCAATCTCTTGCATAAACTATTTCAATAGCTTCCTTCTTAAGGCACGATGATTGTGAATAAGATATTGGGAGCCCATTTAGTAAATATACTGAAGACACTACCGAACATACCCGCATCTATTTCTTTCAATTGCAAAACAAGAGCCCGCTCACATGTGTGGTTGTTAATCTAGCATCTTGTTTTCATAATGGCTGTCTAGCAAATAAAGTCTTGTGATTTTTCTTCCTGAGATGTGACTTACATATATATATTTTTCCCCAGACAATTCTCAAAAAAAAGTGTTATTCCTTCTGCGCAATAATGTAAAAGTGCTTCAAGTAATGGAGAAAGCCACTTCTTTATTCTGACACAGTATCTTCTCCTCTTTTGGCAAGGATCCTGAATTCTTAGTACTCCTCAATTCGATTCGGCCATGGCTACACTGCTTTTAATTTGACTATGTTTTCTACTGACAATCCGCAACATTAAAAAATGCACACACATTGCAACTAAAATACTTGATATGTGAAAATGATTGATGCATGTGATGTGTGATGTTGGTATTTAGTTATAATTCTTTTATGTATGTTCCTGATATTTATTAGGATATATCCATGGGAGCATCTGATTCTTGTATATTGTGGCACTGATTTGTTTTTATTTTACTTATTATTTTTTGCTCTTTAAAAATACAAAGAGTCACTTTTTTCAGCTTCCAACTTCACAAATCCCCAATGAGGTCAGTGCTTTCTAAAGTTGAAGGCAATTTTATCCACTCTAAATGAACAATTAGCATAAATTCATCTTTCTTGCATAGGATGAATTCTCCATTTAGAGCACCATGGTTTATTTTAACGTCTTCTACACACTTCAGTAGCTTGAAGAATTCTGCATGCTATTATCCCAAAATGATTCTTGGTTTTCAAATTGCTGATCTTAATAAGATGGGCTTTCTTCATCTCCTGTATTACCATATCATACCTAATGAAATAAGGTTCAACCAATCAAATTCTTGGATGACTGACCTTTATTAAGTGGTAATTCAGAAACATGATTTCAGAAGGCTCTATCTTATAATGTAAAAAGAAAAAAATTACACAAATAAGATTGCCTCTCATTGGCCAAGGAAGAAAAAGGTTCTCTAGAGGCCAGTCAAAAGTCAGCTTCAAAATATTATAGAATGGTAGAGAAACATTGTGTATCCTTCAAGAAGATGACATTAATTCAGCTACTTTGATTATGTGGCTTTACGTCTATTGTGCCTATTTTATTATCCTTGGGTAATGCTGATGTATGCTTGCAAATTGTGATATAGTATTTATTTTATTGACTCTATTAAATCTTTTGCAAGGAAATACATTTTCCTCTAAAGATATTTCTTTCAAGAAACAATGCACTACGCAATCATTCTTTCATCAAGCATTTTTTGAGATTTATTATGTACAAGTCACTGTGTGTAGGTTTACAGGGAATACATTCAAAACCTTTTGCCAGTCACCTTCTCTTTGTGAGGGACTAATTTAAGCACTGTAGACACAGAGACCAGGTATGTACTCTCAAGAATACACAGTCCAGGATGATAAATAAATTGTCATATTGTGCTTTATATGGCAAGACAGAAGTAATCACTGTCTGCAACAGGAGATAATTTCCAGTCTCACTCTGTTTTCATCACCTCTTGTTCTGGGCCACTGTGACACTGCTGTACCCTCTTCATTCTTCTTCCTCACTCCCATTATAAGATGAGTAGCATTTTTAAGGCTAAAGCTTTCCAGTTAAAAGTACAGGCCATTGTGTTAATTTGTTTTGGGGATTTTCATATAAACTGCCAGAGAGATAAAGATCAAAAGTAGCAAATATGGAAAACTGTAAATGTTTTGTAACTTAAATTATTTATCATTTTAGGTATTTATTAAGGAATAAAGATATGAATCTGGTGCTTACCCTACCCCAAAAATCAAATTTGGGAGAGATAAAGTGTTATAAATAAATAAGGTGTATTAGTTTGGGTTCTAGCAGAAAATAGATGGTTCACGAAAACTGGGTAATTGAAGGAAAATTTATGAAAGGACATTTAAATAAGTGTGGCATCGACTTCTCCTTCCAAGAAGATGGAGTAGACATATATTTATATATTTCCTTATTATTCTCACTGAATATAACTAACAACTTTAGATATTAAATTTAAAACAAACACAAGAAGCTTCCAAAAGGTGCAAAGAAGAAGACACACTAGCTATAGATCTTGGGACTCAAGAAACAGCACAGTAGTAAGATTCTTTAGTTATCTTTTTGTCTCATATATTCTCAGAGTTGGAGCAGAGGAAGCCAGAAAGCTAGAAATGCCAATGGGCACAGGAAAACAAACAAACAAACAAACAAAGCTGCAATGAAAGCTGCTCTTCTAGCCAGAGGACCAGGAAAACAGTAGCTTAGCAAAACAACAGTTAGGCAATAACTGATCCACTTCAGGCAAACACCAAAGCAAAAGCTGTGGTCCTACCCACTACCTACACCAGAAAAGGCTTGATGGAAAACCTAGACTTTCACCCTTGTCGGGCTGTAATGAGGCACCTTAACCCTACTGCTGGGATGGACTAGGAAAAGCCAAGTAGGTGGCAGACACTCTCATCCCCATCTGGCCTTAAGGAAGCCCAGGCCTACTCACCATAGGGGTAAGTCAGAGAAAGCCTAGTGATGGGTGGGTGTGGGCTACCTTAAGACCAGGTGGTGATGAAAATACCAGCTGCCTATGCGCCTTTTCCAACACCACCCCAAGCAGTAGGGTGAGGGTGTTCCTTTCAGCCTGGCGAAGATGGAAGTCTAGGTTCCCTAGAGCTTTCACTACTGCCTGGTGCTAATGAGCCAATGACCCCCACCCCACCAGTGATGTCAGGGGAGGGCATATGGGGAGCAGTAAATAAAGCACTTTTACATCTTCTGCATTTTTACATCTTCTAGCCAAGATGGTGTCAGTGGGAAGCCATAGGGCACACCCCAATACATCGGTAAAGAGGAACACCCTCCACAAGTGTCAACGGAGGCTGACGAGAAAAATTGGAATTCTATTCCACCTAATTATAACAAAAGGGCAACACCCTTCCTCTGCCAGAGTGATGTCATAAGAAGCCAGTTAAACCAGAAAGTTTAAATAAAATTCAGAATCTCGTGAGACCCCAAATTTCTAGGTTGCAACCGAAAATCACTCATTAGTCCAAGAATTGAAAAGATATCTTATTGAAAAAGAAAATCAATAGATGCCAATACCAAGGTGACAGAAATGTTAAACTTACCTGACAAAGATGTTAAAGCAACCTTCATAAAAATGTTTCAAAAAGTATGAAAGTGCTTGAAAAAATGAAAAAAATAGATAATTGCAGTAAAGAAATAAAAGGTTATGGCAAAGAAATAGAAGGTATAAAGAAGAAGAAAATGGAAATTTTGAACTGATTAATATACTAATCAAAATAACAAATAATAGTGGATGGGTTCAACACAAGAATAAGGGGACAAAAGAAGTAATCAGAGAATTAGAAGATAGAACAAAGAAATTAATCTGAACGGAGAGAAAAGAGACTAAACAAAAATGATTAGAACATTGGGGAGCCACAGGACCATAAGAAAAGATTTAACATTTTGTGTCATCGGAGCACTTAGAGAGGATAAAGAAGACATAGCTGAGAAGTACTCCAAAATAAAATGTCTAATACCTTTCCAAATTTGGCAAAAAAACATAAACCTATAGATTCAAGAAACTGAGCAGACCCAAAGGAGGATAAACCCAAATTAACACCAAGACAAGTCAGAGTCAAATTTTGAAAATCAAAACACACACACACACACACACACACACACACAAAATCTTTAAAGCAAAAAGAAACAGAAATAACACCTTACCTATAGGGCAAGGACAATTAAATGACAGATTATTTATTAGCAGAAACCATGAAGGCACATCAGGAGAAAAGTGGCACAATATTTTTCAAGTGCTGAAAGAAGAGGATGGCAGTTCAGAATTTAACATCCAGAAAAATAAAAAAAAAATTAAAAAAAAAAACCCTTCAGGAGTAAAGAGAGAAAACAAGACATTCTTAGATGAAGGAAAACCAAGA
The DNA here is from genome assembly GCF_041146395.1 of Eulemur rufifrons. Taxonomy (NCBI): domain Eukaryota; kingdom Metazoa; phylum Chordata; class Mammalia; order Primates; family Lemuridae; genus Eulemur; species Eulemur rufifrons. The sequence goes on along the minus strand of NC_091005.1, from coordinate 8,743,673 downwards.
AAATTTATTATGAGTGCATGTATTCTATAACCATGGCTAAAGCAAATTCTCTGAACAGAAGAAAATGATAAAAGGAGGAACTCTGAACATCAAGGAAAAACAAAGATCTTGATAAGCAAAATAGGGACAATGCAATAAACTTTTCTTAAATTTTCAAGGAGGGAAATAAAGATCCCAACTTCCCTTTGATCCCATCCTCTGATATGTGGGAAGAATTTCCTAGTGGGTACAGCAGACTGGAGTCCAAAAGACAAGTGAGCCTATGGGAGTGGACCTGGAGAGAGAAACAGGGTGTGCGCAGCACAAATAGACTTCAGGAAATCTTGATGCTTTCATTCTGGGGACAGATTTGCTCAGAAATATACTTTTTGAAATTGGTACCCAGAAGTCTGGGATATATTCATTATAATGTATAGCTCTTGGTTGCAGGTAGCAAGACTCAATTTTCTTAAATCTGAAAATGGGAAGTATTAATATTAATCTCCAATACTTAATCAATATTAAATGAGGAAATAAAATGAAAATATTTCAAATATAACCTGGAACAACATAAATACACAATCCCTTTTCTTTTCTTGAGTCTGTTCTCTTGTCTCTTGCTTAACTGATACATTAAGTCAATGGAAATGAAACCATCTATCTCATGAAACTTCCATGTTTACTTCTGCATAGTCCCCTCTAGGCCTTGTCTCAAGGCATTCATAGCTGTACATAGTGTTTACAGAAACTGACAAAGACAAGCCACAAGAGAGATTCTGAAGAGAAGATAGATTGGCTGCTCAGACAGAGACTTGAATGATAACAACTCAACCAATATGGAGTCCAAGACCTGGTATTAATTGTGCAAGGAAAACGAAAAGCCACCCCATTTCCCCACTCAAGTGGAACCTCATAGAAATGTAACAAGGGAAGAATGCAAAAAATGGTCAAGAAGTTGGAGGCAGAGGCCCCAAGACACTAGAGTGTCAAAGATGAATGGAAGAGTAATAGTTAAGATGAGAAGTATTGATTAATTGACTAAGAGTCAAAGGATGGAGACCAAGAACATGACCATGGGATGCCCTGCAAAAAAGAATATGGATGACCGGCCAGGAGGCAGTCGAGTTAGAGGTTACATGAGATTATATAAAAATCAACATTTATATGTACATATAGTAGTAACATTCATCGGATGTTGGGCAGGTGGGAGGTGGGAGGAGGGGATGGGTATATTCACATCTAATGGGTGCGGCACACACCATATGGGGGATGGACACACTTCAAGTTCTGACTTGGGTGGGGCAAAGCCAATATATGTAACCTAAACATTTGTACCCCTGTAATATGCTGAAATAAAAAAAATTTAAAAATCAGTGAGATTTATAATAAACAGCTTAATTTCTGTATCCTTGCTGTGTATTTATTGATGATAATGATAATGACAACAATAGTGATGGTGATTTATATAGGAAGGCAAGTGTCGTACTGTTTGTTCATTCTTAGAGCCCATTACCTAGCTATCTTCTGATCATTTTGTTTATGTTGTCACCTGACACTATGGTTAGTAACTAAAGGAGATATGGAATACCCATATTAAAGAACAAACCCTGAAAATTACAAAATTTTTCCATTTTTTTATATATTTCTTTAAAAGTGATTTTCTAAATACTTCTGTTATACCATATAAGCAAATGAGAATTAGAGCTGTGTTCTAGACCTTTATTAGTCCTGTTTCACTTCGAGGAATTGTATCCACAGCTGAGGGATGGGTTGGATATTTTCACAAACTTTTAGAGCATGTATAGGATAACAGGGTACAAGGCCCTTCAACAATTTAAGCCTAAGAAAATAATCAAATGGAGTCACAATTACATAAACTTCTGGTGGGTTTGGAATAACTGACCCATCTTACTCCTTTTGTATAATTTACACATTGGTATAATATATTGATTTATTCATTAACTTATTCAACCATTCACTAAATTGTCGTCACATGGGCAAGCACTCCTCTGGGCTTTGAGGGAAAAGCTACTTTATGGAGAGAGAGAACATTAACACAAATCTAAATGTAGTGATAAGTTCTACGAAGATAAAGTGAGGGAAAGGTCTACACAGAATGATGAGGGTAATTTAAGAGGACTATTTTAGATCGACTGACAATCTAAGAGGACAGCCCCTTAAAGAAGGTGGCATTTAACTGGATATCTGATTGAATGGAGGGAGGGAACCATACAACGTTACGTGGAGAGGGATGTGTTCCACACAGAGGAAATAGTGAGTACAAAGGCTCTGATATGGACATGAGCTTAACATTTCCAGAAACAGAAATACAACCAGCATGGCTAGAGCTGAATACAAGAGCAGCAGAACTTCAGGGGACATGGTCAGATGGTAGTTAGGAAACATATTATACTTGATTTAGTAGGCCACGTGTGGGATTTTAATTTTATTCTGAATATGATGAGAAGGCAATGCAGGCTTTAGAGAGGGAAGAGACACTACTGGATTTATATTTAAGAGTTTCACCCTGGCTCCTGAATGGAGAGTACATTGTAGGGTGGGAAGAATAGAATCATGGAAACCAATTAGGTTACTGAATCCTTCAGGCAAGAGGCTACGGTGGATTTGACCAGGATGCAGATTTGAAAGTGGTGGGATAACACTCTTCTGTATGTTGTTTGAAGCATGTAGCCACATGATTTTCTGACTGATTAGATGTTTTTTTTTTTTTTTTTGAGACAGAGTCTCACTTTGTTGCCCAGGCTAGAGTGAGTGCCGTGGCGTCAGCTTAGCTCACAGCAACCTCAGACTCCTGGGCTTAAGCGATCCTACTGCCTCAGCCTCCCGAGTAGCTGGGACTACAGGCATGCGCCACTATGCCCGGCTAATTTTTTCTATATAGATTTTTAGTTGTCCATATAATTTCTTTCTATTTTTAGTAGAGACGGGGTCTCGCTCTTGCTCAGGCTGGTCTCGAACTCCTGACCTTGAGCGATCCACCCGCCTCGGCCTCCCAGAGTGCTAGGATTACAGGCGTGAGCCACCGCGCCCGGCCTGACTGATTAGATGTTGATGTGAAGGAAAGTGGAGAGTCACTTAGATTTTTGTCCTGAGCAATAGAAAGAAAAGCAGTGCCAGTATTTAGCCACTTCCCTGAATGACATGGTTTTGTTTTGGCATCACACTGGGTGATAATTCTCCCCGAAAATAAAAATCATGCTGTTTTTGTGAAAAAATGGCATTTATATGCCCAAATTTCTACATTGCACAGAAGAGTGATAATCTATACATGAGAAAAAATGAATTAACTTTACCAATATGGAGTTTCACTTTTTATTCACTTTTGAGTTTGTATTGATGCCTAAAGTCAGACCCTATTTTGGATTCCACAGTGCAAGAGTTCATGATAGTATTTTAAGATCTTAAAAAAATAGAAAAGAAGTTCCCAAATCTATTATCTTTTTATACTGCCTAATAATTATGACTATGACTCATTCAAATCAACCTTTCAAGTATCTTGTCATAAAATAAAGGACAAGTCACAGAGTACATTAAGAAGTTAGTAAAAGAGGATAAATACATTATCCTGCAGCTTTCATTTGACTTGAGTTTAAAACCCTCCAAACTTATTATTAAAGTTAATTCCTGATAACATGTCCTAAAACTGCTCTTTCAAATTAATTTTCACCTTATAGTTCATATTAAATTCTAAAAAAATCCTTTTATAATGTGTATAAAATGGTTATGGGTCTACAATAATTCCATCACAGGTTTTCATTCAAAAAATCAGAGAGGAGGGATGGGGTAATTTACATATGCCCATATAATTACCCTGGCACAGAGATTCAGAAAAGACAGATTCCAACATAGTGTATAATAACACAGAAACTGAAAGGAATGACATATCGTGTAGCTTTAATAATCACTTCATCATCAATTAGTGTCATGAATAAATTACCTTAAGTGAGAAATTATAGACAGCCATACATAGCTGACCAAATCTGGCAGTAGATGTCTTCTGGAAATAAAGTAAAAATACTGTATTTAATTAGCTTCAATTTTAGGAAATGTTATGAAAATAGAATTAACAAAAAGAAGATGGTCGAGTATAAAAACACCCATCTGGTATGTAAAACGCCACACCCACCAAGGCACCTGGTGTTAGCCCCGGGGAAATACTTTAAGCACTCATCAATTTCATTCTGAAGTCTTTCCACAGAGCTTAATTTTCAAATTAAATGTGCTTGCCTGAAATGGTTGGACAGAAGTATGGAAGATGGAAGTTAGAGAGCACCTTTATCAGGCTTAGGTTGTATCTTGATGGCCCATCCTGATTACAAATCATTTTCTAAAAAATCTTCCTAAAATGAGAATAATCATAGGAAGTGGTTACACCTTTATTGTAAGGCATCCATGAGATGACAGATATCAGATATTCAGAATGTCCTAACTGTGATAATTTTATGCCAAATTCGTAAGCATGCACAGTTTTGAATACCCAGCACAATGAAGAGCTGAGAACCCTCCATAGTCTTCCTGGTGCAGTTCACACACGCCTCTCTTCCAGGCAATACTCTGAAGCCACTCTAGGAAGTAACGATCTCTCCTTTCTGGGGACTAGCTCTTACTATGCAGTGCCAAGTTATCTCCATGTAAAAAAGGCTCTTAATGGTTACACCACGTGGCCTCCCTTGGGTGCTCTTCCCTCCTATGATGCCTCTGCAAGTGATCCCTGTCACCCTACCCTTCGAAAGCAAGAGAACAGGTTCTCTCCAGTGTGGTGGTAGGAAAAAAAGGCACTGATCTAGGAAATGGAAGTGGTTCTTCCACTTACCAAAGGATCCTAAAGCAGCTCTCTTTACTACAGTGAACCTATTGTTCATAGCATATGCTTTTCTGTAGAAATGACCCCAAAATATTCCTAGAGCCCTAAGATCCTCTCATTCTGAGGTATCCCATTTCATTTTTGATCTTCCATTGTACAGCATTCTTCATACCTACGTAGTCAATGACAGGAAAATGGCTTATTTTGGTATATCACTTAATGGGCTATTGTGCAACTATCAAAATGATGCGTACAAATCCACATCAAATCTCAGAATATAATGTTAAATAAGATTTGAAATGGCATAATACAAACATTTTAAAAAGATCATGAGAGATTATGCAAACACAAAGATGCATGTTACTTACAGTGAACAATTACGGATTCCAATTTCCCACATTTTACATAGTATTTCTATATTCTTTAAATGACATATTTAGGAGTACAAGGAAATAGACACATCTTTATACTGAGCCAAAATAACCGCCCTGAAGCTTTCAATACCCTCCCCTTTTCTTCCTTCCCCTCTGAGAGAATCTTATCTCTCTCAGGTCAGTTTTCCAGTAATATGTAGGTAAATTGCGTCCTGGTCTACGCTTACTCTTCTCAGATAAGAACTCTGAGTTTTCTTTGGTTATTTCTCCCAGGACATTGTTTTTAAACCTGGGCCACTGTGTTTTGTTTGATATCCTTTTAACAGTTAGCACTTAAAAGTGAACACAGTATTCCTGTGGTGGTCTGACAAGTGTGGGGCTGTCATTATCCTAGTTCTAATGAGTATGCAATTTCTATTACCTAGCTGAAGACCAATTAGCATCTGAAGTAGCCACATCACACGGTTGACTAGCACTGGATTTACTGTCATCCTAAAAGCTCTACGTCTTTAAACATGCACTGCTTTTCTGCTTTTTCTCCCCCCTCCCATATTCTGTTTTATTGAAATGATTCTTTTTTATATATTTTGAGAAACATACATGTTTTTCTAACTCACCTTACCAATTTGAGTCAATAATTTGCCTAACTTTATGTCCCTGAGAAATGTAACTCAAATGGAAAGCAAAATGTTTTTAAGCCACTAAAACAGAGATTGTCAAACTTTCGGAAACATAGGCATCAACTGATATTTTTATAAATACAGATTTTTAAACTCCGGTTCAAAAAAATCCTTATCAGCCTGACACATGTGGAGCCCTGGAACTTACATTTCAAGACATTCCCAAGGTGGTTTTGAAGCAGGTGACCTAGAAATGCGCTGTGAGAAACTCTAAAAGAAACTTTCATTTTCTGAGGTGTTACCAGGCACTAATTACACCAGTTATTTAAATAGTTCTTTAGTTTTCACCAAAGACCCTGTCAAATAGGTATTGCAGAAAAGTTTTGTAGGTCCTAGATTGTAGGATAAATCTGGCTCACTTAGTCCTTTCTACCGCATACCTGAGCACAGAGAGGTCTGAAAAGACAGATTGCATCAAATACTAAGGCTTTTGCTAAATATCTATATGAGTGTAAATGTCTATCAGTTAATTGATTTGTACATTTGTCTTACATTTATTTATTGAGTGCCTATTATGTGCCAGGCACTATGTAAGGCTAGAAGATAGTGTGACCTCTTCTTATTAATAAACAAAACAAAACAAAACAACCAAGCAAGGAACCCACAGCAAGTCACCAGCCATTCTTAGACTTTATCCCATGCAGGGCAATGTCCAGTCTCATTAATCTCTGGACATGACTACACATTCTGAGCTTACTCCTGCTCTTCCAACCAGTCCTATATGCTATTTCTTTGCTGTCTCTTTCCTTTTGCATTATCTCTTTAATCTAATTCTGCCTTTGCAGGGCTCAAGTTATCATCTTTTAATGTTCTTCATATATTCGAATGATGATCTATTCTCCCAGATCCACCATCGTCATCCTCATTCTACAGATGAAGACATTTGGGTGAAGAGATGGTAGATACCTTGCCCAAAGTAGCAGACACGGTAAGGGGAGAAAAGGATTTAGAATGTTGCTTTCTGACTTCCAACTCAGTTATTTTCATTTTCCCATGATGCCTTCGAAACTTCGTGGTGCCTGGCCTGTTCTCACGTGACGGATGCTCATGTGAAAAATGAGGTGTATAGATATATCCCTGACAATACTAGGCAGTTTGGTGCTAGGACTTATTCCAAGTGAATATGGATGGCTCAGTTCAATATAAAAGGCATTGCTTTTTGAGGTCCACAGAATGAGAGGTAGGTTATAATCCAGAGAACTCAGATTAGACAGAAGTAAATAAAAATGTATCATATCCCTGCAGGACATCATTTCTGTCTACTCTCAAGCCTACCCTTTCATGCTCAGTAAACTCCAGCCACACTAACTTCCCTTGTATTCTGAGAACATGAACCATGCTCTTTTTCAACTCAACACTTTCACGAGTACATTTGTCTCTACCTAAAACACTCTGGATTCAGTATATAAGATGGCTCCTTCTTGTCATTCAAGCCTCCAGACGAATGTTACCTTCTAACTAGAATCTTCCCTGAGTACTTTATCTAAACTATACCTCTCCCCGATAGCCTACTATTGATTGATTCACTCTCTGTTATCTTCTTCACTGCACTTTCAAACATCTGAAATAATCTTTCTTTACTATCTCTCTCCCTCTCTCTAGAATATTGACTGAACAGAAATAATTTTTTATTTCTATGTAAGTATAATTCTCTAAAAGCAGAATCTTCTATACAATAAGCGCTCAAATATAAAGGTGAATGAAATAATGAGTATGAAAGCATTGTACGCAAATAACTAAGTGTGTTCGGAGACAGAGTAAGATAAAAAGAAAATCTACTGTATCCATTCTGAGAAGTTGTATGTGTGCGTCATTGAGGAAGTTCTGAGGTTTTCACAGAATAAGAGTTACATAGTAATTTTTAAATCCCATATTGTCCATTCACTTAATTTTAGAATAGAAAAACAAAATAAAACATAGCCAAGGATGCACTGTATTTCAAGAATGTCCTCCAAATAGGTGCCTACGTCATATTTCAGATACATTAAAATTTGTCCATTGTTCAACATGAAAACACTTTCCTTTTCACATTTATGAAATATGTCTCTGAATGTCATTATGAGTCACTGTCTTCCCTTCTGACAGATCTTTCTCATTGCTCCACTGGTTCCAACCACCAAGAATGACTGGAAATGATAAGTAAATCTGACTACATTTTCTCTTTAATTTCCTAAAAGAGAGGAAGTAAGGTAAGGCTCTTAAACACAAGACTTTCTTTTTTCTGTCCTTGCAATTCCTTTTCTTTTCTTTTTTCTTTTTCTCCTTTCCTTTCTCTTCCCTTCCCCTCCTTCCCTTCTCTTTCTTTCTCTCTCTCTTTCCCCCCCCTTCCTTTATATTGCCTTCAGTTTGGGGATATTTTAACCTTTGGAACATGATGCATTTGCAGAACACAGTACACAAAACCAGCTTGCTCATTCCATAGGTAATTAATTTTTTCCCATGTTATATCCTTGGGAAACGCCTTTTTTGGAAACGCTCACCTTCCAATAGTAAGGTACACCTTTCTATTTGGGTTTTTCTGCACATGGCCTAATAGCAACTTTTCCAAATTTAAAAAATTAATTTATTATCCTTCAGAAAATTCTATATAGAGCTCCAGTGCCTCTGCTGAATTGCTTGCATTAAGTGTCAAGGAAAGAGAATATAAATGTCTACACATATGGCTCCTTGCTGCTTAAAATACAGAGGTGAGTGGAAATAACAGATTCTCCATTCCAGTAATTTATTAATCTCCCTGAGCCATGGTTTCTCCATCTTATAGTAAAACTACCTCATAGGATTATTCATAGGATAAAATGGGATAAATAAATGTACATGAGCTAAAAACATTTTTGGGGGGTTCAGAAAGGATGATACGATTTGAGAGTCACTAAAAGAAACATACCTGTAAAAATACCCCCACACAAATGCACATAAATATACATACACACAACAAATGTCATTTGGTTCCAATAAGTACTTGAAAAATCTTCCCATTGGTACTAAATTTCATTGCTTATACTTGTATCAGTCTTTTTCTTTTTCATGCAACCTTACCCTGTAACATTAAGGGGTCAGGTGCTTCTATTTTTAAAGAAGTGGTTAGTATTGTAGTATTATTTAATGTTCAGAGTAAAATGTTTACTTGAGTTCATTGCATGTGGAAACCTATGAGATGATGCTGAGCACCACTGAGAGTAGAGATCAGCATTCTTCTGCAAAGACCTCAGACAGATGGAGACCCAGAAATGGATGTTTTAATTTAGAATCTTTAAGATAGAGAATACCCCTTCAATAATTATGAGAGACAAAAGACGAAAATAAAGATTTTATAATTACGGATCCTGAGGATTACACAACATACGTGGAGGCCACATACATCGAGGACAGGAGGTGCATGGAGAGAAAGAGAGAGAGACAGAGATGGAGGAGAGAAACCGACGCTCATGGGCCCATGTCTTTATTGGGCTCCAGAGCACTAGACAAACAGGTTCCCTGTAGGGAGTTTTAATTGATGGGTTTAAAGCAAGCATACATCAGTTCTAGGAGGTCACACTGTAACTGAGAAGTCATTGTAGCATATTTGCACAGTCTGTGCAAAGTGAGCAGAGCCAGTCAAATAGGTTGTTTCTAGCTTTCCCACAGGGAGGTGGTCACAAGCAGGAAGCCGTGTAAGACAGATATCTAGATTGACCATCTTGAGGAACTGGAAGGAGGTGCAGAACTAGAAACTATGTTAATTTAATCATGTCCCATTCATTTATTTTTGTTGCTGCTGTGATTGCCTTGGGGGTCTTCTTCATAAATTCTTTGCCTAGGCCAATGTCTGTAAGAGTCTTTCCTACATTTTCTTCTAGAATTCTGATTGTATCACGCCTAAGGTTTAAGTCTGTTATCCACCGTGATTTGATTTTTGTGAGAGGTGAAAGCTGTGGGTCCTGTTTCAGTCTTCTACAAGTGGCTAACCAATTCTCCCAGCACCATTTGTTGAATAGGGATTCTTGTCCCCAGAGTATATTTTTCCCGCTGTGTCAAAAATTAGGTGACTATATGAGGATGAGTGCATTGCGCACCGTTTGGGGAGTGGTAACACTTGAAGGTGCTGACTCGGGAAAGGGGGGGGTGGGGAAAAAATATGAAACTATTGTTTTTAACTTGCACTGTTCACTTAATAATTTATCATGAATATTTCTCATATTATTTCATATCATTGTACAAGAAATAATGTATACATTATGAGGACATACCGTATCTAACAAGATATACTGTTAGACTCTTTGATTCTGTAAAATTAAATTGAAAAAAAATAAAATAAAAAAAAAAAATAGAAACTATGTTAAGAGTAACTGAGCATTGCTTCTAGGCTGAGAAAGTTAAATTTATATTTACAATAGATGTTGGTGAGATGAGGGTAGCTGCCAAGCAAAAGCAGATCAAGGACTGACTTAATTCAGAAGATGAAAAAAAATATGTTGAGGCAACATAAAGTTATAAGAATTTACTATAGTAGATTTCAAGTGGAAAGTTCCAAAGTCAAAGAGGAATGCCTGCTCCTGTTGTAAACAGAGATTAGAATGATCAAAGGAACATATATTTGAATTTAAAAAAAATTGTTGGAATTATAAATTCTTATTTTTTAAAAAAAATTTTTTTTGAATAAAAAAATCTTCCGGTCTGAAGCCTGAGATGTCAGAGTCATGCAAAGTGAAATCTTTCAGCAGATGAAATTGTTTCAAACAGATGTGTAATAGTAACTGCCATAGTTCTCTGCATGTAATGAAAGTGAAGATCAACATACAGAATCCTGTGACAGTGACATGCTAGGCTTAAGGATGCTGTCTTGCAAGTGAAAGACTGGGTGGAGAAGAACATATAGAGACTCCATTTGATAGTCCGTGGAAGACAGAGATCCACTAAAATGAGAAAAATAAAATAGATAATCTTATTATGTGTAAGGAATGATAGACGAGAAATAAGTTGGTCATAAGGTACAGCATATTTAAAAACCTTAAACTGTGAAAAATCAAACTTTCTGCAGCAAGGTAACTAAGAGAACTTCAATACCTGTTGCACAGAAAAAGAAAGGGCAGAAAACAATCTCAAAGGATCTTCTAAGTCATGATAAGAAGTTTGAAATTTATTTGAAGTTGGATGGGAAGCCATTAAGTAATATTAAAGAGGAGAGTGATATAACCACAATTGAGTTCAATAAATTCTATTAATGATCAATTGGCAGTCATTTCCACTCTCTCTTTCCATTTCCCCATCTGTAAAATGAGAACATATGGTCATTTTTAATAGTTGTGTTCTTTATAGTCTATTATGCTATAGATTCTTTTCTGGCCACACACAATAAATCAACCCATCAGGGCATTTTATTAGTCATAGAAAAAATGTGACATTTAAATTTCATTCAGACCTGGCCATTCACACAATGCGTAGAGAGAACATAGAGCAGGATACTGGCTTCCCACTTGCTTGAAAAGTTTCTCAGCTTGTATTTGCCTTAATCTTTTAATTTATTAAGCAGAAGGATAGTAGTATCTGACTAGTAAGTTTCTCCACATGAAGTGATCTTTGTTAATGTCTTAGCCCATACCCTTCTCTAAGACATTTGAAAACGGTGGTTAAAAAATGTGATTCAGTCTCAATTGGAACATTTTTTCCCCTTCAATTCAGCCTCTTGCAAATGTCTACCATTTATTTTTTGTCAAACCAAAACCAGTAGTGAACATTTAATGAATATGGTGTTACATACATCTGTTACAGTATTCCCAAGCTTTTCCTGTAAGTAGGAGGAAATCTGGTACCATTTATAAGCTAGTGAAGCAAAACATAAGGGAGTTCCACCTATTTATTTAGATTTAAAAAATGAAAAAACACAACACCTAAGGGAGATGCTATTAATAATAATTGCCTAACTTAACTGGCTCATCCCTTGGACTGTGTCAATGTACTATTTTCTACTTTACCAAGGCTTAAACGTAGTCTGAGGATCTCTCTGAATTTCTTTGAGGTTTTACACAGGTTCTCTCTGATTTGGGCTACTATAAAATCCACAGGGCCATATACTGTCCTGTTGACATGCTGTAATAAAAGCCTAGACACAGGCTAAGCAGTAACAGCCCTTTTAACTCCTGCTTAAATAGGTTTACAATGGCTATCTTTGGTCTTTTACCACTGCTGTTTGTTTTCATAAAAAATTAGAAGCTAAAAGACATGTCTTCCACACCTGATGGAATGTAATTATTTTCCCCTAGATTTTCCTGGTGATAGTTTGTCTTGTTTTTACTAACTTACAGTGCCAATTGTTTACCTGCTTAAAGATGTACCTTACTTTTCAAGGTAAAGAGTAAAACACCAGACACAGTGAAGTATTAATCACTTGCCCCGAGGGTCGATGCAAAGGACATTTCAGGACCATAACATTAAATAATGTTAGCTGTATTTTTTGTGTGTGTGGGGGGGGAGTGATAGTAATAAAGCTCATGATACATTCATAAATATTTAAATAATTCATTTTTCATCAAACATCTTCAAAGACAAAGAACACTGAAAGCTAACTTCTGTACCACGGCATATTTACAAAATGTACTAATCATTAATAAACATCACTGAGATACTATGTTTTCAACAGTGAGAAGATCAGCCTTCTATTTCTATACATCCCCTTGTTTCTGTATACATCTCCTAGAAAAACTGAAAAAATTTATTTACAAGAATTGCTGCCTCCATATATTATTTTTAAGAGAGAGTAAGGTAAAGTGGATTATGGGTTGAGAGTAGAAGACATACAGGTGAGAGCCAAGTGTGCTGTGTGCCCCTGGGAAAGTCTCTTGCCCACTCTGTGCATCATTTTAGTGTCATCAGTAAATGTGGAAGAATTCAGTGAACGCTCTCAAAGATCCCTTACCTATTTGAATATTTACTTTCCTTCTTTTTATAAAAGCCTTAACAAAGATACAACCAGAGAAAAAAACCTAAGAAACTTAATTTAGATGAATGTTCTTGTGAATTCAATTTGCAGTTTGTTCTAGACCAGTTTTAATTTCAAATCATTAAACTTTAACTCCCATGATGTTTTAGAGAAAACTGTGAAGGTTGCAGCAGTAGACAACGTCAGGAATAGGGTGGTTACCACAAGTTCATCATGTTTTTGATCAAGCTCTATTGAGGTTTATGGAAGGAAAAAAATCCAACTCACAAAATATATAGAATAAAACATAAACCTCATCCTACAGTATTATATATTTATGTGGTGGTATAGAAAATATCCAATAAAAATAAAAGGTCAAATGGAATAAATATCATGGAATAAATTACTTGGGCATCAATGTGCTTTTGTGTGAACTATTACAATACTCTGAATATGCTGGCCATACATACACACACACACACACACACACACACACAGAGTAACTTTTTTAAGTCACCTAAATTCAAGCTACTCCTCTGGTGAAAACTGAAATCTTGGGCTGGAAACGCACATATAAATGTAGTTACAATGACAATATGAAATAAAATTTTTAAATAAAGATATAGCTCCAATGTAGATGCATTTTCTGACCTTGCTCATTAAGCAGAGGTAATTATTCTCTTTTTTTCTCAGGCTTTCACCCTCAGATCTTCTTATTGTTGGCTTATCATAGGGCATTTCAATGTATTTGTTTCTGTGCCAGCTCCCTATACTGCCCACATTGCATGCTGGCTTCAATTTTAATGTATTTTTAGTGTTTTGGTGCCACACCTTGCACAATTCCTGGCACATACTGGCTATGTCCTAATGCCTGTTGAACAGATTAATTACACTGAATTACACACTAAAGGTAAATTTATTTTAGAGAACATTGCTAATATAGGTAAGTGTCACCAAAGCTGAGTATCTGCTAGAATCATCCAGAAGAAAATGTTAGAAATACAGATTCCTGAGTCCTCTCAGGCATTGATTTAGGAAGTTGGAACCCAGGAATCTGTAATTTGAATAAACACTGGTGATTTTTATTCAGCTCTCTTGGCTGCAGACACATTCATCAGGTGTCTGGCAGGTGGGAGAGGTGTGGCAGGGATGGGTAAATTCACACCTAATGGGTGTGCCGTGTGTACTGTCTGGGGGATGGGCACGCTTATAGCTCTGACTCGGGCTGTGCAAAGGCAATATATGCAACCCAAGTGTTTTGTACTCCCATAATATTCTGAAATTTAAAAAAATAAATTAATTTAAAAAAAGAAAAGAAAAGAAAAAAAATCTGGGCAAAGTGATATACACCACGGGCTTTGGGGGAAAAAAACAGGGCTTGAATTCTGAGGCACAGCCAATTCTTGTCTCTTTGGAATACTTACTTATTTTCAGGAAAGCCCAGTTTACATTCATGTTTATCACTGAGAATAATACTATCTACTTCCCATGTCTATTATAAGAACTCTATGGTAAGATATAGAACATCTGTCACATACTAGATTTTCAAACAATTGTAGCAGTTTTTATATTTAACCCTATGCTTATCTCAGGGAGGAGCTCTTTGACACTCCTATTTTGTTCTTTGTCAAAGTCATGTGATGAGATCACCTCATTGGAACTTTAAATGCAATGGACAAGGCAATAATACGGTTTTTTTTTTTTTCCTTCTTTTCCTATAGCTCAATAAATATTTAAGTAGGATTTTTCTATCTTCTTTGGAGAACTTGTGCTCAGGAAAGCTACATGGTAACTGGGAATAGATTTCACAATAAAAAAAAATCCATAAAACATTTACCCAGGCCTGGTTTTGGCCCAGGCATTTGGGCGGAAGAGCAGGGCACCCCCTGAAGGATTAGATACTAGACACTGGGTATTAGATATTAGGTACTAGACACTGGAAAAGCAAATGGGCAAACATTTTTGTCTTGAGGGGTTTCTGGTCCTACCTCATAACAGGATTATGTAGGGCTATAACATTAAGTACTGCAGTATTGGGAATGTAACTACTTGGAAATTAAAAATACATCATTTCATTCATTAAAAAAATATCTATTCAATACAATCAAGGTAATATGTATGCACTGTACCAAGTAATAAGAACACAAGGTTATAAGGGTTCATTCCTGGTTTCTACTACCCTCAATAGTCTGGGGTAAGACCATCATATGAAAGATCCATAAAATAGTTTTATTTTTCAGTTTTTCTAGAAGATACGTGAACACGGGAGCTGACTGAAGAGTACCACACCTAGCCTGGTGGTCAAGGAAGTCATACCTGACCTAAGACTCCTGAGACAAGTAGAAGCTAGCAAGTTGGAAAGGGATACAGGAGGGTATTTTAGATTTTCCTTCCTTTGAATTACTGGAAATCAACGCCAATAACCCCACCCTGTACTTATTGTTTCTTGAAGAAACAAAGCCATGTGACTCAAGCATGCCATGAAAAGCCTCTGATTCCCAGTTTGTTAGATGAAATGCTGTAACAATTCTCACAGTGCTTTTGTGAGGATGACATAAAATAAATAAATTATGGAAGTAATTACATAGCAGTATCTCCACGTTTCACAAGTTAACTAGCATAGGTATTGGTTATATAAAAGCATTTCTGTCAAAAAAAAATGAGCAGTAGTAGGGTGTGATCACAATTATTTCATATGACAACCAATTCATTCAATCTCATTGAAAAGTGAGAATCAATCACTCCTGATTTCTTGTGCCACATAAACCAAAGTGAATTGGGATTCCTACAGTATAAATAGGTTAAATGAAAGTAATCATCTCCTAAGAAGAAATAGGAGGCATGTTTTTCCTTCGGTGACCCATTACTATTCAGCCCAGAGCAGGAATGTAGTTCTTTTAATGTTAAATAAGAATATAGATTCTCATGAGATATTCATGCACTTGCTGAAGAAAATGTTTAAGTAAATTATTTAATAAAACAAATACAATGGTATCACGACGGTATAGGGAGTGTTCTGGGGGAAGAAATAAAAGGGAAACTCAAGGAAAATCATGAGCTTAGAATCTATATTAAATGCCTATTTCTCTGTGTGTGTGTGTGTGTGTGTGTGTGTGTGGTGTTTGTGTGTGTGCTAGACATGGCCTCTACCTCCAAAGATTCTAACCAAGGGGACATAAAGTGGAAATAAAACGTTCATTAGCAATGCTGTGAGGTCTACAAAACAGTAATTTCCAAAGAACAATTTTTGTAGACAGTGTACTGTCTCTTCTTCCTTTTAGGAAGGAAGTCACAGAAGGCTTTACAAAGGGGGCACCAATTTGATCTTGAAGTCAGCAAGGGATTGAGGGGAAGTGGAATTCGAGTAAGTGGAAAAAGTATATGCCACGTCAAAGGAATGTATTCAGGAAACTGTGAGGGATTGATTATTGTCGCGCCGCAGTTGCCAGCAAGTACGACACGACCAGTTGGAGTTCTTCCAACAGTAGTTTAATGAGGCACCTACAACAGTTACATGGCGAGAGACCTCGAACAGGAAATGCAAGCTGCTTTTATAGCCCCGGATAGGTGTGTCCCACAGGCGTGTCCCACAGGGATAGGTGGAGGGCCTGACTATGCATGTCCTGGGCGGATGCACTAGGAGGCCTAGACCGCTCCCCACAGATTATGACTGAAGTACAAGATGGACACAGAATAGAGTAGAGAGGCAAGGAGATGCACAACAGACGCTTAGAAATGACACCATGGGGAGCCATTTAAGGTGTTCACACACTTGCCTGCTTCATTTTTTACTATTCTTTACAGGTGCATAGGCAAATGATGCATGGTTATCAAATGCATTTACATACAATGTCCAATTTAATTCTCATATCACAATGTAGTAGCCATAGCTAAGAATTTGTAGATTAGAGATACCCAGAGATATAGAATCACTTGATAAACTCACTCAAATAGAAAGTGATAGACCCAAGAATAATATTTGGGTGCATTAATATGCTGATTTATTATGAGTGAAGATTGTCTTAGATTCAAGTAAAACCAAATCAAATTAGATGTATCAAAAAGCATAAATAAAATAAATATTTAAAAATATGCAAGAAAGAGTCAAGCCAAAATGTTGGACATGTAGAATAGCTGGAATAAAGATCTTGAATGTCATTAGATCAAGTCCTGTCTCTGCTCTGTTTCTCCCTTCAGGTCACATGTTTTTCCTCTATTTTCTCATATGCTGGGAAATATGGTCATTGAACTTTTAATTATTCTATTGTATGCTTTCAACTGTGAGAAGGCAACTCACACAAAGCTTTTTCTACTCTCATGTTACAAAAAAGAAGTCCTTTGGCCAGCGACCCAATTCTGGAACAACCAAACCAAATGCAACATAGGGTGGTAAAGTTATTCTGCATTTTAGTGTGAATGAGGGGGAGGACAAAAAAATCCTGGAGGTACCCACAAAAGAGTCAGTTTTACTTTTTAAAGATATAATATGTTAAATGAAAAGTGGAATGATGCCCTTTTTAATGCCATGTCATAACTCTGAACTACAATAGCGAACTGTAAGTATTTCTGTTCCCAAGCTAAGCTGCAATTACCTACTCCAGTCTATGAGACATCTAGTCATCATTTCTCTCTCTTGGAAAGTTCTAAGATTAGTGTGATATGATAGATACAGTTTTATCAGTTACCCAAAAGGCTTTGGTTCCATATATGGCTTAGTCATTAATTTGGCAGTTTTGCCGTCTACACATCATTTAACCTGTCTTAGCCTACAGTTTTCATGCCTGTAAAATCGCTAAAATAATGGCACCTTGCAAGGAAGTCAGGATAATTAGACTTAGCAAGGCAGTTGACACAAATTAGTCTCCCTGTAAAATGAAGTGAGTAATAACGCCAACAAACCAAAAATAAAAATTGGTTCAATTAAATGAGGTCCATAAATGCACGTACCTTATCTACCTTAGTTATCACTGTATGCTATTGCCTGACATATAACATAGGCTCAATAAATATTTATTAGGAAAACAAATATTTAAGTAACTGAATAGTTAATTAAATAAATGACTTAGATAATTGATATAAGAAAGACATTTTCAAATACATAATAATCAGAACAAACATTTCTCTGTGGATGGCAAATCAATTAAAATAACCAATGGTGCCATCTGATCTTTGACAAAGCAGACAAAAACACACACTGGGGAAAAGAATCCTTATTCAATAAATGGTGCTGGGAAAATTGGATAGCCACATATAGAAGACTAAAACAGGATCCACACCTCTCACTACTCACAAAAATTAATTCATGATGGATAACAGATGTAAATGTAAGGCATGAAACTGTAAGAATTCTGGAAAAAAAAATGTTGGAAAAACTGTAATGCGTATCAGTCTAAGCAAAGAATTTATGAAGAAGACCCCAAAGGCAATCACAGTAACAACAAAAATAAATGGGAAATGATTAAATTAAAAAGCTTCTGCACAGACAACCCACAGAATGGGAGAAAATATTTGCATGCTATGCATCTGATAAAGGACTAATAACTAGAATCTATAAAAAACTTAAACAAAACAGCAAGAAAAAAAAAATCAAATAACCCCATTAAAATGTGGGCAAAGGACATGAACAGAAGCTTTTCAAAAAAAGAAAGACCAATGGCCAATAAACTTAGGAAAAAATGCTCGACGCATCTAATCACCAGGGAAATGCAAATCAAAAATCACAATGAGATATCACCTAACTCCAGTGAGAATGGCTTTTATCAAAAAGTCCCAAAACAACAGATGCTGGTGTTGATGTAGAGAGAAAGGAACACACACAATGTTGGTGGGACTGCAAACTAGCACAACCAACCAGCGGTTGTACTAGAAAGGATTATGGAGATACCTCAAAGAACTAAAAGTAGGGCTACCATTTGATCCAGCAATCTCACTATTGGGCATTTACCCAAATGAAAAAAATTCATTTTATTAAAAAAAAAAAGAAAACTGCACTGGAATGTTTATTTCAACACAATTCACAATCACAAAAATATGGAATCAACCCAAGGGCCCATTAATACATGTGTGGGTTAATAAAATGTGGTATATGTATACCATGGAGTACTCCTCAGCCATAAAATATTAGGGCACTAATACCTTTTCTAACAACCTGGATGGAACTGCAGACTATTCTTCTAAGCGAAGTATCATAAGAATGGAAAAACAAATGTCACATATACTCATTATTAAACTGGAACTAAATCGATCACGCTTATATGCACATACGGAAGTAAAACTCAACAGAAATCAAATGGGTGGGAGAGGGGAGGAAGGGTTGGGTAAATTCACAACTAACTGGTACAGTGCACACTATCTGGATGATGGACACACTTACAACTTTGACTCCAACTGTACAAAAGTAATACACGTACCCCAAAATGTTTGTACCTCTGTAATATTCTGAAATAAAAAAATAAAGTTCTTTTGCAAGAGAAAACGACAAGCTATATCAAATAAGTTAATTTTAAACTTTAAACAGATTTCATAATAATTGGTAATGCTAATGTGTTGACTACTGGTAATGAATGGAGCCCTTTCTATTACAAAATGTGAAAAATCAAAGTTTTACATTTTCTATATAATTACAAATTCTGTAAAACTAATTTGAAATCAGAAGATATCAACCCACCAACGAAAAAAGTATTGAATCATGATGATTTATAGCTAGCATGAAATGGTTGGCCTCTTGTTGACAAAGCACTCAAATTTGGTTCTTTCTTGAAACACAGGCTGCCACTCGGGAGAAGAAAAAATAATACAGAACAGTTTTACACTGTCTATATAATGTCATTTCATCTGTGTAAATAAATTCTCTTTCAATAATTTTAGGCCATATAAAATTGTTTCTACTGCTTATTCAGGGTTAAAGAGTATAAGGACTCCATAAATGTTGTTGAAATCAGAATTAACAGCTTAGTTATCTGAAATATTGGTTTCTTTCTTGTTTACAACTTTGGCATTGATAATAGCTACAGTAATACAGTAGTGGCCTCTTCTCTGTTACCATATTTCACGTTATTTGTTTACTTAGCCTCACATTCTCCATTTTCCACACACAGTACCCCCTCTGCCCGTGTTCTGGTTATTTTCTTTGGTGGTCTGTCTTTGTAGTCTCCTTTGTTAGGAGGCTGTATACTATGATATTGCATATCTAAGACAGCATGCCTCTTTTCAGAACCATTCATCTTCACAGAAATGTTAGGAAATGTGCTTTCTCCTGCCTCTAAATCCTGCTGGAGCAATTCTAACCAAGAGTGATTTGTGTTGTGAAAGCCCACCGAGGAGATTTATAGGGCCTCCTTCACCAGAGAGTTGTGTCAGGCATAATTAGGTGTCCTGGGCCCTGAGTACTGGGTAGAATGCCATTCAGGAGTCCTTGATGCATCAGGACTTCCTCACGCTCCTTACATTCAGGTAGCTGTGGTACTAGTCAGGCCTATTTTAATGAATGTCTGGGACTCCAAAGGTTTTCAAATGTTGAGCCTCAGGGCTCAATGTGCACAGTGGCTGGGAAACTTAAAGGTGGAGTTATGACTCTGCCCCTCTGCTTAAACTGGACCATCCATATTTTTCTGATCTTAGTTCTAATTCACATAGAATTTTATTTGAACAAAAGATTTGTCAAACTTTCACATTCTGAGATTTGACAGAAAACACCAGATTTCTAGATGATTAGATCTTACAATGAATGATCCTAGACATAATTTAAACACGGAATGGAAATTATGATCTCTCTGTAGGTTCAAACCTTTCATCTTCCTACTGAATTTGGGAGTGCTGTGTTGAAGATACTGAGTTTTCAGCATGATAAACTAGCCATGGAACCTACAAAAAGGTGGATGTGATTATATTTATTTAATACTAATACTAGGTCATCAGCATCATTTTTATTGTTTGTTTGTTTTAGATAAGAAATGTGAATCTCTAAACCAAAAAAAAAAAAAAAGAAAAAGATTTGTCTCATATCCCATGATGATTAGGTAACATTAGAAATAATTTGGAAATTTGTTATACTATAATAATTTCACTGCACTAGGTAATCTTAAACAAGTGGCTAAACAAGTGGCACTTGTTGGGAAAAGCAAGCTGCAGTGTTGTTTTTGGGTCCTGTAACCAGCTCAAGTTCCTCTGGAAAGGCAATCTGGTAGGTGGGGCCCTGGGACTTCCAGGTGTGTCCTTATTCTGCACCTCAGCAGGGAGCCTCGATTACCCAGCACTTGCTCCTGCTCTGCTAGGGCAGACTCAGAAGCTCAGGCAAAGAGCTGCAGATGCTTATGATTGAATGTCTTGCCTGGCTCTGGAAGGGCAGCATGAGGTATTCTCTCAGCCCATCCCAGAAGTTGGTATTCTCTTTTCATCATTTGCAAAGCAAGGATAACACCATCTGCCTGACAGCACAGCAAAGGGCCCTAAGAGACATAGACAGGCGGAAAGCAGGATCCTCAGAAAGCTGAAGTGGGACCAGGCAGCTCTCCGTGCTGGGCACACGTATGTACCCTAGATACAAGGCAAGCAGAACTGGAGCTCTAAGACAGAAGGTTATCTGTCTTCACTTGTCACATGGTTTCCTTTCCCTCAGCTGTGGTCACTGGTTCCTGCTGCTGGGATGTTCTTGTTCTTCTTCTAAAAACAGACACATCACACTTCAAACAGATTTGCAGTCCCTTGACAGCAGCCTTGTCTGGCACATAAAGGGACTCTGCCTCTGTGCATGGCTTCCCAGGGCCCCCGAGAAGAGTGAGGGTCAGTCCAAGCAGGCTGCTCCAGAGGGCACAAGGGCCAGCGACCCCCACCTGCCACCCCTGCTGTAAAGAGGAGTTTCCTGGAGTTAGAGCTCAGTCTGTCTCAGAGTTCTGCAGACACACTATTGAAGCTCCTTAATGCCAAATGATGTGGAGCCTCTTCATAATCTTAATTGCCATCTGTACATCTTCTTGGGTGAGATGTCTGTTCATATCTTTTGCTTGTTCATATCTTTTGTCTATTTTTTAATCAGGTTGTTCATCTTTTTATTGTTGAGTTTTAAGAGATTTTTGTTTATTTTGAATACCAGCCCTTCATCAGATATGTTATCTGTGAATATTTTCTCCCAGTCGGTGGCTTATCTTCTCATTCTCTTGACAGTGTCTTATGCAGAGCAGACGTTTTTAATTTTAATGAAGACTAGTTTATCAATTTTTCTCTGTGGATTATGCTCTTGTTGTATCTAAAAATCACCACCAAATGCAAAGTTGTCTAGATTTTCTCTTACATTATCTTCTAGGAGTGTTACAGTTTTGCATTTTATATTTCCACTCAGTTAATTTTTGTGAAAGGTGGAAAGTCTGTTTCGGAATTCAAATTTTGCCTGTTATTTCCAGTTGTTTCAACATCATTTGTTGCAAAGACTATCCTTTTTCCATTGAATTGCCTTTGCTCCTTTGTCAAAGATTGGTTGATCATATTTGTGTGGGTCTATTTCTGGAATCTCCATTTTGTTCCAGTGATTGGCCGGTCTTGACTGGCTGTGTCTGATGGTGACCAGCTGTGACCCACTTTGACCAGCCTTGACTCACCTTGACTGGGTTATTGTATGGGGTAAATGACAATAGAAGCCACAATGGAAAACCTAGGGAATTTGCAATGAGTCAACTATTATGCACGGTGAACCCTCCCCTCTGGAAGTTTGATTTGAACTAAACTGGGGCCATTCCTCAGAACAAGTTTAGTTTGAACTAAGAGCAGCTACAGGCCTCAAACTGAATGGATAAATGCAGTAAAAATAATTACCAACCACACTAATAGACAGAAATATTTTTTTTTCCTGAACTAAGGGAATCTGTTAACCATGTGGGACTTTTCAGTTATTTTTAAATAATTACTCTTCAGTGTTAAAAATGTTAACTCTGATGAAAAATTTTATAAGAGTAGAAAAAATATAATACAGGATCCCATGACCCCTCCACACAAAATAAAGTAAATATTTTAGGAGTATTTGTAGGAAGGACAATGTAAAATCTACATCAAAACATTTTGTTATAATCTGTGTGAGTTTTTTCATCTTTTCATTTTAATTAACATGAATTTTATGTTTTTTCACTGTTACTACATATTTATTTGAATGCCCTAAAATCTTTATACTAACCCCAGCTCCTATAATTGGACATAGAGATAATAAACATATGTTGGTTAACTGAGGAAGAGCTAAATAAAGAAAAAATTCTTCTTCTTTTCCTCCTGTTTCTCCTTACTGTTTTCTATCTGTAAGTCATCACATTATTAACTTAGGATTCAAGTGCAGGGTCACTCTGTATCTCATGAGTTAACAGTGGATAGTATCTAACACAGTCTGTAGTCCACAGTAGGGTTTAAATAAATGTGAGCAACTTTTAGGTTCCCAACTCATGCATCTCAAGTTTTCTGTTTCTACGAGTGCTCTCTGGGTTAGATCCCTCACAGTGTTCCTTTTAACTTCAATGGCAATCATGCAGTTTTCTTTTCTTCTTTTATCCTCCACAACTAACCCAACATAGGTAGAAATTACCAAAGAACATCAATTTTTCCAACTTTATTGCACTGCAATTGGTAATTAAAAATTGTATATAGTTAAAGTGTATAAATCCACACGTCTACAGTCGACTGATTTTTAACCAATTCTTCAACGGAATTAAATTGGACTCTTATCTCACAAAAATCAACTCAAAATGAATTAAAGACTTAAAATGTAAGACCTGAAACCATAAAAAAGAAAACATAGGAGAAAAGCTTCTTAACACTGATCTGGGCAATGATTTTTTTTGGGATATGACACCAAAAGCACAAGAACATAAGTTTTTGAGTCAAATGAGTCCAGCCATGACAAATTCCTAAGCCTGCTTTGTCTCAACTTTATGAAATTGAGAAGTAGCTTTTCCATTTTTATCCTCAGTTTTCTCCTCTATGAAATGGGGAAAATAATGCCTAATTAGAAAAGATTTGTCTGGATTTATGATGACATACTTGAAGTACCTAGTACAGTGCTTCATAAAGCAAATGTTTCTGAAAAAATAGATATTCCTACTAATGGAAAGGTGGCACCTGAAGGAATGTAAATACATTTATTATAATAATACCAATACTAATTCAAAGACTTGTCTCACTTGGGGAAAAGAGGATTGCAGGCCATACTGCAGTTGCCCAAACCAATCATAGGATCCTTGCTTTCGAAGATATATAGAGTTGGGAAGTAGGTTTTTCAGTGTCATAATTGAAGAAAATTTTTAAAAAGGCATGCTAGAAATGTGAGAACTATCAAAAACAGCAAATTTTGGAGTATTTCTATTGAAAGACAAGACAAAGTCTTTTACTTAATCTTCATTAATGATTGTGAAAATATCTGAATACAACCCATTTGATTAATACCATTGAGGCCTAAAACTCTGGGAAGTGGTATTTTTCTTATACAATTTCAACTCAATCTTCCATAGTCTTTATCTGAAATTGGATGAATTGCAGCAGCTGAAAAGATGAAGTGGCTGTAAGTTTCTGTAAGAAAGACTGATGATAAAAATTGGCCTGGACGAAAATACCAGTTATAATCATCAACCAACTGGTAAGGGGGAGGAAGTGCTATTCATCTCTAATTCCAACTGTTAATTACCTAAAAATATATACATTTCTTGCTTATATTTTTGGCATATTATGATTTAATCAAAACATGGCCTGTCATAAGTTTAAGAAAAGCACATTCAACTCAGAATATTTTTAATAATGTAATACTCCTGATGGCTTAGGAGCAGAAGACATAGAAGAATAATCGGGGAACAGACAGTATTTAGTGTTGCAAAAATATTAATATCCCAAATTAGGTGCCAGATGACAGAATGCTATACTTATTCCTAACCTATTTTACAATTTACACAATGAAATCTGAGCAGTCTCCTGGCAAGTTGGCAATAGCATTCTGTAGGTTTAGGCACAGTAATTAGAGCTGTGTGGAGCTAATATCCAGCATCCTCAGATGGTAAATAAACTCAGTGCAGGATCTCTTATAAAGAATATAGAATAAGAAATATTTACACATATGTAAAAAACATCTATTACAGCCCCCATCTGTTTTATATATATGATGCTGCAAAAGATGGCTTTCATCCCTGAGTGTCAGTTTCTTGTCCATGAAATGAAGTAATACAGAATTAATGAGAAATTTTAAATACTATCCACATTATTAGTATTTCAAATGATTAAAATGATTAGCATTTATAAAGTGCTTATTATGTTCTGAGAACTTCTCAAGTAACAACAGTTTAAAAACCTCACAGTATATTAGGTATATATAGGATATATATGAATATATTGTATATACTTATTATACATAAAGCACTGTGTATTTATTCTCATATTATTTTCATCTGTAGAAGAGGATACCAAAGCACAGGGAGGTAAAAGGACTTGCTCAATCTCACGTAGCCCTCAGATAAAATCTGAATATGAACCCAGGAAGTCAGACAAGGAATTCTGCCTTCTTAACCATTAACATCATACGACCAACCTCTTCTAAAGTAAATGTATTCTGAAGGGTAATTGGCAATTGTAACTATAGTTATTATTACCTAGGAAAAGAATGAAACATTATTATTGAAGTTGGTAACAGTCTATCACACAAATACAGATTTATCTAAGACATATAAAATCCATATATACATTTAGGAAAGGTTTCAGTTACATGAGGCATTTAAGTTGGACCTCAAAGAATGTACACATTTTTTAAGTGAAGGAGAACAAGTGTGGTTCTGGAAGGAGGAATGAGGTGGTGGAGGTTTTCAGTTAGTGGAAGTAGTTGCTGCTAAGGTACAGAGTTAGGAAAAGACTGATGAAATTACAAAGTTGAAAAACCTACTCTGGTAGATTATGTTGGGGTGTGCAGGAGAGTAGATTGTGTAAGTATTTGATGCCATATACTAATGTACCTTTCATATCAATCAAAACCACTGAGGCTTTACCATCTTATAATGCAATAACCAACCAACCTTTTTAGCAGTAATTAAGGAGATGACGTGATCCGTTTAAATGTTTTAGCATTACAGATTTTTCATAATGTTGAATGTCAGACTAGACGTAAAAGGATCAGAACAGAGAACCCAGATATAAAACCATCCCCATATTGCCATCTGATCTTTGACGAAGTAGACAGCAATACACAGTGGGGAAAAGTATCCCTATTCAATAAATGGTGCTGGAAAAATTCCACATATGGAAGACTGAAACAGGATCTGAACTTCTCCCCACTCATAAAAATCAACTCATGATAGGTAATAGACTTAAACCTAAGCCATGAAACTATAAAAAATTCTAGAAGAAAATGTTATAAAAACTCTTACAGACATCAGTCTACGCAAAGAATTTATGAATAAGACTCTAAAAGCAAAGCAAAAACAAAAATAAATAAATAGAAGCTGCTCAAATTAAAAATTTTCTGCATAGCCAAGGAAACAATCATTAGAGCAAATAGATAATCTACAGAATGGGAGAAAATATTTGCATGCTATATATACATCTGGTAAAGGGCTGATAACTAGAATCTATAAAGAACTCGAGCAAATTGGTGAGAAAAAAATCAAACCCTATTAAAAAGTAGGCAAAAGACATAAACAAACTTTTCAAAAGAAGAAAGACTAATGGACAATAAACATAAAAAAATGCTCAACATCTCTAATCATTAAGGATATGCAAATCAAAACCACAGTGAGCTATCACTTAACTCCAGTGAGAATGGCTTTTATTAAAAATCCCAAAACAACAAATGGTGGCATGGATGCAGGCAGATAGGAACACTCATCACCTTTTGGTGGGACTGCAAACAACTACAGCCTCTATGAACAGTAGTATGAAGATACCTCAAAGAACTAAAAGTAGAACTACCATTTGACCCAGCAATCCCACTACTGGGTATTTACCCCAAGGAAAAAAAGACATTCTATAAAAAGGACACCTGCACTCGAATGCTTATAGCAGAACAATTCACAATTGCAAAGATGTGGAAACAACCCAAGTGCCCATCAATAAATGAGTGGATTAATAAAATGTGGTATATGTGTATCATAGAGTCCTACTTAGCCATAAAAATAAATGGTGAACTAATACCTCTTGTATTAACCTGGATGGAACATTGAGACCATTCTTATAAGTGAAGTATCACAAGAAGAGAAAAACAAACACCAGATGTATTCACCATTAAAATGGAACTAATCAATCAACACTTATGTGCACATATGGAAATAACATTCATTGGAAATCAAGCAGGTAGAGGCGGAAGGAGTGGTGGGTATATTCACAGCTAATGATTACACTGCACGCTATTTGGGGAATGGGCACACTTACAACTTTGACTCACATGGCACAAAAGCAATTTATGTAACCTAAATGTTTTTACCCCCATAATATTCAGAAATTAAAAAAAAAATACAAAAAAGAAATCTGCTAGTAAAGGGAATCAGCTTGTGATTTGATTTCATCTATTTGTGTCTCCTATCAAACAATATAGCTTCATTTTTTTGTCAATGGGGACCTCTATTATTTTTAAGATCTCCCAGTGACAGCATTTCTTCCAGATTTCCAGTTTAGAAACAGTTTAGAAAAATATCCTGAATCCTGAGTTCTATGCCCGTTGTAAAATTGTCCAAGGGATCTGATTTTGACCTAAAGTGTGGGCAGCTACAGAGAGACACAGTTAAATCTATTACAAAAAGATGTTTTAATAGAAAGAGCTATACAATGATGGAGCTTGGTAGTTCTAGAGGCAGTCAGCCCCCCTGTGAGCATAGGGGTGCACAGGCTAGTACAAAGATACAAGGAAAACTTAAATTTCAAACTTCAGTGTGCTTAAGAATCACCTGGGGAAACATTGCTAAATTTTTTGATTCCTTTATTCAATCTTAGAGATTTAGTCAGTCTGCATGGATCCCATAAATATTCAAATTGAACAGGGCTTTGAGGTGCTTCTAATTGTGATAAGCTCTTGGCCCATTTTTAAGAAACAACAACTTTTATATCCTCCTTATTCTTTTAATATTAAAACTTAGCCATAGCCATGAGCCCTTTAGATTCTGGGCAGCATATTCAGGACTAAACGGCAGTAGGTTAGAGGGAACTGTGTAGTGTGGTGGGGGTGGGGTGGTGGCATCTATTTGAACTACACCACCCTTTCTTCTTTGCCCGGAACTATTTTAAATAAGCTTAAATCTAAAAATTTTGACCCAGGGTCAGATTATGAAATTTTAAAGGAGCTCTTTCTTCCCAAAACAAGAAATTTTAAAAAAAGAATCACTTATGTTAACATGACTCTGGGAGCATGAAAAATTGATTAGACCTTCAAGAAGTTGATCCTTGCTTTACACTCAGAATGCATGAACGATGACAGAGATCTCAGTGGTGCAGTTGAATGTTGACAAAAAAAGGCCTGAGTCTCACACCAGGCTCCCATTCTGCCACTAGGAACTTTGTGGAATTGTTAAATTAACAGAAAAGGCTATGAACAAAGATTACAGGCACTCCGACATGGAGGTGGACATAGCGTTTGGGGATAATTACAGAAAAATGGCGAACATTGTTACTAAAGTTGGTAAGAGTCAATTCAAACTGAGTGAAACTGATCAAACTTAGAATCATTAAATGCCAGTCACCTACATTTGTCTATTGACATTTATTCTTCATTTGCCTTTGAATGTACTATTACTTGGCAGTGTAGAGGGCTTCTTTTGGTCTTAAAACTCAATCTTGTTAGCAATCTCACCTGGGAAGCCTTCTCTACATCCAGGCAGGGTAAGGTAGTAGAAATCACATATTATTTTCTGACTAGAACTGTGTTGGGGTTTCAGCTGGGCTGAATACGCAACATGATCTTGTGAGAATTACTTAAATTCCCTAATATTCAGATTCTTTGTGTATAAAATAGGAGCAATGAAACTGTTCTTGTAATATGAATCTATTTTGTTAAAATATCATCCAATATTTGGGAACCTATTCTTAATTTTTTTAGATATCTTCCATAAGTACAGACCTATAAAAAGTTGTATAAATAAAACATACTATTTTTCCCAAATGTTCAGGTGATACCCAATTTTCATTCTTTAGTCAATTTGATAAATATTTACTGAATGCTTTTTATATTCCAGGCACACTACTAGCTACTAAGGGTTCACTTTCAAAAAGACATACAAAGTCCTTCCTCTCTTGAAACATACTTTAGTAGTAGAGAGTGACAACAAATGAGAATACACTTGAGTAGGATGTCACAAAAATATATTATCATTGTCTGTTGATTGAGTGGTTTCTTAGAGGAAGGTAAAAAGCAAGATGGCGAAATAGGATTTTCCAGCACTCGTCCCCTCACAAAGACATTGGTTTGAACTGTCCATTCACAGAAATACCTTCACAAGAGCCAGGGTATATATATGAGAGACTACAGCATCTGTGCTAACAGAGACAGAGATAAGAACAGAAACATTGAAGAAGGTAGGAAGGTCAGTTTTATATTACTCATATCGCACCTTCCCCAAGCCTGGGCAGTACAACCTGAAGAGAGATATCCTCTGCTTGGGGGGAAGGAGAAGGCAGCAAACACCTGCATTTGCTGCAAACTCCAGCTCCAGGCCTGCCCCAGTGAAACCTGGTGCCAGGCCAGCACCCACAGACCCAGGCTACAGTCTGGTCCCCATGGACTCAAGCTCCAGGCTTGCCCAAGCTCCAGACTTGCCCCAAATCCAGGCTAACCCCTATAGCCCCAGATGCCAGGGTGGCCCCTGTGCATCCAGTCTGCAGTCTCAACCCAGCACAAGGCTGAGCCCAGCAGTCCCAGGTCCCAGGCAGGCCCTCACAGGCTCTTCTAGGGCTCCAGAACATCTTTAGTGCCAGGTGGTTCCCAGCTGCCCTAGGTTTCAGGTTTGCCCCAGTGACACACTCTGTCTCAGCACCAGACTCTAGGTCCAGGGTCCAGGTCCATCCACTGATAAGCTTTCCCCAGTGGTCCCACTTGTCCAAGGCTGCAGGCTAGTCGCCAAAGACTCAGGCTCCAACTAACACTCACAGACCCAGCTTCAACAAACAGAGGAGAAGCTGTAACACACTACTTTTGAAACAGGCAGCCTCTCTTCTAGCCACACTTAGCTCAACCTAGAAAATGCTCTCATATCTATTATCTTCTGTTTGCCATTAATATCTAATTTTTCTGTTCTCTGCTCTCTGCTACAAAAGTCTGACCTATATGAAGAACATCAGTGTGATTCCATGCCTCTGCATTGGGGCTGGATAGGACAATAGGGAGTTTGACAGGAGATAAGAGGGAGAAAGGAAATTGAGGTCAGTGTATTTCTTTTTGTAGGTCATCTTGGGCTTGTTATTCCCACCATTAGAGGCCATTGCTTTTCTCAACGTGAGACTTTTACAAAACACTGTAAGTTACTACTTGTTACCCTTGTCCCTTTAGGACCAGGGATAGTAACAGCTCTTCTATTACTGACCCAGGGTTTTGGCATCATTCACAATGCAATGTAATGGTAAGTTACCTTACCATCCACACTTCAATACATTTCCCTTTTTTAAATAACTTTCTTCAAATTATCCTAATTTAAGTGTATAATTTGTTCCCTTTATGCATCCCTACCTGAAACAACTATCACTAGCACTAGTAAAAGTATCTATTCAAATCTATTAAGTGAGACAGACTGCGGGTAGCAGAAAAGGTGTTGTTCTAAGCCACATTACTTGGGATCCCCAAGTTTTAAGTCTCTCATGTAAAATGAAGATAATAATGTCACAAATGCAGAATGAATGTATGAGACAAATATACTGTATGTAAAAACAATCTGCATGGGGCCAGAAACACAGTCAATATTCACGGTAATGTTAGTATATATAGCTATGTTAGTAGTTGTTATGTGGCATACATTCTTGATTTCACCAATTTTGTAACATTAAAAAACTGTTCTTAATTTCCATTTTGCCCCTATGGTTCTAATATGGAACATGTTGATATTTCTAAGAATAAGAGGATATGAAAATGCCAAATGCCATATAGAAACTGATTATGCACATCTACTATTTCTCAGGAACTCCTTTTACTTTTTTTTTTTTTTGTAAATGTAAATTAATTAACACTCATAACATGTTTAAATGTCCTACTGAAAACTGCAAAAGAAATGCTAGTGTTACAAGTCTTCAACTGGGGGCTGACAAATTGCCCCAGGAAGACAACTGTCACCAGTAAGGAAGCATCTGTCTGTCTTGTAAAACATTACAAAGCCAAGATGTCCTGTTAAAATTTAATTAGTTTAATGTTGCAGGTCTCTCAACTTTGTTCATACAAAAGGTTCATTTTTCTTTTTTACAGATAAATGTAGATATAAATCAGACCAACAAAATTATTCAGTGATGGCAATTCTGTAGCCCAGCTCACCATGACTGGTAGTTTCTAAGCAACCTCCCTCTCAGAGGGAGGGAGACCAGCTGAGGAATTTGTATATCTCCCAGAGAAATTCAGACCAATGTTCTTACCCTGCTCCAACTAATAGACCCATATACAATAATACTGTATTTTTTCTAACTTTGGGTGATTTTAACTCTGTGTTGTGTCATGACAAATATGATTGGCAAATTTTGCAAAATCATTTGGAGCAATACCACTGAAAAAACTAATGCTTATTAAGTATCTCCTATGTGTCTAGAACTATGTTGCATTATTTTACTCGAATGATCTCATTGAATGCTTAAAACAACCCTTTGAAGTGGGTACTAAGTCTAAATTAGAATTCTAATTCTGGCAATGTTATACCTGGCTTGTGCTCTTAACCTCAAAGCTATAGAACTATACCTACTTTTGTTAATTATATTCCCATCGTGTGCCAAGATAAGATAGCAAACTTTCTATTTTCAAACAAATAGTGTGGCTTGATTTCATTTTATTCATGACACTTGGCTTCTAGAAATGTCAGATATCTTTATTTGTCAACATCAGATGAACCTGAGTCAGACCCCACTTGTTGGTGTTTTCTAGAATCTAATGTCACACATTATCAAGCTTCCTTCTCCGTTTGGTTGTGTTGTACAGTGTTCCTAAGGCTCACCTGATTCAAGGTAAATGGAGGTAATCATGGCATTCAGTCCTGGTGGTTTCCGTGATTACCTTTGATGTTTTTGCATAGAATTCATCTGCCCAGTCCTAGTTTTTATATAACTATCAGCCTACCACTTCTGCAACAGTTGGGCTGAGTATATACATGCCTCTCAGAATTCTTCTGCTAACACGGTCAGCCTCAGAGAATATTAGCCACTATTTCCATGGATACCATCCTGCATGTCCAATACCTCACAGTCTTCCATGCAAGTGTCCACTCTTCCCATCTTTGTCAGTGCTTGATATTTTGTACAAGACCCTGCCATTCATGCAAATGTCACAAGCCCAACCTCTTCACTTTCTCTGGAATATAATCTCTTTTCCAGGTTGGGCAAATCTCACTTCAATTTAAAAAATCAGACTTTATTCGTATATTTTTCAATAGAGAAACACCAGGTTGAATTATTTTTGTGGGATAATCTTGAATTAGGAAGGGTTTTTGGTGTCCTCTTTAATCTGAATTCTGAAATGCAAAAAGCTGTTAACTCCCCAAGGGTGGGGCAATCTGTAGAATGAGGAGAGCCCGGATCTAAGATTGCAGAAGCAGTAGAGGGGAAGGCGGAGAGAATAGGAAAGGGGAAGGTTGACTTAGAGTTTTAACACTCTTTCTTTAAATAATTTATGGCTTTGAAAGGATGATTTATTCGTTCCTCCAATAATTGATTCAATCTCCTGTTAATAAGGCATGTATTTTTAGCTGACTTTAATAAAACCTTGATATCACTGAGGGATTTGACATCAGAGATATGTAAGCAACTTAAATTTGAATACTAGGCATCTCATTCACAAAACTCCATTATCTACTCCACCCTACTACTTAAGCTTTCTCTCTCTCTCTCTCTTTCTCTCTCAATAATTTATAACACCTAATATCCTTTTGTTTTGTAGTATAAATTACCTTTCTACTCCCTATTCATCCTTAGGCTCACTTTTGGATACATGGACATTTATTGTGCTTTATTAAAGAACAGAAAATCTATTCTAGATCCACCAAAGTAGGACATAAATCTTGGCGTGGAACATCTAGAAACAGCTTTAAAATTTCATTCCTTTTCTTCCTCCCTCCTTACTGGTCTCTCATAATAAGGAAAGATTTTCTTCATTATAATGAATTATATTATTCCCTTCTCATAATACATAAATAAGAAATTCTGAATTGAAGTTTCTTTCCCAACTCTCCTTAATAACATTTTAATATAACTACAATTTAGATATTGTTATCCCACTATCACAAACCTGGAAACAGAGAAGTTAATTGATTTTTCCAAAAGTAATACAGTGCCAAAACTAGGATTTAAACCCAGCCAGTTCTTCAATTTCTATTTTTACTATATAGTATATTCTTTAATCCATAAAAATAATTAAATATTCAATGTAAGCTATGTTAAAAAAAAAACAAAACAGAATTTTCAGAAGTATCTTAGAACTGGTAAAGATACATTCTAGTTTCTGGTATGTCACATAGAATCAATTTGGAAAAGGTCACAGGTAATTCCCTCCCAGAAATTACTCTTTCCCTAGCTGCATTACAGAGTTTCTAAATAACTATAGGAGAAAGTTTTAGAAGTTCTTAAGCTTTGGAATAATAGTGATAATCAAATTATGTTTCAAATTGTATGACATTTATGATTTTGAGCAAGTAACTTCTTAGAGTTCCAGTTTCTCCCTCTATCAGAAGCAGATAACACCTACACCTTGCAGTACTTTTAAATCTATTTTTTTAAAGCTGAAACCCATTCACTCTGCCATCAGAAAACCATAGCACTTCTTCAGCAACATTCTTTCTATCTCCCATCTCTCGTCTCCTAGCTCACTAAGGAAAAAGGAGCAGTCAGAAAACAATGTCTATATGCTTCAATTACTACATTTATCTAAACACTGTGTCCGTATCATTGTACTATCTTCCCTGCTATTGCTTTGAATGATTCACCTGGGCTCCTAGCTAATGTCACTTTCTCTACCTATGCATTATTCCCCACACCCTACAGTTTACTCAAGGTTCTCCTCAGTCAAGCCCAGTCTCCCTATTGTATCAGAAAAAATTTTTTTGACAAAGAATCATAGCTCTCAGCAAATAAACATGGTGCTACTTCATCCATTTTAAATCTATGTTTAATATATTACCCTCCAATTATTACTCCATTTCTGTGTTCTACTTCAAAGAAATGATGTTCTGTTTCAATTTTCTCTTTAATTCGCTCTACTCAGATTTTTATCTCCACCTCCACCCCAATCAATCAACACTGTTCTTGGCAAAGACTCCAACGGTCTCAGTGTTGCTAACCACAATGGTCAAGTCTCAGTCCTCATTTTGCTTGACCTATCAGGTTTATTTGGCATACTTGATCAGCTCCTCTTCTTCAGTTACCCTCTAGAGCATGGTCTTTCTTCATTCTCCTCTCTCACTGACTTCTCCCTCCATCACAGCTCTTGCTGCTTCTTTCACCTAACCAACCTGGAAATAACAGCTTTTTCCTATCCTTACACTCACTTCCTAGGGCCTAGGGTCTAGGTGATGTCATCTAGTATGATGGCTTTAAATGTTATCTGTCTTGGATATCTGTAGATTTCTCTGTTGGCATATCTTCCTTGACCTTAAGACAAAGAAATCCAACTATTTCTTTTAAAAAGTTGAACACCTGCTTTCACATCATCTCAAGTCCCATTCGTACCCCAGTATCTCTCTCGGTAAATAACAACTTCATTCTGTCAGTTTCTCTGCCATAATTCTTGGAGTCATACCTGATTCCTGTTTTTGTTTCTCTTTACCCTCACATTTAATATATCACCAAACCATATCAGCTTTGACTTCAAAGTTTATTTGGTATCTGACCACGTTTTCTCATAGTACTCTCTGTCCTCTAAATGTTTTTTCCATTCTACTTTTCTTTTCTCAATATTCCCCAGTCTATTTTTACCCCAAAGGAAGATTGATCTTTTAAAAATATAACTCAGTTAATTTCTCTACACAAACTTTCCAGCGGCTTCCTGTCTTATTTGGGTTAGATCAAAGCTCTTACAGTTGGCTGCAAATGTCTGATCTCTCACTACACTTTGACCCTATCTTCTACAACTCTCTCTTTTGTTCATTTACTCTAGCAACACAGGCTATTTTTTAAAAACAGAAGCACTTAATTCCAGGGCACATTCACTAGATTTTCTTGTCAATTTTTATATAATTTGTCTTCCCACCTGTAACTACAATATAAGGTCCAGGAGAGCAAGATAAAGACAGTGCCATGTTCACTGCTCTAGCTCTAGATCCTAGATCTCT
Organism: Eulemur rufifrons; assembly: GCF_041146395.1. Taxonomy (NCBI): domain Eukaryota; kingdom Metazoa; phylum Chordata; class Mammalia; order Primates; family Lemuridae; genus Eulemur; species Eulemur rufifrons. Next base: position 8,708,481 of record NC_091005.1, on the reverse strand, counting down.
CTCTCTCTCCCCCTATCTCTTTCTATATATATATATATATATATATATACAAAAAAAACCCCACACATATTTATATATATATATATATATGTAATTTTCTGCCCCCCCCCCCAAATATTAAGACAATATTTGCAAAGTGTTCAACTAGTTGTTCTTACAAATTTGTTTTTGGGGAAACTGTGATATGCCCCTGGTCCAATTCTGAACTTTTTCGGTTATCTGACGAGGATGTTACACTGTTCCTTAATTTTACCCATTCCTTTTCACTTCCCACGGAATTCTTCTAAATTCTTTCCCTGTCCACTTTCTAGGATATCACAACCAACCTAAAAAAATAAGCAGGATTCAGTCATCTTAGAATCTTAGTCTTCAGCATAGGTGAGATCTTGCATACTGGGAAAATTCTTGCACAGTGGAAACATTTTCTCTATCCTTAAAAATTTTCGATAGTACTAAATTTCAACAATTTCTATTCCCAAATGAATGCTAGAAGAAATGGCTTAATTGGCTAATTATTACCTTAGCTGTGTTAAGTCATGATTGTCTGCTAAGCCAAACATGTAGTTGATAATATGTATATTTTTAATACTGCCTGAGGGCGTAGAGTGGGAAGTAAGCCAGTCTGTGCTGAATTTAATTGCACAGAATGTGATTCCATGTGATTTAGGTCAAAGCCCTGTGTTTATGCTTCAAAAGGAAGTATTTGAACTTGGATATGCCACACAAATGTGATTGCATATGACTGTATAAACTTAGCTTTCCTGCGAGTTAACAGGGTAATTCAACCAATATTTGTTGAGTGTCTATTTATTTACCCCGTCTAATCCATCCTCCACATTTTCAACTGGAGTGATCTTTTTAAATTATAAATCTGACCATGTCACTCTTATGAAGTCCCCAATGGCTGGCAGTTCTTTATTTGTTTCTTTAACTGAAGGACACAGACCCTAGGGGTATAAATTGGTCTAGCCAAGGGTATGTAAAAGTGTTGGATAAGCACAGGATGAGTTTTTGTAAATATTTAGATGCTGTAGAGCTTTCATAGTAAAACAAAATACTCATGATTGGAATGCAATGGCATTTTAAAAAACAAAAGTACTTATTGCTAGTTCTTTGAGTGGTATTTGTAGTCTCCTGAGGGGATGCCTTCTAGCTATCGTTTATAAGGAATATTTGAGTGGAAAAACTTGAGAATCATTGACCTGGGTAAAATCCAAATTTTTCAGAAATTCACATTCAGCCTTGCACTCTACAACATGATTCTTCTGGCACTATCACTTTTTGCCACTTCTGAGTCATATTTTATCCTCAACCAATTCCCAACAACTTCCAGTAGCCAAAACACAAGAGGAGTTTGTTTTTATGCCAACTGTTTTACTTACCTTACAGTCCCTCCTCTCACCCTTGTTCTTCTGAATATATTCCTATGTGTTCATCAAAGCCTTGTGTAGGAACTCTCTTCTCTAACAAGCCTTGGCTGAAAACCTCAAATATAATGAATTCACTATCACCTCTTTAAGAACACTATGATCATAATATACTCTGCATATTTTCATTGTTGCCATTTTGCATTATTATACACGTTTTATCTACTTGATTCCCAAAAATCAGAAGTGTAGCAGAAAGGGAAGTCAGTAATATTCATTTTTCTAATGCTTTCAAAGTAAACATGGAATCCCTTACCGGCCCATGGGACCTGAGCCACCCCTCTGCCCTCACCTGGAACTTCTTGCCCCACTCCCCTCTGTGTTCAAACCTTACATGGTTTTACTTGGTTTCTTATCTGAACCATAGTCTCCCCTGCTTCATGGATTTTATACATGATGCTTTCCCCACCTGGATGCCTAGAATGCTGACCAACCTTCTCCCATGCCCAGGACTTTTTCTTGTTAACTTATACCCTGCTTTTGGGTCCAAGTGCCACTATTGTTTTCTTGAAAAGCTCTTCCTGGTGCCCCCAGTTATATGCTTCCAATACTTTATTATTGATTCATAGTTACTTACATGAATATTGAAATCATGTGCATTTTCCCTTCTGGAATCCACCCTCATGAAAAAAGAGACTACATCTGTTTTGCTCAGCATGAAATGCCCAACAGACATTCAATAGGCAAGACTTGTGGATGTCTTAGATATAAGGTATGAAGGGGAAAAAAACATTCAAAGGAAGTTCTGTTATTATCCAAGTCAGGGGTTTTAATCTCTTTTCTTAGATGGGAGAGTTGGGGGAAATACAGGTTCAGAATGAGTTAGAGGATTATAGGTCATGAGTACTATTTGCCCGTGTTAAATCTTCTTTTGTTTATATATTTAGAGATGTCAAGGAAGAAATGGGATATATGAATGTGTACTGAATAAGTGAATGATTTATTGAAAGCTTGGCCAAAAACTACATAAAGTCATCTTGAAGTTCAGTTCACAGGAATAGAATTCTGCAAATGTCATACATTTTAAGTATCACTCATACTTACATTCCAGACCTTCCCAATCATGATTAAAGCACAGTTGCCTTAACTAGAAATTGCAATATAAAGATTGAACATACAGTTGCATTGCTCTTAATTTTTTCTTCTCATCCCCTCTCTTTATTTATGTGTGCTTCACGCCAAAATTAAGTCCTGGTTTTCAGGAGAATCATAAGCAGCAATCCTGGTAGGAGCTCTTATGTAGCACAATTGTGCTCACTGGAAGAAGCTTAACCTCAGCTGTGACCTTATCTTTCTCCTGTGGGTTGTAGGTATGTTTTGGTGTGCACACTAGTAATGAGTTTGGAAGCTCTTGTTTGATGAGAACATTTGTGGGAATTCTGGCACCATGTACTTCCCAGTGCACAGCGTGCATCATCTACGATGAGCTTGCCAAGATGACACAGATCCTAGACAACAATTGGCTGCAAAATCAAGTTGCAGGTTTAACTAAAGCCTAATTACAAGGAAGATTATACGATATCTTTGTGATAACAGAAGGGCCTGCAAGATGGTACAAAGCACAAAGCAGCTCTAAGTATGAACTCAAGAACTGCTGAGCACAAATAAAGGAGCATCATGCCAGGGAGGGAACTGCAGGGGACAAAACCACAACCACACTTCACACAATCACCTCAAAAGAACAATAACAAAAACAATAATAGCAAAAAGCAATACCAACAGAGAGACAGGCCCAAGATGTTTCTTAAAAAACCTGTTACTTTCGGCCAATGTCTGGGAGGTAAGGTTTTCTCCAGATTCTTTATTATTCATTTTTAAATTTTATTTTTAAGATCTCTGAGCAAATTTTAATTCCTTCCTCACATTCATTGTTTCCCACCCCCCAACTCTGCTTCTCTCTTTGGTTGAGCTGTATGTCTTCTATATTTGGATTCAACAACCTTCCCCCATGACAGTCCTGTCCTTCCAGCGCCCTCTGAACTTCAGGCAAGAAAGAGATGGTTCGGATGACAGTGACACACAAAAACAAACAGAATCGGTATCAAATCATTGTGATATAGTAGTGATCCTTCAATCATTAGCATTTCTTTTAACCGTGTAACACATTTTTATCTAGCACATACTTGCTATCACTCTGTGCTCTACTAGGCAGGTCCTTCCCCATGTCATTTTGGTAGTAGAGCGATGAATACAAAAATTACCCAAATAATAACATAAATTTATGCTATTTAATAAAAGCATAAAAGGTGATGTAGAGGATATTATGGAAACTTGACTTTTGGCACAAATATCCATGGGACTGGGTGCCGATGATTTCTACCAGTGTCAATGGAACTTGGACAGACAAAATGAGAAGAAAGCTGGAGGACTCACATTTCCTGATTTCAAAACCTACTACAAAGCTACAGTAATCAAAACAGTGTGTTACTAACATAAAGTCAGACATATAGACCAATAAAGTCGAATAAAGATCCCTGAAGTGAGCTGCAATTTAAGATAGAATGCTTGATGAGCCTCACAGAATCAGAGAAAAAAATGTGTAAACCATTTATCTGATAAAGGATTACTATCCACAACATATAGGGAACTTCTAAAGCTCAAGAACCAAACTAACCTTATTCAAAAATTGGCAAAGGATTTGAATAGACACTTCTCCAAGGAAGATACACAAATGGCCAATAAGCACACGAAAAGATGCTGAGTATCATTAGGGAAATGCAAATCATGCAAATCAAAATTACAATGAGTTACTACCTCACGCCCAATAAGATGGCTCCTATGTATTTATTTTTGAAAAACAATATATTTGTTGGCGAGGATGTGGAGAAATTATAACTCTTGTGTGCTGTTGGTGGAAACATAAACTGGTACAACTGCTGTGGAAAACAGTATGACAGTTCCTCAAAAAATTAAAATTAAATTACTATATGATCCAGCAATTCCACTTCTAGGTATATAACCAAAAAAATTGAAAGTAGGATATAAAAAAGATATCTGACACCTATTTTCATGGTAGCATTATTCACAATAGCTAAAATGTGGAAGCAAACCAAATGTTGTTGTACATAACTGCAATGCAATATTATTTGGCCTTACAAAGGATGGAAAATATGACATATGCTATGATGGATGAACCTGGAGGACATTACACTAAGTCAAATAAACCAGTGACAAAAATACAAACACTGATTCCACTTATATGAAGTAATTAGAACAGTCAAAACCATAGAGACAGAAAGTAGAATGGTAGTTCCCAGGGGCTAGTGGGAGGGGAGAATGGGAAATGATTGTTATAAGGGGTACAGCATTTCAGTTTTGTTAAGATGAAAATAGCTTTTTAGATAGATGACGGTAATGGTTGCACAACAATATGAATATACTTAATACCACTGAGCTGTACACTTAAAAATGGTTCAGATGAAAAATTTTGTTTTGTGCATTTTACCACAACGCAAAAACTAGTAAGAAAAATTAGCCAAATAATCAATAGTATGATTGATTTTTCACAAAAGGGGATGTAGAGGGTGATATGGAAACTTGACCTTTGGTAAAAAACATCTTTGGGACTGGGCTTTTGAATGTAAAGGTCCGGGTGATTTCTCACAGTCAACTTCAAAAGGATGCAAAAACACGGCAACCTGGCATAGGGCAGAGGATCACCTTCTCCTAGCTTTCAATACCACAGAGGAAACTAGAGCCTCCAAAGCACATACATGCACATGCACACACATATGCCCTCTCAAATGTGCCCAGTTAAAAACTTGAACATGAAAACTTCCTTCCTCACTTCTTTCCTTCCTCCCTCGCTTCCTTTTTCCCTCCCTCTCTTTCTTCTTTCATGTATAATGTGCTAAGCATTGTGCCAGGAATTGGAATGCAATATTAAAACGAACCACTATTGGGACTGCCTGACCTCCTTAACGTTCCACTGTTATGGACAGCATACATTAAATATTATAATTTCATAGCCTCTAATGTTGTGAATCTGCATTTTAAGCACAATCAATTCTGATAGTGGCAGTAAGCAATTTACTCTTTGAGAGAAGGAAACAAAAATGTCTATTTGGTAGGCAGCATGGCTAATTCTCAAGTTGCCACAAATTGTAAAAGGAGGTATCCAGGTACTTTTTTTTGAGTTTTGTTTTTACTGTTCTTTTTGGCCTATACCAACTGATTGCTATAAAATCTTGTCCCTTTACCATCTTCTTCCACCATCTGTACTCCAAATGTGCCCAGACAACCTCACCTAGATCAGGGCTCTCCAGGCTTTCTGGAGCTTCTGCTCCAAACTAAGTCTCATAGTCCATATTCCCCACAAGTCTAACAGCACTGCTAAAAAGCCAAGGTTATCTGGGAGCTAACAGAGCAATTGAGGAAGAATAGCACATTAAATCCTAATAAAATAAAATAGTACATTATAATCTATATTTTTAACATATTGAAAGAAATACAGAACTATGCCACATGGCTTTACTCATAAAGAAATCGAACTCAGAAGAATAATTTGTCTAGTAAGCAAAAGTAACCTGGTTGAGAAATGCTGGTCCTAACATATCGGTATGGACCTGTGCTTTTTATGTCTTTTTTGGCTTTGGTGTCATTTTTTTCACCTTTCCGGATACCCTCATACAAGTAGTTTGAGTGCACTATGAGCATTCCTGGATAAGCAATTCACAAATTGTGGTTTTACTCATCTTACTGTCCTCAGATCCTATTCAGCAAGCATTTGTTAAGGAGATACCAAGAAATTATTAGAGGTTGAAGAACTAACTTTTTTTTGGCCAAGGATATAGAACAGAATGTTTAAATCCTTAATGGTATACCTATACCTAGCATGGTGTCTGCATGTCTATATTTATATCTAATCTCCATATACCTAAAATGGCATTACTTATGTAATTACTTTACTTATGTAAATAGGATTTAAAAAGAATGAGTTAATATATTCATCGTATTTTCTGCATCTCAGTGTATTTTTCTATAAAACAGGGAAATATGAAAAACATCCCCATAGGTTATCCTATATATTTGCATAATAAACAGTAGCCTCTATTATTATTTTATGATCATGTTTATACAGGAACAGGGTTTTACTCAACTCTCTATTCCCTAACCCTACACAACCCCTACTGATCTTTAAAAATGTTGACAAATTATACCTTGCATTTGACGTTCTAACAAAGGTAAGGAGAAATCCTCAGGTATCTTTCTTATAAAGTTTCGTGTAAAAATATAATATTGATGGAAGTGGCTACAAAGGTGATTGGCACATGGCAAGTGCTCAATAAATATCATTTATTATCCTTTTCCCTTTCCCTCTAGCATACCAATTTTCCTGCATCATTAAAATGAAGAGTTGGCAGTGCATACTTCTTTGATTGTCCACCCTCAACCCCAAAGGGACTGGAGGATAGGTCTCTAGTGTGAGGAAGGTTTTCCAGGAAAGCTGTCACATATTCTTCAAACACCCAGAGGAAAGTTATCTTGGAAACAGAAAGATAAAGGGTAATTGCTACAGCTGGGAGCATATATGCATTTGAAATGCAATTATCCTCGCCTTGGCTTTTAGCCAGGTAACATGGAACTAATGATAAAGAACAGTTTAAGTAAACCTCTCCTTCCTCTTTTTTCCTCCCCACCTCCTCTAGTTCTCTGGTTAGGGTGTCTCAGCCGAGGTCTTAGACGGATCCCGTCGGGAAGGAAGTGACACTTTAATCACATCTTGACCGTGTGCAAGACACTCCACATACATGACCTCAATTAAATGTCAACGTGCTTTACCTATTATTCACTTGATTACTGGACTTAGTAGTTATAGTAGTAGAAATTCAAAGAACCTAAATAAGTGGCCCAGACTGGAGTGGCTCAGTCAAGACTGGAACCTTGGTCTCTCTCTCTTTGATGTCCTTGCTCTCTCTAGGTTACCACTCTTCCCCAGAGTTTGCCATCTGTCCCCATAACATCTGCCCAGGTAAATGACCACATGGTGCAAGGAATATAAGGACAAGAGGTCTTGGATTCCTTTGCTAATAATATTTTCCATATCTTTTAGGTATCCAACCATGATGGACTCTGACTGATCCAGGAGGTGACTTTGGAGAAGCAGAGTCTTTAGTACTCCAGTCCCTGAGGAACCAGGATGACTCAAGAGCAGACAGTGGCTTCCAGAGGACTGGCATGAGGACTGCTAGAATATATTACTTAGTCTAAGGCTGGTAATAAAATGAGCTAATTGCAATGTCTCATTTAGCTCCTGTGAACAATATTCCTGCTTGTATGAGTTCTCCATTAAAACAACACAGATGAAAAAGAAAATAATGTCATTTTTTGTTTGTTTTAACTATCAAGACATTTTAGCACAAATTCTGATAAAAGTAATATTAATATGTTTGTTAAGACTCTAACGATAAATTAGATAATAAAATCAGGAGCTTACATGAAAAAGGGAAGTTCACGGAGAGGAGCTGAAATAACCTCACAAAATCACCAAGCCATATCAGGACTGGTAAGCTTGGCCTTGGGGGCAACAGTTATGGGGACTTAAACCTTTTTGGAGCTCTCAGTTTTGTGCCTAAGCGTCTTTCTGCAGTGAAGTCTCACAAATCTTACTTCCTCTGCATGACAGTGTTTTGGTTTTTTGCCTTTTTTTTTTTTTGCCTTTTTGCTTTAACATGGTGGAAAACACAGTCCCTGACAATTCTGAGTAGTGTAGCTTCAGGCTCTTTTTCCCATGTCCAATCACCCCAGGGGAAAATTACCAGCCCAGCCCATGTTTAATTCTCCAGCAAGGTGACTGATGGGAGTCAGAAGACTATGATTGGCACAATTTGGGTGAGGTGATCATTTGTGAATCAACTACAGAGTAGGCTCTTATAACTTCCTAGTTCATCTCCTGAAAATTATATAGACAAAGTAGGGTGGAGTCACTAAGGTGGTATCTGACAAGAGGAACAAAGAAACATGGGCAATGTAGGGGACTACTGGAATATGGACAGGATAACCTGGACTTCAGTCATTTATCTTTTCCATACCTTTTTGTTCCCAAATGAGGGCTCTGGCTCACTCAGCAAGAAACCTAACATCAGGACTTTTCCTGCTTTTCTCTCTAAAGCACAGCTTCCCAAATTGCAGGTGGGGAGAGTAAGATTTGGTGATGAACTCAGACCCTTGGGGTGTGTCATAGCCAGTGTCAAGCCATATTCTGGGTTCCTTTCTCTACTCCAGTGGTTACAAGAAGTGTGTAATTTGAAGGACTCCAGAAAATTTGTGCCTAACAGTATACTTCTCAAGATCCTGAAATTCTATCAGGAATTAAAAAACGGTTGGATATCAGGGTGGAAAGAAAAATAACTATTTCTGCCTTTTCACATTTCATCTTGCCTAATAAAGATAAAAAACTTGCTGCTGCTAAACCAGTATATCAGATGAAAGTCTTGCAGTACCCTAAAATTGTACTTTGTGCATAAACAATAGGTAAGTGCACACTTAATACAATATAAAAATGAATGCTTTATACAATGTAAGTTCTCCACAATTGGTCCATTTTCTGTATTTTTTCTCTCCAATCTGAGTTCATATTTGGGAACTGTCTAGATCCTTACTATTTGCATTTGCACACCCAGAAGCAATTTCTAAGAATTCTATCTTCCAGGTTGCATGTGAATGCATCCAATGACAAGGAGCTATCTATGTCTAGAGTCAAGACTTTTCCATTATCAGACTGTTTCGATCATTAGACAATTATTCCTTATAGTGATATAGAATCTGCCACCCTTTAACTTTCTTATAATGTTATTGTTCTGCTTCCTATCACAATCCTGGAAGAAGAATTTCTACATCAGATGAAATACCTTAGAATGTCTGAAGCTAATCTTGCTCATCTGAGTGACAATATGTCTACACTATTTAAAATGTTAGAGACCCTTCAAGCTTTGTTAAGTTTTTTCTTCTGATGTGAACTTTTATTGCACCTGTGTTTTCTCTCCATTCCACCTTATCTCTCAGTAACTGACATTTCCTCTTACTATGACTTACATGCATGTTGTCATTGTATGTTTAATATCTAGCTTTCCCATTAGATTATCTACACCAGGTATGGATACAATCTCTTTTTGCTATTGTTACTGAATACCTACTGCAGTGCTTGATATATTGTAGTTGTTCAATGTTTTGATAATCGAAAGAAGAATAGGTCTTCAGAAACACCATACATGACTCTCACTTATCATACAAATGAGAAAATATTAAATTGAAAAACATGCTAACTTTCTTGAGAGCTTTCTAGTCTATGCCTACAAATTGAACTAAATTTTATAAAATACACTCTCAGTTATCCAAGGATGCACTTTGTATTTTTCCACCTTCACGGAGTAGACTGAGTTGCGCTCCTGTTTCAGCATTCCACAGTCTTATTTTAGACTTTGTGCGTAAAAAGCAGGGGCATATTATGCTTCTGTCAATATTGGTATAAACTTAGCAAATCCCCTTCCTTCACTTGTCCCTTATATACTATCTGTTGCATTTCCATCTCAGAGCTCACTAAAATTATTGTCTCTTCATCCTTTTGCTGCTGTTGTTGAAAGTTCAGCTAAGGTGAAGATGGTTTGAACCAACTCCAATTTTGATGGTTCAACTTCATCACCTGTGGTTTTAAGAAAATAGTATTTTAAAAAAATATTTATTTTTAATTGACAAAATTTGTATATATTTTATAGTGTACCACATGATGTTTTGATATATGTATACATTGTGAAATGGCTAAATCAAGCTAATTAATATGCATTACCTGTATAGTTTTTTTGCTTGGGTGATGAGAACACTTAAAATCTATTCTTTTAGCAAGAAAAAAAAAAAAAAAAGGAAAAAAATCTTAAATAAAACTTTGAGATTTTTCCATAATTCTCCCAGGTTCATAGTCCTTTGATGAATCCCTAATAACCAAAGACTAAAGCCTTGCCTATCATGTTAAAATTGAATTCCTGATGCTCACTAAAATAACATTAATCACATATTTGTGTATTTAATTTGAATTGCCTGCTTCCTCCACCAGACAGTTTCTTATCCTCTAACACGGCAAGGATCATGTCTCTTTCAATCTCCCTGTATCACCAGCAATGAGTAGAGAAGCTTTTAAAAAGTGTGTTGAATGGTTGAATGAACTAAAATTCCTAATTCATGAGCTTGGGCAAAAATAATCTTCTGTAGCCCCCCATCTAGCATGTCTCACAGCTCATCTATAGAGTACCTTTTGCCCAAACTATTTACCTTACACCAGGGGTTAAAAAAGACAAAACCAAAACTAAAGCCAAATTAAACAACACACAAACAAAAAAACCTCAAAAGGACTTCCTTTGCTAGTTGATTATCTCTCTTAAAATTCCTGTTTCTATCACTAAGTGCAACTAATTTATAAAAAGTTCAGACTGTGCCTATCTGCATGAAGTTGTCCTAAAGAGGCTGTGGGCTTAGTAGCTGGTGATATCCCTAAAACAGACCTTCACACACTCAGGGAAAGCACCTATTTGTTTATTTCCCTACTCTATCTCCCAGGATGAAAGCACAGGCAGCCCTTTCTTACTCAGTATTCTAACCACTTAGCACAATGCTGAGCGGTTAAATGAATGTTAGGTGATAGAATTGCTAAGTGAATGCCTCAGAGGATCTTTTTATCCTTTAATATCCCCCGTCTTCCAATGATGATTGGAGGAAATGATGAAATAAACTACTCTAACAGCCCTCAAGATATTTGGGATCCTTCCCTCTTTAAGTTCTAATATTATGGAGAGTAGTAGTAAATATGGTTGCTTAATTTTACAAGAACCTTTTAGTTTACAGAACATTTATATTTTCCTGTTTATTCATAAATGTTTCAATGATTTCTTTTACTTTTTTCTATCCTTTGAAAGAAAAAAAAAAAAGGCAACATAAATTTTCTCAGTCAATATGTCCCATCTTACTATTTTTTTTCTGACAAATGCACCAGAACATATGCTGTCACAGAGAGAGGGTAAAGGGTGGGAGGGTGCAGCTTTCAGGGAAGCAGCCCATCCGGCGGCATAAGCCATTTCTGGCAATGAGACTTTCTGTGCAGAGAAAACCCAAAGGCTAAACTGACACGTTTCCATATGTAATCGCTACCCAAGCACATTGTGATACACACCTCGAGATCCTGCAGAGCACTTTCTAGCAACAGAGATTGTAATACATTTTAGTGTTCTTTACATTTGTGTGGGGGGGGGGGCGGGGGGTGGAATTTAAATAGCAGTTTTAACTTTCTATGATGCCTTGGTGTTGACAAACAACTCACATTTGCAGAAATGACATGTAATAAGAAGTTTATTTAGTTTGCCTGCGAGCCTATCCAATCCAGTAGTATCATCATTTGAGACAGGTACCAACAGCCAGCTGCTGAAAGAAGGCTTAAAACCACTCTCATTGTTTAGCAATGTGTAGGCATAGGTTTGCTCTTTATTTTCAGACTAAAAAGTCATATATTCAACCTGAAAGATGGAGTCATCCAATATAGAATCTAAAATATTTGAGAATAAGTAATGTTGGACTAAATGAATAAATAAACTTGGGAATCAATACCACCATCATCATCACCACCATTGGAAACCATTTTCTCCATGGTAATGCTTAATCTGATTTCAAAGACCAAGAGTGATTGAAGAATACCATTACATTTATGGTTAGGAGTCTTAACTTTAAATCAGAAAGCTGCCTACCTGCATGATGAAGGGGAAAAAAAAAAAAAATGAACTCTCCAGACAGGCTTCTGAGTAAAAATGGGGCCAAAGAAGCCTATACCACTTCCTTTTCCAGGTGGTGCTAAAGAGCAAATGAGATAATGTAAATGAGATGTTTTCTGTATCAGGAAATACGATGCAAACATAATCTACAGTAACATCTCACTAAGAAACAATAAACCGAGGTGTGGCCAGGGATCATCCTCACTGATCTGTCTCCTCTAACTGCTTGTCTTTCCTTCCAGTCTGCTAAAAGCCTGTGATGACCTAAACTTCACCCTCCTTGTCTCATTACACCCACTCTAACACACAGACTCTCCTGCTGCTTCTTGAACATTCCACATGTTTCCTGGGACCCGTGTCTTTGTGCTTATTTTTCCTCTGCCTAAAACACTTTCTGTTTAATCTTTATTTCTGATCCACTCTTTGAACTTCTGCCCATCTCCCCAAACCCAGTTAACTTCTTCTCTTCTTTCAGTAGCTTCATCTGAATCCCTTTTCCACTCAGGCAGAAGTATGACAACTGTTTCTTCCTTTGTGCTTGGCAATCATGTTGCTTATGCTTCTATTATAATATTAACTAATTATTTTAGTTATTTACTCATACATCAGAGTATCCAGCTATTTTATCAGTATTTTAATGGAGTTGGAGACGTCCTAACAGGCATAATGAAATGAATGCTTAATCTATATTAGGTGACATATCCATGTAATTATATCATATTTTTAGAAACAACCCAGCTCCTGGCTGTGGGTCCTTCACAAATCTTGCAGGAAGTGAATTTGAAATGACTCCATGATATTGAACTTGGCACTTAGACATTATTTTTGGGAAGTTCAAGGAGAGGAGTTTTTCCTTAGACATTATTTTTGGGAAGTTCAAGGAGAGGAGTTTTTCCTCTGTCATTTGTGAGCACCACTGAACTCCAAGTTCCTTGTGGGCAGGCTCCACAATTGACACTTGCCTCTTTCACAGCTCTTAGCTTACAGCATGTGCCATATGCTCCAACAGTCGTGATAGATTGTGATGATTTGTGTCACTTTTTGTCCCTCTTTTGCAGGATTCTAGAGTTGAGGTCAAGTCATCTCATTGGCACATCTTGCTATTTTACCACATTACACACTTCCCAGGGTATGGATTCCTAGTGCCTTGTCTGTTACAACATTGCCAACAAAGCAATGTGACAACAGTTCATAGCTCTTTCTTGTCCCCAGGCCACTCTGCTTATATGTGGTTTATCATGGTTAGTCTGACAAATGACATTAGTTCTTGGAGGGCCAATTGCTCCATCTTCTCTCAAAAACAGCATAATTATAATTCTATATGAAGAAATCAGAATGTTTGATTCATAAAGTAATGATCTGCATGTTCTTAGGGAGAAGCCTTTAATTTGGGAATCCAGAGGACCACAGGTGATATCTGGGGTTCAAGGACCTGTGAAGCTTTGAATGGAATTCTGAATACCCTTTTTGTTGAGGTGCTTTTCTGTTTCACTGTGAACAGGAGCTAAATGCATTAGATTCCAAAACATTTATTCATTTGGAAAAAGTAAAGGGGCCAATGTTTACAGCAATGTTATTCCTGTTAACTTCAGACTGCAAGCAATCTAAATACCCATCAATAGATAAATGGACAAACAAAATGAAATACACCCATACAATGGAATACCATTCTACGATTAAATAAAAAAGCTACAAATACATGCAACAACATGGCTCAACCTCAAAAATATGCTAAATGAAAGAAATCAGACATGAAACACTAAATACTGCAAGATTCTATTTATATTCAATTTCAGAAAAGGCAAAAGTGCAGGAGAGAAAGCGCAACAAGGGTAGCTTGGGGGTGGGGTGGAAGAGAGGAGTCACATGCAAATAGACATGAACAAATTTTGGGGGGGTGAAGAAAATATTCTAAAAGTGGATCACGGTAACCTATAAACTTACTGTATTTAAATTTCTTTAGAGTCATCAAAATATACACCCACAGTGGGTGAATTTTAGATATGTAAGTTTTAATTTTTATAAAGCAGTTATTAAGAAAGATATGATAAGAACTAGAACTTTGGAATATATTGCCTCACTTATAAATGATAATCAGATTGCACAACTGTAAAATGCAGGCTCACCAATACTAATATTTTTGCCAAATAAAGTTTAGAAATTCGTTTATCTGTCAATGAGACAGTGAAATAAAATTATCGTTTAAAGAATGCTGGGGCTATAAATCCCTGCGTAAAATGGAAAAACCTGGGGTCAGATAGAGCAGTTGAACATTTAAAATAAATTATACGCAAACACCAAAACACACACATTATATTCAGTGTAATAAAACCTATTCACATTTGCACAAAACATTTAGATATGCCAGAGACATTATTGAGATTTTAGAGGAGAGTAAGTTCAGAGTATTCAGAGCATGACACATATTTAATAATATTTTAATAATGGTATTTCTGTGTGCGAGGCACTATACTAAGCACTTTAAGCACATTATCCCATTTAGTCCTTACAATAACATTATGCTCTATAGAATGAGTACATAGCACTTCTATACTCACACGTTACAATTTCAGAAACTGAGTTTCAAAAGGGTAAAATTAATTGGTTACCATCATTTGAACCCATAGCTGTTTGACTCCAAATTCCCTGCACATCGCCTCATTTCCTTATGCTACTATTTTTGCCTTCTATAACAAATTTATATATTTACATGTACGTGTATATATACACGTATCTCTTCTATAGATATATCTACAGATATAGAGATACACCACCAGATTGGCAGCAGCAGAAGTTGGATCTCCCGGAAAGGAGAGGCAACAGAATCATCATGTGTTTCCAAATTCACATTTCTCAGGCACTCATTGCTAATATCAGCTACCACCATGAAGCTTTGCCCGAGGTGTTACCACTCTTTCTTTAACACACTGCTCCCAAAATAGACCAATCTCCCACCTACCTTCTGTTTAGAAAAGCTGAGATCTTTCAAAAAGACTAGCTATCTCATATCCCTCCCTCATGAAACCAGGGCTAAGGGAGTGAGGCATGGTTGTGTGGGGGGGTGAGATATGGTTGTTTTGGGGTATCAAATTCCAATTCAGGTCCAACAAGTTCTCTCATATCCACCCACGGAGGTGACGATAGCTTCACATATATCCTTTTGTTTTTTTCTGTTCAGGATTATCTCAATTTCTGGAAGAAGCAGGACCACGGACCTTAGCTGAGCAGGACAAAGACTCAAAGGTCAGTTGGAGCCTGTAAACTAAACGAGCTAACCGTCAGAATAAAGCATCTGCTTTTGTTTTAAAATTAAAGAAACAAAAAAAGAGTGAGCCATGTAAAGTACTCTATGGAAATCCATGGCAGTTTCTGTTCTTCCGTTTGGTTAACTCACTGCCTTCTCCCTCAGGCTGAAAGCAGTTTCATTAAGAAGGCATGGGTATATCGATCGAAGGTTATAAACAGTATTAGTTGTGCTTGTCCATGATCCATGCTGGCCCAATTACCATTACTCTAAAAAGATTTCAGCCACCAGTCAGGCTATATAGAAAGAGACGATCAAAACAAGCCTGCAATTAGATGTGTAATGTTAGGGCGTCTTTTTATATTAACACATTATTTGTGCCTTCTGATAAATTTTCCCTCTTGGATCTGCATAAAGAGCAGGAGTTGTCCTCATTAATAACGGCTTTTCTTTAAAATTCTTTAATGTCCAGAATGAGATGATCATGTTTCAAAGAAACTAAATACCTCTATTTTGCATCACAGTTAAGATGAAGATAACGCCATGGAGAAAGAAACTGCTATTATTTCAGCTGCAATTAGGGTAGCTTTTAAAGTTGTGACAGCTTAAGGTAAATGTAATCACAGAACAATTAGCAGGTAATTATGCTGTTACTACTTAAATTCATTTCTGGAGTGAGCAAAGATCCTGAATTACAGTCTGTGACAATTTAGGTGAATTATTTATTTTCATTGAATAACTGTTGAGGAAAGCAAATGAGGCAAGACCAGAAAACCATCCATTTACCTGGTAAATCTAAGTTTAACAGTCGGATAGACGATGTACTACATAGGTTGAAGTCCATTGGAAAAAGATTTACGTAACGGTTCCCTTGGAAAACAATTATGCGGTTAGAGATCTTTTTTAAAAAAATATTTTAAATTATAGCTTGGCAGTTTCATTATAAAAAAAACTAAGTTTGTGTAGCTAATATATCATTTATCTTTCACTTTTTAGCCCTTAACATACTGTTTTGAAACTCTGTAACAGTATGAGGTGTGCATTTAACTCTTGATTTCCCCCAGGGCCTAAAAGATTGCCTAAAAAATAGTGCTTGGTGAATGTTTGTTGAACAATTGGTCTGCGTATCTACTGATTCTCTCAGTTATAATCTCTAGTGTTGGCTTCCCTACCGTACCATTTGGTGTTGGACAGTTAAGTATTCCTGCCTTCATGAGGTTTCCAACCTGGTGAAGTCAAGTGATATTAATAACATATAAACACTTAAATATGCCTCTCAGGTATGAATTTGATCTCAATCGATCTTTATTAAACTCCTACTATGTTCCAGATACTGAAATGGCTACACATAGGAAAGAGACAGACTTCTGCATATGAAATTTATATCCTACAACCTTTCCTGCAATCAATTTAATTAATTTCTGTTATAATTTCTATTATTTCTTTCCTTTTTTTAAATCTTAAATTTGTTTATTTCTCTAGTTTCCTAAAATGGAAGCTGACATTGTTAATTTTATATTTTTCTTTTTTTCCAAAATACATATTTTATGCTATAAATTTCCATCTAAGCACTGCTTTCATTGAATCCTGCAAATTTTGGTAAGATGTATATTCATTTTCAATAAGTACAAACGTTTTATATTTCTTTGGAAAATTCTTTGACCCATATGTTGTTTAGCAATGTTTTGTTTAGTCTCCAAATATCTGAAAAATTTCTAGCTAACTTTATATTATTAATATATAGTTCAATTTTGTCACATTCTGAGAACATACTTAAAATAATTTGTCATTGAAAGTTATTAAGGTATGTTTTATGTCCCACCATGTGTCTATGTTGGTGAGTGTTTTAATATAAAATCTGAGTATAATGTGTATTTTGCTGTTGTTGGATAGAGAATTCTATAATGATACTCCAACAGTATGATAGTGTCATTCAGTTCAACTTTATCCAACAGATTGTTAGATTGATCTTTCCATTGCTAATAGAGGGGTGCTGAAGTTTTCAACTGTAATAGTCAATTTTGTATTTTTCTTTTCAGTTATGGCTGGGTTTGCCTCACATACTTTGGTTATATGTTGTTTGGGGCATACAGTGTTAGGCTTGTGTCTTTGTGGAGAGCTGACCACATTGTTATTATGTAATCCCCTTCTTTATCCCTTAAAATTCTCTTTCCTTAAATTTGACCTGTCTGAAAATAATATAGCTAACCCAGATTTCTTTTAAGTAGAGCTACCATGGTTTCCCTCTCTCCATTTCTATTTCTTTACTTTTAGTATATCTCAGTCTTTATCTTTAATGTGGGTTATTTGTAGACTAATATAGTTGGGTCTTATATTTTTATAGACTCTGACAATCTCATTCTTTTAATTGGTATGTTTAGACCATTCACATTTAAAGTGAATATTGACATTTTTTGAATTAATATCACCATGTCTGTAACTATCTTCTATTTGTTGCATTTGATCATTGCTTTTTCCCCCTCCTTTTCTGCCTTCTCGTTTTAATTTCGCATTTAATGCAGTTCTGTTTATCTCCTCTCTTTATGTATCAATTATAGTTATTTTAAAAATGTATTTAGTAGCTGTTTTAAAGTTGTCAATATACATTTTAACTAATCTAAGTCTACCTCCAAATAATAATATACTTATATAACGTAAGTAACTTATTACAGTATATTAACAATTTCTCCCAGTTGCCTATTAGAACATTGCTGTTAACCATTACACCTTGCCATATGCTATTATCACCCAATATACTATTCCTGGTATTACTTTAAAAAGAAATTATATTTTAGAACTATTTAAGATAATAAAAATAAAAGATTTTCTGTCACTTTTATTCTTTTGCTGACTTTTTTTTATTTATGTAGATTTGAATTTTCTGGCTTCTTCACTTCTGAGTGGTAACTTCACTGGATGTAGAAGATGTCAATGCCTTTTTTTATTCTTTTAACAATTTAAATACTTTATTTTACTTTCTTCATGCTTGAATGGTTTCTGAAGAGATGTCTGCTATAAATGTTGTCATTTTCTCAGTATAGATCATATAAATACCCTTTACCCCAGCTTCTTTCAATACTTTCTCTTTTTCTTTGATTTTCTGAAGTTTGACGATGATACCCCCCAGTCGTAGTTTCTTGGGTATTTATTCTGCTTGGTGTTCTCTAAGCTTCCTGGATCTGTGGTTTGGTGACTGTCATTAATTTTGAAATGTTATCTGTCATTATTAATCAAATGGTTCTTCTGTTTCTCTCATTCTTTCTTCTCCTTTTGGCATTCCAATAAGATAAGTTAAAGCTTGGGAAATGTACTGCATTTCTCGAATGTTCTGTTACTGTTTTTTTTATTTACTTGTTTTATTTCTATGCATTTCTGTTGGGGAAGTTTCTGTTGACTATGTTCAAGCTCACTGATTCTTTCTTGGCTGACACCACTCTACAGATGAATCCACCAAACACATTATTTCTGTTACAGTGTGTACCATTTCTTTTTGATTCTTAGAATTATCATTTTTATTTCTACATTATCTACCTGTTCTGGCATGTTGTCTACTATTTCCATGAGAGCCCTTGAGTATTAATTATAAATATTTGTAAAACCCTATTTGATAATTCTAGCATTGATGTCATAGCTGAGTCTGGTTCTGATGCTTGCTTTGTCTCTTCAGTCTTTTTTCTTGTTTTTAGCAAGCCTTGCATTTTTTTGTAAAGTCAGATAAATGCCCTGGGTAATGGGACTGAAATGACTAGGTATAACTTTGGCATAAAGTTGTATGTTAAGTGGGCTGAGAGTTGGGCTATGTTTAATATTTCCTGTATCTCAAGGTGCCAGAGGTGCCAAATCCCTTTAGTGTCTTTGTTTATCTGCCTTGTTGGCTTCTAGTTTCTCTCAGGACTTCTCCTCAGAAAGAGTTTATACCCTGCAGCCCTTTCAGCTATACTCTGCTGTTTTTGTACTAGAGCTCTGCATAGTGGCAAACTTTGCGGGAGAAAATTATCCTATAATCTTACAATTAAATCTCAGTCTTTAGTGGACTTGTGCCCTGGGCTGTGACTCTTACAAATACTTCTCACATTTTTCCACCCATAGTAAAACAGGAAGGCCACCATATGCTATACCGAGCGGGGATAAGGCTCTAGTAAAGTCTTTCCCCTGGAGAGTAGCCCTTCATTATAGACAATGCTCTGGGAACATTTCATAATTCTACTCTTTCTCTCTCCTTACCAGAATCACGAGGGATCATTCTTGGCTCCTCACCATGAGAACCTGGTAGGGTTCCTGAAGGTAAAACCCAGGAAATTAGGAGGGCTTCCTAAGACCGCCTCTCCCACGTGTTTTTCAATCTGATTCTAGTCTACACTCAGCCTCCCACTGTTAGTTGAAATGATCATGGAAGTGTTTGCATCAGTTTATGGCTCCAGTGGCGTTTATTTCAGACAAGCTGATATTTTCTGTGACTCCCTGGATTCACGTCTCTCCACAATTCAGGTTGTCAGTTTGTCCTATATCCTCAGTTCTATCATCAGTCTAAGAAAAGTCATTGAGCTTCAGTTTGTTCAATTTTTTCTTGTTTTATGGATGGTAGTGATGACTGTCAAACTCTTTACACATCAGAGATGAAAGCAGAAGTATCCAAATTGCTGACTTGTAGAATGATAGACTTCTTATTGTTCTGTCATAAGTTTAATGAATATGAACAAAACTTGGGTTTGACATTAAAAGAAATAGCTTTTGTTTTTTTTACCTTATGCCTCAGGAAGCTCTTAACTCTTTCCATATGGTATTTAGAAGTTTAATTGATACCTTGGCCTAGAAAAACAATCAAGGGATCTGATCCTAGAGACTTATTGTGGTACCAAAACAAATCAAAATGAAATTAGGGGAATAGAATTAAACTGTTCCACAGGTAAACATCATATAGAGATGTGTTTAATAAGGGCCATTTGTTAAAAATAGAATGAACAATATTTGATAGCACAAAAAAGTGACTATAATCAACAAGAAGGTAGGGTATACTTTAAAATAATTAAAATACATGATTGGATTAGTAAGCTGTGGTATACGTATACCATGGAATATTACTCAGCTATAAGGAATAATGAAGATACGACATCTCTATGGTTCTCCTGGAGAGAGTTGGAACCCATTATATTAAGTGAAGTATCCCAAGAATGGAAAAATAAGCATCACATGTACTCACCAGAAAATTGGTTTCCCTGATCATCACCTAAATACACATCTGGGAACGACACCAATCAGATATCAGACTGAGGTGGGGGTGGGGGAGGGGATGGGTGTATGCCTACACAATGAGTGCATTGCACACCATTTGGGGAATGGTAACGCTTGAAGGTGCTGACTCGGGAAGGGGGGGTGGGAAAGGGAGGGATATATACCTACATGATGGGTGCAACGCACACTATCTGGGGAACAGACACGCCTGGAGCTCTGACTTGGGGGGAAAGGCGGTACATGGGCAACGTATGTAACCTGCAATTCTGTATCCCCCATAACAATAAGATGGGGAAAAAAAAAAAAAAAAGAGTGGAATTAGAATGTTCCAAACACAAAGAAATGTCAAATGCCTGAGGTGATGGATACCCCAATTGCACTGTCTTGATTAATTCACATTATATGCCTGTATTGAAACATCACATGCACCCTATAAAGATATACAACTATTATATACTCTTAATACTTAAAATTTAAAAAATTAAAAACCCACAGAAGTTGCACGTGGTAGGCACATATTTTTTGTGTGTATATATACACATATATATGGATACACACACACACACACACACACACACACACACATATAAATATACATAGCCAGCCTAGTATCCTTTTCCACCTCTTTGGTTATGAGATTGTTGCTAAATGCAGGCAAAGTAAGAGTTCCTTTTCTCTCTAATCAGAGTCCAACATGACTCTGACTGTGTTTCAAGGATTCAAATATGGCGTCAGACTGACTATTGATTATGCTATTGCAAAAGAGACACCTTCTTCTCCCTAGCAATAGTAAAAAGGAATTATAAAAACTTTCAGAGAGGATTTGTGAGGAACACTCTTGCTTCTGCAGAGGAAAGGCTTCCCTAAAAGTCAAGCAAGGGCAAGGAAAGCAGAGCCAAGACATGGATTAAGACAAATGCTGATAACTGAACGACCTCAAATGCTCTTGTCTGAATCCCCTGGAAAACTAATTGTATGAATCCATGAAGTCTCTCTAGTGCATACATAAATTTGGGTTAGGATTTTGTGATTAATATATATTTTGATTCCATAGCAGTCTCTGGATCTTGGAGATGGTCTCCTGAAATTAATTTTGTTTTACAAAATTACCCTTGAAATCATTAAAAACAAACAAACCTGGACATTGCCTGAAGTGGATTCTTTGTATGGATGAGCATGGTAGGGCTTCTGCCTTCCAAAACACTCTTAAAGTGACATAACGAAAATAGAAAGGATTCTATTCATGGAGGAGCTGGAAAATTGTTCAAAAAAAAAAAAATAAAATAAATAGAGACTCATGTAAGGGTTTTTCAGATAAAAATATAAATGATCGATCAATGGAAGGGGAATGTGATTATGTGCACTAGTATGTCAATAAATATATTGATATAATTCACTGAAATATTTGTTTTTCTGTTTGGCCTGAAGGAATACATCTTAAATGAGATGCATCATAAGTACTATTATTTATCTGTGCTCCCTAATGTGATCCTTAAACCAATCCCACAAAATATGTATTAATATCCCCCTTTAAAGATGATACACTGGGGATCAGAGGGGCTATGAAACTTACCCAAGGTGCTAGGAAGTGAGCCACTTGTAGGAATTTAAGTTTGTGATTTTGCCTAGAACTTTCCTACCGAGATTTCATTTATACCATAAATCTTTTTCTTTCTTACTTTCTTTTTGTTTCCCACAGATATGGCAAGGGAAAACTTCAATCTAGCCCATGAAATAATATTGTCACACATTGCAAATGAGTAGTATTTTGAGTCAGCCTGATGTTAGAAAAAGAAACTTTGATTTTAGACACTGACATATCTGACCTCAAGTTTCCAGCCTGAAGGGCTGTCATTCGTTTTACTTGTGTCTCAGTTTTCTCATATGTAAAATGAGGATAAAAATGCATACCTATTTTGAAGATTTAAATGTGGTAATTGCCTGACACGTAACATATAATATACTTGGAGAGTAACTTCTTTTCCCTCCCTCCTATGAATTTATTCACATTCTCAGACATACCTCTTTTTCACATTTCTGTATTACAAATAAAAAATAATTATTTTTGTAAGAATCTAAGAAATCAAACTAATATTACAAAAACATAAACATCAAGTATAAGTAGAATTAGACAATCACTCATTGTAATTTTCCTATGAATTGACAATAAATACATTTACAGTGCTTTAAAAGTTAGCTTTATAGATCATAGAGTGAGTACAGAATGCCAACATTGTGATACCTACAATTCCATGTCATATCTGAGGCCTGATCCTGAAAAGTCCCAATTGCTGTGTGACACTTTATTCTTTGAGGGAATAAGTGTAGTTGTTGGTAAAACCATGCTCTTCTGATAGAAGAGAACCTATCTACTTTCTACACATTATGACATCAGCTCATGAGCTAATCCCTGCTTAGGTGCAACAGGAGCAACTCTTAAGAACATTAGACTCAGTCTTGCATTGCCCATGAAGGCAGTGACCTTGTCTGTCTTGTTCTTATTTGAATCTCTAGGCACTAACACGATTCCTGGGATATAATTGGGACTTAATTATCTGTTGAATGGACAAATGAATGAAAACATTGATTAGAGTCAAAGTTCCATTTTTTAAGCATGTGTAATCCTTTCAATTAAAAATACCAAAAAAATACCAAGTCAGTTGATACAAACAATAAATTAACTCACATAATAATGACTCTGAAGAACAGGAGCCTGGCTCATGTTTGAGTTACGTCCAATGTTTTCAAGAACCCATAATTTTCTGTCCTCAATATGTGGACTTTCTTCTCTAGCTAGTGCTCTCCGTAGTAACCAGTTGGTTGCAGTGGTTTCATAAACAGCATCCAGCAAGGCAATGCCCAAAATCAGAAGAACAATGTTCTTTATTTTGTGTCTATTTTCAAGAGAAAAGGAAACCCTTCACCACAAACCCACAACTAGGCCTTACGGTCTATCTTATTGGCCAACATTTGGCTACATCATCAGCCCTGTAAGCAAGCAGCATTCTCTAGCAAAGAGAATAGACTTACTATGATTGTTTTAGAAGGTTTAAATGGGTTGTGAATTAAGGATAAGTGCATTCACCTTGTTGAATAATACTGGAATTTTTTAATAAGGATTAGAAGGGAAATGTACATTAACTGCACTATGAAATATATTATTAATAAGAAAACAGTTTAATATCTCTCAAAATATAATTTCTTCGGGAAACAGATTATTTTGTTCAAGTATTTAAATAGTAGATTTCAAAGGAAATATTTATAAAACATAGTATGATGTTTTTCTTCATTTGGTTTTCCTGAGTTACAATCTCTTATAGTGAGGACCAGAAAATATAATTTTAACAAACTATACAAGTTAACCTTGCTTAATCATAATAGTTGCACCTGTTTCCTAAGAAGACTGGTATTTAATGTATCTAAGGCCTCCTTAACTGCCATATAAAGAGAACTTACTGGTAGTATACCACAACAGTTACCCATGTTTTGTAGATGAGGAAATAGACTACAGAGAATCTTATTTACCTTGGTCAATGTTACACAGCTAATAATAACAGAGTTAGGTTTTAAGACCAGAACTGACTTGAAATCTCAGGTCAGCTGCCTCTAAATGAAATCGATGTATATAGGATTTTTTTTTTTCTGTCCAGTATGAAGTGATTTTAAAAGAAAACATTACTCAAAAAAATTGTTAAGTAAGGGACATTATTATTTTAACAATTCTCATCTATCTATAAATGTTTCTTCAGTGTCTACTTCATGTTCAAAACCCTAAAAATACAAAATAACCTGTAACTTCCCTTTCTGTGTAAAGATGCAGATTATATTCATTTTAAAGCTAGAAATAATTTCTAGCATAGTAGATAAATCAGTGTGAAATGCTGAAAGAAAAACGTGGACAATTATGGGCAAGAGTTCAGGATAATGTCATTGAGTAAATTTTATCTGTAAGCTTTATCGAAGTACAAAATAGAAATCTAAATTAAGCCTTAAGACTCAATAGAATCTCTTTCTCTCCCTCTTTTCATCTCAATTATCCCATGTTTTCCCCTTGACATTCTTTTTAATAATTTACACATTTTTTTTAGATGCTGTGCTTTTTGATCCATGTGTCTTTATCAAAAATTTCTGTAACAAAATATAATTTAGCCTTAAGGATAAGTGACAGACTGGAAAAAAAATATTAGCTACTAACAATCCATTTGATTTCATAAAATATAATAACTATTTAAAATTTAGGAAGAAGAAATATAATCAAACAGAAATTTGGATAAAGGAATAGATAATTCACAGAAGGGAAAAATTCCAGTAGGAAAATTAACATGTGAGTAACTGCTTAATCTGGAGACTCTCCATGGAAGCCATGGATTATATATATACATATATATACTTACATACACACACATATACACACAACGCACCATTGGAGTGGTCTACAAAAAAGACTATCAATATTGATTCATTGGACAGAAATAAGGTAACATGAACTTTCTTATAATGCTGGAAGGAGTTTAAATATTGAATATTGGTTCTGACATGTTGAATAAGAATTTTACGGTGTCTAATAATTTTAACAGATATGTCCCTATTACAGGTAAGTTAAATTTTTAAGCATATACATCCATGTTTACTGTGGCATTGTTTGTGATAAAGAGCTAAAAATAAAGTGGGAACAACATAAATATTACTATATAGCAAAAAGAATCAATGACACTGTGCAGAAGCTTTTTAATTTAATTAAGCCCCATTTATTTATTTTTGTGGTTGCTGTGATTTCTCTTGGGGTAGTCTTCATAAATTCTTTACCTAGGCCAATACCTAGAAGAGTTTTTCTAACATTTTCTTCTAGAATTCTTATGGTTTCATGTCTTAGGTTTAAGTTAAGCCATCTTAAATTAATTTTAGTGAGTGGTCAGAGATATAGATCCAGTTTAAATCTTTTGCATGTGGTTATCCAATTTTCCCAGCACCATTTAGGAATAGGGATTCTTTTCCCCAGTGTATATTACTGTCTACTTTCTCAAAGATCAGCTGGCAGTATGTGGATGGCTTTATATCTGGGTTCTCTGTTCTGTTCCATTGGTCTATGTCTCTATTTTTGTGCTAGTGTCATGCTGTTTTGGTATTATAGACTGGTAGTATAGTTCAAAGTCTGAGAGAGTGATGCCTCCGTATTTGTTCCTTTTGCTTAGGGTTGCTTTGTCAACCTACAGAATGGGAGAAAATATTCTAAAAATATGGATCCAATAAAGGGCTAATAACCAGAATCTATAAAGAACTCAAGCAATTCAGCAAGAAAAAAAATCAAACAACCCTATTAAAAAGTGGGCAAAAGACATGAACAGAAACTTTTCAAACAAAGACAGACTAACGGCCAATAAACATATGAACAAATGCTCAACATCACTAATCATCAGAAAAATACAAATCAAAATCACAATGAGATATCTCCTAACCCCAGTGAGAATAGCTTTTATCGAAAACTTCTGAAACAATAGATGCTGGTGTGGATGTGGAGAGAAAGGAACACTTATACACTATTGATGGGACTGCAAACTAGTACAACCTCTAGGGAAAACAGTACGGAGATTTCTGAAAGGACTAAAACTACACCTACCATTTGATCTAGCAATCCCATTACTGGGTATTTACCTAAAGGAAAAAACAGTCATTTTATCAAAAAGACACATGCACTGGATTGTTTACTGCAGCACAAGTCACAATCGCAAAGATGTGGAATCAACCTAAGTACCCATCAATTCATGAATGGGTTAATAAAATGTGGTATATGTACACCATGCAGTACTACTCAGCCATAGAAAAATGAATGAATACCTTTTGCAATAATCTGGATGGAACTGAAGACCATTCTCCTAAGTATCATAAGAATGGAAAAACACACACCACATGTGCTCACTATTAAATTGGAACTAACTGGTCAACACTCATGCACAGATGGAAGTAAAGCTCAATGGCAATCAAGCAGATTGGGAGGGGGAGGAGGGTCATACCTAATGGGTACAATGTACACTATCTGGGTGATGGGCACACTTATAACTCTGACTCCAGCAATACAAAAGCAATCCATGTAACCAAAATATTTGGACCTCTGTAACATTCTGAAATAATAGAAAAAAGATAAAAAAAAAAAAAAAAAAAGAAGAAAATAAATTTTCAAACAATGGTCCTAAGAGTTAGCAGCTGGTTGCTGACAGCTAGGAGTTGACAGGTCGTCTGTATTCCCTACTGGTCATAAAGAACTTTCACAGAATATGTACAATACCCCAACAGGAACTGTGTAACCATGATAAAACAAGAAAGAGATAAGTTCACTCTGAAATCAACACTGAAAGGAGACAGGACAAAGACATCATGCAACCAGAAATACCAAAACTAAAACAAAACTAAACATCATTGTTTTTGATTAAGTAACATTGTTTCTTGAAAGAAATTCTATAAACTCTAGGAATATAATGAAAACTCTAGCCTCATTTTAATCCTTCCTATTCCTACATAAAAAGTAAAATGTATCCAATCATTAGATGCCCACCTCCCCCCCCACTTTTTTTGACCACACTGAATTCAAAACTGGCCATTCCTTTCCTAAAAATTTCTCAAAGTCACTCAGCAAAAGACAGGCTAAGAGTCCTTTCTCATTATTATTGCAGCTTCATATATTTACTTTGATCATGACACTCATCACACAATTATTATTGCATTTGTGTTTCTGTGCCTACTTCCCTTCAAGACCTGAGTCCCTGGAGGGAACAGACCCTGGTTTGTTTGGCACCCTGTGCCCAATGCAAGGACTGACACTCATGCTCAAGAAACTTTTTAGACAGTGAGTGAACAAAATAATGGATTCATCAATGCATTAATAACCAAATAAGTAAAATCACTGGGAAACACTCTGCATTTCATTTCATGCACATAATGTTGCATATAAAGAAGATATTATCCATTAGTTAAAGACTAATTAAAAGTAATCGTGTTTTCTGACATTTCCTTCCATCATCTCACATTTCATCTCTCCATAAACCCACACAATGAAATATAAAAGGACAAGAGATATCTCAGTATATCAATTTTCAAACATGTAGCTTCTATTTACAACTTCCAAAGCCCAATTTTGCAAGTTGTGTGCACAGTAGTATATTAATTATGGGGATTATGAAACCCTGTGGCTTGAAGTATTGAAATAGAAGAGGGTTTTAATTTTAGGGGAACTGTCTCTAGATTTTGTTGTTAAGTAGTATTTCTTGCATCGACCCTGCACTAATGAAGATCAGAATGTTCTCTTAGTGTGATCAGAGCTACTCCCATGTTGATTACCTCTCAGTGAGTTGAGAGGAAATGAAAAAGCAAAAGCATTGATTTTGAAGAAATTTCTCGTCTTCCAAACCACATATTACCCAAATAGATTTACTCTTAATCTTTTAATAAACTGAAACAGTTAGTGATTTCTGCAAATGGTGTCTCAGCCTAATCTCACAGAAGACTCTACAGTTCTGCAGTGGATTAGAAAAGTCTCCCATCTTTCAATATTTGTCTTTGTTCCTTTCAGTAGCTGAATTTAATTCTTATTATCCTCAACCACAAGGTAATTTCAGATGATGAAATTTATCATGTGAAACCTACACCTTTCAAATAGTAATTCACAACTTCAAATTGGATTTGTATGTGTGTATGTGTGCATGCGCACACAGCTTACCTGAAGATGGCAGTATCATTTTTGAACGTACAATTCATTTTATAGATTAAAATGTTTTTAGATATAAAAAATGAAACACTGTTTGTAAGAAAAGATTAAATTCACATTATCCTCAGGTTCATAATAAGAGATGAAGCTTCGAAACTAGAAAACAAAAACAACCTCACATTCTAATCAATGTGGGTGAGCAAATATAATTTTAGGAGAGTTTGAAAGGACAACGCTCCCTTTCCTGATGCTTCCTGCACCTACCCAGGTTCAAATGTGCATTATTTCTTGCCTAGATTACTATATTAATCTTCCTAATCGATTCCTTCATGAAATTTCACCCATGTATCTATACATGACATTTCTATCAGAATGATCTTCCTACAACCATGTTAAAAATAAAACAAAACAAACATGGAATTTTCCTGCTTATATCTAAATGTTAAAGCTCTTAACCATGTGTAGCTCCTGTTACAGCTATCACGATTTATTTTGATTTTGACTGCCCTAGCTGTTACACAGATATGACTGTCCCCTTTAACAAATTATTAATCTGAGATTGAGAAAAATTGAGATAATTAGTATAAAGTCAAGAACAGGGCTTCCCAATGGCAGCATTGTCAGCATTTTAGGGTGGACAGTTCTTTGTCATGGGTACTCTCCTGGGCACCATAGAATCTTTAGCAACTTCCCTCACCTCTATCACTCTATACTAGTAGCATGTCCATGCACCCAGATGTGAAAACCAAAAATGTTTCCGGACATTGCAAAATACCCCCTAGCTAAACTGCCCAAATGGTTTCCAGTTGAGAACCACTGGTCTTATGCTTCCTCATTACCAACTATTTATTAATTCATTGTTTCGTTCATTCTATTTTGGGACATGTTTACCCACTTGGGCTCAGTGCTAGTCCACCTGAGTTTTTATCCCAGCTCTGTCCCCTTCACTAGTTTTATGACCTTTGGCAAGTTCTCAACCTTTCTGTGCTTTCAATGTTTCATGTGGATTTGGGAATGACAATCACACTTAACTCACAGGTGTGTTATGAGTGCCGAGTTTGGTTTTCTATGTAAAGATCTTAGAAACAGTGCCATTCTGAACTGGTCACCATATTCATTAGGCTGGAGTATATCCACGTGTTCTACCAAGCCACTTTTCATCTACTCTTACCCTGCACTAACCACATCAAAGAGCAAACAGCCAAAACCAGTCCAGTGAAGCAACCCATTACAGACAGATGTCAGAAAGCCTCTTCCCTGCCTTTATAGCTCCTCCACAAACATGCTATCATTGCATTGTTTGGCAACCATAACCTGCCACAATTACTCTTTTCTCATACTGTTCACCACATCTTTGTCACTGGAAGGATTAGCAGAATTGTCACATTCCAAGAAATAGAAAACAAGGATCTGATGTCGTATCTTCACCTGAGACTTTTAGATAATGTCTTCTTCTGCATAGGGGAACCATTTTCTACTTGATTATTTTGTGTAAACACATGTGACAATTCTTTACAGCTCCTGGTAAGCTTACTATTTTTCCTGGAACTAATTATCTTCTCCTTATCTTTATCAATACTTTCTTACTTATTTGGAGTGGTGATACACATTTATCTATAGATTAAGTACAGAAATGTGATTAATAAAAGACAAAGGAGATCTGTATATACTTATAGTCAAGTCTTCCAAAGTATATGATGCTTGAGCTTAAATCTGAAAGGAAAAGTAGGTATTAGCCAAAAATAAAGTGAGGCAGTGGAGAAATGCTCTAGCAGCAGTAAGCCAACAAAATACTAAGTGTGTGGGTCTAGAAGAACATGCATAATAGTCAAGAAATTGAAACAAATTCAGTGTACACATGTCTGTGAAATACATGAATGTTTTGGCCTTTGACATATAGAAAACTCTTGGTTGAAGAAACGTCTGATTTATGCACTAATCCATCTGAAATAGTCCACCTCCACCTTCCCCACCTCCATTCTTTGTTCTTTAGATGGCTAGTTCTGTGTCATCTTTCAGTTGCCACGTCAAAACTGACCTTCCCAGAAAGTTCTTCCCTAACTACTCCACCCTAGTATAACAGTCTTTATTAAGTGTTATGGAGAAAACTCACAAATACGAAATCTTCCAACAAGAACTCTTTACTCTTGTTTCCCAGACAATAAATGCAAACTTCCCGAGGGCAGGGAATTTGTCTGTCTTGTTCAACTTTGTGTCTCCAGTGTTTATAGTATTATCTGGCACAGAAGGGGTGTTCAAAATATTTATTAAGTGGATGAATGAAGGAGTAAATGTTGCCCACTGCAATGTCACTCACTATTTGTATTCTAGCACAACCTGAGGCTTTGCCAGCAACTCAATATCCTGTGATGTTAAGGATATCACTCTGCTCAGAAAGTGGGGGTGGGGAGAAGACTTTTCTTTTAATAATCTCATTTTTTTTTTCCTTTTTACTGACTTGGCCCAGACTCTGGCCTTTTCATCCCTATCCAAGGCCAAGAATATATGTGTGCCAGGCCAAGTGATTGTACAGAAGCTTGATTTGGAGTTCTCTCCCATTTCTGGAGGCTAAAACAGGAGAGCTACTCAAATTCACTCAAGTCAGAGGACTGAGAACAAACATACATTTTGAACAACAAAAATTGTTTACACACTTGATTTTCATTAAAATACACGTGTGCTTCTTTTGAAAATCAATTACCATCATGGAGGCGGAGGGTTCTGTGCTTTAAAACAACTGACAACAAGCAAAATAAACATGGAGGGAAACGTTAACTCTGTTTTAAGCATGGGTGGGAAGGAAAATTAAGTCCTGTGCTATGAAGGACATTTTGGCTATATCAATTCGCTCAGTTTCATGGGCCTCATTTTGTTCTAATTATCATTAGGGGCATAAAATTAGAGTACATCTCACCATGGGTCCAGATTTCTAAGGGCCTAAAATAGTGAAATATATTATTTAAAATGTATTTTCAATTACAGTAGTTTGAAGGCTCCATGAATACAGTACAATTATGATTTTTTTTTTTTTAAACTAAAAACCAGCTAAAGTCTAGCTCATTTATTTGCCATTTTCATTTGTGACCTCTTTCGGCAGCTGCAGGTCCAAGAAGTTGTGGTTGTGTTGAATTCGTTTTCTATTATGCTTCCTAGTACAGTGTTTTGACCACATCTGATTACATAGCTCAATTGGAGTGAGGGAAATTACCTGATAATTTAGAAAAGAATTCCTTTTCAGTGCCTGCAGGAATCTGCTCTTCAATTTAGAAAGAAATTTACAGGATCAGGTTGTTTGTGTGAGTTGTAAGTATTGTTTAGTGTTTTGACCCAGGGTTGCTTGATATACCATTCAACCAAATATGATTTTATGTCTGTCTCTTTTTCCTTCTCTCTGTATGAATTCTGATGAACTCAGAATATTTTCTCTGCCATCAAGTCTTGCATACCTTTCTCTCTGTAGCTCTGTTATATACTTCTAGTAAATGTATTCCAAGCCCCAATATATTAATGAGGTTCCCTCTGTAAATCTGCTTAAACTAAGAGGTGGGAACATTTTCTAGTTTCTGAAGAATGCCTTCTAAAGGTATTTCTATTTTTAGAAAAAGACATAAAAAATTACTAATGCATATATTAACAACCTGTGTTGATTGGAAATGCCCAAAGGTGTTTGTGTAACTGAGCTTTCATGAGATCAATCTTTTTTCCTTTTATGTCTTAAATTTCATCTTCATTGCAAATTGTCTGACCCTTGTGGAAGATTGCTGTTGGGCACACATATGAAGAGGTTAATTACTATCTCATCTACACATTTCTCTATTTTACAGCATCCAGGCTTTTTTTCTTTTACTCATTGGGGATGTGTTAGATTTTGCCCTTCAGTTGCTGAGAATAATTCTAGTCCTCTATATACTTAAAATAGACCTTCCACACAACATAATCACATTTTTACTTTTGCCATGCCCTAGATCAACCTTTTAACATGAAACATTAAGCACTATGTGTTTACTAATAGCTAGAGTATGCATCCTGTCTAGTGAGACGATCAAGTAGGTACCTGGGCAAAATGAAACATAAAAATGCAGTATCAGGAAGGGGTATTGGGCACATTAGACAGGAAGGAGTGTGGGAAAGGAGGCGACCGACGTCTGCATGGCTCAAAATTTATAACACAGAACTTTGAAAGGCAGCAAAGGGAGGAAGGGCATTTTGCAAGCAGGGCATAGCATATGTAAAGTCGTGGAAGCACAGGACATGTAGGGGTACAGCTGGGAAATTACAAATATTTAAGAATCTCAGGGCTCATGTAGGGAAGTTAGAGTGTCAAATTTGAGAGCAAGGATGAAAACATGAGATGTGTCATAAAATTTCCAGATCTTATCTATCCATAACCACGGAGCAGAACCCCCCCCCAAAAAGAATTCTAATATCTATAGATATATATTTTTTTGCTGTAATAGAAAGAACATACGGTCTGGAATCGAATGTCCTGTATTCCCACCTGCCCACTAAGTTACTGTGGGCAGGCTGTCCTCTATTGAGCCTTAATTCTTTCAGCTGAATGTTGAGGACAATGAAGTATTAATCTCTTAAGGCTTTTTGAGAATTGTACATGTGACGGAAGAACTTTGAAGTTTGAAAAATACCATTCAAATGAATGTTCTTCTTTCGTATAGTCATTCATCTATTTCTGAGAATTTGAAGGTTTACCATGTATCAGGCACTGGGCTACCCACGGGCAATTTATCAGTAAGCAAGACATACAGGTAAGGCCCCTACAAAGACTACAGAGATTAAGTATTTCAGGTAGAAGAATCAGAAAATATAAAGATCTAAAAACAGAAATGGCACTGGTATAACACACACACTCACATGTGCATACACACCTGTGTGTACACACACACACAGACCCTTACAGAAGAGGAGAGGGACTGTAGTGCCCCTTTGACTGTTGAGTCCCTGTGGGAAGGACTGGGGAAGTGACAGTTTTACATCCAGGACACCCAATTCTCATAATTGTAGCCACAGGGCATGTGGGCCATGAGGGCAGCGGCGTATGTGCCCTGACTTTAGCCTTTGACACCCTCTCACCAAGAAAGAAGAAAAATCTTTCTGTGTTGCTAGGATACCTCAGCAATCTAGATTCTGCAAGGGCTTGGGCTTTTGACTCTTGCCCTTTCATGTCTGTTTTCATCTGTCAAGGTTCTCAGATGAGAGGAGAGTGTCAGGAAGCCATGCACTGGCATCTTGCTTTGGGAGATACTGACTTCTCTTATTGCTCCTCCCACATGCACATTCTCCCTTCCTTGCCTCTAATTGGTCACAGAAGTTCTTCAAACTGTCAAATTGGGACAAGAATGGCAAATGCATGCTAACCCATGTGCCAGCTCTGATCTTTTGGTGGAAGATGCCTAGAATACCAAGTGGAGAAACATTCCAAGCGAAGGTGAGGAGCTCAGCAGAGAGTGGGAGGGCAAACTGGTCAATAGCTTTCTTGGACTGGGTGAATAACATGAATGGTAGACTTGGATTACACTTTACTGAAGGAAATCTTGTTGCTCTTGTCTTTAACATATTTCATTTTCAACATATTTTGTTAGGTGCCAGATAAAAGAAAATTTATCATAGTTGCCTTAAACAATGAATATTACTGCCAAGAGCGTAGCCCAAAAGACTATAGATATCATCACCTATGGCAGTTGTTTCCCTTAATAACTCTACATAGACTACCACCGATATTCTCAGCTTCTTACACATTATGCAAATGATTTAACATTTCCCAGCATGTTCCTTTATCTGTATCATGGAAGTAATAGGAAAGCTTACCTCCTACATTTGTGCAAATTCAATGAAAAAAATTCTTTAATGTACTTGCACTAAACCTAACACATAAAACATGGTTAATAATTCCTTAATAAAAGTTAAGTGATGGTGATGATGACAATCATGTGTCTGATGCTTCTGAAAAGAATTCTTCACAAATTTAACTCCACAGAGGAGGATCTAGCTAATTCCCAAGTCCAATCTCACACAATGGGGTAACTGCGTATCCCAGTCGTAGTTACTTACTCTAAAGACTGACTGAACAGCTCCCACCCAGCCATCATTAGAAGAAATTAACAAGAAAGACGCACATCACTTCTATCACAATCATATTTAATGCTATATAGCACTGATGTGAAACTAGTGTTCTCAGATCTTTATTTCTGTTAATTAATTCAATCCTCCAACCACCTTATGAGGTAGGTGATGGTATGCTCATTTTACATATGATGAATTGAGACATACAGGGCTTAAATAATTTGCCCAACTGCAAACAGCAAGTAAGAGCCACAATTCAAACCTTGGGACTCAGTTTCCAAAGGGTAACCTTTTACAAACCAAGCTTTACTGCTTTTTTTTTTTTTTTATAAACGATCATTGTAAACATCACAAACTGTAATATGTGTTTTATTATCCTAATTTAACAGATGGAAGAGACGTGCTTCAAAATAATGAACTACTTGTCCAAGGTTGCACAAATAGTAAGTGGCAGGAATGGATTCTAAGTTTCCCTGATGTTAATGGCTACGTTCATCCACCCGTCCCTAATTAGAAGGTGACACTCATTGTCCAACACTGTGATCATTCAAGAGTGGAAATCCACAATATATAGCACTCCCGTACTCTCGTCTGAAAGGCACAGCATTTTTGCAGCGATCCCCAACCATTTTGGCACCAAGGACCAGTTTCATGGAAGACAATTTTGCATGGAGCCATGGGTCAGGGGAACATACAGTACTGATAGACCCGAGTTGGGGACCACAGTCCTATAGGAAAACATATCAAGCCAATGGCTGGTCAAAGTCCATGTTTCATAAAGTGCATGGTGAAGTGAAGCTGTAGATACAGTTACAAACTACCTTAAGGATATATTTAATCAAGCCAAAGCCTTAAGATGTAGTCCAGCTGGTGGGGCCAGCCATCAGATAAGAATAGGAAACAAAACATTAAAGATACCCACTTAATTCTTCAAAGACATCTCTTTTTAAATGACCATGATATAATCTAGGGCTTAAAAGTAATTTTAGATGGGACAATTTCATCAACAGTAGCATAAAGTTTCCTGGGAATGCTTAAGAAAGGACTAAAGAGACTAAAATAAAAAAAATAATTATAAGTAAAATGGTTTTAAAGTTAGGCATTAACTGCAGTTAACTACAGAATAATTGTTTCAGAATTACAGAGGGAGTCTGTGCCAGCTGAAAAATTTAGACTATAAGGTCACAAGGTTGTAGTCCGCTCTCATATTCTTTCTCTTCTCTGACTTCTTTTTTGTTTTCACCTTTGTCTTTTCAAAGAGGGATTTTAAAAAAAACTCATTAGCACCTAGAGTAGAAGGCTGGAGCCTGGCAGAACTTTGTTTAAATCTTGGCTTTTCCACAAAATAGTGTGACCTTGAACTAGTGGGTTAACCTTTTCATTCCCTTCATCCTCAAATGAGGATGAGGGGGAAAAAAAAAAAAAACACAACTACTGTTCAAAGTTATGAATGTTAAATGAGATAATGCTTTATCAAAATATCTGACATATAATGTGTTCATTGGTAAATGAATGAATGACTGCATGTTATTTCCCTTGCATTTTTCATTTCCATGTTCTTTGCAGGTAGAAGCTAGGAAAAAGATTAGCAAAATGATGAAGGAAAGAAAAATAGTATAACACTTAGGAATGCTAATCCTTTTGCTTCATTGTTCTTGGGGATTGCTGTCTTAATTTCCAAGCTATGGAAATTTAAATAACATTGTTATTATTTGTTTTAAAAAATGACATTATGTATGAATGTGGGCTTTTCATATCCAGATACTTAATTCAGACAGGAAGCATCTGACCCAAATCTTTTGCATGTAATTGGTGGGTTGAATAAAATGCCTTCCTATGTGTAATTTTTCTTTAACAGCAGGTAGCTGGGTTTTGGATTCTGTCCCATGTCTAGTTTTCACTTCTAGGCTGAAATTTTGTGAGCACTACAACTACCTTCCATCAGGTAAAATTATAGTTATTATGTAGCATTAGAAAAAAAAAAAACCTAAGTATTTTCAGCTAAAAATTTACATCAATTGCTAATGGCTCTTATATCCTTAAAAAATAGAGATATACCACTTTCCATTTTAGGATTTTTTATTTCTAGTATGTAAAGCCAAATTCCAGATTCATTTGAAGAGCTTTAGCCTCAAAAGGACCTGGCTTTTATTAATGAGGAGGAACAAATTCTGATTAGTTTTGATTAAATTAGAAATATTATATTGCTTTCCTGAGACATGTTAGAAGGATGCCTTTTATAGGTAGTGAGACACTTAACTCTGCCCTTAACCAGCTGCTTCTCATTACTGATTCTGATGGAATTTAGCTGTCGCTGGAAACTAACAGGGCTAGCTGAAATTAAATAAGTTTTCTTAAGGGAAAAAAAAGAAGTCTCTGTGTGTGTGTGTGTGTGTGTGTGTGTGTGCATATATATATATATATATATATACGTATATATGTGTGTGTGTGTATTCCTAAGGATGGCATTTTCACAGTTCTTCCTTTAGTATATGATACTTCTTGGCAGTAATTATTACTCTAAAAGTATTCACACACTATTTTACTAAGAAGTATT
Source organism: Eulemur rufifrons (assembly GCF_041146395.1). NCBI lineage: Eukaryota > Metazoa > Chordata > Mammalia > Primates > Lemuridae > Eulemur > Eulemur rufifrons. The sequence continues at coordinate 8,671,493 of NC_091005.1, read as the reverse complement.
AAAGTAAGGTTAAAACTCTCATAAAAAGTGAAAATTTAGAGGCCATTCTGCCCATTGTCTCAATTGCAGCTTGAATTGCCCCAGAATACCTATAGAGGTTGATATTAGAACTTCTTCCCAATATGACACTGCTCCCTTTTAAAACTACCAACTGAGCAAAAGCAGCGACCACTATAACTGTCCCATGAGGTCTTACTTTTGTCCTATATGGCTACTACACATAACAATCTAAAACTCTTTCAAAGATGTTCCACGCCTGCTTAATTACAAAGGAATGTCAAACCTATGGGAGGTGCCAATGGGGAATCCATCAGTGGAGAAAGTCTATTTTGCTTCCAGCTATGCATGAGCACTCATGGTCCCTAAGATGGTGCACAGAATAAATCATCTTTAAGTGCATCCATACTGCTTAAGGGGAATGTTTAAGAGGACCATTCTTCTCAGTCCCCTCTCCTGTATCCCTCTCACTTTGTTTCTCTCCACTTTTCTGCCATTAATTCAGCACCAGGCTGCTCCTTTCTCCAGAGGATTCTCAAGGTTCTCAGCTCCATCATGGAAGACAGAGCAGAAGGATCAGTTACTCCAGATTCATTGGAAGTGATTCTTCATAAGACACAAACCTTTCTTCTTCTGACATTGGTAAACTCTACCTTCAGATTATAATAATAAAAGATTAATTATGTTGCAATATTTCTGAATCTTATTCTATGTACACACCCCAAGAACTGTGGTATTTTAATCATGTTTTATTGGATTTTGTATGTGCCTATTTGGCAACCGTTCATTACAGGGCCAATTGTATCAACTTATTTTCTGTATCCCTGGATCTCTGGCATTTGTGGCCTCTCTGACTGGGGAAAGACTGTCCCCCTACCCTCTCAGGCCAGCCAATTCTTAGAAATAGCAGAGTTCTCTGCAGGAACATGCATTTATTATCGCATATATTAACCAACCAATCCTTAGTCTATACTCCCCCAACCACCCTCTTTCTTTAACTTGAACACACAAAACCAGTATTTTTCCTGCCCTAAATCAACCCAGGGCCAGGTACCACAGAACTGGAGACTATTCCTATAGCCCAGAGACTGCTGACATTATTCAAGCTGGCCAATCCTAAGCTATTTTACTCTGTTCTGCTTGTCTTTATTTCAGAAACCCCAATACAGCCTCTGGCCTAAGCTTTCCCCTCACTCTTACTTCTTCCCCCAAACCAGATGCTTGCCCTGAGGCTCTGTATAGCAATGGTATCCTCCCTCTTCAGGGAAATACAAGCAACAAAGATCTTTTTCCAATGGCATTAGCCTTTCCATGTCATCCATCAGTCACTTTGATGGAGTAAGACCCAGGCACAGAACACATGGACAGGAAAAAAAAAAAAACGATGGAGGTTAGGGATAGAGAAAATCTAGTCCTGGTACCCTTATGCAACTGACAGGACATCAGATTACATACCTCTAGTCCCACAAAGGCCACTTTAAGACACTTCAAGTTCCAGTCTTATGGATTTAAGAAAGTCCATTGCTTATACATTTTTTTTCCTCAAAGAAATTCCAGAATGAGATTATCATACTTATAATTGATATCATGATCCTGTGGTCACTATTTCTCCTCAGTTAGCTGAATCATCCTGTAAAATGTCATAACTTATTCTTGATAGACCATCTTTCTTCAGGCCATGTATGTCCCTAACCCCTTCCCCTCAATAAAAAAATATAATATACATCATATAAATATGTAATTTTCTAATACAAATACTCTTTTCCCTAAATTATATATTGACCTGAAATGTGTTCTCTGATATTCTGTTTTACATACTTGGAAAGAACCTTGAGTTGTTTTTCAGAATGTTTGGTGATTGAAAAAAAAAAAAAAAAAGTCTTGCTCCTAGAAGATAAGGATCTAGAAGGACCTTCATTCACCTTTCCTAACTGAACACATCAAACCCAGGGCTGCACAGGTTCCTGGTGGCTACACTTCCATCTTGTACTAATTACTGTGCCCAGATGGATGGTTCAGCAGTGAAGGTGGGAGAGGGCTGGCCTGTAGGGGGTTTTAAATGCTCTGTTATGGGGTATAGACTTTTGTCTTCAGAGGGTAGCTGTTGGAAGGAACAGTGTCCAAAAGCATTAAGAGATTATGCCATGAGAAAAGGCTCATTTAAGAATTAGTTCTTCTGATAAAATGTTGCTGAGGCATGGGGAAAGAGATTTCTGACTTGAGGCTTGTTAACAAGAATCTTCTGTAGAGACACAGAAGATCACGGCCCCCAAATAATGAATATTGTAGCAGGGAAGTGGCATGACAGGTTCCTTCTTGTTCCAATTGAGCCTGCTTCTGCAAGAACAAAAGGTCAGTTGTGCTGAAGATATTGAGAAAAGAATAGTTTGGACATGCCTTTCAGTGCACCAGAGTTCGATGGCTGCTGTGGAATTGATTTCTTACACCAAGGCCAGATGGTTGTAGGGGAAAAAAAAAAAAAAAAAAAAAAAACAGTCAGAACATGCTACTCTATTCTCCAAGAAATATTTAAAATAAAATCACCCTCAAAGACATGTGAGTCTGCAGAGGGCCACAGAGGTAGACTTTTATTTAAGAATAAAATTGGCTCCATGAAATGCTGATCAACCTATAATTGATAACTCAGTGTACCAAACACAGCTTTTTAATAAAAAATAACTATTTAAATCAAGCATGTTTGAATATAATAAAATGAATCACTTTTAATACCTAACTCATTTTTGGCATTCTAAAGAGATTTTTTTTTCCCCTCCACTTTGAGTATTATGTATGGTATGTATATAAGTGTATATAGCTTGAACTATCATTGCTTCTTTAGAAAATTTTTAAAAACCCAAACAAATAAACAGACAAAAAAGAAAACATAGTTTCATCACCCTCTGCATCCCAAAGCAGACACTGTAAATAATTTTTCCACACAGAGCTCCTGTGTTTGTGTTTTTTTTTTTTTCTTCTTCTTTTTTGTCTCTTATGTCAATCCATATAGATTGTCTTCTTTTTCCTCTTTCATGTTGGTGAGGGAAAATAGAGTTTTGATGTAGATACTACTTCAAATAGGTCTTATTTTTCTCTTGTTTATAGAGCTCTAGGAAACTAATTTCCCTATTTTCATGACCTAAATTTTAACATAATTCTTACATTAATAGAAGTTATGATGTGTGTCATATGTATGTGTGTATAGCAGGTCCTAGAATAACGGTGTGTTATTCAAAGTTGTTTTGTTATAAAGTTGATGAGGGAAAAAAAAATCCATTCCCAGCTGGGGCCACTGTCTGTCGAGTTTGCACATTTTTCTTATGTCTTTGTGGGTTTCTTTCAGGTACTTAGCTTCCTCCCATATTCCCAAGCTGTGCACATGAGGTTCACGGATACGTCTATGTGGTCCCAGTGTGAGTGAGTGTGGTTGTGTCTGAGTGCGCCCTGCGATGGGATGGTGTCCTGCCAGGGTCGGTTCCTGCCTTGTACCCGAGCTGCAGGGTTGGGCTCCAGCCACCACATTGAACTGGAATAAGAGGGTAAATAGTTATCGTACTTGTTTTTATTAATCTTTCTTAAACATATGCATATATATATATAACACATTTATTTCAATGTTTAATATTAAAAGTGTTTTGTGCCTTTATTTAGAAATTTGGTGATGTATTTATGACTGGAAATATGTTGTAGGAACTTAACTCTTTTTTATATCCATTAGCCTATAGTAAAATTGGGTTCTTTAAATTTTGTTTTGGTTAAAGTCACAGTTTCCAATAACCAATACATGAAGTTAAGGGAGGACTTACTGTATTTATGTGTGTGCACGCATATGCAGTATTTTAGGTCTCCACTGCATCATTAAAAATTGGTGAGTCCTAAATTCTCATTTTACAGCAGAAAAAAATAAAGAGGCCTAAGTATGTTAAATCATTTGTTTACATTAATATTTCCATTAGAGTAAGTGGAAAAACAAGCACCACACGTACTAACTGTTAAATTAGCACTAAGTGATCAACCCTTATGTGCGCATATGGAAGTAACATTCATCTGGTGTCATGCAGGTGGGAGGGGGGAGGAGGGGATGGGTAAATTCACACCTAACGGGTCCCGTGCACACTATCTGGGGGGTGGGCATGGTTGTAGCTCTGACTGGGGCAGTGCAAAGGCAATATATGTAACCAAAGTGTTTGTACCCCCATTCTAAAATGAAATAAAAATAAAATAATACATAAAATGTTAAAAAAAAAAAAAAAAGAGGTCCAAAGGTGATCCACACGCTTTAGTAATCATTTTGATGAGCCAATATGTCATTAGGGGCAGAAGATCTCAGGTCGTATTTGTGTAAATTCATGCAGGACCACTCTCTTTTACAAAAATATTTTTAAGAATTCTGCTTGACACACATAGTAAATAGCAAATACTTGTTAAATCATGAGAAGAATTGTCTTTCCTTCAAAGTAATATAGATCTTCAAAATGTTCATAAAATTATTTCTCAATTCTAGTTTCAGTTGTAGACTATTTTGAGTTTGTTTTCAGTAGCTGCTTCATATTTGTCCTTAAACTTCAATGAGTGGAGCTATGACATATTAATGATTTGTAGGTATTTCTTTGGACCTGACAACTATGTAGATTCTGTATTAACTGAAAAGCAGATAAACTACTTCCATCAATAGATGAAGAAATCTATACATAAAGATTTAATCTACAGATATCCTTTGATTTGTTTCTTGAATTGGTAAAAAATGAATGAGAAAATATTGTAATCTTTTCTTGAACTTGAGAGTTAAAAAATGCCTTATCATGTCTTTAAATGTAATCTCTGCCTTGATTCAGGAAACTTAAGTACAGTAGTATTCTTCCTTGAAATAAACTTTATCAAAAAGAAATATGAAAATGAACTTCCTTTCTCTGCCTATGTTTGACACTCTATATGCAGGTTGAAAGAAATAACAAAATCCTGCCACATCATTTTTGTCAACTATTATTCCATTATGAGCTGAGGAATTCAGATTCTGTTTGTATAAATTTATCCATAATTTTTTTTTCAAAATCTAAGTAAATTAGATATATCCTACAAAAATATTTTATAATATATATCAAAATTTTTAAAAATGTTTATGCTTTTTTACTTACTAATGCTGCAATTAAGAAATTATATCAAACATGAACAATTTTAAAATAAGGACATTTCCTATAGCCATAATTAGAATTGTTAAAACATGAATCAACCTAAACTCCAACAAGAAACTATGATGCAACCATGTGGTCTCTTTTGATATAGCCAGTGCAATATCTACATTAGAGAGTAATTTTCTAAAGATAAAAGCCTATGTAATAATTTTCAGTGAGCAAAGCAAAATCAATCAATATAATTTATGTAGTAAATGAATTTTAACATGGAGTGCTTGATTATTTGTTAGTATCACCAATAATTTGTTCAGTGTCTTCGTGCAGAAAAGATCACTTAGCATTGGGAAAAGAGAAATCTACTTGTAGTTTGGAAGCAAGAAATAAACTATTATTCCATCAAGAGAGATTTAAAATGGTTTACTGCTCTTACAGTGGAGAAAGTGTAGCTGTTATAGTTACCTATTATGATAATCAACATAGCCTTGGGTTAGAGACAGATCCTAAATGTCAAAGTATCTAGCTATACCTACACCATGTAACTCAAAGCGAGTGTTTTATAGCCATGGATTAAAGCAATGTTTCGGCACAGATTAGGTCTTCTTGGATAAAATTAAGTGGCCTCTGGATATGAGAACAACATCATTTTATGTAAATCAGTACAGGCAGTCTTCATTTTGCATGGTAGTACAGAACCATATATATTAATACATGCATGCAAGTAGAAACTGCAAAGTGATCTTAAACATCATTTGAGAAAGTTGTGATTGTTCTGTGATCTTAAAAAAATTGTCAAAATGTTAAAAACTTTTATTGTCAATCACAGATTTATGGGGGCAATGAAAATAAAGTAGTAAAGTTGAGGTTTATTTTGTGTACTATAATTAAAACACTAGGGATTTATGCATTAAAATATTTTATTTCTTGGTAACAAAATAAAACTTATCAGGCATAGTTTAAACAGTGTTTGTTTTCTTCTTGTATAATTTACTGTAAAGAGTATCTTTTCTATGCCTTACTAAAATTATGATAAACCTTTCTGTGTTTGGATCATCTTCCAAAAGTTTATTCTTCATGCTTCCAATGTCATAAAATATCTCATAGAGTTCCTTTAAAGTGAAGCGTTTGCCAGTGTCATTTCCTCCGAGTTAGGTTTATCTTTTTCATCACAACCACTTTCTTCATTGATGTTTGTAAATTCACCTTCACTAAGTTTGTTTGGCTACATATGCAGAGTCTCTTGAACTGTGGCAGTGTTAATGTTTCCATGGTCAGCTGTTTTATTATATAACTCCATTTGTGTTCAATTTAAATCCTGAAAGTTATTGGTAAAGTGTGGTCAACGTTTCTATCATATTGTATACACATGGCTATCACTTGCTACTTCCTCCCAAGATGCTTATAACTGCTGCTGCCATTTTCAAATATTCTAATCACATCCAATTTCACTTTCGGTATTATCACTTTTCATTCATCTTTGGTGGCTAATTCTCTCTTTTAGTGATCAAATTTTACAAAATGCAATATGGGTTCATAACTGAGAGATAAGGAGGCAAAATAAGGGCCTAATAAATAAGGACACACATCTCACTCTAATGTATTATTTTTCTGTGTATGTGCATTGTGTTTTACAGTTGGAGGATACAAAGACAGATGAAATAAAGAAAGAAAGAGAGAGAGAGAGAGAGAGAATATCACATGTAGGCAGGCTAATGTCAGAAAGTAATGTATGTTAGGGAAAGTGTACCATTTTGGTTTGTTAGTCAGAGAGACTTATGGAAGGAGGACACTTTATAGTGTTCAATCATTCAAGAATATCATTTTGAGATGGCATTGAGCTGAAATAAGAAATAGTAGAAGAATCCAACCTTTTGAAGAATTGAGGTACAAGCATTCCAAGCAGAGGATAAGAATGAAGCTTATGCATTTGAAAATCAGAAAACAAAAAGACACATGTGAGTGGCTAGCACATAGCACATGCAGTGAAGCATAGTAAATAACATGAGATTTTTGGATTGTACTCAGCAAAGATAAAATCAAGACTTAGAAATAAAGTGATTGGATTTTTATCATATGTAGAAGGGAAGTCACTGGGAGAATTTAAATATGTGAGGGAGGAGTCTCGGCTGTTCTTATCTGATTCACATATTTTTCATCACTGACAAAAGAAATACTTTCCCAACTTGTACCTCTTAGTTTAGATGCCCATGGAAATACCATAGTTACCCCTCTAAAAATGTGAACTTCACTGCAAGATAAATTCATTCTTTCTCTCTGAATCTCTAACACTGGCCCAGTGGTTGCATACTAAGTGGTATTCAATAAATGCCTGTTCTTAAAATTAAATGATGACATCTACCTGATAAAATGGACAAATTTCTCACCCTAATAAGGTATGAAAGAAACATGCCAGTGACTTGCCTATTCATAACCTGAGATAATAGAGGATATAACACTTTAGCTTGCACAACTTGCTCAGTACTAACTCTGGGCATGAGCAAGTGAGCCAACTCTTTGCTCAGGAATATTTTTATACATGGCTCTCTCTGAGACCACTGTGACGAGCTCAGTGGGTCTAAGATTCCCAGGAAATGGGATTACAATAATCACTTATTCTCAAGGACAAAAAAATAATAATAATTAGAGGTTACTTTATCCAATTCTCCACAGTAGTCTCTGCATGACTTGAACAATAGATATGCAGTTTCCAATCACTGCCACTGCCAAATATTGAAAGAAGCATTATGATTGATCACTGATAGTGACGCACATTTGTCATTCATGTAGTAATTTGTGGACTCAGGAGTTAATAGTGAGGTTTATACTTTATACAATTATTCACAGTTCACTGACATTTGAACTGTGTTACTGGTGTAACTGAAATGTCCCTATTGAAACCATACACAGCAAGCTCTGCCTTTAATTAGTTCCGAATGGTAGGATTTGGTTTATTATCATTTTTGTCTTTATACATTAATTCATGTACCTATTTTTTAAATTGGGCACTGACTACTCACTTAAGAAGTACATTATCAAGCAAAATTTTTAAATAAACAAACAGTTCCTACTAATCTTTTTCTAATAACCTTGGCTAAGTTTATTAGAAATAAGATGCATAATCTTACCATCAGAACATTCAAAAGACCTCTTCTTAGAAAACTTGGAAACCTGTCACATGTTATCTAAATCACTTAACTGTATTATTTTACTTTTATAAGAGAGTCTGAATGACTTCAGCAGAATGTTGGAATAGGAAGTCTCAGGGTTCAACTCTCCCTGCACTCCCTCAGACAGTTCAACTAGCAACTATCCATAGACCGGGACATCCTTGAGAAATATTAAGAGCAATTTGTCAATGTCTCATCTTCCCATTTTGCTGTGTAGTGGCCTCTACAAGGCAAAAATTAAAGGTCTTCCCTCACTAGACCATGTGTGAAATCACCACTGTAATAAAAAGCCTTGGCTCTTACACAAAAATCCCTTTGGCAAGTCTTCTGACTGTCTGCAAAATTCAATAAAAAAGGTCTTCCAAGTTATGTTAGTTTAGTCATCAAAAACAATCTAATGGAGCTCCAAAGCACCAGACAGAAATTAATCTGTGCGCGTATAACAACAACAACGTGAAGAGAAGGCAGTACACTGCTGCCTCTAAGCAGGCAAGCAATTCTTGAGAGAGTCCACAGAACAAGAATACTAACGGAGATATCCCCTTTTCTTCCAGTGCTTAAAAGCTAATAAATGCCAGCTGGTAAATGTCACAGTAGCCACATTCTCTGACATATTTTGACACCTTTATGAACTGGGTATCTATTCATTTTATTGAACAGTGCAGGTAACCTTTTGTATACTTTGTGCAGTTTAATATGGGAAATAGTGCCAATAAGACTGTCTCCTCTTTGCTTCTCTATGAGTTCAAGATTAATCGAGGAATATAGTCATGCATCAGATACATCCTCAGAAATGTGTCGTTAGGTGAGTTTGTCATTGTGTGAATATCACAGAGTGTATTTAGACAAACCTATGTGGTATAGCCTACACATACTGTACTGAATACTGTAGGCAATCCTATCACAATGGCAAGCATTTATGTATCTAAACATAGAAAAGGGACAATAAAAATATGGGATAAAAAATAAAAAATGGTATTCCTGTATAGGGTACTTGTGAATAGAGTTCGTAAGACTGAAAGTGTCTCTGGGGGAGTCAGTGAGTGAGTGGTATGTGAAAGTGAAAGCCTAGTACATTACCGTACAGTGCTGTAGATTTTATAATAAGCACAGTACACTTAGGCTACATACATTTGTAAAAAAAGAAAAAAAAAAATTCATTCTTCAATAAATTAACCGCAGCTTACTATAACTTTTATACTTTATAAATGTCTATTTTTTTTTAACTTTTTGACTATCTTGTATTAACACTGAGCATAAAACACAAACACAAGGCATGAATGTACAAAAATATTTTCTTTATATCCTTATTCTGCAAGCTTTTCCTATTTTGAAAATTATTTATTTATTTATTGCTTTTTAAACTTTGTTAAAAACTAAGACATAAACACACACATTAGCCTAGGCCTACATGGGGTCAGGCTCATCAGTATCAGCGTCTTCCACCTCCACATCCTTTCCCACTGGAACGCCTTCAGGGGAATTAACACCCATGGAGCTGTCATCCCCAACGATTATAATGCCTTCTCCTAAAGGACCTGCCTAAAGCCGTTTTACAGCTAACTTTCTTTTGTAAGTAGAAGGAATATACTCTAAAATAATAAAACACGGTTGTTTATTATCACTATTATATATTGTATACTGTACGTTACTGTATATGCTTTGGCAGCACAGAAGGTTTATTTACATCAGCATCACAGTGAACACTAGAGTAATGCATTGTGCTATGACATTATGATGGCTACAGTATCACTAGGCAATAGGAATTTCTCAGCTCCACTATAATCTTATGCCAACACCATTGTATATGTGGTTCATCATCGACCAAGACATTATTGTGCAGCATATGACTGTACTGTTAGGTAAATGATATCCAATATAAGGTAAATATGAAAGAGTCCTATATGAACAAGAGGCAAGAACTTTAAAACACTCACAAGAAGGACTCCCTATTTGAGACTGAGAGAAGACAGAACAAAAGGAAGGTGAGATTAAAATGATCTTCAACAAGTTAGTGGGAAAGAAGAGCAGAGAAGACTAAGAAAACAGAATGAAGATTTTGGAAATATCAAGATACAATGTTTGCTCCAGGACTTACTTAGCATGGTGTGGTTAGAGTTGCAATGATACAGTGGAGAGAGAATGTAAGTATTGTGGCCCTAGAAAGAAATGCTACTGTAGTGATTAAACGTTAAATATCTATGCATTAGTGTTGGATATATCCAAGTCTCAGCATCAAAAATATCAGTAACAGTATTATGATTATTTGAAAACATATCCCAACGTATATCCCAAATATACCATGATAGATTATTATGATCATTACATATACATATGCCTTGCTTGGTAATTACTGAGTATTACCAAACTAATTTAAATTTTATTATTAGTTGAATGCATAAAACATACTAGATACTTTTTAAAGCCCTTTAATAGGCATAATCTCATTTTATATTTACAAAAACCCAAGGATTATGTATAATTGTAATCTCAATTTTACATATAGAAGATCTGAAATACTGAGGCTTAAGAAAAAGTAATCACCCACAGTTCACACAAGTGGTAGATATTGGAGTCTTGATTTGAATTCAAGGCATCATGAGTATAAAACTTAAAAAAAAAAAAGGAAACAAAATAAAACTATGCCATATTACAAGGATTCTGATCATGTTAAGCATGATTATCTTTATCATTTAGGAGATTACTGGAGAAGAAACACAGACTTAAAGACTAGTAGTACAAGAAAAATAGTTGCCGTGTGCGGTGGCTCATGGCTATAATCCCAGCACTTTGGGAGGCTGAGACAGGAGGATCACTTGAGGCCAAGAGTTTGAGACCATCCTGGGCAACATAGCAAGGCCCCATCTACAAAAAATAAGAAAAATTAGCTGGCATGTACCTGTAGTCCCAGCCACTCAAAGAGGCTGAGGCAGGAGGATAACTTCTGCCCAGGAGTTCAAGGCTGTGGTAAACTATGATTGTGCCATGGCATTCTAGCATGGGCATCAGAGTGAGACCATGTCTTTTAAAAAAAAAAAAAACAGATGTCAAATTCAAATGAGACAGATATTGCTTCTAATGGTGTGGTGAGAACGAACTTAACAAAGTAGAATCTTAGTAGGAAATTGAAGGAGATATAGCTGTATATTCAGTTTCTTAGAAGAAGTCAACAAAGTACCAGAACAAAATAATACTAATAGGGCAACTTTGCCTGCCTTTGCTTCTCTAATTGCAGAAATATCTTGAATCATAAGGGCTGCAACAGTACCTGTCTTATCAACAACATATATTTTATCAGCAACAATGAGAGACACTCAGTTTTTTGTTTGAATGAGCAGATATTCAGTAAAAATTGACACATTCTTTCTGCAATATTGTATTTGTCATTTTCTTAACTTTTGAAGATGTAATTCCTCTTCCTCACAGAAGAGCTCATATGTTAACTGCATGTTAAACACTAAGTAATAAATGTCACTATCATATTTTTTAATAATGTTTGAAACCCTAAAATCCATCCAAAGAGAATCCGTGCAGATTGCAAGTTGCAGTTTTACCTCTGAATTCTACTATGCCTCTGAAAAACTTTTCTTTTGTAGAAACAAGGAAAGTTAGATGAATTTAAGCTCCCTTCTTAAAAATACAGATGCTTGACTCCAGGTCCTAAAATAAATACAACTCACTCAGCCTCTTACTTTAATAGAACCCTTTGGTTGGATTGTTTCTTTAACGGTAAGAACGATTCTGTAAAACTTAACATCCCTGCTGCGTTCTTACTTTCCTTCTGAAAGGAAAATGTAACAAATTGGACTTCAGTCTTAATACCCTTCAGAAGATATATCCTCTGTATTTTTTTTCTCAGTAACTATTTCAGAACTATTTAATACACCATAAACCAACAATCATTAGTATTCATTTTACTGTTATGCAGTGCCCCAAAAATAAAATGGTTGCATGCATTCAGTCTGAAATATTTTACTAGCTGTTTTAATAGCTTTTGAGTAGTTTCACAATGTAATTCTTTTAAAGAGGATAGAAAATAATATGGTATTAGAGATACACTGAAGTTACTTGCTCAGAGAATGTTAACACTTCAAATGACAAATTGACCTGGTAAAAATACATAATACTTAGTAATTATTCCCAAAGTGGGGGAGCATCCAACTTTGTTTACTGGTTTTCTATGAGCTCCTGAAGAAGCAGTCTTTTGAAGATGAACTTCATATTGGAATGCCAGAGAATGAAGGTGTCCATGTTCTGTCTGGGTAAGAACAAGCTACAGCAAGCAAGGCTTCTGAGCTCTCAGAAGCATCCAGTGTTTAAATCACAAAGCCACTTGCATGTGTGTCTCTGAGTCTCTAATGGAAAACTCTTCATTTCACATTATTGCCAATTTATTTTTCGGTTGGTCCTTTGTTTTTACTTTTGTCATCTTTTAATATTTCCTTTAGTAGTCATCTAAAAGATCGTCAATCCAGTTTTATGTGTTATATCAAATATTGTTCATTCCATTTAACTACCTAACTATATTTTGTATCCATTGACCATTCCTACTTTATCCCCCACTTCTTGTTACCCTTTCCAGCCTCTAGCAATCATCATTCTATTCTCTGTCTCCACAAGATCAATTTGTTTTAATATTTAGTTTCCACATATGAGTGAGGATGTGTAAGATTTGTCTTTTCTGTGCTTGCCTTATTCCACGTAACATAATGTTCTCCAGTTCCATCCATGTTATTGTAAATGGCAGAATTTCATTCTTTTTTATGGCTTTGTAATATTCAATTTAGTGTATGTACTATAATTTCTTTATCCATTCATCCATTGATGGACATTTAGGTTCATTCCTTATCTTGTCTATTGTGAATAGTGCCGCAATAAACATGGGAGTGCAGACATCTTTTTGATAATACTGAATTTCCCTCCTTCAGATATATACCCAGTGGTGGGACTGTTGGGTCATATGATAGTTCTATTTTTAGTTTTATTTGAGGAATCTCCATACTGTTCTTCATAGTGGTTGTACTAAGTTACATTCCTACCAACACTGTACAAGTGTTCTCCTGTCTCCGTATCTTCAATAGCATTCATTATTGTTTGTCTTTTCAACACGAACAAGAACATGAAGTATTTATCTTTATGTGCCTGACTTATTTCACTGAACAAAATGTCCTCCCTGCTTGTCTATGTTGCTAAGAATGACAGGATTTCATTCTTTTTTATGTAGTAGTATTCCATTGTGTGTATATACCACATTTTATCTCTTCATCTGTTGATGGACATTTAGGTTAATTTCATATCTTGTCTTCTCAGTATTTATCCAAAGGAAAGGAAATCAGCACCTCAAAGAGCTTTCTGCACCCCCAGGTTTACTGCAGCACTATTCATAATAGTGCATGCTTTTTATTTAATGTTCTGGTAAAGGGGATATAATAGCCAACCAAGTAACTGTCTTCAAAGATTAAAAAATGCCACATGTAAAAGAGAGGTAGAAACACAATGTGAAGAGTTCAGAAAACATAAAAAATTCTTCAACTGCACTGAATAGGAGGCCCCTAAAAAGGAGGTGGCATTTAACTTAGAATGGAAAGACACTTCCTTAGCAGAGAGCTGTGTTGTGTGGTACTAGTGACATGAAAGCCTTCCATTATTATAAATGCATGTGCTTGTGGGGATAAGAAAATCTATTATCCCTGAGGCATAGGCAAGCACAGTATATCCATAGAAGACAACTAGATGAGGTTTAAGTCCATTTGTCATTAACAATATTTAGAGATACTGCTATAAAAGTTCACGCTTCATTTTACGAAATACATTGAACCCTGTATTTCCTTAACAAAATTTTAAAAATTCAACATAAATAACCTCTGTGTGCATTATCTAAGAAATTAGCATATTGCTGTATACACAGAAATATAACTTAAATAACGATCAAAAAAGCCAAATGAAAATCTGACAGTCACAAATCCCACTTGAGCCTATTTAATATAAGAAACTGTTTACATCTGATCAAGTGCTGAAAACTGACAGAGTTAAATATTTTCAAAGCACTGCAATTTGGTCAGTGGTTCAGTGATAAAACCTAACTTGTGCCTTCTGATTTGGAAAATGATATAGCAATATTTAGAGAGAACTCTTAGTGTACGCTGGAGATAAAATTGTGGATTGAGCAGTTATATAACTATCTAGAAACATTTTATTTTCAAAGAGCACTAGGCCTTGTCAACTTCAGTTGTAAAATGGATTTAAGTACATATTATCAATAGTCTGAAATGGAGTTGGAGTAATTATCTGAACTGTAGAATCGTACTCTTTACCCCATGGATTTAGCAATGTTTTTTCCTCCCTCCATCCACAAAATAGAGAAAGAGACAGACTTTAATATTATCTCTTTTTTGATATTAAAAATTTAGTTTCTTGACACTAGAAGATCTAATTTCTAGACCCCAGATCTATTTATTTGTCCAGAACATTAGAGGGAGGCTGTTATCACACATGTCTCAATTTCATTGATTTCCCTACCCCACATTTATTTCTACAATAATAAGATAGACCTAAAAGTGTTTTCCCAGTGAATAACCATGAGCTTTCCACAAGTATTGCAAGTCAGGCATTAAAGCAACATTTGCATTCACAAATACCGTTGGCCAGTCAGTCGGCTAATACAATAAAAAGTCAGGTTCATGGGTTAAGTAGTGACTTTACTTGGTTTTCTCTGACTACTCAGCCATTGCTTATCTTTGTACTATGAGACATGTAACAGGAGATCATATTCTGCTCTTTCCCAAAAGCTGTAACAGAGCAGTTATTAATAATAACTCTTTCCCATGAAGTACAGGATTAAGTCCACTTGAGTGAAACTTGGAAGGACTGGGTACAAATCTGAGTACAAATCTTTTTAAAATAACGATCTACTGAGTGCATATTATGTGCTAGACATTGTCACATACTTCACATACAAAAGTGCGCACATCTAGTTGAATACCTTTGTCTTTGGGGAGGTTACAGACTAGTAGGGGGGACATACTTTAATATATATTCATCTTAATATAGAGTTAGAATTTTATAAATGCTTGAAAGAAACAAATCATATCCTAAGAGTATGTGATGTATTCTTTGACCTTACAAGAGAATTCCATAAAGCCTTCTTAGAGGAAATAACATTTCTGGTGAAATACACAGATAGAATATAAATTAATTTAGTGATGGTTGAGTAGAGCCTTGCAATACATATGAGACAGAAGATACACTATATGCAAAGGCCCTGTCAGAATTGAGGGAATAAGGGAAAGTCAAAAAATCTGAATGAGGTTGAGTTGTACGGAAACTTAACTGTTCAAGTCAGCATGGTAGGAGACATTGTTGGGCTGGAGGTTGGTGCAAAGGAAACAAATTGTTCACTATTTGGTGTCGCCCATGCATGAACACTGGAAAATTCCTTTATAACTGGTGGCTGCCTTTCTGTTGAGTCCTTGCTTACTAACTACTAGAAACATAATATCTATTCTTGACATCTACCACACATTCTATCTCACTGTAAAGCATGTTTCCTCCTCTCTGCTGCAATATTTATTATCTGTGGATTTCAATTCTCTCATCTATTTTCAGAATCCCTGGTCATACCAAATATGTGTACACAATATACATTATGGACCAATTATGAGCCAGGTACTTCTATACACTTTATCTCCTTTCCTCTACATGTCAATCTTTCTTAATGCAGGCATTATTGTTCCAATTTACAGAAGAGCAACTAAAACTTTCTTAAGTGTATTTATGTAGGTAGAACTATATGATATACATACCCATGAACTTTCCAATGCCTCATCTGCTAGCTCAAAACAGTCCTATAAATGTTTTTGAGGAGGTACTCCATAACAGCTCAAAAAAGCCCATGTAACAATGCATATAAAATAGTGTATGCAATAGACTAGTTATAGAGCATATATTTAGTACCTATGAGGATTTTAAAATATTGCATTTATTTCACACACCAAAAACTTCAAAAATTTTAAAGATAATTTCGCCAGTAATCTATTTGGTCTTAAACAACTAAGAGACACGTGCCCGTATGTATTCTCTCCTTTTAAGGCATTTTGAATCTAAGTAAGTGTTGCCACGAATTTATACGATATATGAAATGCACTGCAACTGAACATGTTATAAACTAATCTAGTGTAATCTTCAACTAAAAAAAAAAAAAAAATGAAAACTCAGTGTTTCCCCATGGTTTGAAGGGCATGGCCTATATAATCACGTAGATTGATGCTCTATCCTTGCCTCTGCCACCAATTATGTGACCCGTATAAGCCAATTTCCCAATCCAAGACTTAGCTATTTGATAAATTTGTAAAGGTAAAAAAAAAAAAAAAAAAAAAGACCATTTTTGATCTCATATATAATATATGAATGTCAGCCCTAAGAGTATCTACTTTTAACAGAGGCTTTTAAAAAACTTAGGAAACACCACTATTGTATAGTATTGAGTTGGACTTATTACCAAGGTCACTTTCTTTCTTAGTAGAAAGCCCATGTACATAATTACATCACGTCTCTGATTTATCAGAAAACCTATCAACTGAGAGAAATTTCCTTGTTAACTCTTAAATTAAAAAAGAAGAAATGAGCCTACTTTCCTCCAAGCCAAATTGTTGTTGAACATTTTTGTTTTTTTACTACATGGTTTATTGACTCAATATACATTGCATTTTCTTTGGTACTTCTTTCTATAACGAGCACAGACATTGTTATCCATGATAAGTTAATACAGCAGATGGCTAGGATTTTTCTCTGATGCCCAAAGGAACTAAACTCTGAAGGTCACCACACGCACTTTTGTTCCTAACATTTATTTTAGTCTTGTAACTTTGCTTTAAATCCTTTCCTTATGACTGGGAATCAGGAAGTCTATATTCTAACTCTGGCTCTGCTTTTGTTGTTGTTGTGTTTTGCTATTTCCCCCTAGGGAATTGATTGCTTCTCCATGTATTGGAATTTTCATCAGCATCATATGCAGGTTGGATTAGTTCATGATGGTAGATTGGTGTTATTTGTATGGCATTCTAAAGGAGGCTGATGTTGCCGGAACCATTAAATGACGAAGTAGAAATTAACTGTGAAGGAAAGTACCCAAAGATCAATTAGTTATATCTTCCATGAGAACAAGAAAAGGAAACGGCAAGGGGTATACTGTGAATTTTCCACATCCTATACTAGCTGCTTTTAAGGGCCCTTCTAGTACAGATATTTTGTGATTAGGTTTATCTGTGAAGATGATTAGCACTTAATTACATATTCAAGGGATTTTAATGTAAATAGTACTAATACTGAATATTTTCAACTTTTTGTGTTCCAGATGAATAAAAGTCAGCCCTTTGCATCATTTTTCCTCTTGTCTCTTTCTGAATCTATTTAGCTCAGTCCCAGAAAATGAAAAGAGATAAAGAACATTTGTACGTCTGCACTAGGAATACCAAGTTATTTAAGACATAAAAAAAGGGAAAAGATGAATTAAAATTTTTACCTAAGATCTTGATATTAATAAAAATATTAATAATTTATACACACACAAACAACTTCACAGTAACTTTCACTATTTTACTGCTACTAGACCTTGGTAATAAAAACTCAATTAGTCAAATACTATTATCCTTGTTTTGCTGATGGAGAAACTGCATTTAGTGAGGGTTAAGTGACTTCTCATGGAGCCCATAAATAAAGCCACATACTTACAGCCAAGCAATCTTTGAAAAAGTTAACAAGAACATGCACTAGTGAAAGGACACTCTATTCAATAAACGGTGCTGTGAGAAACTGGATTACCATATGCAGAAGAATGAAACTGAACCCCTATCTCTCACCCTATACAAACATCAACTCAAGTTGGATTCAATACTTCCATGTAATGCACGAATATAAAAATTCTAGAAGAAAACCTTAAAAAGACTCTTCTGGATATTGGTCTAGGCAAAGATTCATGACTAATACCTCAAAAGCACAGGCAACAAAAACAAAAATAAACAAATGAGACTTAATTCAACTACAAAGCTAATGAAACGCACAGGAAATAACCAACAGAGTAAACAGACAACAGGGAATTTTAGCAGGATAGAACGCTGGGGCACCGTGCTCACCCTGCAGGCTCCGTGGTCCAGCTGTGGGAGAGCTCTCTCCACTGCCACAGATCGGGGACCTACCTGGAGTCTGTGCAGAATCATTGCGCCAGACAGCAGGTGCAGGGAGGACTGGGCAGCAGCTAAAGCCATCCTGAGCTCTTGGCTGCATGGTGCCAGGTTGGCAGGGGACTCAGCTTTAGCCTTCATATTGCCCCCACCAGGTCATGGAGGGAACAGACCAACGGGGAGGCTCCACCTAGGTGTACTCAGTGACTGGAATCCAAAAGCGCCTCCCCAACAGTGCAACAGGATCCGAGGCTTTGGGTGACTGCCTCAGTAGGTCCTGGCGTGTTCAGGGAGAGCTCTGCAGTCACTGGCTGCTGGAATCAACCTCCACCCACTTGACACGGCATCAGTCGGAGCCAGCAGAACAGCCCACTTCCTGTGTGTCCCCGATTCCACCTACCAGGTCCCAACTGCCTGCTGCCTGCTCAGCTCTGACCCCCCAGCTGGGATCAGCCTGAACCTGCCCACGGCCCTGCTCCTGGCTCTGAGGCCCTGTCAGAAGCCATATCTCTGGCTCCTCCCCAGTCTTGGCTCTGAGGCTCACACCCCAGAGCCTGAAGCTCCATCTCTGCGTTTCAAGAGCTGCTGGTAGACCTGGGACACCACTGCGAAATCCCAACACTGCACCTGATCTCCAAGACCCCACCCTGGATCCTCCACCATGAGTGGCTACTTCTCTCTGGCGGGAATTCACCCCTGGCTGAGGTCCCCTCTGACAGAGGGGTCAATTCCACCTCCTTTGAGGACTTGTAGTGGAACAGAGGTGCACAAATTGGGAACTCCCTGCCCACTAGCTTTCCCCAGAGGCACACACTAGTGGGTCAGACACACAGACGGGGCAGGAGGAGGTTTAAGAGCTGGACACAGGTGGTGAGCCAACACACATGGACTCATCTGATGCAAGTGTGCTGTGGGGGTCCAAGAAGCAGCGATTTGGGAGAGTGCTCAGCCCTCCCCGCAGAAAACCTGGCTACTGAACACGGGCAGAAAGATCCCATCCCCATCCCCATCCCCATCCCGGGGCCTTAGCACTCAAGAGCTTGGGCCTCTCCTTTAGGAACAGCCTTCCTCCTTTGGATAGCTTGTTCTGATCCTTCTGCCAGCAGCTCCCCCTAGTGGCAGGAAAAGCGACTTTCTGAGCCCGGCAGAGGCTTTGCAAAGCCTTTCAGGCTCTTGCAATCTAGCCATGACCTCTCTTGGTCCTCCCCCCACCTCAGTAGGAGTAGAGATCAAGCAACCGCCTGGGAGCTACAGGGTCCCCCCTAAAGCTGGGGGCAGTCAACTACCCCACCTGGGGGACCAGAGCTTACCATGGGCAGAAACGAACATCTCGACAGCTGGCTTCTTTCACATAAACATCAAACAATGACAGGGAGAACAACTCTACAGCTCATCATAGCACCTTCCAACTCAAGCCAACAGGGTGTGGATGATTTGTACCATCATGGAGTAAATAATAAGAGAAGGAAAAGTCAATATGCTCTTTATATACTGAGAATCAACTGCTATCCTGGGACATTCGCTTTCATGTCAGGTTATTTCCCACTGAAGTAACACAGTGGTGGTTAATCAGAAGACCGTGACACACTATACACACCACGCTGCTATTCGGGAGTCTTAATGGTATCTGTGGTAACTACGTGGACATCTGGGGGATGTCAAGCATCTTATATGGTGAATAGCATGGGGGGCTGGTGGAAAGTTTCTAAATTCAGTTCAGCATTCTGGTCCCTGTCTCAGCTGTCTTAGTAAAACTTGCTATGCCACTTTCAGACTCAGTATCCTGTTCTGGGAAATTTGGGCTACAACCAAATAACTATATAAAAGATCATAGTATGGTGCTGCCCCTACCACTCAAGCACCTGGAAATAATTTCATTTTCTGAAAATTAGATGCACCTATCAATAATAGTGGAACTTGGTACCCCAATGAGACCACATGAGATTCACTGTACCCACCCCTCTTTGGACCCATCACTCAGCTTCTCTGAACTTTGCCCTTAACAGCTTAAGCCTGTGAACTTACGAGGCTGGCTCCTGGGCACTGGAGCCCCATTGGAGCCCCATCCAGAAACACCTGAGAATTAACTATACTCATGACCCCAATTCCAGGGTAACCCACAACCCAGGACTGGTGGGGGAGTGCAAAACCCAGCTCCTATGCCTCAAAAGTGGACAACTCAGGCGTAATTTTTTCTTCAAAACTCTATTGGAGATTAGGTTGCATCCAGGACTTCGTTAGGCTTCCCTCCTTCCCAGTCAGGCTCTTCCCACTCCCCTATTAGTTTTTCCTTAATACATATCAATTGTACCTAAATCCTTCATCCATGCTCTGCTTCTGATAGAGCTCAATTTAAGACACGTAGAAATGTTCTATTTCAGTCCTCCACATGGCTTTGGTTAAGAAGTTGGCTGATCATAGAGGTATGACTACAGCATTGGAAGCATAAGTGACTAAATGTTAAATACTATTATCCAGTGTCTTAGAAGATGATGCTGGACTGGAAAGAGATTTTGAGTAGTAAAGACAAAAAAAAAAAAACCTGATTCTGTTCAGAAAGACTCCATTAACCATAGGAAACTAGCCAAGTGGAAGTCAAAGAGTAAGTACCTGTTAGTGGTCACCTAGGCTCCTGGGAGAGAACATGAGCATTGGTAGAAATGAACATTCCAAACATAATCTTATTTAAACAAGCCTGACACCCATCTAGATGGAATATTACTCAAGATAGGCCATTTTTATTCACATTTCATGATTCTCAGAGAAATGACTGTGAAATATCAAGAAAAGGGTGATAGTCTGGGAAAAAATAACAATTGAGTGACCAGCTCTACCTGGTTCTAAGATATAATCTTTGTTCCACATTTCCAGCCTTAACACTATTTTTGGAAAATCCCTTAATGTTTTGTTGTAATTCCTTTGTTTCATCTTCTGAACGGAGGCCTTTCAGTTATCCTTTTCCCTCCAAATCTGTCCATCCAGGCTGCCTCAGTTAAGATGCCCGGCCCTAGTTCTGGCTCCCAGGACCCAGCCTTAAACACTAGACCCTGCTATCTACCTGTGTCTGGGAGAGTCCTATTTTAGGAGGACACTGTCAGTTACCAGGACATATTATCTCAACTATTTCATGGAGCTTCATTTATGTGTTCTCTTGGGAAAGGAGGCTACTTAGCACATCTCTCCGTCCTAATATATGCCCATATATAAAACAAAGACAAAAACAAAGCATGACTTGCAGCCATACTACCAAGTAAAATATTCTGAGCCAAGCTGTGGTTTGCCTTCTTTGTAGGCTCAGGCAAGTCTATTCCACTGTAAGTTAAAAACTTAAATGTGTTAATTAGCATGATTTAATTATTCTACAATGCACACATATTTCTAAACAATTGCATTGTACTCCATAAATGCATACAATTATTATTTGTCAATTAAAAATAAAATAATATGTAAAGAAAGAATATCTCAAAAGAAAAAAAAAAAAAAACCTCGAGCCCCGCAGGGCTATTTTAGTAAGTAAATGTATTCATGAGTGAATCCTCTAACTAACGATGCACTGATCACAGGTTAGCAGCTGGGCTAAATGGTAAATGCATGATCAGCTTTTTTTTTTTCTTCTTTTTTTTTAAAATTGAGCACATTCATTGGGTAATTTTACATAAATTAACTCATGTCTCTGCCAGTACTCCAATCAGTGCACACACCCTCTGTCTTTGTTGCATTCAACTTAAATATACATTTTTAGTTAAAAATATACTTTGACAAGACCAACATAACACAATTTGGACTCTGCCATGCAATCACAATGCACAGGAACTCATTAAGCAGACGGTTATTCTAACTCTGAAAGAAAAGTGACTCACTTTTGCAAATTCCTGAAGATATCGATTTGGATTATCTAAATATTTTGAGCCAATGCAGATGTAGCTATTCTTTAGAAAGGCTTATTAAGATCAAAGAGTCACTGTTTTTAGCCTTGGAGGGGTGGGTATGTTATAGTTTACATTAACTATTTAAGCATGACTTTTCTAAAATGCCTATTCTCTTATCAGGATATCTTCACAATATAAAGCAATTCTGTTTTCTACTGGATTAGAGCATTAATCTCTATGCAACATAAATTGTAGCAAGGAAATATGTCCACATAGCAGGTTCTATAAGACCTATTCAGTAGCAGACATTCATAAGAGGCAAGACACTTATTAGATGTCATGTGTATACTTTCCAGTGATATATGAGTTTACACATAATGATAATATACATTTCAGAATGCTTTGCTCCTCATATGATATGTACAGTTAGAGAATATGGAAAGAGTGTAAGCTCAGGAAAAAATCAATTTGTAATCATTTAATGCACCACACTGCCCCATCCTAAAGTAATAGACAGTTGAAAAGAGTGCACGATATTCCGTTTCTCTCACTGCTCAGTTATGAAAAAAAAATATTTAGTTGCTTCCATTTTTCAACATTATGCTAATGGAATGCAAATAGAAATGGTAGAAAAGAAAACTGGATGGCAAGATGCGACTTTCTGCTGGGTTCAACATTTCAGAAAAAAGCCCACGGCACAAATCTCATTTTCTGTGTGAAGCAAAAAGGTTAAAATTTGTATTTAATCATGGATTGGACTTGCTACAGCTCTGAAAAGCCATCATAAAACATTGCTAGCGTGGGCACATTTGTTGACCGGATAGTAGCATACGATTCAATTTTCCACCCTTTGCGGTTCAACACAGATAAAAAAAGAAGTGGAATGTATAAATTCTCTTCCCAAAAATGATATTTCTAGTTGATGATATTCAGCTGTATCAGAGTCTGCAAAATTTCTTGGCTTTGCAGAGGCAATGACTAAAAAAATAAAAATAAATAAAAACAAAGAAGTAGACAACCTTAAAATAAATACAGGGGTATATTTTTAAAAGATAAATAAATAACAATAAATGAAAAGGAAATGTGTTTGGCCAGGGTGCAAACTGTCCTGCTTTTCAGCTGCCCAGGTCTTTGATTCAGTACGGACCTGGACAGTAAGAGTTACGTCCTGGTTTGGCCCTGAGAAGTCTTGACATAACAGAATTTCTTCTCAGAGGGAGCACAAAGTACTAATGATGCAAAGCAATTCTAAATCTTTAGGAAAAGCCAAGTATATCAGTCCCAGAGGTCACTGGCAGGATCAAAGGTAGGACCCTGAGTGTGTTGAGGTCAGGAAGAACTGAAAAAGAGCCCAAAGAATTGTCAGCGATAGCAGACGAAACAGGCACAGAGATCAAGCAGTGGGGAAGATGGCCAGGGATATTGTAAAAGAAGGGCCTCACTGGCTAATGTGAAAAAATACTGAGTAAGTTGGAATTAACATCAACAGGCTGATGGATAGATCCCAAGTTTTAAGCTTCATGTGAATCAAATTACACTTATCCTCCTTTGGGGGCTAATTTTAAATTTATAATCTCCGTTTCATTACCTATAAAGCTGGTTCACATTTTTTTTAAATGTGAGGATTAAAGAAAACAGTATTTATTATATATGTGGTTTGATCCTTATTAGACTTGATGTCATAGGTAAATATTTCCTCTTCCTTATTACTGGAAAGGATGGTGGAAATTTTACTTAAAAGAGATTCTCACGGATGTGCATTTCTATCTAAAAAATCAATTTGAAAATCAATTTGAAAACTTCCAAACAAAAAACGTGTAACGTCTGTTCTTTACTGACTGGTGGGAATACTCAAAGCCTTCTCTTCAATCTACCCACCAGCAAAAAACTGCATCTTTGGAGAAACATCAAATCAAAATGAACTATGCTGGAGAACAGTCCTCAATTCAAATCAAGAAGTCAAAGCAGAAATAACTTGGCACTCACAGAGATAGGAGATTAAAGATGGAGAAAGGGAGTTTTCTTCATGATCGCCAAAGGTCTTAGCTGAGGGCCTGCAACACGACCAGTGTATGTTCATGATTTGAGAGACTCTCAAGCTTTATTACAGAGCTAGACTCTAGCATCTATGAAAAGGGAAGCAAAATCTGTTTTATTTTGACTGCTGAAAGAACCTCCAAACTCAATCATTTGCTGTCTAGTTGAGCTTCCAATTGAAATGGCAGATCTGCAAATTCATAGCAATAGAAGACAATCAGTATTTAAGAACATTCGTGTCTGCTTGGCTTTATTTGATATAAACACAACAAGTATTACGAATCCCTGAATCTGGGAGTGGCCATGATTTCCTGTTACTAAAATATCTAATTTGGAGCACATAGAAATGAAAGTAGAACTGCCAAAACCTTATTTATGCATGTTTTTTGGAGCTGTTTAGTGTGGCATTTTATCTAGTCAGTGTTGAATAACCTCAAGCCCTAGGGACACAGACCCGAGTCAGCTTTCAACATGAGAAAACTCATTTTGATTCTCCCATTTGACAGAAGTGATGAACCTGTGTCGACCTTGGTGACAATGACAGGCAGGAGCTGGGCACCGGGTGTGGAAACGGCAGGCATCAGTGAGTCGGCTCTCAGAGGTAATGAGCCAAAGAGGAGACTCTCGTTCAATTCCTTTGGGAAATTGTTAAAAATAGAACCTTTGTTGGTTTTATGTATAAAACTAAAATAAAGATTTGAGAATACTGAGACCGTGAGGTACAGACATAAATTTGAGACCTGTAAAATGAAACATATTTCCACAGGTGAAAAGGGCTGATTCTTGAAGAAAGTTAAAATTGATTGAAAGTGACAACAAAAATCCATGTATCTATGGAGTGCAATAACCTGAAAGGGCCCTAACGAAACTAATTCACCCACTTAATTGTACAGAGGAGAGAAGACCCAGAGAACTTACCTAACTTGCCCAAGAAACTGAATAAGTTAGAGGCAGAGGCAGGTCTCGAACCCTGCAATTTGTAATACTAGTTTACGGCTGTAACTCAGTATCATAAGTTGTCTCCTGTCTAAAATATATTGTTGTTTTCTTAGAAATAGTAAAGGTCATATAAGGCCGGGCGAGGTGGCTCACGCCTGTAATCCTAGCACTCTGGGAGGCCAAAGTGGGTGGATCGTTTGAGCTCAGGAATTCGAGACCAGCCTGAGCAAGAGCGAGACCCCATCTCTACTAAAAATAGAAAGAAATTATATGGACAGCTAAAAATATATATAGAAAAAATTAGCCAGGCATGGTGGTGCATGCCTGTAGTCCCAACTACTCGGGAGGCTGAGACAGGAGTATCCCTTGAGCTCAGGAGTTTGAGGTTGCTGTGAGCTAGGCTGACGCCATGGCACTCACTCTAGCCTGGGCAACAAAATGAGACTCTGTCTCAAAAAATAAATAAATAAATAAATAAATAAATAAATAAAGGTCACATAAAATATTTTAAAGTGATATAGATCATCACAAATATTTGGAAACCATACTCTCCTTGACTAACATTCAGTTCTATCCTTGCCAAATAAGGAATTATGCTAATTCAGGCAATTCAGCATGTGTGTGTGTCAAGGGGGTGGGTGGTTCCTGAGAACTTTGCCGTGTGCCTCCATGGCTGCAGAATGGTTACATTACTGAATTACCAATTAACATCCAATTTGTAATCTTGTTGGCCAGCCCGTAAGTTTTAACTGAATTAAATAATGACTTCTCACTGGCACTTCTTTCTAGGACTTAAACAGAAACTGTTAATAACATCTGTCTACCAGTAATGAAACCAGAGGGTCTTGTTATAGTTGATTTAACAATTTTGTCTTAGGAATTTAGGTTTAAGAAATCAGAATATAGTTTTGACTGTGCCTTGTTGATCAGTTAAAAAAAAAAAAAAAAAAGTTAGCTTGTCTTCATGATGTATTTTCTGGTGTTGTAACCTGAACAACACATTCAGTTTTTAAAGGGAGGAGAAACACTAGCAGATAAATATCACTGATTAAAATACAACCTGTGGCTTTTATACTTTCAACTGAAATTGTAGATAATCACTCATAGGACATAAAACAAAAACTGTATGGTCAATCTCATCAATAGCTTATCATCATCTATTTATTTCTCTATTGAACAATTATTGAGCACCATACTCTGTGATAGGCACAGACTCTGTGCCTTTTGGCATTTTTTTCTACTTCAATAATCCCGAAAATCTAGGAAATAAACTTAGTTTTGCCAGCTTTTGATTTAGTTCATTTTTCAATGGACCTTAATTAAGGCTTCTCTTGATAAAATTACCCTCATGTGTTTGCAGGAATTCTGCTTGATCCAGGCTTGCTTTGCCATCTAACCTGGCTTTCAAGTGACAATGAAAGACAAGAAGAGAAAGAGAAAGGAACATAGAGGGAGAAAGAGTGAGTGCTGGCAACTGTTTGTATGTGGTTGTGTGGACAAATGTGTCAGTGTGTTTGGTACACCTTAAGCACTATTCTTTTGGATTCTAGAGAATAATATTTACAGAGGTTTTAAGGGTGCTGTAAATGCTGTCATCCGCTGCTTCAGATTAGTCAGGCTGGTTACAGGGTTGCCTGGACCCCTGGAGTGGTGTTCTTAATTTTCTGGCCCTGTGACTACAGCTCCCACCTCCCAGCAACACTGTCAGTGACTTCCTCAAGCCTAGGAGGACTTTGTGAATTTCAGCGTTGCAAAGGGATCATGGAATTTAAAGACCTCTGTGCTATCTCAGTGTCAACTATGCATTCTTGTGACAGTCTTTGCATCTCCCACAAGTAAGTGTGTAAGGGAGTGCCTAGGATGGGGCTCTCTGGTGTTTCTACTACCCATGTTAGCACTGCTTGGATTTTGTAAGCTCTCCACGTGGTCAAAATGACTTGCTTTGCTCGCTGGTCACAAGTACCTGTCAAACCCACTTCACTAATTCAGAATAACTCTATCTTAAGAGCTGACTGTGTTGAAGTAACAAAATATCTCAATTATTAAATATCTTAAAATATTTAAATATGAATTTTATTTCGGGAAGGTATGTTGCTTTATTACCGTCAATAACACTGTAACTCCAGTGAATTGCTAATAATGTGCAGTGAAAATTAATTGTAATATTCAGATTAGGACTGTGAGACTGCTTTACTGAGTAGATAAGTCCAACCATGTATATTTATGTGTAGCTATAATGTCTTACAATGTTTAGTTTTCTTTTTATCTATTATCTACCATGTGGAGAGCCTTGTAATAAGTGCTGTAGTTAGAGAAATCAATTGCACATAGTTGCAGACTATAGGCAACAGGATGACAAAATTAAAATGAATAGCATTTGAAGTTGGAGCTGAATTCAAATTTCAGCTCTTGCATTTACAAATTTTGTGTTGTGGATGATGTATTATATTCTCTGAGTCTTGAGCATCAGATATTTGTGAAAATAAGTATTAAAGTAAGTTCCAATCTCATGATATTTGTTTAAACTGTTTTTCTTTCCTTCTAGTTCATAAGAGAGAGGGAAATATAATGATTTAGCAGTCTGAAGGATGGCACGATCTCTTTTGGTAAGCATAAAGAGGGAAAGGTTATCAAAGGACAAAGTATTGGGGCTGGATCTTGCAGTAGAGACAGTGACTGGAAAAGTTAAGTCAGGAGCAGTGCTTGGAAGGGTAAAATTTTTTGGCAATGGGGAAGTATTTGAGAAAACGTGGGAGACAGGAATGCATGGTGACTGTGTAGAATGTATGGGCTGTTAAATTTGGTTGAAGCATAATTTAATTTTCTGAAGCAACTTTCTTCTGCAACCTCAGTCTTGTTTAAAATCCCTGTTGCATTATTAAGCCTATTTTTTCCTTGTTATTATTAGACTGGGGCATTTCAAATTGCCAGAGCTTGAATTATCACACTTAATGAATTAATGGAATCTGAATGAATGTTCAATGAATGAGCCCCTGACTCATTCTAAGAATAAACTTACCACCTTCACTTTCTTCAATGAGCACTTGCCATGCACATCTCCATAGAGATATAACACAATGTCTCTGTCACTCCTGTTTTCTTTTTTTTTTTTTTAAACTTGGCCTTCCTTTGAGCTAAATACGTAGAGAATTGTTTATGAGATGAGATAACCTGACTCTCTTTGAAGTGTTTACAGCAAAGATTTCTCAAGCTGCTAAATATGAAAGATTACAGACATTATCAAAGCCTTGTTAATGACCATCAATAAAACTATGGCTTAGTTCATCTCATGTTAATCTAAACAAAGTTTTGTGATCCAAGGTAAGCCTTTAATGTTGATTAGGCAATCAAACAAGAAATGGAAGTTCATTTTAACAATTATTGAATTGAATGGGCATTGGTATCATAAAGATCTTGATTTGGATCTTAGTCCCACCATTGACTAGTTCTATATGTATGTATATATCTGTATCTATTTCAAGTTTTGTTTTATCTGTAAAATGGGAATGAGATTTTTGAGGTAAGTATTGACATTTTCAAGATATATTTTAAAAAATCTGGCATAAAACCTAATAACATTTTAATAATTATTTTTTTTTATCTTAGTATTATGCAGGGCATGTGCTATATACATATTTACACCAGATCTAATAATAATGTTAATGGAAATTTACTGTGGAGGGAGGATTGATTTATTACCAATAAATTATGGTAGGGTAAAATGAATCTTTAATAAATTCCCGAGTGTAGTTCTGAGAGAGTACAGATGAAAGAATGATTAATTTGGGCTTGAGAAATTAGGGCATGCATCCCAGCAGCCTTGACATTTGAGTTTAGCCATGAATGACAAATAATTCTAATAATTTGAAGATGAAAGTAAAGGCACTGAGAATGAATAACTGCATGGAACTCAGGGGCAAGAATAGTCATCCTCAAGAAATTTGGAAAGGAGGAAAAATGATTAATATTTTGGTCTCTGAGAAACAGTGACATCCCTTCTATATGAGAATCTGATACAGCTACGTTGCTATCTTTGCCTTCCTCTTCCTTCTCAAGTTTACTTTTCTCCTACTTCTCTTTTCTTTCTACTTGGCATTTCAGAAAGTTCTGTCTTTCCTATTTCCGTAAGACCTCTGTGGTGCAAAGGAGACACCAGTACATACCGCTAGCATCATAAGGTTTTGAGAGGAAAAAATACACAGGTAGGGACATGGTAACATGCACACCATTCCTCCAAACTCTAATTAAAGCACAATACCATCCAATCATAGATGCTATACGTTACAGCCAAAGTTCCAAAAAAGAGTAGCCCTACACCCATGATGTTCTATAAAGACCAGAGGCAGGGAATATTCTTGTGTCTATATGAAGCTCATCTGTCGGGAATATTGCCTTGCTAATAAGAGGGCACTTCTGGAGCCCATTGGCTTCTGTTAGCTGGTGCCTTCATTCAGCTACCTTATAATTATTAAACTACATTTCTTCTGAGCAACAGGGTCTCTCACTCAGCTTCTAGCTCAAGTCCCAAACATTGATTGAGTCTCTGTGACAGATACATAGACTTTCAAAGAGAAGCTTTGATTGTCCTAATCCGGGTCAGGTGAACACTCAGCTCTCACGTGGTTGGTCTGGGCACTGCAAGTAACTTGACTGGCAAAAAATACTCTGATGTGACAAGAAATATGAACCGATGTATTACTCGAGACTCACTTCAGAACAATGGGGAAATTATGTCTAGGAACATATGAAGGAACACATCAAGTTTTAGAGGGATTATAACTCAGGAATGTAACTCAAAGGCATAGATAGTCTGGGAAACAACAGTAAGGACCACAAGATGCCCAACAAAAATGTGGCAAATATTACTAATTATAGGTAGCACTCTATTCCTAAATACTTTTGTGCCGTTAGAAACTTTCTCAAGTCAGCACTGCATGAAGCCACCACAGATTGCCTTTCATTGTTACATTAGGTAAAACCTATAGTTCTACATTCTAGAATTCAACACAATAGCCATGGAAGAAGCTTCTCTCTGTGGACAGTGCAAAGACAAAAAAATGTTTAGATGCTGGACACCTTCTCCCCTGGCTACTACCCTCCTTACTTCTTTTATTGGTTAAAGATCTTCTAGGATGGATGTTAATGTGTGCTATGACAGATGGGGGCCTATCCGTGGTTTCTATTCCTAACACCAGATTCTCTTATCCTAATTTGTAACAACAGTATAAGGGATGGAAGATGTAGAGACATATGAAAGGGCCAAGCTAAAAAATAAAAAAAAAATTAAATTAAAAAAATTAATAAAAGGGAGATGGGAATAAAAATAAAAATACAGCTTGAAGGGCCTTAAAAATGAAATTCCCATAAATTAGTATGTGTATATTTATATATTTAATAAGATATATATACACGCACATATATAATATATAAATGATACTTTAATCAGAAACATCTCAGAACATCACTGGGCTTCCTTAATATGCTTTATGTTTGGGTTCCTGAGCCATACTTGTTAGGGGTGACATACATGCTCATATGAGCAACATGAGCTCTTCACCTCTGGAATAATCCATTTCATAACAGCAATGAAACACAGGACAAAAAAAAACATGTGTTGATCACATGTCCTTTGTTCCCAAATCACAGATAATAAATAAAAAATGTCACTTTCAGCAAAGTAAGTTGCGTATATGAAATCCATAGGTTTGCTAAGTCACTAACTTAATGGAGGGCTTATTAACACAATACAGAATGTATATACACATTCACTATATACCTGTTTTCACTATTCATATTCAAGTCAAATAGATTTTTTTTAGTCATTTTAAGTACTCAATAAATTATAATTAAATCATTATTATAAATTAATCATAATGATCAGTTAATCATTAATTGATTAACTATAGCATTTGTCTTATTTGATATATTTGACAAGAAAGAATTATTAATAGAGGTTTTACAGGTTTTTCCATTCGGGATTTGTCTCTACTGGCTCTGACCAGCTACAAATTCAAATGCTTCACATTTTCAAGCTGCTACCCAGGTATGTGATTCCAGACCACTTGGATTTTGGTAGATTTCAATAGAGTTCCGTGGTCTCATTGAATAGTATAGAACACTTAATTAATCTAAGAGTTCATTCCATTAACTTTTTAAAAATAAATACAGTATTATGTCCTAGTTATTAACTCCATTTCCATCTAGATTTAAAATTGCACAAAAATAGACACTTTATTTTTCTCTATTTTTCCAGTGCATGGTGAAGCCTTGGAGAAATAATCCATATATATTCAAATTGCTTGTGTAGTTATTTTTGTATGTGAACAATAAAAGAGTTGAAATTGGACTGTAATATTGATTGTTGCTGAATCCATTTGGAAAGCACTAAGTGCACTTGCAATTTAAATAGCACCATTTTATAGTGTTGATTTAATCCTTCATATAAATAAAGTTTACTAGACTTCTAAGAAAAGGAGTATAAATGGATAATGCTCCGTATATGGGGCTTAAAATTATGTACATCACACCCACAGGTGAATTAGATAAAGGAAGCTTCTGAAGGTCCATTCTGAACTGCTCTCTCAGAATAGAATACAAAAATAGTAGTCAGTAGCTCTTCCTGGGGACCCTTCCTGAGAATCTCCAATAAAGTATGATAATTACAAAGAGGAGACCAAGAACTGCTACACTTTCTCTGATTGTTAGAAGTTGGTAAGTTTCTCACAGAACACAGAGAAAAATTGATAGCATGGGCCGGGCGCGGTGGCTCACGCCTGTAATCCTAGCACTCTGGGAGGCCGAGGCGGGTGGATCGCTCAAGGTCAGGAGTTCGAGACCAGCCTGAGCGAGACCCCGTCTCTACTAAAAATAGAAAGACATTATATGGACAACTAAAATCTATATAGAAAAAATTAGCCGGGCATGGTGGCGCATGCCTGTAGTCCCAGCTACTCGGGAGGCTGAGGCAGTAGGATCGCTTAAGCCGAGGAGTCTGAGGTTGCTGTGAGCTAGACTGATGCCACGGCACTCACTCTAGCCTGGGCAACAAAGTGAGACTCTGTCTCAAAAAAAAAAAAAAAAAAAATTGATAGCATGAAAGTAAAACGTGGAAGCCTGCTTGTTTGCTTCCCATATCGTGATATATGCCAAGCACGGATCACACTGCCTAGCACAAACTAAAAATATTGCATGAAAATCTTAATAGGCTAGAGGATGGTAGTTTTCAAAGGATGGAGAGGCAAGGAAGGAGGAATAATATTTATTTATAGTGTTTTCTTTAACTGTTGATTGATATAATAGTCTTCTCAGCTCTGCCTCCTAAGATATTAAACACCTATATATAACTGTTTCCCCATCAGGGGTTAGTAAGTGGTAGACTTTTACACATACTGGACTGTATTAGGGTTCTCCTGAGAAACAGAGCCAATAGGATAGGTAGATAAATAGATTAGATAAACAGAAATTTATTATGAGAATTGGCTCTAGCAATTATGGAGGCTGAGAAGTCCAAGATTATGCTGTCTGCAAGCTAGAGAATCAAGGAAGCCCGTGGTATAATTCAGTCTGAGTTCTAAGGCCTTAGAACCAGGGCAGATGATGGTCTAACTCTCCATCCAAAGCTGAAGGCTTTGAGAAATGACTGAGAGCCAAGTATAAGATGTATCAGAGTAGAGGAAGATGGAGTTTTAAAGATTGGACTCACACTTGCCTACAGGAATTAAGAATCTGGGTACGACAAGATGAGGAAAAAAGGATATTATATAAGATCTCCAATTCTTCCATCTACCTAGTGTCCCTGTAGGGCTATCTCCAGAACTATGTGCAAATGTCTTCTCCTTAGATGAGATGAGCTTTATCCTGCAAACCCCACATTGCATTGAAAATTCTGATTCAGTGGGATTATGCTGATTTCTAGCCATGGAGCTCCCTAACACATAGGGAATGGTACACATTCCTGAGATCTTGGCTCAAACGTATACTATTTTTCACAATCAGAATTTCAGACTGTGAGAAATAGTCTGACTATGCAACTTAGAAGTCACTCTCTTTGACTCTGTGCCAAGAAGTGTTGCTGAAAGTTGAAGACTATTGCTTCACATCGCAGTCAATATGGTTTGCTTCCTCAGTTTTAATTACCTCTTGGCTTCATTTGAAGTGTTCCTCATACTGACTAATCAGCAATTCTTCTGTACTGCTCATTTCTCATTCTTAGACACTTCCCTTACTCCTCCCTTTTTCACATACAGTCTGGCTTCTTTTGATTCGTCTGCTGGCAAGATACATCTTTCCAATGGATGTCTTTCTTTGTCTCTTTTGCCTACTTTGATGTCATGCCTATAAACTCCAATCTGTGCTTGAGTTGCTACAATCAACTTCCTTCACAACAGACGACCCCCTTTCTGGAAACTAACTCTCACATAGGTTTCGTTCCCAGAGGAATGTTTCTACTGCTGAAGCTGAGACTGATTATTACACAACACCAGTTTTTTCCCGTTTCTACCTGGGCATGTAGCAAGACTACATTTCTACACTCCCCTTGCAGTGAGTTGTGACCTTCTCACTGAATTTGGACCTGTAGAATATAGGAAAAGTGGCTATTAAACAACAGCACAATCACAACAGCAACAACAGATTTTAAATTCTCCATGTTTTTTTCCTACTCTGCTGGCATGATGCAAAGGATCTATCGGAGGACCCCCACATCTCTTGGGGATATCAGATTAACCAGACAGAATAAGAAGGAGTCCCTGTTGACTTGAATAATATTGTGAAGGTCAAAGAGAAATAATTTCCCTGATATTAGGGCACTGGTTTTTTAGGTTTGCTACCAAAAATTCTCTCTCTCTGAATAATATATCTGAACACAAATTGGCCAGTAGCCTTGAGCTAGACCTGAAGTTGCTGATAAGACCCTACACAACTCACTGAACTTGCTTAAGTCTTAGTTCCACTTCATTGAAAAATAAGAAGAAATAAAGCAAAAGAACATTTACTCTTTCAGGTTGATGCTGGGGACTGAATGTCTGTGTCACCTTAAAATTCATATGTTGAGTCCTTATACTTCCCCGTCATTTCATGGTATTTGTGGTGGGGGTGGGGTATTAGAGGTGATTAGGTTTACTTGAAGGTGGGGCCCCAACGATTGGATTAATGTCCTTGTAAAAAGAGTAAGAGAGGCCAGATCTCTCCCTCTCCACCAAGTGAGAACATAGGAAGAAGGCAGTTGTCTGGGAGTCAGAAAGCAGGCCCTCACCAGGAATCAAATCAGCCAATACCTTGATCTAATATTTCCCAGACTTTAGAACCATGATAAATAAATTTCTGTTGTTTAAACTATCCATACTATAGTACTCTGATATGACAGCCCGAACAAATTAAGATGATGATAAGTAAATAATATACCATTACTATATATCTAGCAGAGAACCTAGAACACAGTAGGTTATCAAGTAATTTTAGTTTCCTTCATCCATTCTGCCTTCCTGGGTAAATATCTCAAAACAAATATTTTGTTACACATTTCCATGAAATAAGAGGAAAGAATATTCACACCTTTTCCTCTTTAAAATTTAACTATTTGCCAAACCATATAATTCATACTCTAGTGATTATATTTTTTCATATTCCCTCCCATTGCCCCATTGCTTTTGATTTTAAAAATAAAATCAGTAGTAAAATTAACAGAAGATGTTGAAAATATCTCTTAACTAGCCACTCGTGAATGAAGTGTCTTATAGTCAGCATGTAATTTTTATCAAGCAAAAGCTATTTTATTAACTGTGCTACATAATCATCTTCATTTTTTAAAAATATCAGGACAAGATAGGACAGTGGCTGCAATCACCTAGGCTTTCTTGATCCACTTGAACTCTTAAAGGGAGGGTCTAGAGAGTAGATATGCAGATTATATATTTAGCTAAGTATGGTGTTTGCACTCACACGATATTATTACTGCCATTATATTTTGTATTCCATTAGACTATAATTTGTGGATCAGCACTATTCTTTACAAGTTTGTTAAACAAATTAATAGGTACATACACAGATGATAAATAGACATAAATTTATACTTTCTTCCTTGTCCCTCTGGCCCCCGTGTCATTCAATTTTTAAAAAACGTTAATTAATTTTATTCTTAGAACAATTTTAGATTTACAGAAAAATGTGGAGATAGTACAGAGTTCCCCAAACCTTATATGCAGTTTATCCTGTTATTGACATCTTTGATTATTATGGTATGCTTGTTACTATTAACAAACCAGTAATCCAATAATGACATGTTATCAATACACAGAATCCATATTTTATTTAAATTTCCATAATTTTTCCCTATTGTCCTTTTTCTGTTTCAGGATTATATCCAGGTTACTGCACTACATCTAGTCATATTTCCTTAGACTCATCTTCTGTGACAGTTTATCAGATTTTTTTTCTTTTTTCTGTCACTCAGGCTAGAGTATGGTGGTATGATCATAGCTCACTGCATGCCACAGAAATCACTAGTGAAGTCATTTGAGTATAAGGGCTTATGTTTTTTGAAAGGTTGTAATTTATTTTGATTGAATTTCTTTAATAGACATAGGTTTATTCATATTATGTATTTGTTCATGTTGGAGGTTTGGTGATTTATATTCTTCAAGAAATTGATCCATTTTATCTACATAATAAAATTTGAAGTCATAGAGCTGTTTGTAATATTCTATTGTTATCCTTTTAATATCCATGAGACCAGTGATGCGTCCCCTTTCATTTCTGGTATTTATAATTTATGTCTTCTCTTTTTTATTGGTTAGCCAAGCTTAAGGCTTATCAATTTTATTGATCTTTTCAAAGAACCAGCCTATGGTTTTGTTGATATTCTTTATTGTTTTCCTGTTACTAATTTTATTTCTGCTCTACTTTTTTTTTCCTGCATGTTTTAGGGTTAGTGTTCTCTATTTTCTAAAATGAAAATATATTATTGATTTCAAATCTTTCTTTTTCTCTAATAAATGCATTTAATGTCATAAATTTCCCACAAATATCTACTTTTATTGTATTTCACAAATTTTGATGAGTTATCAATTTTCAGTTAGTTCAATATATACTAATTTCTGTATACTATCTCTATTATATAATATTTAATATGAAAATTGTATAGACTATAATGTATTAACTTGAGTCTTATTTTTTGATACATATGTTATTTAGAAATGCATACTTTAATCACCAAATATTTAGGAATTTCCCAGCTATCTTCCTGTTTTTTGATTTTTAATTAGTTTAATTCCACTGTCGTCTAACATATTTTGTATAATTTAAGTTTTTTAATGTATGCTTTAATACTCATGTGTGTTTTTTGCTGTTGAATATTCATGAGGGCATGGGAGAAATGTGTATTTTGCTATTGGTAGATG
Organism: Eulemur rufifrons; assembly: GCF_041146395.1. Classification (NCBI taxonomy): domain Eukaryota; kingdom Metazoa; phylum Chordata; class Mammalia; order Primates; family Lemuridae; genus Eulemur; species Eulemur rufifrons. The sequence continues at coordinate 8,634,784 of NC_091005.1, read as the reverse complement.
GAGTATTCTAATAAATGTTATTTAGATCAAGGTGATTGATAGTGCTAGAAAAATCAGCTATTTCCTTACTGATTTTTTGCCTTCTTATATCAATTACTGAAAAAGGCATATTAAAGTCTTCAACTTTAATAGTGGATTTGTCTATTTATCCTTATAATTCTATAAGTTTTTATCACACATATTTTAATGCTTTCTTGTAAGGCTCATATACCTTTAGGATGTAATGCCTTTCTGGGGAATTCACCTTTTTGGAGAATCGAATCATTATATGAAGGCCGTATTTATTCCTGACAATTTTCCATGACCTGAGGTTTGTTTTGTGTGCAATTAATACAGATACACCACCTTTCTTTGATCAATGTTAGAACGATATATCTTCCTCCATCCCTTTACTCTTAACATATGCCCATCTTTGTATTTAAGTTGGTGTGTTGAAACAACATATAGTCGTCTCTTTTCTTAATCCACTTTGACAGTCTTTATATTTTAATTGGTATTTTTAGATCGTTCAAATTAAAAGTAGTTATTGATATATTTGGATTAATATTTTGTGGTCATTGATTTCTTACCAGAGAATCAGCTGAATGAGGAAGATCTTTTCAAATAATGAAGAATGACCTTCAAGTAATAAAATGGGTATTGAAAAAGTGGTATAAGTTATAGGATATAATGAATGAATTGGAAACATTATCTCCTTTGTGAATAGGCAAAACCCAGAATAACCCCCACATGTTCCTTTTATGGATATAAAGCATCTTATTATCTTTTGATCTGGTATTTTTATGCACATTGTATGTTATGGGGAAACACTAAAATATTTTGTTTCCCTTGACAATCTTGAGATATGAACAAAAATCTTTTTTGTTCTTTTAAGTATGAGGAAACTGAGGTTTTAGAACAAAAAAAAAAAATCTAAAGTCACACATTTTGTTTTGAAGACTAACTACAATTAAATTCAAGGATCCAGAGAATTTATTTTCACACTTGGACTAAAAGCTCTTCTCTCTACACAGTGTGGCCTCTTGCCAAATATAGGTCATTTGATGCTCCATTTAATCCCAAAGGTTTTTGAATAATGTCACTTTCTTATACTCCAAAACAGATAGGAACTCATGTGTGAGCCTGTCTATGTGCTAACGACACATTAGAAGTCCCCTCAGCCTCAGTAACCTTTTGTCAGCATAAGGGTAAAACAATGCAGTCATCACAGTTAAGCAGTGAACTTATCAACCCTAACCTGAGAGAAACAATGAACTCTGGTTTAAATGTTTATTGCACAGACTGAACCTTTGGAAATACTATAATTAGTTAAAGAATGTCACATTGCTCTAATAAGCTGCCATTCCACTCTGGTATGAGGGCTATAGTTTAAAAAGTGAAAGGCTGAGCCATGTTCAACCCAAAGGTGCTTGGTCTCTATAGCCATTGTTATGGTAGTGGTAATAAACTGTTAAGCTCGCTTAGGGAATATAGGAATAGCTTGGCACAGTAGCATTATCAGCGAAGCCAAAGGGCCTAGTCCTTCAAAGGAGACGGACTTCTTGTATATCTGTGAGCACAGAGGTCTCTGTGTTAATAGCCCGTGATTATTTCACTATAAGGTATGGCTTTCTTTTAGAGATTGAAGAAGGACTGGGTCTGATTCTCTGCCAGCTAGTGACCCATTCATGAACTGTAAGGCACTAAGAGGCCCCAGAAAGTCTGGAAGGGTAAAAGGCTACACTGACTTTTTACCAGTCCCTTAAAGGCCATCCACTAATCTAAAAGAAAAAAATAAATGCTTCCGTTCTCCCCAGAAACATTTTCTGGGCAATATGCCTATTCTTTTACCATTGCAATGTGAAAATCATGACTCTCCTTTGGGGGAAGCAGTGGGGTATAGTGCTGGAGAGACCATTTGGCTTTCCCCTCCTAGAGATAAGAGTTTTGTGGCCAAATGCTCAGATTCAAGGCAACAATTTGTCATGCTAAAGCATCTTATAGTTCTTGTGCATCACTTCAAAATCCTCTTAGCCACCTGTAGCTCCTCTAATAACTGGTTTAAGTAGGGCTTGACTAGCTCTCTGCAGGAGCAACATGAACAGCACATGGTCTTGCTCCATGCAAATATTTTTGTTTCATGCCCTAGGGTTCCTTTGATGCATACAGATGGGACTGCCACAGAAAAACGTTCTGCAGTCATTCATGTACAACCTGGAAGTGCAGGCTTATGAAGCGACTCTTGGCCAATGGAAACAAGGGCCGATGGATAAATATTTCCCTCTGTTATCCCCCAGGCAATACATTTTGAAATATATTTCACAAAGCTCTTAAAAATTTTCCACTGGGATTGATCACTAGTTGCCCAAACTGGCAGTCAACTTGATCATCTATCCTCATATCGGCTTTTATTTCTTCTTTTTGCAACTTGTCTGTCCTGCATTCCTGCCCCCCCTGGTATCATACAACCAAATAAACTACCTTCACCTAAGCCCTTTTTTCAGGTCCCAGAGGAAGAAACTTGCTTTAAGCCTTTGTGCCTTGAAGTATGGTCTGCATACCTTCAACACCGGCATTGCCTGGGAGCTTGTTAAACTAATAAGCCTCCGGGAATATTCCAGACCTACAGAATCACAACCTGCCTCTACAGCAAAATGTTAGGTGCCCATTATAGCTCAGAAATATTGCTTTAAAATTCAAATGTCATAGCAATTTATATCAGATGACCAACTCAAATGCATCACAGGTCAGACAAATTATTTAAATAGGTTAAGGGGAGTGCGTGTCAGACAGTAGAGAATACTAGAGACTTTGAATTGGAAAGTATGCCTGCTTTGCTGTTTGAATAATAAAGCCACCGTTGGAACATTGAAAATTGGTATCATACAGTAACACAGGCTCCACTTCTTGCAATTTATTCTAGGGACACAGGAAATAGAGGCTATAGGAGAATTTTCACAATTTTTAAAGCACATCATGTGCCCAAAACAAAGACATCTGGAGGTTCTATATGTATTAAACTGGGCTTTCTCCTCTCCAGACATTTAAGCCATTGTGCTTAATGAAGCACCAACTAATGAAGGGACACCAGAAATGGACAGGCCAGTGATTTTGCACAGGGATTCTGCTCAACTCCAACCTTCTTCCATTCTAAAGTTATCCACCCTGTCTACCTCCACATGCTCTCGTAATTGTCAGTTCCGTTTTCACGTATTTCTCAGATTTCTCTCTTTGGTCTTGAAGGTACAATTTGGTCTCTCAGTTTGACCTTATTCTATAGTCCTTAATTCATAAAGAAGTCAACTCTCCTTTTGTCTTTCAGCTTTCTTTGAGGGGATATGCCGCTATCATAGAACCCACTGGAATCAACCATGGCAACCATTCTCTCAGACTTGCTAGGTTTCCTTGAAGGTCAGGAAAATTTCAGACCTCAGAGAATTGTTTTGATTGTCATTATTGCTGTTGTTTGTTCATGATCATAAACTATGCATTTTCCCATTTTTAAATTGATCAAATTCAATATAAGATTTATCAATAAATATATTATTGTATTTATTACATTAGAAAATATTCTAAAAATATGGTGATCGCATAGAAAAATAGCAATAAAGATGTTCTACTTCAAAAAATCAGGTTATTCCTAGGGGCAGGTTATCATTAGGGATCCTTTAATTTTTGACTTCTCGTGATTTTCTTGTTCACTGCAATTTATTCTTATCAGCAATTTATGAGGTTCCTTTGGATAGAAAAATGACATGCACCATGGTGGGATTATTTTGCTCTTCCCTTTCGATTATGAATTTTGTTACTAGAATGTAAGCAAATTCTACACTGAGCCTTGTGATTTGAAGATGAATAATAAGAATCAGAAAATCAATACTTAGTAAAATAATTTAGGAAAAAAAAACAATTTTGCATGTGAAGATTAACTTGGTTGTTTGTCTCTCCCTTATGAAATTACTTTTGTTCAAGGCCTACTGTGCAGAGAAAGCCTTAGGGAAATAAAGTGGTGCATTTTTCATTGTCTTCAAATCTATTTTCTGCTTGAACGAAGTCAGCATTAAATTTAAAGCAAGAAAATCACTCGTTGATGGAAGTCTCAGCCTAAGAAGCATGGCAAAAAGGTCCACTCACTTTGGGTGTTGATTTTTAAGTCACTCAAGGGCACATATTCCTAACCACATAAACATCTTCAATGTGATTTAACAGAGCTTGAGCACCTAACCTATATTACGAGAAGAGGAGATTCTTATTTTAAGAACACAAATATTGCTATTTTTAGATAATCTGGTAGAACAAACAGCCTCACCTTTTAGACCTGAGAGACTTGGCCTTAAATCTTTGCTCTTATAATTATTAGGCATGTAACCTTAGATAAGATACTTAACCTCACTGAATATTTATCTGAGCCCTACACCTCTTGCTACTTCTATTAGCATTTTCCTAATGTGTCTGTAGTTACATCATCATTATTGCTGAAAGAAATTAAATATTTTTTTCAGTTCCTAGTGTCATATGCTATGACCTTGGAGTCCATGAAATACCTATTTTTAACCCATAATACTTTATTGTATAAAAATGCAGATCAGATTTCTAGACCTAGTAGTCTCCTCAATTAGACAATGACCTACATAAGTCTGATGTCTGTTTTTCATGTATCCTTTTTGCTAAATCGAGCGATACATCACAGTTTCTGGAAATTTCACACTTAATCCATTAAATATAATATAGTAATCCCTCAGTGTCTGTGGAGCACTGATTCCAGGGCCCTCGAAGGTACCAAAATCAGTATATCTCCTATATAAAATGATGTAGTTTTACATATAACCTACGCACATCCTCTTGTATACTTTAAGTCATCCCTAGTTAACTTATAATTTAAATGGTTCTTATACTGTGTTGTTTGTAGAATAACGATAAACACAATCTGTACATGTTCATTATAGGCACATCATTCTTTTTTTTGTTTTTCAAATACTTGTGATCCACAGTTTGTTGAATCTACAGAGGCAGAGCCCATCCAACCATGTACAGTAATATCCTCCTTATCAAGCATTTTGCTTTCTGTGATTTCAGTTACCTACAGTCAACTGTGGTCTGAAAATACTACATGGGAAATGCTAGAAGTAACAATCCCTACGTTTTAAATTGCATGCTATTCTGAGTAGCATAATGAAATCTTGTAACCATCCAGCCTTGTCCTGCCTGGGAGGTAAACCATCCCATTGTGCAACATATTCACACTATAAACTTGACCCACTTGTTAGTTATAGACAACCTCTGCTCTTGACATCCAACCAAGGACATCTTAATGGCTTAATGATCCAGGATCACCTTGTTTCTTTTTGACGTATCATTAGAAGGTCAATAATAACCTAATGCTATTCACAGTGCCTATGCCATTCACCTCACTTCATCTCATGTGGAAATTTTATCATCTCACATCATCACAAGGAGAAGAAAAGGAATATACTAATATATTTTTGGAGACAGAGATAAGATTCACATAACTCTTATTACAGTATTTTGCTATACTTATTTTATCTTGTTATTCATTATTGTTGTTAATCTCTTAAAGTTTAATTTAAAATTAGGAACAGTATCATATGTGTGTATATGTATAGAAAAAAAAAACACATATGTAGAATTTGATACTATTAGAGGTTTCAGGTATCCACTAGGGGTCTTGGCATGTATTCCCCAGAGATAAGGGAGGATTACTGTATGTTCAATAGATGCAGAAAGATTGAAAGGAGGATTATCTCCAGACTGTATCTAGCTTTAAAGTTCTTTGCTTAAAAGAAAGGTGAGAGAAATAATTCAAGTAGTCCAACAGCATTCCGTGCTGGATAAAGAGCTATAAACAAGCTGATCGTCACTAAACAGTGTTCCAGGTTGATGGTTCACTTCTTTTCTCCTTTTAACTGTGTTCTTTTTCAGAGTAGTCTGTGTTAACAGAGAGAAAAGTCACATGTAGCATGAGACTTATGTCACCTCTTGTGTCATTACTAGGAGAGTTTACTTTGCCTTGTTCACCTCTCAACAACCTCCTGATTATTTTCCACTTGCCATGGAAGCAAACTTGTTCCAAGGACACAATTCAGGGAGCAATGCATCAGAAAGGAAAGAGGAAGTATGGATGGTGCCCAAACAATTGTGTATCTGAAATGCTTTTTTATGGGTGAGTATTCAGCTTTGTATCCTGCTTTCAAGTGTAGACCAATCCAGCTGGGCTTCATCTTTTGCAACTCCATTGCAAAAAAAGAGGCCCAAGGAAATAAAATTTTCTCTTTGCTTAACCCAATATTCTGGCTGACAAAGCTCCTTGACAGACAATGAATGTCAAATTTTAAATAATAAGGCAAATAAAAGTAGCAGAGAAAGTAACACGATTGAGATTTAGTTATTTATTCAACCAACAATTGCTGAGAGTTTAGAGGTCCATGATATGATGAATAGCAATGTCTAGTTAAGCAAAGTAAAAGATAAGTATGCAAATAGTTAAAAAGTTATTATAGTTTGAGAGAGTTAATATGAAGGATATATAGATGTATATATAAAATATATATAATATAATACCTTTATATTGCATGCTTTAAGGATGCTTCATATAGTACGAAAAAGAAATTTCTTATTAGGCCCCTTTGATGCAGTGAAATTTGAGCTTTATGTTGATAAATCATACTCCTGCTCTGACAAAAATGGAAGAACAGGAACGAGATTTACCTTTGACAGGAAATAAGAAAACGTTTATATACAAAAGTTTTTCAAGACATTGGACATCAGACAACAAAGGCATCGAAAGTATCAGACCTGAGAAAAGGCAAGCAAACTAGTTAAGCCCTATTACAGACCTAGTTTAATGTCTTGAGAAAATTTCCAGGCAGCAATGGAGATAGTAAAACTCAGGCTGCATGCAGCTGTCTCCCTGAATTGAAGAGACATGACTGAGAATATAGGATACATTGATGGATAGAGTTCCCAAGATAGAGGAACAGAAGAGAGCCGCACACAGTGAAAATTACACATATCTGTAAAAGATCCCCATTGAGTATTAGTGCATCAATGAGAGGAAACAACTGGACACCAGAAAAAAAAAAAACTCTCCACAAAGATGAAAGGTAATGATGTTGGCACTTACTGAGAGTTGGAAATAGTGCTTTTGCCAAACAGCCAGGCTGGGAAATATTATGCTTCATTGAGCACTGAGTAAAATACACAGGGGAATAGTCCTAGACTGGGAATTAACCTATTCCCATCTAAGAAACGATAAAGTAAGACCTGTAAGAACCAAACTGTTTCCAAGTTACATAACTGTGTTCCAGAAAAAGGTTTAACAATATTGTTATGAATAGAGAAATATTTAGCACCAACATAGTAAACTTCACAATGTCTGGTATACAATGAAAGACTATCTCAAGCATGCAAACAAACAGAAAAATATGACCTATTAAGAAAACATAAATCACTTAACTGAAACTGACCCAGAGGGGACACAGATGTTAGACATAGTAGAAAAGAATATTAAGATGGTTATTATGACTATATTTTATATGTGCCCAAAATAAGTGGAGACATTGAAGATATAAAAAAGATACAAGTCGAATTTCTAGATATTAAATTTCTGATATCTATGAAGAAATATACATTGCATGGGAGTTATAAAAGATAAGCTATTGCAGAAAATGAATTTGAAGACATAGGTATAGTAATTATCAAAAAGCAAACAGATTCAGAATTAAAGAAAACAAATCATCTATATGTTGTGAGATAAGTTCAAGTGATCTAATATATGAACAGTTATAATTCCAGAAATGAAAACCAAATAGAGAAAAATGTATTAGAAAAAAATGGCTGAATAATTTTAAAATGTGATTAAAAAAAAAAAAAGATTCAAGAAGCAGCTCAATAAACCCCAAGCACACCACCAAACTATATCCTAATCAATTTGTTCAAAACGGATGATAAAGAGAAAATCTTAAAAGTATACTTTACATAAAATATACTTGTAACATAAAAAGGACAGCAGAAGGCTTGCTGGAAATAATGTAAGCAAAAAGATAGTGAAGCAATACAATTTAAAGTGCTAAAATAATTTAACAACAACAAAGGAAACACTGTCAACTTAAAATTATGTACCCAGCAAAATTATCCATCAAAATCAGGCAAAATAACTACTTTTTCTGATATACTAAAGATGAAGAAATTAATCACCAACAGACCCATATTACTAGAAACATTAAAAGGATAGCCTTCAGAGAGAAGGAAATCATTCCATCTAGAAATGTACACCTACACAAAGGAACAAAGAGCACCAGAAATTGTAACTACATGAGTAAATATGTAAGATTTTTTTCTATTATTTTAGTCTTTTTGAAAGATGAGTGTTTAAAAAATTAACTTAGTGGGGAGTTTTTTTAATATATGTAGCTGTAAATTGTATGACAACAAGAGCACAAATTTCACGAGGAACAATGAAAATATACTAATGTAAGTATGTTATATTATGCGATTTATACTGAAGTGAAGATAATAACATCCCATTCCATATGATCAAGACAAAAGAAATCTAATTTCAAGGGAAAAGTGTGTGAGCAAATATAGTTCCAACGCTTATTAATTTAAAAAGAAAAAGAAAAAAGATTTAATCCTCCTTGCCTGGGATCCTGGTACACTGTGAAGTAAGATCAATTATTCAAAATCAATATGTTAGAGACATACCCAGTTATCATACTCTGACAGATATTTTTTATGCATTTGTGTTTTTCTGTTTATGTGTCTGTATGTATTTCTATGCTTATATGTACATATTACAGGAATCCAGGTTCTGTCACATACAGACTGTCAATACTGGTATATGTCATTTAACTTCCCCGACCTTCATTACAGCTTTAAAATGAGCATAATAACTCCAGCTATACTACCTTCATGGGGTTGTTATGAGAGGTATAAGGTATGAAGGTGCTTGGAAAATATGCTCTATTTTTATGTGCATGAGAAATTTTTATTTTGTGTACATCTGAAATGAAATTAACGTAATACATTAGTGATTTTGATAGTTTTGGTTGCAAAACAGATATCACATCAGATTACCATTAATCAAAATGTTCACGGTTTGTCAGTAGTTTATATGAGAGTATTTGGGTTTTTAACCTGGTTCTACCTATTATTTTCTATGTATTTTACTGTCAATTATTGTTTATGGATTTTAAGCAAGTTACTTAAGTTCTCTGAATTTTAGTTTCATCAAGAGTAGATCATAATAAATAATATCTGCTTTGGGCCAGGCATGGTGGCTCACATCTGTAATAGCAGCACTTTGAGATGCTGAGGCAGGAGGATGCTTCAAGAATATTTGTGAGAATTAAACAAAATTATGTAAGAATCATACCTGTAAGATATATGTATATGCATCTCATGTGCTTCATATATAGGTATATAGACAAAGGGATAGATCATATGGAAAGGTGAATTATCTAGTACATTTGTTCACATTAGACCCTTAATTCATTTTTTCATACCATGGATTTCAGTGTTGCCCCTGGGGGACATTGGTAACATATGGAGATACTTTTGTGTCACAGCCAGGAGTCAGAGGGGTGCTAGTGGCATCTAGTGGGTAGAGGTTAGAGATGTTGCTAAGAATGCTACAATGCACAGGACAGATGCCTGCAAGAAATTATCCAGCCCTAAATATCAGTAGCACAGAGGTTGAAAAACCCTGTTGCAATAAATAAATAAAGACATGCAGGATTCTATTCCTCACACGTGTACAACTTCTAACAAATGAAAACTTTGTCTATGATCAGACAGAGACAAAGTAGAAGCAAATATTTTATGACTTGTCTTTTTTTGTATCTTCTTTTTTGCTTATATTTTTCAGCTGGAAATTATTTACTTTTGCCAAGGTTAGTGGTCAGCAGGGTCCAATAAAGCAGCCACATCTTATGCAGAAGCTCTATTTTCATAATAAAACAAGAACACTGTCCAGTATGGCGACATTATTTTTGATTCATTTTCTCCTGTTTCTTTTTCTCTTGAAAGATACTTAAATTATTTCATAGAGGCTCTCTGTATGTCTTCCTGCATAAACTAAATCAAGATGTGGGCTAATTTGGGATAGTGATACACAGTCTTCTCAATCTTGATTCTTGTTCCTAAAGACAGTAGAAGGATATAACCCTTAATTTTGATTGACAAGATCATCCATTTCCTCTCTAGGACAATTTTATCAAAATTTAAAAAAAAAAATAAAAAGATAACCTTGAAAATGTACTACAGAGCCTCATATGCCATATCTAGACTTGTAGCAATTTGTGGTTTGGTAAGACAGGCATCAGTTTGTCATCAATAACCCCAGATCGTAAATCCTCTCAAGTGATGTCTGATCTCCCATTGTGAGTCAGGGTATTGTTCCTCCCATCAAGAATTCATTCACGTGTGGTAGCACTAATGCACAGAAATTCACAGACACAAAGCCAAGAGAGAGCATTATATTATTAGGGCAATAAATGCCACACGAATGACATGAGCACAGGTATATAGATGAGAACAGTGGGAGCATGATCCTGGGAAGGTAAGCAGGAAGGTTATTTTACAGCATGTTTTAGTTAGGGAAGTCATCCTGTTGCCAGTGTTTGAGTGGAGGTTTTTCCAAGTTCCTGGTGTTCATCAGGAAAAGAATTTTAGGAGGCACTAGTTACTCCAGGCAATCAACAGTTTTTGTTGAAAGTGAATATACACTCTCAGGGAGGAGAATGAGCAGGCTCCAAAGACAGCAGCTGAACCAGGAGGAAGTGGTTTTGGATCTTTTGTAGTCTTACTAATTGAGGGGAAGAGAATATTCAAGGCCAAGGGGTTGGCTTTTACTAAGAATTTGGGTAGTAATCCCTGGCATTGGGCTCCCTCCCATTTTCATACTTTATATGGTTGTCTCGGAACTGTCATGGTGACTTTATGGGTAGAGACATTTTAAAACCACAACGTAAATGATATTATAATTATCCGAAGTTCACATAAGGTGGCAGACATAGCTGACAAGCCAGTCAATGCCAGTTCTTGTCTGTGGTTATGAGCCCCTCTACATAGCTTCTGCTTAAGAGTTGTTTATTTTAACACCTGCACCTGATCCTCAAGCCCCTGCATCCAGTGTCTCAGCCGTTTCCTATTCTCCTACTCTAACAATCCAGCTTGTTATATTATTATATTTTATGGCAGTAGTAGAGTATAAACATGGTGGGCATGCAAAATGTTTGTCTAGCTCAGTTAATTAATATTTGGGTAGTTACTTAAGATGAAGCAATTGGCTTCCAACTGTCCTTAAGGTAAAGGCCAAAATCTTTTACACAGTCTGCAAAGTTAGCTTTGTTTCAGTGCATTGAATCTTGTCTTGAACTCCTGTTTATCCTTCAGATTACATCTACAATCCACCTGGACATTTTCCCCCAATCCGTGAATATAGCGTACATATCTGTTCCTTACATTACCTTTTGCACTTTAATCATCCATTACTCAATAAAGTTCTTTGGTGGATCTCCTACAAGATTGCTAATTCTATAAAAAGTCAGGAACTATAAACAGTAGCTCACCAGTTTATTCCCAGTATCTACACATAGTACTTGCATACCATTCACAATAGATACAAAATAAAATAAAATTCCTACGAATATACTTAACCAAGGAAGTGAAAGGTCTCTATAAAGAGAACTATGAAACATTGAGGAAAAATATCACAGATGACAAAAACAAATGGAAAAACCTATCATGCTCATGGATCAGTAGAAACAACATTGTTACAATGTGCATACTACCCAAAGTGATTTACAGATTGATAGCAATCTCAATAAAATACCAATGTCATGTCTTACCGATCTAGAAAAAAATAATTCTGTGCCTCCTTTGGAACCTGAAAAGAGGCTGAATAGCCAAAGCAATATTAAGAAAACAACAACAACAAATCTGGAGGTATCACATTACCGGACTTCAAACTATACTACAAGACTACAGTAACCAAAAAGCATAATATTGGCAAAAACAATAGGGACATAGACTGAAGGAACAGAACAGAGAACCCAGATATAAAACCATCCACATACCGCCAACTGATCTTTGCTGAAACAGACAACAATATACCCCTGGGGAAAAGAAGCCTTATTCAATAAATTAAGGTGCTGGGAAAATCGGATAGCCACACACAGAAGTGTGAAACGGGATCCATATCTCTCACCACTCACAAAAATTAATTCAGGATGGATGAAAGACTTAAATGTAAGGCATGAAACCATAAGAATTCTAGAACAAAATGTTGTAAAAACTCTTCTAGGTATTGACTTAGGCAAAACATTTATGAAGAAGACCCCAATGGCAATCACAGCAACAATAAAAATAAATGGGACTTGATTAAATTAAAAACTTCTGCACAGCTGAGAAAATAATCAACAGAGCAAATAGACAACCTACAAAATGGGTGAGAACTCACAAGCAATATACCCGATAAAGGGCTAATAAACAGAATGTACAAAGAACTTAAGCAAGTGAGCAAGGAAAAACAAGAAATCCCATTAAAAAGTGGGCAAAAGACATGAACAGAAGCTTTTGAAAAGAAGATACACAAATGGCCAATAAACATATGAAAAAATAGTTATCAGGGAAATGCAAATTAAAACCACAATGAGGTATCACCTTACCCGAGTTCGAATGGCTTTTATTAAACTGTCCAAAAACAATAGATGCTGGTGTGGATACAGAGAGAAAGGGACATTTATACACTGTTGGTGTGACTGCAAATTAGTGCAACCTCTATGGAAAATATTATGAAGATTCCTTAAAGAACTAAAACTAGAGCTATCATTTGATCCAGAAAGCCCACTACTGGGTATTCATTCAGAGGAAAAGAAGTCATTTTATCAAAAAGACATCTGCACTTAAATGTTTATTGCAACACAGTTCATAATTGCAAAGCTGTGGAACCAACCCAAGTGTCCATCGATTCATGAGTGGATTAGCAAAATGTGGTACATGTATACTATGGAATACTACTCAGCCATGAAGAAGGATGAATTAAGGTCTTTTGTAACAATTTGGATGGAACTGGAGACCATTATCCTAAGTGAAGTATCTGAAGAATGGAAAAACAAACATCACATGTACTCACTATTAAACTGCAATTAACAGATGAGCACACATGTGCACAGAAGGAAGTAAAATCAAGCAGGGGGGAGGGGGAGGAGGGGCTGGGCAAAAACCTACCTAATGGGTACAAGGAGCAGTATCTGGGTGATGGGCACTCTTATAAGCCTGACTCAAGCATAACAAAATTGATATATTTAACCCCAAACATTTGTGCCCCCGTAATATTTTGAAATAAAAAAAAAACAACAATAAAAAATTTAAGTGAATGAATGTATGTCTATACATCCTTTGTGTTTTCTCAGGTCACTGTAGGTAATGGGAAATGTGGCGAATTATATAAACTATATGTTTGTGGAAATTATCTCATAATAATAAGCGCTTTGGTATTTGAACATACATAGCAAAATACGTATTAAAATGATTTAGTAATCTTATATAAGTATTTATTACAACACTGAAGTAAAAGTATATATTGATGTTTGTTGCCACCTGCTGCCCGGGGAGAGAGAGATGCGTTATCTTCTACCAGTTCCCATTTGCTTACCACATTCTAATCTAACCATTCTTCTGTCGTCATTGTTTGTCTTTCAAATACAACAAACTTGGTTCTACTTAGGTGATTTGTCTTTTTATTCTCTATGTTTGAAACCTCTCTCTGCCCCTCTGGCACTCTGTACTAATTCAGTTCTTCCCTCAAGGGAAATTTCCTAAAAGGTACCTTCCTAACAACCAAATTTATGGCACCCCTCAATCTTGGCTGGCATTTTTAGACTGTTATCTTGCTTTTGTTATTCCATTGCACTTAACACTATTTTAAAACACATTGCTTATTTTTTTTTAATTTTTCCATCCTTTAGAATGTAAGTGCCCTGAGGGAAGAAAAGTTGTTTTTGTCTTTTTTTTTTTTGAAAGCAAATTCTCCCTTATATCTCTAAGAGGACCAGGGACCCAGAAAATATACATGAATATCTTTTCTATGAGTGTATGAATTGAGAAAGGATGAATGCTTAATCAGTTAAGACTACAGAAATTCTAAAATTTAAATTTGATCTCACAGGGCAAAGAGGGTTTAATATTCAAAAACAGGGAAGCAGATGTCAGGCAGAAGGAATGGTATATGCTGGTCACTGAGGCATAAGAAAATTATGGTGTTTGGGTGTCTTATTTTTTTTCCCTGAAGTGTTTTGAGTGTCTTGGTCAGGGAACTGAGACAAGGCTACAAAAGTAAAAAGGTGAGAGTATGGCAGATTATGGAAGGATCTCAAAGGTAACGCATTTATCTTCTCTTCTCTGAGCAATACGAAGTCACACAAGGCATTTAGACTGCTAAATGAAATGATGCATTTTGAATTTTAGGAAGATCAATTCAGCACTTGAATGGAAATGAAACGGAAGAGAAAGTGGCTGCTGTCCAAGAAACCAGTTAGAAGATGATTGCCAAAGTCTAGAGAGTATTTCCAAAGCATCTCCTTTATGACTCTGAGTTTTGTTTTCTTTAAAATATGGATCTTATGATATTGAGTATTACAATCAGCCTTTAAAAACATCTATTCCTCTCCTACGATTTTATTTTTTAATGCATTTAATCATTTTTATTCCACGTTTATAAATGTAGAAGAATGTAAAGAGAAAGAGTAAGAAAGATCAGACACATTTTCAAAAGCCTGTTCTAGTTAATATGCATATTATCAAAGGTTAAGCTATATAAATGCATTCGTAAATAGAGGATAAAGAGAGACCAAGGTAATACACATTGAAAAGCTAAGGCCAGAGGGTAAGAAGGCCAAGAGAAGGTCAGTATTACCATATGAGACTTAAATACAGATTATGGGATGGCATATATGGTACAAAAACAGTGACATTAAAATTAGGAATACTGGTAGGTATCAGAGCAACAAAATGGTCATGAGGGTAAAGATGTTGACACAAATGCAACAACGTAGATAAACCTGGAGGACATCATGCTAAGTGGAATTTAGCTACGCAGAGAAAGACAAATATTGCATGACCTCACTGATATGTAGAATATATTTAAAAAAAAAAAACCTCAAACTCTTAGTAACAGAGGGTGGAACGGTGGTTACTAGGAACTGAGGAATAAGGAGAAAAGGGAAAACTTGATCAAAGGGTACACATTTGCAGCTATAAGATATATAAATTCTGGAGACCTGATGTACAACATGGTGACTATAGTTAAATATAACGTATACTTGAAATTTGCTAAGAGAGTAGATCTCATGTTTTCACCACATAGATACACATGCCCGCACACACAGATAGTAGTTATGTGAAGTGATGGGTATGTTAGTTAGGTTGATTGTGGTAATCATTGTATCACAATGTATTCATATATTAAAACATCATGTTATACACCTTCAGTATATACATTTGACAATGAATACATATATCAAAACAACACATTGTATACCTTAAATATATTTTTGTCAATCATAACTCAATAAAGCAAATACGCAATGAGCCAAGGACTCTGTTCCACTCAGACTCCTGTTCTAACTCTCATCCCTGCTAACAGTCTCACATTGAGCGAGATTAGATTACCCTTTCCTCTCTGTAGAATTTGCTTCCTTTCCCTCTTTAAAAAAAGGAATTGGTCTCGATGTGTTATTAAAGGTAGAGGTCCCCTGCTTACTAAAGCACTTCAAAGTAATGATGAAGATATTAAAATCACATTCAGTATTTCAGAAGTCTAAAAGGAATTCTACGTTTTCTGACAAAAATACTGCAGCAGGTATCCACATCATCAGAGTTCCTTTTTATGTTGAAAAATACGATTAATTGTAATTATTTTGCATTGTTGGTGGCTCTGATTAGTAATTATATAGGTTCTGTTCATAAAAATAGAAACATTACTGCTGTCTTGAGGTGATGTATTTTACAGACCAAAGTTTATCAAACAAGGACCAAAAAGAGAAACATGTATCACTGAAGAGATGCCTGAGAGATGCACTCAGATTTTTGGCACCAAATAATGAATGGTGGTTCCAGTTCTTTTATTGTTTTCCTTCTTAGAATTTTTAGGTGAGAAAAACAAGAGAGTTTTCCTTTGATAGCCTCAAAGAAGCACCTGTCAGAATATTTCCTCAGCAGATCCATGAAGAGTTAATACCATGAAGTGTTAATTTGTGTGAGAAAAACACACACCTGGGAATCCTGGGGCTGTTTTGTCATCCTTTCCACTGGTTTGCTATGGACAGTGAGGCTGTATCTCTGGGATTGTAGGAGCTGTGCATGGATTTCTCTTATTCCTTTGCAAGTAATTTGTTGACTTTACACATGAGAAAAAATATTCTATTTGTGAAATTTCTCATTTCCCCCTAGTGGTTGGAGGGTACATGCTTTCTCATCCTAGTTATTTAGCAAGAAAGCTCACTTTCCTTTTGATAGAAAATATAACATGTAGAAATGCTGGTTTGGGGGAAAGCAAGCCTTGAAAGTTTATCTAGGGGATTACAGGATACTCTCTTAGACACAAATATAACCTGAGAAACTAGCAAAATGAAGAGAGGCATTAATTGACATCAGAACATGCTCTGATGCCCTCTCAGGGGTGCCCTGGTATTGCAATATACAAGATTAACACACACTGGTCTTTTTGCATATACAAGATCAAAACACACTGGTCTTTTCTGGAACCATCAGTTTATGCCTTTTCTCCAAATGTAATGATTATTAGGTCTATCATTTACTGCTAGAAGGTCTCAGTCTGGATGATGCATTCTATATTTACCCTATATAAATGGGACTAGATCCAGAACCAGGTGATTTCAGAAGTTTCCTACAGCTTCTGTTCTATGACTTTGGTACATCCAACAGGGACCATCCCTTCTTTGTTTGTGGCTTTTGCATTGGTACCCAACGTACCTCTTTAATTCACCTGATTCTGCTTTATCACACCTGAAGATTGGATTTGATTTGCCCTGTCTGGATTTGTAAATGGATTTCTTCAATTTTTTTTTCCCCCCCCAAAAAAAAAAAAAAAAAAAAAAAAAAAAAACAGGAAGAAAGAGGGGTAGTTATTTTCCCTAGCAAAAATTGTCCTTTACCCTTTGTTACTCACACTGTTTCCCTTTGATCTACTTTTAACAGGTAAATGTAGAACTTGCTGGGTTATGGATACCAATTTCTGTTTATTTTAGGAACATCAGTTTCTTGTTAACACTATCTAGTGGAGAATTAGACTTCGGATCTCAACTCTGAACTTGACTTATTACATCAATTATTTACCCATTGATCAGCTGTATGATACTAAAACATCATCAATTTTCAGTAAAGTTCTATTCCCTCAACTCTAAAAAGGAAATAGTGATACAGGACTTTTGGGGGGAAAAAGCAATAAAAACGTGGGCAATAGCTCACCATAGCATATGACATACATAGATATTGATCAAATGATAGTTCTTTTCCTAATTGAAAAATGCCAAATGTGTATAAAAAATGGTATCAGGGAATTGACATGTGACTACTCAGAGCTTTTGATACTCGATTTAAAGTTTCCACATATAAAATAATACCTAGGGTATCAACCACGTCTGGTTGGAATCTGATTTTTTGTTTTTTATTGTGGCATGACCAAAATTTCACATATTGGAGAGCCTTGGATTATACATAAATTGAGCAGACTTGAATGATTTAATGGAAGTTTATATGTATTATTGGGCACATAGCATTTACATGAGATATCATTTTGCATCCTGCTTCCTTCCTTACTGAAGATACATATGGTTGAGAGTAAAGCATGCAGTGCTTTGTAAAGAAGAAATCCATGATATTGAATGTCCCTACATTTGGTGCCTCTAATTCATTAAGGTATCCTCAGGTCTCCAGGAACTTCATCATTTTAAGAAAAGTGCACTGTCAATTGCGGTAGAGGATTGCCTGCATGAGGCAGTTGTGATTTAATATTAAGTACAGGGTTTAAAACGAGAAAGTAGGGAAACTCGATGATGGCTGACAGAGAATACAAAGTAACATTACACGAACTTCAGCATTAAAAAAAACAAGGCCTATATAAATAAATGCAAGTAAAGAAAATGCATAAAGATAAAAAATAGTCTTTCCTTTATCTGGAAATAGAATTTCAATATTCACCATCTAAATGTTACATGTGCTGTTTCCCTACTTAAAATAGAAATCAGGTGTGCCTACTCTTTCTTTATGCACATTTCAATTTGTCTGCATATACTGATACTTGAAAAATTCAAAATCTCAGAGGCCATTTATATCTCTGCTTAAAATCATAGAAAACATTTATATAAATTCATTGAAAATATGTGTTAACAGGGTGATAGAAAATTTACAAACTTAAAAACTCATGCAAGGGGATTTTATTGGAACTGGGCAGTAGAAACACTGCAATAATTCTAAAGCAATATATTTGCTGGTTGTTTTCATTCTTATCTTAATATTATATAGGTCATTTGTTAACATATAGTTGGCTGCCATGTACCGTACTGCTTGTTGTCTCAGTTGGTAGGGACAGGGCTGAGACATCTCACCCAATAGGGGCTTCAATGGTCCCTTATGGACCCTGCAGTGTATCCTTTCTCTTTCCATCTTTTTTTTTTTTTTTTTTGAGACAGAGTCTCACTCTGTTGCCCAGGCTAGAGTGCCGTGGCGTCAGCCTAGCTCACAGCAACCTCAAACTCCTGAGCTCAAGCGATCCTCCTGTCTCAGCCTCCCGAGTGGCTGGGACTACAGGCATGCGCCACTATGCCCGGCTAATTTTTTTTTTTTTTTTTAATGTATATTTTTAGCTGTCCATATCATTTCTTTCTATTTTTAGTAGAGATGGGGTCTCGCTCTTGCTCAGGCTGGTCTCGAACTCCTGAGCTCAAACGATCCGCCCACCTCGGCCTCCCAGAGTGCTAGGATTACAGGCGTGAGCCACCGCGCCCGGCCTCTCTTTCCATCTTTATTCTGAGATTTTATTCCATGTGGAGATGAAATAAGTCAGAAAAGAGAGGCAATACAGCTTCATGAATATATGGTTTAGTTAAGGTATTCATGACCGTATCAGGTGGAGCAATGAAAAACCAATAGGTGGTCCCAAGATATTCTCTGCCATGTATAAATGCCCTCCCCATAGACAGGCGTTGAAGGAAATGCTTAAGTAATGACATGCGAAGGGGAAAGTTTTGTTATTTTATTCCCAGAGGCCAGAGTGAAACACACATGCACACATGCGTGCATGCACACACACACACACACACACACACGCACGCACCACAAATTATGTTTATTTTTCACTTTAGTTTTAACCTTTTAGTAACTCAGTTGTTAATGTTTGACCTTGCCTGGTCCATTGTTTTATCCATTTCTCCCATGAGGCTGTACAAACATCAGCTCATTCGATCAGAATTGATTAATGTCTCCTGGTTAGGGGAAGTGTCAACGCCTGTATACCACTGGTTTTTAGTTTCTTCTGAAAGATTTGCTCTTGGGGATTTTCCTTAATTTCTTGTTAGTTCAACTAGGCAATACAATACATTCTTGTTGCATTTATCCAGCATTTTAGGCGCTTTATAATGTTAAGTGTTTTACTGTATTGATGTATTGATGAAAATGAAGTCAGACTATTCTACTTCTAAAAATATGCACAATAATATATTTTTAAAAAGAGATCCTAAAAAGACTTTACCACATATAACATTTCTTATATACTGAATTTCCTGGAAAATTTATTACTCTTTGAGATCAATGAAATTCTTTCCGGGGGGGGGGGGACGGGGGGGCGGGGGATAGTTCCCATTTCTAGGCATACAATTTTCAATTCCTTATTACCAACAGCAAGGTCTTAACAGAGTACCTAAAGGCTTTCCAATGCTGTTCCTGCTATGGCTCCTGCCTCCCTCTCACCAGTACTTGCTTCATGCTCTGGGAATACAGTACAGCTAACACTTTTCACTGCTGACATTTCTGCCATATTGCTCCCTCTATCTGGAAAACATTGCCACTCTTTCTCATATATGAAAATCCAAGTCCAATGACATCTTGTGCAAAAGCTTCTTGGATACCTAAAACTAACCGAAATGTCCAGCTTTCATCTTTGGCAGATAGTGCATTTTAGCAATTGGCATATAATTATACGCAATGAAAAGCAAGCCACTCACCACAAACTTCTCAGTCCATATTGGAGATACAATCTCTCAATAGCTTCTGGTGCATCCCTAAGATAAAAAATTTAAGTAAATACATACAAGTGATTGTCTTGTAATTTTTAATCAACTGTCTTACACAAATTATTCTTTATGTTTATTTTGTATTTCTTAACTGTACAAATTAAGGATTGCTCTATATCATACAGTACTTTATCATACAGTACATTTTCACTAACTGTTCAAGTTACAGGCTTAATACATTTGCTTTATAATTGGGCAATTTCCTTCCTTGAAGACAGGGGATAACTTGCTAATCTACGTTATCTGAAGTACCTACAAGGGTGGTAGGCATGGGGACATTCAGGATATAGTTTCTGAACAAAGAAAACTGGGTTTAGTTTCTGCTCATTAATGTATTTTTATTTCAATGGGCAATGTTCATACAGGATTATCATTGCTCTGGAAATTCCAGTAACTATTATATGCTAATGTTTCAACTTTTAGGAACAATGCTATTCACCCTAAATCGTAAAGTAAATTTTATTGCACTCAGTGTGGCAAAAAAAAAAAAAAAAAAAATGAATTAGGAATTTCAAGTACCTTGACCATTGCTTCATTTAAAGAGAGAAAAAGTTCAGACTTCTCCCACACAGGCCTTGCATGCATGGAATCAGCTTTCCCCTTTTGAAAATTTCTAGCTGACCTTTAGAGAAAGCTGAGATTTTTAGGGCTCAACAGTAGTAATAACACAAAGTATTGCTGCTACTATTACCATTTTGAACAAAGGAAAATTCATGAAAAATCTAAAACATGATTTTGGTTACTTAAATAATATTATTTTTAAGCTCATGATAGTAATGGACATTTAAAAAACAGGAATTATTCAAATGCAAATTGTTTGTGTGGGGGGGGGTGTGCGCGTGTGCATTTTTGGAAGTTTCAATCTGCCACTTCCAAGTTGCGCAGTTTGATCAGTTTCTGCAACTCTTTCCTGCATTTCCTCACTTGTAAGATGACTATAGGCATAGTGAGGTATACAGCACAGTAGTATTGCAAGGGTCAAATATTAAGTGAAATATAAAAATTACCAAGCACATGCGCTGCCAGATGGTGCAGCCCAGAGGAAAGACACTGGCTGATAAAGAAGGGGATGAGACTTTAGTTTTGTCTTTGCTGCTACCTCCCTTTTTATCCATTCCCCATTATGTGATCAAATGAGAAGTGTGCACTGGATGCTCACAGAAGCCTTTTTCCTTTCCTCAGGTTCATGAAGTTGTCAGCTGTTGAACACCATCTCTTAGGCTACATCTGTATCCTCTCAGTAGTGTGACATTTCACTGAATTTCATTACAACTCTTTGTAACACATGCCTTTTTTTACATGTCGTGAATAATTTTCAAGAATTTATTGAAAAATCTACTGCTCCAAACTTAAGAAATTGACCAAGGAAAAATAAGACAGCAAGGGGAATATGTGATGAGAAAACCAACATCGAAGGGAAGTGAGGTGAATCCCAAGATGGCAGCTGCACAGCAGGCCTGGGAAGCAACTGGTGTTGGCTGGAGCAAAGGACAGTGGGAGTCTAGATGGAGATCATCAGGGTAAAAACAAACTGAACTAATAAATGATCTGACCTTTCAATTGTACCATGAATTGTGCTGCATGTTTAAAGAGCCCTCGGAACATGTAAAAACGCTTGGATATTCAAAGAAAATTGAGAGAAGAAAAATGAGACAACTTCTATCCATACGAAAACAAAAACAAACAATTTTTCAAACAGGGTATTAAGCCATGGTACATTTTTTGGCTCTGTAATTAATATTACTTATATAGACATAGTATTAACATTATAAATATTTACTAATATTTAGAAATTGAGACAATTTATTTGGTAGAAAGGACAAAGGGCAGGAATGTAAGTGAGCTCAATCTGCATCTACTGTAAGAAAACAATACGTGAAGTCTAAATTTAATTATTCAGCAGATAATCAGGATACACATTTTATTTCACTACATCGAGGTAAACACCAAGATAAAGAGCTAAATGAACTATTTTATTTTTTAAAAAATAAGGAGGAAAGTAGTTGCTACTGCTAACAGGATAAAAAAGAAAGAAGAAAAACTTTGGACTGTTGTTTTATGTTATTAATATAAATATTTCACTACTGCTTTTAACCTGATACGTGTTCTTTTCCATAATGCTGTAGAACAACAAATACAAAAGAAATTGTCAATGGATGGCATATGTAAAATGAGATTTCTATCTCATAAAACATTGATGGTACTAAATATATTTCTTTCATGTGTTTCTTACAGACAGTCTGTATGGTAAAATTTATTATCACCCAGTATTATTGAGGAAGAAAGCAAGGTGTAAGGAAATAATGATATCTACAGATGCTAGTAAAAAGAATCACTCTTGAAGCTTTCGATATTAAATAAACCATAAATTGCCTTTTCAGAGAACTGCCACTTTCTCTCTACTCCTAGTTAATTGACATACAAGGACTTCGAAGTTGCTGTTGACCCCTGTATACCTACTTCCAGGTAAACAGGCCCATGTTAGATCCAGTACTCTGCCCCGATCTCTGGGGTGGTCCGAGGTCAAGGATACAAGTCCTAAGAGCCTCTTGCTACCTTAAACATTATGGCAACAGACTTGCAGTTTAACAGGTTAAAAAAGCTATAAGGAAAACACAAGTGTGTTACTACAATACAGTGATTTCCATTGTAGGAGAATTTTATTTGCTGTCGCTGGGAAAAAATACAAATAATTAAAAATAATGTGCACAGAACTGACCTGACCAGTAATGAGATAATAATTTTTCTAGCTATGTGTTTGGATATTGAGTTTGCAATTTTATACTCCAATGCTTCTGGGTATTCTTTCATATTTATTGATTACTGACAACAGCTGCCATTAACAAAAAGGTACTCCACAGGCCAAAAGTTCAGTGCTTCTGGCAAAGGAAAGAATCTAGGCATCATAAAAAATGCCTACATTTCTATACATTTACTAATCTTTTTCTGTATAAATATTTCAAATAGGATGGAGTCATTGGACACTTTTTGTCTTGATGACAATCTGTTTAGTACCTGATAGCTTTAGATTCCACATGTAACTATGATTATTACTATTACTGATGATAGTAACACAAGGGGAAAATGGTAGAGAAATATTATTGTGACAATATCATTTCTTTTCTGGGACACCTATTAATATGCAAGAACCAACACAATTTGACCTTGACTAATACTTACTAACACAAACTTTTGATTTTTTAAGTAACACCACTAATTTATCCTTCCATGCACGCATGGATACATATAATCATTCAGATGTTTGACAGACCACTTTCCAGGTACCCACCACAAGCCTCTCCTGGTTCTATGTCCAAAGGATATGGAGGTGACAAGCACAGTTCATACCTTTTATATAAGGAGACAGAACACAAGGACATAGTTTTGATAAGAAATAACAGATGGGGTAATCAAAGTAGAGGAGGCCACAGCTTGAGTCCAGGGTAAACTCAGCTTCATCTGTTACTTGAGGATCCCCTATACAGGTGGTTCTGCTTGGCGTTTCTTTTCATAAGAAGGAAAAGAAGGAAGACTCAGGGACATGAACCTGGGTCCAAGGGAAAGGGTGATTCTAAACGTATTGGTATCTTGCTTCTCTGATTGTCCTCTAGCCCAAGCCCCTTTCAATTCTTGCTGAATCCTAATGTGAGGACTGAAACAACAAGAATGAATAAAAATTATAATCTGTCTCTCCTCTCTTTTATGTCATCCCCATGCACCTGATACTGAGACAATTGGGAGAGTCAAAGACAGAAGTCAAAGATCAAAGTCCAATTTCATTCTAACTATGTCTTCTCTGGGGACGTATCTCCTAGAATTTTCATCAAAAAACTCTGTCTTCGTTGTATACCGAAATGTCATACTCTGAAGCAGACCTTAAGTAGGTATTACCTGCCCTCTGAGCTGTAGGTAGAGGAAAGGCAAAACAATGAAGGGTCCATTTCTTTTCCTTTGGCCTTGGAGAGCTTCAAATAAGAATAGGAGAATAAATAAAAATGTTTAATAATAATGGGACACCACTTAAAACAGATTTTAGCTCGGCTTGTCCACAAAATTTAGCATATTATTTCTTCTTAAATTTAGCTTATTTTCTTACTAACCCCTATGTTAATTTTGAAACTGGGAGGGGAATTAGAAATATATCACTTAAATATAGTTAAGTCAAAACAAACCCAGTGTTTTTTGTTTTAACAGCTGTTGAGAGAAAACAATTTTAAGGAGAATTACAGGCATAAACTGGAGAAGAAATACTATTTCAGATGTCCCTTATATTTCTAACTTAAGCACACTTCAAAGCATCTTCAGATATCGATATCATAAAGCTTATTTTACTCTCCCAGGACAAAGAGGAAAGATGTTTATCTTATACAGATTTTTGCCTTACTGAACATTTTTTTCTTGGCAAAAGTGTGCTTTCATTGGTTTAATAGCTGAACAAATGGTGCTTTCAATCTTGTGTAATTTGGTCTAAGTATCTGTCATTTCCTATGATTAATGCCAGATGGACCCTGGGAACATTTCTAAGAGTTCACTGCTAAAATAAAGAGAGGGTGCAAATAGTAATACCTACCCAGGCACAGGTGGTAGAGAGTGTGTGGGGAAAGAGGCATCTGTTTTAACAGGAGACTATACATGTGGCTTTGTAATAAAGGTACAAGATCAAGGCTGACCTCTTAAAACCCAACAAAGTAAGGACCAAAAGTCTCGTTTCTCTCTCCTCTTAAGTGACTGCAGATTCACTTCCCTGAGCATTTACTACCTACTGGGTACTGGGCTAACCATTGTCTGTACAATGAGGTTCAATGCTTATCTCCATTTTACAGGTGAGAAAATAGACTCTGGAAGGTTAAAGAACTTAGTAGATTCATATTTAACAAAGTGGCAGAGGTGAAATTTTAATCCAAAACCTTCTGACTTAAAACCTGTTCATACTCCAATGCATAATGGAGGATTATAAAATCTTATAATTTTAGGGCTGAAAAGGATGACACTACTCATAAATCACCCAAATCTTTCACCAGAATTCCTTCCACGGCATATACAGGTGATCCTCTAGCCTATTTAAACACCTCTACGGTTCATGCCTCTGAAAACTTTTTCAGTCATATTTTCCCTTCCTGACCATCACATATTATATTTGTCCATTTCTTCACTCCTTCACCCACAGGGCTTTCAGTGCAAACTTCTCAAATACAGACCACAGGAAAGCTATCCCCTCCTAAGCCCCTGAGGCTCTCCAATGGCTAAAGGATAAACCGTAGAATGCTTCCCAATTTGACAAAAATCTGTCTTTCTAGCTTTTTTCTGTTCCCAAATATTACGAACAATAGTAACACCAAAGTACAGTTTCTAAATTCTATGAAGTTTGTGTCTCTGTATCACTGGTCATGCTACTTTTGCTGCCTAGAATACTGTCTTTCTAGACTTTGCTGTCTGTATAAAGTCTACTCTTAAATCAAGCCCCATTCCGGTGATCAACTTATTTGAGAAGTCCTATTAGATTCTTCACTCAAAACCAGTCTCACCCAATATTGTGTTCTATCATTTTTTTGTTCACAGAATTTTGTAGCCAAATCAGCACATTTTCATTTATTTGAAAATCTTTTCTCTCTCAATGGATTACAAACGTCTTGGAGATAGTTTTCATGTTATCTTGTTTCCGTCTGTTAACTTACATACCTGGAATGTAGTAAATGCTTAGTAATGATTTGAGACATGACTTAACTTGAGCTATAAAGCTGCTGACAAGGTCATATTTTGTTCTCACTTCATTGGCAATCTACCCCTTATATTTAGACTTTAATTTTGTCATCTCTGCACTACGCTGTAGCATTAATTCTTTTTTAATTATGCTTATATATACATTTATCCAAGGCTTAGCTCATGTGGGCTTGGTTATTATATGATTATATCTCCACATAACTCATGTAAACATAGTGATAATGTAGAAAATCTAACTTATTAATTTATGCCAATTTATGGACAATTATACACAATAAGTAGGCAGTGCCTACTTCTCAGAAAACTTTTTCAATGCTAAGTGTTTATTTTCTTAAATCAAAAAATTCCCATGATGTGCAACTTTACAAAATAATAGCGTACATAAAGGCTGTTTATAAGCATTGCATGCACTTTTTTATTTTTATTTAATCCTAATTGAAAATGATTTTAAAAATTTGTTTTTAATGAAAGGTTTAAATATTGGAAAAGCATAAAATTGGCCTCATGCTAAAAAGAACTTGAAGAAAGATCATATACCCTGCAGATTTAAATAAAAATTGACAATGAAGACAGAATACAATGAAAGAGAAAATCTGCTAAAGAAGAGTGAAGTATTATAGCCCAAATCAACTAGCAATCTAGGTGAATAGCCAATAAGCTGCAGTCCATATGAAGAATCTAGCAAGGAAGTATGTATTCCAAATGTGAATATTTCAATGAAAGCTGCAAGCGATGAGAGTTAAAACACATGAAGTGAATATTCTGAGTTTTCTCCATTCAAACTGTGAAATACATGAACAATCAAACTGCCATTTATGTTTAAAATAAAAGCTTCTAGAATGGCTTAATTATGCCAGGATCAGAGAGAATACAGAACATATATTCTACCTTTTGTCATCTACTGCCTCTATTTTTCACCTTTTTCTCACTAACAAATACTAAGACTCTTTTATATGCTTCTATTTAATTGTTTATACTATGTCTTAAGTTGTCCATACGATGTTTTGTTATCGTTGTTGTTGTTGAAAAGTAATTAGTGCAAGCAGCAACTTTGTAAGGCTTATGGGTATGCCTAATGAATAAAAGAGCCCCTACAACTCACTCCATCCTGCTTCATGAAATATGGCTACATGGATTACAGACTAATGCTGGCTGTAGCAATTTAAAATCAGTAATGTAAGAGCTGGAAAATGTCTCTGACATGATGTATTCCAGTGTATTCATCCCTGGCTAAAACTTAGCATTGATAAGAGGGGAGGGGAGGCACGCTGAAAAATAGTAACAATAATAAAATAAAAAAAAATGGTTAGAATTCATAAAAAATACTCATGTCCAATCCTCTCTACAGACATTTTGATTTAATATATCTGAAGTTAATGTGATCTGTTTGTCATTTTGCTGTTTGAAAGGTTCACTATTTTATTTTACAGATAAGCAAACTGAGGAACAAAATGGGAAAGCTTGATCAAGTCACACAGAGAATGTCAGTGGGAAGACTCAAAGGTATCCCACACTGCTGCCTCTCACATTTAATATGCGTATGAATTGCTGGCAGTCTTGCTGAAGTTCAGATTTCAATTCAGTAGTTTTGGGACAGAGCCTTGGGTTCTGCATTTTTTTAAAAAAACTCCCAAGTTATGCTAATGCTGCATTGAATAAGCAGTAAGGTCCTAATTCAAAGTTTTGTAAGTGTTCCAATCAAGTCTGTGGTTAGCTCATTTATTATATGCCAGTGATCATGAATTCTCACATGATTGTGATAAAGGTGAAGTAAGTAAAAACATGTACAAATATCTCCAAATAATAATTATGCAAGAGGGAGTAATTAATAAATACTGTTTACTTTTTTATATGGTTTTTCCTTTGATAAAATTTCAATTATTATGTTGTATATGGCTTACAGCTATCTCTTTCTATATCCTTGTGAGGTTTCAAATTTAATCTTTATTTTTTTTTTCCTAATGAGAATTGGAAATAAAACCTAGACACAGGTCAAAGCAGTCGGGGTGTATGAATTTTAAGACAGACTAACCACCTTTCTTGTTTTAATCCAGCATTTACTCTCTCCTTTAAAGCATCTGATTTCTCATTGCTAACATTGTTTAGTCCTAAAACTGAAGAGAAAATAAGATTTATGCCTTACTATCTATCAGTTCATCCACATAGTATCTGTCTGTATCCCTGCCCAGAAAGCTACATACCACTTATTCAATCATCAAAGAAGCCATGGCACCTACTATGGACGAGTTATTGTTCCAGACACCAAGAATTTTCCATCCTCAGTGGGATCACAGCTTTTCCGCAGAGTTCTAAGTTCCAAATGAGCACTGGAACTTAGCAGAGAAACCTCAGGAAAAATAATGAAACAAAAAAAAGAGGCATATTTGGGGCACACATTCAAAGTACTAAATATAAAGCGATATTTGAGCTAGGGTATTAGAAATAAATAAGAAGTTCCTCAGAGAATAAGAGTTTGAAAAAAAAATTCTAGACAAGGAGAAAAGCATGGAAGTTTTACTGTTAGGAAGATACATGGTACTCTTTCACGTCTTCTCGCATTTCAAACACTGACCACTTTGACTCTGTAACATTTCTTCTCTTAAACAAGTTGCTGCTATTAAATTTTCAAGGTCAAGTAAAATTACAGATTTATGTTTGAGGTCTGCTCACCTACTCAAGCTGTAATATTTATACCATCCTCTTTGACCTGCTGGTGAAAAAATATGATACAAATTCTTTGTGGTGGATTCTGTAGTAATGCACCAGGACCCTCCCTTTATGGCCAAGAAAAGTCACCTACAGCTGCTGGAAATATCTGCTGCTGATGGTCTACAGCTGTGTCCTTCATTAGACAGTCCACTTAGCTGGAAACAGGAAGCAGGAAACTGCCTTGTACCCTCACCCAGGGGTGGCCCATTGTCATTTACTGGCTGATGACAGAGGCCCATTTCCCTTACTTAAATTTAGGACAAGTGAAAATATCCTTTATGAGCTCAGCTCTGTTGGACTCATCAAGTGATGATGTCAGCTGAGATTATCATAAGATAAAGGTACATCCAACATTTACTGGGATGTACCACAGCCTACAAGCAGGTGGTTCAGGATCACCCACTACTGTTGTGCTTGTGCCTTGCACACCCCACTCCCCCACCCCAGCTCATACCTGCTGCATGGACAGGGGCTGCAAGTCATGGAAGAGAAAATGGATGAATGTGGTTCTTCTAGGAATTGGCTCAGTATGTGGATCTGAAATAAAATTTGCTTCACTATGTCCCCATTAATGAGTGGTCATTAAAGATAGTAGAAAGAAAAAAAAAAAAACAATAGGCAGATCTCTGGGTGGTGGACATGGTCATTCAATACGTGTGAAAAGCACAGTAGCCTGAGACTAGAGTATACATGGATTCATAGATAGTTGCAAATAGGCAACATAATTAGTCAGAGGTCTAGAAAGAAAAAGACTGCAAGATTATGGATAAGGAGATCTAGTCAGTGAGCATGCAGATGGACACATGAGAGTGGGAACAGAATATGGTATCTTTCTATTGCATGTGAACATCCACCAGACAGTATCCACCCTGAGAAAGACACTTAACAAGAAAGTAGAAGCATAATCCAGCCAACTGACCTCATTTGGCCTCTGCCCTTGGTCATTTTAGGCAGATGTATTTTGGTGCATGAACACAATAGAGGCTATAGGAGGGCAACAGCATGGGTTGCCATTCACTGATCTAGGTATTTCATTGCTGAATGTACAACATGATAGAGACAGAGACCAATGCTGAACCCCCAATATGGCACCATTTACCATGGGAACAACTCATCCACTTGGTGGGAAGTTGACTACATTGGACTCCTTCCAACTTGGAAGAGGCAAAGATTCAGTTTGAAAGAAATGGATACATATTATAGATAGAGGTTTATGTCTCCTGCTCTCTGGACATTGGCCAGAACAACTGCAGTGCATTTGATGTGAGATATCACATATTACCCACTTTACAGAAAAGGAGCCACAGCAGTGGGCACATGATGATGGATTACTGGCTTTATTGCAAACCACATCTTCCAGAAGATATCAGTCTAATATCATAATGATCTCATAAAGATGCAGCTCAGACCCATTAAGCAACTTTTTACATTAGAAAAGGAGACATTTTCTGTTAAAGAAGGAGCACCATCCCCCAGATGCAGTATACATCCTAAATCAAATGCCATACTGTGTACACAAGAGGTAGCATTTATGGATTTGGAAACCATCAGAATGATGCTGCACGATGGGAAAATCGAAGAATCTTTTCCTCTCAAGTGGAGGCCATGGGTGTGCAAGTGTATGGCTGCAGGAGGTAGTTGTAGGCATGTATGTGGTGGCGAGGGCTAGCAATAGGGTTTTTCACTTGTGAGCATGAAGCAGCTTCTGGGGCTGGAGGCATGCATATTTGCAACTGCAAGAGACAGCTGTGGGCTAGCATGTGGTGGTGGGGGCTCATGATAGGGGTC
This sequence comes from Eulemur rufifrons, assembly GCF_041146395.1. NCBI lineage: Eukaryota > Metazoa > Chordata > Mammalia > Primates > Lemuridae > Eulemur > Eulemur rufifrons. The sequence continues at coordinate 8,604,257 of NC_091005.1, read as the reverse complement.
AGATCAGCTACAATGCACACTCATAGCTTCAGCAATTAGGACTGGTATAGGGCACACATATGGCTAAAGGGGCCAGCTTAAGGAGCCAATACTGAGGTGAGAGCTGGGACCAGCAGCAAGAGCTCAAGCTGTTTGCAGATATGAACACAGTATCCTTGCTAGGTCTTGGGGCCAGGTTGCCATGGCAGCACCAGCTGGAGTAGCTGTAGAGAGGGTGGATGGAGAGGCATGGCTCAGGTTGCTGGAGTCCACGAAGGCAAAAATCTACAGGGCTCTGAATGGTAAAGGCAGTGGGTAGTCCACGGAGGCCGTGCTGGCTATTGGTTTCCTTAGCAGTGAAAGTTCTCGGGTTCCTCTGTGGAGCGGATCTCTGGGGTCCATAATAGTAAATACTGTGATTTCTTCAGCAGTGAAAGCTGCAAGGAGTTCACATCAACTATGAGGGCTTTTGAAGTCCTCAGTGGCAAAAGCTACTGGGGTTCTCTCTAAGCAGCCCCCTGGGATAGCAGTGGGACCCACCTAGTGGACACTGGTAGCCCTGGCCTTTTATCTTTGTTACCAGCTGTCTCCAGATGTCACAGCCATGCTGATCTCCCTGGCAATCTGGATGGGGTAAACCGAAAGCGGGTCCTTCAGGCAGTGTTCCACAATGCTGGGGAAACTGGTCACTCACCCTGCTGTCATTTCTCTGTGAGGGGACCTCACAAGCTGGACAGTTCCCACTCGGCACGGTGGTGACCTGGGGGATTGGATGATGCAGGGAAAACCAGACTCTTCTTCCTATCCTTACTGGGCTGTTATTCTCAAATTTTTGCTCCACTGTGTTGTCACAACTTCTTAATAGGACTCCTGAGATCGCCAGAAATACTTTTGTTCATGGATAGCTAATTGTTGACTTTTGTCAACAAAAAAGCCCCCAACACTTAGACAAAGCTCTTTCCTTTTGAGGAGACAGAGGCTGGGATTTCCTCCTCCACTATTTTAATTATGTCACTGTGGTGTTTTGTTTGTTTGTTTTGTTTAAGAGGACAATTACAAATCCATACTAATAGATTTTTTGTGTATGTGTGTGTTTGTTTAAAATTTGCTTTGTTGTGCATTTTTTCTTTCTGAACCCTGATAACCACATAGCAATTATGAAATTGAGACTATTCACCTGATGAACACAATCTTCTTTATGAGTTAAATGTTAATTAATTTCAACTAAAAGAAAACTGCTTCATCTCTATCACAGACTTCATCAAGACTTATGCGTTTAGTTTTCGAGAGGTTTTGTGAGATATGTTTATGGATCTAAGGACACAATCCAAAAAGCCTACAAGGAAAACATAAAAAAATAATAAAAGTAACAAACCATACAAAGCAAAAAATACAAAGACGATATATCCCTGTGATGGATATTTGGTCAAACACCAGAATGGATGTTGATGTGAAGGTATTTTTTAATGTCATTAACATTAAAATCGTTAGATTTTGAATAAAGCATATTGCCTTCCATAACGTAGGTAGTCTTCATCCAGTAATTTGAAGGCCTTAAAAGACTGAGATCCCCTAAGGAAGAAAGCATTGTACCTCCAGTCTGCAATCAGATTTGAGATTGCAGCATCAGCTCCTTCCCGAGTCCCCAGCCTGCGGGCCTGTCCTGAAAATTTCAGAATTGCTAACCCCTAAAATCATGTGAGCCAAGTCTTTCAAATCTCTTTTGTCTGTCTCTGACTCTTTTTCTCCATCTCTCTGCCTATCTCTTTCTCTTTATTCATCTCTCTCTCTCTCTCTCTATATATATATATACACATACACACACACACAGACATGATATATAACACTAATATTAATACATCTCAGTAAAAAAAAACTCTAGAACAATTTTAGAGTTGACAAAAATCAACTTCTATTATTGTAACACGTGGCTACAGTAAAATACATAGTTTCTCAATTGAATTTGGATTATTGTATTTCAAGCAAATACAGATGGGGATGGTTGTGGTTTTGGTTTTTGTTTTAGGATTTTATTTATTTTTAAAAGCACAGTAACTCTTTTTTTAAAAAAATAAAATGCCAATACTTTCATGATGCACTGTCTGTGGCCATCAGAAATCAATCTATTTTCAGATAATCTACTTAAGGATTACAGGGATTAGTCAATACTTTTGATTAATCAACCCTTCAGCTTTAAATTAATTTAAAACCAGTTTATTTGGAATAGAGGTGAGTTACTTTTTATCTCATTAAAAAATAAGCAACAAAAACATTTGTGAAAATGAAACTGAATTTTGATTTGTGTTCATAGTCGTTGCTCTTTATGATTGAATGTTTAAAAGCAAAATTGATATTTGGCACAAAATGTTAATATAAATTTGTTCTGATTTTTAAGGGTTGGTCATTTTTTTAACATTATATGCCTTATTTGTGATTTATGGTATTTTGATAAATTATGTCTAAAAATTACAGTATTTTATACTTCTATTTTTTTTACAGTAATAATATAAATTTCTTATTTATTTTCTAAAGGACATACAAAGAAGTGATTTTCACTTTCGGGATTTTTAATCACTGGTGATGGATATCACTCAAGTCCATAGCATATGGCCTAATTCTTTTTTTTTTTTTTTCCAAAATATTTTTTGTTACATAGGTAGCTTTTATAATGTTTGAATCAGGGCTACTAGTGTGCCCAGCACCCAATTCTTGATTCTAACTCAATGTTTGGAAATAGGAACAAGACTCCTTTTTTTAGTACCTCTTTTGATAAGTTCAGATACATAATCACATGCTCAATCAAACAATCTATGGCCTAGATGTCTAAGATATATCCTTTTCACTGGTCAAATATCAAGCAAGAGCATGTGTGTCACACCAAAAGCAGCATCATTTGCCAACAACATGTCTTTGGTCATGAGAAGATGTTTGTCACTTTACCAGCAGTCACTCCTGAGATACTGCAGTAGAACAAATTACACAAAAAGCTCAAGGAGCTAAGGAAAACAATATAATTATTTTCCCTCAAAAATCAAGATTCCTTCCACAACAGAAATGTAGATGTTGCATCCTACGGTTTCATTCATTCTATAGAACACACAATAACTGATGGGATACCAGTCTGGGTGACAACAATTTGGGTGGCTGATCTAAAAGTCTGATTGAGCACTGACTTTGAAATATGGGTTCTGGGAGAACTGTACAATTAAATAAAATCAGCACACAAATTATACATTAGAAAATTTTCTAATGACCCCCCCCCCATGAGTAATAGTATAAGTAAAACGTATGCAGTGATCAAGGTAAGCAACTCCTAAGAGCTGGGCTAAACACTGCTGTGAAGCTTCGTTGTCTTACTCTCCCCAATTCCGCAGAAGATACAAACAAGGAAGCCAGAGCAAGCCTGTGTAAGTCCTTCTGAATCGGAAACTTGGTATCTCAGAGATGACAACCTGTCCTTCTTGCTTACGAAGTACATCCATGGGAGCCAGAGAAAGACGGACCATCAGCAGATGGTAGGACTCTTTCTTCTGACATGTTTATTGAATGGAACTTTCAATCAACTTTTCAAGGAAGGCAAAATTAAGTCATTGTATACGGGGGTAGTGTAGGTACTAAACAAGGTACTCGATCATCTCTAAACCCAATGCATACGACTAGATTAGGAATGGCAAGGAAAAAAATAAAAATAAATGGAGAAAATCCTTTATCAGTTCTGTGTAAGGTATTTTGGTCAGTGATTTAATTCATTTCATTTTCAGAAAAAAAATTCTGCAGTTTGTATATTATCTTCATTATATAAGTAAAATGTTGCATCTTGAGTATTTTGCCTACAATTACAACACAGGTCAAGAATTCAGATCCATGCCTATTTTATCTAACATCTATACTTTTTCTACTGCACAATAATGTCTTTCTGTATGGTCAATCAACTAATTATACAATATAAGTGGAAAGATTATGATTTTCTAAAAAGTCTATGGACATTGTTAAATGTTGTAAGCGGCAATGTTCAGAACAAAAAGTAAATCCTGCATTGAATGAAGTATGCACATCTCTTTTTAGTGTCTATTGGACATGTATCCTTATATCATTTTAGGGTATTGTAATAAGAATTCTACTGATTCCTGATATTTCTGGTTCTTTACTTCTTGAAAACACATGGGAAAACTTAAGTTCCCTAACCTTCTGAAATTGGGATGGTTAAGTATCTAATTTTATGACAATAAAACATATGAGAAGTGGGTTGTCACTTGCAGGTCAAAATATTTAATTGCCAATACTAGATTTTTCAGCTCTCTCTTTCCATGCCACAGTAAATCTGAAAACATTTGCAAGGGATCGGCCGGGCGCGGTGGCTCACACCTGTAATCCTAGCACTCTGGGAGGCCGAGGCGGGTGGATTGCTCAAGGTCAGGAGTTCGAGACCAGCCTGAGCGAGACCCCGTCTCTACTAAAAATAGAAAGACATTATATGGACAACTAAAAATCTATATAGAAAAAATTAGCCGGGCATAGTGGCGCATGCCTGTAGTCCCAGCTACTCGGGAGGCTGAGGCAGTAGGATCGCTTAAGCCGAGGAGTCTGAGGTTGCTGTGAGCTAAGCTGACGCCACGGCACTCACTCTAGCCTGGGCAACAAAGTGAGACTCTGTCTCAACAAAAAAAAAAAAAAAAAAAAAAAAAAAAAAAAAAAAAAAAAACAAACATTTGCAAGGGATTAAATCATAAAACAGCGAGCGTGAATGTGTGGAAACAAATCCACCACCAACTTGTATTGGATATATAACATGGATATGAGAAATAAAATTTACGTTAAGCCATGAAGATTTTTGATATCCAGTTACTGCAGCATAATCTAGCCTCTCCTGACTGATGAAGTTAAAAATGAGTAATTATTTTTCTTATGTATTATTCTTTCTTCGCCAAGTAGAGTAGCACTTTAAGTAGCTAATATGGGAAAAATATCACAAGAAAACGCTTCCATGCTCATTACTGCATTCCATTTTTCCTACAATTTATTTTTTATCACCTCATTTTGAAGAAAAGGGTGTTCAGGTGCATGGAAGTAAAGGAATTTGTTCTCTGCCGCACAGCAATTACCTGAAGTCTGGATGTGAATGCAGATCATCTACGTTTTAGTCCAGGATTTCTTTCTCTTGTCCACAGCCAGTCCCAGTTCTTAGTGCCAAATCTAATAAATGTGTTTTAGATCTAAATGGACTCTTTTACTAGGTTTTTGTGCCGCATTTGACGTTATTGATGTTGCCTACCTCAAAATTCTCTATTCTCTTGACTTTTGTGACACCACTTATTTTTATTCACTCTTTTATCTTTCTTTGCTTCCTTCATGGACTTGACTCCCTCTACCTGTCCCTTAAATATTCATATTTATGTGTTCTAAGCTAATTTCTATCCCTTTGCTAACATCACCAACCGGGTGATCTCATCCACTCTTATGATAGTAATTCTCATTTTTATGCTAATGATGCTCTAATTTATAGGCCGGTACAAATTCATTCTGAAATTTAAAGCTCTATAGCCAGTGCCAAGGAGGCACCTCCTTTTGAACATCCCCAAGGTAATTCAAACCCATTATACCCATTTAAATGTATGTTTCTTCCAATCTGCAGGTTGCATGGTCCCCAGAATTTAAACAAATGTCATTACCCTTCACTTAGTCACTTAATCCAGAAGGTTGAACATCACTCAAAACCCATCTATCTTCTTTACCACAACACAACCTATCAAATTCTGATACATGTTGATTATAACTTCTGCATAATATGGATATTCTCTGTCCATTTCCCTCCTTCTGCCAAAAATCCAGATTCTTTTTTTTTCTTTTTCATTTTTATTTGGTCTTTTCTATTGAACTTATGTGCAGACAGTAACTAGGCATTCTGATGCCATCTCCGCCCTTTCTTTCCCCCTCAGTAAGTCACACTGCTAGCTGTGTCCTACTCCTGTAGTATATTTTCATCAACCTTTTTTGAAGTATAATTAATATATAATACATTTCGCAAATGTTTTTTTTTTTTTTTTTTTACAGATTTTAATAAGACAACATTCTTTCACTCTTCTAGGGAGACATGAGGCTCTGGTATGTATTATTTTCAGTCTCCCAGAGGTCTCAAGTGGGGCTGAACTGTTTGCCCACAACTGTGACTTGTTCATTAATGTACTCAACATGGACTTCCTTGTCTTTTCCCTATGTCTTCCCATTGCCCTACTATGCTGTCTAGCTTTAGCTTCTTAAGTAAAAACCAACAAACAATAAAAACGAACAAACAAACTTGCAAATAAATCTTTGTCACAGGTCAGCTTCCAGGGGCAATAACTTTTGAACGGACTACCCTAAATTCACATAGCTAATGATCAGTGGCCATGGGACAAGGACACATATGCTTCAAATCCAGACACTGATAATTTTAATCCCTAATAACTGAACTGAGATAAAGATCTTCCCATGGAGTTTTTCTTTTATGCCATCTTCTTATTAAATGGGCCTTCATTTAGCCCAGGTAATTTGACTGCCAGTTCAGCTCTATTTCCCACTAACATGTGCTAGTATAATTAATATTTTTTAAAGACATTATAATTCGATGGAAAGAGTAGGGATTTGATGTAATAAAGATCTGAGTTTAAATCTCTTTTGCACCTCTTACTTGATGTAAATATTAATTCATTACCCCAAATTTCAGGAGGCTCTTTCAGAAATTAATGCTAATAGTAACAGTATCTAAGTCACAGAATCTTCATGGGTTAAATCAAGTAGTATCCATGAAACACTTAACATGGCTTATGTTGGTACTAAATACACTACACCTTCTGTTATGATGATTATTTCTTCTTTGAGAGTAGTATTTTCTCATTTGATTTTATTTTAGTGGCAAATGAATACTTAGGATAAAATCAGGAACTGGATTTATTGATCTCTTTGAGTAAATGGACAAACTGAAGACTTCTTATATGAGGGAAGCTACTCTGACTATTTTAATGCACAGGTAAAGAGCTCCAGCCGAGCAGTAATCCCCTCACACACTTTGGGAAGTCTTGCTGTAGAACCAGCATTTTGCTAAAGAGCAAATAACCCTATCTATTTATGCCAGTTGGTTTCCCACTGATATTCTCCCTGGCTCCAGGTGACAATATATGAAAGCTGAGCTTATCTGGAAGGCATTAAATTACTTTTGTTTAAAAAAAAAAAACAGAATAACAATGTGATTCTGTCTATGCAGGATTGTTTATTCCTAAGAATCCATAATGTGTTTCTATGAATAGCCAAGCCTTGTAACCTTTGGCAATGCCAATATAATAGCTATCAGCTAATAGGTGACTTCAAGGTGTCAGGTCCTTTATATATTTTATGTAAGTTTTTACAATGTTGATGCAGAGTAAGTAGAAAATAAAGACTCTAGTTTGTTAAATTAGTTCTTCAAGGTCAAATAGCAAGTGCTTGATGCTAAAGTTTGTTTTAATCCTGCTCTATATGGTTTCAAAAAGTGTGGTGGTAAAAAAAAAAAAAAAAAAAAAAAAAAAAAGGGTGATGGAGAATGAAATTTACTTGAGGATTTCTGAGAAGTCTTCAAAGAAGCATTCACTGATTTTGAGTCTGATAATATTGAATATGTTTTCCTACATGCCTGGTACTCTTCTAAAAGATTTTTGTGCATCAACTCTTTAATTTCCTTGTAATCATGCATCCTGAACGATCAATGCCATTTTTAGCACATTAAGATAGGAATTGGAGGCAAAGAGAAGCCGAATGACTTCACCAAACTCTCACAGCCAGTAAATGGGACGGAATTTGGACCTGTGCAGTCTAGCTCAGGAGCAAGCACTCTGCTAAACTCATTCTTAATGACGGAACATGATTTCATCATAAAGACGACAAAGAGAATGAGGAGATTCTAAGGAAGGTAAGCAGCATGTGCTGCAATTAAAAAGAGTCCTGAACGTAAATGGTGTGTCTAAACCATGTTCTATAATATGCTGTGAGTTAAGTTAGCATTAGGAAATTTTCATGGATACTTTCAAGAAATGACTAAATACAATAAAATTGTCATTTAGTTGAAAGCATCCTTGTGGTTCTCAAGAGGCACCACAATTTCTAAAAAGCTTGATGGTTTAAAAAGTACCAAAAATTAAAATAGAGTGAGAGAAAATAAAGAGAAATATAACATGTCCATTAAAGGAAAGATTCTAAGAAATGGCTTTTTAAGCTTGTACAAAACTGATTCCTTAAACTCTGGTTTATTTAACCTACCTATTGAATTTCATCTGAAGCTAAACCTCTGACTTCCTTAATCTCATTCTCTCTCTCTGTTTTTCTTTTTTTTCTCTCTCCCCTCTCTTATTTGATTCCTCCCAGGACCTGTGTATACTCAAGCGTAATTAATACTGCATGCATCCTACCTTTAACCTTTGTATGTCCGTGCTATGTTGAAGGCTCAAACAGCTAGCTTTATGTAAAACTGAATTTAAAACTTATGTTTCAATTTTCCTGTTGTAAGAATGCATGATCCCTTTATTCCCAATCTCCATTTGCCTTTAATAATGACCTGAAATATGACCTTTCACCCCATTATCTTCCATGGGCTGTTTAGGAATTCAAGACCATCCTTGACTTCAACCTTACATAGTGATCGATTGCTATGAAATAAATTACCCCAAAATGTTAGCAGCTTGAAACCATAACGATTTTACTATATCTCATAATTTTGGAAGCTTGGTAGGAACAAAAGCCATGACACTTCTTCAGTGACAAAGATGAAAAATAAAGTATGTATGCGTAAACACACACACACACACACACACAAAATAGCTAAATATTAAGCATTATTTTACACAGAACATTGTTCTAGCACATTGGATTATCTTATTAACAGATGGAGAAATCAAACACAGCATATATACATACATGTACAAGTGTGTACTTTTTATATTGCATTAACTTGCTTAACCTATGCTTATGTATTAAGTGAAACATATAAATCTGCTATGAATTTTACAAATATTTCTTTGTAGTAATTATGGTAAAATATTACTCAAACACATACATGCTCACATACATTTGGTATAGAAATATTGAAATAAAAAATAATTACTGCCTTCCAAGGTATCACTACCTGTTAATAGTAGTGAAACTGATATAAAAATAGGTGATTAGTGAACACTGAGATCCTAAAAATGCTAGGGATAAAAAGCATTAATATCTTTTATATATTGTCCTTCCTCAGCAGATTTACAATCTTTGCGCACAAGAATATTTGTTTGACTCAACAAATATTTTCTCTCACTTTGTAATTTATGTCTAATCTACATTAGTATTGTCACCCAGGAATGTGATGACCCTTGATCTTCAACATGCATCAGTATTCTCATATGTCAGGCTCATAAAAACTTCATATTAATTACGTACCTGAAAGGGAATGGGAAACACTGAAAATAACATACCTATATATCACCCACTATGGGCTACAGTAAGGTAGGCCCTTTACCCTTTGTCATAGTATTAAATCAATCACATAGTTCTATTAAACAGATATTTTTAATCTCTATACTGAGTGTGATAGGTAGAATCATGCCCTTCCCCCTCAAAGTTATCCACAGACCCTAAGAATGTTATCTTACATGGCAAAAGTGACTTTTCTGATGTGATTAAGGTTATGGACTATGAGATGAGAAGATTATTTTGAGTGGAATCTCTAATTACACGGGTCCTTACAAGTGGAGAATCATTCCCAGCCATAGTCAGGGATGTGTGTAAAATATATATATATATATATATATATGTATACGAAACTATAGAAGAATGGCCAGAGAAATGCTATGTTACTAACTTTGAAGATAGAGCAAGGGAGACAGAAACCAAGGAATGTGAGCTGCCTCTAGAAGACAGACTAGGCAAGGGAACAAACTGTCTCCCAGAGTCTCCAGAAAGAAATACAGTCCTGCTGACACTTTGATTTTAGCCCAATGAAGCCTCTATCTGACTTCCAACATAAAGAACTATAACACAGCAAATTTGTGATGTTTTAATCCACTTGGTTTGTGGTAATTTGTTATAGCAGCAAGAGAAAATTAATCTACTGAGAATGAGACAAAGGGTCAGAGAAGCACACACACACCCCAAACTTAGACTTATGAGAGTCTGACACTAGGCCCCAAAATCTCTCCATCACAACAACTTGTGCTGGAAGACTGTATTTTCTCTAGAAGCCTCTCTTTTGCGGATCAAGGACAGATTTTACAGCAGAAGAAGATAAAATTCCTGGAGCTGACAGGAAAATACCTTCAGAGTGAAGATATAACATTATGACATCAGATTTTATGGAAGGTGAGGATAAGAAACAACATTTTGAAGAGGATGTCTGTGTCTTCTCTAAACTTGCAGTAGAATCTATTGTTTATTATGTTTGACAATGCCAGTTATATTAGGACCTTGACTGATAAATACTGTCTTGCTGTCCCCTGATAGAAGCTATTGTGTCAGTGGAATTAACTTTTAATATTATCACAAAAAAGCAACTTCACAATGCTTTAGCCTTATTTCTCTGTCCAAAAAAAGAAGAGCAACATTCACAATTTTTAAATATGAGAACCTGGTAACTAAGATTAATCCAAGTGAATTCTAATAATTAAATCTAATTTCATAGGCTTTGTCAAAAGTTTATCACTGTTTTGCATTAGTATTTTTGTTCCAGTTTAACTTTCTCTGTTTTGTGGTTGACGAGATGTCGTATGCCATTTCAACCTTTTTTTGATATAGACAGTTTTCAAATAATTCTATTACATACAGTGCAATAAACTGTCCTTATGTTATATAAAATTACAGTATTTTTAGTGTATTCAATAATAAATATGTCATTGAAAATACATTTTGTGTGATGCCCTAGTACATGTGCATTCCTCTGAGCACTGACTCTTCCCCAACCATACCCTTACCTCCATAGCACATTTATGCTTACATTGAGTAAGTGTACTGGGTACTACAGACAGCTTTTATTTCCAGTTGCAAATCTGGATCTTTAGTAGAGATTTCCTAATGTGCTGTCCTGAAAAAGATTCAGAAGGCTCATGTTAGGTCCATGGAAATGTACATGAATAATAAGGGATGCCATCATCACAGAAGGGGAAATCGCTGGAAGTTTACTTCTCGTTTGCCAACTCAGTATATATACTATGCAACATATATACATGTATTTCTACCTTCTATGGGTTTGAGTGGGTGTGTAAATGCAGTTTATTTCAGGAAGTGAACTTCGGGATTAGTGAGGCATTAGAAAGGGTGTTGAGGGAAGAAAAAGCCAATCTAAGGGTGCATTATCAAACTGGTCATTCACTATAGGCCCCTAGCATCTATGTCATTGAGAATGACTAAGGATCCTTGTAGAATGCTGCTCTCAGTTGCGCATGCAGGAGACAAAAGGAGGGTGTATTTATCTACTAATGTGTTTTTCTTTTCACCTATGAGTTAAAGATTGACCATAGAATGTTAATTCCGTTGCTCAACGAGTGTTGTACTGTATAGGAATAGGTACCTTCAGACATCCCGTCCCATGACATCAGAGAAACCCCAGGACAGCAAGAGAGAGAAATGTGGCCCAGCTGAGACAAGCTGCTCTACACCTGGAAAGCTTGTCATTGCAGCAATGGCTGCAATAAAAGATGAGACATTAGAGAAACATGTGTTTAAATAGAACATTCATATGCAAACCTCCATATACAAACTCAGTCTTTTTCCAGAAGGATTTTTCTGACACAGACATTTTGAAGTGTATGTGTGCATTGTTTCATGGACATGCACAAATACAAGATTTCTGTGATTGATTTTCTATGGTTTAAAGCAGGGGTTAACAAATATTTTAGATAGTATCTTAATTTAAAATGTGTAATTTCATTGGCATTACCTAGAGTCATCTTGGTACAGTAAAGTAAAGAGGACACACAGGTGGATTAACATTAATTTAGACCCATAATCAGAGACTAAATTCTCATTTCTATATGGTAAAGGGCCAAATTATAAATTCTTTAAACCTTACAGGCCATAAGGTCTCTGTTGCTCCTACTCAGCTCTGCCACTGCAGGACAAAAGCAGCCATAGACAATGTATAAACAAATGCGTGTGGCTTTGTTCTAATAAAGCTTCATTTACAAAAGCAAATGGTAATTTGCTGACTCTTAAAAAAATAGGATAAATTAACTTTCATAATAAAGATTTCAATAGAAGATGGCTGGCCAGAGATAGCAGCTGCCAGATCATCTCAGAAAGAAGGAAATGTTTTAAATAAAAAATGGGGGGGAAAAAAGGTGATAACATAGATTGAGTGTAATTCTGAGGGAAAAGTGCCAGAACCTACCAGAGATTCCATGGGAAGAAGTTATGGAGCAGAACGAGAAGGAGCAAGATAGCAGCAGAGATCAACAAGTGAGAGGCTCGAAGCCCAGCAGAAATGGTAGGTGGTGGGGTGAGGGGGTTGTTTCTCCTTTCCTCTCATCTCTGGAAGTGACCAGGCTCCCAAGCTGCTGGACAGCCTTTCTACCCTCAAGAGTCCAAAAGCAGCTGCCATCAGTGAACTGGGAGCTTCTTGAGGACAAAGTACCAGCCTGCCATCCTCCACAGGGTACCCTTGGGGTTACTTCCTGATGCCACAGACCCGAGCCGACAGGACAGGTGCCATACTGCTTCTCCACACACTGTGCATTTGTTCTCTTCAGGGGTATTCAGCCCCTCAGTTTTTTGTCTAGCTCATTCCCACACAAACATTTCCCAACTCTGGCTCAGACTGTGGGAATCAGAGTTCCAGTGGGTTTTGGGGGATCTGCATGATCCCAGAGCCTGAACATTCTGGGTGAGCTGCCTTGTGGAGAGAGGGACAAAGATGACGAGAGTGCTGGATTTCCTCCATTAAGATTCTTTTCCTTCCCTGCCCCTTCCCCATCCACAGCTGCCCAGAGAGACTATTGAGCCAGGGCTTTCAGGACTGCTCCCTTCTGTTGGTGCAGACACCACACTGAGGCTCCCACAAAGAGTGGGGCTCAAACCTTATCTCCTAAAAACCTGTGGTGGACTACGGGATATTCGGATTGTGAAGTCCCTGCTCACTGGCCCTCCCCGGTGCTGCTTGCCCAGTTGCTCCATCAGAGCAGGGCACACCCCAAACAGAGGAACAGTAAACCTGCCTGAACACCCTATAGGCAACCTACTAGCAGGGGGATCAATTTGTTTATGCAAAATTTAGTTAATTCTTACCCCAAAGCATCACCTACTGTCTCAGAGATTAAATTTGGCATGCCAATATAATTCACACTATTCCGAAGACTATAGGCTGGGAAAAGAGAAAGAATTTCAAAGACCTCTATCCTCATTCATCAACAAGAGATAGGGAATCTGCCTACACACATAGCTCAATACTGCTAAAGCTTACAAACAACTAGCAACTGAGAAAACCACCACACTAAGGATATCTATAACTGTGGCATCCATCCAGAACCTAGACTGTCATTAAAGTACCAAGCAAAGCCAAAGGTTCTTACACAATATATGTCATAAACACACATTTATGATGGAGGGGTGGGAAAGCCCCATCTATACAAAAGAAAACCCAAGACCAAGAAGTGATAGCTGCTCCAGATGAGAAGGAATCGGCACAAGAACTCCAGAAGCATGAAAAATCAGAATGAAAGCACATCCCCAAAGCTGCACACCAGCTCTCTAGCAATCAATCACAACTGAAATGAAACTACTGAAATGCCAGATGAAAAGTCCCAATATGGATTGCAACAATGCTCAATGAAATCCAAGAGAAAATGGAAAAGCAACTCAAAGAAACCAGAGAAACAATTCAGGAAATGAATGAAACATTTAGTAAAGAGACAGACATATTAAAAAGAACAAATAGAACTTCTATAAAAGAAAAAAAATCATTTAAGGAAATGCAAAATACGGTGGAAAGCCTTAAGAATAGACTAGACCAGGCAGAAGAAAGAATTTCAGAACTTGAGCACAACTCTTTCAAATTAAGACAGTCAGGCAAAAATAGAGAGAGAAACAAACAAATACACAAACAACAACAACAACAACAACAACAAAAAAAAAAACCAAGGGGAACAAACAAAGCCCTACAAGAAATATGGGATTATGTAAAATGGCCACATATCAAAATCATAGGCATTCCTGAGGGTGAAGAAGAAAATGCACAAGGGATGGAAAACCTATTTGAAGGAAAAAGTTCATGAAAACTTCCCTGGTCTTGCTAGAGATTTACATTTCCAGGTATAAGAAGCTCAATGAACACCTGGGAGATTCACTGCAAAGAGGCAATCACCAAGACACACAGTCATCAGACTGGAAAAACCAACACAATGGAAGAATTCCTGCAAGCCCTGAGGCCAAAACATCAAGTAACTTACAAAGGAAAACCCATTAGGCTAACTGTAGACTTCACAACAGAGACATTACAAGCCAGAGGGATTCAGGTCCCATCTTCAGGTTTCCTAAACGTAGTAATTGCCAGCCTAGAATTTTGTATTGTGCAAAACTAAGTTTCATATATGAAGGAGAAATAAAGACTTTTCCAGACAAGCAAACACTGAGGAGATTTCCCAAGACCAGACCTGCTCTATAGGAAATACTCAGAACTGCATTATACACAGATCAGCAGAATAGATACCCACTGGTGTAAAACTACCCCAAAGGTAAAGCTCAAAGCTCATATAAAACAATAGCACAAGAGAGCATGCAAAGCAATAATGTATTACCCACATTAATGAACAGAACAGCATCCAACATATCCATCCTATTCTATCATTCATCGTGAATGGTCTGAATGCCCCACTCAAGAAACGTAGGCAGGCTGAATGGATGAAAAAATACAACGGGTGTATCTTCTGTCTCCAGGAAACACATATATCCCACAAGGACTCATACAGACTCAAGCTGAAGAGATGGAAAAAAAAAGTGCTGCACGCAAACAGAAAAGAAAGAAAGTATGTGTAGCCATTCTCATATCAAATAAAATTAACATTAAATCAACAATGGTAAAGAAAGACAAAGATGGTCATTATATAATAGTAAAGGGAGCAAATTCAAAAAGAAAACAATCCTAAATGTTTATACACCTAACATGGAAGCACCCAGATGTGTAAGGTAAATTCTACTAAGTACAAGCAAAAAGATAAATGACCACATCATAAATGCCAGGGCATTCAACATCCCACTGGCAGAGCTGGACAGATCATCCAAGCAGAAAATAAGTAAATAAATAAACAGTGGACTTAATTGGGAATCTAGGAAAAAAAAATGTGTTTAATAGACATTTACAGAACATTTTAACCAAATACTCCTGAAATAAAAAATAATTTTTATAATATCGGATTTCAAAAAAATATTCCTAGTTGAAGTATTTGCAAAATTACATAAGTTTAGAAAATGACGATAATGAACAGAAATTGTCAAGTACCACCTGAGCATGATGTATTAAATCCTACAAAGTAAACAAAGAATGATGAGAGGTCACATTGATGAAGGCATTGGAAATAACACTGAATTTGGATCAGGAAACCTTGTTTCTAATCCTTTATCTTCTACTTCATCTTTATGATCTTAGGCAAAACACTTAAATTGTCTGTACTTAACATTTTCTCATTTGTTAAATAGGTATAATATTAGACACATCACAAAATTGTTGTGAATGTTAAATCCATTCATGTGGAAATGTGTCAGTTCTGTGTCTGTCATATAATAGGCATTCAACAAATACTAATTAAGTCTCCACCAGATAGCTTGCACAGGAGGAGTGAACAATCTAGTCACCCTCATCACCAAAACCGATCACTGTTCCCACACAATCCATGTCAGTATACAGCAATTAAGACATTTTGCCTAAAATCACATGTCACCTGTGGAAGAGTCATCAGTAATGGCTTCTGTCACTGGTAGGACCCAAACAGGCCTCACAGAGACATATCTGGGCAGGAATTCAAGTATCCCAATACCACCAGGTAATTTCTAATGCTTCCTTAAAACATGAAATTCTGTGATCCTGAATCACATTGCTGATAGCTTCTAGAAAATTTAATTAATAATAGTAAACTTACTGACTTTCAGTAACAGCTGACTTTCTAAAAGAAGTTGTTATCTTAAGAGCTTTCAAAGCAGAAATTGTAGCAAGCAATTCATTTTGCCGAGTAAGAACATGGCATTTCCCCTCCTCAAAGATTATTGCCTAATGGATGTGCTTCCCTAAGAGATAGGTAACTACATGATTCACTTGAAATAGACTCACAGGCTGGGAAAAAGCCTTTCCAAGAATACATCACTAAAAGATGGGGAGGTTTCATCAATTTGTTCAATAGAGTCAAGCTTTGTGGGTTAGGTCTGACTTGTCTTAGAATGGGTTTTGCTTTAGTATCATGGAGTGAGAATTCACAATTGCAACATTCACTTACCAAGGATCAATAAGCTTCATTCTAAAAACTCTTTCATCAGCAGCAGGGAGGGGGATCTCCCTACAGTTGCTGTCTTTCTTGGCTGCTGTTTTGGAGTGCCGACTGTTTCAGGGACTGGTGTAAGCCCCTGTCAGAAGTGAATGAAATTCAGCATGAAATCATTCTTTTCACAATATCACTTCTTTGGGAATGTATCTCCAAAGTCATTAAAGGTTTACTGCGTTCCTCCTAGGAGGCTGTTGATACAAGAGCAGGCAAAGAGATGCAGAGATAGCAATTGGAGAGAAAAGATGGTATCATCTTAACTTATCCAAGTCAGTAAAATATTTAAGTAGAAACTTTTCGGTAGTTTTATCATAATTATATCAATATTCAGTTATTTAACATTCCTCTGTGCACATGTGTTTTCTTGCTGCATGATGATAATTTCTCACTCATTAATTCAGCCAGCATTCTCTGCCATTTCTTTGGGCTCAGGTTGTAGACTAAGTATTAGAAATAATGTGATAAATAAAAATGCCATTGCTGTTTGCAAGAAGCTCCTATTCTAGTTGGGAGAAATACATAAAAGAAATATAAAATACATTATATGGTTATACAATGTAAGTATTTCCTTTCTGTGTACCATGATGGTCTACATGGATATTTCTCAACAAATAGACTAATGTAAGGAGGGGCACAATATTTACAAAGGAGTCTGAAAATCTAAGTTCACAACTTATCTAAACCATCCACTGATTGCCTACTTCTGCTAATTTATTCAGTTGAGTTTCCTGGTTTTCCCTCTTAGCCAATTCTTTTGGCAATGTAACCTGGCAAGTATGATCATCTCAATCCTATTGTTTGAAATTTGGGTTTGAATTATATATGGGTGTGTGTGTGTATGTGTGTGTGTATATATATATATATATATATATATATACGTGTGTGTATATATGTATATATACACATATATGTTTTCTGACTTGAATAGTGGTGCTGCTTCATGATTATTTTAAAGTATGAAGATCTGGCCTTATATATAAAATTTTCTTAGAGAGATAGCACAACGCCCCATCCTTCTTCCCAAGACTTTCATTCTAAATTAATCTATCTCCATTATCCCCACCAGTATTTGTCAGAAGATCAGTTCAAATGAGATGGATTAAAGAAACTAAAGACCAGAAGCAAAAGACAATTATTGGAGTCAAGATGCCAAATGACAAAGGTCTGAAATAAGCACAGTGTTAGGGATAGAGACCATCAAAGAGGTGGGTTATGAACATATTCAGTCTGTGGATCCAGGGGTCATATTGGTAGATAACAATTTGGCTGAGCTACACACAGGACAGGGAGATCAGAGAGATTCTGATTTGAAGGTATTTATTTGGAAGTTTCCTACATATGCATAATGGTCAAAACCATTGGCATGGCTGAGATTGACCAGGGAGAATATGAATGTGAGAAAAGAATATACACTCTAGAGATCATGATAAGGTATCATTCATTCATTTATTCCTCAACCTGATTGGATGGCCTATTCTGGGCATAATATTGGTTGGCCTCAAGCCTGTAATAACACACACACACACATAGAGAGACAGAAGAAAAAGCAAAACACTTGATAATTTCAAAATAACGTAAGATCCATTTCTTACTACCTGTTTGACACTTCGTAGTTACATTTTTGAAGCCCACTTTCCACTTTTAACATTATTTTGAAAGTATGTGGGTGTATATAGCACATTTTTCAGATTCACACAGATTTTTTGATGTGCCGTTTGTAAGATTTTTGGTTGATTTCTGCTTTGAGGTCATATCAACATATCTTCCCTTGTATCACCAATGAAATAACTTTGTCTAAGAAAACAGAAGGGAAAAGGAAATCATGTCACACTGGAAAGCTAATATTTATTTATCACCCTAAACTCAGGATAACATTTATGAAGTTAATCCTTAGAACACTCATTGTATAGGCTTCTCATTTTATGTACATCGTCTTGCATTGTGCCAGAGCCTTTGAAAGATCATCTGCATTTTCTGAGCAAGAACAGTATTGATACTTTTCTTCTGAGGGGACTTTAGTCACCTATTCTAATATATTAGGTAAGAATGACTACATAATTCTTAGCATGGATGTGTATATATGCATGTAAGTGTGTGTGTTCGTAAATGCTTTTCAAATTCAATTCTGAAATTTTAATAGCTATTTCTCACAAGTGACACTTCTTCTTTCAAGAAATAATAGGACCAGATCAGTATCATATATGAGTAATATTTTTGAGAGATAACCAAAAATGATATCAGTTCTTGGTTCTTTTTTACTCACTATTTCTCTATGTAAAAATATAAAAGATCAGTGCTTCCAGAAAACCTATGGATTATTTAGGCCAACCATTTCACAGTTTTTACAGTTGAGAAAATTGGTGTATGTACAAGTAAGCCACCTTGGAGGAAATACTAGAGCAAAGCATCAGGGCCAGAGTGAAAATACTGTTTGCCTTCTTTCCCTTAAAAGCATTAATGCCTGTTTTCTACATATCTCTATTTAAAAAAAAATTTTTTTCTAATCTGATATAGAAGTAATATAATTGTTCAGATGTTATTTGAAAAATTTTAAAAAATATTAACATTACCCACTTATTTAATTACTCAAAGCCACAGGGTACATTTTAATATATGTCTTCCTAGACTCTTTCAGAGGTAATTCTGACATGGCTTTGGTCATATTGCATGCATAATTTAGTGTCGAACTTTTAAAAATTAGCATCAGTAGATAGTATTTTTCTCATATGTAAAGTCATTTTTAACAACTTTAGTTGTTTATATGTATGTAACATATTATTTTTGTGAAGTAAAATGCTTTGGTTATTAGGTTGTATCCAGTTTTTGGGTTTTTTTAGCTTTCATTTGTTTTCCTTTTCCAATTCTCCATTTTCCTTCTTTCCTTCACTCATTATATGTAATTTATTTATTATTACAATATTTGCCTCTCCCTACCACTCTATAAGATAGATTGCCAGAATCAGGATTAATAAAATATGTAGTATAACAATGGTTCTTGAATAATTTTGTCATATTATTTTTTTCCAAGTATTGCATCCACTTTTCTCTAGGGAAATTTGTGTATATGCTTTTTACTCTCTTTCCAATTTTGAGAATGATTCACAGTTGGATAAAGTATAACTTATTTTGATGAATGTTTTCCAATAACTTTTTCTATGTTAGAAGTCACATCTGTGTGTTGTATGTCCTTATCTTTTAAGAGAAAAATTTGTGTGACTTCTATGTACCCCGTTCATATTACATGTTTTAATATTTTCCTATCATATTTAATCATTCAACACTGAGATCAATTTATTGTTTCTTTCGACACATACACATTCTGTGTTTTTTTATTGTAAATATAAACTACAGGCAGTTTAATATTGTCTCCCTCTTAACTCCTCACTATGCTAGCAGAAAAAGGTGGGTAAAAGCACTATTTAACCACTTACAGATAGATGAAAAGTGAATAGTAGACTAATTTTTTCAGTGCATTTGGCAGATAGAATACAGATGAAGGAGTTCCAACTGTCACAGAAGGAAGAAAGTTAAAACATAAGTGGCTTCTGAGGGAAAAGACATTAAGATATTGGGCAATTTTCCATGCAGAACCCCTGAAGGGCTCAGAATTTAGAGGTGGATTGAAGAAAGTGCAAGTGCAACCACAAAAGAAATTATATATATGTATATGTATTTTTTCTTTTTTACAGAACTGCTTTCCCTTTATTCCCCTACACCCAGGAGATTACTCCTTCCTCCTCCTCTGACTCCTTTTTTCTTACCAGTAGATAAGAGGGTTGTTATTTAGAGATATTTAATCAAAAAATCTGGACTCAAGACATACTAGAGTCAGAATGTGAAATGAGATAAGGAGAAGATGGAATAGTTAAAGAAAAGTAGAAAAAGTAACCATCTGTAAACTATATTTTGAAAATTTTTCCTCACTGTCCATCCAAATCACAAAATTTAAGAAGCATGGCTTTTGCACATTCAAGAAATACATTAGAAGATTGTTCTCTATAGAGACTGAGTAACCCCTGACGAAAACCTTATATGTGCGTGTATATATACATATATATTTTTCCATGAGTATGAGAAAGTTTGGAAAATAATATTAATAGAAGTTATAAAGAATAATCCAAAAATAGAAAAATTAAAAGTAGAAGAAACAAAAGAAGTTTAATTGAAAATCTCAATATTTAATTCAAGTTTTAGATAGAGAAAACACTAAAAATAAGGATAAGGAAATTTAAAAGGCTCAACAGAACCTTAAAAAAAAAAAAAAAAGGAATGCACACATGTGCACATATACACACAGACACACACACACAGGAAGTTTACAACTGTGAAGTTTCAGAACACCAGAGATAATGAGAGAATCTTTATTGCCTTCTAAATAGACTAACAGGTCATGTGCAAAATAATGTAAATGCATGTAGTATTAAACTTGTCGACAGTAATATTGGATAATAAAACATACTACAACAATGCCTTCAGAATTCTCATTAAAAAAATACTTGCAACCTAGATTTTTATATCAAACCCAATTATCAATCAAGTGAGAGCAGAGCATGGAAGAGCTAAAAAAATTTTATCAACCTCCTTTTGTAGAAAGTATTGAAAAATGCACACAAATTAAATTATGAAATAAATTCAAATAAATGTATGAGATATAGGAAATAGGACTCTGTATCAAGAGAGTGGCAGATAGATTTCCAAGGATATTCTGAAACCTAGAATTTTGATTGTGGATCAAGTATAAATTGCAGAATTAACCAAAAAGGCTACAGGAAGAACGTCTTAGGGGGATGGTATGACTAATTATGTTATGAGTTCAAGTGTGGGGGAAAATATTGCTTGATGTCAAGCAAACGAGGGCAAATGATTAAGAAGCACAGAGATGCAGGTTTCTTAGAGAGCATGTATTGAGGGAATCTCATGGAAACAGTGGGGGTAGTAGGCATGTGCTTTCTTGTTGCTCACTGCTTTCAAAGTTAGCACACCTAGCAGGAATGGATACCAGACTTTGGAGAAAAAACCCAGAACCTTTCTCTGTGAGGATTTCAGTATGTATGAATGTGAAATCATCACCTTTTCACTTGGTATCATCAGGGACAAAACATAATGGAAATATCATGTGGTAGTGTCTCATCTCACCCCTATCTTAGCAGATCAGCACTCTGTGGAATGATCAAGCATCTAGGATCCAAGCTTTGAGTTTACAACTCTATGATGTGGTGAGGTAAGGCATTATCTCACTATGTGTTTTTAGAAGAATACCAATCCCTCCCATGGAGTGCGAAGTGTTGAGGTCTAACCTTGGCATTACCATAGCACTTGGCTATGGAGTTTAATAGGAGGCAAGGTCCTTTACTGCAAGGCTAGATGCAGAAGATCAATCTTGGATAGATTAATCCTTATCTGTCACTACATAACTGCATGATATCCTGGAAGTTTTGTAAAAAAATAAATAAATAAATAAATAAATCACAAAGGTACTCATATAAACATTCATATAAAGAAAATGAGATAAAATTAATATGGAACCCAGAGAAAACTAATGTTTGAGAACATCTATGCAATATTTGGCATAGGTATAATTAAAATTTACATTAACATTCACATTGTTGACTTTAAACAAAAATTGTGATATAAAAGTGTTAACAGAATGGTAGCTGAGGACAAATGGGACAGAGATAAACAGAGCTAATTACCCAGTTACTGCAATAAAAGATCAGTAATATATAAGTTTTATAAATCAGTAAGGATTAGTTTATCATACCTAATTTAGATATACAGGAAAAAATATTATAGCAACAGGTAAATGAATTAGAGCTCCCCACCTTATGGAATCAAGTTTAGAGCAAGTTTCTCTTATTTTTCATGGTAACTCCATTGGTATTATTTGAGTTTTTTGCTATTAATGTATTAATTTACATATGCAATAGTAACAAAATATGTTAAACAAGGTAGATATGCATATATTTAAAAACATTAAAAAAATAATGACAGAACTATTCACTCATGGAAAACACAAATGTTGAAATAGATTTTTTTCTTCCAGCGTTTGTGTATATAGACTGACATATTACTTTGGTTCTGTTCTTATAGTTTGTGATTTTCTAACTTGCTATTATTACATAATGCATATTACCACATATTATTAGATACACATATTAAAAGACATGTATAGATTATGGCCATGTTCCATATAACCTCTATTTCTATACTTTCCTGTGCTAGAAGTGGTAGGGAAGATACCCATACAAACTACATCAAAGGATTCCAATTGAGTTTGGCCAATGGGAAACCAATATGAGAGAGAGTAGGAAAGTTAGATAGAAGAATTTATTTCTCCAGTTTGTTTCACTAGGAAGTTGCCTCATTTATGTAGATTTGTTGACTGAAGTTCTCACCTTCTCTAACGCAGTCCTCACCTTCTCTAACGCAGTCCTCTGCACCTCCAGTTCTGTTAATCTCTACCTCCTCTAATCTATGACCAGTTTTGCTAATATCCCACTGTTATTAACTATTTTTGATGGTTTTCCTAAACCCTATGCACAACATGTCAATGATACTGTTAATGAACCCTCCTCAAACACCTCCAGTGAAACAAACATGTGATGTCAAGTAATAAAAAACATGTCACGGCTTTAGAAAAGAAAAGCTCCCTTCTGAAATTTGGCTTAGGCAATTTCCAATTGTGTTGTTTAAATTGTTTGTCAGTTTCTTCATTTTTAAAATAGGCAATAACACTTTATTGCAGTTTTGTAAAGAAAAAAGAAACCAATGAACAACAAAGAGCTTCACACAATATCTGGCACATAGCAGACTGAATTACCACAACAAAAATAGGTAACGTTTTATACTGTGTATCAACTCTTCTCAAACTTTTACATACAAAAAAAAAACTAGGGATATGATTAAAAAGACAGATGTTGATTAAGTATGTGTGGGGTGGATTCTAAGATTATACATTTCTAATAAGCTTCCAAATATTATCAAGGTTTCTGCTTCATAAAACACAAAGTGAATGGCCAGTTTTTGCATTATTGTAAATGTATGTCTACACAGATTTTAGCTAAGAATTCAGTAATGTGTGAATTGAAACATTTTTAAATGCATTTTGTTGTTGTTACAATATCCTTATTTATAGTATAGAATATTACAGGCTACTGCTACCATTTATTCAACACTTAGTTTATACCAGCTACTCTACTAGAGGCTTTATATCTATTACCTCACTTAATTATGATAGCAGCATTATAGGGTAAGAATTGATTCCCCTGTTTCAGCTGAAGCAGAGAAACCTCAGAGTAGTTGAATAACTTGTCCAAGTTCACACCACCAGGAGGAGGTAGAAGAGCCACAATATGACAAGAGAGCTATGCGATTCAAAGTATTTGTTAAGAGAAGGAGGATACACAAAGACACAGCTTTAGAAAGCACTGCATATCCCTTCCTATCTACTGTAGGCATCACTGATACACTGTTTCTACTCCCATGACCTGTGGCCATCACTTGAACAGGTAGGCATTGCTCTGGTGACACGATACTTAGCTGATACCTGTTTAAAGAATTTTTCTTTGTCAATCGTAATATATACGTATATATGTGTGAGGGGAGGAATGCTGGGCATCTGGAACTCATTTTTTCTACTTCAATTTCACCACTTTTCTAAAGAAGCCCTGCCCTATAACTGTGGCTGGCACCAATGCTCTATCATCTCTAATTATATAGGAATAAGGGTAGTCTGCTCACAGAGCATTATGAGCTTATCCTCTTTCCAGTGCTCAGGCAGGGGTTTGGTAGGCTGTGCCAGCTGGAGCTCAGCACACAGAACTCATCGACTATTAATAAATTACTTCTTAAGCACTCAGTTATTTCCAATGAAGTACCCATGCAGTAGTGGACTGAAGTGAAATGAAACATTGAATTTGACTGTATTCTCTTTTCTTGCATACAGGAAAATAAAGCTTACAAATATTCCCACGTCAAGGTATCTGATGCTGCCACATAAAAACTAAAGTCACGTTTCTTCCACAGGTGTTGTTCTTTGCTCCAAATCTCTATTCATAAAAGGAAGAGAAGACTTGGCAGATGAAAGATAATTTAACAGGATGAGGAAAGAACAATGTATGCCAAATCACAGAATCAAGTATGAGATAATGAGATGTAACTCCCATTTTGGTGCTATCTGGCTAGCAGTGTCAAGCCACTCACCTCTATTACACCTAAGTTTCTCCACCTAAAAAAACTACTGGAAAAAATCAATAGTTTTCTAGGGTGGAGCAGCACACTATTGTGCTGTGATCATTTTTCAAGGGCCCAAATAAATAGTACCGTAATAATGATTCTGCCAAAATTGGAACCGATTTACTTTTTTAAAATTTAAAATATTCGGGTTCAATTTTCCACTGTTTTTGGCTTTGTTAGTTTTTGATAATACAGATCAGAGAAGAACTCAAGCTGGTTCACAAAAAGAGGTTTGATCGTATTCACATAATGATATTCATCTTCTGGTTTTGGAGTACCATCACTAACCAAAGACATTTTTTCCATCTTTCAAGATCTTCGTTGTTATGTCTTCTTTCTATAAGGCAACTCTTTCTCATGCCTTGCAATATAAAAGTTCACATACAGCTTAGCAATTTATTTTACATGAAATTTGAGTTCAAGTGTCCATGCCTTATAATAAATACTATTTATGCCTCTTAAGTCACTCTTACCAGAGAGAACCATGTAGATGTTAAGCCAGTGAATTTTTTGGTACATAGAGCTGCCTGTATAGGGTCTGTGGTATGAGCTAAAAATTAAATAGGCAACTGTTAGCCTTTCTGATATAGTCTCTTTATGGGTGGATCTATAACAACAATACTTAAAATTGTGAAAAAGTTGAAACTTAACTTATCGAGGCCCCTAGTGAATAAAGTAGTATTATTTGATTATTCTTGAATGTGGCAATTAGAGGGAATTGAAGTAACATATTTTTGCATTTTCCCTCAAATATAAGCAATTTCTGTAAAAGGCATTTGCAAATGGTAGATGTTATTTGTCACGTGACCAGAATGGTTGAGAACCCCTAAATGCAGTGATTTCTACCATTCATTGGGGTTTGGAGTTCTATAAATCTATGCAACAACTTGTGTAGAGAGGGTATCTCAGCTGATTTTTCTTCTTCAGTTCAGCACTTAGATGGCACCAGGTATATTGCTTGAAACTAGTGACATACAGGGTAGGAGGCTGTGCTCTTCCTTAAGTTTACAACCTGGTGGCAAAGGCCGACAAAATAGACAACTACTGAGAAAGTCTCAGAGAAGAATTTTCAAAAGAAATGGTGCCCATGTTGTATCCAACAACTTAAGAGTTGAGTTTCAGATAACGACTATTACAGGCAGAAGAGGCAGTATAGCTAGTTCCCTAAATGAGGGAACAACACGATCGGGGTTGATCAAAGCATCCTCAAGTTAGCTTCAGAATTACAAGGATGGTTTGAGGGTGGGAGACAGTAAATTACCCCTATGAAGTTGAATTAAGGAAGTCCTTTAAGGAGAAAACCCACGTTGAGGTCTGCTATACCCACCCTTAATTTTATGACTAGAGATTTGCTGTCAGAATTTGGCTGCCTTTAATGAATTGGGGACCCTGTGTGTGTTATTTCACCTCACAAGTACTCTGAGGGTCAACCCTGCTGTTGTATCTACCACACATCCTTTGCATCTTTGAGTTACAGATTAAGATATCCTGAGGTTGGTAAGAGATGATCCTATTAAAAATACTTTGATGCAAATTTAGGCTCTTCAAGCCCCATTCTTCACCCCCCACCCACTTGAAACACATCTGTAGGTAGTCCCTGAGAGCTAGCAAAGATGGCCTATTTTGGGAGGCATTGATTTAAACTGTAGATTTAGTTTTTAGTGACTCATTGAATCTCCCTTGCTCAGCCTGGACTTATGTTAGGATGCTGCGAGTAGAGACATGGGGAAGGAGCATTGAAGGGCCTCTTCTTCAGTCTCTGAGAGTGTTTCCCTCAATACCAGCTAATGTCAAATAAGAAGTCCCAGAAGTACAAGCCTTTCAAAAATATCAATCTCCCATATTTCTCCATCTCCTATGCACAGTGCTGGGTAAATAGTAAGACTCAATAAATGCTTGCTGGATTGATAGTATTGGCAGCTCATTCACTCTATTCTAATTAAATCTCCCTCTCTAGGTGTAAACGGCTTTTCATTGAGCACATTTCAGGTATTTTTTTTTTTTTTTTTTTTTTTAGACAGAGACAATGTAGCCACAAAATGAACTCAAATCCTGTTTGGTTTGATGAGTGCATTTTATTATCTACTGTTTGCTAGCAATTAGATGGGAAAACTCTGAAGCTTTGTAAACACAAGGGGCATTAAAGCAAGGAGAGCTCACCAACTACATGTGATGCTTTTCAAGGTTTCAAGTCCATTCAGATGAACAGCTTTGATTTTTTATTGTTTGTTTTTCTTTGTTGTAAAAGATTCTCTAGAGTGTATCTTCTCTCTCAGAGGAACTTTTTGAAAATGGCATTTCAGTATTTAAGAAAAGAACCTCAGGACATATAAATAGACTCTCATTTATCTATAGAAGATAACCCATTTTGATCATCTTCCCAAAAGATCTCCATGTCAACTTAGCTGGTGAATCTTGGAAGCTCATCTATGTTTTGTCACAGCTGTGTGTGAAATATTATGTAATTACATTTTACATTACATCAGTCCCACTGCATAATAAAATGTCATCTGGTTAATTTTGGTTTCCAAATGTGCTTTATAACCAACTCAGAGGAAATATTACATGTGATTCATGCACAAAATGTTATGTAGGCATGTACTAGCATATTTATAGCATTATACTGCATGCCAAATGATGCACTAAATTCAAATATGGACATGCTAATTTCCCTTGTGTTGACAATATGAAGTTCTAAGCATTATTCTTTAATCAGAACACAACCAGTTCACTGAAGTCCTAAAGTGGACTTCTCCCAAATCTGCTTGCTGTCTTCATCAAAGAAGTGAGCTAACTAATTTTTCAAAGTATTGTAGACAACCAAAATTTTTTTTAAAGTATATATATATATATATATATATATGAAGAGAGAGAGTGCATGCCATATAAACACATCACAAATATTCACAGTTCAGTTATAGAAAAAGGAATATCCTGTAACACATATTGCATAGCTAATTGTAAATGACTTTGACAGTGTTCCATTGTCAACATTATTAGAAAACTGATGTAAGTGAACAAATGACTTGGGTCAGAAAAAGTACTACAATATGCTATGGTGTGGATTAATCAGCACCAAACTATGGGTTCACATATTTAACTGACAAACTCACAGAATCATTATCAGCAGTTCCTTGAACATGCTGAAAACAATGGTGCTAGGGATAGTTCCCAAAGGGTGGTTTTGGAGAGCCTTAGCTACTGATTAGGGTCCCAGCACACTATCAAAAGTGTGCCTCTCCTGCGAATTTTAACATGAATAGTCCCCTCTTGGATTTGTGCAATGTAATGTAGTGGCTCTGCTGTAGGTTTTATCAGTGCTGATACCCCACATCACCCAACCAAGTGAAAGTAGAGAGCTCACTAAGAAAATGGAGCCTCGGGGAAAGATTTCTAATACACGTATTGGCAGCTCTCAAGCCCTCTAATGCTGAAATATTAGATTCTCCTATCTTGATGAGCTACTAACACTGATCAGGGCAAGACTTGCCTCGATTTGGAATAGTAGCACTGGATGTCAATCCACTTACTACATACACAGTGTAGTCACATGTAAACATTAGAAAAGCTGTAGGTTTAATATTTGTGCATCTTACTATATGTAAGCTCTATGCCCATACACGTATACCACACACATGCGCATGCACACACACACGCAACAATCACAACAGCAGCAACAACATACTTTTGTCATACCAGAATAAAATATTTGGTTCATTCATGTAAGCTTAGAAACTCAAGTTTGGAAGTCTGAAATGTTTTTTTTTTTTGTTTGTTTGTTTTTTTAACATTGGTTCTTTTCCATTTCTTCATTTAGTAGACAGTGCTTGAGTACAAAACATGTTCCAGGTATAATTTAAGTCACTAGGTATGTGATTGTGAAAACAAAGGACACAGTTCATCTTCTTAGAGATCTCACTTGCTGGAGGAGGGGTAGAGACGGATGAAGACAATGAAAAAGTATGCTTTCATACAGTACAATAGAAATGTATATGAAGCAAAGACAGGATGCAAAGGAAGCAGCTAGGGATGACTTCTAACACCATTAGGGTGTATCAAGAAAGGCTCTGTGCTAATTATCGTTTATTTCCCCCACTTACTCATTTTCCTCCCTTTTCTGCCCTGTTCTGTTCTGTGATCTCCAAGAATGGCAACCCCTTGGCTGTCATGCCTTCTAACTTCTGTTGGATCTGGCCAATAGAAAGTACAGGTAAAGGGAGAGTTTGGGGATATTTTTCTGCCTTATTTTCTTATTTACTGTGGCTCTGAATGGTTTAATTCCTCTATGGGTACAGTCGTGTAGCTTTCCTCTGAAGCTCCATTTCGTAAAAGCTCTAGGTAACTCAGTAACTTCCCTTGCCCCATCTAATTTAGAAGTGGAAACTGCTTCCAGCTATTCTTAGTCTGCGTGTGACTCATCATCCCTTGTTGATTTCCATAACCTTGCCTACAACTCTGCCAATAGTTCCTCAATTGCATTCTGTTTGGTTAAACTATTCTGTGTGTGCCATCATTTCATGCTAGGACATAGACTGATAGAGTTTCTTGAGAAGATACAATCTAGATAGTCTGTACATTATATCAGTGAACAATGTTGGCCTTTTAGGTTGAATAAACTCATGTTCAGATACATGGTTCACAACTTAACAGTATGAGCTATTTAAATTGGTCTCTTTCAAACTCAGTCTTCTCATCTGTAAAAGTATAAAATCTGGAATGCCATAGATACAAGTTTACATATGGTAAACTACCTTTGTAAGTGAAGGTGTGTCTTGTCAGTTGTGTGACTTCAAAAACAATTGTGCTTAAATTTGTGGTTGAGAGGAAATAATGGATATAAAAATAACAAGACTCTTAATTTTTGTGTCCTTAAATTTTACCCAGTACAATTTAAAAAGGGCAGTAAGAGATGAATCAAAAAGTTGATGTTGCATACACAATATCAGGAGACTGGCTTTTGCTATGTTTTGAAATTGTCCTTCAAAGTTCACATCTTGAAAACTTAATTGCTATTATAACAGTATTAAGAGGTAGGACCTTTAAGAGGTGATTAGGTCATGATTGAATTAATTCCACTATCCTGGGAATGGGTTGGTTATCACAAGAATGGGTATCCTGACAAAAAGATAAAGTTCATCTCCCTTTTTCCATAAATAGAAAAAAGTCCAGGAGGGTAATAAATCTTTAGTTACACATGTAATTAAAATAATGATTATTAAAAGCACATCAATACATAAAACTATTGATAAATGTTAAACAAAAGGCCAAATAATGTAGTTTTTGTTATCACTTTTCCTCTTTTTCTCACTTTCCAATATTTATTTATAATATGTTATCTTATTTTTATAATATATACTGAATATCAGTATGCATCTTCTTTTGTATGTTTTTAATGAAAACATTTACTACTTCCTAATATTTTATATATATTATTGATTATAGAATATCAAAATGTTGGCATTCCAGTTCCATCTTACCTTGCACGTCATGTTAGACAACCAAAACAATAAAAAATCTTGAAAAATTTTTCAGAGCTGAAAATCTCCACAAAATTATCCTATTCTGAATCAGAAGTGAAGTTATTATTTTTCTAGCCATATAATTTCAGTGGCACATCTACCAAACAGTTTTCAACAAATTTTACTCTCAGACTAAAAGAATGAAGCTGATTTGGAAGTATCTACGAGTTTAAATAGGAAGATTCAGCTTACAATTCTATGCCTCACATTATTTTAGAGGTCATTTTAACTAGAATTCATGAAATATTACAAATAATTACATTTTCAATGTTAGAGTTGGTGCCTTTGGAAATAATTTCACAACTGAAAAGATATTTTTAACTCAAATAGTCCAATTAAACCAATTTAATTGGTATATGGTAGAATTTAAATTATTTTCCTGTTTTTTTATAAATCATTACCTGCTAAGCATCACCATGCAAATTTTATGATATTCTGCATTAAGTAATTCATTATTTTTTTCTTCCTCTTCTTTTCTTCCTTCCTTCCTTCTTCCCTCCCTCCCCTCCTTCTCCTTCCTTCCTCCCTCCCTTCCTTCTTTCCTTCCTTTAGGAAGGATAGTGATGTCAAGAAACTGTAAAAGAAGATTAAATTCGAATCTATAACTTTCCATAGTAGATGAGATGGTACCTGAAGTATCTCCTGACTATGCCCTCGACTGTGATGTTTGAGGAATATGGATTAGCAATTAAGCATGGCTACACTCAAAGCTAAAATAAATTACAGGAATAAATTCAGAGCGGATGGTGTGGTGTGCTATTCGTATTGATCAGCTTTCAGAAAAGGACTTCAAAACTACTTTCAACTTTATGTGGCTAGAGATATTTCTTGAACCAGTGTTTTGTCCAATTATATAGGAACTGTCATTAAAGATGTTGGGAAATTGCATAGGAAGCAATTAGTCTGGGATTGATTCCAGAAGAATCACATTTATTTGGAAACTCAAAAAAGTAAAATAAAATCCATGTTCCCATCTACCCAGAACATAATTTTATTAATAGCTCCATCATCATTCTTATCTACCTAGATTGTCATTTTCATTCACTCAATTATTTTTTAGTGGACCATTAACCCCTTGAGAATAGATGGTATATTTTGAATCTCTACACATCCTATATATGGCATACAATAGAGGATAAATGAATGTTTGTTATATTGAATAATGGATCTCAAATTCTCAAGAGCTTTGAAAAATAGAGATTTGAAATTTCTAAATAATCATATAGATTAAAATTTTCCAGGTAAGAAATCTTACATGTAGAAATATCTCTGAGCTGTAAAGCAGAGAAGAAGAACCAGCCCTTTTTTGTTCTCAGATGTTTCTCATACAAAACTGAAGCCAAATTAAATTTTGGATATTGTCAGTATCAACTCTTCTTTAGGCAGAAAGAAGAAACTAAATGAGTTCTAATTGTTTTACTCAGGAATATATAGCCAGTTAATAGCATAAATATATACATACATATATGTATACATACACACATATATATGTATACATAAAATCCTAATACCTCAAAATATAAATGTTCATACTGATACCAGACAGCAGAAATCTAACAATATAGTGACATTGAAGTCCCAGGTTGTCTTTCACAAAATGAGGAAAGAATGAAGGATTGTGTTCTTTTTTTTTTGAATTTATTTTTTTTTATTTCATTAGAATAAGGGGGTACAAGTGTTTTTTGTTACATGGATGAATTTTATACTGCTAAAGTCAGGGTTTTTAGTGTACTTGTCACCAGAATAGTGTACATTGTACCCAATAGGTCATTTTTTAAATTCTTCAACCTCTTCCCTACGTTGCCCCTTCTTAGTTTCCGATGTTCATTACACCATTTTATGACCATATGTACCCGTAATTTAGCTCCCACTTATGAAGTAGTACATGTGGTATTTGTTTTTCCATTCCTGAGATATGTCATTTAGGATAATGCCTCCATCCAAGATTTTGCAGAAGACATTATTTCATTCCTTCTTAAGACTGAGTAGTACTCCATGGTGTGTGTATGTGTATGTTTTATATATATCACATTTATATCACATGTATAATCATATCACATATATATCGCACATACATGTCACAAATATGTATATCACATATACATGTGATATATATGATATATACATATATATCTCTCTCACATTTTCTTTATTCGCTCATCAGTTGATGGGCACTTAGGGCGATTCCATGTCTTTGCAATTGTGAAGTATGCTGCAACAAACATTCAGGAATAGGTGTCTTTTTGATAAAATGACTTCTTTTCCTTTGAGCAGATACCCAGAAGTGGGATTGTGGGATTGAATAGTAGGTCTGCTTTTAGTTGTTTGAGAAATCTCCACAGTGTTTTTCATAAGCTTGTACTAATTTACATTCCCACCAGCAGTGTATAAGCATTTCATTTTCACTGCATCCATACCAGATAAGGAACATAACAAAAAAAAAGAAAAAAAAACAGAAGTCAGATATGACAAACCCACAGCCAACATCATACTGAATGGGGAAAAGTTCAAAACATTCATTCAAAGAACTGCAACAATACAAGGATGCCACTGTCACCACTGATATTCAACATAATTCTGGAATCCTATCCACAGCAATCAGGCAAGACAAAGAAAGAAAAGGCATCCAAATCAGAAAAGAGGAGGTCAAACTATCCCTGTTTACTGATGATAGGGAATGATGTTTAGAAAATTCTAAAGATTACTCCAAAAGACTCTTCGAATTGATAAATGCACTAAATTCTCAGGTTACAAAATTGAAGTACACAAATGAGTAGTGTTTCTATACACTAATAACAGTCAAACCGAGAGTCAAATAACTCAAGACCATTTACAATAGTTGTGAAGAAAATAAAATAGCCAGAAATATACTTAACGAAGGAGGTGAAAGATCTGTACAAGGAGAACTATAAAACACTGATGAAAGAAATCAAAGATGACACAACAAATGGAAAAAATGTCTCATGTTTATGGATTAGAAGAATCAACATTATTAAAATGTCCACACTGCCCAAAGTGATTTACAGATTCAATGCAATTCCCATCAAAATACTAACATCATTTTATCGAACTAGAAAAAACAATCTCAAATTTCATATGGAATCAAAAAAGAGCCTGAATAGCCAAAGAAATCCTAAACAAAAAGAACTTATCTTGAGACATCACATTGCCAGTCTTCAAATTGTGCTACAAAGCTATAGTACCCAAAATAGCATTGTAGCGGTATGAAGAAAAACAAATAGATCAATGGAACAGAGAGCCTAGCAATAAAACCATATAGCTACTACCAACTGATTTTCAACAAAGCAGTCAAAAAAAAAAAAAAAAAACCAAAAAAAACATACACTGGGGAAAGAACACTGTATTTAGTAAATGGTTCTGGGAAAACTGCATAGAATCATACAGAAGAATGAAACTGGATCTTTATCTCTCACCATGTACAAACATTAACTCAAGATGGATTAAAGAATTAACTGTAAAATCTGACACCATAAACCTTCTGGAAGAAAAGATGGGAAAACCTCTTCTGAACACTGGCCTATGTATAAAAAATTATGACTAAGACCCCAGAAGCAAATGCAGCAACAACATAAATAAATAAATGGGACTTAAACTAAAAAATTTCTGCACAAGAAAGGAAATAATCAACTAAGTAAAGAAACACCCTATAGAACGGGAGAAAATATTCACCAACCATGTATCTCAAAAAAGACTAATATCAAGAATCTTCAAAGAACTCAAGCAAATCAGCGTGGGAAAAAAACCAAATAACCCAATCAAAAAGTAGGCAAAGAACAGGTTTTTTTTCCCCCCCAAAAGTAGACAAATATCCAACAAATACATGAAAAAAATGTTCAACATTACTAATTATCAGGGAAATGCAAATTAAAACCAAAACGAGAAACCAGCTCACCCATGTAAGAATGGCCATTCTCATAATGTCAAAAAACAACACATGTTGGCATGGATGCAGTGAAAAGGGAACATTTATACACTGTTGGTGGGAATGTGAATTACTATAATCTCTTTGGAAAACAGTATGGAGATTCCTCGAAGAACTAAAAGTACACCTACCATTTGATCCAGCAATCTCACTATTGGGTATCCTCCCAAAGGAAAAGAAGTTATCTTATGAAAAAGACACTTGCATCCAAATGTTTACTGCAGCATAATTCACAATTTCAATGATATGGAATCACCTTATGTACCCATCAACTGATGAGTCAAGAAAAAAAAATATATATATAGGTTTATAGAGAGAGTGGGGGAAGGTTGATGCTTTTTCTACTGTAATTTGCTCCTATGAATTGCATTTATTTATACAATCCAGAATTCTGTACCTTTCTATTCATAAAGTTGTATTGTATTCAATGCATCTTTTTTCACAGAAACATACTGCATTTTATAACACCATTCATTTTGGTTTTGAAACATAATAATACAGTGTAAAGTATAAATAAATCGCTTCACTTAAAATGCCATTTTCAAAATTACTGCATTTTTGTTACACTGTGGAAAGAATTTAAGTCAGAGGAACAATGGGTTGACTACAAAGAATATCCCACTTGACAGGTAAACGCTCTGAAGAACAAATATATTTTGAGTTATTCTTAGACATGCCCTGTTTCTCTTCAGTGACCAAACTGATTTTCTGTGACAAATTAGTCTAGTCAGGCACAAAATATACCCAGTATCACAGTGTCTGAGAATTTCTTTTTCTGCTAGTTACCAAGCTCATCAGGTAATAAACCTTCTTTTCTAAGATAACTAGAAATACACTATCCATGAGGATATATATTTTTTGCATTACATAAGTCACAAAAGATCACAAATACATTCCCTTTGCTCTCGACACTAAAACTTCATGGTGTTTTAAAATAATATTAATAATTTGTCTCTTATGTACTTTTAAAAAATTCACTAAGTACTTCTGTACATATGACAAATCTAGTCAGAAACAATTCTTGTTGAAGGAACATTCTGTTGTGGGTAAACGGATGGCGTTCCCCTTTATTTAACCCTTTTGGACACTTGCATTTTGACTGAATATTCACATATGCTTTCTCTCACTATTAGGACCTATGCTGTCTGAGGGACAGGATTCAAGGTATTATAAATAACCAGATCATTAATTGATTATGTCTTAACTTACACTTCAGAATGAGAATGAGACAACATTCACTATGCCCCCAACATCGCTTAATTTTAAAAACGAAACATTTTACTATTCTCTAATTTGTTATGATATTAAAGGTTGATTTCTTCTTACTAAAGGTCTAATGGAAATTTTTGGACAATATGGCCTATATAGGTGCAATGTGGTCTCATTTCTTTTGTCTATTTTCTCCTGTCATGTTTTTATGTCCCATGATTTTGTTTTTTCCATGTCATCTTGTGTCTTCATTAATCATTTTTAAAAGCATTACATAGGCAGTACATAGTTTAGAGAAACTGGATTTCAAATTTGGATTTTCACCTCCTAGTATTCTCATCTTCCCTCATGGGACACTGGTGTCCTGCCTTGAGATAGTTATTCCCGCTGTCTACATTCCTCATTTTGCTGTGTCTTCCCTATATACAAAAAATAAAAATAAAAAATCTCTAAAACTGGCTTTGTTATTGAAAGCCATCAAAAGACATATCAAAAGAGCCAACTTTTAATAGGCATCATTTTTTTAAAAAAATGCATGTTAAAATGTCAGAAGAGAGTTTTATGATGAATTAAACATGGGAATGAATTTAAAATCTCTAAATCACGGCAAGACAGCTATTAAGGTGCCATTATATACACTTGGAAAACATATCCCAGCTGTTCTAGAAAGCATTACGGCAAAGAACCTGGCAAAGAACACTGATCCTAAGCGTGTTTTACTCCAGGCCACTGCCTAACATATGGGTGGAAATTCCTACAGACATTAGCCCAAGCCTGATTGTACAAACAAGCAGACTCAGGCATAGCTCCACTTGACTCAGTAACTTGATTTAATGCAGTTAAGTTCTATACAGTTAATACTTAATTGTATTATCTTGAAAATATTTGACTGCCACACAAATCAGAGACATAAAGCATTGTGATATCTTCGTTCTTTCTTTTAACAATTATTTTTGTTGTCAATTTATAGTCAGAAAAGCAAAGCCTATATTTTATAGTTCTTAGAGTAATTTCATATACATCATCTTACTTGAATCTTGAAACAAATCTATGCACAAGCAGTAAGAAAATATCAGAATTTTACAACTGGAAGGATTCAGAATCAGAATTTTAAAATAATGTGGGGAAAGGATACTCTGAAGTTATTTTTCCCATCCTATGAATGAACGCAGGATTCCTACAGCACAATCTCTGGCCACTGGTCTGATACTCGTTGCTCAACAAACACAGGGATTTGCATGCGGTCACTTCTGAGTCAGTGCTAAAATTAAGACTAGAATTCTTATCAACTGACATACAATCACGTGTGTTTCCAATAGGTGATGCTCCTTTCTGTGTGAAGTTGATATAATGCCCTTTTTCCTCGATTTCAAGTTGGGAAATTTGACTCTCAGTTATGGTCAAAGGTATCCTGTACCGTATCCCCAAGTGGGTAGTTAATACCCCCACAAACTGTTAAGAGTGGTACAGATGGAAATGCTGTGTCTGGATGTCTGTGTAATCCATGTGTGAAAACATCAGGAGAATAGCCTGAATCATAGTAAGAAAAAAAAAAAATCTAGATTGTCATTAAGTAGTACCTGTTAAATAATTAGACTTCCCTTGGAACGATACAAAAAAATGTAAGAACTAGGTAGAATTTTTTTGCGACTAGGCAACAAAATATAGAAATGTAAGTATAATGGAATAACGAGATCACCTCCATTCATGTAAGATAGTTTACTTGCTAGAGAAAAGCAAATGGTGACCAGTTGTTGTGATGATTCCATTAGAGATTTTAATTGATATACAAAATAGCTAGAGAAAGTATTTGCTTTATAGGATTTTTTTCATGTTGAATATTGCTTTTCTAAGTTAAGATATATGGACATATTAAATAGATGGGTACACACACACACAAACACAATTGATAAGAGATAGATATATAGATTTTATCCCATGTGAAACCTTTAGACCTAGACAAAGATCTATCATTGTGATAGGTTGTTAACCTGAATTGTGACACAACTCAATGCATTTTTCCGAATATTCATTCAAATAGCATTTAGTGAGCTTCTCCTTTGTACAAGGCCTGGAGGAGGCAGTGTCGGGTAGGCCAAGATAAAATACATTGCTCATGTCTGCATTAAAGAGTTAATTGTATTGTTGCAAACATATTGTGTTTTTACTAGACTTCAAAGAGGGAAAGAGGGGGCTGAGGTAGAGGAATCAGAGACCCTAACTGATCATTCTTTTTGTGGGTTCCTGGCAACTAACATGATGAATGATATATTTTATTTTTATCTGCCCATGATCTTTTTGTTGTTCTCAAGATTAGGAGTGACATATCAGAAGTCAAAGAGAGCAAACATGGAAGTCTCTCTCCGAGTTATACAGACCTTTAAATTAAATGTTCCATGACAAAACAAACACATAACTCCAGGGCATATTCCAACTTTGCTTGTCCTGTTTTTCTAGTGTTGTATAAATAACAACAAAAAAACTGTCGTTCTGAACTACATTTTTTGTAACACTTTTTTACATGACAAAACAAAGATTATCAGTCTTTTAACTCGTATTAATGGACTTGTTAATTTTGTAAGTCATTCAGAAAAGATGTACTTCCTGGTTGCATGGGAGGAGCATTGGTGTTCACAAGCAACAGCATGAGCCTGACCCTTTTTATTCTCTCCAGTATGACAGAAAACAAACATGAACCATAGTGGAAAATATAAGTTTGTGTATAAACACAGACACACACACACAAAATACACACATACATAGTTGTTTTTACTAAGATGACAGAAAACACTTAACACACATGAATGAATTATGTTTGTGTATAAACACATACATGCACACGTGGTTTTTTTGTTTGCCTTTCAGGTAAGTGACCATGTGGTCAAGATGTAATTTTTGAAGTTGTGTTTTCTCTGACAGTGAAAGGCACCAAGTTTCTGTTTTTGAAGGCATTTCAATAAAGTTTGTAATCTGTGAACCTGGCGACCATGTTGGTTAAGACGCTCTTACGCGAAACAGAGAAATCTGGCATAAATGAATTGGCTTAGACACTTTTCAATTGCTGGGTCGTTCAGTGATTAAAGCACAGCTGGATTCATGGTCTAAATGGTGGCAACAATTCTCTATTAAGTTCCAAACTTTAGCTACCTACCCTTCCACAGTTTTAGTTTCTTCAGCCTCATGCTAGCTGGATGGAAACAAAAATCCTTACACAGTCAGAGATTCAAGTCTAAATGGAAAGAATGAATCTTTTTTTCTGGAAGCCAAATACCTATTGATCCCTTTGGTTTGATTTGGACATAAGCTTACTCCTAACCTTTAAGAAAAAGAAAGCTTCTGATTGGTCATACTATAGTTTAGTCCTTAGGATCCTGCTGCCTGATTTGAGTCCAAGCTCCCTTACCTATTAAAACTATATTGCTTTGAGCAAGTTACTTAAATTTTTGCTTCCAGTGCGCATATATAATAGCCGAATATAAATATCTAAAAGTCATATTTTTCAGTAAAGTTTATGTGCCTGGCTCATGGAAGCTGCCTTACACACCTATACAAAGGTATCCTGAATAAATATACAAGATTACTATAACAGGCGAGCTCTACCTCATACAACGTCCATAAATGAAAAGTACAGCATGAACAGGTATTCAAAAGAAAATTGAGTTATTTTTTTTTTTAAAGAAGGTAATATACAGATTGATGCCAAAACATCGATCTACAGAAGTAAATACAGCCTTTTGTGGCTATACTTCATAAAAACGTATAACATAGCTCCATTTTTTTGAAATGGAGCCCAAAACTAATAAGAAGAAAATTATATAAGCAGTATGCACAGAACAAAAAGACTTATAGCTATTCTACTTTGCTACTTTCTAGTTACTATTTGGGGCAAAATCCTCTTTTACCTTACTATGTAACATTCTACTACTCGGAAAGAACCATTATGTTATATTCGGCAGCATTTTCCAGGAAAATAGTTGCAGAATAGCTACATGGGCTCCTTTCATTCTTTGATAACATTAGCTTTGGAATCTTCTTGTCAAACTTTTGGGCCTTCTAACTAGTATATGTACTTATACTTCTAAGTATATATATCTCAAAAGTCAATTGAATCTCAGAAATCATCTGCCTACCTAAACCCCAATCTTCTGATGATCTAGTATCAATTTATTTGACAGGAATTTGTTAATGAGGATAATGATGGACAGTATGAGATTTATGAAAAAAATATATGACTACACTCAGGTAACATGCAGGGAAAATAATTTAATGGCAAAAAGGTGTTCTGCTCTGCCTTTGACCACTCTCTAAATATAATAGTGGTACAAATTTCAGTTTGGTCCAACAATATTTGACATAAGTATTTTGGGGAGTGTGACATTCCCAAGGTTGTTATGCCTGAACACTTTGTATTATGATGAAAAGTATTAGTGCTGAACGGTCCTGGCTCTCTACTTGCATAGTTCCCTCTTCTTTCTCAGTGGTAGTTGTTATCACATGCTGCTGACATTGTCTGTTTACTTGTCATCTGCCCCATTCTACCTGGAGCTATGAAGCGTCAAGAGAAATGCTTATCTTCCACAATTCTAATTATTAGTAACTAACACAATTAGAGAAATAAAATAGGTATTCAACATTAAATGTGAATAAATTAATGGATGCATGGAAAAATTAATTGAAATCTTCAGATATTTAAATTTTTACAGACCTGATGCTGGAGGATTTCATTTAGGGCAATCAGTTCAGTTAATCTCCAAAAAACAAATAGTATTTTTCTCGTTCCTTTTAGTCAGTGAACCACATTACTTAATCAAGGCCAACAAATTTAACTACTGTGGGATATTTCTTATTGTTTTCTTTTATAGTGATTCAAACACCTCCTCTTACATGTACTCTCCTTGGATGCTGGACAAATCATTCCTAATGTCCTTTTCCCATTAAATTCCGAATACTTGGAATGATGACATGGAAACTTTATCTTTGTACATTGAACAGTTCCAGTTTCTTTAACTTTCATTCATCTGATACTGTTTCAAGGCCAACTGTTAATCATTCATTAACATTTTATTGAGCATCTATAAAACATCTAAAAATAAAGCCGAGCAATCAACCTGCTTATCCTCCTTTATTTTTGTTCTACTTAAAACAGGAAGCTAAGACTGTTAAAACTTATTACAGTATTTACTATGTTGAGATAAGAAACAAAGGAGAATACTTCTAAGGGGGAAAATATCGTATTTTTAGGGAGAAAACTATAGCATTATAATCCTAAATTAGGTATTTCTTGAATGTCAAGTTTTTCTCATTTCTATGGCCGAGAATAATGTTTGGTTACTATATAAATCATCACACATGCACACACACAGCACACAGTATTTCCAGTGACTTGAACATGAGACTATTTTAGAGAATGACTAGATCAATTCAGACAGCTTACCTTGAAGTACAATCTTTATTCATCTCACTCTAGCCATTTTTATCCACTTGTTTGGGCCACAACTTCATTCTGAGAAATAAAAGGTTTAGCTTTTCCTTTCGGAGGACATTAAAGAAAATGTTTCAACTTAAATTCTCCAAGAATTTTCT
Source organism: Eulemur rufifrons (assembly GCF_041146395.1). NCBI lineage: Eukaryota > Metazoa > Chordata > Mammalia > Primates > Lemuridae > Eulemur > Eulemur rufifrons. The sequence goes on along the minus strand of NC_091005.1, from coordinate 8,563,290 downwards.
AGGTCACATTCACAACCCTTAACTGGTGTGGTGAAAACCTTTCTTTTTTCCCCAGATGACTGAGGCTGTGTCAGTGTGTGGGAAGATAGATAGGGAATCATGGCTTCTCAGTCTTATTCTCACATTTTCCTCAGTCCCAGAGGTGATTTTTCAGCTTTTCAGATTCACAAACTTAATTTCACTGGTTTACAATGTGAGAGGGCTCTAGACATGGTGAATTGATTCATGCTATTCTAAAACACAAGGGACTGCTACAGAAGCCACAGTGCTAAGACATTAATTTATATTTTTAAAAGTGCCTTGTGAAAGAAACATTATTGCCTGTTCATCAGAGACATCTGCCCTCAGGAAATAAAAATCTTAGGTATGTATAGTTACATTGCTCCTCCAACAAAAACTGAACACCTCTGTTTAACTTACAGTATATCCCTCATGCATATTGACTTTCACAGAAGACCCTGTTGATGCCAGTGGCATCAACATTTAGTACCGAGCCACAACTTAAAACTCTGCATTGAGTACTTTCTTTTTGACCCTGCCCAGTGAAATAGAAATTAAGTGAGAGTGTATGAATCCCTAGCCCAGGCAGTACATCACTTCATGTAATACCACTATGACCTGATGTCTCAAAATTATCTCTGCCCAGTTTCTTTGACAAACCTAGCCAGGGTAACATTAAAACCTATACATTTATTCTGGTATTCAGTGGAGAATCAAAATAGTTTTGTAATCATACATCTTACGGTCTGGTTGAAGACACAGGTACCTGATTAAGCTTTGGTCATAGGCTTCCTCTTTGTTTACTATAATGCCTTACTATAGCATTCCTATGACTAACAGGCATTTTGTTGTTGTTGTTATTTCACAGGCACTGTAAATTCTGTATCCCCAAAACCTGAACTCAAAATCCTTTCCCCAAAACCAGCTTTATGAGAGTAGACCTTATCTCAGTGAATCGAAACCCTGTGCACAAAATCATCCAAGGTGTTGTATCACAAATGCTTCGGATTTTAAGGTTGTAGTAAATAATCAAGATACACTTATTTAATTTAATCAAATTACAATGACTTTGTGTTCCTACTAACTCATATTGTCAGAAAGCCCAGTCTTTCTGGGGACCTGATCATCAAGTATTTCCATAGACCCTGGAAATAATCACTTCCTAAAATGTCTGTGGGTACAAATAATAATTTCTATTCCCTTAAGTAAGAAATATGGCCATCTGCTTCCAGCCACATCAGTGTAATTGTTACAAGACTTGACCTCATAGTGGAAGAAATTATAGAACTAGAAAAATATATAAATTCTCTATTTTCAGGCCTGAGCAACAAGTAGAGCATGACTGTGAAATTTTAGAGGAGGCAGATTTTAACATGTTTTCTGCCTTTTTTGATTGTGGACACATGACTGACTGTAGATCGAGCAGACAGAGCTTGAGCAGACCTCAGGGAGGCTGAGGAGACTGACGTCAGTGCTCAGAACTCCTGTAACTTTTGAACAAGTTACCAGGGACTATGAAAGAGTTAGAGCCATACTTCATGCAAAAAAAATAAATAGAAATAAAGTATAGAACTAAGACTAAACGGCTAAACAGGAACTACCAGTTAATTAATTACCAACAGAATACACTACAACCGTTTAAGGAAAAATGACATAGTCCAGATTCTCCACAACTTACTACTCCTAGTGTCCAGCAAGTAATAATGCAGTAAAATGTAAATCAGCAGGAAAGTAGGAAAACATGAGCCATAAAAAAAATAAAATAAGTCAATCAAACAGACCTTGAGATGACTCTGATGTTTAAATTAGAGGAAAAGAACTTCAAAACAGCAACTATAATTACACTGAGGAGTAAAATACAGTCATGATATATAATAAGTGCAAAGTCTCAACATCTCAATAAGAAATAACAAATACATAAAAATACTTAAGAGTGCAGTACACATTCAGAATGACAACATGAGATGTTCTCCAAACCTGGTCCCTAATGAAATTTATGAAAATTATAAAGAAAAAGCATTTAAAGTTTCTGGAAATGGACCTAACAGCATACAATAAATGAAAAAATATTTATTCAAGAAAATTTACTGAAATCCAGTAAACAAAGGAAGAATGTGTGACATTTGAACCAATCAGTTCCTCCTTGTCCCCTCCAAGCTCAGTGTGACAGAAACTCTGCTCTAGATGAAAGCAGCCAAGAACACAGGACTTCTTCTACCCTCAATTCCTTTCACAGGTCTATGGTATCCTCTAAGAAATTGTAGGATGTCGGCATTTATCATCCTCTCCCAAATGCCTGCTGAAAAGCCTAAGTTGCAGATGAGTGTGACCAAGGTGCAACGCATTATTTGCCCACTCAACCAACACTTATGAGGTAGAGACTCTACCCTGAACATGGCTCACTGAGAACACTGGGACTCTAATTATCTTTGACCCAATTCATTAGTAAGGTAAACATCCCACGTTGAAAGTGCTAAGAGAAAAAGACCAGAGGTTACTGACTTCCCTCTATATAGTACCCAGTTTCTAATTCAGGGGTGTCATGCTGAGAAAAGTGGAACACTGTGGTTGTCCCCAGCTCCAGAGCAATGAATCAGATTTTTTTCCCCAGAAGGGAAGACGTGCCATCAAAGAGTTCTCTGAAGCTCTTCCCAAAGGAACTGACTTTGCAACAGAATGTGGGGAAGTTAAAGCCTAATGATTCTCTCAAAAGCAATGGAGATCCTGGTGAAAATAATTGAAATAAAATGGATGCCTTCATTATAGACACTGACTAGTTTGTCAGAGAGCATCAGAGAAAGAAACAAGTAAAAATAGCCTTTTGAGATTAAAACTTATATTGAATACTGATCTCAAAATGTATCCCCATAGAGGGGTCCAAATTTATCTGGGCAAGCCTATATAGAAGGCATTTCCCAAGACGCAGTTTCAAAAGGACTCATCACTTATAAGAGAATTCTAGAAAGATTATCATTTTACTTCTCATCAGAAGCAATGGACGCCAGAAAACATTAAGATAAGATATTCAAAGTTTTCAAAGGAAAGTACTGTCAACCAAGTTCCGATGAAAACATCTTTTAAAAGTGAAGTTGAAATAAAGGCATTCCAAATATATATGAAGCGTGAGAATTTGTTGCTAGAAGACCCAGCTTACAAGAAACAGGCACAGAATTTCATCAGACTAAAAAGCAAATGACCCCAGGGAATAATTCAAACTCACTCAAAAAACAAAAAAACATTTAAAAATAATTATATAAATATAAAAGCCTTTATTAATGTGTATTTATATTACTTTCTTCTTTTAACTTATTTAAAAAGCAATTGAAAAATAATATATAATCGTATTTGGGAGGGCCATGACATATACAAATGTAATATATTTGACAATAACAGCACAAAAAAGGTGAATGGGAGAAAAGATGAATTATAGAAAGGATTTGAAACCAGTAGGTACTATAATACACAGGAAATGCAAATACTCAAAAATGGAAATTAAAAAAATAAACTCTATAAAAATATATTTTCTCTGACATCTCTCAGATTCTTAAAAGACATAAATTTATATATAAAGTAATAATTATTACAATGTAGTGTTGGGTATGGAACATATAAATATGCAATGCATGTTAAAGCAATAGCACAAAAAGGGAGAAGAGAGAAAAGGAGCTATACATTTCTATATGTCATTAAAATTAATTAATTAATGTAACTCTACAGTACATTCTCATAAGTAAATATTTATATGGTAAGCACTAGAGCAACCACTAAAGGAACCATTTTTAAAAACCCATTAAGTAAATTAAAATGTTACTTTTGATAAAACTTGCTTAATGGAAAAAAAATCTGTAAAGGAGGAACAGATAAAAACACACAAAAAAGCTATGAGATAAATAGAAACAGAAATAAAATGGAAGAATATCAAACTACATCAATAAAATTATAAAAAAATCAAGAAGTTGTATAATAAATTCATGTACAAACATAATATAGAATTTGCATATATGGAAATAAAAATAAACATATTTATATCAAAAACATATTCTATATATGAATATATAGAATACATATACATGGGCATAAGTGTGTGTGTATACATGTATATACGTAATACATATGTTTGTGTATATGCACACACACATACACACACACATAAAAAAACAAAGCACCAAACTGCATGATGCAAAAATTGGCCAAGAAAAGAAAAAAAATAGAGAATTCAATAAAAAGTATTTGGACACTTCAACAAGTATTTTCAAAAATAAATAGGGAAATTAGGCTGAAGATCAACAAACAAATAGATGATGTGAACAACTACGTAAACCAAGACATAACAGATATCTGTAGAATACTACAGACAGCAAGAGCAGAATACATATTCTCCTTAACTATACCTGAAGCATTGGCCATGATAGAATCATATAACATGGTCATAAGATAAACCTCAATAAATTTAAACAAATTCATAATTCAAAATATGCTCTATAACCACAATGGAATAAAATTAGAAATCAGTAACTACAAGAAATTTGTAAACTAGTGATCACATAGAATTTAACAAACTATTCAACAACTAATGAGTCAAAGAAGAAATCACAGGAAAAACTGAAAAATACCTTAGACAAATGAAAATCAAAACACATCTATCTAAATTTATGGAATGCAGCTAAATCTGTTCTTAGAGGGACTTTTAGATCTGTAAATGCCTATATTTAAAATGGAAGGAAAAATCTAAAAAACAATCAACTAAAACTTCTACCCTATTAGACTAGAAAAAAATTACAAAAAAATAAACCCAAAGCCAGCAAAAAGGAGGAAGTAAAAAATTTGAGTGAATATTGATGAAATGGAAAACAGAAAACCAATAGAGAAAAATCAACAAAGCCAAAAGTTGCTTCTTTGTGAAGTTCAACAAAAGTGACAAATTTTCAGGTAGACTGACCAAGAAAAAGAGATGCAAGACTCCAATTATGAAATTTAGAAATTAAGAAAGGGATATTACTGCCTATACTAAAGAATTGTTTTATAAAAAAGATTATAAAGGAATACTATGAATGTTAGCTTATCAATAAATTAAGCAATTTAGATGAAGTGTACGATTTCCTAGAAAGACACATATTACCAAAACCGACTCAGGAAGGAATAATGTGCATGGAACTAGTAAAGATATTAAATTAGTATTCAAAAAACTATCTTAAAAGACAAAATTCTGCAATAAAAATATTACCAACAAATCCAAGAACATGTAATAATTCTATACACCATGACCAAGTGGGATTTATCTCTGGAATTCAGTATTGGCTTAACATCGAGAAATCAACTGATATAATGTATCAAAAGAATAAAAAATAGACTACATGATTATACCTATAGTTGCAAAAAAAAAAAAAATTGTCACAGTCCAACATGCTTTCATGATAAAAATGCTGAATAAACTAAGTTCAGTAGGAACTTAATCAATGTGACATAGAGCATCTATATAAAACCCACAATAAGCAACATACTAAGATCAAGAACAGGACAATGGTGTTCACTTTCTATTTAACATTATACTGGAGATTGTAGCAAGATCAATTTGTCAAGAATATGAACTAAAAATCATCTATGTTGAAATGAATAACAGTAATACCCTTTTTATTCAAAGATAATGTGATAATGGATCCTATAAGGTATCCATTAAAAATATTAAAACTTTCAAATGAATTCAGGAAGGTTGCACGGTGTACTAGTGTGTAAAATCCATTATATTTGTGTATGCATGCAAAGTACAATCCAATTTTTTTTTAGAAAGCCACAAATTTACAAAAATATAAAAAATAATAAAATATTTGGGAAAAATGTTTTGAAGTGCAAAACTCACAACACAAAAACTATAAAGTTGTTGAAAGAAAGGAAATACTGAAATAAATGATGACATAGCTCATTTATGAACTGGAAAACCTATTAAGGAAGTAATGCTTACCAAGTTAATGTACGTATTTAAAACAATTTCTTTCATACTATTAGCTAACTTATTTGTAGAATGGACAAGCTGATTCTAAATTTATATGGATACTCAAGGTTCCCAGAATAGCCAAAATTATCTGAAAAAGGACCAAGTTGAAGGACTTATACTTCCTAATTTTAAAACTTAGCATAAAGCAATGATAATCTTGATGCTTTGGTACTGGTACAAACATAGGCGTGTACATCAATAGAGGAGAATTGAGAGCCCAGACATCAAGTAATTTATCTGTGGCCAACTGATTTCCATCATGGTGTCAAGACCATTGGATGGAAGCAAAATGGATCACTGACTTAAATGTAAGAGCTACATCTATGAAACTCTTAAAAGTACGCCAAGAAGTAAATCTTTATAAACTTGGATTTGGTGGTGGTCTCTTAGATATGACACCAAAAGCACAAGTGAAAAAAAAAAAAAAAGATAAATTCGAATTCATTAAAATAAAAAAAGAACTTTTGTGATTCAAAGGTTACCACGTAAAAAGAAGACACATAATGTGGCAAAGTATTTGCAGCATATATGTGGTAAAAGAGTAATATCCACAACATAAAAATAACGTGTAACTCAACAATAAGGAACCAAACAATCGAACTGAAAAATCGGCAGACTCAAATTGACATTTCCTCAAAGAATATAAGCCAATGGCCAAAAAACACAGGAAAAGATGGTCAACATTCCTAATCATTAGGGAAACAAATATCAAAACCACAATTAAATACCACTTCACACCCATTAGGATGGCAATTATTAAAATAAAACAAAAACAAAGTGCAGTAAATCACAAGTGTAGGTGAAGATCTGGAGAAATCAGAACCCTCATATATTGCTGGTTGAAATGTATAACGGTACAAATACTTTGCATTACAGTGTGTCAGTTCCTCAAAAACTTAAACAGAGTTAACTCAGAAATTCTATTTGGTATGCAACAAATAGAAATGGAAATGTATGTATACACAAAAACTTCAACACAAATGTTTAGAGCACCATTATTCATAATAGCCAACCCAAATGGATACAACCCAAATATTCACCAACTGATCAATTGATAAATATGAGGTATAGCCATACAATGGAATATTATTCAACCATAAATTGGAATGAAATACTTATAGAATTAACATGGATAAACCTTGAAAACATTTTGTTACATGAAGGGACACAATTACAAAAGGCCACATATTACATGATTTATGTGACGTGTTCATGAGAAAAATATATTATAGAGAAAATATATTTATGGTTGCTCGGACCTGGGTGGAGAAGAGAGATTGTGTATGTGTGCGTGTGTGTGTGTGTGTGTGTGTGTGTGTGGCAGGGAGGAGGATGTTAACTAAGAAGTACAGAATTTCTTTTTGCGGTGATGAAAATATTCTAAAACTGTATCTCAAACTGGTTATAAAAGAATACTCCAACACTGTCCTAGGCCATGGGAATGATGAATTCATTTAGGGACACATTCAGAGTAATATCCAGAGTTTATTACCATGACATAAACAAAATCCAACAAACAAAACCTGTCTTGCACCAAAACCAAGGAGAATTCTCCTTTTTATGCTGTTTGCTTTTTATTTTGTTTTCTTCATTTCATAGGTCAAACCTCCAATACTGAAGAGTGGATAATTACCTTGCCATCTGACACCAACCTCCAACATTCTTCTTATCAATAATAATACAAAGCATTTTCTAAAAGTTAGCATATTTCACATTCTATGTTAAGAATTTAAGAATTTTATATATAGTTATTCATTTGGTTCTCACAATAGTACTGTAAGGTAGGCACTGGTATTTGCACAATTTTAGAGATCAGAGAAAAGGAGTTTTAGAAAGATTAAACAACCAAATCAATGTCTCATAATCATTAAGAGCTGGAAGCCTGGTTCTAAATCTTTTATTTTGCTCTAAACTCATTCCTGCTTTTCTGGAACTTGCCAGGTTCAAGTATTCTGACTCATGAAAAACATATCAGCATGCATTATAATATTTGATTTGATAAAATATGACTCAATATGGGTAACATTAGCATGCTTGGGAATTTAGAAGAAAAACATACGTGGTTACTTGAACATATTGACATCCAAGCAGGGCCTTAAAAATGTTGAAAATTAAACCATCAGAAACAGAAGAAAAGGCCCATATGTACATACACAGATTATCTTGAAAACATGAAAGATAAATATACATTTAAAAATACGTCATGATCTTTTTTCATTCCACATGTTTTTGAGGAATCACCATTTTATACTAATTCTACTTTCATTTCATCTTTTCACTGATAGTATAAAAAGCCCATTATATACTCAGAAAAATCTAAAATAGCTCCACTGATGTAAACTCACTGAGTTGTGACTTCGAGGCAAAAAAATAAAAAGGAAGAACACTGACACCTCTATGTAATGGGCAGACATGTAAATGAGCAGTAGTAAATCAAAGGTAAAAAAAAAAAAAAAAAAAAAATAAGCACCTGAATTTGAACACTACCAGGTTGAATAAGAATGAGAGAAGCCATCTCTCTGAGATGGTAGAAATGTGTGACCCTTGGAAGAGGTGGAGAGGGATGCTTTAAACATGAGAAATGAAAATGTCACCAAAATTTTGAGAAAATACTACTTCCCAGGAGCAGAGTAATGAAGCAGAAGCAAAGCTCCAACTGTCAGCAGCTGAATTATTAGAGAAGGAAAAGCAGAATTTGCGGACAGGTGCAGGCTTGTCCAAGACTTGAAGAATCTTAAACCAAATCTCCAAGTGAATCCCAAGAAGCTTCATTTAACTTCTATCTAAGCACTTTACTGCTTCATTTGCTTTAAGATTTTAACATTTTTTAAGAGTTCATTTTTTAATACCTCTGTACCCATTCTCTTCCAAAGAGGAATAGTCGCAAAACCACGTGAAGAATTGCCAATAGGAAAAATGGGAAAAAGAAAGTATCTGGTGTTACGCCAGGGTACTCATCTTGTATGTGCTTCCAGTTAGACATCTCAAACACAAGTATACCTTTGAAAAAATTTCCTAGCAGGTCAAACAGAATAGTGTATTAAAACTTGGACTTTGGTCAATAGAACTAGGTTTAAATCTTGGCTCTGCAAATATATTTCAGGTGACCTCAGTCAAGTTAATCTTAAATCTTTAACTTAGATTTTTTTTTGGAAATAATTCTTGATTAGGGTGTACTGTGAGGATTAAATGAAATAAAATATATATAGTACAGCAAATTTCCTTCTCCTTTTTCCAAAATCTCTGGTATGCTCTGGTTCTGCATCCTAGAACTCATCCCAGAGGGGCAGCTTGGTTTCTCTACATGAATTTACTAGACTACAGAAGAAACAGTTTGAGGTTAAGCAGAAAGTCAAATCATGAATTACAGTTTATAGCCCTGAATATGAAAATAAACAGTTTGTGCAACTGTGAACATAAAATCAGGGCCACTCACAGGAGGCTCTATTTATTTTTCTTTAATAATGATAAGCATGTAGAATTTCCAATATTATCCATCATCCAGACCCAGTAATTCAGAAATTGTGCCTATAATGGACAGCAATCAATTACCTTAATTCCAGGATCTAAAACAAATTTAATGTATAAATACATTGATTTTTACAGTTGAAGAATTTACAAGACTTTTTTAATGAGTCTCTTCTATCTAGGAATAGCACAGATTGAATAGAAAGGCACATGTATATTTTTGCGTAAGTGTGTACATTAAATATTTTATACAGTGTTACTGTAGTAACTGTTTAATTGACTATGCTATAACCTCCTTATTTGATATTTATAACTATGTATTTATGCATACAATAGAGTACACATGTACATGTATATACATACATAATTTATACTATTTCACTTATGAATTAAAGAAGAGATTCATAATTACCATGGTGTATCTGTGATGCACCATATAGATCCCCTTTCAGGAATTAAAGACTTACTCTTCCACCTGGTGGGGATGCTGCCAAAATGACCTTTAGCTGTCAGTTGTCAGTTTTCCTTGTGGGTTCTTTCAGATGATGGAAACATCATTCAGAGTGATGTCTTTTTCCTGGGGCACCCCACATCCGAGGATTGATCACCACAAGGGTACAAAGGCTCAGTCCCCAAATATGAACAGGTATCTAGCTCTCCATCCCTTACCTATCTCCATTTTTCACATGTTGATCCTTGGGAAAACTCCCTACTAAAACATCCTACATGGTTATCTGCATGTCAGAATCAGCTTTTTAGTGAACAAGACCTGACAAAAAAGGCCCAGAAGGAAGGACTGGATGAAATGAGGGAGATACAGACAAGTAAACAACAGCAGAAATAAAACAAAGTAAGATCATTGCTTTTGGGAGGATAAAAGGAAGTGGAAAGGGCTATAATAAAACATAGTGAGGGCATCTTCCCTAATGGAAGGATCACGTCCACTTTACATAGAGAACAATATTTAATTGCACTAACACTAGAGACTGCTTATGCTCAAAGTTTGGCTCCACCTTTGCTTAGCTTGTGTATCTATGGGCAAGTGACTTAAACCCTCTAATACATAAGGGGGATCAAATGACAGAGAGCATGCCCGGTACTTAGCACCATGTCTGACATATAGCAAGAACGAAATAACTACATGAATAAAAACAAATTAATTGCAAAAGCTGTAATTATTAGCAGTTATAGTACCCCTAGAGCCGAAGTTCAACAAGGCATTTTTTCACGTAAGTATCTTTTTCCATTCTGCTTTATAATACAAAGTTCAACCCCTATTTACAAAGCAAAGAATATACACTGATTATTTGTTCACAGAACGGTATCTGCCCCAACCTCAAGGATTTGTCTTAGAATCCCTTTAAGGATGAGTGTGCTTTTATTTGCTAAACCAGATCCCCTCTTGACTCTTCTTTATCCTTCTCTGTCCCAGGAAACCAATCTCTATGGGCACTTTCTTTGCTCTCTGCTGAGCACATAGGTTTGGCCAATGGGAGACACCAAAATGAGGTCAGAGGGTGGAAGGGGACTCAAATCAGAGTGTTTATTTCTCACAAATCTATGCATGCCATCTCACTGTGGGACACCCCATCCCTTAAATGCCAAAGTTTATGTCAGGTCACCTGTCCACCCAGTTCCTTTCTCCATGTTCTAGTCACCATTCTCTTTTCTTTCCTCAGTCCTGGTATTGATAGTATCATTCCACAATTGCTAGTCCTAGGGTATTTCACAGTCCCTTGCCAGTTGCCCTATACCCTGCTCACATCTTGATAGTGACTTTACTGACTGAATTTCAACGCTCTATCTCCCTCTTTCCCCTGCTAGAACATTAACTAACCTAAGAAAGTTTGTGGATTAACAAATGTCATCATATTAGCAAAATTCTATTTCCATCCATGTTTTTTACAATCACTTTTCTTCATCATATGTAACATTAAATGATCCATGCTGTGTTCAATGTAGTATTTCTGTAACTTTATCCACAAAGTAAACTTGTATACTCAGTTATATTTAAGTTTCTCTACTGAGAAAATGGATTAAGAAAGGAAATCAGTATGCAGAACTATATCAATATGTACTCCCAGATTTATTGCAGCACTGTTCTCAATAGCCAAGATATTAAATCAACCTAAGTGCCCATCAACAGATGAATGGATAAAGAAAATACGGTACGTATAAACAATGGAATATTATCAAGCCATAAAAAAGAATGAAATCCTGTCATTTGCAAAAACATTGATGGAACTGGAGGAAACTATATTAAGTAAAGCACAGAAAGTCAAATTTCACATATTCTCCCTCATATGTGGTAGCTAAAAATGTTTAAAAAATGAACTCATGGAGATAGAAAGTAGTATGATGGTTTACCAGAGGCTGGAAAGGGTAATGGGGAAGAGGGGATAAACTGGGGATGGTTAATGGGACAAAAATACAGCTAGATAGAATGAACAGTATCTACTGTTTAGTAGTGTTTAGCGTGGCTACAGTTAACATTAATTTATTGTGTATTTCAAAATAACTAGAGGAGTGGAATTGGAATGTTCCTAACACAAAGAAATGATCAATACTTGAGGTAATGGATACCCCAATTATCCTGATTTGATCATTATACATTTTATGGCTATATCAAAATACCTTATGTACCTTATAAACATATAATTATGTATATTAAAAATTTAAAAAGAAATAAATGTTAAAAAACATTTTATAAACATATAATAAAAATCATATAAATGAAAAGTTTTATTCTCAAATATATTCACCACCCCAGCTCAATACTGTAAGCTGCCTACAAATCCCCCGAAATTAAATATTGTAACATAAATTATCATGCACCCAAGTATTTAAATATCATGTGAACATTTAAGGGAGTTTTAATTAAAAAAATAGCAATATTTAGTGCAAGATTATGTGTTCAAATTAGGTAATAAAATATCAGAGTGTACATTTTAAAATGATGTGAAAATTTCTAGAAGATAAACAATAGCAGTTGGTGTGATTTCATCCAAGTTGGAGGTCAGTGGTATTATTTGCTACTTTAAATTTTTTGAACCCCTAAATTATTAATAAATGAGCATAAAATTAATCGTCAAAAAAGTATACATGATATTCTGATTTATAAAATGAAAAAAGGTTACTTCTTCATACGATTTTTTTTAAGTGTATTCAGGGGATGAATTTGCTTTACGCATATATCTAAACTAGTCTGGCTGCGAATTTTAAAGAATGATGTAAACATTCGAAAAATTATAATTTTTAATAAGATCAAAATAGTCATACAATCTTGGATAAGAATATAACAAGTATCATCCTAATTCCCTCTAAATTATACTTAATTCACTGATCATAGCATTATCCCTTAGAAATGAATCTTTTTTATAAGAAACAATTTCAATATAAATTTTCAAAGACATGGAAGTACTAATGTAACAATGAAGGAGATTTCATGACAAAATCACCTTAATTCCCTAGGATTTAACTCACAGTCTTTTTGTCCCTATGACTTATTTTCATTGCAATATTGTAAGAGAAATCATAGGAACAGGGCATGATATTAATGTTAGGCTAGGAATAAAAGAAATATTTTAAAAAAATCAGGGTGGTGGTGGATATATCTAGCTTGCATGAAACTCCGAGTTTTATTTCGAGACATTAGCAAACAATAAAACACAAAAGAGCTCCTTTATGGCAACAATGCATTAATGAAGGCGTATTTCAGCTGGGCAATTTTGGTACTTCTAGTTTCCCTGTTGTTCTTTCAACCCTCCCTCACACTTCAGAAAGGCCTAATATACTATGGATATCAGCTTTCATTACACACATCTAACCCATACATTTTGTAAATGAACACATGACATTTTTTCAAGTGAAGATGGCAAAATTTACGTGATATATTTCTCTTTTGCCGATTTAGATGATTTTTACTTTCTACAATTTTGAATAGACTCACAATAAATAGTGACCTGTGTTTATATTTTATAATGTACACATAAGTCAAGCCATTTGTAAATGTGTGAATTAATTACAGAAAAAAAATGTATTAATGTTTTCAATTCAAAGGGGTCCAGTCAGTTGGACCCAGCCCTTCTTCTAGTTTCATTTCCCTTAAATTCTGTAATCAAAGTATTTGCAACATTTTTAAGTCCCAACCTCCCACCATAAATACTTGGCAAGTCTATTTTTCTACATACTTTTCCTCCTGCCTAAAACATCTTGTGCTTCATTGTGCCACCACTGAAATTTATCTTCAACAAAACTCAAACATAATCTTTGTATGAAACTTTTACTCAATATCACACTTAGGATTAAACACTTTTTCTTCCCTTATTGCATAAAATTTTGTATACCTATATGTTAGCATTTATTATATTTTATTGTTGTTATGTTTTTGAGTAACAGGTTTATCTGGCCCAGTTGCTACAGGCTTGTCTGGGATGTGCCTTGACCTTTGTATTTCTCCCACACCTCCAGGGGTGCCCCAAACGTAAGCACCACCATTTCCTTACATTTCTGTTTTTTACTTTTCTTACATCACCTTTTTTGGGGGAAGTTTCAGGTTAAGATAAATGTAGAATGTTGTTCTGCCTCACTGGATTTTTGGGAACACACCTGGTTTTGTAGAGCTGGGTGGCCAGGGAGGTCTTCAGCCCATATGACTCAAATAGTATGAAAGATTGGTAGAAAACAGAGGTGGCTCCTTATTTGTATCAAAGTAACCCACAGACACCCTGGGTCTTGTTCATGGATGTCACGCATGGCCCATATAGGTGAGAAGGCAAAATAAGCTGTTTTCCCTCTAGAAACTGTCAGGTCTCTCCATGAGATAAAGATGCTATACTTGTTGGACTTACCATCCTGTATACTTTTATAAAGCTATATAAACACAGTGCTTGATTAAAGCTCATTTTTATTTTGTTAGTCTGATCACCAATTGCCAGCAAGAACCTCTACCACACTTTTGGTTCTGCAATTACGTGTGCATGTATGTGTGTGTTGTGTGTGCATAGATATATATGTGCACATACACACAGATATATACATACAGAGAGATATACACATACACACACACACACACACACACACACCCCTTCACCTCCATCTCCACCCCACCCCCACGTCTATTTCTACCACCCCGTCTATTTCTACCACCCTCATCCCTACACCTCCATACTCATCTCCACCCCACCCCTCCCCACCCCTACCCCTGACTCCATCTCCATCCCTACTCCCACACCCCTAGCTGTGCCCCAAATGTAAGCACCACCATTTTCTTACATTTCTGTTTTTTAGCAAATGATGTGCTGTGTTGTTCCTTTAGACAATTTTCTTTTAATATCCAGTCTAGGATTTCTCATGTAATTGGTTTACAAAATAACTTATTTTTGAAGACCATTTTAAGAAAATACAGAAAAATGTGTTAAGAAGATGCTATTATAGTTCCTTTCTTTCTAGTTGTTTTGTTTTTCCAGTGTAAATGCCGTCTCTTTTTTAAGTTATATACAACCTCTACATCTACCTCGACTCAAACTAACATTGTAGGAAACACGATTATCCAGAATGGCATTCTCCAAATATACTATAATGACCTCCTATCCTATTGACTTTGTTGCTTACATTATCTGGACCACCAGAAAGTCCCCCAGAATGCCAAAGGTAAATCTTGTCTATCATCTTCATGATTTATACACTGAAATCACTGCCTTGATTTTGACATTGTCCATTGTGAGCTCTGAGGACATAATTAGACAACAGAATCCAGAAACATGTTTTGTAGCTTGCGTTTCAATAGGACTCAGCAGGGGAAAACAGATAATGGAGAAAGGAGTTCCTTTAAGTTTATCTAGTGATGTGGTTCACTTATTGAGAGATGAATAGGAAGATCATTGGGCCATGGTATTACAATCCCTCTTATTTAGAAAGCTGGAGCAATCCTGGCTGAATGCTAAGTGATTGAGCATGATGTGGGTTGCATTCTACTGAGTTGAGTCTTGTGAATGGAAAAAAATCTTAGGAATTGTATAACCCAAACAGGAAAGATAAATTATATACTAGAGAAGACATAAATAAGAACTAATCAAGTAAACATCAAGTTTGCGCATTAGAGATAAAACACTCTTAATGAAGTCAAATTAACATAGGTTAGGTATAAGTCTGGCTAAGGAATGCTTCCAAATTTGAATGGAAAAATGTTATGTACAGGTGTATCCAAGTGTTATAAATGATCAAAACATATAGGAAACTGGAGATAAGTATCAGTCATTAGCTTGTTTCATAATGGTGAAGATTCCTGATTCCACAAACAAATATGCATTTGTTTTTATTTATTCTTTTGTAATTTATATGTTTTGCTAAGGACTATTCACAGTTTACTTTTAATGGTTAGGAATAGTAGACATTGTTCCCAATTCCAGTTTCTAGGGCTTTCCTGGTTTTAAAAATTTCATATAATACTGGAAAAAAAGGTAGTTTATTATTTTTGATGATGCTTAGGGCGTATTTTGCTGGGAAACACCACCAACCCAATCCCAAAGGAACAGAATCATAAACCTGGAGATCATATGAAAATGATATTGTGGAATCTAACCCATCCCATGTTAAGAATTAACAAAATAGTTCGTTATTGAAGATAAGCTGAAGTACATACCTATAACATCAAAACTTATAATTAAATCAATAGGCATATCAAATGAATGTTATTATACTCATTGCAACTCTCCTAGATTCAAAGCTGAAAAAAACAACGGTAGAAGCAAAATGGATTAAAATTTTAGAAATATTATACATTAGAAATATTACACAGAAACATTAATATTGCTACTCCTTGATCCTCAAAGCAGAGGAATGGTTAAGTGGTATGACAGAAATGTCTATTAGGAAAGATATTGAATTATACGGAGGTCTGTAATTCTTCAGTTTCTAGCCAATGAGTCTTACTTATGTTGTATCTCTCTGTAGCAGAAGAACCTATGTCATCTGGGATAGTGCCACAAACCTGAGAAAATTTTAGCTTATTTCTTTTTGATAACCACATTTTGAAAACAGTTATTGTTTCCTTTGATTGTCTAGTTAAGGCATGAAGCTGTAGGGACTCTAATTGGACCCAGCATTGTTCCTAATTTGTCACATCATAGGGCATGGCTAACCCAATCTAACTACAGCATGTTCACTCATTATTTCATCTTTAGACAATAAAAGCATCAGTGTATTAAAAAAACAAAAGGTTCATTTTTCTCTTATTTTTGCTAATTATTCTCATTTCCTTAAGAAAAGAACATTGGGAACAACCGCAACAGCCGTATTTATTTGGCAAATAATTTTTGTGAATCTCCTACGTCAGTGGTTCCCAAATTCCACATGTGTAAGACTAACTTGAGAATTTTCATAAGATGTATAGGAATAACTTCAGATACTCTGAATCATATTGAAGTAGGACTATGATCTTACATTTTATAGATAAATTCTGGTTATTCTGAAATTGGTGGCCCATAGACACAGAGCAGTTGTTAAAACATAAGGCATTATTTAGTCATTGCAAAAATAAGATATGCTATGCATATACTCTATCCTCAAGGAGAACCCCAGGGAGAAAGGAAAAAGCCAGAGAAGAAAGCAAGCATAAAAGAAACTGTAAAAAGAAAGCATGTGACAAGAGAGGGGAGAGGTAACATAAAATATTAAACATCATTTACTTTTATGTATTCTGTAGGACATTTTATATGCATTATGGATTTTAGGAAAAAGACAATAAATCTTCACTTTTCTGACAAGGAAACTAAGGTTGAGGTAACTCAATGAATTAGTCAGAGTTCTCATAACCACTAAGTAGCAATGTATGAATCTGATCCCATCTCACTCTTTAAAGAAAAAAAAAAAAAATCAATGGTCTTAACTTGACAGCACAGCAGATTTAATAATGTGTACTCATGTCATTACAATGCAAATAAGACAAAAAAATATCACCGTAGTATTAGTACAACATACTTTACGCAAGTTAGAAAATAGCACAATGTGTGAAGTTGGGTAGACATTCAGTAGAAATCACTTACTTTCTGTTTTCTTTGTTTGAATTTAATTAAGAGCTCATTCAAGAAGACCAGTGGATATGATAAACCTGTTTGACTTCATAATTATTATTTCCATGTTGACATACAAGAAGTAGCAGGAACCAGGTACATTCAGAAAAAGTTAAAGCCATAAAAATCTCAGATGTAGCCAGCTCTTGCATTTTATTCTCAAGTGAGTCTCAGAAAGGGTAAATGCCTTGTTAAAAGTCAGAATTACTTAGTTTTGCTAGCCAGATTTTTTTTATGATTTCTCCCTGTTTTTCCTCCGATATGCCCCAAAAGACAGCCTGAAATCCCTCCATGTCAAATGGACCAGATATTGTGGTGTGCTTGACACTCAGATTTTCCATTTTAGACCAAGGCACTCTTTTCCCAATGTCAGCTGCAAGTCTTTCTGGGAAATTTTCCCAAAAGACTCATCTAAGATGATGCCCCCTTTCATGGCAGCCTGCACCCTTTCACTGGTCCGTATCAAGACCTACCTGCCTTACCTGAAGGCAAGGGAACTCTGAAGGGCCAACCCATCTCCAGTGCTCCCCATTCACTGTCAGTGTCTTTTACTGAAACTCAATCCCAATTCAATTCCTCTTTCTGAGAAACCCTACTGCCTTCTCTCTTTTTTAAGTGTGGATCTTGAGAAAACTCTTAATATGTAAACCTCCAATTCTGGGCCTACTATCCTAGGAACCATACATAAGACAGCAGATTATCAGTGACCCTTTTAAGGTACTTTAATTTCCTGTACATTGATGGGTGTGAAATGCCACCTTTAGGGATAATATCTTTCCACAGACAGCTCTGCACCAATTTCAGCAGAAATTGTGTTAGGGTCCTAGCAACAACTTCATGATATAGTCCTGTTATTATAATTTTAGGAGGGTTTATTAATTTAAGTATCTTAAGTAGTACAGAAACACCAGGGATATTCCTCACTAACCTATGGGGCTATTAACAGCAGAGTGGCTGTTATCGACATGTTATGAGCCCAAAGGGACAAGGGAAAGGAAAGAATATTGAAGAAAAGGCTGCAGAGAGAACCACATTAAGAAGAGCTGGGGCTGTTAGTTGAGGCAAACAGTTCAACTGTACCTTGAAGGGAAGGATCTGGGGAAATAAATTTATCAAGGCTGAGGGCAAGGGGATGGGTGGATGTGGAGGGGAAAATAGAAGAACAATATCCAAGGACAATAGGTATCTGCTTTAAAGCCATGCAGTTAATAGATAGTAACAGCACTACAGAACCACCCCATAAAGTGTGTATTCCATCATTTGATATAATAAATAAATGTATAGTTTTATTATCATGGCATATTTCTACATTTATATCTGAGGAAGGTTTTGAGCTTTCTAACAACTGGGGCTAAATGTTGCTCATTTCAGTATTTCTAACACCTAGCATAGTGCTGGGTACAAAGCAAGTACACATTTCTTGTTTATCCTTTGCCAAAAAATAATCTCTCTCTCTCTAAAAAGTTTTTATTCCTTACTTTGTATTATAGTTTCCTGGGGGATGTACATGAACCTATTAAAGCTAATGGGACATCAGAAAGTCAGAACAGCTGCCCAACCTTGAAGATGAATGGAAAGATGGCTGTCATATCCACGATGCCATTATATTCAGGAAAATAAATAAAAAAAAATACACGAAATGACTGTGTGGGTCAATGAAGTTAATCGTAAAGATAGGATGAAAAATGTTCTTCATTTCCAGACACACTATTTCTTGATAACACCTAAGATCTCTTTAAAGCAATGATGAATTTATGAATGAACTTCTAGTATCTACAAGAAGAGACAAACATCAGGGAATCATGCAATTAAAACAAAAGAAAACAAAAACAGATATTCTGTCTCTCTTTGGAAATAAGGAAGTAAGTGAACTATATCATCAAGGAGCACTCAGTTTTGATGAAAGGGATCTGAATAAACAAATCACTCATCTTCATTAATCGCTGTTGAGTGTATGGTTGTGTGTTGAAAGTATGCAGGTAAGTTCATCAAGCAAAAAAGGAAATGGCAGTCATTAGCTCATGAGAGTCAACCAGATAATTAACAGAAAGGTCTCCTCAGTTTAGGCCAGTGTGGAAAGAGAAAGGGAAATAGAGGCCTACCAAACGAAACCTCTGCCAGGCTTCACAGGCCAAAGAAATAGGCCCAGATGGAGTCCTGTGGAGTTCTGCCATCTCCTTGGCTGGGCTGATTCCTGCCATTTGCCTGCATCTGTCAGTGCAAAAGGCAAAATTGCTGTCCTCTCACACTCCTACTTCTACCTCTACCACCAACCCCAGCGTTTTCAAAGTATATCTCACTTCATTGTCTCATTATTTACTGGAGACAAGCTCTGGAACTCCTCTCCTCACCAAAAGCAGCCTACTTCCTGCTGTATGGGCACTTACTTTTCTGTGTAGAGCAGGTGTTATTGTTTAAAAATACTGAACAAAAATCCTTTAACTACTATAAAAAGCATAGCTTTAACAGCTTTATATAATTTTCAGAGAAAATGGCATTAAGAAATTTGCTCTTGCACCTGCCTACTCTGCAGATTTGCATAAATGTTCATTGCTTTACCAATGAAACACAGAATTTGGTTCTATGTAATGCAAAAACAGAGGCCCTGTCCGTCTGCAAAGCATCTTCTGAAAGAGTCATACATACTTATTTTGCTTAAGCACATGAAAGAACAAGGGAGAGTTTCCAAATTTCATACTAAAATAGATTTTTAAAAAACACAAAATATTAACAATTGACAGGAAAACCTAGGCATATATTTTTGTCTCTGTAAAATTTGTGTCTACTTCAATGAGCTATACTCTCTGAATTATGGGAAAATGTCTTTAATAACATTAACCAAACAAGTCTACTTTGAAATCCGCAACATGAATGAGCAAATGTTCTTAATTTTAGTACCATGAGTGATGATCTAGCTTACCCAAGTGCCAAAGATCCAAAGTCTTCAAACAAAAAAATATTTTTGAAGAATAATAAGAAAAAAATAGCAAGTAGAGAAATTCAAGTTAAGGTAGATTACTGCTTTAAGTATATATGTATTTCTTTATATCTTACATCAAATATAAATCCTTTAGATACAGTGTACAAAGTTGTGAGGTATCTTAATATTTTTTCCTTGCTAAATGTCATTGTATGTATTTTAACATGGCTTAACATTCCATATCATTCTCTATATTTATCATCTTAACATACTCTTACAATTACCAGAATTAATACAATAATTATTTTAATAGTATAACTATAGTTATAACAGCATTCAGAGTCACCGGCTGATACACCATCAAAAAGAAAAGTTGTGCTCCAAACTTCTTGTGTCCTATTTTCTCGCCCAGTACCACTGCAGAGTTTGAGCTAGGCCCAGAGCACCCTGGCAGAGACCTGCAAGCAGCTGGCCCATTTGCTGAGTGAAATGTCTCAGATGGGGTGAGGAGCCAGCTCTGCTTTCCTAGCAGTGCCCCTGAGGGTGGTGGCTCAGGGGCATGCGTCCCCAGGACCACGGCATAAACTTTCTGGACTAATCTTGGAGACACTTGTTCAGCAAGTCGCACACTAGGCGGGGAGAAGGAGTTGTGGCCCGGGACATATTTTCGAAGTCTTATTCTGGAGCTTGCCAACAGAGCCAAATATTGGAGAAATCTTTTCTGCTCATCTGAAAAGTAAAGTGAGCCAATAAAACTAAGGTCAAAGCAGAACTAAACAGAAGGAGGGGAGGGAAGGAGAGAGGAAGGGAGGGAGGGAAGGAAGGAGCTAACTAAGAAAAATGTTGGTTCTTTGACAAGATAAAGATAATTGATAGACCTTTTGCTAGGTTAACCACGAATAGAGGAGAAATGACCCAAGCAAGCTCAATCAGAAATGAGTAAGGAGATACTGTGACTGATACCGCAGAAACACAAAATGTCATCTGTGAATATGACGACAGTCTCTATGTATATAAACTCGAAAAAAGAGGAAATGGACAAATTCCTGGAAACATACAACCTCCCCAGACTCAAGCAGGAAGAAATAGAGCTCCTGAACAAACCAGTAACAAGCTAAATTAATAGGGCCTTCCAACATGAAGAGTTTCCCCACCCTTGATCTGGGTTATGGGCACACTTATAACCCTGACTCAAACATAACAAAAGTTACCCATGTAACTAAAAATATTTGTACACCCATAATATTCTTAAATTTAAAAAAAGGAAAAAAATAATTATAGTTACCACCATATTCAATTTCAGTGCCAAGAAATTTATCTTCCATAGTTCAACTAAAATAGTTATCCCAGAAATATTAATAAATATGAAAATTTAATTATTCCATTGAAACTATATCACTTCCTCTCCAACACTCATCAGAAAATGTCAGAGCTCCGTATTTGGATTTGTTGGCTTCATTTTGAACTTCTTTTCCTATTGGTCCTTTGCCAGCATTCTTTAAATAACTTCTGACTTTGGTGCTGAATGATGTTTATTGCTGTTCTGTTCATTGTAGGATGTTTAGAATCATCCCTGGCCTGTATTCACTAAATTCCCGTAACTTTGCCCCCAAGTTACAGCGATTGAAAATGGTTACATACACGGCCAAAGGTCCCATGGCACAGAATTGTCCCTTACTGAAAACCACTGATCTGAGTTTCATGGAATTCATGTAGATCCTCAAATATGGAAAATAATTTTCACCTGTATTGCCTACCTAAGACTTTTCTATTTATTCATCACGATCTAACTGAAGTGCCATTGCTTTTGTGAAGTTTTCTGTGCTCCTCCTAACAGTTAATTCTTTACACTACCACAGACATAACCCTGTTTTATCAGACATTACCTTGTACCAAAAAAAAAAAAGTTTTATATATCTTCCTTATAAATATCTAAATTTATCACATATAGAACTTTCATTTTTTTTGAACAGAGCTTTTTGTGTCCTACTGCCTAATAGAATGACTACCACAAGGAAGACAAGAGCTTATTCAATATATGGGACGGCCTGATTGAGTGTTCCAATGAATTAATTGAATTAATATTTGTCTATGTGCCACATATTGGCACATAGTAGATGCTCAATAACTGTAAGTGTAGAGAAGGGGTGAAGCATTTAATGCAATGGCATTCAAATTGGTGGATGTCTATATAACGTAGATGACACTGCAACAATGAATCCCATAGCTTTCTTGGATATTCATTTCAAACTATGAAACCTCTCAGAATATTAGCCGTTAAGCCTAAACTAAGTTGTTCATGTGAAAAATTATCATTTCGTTTTGAATGTTCTGAATGAAACAGACCCCTGTTCTACTTCATCTATGCTATAACCTTTGCTAGAGTAAAATATGAGTCTTAAATGACCTTGAATAATTTTCAATCCATGTTTAATAATTGCAACCCATTTACCTTTCCCTCTCGTTCTTACCCTTTCCTCACAGGGAAATTCTATTGTCCTTCAATTCTTTGTGTGAGTTAGCATGAACTACTGACTGTACATTTATCTTGTGAGAACTTAGAATTGTGGTTGGAATGGCTTTCAACATGAATTTACATTATGCATATTTACTACAGAAAGTAAGAGAAGGAGAATAAGGTAATGGAATATTTGTGAATTGTTCTTCTCTTTGCTGACATAATGTGAGTCAGAACCAGATAGGTCAAGGTTGAAGGATAGACCTTTAAATATCCTATCAATTAGTGAAACTCAAGGCAAGGATAAGGGCTGTCTTTATCCTCTACTGTTACATTTCAATTTTTGTGACAGGCATTGAAATAAGGCCCTTTCCTTCCATATGCTCTCAATGAAGTGACCACTAAGACTTCCGTGGTGTTTCCCTGGGATATTTAGGAAATTTTCACCATTGATTTGAATTGATGTATTTCAAAAATGGTGAGGAATTTTGCAATGATTTGAACATCAGCAGATATAAGCACAGCAGATCAATGTAGAATGAAAGGTTAGGAACATA
Source organism: Eulemur rufifrons (assembly GCF_041146395.1). Taxonomy (NCBI): domain Eukaryota; kingdom Metazoa; phylum Chordata; class Mammalia; order Primates; family Lemuridae; genus Eulemur; species Eulemur rufifrons. Next base: position 8,539,823 of record NC_091005.1, on the reverse strand, counting down.
ATTGAATAAAAGGAAAAAAAAAGATCGGTAAGACATAGAAAGAGAAATTTTGGGCACTCATTTCTACTTACATGTAGGTGTTTAGTGATAAATGGAATAGAAGCCATACACATATTCTTCTTATTACTATTATGCTTAAGACCCTATTAGTAAGCAGTAGCATATAACCAGCAAATGAGCTCTGACATAGCTGGGTTTAGTGTCTCTAGGCATGCTTTGAAATCCTGGCCTAAAGTTTTCTATTTTTTATTTTTTAATTTTAGTTCTAGTTTTCCTGTTTTGGATACAATATGTATTAATTATACAGTTCTTACAATATACACCTATTGATGTAATAGTAAGATAGTAAGTAAAGATTGTCTTAATTTAACAATACAGTACAGTTTTTGCTTTTATAAAGTTCTAAACGGAGTTATTCCAAAGTATTTTTTACATATATAATCGCCCATTCTGGGGAGAAGGGAAAAAAAATTATCTACCATAGTCATTTTCCATGACTTTATGATCTTTTTTTCACGAGCAATCAGCTTTCTCCCTCTTTAGGTTATCATATAAATATTGTTGTGCTTGTGAGGATAAAAATCAATGGCTTGGTTCATATATCAATGTAGCAATTACCTCACAGGAAAGTATTTTCCTAATATTGGAAAGCAAGGAGAAAAGTTATTTCTTTCGGAAATTGCCATTTGTTTGTTTGTGATTTATCAGCAATGTCTACATAATTTCAGAAAATTCCATGATCAGATTTGTTTTTCCAAAACAAGTGTTGGGGGAGTGATGTGATCAGCTTTTCACATTACAGGAAAAAAGCAAAACAAAACAAAACAATTAAATTTGGTGGGACAATGGAAGACAGAATAGAAAATGGGGAATTGGGAGCAGATAGAGAAGTAGTGAACCTAGACTTTAAGTAGACTACCAGGATATGTTAACACAGTCTGGATGGAACAAATACATTGCAATATCTTTTATTGCATATTGAATTCATCTCTTACAGGTGTGTATCTTCTACTTGCTTATTCCATTTCTTTGGACAGAGACCTTGGCCTAGTCAGCTTTACAGCATTTTACAGCGCCATCCAATTGCTGGAACATAGTAGGAAGTCAGTAATGATTTTCATTTTTGACAGAAAGATAACTTGTTTTTACAAGATTTTTATATATAGTCACATACAATTTGGTTTACTATATGGAAACAGGGTTCATAAAAATTACCTCTCTTCTATGCTTATTCTTACACCCATGTGTGTAAAATGTGTGGAAGTATGCACACCTGTGCACACATACACACGTTACTTTAGTTTTTTAACTCCGAGTAATTATATAGCAATTTTTGCCATAATTCAGTAAAATGCATTTTTAAAATTGCTTTTAAGTTCATAATGAATCCTCTGTAGTGAGGAAGAAGTGCCAAACCATGGAATCTGGAATGGTTATGATGTGACCCAATGAATTAAGATCTCATTTCTTTTCTCTCATTGTATAAGCACCATAAATTTTCTAATCCCACTTCTGAATATTCATAGTCCTTTGATTATGAGAACTTTTTAAGAAAAAAAAGAGCTTTATTGGTGGTAGTTGTTAGGGTGGGAAACACTTGTTAAGAATCACTTCAGGTAATTTAATAATTTACATTTCTTTCATGTGTGTTTGAAAAGTATACTCTGTTATAGTCAATAGGTACTGAAGTCACTCACATCAAACCTTGCCTTCTTACTCCCTCTCCTATGAAATGAAATATCTGAATCAAGAATTACCATATCCTACAGGCTCAGACTGTATAATTATGCCAATTTTCAAGGCAGCTCAAATGATTAGATAAAATGTATTTGAAGATCAGCGTTTTTCACTGATCACTTGATGCAGTCTCATTAGATAGCATTACCTTACTCCCAGACATCAATTAATGCAATGGCTAGAGGATGAATCTCTCTATATTCCTGGCCTTAGTTTGCCATCAAATTAGGTGCAGAGAAAAATGAAGGACACAGAACAGTAGGCATGCAAAGAAAAAAAAAAAAATTAAAACAACTATTGAATGTGATTACACACAGCTAGAGTAATATTTTCAGGCCAAAACTGAAGTCATGACATCTCAGAGCAAGAAGAATTCTGTAAGAAATTCACATAGTCCTGGGCTTCTTTTGGTAAGAACAGAGCCTAGGGTAAACTGAGCTTATGATCTCAAAAACTCATTCAATGAGCCTTTTTCTTTTACCAGTAAGAAAAACTGGGTCCCAGGAGTGGTGATAGTGTGTAATGTTTGGAAAGACAAGAGGGATTCAAGAAGATCAGGATAAAAGATTCATTCTGAATGTTAGACTTTCCCTTTTACTAAATTAGATAAAGTGTAGTCATTCTGTTCAAATTCTCTAAGGAAAAGAGCCCTTCCTTGCTTGCACCATCTATTTAAGTTTACTTCTTTGCTGAAGTAAGGACATTCAGAGGCAGGGCACAGTGGCTTACGCTGGTAATCCTAGCACTCTGGGAGACCAAGGCGGGAGGATGCGTTAAGGTCAGGAGTTTGAGACCAGCTTGAGCAAGAGCGAGACCCTGTCTCTACTAAAAGTAGAAAAAAAGTAGCCAGCATAGTAGGCATCTGTGTGTGTGTGCCTGTCGTTCCAGCTACTCAGGAGACTGAGGCAAGAGGATTGCTTGAGCCTAGGAGCTTGAGGCTGTAGTGAGCTATGATGACCCCACTGCATTCTAGCCAGGGCAACAGAGTGAGGCTCAGTCTCAAAAAAAAAAAAAAAAATAGACATTCAGAAAGCAAACATAATCATTTATAAAGAACCTTGCTGCAATATTTTATTTTTCTTTTAAAATAATGTTTATAAAAAGAGAAAGGACTTTTTAGAATTACATACCTTTTTCCCTACTGATGCCGTTGCTCTTTTATGTCTAATGATGTTGAGAACATTATAGGTTATGAACTAAAAATGTATTCTCACTTTCATATAGGCACCTTACTCACACATTCAAGCCTTTACACATCATGAGAACTGCTGAGCTTATGTGATCGTAGTAGTCAACAAGGTAGCTTTAAACTCTGCCACTTAATGACCATGACACCTTGACATGCTCCTGAACCCACCTGAACTCAGTTCTCTGGTTTGGTCCTTTCCTTCTGACACTACAGTCATCATAAATTTCACCTCCCAGTAACCAGCTTTAGCTTCTCAGTCACTCCTGTTTCAAAGGGTTTGTCTCTCGATACCTCAACCCAAGGTATCTATATAGCAATATATTATCTAAGGTATGTACTTAGTAATGTAGCTCTATAGAAATATGTAGACTTCTTTTCTGGACACACCGAAACCAGAATACACAGAAAGAGCTGGTCTACTTTGGTGAGAAGAATATAATTGAATATTCTCCTAGTAACTGAGAGGTGTGTTAACTTAGGAAAATAAATGAGATATTGAAGTTTTGTACCTTGCTATGCATCCTAATTTCCAAAAGGATACAATTTCCCCCAAATTTTAGTAAAATGAGCCCTGTGCTTCAGGACTTGGGGGAAAAAAAAAAAAGGCCATCATTCTTACCTATGATTTCTGTAGTACCTTGGAACATACCTGTTTCACTACCACCACTGGGTGACTGATTACCCCGAGTAACTGGGATTGGGAGTAACTGCTTTACACTGTAATTTTCATGTCAAATTAAGCCAGATTCCTACTCACAGGAAAAACAAATGCTTCCAGTTCCTTAAAATATATTAGGTAATCTTTCTGGGGAATCAAATTTTGGACATTTAGCAAAGCTGTATATTATGGCCACTAAGAACATGGGTACTAAAATTAAGAATGCCTGGGTTCCAGCCCTAGGTTTATCACTTTTTCTTTTTATTTGAATGTGGTACTTAAACTCTGTGTCTGAGGAAAATAAAACATCCTATAATTGTGGGCAGATCTAAAGAGACAAGCTATAGTAAGCATTTGACAATCTATTACTATTATTACAGATGCTATTGGCCACCAGTGATATACCTGTAAGCTACTGCCCAAATGACATAAGAAATGATCCCAAAACTTACTGGCTTACAACAATAAGCATGTTTTCTTACACTCAAGGGGGTATAGGTCAACTGTGGTTTTGCTGAGGCTGTCTGGGTCTCCTCATTTACTTCAGGATGCAAATTCAGTTAAACATGACTCTTGGCTCTTGGTTGGGTTCAGATATGCTCCATGAACATTTGTACATTTATTTTAGATCCCAAAATTCAGGGCCAGAAAATACCTGAGCATACTTTTCTGAAGTATGGGTCACTAAAATACAAAAGCCAAGTTAACCTATAGAAGCCCATACTGTATATGGCTTCTACATGGTCCACTTTTGCCAGAATCCTATTGGTCAAAACCAGTCATAGAGTCAAGTTCATGTAATTTTAGAGGCAAAGTAGAGTTCATAAACATGAGATTTGTGGCAGGAAGAGTGAAAATATATGCAAAAATAATGCGAACTATAAAAAACTATAATCATAATGATCTTGTGTAATAAAAATGATGCTTAACATTTACTGTGAGACTACCATTTGCCAGGTACTGTGCTAAGTTCATATAAAAATTTATATGAACTAATTTTTAGAGATCAGGGTCTTGCTCTGTCACCTAGGCTGGAGTACAGTGGCCCAACCATAGCTCACTGCAGCCTTGAACTCCTAGGCTCAAGGGATTCTCTCATCTCAGCCTCCTGAGTAGCCAGAACTACAGACAGGAGCCATCCCTCCTAGATCATATGTAGGAAATTTAAATATGCAAAGGTGTTTGTTTAGTATTTATATTTACATGTATTTATCCAAGGATAAATACATGTGATGTATTCCATTATTCCATAATGAAAACAATAAAAACAAAAACAAAATCAAACCAACCAAAATCTTGTCCATTTATGACAAAAAGGCAAGCATAGGTTTTATGGAAACCTTGCATAGCCAAATGGGAACTGAACTAAATGTTTACATTAGTAAGGAAATATTTACACACACTAACTTGCATCCATTACAGTCTTCTATGCAGTATTTTTTTAAATACTCTGATCTTAAGAAATGTCACAGAAAACCTTATGTCTTTCATGAATAAAATAACATTGAGAGTTGTTTTGCTGTCAATATTTATGAGTTCAGAAGCATGTTTAAAGTTTTACTTTCTTTGCTTTTATTTTTTCCTTTGAAACTCAATTCAAATGTTTAAAATGTGGCTAACTCATTGTATTGTGAGTACATATAAGATAGTGCAAAAACTGGACATACTTATCCAAAGCAACAAGGTTTATTGTGACACCTAAATTGTTGGCTTGAATTCCAATGAAGAGATAAACCTAAAATCAAATCTCTTTTCTAGGTCTCTGTCAAGAAGAATTGCAATGGCCTTTCCAATTAACTATTATTGATACAAAGTACTTTTAAGTTGAAAGGAAAATAAGAACTGTTGTAATTAATTCAAGTAATAGATAATACACTCATTAACATTGCTTCTTTACCATTTTGTAAAGTGTACCTTTTTTGAAACACTAAAGTGCTGGAGGAACATCTTACACACTTGTTTAATGCATTTAATCAAACTTTAATCTTTAGATTCACTCAGTTCTAAGCAACTGTCTGTGTAAATTAAAATGAGAACCCTAAACCCTAATTGATTAGTTCAATGTTTATAAAAGCTATTGTGTACTTCTCAGCTGGAAGGCTACCCAAAGAGTTTACCTTCTGCATTTTTGGGGACCTGCAAAGGGAAATTTTTAATTAAAGCACAAACAGAAAACTAAACAATGAAAATAAATATAGCTTTAGAGAAACCTGCAAAAGGTGATAAGAAGAGGTTGTTACTTTTTGCATTAATTATAAATGTATTGATTATGGAAACAGCATAGTTGTTTCACAACAGTAAATGCCTTCAGCAGTTTGTTTTCCAATCATGCTGATCCATCTTTTCACTTGAATATGCCATATTATCTGTAGATATAGAACCTTTGCACAAACCTATCCTGCCTCGGGTAACATCATCATCGTCATTATCAGTAACAGGTACACGTACAAACGTGTTATACATCACATGTCCTTTTCTCTAGGAAGTTGTCCCTCATTTCCACTGGATGAGTTTTCCCTGTCAAATGGCCTCTTGATGGCTTATGTCATAGATTTTAACATATTTTTTTCGTTTATGGTAATTTGAATAGTTATGTTTTTACATTTCCCTCTAGATAGGAAGCTTCATTAAAGTAAAAAATATACCTGTTTTTGTGCCTTGCCCAGTTCCTGGCATAAGATACCCAAATTTGAAAACATCAATTAATAGCGATTAGGTTATGTTGTGGGGATGAGGAGACACTTCCTTTTTCCCCCTGAAAGTTCCCTGAAAGATCAGCTCACAACTAAGTCAGATTAATAAAAGAGTTTTATTTACTATGCTCATGGGGAGAATCACAGAGTGATTACCTAATATCTCAGTGGGATCCAGATATTTGTATACGCTCCCTTTAGAGGGGATGGGGAGATGAGGAGTACAGGTAATTATGTTTAGGGACAATAAATGGTTGCTAGGGAGGATGAATAGATACTTGAGAGAATGAATGAATAGGAGGAAATAGATTGACTTGTAAATTAACTTGAGAGACAGGTATTACGTTTAAAAGGACCTGGGCCAGGCTGGTTGCATTCTTGATTTTCTTTCCTGGGGAAGGGAAGGGAAGACCATTGTTCTTTAGATGGGTCCCTCTGGCTGTGCAGATAGAGGGAAACCTGGTTCCAAGGACGTGTTGATCTCTAAGGGCCTTTAATTCAACATACTTCTTTATACCAAGTACTCATATTTTGGGACGAAATTTCCTGAGCTCCTTCAATGGCACTGGAGATAAGGATCTGAGAGTGTAGCATATAAAAACTGTTAAAAAAAACTAAAATGATCATGATCTTTGATGTTTTAAATATCTAAAATACAAGAAATAATGTAAGTGACCAATGAGATTTATCATATTTTAAAGGCGAAAGTCTCCCAGAAAAGTGTTTGTGAACAACTAGGAGGTACCAATTGGCCTTAAGGTCTGATAACGTGTTAACACTACCACCATCATCTCATTCTGACAGAACAGCCACTCAGCATTTTATGCTGTATGATACTGTTTTCATAACCTCTTTTAAGTCATCACAAAATTGTGATCCCTTGTGATCTCTTTTGAGATTAAGGAAGAAAATGGATTTCAGAAAGTTAGCTAATTTGCTCATGTAGTATAGTAAGTCAATAAAAATGGCAAATCCTCAAAAAAAAAAACAAAAAACAAACAAACAAAAAAAAAACACAGTTGCTAGCTTCAGCATCGATATTCTTCTGCTGGGGCTCAGAAAACACTCCTCCAGAATGAAGGCCTCAGAAGTTAAAGTTTGTCTCTGACCTTCTGTCCTCCTGTCTTTCGGTCCCCTTCTCCCTTCAGGCTAGCCATAGAAACTAGAATCCCTCTTTTCCAGGGTGGGGAGGGTCATAGAAAACAGAGTCCTTTTTCTTGAAAGGTCGACTGGTAAAACCTAAAAATCTCCTGTGGAAAAAACTGACCATCAAGAAATGATCTGATCTACCTTGTTTGACTGCGAGTCATAAGATCCCCATTGCAGAGGGGGTCCTGCCCCACATCCAGAAGGAAGAAATGCACGCTCAGAGAGGCCAAGAAGGATCTAGACAGACAGGCCTTGATGAGTTTCCCCACTCAGTCTATCACCATTAGATCATACAATTTTTATCCGATCCTGTTTCTACACAGTTGTTCCTATTTTGTTAAACCTAAACCTAAAAATAGACAATTTCCCCTGTATCTTTGGATCTTCATTCTGAAGGCTTCTGTATATACATGAGCTGAATGTATTTGTATGCCTTTTTTCCTATTATTCTCTCTCATGTCAGTGATTTTTCAGCAAACCTTCAGAGGACCAAGGGTCCCCTTGGCCCCTACAGTTCCAATAAGACAATTTGTAAATTTTTTAACATCTCTCTCATTTTCTTTTTTTTTTTTCTCAGAGGAAAGGGCAGGATCTGACTCTGGTGCCTGGAATAGAATGTGGTGGTATCATCATATCTCACTACAACCTCAAACTCCCGGCTCAAGCGATCCTCCTGCCTCAGCCTCCTGAGTAGCTGGGACTATAGGCATGTGCCACTCTGCCTGGCTCATTTTTGTATTTTTTTTCTAGAGACAGGGTCTTGCTATGTTGTCCAGGCTAGTCTTGAACCCCTGACCTCAAGCAATCCTCTTGTCTTGGCCTCCCGAAGTGCTAGGATTATAGGGTGAGCCACCACTACTGGCCTATCTCTTTCATATTTTCTGACCTTTTCAGATGTCTTTCAACTACCAGCTCAGGTAGCCCCATGTTTTCCTTTCAATGCTTCCCCAACATCAGGATGGCTAAGCCCTTTCAGGTGTTGTCCTTTTTATAAATGGAAACATCCCCCTGACTATAGTCTTTGCTTGGTGTTTTCTAAAAACAAATATACACCTGTCAGAGATCCTGGGTGGGGGCTCACTCAGATGAATCAATGTCATTTCTTTGAGGGCAGGTGGAGTAATTTCTGCATCTTTGTCTCATCGCCTGCTCTCTGCTTCAATTATTTCTAATTTGGAGGCCTCTCATTCCATTCATCCCTCTCAGATCAATCTTTTTCTCCTTTGTGCATGGTGAGGAACTACGGTTCACATACACTCATGTCATGAAGCCAAATTACCAGTTAGCAATTAAGGAAGCTCATTCACAAACAAACAATCATTCAATTATATGGAAGTCAGAAGAATGATCTCTTTCCCTGATGCTGGCATCTCAAGCCACATCAAAGAGACCGGTATTTATTTCAAATCATTTTAGCTTGATGACTGATCAATTTGACCATCTTCCTATTCTGTGGTACAAACAAAAGGAATCTTTGTCTGTATTTCATGGTCATTTATCATTCCTCTGGCTTTCAGATTGCAAAGGCTGAGATCAAAGGAAAGGGGGAAGAGTGGTATTTGGCAGCCTGATACTGAGAGCAAAGCATGATTATACCTCAGTGTTTTCTAATTGTTAAGTATCACCTCTGCCTGCTTTGTATTGTGGAATAAACACACCTTGGAACCACTAAGATAACTACATCCCTCAAGTTCTATTTACATCTATTCTATGTATTCCCTTTTATTTTAGAATCCAAAAGAGCCCCCAAATAATCTAAATGTGTCTTCCAATCCACATATCCCGTGGCTTTGTTGGTAATTTGCTGTGTGATTTGAAAAGATAGCCTTTGTTATCTGGCCCTAAGTTGTCACGCATGCAAAATGAAATAATATGGACTTGATCATTTTTGACATTTTCATTAGCAGGCTAAAGACCTAGATTTGCTACACAAGTACTGCACCACATTAACTTTGTGTTATCGTAATTGTTTTTATCCCACAAGGAAAATTTATAAATAAGAATAGTATATTATCAATAGAAACAAAGGGATTTTTCCAGAAAGAATATATACCAATAATATGATCTTATGCCCGTATTTCTACAAAATTTTACCGTATTATTCCTATAAAATGTGAAACCTTGAAATAAGGTTTAACACTATTTGTTTAATCATAAACTGCATAAATATGCAGCATAAGATATTAAAGTCCCACCAAATATCTTAAAGTTTCCTACTTTTCTCTAGGGGTAACCACCTTCAAAAGCAAGTTTATGTGTAATTGTATATGTAAATATATACAAATGTATACATGAATGTGTCTGCATTTACCTTGTTTTACATTAATGGGGTTGTACTTTGTGTATTATTTTGTAAATTCCTTTTGATCCCATTTGTCAATACACTTTGCAGGGCTCTCCACATCAGTATTACAGAAGTCTCAATCACTCTTTATGGATGCACAGTAATTAAATATATTTTCATCCTCCATTTGTCAGCATACATTTAGATTTTTAATTTCTTTTAATTTTATAGTGACAAAAGTACTGGGGAAAAATTATTTTTTTAAATTTTCAATGTCAACTGGGATTTTTATTTTTTTAATTTATGTTTTTTATTTGTAAGAGTCTTCTGGCATATCAGTAGAGATTCATTCAACATATACCTGATGAATAATTTATGAAAAGATACTGTTATATGTTAAAATAACAATAGACTTGTATTTATAGCAGTGGAATTAAACCTTTCCAACACTTTTTATCTTTTACTCTATTACTAGATGGAACCAGAAAATCACGATCAATTATGAACATGAGAAAAGGAATATAATTGAAAGCTTAATAAGTGTTATTACAACACCTTACTCAGGGAGTAGAAGGATGTCTATTAGCCTCTTCTTTCTAAATTTCTCTTATATGGTTTCAGGAAAACTGGAAAGATTACAATATAGAAGAACTTAAAGAAAATAAAAAAGACAATCAGAAAATTTCAAACCATCCGTCCGTCTGCTTTTTGGTTTATTATTTATTCATTTTCTCATTTATTTCTTCTCTCAGGATGTATTCTTAAACATTTACTTTATGCCAATCACTGTAGTAAATGATTAAATATATTACTTGTTACCAAGGAGTCTAACAGAACAAAATTTTAAAAGAAGAATGTTACTCATTGAGCACTTATTTTTGTGTGTGTGTGTGTGATAATCTAATTTATTTCTGGTAACAATAGCACAAGGCAGGGTTTTTTTTTCTTATGTAGATATTCAGATAAAGGTTCACAGCATCATTTCTGCCAGTATGTAGAGTTTGATATTTTCAGTCAGACAAAACTGATACTGAATCCAAATTAAGCCAATGACAAACTGTTTTAGTTTAGATGCTTAGTTTCTTGATCTAGGCAATAGACACAATACTAACAATCCTATCTGGTTAAACTGAGCTTAAGGCAAGATCTGGGACACTGTAATAGTGGTATTAATGATCACTGTTATTTTCATTATTGTCTCCTACACTGAGCACTTTTAGCGGCCAAAAAGTGCCCAGCTGAATGGAAGCAGAATTCGACTAATCAGCCTTGTATTAGGGTCTTGACAAAAGGAGATACTGATATTCTTTACCTTAGATTCTAAGAACAAGAAAAGTCAGAGAGCGAAGACCAAAGCCATACTTAGAGGTGGAGAATGACTGTCCTGTAAAAATTAATACCTATGTGATGGGAAAGGGATCAATCGAGTTCAACAGGGAAGGAGAAGCCTTTATGATAGATGCCTAAGACTGGACAAACTGGAAAGCCCAACAATATTGGGAGAGTTTGCTTTTACTATAGTTTAGGTAACCTCTAATTCGAAGTTTATGTATTAATAACATTCCTGTAGATAGATTGCAGTGGATAATATTGCCTGCACTAGAATCTCCTCCAGCTGGCCTTGCCAAAAATCAAAGCTGAAGAATAACACTTCTAAGAAAGTATTTGCATATAAATGAACTCAGTAGTTATTCTGGACCTCTTGACCTGTTTCAATCTCTGTGGATGACAACTCTTAGTTCTTTTAAATAGCTTTGTTACTAAGTGCTAACATGACTTGTATTTTGAAACCTTTAATAAGCCTCTTAAAACACTCTACCATCATTCATAAGAGCAGAGCATGCAACATAATGTCACAAATTAGTTGGAACTTGGGTTTAAATACTGAGGAACTGAGCTTTTGTAGTCACTGAACAGTGTGATCCCAATTATCACAGGAACCACCCAATTGTGTCTTTTGAATAAAACTAACGGAGTGGCGGTTACACAAGCCCAGAGATCACACTTTAAACAGCTTTTAACCGTAACCCATAGCTTTTGTGACAGGCCTGCTATAAAATCCATTTGATCTTATAACCAGAATTATTGAGATATAGTTGCTTCATCATTTACCCTATCTGACTAACTACAAAGAAAATTTTAAAAAATGAAGATGAATAGGCAAGCAGAAGGTGGAGGGAAGTGAGGATATTATAAGGAAATCATTTAAAACACTGCAGGATGTCCAATATACCTTTAGGAGCATTGAAATTAAAGAGAAATAAGAGAAGGAGGACTGAGAATTTATTTCTCTCGCCTTCTTCACCTGGCTAAGCCCTGACTTCTTTCATGAGTCAGTTCCTTTTAGAATTTTCACTTATACTCCTCTCCTGGTCTGGAGTAGGTTCACTTTCTCCATTTCCACAGCATATGGGACTTTCCCCATCACAACACTTTTTCCAGTGGGCTGCAACAGCCTATTTTCTCCTGTGCTTGTTGTCAGGACTGCATCGTAAGAATCTCCAGAATGTCTTTATAACTGCATCTCCAATGCCTAGCACACAATTGATACTCATTACATCTTTATCGAAATGAGTTGACTATAGAATTTCATAGCAGGGTGAGATCTTAATGAGATCATTATATTGTTCTTTACTGTTTCTAAGATTTAATCTCATCAAGCATTTAGTGACTGTGTAGTAAATATGCCAGAATTCCTGGCCAAATGGATAAAGGAGAATAGGGAGATAATACCCCTAACCATGAGGAGATTATACGCAGGCTCCCTAGCTTTATGCCAGTGTGTGAGTTTCCTATGAAGGGCTCCTCTAAAATTTAGTTTTGAACCAACATCCACCTGGTTAGGAGAAAAACCTGGTCAAAATTGGGGAATTGGTATCAAGTAAAATCAGGTACAGTAATATTAAAAGAAATTAATTCAGAGTCAGAAATCAGCTATAAATGCTATTTAACAGAGCACATGGATGGAATGATGTTAGAGTTTGGATTTTACAGCTATCTCTGGATGTCATCATTGAAAATGGTTTGGCATACATTAATAGCCTGGTTGCATGGTTAAGAGTAGGATGGCCTAGACTCGTTTAAATAATCTATACATGTTATGGAACTTGAAGAAGAAACAGTCTTGGTAAGGAGGTCTGCTGTAGGGCAGTAAGTTATAAATGATGTTACAGGGGCATGAATTAACAATGGGACATAGATTAAAAAGAGATTTACTCTACTTTGAAAGATGGGGGAAGATTTCGCCAAAGAGGCAACAAATGAATGAAGGTCATAAAGAATAAGTAAGAGAAACACATTTAAACAAAAAATAAATAAATAAAAGGGGATGTGAGAAAGTGATGCTATATATAGAATGCAGATTTATCCCTAAGATCTGGAAGATTCTCTCTACAATCACAACATAGTATCCATAAGTGCTTATTAAATGGCTGAAAGCTTTCATGCTTAATTCTTCAACACGTGGAGGATTGGTACAAACAAGGTATGTCCTTAAAACTCTGGATTTAGTCACCTTGACTTTAATCCTTCATATGCATATAGAATTCTCCAGTTTGAAAACAGCACAGCCAGATCCATTATAGTTTTTTGGCACCAACTCCCTCTCCTGGCCCCTGCTCCCAAAGCCTTTTTGGAGGAGGTAAGTCAGTAACAATTATTTCTAGTGTAGAGATGAGGAAACCAAGGATCAAGGAGTATAAGGCCTTGTCTAATATCATCATGCAAGCTTCAGATCCTAAGATTCAGACAAGAATTTTCCACTTGAAACCTTATGCTCTTTTTTTGTGAAACAAGCTGTTTTCCCAGGGATCTTTGACACATTTAAATACAAACAGCGGTGGAAATGGAAAAACAAAGTTCTTCATAAAAATGTACTCGTTTTATCTCCCTTAAAAATGATAATAATTTGATAAAGAAGTCAATAGAATTTCAAAAAATCAAGTGGGTCTTATGTAATGATGGCCCTTTACATATATTATAACCTTTTAATACAGAATCCGTGAAGGCTAAGTAATTATGCATGTTTTTTCAACGTGAAAGAACTGCATCTAGCTGATTAAAATTCCATTTTCTTTCAAAAGCAGTATAGATATCTAAACTGTTCTGTTAGGGTCTCAACTGAGATGTAACGAGGAAGGAGAACTGTTACCCAAGATTAAGACTACTCTAAATCACAAAGTGTCCCTTGGAGGAAAAGGGGACTTTGATGTGATTACTTGAGAGGAGATTCCAGTTGGAAGACAGGAGATTCTCCAAAGAAGCCCGAACTGTTAGTCAAGGAGTCAGCAAATATGGTTTCTACTTCTAGGAGTTATCACTGAGTAACCCTACTCCAAATGTTTACCTAATTTATAAATATAATAAAGTGTTTAATGAATTCTGTGTTAACTTTCTTTCACAACCTGTATTAGTTTCCTGTGGCTGCCATAACAAATTGCCCCAACCTTTGTAGTTTAAAGCAACAGAAATGTATTCTTTCATAGTTCTGGAGGCCGGAAGTCCAGCATTAGCTTCACTGGGATGAAACTGAGTTATCAGGTTTAGTCAGGGTCATACTTCCTCTGGAGGCTCTAGAGAGTATCTATTCCTTGCCTCTTCTATAATAGTTTCTGGTGGTTGACGGCATTTTTTTGCTTGTGGCCACATTAGTCCAATCTCTTACTCTGTCTTCACACAGCCTTCTCCACTTTTGTGTGTATAATCCTCCTCTGCCCTTTCTTTATAAATTGTGATCAGATTTAGGGCCCTTACAAATAACTGAGGATAATTTCATCACACCAAAACATTTTACAGGTTCTAAAACCTGTAGATTAGAACCCAATAACTTTGGGTGGCCATTATTCACCATACTATACTACTAAAAGGTATCATCATCATATTTTTTAAAATAGTGGATAAGAGGACAGGATCTTGAGCCAGAATCCTTGCAAATTTGGGGACCAAGTACTAAACTTCTCTCATCTTTAAAATGAAAATTAAAAAATGAACCTATCTTGCAGGCTTGCTATAAGGATTAAAAAGACAATACTTGTAAAACACTTAAAACAGTGCCTATCACATGACAGCTGCCCAGTAAAATTTAACTTTTATTATTAGCTGTTACTATTTTACAACCATGAAAAGGGTGTATATATTGAAAGATCTTGTCTACCAAAGACACTACATGCATTCAGTAATATTTAATTTGATTCCCAATATTTTATTAATCAAAGACATTCATCACTGCCTGTCAGAGCTGATTCAGCAAGAGATAACCCATGTGTCCACAATGAGGTGACAGAACTCCAGCCAACAGTACAGGCATTTAACATTTTAACCAGTGTATTCATAGTCCGAGCTGAAGTTCTAGCTCTGCTACCGCTTGTTGAAATAGTAAAAATATCTTCTTTGCCTGTAATAAGGAATCCAAACATCAGATTTCTTCCCTAAAAATCCTTTAAAATCTTTTAAAATTATTTATTCTTTCATTCCACATCTTCCATCACTAACACAGGGAGCCCAGAAGAAAAAGACTAGATCTCACTGAGGATGTTAATGTTAGGCAATGTGGTTCCTTAAAGCAGAGCACCATAGCTGCATCATCACACTAGAAATTCTTCATCAGCTGCCTCTGGACAATGTGTGGGAAGCAGAGGCCATCAGGACAAAGTTTTAATATATAGTTTACTGCTGTCCTTTAAATTAGTCCTATCAGGAAGCCAACTCAAGCAAGCTCAGCTATTAATACCATTGAAATTTACTGCCTCAGGGATACAAGAGAAACAATGGTCAGCGTCCCATGAAGTCTTTAAGAGAGACAGAAAAAGCTCCTTTTACAGATTAGATGCTGGGATGATCTAATTGTCAAATCCATCAACGTGCATCTGCAGCTGTTGTGATGAGATCTGACTGACTTACTCTGCAGCATCATTTACAGCTCTGTAACAATGTTCATCCCTCTAAAGGCCTTGCAAAGAATGGGGGTCCCTATCCTTGACAGGGACAGATGTCTTGCATCAGGAAAATAGTGCTATTGAAAAGAGGAAGTCAAAGCAAATGATCCCATTTGCCAAGTGACTGCACTAATTTATCTCTGCACATTTTAGTGAGATTAAAATGGGAAATTAATACACCATATTCTATATATGTGTCCTTACTTCTCACTCCTGAAAATTTAGCTCTTTGTCATTTCTATTCTCTAAGGCTGCTGGCATCTACAAGACACTAAGACAAGCCCTTTCAATAGATGGTGGCAAGTAGGACTGAACTTTAAGTGAAATAGAGACAATGTATGAGCTAACTTTCCAGATTTATTACATGAACTTCAAATATGCGTTGAAAACTTATTTAATGCTAGACATTTTGGCGTACATGTGATCACTCACAATAAATTTAAAGCTAAAGTAACTGAAGCAGTAAACGGTAGATATCTTAGATACCTAGATAAAGCCATATAGGGAGCAAGATGGAGAACAAACTAAACTCAGAATTTAGGCTCTTAGTCCTCAGCATCACCTTCTGATGTCTTGAGCTACCAGCCTGCTTTTCTTTGTCCCCCATTCCCTTTTCTCATTCTCCATAGATATTGTGATCGTCCATGATCTTCCATGTCTATCGGACTGATTTTAGGCAATGACTCCCTCTCTGACCAATAATTTCTAATTAGACTGTGAATACCTGTTTCCCACCTCCCCCAGAGTGCAGAATCATAGTATACTACAAACAGATGAAAGCATGTGACCTGTGACTTGTACTGGAGTCTTGCCTGAGGACACTAACCCCTGACAATCCCATTTTGAGGAATACAGTGCAAGATAGAATCCATAATACCACTTTCAGATATGACATTTTATGCATCTCCTTGTCTTTTGGGGCATTTTACCATGTTTTAGTATATACTCCTCTTCTATATTTTATTATATTTCACTGTATTATACAATAGATAAAAAAGGTTAGAGTAGCCTCCCACCCCCTTATTTACAGGGGCATATGTTTCAAGACTCCTCCCAGTGGATGCCTGAAACCTACATATACCATGTTTTTTCCTATACATACATAGCTATGATAAAGTTTAATTTATAAATTAAGCACAATAAGAGATCAACAATAAATAATTGTAACAATATGCTATAATAAAAGTTATGTGAATATGGTCTCTCTCTCGTTCTTGCTCACTCTAAATATCTTATTATTTGTAATATTTACAGACTGTGGTTGAACATGGGTAACTTCAACTGTGGCAAACGAAACCACACATAAAGGGGGACTACTATAATGAAAATAAGCAAAATGCATGTTTGAATTCCACATGTGACTTATTTATCAATATTACCATGAGTTTCAACATTTCACCAGTAAACTAGTGATGATACATACCTAATACAACTGTTATATTCATTAAATAAGAAAACATGTATAAACCAGAGAATACAGTACTAGCAACATAACAAGCCCTCAGTAACTCCGAGCTATTTATATTTAAAGAAAACAAATCATATTGTTCTTATTTACAAAGTTTAATTTTTAATGATATGTCCTTAATGTTTCTCAACATTAAGGCTTCTCATTTCTGTTTCATCTTCAAATCTTCCTCTGGTATTTGGCCCATCACAGGTGTTCTGTGTGCAGTAGTGAAATTGAATTTCTCAGAGTTGTTTATACTTCAAATGAATCCATGGAAATTCTTTCTAGTCCAGAAATTCTTGCCCTTATCTAAGATTAAGTCCTCGGAAATTGCAGAGGGAAGAAAGATGGGGGAAGTTTCAAGTAGAAAAGAAGGGAGAAAAAAAAAAGATTATCTGTGAGATATTTATCTAAACAGTCTGGCAATGAGAGTGGCAGGCTGTGGATGGTCTCCTGGTAAGAGAGGGAAGATGAATGGTTTCCAGGGGTCCCTGGTGCTGCTCCTTAAAAGGAGCCTGCTGAGACCAGAGCTGGCCTTCTTGACACTGTTTTAATATAGGAGGAAGAATGGAGAGAATCATAAAAGGAACACATACTCTCACATTCCTACAGCAGTTCCCCTGGAAATATTGGATCTGTTAAGGCAGCTGGGATGTGATGATGCATGGTGTGGTTAAAAAAAAAAAAAAAAAAAAAGTGTTTGGATTTCAACTCTGCTGCTGTTGCTCTGTGACCCCAGGCACATTATTTGGTTCTCTGAGCTCTTTCCTCATTTGCAAAATGAGGAAAATATCATCTACCTCCAGGGCTACTCTAGTGGGTTAAATAATACAAACTGCATTAAAGCTATTAAAAGAGTTTATAGATCTATTTTGCCAGTGGCTATAATCTGCTGTGTATTACAGACATTTATTTTAGGCTAAATGTGAAGGGTATTTTTTGGGATGTGTGTCTATTCCTCTTTATTGAAAATGGACCTTTATCTGAAGTACTCTATTGGCATCAGTGTGTTTAGTATATGATCCTGTCCTCTTGACCGGATTTCATGGAACCAGAGGTAAATATCTGATCTAAATTAAATGATGCCGACTTTTCTTCACCAGAATTTAGATTTGGGACAAAGCTTTGTGTGTTTATAGTGTGTGTGTGTGTGTGTGTGTGTGTGTGTGTTTGTGTGTGTGTGTATGTTAAAGAGATAGAGACCGAGAGAGAAGGAGAGAGAGATACCAAGAGAGGAAAAATAAACAAAGAATGGACTTCAAGCAAACCATTAATACCTTTTCCTGGGAGCATTTCTTCAATAAGTCACTTTCCCAAGAATCTCAGTCTCAAGCTCTGCTTCTAGAAAAGTCAGTGTAAATCAACAGACATGGAAATTACTTGCCAGAGATTAGCCAGCTAAAAGCAGACACAGGTGTCTTTAAAAATCACACTGCAAAGGCCACTATGATTAAAAAAAAATAGTGAACTATAGAGTCCGACAAATTTGATCAAACATGCTTTATCAGCTACTATTTGACCTTGGGAAAGTTGCTTAATCTCATTGTGCCTCAGTTTCCTTATCTGTAATATATATATCACATGGCACTACTTGGAGAAATGAAATAACATATAAAAAGCTTCATAAATATCCTGGAATATCATAAATGTAATAAATAGTAACTACTGTTATTACTGTTATCACTACTACTGTTGCCTCTGTGAATGATTCTAGCTCAGGGACTCAGTGAGAAGCCCCCTTTGGTTGTACTTTTTCACCATTTACAACTGTGTTTTCCTAACTTACGGTAAAGACAGAGAGTACTCTCATAGTAGATACAATGGAAACATTAGTGTAAACAGATTATATTTGGAAGAGACAGGTTGCCATGGTAATAATTTTGCCAGAGGTAAGTTAAATGGCAAGGGAGGCTGTAAAAAGTTGCCTGAATTTTTAACTACATCAAGTGTGATGGATGGAAGGAAAATCCCAAATTGTATTTAGCAGGCATTTCTTCTGTCTTTAAAATATTTATTTACAAAGAATACATTCGTACTCCTGTTGTTACCCACAGCAATATTGATCTATCCCTGGTAAATGTTTCTGCAGAAAGAAGATAGTATCAAATGATAGTTTTAGAGTCACTCATCCTGGGTTTGAATCCTAGTTCTGCAATTTTCTGTTCTTAAAATTTTTGTCCACGTTCACTAACCTAGGACTTACTTTCCTCATATGTAAAATGTGAAATATAATAGTGACCAATTCATATGCTTATGAAGTATTGCATGAGTTAATTCATGTCATGTCATTACCAGAGAGCCTAGCACTTGATGAACATTAAAAAGTGTTAGTTATTATCATCAAATTGGCATTGTCATTGCTGTCATTATTATCATCATTATCATTTTCCTCATTATTTTAGAATAGTAGAGCTTAGGCAGTCCTGAGGGATTTAGTTAAATTCCATCATGTTACAAAGATCATTTGTCACATATTAGATAATGGGCTTGGCTCTGGTGACTTATATATGAAAAGTGAGTAGTAGGGGGCTCATGGACTAAATGTTCCCTTATATTCACAAATTTCAAGAGGATAAAGGGTATACTTATTTTGTTCAACATTGAGTCCAGGCAGAGCAATGTGCTTATTAGCATGATGCCTGGCATAGAGTAGGCATTTAATAAATCCAGACCAAGTTAGTTAATGGATAGAATGGTAATTATATTAATGAATGTATCAATGGGAGCTCAGAAGTCAAACTTCAGGGGTCTACGGAGCATAACACAGGGACCTAACATAGTCTGGGGTTAGCATCAAAAACACTTTCCTGAACACAGAGAGGTTGTCCTCTCTGGCCAGTAGGAAGCCACCACTTTCACTGGTCCCTTGTTCCCCGACAATGACTGCTGAGGCTGTGTCAGGACTCAGTAGGTATAACATGATACCCTCTTTGCCCAATGCCCACCATGCTATCGTCAGGCCTTTTAAGTATATCCTATTTCTCCAGTTGTCTTACTTATTCCAAAAGTGAATGCCTTGATACCTGTTTTCTAACCCCCCAACCCAAAGTTTCTCACTGACACTAACTTTCTCCCAGGATCTATTAGTGAATTATATTATATCTGCTGGGTCTTTGTGACATATGACACTGAATACTCCCACTTAGTCACAAGTTAACACCTCTTCACCTTGATCTCCTCACTCTTTGAGAAGACAGTTTTTTCCAAGGCTATGGCGTATATTAAGGCTTCTGACTGTAATTATCTGCTATAAAACTTTGGCTGGGAATGGAGAAGGTGAAATTAGTGACACAGAAGGAAAAATTTCATTGGGAAAATTTATTCTATGATGCATTGGTCGTACTTTAATAATGTTTTTCATCGATTTCACCTATATTTCCATGCAGTTACAAAAGAAATCTGAAACTTAACGGCAGAGTCTTTGAAATGTATAACTAGTAAATGAATTAAAAGTTGACTTGTATGAAGCAACTTTTCCTTCTGAGCATTCTGACAATCTCTTTGCTAGGTGGTTGTTTCCCTAAACCATGCTAAAAGGAGCTGAGCAGATGTGCACATGTGCATACCTCTGTGTGTGTGTGTGTGCTTGAGTAGTGCTGAAGTATAGGGATTAGAGAAACTTGACAACTGTGCAACCCTCATTAGCTAAGTGCGAGTAAATCACGCACATCATTTATCTGTAGATGTCATTGTTATGATCACTTCCCTCCTGCACCATTCAAGAAAATGAATCCATATTGAGGTTTATCAGTAATGTTTCTCCCATGCATTATGCCTTGTGCAATATCCAAAACACTCCTGGTGTACTTTGCAGCTTCAGTGGGCCCCAGGAAGGTAAGTCGTCAGCCAAAAACTGTGACTTGAATACTGGCTAATATGTTGAAGCTCAAGTCACGTAAGTTTCTCTACAGTTTTCCTTTCCGTCTAAAATGTGTTGCTATTAAGTCTAGGCCACGGACCTGTACAGTAGTGGGATCGCCTTGATTCTGATCACATGCTCTAAGATTGTGTCTATGTTACTTGCTAGAAAGCATGTTATTTAATCCCACCATCATTATCAGATCTTCAATTTCTGCATGGATAGATTCTGTGAATTATTTCTAGAAAGTGGGGAGTAACCTAATGTTTCATTTGTGAGAGCTGTATTAGGCAGTATTTTAAATATGTTTATTTCTCTTATCTCATCATGTCATCACAGCAGCAAGGTAGAGTTTGTGCTCATTTTACAAACAGAAAATATTATTAAATTAAGTGATTTGCCAAATATCAATGTGTGGATGTGTTATTACCATCTCAACAGCATATAAAACTATGTACAATGTAGATACGGGAGTTTTCAGCTACTACAGCTCCATTCTAGAAGCAAAGATTTGAGGTGATAAGTAAAGTAGTTCATAGAATTGAAAAATGGTGAAATCAGTACACAAAACAAAAAAATTTCAAATTCAGTTCTTAAGTTCCTTTCATTATGCCTGGGATCATGAAGAATAAAGCAGATGCTATAGAATCAATGTTTATGTATCCTGGGCATTTATACGTTGAAACCTAATCCTCAACGTGATTGTACATGGAGTAGAGCATTTGAGAAGTGATGAGCTCATTAGCTTAATAACCTAAAAATGAGCCCTTATAATAGAAGGCCCCAGTAAGCACCCTTGCCTCTTCCACTATGTGCACATACAGCGAAGAGGCCAGGAAATGGGCCCTAACCAAAGGCAAAATCTGCTACCACTTTGATCTTGGACTTCCCAGACTCCAGAGCTCTGACAAATAAATGCATACTGCTTATAAGCCACTAGTCTCTGATATTCTGTTATAGCAACCTGAATGGAGTAGGACGGCAAGTAAGAAAAATGGCTACCTAATTAGGAGTATAACCTCTGGAGTGAACTAAAGGAGTTTATATTCTAGCACTTCCACAAGATAGCTTTGGGAATTTTGGCAAGTTAACTCTAAGATTAGTATATTAAAACTATCTAAAATACAGTTTATTTAAATATGATTAGGCATGCAAGATGCTTAAGTCTTGTGCCTAACATAATTTGTGCCCAATGATTTTTGTTATTCCACATAATAATGTAATTTAGTTCTATGAGCTAGAAATAACTACTAATGTGTAAAGTGCTAATACAGAAGACACTTGATGACTGAAATGAAAAGAAAACATTTTTGCTGAAATGATGTACAGTGTCCCACCATGTGTTTACTTTGGAGGAGTTTTTTGCTTTTTTAATGAGCAATTAATCCCTATCAAAGATTTAAAAGCTGATTAAATGAGCTCATCATTTTACCTAAGGAAGTCATTTCTTCTGCCTGGGCTTCTTGCTGACCTAGCAATCTTTGATGATTCTCATGCACTATTTAGCTTGTGTGGGCGTTGGAATACACCAAACTGAGTGACACACTCTCCTTAAAATTCCAACCGCATCGAAGTGTGATTGAATTTATAAAACTACCAGGGCAATGAAGTTATGTTGCCGTTTTAAGAAGCAAGTTCATCAAGGGTGTAATGGCATTGCTTCCTGACCTTCCCAACTATTCTTACCATGATTTTATTTGTACATGATCAAGTGAAATATTTTTTCTTTCATATCGTAAGAATTTAAGATTTTTAAGTCATTCTTCATTAAGCATCAAGATATTTCACTCCACAACTAAGTCCTTCCTCACAGTATCATAGAATAAATAAGCAGTATGATTTCATAGGTCTAAATAATGTAATCTGGTATTTGGAGGGGGAAAAACAGGAAGTTTATTGGTTCACCCTTTTTCTATCATTTTGCTGCTCCAAATTATGTAAATTCTACAGCATAAGTTGGTTGAAGCCTGCCACTCCATTCTGACCATTCTCTTACTATCGTAAGATTTCATTATTTCACAATTAGACAAATACAATAATCTCTTAAGCTATGTTGCTTTTATCAGTTTCACTCCTCATCCCCACATTCAGGTTCTTTACTCCACTTTCCATCCTTTGGCAGAGTACATTAATTACAAAACTAACAAAAAATGACCAGATCATTTTCTTGTTACACCATCTTTGTCCCACAAGCTACAACAAAACAAAAAGTCTTAGTTCTAAACATGTAAGGAAAAATCTCTCAGTTGGGTAAAAAATCTGGTTCTGCGGCCTCATTTTTACTGCCCCTAAAGTACTGAATAACTCAGTGAATAAATGAGTTAGTGAAGACACAGTAATTGTCAGTATGCTAAATCTTTGCCTTTGTAAAATTTATGAACGCATCCATAGATACTCTTATTTGTGGTCTAAATTTTGACTGATTGTTAAGCCAACAAAATGAGGGGACATCCAATCTGCAGCTTTCTCTAGTCCTTCCTTAGTCTTTAAGATCAACAGTATTGGCTTATTGGTGATGTGTTTCACCTCATTACCAAGAAATTTCCCTATCAGGTAGTGGAAGCAACAATTTAGGAAATGAGGACTCCTAATTGTATTTATTTTGATATGCCCATTACTTCTTTGGAGATTTTTCTTCGTCAATGAAAAAAAATTAAGTTGGCATCAAAGAATTAATAAAGCACCTGAACCATGACTCTGCAAATAAGGGACCTTTAGCAGAATTATTGTTGAGGGGCTCTATTGCCCTACCTTAAATTCTAGCCTCTGTTATTGTTAAAAAGGAGAAGATGAAGGAAAAAAAATTTAATCTGTAAGAAAACTGAATAAAGAATTATTGGAAGGATTCAATTTAACTTGGGGGGTAATTGTTTTATGTAATCCAACAGAGGGTAATTTGGATTCACAGAGAGTAGGAGATACATATCTGACCAGAAGAAGTGATGTAAGGAAATTACTCATCACTTAGAATCTATAGACATTAAGACACCTTGCCAAGAACACTAAGCATATTAACAATAAAAACACATTAAAATAACATCAAGATTATGTCCCATTAATTTTTAAGTATCAGGCTTCTAATATCAGGCCCAAGGGTATTACTAAAGTCAATCATACTTCAAGACAGAGTCATCTAATCATTTAGTTTTAGCGTTTACATCACATAGCTATGTAACTCTGGCTTATAAATGTAATATGTCTAATTATATGTTGTCCACTATAGGCCAGGCACCATTCTAAGCAAGGCTCCTACTTAAACCTACCATCTCTCCAGTACCCTTAACTCTTCACAATACTACCAAACTAATAATGGCATATCATAATGCATTATAATCCGATATCTTCATTCTTTTGTTCACTTTTAAAATACCTACTCCTCCTTCCACTATTTTTATTGACCAAGCCAACTCATAATTATACTTAAGGTCATAACTCCTTTCATCTCATTCAGGAAGCCTTTCCTCTGTTTGAATGTATTTATGTTTTAATACATATCATGTTTGTTAAATGAATTGACAGTGTTAACCCAATTAATTTTTTTTTTTGCTTAATGTATTTGAGCTAATTACTTCTCTCACATTACAGGTAAAGAATCTGCAGTTCTCCGAGTTTAAGTTGGAAAATTATCACATGATGAAACTAGGATTTAAAAGGAGTCCTCAAAACTCTCCAACGTGTAAGTGTCCAGGTCCTTACTATACCGCACAAGATTGGGTCTGATTAACACCAACTCTTCATGTTCTGTGATGTTCATTTTGCCTTAATTAGATTGTTAAATAATTGCTGCTTTGTTTCTCTTTCTTTGTAATGAATAGTCACAAATACACATGTAACAAATATAAAAACTGAATACTTAACTAAAATACCAAAAATAGATTTTATACATACTGTTTTCTTTTTTTTTTTTTTTTTTTTAATTCCCAGGACTCTCTGTTCTTTAATCGTTGCTTACAAAAAGTATTTTTTTTTTTCAATTTAATTTTACAGAATCAAAGAGTCTAACAGTATATCTTGTTAGATACAATATGTCCTCATAGTGTATACATTATTTCTTGTACAATGATATGAAATAATATGGGAAATATTCATGATAAATTATTAAGTGAACAGTGCAAGTTAAAAACAATAGTTTCATATTTTTTCCCCACCCCCCCTTTCCCGAGTCAGCACCTTCAAGTGTTACCACTCCCCAAACGGTGCGCAATGCACTCATTGTGGAGGCATACCCCCATCCCCTCCCCCACCCCCCACCTCAGTCTGATGTCCAATTGGTGTCGTTCCCAGATTTGTATTTAGGTGATGATCAGGAAACCAATTTTCTGGTGAGTACATGTGATGCTTGTTTTTCCATTCTTGGGATACTTCACTTAATATAATGGGTTCCAACTCTCTCCAGGAGAACCATAGAGATGTTGTATCTTCATCATTCCTTATAGCTGAGTAATATTCCATGGTATACATATACCACAGTTTACTAACCCAATCATGTATTGATGGGCATTTGGGTTGTTTCCACATCTTTGCTATTGTGAATTGTGCTGCTATAAACATTTGGGTACACGTGCCTTTGTTACAGAATGACCTTTTTTCCTTTGGGTATATGCCCAGTAATGGGATTGCTGGGTCAAATGGCAGGTCTACTTGAATCTGTTTAAGATACCTCCATAATGCTTTCCACAGGGGTTGCACTAGTTTGCAGTCCCACCAGCAGTGTATGAGTGTTCCTGTCTCTCCACACCCACGCCAACGTGTTGTTTTGGGTTTTTTTGATAAAGGCCATTCTCACTGGGGTTAAGTGATATCTCATTGTGGTTTTGATTTGCATTTCCCTGATGATTAGAGATGTTGAACACTTTTTCATATGTTTGTTAGCCATTTTTATATCTTCTTTTGAAAAATTTCTATTCATGTCCTTTGCCCACTTTTTGATAGGGTTGCTTGATTTTTTCTTGCTGATTTTCCTGAGTTCTAAATAGATTCTTGTTATCAGTCCTTTATCTGATGTGTAGTATGCAAAAATTTTTTCTCATTCTGTAGGTGGTCTGTTTATTCTCTGGACTGTTTCTTTGGCTGTGCAGAAGCTTTTTAATTTAATCATGTCCCATTCATTTATTTTTGTTGCTGCTGTGATTGCCTTGGGGGTCTTCTTCATAAATTCTTTGCCTAGGCCAATGTCTGTAAGAGTCTTTCCTACATTTTCTTCTAGAATTCTGATTGTATCACGCCTAAGGTTTAAATCTGTTATCCACCGTGATTTGATTTTTGTGAGAGGTGAAAGCTGTGGGTCCTGTTTCAGTCTTCTACAAGTGGCTAACCAATTCTCCCAGCACCATTTGTTGAATAGGGATTCTTGTCCCCAGGGTATATTCTTTCCCGCTTGAACCATCCTCATATAGTCACCTGTTTTCTTTCTAACACCTTGTGAGCCTGGCTTGGGTAATGCATGCAGTGTAAAACTAAAACCTATACTGCTATTATACCCACATGCACAGCCATTGCTTCAAAACAAGATTGTATCAGGAGCTCAGTAGCAAAGTTAAATTGGAAGGAGGATTAAGATCTAACATCTTATATAAAATGAATGACTTTGGAATAACTATACATTGCATTGATATTTAATATTTCACAAATGCATGTCTTCTATTTGTATGTGCTATTACTCGAACAGAAGCATTTGATGAAATTCTTCTCTCTACGTCTGCAGGGTTTTTTAAATTTTCATTTTCCAGTGCATTTCTCAGTTCTAGTCAATGGTAGTGAGAAAAAAAAAAAAAAAAAGTGGCTATGATAAAATTTTTTTCGTATCTTCTACTAGAGTCCAAGTTGCCTCTATTCATCAGTTATTCTATGTCCTTAGTAGGATCATTCTGCCCTGTAAAGCATTACTAACTTCCATACATGGTGGAGAATGGGAGCTGTAAGAGTTAGGAACTGTTAGGTCATCTGGATGCTTCGTAAGTCCTGTCTTTGAATACACTGACAATAAAAATTGCCATATTGTTATTAATAATTAACTTATATAAATTCAGTTAGAAATACTGATGGCTAGAAGGATATATGGATGAATGTACTGATGTTAGTATTATTACACTTTTAAACGTTTATATGCATCTACAAGTATTTCTATTTTGCTCAAAGCAAGTGCCCAACAGTGTTAGAGCATATTTCTATCTACAGATTATCTACCTATCACACCATCTCTACGAATAATGGTTTTATCTTGGAGGTAGATTTGTAATTATCTTTTCTTTAAATTTCTTCCAGTTATTTTATAATTAACATATATTCATTGCATAATTAACTATTGTTTTTAATTATTGTGCACTACGGTTATTTACACTTTTAGTTTTTATATAACAAGATCTAACGTGTACTAAACTTTTTGATTTCCCAGAAGCTCGTAGATAATAAAAAATTTGATCCTTTTTTTTGTTTGTTTGTTTTCTTCCTTCAAGATCACCTTGACAAAACTTAACCCTTAATATTGCTTTGGGTGGTCAGCTTGCTAGTCTTCCTCCTGTTAAAAGACTTGCCATTTGGACTAAGTCTAAATCTTTGTTAAGCAATTTTGATTCCCCTATTTTCTCATACGTGTAATTCAAACCATCAGAAACTTCTGTTTCCAGAAAAAACATCCAAATATGAGCACTACTGTGCTCATACCTCTACCTTCGTCATGTCTACTCTGAATGACTGCAGTCAAAAACAGACCTTCTTTGTCACACACTAGCCTAAGGGGTTAGCTATTCTTGAAGACACCAACATAGCATATTTCAAGACTTTTTTTTTTTTTTTTTTTTTTTTTTAATCACTTCTCTCCACCTGGTATATTCTTGCTCTGGACCAATGCATTACTCAGGCCTTCATTTTATTCAGGTTTAGTTTGCACACTTTTGTATTTTCCATTTCTCTCCTTATTATGCATATGTTTTCCTTTCATCCTTAAGCATAATGAAACAAGGTATCTTTTTCTGCTAACTTAATCTCTATCATTTCTATGTCTGCTTTTATTCATCAAGTGTTCTTTTTGTGTTGATTCTCATTTTCTTGCTTATTGTCATGCCTCACAAATTTTGATTGGATACTAAACATTGTGACTGTTATATGGTGAATGTGTGCATTGTCTGTCCTACATTAAAGAGTCATGAACTTTGTTATGGCAGAATAAAGTCACTTATGTGTCAGCTTTAATCTGTTGAGATTAGTTTTAATCATTTTTAAGAGTAGCTAGCTATTACTCTAGGAATTGTTTACTTCTATTAATACTACTAAGCTGTGGACCTTCTAGAGTTTCTCTTGAATGGCCAAGTGAGGGAAGTAAACAAGTTCCCCACGACTGCCTTTTAATGCTTAACAGAACTTGTATGCGTGTCTCTACAGATATAGATCAAAACAAGGTAACTATAGAGCAAAACAAGGTAGCTAAAATAAATACAGAAAACAAAGAATATTCTTCCTATAAACATACAGTGACATAGAGAGAGGTCTGTGTCACTTGCCCAGAAAGTTATTTAAGGATCCACAAACAGGCAGTCAGTGCGGGTTTTAATCTCCGGAGAACACCCAGGAGTGAGAGTCCTGTGTAAGTAACTTCTAATAAACTTATCTAACCCATCAAGCCAAATGTGCTGGGTCATTCTTTGGTCTCTTGGCACCCACTCAGTTTGGGGGGGAGTTTTTCTATACCATCCCGGGATTTTCCCGAAACACCAAGAGATAAAAACTGCTATGAATAGTCAGAGCTTGACAGCGTGCCCACACAATGTGGTTTCTGAAGATTATTTGTTTTACAGCACTGTGTTAATCCTTTGCAAGGAAGGAATTTTACCTACAAAAACATGGCTCAATATTTGGGGAAGACAAAACATTTCTATTAAGGTTTTTGATGTTCTTTCCCTACATAGATCTATTATCCTCTCCAAAATTTTGCCTTCTAACATACTTCTGCCACCCTGAACTCTAATCTTTGTCTCCACAGCTCAGTGTGACCACTGTGTTCTGCCTGGGGGTTCCCCCTGCTTCAGAGCCTGGAATGGGCCTCTAGACAAAAAGGGGGCAATAGTAGGGTTTATCTCATTTATTTCTCTTTTCTCAGAGGTAGCATTCCTGTGCTGCCTGACATACAGTGTAATGCCTGAAAATAACTACTTTATGTATTGTATCCTTGGTTCTCGCTTGTTTATGGTGGTAAGGTATCATGGGCTCAATTGCGTACCTCCAAAACTCATGTTGAAGTCCCAATGCCTAGTACAACAGAATGTGACTCTATTTAGACAGAGGACTTTTGAAATGCAATTAAGGTAAAAAGAACTCACATGGCTGGACCCTAATCCAGTATGACTGGTGTCCTTATAAGAAGGAGAAATTAGAACAAAGATACACACAGACCTAGGGACAATTATGTAAGCACATACAGAGAAGGAGGTCATCTCCAAGCCCAGGGGGAGAGGCCTCAGAAGAAATCAAACCTGCTGACACCTTACTCTTGGACTTCTAGTCTTTAGAACTGTGAAAAAATTAAATTTCTGTTTTTTAAGCCATTCAGTCTGCGGTATTTTATTATGGCAACTCTAACGAACTAATATAGAAGGTAAGTCAGATTTTCATTACTCTATCCTTTCCAGAAATAAAAGGACCTTAATAGTAGTATAAAGGGCCAAACAAAATTTAAATTATATTTAAAAAGCTAAGTATTCTGCATATCACCTAGATCCCATTTAGATGAAATATTTCAGGAAAGACGAGTGTTGTAACTATTGAATTGTGTGATATAAATTGGATCTAGTTCAATCTTCTTTATTTGAATGATTCACAATATCCTATTTTATCACACAATATAGCCTTGTTTCAGCAAATTAGTGAGGTAAGAGCAAGTGGCTTTTCTTCCTTTCTATAGCACTGAACTCTAAAATAACTGTTGCACATTTTGTAAATGAATACTTTTTCTATGAAATGGAAAGAGGAAACCATTTCTTGTACATCTACTGAATCCTAAGTGCTATACAAGTTATGCTATATTATTCGCTTTTTAATAGATATGGCACAGTAACTGTCACTGTGACCATTTACCAAATGACGAAACCTGGATGAGATGAGACACTTAAATCACCCACGGCCAAATGGCTGGTGACTAGAAGAACGAAGATTCATACCAATTACCTGCCTGCTTTCGTAGGCTCTTCGTCTTTTCTCAATAGAAATCAAGATAGTGTCATCATTTTGGATGAAGCTCTTGTTTTTTCCCATGTGAGCACGCCCAGTGGAATGTTTAAAAGTTTTTGTTTTTGCTATGAAGAATCAAAACTTGTTTTAAGAAATGTGTTTTAAGACTTTACTTATTTAAGTAATAAGTACAAGATTTTGCTAAAAAAAATAAAAAATAAAAACCCAAAAACTTCTGCACAATTTTGAAAATGTCTTTGTTTCATTATATAGTACACATGGAGAGCCTTAGCAGATGGACACTGCACAAATGAACTATATAAATATAACTAGTGTTACTGTTTTATACCTGGATATATTATTAGACACAGTCTTATTACTAAAGTTCAATTATTCCCTAAGACATGAAACAAAATGAGTTTTCTGTTCCTAGTGTAACATTAATAATGCACACTGTACTACCTGGACTGTTAGATACACTTTGAATGCTTTGCTTTGAAAATCCATGTGTTCTGCTCAAGCTGAATTAGATTTAGCTTTTGTTCTAACAGATGGACAAGCTCTTTCATAATGCTAATCCTTGCTTAGAATTCTCACCAAGGGCTACCATCTTCAGTACTGTTTGATCTTGTGAAGAATAATATCCCTACACCTTGGGTTGATTTAACTCTGCAAAGAGAGAAATAGGATTGTAGAAGTATTTAATTAATGGTATTTTTAAGGTAAGAAGATAAACTCACAATCAATGCACAAAATTTCTAGGACTTCAGGAGTCACCAACCAAACAATACCATAATACAAAGTCAGAGGGCAAACATAGAGGTCTTAATACAGTTACCATTAATGATGTCACCAGGGTAAGTTATGAAAGTTCCCAAACAACATAGGCGCACGAAGTCTTGATGCCACACTAATTACTAAAGGCTGAATACAGTTAGCAATGCGTACATTAAAACAAACTCGCCAAATATTAGAACACTCAATCATTATGCAATTACTTACAACACAATAAAAATTGTTTCTATTAGAACAGTAGGACTCAATTTCGCGGGATGGACAATGTCATTGCTGCATGCCCAGCACATCGTAATAGATGCTCCATGAACACTTATTTAATGAGTATCCACTTATTTTAAGGAGAAGGATATGGAAATAAAATCAACAGTGACTTTATTTAGCCACTTTGTGCCAATCCCAGACATTTCAATAACTAGCCGGATAACATTTGGCATAATGCTGAACATTTTACCTTGAGCTTATTTTCTCATCCATTAAATAACGGTTTTTTCCTACTCAAAACAGTTTCCTAAGAAAATATTCTATATTCAGTAAATGAACTTGGGAAACTCTGCTTAACATATTGCCCATTTGAAGAGCCACGAGAATCATTAATAAATTAAAGTGTCTAAAAACCCTGAAAGTAAAGATACATGTTGCATATCAGTTAAAATTTCTCAAAGTTTATTTGACAAAGACATCCATTTTTGTCTGCTTCCTACAATACCTGTTAATGACCCATTAAATGTATTACCATCAAAGAGGAACAATTTGCCAGCCCTCTTTCCAGATGATGTATTCTAAGATACTTCAACTATTGTCCCATACGATACAGTACGTTACCAGACTCCATTTGGATGTTCAATCAATGGAATAAGTTACTTCCTCCCTAATCTTCACTAGTGAATATTCCTAATATTTCAGAGTGCTTGGGGTCTTAGACTTTAAGCCTCCTCCTCTGGACAAACTCAGACTAAAATAAAATAAAATCCTCAAAATCGATCATCAATGTAAAATACAAAACGATGAAACACCTACATGATAACAAAGAATAAAATCCAGATCATTTTGGGCTTGGCAATGTGTTTTTAGATACAACACCAAAGGCACTATCCATCAAAGAAAGAATTGATAAATTTGATTTTATTAAAAATTAAGTAAAAACAAGCAAAACTTCTGTTCTGCAAAATACACTGCCAATAGAAAGAGAAGACATGC
This sequence comes from Eulemur rufifrons, assembly GCF_041146395.1. Classification (NCBI taxonomy): domain Eukaryota; kingdom Metazoa; phylum Chordata; class Mammalia; order Primates; family Lemuridae; genus Eulemur; species Eulemur rufifrons. The sequence goes on along the minus strand of NC_091005.1, from coordinate 8,507,714 downwards.
CACAGTCCGAGAGAAAATATTTGCAAAAGACCCATCTAATAAAGGACTATTATACAAATACAAAAGGCCTCTTAAAACTAAAAAAATGAGAAAACAAAAAATCCGATTTTAAAATTGGCAAAAACATTACTATCTAAACAAACACCTCACCATAGAAGATATACAAGTGGCAAATAAACAAATGAAGAAATGCTCAGAATTGTATACGTCTTCAGAGATTTTTAAATTAAAACACCAGATAGATACAACCACCCACCTATTAAAATGGCCAAAATCCAAAACACAGACAACACCAACTTTATTGAGTATGTGGAGCAACAGAAATTCTTGTTCATTGATGTTTGTAATGCAAAATGGTACAGTCACTTTGGAAGACAGTTTTGCAGTTTCTTGCAAAACCAAACATACTCTTGCCCTGTGATCCAGCAATTGTGCTCCTTGGTATTTATCCAAATGAACCGAAAACTTCCAAATGATTTGAAAACTTGTGTGCACACAAAAACCTGTGCACAGACGTGTGTAGCAGCTTTATTCTTCATTACCAAAACTTGGAAAATACCAAGATGTGCTTCAATAGGCAAAGAGATAAATAAATTGTGGTACACCTAGCCAATGGAATATTATTCATCACCATAACAAAATGAGCTTTCAATCTGTCAAAAGGCATGGAGAAAAATGCATATTACTAAGTGAAAGAAGCTAATCTAAAAAGGCTACACACCGTATGATTTCACCTATGTGACATTCTGAAAAAGGTAAAACTATAGAGGCAATAAAAATATTAGTGGTTGCCAGTGATTCAGAGAGAGAGAGAAGGGGGGATGGATAGGTAGATCAGAGGGGATTCTTAGGGCAGTGAAACTCTTCTGTATGATACTATACTGGTGGATAGATACATGCCATTATACATTTATCAAAATTCATAGGGTATACAACACAGAGTGAACCTTAATGTAAACTAAGGACTTGGGTCATAATGAAGTGGCAATGTTGGTTTATAAATTCTAACAAATGCACCACTCTGATGCAGGATGTTCAAAGTGAGGAGGTTGTCTATGTGAATGGGAGATCAGTCATATGGGAATTGTCTGTGATTGTCCCTCAATTTTTCTGTGAAATTTAAAATGCTCTAAAAAATAAAGTCTAGACAAGAAAATCATTACATAAAATCTCAATTATGGTAACTTATTATTAAGAGAATGTAACTCACCATGTATTTTTCCATTGTACCATCCCAATGATTATTTTAGATATATTAAAATGTATGAATGCAATAAAGTAAATAATTCATAAATGATACAAAAGAAAAAGACTCAATTTCTCTTCACCACCATCAAATCCAATCATCTTCCATCCTGATCACTGGGTGGCATTAGGCCACAGCTTTTTCATCTATGCAATGAATTTGGACTAAAGTTAATTCAGAGTATTTTGAGCTCGCTCATTGTGAATTTTCTTTGTCTTTTTTTGGTTGGCGTTAATCATCCTGAATTTTGCTAGTCAGACCACTGTTTTTTACCACTGAATTCTTATGATAATAACTTGTAAGAAAATATGTAAGTATATCAGAATATACGTAGGAATGTAAGAATTGGAATATAAGAATTGGAATATAAGAATTGGAATATAAGAATTGGAATATAAGAATTGGAATATAAGAATTGGAATATAAGAATTGGAATATAAGAATTGGAGTTGTATCTACAGTTTCAGTGACTGATTTTGGTACAGAGATTAACTTTCATCAAATGATGACTGAAGGGACTTAGATATTATTAATACGTATTCTATTTGAATAGCCACAGTTAAGAACTGCAGTCACCAGTTGCAGTTAAAACCATTTCTACCTTATATAACTGACAGACCTATACAAAACTCTGTATATTAGGTGTTATTAGAACTATTATAGAGACAAAGAAACTGTTTCAGAGTATTTAAGAAACTTAACCAAAATCATAAATCTAGAACGAAATGACAATACAGTCAATATTTAATGTCAAAATGTGTGAAATTTTAAATATAACATGCTATATCTAAACTATAAACCAGTGTAATTGATATGTCAATATGCCAAAAATACCAATACATATATAATATATAAAAACTTGATCTACAAGTATTTAATGTCATTAATGATTTTTGAGTTAAATCTACTTTAATAGTATTTGTTTTTGTTGATGCCACTTATTCTTTGTCTCTACCTATTTTCTCTTCCTTGCACTTTTTGGATTTATCTATTACTTTTACAAAACAAATACTCTCACTTTCTGTTTCTCTCTTTTGGGAAACTAGGAAGACTTACATCCAGGGTGGTAATTAGGGAGATAGCAAAGACAGAAAGGGAGGAGGCAGCTATCAGAACAATCTGAGATTCTGAGATCAGCTGAAAGGCAATCAAGGGGGCCAGGTTGCTGACAAGGCACTAAAAAATAATACACAGTGGAAAGTGAATGGTCTATGGCTTTTTTTCACCGTAATTTTTTCCTCAACATTGTAAATTTTCTTGGTTACTCAGATCCATAAGGGGTCCTTGACTTTTCCTAAAAAGTTGATTTCAACAATCCTGTACAGTGAGAACACACAGCCCTCTATGGAAAAATATCAAGCTATCTACATTGACCAGGTTTCTAATAACTGAAGAACGGAGCTCCTATCCTGTGCCTTAGATCTTGCGCATGCACTAACTGTGCTAACAATTATATGCTATTACTTTTCTATTATTTGATTCCCCCCTTAGCTTGTAAGTTATATTACTATTTATACTGTTAGTATCACGGTTGCTGTTGGTGCTATGGTTATTAGAGAGATTATCAACATCTTTTATTTATTAGACATTATTATTATTTTTCAATATCCCAGATAGTACAAGAGCCTTATAACACTTTAGTTCAATGTCCCTCCTTAGGGTGTTTTTTCTGATGTAAACATAATTTGTAGAGATTTTAAATATTTTGTTCATACAGCATGTTACTCACCTATCTCTGTTGCTGTATCGATATATAATCCATTCCTTTTGCCTACCATGTGGTTGTCCATTATAGCAATATAGCAAATTTGTTCTATTCCTCCTTTGATAGGCATTTTATTTGTTTCCAGTTTCATCTAAAACACTTCTGAAAGAAGTATCTTCGTGCCTCCCACATGGTTCTCATGTGCTTTTCTGTCAACATTGGGTTTATAATTTGTAATTGTGTCTTTCTAGCCTTTTGACAGCTAGTTGTGACAAATTATGATTGTCAACTAAAAAACTTTATTACTTCTAGTAGTGTGAGGAGCAGTTGATAATTGGAAGTGATTCTTATTATTTTTGTTTCTTTTTTTGGTGTTAATGATTTACCACGTCATGACCCGATTCCTCCTTTACCATTTCAACTCAGTTGTGTTCAAATGACTGCATATCCCTTAATCCCCTCCTCCAATGGAAACAGAGCAGAAAGACTGACACTGGTAGACAAAGTTTTGATCCCCTGTTACAGACCATGCCTCAAGGTTGTTTCTCAGATGTTATCCAAAGTCATCTCCAGAGCAACACTGAGAAAAATGATTCTCATTTTACCTAAAATTTGAGGAAACAGATTAAGAGACATCAGATATTGTCCCAAATTACCAAGTCTGTTTCACTTGAAAGCCCACACATTTTCCACAGCAACTTGCTAGCAGAAGCCCCCTCAGGGGAGGCTGCCTCTGCTCTTTACCTATTCAGCACTTTCAGGCCAGAGAGGAATTTTCGGGGAAATAAAACATGCCCTTTTACCCTACATGAACAAAAAGTAAGACTGCTTTGACAGAGTATGGATTATTGTTTAATCATCAGTATCTATAGTACATCTTCACCCTCATTTCTTCATTTTTCCCTTGAGACCCCAGAGGACTACAGGTAGTTCTCATTATATAGCCTCATGTCATAAATAAATGAGGCCCTAAAATTCAAATAATTTCTCTGGCTTTGTGGCCAATCTTTGGCCAGAAAAACACTTCTTTTTGGTACCGTCCAAGTCCTCTCATCTTACAAAAGTAACTATCCATAATTGATGAAAATATTTTATTTTCATGACTTGTTCTTTTTAGTAGAAAAAAAATCTATGACAAAAAAGAGTATCACATACCTATTGTAGAAATGGCATGAGGAAAAATACTTATAGTATTACAATGAAGACAGTAATAACAATTTTTACTTTTAGTTCATGCTTTAGTCGCTTTTTGTAATAAAGTATGTACATTTACACAATTGAAATCTGCTTCTATTTTTATCATATTTTGCTTCCTTACCATATTTTGATGTGAGAAGCTTTTCCTCTTGTTTACAAGTTCTCTATAGACCTCACTTTGAAGACTGCATAATATTCTCTAACATGGATATATGCTACTTCCGTTATTTGTTCTGTAGTTATTCTGCATTTAATGATTTCCATTTTTATGAGTCTACAGAATACTGAAATATTTAAGTATCTTTTCACCTATCTCCTTATTTCACGGTATTATTATATGTTATATTTATAGAAGTAGAATTCCTGAGCCAAAAGGGGCACATCATCTTTATGCTATTCACATGCAGAAAAATTGCACTTTCTACAAAATTATGCAAATAATTTTTAGTATTGGCGCTAAAAAGTAGGCTCTAACATGATAGAGGGGGTGTCAAGGACCAACAATCAGAGAGAAAATAAGGTTTTCCGAGGCTGGGTAAATGGAGGAGTGGTATTGATCTTCTCCATCACCTTGAAATCCCCAAACACAGGCAGTCACCTGCCCCGTCTTATGAAAGTGACGAGAGTGCCCACACAGAGCTTGGTGCACACACAGTAAGAATACAATGTTTATTCCTTGATCTCCTTCCTACCCTGGGCTAACAAATTCTATCAGACCACACCACTGTCCTGGCCTCCTATTCTCAGCTCAGAACTGCCTTTTTCTTTCCAAATGTGCATGCTGAGCCTTACTATGTTTGTGGACAATCAACAATTGCCTTCTCTCCCTTTAGGGGAAATTGCTTTGCTTTGAAATTGCAGGGAAAGACCTTCATTTAATGTTTGCATTTGGTTGAAAAGCTCAAGACTCAGCAAGGACAAGCAAATGAATATAAAATAGAGGAGGAAAAAGGGACAGAATAAGAAATAAGATTCAGTGGCACTATTTTTCTTTCTTTTCTAAAATCAGAGAAACACAGACACACCACCCACATGTGGAGGTCACAAAATCAGAAATTCAAAGATGACAATTCTGACTATCAAAGTAAAAGTTAACTCAGACGCACTGAGAGAGAATGCAGATGTTTCTCATTTATATGAGTCACTTCACCGACTTCGATAAACGCATGAAATGCTGAATGCCTCAGTGACACTCCTGTGTCTTCCATTCTCTGTTCATAGACAAAATTAGGATGACAAGGAAAAATGGGGACGACCATTTGTTGTCATAATTCTCCATCTTTCACAAGTGATCATTTAATCCTTATTAAATCATGTAGGAATTAATATCTTCATTTTTAGCCAAAGAAAATGTGCTGGGTTAAATTAAGTACATTGCCCAAAATTATAATTTTTTCAAGGAATTTTTAAGATATTAGCCATGTATTAATATTCAGTAAAGCTATTACCCCAGGAATATATTCAGAAAAAGTATGTACTAGAGGGTTTAATTGCTACATTATTAACAAAAATTGGAAATACCTTAAATACACATGATATGAATAAAGTCTGAGATATTCATGGGCTAGAAACCTGTGTGTAAAGTGAATGAACTGGAATTATGTGTACCAATATTCCCAAATTATAATGTACTAAAAAACCAAGATACTGAATGATTCATCCCATATGATAACATTACCTAATGTTTGCTAACACAAAAGGAAATTGCAGACATAGATTATAGCTGCATAAATAATGATAGTGTAATAAACATTTACAGGAATGGGACAGGAAAAAATTAGTAGAGTGATTACTTTTAAATAGAGAGATGGGAATAGAATTAGGGAAATTTACAAAGGAAATCACAATTCCATTTGAATAATCATAAAACCGATGGTAAAAGCTCATAGTTTTACTTAGGTCAACTGTGCACCCAGATGTTTATTATATTATTATCTTTAAATAATTGTTGAGTGGATAAATGGCTGAAAAATAAACCAAGGAATGAATTCAGTCCTTTCTCAAATTATAAAAAAAAAAAAAAAAAAAAAATCTACAATGTAATTACATTTGTTTCATGTGAAAATGCACACATTTTGATTCCACTTCAAATCAAATACATCTGCATCTATGATGAGTAAATCTAGTAAAAACCCACTCTTGGGTACGTGCACACACCAGAAACACATAGAACACAATCTCTGAGAATACGCTGTGTGTGTGTGTCTGTGTGTGTGTGTGTTTGTGTGTGTGTGTCCTGAGTACATTTTGAGAATCATTGGTCTGAAAAAACCGTCATTGAATACTTTGGAGGCAAACAAAGAACAAATACTACCCTAAGGATCTCTTGGATTATCTATTCAATTTAGCCTAGTTCTTAAAAACAAAATGATATGAAAAGAACAATTAAAATTTTAACACCACAGTTTAATTGTGAGCCTTCCCTCTAACTGCTTGTCCCGAGTATATGCTTAATCTGTCTGTTCCATTTTCTCTATATAAAAAGAGCAATGAAGTAAACTATTTCTGCAACATTTTCTTTTAATGGTGTTCCCAGCAAATCTGAATCATCCATGACCTTCTAATATTGAAAAGGTAGGATTACATCAGTTCATTTCTTTCACCAAGTATTTATTGAGTCTCTAGCACACACCAGGCACTACTTTAAAGCTCATTCCAACCCTTACTAGAGACCTGTCCTGGTGCTTAGACATGGGATTGTATGGTGGTTGTTTTCTTTAGTTTTCCATTTCAGAAAAAAAAAAAAAAAAAAAAAGTTCAAGGTCCATACATGCGTGAGACATAATCCCAACTAATTATTGCAATCATCTTAAAAAAATAAACGTATTACTTTTTTTTTTTTTTTAAAAAAGATGAGGAACCTGAAGCTCAGTTGTACTAAATAACTCTTTATAGACAAGAAACCACAACAGGGCAAAACAGGATTTGAGTTATGTCCTACAAATTCTAAACCCAGGTCCCTTTATAGTTAGCGGTGTTAGGAGCCATAATCATTGCTCCCAGTCTTTCAGTGACAGATCTAGCCTTCCAGTCATTGTCTTTCTCACTCTTGCTGGAGTCCTAGTTTACCCCAACTGAATTGCAGTGGTTCTTGAAAATATTTCTGATACTACCATTGTCTGACATTTAATCTCCCCCTGATCCCCGATAGTAGCATGCTCAACTTTGCCTCAGCTTCAGCCTTGACTATAATATTCCCTATCTTTGTGGACTAAACATCCTGCCTCAGAACACTCCACTTATTCCTGGATTCTTATCCTCCAGGTGAATACGACACCAAAAAATAAATAAATAAATAAATAAATAAAAATAAAAAATCCTAGTCATGACCTCAAGCTGTCCATTCAAAGTAAATAAAATAATACTCTTACCCTTGAAGTTCTCAGCTAACAGAGGAGAATAGAATATAATTGTCAGCATAGGAAGTGTATAGACAAGATCTTAGATACAGGATAGGAGCTCCTTTCTTCAGTTATTTAGAAACCTGGTCAATGTAGATAGCTTGATATTCTTCCCTAGAGGACCCTATACTCTCACTATACAGGATTATTGAAATTAACTTTTTAGGAAAAGTCAAGGACCCCTTATGGATCTGAGTAACCAAGAAAATTACAATGTTGAGAAAAAAATATGATGAAAAAAGCCATAGACCATTCACTTTCCACTGTGTATTATTTCTCAGTGCCTTCTCAGAACCCTGGCCCCTTTGACTTCCTTTCAGCTCATCTCAGAATCTCAAATTGTTCTGGTAGCTGCTTCCTCCCTTTCTATCTCCCTAATTACCACTCTGGATGTATGTCTTCATAGTTTCCCCAAAAGAGAAAAAACAGGAAATAAGAGTATTTGTTTTGTTTTGGTACACATAGAATACATAAAACATCCCAAGTGCTCACCCAAATGGTACACCTGGCCATATCCTACCCCACTCTTTAACCCTTTTCTCAAATAAATGCCTATCTCATTTTATTGGTTTTTGCTTTATTGAATTCCATGGATCTTGTGTTTTTTTACAAAATTGTTTTGTGGTAACCTTTTTTCAAGCAAGTCTATCAGCACCATTTTCCAACAGCCTGTGGTGACTTTCTGTCTCTGTGTAAAATTTTGGTAATTCTTGCAGCATTTCAAACTTTTTCATCATTATCATATCTGTTATGGTGATCCATGATCATTGATCTTTGATGTTACCATCATAATTATTTTGGGGCACCATGAACTACATCCACATAAGACAGCAAACTTAATCAATAATGCTGGGTGCGTTCTGACTGCTGGACTGGCCCCCCAGTTCCCTAGCTCTCTCCCCCTCTGCTCAGGCCTTCCTATTTCGTAAAACAACAATATTGAAATTAGGTCAATTAATGACACTAAAACGGCCTCTAAGTGTTCAAGTGAAAGGAAGAAGGCAGAGTCTCACTGCATGTGTCTCACTTTAAATCAAAAGCTAGAAACGATTAAGCTTAGTGAGGAAAAGCATGCTGAAAACAGATAAGCCAAAAGCTGGGCTTGTTGCCGAGGCCAAATACTTAGCCACATTGTGAATACAAAGGAAAAATTCTTTAAAGAAATTAAAACTGCTACTCCACTGAGCATAAAAATAAGAAAAAATTAAAACAAATTTATTGCTACTATAGAGAAAGTTTTAGTGGTGTGAATAAAAGATCAAACCAGCCACAACATTCTCTTACGCTACAGTCTAATCCAGAGCAAGGCCCTAACTCTCTTCAATTCTGTAAAAGCAGAGAGACAAGAAAGCTGCAGAAGAAAAGTTTGAGGATAACAAAAGTTGTTTTATGAGATTTAAAGAAAGAAGCTATCTCTGCAACATAAAAATGCACCTGAAACAGGAAGTGCTGATGCACAAGTTGCAGTAAATCATCCAGAAGATCTAGGTACGGTAATTGATGAAGGTGGCTACACTAAATAAGAAATTATCAGTTCAGCTGAAATTGTTACAGCACAGATGACCGAGAACAAACCGAGTGGCACTTTAAGGGTGCAGAAAGGCACAATTATTACACTGAGCGCAGGCTCAGAGGGACTTTGCCACCAAATTCTGAGCCAGGAACAAAGACTGTAACAGTCTTTTATATATTTCGTTTTTTTTTTTTTTTTTTTTTTTTTTAGGGAGGGTGTAGGGCACAGTTACAGTATGGTTAGCAGGGGCAAGGTTTTGAATAACCTTAATTCCTGGTATAGGGTTTCTATAGGATTTCTGTGCTATCTTGTCATAGCAGGAGGCTTCTGCGAGGGGTTTACGCAAGACGGGCAGCAGTTTAGCGGTTACGGGGGGGGGGGGGGGGGGAGGGGAGGGTTGCCCAAGGGGAGAGGTGTTTTTGTCTAATGGAATTTTCCATTTCTCTATCAAAATAATCTGTTGGAAGAAGATGCCATCCAGGACTTTCAAAGCTCCAGGAGACATCAACGGTCTGGCTTCAAAGGGCGGGCTGCCTCTCTCGTTAGGGGTTCATGCAGCTGGTGACTTCACGTTGACGCCACTGCTCATTTACCATGCCAAAAGGCTCCTAAGAATTACGTTAAATCTACCCTATCTGTGCTCTATAAATGGAATTAGAAAGCCTATGAGTGTATCTATTTAAAACATGTTTTACTATTTTAAGCCCACTGTTGAGATCTACTGCTCAAGAAAAAAAAAAAAAAATCTTTCAAAATGTTACTGTTCTGTGACAACGCACCTGGTCATGCAAGAGTTCTGACAGAAATGACAAGACAACGTTCTGACAGAAATGACAAGACAACGTACCTGGTCATCCAAGAGTTGTGATAGAAACGATAAAACGCTGCACCTGGTCATCCAAGAGTTCTGACCAACAATAAGACACCACACCTGGTCATGCAAGAGTTCTGACAAACTGTCAACAACGTACCTGGTCATCCGAGAGTCCTGACGGACACGCACAAGGAGCCGCCCCGGGGCCGCGGGCGGGAGGGGGCTGCGCGGACCGCAGCTGCGAAGACCAGTTGGTTTGGCTGCGGCGGCGGCGGCGGCGGCGGCGGCTCGGTGCTCCGGCTCTGGCTCTCGGCCAGACCCTGCAGTCCGGTCGGTCCGGGATTCCGGGGACGGCAGGAGTGGCAACCCGAGTCCTGCGGCTCAGGCCTCAGTGTGGCGGGCTCCAGGGCAGCGCGGACCCGGCCCCCAGCCCTACCTGGCGGCACCATGAGGGGGAGGCACACGCTCACTTTCCTGGACGCCGATACTCAGGGCTCCGAGTTCGAGTTCACCGCTCACCGCCTTCACCGTCTGGAGCCAGACTCTGACTCCCGGACTGGCGACGCCACAGGTGGCAGCGCAGAAAGCCGCGGCGTGAGGGCCGGCGAGACTCACAGGTGAGCGACAGGTGAGCGGCACATGGCGGCGCTGGACGCCAGGTACGGCATTGGCGCCTCACACCTGCCTCAGGTGCCCCTGCGGCCGGGCCGGGCCGACCTGCCTCGCCTCCGCACGCCAGCTGTGTCTAAACTGTCGTGTACCAGTTCCCTTATTCTGGCCGGGTTTGTCTCTCTGACTGGGACAGTGCTGACATGCTTCGTGTCCCGCAGCCGGCCTAGCCCGAGGTCATCTTCCCCTTCCCCCTGTCTGGCTGGGTCCGTGTCGACCTGGCTTGATTCCTTCCCTGCAGCCGGGATTGGGCTCACCTGCCCTGGTCCCTCCACGCGCCGGTTCCAGTGAGCTGCTCCGCGTCTCTCTATGGCCTCGTCTGACTCTCGTTGAGGCCACATCTTAGGTGACCTGCCCTCAGTCCCCTTCCAGGCCCGTCCTGGGTGACCTGTCCTAAGTCTGTCTTTGGCTCCGCCCGAGGTGACCTGCCCGGTTCCCCTCAGGTTGGTCCGGCCGCGCTATCCCACCCACAGTCTGTGGTAGCAACCGTCTGGGCATAAAGCCCCTGCTCCGTGGTGGCAGCCGTCTGGGCACAGCACCCCTGCTTTATGGTGGCAGCCGTCTGGGCACAGCGCCCCTAGTCCGTGGTGGCAGCCGTCTGGGCACAGCGCCCCTAGTCCGTGGTGGCAGCCGTCTGGGCACAGCACCCCTGCTCTGTAGTGGCAGCCGTCTGGGCACAGCGCGCCTAGTCCGTGGTGGCAGCCGTCTGGGCACAGCGCCCTTGCTCTGTGGTGGCAGCCGTCTGAGCGCAGCGTCGCTGCTCCGTGGTGGCAACTGTCTGGGACCAGCGTCCCTGCTCCGTGGTGGTAACCGTCTGGGCGTAGCGCCCCGCACCCAGTTCTCACCCGCCGACCTGCGCGTTTAGATATCCCGGGCCGGGGCACGTGGGCAGGTGGAAGGTTGATGCTCCCTGATTAGAGAGGAATTTTCCCCACCTGTGCAGAACTACACACTCGCTGGTTATTTAGATGATTCCAGAAGCAGATTGCATTTTGTTTTTCCTTCTTGTTGAAACCGAGCTGTTACAAAACTTTACAGCCCTGCCTTGGAAAAGTTCGGTTTGAGTTTTGTTCTTCTCATGGGACAGTGATCTTAGGTTTTACGTAAATGGGTCTGCCACGTCGGAAACGTCTACTTCTAATGATGTGGGGGTTCAGCGAAGGTTGCTTAAGTATTTGAAATCTGGGTTTGGGTTGTGACAGGGATCAGGTGTGCACTTTCTGGACCTGGGTCCCTGCCTGGGATAGGAAAGGCGGCTGGGTAGGGTACTAGGGAATGTTGCCGTCATCCTCTGGATCTCAGATTGCTTTCACGGGAGGCTTGCTTGGGGCTTGGCGCCTCCCTCAGGTTTATTCTCCTGACTGCTCCGTCAGGGAGCAGCTACGAGGCTCACTTTGTCACAGGTATTCCTTGGCAGATGCTTGTGTTCTGGAAGTACCTGTGTTCAACAGGACTGAGCTCAGACCCTGCCCTTGGGAGCGAGGGGCTTATGTGCTAGTTGGTTGAGTCACTTTCGTGGGTAGAACACCCACGTGGACTTTCTTTTGGCCCCCAAAAGAACCAAGAAACATTTGACTCATTCTAACCCTGGATTCCTTAAAATAGTAGGCCTGTCTGATGGGAGAACAAGTGTGCAAGTTTGGGTGGGTTTTTTTTTTTTTTTTTTTTTCCAGTTTTGTTTATACTTGGTGAAGGGAAGTAGGGAGAGGGGAGTTTGCCTGGAGAAGTGAGCCTGAGCTGCTGCGGCCCCGCCTTCTTGTAGTTTTAATACTCGGTAGATCTCTCTGCTTTGGCAACTGTAACATGCAGGCGGCAGTTATATTTTTGTTACTTTTAAACATGAGGAAAATCTAGATTTATGTGTGCAACGACTAGATAGGGCTGTCCATAAATTGTGTCCTGCATGTCAGAAAGGCTAAGGATGAAGATCTCTCTGTGTGGTATGATCCGTGGCAGCTGGAGGTGGGGGGATGTTGTGAAAGATAATTACTTTTCTTGTGAATCCTTGTAACTGCAGCCAACATAAAATAGCAAACCAGGGTGGAAAAAAAAAGTAACAGAAATGCACAAAGAGATATATGTTGTTTTTATCCCTAACAACACAACATACGGGCAACCCATGGATCAGGAGTAATTTCCATTTCCAAGTCTTATTATTTAATAAATATATTTTGTAAAGTTACGGCTTCCATAGATAGTGTGATTCCTCGGATGGATCTAGGCAAAGGAAATTGAGAACCATCTGGAAAGAATTCAGCATTCTAGATGCCATTAGAACACTGATGATTCATGGAAAGAGGTCAAAATATCAACAGTAACAGGATTTTGGAAGAAGTTCATTCCAAGTCTCACGGATAATTTCAAGGGGTTCAAGGCTTCAGTGGAAGAAGTAACTGCACATGTGATGGAAACAGGAAGAGAACTAAGATTAGAAGTTGAGCCTGATGATTTGACTGAGTTGGTACAATCTCATGATAAAACTTTAATTGATGAGGAGTTGTTTCTTATGGATGAGCAAAGGCAGTGGTTTCTTGAGATGGCATGAACTCCTGAAGGTGCTTTGAACACTGTTGAAATGACACTCAAGGATTTAGAATATTACATAAGCTTAATTGATAAATCAGTGGCATGATTTGAGAGGACTGACTCTAATTTTGAAATAAGTTCTACTGTGGGCAAAATGCTATCAAACAGTATCACCTGCTACAGAGAAATATTTTGTTAAATGAAGAGTAAATTGATGTGGCAAGTTTCATTTTTATCTTAAGAAATTTCTACAGCCACCCCAACCTTTAGCAACCATTATCCTGATCTGTCAGCAGCCATCATCACTGAGACAAAACTCCTACTCTCCACTAGCAAAAAGATTACAACTCACTGAAAGTATGTATATTGTTTTTTAGACATATGCTATTGCACACTTAATAGACTACACTATAGTGTAAACATAAATTTTATATGCATTGGGAAATGAAAAAAATGGAGGTTATTGCAATATTTGCATTATTGCAGTGATCTGGAACCTAATTTGCAGTTTGCAGTATCCCAGAGGTCTGTCTGTATTAACTGTCTGAAGCCTTCTGTGATCACTATTAATGATGCCTGTTACACCTCACTGTAATAATAGTTTTATTAAATAAAAGTTTGTTTGAATGTCTACCTTCCCTTTGAACTATAAACATTTTGAAAACTGAGACTATGTCTTATGTATTGTCATAAGTCCAGAACTAAACATAATACACAAAGTAGATGCCAAATTTATATTTGTGGACTTCAAAACAGCCATTAAAGTTTTTTCACTTCTAAAATCTCTTAAAGGAAATCCTGCACTTACTGATGTTTTATAGATAGTTAATGCATATAACCTCAAGGAGACAATTGTCAAGCAATGAAATGATCGTACAAGGGTAAGTTACTATGGTTTTGTAACCTAACAAAAGGTTTTTGTAAATTTGTTCCCTAAAGTTGACTCCCTAGTAAGATGAAAACCTTCAACTTCCAGCTTCTGCATTTTGTTACCAGGCTAAGTCTCATAATTCTCCCAGTTTAGTTTTTGGAATGGATCTCACTATTCTCCCACTGACTCTTCTCCTTTTATAATTCTTTCCAAGTCTCTTCTCAGTGCCTTGCCTACCTGAGGTAATGAGTGAAGAATAATTGCCAATCACCTACCAGTTGATAGTTTGCAACTGGGGAAATTTTTTGATGACACTCATTTCACTAGCACTCTGTAACTCATAGAAAAACACATGTAAAAAACATCACATCATCTCATAATATTAATAACAAGGAAATAGATGTCTTAATACTTTCTCAAATTATTCAGTAAAACAAAGATATGAGCTATCACGGTACATATAATGTCATGATCTTAATAAAACTCTTTCATTGTGCCAAACATCGTGTCAAGCACCACATAAATCATTTCTAATGTTTACAAAGCCCTTGTGACAGAGCATTATTATCCTTACTTTACAAATAAAAAAAACTAAAGCTCAGTGTCAGCTTAGAGTGATATCCTAAGTCTGAATGGCAGGAAGTGGCAGAACTATGAAAATTGTTTTGTTTTATTGCAGAATGAAGTTTATTAAAAAAAATCTTTGTAGGTCCAAGCACTGAAAGAAGTCCCTTTAAAACAATGTGTCTGTTGGTGGCTGTAGTCCAAGGTTGGTTACTGGAGAACACTTACAGACACCTTGAGAAACAGGAAGAATGAATTATTGGGTTTAGGATGGGCAGCAACCCTGGTATTCACTGCAAGCTAGCACTGGTGTTTTCTGGGTAACCTTTGTTGGCTGTGTCAAGAGGCTTCCTTTTTTAATGCTGCTGCTAGATGTCATTGGTAGCAATGGCTGTGAATTTTGTCTTTTCACTTGCACTAACCTCAGAGGAGAAGTTTCCAAGGGAGCTATATCAGAGAAGGTTACTAGCTCTTTCTGTCTTCAAACTACTGGCCTGTGATTAGGGAAGGCAGGTGGGGCATCAATGGAACAGTAAACTGAAGATTTGGGGAAACACATGAGAGTTAAATTAGAATGAGGCTTCAAGACCAGGAAATCAAAAACACTATTGATCAGAAGGACACATATAAGGGGGGCCGGGAGTAGAGAAGAGGGAGTGTTATTTTGTTCTCCTTTCCCATCAGAGAGACAAATTAAATTTTACAGTGTTGCACAAAATATTTTTAGGTATTGATTTTGAAATCTATGCTTGACATTTAAGATGACAGAAAAGATAGAGGAAATGAGATGAGGATGTAGCCATATATGGTTAAGATGGTCTTTTATTATATCAACAAAGATTTCTCTAAAAGTGGGATATGATGTGGATGGATATTAAAAAAAAAAAAGAAATTTCTGTGCTTTTGGTCTAACGTGCATTATCTCAAATATCCTTCTTGGAAATCACAGTGGATCTCGCAAGCATTAGTTCTTCGTTGAGGCTGTGAAATTGCGCCTCACAGAAAGGGAGAAATTTACAACCCTGAAATTGCCCCTAGAATTGATGCTGTCAGAGCTCCCTCTGCTGCCTTTCCTTAATTCTAAAACTACAAACACCTGTTTGGTGGAAAGCTGGCAAACAGATCCTGAGGTGACGTGATTATGGGTTTTCCTGATGCCATTCAAGTAAGAAGATATGTAGAAAGAAGCACGTGATGAAAAGACACTTTTTCACAGAGCACATGTGATAGCTATTGGAGAAGGGGGTGATGGAGGCGATGTTAATGTCTCACGGAGCTTAAGGATCTTCATTGTTAAAATTATGCTTTAACTTTAGAAAGAAGTTACTGCTATGTATGTTTGCCTTTAAAAATCTTACCAATCCAAGCCACTGTATCCCTGGCATTTTTAATCGCTTTGAAGGAATTCTAAGGCAGGCAGACTTTCATATGTTTCTAACATTTGAGAAAATTATGAGCAAAATTTCCAAAATTAAGCCCTTTTTACCCAACTAGAGGAGAAACAAATCAATTATTCATTTTCTTCTATTTAATGAAGGACATATGTCCTGAGAAATGCAGTGTTAGGCAATTTTGACATTGTGCGAATATCATAGAGTGTACTTACACAAATATAGGTGTAACAACTATAATTACTCATCTAGGCAATATGGTATCACCTATTGCTCATAGGCTACAAACCTGTACAGCATGTTGCTGTACTGAATACTGTAAGCAATGGTAACCCAATGGTAAGTATTTGTATATCTAAACATATCTAAACAT
This sequence comes from Eulemur rufifrons, assembly GCF_041146395.1. NCBI lineage: Eukaryota > Metazoa > Chordata > Mammalia > Primates > Lemuridae > Eulemur > Eulemur rufifrons. The sequence goes on along the minus strand of NC_091005.1, from coordinate 8,491,444 downwards.
AGGAAAGATAAAAATACAGTGTTCTAATCTTATGGGACCACACACGATATATGTAGTTTATTGTTGACCAAAATGTAGTTATGTGGCGCATAACTGTATTGTTTTATTGTGAGCCCTACCACATGGCAGGCCCCTATAAGCTGTATTCAGATATCATGTTCGTGGTAAACTTACCTATCTTCTCCATCTTCCGAGGAAGAATTATTTTCACTTTCTATCTTCTCATTGCTCATCATTTAAAACCTTGAATAATATGCAACTAAATTTCTCCCACTGACTGCAGTCTTTTAAAGGATATTCCAGGGAGAACCTGGTGTTAATAGAATCTGGCATACAAAATCCTACACCAGCAAGGATTTTGACATGTTTCGTTTGCCTGAAGCACCAAGAGAGAGGCAGTGAGGAATGAGATGGTGCTGAGGAAGTGGACAAGGGATGATTAATGCCGGACCACAAAGTTTATGCTAATCTTTCATTAAAAAAGCAGCAGAAGGCCAAGGGAAGGTTTTAAGTATAGGCATACTGTACTGGGAATTGATGGGATTTGTGTTTGTAAGACGTTGGCTGTTGTCAAGTGAAGGAGGCAGAAAAAAAGTAACCAGAAGGGTTTCAATAATGTTTCCTGTCTTTGAGGAGCTTTTGGTCTAATACCTAAGAGCTGACAAGTAAAGCAAAGCAAATAAATTATTAGAGAATATAACTTTTAATTCAACTTTATATTTGAAGTAGTTGTAGATTGGTATGCTATTGTAAGAAACAATACAGAAAGATCCCAAATACCTTTCACACAGTATGGAAATCTCTTGTAAAACTATAGGACACTATCACAAACAATATATTGCTGTTTATGCAGCCAAGATACTGAACATTTCCATTACCACAAATATCCCTTCTCTTGCTCTTTTGAAGCCAAACCTACTTCCTTCCTGTACCCATCCCCTCTTTAAGCCATCGTAACTACTCCTCTTCTTCATTTCTGTGTCTTTCATTGCAAGAATGTTACATAAATGAAATAATACAGGATGTAACCTTTTAGAATTAGCTTTTTTTCACTGAGCATAGTCCTCTGGAGATCCATCTAACAGTTTTGCATATATCAGTAGTTGGATATGTCTTATTGCTGACTAGTATTCAATGGCATGGATGTACAACAGTCAGTGCCACCATTGAAGGATATCTGAGCTGGCTCCATTTTTGGCTCTTACAAATAAAGTCACTGTAAACATCCATGTATAGGTTTGCTGTGAACATAAATTTCCATTTCTGTGGGTTCGGTAACCAAGAACAAAATTTTTGAGTCTTGTGGTAGTTGCATTTTAAATCATTTAAGAAACTGTTTTGCACAGTATCTGTGCCATTTTAAATTCCCACAAGCAAAATATGAATTGATCAATTTCTCTTTGCCCTCACCAGCATTTTCTTTTTTTTTTTTTTTTTTTTTTTTTTTTTTTGAGACAGAGTCTCACTCTGTTGCCCAGGCTAGAGTGAGTGCCATGGCGTCAGCCTAGCTCACAGCAACCTCAAACTCCTGGGCTTAAGCAATCCTCCTGTCTCAGCCTCCTGAGTAGCTGGGACTACAGGCATGCACCACCATGCCCGGCTAATTTTTTCTATATATATTTTTAGCTGTCCATATAATTTCTTTCTATTTTTAGTAGAGATGGGGTCTCGCTCTTGCTCAGGCTGGTCTCGAACTCCTGAGCTCAAACGATCCGCCCACCTCGGCCTCCCAGAGTGCTAGGATTACAGGCGTGAGCCACCGCGCCCGGCCAGCATTTTCCATTATCACCAGATATCATAATGTATATAATAACATATATATAACCATTTAAATAGATGTTTAGTGAGCTCATGTAGTTTTAATTTGCATTCCATTTGCATCATGTGTAATGACATTAAGCTTCTTTTCATGTAATTATTCTATTTGATGCAATGCTCTTTATATATTTTGACCATTTTCTAACTTGATTATTTTAAATTTTGAGCTTTGAGGTTGTCTATGTATTCTAGAGACTAGTCCTTTGATAGATGTATGGTTTATAAATTTTTCTCCCAGTTTGTAGCTTGTCTTTTCATCCTACTGCCAGAGTATTTCATACAGCAAAATTTACTGATTTTGTTGAAGTACAATTTATCAATTTTTCATGTTACAGATTGTGATTTTGGTATCAGGTCGATGAATCATAGCCCTAGTCCTTCTCTAGCCCTTGATCCAAAAGATTGTCTTATTTCTTCTTTTCTTCCAAAAGTTTTCTTGTTTTTCTTTGTTATTAAGTCTGTAATCCATTTTGATTTAATTTTTGTATAGGATATAAAACTTAGCTTGAGGTCCATTTTTACCTATGAAAGTTCAAGTGCTCCAGCATCATTTACTAAAAGGTGGTCTTTACTTCTTTGAATTGCTTTTATAGCTTTGTCAAAAACCAGACGGGCATATTTCTTTGAGTCCATTTCTTGATTCCCTATTCTGTTGCCTTGAACTATGTCTGTCCTTGCAACAATACCGCACTTTCTTAATTACTGTAGCTATATAAGTGTTTAAACCAGGTAGACTTTTTCTCTCCCAATTTATCCTCATGTTTAAAAATTGTTTTTGCTGTTCTAGATCCTTTTTCTTTTCATACATATTTTAGAATAATGTTACCTATATCTCCAAAAATTATTGTTGAGATTTTGATAGCAAATGAATAAAAAATTTATATTGATTTGTGGAAAATTGTTATGCTATAAAGTTGAATTTTCTATTCCATTTATGTACATGTCTCCTCATTTATTTAGAACTTTGATTTCTTTCATCAGCATCTTGTAATTTTCGAATACTACTCCTGCATATGTGTTTTTCAGACTTACACCTAAGTATTTTACTTATACCTAACTTTTTTGTTTTAAGTAATTATACCTCATATTATTTTATTTATTTTTGGTGTCCATATATTCATTGCTAAATGTATAAAAATACATTTTACTTGTGTAAGTTTATCTCATATCAGGCAACCTTACCAAAGTCTTTATTATTTTTCTGTCTTTCTTTCTTTCTTTTTTTATTTCAGGTTATTATGGAAGTACAAACATTTTGGTTACATTATGACTTTGCCACACCCAAACCATGATTTGAGGCATGCGCTTTCCCCCCTACAATGCTCACCGTGCCCAATAGTTGTGAGTTTACCCACCTCACACTTCCCAACCCCCAAAGAATATTACTACCGTGTGAGTACCTTAGTGTTGATCAGTTGGTCCCAATTTGATGGCGAGTACACGTGGTGCTTATTCTTCCATTCTTGTGATATCTCACTTCAGAGGATGGGCTCAAGCTGTATCCAGGAAAATATAAGAGGTGCTATATACACCATTGTTTTTTTGTAATTGAGTACTATTCCATTGTATACATACACCATATTTTATTAACCCACTCATGGATTGACAGGCACTTGGGTTGTTTCCATATCCTTTCAATACTGAATTGTGTTGCCATAAACATTCGAGTACAGATGTCTTTATTATAGAATGTCTTTTATTCCTTTGGGTAGATGCCTAATAGTGCTACTGCTGGATCAAATATCTGCCAAGGTATTTCTTGAATACCTTATCTTGGTAGATTTATTGGGATTGCCTACATAGACACTCATGCCATCCCCATATAGGGATGTTTTATTTACAATCTGAATGTCCTTTATTTCCTTTTATGATCTTATTACACTATGTTGAATAAGAGTGATGAGCACAGATATCTTTCCATGTTGTCAGTCTTAGTAGAAATGTTTTTAGTCTTTCATCATTAAGTACAATATTAGCTGTAGTTTTTATAAATGTTCTTCATCAAGTTCAAGTGTTTTCACAATTCACAATTTTTTGTTGAATTATTAGTATAATGTTACTCTAAAATGTTTGGAAGATAATTCTAACATCTCTGTCATCTCAATGTTGACTTTCTTTTATTGTGTTTTGGATTTAATTTGTGGTGTCCCTCATTCTTGGTATTAGGCATAACACCATGTGGGTAGGGATAGGTGTGACCTTATTACCACTTGGAGTCATAACTTATCACCTTGAACCTCCACTAGGTTTCCTCTGACACCACCCCAGCTGGAAGGTGAGGGGCACTTTGTCACTGCTGGGGTAGGGACGTAAGGCTGGAAGTCCAGGCTGCCCACATGTCTCCTCTGGCAGCACATTGGGAAATAGGGATGACAGTTACCAAATGACAGAGATGAAAGTTCTGGCTCCCTTATTTGACAACACCCTAGTGGGGATGTTGGGACACTTCATTACAGCCTGGTGAGATTTATCATTCAGTCTTTGCTGGTACAGATGCGAGTAAGCCCACAGTTTTTGTTGCTGTATTTGGCTAAAGTAGATTGATTATTTTCCAAGATGTTTCTTTCTTTCTAGGAGGGCCCTTTCCTGATTTTTAAACTAGAAAGAACAAGGTTTCATTGGTAATTTTTGTCTGTACCCACTGGCATTTCTGTGCTGTCTTTTTCAAGTCTAAGTTTGGAGTAAATAAGGCAAAAAGAAAAGCCAACTATGGCTTTCTTTGGACCCTGAGTTCAATACTGAGCCTCCCTTCTGCTCTCCATGTTTCACAATCTTTTTATGTTTGTTTTATATATAATGCCCTAAGTTTTTTTGTTGTACTTAGCAGAAGAAATAGAAAAAAGTACATCTACTCTATCTTCCAATAAATGAAATTCTCAAAAATACACATTTTTATGAAGTATAATACTCTTTAAGAGATCTTGGAAGATGAATCAAGAAGGATGGTATTAGAATGTTTTGATTAGTGAAGAAAAAGAAGATGTTTATAGGAATTCCAAGCACACAAATCATTTTGAAAAGTAAATATTAGGATTTATAAATGTGTTATATTGATTGCAAACAAAGCGTGGATTTATTTGATAAAGTTTACCATACCTTCATAAACTTCATAATGTGAGCCTTAGCTTTGTTTGCTTGTTTGATTATTCTTAATCACCTCAGCTCTGATATTTCATATTCTTCTGATTATTACACATTGATTATTTTTAAAACAACTACAATTAGAACAAAAGGCATTGTAGGACGATAGTTTCTTCAGAATTGATGTTAAAGAAAATAAGGAGAAAGAGAATAGGCAATAATAAAATGATAATTTTTTAAAAGATCACCCCTTTGGGAGGAAATATGTCATTGATATGCTGAATGGCAACACATTCTATGGCCATACTGCAATACACAATGACAGAAATTTACTGTAGTTGCGGTTAAACATCAAAAATTTTACTACAATGTAATCACAATGCTATAGAAGAGTGAATGGCATTTTCCATTTTTCTCGGGCACTTGGTGCAAATCCAGTTATCCTGAAAGCCACAGTTGGAAAATCAATGTGGTACTGTGCTGGTTGATTCCAAGGTCAGTGAGAGTTGTTAAGGCAACTTTCAAAGAGCTAACAATTGTACTTAATGAGACCCAATGAGACCCAATTTGATCTATAAAAGGCTTTTGGTCTATACTCACTCTCCAAGGTTTATAGCAACAAGAAGAAAATAAAATGATTAAACAATTCAGAATAATAGGACAAAGTCTACTCTGAGCCCCAGATAAACTTGTTTAGATAATATAGCAGAATATATTTTCTAAAATATTCATAAACATATTTCATTACCACATGTTCTTCTAGTGTCTGGCCAGAATGAAAGTTTATTTTTCCTGCCCCCCCCCTTTATTTTTAACTTTCCCAATCAATATATTGCAGCAGAAGTAATGTTGCATGGTATTCATAGCTAGTGCATTAAGGGAATGTGCCTTTCTTGTGGTTCTCCCTCTCTGTCTCTCTTTCTCTCCCACACACATACTCCTTCTTCTTCTTTCTCCTTCTCCTCCCTTGCTCTTGCTTTTGGAAGCAAGATACCATGTTTAAGATACATCAGGTCACATGGAGAAGGCATGTTTATGTTCCAGTTGATAGGCCCAGATAAGTTCTAAAGGGACATAGTGGGTAGCCAGAATCAATTCCCAGACCTGTTAGTGAGCAAACATACACTTTTTTCCAACACTGAACCTGCAAGCCTCCAGATCTGGCATCATGTGATAAGCTTGTGGAAAATTAATGCAATTGGGAGTCAAAGGAGATCTAAGACTTAGGCCAAATTATTTCATCTGCTGGGCATTGGTGTTATCTTCTGCTAAAATAATGATGATACCTACTGTTATCATTGTTATTCAAATTAAATAATGTGACTGGTGTAAAATGTCTGTTACAGGGCTGTGAATATCCTGAACACTAAATAAAGCTTGGTATTTTTTTCTTCTTTATACATTTACATATAACCGTGATGTTTGAAATACAGTAATACCCTTTTATCTCTTGTTTTACTTTCCATAGTTTCAGTTACCCATGGTCATGATCTGAAAACATTAAATGAAAAATTCCAGAAATAAACAATTGGTAAGTTTTAAATTGTGTGGCCTCCTGGGTTAGCGTGATGAAATCTTGTGCCATCCTCCTCCGTCCTGCCTGGAATGCAAATCATTCTTTTTCCAGTGTATTCACAGTGTAGACATTCCCCGTCCGTTAGTCACTTAGTAGCCCTCTTGGTTATCAGATCAACTGTGACACTATTGTAGTGTTTGGATTTCGTACTATTGATAGTTTCAGGTATCCAGTAGGGGCCTTGGAATGTGTCTCCTACTGGGTAAGGGACAACTTCTATAATTTAAATATCCTGATAATAGAAAATGTGGACTTCATTCGCAATAGGAAGATAGTTTATATAAAGGAACTATGAATATAGGCCTCATGGAGGGAAACAGTGCTCTTTTACAAATTTTAATGATACTAACAGAGAAAAGACAAGAGGAGGAATCAAATATGAAACAGACAAGAGAAAAAAATGAAATTCTTAGGGGAAGGAGGAAAGATGACAAAAAGTTGAAATGGATTCTAAGTCTAGATTTGGAAGACATGCATATGCCCCAGAGTTGATGCTTGGAAAAAAATGCATTAAAAATTACATTAAGAAAAAAAAGACAAAGGATAGATTAGTGAATTTGGGAGTGTCAATGTCAGAAGGTTCCTATGTTCAATGTATGTAAACAACATCCCAAACCAATTAGAGACCTTTTCCATTTCTGGTTTTTATAAGTGTTTAGTTTTCATTGGATCAGTATCACCCCCTATATACATGGGCATTTGCTCTGTTTTAGAGTCATGAGATAGTATGTTATTCTTTAGCATGAAAATTTGTGTTCTGAGAGAATTACCTTCTTGGTATAGTGTCTGCTTTTTATTTAAAAAAATAAAAAGGAAACACTACTTTCAGTAATTTCCTATAGGGCTTGCTTAGAAATCTCCTCACATCTTGATTTGGACATGTTCTACACCAAGCTAATTAAGTAACATGAAACATACATGTGATTTACAAAATATAAACAATAGAAAATATAATTGAGATTTTAAAAATGTATTCAGTACAGATTGCATTTATTATTTATTAAGTTTAAATGTCTCAGATTTTGTGACTTCAGAAATACAAATTGCAAAGACTAGCAATGTATAATCTTAGAATTCTATTAAATGGCCATTATTGTGAATTTTTAATGAATTTCAAAGGACTACAGAAAAGTTGAGGGAAGGGTTTTATGTTATAATATGTTTTAAATAAAGACAGTTCTCCATCTTTTGCTAATTAATGGATAAAATCATTTTTAAAAATCAGTGATTACATGTGCATATGTTGGAGATACTGCTTCAATCGTGTTTTCTTCAAAACTCATGCAATTATTTTATATTAAAAGCAAATAAGAAACCAAATTGGTCAGTGACAGTCGATTGTTATTTGAGACATGATCATTTGATAAGTATTATTGCTTCCATATCCTAGGATTTCACAGACCCTGAGAAACTGATTGACTTAAATAAATTTTGCAGTTGTGACTAAGAAGTAATTCTAATATAAGAAGATACTTCACAGTTTTATTGACCAATTTTCCCCCATCAATGTAGAGTTTCCTCAGAAATAAAGTTTCTCTTTATGAGAAAAGACAAATAAGCCAAGACTAAATTAATGCAAAATATAATAAAGGCGTTTTTATGATGTTGCAAAAAATGTAATTATCCAAAGTCTTTGAATAATGAATGAGAAAGCTGAGATTTGTGAGGCACATCTGGTATCAAGCCCATTTCCTGCTATACTATGTTATTTTAAAATATATTTGTTTCATTACTATATCAGGACCAACAATAAAAATGCATTTGAATTGTTTTGTTTTTAAATGTCTAAAGGAAGAAAATCATCCTTTCTTTGGCCATCCAAATGCCACAGTTTAAATAAACTAAAACTGAAAAATACATACCCAAACAAAAAAGAAACGCAGAAAGCTAAAAGTTTGTTAAATACTGCTTACTAAACTCCAAGGTATTTTAGTATCAGGCTTGAAAGATCTCATTTTTATAGATTGGGAACAGAAACAGAGGATGAGGACTAAACAATATATGTCTTAAAATACTATGGATTTATTTTATTGCTGCCACTGAAAGGATATGCAGTAACTATGGAAAACAAAAAATACTTTGACTCCAGATTTACCTGACTTAGAAATAAGACTGATATACTTATTAGGTTCATAATTTATTATATGGGGACCTCAATTCTCAGACTTTGTGTGTATTAAACATAAAATATCAGACACCTAAAAGAAGAATAGACTCTTTTTTTTAATCAAATAGATGCAAATAAAATTTGTTTTTCTTGAAATACTATATAAAGATTTGTTGTAAAATCTTGCTCAACATGAGCATGGAGGAGAGGGTTGTTCATTCTTTTTTGTCATTTTTTTTCCAGTTTGAATTGCCAATGAGCCAAGTTTTAGAAGGCACAGATTATTTTACAGTGAAAGATACTTACCAAGTGAAAAAGATGTAGAGAGGAAAGGTATCTTGATTTCATGATATTCTCATCCACTTTCTTGACATGCTTAGATTATAAGCTATAGATAGTATTAAGAAGTAAAACCAAGCCTACCCTTTACATACTATTTTCAAAGGTAGAAAAAAAACAACCTGGAGTTATAAATCTATAATGTTTAACATTTGTATGTGGGGGGAGGCAACTTCACGAACATTTAATGCTGGACAACATATTGGAATTATTCAGCTTTGTTCAATTATTTTTCCTTTTTTTATTGAAAGCATTCTGTAAAAATCTGGTAAGTGCTAGGCTCTGTATAAATATACATATTTTAGGTATAAAATGAAGATATAACTGCTTTGAGACAACTTCTCAAATGGTTGCATGAGAAGCTTTAAGGATCTGATCTTCTGTAAAACAACCATACCTGAAAATTATTAAAAATAGACATGTTGGCCAGGCATGGTGGCTCATGCCTGTTATCCTAGCACTTTGGGAGGCCAAGGTGGTAAGACTGCTTGAACCCAAGAGTTCGAGACCAGCCTGGGCAATAATGAAAACTGTCTCTACAAAAAAATAAAAGTTGCCCAGGTGTGGTAGTACACGCCTGTAGTCCCAGCTACTCGAGAAGCTGAGGCAGGAGGATCTCTTGAGCCCAGGAGTTGGAAGCTACCTAAAAAGAAGCAAAAACAAAGACCATATGATCCTCTCAATAGATGCAGAGAAAGCATTTGACAAAATTCAGCACCCTTTTATGGTAAGAACACTTAACAAAGTAGGCAAGACAGGACTTACCTCAAATGATAAAACCACATACAACAAACCCACAGCCAACATCATACCGAACAGGGAAAAATTGAAAGTATCCCCACTTAGAACTGGAGCCAGACAAAGTTGCCCTCTATCACCACTACTGTTCAACATACTGATGAATGTCCTAGCCAGAGCAATCAGACAAGAGAAGGAAATCAAGGGTATCCAAATGGAGAAAGAAGAAGTCAAACTCTGCTAATGATATGCTCTTATATCTAGAAAACCTGAAAGAATCTGCCAAGAGACTACCGGAACTGGTCAATAAATTCAGCAATGTCTTTGGTTACAAAGTCAATGTATACAAATCAGTACCATTAAAGTACTGATTTGATTCATGTACACCATCAACGCTCAAGCTTAGAACTAAATCAAAGGCTCAATATCTTTCATAATAGCAACAAAGAAAATAAAATACTTAAGAATATATTTAACAAAGGAGGTGAAAGACCTCTACAGGGAGAACTACAAAACACTGAGGAAGGAAATAGCAGAGGACATAAACAGATGGAAAACCATACCATGCTCATGGAGTAGCAGAATCAACATTGTTAAAATGTCTGTATTACCTAAAGTGATCTACAGATTTAATGCAATCCCTACTAAAATACCAACATCATTTTTCACAGATAACATCAAAACTCTTTTAAACCTTACAAATTATTACAGAATCCTCCATTTTCCCCTTCATCCAATAATGTGTCAGGTCATGGAGAGTCTGCATTGTTGAAATTTATTTTCTTAAAAAGTTTGGGCATGTATCTTTCAGATTCTTCCAATCACTATGGTAAAACACAATAAAATTAAATTATCTCAGAATACAAGTGGGTATGTGTGCCCAAATAATTCAAGACTCTATCATGTCTTCTTTTATCATTCTTACCATTGATGCAATAGGTGACTTACTAGGTCACCAAGGAATTGCTGAGTAACTATATCTAATTTTTTTAAAGTAAAAATTTAGGATGAAATTTAAAAAATCCATTATCAATATATGCATTACATTTTGTTTTCTCTTAGCTTTGTCATAGTCTGTTAGTCCCCAGATCCCAGTTTGAATGTGGGTATATGGCTTTGCAGAGAGGGTACTAGTCTTCCATCTTTCTCTATCGCCTCCTAAACCTGAGTAATTGGCAAAATCCCTTTTGGAGGAAAATATCAATAGTCTGATTTTTTGGAAACTCCATATTACACAATCACTCAATACTTGTAGAATTTACATTATGGAATAAGTGAACGATATATTCAAAATGTATGTGTTCAAAAATCTGCCTTTACTCTTCTCCAACAACAAGCCTATAAAAATAACATCTAAATTCTCTCGTAAATATAATTTTTGTTGTGCTATGAAATATTGTTCATTGTATCTAATTATCTAATTATATTTTTGCACCTATTCACTAGACTCATTTTATCTGCTCCTCTCTGCTACCCTTCCCAGCCTCAGGTAACTGTCATTCTATTCTCTTGTCTCCTTAACATCAATTGTTTTTAATATTTAGTTCCCACATATGAGTGAGAACATGCAGGATTTGTCTTTCTGTGCTTTATTTATTTCATTTAACATAATGTTTAAGCAATTTATGGCCTGTTGTTGCAATTTCAAGATTGTGCATTTTTCCCACAACTAGACCACATAGACCAACTAAAACATTAAATGTATTCTTGTTCTTTTAAGCTACAAGCATAAAGACTAATTTTAGAGAAGTAAACTTCTTATGTGAAATGAAGGCATTAGTTGGCAGTAATATTTATATTAACAATTAATAAAAATAAAAGTCAGCTTTCTTTAATAAATAAAAATAGTAGATGATATCTTTCTAATGAAAGGGGGAATAGAAAAATAAGTTATTTGGGTAAAAAGGAAACCAATAATCGTCTAAACCAATTGTTAAAACATGGATCAAAAGTCAGCTTTGTTGTATAATATGTCCAAATTTAAAGAAATTCATTAGAAAATTTTAACAAACCATTTCAGCATATGTCTTCTTGGAGAAGCCATATCATTGAAGAATCATTGTCATTTCAAAAGCGTCTTCTAAAAGGCCAATCAATGTTAATCTGCAAGTTATGGTGCTTATAACACCTTGGGGTAATATTTGGATCCACAATGCTCTGTTTGCTTCTCTGAACAAATAGTAGACAATTCAGCAGGCAGAGTAAAAGCCAATTCTGCTTCTTATTCATTAGTATGCCTGGACATATGTACATTTGATTTTATTCTGGCAATTAAATTATGAATCAGACAAATTGTCTCCATGAGTTTCTCCATGGGAGACATATCCCTTATTCCCTGATCTATGGAAAACCATTTGCTATACCAGCACCCTCAGCTAAAATTTCATTTTGCATTTATTCAGGCATGAAATGTATCAAACTACCTGACACATGACAGTAAAACATTTTGTATATTGTCAGTTCCAACTTGTTGAACAACTATTTTAGATGAAAAGAAGGGCCTATAAATGGAGGATTAGTTCCTAGAGTAGAAAAATCAGTATGTAAACTAGTATTATCGATCTCAATTTCCCATACTTTCCCAGATGCACCTGAAATACTTAGTCTAATATACCGTCTTACCTATTTGCACCTAGCTGAGGCGGCCAAATATTTTTACTACTGTAATGGATCAGCATTGTCTACATTAGTTTCCTTCTTGGGAAAAGGACAGCTCAGTTCTTTGAAATCTGGTCTCCAGTGAGTCAGGATTTAAATTCTCAGAGGTTATGGAAATTACCATCCGGTATTGTCATCTGACTTATTGCCATATTGATCAGCTAAATACTCAGTAATGCATGGAATAACTCATGGATATTAGATCTACACATTTTTCATTCATTCATTCATTCATTTGCTTTACAACCACTTACTGATGTAATGGGTATTAAAGTTAGAATGTTGAATAAAATCTTATTCTTCAGTTTATTTTTATCTTTACATTTTTGATAGATGAGATAAACATGTGGATTAGTGATAACGAAATATGAAATTAAATATTTGAATAGGTATTATGGGATTGAAAGGATAAGAGGAAAAAACTGTTCTATCTTAATTTGGGTTTTCCCAAAAGCAGACATTGAGTTAAGGTCTTCAGTGCAGGTACTTCAACTGGGAGGTGATTACAGCAATTACAAAGGAGGAAATGGGTAAAATGAGAAGAAATGCAAGAAAGGTAGTAAAGTGTATGTTAGTTTTACTTCTGTGGGCAAATGAACCTCAAACATAGAGAGGACCTACTGTGAAATGGTGTAGAACAGGATCAGAATTACAAGGTCAGAGGGCTAGAGACTGGGCCATTTATATATCAATTCCCATTCCCTAATGGCAGGGGGTTGCACCCTGAGTGTTAATTCTTCATATAAAAAAATAGAGAAGTTCTTGCAGTTTTGCAACCTTCAGGGGTGTTGGAGAAAACCCTGGAGCAGAGAAACAAAGCGATATAGACATTTGAGTTAGGAAGCTATGAGAATATTGAAAATACTCTATCACTGGTACAGGCAAATTCAGTGTATGAGAGACATCATCAATAGCATTTTCCATATCCCTTCACTGTCTTCTTATTTAATAATCATGGCAATTCTAATATGTCATTATTAATTTCCATATGTCACTGAAGAAGAAATTTTATCTGTTTTAGTGAATGCATACACACCTACATATACTTTTAAATCATACTTTAATTTACCACTTTAGACAATGAAAATTTAGAATGGCAATCTCTTTCCAAACTTTACTGGTCTGTGAGCATCTATGAAAAGAATTGTTTCTAATCATACATATCTTATTGGTCATTATATATCTGTCTTCTTTAGTTTCTTCCTCCTCCCTCCAACAACAGGCAGTGAATTTACAGGGGTACTTTGAATGCTGTGGTTAAATGCTGATGACATTATTAGACTCCCCAGCTCTGTTACTCCTACGGAGTTCTGAGTCCAAGATATTTACAGAAGTAAAACCATGTGATCATTCACTGATGCATGAGCCCTTTCCTGTTTGGCCACGAAGCCAAGTGAGGGACCTAGTACTAGATTCTAAGGCATACTTATCTAGCTCTGACCTTGGGGTAAAATGGAAAGAGATATCATATTCTAATATAGTTTTTGCTAAACAGTTAAGATATAAGAAAGTGGACCCCAAAACTAGGGTCTGACATGAAGGCCAAGTGGGTTCTTGGCTTTGTGCAGGAACAGAATTCAAGAGCAAGCCAAAAAAGTAAGGCAAAGGAAGTTTATTGAAGTAAAAAAAAAGAAAAGAAAAAAAAAAAAAAAGGAATCTGCCCCATAGAGAGAGCGGCAGCAATCTCTCAGAGCAACAGAGAGTGGCACTTTGTGAATTTCTGGGGTCTTATTTTATACTTTTTATATAGTTCTGTGTTAAGCAGAGGGAGGATTATTCATAAGATTTCTGGGAAAGGGTTGAGGAGTTTCTGGAATGGAGGGTTTCTCCTCTTTTAAAGCATACAGAGTAACTTCCAGCAGTTGCCATGATATTTGTAAACTGTCTTGGCACTGGTGGGAGTTTCTTTTAGAATGCTAATGCATTATAAGCAGGGTATAATGAGCAGTGAGTGAGTGTAGCCTGAGGCTGTTTTTCATGGCCATCTTGGTTTTAGCTGGTTTGGGCTGGCTTCTCTACCACTTCCTGTTTTATCAGAGACCTTGGTTAGGGTCTTCTGACTCTTTATCAAGCAGGGCCTGCCAGTTCCCTATCTCAATTATGCTTGCTTTGTAATTGAATTCTTTAAAAAAAAAGTTTTTATTGTTAATTATTATAGGTACATAATACTTGTATATTTTTTTAGGGCACATGTGATGTTTTGACACAGACATACAATGTGAATTAATTAAATCAGGGCAATTGGGGCATCCATCACCTCAGGTATTTAATATTTCTTTGTGTTAGGAACATTCCAATTCCACTCTTTTAAAAAAGTTATTTTAAAGTATACACTAACTTATAGTTGATTATAGTCAGTTTGTTGTGCTATCAAATATTGCTCATTCTATCAGTCTAACTACATTTTTGCACCTATGTAGTTCAGTCTTTTATTGACTCTTCCTCTCTTCTTGAGGCAAGATTTCTCAGAGACTGAGACATCTTCCTTCTCTGAAGTACCTGATGCCTAAGCCAAAGAGTTGGGACTCTGCATGCTTGGAATGTCCCCACTTACTCCTCACTGGTTGAACTTGATAGACAAGCCTTGTCATGTAGTTTGTTAAATAGATGGATGAAGAACCAGTACTTGCATCTTTTCTGCCCAGACTACCACCTATTATTCCCTGCCACTGGAACACCATAGAAGGGGAATTGTGTATTCTTTGCTTTGCTGCATATACTCTAATGAGATAAGGTAAAGATGAACTAAGCAGGCACAGTCAAATCTTGCTTGTCTGAATAAAATCAATTTCTAAAGGATATTACATCTCAAGGCACATGTATGGATTAGCAAGTAATTCAACATAGCAGGAATATCGTTTGTATGAAAGGAAATAGACATAATTTAGGAAAAGCGAAACATAAAGTGCCTTGTCTAGCTGAGTATAGCAATGTTTACTTGATCAGTAATGGGGAATTATTGATGATTTCGCATCATCAGGGTGGGATTTCAAACTGTCTGGTCTATGGAGATTTCTGATGCTTTTAGATAAAGTATATGCCATGGATTTTAGCCCAATCCTTTGAAAAAAATCCTATTTGATATAATTTTGAGATTAAGGAACCTGACTTTGTGGGGGAATTCAGGATTCTAAATATTTTCCTTTAGTCTAAATGATTCTCACTAGAAGCAGGAGATATCTCTGAAATGCTTAGACAAATGTGGTTAATATAGCCTATCATTAATTTGTCAGGTCTAATTAATGGTATCAGTTACAAGATGCAGAGGGAGACCATTACACTTCCTAGAAGCATAAAAAAGGTAGTCAAGGATGCTGTTGAAACCTGTACTCTCCCCGGATCACTGGAAGTAATTGGGCGAGAAATAGCGAGTCAAATAGATAGAATACTTACCATAGATTGAGAATATGTGTATTGTTTACTCTCTGTTCAACTGCCATTCTGAGTAGGCTCAAACATCTAGGGCCATAGTAAGCAAAAAAAATAATCTAAGCAAGGGACTTTTAAGTTATGACAAACGGAGGTTAACATTCATACAGATACTATGTTTGATTAATCCTGTCTTCCAGTTTCTTCATCATTTATGTTGATAATGAGTTAGTTGAATTAATGGAGCACTAAGGAGATACACACACACATCTACATACATATATACATGCATGCATATCTATGTATTTCAAAACATGCATATATATTACATATAACATATATAATATTTTATATATTTTAAACATGCAGCCTCAAGATGTCACAGTCTTCCTTTTAAGGTTTCATGCAGCATGCCTCCTTCCCAAACGTTTCTATATAACACTTCCAAAACTGAAATTATAATTATAATTCCATAAAATAGGAGCCCTCTTGACAAAACACAGCAATCAGATAAGGAATATGCTTGTTTGGGAGGCAACATTTAACACTACCTGGTGAAATTCTTTCTATGTTTTTGGTTACACCAACTCTTCAGTTTAATAAAGTGGAAACCATGCTTAATTCTGCTTTTTTCTACTTTTGTTCCTTCACTTCCATAGTAATGTATATACCTGGCTATAGTCTGGCTAACTGAACTTTTTATTGGTAAATACACTAATTTAAATTTTGATTTTCCTACTACTTGAATGCCTTTGTCTATTTTTATTCAATAAGCCCCTCATTTATCCCTTAATAATTATTTTATATTCTATATATATTGCTTTGAGATAGAGATATAGACACACACATATATATTCATGTATACGCGTGAAATAGAATATATATGTTTATGTATATACATATTCATATACATATATGTATATATACTTTCATTCCATGTATGTTTACTCATATAAATGTACACATACACATATATAGTCATTTTATGTATATGTACATATATACTCACATATATACACATGCATATATACACATACACATACATTTTTTCATTTCTTATATTTCTGCACTTTTCTCTTTTTTCATGTCACTACTATGTTAACTGAAGACTCCATTATTTTTGTTCAAATAATTGGAATTTTCTTCTGACCCTGTTTCCTCTATCAGTCCTTGACCCTTCCAATCACTTGGCAGACTGTGGATTGTGTCAGTCACCTATTAAAAACACATATAGTCTTTGCCCAGCTGTCAAAATCTTTTACTGTTCGAAATAGACTTCACCTTGTTGGCTCTATCTGTCACTGGGTCCTGTCATCATTTTGTGTTCAATGCATGTGGAACTTCTAACCCAGTTGCTGCTCATGCTCTGGATTTGATTTTTTTTTTTTTTAAACTGGAATGACCTCTCTTTTCTTCTTAACTGATAGACATTTTGCTCATCTTTTAAGAATTAATCCAAATTCTATCTCTTCTAATAAGCCTTTCGTAGCACCCCTGCATAAAAAATAACCGATCACTCAAATTCCAAATTTTTAAAATAAATTAACTTACAATTTTGGCTCTGAAATTTTGTTTCCCATGTTTCTAACATTCCTAACTATATCTCATGCAACTTAAACCTTAGGTTCTTATTTTACTATTTTTTTGTATTTAACATTGAATGTGGCATGATGTTTATGTACATAAACCTTTTGTACGATACAAATCTAGTTTGGTGAAAAAGCTGTATCTATACTAATGGTTTTTGAGTGCCTTCTATTAGCCAAACACAATGCAAGAGTTTACATACATATTCTTATTATATATATCCTCACAATAGCCATGTAAGTTTTCATATATAGGCCTGTTGCTGGGGAAAATGGATTTGATTTCCAGTAATTTAAGGTATCCAATTACAGGTCATGCGATTTATTGTCCAAATAGGGATACATTTTAGAATGAAAGACAACACCATTAGTAATATCACGAGAAAAATTGAGGTAAACTAAGTCTTTCCTGGGTGAACAAAGATATATAAGGATCCTATCTATAAGGGATATGAAATTCTACTTTTATAGAGAAAAATAAAAAATCTTTCCCAAGGGGCAGAGCCTGAGGTTAACTCAAAGTAGTCTGAGCCTAAACTAAGATTTTTTGGGGGGGGGGATTATTTAAAGTTATGCTGTTTTCCAGTTAAAGTCTCTCATGGAATCTCTTTGCTACATGAAGAGCCTTCGCTCATAATTTTTGTGGTAGGTAGAATTCTAATATGCCCCTCAAGAGCAAGGGACCTGAGATATATATATATACTTTATCTCAGGTATTCAAACACTAATGCAGGCACAGCTGTGAAGGGATTTTGCAGATTCAATTAAAGTCTCAAATCAGTTAACTTTAAAATAGGGAGATTATGCTGGATGAGGCTGACCTAATGAGATGAGTCCTTTGAAAACAGAGTATTTCCTTCAGCTGATCATAGAGGAAGACCTTAGAGAGATACACTTTTCTGCTGTCTTGGAAGAAAGTAAACAGCATTGTTATGAACTGCCTTTGGAAGCTGTCTGGCTAGGAACTCTGGGTAGCCTTGGAAACTGAGATTTTTTCCCCTGGTAACAGCTAGCAAAAATTAGGACCTCATTACTACAACCATAAGGAACTGAACTCTTCCAACAACCTAAATGAACTTGAAGGAGGCCCTTCAGGCTCACATGAGCTATGTTGTGGGTAACACCTTGACTGTAGTCTTCTAAAACCTGTAGCAGAGAACAAATCTATGCTATACAGTTATGACCTACAGAAACTATGAGATAATCAATGTACAGTGTTTTAAGGTACTAGATTTGTGGTCATTTGTTAGATAGCAATAAAGAATTAATATAATCTTTAAAGTAAGCATCTAAATAAACAAATGGCAACATGTCTGAATATGGATAAAATCAGACAGACGATTTGAAGGTAACATTTTATTAATTGGCACATCAATTACTAATTAAACTATCATCAGGAGGCTGTTCTTTAATATAGGATACTAGATTCCATAGACATTTAATATTATATAAACCTGCAAAAGTTCACATGGAAGAGAGAATGAAAGCCATTTATTGGCTAATTTTAATGCAAAAGTCTTCCTTATAGACTGATTATAGAGCTTAAATATTGTTATTTTTGAGGAACATGGGTCAAATGGCAAGTTTAAAATTGGCTTTATCCTGCAATTCCACTTGAATTTGTAAGCAGCAAAATTGATGAAAAAAATTCTGATAATGTGTATATACTGACCTTTCTTATTGTGAACTGTTTAATTCCTGTTTCATCTATTTTCTTACACATCAATTGTCATGGCACCCAAAATAGTATGGTAAGAGTTGTCTTATTCTACATAGAATATATAAGCCTCCATTATACTTATTAACATTTTATTTGAAAATCAATTCAGTATACTATTATCCAACCATTATCTTCTTCTTTGACTCTATTATATATATATATATATATGCATATATATATATATATATATATATATATTTGTCTGAACTCCAGGGCCCTCTTTTTTGTCATTTTAATTTTCAATTTCTATTCCAATTTTAATTTTAATTAGCACCATTATTTCACAGCAGCAAATGTCAAAATTGTATTTGAATCTCTGGATAGTTTAAGGAAAAGTAGTTATTTTCTTTAAAATCACCTAAAGCAAGGAGAGGTGTGACCTCTTACAGATGTAGAGTCTAAGTACTTTGAAATGTGATCCAGAATAATGAATATAAAACACACAATGAAATGAAAGATATGCCTATTTAAGTCAAAAAGATATTCTTTACTACATTTACTTGGTGATCTTTATATGCTAGTTATTCACAAATTAAGATTCTAATCCATGAACATAACTAATATGTTAAATAACACATTCTGTTTTTAATACACATGAAGTACATAAGGAGAAAACATTTAAATTACTGCAACAGATGTTTGTTTATATGTATTTAGTGCCATTATAAAAAGGAGCCTGGAGAATACACAACTGAAAGTTCTCATATATATGCCCAGTGCTGAGGGGAATGGATTTGATTTCTGGTAATTTAAGGCATCTAATCACTATCATTAAACAAATAAGGATTCATGACATGAACAAGAGAAAAATGCTGTGAACACAGTAAAACTTGGAAATAAATGTGATCTAGAACTTTAATTTCTGTGCACATCTTATTTGAGCACCATTTATTTGGGAGGTTTATGACCTGTGACTATTTCTCAATTTAATGCAACTAACAACTCCAATGGTAGGTCTCAGCCACTTGCGTAATTGGAGTGAAGAGGAGGTTAGCACCAGAAGAGAACAAGTCTCTGCATATTAATATTATACAAAAACAGAGTTAAGCTTGGAGGTACCAACTGCTTTAATAGAAGAGGAAATCATTCGTGGACATAATGGCCCTGTGTATTGAAAGATAGGAAAGCCACCAGGGGAGACTCTGAGACAAAGTAAACATAACAAAGGTCAAGCATGAGAAGTAGAAACCAGCTCAGTGCTCCAATCTTAGGTCTTAGGAACCCAATGGTTCCGTCAGCTGTGAATGACCCTCTCACACTTTAGTCTGATAGAAATAGTAAAGGCTTTGGATTGAGACAAGCCTGAAGTAAATATCATCTTGACCATGGATGAACATCCTACCATATGCACAGGTTAACTCTTAAAGCCTTATATTTCTCATCCGTGAAAATGGTTTAGTGATTCTTCTTCCTGAAGTTTTTTGTAAGGATTAGTGTCATGAAAGTTGAGGTAAAATTAATCAAAGTTTTCTCTGTTTTCATCCCTAATTTGAATAAGAGAGGAATAACCCATCTTTAGCAAAGAAACCTTACATGGATACATTTAATAAGAGAAAAATGTGGATCTTACCTCAAGACTTATATATGACAAACCTAAGAATAGTCAGGAACACAAAAATTGCTTTTAAAGCTCCCATGAATGAATCATTCTAGAATTTTAAGAATTAGAGGAAGTGTCCAAAGAGAAAGTGAATGGGGGAAAAGAAAAAGCATAAGAAAAGGAGTTTAAAAATGCCCCAAAGAAAAGCAAATGAACATTTTGGATAAATGTTCCTTCTAGCATATTTGCCATCATGCTAGTGTGTACGGTCAGATTATGGTCAAAAGATTTAGTAGTATATCCGTATATTCAGAAGGAGATATATGCATGTAGATGCATAATCAAGGCAATGCAATTATTTATTTGTAGGTAGAAAAGTGCTCATCTGACTGAATAAAGAAGTGAATGGGTGGATAGATAGATGGATTGAAGGCTGAATGGCAAAAAGCTTTGGTCACAAATCCCACGTTTAGAATTTTAATATATTAAACCTGTGCCTTGTGAGGAGACCGGCATTTTCCTACACTATATATGGCTATATTTCTCTAGGCCAAAAGTAACCTTAAAGCTGATTTCTCCATATGGTACCAGTGTACATACCTGATTGTTAGATTCTCAGATTTTTCTGCCCATGTCTAGACATATTCTTTAGTTTTAGAGTTGTATGCACTATAGGTATATGTACATATATGCACATACACACATATTTTATATGTGTGCGTGTGTGTGTATATATATATATATATATATATATATAAACCGTGAGCTGTAGTGTTTCTAGCATTTGGAAATTTCACTAAAACAAACGTCCAGAGCTTCCTTCTTGACAGTGGTTCCCAAACTGAAGTCCCCAGACTAACAGCTTCAGCATCACCTAGAGATATCTTGGAAGTTCACATTAACTCCTAGGTCCTTCCCTGCCTATTTAATCAAAAACTCTGGGGCGGAACCCTGCAATCTATATCAAAAAATGTTCTCCAGGAGATGCTGATTCAAACTAAAATTTGAGAATGATGCTCCCATACAAGCATGAGTCCAGCTCCACCTTATTTTCAAAAATTTCTAAAAGAAAAAAAATCCCTAAGAGTTAAAGATAGACAGCCAAACACTCATTAAACATGTTTTTCCACCCCCCACATTCACCTCTGCATAAAGCCAAGCAGGGAAAAATTATAGCAAATGTGTTGATTGAATAAAATAATTAGAAGTACATTCATGAAAAAGGAAGCAGATAGAAATATCATTCTAATTAGAGGAGCTTATCCAAGTTTTCTATTATGTAAAGTCCATACAATTCAATGTTGAGTGTCACCTTGTCTTCTGTGGGCTCCTCTCTACAGCTGAATTCCATCGACCACACCTGTTGGCTAAAGCGAAGTTTCCAACAAGCTTTCTGATAGTGAAAACTTTCTACCAAGCTTTCACCTTCAGTTGGAAAGTGAATTTCCCTCTCCAACTGAAGTCTTGTTGTGTCATGTCATAGAATAAAGATTGCCTTGAAGGAACTTGTCATAGGAATGTGGATGTTAAAGGTGATTCTGGTGAGGTCCCGTACGGAAATGAGAACAATGCTATTGGAACCAGGAGAAAAGATAGCTTGGTTATACAGTGGCAAATAATTTGGGTGAAGTGAATTTTCATGTTTAGTGGAACATAGAAGTTAAAAGCGATGAACATGGATGTTTAGCTGAGGAGATTTCTAATTAAAGTTCTGAAAGTAAAGCCTGGTATCTCTTTATTATTTATAGTTAAACGTGAAAGGAAAGATATAAATTGAAGGAAGTGTTAAGCAAAAAGTAACCAGAACTTGAAAATTTGGAAAATTGTCAGCTTATCCATATTGCAAAAAATAAGAAAGCACAAGAGAACACCAGGAGTATGGCTGGACAACTGCTACATAAAGAGATTACTCCTGATTTTAATAAGCCATATAAACAGAGCCAGGAATAGAGATTGAATTATACAAGCAGAGACACTGCCAGTTTGGACTAAAAGACCAGAGATGGAATGAAACAAGGGAAGCCTTTCAAATTTCTGGGATTCTACAGAACGGGACAAAGAGCTATCTGACTGTGAACATGCTGTATTCTTCAGGAAAAGGAAAGAGTGACCCTTAGGGTAGGACACAAGTCTGTGTCTGCCTCAGTTACAAAGGGTTAAGTGGTCTCTTCCTTGGTTTCAGTGGGTCAGGCTGCTACTCAAAGTCTTGGAAGCAGAGGCTGCTAGCCATAGCCTTGGGAGCAGAGCTGGCCACCCAGTCATGGGGCAGGACCCCTGCCTAGGTCCATGGGGGGCAATTTTGCTACGCCAGTGGGCCCAGAGGATTATTCCTGAGCCTTAAGATCTAATGAAATTTGCCTTGCTAGGTTTTGGACTTGCTTGAAGCCCATCCCCCTTTCTTCATTCTGATTTTTCCCTTTGGGAATGGTGATGTCTTTCCTATGCCTGTCCCATCATTGTATTTTGGAAGCATATAACTTATCTGGTTTCATGGGTTTATAGCTGAAGGAAATTTTGCCTCAGGATGAATCATCCCCCTCATCTCACCCATACTTGATTTAGATGTTATTCAGATGAGAACTTGGACTTATAATGGATGCTAAAATGCATTAAGACTTCGGGAAATTTGGGATGAGGTGAATGTATTTTGCATATGAGAAGTATATAATCTGTGGGTTTTCAGAGAGCAGAAAGTTATGGATTAAATCGTCTTCTCCTAAAGTTAATATGTTGAAGCCAACATGCCCAATGTGACTTATTTGGAGATAGAACTAATAAGGAGGTAATTACAGTTAAATGAGATAATAAGGGTGGGACCCTAATCCAGCAGGACATCCTTATAAAAATAGGAGAGACACCAGGGTTGGAGCCCTAATCCAATGTGACTGGTGTCCTCATAAGAAGAGGAGGAGACACCAGTGATATGCAGGCACAAAGAAGCAGCACAGAGAAAAAGAAGGGAGCTCTGTGCAAGCCAAGGAGAGAAGCTTCCCCAGAAACCAACTATATTGGCACCTTGTTCTTGGACTTCCAGCCCCTAGACTGTGAGAAAATTGGTTTCTTTTGTTTAAGCCACCCAGTCTGTGGTATTCTGTTATGGCAGCCCTTGGAGACTGAGACGGATTTTTGGTTCTTTTGGTTCTTGACCTCATTAGTCACTATTCTTCCAGTCTTTTGTGCTATTTCTCTAGAGCCCCTTCTACCTTTATGTCCCCTCCCTACTCATTCCCTTGCAACCAAATTCAAGAGTCTCCTATAATACGAATATTCTTTTGAATTCTACGAGCAGAATTGTATTTTCCCTCACAGCTATCTTCACATACCGCTCTTATGGCATCTACCACAAGGTGTTGAAATCATTTGTCTGCTGTTTTTTCTGAGCTAGAACATAAACCTTTTGAGGGAGAGGGCAATTATTATTTCATCTCTCTTTTTACCATGTCTTGTCCATAGTGTATGTCCAAAGTAGGCACTCATACATTTCACATGAATGCACAATTAAGTATACAGCAAAGTGGCTTACACTGGATCAATCCCTACTCAGATAAGTAAGCAATTCTAAATATCCTGTTGATGGAGAAAGAGAAACAGAGAGAAGAATTAAAAATAAGAGCTGACTTAAAATGTTTTCTTAAAATAGGAATAATGGAAAAATTTCAGAGAACATGTGAATTACCCGGCTGATAAGAAGTTATTCAAATGGGAAAAGAGTGGAAGATTAAACAAATCCTTTGACATAGAAAATTTAAAAATGAGTAATACAGTGATTGTTGGGTGCAATGGAATTGGAAATGATCAAAGCAAAGGTCATCTGACTTCAAAAGAATGTTATGTAAACTAAAAGATACAGCAGAGAGAACAAGCAGCAGCTTTTTTTTTTTTCTTTTTTTAAATTTTTCTCTGGTGGCAGATGGAATGATCTACATTCCTGTAGAAGAAAAAAATGTGCTGTCAGGTATCAGTCAGTGAGATTCCAGGAGTAGAGAGACAAATACAGTGACTATCTGGGGCAGGGTATTGTCCCAGGTCTCATGTAACTTTGGCTCCATTGTTTTTGCCATCACTTTGTGAACAGAGCTTCAGCCTTTTAGAAGAAGAAAGAACCCAGAATAAAGTAAGGAAGAGTTGCTTTTCCAACATGTCAAGAGCTACAGGTGTTGTTAAGAGTATGGTAAATGATTTTGAAACAGGCATCCTGTTTTTGTGGTTTGACTGCAATGACCAACCTGACTGACTTTGGACAAATCACTTAGCCTCTTCGAAACTTCTTTATATGTGACTTGAGAGGAGAGCCATCACCAAAGAAATAAGCCACAGCATGCTGTGACTTTTCTGTGTACTGGTCATTTTAGTCTGTGAAAATTCAACTCAAATGACCTAAGATATTCAGAGTGGCATCGCGTGTGGTGACAAAAGAGGGTGGGAATTCCACTGTTTCCAATGGGTCATGAAATGACACTGCAACCCAAAGAATGGAAAAGAAAAAAAGAAGCCCTCGTCTAAATCTAAACCTTCCCATTTGTAAAACAAGGACAATCATTTCTGCTTTGTTTATTAGATAAGTTATGAAAAGCAACTATAAAACATCCTGAAAATAATATTTATAACGAACTATAAAATGGATAAGGTCAAATATTGCAATTGTGATTGTTTAACACAAACTTGTGAAATTTAGAGACATTATATGTATTTATGTGTCATAAAAGAGTGGCCTTTAACTGTATATACTGATTGAATAAATACAGTGATAATAGCCTCTATAGACAAGATCACTGGATTTTGATCTAAACATCTGTGTTCAAATGCGAGGTGCATCACTTAGTTGTCACCTCAGACAACTTCCTTTACCTTGCTGAACCTTTGTTTTCTCATATGGTTGTAATATTCTGATATGCAGGAAGTTTTAAGGACTAAGGGTGATAATATATGTAAAACATTTAGCACAGAGCTAACTATATGGTAATTCTCTTCCTCCTCTATTGTTCTGTTTTATTGCAATCTAATTTCAGTATTGTCTCTAGAGTTATTTTCTTTGCGGTGATATTTTGAGACAACCCATTTCCTTCTATTAGTCTCAGGTGGCCAGAGTCATCTGCACTAAATGCCGACTACTTCCTGTTCCTCTGGGTGGTTTTCATATTACATATTCATCATTTGGAACATGTGAATATTCCTTGATGATAATTTAGATTGTGCTTCCTTTTCCAAATCTGAACATGGTGAATATGATTCTACCCTAGGAAGACTGAACAACTGTTCCTGTCTAGATAATAAATCAAATAAGTGCATTCCAACCAACACAGCATTTATTAGTGTAATACTCATATATCCATGGTGTCATCATATATCTAGGGCTTATCAATTAGGCAGAAGAGTAGATGCTGTAGTGCACGACTGAGATCCACCTCCAGGACTAAGGCACCAATTCTCCTAGTGGTTAAAAGTGTCCGCTGAGTGCTGATAGCTAAGTATTTCCCCTGTAATTGCTCTCAACAGAATAAAGTGACTCATCCCTAAGAGAAGTTCACTTTCACACTGTGTAACTCAACTTCACTGATTGCAGGGATATCAAGCCCCTCTACTTGCCTCAGATTGGGACTGTTTTGAAAGGCTACCCAGGCAACAAAAATGAGGTGCTCCCAGTGAAATTTTCTGTGCCTTATTTTTATTATCTATAAAACAGAATAATATTAGTACTTACCTCTTGAAATTTTGGGTAATATCGTACAGGTTAATACATCTAAAGTGATTTAATTAGTACCTAGAACATAGAACATGTTCAAGAAATGATCCCTAAAGGTCAGTTAACTTATTTGATGACTAGCGGAAGAGTACACTATATAAAAATTATAATGTATATGATCCCCTTAACTGCCATTGAACTGATCCGAGGTACCATTATTTTCCTTGTTATTTGATAAAAAACGTGAATGGCTGAGCCGGAGGAAGGTGTTACTTAGCAGAAACCTCTCTTCTTCACCGATAAAGAATATTTTGTAACCACCAGCTTTTGATTCATTTGAAATCAATTTATGCTTTCATGTGTGTTCTCCTATTAGGTCTTCAAAAATATCTCAAAAATGTTCTCAGTAGAAAGAGGATGTTTGTAGAAAGACGATGTTTGTAGATTGAATGAGAACTGGCAGCAGTCTCTTCAGCACAATCCAGGAGAAACACTGCACAGTGCCTGAGGGGCTTAGGTGGGGAAATGTGGTGGAACATATGCCTCTCCACCACATATTTTTTTGAGATTTTCAAAATTAGTTACAATGTTGCTTATAGCTATCCTGCAAAAGAGAGCTCCATGGCCTTCCTGCCTCAAAACATGCTCTACTTAAACTTTTTCCTCAGCACTTAGCAAAGAGGCAGCAGCATGTTTATGAAGCATTAAATGAAAGGCAGAACAATGAGGTTTCTAGAGACTGCAGAAGCCACTGTGCATTGATGCTGTGGGGTGGTTCCAGGAAGGTCGAAGGGTGAGCTGTAATTTAAATAATGACTAAGGAAGTTCTACCACTGAATATGCTATTCCAGATTTAAAGACTCAGGGGATATAAGGTTATGAAACAGAACTAAAATAAACTATGTAAGTCCTTGAATGCCATGAATAGATTTATAAATTACTGTATATTCTAGGTCAGTGTTTCTAAAAACTGAATGGTGATATCACTTGGTGTGTGAGTGTGTGTAGTATATAGTGGGGGGAGGAAGATTCTGTTGTCAAAGAAGTTTAAAAAATTCTATGTAAAACAAGGTAAATAGTGTCAATACTGAGGATTCAATGTATTCTATCTTAGTTGTGAATTTCTAAGAAGTGGGTATTTTGTTGCAGTGTTTCCAAAATATATTTGATTCTGGACCACAATTTATTGGCATACTAGTATTTCTCAGAATACAATTTGGAAAATAATATTCTGGTGAACAGGCAATGATTATAGGTCTTCAAATGAAATGCTTATGAACATTATATCAGTTATACATTAGGGTATAGATTAGTTAAGAACAGAGGTACTGGGCAAAAACTGAACATGATGTAAACTGCCTTTGTACAGTCATCCTTTGTGTTCTAGATGGAATAGAAATTGCTGTTAGCCTTTTAATAACAAAGACTTCAGAGTTTTGAAACTAGAAAATTCAAAGATTCTACAGAGCTTAATCTACTTTAAGGAACTTGTCACAGTATTTGTGTGCAAACCAGCTACTCTCAGACAAAGTAGTTCTTGCCTTTCTTAAAAAAAAAATTATAGACTTCAAACATTGGAATGCTTAGTGTGCAATGAATGTTAGTGCTACTGTGTATATTTGTATGTATGTGTATGTGTTCATGCCAGCCTGTATTTTACAGAAAGGTGTGTGTGTTGCTGTGTAGAAAAAAAGAGAAATGATCACAAAGAGGAAGAGAAAGACAGAGACAGAGAACAATTAGGGTCTATAAAAATCTTCTAATTCTTGAAAGCATATATATATGAATATATATAAATATATATATGATTCATCCTGTATGATCAGAATTATAGAATTAAACCACCTTATATACTCAGAATTATAGAATTATTTGAGGCCATCAGTCACAGACACACATACATACACAACATACACTGTTTTTGCTCTTGGGAACATATAATCGAACACACTCTCTAGTAGGGGGAATTATAAGGAAGACAGCACAGTGTAATAGAGAAATATATTCTTCTCACTGTGTCCTTTTACTTACCATAATCTTAAGGAGACACCTTCTGTTGTATATCAAGGGCAAATGTCACAAAGAAGCCACCTTTGAATGTTGGTAATCCCCTCCCCATTCCCTCCTGCACTAGAGAAATTTCTGAAAGGATAAAGGAGGAGGTCAAAGTTTGTTTCTTTCTCAGAATGCGATCTCTTTTCTGTTCTTAAAAAGTCATAGTAAAGTTGAGAATAGAAAGTTGAGAAAAGAACAGAAAATGTTGGTTCTCATGTGTCTCCAATCTTTAACAAAGAAGCCAAATATAGGAGGATAACAGAAAGTGAAGTATTCCTAGGCTTCATCATATAACAAAGAAAAGGCAGAGTGCACGTGGATTGCAAACATGCTGGAATTTGTGTTTTAAATGCTAAATCCAGTCCTTGCTTCAACCCTTCGGGGATAAAAGTCCAAATTCTTAGTCATAGCACACAAGACCTTACTGGAACTTTCTTACATCTACTTGGACAGTCTTATCATTCCCAAACTGATCTCATGGGAGGGTTTGAAGCTAATTTTCCTTATACTCCACTTCCATCTGCTTCCTACTCAATCTGACCAGTCTTATTTTGCTATGTTCTACCGTCAGCCTGAACTGTTTGTATTTGTATTTTTTGGTATAATGTCAAATGCCCTCCTGCTGTTCTTGCTTGACAAATTCCTATTCATATGCCCAAAGTCAGCATTATTGGATAGAAATAATTTCTGTGATCATGCTGGGTTTCCTTTCATGTGCTTCTATCATTTACCCCACTGTGAGGCAATTGATGCTTATTATAACCGGAAGTACTCTATGAACACATTTAGAAGGTAGACTTATGTTAGAATCTCTCATATCTCATCTATGTCCATAAATAATAGGACCTTAGGAAATACTTACAGAACTAATGATTCATTATCTGTTTATAAGGCAAAGAGATTTTGCTAAATAGTATTCCTTAATATATACAAAATGTTTAATATTTGTCTACTACATATAAATATATTATTTTTCTGAGAAAATTAAGATACCTCATTTCTTAATGAAGAACTTTTTATTATAAATATGAGTTAGAAGAAGCAATTCTGTAGACTTTTTTAGGCTAGTCATATTAAAATTGACTACCTGGGAAATAATTCTGAACTTTAATTAATACATTAATTTTTTTACTATAAAATAGTTTGTTTCTAGTTTTTTGGTTTTTAATTCAAATCAACTAGATTTTTATTGATAGATTTTTATAATACAGCTGTTAAATTAGTTTTTACTTAGAATATAAACAAAGTGAACAAAGGCATGAATTAGAAAATTTGGAATGTGAAACAGGAATCAGGGTAGATAGGCAGAAATTTCATATAAATTATATTCTCTCCCTTGTATAATATTCGGCAAGTTTGTGGTCCTCTATAACTGCTGACAATAATGCTGTTTCTAGCCCATGGAAATGGTAGTTACAAAATAACTGTGTTATTCAGAAACGTGTTCTAACATGTATTTCTGTTCTAATTATGTATAGTCCCCAAATCATCAAATTAAGCCATCAGTAAATCCCTAAGAATGCTAGATGTAAAATTAGATTTACTATTATGGCCTTGATAGTGAACACATTTTTTCAAAGTTAAGTAAAAATTGCTTGAGGTTGAGAAATGCTTTCTCAGCAGGTAAAATTAGAGTTTGAAAATAAAAATGAAATCTCTTTTTAGGGTATATATGTGTGTGTGTTTGTGTGTGTGTATATATATATAGAGAGAGAGAGGGAGAAAGAGAGAAAGAGAGAGAGAATATTGCTGAAAGGGAGACAGGTTTTGCTTTATAAATAAATAACATATATAACATAATTTGTTAATAAATATGTTAATAATGTATTAGTTATAGCAAGCTTTATCCTCTCTGATTAGGGGGATAATTGAGAAAACATATGATGTTCTAATTCTTTCATTCACTCATTCCATAAATTCTCATTAAATGATTTCTCTGTTTAAAGCACTGGGAATACAATTATTAAAAAAAAAAGTTTATCCTAGTGCTTTGGGAGGCTGAGGCAGGAGGATCACTGAGGCCAGGAGTTTGAGGCTGCAGTGAGTTATGATCATGTCCCAACACTCCATCCTGGGCAACTGGGAAAGACACACACATTTAAAAAAAAAAAAAAGTTATGCCAGTCCTCATGGAGTTTATGATTTACTAGATCGTATAGACACATATCCAGGAATTGATGATGATCAATGGATGTCATTACAGTAGAAAGTGCACCTTGACAGCCTGTAGGAAAGACACCTATCCCAGATTTGGGTGAACATGGAATGCTTCTTGAAAAAAATGCCTTTGAAGGTGATAGTTGGAATACGAATGAGTAAGATAAAGGGTATCTTAGGCAGAAGAATCAGCAGAGGGTAAAGTCTAGAAGCAGAAAGAACATGGAGAATTTTATAGAACTGAAAGGAGGTAGTAAGAGTAAGACATAAGGGACTGTGAGAGTTATGGCTGGAGAGAAGTACTAATTCAGTGTAAAAAATTTCAAGACATGTAAATTTTCAGATAGATTCTGAAGGTAAGGGGAAGCTTTAGAAAGAAATTAAGGAGGGATGGCATAATTCGTTTTGTAGAAAAATACCCTGACAAGGTCTTCCCAGCAAGGATGAATTCAATGGGTTACAGACACTATTGTGATACTTCTTCCCCCTTTCCCCAGATTTGAGGGACTAATTTGGAAATAGGGGTAGATTCTTTCACCTTTTCAGATATTTCTTAACTTGTGGCAATTTTATTAGAAACAATCGCCACATCAGTGATTAATAAAGAAGGCCCAAGCCAATGAAGTCACCTCCTTCCAATTCTTGGTGCTTTTAATATTATTCGGATGCTCCAAATGTAGGCTCCTCCTTGGAGCTTGTTTCCCTGCATTTCAGCTATAGATACTTTTATATAAACCTTCCAGAGCCAACATGAGACTTAGAGTACACGATTGGTCTTCTCGCGGGGCTTGGATTCTAGCAATTTTAAATAACTCCTGTGTTATGAAGACAGGGGTTTTCATCTGTTTGGCTAACTAACCTAGCCATACTTAACACTCAAGGAAACATTTAGTACTTAGTAGTACTCGTCAAATAATTAATGAATAAATAAATAATAGTAATTAAAAACAATCGTAGGTAGCAAGGGAATCATAGAAGCCTGCAACATTAAAAGGTAGGTAACTTCTAGAACCTAAAGAGGCCAAAAATAGGAAAGAATAATAAAAACAAACAAAAAAAAAACGAAAAAAAAATAAATAAATAAATAAAAGGTAGGTACCTAAATCTCCGTTTATCTGTGTGATATATTTTCTGCACCTCCAAGGATGTAACTTTTTCTTTAATGACAGATAGTTTCTTATTCTCTTTTTGTATCTTTATTTTCACTGGTCCTGACATTTTTCTTTCTCCATGGAACCTTCCTATACTGTAACCATTCAACTCTAAATCTATCCCATAACAGTCTCTGCAAGCTTAGTATTTGATCAGAAGAAAACTTTGCTTCTGTGTTGATATAGTTGATGTTCACTTTGGTTTTGTTTGTTTTGGACATGTGGTTGTAATACTAAATAATTTTCATGGATTCCATGAATTGTAATATTGTAGGTCTTGAGTAGGCCTTTCATATCCATTCTATCCAATGACCCGCCTCCTCTTGTTGCAATCCAGTTTTATTATAGGTATTTGAAAGCGAATATATAGATGTTCAAATACGTAAAGAAGCCATAAGTATAATCGGTATAGAGTTCTTGAATTAAAATATGAGTTTACCTCTGGTATGAGCCTTGACAAAATAGTTCTCTTGTTTAGATGCTAACAGGGCATTTACATCCATGTTTGGTTCTTGATTTTGTATTCATTGAAAGTGAAATTTGAGAAAAGCTTTTAAAACATGGTATCTCTAAAATGGAATTAAAAAAAATACATCACTAAAGTTTGAATTCTTTGTCCCTTTCTGACGCAACAAGCATACTATCTCTTAAAAAAATGTTTTGATTATAAGTCTAATATGGGTTTATATTCTGAAATAAAGATAGTGAAAAAAGAGAGTAGAAATGATCTGTAGTCTTGCCAGTGAGAGATAACAATATGGTGTTTTATTTTTGAAAATCTGATATAAATATTTTACTCCTCTGCTTAATGCCATCCTAAGGATCCCACAGTGTAAACTCTATCTTAAATATGTAATCTTCAAGTGAAAGACTTTGGAACTCTATCCCCCATCTACCACTCAGGCTTCACTGACATCTCTCTTCCCCAGGACCCTGTGCTGGCTCCATGCTGAATTAAAAGCAATTCCTGGATCCTACTTTGCTTTGTTGTTGCCTTGTTTTTGCACACCTGTATATTTCTAAATTATGACACTCTACCTAACCCCCTTCATCAGCCAAGTTCCTGTATTTTTGTTAACTTTTATCTTTTCTACTTAAAAATCTTCCCCGAAGCTACTTGGGTTACCCCGATATTTTCTTCATGACTGTAATATACAGCTCTCTTTAGTGTCTTATTTAGCTGTCCTTATAACTAAAATTATACTGACACTCCATCGGGGTAGGGAATGAGAATTTTACAGCAGGATCCTTCGCAACTTTTATAGTACCTGGCACAGAGTAGATGCTCATTAGGTAGTAGCCATTAGTATATTTTAGTGCATAGTCTTGATAATGGATTCTGCCACCATCTTTCAAAATAACTGTCATTATTTCAGATACAGGCCAAACAGAGGTTTTTCCCTAACTGATGGTACAAAATAAAAATTTAGTAGACATAATCTTCATCCAATCATATTCCTTTAATATAAAATTGGTGTTTAACATAATCCTAAATAGCATATCATGTCTTTCCTGCCAAGTATGTAAACAGTAGGATTACTACCATGGTAGGGCTCTCCCACTATCTGGAAGTTATATTAGACAATTAGTTTTAAAAATCTGGATTTCCACTGGGCCAAACCGTAATGAAAAGCTTGGAGAAGAAAACATTATTTTAGGTGGACTAAAATTATAGCCAGGAGGAAGAAAAAAGAGGAAAAAAGTTTTAAAATACATGCTAGTCTAAAGCAAGATGGAGAAAGGTATAGCATCAAAATTTTATAAATATATAAACAAAAAACACACCTTTGTATAACTCATTTTCTGATATGCCATCCATTATAAGATTAGAGAAAAGAGAAGATCATTAAATATTTCTGTTCTTTAACACATTGACTGACACACTGGAAAAAAAATTTTTTCCTTGAGACCACAGTGTTTTATTATGAAAATAGAATAGAAACTTTGAAAACAAAAGGATGATCTCTAATTTAATAAAAAAATTGTTATTTTTATTGTTTTCTGTGTGTGAGTGATATGTGACTTGAAAAATAGTTCGCACAGCTCCCAAGGTGAAGAGACGTGTGAGTTACATATGCTTCATGAGGCCCTGGGCTCAAAACTAGTGTGAGTTAAATTCAACTCCCATGGCAGTTAATGTGTTAAAAATGGTAGAGATCAGTGTGTATAGGAGGGCCTAATATATGGTCTCTACCATATACTACATCCCCACTAATGCACACATTATTTAAACTATAGATATTTTGGACACCTTCATAAGTGTTTTAGAAGTTCTGCCTCGTCAGGAAAAAATATCCAGAAAAAAATATTTATGTTCTATTCAGTCTAGGGATACATCAATTGAAAAGATGTTGGAATTTAAAGGAGTGCAGAGAAACAAGTAAACAGGTGGCTTTCAAATATTGTTTGGCAAGTTGTTTGATAGATTTACAACATTTTTCAAATGATATTTTATGCTAGAACTCAATATCTAACAAAAAAAAATCGA
This sequence comes from Eulemur rufifrons, assembly GCF_041146395.1. NCBI lineage: Eukaryota > Metazoa > Chordata > Mammalia > Primates > Lemuridae > Eulemur > Eulemur rufifrons. The sequence continues at coordinate 8,457,378 of NC_091005.1, read as the reverse complement.
TGCCCAGCTGTCTGGTTATGCAATTGGAGTGTGAGTGTGGCACCATGTCATTTCAGGCCATGTTTTATTTACCTGTGCATTTATATCCTCTGTCTCTTCAAGTCAGGTTTCAGATCATGTCTCTACCTTTGGGAATGTAATGAGATAGTGGACTTTGGAGTTAAACTGACCAATCTTTACTTCACAGCTCTTTCCAATTTAGTTCTCTGATTTTGGACATTTAATTTTTGAAAGCTCTGCTTTTGTCGTTTGCAAAATGACAAAATTAAGTTGAACTCAGAGGTGGAAGTAAAAGTCTCAATGAAGTTAATACATGTAAAATGCCTCATAGTTCAGGCATTCAATATGGTGGTAACTTTTTTTTTCTTGCCACCATGACAATGATTTTATACAGGTCTTTTTTGTTTTATTTTGTTTTTAATTGACACTTAATAATTGTATACATATACGGGGTGCAGTGTGGTGTTCCAATACATGTGTCGATTGTGTAATGATCAAATCAGTGTAATTAGCATATCACTCACCTCAAACATTTATTATTTCTTTGTGGTAAGAACTCTCAAAATCCTCTCTTATAGCTATTTTGAAATATACAGTACTGTGTTGTTAAGTATAGTCACTTTACTGTGCAATAAAACACCGGAACTTCTTCATCCTGATTGTAACTTTGTACTTGTTTTCCAACCTCTCCCTATCTCTCCTCCTCCCTCCCCTCCTCTACCTCTGGTAACTACTATTCTATTCTCTATTTTTATAAAATCAACTTTTTTAGATTCCACATATGAGTGAGCCCATACGGTATTTCTGTGCTTGGCTTATTTCATGTAACATAATGTCCTCTAAGTTCATCAAAGTTGTCACAAATGGCAGGATTTCACTCTTTTTATGGCTGAATTCTATTCCATTATGTATATATACCCCATTTTTTTGTGTCCGTTCATCTGTTGATGGGCACTGAGGTTGATTCCATATCTTGGCTATTGTGAATAATGTGACAATGAACATGGGAGTATAGATATATCTTTGACATACTAATTTCATTTCTTTTGGATATATACCCAATAGTGGAATTGCTGGATCGTTCTGTTTTTAATTTTCTGAGAAACTTCCATGTGATTGTCCATGATGGCTGTACTCATTTACATTCTCACCAACAGTGTTTAAGAGTTCCTCTTTCTCCACATCCTCTCCAGCAACAAATGTATTATTAAAATATTGCAAGAACAAAAGCTTACAAGATACTTTGTGTAGATACAACATATTTTAAATGCCTTTTTTAGCCTTTAGAAACTGGGTTTTGTCAGGCAAATTAGATTTTTGTTAACTTATAGAAAACCCTATTTAAATAAATCTACTAGCAAAGATTTTGGAAGGCTAAAGTCCTAGTGAGCAATACTTTGTAGAGAATAGTGATGCCTAAGAAAAATCAATAGTTAGAAGATTTTTAAAACTCAATAATATATGTGTGATATCATATAAGTGTACATATGTATGTGCATTTATATATGTATATACATTTATGTGTGTGTATGTCTGGGTGAGAGGCAGAGTGTATGTACACATAGCACCTGCCAGGTAATTTGTAGTTAGATATGCAGAAGCTCAATAATGGATTTCTCATGACAGGTCTTATAATCATTTATAATAATCTCTACCTCCTCATGTAGTAAATCTTCAATTGATTTTGAAAAGAGTTTTGAAAAATCTATCTTCCACAGTGCTTTCTGGATAGCACATTAAATATATTTCACATGCATTTTTTTCACATTTAATCTTGAGAAAAACTGGCAAAATGAGGAATCAAATGAAGACTACAATTATTGTTCATGAGCTTATGATAATATATATGTCCGCAAATGTCTGTTCACATTCATATATGAGCATAAGCCTACCAGAATATAGACATCTGTTTCTTCCATTTCAAAATTCCATTATTTAGCATTCATTTCTAAAGTTTTAGTAACAATGACGGTATTTTGGAAGGCATGCTTGTCTGACGTTATTGTAATTCCATGAGTTGAAAAGCCCTTTGTTTCAGCAATTACTTACGGAGAAATGCTTTCCTAGAATCAGATTGCACAAAGGGTATGTTTAGTGGTAGAAAATATGACGATAACTTCACTATGAATTAATGAATTAAATTTGTTTTTCTCTGTGAAACACAAATGGACAAAATTATCCCCCAGCGTAGAAGATGGTGAGATGCAAACAATAAGAATGATTTATGTTCTTATGTTCATATAGTGTTTTATCTTCAAACATGGCATAATGGGCAGTACTTCTTCTATCTATCCAGTGTATAAAAACTTATGTTATCATGTAGTCAAGCATTTTACCAAAGACTAGTAGAAAGTAAATTGCATAGCCAGGGTCAGAACTCAGAGCATCGGACTCCCAGTCCAGACCTCTTTACATTGTCCCGGCTCTGTCTGGGGAACAATGTTTTCTCCATTTATTTAACTCATGACACAGCTAAAACAAACATCTACAGAATTGGGTGACACTAAATTTTCCAAATGTATGTACCCAAGATCTGTTGGTTAAGAAACAAAACAAAACACGGGTTTATGATTCTCCTATATGATATTATAACTGATCACCCAATGTGGCACATCTAACTTTATCATACTCCATGTCACCTTTCAGCCCAATTTCAAATCACTTGCTCATTGCCTAAGTAGGGTGTGGGGGTGGGGGAAGAGTTATGTGTCATGTGCTCCATTTCCAGGTCATAACTTACCTCCATGCACTGTGATCACTCACTTTTGCCACCACTGCCCAAATACAATTCCTTGATTCTCAGTTGTCATAAATGTGATAGATTGTGCTAAAAATGAAATTAACTACATAAATTATAAATCCAGTATTAAAACTTGATTTGTTTTGTGAAAGTTTGAAATTAATAATAATAAAAATTTTATGGAACAAATTTATAGCACTTATTTTGGCCAACTTTATGCTAAATGTCATGCCAAGAAAAGATTTTTTCCCCTCCATGACAAATTATGCTGCCTAATTTGCTATATTTCTGCTTTACTCTTTATTCTAGATATCTTGTTTATTTTAAGCACAATTTGCCTCATATCGCTATTTATTCTTTAATTGATTTTCTGTTATTTTCTATATATTGTATAAATCTTATTTATTACATAAAAGAAACCACAGTAGGCAAATATGCATCTATAGTGGTAATAAAAATAAAAATTACAGAATTACATTGTCTTATACCTAAGGAAGTATTTATTTCAAAATATCACCCAACAGTGGTGATGTTACAGACTAGTGTACTCATTCATTGTCTATAGCATTTAAACTATCACATTCCTTTGCAAAGCAATATTATAATTTGCAACAAGAGCTATGATGATATTTTTAACCATCAATCCAGTTACTTCACTATTTCAATTTATCTTAAATATATACTTCAACAAAAGCAGAAACTACATTAACAAAGTGCTTATTGTAGCATTATGAATAATATAAAAGAGGAAAACAATGAAAATGATCTAAATTATTCCATAAAGAGAGAATTGTTTAATAGATAACATATATCAAAGCACTGGAATGCATCACAGTCATTGTAGAAAGATGACTACTAATTCTAGAGATTAATAGATGGATTGAGTTATATCAAAGAAAACTAGAGCTGGACAGAAGTTAAAGTAATGAGAACAAATTTTATTCAGGACTGTTGCAATAGGGGCACAGAGACCTCAGTAGAGAACTGGGCTCCATGCCAAATATAGCAGGGACAAGTGGGAATTTACAGCCAAAGAGCAGAAGGGTCAGTGAGTGGAAAATTACTAAGTCTGTTTCATTATGGGAAATGGTGACCAGTCTGGCCCAAGTTTGCTAAAGTTTCTGTGGGTAAAACAGTCTTGCTGAGGGGTGAGGAAAGGAATGGTCAGTGATGACAGGAGCTCCTATGTTCAAGGACAAGAAAATGAGGGTGAAGACTAATCTCAGGTGAGAATACATCGTGGTGAAGGATGGGAGTTATCTAGGCAAACAGAATAAAGAAGCAGGGAATAAGGAGAGGTACAGCTGGGTCTTGTTCCATGGCCTTGGGTGGCAGGTGCCTACATCTTGACATCATCTACTTTTACTGAGGTTCTTGGGGTAACTGTCTGTTCCCAACTTTTGTCTGCTTCTGGAGGCTCTTAATAGAGCCCCAATATGAGTCCTCCATTTGAAATACTTCTACAATTTGAATAGCTCTTGCATTCCTTTAGTTGCAAAACATGCGCTCAAGGTTGAACACCCTGTCATTTGACAGCATTGGTAACCATGAGTCAATCAGTATAAGGTCTCTTAGTTTTCCAGTTGTGATGTTTCCAAAATACCAGATCACCTACTTAAAAGTTGAGTAGGGTTGATCAGGAAGTTCTAAAGGGAAGGTAGCCTTGACCAAAGTCCTGCAAGTTTTGGGGAATGACAGCACTTAAATTAAGTAAAATAAGATAAATGAATCAACAGATAAAAGGTGGCTTTCCCTTATGTAAATCATCCTTACCATATGTGGATTTCTTTTTCTGATGTCTAATTTTGTAGTGCTGGCAATATTTCTTAATTCTGATATTTCTTGCCAATGCCATTATTCAAGTCTCTTCCTGTTCCTATGGAGTATGTATCACTATTGTCAATTTTACTGGGCCACAGTGTGCTCAGATATTTGCTCAAACTTGACTGGGTCACCTTGTGCTCAAACATTTGGTAAAACATTATTGTGGGTGTGCCTGTGATGGTGTTTTCCAAGAGATTAGCATTGATCTGGTAGACTGAGTAGAGCAAATTTCCTTCAGTAACGTGTGTGACACTCATCCAGCTGAAGGCCTAAATAGGACAAAAATCATGACCATCCTGTGAGTAAGAGAGAATTCCTCCTGTCTACCTGCCTTCAGCTGGGACGTTGGTCTTTTCCTGCCTTCACACTCCAGCTGAAACACTGGCATTTCTTAGGTCTTGAGCCTGCCAGATTTCAGACTGGAACTACACCATTACCTCTCCTGGGTCTCCACCTTGTCTGTAGATCAGAAGACATCTCAGCCTCCATAGCTGATTCAAACATTCACTTTTCCAGGTCCCGTCAAATGGTTGCCTAGTTCCTATTTGGCACTGCCCACTGACCAAGTGCTTTAGAACCTACTGAGGAGGTTCTAAAGAACAAATATATTTTTAAAAATAAGTTTCTCACCTTGTTCAGAATTTACCCATTCAGTTTGGCTTATTTATAATATTTCGGATAATTCCTTTTAGATTTTCATTTAACTAGCTCAATTTTCCTTTTAGGTGCCATTTCCTGTAACCTCTTCTTATCAATGACAGATTTGTTCTTTCTTATCTTTTGCAATTTAGAGAGTCCTCTTATTTAAAGCAGAAAGCACCGCTTATCAAAGGTGTCAGTAGAAGTTCATGTATCCCGCTTTCTCCTTTGTGTTCTCTTTCTCATCATTCATTAATGACATTCGAGACTGTCTTCTAAATCTTTATATGTTTCATCTTCCGTGTTTTATGATATACAGAGCTATGTTATAGACCCATCAAAGGCTTCACGATCCCACATTTATGTGAATCTGTATTAAATGTTCTTTGCCATTTATTAATATTTAAATAAGCCATTTTTTCCTGCATTCCTTTTTATTTTAACTCTGTCACACTCCCTACTATGCCTTCCCTTTTCTCCGGTAACAGGATTACTTCTGATTTCTCAGCACATGCATGTCAAGAACGCTATGCTCACTATTTCATTGTGCTACAGGAGATTCTTCCAAGGTTATTGGTAATTTTAATCAAATAGTTGAGATTGGAGGCTGTTTTTTTGGATCCCAGGCTTCCTTCACTCAAGACAAAAAGATGTTGAATCAGAATTGTATAGCTTTTAAATAAATTTAGGAGACGAAGAATCTGAGATCATAGGAAGCTAATTCATATATTACTATTGTTTCATTTGTTTAAAAATGTTTTTCAATTTATTCAAAAAATGTCCTGATTAAAGGCAGGAGGAGTTCTTAAGGTTTTCTGTGTTTCCCATCCTTCTTGCACTGCTGAGTACAGTACAGTTGTTCAATATATGTTTATCGAACAAAATTTACTGATACAAAGTATTTAAAAAACAGGACTAAAATCCAGGTCTTTGGTATTTCTTTTATTACAAGAATTATAAATGTAAAAAATGCAAATGGCAAATAAAAAGGCTCCATGCCTTTTATTGCAGTCAGTTGATTTTTAATAAAAAGGAAAGTTACTGCATGAGAGAATCCAGCTCTATTACCATAAATTTAAACTTTTTCCAATATTAGCATTGCCTTCCATTGTGACCTGTCACTGATTCTGATTCCAGCCAGCAAGCTGAGACTTTTACCTTTGCTCAGCTAAGCCTTATGAACACAATCTCACTTGCCAATCCCCTCTCTCTTCTTCTCTCTCCCTTTTCAATCCTCTGTCTCTCCTTTTTCACGTCAACGTCCCAGACCCTGCTCTATAATTTACAACAGCTACTCTTACTCCCTTCTCAATGCTTGTAGTAAGAATGGAAAATGCCCCTAAATTAATCCATCACACTGGCACAGATTCTAATGAGTAGGAAATGCCAAAAATGATCCATTATCACTGCAATTGGAAAATCATAATATCATGGTTCAGCCTGAGCAACCAGTAAAGGAAATCTCCGAAGCATTCAGTGATGGCCGTATGTGGAAAGCAGTCCTTTGGTCCAGGTGGGGCACTAACTGGTTTATTAGTCCACACAGCTATGCCTACCCACATGTACAGACATTACCCCGGAGTACCTGTGTGTGCTCATCCTGGGTTTTTGAAAAACTAGATAAATTTTCCCTGAGTCTTAAAAGGTCACTTGACCAAAATACAATGCCACAGTGCCCTCAAGTGGTCTGATATGTTTGGAAAAATGATCTCCTGGGGTGGCAAGATTCTTGCTTCAGAAACCTTAAGGCGGTTTTATATTTGATTTTAAGAGAAGTTAAGACTCGTGAACAACAGCAACAGTAGCAACAACAACAAAAACAATAATACAATCTTTATTAAGCTGCATACTCTTTTTTTAATTGGTCTCCTTTTTGCACAGTTTTATCTCATTTTTCTTCCTCCTTGCCTTCTCTTCCTAATATTCTTTTATTCCTTTAAGCTCACTCTGCGAAGGTAGCAGACCAACCATTCCACCCTTGGTCTGTGTTGTCACTCTTGTAGTCTGATGCGTCAGGAACTCTACTCTCCTCCACCAACTGTATGAAACAAGCTCAAGAAAAATGGTATAACAGCCCTTCGGATACACAAAAGCAAATGTGTCAGCAATCAAAATTTACCTTGGCCACTGGGGAATTCATACATTGTGTATAGTAGGGTGAAAAATTCAAATATATTTTGATTATTGGTGTTATTTGATTAATTTAGCAATTGCATTTATCAATTTAAAAATTTCATTTCATTATATTTCATGTATTGTTTCCAATAGTCAAACCTCACAGATTTCGTTAGGAAGAATGTGGTGGCAATTTTAAGCATGGCATCTTTTTTAGAAGTAAGAGTTATGTGCGCTCATTTCCCTTTATTTGAATTTTAACATATTATGCAATTCCAGTTAAGTCTGGAAGAATCACTGATAAAAGAATTATTATCAGAGGAAAAAGTATAGATGTCACTGTTGAATGATAATGAACAGTAGGAATAAAATAAATTAGGTCAGTTAATTGTGTAGATATATAATATATAAATTACATTGTATATATTATACATATACATATAATCACATGCATAAACATACACATCAGCTGTACGCATGCATCCTCTTTTGAGAATCAAAGTAAAGATAAAATAAAAATAATAAAAATACAGAATATTTGCATTACTATGACCAGAAAAGTGAAGTGAGTGAGAACTCAGAGTTTGACCAAATAAAACAATGTCCTCATGGAGATGAACGATGCTTGTTCTGAGTTTTTAGCAGCTTAGCTGATGAGAATGATAAGAAAAAATAGCATTCAAAGATTTAAGTATTAATTCTAGCACTTATCTTCTTGACTGCTCTTCCACCAAAAGAAGAAGAGACTATATTTTAATCACAAGGTATAGAGGAGGATGGAGTAACCAACAAGATTACTTTGTGAGCTGGGCTTTGAGGACAGACATATTATATAGTAGTCTAGAGCCAGAACTTCAGTATTAGATAAACCAGGAGCAGAATCCAGGCCGAGACTTATAGTCCAGTGAGATTATGCATTATTAATTCATTAATTAATTTTGTAATCTGAGACTCTTCTTACATAAAATGACAATACTTAGAGGAGTACCTACATGGCAAGGTTGTTGCAAGAATTCAAAGTCATGATATTTTGTAATTCTATGAACATAAAAGGGTCTGGCACGTACAAGGCACAGTGCCCAGTGTAGTAAGTATGCAACCTGTTTAATTTTCATTTTATTTGTTTTCATTCTTTTTTTGGTTATTTTTAGACTATTTCAGATTAAAGACAATACATGAACAATTTATATACATTGTTTACCAAGTTAAGTACTTAATGTTCCCTTTGTGTGAATGTAAAATGGTATAGTCACTAAGGAAAACAGTATAGCTGTTCCTTAAAAAATTAAAAATAGAACTAACATATGATCCAACGATCCCACTTTTGGATATATATCCAAAATAATTGAAACTGGAATCTCAAGAGATCTCAAAAAGATATTTGCCCCTCCATTTTGACTTCATAATTATTCACAATAGCTAAGATATGGAAGCAATACAAACATCCAACAGCAAATGAATGAAGAAAATGTGATATATAGTGGCATATTATATTTGCCTTAACAAAAGAAGGAAATCATACTGTTTGTAACAACATAGATGGATCTGGAAAATACAAACTGGATATGATGTGATGGATATATTCATTATCTTGATTGTGGTGACAATATCACAGGTGTTTGTATACATTAAATTGTATATATTAAATATATGCAGTTTTTTGTTTATCAATTATACATCAAGAAAGCTATGAAAAAAAGAATGAAAATGTTTGAACTCTGAACTTCAATAGATTGTATGAGGCTGGGGAGACATAATATCTGCTCCACAGCCCATAGGTAAAATTCAGAGATCAGTCACCTCTTGCGTCCCCTGGGCAGGATCTATATAAAGAAATAGCATAGTTCCATGTTCATGTCTTTCACCAAGTTCTAATCCATGAATAAATTCTAAAAATTGATAGATTTTTAGAAGAGAGCATCTCATCTGCATAGCACATTCGGATTGATAGGACAGTGAGGTTGGCCTGCTTTTGTGATTTGGTTTCCCCTACCATACCCTTTCTTTGATTGTCTCTGGACTCCAGCAGGAAAGAGGACACCAGTCTCCAGATATTACTCAAGATACCTGTTTTACAGTGTCATAGCCCTTCTTGTTTCTGAGAATAATGGAGAAAATGCAAGATGGGAAAGACAACTCCAAAACAAAGCAAAATATTGAATTGAAAGGAAGATCAAGTAAATAGAGAAAATAAAGAACAGGCCAAATACTGTTCTGGGCTCTGGGAATATAAAAGAATAGATAACTTTTATAAAGACCTTATGTGTCTCTTCAGGCATGATTCTAAGTAACTTTTATTTATTTAATCCTTAAATCTTACATCAAATATGGTGGAATTTATTTGTATCCTCATTGCCCAGATGAGATAAGGCAAGGCACAAGATCAAATAATAGTCTCAAGTTTTCCCAGGTATTAAAGGGGGGGGGGTGGCGCAGGATTTGTAGCTATTGATACATAAACTGACTCCAGAGACTACTTGCTCCTAGGAATACTCCTAGCAATTCAAAGTGCTCACTATGTATTATAGTTTTAAGAGCTTCATATGCATAGAAAGGAGATAGATAAATAAATATTTTACATCCAACAATTACAGATGGCATGCATGATGACATTTGTGGGCATATATGTGTTTAAACTACCATTTACCTGTGTGTCCACCTCCTTTCTGTCTCTCCTTTCAAATGAAGTATTTAATTTGAAGTGGGTTTTTAAATGCCATCTGTTTTTATAATCTCTGCCTTAGCCTTAAAGCTCTTGAATGTTGCATGCAGTTGGGCAGGGGATTCTGTGTTGGAAAGTTGGACAAAGATAAATATTGAATTAATAAGCTGGAAATTGGTCTTTCTTTGAGAAATAATTTGGTGTTCATGGGCACTTCTGGTCATTTTCTACATGGTTAAACAATTATATGTTCTCAAGAAGATAATGGGGCTCATTCTAACATGAGAAGTAAGATCAAGATAACAAATACATGCATGCCTATTAAAATTTTTATTATGGTTTGGATAAAATTTTGATTTTGTGTTATTATTAATCATTATTACAAGTCAGTTACCAATGGGAAATTTATTCTCCAGTAGTATCAGGGATAAAGAAGGCATAGGTACTAGATGCAACTTTTTCATGCAATAATTTTGAACGACTGTTTAGGTCACTTTCCTGTCAATTAACTTTTCTTTAAATAGATCAGCACACATTAGAAGAGGAAGACATAACAGGATTCTAGCAACCTACACAATAACCCTCTTGTGGGAGAGATAATTATCTACTTTTCTGTTAGTTCTTGGCAGGGGCAGGTGATGGAGGAAGTATAAACTACCTTACCTTCATGGTTTGCTATGGCTTCAATGTCACGTGACAGCATCTGAGTAATTTTTAAAAATAATATGCCCATTATATAGGACCTTTCTGGTTTTGGGCATTAGATGATTACTGCTTGTTCTGGGACATTAATGTTTCTTTTCATAGTTGTACGTATTATATTTATTAATAATTAATCTATTTTTTCTTTTATGTGAATTTGAGAGACACTACATTGGAGGTAGTTAACCATGTGCATTGTTGAACTAGAAGCCTAATGTTTTATTTCCGCATTATCTGATTCTGCAATTTTCATCATGATACTATTATGACACGACTCCACACTCACCTTTTAATTTTGTCTTTACTTATTAGAATTAACACTTTAGATGACTTCTTTTCACAGAAACTTCCACCTTAATTATCCTATACGCAATTACTTCATTTTTTTAATTTCATGTAAAGTACTGACCTTCTAAAAACTAGAAACAATAATTATATCAACAACTGTGCATTCAGAATATGTTGGGTTGATAAAGCCTACATGAATGTTACTTTTGATTCTTCAAACAGTCCTTTAAAATACGAAATAACATTAAACGTTGATATCAAGAGAGATAGATGCACATTCTCTTAGAATATATATTTCTGTGACACACTGACATCGATATATATTCTAAGAGTGATATATTTTACAAACAGAATCACAACTTGCTTGATCTGCTTTGCATGAATAATTACATTCCTTGTTTTACCAATGATGTGATACATATCATCTAAAGACTCAGATTTTGGAGAGACAATAATACCATTAAGTATTTCAATTTGACATCGCTTTTCATGTGATAAGAGACTGAATAGTTCCAAGCCTTTACCGCTGTTTATCTTTAAAACAACCTTGTACTGTGGGTAAGATTTAGGCCATTGTATTCACCCTGTAGTTGAGAAAGCAAATTCAGAGCTATCAAAGACTTTCCCTAGAGCCAGGGTTACTAGGTTCAAATTTTGTCTTACTCCTGTGTGCTACTCATTGTGGAATAGTTTCAGATTTGAAGAAAATAACAAATTTAGTATTATTCAACTCACATCTTATGATATCTTTCCTATGCAAGGCACATTGAAAGACATGATGTCAACAAAAAGTAAAACAAACGTTCTGCAAACTTACAATTTAATATGAAATAGTTCTCACAATCTAATAGAAACAAGAGCTCTCTTAATGACTCCAAACCAGGAAAGAAAGAAAATAGCATTAGACTAATGCATTCAATGAGTCATCAGCAACACTGTAAGTTAACTGTACTAACACATTTTGGTAATAAGTACAGAATATTTATTTGCCATTGTTTGACAGCGCAGCGTTCTCCCAAAAGTTTGTGTCTATACACAGCTACAAAAACTTGAAAAAGTCTGAAAGAATAAAGTCAAACAATTTGAAGCACTGTTTTATGGGCAAAAATTATATTTTTTCATTTTTAAATAGGGTTTAATTAATTCAATTGAATTTCTTTTATAAATAGAGTCACATTGTATAAAGCATGCTTAATATTCAGATAGTATAAAATGCAGAATTTAATTTGTGTCCTAGGTGCTGAAAATATTATTTTCTACCAATAGCTTTCAACTTCATTAAATTAATTAAAAGTGGCAATTTTTCTTCTTCCTTTGTCCCACTATGCTAACATTCCATATAGAAATTGCCCTTGATGATTTTTTTTAATGTCTGATACTTCCACATAGCACCAGTGGTTATCAAAAGACTTCTCAAATTTCATATTAAAGCGATTTTTTCAAGGACATATCACTATAAGGATATTAGACTTTGCAAAAGTCTAATTTTGTGGAGCTAAAAAAGGTAATCAACTTAGAGCATTGGGTAAAATTACTGAACACCACAGTGTGAAGAATGTAGAGTATCCAAATTGAGGAAGGACAGATGTTTTTCTATGAAAATAAGAATGCAAACGGAAAAACATCTAGCCCTATGATGTAGAGAACAGTTCAAAGAACCACAAGCAGAGAACAATTAACTTTTGTTTCTTATTTGCAGGTTTTTGGGGCCTTGTGATATATTTAAATATCTGCAATTAATAAATGTGCCTGGTGGTAATTTCCATTTCATAGATAAGTTTCCTTGACTATTCTCCAAATATCTTTTCATCTGTATTAAATTTTAATGTAATTCTTCAGTTTAATTTCTAGATAATTTTATTAATAATTGTTTAGGCTTGGAACTGGTCCAGTGACACTTTTGCCACATTCCATTGGTCAAAGAAAGTCACTAGACTAACTTAGATACAAGGAGTGGGAGAATTTGACTTGTATTGACAGTGGGAGATACAAAGTCACATTACAATAAGAAATAGATACAGGGAAGAACATAATTTTATTTGCATTTATGCAAATAAAAGTACCACAGTTAGTTTCTCTATCTCTGAGTGGTGTTCTTGGCAACTTAATACCATCCTCCAACAATGGTAAATTGAATGGTGAAGTTCTTGCTGCAAACTTTCTCATCTCTGAATGGAGTGAAAAAAGAGAAATTGTTTTTTAGTATCTCTCTAGAAAGAAAGGAGTTATTTTCCACCTTCTTCTTACAAAATTCTAGAGTTTTGTTTCATAAAGACTATTTCAGCTCATATCTTTATGTCTGAGTCAGACTTTCGTTTCTCAAGTGTAGGTCATGTACTTTTCTTTTAAACAGGATAGAGTGAGGTTGGGGAAAGATCCTAACTCCATGGACTAAGTAGGAGAGGTGTTAGACCTTTAGTGAAACCTTAAGGTTTTTTTTCCGAATATAGGAGAATGGAAACAAGACAGGCAAATAGAAAAAATACACTAATCCAGATAGGCAAATAGAAAAAATACACTAATCCAATGGAGAAATTCTTAATTTCTGTGTTTTTGATGTATGATCATTTCTGTTCTTTTATTCAATTGTTGAGAACAATAGAAGTACCTGGTATAATTTATACCTGCAATTAGGAGGTTTGTTCCAAGAGTCTATGTTGACATTTTTAATCACATTCTTGTTTGACCTATAGTGTTCTCTTTGCTATATATTCGTAAATGACAAGTCTTTGAGCCTTAATCATTTAATAATAGGTAGAAGCACATTTGCAAGGGTAAGTATTTCTTGCTTCATAAAGAGCCTGCCCTTCTTATCTGAAACATGTTTCATATTTTCCTTTGTCTGGCTTTCTTGCCATACCATAACTGTACTTTTCAGATGGTCCTAGGTCTCTGACTTTTAAATTCCACTTTGTTGGTATGCTGATCTATGCTGATTTGTACTTGTCTTTGGGGACATGATACCCTACACCTAAACTTAGTTCACAGAATAGAGATTCAAAGAATCTCTATTCCTTTCTTACTACTGACATTTAAAAGGGATAGAGACTATCAGAGTTTTACAGTACGCTTGCCCTTTTAGGCTCATGTTTAGAATATTTCGGGTCTCTCATACCTGAGCTAGAAATAAAAGTTCAGCCACTATTTCACTAATCCCAAAATCACACTAAATTCCTATCACTTACAACAACGCATTCTGCATAGCAAGTGTTCAGCGAATGTCTGAAGAATTGACTTACCCAAAGAGTTCAGGAGTATAAACAATGGCTCATGACTCCAGTCCATGAAGTTACCAATAATCCTTCACTGCTACAAACAGCATACTTTGTTTAATCTTTAGTGATAATACATGTGGAGTGATAGAAGATACATGCTAAAATGCACACTTATTTTTAAAATGAATTCAACAATTAATGTGATAGGATATCAATATTTGATCTCCATGTATTATTTATTTTCTTAATGAACATTTATGGTAATATATCTTGGCCCTATGAGATATATTTCTATCTAAAGTCATATGTGCTTTGTGTTTTGATTTTGCTTTTATTTCATTGTAATGCTATATTCGATATTACCCAAATACAGTCATGTCCCAGTATCCATGGGGGATTTGTTCCAGGACCTCTGTGGATAACAAAATCCATACACGCTCAAATCCCCAATAAAAAAAAAAATGATACAGTGTTTGCATATAATCTATGCACATCCTTTTGCATACTTTAATCATCTCAAAATTACTTATAATACCTAATACAATGTAAATGTTATATAAATAGTTGTTATACTGTATAGTTTAGGAAATAATAACAAGAAAAGAAGTCTGTATGTGTTCAGTAGAGATGCAATTTTTTTTCAAATATTTTTGATTCACGGTGGTTGAATCTATGGACGTAGAACGCATGAATATGGAGGGCCGACTGAATTATTAAGCTTTCATATGCTATGCTTGGATAGCTCTTTTTTTTTTTAAATAGACCTCTCAACACAGTTTTCTATATAGCTTTCTAATTTCAGTTCTGTTTTTATTTTTTAATTGAATGTTCTGTTTTGATCTCTATTCTTCATTAATGATCCATAAGTTCCATGAAGCAGGGGCTGTATTTGCTATATTTTGCTCATTACTTTTATACATAATGCACAAACTAACTCACTCATCAAGTATTCATTGATTTTTTTATTAGGTGTCAAGACCTATGCTTGATGATGGGAAGAGAGCCAAAAGCAAGGTAGGCATTCCTTGGTGCTTGTAACTTTATAAAATAACAAGACTACAGTGTTCCAGGTGCTCTCTAAATGAAGAATAATATGACTAGGCCTCTTTCCTTGAAAGACTCTAACATGTGAATGGACAATTACCATATCCCATACTATGAGTTTATGAAGTTATGTGAAAATGTTTTCCTGTCATAGAGAAAGAGTTTATTGTGAGCCTGAGGAAGTCAAAAGGAAAGTGAAAAATGCTATCTTAAAAATACATATAGACTTTGCCAAATAAGACAAAGCAGAGAATAGCACTGCAATACACTAGATATACACACACACACACACACACACATATATATACACACACACACACACACATATCACTCTTTGTATGCTCTTTGTATGTGTGGGGAGTGAATGTGTTTTTGAGGACTTAGTTTAATGGGATGTGACTAGTAACAAGGTCAGTAACTTTGTGAGCAGCCACATGCATCCATGTGGCCTTCTGGATCCTTGAGTGCAACCTTTTCTCTGAATCCAAATTTTACAATACAAATCCTTTTAATAAAGGGATTTGCTCTGTGAAATGTGGTCAAGGGGCCACATCTGGGGATTTGGAGGGCCACATGTGGCTTTGAGGCTGCAGGTTCATGGACTCTACCCTGACGTTGATGTGGGACTTTTAAAGGACATGTGTTTTTCATAAGAAAAGCTGAGTAGATATTGTAAAATATATTCTCTTGATAAATTATTAGTGAGCTAACAACCCCATCCTCTGTTACTAACACCTGTGTAGATAAAAGAAAGTATGTTCTACTTAAGGAGTTTCTACGAAGTAAAACAAAAGCAATAAGAAAAGATTCTAAATATTTGGTATAAAGTAGTGTCAACTACAAATTGAGAAAATATAATTGGCAACAAATACCCTGGTAACTACCTGTTTTTACTGATTATTTCAGATATTAAAAGACTATTTAAGACTTTTTTGGAACAAATACCTGCAATAACCTAAGTTAAGATCAAGTTAGGAGAGAACAGAATGGAAAGTCATGAATTAGCGATAGAAATAACTGGGAAAGAATGAAAGAAATCACTGTGGCTAGCAAATGATAATATGGATAATACTTACGTGATATTGAACCAATGCTTCTTGGATCATTAATCCACATATTTCCAGCTTTCCACACCCATTAAAATCAATGCTTCCACTGCTTCAGAGCATCCAGCTCAGACAAATGGTCCATTGCTTATGTCTGAATTTTAAATTTTATAGACAGATTTGTCTACAGTGAATCAATTGTCTTGAAAGCAGGCTCTGTGGAGAAAAACCAGAGTTTTCAATATTATAAAAATCCTCTCTCAATAATTGAGAGACAAGAGCCATATACCAGGCAAAAAATTAAATATAACATAAGTGGATTTGTAATTTAAGCAAGAGAAAATCCCTTCCAGTTCTGGATGTTGAAAAATAGGAGAGAAATGAGAAATTGAAAGGGTCTATTGCAACTACCACCTATCCCTATGATCAATTCTGAGGATTGCCAATCTTTTCTGTGCTCATTGGGCAGTTTTTGTGCTGGCTTTGGCTAGATTCACTCATGCATTTGCCTTCAGTCTATGTTTGAAGGCCTCATTCTTGTATCTGACAGTTGACTGGCAACTTGCTGCCTGTTGGCCAGGGGACAGAAGAACTAGGCCATATGCCTCAGATCATACAGCAAACTAGCCTGGATTCATGCACATAGTGGTAGTTGCAGAGTTCCCAGGAGCATCAACAGTGGAAATTGTAAGGTTTCTTGAGGCCTAAGACCATCATTTTCCATTTCTATTGACCAAAGCAAATAACAATGCCAGCTCAGATTCATGGTTTAGAAAAATAGAGTCTACTTCTTACTGGAAGAAGCTAGAAAATATTATAGCTATTTTTTCTCAGTGTCGTATAAAGGCATTCTTAGTGGAGTCAGCAAAGACCCAAAAGAGAATTATCAGTCTACAGGCTCCTCCCATCTCCCAATGCATCAAAAACATCAAACCTAGTCTAGTTCCTGAGTAGATTAACACAAATCCCCACACCAAAGCCAAGTAGAAGGAAAGATGTGCTCATGTATAAAGATTTAAAAAGCAATGATATTTACTTAGTATCTACTGCCCTATTAAAAAATGTCCAATGTTAAAGAACATAAGATTACAGACCATATAAAAAATAAGAATCCCAACAAAAGGCATCTATAACTAAAATCATACTAAATGGTGAGAGGCTGGATGCCTTTCTTCTAAATCTAGTAATAAGGCAAAGAAGATCTCTCACCACTTGTGTTCAACATCACACTGGAAATCTTCGCAAGTACAACAGGGATAGGAAAAGAAAGAAAACAGACAAATTGGAAAAGAAGAATAAAGACTGTCTCAATTTGCATATGGCATGTTCATTTATGTAGAAAATTCACCCCTCCCCAATCGCTAGAGAATACTCCTAGAGCCAAAAAAAACAAAAAAATATCAACCAGGTTATTGCGGCTAACCCAGGGTATAATGCAGATTGTGACAAATGTATTTAACTATTAAAAATAGATAGCACTTTGAAAGAGTTAAGGAAGACAGGAGCTAACCTAAATAACTTTGGAAAAGAATGTGTTGTCAAAATACCTAAGGCTAACAGCAAAAAGAATTAGACATAAACACTCTAATATATTTATAAATGTCTCTGTCACCATTTAGCAATTATGAAATAACTTTACATTTATCCTGATGTTAAATAAGTGAACACAATAGAAATACCACGTGCTGGAATCCTCACTGTCACAGAAAGACATGACAAGTAAGGAGACTGCTAGAATAAATTAGGTGGTGCTATATTAGAGTCTGCAATATCACTGTAAACTCTTATTTATTTTAATAGATATGTAGATACAAAACATATTGAAATACATGTATATGAATTTTTTTGTGTATATACATATTTTCTATAACTCCATTTTCTCAGAAGGCCTAGAAGTAGTGATGTCCCAATAGCAATGAGCATACTTAAAGCCTAAATAATGTCTTCTAAATATCATTCTCTAATAAAAGAAAAAAAAAAAAACTCCTTGCAGAAAAAAATCGATTGCACAGTTTGGGCAGGGAGAATACAAATTGAATGTGGGTCTAGATCTTCTTGAATTGCCAGGAAATAAAATGTTTTTTTTTTTTTTTTTTTAGAAAGGTAAGTTTATTGGGACACAAGAGCCAACTTAAAAGTGTTTCCAATAAGCAGAGCTGGAAAAAAAACTAACTATAAAATAAATACCAAAAGTATTTGATTATGACCAGAGGATAAATAATTACCTGTGAGACAATAGTGGTGTAAATACATGATTTAATAAATGATTTTTTAATTGAAATCAATAAAATAATGGTTTGAGAAGAAATAAAAAAGAAACAAAGCAAACTAGAAGAGTCAAAATAACCTATAATTTTAAATATGTCTGCACCCTTCCTTTCATTTGTGACTAGAAAATAGACAGGGAAATGAGCAAGATGAGAGCAATTATAATTTTTTTTTCATTTTTGAGTTGTGATGTGTAACATTTCACTATATAGTCTTGGATCTGGGGCTTTAAGTAGGCATAAGAGGATGGTTGTATCTCTAACACAAAAGATATTCCAAACATATTTGACACCAAGCTTGTGGTTGGGAGAGCTGGCCTTCCTTTCCCTTCCCCCTTTCTTTTTTTTCACTCTGTATCTTTTCTAAATAGAGAAGATTAGTGTAAATAGAGAAGATTTTATTGATAGCACTTAAACTCAGCAAGATAATGGCCCCTTTGTTATTTCTCAAAAAGCCCACTAGTAAGACTGTGTAGGGGATTTCTTGGGTAAAAAAAGAATAAATTTGTTTTTGAGTGTATGTTCCCTGGGATTTGAGTAAATTCTGGAAAGAGGGAGAACTGTTAAAAACCAGTCTGTATGGTTTTTATTTCCCCAAAGTTCCACATGATCTGTGTCACTATAGTGCTTGCAACTCCAGGAAGGATACTGAAATTTTATATTGTATTTATTTGAAAATCTATGTGGCCGCCTTTGAGAATACAACATTTGGAGATGTTGAAAACATTATGTAAAAATATACATATCCTTAGTGCTGCTTAATGTCATTTCTTTCTACCAACATACATAAAATACATTAAAGTGTTATACGATGCCTACCTAATTTTAATAATTAGAGTAACATAAAATAACTGGATCTAAATCATTTATGCAACATAACAAAAACAAAAAGTAATGCAGTTATGGTGACATGACTGGTACCAGAGAGTTCATTGGAAATGACAAAAAGAATTTGGTATTAGAGTGGGATTTCTTTCAAAAAATAAGTTGACTTAATTTTTTTAAAAGCACGATAATACCATTTTCTCTGATTTAATCAAAGGATCTTATAGGAAAACATCTGTTTCTGATGTTATTATGTCTGTTTTTCATTTGGTCTAAAGTCATTAGAGCGCTGAATACCTCAGGCAGCCTGTAAAAACTGGTATATGTGAATGATACAGCGTAATCTTTGGAAATCATTCATCCATGCAAAATAGCAGGTGACGGAAAACTCTTTCAGAATTCAGATAAAAGGACACACAATCTTCTCATGATGCATTTGATGTAAACCAAAAGTCAGGATGTATACCAGCTTGTCAGTTGAAAACTTTAATGATTTGTTTGGTCTTCTTTCTACAGATGTTTACCATTTTAATCAAAGAAATATCTTCAAACTTAGTTGGAATATTCCACATCATGGCTCAGCTCAAAGAGCTGGGCAGTCAAGTTTGAAGATATAAATCTCATCTTGATTCAATGTAGCTTCTTGTCCTTGAAGATTTTTCTTAAGTCCTCTCAGTTTTAGATTATTCATCTGTAGACTGAAGAAAGAAATAATGTCATAATATATTAAAATAATTATTAGAGGAAACAAATGAGAAAGAGTTAATACAACACAAAACATTATCTAGTCATAAAAAATATGTTATCTTAGTCTAAACTAAAGCTTCTAAGGTTACAAATCTAACTTAATTATGAACACTGCATCATTAGGGTAACAAGGCTAGATAACTACTCATAACTGATAAGCTCAATTAATTCTAAACATCTTTAATTATTTATTGCTCTTATTGTTTTATTCAACAAATATTTATTCAACCACACTATGCACAAGCTATTATGTTACTTTCTCAGTATTTAAATATAAATACAATAATTGTCTGTTTTTGATAATAATTCTTTAATGGGTAGAGAATTGTAACCACTTTTCTTCTACCTGCAACTGATTATTTTGGATTCAAATATGTACAATAATACTTTTAATGTTTTTAATGGCTGAAATGCATATAAATCTAAAGATCTTTTAAATTAAATATGCATTTTCTAAACTAAAATAATCATATCCATTTTAGATTTCCTCATATGTAAATTATTTAAAAGTAGTGGTAGTAGCCATGGTAGTAGTAGTAGTAGAAGTAGAAATAATTGTAGGAGTAATTTAAAAATACTTTTGTACAGAATGAAAATTAAACAAACAGACAAAGAGGAAGAAAAAAGGAAGAAAGGATGAGAGGAAGGAAGGGCGGGAAAAATAATATGGAAATACTTTAGGAAGAGATAAAAGATACAGAATCAAGGATAAGAGATAAAAGAAATAAAAAGATAAGAGAAAAAGAATAAGGGATAAATAAAAATCTGCCTAAATCATAAATGAGTTTTGCATTTGTATTGTGAACAGAAAAGGACAGAAACTCCCATAATCAAACTCTGGATATTAGAAGAAGGATACACAAGGAATTATGCAAAAAATGTTTTGGAATGCTCAGTATGTGAACCCAGTCAGGTTACACCCAGTCCCAACAATCATGAGTTGGCAAAACCTATCCAGGACAAATAAACTGTGCAGTCATGTGTTACATAGCATGATAGTAGTTGTTGAGTATGAAATCGGTAAGTAATTAAGAAAAAGAAAGGGATCTGAGCATGGTCTGAACTTGTGACAGTTGTAAGTACAAAGTCTGCAATACTACTGACACAGGAAAGTAATTCCCAGTGGTGGGAATCACTCCAGGTCCAAGTGAGCCCTTGGCTTCACGCAAGAAAGAATTCAGGAGCGAGTAGACAGGGTACAGTGAAAGCAAATTTTATTCAGGAAATGTAGATCTACTCCACAAACAGAGTATCATAGGCTAAGCAGAGGAGGAATATTCATGTTAAATTTTAGAAAGGGGCTATGCTTTCCTAGAACTGGGACCCTCCCCTTTCTCTACTTTATAAGGTCCCTCCAGGAACTATCAGGGTATTTCTGGGAGTTTCTTTTAGCATGCTAATGTATTATAACTAGGGCATAATGAGCTGCAAGGTCAAGAAGGGGCCAATTCCCTCTGCCATCTTAGCTCCAACTTGTCTTGTTCTGTCACCACATCCTGTTTTTGATCAGGTTGGTTAGGGGCTTTTGACTCTGTGTTAAGCAGTGTCTGCCGGTTCCTTATCTCACTACTGAACTCACTGTTTGCTGAATAAGCCTGGCTGCAAATAAAAAAGTTCTGATACATCTTCCAACAGCTCGATTCTTTCTGTTGCTTACTCCAGACAGGCAGCTATTATTCAGTTCTTTTAGAGAAATGTTCTTGGAAAATTATTTTTGAGTTAAATCAAGTTAGATTTTCAGATACACCTAAAGTTTATGAGGAGAAAATTGCCAAATCTGGAAAAATTTAAAAAAAATACACATATTGAATATAAATATAGAATAAAAGAGATAATAGAACTTAAAGTTTGTTTTCTTCCCCTCAGTGTTTAGCACAGTTCTTCAGTGTCTTGCATTATACAAAAATATACTGAATACACAGCATATATAGTTTTTAACTTTTTATCTTGGGAAAATGTGGATTCACAAGAAGTTCTACATACCCTTCACTCTGTCTTCCTCATGTTATATCCTACAAGATGGCAGTACAGTATCAAACCCAGAAAGCTGACATTGGTATATGCTATATGTATAATGTTGTGCCATTGTATCACAGGTAGATTTAAGAATCCAGAAATGCAATCAAGATACAAAATTATTCCATTATAGCAAAGATCTCCCTTGTGCTATGTTTTTATTGTATCTTGAATAGGTGTTGAGTTTTAGCAAATGTTTTTTCAGTATCAATTTGTGATCTCACAATGACACACCTTTGAATACATGGATCTATGTGCACATTTGGATAGTTAGGTGCACACACCCACCTACACCACAACACTCTTTCAAATTAAATATCCAATTTGCAAAGCAGAGCTGGAGATTAGATCAAAATCACACATATTGTGAGCTGACATTTATGTATCTTGAAGCTTTTTTTTTTTTTTTTGGCATATAGCCATTGTATAATATTACTGTGACCCCCACCCAGTGACCTCAGTGTGGTATGGCATATGCATGCAAGTGTACGCCCCTTGGGGTATACCTGCAAATGCCATACACTGAAACACAGTCAGATAAAATATAACTGTGCTTTGAGTGATTCTAGAGCTATCTATAGACAGACAAATACTTGTGGGTCAAATTAATCAGAGGTGGGAGGTGTGAGGGGAGAGAGAGAGAGAGAAAAAAAGAGAGAGAAAGAGAGAGAGATTGATTCAGCAAGTTATGTTACAAATGTTACTGGAAGAATCAGGAAGAATGAAATAAAATAGGGTTCATTTTAATCCCACACCCAATTTGCTCCACTATTAACATGCTACATTAGTATGGTTCATTCTTCATGATTAATAAACACATATTGATCAATTATTAATAACTAAAGCCTATACTTTATTCCGATTTCCTTAATTTTTACCCAATGTCTTCTGTTCTAGGATCATATTTAGGATACCACATTGTATGTAGTCATCATGTCTTATTACGTACTTCTTCACCGTGATATTTTCTGAGACCTTCCTTATTTTGATGACTTTCAAAGATTTAAGGAGTACTATTCAGCATCTTTTGTTAATAGAATGTCTTCCAGCTGTGATTAGTCTGAAATATTTCTCATAGTTAGACTGGGACTCCTGGTGTTAGAGAGGAAGACAAAAAAGGTAACATTCCATTTTCATCACATCATATCACAGGTATATACTATTACCATGATTTATTGATGTTGACATCGGCTACCTGACATATTAATAGTATTTGTGAGGTTTCCTCATTTATAAAGTTACTCTTTTATCCTTCTTTCCAACTGTAGTCAGTGGAAGGAGGTCAGTATGTGCAACACACTTAAGGAGTGGGGAATTATGCCCCCCTTCCATGGGGGGTGTATGTTTCCACAAATTATTTTAAATTCTTCTGCTTGATTTACCTCCCTGTCTCCTTTTATTCACTCCTTCAACAATTTATTTATATCAACATAGACATATAAAGATTCATTTTATACTTTAGGTTACAATCCAATGCTGTTTTATTTATGCTGTTGCTTGATTATTCTGTCTTTGCCCATGAGGAACTCTCAGTGGACTTCTGTGTCCTTTTGACATACCCATCAATGTTTTTTTTTTTTCCCCTTTTCTCTTCCTTTCCTTCCTTCCTTCTCCCCCACTCCCTTCTCTCTCTCTCTCTCTCTCTCTTTCACTCTTGCTTGTTTTTTTATCTTGCCCTCTGACTTTGGAATTTCCTAAGTACTCCTCCATAGAGATAGTCTATGGCTTGAAGCTTTTTCATCTGTAATTTACCATTACCATATTGGATCCCTATTAATGTAGAGGTAAAGTATGGAGGGGGGAGTATTCTATTAATATTTAATCTTCTAAATTATTTTTCTAATTGAATCTCAAGCTGTTAGTAGATCTGTGTGTCCAGCCTGTGATATTCACAAGTTTTTCTCTAGAGGTATAGTTTTTGTTTCTTTATTTTGTTTTGTTTTGCTTTTGGCCCCCATTATCTACCCCTTTCCCTGACTTCAACATTCTCAATCTGTGCACTTGAAATCATGATCCCTGCTGACAATGACTTTTCCTCCCTCCCTAGGTAAGACAGGAAATATGGAAGGGGCTAGAGTGGGATTCTCTTCCCTCAAATGAGTGGAATAATTTTATGGAAAAGAACTTTATTCTGGAGAGTAGGCCTTTATACTCTGTGTATTTTCACAGGGATTACTCCTCCTCTTCCCTTGTTAGAGCCAGGAGGGAATCTCTGTAGACTCTCCGTGATGAGAACCTAGTGAAGTTTCTGGAGATAGAGCCCAGCAAAATATGAAGGTTCTCCTAAGACTGCTCTCCCGCTGCCCCAGGAGTCTCTTCCTATCAGACTAGGTCATACTTAACTCCACGAATTTGTGGGAATTATTATTTAGTTGTAGCTAGCCGTTGGTGGATTCAACAGCTTTTACTCCTGGGAAGCAGACTGTGACAATATCTCTCCGGAAGTGCCTGTTTCCCCAGATTACATTGTGTCAGTTCTCCCTGAGAATTTAGTTCTCTGGAGTGTCTGAGAAAAGTTCGTCCAGCTTTTTCATTTTGTAAAGATAGACAGCTCTTTACATGTTGGAGCTATAACCTGTAGTCCATTAATATTTTTTATTATAAAATGTTACCTATACATATAACTTAAATATAATAGACACATGGTCTATTTCATTTTCTTATAATTTTCCACTGGAAAATATATAGCACTTTATGGATTTCAAACTACAAGGAGATTATGGAATTAAATGTTTTTTTTGTTGTTGTTGTTGTGGTTGTTATATGAACATGACTTCTTGATCATTTCCATAGTCATATAAGCATTTGAAACTTAAAACATAAGGTAACTTTTTCAAGTCACCTAAATTAAATAAATACTTACTATTCCTATTTTTGAAAGAATAAATATCTTTAGTCAAAAGATCTGAATATCTTTCTTTTTCTGCCTTTTTGGTTTTTTTTTTAACTTTATGATATTAATGATTGTTTTTCCATACACAGGCTCCTGAGTATAGGAATATAATTCATTTATTGAAATGCTGACCTCTGACAAGATGATCTCTAAAGGGTACTGCAGAGCCAATATTCCATGATTCTATAGTTGTTCTGTGTTTTCTTTCATACTCAGACAGTGAGCTATGTCTTAGTTACAGAGATATATGCATTTAGTTTATTTCAGGACATTTTTAGACGCAGGGGCAAATTACTTACCAATATTCTTCGCAGGCTCAGAGGAAGATTGCATATTCAGTTTTTCCACTGAAATTTAGTTGGGGCCATATAACTGGGCCTGGCCAAAAGAAGAATAGTAGAAATGTTACACATCACTTTCAAACAGGAAACACCCTTAATAGAATGTCCTAAGACTCCTTCTAAAGGTTAACAATTAACATTATCACAGCAGAAAGCAAGATAGAGAAAAACTTGTGAAGATCACAGCCTGGAGACATATGTCCACTAAAAGCTTGAGATTTAATCAGAAGATTCTAGAATAACCTCCCTCCCCCACACCTTACCTCTACACTAATAGGGCTCCAATATGATATAGGTGAATTATAGATGAAAAAATTTCAAGCCATATGCCATCTCTAAGGAATACTTAGGAAATTCCAAAGTCAGTATGTCTGTGTGTATGTGTGTGTGTGTCTAGGTAGACTCAATAGATGATATCTAGAGTTGGTAATTCTAAAATTAAAATTAATTAATAAAAATAATTTCTTCAAATTCAGTAGTTCTTTAGAATAATTTTTTTTAATTTGCTTTTTCTAAAAAGTAGGTGTAGGGTCACTTTTATCAGATTTATCCCAAGACATTATTAAAGGCATATTCCCATTTCTTAACTTGCTCAATCAGAACATGTGTATGTGGAAAACCACATTTTACATTTTAAACAAATAATCCCACTATAGGCTAAAATTAGAGAAATGATACTTAAATTTTGCAGGCTTTTTCACATTAACCATTTCATTTAACCTACCTATAAACTTACTTGATTTTCTAGAGTTTTTAAGACGTTTTACTTGTGTTTATTTAATTATGTATTCCCTTAGCCTAATAAAAACAAGGAAAACAATGGAGGATTTTAAAAATCCATTTAACAAAATGCAATTTTTTTTTTAAAGGAAATCGAGCTAAATAGGTTTAAGGAAAAAAATATGATGAAGCCAATTAGAAGGTTAATACGTAAAATGTGTGACAGATGGCAGGACCTTTCTGGTCCCCTCCAGTTCCAACAAGGCTGACTGTGAGCTGTGCCTCTCACTGTGAGCTCTGGCTCTGACCAGCTTGCACAATTTCAGATGCCACATCCATGACACTTCAAAGCCCTTGATTTCACCTCAGGGATATAGTCCCTTATAAATCCATTCAGTTTCAAAAATTGAGATTTCTGTGTGAGCTTGAAGAGACTACTCACCCCTTCCCCCAGGGCCCTACCCCTTTGCAGAGAACAGACTGTGAATTCCTCTTTCAAACCAGGAATCAGTCTCTGCAACAGTCCCCTGGAGGAGTGTGGAGGAAAAAAAAAAAAAAAAAAAAAAAAAGCTGTGCTTCTGTTGCCTGCTTTGTTAATAAATAGCAGATTACATTCTCTGGGGCCATGCTAAATTTATAAAGGACATGTTATGCCAGACAAACTTGATTGCTTTTTTGATAAACTTACTAAATTAGTGGATAAAGGAATAGAGTGGATGGAAAATATGTTGATCATAATGAAACAAGTTGATAGCAATTCACAAACACACACACAAAAAGATGTTGCTTGAAAATTTAATTCAAATTACCTTAGCTGCAAGTGCTGTCACATAGATTGAATATTGAATGAAGAATGACCATAAAGAAAAGATAATGAAAAATGCTAACAAAGAAATCTATCATGGGCATTTAAAATCTTAATGAATATTATATAAAAGAGGCTAAATAGCCCAAGCTTTAATTTCTCACTTTGCCTACCCAATTGAGAGGCTTTATGGATAACCAAAGGAGTTGCTTTATTCCACTATTTGAAAACATACCATATTTGGAGCAACTGGTTTTCCCAATTGCTCTATACTATAGATGTTAATTCTCTACTCCATAACTTCAGTCATATTAAATTCTAAAGAAATTCTGACAAATATAAGGAATATTTTAGTAATTCCTTCTATTCTATTTCATGTTGAGGGTGGTGAAAGTAAGGGAGGTGGGTCTGGGATTGGCCTTATTGTCTTAGGTATGGTATCTGGCATTCTCATGTAAGACAGGGTAATTGCATGACTCACTGTCTACCTGAATCATGGAGACCCAGTTTTCAAGATTCGGGTGCTAGTGATTTTGTTTATAGCTAAATTCTGTAGTTCTCTGTGTCAAGAGGAAGTATAGTACACAGTTAAGATCATAGTTTTGAGTCTTCATTTGCCTCTTAGAAATTGAAGTAATTTGAAATGTCCCATAACTATTCTTAACATCTGTTGCCTTACCTGTAGCGTGATAATGATAGCAGAATCAATGAGTCTATGACATACGAAATACAAAGCACACGCTATGAAAAAAGTTAATGTGTAGGTGACTGGGCATTAAAGTGTATGATATATACAAAATGCTCAGTTATTTACCTAAATTCAAAATGCATATTCAATTCTTGATGATGGTCATAGTGGTTAGGATGATGTTTCTGTAATTAAAATCAGTGCACCTGGCTACTCTATTTTCTTGTAACAGAAAGTTTGAATATGCCCCCTTCCTCTAATACTAGAACTTATCTTCATGTAACTATTGCACTTTTGCATATTTGATTTTGAATGCAATTGATCCTGTTCAAACTATTTGATTAGACACTTGTGAATTCCACACATTAGCCATTTCCCTTAGAATTCCACATATTTGCATTTTTGAAATTCTCACTGTCACCCACAATTATGACATCTTTCCCTTATCCATTATACTGTACACTGGTGAGAATCCATCAATCCCTGCCAGTAAAATTGCATTAGAAATAAAACAATTAGCCATAGATACAAAAAGCCAGCCACAGCTATGTCAATAACTGGTGATATACTAATTGACCTGTTTTCTAATTTTCAACATACGAAAGTAGTTTACACCTATGCAATTTGGAATACACTCAATAAAATTTTAAGGCCTGAATGTGTCTATATTCTTTGATAAATCTCCTATTTTATGTGAATATCCATTTCCTCATCTGTAAAATGGAAATAATAATCCCCACATTGGCTACAACACAAGATTGTTATGAGATTCAAATTATTACTTGAAAGTTCTTTGAAGTCTTTAAAGTGCTGTAGAAGGTAGGGGAGGCTATTAAGTGACCCACTTACTGAGTAAGGAAAAAGAAACCCCAGGTCTCATTTTTCTTTTTATGGGCTCTAAACGGGTATTTTTAGCTATGATGAGGGTTTTTATTTGCATCACATGTAGTTTCATTTTGGAATGCTAATGAACAAACAAGAAATAAGATGATTTTGAAATAAATATAATGGGGTAAATTTATTTGAGATAACAAAAGTTTGGAATATTTTGTTATTGCAAGTTCTTACCTTTTATAATATTACAAGATTTTTATATTGTAAAAAAGCATATATATGTACATATATACATTAATATATCTGTATTGAAGATAGCTTTCCTAACAGCTTGAAATGTTGTCTTAGTTGATTCAAATTTAATAAATTTTCAAGGCTTGGAAAGAGCACAGAATTTGAGCCAAATAGACTTGGCATTGATTCCTCGTTCTGCAACTTATTAGCAATGGAAACTCTCAATGAATTATTTAACTTCTCTCAGTCTTGGTATACCTTTTACGTTAATTGGGATTTTAAAAAATATTTTGAAAGGATGTTATCAGGCTGTCTGCTGGCATATATTAATAATATTGCTCAGGGGTAAGCCTAAAGAGTCTAACAAAGGATGTATACGCTAATATGTATTAAGACAAGTTGTCAGAGCTGTTGGGAGTAATAATATATATAAACTATTCTCACCAATATGTTAAATTGTGAGGCGATTGTACATGTTGCATTTTTTTCTGGGGGAGAGGGGGCAATTTATCTTAATGTACTTTTTGAAAACAATGATTACTATGAATATTTTCTTTTCTTTTAAGAAAGAGGAACAATTGCCAGATTAAGAGTAACCTGATGGCTGAGTCAAAGGTCTGCTTTCATATGAAACAATTTAGTATTGTGGGAAAATACTGAGCTTGAAGTCAGAAGGATGTATCACTTAATTGTGGTCCTTGAAAAGTATTATCTGCTTTAAGTTTCAATTGCTACATTTGATAAGTAGGGACAATAATATTACCTCATTATACTGTGAGGATAGGTTAAATAATGTATATAAATTTCAAAAAGAATATGAGGATAAAAGCAGTTTCCAATGCATGTTAATATCCCCCTCTCTCTGCCATAGACTGCATTGTTCCTTAGGAAGCATAACCTGAGTCAAGGATTTCATGAACATAGTGGATTTAGGAAAACTGTGCCAGGGAAGGAGCATGGGTGACTGGACGATGTGAGGCAGGGGGCAAGAAGAGCAATTATAAAGGAGCATAATGGAGCTGTTTGGGGCAATTATGGGCAATTGGGGAACACATTCCCTTAAAGCCTTTTGAGGAACAATGAGAATGAGTAGCGTGAGCTTCAAAATTGTTCCTGTAGTAGTTTCAGGTTGTAGATTGATTTGGGTCTAATTTCATTCTTCTGCATATGGATATCCAGTTTTCCCAGCACTACTTATTTAATAGACTGTCCTTTTCCCACTGTATGTTCTTGGCACCTTTGACAAATAGGATTTCACTGTAGGTGTGTAGATTTATTTCTGGGTTATCTATTCTATTCCATTGGTCTATGTGTCTAGTTTTATGCCAGTACAATGCTGTTTTGGTTACTACAGGTCTCTAGTATAATTTGAAGTCAGGTAATGTGATTCCTTAGTTTTGTTTTCTTTGCTCAGGATACTTTGGTGATTCTGCGTCTTCTGTGGTTTCATATAAATTTTAGAATTATTTTTTCCATTTCTGTTGAAGTGTGTCATTAGTATTTTGATAGGAATTTCATTGACTCTGTAGAGGCTTTGGGCAGTAGGGGCATTTTAACAATATTGATTCTTCCAATCCATGAGCAAGGAGCTAAATATTAAAACAATTGATCTCATGGAGGCAGAGAGTAGAATGATGGTTACTAGAAGCTGGGAAGGGTATAGGGGAGGGAGGGATAAAGTGGGGACGGTTAATAGGTACAAAAATATAGTTAGATAGTTAGATAGAAGGAACAGTATTTGATAGCAAAGCAAAGTGAGTATAGTCAACAATAAGTTATTGGTATACTTTAAAATAACTAAAAGAGTGTAATTATAATGTTCCTAACAAAAAGAAATGATAAATGCTTGAGGTGATGGGTACCCCAATTGCCCATATTTGATTATTACACATTGTGTGCTCGTATCAGAATATCACATGTACCATATAAATATATACAACTATTACATGCCCACAATAATTAAAAAAAGAAAAAAAAAGTACTAAAGAGAGATGGAAGTTATATGCATCTATTCAATAGCTTGCATCCTCCTTTGGTCCAGGATTGCTGCATGTGTTGTTAAATTTCCTGTGTCTCCAGGTTAGTGAGTGTTCCAGTGTTGACTGAAAGCCTGCATGTATCCAAAACTCCAGTACCAAAGAAGCCCTAGAGCAGAAAGCCCCGGTGTAGCTAAAGTATTGTCCATCTACATCAGAGCCAAGCCACCTGCCTTAGTAATTCCAAGAATAAATGGTGGTCAAAGAAGATGTCAACTGGGAGCATAATTGGGCACCATGCAAATAAACCAGATTGAATTCACTGTTCCCTCATACACACACACACTTGCTACCACTCACTGCTGACTCTTTTTCTCTTTCCCCTTTAACTTTTTATTTAAAGATAGATAATTAAGGTATAATTTACATAGAGTAAAATTCACCCTTTGCATTGTACCATTCTTCATGTCTGACAAATGCATAAAGTTGTATAAATACCACCATTCTCTCTAAAGTACAAGGAAGTACTTTATTATTAGATCAGCCTAATAACATCCAGTACAAATTCCCTGTCATTTCGTACCTTTCTTTCCCTTATAGCATAACAAGGCTTAAAGGGCCAGAGAATAGAGAAGCACATTCTTTCTGGAAATAGGAAGCAAAATAAGACCAGGATTGACAAAATATTCTCAACTTCTGAAACTGGGTGAGAGATATATGGGTTTTCTGTGAGATCGTTTGTTTACCTTTGTGCTTGAATGAAATGTTTCCATTGCCTTAGGACCCACTTATAAAAATCTTTATGCAAATTAACCAAAAGTTTGATCCAGTGAAATTCTGAGAAATGAGTATACCCACATCTACAAAGTAGTGAGCCTGTGACTAGAGAAAACAGTGTAATATGTGACAGTGAAGAATCTCTGACAAAAGTAGTCTACATGCAAACAGCACGGAATTATTTTCTTATTCTATTTATATGAAGAGCTTATAACTGAAAATGTTCTTCAAACCTTGAAATGAACATCATCTTCAAAGACAAGCCTATTCATAGAGACCAACTCGA
Organism: Eulemur rufifrons; assembly: GCF_041146395.1. NCBI lineage: Eukaryota > Metazoa > Chordata > Mammalia > Primates > Lemuridae > Eulemur > Eulemur rufifrons. The sequence continues at coordinate 8,425,694 of NC_091005.1, read as the reverse complement.
GCCTTAAAGCAAATGACAATCCAGGTATCACAATGTGTAGATACAGTTCTTTCAACAGCCAGATTTTATGATATTCACTGAGGGGGGAAAAAGTGTAGAAGAGATAATGATAAATAATACAAATGGTCACAGCTATAGGCCGTATAGTTTATAAGATTCCAAAACTAAATCTAGCAGCCGCTTTTATAAGAACTCATAACTATATTTTTAATACTAATGAAGTAGTGGTAGGAAAACTTGTTCTTTCCTTTGATGACAATAAGATGAAATAAACTCCTGGTGTTTAACTGATAAAATTCCATGATTATAATTTTAAGTTTAATCTTACATGGTTCGTAAAGTAACCCTGAGAAATAGTGAGGGTTACAAAGTTAAACAGAAGAGCTCAGAGAAAACCCAAGTACCTGTCATCTCACTATAGAGAAATTGAGGATCTGAGAGTTGAAGTGACTTGACCAAGGTCAAGATCAGGCGATTACTATGAACTGGGCGTAACACCTGGGCCTCGTGAGTTCCAATCTGCAACTCTTTCAGCTACATGTGAGTAGGTATAAATATGTAGCCATATTAAATAACGTTTTAACTTTATAATATTTAAATAGGAAGAAGGATCATACTAGTTTTAAACAAGTCAAAGAATTAGTGTCCTCAAAAATGGCTAAGATTTCCAGGGTTCTCTCTTATATATATACCCACTTAATGGTATGTATGAGATCTCTAGCCTAATTTCTTGTACTTCCCATACAGGATTTTAGACACCTTTACGAAAAGTTTTGCATTGAATGAAAAATGGCAAGACCCACATTTCTCTTGATGTCTGCAGAGGAGAATAGTAATTGAAAAAGATCTTTCTTTTCATTTGGAAATGAAATAAACGATGGCAGGTTACCACAAGCAGGGAGCCATCTTGAAAATGTCATTGATGAAACTAAAACAAAGAGACAAGCAAACACAAACAAAACTAAATCCATTCCCAATGGTTGACTAATTTTGAAACAGATGGCCTAATTAGAGACTCTGAAAGAATAAGATAGAGCCATGCGCCAAAGGGAAATAAGATACATTACCTCTGGGCTAAAAATAAAAGTTTGTGTTAGAGATACAACAACTATAACTTTAATGGCTTTAGATAGTCACCTTATAAGAAATCTGGTTAATCTGAAATTGGAAATGGAAGTTCCCATTGATGGTTAAATTATTTTAGTAAACTGTAAAGGAGATCAAACATTACAGTATCTTTGTTGCCGTCCAGAAAAGTATTTTCTTTTTAAATGAACTTACATAAAGTTTAGCAAAAGTTATTATATTTGGGGTAGAAATATAATCTTGGATGCCCATGATATCCAAAGTCTTATGAAATATCCATATTGTCTTCATAAACATTGTTTTAATGTTTAGAACAGGCCACAAAGAGAAGAAACCAAAGTTCCTCCAACAAGCTGACACAAACTGGAACAGGCTGAATCACACGTCAGCGGATTTTGACTGTCATTGGAGTATTGAAATATGGATATGGTAGGGATTTGAATATCAGAGAGCAGTTGGACTCACTGCATTGCAATGTCCCTTCCAATCCTAGGATTTTACGATTTGATGAATATATTGAACTCTCTTTTGCAAGGAAAAGGAAGAATACAAAGTTTCACAATTATTTTATTTTGCAAGTGTTCCCCAGATGGTGTACATAAAACATTCACTTTCCCTAAGTTAATACATCTATGATTCACCTTATGAAAATTCATGGGATACTTGCAAAGTGGTATGACAGTCCTCTCAGAAATGTCATTCTACCTGTTCCAGTCATTACCATCGATTGTAATTTGAACAACGTACTTTGTAATTTGAAATGTACTTACCTGTACATTTATGTACAGATAAGTATATGGTTTCCATAACTGTCCATGAATAAATAATAAAGAACTGAAGTGATTAAAGGCTTTGATAAGTTTTAGTAACTTTTTATTTAATTGTTCTAAACTTCCATGTTAACATTCAGCATAGTGCCCCATGTATAATAGATACTCAGGATGTCTTGATGAATGAATGAATGAAAAAATAAATATATGCCTAATCCTGGGTAATTTAATATTTATTCATTTGTTCCTAAAACAACTATTGGTGTTCTACCTTGTACCAGGTCCTTTCATAGGAGGGGGTCATGGAATAATTTTTCAAATTTATAATACAGATTAATATAGGATTTTCCCTAAAAGGAATACTTGTCTAGCAGACATATGAGGAGAAGCAGAACGTGAGAGAACACCCACATGAATGATTAAAATACAAATAGAATTAGTAAGTGATATTAGAAAAGTTTATACAAAAGTCAAGAGAAGTTAAGAAAGAGATGATAATTCCAGTTTTGGAATAAATTTTGATTCATAGGTGAGCATTCTGAGGACCATGTTGATTAGTTAATGATGATTTTTCCCATTTTGTTTTTATCCCTGTACTATTTATTTAGATATAAGCATCTATTTCTATGTTTTCTCCCCTTAATTTCCTAGCATTAATAAATGATGGCTTATAAAATAGAAATATAATAGTAGACCAGTATCTTAAAAACTCTGTTAAAAGTGTAACTGTGGAACTCACATCTGTTTAAAATCTACCAAACTTCAGATAAATCAAATCCTATCTCCTGAAGTGGATTCCACACAGAGACAGGAGGGATTCATTTTTTTTTTTTTTCCTTGTTGTCACTACACACAGGCCCTAAAATAACTTCTTTTTCAGGTCAAAATGGTCACAATGGAAGTATTCAGTTGCTTTCTAGGGAAGCATTACACTTACAGAAGGTTTCCACATAATCAAAGTTGGGTATTTCTAGGGAGATCAAAAGAGATGGTGAAGTGGAGAGCAGGTGTGCCAGCATTCTTAGAGGATCTGAGAATGCAATTAACCAGCAAATGACCCTTTGTAAAGTCAGGCTTCCTGAACAGATGAGCACGACAAAAGTCCCCCGGAAATGAGGTGGCCAAGGTCCACTCCTGAATGGAGTGTGCATGGGCATCTGCCCCTGCTCTTGAACTTCAGGAAGAGAGAGAAAGATTCAATAGTGGCAGCAGAGTCAGAACAATTATGCAAATATAGGAAACTCCAGAAGGAGATAAAAGATTAGACTGCTTTCACAAAAGCTCTTGTAACAGAGTTTTTATCTTCTCTCTCCCAGTAGCACCCATTTAGGTCTAAAAGAATGTGGATAGCAACAGAAGCAACTCAAACAAAATTCAACAGCATCATGGCTAAACCACTTGACATTAATATGGCAAATTCAAAAGCTACTTCAGGAGGAGACAATCACAGGCACTAAATTTGTCTTAGCTTTGTCAATTATGAGCACTGTGAGTGAGAATTAGTTACTTAACCTCTCTGAGCTTCTACTCTCTCATTTGTAAGGTACCAATAATAATAACAGTAGTAGTGGTAAAAATCATTGAAAAAATGCTTCCTTGAAGACCTGTTTTATGAGAATTAGAAATGAGTGCGCTAACCACATGGATCATGGCAAAGATTGATTGTGTGAAAACTGCCATCATAACTCTATGGTAGTAATTTATTCATAAAATATGTGTTAAACCACAACTTATAATGCATAGCATTTACAAGGGTGACACAATCCCTGCCCTCAAGGAATTTCTTTCTTTCAGGGAAGCTAAGATAAGTTAACAGGTAAAAGCAATAGGTAACTCAGTCTTACGTGAATGAGAAGCCTATTACAGGTAGTGTTAAATTGCTAGTGGTAATGAGAGGTGAAGGGAGATGGAGAAAGAGATTTACCAGCAGAGAAATTTATTTACTAACACCAGGAGATAAAAGAATATGGCTCATCTATAGAGTATGGCATAGCATAGTAGAACAAGGCTACTTTAGCCTGGTTTTCCAGACCTTGGTAAATAGCTACTAGCTGCATGTGCTTGATAATGTAATTCTTAGATATAATTTTCTCATCAGTAAGATAGGTATATCGATAGCAAATTAAAAAGTTGTTGAGACATTTAAAAAGATATTTCATATAGGGTACTGAATGCAATGTTATTATTATTTCATTATTAAGATTGCCACTATCATCTTACTATAACTATAGTGTTATTATTATTATATTCAGGGAATTATATTATTTGGCTGGCAAAGAAAGGGTTAAATATAAAACCTCCATGCTGATTTAACATTTCACATTTTGTTCATGTGGCAAAACATTCATCAATGTGACTGGCAGAAAAGAAATTATCAGATTGAGCCTTGCCTCTAAGGTCTTTCTGAAAAAACTCAAAATTATGCTACATATAACATACTTATATATATTCTCCAAGTGTCGTGAACATGTGAGAAGTCTGATGACATTGCTCAAGACCCCTGGCACCTCTTATATACACCGCAGTGACATCTGTATCAGTCATACCAGATGTTTAGTGTTAAAACTAGGCATTAATCTTAGGCATCAAGTTGAAAGGGGGATTTTCTACTCAGGACCCAGAGATCTGCAAATGGCACTTTCGTAAATTCTCATCTTTAGAGCAAGATAGCAAGGAACTACAGGTTCTTCAATTCTTTTAAAATATAAAAGAGGAAAAAAAATAGATAAAAGCTTGATCATCTTGACCCAAAGAGACAGAAAGAAGGGCATAAGCATTTCAGTTTTGTTGACTGCTGTTCTTTACAATGATCACTTCGAACTTCCTTTTATTAATAATCCTCAAAGGATTTGGATACTTTAGGAGGCATTATATTTGCCTTATCATGGTGTAGATTTTTCATGCATACAAAAACTTGATAAAATGAAAATTACCTCCAGCCCCTGTCAATTTATTGCTATTTACTTTGGTTTTAAGTAAGATTAATAAGTATTTGATCTTGTCTAGTGTACCCTCTGCATTATGTTTTCAAATTTATATTCCATAGTCACATTGCCTGTGGTTAAATCTTGGCTCAGTCATTTGCTACCTGAATAACCTTGGGCAAGCCTTTTAACTTCTCCAAGCCTCAATTTCTTTATAAACCAAACAGAGAGAATAATGACACCTGCCTCAAAAAAAAAATTTAATACATATTAAATGAGTTAGTCCATGTAAAAATTTAGACTACTGCCTTGAACATGGTGAGATAAATATAATGGTTATTCAATTTCCCTGGGTAGGTCACTTAAAATTATTTTGTCCTAGTTTTCTCATCTCAAAAAGACAACGAAAGATCTGCCTACAGAGTTATTGGAAAAAATATAACTAATCTACAACAAATGTCAGTTACATTTATGAGAATATAATAAATACTTAATGAACATTTAGTTTTCTTTATGAGGTGTGTCAATATTTCTGTCTCAAGTGATATTTAATCTAAAACTGTTAATTGATACAGCTTCAGATTTGGACCTTAAATACAATGTGAAAATTACAATTTTTATGACATTTAATGGTATGATACTGAGAATTCTGTCTTCACATGTGGTGGATTTAATTATTGGACCTAATTATTCAAACTTCCTTAGTAATATTATAAATCTATACCCTTGCCGTGACCTCCTGGTGCACAATGTATACCAACCAGCCTGGGAGTCTGCACTTGGCCATGTGACTTGCTTAGGTCAATGGAATGTTAACAAAAATATGAAAGTTGTACGTGCACTTTGGCTTTTCCACTGCCTTAAAAAATATCATAAATAGCTGGTCCCCTCCAATCTGAACCCGTGAATAAGGTACATAGAACAGAGCCACACAAGTTGACCTCCAGATATATGACTTTCTAATAAATTTTTGTTATTATATGCCAGTGAGTTTGTGTGTTTAGTTTTTATGTGACATTTTTGTGACAAAGATTAACACTTCCACATCAGTAGTAATGAACATAGCTTTAGCTTCTAAGGGAGCTACTTAGGCATTTTTACTAAGAGAATGCTCTCTCATGTACAGGGTCCATATCAGCTTCCTCTTATAATCCAGCCCTCTGATTATTATACAAAGAAGCTAATTTTTCTCTGGATTTCTCAAATCTATTTGCTGATATACATGTGGTTAGTGATGTGAGTCTAAGTATGGTAAATTTAAATAGGTTCCTTCTTTTTTTTCTTCCTGTTCTTTCTTTCTTTCTATGCCTGATTGGTAGTACATATCCTTGAGAGTTAACTATACAAAATACGTGTATGTTTTCACAAAACTTTGTAATATTATATATTTTTTTTCTTATGAGTAATATAATTATGTAACTTTAAACTCCTGGTGACTGTGTCATATCCCACAGTAGTTCATGATGTTTGTTTAACATTTCATGGTGGAGAAAGATTTTAGCTCTAAATAGTTAAGCTATTTGGCTTTTTGTCTTATAGAAAGTTGGCAGCAAAACAAAGAAAAACTTAAGTCATCTTGCTCACAATAAAATGTGTTTCCTTTTATAGTGATTATTCAATATTCAAGAAAACAGTCAGATCACACTTTTCATTTTGATCATCTTGTTGTCAATTTGACATGATTACATATCAACACATCAGCCTACAGTTGGGCAAAGCCATCTAACACAAAGCCTATTTTACTATTAAGTGTTAAAAGTCTCCTGTAATTTATTGAGTTTATTGTGCTGAAAGTGAAAAACAGAATGGTTATATGAGTACTTGAACTACAGGTTCTTTCTACTGAATGCGTCTGGCTTTCATATTGTTGTAAAGTGGAAAATTAATAAGTTGGACCATCAAGTCTGGGATTGTATGTGTATGTATATATATATTTTTTTCATGTATTTATATTATATATAAAATTATATATGTGTATATATTTTAGAAGTATATAGCACTCTCTCAATCATTAATTCCCTTAGATCACTGCTTAAAAGCAGTAAGGGAAAACAACTTACCATACACGAGGGGAACTCAGTAAGATCATGAAAAATAATGAAGAACATAAAGCAGTGGGACAAAATATGCAAAGGGCTGAAAGTTAAAGAAAAGTCAATAATCTTATATACAACAAAAGAGTCTTTAGAAAATGAGGCAAAGGCTTATGGTTTCAGCTCCATATAAAGACCTTGGAAGCCATTTCTCTTATCCTGGCAAGGATATAAAAGCTGAGAAAACCAGCTTTATCAGATAATTGGTGCAGGGCAAACTATGCTCAAGAAATGTGGAGAGATAGGCAAATATATATAGGTAAGATATAAAAGATCTTCTTACCTTGAGCAGAAGCTACTGGAGCCATAAAGTAATAGGAGCACTTAAATGGTAATTTTTTTTTTAATTTTTTTAAATTACTGAATGCTGACTGTAGACTAGCATAAGAATGAGACACTTCCAGGGACCACAGGAGTAGAGGGTCCCACACTTCTCATGTAGTTTACCTTCAGGAAACCCAATAGTTTCTCACAGTGGAGACCCAAACAAGATCCACTCATAGCAGTGGCAGGGAGTGGGGAAAATATCCCCAAGATATTTTCCATATCAGAAAATAAGAAATATCTGAAATCAATAATTTATTATAATTTTCCATATTAGGAAACTAAAAAATGAATAAAGCCGGTCAAAGAAAAAATCTTAAGACTCAGACCAAAAATCGATAGTAACAATATTAGAATTTTAAAAGCAAAAGGTCCAGAATAGCTGACATAATACTAGAAAAGAAAAAGGATATGAAGGAGGAAGAATAAGAGAGTTGGAGGATTTACTTTTTATAAATTAAAGGTTTATTGTGTAGTGAGTTTATTCAAAACAGCATGGTTTTGCTAAAATAATAGGCCCATAGAGTAGTAGACAGAACAGAGAGCCAAGAAATAGAACCACAAATAGAGAGACAATTTATCTCTGATAACAAAGAAAAAGCAATTCAATGGACAAAGAATACTCTTTTCAACAAATGATGCTGGGACAAGTGTCCCATATGCAAACAAATGAATTTGGACCTCCACCTCCCACCATACACATAAATTAAGTAAAAATGAATTGAGCATCTAGATATGTAAGAGCCAAAATTATAAAACTCATAGAAAGAAACATTGTAGTAAATCTTCATGACTTGGGATTTAGCAAAATACTCTGAGATATGATGCTAAATACAAACTACAAAAGAAAAGAATAGGTTACGTGGACTATATATAATTTTAAAACTTGTGTTGTAAATGATACTATCAAGATAGTAAAAAAAAATGAATCAAAGAATGGAAGAAAATATTTGCAATTCATATTATTTTATATAATAAAAGTCATCATTCATTCTTTGCTAGCGGGAATGTATTATAAAATGTTGAAGATACTTTGGAGGAAAGAATTTGGCAGTACCGTATATTGTTAAACATAAATTGCCATATGACTTGGCAATTTCTCTCTTTGTTATGCATTGAAGAGAAGTGAAAACATATGTCCATGCAAAAACTTCTACACAAATGCTCACAGTAGCATTATTTATAAGAATCAAGTGGCAACGATTTGAATAACCAAAATGTTGTATATCAATTGAATGGATATTATTTGCCATAAATAAAGAAGGAAATACTGATACATGATACACATGTATGAACCTTTAATTCATGATGCTAAACAGAAGAAACCAATCACAAAACAGCACATATTGCATGATTCCATGTATATAAACATCTAGAATAGAAAAATCCAGAGACAAAAATATAGATTTGTGTTTGACTAACATTTAGAGAGTTGAGGCATGATGGCTGATGGTATAGGATTTCTTTCTCGAGGTGATAAAACAATTCTAAATTTAGATTGTGGTGATGTTGGCAGAACTCTGTGAATACAAGATGTATATATCAATTTATGCATTTTACACATGGATTTGTTGGTATATGAATAGTATCTCATTAAAGATGTAAAGATTAGTATCTCTGATTCAGCCTTGTTTGTAATGAAGGTAATAATAGCTAACATTTTTGAGTTTGTGCTGTTTATTGAGTATTGACATAAGCACTTTACACACATTACCTTATTTAATGCCATGTAGATATTATACAAATGTACCAATAAAAATGCTCAGAAATGTACAAAAAACTTGCCAAAGTTCATAAAACTAGTAAGAGAATAGTGGACCCACGATTCCTACCCATATTTGAAACTTGTACTCTAAACCACCGTGCCATTCTGTCTCTCTCTTAGAAACAGGGCTAAGATACATCGGCCTCTTTAATAATTAAAGAAATAAAATAACAGTGAGTCACTTTAAGTAATAATAACTAGGGAGACAAGTCCTTGCAAATTAAGTCAGTACAGAAGATGACAGGACAAAGTATATTTTTTTAAAGATTTTTTTTTTCTTTCCCCATGTGATAGGCACACTCTGACCTAGTTGCCCCCACTGATAAAAGAGCAAAACTTCACACCTACCTTTATGTTCTTTAAAATTCCCTTTCACCTCCACTCTTACTTAACCCCAAGAGTTATCAGAGTGGTTCCACACATGTGGCATTCACCAAGTCTGCCAACTATATTCAAGATGATGTTTGTTCTAGCCTGACTTCACTTTCTTCTCTGTTTGCCAGCTGCCCACAATTGCTGTCTGTACAACCACTTGAGGAGCAAAAATGGCTGATTGTGAGAATAGCTCTGTTCAGATCCAAATGGGATCTCTCTAGATGCTCCGAAACAAACACTCTGGGATCTAGAGAGAACAGAATTACTCCCCACCCTCACTCCGCTGAAACATATTTTGAAACGTGGTTCCCTCAAAAATTGTTCTGTCCCGAGATTCACAACATTCATATTGATCAATTTAATTTGCTTTTTGCCTCAGGCTCGTTGCAACATATAAAGTCTAAAGAGTCCCCCCACCCTTAAATTTTGACACTTTTTTCCCCAAGGTTTCTCTTCACCACAGTTTTCTTTTTCTAAGCAAGCAAACAGACAAAGTGAAAACATGAATGAAGACAAAAACATTGGTATCTGTTACAGGAAAAGGGATAGTGTTTGTGCTGGCACCAAGAAGCTAACAATAAATATATTATCGTATAAAAATAAAATTTTATGAGTGTGTATAAATTAAGCTATTATTCTGAAATAGTCTTATGCTGGTAACAAAATTAATAAGAGAGAATCTAGTTACAGAATATTGAATATGCAATGATTAAGCAGTAAAACCTTAACCTGTTTCATTCTGGAAATGTTTGATGGTATAAACCAGTCAGTTTCCTGCAATTATTCTTTTTGCTTATATCAGTTATTACAGCATTAAAATCAACCCAATGTTTTCTTGTAGGAGTTTCACAATTTCAGGACTTATGTTTAAGTCTTTAATCTATTTTGAGTTAATTTTTATGTATGGTATAAGATAAAGGTTCAATTTCTTTCTTTCTGTTTTTTTTTTCCTTTCTTTCTTTTTTTGCATGCGAATATCCAATTTTTCCCAAAAGTCCTTCATCCATTGTATATTCTTGGCACCCTTGTCAAATATCTGCATTTTTTAAAATTTTTTTTATTTCAGAATATTATGAGGGTACAAATGTTAGCCATATATTTCTAGATGTATTTCTGGACTGTCTGTTTTGTTTTATTGGTGCATATGTCTGTCTTTATTCTAATATTATACTGTTTTGAACTTATACCATACTGTTTTGATTACTATAGCTTTCTAAAATATTTTGAAATTAGGAAGTGCTATGCATCCAACTTTGTCCTTCTTTTTCAAGATTGTTTTGCTATTTTGGGTGTTTTGTGATTTCCTGTGAATTTTAAGATTTTTTTTTTTCTGTTTTTGTAAAGAAAAATGCCATAGGGATTTTGATAGGAATAGCATTGAATCTTTAGATTGCTTTGGTTGATATGGACATTTAAAAATACTAAATCTTTCAATCCATGAACACTGGATGCCTTTACACTTACTTGTACCTTATTTAATTTCTTTCATCAACATTTTATAGTTTTTAGTGTATGTATACAAGTCTTTCACCTCCTTGGTTTATTCTGAAGTATTTTGTTCTTTTTAATGGCATTTTAAATGGGACTGTTTTCTTAAATTTTTTTTTCAGATGATCATTGTTAGTGTATAAAAACATATTGGCAATGATTTATTGAATATGACAACAAAAGCAAAAAGAGACAAATGGGACTACATTAAATTAAAATGCTTCTGCACAGCAAAGGAAATAACAAAATGAAAAGGCAACCTATGCAATGGCAGAAAGTGTTTGCAAGCCATATGCCTGATAAGGGGTTAATTTCTAAAATATATAACGAACTCCTACAATTGCAAAGAAACAAAACAAACCAACCAAAGGGGGAAAAAAAGCAGAGTAAAATAGTGGTTTCTAGGAAGTGGGGTTAGTTGTCCAATGGATGGAAAGTTTCAGTTATGCAACTTAAATAAGTTCTAGAAATTTGCTATACAACATAGTGCCTATATATACTGCATTTTAAAATGGAATAAAGGAGTATATATCATGTAAGTGTTCTTTCCACCAAAAACGTGAGGAGGAGCACAAGGAAACTTTGGAAGGTGTTGGTTATGTCTATTACCTTGATCATGGTGATAGTAACACAGATGTTTGCCTATACCCTAACTCATCAAATTGTGCACATTAAATATGTACAGTTTTTTTTTTTTTTAGTGAAGGGTATGATTTTTGTATTAAAAAATAAAAACCACCACATAACTCTGTGATTTAAAACAACAACCACGTGTGATTTTTCATGATTCAGTTAGATAACTGAGTGATTCTGGTCTGGATTATCTCTGCTGGAATGAAATTTGCTCATAAATCCTGTGCAGGAACATCTGGGATATTTGAGATAGGCGGGGCCTCTCTTCACCTGATTTCTCGTCCGGTATCAAATCAGCCTAGGCTTGTGCCCATGGTGGCAGGAGATTTCCACACAAAAGCCAGAGAGGAGAAGTTCCAGTGAACAAACATTGCTCACTTGATACAACCCTGTGTCACTTTGGATCTCAATTTGAAAGTATCTCCCCACTCCAAAAAGTTACAATCCAACAGAAAGACAGAGACCCTGAATAGAGGATTCAGAATGCAAGAAGTATCCAAACTTATGTAAATCTGTAGAATTCTATGCTGATAACTTTCTTTGATTCTCTAATGATCTTGACTTGTTTCCTGAAATCTCTAGATTGGCAGCAGGGGAAAGCTGCTCCTCTTATGTTCTTGACAATATTATAGTTGTTTATTTGTAGAAATATCTTCATTATTCATCACAACCTTTCTTAAGACAGGACTGTATTTCCCAAAATGTATTTAGAAAAGTAAATGTTTAAATTCTTCTGGTTTAATAAGTTTGTACACCATTGGGTTAAAATCATGTAAACATCACTATTGCAGGAATTTTTAAGAGGCTTTAATATGCTCATGAGCAGTATACTTTTCCAATACGGGAATATAAGATGTATTGTTTACTGAACATGATTTCCATTTTGCAGATAAAGAAAATAAGAGCGGACTGACTACCACTTGGGAAGGGCTTCTGTTCTAGCCATTTGCATATTCACGAACTCATTTAATATTTACAGTTGAGACAGGTGTTATTATAGTCATTAGAAAACTGATGAAATGGAAGATAAGAAAAGCTAGTTAACTTGCCAAATTACACATATTTTGGAAGTGACATGTTGGGGTAAAAATCTGTTCTGACTCAGGACACAGTTAAAGGAAAGTATCCGGATTTCAGATAATGTTTCTTCTAACTCCTACCTGTGTCAGCTGAGGGAGTCTTCGTTTGCTTCTCTCAAGTCTATAATTGTGTTCTGGCCCTCAATGGGGCGCTCATGCCCTCTATGGTCATATGATGCTCTTTTGCCAGGATGAGTTGGAAGCATCCCATCAAGCACACATTCTGCCCTCCAAATCAATTCCCCACATTGCTCTCAAAGAACTCTCTGCACAGCTAGTCAGCAAGGCTTCATATTAATCATGTTTTCTAATTATTTATTTATTAGAACAAGGGAGCTGAACACCTGGCAACATTTACATTTGCAATTAGGGAAGCAGCCTTACTCTAGCTGAAGTCTAATTTTATTACTTGCCTTTGCCTTGTAAAACCAAGTTGGCTCAGTGGTAGAGAAAGTTATATTGATATAAATGATTATGAAATGCTGGACATAACCTCTTTCCTCACCTCCAGCTTCGGTATATATTAGGCACATTTGTATATTTGAAATTCATGAGGCAATTTTTATCAGGAAATAAATAGTATACTGGTATATTATGCCCATATTTTTATGTATTAAAAAAGTTTTAGCTGTGCACCTACTATATTCCAAGTTACTATGACTGGCACTATGGCATAATGTTCAGATGTTGTTAAGATAGGACCCTGTGTATAAATTAAGACTTGTGTATCTGTATTCTTTAAAGCAAAAATGTAGTAAACTACCTTCCAGAATCATAGCTAACATTTAGGATTATCTGTAATCAATTTCTAAGTCTCAGTAAACACTCAGATCTTTCTATAACATGGAGCTAATAACTATACAATAGGTGTTTTTGAGGCTTAAAATGAAAACAAGCACAATATCTAACTTATAGATGAGTCAAAATCAAATTATTTGGAGGTTTGCCCTTGACTTATGGATGGTGATCATAGAGATGAAAAGAGATAACTCATGGTCACAAGCTTTCAACCAAGTAGGGAAGGTAAGCCACAATTCAAATTTACAAAAAAAAAAAAAAAAAAAAAAGTAAAGTATAAATTGACTAGTGTTACAAAAATTCAAATATCTGTGAGCAAAAGGTAATTTTGGATATGGCTATAGAAGATAACATACCCAATTTTAGTAAATATACAGTGCTTAGAAAAGGGATAAGGAAGATAGGGTTAGAAGTTTAGATAATGAATGGCCTTAAAATGAGCCTTAGGTGGCTGAAATTTATGTGGTAGCCAAAATTATTCCATTGACAGCCAAGAGTCATGCTTCACCGAATTTAATTTAGCCATTGTGTACCTTGTGGGAGGGCAGTTGAGACTGGAGATGAGAAAGCCAATTGGAACACTATATAATTGTAATTTCTTAGATCATGCCAAGTCCTTCAACTTTCTGAATTCACTGTCTAAAACAAAAATTCCCCAAATGAGCAATTTTTTTTTTTTCCTTTCAAAGAAAATTTTAGACCTCCTGGAACCAGCAGTTCCAACTGCATCAGATGTTAAAATTAGAACATGTCTGTCCTACTGGAAGAACTTCAGGCTAGAGATAATAAGGATCTATCTGAAACTATCGGTAAATATATTGAATAGAAAGCAAGTTGAAACAAAAAAGGACAGTAAGAAATCATCTGTGTTACATTGGACAGGGTAATTAACCCCTCATTTCTATGAGGGATAATGTTACCCATGAATATTATATATCATTGAATATACAAAGTTGTGAGCAAAATACTAGGCATACAATACATTTGCTGTAAAAATATGCACTTACGGAATAACACTTAACCTATGATTATATTAAATATATTTTATGAATTTATATTGACCACAAAAATTCAATAAAGAAAGTGTTCATGCCTGTATAAGGAAAGAATCAATGGAAGCGTGATTTGAAAATACTACTATTTATTAATACATGTTTGGAACAAAGATAGGTAAATCTTACCTGTAGGGAATGAAGAGCAAGCAACTTTATTCCTACAGATCAAGATTTGAATAAAGATGCACTTAAAAGAGTTACCAGGCAGCTGAACTGTTCACTTGGTGGGGATCCAATTGCCCTACCTGGGAAGTGTTAGCTACCTGCATGGAGAACAGATGTTACCACTTTTACTTAATGTGGGAGCAGGAAGTTAGTAAGGATAAAAATTCTATGTTATCTCTAATGATGGGATTTTTATTGTTTGGTAACTTTTCAAATCTGTATATACCTGGAGGAGACAAGAACATTTATTCATTTTTTTTTCCTTTATTCTATCCACAAACCACATCAACTTTATAGACTCTGAATATTCCTTTCCATCAGTCCATGAATGCCAGCGAAGTGTTGGCCTCCTTCAAAACGCTGACTGAATCTCCATAGACACGACCTCCTTTTGTTGAGGTTACCCCATCTGAAGCCATAACGTAAAAAATCTGCCCCAGTACTGCTTGACCTCTAGGTGTATATGTTCTGCAACTACCTTCAACTTTATCAACAATAATAGAGAGGAATGTCTAAGTTTAACCTCTATCATCTTCTCTAAGAGCATCACTTCCACTTTTATAATTATTGTGAACATACATTAGTTCTAAAATTCCTCCTAATAAAGTCAGACTAGTTATTCATCAGTCTTATTATTTCCAAACTAACTTATATACAATAATAATAATAAAAGTGATAAAAATAATAATAAATATTTGTCAAACATTTTACTTGTGCTAGGAAATGTGCTATTTATTTTACTCATATCATCTACTTTAAGGCTAACTGCTATTGCCCAAATTTAAAGATGAGGAAACTAAAGAAAAGAGCAATTAGGTAAATCTGTCACACACCTAGAAAGTGATTGAATTATTTTTGAGATTAATGACATAAAAATTTTCTATGAAATGCATAGCAGGTTTCTCTCAGGAAGTAACAAGCCCGGACCCTGTAGCCACATTGCCTGTGTTCAAATTCTGGCCCCCAAAACAAAACCTCTCTGTGACTTATATTTCATACCTTTAAAAAAAAGACAATAGTTCCTATCTCATGGGACACCTATGATGGTATAATAACTAATACATGTAAAGTGCTGAGAATGAGTAGTAACTGTTAAGTGTCTTGCTTATTACCAATAAAAATATAATTAGAGATCATAGCTAAGATTCTTCTTTGGTTCCATAACTTGATAAACTAGAGGAGAAGGTTATAAACTGTAAAACATGAGGGTCCCTTATTTTTTAGCTTAAGCTCTAGAGTTAGACAATGTTGCATACAGTAGCCCTCCTTTATCTGTGATTTTACTTTCTGCTGTTTCAATTACAGTCAACCATGGTCCAAAAGTATTAAATGCAAAATCCCAGAAATAAACAAGTCACAAGTTTTAAATTGAACACCATGTACTATGTACGATATACATATACCATGTACCTATATGTAAATACACATATACACATCATGATTCTGCTTTGGGTTAAGCCAAGATAATCTCTCATTATCATTAAATCATGGCTTCATCAGCTTCACCTCACATTGTTTTTAATGAAGCTAATTAATTCTAGCTGCCGCTTATTTCAGTGGCTTAACACAGTGTGTTCATTTCTCATGCAAAGTCTATGTAATTGCAAAGGAGGTGGAGAAACGGAGTTTCACATGGGTTTTTGATGAGAAGTAACTCTCTCTACCACTGTTAACAAGTCATCGTTCCAACTTAGCTCTGGAATCACCTCACCACTCATCAAAAAAAAAAAAGAAAAGAAAAGAAAAAACAGCAAAGATGTAGGCAATTCACAAAGAAATATGACAAATTACCAAGGAGTACATGAAAGATATTCATTCTTGCACCCAATACAATTATGTAAAAAGAAGTATTTAAAACTTGTCATTAATGCCCGGTGGTTATTTTGATGTGGGAAAATAGTTCTCAGATACTGTTGGTGAGAATGCAAATAAATACATCTTTTAAATAAAAACCTTGGTTATGTAAAATAAAGTGCAAAAATATAAACTTTGGAGTCATTAAATCCAGTTCTAGACATTTCTCCTAAAGTAGTTATTAGACAAGTGCACCAATATATGTGAGTGTGTGAGAGAAAATGTTCACTGTGACTGTTCACGTAAATTAAAAAAAAAGCAACTTATTTGCTCATTAATTGAAAATTGATATTCATTGTGGTACATCCATAAATTTTAACAATTTTAAGTAACAAGGCAATTTTATAGATGGATGGATGATGGATGGATAAACAGATAGGTTAAATAGATACATGGATATATAGACAGCTGATATATATGTCTGAGATGTATTATTAACATGGGGTGTTAAAAATTGGCGTGGTCCAATCAGCTTAATATTGGTTAAGAAAGAGTGCATCAGTCAATATTTATTATAAACCAGGGACATATTTAGTCTGTACAGCTATTCTACAATATGAGTGTTACAATCTATAGTTTAGAGTTGAGGCAAAGAGTTCAATTCACAGAGCCTGAAAGTGGCACTTTTGGGATTTCAACCCAAGTCGATCTCATTCCAAATCTGATGTTCTTTGTACTGCATCAAGCTGCTTCCACAGCAGTTGGAACTTGTCTGCATCTGTTCTATACTTGTTTGCATTTTTCCATTTTGAAGCAACAGCCACCCTCTGTCCCACCATGCTCAGCAACACTTTGATTTCCCTTCCTATTGCTGAGGCAGATCCGCTCACCTCCCTGGCATTCATGAGCAGCTCTGCAAAGTGCTTGAGCATCTGGCAATCCACCCAGCCAGAGTGACTGGGAAGCGCAGAAAATTCCTCTGAGAGCAGGCAACATCTGTTTGATAGGCAATGAAAAATAAACCCGTAATAAACTCATTTTAGGAGCAAAAAAACGGCTCCTCAAAGTGCTGATTATTCATTTTATGCAAGTGTAGTAACGTCGGTCTACTTGACAAGCAGAAAAACAGCATGTCCAGAAGCCAATGATCGCAGCCAGAGGGTGAGTCTGCTCACACCAGGAGCAAGCGCAGGCGACGGCAGATGAGGAAGCATTTAGAAAAATTATACGAGAAAGCCCGTACCACCTGTGGCTGGCTCCTGGCACAGAGAAGTGACCCAGGTGGTTGGACGGGGTGCATACGTGTCAGGAATGAGTTTCAATTCAGTAGCAATGACTTCCTCACTACTCCTGACTGCCAAGCGTGCTGCTATCCATTCATTTAACCATCAGTACATTCTTCCCTTTATTCAACCATTCATTGTTTTCCTTGTTCAAATATTTATTGTCTATTCTAATGAAAACGTCATTTTATTATTAGATGCCTTTTACAGCTATTGTAGTTATTGTAATCTGGGTGGTCTTCTTATAGAAACTTGATGGTGACAGTTTGTCCATGATGGGAGATTAACATTAATTGAATTTAAACCTCATAAATGAATATAACAAAATGGAATTAGGGAGAAAATAGTTTAAGGGTAAAAGCATTCTTGGTAATAATTGTACTAGATGCAAACTAGTCCACGGACTACAGTTGTGATTGCAGACTTAAATAGAGAAAGAATTCAATCTCTCTTTTTTTTTTTTTTTTCTGGATTTTGTTGAAGAGGAATCCATTTAGTGTTTTTCTAAGGCAAAGCCATTACATACCACATAGAGGACAGAACAAAAACTTGACTAAAAGCTGTCCATTGGTAAGCATACCTTAGAAGCTGAACAAAACTCCTTGTGTCATTATTGTCCTCTTATTATCTTCTATCTTTCAGATGCATTTTAACTTTATGCTCTAATCTCCCATATGTATACTTTTTTTTTTTTAATAAAAAAGGTTTAGGTCAGAGACCAGAAAAGTAAGAGAATTAGGAAAAAAATCTCCTAGGCATAATAGTTCATGATGGCAAAAATCAGAACATGATTCCAAGCAAATGATAAATCTATGAAGATTGAGGTGTGATGGTGTTGGCCAGCCTGCCCTCCACATTTTGTACTCCTGACATTGAAGAATTAGCATAATTACTTTGTTCAGGATGCAGAAATGCCCCTATACTTTATATGTGAGAGCTAGCACTGATATGAAGACACATGCAACCCTGCTCCCCATCCTTATCTTTTCCCAGCTTCAGAAAGATGCCATTTTATACTAGAAGAGGTATGGCCCTGGGAATCAGAGAGTCTTGAGTTGGATGCTGTACTCCACTATTCACTAGCTCCATGTCCCTGGACAAGTTACATGTTCACTGTCCTCATCTATAAAATACATATAACAACATTTGCCTGATATGATTATAGTAAGCATTAAATGAGATGGTACTTATGAAGTACTCAGAAGAGTGAATCATACCTACTAATCATTCAATAAACAGTAGCTATTATTCCTATAATCACGACTGATTATTTTCTCTGAGACTGTTTCCTTATTAAATTTGAATAATAATATGTAAGGTTGGAGTGAACAATAAATGTGCATTTTAAGTATTCTAAGTGATAACAGTGTTCAATCTAGTCTCAAAGAGATAGAGATGAAAATACATTGCTTACCTAGATGTGTTTATAAAGAAGTATATAATCAAATAGCAATTGAAATTCAATTATAGTCTTGTGGCAAGAGGAATTCTCACAAGAAGTTCCTAGCTGGATTGTGGCATGTTCAAAATGAAAGAGGATCCACCATATCGCTGTCATTGAAGTAAGATTTTTTAAATAGAAAAAAATATAGCAAACATTTTTAAGTCCAAAGCTTAGATGTTCAATGGTTTAGATGTTCATTTGAGGGCAGATAACTATGAAAATTAAGTCAACCATACCACAAAATGCTCACATTGGAGATTTGCAAAGGGGCTACACTTCATCTCATGAATAATGCTCTCTTAATAAATTGTACAAATAATTCATTACTGATGCTATATAAACTGTCCTGATAAAGAGAGTAAAGTGCACAACAGGGTACATTATATACTATTATTTAAGTAAATGAAATATATTATGTGTACACACTGGACTATGACTCATTTCTTTCCAGAAGAATTTTTAATTATTAAACTTTTTCATTTTTGCTTTGAGAGACAAATTCACTTCTATTCTGTTCATTTCTATGCTCTTTAAAATTTTTAAACTATATTCATGAATTACCCATTACTTTTTAAAAAATACCAAACATTAATTAAAATATAAAACATTGCAAATGTAACAGCAATAAAGAGAAATTGTGTTTTCTAGCATCAGAATTTTTTAGTATAAGTCTTCCTAAAATGTGACTCTTTGTTGGTTGAACCTGTCGATCACTATTGGGACAAGAGGTAATGATGAGATCCTTAGGATCTGTAAATTTGATAAAAACTAGACCCTCAATTTATAAATGAAGAAACAGGCTCAGTGTTATCAGTCAGTTGTCCTAATTCACACATTTATTAAATTCCAGAACCAGAATCCGTTCTTCGATATGAGTGATCCCAAAGCCCATACTCTTTCACATTTCTTCTCTTCCATGAATCTTGAACTTGAAATTATCTAGTTCCTTTCAGGTAAGCTCACCAAGTTGCCCAATTCCCCGCTTGTCCACAGCTGTCCAGCTGATAGAACTTGGAAGAAGCTGACTAATTTATTTCAAAATGTGTCCAGGTTTAATTATTTACTCTGGTACTTTTTTTAAAAAACTAAAATTGTATCTTTTAAATGTACAATTTCACAGATTTAATCTTCTCCCAAGTCATATTATTCTGATGAAATTTCAACACATTTCTTTCTTCTGTAATAATGCAGACAGGGGATTGATATATTCTCTCAGTATTAGAAAAGAAATACAAAACTTCTGCACTGACTTCTATTTGGGAAAACTGCCCTGTTGTTAATAGACAAAGGCTCTAGCCTCTGTCTATTTTCAAACCTGTCTCAGAGTAAAAAAAAATAAAACACTGACCTGCTGCCTTACTGTGGTTTCCACACTTAACAGGATAATCCTAAAATCATGTAGGGAACAGCTTTATAACTTTTTTTTTAATTTGAAATTTATAATTATGAAATTGATATATGTCATTTTCCTCATTACATAGAAGAGTCAATTCAAAAAGATTATGTGGCTTTTTTGTGACATACAGGTAGTAGGACTTGGAATCTATTCCAGCTCGTTAATTTTACATTCAATCTTTTCCAAATACACCATTCAAACTTTGTTGTTAATTGTAGATTAAAAGTTTATTTACACATTTCGGCGTGAACTTTTTTGTTGCCTTACCTAGCAGATTACTTTTGCAAGTTGCTTATAGACTCAGTGTTTCAGATCAGCCGAGGTTTACAATTTACCTGTGTTACAAGATTAACCTATAATACATTTTGAAGCTATGCTCATTGTTTTAACATCAAAGTAAATTTTAAATTAAAAAGGTGTTGCCTTCACATTTCAAGCTCTCTGATGTATCAGCATCCCAAATAAGAAGAAATGGATTTCAGTTTATAATCTCTTTCACTTCAGTTTGTTTCCTCTCTACCTTTACCAGATGGAAATGTCATCAGAAAAGGATGCTAACCATATGTGATGTTAGTGTAAGGATGATAGGTAATTATTGCCATAATTCAAGTGCTCTCATGCTAATGGATTATCGACAGTTACAGATATCATTTAATAGACCACCAAGAAAAATTATTCATAAATCCCATATTAGACTGGCTGAAATGAGATCTGCAATTACCTCTAAGGATGAGATATATCATCATCATTCTGGCCTCCTAGAGTGTGAACACAGGGAATGACATACATAAAGGGAAAACGAGAAATAACACCAACATTTGAAATGCCTGTTCAGTGTCTATGTTTGTCTTGAACAAAACTGGAAAAATTTTTGATAACATATCATCACCTATATTTCCACTTACATCTGAAATGTGACACTCCACAAAGTTGTTGGAACCATAATCTGTATTGTTTTGTATCCTATATTGTATTGTTGTAGATAGATTGTCCTACAAATTTAAGGACACAAAATTGGATTCACAGACATATGGCATTGGTCATTAAATATGAAATGTTCCAGTTCATATCAAAAGTTTAGTTTATTATATCTCAAAGAAGAAGCAGTACAATTAATCAAAGTATGTCCCTAAACTATCAACAGTTTTGCCATCTTAATGGTAGCTTATTTATGCCAGCAGTAAAAAAGCCTGGAGAGCGAGTGGTGATGAAATCGTGAAAGGCATTTTCCACAGCTTGTTGAGAATTGAATTTTTCCCTGCAAGAAGTGGTCCAAAGCCTGGAAGAAGTGGTAGTCAGTTGGTGCAGGCTCTGGTGAATATGGAGGATGACAGAGAGTTTCCAATCCAACTTCTGTAGTTTGAGTAGCATTGTTTGTGTGACATGTGGTCCAGCATTGTCTTGCAAGAGGATTGGCCTGTTTCTCTTGACCAATCTCAGCTGCTTAATCACAATCACATCCTCGTTATTTAGTCCAATTGGTTGCAGTAGACATCCCCTGTAACTGTAATTGATTGAAAAGGTTTCGTGAAGCTGTAGTGGATAATACCAATGCTGGACCACCAAATAGATACCATTAGCTTTTTTTGATGAATATTTGGTTTTGGACTGTGTTTGGGCATTTCATCTTTATCCATCCATTGTGGGAAACACTTGCAATTGTCAAAAAGAATCCATTTTTAATCACATGTTATAATACGGTGTAGAAATGGTTCACCTTTATGTCATGACAGCAAAGAAAGGCAAGTTTCGAGACAGTTTCTCTTCTGATGCTCATTAAATTCATGCAGAACCCATCTATCCACATCCTTTACCTTGTGAATTTGTTTCAAATGGCCCAATACTGTTGGAATAGTAACATCAAACCTTGTTGCTAATTCATGGGTAGGTTGAGATGGATTTGCTTCCACTACAGCTTTCGGCTCATCACTATCCACCTTGGTGTCAGGTTGCCCATCTGGCTCATTTTCAAGATTAAAATCACCAGAAAGGAACTTCTCAAACCATTGTCGTACTGTGCGTTCATTAGCCACATCCTTCCCAAGCACTTCTTTGATATGTCGAACTGCCTGCAGCATTGGTTCCACAAAAGAACCCATATTCGAAAATAACATGAATTTTTGACTTATCCATGGTTTCACAATAATTGCTCTGAAAAAAAAATTAAAAGATAATCACAAGCCACAATGTGCAGTTGAAAGACTGAGGATGTACCTTCACAATAAAAATAAAACAAGTGCAAAGTGAAATGTCAGAGATATCAACTATCAAACTTAGTACTTAAGGAAATGGGATATTTCATACTTAATAATCTAACAGAAGTAAATTTAAAGATATTCTCCTTCAACTTTCTCATTTGATGAACGATCATGCACTGTAGTTCCATTCTTTAAGCAATCTGAATTTAAACAAGTGCATGACAGTTCCAGGAACCCAATTCTAAATTTGTTGCTTTGGGGGCAGTTAGAGCTCTCTTGCTAACTCTCTTCTGTCTATATTGCACTTTTGTAGACTTTTCATTTTTGTCTTTTGTGACTAGATTTCTTTTAACTCTTCCTTTTCTGTTAGCTCCTCCCTAAGGGAGAGAATTACAAATCAGAAAGCATCAGATTTGTTTGAACAACACTTATTAGGCCATATTTACTAGTGGATGAGTACATTGATGCTATTTCCTTATATCTGCCTCTTCTGGCAGTGGGATGTTCTAGGATCCGTTATTTCTATTTAGACGTTATTAGGAGGAGATTTAGAATAGACGTTATAGTTTAGGGGTGTGTCAAAGATGTGTTAATTATAATCTTAATAGGGACATTTATTCTAAGAGAATACCCCTAGAAAAGCATTAAAGTGGAGATTGTTTGAAAATCTTGTTATAGACATGAAAGTAGGGCATTGTTCTACTAATTAATGGCCTACAAGCTCAGTGGTATGGTATTAAACAGTGATTTGATTATGCATGCTGATTCTCTGAGTTGGGAATTTGACAAGGGAACAATGAGTTAATCTTTTCTCTGCTTCAGATGGTATTTAAATGACTGAGGATGACTCAACCACTGGGGATCTGAAACAGCAGGGACCATGGATCTATTTCCATGGTGGCTTCTTTATTCACATGTCTGGTTGTGATGGTTAAAGGATGTACTCAGGCAATATTCTTGATTAACATTCCTATGAGGGGTCTTCAGAAGGTTTATTAAAAATGTGAATTATGAAAAACAATATTGATTTAAAAAACATTTTGCACCCCCCCCCAAAAAATAGACTTCATACTAACTTGTTATAAAATGCCTGAACAGTATCTAGTTTGAGGCACTAAGAAGGATAATACATCAGTTTTAAAAGAGCCCCTATTGGAACAACACAAATTCTGCTGAAATTGAAGAACAAATATCAAATTTATGATGAATCTTGGTTGACGAATGGTGAAATTATTGATGCGTTATGAAAAGTTAATGGGGATAATGACCCAAAGAAATTAGTAGTTTTCAAATTAATAATTCTTTTTAAGAGAGACAAGATGATGTTGAAGATGTAGCACATAGCAGTAGGTCATCCACATCAGCTTGTGAGGAAAAGGTTAATCTTGTTTGTACCTCCATTGAAAAGGGCTGATGATTAACAGCACAAACAATAGCCAACACCACAGACATCTCAACTGGTTCAGCTTACGCAATTTTGACTGAAAAATTAAAGTTGAACAAACTTTCCAAAACTTACTTTTGGTGCCCACTTGATGGGTACCAAAACCATTGCACCCAGATTAGCTGCAGACAAGATCAGAGCTTTCAATGGAAATTTTAAACAAGTGGGATCAAGATCCTGAAGCATTTCTTGGAAGAATTGCAATAGAAGATGAAACATGGTTTAACCAGTATAATCCTGAAGACAAAGCACAATTAATGCAGTGGCTACCAAGAATTTGAAGTGGTCCCTTCAAAGCAAAAGTGGACTGATCGAGAGCAAAGGTCATGGCAACAGTTTTTTTGGATGCTTAAGGCATTTTGCTTGTTGACTTTCTGGAGGGCCAAGAAATGATAACCTCTGTTAGGTAGACAGCTAGGACCTCCAGCTCTTCTCAGGACAAGGGTTCCGTGTTTTGGTGCTATTTGGAACAATTGCTCCTCCTAGGAAGAAGAATAAGGGCAGGCACTCCATTTGGCATTGCCCACCCTTAATCCTATCCCAAGCAACTGGTACACCTGGGTAAGGAGGGAATGCTTGATTGATATAGGAATTCCCCAGCCCAGGCATAATAAGATTTAGAAAGTAATCTAGAGTAACCTAACATGATAAGTCCGCCATTAGCTTGAATCTGCATTGAGGTTCACCCCTCCCCCCAGGTGGGCTTTCTTAAAGGGAGCTCGTATATGCAGGTGGAATTATGAGGACACCTGTTGATTATTTGATAACAACCTATTCCTCCCAAGAGCCCTCCTCTAGACTGGGCTAATAAAAGAAAGTGAGTGGGTCAGAAAGTGAGTGAGTTGTTCTCTCTTTCTCCACTCATGGAGACAGACCTGCTTTATTCTACAATGAAGAGCTGCTCTTGTGAAACAGCTTCCTGACTAAGGTTACTCCATCCTATTGGCCTTACTGGTGATTTTTTCAAGGAAGGAGTCAGATAATAGTATGGACTTGACACTTTGGTATGTCTGATCATTCTTCAGCCAAGAGCACACCAAGAACCATGCAAGGGCAGACTTTCACCCTGACATCTGTGGTGCCGAAATCTGGCATTCTGACATCTTTGTTGCCATGACTGAGCTTCTGACACCTCTATGTATTATGAGAGTATTTTTTTTTAAAAGTTAGTCTTTATATATTATGCATAAGGAATGTGTAACTAATGTTTCAACAAGCTGAATCGCACATTTGCATAGGGTAATTTAAAAGCCTACTCTATTTTCAAATATTTTCACATGGAATCATCATCAATTTTTAGGCAAGTAAGATGCTTTCATCACATTTTCTTAAATGAGGAAACAGAAATTCATATGTCAAACAAATTCCCAGAGTCATAATAATGTATTAAAAGTTAGAACCAAAATATGAAATCTGGTGCTCTGAAACCAGTCATAATGCTTTTTTTTTTACCTAAGATATAAGCATTTCTTTGAAAATGTTTTTAAAATTCAAATAGATGGGTGTAAGCATCACAAATAAATGAGAATGGTTATTTTTGCTTTCGGTTGAACTTTCAAGAACTAGAACTGATTCTTTTTTAACAAAATGATCAAAAGAGGTCAGCAGAATATGGCATGCTCATGAACTACCCCTGTTTCCTCTCTCCTATTATGTACATTTTAAATGGTGAAAGGGAGTTACCCATTTTCTATGAGATGCTTTCTACGGGCTTTTTACTGCTATTGCCATTTTAAAATTCCAATGCATTCTTTAGGTGCTCCTATGGTTTACGGTTAACTTTCTTTTCCTACATACCAAGAAATGTGGAAGCTGGAAAAAATAGATTTGGAACTAAACTAGACATCTCTTTTCTTTTCTTTCCTTTTTTAAAATTCAAATGCAGACTCTTCTGTTTACTTGATCTTGGTGACTTATTTTCAATTATATAAAACTTTTGTTGCATCTTTGATAAAAGGGAAATGATAATACCTTCTGTACAAAGCTGGTGTTCACATTAATTGAAAATATATATTTATACATATAGAATATTGCATAGAAGATATTCTAAATTCAACCAATATTATTTCTCTGTCCTCTCTTATAAAGTGTATTTGTAAACATCTCAGAGAAACACCAGATGCTAAGTTTTAAAAATTATTTCTAAAATTATGGAATTCCTTATATTTCAAGTTTTTCTAGTTCCACTTATGTAACTCAACTTCGTGATACGTTTTAATTCATTCATTTATTCACTTTATTCACATTCATTCGATACTTGTAAACTGTCTATTAGTATCTGTGACCCAGGTATAAATATTTTGAATAAGACAATCCTATTAGTTTACTAGGGCTACCATGATAAAGTATCACAAACTGAGGGGCTTAACAGAAATTTATTGCCTCATAGTTATGAAGACGAGGAGTTCAAAATCAAAGTGTCAGCAGAGATGGTTCCTTTGGAGGGCTGTGAGGGAAGGGTCCGTTCCAGGCTCTTCTCCTTAGCTTGTAGATGGCTGTCTTCAAATTCACATGGCATTCTCCCTGTACACATGTTTGTCTCCACATTTCTCCTTTGTCTCCAGTCATATTGAATTAGGGTGCACCTTAATGACCTCATTTTAACCTGATTACCTCCATAAAGATGCTATCTGTAAATTAGGGCACATCCTGAGTTTCTGGGAGTTAAGACATCAGCATATAAAATTTTGGAGGACATAATTACCCATAATGGAGTTAACAACTTTTACTCTATTGAGATATCCAGTGATATATATTCATAAAAATTCACCTGTTATTCAGCATGAACTGTGTTCAAAAAAGGTATACACCATATAGGCACATAGAAAAGGGGGGTGTTTAACAATTTATCATTTTCCATTATTATTCTTTTTGACTGTTCCATCAGAGTAGTAAATGTACTCCTTTCTCAGGATATATTCCCACCAAAATTCTACTTCAAGATGTTCACTATGAATTAAATATAATGCAAAGATGTTCCTCCCCACCATTCCAAGGAGTATCTGGTGTGTCACCATGGCTCAAATATCCTGAAATCCCAAAAGTTACTATTGCACTTAACATGTTATTTTGCATAGTGCTTAGTTCAGGGTTTTTTTTTTTTTTTCCCCCGACAGTTTCCAAGAGATAAATCCTAAGTTGAACACACTCTAGGATTTGACTTCAAATATATAGCTGCCTGTTCTTCACCCCCTTCTCCACCAGCTGGTACTCACTTTCATCTCCTAAGTAGAGGGCATTCCTTCTTCCCCACCTCACCTCACTCTCTGAATATTCTCTGTGCTCCACTAGAAAAGCCTTTTTTAAAATAATTGTATACATATAATAAATTATACATATCATTTAAGCAAATGGTCTTCTAAAGCTATATGTATATACACACACACCCCACATATATATATATATATATATAAAACATACATATATATTTTTAAGAAAAAGTTTCCTCAAGGATCACAGAGAATATTATAAATATATATTTATATTTCAACCTGAAACAACTCATTACCAATTTAAAAGTTGTCTTTCTCATTTCTTTGGGTAGGGAAAGTCCTGTCATTTAAAAGAGTATTTTCAGTACTGAATAAAAATATAAACATATTCATGAACTGAAAATATGCAAATTCAAAAGCCCAGCAATCCCACTCCTAAATAATTACTCAATGCAACTTCATAAATAAGTTTACCAAAGCATATATGCTAGAATATTTGTTGTAGCACTATTTATGCTTATCAAAATTGGAAACTAGTCATATATACCCATCGATAGTAGAATGAACACATAAATTGTGTTTTATGTACACAGTGGAATGCTATAGAGCAATGGGAAGGAAGAAAAGACAACTGCATGTTTGTAAGATGGTATTAGAGTTACTGCTTGGGTCAGTACTGGGGTAAAGTAAAGGGAGGAAGCAGGATTGGACAGAAAGAGAAACCAAGCTTTGAAAAAGCCCCAACAGATTCTTCTATTGCCATTTCAAAGAGTTTTGAAAAGCAGATGGCCTGTCAGAGGTTTTTTTGATTTTAAGCAAGAAGGATAATTCTATGTACCCCTAAATTCATCTGTCATTACATGTTGGCCACCCTGGAGAGGTGGCTTTCTTCAGTTGAACCAATTTCAGAAGAGAGCTGACAGGTGAGGGCTGGCAACAATCCCAGCATCTGGGTGTGGGTGGTGCATCACAATAGTCAATATACTCATACAATAACATGAATGAATCTCATAAATATAATCCTAAATGAAAGACTAAGATGAAGATGAGAAAGGGCTATATAATTTGATTTATATGAAATATATAAACAGGAAAATTGTCGTATAGTGCTAGAATTCAAGATAATGGTTACTGTTGAAGGTCAGTGAACAGAAGGAATTATTTTTAATGTTCCCTTTCTTGGTCTGGTGCTAAGTATATGGGTATCTTCAGTCAGTATGTGAGACTATTTGAGCTGTATACTTAGGATTAGTGAACTTTTTCATGTATGTTGTCCAGGGCAAAAGTGGGGAAACTTCCAGTAGGAAGGCAGGAAAGTATGCCTTTTTAAATCTGTCTACTAATCTATCAATCTTTCTGTCTATTATCTATAATGGGCATATGTGTGCCTTGGGGGTGGGAAGTATAGGATGTTTTTTATTTCTGCTTTTCACTGACATATTTTTTAAAACTAAAGTTTGCAAGACTTTCTGCACTTTCTGCATTTTCCATTCTTAGATGCAGCCAAACCAGGATTTTCTGCCCTGAATATTGTTTTTTTAGTCCAAAGTAGGTCAATATAACAACTGAGAAAAATTATATAGGCTTAGAAGATGTTCTGGTTCACATTGAAAAGATCATCTCCAAAACTCTGAAAGACATTTTTCATTTAAGTCCTATCTGGGAATGAATATGTAAAAGAGAGACTTCTGGATGTTAGAGGCATAAATATTGCATATTCACTTTCATGGATTCAGGAAATCATGATGTGTATGCCTAAATTTATACATATACACACACAAACATACATTATATAGTCTGTATGTACACTAGAGAAACAAAGAATATGATTTAGTTTCTGTGCTTGAATAGCTCTGACTCCAAAAGGAGAGACAGATAAATAAAGAGATAATTATCATATCACAGAGAATCTTAATCTCAAGTTCACTGACCCTTAAGTGGAAAAGGGGGTTGCAGCTGACATCTGTGTTTATATCAAAATATCATATTAGCTTTCTAAAAGGTCATGCCATAGTGTAAGCACATCATCTATCTAGGACATAAATACTTCGCCTTGTCTTTTTACCCTTTCAACTGGAACACACACACAGACACACGCACACACACACACACACACACGCATCAGTGTAATTAATTTGGGGGGATGGCAATTGGTTCAAATAGCAGAACATTGTTATATATAACTCACAGTAGGCCTACATGTTAACTTATAATATTAGGATTTTTTTTTCTCTATAGTTGGCCTACTTCTAAAATCCTTGCCCCAGCTACTATTCATACATCTCATCTATCTAAATCCTATTTATATTTCACTAATTAGTCAACTTTAACAAGCGCAAAGGCTGCTTACTAGCAATCTTCTTACCTGTATCTGTGTTTAATATTGTTAAGGCTGAAGAAAATCGTACTTAACCCAAATATACTTCCAAAATTCTTCTCGACTCAATATTCTATCCACCTACAACCAATTGATCAGTGTTGACTCATAATATGGCCAATCCCATCTTCTGGAATTGAGTATGGGTTATTTGAGTATGAATTATAAGTGGATTGTCAAATAGACATCTTCTTTCCATAGTAGAAATATTAATAGCATAATATTTGAGCCCAAGAAGTTTGGGAGGATTTTTATTTTAGAGAAATATAGTTTGCAAACTAAGCATACTTTTCCATTTTCCAAAACTCCACTATGTGTCAGGCACTGTGTCAGCTCCTGGAGAGATGAAGATGAATAAGGACATGCCTGTGACCTTGAAGAACTCAAATTCTCACAAGTGAGATGAATACACAAATAATTGTGAGATGATGATATAGGTACTAGGGTATCGGTAGGTATGCAGTGCTGTGTCCTGATGATGGGCAACTAACCTTGTCAAAGGAGAAAGATTTTATAGAAATTTTAGGGGGTATCTTACCAAAGTGGCCCCTATACTGTCTTGGAAGAGATCTGGGTTAGGAAAGAGGAAAAAAAAAGAGAGAAGGGAGTCTAGGTTGGGCTTGAAGGCAAAAGGGGAGTAAGGCCAGTCACAAATTCAGAAAAACCTGAATGCAAAAGACTTGTTTGAGCCCATGGATTTATATTCAACTTAAGGCTTAAGAAAAGTCACTCTACATAAAGCTCTGATTCCATGTCAAAATTGTATTCCAACTTCCTTCTCTTGGACAAATTGTATTTTTTCCAGTTGCTGAAAAATTACATTCTGTAGCTTTCTTTCTCCAGTATTGACAAATGGTTAAATGGAAAGGGAGGTCAAAAAAGAAAATCAATGCGATTTTACACAGTCCTCATTACTAGGTCAACCATGTCTTCTCTGTGCATACTCAAGCTGGTTTCCTTGCTCTGAGTAAGGTTTTTAAAAGGTTGCTTGCTGGCTCAACTGTCAGCTCAGGGACAGAAAAATTAGTTTTCAAAATCTATCTACAGTACAAAAAAAAAAAAAAAAAGTAAAGTAAAACCTCTCATGTACCACATCTATGCTTCTATTTTTAATTATCATTATTAATGGTAAGCCAAGCAGGAAACATTGATTGGTCATTTCCATTTAACATAAAAAACTGTCCAGATTTGCAGCTGGAAGGGTCTTTAGGGATTATCCATGTCAAACATTGTTTCTTCCTTTATTTTGTAAAAATGGAAATTGGTGCACAGAGAAGTCAAGTGGCTTGCCCAAGGTGACAAATTAAGCTAATGGCTGAACCTGAGCTTTGTCCCAGTAGAATACGCTCAAAAGCCCAGGCATTTGAATCTGCAGAGCAAGGGAGGATAGTTTATTGTGAATTATAATTTATTATTCTTTTAGAAAAAAAGCTTTCTTATTTTAGATAAACTATTTGTATGACTGTATCATTTTATCTAATTATTTGTGTCTATCTCTATGTCTGAGAGTGTGTTGGGGTTGGAATATCTACTCTTTATTCTTTAAAATCAGCATCCTCCAACCTGTTGTTCTCAGCACTGGCTACACAGTAAAATCACAGGGAGAACGTTAAAAAAAAAAAAAAAAATCAATGTCCAGGCTCCACTCCTTTGAGATTCTAATTTAATTGGTCTGGGATGGGATCCTAGCATCTATTAATATGTATTTAAATTTCCTTAGGTGATTCTAAGGCTAAGTCAGGATGGAGAACAACTGCTCTGACTCAGCATCATAATAGGGATTCAGTTATTCACAAGTCTGCTCATATTTAGGAGCTATCTATACTGCTAATTATTTAACAGGTTCCCCACATTGCATAATATTTAACTTAAGTACATTCATTTTAAAAATAAATCTTATTATGTTAAATAAGAACACTTGCTATAAAAGTGGAATAAATATGAGATAACCAAGAAAATGTTATTAAATATTAGCTACGTACCATTGCTTGTCTGAGATTTTTGAGCCTGAAGCCTGTTTCTTTGCAAATTTTTAAATTAGTACCTATTAGGAAAATGTTAAAGGCAGTCACATGAAATTCTCTTTGATATAAATGGGTGGGCTGATAGGTAAGTATAAAGGGACACTTTTCTAAAAATGTCTGGCCTTTTACAATCTAAAATAATCTCGCTTAATGCCAGTGGTAAATGACCTTGGGAATCCATGCTTCAACCCACAGGATGAAGCAGAAGGATATATCTTCATTTCTAAATCTACAAGCAGATCAGGGCATGAACCTCTGTCTTGGAAATGGACTTTTCTTTTGCTTTCAGGTGGGCTTTGGGCCACTCTTCATTGCCTAAATGTGCCTCCTCCATATTTAATTGGTTGCTTCCTTTTTTGTGAGGAAACCAGGACAAAATGGAACTTGGTATATCCATTCTCCTTACTTCCTTATTTCTCCAGAATTCCCAAAATAACCAACTAGACTAGTAAAGTATATGCAAATTGCTCTGCAGTTGGGTTTGAAGAATTCCAGGAAGTATTTGGACATAGGAAATGAGAAGTCAAATTTCCAGCTAAGGTGGCTATACTCTGCAGTCTCATAACTGAAGACATTTAATAAAATAGGTCTGGAATGAGAAGGAGGTGCCTTGGAGGTATGTCCGTACTGACAAAGGGATCCCAGTGAATAGTCACCAAATCTTGAAGTGGGAAACGGTGGAGACTTAGCTTGTGTATGTGGAGGTTTTAAGGGGAAAGACAGTGTCAGCTGCTACACAGAGGGGTGTACCACATACATACACATCACAGATACACTCTAAAGCTTTTACAGGATGCATAAATAATGAAAATTTGTACCTGGAAAGCCCTAACAACCCTTCTCGAGGAAAAATGACCAGACTTGCCTCCTCGTGGCTACAGCATTCAGTTTCTAAGATTAACCATTTCCATACTGTCTCAGGCTTTACTTTCCCTTTTCTCTGTGTTGTTTTAACTTTTCTCACTTTCTTCTGTTTTCACTTTCTGTTTTCAATATTCCATGGTTGTCTCCCTCATATACAAGCAAATAATAAACCTATGAAACATCTTTTTATATTTGAAAAGACACATGTATACCCTCACCTCAAAAGCCTCTCCTTCTCCTCAACCCCCACTTTCTAAGAAAAGATCAGACTCCCTAAATCCTTTTCTCTTCACTCCCCTGGGAGCAGATCTGTACCGTGAATTCTGCTCAGAGAGTCTGCAGGTTTGCCTGCTTATACAGGACTAATGTTCTCTCAGATGGCAGGAAGCAAGATGGACAAGGAGCAGATAGTGTCAGGTCCCACTTATAATGGCGTGTATGTGACCTTACAGCTACATTCCCTTTTTAAACTTCCCACCACGAGGAACTACAGGCCTGACCATCCCATTCTCCTGCCCCCACAAACTCTCTCTCTCTCCCTCTCTCTCTCTTTGAATGTTCATAGCTGTTCTCCAAGTCTCAACTTATATATTACCTTCTCAATAAGCCACCATGCTCCCCAGTTTTATCTGTAACAAAATTAGAATAGTAGCTTAATATGAGTAACAGTAATGTCTCTCTCAGTATCATAAGAAATACTAGCACAGAAAATATTTTTAATAAATATTTTAGAAAAAGAAGACAGAAAGAAAAACAAATGGAAAGACAGAAAGACAGACAAAAGCAAGAAAGAGAGAAGGAAGAAGGAAGGAAGGAAGGAAGGAAGGAAGGAAGGAAAAAGAGGGATGGAGGGAGGGAAAGAAAGAAGAAAGGAAAGCAAGCAAGCATATCAGTGGAATAAAGCACCCTACCCTAAAACAGGAAATTCAAAATTTCTTCTTAATACACATTATTAAAAAAATCAAAATAAAACTTTATTCCCACAAAGTCATCTGTCCTGAGAACAGAATATCTTTTTGGGAGACAACATTATGTCTCTACAAATATCTATATTTTCACACCATTTTATTAATGTGGATAGAGTCTTATTTATACCTATAGTAGACTTAAAAATGGTTGTGAATGATGACTAAACAGTCTTTACATTGATTTGATCCTTTATTCATGGTGGCTACTTCACCATAACTCTTGTTATTATTTCTCTTTTCATTCACCCACCCATTGTATAAATACATATGTACATATATATCTATATGCACACATTTTACTATGTGCCACTCATGTTTAACAGATATTTTGATAACTTCAGCTGATAGTAGCATAATTTGTTAGCAAATTTGTGGAGAATAAGAACAGAGCAGAAGCGTTTAGATTCCATTTGAGCTCAATGAAAGTGGTAGTATGCGTGGCTAAAACACAGCTAAAGGCAAGCTATTTATGGAAAATTTGGTATATTGCATGGCTCAAATAAAAAAGAGAATTTTGATCTTTATACTGATTCCGATGCTGGCCAAAATATCACCACTGACAAGTTACTGTAGATGAATGAAAAATTACTTACTGGTTTGCAGTGGAGTAATGTCTATAGTGCATAAAATTTTAAACTAAAATGAGAGTATTCTCACCAGTCTAAACAGAAACCACTTTCAAGTATTTGTATGTGGGAAGGGAGAGGGATGGAGCTTGTCTTGTAAGGACCTGGCTCTGCTAAGGGATACACAGCTATTAAATATAGCATTGCAATTATGTGAAAACATTTTCACTTGGAGAAAGTGCAGGTTTGCAGCGTACAGAAAAGTGGCTCTATTTCTTGTTTCTTCTAAAGAAATTGCACCACTAAAGATCTTTCCTCTTTCCCCTTGGTGTCTGCCTCTGAAATCTCCTTATCCTCCTTTGATAGACAGACACAAATTGAATTACCAAACAAAAAAAAGTTGTTTTTTTTTTTAAAACCTAGGCACCAATAACCTGTATCATCAAACACTGTCTTGCCACTGCCATCTTGTGGGCAGGATGCTATCATGCAGTTCTTCTTCTGGCCAAATTAAGGACACAAAACTGAGTCTTCCCAGGAGTCAGACTTAGATACCGTGAACCAATAGACACTCAAAAGAAACTGTGGAGGCCTCTACTGTGGGCCTTCTGCTGAGTGACATCACCTGATTTTAATATATATATATATGTGTATAATTTTCATAAATTAAACAGGTATTTATTGTGGATTACAAAATAGAACATATAGGAAGTCCCCATATATAGTATAGTCATACAATATGATAATAGGAGGTGATATAGTATCATAGATTATTTTAAAAATTATACGAGGCCTAAATACTGCTTTTGGTTTGATAGGGGTAATAAGATTGTCGGTGGCTGTTATTTTCACACTTATAACTGCCTCACCACATTTCACTAGCCTCATCGCAACTCTTAAATCTTCTCATCCTATCCCTTTATCCACCTATATACACATTAAGCAATTTAGACTTAACTGTCAATATCTTGCCTAGGGGAAAAATAAAATCTTGATTTCCTTTTGCCAACTCAAAGACATACATTCTTTGTCCCGAAATTGTAAATATTCTGTATAACCTTAACTACAATCCTGAGATGGGCCTACTCATCACACACATTATGTTTTAGGACAAGGTTTCTCAATAGTGCCACTATTGACGTTTTGAGCAAGATAAGTCTTTCTAGTGGTGGTGGTGGTGATGATGGGGGACTGGCCTTTGCACTGTAGATGTTTGGCAGTGTTTCTAGCCTCTACCCACTAGAAGCCAATAGCATGCCCAGCCTTGTCCCAGTGAGACAACCAATGTCACCAAGCTTCACCATATGCCTTGGGCGAGGGAGCGGTGGGGAGGTGAGTCATCACTGCTTGACAACCATTGCCCTTAAGAACTGAACTTCTGACTATTTTTGTAATGTGTCCTTTTCTATCTCTCATCTTCCCAAATTCCTATTGCCTTTTTGATCGTATCTTTCTCTCATATTAAATACAGAAATACTTCAAATTCTTGATGATCCTTAAATGCCCATAATTCTTTAGTAGTATTTTAATCCTTTGATTTTATATTCTTGGCACATTTTCATAACCCTTATTAGACAACAGCTTTTGTGTGACATGAGAAAATGCTTCCTCTTTCCTTCTCTTCTATTAAAAGCAGCATTTCCCAAAATGTGTTCCATGGAAGACTCACACTAGCTGTTTGACATTTGTAAATTTGGTGTGTGCACACGTGCAATCATGTGTATATGTAAATATTTTCATATTCAGAGTTGGAAGAGTGGCAAACGGTATTCCCAATATGGACTTTCATAATGCACATTAGCATATCATAGGCTATAGAAGACCCTTTATTTAATATGTGTTTAATTTTGTTCTCTCAAATATTTTTGAGTACATCAATGAATAAATAAATTGATCAGAAAGCTTTGTTATGTCAAGAGGCATTTTTATTTGATGTTCCTCCTCTTGGCTTTTGAAAGGTCATCAGAGCCTATTCATTGAGGCTGACGTTAATTTCTGTAGGGTGAGAGCAATGTACTACTGAAGAGGAAAGCAGTCACATTGACACTGGTCATTTATAGGGCACTGCTAGTTTTGAACTGTGACTGTAGTGTGCAAGTTGGGATTCAGCAGTCAGAAGTGAAGTGGGGAACGAGAACAAATGGTATATGAAATGACAGAGGGCACCTGACATTGTCCACAGTGTGAAAAAGAAGGAAAGTCCATTCATTTTATGGTGGGAAAAGGACTGGGGCCAGTGTACGGATAACTTGATAATTAAAACGCTGAATATTGGGAAAACACTTTACTTTCCTAGAAGAGTTTCATCATCTCTATCATGAAGAGTTTGCAGTGGTTTATTCTTCAACTTTTCTGAGCTTTTCAATTGTTTGACAGTTGATTGGATGTTGGGAAGACTGAGATGGGGGTGTAGTTTGTCCAAGTAATTCTGTGCTTCATCTGGATTGTGTTCTCAGGTTTTCAGTCTTCATGAAGCACTGCTTGGGTGTATGTTGTGCTTGCAGGCTATAACTACTTATATGAAATAAAGGGTTCTTTGGGGGTAGATATTAGAGAAAGGAGTTGTAGATGGAGGGAATCACAAGAGATGTGGTATTTGTAGGTGCTGGAGGAATTCTGAAATGAAAAGGAAATACCAGGCAAACTTGGAAAGCAGTAACTTTACCTTTTGTGACTTCCATCTCTCCAAGATAAGCAAGCTCTATTTCTTATGAAAACTTGTTCTGAAAAAGATACGTTTAGCTAATAATATTAAAGTAGAAGTTACCGGAGCTAGCTTAAAGTGAGACTTCTTAAGTTAAATTAAGGCTAACATTTTTAAGCTGCCAGGGAAAACCACTCCTGTTAGATTTTCAAAAGAAATAGGAAAAAATATTTCCTTGAGGTAGGAACATTCTACACTACCTGCTCAGATCAGGGTTTATAACACAGGAAAGAAATGTTTCTGTATTCTGTGTTTGTTTAAGATCCAACCCTTGTTTCTATTTCCACCCTGGGATTTTGAAAATAGGACATAATACATCTATGGTGTCACATGCAATTATTACCCTGGCGAATTGCTAATGAGGCAACTCCAGCTCCAAAGAGGCATTTTAAATAAAACCCAAGAATACATCACATCTTCACAAATTGCTTTTATAAATTAATAAATACATACATATGTATACAAAAGTTAAAATGCATTCTGCAAACAAGCGCTGAGCAGCCACCGTGGGCAAACTAGGTTAGGCACTAAGGATGAGAAAAGCAAGAAGTCTCATGGCCTTGGTGGTCACAGAGCTCATTAGAGCAGGATACAGAATGTCACACTGTAATATTGAAGTAAGGAGAAAACAAATTCTGTTTAGAGGGACAGGCATAAAGGGGAGAGGTCGGGTCAGAAGTGTGAGTGATCAATTCCCATAGATGAGCAAAGCTAGTATTTGAAGGAGTACCAAGTTATTCCTAGACAAAAGATGAAAAAAAAGGATATCTCAGATAAAAGCAACAGTTGAAACAAAAGTAGGCAGGTGGAAAAGAAGATTGGGGAAAAGGAGATCCCTTCTGTGAGACCACAGGATGACAGAGATTATTTCATAAAAGGTGAGGCTAAAGAGTAAGTTTTGACCTTAAAATTATTTGAAAAAATGTTTACAATTTTAGTTAAAGGGTGGTCCACAGACTTTTGTAACTGAATATAAATGGAGATCCCTAATGGACCCAGTTATAAAATAAGAAAAACAGGAAATCACGCAAGATTATATCTTAAAAGTTTTTAACGATGAGAATCCCTTTGAATCACATCTCATTTCACAGATACATCAGATTAGGTGAGCAAGTAAGACTTTGAGCAGGGCTCTAGAAAAAACTCTAGGCAAAACTCTAGAACAGTGCTGTCTAATAGAAATATAATGCAAGACAATAATTTGAGTCATATATATAATTTTAATTTTTTTATATTAACTACATTAAAAATTATAAAGGAAGAGGGAAATTAATCTAACAGTATAATTTACTCAATAAAAGGTATCTGAATCTATATTTCTACATTAAATCAATATAAAATTATTAATGGGACATTTTATATTATTTTTTTCAAGTTAAATTACTGAAATCCAGTGTGTACTTTATACTGATAACATGTCTAGATTTGAACTGGTCACATTTCAAGTATTCGTTTACCACATGTGGCTGCTGACTACCATATTGGACAGTCCAATTCTAGAGTAATGATTCTCAGAGTATGGTTCTCAGATCAAAAGCACCATCATCATCTGAGAATTTGTTAGAAGTAAAAATTGTTGGGTCACAACTACTGAATTAGAAATAATTGATGGGGGGCAATGAGGTCCAGCAATTTCACTTTAAACATACCCCTCTGGATATCCTGATGCACACTAAATTTTAAGACACGTGGCTATAGACCTTATGACACAAAGTATGGCTGTGGACCATCGATATTATAATAGCATCACTTGGGAGCTTATGGAAAACGCACAATTTCAAAACCTGGACAGACTAAATTAGAATGTGCATTTACCAAAAAGTCCAGGTGAATTATATGAATAAAAAGTCTTAGGTTAGGAGTTCCCAAATCATAAGGCACATTTCTATAACCTGGGTAGATTTTAGAAATATAAAAATTTTTAGTATAAAGTAATCAATTTATATGTATATTCATTTGTTGAGGATATGATTTGTTATGTTTAATATGTTGAATATAGTGATTCTAAAAGAAAGAATGTTTAAATTGTAAACATTTCTAAAAATAACTGTATTAAAAATGATATGGCAAAGACTTATAATTATTATCTACTCAGTAAATTCAGCCAAATTAGCATATAAGATTAAAGCTATTATGAAATTGATAATAGGTATTTTGGTAATTTTTTTAAAACTTATTTCGTTAGAGAGAAGGTTTTTAGGCTCTGGCAACTGTAGCCATGGTGTGTTCATTGTAACAGGCACCAGATGCTTCGCCTTTACTTCTCGTAGTCATTTCCTTTCTTTTGAGATTGTCTATCCATCAATATTTTCAGACTCAATCACCTTGGACCAGGCCCATCAAAGGCTCTGTTGGCAATGTCACTGGGACCATTTGCAACCTAATTAATCTGTCTTTGTGGTGCCTCCAAACAGCACACACACCGCCTTAATTGCTACAACCTCACACCCACTGGGGAACACAAACAGAGAATAAGCTGACTCTGATGCACCCTGCAACTCCTGTATTAGCATCATTTACTGCAAGATTAATGAGAGAAGCTGAGAAAGCCAGAAGTGTGTAGTAAAACCATAGGTTTGGGCTTTACAAAACTTCCCATGCCACTTAAATAGAATAACTACTTAACTATTAATTTAAGCATCTTTGGTATAATATTATGGC
This sequence comes from Eulemur rufifrons, assembly GCF_041146395.1. NCBI lineage: Eukaryota > Metazoa > Chordata > Mammalia > Primates > Lemuridae > Eulemur > Eulemur rufifrons. Next base: position 8,386,204 of record NC_091005.1, on the reverse strand, counting down.
TTTTTATAAAACTTACACACTTTAGATACATGACTTACTGTCAATGAACTTCACAAAACTTTAAACCTGATATTAATATTGTTTTTTAAAATGCTCTTAAAATTGAAAGAAATTTTTCTTTAAATGTTTAATATAAAGTAATCAATTTATGGATGTATTCATTTTGTTGAGGATATAATTTATTATGTTTAATATGTTGGATGTAGTGATTCTAAAAGAAAGAGTATTTAGATTGTAAACATTTCTAAAAATAACTTACTAAAAAATGATATGGCAAAGAGTATGATTATTATCTACCCAGTAAATTCAGCCAGAAAACAAAAAGAAATAAATGCCAACAGCAACAAAAATGCAAATAATAAGAAAAATATTTGAGTGCTTAACTTTGAATTAAAGTTCCTTGAAATTGAAGTGTTGCCATGTTAACAGTTTAGTAGGTCTTGTTAAGTTGTATATATGAAATGTTGTATATCCAGAAAACAATATATTATAAATATATGTTTCAGTTATTCCAAGTGTCAAAAAAGAGATATTTGTATCACATAAGGTATACTAACTCATTCCTTAAAATGAAATAACCCTTGATTATACCATGATTCAATTTTATTTGCCAAAATTCCATTTAATTTTTTAAAAGTATATATATTTAGATCTATTTTTTATTCTATATGTGTGTGTATATATATATACGTATATATACACACACATATAGAATAAATTTCAATTCACATGTAGATTGTGGTTTCCTGATGAAGTGGAAAGAAAAAGGGATCTGATGTTTGGAGTAATAGATTTGAGCCTATAATTCATCTTCACTTGGGTTCAGCTCCCTCAGGAGTAGGGTAGAGAAGAAGGAATCTTGGCTTAACTCAATCTCAATGTCTTCCTAAGAATCATATGGAGAACAGATGCCAATGTAATTTAAAATCATGGGGCCATTTATTTTTAAAACCAAGTGGTCATTTATTTTTAAAATCACTTGTTTTTTCAAAGGTACACAGAAACAGCTTAGTGCCCATCTATTACCAAAAGCACAAGATAAAATCGGTCAAATGATCCTAATATATATAAATAAGCTAAGATGGTTCTAGTGGTAAATTTCAAGGTAGTTACTATGTTTTCATTCTACAGTCATGATTATATGATATCTGTCGATCTCTCTATATCTATGGATCAATATTTTTATAGCTAGATAGATATCTCTCTGAGAGGTAAATAAAGTGAGTTTTCAGCTCTCAAATGGTATGAGCATTACAGCAAATAATCAAATGCAATGGAGTGTGGAAACCTTGGTGATAGAAGAGAAAGGTGGATTAGAAGCCAAGCTAGTAGTGTTATATTATTTGAAATATACGTGTGTGTGTGTACACATATCCACAAGCACACACATACAAACACATACAGTTACTGGGGAACCAATTAATTATGGTGTTGGGTTTCATGGAGCTCACGTATCATTGAGTAAGAACAGAAAACAAATCATTTAACTTTAAGTGCTCTAAAACATCTAAGACAAAAAGGGTAAAGTCCTCTAAATTTTAGTGATTTTAAAAGACAAGAGCATGCTTCCATAGGTGGAATAGTAATAATAATGTATTTCGGGAAATTGATGATATTTTGATTAGGTAAGAGATTTGATGTATCAGGCATGAAAAGCATATAAGAAGGAGTAAGACTGGACAGCCAGTTTAATGCAATGATGTAAAGGTCATAGTAATCAGCGTAAAGGTTAGTATTTATACTGTGGTCAAAAGAAGCCATTATGTGATTTCAGGCAGTGCCATACCAGGTTCATGTTTTGTATGATCATTTTTACCAGCCATGTGGAGAATGATTCAGGATAATTAAGACAGGGGGTACAAGACCATGAGGTGACTATTGCAGTAGTTTGGATAAGAAAGATTGCTTCTAAAACTGATCTTATATAGTGGGATAGAGAGTGGCAGAAAGGGAAAGTAGAATTATTCAGATCACTTAAATCACTGGTACAGGGTAAGGGAGAGAGAAACTGTTAAGGATAACATCTCTACCCCACTGCTAAAAGAGAGTAATTGAAAATTCCATGTGATTACACATGCTCATTAGATTTGGTGATACCCCAACATAAAATTCCTGCTAAACAAAGACATTCTCTTTGAATTACAGCACCAATTCCAAAAAAGCCTTCTGCAAAACTATATTCTCATGCTGGCTGAGGGAGGTGATTTCCTATCTTAGAACTACAAAATTCAAGGCATTTTTCATTGAAATTACTGGCCTTTGCTATAAAATGTTTTAGGAAATAATCAGTACTTTAAAGAGTTTGGGGTTTTTTGTTTTTTGTTTTGGTTTTGGTTTTGGTTTTGGTTTTTAACACAGCATCCTGTAAGCACCAGCACAAAAATTATAGGTCCCACATAATGTGGGTGTTCTGACGGTGCAGTCAAGTTAGATTAATTGTAATAAACAAAAATTGTCACTAAAGTTCTCAGTTTATACCATCTAATATTGTGTGAATACATTTTATTTCCTAACATTATGAAACAGCCAAGAGTATAATAAATTACTTACCTAAGCCCTTTGAGGATTTTTGCATAATTTACCAAAACAAATTGATTTTAGCGGAAAAGCTGCTAATTTACATGGGTAGGAAGTGTTTTCCTTGGTGTGATGAATTTAATTTCAATTTCCCTGTTTGCATGAATTCACTCCAGTAATTCATCACTGTTAGATTAAACTACAACTATGTTTTACTTGAGTAGGCCCTAACATTCAATATATATGAATGAAAATAAATTGCCCTCAAAGCATGGCTATGTTTTATATACAGTACATGATTGTTAAGATAGCCTTTTAATAGAATAAGTAAATTTTAAAACTGAAAAACAATGACATGCATAAATTTAAAATATGAGCAAAGTAGTTTATACCATCATTAAATTAGATTTTAGGATTTTTTAATTTTTTTTATGTTTTTATCTTTTTTAAAAGAAAGAGACACACATTTATAAGGTGTTGACTATGTACCAGTTTATGCCCTAGGTAATTCAACATTTGTCATATTATTTTCGCTTTTGACATGTCTACTCCTATGGATTTGCTAAATAAATAAATGAAATAAAAAATGTTAGTAGCTTAAAACAACTAACATTTATTATCTCACACAGTTTTTGAGGGTCAGAATCAGGAAGTGACCTTGTGTAAGATCTCTCACAAGGTCACAGTCAAGCTGTTGGCTAGATCTGCAGTCATCTTGGGGTTTGGCGGAAGCTGGATAATTAACTGCTAAGCTCACTCATGTGGTTGTTGGCAGGTTTCAATTTCTTGCTGATTTTTGGCTGTAGACCTCTATTTCTTGCCATGTGAACCTCTCCATATGCAGCCTAAGTGTCCTCATAACATGGCAATTTGCTCTGCCCAGAATGAGTGATCCAAGAAAGAGAGAACTAGCTAGCAAGAGAACATCTAAGACAGAAACGGTAGTCTTTTGGAACCTCATCTCAAAAGTGACATACTATCACTTCTGCTATATGCTACCAGCGACACAGTCCAACATCTGTACAATGTGAGAGGAAACTAGACAGAGGTTTGAACAATGGGAGGCAGACATCATCTTGAAGGCTGCCTACTACAAGCACTGAGTCTATACATTTCCTCAGCAAAACTAAAATGTCACAGATAATATTAAAAAGTCTATGAGCAGAAAGAAATTCTAAAACTTCCAGTGTCTTCAGTGATTTGGAAATAAAGTCGCTCTCTCAACATGTAATCTGGACAAGTAACTTAATGTCATAATCGGAATGTGTCATAATACATAATGTTAACTGGGGGACAAAGTCCTTTGATCCAAAAAGATCTAAGCTTTCCAGAGGCAATATTTGAAACTCTTCATAAAATTTGGTCTGTCTTGATCAATTTGATAAGCAGAGCACATTTTACATAATTTTGGTGGTAATAAGACTTAGCTGTTGGGCCAGCTCCACTGGCATGTCCGTGAAGAATGCTTTTGACTTCAGCACTCTCGACTTCAGTGAACATAAAAGTTGATTACATTGCCATAAATACATTGAAGTTTGGAGTGCAGCAATAAATTGATGTCAATTTCTGCTTTTCTACAATTCTCTTGAATTTTCCCCCATGCTTACATTTTCATAAGATGCCCATCCTGTATGTTGTAGCTGCAGAGGTTAATTCCAGATTCACTGTTGCTATCAGAAAGGCAGTAGAGTGCCAACCACAACTTTATTAGGAAAGTGAAAGCTTTCTTAATGCCACAACTGACTTCCAATGCCTCCCCCCTTTTTATGCCAAGATTCACAACAGCAACAAAAGTAATAATTATGGCTTGTAAGTTTATGGCACTCACTATATGCCAGGCATTCTTCTAAGCACTTTACATATAATAACTCATTTGAGTATCTACTACACTGTAACCATATGAGGTAGATACTCACATTATCTCTATTCAGCAGAAGGAACAGTAAAGTGATTCCATGCCCAAAATCACACAGCTAGAAAGTGGAAGAGATAGGATTTAAACTCAAGGATTTGTCTCCAGAATCCACACTCGTAACCATAACACTAGGGAAATATGTCACCAGTCACCTCTGGCTGCAGACAAGGTAGGGCTATGTGTATGAAACTTCTCCAGCCTTTTAAGTGGAGGTAGGCACTGGATATGAGGATTGGAGAATGGAAGTTAGGTCTGCTAAACAATATTGTCTGTCATAGTATATCACCTGCCATGTGTCTATTAACCCTGCTTAAGGTTAGCTTTCTTCATATGTAAAATCGTGGAAAAATTCATCCTTTACTTATTGGAGGTCACACAATTATTGCTTATTTTTAGGTCAACTGGGAACTGCAAATTCTTTTTGTTAATTGTAACAATAGATACAAATTATTCTAATATACTATTCTGATAAGATATAGTACAAATGGTAAGGGAGAAATAATTATAATTTCTTAATTACAACTTATAATTGTATCATATTTTTAATTTTAAGTCCAATAAAAAATGGTTTTTGGTCTCTCTTCAATTTCTCTGTGTATGTCTCTTCTCTTTAGTGTCAAACATTGTGGTGTCCACTTGATAGTGACTAGACCGGTGAACCATAAAGACTGCTTTTCCTGTGGAAGCCTATTATCTCATGTGTCACTAGTGCTCCAACCACTTGCTTGCTGAGCTCTCATTATAACTGATAGACTAGACATACTCTGGTATTCAAAACAAGCATAGTATCTTCCCTGCCTATTAAGGACTTCTTGAGAAACATCTTCAATATCCTTCAAACGTTGAATGAATGGCTTTGGATCTTATTATTAATTACTAGAGCAAGAGAGAAATGATGGATGTCTATGTTAACAACATGAACCAACTTATTAGAAGCTTCAGTTATACATGGTGCTTACTGATCTATATTGTCCCTGTTAATGTTCATACCCTGAGAGTGAAGAGAGGGCTTTACTTTCACGGAGCTGACATTATTAGGGCTGAGGTATGATTAAATACTCAATGGGACCTACCCAGAACACAGAAACAGTAACACATAATGTTGCCTTATCAATTATTATACCCATTTATATGTATTGTGGCATAAGGACAAATTAATAGTTGCCTTCATGTAATTGAAAGACATTCCGTGAGCTCCGACTTTATGCAGAACACTGCATTGCAAGAAGATATAAAACACATTTCTAACTCTACCAAAACTGATAATTGAAGAGTTTGCTAAATATTTACTGGCCAATTGATTGAGAATGAGACTAAACAAATGCAAAGTTCTCTGGGTATCCATTCAGTCAGAAATTTATGGGGTACCCCTTTCCCCAGCCCTGGCTACTAAAAGTACAATAAAAAATGCAGCCCCTGTCTGAGAGGAGTGTTCAGAATCTAATAGGGAGACAAACACATACACATTTAATACTGCCTGAAATGTGTGATGGAAGGGGATTTAACTCTAGGAGGAAAGACTCAGGGGGGCTATTGCTTACCATTGTACCCCTGGTTCCACGCATAACGAAGATGCTCAGTAATTGAAGCTCTGACTCAGGTGGGGCAAAGGTAATATATGTGACCTAAACATTTGTACCCCCATAATATCCTGAAATAAAAAAATTTAAAAAATAAATTTAAAAAATTAAAAAAAAAAAGAAGATGCTTAGTAAACATTTGTCAAACAGAAGGATTAATACATGAGTGAAAAGAAGGAGTAAAGAGTATTTTATTTGGGCATAGATCAGGAGTGTTTATTTGAATATTTGGGACAGAGAGGACTTGTAAAATAAGAGTGATAGTTATGATGTCTTGATAGACAAAGAGTGATGTAGGTGAAAAAGGGCAAGGAAAGTTACCAAGGCTGTAAAAGCGCATGCACCCAAGGCACACAGGTGAGAAAGTTCCTGCCAGGCTCATGAAACTGGATCCATTCCAGAAATTACTATTTCTGTCCAATCCTGAAAATAATGGAATAGATATTCCTATTAAAGATAAGCAGAAATAAAAATTCATACATAATAACTAATATTTACTGTTAATGGAGGGTTTGATGTTATATGCAGTTATAGATAGGCATTTTACAATCAAAGAGTAAATAATGTTTATTTCTCTTTCAGTTAACCCTCATGAAATTCACATAAGACATAGCATTTCAGGATGATCATCACCAATGAGGAAAAGGTTGGGTAAGTAAAATATTGTTTTAAATTGACATCAAGTATTTTAAAAATTTTGAGTCAAAAGCATGTTTCTTTAGTCTTTTGCATAATTAGAAAATCACTTTAATTCTGCTGAATATATTGTCCAATGAGTTTTTGAATATTTTCCCCAAATAATAACCTAATGCAATCTTTATCATTATTATGTCTTAGACATTAACAATAAAGGTGTCGCATAAAGGAATTTTAAATTGCCATCATCTATTACATACATGCCTATTAAGTCTCGAAGGGGCTGGAGGAATGAGCCATAAAGGATGACTAACAACAGGTTCAGAGTGATTAAAAAAATTATAATTTGGGGGCAGATATGGAGGGGTTAACGATAGTGCTACCTAGTAAATTAATGACAATGTATTATAATAACTATGATACCACAGGCTAGTGGAAAGCGCTAAAGAAGTCATAAAGAATGAGCAACAAATGATCCCTAAAGGAATCAGGGTAGACTTCATAGAAGAAAGGGTATTTAAATTAGATGAAAAAGATGAGTAAAATTTCAAGAGGCAGAGAAGGGAAAGGGCATCTCATTAAAAGAGTATCACACATGCATAGGATAAAGGCAAAGAAATACGGATATTCAAGAGGAGTTGGTAATAAGATTTGGGTGAACTGTAGGGTGTTAGGATGTCTCAGAGTAAGCAGAAGACAGACACTGAGTTTGTGACACATATTTGTCTGTGATGACAGCTGTAGTAATTCTTAGAAAGTTAACAAGGTTCCCCCTAATCCCCACTCTTTCAGTATCTCATAGGTCTACTTGTTGTCAACATCTAGACAGACATGGTACGTTCATTCTCTCAAGCTTAAATCAAAATGCTGGACTGACACTCAAGGAGAGTTGGTAGCGTAATTCAATCTCTTCCTCATACACACCTTCCACAGAAACCAGAACACAGATGTGGAATGTGCTGGCCACTGTAATCAGTCATATTAATTTTTTCCAAGAAGAGCATTGCATGCTGGTATGTTTTTTAAAAAATGCAAACTCGCTAGTATTTTTTATACAGATCCCTAAACATGAAAATGTTGGGAACAATTTTCTAGGTAAAAAGAACCACTTCTAATAACTTAATCTTCACAAGACTTCTCCATAGATATATAATGAGGTGGGTACTTGCAGAAATGTTATGTTTACTTAGCTTTGGCCTTATAAAGAAACAATCATTTGCATATTTCTCTCAATTAAGTATTATACTGATATACTTAATTAAAACCATAAAGGGCACTGACAATATTTCATTCTCTTAATGAAAGAGGAGACATATTATACAGTTCAGAATGTCTCTGTATTTAATTTTCCTGACTTTTTACTGCTCAAACTGTGCTCCTTCTATGAATGTTGTCAATTAGGATGAAAAGAAGGAAAATTAAAGTCGCTCTTGAAAATGCACTTGTGTTTGTTTGTGGAATCTGTGTACATTCAGAAAGTTGTGATTTGCATATTTCATATATAATTAAACCCAGGAAAAGTGAAGACTAGAGAAGCTAGGGCAGTTTCATCTTCTTTCCAGTATCTTTTTTGTCATTATTGGGGATTCATATCTGAAGAGATTATTTCTTCTTCAAAAACACTGGATTTATTTTTTTTGCCTTAGAAAAATTACTTTAAGGATGCTTTTAGATTTGCATTCTGTACATTTAAATATATTTTGGGGCGTATGTAATGTGACAATTTTGGGACCACGAATGTTGAGATAAACATGGTTTCACCAAATGCACATTGGATGTGGACTCTGGAAATATGAGTTTGAATCATAGCCTTTCCATTATATTCATGAAAAGTTTCCTTAAGTCATAGTTATTCCATCAATAAAATGAAAATAATGGTATGTATTCCATTGGCTTTAATATCAAATGGAGAATGCCAACCACTTCATGTACATGTAAGCATCTTATAAACTGTTACACATCAAACAAATATCATAATATTTTTCTGAGATTGCAGTCTCCATAAATGCAAGAAGAAAAAAAAAAATGAATAACCCCTGCCTAAAAGAGACTTACAATTCTAATGAGAAAGACAAGTATATAAGACACTGAAATTCAAGTAGAATGGAATATGTAATATATTAGAGAAATAAAGCAAGTACATAATTATAGCAAATCTGTCTAGAGTTTCACTATGCTTCTGTGATTGGACCGTTTTTGGAATAAGACTATTGGGAATAGATCAAGAATAGAGGAAGTAAAAATGCATTCCCAAAGAATGAACCAGGAACATTTTCATGGAATTAACATTGGAACACAGAATTAGAGGAAAAGTGAAATTTTAGTATTTCTAGAAAATTTCATTGGCTGGATCACCTGACTTCATTAGCAGCAAATTTTTACATGATTACTTCTGGTTTTGTGTCAGCTCCTTTTGAACTGTCATGAATGGTCAACTGTAAAACATTTTTAACAAGCTCCACTAAGAAAGAAGCATATTCTTAGATTCTCTCCCTCTTTCTCTCACTCTCTCTCTCTCCCCCCAACCCCTCTGTATTTTTCTTTCTCCATCTCCCTCCAAATCTTTCCCTCTCTCTGTTGCATACACACATATATATACACCAATCATTTGTTTTAAAGACTACTTTTTGAGAGTTTTAAGTCCACAAAAAAATTGAGAAGGTATAGAGATTTCTCATATACCCTCTGCTCAACACACATAGTCCCCGTCATGACCAATATCCCCCCACTAGAGTGGTGCATTTGATGTAATTGATGAACTTGTATTGATCAGCTAGGGTCCATCATTTACATTAGGGTTCATTCTTGATACATTCTATAGGTTTGGACAAATGTATAATGGCATGCTGCCACCATTATAACATCACACAGATGTTTTCACTATCCTGAAAATTCTCTGTACACCTCCTATTCATCCCTCCCTTCCTGCTAACCTCTGACGACAACTGATCTTTTTACTGTGTTCATACTTTTGCCTTTTCCAAAATATCATATAGTTGGAATCATACAGTATATAGTCTTTTCAGATTGTCCTCTTTCACTTAGTAATAAGTATTTAAGTTTTCTCCACGTATGTTCATGGCTTGATAACCTATTTTTTTTAGGATGGAATAATATTCCATTGTCTGGATATACCAGCATTTATTTATCCATTCACCTACCGAAGCACGTCTTAGCTATTGCCAAGTTTGACAATTATGGAATAAAGTTGCTATAAATGTCAATTTTCATGTTTTTGTGTAGACACAAGTTTTCAGCATCTTTGGGTAAATACCAATGAGTGTGATTGTTGGATCATCTGGTATGACTCTATTTAGCTTAATAAGAAACTCTGAACCCATCTCTAAAGTATCTATATCATTTTTCATTCTTAGCAGCAATAAATAAAAGTTCCTGTTGCACCACATCCTCATCAGCATTTGGTATTGTCAGTGATCTGCACGTTGGTCATTCCAATAACTATGTAGTGGTATCTCATTGTTGTTTTAATTTGCATTTCCCTGATGACATATGATGTGAAGCATCTTTTCATATCCTTGTTTAACCGTGTGCATATTTTCTTCTTAGGTGAAGTGTCTGTTCAGGTGTTTTTTAATTTCAAAAAATTACAAGGGTACAAATGTTTTTGGTTACACGTAACGATTTTGTTATGCCTGAGTCATGGCTATAAGTGTGAAGTGTGCCTATAGCCCAGACAGTGTTCATTGTACTGGTAAGGTAGGTTTTTGCCTACCCTCTCCTGTTCCCCTTCCCCTGCCTGATTTCCACTGAGTTTTACTCCCCTCTGTTTCACTTCCCTCTGTGCACATGTGTGCTCATCGGTTAGTTTCACTTTAATAGTGAGTACATGTGGTGTTTGTTTTTCCATTCTTTAGATACTTCACTTAGGATAATGGTCTCCAGTTCCATCCAAATTGTTACAAAGGCCTTAATTCATCCTTTATATATATATATACATATATACCCCACATTTTGTTAATACACTCATGAGTCAATGGGTACTTGATTCCACATCTATGCAATTGTGAATTGGGCTGCAATAAACATTCAAGGGCAGGTGTCTTTTTGATAAAATGATTTCTTTTCCTTTGGATAAATACCCAGTAGTGGGATTGCTGGATCTGATGGTGGGTCTACTTTCAGTTCTTTGATGAATCTCCATAATGTTTTCCACAGAGGTTGTACTAATTTGCAATCCCACCAAGAGTATATAAGTATTGCTTTCTCTCTGCGTCCACGCCAGCATCTATTTTTTTTTTTTTGACTTTTTAATAAAAGCCGTTCTAACTGCGGTAAAATGATAACTCATTATGATTTTAATTTGCATTTCCTTCATGATTAGTGACAATGAGTATTTTTTCATATGTTTAATGGCCATGTCTTCCTTTTCAAAGGAAGATAGACATGTCTTTTGCTTACTTTATAATGGGATTATTTTTTCCTTACTAATTTTCTTGAATTCTTTGTAGATTCTGGTTATTAGCCCTTTATTGGATGTTTGTTTGTTCTTTTTCACGTAAAACTTTGCCTTGTTTCTGAGATGATCTGGCAGTTGGTGTCTCTGGTCAGCCACCTTCTCTGTTCTTTAAGATGTTCAGGTTTTTGACCCACTTTTTAATTGGGTTGTTTTTTTCTTTTTGAGTTTTAAAAGTTCCATGTATGTTTCGATAACAGTTATTTATCAGATATGAAAATATTTGGCAAATATTTTCTCCCAGTCTGTGCCTTGTCTTTCATTCCCTTCACATTATCTTTCCCTGAGTAGAAACTTTTAATTTTAATAAAGCCAAGTTTATCACTTCTTTCTTTTGAGGATCATGCCTTTGCTGTTGTTTCTAAAAAGTCACCACCAAATCCAAAGTCATCTAGATTTTTCTCCTATGGTATCTCTTAGCAGTTCTATTATTTTGAATTTTACAGTTAGGTTTGTGATCCATTTCAGAGTTCTTTGTTTTTTGTCATATAGTTTTGTTTTACTTTGTGAAGGGTTTAAAATCTGTGTCTAGATTCATTTTTTTTATGTAAATGTCTAGGTGTTTTAGCACCATTTGTCAAAAAGAAAATATTTTCTCATTGTATCACTTTGCTCTTTTGTGAAAGATCAGTTGACTGTATTTATGTGGGTCCATTTCTGGTCTCTATTATGCTCCATTGTTCTATTTTTCTGTTCTTTTTCCAATACAGCATTACCTTGATTACTATAGCTTTAAGTCTTAAAATCTGGTAATGTTGGTCCTCCAACTTTTTTCTTCCCCTTTAACGTCTTTTGGCTTTTCTGGGTCTTCTGTCTCTTCATATCAACTTTCACATCACTTTGTCAGTATCCACAAAATAATCACTGGGATGTTGATTGAGATTTCCTTAAATCAAGTTGGGAAGAACTGATGTCATAACAATATTGAGTCTTCCTATTCATGAACATGGACTATACAGGTTCCATGGAACTATTTTTAGGTCTCAGTCTTTTATCGAGTCTTTGCCTCTGAACTGTAAACTTTAAACGTGTTTCTCACTCATACTTGTGTGGGAGTGGATGACTAGAGTGGGCTGGAGTAGGGAATTTTCCTTCTTCCAGATCATGAGACTCTGATAAAACCCCAGCAGATTAGGATCTAGTTAAATAGTTTCTTCTGAGGGCAGACCTTGTTGCTAAGAACAGAGTGATCTGCCTTATTTCAAAGTAGTTCTTTTTCCCCTTCTTCTGCCAGAAGCACCAGGAAATTTGTCTGCAATGTTTACTGTGAGAACCTGGTCAAGCTCCTGCAGGTAAATCTCACAAAAGTGTGGGAATCCCTCTGACGGTTTTAACTCCCAGACTGGTCCACATTGAGCTTCCAGTAATTCATCAATTACAGTTCAGGCTTTTCTACCCTGGTACTTCTCATGGAAGTTTCAGCTGTGATTTCCTTGTAATTCTCTGTATCTGCCTGTTTGTCCCTCCAATTCTGGGGGCAGTGGTTTGCCCTGTGACCTCACTTTTCTTACAGTTCTAAGAATAATTGTTGCTTTTTCAGTTTGTTCTGCTTTTTACTTGTTTTTAGGGTGAAGTGGCTACTTTCAAGCTCCTTACATGCAAAACCAGAAACTAGAATTCTACCAGTCATTTTTTTAAAGGTCTAAGTTCTTATTTTAGAAAAGTGAGATGAGACAATTAATGACTTAGTGGTGAGTTTAAAGCAACCTCTTAATGGAAGAGATTCTGAGTAACTCATCTTTCAGGTAATCAATAAATGCAAGGCATTTATTTTAATTGCTTAGCATTCATTCCCCTTTTCCCTTACTGGACATATCTGGGTGCACTGATGTGCTGCTATTCCTGTTGTATGGAGGATAGCACTGAGGTCAGAGTTGGTAATTTGCATAATCTTTCAAAACTAGAAAATGAGCAATTTGGTTTCATACCTGGATTCATCTATTTCAAGACAGGTTTTTTTTAGTGAGCTCTTTTTGAAATTATCAAAAAGTGACACACTTTAAAGGGTTAATAATCTGCTTACACAATGGTTGCTAATAATGAGCTTCTAATGAGAAATTAGCTCATTCATTCTATGGGGCTTTGGTCTGCCACACAGGGCAAAAAAGGTGCAGATGCCTCTCCTCATTCATGGCCCCTATTGAGTTTCTCCACACTGAGCATTCCCACTGACTTCTGAGACCCTGAACACTGAAAGCATTAAAAGGCCACAATCGGATCTTGCTCTACCCCCTGCCGTGCTAATCTGAACTCCCTTGAAGCTCCTGTGAATTCAATATGAGCTCAGAGTTCAGTTCAGCCTCTCTAAGAGAAAGAATGTGCTGAGAATTTGGATCCCAGTTAATGGTGCTTTCTGTATGCCTTCCCATTCATCTACTTAAAAGTTTGAAGTCAATATTTTTGAGCTTGAACTGTTCAATCATCAGTCAATATCTTTTTTTTCTTTCTGTAATCGAAACAGCCTTCTAAACTGATGTGCTGTTGCAACAGCATTTATCCCCAATTCTTTCAGAAATCTATTTGGTTAATGATTCTGATTTAAAAATCATTACTGTTAACAACCACTGATATTTTACTTTTCACATCTCAGCTTTCACAAGTGTTTAAATGAAACACTTTATTCTCCCAAATGATAATACGAGTTCTCATTACAGATAACTGGATTTTCAGATTTTTGTAGGCTGATCTATTGTGGTCCCTGTCACCAAAGTCATTAGCATAGTGTTTAAAATGTATTCTCCCTTGTTTGTCAAATTTGTCAAAAATGATTTTGATCATAGAGAGCATTCAATAAACTGACACACACTACTTTTGGTTATCATATAAATCATATTGACTGTCTTCCATAAAGGATATATGTTCTCGATTACTATTCCTCTCATATTATTTTTTTTCCTAACTATGCATCTTTCTCTTTTCTGCCTGTAGATTCTGGATATGATGACACTAAGACAAAGCAGATTAGTTTATTCTATGGTTAGCACATTGATGAATAGTTGCTATCACAAGTTTCATGCATTAATTAGTGGCTCATAACATAACGTGCCTGTGTTATGGTTACTATCATGCCTACTTATTGTTCTTTCATTCACTTATTTTCCCCCAAACACATTTAGACACTGTGCAGGGACTGAACAGCAAGGAGGAGAAAAGGTTTTCACAGCACAACTGCCTCAGGGGGAAAGAATCCTGTATTTAAAACAAAATAGAAGCTCGCCATCTCTGCCTTGCTAAATTCCATTGACAAAAATGATCTACAGGATTTAAAAGAAAACCGATGTTATGGAAATTAGCAGTGTGTTAGGCCCTTTCAAACATGTGTTTGCTCATATGTGGTCAACCTGATTTTCAGACCATTGTGGAAGTAAGAGAATAATGAAGGAAGGAAACACAGAATGTGGGATTATGGAAACCTAGGAGCTAATTCCCTGTGGTACTACTCCAAGGACTCCATAGAGCCTCTAGTGACCTCAGGAGCAGGTGCATATTGCTCAACACTGGAAACATTAAGAATATGGATTCTAGGTCAAACTACCAGGTTTGAACCATGCCTCTAACACCGTCTAGATTTGTAAAATAGAGTAAGTTATCCAGTGTTTTTTATTCTCAATTTCCTCATCTATCTAATAGTGATAATAATAATAGCTCATAGTATTATTAAATGAAAGGAGACATTTAAAACAATTACTCCATTAAATGTAACATAGTTTGCACTCAATAAATATTAGCTTTATTATCATTTTGTGAATCAGTTTATATTTACATATGATTTTCTCTATATTATCCTGTCTTTCTCTTGTTGTATTTCCTTCCTTTTTATGACTCTGACATACATAATTTTTCTGCCAAAAATAATTTTTTTGTTGAATTTATCATATTCCACAAAAAATATTCCTATTAGGCAGATTTTGTGTACGGGTCACCTCACGAGCTATCAACCTGTATGTGCAGCCTATAAATTTCTGCCTTAGTTACATTATAACACGGTCCACTGAATTGAATCTGTGATAGTAGAGCCACATGGCAGAAAGCATTGTATCCTGCGCACAAAGCATTGCCTCTGATTATTTATCTCAGGAGACAGGACCATCACAGATGCCTCTTTAATGCAATCATCAATCCTGTTGGATGACAAATATAATTATTGCAGATATTCAACACACTGATTACAGTAATGAGGATAAGTTACACAGTCTTCTCCCGGTGTTTTTTGTTGAGCCTAACTTAAAATAATCCATCTCAAAAAAAAAAAAAAAAAAAAAACAAGACCTATAGGGCATCACCTCAATGGGCTTTGAAAAGGGAGCCCTGGAGAAAACTAAGGGTTTAAAAGGAGAAAAATGTTACCAAAAATAAACGTTACTTAGTTTTCACTAAACAAAACAAACAAAAAAAATGACAGGGCTAGAACACAAGCCAAGGTGGCCTTTATCCTACCAGCACAGTCAATCAATCAATCAATGGCTCTCCTGGGACCAGATCAGTACGAGGCAAAATATTTATTTATTTATTCATTTGTGTGACAGAGACAAAGACTCTGTGTGTGTATGTGCATGTGCATGCACGTGTGTGTGTGTGTATTTTAGGAAGGAGATAAAAAGGAGTAAAAAAAGACAGTTTTTCCTCTAGTACTATTCCCAAAAATCATCATATAGCCCAATTTCTCTAGACAATATAGGATCTAAACAAGTAAAGCACCTATATTTGTTTCAGGAAATCTGTAAAATAATTTTTTAAAATGATGAAAAATCTAGTATCCAGGAGCTAAGATAGAAACTAAGTATTACATATTGCATGTAAAAATGAGCATAACTATTTTACATACTTAACTCCCAATTTTCTTTATTTGTCCAAGATTGATTTCTTTGTCTTTCTTTCTCCATTCATCAAACATTTTGCAGTTATGAATATCAGATAAACAGGGAGAAAGTTGAGATGAGTCATGCATCATTTCATAAGTCAAGTCACCAATAATCTTGTGAAGAAAGCAGATTTGCAATGATTCCTAATAATTTGACTGAGAAATATACAGGGTACTAAGGGATTATGGAGCAAGATCCATGTCTGAGATCAGACGTGTTGGTGATGTGGTCGCGTAAATTTGGTTTTCCCAATAAAACATCCTGTTTCTTTGTCGAAGATTAGATGACAATACGAGGATGGTTTTATATCTGGGTTCTCAGTCCTGTTATATTGTTCTGTATCTCTGTTCCTGTGCCAGTACCATGCTGTTTTGGTTACTATAGACTTGTAGTAAAGCTTGAGGTCTGGTAGACTGATGCCTCCCAATTTGTTCTTTTTGCTTAAGATTGCTTTGGCTATATGAGATCTTCTCTGGTTCCACATGAAGCATAGAATTATTTTTTTTCTAGATCTGTAAAGAATGATGATGGTACTTTGATAGAGATTGCATTAATTCTGTAGATCACTTTAGGTAGTATGGACATTTTAACACTATTGATTCTGCCAATCCATGAGCATGGTAGATTTTTCCATCTGTTTACATCTTCTACAGTTTCTTTTCTCAGTGTTTTGTAGTTCTCTTTATATAAGTCTCTCACCTCCTTCATTAAATATATTCCTAGATATTTAATTTTCCTTGAAGCTATTGTGAAAGGTGCTGCGTCTTTGATTTGATTTTTGGCTTGACTGTTATTGGCTTTTATGAATGCCACTGATTTGTAAGCATTAATTTTGTATCCTGAGACTTTCCTGAATTCACTTATCAATTCCAGGAATCTCTTGGTTGAATCCTTGGGGTTTTATATATATATAATTTTATACCTTCAGCAAAGAGTGAGAGTTTGATCACTGCTGCCTGCATTTGGACGCCCTTAATCCCCCTCTCTTGTGTGATTGCTTTGGCAAGGACTTCCAGCACTATGTTGAATAGAAGTGGAGATAATGGGCAACCTTATCTGGTTCCCATTCTAAGCAGGAATGCTTTCAATTTTTCCCTATTCAATATGATACTGGCTGTGGGTT
This sequence comes from Eulemur rufifrons, assembly GCF_041146395.1. Classification (NCBI taxonomy): domain Eukaryota; kingdom Metazoa; phylum Chordata; class Mammalia; order Primates; family Lemuridae; genus Eulemur; species Eulemur rufifrons. The sequence goes on along the minus strand of NC_091005.1, from coordinate 8,369,097 downwards.
TATCTTATATGGCCTTAATAATTTTAATTGCCATCTAATCTTAAAGCAGACAAAAATATAAATTGATAAAAAGAATCTCTATTCAATAAATGGTGCTGCGAAAACTGGATAACTACATACAGAAGATTGAAATTGGATCCCCAGGTCTCACCTCTCACAAAAATCAACTCAAAATGGATAATAGACTTAAACCCAAGGCATGAAACCTTAAGAATTCTAGAAGAAAATGTTGGGAAAACTTATATAGACATTGGCCTAGGCAAAGAATTTATGAAGAGGACCCCCAAAGCAATCACAGCAGCAACAAAAATAAATAAATGTGACCTGATCAAATGAAAAAGCTTTTGCACAGCCAAGGAAACTATCATTAGCGCAAATAGGCAACTTACAGAATAGGAGAAAATATTTGCTTTCTACACATCTGATAAAGGGCTAATAACAAGAATGTATACAGAACTTAAGAAAATCAACAAGAAAAAATCAAACAACCACATTAACAAATGGGCAAAGGACATGAACAGAAACTTGTCAAAAGAAGACAAAATAATGGCCAGCAAACATATAAAAAAGTGCTCAACATCTCTAAATCATTAGGGAAATGCAAATCCAAACTACAATTAGATATCACCTAACTCCAGGGAGAATGGCCCTTATCAAAAAATCCCAAAACAACAAATGCTGGCATGGATGTGAAGGGATAGGAACATTCTTACACCACTGGTGGGACTGCGAATTAGTACAACCCCTGTGGAAAATAATTTGGAGATAACTCAAAGAGCTAAAAATAGAAAATACCATTTGATCCAGCAATCCCACTAGTAGGCATCTACCCAAAGGAAAAAAAAAGACATTCTGTATAAACAACACTGCACTCAAATGTTTATGGCAGCACAATTCACAATTGCAAAGATATAGAAACAACCCAAATGCCCATCAGTACATGAGTGGATTAATGAAATGTGGTATATGTATACTATGGAATACTACTCAACTACAAAAAGCAATGGTGATCTAACACCCCTTATAATATCCTGGATAGAGCTTGAGCCGATCCTTCAAAGTGAGGTATCACAAGAATGGAAAAACAAGTACCACGTGTACTCGCCATCAAATTGGTACTAACTGATCAACACTAAGGTGCTCACATGGTAGTAATATTCACTGGGTGCCGGTCAGGTTGTGGGGGATGGGGGAGGATAAACTCACAACTAATGAAGACGAAGTGCACTGTATGGGGGAAGGGCACACCTCTGGCCCTGGCTTGGGCAAGGCAAAGGCATTACTTGTAACAAAAATATTTGTACCCCCATAATATTATGTAATAATAATAATAAATCTTTTTCTGTATTTTACTTGGCTCTAGTTTGATCACATGAGTTTGACTGGCCAAAATGAACAGTATTAGTAATCACTTCAAGGATATGTTAGTAACTAAAACAACTTTTACTACTTTAGCAGTTTTAATACATAGATATTGGAGTGGTGAGAAATATCCCCCCGACCTTGGAATGTTAAACAGATAAATATGGAAGTTGGAGTTGACAGTGGCCGTCTTAGTGAAATGAAGAGAATTTCTTTCAGAGTGTGAAACTTAGAGCAAAATAGAGGTATGAAGAGGAGAGAGAGAGAACGAGAGAGAAAGGAAGTTTGTGCCATACTATATCTGGTTTTCTCATTGACACAAACTCATAATTGCTCCATTTTCCTAGTACTCTGACCTGAGTCTCAGGAATTTACAATCACAAGAGTCCTGGCTAATAACACCTTGATGCATTATTATTACCTAAACTCTAGACTTTCTTTGGATGTCAGCAATTTTCTACCAGTGTTCTTTTCTGTTCCATGATCCAATCCAGAATGTCATATTATATTTATTGAAGTTTTAAAGAATATTATAAAATATGTCAATAGCATACAGGAACAAGATATCATAATAAATTATTAATATTAATAATCCTTTTCATCACAGAAATGTGAGATTATAGTGCCAAATTTTTTTGACACTCTGTCAAATTATAAGCAAATATATGCAATTTAAAAATAAAATTAAACAATTAATTCAAATAGCGATTTATGCACAGTTTACTATTAACAATTAAAATTTGTTCCTCATTAGAAATACTTCTCTAAACAGTTAACATCATGTTATCAAGCATGAACAGAGTGTGAGAAACCACTTTTACAAACTTCACTCTATTCATGATAGAACCCCATAACTCAGATCTTAACATACGATTGGATTTAAATTTGTAGCCATTAAGGCATGTCTCTACTTTATATGAGGTTTTAATTTAATATTTGTCACTAAGGAAAACTGATTTGCATTTTAATAGGAAAATCACTATGCAAACTTTTGGAACATTTCACCTAGAGGTTGACAGCAAAGTCAAAAGAAGTGAGTTTATAACTTTAAAAAGAAATGAATTAAACTCTCTAAACTGGAATTATTTTATTTCTTTCAAATTAGATATTCTATTGGAAATTAAACCTGTTTTGAAATATCTCTGTACATAAAGAACACTATAATCCATTCAATTTTCAAACTATGGCAGGGAATCACTTTTAAATTCAAATAAAGGTATATACTTTATTCATATTTAAAATACACATTACATAGATGTCTGTCAGTATTATAAACTACATCAAGAATTGAATTTGTCTCTTCCTCTTTCTTTTTTTTTCTTTTCTTTTTTTTTTTTTTGAGACAGAGTCTCACTCTGTTGCCAGAGCTAGAGTGCTGTGGCGTCAGCCTAGCTCACAGCAACCTCAAATTCTGGGACTCAGGTGATCCTCCTGCCTCAGCCTCCCGAGTAGCTGGGACTACAGGCATGCGCCACCATGCCTGGCTAATTTTTTCTATATATTTTTAGTTGTCTGGCTAATTTCTTTCTATTTTTAGTAGAGACGGGGTCTCGCTCTTGCTCAGGCTGGTCTTGAACTCCAGACCTCGAGCGATCCTCCCACCTAGGCCTCCCAGAGTGCTGGGATTACAGACGTTATCCACCACATCTGGCTGCCTCTTTTTCTTGTAGACATAAAAAGATTTTGTTCTACAAAGTTATACTTGTGTTGAGTTTCTCATCCATACGGCTCATATTAAGAGACCAAGAGAATTCCTATTATGTAAGTATACATATATATGGAACAATTTATTTTTTCTTTGCACAGTGTCATAAATTTCAACAATGATAAAAACATAACAAAAGTAGTTTTAACTGAGCCAAATATAAAACGACTAATCAACTTACTAAAACAATTTTCTAATACCACATGAAAACATCGGGTCTTAACCTTTTATTTCGGAGAAAAGTAGTTATCATTTTAAATCTAGAAACCAACCATCCTCATATAGTCACCTAATTTTCGACAAAGCGGGAAAGAATATACTCTGGGGACAAGAATCCCTATTCAACAAATGGTGCTGGGAGAATTGGTTAGCCACTTGTAGAAGACTGAAACAGGACCCACAGCTTTCACCTCTCACAAAAATCAAATCACGGTGGATAACAGACTTAAACCTTAGGCGTGATACAATCAGAATTCTAGAAGAAAATGTAGGAAAGACTCTTACAGACATTGGCCTAGGCAAAGAATTTATGAAGAAGACCCCCAAGGCAATCACAGCAGCAACAAAAATAAATGAATGGGACATGATTAAATTAAAAAGCTTCTGCACAGCCAAAGAAACAGTCCAGAGAATAAACAGACCACCTACAGAATGGGAAAAAATTTTTGCATACTACACATCAGATAAAGGACTGATAACAAGAATCTATTTAGAACTCAGGAAAATCAGCAAGAAAAAATCAAGCAACCCTATCAAAAAGTGGGCAAAGGACATGAATAGAAATTTTTCAAAAGAAGATATAAAAATGGCTAACAAACATATGAAAAAGTGTTCAACATCTCTAATCATCAGGGAAATGCAAATCAAAACCACAATGAGATATCACTTAACCCCAGTGAGAATGGCCTTTATCAAAAAAACCCAAAACAACACATGTTGGCGTGGGTGTGGAGAGACAGGAACACTAATACACTGCTGGTGGGACTGCAAACTAGTGCAACCTCTGTGGAAAGCATTATGGAGGTATCTTAAACAGATTCAAGTAGACCTGCCATTTGACCCAGCAATCCCATTACTGGGCATATACCCAAAGGAAAAAAGGTCATTCTGTAACAAAGGCACGTGTACCCAAATGTTTATAGCAGCACAATTCACAATAGCAAAGATGTGGAAACAACCCAAATGCCCATCAATACATGATTGGATTAGTATACTGTGGTATATGTATACCATGGAATACTACTCAGCTATAAGGAATGATGAAGATACAACATCTCTATGGTTCTCCTGGAGAGAGTTGGAACCCATTATATTAAGTGAAGTATCCCAAGAATGGAAAAACAAGCATCACATGTACTCACCAGAAAATTGGTTTCCTTGATCATCACCTAAATACAAATCTGGAAACGACACCAATTGGACATCAGACTGAGGTGGGGGGTGGGGGAGGGGATGGGGGTATGCCTACACAATGAGTGCATTGCGCACCGTTTGGGGAGTGGTAACACTTGAAGGTGCTGACTCGGGAAAGGGGGGGTGGGGAAAAAATATGAAACTATTGTTTTTAACTTGCACTGTTCACTTAATAATTTATCATGAATATTTCCCATATTATTTCATATCATTGTACAAGAAATAATGTAAAAAAAAAAAAAAAAAAAAAAAACATTGAGCAGTTTACAAAGGTTTACTGTACAGTGAGAACATCAGCTACTACAAGGCCATTTATGATGAAAAAAAGAAAAAGGCTGTGCAAACAACCCTAGATGTCTTTTTCAAGAAACCGACTTCAGCGGTGAGCTCCCTCCTCCAGCTACAGAACCAGACCCTGACTCTCCGGCACCCGCTCCGTCCTCTCCAGCACCGTCTCCATCATCACCTTCCGATTAATGCTAGCCACCTTCTTGCCACAAAAATGCTTCTTCCTGTAAGCAAGACATTGATGCAGCATTAGATGGCTGTGAACACTTAATATTCTTTTGGGAAATTTCTCCCATCTCCTATCTGAACTTTTTGTAGGAGTTTGTTTTTATGTTGTTTGTTTGAATTAAAAGAAAGAAAACAATAAAAATAAATAAATAAATAAATAAATCTAGAAACCAAAAATTCCTTTAAATATCTAAAGCAACATGGTTTGAAAGAACCTTGGGTATTTGGATAATTCATTTTTTTTTTTTTTTTTGTGAGCAACGATTTCCCCTTAATATCTGTATCTTAACACAATTATAAAGATTACCTGGAGTAATAGATGTAAAGTGGCTAGCATGGTTCCCGAAAGGAAGGCATTTAACAGGAGTTGTGTCTCCATGTTCCTCCATAGTGTGAATATTATCTATCAAGTCAATTGCACATCTTGCATCAGGTCCAGATGGTATAAAAGACGTACTACTTAATTCTCAATCTTTGTATAATATTCCGTATAGTTTTCACTTTTTAGTTAGATATGCATTGTTCCAATAATGTTTTATTATAGCATTTCCACTCAGATATAGCTTAGGGCCATGCTTTGCATTTAGTTGTGTAGTCTCTTTAAAATTCTTTTAATTTGGAACTGACTTCAGCATTATTTCATCTTTCATGACACTGATACTTTGACTAACAGAGGCCAATTATCCTGTAGATGCTTCCTCAGTTTTGGTGTTGTCTAGTGCTTCTATGGATTAAATTCAAGTTGTATATCCCTTGCCAACTTATAGTACAAATGAGGCAGAATTCTTTCTCCTGTATCACACACATCCAGAGGGATGTGGTATCTGTCCCTCAAGGTGACATTTTTTTGTGCTCTTCAAGTCATTGTCATCCTTTTCTACTGCACACAGCAGTATTTGCCTTTCCATGTAATAAGCAATTTCTGGGTAGACTTTCTGAGATGAGGTAGTATTGCCATCATCAACCCTCACTCCCCATGACAGTTACCAAGAACAATTTTAACCATGAGAATTGCAAAATGGTGATTTTCCACCTCCACCTTTCACATCACCTTTAAGAGTTGACATGCCACTGTAAGAATGTGTTCTCTCTTCTCCTTGATTTCTTTTTTATATACATATTTATTTATTTTTAGATATATCTGTTTATTGCCAAAGTGAAATCACACACTCCCAATTTATTTAAAAGCTTATAATCCATCATTTCTCTATATATTTTGATAATGAAATTATCCAGATTTGGCTATGGGAGTCCTTTCAAAGAGGCTCTTGTGTCTTTTTGTCATATCCCCATCATTTCTGGTTTCACTTGCCTCCTTCTGATATAACTAGATGTCCCAGAATCTTTTTTCACTTTCATTGTCCCATGTCTAGAATCTGCTATATCTCCAGGAATCCTGGTTCCTTTTGGTAATGAGGGATTCTTAGAAGCCAAGCTCTAAATACTAAGTATGCTCATTACTACCAGAATTGATACTGTTTCTAAGCTCTTTGGGTGAAGAAAAAATAAGTACATGCATATATATGTATACTACATACCTAATATAACTGCACACAAAAACACACAATCATGAATCTATACATTTGTAGAGACAAATACTTTCTTCCTCAGTGAGGACCCCAGCTTTCAAGAACAACAGTGATTTTACTCATTAGCTCAATTGTATAGTATATTGGAAGAGGTTTCAGAATTTCTATGCCCACAACACTACAAAAAATAAGCATGCTAAAAAAAAGTTAAAATTTCTTTTTATTTCTTTTTTTCCTTTAGATTAAGGAATTTTTCCTCATCTTTTTTACTTATTTTTCTCCCTTCTTTTATAAACAAAAGTTAGCATACGCATACAATATGTACTTTTGAGCATTTTGCTTACTTAATTTAACAATGTATTTTGGAAATCTTTTCATATTGGTAGATAGGCATTCTTATTTTTAAAGCAGCATTGCACTACATGATATATAATACAAAATGTATAAAAATAATTTGTTCAACAGATTTTTTATGTTTGGGCAATTAGGTTATTTTCAATATGTTGCATTTACATATAATGCTGCAGAGAATAACCTTGTACATTTTTATTTTTGCATTGCTGGAAGAGTATCTTTGGATAAATTCTTAGAAGTTAGATTGCTTGGACAAAGAATAAATACTTATATAGTTTTTTTTATGTTGGCAAATTCTGCAAATAACTGTTGTACCATTTTTCATGCAGATTGCATTGGAAGATAGCGCAGGTTTCTCCATAGCCTAGACACGACAGTGCATTGCCAAGCTTTTAGAGTTTGGACAATCTGATGAGTGAGATGCAGTATCTCAATGTTGTTTTATTATAAATTGTTGTTTATAATAAAACAAAATTGAGATATGTATTACATTTCTCTTATTATATGTGATTTTATATTTATTGCATTTCTCTTATTATATATGATGTCTTATCACCTTTTCATTTACCAGTGCCCATTTGTATATCTTTCTTTAAGATCTGTTTGTGTCATTGACCTTTTATTCTATAAATTTAGACATTCTTTACACATTAGGGATAGTTTGCCCTTGTCATTCTCTTTATTTCTCCCCAGGTTAATAAGGAATGTCACCCTCATCTCCTCACACTCTCCCCTTCCTCCTTCTCTTCCTAGGTATCTCATTCTTTTACAGTTTATTCTTATATGTGGTTTCAGAAATAGGGCAAATTTAGTCATTTTTCTAATGCTATCTAGTTTCCCCAGTACCATCTATTTTAAAAAGTTGAACTGTGTGCATCAGTGCTTTGAAATATTTAACTATACTAGATTTCATGGACAGTTGTGTTTGTATCTTGTGGATGCTATTTCACTGTTCTGTTTATATGACAAGACTATATTTTAAATTTTTTGTGTGTGTTTTAAAGATACTACAAGGTATATTTACTGTGTGATAGGATACTCTCCTTATTTTTCTTTCTATGCAGGGTTTACCTAGCAATTCTTTAGTGTTTATTTTTTTTTAAGTGGTGTTTAGTGTCAACTTACCTGCCCTAAGGAAAAAAAAATCGTGTTTGTATTTTTATTGGAATCAAGATAAATTCAACTACATTAAAGAAAATTTTATTTGTGCCTTCTGTTGTAATGGATAGCATATTGAACTAAGTCTCAGATAGTTCTTGAAAACATTTGATATTGATAAACTATCTACAACATGCTATAAACAGTGCTACATCCTTAAATTTTTCTAGCTATGATTCTTCCTTTTTGCCAGTGGACAAATCATTTTTAAAATTAAGATATTTTACTAGATAACCTGAGAGAGAATTTCAAGTTCCAGTCGGGACTGGTTGTATGGTGTTAACTGAGAATTCCAGGTTATATTCCCGATGGTTCCTCATTTACCTAATTTCTGAAAGACTGTCCTAACACACACACAATGTTAGGAAGAGAACGTTTATAAATGTTAAACTATTGCCTTTTTGGCTACTGAAGTTAGCGGTTGTGTCAAGTCAGCGGACTGAAATGTCGGTTCTTGGTGTGCTCTTGGCCGTAGAATGACCAGTCACAAAGAAAGTAAGGTAAGCACAAAATGAGAGAAAGATAGGATTATAGAGCAAGGGTAAGATACATTCACTATAGATAACAAATAGACCCCTTGTTGTAACAAAAAGGCCTTGGTCATGGTCGGGTCTTGTTTCATAGTGTCTGGATTGGGCCCTTCTAGTGGTTCAAACATCACCATGGAACCACTTTGATGGACAGTTGGGAGTTATATAACCTGAGTCTTACCGTGCATGTGGACCATCCCATGAGCCTCTCTGAAAGCCCATTGTGGGGTGGGGGTGAACCACAATGTAGATTTAAGCTAATAACATGATAATTAGCCTTAGGTTTTCCTAGGTCACCTCCCAGATCTCATTGTATCTGTTCTGCTTGGCCCTGTGGCTAGAGAATCTTCTGCATTCTTTTGCAGTTGACACACTAAGGTCTGACTGGCAGATTCATAGGGCGTTCCCTCCTCCCCCAGATGTAGCAATTGCTCGGGGCACCCGGCTTTGTTCCCAGGAAGGGCCAGAGGTCCCTGGCTGTCTACCTAACAGATTTTCAAATGCCTGTTTTTGTTTAATTTTCTAAGACCATGGATGACATTTTTCTTAAATTTGTAAAGACAGCCTGCAGGGAAATAGCTAATTATCCTTTTAAAACTCCCAAGAGGAAATACAGAAAGCCCTATTTCAAATGTGTCTGTTAGAACAGCTTAAAAGTCTTTTGACAAACTCTAGGATCATAACAATGGTGGGATTTATTAGGACCCTTTATGGATGTGCTGCACAAAGAAAAAGTAACATTATCCTATGAAGGAACCTGTAGCTGCAAGGGGGAAAAGACCATTTAAATGCAAATCTTCTAATCCAGGAGATTCACACTCTAAATAGAAGTGAATCTTCAGGGTGACTCATGAAGTTAGCAATATATGGCCATTCCTTTGGGATTACTTATTTTAGGAAATTTAATAATCTGCTTTATTATGTGAGGATACTGTGTCCTACCACTTATCCCCAGACTTTTCACAGTTACTGTTGCTTATGATGTGTGGACTTTCTGGTTATTAAAAGTTTCAGTGGCTCCTTAAATTATAAATCAGGTACCAAAAAAGCTCCAGTTCTAGCTACAGTATTAAATGGCCTACAGTAATTATATAGTATATATTCTTCAGTCACAGTTATTGGAAAAGTATTGAAGAATCGTATATTAAAAAGACAGAATGATAATAAATATTTGCAAGGTAATAATCTTTCATAAGAACAGTTGCATTGATATTTGTACACCTCTGAGCTGTTTTCCCACAGATCACATTGAACATACATTAAAAGGAATTCTGATATTCTGTGGCATAGTTAACTATTTGTAAGCTGTGTTTATGATTCTGAAATACAAAGACAGGTTTACACCGATCAGTTCCAGAATTTTGGTTTATAAGAACCATGCTCCATATCCACAACTTTTCCAGTATTCATTTGTAAGAAATAAATGATTCAAACAATCTCCTGGTGATTTTAGAAAAAAGGGGAAAATTGTAAACTTTAAATGAAATTAATTTCGTAATGTAAGCTCATTTTGGTCATATAATCAGGATTGGAAGGTCTAGGACTGACTTATTTCCTCTGAAAACCAGTGGCATGCTTCAATAATATCTAAGAAGCAGAGAGATGCAGGTAAGTGTTCATAAATGAATTTACATTCCTTAAAAGAATACAGACACACTCCTGCCTAGGTGGTGGAAAGTTTCAGTGATATAGAGGAGACAGGGTTTGAGATTGGAGGAAGTATGGCATGAGTAGCTTATGGGAGGTTTATAAACCAGATATGTTGGTGAGGATGTAAAGAAAAGGGAACGCTTGTACACTGTTGGTGGGAATGTAAATTAGTGTAGACATTCTCATCCTGGAAAACAATATCGAAGCTCCTATGATCCAGCAATCCCCCTACTGGGTATATATCCAAAGGAAATAAAATCAACATGTTGAAGAGATATCTGCACTCCCATGTTTATTTTAGCACTATTCACAATAGCCAAGGTATGGAATCAACCTAAGTGTCCATTGATGGATGAATGGATAAAGAAAATGTGATACATATATACATAATAGAATAGTATTCAGCCTTTAAAAAGAAAGAAATCCTGTCATTTGTGATAACATGGATGGACCTGGAGGACACTATTTTGAGTGAAATAAGCCAGACATAGGCACAGAAAAACACATGCTGCATAGCTTCACTTATATATGGGATCTAAACAAGTAGAACTCATAGAAACAGTAAAATGGTGGTTACCAGAGGCTGGAGGAGGCGGGAATTGGGGAGATGTTGGTCAAATGACACAAAGTTTTAGTTAGACAGGAGGAATCAGTTCAAGAGCTCTATGCATCTTGGGGACTGTAGTTAATAGCAATATATTATATACTTGAAAATTGCTAAGAAAGTAGATTTTAAGTTTTTTACCACACACACACACACACACACACACGCACGCACATACAAAAGGATAATTATGTGAGGTAATGTGTATGTTAAATACCTTGAGTTAGCCATTAGACAATATACACATATACTAAACATCCTATTATACACTATAAATATGTAAAATGTTTACATGTTAATTAAAAATAAATTTTAAAAAAGATATAATTAAAATAAATCACAGGGTAAAGATAGGCAGAGAAGACCGGAGTAGAAAAGGAAGAGAGGGAAAGCAAGTGTTAGTTTCTAATTATGTACGCTATTGTGTTTGCTGCCTTAAGGAATCTAAAATTTTTATAATAGACTATTGAGAAGGAAATTTTGTTTTGTTTTTTCTTTATTCACTATTTGTATAAAACAGAGGATAAGATGATGTGTGTTGTAGAAAGATAATTTTGCTCTGGGAGCATCAGGTAGAATAAATTATAGAAGAGAGAAGAGAAATATTTAGGATAACAATACAGTCACCAGATCATAGATGATGAAGTCTCATTATAGCTGTTTAGATGGAGAAAAATGACTTTAAAAATGAATAAAGACAGTGGGATTACAGATTTATCTTTCAAGTCAATGTAGGCAGACAGAAGTCAGAGATACTTATACCTTTGAAGACTAGGTGGACAGTAGCATTATTTGCTAAATTGCATGTTCATTCATTAAAATTTTATATTGAGGACCACCTGAGTAGGGAAATCCAGCAGGTAGGAGGCTATCAGAGTTTGCAGGACAGCAGAGATATCTGCACCCACGTCCAGACTGGATTATCATCAGTTTGTAAATCAGAAGATATTAAGCCTAACTATATGTTAGAATTACCTGAATATTAAAAAATAATCAATGCCCCAGACCCATTTCTAGTGAGTCTAACTTTGCCCATGTGTTGTTCTTTGGTATTTTTCTCATAAATTCCTCACACTTTCTAATAAGCACCAGGGATGACAATCACTGGTATTAATAGTAACGGAAGAGAGTGAATACAAATATCTGTTTTATTGACTCTCTTTTGTGACCTTCGCCTGCTAATTATGTGTTTAATATTTGTATCCCTCATTAAGCCACATGGTAAAAGGGACCAGATTTGTCTCAGTTACAGCTTTGTTTCACAGGACCCATTAGTGTGACAGGTACACTTTATACAGTCAGCATCACTGTTAATTCTCACACTTGTTCACCAACACCTGTTAAGCAAGACGCTCTGAGAACTGCTGGGAATATGATGAAAAGTGAAATCCTACCCGATCCCTCACCTCATAGAGTTTACATTCTGTTTAGATAGAGAAAAGGGAGCAAAGAAAGAAAGGAGGAAGGGAGAAAGGAAGTTAGCATCAGTATTTTTCTTCCAAGATTATGTTCATTTTTAAGTCTTATCAGTATTACAGGTATATGGGATTTCAAGTTTCATTGAATAAATGAAGGAAGCATTTGCGTGGCATAAGAAGTGTGTGTGTGCGTGCACACGCTGTGCACTTTACTGCAAAATCTGCCCATTAGCTCTTCATCTTTGGCTACAAACATGTTTCCATCTAAATCCTTTGCTTTGCAAAAGAGAAAAATCGCCAAATCTAACTCCTCTGAGGTCTCACAGGTTGTGAGTAACAGAGGTGAGTAAAGACTTCAAATTTTGCTTGCTCCTACATTTGGAACATTTTAGTCACTAAAATGACCTCCCAGTTTTATCTTTTCTTGAATATCCAGGGGAGTTAATCATAGTATTACTATTTTGCATGTCTCCAGGGAATCTAATGAAGGCTATCACTTTCTCTAATTAGTCCCGTTTGATTTCCATTTTATTAAGAACACCTGGTGACTCATGCTTGCACTCTCACCTATTTTAATTAGGTCCCATGAAACACAATTTGGCATACCTGGCCATTCAACTTAATAAAAGAGGAAACAAATTATCCCAAACCAGGTTTCTAATAAAAATAAAACCCATTTTCCCAGTCAAAAGGAAATATCTGCTCCTAGATATTAAATATTTGCAAAATTGACATAAACCATTAATTTCCAATGGCATGTTAATTATTTACATACTCTTTATCTCGGATTTTTGACAGCAATTTGTATTTATATATTGATTTAAGAAATAATATATTAACCCATTAAAGTAGGTAAGCAAAGGAGGAGTGAAGATTGTGAGGTAGTAAAGCTTATAGAATCTGCTATCTGTCATACTCCCTGGGTTCAAATTTGAACACTTCCTCTTACCATCTTTGTAATGATGGGCAGCTTCCATTAGCACTTGAATTTTCACCTGCAAAATAAGAATACTATCAATCGTATTGGGTTGCAGTGCAGATCGAATGATATATTGCAAGTAAACCATGCATAATAGTGATTTCACAGTAAATTAAGTCATCATTATAGCTGGTATTGCATTAAGATAGTTCTTTGGATTTGTTTCTATTATAACTTTTTAGATATTCTTATAAATCCTGGAATTCCTGTGAGCTGTCACATTTTAATATTCTGTGCTTGGTCCATCACCATAAAATGTCCCACATTTTCAGTCCCAGACATGGTATTCTTTCATGAATAAACACAAATAATCCTTTTCATCCATTTGCTCAAATCTATGTGGTAAATATGGTAGATATGTAAAGTTTATGATCTTATAATGCAGTGTGAGCCTTCCAACTGCCTTCATTGTGTTCCATGGTACTTCTTTTTGCTTCAAATGAAAATTGGGTAGTGTCACACCATTCCCTAAATTTAATTTTAATATATTTTGATAAACATCATCATGTGTCTTATCATTAAGTCTAACTTTATGAAAAGGTGGAAAACTAAAATCATGATTCAATATGGATTAGGAAATATTAGGAAAAAGAACATGAGATAGAAGGAGAGAAGGAGAAAAGAAAAAGAAAGAAGAGAGGGAAATTATGTGCATATGTGAGTATATGTAGAAGTGGTACTATCCAATGATAGTAGATAGTGATTTCTTTGAGCAAGCTCACAGTAAAACTTTTCATCTTTCATAAAGTATAAAACAGTGTGAAAAATCAAAATTAAGGCAATCTATTTAATGGGAGAAAATATTTGAAAACCATATATTTGATAAGGGGTAAATATCCTGAATATACAAAGAGCCCCTACATCTCAACAACAACAAAAATAACCCAATTAAAATGTGGATAAAGGACCACAATAGACATTTCTACCATGAAGATGTACAAATGGCCAAAAGGCATATGAAAAGATGGTCAACATCACTAAATATTAGGAAAAGGCAAATCAAAACCACAACATGATATCATCTTATATCTATTAGGATGGCTAATATAAAAATAATAATAATAACAAATGTTGGTATGGATGTGGCAAAATTGGAACCCTTGTGCATTGTTGGTGGAAATATAAAATGGTGCAGCCATAATGGAAAACAGTATGGAGTTTCTTCAAAAAATTAAAAACAGAATTACCTATGAGCCAGCAATCTCACTTTGGTTATATATCCAAAAGAGTTGAAAACAGGATTTTGAAGAAATATTTGTACATCCATGTTTATTGAAACATTATTCTCAATAGACAAGAGGTGGAAGCAACCTATCACTCCGAAGATAAATGGAAAAAGAAAATGGTATATGGATAAAATGGAATATTTTTCAGCTTTAGTAAAGGAGGAAATCATGTTATATGCTACAAAATGGATGAACCTTGACCACGTTAGTCTATAGTGAAATAATACAGTCACCTTCTGAACCTGCACTATTCCACTTTCACAGGTTATCTAAAGTAGTCAGACTCTCAGAAACATAACATAGAATGCTTATTGCCAGAGGATGGAGAGAGGGAAATGGGGAGTTGATGTTCAATGGATATAGAGTTTCAATTTGGCAAGATAATAAAGTTCTAGAGATCTTTTGCACACTAATGTGCATACATTGATTCTACTGTACTGTAAATCTAAAATGGTTAAGATGGTAAATCATGTTATATTTTTTTGCCACAGTAAAAAAGAAAAAAAATATATAATTTTTGTTGAATTGGATTTGAGCATTTGTTTATTCAAAAAGTATAAAACATGAGACATATTTTAGCCAAGGAATATGCAAATATGTTAAAACAAGTATAATGTTATGTGTATTACAGAGCAAAAATGTGATTTATTAATTGACTAAATTTGGAATATAGATCCTTCAATAAAAATATTCCTAAGGAGAGTATAATTTTTAATGCATCAGTTTGTATAACCCATATATTTTCTTCTCCAATGGTATAGATAATGAGCAGCAAAGAGAATGCACAAACATGTTCTTGGGTCTGCTCATCAGGGAAAAAAATTATTTTTCCATCTCTGTTACTCACTACATGTTGATCTTCAGAAGACTCAAATGCCCATATTTTTCCTAAATGTTGAATTAAGGATTTGAGAAAGTATTATATCTGTGGCCAAACAGCTCTTTCTATACCCTCATAAAAGTTCTGAAATTCTAGCTTGTTTTTGATAATCCTTCAAAGCAGGGATGTGTGCAAACTGGTGTAATGTAGACATACTTTCTTCTCTGTGGCTTATTTAGACTCACTTAGAGTTGATTGAGAGGTATAACATTCCAAATACCATCAGAAAACTATGGAAAGTTTTATTGGAACCCACATCTGCTTATACAGCCCATGCCCTGACCACTTTGTCGGGCTTCTCTCCCCCTGGGGTCCACATGTCTCGTCTTCGGCATGCCTGTGGATCCAGCTGGCACACAACTTTCAGATTTGGTCCTAGAGTGATTCACTTGAGGAGTATGATTCAGAGTGCACCGTCAAGAGTTAGATTTCAACTGAATGTAGAAATAATTTCATAATGCATGCATTTCGACCGTGAATGAGATGTTATTGCAGAGGATACTGTGAAAATGGTCCTTCAGCAGTTCAAGTAAGATGCAAAGAAATCTCTTAGGGAAGGTGAAGTGTTTGGAGAAACATTTCTTTTCATCCTGCAAACCATATTTTACAACTGGGTAGTTTCCTCTGGTAAGAACAAGTTTCTCTCACAGGAGATTAAAAGACCTCTTTTAAAGAAAATCAGAGAGGAAAAAAAAGATATAAAAAGAAAAAGATACAGATGTACAAAGTACCATTTTGTGAGTTATTTTTCCTACATACTCACATATACACATGTCAGGTAAGTCACCATTAACATTTCAAAAACAATGTAATTATGCACATTTTAAATAAGTTAAATGATTCTTAACCATTCCTTTTATTCACTTTTTAATCTGTCACCAAGTTCAATATCTTGTGAGTTTTTGTGCAACTGCATAAAATTTTAAGTTGCTTAACAAGGATTTGCTAATTATACTAGTTTAGTCTGTATTAATTTATATACCTTATTTATATATTTAGTAATCAGTTATTGATTTAAAAACATATCTTTAATATGAATTGCTGAAAATGTTGCATACAATGGGAAACGCATCCATCTGCCACAGCCCTGGAAAATGCAATCATATACCTCCAGTCATTATAAACTAGTGTCCTGTCATTCAGCACAGGTACCCAGAGGTCATTTCATATTTAATAAAGCGTTATAATGATTTATTAATCATGTGAATAAAGGAATCATAATCCTATGCTGTTGATATCTCCAACAGCACAAAACTATCTGATTTCCTTCAGTAGATTTACCTACAGTTATATCATGTTTTGGCTGTAAAGATGTATATACACACCTCATCAGAATAGGGATCTCTATAAGTGTTACTTTTATTTCCCTCCATACAAACAAGTTGGACTGTTCAATGGGCTCTTTTCTTCCTCTTGTCAAGCTTTCTCTAAGCATCTGTCATTATTTCAACATCTGGAGGAGCAGATAAGCTGCTCCAGTTGGAACATTGCATGCAGTCAGCAACTTTCTCCAAGAAACTAAATTTGTCACTTCTGCAAAGCATTCGTCTTTTGCCAGCTTTTGACTTCCTATCCCCAGGCCAAACGCAAAAATCAGGCCTCCAAGTTTGTAAGACCACTGTGCTATGGACTAATTCAGCTATGGAAAAAAGGATGACAAAGGGTGGAAAGATCATGATTAATTCAAATTAATTTCTAGAACAGCAGGAAACCCATCTAAAAATGATATAAAGATTTAATCTTAACCTGATGTCTCCCCAGTCATTATACATGACTTCCTTTTTAAAGAAATATTGAAAGCTACTCTGCATTTTTCTCCAACAATTCCTTGTACAGTTATGGCTTCTCTTTGATTTGACAGAGAGGTCATGTTTTCGGATTAACCAGAGAACTGCCAGTTGCTAATTTGGAGTGTGATATCACATAAATTCACAAATACAAATCACTCATTCCTTATTCTAATCATTCAATTAAAGTGACAATTGAACCACATGCATGTAAAATTATTTTTTAAAGCAAATGTGATAAGATCCTTTTTATTCTCTGATTAAAACTCTTCACTGATTTCCTTTGCCCAGAGATTATCTTGATGCTTTTATGAGCTTGTTAAAGTGTATTGTCTTCTGGCTCTTGCTCGATTCTCCAGTCCTGTCTCCTATTCTTGCTCTGCTCTCTGACCATTGGAAGTTCTCTATGTCATTCCTTTTTGAGAATGTCCATGCTATTCCCATTTCCAGGATGCCTGGACTGCCAAGGGAGGTGCTTCTCAAAATCAGTGTACGTGCAAATTAGAGAGGAATGCAGATTTTGAGTCAGTAATTCTGAAGTAGGGCCTCAGACTGTGTGTTTATAACAAGCTTCCAGGTGATGGGAATGCTGCTGAGACCTGTAATTCACTTTGGGTAGAATGCTCTCAGAGCTCTGGTGTTCAACTGGGTGCTAATTCTGTACCCCGGAGTCATCTGAAAATACTTGGAAACATTTTATTTATCATAACTTGGGGTGCTACTGGCATCTGGTAGATAGAGGCCAGAGATATTGCCAAACATTCCACAATGGCCAGGACCGTATGCCACAACAAAGGCTTACTCAGGCCAGAATTTCAATAGTGTGATGATATGAACGACCTTGATGTAGAGGGCAGGTAGTGTTCAGTCATGTCCTCCTCTCTGAAGAGGTCCCGAATCTCACCTAAGTAACCCTGACTGTCCCTGGCTTGCTCTGTCTATTCCAGCCCCCACCCTCTGCACACCAAATCTAGTATACTTATCCCTTCCCTAGTGCACTAGCAATTACTTCTTTATATGCCTCATTTCCTTTTAATTTGTGTGCATCTTGAGTGCAACTATGGTATGTGTCATAGTATATAGCATACTTTTTTTTTTTTTTTTACTGTTGTTGATTTTAGGATGCTTATCTCTGATTTAAATAAGATGTTGAAAGAAAATGAGGTCACTAAAATTTCCAAAACTCAATTTAGCAATTATAAACAAACAAACAAAAAAAAAAAGCAAAAGGGTGTCATTTGTTTAATCTATCAATATGGCAGAAGAATCTACTGCTTTGATATGAGTTGAGGAAAATGGGCATTCCGGTCATTCATAGGAATATAATCTGGCTCAAAATAATTCAGGGATAAATTGCTGATAGTTCTAAATATATGCTGTTCTTTTGCTCATTTCAAACAGGTCACTTTTCACTGGTAGACTTGGAGTCTAATAAGTCCATTGACCTACAAAAAAACTCTTGTTCATGGGTTTATGATAGGGACTATGTGAATTCAAAAGGGAAAAAAATATACCTAATTTAGTATTTTGTTTTATGTTTAATGTAGGAAACAAATCATAGAGTGTTAATATACTATGTCATTCCCAGTTACTACAATTTTTTTCATCTTATAGTATTTCAAATATCTTGAAATATTATTTATAATAATGCTACATAAAATTACAGTAGTTGAGAGACCTATTGTTAGATCTTATTGAATACATTAATGGGGAAGCACTTTATATCATTATCAAAATACTTTGATAATTCTAGTTCAATATAATTAATTCTCTTTGCAGTCCTGTTTCTTTTTTTTTTTTTTTATTTCAGCATATTATGAGGGTACAAATGTCTAGGTTACATATACTACCTTTGCCCCACCCAAATCAGAGCTCTTGATTTAAAAATGTTCTTCTAATAGTTGATCCACAGACTGCATGGGACAATAAAAAGAATTGTGAATGAAAACTCGATCCCAATCCAACACTTCAAGCCCTATCAGTTTGAATAATTCATATGTATGAAAAAAATATTTCATGTCTATGCATTTACTTTTATGTAGAATTTTATTAAAATTCCTTATCATCAGGTAGTCAGAAAACATTGTGTAAGGTCTATTCTGCAAGACAAATGGAATACATAACATGATGTTATTAGTTTTCTATTGCTGCATAAGAAATTATCTCAAATTTAAATGTGGCTTAAAACAACACACATTTACTATTACCTGAAGTCTGATACAAAGCTCATTGGGCTATGATCAACATGTCAGCAAGCTGCATTCCATTCCGGAAGCCATAAGGGAGAATCTGTGTCCCGCTCATTGGGCTGTTGGCATAAGTCCTTTCCATGGAGTTGTAAAAACAAGTTACCACACTTTCTTGTTGCTTCTAAATGAAGGCCATTACTGATTTCCTTGGCTAATGGCCCCTTCCTCTATCTTAAAAGTGACTGACAGCAAATTCTCACTTTTGAGAACTCTTATGATTAGGAAAATCTCCCCATCTCAGGATCAGTAAATTCAATCTTATCCGAAAAGTGTCTTTTGCCATAACATAGTTACTGGTTCTGGGGATTCGGACATGGCTCTCCTTGGAGAAATCATTGTTTTGCCCATAACACATGCCCTGTTAGGAACAGCCCTGTATCAAACATAGTCGACCAGGTTTTACTCATTCTTATCATAAGACTCTTGAGAGCAAACGAGTTAGACCAGATACAAATAGTCCAGGTGCCTAGAAATATCTCACAATGACTAGACACACTCTGTCTTTGAACTCCATCAATATCTCATACTTATTAAGTGAAAGTGCCTCAATCATATGCCAACAATGAAAATTAAATATGGTTCATTATATATGAATATATTAATAATATATGTAGAGCTATTATAATCAGTTCTGATATAACAGTCTTATTAAAAGGAGGATAAAAGTCTTTTCATATGCTTTTCTTATTTTAAGCTTCTTTTCTAAATCACCTTTTTCTAAGTTCTATTCAAATATTCTATATGTCCCATGTGTCAATTTTTTAAGTATGGCATTGTTAATGCTGTAATCCAAGTTGAGTTGTTTTCTCAAAAAATCTCAGAATTGCTTCATTAGGTAGAGCTGCTCAGACTGCCAGTCTTTTTTTTTTTTTTTTTAATGGTTAGAGTTATCTGTCAGGATAGGAAGGTCAAGGGAGACTACATCAAAGATATAGGAGTATTTTTGTTGTGATGATTACTGAGTCACAGATTTTCTTGCCTATCTATGTCAGAAATGTTTTACTTGGAAAAAAAAGGAGCCTTCAATTTTCTCTTACCTTTTCTTTTCCTTAATAACTTGGTATAGTACTGGGACTTCTCATACCACTTCTTCATATGGATTCATCACTTATAAGACTGAAATGAAAATGAAAAAATAGATTTTAAAAGTAAAAAAAAATTAGTGCTTAAAACTTAACTCTACCAATTACTGGTTTTGTGCAATTAATTAATCTGTCTGAAAGTTACTATTCTCGTCACTAAATTTGGGCAATACATAATTGTAGAATTTGGAAATTGGAGAAAATTTAGGACCCCCACAGATATCAAAGTCCGTAGATTTTTAAGTCCCTTATATAAAATAGTGTAGTATTTTCATAATCTATATACATCATCCTGTATACTTTAAATCATCTCTAGATTACTTATAATAACTAATGCAATGTAATGCTATATAAATACCTGTTATTCTGTATTCTTATTTGTCTTATTTTAAAATGTTTTTTATTCTAAATATTTTTGATTTTTTGTTAATTGATTCTGTGGATGTGGAACCCGCTAATACTGAGGGCCAACTATATCTGATCAGAAACGAAAATTACGAAGCAGCAGTCAATGCTGAACTAGAACTGATATGCATATCGTTTAAACTCCAAAATATCATCTTCTGTGATTTATTCCTTTTTTGGATCAGTTCTGCTACAAATTACATTGGTGATACCTTTGCTAATTCTTAAATGCTTTTGTCATTCCTTTAATATTTTTTGACTTGGATAAAACTCCTAAAGGGTAGCGTCTCTGTCTAACTTATTTCTGAATTTTGCTCACACTCTATTTAAAATTACATTAGAAGTATGTTAGAAATGCCAGCTATAAACTTTACAGATAAGCAAACTGAGATGCAGTGAGGTCAAGTGACATTTTCCTGGGTAGGAAGACTACTTCTTGGCAGAACAAGGGCTAAAATATAATTCTAACTCACTAGGAAGTTCTCTTTTGAGCACACTTTTTTCATTATTTCAAAAAGAGATTTACTATAAAAAATACAGCAAAATGCTGTATATTGAATAATGTATATATGAGATATATGATGTATATTATATTTTGTAGCATGTATGTAAATAATATATATGTATATATGTGTACAAACACACCCATATATATGTGTATACACACACACACACACACACACACACACACGGAGAGAGAGAAAGGAAGAGAATGAACCTGGAGTCAATCCTGTGGCATATAATAGAACTCCAAAATGCAAAATGGTACATTTTTTAAATAATATTTTTGTTAATAGTCACATTTTTTTTTAATCTTTCATGCTGTTTTGAAGATACAAAAGAAAAACAAATAAGATATGGCTTAACTGAATAGAGCATATTGTAGTATACTTCTTTTATTGTTTAAATTTTTTTTTAACCAAAAAGTAAGATATGTCCTCTGAGTTCTTATCCACCATTAGCATATAGGAGCCATTATCAATCCATCAGTTCTGGGACAATCTATTTGAGTGGTTTTAACTGCAATCAGAACTCACAAGGAAATGGAGCTTACTAAACATTTGAGTTATGTACATTATTAAAATAATAGATTCTAGACAAATAAGGACAAGGAAAACTAACAAGTTTTGACAGATCATGAAATAAAGATTAAGCCAAATCAATGTCTAAAGAAAGGATGTGTGAACAATAATAATAAATAGTATTGATACTAACAATAATCATGGTAACCACAAATAATATATTTAATGTTCACTGTGTGTCAATCACAAAGCTAAAATATGATGATTTCCATCAGTTCTCACCACTACAATATGAAATAGACAATGTGATTATTTCCATTTTATAAATATAGACCAAGACAGTGAAAGACAGAGAGAGTAAGTACATTGGCCAAAGTCCTCACTAGTTTTCAATAGAAGGAATCAGTATCATGAGAATTATCATCCTTAATTACTGTGTTCTCTGAAATATAAAATGAATAAAGCCCTATACTATTATATGCAATGTTCAGTGTAGAGAGAAAATGAACCTCAGGAACACAAACACCCTAGGGTTACATACAGAGTGATCCGATAGGCCCTACATACATTGAATAAATTATTCATTTACCTATTCCATCTCCTTTTTCTAATAAATGTCTGAACTTTGAAAAATAGTGAGTGTGCACCAATTCATATTTACTTAAGAAAGTATCAGCCTTTGAAGCTGTCTATGGCCACCCTGTATAAAGATAATATATTGATAAATACTTCTTGAACTTCGATAAACAAATATATATATATACACACACACACATATATAAATAATTGCGTAGCTCTCAATATCTTTGTATATTTTGTGTGTGGCCTTTAAAAAATATTTTGACATTTATGCACAATGGTATTGCATGACAACATTCTATAGAAGTAAAATTCTAGAAATTACTGATGAAAGCATATTATTTTTCAATTTTGGACTGTACTTATAAGGAAGAATCCTAAAAAATTAAAGTAGTCAAAGAGCATTTAATTAAACAATGAATTATCCTTCTCAAAAATCATCTATGTTTACGGGGTCAGAATTATCTGAGAAAATTAGGGACATATACCTACAGAAAATGTGGGATATGTAAATTTGTGACATTAGCAGAACCCTAATGTCTACTTTTTTGAATAACACTCTGACATGACAGAGTAGATTATTCAGTATAAGTCTTCAGCATATTTGAGTCAGAGCCACAGCTTAAGAGGAAAAAAAAACTGTTAAAACAGGGAGATTCAATTTGTAGAAGCATTTCTTCTTGGGGGAACTACAGGTAAAAGTAGAAAACAAAATAAAATACGAGTTACAAAAAGGGAATGCCAAAAGCAGTTCACGACTTGCTGCAGTAAACAGCTCTTTAGCCACTGCCCAAATTGTTCCTTTTCTCTTTACTGCTTTTTAAACCAGTAAAAAGGATCGGTAAAGGATCTTTGGGACTGAGAGCCAGCTGCACTAATGAGTCTCCTGATGCTGTCCCAGTGATGGGCACGGCAGAATTCCATCAATAAAACATTAAGATAAAGCACCCACAGCCCTTAAGGTAGCAGCCAAATCTCATTCCAGGGACTTGCATTTTGTGTCAATTAAAGAATAGACTTCAAGAGATGAAACTTCACTTTGCTCAGGCTTGTAGGACACCTCCGGCAAACATTAGCACAACAATCGCCATCATATTTTTTGCACCTCTCAGGTCTGTGTGCAATGACAATCTTTCTCATTTCTCATTGGTGCACTGTTGTTCTAATTTACTCACCAAGACTTGCATTCAAGTTCCAATTGAGCTTGTTGGACAGTATAATGGAGTAAGAGTCACAAGCCTTTTTCAAACCTGTAAGTATTTTCTATATTCATGAGTAAACTTAAATTCTTTTTTTTTTTTTTTTATTTTTTGCTTACATCAGAAGAGTTTCAAGACAATTCTGTTGGGTAAGATAGGGATTTTTTTATATTTATGAAACTAATGCTTGTATAAATAAATTTAAATTTTGAGTGCCTACTGGGGCATCTTTTTCTCCTACTTTTGGTTCTTGAATTTCAGGTTAAAAACAACAGTGACAAAAATAGTATTAACACTAACTCACTCTGTTTTTTATTTGGTATAGTAGCAAATTTTTCAACAATGTCAATATTAGGATGGAATTTACAGTGACTATTGCTATATTTCTGCATTTCTTATCATACAAATTAACTAAAGGGTTTTTGTCTAAAGGATCTCTTCTCTTGATTAAAATGTAGTTAGAATTGTAAAATCCTGTGGTTTTACATTTAGGAATTTCATTTGTTTAATTTGCATTAAGCTGGTGCCGTTTTTATGTCTTTAAAAAATAAACAAATTTACATTTTCACCTACCGCTTGCCTCCTCAGAAAAAGCTTTGAATATTCAGGTACGTGTAATTTGTCTTTGCTGTCACATTAGTTTAGGGTGTGATTTACCTGCCCTTTCTAAGATATCTAATATATAGCCTGATTAAATTAACATGAAAGTGATAGACTGATCAAACATTTTAATCACACAAAGAGAACAGGTGCACGAAAGTTAGAAAACACCCCCACTCCCACTTGCCTTGCAGTATGCCAAATGCAAATATTGTCCAAGGTAAGATTCAATCTCAGCCCTCTTCCCCAGAGGCAAGACGCTGCTGGGAGCAACCTCTCACTAGCAATAGGTCCTTTACCCCCGACACTTCCCAAGGCCCTGTCGCCATAAGCAAGGACGTGCACATGCGCTCCTTTCCCTCTTGCCTGATTGCTCCAGTTACAAAACAACTTAAAATGTGGGAATTTTAGAACAAGAAACAGCATCTTTGTTATCACCTTTCCTTATTTTGTATGTGAAAGAATGCATTTTATCTAAGCATCAAAGATGCCGAGGGATTTCCCTGAATTGAATATTAATTTGGGGGCAGAACTGAGTTTAGGAAACATATTTCCTAATTTTGAGTTTAGAACATCTTCCAATATACGGTGCTGTGTTTTTGAAATTTAGGAAAAAAAGTAATTAGATTAGATGATCTTATTGTAAGTGAATTAGAGACCTGAAAAGGGTGTATATAGGCAATAAGGAAGGAAGGCAATCTATTTCAGGACAAAAATAGTTCTTCACAAATCAGAAAATAATGCCTCCTTAACCTCCATAATGACAGAATTTGAAGAATCTTTTCATTCTGCATCCTCTTCAGATACTAGAAAAAAGAAAGAGATTCGGAAGAGTGATTTCCCCAGGTCATGCTTTCAAAGAATGTTGTTTACTAATGACCCACTCTGGGCCTTGCATGTAACATATCACCCAGTGTTTTAAGAACCAGGGGTATCTGAGTACCGGCTCTATGCTTTGCTGAGAATACAGCTCTGAACAAAGCAGACATAATTCTTATGCTCTTGGTATCTTTTGTCTAATGGAAGGAGAAAAAAATTAAAGACACATTTATGAGAAAATATCTGATTATGACTTATAACTATGGCAAGTATTTTTTAATAATTACAGGTTGACATGAGATAGGAAGGGGGTTGCTAGAGCAGATCCAACGATCAGAAAAAATGCTCTTTTTCAGGAATTACAGTTAAACTAAAACCTAAAAGTTAAATAGAAATTGGCTAGGTCAAAAACGAAACAAAACAAATGACGACGACAACACCAAAAGTAAATATGATAGGAAATTAGTCCAGGCAGAAAGAGAAATCAGTGTAAGACCTGCAAATGGTAAGGAATGAAGGCAGCTTAACTGAAGAATTGGAAAGAGACAAAGATAGCTTGAGAGTTCTGAGAAAATTGGATAATATTAGAGTATATTGGTGATGAATACAAAAGCCAGTCTGTATAAGACCTTATTTCAAAATCAGGTCCTTGAAGTACCTTTCCATAGCTATGGTTTGTTAATTCATAAAATCATTTTCCTTTTTATGCAGCATGACATAGAAAAAAATTGGAACTCAGAGGCACTTTGCATTGCCACGTGCTCTACACATCAATCTGGTGCTTTTCTTGAAAACTTTCATTTTGATTGTGTAATCAAAACCATCGGCGGGTATGGCCCACTAAGTAGAGTTAAGCAAATTAAACTGCATTACATCCAAACATGATGCTCTCAGCCAGCGTACAATCCTTCATCATCAAACAGTTTGCAGTGAGCATGTATTTTGCAAGTTTGACTATCTCAATCTGTATTTGCCCTCAAACCTTCCTCAGGCTCTGTCTACAATGTCAAATGGGGAGTTGAGCGATCACCCTGGGAAGGGTATTGATGGAGACAGTTCAGGTCAAATGAGTCCCCTTTTCCCAGATTCTGCCCTATAATAGCCTCATGTCTCCTCTTCAATTTGCCTGCATAAACAGAGCCTTAGGGTAACTGTGAGACCAGCAGATATTCCAAACGTGCCTCAAATAAATATTACAGAATTTAAGGTCTTGTCTACAAAGCATATTTGACCCGTAACATTTCAGCACTAAAAGAGAGGGTAGAGAGATCCTATTCTAACTTTGTTTTGTTATATTTGAGGAAACTGAGGCTCATTCAATCATAGTGCTATTATATGGTACCACAGAGATATTTTCTGGTATAGCAGAATTGAATACAAATATTCTGACCCCTAGTTCGGAGGGTTTTCCCTGTGCTTCAATACATTGTGACTGGGATCCGTTCATTCCAATAACCATTTAGCAAGGACATAATATTTATCAGCCCTTGTAGGACTCCTGCAACACAAATAACCATAGCTTCTGTGCTAGGGATTGTGTTCAGTGATTTATATGCAATTTTTCTAAATGCCAAACTGTGGCTATGAAGGCGACATGATTATTAACAATATTCCATGTAAGAAAAGACTGAAGATTTAAAATTTAAATAACTTCTCTCCAAATCCACAACTATTAGATGGTGGGTAGAATTTCACCCCTAACCTGAAGTCTTAAGCATTACATCATCCTGCCTCCCAAGTAATGATTTGGGTATTCTCCGAGGAAAAAAAATAACTGGTATACTCAATTTAATAAATATTTCTGAATTCATACTACATATCTGGGATTGTGTTTCTTGCTGAGGGTACTGAGGGGAACACAATACACATATTTCTAGTATTTGTAGAGTTTTTACTCTAGTAGGTGAGAAGTACACTCAAGTTTTTTAAGTTTTAAGAGTACTTTTAATTGTACTTTAAGCACTATAAGTACTCAGGATTAACGAGAGGCTTGGTAAAACAGTATAACAACTTGTGCAGTGGTGCCAGGGACATTGTTGGCAAGATAAACCTTAAATGTGGAGAATTGACAACATGAAAATAGAAGAGAAGAAAACGGGAGGTAGAAGGAGCAGTGGAGGTGGCAATGGTGCTGGGTTGGAAAAGAGCTGATATAAGAGGCACAGATATGGCCAGCGTGACCACAGTGCTGGAGCAAACAAAGGGACAAGTGCTGCAAAATGGGGCTGAAGTCTGGAAGGCAAAAGCTTGGTAAGAGCTTGCAGGTCCTCTCAGGCTGCTGAAATATTTTGGTCCTTCTCCTAAAAAGTGTCAGGTGGCTTTCGAAGTTTTTAGTGGGGAAGTATCATGATAGGATTTGCGCTTTCAGAAGAATTCCTTGCTTTCTACCTAACAAAGAGATTCTAGAGGAGCAAGAGCGGAATGTTTCAAGTGCCGACATTTCATGCACTTGCTAGCATGCTGGCAACCTGGAATACAATTAGAAAAAGGCAAGTATATTTGGCAAAGTCTCCAGAATTCACTGCCATTTAAACACTGTGGAAAGAACAGGGCATGTTTGTTCTTGAGAAAGAGACTAAGGGGAAAGCAGGCCCTTTTGTAGGGACAGAGGAAATAGAAACCATGAAGTGAAATTCCAAGGGGACATATTTCAGCTCAGTATGACATAGTCATTATCACACTCAGAGATAGTCAATGATATGATATAATAGTCCTCTGTCCCTGAAAACATTCAAGGAGACATTACCCATTTTTACTTCTCTGATGCTGTAGGCCTGATACCATAACTGGAAGGGACTTTTAGACAAGGTGCCCTCTCCTTCAAAATTGTTTCAAATGCTAAGATTCTTCATTTGCTTTAAAAACCTGAATTTTTTAAACAGCAATCTATTATTGCTAGAGACGAAATAATATAATTTGTTTCTGTGTGTAATTCAGATGGAATTGTTCAGTCTATTTACAACGGAAGTGCTAACTTACTTTCAGAGATTGTTAGATCCGATTCCCCTTGGCCCCAGGAACAGAGAGGCAGAGTCACTGAGGCTGCAAAAAGGCAAAGGAGTTTATTGACTAGCCCGGGCCAGGGTCCAAATTCCAGAGCACCAACGCAGTGGCCTCTCCAGGACCTAGGACCCCGCCCTGGGGTAAAGGTTAAGCTTTTATACTTTTCTGTATGCTAGTTTTCACACGACACGTTAGTCTACACACAACACGTTAGTCTGCACACAACATACTAGTCTGCACACGACACACTAGTCTGCACACGACATACTAGTCTGCACATCATCCCCCTTCAGTTTATTTGTTCTTTTTTTAGAAGTGGCTGATCGCGTTGGCTTCTGGTTTGTTGACTCTAAGCTTCGGGCTTTTCGCGCTGGCGCCAGTTGTAGTTAACATCATCCAGGGGAAGAATAGGGTCTCCGACGGGGAGGGGGGCTGTTGTTGCATACCTTCTAGTTTTGGTTACAAGTGATACTGGGAACACACGCCCTGCACAAGCCGTTCATGCACTGATCATGTCTTGCTCTTCTTATCTACTTAGTTGGTTGGAAGGCACCTGGACTCTCCAGTCCTTTATCAGGAAGTAACTTGCGGTTACCTCCCCGGGGCTTTGTTTTCCCTTACTTTAGTGAAGCCTGCCATACGCTAAGCACCAAGCCAGCAAGCCATATATACAGAAGCAGAACTAGGCTTCTCACATCCAGGAAGCCTAGCCTATCATGGAGTTACCTTTGTTCTTATCTCTGTTTTTTATTCTGATTAACTATATTTATTAAACAACTAAAAGCAAGCATAGTCACAGAAGCGAATAGCATCAGTTAGAATCAAAGAGAGCACACATTTTCCTACTATCAATTCCTGTTCTTCAAGATTCGGATAGATTTTTCTGCACAAAAGTCATGACTGGCTCAATTCAGTTTGGTACCTGCCTAGAACTGGTGACCAACTACGTAATTTAGCATAAACTGTCAAGAAAGAGCTTCTGTTTAATAAATATCTGCGACTCTTCTGTTCCTATTCTACTAGTGTTTATGCAAATACAGTGATTAATAAACCTTTTTATTATTAATTATATATAAAAGGTTACCTATTAATAAAAGTTAAATCCAAAGTAAACTTTTTTCTCCCTGTGCTTTGGTTCAGCTTTCAGGACCTCTCACTTGGCCTATCACAGACTTCCTTGTTTTGTTCCTTCTCCCCACTCCCCATCTATCCTTCCTCCATCTTACTGCTCGAGTGGTCTTTCTTATGCATACGTCTCTTTGTCCCTACCCCATGTTTAAGACCCACAAACACAGTAAATTTCTTTCTATTGATTATAATATAAAGCTTATATAGTTTTATCTTAATATAAATTGCCTTGTTACAATTTTGATCTAACGTACCTGATCATTCTCACATGCATCCTTGTTTTTACTCATTACAATATTTTTTTCTTTTTTTTTTTATTTCATCTTATTGTTATGAGGGATACAGAATTGCAGGTTACATACATTGCCCATGTACCACCTTTCCCCCCAAGTCAAAGCTCCAGGCATGTCTGTTCCCCAGATATTGTGCATTGCACCCATCATGTAGGTATATATCCCTCCCTTCCCCACCCCCCCTTCCCAAGTCATTACAATATATTTAAACTACTGAATATATTGCCTTTTATTTAGTTTTCAAACAAAAAGGTAGAAGCAGTTCAAGTAGTAGTGATTATTATATATGAAATACATAGATTATATATAATGTCTGTCTATATATATTTATTATATATCTATATAGATACATACATGTTATTAGTTATACAGATACATATCTATATATTATTAGTTATATATAGTATTATAACTATAGTATTAGTTGTAGTAAAAGCAATGGCTACCATCTGAAGACCTCACATAAATCAAGCACTTTAATAGGTAATTCATATATCTGACTTTCAATTCTTTTTTTTTCATTAAGCTATCCTACATATATTTATTAAAGGGCAATCTTTGGCATTGATCCAGGAAGTTGGGATGGTGTTATCAACAGAACAGTCAATGTCTCTGTTTCAAGGAGCTTATATTCCATAATATTAAATTTTACAGAGATAAGTATTATTAAATATTAATCTCTTTTCTTTTCCACTTTCCTTCCTATCCTAAGGCCTACAGAAATATAATTTGCCTTGGGGAAAAAAGGTATTAATAAACAGACTTTCTCTGTATATGCACTCAAATGAATATACAATGTTTAAATAAGAAGCATACCTTAATGTGTCTATTAAAGACAGTTAACAGCTGCCAGAATAGAAATGTGTTTTTAACCTTGCTTTGATTCAGTAACCTACATTGTCAAGGAGATATGCCAAGTGGACTATGTCTTTGAAGCCTCGCCTCCACCATCTGTATTCATTTTAATGTCATGCCATCGATGTGTCTCTTCAAGTGGAGATCATCTCATTTTTAATATAGTCAGGTAACAAAGAGAGCTTTTCACCCTGGGAAATGCAAGAGGTACAGAATGGGGAACTTTCAGGGTTGAGGAACAAAGTCCAAGGGAAACCCCTGGTGAGATTGTCAAAGGCAAAATGTAAGGAGGTGTGAGAAGGTGCCACATGTTATCCAAAAGGAGGAAGAGTGATTGGCAAGGTCAGGCTATTTGCAGAGATAGCATTTGAGCCCAGTTCGATTGAAACTTGAAAGCTTAGATAAGTCAAAGGGCTGTGAGAGAGGGAAAAAAAAAAAGTGTCAGACTTATCCTTATGGGAAACTTGGTAAGAAAAAGAATCACCTATATTTGGAGGAATTATATAAATGGAAAGAATTATAAAAGGAATCTAGTATATGGTCTACAATATATTAAAAACACACCAAACTGCATTAGGTCGACATGAAGATTAATTGTGGGGGTGTGCAAGGGTGGGAGGCATCTTTCTGAAATAGCCAAAGAGAGTATAACCAGCTAATATTAACAATTGCTTTTTAAAACTCTCATCAGGCAATGCCTTTCATACTGTGATCCTTGAGCAGTTTGAATCAGAATCACCTGGTAAACATGTAAAAAAAAATGCAGCCTCCCTGGTCATTTGTGGGGTTTTTTTTGTTTGTTTTTGTTTTGTTTTTGTTTTTTTTGTTTTTTTTTTTGTTTTGTTTTTTGTTTTTTGCCTACGCCACCCAAATCTGTTAGGGCAGGGCCCAAGAGTGGGGCTTTTTTAGCAAGTTTCCAGGATTAAGGAGTATGTCCCCTTTCCTTTGGTCAAGAGAAGTGTTTCTTTAGAGTCTGGCTTGTGCCTACACTGCACCTCAGCTGCGTGCCCTGCCTCCTATTGCTTTCCCAGTATGGATTCCACACTCTCGTCACAATGACATGCAGAATGAAACTAGAGCCTCGTTTTTCCCTCCTTCACAATGTCACATTTTCCTTCTTTGCCTGCAATATCATCCAAACCTCTCTTCTTTCCTTTCATCTAATTTTCACCTTTCTTTCAAAATTCAACCTAGAGTCATTCACTCTGGGAGGTCTCTAATGAGTACACCAAGTGCTATTGGGCAACTGTTAGAGCCGGTTCCCCTCGGCCCTAGGAACAGAGAGGCAGAGTCACCGAGGCTGCAAAAAGGCAAAGGAGTTTATTGGCTAGCTCAAGCTAGGATCCAAGTCCCAGAGCGCAAACGCAGTGGCCTCTCCATGAACCAGGACCCCGCCCTGGGGTAAAGGTTAAGCTTTTATACTTTTCTGTATGCTAGTTTTCACACAACACATTAGTCTGCACACGACATACTAGTCTGCACACGACACACTAGTCTGCACACGACATACTGGTCTGCACTCCATCCCCCTTTAGTTTATTTGTTCTTTTTTAGAAGTGGCTGATCGCATTGGCTCCTGGTTTGTTGACTCTAAGCTTCGGGCTTTTCGCACTGGCGCCAGTTGTAGTTAAGGTCATCCAGGGGAAGAGGAGGGTCTCCAACGGGGGAGGGGGGCTGTTGTTGCATACCTTCTAGTTTTTGGTTACAAGCGATACTGGGAACACACGCCCTGCACAAGCCGTTCATGCGCTGATCATGTCTTGCTCTTCTTATCTGCTTAGTTGGTTGGAGGGCCCCTGGACTCTCCAGCCCTTTATCAGGAAGTAACTTGCGGTTACCTCCCCGGGGCTTTGTTTTCCCTTACTTTAGTGAAGCCTGCCATGGCTCCACTTACGCTAAGCACCAAGCCAGCAAGCCATATATACAGAAGCAGAACTAGGCTGTTAGCTTCTCACATCCAGGAAGCCTAGCCTATCATGGAGTTACCTTTGCTCTTATCCCTGTTTTTCATTCTGATTAACTATATTTATCAAACAACTAAAAGCAAGCATAGTCACAGAAGCAAATAGCATCAGTTAGAATCAAAGAGAGCACACATTTTCCTACTATCAATTCCTGTTCTTCACAACCGTGCCATGTGCTTCCCTAGCTCCCAATACAGTGTGGTCTATAGGAGGCTGCAGTAGCACTTCTCATCCTAGGGTGTATTAATCCATTTGCATGTGTTTCTTTCCTCTTTTTAGAAATTCTTGTGTGAGCTAGCCTCGGACCCAGGCAATATGCTAGTCAGTAACTACTTGTATTGCCTAGTGAGGGAGACAAAAAGTAAACAATTACAATCTAGTGGAATGATTGTGGTAGGAGAAATGCAGGATGCATAGGACAATGCCATAGGATCCCCAATCTAATAGACTTGTCTGCTCCACAGTCATGACTCTGTTCTTAAGTCAATGCAGCATTGTTGGAAGATTGTACACAAGTAACACAATCCCATAGACAATTTAGGAAGACCTCCTTGGTGGAGGTATGAAAGTTAAATTTGGAGAGTTTGGGAAGTGAGAAGGTCATCAGGGTAATTCATTACTAGATAGTTCAATAGTTAATTATGATATAATGGGGCCCTTTTCCATGAGATATAATGAAGACCACAGAAGAGGAGCAACATAAAAGATATTTACAGTCAAGGATGTTTCACAAGAATTTGTTTCAAAAACTCAGTTTTTTAACTCCCACAGGTTTACAACTGAGCATCTTTCAAAACAGGGACTGCTGAAATGGGAAAGAATGAAACCTAAATTGCCTTCAATTTGGAAGTTTTTTTTTCAGCTCTAATTTGTCTATGTTCGGTGTGGAATTAGGTATTGAAATCCACTCAAGTTTCTAATTTTCAGCTTCCTTGCACCTATACAGCCTCACAGCTGCGAGTTTGCTAATATAATGGATTCCTAGTTAAATCTAAGAAGGGGCTCACTAAACAAAGGTTTTCACATGGTGTATTTTTATATCACCAAAATGTAGATCAAAACGTGGGTATTGGTAAACTTAGGGGGGTCTGTATTTTCACAGAATGATTTTTACAACTATTCTAATTGAGTACCTAGCCTTGCCCAAGTTGCAACAATTAGATCTGATTTCCTTCACGGACTGCTGTTTTAAACACTTGGCATTACTGGGATAAAGCATTGGTGCAGTTCTTAGATATCATCTAGCCTAAAAATTAAACAGACTTACTTAAATGAAAAATTGATCAAAAAATTTATAATCCAGGGATTAGTTTCTCTGTTGATTAGAACATTCCCCTCTCCAACCTTGATTTGTTGTTCGCTTCAATCAGGTAAGACAAATATACATATTAAAAATAATATAATGCATGATCCAGGGCCATACCACAAATCTGTTGTGTTGGGATGTAGTATTAGGCTTGGAGCCTGAGACTGTATTATAGTAAAAAGTAAACCAGGTAATTCATGTACACCAAAGTTTGATAATGACTGCTCTAAGACTACAGGATTCCCTATCACTCTAAATTTACTTGAGTCCATGATTTCACTTAAAACATTCTGATGTTTTTGCACAGAACAAGCGTTTTAAAATGTAATGGCTGCTTTGATATGTTTCTGTTCTCAGAACCCAGAAAACATTTAAGCACATGAGACAGAGGAAGATTCATACAGGCGTGGGTATGTGGGCTAAGGGGTGTAGAGGACAGTCGGTGATACATTCCTGTCGTGTTTCCTAGCGCTGAGCAAAAAGCCTGAGGCAGGGCAGGATGGCCGGTAACGGTGGAATGAATTAACCGAATTGAAAGTCAGTGACTTTCCTCACAGTAGGAAAGCTGCGGAAGTTAAGTTTTGGCTTCTGAAGTGAAGCCTTGAATGCTTCCAGTAATGAACTCTGAGCCATCCCTTAATGGGAATGGGAAGTAATTCCTTTACAGACATTCTGTAAGGGGTTATATATTGAAAAATGAAGTGATGTTCTTGCTGTAGCTCAAATTAAACAGGTGGGCGCCATTCTTTTGTTTCTTCCGCTTGCAGTATTGCCGCTCACCTCTAGATGGTGCTGCTGGCTCATAGCTAGGCAGCCACAAACTCCAAATCCAAGCAAGAGTGAAGAGTCTCGACCTCTGAGAAACCATCTCTGCATTTATCTCTCTACCCCTTGCCAATTTGCAAGAAGCTGTATATTAAAATGCATCCACTTGGCCAATTCGGATCACCTTTCCTTCCTACTCTCCCCTCATTATCTTTGTTTTCAAAATAAGGAACCTGTTTTAAAATAGTCTTAATAACATTTCTAATTATGTTTATGCTCTTTTTATTTGTGGTGTGCACAGTGGAAGGGTAGAAATAACTGACCCATATAAGGAAAAAAAAAAAAAAATGTTTCTACCTGGAAACATTCTGTGCTGGACTCCATACATAAGGAACTCCATACTCGGATACTCTATACATAGCCTTGCCCAAGATATTTGATCTTTATGAGTCCAATTTTAGCTTTCGTTAGAAGAAACAGCTTAACACAAGAAATACAGTATTATTGAAATAGAAACACTCAGGACTGAAAAAAATGCGGCATATGCACTGCGGCTCTGCTCTCTCATTCTTAGGACAGACACCACTGTTTTTCTATGCCACCCTTTCCCAATTAACAAAATTTGAGATCACAATTAATTATAAACACAGAAATGAAGGTGGATTAGTGTCTGCATATACTTTAAACCATTTAATAACCCTTACCTAGTGTAATCTCATTATTTTATATTAGTTACGTGCGTCCTAAAGAAGGTAGGTGACCTGCCCATACGCCCATGAAATAAGTTGCAGAACTAAAACTGGAACCCAGATATACAGACTCCCCATTAAGTATTTATACACCATGATGATTAGGTCTGTTTTATCTCTAAAATTCCAAGCCAGAGTCCCAGTATTATTAACATACATCCTAGGAAGTAGATAGCAATTCATTCATTAGTCAATAAGACTATATTCAGTAGTTACTATGAGCTCAAAACTGTGCTAAATAAATCGTGCTAAAGAGATAAAAAGAAATGGCTCCTGCCTCCAGAAACTATCACTATTGCAGGGGATTTGTTATGTGCAATAACTACACCTCGCATATTGCTCTGTGAGACATGCGTCATGAAAGAAATGTGTACTAGGTGCAGGGGGTCAGGAGGGACATATGATGTGATAGGGATATGTAACAGGAGCATAATTAATGCTGCCTTGGGGGACAAAGGCATGAATCAGGCTCAGCGTACTGAAAACGAGAAACGTAGATCACTTTTGTTTTCCAAGAATGAGTATGAAGTTACCAGAAAAACTGGAAGTAGATGAGTACATTTATTTAGGTTTTAAAAATAGGAAAACAATGATAGAAGCATGCATGCAGTTGGTATTCCCATGTGGTAAGTGTCTCATTTAATTTTCACACCATTACCGCTATGCCTGCCTGTGACAGCGACTTTCCCTTTTACGGATATGAAAATTGAGACTCAGAGATGTAAAGTTTACTAGACAGCACATAACCGATTGCAGAGGTTGTTAGAAAGCTCATGCCTTTAGCCTCGGCATTAGACAGTCTTTCCGATTGTCTTTTGATTAGAATAAAGGATAAAGTAATGAAACACCTGTATCAGTCCATAACTAGTGTTATATTTCAGTTTTACAAATAAGACATGGAATATTTCCCAGGAATCATTCATGGTGGATTGTGGGAGGACAGATTGGTCTGTGTTACTGAGATTGTTTACCTGGAAGAACTAAAACCAGACTTGTTCCTGAACAATACTATTCCATGAGTTTTTAACTCCAAACAGCACCTGATCAAACAATTTGGTTCAAACCCCTACTTTTTATATGAGTTATTATGTATTTCACTTTCCATCTTTATTTTCTGGATTAAAGAATGAATGATATAGTGCATTTCCATATGAATTAACACTTTAAATGTATTTACATCCTAAATCATATAAATAAGCAAGACACAGCCCAGCCTCAACATCCTCAGACCAACAGGACGTCACAGCAATCAGTGCCTTGAGATCCAGCCACTCCATCTGTGTCATGCCCTGTGGGTTTCGGTAACATCACTGATTATTCATTCACAGACCTGCTCATCCCATCACCACT
Source organism: Eulemur rufifrons (assembly GCF_041146395.1). Classification (NCBI taxonomy): domain Eukaryota; kingdom Metazoa; phylum Chordata; class Mammalia; order Primates; family Lemuridae; genus Eulemur; species Eulemur rufifrons. The sequence continues at coordinate 8,332,618 of NC_091005.1, read as the reverse complement.
ATACACTGGGCACAATTGCTCATTGTTCTACACTGATTAGAATGCTGTGATTTATAAATGCATGATGTAAAAGAAAAATAGACCAAGGCCATTACTTGCAGGTGGAGTTTTCTAGTTCCTAGACTCTGGGGTAATAAATCTTCTGTGGAATATCTCCTGCCTACTTGCTGTTGGAATTTTTTTAAGCGACATACTACACTGACAACCGCACCAAACTCCTTGTGTGTCTAATTCTAAAAGGCAGCTTAAATATTACTTTCTTTGGTGACAGTATAAGTATCTAATTTACTCTAATACTGTCCTTTATGTGAAAACTATAATGTTTGATTCAAAGACTCTAAATTGACAGACTAAAAGGGCTGAATAGAAAGTGTGGGTATTAATATATCAAGATTGTCACTGCTGAAATACTCAAATCTGACTCCCGTCCATTAATTGCGGATGGACTAAAACTTAGACAGCATGAGTGCTATTACATTCTATTGTATATCTATAGACTAGTTTTCAGAATTAAAACTGTCTTTAAATATTGTCTTACACAAACCCCTCCTGTTGACAGGCAAAGAACCCAGACGAAGAAGGGAGAAGTCACACAGTGTGAAAGATGGAAAAAAATGCATGCTTTCTAATTTGCATTCTGAGTTTGACCCAAATAATGCTCACATATTTCTTAGAGGTGGGAACCTTGTTTTGTAGTCCCCTGGTGTCTCATGGGTATCTCACAGCACACTGCCCTGAACAAAGCAGGTGCTCATAGCTAATAATTACCACAATTATAGCATTTATATAGTGCTGAAGACTTAGGGAGGTGGGGAATGGCCTTAATCAAAAAGTCCCAAAACAATAATTGTTGGCGTGGATGTGGAGAGATAGGAACACTCATACTGCTGATGGGACTGCAAACTAGTGCAACCTCTGTGGAAAGTAATATGGGGATACCTCGAAGAGCTACAAGTAGAACTACCATTTGATCCAGGAATCCCATTACTGGGCATCTACTCAAAGGACAAAAAGACATTCCATAAAAAAGATATCTGCACTCGAGTGTCTAGAGCAGCACAATTCACAATTGAATAGATGTGGAAACAACCCAAGTGCCCATCAATACATGAGCGGATTAATACAATGTGGTATATGTATACCATGGAGTTCTACTCAGCCACAAAAAGCAATGGTGATCTAGCACCTCTTGTATTATCCTGGAAAGAGTTGGAACCCATTCTACTAAGTGAAGTATCCCAAGAATGGAAAAACAAGCACCACATGCACTCATCATCAAATTGGTATTAACTGATCAACACTTAAGTGTACATATAGTTATAACATTCATCGGGTATCAGGCAGGTGGGGTGGAGGGGATGGGTATAGTCACATCTAATGGGTGCGGTGTGCACTGTCCGGGGGATGGACATGCTTGAAGCTCTGACTCAGGTGGGGTAAAGGCAATATATGTAACCTAAACATTTGCACCCTCGTAATATGGTGAAATAAAAAAAAGAAAAAAGAATTAGGGAGGTGGCCATTAACTAAACTCTCAAAAGAAGAGAGAATGTGAGAGACAGCAAAAGTTGCATTTATGGTTATAGGTTTTTATGCCCATATATTTCAGTTGATCTGAGACTATCAGCCCAAACTCTGGCAAACCTGAGATTTGCCGGATGAGAACTTCTCAGGTATATATGAACAAATATATCCTTTTTAAAAAAATTCAGTAATGGAAAATATAAATGATGTTTTGATTTTTTTAAATATAATTTAAAAATTGTCACAAAAACCAGTATGAGTTCTGCAAAACATGAGACTGTTTTACAAGATTCAGTTTTTTAAAAAAATTAAGTCTTTCGCTGCAGCAATGAGAATGGGAAGAACAAAAGCCTGAGCTCGGAGCAGATGCCAAAGATTGTTTTAAGAAACTGGCAGAAAAAATGGACATGGGGAAATCACCAGCTTCCATAAGGCTGGTGATTTTGGTATCACCACACTGGTATTCTTCAATAAGAAAATGCAGACACAGGAGAACACTCTATCGACCAAAGAAACCATGGAGCAAGAGGAGCGGAGTGAAATTTTCCAAGAGCCTGGAGGATTCCCCACCCCGACATCTTGAAGATCCCACTTGTCATGTGGAGAAAGAGCCACCTGCAAGAGGGCAGGAGAGCTACAGCTGCAATGGGAACCCTGGCATATTGCACCAATGCCCCCGGCCTGTGGATCTCTGAGGGGACGTCCCAGTCAGACTGCCAAATTCTCCGGTTTGCCCTGGGATATTATAGAAAATTATGTGTATGATTAATGAAAATAAAACTCATCTCTTGGCAAAAAAAAAAAAAAAAAAAAACCAAAAAAAGAAAAGAAGTAAAAGTCCTTTTTATAAAACATTAATATTCATTTCCCAACTTTTTAAAATTTTGATAATTTTTTCTGCAACTAGCAGCATGTACCTGTAAAGATATGTGATGCACACCTGTATATTAACTTCCACATGTAGCTGACAATATCAACTTGATTTCAAAAATATCATTTGTAAATTTTCTCTGCCCTTTCTTTTTCTGTATTTTCTTAAAAAAATTAAATTATAGAGTAAGATGTATACCTTGCCATAGAAGTTGACTCTTCCGGATCACATGATTTCTCTAAAGAGCAGAGACCCCATGTTAGAGTCGGGAGTTACGTTTCAGGTCCCACAAACTTGTTTTAGAAACCTGATAATCATTGCTGCCTTATACAGGGGTGGTCCTGAAGAAAACTTTAATTATTTGGAAAAAAGATTATAAAAGGGAATTTGAAGGAGGGAGGGCTAAAGGGACGGAACAGACTTCTTGTTATACTTGATGAATCTAAATACTAAGAAGTTGACTTAAAAAGCAGAAGTTCAAATTTGCAGAACATGGCCAATTTCAAACATTCTTTGATACAAAAATATGTGTTCTATTCATTTATTGTTAGGAGAAAAAAGGTAAAATGGCAAGAGGAGTGGCTGTAGAGAAAGCCATCATTGTCTTAAATATTAAAAGAAAAAGAAGAATATGTCAAACTTTAACCCATCTTTTAGCTCACTTTCCTACACACTAATCACCGATGTTCATCATAATGATTGCTGGCCTAGCAAAAGCCCTAAGGATCACAAGAAGATTAAATTTTACTCATTATATCATCACTAACAAGGCAGGAAAATGTCCTGATATATGTAAAAATGATTTCCAATAACTTGCTCTGTGACCTTGGAAAATTCACTTAACTGCTCTGAACCTCAGTTGTAATATTTGTCAAATTAAGTGATTGAAGGGCATAATGTGAAGTCCTTCAGATAATTAAGTGTCAATGATTTTTAGGATGTATCCAAAAAAAAAAGACCCTTTGGTTCAAAATGCCCCTTCAGCCAGAAAATTAAATTACTAAAGTACTTCTGAGAACTATTATTGGCTCCCTGAAACAGATACATATAACTCTGACCAGATTGGGGTATCACAGGTGATATCCACAGTATCATTAGGCAATCATTGATTAGGAGTCAGACCAGGCAGGCAAAGGTCAAACTCCTTCTCAAAAATGTCTTTCAGCTACTGCCCTGTGCTAGGCAGAACACTCGAATAGCAGGGTTCTGGGTTCATAGAAAGTTTTGATTTGGGGATAGGGAAAATGCACTAACAAATAAAGACTTAATTAAAGTAAACCAGGAGTGCAGGGAGGCATAAGAAGAGGGATAATCACACAAGGCTGATTCTTCTAAATGAGAAAATAACCTCACCTTTATTTTCTGTGGTAACTGTTTCCTACAGAGGTGTCAAAAACAGAACAAGTACCTGTTTTTAAACATGCAAATAATAAAGAATGTGGACCAAAGTCCAACTACCCTTAATCCTTTGGACCCCACAGCCCTGGGCCATTCCACTGATTATGCTGTAGTTAACAAGCTTGGTATCAAATACGAAAAACAGTAAAACACACATGCAAAAATACGGTATATATATAAAAAAGATTGTGCAGTCAGTCTCAACGGGTGATTTGCTTTTCTTAATGTATCTTTGAGAGGTTTATACTTGATACATGTAGATCTACTTTTTTTACATAAAATTCCATTGGATGGATACCTTTGAATTAACTATTCCTCTAAAAATGTCTCTATTTAGATAGTCTTTGCTGTGTTTATAATCAACATTTCTATTTAATATTCATAGCTCACAAAGAGTTTCTGATACTTTTTAGAACTAGATAAGTTATGGCTTTTGAATCAATAAATAATAGCATCCGCTTTCTGGACATATCACATGCTATAGAAGGAAAGCGTATTCTTCATCTCAGACTTTAGGAAGGTGACCTAAATCTGAGTCTTGTTTCTTTCATTATTGACTGTGTAACATTGGAACATTAATTTTTCACAGTATCCATTCCCTCATCTGCAAAATGGCTCAATAATTTTGTAAGCACTGGGGAAAAAACTAATGTGAAAATTAGCTCTCCTAAAATAGCAAAGGTATGATGAAAGTATTACTATTTTAAAGGTAAAAGCAATCAAACTCTGCCCATCGGAGTCTTTTCGCTGAATATTGTGGTGAGTACGAAGTAAGCACTCTTGTTGGAATTCAGGCAGATGTATAGAGTATATTGCTTTCCGTCTTGCAGTTGACCTTTACTATGCCTGGTAGTCAAAACAAAAGACAAGCTCTCTTGCGATATACTCCAGAGAAAATCTAGGTGAGATAGACGAAGGGTCAGGGCATCTCAACTCAGAGGTATTTCAGGTCCCATGGACAGCATAAAATTGGTATAACTGGTACGTCCTGCCAGCCACTGAATCTAAAACACAACATTCTTCTTGAAACATTTTCAAAAGTATTTGCTTCGCATCTTCGAATTGGTAGGAGTATTTATAGAGGAGATTTGGTAGAAGCATTTCCAAGATTCAGAAAGCAACTGTCTCCAAACACCACAGAATATATTCTAAAATATTTATATCAGAAAAATCTGCACAGTGGTATAATTTTTTTAAAAGAACAAATGACATGATCTGACATAATTCATTTAAGCCTTAGAAAATGACAAAACCAGAGAAAAATAATAAACAAATTTCATGCTTATGGAAAAGGCTTCGGAATGCTTCCATTAGGTACTTGAAGTTGATGTTTTTGGATCTGTAAATTAGTTTTTCACATATATAATGTGTATATTTTTTCTTTGATGAAGGGTCATTGCTGGGGACAGAGTAATACAGCTTGAAGCATGTATTGGGCTGCTAAATTACCTCTTCTTAAAGATGTTTATATCTTGCTGATATGAGTGAATTTTATACTCACAAATTTTATATTCAGATCATCAGGGATAAATTTGGCTGTTAACTTGAATCCTTTAATCCAACTCTCACTTATATATGGTATGGAAATTCTATTATTTTCTGCTTCTCATAGCAGCTTGGAAATTGCACAACCTACTTTAGTATTCTTTGGTTTTTAACAACTAAGACTGGGAATTGAGGAATAATCAGTAATGGTTATCTGCCTTTTCCTATTTAAGAACAATAATGGTGCTCACTCATCCCGAACAAGGCCTTTAATTAATCATTGTAGCTATGCAGGTTGAAGTCCCAATGTTATCATCATTGAAGCATAGCAGTAATATAAACTCCTGCTTAAGTGCTTTTGTTCTGTGAAATAAATCTTTGCATTACAACTATTCCTAATCATTTATTAAAAGTATAACACTTCGCTATTATCATACTTGATTGTGATGTTTTTAAGCCATTTATTTGTTTTACCTACTTGCAAGCACAAATTTAATTTGCTGGAATATTTAAGCATATAGTGGATTTGGTGGGAAGGAGAAGGAGAGCTCTCTACAAGAATGCACTCTCAAAAATAAAAATAAAGGTAAAAACAAAACTAAAGGGATAGGACAGAAAAATTAATCTGTATGCCCAAACTAATTACTGGTTACTCAATGGACATTTGGAATAAAATTAAAAAGTTTTGATATTATTGGATTCAGCTATTGAATATGACCAAAAAAAAAAAAAAAACCTGATAATACCACGTTAACCATATTATCTGAAACAAATAGAACTTTCTATTGACTTCAAAGAAATGTTCTTCTCTAATTTGGAAGTTGAGGTAATAGCCTAATTTGCTTAAATGTTAGTTAGTTACTATCTGTGAATAATTTAAGTGAAATTACCACTTTATTGTCTCATGGGATTCACATCCCCCAGGAAAGACAACTTTTTAAAAGACTTTATCTACCCAGGTACAAGTGGTTTCTTTTTAACTCCTACAGCCAAAATTGAAAAGTCTTATTAGGACTATTTATCAAGAAAGGACACACCTGAGTATTTAGGATGGTTCATGTGCCAGTTCCATCCCAAAAGCAGCCATGGAACAGTACACAATCTCCTGAGTCTCCTTTTTAAGCACACATTGATTAAATGTCTGAATGGGGTCTAATACAGTTTATGAGGAAATGTAATATCACTAATGGTTATACAAATAGACCAGAACTTATGCAGTCAAATGAGTGTTGGTTTTTTGAAACAGATGCCTGGGGAGACTAAAGACTTAATTTAATGTATTACCTCATCTCAAACTTTTCTAGAGCTCCCCTTAATGTCATTTCAGTGGCCCAACCAATCAGTTCGTGACATTTTTAGGCAAGAGATTCGAGACTTTTTCTCAAACAAAGATAGTTTGAGATGAACTTGCTGCCACATTCTGAAGTTGGTCTACCTTTTAATAAAACTTGGATTCAACTGTCAATTATATAATTTACAGCCTGAAAGCCTAAAAACAGTCAGTATGAGTGACTAAATGAACATTTGAATAAATTAATGCATGGTGATTTCACTGCTTAATCAGCAAATTTCTCCTTGGCCACATTGGCCCCAAATTTTGATGTAGTGCTGAAAAAAAAAATTCTCACCAAGAAACCTTATTTTTTTTTCCCTCCCTCATTTAAATATGCATTGGGTACCTGGTATATGCCATGCATTGTGCTAGGCAAAGGGAAGACAAAAATAGACATTTCTTGTCCTCTAAACTTCCCGGCCTAACAGAGAAGACAAACAAGTAACCAGATAACAAGAATACTGTCTGATTAGAGCTATAACGGAGAGAGGCAGAGGAAGTGTGACACTAACAGGAGAAAGGGAAGGGAAGAGAGAGTTTAAGGAAGGTTCCCTAGAGAATTTGTGGATTTGGAAAAATACATAGATGTAATAATACCACCACTCTCTTTTATCAGGTGAGGACGTTAGGGTTCAAATAGAAAAATTAATTAATCCAGGATTGAATGGCTTCTTTCTCACAGATTTTAATTGTGAGTTATTTTAACACAGATCTCTAGAACTGGGGTATAATCCTCTGACACTAGTCAATATGTAGGAAGTCTATACATTGTGCTTTATCAAGGAAAGACCTACCATATGCCTGTTGTCCTGAGGTAATTATAACAATCTCCTCCTTTCACTTGGAAAAGGTGTGATAATTAATTTTATATGTCACTTAGACTGGGTCACAGGATGCCTGGATATCTGGTTAAACATTATTTCTGGGTGTGGCTGTGAGGGTGTTTCCAGAAGAGATTATCATTGAATGGTAAACTGAGTAAATTAGATTGCGCTCCGCAGTGTGGGCAGGCCTCATCCAATTCACTGAGCAACTGAAAATAGAACTATTATTAAAAGGTGGAGGAAGGGAAGATTCACTCTCCCTGCCTGCCTCTTTGAACTGGGACGTCTGTCTTCTTCTGTCTTTGATACTCCTGGTTCTCAGGCCTTTAAACTCAGACTGGAATCTATACCACTTAATTCAGTTTCTCAGGACTTTGAACCACACCACCAGTTTTTCTGGGTCTTCAGTTTGCAAACGAAAGATCATGGGTTTGGCCCTTACAGTCGTCTGAGCCAAAACCTTATAATACATTTATTTATTTATATAAATATATAGAGAGGTATTTATAAATATATGTAAAGATAGAATATATATCCTATTGTATATACCATATATACTACTCTATTATATGTACATATATAAATATTACATAGCCTTATGTTATATGCACATATATATATGTACATATAAATATATACGTATATTTATAAATGTATATGTATATATGATACATATATGTTTATGTATACACAGGTGTGCATATAGGATACATGTATGTATATATACATATGCATACACACATATCTTATTGGTACTGTTTCTATGAAGAACCTTAATGCAAAAGAGCTTGGAAAATAAGTGATATAGTTTGTTCCCTTAGTGTATGCTATAATGTCTGTTCTCTGGGCTACATATCCAAGATTTATCCATGAAAATACAGAATTATGAATGTTGGCTTCAAGGACAGTAGCACTGGAATTGAAAACTGTCTCTCAGATTTACTGGTTGTGAGCAAATTATGGAACCTCGGAGCCTCAGTTACCTCATTTATGTAACGGATGGGGGGCGGAGGGAAATGGTATTTGCCTCATAACTATGTTTGGAGGATTGACTATGTTCAGGTTTGTGGAATTCATAGTACTCTGCCTGGCACAGATACCGGATAGATATTTGTTGGTTACCATTATATTGTTAGCAACTCTTCACCCATTTATTCTTATAATCATATCCATTGAAAGCAACAGTACCTATGATTTAAAAGCATGTTCTGGAATCAGACTATGTAGCTTTCAACTCTGGTTTTGATAGGTTCTGAACTTAAAAGCTGTGAGGCCTTTGGCGAATTATAAAACCTCTTTGTGGCTCAGTTTCCTCATCAGTGAAATGGAGATAATAATAGGATCTACCTCATACGATTGTTGACTGTTTTAAACGTTATATAGAGAACGTTTTTAAAAGTTCTCACAATACAGAAAGTGCTGTCACAAATATCATCATCACGATCATCATATTTCTTTTAGGGCTATTGTGTATTAATCCTGGAGGTTATTACAAAGATCTCTGACCCTAATGAGCCTATATATTTGCACCAGCCATTGCTAATAACATTTTTTGAGGTGTCCTATTTGGTATGGATAGCCAATAAATTTTATGTAGCTTTAAAATTATAATTTTGCCTTTCATTATATTAGGACTTCTGGAACTTGGATTCCTGGTGAGAACTTGAATTTTTTTTTTCTGTTCACCCCTTTCATATTTCACTCCAGTACTCTTAGGGATTATTAACAATTAAGATGGCTGTTGAATAATAAAGTACCAAGAAGCACCCACTCGATTCGTTAATGGTATTTGACTTGTAGCAAATGCCTAGAAGTACTGAGAGAAGAACTGTTTTTGAGCCTCTCAGTTCTCAGTTTATTAATCAAAGCCCCCACATGATGATTCAAGCACTCCACGTTTGTATATATCACAGCACAAAGATTTTCTTGCCAAAAAGGTTTCCCCAAACCACCCTAGGAGTTAAAACGTAATAACAAGAAATTAACAGAAATAAGATTCCAAAGGTGCCATGTCTTGAATCTGAAGAACATAGCCTGCCTTTCTGCAAAATAATTTAATTGTATCAATTTGAATACACAAAAATAATGAAATTTTATAGTTTTCCTAATGCAGACCTCTAGAATCTAATTCTAAATATTGTAGCATCATCTTCTTTCATAAATTTGTTCATAAATCAATGACTTAAGATACACTAATGTGGCTATTTTCCCCTTTCTGTTGTATTTTCAATGCTATATTTCCACCCTCTGAATAGGGCTCTCTTCCCCTTTCCTAGAATGTTGTTCTCCCACATCACTTTCTTACCAAACTTAGTCATTCTTTCAATTCTAATGAAATTGCCAGCTATGATGTAAAACTTCCTCTGAGATTTTAACAGGGTAGATAGAACAATAATCAAGTTCTCACCAGGAAGCCAACTACCAGAATATGTAGTGAGGTCCAAAGTAATGAAAGGCAAAAAAAACGTCTTTGCCTTCTAACCTCCAACTGCAGTCATCTTTGGTGACTAGTTGGATTTAGCACTTACTCTTCCTGGTTTTTATCATAGCTGTAATATACATTGGGTTTCCCTATTTATTCCTAAGCTCTTCAATAATAGGGAGACTACTTTTGGTTGTAGTTCTTGATTTACTTTCACCCTATTCTTCAGGAAGGCATTGCAAGTTCTTTTCATGCAAGAAATATTTGCTAAATAAGTAAATTCATGACCATAAAATAAGAGTAATGTAGAATGGTAGACTCCAGTACTCATTACACGCACGGAAACTCTATATATTTAGACACATACATACACATGTATATACAAAATTATACATAGTAATATACATAAAATGTATTCCTGTGTGTTTAGACAATATTATTATGGTTTAACTACAAGACTGATTTTGCAAACACAATAGTAATTGTCCTAAAAATTAAAATTGTTTTCAAATCTCTCTCTTTCTTGCCCATACACACACTAAAACCAGCCAATAACATCCCTGTGATACTGCTTTTGAAAGAAAGGCACACAGTGAGTTAGGTATGCTGAACAGGTGAATATCAAAGGCAAACTTCCCCCTGCTGCCATTAACTACATGAAAGCTTTTGGGAGTTATTCCTTTTCTCATTTTAATGGTTTGTATAATGAGATGAGAAGACAGAAACTCTGGCAACTCTTGGATCCATTTGTACCTGCTAGATAAAGAGAGACACTGCAGAGGAATGATTCTGTTTGAAAACACTGAACATCCAAATGCCTGAAGTGGTCAACAGTCTCTCCTACCTTGCCTGGTATCACGCAGTGCCTTGCCTTAAGTAGTAGCCTTTACTTTTCTTTTTCCTTTTCAGCCTCACGAGTATGAAAATGCTGTCTCTGTCTATATGTGCTTATTTTGGCTGGCTGTGAAATACACTCTTGAAAGCAGAAAAAGAGAAACACAGATACCTTTTAAGAAAGATTGTAGGAAACCAAAGTACACACACACACACACACACACACACGCACGCACACAAACACACAGTCTACCTACATAAGATGTAAACAATATACCACAGCAAGGGATCTGGCCAACTCACCTGTAAATCTTAAACATTCTGGAGCGTCTCCTGAATGCTGACTTGATTTTGCACTTTTATACCCACTTTTGCCTATGCTATTTGCCCTTTTTTTTGCCATTACAACTAAATAATACTTGACTTGGAAACTGAGGCCAGAATTGACTTGGTTCTTGGTGCTTTCTGTAAACACCATTTTGTGTAATCCTCAGGTGCATCTTATCAGTAGTATGGATAACTAGCAGGATACTATACCTGGTATCAACACCTGAACAAGCCCCCTTCTTAGGTAAGACTAGATTATGAAGAATGATGAAAGAAAATGGTTTGTAAGTAGACTGATGATACTTCAACATGCTTGGAAAAGTGCATAAGCCAGAGATAAACAGTTTCCGAAGGCAGCAATGGTTCTGATGGTAAGGGGGAGTGTCCCACAAAATACTCCACTATTCCAGTCCAAGTGCCAATGAAGACAATGAACTCCCAGAAATGCTGGGTAGGAATTGAAAGTACATATATCTGTTATATATGAGTAATTCTTGCATTTTGGAAATCTTATATCTTTAATCATACTTTGAAATAAAAATATTATTTCTCATATATAGTTCAATTTGCATCATTGGATGAATTCCCTGGCATTAATTCTTGTTTATAATTCAATATCTTTCCTGAATAAGAATATAATACATGAATTCCCTTCCTTGGGCCAAAATCAGGATCCTATAACTTTGCCAGTTCACTGGCTTCCAAAAATACTCAGCCCAGGAAAGTAGACGTACAAAGATCTTGTATACTAACATATCCTTGCAATCAATCAAAAATTGAGTATCACACATCTCCTTCATGCATTCCAACACTAAGATTTTTAGGGTGTCTACATTTCCCAATTGATCAACAAAATCCAGATATTTGCCTGTTTTGTTGTCAGAATTATCATCAATGTCCCACTTTACTTGTAAAATTGTCCTTATTTTGATAACACATTATATGGTCATTCTAATCACCTCTACATATTGATTTACTAAAACTATGTTTTTTCAAATGTAGCACACAGATTAACCTCATTACCATAGCCTGGGGAGGTTATTTAGAAAGCAAAATCCTAAATCTCAGTCTCAGAGATTCTGCTTTGATTAGGTCTACTTGGTGCCCATGAAGTTGTATTCATTCAGCTAATATGCACTGAATATATAACCAGGTGCTCTTTTCATTACTGAAAATCAGCAATGGACAGGACAAATTATTATGCATTGTCAATGGTTTTGATAAGCAAAAGGGAATTTTTTAAAAATAAAATCTAAGGCAAAAATTAATGAAACCATTATGCCTGACACTTGAAAATGCTCTTGAAAATTACTTAGCCCCATTCTCTCATATTTCAGATAAAAAAAGAAGGGCTGAAATATAATAATAACAATAGCAACAACATCAACTATTATTTATGGAGTGATTCCATGTTTCAGGCACTGTTCTAAGATTTTTATATCCATTATTGCTTTCTACCCTTACAAAAAATAAATGAGGAGGGTACTGTCAACTACTCTCATTTTATAGATGGTGAAACTGAATTCAAAATATTAAGGAATTATCTCTAGATCATAGAAATAATAAAAAGATAAATTAGCATATTAGCTAAGTAGCCTGACTTCAGAGTCTATGTTATTAACCAACACATGCAATTCTATCTTTCTCTTCACCCTCATCACTCAGTGAACTATGTTAGGATAAGAACCTAGGGTTCTTGACCTCCAGGACTACTTTCTTTTCTTTCTGGTCTACTATGTTTCTTTCAAATAAAACATCATCAAAGTTACTGCCACATTTTATGACTCTGAACCTCTTCCTTGGGCAAATGAAAAAATAAATTGTAACACCCCTGGCAGCAATAATTAACCAATTTATTTAAATACATTTTTTAATTCATTGATATCCCATGGTACCTACTTTAATAAACATACAGTGTTTGACTATTATGGTGAATTTGAAATGCAAAAAATGATAGATTGTGAGCAAATGTTGGTGAAGGTTTTAAATTCTATGTATCTCCCTTGGGACAATAGAAATATGTCCAAAATCTATACAAAAGTAGCCTCCGAGCAACTCCCATTGGAGTAGAGGTAATTTTTAGTTTAAAGTTTATTGTGTTTTTAGATTCGTTACCTTGATGTTAGCAGTGTCTCTGCATTAACAAACAATTAATCTCACCAAGCATATAAGCAGAATTTAAATGAGGTGATCATGAAGTAAGTGACAGTTAGATGTATGGGATGATGGAAAGATGAAGAATTTCTAGAGGGAACTTGCTACATATATCAGAAACTATGTTTGTATTTTTTTTGTTTTGCCTTCACATATAGCAAATATAAATTTATTAATTCATCACACAAATATCTCATTAGCAATTATTGCTAGTTTTCAATATGAGAAAACTTAGAGTCACTCTCTAAACACACAGGAGTGACAAATGGTGTCTTCAGGATTAGGACTCAGGTTTTAATAATTCCATATGGTGCACATAATTCTCTATTAATTGTTTGCTCTTTAATAACCTCCAACCTGAAGATCAGTGCATCCATTTTTCTGCTTATTTCTAATAACTGTCATAAAGAGAGTTGAGAACAGCACAATAACAACAACAATATACAGATTGAGCAAAGCAATTATCTCTGAGAATACAGGTCTGACATCTCTGGATATGGGATCACTTCAGAATTCTGACTAAATGTTTTAACATTAGGGTGTATATATTTTAGAATTTTCATTTGCTATCTTTTTGATGGCAAACTAATGCTAACCCTGCTTTCATGGTATTTAAGGAATACTTTTTGTTTTCTGAATTTGAATCTGTTTTATTACTTAATATGTGTATAGCTGTGTGCAAAATATGTCATTCTAAACTTAGTTTTCCTGTTTATAAAATGGGAATCATACAACCTCATAGACAGTTATGGAAATGAAGTGAAATTTTATATGTAACATGCTTTGCAGTGTGAGGCACATAAATGTTCAATAAAAGACAGAATTTTACAAAAATATGTATATATATTCACAATCCATGGTGTTAGTGTATATATTTAAATTATACCGTAAGAATTACAAAATACTAGTCTGTTGACTTCCAAATGAACTTACATTATACATTTGAAAATAGTTTTAGATGCACTTATTTCTTACCTGTGTAAATATGTAGAAGTTATTCAGTGGCATTACTGGATGGTAGGTCTTAAGGAGTATAACCTAGTATTAGAGCATATCTTCTCTTTATTCAAGATATGTATTTCCCAAATTTTAGGTGTTTGCAAACTGTCAATATGATTTAGACTATTTCCACATCCTGTCTTAACTATTATTTGTTGATATTTTAAAATCAAAACAGTGTTTAACTTGTCAAAATATTTAAAAGGAACCTTTTGATCATTACAATAAATGGAAACCAGTCACACTTACCTATCTTTTATAGAAGATACTACACTTAACTGAAAGAACAAAATATATAACTTTATCATGCTCTAGTAAAGGCTTTGAACCTGAGATCCTCCCTATCTTGGTTACAATGGCAAGTGTTGAAGGTGTGTTAAAGACCTGTTAGCAACCTACTGATTCATTCTCCTTTATGTATCCATAGGAGTGAAAGAAAGTTGAGATGAGAATAACTTTCTCACTGTAATATTCAAGGTTAATTTTTGCCTTTTCACCACACTGTCTAAAACCATCTTGTATTCCAATAAAAATCATTCCCATTTACATACCAGTTTCACATCCCCCATTCAGGCAAATCCAGTACTAGTTGATTTCTAACTCTACTTCAAAGATCTTACCAATCTTTTAGGAAGTGTAGGTGTCAAATATTAAAAGAAGTAGAAAGGAAAGTTAATAGTGAAAGTTGTGGGGTTAACTGTAAGTCAAATGGATTGAGTAGAGCCATTGAATAATGTCTTTATAATTGACAGAAGAGTGCTGTACAGTTCAGCCCTAATGTGATTGTCTTGAAAAGTTCAAAGACAAGAGACTACTTTTCCCTTTTTGGTACACATATCAAACAGTTTTGTAATAATTCATGTGATGATGGACTGAGATTGTTCTATGATTGATAAACTCAAGGGATATAATGTATCATTTTTTGAAGTAGGTGTTACGATGATTGGTTTAATAATGATAGGAGGTGTCAAAGATTAAAAATATCAAGGGAAATGTCTATATAATATGCAAATTACTGTTAAGTGCAAGCATTTTTAACTAGATGAAGACAGAAAGCACATGCACCAAAAAGACTTGAACATCATTCTGTCTGGAACACTCTGTTTCACACAGACACTTGGAATACTTTATAATTCATTGCAGGAGTAAGTGTATGAATCTCACAGAGCAGTTTTTTCTTTCAGAGTTCAGGAATCTGTATACAACATAACAAAGTTGAAAATCATGTAAAAAAAACAGTGAGCAAAAGGATAGAACATTTTTCTTTAGCAAGGGCTATTCTTAATTATTAACAGCAATGACAAAAGAAATTTCCTAAATTGATTAATTCTATTTTACCCCCTTCTCTGTACTTTTAGGCTGGAGTGGTTGTGTATAATGGCTACTATCAGAGAGATAGGATAGTTGGGTATATCTAATAGAATGTATTGCCTCATGCATGAGATATTCATATACACAGAAAAGTATACTGTATTTATTAATCTCTCGAGCCCCACAGATTTAATAGATGACTTGTCAACTGTCAAATCACTTCCCTTTGCTTCATCCACAACTCTGGATTTTTCTACTAGTACCACTTTTTATTTCCCCTGAACACAATGTTGTTGTTATAAATGTATTATTTCACAAAATTTGCAAATTAACATTGGCTATCTGAATCTTCCTGATTTTATTTTCAAAGTATGGACTTGAGTTTAAGAATGTGATTCTTGCATCAGAAGGCATGTCACGTGTTGAAGTATATCATTCTTGCCTACCCAGGACCCATGATAATTAAGGGAAGCCACTTGCTTTGAAAAGGCACCAAATGCAAGAGATACTATCCCCCCACCACGAAGTAACATCCAGTCTGAAGAATGGTCATGCCTTCTGTCTACCCAAGACTTCAAAGTAGTGTATGTGCTCATTGTAGTTCTTCTATTGGAGGAAAAGTCCCCAGAATGCTCAAACTAAACCCTCATGCCCTCTGCTGATAGGGAATCTACAGACTTGAGATATTTACTATTTTTAATGGGAGACATACAGTTCCAACCACTGCATCTGTTACTGACTCTGTCTTCAGTTAAGCACAAGGAGTAGGGGAGAATCAGCTGTTGCCCTCCATCAGTCATTGAGTTTCTGATCCATAGAGGGTAAGTAGGAAAGCCATTAACTACATAGATGCCTCTGGAATCAAAATGGTCATCAGCATTAAGTCATTAGCTCTACCCATTCTCATACCTATATTAATCACCCTCAAATGCCCATTTCTCTTCATTGACTGGAGCTATTGAATCAAAGATTGATGTATTACCTTGTCTTGCAGGAGGAGCATTAGCAGGACTGTACACCCAGAAAAGAATTCTCAATATGGATTCTCCACATCACATTCTGCACTCAGAATGAGACACAAATCATCCTATAGAATCATAACAGAGAAGCCAGAGTGGCCAGACTGGATAGAGGGCCAAATACCTAGAGCATACCTTCCTTGTGAAAGGGCAGTGTGTCTATCTTGTGTTCCACCGCACTGCCAGCAATTGCTAAAGTGCCTAGCACATTGTAGGTGCTGATGAAGTACTGATTGACTGAATAAATAAATCAATAAAAGAAAGAATAAATAACTGAAAGAATTTCTATACTCTATCTTATTCTGAGGTCTCCATGGAAATCTCATTGGATATCCCTCTACCATACCACAATAGTTCTCAACCCTGATCTCATAATAAAATAACCTCTAAAAATAGATATCTAAGACTACCAAGTCCCTCCCCATTCACATTTCATTTGTCTGGGTTATGAATAGGCCATTCGTATTTTTAATTCTTAAGCAATCTCATGTGGTGATCAAGGTTAGAACCTCTAACATGTATCCAAATTCTTTTATGGAAATAAGTAGCACCCAGGGCTGTCTAGTGCTCCTCATGGAAAGGTAATATTAACTCCTAAGAAATTGGAGCAGGCTGGGTAACTTTTAGTACAGTGGTTTTCAAATTTGAAGGTATATCATAATCATCTGGAAAGCCTGCTAAGACATAGATTGTTGGTGTCTAACTTCAAAATTTCTAATACAGTAGGTCTGGGATAGGATCAACAAAGCTGCATTACTAACAAGTTTCCAGATGATGCCGTCACTGTTGGTTTTTGGACAATGCTTTGAAAATCACTGCTTATAATTCACTGATCTTCAATAATTTCCCTGATCATAATGTTTAAAACAGCACATGGATAAATCAACTAGGAACAGAAAATAGATTAGTGATTGCCAGGGCATGAGTATTAGGGGCAATGTGAGCATGACTTTTAGGTGGGTACTGAACCTGTTTGGTATCTTAATTATAGTGCTGGTTACATGAATCTATGCCTGTGTTAAAACTCACTAAAGTATTCATCAAAAAAAAAAAAAAGTCAATTTTACTATGTTGGGGGAAAAAAATTTATGTCATTTGGTAGCCTCCCAAATATTTTTTTTTTTTTTTGGAAAAAAAAAAAATCCCATGCCTACTAAGTACTTTGAATTTGTATGAGATAAAGGTATTACAACTTTTAACTCTTCTACTTTATAAGTGATTTCTTGAGAAAACCTCAGATAACTCTTTTGGCACTAAAGACTCATTGCACTGAGTGGGCTAAATTTGTTCTACATATCTCTGAACCAATTCAACCAATTGAACCAGTTCTTTACCGCTACACTTTGATTTCTTAAACAAAAATATTTTTGGAGCAAAACCTCCCCATCCTCTCATTAGTTGATATAAATGAAAACTACTGTGTTACCTTTCCAAGAACAATTATTTGGCACCAGTTGGCAATTCTCTGAGAGGATATAGATAATATTATCTTTCTCTACTGTTTTCATAAGAAAAGGTATCTTATCCTCTATGTTTCATACTGGAGAATAGCCTTCACACCAAGCTCTCCCATATAAAACGATTCTGTCTTTAACTGCCAACAGGTGCTATCTAAGTTAATTTTAGGAAACCACATAAAATATTCACTTGTTCTATCTCCCAGGAAGAAAGAGAATTTTAAATGCTTAGATTTTGGGTTAATTTATCAACTGAGATGATGAACATTCCTAAGATTTCACTATTTATAAAATATTTTATGACAATAATTATATAAACAGTCATTCTTTCTACAGTTTAGGGAAACCCAAGAATGTCTCCACCCAGAATGCAAAATGGAACAGGCTCTCCTACTGCTGTCTCTGCAAAGGTTATGAGAACTCACATTGGTTTACTCAGACACTAACTTAATCATACTGAACGGGGAAAGGTAGGATACCGAAAGAATGGTGATTCAATTTAGAAAGACTAGATTATAAATAGGCCTATTTCTCCAGTTGCTTTGTAGTTTTTGATTATTTGCTACACCTGATGATCCTTCATTTTCTCTTCTACAAAATAAGTCTCAGGAATATGTTATTTCTAAAGTACACAAATTGATGAAATTCTATATTTTATTCAATGGAGAAAACAAACAGTATTATTATATTGGAATCAGGACAAAATGAATGATGGCTAATACAGGTAACTGCTTTAATTTACATTATACTAACACTCTAAATTGCTATGAGGAAACAAAAAGATGTGAATTATAAAACTAGAGGAATAAGCCAAATTTCAGTATTTGAAGATGGTATGATAATATTGGAAGTTGTAACTGAACTAACTGGAAACCAATTACATTAATGAGATAAAATTCAGAGAGTTTTGGGGTTATAATATGCCTAAAGATAAAGCAATAACTTCCATATACATCCACAAGGACTGGTTTAGAAACCATAAAAAAGATTTTTCTGCAATAGTAATACATAGATTAAAAATAACAAGAAATATGTAGAGCATATATAAGAACATATAAAAATTTTTAGGGACCTCAAAAAGATTTTAATAAATTGAAAGGCATACTATATGCTTTGCTGGGTTTGGGGGGTAATTAATAGCAATAAAAAGTTGATTCTTCACAAATTGACTTATGGATTTAATATAATTCCAATTAAAATCACAGTAGGGTTAAAGGGATTTAGAAGCAACTTCAATAAATAGTCGACATTTCAGAATTTAAGGGTTTGCACAATGTGGAAAAAAAAGGAAACACAATAGAATACCCAATATTTTTTGAAATAGTGTGATACTGAGGAAGTGAAGCTCACCATGCCAGATATCAAAATATACCACATTAATAGCTAATATTACTCATCATTCTCTGTATGTCTACTCCTCTTCTAAGAGGTCTATGTATGCTCACTCATTTATTTTTTAGCACAGATCCTAAAATATAGGTTCAGCTTATAAATGAGGAAACCAAGAGAAATAGAGGAGTAAATAACTTTGCCCTATTAAGAACCAGTGGATTATTTAACCAAGGATTAGAACCTATGTCATCTGACACCAGAATCTGCACCACGAACCACTATGGTATACTGAGAGTTAGAATTAGAATAAAGTAGAGAGACAGACCTATAAATAAGTTGATGATAAAAGGATAGGAGTTTGATTAAAGAGAAGAGAATACATTAAAATCATATATCCAACAATGAGCAGCATCACTGAAATGAACTTCAGATCTCCAAATTGTCAAGCAACTAGAACCACTCTTCATAATTCTTTACATCCTGTCCTTCATTTTTAGTCCTTTGCCACATCGTGTCATTGATTTCATCATAAGAATTGGAAAAATTATTTTCATGTTCTTTCGTTTTCCTCCAACAAGTAGTCTAGGATTTTAAATTGTGTCAAAAATGGGCAAGTGTACAGCCTTCTGCTTTCTGCATATTGGAATTTTAAGAGTAGATTTTTAGATACTTTGGTAATGTTTGTGTTGTGTGCATGTGCGTGCACACACGTTTGTTGCAAAGAGTTGGACTCCTTATTTTAAAGACTGATAAAATTCAAAGCAAAATTCATACCTATTTCATATGAAAATGAGTATGCAAAGAGATAACTGCATATTTACAAAAGTAGTAGCTTTTAAATGAGATTTTACTATATCAAGTGATTTGCTAAGAATTCTGCATGTGACATCTCATCCACACTTCTTACAAAACTTCTTAATAGTAAGTGTATTAGGGAACTGGTAACCGGATAGAGTTACATACCCAATTTCTGCTAGCTTTGATACAGAATAGAAAATAAGTTTTCAGAAACAGAATTTAAACTTAGTTTTCTCTATTTTTAAATCCCATACTCTTAAGCACTATACTGCAGAGTCTTTGGAAACAGATAATTTAAAAATGTAAGACAAGGAATTTTATTAATGTCTACAGACATGTGAAGATGGTAGAGGATGTTCTTTGAAATATGTTAGTGGTATAATTGAAGTATGATTGACAAAGGAAGAGAGCACCTAGCCTTGTCTGGTGTGGAGAGTAAAAGTTCTTGTTGGAAGTTACCTTTTTAGCACAGGTGATCAATAAATGTAGAACTTCCTTCACATCCTGGCTCTGAGTCTGACTTTTGCTTTTAAGAGTTTTAGCATATCTTATGAGAGTGAAGAAGCAAAACAAGGCAAGAGTAGGAAAAAATGACATCCCCATCATAACATACCTGTTATATTCTACTTACTGGCTGAGTCAAATCTAAAATTTAGGTCACCTGTATCCAAGATGGATTTGCTTTCTGCCTCTCCACTGAACTCTTACTCGATTCTTCCTGGTCATTGTTCATGTAGGATTCTGACTTGGTCTTTGTCTTCAAGATGTGCGTAGTAGTCATATGGCATGATAGAAAATTCACTGGTGTAGTTATTTTGAGCAGGCAGGAAAATATACTAAACACCAGACCTGAGAGCAAAAAGGATAAATGGGCATCTTGACCAAAATATCTTTACCATTTTGCAATCTGACTGTAATCTTTAGTGAGAAATTTATATTAAATCTAATAAAAAGTATGTCAGAAACTTTATGACCAAATGTAACACAAATCATGAAAGAGTGCTGAAGCAAGTATGAATGAATTATGTCTGCTGTCCGTGTAATATAGAAGAAGGCAATAAGACACTTTTAGACCCGTGAAAGTTTCAAACTATGACTCTAGAAAGTTCATGCTAAAGTACATGCGTTCTCCCAGAGGCTGCATATGTTTCTCTGACAAAACCCATGGTTGGGCAATGAGTCCCAAGGCGTTAGCATTAAATTCCCACTCACATAGTAAGTTTTTCAACTCATGCAGCTGAGCTGACAGCAGTAGAATGCTTTTCCATAAACAAATTCCGTTCTATAGCCTGTTTTTCTCTTAGTTTCTGAAGAGATTTGTATTAGGGAGCTAAGACTCTTAAACAGAACAAAGAAGGAAGGAAAAATCTTTGACTAAATAGAATCCTCAGACAACAAGAAATTTTCCTTTATAATATTCTGCTGGCTGAGATTAAACTACAAACACCCCTTTTTCACATTGATTGTTGAAAATCTTATATAAATGGTTTTGCATTCCACAAAAATTATAGCAGAAGAAAAATCTTGTTTTATAGTTCAGTTCAAATTTAAACATAGAATTTCCATTTTTAGGCAAACCTGAGTTTAAATATAAGATCAAGCTATGTGAAATAGGGGAATTTTAATGAAAATTTCTGAAGCAAAATTTAATCATCTATAAAACAATAGTATTATTCGCATCTTATGCATAGAATAATATGTTTGATAATTTTGATCAAGATCTTTCATGTAAAACACTTACCATAAATCTGGCACTTTAAAACTCTCTAAAAACACTAATACTATTATAAATATACCACATTCTAGAACTCCTGTGTATCCATATAAAACAATCAAAGGTAACATTACTGTCACAGTGAACATAAAATGAATGGATATGTGTGATTACATTCATGTCATTGTCCATTCAGAT
Organism: Eulemur rufifrons; assembly: GCF_041146395.1. Classification (NCBI taxonomy): domain Eukaryota; kingdom Metazoa; phylum Chordata; class Mammalia; order Primates; family Lemuridae; genus Eulemur; species Eulemur rufifrons. The sequence goes on along the minus strand of NC_091005.1, from coordinate 8,310,618 downwards.
AAAGAATTTAGCATGGTCGTAAATGATAGTTTCCTTATACTAAGAATAATAGTTATTATTAATATTTTTGTACAAATTGTGGAGTACATGAGAAATTTTGCTATATGTATATAATGCATAGTGATTAAGTCAGGGTATTTAATATGATTATTTTTACTGGACATTGGTACAAGTATACTACATGCTGAGTATATACATATTTCAATCAGAATCTTAAAAATAAACCCTCAGATGTCTTGTTAATACATTACTAAAAAAGAAAACTGGAATAATGATATGTACAATGCCTTTTTCAAAGTACACAATTAGTTGATGAAAGAAGTATAATCTGAACTCCAGTCTTCTGGATAAACATAATATTCTTCTTTGAACTGATTATGACTATGTAACTCATAAATTTAGGTGTGTGGTATATACTATCTAGGGAATACAATTAAGACAAGTTATGACAAGTAATATTTAAAAACTTACAAGATTGAGATTTGGAAAGGATTAAATAACAAAACAAGCCAAAAATGACACATTGATGCACAGAATTATGTAATATTATGAAGTTGCCAATTATCCTTCATAAAGTTTTAAATATTCGTAAGTCTAATAAAATTTCAACTACATTTTTCTAGAAAATCTATGTAGAGAAGAAAAGGCTCATGGAAATTCAAGGCAACTGTGAAAATCTTAAGCAAACATAGAAGATTTACACTATTAGATTTAAAATATTTTTCAAAAGTATTATTAAAACTAGTTAGTTTGGCTGACAAGACAAAGAAAAGAAACAGAAAACCTAGAAATGGATCTTTCCACATGTAAGAGCTAAATTTATGATAGATTTGGGAAATCAGTCTTACCTAGTAAAGAATTGATTAGTTTATGAATACATTGAGAGAACCCTCATTGTATGGAAAATAATAATGCAAATACATCTCAATCCCCAAAAATAAATCATAAAGAGTTTGCATATTTAAATATGAAACTTAGAATTGTAAATGGGTAATAGAGAAAATGATAGATTACCATTGCTCATTGAGATAAATTTCTTATATCAGTACCTATACAATATAAACTATATAAGGAAGAAATGGATGGATTAGATGCCATTGAAACAAAGGATTTATCTTCAAAAAATAAAAACAGACAAATAGAGAAGTGACAAGTTGGGACGAGTTATTTGCAATATTTAAAACTGAAAATGATTAATAATTTGAATTTTACAAGGTTTTGCTGCAAGTCAAGAAAATGACAGGAAATCAAGAAAATGACAGGAAATCAAGAAAAATAGGTACATTATATGAAAAAGCAAGTCACATAAGGGAATACAAATGTATAACAAGTACATAAAAATCAGTACAATCAAAGAAATAACAGTTTACAGAACAAAGGGAGATCACAGTGCATTGTCATTTTGTTGGGTGGACAGCTAGATAATGCTTGGGAGACTGAGAGACTGAAAAGCCACTGAGTGGGGCTTGGATTGCCAACCAGTGTGGCTATTTCACAGAACAATGGCATCAGTCCATACATGCCCTAGCCAAGGGTGGGAATCTGCTGCCTTAAGGCCACATGTGGCCTTCTAGGTCCTTAAGTGTGGCCTTTTGACTGAATCCAAATTTTATAGAACAAATCCTTGTATTTTTCTTAATACCTTTTTGTTCATCATTTATATTTTTGTTTTATTTTTAAAATGAGCATATTTAAAATACCAAAGAATAAAATAAGTCTCAAAGAAACAATCTTCCCAAACTGACCGGCACAATTAGATTAGCAAGCCATAAGGACTAAATTGAAGACTGCTAAGCTCGTCACTTAGTTCTAACTGCCTCCACCTGACTAGTGCTACTACTGCAAGAGGCTGGTTGGCGAGAGTTTATGGAAGTCAAGAACGCCACTCTGTGATCAGCTTTTGACAATGGTGCACTTTGTTTCAGTCTGAAGTGGAATTTGTGAATAGTTGCACAGCTTGACAATATTTTTTAATTCCATCTGCTTAACAGTCATCATGTCAAAGAAGACCAAGAGAATGCTGAAGGAAGAAAACAGATTTTTTAATGAGGATTGAGAATTTCAATATTATCTTGTTTCTGCTAAAGATAAGATGATTTGCTTGCTTTGTAATCCTGCAGTATCAACATTAAAGAAATGCTCATCAGCATTATAACAGTCATAAGGACCACAAATATTTTATATTAGAGTGAGAGGCCTGAAAATTTGTATTGCAGAAATTAAAAATGAAAAGCAAAAGCAAAAATAATTCTTTCAAGCAGCAATAAGACCTGGAAATAATGCCACTGATGCAAATTATAAAGTAACTTATATACTTGGGGAAAAAAGGGAAGCCATTCAGTGATATAGAAACTGTGAAAGAATGCATTGTCCAAGGTTTAGAGTGCTCAGCCCCTGATAATATTTCAAAGTCTAAACTGCCTATTTCGAGGAGAACCATAACCGATTGGCAGCATGAATTAGGCTTCAACTTAACAGAACAACTTCATGTAATATTTCAAAAGGAAATTATATATTATTCAATTACTTTGATGAATCTACTGATACTACTGACTCAGCACAAGTTTTATGTTTTATTCGGGTCATAACAGATGATTTGAACATCTGTTTTTGTACATGCATGTATGACCCATCTTAGTTGACTGAGAAGGTCTAGAATCAATGACAACCCAGTGGCAATAAACATACCTGGTGTCCAGATACTGGTTTCTACAAACCATTTTCCCAGTAAAAGGAACCAAGACTTCTGGATTATATCAAAAAACAGAAAAATGTATTTAGTGAAAAACCAATAAAATCTCTCATTATAACTATTTTTGTGATGTTATTTATTTAATTTTAATAGTTTTCATATGGTTATTTAAGAGTTTAATAATAGTAGGAACTGGGTAAAAGTTAACAGGAATTCTCTGTTTTATCTTTGAAACTTTTCATTAAGTTTAAAAATGTTTCAAAATAAAAAGTTTTAAAATTTACACAGAGTCATTTCCTTTTAGAGGTATGTTAGGGACAAGTGGATTTAAAGAAAAAATATAAATAAGAATATATGCCTCAATAATGGTGTGATCAAAATAGTTTGCTATAGACTGAAAAATATGATTAATCCAGCCTTGTACATCTTCAGTCTAGTAAAATGAAATAAAAGTATGGAAGCCTAGTACAAGGGTTACAAATTTAAATGTCTTCTGAATCTAAGTAAGAATGAGAAAGTTATATAATAGATTAGTTGTGATAAAAAAAAAAAAAACCTTGAGATTGTTGGCTATTTATAACAAGGGTAATAAAACAGCTGACATTTATTGAGTACTCACACTAAGCTAGGCACTCTTTTAAGTAGTTCACATGCAGCAAATTTTCTCTTTGGTTTAGATGCTATAGTCAAATCCATTTTACAAAGAAGGAAGCTGAGATACAGAGAATTTATATAACTTGCCCAAAGTTACAATATATAACGGCAAATTTTAACCTAGGCAATCCAACCCCAACATGCATCCTTTTAGCCTTCACCATCTGGCAGTGCCATCTGAGCCCCTAACAGCTCTAATGATATTTTTTATAAAAGAAAATCAAACTTGTATGCCCAGATTTTGCTAAAAAACTTATATATCCATATTTTATGTTAAAAGTATTGATTTAAAGATTTTGAAAAATAACACAAATTTAATTTCAAAATACTCTAACAACAATAAAGTAAACAGTTCTCCAGACAGTAATATCTTACTCAGATAAATCAAAGAGCAAGGAAAACTAAACCACAAATTGGATTCCGGGGGTATCTGACTGTCTTGAAAATGCCTAGAACACTTAAAAACCCTCAGTAACATCTTTAATCATTCCGGAGCTATACATATAGGAATATAAACACTAAATACTATACATGAAGTAGAACCCCCCATTTCAATTGAACAACAAATAATTTGAGCTTTGACAAATTTATGTGATATATTCGAGGACTTTCATTTCTTGAAACTTAGCTCTGTAGAAACAGAAGACAAGGGAAAGCAACCAGAACCCCTCTGTTCACTCTTCATGAGGCAGGTTCGTGAATCTCGACAGTGTATTTGACTCATGCCCAAATCTATTACATATTTATTCATTCACTTAATCAATATTAAGAATCTAAACTATGCAAGGTATTTTGTATACATTGATACAAATGCAAATGGATTTAAAAACATGGCTTTTTCCCACTTTTTTCATTTAGAAAGACAAATACAATGAGGCAAATGCAATGAGACATAAACACGTTTTATTAAATATCCAGCAGATAATAGCTGCTTTCTTATTTATAACATGATGGGAGGAGCATAGACTTTGAAATAATAATAATAATAATTTAAAAATAGTTTTTAAACTTACTAAATGTGTGATATTAAATTTGTTAGTTATTCTTCATGAACATAGCTCTGTTACCCTATAAACAAGATTATGTGCCAGTTGTACAAAAATTTGAAGAATACTAGAAATATACTAAGTAGAAGACATGATTCATGGCCCTTGATGTATAGAAGAGCGTGAATGGATGTTGGTTACTGTGTTTTAATTATGGATTCTGGAATGAGATTAATTGATCTCTGACTGGCATTAGTGGACACATACGATATTTGAGACATTCACAATTCTTTAGTTGAATGCAAATGGCAAAAGTACCCACTTTGGGGAGTTATAATAATTTTCTATCATGATAACTCCTAGAAAGCAGTTAGCACAATATCTGGATCATTATGTGTCCTGATCAAAGTCTAATTAATATTTTTATTTTAGGGTCAATATTTCTGATGCTGGACCTGATTGTACTCATCTAAAAAATATACGAAATAAGTCCTGATATTCACATTTTAGCAAGGGAAATTAATGTATTCTCTGAAATACAAGTTAGTTTGCTTCATGAAAATTATTCAATTTGTGGTTTATGCCAGACACAAGAAATCTCTCCCATGAGTCCTAATACTTAAGTCAACCTTGTAGTGTGTTCTGTTTTATTTCATTGGCCCGGAGACCTGAGCTAATGTGTTTCTTTCCCATTGAATAACTACATATTCTTTCTAATATTACTGGAGCTTCTCATTGCTACCTACTTTGTGACATTCTCTTGTCATATTTATATCAGCGCATGGAAAAGTCACATCCAAAGTGATAAATGTGCACCACAGAGGGTTCCAATCTGTCCTGTGTCACCGCACACATCCCATCATCTAATATTGGAATCAGGCGTTGACTTTTAGAAGGTCCTCCCTATGTTGATGCATTTGTGGATTTACCTTTAGCAAAAGCTCTTTGCACCCAGGGATCCATGACCACATAATGGGATCATTCATGCTGCCTGATTTATGTAGTAACTCTTGAACTGTGTCATCGTGAGCTCTTTCATTCCTTCCACCAAGAATCACTCGGGTAGAAATGACTCAAGCCTTTTGAAGTAGCAAGCCTTGAGAAACTATCATTAAGACAAGAAAAAAAAAAAAAAAAGACTTTATTCACTAATCCTTATTCAATCCTCCTCATAAATATATCTAATTGAAAATTTCAAAGGTGCTTTTAATATGGGTCAACTCCTTTCTGTTGAATTTCCTGTTCCTATAATAATACTGATTGTGTTTATTACTGAGAGTTAATGTGATGTTTTGTCAAATTTTGAACAGGATTCAGAGTTAGGCAAACTTAGCCTTAAAATTCCATCACAGTTAATAACTTCAGTTCTTTAGCAATTTATTTATCCTGCATACAGTTGTTTTCTTAAAAAATGGGAATACTAATATATTTTTATAAGATCACTTAGAAGATTAAATGTGAACACGTTTTGAAATGCTTTATCTGTTACTCAGAACACATCACACAAACGGTGGTTGAATTTCTTGGGGAAAAATCCTGTCTATGTACTAGTTAACGCTGAGATATTCTTGGTACTATGAAACAGAATTGTTGTACTCTGGGAATCTATAAATAAACATAGTTCACCTCCTACTTCCCATCACTTATCCCACCACACACATAAACCTTATGCTAGAATGGTTATAAAGAGCATGGATTAGCTATACTCATTAAAGATGGCATAGTAGTAAGGGTAACAGAATAATGTCTTTAAATTATAAAAATCTAGTTTTGAATCTAAGTTGCTTAAGAGAGAAGGGTGTTACCATTGATTTTTCCAAATCTCTTATTTTTCATATTTGATATTTCAAAAATATCACAATATAATTTGCCATCTATATTCACTCTTTTGCATCTGCGTTGCCATTTTACATATCTTGGGCTCCATTGTATTTAGGCTGAACTATCTTACACCATGGTTTTACCTCCTTCAGGACCTCCAGGTCCGAATTATCCTTCCAACATAGAAATCTGATCAGGTTGCTAATCTGCCTCCAACTCATGGAAGAAGGTCCATGATCTTTAAGGGTAAAGTTTAAACCTTTTAAAATAGCTTAATAAAATGGTCCATAATGAAATGGCCCTTTTCTGCATCACTGAACTTATCTTTTGCCACGTACTTTCTCAAGCTTTCCTTTCCAGCCATATGAAATATTTTTCATTTCCTAAGACATATTGTTTTGCTTTGACACGCTTCCAACACCTTTCTTGCAATGTTCATCCCCCTTTCACCAAATCCTACCTTACACATTCACTTCAGTAGCTCCCTTTCTCTTTCTATCTAGATGGATGATAGATATAATTTTACAACTGTTTTAGATTTGCAAAATAAATTTACATTGTAAAGATAGTACTGAGAGTCACTGTGTACCTCACACTCAATTTCTCATTTTTTAAAACCTTACCATGATACATTGGTAACATTAATGAACTGATTTTGATACACTATTAGCAACTCAAGTGCATACTTTGTTCAGATTTCCCTAGGTTTTTCCTAATGTTCTTTTTATATTTCAAAAGCTCATACAGAATGCCACATTACATTTAGTAGTTTTTAGAACAAGCACTGTACTGCCAAAAAAATGAACAGAGTCAGCAGGTTTGCAGAAGCCATCTCGTAATACTCAGAACAGACCAGGTATGGTGGCTCACCGCCTGTCTGTAATCCCGGCACTGATAGCTTGAGGCCAGGAGGAGTTCAATACCAGCCTGTGCAACATGGCGAGATTTCATCGCTAGAAAAAATTTTTTTAAAAAATCAGCTGGGTATGGTGGTGCTAGCTACTCTGGAGGCTGAAGCAGGAGAATCACTTGAGTCCAGGAGTTCGAGGTTATAGTGAGCTATGATTGAGTCACTGCATTCCAACCTGGGTGACAGGCAAGATCTTGTCTATTAAACAACAACAACTTAGAAGAATAAGCTTAATTTAGGGAGATTTATTTACTGAGAAAAGAAAGATGTAATATCTGTAATTACAGAATTATATGTTTAATACCATAAGTCTCTCAGGTTTTCCATGTAGTTAGTATTTTTTAAATACCTTTAATATTTTAAAAATAAAACAGAAGTTTGTTTTTCAAATATTATAAAGTTAAGAATTTGGGATCATTAAGATATATCTTTCTCAGTAATTTCCAATTAATCAGCTTGTCCTATAGAAAAAGAAAACTAGATTCAATGTTTGCTTTTTCTTAAATTCATTCATTCTACAATCATTTATGTACTCTATAGTAGACAGTGTTTAAAGCCTCAAATTTTAAAGGGAAAAAGAGAAAAGAAAAAAAAATTTGCTCTGAAGCAGTCCATGGACTTTGACATTGGGGGAGAATTTCCAGGGATTCTGTGCTCAGCCATGGAGTGACAGTTTCTAGAAGCTTACTTTTATGTTCTTGGACAGTGGTCTTCAAACTTTTTTGTTCCTGTATTTCCAAATGAATTTTGAAAACTTCACTCCCTTTCATACATTTAGATTGAGAAATAACACTTCATTTTGAAGTAAAGGTAGTTGTGAATGTTGTAATTCCTGGCACATTTTAAATACTGAAATTTTGAAGTAAGACATTTAGATCATTTTTATAAAATATATCAAGTGAAATGGAAATCCGATAGCAAGTGATAACCATCATCAATCATTTAATCACTTAATCAATTCACAAGGAAGCCGAAATGTTGTAACAAATTGTACATGGACTCTTAACTTTCTTTCACTATCTTCCAAAAGGTTTTCCTTATGTAATTGTTTACCCTTGAAAGTATTTTAATTTTAACTACATAGTAAAACTTTAAAATAAGATGTATTATATGTGTAAAATATTTATAAATAATGTACATAAAAATAATATTTCTAGATTATAGCATCCTGTAGTCAGAAGCTCTAATTATTTAAAATTATTAGGGTTAATATGGTATATTTAATGTTGGTATAATTTTTTGATAAATTTTAATAACAAAATAAGTTTTAAATTGATTTCAATAATGCAAAAGGAATTTTTTATCAATTAGAGTAGTATGAGACAGAGACCCATACAACTTATAACCTTTTTTTAACAGAGATAAATGTTGAGTACTCATATACACAGATAAACAGAAGGAAATAAAAAGAGTTTTGTCATATAAAATCACTCCATGCTGTAAGCCTCTTCCAAGTTGCAATTCAAAAATCTCATAATCATCTATCATCAAAAATTTTTCATGGTCTCTCAGTGGACACATCCATGACATACTCCTATAATTTATTTGAAGAAAAATACTGAAAACCATCTGACTTATGAACAGATTTATTATTCAGTCAAGGAAGTGGTTAATTGGCAATGTCTGGGACATGCATCACAGTTTAAGTCTTAACAAATTATTAATATTATTAACATACCCTGCTATGTTTCCTCTTAGAGGCTTCTTGTTTGTTCTTACATGCCCCAAAAGAGTTGAGATATATAAAATATCATTGACTTAATTGTATATTGAGGTTTAACTTATATGAAGTAAAGTGCATAAACATTTAGTTCCTGGCTCAATGGATTTTTACATTATGTAGACAAAGTTATATATTGATATATGGACTATCTATACAAAGTCACTACCCTTCTTTTCTGACATCTTTTACCACAGAAGAGAAAAGTAACACAGTGAAGTACAATGGGGAAAGGCTTGGTCAATTGGACAACTATAAGAGAAAGAAAATGTGTATCCTGACCCTTGCCAATCAGCATAAGCAAATATTAATTTCTCATATATTATTATAGAACTAAATATGAAAGTGAAAACAATGAAGTATTGAAAGCAAACATAAAAGAACATTGTTATTACTTTGGAGAAGACAAACATTTTCTAAATTGTACTGTAAAAGCACTAATTATGAAAGAAACAAAAATGCATATATCAAATATTAAAATTGAGAACTTCAGTTTATTCTAAGGGTCCTTTAAGAGAACGGACAACTCAATGGAGTGACGGAAGATATTCACATTACACATCTTATACTCAGAATACATAAAAGGAATCATACAAATCCATAAGGAAGAGATAGATGACCCATTAGAAAAGTAGGTATAATACCTGAAGGCATTTCACATAACTGATAATTCAACAGCTAATGAAGTTATGAAAAGTGATTAGCTCCATTAGTCATCAAGAAAATGCTTACCAAAACTACTATGGGATATCACCTCATTCCTACCAGAAAGGCTGGAAAGAACTAGGTAGACAATATCAAATGGCAAATATTGGTTTTAAGGGGGGCATCAGGAATTCTCCTGGTACAACCTTTTTGAAGAACTGTTTGACGGCTTCTTATAAAGTTAAGCATACCTTACCACCCAGAAATCCCACTTTTAGTCACATACTCAACTGTATTCCAGCATCATTTATTAAAAAGACTTTTCTGTCCCCTTTGTATTACTTTGGTGGCTTTGTTGTAAATCAAGTGACTCTATGTGTTGGGGTTTATTTCTGTACTCCTTTGATCTCTTTTTGTTTCTAAACCAGTATCCCACTTCCTTATTTACGATACTTTTATAGTAGGTCTTGAAATCATGTACTATATATAAGTCCTTGACTTTTTCTTCCTCAAGATTGCTTTGTCTAGCTTTTGCATTTCCATATAAATTTTACATCTTCTTGTAAATTTCTATAATCAAAGATACAAAAGCCTACTATCCTTTTGATTGGAACTGTTGTGAATCTTTAATAAATTTGGGGAGAATTAAAATCTTAACATTTTAAGCCTTTCAGTGGAACAAGTACATTTTAAGATTTCTGGCATCTTTAGAATGATGCATTTCTGGATGCTCTTTAGTATAACTTTGTTAATAAGTCTGAATTATAAGTTAGTTACACATTTTTCATAGCTGCCTTTGAAGTTTATGAATACAAAATTAACTAATAACTATAGAAAGCTGAAATCTATCCTTTCCATTTTTTTTTCCTCCTTCTGGGGTGTTTACAGTTATTTGTTGTGGGTTTGTTTTTCTTCTTTATTTCAGCTCCATTAAATTTGCCCATATAAATCCCTTAACTGTTTGGGTACTAATTTCATTCAAAATAATAGAGGCTTAAAACTGGCCATTAGCATTCTTTTCAGTGCTAAGAAACAACCCACATTTGTGTTTACAGTCTAGTGTTATAAATTATGTTGAAATATCATTCAGTTAGAGTCATTCTCCAAGATTGTAAAGAGATGGATGGTCTCCAGGGGAGGGTTGTCATAAAAAGGAAAATCAAACCAGCTGAATAATACAATAAGTCTCTATATAAAGCTAGCTCAGCCAAGCAGGGATATGAAAGGTGGCAGCCTTTGAGGAGATGGCTGACAGATTTCATTTGTCGAGGATCAGATCTTGCCCTGGTGCCACATGTCATATTTTCCCGCCACCCCTTCCGTGTTCTACAGGCACCCTCTCCAGGTGCTGCCAGGGGAATAAGCAGAGGCTGCCAGTGAAAGGCCAGGCGTAGTTAAGTCAAGTGTGCGAAAAGCAGCCCTTTTCTCCTCTCTCTTCCTGCCATAAGGTTCAATCTCTCCAGTTGATTTACTCTTAATAATTATGTAGAAAGAAAGTGAGACTGAAATAAATGTTCGATTTGCCTTTCTTTTCTTCTTTCTCTTTTTCTTTCCTTCCCTTCCTTCCTTCCTTCCTTCCTTCCTTCCTTCCTTCCTTCGTTCCTCTTTCCTTTCCAGCTTCTCTCCCTCCCTTTCTTCTTGGTTATTCTTTTTCCCATATTCTCTTTCTTAATTATTCTTTGGCCCCTGTTTTATTTTTTAGGCGATTTGCCCTTCCCATCCCCATGTGCCTGTTTTCTTCTTTGCTCTTTCTACTTACCAATAAGTACAAAATTGTGCAATAATTCCTTTATGTTTATTATTTTATGAATATAATATCTTTTGATTGAATGAAAGGAAACCCATCCAATAGGCTGTCTAATGCCCATGCCTGCTTCACCAGATCTCTTTGGAAGAGTTTCCTAGACCACTTCATTCAACCTTCCTTTTCTCACTTTCTCATTTTTATCCATTTGTGTGTGTGTGTGTGTGTGTGTGTGTGCATGTGTGCACACACAAGGCACTAAGAACTAAAAGATAGGCAAATTTCCATCTCTTACCTAGAGTATTTCATCAACTTATCCCTTCAGTTGCCTCTTAGTCTTGACAATTGAGAATTTCAGTCTATGTATCAATAAGGAATCCAAGGCCTTCACAATGAAGAACATACACAGCTTATGCATAAACTTGAAACATGGTCTCCATGTTAGAAATGCATATATGAATAGGTATAAATAGGCACTTTAAATAAATGTTATAATTTTCTCCCCCAAAGAAGCAGAGGAATCTGGGATTTGGTTCAATTCAAGGTTCTAATACTGAGGTCTCTGTGTGAGAATAGATGATTCTAAGTCAACTTTTTTTCCTGACACTATGCTTTTCTCGTTTCTGTCCTCTACACAATCACTGATAGTGTAATGAAAATTCACGTAATTATTTCAATAATCCTGCTTAAGCTGTTAGAAAAAAATGAAACAAACAAACAAGTGGCACTGTTAACTTTATAAAAAGAACCAGGCATCCTAACCAAGTATCTCATTATACCTACTGTGTATGATGTGTTATTAGTCTCCCCCACATACAAACACACAAACAGAGCACCTATTATACAAAGTTACATAATAAATATCATAAAGTAAGTTTTGAGAAATACTGTGACTGAATACCTGAATAAATAATGTTGAAATAACTGTTGCATTTTTCACTGTGCTGTTGTTGTTAATGATATTTTGAAACAACAGAATGGCCAATCTTCAAAGTATAAGTATTGAACCTAGGTTTTCAACACTACACTGCTTTTAAAAAATTGTAGAAGCATTTTGATCAACAAGTTTTCATTTATATTTGGAATGATAATATCTTCCTTACTTACTGTGAAGTGTGAGGAACTAAACCAAACTTTTAAAAAATGCTTTATCAACCAAAAAGTCATTATCATCATTTATATCACTAGTAGTGGTATCCTTTCATAAACATTTGGAAAAATATTTGGGAATGTATTATTAGAAGTAGTCAACCTGGAATATCTTTGCAAGATATAAAACCTTAAGCACATTTCTCTGAACTGAGATTCTTGCAGTCTAATAAATTAAGCCCTGATACTCATTCACAGATACTGGCAGAAGACATGAGCTTCCTGATCAGGGACAAAGAATTTCATTTCTCATGCCATAGCAAGTAGCATGGGTATTAGCATATTTCTTTCAATTCCTCTTGCCCCCCAAATCCGTGCATACACATAGATGCCTGCATACACAGTGGATAGTATTGTAAAAGAAGTTCACCGAGCTTAAGAAATCCCCGTTTCACAGAAAGCAGAAAACATAAACCTTTGTCCCTTGGGCAGATGTTACCTCATCCCTCAATTACTTGCTGTACACGTATCACTGAAAAAATGGTACCCATAAAAAGGGTCAAGACATTGAATTATAGCATCAGCAACACACGTGGGGACATGAAAAACCCAGGGAGAAATGTCTTGCAACAATTTTTCTCATATCATTTTGCATTTCTTTTTAAAGAAAAGTAATGCTGAGCTCTATATAACTTGTTTTTTTCTGTAATTGTAGACTTTGCTTTAGTATTTTAAACCCATATTCAATAAAAAAGCGTCTATTTCAGCCAAGTTAAATTTTGATTCCACTAACATTTACTTGATGCCTACGATGTGTCAATTCCTGATCTAGGTGTTTTATTATGTAAGAGACCACTAAGTGCCTAGAAAAAGATTCCAATAAAAAGACTTTTTTTTTTTAAATTTCAAAAGATTAAGAGGGTACAAGTGTTTTGATACATAGGTGAATTGTCTAATGAGGATCATTATTATAAGTGAAGTAGCTCAGGAATGGAAAAAAACAATAAAAAGACTTTTTAAAATAGCATTTCAAACAGCCCTGCCTGAGAAGAGGTAAGGCAAAAGGGAAGCTATTGTCTAGCAGTGATCAATTTCAGACTGTTTCAAAATGCCTCTGGTGATATCATTCTCACCATCTCATAATGTTTTGCAAGTTGTTAGGGAGAGGACATTAAATCACCTGGTCAGTAGACCTGTTCTTTTCCCTATAAATCATGTGAATCCACTAGGTACAGGGAATAATCATTTAATCACTCTGATGCCATTCTCATAGATAAAGCTCAGCCACTTTCTTTAGAGTTATATTGCAAATGTTGCAAAATCCGTTTATTCATATAAAGCAAAAATGCCAAATTATACAACTTCTATCTTTATGGAGGGTTTATACATGTGTATGCTTACAAATACATACAAACATATGCACATACAGGCACATACACACACATACACATATTGAATTCTTCTCCTCTTTGTCACGCTTCCAATAATTATTGTTCTAGCAAGAGCTATCAATTGCAATAGCCAACAATCATTCCATGGTTTTCACTCTGGTTTACTTCATTCCATTGTCCATTATCAAAATCTTAGGCAGATTCATCTTCGAAATGTAAATACCACCATTTATTTCCATGCTAAAGCCATACGATGGCTTCCTATTTTTGTTAGGTTAAAGCAAAAACTCCTTAACAATATCTACAGCTCCCTACATATATTTTTCAATTTTGGGAATCTGAAAACAGTGGCACACAAGCCAAATAAATTTATAAACTTATTTGTAGATAAAGTTTGATTGGAATATTGACAGTCATAGTCATTTATATACCATATGTAGCTGAGTTTGCACTATAATGGCACAGTTGAGTAGTTACAACAGAAATTATAAAACCTGCAAAGTCAAAAGACTATTTCCTGCATTTGTTCTCTATTACTGCAAAATTTTCAGCTTAAAACTGCAAAAAGGTATTATCTCCTAGTTTCTGTGAGTCAGAAGTTGGCCTAGTGTGACTTTGTTCTCTGTTCAGGGTCTCCCATGATTGAAATTAAGATGTTGGCCAGGGCTGCTATATTATTTATGGATCAGGGTCCTCTTCCATTCACCCTGTTGTTTGTAGAATTCAGTTTCTTGGAGTTGTAAGATTCTTGTTTTCTTGATGGCTGTCACTGGTGGCTGCTCTCAGGTCCTAGCACTGCCCACAGTTCTCTCCATGGGGTCCCTTCCATGTTCAAATCAGTAATGAAGAATGTCTTGTAAGTTAAATCTTTGGCTGTCAGTCTCTGAAGTCCTCTATTTCTATCATCCAAAACTAAGATTTAAAGATTTATACTATAGGTCAGGCCCAAGTAGATAACCTCTCTATCTTAAAGTCAGCTGATTTGGGACCTTCATTGCAGATTTCAAAATCACATTTGTTCTTAAGGATTTGAATTGTCATTTGGATAAGGAAATCTTTACCTATTTTATACTGTAGATCATTATTTAAATTAATTCTGAATAAGCTTGAATTCAGTACTTTCAAAGTCTAAAATTCTATTTTACTGTTTAATGTGGCATTGGATGGTTTTAACTCCCTATGTTGGAACTTTCAAAAAAAAATTGAAGGCGCATGAGTGGTGCGTGTCAGGACAGCCTGCTATATGGCCTGGGCAGTGGTTCCCATATCTGCCTGCACAGCAAACCACCTGGGGAGTGTGTGTGGCGAGTATGTTAAAATGCAGCATCCAAGGCTTTAGCTCAAACAAATCTGATTCAAGAGGTCTTTCTTAGCACGATGCCTTCAAAATTCTATTATAACAGAGAACCCTAAATGATTCTGGTGCATAGGCAGGGTTGCTTTTCTATGGTCTAAAATAATAATTTAAAAAATACAATTAAAAGATTAGCTTGCATGAGAAAGTGAAACCAATGTTCTCTCTGTCCACAGTTTTTTCTCTCAACCCATACAGTTGCACTGTTTAACATCATTACCAAAATCAGTGGTGAGCAAGAAGTGATGTACTTCCTTCTTCCCGGGAATAAAATGAAACCACTAACCTGGCATGTATAGCTGGAATTCATCATCCCATCCTGTTTACATGGGGTAACGCAGTAGCTTCCCAATGTTTCCTGTTTTCATTCTCACATCTTCTCATTTATCCATCACTGGACAATCATAATGATCTTGTAAAGTGGATCATATTAATCCCAGTGTAAAATCAAAGGAGGCCCATCAATTAGATTCACTATTCAAAATTCTTACTGCATCCTCTCCCAATTTCTCCAAAATTATCACATGCCTCTCTTCCTTTTGCTAATTATGTTTATACCATCTTTTTTGTTTCTGGATATATTGAGACTTTTCTTTGGAGGTTAATGCCTGCTTTTCCTTTTCCTTCCCAGCACTTCTTTTATTTGGCTTTATAATCTAATTTCTTAGGTCAAAAGTCAACTTTTTTTTAAGAGGGCTTTCCTGATCCATCAATAATAAGGATTTGCTATTCCTTATTATCAACCTATGTTTTTCCTCTAGGCACCATTTATTAATACAAGCTAGAATTTTATTTTTATGCATGTGCTTTTTTGTTTCTTAGTTATCTTCTTTTCTAGAATGTAAATTTCATGATAGCAAAGACTGGCTTATCTGGTAAACACTATACTCTCAGTGCTTAACATAATATCTGGCATATAATAAGTGCTCAATGAATATTACGGTTCAAATTAATAGATGACAGTTATACTCCCTTCTAAGACAAAGAGAAGAAATTCATTTAACACAATCAATATAGGGTATGAAAAAACTTAAGCTAAAATATTTTTTAATTTTTATTTTACAAATTAGATTGCTCAAAGTAGCTGCAATATGTACCAATTATATACAATTTAGAAAATGAAGACAAGTTTTAAAAAAAGCATTTTTTACCTTATAACTGAAAAACTCAGTAGAAACTATGGGTAATAAATGTATTTTTCAGATTTTTCAGTTCTTCTGTGTGAAAGTCATGCCATTAAATAGTATTGGTATATGTGTCTACTAGTGTTGACAACATATCACTTGGATACATTGTTATCCACATAAAATGTTTGTATGTGTGTGACTCTAGAATATATTTAACCATTTGAATTGTTTCTAATATCTTGTATTACAAAATGCACCACAATGAAGATCTTTGTGTATGATTCTTGATATACATCCCTGATTATTTTATGCTACTTCCCCAGTTATTTCCTTGCCATTATCACCCCACACATGTACAGTTTCTTTTTAATTAATTTAGGATATCATTCCTAGAACTCTTTATTATTTTCTATTTCTTTTATATAGCATCTTCATTTTGTCTCTTGGTTGAAATATTTTTTTACATCCTGTAAAAATATTACATGTTGCTATTGATATGAGGCTTTGTCTTCTCCAAAAACTCTTCATTTCTTCCAATTTCTTTGCTTCCCTATTCATTTGTTCTGGGTTCAAGCTTAATAATAGAGACCCTCCTCAAATGTCTAGGAATACTTGGATTACTGTTCATATCTGAAAATCACTTAAATGTGTTCTGGAGAGCTCTGCTTCAATAATTGGTATTTGTCAATTAGTAGAACTCATAGGAGGGCAGAGAGAGAAAACTTAAATATTTTTCCTAGAAATATTCAATTTCTAAAAAAAAAAAAAAAAAAAGGAGCCTCCAAATTTCCAGTATGGGCTCTATAAATATGGCTGTCAGAATCCTGGGAACCACACAGCAGGGAAAGAGTCTGAGTAAGATGACTTTCACATTTCAGTGAGTAGACATACACTTAGGCATTCCTTCCACTTACGATTACGTCTCTCTCAAATCCTCTGCTGTGCCAAGTGTCCCCACGTCAAGACAGTTTCTGATTCAGTTTGTCCTGAGGAAAAAAATGGCCTGCATTGTGGAGAGACAGTAGAAGTGGAAGTCTAACTGTTGCTTACGCATCTTTTGACCATCACATATCCCTGCTCCCAATTTCGGAACCTCACTGAGATAACTCCGGTGAGTCTACTTTTTTGCCTTATAACATTACACTTCTTACTTCTGATTCCCTAACTTCTGTTATGAAAATTAACAATGATTTAACTGTTATAAATCTTCTAAATATGTGCTGACTGTTCTCATGTGCAAATATCTTTTCTCAGTCTTCTAGTACTTCAATGTTTAATTAAAAGAAAAAGAAATGAGTCACCTGCTATCATTTTAGTAGGTATTTGGGTGATGAATGCATGTATTTCATAAAATATGTTAAGTATCCTTTTTTATTCTGTCATAATAAACTTCAGTTGGACATGAATTCATGCACTGTAGGTTTACATTCTAAGTCAAATAAAAACTCTTTATTCGAGATAAACTTCATGTTGCATCTCATAATTTCCAAATATTGAATTGCAATCAAACAAAGGGTCATTTCTGTTCAGAGATTTATAGTTTAGCAGATGCCCCAACTATTATATCTCTCTGGTTTCTACTCTGTATTAATTAAAAGTCTCATTTCTTCTGTCCTTGGCCATAGACCATTGATCTGAACAATTACTCCAGGCAGAATCTGCTGCTAGCACCAGCTCAGGTGAATAATAAAATAGAAATATACTGCAGTTAATTTTGAAGCTTGTCAATGCTGGCATATGAAAAATCATATATAATATTTTTTTCTGTTATACTTGTTGATTGCCGAAAATAAAGAAAACAATTTTTTTCTAAAGACATCTTTGTGCTATATATCAGATTGAGATATTTGTGTTTCTCATGTGACCATCACAACACCTCAAGCAAATAGGCAGTACATTCCATTTATTCTTGGATATGTTAGGTAGGTAAATAAATTAAGGCTTCAAAAAGTTAAGAACTTAATGAAATACACATGAAGTTGTGTTAATAACAATAATTAAATTATTCTAAGTATTTAACCTGAGCCAATCGCAATAATTGTTTTTCATTTATTAGCACATTTAATCTCCATAAAATTATTTAGCAATAGGTAGAATTATACCTATTTAAAAAAATTAGAAAAGTATAATTGGAGAAGTTAAAAAAACAACGACTAAACTTAACCAATGTCATAAAACTTAGTGGGGGTTGGGATGAGAAAAGTCTGATTCTAAAATATGTATTTCTCCCATAACCTTCACACAGCTTGTTACAAGCATATACCTGTCCACTATATGGACTTTTCTGAACATACCAATTAATATGATTTTGAACTTACAGCAATAATCGGAAAGGTTCACATTTCTTAGACCACTTGGAGTCTTGGATCTGTTCTCTGTTTTGGTGATAAATTTAGGACTGAATTTGAGTCAAGGACACAGACTTTTGAAGAGGTAATTATCTAGGATTTCATCTGACAGAAGACACTTCAATAGAAGCCGTTTTTCCCCAACTGCGCTTCACACCTTTAGTATAGTTCAAGAACATTCATTCAGTGTTGACACCATTCACAATTGTGCAAATGACATTATCAGATTGTCAGGCAAATGGAAGCAATTATCTCATGAGTCTTAAGTAATGCACACATTGACATATATTTGCCTTTTGATAACAAGGAATGATCTGTCAGCTGTGAAGCAGCTCTATCATTGAAACACTTCTTAGATATTTATTTCGTCTCCAGGCGAATGACAACTTTGGCAATAAACAGAGAAATTCTTTCACTTAAGGTGAGTTTTAGGATTAGAGAGCTGAGTTAGCACTGGCAGCTTGGCATATATTAGCATATGAAAACATTCAGCATTGCATCTCTTGGGAAAAGCAGTAATTAATCATAGACAAACAAATTGTAATTCTTATTATGCATAATAGTGAGGAAATAATATCTTAGCTTCACACAGGCTGGGTTTCAGTGAGGGATGAGGGGCGAAAAACTGCACGGTGGGAAGCCTTGTAAGAGTGTCTGAACATAAAGATCACCGTATGATGCATTTCTCAGACGGACCAGAGCAAAACAAACCATGATGGGATAAATAACTGTAATTAACAGCCTGAGTAAGATTCTTTTCTACTACTGAGAAGAGTGGTCCATTAATGACCATTTATTTTCAATTCATGTTTCAGAAAATTGTACTCTAGTACGAGGAGAAAGGCAGGGATTGTCAATTTCTGACATGTAAAACAAGGACATCAAGCAACTCAGTTTTAGGTATTACAACTCTAATTTCTAACACTCTCCCCCTCCTATGTCTGCTTGCCGTTCTGTGGCTGGGACGAATGTGCAAAGTAGGCATCCTCTCAGCCTGCCCCTTGAGATGATTCAGCATTGTCAGAAAGCACCCATTTGTGATGCTTGCGAGTGTTCACTGATGCATGAACTTTGTTCAAATGTTGAACACCAATTTAGGATCAGATGGTTAAGTATATTTTATGACTGTGTTGGTATAAAGACAGCTACAGTCCAGCTTGATTTATTTTGATTTTAAAATAAATGAAAATATTTTCATGGGTCCCTAAAAGCACCATGGCCCTTTGATACTGTGTTTACTGTGCTTCATGGATAAATTGAAAGTCCTCTTTTTTCCTTTTGCTTTCTTTATTTTTTTCCTTAAACAAAAGTCACCTTTGTTAAAATACTGTTCTGTTTTGGATAATTTTGTCTCTCATTTTATTTTTAATTTTTTGGCTATTTTTTGTGGAGTATCTGTCTTGATCTATGATTTTCTTTTCAAGGGGATGACACTACTTTTATTTGTGGCTGGCTTTTATTTACACATAAGTACAATTTCTGCCAGAGCTCTTTCCCTAGAGGAGTGACCATTTTCCTACTCAACACACCCATAAGAGTTGTTTTTTCTACTCTTGCCTTGTTTTGCTTTTTCACTCATAAGATATGCTAAAACTCTTAAAAGCGTAAGTCAGATTCAGAGCCAGGATGTGATGGAAGTTCTACATTTATTGATCACCTGTGCTAAAAAGTTAACTTCCAACAAGAACTTTTACCCTCCACACCAGACAAGGCTAGTGACCCCAAGGAGCCTGGCAGCCAGGTGCTTTCTCCCCAAGAAGGTCCCAGTTCACTGGCAGCAGCCGCTTTTGGGTTGATGAGGGTAGAAAAGCTCTCCAGTGGCTCAGGAGCCTGCTGACTGCCAGAGACGTGAGCTAGGAAGAAACAGCTTCCCATCCCCCGCCCCCACCGACCTTTCTCACTCTGTCCTGGGTTGATCTCTGCCGGTATCTTGCTCCTTCTTATTCTACTCTGCAGGTATTTCCCATGGAATCTCTGGTAGGTTCTGGCACTTTTCCCCTGGAATTATCTCCGATCTGTGCTTTGTTTTGTTTTTCCTTTTTCGTATAAAATGTTTCTTTCTTTTTGAGATTATCTGGCAGCTGATGTCTCTGGTCAGCTATCTCATCTCTCCCTCCTGAATGCCTTTATTATTCTTTCTTGCCTAATCGTTTTGAGTAGAACCTTCACAAAAATGTTGAATAGACATGGTGGGAGAGGACATCCTTGTATTGTTCCTATCTTAAGGGGAAAGCAACCAGCCTTTAATCATTAAATATAACCTTAACTGGGTTTTTTTGTTGTTGTTGCTGTTAATAGGTAGCCTTTATTGGATTGAGGAGGTTTTATTCTATACCTAATTTGTTGACTGTTTTAATCATGAAAGGATGCTGGATAGTGACAAATGTTCTTCTGTGTCTATTGAGATGATCCTGTGATTTATGTTTTTTATTCTATGTGTTTTTTGCCTCGTATACTTTGACTCTCTGTTGTTAGATGCATACACATTAAATTTTGGCATATCGTCTTGGAGATTTGGACCATTTATCATTACGAAATGGCCTCCTTTATCCCTGATCACTTCTCTTGATTTGAAATCTGCTCTACCTGAAATTAGTATAAATACTCCACCTTTCTTTTAATTAATGTTAGCATGGTATATGTTTCTCTTTCCATTTACTTTTGATTTATATATATATATATCTTTATATTTAATGCTTCTTGTAGGTAACATATAGTTTTTGGTATTGTTTTTGATTCACTGTGACAACTTTTGTCTATTAATTGGTGCATTTTGACCACTAATGCTCCAAGTGATTATTGATTAATTGAGTTATTAATTTCCACATTTGTACTGTTTTCTATTTGTCACCCTTGTTCTTTGTTCTTATTTTTGTCTTTGCTCTTTTTCCACATTTTGTGGTTTTAGTGGAGAGTTTTATAATTTTATATGATGATTCCATTTTCTCTTTTATCTTAGCATTTTTTTAAATTTTTTGGTAGTTTCGCTATAATTTGTGATACACATTACAACAAATCCAAATCTACTTCCAAAATCACTATATCACTTCACTACCAGTGAGTCCCTTATAATAACAAAATAGTAGTAATTC
The DNA here is from genome assembly GCF_041146395.1 of Eulemur rufifrons. Taxonomy (NCBI): domain Eukaryota; kingdom Metazoa; phylum Chordata; class Mammalia; order Primates; family Lemuridae; genus Eulemur; species Eulemur rufifrons. The sequence continues at coordinate 8,289,045 of NC_091005.1, read as the reverse complement.
CTGTCTCCCATCCTTTACACCATTACTGTCATTCATCTCACTTATATATAAGCATACATAAGCATATATGTGTATACATAATTGAATACATTTTGCTATTTAAAAAATGTTATTGTTAGATCAATTAAGAATATGAAAAATAAAAAAAAAATTACCTTCACATTTTCTTTCTTCATGTTCCTCCTTCTGTACGTAAATATGAGTTTCTGACCTGTATCATTGCCCATCTCTCTAACGAATTTCTTTTAACATTTCTTTCAAGGAAGGTCCACAGGAAACAAATTCCTTTAATTTTTGTTTGTCAGAAAAAGTCTTTATTTCTCCTTCAATTTGAAGGATACTTTCACAGGGTAAAGAATTCTAGGTTGGTGTTTTTTTGTTTGTTTTTCTCTCAACGATTTAAGTATTTCACTCCATTCTTTTCTTGCTTTCATGATTTCTAAGGAGAAGTCAGATGTAATTTTCATCTTTTTTCCTCTATAGATAAGATTTTTTTCATTTGTTTTATTTCAGGACTTTTTTTCTTCATCATTAATTTTCTGTAGTTTGAAAATGATATGCCTAGGTATAGCTTTTTGACATTTATTAAGTTTGGTGTTCTCTAAACTTTGTGGATCTGGATCTGTGGTTTGGTGTCTAACACTAATTTGAGGAAATTCTCAGTCATTATTTTCTTCAAATACTGCTCCTCTTCCTTTCTCTCTTTCTTCTCCTTCTAGTATTCCCATTACAGGTAAGTTAACCCTTTTGGAGTTGTCCCACAGTCCTTGGACGCTCTGCTTTTTTTTTTTTTTTTTTCTTTCAGTCTCTTTTGTATTTTGGAGGTTTCTATTGAGATATCCTCAGGCTCAGAGATTCTTTCCTCAGATGTGTCAGTCTGCTAATGAGCCCCTCAAAGGCATTCTGCATTTCTGTTATAGTGTTTTTAATCTCTACCGTGTCTTTTTTTATTCTTTCTCAGGATTTCTATCTCTCTGTTTACATTGTCCATATGTTCTTCCATAGTGTCTGCTTTATCCATTAGAGCCCTTAGCTTATTAATCACAGTTGTTTAAATTCTCAGTCTGATAATTCCAACATCTCTGTCATGGTGATTCTGATGCTGGCTCTATTTCTTCAAATTATGTTTTTTTCCCCTTTGGTATATCTTGAGATTTTTTTTTCTTGGTAGCTGAACATAATGTACCAGGTAAAAGAAACTACTTTAAATAGGCCTTTTGTAATGTGGGATAATGTGTAGGAGGAAGGGAAGTGTTCTACAGTCCTGTGATTAGCCTATGTTTCTTGACTGTGAACTTCACAAGTGTTTCTTAGTTCTTTTTCTCCCCACTTAGATGGAAGAGGATGGCGAGAGTAGACTAGAGTTGGGTATTTCCCTTCTACCAGATCAGTTAGGCTGTGGTTAACTAGTTTCTCCTGCGATCAGGCCTTGTTAAAAAGAAGAAAGTGCTCAGGTATGTTTCAAAGTCGTTCCTTTCCCCCTTGCCCCTGCTGGAAACATGGAGGAAGGAGGGGAGGAGATTTTTCTCTGATATTTCCTGTGAGAACCTGGCAGTGCTCCTGGAGGTAAAAGTTAACAAAAGTGCTTGCCATTATGTAGGTATCATAACCCTTAGAACCCTCTCCTGGTGGGGAGCTATGATTTATTAATTTATTTGAAGTCTGAAATTTACCAGCTTCTTCGCATGGAGATGAAATGTGAACATAAAAGACTGTGACTTATTTTACTTACCTCCCTTAAAGAAATTTTCTTTAAACATAGGGAAAGTATTAGACCAACCACTTCTAGTTTGGCCATTTCTCATGTATTATTGTTGTAGCATAGTGGGGTTATTTCATCAAATGACCTAAGTTCTATTCTTAGCATCATCACGGACTAACTACACATATTTTGGAGAGTACATTTCAACTCCTTGGGTCTAGGTTTACATCCCTATAAAATAGAGTCTTTGACTTAGATAAAGTATTTGCTCACTCTTGAGAACTTGATCAAATCTATTTAATATAATATTTCTTTCCTCACTCATACACTCATTAGATGTACTTGCCGAAGAGGGTTTCCTGATATTGTTCTTTTGTATCCTGCCTTAGTGAGAACATAAAAAGAGAAATGACTCAAAAAGAGGAAATAACACAAATATAAATAATACAAGAGGCAATATAATTTTATTGCATTTGATATGACTTTTCAGAGCTAAGTTAAAGCTAGCAGAAAATTCTTTATCTGGTCATTAGTTCAGTGTTCCATAGAATAAAGTACTTTTAGAACTATAAAACTGAGCTGTATCATTTGATTTGAGGGAACTGAATATGAACTTACTAACATATATTACTCAATATAAGTTTTCTTTTACATCTGCTTCTATGACTTACATAATTAAGGATATGAAAATTACATTTAATATTCTATTTGTGCCACATTCACATATTACTTTTACAGTTATTTCTTAAATTGTCCCCAGAGTTATGTTCATTGTATTTTGAGAAGAGTTGATTTTTAGTAGCACCATAAATAAGTTCGTGGTCTGCAATAGCAATGAGACAGGCTGTATTCATATAATCTACTTGTTTTATAATTAGGATTGTGATGATTTATACATAACTTTTTATTATAAGACAAGACTAAATGATTATGATGCTGTAACTCCAGATATTTGAGTTTTACAATGGTAGCATAAAAATATTACTATGGGGAAATTGGTGATGCAAGATACTGAGATTTTTTTCTTCTTCTTATCATTCTGATTATATAAGAGGAGATAATCTAGATGAATATTGTATGGTGTGTTAAAATTCTTCAAATAAATCATTCATGTATTCATCCAACAAGTAATAAGCATCAAGCACCATCCAGGTGCTATTAATACAATAGTGGACAAACTGGCAAAGGTACCAGCCCTTACAGAACTGGCAGTGTCCTAAGGTATATAGTCAGTAGACAACTTATAAATAAAACACAAAATGACAGCCGTATGTGCTTTGAGGAGAATTAGCAAGGTCATGCAAAGTGATCTATGTGAGCCAAAGGACAGAGCTAGTGATTTAAGAGAACAATCATCTACAGATCATACACAAATCTCTAAAGACTGTATGTCTCCTAATGATGTAGCTTCTGCACATTTTTCCAATATACACTTCTGCCTACTAGACATAGCTACCTAGATGTACGACAGAAACTTCAAATGCATCATGTGCAGAATCAAATCCGTCATCTAATGCCTAAGGTTTCTAAGCCTAGCCATTTTCCAAACTTTTATCAATCATTTCCTCCTACCGATTTATTACCAAAATATCTCTTAAGAATATTCTTTTTCTCCAGCTCCACTGTGAATACCTCAGTAATGAATTTACTTTGGGATGTTAGAGTGGACACCAGTTTCCATGCCACCCACTTTACAAGTAAGTTGTACATATATAATCTTTACCACAAGATAGTTACCATTAAATTCTGAGCCTTTGGACTCCAGAGCTTGCTTTTTAAATCACTATTTCCTTACATTCTCTTTTCTTTTTCCTAAACTTGACATCCCTGAAATGTCAATCTATCAAGCATAGCACTACTGGATCACCAATTCTCCCATGGGCATAAAATTCTTCATAGCTTCTTCGGTACTTGTATCAGTGGTACAGAAATCTGGTAATAATATCACCTAGGTAATAAAGATCATATATATACATAAAAATAATATATTCATATGTATCATGCTTTATGTATATATACTTATGTGTGTGTGTGACATATATATACATAGTCATGCACCACAAAGCAACATTTTGGTCAATATGATGGTGGTCCTAGAAGATTATTATGAAACTGAAAAATTCCTATCACTTAATGACTTCTTGATTATCCTAACCCTGTGTAGGCCTAGGCCCTGTGTATGTGTTTGTGTCTTAGTTTTTAACGAAAAAAGTTTCAAAAATAAAAAATATGTTTATATAAAGAAGCTTGTAGAATAAGGATATCAACAAAGAAAATATTTTTATATAGTTGTCCAATGTGTTTGTGTTTTAAGTGCTATTAAAAAAAAATCAGGAAGTTATGGTCAGCCAAGGTTAATTTATTACTGAAGATAGAAAACATCTTTTCATGAATTTAGAGTAGCCTAAGTATATAAATTTTATACAACTAAGTTATATAGCCTAAGTTTATAAAGTCTACGGCAGTATACAGTAATGTCCTAGGCCTTCACATTCTCTGACTGCTCACTCACTGACTCACCCAGAGCAATTTCCATTCCCATAATATACATTTATAGTAAGTACCCTATACCATTGGTTTTCTTTTATACCATATTTTTGCTGTCTTTTTTCTATGTTTTGATATAGAAATACCACTGTGTTACCATTACCTACAGTATTCAGTGCAGTAACATGATGTACAAGTTTTTTGCCTAGGAGCAATAGGCTATACTATATTATTATAAGTCTAGGTGTATAGTAGTCTATACCAACTAGATTTGTGTTAGTACATTCTATGACATTTGCACAATGACAAAATTGCCTAATGATACACTTTCGAGAACATATACTTGTTGTTAAGTGACATATCACTATATATATATATATATATATATATATACCTACACACGTGCACACACACACAGACACACATATATATGTTGAAGAACATAGTTGTGTAAACAAAAATCAGAAAGCCCAACTCAAAGTGAAGACTAGCACAAAAATAACACAAATGTTTGTTATAACCATTTGCTTTATCAATAAGTAGTTATCAATAAGTGTTATCAATAAGTATAACAAACAAATGTTTGTTATAACCATTTGCTTTATCAGTAAGTAGGTAATCAAATACCCATACATATACTCAGTCAGCTAGAGAACCAAGAAATGAAACAAACACATATTTATTAAGCCTTTTTCTGGGGTAGAAGATGTGATAAGTGTCATGGATAACAGTATAAATAGGGCATATTCCTGCTCTGAAGAGTTCTCAGCATTTACATATTTTCTACTTACAGTGGTATAATTCAAAAGCTATTTATTCAGAAGCCATGGCATGATAATTAATTACACCTAGAATATATTGAATGAATCCAGCAATTATTTTTGAGAGGGCATAAATTGAATCTATAAACATGGAAATCAATGCTGGAAAAATTGGTTCTTATAAAGAGGAGTCAAATTTCTTAAAAAAAAAAAATCTGTGAGTAACTTGGTAATTTGCTGACTGTTAACCTAAGTCTGATAAATAACAAATAGATTAAATAAAGAAGAATTAGTAAGACCCTCCATGATTCTGTTTAAGGGAAAAATAAGTGCATCTTACTCCTTTCTGCAAATTATCTGAAAGCCAAGACCAATAGGGGTCCCCTTCCTAATGAAATCTTCCTCTAAGGACTGAATGTTTGTATCCACCCCCAAATTTATATGTTGAAGCCCTAGTCTCCAGTGTGATGGTATTTGGAGACAGAGCCTTTGGAACACAATTAGGTCATGAGGGTAGAATCTAATGATGGGATTAGTGGCTTTATAAGAGGAGACACAGAGATATTCTCTTTCAGCCATGTGAAGATACTTCAAGAAGGCATCCATTTGCAAAAAAGGAAGATGGCCCTCATCAGGAACCAAATTGGCTGGCACTTTATCTTTAATCTTCCCAGCCTCCATAACCATGAGAAATGAATGCTTGTTTAAGCCACCCCCTCTATGGCATTTGTAATAGCCACCCAAGCTTACTGAGACACCTTCCTTTATTCTTATTAAGACATCAAAGTTTTCTTTCTAAGACATTGCCAACCATGGAAATCACAGAATTCATCAGATTTTTCCCCTTTTAACTTTCAAATAAAAATGAGGATTTATCTAAATATATTGTATATTGTGCTAGTGCTCCTAGTCAATCTTTAGCCATATCTAAGTGAAGTTTCCCAACCGCTGAGGGCATAAGGATAATTTCAACTAGAGAAGAGTTTAACAATTATGACAAAGGACTTCATGTATTAGTTTCCCTTTGTTGTTGTAATAAATTACCATGACCTTAGTTGCTTAAAACCCAACACATTTATTGTCTTACACTTCTGGAAGTAAGATATCTAAAATGAGTTGATAGGGCTGCAATTCTTTCAGAGGCTCTAGAGGAGCCTTTTTCAGCTTTTGGAGGCTGCCTACATCCCTTGGCTCATAACGCTTGTCTCCATACTCAAAGCCAGCTGCATAAAATCTTATCTTTCTGACCTATGCTTCCATTCTTACATCTTCTCTTTCACCATCCAATTCCCCAGGGAATTTTTATTTTTGTAGTCATTCCTTGGTATCAGCAGGGGATTGGTTCCAGACCAGTCATGAATAACAAAATCCTAAAAAAATTCACAGATGCTCAAGTCTGGCAGTCTGTCCTGTTGCACCCACAGACACAAAAAATCAGCCCTCAGTATCCTCTGGTTCCATATCTCCTAAATATGTATATTTGATCTGCAGTAAGTTAAATCCACTGATGTGGAACTCACAGAGAGAGATGGAAGACTGTATTTTATTTTATTTTAAAATATTTAACTGACAAATAAAAATTGTGTACATGCAATATGTATAATGTGATGATTTGATATACATATACATTCTGTAATGGTTATCACAATCAAATTAATTAACACATCTATCACCTCTCATGCTTGTATATTAGATCTCCCGAATTTGCTCATCTTATAACTCAAAGTGTGTGTCCTTTGACCAATAATATATCCCCATTTCCCCCACCCTTCAGCACCTGGAAACCACCATTCTACTCTCTGCTTCTATGAATTCTACTTTTTTAGATTTCACATATAAATGATATCATACAGTATTTGTCTTTCTACATCTGGCTTATTTTACTGGCTGGCTTACTTTACCAGAATATCTTCCAGGCTCATTAATGCTATTGCAAATGGCAGGATTTCCTTCTTTTTTATGGATGAATAATATTCCATTATGTGTGTTTGTGTATATGTGTCTATACACACATATATACCACATTTTTTTATCTATTCATACACCCATGGAGTCTTAGTTGCTTCCATAAATTGGCTATTGTGAGTAATGCAGCAATGGCATGGGGGTGAAGATATCACGTTGAGATCCTGATTTCATTTCCTTTTGGTATACCCAGAAATGAGATTTCTAGATCCTGTGGTGGTTCTATTTTTTAATTTTTTGAAGACCATCCATACTTTTTTTTCCATAATGGTTGTACCAGTTTACATTCCTATTAACAGTATACAAGAGTTCTCTTTCCCCATACCCTTGCTAACACTTGCTATTTCTTGTCTTTTTGATAAAAGCCATTCTGACAGGTGTAAGGTGATAACTAATTGTGGTTTTCATACCTCTGAGGATTAGTGATGTTGAGCATATCTTCATATACCTATTTGTCATCTGAATGTCTTCTTTGGAAAAATGTCTATTCAGATCTTGTGCCCATTTTTTTAATTGGGTTATTTGTGTTTTTGTTATCCAGTTGTGTGAGTTCCTTGTATATTTTGGATATTAACCCCTTATCATATACATGGTTAGCAAGTATTTTCTCCCATTCCATAGGTTTTTTGTTCATTTTGTTGATTGTCCTTTGCTGTGCAGAAACTTTTTAGCTTGATGTACTCATACTTGTTTATTTTTGCTTTTGTTGCCTGTGCTTTTATTTATTTATTGTTTATTTATTTTGAGACAGAATCTCACTCTGTCGCCCCTGGGTAGAGTGCAGTGGTGTTACTGAAGCTCACTCACCGAAACCTCAAATTCCTGGGGTCAAGTGATCCTTTTGCCTCAGCTTCCTGAGTAGCTTGGACTACAGATGCATGCCAGGATGCCAGCTAATTTTTCTATTTTTAGTAGAGATGGGGCCTTGCTCTTGCTTAGGCTTGTCTCAAACTCCTGAGCTCAAACTATCCTCCTGCCTTAGCCTCTCAGAGTGCTGGGATTACAGGTACCAGCGCCACCTGTGCTTTTGATGTTATATCCAAGAAATCATTAACAAGGAGTCTTTCTCCTATATTTTCTTCTAGTAATTTTGTGGTTTCAGAATTTACATTTAATTATTTAATTCACTGAGCCATAATTTTTATATACGGTATAAGATAAGGTTCCAATTTTATTTTTTTGCATGTGGACATACAATTTTCCCACTTCTTCTCTTTATAACTTTGCTTATCCTGTTTCCTTCTTATAAGGACCCTTGTTGTTTTAAGGATATTGGGACCATTTGGCTAAGCCAGGATAATCTGCTCATTTTAAGATTCATAATTTAATCATATATACAAAGTCCCTTTTTTCCATATAAAGCAACATATTCACAAATAGACACTAAATATGTCTACAGGGACATTATTAGGACTAACATTCCCAACTAAATCAAAGATTCATGTGCTGGATTTTACTATTTTTTCTATTACTATCTGCATATTATAATTGATTTCTAGACAGTAACTTTTATATATAGTAAATATGTAACAAAAATAAATTAATATTCCTATCTCCATGTCTCTGTTGTTGGGGATAAATTCATACAAGATAAAAAATACAAAGGGAGATGTAAAGGTGGCAGAGATATTTGGTAATTTATCAGGATATAGTGTCACATTTTTTATTTTAAAAAAATATATATGTGCATATATATAAAGCACAGATCATAGCTTATATCACTATTTTGAGATTATAAAACATTTTATGTTTCTGAAGAGAAACATTATGGTACAGGAGAAGAAATAGATTTGAAAGTAGAGAAACTTGGGTTGAAATTCTGGCTGTGTCCTAAATAGCTGTGTCAGATAATCTCTGACCCTTTTTATCTATCTACATATCTAACCACCTATCTACATGTCTGTGTTAAACATGTGTATAATATGTATATATTTATATGAGGAATAATACCTACTTCATACATGAACCATAAATGCTAAAGGAAATAGAAAATGTTTATGATCATAATTATCTGTCTCTAGACAAATAACTCAAGAAATGGCATTTTTATTTTTCTCCTGCCACTCATACCATTTACTTGGTGATACTGGTTACTTTATATAGACATGAACAAAAGACATATACAGCGCCCAGCTTGTCTTCAGATATTGATTGATAGTAGCTGTAAAATATACTATATTTTTGATAAAGGATGTTCATTTTGAGTTCACTGTAGAGAGAGGAAGAACATCTCAGAGTAAGCAAGGATCCCAGCCCTACCCTTTTGCATGACCTGGAACAGCTCCTGATAAAATAGATGTAGTTGCTTCCATTCTGGTTGTCAGGAAGGAAGATGTTCTAGTTTGGCAAGTCCTCCACTTCTGCTCCCTGCTTCCTCATCTAATATCGTGTCAACTACTGTTCTAGTCCACATAAGTTCTCAGAGACTATCCCATGGGAATTTGTGACAGGAGAAGAACAATTATTCCACCCCTGGAAATTATTTTACCCACAAGTTATTGGAATCCAAATTAATGTATTCTTAAAAACATAAAAAGTATCAGTCTTGAAATCAGGAAAAGTGTGTTCTAGTCCATTTGCTACCACTAAGTTGCATATCTGCATAGGTTTTCTTTGAAATACTTACCTTTTTCCATAGTTCTTTTCTAGATCTTAGAAATCAAGGAGGCATAAAGCCAAAGGCATCTTTTCTTCTTAGAAACTCAGATTCTCCATTTTCAGAGAAACGCGATTTAAAGGAAAAAAAAAAAAAATCAGTAACTCACCTCCTTTCTGAGGCCTCTGTTTTGGCCCTTCAGTTCTTTGTCTCCATGGCTTGCTGTGATATTATCTGTCTCTCTGCAAGACACCAAATAAGAGAGCTGTCAGTATGACACGCACTGAAAAGGACTAGTTTATTCCTGAACCAGGGCTCCTCCTAGGTCTATTCAAAACTGTTTTACTTTCCCCCAGTGACTTCATGCTATTATTCTTTGTTTGTTCAGATAAATAGAAAAGAGCTGGGGGAAAAGGGGGTCAGTGGAAAAAGGCAACAATCAAAACATTGGTATAAGTTCACTGGATAAATAAGAAACTGATATTCTCACAATTGGAAAGTCTGTATTTGTTAAGTTTCAGCACTTGTACTTGGACCTGGACCTTTGGGATTCATAAGTTAATTTTACTATTTTTTTTTCTGTCCTCATATATTTAATAAGATGGACAATACTTCTATGGCATGTAGGCAAATGCTTATTAAACAGTGAACAAACACAGATATGATTATTAGCTACAAACATTTTGTCAATAGAAGGTAAATTTGGAGGGGGAGGGTTTACATGCCTCAAGTGCGTTGGTTTCACAAGGACCACATTGTGATGTTCTCCTGTTCAGTTGTACTGCAGTACTCTTCATCTCCTAATACCACTGCAGGTGCCATCTTTGTTCTGGACATCCACTCATCCTCAACTGATGTTCCCCTGGCCTCCTGGGAGCATGACTCAAGTCTCAGCCTTGGATGGAGGCCTCTGCTTCCTTCTAGTGGGGGTCCTAACTTGGCCAACACTTTCACTTCTCTTTCTTCTGTCTTCCTTCTGATTCCAATATATTCTTCTTTCTCTTTGGTTTTTCTGAATATCTAATGTTCAATGTGCAAAACGCCAAACTTTTGTGTCCAGAGTACAGCCCTCTTTTGCTTATTTACGTATGAAGCAGAGTGATAAAAAAAAAACAAAAAAACAAAAAAAACAAAAACTACTTAAGACAAATGCAATCATTGTTCCAGAAAACAAGATTGCCATTTTTTCTTTTCTTATGTGATTTTCCCTCCTGTTCCCATCTGTTGGGATGCAGAACTGGTGTCTGACTTTCTTTTGTCCTCATTAAGCCCATCTCTTACTACTCACATAAATATTTGTAAGTCTGAATTGAACATAGACATGAAAATAAGCAGAAGGGCAAGGTCTTTAGTGGAAGAATGATTAAATTAGAAACAATAGGTAGGAGATTATTTCTTCCCTAAGCCGAGCTAGCTTTATAACAGAAAGAATTTGATATACAGCCTTTTGAAAATAGTGGAAAGATTTTATAAATTCTGACTTCCATTTCTTTTTCTTGAGTGTCCAACACATTCTTTGCCTTGTGGAATAGCTAAAACATTTATCTTGGCTAGACACTTGTTTTCTAGATTAGCAATAACAAGCAGTCTTTATATTCTTCCCATCATAGTTTCTTAAAACATGGTCTAAGGATCACCTGAAAGAGTGCTACCTGGGATGTTAATGAAACGTACAGATTACTACACTCTGGATAAAAATCTTGAGAAGGGTGTATCTGATTCTTGTATACAAGCACGAGAAGCCTTGTTCTATCTTCTAGCTCAATGTTTTATCATATCATATATCATATAGGGAAAGCACTGGATTGGAAACAGTTTTTTTAACTGTCTTCTGAAGTCCATAGATGAGCTGTTACTCTTGATAGCAGAGTGATGATGGTCTGACTGTCTCAATTTGCTCTGTTGGAATCAATTTTGGCTTTTGGTCTGAGATGTGGTCTAAATGCCATGCAAACAGGTACCAAAACAATATTCATTGTCAGTGCTGGGTGGTGGGAAGGGTGGACACATCAGAATTAAGTTCATTTCTCAGATTTTTCACAATTAGCTGTGTAAATTGCTTTAACTTCCTGAGTCTCATTCATTTTCCTTAACTGTGTGGATATAATGAATTTCTCTCATATCCTGGAGAATATTTACCACAATGCCTGACTCCTTGGAGAGGCACAAAAAATAGTATTAATAGTTTATTTCATCATACAGATGCCTTAATACTATGCCAAAATACTAAGAATTCTATATTCTAAATAACTTGGCTCACTTACTCCCCACTCAAAGAAAAAAAAAGTGTGTTAGGAATCTATCACTCGGTACAGGAGATGCTTGGAATAGAATGATGTCCTTATCTAGACTTGGCATTGAAGAAATCTTCCCCATTAAATGTTTAGTAAAAAATAGAATTGTAGAACCAACTATATTTGGGGAATTCTTCATTATACCCCTTTCTTGGAAGTTGATAATATCCATTTAACTGGAAAGAAAGTTATGAGAAGTATAAAGTAAGGTAAGATTTTAATTTTATTTAAATGCACATTTCCCTAAATATAGATGATCATGGAATCTTTTTGTTTTGAATTTAATAATATTTCAAGGACTTAATATTCCTAGAATGCACTTTAGTAAATGCCAGTTTCTAAGTTCCTTGGGGAAAACTTACCCAATCTATATTCCTCCAGCTACTTTCAGGCCCTTCTCTAAAAGCTAATTAAAACAGTCATTTGAGCCATTCTTGAAAGTCAAATAGTAAAGAAATCACTTCCGTCTCTCCCCCTACACTGTCATGATCTTGGCTCAATTTCTAGTGATATAACCCCAAGAGAAAAACATCAGCCTACAAATTGGCTCATCACAGGTGATGATACCTGGTTATTATCGAAAATCACATCAACTTCATATAATTTTGTTTTTTTTGAACCCTTGCAAGAATATGAAAATCTTGTTTCCAATATATAACCTGCACTCTTAAGTCTGTGATAATTGTTCCTTGCTTGACAAAAAAATTTCTAAAGCAAAGGCACCCAGGGAAGAAAGTATTATGAGAACAGTCAGATTAGATTTGTGAAGACAATTAAGCTCAATTCTTTATGGCTTCTTCTTATTCTTAGCTTTGAAATATTTCTTGCAGTTGAGTCATTTGGGCTCCTGCTAGCATTGCTGGGGGAAAAAAGAGATATTTATTAAATAAACAAACAAGAACAAAGTAATAAATCTAGGTCTTTTCATACTATGTGAAAATAAATTGAGTGGCTATAAAAGTTTTCATTGTTGTGTTAGGCTTTCTACAGAAAGTATCTTTAGAATTTCCTTTCCTGCAAACATGTCTTTATGGAGTGCTGTCAAATTTTAATTATCCCCAGAGGATAGGTTATAGGTGATTAAATCAACTCTCTCCAACAAAGAATACTTTAAAAACATTTTTGAGAGCTCTCCAGTTGGGCTCTCATGACCTTTGAGAAAAGCATTTTGCAATTGAAATCATTTGTGTTTTTGTTAGAGGTTTCTCTTGAAAAGAGATGAGTTAACATCTGCCACCATGAAGTCTAGGTTCAGATAAACTAAGAACACTTAGTCATTTGCTTTTCTGTTCATATTAGAAGGTTCTTGAATTGAGGATGAAATTTCATTTTCTGCCAGCTTCATCAATGGAGCTATAGGAGTGAATGCGCATAGTTTATATTGCTATCCTCAAGAATGACTCACATTCAACTTAGAAATTAAGGAGAACAAATCCTTTTATCAAAATTCAGCAGCTAACCTTATGCTTATAAGAAACAGAGGGACGATGTTGATGCTATTCCATGTGATTCAGCACTTTCATCTGCACAAGAAACTTTGAAATGGCTTCAGGTATTTGTGAGTTGACTATCTTCTCAACTTACTTTGCTGGTCTCTTTACTATCCTTTGTGGAAGGACTGATTTTCTGGCCAACCCCAACATATGAATGCTTGTAATGCAAAGCTCTAAACTTTAGGTCACTTTTTTTGCCTGTCACCATTGCTCATATGAAACTTAGCACAGAGCAGATTCTAAGTAAATGCTTACTAATTAAAATGTTTTGGGAAAATGGGGAAACCTTTGGATTTGAAGTTGGGATAATTTCCACTTTTCCCACTAAGTTTCTGCACAAATATGTCTAGACTTCAATATTTTTTTCTGTAAAATAAGTCATTTTATTTAAATTTTGATAAAACATATGATAAGCTCCTCTGTCCAATTAGACAAATAATATTGAAATACAAAAAGCTATGCTAATTTTCTTCATAGTCCAAAAGAAGAAAATACCCAAAGTCATTGATGCAGCTCAACTAAATAGGCTGGAAATGTCAAATTCCAAAGTTGCTAATGTGTCAGAAACACCACTTAGATTCAGAAAGACCCAGGTATTCATGGCTAGACATTCCCAAATTAAAGTGGGTATTTACTCAAGTAGCTGGACTAAAGTATTTTCCAGGAAAAATGTTATGTGAAAAATGAAAATAGTCGGGAAGTATACCTTCCTGTCTAATTCCCTGGGGATATGAAAAATCAAAGGTAAATTATACACATGACACATGACAACCGAACATATGTGGCAACTAGTAGTACTAGTAGTGTCAAAAACTATGTTGCCTCATCATTTAAAATTTCCCCTCTCTTCTTTTAAAATCTTCCATCCTTTCTCAATCACTCAGTTCCTAACTCAATAAACAAAATTTGTGCTCATTTATTTAAATGGAAAAAATAGACGTTCATTTTTAACTCAGAAAGTCACTTTGGACTGCTATAAGAACATCCTATTTTTTCCCAAAAGGTTATGACAAATCACCCTGAATTTTTTTTTAAAGCACACCTATAGTGATATGGGGTTGAATCCAAAATAATTTTCATGTAAGCAAGGTGACCTTTTTGGCATGTTACTTGACTGCAACAAAATGCTGATTTATCTGTAAAACAGAAAATAAAAAGGCTATTCAGAAAAACTAAGTGTGAATTTATGTCCATTGTGCCTGAAAGAATTGGCTTAAAGTAAGAGCTAAACATATATTGGCTTCTATTTTCCTACTGAATTAGAAAGTGATTAGGTGAGGGAACTTCATCTTCAATCTCTCTAAACCTTCAATTTTCCATTCAAGATAATAAATATACAGTCATTCATAAATTCATTCCACAAATGTTTATCAAGTACCACTTATGTGTCAGGAAGTGTATGAGGCATTGTGAATGAATTTTTTCTTAAAGAGAATGGCAAAATTAATGAATATTATAATAAAAGTCATGTCATATAGGTTTTAGTTTTGACTAAGACATGTTTTATTGCTGTGATTTCAAAATGCAGATTTCACTTCTCTGTTTACCTGTCCTGCTTACTAGAGTAGTAGGGGAAACTAAAAAGATATATTAAGTTAATCTGAATGCTGATATTACGTTGTTAGAATAACATTTATTAGATAATTAAATTCCCATCTATTTCTTGGTCCAGTAAATTAATTTGCAAATTTGCTCCTAGATCAAGTAAATTTCACTGACTAGTATTTTTTAGAGGTCATTATCTTTTCAGAAGCATATATACATTTGTTAGAGTAGGAGACTAGGAGACAGGACTGAGACAAGATGCAGGGGCTTGAAGATCAGGTGTAGGTGTTGAAATAACACTTAAGCAGAAGCTAACTAGAGGGGCTGATAGCTGAGGCAAGAACCAGCTTCAGCTGGCTTGTCAGCTGTCTCTCCCATCTTACATAAACTTTAGCTAACTATATTATTTATATTGTGGTTTTAAAATTTCTCCACCCTTGAAATAACCATGACAGTTCTGAGATAACCATGTAAAGTAAGAAAATGGGAGGGAACACAACTCTTGGAATTACTACCCATTTTCTAGTAAAAGCCAACCCCTTGGCCTTGACTCTTCCTGTCCTCAATTAGTAAGACTCCAAAAGTTCTAAAATCACTTCCTCCCAGTGCAGCTGCTCTCTTTTGAGCCTGCGCCCTTCTTCCCTGATGGCGTACTTTCACTTTCAATAAAGCTTTCACTTCCTTGGCTTACATGGTGCAGCCTGAAATCATTTTCCATGGGGAACACCAAGAACTTGGAAAAACCTCCACTTGGAGGCCGGTAACACATTTAACTCACAAAATACATTTTAATCACAAGGAATCAGCACACATGGCATCTTGTTTCAGTAATTTTTAATTTATCACAGTATAAGGGATTAATCTCCTTCCAAACTCTCAACTACCATGTCTTATGATGACCAAATATTTGATCAAAACAAAAGAGTTTACTCCTAAGATTATATTATTTATACTGTATACTCATTTGTGCAGGAAGCAATAATATCCTCACTGTGAATATAAACCTCTTGTCATCACCAAGTTCTTCTGATAATCACATCAGTGTACTTTGAAACTATGCAAGGTGGTCCGCTAGTAAATTATATAGACATCTATTTTTTGGGCAGTTAATTTATGTTTACTATAAACACAAATCTTTCAAAGATGTAATGACTTTTTTTCCAAGGCTGTATGGAATATTTACTGCCCCAGTAAAAACCTGTTTGTCTTTTCTTCTAGTGTCATAACTGAGCCAGCAGGTTAATAACTGAAGCTGACCAGGCAGCATGCAAAGAGTTTGATACTGCCATAAGGTTTGTCAAGCAGGAAGGCCATTCCAATGTATTGGTGTTCCAGGAGACAGAAGAACCATGTCTCCTCTTTTGTGTCAACGGACTGTATCAAGGAAGTAAAAAATGTTTCTAAAGGCTACTCAGAGGAAAGACCTGTCAAAATGTGAGTGATTCTCTGCTACCTCTATAAAGGCAGAGTATATTGTGAGACATGCTATGGTTGAAAAAATGGACACCAGACATTAGAGAAAGACAGCACTGAAAAGAGAGTAAATACAACAATATAAGCTGGTCATGGTGGTCCAAGTCCTATTTTGATATGCCAAGAGGCACAATAAGAGCATCTAAACATCAGGACTCAGAAGCTGATTTTAGAAGGAAAATGTATGCCAGTAGTCAAGCAGGTGTCAGCCACAGCTCTGAGATCTGCCCAAACAAGAAAGTTATTGGAATGACTGGAAAGGGGGACAAATCAATCATTCAACTTATGAGGAGGAAGGGTTGCCATGGGAACTGTTCTTTCAGTTCTCTTAAGAATAAGGACAGGGTCCCTGACACAGAAAAGAGACAAGGGACATCAGATAGCTTTTTGATTGATTGCCTTCCCAGAACTTATTTCATGAAATCCTTACCCCTGCCACCCTCCATTCAGATAGTTCCATCAGTGGGGTGCTAGGGGCTTTTATTAAAACATAATTCTAGTCCTACAACCTCAGTCAATTGGACTAGAGTTAGGAACCTAATACAAGCTGGCCCAGTCAGAATCCTTTCATTGGAAATTTGGCAATTGGATCTGGGGGAGATTATTTTCTCTCTTCAAAGGGCTGTATGCTTAATACACAAACTAGGAACCATGTGTGGACATACATATTTTAGTAGGAAACAAAGCAGCAGAGAAAAGTCAGCCTGGACTGTAAAAACTAAAACAGTCATGCAGTAAGTAAGGAGGGATGGCAGTGGAGAAAGTTTCCTCATGGCACTGGAATCCCTGATTCTGGTTTACTTTTTGACACAAAAGTTTGTACTCCATGGAACATCGTGGATTATTATAATACATTTTACTCCATATTTTAACTTAAGATAAATCTGTAAGTTTTGGAAAATGAGTTTTTACCTAATATGAAAGAGAGAGAGAGAGAGAGAGAGAGAAGAACTAGCATAGATCTCGATGCATGAGGCTGTCAATTGCAGTTAAGATGGGGATTGCTGCTCAATATACCCAGTAGCTACGTTGGGGTTGGTGATAAACACTGACTGAAGATACATGTGTGCTTGGGACACCTAATTCTGGACCCAGGGCTTAAGTAAAAGGCTTGAATGTCTAAAATTCTTTATATCTTTAAAGCTAAGATAGAAACTGAGACTCCTAGTGAGGGCACAAACCAGCCAAGCAATGAGATAGGGTTGCTTATAAAATTATCTGTCAAAAGGGAATAGCATGCAACTTGTATCCAGATCCATAATGTCCTAATTATTCTCTACATTTAGGGAGAGATAATTTATACTTGAGGAGTTTATATGACATGTTGGGTTCATATAATTTACCAAAGGCATAGTTCATTTAATAATCACATTATACACTATCTCCATGAGATCAATTGTTTTTAACATTTGGCTTTCACATACAAGTGAGAACATGTGAAATTTGTCTTCCAGTGCTTGTCTTATTTTACTTAACATAATATTCTCCAGTTCCATCCATATTGTTGCAAATGACAGGATAACAGAGTAACTATAATGGACAATAAGTTAGGGTTTACTTTAAAATAAATAAAAGAATGGAATTGGAATGTTCCTAACACAAAGAAATGATAAATGCCTGAGGTAATGGATACCCCAATTACCCTGATTTGATTCATTTGCATTGTATATGCTTGTATTAAAATATCACATGTACCCTACAAGTACATACAACTATTATGTACCCATAATTAAAAATTTTAAAAAATGTACACTATCAACCTACTTATGGACATGAAGAATCAAGGCTTACAATAGTGAGGCATCTTTCCATAGTCAGATTCCAGGATTTGATACAACTCTGTGATTTTACATTCCATATATAATCTTTTATCTACATTTTGACATTTACCAATAGCTAGCATTTATTCAGTACTTTTTATACGTTAGCACTACAGCAAATACCTTATCTGTAATATCTGATATCATTATAATCATCCTGAGGCCAATTAAGTAACTGTTATATGTGACAGAGCTACGTTTTAGACTCAGACCTATTTGTCTCTAAAGCATACCACATTATACTTCTTTGATTTTTTAAAAAATTAAGCATATTTGCATATTTGGCCCTTCCGTAGACACTAGAGGGAGAAAATCGTCTATTTTCAAGAAGGTTAACATGTGTCTAAAGTGACCAGATATGGGAGAATCAACTAAAATCCAATTATAATACTTATAAACATGAGCTGGAGTTCACTGTGGAATATATATCAGGGCTCTCAGAACATACTGGAATAAAATATTTCTTAATAAAGTGAAGCTTCTTGAAGAGACTGTTCTTGTTGACCTTAAAATGGAATAGACATTTTTATTGGTAGCTTCCTTTGCGATTATTCAAGAGTGGACGGTTAGGACATGCATTAGTTTGCTAGGGCTTCTTTAACAAAGTACTCCAAACTGGGTGGCTCAGACAACAGAAATATATTGTCTCACAGTTCTGGAGACTAGATATCCAAGATTCAAGCATCTACAGGGTTGGCTCCTTCTGAGAACTATGAAAGGGCCTATTCTGTGCCTTTTGGCTAGATTTTAGTGGTTTCCCGTCAGTCTTTGGCCGAGATGCATCACTCCATTTTCTGCCTTTATCTTCCTACGGCATTCTTCGTGTGTACGTCTCTGTGTTCCACTTTCCCCTTTTAATAAGGACACCAGTCATATTGCATTAGGGCCCTCCCTAAGGATCTCATCTTAATTAATTACATCTGCAATGACTATTTTCAAATAATTTCACATTCTGAGGAAGTGGGGATTAGAATATCAACATGAGGATTTCTTTGTGGGGGCACACAATTTAATCCATAAAAGGCATTTTTTTAGATGTCTTTTATTTCATCTCTCTACTTAGAACTTGGTTCATATTTGAAGTTGCTCTTTGGGCTTGCAGGTACTAACTACATAAACTCCAGATTTCACCATCCCACTCCATCCCTTCTCTACCAATTTCCCATCTTCTGTCTTCTGCTATGTCTCTCCTTCCTTGCCTCTAAGCCTCTGTCTTGTCTTACAGTGATATCTCTGTAGTGAGAGAGCTTTTGCTGGTCCATTTGTACTCAGGAAAGAGGTTTTGCTGACTACATCACTTCCACCTGTTCTGGATGATTAAGTTTCTCTTAAATTCTGACCAGGCCATAAATCCAGCATTATTTTCAGGCAATTGCAAAATTGTTCTGTTCACATCTTTTGTCAAAGAATAAACCAATCAGTAAATTTTACTGGGAAGAGAGTCTGTCTCATAAATTTCTTTTACAAACATCATAAGCAGTCATGCTAGGAAAGAACCAATTTTAATTCATTATTTTTACTCTATGTCACTGTTTTTGAAAACGATATTTGAAAGCCCTGTTCTGGCTGACTTCTGCATGTAATAGAGAAGTGTTTGAGACTGGTGACTCAGCACAGGTCCTATTAATGCTTCCAGTGTTTTCTTTTCTTTACACATTTCATTAAGGGTGAAACATTTTTCTTTTTTTCCCCAGCAGTTGGAAGACCCAAACCACTTGCCATATACATGGTAACAAACAAACAATAAAAACTGATAATAAGAAGGAGGCTAGTAAATCCATTCAAGTTTAGGGTAAAAGTCAAACCTTCTTTACTGTGTGATACACAGCCCCCAAATTCTTCTTGTCTTCCCTAATACCTGACTTTTACAGTTTCCTTAACAACGTGGGTTCTATACAATTCTCTGTAATCTAGAGATTAATAGCACTTATTTACCTTTGGTCTTTTGATTATATCATTGATTCTAAATCATTACCACTGTCCATTGGTCCCCTATACCTACTCTGCAATTAACCCGTGCACATACTTCATACCAGATTAGTATTCAGCCAAGTGTTACATAGATCTTTTAAAAAAGGTAATTGTATGTATTTGGGATTAGAAAAAATAAAAAGTGAGGGTTATTCGGAAATAGTAAGAAATTCTCTTTACAACCATATATGATAATTAAGAACACATTAGTTAAGTAGCTCTATTATTGCCTAAGTGAAGCAAACATGTTTCATTTTTATAACTCCATAGAAATTGTAATAGACATTTTATGTTAGGTTTCAGTTTCCAGGAGGGAAATGTCCTTAATCTTATCTACGATATAGCAAATAATGTCTCAGTTTACTTTGGTCATCTGAGAAATAAAAATAATTTACCTCAAATCTCATTTATAATTTTTTTATTAAATATTCAAAATTTAATCTAGGCATATATTGTGAATATCTTCACATTGTCATTGTGGAGGTTTATTATTATTTGTGTTAGGAAATGTCAGGAGACCAGAAGACAAAAAAATATCCCATTTACTCAGAAACAGCCTCTGTGAACTATTTATTGAGTCTATTAGAAACTTTTCTAGATAATCAGCCTTCTTCTTGCCCTGTGTTTCTGAGCCAAAATTGAGCTGCGTTTTGAAGAGTCACCCTGATGTCAACTATGGACTCTGGGTGATAATAGTATGTCAGTGTATATTCATTGATTTTAACAAATGTCCTACTCTGGTGGATGTACTACTACTGGTGGAGGATGTTGATAAGAGGAAGCTGTGCCTGTGTGGGGCCGTGGGACATGTGGGAAGTCTCCGGACCTCCCACTCCATTTAGCTACAAACCTAAAGCTGCTCTACAAAGTAAAACCTATTAACAAAATTAATGGGAACTAATTAGATATTTGCTACTATTACCCAAATAAAATATGAAAAATGTCATTGAAAAAAATTAAATTGATTTTTCAGTGAAAGAGTTTAGGTGACCAAGAGTATTAACCCACAGCCTTTAGATGATTTATATTAAGACAGGATGTAAAAATTTTTAAAATAAGTGTTTTTAACATTGCAGATTATTGGGAGAAATTTAGGGAAAAGCTTTAGATTTTTTTAATAACAGGAAAAATGTACTTAGAGAAAATCCTAATTTATAAAATGATATAATTTGTTGTAGAGAAAAGCGTAGCGGGTAGGGAATAGAAATCTTGGTTTTCATATACTTTCTTGTTACAGATGAGAAAAGCCAGGTTCATAGAAATGGAGCCGAAGTCCTAAAAATGTTGAAGGTAGAACTATGACCAAAAGCCAAGGTTTCTGAGTCCTAGTCAGTTACTCATCCAACATGACCTTTGATACATTTGGTCACTTCCTGAGAATAACTATAATAGTTCATTTAATGGGACAAAGGTAAATAAATCCTTAGACTTGATAATCTCTGAAACACCTTTGGGCTACTTTTCCATTATTTTGGATGATAGGTTTTGGCTTCTGTTTGGATGGCTGAATTATTGTATCAGATGATCATTTAGCCACACCGTTGGCATTCTCTCCTAAATATACTATCTCATTTCTTTCAATATGGGTAGGCTGAGAATTTTCCAAATTTTTGAGTTCTGCTTCCCTTATAATTAAACATTCTGTTTTTAAATCATTTCTCTCTTCTCACATTTCACTATAAGCATTCAAGAGAAGCTGGTGCTTGCTTAAAATTTATGTTAAATTACAAAAAAAAAAAGAAAAAGAGTAAGAATAGTAAATTTATAACTATTTAGTGCATTCCATATAATAGTAAATATGCGGGCTATTTGCATGTAGTTTTTTAAAAAAATTAATGTCATAGCAACACTGATTGATTTGTTGCATTAGCCCCAACTTACCAGGATAGTTACTGAAGCTATAACCTATATAGGCTAAATACACAACAGCTACAATTCCAAAAAATGTGTAATCTGAGGATCAAATAGTTATTTTTGAAAAACTAAGGATCTTTAATACAGTTTTAAGCATTTGGGAAATCTCCCTTAATGTATTTATCCTGTGGACACCTTGAAAAATGCATTGTAATTCCATGGTTTGACTCTATTTGAACTTCAGAATAAGTTCTGAGAATTTCTTAGGGTATTAAATTGTGATGGGCAAACGATATTAAAATTTTTAGAAATCAGCTTCAAGTACAATTTCACAAAAAGCAAATTTAAATGTTAAGGGAAAAAAAAACTATAAATACCTTTGAAAGGCATCTTGTTAGTAATAATAAAATGTTTTGTAAGGTTTTACCTTCTCCATAGCTCAAGTTCACTTCAGCAGATGTTGTGTAAGCCTGTTAGGGATGTAATCATCCTAATCACTTCATTTTTCAGTTAGGTTCCAAATGTTTGACTGTAACCATAGTTATGTTCCCCCAAAATTTATCTTATTTATATAGAAATACAGATCATAAATTAAAATAATTGATCTAAGAGATTATATTAAGTGTAGTGACTGTAGATATTGCTATTTCTTCACAAAAGTATCATGAATAATCCACTCAGGCTTTTCACAATTTTTTGAGTGTCCCTTGTGCCCCACCCTATGATAACTAGCAGTGATGGAAGGATGAAGGAAGCAGGGACCCTTTTCTCAGGGAATTTGCAAACTATTGAAACTTATTAGGAAATGATTTATGATATGTTGAGACAAGAGATAGATGAAACTATAAAATATTAGAGGGGGAAATATTGTTGAATAAAGGTGCTATTTATAATTGTGGGTAGACTTAGGAAAACAACAAGGAATAGGGCTGTACCACTGGGTCACTTTGAGTAGAAAGTAGGGACTTCTGCTACCCACTTGTAAAAAAGAGAAAGCACAGGAAAGAATTAAAAGAAACTGGAGAGGTAAATGGACAGAAAGCCCCACCTGATAAGAGATGTGGCCTTTAGCAGAGGGTCTGTGCAGAACTACAAAACCCAGAAGAAAGGGGCCAGGGGAATAAATATCCCAACAGCTCTCTCCCCTGACCTAAGAGTTACTGGTGGTGATGACACTGATTAAAACCACCTGGAAGCCAGAGGTCAAAGTGATAATTAATTATGATATAATCCCAAGAAGGGTGGAGATTGGTTGGAAGGGAACATGGGGTGCAGTGATTGGTATATACCCAGTACAGTGGAGAAGAGAACACATTCAGAGGAAGGTGAGGTGTTTGTTTGGTCTTAGAGTGCAGCTAAGTTGCAAGCTATGGAGCTGATGGAGAACTCTATGCTCCATCACTTTAACATTATTTCAGAACACTTTTCTACCCATCTTAATGTGTTTAGCAAAATTATTTTTTCCAAGTTAGATACACGTAAGTTGTATGGGACAAATATGATGAAACACGTGAGTAAAGAAACTTGACTTTAGGGAATATTGGGAAATTTGTACCAGATAGCCAGTGACATGTGCTCCATTTCCATTATTCATGGATATATGCTTGTTAACTAACCCACAAGGTGGGTTCATTGTTGCTCACTGCACAGAAAGTCAATTACTGAGACAACCAGGATTGTCGAGGAAGAAAGGATTTATTTCAGGACAGGTGCCTACTGGGAGGAGGAAGATATAAACTGCCTCAAATCCACCTCCCCAATCAACAGGATCAGGGATTTTTCCAGAGGTGAAATGAATAATGCCTTAGGGGAGTGAGCATGATTATGTATTTGAGGTGGAGTGTAGGGCATGCAAGCACAGTGAGACATCATGCTAGTACATACATACCATGATAAAAAATATCAAATAAGTCCCTCCCATGGTAGGATTTTAGTATTATAATGAGCTAAGGGGTAACATTGGTCATTCTTTCAGCTTTGCATACAGATTCAGTGGGTCTTTGGGCACAATCTGTGATGGGGTAATGCTTATCTTGTCTTCTCTGGACAAATAGGTGTTGTAAGGCTTTGTAGTTATCTCAGGACTACAAGGAGGCTCCCCCATTTCTGGGAAAGAAGCTCAAAAGGGAATGCATCAGTGCAACAGAAAGTCACAAAAGTTCTGGTCAGCAAATCTTACTGGCCTGGGAACTTGAAACATAAGAGAACTACCGGAAAAAAAAAAAAAAAAAACCTGTAAAAGAAATTTTTTTTGCCTATGAAGCCAGTTACATATTGAATACCCACTGTGTGTATGTGGCATTCCTCTAGGCAAGAAAAGGAAGAAAAGGCAATTTCTTTCTTCAAAAGACTATGGGTCCAGATGAAAAAGACACATAAATCAACAATTACAATACACAAGTGCATTGATAAAAGCACAGATTATTATGGGAAAAAGAAATTGGCTTAATATTTTGCAAATATTATATCATTTAGTCTGTACTACTTCCCTTTGAAGGTACTAATTTTATTGACATTTTAAAGATGAGTTGAATGAGACTTAGGGAAGTTAAGTAACTAACCCATTATCTGACAGTAATTAGTGTCACAATCAGATCAGACCTCACAGTCCATGCTCAAATCCCTGTTATAAAAATACTTCCCTTTGTGTCAGACAAAAAAAAAAATAGGTAATTGCTGATACCTAGAAAGCTGAAATGTCCTATGGCTAGGAATAGAGACAGTGTTATAGTTCTTAAACAGGTCATAATGTTTTCCCCATAATGTAGCCGACTGTGTCCTAATCCTATGGTCGGTTATTGACATTTTCTGGAAAAAACATCATGATGTTCAACCTCACTTAGGTTTCACTAAAGATATATGTGCATATGTTCTATCCTGCTGAAATAGTTTCATAGCTCACTGCCTTCCTGCTATGCTCAGTCCTCATATTGGAAGTTATTTATGGTCCTGGAACATCATATGTTATCCACTATGACCATATGAACGTACATAATCCTCAGATCTTGGCTCTGTACATTCTCATCTTTCATGTACTACCCTCCACTTCTACTAAACAAAATAAAATCATGGATATAACTCTTCTTAAAGATAATTTTCTCCTATCAAATATGCATGAGTACTTCACAGCTGAGTAGTGGGGAAATATTAAGGCCACATTATGAAATAGAGTGAATAGAGCTTGGAAGATTGTCAATTTTCGGTGTGTCTCTGTTTACTCGACCATGAGATCATATTCATATTAGTCCTTAAAACCTTCTAAAATATTGCAGTATAGAGCTGCTATGATGTGGTTAAGAAAGATTCTGGTAGCATATATTTGACTTAATGCTACCTGACTTTTGTTTCAATCTTACAAAACATAAGTAATTTTAGTGCTGTAGAAAAAGATTAGACTCAAAAAAGGAAAAGAAAGAAAAAGAAAAGAAAGGTAAGTTTTATTCAGCACCTACTATGTGCCTGATGATACTGTTGTCATCGAATTATAAATTGGAAATGATTCAGAATAAAAGAAATTCTCAGACTATCATTTTCTTCTATATTATATAAATAATTAATCCAATTTCCTTTTCACCATGCTATATGGGTAAGCCCTCAGAAAGCAACAGATGATTCCAAAGAGATATAAAGTTTCTTTATCCTGGAATACCCGTCTCCTTTTAATGTAGAATTTCTTACCACATTTCCTAGAATTACTCTTATTTTCATATTCGAGAACTATGCAAAATCAGAGTATTCTGACCACCTTCTTTTCTATACCAGATGTTCAGTGTGAGTTTCTTCAAGAAATATTACTGATAGTTTTTACAAATATTGCAATTTGATATGAACCCCAGTGTATTTATTGATTGGCTTCTAAAAATTATTTTAAATATGATTTTTATTCTTTATTGAAATCTGACCTCTGTGTTTCTGATTTTAGCCACTGAGGATGACAATTAATGATTTGAATAGCTATACAGCATTAGTAATTAATACCACCTAAATTTTTAACACCAAGTTTCATATCAGATATATACTGCCTTCACTTGGTGACTTAAATTATGTTTCTCTAATTTGTTACTGCTATGGCCTGATTGATTGTGTCCCTCTAAAATCCACACATTGAATTCTAATCCCCAATGTGTTGGTGTTAAAATGTGGGGCCTTTGGGAGGTAACTCTTTCATAAGAACCCAAATCCCAGTCACAAGGACAACCCAGATGAGAGGGATTAGTGCCCTTGTAACACAGAGGCCTGAGGGAGTTTGTTCCCTCTGGCATGTGAGGACCCGTAGAAGGTGTCATCTATGAAGCAGAGAACCTTCACCATCTCCTGGGACTTTGATCAGGGACTACAAGCAATAAATTTCTGTGGTTTATAAATAAATGTCTAAGACATTTTTTATAACAGCCCAAAGGGACTAAGCAAATTACCATTGATGAAAGTTATACTAATAGGGGTGAGTGATTGGCTTTTAAGCTCAGTGAAATAGCACAATATAGAGGAAAGGATGGATGAATAAAAAGATAGAAATGTTTGCAGAAAAGTATGATTGGAAAGATGCCAAAACAAGCAGGGGAAAAAATGCATTCGAGAAACATTCATTGCTCAACTCTTATTTGTGAATTATTGTATGGATACTGCAAAACTTGATCAAACTATTAGAATTTAAGTCAAATTCTACATGAATGAATTAATGGCTTTTCTTATCAATGGTTCTCTTTCCATAAGCATTTAGGTTTTGAGGGAAGAAATAGGAAATAGAAGAATTCTCTCAGGAGAGATGAGGAAACTGAAATCAGAAATTATATTATTTTAATATAGACAAAATCTAAATCAAAGTAATACAAAATTAATAACAACAAAAGTAAACAGCCAAGACTGTATTACATGTTCATATTTATTGTGAGGTTTCTGTACTAGCAAGTTTTCATTCATTTTCCACTATATTATACCCACAATTCTACTGAAGATACAAAATAATTATAACTCATAGGTCATGCCATGAAATAATGTATTTTTTACTTAGAGATCAATGCATACACAAAAGCCAAGTGAATTAAAGGTCTACAATATAATAGGTTCAGCATCCTATGTCATTTCAAATGTC
Organism: Eulemur rufifrons; assembly: GCF_041146395.1. Taxonomy (NCBI): domain Eukaryota; kingdom Metazoa; phylum Chordata; class Mammalia; order Primates; family Lemuridae; genus Eulemur; species Eulemur rufifrons. The sequence continues at coordinate 8,261,992 of NC_091005.1, read as the reverse complement.
AAATGAATGGTCATAGGAAAATTCCTGGGAAAAGTGGTGCTCTTACTCTGTGCAGAGTTTCATAAAATCTCTAAAAATAAAAGATACTTACTGAGCATTACTTTATGTAGAAGACAGTGTTTATTATCCCCATTTTATAGACGAGGTTATTGAGTCATAAAAGGGTAGAATAACTGTCTCAAGGAAAAAGAGCTAAGAGCTATTTTATATGAGGGCAAAACAGTGAAGAAATTAATGTTAAAGGTGATGTTCTTAGGGTACACCCTGTTTGCATAGCTCTACTCTTTTGTCTAGAGCAAAGACTTCATGCTGGAAGTAGTGGAATGTAAACTTGGATATGTACAGACAAGGACTTTGAAAGATAGCCAAAGGACTAACATTTAATATGGAATCAGTAATTTAGAAAAATTAATATAGCACATGAGTTCCAAGAGTTGGAGTGGTGGCTGATTTTCCCCCAAGGAACCCCTTAGTAAGCTGATTTTTTTTTTAAGTACCCAATTTTAGATTGTGGTAGTCAGAACTGAGGCAGTCATAGTCAAGACAGATGGGTAGACTTGGAAAAAATGTCTTAATTGAAAACTGTGGATAAAAGAATAAAAAGATATACAGGATAATGGCTTTGAGACAAGGATGGGGGAACGAATATTGGCTAAACATCTATTATGGACTAAGAACTATAATTATTCATTAAATCATAACCTATCTAATTTACCCTCTGACAAAGACTCTGTGAAAACTATTAGTATTTCCAATCAGTAAATTAAAAAAAAAATATTCAGAGAATAACCTGCACAAGTTTGTACAGCTGAGATGTGGGAGAGTTGGATTTCATTGAGCCCAGCTCCTTCTTACGCTAAAATTCTTTCCTATTCCCCAGGCATCCCTGCTGAGACACGGCAAGATGATAGTGGATTAATTAAAAGCTTAAGAATGTGACCAAACTGTCATGAGTAAGGCAATAAAATGAGTTGCCTGATGTGCCCTCAACTAAACAGAAAGTTTATTTTATTAGAGCACTGAATATCCTCAGCATTCTCTGTAATTTACATTTCATCCCATCACCCTTAATTACAATATAACGTGCTCTCATTGATTGACTAATCTTCATTTTATATTTTTCTGCCTTTACTTCATCTTGTTCTTATTTCTGAAACACTGAATAGTTTCCAGATTGGACCTGAAAACGTTCTATGTAGAAAGATCTGGCTAGAACATCCATCTTAGCATTTCTTTCCCTCATGGAAATGCAGATTCTCTCTTGTGCTGCAAACTAATTAAAGTCCCTTCCCAACACAATATACAAACGGCACATAAATATTTAACGGCCTGGTTTAGCATTTTTATTAGATTCTATGATACATCAAACTATACACTGTTTAAGAGCTGAATCTAAATCATATAGTGCTTTTGAAAACCCCATCATGCGTGATGTATTTCACCAATAAAATTTAAAGAAAACATTTAGGCTGTACTGAGAACAAACTATTATTCTTTACTTATTCTGTGACTTGAACTTGGGCATTCACCAATAACCCATTATGCTTTTATTAGTAGTAAGTAGTAGTGGGTGAGCCACATAGGATGTAAGATTACCCAAGGATTATCCTATATGGCATGGCCAGTCCTGCTCCTTGCCTATAGTGTTCAATATTGACAGTACCTCCTCAAAAGCTCCATCTCATATATCTCAACTAACTCTACTTATTGACCTTCTCAGTGTCCATTCTCCCTATATCCAGTTTTTACTATATCTAATTTTGTCTCCTTGAGGCTTCAGGTTTTTAAGCTTTGTTTTCAGGATTTCCAAGTATCCTCTGCTGGTACACACTTGAATGGACCATCAACATCCAGCAATTTCTCACAACCACTACAAGCACCTAATCTTTACCTTACCCTTGATTTTACCATACCAATAATTCTACACTTTCAGTCAAACCTTATTTAGGAATACCAGTTCTATAAGCAGTCTTTTAAACTGCCCAAGTGTTTGGAACCTGTTTTAGTTCATTTTCTGTTGCTTACGCCAGAATATCTGAAACTGGGTAATTTATAAGGAAAATGAATTTATTTCTTACAGTTGTGGAGGCTGAGAAGTCTACACTGAGGAGCCATGCCTGGTGAGAGGCTTTTCAGAAAACTTTCTGCAGTTTTCTGAAAAGATACAGGATACGACACGACAAGGGGGCTGAACATGCTAGCCTGTGAGCTCAGATCTCTCTTCCTCTTCTTACAAAGCCACAACTTCCCCTCCCATAATAACCCATTAATCCATAATCCATGAAAGAATTAATCCATTCATGAGGGCAGAGCCCAATCACCTGTTAAAGGCCCCAGATCTCAATACTGCCACATTGGGGGTTAAATTTCAACATGAGTTTTGGACAAATATTCAAAGTATAGAATTTCACCCCTCACCCCCTAAAACTCATGTCCTTCTCACACACAAATACATTCTTTCTAGCCCCATAGTCCCAAGGTCATGACTCCTTCCAGCATCAACTCAAAAGTCCAAAGTCCAAATTCCCAGAGAGCAGACATTAGAGCTTAAGATTCCAGAATAATCTCCTTTGACTCTATGTCATGGAGCATCCTCTGTGCACTGGTATGGACAGTTGGCCTCAGGCAGCCCTGCCCTTATGGCTTAGCTGGGCTCAGTCCACCCAGCTCTCCAAGGCTAGTGTTACAGGTCGGTATTTCTGGTAGCTGTACTGTTCAGGGGTCTTGGTGGCGGTCTTGCTTCCATGTCTCCACTAGGTATTGCTCTGATGGTGTCCCTGCAGCAGCTCCAACCCCACATTTCTGCTCAGCATTGCTCTAGTGAGGCTGCCTGTGGTGGCTCTGCCCTGGAAATAAGGCTCTGCCTAGACCCCCTCATGCTTTAGACGACATCCTTTGAAATCTGGGTGGAGGCTGCCAGACCTCCAGAGCTCTTGCTTTCTGTTAGCCTGAGAATTAGTACCACGTGGAAGCTGCTAAGGCTTATAGCTTGTACCCTTCTGAATGTCAGGTGGAGGCATACCTGGGGATACTTTAGCCATAGCTGGGATGGCCAAGGATCACCGTGCTGAAATGCAGGGAGCAGAGAACGGAGTGGGCCCTCGGGAGTGAGGACGTCCCAGGTCTGTCCCCAGAAACCATTCTGCCCTCCTAGGCCCCTGGGCCTGTGATGGGAGGGGAAACCTTGAAGATCTCTGAAATGTGTTTGGGGTCTTTGTTTCATTCTCTTGATAATCCCTTCTTTCTGCACTAATCTTCTTACCAAAATGTTGCTGGGCTACAGCATTGGTTTCCTCTCCTGAATGTGTTGTGTTTTGTTTTGTTTTGTTTTGTTTTACTTTTTAAGTGGCCAGGCTGGAATTTTGCCAAATCTTTCCACTCCTCTTCCTTTTTAATCATAAATCCTGTCATTAAATTATTCCTTTGTCCCCCAAACCAGCATGAGTGGCCAAAAGTAACCATTCAGCTGCTTCTATATTTGGCTTAGAGATTTCCTTGGCCATATATCCTGATTTATCACTCTCAGAAAGCTTGTGGGCATGGACACAGGCCAGCCAAGTTATTTGCTAATTTATAAGGATGGCCTTTACTCCAGTTTCCAATACTTTGTTCCTCAGTTCCATCTGAAACCTTGTCAGAATGGCCTTTACTGTCCGTATTTCTATCGGCATTCTGGTCAGGACCACTCAACTAATCTCTAAAGATTTCCACACTTTCTCCAGTCTTTTTGTCTTCTAAACATTCACCAGAATCCAGGCTTTTTCTAGCCTGCTCCTGAAAATTCTCCTAGTATCTGCTCATTACCCAGTCCCAAAGCTGCTTCCACATTTTCAGGTATTTGATATCAGCAACACCTCACTTCCTGGTACCAATTTTCTGTACATGTCCCTTTTCTGTTGCTTACAACAGAGTACCTTAGGGCTCTGCAGTCATGATCCAGTCACCTCTTAAGGGCCCTACCTCTTAATACTGCCACAATGAGGCAGTATTGAGAAATTTCAACATAAGTGTTGAAGGGGGCAAATATTTGGACCATAGCTAAACCTTGGCAAGTAGTTTAGATGTGGACCTAATACATAATTTATATGGGATGTTAACAGTGAGGTTGAATCAAAGTAAGTCAATAATCAAAATAAGTCAGTAAGAAATAAGTCACTTTTCCTACAAGTTTTACCTTTAATATTCTTGTAGCTCAAGTTGGAATTTTTCTTCAACCCTAGCAGAACTGAGTGGATCACCAGTTATTGAAATGGTAAATGATTTTAATAGTGTGTGCTGTTTAAGGAATCATTAATCTCAAGATATGTAAAAGTTCATTTGATGATTTTGATAGTATCCAGTCACCTAATAACAGGCAGAGAAAAACAGGGAAAGGATACTAAAAGTGTAATGACCTATAGAATATAGTTTTCCAAAAGGAGGAAAAATAAATACCCAGGCCTAACACTAACCTTTCAAATATTACTGTTCTAATTGCAGTTTTGTTACCAGTTGGAAAATATGTCCAGGTAGGAGCATAAGAAGAGGTGTTTTTAGATGTCTTCAGCATTACACAAGAAAAAGTTACTGGACCTTTGAGAATCTAAATGGTAAGTCTTAGACCATGAGTGGGTTTCAGAAAGACTGAATTTGTGAGGTTATGATGATATATTTATGTGTTTGTTTTTTGTTATCTCTATCATTTGTCATCCATTAATTTATGTTCCTTTCATTTATTTTCTTCGTTATACTTACTTTAGATTTAATTTGCTCATTTAGTTCTAGCTTCATAAACTAGAAAATGAGATCATTGATTTTAAACATCTCTTTTTCTATTGTGATCATTGAAAGCTTTAAATTTCAATGAGATGAGATCTAAATAAAAATAACAGAATTTATTTAGGTGAACAGTATAGGTAAAATCGTTTCAAAAAGAAGGAACAGTATGTGAAAATTCACCTCTCCCTGCCTCCCCCCAGAAAGAGATCATGGAATAAGTGTGGAAATGGAAGAAAACTAGTGTGGTTGGGCAGAGTATGAGAGTGATCATGCTGCACGCTGGGCTGGAAAAATATGCAAGAGCCATACTATATTGAGACCTGCATGCCATTGGAAGTGTTTGGTTTTCATCTTTAGAACACTGGGAATCTCCTTGTGTGTTTTAGGTAAAAAGATGAAGCCAACTTAAGTGTAGAGAACATATTGGAGAGAGATAAAATTGGATGAGGCAAGTGTCAATAAGTGTAGGATGATGATGATAATGGTGATAGTGATGGTGGTGCTACTGCTGCTTCTGGTTGTGTTTTGTTATGAGAGATTTGGGAAGAAGGATAAATGGTAGAGAGAAGATTCCCTAGTTGTTTTTGTGAGGGACACAATTTCTGCATGTCTGATATTCTATGACAAAAAAAATAGGCAAAGAAACAAGATAAAATTAGTCTATTTCATACTTCATTAGCACCGATAGTAGTTGGCTTTTCCTAAGCATTTACTGATCCTTCCAGGTAAGCAAGAGTTGCTTGGAGCTAATTATTAGGGTTTCAGTGGTATTTGAAATGTCTGAACTTAAATACTTAAAAGGGGGTTGGAATCCAATTTTATTTTAACATAACATTATCTCAGCAATGACTTTATGATAACATAAAGCAGATTAGATAGAATCTTTTCTCTTCACTCCATCAGATTGAAGTTCTGTGTATCAATAAAGAGACAGAGCAATTTTACAGAGATAATCATTTTACCAGTCCCCAGATGCATCTGGAAAACTATTAAGAACCAAAGAGGAGGCTAATGAAAAGATCTCCTGTGGTTACAGAAATTACATGCTTTGGTCTTTCTCTCCAGATATTTTCTTTGTTACTTTCTTCTGAAAGATCTAGCAAGAGCACATTTATTAAACTGACTCTATTTCCCCAATGTGCTTTATCTTTGCAAGCTAAGAATAGAATGGTCCAAAGAAATACATAATTAACTTTCTTCATCATTTCTTTACTAGTATGTATATGAGTAAAGGACTTGACTATTCCTCTAATGCTTTCTACCTTCACACACACACACGCACACACACACACATTGCACTTTCAAATAATACCATATCAAGATTTTGTGCCATAGCAATTTCCACAATGGGCGTGTTTCTAGATATCTCTGAAGTGTTTTATTAGTGTGTCATACTAATTTTTCTTTAGGATTATTTATATGGAAATTGATTGATGCTTCCTGACACATGTCAACTCCATCTAAATGGAAAAGGTAGAATTATTCTATAAAAAATAAATAACACAACTAGAGTAATCATCTTTTCATAAAAAAGCAACTTATCTTTGTAGAATAGTATTGAACAGTTCCAGCTATATACAGTTGCATTAATGCAACCCCATCATAATGTTGAAAGAACTGATGGGAACCAAAGAAAGCCCAATTAACAGAGCTGAGTGTTCGAACTCATGTTTTCAATCTTCATGAGTACTCTTTGGGAAATCAATGATCAAAATGGGTATTTTGAGAGTAGGGAAGCAATCTCCATTTGTCCCTGATAGTGTCAACTAATAAATATGTGAAATGTGCGCATGTAGGGATGGGTGGGTGAGTTTGCATGTGTGTGAGAGAACATGCTGAATTTTGACCATGAAGCTTACTGTAAACATGATCAGTGACTCATCATCTATGCATAATTTACTATAAAAGCAAAGTTAAAGCTCACATGAGATTGATATGCCTGACTTTAAACTTTGAAATGGTCCTAATGTCTCAATATTTACTATAATTTTTGTATTTTTGAAAAAATTGGGTCTGAGACTTCTCAGCTGGTTAAGACCATGATAAGAAATAGAAATAATTCATATATTCTCGAATGAATTATTTAAGTGTGTGTGTTTGTGTAAGTCAGATTGGATTTTTCCTTGATTATTGTCTTAGTCAGTATGGGCGGCTGCTATAACAAAATATCTTAAACTGGGTAATTTATAAACAACAGAAATCTATTGCTCACAGTTCGAAAGGTTGGGAGGCCCAAGATCAAGGTGCCTGCAAATTCGGTGCCTGATGAGGACCTGTTGCTCATAAATGGCACGTTCTATGTGTCCTTATACAGATTAAGAGGTGAACAAGCTCCTTCAAGTTTCTTTTATAAGAGCATTAATCCCATGCACAAGGGCCCTGCCCTCATGGCCTAATGACCTGCTAAAAGCATTAATACTCTTAATACTCTTACTACGATTGCATTGATGATTAGGTTTAAAAATATGAATTATGGGAGGACATAAATATTCAGATGATAGCAATTATGTATCAACAAAGTTATCTAATATGTAAAAAAAACCTACTTCTGAAGGTGATTTCAAGATGCCTTGGGGACACTGATGACTGAAAGTGGGGAAACTCTCTGAAAACCATCAGCATTTATGGTTTCCAAAAAATGGAGTTGGCCTGTCAAGAGCTATGAACCCCTTGGCTCTGCCAGCTAATATATTTTGCATATCTTTTCACTCTACAGTAGACAAAGAATGTAAGGATTTTATTTATAGCTGAATTAAATTAGAAAGGACAGGCATAAACACATGGTGCAAAGATAGGAAACTCAATACATATATATTTAGTTAACATGCCAAATAACAGTCTTGGGTAAATAGCAAGTGTTAAAGGTTAAGGGGGTGGGTATAGAATAATATCTGAGGTGGTTAGAAAGATATATAAGAAAAGTTGGGCCTTAAATGAAAAGCAGAGGGCTGTCTATAAGGAGGAGCATTAGAGATGAGGGGACCTGGTTTGTTGGGTTTTGCATGGTAAGTCAGTGGCCAGGAGATGATATCTGAAGTTGCAATGAGGTCATAAGCTCTGAAAGGTGGGTCATGGTTGGATAGAAGTATAACAGCCTTAGTTTTTAAATAAATAAATAAATACAAAAACATTCACAAAACTGCCCCTGAAATGGCTTTCTCCTTTAGTATATCCTTATAAAGTTTGTTACTAAGATGCTTTCAATGTTCACATTGTAAGGTCATGTTGGGAAAAGGGAATAGGCCTGATGGCTAATACTTCTGAGTTCAGATTCCGCTTCACCCACTTCTGAGTTCTGTAACATTGGACATATTGATTAACTTCTATGAACTTCAGTTCCACTAATATAAAAGGGAGCTAATACTGTCTAGTGAAGAGATATCATAGCTTGTGGTTATGAATCCATACTGTGTAAATTTCCTGGGTTCGATTTCTGGCTCTACTGCTTACAAACTCTAAATCTTTGGTACAGTTCCTTAACTCTGGGCCTTTTCTTCTTCTCTGAATTAAATTAAAGCCATTCTCACTGGAGTTAAGCCATCCGTGAGAATGACTTTTATCGAAAAGTCCAAAAACAATAAATGTTGGCATGGATTCGGAGAGACAGGAACACTCATACATTGCTGATGGGACTGCAAACTAGTACAACCTCTGTGGAAAGCAATATGGAGATATCTCAAAGAGCTACAAGTAAAACTACCATTTGATCCAGCAATCCCATTACTGGTCATCTACCCAAAGGAAAAAAAGACATTCTATAAAAAAGATATCTGCACTCGAATGTTTAGAGCAGCACAATTCACAATTGAAAACATGTGGAAACAACCCAAGTGTCCATCAATATATGAGTGGATTAATAAAATGGGGTATATGTATACCATGGAGTTCTCAGCTACAAAATCAATGGCGCTCTAGCACCTCTTGTATTATCCTTGGTAAAGCTGGAGCCCATTCTACTAAGTGAAGTATCACAAGAATGGAAAAACAAGCCCACATGTACTTACCATGAAATTGCTATTAACTGATCAACACTTAAGTGCACCCAAAGCAGTAACATTCATTGGGTGTTGGGCAGGTGGGAGGGGGAGAAGGGGATGGGTATACTCACACCTAATGGGTGCCATGTGCACTGTCTGGGGGATAGAGACATCTGAAGTTCTGACTTAGAAAAGGCAAAGGCAATATATGTAACCTAAACATTTGTACCCCTGTAATATGCTGAAATTAAAAAAAATAAAATAAATAAAAATAAAATTAGTTTAAGTAACATATTATTAAAACTTAAAAAAAATTAGATTAACACATAGAGATATTGTGAGTATTGAACACATAATTTCTTATAACAGTGCCTGGACAAAAGTGCCTAAACATGGTTTACTACTAATATGTATGCTATTGTTACTACATCATGAGTGCTTTGAAAAATGAAGTGATACATGCTTGTAGTGTGTCAAGCATAGTGTGCAGGACATAGTAAAGATGCAACAATAGTATTTCATCTCACTCCTGTTTTCCTGCTATGAAATGTCGGGGTAGACTCTTCCATGTGTCATTCCCTGCAGGAAATTTCATCGGCCTCCCATTATTCTTCTCATAGTCACACTCCCTGAAGGAAAACATCCTACTAAAAGCCATAACTAGCCTTCTCCCAAGTGCCAGGAATGCACTTTCTCAATTAATCTGGTGACTCAAATCCTGTGAAAAATAAAAATAAAATACTGAGCCTACAATTGACTTTATGGACACCCTCTCGGCCAAGGGGACCTCAGAGAAACCTCAAAACTGAGGTCCCTGCTATGATGGGACAAGAGGTCAGACATGCCTCCTTTTACCCATCCCTTGCTAACCCCCATTTGGCTTTCTTCTCTAAGGGTTAAACAGAAACCAGCCCTTTGGAAAGACTTGCTCCACCACTGATATCAAACAACAGTATGACTGCCCCCTACTTTTGCAGTTTTGACACAACTGCCCAGCATTCCTTCCTGATAAGAGACCACCAACCCTAGAGTGGTCTGGCCAGTCTATGGAGGATGTGCAGTGAGGGTTTTCATATCCTCTGCTTCACCTTTTGATGTCAGAGGGCCAAAACACTTCCCTGGGATCACACTAACCCTACCGTTTTTTGAACATGGGTCCCGTGAAGGGGCATGAAGCTCAACTGCACACGCATGTGTTTCTCCTTTCTTAAATATTCATGACCCCTCCTATTGCCTATTAAATATATATATATATATATATGTATAAAAATATATATTAGGCCCCCCTGCTCAGTATAAATTCATGTTTTTTTACTGTTCCCGGGAAATGCTTGCTCTTGACTTCTCTGAGACTATGATTCCCAACCTGCAAGATGGCCACCTGCAGGCTGCAACCCTTTATGAGAAATAAACCTCACCTTTCCAAATGTATGAACCTCATCATTCTTCAGTTGACACCTATATAAGTGGAGGGTAAAACTCAATTTCTAAAAGAGGCTATTCTTAGCAGAAACCAATTGACACAACAATTCCCATTAAGCCATTGATCTCAACTGTGGACTAATCTTATTTGACACATTTAAATATGTTTCATAAATACACTCACAGAAACCAATTATAATCTCTGATCTTTTTATTTATACCAAAATGATGCTATTTTGTCTTCACATAAGAAAAATATATGGCACTATCCTCAATGATATGCATTTTTAAATAGAAAATTTCCCCAATTTCATATGATTTTTAGCACATAGGGATGAATAAATACAAGATGAAGCAGGTCAACTAAATTGCTTAACAGATACTAAGGGACAAGATGATAATTTCTGAAAACCATCTCAAGTTTTCCTCTCTAAACCATATTAATATTTACTACTAAAAAAATAACTATAATACAGTGTGCCTGAAACAGCAAGGCACATTAATAGTCTAAAATAGTCATATTTCTCAATCTTGTTTAAAATCTAGAAATGATGCAGCAGAATCATAAAAAATGATCATTTGTTAAAAAAAATAAATGTTACCAGGGTAGCAGAAATTGTTTCAACTGAAGCACTTTTTGCCATCTGCTCCTGAGAAGTCATATAGACTTTAGATTTGGTAAATTGTTCATCATCCCGGAAGCTACAGGGACATCAATAAAAATTTCTGCCGATAATAGATTATCTGTCAGAAAATTCCATGTGTTAACTATTTTTCTCCATCACATTTTCAGAACTAATTAAATACTTAGGCTAATCAGATACTGAGAAGTTTTTGATGTCATTTGTGAAAAATACATTGTAATATTCACTTAGGGGTTTCACAATTTACAGTTGCTCACTGTCTGATGATGAAGTCTGTGTTTCCAAAGGCTATTATTCTCAAAAATAGCTGAAAAGCACACATGGCTCATCATTAATGTGAACTATTTTGCACATTTTTTTGTTCATTTTTGCAGCATCTGGAAAAGTTAATGGAAGTTGCAAATGACAACTGAAGAATACATGAAAAGACCCTGGAAGAGAGCAATAATTTCACTCTTTGAAAGAAATCAGGGTATAACCATTTAATAACTGTACAGAAAGAGAAACCCGGGGGTGGGGGTTGTCAGACGTTTGAAATGCCTGTCACTACACTGAATGTTCTGAATTAGTTCCCAAAAATGATGCACGAAGGTGGAGGAGAGTGAGTTCAAAGAGCTAGGAGAAAAAAAAAATCAGAAACTAACTTGCTTATGTGACCTTGGAAAAGTCACTTTCCTGTGGAATAGTTAGTTTTCTTCTTCAATAGAAAAAGCAGCTATTGATCAGCAGTTCTCAAAGTTAATTTATCAGCAGGCTTCCTAATGACAGTCATCCACATGCATAACATACTGCTCAGCATCTCGGAGGGCAAAATTCTCCTGCTGAAAGTTCTCAGGCTTCTCTGTAGTTTAAGAAGATATAGAGGAATTCAAGAGGATGAAAACAACAATGTGCTTCAATTGTCTGTTCTAAGTAAGGCAAAAATATGTCTTGAAAAACCAAGGTAAATGCAACACCAGGACAACTGATTATGACCGACTATATATATCCAGCACACACACTGTTGAGAGCTAGTGGGCTGGTTAATCTCACAGGTAGTTCCTATGGTGTTAAAAATTCTTTCTTTCTGTCTCTGACTTTCCCATGCTTACCTTATTTTAAACATTATTAATTGGTCCAGGTCTCAATCAATTCATCGCAAGTCTTTCTAAATTTCCTAGGTTCTGACTCACCATTGGCTGATTATTTACATTTTCCCATTGAATGTTAATTTTGAGCAATTGCCCACATCATAGCAGAATAGATTATCCAAGAGAAGATTAGGATGTAGTACAGCAATTATCAGAAATATTGTCTTCAATAAGGTGGCACTGGATACTGATGGGAAGAAATAAAATGGAAAGAGGAACATTTTAGATCTCATGAACATGGAAAGCGCCAAGTTGGTCTGCCAACAAGGAGTAAGGCTCCAGTTTGGTGCCATTACCCAAATCCCTAAGAAAGAAATGAAGTAGAAGACAGGGACAGGACTCAGTTCTAAATGGGACTCCAGGTATTTTAAGAGTACATCACGCCCAAGATGCCTATGACAAAGGAGAATGTCTTGCTGAGTTTCTAAAGACTGGGCTGAATCTACTTAAATCCTGGTAAATAAAGTCACAAGGGGAACATAGTTAAACTTCCTGAAAACAGAAAAGAGCTTCTTGTAAAATATTTCTTCTCCCTTCCATAAAAGTTTACCTGCCTTATTGCACATGTTTTCCAGGTCTGTTCTCTGCTTTCCAAGGAGATAAAAGTCTAACCTATAAAATAAACTACCAATAGATATTTACTGAAGAAACATACACTCCTCATTTTTATACTTCCATACTTATATTTTAATAGTTTATATTCACTGTTAACAGAAAACTAAATGATCATGAAAGCAAAATTGTAAAGTACAGAAGAGCTAAAAGATGAAAAAGAAAAAAAAATAATCCAAATCATTCCAATAATGTTACTATTTTGACATGCTCTCATCCAGCATTTCAGATATGTTTATATAATTGTGAACATTTGGTATATAAAATTTTATTTCCAGACTTCTCTTTAAAATTATATCACAAATTTTCATGTTAATTTATACAATTCATGCATATTATAATTGGGTTAGGTTACATTCAATTAATGCTTCATCATTTGGTTAACCATTAACTTATTGTTAGATAATTTGTTTTCTAAAATTTTACTTTTAAAAATGAACATATTTACAGAATATGGAACAAATTGATAGATGTTTTCATTTATGTGTTTTCACATGTATTTAAAGGCATTTTGTTAAAGACACCATTTCATTTAAAATAATTTTATTTGATTTTAGTAAAATGAGGCAAAAAAGAAAGAAAAGAACCATTGACACATCTTATCCTAATACCAGATGATCATTCTGGTATTCTTTAGAAGCATAGGGCTTCTAAATTAAAACAAAATAACACAAAATTACTGTACAAGAAATAAGTTAATATAGTTATCAATTTTATCTTTGTGAAACTCTGCTATTTATTTATTTATTTTTTAGACATAGAATTTTATTTTTTTTATATTATATATTTCAGCTTATTATGGGGGTACGAAAGTTCAGGTTATATATATTGCCCATGTCCCACCCCTCCCCCCGAGTCAGAGCTTCAAGTGTGTCCATTCCAGACAGTGCGCATCGCACTCATCATGTAGTTATACCCTCATCCTCTCCCTCCACTCCCATCCCCCCGAGTCAGAACATTGAAGCGTGACCATTCCCCAGACAGTGCGCATCGTGCTCATCATGTAGGTATACACCCATCCCTTCCCCCAACCTCCCACCTCAGTTCGATACCCAACTGGTGTTATTCCCAAATGTGCTCTTAGGTGATGATCAGGGAAACCAATTTGCTGGTGCGTACATGTGGTGCTTATTTTTCCATTCTTGGGATACTTCACTTAATAGAATGGGTTCCAACTCTCTCCAGGAGAACAAAAGGGATTCTATATCACCGTTATTTCTTATAGCTGAGTAATACTCCATGGTATACATATACCACATTTTACTAATCCACTCATGAATTGATGGGCATTTGGGTTGTTTCCACATCTTTGCAATTGTGAATTGTGCTGCTATAAACATTCGGGTACAGGTGTCTTTTTTATAGAATGACTTTTGTTCTTTTGGGTAGATGCCCAATAATGGGATTGCTGGATCGAATGGTAGGTCTACTTGAATCTGTTTAAGGTATCTCCATAATGCTTTCCACAGGGGTTCCACTAATTTGCAGTCCCACCAGCAGCGTATGAATGTTCCTGTCTCTCCGCATCCACGCCAACATGTATTGTTTTGAGACTTTTTGATAAAGGCCATTCTCACTGGAGTTAAGTGATATCTCATTGTGGTTTTGATTTGCATTTCCCTGATGATTAGAGATGTTGAGCATTTTTTTTTATATGTTTGTTAGCCATTCTTCTGTCTTCTTTTGAAAAATTTCTATTCATGTCCTTTGCCCACTTTTTGATAGGGTTGTTCGATTTTTTCTTACTGATTTTCCTGAGTTCTAAATAGATTCTTGTTATCAGTCCTTTATCTGATGTGTAGTACGCGAAAATTTTTTCCCATTCTGTAGGTTGTCTGTTTATTTTATACTTATGTCTTAGTCCTTTTTATGTTTACATAACAGAATACTAGAGGCCAGGCAATTTATAAAGAATAGAAATTTATTTCTTACCATTTTGGACGCTGGGAAGTACACGGTTGGAGGGTCCACAAGGTGTGAGGGCCCTCTTGCTGCACCATCCCATGGAAGAAGGAGGAAGGGCAAGAGAGCGCAGGCAAGAGAGGAAGCAGATCCTGCCCTTGTATCAAGCCCACTCTGTGATAACTAACCCACTCCCCAGATAACAACATTAATTCCTCATGACCTAATTACCTCTTATTAGGCCCCACCTCCCAACACTGTGGCATTGGGGATTAAGTTTCCAACACATAAACTTGGAGGACACATTCAAATCATATTAATTTATAATTCCTCTCACGTACCCCTCCCCTCCATTTCTTGATTGTTAATTATATTGTCAATGTTTACATCACTTGTATTTTGCTCTATAATTCTATTGATCTTTTCTCTTATACAAGCTGAGTAGAGTGCGTGCGTGTGTGTGTGTGTGTGTGTGTGTGACAGAAATTAGCAGAAAGTATATGGAAGAAATATTTAAGGTGTAGGAGTATGCTACTCTATCTCCCAATACATTTTGCAAAAAAAAAAAAAAAAAAAAACCCATCAAATTTCTTTTCAAAGAAGATACATATTCTATCAGTAGCAAAACTGGAAACTGATTTATTGTTTCCATTCTGAAATGCCTATCTTATATAGGGTAGATAACTACCAACATTATAAATATCCTGTGGACAGGAGGGTACCTGAAAAGTTTACAGGAATTCTTTTCATCAGAAGAAAGTCAGCCATAAGAGAAAAAAGTAAAATACCAGTACTAGCAAACCAATGAGAAAGGAGCACACATTATTTCTAAATGAATTTTTTGAATCCATTCTCTGGTTTAGTGTTTGTTGTATTACCTTGTATAATTAAAAGGTTTCCTTATGTGTAGATTTTCAATTTCATTACTTGTGGGCTTAATAGATAGGCAGGTTTGGAAAGGAAATATATGGTTCATAATGTTTTGGAATGATCTATTGCAGACATTTTTATAGAAAACAAATACCTCCAGTGTAATATGCAATTCTAATTATCTTAGAATCATGTGATATACTTAGCAAAGCACATTCCAAATTTTAAGATTTTTTTCTGTTCTCATTCCATTTAGCCCACTGTTGTAATCTTTTTTATGTCTGTGTTTTAATTTTGTTTATGTGCCCTCTAACAATGTACTTAATATCTCAAAGTGCTTTGCCATAAGATCTAAGAAAAGCATCTTTTCATTACCAGAAATGAATTACTTTTCATAAGTCCTATTCCTCATATATTTCATTAAGTCCCTCTTCAGATCACAGTTGTATCTCTCTCCATGCCTCTCTGTCTCTGTCTCTTTCCCTTTCTCTCTCTCTCTCTCTCTCTCTCTCTCTCATATACACAAATACACACACACCCCCCTAAGAAAACAGACAGGTGCAAGATAGCCAACTGGGTTTATCAGAGAAGAATGTCCTATAGTTATAAAATAGTACTGTATCTTGGCTTTGGGAACACAGTTTTTGATGCTCTGAAAAACTCCTATGTAGGAGTTGCCGAAATTGTGGCTGAATCAATACAGTGCCACATTGGAATTGGAGTGAGGCCCAGGTTAAACAAACAAACAAAAATAAATAAATAAAATACTCAAACCTGCCTTACTTAGGTAGACGGAATTTGGGGGGCTCTAACATTACTCAACCATGATGAGACCTATGTATTATATAAGAAAGGTGAGCCTTAATCAGTGACTTAAAGGGGTTCTAAAAAAATATTATATTTTTACAGAGATTAATACAGTGGTATTTTAGGTCAGCAAAAATAGTAGGCAAAAATGTCTCCTACTTAACATTTGACACAATCGTGCTTGATAGATAATAAAGACATTTAATAGTTAGAAAATATTTAAAAGGATAAAAATAATTTCTTCTAGTACTTTTCTCCTAAACTCTACTTTCTTCATCTGCAAAATAAAGGACTCTACGGAATAATCCACTTGAGAAGTCTTAATAAGGCATAGTGTAGATAGACGAGTGACTTACCTAGGATAATACAACTAATTTGATGTGAATTTAGGGTTTCAGAGTCATCTAACTCTTAAATCCATGCTATTTCCACAATTCCTTTTGTCTCACTTAGGTTTGTCTTTATGTCCTTAAAATGATGATTATATTAACACCTTTATTGAGCCATAAATGATATATTTAATACATTAAAATATACAAATTTAAAAGGTATATTTTTATAAGCTTTGTCATATGTATATATCCATAAACTCATCACCATAATCAAGATAATAAACTTATCTATGACTCTCAAAAGTTTCCTCATGTCCATTTGTAGTTACTTTTCTGTCACTATAAACCACTTTTCATTTTCTGCATTTTCATATGACTATAACCATATATTAATAGAATGTATCTTTCTAGTTTCATCTAATATCTTTTAGTCAGCATAATTATTTTGAGATTAATCCTTGGTGTTGTGCATCTCAGTTATTCAATCATTTAATGGTATTCTATTCTATGAATATATAACTATTCATTTATTGCACATATGGGCTGTTTCCAGTTTGGGAAGATTACAAATAAAGGTCCCATCAACATCCATGCACAAATCTTTGTATGAACTTATGTTTTCTTTTGGGGGGACAGAATTACATAGGAGTATAGTGTCTGGATTATATGGTGAAAAAATTTTTAAATTGCCAAGGTTTAGATTGCCAAATGTTTTGCTAATTGTTTAGATTGTCAATTTAGATTGCTAACTTTTTAGATTGCCATTTTTTAATCAAGTTCTGTGTTTTCTTATTATTGAGTTTTGAGTGTACCTTATATATTTTGGATAAAAGTCCTTTATTATATATGTATTTTGCAAATAATTTCTCACATTCTATAGGTTATCTTTTCATTCTATTACCAGTGCTTTGAACAATGCCTCATAATGCTTTGAAAACACAGCAGAAGTTTTTAATTTTGATTAAGTCCAATATCAAGTTGCTCTTTTGTGGATATTTTTCTTGTTATATTTAAGAAAATTTACATCACCAAACTCTAAGATTTTTTTTTAATGTTTTCTTTATAAGTTTTTATAACTTTAGGCTTTGCATATATGTCTAACTGATCAATTTTTAAGTTAGTTGTTTTTCCAAATGTTTTTCTTAAATGCTTTTTGTGATATTTATATTGAACATCCGTAACTTGATTTAAACCATATACCTTGTATAGCCTTCTGAAAATCACGGAAGTTCATCATAAAATTATAGTTTGATACAAATGTAAAGATGTATATAGATTTTTTTTTAAAGTTTTTCTGCTCATATTCCTCAATTTACCTTACTTCTGTTTTAGATCATTTTGTGATAAGAGTATAAAATTATATTCCCATTAGGAAAATATTAAAAATCAGATACTTTATGTAAATATTCAGAGAATTGACATGGGGGAAATTAGGTTCAAAAGTTAATCAGATTTAATTTTGAGCAAAATAGTAAGTGAGGACTCTTTGGAGAGATATTATTAATATTAGGCCTGAAAGGAGTATTTTGGATATACAGCAGGGAAAGAGCTCAGAGAGCAATATTCTTAGTATATGAAAGTAATGGAGAAGGGGCCTGTTCTTTTCTGTCCAAACCATGCTCAAACATATCATGTGAGAGTATAGCGCATAGTTCTATGGGGACATCAGTAACTTGCACTGAACGACAATCTTCATAATCATATCCACTTGTTGTCACATGGATATAGTTCCTCATGCCTCTACCTACCCAGAAAAATTCACCTCAATCTTATTTTTAATCTTCAATAATTTTTTATGCCTTAAATATGTAGTCTTTGTATATCCATTTTACCTCAATAAAGCTGTTTAGGGGGAAAAAAGAACAGAACAAACCAATTACATCTATGGCTTGGGCAATTATGAGGGTGTTGGCTCTATTCACTGAGATGAGTTTGTAGAGAAACAGCAGGTTTGAAATGGACAGTGAGTGACTTCAATTTTGAACCTTGAGTTTCTGAGATATCTATCTGTAAGACACCTAGCTGAGGAAACAAATTAGGAAGTTGGATTTGTAGGAAATCTGGAAGTGATGTATTCATTTGGGCATTTTCAGCCCAAGTCAATTGTAGACTTTGGAAAGAAAAATATAACCAGAGATAGAAAGAAGATTGAAATCCTGGAACACTGTCAAAAGATAAAGAACATCAGTATTCAAATCCTTGCAATAAAGAATCAAGTCTACCCTGGTCAAGATGCTCCATGTACCATGTGGCCAGAGAGGGAAGTCTTCACTATAGGCGAAGGTTGTGGAGTGAGGGTGGCAATAGTAAAGCAGAATTGATAAGCACAGTCGACTACTCTGAAAAAAGAAAGAGGTCTAAGCAGCAGAAATTGATTCCAGAATGTTGTCAAACTTCGTTTGCCGTAATGTGTTTTGATACTGTGCCATGAGTCTAGACTCAGGGAAAACAAGGGAATCAAGCCATTTCTGACTGGTTTGGGGGGCCTGTCCTACTCTTCTCAGAGATCTCAGTTTGTAAGTCATAAACCTTTCCATACTTCTTGGTGTGTTTATGGCATCATGAGCATCTCCAAACCAAGTTTTAGATGGGGGTCCATCTTCCTCTGCAGGTGATCATAACAGTCTATTCAGGTATAGGTGGTATTGCTTTGTGTAGACCACCTTCTTAGCCAGTCAGAGACTCCTTTTTGAAAAGCCAACTTCTTTGAGTTAGCTCTCTAAAGACCTAGCAGTTTCTATGCAAGAACTAGATTGCATTTCTATAATTCTCTCTCGTGGGCAACAAATCAATATGAGCTCCACCACTGCACTTATTTTCTGGAGCCTTAGCTATTGCATCATGCCTGAGAAAGAAGACTTAGACCCTTTGAGGGAGCAATATTACAATATATGCAGTGAAAAATTCCTTTCTTGTCACATTTTTGTGGTTGATGGCAACATAGGGATATTTTGCCATGTTCTATTAACCAAGAGAAAGTAAATCCACTGCAAACATAGGGACTTAGTAGCTACTTCAATTCTGGTTGCCTCAATGCCTGCCAAGGTACTCATTTTTTAGGTCAGTGCAGGGTCCCACAAAAGCTTTTATAAATGTGTCTGATGGCAAACGGCATCTCATGAAACATGGTTCCATGGTCCCATTAATGTATGTGACTTCCCAAGCTTAAATTGTGCCACGTTTATTTTCCTCTTCACTTGTCCACAATTTCTCCCATTTAATTTAGATTGTTCCATTACCATTAATTCCAGGCAATCTATTGTTTAATTGGATGGATTTCAATTGCAAATTAAGACTGCTGATTTCAACCAAGAAAGCTAATTTAAACCTGACAACAGGTTTGTTTTTAAAAAAAAAAAAATTTGGGAAATGGTATGAGAGCATAGAGAATAACAGGCATTTGTTTGTGTATTAAGGTGTCACTTGTTTGTTTAATTAGAACAAAACCGTAGTTTTCTACTAACTAACTTTCTAAATTGCAGAAATAACTAGCACATGACTTCTCATGTGGGGAATATTGTCATAAAAGGTTTACCTACCCATTCAACAGTCCCGAAACAGTTGCTTCTTACTTATCCAAAGTCTTGTCATTTAATAAGCTCCATCTTGTTATCATTCTAAGTAAAATAAAAGGTTAAGAAGAGGGCATATGATTGAAATATGTGGCACTGTGTACAACATAAGAGAAAAAGTGAAAAAGGAACTTTCTCAGTAGTACTATCCGAGGCTCTATGAAATGCTGAGTTAAGCATTAGCTCTCAGAAAATGTAAAGAGCAACTTAAAGGTTGACATGAGCCCATTACGAGATTCTGGGCATATGTATGGTTAGGAGACAGAGAGAAAACTCTTCCATTTTAAAAATACACAATAATACTCATCATCCTTCTTTGCATGATGGAGAAATGTATTTAAAAATCAGCATGTTAAACTAATTACTTTGGAAACTTCCTACTTGAGGAGACAACTGTAGAAAAAGTGTACAAATCAATAAATAATTTCATTCATTAAAAAATGGCCCTGACTAAAGCTTACTGAGTCATTATTAACACTTTTGCTAGATGTTCCAGCTTGTTTAGGAAACGTGCTTATGTAGAGTAGAACATCAGGGAAAATATTAATGAAAACACAGAATTTTTAAAGCATCACATTTTAGTGAGTATAAGGAATATACAGAGAAAAATGTCAAGTTCTGATCATTTTCAAACAAAGGAATAGAATAGATTGGAAGGAAAAGTTTGTGTAGATAAATCTCTGGATTCAAAGTGAATAATTGATAAATTGTTACAGCTGTCACACTGTCCTTCATTGTCCACACTGTTACTTCTTGCGAGGGGGCAGGGGGTGCATTATTTATAACACTGGTAACCATGATGAAGGGTTTCTACTACAGGCATGATGGCAAAATGAGGCATAGTTATATTCCAAGTAGACATTGTTATTGCATGCTGATAAATGGAAACAAGGAGCCATAAGTTTTTATAACTCATATTATAACCAAACGGGGATAGTAGATATCAAAAATACAGATTATTTAAGGATCAATGATGTTGCAAGTGTTACTGTTTTTTTTCCCAATCTGAGTATTAAAATATTGATTATATAGCTTAGAAAGGGTGAGCCTACCCTGACAGCTATCAATCTATAACAATTCTCAAAGAGGATTTCATAAGGATAAAAATTGATTGGCTGTGACTGACATTATGCTATAAAATGAAAATTATAAACATTTTATTCTATAATAAACTTGAAACTGGGGGAAAAGTAGAAATAGGGCTCATTTTGTGGTTCTGATATTAGCTTCTAATGCTTTCACATACAATGATTGCTGAAAATTAATTAGCATGTATAGCTACATGAAAAGACTTTCCTTTGTGTTATGAAAGTTTTATTTGTCATTCACTCTATCGCTAATACTCTTTGTAATGTATGACCTTCTGAAGATAGTCCCTGTTAGTTTCAGGGTTATTTTTATTATATACAAGAAACATTTAAGACTGGTTTAGGAACCTGTTCAAGACTCATGTCCAATATTTTCTTAGAAATATAAGAAATGTTAATCTTATATCTGAGAGATTTACTGTCTTCAAAATACACAGCAACATGCTACTTTCTGGGAAAAATTTCTTTCTAATTTTTGGGCACCATCTCTGTGCTTTCTGACAAGAACCATCTCTAATCTGCAACACCATCATTCTTCTACCCCAGATTTCTATTGCTGTCTTATATAAAAAGTAGCCTCGTAAGGTCATAGTGAAAAAAAGATCTCTCATTATGCATAAATTTGAAAGCATGAGCACTTTTTGAACAACACCGTTAAAAATCCTTTTGACAGGATATTTTTTTAATTTAGCTGCTTTGCATACTCTCACTGTTGACTACACTTTTCATAACAATGAGAACCTCTGAAAGAATAAAATCACAATCATAAAGTGTCTAATAGTGTACAAATGCACAGTGATCATGAAAGGTATAAGTTTTCCGTCTATGCAGCTATACCAAGATAGAAACATGATGACAACACGTTCTACAGAAAAAGAAAAAAAAAAAAAAAAAAAAAACTGGCTTTGGGTTGGTAACCATGTAGAAACCAAAACGTCACACCCTGAGATTAAATCCACAAAGCACTTATTCTGTTACTCATTAGCTCCTCAATCATGGAAAATTATTTATCCTCTCTACACTTCTTTTATAAAATATGGATAATAGCAGTCCCTAACTCTGAACACATTTAAAGCATTTAAATACTTAGCACAGTAATTGGCATACTAAAGAGTATAAACTGATAAGTAAAGTTAGGTTAATAAAATCGATCTATTACTGCTATAATTTTGGAGGAAAATGTCGTTGTAAAAAGAGCACTACTTTTACTTTAATTGTGCGGAAACCCTATTCTGCCATAAAAGAATTGCTAACAATATTGATAAAAATTCTCCAGCAAGGATGGTCCATGTCTATGTTCTCAAACACTTCCAGCCTATTGCTTTAAAATAACAAAACGACAACAAAAGACCCTATTTTTATTAAAAAAAAAAAAAAGTTTCTTACCCCCTGAGACTCTGAGAGACTCAGCTTGAAGCAATTTTGTCCAGTGGATTAGAATAGGATCTGCAAGGGGCTGAGGAGAGGGCAGAACTCCCGGAGGCTGAGCTGATAATGAAGCTCTAAGCCTTTCAGTGGGAGAGCTGTGCAAACACGTGGTGCTTCCTGAGGACCAAGTCTCAGGCCCTCTGAGCACACTGAAGGCTTTGCCACTTGGGGAGGAATTAAATGGTCACAGAGGGAAAAGTCAAAGATAAACACAGCTTTGCAAAAATAACCAGGTAGGTAAGAAACTGCTGGCAGATTCCCCTGAGCAGGGAGGCTGTGGACCTGGGCTTTTCTTTGCAGAGACCTATGGGTGGGCACTAATAGAAAGCAGACCACACTGAGACACGGAGTTCGATTCCCGTCTTACTCTCCTCTCTGATTTAAGGAAATCAAGATGTAGGCAAGGATGCAGGGACCGCTGAGTGAAATAAAAACCTGCTACACTGGAGGAGAAGAATTGAATTTGTTCTTTTCAAAATACTGAAAGACGAAATAAAATAAGGTTTGAGCAAAATATGAAGAGGAAAAGAATAATGTCAAGATTTGACACATGGCTCTTTTTGTTGTTCTTAAAGAGTAACAGAAAGTGAATAACATCAAAAAACATCTGTCTGTAGCTACTAAGAATATTCAGTTTGGCAGAGCACAAACACTGAAGGCAATTTTAGTTTTGCCTTTTCTCAATATATAGATTCCCCATTAATACAGTGGTATAAATGGCATTGCATTCCAGCCAGGCACTGAACAGCTCTAAGCAAGGGGGTAACAGAGACCACAAAGTAGTTGCCATTGTCTGTACTCCAGGAGTCCAGATCAGCCGGGTTTCTGAATGGAGACGCTTGTGCTGTTTCTTGGGGAGAGCATTACTTTGCTCAGCTTCAGTGAATTCCTTCTAGTATCTGTTCAACTGTGTTTAGAGACCTTTCCATGACCACCTTATTTAAAATGCCTTTCTAAGGCACTAAAAACAGGTCATAATTGTTTTTTAAACAATTTTCATTGATGCACAATAGATATACATAGTTTTGGTGTACATGTGAGATTTAATACATTCATATAATTTGTAAAACTCAAAACAGCGTACTTATCAATCACCTTAGATATTTGTAATTTCTCTGTGATAGAAATATTCAAATTATTCTCTTCCAGCTATTTTGAAATATACAACAGATTATTGTAAACTGTAGTCACCCTACTGATCTATTGAACACTAGGTCTTATTAGTTTTCATCCAATGTGGATTCTATGTCGCTGAATATTTCCTTAGTTATATAGGGGCTCTTCATTCTGTCATCCAACCGTGAAGGTCAGAGAGGTACTCTCTCCAAAGATGACTGTGACTGCTTCTTCAACTCTTAGGATAAAGAGTGTAACTATCTGGCATCAGCTGGGTAATAGTTGTTTTTGCTCAAGCTTTCTGGTGATGGGGAGGCAGTGCTCCATACCTGAAGCCATCAAGCTGTCCTCAAAAATAAAGAGGAGAGGATATTTCTGGGTTTTAATCCCAGAAGTGCTACTTGCCTATTGGGGAAGTTATTTGATATGGCGGATTGTTACTTTGATGACCCCCAATAAACCACGGCTCTCAGCTTGCATGTTCTCATCAAGTCCCATTGAAACTGGGATGCTTTAACTATAATCTCTCTTAACCGCAGGGTGCTATAAACATGGCCTATTTTAACTAATAGAATGTGGAAGAACTTACATGCTGCCAGTTGTTGAACTAAGTTTTAAGACAGCTTGGCAGTTTCTACTTTTGCATTCTGCAGAAAGATAGTCGCCAAGAAAGAAGTCCGACAATCCCAAGACTGCCATGCTGTGAGGAAACCCAAGTAGCCATGTGAGGCACACATGGAAGAGAATCAAGGTTGTGGTTGTTACTAGTCAACACCAGCTGCCAGCCACGTTACTAAAGACAGTCTGTACCTTCCACTCACCCAATATGTCATCTGACACAACACAAAGCAGAAGAAATGCTGGTTTAACCAACTGGATTGTAAAAAGCAATAAATTGTGTTGTTTCAAGTCTCTCTCACACACCCACACACAAATGCCCTCAACATATAACCCTGTCACTCACTATATCTAATTCTTCCTTCTTCCTATTGCTTCAATTGTTTTATATATACACACACACATACATGCACACACATATATGCACACACATGTACATACATATATCACATATGAAATATATAATATATGGTATATGGTGTACATACATATTTTATATGTGCATATTATATATTTTATATATCTATATAACTAGTGGGACACATAACTGAACAATGTCCATTTAGATAGGGATGGGCTGGGGCTTTTCTAAGTATAGATAATATTGTGAACAGAAGCTTAGAGAACAAAAGCTAATAGTATACATGGGTGATGGCAAGTGATACCACATGTTCTGAACATAGAGTGTCTGGAAGAAGCATCAGGAGAGGAAGCTGAAGAAAAGTCACAGCCTTTCCATGATTCTGAACCCTGTTTTAAGCTACGTTTGTTTTCTTCAACAATGACAATTCTGAGGTGGTTGGCCTGTTGGAAATTGCTTTCTTTACTATAAGTAATACAAATTCAAGAATATCGCTATGACATCATTGACATGAAAACCTTTGGCAATTGAGCCTATCCTACTCCGTCATATGGCAAAATCAAAGCATTACTCCTATGATAAATGGGCAATGAGGATTTGGAGAAAGGGGAGCCCTCCTACATCTTTGGTGGGAATGTAAATTAGTACAATTCCTATGAAGCACAGTACTGAGGTTCCTCAAAAAACTAAAAAATGAACTACCATCTAATCCAGCAATCCTATTACTAGGTTTACATCCGAAAGAAAGGAAATCATTTTATTGAAGAGATATCTGCACTCCCATGTTTATTATAGCACTGTTCATGATAACCAAGGCAATAAACCCAATAAACCTAAGTGTCCATCAGTATAGATAAAGAATAGATATAGAAATCTTGGTCCATATACACACTGGAATATTATCCAGCCATAGAAAGAATTAAATTCTGTCATTTTCAACAACATGGATGGAACCGAAGGACATTATGTTAAGTGAAATAAGCCAGGCACAGAAAGACAAATATTGCGTATTCTCACTCATATACGGGGGCCAAAAAATTTGATCTCATGGAGGTAGAGAGCAGAATGATGGTTACCAGAGGCTAGGAAGGGAAGTGGGAGGGGGTTACTAAAAGGGTTTGGTTAATGCAGACAAAAATACAGTTTGATAGAAGGAATAAGATCTAGTGTTTGGTGGCACAATAGGTGACTATAACTAATGATAACTTACTGTATATTTCAAAATAACTAGAAAAAAATGGAATTGAAATATTCATGCCATAAAGAAATGATAAATGCGTGATGTAATGGATAACCAATTACCTTGCTTTGATCATTACACATTATATACTTGTATAAAAATTTCATGTTTACCATAAATACATACAAATATTATGTAACCATAAAAATAAAAGTTAAAAATAAATAGAAGTACATATTAAATATGAAAAAATAAAATAAATGAACAATGAAACCAGTATTTGCACTCTTTGAGGGCAAGAGAAATATTTTACTCATGTTCATATCCTCAGCACTAGCACAGTACACGATACGTCTTAGCTGCTCAAAAATATTAGAAGAGTTGGGATGATTAGAAAAAGTAGGTAAGAAAGGGATAAAGGGATCCACAAGACAGTGAGAATAATTAAAAGGAATAAAGAGAAAAAATCCAAAGGAAAATCTTTACAGTTGCTGAGATTTATAAAGACCACAAGTTAGCAGTTATTTTGAGCTACTTCAGAAATAACCAAGGAAAAGCAAGCTAGTGAATTGAGCTATTTCTTGGGGGCAGCATTATTTAGCACAGCTGCAATGAATTCCTTCAAGTTTAAAAGTGAAGACTCTGATGTCAATTGCTGAGGATGAAATCTCATTGACACCTTTATTATCTGTTACCTCAACAAGTAGCCTAACCTTTCCAAGAGATAATTTCCTCATCTGTAAATATTATAGCAAGTAGTTTATAGCACTGATGTGAGGATTCCAAGGTAGGCCTCCAAATAAGAGTACAGTTACAAGCCAACACAACCATTATATACAGAAATGAGGGATAGGTGTGCTTGCCCAGTAAAGGATGTCTATGTAGGACTCCCATAGCTCTAACTCTACTACAAATCATGCCTTGCATTTCTTAGACCTACATGCTTATCATAGTCAGTTCCCTCTTTTTCATCACAGCTTCCCCAAGATTAAGAACAGCTACAATTTCTGGGTAAATATATAGTCTGGGCTGCCACAGTTGGTCTTGCTATAATGTATCTGCAGTTCTACCTCCTTGTGATGATCAGCACCATTTGTGTTTGCCAACTTGGTAACTACTTTCTTTGCATTCAGGTTTACTGGCTTGAGTAGCCCAAAGTGATCATGTGGCTACCGTAGCTTTAAATTGGGTGGAACTCAAGCTTCCTCTGGAAGCCAGTACTTCTAAACCCACAAAACCTAGAGTTGTTGAGACAACAAGAGCAAATTAAAGCCAGGTGTAGTGGCTCACACCTATTATCCTAGCACTCTGGGAGGCTGAGGCAGGAGGATTGCTTGAGGCCAGGAGTTCCAGACCAGCCTGAGCAAGAGTGAGACCCAGTGAGACCCAGTCTCTACAAAATAATAGAAAATTAGCTAGGCTTGGTGGTGTGTACCTGTAGTCCCAGTTACTCAGTATGCTGAGGCAGAAGGATTCCTTGACCCCAGGAGTTTGAGGTTGCAGTGAGCATCTCAAAAAAAAAAAAAAAAGAGCAAATTACTAAACGGGGTCACTGGAAGTGATAGTGAGCAAAGTATTTTCTACTTCTTCTACTTTTTGGTTTATGGGTCTATATATTCAAACTAGTGGGCATATTGCACCATACCATGGCCATTGGCACAAGTGGTATATTGCGCTATGAGGATAGCACCTATTCTCACAGGGATACTCGCTGCAATATGGTACCTTAGCTGTATCTTCTAGAGGTCATTCTGCCACTCTGGATTGTATGTATGGTAGGAAAAGATACTGTGAGTAGTTCTTGACAGGCTTTAATAGGTAAGTTGCATGTAATGTATCTCTGTTAGTTTTCTCAGGCTGCCATAACAAAATACCATAGACTAGGGGACTTAACAGAAATTTATTTTCTAAAAGTCTGCATATTAAAAGTCCAAGATCAAAGTACTGTCAGTGTTGGTTTCTGGTGAGGCCCCTCTTTCTAGCTTGTAGATGGATGCCTTCTTGTTTGACCACTTTTCATAACCTGTTTGTCAATGTGTGCAGAGAAAGAGAGAGAGATCTTTTGTCATTTCCTCTTATTGTAAGTATGCCAGTCCTATTGGATTAGGACCACATCCTTATGAACTCACTTAACCTTAATTACCTACCTAAAGGGCCTATCTTCAAATATAGTCACATTGGGGGTTAGGGGTTCAACATATGAATTTTGGGGGTGGAAATTCAGTTCATAACAACACCTAAGATTTAGAACAAGACCATGCCACTTGCAACAAAGAACTATATGCCATTGAAATTCATCTCCAGTGGAGAGTAAGAGCCTGACCAGGAAAAATCAAGAGAGCATGCCACCAGAACTCCCTATCCTGAGTTAGGTGTAGCAGAACCACTAAATCATAATAGTGGGCCAGGCAGAAATCCGTCATAATATAGAAGTGATAAATCTGCAGTTGGGCTCCAAGAGCTCCAGGGGGCATAAGTGAGCTATACAAAAAGGTAGCCTAGATCTTCATGTTTCCTATCACTGTTACACAGACACCTTTCCCTAAGTTCACACCTATGGCCTTATTTGGTGTTATCTAGTACAAGCTGAAAGGGTAAGAAAAATTATGAGCTTATTTCACAAATGGCTTGGCTGGGCATGTTGGTGTGATCTGAAAATTGATCGATACAGCACTACAGCCCCATTGGTGGGGGATGCAGTTCTGAAAGACAGTGATAAGAAGAAATCTTCCCAAAGGGCAGAGAGCTTTTGGTGGGTCACCGACAGAGTCTAATGCAATAAACATTTTCAAAGTGAATTTGTTTCCCTATTTCTCATACTAGGAAGCAGAACCTCTGAATAATTTTTACAGGGTCTCAAAACATCTAAGCAAGAATACAAAACAAGGTCTCCCAGGTGACTCAAAATCCATGTTGTGTTTTTTTTTTTTTTTTTTTTTTTGTCCTTTGCATTCTTTCTGGGAGAACAAAAGAGAGAGAAAGAGAGCATCAAAGATCCTGGGCTCTTCTAAGAACTCAAATTAATGAAAATACACCACATGAGAATTCCAGCTATCTTTTCTGTGGGCAATAGAAGCAGGTGAAGACTGGCGCTCTGGTTCCACTCCAGGGATGTAGAAACTTATGAATTATTCACTCTATTTTCATAAAACTTTTACCAATTGCTTCTTTTAGGACTGAACCCATGCTTTATAAATTGTAGCCTTTACAATATAAATGATATATGTGTATATGTATATAGCTTACATATATACACACATATATGCTATGCATATAAATATACACACACACATATATATGTTCCAATTCAACTGCTTTGCCAGCTACCAAGAAACAATGTGGGGTAACGCAGTAGGGGATGAAGTGTGTTAGGTCGCCTCTTGGAGCCTCAATTTCCTTAAGTTTTCAATGGAGATATTAATAATTATATTTTACATGGTTACTATGAGGATCAAGTTAAATGATATTCACAAAAAAGCATAGTAAAGCAAGTGTTCCATAAAGGGCCAAGCTGCGAACTTCCTATGTACTGGGCTAAGTCTCTTTGCTCACAAATTTATCTCCAGTTCAGTAGAGAGGCACTCAATAAATATCTGTTAAGTTATATTAAAAATTAATAAATATTAGTAATTATTAATATGCCTAAGGTAGTGAGACAGTCATACCAGAGGTCTACAGATTATTTATCTTTCTTCTATATGATGAACTTTGGTATTATTAATCACCTATTTCTATTTAAATAAACTTCAAAAAACATTTCTAATTATGCCATTATTTTCTTAACACAATGAGCTTATAATTACAGCAGTAATCACATAACCTTTTCTCACGTGAGGAAATTCCAGACACATACCAAAGTGACTTTCTAAAACAATATCTGAAAGTAAACCAATGTACTCTGCTTAATTTTGTTTTGCTTTTGAGAAAAAAATTATGAAATAATTATTTTCATCACATAATTTCAGTTAGAACTCCAATTGCTAACCATATTTACATAAACAAAGAAACAAATCAGGCCAACAAAATAAAGTTGTGGCAGATTGTTTGAAAAAAATGGCTATAACCATTTTCTTCCCTGTATCCACTTGATTTTGCTATATGACTTGGCAACTTTTCCCCACAAAGGGAATGTCCACTTCTCAACCTCTTAAAGCTTGGCTTAACTTATGATTTTTTTGTCAATAGAATCAATGGACGTGACACTGAAAAATTTCAAGTGTCAAATGCTCTTGCCTTCTTCTTTTGTCCTTCTTGAGACCCAGCCTCTGCCATTTAAACAAGTCTGGATTAGAACTAGTTAATGCTAGATGAAGAGAGCTTCACTGTCCTTAGCTGAGATCCCACAGATCTGAAAGAGTCCAGCCAAATCAACAAAGCCACCTATTTGGCCCACAGCTGACTCTGAGTACCCTACTGAAACCAGAAGAGCTGCCCATCAGAGCCCAGCCTAAGTTGCCAACCCACTGAGTTGTTAGTTTAAACACATAGTTGTTGTTTGAATCCAGTAACTTTGGATGTTTTGTTTCACAGCTTATAGCTATTCAAAACAGAGATACATAGAGATATTGATAGTCTACCAAAGTAGACTGGGCTAGTTTGAGAGCAAGGATTCAAGTACGTCTGAGTTTCTGCCCCACCTGTGCTCGTACGTTAAAAACTTAGATCCAGGCAGGGCGAGGTGGCTTCCAAGTCCCAGCTACTTGGGAGGCTGAGGCAGAAAGATTGCTTGAGCCCAAAGTTTGAAGCCAGCCTGAGCAACATAGTGAGACCTTGTCTCTACAAAAAATAAAAATTAGCCAGGCGTGGGGGCATGTGTCTATAGTCCCAGCTACTTGGGATGCTGAGGGAGGAGGACTGCTTGAGCCCAACAGTTTGATGTTGCAGTGAGCTCTGATGACACCACTGTACTCTAGCCAGGGGACAGAGTGAGACCCTATCTCAGAAAACAAAAAAACAAAAAACAAAAAACTTAGATCCCTATATGTCTTTAAATAAAATATTTTATAAAAACCTCTCCAAAGAGCTACATGTCTTGTTTCCTCACTTCCTTTAGATCCCTACTCAATTGTCACCTTTACAATGAGACTCTCCTGGGACACCTTAAGATAGTACAAAAACTATCTTTGCCTTCCTTCATTTATTTCATAGCACTTACCACCACTTAAGTTTACATATTTATTTGTTTTTCTGTATCTCACTACTAAAAGTTGGGCTTCCTGAGGGCAGGGATTTTATACTTTTTGCTCGTGGCTTGATTCCTAGTGCTTAGTATATTCTCAATAAATAGTGATGTAATCGTTGAATAAAATCAATATTCTACAACCACATTTCCCAATATTATACCATTTCTCCGTAAGCTCTCCCAAATACCCACCATAGAAAAGACTAGAAAAAATGTTCCAGTGAACTATTTGATTTCTAAAAATTTAACAGATTATTTTGAAACTTCGCTTTCTGAGAATACAAATTAAAGAACTCAATGCTTTAATCTTTAAATCACTAATTATCCTAAAATTATTTGCCTTTTTTGGGGAAAGAAAGAAAGTTTTGTGGGTTTTTTTTTTCCTTTCAGTTTTTTAGATAGAATTCTTTTATATTAAAGCTAACCTAACTTTCCTGTTGGTTCTTTAATAAAATCATGACTCTTCGGTGTGGCAATTGACAGGTCTCGATATACATAACAGATAATATGTCATCAGTTAAAACCCGTCTTTAAAACCTCACTTGAACAAATAATGGGTAAAAAGATAGGTTTTTCAGATAGACATGATAGATCACAGTGCTCTGGTTAAGTGACTTTATAACTTTGGGGAGACAGATCTGGTTGGCTAGAAACACTAATAGATAGAAACATAATTATCACATAAAACCTATAAAACTCAAAATGAGTTGCTCTTAATATGGCTTCCCCTCCATGGCCAGTAAGCAAACCTCCATTCTACCAGAGGAATACATCATAAAGCCATCTGGATTATTGGAGAAAAGAGCATTCAAGTGACTTAGATTAACCCGAGCCTTATTTTCTGAGGGAGTAGCTCCAACCATCCAGCTAAAAAGGATGTCAATTTAGAACTCAGTTTGATGTGAAGGGAGAGAGAAGATTGAGATAATTAATTGGCATCTGACCATGTTTAAAGAGTGGGAAGGTTTAGGATGGAAAACAATCTCAGTAAATTGCATTATAATTATGAGAAGAAAACAAGGTCTATCTCATTGCCTGCAGGGAGCAAGAAATAAAGAGTCAGTGTAACTTTATTCTTTATGAGGCGCTCAGAGTCTGCAAAACATTATTGCTGTTGTCATCAGTTCAGAAAAAAGTGATATATTAAAGAAGTCCATAAATCTAATTTTTTATACTAGATACCTAGAATGGATGTAAAGCCATATATTTGTCTCCTTAAAAAAAATAATCTCTATGATAGATTGTTTGCAAAAATAGCCACACTTTCACTTTCTATATTAAAACCCTTTTACAATATGAATTTGCAGTTTCTCCTATGAAAAATGAGTGTCTATTTCTCCACCAACTGAATCTGGGGTGTCTATGTCTTGATTTGTCCAAAAGAACAGGGCAGATGTGGTGTCATGCTAGTTGACCTCCTGAGGCCTTGCAAACTTCTACATATTTCCTTAGATCCCCACTGTGCCATGAGAACAAGACTTTGGAGAATGATTGCATTAGAGTCCAGTTTTCCCAGCCAAGGCTTTGTATGTGAGAGGACACTCAGTCATTGTCAGAAAAGCCAGTAAGAATGAATCCACAGGTAGTGCACTGATTATAATTCATACTGGCTCAGTCCAAAAGAACTGCCCAGCTGACCTGCAGACTATGAGCTAATGAATAGTTACAGTGATAAGCCACTAAGTAGTTTTGTGGTTTGTTATGTCACAATAATTACTAATTAGACATCAAACATGAGAAATTAGAAGTGTGGCCCAAATTTGTAACACAAGGACAAAACATTTCAATTATAATAAAAACCATCTACCATTAGGCACTGGAGAACCTGTGACCTTACAAATGGAATAACATAAGATCATTAAAAAAAATACTTTGATATTTGGTTAAGAACATGGTGGCCATAGGCATTCTTATCCCCAATATAAGAAACTCTGTCCTCCAAATCTGTTATCCGCCAGCATACCATCTATCAATATTTCCACACGCTGAAGGTAACAACGCATGTAAATCAATTTTTTAATGTAGATGTCTGCTAGACCTTGCTCCTAAACCAAATCAGGTACTTGAAGTGTAAAAGGTAGCCTACAACATAAAGTTATTATAGAATAATACATTATCAGAACTTTAGTATCATTTCAAACATTTGTTCATTTAGAGAAAATGGAAATCATACTTGAACTTTGAAACACTGAGGTACAAATCTAAGAATTTTTCTTCTGATGCTTTAAATCTTTCATTATTTGTTCTATGCTTAGACATTGGAGTCCAAATGGCATTGACTCTTGTCTATTATGCCAGGCTTATCTCCCACCATGCCTCCCAAGTACCCCCATGCACTTTGATCACATTAATTTGCTAACAGTTTGCCAGGCTTGTCCTGTTCCATCACACCTCAATAACTTTGATTTTATTTCTTCTTCTTCTTCTTCGGGAAATGAACTTACCTGAAAGCTTTCATGTCGGTCCTAAAAGTTCCTCTTCATTCCTTCCATTACACCTCACAGATACATAAGTTGTGAAGACCTCCTGAGCCCCCAGAGAAGTGAGGTGTTACCTCTACTGTGCTTCCATTGAACTGTGCATACACTTCAGGTGTAGCATGTGTCACACTTTATTATAAATAATTGGTTCATATATTTGATTCCCCAATTAAAAATAACCATATACCCTACTACTTCTATAATATCAGGACATAATATAGGGCTAGAAATATATTAAGGCACTATCTTTTTGTATAGGATAGATTCTCCAAACTATGTCCTCTTGGTTTCAGGTCAATAGCTTCACTAAATATGAATATCAGAATGCATTAGTATTTAAGATTTTTTTAAATTGCATGTCTGAAAGGAGCACGGGAGTAGATGAGCATTTAATGACAATATATTGAATAATTTTATTTAGTGGTAACTGAGACCAACGGAGATGTAGAACAATACAGGATTGATTTCACAGACTATAGGAGGACTGTCTGGAAAGTATCCAGCCACTGTATCCTGTATCCATTGTATTCATGGCTGGATACTTTCTGGACAGTCCTGGTATATGGGAGCTTAGAATTGCACTTCTATAGCCTCTTCCTTGCCAGGAGTTTTAGATAGTCAGCAGCATGAGTAGGCTGTAATATATTAGCTTCATACTAAGAAGTGTGAAGGGGAGACCTAGAATCTTCTTTTTGTGCTATTGGCTATGTCCAGGCTGGAAGTAAAGACTTTTTAACAAATGCATGTGGAACTTAACAGGCCAGTGATTGATCTCCCTACTTTGAATAGTCTCTACCTATTTCCTGGATTCATCTTCCAAGTCGGTCGGCAATTATTATGCATTCAGAATGTCCAGAGTCACCTTGGGAAGTATAAAGATGGTGTGACTAGAGTATGCTTCCCAGTAGGGAGCTGTTTTTAAGAAAATAGGGGTAATGGAACAAGTTAAAATATCAAATTTCTTTTTAAATATATTTAAGATGTCAAAATCCGTTTGTAAACTTCAAAAGTTGTGTACTTGGGATATAATTTATTAAAAAATAAAATCTCACATTATTGGAGGTACATGGTACCTTGGAGATCACCTTCTTTAAACCTTTCATTTTTCAGATGAAGGAAGGAAAATGACTGAGACAAGCTGGCTAGATTTAAGTAAATAATGCAAATTGAATCACTAAACCTAGACTCTCATTCACCTTTTTCTAAGGACACTGTTAAAAAAATAAAGGATGAATTTTGAAGAAAAAATAATTATAGAATTTAAATAGTCCACCAAAGATCTAGGAAAGAACTGTGAGAAAACAAGAGCAAATTACTACAAAAGCTTCCAACACCTAAGACATCCAGGTTGACATAAGCTATCTCATGAATAAGTCAGTCGTGAGTAGAGTTCGAGTAGAAGTGAATTATGGAAAGAAGTAAAAACTACAGATGAGGTGTTTGAAATGTACATGCCAAGAAAGCAGAAGCTTGAATTATTGATTTGAAAGATAAAGGTATCCTTTTTTTCCCCTCGAACATACATCTTCACTTTATTTTCTCCATCCCTTTCCAACATGAATTACACCTTCATGCACATTCTACAACTCTCCTACCACTTACAAGGAGAATGATCATATATATTTTTTTAAATCCCTTTCAGCTTCAGTTTTCTTACATATCTGTGGGACAATAGTCACACATGGCTTCTCTCCCATTGCACGGTTTGTGCTGAAGCTCAGTGAGAAGGACTGACCGACTAAAATTTAAAGGAGCAGTTAATAAACATGCTGGGATATGGTCCGAGAAGTTTCCTCTCAAGCCAGTGATACAATGCTGAGTCTAGAGTTTCACTAAATTTAAAATTTTCTCTTAAATAAGATTATTATGATGGTCAATTACTCTAACATTTATTTCATTGGAATATATCTGGCATAATTTATTTTAATATCTGATATAATAAAAGCAACAGCATCAGTAAAAATTCCTTGAGTCTGTTTACCATCTTTACACCTACTACTTTATTTGGTCTTCATTAAATATTAATTCATAATATTACCAGTTATAGATGAGAAAAAAATGTATCAGGCAAGACCACTTCATCATGAGTATAAAGCTCATCTGAAACCTCGTAATTCAGATTTTAGTCCAGATTTTAATTCAGGTATTCCCTCTCACGTCTATATTTTTTGGCTCACACATACTCTGCAAAATCAGTGTGTATCAGTCATCTCTAACTGAGCACCTAATATATTTTATACTGATCGATGCATTTATGCAAAAAATCATAATGATAAAATTTGAGAGAAAGAAATGTTAATATCATTTGGTTACCTAGAAATATTTGATCAGAATATATTTAGAAACATCATATGGATGCAAAATGATTTTTCAGTGTTTCCTCACAAGCAAACTTATTAAATTCCCTAAAGGGGCCATAATTTTCCCATATTAATTCTCAAAATACTAACTTCAAGGATGAAAGGGTTATGCTAATAATGATTAAAGATGCAGTTAAAATTGGGATAAATGTTTCAAGACAATAAAACTCAAAAAGAATCTAAACAGCACTGAATTGCGCAAATGTCTGGGGAAATCTATGAATTAAGTATAGATCATCATCTCATAGTAACCTTTGATAGTTCTCATTAAAACTGCAGCAATAGAATCTGTTAGAGGCCTCCAGAGAGATATTATGTGTAAATGCAGAAATTAAAAAATGAATATTGAATGATCCTATTGAGAAATTAAGGCCATTCAATTGTGTTAATGGTAGTAAAGTATCATATCTATGTTTTTTTTATCTGCTTCTCTAAAAAGAAAATGAAAGTCTGCATCTAATTTACAGATTTAATAAAATGTAATTCAAATAATACTTATTTTGCATAATAATTAGCATTAGGATTTTTATAAAGTATTATATGTAATGTGATATATATGTGTACATATACATGTATGTATCACACACATACAAACATACATGAATAAAATGTTACATCTTTGGTCATCTTACAAACAGAAGTTTAGAATGGCAATGACATTTAACTCAACTTAGCTCTGTTAGAATAATATGGATAGTATATAATTTACCTTTTTAGGCCACAGTTCTATATAATATCAGAATAAATAGGGCACTCTACTTGAAAAAAAAATAATTTCTAGAGTAAAGAGAAGAAAACCTACTTTGTCACAAATACACATTCACAGCTGCAGAGAAAATTAAATATAAAAAGACATCATAGATATTATCCAATTCTATTTAATGTTCTTTTAAATATGTAGTTGGGCCAGGTTCAAAACACGGAATAAACAAAAGAATATGTTGTTCATTGGGATCAGTGAAGAAATACTCACTTTTAGGGGAAAACATTTGAACTGTGTAATATAAGTTCATTAGGCATTACCCAGACCACAGACAGAAGCAGGAAGTCCAGACAGAGGAATATATGAGAACATTTTTGTAGATATCACCCTATATTTAGAAGGCTTAACCCCCAAAATAAAGCTCTTATTGGGTTTCCTTTTCTTTTATTCAATGTTTCAATTACTGGATTTAAGTGATGATAAAAGTAAGTACAGGTGAAGATTCTATACCTGTCTGTAGTTATTCATGGAGAGACATGGTTCTAACAATGGTCCTGGTGCTGTCTCCTGGTTCCAACATCTTAGGGTAAAATTTAAGACCTGAAGTGCTCTGCATTAGGTTTTCTAATTCTTGGCAACATTATGAACATGAATATAAAGGAGGGGAGAATACCTTGAATATTGCCAGGCAATTATTACGTGAATAAAAGCAGCTCGTATTTTAGGGCCAAATTATTCCTATCATAGCGAAATCTCTTTATGAATTTGTTATATGAATTTCAGCTTCCAAAGTAAGTTTTATGGAAATGAAATGTTTATTTTTCCTTTTGTGGAAAGACATTTGGCTTGCCACGAAGCATCTCTTCCTTTGTTGCATTTTTGATGATGCTTCGTTTGGGGAAAGCAATTTTAGATCCAAAGTAAGTGTAATCATATTGATAAGCAGTGGTAAAACATCAGTCAGGCTTTGGGCCAGAAGCAATCTCTGAGATAAAACAGAAAACTACGGCTTTGTACGTCAGTACCACCCTCTTCCTCTCCTCAACTGCAAGACCCGAAGCCAAAATCACCCTATCCACACACTTCCTCATGAATGTGTAAGCTGTTCCGCATGTACACTGCGCTAATTTATTTAGGCTGCTTGCCTAAATACCAGAGCCAATGGGTAGTCAGACGCTCAGCATATCAAAATTCCCTTTGTAAAATATTAGCAGAGCTATGAATTTGTCTGTTTTTTAATACAGTTAGGCAAACACACAAATTTAATGTAATCCACCGGAAGGGACGCAAAGCATTTTTGTGATGTTATGGGGCAGCCGTTCTTCCTTTCCCCACTCAAATGCTCAGTCTTTCTTGGTTCTTTTCTTCCCATTTTTTTCATATCTTTTGTGTATCTGAGGACTCTTTGTGTCCCCAGACTGTAAAATCCTCACTGAACCCCAGACCCAGGGGTCAGGAAACTTTTTCTATGAAGGGCAGGAGAGCAAATGCTTTATACTGTGTGGACTATATGATCTCTGTCTCAACTACGCAATTCTGCCATTGGAATTTACAGTATATAAGCAAATGGGTGCATGTGAGTTCCAATGAAACTTTATTTACGAAAGCAGACAGTAGATTAGATTTGGCTGATGGACCAGGTTGCCTGCCAACGCTTGCCCATCTCTAAGGTTTCTGAGGCTAGATATTCGTGTTGTTTCTTTTTATTTTGATTTATGCAGAATTATTGGAACAACTCCAGTTCTGTTTAATGTCATCAGAGTCTGTACAACTTATGACTGTTCCCTCAGTCTGAAATTCCCGTGGACCTCCAACTAGCCTGAACTCGCACTGAATCTATTGCACTTCTGTTCAAACTTATTCTTAACTGTGACTCAGGGAGGACCTTGGTTCTATAGTGTATGATTTAGACTTCACTGGGTAGACTTAAGTGACCACTTCTTTTCACTCAAAGCTTAGTTTACCCCTGCTAACCCCCACTTTCTCTGTAAGCATGCAAGACTCTAACCTCATCCATCTGCTATTAATGCTTTTAACTCACATACAAAGGAATACAGAGGTTTCAAGTAGAAAACCTTTTAATCATCTTATTTAACATGAAAGCTGGAGGTAGGTGTTTCCAGGTTTATTATAGTAGCTCATATGTATTCCCAAGGACCCCCAGGCCATGTTCATCCTTCTGCTGATTATCTTATAGATGTGGTTCGTTATTACAGCTCTAAGGATGCTCCTATCACTCTACAGGGTAGATTTAAGAACCATGAAACTCTAGCTTACTTCAGGAAGGGAAGTGCTCCAAGTCATTTACATTTAATTCTCATTAGCCAGGAGTGGGTTATATGCTTACCCCTAGAGCAACAATCAGCAATGAGGAACTGAAATTATCAGTACACATTCAGATCAATTAGGATTCATTTCCTAGGGCTAAGAAGGAGTCTTGCCTTTCCTGAGAGAAACTGTATTTCCCTGATGACCTGGCTAAAATCAGTGTGGTTATTACCAGGTAGGAAAGGGTGTAGGGACAGCGGGGTGACAAATGGTGTTAGTTATCCCTTATAAGCAAACAGAAGCAGTGAATCCAAAGAAAAGGATGAGAACATGCATTTCAGCCATTCACTTTCAGCATGACCTTGGATGTACTGCTCAACCTCTCTGTCTGCTTGAAACTCCCTCCTGTGGAAAATGAGCTTGATAAAGTAGCATCTTAGATCTCATGGAAGTAGGAGGCATTAGAATATATCACTCAGCCCCAAGTACTCAACTCTGCATAGACCGGGTACAGATCGTAAAAAGTTTGATTAAAGAGTGTACTCAAATGACACTTCTGTTATTGCTGAAAGCTCAATAGAGGATGCTGTGTCTCGTCTGCAACCCACTGATTTTCTAAATTACCAATTTATAAAAGTTCTCTTTCAGAAACACTCTGCATAATGTACCTATTGTTCCACTTTTTCCTATTTTTGAAACAAATCAGCAGCAAAGAGACTTATTTCATTTACTTCCAAAGAAGGTTAGTTGTTTCAGAGGAAAAAGACTGAATCACCTTTTAGGTGTTATGTGCTGAGATAATGTAGTCGTGACAAACCTGCCTTTGTTCAGTATGTTCCCATGAAAAGGACTCCGGGAACCTTGGAAAATTCATGAAGGTAGGAGTATGGAGAATAGGAACAGGGGTGTTAGATTTAAGGATAAACAGTTTCACAAGTGCCTGACTCTATTCACTGTAGCCTTTTCAGGAAGAAAATCTATTGAGGTCAGCAATGTGGGGGGAAAAAAAAAGATGAATTCTGTTCACTCCTCTCAACTCTGTAACACTGAATTAAATGTACCACTCCAACCAAAATGTAGGGTTGACGGCACTCAAGTCCAAATGACCTCTTCTATGATTGGAGTGGCTGGCTGGGAGACAGTCTCAAATTCAAAGGATGTGTTCAAGATTTCACCCACCTTGGGTTTAATGAAATCACAACAGTCACTTCTGATCTTTGGATCAGTGGTTGCAAATGATGAGATGCTGTTAGCATCATCTTGGCACATGTTCTAGACAAGTATGCCAGTTTATGCTACAGGATTCTGTCAGGTTGTAAAATAGGAAGGGAAATTTCCCTAATAAATCCACTCACTTTAGCATCACCTCAAAGGAATGAAAGCAAATTCTACTCACATTTGCAGCCATCCCCTAATCGTGGATTGAATGATCACTGTCTCCTGAAGCCTGTGCTAGAAAGTGGAGATGAAAACATGTATCAGTCAGTACAGTTTTTGCCCTTAGATCCTTTATTTATCTGTTCTTGTCTCCCAAATTAATAATTCTGAAGTAACGAAGAAAACTTATGAAAGCAGGAGATTGTAGGACTGATTCTTGGAGAATGAAGAAACATTCCTATTTAGAGAATCAGAAAAGACATTTAGGGCAGAAGAAACTTAACATATCTTGCTATAGACTTGAATTTATGATAGGGATTTGTGGATCATGGAAAGCAGTTTGATTTGGTTTGATACACTGTGAGGGTTGTACAGAGAAGTGAGAGAACTGGTGGGAGATTAATCTTGGAACATATTATCAAGGTCATGAGATTTTTCCTGAAGGCATAGAAAATCAAACAACCCTTTAATTACCTTTTATCACGGTAAGGGAATAATTCTCATTTATCTTCCTATCCATTTCCACAGGGACTATATAGCAAAATAAATAATTAGTGATGTCAACCTATATAATAAAGAGAGAAGCTCTCTAAAAGACACTATGTTTTTGGGGAATACAGCACTGTAGTGAGAATATGCATGCCGTGGTAAACTATGTGCCCACTTACTGAGGTAAAGGAAAACAAATATTTTTAAAGGACAAGACAAGGAGGATTATATAATTGTTTTTGAAATAATTATCCTTGGCTACAAAGAGCAATAACAAGGGTGTCAGCAGTTCGAGGCCGGACAGGCAGTTGCTGGACAGACGTCCTTGCAGAATAATCTTTTGTGTAAGGTTGCGATGGCCTTTGCACAAGGTTGTGGTTTTTGTAGTCACTTGTGATAGCTTTTGTTACCAGGCATACAGCATAAAACCCTCTCTTTGTGGCTTTTCCAGCTCTGTATGTCCAGGTTTACTTAACATTAGTGACTCCAGTTTTCATTCTGACAACTTTCACAGTGAGAAAAAAATGCAGTCATTTAATGTCAGTATATACAACTTACTGGACATTCTAAATAGAGGTACCACAGATTCTTTTAAAAAATATATCTCTAAATATACATAACATTCTTAGAGCTAAGTCACATTGTATGGCTAATTCCAGAAAAGTAGAGGACAAAAAGTTTAGAAAGAAGCAGAATAAAATAACTGATTTTTTAAATTTGCCATTTCTTGTTTTGATTTAAAAAGAATACTTTCTTATTTTATTGAATATGTATTAGCTACATAAAGTCATTTTTGGAAGAGAGGTATAAATACAAAATTGATATATATATATATATGCATAACTCCTTGTATCTGAATAGCATTATACCAAACAGTTTCACATCTTTTATCTCCATAAACATTACAGCAGCCCAGTGGAGTAGACATGAAAAATATCACTACATTTTTCCAATGGTCAGAGCCACACAGCTAGTTCAAAATAAGAACTCAACTTATTGGAATCACTTTCACTGTACTTTCTATGGGATGATAACATTAAATTCCCACATAACTTATAGCTCTTAGAGTAGAAGGGGGAAACAAAAATATATTTTATATGCCTTACAG
Organism: Eulemur rufifrons; assembly: GCF_041146395.1. Taxonomy (NCBI): domain Eukaryota; kingdom Metazoa; phylum Chordata; class Mammalia; order Primates; family Lemuridae; genus Eulemur; species Eulemur rufifrons. Next base: position 8,220,208 of record NC_091005.1, on the reverse strand, counting down.
ACCAGAATAACAACAAAAATACTAATTTTTAGCTGTATTAGGATACTTAGGCTGACTCCAAGAGGAAAAGGTAGGGAGTATGGCGTTTTAGAAAACTTCTAATTCTGGGATATCTGGTGCAGGCTGATAGGCTGTTTCTGTTCTTTGAGTCAACGGCTCAAAGGATAATATTGAAGTCCCCTGAGACAGTTTACATAAATCTGAAATTTAGGAGCAGTATATAATCAAACACTTTGGATGTCATGCTATTCCACTGATGTGGATTCTCTCTTTCTCCTTCCTTCAGCTCAGAGCAAAAACAATTAGGCAGAATGGGGTGAAATGACTATGAGGACAAGAAAAGGAAACAAGGAAAATAAGAAATGGATTAAAACAGGAGGAAATTAGATGTAGGATGGCAGGGAGGGTGCCATGGGATGATGACAATTCAGTAGCCACATCACCACGTAGAAAAACAATGGAAAACTAGCAGTAGCTGGGCCTCCACTCCCCATGGTTGGCTCAAGGGTGGCACTGCTAACTGATCACGCCACTCTTACCTACTGAGCCAAGAACACTTCTCATGAATAATCAATTAGTTTTCTCATGTAGATAGAATTTAATTTGTATATGTCAACTGGAGCTACTGTCATTTTGTTCTGCTGGAGCTCACATCTGTAATATTCTAAAGACTGCTGTCGTACCAGTAGGCCTTCATGGGATGAGGCACTATAAGGCCTGCCCAAACTAGAGACATGAATCTTAGAGATACAGCCATGACACCAGCAAAGATTCAGAAATTGCCTTCACTAAACTCATACACATGTCAGTAAACATACATAAATACACTGTAAAACATGTAGTCATACCCCCAACAGGAAACCACTGCACACAATATTCATGATCAAGTCTTTATGGCATTTTGGATATACGAGGTCTGTCCAGAAAATATCCAGCTACCATGTTTTATGAAAATTATGGCTGGATACTTTCTGGACAGACTTCATAAGTCTAATATCTCAATCTGGAAAGAAATAAAGGTGAAAGAAAATAATCCACTCGGTCTTGAGAACATTGTCAGAATGGAGGTCCCAACTTTCATTCATTCTGATAATCTAGGCCTACAAAAACAAAACAAAACAAAACAAAACAAAAAGAACATGAAAAAAGCCAATAAAAATGGTAAATTTTATGTTTATGTATATTTTACCATAATAAAAAGTGAAATTTCAAAACAAAAAATCCAGAGGGAAGGGAGACCTTATAATTCCATCTACTTTAACAAATGTTATATTTATCACTTCTCTGAGTTAGTCACAAGTCTACACATCTGAAATAATGAAAGCCCAACCTCCTGAGTTAATGGCTAGAGTTTTCTTTCTCTTGTACATTCCTTTCTACCCTCTTGTGTGAAATGCTTTTACTTATCTTTTAATACCCTCTTCATACCCCTTCTCTCTATGATGATTTCTCACACTCCTCATACTGAATTTGTCAGATTCTCTGTGCATCTACACCCTGCCCCTCTGTTCTCCCAGATACAAATCACACATTACTATAGCTTATTTCTTATGCATCTTTCAAAAGACATGTTTTTCAACACACACTCAAGAAAAGCTTGCAACTTTACTACAATGTATCATAATCTGGGCTGGACCAAAGTTGGAACAAGAAAACAAACAAACAAACAAACAAACAAAAAAACCATGACCAATTGTCAAGTTCAAAGCACATGAGCAAGGTTAGAAAAGGGAGTTATTTTGAGCCTCAAGACTCTCTGGTGCCTATGAAAACTACATCAAATAGAATCTCTCACTGTGCTCTTGGCCATGGCTCCCCTATTTCAACACTAGAAAGCTTGGATAAGCCCTCAGCCAAGGCCTCACCAGCTCCTGGAAGAGAGGTTTTCGATGGAAGGGGAGTTAAATGCAAGATTTTAAATTTTAGTGCTTTCAGAAATCATTTACTTTGCCTCTTTCTATAGTACAAATGAGAAAACTGAGGATAATTCAGTTAAATTTCTTTTATAATAGGAGTAACATCTGAGGCATTATATCCCAATTCATTACTACAGTTGTCGTAATCCCTCATCCTGGATCTCTGCCAATGCTCCACCACTGCAACCTTCCTTTGTGTTACTCAGCAGCAACACTGACTTTAACAGGGCTCTCAATAACTCCCGGTTCCTCTGTATTTTAATCTACCTTTGACCATGAACAAACACATAAGCTCTTTTTTCCTTGTATTATGCCACATGCCACCTGTATCTGACAGAGGATTAATGCCACTTGTCCAAAATAAGACCAAAGCTAAGGCTTAGACTGTATTCCTTGAATATCACAATACTGGGATGCCAAAAAAGAGAAACAGAGATAAAGAGATAGAGAATAATTCTGTAAAGAAGAATTAGCTGGCACAAATCACAGTATTATTAGTGTAAACCTGTCTGAAAGAAAAAAAAAAATTGGCTCCTGAGGTTGGGACAATGACTTTGACTTCTTACTTACCTTTAAAAGGTGTACTATATAATTTCTGACAGTTCTATTTCTTCTTTAGACTAATGATCCTACGTTGTTATTTTTACAAAGCACTTAGCTACTATCTTTTCTCTAAGAAAGGCTCTTTTATCTTTATCTCAATAGAAAATGTTTCCTGGCTTTCCCCAAACCACTATGACTTCTAATATGGCATTGTTCTTTAGTCGATCCCACAGGTACACATTACAGAGGCAGAATGATTTATTTTGAAAGAATCCAAAGCATCTTCTTGTTCTCCAGTGTAGGAGAACAGAGGAAAACCTCACAACTACCCTAACTGCATACCATCAACAATGCAATTTTTGAAAAAAGTTTATTGACTACTGACCATTTATTCATTCTTAAATGTTTATTGGAATCCTAATATGTAATATATGTTGAAAATGTTACTTTGCTAGCATGATTATAGCCTAAAGTTGATTTTATCCACAAATTGTAGATGATAAGACTGAAGCCATGTGAATTTTGATGAGAAGTCTACAGTTACAGAGTTGCATCAGTTCCAATTTCTGTAGAATAAACTGCACCTAAACAAAGAGTGTTAAAATAACAGTAATTCGTTAAGCTTCTAATTCTGTGCATCAGCAATTTAGCATGGGTTTAGCTACCCAGTTGCCCTGTCTTGGCTAAGCTGTCTCATGCATGGGAGGTCAGCTGTGGATTGAGTAGGCAAGACAGCTGTTGTAGGTTGAATGGCTGGTGACTAAAGTCTCTCACTCAGGGGTGGTGAACCGGTGGCCTCAAGGCCACATATGGCACTCCAGATTCCCAAGTGCGGCCCCTCCACCAAATCCAAACTTCACAGAACAAATCCCTTTATCAAAAGACTTTGTTCTGTAACATTTGGATTCATCAAAAGGCTACACTCAAGGATCCAGAAGGCCACAAGTGGTCCCAAGGCCAGGTGGCATCCAGGCTTTCATATTCTAAGAGATTGACTTGGCCTTGTTCTTATCATGGAGGCAAGAATCTAAAAGCAAGTCAGCCCAATCTTGAACAAGAGCAAGCAGAAGCATACAAAACCTCTTCATGCTTAGGCTCAAAAGCATGAAGTTTTACCACATTCCTTTGTCCAAAGGAAGTCACAAGGCCATCCAAGAGTTAGAGTGAGTAAAAAGCAAAAACTTCAGGGAAAACGATATTGAAATAGGGAGGTTATTATCTGAGTCATTAATGCAATTTATTTACTATGATCTGATCTTTGGCCCAAATTATGCATATCACTTTACCATACAAAATGCATTTACTCCTCCAAAAATTTCCCTAAGTCTCATCATATTACAACACTAGGTTGAAAGTATAAGTCACTATGACATGTATCAGGTCTAGATATGGTTCCCTGGATATGGCTCCTTTTGATCCAGAGAACTATGAATTAAAAAGGCAAGTTATATGCTTCCTACACACCCAATGTAAAAGAGAATTACAAGATAACCACAGGGTAATTACAGGATATCCACAATGCACAGCTCCATCTGAAAGTGGGAGGGAAGAATGGGAGACACAAAGCATCACTAATTCATACCAAATCAGAAAACTCGCTGGTCAATTATTGCCTGTCAAACCAACCACCCCCACGCATACACTCTAAGAACAGGGAATGTCACCTAGGTTTTTCTCTGTAGGACTATGTTTCCAGTATATTGTTCACCATGGCACCCTTCTTTTAGTCCTTGGCTCCACTTTCTGATATATTCTTTCTTTTTCATCACATTCTTTGGAATCTTCTAAAGAAGTGACAATAACAACTGAACAGCTTTCTCCTGTCCCATACAAATTTGGGACCCAAGAGGACTTATAGATGTTTGAATCATCTTGGCACCTTTTAATCCAAAATAAGGTCTTTTTCCCAATGCAACCCTCTTAAAATTTTTTTGAGTCTTCTCTTAATCTCCATATAATCATGAAGCATTTTGAAACATGCCACAAAAACTTTAAACATGCCAGATTCCTATAGAACAATACCCTTAAGATTGCTAGATGAGCTTTTTTTTCCAGCTATGAAGGTCTAGTAAGTACCAACTTAATTTTTTCTGATATCTTAATAAAGGTTCTCACAGAAACATCCTATCTATACCCCAAACCTGTATTTTTCTTTGAAAATCTTTTGCTAGCTAGAGAAAATGGAAATATTATTTTATTTCTAACCCCCCAAATCCTAGCACCTCTACATGCTTTTGGTCTAGTTCTTTAGCTGACCCTGATAGACAGATCCCCACATGGCTTCTGTGTTTACTTTTCCAGCTAAGAATCTAGCTTCCATTTTAGCAAGCCAGTCTGTCCTGGCCTCAGTTGCCTTATTTTTAAGATGGAGATAAACTATTATCTACCTTGAAGATGGTGGTGATGCTATGGACTGAATTGTACCCCACCTCCCCAATTCCTATGTTGAAGCCCTAACCCCCAATGTGTTCATATTTGTAGATAGGGCTTTTAAAGAGGTAACTAATGAGGTCATAAGCATGGGGCCCCAGTTCAAGATGACTGGTGTCCTTATAAGAGGAGATGACATACAAAGAAAAGACCATATGAACACACAGTGATAAGTAGGCCATCTGTAAGGGAAGGAGAGCAACTTGGGAGAAACCAAATCTGCCAAAATTTTGATCTTGGACTTCTACCCTTTAGAACTGTAAGACAATAAATATCTATTGGTTAAGCCACTTAGTCTGTAGTACTTTTTTATGGCAGCCCTAGAAGACTTATACAAATGAATATAAGAATCAAAGAGGTAATGCAATACAATCTATCGGTGTCATGCATAAGATTTTTACATTCATAAATGGTGAAAAATAAACAACCCAACAAAAACTAATGTTGCACATAGAGATTTTGTAGGGAAAAAATGGACAAAGTATTAGTAAAGGCATACAAAGGCCAAGAATTATATTCAAGAAGATAGTTAAAATAGGTCAGAGGTGAGAATTTAAGATGGTATCTGAGAAACTCAGGAATTTAGTGTATTGAAGTATGAATACAAGATGAGGAAGCAGAGCATTTCGTAGCCTTGCAAGCTTATACGTACAAGTATTGGATGTTTCTTTTCATCTTTTCAATATAAGGTAAATATCACATGACCATTGCTTCTGTATGTTATTTTATCATTCACTAGGGATAAAAAATTATTTCCTTTATGGTGTTGATAAAAGCTATGAGTATTTGTATTCTTGGAGATATTCCCAAATCTTTTCAGGTGAAAGATGTATTCTGACCATGTTACATCTGCGAGCTCAGCGCAGCATGAAACTCAGGGCAAGATCCAGCTCCAGTAGGATACTATCTGATAGCATTAGAGATTCAGAATTGAGCAAGAACCCAGCCACAGCTGGTAAGAACGAAGTCACCACAGGCAAACTCTTCATTAATACTGGTTGTAATCACAACACACTTAGCAGGCCAGAATAGCAGACTGAAAATATAATGTAAAAATGGAGCCAGCATCATTGACCTCCTAAGGAAGGGAAATGGAGTTGGCATCCCACTACATACGTGCCAGTCTTGCACTGAGTACCCAGGGGGCAAGTAAGAAAGGCTGCATTTAAGCCATTTCCTGTGCACCATTTCAGAGGTCGCTTTGTCACCCACTTCAACACCTATTTCTCCCAGGCCTTTGGAGCTCTAGGGAGACAATGTGATATAGTGAAAAATACTCGCACTTCTGAAGGTGTGTTAAACTCTCAGCTCTTTCACTGACCAAATAGAACTTAACTTGGGTGATTTAAAAATCTAAACTCCATTTCTTTCTAAGAATTAAATAAAGAAATGTTTAGTTTCCTTTTCTCTAAGAGTTAATAATTTAAAAGTAAATTATTTTTAATTACTACAATATTCGGATTGTTCTAGGTTTTATTTAACACTCTTATAAAGGTTCAGATTAACAACCTAGGATCTTATTGTGTTATAGAATAGTTATTGGCAATGGCCACCAGTGACTATCATGTGGGCACATTCTACATCTCATTTCTCAGACATGTGCCTGCATCTTACCCTCAGCCTGTATCCCAAAGCACTTTCCAGAAAGCGTCTTATATCCCACATCATAAACCACTGCAACATGCATTTTAATGCAGCATAGTTGCACTCTCCAAAATTAATTTCTGACACCAGCAATAACCAAGGTGTCAGTTCCTGTTAACAATCTACACGTTCGCAGATTTTTGTCAATCCATTAATAATGTGTGTAATTGATAGCAACAGAGAGAGGCTACTGCTATTAATTCACTGCTGATTACCAATGATTATTAAGGATGGTGGTAGTGGGTTTTTTCTCCCTGTCAGTCAAACTGTAGTTATTCAAAATTAGTTGTATTAGATAAGAAAAAGAACACAATATTAAGTTCTAAAATGGATTCATATTTAAATTAAGCACTTTTTATTTAGTATGTGCTCCATCCTAGGTAACAGGCTATGCACCTGGCATGCCTATCTGCTTTAATCTTTACAGTGACGATTTGAGACGTGTTTCACTGTCCTTCATTTCAGTGACTTGCTATGGATCAAAGAGTAAATAATATGTGTGATTCAAGAAGAAGAGATCTGTAAGACTTTTGAAAAATATGGGGCTAAGTTTTAATTTATTGCCCAGGGTGGTACAGATATACTAGAAACAGGGTATTGCTTACTCAATAGTCCTCAACCCAAACCTCCACAACTTCTTCCTTGATGGTAAACAGAACTTCACACAGTAAAGGAAAAAAAATAAAAGACATTTTTTTCAGCCTCCTTTGATGTAAGGTATATTCATATTAACATATTAAAAGGCTTTTAGAAATTATTCTGCTGTAGGGAAAACTTTCTAATGAAGTTGAACCCAAGTTTTCCCAAACTTAATAGATCAAGAAACTCTATTGTCATATAACATCAAGTAAACATCTCATGAAACTGAGATGCTGCATTTCACTCCTTGGAAAATAGTGTTCTCAATTCATGAGATGACAAGGAATAAAATCACACAAGGGTGCAAAAACCAAATGAACAGCTAAGTTACACATCAGAATAAGTACAACATCCAAAGTTGTACTGTGACAAATTTTACAAATCGTGAGCCTTAGAATATTTTTGTGATAATAAAATTCTCTTGTTTAGGGAACCTTCAGGGCATGGAATTTCTTTTCAGACTCAATTTCCATGTGCTGTGGGAGGTGGTAGAGAAAAATGTCTAAGAGAATGGGATTCTACAGTTAGGGAGGCTTGAACTCAAATGCTGTCTGTATCACAAACTGGATGGCTTTAGGAAAGGTACAGAGCCTTTGTGAGCTTCCTTTTCTTCTTTGTCTTCTATTTTTTTTTTATCTTTTTAATCTTAAATAAAGTTTCTAGTAGTTCCAATTCATTGACTTGCTGAGATTATATGAGGAGAAAACAATACTTGACACCTACCAAGCTTCCAACAAGATTTGGCTGCAATCAGGATCCTTTATCATAAGTAATACCAAATCATAACAAAAGCATAAAGACAATGGAAAACAGTCTGGAAACAGTGAAATAGGGAATAGAGGGCCTTGTTATACCCTGAGTAAGGTAATGCCACGAAAGAAAAAAGAAACATATTTTATAAAGCTGAAACTAAGTAGTTTAATTAGGGAAAATAGAGAAGACAAGGATATGAGTAAGGATTTGACTGTGGAAATGAAGGCAGGGCAGACAGATAGAAGAGCTTGGATTACATTTTTAACAGCCCAAAAATGAAAAGAAAAGGTTGAGACCAATGTATTGCAGTCCTGTTTTATTCTTTGATAAAAGGAAAATTCCTTAAGATTCTAGGATGTAAAGATTGACAGTCAAATTCATCCAGACATACATATTTTAATCTCTGATAAAAAGCAATCCCACTGATATGCTTATAAAAGCAGATGAGCATTGTAGTGACTGTTGTGAAACCGCCAGACTGTCATGGCCTCTAGTAGTTCCATTTGCATGCTAATGAAACCAGAGGCCAGATGCCACTAATTACAACCCAGTCACTCTGTCCAACACCCCACAACCAAGTGCTAGTGAATGGACCTCGTCATTCCATTATGCAAATGATACTTAGGAAGAACAGGAATAAATTCTGAATAGTGGCAACCAGAGCCATATATTGGCAGGAGGTAAATTAATAAATATATTCAAGAAATGGAAATTAAAAATTATTATTCAACACTAGACTAATCATGGCTGAATAAATATGGAACAGCATGATTTTTTTTTTTTTTGTCCTAGTGTCCTGAGTAATAGAGTGTGAAATTTCCAGTAACTTACTAAGGTATAGGAAACTGTATTTCCAGAAATCATCAATCAAGTTGCTGAAGGGTTAAGTATTCTTAACTCACTGAAGTTTTTTATTCTCATGAAAACAAACTAAAACCTTAAAGGGTGTTTTTCTTTTTCTGAGTTATGTAATTGTGTTAAATAAAAATAAAAATGGGAGCAGGGACAATCTCTGCCTCTGAGCCAATGGTCCGTACCCAACTCAGGGAAACTTATGAGGACCCATGTCCAGAAATACCCACTTAAACTGTAAATGAAGCTTGAGCTTTATTTCCTAGTCAGCATGACTCAGCACATTACAACCGATCACCTATGACCTAAGTAACCTACTCATCCAGAAAGGAAAGATGCTATAAAACAACACATGAGAATCAAGCTCAATTGAAACCACCCTTACAAATTAATAAAAAAGAGTGCAAGGCAAGAACTGTGGTAAGGACCTAGCTAAAAATAAGGCACAGACCTAGCCAAAAATAATAATTAGCCACTGTCCCCCATTTACATCTCTATAATTGCCACTCTGGAGCCACATAGCTGGTGGTCATAAAGATTTTTAGCGTCCTCCACAGATAATATCACCTTTTTGAAACCTACAGGTAGTTTCTGAGATATCTTCCAGGTCCCGCATTCCAGTGGAATGGCTGAGCCAGCCAGACCAGTGGCCCATAACTAAGGAACTGACTCCATTGGTCTTATGACTCCTACCCAAGAACCTGGTCAGCAAAGAAGACAATTTCCACAACCCTATGGTTCTGCCCTGAACCCAGCCAGTTAGCAGAGTCAATTGCCTATCCCAAAGTGCCTTTAAAAACTCTGTCTCCCAAACTCTCTGGGAGGCAGATTTGAGAAATTTCTCCTGTCTCCCCATTAGCACTATGAGGAATAAACTCTTTCTCGGCCATAAATCCTGCTGATTCAGCATATTGGCTTCCTCTTGGGCAGTGGGCAATGAACCTGGTTAAGAGGCAACACTATGAACTTCCTCTTGGTCCCTTTGTAAACCTTACTGCAACCTTCCTGAGATGAGCTTCTTACCTCTTTTGGTTGTGAAGTCTGCCTGTTCTGGAACAGTTTATTCTCACTCAATAAAATATTCATATCAAGTAGAGTTCTCTGAATTTTCTTTTGATAGTTGTTTTATCTAAACCCTAAGTCTATATCAAAATACCTAGTTAATGAGGAAAAAGACATCACTATATTTGTTCTTAGTGGTATTTGATATTGAAGTTCTGGAAGAATATCATACTTAGGGCAGGGGATTCTTTTTTTTAAAGTAAGTATCACTAGGAAGACAATCTTTAGAACTGAAAGAAGAAGAGTTTGGAGATCAAACATCTATGTTTAGATTACGGGTAATCTGTAATTTAGAAAGTCACTTCAATTCTCCAAGTTTTAAATCCTTCCTCTCTTAAATAAAAATAGAAATACCTACTGATAGGCTCATTGTGTTAACTAAATGAGATGACATGTTGACATCTCCTAGCCTGTGCTTGCAACTTCATAGGTGTTCAAGAAAGAATAGCTACTATTTTCCATCACATATTCACAACTTTTCTAGACCTTCCTCGTGGACAAGCTGTGTGTCACTTAACATGCTGAGCCTCTGCTTCTTTTGTATCTGTCAAATGAAAGCTTTGAAGTCAATAGTGTCTAAGAGCCTCTCTTGTTCTTGATATTTAGAATTACATGGAGTAAGTAAGGAGGAAGTCGATAAGTACTTGAAAACAAAACTATTCAAAACACAGGTTTTCTGCAAAGTGACTTGCCTGGAAGTGCATTGAACACAGCAGCCAGCTGTTAAGTTTAGGAAATAATCCTCCCTGAAGATTGCCTTAGGAGGGAGACGTGAGCAGAGATCAGTCCTCCCTAAGGCAATGTCAGTATCATGGCATCATTTTGCATGAAAATCACAGTGAGAGTTTAAAATATATTTTCCACATCTCTATTTGCACCATGTTCCTCTCATGGAACATTTCACAAACTCTCAATAGATCGAACTCCTCATTTTGTGACCAGATACTTCCTGTTTTTCCAGCAGTTTCTGATTGCATTCTAATCCATAATTAAGGTAACTTGTTACATGTTTAACCAGCGAGATGAATATATTATACATTAGGGCATTTAATTAAATTAATTCATAAATTAAGGTTTTATCAGACCAGGTATTGTGATTGTATTTTCAGAAAAACTTCTCCTTATGTCCCCAACTTACCTTACCTCTAATAGAGCCAGTGAGAATTCTTACTCAGAGAGGTTCCTTTAAAACAATTGGAACTAATAACAGAAGGTTGAATGAAATATTCCATCCCTGGCATGATTGGTAGATGACATTTAGGCATTATGTTGGCTTAGGTAACTCGTATGTTAAATCCCAACTATATGCCCTTCCTTATGCTGGTTGTACTGTTCAGTCTTTACACGAATTGCAGCCCCTAGTAGGCACTTGGCAAGTACAGACAGAAGGAAGAACTCAGAGAATTATGCAGATGGTCTATTCTCAAATATTAGAAACAGGACTCAGCGATGTTGAATAATTCTCCAAGACCACATGGTTCCTAAATAGGAGAATTGGGATCCCAACCCAGATCCTTTTGATTTCAATTCATATGTCCTTCAAAAGGATACTATACAACTCCTTCTATTCCAGAGGTGCTTCTATTTCTTATTCTTCTTCACTTTAAAACCATCGTTAGCTTGCCTGCAGTGGGCCACTAAGTTTAAGTGTCTTTCAAAGTTTCTTTAGGGAGAACTTGCTTAAGCAATGAATCAATGGCTCAAAAAAAGGAAAGTTAAAATATTTTTGCATAATGGCAACTAGAGTGAACAGTAAGTAGTGACTCACAAGAAGTATTTGAGTCTAATACAGGAGGCTTTTTAAATACAGATTTACTGTAGAAATCTACAGTGGTAGCATTTCTACCACTAAAGAGGTACAAAATAAAAAAGATCCAGTTCACCACAACTGGACAGTGACGTCTAGAGACAGAAAAGAAAACTACTAGCTCAAGATGACAGCAGACTCAGAATAAAGGCAAACAGATATGAGTCAGTCCCTTAGAAATAAGTGATTAGAGATATTTTTCAAAGTGGATTAGAGTAAGATGGACTATCTTTAAACGACTGACAAAAAATAGGCTCTCAAGGTAAATTATGAAAAAGTGTTAGAAATAATACAGACTTTGGAATTGGTGGATTTTGGTTATGAATACTAGTTTCACTTCTAGGAGTGGTGTGGCTTTGATCAAATTATTTACTTTCTCTAAGTCTGCTTCTTTGTATGCGTTCTCTGAAAGGGCTGTATATACAAAGCAGCCCCCATACACAAAAGGAGCCAAGAAACCAAGGAACTAGGCAGACAGATCCAGTTTGTCAGTTCAAGGTGTTTTACTGGGGAACTGACAGACAGAAGCCTGGTCTTGGACGGCAGTAAGACAGGTAGATCCCCTCATTGCTACTCCCCAGCCCCAGGGTTTATATACCATAGGGAAAAGGCTTACGCACTCTGTAGAGGCAATTAAAGGCAACTCTCCAGAACAGACAAGAATGCTATTGGGCATCATAGCCTATAATTTGTGTGATAACATTGAGGGTGATGACATGTTCTTACACTAGAGATAGTAAACAAAGTAGAAATCAGGAAGCATTCACAGGACTGGGGTTAATCAGAAGTCGACTTGGCTTATTAGCATGCAAGATGGAGTCACTTTTGTCTCCACAGCATGGAAATAATAAAATCTAACTCACAGAGATATTGTGAAGATTAAATGAGATATTGCATGTATAACTTTTTGTCATGTGCCTAAAACATGAACAATATATAATAATTATACCCTAGTAACAGCTTGAGTAAACACTAGGAATTTTATACAAATACCAGTTTTGTAGAAAATCATACTAGCACAGATGATGATTAACAGAAAAACAAAAAAGGAAAGAAGAAACCAAAGAGAACCTCAATTTCGTTTTGTTGTGTTTTTGATTTTTGGTGGTCATCTGGAATGAAGCTGTGTCCACTTACTTAGCTAATGTGTGTGAGATAATTATTAAGTGTAATGTTGGTAGATTTTTTCTGATGGAAGTAGGAATGCACCAGCCATGAAGTAAAATCTGAGTATTGTCAAGGAAGGTTTCACAGAGGACCCTAAAAAAGCACAAATGCAAACCTGGAAACGAGGTGAAAGCACTAACAGAGGATGTCCTCCTCCACAGTGCAGCAGCTGTGCAATTACTAAAACTAGTTAGAATTTGAGACTCAGTTTTATGATCTGTAAAATAAGAGTAATATGATGCCTACAGTATAAGATGGCCATGAGTATTAATTAAGATAAAGTTTATAAAGCCCTTAGCACAGACATCGGTACATAGTAAATGTTGGACAGGCATTAGCAAAATTGATTATAAATAATTAAGATCAAATTGGGCCAAATTGTAGCAATCTATAGCCTTGGTTTTCTCAATTCCAGAATTACAACTGGTGTAGGGGTTCCACTGAGAATTTCCAAACACTTTTTAGAAGCTGCTCATATTTAAAAGGTGCTAAGAGCCATCCCCTCTTGATACCTTCATAGCCTCTGTAACAGCTTAATAATGTCACTATAAACTGGAATTTAGTCCTTTGTGATCATGGAATAATCTTGGGTGATAGCTGATTTTGGAGGCAAAAATAAACCTATATTTAATAAATCAATCAGTGCTCTGTTTCTAAAACCATACCTGAGGGGGGGGAGGAGGATGCTCTGGTTCCAGCAGCCTTATCAAGGGCATTTTTGTCTACTTAATGGATATGTAATTGCTCCTCATTTCTCTTTTCTCATTAAGTCAATCCCGCAACTTGGAAGCCTCATCGTGGTGATCCACAAATTTATAAGAAAAGATGTCTCTTGCTGAGCTGAGAGGCCACTAAAGCCCAGACTCATTGCTTACTCCTGAGTGCTGTATGTAATCCTCACATTAAATTATGCACAAAAACTCCCAGGAAGCTGTTGGTTGTTACAGCACAAAAAACAAGAGAAACAAAATTTTACCCTGTACCTTCACCCTCCATACATGAGAGCTCACGGAGAGGCTATACAACTAGAAATGTTAATAATTACCTTCTCTTCTTCTACCAGCTCCGTATTTTACATACATTAGTTAATTTAATCGTCACTACTAACAATGCACTCATTATTATCTATTTTATGGATGAGGGAATTAAATCTCAGAGAGGTTAATTGACTTGCTCAATGCAACACAGGTGGTAAATGGCTATGCCTACAAGACTACATTGTCAGAATTTACCTGCTTGAATGAGATTTTCAGGAGTAGGGATATCTATATTAAAGGAGTTGGCAAACCTTTTCTGTAAAGGGCTCCATGGTAAATATCTTAGGCTTTGTATGCCATATGGTATTTGCTGCAACTACTCCACTCTGCTTTAACAAAGTGAAAGCAGCTGTAGACAATACAGAAATGAATAGCATGTCCATGTTCCAACAAAACTTTATCCACAAAAATAGACATTGGGCAGATTTGTCTAATATCTATTTGGGCAGATTTGTCCCATAGAATGTAGCCTCCCAACCCCTGTTATGGAATATTAAGCTATTTTTTTTTTTTTTTTTGAAATTCTGATTATGAATTTGCCAGTAACCTGTTACTCGACTTTGGGCAATTCACTCTTCTTCAGAGGCCTTTTATTATCATCTGTAAAATAAGTTCCAGCATTTAATGTATTTCAAAATCTGGACCATAACCAATAACACTAATATGTAGGCTTCATGATAACAAACATTTATCTGTTTTCTCTAATGGCAAATCTAGAAACTAAGGACAATATCTGACACATGAAAAATGCTCAGATATTGGCTGAATTAATGAATGAAGTAAATGAAACAATGTATGTACTAAATTTCAGAACATGAGGCCAAATACAAAGTAGCTGCTCTGCCATGGACTATCTATCGTCTCTATAACTAGCTTCTAGGAATCTTATCCATCTATGATGACCACTCACTATGTGTCTAAACCATGGCATTTTTGGAGGAAAAAGGTCACTATTAATAACTACACCACAACCACAGGCATTAACAGGGGCTGTCCCAGCCAAGCTGGGCCACAGGTTCAGCTTATACCCATTTGTACTCCCGGTCAATTTCCACATTGCCCCCAGGTACCCCTTTAAAAACCACCGAAGCTCTTCAGCCTTTACATACCCAGACACTAGCTTCAGAAGGAGCATGGAAAGGAGAATAAAACGGAGAGTATTAGCATTTACCCATAAAAAGGTGAGTTACTTGAAAAAAGTGCATTTTACAATGAGAAGTAACAAGAGTACTTTTAATTAGTGAGTTAAAATGCCCTCCTTTTCCACACCCAATAACACAGCAGGATGGATGCAAAATAGGACAGTTATAAAGTAAAGAAGATGCTTCACCCTGCTCATCTGAGTACTGCTATGTAAATTTCTAACCCTCTACAGTTCCTTCTGGCTGTTATTAGTCTGTTATCTCCGGGACTGACAGACTTCTATGGCCAATGAATCACAACTTAAATGAGTAGCAAGTTCCCAGCTGATATGCAAAAAGGAGCCTCTGTAAGAAGCACTTCTGTCCTATGTGTACCTCATCTATTGTCCCTAATGAATAAGTCTGAGTATGCATTTTCTTTGCAAAAGTAACAAACCTACCTTACTTTCAATGTTACAAGGACAATACCTGCAAAGATGAGCAAAGGACCTTTAAAGAGACAGAGTCTGAGAGCTTCTGAATGCTACACAGTGAGACACGAAACATAAGTTGAGAGAATTGTATTTCAAAGACAAGATCATATCTGAAACATTTTTCAACACCATTTAAAATGTGGAAACAAAGAGAAACAAAACTCCTTGGAGAAGTTTTGCCAGAGACCCAAGCCACAGACCCTTAGCAAATGTTCCCACAGTAGTCAATGAGCCCCTAACAAGTGCTGGAAGGACTGGGGCAGTGGGAGGAACTCAGACCATTTGCTCTGATTCAGAGATTTTTATGAGAACCATTAAGTGAAATGGATAAGTAACTATGTTGAGCAGGGCAAAGCCCCCACAGCTCTGTGATGCAAAAGTCTGGGAGAACCCATGAAAGAGAACCCTTCAAATCAAATCAAACCAAGTGGGTCTTTTGTGGAGAAGCGTCTTTTTTTCATCTATAATAATCTTTTAAAAAATAGAAAATGATCCAAACACCTCTGAGTTATTATATATTCTAGGAGAATATAGATTTTAATAAACATAATTAAAGAAAAAATTCAGGTAACTTTACCTTCCAGTATCTTAGGCATTTTGGACCAAAGTTTGCACTTACACATGTAGAGATAATAATCCCATTTTAAACTTTTACCTACAACTTTTCTATAATGTAAGGTAAAACGTTGTCCAGAAAAGTGATTGGTACGTTTGGAGTTTATGCATTTAAAATTTGTTATAAGGAAATACATTTTTTTCTTATCTAACCTCTCAATAATTTTCCAAAATATATATGTAATTTGCCTCTCACTGTGTCTCTCTATTGTCTGTTTTTTTCTTTTATGTCATAGATGTATTGCTTTCAATTTTTTCATATAACTCTCCTCGTCTCCTCATAGGATTGCTTCAACAATCTTTGCCCAGCCACTAACTTCTTTCTTGAATTAATTTTCCTGCCCCCTTCCTTTGATAGTAATCAATCTCTGCCACCACCTCTATTCATTCTGTCCCTTATTTTATGATAACTCTTCACAAATACTGACTGATATAACTTGAAGGGATTTTCTTTTGTGGTTGAAACTGCCTGATGCAAACCGATGGTTGGCTTCAATGCTCAGGAATAAAAGCGGCAATTAGACAGCACGAGGAGGTGTTAGTTTTGTGTAAGGAGGAACTTTTTCATCATTAGCATTTATTGTACTGACTCCATACTCCACATTTCAAAGAGGAACTTCAACATGAACACCAAGACGTCCACTCATTCATGCTTATTAAGGGCCTAATAATATTCAAGCACTGTGTTATGTGAATCATGGTGTTGAGGAAGCATCCCTCCTACTTCAGATTTTACAGTCAAGTAGGAGAGACCTCCATTAATGCGCTTCTCTCAGGAATGTTGCAGATGGTAGAGTATATTTTTCCTTTGGGTGGAGGGTTTAACATATTCTTTATTTAATACAATAAGTGAATATTACTGGGAAATAAAGTAACGTATAAGAACCCTTCTAACTGTAGAATCAATGATTTTATATCAATTATGTGCAAAGAGGTAAAAGTGCATGGTTTCTTTACGTTATGTAGTTTTGCTTGAGAACGCTGTATTTTTACAGCCATATTACTATGGGGCTGGCCTAGTGACCACTTGAATGGGTAAGAGCTATTATCTCATATTGCTTACGAAAATACAGTTAGTTTCTTTAATGGATAGAAGGAGAGATGTTCTGATAACGCTTCCTTGCAGTTTTTTTTTTTTTTTAATGTCCTGGTGTCCAAGGTCAGTGGCCTTCTTGACTGAAGACTTTCCCAGAGCAGGGGATGGGAGCGGGAGTGGGAGGTGGCAGTTTAAAGAAGTCTTCTTACCACTCGGAGGGGTTGTTGATCCCTTCAGAAGCACAGTAACAAGACACATGGTAAAAATTTTGCTAATGTGGATTTTGCATTCTTGTCATTTTTTCTCAGTTAACTACGGTTTTAGCTTACTAAAAATAGCAGTATATTTCTTTGCAATAATGAGCCTCTCAGGGTGTCTGGTTTGGTGTTCTAAAGTTTCCCACTTATCCATATCAAACTTGATTAAGTTAAAGAGATCTTTCGTGAAGATCCCTTTCAAATTACGTAGAAGCAAGATATTATTGAGAATTTAAAAAAATGAGTTTGCCATGATTCTACAAATTGATCTTATTTGCTACCCATTATTTTAATCAACGAATATGGTGCGTCAAAAGCTGTTGAAAATGGTAACACATATTTCCTGTTTTATTTGAAGTACAATATAGCTATTCAAAATGAAAACGGAGGATCTAGATTGATTTTGATCAAAGATGATTAGAAAGCAAGACATTTTGTAAGAGAAATATGAAATAGAGTTATTTCTTTGTTTCATTCTGCTCCCCAAGATAAAGCTGGGTCACAGATTTCTGTAGACAGTTTGGAATGGCTCCGTGGATCCCTCCTCTTCCATGCTACATTCACAGATAATCCTCTACATATTTATAGTGTGAGAGGGGGAACAACTCTCCAAGAGCTAATTTCAATTACACACTGGTGGGCACTAACTGTGCTATGAGTGCCAATCAGAAATATATGTCAAAAATGCCACCTTCTGTCTCATTAATGCTGACTTAGCAGAAACAGATGAAATTTAGGCCAAGTCAGAATTCTTGTTTCATTGTCCTATTTTCAGTAAGAGGAGAAATTTAGGACAACTTAGAATTTTTTCTGTTGCCCTATTTTATTGCATCTATGTTTATTCATATTCAGCAAAAAATATCCCAATTTTAGCCTTTGGTGCCTTCATTTCAAAAAAGTGTTTTTCCAAATGAATTTTATTTTTTACTTAAAAACCTATATATTTGGTTATAGAAATTAGGAAAATGATATAAACTGGAACAAAATTTTAAAGTGACTCAGAGTTCAAGTAGCAGAGGAACAAACTTTGCAATGGCTGAGATTTCACGA
Organism: Eulemur rufifrons; assembly: GCF_041146395.1. NCBI lineage: Eukaryota > Metazoa > Chordata > Mammalia > Primates > Lemuridae > Eulemur > Eulemur rufifrons. Next base: position 8,201,785 of record NC_091005.1, on the reverse strand, counting down.
TGTTCCTTTACAACATGCTTAGTTTTTTAATGTTCATTCGATCAGCTGTGATCATGATACATACATAAGTTCGCTTTTTTTATATTTATGTCAAAACCTTTTCTTCATTATTATAACTTTTATAGTAGCATCATGTTAGATAATTTCTAACATATGGTAGGATGTCCCAAATTTATTTAACCTTTCTCCTATGTGTTAGGCATTCATTTTCTTTTATTTTAATGTCTTATATATTACAATGATGTGTTTTTTCTATTTTTTGCCTTCTAAGTGTTTATATTAATTTATCAAGAAAAACCTCTAGAAATAATATCAGTATATCAGATTTTAGGAATATTTCCAGGCTGCTAATATACAGCATATTAAGATGCATATGTCAGTTAGGAATTGAGAGAGCTGTAAATTTAAAATAAAAATTATTCTGTGCATATGCGTTCTAACTCTGTCAATGACTTATTTCATGATGATACCATCCTTATTGTCTAGATAGCATTTTGTCAAAATGTAATGCCTACACAAATTTCCAAACTTGTCAAAAGGTAGATTCTGATTTGGTATCTCTGGTGTGGGGTCTGAGAATCTGCATTTCTAACAAGCTTCTGGAGTATGACTGAAATAAAACACTTGCTCCTCCCCATCATTCCTACTGTGACCATGGTGCAAGTAGTAAAAATGATTCTGCCATAGGATGTGAATATAGGATGTATCAATATTTTCCTTTATGCAATCAAGATTTTAGTAGTCCTTCTACCATGTCAATGTTCTTAAATCTACCATTCATCTTTTACACTATCACTTTAAATTATACTCCCTGAAATTAACAGGCATTAGACTTGTATATGAACCCCTTAACTGGATGAAATGTATGTAAACTTGTATAACTTTAAGGGATTTCATATCAGGCAAGGAATCAGATTTTTAAAATCTGCACGAGTTCATATTTATTTAAAACCAGTTAGCATCTACTGTATTAATTTGTATAATAAATGAAGTTTTTAAGCTTAAAAATAAAAAAAACCAAAGGTACTATAAACTCCTACATTGACTTGCAAATCATGAATTTTATGTATTCATCAATTAATTCACCTTTTGTTTGTTTTTTGGTGAATCTCTTCCATGGTCTCCATACTTTCTTGGCCAGCAACATCTGACTGTGTCATCGTCATGCTGCCATCTCTCCATTCTCTGTCATCTGACTCCTTGCTCCACTTATAAGTGATTACATTGGGCCCACCCAGAAATTCCAACATAATCTCCCTATTTGTGATTAGCTGATTAACAACTTTCACTGCTTCTGCTACCTTAATTCCCCATTGCATGTAACCTAACTTCGCAAGTTCCAGGAATTAGTATATTGACATCTGTGGGAGGTCATTATTCTCCTTCCATCAGTCATAAGTTAGTAGCCTTTTATATATTGCTGGATATGAATTGCTAATATTTATAAGGATATGTGAGTGTATGATTATGAGGGATTTTTTTCCTATAATTTTACTTTCTTGCATTATCTTTGTTAGGTTTTAATTTCAGAGTTATGCTGACTTCGTGAAACAAGTTTGGCAATATTCTACCTCCTCTACTTATTTGAACTATTTTGTGTAATTTTGGCATTATTTATTCCTGAAATGTTTGACATAATTTACCAGTGAAACCATTCTGGCTTGGAATTTATTTGCATGCATGTTTTTAATAATAAATTCAAACTGGTATAGAAATCCATTCCAATATTCTCTTTTGGTTCACTTTTCATATGCTTTCCTTTTGGAGGAATTTGTCCATTTCATCTAAGCTATTAAGTTGCTGCATGAATTTTTTATGATATTTTCCTCTTATTCTCCACAGGATATGTAGTGATATCAACACTTTAAAACCTGTTACCAGGAATCTGCACATGCTTCTGTGTTTACTCTTGCTCTATCACCACAAATACAGTACTGGAGTATTCTGGGTTTACCCATGTACTAACTTTTACTGGTCAGTTGTAGACGTAGAAAAGTTTTCTTTTGCACATTAGTATTTCTTTTTGTCTTGAATGGAAGAACTCCTTTTAGTATTTCTTGCAAGATAGGTGTGGTGGTGGTGAATTCTCTCAGCTTTTGTCTGTCAGGGAAAGACTTTATCTCTGCTTCATAAGAAAATACTAATATGTGAGATACTTTTTATAGTACCTAGAATATAGCAAGTGCTTAAAATACAATAATGATGAGTAGTAGAAATGTTGTTGTACAAGGAGTAAGTGCCATTTAAACTTACTAAACCAGTTATTTCTGCTTGGCTCTTCTCCTTCTCTTGAAGGAATTTCAGATAAGAAGGAAGACATAGTTAAACAAGAGAGTACCTTTTTTTTTTTTTTTTTTGGTTTTTTTTTTTTTATTTCAAAGTATTAAGGGAGTATGCATGTTTCTGACTACATGGATGGCTTTTGAAATGCTTGAGTCAGGGTTATAAGTGGGCCAGTCACCCAAATAGTGTACCTTTTTTTTTAAATGGACATCTACCTTGGACTGAGAAATAAGCTTTATTTCCACTCATTTAAAACTCTCAATAAAAGCTCTTAAAAATCATTTCCAAAGTACTATGTCCCAAAATGACATAGTACTTTGTTTCCATATAGCAACAAGTAGTTGATATGGAAAAAGGCAGATTAAAAATCAGTATGACTTCATTCCCAATCGTGGCTCAATTCCCATGAAAGATAGTTAATGTGTAAAGTAAAACACTTCTGAGCATCTCTGAGCTGCAATTTTCTTAGCTGCAGTATGGAAATAGCAATGGTATAACATAGTATTATTCTGCTTACAAGCAACAAAAAATTTAATTCAAACTGTTTAGTTTAAGAAAAGATAACTGAACTGAACTGTTCACATCCGTGTTAAATGGGTATACTCCCTATGGTCTGTCTTCCCCCTTAAGGAAGGCTCTCAAAGGGAATGGCAAAGTGGTCACCAGCAGCTCCCCTTTTACACCATCAGGTCAGGTAGAAAGGTTTCTTTCCCTCCTGTTTCAACAAAATTCCCAGAAATTTATCTTGTGGGCTATCTTGAAACATCTGCTCATCCATGATGAGAGTACTCTGATCGGTGAGGCCTACCTTACAGCCCTCATACCATTCCCTAGAGAATGCATGCAGTAACACTGATCCTAGTTTGATAGCAGGGAAACATAAATGCATTTATCAATATAAAAGGAAATGAATGATGAGTGAATAAAACAAAAAGAGTCTATTGTAAGAGTATCTACTGTATAGGAATTTTATCAGGGTTGAATAAGAAAATAAAAACAAGCTTACAACTAATGATTAAGATATAGGAGATATTTAAAAATGCATATAAAACTCTTTTGAGTGAATAATCTGCTAATTAATTTTCATCTGCAAGTGAAATTTGGGAAAGCAGACACCATTCATCTCCTATAATTAATGAATAGAAATGAGCTGAATCAGGCTTCTGTCCTCCAGCTCTTTATAGCTCACAATGAAACCTCAGCAGTGCATGGTCCATGAAGTACGACCCATCAGTCTCCAGTTGAGTCTTAGTGCTCTGTCTCCTGTGGTGCCCATGTGTGAGCACTTTTACTTTTGCGCAGGTGTAGAGAGGTGAGGCGCACCAGGAAGTGAGAGCAGCCCAAATGCAATATAATTATGTAACTGGCATTGCCAAACACTAAGTATGGGGGTGGAGGAAGCTATAAAGAATCAAAGAATGTGGTATTCAAACAATCTGAGGCCTGAAACAGTGGGACATACTGCTGTTGTTCACACCTAACACTTACACAAGAATTATGGAACCTATGGAAGAACCTATGGAAACATCACGTCAGCTGCAGACCTGCACCTGCCTCAACCCTGGAGTTGAATCCAGACATACACTGACCTGCCCCGAGACTGTTTAGCTTATGACAACTGACAAGATTACAGCTTGAGGTTTGGGTTGTTTGCAGGAAAATAATTCTAACCTACATGCACGCACATCACTGTATGTATTTATCAGTGCCCACAGATTTTGCTACATGAGAAAAAAATTACAGTCTTTTTCGGAGATAAAATATTCTAAAGCCAGATTTCATGGAAAAGATTGCACCAAGTCTCGCACATACTGATCGCTTACTTATCAATATGGAGCATCTGGCACTCAATAAACTGCTTGCATGACTTTGTTTTTTTCTCTAAATCCTAAACCATAATTCAATATGTATAACAACTTATTAAATATACTATATACATTTATTTTGTTTTTCTGATACCCTCATGGAATACAGGCTCAATGATGGTTTCCATTCACTGCTGCACCTCCAGTGCAATGGATGTGTCTGACACATACCAAGCCCACAAAGAGTGTATGTTGGATAAGGTTTACTGATCAGTAGCTCCTAACCCATGGACAACAAATGTAGCAATAGTTCCCTTTTAAAAGCATGAAAGAGAAGAAAAATGGGACAGAAAGGGTGGCAGAGGGAGGAAGGGAACGTAGCTGACAAGAAAGAAAGGAATAAGAGGGCAGCAAACCATTCATAGGTGGAAGGATGTGCTTTCTTCTCCCACCCGCTCCTTTCCTGTCCTTCTTTCCTGGAATGGAAGTGGGAGGGGGTGTGATCTTTGGAAAGACAGAGCAAAGAAAAAAAGATTTAACTATCATAACACATAGGTAGTTATCCTATTAGGAGGAGTCACTTTAGTAAAGCAGCGGTTGATTGGCTGGTATTGTTTATATCTCACTCTGAAGAATTTGAAAGTCTTTAAGTAATTCTTCAGTCTCATAAGCTGAAGGCCCTGGGAGCTGCTTTCCTGAGAAGGAGTCTGGGACTTACAGAAGATATTAGAACTGAGGTGAAAAAGCAAACCAAACTAAACAAATCATCCAAACTGAAAATTTAAAAATAAATAAATAAATAAATAAAACAAACACACACACACACACACACACACACACACTAGTGTCCAGAAGGTAATGGGTCATGAACTCTGTGTGAACCAATGAACATTGTAACAGGGATGGTATATATATGTGTTTTGCACCCTCCATATGAAATCTCAATTTGCCTTTACCACTACCCCAATTATTTTCCAGTTGATTAAAGCTCCTTCACCAGAAGTCAGCTTTTAAAAGACCTGCTTATTTTTATAAGCTAACACCTATTATAACATCTAGCATCTGATGAATATGTTTGGAACAAGTGTTCTCAATGATGGTAGACACGCGGTTCTTTTCCTGTGCAATAAATGAAGAAGTAACTGTTGCTGTGTTAAGTTCTAGTTGAATTGAAAGAGCGTAAGGACAGAGACAGGCTTTGTTTAGAGTTCCATTTCTGCTTTCTAGAAGTGGGAAAACATCATCCTTAGGAAAATCTCTTGGGTTCTTAGGCACCTGACCTACAAACAGAAGGTCAAACTTCAAACACTTTAGGATTCCTTTCCAATGCCAAGAATGGAATAATGAATGCTAGAGCAAAAACTTCCCCCAAAAGGTCCTTGTTATAGGCTGCTTGATTTTTAAACATGCTTTACTGTGCAACTTGGACAGATGAAAGTAGAAAAGTCAGTGTGATATGAGATGAATCCATCCATAACTACTTAGCAAGCAGAGCTTTAAAAAGACTCAGGATCCTTGGAAAATGTTAGTTAAATATTCCTGAATAGCCAGCTCCAATCTCCTCACGCTAATACTCCCAGTGATAAAATTTGCGTTTGTTCCCCTCATTATTCAAGTCCCTCCTTCCCAGTTACCAAAGCAAAAAATAGATCAGGCAGCCGGAGGGACATTGTCTTGTACTTTCAACTCCTGCTAATTTCCCTCTGATAATTGACTTCTGAAGGAAACATAGGAAAAAGAATTAAAAAAAAAAAATTAGTTGACTTCTTAATGATTTCACATTGAGAAGGGTCCCACTTGGTTTAGAACATGCTTGACATCCCTATCAAGCGATGTGATCTGAGATTTGTAGTAAAACTTGAAACATGCCCATTTGCACCTGTTTTCTTCCCAGGGAGGAGAATTCGACACAGAGCCGGTGTGATATATGGAAGGACTGGTGCGGGGAGGGGAGGGGAGAAAGGGGCCGCACTTGTACAAATACTCCCTCTCGCCCCACAGAAACGTTTCTGTCTCCTGAAATTATCTGATGAAGGGGAAATCGGTGACATTTAATGTTCATAAATAATGTAAGCATCCCGTTTCAGGTTGGCAGCATTGTCACTGGCTGTCAGAATCATTTCGGTATCACCAAACTCATCTCAGGACTTTGTTTCCATTGTTTCTTTTTGAAAAGGGAATGGTGAAATGAAAGAGATACCAGCCAGAGAGGCTTTTGTTGGGAAATCGAGTGGGAGATATAATAGACGTGGGTTTGAAAAAGCAAGACTCTCCGGAGGCCTCTGCTTATTAATGGAATGGTAATGAGTCCACTGGTGCCCAGCCTGCGCTATTGGATCTAAGAAAAGCGATATTTGTCACTCTTGTAAAGAATGAAAGGGACAGAAATGCATAATAATATTATCACTTGTTTGTAGACATTGAATGATTATATCTCAAACAGAATGCAGGTGGCAGAGATTGTTTAAAAAAAAAAAAGCCTTCTGGGATTAAAATGACAAAGAACACCTCCAATAGCATTCCATATTAGCACCAAATGGAATAAACATAGCATTATCTTCATTTTTCTTATTCATTAGTGTTTTAAAATTGGAAACCTATTTTCCCTGTTTAAATAGAAGCTTATTCAAATTGAATGTAAATAGCGATCGATTTTTTTTTAAAGTCCAACTTCTGCCCTGTTTTTCCTAGAATATTCATAAATGCAAAGGAGAATGAATAGTACGATAATGAAATGGAAGCATTTTTTTCAAAGCCACAGACCATAAGATATTGAGATTCTTATTATTTAAAAGTTGCTGAAAGGAATCAGCTCCCCTTAATGTGCTAATTTAGTAGTTCTAAAAGTGTTTTTTAAACTGATATTTAAATCCTAAGGAGCAGGGATCAAATAAATGAAATCCATCCTAAGGTATTTTGTTCTTCAGGCCTACTGGTAATTTTCAAAATGGATTTTGAACTGTAGAATTCCTACTACCACTTGTTTTTGGGAGACTGGAAATTTGGGCCCTTCCAGAGCTAACGAAAGCTAAGGAAAACAATTTCCTCGTAAACAGATCATTTTATAATTGTTATGAACTCTCTTATGTTGCAACTTCAGATTGGCAAAAAAGGACCTAGAAACTTAGGAGTCCCAGTTATTTCTTAGAAAAGAGTAAGATCTTCTCTTTGGGTTTGATTATTTTAGAGTCCATGTATAAGTGTTTGCCAGATGTTCTGGGGAAGGGGAAACGGAGAATGTTGGTCACAGGATATGAAGATCTAATGCACAGCATGGTGACTATGCTGAACAATACTGCATTGTACACTTCAAATTTTTTGAAAGGTACGTCACAAGTGTTCTCACCACAGAAAAAAGAAAAAAAGAAAGAAAATGTTAACTATGTGAAGTGATGGATGTGTTAATTAATTTGATTGTAGCTACCACTTGACAATGTGTATGTATATATAAACATCAAGTTATACACCTTAACATGTACAATATTTATTTTTCAATTATACTCAATAAAGGTGAAAAAAATAATTTGAAAGGAAAAATAAACAAACAAACAAAAAGTAACGCTCCAACATGGACATTCCTATCATTAAGTTCAGACTTTTTGGATTAATCTCAGATTTTTTAAAATCTTTTATCTGAGAACAAGTCATTAATCCCAAATGGCACTGATTATGGGTTGATAGAGTGAATGGGAGGAGAAAGAGATTTCTTTACAAGGAGATAAGACAAAAGTTGCAAACACTGATTAGAAAAGGGAAATGTATTTTCACTGCAAAAGTGCAAATAGCATCTGTTTATTAAAACACAGGCTCAATGGGGGATGATAAGTCCTGATTGGACTTCAAGTATCTTACGAACGCTCTCTTCTAGAGATAGTGTGCTAGGGTTCCAGATTCGAAGAAGTAAGGTATGTTCCCATTTTTCATGGAGGAAGTGGTTTCTGCTGTGCAGTTAGGAGGGCAATGGGTGTGTGTTAGCAAGAACACAGGCTGGGAAGGGAACGTGTGATCCAACATGACCTTTGAGATTCCAGGCAGCTTGGATAATACTGAATAACTATGCCCTAAATCATACTGTGGCAAGTAGAAAATAAAGCTCATGTTTAGAATGTCAGTATCTCTGCATTTTTCCAAAGAGATCAGGACATCCTGGAGAGTATTTCACTGTACAAATACATGAACTCATATTGCCCCTTGATTTTGAGAAAGCATTGAAGAATTCAGTATTGAGGCAGATCAGTCACTTCACACCCACTCTTTGGAGCCTCTTTGGGGGTGGAGGAAACTGGAAAGATCTCCATGTCTGCTCCCTCTTCCTCTGCCTTTCCCTACTGCAGTTCTGCGTCTTTTGGATATAAACTGCCAGTTAAGGTTCTGTGGCTAGAAAGAAAACATTTTAAATTCAATGAATTGAATGATGCCAGCTTATAATATTTGGTATCCTATCCTGGGTTGCAGGGGTCATGAGGCCCTAAATATCATGAAAATGATGTAAACAGTACCAAGAAGGAGGAAGAGGAGGAAGAGGAGGAGAGGGAAAAAGAAAAAGAAGAAGAAAATAAATCTCTCTCTCACACATACACACACACCACTGAACGCTTCTGTTCAGGGGTGAAAAACATACTAAAACCGCTCAGAACAGACAGGGCCCAGCACTGCTTCTGACTTTACCCAGAAAGTGAAATGGAGCTACTCACCCCTTTGTTCTTTTCCTCTTCTGTTTTCTCTTCTCTTTCTTTCTCTCCTTTCTACTCTGCACTAGGTTTTGCCTCGAGCTTCCCTTCACTTTTTCCTTCCAGATAAATCCCGTTGAATTTGATCTGATAAATAATTTTTGGCAAGCTTTGGGATTATCTGTTTATGAGTTTACTATCATTAATTTATTCTGCTTATGAAACTAAGAGAGAAAAAAAGAGGCCATAAAGTGATTATATCTAGGTGCAAATCCTAGTTTTATTTCACAGTGCTCTGTTATTTGAGTCAAATTGCTTTTTATTTCTGAGACTGTTTTCCTCATTATAGACCGAAGTATCTGCACTCATCCCTCTGTCTGGAAAGCTCTTCTAGATGTTTACATAATTCTCTTCTCTGTATGCAGGGCTCACCTCAAATGTCATTTCCATGGTTACCCGATTGAACGTAGCTCTCCCCGTCACAAATGTCCTCATCTGTTGTCTTCATTGTACTTACCATTGCTTACAATTATCTTTTTTTAAAATAGTTTAGGTATTTATCATAAGTCTCCATTAATATAACAGCTCCATAATAATAAGATCTGTATATCTGTTTTACCATTTACATTAGTAATCTATTGCCAAATAACAACTTGCCTTAAAATTCAGTGGTCTAAAACAATATGTTCTTATCTCAGAGTGCCGGGTTGCAGTGAAACTGGGTCTCCGCTTCAAGAGCTTTTATAATGATGCCATGAAGATGTTTCATCTGAAGGCTCAACTGGGGTAGGGTCTTCCAAACTCATTCAAGTGGCTGTTGGCAGGATTCTTTTTTTTTTTTTTTTTTTTTGTGGATTGTTGGACTAAGAGTCTCAGACCCTCACAAGCTTTTGATCAGTGGTTTCTCAGTACCATTCCATGCAGGTCCCTCCATGGAGCAGCTCAAAATACAGCAGCTCGTCTCCTCAGAGCAAGCATTCAAAGAGAACTAGAGAATTCTAGCAAAACAGAAGCCAGTCTTTTTTTTTTTTTAACATAATCACAAAAAAAGGCAGTTCATTAATTTTGTCATATTTTATTGAATAGAAGCCATTTGCTAAACCCAGAAAACACTCAGGGGCAGGGAGAGACTACACAAAGTAAATGCCAGGAGGTGGGTATTACTGGGAACCATGTCAGGAAGTTGCCTATCATACCACTATACCCTAAATTCATAAATAAGAACCTGAATCAGAATTGATGCTCATGATATATTAGCCAAAAAGGAAGGCCACCAATTCTTAGAAAAGGAAATATTATGGCTGTGACATCTAAACCTCATATTCCCAGTGAGCTGGCTTGAGGTCCAGGTATCTTTCAAAAAGTCCTGTGTGCTTTCATGTTAACATTGAGCAAGAAATTCTTATCTTCCTGTGAGTCAGACATGTTTGCATAGCTTCTATTGAGGCATTAAGGACACATCTTCACTAGGATCAATTTACCACAAGGACAGTCATTTCTCTAAAGCATAGCACTTATTCTGCAATTGTTTGCAAGCTTTTCATATTCCAGGAAATGCATTAGATTTGTTACCCAAATACGTATAATTTAAGTTCCATAATAGGTATCTAAAGCAGTTATTTTTCCCAAGTTATAAAGAGGCTGAGACTCAAATACTTCAGTTGCATTACACAACTGAAATGTTCAAAAGCTTAGACTCTCAAAATGTTGCACAATTAGCGTAAATTTCCTTTTTTTGATATTTGGGCTATGGCCATATAAAATGGTAGCTTTTGAAAAAGTGGATGAAGGGTACAATTAAAAAAAAAATCTTTGTACCATTTCTGCAACTTTTCTGGAAGTCTGAGATCATTTCAGTATGAAAAGTTAAAAGACAAAAGTAAATGAAATACATCCATCCCCCTCAAAGAAAAAATGATGCCTGTCTATGGTCTCCCTACAGAACAAAGTTTAAGGAGTCTAGCCTGGCACGGGAGTATGAACGTAGAATGCTCCGCAGAACTTTCTGGACCATCACCCCACCCTCCACTTCACGTCTCTACCCAGTTAACTTGTAGCTGCCAGTTTCCTTGATGTTGTGTTTTCTCTTTCTCCTCATTATAAGGGGGGAAACGTCCACATCTGTCAGGCCAAAGATCATGTTCCTCTTGCCCTAGGAACTTCTTCCTAAACACTCTGGGAAAAAGTATTATATATACTACTGTAATCTCTTTTATTCTTTGTCCTTTCTTCCATTTATCTCTGGGTAAATATCTCTGACAAAAGCCTTTGTAATCACACTTGACCCTAAAACTGCGTTAAAGCCTAACCAAGGTATAGATCATAATGGAAACCCTTCCCCCCATCCCCATGCACACAACTCCTGGAACATATACAAGTCTTAGTAAATGTCTTAGTGAGTGAACTTCAAGGTATCGATCAGTAAAATGAAGTTTGAACTCAGTAGAAATATTTATTGTGTATTTACTATATGCTAGGCTTTGCATGCATTATTATTTCTCCGAATGACTCAGTGAGGTAGGTGACATTGCAATCCCCATTTTACAGATAAATAAATAAGAAAGAGTGGAGTGTGGATTTGAACCTAGATTATCTGGGAAGAGACCATCACCTTAATCATATTCCCATCTATAAAATCTCCTCTAATACAATCTTCAATTATCCTGCTGCTATGATTTATTAGAGCCATATAGCAGTCACCTATTATGTAGTACCCTGGTTATAGTTATTTTAGAAAGAGATAAACAATTCTATCACTTCTATTGTGCTTGAGCTGGCTACAAATTTTCTAAAGTGATAAACCTATGTGAATTTTTCCAAGGAAAAAGTTCTTAGGCAGAAAAAGCATGCATCCTTGTTTTGCATATTCATAAATATAGTGGTTTGGTTGTTCTTTTACTTTACCAGATCTGCCTATTAAATTTTTTTCTACTCTCTTAGCATCAGAGAATAACCTTAAATGAGTGACATTTTCAAGTGCTTTATATTCTAGGCCTTAGGATCAGATGTTGCCATTTTCAGAGACAGCTGTAGTTCCACTCACAAAAGGCCAAGTATCTTATAAAAGAAGGAGTCATTGTAAAGTAAGCTGTTCAAAGCCATATGCCTGATTCTTTCCAGGTGCAAAAGGAACAGGACCTATTGCATCTCTTTGGGTTGGGGGCCGCTTACTTGCTGGTCCTACTCTAGGAATCATTTTGGATCAGTTTATTTTTATCATTTATTATTATTTGTTTATTTTTCTGGTCACACATTTTCTGTGTGCCAGACACTATGCTGAGAGCTGGGCTTACAAAGATAAAATGACAGCATGCCCTTTGTCCTTTTAGACATTTATAGTCCTATGCATGGGCCTAAATTTTACACATTTTTTTAAATTTCAGAAACTTCTCTTTGTGCTCTAATGGCACAAAAGTTCTTACTACATTTTTGTTGATTTTCTCTTCTGTTTCTTCCATTAGTTCTGCCTCAGTGGGAAAACCTGTTTTAGTTATTCAGCTCGATCTTATCTCAAGCACGGGGTTCTACACCAGTTCTTGATCCTAGTCTGTGGCCCACTTTATAAACCTGAGAGAATGCATTATACCACTCTTTATCCTAGAAACATGTTTGTTGTTATGACAACATAACTTTGATTTTCAGCCTAAGAATATGTTTGACAGATGTCTTAGAAACACAAAAACAGAAAAGATATTAATCAGGGTTCTCCAGAGAAACAGAACCAATCAGAAACAGAATTAATTGACACAGAGAGAAAGAGATAGAGAGATACAGAGAGAGAGAGAAACTGACTTATTAAGAGGAATTGGCTCACATTTTTATGGACGCTGAGAAGTCCCATGATCTGCCTTCCGCAAGCTGGAGAACCAGGAAAGCCAATGATTTAAGTCCCTGCCTGAGTACAAAGTCCTGAGAACCAGGAGCGCCAATGTCCAAGGGCAGGTGGGCATGGTTGTCCTAGTTCAAACAGAGACAGTGAACTCACCCTTCCTCTGCCTTTTTGTTTTATTCAGGTCATCAACATACCGCATGATGCCCAGGCACATTGGTGAGGTTGACTTTACTCAGTCTACTGACTCAATTGTTAATCACTTCTGCAAACATCTTTGCAGACACACCCAGAAATGTATTACCAGCTATCAGGGCATCCCTTAGCCCAGTCCAGTCGACACAAATCTTGTGATGACTTGCACATAGATGAATTTGCTCCAGAATCCTGGGGGTGGATTCACTAGACTCATTGTACACAGACCTTGGCCAGGACTTCATTTGTTGTCACGTCCTTATGATGCCCTAATTGAGCAGATGAAACATTATGTGCTTCAGATGTCCTGGTAGCAATGTCATTTTGGATCCTGTGTTTAACAATCCTAAAAATATCTAGGTTCTCTCCTTTTCCTAGTATATAATTGCTGAGGAAAATAGCAACAGATCCCTTTGGAGAAAGAATGCTGGAATTATTACCATGTATCTTGTTGCAGGGTACTTCCTCTCATATACCTGGCCTCTTTTTTTTTTTTTTTTTTTTTTTTTACTGAGTTCCATATCATGAAACTAGCTATAGAAACTTGGGAAAGATTCAAGAGTTTTTATTGAAGCAACTTCCCTCATTCTTCCCATCCTGCATCCTTGACTTTTTTTATTTTTTGTAAATATGTTATTTTGATTATACAGCCATGATGGCTGTCGTTTATGTTGCTCCTAGGAGCATCATGTTCTATTAACAAGGTCTATGAATCTCCATGAGTCAGCTGTCTCCTTTCGATGCCACCTCTACCTTGCTACTCATGACAATAACTGAGTCTGACCTTTTTGGTTATCCTATCTTATCTCTTGTTATCACAGCATCCAGTTCTACTACAGAGTCTCTTACTATCTGTCCTGGCCTACAGAGGAGAAATAATTAGTGATGTTGGGGACTGTTTTGCTTTGGTAAATGAAACAGACATCAGGTCCTAGTTAGAGCCTTCCCTTTTTACTCAAAATTTAAATCTTGCTAATTAATGTTCAGTTATATCTCTAGAAAATAGGCACACATGCATACACGAACATGCACAGGCACCACCTCTCTTGTCCAGTGCCATCTTGAAAGATTCTGCATAATTATTTTAAGCCCAGTAGAAAGTAAGAACTATACATTTTAAGGAAGGACCTCTATTAACAAATATATATCTATGATAATTTAAAGTCATGATATCTGGAAATTAGGAGCTATGTAGAAATGCAGCCTAATGGATGGAGAGAGAGAGAGAGAGATGATAGATGGATTATAGATATAGATAGATAGATAGACAGACAGCTGTAATTTTGTACTGCTAGATGTGGGGAGAAAATAATAAATTTGGGAGATGGACTGGAGCCATAATGAGAAGTCTGGACTTTAAGTGACAGGAACCATTGAAAGGTTTTAAGCCGGGAGGAGATAAATTTGATTTGTATTTTAGAATAAAGAAGAGTGGGGTAAGGGTATGGGAGATATTATAAATGAGAGAGGATAAGGCTTTGGACCACCGCTCCCACTCTGCAAGTTATTCTTCAGTGATAAGTCACACAGGGCTTACAAAAATGTTCAAAGCTTTAAAAAGGTTTCAGCCATGTTTGGGCTCCATTATAGAACTCAGGAAACCGGAGGTGAGCTGGCAGCTGGTGAGTATAGGGAGGAGAGTGGTGGTACTGCTTCACTTAACAAGGTTTCAGCCATCATTAAAGGGTAGGTGTGGACAGAGCACATCTGCAAAGCTAATTGCACACTATGAGAACTTCAGGGGGATGATTTCAGCTGCACTTAACCCCACTTCAAAGTTGCTGTCTGCTAAATGGACACAGTTTAAGTCATCATTTCCTATAGAGGCCTGGGGACTGGTTCATGAAAATTGAGCAGGCTAATCTTAGGAAATAACTGCAAATTAATAAATAAATCTTGATATTATGTAGATTGATATGCTTATTTCAGACTCTTGAGAAAATGCAAAAATTTGGGTGACAATTTTTAAAGAACCGTTTCAGCAGCTTGATTTAATGATCTATTTTTTGAGCTTAAAAGAAGCACAGCTTCAGAAGCCCATTTCCCTTTCAAGAGAAGGATTAAATAATCTTAAAGTAGTTTGATGTGCAGTTTATGTTTGCATTTTTTATCTAATCAGCCAAACAAATATAATTAATTCAGACAGTTGTCTCTATGGCTTTGGCGCCTGGTAGGAGCTGTATCATTACAAATGCAAATATGTTCCTAAAATAATGAGAATGTCATTATCACCCCTTATTCATTTACGTGGCCAGAGAGAAAACTGAAATACCATTTATTATTGAAGAGACTTTTGTAAACTTTGCAGAGAACATTAACTACTTTGCCTGAGCAGGACAAAAGTCTAGCTGTGACTTTCTCTAGTGTCACTGTGTCGCTAATGGGACATGCAGGTTGGGGGTGTATTGTAATAAAATAGGCACTGGACCAGGCATTTTCCCTGGACCAGAGATGTTATTCGACTTCTGCCTCTGTGTCCTATAGGCAGATTCCTTAACACCTCTGAGGCTTTGTTCCTCAGCAGTTAAAAGGACACTAACATTTTCTGTCCTGTCTGCCTCAAAGGGATGTTGTAAGGATCACGTGAAACACATAAAATATGATTGCTGCTAATTACATGTCATATTGTGCATATGTGCTTCATTTATGATTTTTCATTTTTATCTTCTCCCAATGCTCAGAAGCTAATTTTCTGCTGCTCTCGATAGAAAAATTAAGGATGCCTTTTTACATTTCTTTCATCATGTTTCTAAGCTATACCAAATTTCCTTCTTTAGGATTTCCTTCCAGGTGCTTTGTTGCTGCTCTTTTTTTCTGCATATATTTTGATTTTGATCGCTCCAAGGAACACCGCCTTTGCTTACAGACATAATCAAGCCTTTCCTGATATGGTCATTTGCCTATGATCATCAAGCCACGCAAATCACCTCTTTTCTTCCTTCAGGGTCAAATGACAATCTATGCTAATTGCTACAGCTTGCCCAGTTCTAGTCACTCACCAGGTTGGAATTTGCCTCTGACATTGTTCTGTGTCTTAATAGAAGCCCACGGTTTGCCTTATCCTACGTGATCTTTCTGCAGCATTTAATACAGCTCACCAGCTCCTACCTCTAAACAACTACAGATCTAAAATTTTTGTAGTAAAAACTAGCATAAACACCACTTGTTTTAAATATGCAATATATGATTTAGGAATATAGGTAGAATTAAACATTAATAATCATCCTTTTGCTCTCTTAAAGTTCAGAACATAATATTGCTGAGGAATTGTTATATTTTCTTTTGTTTCATTTTTGGTGTTATATTTCAATTAAAACACAGAAGAGGCTACACAACAACTCTTTTAATGTGCAAAATTACAAAAGAGAGTCCTAATTTTTTTCATGTTGAAATAAAATATTAAGAGGAAAAGACATATAATTTATGACTGTAAAACCAACTATAATTTAATATTAATAATGAGGAACGTGAAAAAGGACTGAGAGATAGTATAATGTAGGTCTTAATAAATTACACTTTAGAATCAGAGAAAACTCTATTCTATTGATTTCCCATTTTTTACTTTCTATCTCTGAATTCTTGGGTGAGTTACATAATCTTTTTAAGATTCATTTTTGTTCTTTATTTAATGGAAATAATTATTATTACCATGCCTTAATATGAAAATTAAACAGAGAATTCCTATACAGTCTTTAGGACAACTCAGTAGTGATAGTAATAAAAATACTGATAATAATTAAATTATAATTTTTAAAATAATAATAATTATTATTCAAGCCCAAACAAGCTCTTGCAAGTCAATAATAATGTGGACTATATCAAAGAAGAGCTGGTCTTGGTGGTCACTACTCCATTAAGCAAACTTTTAAATATTTCTTCTATTGTTTTTTGAAGAAATATATATTATCAGATATTTTTAATAAATGAAACAGAAACTTTATATTTCATATAAATATGCATATTGTTATTTCAGTATTCTCATGATTAAGTATAGGTTCAATCTTTCCTTAAAAATTACTTTGCCATATATAACATTAGCAATAATAAAGTCAAATGATTATGTTTTGATGTAGCTTATTTCTGTTTGATTCTTCTATAGGTAACACAGTTCAAGGGGCCAGATGCTCTGGGTGGCAGTGTGAGCAAAGGATTAGGTGGGACCAAACAAGAAGCAAAGAGACCAGTTAGAAGGCTATCTCAGATGATCCCTTAATAGGCAAAGGTGGCCATGACATCAGCAATCATCATTGTGATGAAAAGTTGGGGATAGGTTTCAAAAAGCTAATGAGGTAGACTTGAAATAATTTATTCACCCACTTATTATTTTATCTTGGGTTGAAACAAGATGAGTGTTTCAGTTTAGGTGACAGAGTGAACAGTGGTTCCATTCAACATAGTCCATAGAAGAGGAGGCATACAACTAGGGAAAAGATAACAAGTACATCCTTAACCAGGTTATTTAAAAGTTCATGTGATATATCCCAGTTGAATACTAGGAAGTAATTATCTCAATAGGTCTAGAGCCTGAAGAATAGTTTCAGCTAGAAAAAAATTGGATTGGGAAATATTAGAGTATGTATATTTCTATCTATCTGTGTGTATGTATAGGTATGTGTATGTATGTGTCTGTATATCTATATCTATATGTCTATCTATATCTATCAATAGACACATCGATAGATGTGTCCCCATTACTATGTGATCCCATTACCATGCATAGATTTCTTCATGCTTTGGTTTGAGGCTTAACCTTAATTTAGGAACAACTTGTTAAAATACAAATGATCATGTAGTCACAATCAAATTGGTATTAACTGATCAACGTAAGTGCACGTATAGTAATAACATTCATCAGGTGTCAGGCAGATGGGAGGGAGAAGGAGAAGATGCGTATATACACACCTAATGGGTGCAGTGACCACCGTCTGGGGGATGGACAAGCTTGAAGCTCTGACTCGGTGGGGCAAAGGCAATATACATAACTTAAACATTTGTACCCCCATAATATGCTGAAATAAAAGAAAGAAAATCTAAAAAAAAAAAAAAGATACAAATGATCAACTCTCAATTCATCCTCTTTATTAGACCCTAGGTTTCATGAAGTAGGGAGCAGAATTTCTCAATAATGCTTTTATCAAAATATTCCTATAGCAGAGGAAAGTGAATAAATGTCTTAGAAGAGCCTGGGAGAATAACTTAGGCCCAAAGCAAAAATAAATTTTCTATCATATCTTTTACCTTAAATTATGTAAAACTTACATTCTCCATGATAATATATAACATATTATATATAATATATATTTCAATTACTTAGTGTTAGAATTATTTAAGGCCACAACTCTTTTTCAAATAAAATTAACATATCAGAGATAGATACTGTATTTTCAAAATCTTGGAAATAGGTCAAAAAAATGTTTGAGTAAAACTAATTTATAGAATGGGATAGTAATTGGTTGATTTCTTATGATTTCATTATGTGATAGGTAGGTATTTTGAAATACAAAAACAAATGCATGCAGTGCATCCTCCCCCCCCCATATAACCATATTTGAATAAAATGATTACTTATTTCTGCATATACCCTTCTAGCCCATGGCTGCCTAACTACAATAATAGTGTCCTTACAATTTAAAATTTTGAATTTTAATTTTTTTTTATGTAATATAGTAATGCCTTTCATGTCTTTGTTGTTATCATTATGTTGATTTGTGTTCCTATATTTTTTTCAACCATTTGTCTCATGTTGTACATTTAAATTGTCTTCAGTATTTGGCATCCATAAGCAAAACTGGGATATAGAATTTGTCATGGAATTAGAAGTCTAAATGTAACTGACATATTAATATATGTTAGTCTGATATGTATGGAAACACACTGAGCTATTTCCAATGAAGCTCCAAACAGTGGCTTCTAAATAATGATGGAAAAATAAATATATAGGACATGGGAGAATTCTTGCAATACTCATGATTATGAGAGACACTAAGGATTTATTTTGCCCTAGATGAACAGTAGCCAAGCAGACTATGTGGGTGGGCTAGAGTAATCACTACTAGCCATGCCAAAAAAAAAAAAAATATATATATATATATATATATTCTAAAACAATGAACTGCTATTCATGAGTACCACCTACATGTACCTTGCATTGGCTTTGTTAATGTGTGCTTTTTCTTGTACATGTAGAAATTGTATATATTAGCCAAACAACTATATTTGGAAATGGCTTTCTGCTTGTGCTGCATATATTTTATTGAGACATGTTATGGTAGAACTCAGGAGACTGTAGAAGGAATTTTTTTTAAAAAAAATCTATGATGTACTGAGTGTCAACTGTATGCCAATGAGTCTTATCTACATGAACTCATTATGGAGAAAATTATCATGATTTTGTAATTAGAACAATGATGCCTTACCCAAGGTCACACAGTGAGTATTAGGAGAAAGAGAACTGGAAAACGGGTCCAAGAACACCACCCATGGCCTGCCAAATGCATCCGTAAACACAGAGTCTTGATGGAATCAAATTAAAAGAACACACTACTTATATGAATATTTGAAATATCTTAACTGGGAAGCTTTTAAAGTTTACTAGAATGTGTGAAGGGCTAATTAGTACAAAGTGAAAGTGCATCCAGTTAAAAAAGTAAGCTTGATCCCATTACCATGTCAAGTGGGTTAAACTTGAAGTACTCTCCTGAGAGGCAAGCTTACTACCTCATTAGTACTTTGGTATATGCAATATGTTTGCTGATGGGGAGCCTAGAGGTAGATCGGGAAGAGGTGGTTCATAATTAGGCTCATATTACCCAAATCTCTGTTTCTGGGATGACCTTCCTAATGAGCTTTATTCTCTCTGTTTCTGTATTTGTATTTTTTCATCTGAACACTCAGGCAAACTGAGCCTACTTTGATAGTTTGCTCAAACGCCAACACGTGAAGTGAATGTTTTCACTTCTTTCTAGAACACAGCATCCTCAAGAAATGCAAATATTCACCTGGCCAGATGACAAACTAATATGGATTACTGCTCTCCTTCCTCACTACCCATGACAATAACACTCTAGATATTCTTCTGAAGCAAGAATTTATATATTTTGAAACTTGATACAAAATTTAAGAAATAGATTGAGGATATAAAGAACAGTTCACTTTCAGTGTGTGTGTATGTGAGTATGTGTGTGTATAGTGGAAAATTGCCTAGAGGAAAAGAGGGCAAGCTTTGCTCCAACATGATTCACAAAGAAAACAGCAGCTCCAGTGATTACATTAGGATATTATGTAGTAACATTAGGGCAGGTATGGAATCCACATGAGGAAGGGAGTTGTTAGCTACACATGAAGGCAAACATTTACATTTTACCTATCAACCCTTCAGGTTTCAGAACATGGACAGATAATTAACTGAGAAAATACTTGATAAAAATCGCTTTTGAAACATAATGATGCTGGTAACTTTTCAGGGGTTAGCAATTCTTCATAAAGAAGGGAAAGAAAATGTGAATTGGTTGAACTTCTTTTGCCTGAGCCCCTGCAAAAACTCAAAAAATTAGATTGATGCAGATTATATAGCAAGCTAGAGAATAACTCCAAGGAAATATAAGCAATTTGGAAAAATCAAGAGGTATACAAAGACCTCACAAACTATGAAACATTACCTAGGAATTTATATTACAATGAATACATAAGATTTTTGTGGACCTAATGTTAAAAATAAATGAAAGGACATAAAAGAAGACATAAATATATGAAAAGATATACCATGTTCATGGACAATTCAACTTAATATAAGGTTTTAATTCACTCAAAGGCAACTATCAATTAAATGCAATTACAATAAAAAGATTTACTATAACTTTTGAGAAAACTTAGATACATTGATTCTAAGTTTTATATGGAAGTAAATACATTCAAAAATAGCTAAGGAAACTTCAACATGAAAGAGTATTTTGGAGAGCTTTAGAATGCTGAATATTTTTCATGTACCTCTCCAGATTAATATTCCTGTCTTTTTCAACTCTCTATGCCTTGGGATGCTGAACTCTAAATATTACATCTACTAGGCTCCCTGGCCATCTGTTTTCTTTAGCTTTGTTCATGGGAAGGACTATAGGCATTCTATCCCAACTCTTCCTCTCCATAAGATCAAAGTTCCTATATTTATAGCTCTTGAAATCAGTTAGAACTAAGTAAAACCTGCAAAAATTGCCCCATATTAGGTTGTATATGCCTGTGTTATAGCATTTGCCTCATCTTGTTATGATTTCCTACCTTCTCTGCTATAATGTTCTTCTTGGGATAACTGTTATTTTTATTAATTAGTATCTAAGAACACATCAATTACTTAATACATTTTGAGCCTGCAAAACATGAACTATTTACCCAACTGTAACACATAGTTTATATTTAGAATTATTATATCTCCACAGAAAAGGTTTATAGAGGTTTAAATCTAAATGAAGTTTATTATTTAAACACGAAGGCTACAGTTGGTGGGGGGAACCTGCTTTTCTTATGTAGTAACCAAACAATGAAATGTAAGAAAGTTTCACTTCAAAAATAAATGAAAACATTACTATCCATAGTCATTATTTAACAAAGACATAAATCCAATCTCAAGACAATTTTTGAAACCCCAAAGAAAATAATGTAATTGCCCAGAAAACAATCAGCCATTTTTAATACTTTGATATTTTAAAAAGATAGCTTTATCTCTATAAGCACGATTTGATAACCAAAATTCTATTCTACACAAATAAAAAAGAGCACTTCCAGCAACGAACTAGAATTTAATTTAAATATGGAACACTTTGTACTCTTCCCACAAAAAATAAACTACTGCAGAAGAACAATTTTATTTGCTTTCTTTTCTTTGAGTTTCCTTAATTAAGTACTCAGATAATGTAAAATACAAATGTGGAAACTAAAATATTTATTTTGAAAGATTTCTTAAGTCAAAGATTACTGGAAAGTTATAGGGGTATATAAAAATAAAGCATAAAAATTAAAAATTTGAAATATTCAAATTTTTAAAAGATTATTTCAGATATAAGGTCTGAAATCCAAAAATTCAAAGGAGCATAATATATATTTCTTTAAGAGGATATAAGCTATAAAATAATGATATATTATATATATAAATAAAATCATGTCAAACGTTATATTTCTGATTTATTCATTTTTAAATATAAGTTATTTGCTTTTCCAGGCACAATCCATTTGCTGATTAAACTTCTTTAGGAGGTTTTTTTAATATTAAGAGTTACTGCAGAGAGTTTTTCAGATGGAGGAAACTGACAAAAACACATTTAATTTGAATCTACATGGAAGGTAAAATAGAAGTACAAAAACCAAATACAATCTAAATACAAGTTTCATATTTCTATAAAATTCTTAATAAAATAACACAAGCTCTACTTGAGGAAAATAACCATTTTATATAGGATCATATTACATCATATTTGATATCTTATACTGAATTAAGATAAAAATCAAACTAATATGAGAACATTAGAATTGTTTTTAGCAGTGCAATGTGGGCAAGTATGGCAAAAGTATTATAAGAGATAGAAGCAGATCACTAAGGGGAAAAAAGAGATAAATATAAGTTAATATCTTGTTATTAACTCTTCCTCTGCCCTTTTCCTGAATTTGCATCAGTTATCATAGGTATATGACATTTTGGAAAAAGCAAAACTATAGAGACACTTAAGAAGATCAATGGTTGTCAGAGTTAGAGGAGAGGGAAGGAGGGAGGGATGCAGAGCACAGAGGACTTCAGGGCAGTGAGACTATTTTGTATGACACCATAGTGGTGGATAACATATCATCACACATTTGTCCAAACCCATAGAATATGCAACACTGAACATGAACCCTAATGTAAATGATGGACTTTGGATGGTGATGTGCTAAGGCAGGTTCATCAATTGTAACACATGTACCAGCCTGGTGCAGGAGGTTAATAATGGGGAAGGCTGTATGTTGCTCAGTAGGCGAATGAATAAATGAACTATGGTACATCTGAACAATAGAATATTATTCAATGCTAAAAAGAAATGAGTTATTAAGCCATGAAAAGACATAGAAGAACATTAAATGCATACTACTACTTCAAAGAAGCTAGTCTAAAAAGGCTACATATTGTATTATTCCAACTATATGACATTTTGGAAATGGTAACACTATGAAGAAAGTAAAAAGTCCAGCATTTTTCAGGAGTTAGGGAGGCAGAGAAAACAGAGGACTTCTAGGGCAGTGAAACTACTCTGTATGATACTATAATGATGGATACATGTCATTATACATTTGTTCATACTCATAGAATATATAGCACCAATACTGAATCATAATATACAATATGGTTTTTAGATGATAAAGTGTGTTAAAGTAGCTTCATCAGTTGTAATGTTGCACTCTTGTGGAGGTTGTTAATAATGAGAGAAACTATGTATGTGTGGGGACAGGGGGTATATGGAAACTCTGTACTTACTGCTCAATTTTGTTGTAATACTAAAATTTCTCTTTTAAAAAGTATATTAAAAATGTCAGTTAAAAAGAAAAGAGCTCAGATAAAATATATTACTCATGGTTTTTAAGATAATTAATATAAAACCTTATCAGTACAGATAAAACCTTATCAAAAACACATTCATATGTGTATTTGTTTTTAAATTAAAGATAATCATTTATGCCATTTTCATGTAATTCATGCTCATTATGGAAAATATTTAAACCAAAGTCTAAAATAATGTAGACAAAAATTACCATAGCCCCCCAAATCAAACACAACCACTGTTAATAATTTTGATATTTTTCTTTCTGACTCTATTCTTGAAATCATATTTTACTGTTATTATTAATTTATGCCATTTACAATTATGTCATAGATTCTATTTTCTTTCCTGATTTTCTTCTTTTTAAACTATATACTAAGTACGATGGACATATAATTTATCCTTGAAAGTAAAAGGAAGAACAAAAAGTATTTAACAGATTTTAACTGATCTATAAAACGCTACACTGGGACTGCCCCAAGTAAATCAAGATGTGTGGTCAATCAAATATATATTTTTTCATAGTGACATCAATTATCTATATTTAGATAATTATACCATTGTCAATAGCTACATGGAATTTTGAACTTACAGGTGATTATTTATTTAAGCATGCTATATTTTTTGGATATTTATGGCATTTCACTTACTTTTTAACATAGACTTCATTGCTTAGAATACAATCTATTTCCTAAAATAGATTTCCAGAAGCATAATTGCTATATAAGATGTTAATAAATATGTTTAGAGTACTAAATGCATTTCACCAAATGAACTGCAAAGGATATTGAGTTGCTATTTTTATATTTTTTTATTTTGAAATACAGGAGTCCCCAGGTTATGGATGAGATATGTTCCTGAGAACATCTTTAGGTGAGATTTGTATGTAACTTGGATCCTTGATGAACAGCACATAAACAGTAATAATGATAATAATACTATTACATAATGGCTCATATGGGATAATAATACAGTGTAATACTGTAATAATAATACCTCTGTACTATAATAATAAGTTACAGAAACTATTGTGCTCTTTCTTTTAATCAAACAACATAAAAACAAACTCATACGAAAAGTTTAGATAGAAGACAAGAGAAATTTCAAAGAATACTAAAGGCCAACACCTAATGTTGCATTAACACTAGGCTAATAGGAATGTTCCGCTTATTTTCATCTTTTAGCCAAATCAATAATAACTTTTCCATTTAAATAATTAATCCACTATGCTGCTTAGTTATAATTGTTGCTTTCATTGGAGCACTGCCTTTCACGTTTCATTATTTTCACTGTATCCTTTATAATTGTTCCGATAGTCGAGGGACTGAAGCCTAACACTTTCCCAACGAATGATGGCGTCTGGCCTTTCTCTGAACACTTAATTATTTCTACTTTTGTTTCTATTGTAATCACCTTTCTCTTTGCTGCAGGGGACTTGCAGGGGACTTTCACTTTAGAGGCATGATCACAAGGGTAAACACAGACTCACAAAATCAAATAAAAATGTTAAGGCAAAAGTTATGCTGTGTGTAAGCGACCACATAAACAATGAGACTAGCCACCGGCATAAAGATGGTGCGCGAATGAGTTTATTTACATGTACAGAAGAAACTAGTTTTTGATTTATTAATTTAATTATTTAGTTATAAATCATCCTCGTGGGAAGCCTTGGGAGCCCGTTGGTAAGTACGGAATGCCTTAGGTTGGGTCTTCTGTACCTCGGGACTGCCTATTTTAATTATAATTTGAAGAATAAGCCATTAAATAGTAGATATGACCCAAAATACTTGACCCCTCCAGTGTATTTTTGATAGGTATTTATGCTTATATTTTTACAATTGTCTTTTTTATTTTAAAAAATTATCTCATAGGTACATCTTCAAAGATAAATTTGTTAATGGTCAGCCTTGACACTAAAAATTTACTTACTCCTGGCCCATGGAAACTGAGATAATGAATGTACATTGTTTTTGGCTGCTAAAAAAATTCACTTACAAATGTTATTTAAAATATGCATCATATCTGGCCAAGTCAAATCGAATCTGATTTAAAGTAGTTTTTGAGCAAGCTCCTGAAAAATCTTATACTACACTATTTAATAAACTAATAAGTAAATTAAGGGCATACAGATCCTTTGAGCATCCTAACACTAACTTAATTCATGTAGTATCTTCACTTTTGGAGAATTTTCCCATGAAGATTGCACATTTATTTTAGAAAAAGATTGAAGACCATTATAAAATGAGTATTGACTCATTTTCTCTTCAACTACTTGAAGCATAACATATTGTTCTGTGAACCAAAAGAAGTGATAATGATTGTGAGGTTAGAGTTTTTGGCTCTGAATAGCTTAGAAATTTTTCTACAATTTTTCGTTGCATTGATTACTAGTACATTATGAAGCTCAAAATATATGGGCAAAAAGAGTCAAAACTTTAAAGCTAATACACCTGCCTAACTGAGCTGACAATTTGTTTTGTGCTGCTAGAAAGTTTGGGCTGTACAATTTGTGAGAGATTGGTATTCATCCAATCCGTTATCACCACTTTTCTTTGGGGATTAAAGTTACAAGGAATGAATAACTGAAATAGATCTTCGAATGGAAAAGAAAACTAGCATTAATTAAGCAATATTGAATTCTTTTCACCAAAGTGGCACTTTCTTGTGATAATCGCTCAACTTTTTAAGCAAATGAATGCAACTTAGGAACAAGATATAATACATTTAAAAACCAAAAATTTAATTTTGCATTTATGCTTTATTTTTATTGCCCTGCTGTCTATATGTTCACTCCATTATGACAAAAATCACACATTTAAAGTGGGGTGTGCTAAATAAATGCAGAGTATTAAATGCTATATCTTTCTCTCTCCCAATTTTTAAAGAATAGCAACCGATGATAAAATCAACAAATGCCCTATAGATTTAGCAAAATGTTTTAGTTTATTAAAAAGAAACAAAAATTGCATCTATTACTGTCTGTCTCTGTGTATTTCATGCTTCAGTATTCAGTTTTTTTCACTTTGAGAACATAGAGCTTGTAAGTCTTCAGTTACCATCGAGCTACTGAGCTTTCAAAGGCAACAATATGAGGCAAAAGAGATTCAGTATAGGATAAACATCATCATATTATTTTTAAAGCACATTTTCACAGTCGGGAATATTGATTATAGTGCATAGTTGTTAAGATGCATATAATGTTCCATTTAAAAAGATGGAACCCTTTGGAGCAAAGATATGTGGAAGTAAGCACTCATTTAGGGCAAGTGAGTACAGAGAAAATGCTGACTGTTTCTAATGTTTGTTTTTTATTTTACAGAAACAAAAAAAAACATGGATTTGTGCATGAGAAAATTTTGGCATGGATTCCCTGAATATTCAGTTAACTTCTTGAGGTAACCGATCAGGGTGGATTCGGGCCGCAATTACCCATATGTCTTTCTTTTCCCAAAGGAATTAAAAGAAAAGACGCTTAAAGAGCTTACGACCAGTTTCCTAAATTGTCTTTCTGACCTACCTTGAGGATTTAAACTATATGAACAACCAACAATAACAAATTTTACCGAGAGATCTAGGACCCCGCGGGAGGAAAGAGACACAACGTGAACACCCATCTATCTACAAAGAGCACGGGCAGCAGTTGTTAACATCAGGAGAATGGGTTGGCACGGCAGAAGCGAAGATTTGGTGAATCAGGACAGACTCTTTTTTTCCCCTGTTCTGTCATCATCTTTGGTTTCCCTTCCATCACCACCACATGAGAACTTGGGCCTGTGATTTAGGGAACATTGTTGATTCTAAGGAAAATATTTTTTTTTTTTTTTTGTAAATTATTTGCAAGGAAAGAGGGAAGACAGCACTTCATGTGAAGCAGTCCTAAAGCTAAAAGCGTGATTCCAACGCCTCTGCCTAGAGGGTGGTATGAAATCAGGGTACATTTCAGAGAAAAAGCAATGATGAAATGAATCGTGAGGGATGAAGATTGACAAGAGAGAGATGATGGGGTTAGTGGGGAAGCAGCGGCATGCTAGGGTGGCCAGAACTGCAGATATAAAGTCAAAAAGGTGTGTTAGATACAGCACCACACCTTTGAAGAAATCGAGAAATTACACGGACTATTTAAATTATCTTTTCACATCTTTTAAAATCCTACCTGACACAGATGTACTTCAAGATCCTGGAATTTCTGAAAAGGAGAAAAAAAATGCTTTACGAATACAATAATTACCTGGATATAAGGAGAGGAAACACTGGAGAGAGGCTTAAAAAGCCTCTAAAAGCTGCTCCAGATCTGGTGACAGACGGTTCTGAATATGTAGGAGGCCTGACATTCCTTCTCTTTGTACTGGGCTGGCAATTTAAAACTGTACTTTTTGAGGTAGCATTGTCTCAAAGGAGGGGGCATGGAACCTTCTGATGAGTCAACATGAAATGTGTCTTAATTTCACGGAACCACATGGAAAGTTATTGGAAAGGTGAGCATTATATTTTAAAATAATTGCCCCAAAGTGCTCAATTACATGTTTCTTAGTAACAACATCTGTTAGTAAGAAAATAAAGATCAAGTTCCCAGTCTCTCTAATGTACCCTTAAATGATGAATAAACAGATTAAGGCATTTTATAAAATACATCTTGCATTTGGTGGTGACATTTTGCTGCATAGGATTAATAAAACAAGCCTGAAACAAAGAAATGAGCTTTTCAACTTGTATTATTTTATTTATTTATTTTTTTTTGAGACAGAGTCTCACTTTGTTGCCCGGGCTAGAGTGAGTGCCATGGCGTCAGCCTAGCTCACAGCAACCTCAAACTCCTGGGCTCAAGCGATCCTACTGCCTCAGCCTCCCGAGTAGCTGGGACTACAGGCATGCGCCACCATGCCCGGCTAATTTTTTTTTTCTATATATATTTTAGTTGGCCAGATAATTTCTTTCTATTTTTAGTAGAGACGGGGTCTCACTCTTGCTCAGGCTGGTCTCGAACTCCTGACCTTGAGCGATCCACCCGCCTCGGCCTCCCAGAGTGCTAGGATTACAGGCGTGAGCCACCGCGCCCGGCCAACAACTTGTATTATTTTTATACCATTTTTCTATAGTCCTGCAGGAGTTTGATGTAAAGAGCCTTAGCGTCAGAGGGGTTAGATGCATGGATGAGTTGTTCAATATCCCCATATCTGTTTTCTGAATTATAAAACAAGAATAATAAAAATACCTCCCTCAAATGTGTTTGAGGTGATTAAATGAATTAGTTACAATTCTTATAACTGTGAAGAGAAACCACCTATCCCAAAGTTCCACATACAGTCGTGGATTAACAAATGCCCATTTTCTTCCTTCTGTCTCCTATTGATCTGGTTTCAAGGTAAGTGAAACATAACTCCCACCATAAATGTAAATTACTCAGCCATGTCCCTTAGGCATGAAGAATATATTTGATGACTTATGAAATCAATGGTAAGGGTATTTTTTTTTCTCTCCTTTTGTCAAAAGGGCTTAAAATTTTAGAAAGAAATCTTTTCCTAATTGGCCTCTAGAAAGTTCTGGATAAGAAGTGGGGAGGTGCTCATGTATCGATTATGTACATATCGGCACAAAGAAAGGTTTATGATGAAAATGAGCCCAGAAGCAGCAGGCATCCTGAGTCCATCTAGTATTAACCAGAAGAGGAGGAGAATTCACTGGTGACATCGGAAAGGAGAAGAAAGGAAGTATGAAAGGCCCTGCTTTGAAACCCAGCACACTCTCAAATAACTTGACTCAGTTATCAGATTTTTAGCTAGATGTATTTTTTATTTTATTTTTGAGTGGGCAACAAATACATCCTAAGGGTTCAAAATTCACAAAGCACAAAAGGTTATTTAGGAAAACGTTTGCCTCCTACCTCTGTACTCCAGAAAACCAGTTTCCCTCCCTGAGGGCAACTTCTATCATCCATTTCTGGAGTATCCTTCAGATAAAATCAAACACCTACAAGCAAACATAGTTTTCTTTCTTCTTATGCAAATGGTGATATAGTATGCACACTCTTCTAAACCTTGCATTCTTTATTGAAAAATAGAATTTGGGAATCAATTTTTATTGATACGGAAATTACTTTCAGATTTGTAACTGAGGAAGGATACAGACCCTGGATTCCATGGCACAACATGAGCATTTTCTGTTTCAGGTTTCAGTAGTATGGCACAAGTGAAATCCTCAAAAGGTTTCCCTTCACATTGCTGGGAATACACATTTGCTCATCAGGTTATTTATTCATTGGTTTGATCTACTCAGGGAGAGCTAATAGAAAAAGAAATAGAAGGTATGTTAAGGGTAACAGTTTGAGGCTGGGCACAGTGGCTCCTGCCTGTAATCGTAGCACTCTGGCAGGCGGAGGCAGGAGGATCTCTTGAGGTCAGGAGTTTGAGACCAGCCTGAGCAAGAGTGAGAAGCTGGCTCTACTAAACAAAACAAACAAACAAACAAAAAAATTAACCAAGCGTGGTGGCACATGCTTGTAGTTCCAGCTGGTCAGGAAGCTGAGGCAGGAGAATCACTTCTGTATGCCCAGGAGTTTGAGGTTACTGTGAGCTAAGCTCACGCCATGGCACTCTAGCCCAGGTGACAGTGCGAGACTCTGTCTCAAAAATTTTTAAAAAAGGTATCAGTTTGGCAGAAACATGTCCCTTTCTGCCTTTTTTGAAGCCACCAAAAACAAAATCACAAAATTCCTTGATATAATGTCCTCAAATATTTGTAGAAGAACTTTTGTGAGCCAGCAGGAAAAAAAAAAAAAAAAAAAAAACCTTCTCTCACAGGAAAAAAAAAAAAAAAAAAGACACTGCCAGATGCGGATTGCTTCTTCATTCACAGGATCATGGAGAAGCCAGACCTGGCTTGTTTGCATTCTCGGGAAGGAGAAGATCCCAGGTGGAATCACGGCCATGCAAGTTGTCATGGAGAATTTGAATTTTGCAGCTGTCACCGCAAGCAAACCCTGGAAGGAGAGCTTCAGAGATGTTATTAAATGTTTAAGGAACCATTCTTCCAAGTGCAATGATGAATATAGGCAGATTCCAAAAATATGTCGGGGGAAAAAATAATCTTAGTTGGGCACTGACATATGGAATATTGACCCTGAAATTCAATCTAGGCAACATTTCCTCAAACATCTACTGTGCACAAGATCATGTGCTAAGTTCTGAGGATATAGAACCAAATATAATGTGTTACTGAATAAATAATACAGAAAGCACTGATAAATAATGTAGCTTAGATCTGTACCAGGTTGTTGAGAGATCAACCTCCCTACGAGGCAGCCAAAGGAAAGTTCACAAAGGTGATCGTTATGGAGCTAGCTCTTGAGGAATGAATGGAAGGTCTCAAGAGAGTCAAATTAGAAATAAAATAAAAGTAATAAAAATCACTGCACATTATATTATAACCAGCCAAACTCAGAAGTTAATGGCAACATAAATGGCTAGTATTTAACTCACCCTAAATAAGAAAGGAGGGTCAGGGAGAGATTCCTGGAGGAGGTGATACTTGAAGTAACTAGGTGTTCAGACCCAAAAATAAAGAAAGTGACTTCTAGAGAGAAAATGAAAAAGGAAATGATAAAAGCCATATCTGGTTTCTTTTCAATTATATTTCCATCCCAAAGCATAGTGAGCTGGTCCATGGCAGTAGGATATATAAAAGTAGATAGATAGATGTATGGATAGATGGATAAATTCATACATATAGATACACAGACATATTCAAAGAATGTTTTAGATTATTTTTAATGGCGTGAGCAAGGCTAAATGCACCTAAGAAAGAAAACTCATTATAACCAAAAACAAAAACAAAAAGCAATATGTAATCAATTCCTAGGGAACACAGGGAAAAGACTAAAAAAGAGAACAGGGCATTTGGAGTTTCCATCAGTTCTTAAAATATAAAGAAGATCTGTTGTTAGAATTGCTCATGACTCCATCAAAGAACCTTTTGTGCCTCACGTCCTGCTACATGCTCAATGGTTAGGTAAGTGCCAGGAACTTTATCTCAACGTGTCAATAAATTTGCTGAGTAACAGGTGTGCACGGTGGGACAGAGCAGGCACCAGCTATGATGGGAGGAAACAGACGAATCTCAGCTGCTGTCCTCAATGTGCTTTTGATTTAGTGGAAGAGTTTACTGTCAAGATGATATTTTCTATTTTAGATTTACTTTATATATCATTTTCCAGAGCAATAAAAATAATAACAATTAGGTAAGAAAAAAAGTCTATTTAGAGCTCCAACATGTAACAAATTGCAGTTTCCCACCTGTCAACTGAAGAAACAAATTCTGTAAAATATAGTGAGAAAAAGAATTGTGACGGATAAAAGAAGTAGAGAACACTGGAGGAGATGGGCTCTTTTCACAAAATAACGATGATTGCAGACTAAGAGGAAATTAATTGATAAGTCTATCTTCATTATTTTTTTTCTTAAAAGATTGAAGCCTGAATAAGACATGCATGGCTTATAAAAAATTTCAAAGTGAAATGGAGGCCTGGCAGCCAGCCTTTGCCCACTGCTCCAAGTGCTATTACAGTTCACTCTGCCCCGTGGCTGCTGTGCAGGTTTCAGCTCATTTCTTACCATTATAAATAATTCATTAGACACTATATGTAATTCACAGCCTTCCTTGAACATTGGAAGTCACAGGCGTGCCCATGCATCATGGCTCCAGCTACCTGTGAGTGTATGTTTTTAGATGCCAGGGCTATGGTTCAGTAAATTATTAAAGGTATATTAATTAGCTGTTTTTCATGAGGCAGTACTGCAAGAAAGATCAGCTACAGAATGTTAACCGGTGGAAGATCAGATTTATTGCATATCTTATAAAATAAAACCAAACAAAATTTGGTACAAGTTTACAATCTGTTGTACTAATTAATTCTGGTATTCATTAATGAACTCTAATATTAATAAATTAAGATATGTAGTAAGCAAAATGGATATTGGGTCATGAAGTGATATTTATATGTTTAACTTTTTGTCTTGTCCATAGAATTTAGATCTGGGACAAACATGAGCTGTCATCTTGTCCAATCTGATCTTATAATGACATAGCTAACGCCTAGAGATGAGATAGAATGTAACCTGCCCAAGGTTACATTTCTAAATATTCAGAGGAAAAAAAATGCAAACACAAAAACAAAGGGAAAAGAACCCTGGAATACAGGTCTCCTGACATGATCTTATTTATTTATTTATTATGATTTGATAATTTCTTCGAACAAAATAGAGGACTGCAAAAATGGTCAAAAATATGAAAAATCCAGATTTTTTTTCTCAAAATATGTTCACAGGACCAAGTGCATCAGAATTACCTAAGGAGCAGGTTAAAATGAAGATAATTGACTCCCATAAAAAAAAAAAAAAAAAAACTTACAGAGTTAGAATACCTGTGATTGGTACTTTGGAAATTATATGATTATTAATCATCTAAGATAATATTTATGCAAGGTTGAAACCCACAGCTCTTAATAAATGTTCTCATCTTTTTATATTATCTTCCAGGTTATATTCTCTTCTATTGACTCCATGAAAGCAGGAATTTACTGTTTTGTTTATTACCATATCCTAAGCACCCAGGATAAGACCCAGCACCAGGTATACAAGAAATATATATAAAATGAATGATTGAATGCTTAGACAAATGAATGAAAGAATAAGTCATGTTAAAATAACCATTGTCAAAGTAGAATTTTCCAAAATTTAAAAATCATGATTCTCCTACAAATACTGAATAAGCACCTGTCAAAGATTTTTTCAACTCATTAATTAATGAAAGGACCAATAAAATATAAAGATGATTCTTACAGAATTTAAGGAAGAAGAGTTTATGTAGGCCTGCAGCAAAAGCATTTAAGAAAAAAAAAAAGCATGGTAGAATAAATTTGCTAAGTTAGACATAGAACTGCCTCTTGTCCTTCAGGGCAAAACATCATAATCTTTGGGTTATCTTTTCTATGAGACAGAAATCCATAAGTTAACATGTAACTTTTAACAGTGTCCAGGTTCTAATCGAATAACAAGTAGCAATGTCAAATAAAGGTAGATTCTCCTAGGGAGTCAAACAATTTTTGGGCTAGCCTTTTAAATCGTATCCACAATGACCATATAAAATCATGTAGTCAGCCTCTTATTTTATTTTCAAGTTTTCAGTGATTTTTCATAACATCATATTAGGCCATATGCAAAGAAGCGTTACAGTTAAGTAGCCTATAAGCTACATATGGAAAGGAATTAATTATTATGAAATGAAATCCCCAAATAGTTATAACTTTGCATGAAAACTAGGAAGAAAAATCAAGATGGGAGAATATGAATATGGGGAGATGAAATTATGGGAGATAATAGAATACCATTCTAATCTCCATGGACATTTTTCAATCCTCCAGAGAGATAAAGAAAGCTAGAATATGACTCCATAATCTTGGGAAAAGTTGCCAGTCATCTATTGAGACATAGTTCCTCCAGGCACTTCAGATTAAGAAACTATGTAAGTGGAAATATGGCCCTAGAGTCAATAGAACGGATGTCAAATCCTGGCTCTGTGAGTTGTCAGGGTCGTGTCCACTGACTGGACATTTTGTCTATGCCCGTTTACTCCTCAGAAGGATGGTAGGTGTGACAGTACACACTTGGCAAATTAGTTGTGAGCAGTGAATGAGATGAGGAAAATAAATGGCCCAATATATAGTGAATTCAATATCCGTTCAGGCTTACATCACCAACCTTATTCTGAAAAGCAAGTGAGACTTGCTTTCAAGGGGAGGCAGTTGAACGGTGCCAGAGTCTCAACCCAGTCACCAGAACAGATCAAGGAAGCTGATTCTCAAGCCAGATGTGAAGAGAAAATCCCAGGTTCCTAGCAGACCGTTAGGGTGCAGCAGCTTCTGCTGAGCAGTGAGCAGCTGGTGCAGTGAACAGGTGGCAGAAGTACTGTCAGCAACTACCAGGGAGATGGTTTCTAGCTGGGAACAGAAGCTCCCAGGACCAAACTTGATTTTAAGCTCAATGTGCCCATGGTCAATATCCACTTTACCTATGTTCTTGAATGCTCAGTAATGTTATAAAAGTGTCATATTAAAGGAAAATTTCTCCTTTGATAATTTGCAAAGGCAAGGAGGATTCATTCAGGAACTGTCGGTGAGAGGAGAAGTGCTCTGGCATGATCTCAGCATTCGTTGCCTTTTGCTCATGGAGCTGTCGCAGGACTAAAATATGGGGGTTGCCAGATGAGAATGAAGGCAGGAGAAGAAAGTCTAGTTGCTAAATTAAAATTGAGTTAGATGAGGGGAGAAGGGGAGAGTAAGGAGATTTGTCCAGGGAGAGAGAAGAGATGATTCATGAGGACATTCATGTAGATGAAGAAAGAACAGCCTGGAGCAATTCTTTGATTCAAGTTTAAGTGCCCTGTGGGTTTTAAGTGATGCCTGCAGGTGCTGTGTTAGGTGTGCTAAGAGCAGTTTCAGTGATTCTGTGTTCCAGTACAATAGAAGCTAGTTTAAAAGCAGAACACTAACCCATCACCAGAAATTCTGATTCATTAGCTGCAAGTTGAGGCTTGGCAGACTGCACCTTAGCACACTCCCCTTCTTGATTTTGATTCTGAGGGTCAGAATAGGTCAAACACTGAAGGTAAACAAATCTGAAATACAGAGAGAGTACACCTTGACCCTTCTTTCTCTCCTCCTAATGTCTAGCCAAGTGTCCTTAAATATTGGTCATTTATTGTTAGGTTTACTACCCTTAATGATCTGAAACCCCTTTTATGAACACTACAGAAGACACTCAGGTATAAAAAATAATTGTTTTATAATTCTGAGTTAGCTGGAAATAATTTCTATCTAATGAACCTTTTCCATCAGGAAGCAAAGTCAATTCTGGGTAAAGTATATGATCTTGGGCTTTTCTTGATCCATTTCATTCTATTCCCTCCAATAGCAATGAGTGGCTGGGTATATATTGTGGGTTTGGGGTGAGGATTTAAGATGGTCACGAGGGATCAGGGCAGCCATGTCACCCAGAATCACCATCTTTTCATGTAGGCGCTCATCGACTTGCACGTCATCTAGTTTTGTGCTTAGGTGTTGCCACACCACCTTCCTGGCAACCATTACTCCTATCAGTTCTCTGGTTTTAGGCATCAAGCTGTTTGTTCCTGCACCCTTGGGTCTGGCTGTAATGCTTTTCCAGCCCTGCAGACTCTCATGTTCACTAATCTATTTACAAGCGTTGCCCTGGGTGCTTAGCTCTCCCTCATCCTCACAGAACATCCCCCACTCCACCTTGACAAGTTTTCCTCTTAAATACTTCTCAGATCCATTCACCTTCAATACCTTATTTCAGCTTCCAGTTGTTCACCTGTAACATTATAGTAGGTTTTTAATGCTACTTCTGCCTCCAGACATGAAGATCCTGTATCCACATATCTAAAATGTAAAACCTGGATACTGAACATTTATACAATAGAATCTTGAAATCGGAACATTTTCACATGTCTGACAAGTCTTTCATCTTCTCTCCTCCTGCTACATCCCACCTTGTATTTTAAAGTCCCACAGTGTCAGAGCACTTACAGAATCCCATACACACCACTCTCCTTCCTGGCTCCATGCATCTGCTAAGATTCTTTCCTTTACCTAGGATGTCCTTCCTAACTTTCTTTATCTGGACAAGCTAAACACACACTTTAAGACTCAGCCTGTAACTCATCTGCAATATGAAATACTCTCTGATCTTCCTTTCTCTAAATTCTTCTAGAAAATTTGATTACGTTTATCATGACACTTACCATAGTAAATAGAAAATTTAGATCTTTCATAATAGGATAATAGATGGTCAGTTAGGCAAATGTAGAAACTATATCATACTCATTGTTTCTTTCTTCTTTGTCTTCTTTTATTTTTAGATAGGGTCTCACTCTGTTGCTTAGACTAGAGTGTCATGACATTATCATAGCTCACTGTGGCCTCGAACATGAAGGCTCAATCATCCTCCCATCTCTGCCTCCCAAGTACTAGGACTACACAGGTATGCTCTACCTTGATATGTTGCCCAGGTTGGTTTCCAACTTCTGACCTCAAGAGATTCTTCCACCTCAGCCTCCCAGAGTTCTAGATTACAGGCATGAGCCATTGTGCCTGGACGCTCATTGTTCCCTTAAATTTCAGTCTGAAGCACAATGCCTGGGAGATATATAGTCATTCAATACATGTTTGCTGACATAGTAGATGCTCAGGTGTATTGAAGCACTCAAAATTGAGCATGTTTTTATTTTCTAACTTTGAGTTGGTTTGTGGTTTTGAGGACTTAGAGGGCTGACATGATACTCAGTTGTCTGCACTTCTTCAGTGTGACAGACTGTACCAGGGAGAACCAGAATAGACAAGCTCAAGTTTATTCTTGTCTTTTTGTTCCTGTTTAACTGCACAGGACAGCTTCTCTCCACTCATCCATCCCACCAAACAGCAGTAATTCCCCAGTTACATTCATGTATTCCATGTATTATTGAATGTTCTTTTAAACTTATTAACAGATCTCAGTTTGTTTCACTTTTTGTCCTTTTGTTTCATAGATTCCATCATCATCAATGTCTTTTTTACTTCCCCAGCACCTGACTGCCAATACTTTTCTTCTTAGTACAGTCGTTCCTTTTCCAAAGATTCATAAATGTTTAAAAAAACTAAGTTGAAATTGCTGAAAGACTACCCCCTTATACCTCACTCCCAGAAAAGTGGTGAATTCATCTGGACTTTTGCTGTGGTTACAGTGACCTCAATGACTTGAAGCGATTTTCTAGCCTTTTAGCTCAAAAAGCTCTGTCCCTCATCCATTCCAGAGCCCCTTATAAAGGTGAGCTATTCATTAACCCAAAAAAGGAGAAAGACAGAACAGTTAGAGAAATCACTTATCTGACCTAGCAAAAGCTGTCTCCCTGGAAAATTGCTGAACTATATCAGACAATGTGAAAATCCATTCCCAAAACCTTAACAAGTGTCCTTTCTTCTGACATATTTGTTTAAGACACTTGAGCAATCCTGTGAAAACTATCCTCAATGGTTTCCTACAGTGTTGACTGCCAGAGAAATCAGAAGCCAATTTCACCCTGTTCACACCTTTTTCCTTAGGTGCCAATTGCTATTCCCCAGCCCTGGGTCTCTACCAAGTCTCTCTTGGTTCTGTCATCTTGGCACATTCCAATCCATCTGTCAGACACATCAATTCTGAGTTGTCTAAGTCTGCCATTTTATCCAGGGATTTAAAAGCATGTTTTACATTAACTTAACTGCCTAAAATAAAAATTGAACTTTGTGCCCTCTCTACCTAGGGGAAATCAATTTTATAATAAGTGATCACTATTAAAAAAAAAAGTTTCACTGTAAATTCTTGATTAAATTTCATAATTCCTCTAATAAAAAGAAAACCCAAAGCAAACAAAGTTGATTTAGCTTGTTAGTGAACATTTGCACCAAAGCAAATAAAAAGAAGCGGCATGGGCTATGGTATTCGTTTTTAAATACATGATTGAAAACATTCATAAGTCTAAGAGAAGAAACATTGGGCGAAGACACAGGGTTTCTGGGGTTTTGTTTGAACTGTCAACTGAAAAGTGATGTGACCTTGGCCAAATGACTAATTCTGTTAAGTCCGAATTTACTCATCTATAAAATGTGTGTCCTGAGGTTTATCAATGAAATTTGCTTTTTCATATATAATCAGAAATTTGGGGTTTTTTATATGTAATTTCCTGACTTTTCCCCCCTGTTTTGCTGTATGCTTGGAATGCCTACTGTCTTTCATCCCCATTTCCCATTTAGAAAAATCCTTCTCTTTGTTGAAGATCTCGTCAATCATCAACCCTGTATAAAAGCTTTCCTAGAGTTAAAGATGTTCTTCCTTGGTATGCTTGTATTCCACTTCTCCTATGCACCAATAATACATTGTGTTTTTCTCCCATAGCACTTATTTTATTGTGCTATGATGATCTGTCTACTAAGATCTTTACCACATGGAGTATGACTTTGTATTTTTTTTTTTAACCCTGTATCTAGTGCTCAGGACTACAGCCAGCACACGGTAAATGCTCAGTATTTGATTGTCTTTGGCTTGAATGAACGTGTATCCTGTATTTCTCTTGCACAAATTATCCCGGCTTTACCTCTTTCTCTAGCCACGGCTGCACTGACCAATTCCGAGCAGTCTTCAATCCACTTGGCTGGACGGCAACCCAAAGCTCTTCACCATGAACCAGTGTCATACACCTCTTGCCTTCTGCTCAGATGCCTCCCTGAATGCCCTTTGTGGGATAGCTGTGGAATGCGTTGAGTCTTCATAGGCAAGCAAGCTGGAAATGCAGAGAATTCATGACCCTGGAACCACATTGAACCAATGTCAATGTAGACGTTCTCCATCCTTTAGTCCTCTTGATGCATAGCTCTGAGACTGAGTTCATAAGCCTCTCAGAATGTTCTAGCAAGACTGAAAGCACTATCACCTACAGCCATGGCCCACTATGTTATGCATCCTTGTTTTGGTTTTCCCTCTTTCGTTGTTTCACTTCAATCCCTTTCTTCTGGATTATTTCCCAAATAAGATACCTGCACTCAAGCCCATTCTCAGGTTCCTTCTTTTGGTTGAACCCAAAAATAACACCAAAGTTCAACACCTTGAAATGCTCAAGAAAGAGTGAAGTCTACGTCCATGGAAAGTAAGAGGGATGAAACTAAAGATCCATACTGCAACCCTTAAAGTTTCCCTAGACGCGGTAGATTGTACTTTTACAAAATTAATAAATTGCTATCCTACATGTGCTTTCCAGAAGCTTGTCACTTTTGCATCAAGAACTAAAGTCTGTGTCTTCTCCCCTTGAATCTGGATGGATGTTTGTGATTGCCTTGATTAATGGAATACACAGGAAATGATACTGTGGCAATTTCAAGGATAGATTAGAAGATACACTTTCCATCTCTCTATTGGGACACAAGACTCTGAAGCACTACTCTTCCATATAAGAAACCCAGCCACCCCGAAGCTACCACATTGGGGAGATCCTATGAGGATACCACATACATAGAGAGAGATGGTAGGGGGCCCCACTTGTTCCAGCCCCTACCTACTGGTGTCTCCCAGACCAGCTTCCAGACATGTGAGGTAAGAAGCCTTTGAAATGACCTCAGCCCAGCCACATTTTCTAAATGCAAACTCTTCAAAGACTCTAAATCACCACCTTGTAGCTAAGTCATGTCTAAATCCTGACTCACAGAAACAGTGAGAAGTAATAAATGATGTTTTAAGCCATAAGTTTTGGAATGATTTTTTATGCAGAATAAATGACTTGAACACTAGGTGACAACATTTTTTTTAAATTCTAAACTCTCCTAATATGTAGCCCTACATCTCTCCTGATGACAATAAGTCGATGAAAATAATATTAAATATTTGCTGATAGCCTCAAATTAGGGCAAGAAACTGTTTCTTCTTTGTTCCTCCTAGATATTAATATTTTTACATCCTGCCAGAACAGTTGGCCACATAGAA
This sequence comes from Eulemur rufifrons, assembly GCF_041146395.1. Classification (NCBI taxonomy): domain Eukaryota; kingdom Metazoa; phylum Chordata; class Mammalia; order Primates; family Lemuridae; genus Eulemur; species Eulemur rufifrons. The sequence goes on along the minus strand of NC_091005.1, from coordinate 8,161,888 downwards.
TTATTTTATGTCATATAGGACAATAAGACAAAAAAATAAATCAAGATAAATCCAATTAATTCTACTTAGTTGCTAAATTTTCAAGTCATGCAATTGGGATCTAACAGAAGTAGTAATAATTATGTGTTTAACCTTGGTAAACGTGCTGCTACTGTTCCCACTTTTCAGTGTTTTTGAAATCATTCATGTTCTTTAAAGGAAAAAAAAGAAATCATGTGGAAACCTAAACTAAAATATGCTAAAGCACACCAGCGATTTTGTAATCCTCAATTACAGTAAGATGCTGAAGTGCTTTGGAAAAGAAATCCTACAGATTCTTTGCTGAGTCATGAGATTGTCTCTTTCTCCATCTTTTGAATTTTGATTTGGCGATTTGACTTGTTTCCACAATTGTCACATCGTAAACATGCTTCAAAGAGAACCTGAAAATTTCTCAGCTTGCCTGCCCTTGATACTGGGATCCCGTCAACAATCACACGAAGAGGCTCCAGTTTGCCTCCTGCAAGACGAGAAACCACACGAAGAAAGCCCCATCCATTTGCACCACACCAACAGTCCCAGCTGACATGCCATATATTGAAGCCCGGCCATTCTAAGACTATCCAGCTCCAGAGGAGCTGGCCCAGCCCAGAAGAATGACCCAGTCAACTCAAGGAATTTCAAATAAATAATTAATGCTTATTGTGTTAATCCATTAAGGTTGGGGTGGTTTGTTCTTTATTTAAAAAATCTGATGGATACAAATAGAACGTGTTCTTATTATATGAGTCACATGAAAATATACGCTTCCTATTCACCTTTCCAACACTCCTATACTCATCAAGTATAGCATTGCCAGGTAAAGTCTGTTTCTTTTGCACTGTTCGTTCCTGGAAATCACTTTCATGCTGTAATTACAGGCATGATGGCAGTGCTTGATTCTCAAGTGAGCCAAGCTGCTGAACCTAAATTCACTTGACCAGCTGGGTCAGTGAAAATAAATGGCTTTCTTTGAGCAGACTTGGCTTGGCTCCCTTAATAGTATCATTTTATATCCCTGGTTCAAGGACACAATTTTGCTGGGCAGGGGCATATTACTGATAAACATGCCACAAGGAAATAGTTGGCTTGAACAGCAGATGCAATTTTTTTTCCACGCAAGAGATTCCAGAAAGTTTTCTTCCTCTGGGTTGGCCTGAAGGTCAAAACTCATTAAAGGTTAAAATAATGGTTTGGGTAAGTTTGGAAAGGAAACTGCTTAAATTCTACTTTTCAGAAGCAGCACATTTGGACTGGGATACCTTATTCGTAATCACTGTGATCCCTTATTGTATTCCGGGAATGAAATCGCTTTTCTCCCGTTCTTAAACTGTGCAAAGGAAGCTAGGCATATGTCTCATTCTGACTGTCGTACCAGCGAAAACACCTCATTTTTTTAATGTATTTTCAGCTTCAATCAATAGTTCTACAGCATAATGTCAAAAATTCATGCACCTTCAAAGTTTTCAGGTGTCACAATGTATCAAATACTCCATAATAGATAATCTACAAGCACTGCCTTCACAATAACTATAATGTAGCTCTCAGGCATGACACAGTTAACATCACACTTTGGGCAGAATAATCTGACAACTTTTCATTTAAAAATAATAAAGGGCTCACAAGGTGCATTTTCCCTATACGTGTTTTATTGCACAGCACTTCCAAACTTCCAGTTTGCATTATTCTCTCTCTGACATTTTGCATGTCATATGGTGAGTTTCCTCAGGGAAAGTAAATCAGATTTCTGCCTGGAGTGCAAACTGACTAATAATAATCATCACCATAAAGGAGTCTGTTGTGTTTGGGACCAAAAGTGCTGTCTGGTCGTTATGGCAACCAGGATCTGAAAAGGGATGCCTGGTTGTGAGGGGCAGGCACCAGCATCCCAAAACCAATTCTTCATCCAAGCTTCTCCCAACAGAATAATTTCTAGTCCTTCCTAGAATGGATGCAGAGTGATGGATTGTCAGCTCCTGTGAACTAATCTCACTCAGTAAAGAGACCACATTTTCATCACAGAATATGACATTTGCCCCTTTTCACTGGACTAATGTTGACAAAGGGAGAGAAACTAAGTTTGTGGCCCTGAGTAAGGTCATACATCAGCAGTGCTAACTGATATTTCAGAGAGTGTGGATGTATCTTGGAAGGTATCTCTTCCTACTGAAAATGTGCCTTAGCTCTTTCTGTCCCACAAGTGCAAATCATGACTCTATCATCTTGACCACGTCTGTCCATTGTAAATAATCATATCAAACCTTATTGGTATGATGTTACTTCAATTATACTCATCAAGATATTTCAACCATTTATTTACATGTTAGTCTCTTCACTAAACCAAGAAGTCTACAAGAACAAGATCTTGTTCTGATTACTCTCCTTTTCCCCAGCATGGTGTACACCTAACCCAGATGCACCAGAGTATTTTGTGTAGTTTAAAAAGGTTACAGTACAAATCAGAGAGTAGACCATCAAAAATGGATTGAATTTTGTGATTTGGAGGAGCTGAATTTGGAGCAAAACGTGTATATGTGCATATGTAACCTTGGTTAATTAACCCCTTTAGAATTCAGAGGGATTAATTTCTATATGGAAAATGAGAATTAAAAACTCTCTGTGTTGTTTGAAGATGATTTAAAATAGTGTCGTTAGTGCACAATAACGTTGATTTAATTCCCTCAGGATAAATCATCAACTTATTTTTGATACTTAGTTTTATTATAGATGTTCAACTCAATGTAAGCAAAGCTCAGACCACTTATCCTGAGTCAATGATGTTCCTTCTCTTAACTATTGATACTAAGTGATGATCATTACTGAATTGTTAGGTGATTGACTCATGCTATTTGCGTCCAAAAGACAAATTTAAAACACAAAGTGAATCTATTGGAGATATGTTCCCTTTCTTTTCTATTAAAAAGAACCATGTGCCTCTATAGCAAGGATTATGCTTCATATATGACAAAATATATACTTTACTTTAAAAAAAGATGGAAACTATTTTGGTGAAGTCAGATGAGTGGCATCCTGTGGTCACTACAGTTATTTAAAAATAATCATTGGCAAAATCATGTGAGTCTTAGGTACAGACTAAATGATGAAGACATATAAAGAAATCTGAGAACAAGGTTACATGATTCTACTTAGAAACTCAAATCCATTGTTAACTGATAAATTAGTAGACTCTGTCTTCATCTTTTTTTCCCTCTTTTAACATTTAAATCTATTTTATTTATTCTTTTTTTCAAAGCACTTGAATAACTTCCCATAATCTTTAAGATTAACTCTACAACCCAAGATTTCCGTATACCTGACATTGCCATAACAGTTTTCACCCTCTACTTGAATTCATTATTATATTTTTGCTTCCAAATTTTAGTTACTCTGCCTTCAATGAAACCTCTCACTCTGTTTGTCTGGAAAAAAAATCATATTTTTAGACACAATTCATTTGTCATTTTGGGGGGGATTTCATCCTATTTAGCCACAACCTCCCATCTATGTGGAGAATCCATGCACCTCTTCTCTAAGCTGCACCTGTACAGAATTCTGTTTTGTAGTTCTTAAATAATATATTAAATTTTTATGTTTACATTCATTATTATAAGCTAATTCATGGCAGAAACACCATCAATTTGGCAGAGTGCTTTGTACTATGTGAAAAAATACTGAATACTTTTAAAATCAATTTCTATTGAATTATTATCAGAGTGAAATTGTAGCTGTATCAAATTTAGAAAACATGTAGTAAAAATTCCACCAATAAAATAGCTCACCACATAATTATTTTACCTGTAACATATTGCCATCAGTCATTGTGTACTTATTTCACAATTGTACAAACTAGAAAATATTGTATGCAGACAATGTTACTTATGGTTTTGTCATTTAATACTAATATACAAACATTTCACATATTTGGTCATTTTCACAATTAGTCTTCAATGCTTCATATCCAACCTAATACAAGTACTTTAATTCTTACTTTTCTTATTTTGGAAAGTATATTTAATAGATACTTCTTTGTACAAACTTATTTTCTTCTTTGGATGTCTTCCTCAGGATAAGCTCCAAGAAGCAACACTACTAGCTTAATGGATCTGTATGTTTTCATGTGTCCTAGTATACACTGCCAATTTTTCCAGAAATGATTAAGCCCATTTACACAGATACCAATAAGGAACTTGGACTTCTTTCTCCACATTCATATTTGCATTGGCTGCCATAACTAATTTTTTTATAATATAATAGCTATATCAGTCCTGTTTCATTTTGCTAAGTACCAATATGTTTCCTTCTCTGCAAATCCACAGGTATGCACTGAGCATCTATTACACAACAAGGCACTGAACTAATTATTGAAAAGGGAAAGAAGAATGAAACATCAGTCCTGCCCTCAAGAAGCTCTTATTCCAGCGATCAAGGCAGAGCTTCAAACAAAATTCTAATCCAATACAAAGATGCTCTGAGGGAGGCAGACAGAGCTAGAGGAATAGTAAGAAAATGTAGAAAAGCATGCATGCAGGTATTGGAAAAGTTTGTTACTTAATGTCATCTATTTTATGTAAATTATCTTTTCAGGCTTTGCCCTGCTTCCACTAATCTTAGTAACTCACCTGGCACCTCCTAACCCCTCCCACTCAAGGATCTCAACATGGTTACTCTACAGTCCTGCATTCCACCTGCCTTCCCCAGAAGCCACATCATGTTTTTCACTGAATGTTTATTTTTTTCTATATCGTCAACTTTTAAAAATATTTCTCTGTAATTTTAGGTGTGATAAATTGTATTATGATCTGGCATTTGTTGACCATTTATTATTCACACTATTGTATGCAATCCAGTCAGTCACTATACTATACACACATAGGCATTTTAGGGGACACAGATGTTTTCTTTTAGGCCATTAATTGTTATTCTAAGCAGCCTAATTACTGTTCCCCAGATTATTAAGCTGGCCAGATCACATAATAGGACAAAGTCAGAAATACCCAAGTCAAATGTTCTAAATACGAACCCCTGCATAAAGGTGGTCCTGGGCCAAATTTTGCCCACTTAATTTTTTAACTTAAATCCACTGTCTGCCTCCCTTTTAAAAGCATTCAATGCATTCCAGCAAAGCCAAGGTATTTCAGAATGCCTGGAGCCCAGTTGCCCAAGGGGGAAACATTAATCACCAGGATGCCTATGCTTAGTTATGTTTTCTACACTAATTTAAATACTTAGCCACAAAACCCTAGCAATCCAGGTGCTTCAGTGAAGTGTCATTCTTAGTAACCCAGGTTGCAAAGGAAAAGGAATCAGCATGCCCTAATAAGCCCTGCGGAAACATACCTTTTGTAGTATAACCCCCATGCTGCTACTTTTGGCTCAGGCAAGCGCGAATAATAATACCTTCCCCTTTCTCCACACTTGCTGAGGGGCCACTTCACACAGTTGTTCAGATGTGACAACTGCCAGTGCCTTTAAGACATAACTGCCTCCCACCCCGTTTGAAAACATATTGTTGACTTCCCACACCTGCGATGGCTTGCAGGAAGGGGAATTATTCCCTCACAGCTGCATCTTGAAATTAAAGTCCGTTTCATTTACTTGACCCTGGAGCCTTGTCCAAACAAGCTCACTTGAGCTTTACCCAGATGGTGGCCATTTACTTCTGCCTCATTCATTACTATTCCCTTAAATCATGGCCCTGAGCCAGCTGGCACACTGACATGGCTTTTTAATGGGAAGATTGCACATCTTCATCCCTAATTTGGTAAATAACAAAAAGTGGCCATAAAAACAGCAACAATATCCATGTTGTCTTGTAGTTCCCCACATATGAGCCTGCATCGTAGATCTCCGATGCTTATTTAATTAATCATCTGGGGCAATTGTGTTACTAGGGAAAAAAATGTCATTCGTGGACAATAACAAAAATGATTTGCAGGTTTGGTTATTATATTAATTGAACATTGAAATAATAATGCTGCATGACAAATCATCCGTCAGTGACCTATAAAAACGTGCATTTATATGATTCTCATGGATATGCAGGTCAAGAATAGTTTGGTTTTTCTAGGATGGACTCAGCTGAGCAGTGCTGCTCAGACTGCCAGTGGGGTTTGAGTCACCTCCATGTGTATTTATTCTTAGAATGGGTTGAAGGGGAAGTGGTTTCCCAGAACATTCTTGCCCTGTATTCACACTGGAATACCAGTGTTCAGTCTCATTGTATAAACACATTTCAGGCCTGTGCTTGAGTCATGTCCACCGGTCAAAGCAAGTCAGTTTGCCTAAGCGTGAAATTAATGGGCCAGGTTAATAAACTCTGTCCATAGTAGGAGAAGGGGAGTTGATATTTGCTGAACAATAATCAAGGAATCATAGTTATAGACAAATAAAAGGGCATAGAGTAATATTGAAAAAATATAATAATTATAACATTGGATTATTAATACATTTATGATGGGAGTATATCTAGCATATTTAGCATACATATATACTATATATGTGTGGCTATATATATGCACACACACCAGTATGGAAGAACATTAAGATCTTAACAGCTAAAGATATAAACCTTCAATTTATAAAGGAAGATATAAAATGTATAATTAATATAAAAATCATTTTAACTATCTAGAAGAAACTTCAATTTTACCTGACATATTCATAAAATTTTTAAAAATCTATCATGCTTACAATAGACTGATGCTTTGCAATATTTTGAGTTCTTTCTGAACACCTAGAAGAGCATTGGAAAGGGCATGTGACAAAGCCATGATTAGAGCTGACTAATAGCATGGACCATTTCTAGGCCAGACCACTAAAGAGCCAGTGTGTGATGGTGTTTGCATATCCAAAATTGTACGCATCTTCTCCTGATTGATACAGTGACCATCAGGGGCAAAACCTTAATCATATCTTGTACACCCCATGGTCTTCTAGAACCTTGCCACTGTCCCATCCAGAGGCGAAGTCTACTTCTCCTCCCCTTGCATTTGGGTAGGCATTTGATTTCATTTGTAACAATAGAATGCTCACATAGAACCCTCCTAAGATTTTTGAATCTGTTCATTCTAGTTGGAATACTCCGTTTGGGAGCCTGTAGCTGCTTTTGAGAGTCTGACAGCTTTGAAGCCACCATGCTGTGAGGAAGCCCAAACTGTGAATACACCTAGGAAGAAAAAGAGATGATAGGTAAGGCCGAGCTCCAGCCAGCCTCTGACTTCCACTGTCTAAGACAGTTGAGCCAAAATCTTCAGACAAGCCCTTCCCCAGATCCTCACCCACAGAAACTTGAGGAATATAATAATAAAATTATCACTATTGTTTTAAGTCTCTAAGTTATTCATTAGAACACTGTTGTAACTGGACGAGATATTTGCAAATATTTATGGCAACATTGTGAGTTACTTTCTTCCATTTGGGATGAAATTTTAAAGTAATTTTTCAAGAGCCATGTAAATGTTCATTCTCTTTGACCTACTTTTCTAAGAGTCTAGCCTAAGTTATTTGTGATGAGCATAGGTGTATTTAAATTACTTTAAAATAATGAACAACTTTGGAGAACAAGAAAAGAAAGTGGAGTAAGCAAATTAAAGCACACCCTCTTAATTATTTATTGTATAAGCTCTAAAACAAAGATCAGAGTGTAGACTAGAAGTACATGGGAAAATTCAAGAAGCATCGCTTTAGCTGGAAAAACACATAGTGTAAGATTGTATGTATATTTTGGCAGTAACTACATGTATAGGAATGTAAGTGAAAGCACAAATATAACTGATAACATAATTGAGCTAATATATTAGAATTTAAGATTAAAAGTATTATCCAAGTTTATTGGACTTAATGATAAGTAAAGACTAAGGTATAGGTCAGAAGATTGAGAGACTGTTTCTGCCATATTCTACTCATATCATCTGATCTTATTTCATTTTATAAAATGGGGATCAAAGCATAGAAAGGTACAAATCAATTGAGAAAGGGAAATTCAAGTATTTTTAATCTTCTAATGGCTGTATAATTCTAAGACCTATTTGGAAAACACAATAAATACTAAGGATTATTTGTACTGAGAGGATTTTTTTCTCTTTTTTGCTTACATTTTTAAGTTAATTTTTAGATGACAAATATATTTCTTTCACCAAAAAATGTTCTTGCTCCCAATAACTCAGAGTTGCTTCTTTCTCCTGAAAATATCTACCCATTCTGATAACAATAATGTCCTCAAAGTAGTGTGAAGACTTACAAACTGAAACTCTCAATGATCCGAGTGTCACTAAATCAGGTCCTATATACCGTATGGGCCAACAGCAAATTCATTTACTGTAACTTACTGTGGCTATTTATGTAAACCCAAAATCAACTTAAAATATGCTACCACAGTATGTGAATGACTACTTAACATGGCGTAATGTCCTAAGAGAGGTGATCATCCTCTAATTTGCTTTTAGAGTTTTGTCACAATTTGACATTGTAGTCCCTGCACAAAGAAAACATGAGGATTATTTATTCTGTTTTACAAATGAGAAATATGAGTCCCAGGAAAGAGATTTGACTTTCTTAAGGTCACAAGAGTAGTTGTTACTGCATTTGCTTTCACATCAAGAATTTCAATTTACAGTCACAGGAAGAAAAATAGCAATGATATTTTTCATATTTCTATCTGAGCAAAGAATATGTCCATTCTATATTCCTATTTTGGGTATTAATATTCTCTCCAATCTTTTATCTTACATCTATGCTGTTGTTTCCCACCCTAAATATCCCTATTTTAAAAAAGTAGACGAGGAGTCCTATTACTGGATAGGATGTATTAATTTGTAGCAGGCAGCAACTCCTTTGCACATCTAGAAAATGGTGGGAAAGTTACAAAAACAAACTGAAAATAAATACTTTTAAGTATCAAAACACTGTGGAAGACATAGGAGTACTTAAACAAGGCCCAGAAAGCTGGAAGAAGACAAACCAGTAGTTCCTTAGAGCAATTGTGAAGAACTAGATTTCATATTAGAAAATGAAGGTCTTCTAGGACATGGTCAGCTCTCCCTGCAGTACCTTGACTGTGATATCAGGGAGGTTTGGTAGATAATCTGAAGTCCTGAGCTCTCTTCAGAAACAAAGACCCAACCTGGGAGGAGAAGATCTACCTATCAAGCACATTACCAGTCTCTCCCTCAAGAAATGTGCCAGCTATTGAAGCTGTGTGGAGCAAGAGGCCAGAGAGTTAGGCTGGAAAATTCTAAAAGGCAGAGTTGTATATACTAAGTAAACACACACACACACCCCCTATGACTCAGAAATGTTTCTTTTTAACATATTCCTAAATCAGTATGTATGCTTTATAAATGATATGCAGTATTCATAATATCTCATGCCTAAATGCCTATCAAATGGAGCATCAATAAATGACCTGGGATATAGTAACACAATAGAACACTATATTGCTGTGAGAATCAATGCTTTCTAACTATATGCAATGTTATGTGGAATCGCACCATAGTGCATGAAAAAAGCCAAATATAATAAAAGTACATATTGTACAATGCCATCTATATAAAGTACAAGCACAGATAAAGCTTACCTGTGCTTTTAGCTTTCAGGACATGATTTCCCTAAAGCAAGTCGTGACAACAAAGGAGCCCAAGGAGGCTTCTGGGGATTTGCCAATATTCTGCTTTTTTGATCTGCAGCTCATGATGCACAATGTGTTCAGCGTGAAAATGCATTGAGCTCTACACTTTGACATATATACTATACTACCTGGGAGTTTTCCTTTAACAAAAAAGTATAAAAGTGTAGGAAATATATTTCTTGACATAGAAGGGAGATGGTTATACTAATATTTTTAGGAGGAATAAAAAATTAAAATAATGCTAAAGAATTGCTATTGGGCAAATAGTTGTAATTTAATCAAAACATTGATTTTCAAAAGTCTGCATGTTTGATGAAAACTGTACAGGAGAATTTTTTTTAATTTTAAATCAAAATAAAAAAAAGACTAATACATACATTTTCAGTATTGTCTGAACTTTGCTTGTTACGTGTATCTAAACTTCCCATAGTGATTTTGATGCCTCTGTAACTCTTAATTTTATTTTTATAACATTTTTATTCTCTATAATATTTTCACTATTTGGAAGCACCATGGCAAGTGCTAAAAAAATGGGTTTTAATAATAAGAAAGGAAGTCAGATGTGATATAATACTATGAAATACCAAACCAATGATATAATGTACCACACTGTTAATTGAGAAGAATGAATATTGGAAATTATTAAACATAATGAATAAAAATAAAAATAGACTACAGCTATTATGAAATTTACTTCTTTAATCAGGCCCCATTTGAATTGTGTCTCTGTCTTCAGAAATGTATCCCTGTGTAAAATCTTCATAAGCATAATTATTTATTTATATTCTACAATAAGTTTTCATGTTTGATGACATTAACCACACATTTATCTCTTCATTGAATCCTAGGTAGTTATAATAGTATATGGCACATAGTAGGCACTCTACAATATAGGGAGTTTTGGATAAATAAGTAAAATTGAACTTTGTTTTTTCAGTTGAGCATTAGTCATGCTTATTCCACATTTATATGTTCTCTGTTTTCTTTGCCTCTCCATTTTTTATTGGCAATTTAGGGATTCTGCTTGTTTTCTTTTACTTTTATATATAGTTCTATCCTAACGGCATTTCTTTTCAATCTGTTACAAATACTTGTTTTCATATATATTGTTGTAGGGGAAGACTCCTTTTCCTTGTTGATGTGATGGGCTGGTGGTATCAGTTAGTCAAGACAGCAGAGTGGTGAGTATCATTTTGCCAATCTATGGCTCTGTGCCCCCTCTTAGACATGCAAACTCAGGAAGAAAATGGCATACACGTCCTGGTTAGTCTTGGAAATGGGAAAAAAAAATTGAACGCCAGCCATCTTTAGTCATTTAAACACGATATCTAATAACATTATTACAATAAACCTTTGTAAGTCCCATTTTACCAACGTCAAAATTTGGGCTCAGAAAGTTTATTTTCCAAGGTTCAACAGTTTTATGAGCAGCACAACAGCTAGGCAGAGTCACATCTGTTTGAATTCCAACTATACCATATTACCTTTGAAAGAAATTTTCTTTGAAGGAAGCATAGCACATATATAAATATTTAAAAAAAAAAAAAAACACTTCCTACTGGTCCCATTAAGTAGCTTCAAAATTATTGGGATAAAATTGTTTAGAGACTGTCTGTTTTCTACATTTCAATTATCCTTAATGAAAGCCCCATATTGGACTCCCAAAGAGCTCTTGTTAAGTCTTTTAATTTATCTGACTGTGTCATGTAGGGAAAACCCATGCGAAGCTGACCATAATATGTCTGGTACCTAGACTTCCAGAACTCTACAATCTGTCTAATCAATAAATGAACCTTTAAATGTACATTTATATATCGAAAAGCATGCTGAACTTTGGATAGAAAATTGTTGAGGAGAATGAATCAATTTATAGAGATTATTATATCTATGATGTTAAACAAGTATGCAATGTATTTATTACTGAGCAATACATTGAGAGACTTCAATACACATTGCAATCAGGATTTATTTAAAAACCAAAATTTGCAGGGTATTTTATTTTAGTTTGCTATTATAAACAGAAAATGAAATAAGCCCTGCTTTGGTTAACAAATACAAGCCATTCTCTTTATCATTTTCTAACAACCACTCAACTGTAAATAATGGAAATTATTACATGATGATTTCACCAAACTGCCTGTCAAAGGCTGTAATTGTTGTAATAAATTAGATGGTAAGTATATGTTGTTCTGCATCTGCAGATACCAATTCATATCAACATCTGGAACCCTAGGTTCATTTACATATAATCAGCATTCTGAAAGAAAATTCAGGAGGTCTGAGCAACCTCTGTTCCCCAAGTATTTATATAAGATCCATAGGAGGAAGGAAGTGGGCAAAACCAAAGTTTGTTGAGTACCTATTTTTTGCCAAGTAATATACTTGTTGCTTTCCATAATATTTTATTATTGTGTAAACATTGAGGCAAGAATTTGAGCTGCCCATATTCAAATGCAAGAATGAATAAACTTGTATGCAAACCACAGTCAGCTCCAATATTACACTTTTTTTCTAGAGGATCATAAACATATTATCTTACCCCAATCACCTTCAGTTGCCCATGAGAATAGAAGCAAAGACTCGGTGGAAGGAAATACTCCCATGTAATAGTATTTAGAACTTCTTATTTAAGATTTTTGGAGCACTCCAAAACATATTGTTTTAGGTTTTGCTGATGTATATCATCCAAGGTCACATTTTAACATTGTCATTACCTGAAACTGCTCAACCTTTAAAACTAGTAATTAAAACCTTATGCTTTCTGGTCATAACTTTCACCTTTCTGGTTTGTTTTCCACTGCCTTGCTATTCAGAATGTGGTCCTAGGATCTTGGTCGAAATGGAGATTGTCAGATACCACCTAGACTTAATGAGTCAGAATCTACATTTTAGCAATATCCTCAGATATTTTGTATACATGTTAAGTTAGAGAAGAACTGTCTAGTATTTCTACTATGACCATATTTAACCTCATTGAGATCTTCATGAGACCTTCATTTCATGGATGAGTCTATGTCTATTTTCTCCCAATCCATCATCCTTTTATTTTACTTGTCTTTCTTATTTCTCATTCAGCTTTGAGTCTAGGACTCATTTAATACAAACAAAACAAAAACAACAAAAAACCTGGCTGCATTCTAGACCAAATAAATCAAAATATCTGAAGATAGGATCTAGGCACCAGTAACTTTTTTTAAAAAATTCAACAGATAATTAATATACACACATGTTTGAGAACTAAAATTTACCAACCCTTTTCTCTTTTGACTGCACAACTCCATCTGTCAGGCAAATCCCTAATCATTTATCAATTCAATTCTCCTTTCTCCTCACCTAATATGGGCATGTTAACAAAGCTTAGCTGATGAATAGGACAGCAGGTGACTTTTTGTTAATGTTTTGCTTTTCTGTCCTCAAGTCTTTGCAGTTGACATCTATGATTTTATAGTCAAGAAATTAAATAATGTACACACAAATTATTGACACTGGTTCCCCTAGGTCATAGTTTTATGAATGACTTTTATATTCATCATTTTCTGTGTCTTCCATGATGAATGCATAGTATTTTATCACAAGAAAAATAAGCCTTTTAAAATCATAATGTAGAAGCTAGTAGTATGTGTAGATACTTATGTTAGTTTTAAAGAATACAGAATTATATATTTAGTGACCAGAATCATCCTTTAAAAATGCCTAGAAAAAGTGAAATTAAGAACTGAAATACCTCAAAATGCTAAATAAATATATTAAGTAATTATAGGTAATGTTTTCTTTTTATAAATACATCAGTTTTCTATTGCTGTGTAATGAATTAGTCATCCCTTTGTATCCGTGAAGGATTGGTTGCAGGATCTCCCAAGGCTACCAACATCCATGGATGCTCAAGTCCCTGATATACAGTGGCTTAGTATTTGCATATAACCCACACACATTCTCCCGTATAATTTAAAGCCTCTCTAGATTAGTTATAACCAACACAATATAAACGCTATGTAAATAGGTGTTATACTGTATTGTTTAAAAAATAATGACAAGAAAAAATGTCTGTACGTGTTCAGTATGAAGGCAATTTATGGGGGGGTGGGAATATTTTCAATCCACATTTGGTTGAATCCACGAATAGGAAACCCAGGGATATGGAAAGTCAACTATAATACAAACTTATCAGCCTGAAACAACACCCACTGCTTATCTCAGTTTCTGTAGCTCTAAAGTCTGGGCACAGCTTCCATTGGTCCGTTTTTTGGTTCAGGGTCTCAGAAGGCTACAATCAAGGTGTTGGCCCGGAGAATTTCTTTCTTAAGTTTGGGGTCCTCTCCCAAGCTCACATATTATTGGTAGAATTCAATTTTGTTGTAGGTCATAGGCCCCTGTGTTCTCGCTTGCTGTGATCCAGGACTGCTCTCAGTTCCCCACCACCTGGCCTTCTCACAGGGTGTCTCACAACCTGGCACCTTCTTCCCAAAGGGAAAGTCCTTCTTGTAGGGGCTGTCACTTAATGAGATCAGGCCTACCGGGATTATCAGCCTTTTGAGTAACTCAAAAATCAATTGATTTGGGATCTTAATTACATCTGCAAAATCTCTCCGCCTGGACACGTAAGTTAACCTAATCAGAGAAATGATACCTCATCATGTTCACAGGTCCTGTGATCCTGCTCACAGTCAAGTAGTGGAATTACTCTGCAACACTTCAAAAGTTAAAAGAAGTAGATTTTATTTTTCATAATTCGTGCGCAAACATGAAACTTTTGGTGACATAAATAAATATACATTGAGTCTTATTACAATTAAAAAATAACTAGTTAAAATATATATTTCATCAATATCATTTTAAAGTGTGGTGTAAGCCACACTGCTTTTTTAAAACTTCTTATGACTGTATACGTGTATTTTGCATAGATTTACTTAAAGTATCAGTGCAAGGTCTGCTGCAGTGTCCATGAAGGTACCACGGGTACTTCCACTGCCATAGCGACATTCCCCAAGGAGCTATTACCGTCTCTTTGCAAGTACTGGAGCTGTTACAATGTCAACGAAGTGTCTCATATACTTCCACAGAGATAGTAATGGCCCCACAGGAGCCATTACCGTGTCAACGTGGGTGCCTGAGTCTTTATGGTGTCAATGGAAATGCTACTTTAATGTCACTGGAATAGCCCCACACAAGTTCTACTGCCGTCATAAAGATAAAGGAAATGAAACACAAAAAGCAAGTTGTTATCAGCTAAGGAATCTAAATTAAACCCTCCAAAGCTAAGCAGGGCTCACCAGTGACTCACAGTTTGTCTTTAACCATTCTTCACTCAGCTCTTTTTGCAACATGATAAGACAGTAGAGTCTCCAGGCAGAAAGTCCCAAACATGGCTACTTTAAAACAATTGCAAAACTTAGGAGGCAGTCCCAGCAGTTAAAAAAAAAAAATCCCGTTCTGACCAACTAACCCATCTGATATTGTGACAATCCCTGCCATAAAGAAAAGTGATCATTGTTCTTTGGTACTGACACACTGCTTGCCTGTCTGTTGCAAATCCTGAAATTAAGTTCAATTTAATGTGCTGCTTCGATAGCTGGTGAAATATGGACAGCTCCAAATGGTCTAACTGCAAAACCCCTACCCCGCTGTGTTCCCGTGCGTGAGGTCAAGTGGCCAAATGACCCTCCTCATCAAGGGGAACAGGCATATGCCTTTTCGTCCCTGAAGAACAGGCTTCAGTTCCCTGCCAGCGTGTGGAATTATCCGAACAAGCCAATTACATTCTTTCCTGTGAACCAGCATCCACCTTACCGCTTTGAACTGCAACATCTGCCTCCTACAGTCCCTGGTTGTTCACTCTGTTCCCCATGTGGCCCTGCATGGTGCAATGTTCTCCTTCCTAGGCTGGGAGCGTATGTGTCTACAAAATTCTGTTGATCGCATATGCCGAGTGCCAGGTGTTGTATGTTCATCCATCCCCTTAACCCTAGGGTGGAAATTCCACTCTCAACATTGAGGTAGGCCGGGCGCGGTGGCTCACGCCTGTAATCCTAGCACTCTGGGAGGCCGAGGCGGGTGGATTGCTCAAGGTCAGGAGTTCGAGACCAGCCTGAGCGAGACCCCGTCTCTACTAAAAATAGAAAGACATTATATGGACAACTAAAAATCTATATAGAAAAAATTAGCCGGGCATAGTGGCGCATGCCTGTAGTCCCAGCTACTCGGGAGGCTGAGGCAGTAGGATCGCTTAAGCCGAGGAGTCTGAGGTTGCTGTGAGCTAGGCTGACGCCACGGCACTCACTCTAGCCTGGGCAACAAAGTGAGACTCTGTCTCAACAAAAAAAAAAAAAAAAAAAAAAAAAAAAACATTGAGGTGAAGAGGAGGTAACTAAAGCAATCTATCACCCTGTGGGTTTTTTTTTTTAATCATCCCCGTGGCCACTCTCTTTTTATTTACCTATTGATTTTCCACCACTTTCATTCTAGATCTTTGCTGTATCCCTGGAGTTCAAGAAAGATCTTTGATCACAGATCCTATGATCTTAGTATTTTCTTTTGTAGGAGTGGCTCAGCATATGCAGTGGAACAGAGTACAACTATGATAAATATTTTTCTTAGTTTCATTGTAGAGGTTATTTCTAAAGCTGTGCCATGATTCCAAATTCATGTGGCATAGACTCTTGCTCACTGTCCTGTTCTCTGTCACTTTGACTCTCTCCACCCTCACTCTTGGCAGTAAGGATATATTTTAGCCCTATGATGCAACAAGGTCATGGTGTGGGAGACAATCAGGGTGTACAAGAGAGAGGTCTGCTGTTCTCATGCTGCACTATTCAGAATAGAGGAGGCAACATATTTAAATACAAGTGGACACTTCTCTCACTGGGTGGTAGAAGGAGAAAGAAGAGATCTTATGTTAAAGTGGACAGAAAACTAAGAAGTTAGGAAGCTCAAGGAAGTGACATCTTTTGACCATCTTACAGTGCAGATGTGATATGGTCTGGAAGGCAACTGGGGGAAAGAGTAAACTTTTTTCTAAATTTCAAGTGTGTTGGCCAGTTGTGGTGGCTCACACCTGTAATCCCAGCTCTTTGGAAGGCTGAGGCAGGAGGATCACTTGAGGCCAGCATCTCAAGACCAGCCTGGGCAACATAGTGGGACCCCATCTCTACAAAAAATAAAATGGTTAGCCAGGTGTAGCGGCGTGCACCTGCAGTGCCAGCTACTCAGGAGGCTGAGGCATGAGGATTGCTTGATCCCAGGAGTTTCAGGCTATAGTGAGCCATGATCACACCACTGCACCCCAGCCTAGGTGAAAGAGATCTTGTTTCAAAAATAGATAAATAAAGTGTGTTCATAGCCATTAATCTTTAAAACTGTAAGGAACAATGTTTGCTAGTTCCACCCAGCTATCATTAAACATTGTAGGATGGTAGGATAGGATAGGTGGGAGGAGGTGAAGAACTGCTTCATTTGTATTTGACAAAAATTGTAAGGATTGAATCTAACATTCTTTTAGATGATTGAGAATTTCCACTTTGAGATTTCATGCTAATGCTGAATCAGAAAATGTATGTTACTACAATATACGCATCCATCCAATTGATAAAGTTTGCAAAATAGGTCACCAGATTGCAAAGTCTTCTATATATTAATTTAGAAGAGATTTCTCTTGGGGTTCCTTTTAAATTTTCTTTAGTGACATTTATGCTTTGAATCGTTGAATATAATGACATTTCTTGCCTGATTTAATTTGATGCCCTAATTAATTGTTGTATCAGGTCTCTAATTGCTAAAGTACTTAGTGTGCTATGCCTCAAACACTAACAAATTGTTGACGAACCGGCTGGGTTGCACCTGCAATTATGCATTTGCAGATATGACTAATTGCCCAAATTTCACCCGTGGAGAAGCCAACATTTGGTTGTCTTCTCATAGTGAGAAAGGGTTCTGGTGGCTACTGGGTCACAGTGTCACATAAACTACACTTCTATGTATAGAATTTAAACCTTTCTCATATTCAAATATCTATTTAATTGCTTGATAAATATTCATACAGTGTGCTGTAAACGTCATCTCTTGATATTAATGTACAGTATTCTTTCTGGGCACAAGTCTCCTAAGTGAGTTGCCAGATTCAAACGGTCAAAGCACATCTCACCTGCCTCATGCTTTTAGAAATCCTGAAGATGAAATAAAACAGCAGGGCAGAGAAGTTTAAATCTCCAAACTTGCTGAAAAGTGCCGAGCAGCAGTATCCCAACTCTCAAACCGCTGAAACCATATAAAGAATAAATTGACAAGTGGAGCAAAATTGTCACATAGAGGCCATTTTTAGAACATTTAAGACCTACCAAGAACTTAACTTTGGGGAAATATTTAGGTTTATATGGCTTTTATTATAAATTACTTTTTTCAGTTGAAAAAAGAGAAGTGCATTTAACAGAGCATTGTCTGCATTTCAATGTGTTCAGCATTTTTGCTTGCTTTCCAGAGGTAATTTTTTCTCAAAGCTGACCGTTTCTTCCTTTAGATTGATTGAAACAAGTAAAATTTTAAAGTTCATACAAAATAGTTTAAAGTATATATACATATATATACACACATTACATTGTGTAGATCTTTTTTTTAAAAGAAAAAATTAGATAGACTCCATCGCCATAAAGAAAAGTGTCCATAAACCATAATCTTTGCAGTTTTTATTCCAATATGTGGCTGAGCACTTGGTATTTGAAAATTAACCATTTTTTTCATCATTTAGTATTACTTTCTGAGAATTGCTTTAGTAGAAACAAGTGGATTTTATTTTGGTGACTGAAAATTTATCAAGCACATTCTTACCACCTGGAAATCTAATCAAGTAGGAAAATATGCAAATCATCTATCTGGTTAAAATTAGGATATCAAAAGGGAGTTGTCCACAAGATACAGAAATTTATAACTATGGGTTAATGGAAATAATAGAGGTAGAATTAGACCAGAATTCATATGGATTTAATCAGGTATACTGATTTTGAAATGAGCACTATGATATAAAAATAAAATCACAAAACTGAGTAACATGATAAGAATGAAAAGGAATAAATATCATTGAATATTCACTATATTTCATGTTCTATGTTAGGCAATTTATCTATATTTTCTCATTTGCTTAACCTATTCATCCTATGAAAGAGATTCCATATCCCTATTTAACATAGGGAGAACTGAAGTTCAGAGATATTACATAGCAAGTTCAAGGTCACATGTCAGAGCCACAGATTTGAATTCAGACAGACTGGAGGTTTGATGAAAGGTCAGTTTCACATTCAATAAGCTCTCCAGTTTCCATAATTGTATGGCAGTTGGTCCCATGGTGATTATATCCATTAATTCCTTTTTATGTTTATTGTTATAACTGGATAGAGAGATACAGATGTATATGCAAATAGACATAATGATACCTAACCTACCTACATTATAGAGTTGTTACAGATAATTGAAACAATATATACTAGTATATATATGTATAGTTACATTCATTTCTGTATATAATCTATATTTATATAGCTATATTGTATTTCTCCATCTTACAGATTCAAAAATAATAAATGACTGCTAGATCAAAGAGCTAGTAAGTGATCTACCTGGGAGCAAACAGATATTTTGCATTTAGAACATACGATAGATAGAACATGCCAGAATAAAGAGTATGTCTTGCAGTCATACATAAAGATTAAAATCCTCACTTCATAAATGCCTTGCTCTGTAATTTGGTAAGCAATTATCTAATTTTTCTGATCTTCAATTTCTTTATCTAGTAGATATAATTTATTCATTCAACAAACATTTATTGAGCATTTATTATGTTATACGATATTGTCCTAAGTCATGAGATACTTTATTGAACAAAACTCAGAAAAAAAAATACCTTCCCTTGTGGGATAAGATACAAGTAGAAGTAGGTAATAAATAACAAGTCCAAGAGATAATTAAATCATTTACCCTGTTAGATGGGGATACATAACATGGCAAAAAGAATCCTAATTCAACACACCGTGAGAGTGAAATTAGATTAATTATACGTCATGCTTAGAACAGGCTTCAATGCACAATAATCATCCATTTTTGTGTGATTAGATCATTTTCTTCCTACTCGATGCCCCCTGGATTTTTCTCCATTTGCTGTACTCCTTCCCTAAGGGCATGAGATAAAGTAAATACTTACCAGAAACACTCATCCCTTTTACCACTGTAAATCCCCAAATCTCCATAATTGCTATTATTTTTTCCCTTCTTAAAACTGTAGTTGTCATAAGAAATAACTGAATCAAAAACCTCAACTCAACTTTTGAAGATGTGATTAATAAGGAAAGAAGCAAAAGAACATAGATCTAACAAGAAATCCCTGCTGAAGTTTCCTTTGTGCCAAAAACCAAAACTTTGAGCGAGACAAAGATAAGCGCAAGGAAGTTCATAATTATTCCAATGTGGGATAATAAACCATATGCCCTTCTATAACCAGCACAACAGGACACTGCCTGAAACGGCTTTCTTAATGCACTCTATTGGGTCTAGGTACAAAACTGGAAGCCATATGGTACAATTCAGCCCTCCACATGAACTTCCTAGTTTTTATTATGCTTTCTCACATTATTTCACTATCATTTTTGATTTGAATATGCAAACTGGTTTTGCTATAACAATCAAGACCACCCTGAGAATCCCACGAAGAGAAGTAACTTCTGTTTGCCTTGAGCAAGGCTGCATGAGCACTTCCAGCCAGGCTGCTGGCTTTAGATCCGGAAGGTCCGGAGCATCCAGAGAGTGATACGTGAAAGGCTGTGCAGCCGGTGGGCTTAGACACAATGGAAAGGCTCCCTGTAAAAAGCAAATCAAAACAAATATTACTGCAGGTCCTGGTTCAGGTTCTTTTGCACCTCTGAGTTGCAGAGACTCTCTCAAGCCCCACTGTGATTTAGAATAGCTTGATTATGTGCTCATCTGTCTTGCATTCATTCAACAAACATTCACTGAATATCTGCTCTGTGTCAAACACAGAGCTAGGCTCAGGGGCTACACAGAGGTGTAACACATCTCTCCAGAGTGTCATATGCTTAAAGTATGATGGGAAATTCAGATGAGTTTAGAAATAATTAAATGTGGGGGAATGCTGATAAACCTATGGTGGGGGGAGTGCTGTGGAATTACAAAAAAGCTAATGACTAACGGTATCTGAACAGAATTGATATGTTTCCAATCAGAGATAATGACAGAGCATGTGACACCAGTTAATAGATGTTTATTGGTACAATTTAGATTGGCTAGTCTTTATAGGTGCTGAAAATTTAGCATCACTAGTTGATATGAAAAGTACGATGAAAGACATGTGGGGGGTGGGCAGGGACTGTCAGGACAATTTTTCTGAAGGATTTTAATGAATGGGATTGAAAATGGCATCAGTCCACACTGTGACTCCAAGAGTCTGGGAGTGAGGGTGTCAGATTGGAAGCAAGACCAAAAAATTGGCTTGGATGTAGAGAGTAGGGTTAAGTGTTTGAGAAAAGGTTAGGAAAGTAACTAGCCTGCATATAATAAAATTTCTCCAGCCCCAGGCATTTAGGCTCTGTACATCCAGCCCATGGGAGGGAAAGTCACTCATTCTCAACATTCCTCAGAGATATCATGCTGTTTGCTGTTGTTGATGCTGTGTTCTCACTAGGAATGTTCCTCTCCTATCCATATTTTTTTTTAAATATACGTATCTGAATGTCCGGATCTAGGTTCAAAGGAAACCTTCCTTTAAAAATTTGACCTTCTATGCTCTTTCCCTTTCTAAATTCTCACCATTTTTCTCATCTTGCCCATTCCAAATCTTAGAAGACAAAAGCTTGAATTTAGAAGGGTTTTCAGTGTCTATTTCAAAATTAGATTAAACCCAACCTATAAAATGTCTTCAGAGTAGTTGTGAGCTGTGTGGTCTCTCCAGGTGATTTTCAGGCCGGGGCTGTTCCAAGCCCTTGATTAGGTCTGGCCAGAGCAGGATAAGAGTGTCAAGAAAAGTGAGGAATCATTGAGCCTGTGAGAACAGACCAGAGAAGTTTAGGAGAGTTCATCGTTGTTGAAATCACAAGGTACGTCAGAAAACAGTCCTCGCAGAGTCCTAGGTGGAATGTGAAAGAGAAAAGTAATTCTTGAAAAGTGAGGGCTAGTCCCAACAGCAAAGATAGTCTTCCAGAAGTGAACCATATTGTTAGAAGATGAATAGAACATGAGATCTTCCTCCTCGATAAAGATGCATTTGTGCAGAGGGCCCAAGAGGACATGGAGACTTTCTGAGAACTTTTTATTTATTTCTCACCTCTATACACTTGTCTTTACCCCCAGTTCTCAAAAATAAAATGCTGTAACTTCTGGATGACTGTTTGCCTCATCCTTTGACTTTCTTTCTATGAGCAAATCCGAGCCTGAGCATTTCCGTGGGCTCTGTAAGTTCAAGAGGACGTGCTTTGGAAGAAATTCAGTTTTGCTTTGGAAGAAATTCAGTTTTACCCAATGTGAGATCCTACCAGTGTCCAACAGATTAGCCAACTCCAAAATCAGTCCAATGTTGCCTTACTCAGTATCTTCACCTTGTAATAATTAAAAATGCTCTCTTTGTCTTGCTTCTGTGGCATTAACAAAAGAAGATAAAGAGAATTCTGATTTTAATTTAGTAGCTACTCATGCTAAGAACAGGGTAAGGCATCGTATAGATACATGCAAATACTTTTCATCATTCATTGTCTCAACAACTTTGCAAGATAAGCATTACTGTCTCCTTTTTATGGAAGAATAAACTCAGGCTTTCAAAGATGTAGCACTTTGCACAGGAATATAACCAACTAGAAGTTAGGGAATGGGAATGAGAGTTTAAGTCTATGAGACCACATCACAGTCTTTGTATCTTTTTCTCTATATTTCTCTCTCTTCAGTACATTGAGCAAGCATAAAAAAACAATCTGAATCTCATTCAAGAGATCTCTGTGCAGACGTTTCAACTTCATGACCTGATTTTCAGCTAACTACAAAGGAGGTGTGGCAGGGATACCGGGGCAGACATCTTGCACAACTGTTCCACTGGCACTGATGTAGCTTTTGTTGGAGTAATTTTACCTGTGAAATTCTGTCTTTCATCTCTGAATGTCCAAGCACTTCCCCTCAAGCAATGAAGGAATTTGAATTATGCAAGGGAATGTAAGAAGTTCAAAGAAGGATTCAGTTATTTTCATCCAGGTAAAGTTTTTTTTTTAAGTTCATTTAATTAAAAGTGTACTTTTTTTCTATGGGACTTAAGTCCAAATTCACATTAACATATCTTCCATTTTTGACGCTGCCATCATCACCACCCTGTCATCTTGATGTTTATCATTGTCATTTTTTACCTTTATACTTGCATATGGTATATTGAGGTAGTGCATTCTCAAGTTGCTCATTGGAATCACCTCATTATCACCTAAAATGCAGATTCTATGGTGCTACCTAAGGCATAATAAGCCAGAATCTCTAAAAACAAGAACCTGAAAGGTGGATTTTAATGTTTCAGAAGAATCTGCTGGCATTTACAATTTAGAGATCACATTCAAATGTATTCTCTTATCTGACTTTTCCAACAATCCTTTGCAGGAAGGAGAGCTGCCAGAATTTTAGAAAGTTGAGGTAAATTTTCCAAGGTAAGTCAGATGAGATTAAACCTCAAATCACCTACGTACAAGCACAATACCCTTTCCATTCTTTCTTTTGCCAATGCAATGATTTATGGAAAAGGCCACATGGTAGAGACTCATGGTGCTAGATAGGGTTGATCTCATCTACAGGCAGAGTGGGCGTCGAATGATTGTGTCTCCTGGAAGGCTTTGTTGAGAAGTGTTGTGTAGCTACAGGTGAGCAGAGATAGCGTGTGATGCTTTGCATCTGGCATGCACATAGAATCATTGTATGATGCCTCACATGTTTAGTGTTTACCAATTGTAATATGCACCTCTTATGTTCCCAATTTCTTCCTGCCAATCTCTTCTTATTTTCACTTCCCTCTCTAGGTAATTGTAGTCCATTATTTCAAGTTGATTCTCCACCAAACTCTCAGTGATCTCAAGTTGATGTCTTTTCACAGCACTTTCATACTTCAAACCAAGTATTAATTGACTCCATACCTACATCTAGCATTTGTACTGATATTAAAGAAAAGCAGACCAAGATAGAGTTTGGCTTCACCAGAAAATTACAGTATTGATTTTAAAGAGTTAAGCAATCTTCCTGTCAGGTAGAAACAAATCAAGCAGAAACTTCTCACAAATTTTGTATAGACAGGTAGAAATTATCAGTTTCAGATCTTTGTTTGCCCTTCAAGAGCACAATATTACTTCAAATTGTACATTTTGTACAATTTTCATAATTGAACCAAGTTTAAAATGACCCTTTGTATTTTTAAGAATTCGGAAGTGAATGCATCTAGATTATACTGACATAGAGAAATATGCACACACACGCAAATATAAACACACATACACACACATCTGAAAACAGTAATAGCACTTGTCCTCCTACCTCTATTTTTAACCTTTGTGAGGCAGCAAAATATTATGTGGGACATAAATGTTTTAGGTAGAATAAAAATGTCTGCTTTGACCCTAACTTCAGGAGTTTGCTTTTGTGAATTCATCATAATATGTAATTTGATGAACACATGTAAATGTATTCACAATAATCCTGTAAGGTACAAATGTACACATACAAATACACACATACAAAAGTATCACAATAATCCTATAAGATAAATAAATTATCTGTATTTTCTAAATGGGAAAAAAAGGAAGATTATGTGACATATTCAAGGTTACATAATTAGGTACCAAATATGGTTGGAATTCAAATTCAAGTTTTTCAAACCTAAAGCATATACCTTTCCCACTCTACAGCCATACAAAAGTATGTATTTAAAGTCAAGGCGAGATTGAGAAAGGCAAAGGATTCCTTTATGAATTGGAAGATGTTAGAATTCTGTGATCCTTCCTTTTTTAACAATACTAGCAGGACAGTCCACTTCATATACACTGATGTCCTCAAGGAATTGATGGCATTTTCTGGGCATCCCTCTATAAGCATGTGCTATGTCATAATTGTAAAAGTAGTTATCGAAAAGCAAACAAAAAGGCAGAAGGAAAGGAAAAGAAAGAAAAAAAGGAAAAATTATGGTTCTGTGAAACTGAGGCCAATCTCTATAGTGCAAATTATTAAATTGGAGTATATAACAGTAATTGATTTAGCCTTGCACTAGAACATTTTATTCTTTCTTTCTTTTTCTTTTCTTTCTTTCTTTCTTTTTTTTTTTTTTTGGTGACAGAGTCTTACTCTGTTGCCCAGGCTAGAGTGCAGGGGCGTCAGCCTAGCTCACAGCAACCTCAAACTCCTGGGCTCAAGCAATCCTCCTGCCTCAGCCTCCTGAGTAGCTAGGACTACAGGCATGCGCCACCATGCCCGGCTAATTTTTTCTAAATATTTTTAGTTGTCCAGCTAATTTCTTTCTATTTTTAGTAGACACAGGGTCTCGCTCTTGCTCAGGCTGGTCTCGAATTCCTGAGCTCAAATGATCCTCCCAGAGTGCTAGGATTACAGGCGTGAGCCACCGCACGGGGCCCATTCATTCTTTCATTCGGCGTATTTTGCACGCTAGGTGTTATCACATATAACCCCATTAACAATTTCAACAAAGAAAGAAAGAGTAACAGTAAGAAAAGCGATGAAAGAGGAAGGAAAAAAAGCAAGACAGTATATAATTTTCCCTACATTATGGTACTTTGAGTTAGAAAAACAAAGACAATCCAAATGTGATTTCAAATAGATGGCTTGAGAAAACTTACAGTATGTTTCACCCACGGCTTTGCAAAAGGATATTTAGCAGCCTCTGTTAGACAACCACAGAAAGACACTGGCATGCCAGGTAGCTATAATTGGCCTGTGCTTAAAAGCAACAGTAAATGGTAAACACATGAGAAACAAGAAGTACTGCTGAGTGACCTTGGAGAGGATTTGCCTTCAGCACCAGGCTAGGGACGTTCACGTCATTATCAGGGACTGGGAGCACCTGGCTGTTGGAATAATCAGATTTTGGAGGACACTTTCACAGGGGGTAACTCCTGGGTGCCAAGCTCTCCCGCACGCATTATGGTACCAGGTGCTTTTGATTATGTGAGAACAAGTAAGATCTACCTGGAGGCATACCAGGACCCCAGCTGGAGGTATTAAAATTCTTGACAAAGTAAAGCGGTGTATTAAGAGCTTTGCCACTTAGGAGCCTCTTGACGAGTGAGAACACACAACTACCCCTGCCCCTTCGTTTCACAGGAGACATTAAATCATTAAATGACACTGCTCTTATCAGTTTGACTGCAAAGTCATTAATTTCATGTTTGAAATGGGGTGTGGGGGGACATATTTTCTTAGTTTCTGAGACGTCAAGTGAATTTCACAGAACCCTGAAAGAAAAAGTTCACGTTTTTCTCTTTTAAAAGTTAAGATGTTATGAGAAGGATGCCTGATTGACTGGCATTGTTCAATGACTGTTACAATTATAGGAACTCTGCTATGTGTCATGGTCTTGAATCAATCAAAGTAATCAAGAAATTTTTTAAAAAGTCCTCACTGAAGTAAAAGTCAAAAAGTAAACCTCCATAATAGCACGGACAAAAGTGTAAGTTATACAAATGGTACACCATCATATTGATAAGGTCCCATACTAATTTAACTGTAGCCAAATCTAAGTGCCCTAATGCGAATACTACCATAAATGTAAAAAGAGAACCTATAAGAGATCCTTTTGTTAAGCACTTATGCTAAATCATTTGCATGATTAAGCATCTACCTTAGCATCATTTGTTTAAATGATGAAATAGAGGCTCAGAGAGATTAAGTAATTTTCCTATAAACACACAGTTAGTAAAAGGCAAGTCTGACCATAGAACCAATATTTATCTGGCAGATTCCAAAATGTTTTCTTACACATTAGTTTATTATTTATATAACTTTATGTGAAGACATAATTGTATTTCCCCAAAACACAATATTAAATCTGTTATCTCTAATTTCCTTGGTCATAGAGAATATTACCATTGCTTTACATCATGACATCCTTTCCTTACAACATATATAAGATTTTATTTTAAGTAACCAAAGTTTGAGAATTCCTGTGGCATGCCTTAATTATCTGCCTTGTCATTTGGCTCAAATAGGATTTAGAATTTCAATTCAGAAGTTGAAGGAGCAGTTAGAAACTATATCTGAGAATTTTCTAATATGCATACTAGTTACATTTTTCAATGTGAATATAGTTATCCCAGTTACAGATGAAACAGACTAGATATTCCTGATTCCCCTACAACCACTCTGTACTTAAAAGCAAGAGTGGGAGCTAGAGATTACATGTTGGTTTTTAATAACTGATTCAAATTGTAATTTAGTAGCTGGAAAAGGGGAGGAAAAGAGTTTTCTACAACAGATTTTTAAATCCCAAACTACTGCTTTACATCTTTCAGGTAATTTGGGAGTGAGGCTGTAGATATATTAAATGTTCACCATCTTACAAGCGATTCGTATACGCTAAACCACTAGGGAAACTCAATAATTGCTGAACGAAATGAGAAGTGTGTTTCCAATTTAGAAGAACAGAAAAACTACAGTAGAGAAGTAGTGTAAAATAATATAAGAAAACCTTCACAGGGCTATATACCAGCATCAAAAAAGAACCAAGCTCAGCTCCCCCTAGGCCATACATCGCTACAATCCGCAGACATTGCTAGGAATTCCCGGTTCTGATGGAGGATGCGATGAGGCCACACTGCTGAGTGATTGCCTCTCTACACAGACACTTTTAGACTGCTATGCAGGGCCAGATGTCAAAAAGGGGCTGATTAGGGAAGAAATCCATTGTTTGTTTTACTGTAACTTCAGCTTCCCGTTAGTAAAAAGGAAAACATTCTCTTTTCTATGATAGCTGTAGGAGGGTTTCAAAAGGGAAATGAGGTTATAACATAAATATCATCATTTTCTTTAAAGTACGGCAGCAATTGTCAAGGAAGAAAAGTCAGCCAGAAATATCGTAAAGCTAATTAAAATTATGTCAGGAGCTAAACTAATTAGGACACTAGTGTACAGAGATATGTCATTGTGTCATTCTGGAAAAAAAGAAAGAAAGAAGAAAGCATGGAAAGTTTCAGAAAAAGTCAAATGAAATAGAGAATTTTATACAATGGCAGGAAAGCAAATTAATTACTGCTTCACTCAACACTGATAGAGAGCATAATAGAAATAAGATCCTCTAGTGAACGTTTAAAGATAAAAAAAAAAAAAAGTTGTTTTTCAGCTAGCAGTTGCTTGCCTCATCCTCTGCCGAAATGACTCCTTCCCTCTCTGAACACCTAAAGAAAGTCACTGAAAATCTTAAGAATATAGAAGAGGGGAAAGTCCCACCAAAGCAAGTGAAATCTGAGGATGGGTTTACCTTTAAAGATCTGAGTCCTTAAAATTATGAAATTCATTTGCATGAGGTGCTGACAAGCTTCACAGTGAGGGGAGAGAACACAAGAAGCATTACAGCTCTTCAATTTCTGAAATCCATTTTTGTACACAAGCTACTGGTCATGTCTTTGCAAATTTCTTGAGCTGCAATCCCCATAAAACAACAAAATTGGGCACTGTCAGCAGAAAAGCAGCATTTTGAATACATCAGTCAGAAAACAAGCACATTTGAAAAACAGACTTAAGAAAAGGTCAAACAGGAGGTTCTGGAAACACACTCAAAGCTCTCACGTGAAAGCTTGTATCTATTCAGAAACTGATACAATGCTGACTACTACAAACTTGCATTTCACATAATTCTTTCTCATTTCATCACCCATAGCAAAATTTAATTAAATATTTCTACGTTTGACTTTTTGATATGCTTTTGAAACTTTCAGAATAATTCCCTTAAGCCTTGAGTACTCCTGAAAAAAAATATATTTATGAGTACAAAGAACTCTGCTAGAAGTCACTATGGTTAATTACAGTAAAACAATCTTTGTGATTGGTATCGTGTATAAAGTTAATTGTCTCATTAACCTTAGCCATTGTAATCTAGTCCCATTATAAATGAGAATCAAAAAAAGGGCTAATTTTTTTTTAAGGTAATGACATCAAAATAGTGTATATTCCTACACGATGATCTTTAAGATTTAAATGCATGTCTCTTCAGGTTAATAACTAATAAATGCTGTAATGTCAAGATGATAGATTGATAGAGAAACTGGCCTTACCATGTTAATGGCATCTTAGGACATCTTAGTATATCTCAGATTCACTATCTTTATTTCTCTTCACCATTTCGACCTCTAGGCAAAAGAAAATTAAATCATTATTTGAAATGGAAGAAACAAGTCCCTTGAATATGAAATAGGTCTCTTGAGGTAGATAATGCAGAACTTCTGGAAACTTCTGGTAGCCTCTGTGTCCATAGGGCTAGGCCAAGGAAGAATTCAAAGCATTCTGACTTGGTGGCTGAAATGTGATAAAGTGACAGGCTCTGACCAGTGTTCAGGAGATAGCATTATATGTGAGCAAAGGTTCATTCATTGCTCTGCCAGAAGCTGAAAATATGACACCAGAGGGCTTGAAGATGATTGAAGAACCCAAATGATTAATCAGGTATCAAAGTCACCTGGAAGAAGTAGACTATGGCTTCATCAGTTGAACTCAGATCTTGCTAAATAAAAGTCTTCCTGTATTCCTGTCTCCATAGTGCTTTGTTGACCCAGACAGTATGTGTCAAAATAAAACAATAAAATATTAAAATGACAAGAGCATACCAGTATAAGTAAGCATCCATTGAACATTTACTTATACTTGGTAAGTACTTCATTTATTTTTACATTCCCATTTAGTCTTCAGTGTTCCCTATTAGGTAACTAATTTACCCCATTTTACAGAAGACATTGAAACTGAAGTGCCCAATTTGGCTTGGTCTCTTCTCATGTAAGAAAATGTTCCAGCCATTAGTATCACTCTGATGCTTGGAAAGAGAAAAGGGACTTTAACATGAGACTCCTGTGAAAACTTTTTAGCTTTGAAAATTGGTGATGTGTGGCTTGCCACATAATTAGTACACACTGGTCTCTGCCCAGTGAAATGGGTACACAGTTGCCTTAGGGAAGGACCTGTGTGCTAGAATGTTTAAGATGTAATAAAGAAATGGAAACCCACAGGGATTCCTTTTGTATATAGAGACAGAATAGAACATTGGATGTAGTTTGCTTATTTTTTTTTTTTTATTTAATGTGGTGTATCTTAGGTTACATGTTTTTCTTAAAGAGACTAGCATGAGAAAGCTCAGTGTAAGAAGCATTTATTAATAGTCTTAATCGTATATTCTTTTAAAGGGAATTCTGCGCACGTTACACAACAATATCAAAAACTTTTTGAAAGCCTTAATGAAAAGCCACAATCAGCTCATAATTAAAACAGAATTTTTTTCCCTATGTTATTTCTCAATAACCAAACTCTCTACTGTTTTCCTGGAGAAGCAAGAAGATTAATATAAATAATCTAGGCTGGTTAAGGCATTTTTAGAGAAAAGATGAAAAGCCCGACTAACAGAATGAAGCCTCCAGGAAACAGGGGAAATTCTAAAGGTCTGTTGAGCTTTTTCTCTCCTTAGAGAGATAGCGAACCTTCTAGAATCTTCTAGAATAAAGGTACTTGGTGAACAAGGGCCCAGTGGCTGTGGAGATTGATTGTAACATATGGCAATGACTCTGAATTATGAAAGAAGTGCTTGGGAAGAACTCTGCTTTTGTTTCCTTGCTATCTTCCAATATTCCCTTTTGTTCCTGGTCTGTGGTCAGAGCCACCCTGGATTTCTGTTCCAACTTTCTCTCCCTCTTATTACTCTGTCTCTTTTTATTGGCACTAATTTTCCTTTATTACTATTTTTAACTATTAGATTATGAAATTCACCACATATCTTAGTTGAGCTTGTGAGTGCTGCCCACTTAGAGGACTCAGTCTAGAAAAAGAACCTATAAAAAATAATGAGTTGCTAAAGGGCTAGCCCTGGGCTCATAGGATATGCTACCTGAGGGTGCCCCAGAACTCCTGATTGTTTTCAGGGACCACGACCCCAAGCTTTTAGATGCCAAATATTTTTCAGGAATCCAGTATCTGTTGTTTTTAACTTTGGGCTTTTTGGTTGATTATTCTTTGGAACTAATCCTTGAAAATTTCAACTGAGTAAAAAGCAATCTTAGAATGCCATGGTTTCATTTCTTACTAATTTCTTAATTTATTCTACTTATTTTTTCTGCCCTTTTCCCCTCTGTCAGAGATTTTTGATTGTAAGATAAAGAAACCTATTGTAGATTCCAGTGAAAGGGTAATAACAGAGGATGCAAAGATTCAATTCTTTAGACATCCTTAGCAAACAAACAGAAAGAAAAACATACCTCCTGGAGGCTGAAACTTGAATATAAAATTCAACAACTAAAGCACTTTCCTGGTGCTCATTTATAAAGACTATATGGTCTAATTTTTCTTTCCGTGTGTGTGGGTGTATGAGCTTATTTCCTGTGTGTGTTAGGTCTGCTCCTAGAATAAAAATTTAATCTGTTTATGAATAGTTTCTTCTCCAGCACTATCTATCTGTGGGTCCTCACGGCCTCAGTAACCCCATCCCAATAGGTATTTCAGCTCGGAAATAACGCTGCCTAAATGCAGACCCCAGTTCTCTTATTTTCATTTTTAAGTGAAAATCAATTAATTCCTTAGGAAGAGGTGCACAGGTGCCCATCTCTGAGCCAACCAGTGCTTGCCTGTTGGTTACCTTGTAAAGACATTGTAACTCAGGACTACCGTTTTAGCAATTGGTAAAATTGTGGGCTTGGTCACATATCAGAGAAGTATGAAAGGGGTAAGGCAGGCACTCAATTTTATGTCAACAGCATGTTCTTACATTACATTCATACAGTCGTGCAATCAATAAGGATCTATTCAGAATTCCAAAGACTCTATAGAATCCTCTAGAGATTTAAAATGATTCATTGTACAGTTATTTACCTATATCTCTCCTTATTAACTGCAAATCATCCCAAATAATCTATATGAATAGACGAAAATACAAAATATCGTTTAAAAATATGAATGGGGAAACAAGCATATTCTATCAAAGCAGATTATAAGCATAGGATGTATAATTAAAATTTGCAATGATATTCAAGTGAATCGGCTTATTAATATTATTTTCATCAAAAATATCAAGAATATAATTAAATGAAAGTTAAATATTAATATTGCTCAAATTACCAAATGGCTATGGAGTCTAGGAAATGGATTTAATAGAGATTATATCAATAATTATTTATTGCACATAACTTAATTCATGTACAATATAGGTATATGTTTGGTTATATATGGCTTTTAGTCTTTTATTTTTGGATGAAAGCATACACAGAAAAAACATCCATTGTGGTGAATTTTATAGACTGTATTTGATAGTTCATATACATTTAAATTTAGTCATTTAGTAGATTTCAAAGCCTGTTGACTTTAATTCGGAAAATATCATGAATACAGTGCTTAAAGATCTATAAAACTTCTGCAATATTTTGTCAGAAATAGTTAACAATAAATATACAATTGTCTTGCATAAGTAATTAAATACACATACACACAGACACAGGCAGTTACTGTGAAGCATGCTAAAGATTCTCTATTGCACTAAATGAGATGGAACAGAAAATGTGATATTTTATACCAGAACACTATTAAAGATTCTTAATCACAAATTTATTTGAAGCCTATCCTCCTAAGTAATCAACATAATAATTATTTCAGAAATCCAGCTTTTTGGGGTAATTATCTTTAGAAAGACTGAAACTTAAAATAAATGGATAGTATCAGCTATATAAATGCTTATAGTATATTATTATACTTTAAAATTTTATTCATCACAGTTTTGTACAACCCGGTTGCTTATAATTTGCTGTAATTGCTCCTCAAATAGAGCATTAAGTTTTATGGCTTCATATTTTCCTTGACTAAAAGGCTTTATTACCATAACAATACATAGAAAATGGAAATATTGATACCCATAACCTCTAAGTAATGTTTGCATATTATTTAATGTGGGAATATGTAGCTTAATTCTAAGTGAATCAGAAAGTGCCAAAGCAGTTTTTTTCTTCTCCTAACATATTATTTCTGTCTTAATCTTAGGACTCTTAAAGAATAGAAACATTCTATTTTATTATGCATTTTTGTGTGTAACAAGGCAGGTGTCTCTGTGAATGTCTAAAATAAGAAAAACAGTGTTCTAATTTAAACCTTGGTTTCTTGTTTTTCCACAGACTGATGCCCTTTTGTGGGAGCATAGAAATTTATAGCCAAGCCCAGATCTATTAGAATCAAGACATAAAAGAAAAAAAAATGGTTTTTAGTGCAGAGGGAAATAACCTTTTACAATATTAATAAAGGCTCTCTATACTTACTATATATCTTTGACCTATAATGTCAGAAATATAGATTACACCCTTAAATCATGCACTTCTAGCTTCATACCAAATTTGCACCATTCAGCTTTATCACAAATGTGTCCAGATTTTTACAACATCTGGCACATTTATAGCAATTAGTTCTGGGCAGGCTGTAGTGCCGTCAGTCTCAATAGCACAGTCCAAGTACAAACACAAATTATGATTAGTAATGATTTATTCAATGATGAAGTAATTCATCTTAGTCTGTTAAAGCCCAAAACTATAAGAGTTGACAGTTGTGATTTGTGTTATAGTTTTCTGTGATTACATCAAGTTCTTTCTAAATGTTACACCAAATAGATAAAAAAAAAGTGGAAAGCAGTTGAAATAAATACTATGTCATAGTAAACATTCTTAAAAATGCATTTCTTTATGCCCTTGGGAGAAAATGATGAAATTGTCTCAATTGCACCAATCCTTTTCAAAACAGAGGAATAAAGTACAGTCTTTGGAACACTCTGAGAGAGCTTGTAAATTTTAATTAATTCCATTTTATCACCAATTGGCTAAAAGCCTTCTGTCATTTGGAAACAATGCCATATATGACACTCTCATAAATGATTTGTTTTATGATTAACAGTGGCAAATTTTTGTAAGAGCTAAACCATGATGCATGGTTTTCCTCTACCTCCTATACGTTGGAATTTCTTTCTCCTCCCTCTAGTCTACCTACATTCTATTTATGCTTCAAGTTCTGTAAAACACTTTCCTTAGTAACTTTGTTGGAGAGTTTTTTGCCCTGATTACAGAGTGTGAGATTGATTGCATTTATTTTGGTCTAACTATTGCTATTTCACCCACTGATGATACTACAACATTACTACGTGTCCACATCTTGTGTAAGATGTGCTTCTCACGGTGTTGAGAACAGTACATCATAGGTGCTTTTAAAAAATTTTTGCTCCTCTGTACTCAAAAGGACATGGGTGCTATGGTTCATGCAGGAACTTCTTCAGAAGAGTAAGTCTCTCCTGGTGACACAACAGTAATAAAACATGCAGTAGGGTGTCAGCCTTAAGAAACTATGCAGATCTACAACTGCCCAGCAAAGATCTGTGCTTCCCTCGCATTCTGAATCTGGGCAAAAAGCTAAGACTAGTCATCACCAATGGAAGGAGATACACGTTCTCAAATCAGGAATTGCCTGTTGAAAGGGAACCATTCAGTAATACTCACTTTGACTTTATTTGAGTGAGAAATCATCTTTGATTGTGTTAAGCTATTGCAATTTGAGATTTGCTTGAGTAACTATCAGGAAGGAGAACAAATAGTGGCCATCATTCTTATTTTCATCTTTAAATTGGATTGCTTTTCTTATTTTTATAGTCCAAAATAGGCTTATGTTATTTTTACATTCAGAAAACAAAAAACACCGACTTTTGGACAAGGTAAGAACTGGTAATAGGCTAATCTAATTTCTTGGAAATCTGATCTTTCATTTATTTTTCCAGAAATCATTACTTATACTTAATCTGCAAAAAATATTATAACAGAATCTGGAGTGGAATAAAAAAGTAATTAAGACATAATTTATCCCTGCCTTCAAGAAGCACATACTCTCCTGCAAAATGAAAAGACTTTGCATTTTGAGGGCAGATATCTGCAGGGTTAGTTTTCTAACCTTACCACTTAATAACTTTGTAACTTTGGCTAGTGTTTCCTTTTTTTCTTAATTTCCTCATCTTTAAAACCGTTAACAGGGGATAGTAAGAGTCACTGCCTCAAAGGTCAAAGTTATAACTGTATATGTTTAAAATATCTAGAATAATGCTGAGTATATAGGATACAGTATGGTTTGGTGAGTTCTGTGCTAATTATTTTTTTCCAGATAAAAAGATTAGATCTATTGAAATGGGATAATATGATAAATACTAATTGTTACTAGACAGAAGGCACCAGATTCAAACCCAGTTCTTTTTGATGCTATTAATAAATCTCTTTTTAATACAACTGTAACACTTTTTTAGAGACATGACCAAATACATTTAAGGTAGTGAACTCTGAAATGATCCAGATAATTAAACTAATTTTTTTGGAGAGCATTTTTCTGGATACTTGTGGTTTTTCCTCATTTTATCCCATTTACACAGATGTGATCACTACTCTTGTAATGATAAAAATAAAAAAGTTACCTCTTCCTCTGGAGGCAGGATTTTTTTTTTTTTAAATCAACATTAGATTATTCTGCCTGCAGAGGAGTAACATTTTCCTTGGTTGGTATTTCTTTGAGCTCAATCTGTGTAAGACCAACAAAGGAAAATTCATAGATGATCCATTGGGCTTATGTTAACTAAAGGCAACAAATGAAGGGATATTTTTTCAGCCTGAGTTGTTCTAACCACATGGACCACATGATTGAAAAGTCCACCTTCCTGACCATTATATCAAGATAACAAGTAACTGAGTCATTATAGACTTCAGCTGCTCAGAACTGCTCCCCTAACCCACCACTACACAAAGGAAAATTCCCTTCTTTATTTGCCCCTTATGTCAGATAATACCATCAACCCTTTCCAGATACCAAAAACATGGGCATCATCCTCTTTTATTTTCTCCCATTTTGTTAATCTAATCTGATAATGGTTCTCAAATGAGCCACATACATATGGCCCCAATCCCAATCTGTCATGCCTTAATTGAAAGACTTATTAACTCTCACCAATATTGTTATGAGTTTATTCTCCATTTAGACTTATCACAAATCTATCCCCTATAGTAACTGCTGAGGAATATTGGTAAATTGAAAATGTGGTCACAGAAATCTCTTGCTGATAATAAATTGTTCACAAGATCTCTCCCCATCAGACTGTTAGCTCCTACATTTTAGGCCATTTCTTAACTATCTTTGCTACTTCTGTGCCTAGGATAGTGCTGGTTTTTCATAGTATCTGTGAATAAAGAGTTTCATCAAAGAGAAGTTGGCAATTTTTTTTCAAAATTTGACTTTAGCTTTAAGCCTGTATTAAGCCTATGCAAGCCTATTAAAGAATTTATTACCTCCCTAATCAAGTTTAACCACCACCACTGGTAAGCTCTACCATTGGCTTCAGTAGACTAGAATCTATATAAGAGTATAAGAGGCTTTCTTGCAAAGGCAGAACTTGACTGTTTTTAAGATCATATTGCT
Source organism: Eulemur rufifrons (assembly GCF_041146395.1). NCBI lineage: Eukaryota > Metazoa > Chordata > Mammalia > Primates > Lemuridae > Eulemur > Eulemur rufifrons. The sequence goes on along the minus strand of NC_091005.1, from coordinate 8,125,569 downwards.
TCCAATGACCTTCTGTTCATCTCTTTTTATAGTTCACTTGGCTTTTGACAAACTGCATTGCTTTCTAATCTAACAGCTTCTATTACTTACTTTGTTTTGTCCTCAAGTTGTCTTAAGCTATTTCTAGAGTTCCTGTTTTCTGATTCTTTCCTTATTTCTGGCCTGTGGTAAAGTCCGCATCTCAAGCTTTACTTCTTAGACTTTCTCAATCCTCAGTGGCTATAATGCCCCCATCATTACCTGTTATTAACTAATGCTCCCTCTAGATTTTGATATGATGGTGTATGACTTGGGCAGACACACCACACTTCATGTCACCTGGCCCTGATTCAGTAATAACCACTGACTTCTATTTTGAAAATGCCAGGTTTTGAAAATGCCAGGTGGCAATTTAAATGTTAACAGCAGCCCCTTACAATTACAGAAGTTACCAGTGCTAGGAATTAGGGGATATTCAAGGCAATGCTGCTAAATTGAAACCAGAGCAATGGAAATTGGAATCATTGAGTTGAAGTTTCCTACTGATGTTGGGAAAGCTCATAATCACAAACCAATTTAAAAGAAAATCAGATTTATATTCAAGCACTGGCTTTGAAAGGGGGCACTCATGGCCAAGTTCAAGGTTATAGGTAGGAGAAACTAAAAATTCCCTATGTTAATTTAGTATAGAAGAGTCAGAGATTCTATAATATAGGAAGAAACTGAAAGATGGTTTACTTTGTCCTCCACAGCCTTTCTCAGGTGCCTATGAGTGATTGTGGAGCACTGAAGACAGAATTCTTATTCAGGGGGCTAAGGAGACTAGAAGCCAGAAAGTCCGGTATGTAAACTGCAGCTGCAAGAAAAGAGCAGTCAATAAGAACCACAAATATCTCTAAAGGAACCTTCTTTTCTCCAGGAATATTCCAAATGGATAGATACATAGATACATATAAATAACTTGTTCTTCCATATTATAGCAGGTCACCAACATCTATAGCATCTTAATACTAACTCCAGTCACTTTCTACATATGTTTGGCTCGCAGATCCGTGGACAATGCGAAAGAGGAAGATGTTTTATCATGACAATGAAGCAGCCTGGTCTGTTTCTGCCATGTGAAGAGTCATTCTCCCTTTAGGTGAAGTTCCCTACAGATTATTTATTTTCCCAGAAAAGCAATCTTATAGACATCTTCAAATAATCAGTTGAAAGAAGGGCGGGCCAATGGTTCAAACATATTCTTTCCTTTTGTGGTTGTTCACAGTTCTCAATCCCAGTTGGGAAAAAAAATAAAAAACCTTTCTTCTTGGTTTTGTAGAGCACTGAATATACTGTCAATAAGTCATAAAAATTTCTGCAACTTCCTTCCCTTTCTATTCTTCTGCCATGAATTACATGTCAACATAGTCAGTGAATGAGACAAGTTGGACATATTACATCAGGAGACTAAATTCTCTAGGGTTGATGGTATCCTTAGGGCAAGACGCTCGATATTCTGACAGGTGCCTTTCTTAAATTAGACTTTCCCTGTGTGTCACATTCTCTGTAGCCACTCAGGAGCAGAGGCAGTGGGATTAGATTGATTTTGGGGCCGCTATCAATATAAATAACAATTAACTCTTATGTCAGCTTTTAGCAGCCAAGCACAATTGCAGAATGTCTGCATTTCAGGCAAGAATAAAGACATCCTCCTTTGGGCTGAAGGATGTAAGAGAGCCATATGCCAGAATCAGAAGGATATTTTTACAACCTTACTGAAATCTTCCATCATTATATGAGGCAGACCTCTAATTCTTATTGCCGGTCTATTTATGACAGAGAGTTCTTTTTATAATCCAAAGGACTTAGGCTGGTTTGAAAGGCACTGCCTGACCTAAAACTACCTTTGTAGCATCACCTCCAGCTAGGGATCTCTAGGGGAGAAAAAGTAGTATCTTCTTGCCCATTGCAAGGTGTGTTTGTGGCTGACACCCCTATAACAGAAGACAGATTAACAAGAAAAAAAAAAGTAACAAATATGTAATATATTTAACTGAGGTTTCCCATGACGAGGGAAACATCAGAAATGAAGATCCAAAGACCAGGGAAAACTGTGTATTTTAATGGACAGTCAAGGAGAAGCATGACTGAGCAAAAAGGAGGTCTGACCTAATGGTAATAAAATGCGGGGGATTTAGAGAGTCCTGTTTGTTCAGATTGTTCTTGGCCTCAGGGTACAGAGAAGGACCCCTCTGGAATGAGGGTCTTGTGGTCTACTGTCAAGGGAAGGGGTCAAAGAATTAATTTATGGGCATGCTTTAGGAGCATAAGATAGGTCAGAGTGACCTTCTTGCTTCTTAGGTTTTCTTAATTGCCAAGGTACCATATTTGGGGGTATCGTGTTCTGAGTCCTGACAGCTTCCAGATACCATATATTCCAGAAAAATGAATTATCATTTTCTAATATTGCTACCCAATTTTGACTCATAAATTTTTCTTTGTACTTTTATTTTGGAATGCCCTGGTCTTTACTTCATAACTAACTATTCTGTTGTTAGATTTAGATTCAATCGCAAGTGAAAAATAAATAAATGAATAGTCTAAAAAAGATTAAATCATATTTCTTTCACATGTAAAAAACATCCAGGGAAGGAAAGAAAGAAAGAGAGAGAAAAAAAAGAGAGAAGGCGAAAAGTCTAGGACACCTAGGTAAGATGTTTCCATGGATATCAAAGACATAGATTTCTTCCTACTTGTGGTCATGCTATTTTTAATATATGCTAAATGCCTTCTTGTCCTATGGTTCAATATGCTTGCTCAAGCTCCAGCCATCAGAGAAAGAAGAAAGGAATGTACACTCACTTTGAAGGCACTTTCCAGAACATAGGCACACTACTTACAGTCCATTTTATCATAACTTACTTACATTAGCACATATAAGGTATAATAAAAAATATGATCCTCTTTTGGGTGGCCATGTGACTGACCGGCTAACATGACCATTACATTATTAAAAAGTAGCAAAGAATGAAACTTTGAGAACAAACATTAATAGTAAAAACCCTGTTTCAACCAGTTGGTGAAATTTTACCAGCTTTTCCTGGCCCCTGAAGAAAAGAAAATTAATCCCCTACCCATGTTCAAATAGAAATTTGTTAAAGCAGTATTTTAGCATGATATAACTCATTTTTAGTTAAATCTCAATGACACACAAAAAGAGAACAGGGGCCGGGTGTGGTGGCTCAAGCCTGTGATCCTAGCACTCTCAGAGGCCGAGGCAGGAGGATTGCTTGAGGTCAGGAGTTCTAGAACAGCTTGAGCAAGAGCGAGACCCCATCTCTACTAAAAATGGTAAAAATTAGCTGGGTGTGGGGAGTGCACCTGTAGTCTCAGCTACTTGGGAGGCTGAGGCAGGAGGATCACTGGAAGCCAGGAGTTTAAGGTTGCAGTGAGCTATGATGACACCACTGCACTCTACCCAGGGTGACCGAGTGAGACTCTGTCTCAAAAAAACAAAACAAAACAAAAAAACAAGGTTGAACTATGAAGGAGAAGAGTGGAGAAGCAGTATAGTGCCTCCTGCCCTGCCTCAGATCGGGGTTTGTGGTGACAGGGTGTGACCCCTGACCCCGAGGGGGCTGGCAGCCTAGTGCTTTGTATAAAAGAAGCTCCCAGTTTCCCGGTGGCAGCAGCTTTGGGGCTCCTGAAGGTAGAGAAGCTCTTCAGCACCTCAGGAGCCTGCTGACTGCCAGAGGTGTGAGGGAAGGAGAAACAAAACTCCTATCTATCCTTTCTGTGGGGATCCAGACCTCTCCAGGGTTGATTTCTACTGAAATCTTGACCCTTCTTGTTCTGCTCTGCAACTTCTCCCCATGGAATTCTCTGGTAGGTTCTGGCACTTTTACCTCAGAATTACACCTGAGCTATGTTTTTATTCATCTAAAACTTTTCCTTCTTTCTGAGATAATCTGTGACCAATGTCTCTAGTCAGCCATCTTGCCTCACCCTCCAAAGAGATGAAGATTTTGTTTGTATGACATATGACCTTGCTCCAGGAAACATTCTCTCTCTCTCTTTCTCTCCCCATTTCTGTCTCACACACACGCACACATATACACACACACACAAACCACAAACACAAATATTCTGAAGTTGTTTCCACATCTGAAAAACATCAGTAGTAGTTTCCTGGACCCTTCCTGGTATTTTAGAGAGGTTTAAAATGAGGTAATATAAGAGGAAATAGCTTTTTTAAAAAGTAAGGTGCATTTGGGAATAACACCAATTGGGTATCAGACTGAGGTGGGGGGTGGAGAGAGGGGATGGGTGTATACCTACATGATGAGTGCGTTGTGCACCGTCTGGGGAATGGTCACACTTGAAGTTCTGACTCGGGGGGATGGGGGGTGGGGGGAGGGGATGGGGGTATAACTACATGGTGAGTGCGTTGTGCACTGTCTGGGGAATGGAGACACTTGAAGTTTTGACTCGGCAGGATGGGCAGGACATGGGCAGTGTATGTGGCCTGAACTTTTGTACCCCCATGATGATAAGCTGAAATAAAAAAACAAAGTAAGGTGCATTAATTATTTTTATTTCTTTTTTTTTTTTTTCTCATAGAGTCTTGCTCTGTCACCCCGGGTAAAGTACATCGGTGTCATTGTAGCTCACTGAAACCTCAAACTCCTGGGCTTAAGTGATCCTTCTGTCTCAGCCTCCTGAATGGCTGGGACTACAGGTCGGCACCACCACACCTGGTTAATTTTTCTATTTTTCATAGAGGTGGGGTCTCACTCTTGCTGAGGTTGGACTCGAACTCCTGAGCTCAAGGGATCCTCCCACCTCAGCCTCTCAGAGTGCTAGTATTAGAAGCGTAAGCCACCACACCCAGCCTAATTATCTTTCTTAAATAATGAACAACTAAAGAACGGATAGAAGCACACTCCAGGCATTGCAATTCTCTTAGGATCTAAATAAAAAAAATGCCATCAAAATTCTACTAATTCACCAACAGCTCAAGAAAACTAGCATTATATGATTTTAAGTTTCCTTCATTTATGCAGCAAATACATTTTGAGCATCTGTTATGTGCTGAACACTAATTTGGGTCTTGAGCTATAGCAGGTAATAAGACATATAGAGCCCTTGAACTCAGGAAGCTTGTAATTGAAAGGAGAACATATATTCAAATAATGATGTAATGATGTAGCATAATTACATTTTGCAGGGAAAGTATTATATGAATGTGCATTTAAAGAAAAAGTATTATACAAATATGTAAAAATGGCAGATGTAAAATTATGGGAGTATGTAGGAAATGACGGCTTTCTGAGGCTGTGATGTTTTAGTAGAAATCTGAAAGCTAAGAAGGCAGTAACTATGCAAAAGGAACATTGGTAGGAGATCAAAGAACAAGAGCAAATTCCAGGTAGAGGAAACAGCATGTGTTAAGACCTTGAAATGAGAAGTGTATGAAGCATTTAAGGATATTGACATGTTCACTAAACTATTCTGAACCCCAGTTTCCTAGTTTATAAGATGGAAATTATAATAATATGAATCTTAATTTCTTCATAGAAAATAATGTATAATAAAGGATTTGTAAATAGTGAAATTCCTCAAAAACAATAATTACTCTGTTTACCTAATATAAATAAGAAAGCTCTAGGTGGTTCATGCTTAAGATATGCTTTGCAAACCTCCTGCTTTGCCCCCTAAATGAAGGGTAAGTACTTTATTTTGACTATGCTTTAATGGTTCCATCTCTTTATGTTTATAGAAAGAAAAAAATAATTTTTCAAGTTTGGGAGAAAAAATAATAGAAACTATTAATATCAATCTGGGAAATATACATGGATGGCCCATTATTGGGGTCAACTGAGAAGAACCAGTCCCTAAGCTTTAAATAATCCTGATTGTCTTGTTTATTTGAAAATGTTGGTAGAAAGAAGGGAAGCCCAGGGACTATATTTTCAAATATCACATCATGATCAAACATCTAGCTTCTTATTCCCAGCTAGTTTTGAGACTTTCTTGTTTGATGTAACATAATAAGATATTGCAATGACCTCTTCCCAAGATACTTAATACATTGAAATCCCTTTAGCGTGACAGACTTCATGCCACCATGGTTACTTCTGAGTATTGAAGTTTTCTGTAGGCTCCACATAGACAATATTGTGTGCCCCAGAGACCTTCAGATCTCTGACTGTAACTAACTGCTTCTAAATTTGACAGCAATTGGGGTAAATACTTATTATATATATATATATATGTATAATTAAATAAATAAATTTAACAGCAATCAGACGGACAGAAATCCCCAATTTGCCAAAACATTCAATTCAAAATAAAACTCAGTCTTTCTAAATACTTTTTAAAATGTGGCATGTTATTCAAAATCAGCAATCATAATGAGCACCTACTATGCAGAAGGTGACCTCTTCGCTGCTTTGACGCGGTTTGCCTGATTTAAATATTCCTAACAAGCTGTGTGATTGATCAGATCAAGCATTATTATCCCCGTTTTGCAGCTAAGAATGCATATATCGAGAAATATTAAATAACTTGTATAATTCATATTGCTCAGAAGAAGCAGAGCCAGAATTCCAATTTAAGTTTCTCTTACTTGACATCCAACATTGGTTCTCTCATAATATGCTATTCCCTCTTTTTCATGTATTTCCTCATGCCTCCACCCCTGCATACATTCTACACTAAGTTGTACAAAGCTTATTGAGAAGATGTGATAGACTTGATTGTTTGTGCCACAACCATCTTCAATAAAACCATGATCCCTTAGGTCAATACAGAGAAGAGAAACCGGTTTGACTTGCAAAATCATGAAGTTTTTTTTTTTTAAATTGACATTCTGATACTTGAAGCTTATCTCCAGGCTAAATCTCAGATTGAATGCTATACGTATTATCTTCAGTTTCCTTATAATTCAAACCCCACCCATATTCATAATGACATTCAAATTGTATTAAGCCATTAAAGCCCTGAGCAAGAGTAGAACCAGAGGAGGAAGTTTTTGATGTCTCTTCTATTCAAATTGCTATTCAAATATTTACCATCTCAGGAATTCCTGACATCTAAAGATCTACAACTTCATCAATTAAGTTATGCAAATGTCAGACAGCTCTAACCATTTTAGTCTTCCAGGAACCCATTTTAATTTTCTGCCTCCTCTCTACAGCCTATAATGTTGTACATCAAATGTCTAAAGTGAAAAAGATTTATGGTTCAGATAGGGCAAGTCATTGTTCTTATTAATCCAGACAATATATTAACAAAAAAGAGTGGACAGGAGAGATATAAGAGAGGTGATCTTAGAAAAATCCCCCAATCCATAGCTCACATAATTTAAAATGTTTTCTCTCAACTAATATGGCACCGCCATGTAGAAATAGTGGTAACATAATATACAATTTATACAAAGTCTGCTTGCTTGGAAAATTTTTGTTTCAAATTTTTTTATTTGATCAGTTATGTTGATTGTTTTACATTACTCCCCTAAATGGATAATTTATTGGATACAGTACTTTTTTCTCCTTCAAATTCCCATAATACTTTACATATCATCCAGTGATACTCTAGGTGTATTTCTCAACAAGGAACAAATGGTATTATGGACAGGATCACCATATGCACTGCAAAATATTTAACATCGCTGAATTTCCCATCTAAATGTCAATGACATGCCCTATGTCACAACCCAAACCCTTCCCACATACATTTTCAAACATTCCCTTGGTAGGGGATATTATTCCCCACTGAGAGCCACTGAACCAGGTTTTGAGGAAGACTTGACAACATTCCTAGATATAGAAGCAAGAGGACCCAAGGACAGTGCTTATATAAAGATGGGACTGGATACACACACACACACACACACACACACACACACAGGCCTCAGGCGAAATCAAACTCACTGTACATACCTCTGTTGAATGAATAGAGCAAAAGAGAGAAGAGACAAATGTGAAAGTGTGCTATCTTTCATTAAGTGTTCAGTTCTTTAGGCTTCACACTGTTAACCCCAATCCTTATAGGCATATAAACAAATAATTTTATGACATACACAGTCTTCTAGCAAATTGGACAGGTATATTTTATTAGTTTTAAATAGAAGTCATATATATTGTAAATTCTCTCTTTGAATAAAGAAAGGTGGGAGAAGTTTAGGCAAAAGCCAACATATAAAATAGTGAGAACAAGTGTAGAAAGGAATTAATCCTAATACACTAACATTGAACTAGTATGTAAGCCTGAGAAATAAACAGAAGGTTCATGAGTAGTGTCAAATAGACCAAATTGGGAAAAAGATGTCAAGTACCCAAACTGGCATAAGCGAAACGGGGAATACATTAGCTAATGTAACTGAATTTTCAGAGGCGAGTAAGGTTAGGATAGGGTTACCAGGACAAAGGTGATTGGAATATTGGCAGCAAAAATAAAGGATTGAAGGTGAAAAGGTGCCGTGAGGAAGGACTAGTACAGTAATTGAAAGCTGCTTTACAGGAGAGTAAAACAAAGATACTTTCAGGTAAGGACTGAAAGGGGGAAAAATCAAGAGAGATAGGGTTTCTGAGCAGATATCCAAGCCAGTGGTGAGTCTGAACCTTAGAGCCAGGGTCTTTAACTTGAACATGTGCTACTTAGACCGTGGTCTGCAGACCAGCAGCATGCATATCTCTGGGGGTTTGTTTTGAAGTACAGGTCCCAGCCCACAAGCGTTGAATCAGAATCCACATTTTAACAAGATCCTCTCGGGTGATTTATAGACACATTAAAATTTACAAACACAAACCTAAATTGTCGGTAATGAAATTGCACAGCCATGTTATTCCATCAAGCATTTCCTCCCTCACTTGATCATAACCACCCAGTTATTCAGGCAAAAACCTTGGAATCACCACCAGCTCTCTCTTCCCACCTGCTACAACTATGCAGTCAATAAATCCTATCTCATCTGAAATAGCCTCGGATGACCTTTCTCTGTCACCCCAGTCCAGGCCTCTCTCTCTTTACCTTAACCTGGGCCCTTGTGGTTAGACACTGAACTCTTGCAAGAGCAACTCAACTCGTCTCCCTGCTTCTCACATACCTTCAGAGCGATTGCTCTAAAACACAGATTACAGCACGCCCCCATCTGCACAGAAACAGGGGCTCTCGTAAATGAAGAGTAGGTTGAAAACTCACTATTGCCATACACACGAACCTTCATAATTCTGCCTCAGCTCTCAGTTCTCCTCTCTGTGTTGCCCTTGCTGCAGTCAAGACCACACTACCCAGCTCCTCCAATGTCTTTCTCTCTCCCAACTAAAGGTCTTTTCACATGCTATTCTTCCCATACGCTCGGTCCTCTGTCTTAACTTGGGTTACCCTCAAGCAGATTCTGAGATATGCAAATAGACCCTTAGATGCAGATAATATATTTTGTAGGTGGTCTCAGTAAATAGAACTGAAGAAGATAGCAAAATGAGACAGGAAATGGAGAAGGAAAAACACACACACAAACAAAACTCAAAATAATGGATATTGTATTTATCAACTAGTTAGCTCTGGTTGCCTCATCAGAAGGCAGACATATAGACATTTATACATTGACTAACATCCACCATGGTGGAGAGCTGCAATGAAGGGCATTAACTTCTTTCTTTTGGTTTGCTTCTAGGCATGGCTAAGCAGCCTTCTACAACTATAAGAAAGTAAAGCAGAGAGATGAGACCCGGTGGCAGATGCATTATGTGGAAAATGGGCAACAGTGCATGGACTGCAAACCTTCAGATGATGAGCCCAGAGGGCCAAGACATTGCTGTGCAGTATGTCACAAAGGTATGTCGCACTGAAGAATTCTGTTTTCCTGTTCCCTGAGTAAGTACCCTTGCTTATAATTACACCACGACAGTCATTATATTGTGGTATAATCACTGAATCTCTCTCTCTCCCCTAGTATAATGCACTAGAGATTAAGACACTCAAAGAATCCCGTGACTTTGGTTTGCAGTTTAGAACCAGATTGTAGCCTAGAAGGAAGAAATACATTATAATTGGGATTTCACACAAGGAAATTGTTATAGATTGATTTGTATACCCCCAAAATATACATTGGAGTCTTAACCCCCAGTAGTTCAAAATAACCTTATTTGGAAAAAGAGTCATTCTGGAAGTAATTAGTTATATTTTGGTGAGGTCATGTTGTATGTAGTAGAACAGGCCCTTAATTCAAAGCAACTGTCATACTTCTAAGAAGAGAAGACAGAAACCTGTAGGAAAGACATCCATGTGGAGACAGAGGCAGAGATTGGAATTTATGCTGCCACAAGCCAAATAATGTCTGGGGCTATCACAGCTAGAAAAGGTAAGAATGCCTCCTCCTCTGGAGGATGTCAAGGGAGCAGAGAGCCCTGCTCACATCTTGATTTTGGACTTTTCTTCTCCAGAAGTGTGAGAAAATGAATTTCTGTTGTTTTAAGCTACCAAGTTTGTGGTACTTTGTAAAGCAGTCCTAGGAAAGTAATGCAGAAATTATATGTTACAAAGTGTGTCTTAAAATCAGTAATGCTTATTAAATCATAGATATTCCATGGAATAGGAAAGGACTAGGTCAGATTTCAGAACATCTGTGCCTGTGTTCAGCATTTTCGTTTTACACGTGAGGACGTTGCAACTAAGAGAAATTAAGCAATTTACCCCAAAATAGTCAGCGGCAGAGCCTAGACTAGAACGGAAACTCCTGACATTCAGTCTAATGCAATTCTACTCTGCTGTAGCATCCATATGTACCTGAGCAAGGCCTGTCATCGCTGATCCAACTTCAGCCGTATATATTTTATTCAGTCATATATTGTTACCCTATTCTGACAAGGCTGGTGGAGGTTGACCTAAACACCCACAGTTTGTAATTGTCACAGAATAAAATACCCTTTTCCCTACCAAAATGCTAGAGCACAGGGTCTAAGCATATTTAATACAGTGGTTACCATGGCACCCGTGTAATTTAATTACCACTCTTTTGTGAATATTTTAAAATGAAATTGTTAAAAGATCAAACAGCACATTCAACATTGTATGGCTATAGAAATGATAAGTAGCTTTTTAACTGAAAATGTTCTGTTCCTGTAGGGAGTTGATTATTTTTTATGAGTTAAAATTTAATTATAATATTGGGTATATAAGCATGTTTCTTTAATATATCACTGTGCTTCAAAAGTTAAATATGTCGGAGACATTTTACCTTTTAATTTACAACTCTGACCAGTCACCTTGCAAAGAACAGTTACGGTTTCACCACCATATTTTATATCTTTTTGATTATAGAAGGGCCCATGTACATGCAATATTCAAGAAGGTCTCACAGAGAAAATAAAGAATTCCAAGGATTTTTACAATTTGGTATTGGAGTTCTATGAAAGCATGACAGCATACAGATCGAACCTTTTATAAATAAACACTGATGTATGTACATATGAAGCACCAGATTCAATGTCAGGCAGTTGAGAGACAGATAGACACAAGTAACCTTTAAAGCCTTGTTACTCAAAGTGTGGTCCAGGGACCGGTAGCATCAAACTCAACATCATCTGGGAGGTTGCTAGAAATGCAGAACAATAGACTCCAGCCCAAACCTAAATCAGAATGCATATTTTAATAAGGTCTCCCTGGTGATTCACTATGTACATTAAAGTTTGAGAAGTCCTATGCTAAAGATCTCACAGTCCAAGAATGAGCAAAAACCTGTACATAACTGCAAACTAGTGCTGCACATACTATACTGAGCTGTGAAGTGGATAGTGTGATTGAATTTAGGGCCATGGAAAGTGCTTAGAGGTCAGAGGAAAATAAAGCTGTATGGTGGGAACAGTAAGCGATATATAATCTAATGTATGATGTTTGCTTGGGGTCTTGAATGCTGAATAGTAGTTTACCAAGAAGACAACAGGGGAGGGGACACCACAGAAATTAAACAGAAGGAATAGCAATTACAAAGGTAGAGAGGCATAAAGGAGAAATTATTCTAGGAGCTGGAATTGGTTCAGGTTGACCAGAATATTGCATTTACAGGATATTGGCAGAAGATCAAGTTCTTAGACAGGAGGTAGGGCATGATCTGCATATTTTAATAAGGCATTTAGATACTTAGTTAATCTTAAACTAATAATTATGTTAATTTAGAATGTTATAAATTATACAGACCAAATTTATCAAGAAGTTTGACAATAAGAAGACCCAGAGCAAATTTTCTTTGGCTTAAATACTCATTATTTCATATCCTATTTATTTTTCTCTAAACCACCTTTAATAGTAAGTATCTGTTAATGTTTTGCATCTCTGGCCTGTAAGCTCCATGAACCGAGGGGCACGATCTGCCTTCATTATTCTCTCTCTCATGCATAAGTCAGCGATTGACACATAGTAAGTACTCAAATATTTGATACAAGCATTGAAAATCACTTCAGATAAGAGTTGACTCCCAATTGGGAAACTTTGAGTAAATATATGTACCCCTCCACATAAATTAGATATGGATAAAATAAGTTATAGCAAATGTAAATTATTAGAAGACTAAAAGATAAACTTTTAACGACAGGTGGTTCAGTTTTACTAGAATTTGGTGTTAATAGGGTGCATAGAAGGACGTTGATAGGAGCCCATTATGTCCTATGCACATACCAAGGACTCTGCAGTCTCAGTCCACAGAGTACTGATCATAGTGACAAGTTCCTAATCTCATCATCCTCCCCTATTTTCATTATGCATACGGACATCCGTGAGCTCCCTTCAAGTGTCTTCAGATGGAAAACAACCTGTCATGTCCTCCCTTGTGTGACAGATATGAGACTACTTGGCAAGTCTACTGTGAAAGACAAATGCTTGGAGGAATCTCTGAATTCCATGCCATCCACAAGTGCCAGATTAGCATGTTGTAAAGTGAATTCCTGGTGGGGCACAGTAGCTCATGCCTGTAATCCCAGCATTTTGGGAGGCCAGGAGTTTGAGGCCAGCCTGGGCAACATAACCAGACCTTGTCTCTACAAAAGAAAGAAGAATTAACCAGCCATGGTGGCATGTACCTCTAGTCTTAGCTACCTAGGGGACTGAGGCAGGAGAATCACTTGAGCCCAGGAGTTCGAGATCACAGTGAGCTATGATCGTGCCACTGTGCTCCAGCCTGGGGGACAGAGCATGACCCTGTCTCTATAAATAAATAAATAAATAAATAAATATAAATAAATAAATAAAAAACGAAGGCCTCTCCATGAGGTGGACTCCCTATGCCCCACCGTTAGCCTTATTAAGAAAAGCTACAAGCCAAATTGATCAAGACTATCCCATGATAGTAATGATGTTCTGGATATTTGGGTCCAATTCACGGCAATATATTCAGCCCAATGCTCCAACTGCTTTCCAGGGTTCTGGAAAGAAAAAACATTGCCACTTGTTCTTCCAAGCAATTTGATTTCCCTGTTCTAAGTTCAGTTAAGAACACTTCACACCCAGATATGCCTGGTCCATATGTATGGCCACCCTTACTAGCCAGTTCCTGCTCTATCAGGATATAAACACAGAGCCATTTCCCAGGGCATATTCTGGACCCAGGTGACAAACGGTCCTCCTTCAAAAATTATAGAATCGCAGTGTTGCCAGTTTCTCCCTGGTGAGCAAGAACCCACGACCTTTAAAAAACAATCATAAAGCGTTTTAACCTCTGTTTTAGTTTGGATTGCCTCAGGAAAAAAAAAACCCAAACAAATTGAATATAAGTATTAATGGTATATTCAGAAGTGATTCCATGGAGCATTGGTATCTGTACAGGAAAATGAGACAGAAAATGCAAGAAGCTAAAAACTGGTGTAATCAAGCAAGTTACTACACTAGGTAACTAGAGCTTAATCCTACTGCAGAGCTCTGATCGAGAGTATCTGTGCTTGCCTCTCAGACTTACCTCATTTAAAGGGTGAGGAGCTGAGATATTTAGAGTTTACACAGCTCTCGGCAGGCAGTGGTTAAAAGCCGCTCCTGGGCGATGATAGTACTCCGGCATGTCCATTCTGCCATGTAGATTGTAGGGCAGGCCCCCGTAGCCAAAAGAAGCCCTCTGGAAAAAAGTTGCAGGTGCTGGTAGTTCTCAGTTGGTGGCATGAAATAAAATGAGAGTGTGGCAGTGGGAAATGGGCAGGTGCAAACTACGTGCTACAACCACCAAGTAACTCTTTCCCCAAACCTGAATTTACTTTCTCATCTTTGACATAACTAAAGCTATCATTCAACTGATTCTTTGGAGAAAGGGGGATATTTCCTTCAATGAATTTTACATACATCCAGGGAAAATTAAGCCTACTAATTCAATAGATACACAACTAAAATAAAAGACCACTCATATATTTCTTCAAAGACAAGAAAAATATTTTGTAAAGGTAATCTGTGTCTCTGCCTTTGACTTGATACTACTGGCAATCTCTCTTGCTAAAAAGAGTAAGCAAAATGTAAATCAATTCCTAGTGGAATACTCATATGTTAGGATACCCTGCTACACATTCCAAATAATTATTTGATTTTATTTGTGAAAGCATCATCAGAGGAATGGTATCAATGATAAGGGATGTCAGTTATTTACCCTCCGTCACCTGGATTGTAATGATTGAAGGACATATGAAGATTTATAAGTATTAAAGATTTATGATTATTAATTGACGAGTATCAGTTATTAGTGAAAAGTCTGTCATGAAGAATATGGCTTGCAGATGAAATAAATACGGCACTTCTTACTCCTTCTCCTCTGTTCCTTCCTCACCGAATCCCCTTTTCCCCAAGGGAAAAAAACCAGCACCCACTGAGAGCTTCATTTACAGCCAGGGCAGGTAGGGAAGCCAAGAGAGAGAACAGAAGCTACCAGAGCTGACTTGCCTGAATACAGCATGGGAACTGAAAGCCTAAGAGAAGCCGTCACATCTGTGCTCAAATGGCCCAAAAAAACGAGAATTAGGAGTGCCTCATTTGAGTATGAATCATAAACCAATTGCCAAGCTGGCAAAGAAAATATGATTAGTGAAGGTTTCGCTGCCACGTCTCTGTCCATCTCTTTTGCCTCAGAGAGAAACAATTTAGGAAAGAGAAATAAAGAAAAACTTTCTCCTAGGAGAGACTTTTTAAGAATGGAAATGAAGAAGAAAAAAAAATCCACTCAATATGATTACTCATTTCTGTAGAGTAGATGAACGTGAAAAGAGGAGAAAAAGTGATTTTACGTAAATACCATACAGCGGCTTCAACTCTCCAGTGAAGTGTTGAATAGCCCACCTTTAAGATCTTCGTATTCAATCTTGGAGAATGAGGGAGGATATCAGAGTTGCTGTCTGAATACGTGGACTTATCTCCACTATATATAGGCCTTGCGACCTTGAGCAATTCATTTAATCTCTCTGACCTTAGTTTGATATTCAATAAATTAGATCCTTAAAGCCTTTTTACAGAGTTGATGACATTTAAACTGGGTTCCACAGAGCCCTAGGGTTTTCTGGAAGAGTATCGGAATTCACTAAAGGGCGTGAGTGCAAGACCAAGTGATTGGGGCCTCAAAATCTCAGTCTTTTTCTATCTGAAGAAACTCCACATGACCCCATTTGATAGTTGGGATCACAGACAAGATTTAAGAACAACAAAATTTTTATGAGAAAATATTTTCCTCCTGAAAAATATTTGAAAAGCAATGAAAAGTGCGTAAGAAAACTGCTCTACAATTTCTGTATCATTATACAAATGTTATTTATATTTCTCAGCATTTGGAGAGAGGGTGCCACGCACATAAAACAAGCCATTGTTCAAAATTAATGGCAATTTTTAAATGCAGTAACACTGTAAAGTTATTTGGAATTTCAACCTCCTAGCATTTCCCATTTAATCATAAATACTTCTTTTAAAAATAGGTTTTCTAATGCTCTTGTGCAACTAGCAGGTTATAAAATGTTAATACAGTAAAAGTAAAATGGAAACAGAGGGCTTTCAATGTCATTTTTTTAAAAATCAAAGCAAGTAATTTCAGTCTTTGAAAGTATATTTCAGAAATTACTTAGAGAATGTTGGCACACCAAATGTTAAAGTTGGTGGTATATTTAGAAATTATCTGATCTTTTCTTTAAATTTTTTATGATAAACAGAAACAAGTACCCAGATTGGGAAGGTTAATTTATTTATTTTTCCACTTACTCAGCAAAGATTTATTCAGCCCTTATAATATTTTACCCACACTGTTCTGTGCACAGAAATAAGGTTACCAAACAGTCCCACCTTGACAGTTAATAGTCCAGAGGGAAAACACACAGAGAAAACTGATGTATTGTGAGACTTTTAAAGAGTTATGAAACAGGCGTGGATTTCTGAGAGGCCACAAGGAAGGAACAAAAAGTGTTAAGTCCTGGGTGAAATTGTAAATAGTCTGGGTAGCCAGTGACATAAGCCAGTGGTCAGAAGAAAACGAGGCCTCCTAAAACTCACTGTGGGGAATGACAGCTGGGGAAACTTTAAGGACCATGTTTGGTCTCAGGGATATTTATTTCCCAGTCCAGGTTCTTTGAACACTTTTTTCCACAGTAAAGTGCTTTCAGGACTCCAGCTCACACGTCTCTTATCTAGAGCTACTCTCAATACCTGCTCTGCCTGACTGCAGAACGAGAAGCACTTTGCGTAACAACCTCCTGACTTCCTTTTTCTCCAGAGGAACTCCACACACCACTTTGTCTAAAGATTTAAAAAAAAATTTTTTTATTATTATTTATCTTTTTTAGAATATGCAAACTCTATAAACCTAATCTTTAAACGATGTTCCTAGATCCACTTGCTTAGATAGTTCCACAAAGCCTGGCACATTCCAAATTTTTAATTACAATAAATTAAAAATTATTCTTATTCACAGAGATATGTTCCAAGACCCCCCGTGGATGTCTGAAACTGCAGATAGTACCGAGCCCTCCATATACTGCATTCATTTTTTTTTTCCTACACATACACACCTATGACAAAGTTTAATTTATAAATTAGGAACAGTAAGAGATTGGTCATTAACTTATAATAAAATAGAACAATTATAACAATATACTGTAATAAAATGTATGGGACTGTGGTCTCTCTTGCTCTCTTTCTCTCTCACAATATCTTGTTGTGCTATACTCGCCTATGATGTACTCACCATCTCCCCTCCCTTTTCAGCATTCTCTAGGTCTTACAAGATTCTTCCACTCTACATTCTTAGCAGACATTTTCAGGTAGAAACAACTGAGCATTTGAAGCTCATAAAACTTCAGGTGGGCTATGCAGTTGAATCCAATGCAATCTTCAGAGTAGGGATGTCCAGTTAACCCTCTGTGGTTTGTATTTGCCAGGATCTCAAGTTATGTGATTTTCATTTGTGTCATCGCATGACTCATACAGCAAAGCTGTCTATGAAAGTTCAGAGATATTATGGTTCTATAAGTATCTAGAGGATCATACAGTATCAAAGAAATGTTTGCAGCTTATCTTCATCCAGGCCATTTGGGGTGCAAGGAATAGAAACCCATTCAAATTTGCTGAAGAACAAGCCATTTATATCTCTTTTCCTAACATTCCATCTTAAGATGTCCCTTAAACTTTCAATGGGTTTCAGATTCGAAGGAAAAATTATGGGTCACCCCATTAATCAAGTTGAGATAGAAGATTATGATAAGGATATGGGGAAAATTTAATAAGACCACAAGAGATTAAGGTCTCTCTCCTTCCCTTGTTCTATCCTTCTCTGTCAACTTCTCTACATATAAGCACAGAGCTTGCCCAAGGTAAGGTGGAGAGTCAATGAACCTGATGGTTATTCATGACATAAAACCTTCTGGAGCTTTTATTACATCAAATATTTTGCAAGGCACAGAGTATGCAACATAAAGTAACACATAATATGTATCTGCATGATGCTCCCAGTCTAGTGAAGGAATCAAGTAAATTCACAGAGAATTAACTGTAATACAGAATACCAAGTTGTTCAACAGACATTAAGGACAAAGTGACAAGAAGCAGAGAGAAGGAATATCCAAATCAATCTTAAGGAAATAGGAGATCTGAAATTTTATTGAGCAGCTATTAGGTATAGTTTCAATTATGAGCATGATAGGGCACTCTAAAAAGAAATATATTGGTGGTTTTGGGCAAAGCATATTTGAGAGGTTTTAGTACAATATAAGGTAGGGCATTCATTTTTGTTTTGTTTTTTGTTATTAAGTCAAACCCATATAGTGGTAATTAAGTTTCTAATCAATGGGGGTGGTAAAACATAGTCAGAACCCTCATTTCTCTAGAAGATATATTTGAATGATTCATGCATGTATGCATGCATGCAAACAGCATCTACAATGGGACACCACTCCCTCACCACATCAGGACTAAAATTAAAAAGGCTGCCCCTAACAAGTGTTAGTGAGGATATGGAAAAACGCTCTCATAGATCAGTGAATGAGAAGTGAAAGTGAAGCTAAAAATTGGTAGAATTATTCTGAGAAACTGGCTGTATCTGATACATATATATATAAATAGACACAGATTTATAGACATATAGTATATATAAATGCAGACATCCATATTCTATATAGATATATGGATATTTATATACATGCAAACATATAAAATATATGTCTAGGTACCTGTACATATACACACACATACATGTAAAACATGACCCAGACACTGCACAGCTGATCACATAGCCACAGAAATTAATACTTATGACCGCATTTTGTAATTGTACAAATTATTTTAGTGATGTTGTATATAATAAGTCAAAATTGGGAAAAACAGTGGAATAGATGAATAAATTGTTGTGTACTTATAAAATAGAGTCTACATAGTGATGAAAAACGACGTACTGTTGCTCCATATAACATCATGGATGAATGTGTCAGACAAAATATTGGAGAAAAGAAGCTAGACACACAATCTTATTTATATGAATTCAAACTAATATGTATTTAAAATTACTCTATGATGATAGTGGTTAGAAGAGTGATAACATCTTGGGGGTTGGTTCATGGGAGACAAGCGTCAGCTTATTATAATGATAGAAACAGTCTGTATCTTGTTCTGGGTGGGGGGTACACGAGTGTAAACATATGTAAATATTCATTAAGCTGTACGCTTAAGCCTTGTGCAATTTACTATATATGATACCTCAATTTAAAAAAATAGTCCACTATGTTGTTAGGGAAATTGATTAATTCATTCATCAAGCAATCAATAATATCAAACTTATACTCATGACTAGTCATATGTGAAGAAGAGATATAATTGAGGGTTTCATGGGGAAATCAATGGGGTTGGAAAATATTAGTCAACAAATATTCAATGCTCAAATGCTATGTTTTAACACAGAATGCTAAACTTAACCACCAGTTGCCCTTCAAAATACAAACACACACTTACTGAGCGCCTCATCAGTTCCAAGCTCCCTATTAGGAACTGAGAATTCAGAGGTGGAAGAGAATGGCCTGCTGCCTTACTTCAGGAAACTCCTAGTTCACTTGTACCTAGTGGTCCTGTCAAAACGTCCACATTTCATCCTCATTTAGTTAAACAATGACGGCTCCAGCTTCATCTACTATGTTTCAATACCTGTAGAAACATTCCAAGCTCAATATTTACCATCAATAATTTTACCATGTGATCGATATCTCTTCTTTTTTCTATGAGCACACGTGCTAGCATCATTGAGTGTTTAGGGCAAAAATGCCATGTTTAAGGCTAACAAAAAAAAGTAAGCCCATAAAACTAAAACTGACTTGATGAACAAATCCAGAAAAATTCTACTGAAACTTTAATAAGGATACCTTTGTTCTGAGTTGAAAAATCATTAAAAATGTTTAAGCTCATATCTAAGTTAGTGGACTAAAATTCATAATTGCAATCCAAGAAATACTTTAACAAAAATATAGCTCTATATTTTTTCTCTGAAGTATGCATTTCAGTTGTGCATTTGTAGTGATTTGTCTCTTTCTCTCTCTCATTCAGAAGAAAGCTTTTCAAATAGTTATAACATGTCTCTAAAAGATCCAGGTAATATGAAAAAAAATTTTTCTATACATTACTTTCCATACTGTACTACATGCTACAGAGACCTAGAGGACCTCCCCTAAGCTGTCAAGAACTGCCAAATGATAAAAGGGAAAATGATGAAAAGAAATAGAACCTTGGAGCTGACTTCCTAAAAGCCAAAATTCCTCCTGGGATTTCTGGATACAAAAGAGAGGTTTCAGTACCTCCCAAAGAACACCGGATCACATTAACTTATTCAAATATGAGGTCAGATCTCAGTGTTTAGGTTTAAAGCTGTCCCATCTGCTCCTTGATAAGGGGAAAAGAAAAATGACAGATCACACCTTTGAATAAATTCATTTTAATCCCTTTCTTCCTTTTGATGTCATAAAAATAGTCCTGTCATGTAGCTACGATTGCATTTAATGGTTGTCATTTACAGAAATGGAAAAATGATATCTGAGTATAATGCCTTCAAATACGGCTAATAGCATTTTTACGTCGGGAGAAAAATACTTTTATTTTACATGAATAAGACCATTGCTTCATGATGGTGATTATTGAAAATTCAGCAGCTTCTCTTATTATAGGGTAATGATAAGAGCAGCTCCATCTCTTCTCTGTCATTTATGTTAAAAAATGGTAATCCAAGCAAATCTATATTCCTAATGTTTGCTGTAACCCCATTAGTTCTCAGACAAATTCTTGTCAAAAGTCTTGCCTAATTATTACCACTTTACCTGATATTAAATAATATTTTAAATAATAAAGCTGTCTCGATGTGTTATATTTTAAGATGACCTAGTAAAGGCTGCTTTACTATTTTTTTTTCATTAAGCATTTCTTAAGCACATAACTTGTCACTCTGTGCTAATTTGCTGCAACACTCATTGATAAGTGGACATTAATTAATGTTAAATTACAATGGAATTTTTATGGAATTACAGGTGACATCCGCATCAGAACTAAATGAGTTCATCATGATTAAACTTATTACCATTTCTAATTAACCTTGAGTGCCCCCGGATGTTAACTGCACACCAGGCAAGTGTATATTCAGTCTGCAGCTTCTGTTGAAAGCAAACTCTGAATATCACACAGCCATTAAAAGAGTTTAAGAAAGAATGTCACGGGCCACATTTGTACCCGTTGGAAATGCAAAGGATCGAGGAATGAAAACATCAACTGTAATGTGGAGACTTTGGGCAACAAAATTGTTGCTCTCAAAACGAAAGTCCGAAAAAAGACTTCTACAAATTGAATTCACTTTGAATGCCATGGGCATGCATACAGAACATTTATTTTATTCCCTATGATCAAATTAAGACCTGCTCCTTACTTGCCCCAACTCCCAATAGCAAAGTTTTCTCTGATGAGTGTTGTGAGACCACAAGCCTTCTGCTTAGCACCTGTTTATATCCTCCTCCGTCACCTGAAGAATGTCTAGGATGCAGAAAAGTTCCGATCCTGTGTCCATGCATGGTAATCTACATGCATAGACAGAGATTCCAGTGGATAGCAGGAAGTGAAAGAGGGCAATCACAAACAGCTCTTGATCCTGAAAGTACCATTTGCTAATCATGAGTATGTGCTGCTCAGAGTGTGCACTGCAGGGAGTATTACCGTATGACAGTCCCAGCTGCCATCTCTCTGGATCTGCCACTATGATTGCTCCAAAACCCAGCCGATGACAGAGCATAGCAATGGGACTACAGTGGGATCATTCCAGCAATATGGGAGACTCCTCCAAAGGTCAACTTCAGCATGAAGATGCTTCGTTGTTAGCCAAAACTGTCATGGAATTACACTGCAGCCTGAGATTATCCCTACACCATCCTCCATCCTTTTCTTTTCTCTTTCACAGGGGTCAAAAATCATTCCAGTCTAGAGGCTATCTCTGCTCTCTCCAGCGTCCCCATTCTCATCTTGGCAATGGTTTCTTGGAGACTCAAGTTAAAACACCAGCTCATCAGTAAACGTGAAAACATCTTAGGTTCTGATGAATGAGTGTAACACTGTTTCCAGGGTGCATAGCTAGTAATAGTAATAGTAACATGAGAATAGGAAAGGGATTGTAAATGTGATGGAAGAGAAGGCAATAGGTCCCCAAAATACACTTATTGGTTAAAAATAAAATCAATTTGATTTTACCAGCAGCCATTAAAATGCCTCTATATATTTATTATATGGCTCACAATAACATGGGGCTTGTCAATATCAAAACCCAGTTCTTGATAAGTTGTCAACTCAGTTTAAGATCAAATATTTGACTTTCTTTATCATTTTAGAGTTATTTCCATATGCCAATCAAAAACCGGTATATTTTATACATTTCTCTTGTGTATCCAATATTATTAAAACTCAGTGACTCCATAAATTGAGTGATATCAATATTTAGAAGAATGGACATTTTTATTAAAATTTAAAGACACTTACTTACCTTATATGGTATTGAATGAAGAGGTTTCTATTGCTATCATGTATATTTGCATATTACAGTTCTCACCTCTCACAGGCAAGGATAAGTGCTACTGAGAAAGCTCCGTTTTCTTGGGTAAACTTGCTTTGAGGGATATGTAAAACTCTTAAAATCAGATGTCCCTGTCCTTTACTTTCTTTCCAAACCTTTCACTATCTCATCCTTTTTTATTTCGTGTATCCCAATGCAATGTGTATTAGAAACTATCCCTTGCTTCATAAAGCTAGCTTTACCACTAGGATCCAACTCTGATATGTCTTGGTCTCAAACATTCCATTTCGGATGCTCACGCTCATAGCTAACACCTGGTGCACAAACTCTTGACCTTTTCTGACCCATCACCCTATTAGACATAGATTTTATTTAGTTGTCTAATGTCCTCTGCTCTGTTCTCCTGAAAAAAATATTTATGGATAATGTATCCTACCACATTGTCTAGCAAATGAGAAAGGAAATGTCCTAACTCTAATACAAAGAAGATATAACAAAAGAAAGTTATTATGAAATAATTTTAAAATACAGACATATTTGACAAGATTATACGAAAACAGAATAAAGTAGCTGGGTGCTAACCTCCAAACATGGAAATATCATGAGTGCATCAGCTATAAAGCCAGACTGATCAAGTTCTGTTGTGTTGGTGAACTGGACTATGACAAGCAGCACTGCTATTAAAAAAAAAAAAAAAAAAAAAAGATGACTTTCTGAAGTAGTGAATAAATCTTGCTTAACTTCAAAAAAAAAAAAAAACCACTTACAAAATAAATGTTCCCTCCATATACACAGTAGTCTTTCTCCAAAATTTAGTGCATATTAAACCTATGCAACAATACTTTGTTTATATATAAGAGATACCTTATAGACTCAGATGATTATAAATATTTCTCCCTCAAATGAATGTTTTGTGGGATATTCCCAAGTTGTGTTGAACATGGGAAAATCCTTTTTTTGAGTAGGGCTACCCCACAATTTAAATGAGGGTGGAGATCCACAATCATTGTGCAATAAAAAATGATCTCACATACTTCTGAACAACCATTCCAGAATATTAGGAACTGTTAACATTAAAAATTATTAACTTAGCTTGCATTTAGCACTAGTTTTTAAGCCTGGGTCCAATCCCTGGGCCTTTTTTGAGGAAATGTGAGACCAACGAAGTGTAATATATATTTTGGCTAGATATCCTTGATCGATTATTTATATCATTTTAAACTAATATGACATTATAAATAGTCTTTAAAAACACAGAATTATACAGACCAGGTAGATTTCCAGCTAGCCAAATGTTATTTAGACACATTGCATCAACTCAGTTTATATTTAATAGTAAAGGTTCATTCCCTCCCTACCCATCTTTTACCTCTTCTTTGCTTCCTCTTACTTCCTTTCTTTCCTTTGGGGGTGGGTGCCTGGAAACATCCCACCTGGTTTTCAGTGTTAATCTTACCTTGACAGAATCTCCAAATAGTACTTCAACAAACCGATGGTATGCTATGGGGACATTTTAGCTATGGCAAAGAAATGCAAATGAAGCTTTCCTCTGAAAGGCCCCATGCAGAGCATGACCAAGGACCCCTTTCTCTCAGACACTGTCTTTGCTCTCATAATCATTTATGGACAGACTTATTTTTATGTCAGTCTCTTGATTGGATTATCATCAATTTCCAGCCACAGGGTCGTGAGAGCACATGGAACCTTCAGCCACAGTCTCCTTTTGTAATAGAGTCAGTACTTCTAGACGCTGCTGAAATAGGATAAAAGGATTTGCTTTTCATCATAGGACAAATTAAATTTTAATTGCCTGTTAAAACACAAATGTCAAAAGCAAATCTTAAAGGCAGGGTTGCAGTCCTCTCATATATCATGTTTTTGTCCCATTTGCATGCAAATTAATTCTTTTCTTCATTTTAAATATGCATTTTCACGGAATATGTTAAAATCATATTTCAAAACATTAACAGTGATACAACCTTATTAATATAAATATAAATATATACATATACACATTTGCAGAGAAAACAAATAATCAACTTCTTTTAAAAATTCAAACTTCTTTTATGTTGGTATTGAGTATAACAGATCATCATCTCAGGTAAATGTGGTTCTTTTAAAAGAAAGAGTCTGTAAAAATCACATAATGTGTATTATTGAGATTTCGTGATTTTTTGGCTTGAGGTATTACCATGTTTTACAATGCATTAATATGTTTCTGATGTACCTTATTGCCCTTATATTAATAGTTCTTATGAATTGTCCTTATTTTGGAAATTACAACAAGATATTGCTGGCAAAAGGTTGTGTACAGCTAGGTCCTGTACAGGTTGGTCCTGTCCAAAGACTTGTGAGTGAAAAGTAAAGGACATATTCTTAAAATCCTATTGATGCTTGTGTGAACATAATTATTTAGTTTCATTCAATTATCATTCAAATATGGCATGTAATTGTGAAACTTATGGAACTATGAAAGTGGAAATTTATAATGATGCAGGCTTAATTTCATTAATTTAATGCATAAAGCACATATTACACAGAGACAGACGTCAAATTAAAAACTCTCAGACTCTAATTAGCTTTAGAAATCTCTTATGTCTAATTGATATGGCTGTCATAATTAATTTAAATAGTGATTTCAAACTGACTATGATGCAGAAAAAATTCCTCATTCATTAATAATTTTTAAAGAGATATAAGATATAAAAATATGTATATATGTCTAGAGAAGGATACATGTAGATGTGTCTATATAGATACTTCTGTATAGATTCTATTATTCTATATAGCCAATGGATCACATAAAAAATGTAGTTCTAAAACCTTGATCTTATGAGTAAATTATCATTGTCATATTATAAAGTCCTATGATTAATCAAACTTTTTAAAATTCATGGAATATTCACAACATTTATTTTAATCACTAGTTCTGAATTCCATCTACCAAAATTATGCAATTGAAATATTTGACTGATTGGAGAATAGTTCATAGAATTTTAGCTTTTACAGATATTTTGGCAAAAGGGATAAATGATTTACATTAATAGATAGACAGATAAATACATGCTAGAAAGATAGATGCTTGGCGGACATATAGATACAATGTTGGCAAAAGATGAACAGGTTGGTGAAGGAAAAATAACCTAGGCATAGGCTGTGGTAAGGTAGAATAATTATATATTAAAAGAATAAATTTAAGTGTCAGTTTGAATTTTAAGAGATGGCAACACATATTCCACTATTTGATCATCTGTATTTCTCAGTGTTTAAGAAAATGCTCATTTAGCTACCTAGTGACTTCCTCTCTCTGTGTGTGCTTGTCCATATCTACAAAATATTTCCAGATTGGATGGGTCCTTATTAAAAGTACATGTTTTAATTATAGCTACATTAGACACTATGTCTAAGTATTCATTTAGATTCAAAATGACCATGAAAAAAAACAAAAAACAGCAAAACAACATAACTAGAATACTTAGCCCCCGTTTATAAGTTCTACTAGTATGTGCCAATGAATGCAGTTTCCACTGATAAAAACATCGTTTATGAAACAGCACTCATTCAAAGTATATGCAAATACCAAAAGTGTGTTCCTACCCTCAAGGATATTTATGCAGGTATTAAAAACATACCTGCATAAAAACAGTAAAGTTTGATGATTATTTTATTAGTAGTATCTACCTGGCACAGTGACTGTGTAGGAACAAGAAAATCAAATACTAAAGAATTCAAAGGCCTCACATATGAGGCAGTATTCAAATGGAGTCTTAAAGCCTGACCCCAGGTGTTCCCATTATAGGAAACATAAGTATGAACACAAATGCGAGTGCGACATGTTCTGGTAATTGTATGTGGTTCAGAGTTGCTTAAGTGTGGCACTTTTGAGAGGGCAGAGGAAGGTATAATACAACAGTTAAACTGGGTAGACAGGCAAGTGTCAAATCAAGACACAGTATAAACAATGTACAAAATTGTTGAGAATTTGTCCCACAGGCCAGCAGTCCCCAACCTGTTTTGGCACCAGGGATTGGATTCATGGAAGACAATTCTTCCACGGATGGCGGGAGAGGGTGGGGTGAGGATGGTTCGGGGATGCTTCAAGCGCATTATATTTGTTGTGCAGTCAAACCTCTCTGCTAATGATAATCTGTATTTACAGCCGCTTCCCAGTGCTAGGATCACTGCCCCGATTGTACCTCAGATCATCAGGCATTAGATTCTCATAAAGAGCAAGCAACCTACAGCCTGCATATGCACAGTTTACAGTAAAGTTCACACTCCTATGGGAATCTGATGCCCTAATTCCACAGCTGATCTGACAGGAGGTGGAGCTCAGGTGGTGATGTGAGCGATGGGGAGAAGCTGTAAATGCAGATGAAGCTTCACTCCCTCATCCACTGCTTACCTCCTACTGTGCAGCCCAGTTCCTAACAGGCTACAGACAGGTACTGGTCCAAGGCCCAGGGGCTGGGGACCATAGCCATAGACCATGGACAGCCACTGAAAATTTGACGTCAATGAACGTCAAGAACCCAGTTAAGAGAATACTTAAGGATTTAAGATACATTAAGCAGCAATAGAGTTTGTGAGGTACCCCAATTTTACTAATTATAGAGAACAATCAGATTTTAATTTGCTAGGGATCATATCTCATCATTGTCATTTGTGAGCTGTGTCACAAGGTAAATAACCTCTCTTTGATTCAGCTATTCATCTGTGAAACTAGAGTAATAATAGTTACACTTCATACGATTGTTATAAGGATTAAATGAATCAATATTGGTTAAACACGTAACAGTATTTGGCAAAAAATAAGCACTATGTAAGCTTGATAAGTGAATAAATAGTAAATCAAGTATGCAAATGAATCATTGTTATAAGGGATAAGTGTCAAAGCTATTTTAGCTTTTCTTATAAGCAGTCTCTGTTTCTCCATTTAATCACTCAAGAAAGTAAATCTTCTCACTAAATATGGCAAATAAGTTTTTTTTAAAAAATTGACCATTTCTGCTTTAAAAATTACTATATCTTCTAGTCCACATCAGAAAATCATTGTAAAATTATCAAATTTTATTATACAAAATTATTATGGCATTAATCTGTGAAACTTTAAACAATATTAAAACTCCTTAGCATAATTAATGCCACAAAGCTGGATATACACACATGAACAAACACATACAAAAAGGCCACCGAAGGCGAAAATTACTTTCACAATTTTTCCATATTCATAAAACTGTTAACTTTATTTTCTGGAAAATATGCAGTAATGAAGGAAATAAATTTTAACAAAAAGAAACAAAAGGAAAGAAAATAGTGTGTCTTTTTATATCTGACATGTGACCTTACCTACCAAAATTTTTCATGTCTTTTTTTTTTCCAAGAAATTAGCAACTGCATGCAAATTTCCATTTTGAAAGTGGCCTTTCAGTGGTGAATTTGATAATTGTATGAAAATGAAGAGTTTTAATAAGCTGTGGCAACATAATAAACTGTCATAGAGAACTAATTATCACTTAAGGAACTCACAATAGCTGTCATCTTTTCATACTGAGAATGCAAACCCTAAACAACCATAGAAAAAGGAAAAACAATCAACTTCTACAGAAGCATAAAAAGAGCTATTTTCTGCCTTGCTAGGAGTAATAAAAGAACTAAATGTGAATAGTCATTCATCATGCAAATGAATGGAGTCATTTGTTAGATTTATATTTTATGGAACTGAAAGACACTCAAAAATCTCTTTATTAAAATTTACAATAAAGTTTTTTTTCTTATTTTTAATTTTTTTGTGTATGCCAAATGAAGTTTGCTACTCCATAAAACATCTCCCTGATTATTCAAGTCTGTTAGAAATGCTGATTCCTGTTACTTTTTAAAAACATGTTTTTATAACATCACTACCTTCTGTTTATTGGAAAATCTGCCATTTAGAAATGTCAGAGTGTTTGTAAATGTGTAATAAAATTAAATAATTATAAGACATAAGGAACTGAATATTTGTATATATCTACCAAAAATGGCAAAAGATTATTTCTGAATATCGAGGCTTCACCAAAACAGAAATCGAAATTTTTATTCATCTCACTTATTCTCAGATAAAACATACAACCTTTCAGATTTAAGAGATATGTGTTTTGTCTAGCCCTATTCCTTGATTCCGGACCTGGTATGGTTATATTCTTTCCTCAAGAAGCCCAAAAGTAAAAATTCTACTTCCAAGAAGGATATGAAAGTACTAGAAGACATTATCCCCTTAGTCAACCCAAGAAAAATCAAGAAAATATGAAAATCAAGCATATATAATGGGCAAAGAACACTATAATGAACTAATTTCAAGAGAGAAGAGATGCAGGACCTAGTTGAGGACATGCAGAGAAGGTCTGTGAAAGACAGGGGATCTAAGAGGTGAGCAACCAGTTTTGTTTCGCCTCCCCTCATTGTTGCAAGCACCTACCCTTCCATTTAAAGTGACTTCAAGGGATTTAATGGGCCAGGACTCATTATTTTTTTCTCTTTTTCCCCTCTTGGGAGCCAGACATTAAAGACTGGGACATTCAGAACCAACTTAATGTATGGGGAAAATTAGAAAGGGACTGGGCACACCCAGCGACAAGCACAGGCTTCAGAAATACCTGAGAATATCTTAACTTGACAATTCAGGCTAATAGTTGGCACAAAGACAGCATACAACAATGAATCAATCAATCAATAATATAGAAAACAATAAACAATATCAAAAATCAGAATCCCTGGGGGGGGGAGAATCTGATTTCCAGAGTTACCACATTATTAGATACAAATATCCATCTTTCACCAAAAAAAAAAAAAAAAAATCACAAGTCATACAAAGAAACAGAAAAATATTGCCCATTTAATGGACAAATAAAATCAACAAAAACTATCTCTGGAAAAGGACTAATGGTAAATCTACTAGACAAAACTTTAAGGTAACTGTTTTAAAATGCTCAAAGAACAAAATGTTGGTGTGGCAATAGTCAAGAAAATGATGTATGAACAAAATGGAAATATAAGAGATAGAAAACCTAAGAAGAAATAATAAAAATTCTGGCGCTAACAAGTACAATAACTGTAATTTTAAAAAAAATTCATTAGTGGGATTCTGTCTTAGTCCATGTGCATTGCTATAAAGAAATACCTGAGTCTGGAGAACTTATTAAAAAAGAGATTTATTTGGCCAACAGATCTACAGGCTGTACAAGAAGCACTGTGCCAAGATCTGCTTTTGCAGAGGGACCCAGGCTGTTTCCACTCATCATAGAAGAAGAAGAGGAGCTAGAAAGTGCAGATCACATGATGAGAGAGGAGGCAAGAGAGAGGAGGGGGTGCCAGACTCTTTTCAACATCCAGTCTCGCAGGAACTGAGTAAGAACTCATTCACCCCTATGAGAATGGCACCACACCATTCATGACAAATCTGCCCCCACAACGCAAACACCTCCCACTAGACCCCATCACCAACACCAGAGATAAAATTTCAACATGAAATTTGGAGAGGACAAATAAAACATATCCAAACTGTAGCAGAGTTAAGGCACATTTGAGTAGGCAGAAGAAAGAATCCGTGAACTGTCATATAGAACAATAAAAATTAGAATCTATGGAATATGTGGAATATCAGCAAGTGGACCTGCATACATACTGGCTAACACAGTCAGATTCCAAAATGTTGAGATTATATACCTTAACTAAGAAAATCACACTTTTCATAAACTTGACGCCAGAGTCCAATGACAAAAGTACAAGGTGTAACCTTACCAATATGCATTAAAATTGATCATCCAAATGTGCATTAAAATGTTACTGAATCCACAAAGTCTGAGTTCTGGTATGGGGTTCTTAAACAGAATGATCTGGTTTGGGGGTTATTCCTACATTTAACAAAAATGTTATATTCTAAAAATGAGTAGTCTAACCCACTGAACTCTCAAATGACATCAGTATATTGGAAGAAAAAGTTAAAATTAGTTTATTTTATGTATGAGAGAAATTCAACAGGGGGATACGAGTAGGAACCACAGGAAGTTCCTAAGCATATTCAAATACCCTGAACACTTTTAGACAATTTCCCACACAGTAGTGTGCACACACACACACACACACACACACGTGCCCTGCATATGTGCATTTACCTTTTAAATTGAGAGATTACTTGAGTAGAGAATTTTGATTGTATTAATACCTACTTCAAAATTTCTGATCAAACAGAATTATACTCATAAAGTTGTATGCAATAGGTATTCAACATACATCAAAATTCCTGGGATGCTCTCTGGTGGCTTTCTGACTGGTGTGAGTTTGACAGACTGTATTGTTACAGTTGTCATGATATACACAAGAAATACTCTGTGCAGGATCATTGGGGGTCATGGCATTTGTAATCTTCAGAAGAGGCAAGAAGAAATCTTACGTTTAGAAAATTGTCAAAAAAAGAAGGGTGGCATTGAGAATAATATCTAAGGGGACTATAGGCTTTTTAGAGACTTTTAAAGAAATATGGAAAATTCAATTTAGAAGCAACACTACCCTGTGCATAAATTGTGCTTTTAACTAGAATTTTATTGTATAAAGCAATGTTTATTTGTATTAGATGGTTCTTTTGACAGAAAGACCTGAACATTTCATAATTCCATGAAAATGAAGAATTAGTGAAGCTTGTTTATAGTCTATAAGTATTAAATATTTATAGATTAAGATAATGATCTATAGATTAAGTATTTGATATATGTATCTATGGTATTTATCTATAAAGACCGATCCAGCCTGAATCGATAGTAACAAATTGTTCCTTTTCACTTATGAAATTAAGTGAGGCAAAATATGAAAAAAAAAGTTTTCAATTCCAAATGATATTTCAGAGAATGTGTTTTGGAGGCAAGGAATGAGTGTCGTTTCTTCACGGAAGTCCTCCACCACAGAGCTATCCAGGTTAGTTCCTAAGGCAGCCAGTCTGAGTCTTTGGCTCTCAGTTGTCCATGAGATTAGGTCTGACTTGCTGAGTGTAGCCTCTCCACGTGGTCCTAACTTGTCCCTGTAACTCTCTGCCTGGCATCCTCCCTCCCCTTCTTTGGTAGAACTCATGGCTATGCTGAACCTCTGTTTTTAGAACTCTTTGATTTTGGAAATGCTGTTTTTCTGTATGAAGGTAGTTCGCATCTAAGGTTGATTGTGAACCCCTACCCCAGGGATGTTTAGCGACGTCTGGAGACATCTTTGATTGTCACAAGGGAGCTGCTATTGGCATCTAGTGGGCAGAGCCAGAGATGCTGCTAACCCTATTACAATGCATAAAATAACCTTTCTCTTCCCGCTGCCCCAGCAGGGATTTATTAATCCAAAATGTCAATAGTGCTGAGGTTCAGAAACATTGATGTGGATTCGATAAGTCTTCTTTCTATAACTCATGAGATTCTCTTTATTCTTCCACACTTGGCTATAATGTTACTTCCTCCATGAAATTTTTCTGTATGTAATTGGTCCCATACATGTGCTTCCAAAATTCTTTGTTTTTATGTCCCATATCACATGTATGATGCTGTATTGAAATTACTTACATGTGTAACTAACCTACATTAGACTAAACAGTTAAAGGACAGGACTCATGTTTTATTCCATTGCTCACCACCCTGCTTGGTACATGGTAGACATTCAAAACTTCGGGGTTACTGAGCCCATAAATAACCCACTTTTACACTTCTGTGGCTGGGACAGTGTTACGCCCATATTTATCTGCTTGTGCTTGTTTTTTGATAATCTAATGTTTTATGATGATCCCTCTCTAACACGAGCAGATAAAAAAACCTACGTAATGGTAGAATTAAGTGAATCATTGCATGTAAACCATCTGAGCAAGGCCTGTCTCAGAGCAAATGCCGCATAAATATTAGTATTATTGTTTTTAAACATTCATTATTCCTTACTTTTATGACTTCTACTAAGGACTCTTTTACTATAAACCTAACTCTAAAATATAGAATCACAAAGTCACATCCCCATATCTAACTTCATGCTTCAGTCATTCCTACAATACTTGCCCCCACTATTTACCTGACCTTCTCAGGAAAACGTCTACCATTTAGGAATAGAGTCAATGTTTTCTTTTTATCAGCCTCAAGTATATATTTAGATAGGTAACAAATCCATGGTTTAAAAAAAAATCTGCCAGAAGTATCCTTTTATTCAAATCTCAAATCTTAGAATATTAATATGTATAAATAGTATGTTTTTAGTCTAATTGTAAATATTTTATTTTGTGGCATTTATGGCATTGGTCACGGGGTTTGAGGATATTGAACAGCTTGGATATATCTGGCACTGCACAAATGTAAATAAGAACTCACATTCTTTTTTTCTCTCTGTATTTTTGGTAAATATTAAAAGAAACATAATTTGGATCTGCTCCCACTTCTACCCAGATAAAACCATTAAAATTATCCTCTTAGTGGCAAGCTGGGAGATGCTGCACACTGAGTGGAAGCAAGGTCATGTGCATCATTCTCTCCGTAAACATCGAAAGCCACATGGTTAGATGCAATTATAATAATGGGCTCTAGATGGTTAGGTAAATATTCAATATCTGACATTAGTTTATTGAATTAATGGCTTGTGACATGAGGATAGGGAGTCCTTAAATGAGTTCATTTCTGGCAAACATTTCAACATCTCAAAAGCCCCCAACCTTATCAGCATTGTGAATTACTTGAGTCTAAAAATATTAGGCAAAAATGTAATAACCACCCTCCAGAGATGATTGCTTCTTCCTGGTTCAGTTATGAGAAAAGAAAATAAAACAGGTGAATCAAGTGAATAAAAGAGATAATCAAATTCGATGTGTCAGTAAACTCTTAAATCTGTTCTTATGTTATCATAATTGCATTATCCAGACTCTTTGTGTGAGTAACTGAGCAGAAATTCTTCTGCCTTCAACCCTGTTATCAAACACAGGAAAATAAAACAATGAGAAACAAAGTGAAAAAATAAATATGGAAATAATTAGTCGGATTCTAGACTCAAAGTCTGATAGAAAGTTGTCATGAAATCTCTGTTTCATCTTCAGTTCTTTCCCTCTCCCTCTCTTTCTTTCATTTTCTCCTTCCTTTCCTCTCATTTTTTCTACAAATATACACCAATATAATAAGACTATTCTTCTTTGCTAACCACTCAGTGTAGGTGCAAAATTTGTAGAAGAATAAGAAATGACTTATATTCTTCATAAATTTAGATCAATATACTTAACGGACATCTGCTGATTTTGTCTTCCAGCACTCGATGTTCTCCATATAGTAATCACAGCCTGATTTTGCTTTGAGGGAAAAACCCTCATTTTCTATCTATAACAATCCATGTATTCCATTCCTTAATAATTGAGTGCTTCTTTGGGCAATGGACACGTGAATCTAATAAGTCCAGATATTTGTGCTAAAATGATCAAGAGAATGGAGCTCACTTTCTGCAGAGTTTTTAGCCAGAGAGATATAAATCTGAAACTTCTGGAAGCCATTTTTACAAATCCAAGGTGAAAGGTCATCTACAAAAACATATGACATAGAAGACCTCAGAGATGGTACATAGAATTCTCTCTCTCTCCTCTCTCTCTCTCTCTCTCTCTCTATACACACACACACACACACACACACACATGACACCAGACTTCTATTTACCTAAAACTAGTTGACTATAGAGTGTTTATATCATTTGTGCCAATTAATTCCTTCTTTAACCTTTTCCATCATTTTGAGTTAGTATATTATCCAAGATCATGTTTGACTGCAAATAACAGAAAAGAGAACACTCACTTTATACCTTCTTCAGTAACAAGAACTCTGGGGACAGATAATTTAGAGATTGCATTTGAGTAAGCTCATTCTGCAATTCAGAATAAAGATCTTGAAGCAAACCCGGTGTAGATGGTGAGTACCACCCTCTGCACCGACAAGAACATGAATCAATTCCCTTATCTCTTAGAACCATTCCCTTTTCCACACTGGTGAAGAGTATTACCTGTTCTATAGGGAAAAGGGACTGGAGATGAATATCAGAAACCACTGAGGAGCCTTTATACTTTTTTGTATTACTAAATAGTACACTAAAATATGCAGGTTTCTTTTTATAGAGTCCAGAATCAGTAATTCCCAAATTATTTTTTTAACCATTTTTATAAAGTTCTGGGTTAAAAAAAAACAACCTATCATTTTATTTTTATTTTAAAGTTTTATTTTAGATGGATTAATAATAATAGATATGAGTTCACTATTACAGTCAAATTCTGATTTCAAGGTTGGAAAAGTACAAAACTCAGTATTCTCAGTGAGAATTTTTTCTAAGAGATGTTTCATGCTACAGACGCAACCCTGCATACTCAGTTTACTTATCGTGTAATCTACTCAGACTCTCTTTCATAGCCTAACTTTTTGTTTTAAGTGTGCTTTTAGTAAGCTCCATTTCGTGAATTCTACATCCCACTGGAAGCACAAAGCAACATATTTTAAAGAGGAAGATGAGTTAGTACTTTGATAACTCAAATTTTCACACAAACAAAAAAGTACAATACCTTTCTATTTAAGATTCAACCTAATTTTAGGATAACAAGGGACTGATAAATTATGACACATTCATGAACTTAAGAAATAAGCTATAAAACAATTTTCTTTGAACATCATAATGCCAAACAATACATATCTATTAGCAATGAGAATACGTGGCTATGTGATAAATTGAAAGTTACCTTTGGTTGGAATAGAGGTTGTTTTTTTTTTTTCTTTACCAGTATGTTCAGATTTTATGATGTTGTCACATAAGTAATTGTGATTACTTCTATAAGAAAAATAAAATAAGCTTTATTAATTTTGTTATACAAAAAAAGTTCCATTTGTTGATGAAATATGTTCTAGAGATGGATTTGTCTTGTTCAGTTCCAAATATGAATGTATAGCATTTTCATTACCTGTTTCATTACCTACAATAATTTCGTTTGGATCTAGAAGACTAAGCTAGGTCCAAAATCATCCACCTGCTTATAAAACACTTTCTACTCTAGAAGCTGGGAGATTATTTTTAAAATTTCAGTTTGTTAAAACCAGATTGCTTTATCCCTGGGTAATAATATAAAGTAACTAATTCTAGCTGCACATTTGCTACCAAGTATACACAGCTTTATATAATCAATAGAAATATTTGCTTTTGAGCTGGATAACAAAAAAAGAAATATTAGGTCACTAGATGGTGCCATAATGTTATTTTTCACTTTATTGTCAGAGATTCTGGAAAGATGTTACACTCATTTCTAAGAGGCATCATGTCAGGTACCACGTAGAATAAAAAGTAAACTTAAGAACATGGAAAATTTAGAGAGGAAATGTTATTAATCTCAAAACAATGAGTGAGATTATATTGAATTAAATTGAAATGAAGTACATCAATAAGCACTAGGGACAAGTTTTGACAGTATCAAGATAGAAAAATGCTCATTTTTAGATTAAGTTTAGTAATTTTGTTCCTAAAGCCACTTGTAATGACTCATTATATCTGTAAGTGCACATATAGAAAATAGTAGAGTTTTCTAATTTACTCAAAGAAGTAACAATTCCTTTTATTCTTGAAATAAGCAAATATATTCTTTACATGAAATATATTTAAAAATTTCTGTTCAGTCAAGGGGTTTCTCTAAGTGGACCTGGGTTCTGTGCTTTTTGTTGTTGTCATCATTGTCATTGTTGTTAAACATAGACAGCAGTGAATAGTATTTGTTTGTAAGAACTTTTCTCCACGTGGTTGCTATTAGAAAGAAGCTGCAGCTGAAGTGATGGTTTTTCAAACAAACCACTATTATGCCACATCTGAAATAAATTGAGAGTAACATTCTTGTTTTTGGAAATGTCAGACCTTGTTGTGGGGGTTATAGGTAAAAACATTGTGCATGTAGAAACAGCCACACATTAGCAGGAGAGGCTCATTTGCATCTCTAAACTTCCCCACTGGGGTAATTACTCAGCAGAGAAAAGAAGGGTTTCTCCCTTTCCAATCCTCAACCACCATTTACGTTCACAATGTTCCAGAGATCTAACAATTTTAGGCACTTTGGAGTTTAATGGCGGAGGAGACGAGAAAGACTTAAAAGTCTCAAAGTGCTTCTTTATTTCTCTCGTTACTGGAAGCAGTTTAAC
Organism: Eulemur rufifrons; assembly: GCF_041146395.1. NCBI lineage: Eukaryota > Metazoa > Chordata > Mammalia > Primates > Lemuridae > Eulemur > Eulemur rufifrons. Next base: position 8,088,900 of record NC_091005.1, on the reverse strand, counting down.
AGTGCACTTCTAGTCTACTTTTTTACCAGAGTTTGCTCTTTTCAACATTATTATTCACAGGAAAACGGATTTTTCAACCCAAATAGAACAACAAGAAGCCTTTCCAAAAAGGTGAAAATTTTAGTGTTCGATTTAGATAGACCTTTGATAACAAAATTTCATGTTTCCCAAACACTGATCCGAGATGTGTCTGAGGATAAGCCCATTCCTTCCCAGAAGTATTTGTATGCTACCTAGATCACTATTTCTAACTGACACAATGCAGGATCCTGAGGGATTTTGGAATAAAAGCAGGGAATGAAGAAGGAGGGAAAAGACTGTTCCTAGGGAATATTTCTTCACCATTTTAATTAGACAAGGTGATTTTTTTTCACTCATTTAAATAATTACTTCACCCTAAACTTGACAAATTAATATGTAATAATTTATCAGTTTATGGGAAGAGATTATAGCCTTCCTCTTTTGGGGATGAGCTTTTTTGATATAATTTACAATAAGGTTGGGCTTGTCTCTGACTTAGGTAAGGATGTAGTTAATATAGATTATTTACAGGGCTGCTTGACACTCTATTTTACAGCATGTTTCCCTGGGGATGTTAGTTTGCAACAACCTTTTTCTTCCTTGATGGCTATTAATGATACTTGGCACTGCTTTACTTAACAGGCTGTATACAATTAAACACAGGCTTTGACATTTTGACTGTGCCTTGGCTGAAATGATATGTATGAATGCTAATAGTCTTATCCTGATTCACAAAATTTGCATGTGATAGACACAGGAACCAAAAGAAATAAAATATTCTGAATTTTTGCTTAAAATATTGATTTTCAGCCCAAATTGTGGCTTTAATTTAGATCAATTTATTGAGCTGGGGTTTCCCCAAGATTGAATGCCTTGTTTTCTTTCATGCCATCCAAATAGTTTTACATACTGGTGAGACATTATGTACTAGGATAAGTGCTTTACATAGTCTCCTCCGCCCACCATCACTATTATTGAGTAAAAGGGCTATTATTAGTCTTATTTTATGGATGAGTGAATAGAGGCTTGAAGGTGGTTAAGTGACCTCCTTAAAGGCACAGATTTAGCAAGCAGTATAGCAAAAAGCAGTTACTGCAACCTACATCCCTTGCACCACACCAGGCTATATTGGTCTTACGTGACAACAGGGGAAAGAAATAGGAAAACTGACCTGTGATTGGAGAAAAAAGAATTAGTTTTGGTAACATAGTGTAGGCAACAACCTAAGTTTTTCTGTTTCATCCAAAAATTAACATAATGGGTATCATCTTAGATAACTTCTTGGTAGCAGTGCAGAGGTCTTGTTTGAGACTATCATCCTTATTTGCCCAGCATCTGTTACTCTTTCATGTTTTTTTCTTTTCCCTCATTTGCTACCAACTTTAGGGCTGTCAATTAAGGTAGTCCCACCTAATCTGGCCAATGGTGGAAGGTGGCTTCAATTAGTCCTGTCAACAGAAAAGCACTCAAAATCTGTAAAATAATTTAAGGAGGTTTTATTCTGACTTGAACATGTGCAACGATGGTCCAGGAAGAAACCCTGAGCAAGTGGTCTCACTGCAGTTGGGTTACAGTTTGGTTTTATACATTTCAGGGAGACAGAAATTACCCATAAAGTCATAAATCAATACGTGCAAGGTGTACATTGCTTTGACCGGATAAGGCAGTGTCAGGTTTTAGTCTGAAAATGTCAGTTCTTGGAGCGCTCGTGGCTGAAGAATGACCCCACACGGCAAAGTAAGGCAAACATGAAAATGAGATTTACTGAGGAGAGAAAGATGGGATTAGAGGGCAAGAGCAAGATATAGATTTACAGAGTATGGTACATACGCCACGGATGACGACCAGACCCATTGTCACAGCAATGGGAAAGCCAAAGAGAGGGGGTTGGTTATGGTCTGTGTCTTCTTTTATAGCACCTGGATTGGGACCTCCCTCATGGTTCAGAGGTCACTATGGAACCACTTTGATTGGACAGTTGGGAGTCACATGACCTAAGCCTAAACTACACATACAGGTTGTTCTAGTTCACTTCTGGACTCTATGGTACCTATGCTACTTGGCCCCTGGGCTAGAGTCCTCTGCATTCTTTTTGCAGCTGGCACACTGAGTTCTGATTGGCAAATTCATAGGTTATTCCCTCCTCCTCCACGTATGGAGAATTAGGGTGGGGCAGGACCAAGATGGGCGCAACAGCACCCACTTCCATACCTAGGAGACCCGGAATCCCTCACTATCTACCTAACAGCAGGACATCTAGAAGAGTGGCATAACAGGTTATAGGTGAGTTTATAGATCCTTTGATTTGTAATTGGTTAAAGAAATGAAGTTTTGTCTGAAGGCTTAGAATGTTTTAAATTAAGATAAGGAAATCTGTTAATCCAAGACAGACTGGACATATACCCAGACTCAAGTGATCTGTAAAGTAAATTGATGAACTGTAGGTGTGGTTTAAGTTTTGTTTCGTATAGCCGTAGGCCTGTTAGTGAATTACAAACAATTTATCTAAGAAAGGGGGGGGGGGCATGACGAGGCATGTCTGAACTCCCTTCCTCTGGCCAATGACTCAGTTTTAGGGTATTTCTAGGGTCCCCTTGGCCAAAAGGGAGTCCATTCAGTTAGCTAGGGGGTTGGAGGGTGGAGGGCTTAAGATTTTATTTTAGTTCACAGTCTTATCAAATACTCTTCTCAAGAATTCACATTCACACAAGTGTAACCCAAAGTCTTAAACTAAGTGAGGAGGGTATTAGGTTATCCTGACTGTTGTGCCCCAAGGAGATTTCCATTAGTCCTGGCACAAGACTAGAAAGGGTTTCTCAGCCTGTGTGTAACCTGCTTCTTTTCCTTTCATTCCATAAGTGCTCATATCCTTTACAAATCTAAGTTTCCTTATCAATAAGAGGTTTATAATTAATAAGACTTCTGATGGCCTTTATGAGGATTAATTAATTAATATAAATAAAATAGTGGACACAAGTCTGACGTACACCATGGTTTATATATTAGTCTCTCTCCTACCCCCAAAATTCAAGAACCTCCTCCCATCATCACCAACAAAAGACATTTATATCCCATTGAATCATAACTGGGTTTTTAGTTTAGGACTGTCCTATCTAAATACCTTTGGTCCTATTGTACTGTCTCCATGGGTTGCTTTTGTTGTTTCCACTGTTTCTGGACTTCATTGACTCTAGTGACCTCCTTGTTCTATCATGAGTCAGTGTTTCAACTACATAGAATTTTCTCTGGTTTTCTAATTTGATTTTGAACAAAAAGTTTATCGAAGCCTTGAGAGTGAGAGTGTCACCGTGGGTCCAGGAATAATGAAAATTGGATGGTGGGGGAAGAGTGGAGTTTGCAGGGTGGTGGGAGCATAAGAACATATTTAAACTATAGTGGAATTTAAATTGAAACATGTTCTGAAAAGGCACCATTCCTGTTTATACAAGGCTCTCTAGAAAAGAATTTAAAGTTACAACATATAAATTAGCTGCAGACATTCTCTCAGCCCAGCTCCACACATACTGATCAATGAGGCATAAAGATATAATTGGTTCATAGGCACATTTGTTGGAATGTATTTACCAGGCTCTTAAATACCACCTTTAAGTTTTGAACTTAAATCATCAGCAAATGAATTTCAGCATAAAAAAGGGAGTTTCTCTGAGATGTTATTTTAATTCATTTGTAGATTGATATTAAAAGTTCCCACCACCCCATTCTAAGGAATTCATGTTAGGGCATGCCAAGAAGGATTTAATTAAAATGCAATTTGGCAGTAAAATGTCTTTATGGAAAAGCCCAGAGGACTCTACAGAAATCATCAGATAAGTACATTTTTTTTTCAAATATTATCTGTTTATGTTTCTGGGTCTAGTAAAAGTTGTAACTTCCCATAGCAAGATAGGCAGAGATGGAAATTTTTGGCAATTATATACATACAGGACTGCCCTCAGTTCATTTGTTTCATATTATGAATGAATAAAAGGAATTCCAGAGGATTATGATATATTAATATTGATAATAATAGCTAAATATCAAATTGTACTTTCTAAGTGCCAGGTGCTATGCCAGACCACTTCAGGTTTCCATGAATTCGACCATTTAAAATTCGTAACAACCCAAAGAGTAAATGCTATTATTACCTCCATTTTACAGATGAGGAAATTGAAGTGTGGACAGGAGACATAACTTGATAAGCTCACACAAATAGTTAGGGGTGGAGTAGGTCCTCTGTCTCAAAGTTCTGAATCCACAACTACTATACACACAGCTTCTCAAATATTTATAATCTGTGTATTTAAGTAAATATGTCTTCAAAAGATTCTGGTGACATACCATTGTCATCCGAATGATGTTTCCTAAGTAATGGTTGTGTTAACATGCCAATAAGTTTGCTCATTTAATATTCAAATGCAAATAGTATGTAGAAATAATGAGAATGTTATTTATGTATCAAAGCATTATATATATTGTGTGAAATAAAAAGCAACAATATAAGTTTTGAATTATATTATGGATAGGGTGATAATAAATGTCTACCAATCTTTAGAACTTGCAAAGCAAAAACATTTTTAAGTGATCACTGTAATGCATTTCTCAGACTACAAATAAAACCATCTTAAATGTAATAAACCATCAAGGGAACTCTAAGTGCCTGACAAAAACTTATTATAGTGATGAGAAGCCAACAATGCATCACTCTGTTCACCTACTCATTTGAGATTTTAGAGGTATTTTAATGAATTCTGACCAAGATTCTCCCAAGAGGTTGGTGATCTGTGGAAAAAAAAACTTTTATGCCTAGAGTATGTGAGTGAGTGTAAGAGTATGTGTGTATGTGTTTTGTGAAAGAAATTTAATGCTTACGGAGAAAAATGATTTTATCAATACAATTTCTAGTAAGATGACTGAAAATGAAACCTCAAAATAAAAGACTAGAGTGGAACTATTTTGGATCCTTTTTGGAAGTTGTTGGAAAATAAATCATAACTAAACTACAATGATATAGGGTCAATGTGGAACACCAGTAGTATTTTATAAGGATTGGTAATAGCTGATATTTAAGTGCTTTCCATATACCAGTCACTATCTGTTTATACACATATTAACTTATTTAATGCTCATTATAACCTCATGACTTGAGCACTATACCTCTCATTTTATGTTTTAGTAAAACTTACCCAAAGTCATACCCACAACAAGTGGTAGATCTGAGCTCCCCAAATCACATGCTCTAGGATGCTCCAGAGCTTATTCCCTTAAGAACTAAACTCTGCTACTATCTGAGTTAGGGAGAATATTTAAAAAAAAAAAAAAAAAAAAAACAATAGGGATTGACAAGAAAGAAGAGGCTTTAAAGAATGGCAGAGCAGAAACTGTATTTTTTTCAATAAAACCTCAGAAAATAAAAAGCACAAGAAAAATAAGCAAGTGTATTGAAATTGTGAGATGAAGCAGTTGAGATGTTGAGTCAAAGGCTATGGTATTTCATTCTGCTGAAATATTATGGTTTATCAAATGAATCCATTGACTGATTTCTCCAGTATTTACTGAGCAGCTGTTACATATTAGATGGTGAACAAGATAAATAGGTTTACTGTCCTGTTGGAGCTAAATGCTAGCAGGAGAAGAAAAGTAATTAAAATGTACACACATAGTTATAAATGGGCATAGGTATGGATTTGGATACGGATATAGAGACAGATATAGACCTACGTATCTATACACACATGCAATAATGCCAAATATTGATAAGTTTCTTGAAGGAAGTAAAGCAATGAATATGGTAGGGCTGAAAAGATAAACGTGTTTCCAATGGAAAAGGGCGTTTCTGTGCACGCCTTCCCCAGCTTAAGTGAGCTTTTGCTTCTAATAAACAGCAGCTGTGACTCTCTTTGGAACCTGTCTTTGGGCTACTGAATGCTTTGCCTACATTCTCATAATGGAGGACCTCCCTGGAAATTTACCTCTCTCACAGCCACCACCAGGAGACCGGTTAGCCACTGATGGGAAGGTATGGAATTGTGGACGCTTACATCCCTCACCTCCATTTTGAAAAATTCAGAGCCTAATTTATACTCCCGTGTGCCCGTGTGTGATCAGGCTTAAGCTACCTCCACTGGACTTTGGTATCTTCTTTCTTTTCCTGCTTCCCTCAGACCTTTGCCAGAAACCTTTTGGGAGTACTTCTGTAGTAAATCTATGGTGACGCATTGTCCCAGTTTGCTGGAGACTGCGAGCACAAAGTCTCCGGCAAACTGGGACGGTTGATTACCATACAAGTCCTCTTCCAAGAAACCTGACTTAAGACATCAGGGAAATGCAAATCTAGAGTGTGGTGGAACATTTTTTTTATTTCCTTGCTAATGAGTATTTAACCTAGGTGTGACTACAAGGTGTGAATACCTTGCCAGCTGAAATATATTGTTTTGGGTTCCTGTCATCAAAGTGCAAATCTGATCAAGGAGGCAGGGTTCTTGGCTCCATGCTGTGAACAGACCATTCGTGGATGATGACTTGTCATATTTGCTCTCTCCCTGGCAGAGGTCTTCATTCCTTAGGCGGCAGGTAGGGTGAAGGATAACATTCTCTCTGGGAAGACAGTGTTTATGCTGAGAAAAAGCCAGCCGTTTGTAGAACTGGGAGGAGTGTTTTTTAGGCAAAGAAGACAGCAAGTGCAAGTAGCAGAAACTATAGTAGCATATTCAGGAAGACAGAGCATGTGGCTAGAGCAGTCTGTCTAAGGGCAAGTGTGTGAGTGACTGAAGACAAAGAGACAGGGATGTCAACAGCCTGTGGGGCTTTGACAAAAAGGTAAGAGAAGTTCATTATTATTATCAAATTATTACATAAGTTATGAACACTTTTATTATGTAGAATTTATATGTATGTGTCTACACATGTGCATTTTTTCTCAACACATTTATGGTCCTGAAAAGAAAAGTTTATTTTTCAGAGGGTAATCTTTCAACCCAAATGCAAATCTAGATATTTGAACACTTCTATCGAGACAGCATTAGAAGTTTTTATAACAGGGGTGAACATAAACCCAGCCAGGAACTGCAAACATAGAGATATCCAAGGCCCCTCATGCTTAAATTATAGATGCAGAAGAGACTACAAGGTGAATTATTGTTCATAGCTTCTACAATGAAAGGTGATTCCAAGTGTTTAGGGATTTGTTCCTATACACGAATACCTGTGCATCAAAACCTTACTTGTAGCTTCCCAGAGAGGAAGCATGGTGAAATTCTGAAGAACTTTGATGTTGAATAATTTTGGTCAGAATCTTGGTTATGCCATTTTTCTTTTGATCTTTGTTTGGTTTCTGCTTTTGTTTTCTTCTGTGATCTATTTTTGGTTTCTGAACTCCAGTTTCCTCATTGGCACACAAGTAGATGTGAGCGTTGGTCTGAGGGATAGAACTGCTTCATGCAAATCACATAGTGTAGCCCCTGGTTAGCACTCAGGAACTGATGGTTAGGATTTGGATAGTGACTGAGCCTCTCTAGACCACTGAAGCTCTTCACACATAAAATATTGTCAAATGGGTGGCAGGAGATAAAACACAATGTAGTTTGGAAACTAAGTTCTGAAATTTAGACTGGGTTTCACGAAAGCAAAAAAAAAAAAAAACATTGCCTGAAGGATCCTCAGGGCTTCAGAATATTTTTTCCAAGGACTCTTTTCCTTGTATTTGTAACTTTTGAATAAAAGAGTTTACTTGAGAAAGCCCCTGAGGGGGAAAACAAAACATAAATAATTTTGCATTGCTCCAAGGACAAGGTGGAGACTCTAATAGGTCTTATGTGTGGGCAGTTTTAATGCTTTTATTATCATTGTAATGCACAAAATTCAGTCTTACACTTGAGCAAAGACTAAAAGTCATATTATATTGTTGATGCACCTGTATTGTCTCTATTAACTTAAATAGAAGTACATTCATGAGAAATTAACCCTCTGTATGTTTATACAGAATAGTCTTTCTATAATTTTCTAACACCTTTTGCAATTAATTCTCTTCCCAGGAGTTAATGAGCTTATTTTAAATGCTCTAGTGCTTAAAAAGAAAAAAAAGAAAAAAAAAAAACCTCTGTGTTAAAATATACACACTCACATATATATTTATATACATTATATTTTATACATATATTGTACATATCTGTACATAAATATAAAAAAATCAAATATATAGTATTGAAGTGTGCTAACAAGGTTTGCCTTGCAGATAGTTTAATTTAGCCTATACAAACCCCATTCATAGAATAGGAAATTATAGGAAGTAGGCAAAAATCCATTTTATATAAAGAAATGTGCCAGAATACTGAATTTTAAAAATGGTCCGTTGGAAAGGTCAATAACTGCCTGATTAGACATGGAAAACACCAACAGTGTCATTTTCTAACCTCTATTTTGCTGGCAAATTTATTTGGGCATTGATGGCCGGCATAATTAGATAATTTTACTTTCAAAGTAGAGGTTAGTAAGCTAATTAACTGACTTACCTCCTAAAGAAGGATTTTGTTTGGTACAAAAAAAAATCATATTAAAATGGTGGGAGGAATTTTAAAATTACGTCAACTTCTAGTTTAGTGGTTTAGTTCTTCTGTTTTCTGTTATATATGTCTAGCATAGTTAAATAAATACATAAATGAATGAGTAAATCCCTGATAAGTGGTACCTGGTTAAATTCCTGAGGTCGGATGTATAAATTCAAGAGGGCATGTACTTCATTTCTGTGAGTCCAGGATGGGGAATCATTCACTGATCAGAAGAAAGTCAAATTTTCTCCAGAAGATAATGAACTTGAGGTGCTCAGGAGTTGTATTCTGTATAGACTCAAAGTGGTATGGTACTCTTTTCTCTTCAATAGTTAGGCAATGTTCAGGATTGAGTTAAATAAAGACAATTTTAGGAAAATTATACCCACATAAAACTGACAAAATTGAAGATATGAGCATATAGATATTGACTTTCAATAGTGTTTGTGTAAAAATTATGTGAGACCTTCAAGTGCCATCTGCAGAAATATTTAGTGGAATAAAGGAAAGTATTAATTCAGTTTTTCATATTCCTCTGCAAATACAACTTCAAGGCAATACTCCCTTCACGCCCCCCATGACAGAATGCCATTCTAATGCTTCCCACTTAAGATCTGCTTGTAAACCACAACTCTGTGCATCTTGATTGGCTTAGCAGTCTCTTATCATTAGTAATGGCTAGAGGGTGTTTTTTGTTTGTTTTTTATGTAACCAGAAAAGTTTGTTCTCCTGAAGGGCAAGGACCATCTGTATGGCTCTTATTAAACAAGAAATTAAAACAGAATTTAAACCAGTACCAACTTCTGTCAATTCAAAAGGAGCACTAGTAAGGCAATCATCTTCTGCTGGAAATCATATGCTGCATTTATTTATCTTTAACAACCTGTCAGTCAAATCTTACTCTAATACTTGCCTAGTCCTCTTCTTGGCTCTGGGAATACAATGGGGACAAAAAAGACAGATACAGTTCCAAGTCACATGGACCAGCCTAATGAAGGAGAGAGACATTAATGAAATATAGTCTCATGAATAAATGTATAAAGACAAACTGAAATTATGCTACATATGACAGGACAATGACACTATGAGTGCCCATGTCAAGAAAACAAACAAACCAACTTAAACTTACAATTGCATTTTGGTGGTAGCAGCTGGGAAGTTTCCTTGAAAAGTGACACTGGGACTCAAACCTAAATAATAACTAGCAATTAATTTAGTAAAAAAATATGTATTTGGGGGCGTGTGTGTATGTACACTTATTTTAGAAAAACATATGAATGTTTGTTCTGCTTTGTACTCAGAGCAAGACTGATTTTTTAAATTTTTTTAAATTGACATCATAATTGCACATATTCACGGGGTATGTAGTTGACTTTTTTAAATAAGGAAGAATAGTACCTGTTTACCAGGAGATATCCAAATTCATGATTAACTTGCAAACTGATTTAATGGAATTGTTTTAAAATCAATACCTTTTCAACTCTGGGTATATGTGTTTAGCAAGAGGCACTCAAGGTCGCTGTCTTCTTCAACAAGGATACAGTAGTAGCTAAATCTGATGAAGCAGAGGGAAAGCATTAAAAAATTGCAAGACAGAAACAGAATGAGAAACTCATTACTTCCCAAGGTACCATTCTGGCTTCTGCAATGATAATAGAGAGTCAAAAGGCAATAGACTACTTACTAAAAAAAGAACTGCTGAAAAATGTAAGCATCCAGATGCCTGTATTTATGTATATATATGGTTCACCTCACATTTCAAAATCATTTGGAAATTTCTTAATCTTTAATAAAAAGATCAAAATTACTAGTTGCAGAGTTAAGAGGAGAATGTACTTTCAAGTACCCTTATTATCAGCCGTGGTGAAAGTCTTACTTGAAATCGATACATAAATTACTTATTGGGCTGAAAACAGAGGGCATCATTAAAAAGAGAGCACTGGAGACCTTAGCTCATTAGGCGGGCTGGGTAGGTGAAGGGCATGCCTTCTGAGTAGCAAGGGGTGGTTAGAAAGGATCTTGGGAAGCCCTGGGAGACCAATAGGGTTAACCAAAAACATGTCCATTCATACATACTTAAGATAAACATCCTTACAAAGGCAGCGTATTTCTTAAAAATGCTTGAATATTAAACCCTAAGAAATGCATAGTCTAGTGAGAGACAAAAGGACTGATTCTAAGTGGAAGCTATTGCTGTATATTTGTGTTTGAAGGGAAAATTCATATCTTGAAATGCTTGTACCCAAAATAGAGCTGATCGCATAAATGCCATCTGAATAAGGCACGTATTTGGTAAGCATAAATTCACACTGAAATGCCATTTCCCTAATAACCACTTTAGTTGTTATTCTTGTTTGCCCTAGAAATACTAATGCAGTGATAATAAGAAAGCACACTTATATTTTCCACTAAATTTAGAATTTTAGTACTTGAAACACAGATGCAGTGGCTTTGACAGGAAATTAATTTGGTATTAAGTGCCCTGCTAGTGTTAGATATACTCAGCATGGATATATTGCTCATACCACTGGTGCTATGCACACAACAAAACACACACATATGCAAACACAAATAAAACTGAAAACCCAAGAGAAATTTGGGTTGATAAAAATAGAACTATTTTGAATAATATAAAATATAAACTTAGAATTATAGTTTATTATCTGTTAGTATAAAGTTCTTCAAAATTTTGTATCAATGCTTTTTCCATAATTTCTGTAACATTTACCTTGGTAGCCAACATCAACTAAACATACTATATTTTGTAACCAGTATTCCTTTATTGCTTAAAATTTTACTCCTTCCCGCAGGCAAAAGAAGAAAACATGGGTTGAAATCTCAATTTTTCATTACTATACAGAAACGCAAATGTTGCTTGTCCCCTAATTAACTTCCTTCCTTTCTTCCTTCCTTTGTTCCTTCAAAAAATATTTACTTACAATCTATTGTAATCTAGGCAAGATATATGTTCCCCTCCTCATTGAGTTTATGATCTAGTGATGAAACAGGTATTAATAAATAATCACACAGGGATAATTACTTTCAAGGAAAATGGAAAATGCTCCCGTATTGAGAGAAGTCGTGGTATAGTCTGATGGCTTGAGAATTTCAAAGAAGACTCCCCTGAAGAAGTGACTCTTGAGCTGAAATCTGAGGAATGTATAGGGGTTAGCGAGGCATCACATGTTGGGGTCAAGGGCTTCCTAGCAAAAGAAACTCCTGAACAAGGGCATAAAGTGACAAAATGCATGGCAAGTTTTGGGATACAAAAGAAGTCCTGAAGGTAAATGTTAGGGTTCTATAGGAACCAAAAAGATGAGAAATAAAATTACAGAGGATAGCACTATCCAGATAATAGCTCATGTTAATGATTATGGTCTTTAGCTTAAGAAAAAAATTTTAAAAAATCTTTAAAGAGTTATATGCATAGAAATGGTGTGGACGGATATGCATTTTTAAAAGATTGTTCTATCTGCTGTGTAGAAAATAAATCATATGATGCAGGAATGAATTCTGGGAGTTACGATGCTGTTGAACAGATCCAGACCAGATAAAATGACAGCTTGTGCTAGCGTGGTAGTCACAGGTGTAGAGGAGAAGATGAGTGTTTGAGATACTTATGAAGTAAAATCTACAGGAATTATTGCTTGATGAGGCAAAGAGAGATGAAAAGGATGACTCCCAGTTTTCCAACTTTGCTTACATAAAAAGAGAAGGATTAGATGGGGAAAAGTACATAGGTTTGTGGTGCCTTTATTATCACTAATGGGTGATGTCAAGGTGGATAAAGTTCAAGAACACTAGAGAAGAGATTGGGTATAAAGTATAAAAACCCACTCATCATAGGGTGATTGAAGATATATAAGGGTTGTCCAGAAAGTATCCAGCCATTGTTAATATAATGAGAATGGTCACATGGCTGAATATTTTCCAGACGGCCCTCATATATGTAAATAAGTTTGTCTGGGAAAACTGCATATAAAACTGCATGTATTTATTAGTTGGAATAGGCTTTACAGCAGTAACAACTCCTAAGTCTCATTAGCTTAACATAAATATTTTTTGTTCAGTTTTTCCTTTTTCTTGTATTTCTTTGCATGTATGTGTGCTGGGGACGGTGTGTTTTAATTTCACTCGTGTTATACAGTATAGATGACTGAGGGGCTTGGCTCCATTTTATCTCTCAGAGAGCCAGGCTGATGGAATCTCCACCATCTTGTAGCTTAATGGATTTCTAGACTGAAAATCGGGGCAGTTTCCTCCCCCAGAGGACATTTGGCAATGTCAGAATATATCTTTTGTTGTCACAACTGGAGAGAATGATACTGGAGTCTAGTTGGTATAGTCCAGAGATACTGCTAAGCAGCCTACAATGCACAGGACAACCCCCACGTCCAAACTCAACTCAGCATTACCTGGTTCAAAATGTCAATTGTATCAAGGTTGAGAAAACCATCAGCACATTTTTCGATCACACAGCAGGGGAAAAGACCGATGGTTTTTCAGTGCTTCACCTTGAAAACAATAAACATCACTTCTGTCCACAGTCTAGTTGCCATACGTAGTCACATGCCCTTGCTTAATGTAACCTCAAGGAGGATAGGAAATGTGGTGGATTAGAAGACGTATTTTATGAGCACAACTGGTACTGCCATGGTCTAAAGCAGGATCATGCTGTAACTATGCTGTGCCATTGGAGTCACACCTTTAGGTTATGGTAGGAAAAAGCGGCAGGGCAGAGGGCAGGAACACGGTTGACATCTGATGCAGGGGCTGGGAGAATAAATGTGAGTCAGCCGAGAATTTCAAGCTGAATTCTGCTTTCACATTGAGGTATTCACTGAACCCCAGCAAAAGGCAATATATTAAATTTCCAACTTAATTTTCTCAGATATGTAGGAAGATGGAATTCATTATATTTAAGAATTGAATATTAAGGGTAATTAATGGATTTGGCAGCTCTTTTATTCTTAGCGTAAGCTGGGAAAATTCTAGCGTTTGCCAAATGAAGCAAGTTTTCTAGTTTCCAAGTCATTTCTTCAAGTGGAACAGTGACTGAGAAACTATCTGTACTTTTTTTTTTAATTCCAGAAGACTCTGAACTCCTAAATTAAGGGAATAAAATAAGTTTGGAACAAACCATAATGGAATGAAATTCATTATTCATATGTACTTCCTCAGAACTAAGATCTTAATAATTGTAGTGAAAAACAACTTTTGCTGAAACAGTACATTGCAATTGTGAAGAGAACAAACTCTAGAGTCACTGGTCTGCTGTATGTTAGCTGCATGTCCCTTGGCCTTAGTTTCTTAACCTTTAAAATGACTTCCCACTTTAAAGGAGAAGTTTTAGGATGATTTATTTCATAGGAAAGATCTTGGCACATTCCTCACATATCATAAACACTATGTGTTATTACCATTCTTGTTGTTATTGCTATTTTATTATTAATTTTACAGTGATTGAATTATCCTTTCTTTGGAGAATGATGCATAGCACCAAGAATGGCTTCATTTAGACCTCAGATATCATGATGGGGCAATTTTGGTCAAAGCTGAGAGATTTGAATCCTGCTTTTCATTTGTTTGGTTATTTTATTAAGTTCATATATCAATCGGCATCAAAAAAGGAGATAGGAACCACAACAGTAATTTAAATGGTGGGATGGTGTGATGAATTTAAGAGATAGTTAAGTACTAAAGAGATTTCTTTGAGAAGACCCTAAGAGGTCCAGAAATTACAAATGTAGAAAGCAGCAAATATGTGTGCACTGAAAAAAAGTGAACAAAAAACAGGAAAAGAACCAAGAATTTAGAAGGCAATTTCCTAACCTCCATCCAAGGCTGAGATGTAGTTCTTGATGTAGTTCTTGAAGAGTGTAAGATTGTCACAGGGGCATGAGGACTACCATTGGTAAAGAAATACACCATGGGAATGGGCTAGAGCTGGTTCGTGTCAGAGAAACTTTCTATCATGGGTCCTAACCTTTTGTTTATCAATGTACTGGCTCCCATGTTAGAAGAAAGCATATTGGAACCATCAAGGGAAGCCCACTTCTCTTGCTCTGGTCTTCTGGTACTATACCCCTCAAGTGCTTCCTATTCATGAAGCCTAACATAGAGCCAGATGATAAAGGAGAAATGTTCATAGGGGTCAATTCTGGTATTATTAGGAGGGAACTGAAATATAATACCTGATAACTGGCATAGCCAACAGTATGCTGGAGCTGACTATACCACTAGCTTGTAGGAGATGATTGTGTGCCTTTCTTATCAGCTCCACATTTAGTAATATCATGTAGATAGCTTGAAATTGGCCATAACGGAAGTATCTAAACAATGGAAATCAGCAAATATTATAATTTGGTGCTTTTTGTTGGTATCGTTTTTAGAGACCCAGTTTATTAGCATATCACTGGATACAGCCCACTTTACGGAGAACAAACATACTATAAAAGAAAGAATACAATATCTAAAACTCATTAAATGCATAAGTAAATGGAATAGTTCTTTTTTTAAAAAAATCATCAGCTGTGGAATTTGGCAGCATAGATTCTATTCTCTAACCATTTCGTAGATGTGTAACATGGAATTTAATCTCTCTAAACTGACATTTCATCATATAAAAATAGTGAAAATAATAGAATCTCTCCTGGGATTATTCTAAAGATTGAACAAGATGAACCAGACAAAGATAGAGGCACTAAATAACTCCTAAGTGTGAGTGATGATAAGGATTAACACCACATAACATTCCAAAGAAATTTGCTCAAATGTATTAATATTAAAACTCAGCTGAATGTATCATACATGCATTGAGAGAGATTCTAATGATGATCTTCAAAAAGGTTGTATTACCATTCATTAAAAATATGTCTAAAATAGTATAAAGGAGTTAACAGCCATTTGAAAGTTAATGTTCATAGATTATAAATCTTTTAAAACATTTATGTTACTTAATAGCTCATTTTCTGGAAAATTATCCTAAGGGTCCATCCAAAACATGGAAGAAAAACATTTTTTTTTCATTGCTGCATCCAAAATGCCTAAAACACAGCAGGTGCTGAGTAAATATTGGATGAATAGATGAACAAATGAGTGGGCAAGGTAGGTGTTAGCACCGTTTCAGAATTACAGAACTAAAGCCTAGAGTGGTTAAATGCTTCCTACATATCATAGAACTAGAAAGTGGCAGATCAACTTTATCTGGACTGTTCAATTCTCAAAATATACCATCATGACCTATGCTTGGGGCCTATTAGACCAGTCACCATTTAGAGTAAAATTACAAGATATTTCAAATTAGGAGACTGTTTAAAAAACTCTGTTGGGAAAGCCAGAGTCCTAAGTCCTTCTCCCATTGGAAACTGGAAAATTTGGAAATCTTTCTCCATGATTTCTAAATTAGTCCCCACCCAATTCAGCTAGAATTTGAATGTCACTATGCTAAAAATGGTAAAATATGACATTGTCCTAGCACACCTAGAATTGAATGTGGTAGCCCTAGGGAAAATGAGTTTGGTTTTGTCTGAGTTTCTGTTCTTCTGTTTTACTGATTATTTTATTTCATTCCCAGACAACCAAATCTCATGTGAGTTGCATCAAATTGGACATTTTTTTCCAGGATTCTTATAATTTTCTGGTAAGTATAAGTCTCTCTTTTATGTTTGTTTCAAAGCCTGCACTAAAAATGTCTTTTGTTGCTAAAAAATTCTTACAAAATATTTTTTTCTCCCGCATGTTCTGCACAATGATACTTCTATTTATTTGTAACACTGTGGAAACTGCCAAATTGGGTATTTTCTATACCATAAGAATTTTTTGCTATGATACGCTAATGGGAAAATTCTTTCTCTCTCCCTCCCTCTTTTCCTTCCTTCTTTTCTTCTTTCTTCCCTTCCTCCATCTTTCCCTGTCTCCTCTTTCTCTTTCCTCCCTCCCTTCTTCCCCTCATCCCTCCTTCCCTCCCTCTTTTCCTCCCTCCCTTCCTTCCTTCCCTTTCTTTCTTGCCCAAGGTAAGTTCTTTTATAGAGTCTAATAAAAAACAAAGAGGATGTATTCCATCATTATTAAATAAGGTAGTTTTATTATTTTTTTTAAAATTTCATATGCTTGGGTCTTTTGATTAGAAATGATCTTATAGAATTTTCCAAATTATTTTATTAATGTTCTACTCCTTTTATAGAGTGCCAAAACATTTATAATAAAAATAGAATAGAATAGAACAGAACAGAATGTTTGTCTTGGAATACCTGAAATCTTAGATCAATATTTATTTTTTTAATTCACCAACTTTGAAATAAACCACAAATACGTGGTCATGCAACATTTCCAATATTTTATTCCGTCTTGTGTGAGAGTATGAGGCATGTGATCTATGCTACATACAATAACCAACTGCAGCTGATGTTTTTTCTAAGGCTTGAGGGACATTTTTCAAATGTCAATTAATTTCCCAGTGACAGAATTTATTTAGAAAATAAAAAATGCAAGAGGACAACATACTTGAATAATGCAGTTATTGCAAATCACTATTGGCTGATTACAATAACAATAATATCTGCATCATTTCTGAAAATTAGAAATCTATTCCACATTTTTTGCTTCATTTGGTTCTTAACACAATCCATAATTGTTAAGAAAGAAGATATAGTTTACTGATTTTAGAATTGCCCAGAGAAGATATTAAATGCTTGCTTGCCCAATATCTTCAGCTAACAGAAGACCT
Organism: Eulemur rufifrons; assembly: GCF_041146395.1. Taxonomy (NCBI): domain Eukaryota; kingdom Metazoa; phylum Chordata; class Mammalia; order Primates; family Lemuridae; genus Eulemur; species Eulemur rufifrons. Next base: position 8,071,608 of record NC_091005.1, on the reverse strand, counting down.
GATGTCTTCCTTCACCTAGGCTGTGACCTTTCTTTGTACTGAGCTCCTACTGCTGGAACAATCTGTTACAATCATGGCATCCTTGGTTTTACCAGTGAAATGGAATGGAAAAATTTCACAAATAAATTCTACAAAGTTGGCTTTTTCTTAAAGTTTATAGCAAATCAGACCATTTTAAATATTATTTCTGGTTTTATAAAAGTCTAATCAGTACAATTGGACAACCTTCACAGTAGGAACACATTAAGCTTGTGGGGAAAATTACAATAACTCTTCCATGTGACTATGGATTCAATTAATCAACTATGTCTATTGAATTCTGAGAGTTCACTAAATGCTTGTTTTGTTTCTTGTTGTACATTAAAAAGAACTCTGAATCATTTGGAAACAAAGAAAATGTATAATTATTCACAAAGTATATATTTCAAATCCAGGAAAGTTTGTCATATTGTCTCACTGGGAGAACACAGGGTGAAACAGCAACTTTTCAGTTCTGCTAAAAATCGTCATATTGATCGTGCAACCTCCATTATGACTTTGATGAAAATTATAATGAAAGAAACATTCTAATAATGATGCCATTACTTTAACAAATGTTAAGTGTTCTACATTTGCTTTTGTTCTATCAGACTCTGTCAATACATATGCATGATTTGAACACTGTTAGATGCCTTCCATGACTGTGATTTTATTGTCTGACATCTTATTTTAACTTGGCATGATATAAGACACATTTTTCAATTCCTACTTACCCTTCAAAATCTTGATTTTAATAGCTGACATTTTGTGTTTTTCCTTTAAATGCACTGATCACAAAACAAGCCTCGCAGATCTAGGGGTTGTTGTGCTTCTAGGCCAAATATGTGAAATGCTTTTCATAAACTATCATCTGATTTCAAACTCTGTTACCCCACTAACTCAGTTCCATTTGCAATTGCATTTATTTTCATCTCTAAATCCTTCCTTGTTACTTTACTATTTTTCTCTTTTCCTTAGTTTTCCCTGGTGAGACTGTAGAACCAAACTCTGGTGAGCTGGACTACAGGAACTTTTTGGGGGGGAATGCAGAAGGAAGAGAAGAATGAAGAATTATAGGTCAGCCAAAGCAGCATATAGAGGTAAAAAGATGTCTTCACATTGGTTCCCTTCTTACTCTTCTTTGTTCTGTCAGTAGAAAGGAGCTTCTTATTTTTTAAGTAGTTTTGTGACTCTTTCTAATAAACAGCAAGTTTCTTCTGTTAATCTGCCTCCCAGAGAATCAAATGTCTGCTCTTATTCACTAAAATGACACTTGGAAGATTATCCCTGATTGCTCCTAAATTCCAAATTATTCTTTTCATCCATATACTTAGGGATTTTTATTAAAATGACTTGTTACTCTAATCAGTTGAATCCATTTTTTTAAAAAATAGTCTTTTCCTCCATGGTTAGGTCTCATTAAATGAAAACAATCAATTCAATTAGATTACAAAATAGTTCTTTCAGTAACTGGGAAAAAGTAAATGTGATGGAACAGTAGGGAAGGAAAAAAAACTTTTTTCTCTATCTTCTTAGGTTCATTGATTGGGAATCTGCAAGTTAGACTAACAAAAGACAGATTAACAGGAGAAAAAGTCTGTTATTACATATGCATACAGAACCCTTCCTAGAAAAGTGAAGACCCAAAAGACCAGATAGACCTGAGAACTTATATACTTTTCAACAAAAAATGATAAATTGTAGAGACATAACAAGACAACAGAAAATTGTGGAAAAGTGACCAGGAAATACACTGGGGAAACTAATGGAAGATGAGAATTATTTTAATAAGGTTTGTTTGTAGACCCATGTCAGTGCCAACTTTCAATCTTCATGGCCACAAAACTTCTTAGGGGAAAAAAGATTTCTGGCCATCCTTATTTCTTAGAAGGCTTTCTGTATCTGTTGATTCTCATTTGCCTCTAGCTCAAAGTAATCCTTACACCAAAAGAGCTTATGTTGGGGTGGTATATTCTGTTCCACTTCAGAGACTTCAGATAAAAACCCTACATCTCTAACTGAATAGCTGAGGGGTCTTACCATGTTGATCTGCCTCCATGTGACTTAGCTTCTTCCTCTGTAAAATACCTTCTTAATCACTATTAATAGGAATAAATACTTGAAATATTTAGCACAGTTATTACATTCATTAAGTATTCAATAAATGCCATTCTTGTTCAATTTAACCTAAATTTATTGAGCATCCATCATGTCAATTCAGCATGCCCCAATAATATAATAAAAAAATGAATAATATAACTAACACAAGATGCATGTCTTAGAAAAACTTCCATGTAAGGAATATAAACTATGTTTGAGAATTGGAAATTAAATAAATATATTAATTTTTAATTGAATAAAGCTGGATACTGAAAGGAAAAGGATGCAGGAAAAGTATTTCCAATGCAGACAGCACACACATACACACACATACATACAAATGTTTGACAGGTTTGTGGATTTTTATGTTATGTTATGTATTTATTTATTTTTCATCTAAAATGGCTGGATAATTCCAACAAATGTTCAGCCCTGCAATGCATACGGATTCAACACTTTTATTCCTGAGAGAGTTTGTGATCATTTCCAATCCACTATTCTTCAACTCACCCTCTCTGACCTTTGTTTAACAGATAGAATCAGGGCCTGGCAGCACCTTGGCGGAAACAGGTGGCAGTGCTCTCATCACACGGCTCTGTGTGAATATACAGATTAAACTCTGTAACAAAGAAATGATGTCGTTTTTCTTGTACCAGGTTTTGGAACACATTTTCTATCATCTGTGTAATAAATCTGAAATCCAAATTGTCCATTATAACTTTATATTCCTTTAAGCTAGTCCTACCCATTCACATTCATTATGCACCGTAACTAGAAAAGTGCTACAAATTTCACTTCCATTTCTAACAATGGCTTACGACTCTTGCAGATTCACTACCAACCGTATTTTGCAAATTGTTGCCCCTGTATTTGAGCCCCCTTGGGAATCCCACTTCTGTCTCCTTAGATTTAGCACCTGATTGTGATTTTTCTGAGACTCCATTCCTTTTCAAAAGAACTATGTTCTGTAAATCTCTGTAGTTCCCCCTCTTTGTAAATACAAAGAGATCAGTCTTGTTTGTGAATACAAAGACATCATGCCTGTTCAGCCATGACTAGGCTGATTCCAGCCTTGCAAGCCTTTTGTTTTATTTCCATGCCTGGATTGTACATAACTAAATTGATTCCTAGGTACAAGCTATAACTCTCTTCAGAAGTAAAACATTGAGTAGATTGAAGTGGTGTTTACACAAATCTAAATATGTTATGAAATTTCATAGAACTATACACATATACACAGGTACACAGAAGTGAATGTATGTACAAATGGGTGAAATTTAAGTGAGGTCTGTAGTCTACGTCTTAGTAATTTGCAAATGTCAATGCCCTGGTTTGGATAATGTACTATTAGGTGAAGTTGGTAAAGGTTAAGCAAACCTCAGCATAGTCATTTAGAAAAGGAACTATGGTTTCAGGTTGCGAGGATTCAAATCTTCTACATCCTACCACACCTTTCTACCACAACCAGCTTCATAATTTGTGGGACCAACTACAAAATGAAAATGTGGAGTTTCTTATTAAAAATGTATTAAGAATTTCAAGACAGTAAAAGCAGAGAATTAAACCAAGCCTGGTTAGGTGCAGTAGCTCATGACTGTGATCCTAGCACTTTGGGAGGCTGAGGCGGGAGAATGGCCTGAGGCCAGGAGTTCAAGACGTACCTGGGCAACATAATGAGACCCACCCCCCCATCTCTACAAAAAATTCACTGGCTATGGTGACATGTGACTGTAGTCCTACATACTTGGGAGGCTGAGGCAGAAGGAACCCCCCAGGAGTTCAAGGCTACAGTGAGTTATGATTGTGTCACTGCACTCCAGCCTGGGCAACAAAGTGAAATGAATAAATAAATAAAATAGGTCCATTCATGTCTTTTGCTTTTATTAAACTTCTTTTCAGGGATCCTATTCTACTGTGATATGATGTAGAGCTCTGTTGGCTTTGTTTTATTTCTTAGTGGGGAGATGGGAATATGGCACATGTATATTCAATGTTTGCCTCCAATATACCCGGCACCGAATCCTATGTATCAAGTAGAGAACTATGGATAAATTACTCTCTCTGCCTCAAAGAGCCTACACACCAGAAGGAGACAGAAACCAAAACAGATGATTTCAATACCTAAACAGAGGGAGGCCTGGAGGGAAAGCAGTGGGTCTAGGCAAGAAAAAAGGAAACTATTAATATCATACATCGTCACTGAGTACCCATTCTTAATCAAAAGTAGATATTTCCTATCAGAAATCTTACAGTCCATCCCCACTTGCAAGAGTTCTGCCTCTTGATTGTCCAGGGCCATTTATCTTTCCCACATACTCAATTCCCACTCCTAGCCCTAAATTTCTTTGGAGAGTAGAGTTTTCAGTAATACAGCCCTATCATGGGAAACCGTGAGCAGGCAGGGGCATGCCAGACTGAGTGTAGATATATCACGCCAATCAAAACAAAATAAAAACCCTTCACAAGGAATTGAAACAGTGGTTCTCAAACTTTAGTGAACATCTGAATAGCCGACAGGGTTTGGTAAGCTACAGAATGTTGGCCCCACCCTTAAAGTTTCTAACTTGGTAGGTCTGGGGTGGGTCTCAAGAGTTCTCATTCCTCACAAGTCTTAAGTGATACTGGTCTAAGAAACATACAGTGGAACCACTGACTTAGAAAATAGAAAGTAATAAAAAAAAATTCAAAATCTGGAAGGAATACATGACATTTTAACTTTATGGATGAGAAACTATCCATAAACTTAATGCTGAAATTCATCCAGTCATGCTAAATATTGAAAACTGGAGACTATTGTTTTTAAAAAGTGAATTTACAATGGGGGCAGCAATTATCATCCAATATTGTCCTGGAAATTTTAGCCGGTGGAACATATCATAAGACAGAAATATAAGACACAAAAATTAGAAATTACCACTAAGAAGATATAACCGATTCCAAATTTTATGGATATATGCACATACAAAGACAAAAAGAATAGATGGAAAAATAAAAAAATTTTGACAGTTCTTATCTGCAGTTTTGTACTCAGTGATTTCTTTTTTAATCGTAACTTTGTGTATTTTCACAATTTTAAAAAATCAGCCTACATTGTTTTTCCAACCAGATATTGAAAAATATTTAAAAATTGCTTACAAAACAATAATAATGTTAATAATAACAACAAGATGAATCAATGTACATCTATTGTCAAGGATTATATCTTAAATATTAAGGATATTTGATACTTAAAATGAGTTTTTCAAAGCACAAGAAATTATTTGCTGTCCTGTAGATCTGTGGTCCCCAACACCTGGGCTGCAGACTGGTACCAGTCCATGGCCTGTTAGGAACCGGGCTGCACAGCAGAAGGTGAGCGGTGGGCAAGAGGGTGAAGTTTCATCTGTATTTACAGCTGCTCCTATCACTTACATCACTGCCTGAGCTCTGTCTCTTGTCAGTTGAGTGGCCGTAGATTCTCATAGGAACATGAACCCTACTGTAAACTGCACATGTGAGGGATCTAGGTTGTGCACTCCTTATGAGAATCTAATGCCCGATGATCTGCCGTGAAGCTGAGGCAGTGATACTACATGGGGGAGTGGCTGCAAATACAGATTATCATTAGCAGAGAGGTTTGACTGCACAATAAATGTAATGTGCTTAAATCATTCTGAAACCAACGAACCCCCCACCAGTCCATGGAAAAATTGTCTTCCATGAAACCCATCCCCAGTGCCAAAAATGTCAGGGACCACTGCTCTACACTGATTCTTGGCATTCATGTGAATTTCCTTGTAACTTGCAGCTAACTAAATGAATCTTTTTTTGGAAAAAAATCTGCTGAAATAAAATGTATGGTCCAGACATTTTCCAAAGTAAGTTAGAGCACTAACTCTGATTCATTTATGACCAGGCTGAATTGCTAAAAAAAAAAAAAAAAAAGCGCTTTCCTTTGGTCTATCAGTGTTTGGATATTTAACTGCTGTCAACAAAACTACAGCCTAGAAAGACTACTGTGGTATAGATTAAAGAATTTAACCATACGCCTCAAAATTTCAAATTGGACTATTTTCAAGGGGCCTGGAAAATTCTATCCCATCTTTCCCATTCAGTAAGTCACCAAGTCTCACTGATAATATGCTTCATTCCTATTGGAGGTTCCCAATGTATCCCTCGTCTGCTCTTACGTGCCCACTTATAATTTGGTCCTAACTGCTGCTTTGCCTTTAACCTCACGCACCTTGAATCCATTCTCAAGTCAGTAATGTTCCTTCTCAAGCACAGATCTGACCACACCATTCCCCAGCTTCTGACCAAACACAATAGCATTGGATCAAAGCTAAATTTTCACCTTCAGATCTATTTTACTAACACATTTTGTACTTCGAAGTTTGATAATATGGGCTCATGCACAAATCAAATCTCAGGCTCCCCTTCCCCTATTATCTTGTATCCATATTTTTTAGATAGATAGACAGATGAACAGACAGACATATACAACATAAATATATTTTTAATTGAAAGTCCCTTTATGTTCCTGATCTTTCAAATGCAACACTATGTGTTTAGCAAGAATTCCTGGGGAAGATGATTCATAGCTATGTGGACAATTTGTAAGCTTTTTTTTTTTTTTTTTTAATGAAGTGTTAGAAAAACAGGTGAACTTGTTTTGCATTGGCAAACACAGAAATACTTGGATCTTTAAGAGTCTTTATATATGTGTGTGTATGTGTATGCATGTGTATACACATACACACAAACAACCTGCTATACCTCCTACAATCCATATGTATTTACCAGCTATAATTCTGTACTTTTGAACAGAGCACCCTTGTTTTAGAACAGCAATTCTCAACCTTGCCTATACATTTGATTATCCTAGGGAGTTTAAAAAAAAAAAAAAATACTGATGCCTGAATCCCACCTCTAAAGATTTTGATTTGTTTTGGCCTCTGGCTTTGACATTAGGAATTTTTAAAGACTGGTTGATGCTATTGTGTAGCTGAGGTTGAGAACTGCTATCTTAGGGTTTTGCTTTTTCAAATACTTGAAGATAGAGCTGCAACTTTCTTACAACTATTTACATTGGCCTGAACTTCTTCATTCCTTAAAAAATAAAAGTCGTGACCGAGATGTCTCTAGATCCCAAAAAGTCTTCAGAGTATAAGGCAAAATCCGATTCTGCTGTGTTGCACAAAGCAGATTAAGATGCTTCCCACAAACTCTCTCAGTGGTTTCTTCGGTGGCATTCTCAGATTTGCAGTGAAACCACAGAGATTAACTGGAAGGGACGGAGACATTTTGGTATCCTCCGTCATCTGGGAGGACTAACTGAAGAAACTCATAAAACACCCAACAGAATAAATGCACAATAAATGTCAGTTGCTACCTCTCTAATCTCCTTCAAAACCCAGGCAATACATGTGTGATGCGTCTTCTGTTAGCAAGTGTCCTTTTGGGATTTCCCTAAAGCAGAGTTCAGTGGACTACAGCCCAGGAACCAAATTCAGCCTACCACTTGGTTTAGTACAGCCTAAGCAGGAAGAATAGTTTTCATGTTTTTAGCGGGCTAAAGCAAAAGAGAACTAATTATAGGAAATTCAAATACCAGGGCTTATAAATGAAGTTTTATTGGAACAAAGACATGCACATTTTTCTCCCTATTGTCTATGGCTCCTTAAGTGCTACAATGACAGAATACAGTAGTTGAAACAAGACCATATGACCCACAAAGTCTGAAATATTTATTGTAAGTTCCTTTACAGAGTGACTGTGGTGACTTCAGATCTAAAGGTGGTCAGGAAATAATTGCTTTATACCCTAGAAATCAGCATCTAAAACGTTTATCCTATTCTGTCCTTACTGTGCCAAGAAGAAATCAAGAAATTACGCAGCAGCAAATGCTACTCTCAATTTGTGCAAAATAAAGTTGATGAGCTAATAAGGATATCTCAAAGAGGAGAAAAAGGCAGAATAGCTTGTCTTTCAAAATAAAACAAAACAAAGAAATGTGAAACTTTGGCGCAATTAACATCCTTATTCAGATACAAGCAACAGAATTTGGATGTTAAAAGTTTCTTTCTGCTAGCAAATATACTGCTGTATGGCATTAGATTGAAACACTACCAGGAAAAACAAACTAGAGTCTGAAACAGCTGAAATAGCAGGTACAGATAATCCTACTAATAAAGAGAATGACTTTGTTTTAAAAAAAAAAAATCCTTATTTGGGGCCGGGCTCTGTGGCTCATGCCTGTAATTCTAGCACTCTGGGAGGCCGAGGCGGGTGAATTCTTTGAGCTCAGGAGTTCGAGACCAGCCTGAGCAAGAGCGAGACCCCGTCTCTACTAAAAATAGAAAGAAATTATATGGACAGTTAAAGTATATATAGAAAAAATTAGCCGGGCATGGTAGCACATGCCTAGAGTCCCAGCTACTCGGAAGGCTGAGGCAGAAGGATTGCTTGAGTCTAGGAGTTTGAGGTTCCTGTGAGCTAGGCTGACGCCACGCGGCACTCACTCTGGCCCAGGCAACAGAGTGAGACTCTGTCTCAAAAAAAAAAAAATCCTTATTTGGTGTTTCTGGACACATATTCATGCCATTTTATTGTAGTGAAACATAATGGATTATCTAAATCTATCTACATGTCAAAACCTATTTCAGATTTTCTTTTTAGGTAAATCCATTAATAAGAAACATGATTGAAATGGCAAATTAAAACTTCTGATTTGGGGGCAACACCCCATACCACCTGATTCCAAATATACTTGGGTGGTGCTAAGCCATTTATATGGACTTCACTGATACCCTAGATTCACGTGCACAACAAAGTTTGAAGAACTTGGCAAATCAATGCTTGAAGACATGGAATCAAATCTTAAACCTACCGCTCCCTAGCTTTTTAGTTTTCATTACCTAACCTTCCCATTTAATCTATATACTTGCAAAGTAGCGCTAGTGACTATACCAGCTGTGAAAATTTAGTTAAAAGAGAGAAAATAAGAAAATTATGAGAAAAAGTTCTGCAACGACTTATAAATGCCAAGTATATTTCCCTCCTGCATATTTGTGGGTATCAGTGGTGGCAGAGAGGAAAAAGTAGGGCCATACGTATATCCTAGAGAGCCCACTCTTTCCAGACTATGTCAAGAGATTCCCTTAACCTCTGGTTTATGGATTGGGCTTGGTTAGTAGGAAGCCCTAGTAAGAGACCAAACAGAGGAAGGAAGGAAAGAAATGTCTGGGTACTTGTGATGATTAAATTTTATGTGTCTGCTTGGCTATGGTGCCCAGTTGTTTGGTCTACATTAGTCTAGATTTTGCTGTGAAGGTATTTTTTAGATATAATTAACATACAGTATCAGCTGATGTTAAGTAAAAGAGATTAACCTTGATATTGTGGGTGGGCCTCGTCCAATCACTTAAAGGTTTTAAAAGGCAAAAGTGAGGCTTCTTAAGAAAAAAGAATTCTGCCTCTGGACTATATAGTAGAAATTAAGCCTAAGAGTCTAGCCTGCAAGCCTGATCTACAAATTACAGACTTGAGATTATAGTATCAGTTCAGCTCCTGTTTGAGTTTCCAGCCTGCTGATCTGCCCTACGCATTTCGGACTAGCTAGCTTCTGCAATCACATGAACCAATTCCTTAAAATAAATCTATGTGTGTGTGTAAATCTTTTAAATAAATCTTACAATCTCCCTCTATATGTATCTATATCTGTACGTGATAGAGAGAGAGAGAGATCTCCTATTGGTTGTTTCTCTGGAGACCGTGGGTGATGCGGTATTGATCCCACTGGCTCTGGCTCTTTTGCAAGGTCATCGCAGGCATCTGCATCTTCTACCCCAGTCTCAGCGCCCATCATGTGGCCCTCTCTGCTGTCTACTCTCTGCTTGCGGTTTCAGTTACTGCTTTCTGTAGCTGCTCTTTCAAACCTCCTGGTGATAAGAGAGGCTGCCTGTTCCTAGTCCAGGGATACTGAGCTATGTTTTTTGGTTTCCCTACATCTCAAACCCACAGTTGCAAACAGTGCTTTGATTCATCTCTCCTCAAATTACCCCAATTTGAGCATCGTAAGTATTTCCTGCTTGGACCCTGACTGATACAGCACTTCACAAGTTGTCAGAATAAAATGAGAAAGTCTCTGTAAAATACTGAAAACGGTGCCTGTCCTGTATTAAAGTCCTCAATGTAATGCTGGTTATTGTTAGCCTAATGGCTCAAGTTTAATCTTCTTTGCAATGGTTTCTAAACACTCAGTGTCTGCACTGATAAATATTTCGGAACGTGTTAAAAATACCTCCTCATCTTCCCTAGATCCTGCGGAACCTTTCTCCAGGGGGATGCTGGCAGCATCTTGGCAGTCATTCAAAGGCTACATCAGCCTCAAGGTCAAAGATCCTGCCTCTCCAGAGGCCAGGGTCACTTGGTCTATTCAAGCAGGGACAGTTCCCTCTGGGCTACATGGAGAAAATAATCTCTTTCCAGAAGCAGAAACAGGGAGAGAAAAATCTAATTTTTATTGCGGTAGGAAGGAAGGTGCTGTGCGGTGATCCGCTCTGTTGTCTTCAACAAACACCACAAGGTGCACCATTTGGGGGAAGGAAATAAAATGATATTTTCATTTTGGGCCCCAGAAAGTTTATTTCACAGCAAAATGTGGCACTTTACAAAACAAATAAATATATTTCTTGATGTATCTGTAGGGAGGGTATCTGTTCACTCTTCCTCATCATCCCTGACTCCATCACAGCAACACCTGCATCCTCTCCTGTCTTTCAAGGCTCTAGTAAGTAACCAGTTTCTGCTCTGAAGCCTCAGTGATCTTCCTAAACCCATTATCTTACCAGTTTTCTCCTCATCTTATCATTTGTTTCCATTGTTCACAGGATAAAATAGAGATGACTCAGCATGACCCTCAGATACATTTCTAGCCTCGTGTTCCATTCAACTCATCCTCTTGGAGTTAGCTCTCTGGGCATGTGGGTGTGCCTTATATTCATATTTTGTGGGATGCATATTTGTTTAAATTTGTTTCTTCTTTGTCTAAGTACACCTTTCTTGCATCCATCCCTTGCTTTTCTAGCCAATTCCTACTGTTCTTTCAGGTTTCAGCTCGATCAAAAGAAACGCTTATCTGTCCCCCAAGTCTAAGTAGATACCCACTTTCTATGTCACCATAGCTTCCTGCACAGACCTGTGTCATTACCCCTACTACAACAGTAGGATCCTCAGTTTACCTTCCTGAGCTGTGCCCATTCCATCCCTGATTATCATAATTGTTTTGGCATAGAGTAAGCTCTGGATAAAGCCTTGACAAATTAATGGACAAATAAATGAATTAACAAACAGGTGAGCGAAGAAATACAAACCAATATAGGTTCCTGTTGTTATTATTATTATCATCATCATTATTATCATTAAGTTTAGGTTTTTTTCTCTACAAAGCTGTTTAGGAATAACATTTTTCTAAAAGCCTTGGCCTGAGCCTGATAGCTTTCCCACTCCAACCAAAACCCCTCCATGAACACTTCAGTCAATAACGGGTCTTCATGCTTCAACAGAAGGTTCTTGTTCCTTTCCCTAGTATTACTTAGCATATATCTTTTAAAGTCTGGATCCAATCAACTGAGCATGAGCCTTTACCATATCCTCTACATACAATTAATCTCTATAAACTTTCTTATCCTACTGTATGTAGCTAATACTTGAGAGAAATGATATGCTCTAATGACAACTAGACCTGAGTCATGACCTAACCAACTGTGTAACTTTAACTTTGGAAATTAGTTTATCCTCTCTGAACCTCTGTATCTTCATCTGGAAGTTGGTTTCAATCTACTTACGTTGCCTCTGTGTTATTAGGACTGCATGCAAATAGGTGTGTGAAACTAACTCAGCACTGGCACATAGGGATATAATGAACATTTATTATTAATACATATACTCCTTAAAATCAAATGATCCTAGAAATCCATTGGTTGATCTATCATTACTTAAATTTTAAAATAAATCTGCTTTTCATTTAAAACAATTAGCTATATAAAGTGCTTTATAATTTTAAATGAGCTTTACATTAATAATTCCTTATAAATGTCTTTTCTTTAAAGACAACATTCTCGTGATTGCGTTGGCAGCCCTGCAGTTTGGGAGTACTGGTCTCATTGAAATGCAGTCACCATCTGCTTGCAATTCCCACTTGATTTCCACTTGCTGCTTGACCTCTTTTAAATAGCCACATCCATTTTCATTTTTGGATTTATTCATTTTATGAGGTCATTGACTGCATTAGCAATGTGTGCGACCAATGGGACTAAACAAGGAAACAGTGGTTCATCATCTTTAGCGCCAATGGTGGAAAGAGGAAAAAAAGAGAGGAGACAGGAATGTGGAAAAAGAAAATAGGTTCTCAGCCAAGTCCACAAAGAAAAGATTTGGATCAGTTTGTGTAGAACTTGATCAACTTGCAAGAACCTTTACCTTTGAGAACACTTAGGGCAGAGTTTGATGCAAAATGACATATTACTTTACAAGTAAAAGCAACAGTTTGCTTTCCAGTCATTTTATTAATGCAACATATAATCACTGAAGTTTCAAAAGTATTTTTCTTTTAAACTCATTTTTTTCTTTATTTTGAGTCTAGGCAATGAGAACATCAGAAATGAAGCTCTCTTTCAATCTTTCTACTTACTATGCTAGAATATTTCAATGTGCCCAACAATAACATTTTGCTTTTCCAATTTTGGTAACAGAATGAAGGGTGAAGTACTCTTCCTGGGAAAAAGGAAACAAAGGAAATCTGTTTGATAATAAATATATTATTCTATATTTTCTATCTGAAATAAGCTAAAAGTGGAGACTTGGCAATTACTTGGTACATATAATTTGTAAAGAAAGATTATTGATGATCCTCCAGTAGATTTTTTTTTTTTGGTCTAGAAAATTCTTTAAGACTATCTGCAATAATCAAATCAATCAGGTAGTTTCCAAAACATAGATGTTTCTTCTGGAAACTTGTATATTCCTGAAATTGTCAAACTTGTTTTGTTTTTGCATTTCCGGTCATCAATGTCAAACTATTGCCAGCAGCAAAAACCTTCTCTCGAAAAAAGAAAAAAAAAACTTGATGTAAAACTCAAATATTAATACAGAAAAAAAGATTCTATTGGAGTAATCAGAGCCATTTTAAATGAAATGAGGGTGGAGACCTTGGATTCATGTACTTTGAAAACAATTGAAATTCCACTGATATTTCTGAGAAGAGAACCCTAACCTATTAATTCTACATGAATCTACAAAGCTGTACAGCAATAGAGAAAATTTAGAATGTTTAACTTCTAATCTCATGCCCTTCCTGAATGTGTTCAAAGAGAAGTCCCAGGATAGAATGCATCAGCTCACCTAGAGCACGTGTTAAACACATGCTAAAGTGTCCTGAGTCTCATCTTCGATTTACTACTGAAGCAAAATTATTGAGGGCAGGGCCTAGGATCTTGCATTTTATAAATTCCCCATATTATTCTTAACTCATTAAAAATTAGGAAGCACTTTTTAGTTCAACCGAGTCTCTTTAACCATTTGTTTTGTAGGCATTGCCTTAAACTTGCTTTTATTCATTTATGCATTTATTTCACCAAGTTTGAATGCTTATTGTGTTTTGGGTGTTGATTGTACCAGGTGCTGGCCATAAGACATTACACAGAACATTCAAGATCTCTTCCCTCCTGGAGCATAAAGTAAGTTGAACGTTAATGAAGCTACTCAAACAATTTGACAGACAACCAATAGTGTTCTTTGCAACATTTTTTTTCCTGATAAAGGAATGATTAGAAGCAGTATGTTGAACTGAAACATTTCCTTGATGGCGATCTCCCCTCTCTAGATTTTCCCGAGATAATTTGCAATAGTTTACATGGTGATACGTTAAAATGGCTTTCATTTATAGTAACTCCCCATTGATTTTGTTTTCTTTGTTTCTTCCTCTTTTTTTTTTTTCTTTATAGCCATCAAGAACTTCTGTTTCTTGGTAGCCATGGCACTACATGAGTTACCATGGTAACAATTCATTTTGGGGGATAACAAAAGTAAATATGCATGTACTATGTCAGCACATCAGTTGCTAATTCCTGGCGGAGGGCTGAAATTGTGTACAGCAGGCTTTTGCTTTGAAAATGGTCCAAGTTTTTTGTTTTTAAATATATTTTGTTAATTGAATAGTTTATTAATTAGAATCAAGAAAGACACTTTTTAACAGCCATTTAGGGAAGGTCAGAGAAAGAATTAAAAGGTAGCCTTTAAAGATGAAAATGGTTTAATAAATCTACTAAAAGGGACTAAATTAGGCATGCTAAAAATGATCAAAATGACATACAATTTTAACTCGTGTACTCCAAAGAGACTTTCCCATTGATTTCTTAAATTCAGGGAACAGAGAAAGAAATACAGTCAATATTTATGAAGTAATAACACTCTATGTCAGAAAAATAGAGTCAGAAAATATGAAAGCAAAAATGATCCTGGGAAACAATCCAGGTCCAAGGTAAGACTTAAGTTAGTTAACCTTAACCGCAAAGCCTGATCTTGAACTGATTCCTTCTCACTCAAAGTCCATTATTTTCCCCCGATGACTTGGAGCATTACCTTTTAGCAAACAGGGTGCAATAATCAGGAGTCCCATTCCCTACTGTTTCCTTACCTTGCTGCCATGGCCTCCACCTCATCAGCTTTTACCTGTAATATTTCAGTATGCTCCAAATTCTTCCCCCAGCCTTCCTTCTTGGCCTCCCCTTTCTCTCGCCACACTTTCAGGGCAAAAATGTCAAGTTCTCAAGGCACATGGTATAGCCCAAACTGTTTGTTTTGGCTTTTAAGGATTTTGCTGTCAGGGACCCAGCCTTGCTTTGTAAGATAACCTCCCATTAATTCTCCATGTAGCTTCTTGGCTCCACAGCTACCAAACTACTTGCTGCCCCATGAATGTGCCAGTTCTTTTTCATGTTTCCATAGTGTTGTTCAGCCAATCCACTTTGCAAAAGTTGAACTAGCATTGCAACTCTCGCCTGCCACTCTTGGCATGGTAGATAAACTGTGCAGTATTTGGTACCCTGTACAGAGAACATCTTCTCTTTGGTATCTCTCTTGAATTAATCCCTGGTGCCAACATTCCTGGCTGCTTTTGCTTTTCAGATCATATGGCACTTCGTACACATCTCTCTAAACATTTCACTATGTTGCAATTATGGATTTACAGCTCTATCTTTCCCTCCTGACTGTGCGTAGGAGCAAGTACCATGTCTGACTCACCTTTGTGTATCCAGGGACAAGCACAAGACCTCGAATGAATAATAGTGAATGATCAAATGAATAGTCAAACATACTGAGGTGTAGAATTATTGCTCTCAGCACCTACCAAGCAGGAAATTGTATACGAAAACAAACAAAAATGCTTTGATTCTTTCCCTTGCAGTAGACCTCAAGAGGGCAGGCTGATGGAGAGAAATAAAATATTATTTCACCTCTCTCTTTATCATCTAGTTTTTGTAATGGATCCATTCTCCCAAGGTAGAAGATACTCTAGACCTGCCTGAAATACACAAAGGAATTACTAACTTTGCTCCTTGCATAATTTGCATTACTAGACAATACAAATGTCTGTAGCAATGTTTCCAGTGGCTGATTTTAGCTGCAATGATAAGTCCTGAAATTTTTATTTATCTTTAAGAAAGAGAAGTAGAAATGCATTATTATTTTGATGGCAATAACTTATTACATAGTAATAGTAATGATAGTCAGTTTTTGATGTTGTTTTCTGGCCTGCACTAATTGCTTTATATATATTGTCTCATTCAAACCTCCATAAATAGTCTGAAGGAGATATGATGACCCTGAGTTATCAGATGAGAACACTGAGCCTCATATAATTATCTTGCCCAGAGCTGTAACATCCTGAGGTTTCTAAGTCTAAACTATGTGTCTTTTTCACAGAAAATCAAATTCAACGTCTAGATCTTCTTTGTTCTGGTTATATATTTTTAATTTACCAAAACAAAGCCAGATTGTATATTAAAATAACTAAATTACTATACTATAGCTCCACTTAAGAGATTTGGGTCCAACAAGGACATGGATATATAAGAATATATGGAGAACAAATGTTATAAATGCCTGGAAGGATGAATTCTGTTTCATTCCTGACTAATATAGCTTTGGAAAAAAATACAGTTTGTATTTGCTATTGTCTTGTGTGGCAAAGGCAGCTTCAAGAAGCATATTGAAAAAATTATCATTTTGATTGTGCTGCAAAATACATTTTTCATCTGCAATATACTATGTTGCAATGAAGACTAACCTATGAAACCTGTTCTTGGAAGTCTGGATTGTTTCGGATGGAACAGCTGAAAGACAATTTTGCAAACTGTAACTGCTCTGGAATTTTAAAAGTTTTGAATCAACTTTGCCTTCCTAAATTGCTTCATACCCAGAGGCAAGGAAATGATACCTCTTAAATGTTTATCCTTTGCTCAGACTCAACGATGGCCTTCATCTCATAAAAATAAAATGCAGTTCACATTTTTCTTCCTCCAACTGAAAATTTATCATTTTCTTTTGAAATTCCAACCCTTCCATTGGCAATAGATGTCACTGAAGGCAATAAATAAATAAATGTGGGAAACAGAATCGAATACGTAGAAAATTCCCTTTTAAGGTAAAGTGGGACAGGGAATTTAGAGTTGCTGGAATGTACATCGTAGCAAGGATGAAGGCTAAAAGGGACCCAACAGCATGGTCTCCCTCTCAACTATATGCCCTGGCTGCTCTGAGCTCTCAATGCCTTAGGGACAAGCAGCAGAGCCCAACACTGGTCTCTCACAATGATACCCTCTTGTACATGGGCCAACAGCCACGTGATGACAGGTTAACTACTGGAAATCTTCTGTGCTAAAAAGAACGATGATTCTTCACATAAAAGTTTGCATTTTCTGCTTGCAGTGCCTATGGAAGCACCACCATCCAAATCCTTGCAGAACTCCTGATCCGTCTGCATGATATTCTGCATGATGTTTCCCCAGGCTCAGTGGCCCAGTTTGTGGCAACAAATGTGCAACAATAGACCTGTGACTGTAACTCTCTGGTCTAATCGTGCATTCATCACACAAAAGTGGACAAACTCAAAGAACAGCGGAATAGTCCGTTAGAGGTTCATCCAAAGCACCAGCTCAGAGACTGCAGGATTCAGATGCCACACTCCAGTATGGGAGATATTGGCTGAATCAGCACCTCTTAGATACAGCGTTATGGCCACAGCAGCTGGATTAGACACATTCAGGAACCAGATTGCAGAATCAGGAACAACTCTTTTCACCTTTACTCCATTTGCCCTATTTTACTCATTTCACCCAATTAGGAGAAACATGGAAATATGCTTTCCATCCCTATGGGCAAGCCTATATTAATGGTTGCTGGTCTGGGCAGCGGGGAGGGGATCACTTCCACCAGAGGAAAAAAATATGTTTTTTGCTGAATTTGAAGCAAATATTGCCACCTAATCACCTTGAAATCCTGCCAATGGCCCAGTAAGCAAAAAAGTTATTCTGGCAGAAGTATTTGTCCCTGATTAGCATGGACCCCAAGCATGCCACTAGGTTGTCTTTTGATGCTTCCACACCTGGTAATATTGATGAAAAGGAAATTATAGGTGTAGCTCAAAAAGGGCAGGACAAATGAGGGCTCAGACTTCTTCCTTAAGAATAAGGAGTCTGAATCATCCAGTTCTAGGACTAGCATCCTAGAACAGCAGAACTGCTGGCCAAAGGTGAGTGAAATATAAAGAAAGTGCTAGAGTCAAAGGAAAATGAATTTCTCTCTCTGTACCGGCCGTAGCAGTGGAGTTAGCAACATGTTCTAATGAGCCTCCTATAATGTCTGCACAGAACCTGACCTTCCTGAAGGGTGCTCTGTGAGATTTAACCTAATGAATTAGAGATGAGCCAGTGTTGCAAAATGCACTGCACTGGACACATCACTCTGGCCACTGTTAAGGCAATCAATTCCATGCAAGGTCCATTAGCTTTACTGGTGCAAAGTTTGTTTTAGACCAATGCCAAGGAATTATTTCTTCCTGCCCAGAGACTTCTTTGATACCACCATAGGTGATGCCCAAGGTAACCCTCGTGACATTTATGCTGGTGCAACCCAGAAGGGCACTGGAGTTAAGGCCTTGGAGCTCTCTTGACCAAGAAAGGATAGATGCTCATGGATAAATGCCTTTCCTTTTGGCACTGAGCAGTCAATTTTGCAATAAATTACACCAGGCTCTTCAGAAGTCAAGACAAAGAATAAGGGGTACAAAGCAGTGGCCAATAATGCATATATTATTGGTTTTATTCTTTTTTGGTTGCTCTACCAGGTTCCTCACCCCTTTGCTCTGGAATGATTTTCCAAACAAACTACCAGCCTGCAAGTTTTTTATATCAGGCTCTGGTTTTAGGGAACTTAGGTTAAAATATTTGTATTTAGATCTGTTTTTTTAAAAATAAGCATAAATATTTATGCATTTTTTTTTCTTTTGCTACCAGTGAAAACATTATTATGGACTCCTAAGCTAGATCAGAAGTGCTTCATGGAGGACTTGGCATTTGACATGATATCTGGGTAGGTGCTGGCTTCCAATAGAGTTTTAGAATGCTGTTCTTTTATGGGTCAAACACATCCATTTCTGCGATGGTAACTATCTCGGTCTTGCCGTAAATGGTGAAAAAACATGTGGCTCATAAATTTTAGGCTTTGGAAAATAGCTATTATTGTGGCTTCAAGGGGGGCGTAGTGTGGGCCCAGCCCCTGAAAGAATTTCATCAGAACCCATTTCCTTAACCAGTATTTGTGATCCTACCATGTATTAATATTTGACAGATGTGTATTCAGTCTCTCTAAATCTGTACAACACTTTGAGTTAACCATTATGCCAGAGTCACACATTTTAATGCAGAATTGGGATTGGAGACCTTTGGACTCCAAGGATTACATTTGTTTTAATATAACATGCTCTGCCTATAACCAGACTACTTTCCATTAGTGCAGAGTCTAGCTACGAGGCATATTCAGGGATGCAGAGAAGGTCGCAGTCATGCCTGAAGGGTATAAAAAAAAAGGCTAGTGAATCAGAAAAATTACATCACATTTCATTTGAATACCTTGCAGGTCGATATTTTATGGAGTATATAAAATGGCAATAAAAGATAATGGAGAAAATAAAGATAATTCATTTTCTCAGAGGCATTGATCATCAGGAGAGATATATTTTCTTTCTCTCCTTTGTACCAAATGGGAAATTTGTTCAATATTCTTAATTTACATAAAATATACAATGCAGTTAGACACTTTAAGTGCTCCTTGCATTTAGTTCATGACTATAAAATCATTTCCAGAAAGCAGAAAGTTCTCTATGTGTTTTATTTACATTTTTCCAAGTCCAACTTTGAAGCCATTAAATGAATAATTCATCAGGTTTGATGTTTAACGACTTCGTACAGGGCTTTTTATTTCAACTTCTCACTTGGTGCACATATTTGCCACAGACTTGTCCACTGTTACCGGAGGATTCACCTCCTTTCCCCCATAAAGCAAGACTTGACGCTCAGAAGAGTTTTCCCTCATTACACACAGGCGTTAGCCATTTCTTGTCATATTGAACGGACAACTAGTCACGTTCGCCATCTTCCTTTCATATTTACCGTGGAAGTCAATTAGGTCTCAGTCACAATGAAACAGCACCTATAATCCACACAGAGGCAGCTCAGTGGAGTGGAACAGCACATGGAGAAAAGTGAACTTGCTGAAATAATGGATTTAATAGGGCAACGGCTATATGGTACAGGAACGCTTTAGGAAGGAATGCTCAGTGCTGGGCATAGGAATTGAAACTGAGTGTGGTTCTAAGTTGCTAAATAATAGTCCAGTTGGACTGAACTTCAGAGGCCATTCAAGTAGATGATACTGGAGGGTTTTTTTTTCCCCCTTGATATTTTAGAACTACAAACTTATACCAGATACAGGCATACAAAACATCATATAAAATGTCTTTAGGTTTGGCTGTAATCATGTCAATTTATAACACCAGAAGGCAGCATACTAGGGTGGTAAAAAGCCTGGGTCCACTTCTCCTACACAGAAGCTGTGTGACCTCAGAAAAGTAAGTTGACGTCTTTGATTCTTATTTTCTCATCTATAGCCCAGAGACCATGAAAAACAATGTATTGGATTGCTGTGTTAAATAGAACAACAACAACAACAAAAGAACAACAACAAAACTTATCTTTGCAAAGCAATTCCTATATTCTTGACACATAGGAAGTGCTCAGAAATAATAACTATACATCCAAAACTATTATCTGTCTTTTTATCAATCGAGTTTAAGATAGGAAACAAATGATTTGGGGAAAAGTTTGGGAAACACTAAGCCCTACTGTTTCATTATTTGTAGCAACCACAGAAATGTGTCCAGTTGTTAGCCACACTCCCTTTTGGAGCCTCTGTATACTGAGTTGTAAGAGAAAATCATTCATACAACTCTAGTAGTATCTTAGCTCAACGTAGAAATTGCCTATGGCACTTTTAAAAACACAAATGTCCAGACACCTGCAGATGTTGTGATCAAGTGAAGTCTGTGAAGAGACTCAGGCATCCAAATTCTTACAAAAACCCTAAAGTAATTCTTACGAGTACCCGGAGTTGAGAACAGAAGAAATATTCGATAGTAATAATTATAGTAATAACAAATACTTTTTATTGAATATAAAGTGCTGGAACTTATGCCAATTATTTTAAGATATATTATCTCACTGAATTTTTACAGTATTTCTGATCAATTTATAAATGGGGAAACTGAAGCTCAGAGAGGTTAAATAATTTGCTTAAGGCCTCACAATCCATGAGTGACACAGATGATATTGAAACCCAAGTCTGTCAAGTGCAAAGCTAGTAGCTATTACCAGTGAATGTGCCATGACCCTTGTTCCACGTTTGGGGGTTTTCACTGATAAAGAGTTTGTTTTCAACCTCTCTAGACATGAGCAATGGGAATTAATGCTATAATTTTGTACTTGAGTTCTGGCAGGTTCCAATGCACTTTTCACACCTAATATGTGCCCGTCTCATTCGAATTCATGGCCTGAATAAAGCAAGCAAACAAAGCTAGAGCAAATCTGCAGGGAATTCTATACACCATGTCTGAGTCCTTGAATCTGGAGCTTGTAAGTGAAACTGATTTTTAAGTGATCTTTCAAAATATCATTCAAATATGTTGGTCTCTCTACTTGAAACATAAAACACAATGTCTGTTTACTTCTGTCTAATGATTTCCTATATTTCTGGACTTAGTTCACTAACTACCTCCTCCAAGTAATCTTTTCTGAGCTCCGCAAGTAGTCAAAGTCTCCAGTGTTCTCATTATATCCTGCACATACCTCTAACTTCATGCTGATCACTCCATAATATAATTGTCTTTACCTTATGAGATTTTTGAGCAATTGACCACTAGATACTTGCACATAGGAGTTTTTGGAAGGAAGGGATAGAAGAAGGGAAAGAAGGAAGAGCAACATAGATTCATGAACAGGATGCTTGAGAGAAAGATCTACAAGTGGTAAAGATGGTGGTTTCTAGGCAACTTTGGGCATCAGGTTTAAAAATAGGCAATAGATCACAAATGTGTGTATTAACTCCAGAATGGACAATGCTAGACTTTCTGTCTCTTTCAAATTTTACTTTTGTGTTATTCCTTTGGAAACGTTTACATCCACTCATTCCACATTCTTTGTGATAAACTTGGAACTACTAGGTGCTAGGAGAATGAGGTATGAGTGAATCAAAGCCTCTCCAGAAACCAACAGTCTTTACAGAGGAGACAGACACCTAAGCAAGTAAGCAGGACCTCTGAGGGAGTTAAATGGCAACATTTCATGAATCATATAGTTCAATTTAGCAGACTCACAAATTCTCAGGCACAGAAGAGAGTTGAGAGAGAGGACTCAAATTCTCTCTGGGTTCAAGAACTAAAGAAGAACTCGGGCATGGAGAGGGTAAAGGTTTTGGAATAAGACAGTGTCAAAGTTAAATCTCAACTCTGCTTCTTTATAAATGTTTTATTTCTCCTAAGTTACCTAAATTCTTTTAACTGCAGTTTGTTCTGCTGTAAAATAAGGATGATACAAGGTAACTCAAAAGCTTTAGTGAGGATATGAGATAATATTAGGGAAGTATCTGGCACATTATAGACAATCAGTACATGAAATCATTCTCTGTTAGTTGTTACATTAAATAATATCCGTAAATATCAGAGGGTATTGTTGACTATGCATTGCCTCCCCACCCCAGTGTGTGTGTGTGTGTGTGTGTGTGTGTGTGGAGAGAGGGAGAGAGAAAGAAAGGCAGAGAGAAAGAGAGAGAGAGAGAGAGAAACAGTTGGTCTAACATATTTCTAACTCACCCTGCATTCATATTTAATGATATTGCACTTCACTTTCTCTGCCTAACTGCAGCACATTTTGAGCGTGTGTGTGTGTGTGTGTGTGTGTGTGTGTGTTACATGTAAGCTAAATGAGATTGATGGAGAAGATGGATTCCTAAAATGTTGCTAATGGTCCAGACATTTCACTGTTTTGTCAACAAAGCCCTATTGTTGAAGGCAATGTTTTCTCACTGTGTCAATATCTCTGCCATGTTGTGTTGATATTAAT
This sequence comes from Eulemur rufifrons, assembly GCF_041146395.1. Taxonomy (NCBI): domain Eukaryota; kingdom Metazoa; phylum Chordata; class Mammalia; order Primates; family Lemuridae; genus Eulemur; species Eulemur rufifrons. The sequence goes on along the minus strand of NC_091005.1, from coordinate 8,048,776 downwards.
GGAACTGCCAGGAAAAGGATTTAATTAATCATTTCCCAGAATAACTACTGTCAGCATCCATCTCTTAGCTGGAGGCATACAGGCCAGTGAGGAGGGTCTCTCAGCACATGTTCAGGCCCCTTAGTTATGTGGTGAGAACATATTTGTGTAAGTCTGGCTGAGAGGCTGAGATAGAAGTTTGGGCTTCCTGATCAATAAACAGGTTGCGGTTTGTTCCCAAAACAATTATTTAGAGTACTATATTGTGCTTCCACTTTGTAGCATATTGTAGCAGTAGTTCTACTCTATAATGTACCATAGAATAATTACTTATATCATCTAGTACAAAGAGAGTATTGAATAATACTCTGTTTCTCTGCCTAAAACAAAACCAAAACAAAAAGATGCTTGAATCTTCAGTATATTTTACATTCTGGGAACTCAAACAATGGGGCTTAGGGAGAAGTGTGGTGTTCAAGTCTGTGCACCGTCTCCACTTACTCTTACATCCTTCAAGAGAAACTCACTGGGTCACTTTTCAGAGTCCAGGCTGGGCTACATTTATGTGCAGATCTTGCTCTTCCATCATTGTGTTTGGAAGGTCACTAAAAATAAGGACACGCCCTGCTTAGGACAGGACCCTTTCTACTCCGTACCTTGGCACTCTCGTTGATTTATTAATCTTCTGCTCCTGGTGCAAACCAGAGGGCTGCTAATATACAAAGTTTCAAATTTGGGCTTAGGGAGAACAGTTGTTCTTTAGGGCTGTGGTCCCCAAACCTCAGGAAATGGACCGGTACCAGTCTGTGGCCTGTTAGGAACTGGGCCACACAACAGGAGTTGAGCAACAGGTGAGCAAGGGAAGCTTCATCTCTGTTTACGGCCACTCCCCATCGCTTGCATCACTGCCTGAACTCTGCCTCCTGTCAGATCAGTGGCCTTAGATTCTCACAGAAGAGCGAACCCTACTGTAAACTGTGCATGTGAGGGATCTAGGCTGTACACCCCTTATGAGAATCTAATGCCTGATGATCTGAGGTGGAGCTGAGGTGGTGATGCTAGTGCTGGGGAGCAGCTTCAAATACAGATTATCATTAGCAGAGAAGTGTGCACACAGACCATAATAAATCAGTTGCTTGAAGACTTATGTCAAAACCCTGTCAGTGGCAAGTAACAACGTAATAATAATAGAAATAAAGTGCACAATAAAGGTAATGCTCTTGATTCATCCTGAAACCATCCCCCTGACCCCAGTCCATGGAAAATTTGTCTTCTGTGAAACAAGTCCCTGGTGCCAAAAAGATTGGAGACCACTTTTTAGGGCTTTAGACTATATAAGAAGCCATATCCTCCAACTCAGTTTACCAGAGCTCTCTGGATGAGGGTTTGGGTCAGATGCCGAAATAATCATAAAGTAGTATCTTGATTTGATATTTTCTTTCTGTGTATCCTCCCCAGCAACCTTATGAGGAGGAGAGAAGCTGGGCTAATATACAGTTAGTTATTACTGAATTAAGTGAATTTAATTGAATATCATCCCTAAACTTATCTTACCATACAAAAAGAGTCCAAATAACTAACTCTTAAAATGAAATGATATTCCCCCCATTATAGGAGTTATTTCTCACCCATTAAAATTATTTAGTCTTAATGTGCACTGTCTCATAAGTTAAAACCTTCACAGAATTCCAAATATTTCCCAGAAGGAGACTGTTACATGTAAAGACATTTATTAATTTGTGTAGGAACATTGAGAACTCAACTTTCATTATTTTCCATTTAAATCATTAAATATGGACACATTTTAGTCATCCAGTGAATAGCGGCAGGATAGAAGCACAATTTTCTTATGCCATCTGTGAAAATAAATGCAAAGCCAGGTCCCACAATAAATATATGTATCTTTGAATAAAAGTAAAATATGCCCTATAAAAAGAGATAAATGAAAGCAGCAATTGTTTCTGTGGTGACTGCTTTACCAAAGCTGTGTTTATTTTTCTGCTTTCAAATATTCTGAAATAATAAAAAAGTGATTCTCTGAGACTTCAAATTCCATATGTTTCCTGTGATAGCTGAACTCTCCTTGGAGGGGAATGAATGTATCATATTATACATTGGAATTTCCTAGGCAGGAGGAGGAAAAGAAAGAATGAGTCAGTTTAGTGTTGCTAATTTTCTGTGGAGCTGAAGGTTGAAATTGGTAGAAAAAATCATTACAAGGGATTAAGGGAAATTTGAAGTAAATAATCTACCCAAGCCAGTATGAAGTCCTATCTCTAGGAAGTGTCCTGTAAGTAATCTAATTTTAGGAGAATCATTTACTAAGTTCATGGAAGAAAGTAACCTCCTTGAATAGTTTTGTTTATACAAAGGCAAGAACCCTTAGATGGGGAATAAGGGGCATCACCATTACTTCAGGTAACCATACCTATAGTTACACCACCAAAAGAGGAAAATGAAAACAATAACTTGAGGAGGCTAGTCAAATATTTGTTCCCTGTGTGTTTGCAAGTAGTGAACAATGTATTTTTTTTTTTTTTTTTGCTTTTAGCAACTCTTCATGCAATACCTTTTCAAAATCACAAGTTACACTCAATAAATTTTATCTAAAGTTACATCTACAAACTTGGATAACAAAAGTTTTGCAGCCTCTTTATAATTTTATTTTTGCTGAATCCAAATCTAGTAGTAAGAATAGGCATTAGAGATGATCCCTTATGAATTTAATAGCCAATATGCTACATGCTTAATGCTTAGTGTATCCTGATGAATGAAGCAATGTCTCTGCCCTCACAGAGTTGCAGATCTAATGAAAGAAGCAAACCATGAACAAGTGGCCCAACAAATATGCATAGGATTACAGTTTAGGTTACATGCTCAAAATGAAATGAATAGGATGTCGTGAAAAAGAAAAATGGTGGGTGACAAAAGGAGCATGTGATTAAATGGAGAGATAGAGAATGATTTCCTGAAAAAGTAACAGTTATAAACTGTAGCTATGTTAAGGAGAAGTCTAGGGCTCAACAGGTGGCCAGCCTCTGAAAGAACTAAGACAATGCCCAGGTAGGGAAGAAGGAAATGATGTGAAAACCAACATCACCAGAGTCCAGACCTTGAAGGGTTGCTATTAGGAGAGACCCTGATGAAAAGTTTCTATTTTAGTGCAAAAACAATAGGAAGTAGAGAGTGACTTGATCAAATAGATGTTTTAGGAACAAAGGAAGGAAGGAAGAAAGGAAAGGAGGGAAGAAGAAAGAGATCACTCCAGTTCTTTTGTGGAAAATAGTTTGAAGGACATTAGAATAGAAGCAGGGCACAGACAGAATGTATTAAAGACTTTTCCAAAAGTAATAATGGTAGATTGAACCAGGGCAGGGTGAGGTCATGAAGAGAGAAATAGATGCCTTTGAGAAGGAAATTGACACACTGGTGATTGTCTTGACCATGGATATAAATGAAGTCTTGCGAGGAAAAATTTATTTCCTCAAAAGCAAGCGATTAAGGCACTCAAGCATTTCTGATTCAATTAACGTCTATTAAGTCTCTTACTATGTCAAGCATTGCCAAAGCAAGTTCACTTACAGGGTGAAATTAACACTCACCTATGATGGTGTATTATCAGTATGTCTGATTAGTAAGTGGGTGCACACTCATCTAAGACTGTGCAATTAGCAAGTGGGAGAAATGGATTGGACTCCAGTTCTGCCTATTGGCAACTTCAGTGATTTTGCTCTTGCTAAATTTGCTCTGGAACCAATCCTTCTTCCTAAACCTCTCTCTGACTGCTCACTCATTTACTTTACCATTTACTCTTCTTATTCCACGCTAGGGAAGATCATTCATATTGTTTCCTTAGTCTGTGACAATGATGTCCTGGGAAAATAACTGATATCTCTGTCATATCTCCTTCAATTACAACTGGGTCACTTGGTTAAGCTAGTAGCAGGTACAATAAAAAGAAACAATCGAACAAAAAATATTGACTGAGTACTTACTAAGGACCAGGTATCAAATCTGGCCTTTAATTACAACATTTCTAATGATTAGCGCACACGCACACACACACACACACACACACACAGATGTAAGGAGCCAAATATATTCAGAAAGGGGCAAACTGTAGCTGGAGGAAAAAAATGACAAGATTATTCAAAAGGGAATCAGGACAGTGGTTGACTGAGGGTTGCCTACTGTAAAAATCACACTTCCAGGCCTGTAAAAAACAATAATTCTAAACTTTATATGGAAATGCAAATAACAGAATAACCAAAATAGGTTTCAAAATAAAAGATGTTTAAAGACTTAAACTTCTTGATTTACACCAGGACAATGGAATAGAGGTGTGATTTCAGAAACTGACCTACACACATATCACACATATGGTCAATTGATTTTCAACAAAAATTCTGAAGTAATCAAATGGGAAAGAATGGCCTTTTCAATAAATGGTGCTGAGATAACTGGATAACTATATGGAATAAAATAAGCATTGATTTTCTACTCACACTATACATTTCAAAAAGAGAGAAGAAAATGTGTGTGTTCTTAGATTAGGGAAAGATTTCTCAATTATAGTTGGAGACTTCACTAGCCCATGTTCGGTAATGAAAAGATTATCTGGACAGGAGATAATTAAGGAAATAGAGGACTTGAAACACACACTATAAACCAAGAGGACCTAATATTGGGTTGAATGCTCCACTTGGTAACAGCAAAATACAGATTCTTCTTAGGTGCATAGAACATTATCCAGGATAGATTATCTGGTTGGCCAAGAAAATGAGTCTAAATATATTTAAAAATATTGAAATCACACCAAGTAGCTTCTCTGACCACAATGGAATGAAACTAGGAAAAAAAAAAAAAAGAAAGAAATCTGGAAAATTCACAAATATGTGGAAATTAAACAAAACACTCTTCAACAACCAGTGAGTTAAAGAAGAAGCCACAAGGAAAAGTACACTATTTATGGAGAAATGAAACAAAAACACAGAATACCAAAACTTAGGTGATGCTGCGAAGGAAGTGCTCAGAAGAAACTGTATTGTAGTAAGTGCAAAATTAAAAGAGAAAAGAAAATGCAAATCAATAACCTAACTGTACATCTTAAGGAACTAGAGGAGCAAGCTACATTCAAAGCTGGCAGAAGAAAGGGCACACTAAGCATTAGAATAAAGATAAATTAAATAGAGTATAGAAAAACATGAGAGAGAATTAAAACCAAAAGTTAGTTCACTGGATGTCAGCAAGATGGAAGAATAGGGGGTCCCCCGTGTTAGTCTCCCTCATAGAAAGACCAACATGTAACAATTCCCAGGCAAGAAAGCCTTTGTGAAAATCCTAGATAGAACCTAGGGGTGAAGCTGAAGCATGTGGTTGGATTATAAAAACTGAGAACAGCCATGTTAGAACCGTCAGAGGAGCAGTTTCACTTTGATTATGTCACCCCTCATCCAGAGCAGCGTTGTCTTCTAGGTATTGTAAAATTTCCTTAATAAAGAAGAAAAATTAGCGTGTGTGTGTGTGTGTGTGTGTGTTTGTGTATATCATCCCCATCCCTTCCGTGCATTGATACAGTAATTCATGAAATCTAGGTGACATTTTTAGCTTGATATCCCTTTCTAAATTATATTTTATTTTATTTGTAATACACACAAGTTACACAATCAAAGGAGAGCTGCAGATAGGTTTTTATATTGGCGGTATTTGTTGGGGGGATGGAGTAGGATCCGGACATAAAAGTAGTAGAGGTGCTCCTTCCACCATGGGGGATGGCTGACGTCTATGAACGAATGAGAAAGGAGAAAGCCCCCAACGTCCTCATTTTAACTCCCATTAGAGCAAAAGATCTTTACATGGGAAGAAAATACATAGAGTAATATGACTAATAACTATATTTCTCTATAACATTCGAAAAAAGAAAAAAAGCAGTTTATCAAACTTTAACTTATTTATGAACTAGAATTATGAAAGAAAAAATAATTAGGTAAACAATTTAGACATGATTGTGAAAAGTGGTTAAATGTGAGGGATGGTGACTTCTGAAACAAATTCTAAGCTTTAAAACCAAGCTGGAAAATGCATTTTCTTTTCTTAGTATATTAAGGACAAACTTTAAAGTTTTCAATATGGAGACCATACAATAATTTTGCTCATTATTTACCTTTAATTTCTGCTAAAAATATTTTATTATATGTATAATATATGTAATATATATATGTGTGCATGTGTATACTTGTATTAAATTTTATATATTTGTGTGTATACATGTATGTGTATATATTTATATTAATTATTGTATATGTATGTCTACATGTCCTTTTTCAAACATGGATTATTTTAAGTATACAGGGATATAGAAAATAATACAACTGAACCCACATACTCAAATATAGATTAATAACATTATTTAACAGATGAGAACATTTTATGTATTTCCTTCACTTTTTAAAAATTAATTATGTGTTACAAGTAGAGTTTAATAGCCCCAATGTCCATCTCATTTTCCTTCCTCCCTAGATATAATTAATATAAAGAAATTTCTGTATATCCTTCCATTAATGTCTTAATACTTTTATTTACTATGCATATTTACAAATACATGTTCTAACACCTAGTATTTTAGTGTGTGATTTTAAAATTTATATAAATCATATCATACCGAACATATTTTATTGGGACTTTTTTGTTCTACTCCATGTTATGTTGTAAAGACTTAGCTATGTTTATATATACTTGGAGCTAATTCATATGTCTTCATTGCTGTATCATATTGTATTGTATGAATATACTTCAATTCATTTATTCCCTCTATTTATGAATTATATGTTCATTTTTGTGAGCTACAATAATACTCTGGAAAGAGATAGTTTTATTCCAACAGCCACTTGATGACTTATTGATTCAATATCCCAGAAATAGAATCTGTCTCCATTGTACAGAAACAAGAACATTATCTTATTGCTCTAGTTGAAATTCAGATTTATATCTTCTATATTTTGTAAGCTACAAAAACCAATAACCTAAATAACTACTTTTCAAGAAAATCAAGTATATTGTTCCTCCAAGATAGCAAATCAATCAGCATTTACTGCATCTGATTAAGTGTCCAGCGGTGTGTTAGGAACTAAGCATATGAAGCGAAGAGGAAAAATAAATATCTTTATTTCCATTATCCAGAAACTCATTGTTTGCTTAAGATGGCAAATACCAAGAACAATGATAAAAAGGAAGTATCGAGTATAAATGCAAAAGAACGTGGAACTGTAGAAGTTAGCATGTGATGGAGCAGTTCTGAGAAACCTTTGTGGAAAAAGTCTTCCAAGTATTTTGTAGGACTCAGGAAGCTAGTCAATAGCACTTACTCAATGAGAGGCACTAAAAAAATGTTGAAGGATAAGAGCATTACGAGTAGGAAAATCCTATAGAAAAAATAGATCATTATTCTTATTTTCCTGGATGCGACCATATTTTCTCCTATGTGGTTCATATTAAATTTTAAGAACCTTGAATATTACAGCTGAATCACTCACCCAACTTTTTACATAGCCAGGATTAAAGAACGTGAAGAGTTGGAGGTCATCTATAAATAGTTTATGACTAAATAAATAAAACATGAAAATATCACCATCATCATCGTCATAATCATCAGCATCACAAAACTGAAGTAACTAGGGAGAGAAAGCAGGCTAATGGAAAAAGTCTTCGGGGCATTACTTTCTCAAAAGCAATTTTTTCAATTTCTCCATTCATATAATTGGAGACATAGCAGTGTCAGGAAAAGGTTGATTAATCCTTATGAAACAGGAACAGTATCTTCTCTTGGATGATACTTAATGTAATCATAGATTCAATAAGAAAAATAAAGTACAGAAGATAACACAGTTGAAAAGTTAGTAAAGATACATCTAGGAAAAAAACCCACAAAGTATCAAAAACAAAACAAAAGAAAACCATAGAGAAAATGAAACTATTACAGCCTCTCCAAATTTGGCCTCAGTCCCAAATTCAAAGCAAGATTGAAAAGAATTGGGGGAGTATTAGCCTACCCATTTATAAATCTTGCAGCATTAATATAAAAATCAATTGATATACACAACTGTCTCAGAAGAAAAAGCTACTGACAATAATTGCATTTTGACTGACATATTTTAAAAGCATAGAGAATATCTGTGACTTTTAGCAAATAAACCCAGCATTCAAGGATATGTACCTATTGCTATAATTGCATAGTATTTTCTACTACATAAATATCTGCTTCAAATGGATGCCTTTACTGGTATGTCAAGTCCCAAGCTGTTTTCTAGGTATTTGATGTCCTTCATAATTTCATTGCAAGACATTCTGACTTTATTGTGTGTATGATTCTTCCATGTTCTTAGTTGGCCAGGAACACTTGCCTGCTCTCTGTTCACTGCACCTTCAAGCCTTGTTATATATATATGCCAATGTTATCTTGCACCTCCCCTCCTTCTTTAACTGGTAAAAACCTAGCTGCTCCTCACAGTCCTCTGCAAAGTCACCTCTTCTTCCATGGTGCCTTCTGTGATCCCATTCTCACATGCTCATTGCTATACAAATTAACTTTCCTTTTTCCTCTGTGCATCTGTGACATTTAACAGGCATCACTAATGGTGAATCCTTTACATTACTCTTATAACCAATGATAAATAATTTTTTGAAAACAGGGTAGCATTGAAGAATATGAGCATGAGCCATTATGCTTTGAAAAAAACAACTTTTTTTTTTATTTAGAAAATTTTAGACTCAAAGAAAAGTTCCAAAAATAGTATAGAGAAATCCTGTATAAATTTCACCCAGCTTCCCTTAATGTTAACACTGTACATTAGCCATACAATGATTGTCAAAACTAAGAAAGAAAACTTGACACCATACTATTAATGGAAAAAGTTGTTTGAATTTCGCCATTTTTAAAAAATGAATGTTCTTTTTTCTGTTCCAGTATCTGATTTAGGACCCCACCCTGCATTTAATTGTCATGTCTCTTCTCTCCTCTCCAATGTGTGATACTTTCTCTGTCTTTGTCTTCCATGATCTTGACACTTGTGAAGAACACTAATCAGTTATACTATACATGTACCTCAAATTGGGTTTGTTTAATGTTTTCTTATGATTAGATTTTATACATTTGTCACAAAAACACCAACAAAGCTATGATGTATCATAATATGGGAGTACTTGATATTAAAATGTGTTACTGATGATATTAAACTTGATCAACTAAATTATGGTGGTATATACAGGAATAACCACAGTAAAATCACTCTTTACTCTTTGTAATTACGAAATTTTCTGGGAGAAACTTTGCAACTATGAGCATATACTGATTTTGCTTATAATCCAATCCACTAAATTTAGCATTGACATTGGATCTTGCCTGAACAATTTAGTACTGTCAAGTAATTTTATTAAATTAATTTTAATTAGAATTTTAAAATTAAATTTTATTACACTATATGGTGATTTTCTATTTTCATTTTTTATTTATTAATATGAATTTTTTAGTTAGAAGATTTTTTTTCTTCTCTATTTATTTAGTTATTTAGTTAATCACTGTGGGCTTGTGAATATTTATTATTCCTCGGGTAACAATTCAATGCTGCAGTTGCTTATTTTCTTGCTCATGTTTTCTGCCCCCACCGTATGGCCACTGAGAACGTTTTCTGGTTGGCTCCTGTGCTCTTCAGCCATGCTACATCCAGCCCATCAGTTTTCAGCACTTCTTTGCTTTCTTGCACCACAAAATGTTCCAGCCAGCACAATGTTTTAAGTAGTGGCAAAAACAAAATTTGGAAACAGGCACATTGAAGTTCAGATCTGCTCTTCCTAGCTTGCTGTTGCTGCAAGTATTATCTTTTTTTTCTTTCAGTTTCAATTTTCTTATTTGTGAAATGGACTTAACTGCATTGAAAAGAGTGACAATTGTTAACAAATTGTCCTCAGTATGTAATTTGATAATGTGCATGTTATTAAATGATCAATACTGAAAAGCTGACGTCTGAGATGACAACATGAAGAACTCCAAGGACCCAATGCCCAGTGACAAAACCATAACTAAGAAAAATTATTTAAAAAAATAATTAATATATCTAGAAATTGTTCTAAGGGCATACAATAAATAACTTTTTATTCAAGGAAATCTACTAAAATTTAATAAGAACAGTGAGAGTGTAGCATTTGAACCATGACCCACTCTCCCTCCCATCACTCTAAGTGGGTATAGCCAAGAAGGTAGGAGTCCCTCTTCTCTTAGCTCCCAATTAAAGCTTATTGCATCTCACTGGATGGGGCAGACAACTAGCGTTTTCTTTTCTCCTTACTTCTAAGTTGACTAGTCTAAATTCCTGGTACGTGCAGCCAAAAGGTCAGGAACTCCTTTCTTCCTTCCAGTCTTTACCTGTGAGTTTACCAGACTCAGAATGCTGGGGCCTAAATCATTATTGCCCCATCTTGCTCTTTGGACAGAGTTTCCGTACTGGTAGAGTAGAAAACCCAGAAGCTATCATCCCACTCAGTGCCTGGAACAGTGGCTCAGGGAATGTGTCCATGGGGAAATGTAGTCCATAGACAAGTGCTCTGAGCTCTCCTCAAAAATACTGACTTTATTTGAAACAGATTGTTGGAAATATTCAAGTCTAGGGGTGTGCTCAAGAATAATAAACTCCATTTAATTAAGAGCAACAAGTGAAGCCATAGGCTAGCTAGTTCACTAGAGAACAGGGAAAAATAAAGTTAAGAAGAATATTACTGGGATTAGAACTAACCTCAAAGACTGGCATCAAAATCCACCTCTGCCTGAATTAAATTGGATCAGACAGTTTATGTCCCAGGGCATTGTGACAACAACACAGCAATCAGCTGACAATGATCAGAACCTAACAGTTTGATTACAATATCAAAGTAGAAAGTTTAATAGAGAAATCAAGGAAAGAGACAGTAAAAGAGAGACCATCATCACAGTATCACTATACACATGGCTAAAATGGCACCTTCTGAAAAATGACACGAAAGGCTTCAGGATACAGGGGGAAAACCCAACATCTGCTACCTGCCCCCTAACACACACAATCAAGTAAAGAACAACAAGCTCCAGGGAGTGGGGGTGGGGTCAGTATTCAGAGTTGCTAAAATGTTACTTAAAATTTCCACTTTCAACAAAAAAAAAATGAGAATTTGGGAGAAACAGGAACATGAGACCAATACACAGGAATAAAAGCAGGCAATAGAAACCGCTAATGAGAGAGACCAAATGCTGAATTTAACAAAGACTGCAAAGTAGTTATTGTAAGTACGTTGCTAGAACTGAAGGAAAGGAAACATGAAGATATCAAGTAAGTATGAAGACAATGACTCATTGAGTAGAGAATATCGATGAACAGATACAAATTATACAAAAGAAACAAATGTTATTAATAATTCTGGGGGTGAAATGAACAACAACCAAAAGGAAGGGTTTCTACAAAAAATTTGAACAGGCAAAAGAACAAATCAGTGAACTAAAAGATACATCAATAAAAATTATGCAATCTGAAGAACATAGAGATTTTAGAATAAAGAAAAATCATCAGAGCCTCAGAGTAATATATAGTACTTTTAAGCACACCAATATGTACATTATGGGAGTGCAAGAAATAGAAAGAAAAGAAAGGAACAGTAAAAATATTTGAATAAAAATGGCTAAAAACTTCCCCAAATTGCTAAAAAACATGAATCTACATATTCAGGAAGCTCAGCTAACTCTAAGACTCCGAATAGCTTAAATGCATAGAAATCCTTCCTGATACACATCATAGTAAAAATGCCTAAATAAAAAAAAAAAAAAAAGGAAAAAATCTTGAAAGCGGCAAGAAGACTTCCTTATCATGTAAGTAAGATTAATACCTAACTTTCGATTACAAACAGTAGAGTCCAGAAGGTAGTGGGATGAGATAATCAAAGAGCTAAAAGGAAAAAAAAACAATCAAGCAAAAGTCCTATATCCAGTAATGTAATAAAATAAATAAAAAAAAAGAAAACCAAGCAAACTCAAGGAAATACATTGCTATTGCTAGCCAATATACTTAATGAAAGATACTAAAGAAAGTATTTCATACCTAAAGCAAGTAAATCCAGACAGAAATATAAATCCATATGCAAAAACAAAGAGTAACAGTAAAGGCAATTATGCAATTATAAAAGAGTATACATGTATATTTATGTTCTTTCTTATCCTAACTGGTTTAAAATACAATTGTATAAAACAACATACATATAATCTTATTGTTTGGGGGCCTATAAAATATACCAATGTAATGCATTTGACAATAATAACACAGAGAAGGTGAAGGGGAAAGGAGTTGTATTAAAGTGAGAAAATGACACTAGAGGGTAACCTGAACTCAAAGCAACAAATGAAGAGAATCAGAAATGGTAAGTAGAAATACAAATAGAACAAAATGTACATAGACTTTCCTTTCTCCTTTCTTCTCAGCTTATTCAGTAGATATAAAATTCATAAGTGATGCTAATAACAATGTTATTGAGTTTATAACATATGGGTATAATATGTGTAATGCTAATAACACAAAGTATAAGGGAAAATAAGCCTTCACAGGAGTAATAGCTCTATATCTTACCATTAATAGAACTAAGTTATTATAAATTTGAAACCGATTCTGACAAGATATATATAATAAACCCTGGAGTCAACACTAAGAAAATAAGAAAAAAAAATTAAAAAATTTAAATGTTACAAAAAAAAATCACTTCATGCAAAGGAAAGTGAAACAAAAGTAGCAGTAGGTGTATAAAAATAAAAATTAAAGTTGCAAAAATAAATCTAACTATATTGATTCTAAAATTTAATGGGAATGAAGGCAGAGATTCTCATGTTGGATAAAAAAATTAATGTCTAATTCTGTTCTGACATGTACACAGTGCCCAAATAAGGATTCCTGGACATAAGATTCTGAATAACTCAAATAATGACCTAACAATAAAGCTCTTTGAAGAAAGGCTTGGCTGCCAAGAGAATAAATGCTAATTCCCTGGTAAAGTTTAAAAAAGTAATTTAAAAAAAGGCCACACAACACTGGGAAATAATCCCAGGGGAAAAAAGAATTCAATTTTGTATTAGAGGGATTTGATAGCTTAAGGAAATTTGAGGTGGCTTTTTTTTTTCTTTTGGCAAATAATTTAATTAAGTGATATTTTTAAGAAAAAGCAATGTTTATACCATTTCTATAAAAGGTACTCTGCAAACTGAAGAAAAAATATATTAACACTAACATATATTGAGAAGATGAAAGATGCCATATGGCGTAGGATACCAGAGAGAACAGAGCTTAACACTGATGTTTTGCTCTGGGTTCCTGAACAAAATTCATAAAATTTAAAAAGTCTTTCACTTGACCTTGATATTTATATAATGTTTTTGGAACAATACATAGAAAGAAAAGCTAGATTTGATGCAACTTAAACCACATCTAAAAGTAATTACAAAAGTTACAAAAAGTTATATGAGCGATTAAACATATTGAGAGGCATAGAGAGAATAAAAGCATGGATTCTGTAACCACACTACTGGAACTGTAATCCTGACTCACTAGTAACAATACTTAACTCTAAGAGTTTCAATTTCCTTATCTGGATAGTAGAAAAAATAATGGGGAAAATAACTTACCTCAATGGGATATTATGAGGTTAAATGGAGTAGTCCATTGAGGTCTTTAATACTTTAGATAGTAAGAGCTACCATTGTCCTTACGATAGATATCGTTTGAAGTGTGAACTGAGATCATAGACTCTCTAAGGTGTTTTGATCCAATTCATTTTGGAGGGACACTTTGATTAGTCTTATTTCCTCAAACAAGCCTACTGTCTAACTTAAATAACTTTTAAAAATTTGTGTGTGTGTATAGGGGTGTGTGTGTAGATAAATATCTAGCCAACCATGAGTCAACTATGAAGTTGCAGAGCTCTCAAAAATCATGGAATTGATGTTGTCATAGTATTGTTTTTCCCTCTATCACAAAAGCTGAGTCACATTGATCTTTTAGAGAGCGCAAGAATAACAGAGAGTTCTACAGTATATCTTATGGGGAATAGATATGGAAAAATGACTGGCTTTTATAAAGAAGACATTAATATCCATTTGAAATCTGTGTTGGAATTCCTACTATGCTAGTCTATGAGCTGAATTACATCAGAAAAAAATCACACTAAGCTTCCTCATATTTGATTTATAGTAATAGTTTATGCAGTGGTTTATTTATTACAAGAACTGAATGAAACAATATAATATAAGCATCGTGCTTTGTCTCATGTATAAATAACATCAAAGGTCCCATTTCTCATTCCCCATTCCTCTCTCTCTATAACAGTATATAGCCTCACCAGTTATAAAAGGAAATGAAGCTAGTCTATGACAACCTGTTCTTGGTTGAACTAATATTGTTTCTTAGGAACACTTTATTTCTTTTTCCAAATAATTATATATTATCCTATAAATAACCACTGCTCAAATCTTCCCTGGATCTCAGGATTTATCTTCTTCCCAGTCCAAAAGGAGTTGAAAATTACCTCTATGATTCCTGAAAGATGGTTAATAGGTAAAGCCAGTAGCTTGAGTTCTGCTTTCCAAGATAAAGAAATCTAACTTATGAGAAGTGACATAAAAATGGCAGAATAGAAGTTTCCTTTCATCATCTTCCCACAGTGCACCAGTTTTGACAACACCCACAGATGAGAGTAGGTTTTTAGAGTCCAGGGATCCAGTGAAGAAGTTCTAGCATACTATTAAAGCAAAAAGTCTGAGAATAGACTTATTGAAGAGGGTAAGAAGATTAGTTTTGTTTTATTACCCCTACCACCTCTTTCCAAGGCAGTACAGCTCAGAGCCAAGAGAGGGCCTTTTGGCCCATGATTCCTCCCATGGGGAAAGTGAGAATGTGATGAGTGAGTGCCTGGACTCCCCAGCTGTACAGGATGCTGCACGAGAGGCCCCCTTCTTTCTCACACCACACGGACTAACGCGGGGATCAGCATGGCTCAGTGACTTGGAGAGGCTGGGAGCAAGAAGGAGAGGTGGAGACTCACAGGGCTGAGAACTCAACAAAGGACTGCATATCCTACTAAACACTGCATGTACTCCATCGGGAGGCTGTCCATAAACCACGTGGGACACCTCACTTGTGGAAAAACTCAATAACCAAAGGAAGCCCTCAAAGCTCTATAGCCCTCCCTCTTCCATGGCCAGGTGCCCACAGGTTAGCCCCCAAATGACAAATGTGAGCCTTTGAAGATGGCTCACAAGCACATGCAGTCAGCCAGCTTGCCTTTATGGATGGGTAGAAGGCACACAAACTTGAACATTTCAGGCCACTGTCCAAAAGAAAACAAATGGAAGGACTCCCAGACCCAGCCTGGCTTTGCAGGATTGAGAAAAGATATATAATCTTAAGAATCACCCCTACTTAAGAATCACCTCTACTAACAGAGTAGATCTTCAGCATTCTCACTCCTCCAAAAAAAAGAAAGCGGGGGGTGGGGGGAGAGAAATTTAACTTATATCCTAGTGCCTTCTCATCCACAGTTCATTCTGAGACTATGCAATTCTTTAGCAATCTGGGAACATTTAGTGCAGGCAGGTGAAATCCAAATCCAATAATGTTAGCTAGGTGGGTCATGTCCCTTCCTTTTCAAACGTCTGAATTTCTGAATTCATTCCAGGGTAGTCACCACTTCCATTGTGCACAATGATATTATGTGTATTGATGCCTAACTTCTTAGGGATCACAATCGTATTCATAAGAGACAGGATAAGGAAATAAAATGGAACGTGGTAAGAATAATGATGCTAACAAGCTTTTGGTCTAAAAGTGGCACAAAGGTCGTGAGTTTGAGAAACTTCAGAAGACATGAGCTTTGAGATATATATAGAAGCCATAGTAGAAAATCTGCAGGTGGACAGAAAGAGGAAGAATATTTCTTGCAGAAGAATGGCCCTATGAAAGAGACGGCATCAGTGACTGTGGCATATTTAAAGAGCCACAGATAGTTCAGTATGAATTTGAAGAGTTAGGAACCAAATTCTTAAGGGGCCTGTAAGAAGTAACAGTTATCCAAGTATATGGGCTATAAATATATGTTTAGTTTGGACATTATGGTTCAAAATTACTTGGAAATACAGACAAGGAAGAAAACCACAGAAGATAGAGAGGTATTGGGTGCACACTCTCCCTTCTTCAACTGTGATTTATTATGGAAGAATCACTCAGTGATGTCAAGCAGATGGTCATTGCAGTCAATACATTATACACAATATGTGCTTAGTGCCAAAATGCTATAATTTTTGGTCCCTGTAGATTGAAAGGCTAGCCGAAACATCTGTGATTTGTCACCTGAAAGGTACTGTGTATTCAAAGTTTTGACCATTTTTCCCTACATTCCATAGCATCTTTAACAACCATTACAGGATCTGCTTAAGCTAAAAGTCTTCCACTATAGTTTGTTCCTTGTCTCGGCAAATTGTAGCATAGGGTTCAGGGAAGACTGCTACTAAGAGATGAAAACTTTTTATTTAAATGCAATGCCATCAATTTAAATAGCTTCCATAGGCAATATTTGAACAATGGAGTTAGAATGAGGTTGGCTTCTGAGAACCACAAAACTTTCCTGGCAAGAATAACTCCACCTAACCCTGGAAATAACAATTTAACCAAACTCTAATGTACCTTTTATCTGCCCAACATGATGCTCCTATGATGATGTCAGGCCCCTTCAAATGCTCACCTGAGAAAGCTCACTGCTATCAAAAGAATTCACTACTTTTTTTTCCAGCCAAAATATGACTAAAGGCCCCTGACCTATCTTTCCTTAGAACATTTACTTATAAAGACTGCAACTATAAATCTTTTCTCTGCCCCTTTGAGATGTAAATCTTTTACTACCCAGAAATGTCTCCTCAAGGACCTGGACGCCCTCTCTTCCAAATGCAAGCATCTAGGGAGATAACTTTCTTGTCTCCCGATTTCTGTGGGAAAGTAAAAGCCTAATTTTGCAGGCAGCTTGTCCCAATTTGTAAAAGTGATTTTTGTCCCAAATATATGAAAACTTTGTTTCTTCTCCAGATAAGTACAGTAGACTAAGAAGCTCACTCACATTCCAGTTTGTGTACAGCACTGTGTTGGCATGCCAACAGGTAAGAATAAGTAGCGGGGTCTTTCCATATCCGTGGTGAAATGAAGGCCTTCAAGCTTCGCTTCTAGCCATGAAGAGAGAGCCTGTGTTCTGTCTCCCAGCCAGAGCAATTGTGCAACAACAGAGGATCCAATGCCCTCTGGCCCCTCATGTCCTTCTCACCAGGTTTATTAGGAAGTAATTTGCCAGTAAGCTGAGAAAAACATCCTCAAGTGCTGTCTTCCCATCATCACAGCTGCACGCTCCCTCCCATGGCTTAGCTTTCACAGGTACTCCAGAAGGAGAGGACGCTCCCAGAGCCTGGGCACAGTGGAAATCACAATAAAGAGAGTTTGTGATGCTTTTAAAAAAAGGTAAAATGACAAATACCAGTTTCATATTATTTCTGTTTTCTTCATGCACAGAAGGAATAATCATTCCCCTCCTACTTATTTTAGAATAAAATGCAATACTAGAACTGTGTAAGAAGCAATGTGATTAATAAAATGGTGGTCCATATGGCATTAATTTTAATATTAAACCATATGACATGATAAGTACAAAGTAATTCTCTGTGCACATGTGTGCTTTGTGGAAGAAAGGGATTCCCCTTCCCCATGTACAATCATAGAGGACACAGTTATGCTAATTGGGTGTGTGATTTCTAAGCATGGCTGGTGCTATGGTTTGAATGTGTGCCCTCTAAAATTAAGGTATTGTCCATATGATAGTATTAAAAGATGGGGCCTTTAAGAGATAATTAGGGCATGAGGACTCCTGCCTCATGAATGGGATAAAAGCCCTTATAAAAAAGGCTTCATGCAGAGTTCAGCTTGTTTGCCCTTCCACCTTCTGCCATGCGAGGATACAGTGTTTCTCCTCTGGAGGCTTCAGCAACGGGAGCCATCTTGGAAGAAGAGACTAGCCCTTGAGATACCTTAATCTTGGACTTCCAGCCTCTAGAACTGTGAGAAAATACAGTCTGTTCTTTCTAAATTACCCACTCCGTGGTATTTGGTTTTAGCAGCACAAACAGACCAAGACAGCTGGTATTCAGAAAGGGCAAACAAAACAGATGATTTCTTTAAATATATTTGTTGTGTGTTTCAAAGGAAAATTAGCTAGAGTTTAGAAGCTTTTGGGAGATATTTTAGAAGAAAAACCTGTTTGCTATTTGCATAATCCTCATATTTAAAGAATGGATAATAACGGTCGTTAGTTGTTGCTCTGCTCATGAGAACATGCATGGTTATTCAATGCAATGGATACTATTTCTAGTGTTTCTCTACAGAACTCTAATCCTCAGAGATGCATTAGTGGAAAATATCAATAATTTTATCATCAAATATAACCTAATCTATTACCTGAGATTGAGAAGATTTGATAGCATCATACATGTTCTGAAAATTCTAAAATAAAATACTTCTACAAATTTTTTAGACCAGATTTTGCCTAACACATTGGTCCAGATTTTTAAAAAATAAACATAATAAAAGAGACCCTCAAAATAATGATTTGAAAATCTTATTTCTGGAAATTGTTCATCTTACTATTTGTTATTAAACTCTGCTAATCACCTTCTACAAATTTAGTTACTGAATGATTATGTTTTCATTTTATTCCTCTCGTATACTAAAATATTTTATAAAAGAATAGTATCTAAATTGGTATTGATACAAGGATACACAAAAACATAGATCATTACAGGAGCCCTGACAATTAATTTTTAAATAAATTGATAGTCAAGATTGAGCACAATAAAGAAAACAAAACAGAAAAAGAACAGGAAAAATATTCTTTATATCATTATAAGATAATTGATTATTTATTTATTAAAAATAATTAGATGTATGTTTATTTTACAATAGTGTATTAAATACATATTTGGGAAATTTAATAGTTAAATTTAATAATATAAAATAGAAAAAAGTATATTTAATTGCTCCTCTTTTGGGGGGAAATTACTGGTCATTCTGAATCTATTTACCTGTATTTCTTAATATAAGCTCTAGAATTTTTCTAGTATTGAAATTACCAGTTTAAAGGTAGCAACATTTTTTTAAAGTTTCAAATATGTATTATCATGTATGAAAATGTTCCTTTTATTACACACTTTGGCCAAAAGAAGACTATTATTAAAGGCATTACTTCAATGATGCAATTTAAGGTTTTTCAGGAGAGAAGAGAGGAGAATGAGTCTACAGACAAAAAAATGAAGTCAAGTTAGAGTTCATTTAAGAGATTTCTTCTTTTTGTCAGCAAGAAAGGCTCCAAATATTTACTGTCTTGTGAATCGATCCATCACACATTCATTATCGCATTCACTTACTCATACTTGCATTCATCTAATAATTATTCTGATACAGGTTTTCATAATAGTTATGTTCTTGGACTTTGGAAACAAATTGTCTGGGCTCTAGCTCATTCTTACAGCACACAAACTGTGGGCCAGTTACTTATATCTCTAGGCCTCATATATAAATGGAGGACTAGAGGTAGTGTCTGCACAAAATTTTGGAAGACATAATGTATTAATCTAGGAAAGGTCTAGGGCTATCTTGACACATAGTAATCATTCAATTAATTCCATCTTTAATAGTAATTATATGCACTGACATGCATTGATGTTTACTGTTTGTCCGATTCTATGCTCAGAAGTGTGCTTGACTTAATTTATTAGTTAAGTGTGTGTCTATATATGTTTTTTTGATTTTTACAATAATTTTACAGATGATGAGACAGAAAATCAGAATTTAAGCAACTTGTATAAAGCCATGAGTTCAGAAGATGATCAGACCAAAATTAAAACCAGACAATCTAATTCCGAATCAAGCGCTCTATGACTGCAGTGTGCTTTCAGATTGTTCACTTGCTAATCAAACTCACCTAGTTCAAAATATTTGCAGGTACAAATATGTCACCTCCAAGGGCATCTAGTGGAAGAAGAAATTCTCCTTGATCAAGGCATTTCTGTTTCTTTTATCTCTTCTTTCCATAGACAGTTTAAGACAAATTAAACATTGAAGTAAAATGCAAGCATTTAATCAATCCTAACACCCATTTATTGCTGCTTAAACTACAAAGCAATAGAGATTATCCCTTTAATATTTAATACATCATAAATCTGCTCCAGAAAATCTGCTCCTTTCTGTATCTGTATTTGTTCCCAATGGTTTATTGCTTTTAAGAAGTTTGTTGTACAAAAAGTTCTGTAAGACTAAATCATTCTGAGAGAGGAGGTGGAGCAAGATGGCTGAATAGACACCTCCAGCAATCATCCTCCCGCAGAAACACCAAATAGTTAGACATAAGGAATAAGATCTAGTATTCACTAGCACAATAGGGCCACTATAGTTAACGATAATTTATTATGTATTTAGAAATAACTAAAAGGGTGGAATTAAAATGTTCCTAACAAAAAGAAGTAATAAATGCTTTCGATGATGGGTACTCCAATTATCCTGCTTTGATTGATCATTGCACATTGTTTGTATTTAATATTAAAATCTCACATATACCCCATAAACGTATACAACTGTTATATGTCTACAATAATTAAACATTTTAAAAAAGAGAAAATAGAGCATTAGCTCTAATCCAAAACCAAAGGATGATCTTAACCAGTCGCTGTCCAACAAATGTATTTGGTATCTTTTTTCTACCATTATATTGTATGTGGCTTAAGTGGCTTTGGTAATATCTATTCAGGTTTACAAATATATTAAACAGGTTTTATCCTATTTATGATTAATTCTCAATTATTAATTTTGAAAGCTGAATGTAGAATGATGCAAATTCCTTATTTCCAAAGTAGTGAAGTTAAGAAAGGTTAGAAAAGTCCCAGAGATAGGACTCTAGTTTGGTCTATTAATTCTATATATCCAAAAACGTACATAATTTCTTTAGGGGAAAAAGTAAAGTTTATTTTTAAACACACACGTATATGCATATATATGTACAAATATGCATATATATGTAAAAGTGTGTGTATATACATGTCATATGGATACTAAAATTAAGATACCATTGTTCTTACCTAATATATTGAGATATTTGACTAAGAATGGTGGTGCTGTTAATATCTAATATCCCATTCCCACCAGTGCTAGCCTTTAATAAAATTTTCACCTCTCTCATAAAAATACAAAAGTCAGCTCAAACTGTTTACTTTCATATCCTTAGTGTTATTGATTTTGAATACTCCATATGTCGTCTTGTGTACTTTTGAAGATAAGATGTAATTACTGAAAAAAATGGATCAATAAAATAAGAGCTTTGGGTGCTTATTAGTTTATCTCACTCTATCTCAAGCTCGATTTCTCAAAGAAAACAAGTCATTTGCATGTACTTTTCTTGGCAAAGAAAATTAACTAGAGTCAGTGTTCTGGGAAAATTCCTGAAATTTACTTCAATTACTCTGTGAGGCATCCCTAACATAACTATGAACTCTGAAGGAAATTTTGCAGAGAGTTGCCATTTTTTTCACATCTCAAATATGAGTGATTTCATCTTGGAATCTATTCTAAGAATACCACAAATAGGATGTGTAACTGCACTTTGGTAATTGTCTGAAGTGGATTGTGTTCATGCTTGCTCTGTATGGATATTATTTCAACTAATGAGTTGTGAAGCAATCTAGTTAACCCTTTAAAATGACCAAGATACCATTCCCCTTGTTAAGCAATACAGTCACATCTTATCTACTCAGCCCTTAAGGAAATAACAAAAGAAATGCTGCTTCTCAGATCCAGGATTGGAGGCTTAAGATATATTCATTTCAAACATGCATATTCATGAGTTTCCTTTCTTTTACCTTATCTGCCCTGCCTTTACTTTCTTAAATCTCATTTTAGCTTGTGTATAATACTCCGATATTTTGAGTGTACCCTTGGAAAAGACTAATGCATGAATTAACATAAATAATCCTTTAGATGCAGTTGTATCCTAAGCCATCTGTCTATCTGAAATCTAAAGTCTTCTCTTTGATTGGTTGGACAGAGTCCATGATTTTGGATAATTCTAGACTTTACCCAAATAGAAACAAATAATAACTTTTAAGGTAAAAAGTAGATAAAATGGAAAGATTAATTTCTTAGAATTTTTTAAATAATTTATGATCACAGATTCATGGAACTTTGAGAACAGATAGAACATAAGCTCACCTGAGGGTTTTGTGAATATTTGGTATATTTCCCATTTGTTCCTCCCAAACTTTGCATTTTCTCTTATGTCTTTATTGTATAGTCTCTTCTTCCCCTTACTTAATGACTTCTCTTAATGACTTGCAACTCTGCAGAAAAGTTAGATGGTTTATGTATCACCAGTGCTGATGGGACTGGGACACTGATTTCATTCAATTAAGCAATTGATGCTTGAATTCCCTTGTAAATATTTCTAAAAAATAATTATCCTCTATTAGTATTGATCAATACTGACAGCAAAAAAAATTAGGGATAAAATAAAGATAACTGATTAAAAATATATTGTTATATTATTACTGAGTACTTTGGTGTTTCAGGAACTTTTATATGCATTACTTTTGATCCTTGTATCATTCAATGAAGATACTATTGCTGTTTTTCAGAGAAGGTAACTGATATTTAAAGAAGCAAAGTGACTTTCCCAAAGCCATACAGGTAGGATTCCAGATTAGGTGTGGGAGCACATCTACTACACACGTCCCTCGAACAACTCCAGGGAGATAGAGCTCGCTAAATATGGAAACAGACATTTTTTCTTCCCTTTTCGGGAGAAAAACGTTTTAATTAGAAACCTTCTACACGTGAAGGTGAACTCAAACTGTGTCTGTCAGGTAATTAATTAGAGTAATCAGAATCTATTATACTTATTGTCGTATTTCTAGTGTTTACACAACATATACATATATATGCACACAAAAAACCCAGAGATTATTATGTATTAGCATAATGGTGTTTCTGAGAATATTTCTCATACAGACCCAGAGTGGCATCACCAAATTTTGCTGTTACCAAATACATCAAAACATGTAAAAGTGTTTCTAATGTATTCATTTAGTTTGCTAAGAATTTAGATTCACATAAAAATTAACACTTGATCCAACAGCATTTTAAAAAAATTGAATGTATAAAATGCAACTCAACTTGCTCAGCAGATTAATCTACCCCCCAAACCAGAGAGGTTTGAGTTTTTGTCTTGTTGTTGTGAAGACACAGATTACTATATTTACTCCTGAAAAGTTTTGGGTAACATCTAAAGCAAAGTAGTCATCACTGTCTGAACCCACATAGTAGTTATACAGAAACTACTAGGGCGAGGAAAATTAGGAGTCACATCAAAACTACAAGAGTTAAAAGAACAATAGTATTTAATTTATTTTTAATTATTTATTCAATATATATTATTGACACCCACTCTACAACACACACAATGCGAACACCTGCAGGTACATATAAAAATAATATTAATATCTGGTCCTTAGTCAAGGTGAGTTTATAGTCTAATGGGAAGACAGAGTTTTGTCATATGTAGCATTTATCACTGGGATGCAGAAGATACCAGAAGAATCTGAGTCTGGATTTGGAAAGGAAGCAATATTTGCACTGTATTTCGAATAAAGATTAGGATATTTTGGGAAAAGAAGCAGCACTATGAACAAGAAGCAGGCAGAAATAGCATCATAAGTTCATGAGGTGCCTTGCAAAGACTTAAATTTTGTTTCCTAAGGAGAATAAGGATCTGTTTAAGAATTATAAGTACAATGACATTAACAATAATAATAATATTAATGACATCATCAGGTTTTACATATTCTGGGGATCACATGGTGAATAGATGGGAACTGGATAAATCAGAAGACAGAATAGAGCATTCTTGGTAAGAACTGATGAGGTCTAACTAAAATAGTAGCAGTAAGAAGAGAGAGAGGAGAGACAATGACTATTCTAGGGTCAAGGCTAATATGCTCTATTCCATGAACTGAACAGAACATACTAACCAATTGATTTGGACTCTCCTTGTGTATGTACCATTTCAAAGCCATCATGGCCACATTCTCTAGCAACTTTTCATAAGTGCAATCAGTGCTTCATCTGGGCCTGTACTGTGTATGTATCTCTCCCTTCTTGATCTGGGGCTCTTCTGACCCTGTAGCAAAGGACACCTACAGAATCTGCTGTGTACTCACATATGTGTAACTCCACAGTGTAGGGAGTTAATGCTCACAGAGCCATCTATGACCAGGTAAAGAAGATGGATAAATGATCCATTTCTTTGTCCCTTGAGCAGTCAGTTCTGAGACGTAGTTCACAAAGCATCTCGGAAAGCCCCAGGTGATAGAGCTTCCGATCACCCATAGTAATGGCCAACACCATAACATAAATTTAAATTTATATTGGCTTTTCTTCCTTCTCTGTGTCATTCCCCTTGTCCTTCATACCCACACCCTGTATGATATGCCCCAAATAAACAATCTGTATACAAGTCTTTGTTTCAGGTTCTACTTTTAGGGGAAACTAAGTCAAAATACTGTTTGATGTGAAATATCTGACCAGTTGTGTCATGCTTACAGTTTCCTGTCTATAGTTCCCAGTTCAGAGAAAACCCTATGATGATCTTACAAGGATATACCTACAATCTCAGCAGAAACTATGAGTAAACCAATGAAAAAAAGATACCCAAAGTATTAAAAAAATGCCAAGTGATAGCATTAAAAAAAGAAAGCATATGATGGAATGAGAAAAGAGAGAGAACAAAGGTTACTCAGTTCGTAACTGATTTCTATTTCCTGTTTTGGTGAATAGTTCTTAATCACAAGTATTCTTACAATATATTCTATTTCTTGAACTGTTCTCTGTTATCCTCTGACTCCTGTAACTAACAGAGCAACTCTGAAACTTTGCCCATGCTGCTTTCTTTGGTAACGTACAGAAAAATTGCTCCACAATCCAGAACAAAAAGAAGTTCCACCCAGACCTCCCACATACTTCTTTCAAAAATCTTTCCCTTTAATTTCAGCACATTTTCATTGATTTCGCTATCAGAAGCATAACCAGACTAAATCATCCAAGACTCATGACATTATGCAATAACTTGGAAATACCAAGCACTTCAATGTAATTATCTTGTCTAAAACAGTTTAGCAAACAGAAAGTCAAGTTCTGATGCTGTATGCTAATAGGTCTCAGAAGTATTCGCTCTGGTTATTTTATTGTTTCTCTTTCCCATGTGTCTCTCTGTTGTACATCTCACTTGGAGGAGGATTGGGACAGACAGACAGACAGCACTTTTCTTTGTTTAAAAGTTGATGTGAAATCAATACTATTATGCAAAAGCACCCTTAATGACAGAAGTAATTTCAGTTGTTATGGACTTGGAAAAGGAGATGTATCTGATGGATCATTTTAAGTTAAAAACAGAATTAAAAGCACAAAAATTCATAGTAGAACAAAATAAAATGAAAAGAGAATGTTAAACTGATACTTTCCATCTGTGGTAATTATCAATAGACTATAGAAAGGGTGTTATCTAAATCAGAGATTGCCAGATTTACCCTTTAAAGAACCAAATGGAAAATATTTTTTTTGGTTTTGTGAGCCAGAAAACCTCTGTTATAACTAATGTAATCAGCAGAATGGGCGCATTTGTGAGAAGAGAAGATCCAGACATTCAAATTCAAAACTGATAGAAGTCAAAGACACTGAGTCTTAGGAACATGGCCTGCGGGTAGGGTGTGGGTGAGTCATTAGTATGATGGAGAGGGGATGTTGCATGTTGAGTTCCCTAGGAAGAAGAATCTGAAACAGACTAGTGTACTGAAGGTTCTATAGGAGACTGGTCTTGAGGGTAACCACCTGTGAAACGGAATGAAACAAAGCAGAATTGGGCAAAGGAAAATGTTCAGCTGTGATGCAGTGTCAGTAAAGGCCTCAGACAATCAGATGAAGAGCTTTGAAATTGGAATGACCCCTTCAGAGTTGCCCCAAGTTGGGTCAAGGAGCCAAGTCATTAAGGTTTCTACACTGATGAATCCTTATCTAAGGAATGCCCTGGAATAGGAGTATATCTTCAAGGAAAGGGGATCTCTTCAATCAAGTTATAGAAGCAGATGCCCCATGATCCCTAGGGAAAATATGTAGGGAGAGTTAGCAGGATGAACTATCACCCCTCCTTGACAGCTCGTGTCAGGGTTGCCTGGATACTGTTTCCCTCCTCTAATACCCATTTACATTCCTCCTACCCGGAGCAAGTACCTTCACTGGCCTAGCTGGCTTACCGGGTGACATAACCCAGCCCTGCATTCTTGAGAGATCTCAGCTCGTGTTCACCATATCCTGTGTAGGCCTAGATTATTGAATTTGATCAATTACATTCAAAATTGGGCAAGGGAGTACAAAGAGGCACTTAAGTGAATCATTTGTATGTAACAAATTCATTTATTCTGCTCCAATTTTGACAATTACACAGATAACAGCAGCCCTGCCTCTTTCTTAAGAATAGGATTAATTACCCCTGTAAAGATAGTTGTTCTGATTCTTGAGTTCTTGAGTACTCTTTTTATGAAATCTGAAGTAGCAAAGTAGAAGTTGTAGTTTGTATTTCCATAGGGCTTAGTGTTTTCCAGTGGAAATATTCTCCCTTTGGAAATCAGGATTCTTTAATTTCAGAGCCTTTAATTTCTTGTTTCAAAGATAATAGGAATAAAACAGAAATCTTATCCCTGATAAATGTGGAGTAATGGTTAGCAGGGCCATGCCTGGGTTCCTGGACCTATGTTTTAAAGCGTGCACCACGTCCTGGAGGATGGCTCTCCCTGTTCTCAAGGAATTATCCAAAGCTAGTGGCCCCTCTGTGCATGAAACTGGCAGTTTCATCACTCCATCAATCTGGCAGATTCTGGGCAGCGTGGTATATTGTATGACTTGTGGAACTCCTGCATAGTCGAGGGCCCATTCCTCTGCCACTTTAGCTACCAAGTGGGTCCCTTGAATTGAAGTCATGGTAAGTAGAATCCCCTACTGGTGGATTAAACACTCTGGAAGAAAGTGGTGATAAGAGAGGCTCTATTGGAAGACAATGCAAACTCCTATCTGAAAGTGTAGAAAGAGACTATCAAGTTGTTTTGTGCCTTTTCTATGACAGAGACTCTTTGGTGGGTGCTAAAATTTGATTTGAAGATCATCACACTTTATGTCCATTCCGTTATTGGGTCCACATGCTTCCACTCCACGTGTTCTTGTCCCTGACTTTCCAAACATTATTCATATTTGTGTATATTCTAAGCTCAGGCTACTTACTGTTCCCAACAGTGAACAAACACTTAGACTCTAATCACTGCTTAATTGCTCTCCCAATTCGTCTTTTTCCAAAGCAATCAAGATGAGCAATTGCAATTCCACTCTTCTTATACTGACTAGTTCCCCCTTGGTTCTCACCTTCCTAAACATAAAATGAGCTAATGAATTTGCTCAAACCAGCATAACACCCAGTTCAATACTAGTGAAAGTTTTGACAATTGCATTGATCCCTTCAACCAGTAAAAATCTCTGTTCCACCTATAATCAGTATTAGGTGCCTCATTGCTGGGTGGGTGGCAAGTGATCCAGCTGCAAGATCTTATCCTAGATTCAGCTTTCTCTGAATACTCCTGGCACCAATAAAGATAGATTGAGTTTTCCAGAAAGCAAACTGCCATGGAGATTGGCTGGCCAGGGAATTTTTAGGAAATATGCGTGTAGCCACCATCTATAAAATTGAGGGAAAGAACTCAGGATTGGCCAGAAGGAGAAGACAGCCTAGAGAAGAAGTGCAAAAGCAGCCTCCATCTCCAAGAGAAGGTCTGAAACTGGAATAACCATTCAGACTTGTCCCAAGAACTGCAAGGAGTTCAGTTCCTTGTATTGTGGTGTTGCCCAGGCATTGGATCAGGGCTACTGGGGGAAGAGGTGGGAAGAGTTGAAATCTTTGTAGAGGTGACTCTGTTACCTGATGCAATTCTTAAAAAGTGCAAAAAGCTGAAGGCTGTGTGCTGGCAGTAGCACACTCTGCAACTGGGTGAATAAATCCTTACATTCTGAAAGGTTAGCCAGGCAGTATATCATGATATCCATTAGAGTAGAGAATATGGGTCTATATTTCAACCAGATTGCAAGTACCTCAAGCCTAAAGACCATGTTTCTGATGTACCTACTTCAAAAACATACTTAGTGACCATTTATTATATGAATATTACTTTTTTAAAGTGATATAAAAGGATAATCAATGTATTATTAAGTAATTTATAATTTATTTTTAAAACATAATCTTGTATCTCTGATGTACATGACTTTAAGTATATTAAAAACCCATTTGTTTTATCACTTATTTAAAGAACAGATATTTAACTGCTAGGTCCTGTGCCAGGTACCACACTAGATGCTGGGGAAATAGTGTTGTACAAAATTTATGGGCACTACTCTCCCAGAGTTGATTGAGAAAGATTAGATAATTAAACATATAATAGTTTCTCTTTTTCTCCAAAATCTCCCTTAGGTCTTACTTAATACACACAATGCAGACATAGTTTGTTTCTCTGTTTTTTTTTTTTTTGAGACTTATTACTGGCTATGGTGGGAAAGTGGCAGATTAAACACCAATTAAAAATATACATTAATAATAAAAAATATCAAATGAGTTAATATTTATAGAGTCATGAGAAAAATGCCCAGCATATAGTAAGTGATGCAAATAAAGCAAATAAGTTATGATAAATACTAAAAAGGAGTTTAAAGAAGAAGTTGATATTTAGACTGGGTTGAAAGCAGCCTCTGTCATAATACCTAGTAAATGGTTGAAGAAATGATTCAGGGGAAGTGCTGGCATGTTGGAGAAACTAGGAAAATGCTAATGCTACTACATTTAGAAAGTGGATGAATCCAAAGTTTCTACTGTTCTCTTAAATAAATTTTATATTTTCTGAGAATATTTGGTGTATTGTCAACTGTTGTTATTCTCTGAAGTCAAGCCCACATACCACTCTGCAGCCCCCACGGCACCTGGCAGGTGGTTAGTAACATCCCTGGAATTCAATAGGCCTCTGATTCATTAATTTCAAATGCAAGAAGTGGTTCTTTTTGAAGTATTTGAGAATATTCTATAATCAAACTAGTATTATTCTCTGATTTAAATTTAAAATAAAGTAGAATGGGTCCTTTCTGTGTTGTTGTTTTTAAACAGCATAAACCTTGGCCAAGAGCACTCCAAGGAACTAATCTGGGTGAGTCACCTGCATTTCCTAGTGCAATTCTAAATTTTAGCATGGATTAAAAAAAATATATGAAACCCCAAGATATTAATTAACTTGCTTAAGGTAAGACGTAGGTAAATGGCAGAACTTGGAACCCCCTTAGATTTTCTGACTTTCTCTATTCACCATAAAACATCAAAATGAGAGTAACAATGGTTCTCTGAGTCATTTTTTTTTCTTTTGTGAATCTTTAATATTATGCCATTGTCGGCAGATAAGCTTTTATTGACAATAATGAGATCATTCAGGAAAAGTGTCAGCTCTTATCTTTAAAAGTTTATTTTTTAAAATTTCTTTCTTTGTGTCTTCTTTTTTTAAAGAATTTACTATCACCTTTATTAGAACAGATTGTCAATAAATTCTGAATTCTCTAGGTAATCTCATAAAGCATTATTTCTGTGGAAAAAAAATACAGAGTTTATAAGTAGGCTTTGTTGTTATTAATATTTACCATGAGTTATTTCTACCCAGTTACAAGGTAGAAAAAAAGTGAAATCAGAAACAGGGGGTTTTAAGCTTGGTTCTTCTACTAGTAGTTGAGTTTTTCCTTCCTCGAAGAACTAAATTTCCCAACCTGATAATAAGTAAGTAAATATATAATCTGTGGGTCCTTTCCCAGTTTGTCTTTCTATATGTAACAAATCTGTGGCATTGTTTTCAGTCTGCTGTCTCTTCCAAGCTATTAGTTTAAAGCAAATAGGCCATATATTAATACTATTAAATGGAGACAAAGGTGGCAAAGCTTTTTGAGAGCTAGCAGGGCATTCAAATACCTCCAGCAGAAAATACACCCGACATCAGACGCTGAGTGCCAGGCATAGTGCCACATGCATCGTAGGTGGCGGTAATAATAACGTCATACTCACTTTGTTATTTTCTTTGAACAGAAAACGACAGTGACATTGAGTGTACGAAGATGTGACATTGAATTTATGAATGAGCCAGTATGAGTCCATGTGGCATTGCTGTAAAGAAAACACCTGGAGCTGGGTAATTTATAAAGAAAAGAGGTTTATTTGGTTCACGGTTCTGCAGACTGCACAAGGAGCATCGCACCAGCATCTACTTCCGGTGAGGGCTGTGGACAGCTTCCAATCAAGGCGGAAGGTGAAGGGGCAGCAGGTGTATCAGTGAGAGAATGAGCACGAGGAAGCAGGTGGGACCGGGCGCTTTAAAAGAACCAGCTCTCGCGTGAACTCACAACGCGAGAAGTCATTTATTACTTCTGGGAGGGCCCCAAGCTGTGCACGAGGGATCCGCCCTCATGACGCAAACACTTCCCACCAGGGCCCACGTTCAACCCTGGGGATTCAATTTCACCAGGAGATTTGGAGACGCCAGACATCCGAACCATATCAGAGCCGTTCAGGTGCGTTTGGACTGGTCTGTGCCCCCTGGAATCCCAGTGAGCAGGGAGTTAGACGAAAATATTACCTTCTGTTTTCTTCCCAAACCAAATAAACCCCGTGGGTTCTCACAGTAGAAGCCTTTCTCCTGGACCTCTTTTGTTTTTTTAGTTCTCTCTCCAAACCAAAATAAGTCCCGTGGTGGTCAGAACAAGGGCCCCGAAAAATGCCCATGTCCTAATCCCTAGAACCTGTAGATACGGTACTTACATGGCAAAAGGGACTTTATAGGTATAATTAAGTTAGAGATTTTGAGATGGGAACATTATTCTAAATTATTCAGGTGGGTCTAATGTGATCAAAGGGGTCCTTACAAGTGAGAGGCTTGATGGTCAGGGTACGAAGTATCATGGAAGCAGAGACCCGGGAGAGGATTTTAATGTGCTGTGCTGCGGGCTTTGAAGATTTAGGAAGGGACGGAGAGCCAAGGAGAGCAGGTGGCCTCTAGAGGCTGAAAATGTCACGGAATGCAATTCATCACCAGAGCCTCCAGAAGGAAGGTTAGCCCTGTTGACCCCTTGTAGACTTCCGACCTCCTGAACAGTAAGATAATAAATGTATGTTATTTTAAGCCACTGTGATAATATGTTACAGCAGCAACGGGAAACTGATAGGGGTCCCCATCTCTATTTCTAAAGAAAGACTATCTCTTCTTAAATTAGTCTTAGGAGTGACTAAAAGACAAAGATGCAAGCCATCAACGCTCTGTGGGTTATAAAGATTAAATGTATTTAAAATAATACATGGAGAGGCTACACAAAGGGAGAGTTGTATTTTGGTTGCCATGGTGATTATTAAATCTACATCGATGGAATGCATTATTTTGAGCAACACAAGATATTTTGTGTAAAAGAAAATAATGCAACGCATTCCTGTAGTTCATTACAAATATATACCCTTCTGAAATAAACATTTCAGGATCAGCTTCAATAATGTTTTTTAATAGCTAGTATGTCCTGGGTGCTCTATGAATATATATGTGTGTGTGTGTGTGTGTGAGAGAGAGACAGAGTGTATTTCCAATACTATATGCAAAGCATCATCCTTAAGTTTCTTTTTATAGCAGTACATTCTAGTCATTTATTAATTCATATTATTCTTTCTGAATGTTCATGGCATATTTTAAATAGATTTATTATTAGAAAATATTTGGAAATGTTACCTGTCTTTAGGACGTGAGATAGGTCATAGTCTAACCAAACTTTTTGAGTCTTTATTTGCCCTTCACTATTTTAGAAAAGCTAAGGCTTTTAAAATTCGTTTTCTGCCTCTTCTTCCCTTCATATGAACTCTTTCCTTAACATTGAGATGCCAGGAATTGATGCGATTAAAAGTAGTGCATTCTCCAAGAAATTTGCATTATCAAAGGTTTCAGAATATTACATTTTAAACATGAAGCTCTGTTGGTAAAAGTTCTAATGTCTGTACTCTTTGGCATTTTAAACTTTTATTTATAATAAATTTTACAGTTTACAAAGCGCTTTCCTTTAGGAAGAACACGAGGTTTGGGGTTATCATTTAGGGTTCTGAAATGAACTTTGCCACTTACAAGCTAGGTGAACATTGGCAACCTGCTTAGTTATTTCTGAGTTTCATTTTTCTTATCTAAAAGAAAAGTGTAAATGACAATACTTATCTAGGTTTGTTTTGAAGACGAAATGAGGTAATATATTTTAAAAAGAATGTTAAGCCATAAAACACTATGCAAGCAATTTTTGTTACTATTGTAATGAATGATTATCTATTAATACATAAAAATATCTCAATACTTACTGGCTTAAGACAATGAACATGCATGACCTCATAGCTTCTGTAGATTGGGAATCTGGGTATGGCTTAGCTGAGCCCTCTGGCTCTAGTGTCTTAGAAGACTGCATCACAGAGTCTAGCTGGATTACAGTTATCTCAAAGCTTTACTGGGGCAGATGCACTCCTGAGCTCAAGCATATTATTGTTGGCAGGATTCAGTTCCTCAAGGGCAATTGGAATGAGCCCTCAGTTCCCTGTTAGCTGTAAACTCTGGGACACCCTCAGTCCCTTACCAAGTGGACCTTTCTACAGGACAGCTCATGACATGACAGCTGGCTGCCCCCAGAGCAAGCAAACAAGAGGGCAAGAGAGGGTGCCTGAGGAAAGAAGCTACCATCTCCTAGAAACTTAATTTCAGAAGTGACATCTTGTCTTTTTTAAATTTTATTTATTAGAAGCAATTCATTAATCCCAATCCATACTCGTGCAAGGCATACTCATGGGTGTGAATTCAGAGAAGTGAAGGTTATTGGGGTCCTATTAGAAGCTGCCTACCATAATCATTTTTATTCCGTTCTTAAAATTGCCCTTCACCAAAATTCTGGGCATTGGTCAAGGCATTTTCCTTTACAAGGAGTCTTGGATAGTTAGCTGAAGGCAAAAGAGACATTCAAATCCAGTTTTAAGGCTCCATTTGCTTGTACATTTGAATGTATATTTTCCTGATTATCTTAAAGTATGAGGAACATATTATAACTCCTCTTATAGGCAGCTCTTATCTAGGGCTGGCCCTGGGGTAATGGAATATGCCAGGTTACAAAGTTTTGCAAAACACTTAGTTGCAGAGGAAAAACAGATTAATGCTCTCTTAACAATGACTACACTAGTGGGTACAGCATGCAGTCGTGATTTCCAAAACAATTATTTTGAATTTAATAGCTCTCCAACTCTTTCTGGTGCTGCGACAAGACTACTGATTTAATGGTGCACCAAGCTGCTACCAACCAGAGGTTAAAACCTGCGGTTAAATGACTCGGGTGAGTGGTATTGAAAGCCATCACCACGTGGACAGTTCTCAGGCTCCAGGAAGGGGAAAAGGGGAGGGCGGTTTGAGGAAGGGGGTAAAGAGGAAAATAGAACAAAACAGGAAAAGCCAACAGGCAGCTGAGGTTTTCAATAGCACTCAGATACTGCCAATTTTTCTTTTTTTCCTTTCTTGCTTGCTTGCTTTTTTTTTTTTTTGTCACTCCAAATTTAAATTGAGGTGATTATAAACCTCTTGTTTGTTTTGTTTTGCTTTCAGTTAAAAAGTGAGAATTAAAAGACTGTGGGAGTAAAGTGCAGAGAGAGCTTTTGACAGCTGAAGGATGGAAAGCCCATTACCCATAATCATAATAATACAAACCGGCTGGACAATGCTGGGGGAGGGAACCTCTCACAGGAGAGGTGCTGGAAATGACCCAGGCCTGGCAGGCCCCGGGGCCATCACAGGAATGAGATTGCAAAACCTCAGGGAGAAGCATTGACGGCTGCCAATATGGCGAGCTCTGAAAGCTGCACTCTGCGATGACAATGGAAAGCGGGAGAATTGAGGGTGCGCTGATTGGCAGTGGGTGGGAAAACGGAGGAATAGGCTGCCTGCCCAGAGGGCCAGAGACCTGGCTGGGGAGGGGTGTGAGTGGCAGACAGAGCTACAAAAGCAACCTGAATGCCAGAGAAAAATATATCTAATCAGAAATCAGTTAAAGGAATGAATTGTAGCTTTAAATCCAGGCCAGGAAACACACAAATGGAAAAAACAACCCAGATTAAAATAACGAACACTTACGTGAACTCTTCTTCATGTTGTGTTAGTTATTTTAGTAAAAATAGACCTAATCTTTTCCAAATGGGGACAAGCAGCATAGTTGCATTGTTGTATTTGCTTTTGTTGCAAATTTCACGGAAGGACAGAAAAGTGCACAAATTATAATTTAAACAGCTCAATAAATTTTCAGAAACACACCTTGTCATCAGCATTCTAGTTTAAATAAAAGACTGTTACCTGCGCTCAGCAGGCCCTCTCGTGCCTCTTCCATTTACAATCCATCCCACTGTCCCTGGGGGTAATCACCATACTGATTTCTAACATCATAGATAAATTATGCATGTTTTAAATTTACATAAATGAAACCTAAAGTATGGTCTTCTATCTGGTCTACTTTGTTCAACATTGTTTCTGAGAGTCATCCATATTGTGTGTCATAGACTCTTCATTCTCATTGCTATATAGAATTTCAGTGTCGGAATATATCATAAAATAATTATTCATTCCACGTTTGAAGGGTACATAAGTAGTTTTTAGTTTGGACCTGTTATTTGTATTACTGTTATGAGCATTCCAATATTGGTTTTAGGGGGTATATCTTTTGGCTTTATGCTTATGAATGCTTTTGACAGGCCTATAGGATGCAACTGTTTAGCTTTGGTAGATATTGCTAAATGTTTTCTTAAAGTGGTCATACCAATTTATACCCACCCATCCCCGCCCCCTCCACCCTGCAAAAAGCAATGCATAAGCGTTTGTTTCTGTTGCTTCATATCCTTTCCAGCACGCAGTATTTTTTTGTCTTTAACATTAACTGACAGCTGAAGGATGGAAAACCCATTACCCGTAATGATAATAATTCAAACCCGCTGGACAATTCTGGGGGGAGGAAACTGGAAATGACCCTGGCCTGGCATACATAGTAGGTATGTGGGGATGATACTTTAAAATATTCACTAAAGTGTGTTTTCTCCTCTCCTATCTCCTGAATTCCAAGGCTGTACTTCTGCTCACATAGTAAGCAACGTCCCCACGACAGCCACATGGCAATCGGAACAGATAAGATGGGGTGGAACAGAGATGTTCACCTGTGTGAGGAAGGGCCACGTGGGACAAGCTGGGGCTCTTGAACTGAACTGGGGCAATGTCGAGATTTCCCTGCTATGACTGGTGCAGAGTCTTGTTCCTGTAGTCCCAGCACTTTCGGAGGCTAAGGTGGGAGGATCGCTTGAGGACAGGAGTTCAAGACCAGCCTGGGCAACATAGCAAGACCGCAGGAAAGATTAAAAAAAAAAAAAAAGATTGCCCTGCTTCCCTAAAATATTAACTCCCATGATGGCACTCCTTACATCCCCTTCCAGGATCCATGAAGAAGTAGTCTTCTACTTAAATTCTGTTACTAAATATTAATAGTAGTGCAACAACAGGGTGGAGATAAATTAAAACCTCGTGGGCAGTGGCCACTGGGCAGAGGAAGATGAAGAGGAAGGGGATGCAGGACACTTGCACTGGTGCCAGCACAGTCCCCGTGAGGAAAATGCCAGCCCAGTACCACGTACTGCTGTAGGAAGGGGTCGGCCACCTCGGGAGGGGTTAAGGACTTGATCACCTCCTGAGCAATCCGCGGAATCCCTCCCCTTGATCTTGGAGTCCGTGGGCCACCGAGCCATGAAGCTGATTTCTCAGTCGACTCAGGATGTGGGTAGCTTAGATGAGGGGATGGCTGGCATGCAGCCCTTCCCCACATTCACGTGCTTTTTCATTTGCACATAATTACAACTTTTAGAGTCAATTGTGGTTTAATAGGAAATGATATATTACCATTAAAATCAGAAAAATCAAAGACGGTAAACAATGAAATGGGAGAATTAGAATCGTATCAACAGAATAATCTTTTTCTGAGTTTATATGTATTTTCAAGTTAAAAAAGGAACAACTTTTCTTTTCTTTGTTTTTTTTTTGCTTCTGAAATATATGCTTAATAATCATTTCACATTAAATGAATTATTTCACATTAAAATGAAGTTATTAAATTATTAAATGATAAATTATTTCACATTAAACAAATCCTGTAGCCACAGGGTATGAGACGGGAGTGAATCCCAGCTATGGGCTAAAAAGGAGAATGGTATTAGACAAACCAGTAGACTTCTCTCAGCCCCGAATTTCTAATCTATAAAAGTCACAGATGGTTCTATGTGATGTGTGATACATTCCATAATATCTCCTTTGGTGCTGTTAATTCTTCCTTTTGTGAAATATATCAAAGACTGTTTTCTACCTGGAGGACATATTTCAGCTCATCTTTTATTCCCTACTTTTTAACTTCAATTGACCACTGGAATTAGAATTACTATGTTATCAATGACATCACAACTCAGGCAGAGTTAGAATTTCAGATTTACATTTCTCTAATTCAAAGCAGATTTTAAAGTCTAAATGTTTTACATTCTTACAAAGAACACTTTAGATCTTATATTTAAAACATAAGGGGTGTGATGCTAAAGAGGAAAAAAAAAGACGGTAACACTTCCTGATTATTATTAAAATATCCCTTAAAATCTTAAAATGACCTAGCAATAGTTGTGAAATATTAGTCAAATATATGTTAATCTTCAGTATTAATAGAAACAAATTGGTTGGAATTCTCTTTGAACACTTCCCTGCCTGTGTGTTTTTCAGATCCATTCCAGAAACATGTAGGTATATTTGGAACTTATGTAGTATAGATATTGTACATTCATATTTGCTTAATTCTGAAAAAGAAATGAATAGATTTCTGCTCAAAGAAAACCAGTTTGGTTTCCAAGCCACAGATCTTATCTGGATGCATCAGAAAAAGCAGAGGTAACTAAGCAGAAAAAAAGATTATCCTTAAGCCAAAGTCAGAGAAGGCGTAGATAAAGCAGAGCTAGGAAATATTACATATGGTCTATCCTCTTCAGTCAGTCAGAAAGCCATGAGATTTGTTCATCTTTAGGGTTTGAAAGTGAACATTCCTTTGAAAGGGAAGCCAATAAAATACATAAGTAAAAATGAAGATCTAGCATTAAAATAATTATTCATTGCTTCAAGGTCCTGAGTAACTTATAAATTGAAGGAATGGGTGTAATTCTTGAAAGAGTCAACTTCATAGTGACTTGTGACTCTGTAAAATACTTACAGCAGGAATAAACACAAAGGGATAGAAGATGCTCATGGAAGGGTCCTGACCAAGGTATATTTTTAGCAAGCTCTTCTTTGAAACTTCCTATAAAATGGTAAAAAGGTAACAACTATTTTTTTTTTTTCTACACTATGCTTCACATTGTTTCTTGTCAATATTGCTATATTTCTTTCTGGTAGCGATTAGAAATTAAGCACCTATTGTAGAGGAATTTGCAATGATAGGAAAGATGTGCATGATATACTGATGTTTATTATATATTATACATACACAGTTAACCATTGAACATAGGTTTGAACCATGTGGGTCCATTTATACACAGGTTTTCTTCTGCTTCTGACACTCTTGAGACAGCAAGACCAACCCCTCCTCCGGCTCCTCCCCAGCCTACTCAATGTGAAGACCACAAGGATGAAGAACTTTATGATGATCCACTTCCCCTTAGTGAGTAGTAAATGTATTTTCTCTTCCTAATGATTTCATTAATATCGTTTTCTTTTCTCTAGCTTACTTTATCATAAGAATATGGTATATAATACATATAAAGTACAAAATATGTGTTAAGCAACTGTTTATGTTATCAGTAAGGCTTCCTGTCAATGGTAGGCTATTAGTAGTTATGTTTTTGGAGAGTCAAAAGTTGTACACAGATTTTCAGCTGAGTGGAAGGTCAGTGCTCCTAACCCCATGTTGTTCAAGGGTCAAGTACATAATGATAGAAAAGATGTCTATGATATATTAACAAATTCATATATATATATATACATATATATATACACACACACATATATATATATATGGAGGGAGAGAGAGAGAGAGAGAGAGAAGAGGGGTCTGTCTTAACCCCAACTGTTAAAATATGGAACCAGTTTATTTATTTTTTCTAAAGTGCTAACTGCACATGTGCATCTTTTTAATAAAAAAATACTTAAATGATGACTAGCCCAAGTTACATGATGTCAGTAAATATTTAATTTAATTTTAAAATTATTTTCTTCCTTTCCCAAATTAGCTAAAGGCCACTTAACAAAAGAGTCCACCAGTTTATGCTTTGGGTAACCCTAAATCATCATCCATCATTAATGGGGAACTCAGGAATCTGTGGCAAAGCTATTAAATTTCACAGTTGTACTAATAATAACGCAACAATAATAAGCAGTGTAAAAAAACAACATACATTGACTGTTGACTGCATCCAAAACATTATATTAAAACACTTTACATTTATACTAAATGATGATACATTTAATTGTCAGAACAGCCCTATCAGGTTAACACAATTAATGTCTCCTGTTTTATAGATGAGGAAACTAAGACCAATGGGGCTAAGAATCTTGCTCAAGACCTTATAATAAATGTTGGTATGCAGAACAGCCTGATGCAAATATGTTCTTTAAAAGGATGCCACACTTCCTCAGAAAAGGAAAACAAAGATAGAGTCTGCCGCCGTAACCCAAATAACAAGGCAGTGAGGACCACAGATGGCATCCCAGCTGTGTCTAATATACACCTGGGAGAGCAGTGTCACCTGAATCCATTTCACATCCCACAAACAGAAACAAAGTTTTGCCAATTATCTGGTTAATCCTGTTAATTTCAGGGAAGCAATGAGGCTTCAAAATAAATTTTATTTGGCCCGAAACTGTGATTTGGCTGTCTACATCGATTGAAGAAACTGGGTAATCAAGAAGCACAAAAGAACTCTGCTTAGCCACATTCAACTTTGTGTCATTAAATTACTTCTTATTCAATCTGGTGTAAAATTTGGAGATTCTGTCTGATATATTTTATATACTTGTTATGATATATTATTTTGGATCACACATAGTTTGCTTTTTAACCATTTTCAAAGCTTGTATGGTTTATATTTGAGCATATGGTAGAATTAGAACTTCCGGTATCAGAGAGACAGAAGATGAGGGAGGTGGAAGGAGGAAGGTCAGAGGGCTGGGAAGTGTGTTGCTTCTCTTCTAATTTAACACCTTTTTTCTATCAATCTAGAAAGACCTTAAATGATGTGTGTATTTATTTTAAAGACCACTTGGGGAGAGGCTGTTAACTGTCACCAAATAAATTTCACATGATCATTCATATACCCATTTATTTTCCATGCCTTCTGAAATAGAAAAGAAAGCTTCATGTTGTCATTCTCTATACTAGATATTAATTCCTAGATGAGTTTGAGTTTTTTTGCAGTTGAATGGTGATAAAATGAAGCTATTTTGAAGCACATTAAATCTGCAAATTTGAACACTTTGATGCCAGTGTTCATTTTATTGCAAGGTATCCTATTTTCACCTTCATAAAATTGAATGCTTGCATGTACCATATAATTAAATTTAGCCATACCAAAAACTCAAGTCTGTGAATTTATTAACTCTTGACTGCATCACTGCTTAGGAACTTTGATAAAGTTTACTACAATTTCCTTCATCTCTGATGTAGCTCAATTGTGAAGTTTGGGGAACTGCAAAGCCTTACTCTCTTATTTCTGTGGCTCTCTTCTGGCAGAGATACCCACGATTGATGAGAAATTCTTTTCTCCTGGGATACAGGGTTCCCCGCAATGTTGGCTCTAATATCTGCCTTCAGGAACAGAACTGGTCTTCTAAGGGAAGTGGAAATTAGTTGTTGCTCTTCAAGATTGAGACTTATAAAATACATTCTGGCTGGTCACCAGAAAAATAAAAATTTTCAAATCTTGGAAAGTTTGAAGCTGCTATAGGTGGCATTTGCAATCTGTTCTTTCAGCAGGATTTTATTCAGATTAGTTCTACAGAAAACCAGGAGGATATAATAAGAAAGAGGACAGAGAGGAACAGATCCACTGGAGTAGAAACTCACAAAGAACAGAACATGGACATTTTAAAGGAGAGCTGTGCTTTTCAAGGCTAAGGGGCACAGCTTCATCTAATCTGTTACACTAATGCTTATAGATATTTTTTCAGCTTCCTCTAATATTGCCAAATATGAACTCATAGTCTTTTCTGCCTCATCTCTACCGACTACCCAGCACATGTCTATACTTTGATCAAAATAGATGGAAAATAGTTTCCCAAAACACACATTTTTAACCCTCTGGTGCCTTTCTCATTCTGTTTACTCTGTTCAGATCACCCCTTATGTGATCACTGGTTAGGTTACATGCAGAAGTTAGCTTTGATGTCATTTCCTCTGTGAATCTTCTCCGCTCTCTGTCATAGTCAATGTCAAAAGTGCTGTCTACACAAGCCGCCTCCATTTTCTTACATCTGTCACTCTTCAACCTATTCTGATCTAATTTTCGCCACACTATTCCACTGAAACTGTTCTTACCGAAGTTACTAATGTCTTCCACACTGCCAAAAGAATGGCTTTCTCTGTCCTCATCATACTAGACTTTTCATTAGTTCTCAGAAGAATAAGCCACCTCTTTCTTCTTGAAATATTCTTCTATTTCAACTTTGGAACTCACCTCTCTGCTAATTTTTCTTTTAATTCCATGGTATTCCCCCCTCCCCCGCCCGCACATACACTTATTTTCCTTTTTGGCTCCACTCAATCCCAAATCTGTAAGTTGGGTTTCCCCAGGGCTTGGTTTTAGTTAGTCACTTTTACCACTCCTAAATAAAATTATTAGTTTCCTAGGAGTTAATCACCATTTATATATTCGTCACTCCTAGATTTATAAATTCAGGCCAGAACTTTCTAAGATTTTTGTATTTTCATATCTAAAATGTGTATCTCCCCTGGAATAATCCCACGTGAATCTCAAACATAACTGTTCAGAATTGATCTTTTGATTTGTGCTACCGCAACTATCTACCCAGTTGTTCACGCAGAATATAAAGGAGACATCATATTTCCTTCCTCTCTTTCACGTATTCCATATAATATATAAGCAAGTTCCAGAAACCTTGATTCAAGAATCTCAAATCCATCCAGTTCTCTTCATTGGTGCTGCTACCATATTAATTTCATGTGGGTATGTGTATAGAGATGTGTATACAATTGTAAATCCAGACAATTGGAACTGAATTCTGAATAGTATACCCTAAATACTCTATTTAATGAAATTGCAGTTTCTGTACACATCAAGTATGATATTTTAAGCTTTTAAAATTAGATCACACCACATATTTTTATGACTCCATTGAATTGAAATCCAAATGCAAACAAAACTAGTTATTATAAGCAAAATCAGTTGCATGAGAGAGATGCTGGTGAGCGGATGAGGAAAGAGAGGGAAATCGACTGGAATGGAGTCCTAAGGACCTTTCTGGGAGGGCGGTGATTTTCTGTACTTTGTATAGCAGTTACATGAGTGTTTATAGTTGCCAAAACTCATTTGGCTGTATGCTTAAGATCTGACCACTTTATATTAATTATATATCAGTTAAAGCAAACTGTCAGTTAAAGGGTATAGTAGTGCCACACGAAATAGTCAAACAAAATCCTTACCCCTCAAAAGCCTCGGAATGGTCTAGTCTCTGCCTTACTCTCCAGACTTACCCTGTGCCACTTTGTTCCTTCTACTCAGGTCTTACTCATCTTCTTTTGGTTTCTAAAATACATGAGGCTCTTTCCTCTACATGGGTGGTCTCCACCACCACTATCAACCCTGTACCTCCACTTTGCTTGGCTAGTCCCTGAGTCTCAAACTTAAGTGTTTATCATCACACTTCCAAAAATTCATCCTCCCCTTTATACTTTATTAACATTTTAATTTTAATTTTTCAATGCTTACCACAATTTGCAATTGTTTTGTTCATTTTTCTGTGCTTGTTTTTTGATCTGTCTCCTACATCAGAACATAAGGTCTTTGGAGCTAAGCCTGGATCTCTCCTGATCACTGTTGTATCCTTAGCCAGCCGGACACATTGCTTGAAATATAGGTTATATATATGGATATAGATATATAGATATGAATACATATTTGTATGTATATTTGTGTTTATCTCTCTTTATATATTGTTCAATAAATAAAGGGGGTGATATTAGACAAAGTTCTAAAAGGCAGGCAGAGGCCACTGCAGGGAAGGAAGTCGGCGCTAAGCAAGTTGCAAGCAGGCCTCTCTCCTCCTGGGCAAAGCTTCCCCTGCGGCCA
Source organism: Eulemur rufifrons (assembly GCF_041146395.1). Taxonomy (NCBI): domain Eukaryota; kingdom Metazoa; phylum Chordata; class Mammalia; order Primates; family Lemuridae; genus Eulemur; species Eulemur rufifrons. Next base: position 8,006,143 of record NC_091005.1, on the reverse strand, counting down.
CCAGGGGGCGCAGGCTCAGGGTCCAGCCACTGCCATGGAAAGAGTTTATCCTGAAGCCACCATCAGAAGGAGACATCAGGAGGGGAAAAGAACATAGTGGACTAGAAGCAGCCTGTGAACCGGCAGCTCTCAAGGAAAGAATAAACAGGAAGCAGGTCCCGACCTACGGACAGCTATTCTCAGAAGGAACACTGTGAAAACAGAGAGGCAGTGGGGTATTCTCAATGTGGGACAAAAAAGGGATACATTTGCTATTATAATATCAAAGCGTGTGTGGGGAAGATTAGCAGGCTAGAGCGCTGGGGCAAGGTGCTTCCCCTGCAGGTGCTGTGGCCGAGTTTTGAGAGGGCTCTCTGCACTGCCACGGATCAGGGACATGCCTGGAGTCTGTGCAGAGCCCCTGCACGAGACATCAGGTGCGGTGGGTATCAGGCAGCAGCTAAAGCCATCCTGAGCTCTCAGGTGCACAGCACCAGGCCGGGACTCAGCCTGTGGCTGTGGCCTTCGCATGGCCTTACCACCCCCCCCCCCCACCCCACCCCCCCCCCCCACCCCACCCCCCCCCACCCCCCCCCCCCCCCCCCCCCCCCCCCGGCAGGGGAAAGAGCGGAGCGGACCAATGGGTGGCTCCTCTCTTGTGTGTTCGGTAGCTGTAAGCCAAGTGCCCCTCCCCAACAGCACAACGGGATCTGAGCATGTGGGCTCCACCCTGGGAAGCGTTGGGCAACTTCTTTGGTGGGTCTGGGTTGTAAGGGCACAACTCTGCAGTCCCTGGGCCCCCGGAACTGACCTCCACCCACATGGTTTGGCATCTGGCCCCAGAGCCTGCAGAGCAGCCCACCAGCATTCTTTCTGTCCTGGTCATACAAAAGAAAAGAATTCAGCCAACATTTATCCACATCCACAAAATATCAGGGAACATGTATGTAGCATGTGTGCAAATCTTGGTTGATGAATCAGCAGCGTTACACAGCCATAACACAGTAAGAAGCATTTATGGCCTGAGATTTAAATAGGAAATAAAAAATAATTGACCAGGTAGATTCCCTGTGGCACTAACTCAGGAAATAATCTTCAGCAATAGTACAGGGAAGCAAAATAGCCAGATAGTTTCGACATCAGGCCAGGAGAGAGAGAGAAATGGAATGATTCAAAGTTATCATCATTCTGAAGTCTGACTGTTTGTACCTTATGGGATTTTGTCATCTGAATCTCCAGAGGGTGCAGAGTCATCTTTATGCGGAAGACAAAAGGCTGTTTCAGGGCCATGGAGTCACCCAGAGCACACAGTCATCTTCAGTAACAGACAAACAGCTGTTACCCGTATCTGTGGAAAAGCCGCAGCTGATGTTTGCAGATCATGGAGGAATGAGTTTGTTCCATGTTGGAAATGAAGCCACGTCAAGGGGGCACTGAAGTGGCACTACCGACCTTGTCATGGAATCACGGAATCTCAGAATTGGAAAGGTTCTTGGGCTGTTACGCACAAGCGTTCATCAGATCCTGGAATCAAACTTAAAAGTGCAGTTGCAATTTTATTGGTTTCCCACTTGAAGGGGAAAAGGAAAATATCACAGTGTTTGCATAACAGAAGAACTAGCATCATTCAGGCTTGGGGAAAACAAACAAACAAACAAAAGTTCAACAGGATAGTTGAAGTCCATAGTGGTGTTTAAGCAGTAGAGGTGTGGACTGCTGAGACTGGAAAGTGGACTCAGTTCTTATAGTTAAAAAAAAAATCTACCATTATTGTTATTGGCAAGACATATATAATTTAATATAATTTATATTAATATTTATATATTATTTAGGAAAAATACATTTTTTTTCCAATATTTTCCAGGAATATGACTTTCCACCAACAGAGAGAGGAATACCCTGAGTCAGAAATGCTCAGAAATGGAGTGAACTTCCTGAGGATGTAGTAACTTGCATGTCCCTGGTCAGACATATGGCAAAAGCTATATTTCAAATGGGGCTTACCATCAGGTTGGTTGTATATCAATGAGTTTAGAGTCTGACATTCATAACTTGGGGGATAAGAAGAGTTGACTTAGATAAAGGCATTTGAAAAGGTTATTATCTTTAAAAAAAGTTGTGAAATTGTGATTTAGAAAAAACATTTTAAGAAAGTATATAAGCATAGTAAAAGCAAATGTAGCTCCTGGACATGACATAACTCTATTTAAAATCTTCTAAGTATTCTCTTTTACCTGCTATTGGAGAGTGGGAGGTGGCGGGGGGCGGGGGCGGGGGGTGTTGGAAAACTAAGATCTTTATTGATTTTGTTTTTGTTCCCATTTCCAACCACATTTATTGTCTCCCTTTCACCTATAATTCTGAATATTTTCTCAAAAAATGTCCCTCATAGCATCTACTAAGTAGGTAGTGGGCCACAGTTCTCCATCTGAACCCCTACAATCTCTTGAATTAGGAATGAGCCCTTGATCCAAATGGAGCAAAACTGATTCTCTTTTGGCAATTTGAAATTGATATCCAGGAATGTAATTATTATTATTATTATTATTATTTGTTATATGTTTGTCTTGAAAGAACCTCTAAGACTTACAGGAAATATATATATATATATATATATATTTTTTTTTTTTTGTCTGCCAAGAGAACTAGAGAAAGCAATCAGGGCAGGGAAAGGAGAAAAATGAAACAAAGATCAGAAAGTAGGGAACACCATGTGGTGAGAGAGGAGGATGAAGTGAGGGAGTGAGGAGCAAAGGAGGAAGGTCAGAGATAAGGAGAGGATGACCTTAAGCCCTAACCAATCTTCCAGACTGTAGGAGGCCTGGCTTTGTGTACGGACCACAGCTCCATAGAAGTCTTCTTCTCTCCTTACACTGCATTATCACTTTTTGTCATAGCTTGTTTGAATGAATGAGTAGCTTGAATCCCAAAAGTCTCTGAATAAGACAACCCTCTCCAAGCACTTCTCTCTCCTAGAATGTCCTTTATCTTATTGTCCCTTGGACTGTGTCCCTCGTCCTTCAGACTTCCTTCTTTACGCAGCCCTTCACAACCTTTTTTGGTAATAGGTGTCCCTCTTCTATGCCTCTGTGGCATATCCTTTCATTGTGTTTCTCTCCTCTTCAGAATTTATTTCTTGTTAATAGAATATATATATGATGAATTTTTCAGGTAATGTTTTTGGAAAATAATGTGTGTTTTTACTTTGGGAACAAATAAGATATGATTGCATACAATTTAAATTTGTTTTTATGTACAAATATACATATTTATAACATATGTATTTGAATATATGTATGTGTGTATACATAAATATGATTAAATCTTGTTGCATCATTTACATCTTCCATATCTTATTTTTTATTTAATCATTATTCTGTCTGACCTATTGAAGTTTTGGAATGGTTGGTTACATTAGAAAGCAATATACCTTATTTTTCTTACAACTCTTTATGGTTTGTTAAAATTACTCAATGTGAATGAAGTCTGTGATATTATCTCTTCATCGTGGATTGAATTTTTATCAAGTTAAAATACTCTATCCTCTTCTTTGCTTCATACATTACTTTTTTTATGCCTGATAATAGTATTGCTCTTTTTTTTTTTTTTTTTTGGAGACAGAGTGTCGCTTTGTTGCCCTGGCTAGAGTGAGTGCCGTGGCGTCAGCCTAGCTCACAGCAACCTCAAACTCCTGGGCTTAAGCGATCCTACTGCCTCAGCCTCCCGAGTAGCTGGGACTACAGGCATGCGCCACTATGCCCGGCTAATTTTTTCTATATATATTTTAGTTGGCCAGATAATTTCTTTCTATTTTTTTAGTAGAGACGGGGGTCTCGCTCTTGGTCAGGCTGGTCTCGAACTCCTGACCTTGAGCGATCCACCCGCCTCGGCCTCCCAGAGTGCTAGGATTACAGGCGTGAGCCACCGTGCCCGGCCAATAGTATTGCTCTTAATGTTTTGTTTTTGTTATATATTATTGATATTCCTTTTCTTTGTTCTCTGTATTGTTCAACTCTTGGAGTGTATTTGCTATACAACAACTTTTGTAGTTATAATGTCTGGTGATTGTAGAATTACTGTGACAGGGATCTATCAGCCGTGTGTTTCTTTTGTGTGAAAAGATTCGCCATGCCTTGGACTCATCAGCTCTCTGGGAAACGTTGCCCCTTTGGTTTGGGGACTCACATTCACTATAGTAGTCACAGTAAAAGTCAATAGCTTCTGGATATTTGCAATTCTGAATGTAACTCTTCTTTTGATGATGCAGAAGGTGTCTCATTGCCTCCCACTTTTCAATCTCTTAACTGGGAGTTTAGAGTTCTCCCACCTGACTTCTCATTCTGCACCAGGCTTCTCTGGAATCTATTTGAAACCATGCTTTCTTTGTTTCCATCTGTTCCCATCTACCTTTTATCCTTTTGGGATCCCCCCCAAATTTCTGATTGATTGATGATCTTTCCTATACTCTCATATCCCCACCTACATACCTCTATTTTGGTACCTACCTCACCAGATAGTAACAGTGTCTTTTCGTGTCTCTTTTACAACTTCTTGTGAATGTTTTTGAAAGAAGGAATGATTCCATAGTCTCTATTTCCATGTTTATTGCCATGCCTGCCACTGGAATGCTTAATAAATATCCTTCAAATAAATGAATGAATGTTTCCCTCAAAAAAAAAAAAAAAACCCTGCGAAATATTTTCTTTTATTCTCATTTGAAAATCAACATTTCCCACAAAGATATGACATTATTCTTGAACTCTCCTAAAGAAAGTTAGGCTCATCCTGAGACAAGTCCCATTAGAATTTAGCCTTAGATGATTTCACTAGATGAAGAACATAAAGCCTAAAAATGTAGTTTTTATAATGGAACGCCTGTCATGACCTTAGCAATCACTTTGTGATTGTGTCATTATAGTGAGTGTAGACGAGTAGAAAAATACCATTGGAACGGCAATAAAAACAGCTCTCATTTTCCCAAACACCTCGGCAGCTCACCGAAGTATCCCAGAGCCTGACGCCGATGTTTCCTACCAGCGTACAAAGACCACAGAAGACTAAATAGAACATTAAATAGATTTTGTGAAATCAAAAAATGATGAAAGTACATTTCAATTAGGCGAGAAAGGAGGGGAGGAAGTGACGAGAGAGAAAATGTGTTCAGAGCATCAGCCTCTCTAATCTCGGAAAACAGAGACTCTCCTAGGGGCCGAGCTCACATTGCCTAATCACAGAAATCACAGGGTCAGGATGAGAGGGACTCCCGAGGAGGCAGGGATCTGACAAACTTCCCGATAACCTTGACAGCCTGGACGCAGAATTGGGCTGGGCTTTGAAAGCGAAAGGGAACCTGCCTTGCAAACAAGCTGAAACTATAGAAAGTTTAATTAAAGCCAGTGGGGGGATATGAAAAGTGGGGAATAATTAGGGCAGTGAAGAAAAAAAAAAGAGAGAGAGAAAAAGAAACCAGGTGATTAAAGGAAGGCTCAGGAAGCCTGGAGGTACCTGTATCGCATTCCCCTGGCAATTACTGAAAATGAATTCAGCATTTTGCCTACGTCCAGTTTAAAATGTTTGGTCTGTAGGGAATTTACCTGTGTGCTTGTTTGTGTGTGCGTGTGTGTTATCTCCTATTATCTGTTTTTTCCTTGGCTACAGCTGGGGAGGAATGAAAAAGTGCCATGATCCAAACTGGATTTTAATGAGGACAGCGCAGTGCCTGCCAAGTCCTTGGGCGTGAAGTTGGCAAACTGGGCCCACTGGTCCTTAAGGGTCCCTTCTCTGGATCTGAAAGCCCCTCTGTTGAAAACTTGGCAGCCCTTCCAGAGTCTCTTTCCCCTCTGCCAAGCAGATGAAGGCAGCGTCTGGCTCTGCACGCGCGATGCTGAGAGTTGCCACTACTGTCAACGGCCCCAGGAAGGAGCACTTCCTCTCCCTGACATAGATGGCTTCAGATCCCACCCCGGGACTCTCCACTGTTGTCACTTTTCCCGAAAGATAGCAACTTCTTATTCTTCATAAACAGCGAACATGCCACTTTCTACATTTAGCTTGGTAAAGACCCAAGAAGAAAAATTCACTTTAAAAAGTCATCCTTTGGAAGGGCACTGCTGCTTGCTGGTGTGTCTAGAGACAAAAGCCTATGTGGGAGAGGGTTAGCCAGTGAAGGTGATGTTTTGGAAATGTGTCAGATTCTAAACTTCCTGTGTATGAACATAAGAAAGGGTTTCCCTTTTTTTTAATGGAAATGTTATGGGGGAAACAACAAAGCTCTCTAAGCGGGAGAATAACACAAATGTATTTATTTATTTATTTATATTTGCATAGAAAAAAATGATACTTGCAGGTTATGAGAGATTTCATATGTATGTATCAGAGACAGGAAGATAATATACTCTTTCAGTTATAGATGTCATGATAAAAGCCTTGGCAGTGGGAACTTCACAAAAGGATACATATTGCAGAATTATTAAGAAATCTAATCAATAAGATTTAGTGGTTAACTTTGTGAGAAAGAGTAAACTGAGGGCATGAAGATGGCACACAGTTTTCAGGTGTGGATATCTAAATAGTGTTGTCAAACACAAGGGCAAAAAATTAAGGATAAAAAATTAGCTTGCTCCTTTGCAGTAATAAGAATAAAGTTACAATTTTGGATTTTATATTTTTGATCATTTATAAATGTGGGATTTTTTCTGGAATATATTAAAATAACTGCAGCTATCAAAATTAAATATGTATTCATGTATGTGTGTATTTATATGTTTCTATATTTATTTGTCTGTGTGTGTACAGCTCCCTTGGACACCCCCTGTAGTATGCAAAACAATCATGATTTCCTGATTTCTCTAGTGGAATTAAGAACAAAATTAAATCCCATCCCATTTGACACCCCTAAAGTATAAATCTTCCGCATTGCGGAGGATTCCCCAGCTGGAGAAGGGAACACGATCTATGGAAAACTGAAGCAGGTGGTTCCTAGTTTAAGAATTCTTGCAGAGGGTTATGTCTGAGGCAAATTGGAAAGAGACAGGTAGGAGAAAAAGTGCCAAGGCCAGAACAAAAGAGAGGAGTAGAATTACACTCAACACAAAGAGTGAACAATCAGGAAATACGTAGAGCTTGCATTTGAAGAGCAGTATTGTAGGGGAGGAAATGGAAAACACCCCTTAAAACTGATTTGGCCTGAATTGAAGTAGCCAGGGCTCACTGGCTTACAGGGTGATAGGTATTTGGCAATTGGCATCTCAGGCATCTTAAGAAGCAAAGACTGAGAAGGCGTCAGAGGTCAGACATCCTCTAGGAAACCTCTCCTATGTCTTTCTTATTGTCCTATTTGAATGACCAGCATATGCTTAAGCTAACTCTCGTCAAAGAAATATTAAGAGCTGATTGAATTAAGCAAGGGTGCTGAAGGTGAGGGAGGAGGCTACTTGTTAACTCTATTCGATTATATAAATCCATATCTGCTCATGAACAGAGGGGTTGACACGAACATCCGCTCAAGTCAAACCCTCTGCACAAAAACTGAACTAAAACGCATCTTGATTTTCCACAAACAGATGTTTGTTACTGTTCAATCTTGTTTTGGTACAGTGGCATAAAAAGTGCCAGTTTATTTCAATCCCTGCACTGATCCTTCCTTGGTGTCATCTTCATCTTACAGGTTGTAGTGGTCCCCAAACTTTTTGCCACCAGGGACTGTTTTCATGGAAAACAGTTTTTCCAGGGACTGAGGAGGGGGGCGGGGATGGTTTTAGGATGATTCAAGCACATTACATGTATTGTGCACTTTATTTCTATTATTATTATATTGTAATATGTAATGAAATAATTACAAAACTCACCATAGGTTGGGGACCCCTGGTAAAGTCACTCATGATGGCCAAATGGCTGCAGCAGTTCTATGCCTTCACTTGAACTTCATTTGGTCTTCAAAAAGAGAGAGAGCTGGTTTATAGTAGTTCTCCCAAGGAGTAAGCAACATTTTTTTCCCACAAATCTCCAAAAATGCCTTAAGATTTAGTATTTTAACTTTATATTAGAATAATAGTGAAAGAAAATAGAATTTTAAAATACCCATAACTCCAACCAACATACATTATTCAAGCATTTTTAATTTTGCATACTGCCTTCTAGTTTTGTTCCGTGTATAAATATAGCTTTCTTCACTTGGTGGTTATGTTCTGAAATTCATTAACTAGAACCTTATGATTTTTGTTTACTTTGTTTTTATATGCACATACACAAATGATATATATATTTAAGGCTATCTTAATATTGCTCACAATTGTATGGGGTTTTTTCATTCCTCATGAACTTTTTCCTTATAATAAATTGCCAAAAGGGGAATAGCTATGTAAATCAGCGTTGCTATATTCATTGTTTATACGTAAGTATACAGATGCTTCTCCACTTTTGATGGGGTTACATCTGGATAACCCCATCATAAACTGAAAATAATAATATTTTCAATTCACAATGGATTTAGGTAGACATAATCTCATTGTAAATTGAGGAGAGTACTGAATGCCAATCACTTTTGTGCAGTAGAAAAATCTTAAGTTGGGGACTGCCTAAATACAAAGATAAATAGATCAACCTGGAGATAGATAGATAGATAGATAGATACTATAGATAGATGGTAAATAGTTGATACAAAAGACTTTCATTATTCTTTTATTAGTTTCTTTCCAGTCCTATTGGATATCAGTTTCACTTCAAGATCTCCAGGAAGAAAAGAAAGAGAGTGTGTGTGTATTTGTGGGTGTATGTCTTTCTTTCTTACTTTGTTACTTTCCTAACAAAGAGATAATTCAATGAAGTTTCTTTTATATATACACACACACATATATGTACATCCACACATATATGTATATATATATCTACACATATTCTTTTTTATTTCAAAATATTAAGGAGGTACAAATGTTTTTGGTTACATGGATCACTTTTGTAATGCTTGAGTCATGGCTATAGGTGTGCCCATCACCCATATAGCATTCATTGTTCCTGTTAGGTAGGTTTTTGCTACACCCCTCCTCCCCCCTAGCTTGATTTAACATTGAGTTTTACTTCCCTCTGAATACATGTGTGCCCATTGGTTAGTTCCAATTTAATAGTGAGTTGCTTTTCCATTCTTTAGATACTTCACTTAGGATGAAGATTTCCAGTTCCATCCAAATTATTGTACAAGGCATTATTCATCCTTTCTTGTGGTTGAGTAGTACTCCATGGTGTACATATACCACGTTTTATTAATCCACTCATGAATTGATGGGCACTTGGGTTGATGCCACGTCTTCGCAATTGTGAATTGTGCTGCAGTAAACATTCAAATGCAGGTATCTTCTCTTTTAGATAAAAAGACTTCTTTTCCTTTGGGTAGAAACCCAGTAGTGGGATTGCTGGATTGAATGGTAGGTCTACTTTTAGTTTTTTGAGGAATCTTCCACTGTTTTCCACAGAGGCTGTACTAATTTGCAGTCCCACCAATGGTGTATAAGCCTTCCTTTCTCTCTACATCCATGCCAGCATCTACTGTTTTTGGACTTTTTAATAAAAGCCATTTGAACTGGGGTAAGGTCATATCTTGTGGTTTTGATTTGCATTCCTCTGATAATTAGTGATGAGAATTTCTTCATATGTTTATTGGCCATTTGTATGTCGTCTTTTGAAAAGCTTCTGTTGATGTCTTTTGCCCATTTTCTGATGTTTTTTTCGTCACTAATTTGCTTGAGTTCCTTGTAGATTCTAGTTATTAGCCCTTGGATGTATAGCTTGTGAATATTTTCTCCCATTCTATGGGATATCTATTTGCTCTGTGGATTATTTCCTTAGTTGTGTAGAAGATTTCTAGTTTAATCAAATCCCATTTATTTATTTTTGTTGTTGCTGGGGTATTATGGGGTATTATGCATAAATTCTTTGCCTAAACCAATATCTAGAAGAATTGTTCCTACATTTTCCTCTAGAATTCTGATGGCTTCATGCCTTACATTTAAGTCTCTTACCCGTCTCGAATTAATTTTTGTGAGTGATGAGAGACAGGGGTCCTGTTTAATTCTTCTGCATGTAGCTCTCCAGTTTTCCCAGCACCATTTACTGAATAGGGCTTCTTTTCCCCAGTGTATGTTGTTGTCTGCTTTGGCAAAGATTAGTTGGCTGTATGTGGATGATTTTATATCTGGGTTCTCTGTTTTCATTCCACTGGTCTGTATCTCTATTTTTGTACCAATACCATACTGTTTTGGTTACTGCAGCCTTGTAGTGTAGTTTGAAATCTGGTAATTTGATGCTTCCAGATTTGTTCTTTTTGTTTAAATCAATGAAGTTTTAAATTGCATTTTATTCATAGTAATGGTTGATATCAAAAGGTATAAGTAAATATTAGTTGAGAAACTAGGGTTTTTTTTGTTTGTTCATGTACTATTTATGTTTTATCTTAAGTAATTTTCCTTGTACCCAGCCAATTCTTTCAACTCAGAAACCCATGCTTTATGAGATGTCTGGGTAATGTTAAGAGTTAAGGGTGATGACAAAAATAATCTGATCCTCACAGTTTTCTTCTTGTTCATTAACTTTGGACCCATTAACTTGGTTTTCTAATCACAAAAATTAATAGCCAATTGGTAGCTATTTTCCATATTAATTTTTAAAAGACTGAGAAAACTAAATAGTTTGACGTATATGCTTTTTTCTGTCAGATATTTAAGAATAGTTTTGCCATGAAAGTGGTCTTGATGTCTGAATATTTTAAGGTAATTTAATTTTTAACTCTGATTCAGCTTGCTAAAATGCATATTTCTAATTCATTACTGCCTTTAGAATAACTCAACATATATCTGAATCACTAGTCAGTCAAGATTTTCTTTGAAAAGAAAATTGACTTAAGTTGTTTATTTGAATGAAGTTACTCTTTTCTGTTGTCATAGTCCTGTTTTGGTTATGTATATGAAATCACTTTGGAATCTGTTTATTTACAAAGTGATTGAAAGATACTTTTTACTATGGAAATATTCTAATAAGTAGTTCAGATAAGAAGGTATTTATCTTAATTGATGGTCCAGTTAAAATGCGGATTTTGATCTTAACCTTGTGTAAAATGTATTATTTGATCAGGGTCCCCTTCCTTTGCTTCTCTGCAACTCACCTTACTCACCTGTCAATTGGGTGAGTTGATCTAGAACAGTAGTAGAAGTATGGATGATAAGCTCTGAAAAGAGTCATGTTTAAAGGTGGTTTAATTTTTTTCATTCAATATTAAAATTGATTTTTGTGGGATAGTGGGAAGAAATGTATATTACTTGATAATAGATTACCTGCCTTGTTTAATGTAAGAATGCAGCCACAAAAGGTGACATTGTGTTAGCTAATATGTTGAATGTATATTCCAAAGATAGATGCAACAATATTTACCATTGCGTATGTTCTTTTACCATGTTCCCTTGACACTCTTCCCATTGAGTGATTGGGAATATATATCACTTTTCCTTGAATCTGATTGGGCTCGTGACAGCTTTGGCGGATGGAGTGCGGTGAAAATGACGCTATGTAACTTCAATGGCTGGGTTATAAAAGTCAATATTGCTTCTTACAAAAACTTGCTTTTGGAACCAACTAAGAAATCTGCATTTCCTGAGATCTGCGTGCCACATGGAGAGGTCATTTGCAAGTGCTCTGGTTAAAGGCCCAGCTGAGATCCCAGTCAGCATCCAAATATGTGAGTCAAGACACCTCAGATGTTTCTAACCCCTAAACATCAAGCCTTACCAACTAAAGCTCCTGACATCATGAAGCAGAAATAAGCCAAGCCACCCACATGGTGCCTAGTCAAATTTCTTGACCCACAGAATTCATGAGCGTAGTAAAATGTTGCTTCCCGCCACCAATTACTGGGATAGTTTGCTAGGCAGCAGTAGCAAACAAATGGAAATTTAGAACTTGAAAGTAGACTGCTATACTATATTGTGTATTGTATATACCTGTAGTGCTATACTCCATTACAGAATACTATACGATGCTACATATAATAAGAACATAAAATGTGACATTGGCTTTGGGACAAATCGAAAGCATGGAAAGCTTTGAGGAGATCTTTGATAAAATCTAGAAAGGCTTGGAAGACTGAGAGGAAAATATAAAAAGCTGTAGGAATGCAGAGATTTCATTAAGTTACAGAAAATTTAGTAAAACTCTTACCTTAATTAAGGAGAATATAAAATGTACATAATGAACTTGCAGAGGTAGGGAAGGGTATCTTCATCTCCAGATGGAACGTGGCTCATGCCACTGGCTTCTCTAATAAAATAAGACAAGACAGAGATGGGCTAAAGAACAAACTATTCAATTTTCAAGTATAATTTGAAGGTGTGTGATGTGGCCAGAATGGTCTTTCCAAACAGTAATGAGTTCTCAAAATAAGAAAGCTCCTCTGAACCAACCTCAATCCCAGGATGAAAATGTATAGTCCCTTGCGGAGACCTCAGAAAGATCTAAGGTGATGTCTCAAAGAACTTTTCAGAAAGATCAAACCTTTTGCAAGCATCTTAAGAACATACCTAGAAGCTCCATTTCATTAAAAAAAAAAAAAAAAGGTTTTTGATATTTTTAGGATGTGATAATCCTCACACCCTAAATACTAGCTAAACTTTTTCTGTGTCTTTATTCCAAACGACAGGAAACAATGGGCCAAATATCCAGTATTCTGCAGAGTGCTATGACTAGGGCTTGTCAGAAACCTTCTTGTCAAGAAACTATAATACTGCTATCAAGTGGGTTAAAGCAGTTCTTAGAGAAAACAGTGGCCTTAGCATTTGGACTGGTCAGACACCACAAAACGTTTGCATACAAAGCCATATATAAATACACAAGGACAATTGAGAGAATGTTGTATTTTGCACCAAGTTCTATTTGTAAAGTTGTTTGTAGTATATAATCCTTGTTTCCTATTGTCACTTAGAATCTCTGTCTAAAATGGCTCTGCTTCACACATACATGGCTTGCCTTATCAGACAGTGTTCTAAATCACAGTAACATTAACAATCTTACAAATGCACGTTCCTGGGTTGAATAGCTATACACTGGGAGACTTTAGCAGCTTTCAGTTGTGAGGAGATCACTGGAAAATACGAGTTTGCTTATATAAACACAATAGTGTTTTTAATAAATAATATCGGGATAGATGATTACAGAGTTTAATAAAGTTAATTTCTATGAGCCTGTAGAAATTAATAAGGTGCAATTCAGAGGAGATGCTGCTTAAAGATAAAAAATACATAACCTGACTTTGGTGGCCCCAAAGGAGAGAGTATAGAACCTGTGATATTTGAGCCAAGTGTTTGAATGCTGTCTATTTATAGAAAAAATGGTATTTGTTATTTACTTGGGAAAGTTCCCAATGAAATAATGCATGGGGGTGGGGGAGAGAGAGAGAGAATGCACGCACACCTTTTGCTTTCAAATTTAAATGTGAAATTATAAGCTTCTACACATTTTATAGTACTGCCAGAGAATTGCCATTGTCTCTCTTGCAGTTTCCTCAGGAAATCTAATCTATGTACCCTGAACATAGAAGCATTGTAAAACTGTCACACAGGAAGCTCTCCCTGGAGGAAATAGACATTTACAGTACGACCCAGCAGCTGTTGCGGGAATCTCCCAGCAGTAATATTTACAGTGCTCCATTTCAGGTATTGTCAGTGCCAGTCATGCTGTAAATTCAGAGCCATCGCTGTTATTGAAGCTAATGGTTAACTGAATATGAATTAAATTGCTGTTTTTGTCATAAGAGGATCGAATAGCGTAGTGTATTAATACGCTCAGTGAGAGGGCAGCCTCCTCCTCAGAGCCACACTGCTGAAACCATATTGTCCCTTAGGAAGGTGTATTTCTTGTGTTTCTGGCCACACTCAGGAATGTTACTTTCCCATGAGATTCGGGACAGCATCATATTCCCTGGGAAATGAGGAATGTCACCCTTGGTATAAGAAGTGCAAATGTCACAGCTGTTCAGACTTTAAAATGCAGGCATAGTTCTCCACGCATTACACATGATTCAAGTGCGTGAGTTTGTAAGACTCACACATATGAGGAGAGAAACAGCTTTAAAAATAAAAGAAAAAGCCCTCGACCCACTGGACTATGCTTCTAATCTAGATAGAATGTATTTATTTAGAGGTCACAGTTAAAGAAAATACAAGTTAATTGAGACCCTCTATACCACTTTGCAATCATAGAGCTAGCTTTTACAAGACTTGTACTGGAGTTCTGGCCTTTTGAGTCTTCATGTTATGCTATGTCCAGTATTTAACACACCATTTTCTCTTAACATACACCCTTCTCTGTGTCTCTCCTGTCTGCATGCTTTTCTCTCTGTCTTTCTCTCTCTCTCTCTCTCTCTCTCTGCTCCAGTCTTCTCTTTCTCTTTCTCCCTTACATGTATCCTTCTTTGATTATTAGTTTATGTAACTTAAACTTTAAAATCGTGCGTCATTCAGAATAGATACTGCATACATACTTGCTGAGTCAAACATAAAAGAATAAACGTCACCTGTTTATTTTCTTGGTCTCTGCATTCATTGTCTCTTCAACATTCTAGAAATCACTGCTACTCTCAAGGTTCACTCTCAAAACTAATTTCACCATTACTTCCATCTTTCTAAAGGAGCCATGACCTCCTCTCATGCATTCTCTCAAGAGACAATTTGTAACTGTTACAAGGTGAAATAGAATTTGAAATTTCAAATAATAACCTATAACGTTATTAGGAAAAAAGGAGGGGAGGCCAAGACATGGAAGCAACCTAAGTGTCTGCGAACAGATAAATGGATTTTTTTCGGAGACAAACTTTGGAGATTGGATTTGGAGCAAGAGGGTATCACCCAAAGTTTAGGGGCCTTCCATGTAGGTGAGAGCCTTTGACCTATTTTAGTTATATATCAGGAAACCTTTCATAATACAAAGTGCTCATTAAATCAAAGTGTGTTACAGTAATAATCTTACAGTTTAAAATGGCAACCTTGTAAGGTTAAAAACAAAAACATAAAACTTTTTCACAGACATATTCTCAATAGTGGATGTCCCTGAATGATCTGTTCCAAATATCATTCCATACAGAGGCAATGTGGTTGCACATTGCTCCTTAGCACTCCTTTTTAATCAAGGTATTCTCTCCGTTGCTACATAAACACACACTGCTAGTTCCAGACTCTGCTCTCTATACATGAGAAGAGTCCTTCCTAGTGAAACTTGCAGTGAGTCCTACCTAGTGTTAAAATCTGGGTCCCAGGAACCAGAGAGCCTCTCCCTCACCATTTCACCCCCTCCCTCTCCCCTGCTCTCTCCAGCCATCACCTGTGGTACACAACCCAGGTCAGGACTCACTTCCTTCAGTCTTTCCTCACCAAGCTCCCTCACCAACATCCTCCAGATACACAAGGATCTTATTTCACCCTCCCGGAAACATTTCATGCAGTTTTTAGCATTTCTGGGTGGTTTGCTTTTGCCATACTGATGAGACTACCAACTCATAGACAGCAGGAGGTACGAGCAGATTAGTGCAGTTGTTTCCAAACTTCTCTTCAAATACACACGTGTGCAGAATTCTCATGAAGAAAATAGAAGCAGAGAGGCTCTGGTGGAAGTGAGTGTGCTGGCCACAAAGTCTGTTTACCCAGCTTCCCTGCCCTTTCCATCCATGCCTTCTCCAGGAAACTGTAACATGATCAAATTAAAAAGCTTCTGCACAGCCAAGGCAACTATCACGAGAGCAAACAGAGACAACCTACAGAACGGGAGAAAATATTTGCATGCTACACATCCAATAAAGGGCTGATAACTAGAATCTATGTCGAACTCAGAAAAATCAGCAAGAAAAAAAATCAAGCAACCCTATCAAAAAGTGGGCAAAGGACATGAACAGAAACTTTTCAAAAGAAGACAGACTAATGGCCAACAAACATGAAAAAATTGCTTAACATCTCTAATCATCAGGGAAATGTAATTCAAAACCACAGTGAGATATCACTTAACTCCAGTGAGAATGGCCTTTATCAAAAAGTCCCAGAACAATAACTGTTGGCGTGGATGCAGAGAGATAGGCACACTCATACTCTGCCGATGGGACTGCAAACCAGTACAACCGCTGTGGAAAGCAATGTGGAGATACCTCAAAGAGATAAAAGTGGAACTACCATTTGATCCAGCAATCCCATTACTGGGCATATACCCAAAGGAACAAAATATATTGTATAAAAAAGACATCTGCACTGGAATGTTGATAGCAACATGATTTACAGTTGCAAAGATGTGGAAACAACCCAAGTGCCCATCAATACATGAGTGGATTAAGAAAATGTGGTGCATATATATGTACCATGGAGTTCTACTCAGCCACAAAAAACAGTGGTGATCTAGCACCTCTTGTATTACCCTGGATAGAGCTGGAGCCCATTCTACTAAGTGAAGTATCCCAAGAATGAAAAAACAAGCACCACATGTACTCACCATCAAATTCGTATTAACTGATCAACACTTACGTGCACATTTAGTAGTAACATTCATTGGGTGTCAGGCAGGTGGGAGGGTGGAGGAGGGGATGGGTATATTCACACCTAATGGGTGTGGTGTGCACTGTCTGGGGGACGGACATGCTTAAAGCTCGGACTGGGTGGAGCAAAGGCAATATATGTAACCTAAACATTTTTACCCCCATAACATGCTTAAATAAAACATAAAAAAAAGAAATGGGCAAGGGGCTCATGACCACAAGGACCGGATTCACACCCTAGCACACTGGGTGACCACAAGAGAGTCCCTGCTCATCTGGGCCCCATTCCTTATCTTTGCAGTGGGGATCATACACCAAACTCAAGAGTTGTATTAACCCTTTGTGGGAATGAACAACCAAAAATGTTTCACTTTCTACTTTTAGTTCTTTGTTCTCCCTTCCCCAGCCTCCCTTTTTTGCTTCCTCCCATTCTCCCTACCACCCTTTTCCATAACGTCTTTTATGCTGCCGTGTCTGTGGTAGATCCTCAGTGAACATTTCTTCCTTTGTCGTTTTATTCCCTGAATCGCAAAGATACACTTAGAATATATTGCAGTTGCAGGTGTATGCAGTATGAGTCATGCTAGGAAAATAATATAACAGCCACCATGTTGGTGTTACTGGACATATATTTATAAAGCTATTTTTTACGTATGGAAATAGAGTTTGCATATTCATGAAGTATGTTTTCCATTCTACAGTACCACATTAGGCAATATATTACGTCTCCTGGCCTGCTTGATATTCATTGCTAATAAAGTCTCATAGAAATAAAGCTATGCGGTAATAGAATGGCAGCTTTTTATTGCAGAGATGTTTCTATTATGCTAATTTATAATTTAGATGATTTACGCTAATAAGTGTAATTTCTTAATATAAACAAAACTATAGTCAAATTTCAAAATGCCTCTACCTCTGGCTGGCAAATTGACATACCTCACAGTTTTATTAAATATATTCTTTGAAGATAAAACACATTTTTTTACATAACAATCACCTCCAGCTTTTCCACGGAGAATTTGATGGCACGAAACAGCTGCACATCTGTAATTGTTTTGCCACCTGTTCTGCGGAACTGAAGGTTCTGTACCCTACAGTGGTGATTGGATGATGTTTTGCTCACATTTCAAGGTCATGAATTCTTCTACTTTCATTTTTTTTGATATTTTTGGCATGGAGGGAGGGATTGTTTGATAGAGTTGATTTTTTAAGGTTTGATTAGAAATTTTCCAGAAGAGAGGAATTAAATAGGGATTTGTTCGAAATGAGCCAGATGACTGGACAAGAGGAGACAGCCACCATCTGTGATGAGCTTTAATTTCTAATTTCCAAAGGATAGTTATTTTAGTTTTATGTCAATTCAGAAAAAATAAACAAAGTATTTGAGTTCAAAAGAAACTGAGGCCTTTCAATCAGAGAAAAAAAATATGAAAAAAATGACAATATTGTTTAAATTAAGATCCCTCCCTCCCCCCTTCCCCTTTCTCATACACACACACACACACACAAATCACCTATGTTGATTCATGAATTTTAATTATATCATATTAAAACTCAATGAGTAATCTATCTCAATTTTTAAAAAATCATGAAGGTAGTATATTTTGATGTCATTGTGAGCAAATGTCACCACCTTTGTCAAATCATCAGAGTCCCCAAATCTGTATGTCATTAGATTAATGGAGCTGACCCATGTGTTTTGACCAATGACACTAGTTTTAGGTGTCTTAAAGTGATATTAGCTCACTCACTCACTGTGATGGGGTATGGTATTGGATTCTAGTGGTAGAGATGACAGCTGAGACAAGGAGAGGGAATCTTAATTTTTTTTAAATCCAGTTGATTTATTTATGCATTTTACATATCTAAAGTCCTTGGCAATTTCATTTTTGGTTCTAGTTTTATCTCATGACTTAATTCATTATTGTGTTTATTTGATGTGTAGTTACGCATAGGCTGAACTAAAACATAATATACATTAAATGCGACCTTCCTTCTGTAAGTATTTGTTGAAATTTGCAGGAAGAGAGAGACTGATTTGAGAGCGTTTTGTTTTTTCGGTTTTGGGGATTTTTTATCATACACAATAAGAAAATAGTAAAAACATAGTCATGGATGTATCTCAAGTTTCTGCTCAGATTGATAAGTGGATAATGGTGCTGGTAGTAGAAATGAGAAATGAAAGGATGGGGACCGTTGTAGGGAGTGAAGAAGAGTATGAATCCAAGTAGAGCTGTGCTTAGTTTGAGGTTCCTGCAGGGCCTCCATCAGGGGCTTCCCCAGCTTCAAGCTGGTGTGCTTTGCATTATGAGTGCCTCTGTACAAGATCCCTGCCTTTCAGCTGGAAACATTTTGATCTCGGGGGAATTTACATTGTTAAACTGGGGACACGAGGTGGCTACTGCCGGCATCTAGATAGAGTCAGGATACTGCTAAGCCTTCTTCACTGTACAGGACAGACCCCCACACCGTAACAAAGAATCATCCAGCCCAAAATATCAACAGTGTTGAGGATGAAAAACCATGTGACAGAAGTTCTCTTATTGAACAAACTCTAGCCAGGCTCTTCTAAGCCTTTTCTCAACTAGACTTCAACTTTGACCTATAAAGACTTTGTCGAAACGCTAACATAGTTTCTTAGCGCTCCAGAGCGCATCCCTCGGATAACCCTAGCCCTCCTCAAAGTGCCTGTCTGAGAAAACTCAAGGCCACCAAAAGAATTTACTGTTGGCACCAGCCAACAGCTGAAAATAGGGTCCCTGCCTCCCAGGCTCTGTAGGTGAGTAGAGGCCCAACTTTAGTAAGAACCAGTTAATAAACTCAGACAAATTTTGTAGGGACGACCTCCCCTTCCTGCTTTTTTAAATTTTTCACTTTTCTAACTCTACTGAGCCCTCACTTACCTCCCTCCCTACATCCTCATGCTCTCTTTAAAATCTCAGTCTCAACACTTTTTTGTAGGGACTCATGTGCTGTGTGGAGTCCCTCTGTACACAGTCACCTCTGTACAAGTTCAAGCTGAGTTCAGCTCCCATTAGACTCTTCCTTACTGCAATAGTACATTACTAATTAAAATCTGTCCTTTAGTGCCTGGCTTTGTTTATATTTGACACATGTACTAGATAACAGATGTAGGTTGGTTAAGTGTTTGTGCTTATGCATAAAAAACTATAATCTAGTAGAGGGAAAACAAGATTGTATGGAATGGAAAACCCATGTGGAGAATAAACATCATAAGTGTTCATGGAGGTCCATAGATTGTATAAGGATGGCAGAAAAACAAAATACGGTAATGCGTTTGAAGGAACCCAGTGATACAAGGTTATTATCCCCATTTGACATCTAAAGTAGCAAAGATTTAAGAAGTAACTTTTCCAAGTTTACATTGCTAGTTAGTAATTTACAGAGGAGGATTTAAGATTTAGTTCTCTTTGATTCTACAGCAAATTAACTGTCCTGCCCACCATACTAAGAAGTAAAGGTATTACGATTTGAGTGATACGTGATCTTTTCAACTATGGTTGAAGGTATCCTGCAGTCCTTGAATGTTTAATGCTGACAATTTTGCTAGGCTGGTCAGCAACCTAAATTTAGGTAATCAGCAGAGGGCTGCTGTAAGTGTTAGAATTGTAACAGTGCTTCTAGCCTATACAGATTTGATACTTAACACTGTGCGTAACCTCCTTAAATGGGTGAGACCGTACACAGTCAACAGCATATGGAGTCCCTACAAAAAAGTGTTGAGACTGAGATTTCTTTTAGCAACATTAATCTGGCAGTCCCTTCCTTTCTTTGATTATTGATTACTGTCTTGCATAGCTTTTACAAACTCTTTATTATGCTGAAGGCAATGTATATATTGGATCAGAAAATGTGTGTGTTGCTGCTATGGTTTGAATGTCTGTCTGTTCCAAAACTCAGGTTGAAATTTAATTGCCATTGTAACAATATTAAGAGGTGGGACCTTTAGGCCACGAGGGCCTCATAAAATGGGACTGTCATAAAATGGTGAGTTTAATCCCTTCTTTCTCTCTCTCTTGCCCTTCCATCTTCTACCATGGGCTGATGCAGCAAGGAGGCCCTTAGCAGATGCCAGCCCCTCAGTTTTGGACTTCCTAGCCTTCAGAACTGTGAGCCAACAATTTCCTGTTCATTATAAATTACCCAGTATGTGGTATTCTATTATAGAAGCACAATATGGACTAAGTCAGTAGCTGTACTGAAATGTACAACCGTGTAGTACAGTAAGACATCTAAACACTTAGAGGCAAGAGATGGATTCAGGTCCTTGGCCAATAAATATATTAGCTGTTTGACCTTGGTGCAGTCATTTATTCCTTTTAGGACTTGGTTATCAACTGCAAATGATTTAATTAAATTTTTAAAAAAGTCATTTGTAGCCCTAACTGGAATTGATTCTATGATCCTTATAACTTAAAAGCTCATAATCTAAAACTGACACTTTAGCAATACCTAATATTACTCCTTCAACCAATCAACAAATATTTGTTGAAGAGCTCCTATTTGTAACACACTGTTTTAGGTGGAATGAGATAAATAGAAAGCATAAATGCTTGGTTCCTGTGCAGAAAGGAAAAGAAAAAACTCAAAATTTTATTGTGGAAAAGAATAATGTTATTGTTAGATGATAAGTGCAGGTACAATTATGTGGAGTCAGATAGAATAAATTACTTTGAGTTGGGAGATCAAGACAAGAGTGATTGATTAATGAGCTGGCATTTCAATGAGAACCTAGAATACCGGGTACTACCCTAAAAGTTATATAACGGTGCTACTTTGGATATATATATTTTTTCCAGATTGCAAGAAACAGAGGTCCATCCCCTTAGAACAGGTTAGACATTTATTAAAAAAAAAAAAACAAAAAAAAAACAAACAAAACCAAACAAACAAACAAAAAAACCCTGCTCGTAAGACTTTTTCTCTACCTCCTTCTTTTTCTCTCCTACACAAGACATTATTCCTTCCTTAGGGCATTGGCACTTGTGTGTTCTCTGTCTGGGGTGCCTCTGGCTATTTCAGGTGACAAGTGCCTTCTTTACAAGATATTCCTTAGCCACCCAAATGAAGAGACTCATTATATCCCTACCCCACCCTGATCCTTCTCTGTGAATGAATGCCCCTATGTTGTTATTATCCTCCCAACAGTCATCACCATATGAAATTATCTTGTTCATCTCCCTCTTCACCTATTGTCTCCCCCATTCTTAAAAACAACCTCAACTATAGTAGGAGTCACACCAGTGCTTAGAACATAAAGGTGCTTCATAAATTAGTGTTGACTAGTGAACTAATCAACTTTTTTGGTGGTTTTAATGTGTGGCAATGATTTACCAACCACTGAACCAGATACCAGGAATGGGAAGAGTGGATAACAGCACTTTTTTTTTTTTTTATGATAACTTAACTAGGCCTGTTTCACCAGGCTGTCACACTCATGCCTACTGACATTAAAAACAATACATGTATCATAAAGAATGGGATTTTGTAAAAAGGTTAAGAAGAAGAAGGAAGATATAATATTATTACCAACTTCGCCAGTCGATGAAAGAAAGGCCCTGGAAGGTCTTTTAATGTTATTTATTTGTCTTGTATTGTTTTACTGTTCTGTTTGCCCAGAGTGCTGAAAACAAAATAGATAACAACACACATCGCAAGTGCTCTTGGCTGTGAGAATGTGATAAATTCACTTACATCTGGAAAGTCTATCTGACTTCCAAAGTTTCCTAAGCAAAATTCAGGCAGCTTTCCAAATTTGCAACCGTTTGAACTTTGTTGTTTGCTACGAACATTTGGAAACATTTCTATGGGAATTTAAAATTACTCCTGAAGAATTAGTTTCTGTGCTGATAAGTACCAGGATAAGAGAACAAATGTAAAACAAATAGAGAATAGTGCACTCATATCTTCATTGAGAAACAAAGGCAGGCAGGTAAGTAGGACTGAAGGAAGGAGAGAGGAAGAGTGGAAAAAAGAAAGGAAGAAGAGGGGAAAAGGAAGGAAGAAAGAAATAAAGAGAAAGCAAGAAGGGGAGGAAAGAAGAAAAAAATAAGGAAGGAAGGAATGGAGGGAGGAAGGGAAAGAAGGAAGAAAGGGTAAAAAGAGAAAAATCTTAAAAAGAAAACAAGGACAGAGAAAAAGAAAATTACAAAAATGACCAACATGATTAAAGTAGTAAAAACTAGGCAGGGACGTTTCTTCCTCTCTCTGAACTAAGAGACCTGACCATGCAACATCTTCTATTTATAAGTCCTACATTTGACTCTCTTCTATTCAGCATAGGCTATGTATATATATTTATATCCATAAAATAACATTTGATAGGTAAGGGAAATCTCAGATTCATACACAGCTGTCATTGTTCCTTAGAGCATCACTCCACACAACCATCTTGCTCATAAGATATCTTCGTAGGGAAAGCTGCCCGCCAGGAGAGCAACTGTTGTAAAGCAATCAAATACTTTTAATTAAAAAAAAAATCCCAAATACCTTAAAACGTTTTCCCTTCTGACTTCAAATCCTGGGAGGTTTTCATTTTCATCTATTTCTGTATTGCTTTGACATAATTAGAGCAAAGTATCACAGATGTTGAGGAGAATTTTTTTAAAACCTGGGCTGAGTTTTACCAGATGTCTAAATCACCCATTGTGAATTATTAGCAATTTTTTAAATTGTTCTGGGAACACTGATCTACCTTAAGGGTCCCAGAAACTAATCCAAATCTCCATTCTTTGAATGTACATGAACTCCAAGATGATTGAATTTTGATTTATAAATAGCACGAGTCAACCCCGTATTATTTCATGAAATCTTAAAAACATATACACCATAAACATTATAGTTTGTCCTAAGATCCAAAGTGTGTAGCTTATTGGGAATAATAAACGTCAGAGTGATTTCAGCCTACAAGAGTGTAAACTTTTATAAAACTGGCACTCATCTCTTACGATACCTTGTTGGCTAATTAGTTATGCTTGAGAAGTTAATGGTTTTTATGAGGAAAAGCAAAAATTGCTTTACTTTTAAACATCCAGATTTGGAAAGAGATTAAACAGTCTGTTTTGCATAAAACAATGTAGATTAAAAGCTCAATTAATTTAATCAGTTATCTGAGTGTCAAATAATTTGCCAATGAAATTTTATGTAGGCGTAGACTTGCCCTGAATATGCCATTTTCCAACAGGAGATAAAAAGCTGTTTGTACCATCTGGAATTCTGGACAGGGACGGGATTTGGGTGATTGCATCAGCAATGCAGTGCCAGTTTCAAAGATAAATGTTGGGTGGGGGGCGTGAGGGAAGAAGAAAAGCAAATGTGTAAGATTTATGCATATCACCTCATGCTCATGGTAGTAAGAGCTGAAAATTTATTTAGCACTATGACATAATACGGGAGAGCACAAGGCCAAGATAAATTAGCATCACTGTTTCTGGCAAGGACTTAGAAGAGATGGTTTGGGGATGGGAGTGGTAGAAGGAGGAAGGATGAAAAAGCAAGAGAAATGAGTTTGACAGAGAAACACACCACTCAGAAAGACTCCGAACGCTGCAAAATGAGTTCACCAGAAAATCAAATTTGTGATGTTAATCAGACGATGTATATACTCCATCCCTCTTCATTCCTCGTCTGATCTCTTTGAACAGCGTCTTACCTATTCTCTGCACCAGCATTTTCTCTCTCATTGATTTCTTCTTTGAGGTATTTTAAGAGTTGTTATTAAATCTGTCTATATCCAACCAGGTCTTCTGGTTTCCACGGACATAGAAAATAAAGTCTGAACTCTTCAAATCCTCCAGAAGTTCCCTTGCATACCCCGTGTGTGCAGTACTTGTCTCACCGAAGCCTTGTTCCCCAAACCATCACACGATTCCTCTGCTTCTTATCCTATTTTCAGTGGATCTCACCCTCATCCACCCTGTTTTGGCAAATGTTTTGATTTACTAAAACATTCTTAGACTCAACCAAGTAGAGATTGTTTTTCTCTTCTCAGTTTTCCAATGACACTTTTGAGTTTTCTTTACAAGTACTTATTTGTCTTGCACTTAGGCATGGTTGATTGAATACCACATTTATATTGACATCCTCATCCCTCCAACAGATGTGAACCCACAAAGACAAGGAATAGGAGGAGAGAAAAAAAAACTAACAGACAAAAGATGACACTGTTTTGGAAAATGGAAATCAGATGAGAGAATGGTAACTTAGCAAAGCACGGAAAGCTGAGTCCAAATTGCTTGGAGAAAGAGACAGATGCTAAGAAAACATTTCAAATTTGCCTGCATACCCCGTCTCTCTCTGGAAACTGAGCTTCAAATCTTCACGTTTCCTTGCTTTGGAACAAATACAAGGTCAAACTTATATGTTTAAACAATATAATACCTAATATGTGCTTAACATTTTTTAAATGAATGAATGTTTTAAAAATAATTATTACTATTTATTAAATTTACAAGATCTAAATATTATACTGTAAATCACTTTTAAAACTATTTCATTTAATTCTTATTATAACTTCCTAAAGTAGGTATTACTTATTCTTCCTTAACAGGTAGGAGAGCTGGTGCTCGGAGAGGTTAAATAGCTGGGACGAGGTCGTAACCTGGGCTCTGGGCAGAGGTACAATTTGAACTCACATTAGTCTGAACTCAAAGTCAGTGTTTTTATACTGTCTTCATGTTAAAGTGCTTAATCTACAGGGTGTCCCAAAAGTCTCCATACAAAGGAAAAATTCAGAATGAGTATTTTGTAAATAAAGGTACAATTAGCTACAATTTCGCATTTTCCCTATCTATGGTGACTTTGGGGACATCCTATATTTAGGATATTTTTCCCCTAGAAAATATTTGTTTGAACAAAGTGTCTGGGAAGGCAGGGAAAGGAAGATGGATTTCTAAAATACTTTTTAGGGAGAAATTCAGACGTCAAAAATAAGTGCAAGTATAGTGGGAGGATGAGCCTAGAGTCTGCACTAGTATAAAAATTGCTAGTCCTTGTTTCCTAATCCTGCTGTTGACACTAGAGATAGAATTCATATGGTTCCTTCTTTGGAAATCATACTCTGATTTTGACATTATCTAAGCTATAAACATTATCAAATTAATTGGAAGAAGGAAGAGTCTTACAGCAGTGAGAAGTGTCAGTCAGTAGTAAGGGGGGAAAAAGCAGATGCTATAAAGACTAATAAGTAACTCCCTGTTTATCTTAACACAGAATAAAAATTATGTTTATGTTCTAGGAGTAGTTGTGACTACTTTCAGCATTACATTCTTCGAAATATATTTTTATATTTTACTATTAAATCCCTTTAGTTAATCTAGACAGTAATGACTCCGAGGACTTTTTTGGGGGGAAGGAGGATTTTTTCCTACATTTTTAACCTTTGATCCTTCTACCTGCAAACTGTCAAGCACACCTAAGACAAAATAAGGCCAAGGCCTGACTAATTTGACCAGTAAAGTTACAAAGAGCCACTTTAAATTCAGCATTATTTGCATAAACAGTAGAAGGAAGAATAGCCAAAGGTGACAG
This sequence comes from Eulemur rufifrons, assembly GCF_041146395.1. NCBI lineage: Eukaryota > Metazoa > Chordata > Mammalia > Primates > Lemuridae > Eulemur > Eulemur rufifrons. Next base: position 7,980,066 of record NC_091005.1, on the reverse strand, counting down.
CTCCCTCGGGTTCATGACCTACATACCAAAAAGAACTTCAAAACAGAAGGGGCAGGGTGACTGCAATGCGATTTGAAGGATACTCAGTTGTTGAGGAGCTAATTTTAGTCTGCATCGAAGCAACTTTGTACTTGGCAGACCTGTTGTGATGGGAGCAAGGCAGAAAGCCCCATGTCCCATCAGACCCAGGAGATAGTAGAAAACTGTCTACGACAGCCTCCCAGAGGAGTGGTGGGGGTGATGCTGGCCTTGGAGCAGCTTCTCACAGGCCTCCCATCAGCCAGTGTTCCAGGAGAATCACATGGTGTTCTGCCAAGAGAGATCTTAGTTGTGGTTCAAACTTTTGTCCACGTGACCTTGTGGATGTGTGTCAAGGTTAGCAGGGCACCATAGCAGAACCATTTTCTTACATGAACAAGATAGAATTTTGAGTAGTATCATTTTCTGACAGCACTTTATAGGTATTTCTGTTGAAAATAGATGAGTAAAAAATAAATAAATGATTTCCATGGCTTTATAGCCTACACTTGTCCTTCATCTATAAGCATATTTATATCATATCATATTCTATTTTATGTATAATATATGCTGATATTATGAAATAATATTTGGTCTTCATTTCTACTTCCTGGCATACAACTTCTTAAATCCTTATAATCTCCAGAGTGATGATTTTCTTCTGTTGGCTAATGGGATGACCAGTGGCTAGTGGTGCCAGATAGCTTTGGGATGGGGGCTGGTCACTAGAAAGACCAAGACAGGATTAGAGAATCGGAGCGTCTAATCCCCTAACGTCTGGCAGGGGAGATCTGAAGGTGGCATTCATCACCAACAGCCAGTGATGTCATTGATCATACCTACATAATGGAGCCCCCATAAAACCCTGAAAGGATGAGCTTCCAGATAGCCAAACATGCGGAGGTTCCTGGAGGAAGGCACATCCGGAGAGGGCCTGGAAGTTCCATGCCACCCGGTTCACATTTCCCCCTATCCATTTCTTCATCCGGCTGTTCTTCCGTGTCCTTTATCCTTTATCATAAACCAATAACATAGGTAAGGTGTTTCCCTGAGTTCTGTGAGTCACTCTCACAAACTGATTGAATCTGAGGAGGAGGTCATGGAAATTTCTATTTATAGCCGGTCAATGGGAAGCAAAGTCGGTCACAATCTGTGCTTGTAATCGGCATCTGAAGTGGGGGCCCGTCTTGTAGATGAGTCCTCAACTCATGGGATCTGATGCTATCTCCAGGTAGGCAGTGTCAGAATTGAATTGAATAAGAGGACAGCTATCTGGTGTCTGCTGGAGAATCTTCCAGAAAATTGACTGGTTGCTAGTGGGGAGAACCCCCCCCCCCCGCCCAACACATATACACACGTATTTTGGTGATGAGAGGTGCTATGCTGTGTGGCATTGACTGTGTAAGAGAGTAGGGGGAAAATGTCTTTTTTCATATATGTATATGTGATATATATGTAATGATCTTGTTTAGTCAGGTAAAAGACAGTGATCTTTAATGTGCTTTGTTTAACACATTGATTGCCACACTAGAAAAAAAATTTTTTTCCTTGGGGCCACAGTATTTTATTATGAAAATAGAATAAAAATTTCAAAAACAAAATGATCCTTTCTAATTTAATGAAAAATTTGTTATTTTTTGTTTTCTGTGTGTGAGTTATATGCAACTTGAAAAATAGTCCTCAGGGCTCCCAAGGTGAAGAGACAAGCGCGTTACATATGCTTCATGAGACCCCCAGGCTCAAAACTAGCCTGAATTAAATACAACTCACATGGCAGTTAATGTGTTAAGAACAACAACAAAAATAACCTATATTGAGAGTCTATTATGTACCAAGCTCTCTTGCTACACAATTTGAACGGGCTATTTCATATACTATTTATCACAACTTCATGAGACAACTATATATATTTATGTGTAGATGATAGATCTTAGGCTGAGAATAGTTAAGATTTTTAGCCAAGGCTACACAGCTGTCCAGCATTAGGGAAGAACACAATGTAAACCCATGCCTTTCTTGCTTGTTCACCTGTTGCTTAAGAAGACATAAACATTTCTGATTTATTTTAGACATATTTCAGTGTCTAATGGTTAGAATAAAAACATTATTCTGTTTATGAGAAATCAACCCCGGTTATTGGTGAAAAAAAGTTTTAATTGTATCTCTGGATGCCCCAAAGAACTAGACTATTAGAGAAAGGTAGAAGTTGAACTGGTTAGATTCCATATCGATCTCTCAAGTTATCAGTGGCTCTACATTTGTTACCTGGAAATGCCTATATTTAGCCTAGAGGCCAAATTTTCTTCCTTAATATTTTCTGAAATAAAATTTGCCTTTACGATAATAAGAGGGAATATTCTAAACTAGAGACTGTCCAGGAAAGGACCATCAGGATGGAGGAATAACCACAGCAATGTTAAATTTTTACGAATGGTACTTGGCGCACAGACACTGAGAGATATTTTCAAGGATCTGAAGGATAAATTTTAAAAAGATGAATAATATGTATATTTGGACCTTCTCATTAGTCGGAGAAAAGCCAGTGTCTGGAAATTAGAGAGGGCCATATTTCAGTTCAAACTAAGGAAGAAGTTAACAGTTACATGAGCTGTTGGACAAGAGAATCAACTGCCTTTTGAAGTACTGAGTGCCCTCTCACTAAACGTGTTTAAACATTCTTCATTGATGTTACAGACGTAATTTAAACACAGAGTAAAAAATGCAGCAAAATCAAATTGAATAGTTCCTGTATTCCCAACTGATGTTCATTTCATCCTTAGTCTTCAAAGCGGCCTTCCCATCTAACCCTATTTGGCGAAACTCTGATAATTCTTCAATATCTACCTAAAGGCCACCTGATTGATAAAGAACTTCCTATAAACCAAAACAGAAATGACTTTTCCTTTTCAATCCCACTACTTATCTTGTAGGAATTATCACACCATGCATTAGAGGTGTTGTCTAATCACAGATCCGCTGTCAGACTCTGTATTCTGATTGCCAGTGTTAACACCCGCGAGATCTCTAAACCTCACAGATGCTCAGCAAACATTTACGAAATCAACAGATAAATTAACACTATGAACCAGAAGACATCTTTTCTACCTATACAATATAACACTTAAAAGGAGTAAAAGAGTCGTATTTTGCTACAATTTTAGGGATTTCAAAAGATTTTTATGAGAAGAGTGATATAATCTTATAAATCTTTAGAGTTTTTCTAAGTACTATATTCACTTTCTCTTGCTGCTACAACAAATTATCACAATCTTAGGGGCTTAAATAACACAAATATGGTACTTTAAGTTTCTGTAGACCATAAGTCTGAGTGTGGGTCTCACTGGGGCTGTATTCATTTTGGGGGTCTCCAGGAAGAAACCATTTTCCTGTCATTCACGTGGACGGCAGAATCCAGTTTCTTGTGGTTTTAGGGCTGAGGTTCCCATTTTCTTGCTGTTTGTAATTTGAGGGCTGTTCTCAGCTTCTAGAGGCCGCTGTATGTTTTGGCTAGCGGTTCTCTTCCTTTCCCCTCAGAGCCAGAAATAGTGGGTCCAAGTCTTTCTCAAGTCACATCTTTATGATTCAGTCTTCTACCTCCCTCTTCATCTGTTAAGAGTTTATGTGATTTGACTGCTTCTACCCAGATAATCCAGGATAATATCCCTCACTTAACATCAGCTGATTAGTGACCTTCATTCCACCAGAAACCTTATTTCCCCTTTGCCATATTCACAGGTTCCAGGAATTAGGACATCATGGACATCTTTGGGAGATAATTATTCTGCCTAATTAAAAAATAAATAAATAAATAAATAAATTAGTCTTTCCATACCTTATTTTCAAAAATTTAAAAAAGATTCAGTGAGTGATTCAACTTTATAAATCCCTTGAGTTTGTCACATAAGTATCAATCATACTATTTACTAAAATAAAATATGATTACAGACCTTCATTATCTCCTGAAATAGAATAAATTTTGAATTATTGTAATTTCCTCCATGACCCCGGATCCTGTGGAAAACCTTAAGTTAACTATCTCTTCTAACAGACCTCAGTTTTCCTTAGAACAATGGATAATCTTTGCAGTATTATTAATAACACTTGCTTTCATTTAATATGATGTTGATAAGCTTTAAATGGTGGTCATGAAAGTGATTCTCATTTTTTGCTGTAATGTTCATGGGCTTTGGGTCAACTAGTTTGCTTGAGGTTTTGATGTCTCGTGTGTGTGTTTGGTCTCTTTGTTACTAACTAGAAGATTGAGTTTGCTGTTTTATTCATTATATATTGCAGTTACGTGAAGATCCTATCAACAAAGTGAAGTGAACCTAGAGACAATATAGATTTTGTAGAGTGGTCAGAAAGTAATCAATTGAAGCAAAGCAATCCTCAGTGAAGAAACATAGACAAATACTTGAACAAATACGTCAGATAGCTTAATATATAGTCTTAGGTAGTTTCTTAGTAAGTGTTCAGGTTAGGTAATGTCCTAATCTGAAGATAAAGTTTTAAAAATCTTCAGAATAATTTGTTTTCATTTGTTTTTGTATTTAGTATGCACACTGTATCGCAAAATATTTTTCTAGCTTCTGTCATCACAAAGTTAGGAAGGACAAACTCAGTGTTGTCGAGGGAGAAGTATTAATGAATTTCTGTGAGCCAGGCATTTATATCTCACTAAAATCTTGACATTTTTAAACTAGCATTTACTAAACTCTTGTGTTCCAGACATATTTTTAAGCATGCTATATTTATTAGTTACTGAATCCCCACTATGAATCCATGAGATAGATTGTATTATAATCCCGATTTACAGATAGGAAGTAAGCCAGGGTTATTTTCAGAAACTCATCAAAAGTCACACAGCCTTTAAATGATAGATTAAAGATTTCAGTGATGCAGTGTGTTTCTAGAGGTCTCTTAGCCTCTATGAAGCAAGTTCTTTTACTATCTTAACCATCATTTTACAAATGATAAAACAGTGGCCAAATGGAGTTAAAGAAAAGTGGATCCAGATCTCTTGACTAGCAGGTGACAGAGCTTGGGATCAAACTTAAACCTTTTTGCCTCCAAGAAAATGTTCTTTCCATTGTCACTGTATATCCAGGAGGTAGAGATAGATTAATACTTTAATAACAATGAAGCAAGGAAAGAGAAATATATATGTCGGGAAAGAAGTCTAAATCTTCTCTAAACCACAGTGAATTACAAGGACATCATTATCAAATGTCTTCACCCAAAATGTGGGTCATATCGAGCATTGGGATGTCTACATGATCCCCTTTGTCATATTTTGTTGCATCAATAAACCATTTAGACAGATGGTTTGTTTATGTTTCACTGAATCTGAGCTGATGGATTCTGAAATGTTTGCTGAATGTTTTACCATATAACTACAGTCACCACCCATCATTTGAGGTGTGGTTTCTGAAGATATTATTTCTCCTCTCATTACATATTTAAAATTAGAGGAGAAAATACTTCCAATGCAGATTTGAACTATATGTCTGTTTTTCTTTTCTGCTTCAAAGATCAAATTTGATTGATTTAACAAAGAATTGGATCTCAAAAGCAATTTTCTATCATCATCAGAAGAAACAGGGATACAGTTTACCTCTCTGAAAAGCAGAATTAGAATTAATATAAAATGATCCGTAGTTTGGTATGCCTGAAAAGTTGACAAAGTATAAATAAGAATGGCCATAATCTAAAAATCTACATGGAAGAGTCATTCCAAATGAGATTGGAGGGAGTAAAGACAATATGAAAACATACTCCCACAAGTGGTATTCCACATCCACTAATGTTATTACCCTCTCAGTGTGAAACCTCCTGTTCAAAATACTAAGACGTGATTTAGAAGCCTGGACATTAGAGAGATTAGAATTGTAATTGTTTTCTTTGTGTACTTAGGTTAACCACATGGATTTTATTTTAATTAATTAAAATATTATGAAAACCAAACATTTAAAATCCATCTAACTCACTTCCCTAATCTGCATCATAAAAGAATTAGTATGAATAAGAATTCTAAAGTCATTTGTGAAGTCATTTATAACCTTTATGTATTTCCTATTCTCCTGATTAAATTACATGTCTGAGTGATTCTTAATTATATTTTGCCAAATGATTTGAAAGCTTTCTATCTTAAGGTCTGTTAGTAAACAAATGAAAGTGAAAACATAGAATATGTCCAATATAATTCATATAATGTAAAAGCTTCATCATTGTCACAGGCATCCTTGTGCAAATGGTTACTACTAATAAAGTCAACTTCAGCAAGAGCTGTCTTGGCAAACGGAAGGCTCACGAAAGATTTATTGTAGACATCTCCTTGAAATTTATGCTCCATACAGATTATCTTCTATTAACTGGTGAGCTTGAACCTTGAAAGGAGTTTCAAGTTTCAGATAAGTAACACACATCACTGAACATTACGTCTACCACCTGGTAATGGATAATATAAATACAGCACATTTATTCAGCAGGGAAGGGAAACTGCTTCTATAGCCAATTCTCAATTATTCGGAGTAATGGGGGAAAACCTCTGAGTGGTTATCCATAAATACAGATAATTGGCAGAATATGTAAATTAGGTCCCATCTCACAATGTTTATGAACATTTTGGCTGAATAGTGATAAAAGCAGAAATGAAGAAATATTAAAGCACTGTAATTATTATGAAGTATTTGACAGATTCACTCTTGCTTGGTTTTCCTCCCATCTCTCAGACTTTTCCTCTTCCATCTCCCCCTCGTCCACTCTTAAAAGGCACCTATCCCCCTGGGTTCTACATTCAGCTTTCTCCTCTTTTTTATTTATAAACAAATTCTTTCTGGTTCATCTCACCCAATATCATGGTTACAGATAGCAAGATGCTTAATACATGCTGGTTGAGTAAACAAACTGCTAAGATACTCTTTCTCATGTTGTTTCAACTGAATTAAATCCTTAATGTATAGTGGATGAGGTTGACTAACCTACATGAGTGTCACAGTTATCTGCAGAGTTTTGTTTTAATGCAGATAACTTAATCCACTCCCACACCTCAGAAATCAAAATCTTGAGGGTGATTAGGACAAAAGAACATGACATTTTCATTAAAAAGAAACAACTAATCAAACACAAACACACAAGGTAACCCATGAGAGAAGTTAAAGAAACAGTGTACTAGGTATGATTTCTGTGTAAGTGGATAATTCTCTGATTCTTTAAAATCACAGATGTGGATACATTCTGTCCATGTTACTGGAAATCCTTAGTTCAAATGGCATCTCTGACTGTGACAGAACCAAGCTCTGGGCTTGTCCTCATACTTGGTCCGCCGTAACCATCACATAGCTGTTGCAGGGATCTCAAGATGGGTAAATTCATTGACCCTTAAGAGCCAGCAGGGGTCAGTTTGGGCATCATAAGATCTGCATTTGTCAGTGTTAATAAAACAAATTTTTTTTCATAAGAACTCACTCTATGTCAGGCACTATAATATCAGATAGATTGTTGAGTACTCCTAACTATTCAGCGGATAGCATTTTCCAAAAGGACTTTCGACGTTTGAACATGACTAAGATAGTTTTTCCTAGAGCAGCAATCTCACCATGTGTGCAACGAATTAGTTATTGGTTTTTAATCTCTGCCCCTTTACCCAGTGATCTTTCAGATATCTTCCTTGAAACCTCTTGCTACGGCTTAGAATAAAGGCCCGCATCCTTCAGATATTTTCATTAGGCCGTCCAAAATCCGGCTGAGGCATCGTCTTCCACATCACCACCTTCTTTGTACTCAATCCTCTAACAATAATGGATTACATTTGCCTTTCTCAAAATGATCCCATTCTGCTGTCTAGCCTGGTTACCTCTGCCCAGATGGCTTCCGCTACTCTTCTGCCAACTTCCTCACTCTTCTTTCAAGCCTTGGTTTAAATCTTACGTCTATCAAACTTCAGATCGATAAATGTCACAGCTTACTGACAGGTCTTCCCCTGGTGATGTGGTAGTCCCTGGAAGGTAGCCAGAAGCAGATCCCATCGTGCACCCTGGGTCTCAAAGCCTCCAGGCATCCTTCACTGCTCTCAGGAGAAATCCACGAGCTGAACTTGGCCTTCAAGGCTCCAGGTGGTCTGCTCTCTGCCAGCCTTCCTCACTTCATGCTCATAACTTTCCGTGCTCCAATTACATGAGATTTCTTTGAGCATTTCAGACCTGTCCTACTTTTTCCTGTGTTGTGTTTGTAGCTGCTTCTGTCTGCCTGAACCACTCTTCCCCCTGCTTTTGCCTGGTGAAGTTCTCTCTCCCTTCAGGTCTCGGCTCCGTCATGATTTCTGCAGAGATGCCACTTTCTCTAACCTTCTTCTAGACTCACCTCAGCTTGCCATTCATTGCAGAGGGAATTTCTTCATTGCATTTTCTCACCCAGCACAATGTGTGGCACAGATTATTAGGTACTGAACAAATACGTTGGGAAAGAATTACTGAGATGGCTCTTTATGCCCCTAGGTTTCAATGAATATCTTCTACGTCTCTCAACACTTTGTCCTACTACTTTCATTCTTATATTCACTGGCTCATTATCTGCCTTTAACCACTAAAATACAACTTTTGCCAGGGCAGAAAACTTACCTGCTTTATCCCCAGTGCCTTGTATAATGCTCAGGAATAGGTAGGATCAGCGTTGTTAAAATGTCCATACTACCCAAAGTGATTTACAGAGTCAATGCAATCCCCATCAAAATACCAATAATATATTTCTTAGATATGTTTAGATACATAAATATCATGAAAAAGTTGCGCAGGTTTGTAGCTTACAAACAATATACTAAACAGCTTAAGCTATACCATCTAGATTTGATGTTTGCCTGAGGACAAAATTGCCTAGGGGCCCATCTCTCAAAACTTATTTCCCTCCTTAAATGACTCATGACTGTACTCCTCTTCCTTGGTTCCTTCACACCCCTTGTGTACATAGGACTGTTTCTTACTCCCACTAAACTTGGAAAAATCCCATTTTGTCATTTTCAGTTGCCCCATTGTAAAAGAAGCTATTGGTTCCCTGCATATGTTTCTTGTTACTCACCATTTCTGTATGTGTCCGTGGTACCCAGTTGCAAACATCTGTGGTTTTACATCAGGGGATTTCTTCCTGTGGCAGGGCAGATGTGCCCGGGAGTATCATCCTCCAGAGTAGCCCAAACAAGAGCTGGGATTTGGAGAATAAGCAGCCCCGCTTGCTTATCTCTCAGCTGGATCAACTTGGAAGCACAAACACATTCTAGATTGCTCCCTAGCACGGTGGCTGCGGTTCCCAACCCCTGGATGAAAACTGATACCAGGCTGAGGAGCCCCCACCACTCCTTTGCCCCGGTCAGTGGAAAAATTGTCATCCATGAAAGTTGGGTGGGGAGGGTGGCACACAGCAGGAGGGGAGGGGCAGGCGAGGGGGCCAAGCTTCATCTGTACTCGCAGCAGCTCCCCATCACTCGCATCACCGCCTGAGCTCCGCCTCTCCTTCACCCCCCATAACCCCACCCACCCACATCCGTGGATAAATTGTCTTCCATGAAACGGGTCGCTGGTGCCAGAAAGGTTGGGGACCAATGCAGAGTTCATTCTCCAGTGGGAATGAAACCCAACTCCCCCCAGCAGTAAGTGATCAATAACACCCCATTCATTGACCTCGTTCTCCTCTAGCTCACTTCCCTGTTTCCCTATGGATGCTTCCCTAGGATCACCTTTCAAATGAACTGTTTGCATTCACATCCTTATTTTCCAGTGCTTTTTGGGCAGTTCTTCCTAAGATCATCTTGCATGCCTGCAGCTTCATCCTTCTGTTTTCCTTCAACTCCAGAAGCCTAACTTGAATGTGGCTCGGATGGAATTTATGATACCTGTTCTGTAAGTTCCCACAGAGAGTCCCAACTTTACCTGTACATTTTAACAGAATATTTTCTAACCTCTCCTAATTTCTTCTCCTATAGCTTCTATTTTTCTTTTGCACCCAGCATTCCATGCAGTCAGGATGGCTGGGTGGTCTGTTCCAGCCCCTTCTTGCAGAATTGGCTTTGTTGCCACTCTGACTTTTAAGTTAAATATCCTATTATCCAGCATCAGTGACCAGGTAACTGTTAGTCATGCTTGGAGTCCTTTGTGATTTCCAGAAAATTGGCCCAAGGGAAATAGTCTCTGTAAGTAAAGATTATATCCATGTGCTCCCAGCAGCTCATCAGAGGATGAGATTTAATGCTATTTCAGACTCCCATTTCAAATTCGTGTTTCTAGCTTGTCATAAAAAGCACTAAAAAAAAAAAAAAAAAAAAAGTCTGTGGGCCGGGCGTGGTGGCTCACGCCTATAATCCTGGCATTTTGGGAAGCTGGGGTGGGAGGATCATTTGTGCTCAGGAGTTTGAGACCAGCCTGAGCAAGAGTGAGACCCCATCTCTACTAAAAATAGAAAAAATTAGCTGGGCGTGGTGGTGCTTGCCTGTAGTTCCAGCTACTCAGGAGGCTGAGAGGCAGGAGGGTCACTTGCCCAGGAGTTTGAGGTTGCTGTGAGCTAGGCCGACACTGTGGCACTCTAGCTGGGCAACAGAGTGAGACTCTTTCTCTAAAAAGTATAAATTAATTAATTAATTAATTTGTGACTCGAGAGCTGATCGCAACTAAAAAAAATGTTTTAATGTTTCCAAATTTCTAATTTCTACTTAAAAAAAAATATATATATATATATTATGTATATATATAAACAATACCTCAAACTGAGTTGAAGACAATTTGTTTAATTTGGCACCTAGATAAAATACCTGAAAATTATATTTTTTTATGGTTTAATATTGGCTCTTCAATCTTTCATGCTGAATCTTTGTTCTTTTACAAATTAGATTTCTCACTTTCTTTTCATGGGATTCCTGTTGGGCAAATATAATCTTTTCAATAGAAGATAAACATTTCACAATTCCTTGTAATAATTCTTTGTAATAATATCACTCTCATTTTCATATTCTCCAAGCCACTTAAAAAGTACCAGTTTATTAACCAAGCAATTTATCAATATTTATTCATGATGCCAATGGCGGACTTCTTGTCATAAATAATTATTGAGGTAATAAATAGTTTTATTATTAAAAACTGATGACAAGAGCAGAGTGATTATCCTGATAAAGACTGATGACAGGTCTTCGTATCTGACGTGACACTCCGAACACTGTGCAGATTGAATCTAAGGCCTCCTGCATGGATAATAAATTGTTATTTCAGAGAATAAAATGATTGATACATTTGCTTGCTGTGGAAAAAGCATTGGGGAGAAGATTCTCCTCCCTAACTTATTTAAACAGGCTATGGTGAAATTTTCTTTCCTTGTGACAAATTTAAGTTTCCAAGAAAGTGACAGCTCTTTGGCAGAGATAGGAGCAGAGAAGCTTTCTTTTTTAGAAGCTTCAGCAAGTCGAGTTCATTTTTGGAATACCTCTGGATGTTCCCTAGCCTCGGTGGTTCCCTCAGCAGGCAGGACCTGAACCAGAGGTGGGAACCTGGTGGGAAGTCGTGACATGTGATACCATGGCTAGCTCTACAAGAAGACAAATGAAGTCTGTCAGATTACACTGGAGAAGCTAACACTGACTCTTGAACTGCCTGGCTCTGGGCATAAGCTCATTGTTTTTTTGTTTTTTTTTTTGGTTTTTTTTTCCTATTGGTTTGATCTTTTATGACAAACTAACCCTGGAGACCATCCATCTTTTGACAACCTGGGAAATGACTGTATTCAGAAGAGGTAGGGAGGAGGAAGACAGAGAGATTGAGACAGAATTAAAAGTGTATGTCCTATACATTTTGTAAATGTTTCATTCATAACTATTACTACAAATTAAAATGCAATGAAAATTATGGAAATCCTCTCAAAGGAAATACCTAAGATGTAAAACACATTCTCTTTGCATTCCTCAATCTATTTGTGCAACAAAAGGCGAGGAAAAGAATGACAAATACATAATTTGAAATGTCACCCAGTAATGGCAGGGGTGAACTAAAGTCAAAGAATTATGATATTTTCCAATTTGTATTTTAAGTGAGCAATTGAAAACATCAAATATGACATATAGTCAATGATTTTGGATCAATTCTGAATGAACTGCCTATTTATGAAACACAAGTATCCACCTTTGAAGACTGAATGTATTATTAGATGTCTTCATTCTCCTCTGTATATGTTTAAAAATGTGAAATTAAAACAAAATTATTTTTGTGAAAATAATTTCTTTTTAGCTTTCCATTATTGAAAATGTTTTAGGATATATGAAAACATAAATTATCTTAACTTCATATTATTGGAAAACTGTTTTTATTTTTAATAACTGTGTTTTCTGGAATGTGAGCTTGATAGGAAAAATAACAAACTTCATAACTCAATTATTTTAGTCTGTGGTTAAAATTATTTGTAAGAAGCTCTGGACGTCTATTCCTCCTTTTTCTTACAGATATTCATTTTAAAAGTCCTTTTTAGTATTTCAATAGTGATAAAGACATTTGCATTAGTTTTTAAAAAAAAAAGACAATTCCTTGCAATGTGATGCCTTGTAATTGCCAAATATTGTATTTATAGCACAAAGTAGGAACGATGGGCCCACAAAGGAGAGATTTTAGTTTTTTCTGTGGTATATGTTTAATTCTATAAGAGAGAAATACATGATATTCAAATTCTGACAGTTTGTAAATTAGATTCAAATATCATTTATATGAACCCCACAGGATACATTTTGCTTTTTAGGGTGGACCCCTGACTTAAAATATATTCACTGTATCCAAGAAATATATGATTATATGAAGACACAATGTGTAAACAAGTAGTTATTTTAGTTAACTAGATAAAGCAATGAATTGTAGCCATTTATGCAAATGTCCCAGAAAGGTGAGGATGACTTAGCTCAGCTAAGCAGAGCTTTCTCCCATTTAATGCAAGGGACAGTCATTGACACCACTTAATTGTCAAGCACCATTCAGGGCATTGGTAACATCGGAATTCGTAACCTTCCATTGGTGCATTTATTGATTGCCAATTTGCCAGACCGTAAGCTAGGTTTTGAGAATATAAAAATAGATCCAAAAAAGTTTGTGCCCTTAAAGAGCTCTGAGACAGAAGAGACATGAAAATAAAGAGAGTGCAAAGAAATTCTGAAGTTATTGTGACTGAGGTTTAAATAATGTAAAGCAAACCAATGAAAAGATCGCAATAATTATATCTGAAAGAGGAGGGGGTTCATGAAAAAGATACGATTAAGCCATTTTTAGAGATGACTTGGTTTCCAACAGTAAATATGTGTGTGGATGTGTACATCTGGCCAAGGTAGCTGGACTACAAATAAAAAAATTAAAAAATAAAAAAAACAGGGAAGACAATTTTGTTTAAGCAGGAAAAAAGTTAATTTAAGGACCTTATATAAACCATAGAACTGACAACAAAACTCGAGAACCACAATAATATGTCGAGCTTATGCAATTAAATTAAATTGCAGGTATTATACTGTTTCTTTGCACACTGAATCATTTAAAACAGTAAAGTAAGTGTTAGTATCACCGCTGAAACTGAGGAGCAAACTGTGATTCAGTGAGATGGAGAGACTTCCTCAGTTTCCTGTGCCGTCTCAATCAGCGTGCATGCTCTTTACCCTACACTGTGTCACCCACAAATAAAGTAGTTTCTATCCCTTGGAGTTTGCTGTCTTAGACAAAGAAACAGACCCGTGGCGTGTCACTCTAGCCGCCTGATGTAGATCCTGCCACACAGTGTGTGCGAAGCATAGAGTAGGCTTCTTGAAAATGCAGTCTCTCAACTACAGTGGACGTTTACCCTCATCAACGCCTCACCTTTTGGTATTTTGGTATCAAATATTTGATATTTGAACACTGTTTTTTTGTGTGTGTTGAAAACACAACTAAATTCTATTATAAAGGCCAAGAATGTTCAAACATTCACTTCTAACCCTGCTTCTTGGCAGTCAGAGCATAAGCATGAAACCTAAATTCAACAGATGAAATATTTCTGCCCAAGACTTTGAATCTGAGGAGAAGCTGAAAGGAGGGAGCAGGGAAAAGATAGACGGAACCTCACTGTCTGGTGGCAGCAGGGTCAGCAGCACATGCGGGCACAGGAGGTGGTGAATAGTCCTTTCCCCAAACATGGTATCTGATTACTAAGCCCTCTTTCGCTCCTGTCCATTACTCAAACCTTAATCCCAGGCCTTCTAGATTGTGGTCTATCCTGCATATGCCTAACACATTTCACTTACTCTTAAATTCATCACAATCAATTATTCTCAAAGCCTTGAGTTGTGAAGTGGATTTTATAATACAAAGATGTCTTGTTAGTTTTCCTACTCCGTAAACAGCTGATTTATTTTTCCTCTGTGGTGAAAATATATTTTAAGAAACTTCTTATCTGCAACAAATACTAGCTGCATTGTGTCTTCAAAAACAATATGTTAGGGTGGGCACAGTGGCTCATATCTGTCATCCCAGCCCTTTGGGAGACCGAGGCAGGAAGATCGCTTGAGGCCAGGAGTTAAAGAGCAGCCTGGGCAACACAGTGAGACCCCATCTATACAAAAAAATTAAAAATTAACTGGGTGTGATGGCATGCACCTGGAGTCCCAGCTACTCGGGAGGCTGAGGCAGGAGGATCGCTTGAGCACAGGAGTTAGAGGTTGCAGTGAGCTATGATCATGCCAGTGCACTCTGGCCTGGGTGACAGAATGAGAATTTGTCTCTAAAAAAATAAAAATTAAAACAAAATTTTAAAACCAGTATGTGATTATAATAAAGAGGACACATCTTATTGTTTATCTGTTTGTTTTCTACTGGTTCATTCTATGTTTATGGGCTGAGTGCCTTCCCTGCTGTCGGTGCTATGCAGAAGCACAGGGAATGTGATGCACAGACTCTCTGTTTATGAGGCTGTTGGTGAAGGACTCAAAATCCAGTTTCTAGCCAAGGCTTATTCAGAGGCCATAAGCACACATTTGTCATCATCTTCTTTTTAAAAGCTTCACTCTGAGCTCATCTGTACAGAGTTCTAATGTCCTGAATAATAGACTATATTCAAATACTATAGGATGACTTGTTTTTAGAAATAATTATTGGTCCAGTTTTCATGGGCCTTACAATACTATGATCTAGGCAAGAATATAAAAAGTTAAGCACTTACATTTTTTTGACCTTTTCAGCAAACCTAATGAACCATCTTCCAAAGACATCACCTGTATGTGGTCCTTTTCTCTTATGTGCGGTCATCCCGTGAGTTTCTTTGAACACTCAACACTGGGGAAAATACCTCCTTCCTGGATTTGTCGCTTTTACTTCTTTTTCTTAATAAAGGATTCTGAATGTTCTCATCACAAAGAAATAACAAACCTTTGAGCTGATGGATTTGCTAATTGCTCTGATTTTATCATTACATAATATATACATGTATTGAAATGTCCCATTGTACCCCATAAATATTTACAATTATTATGTGTCAAGTTAAAATAAAATCAAACTAAACAAAAACTTAATACCTACTTAATTAAATAGAGTCCAGTTACTAAACACATATTTATGTATGGAATAATCTGTTTTCATTAAAATATTTTGTCACTGTACTCTTAAGCAGTTTAAAGGTATTCAGAATAGGTTTTTACTATTATTTCAAGTGTTTCAAAGACAATATCCATATGCAGGTGCTTTACGATGGTATAGTTCTGTGTTTTCTAACTCTGCTTGTCTAAACTCTGTAGTCAGAAAAGGTATCTCATTTTTCCAGTCTCTCTCTTCACAATGCAAGGTTTGAGGGTTCAGTAACTATTTGCTAACTAAATGAAAACACACAGATACAATATACATGGCCAAAAGAGGGAATGATTACAATTATGGCACCACCATACTATAGAAAACTGTGTAGCCCTAAAAAAAAAAAAAAAATAGATATGATTTAGGACTATAGTAGCATGCTAAGAAATTCACAAAATATTCTTATCTTTTAACCAAGTTATATTAATAGAACAGTGTGCATATTGCAATGTTGTCATTATTATTCACATAGATTATATGGTAGAGATTCCTTCGTTAGTATTTGGAAAATGCGGTATATAAATTATACATTGTCAGCTGACCTGAATGCAGAGCACTGGATCCACTTTCCACTTATAATAGAAATCCAGTATAACTCCAGCCACTTCTCCAAACTACTCTTGTGATTTCACGGGAATTCCAGAGTAGTTGCTCTTGTCTGTACGGCGGGGAAGAATTCATTGTTGCTCACGTTTATCTCCACGTACAGGCGACAGACACAAGCGTCCCGAGTGCTAGAATGTGTTTTTACGAGTCAAAGAGTGTTTGTCTCTTTTAGGTTCGATTTCCATGGGACTCAAGGCCACTGTTACGGTCACAATGGGTTTTAAGGTTTGAAACCTTACGGATATCTGGGAAAGGAGAAATAGGCCCTACACTTAAGAGCAGCTCTTATGCGTTGAAATCCACCCGAAAAAAGCAGAGGCAAGTGTAGAAAGAAGTGTGAACTTTCTACTACCATGTAACGTAGAGTGGAATGAATGGGCCAGATTTCCGAGGTTCCAAGAGAGAGGCAGAACCTCTTCCA
The DNA here is from genome assembly GCF_041146395.1 of Eulemur rufifrons. Taxonomy (NCBI): domain Eukaryota; kingdom Metazoa; phylum Chordata; class Mammalia; order Primates; family Lemuridae; genus Eulemur; species Eulemur rufifrons. Next base: position 7,963,425 of record NC_091005.1, on the reverse strand, counting down.
TCAATTTAGTTTTTCAGAGAAAGGCGGTAACTCAGTGTGTTACTTTCTGTCAAGATGGTACCATGTCTTTGCAGGTGCCTCCTTTGTATGTAAGGATTACTTCTATTAGAGGCCAGAGCTTTCATCATACACACACCCACGCATCCCCACCCCCAAACACAGGTGCACATACTCACACTACCACTTCCAAGGCGGCAAGGTGTCAGCCAGCAGAAAGCGTTTTTTCACTGTCTTCTATTTCTGGACTCAGAATAACAGCCTCTCTATCTCTCTCTCATTGCCGATACCAGCCCACTGATTCTGTCTTTATTTCCCAGAAACAGTTAAGTAATTCTCAAGGCTCAGTGCAAAATAAATAGGCACGAGCCTCTTGCTTAGAAATTAGTAATAATTTCAAGAAGACAACAGCAATGCATTAATGCAAATATGGGTCCCTTATGAGAGCAGGACCGGGTATGACTGCACAAGACACATGTCCATGAAGCCAGCCCTGTTCTGTACACTCATAGTGACCATTTCAGGGGCTTTTTGGCCTTTACCTGCTTATCTTGTTTGGAATTAAATTACTCTTCCTTGATCTATGTCCTTCCTTGGGAGGGGGATGGAGATTTGCTGTTCACCCATCCCCCTGCTCCCCTAAAAATACAAAAATCACAAAACAAAAACAGGCTAGGCATGGTGGCTCGTGCCTGTAATCCCAGCCTTTTGGGAAGTTGAGGTGGGAGGATCACGTGAGGCTAGGCATTCCAGATCAGACTGGGCAACATAGTGAGACCCCATCTCTACAAAAATAATAAAAAAAAATTAGCCAGGCATTGTGGTGCATGCCTGTTGTCCCAGCTACTTGAGAGGCTTGAGCAGAAGGATCACTTGAGCCCAGGTGCTCAAGGCTACAGTGAGCTATAATCACATCACTGCACTCCAGCCTGGGTGACAGAGTGAGACTCTGTCTCTTAACAACAGCAGCAGCAAATTAAAACAAAAGTAAAACAAAAACAAAAACCTGTACTTCTTATGCAAATTGTTCTCTCTTCCCAGATTTTAATATGCTACCAAGGAAGAGGACAGGACATTGAGAAGCCAAAACAAAGGTTCCCATGATACGTTTTCTCTAAGGCAGAGCTCTGCCTGGCATAAATCTGCCTAGGTGGAACCCTCAAGGCTTAGTCCAGGGTGAATTACTAAGTCTACCTCTTCAGAGAGGGGCTGGTGATCTTTTTTGTTGAAAGGTCAAAGAAATACTGTCTATAAATCTATCTTTTTAGAGCTTGTAGAGGAACCTTCTATAGTTCAGATTTGGTTTTATTTCTATATTTTTTCTTTGCATGGGAACTGTCTGGAAGGAAACAGATTCACTACAGTTATCTCCGGGTGGGTGATATTTGGGAACCATTGTTGTTGTTACTATTATTGGTTTATCTTTATTTTAATTTTTCCATGGTGTTTATGGGACTCATTTGTTATTAGAAAAAGTAACTTCTAACATTGTCAAAAAGATAATTTGTATGCTTGCAAAAAAGAATATGAATGAGCATAAAAAATTTCCATGCAAGCTCAGAATATATGAAAAATCGAACTTTATGACAATGACATTTTTGCCCCACATTAGATAAAAATCATTGGAACGTAAGAAATATGGCTATTTGGTTTATTCTTGCCCAGAAATCCTCATGTACGCAAGATAGTAGCTATTAGGCCAGTAGAAAATTGTTCCAGATGTCTCAAACAATGAGGACTGTTATCTTGTAGTTGATGACTGTTCTAAATCCTGTTTTTCATTATCCCAAGGTTATGCAAAGTTGTGTTCCCAAGATTTCTATAGACTAAATATATTACTTTTGGTCATAAAATAATTTAAGCTTCTTATATAATAACAAATCTGGGAAAAGATGATGAATAGTTGTCACTATCACAAAAATAGAAACAGGTTGACATCATGACCCTTCCGATGGAAGTTCACAGCACTATTTATAATGTCGTCTTTTCTGTTTACCTCCCTCCCTACCTACCTATTAGTATGTATCATTAATTCTCTGACTCAGACTACTAGGTTTGTTAAACATCAACACAAAAAGGCACGTGGCAAAAATTTCAAGGATAAAACCAAATTTATTTGTGTGTGGTAGCAGGAGTGGATAAAGCCTAGATAAAATGATATTTAACAGACATAGGAAACCAGAGGAATAAAAAGTAATTCATACTCTTTGTTTGTTCTTACCTGAAACAACAGAGGAAGAGAAAATACACACACAAAAATTTACTAGATAAATTTTAAAAATTAGACACTGACTAGATATTTGATGATATTATTAAGAAAACCTTTTTATTTGCTTTAGGTGTAATAATAGTATTGTAATTACGCTTTTAAAAAGTCATTGTCTTTTAAATATACTAAAATATTTAAGAAAGAAAGCATATGATATCTGTGTGTAAACTAAAAATGAAAACCTAAGCCCCTCACCACAGACTGAACAGACCCCTTCTTGGTCAAGAGGACCCCAGGAAACCTTAAAACTAAGCTCCAGCCCATGACAGAAAGGGAGATTGGATACACCTCTTTATACCCCCTCCCTTTTGGAGTTCAGCATTAATGTGAAAAGAGAGAACATAAGACTGACAAAACAGAGTCTTGGTGGCAAAAGGATACTAACTTACAAATAGGACCTAATGCAAAGGTTAAGTCAGACCTACGAACCATAAAATCTTGTTAAACTTTGTTAATATTTTATTAACCTGGTGGCTTACATTCCAACCGGACTCTGGCATAACATGACATGACAGATAGCTGACCCGTTATCTGAGCTCAAGCGTGCCTTCCTTCTGACTCCAAGTCTTTAGATGAAGCTTTATTTCTTTAACTACTTACAAATCAAAGAATGAACCTGCCTATGACTTGTGACTCCCCTCACTTCCCCTTCAAAATGTCCCACCGTTTGGGGCAGAACCAGTGTACACCTTCCATGTATTGCCTTCATGATTTTACCTACAATTTCTGTCCCCCTCAAATGTATGAAACCAAAGTGTAACCCAGCCACTGTGGGACCACTTACTGAAGGCTTCTTGGGGTTATGGATCCCTGAATCATGGTCACCCGTATTCAGCTCACAGTAAAACTCTTTAAATTATTTTACAGAGTTTGTTTTTTTTTCCGTTAACATGGGATTGGCTTCAAAATGATTCAGTGATGAGAAGGGTTGGTAGTATAAATAAACAGGATTAGTGAAGAGTTGATAAGCTATTGAAGTTGGATGGTGGTGAGTGGGGCTTCACTATACTATTCATTCCACTCTTAAATGTGATTGAGATTTTTCATAATAAAACATATATAGTTATATATATGTACATATATACACACGTGTGTTAACATGTATATATATATGCATGTGTGTGTTTGTATGTATATCTATCTGTATATCTATCTGTATAATCTTTCATTATCTTTGTGATGATAAATAATGTGACTTACTGAGCATTTTCTCTGTGCTCGGTCCTGTAGGAAGTATATTACTTGTATTGCAACACTCCTACAAGGTTGATGTTATTAGTAGTTTATGTCTGTCTTGTAGATAGGATTTACACAGATAAGGTAACTTCTGGTTGCACAACTAGTAAACGATAGACACACCTCCACCAGAGAAGTTATTAGTAAAACACTTCGCTTTTCATAAGGTCTTAAAAAGAAGAAGCCTAAGGAGCTCCTGCCTTTCTGCTCTGGGATTGAATATTAGCTCTGTCACTTTTTTATTTAGCCCTGGATAGCACTGAAAACTCTGTGAATATTCTATTTATTATGGGCGTAATACTGCCTACCTCATATGTTCCATTGCTGTGTTTAGATTGAAATAAAATAATATATGTAAATTGTTTTCTACATATTAAATTGCAGACGGAGGTGGGAATATTTCTTTTCCTTTTTCTTTTTTTTTTCTTTTTTCTTATTAAGTGGGGTGTGTGTTTATGCATGTGTGTGACTTTTTAGTTCTTAACAAAAATCAAGGCTTTAGAGGGACTGCTTTCCCTAAGTTATTGTAAAGGCAAAAAGTGGAAAGTACAGACAATGAGGTAAAACCTTGTTGACAGACAGAATTTCTGCTGACCCGTTCTTGCCCCGGCATCCAAGGGTGAGAGAGCACTCAAGAGCAGCAATCAGAGGCCCATTTCCTCACTCCTCAGTGGACTGAAGATACTAATTGCCTGATAGAACCTCCTACTCAGCCTAGATTCCCTCTCCAAAGGCTCTTTTCATTATACCTGTTGTTTACGGCCAAACCAACTGTGTCATATTTAGAAATCAAAAAGGAAGAACTCCCCCCACCCTTGATATTTTGAAGCTTTGTTGAGCTGTTAAGCAATGAGCAAGATAAATTATTATTGTTAAAAATAAAAATACAGAAAAATCAGTGGCATGGAATTTCAAGACAGCATTTCCATTTGAAGCCATGAATAATGTAGTTATGGTAATATAGCTGCTATTCATAATTATGAACACTTCATTCCTCCACATGTTCTCATGTCACACAGAGCAGGCTGGTGAGATCTGGTCTGCCTCTGATTGTTTTTGCTGTGTTTTGCATTATAAATTGTACTCAACTCAGTCCTGAGGACCTCAGCTGTATGGTGGCCATCGGCAACATTAAAGTCAACAGCAGCACGCCTCCTAACCTCCCCTGCAGGACTAAATGTATCTCTCAAGCTGGAGTCTGGAGTTCAGTCCGCATCAAAAGTTAGATCTGGTCCACAAGTCGCTCAATTAACCATTTTAGCAACAAAGAGAAGTTAACTGTGAAATTGTACATTAAGGTCCTTCCCTTGCACCCGTACATGCCCTTCCAAGGCCCTGAGAGATCCTTGCTACGGAATAGTCACAATGTTTGCTGAATTTTTATAACATAATAGTGAAGATCATTGATCTTGACATCAGTCACATTTTGTTAGAAATCCCAGATCTGCCATTTAGTAAAACTTGATATAATAATATTTATCCTTTATATTTTTGTGAGAATTAAATGTCATAACTCTTTATCATCTCAGCATCTGCTTAACACTAAATATTCAATAAATAATAGTGTTTGTAAAAGACCTAGCAAGATTTATGATTAAAAATAGTAGCTATCTCACAACAACTCTGTGGGTTCCATTTTAACATCTTCTCAAATCTAAAACTGATCAGATTTCACATTTGAATATCTCTACCATTACTATTTATTTTAAAGTTGGTGTTGTACTTTTGACATCACCCTATTCCTCTGGTCCTTGAAAATTGGCTAAATTGATAGGGTATCTTTAAAAATAATGCTCTATTTTGATCTCCAGTCTCCATCAGAATATAGTCTATACTCTTGACAGCAATGTATTTCTTTAATTTTGAGTAATTAACTGACATGCACAAGTTCCCACAACCATAGGTCACTGAGATTGGACAGTGGGTTGAATAGGTTAGTGAAGTGAATCGGTAGGTCTGGCATTGGTTCTAAGAATCTCTGCATTTCTTGGACAAATATCAATTTGAAACATAAATGAGTAAAAAGGAAACTGTCATGAATGGGGGTTTTACAGAAAATGAAAACATTAATTTAGGAAGTGAAAAAAAGGGAACAAAGAAGAATGAAAGGCAAGAAGGAAGGAAAAGGGAAGATAAGAAGCATTATTAATGCCACCAGTTAACCTGTGATAACACAGGCTAATGTCAAACTTTAGAGAGTCCATTGTACTTAAAAAATATATGTACAAGTACATTTCATTTTCTATCAACTCAGTATATTTTACTTGTTTCTTCTTTGTTTTGTTCTGTTATGTTTATATTACAACAATATACAAATAAATGCTAAACTTCATCATCAACTGTGCCCACTTACTACCTAGTCATTTCAGTGAAGTAATCAATAGGATAATTCTGAATTTGTCTTTAAATTATCTAAACATCTACCTAGGCCTGGAAAAAATAATAGGCTACAATTTCCTGACTTCCAACTTCCTTTTCCTCCCTCCTTCTCTCCCTTCCATCCTTGCAGCTTACCTCTGTTTGCTCCAAGCAAGGTAAAGTCTTTTGTCCTCAAGTGTATAAATCTTTAAAACAGAAGTACTGGATCTCTCTAAGGTTAAAAGATGAATGATGAAGTAAGATTCTATTCAGCTACATTCACAAACATTATTATAACTCATGGTTATTGATTGCCTACTGAGTAAAAGACATTATGTTTGGCTTTCTAAGTGAATTAATATTTAAAGAGTTTGAGATACAATGTAGAAAGCCAAGGCTAGAGAATATGTAAACAGTACCAGCCCTGATGCGAAATTATACATTTGCTAAGTTTTCAGTGGGATGAGAGCCTTGAATCTTAACTTGCTACATGCTCACCAGCTGTGTCATTTGGAGCAAGTTCCTCAACCTCTTTAAGCTGCAGTTGGCTTAAATTTAAAATAGATGCTAATGATGCTTATCTGCTTTGCTTTACTGTTGGGAATTAAACAAGAAAAAAAGTGCTTAGTGCTAAATGAATGTTAATTTACTAACCCCTGCTACCTACCCTAGCCCTCAGCCTTTTATTTCCCGTATTTTTTCCCTAAATCCTAAATTCAAACTTTTTAACATTTTTTTCCTAAACTTACTATCAGATTCCTTTATGCATTCCAAATTCCAGGTGAATGAGGACAAATTAAAGTGTTACCTTTGGGTGGAGATTGCATTTCAAACACATGCTTAAACCTTATTTAAAGAATAAATAATTAATAGTGTGCTTTCTTCTAAATCATGAGTGCTGTGTTTTTTTTTTAAAAAAATTTGTCTACACAAACCACAAGAATATTGTGTGGGAGCTTGCTACTGTTGGGGCTCGGAAAATCATACCCCAAAGTGTGGAACTTTGGCAAACAGAGTGTTTTTTGAACTAAAGGAGAGTGGAAGGTCTCAGAAGCAGCCTCGGGAGCAGAGTCCCTCTAGGACCCTCTCCTGCCCTCTTGTCTCCATGGCTTCACTTTCCCCTGAGGCAGGTCGTCATAGAGACCAGCCACAAAGAAATTCTCTGACCTACCTTGTCTAGGAGCCATAGAAACTGGAATTCTTCTTTCCCCTGTGAGTCATAGAAACTAGAACCCCTCTCCTCCAAAGCCAGCCATAAAACCTAGGAAGGTCACTTTCTCCCTTCTCCCTGCAAGTCCCTCATGTCAGAGAAGCCCTGTCCCATACCTGGGAGGGAGCAGTGCTACTGAAGAAAATCAGAATATTTTACCCAAAAATATATTTCTTTGACATATTTTGAGATGGCGGCCACAGGTCCAACAGACAGAAGTAATACTGCAAATCTGTCTTTTATGGGGGGAGATTTGCATCTGCAGATAATCTTGATCCATGCAGCCTGGTCTTTCCTTTACCTGATCTAGGGAAGAGGAACTGTGAGTCTGACCCCTTTAAGGGCCTGAATAGAAACACCACTTATTCTCTCTGAGGGCTGCCACCTCCACCGGGGAGGTTTTATCTACATAACAAGACCACCTTTGCTATCCACCTTTCTTCCTTCCTCCCTCCCCAAACCTGTCTTGCTACTAAAAAACCTGTTTTGCCACAATTCAAGCCCCCATTTTTTATAAACTTATATACCTCTTTGGGAGGCTGAATCTTCACTCTGAGGGTTCCTGAAATATACATGTTAAATAACTTTGTATGCCCTTTTCTCCTGTTAATCAGTCTGCCTCATATTAGTGATTTTTCAGCAAACCTTTATTGGGCCATGGGCCATGGTCCCTGCACTACACAGAGGCCAGGAAGAATCTCAACAGACACATTACCGAAAGTTAGGTACTTGTGCCTGAGGCTGAATCAGTAAAATGAAGAACAAAGTAATTTGAGGGAAGGGAAAGAAAAGTTTATTAATTTGCTGGCAAATTAGGAGGGTGGTAGAGGAGTGTCTCAAAGGGCCACTATCCTCCGTTAAGCATAAAAGCAGGGCTTTACAAAGGGGGGTTTTCAGCAGTGTCTAGGGCCTACTTGACCAGTGTCAGGTGTTGTGGATTTGGGTTATATTGCTTCATTATAATCATTTTTTCCTGGTCTTGGGCCACCATAACCTTATCTCTGGTGACTATGACCTTGTGATCCTTGTCCAAACAATTCTGTTTTAAGATAATAGAGAACAAACAGCAAAGAATATTTTTTGCCCCTTTGATCACTGGCCCCCCCATGGGATGCAAGTTTTCATTGCCAAAAAGGGTGGGGGATTTTAAAGAGACAACTCATAAAACTGTTCACTGCCCTTTTTTCAAAACTTTACCTCTGTTACAGACAGGCCTTGTGGGGTTTTCCCCTTCAGTCTACTACCATGAGATCATACCCTTTTGGTCTGGTCATGTGTCTACATGGCTGTCCTTTCCTCAGTGAATCCAAGTATAAAAATGGATAGGTTTTCCTGTGTCTTTTGAGTCTTCCTTTCAGAAGGCTCCTGTGTCATGTAAAACTTGGACTAAATAAATTCTTTGTACTTTTCTCTTGGTAATCTGTCTTTTGTTATAGGAATGTCGGCTGTGACCTATTACACCTTTCTGCCCCAACACTTAAAAAGAAACAAATAAAACTTGAGATGATACCTGAGAACTACTGAATCAAACCGGGCCCCAAGAATAGAGATTGTTCACACAGATTATTTTTGTACCCAGCTAAATTGGAACTCCCCCGCTCACTTTAACATCTACATCAGAAAAGAATTTCTTTTTGGAAGATTAGAGAAGAGAAGAGGAAAGATAAATGATAAAATTCTCAGGGCTACCAAACTTACTCTTTTTTTTTTCTTCTTACACCACCTCTGTTTCCAGATATCACAACTGAGGAGCTCATCACTGCCAATTTAAAAAGCATTCTCAACTTGTCAAGACAGAACTCATCTTTTTTGCCTGTGGAAAGCATGCTGGAAATCGAGGTCTGTGTGGTTGACAGGAATTCTTTGCTTCATGTAGTTGGTACGTTTGGATTCAGTAGGCTGTGCGGGATTCCGTAAGCTTGACTTCTCAAGGGACACAGATTTGGGACAACTCACATCTAAACTTGGGATATGCAAGTGGGTTTTACTCTTACCTGTGGTCAGCTCCCTTGCTCAGTGAGTCCTTTACGTGAAGGACAGCCATCAGAGGGTCACGTGTGAGTCCCCCCAACCTGCCTGGCTGAGTTCCCTGTTTCAGAAGGTCTGAGAACTATGTGCTTCAGTAATTTGCCATTTGCCTGTCTGACAGAGAAAGCCAAAAAAAGTAGGCTGTGGGTGAGCTTCAGAAAAAGAACAGGCATTTGTAAATTGCTAGCCAGATTTTGGGCTGGGAACATTTATATATATGTTATTCAATTTCATTCTCACGATTTCACTGCAAGGTAGGTGTTTTTAATCCTATTTTACAAATGAAGAATCTGATATTCAGAGAACTTAAGTAACTTGTTTGAGGTGATACATCTGGGGAGTGATAAAGTTTTTGAAATCCAGGTCATAGTCCAAAACAGAATGAAACCCGGTTAGGAACGCAGACCTGAGTATGCCATCTAGTTTTGCCCTTGGCTAAGTGACTCATTTTTTTCAAGATTCATGTTGTAAAATCAAGATAAGAATAATACCTGTCTAGCACAAACGCATACACATAGAAGAATGGAACAGAATAGAGAGCCCAGAAAGAAACTCAAGCATATACGCTCAACTAATTTTCCACAAGGACACCAAGAAGACCTTCAATGGAGAAAGGATAGTCTCTTCGATAAATGGTATTGGGAAAGTGGATAGTCACATGCAAAATAATGAAATTGGAACCTTATCTTATACCATGCACAAAATTCTACTCAAAATGGATTAAAGATCTAAATATAAGACCTGAAACCATAAAACTCCTAGAAGAGAATATAGGAGAAAACCTTCATAACATTGGCCATGGCAATGATTTTTTTATATATCACACCAAAAGCTCAAGCAACAAGAGCAGAAACTAAAAAGTTTCTAAATAGCAAAGAAAACAACAAAATGAAAGGGGACCTACAGATTAGGAGAAAATATTTGGTAACCATATATCTGATAAGGGGTTAGTATCAAAATTGCATAAGAAATATAATTCAGGCCGAGTATGGTGGCTCATGTCTGTAATCCTTGCACTCTAGGAGGCCGAGGTGGAAGGATTGCTTGAGTTCAGGAGTTTGAGACCAACCTCAGCAAGAGCAAGACCCCGTATCTACTAAAAATAGAAAGAAATTAGCCAGGCAACTAAAAATATTAAAAGTTAGCCAGGTGTGGTGGTGCACACCTGTAGTCCCAGCTACTCAGGAGGCTGAAGCAGGAGGATTCCTTGAGCCCCCTGGAGTTTGAGGTTGCTATGAGCTAAGCTGATGTCACGGCACTCAAGCCCGGCCAAGAAAGCGTGACTCTGTCTCAAAAAAAATTTTTTTTAAATGTATATATAATTCAATTAAAAACAGATAATTCAATTAAAAAATGGATGAAAAACCTAAACAGACTTTTTTTTCCTAAAAATACATTTAATATGGTCCATCAACAGGCATATTAAAAGGTGCTCATCATCATTAATCATCAGAGAAAAGCAAATCAAAACCACAATAAGATATCATCTCACATCTGTTATGTATTACAATCATAAAAAAAAATAAGAGATAATAAGTGTTGGCAAGGGCATAGAGAAAAGAGAATGCTTTTGTATTATTGGTGGGAATGTAAACTGGTACAACCATTGTGAAATACATTATGGAGGGTGCTCAAAAAATTAAAAATAGAACTACGACATGACCCAGGAATCTCTCTTCTGGGTATATATCCAAATAAAATGAAATCAGCACCACATAGAGAGATTTGCATTCTCATGTTCATTACTGTATTATTCGCAATGGCCAAGCTATGAAAACAATCTAAATGTTTGCTGATTGATAAATGGATAAAGAAATTGTGTGTGTGTGTGTGTGTGTGTGTGTGTGTGTGTGTGTATGCACAATAGAATATTATTGAGCCTCAAAAAGAGATTTTACAGCAACATGGGTGAACCTGGAGGACATTACTTAAACTTTACCTTCTGTGAGCTCAGCCTGGAGCAGAATCGAGAGATTGCCCTAGGCAGTTGGCCAAATGGAGCCCCAGTAGGCTGGTGCCATTCCCTGTCTGCTGAGCTGTTCTTCCCCTTCCTGGGAACTCTCCCAGCCAGATTTTGTCACGTGATATCTTGACCTCCTCTCATGAATCATGAATGTTCTTAATGACATCTAGAATGGTAAATCCTTTCCACAAGGTTTTCAATGCCCAGATTCATTGGAGGAATCACAATCTATGGCAGCTATAGCCTTATAAAATGTATTTCTTAAATAATAAGGTTTTAAAGTCAAAATTATTCCTTGATTCCTGGGCTACAATTGATGTTGTGTTGGTAGTTATGAAAACAATATTCATCTCCTCATACATCTCCATCAGAGGTCTTGGGTAACCAGGTGCATTGTCAATGAACAGAAATATTTTGAGAGAAATAATTTTTTCTGAGCAGTAGGTCTCAATATTTGGCTTAAAACATTCAGTAAACAATGCTATAAACAGATGTGCTGTAATTCAGGCTTTGTTGGTCCATTTGTAGAGCACAGGCAGAGTAGATTTAGCATCTTTCTTACAGGCCCTAAGATTTTCAAAATGATCAATGACCATTGGCTTCAACTTAAAGTCACCAGCTACATTAATACCTAATAAGAGAGGCTGTACTTTGAAGCTTTGAAGCCGGGCATTGACTTCTCCTCTTTAGCTATTAAAGTCCTAGATGGCATCTTCTTCTAACACAAGGCCATTTCATCTCTATTGAAAATCTGTTGCTTTGTGTGGCCACCTTCATCAATGATCTTAGCTAGATCTTCTGGATAACTCGCTGCAGCTTCTACATCAGCACTTGCTGTTCCACCTTGCACTGGTATGTTATGGAGATGGCTTCTTTCCTTAAACCTCAAGAACCAACCTCTGCTAGCTCCGTACTTTTCTTCTGCACCTGTCTTAGCCTTTACAGACTTGTAAAAGAGTTTGAGCTTTACTCTGGATTAGACTTTGTCTTAAGGGAGTATTGCTGCTGATTTGATCTTCAACGCAGACCACTAAAACTTCCTTCCTATCAGCAACAAAGCTGTTCAGTTTCATACCATTTGTGTATCCACCGAAGTAGTACTTTTAATTTCCTTCAAGAGCTTTATGTCTGTATTGACAGCTTGGCTAACTGCTTGGTTCAAGAGGCCTACCTTTTGGCCTGTCTGAGCCTTTGACCTGCCTTCCTCATTAAGCTTAATCATTTCTAGCTTTTGATTTAAAGTGACAGACGTGCAACTCTTCCTTTCACTTGAACACATAGAGGCCACTGTAGGGTTATTAATTGACCTGATTTCAATATTGCTGTGTCTCAGGGAATTAGAGAGGTCCAATCAGAGAAAGAGAAGTGGGGGAACAGCAGGACAGTGGAGCAGTCAGAGCACAGACAACATTTTAGAGATTCACCGTCTTATATGCATGTGGTTGGTGGTGACTCAAAATAATGAAAAAGCTTGAAATATTGCAGGAATTACTAAAATGTGACAGAGAGACAAGAAGTGAGCACACGCTGTTGGAAAAAATGGCACAGACAGTTGTGCTGGACAAACGATGGCCACAAAACCTTCAATTTGTAAAAGACACAATATCTGCAAAGCACGATGAAATGAGGTATGCCTGTATTTATTTATTTATTATTATTTTTAGTTGAGCCCAACATCTGCATATTATGCTGGCTGCTTCAGAATTGAATTACCATATTGTTCAGAGTCAGAACCCCGGATAAAAACTAAATTCTCTCTTGCTGTCAGTCATCATATTTATTTCTTAAGTTACAAGCAGCATCTCTCTTCTCTTTTCTTTCTTTTCTTACTCAGCTTCTTGTTAGAAGCAAATAATTTAAGGCTTTGGAAAGACAACAAACATCCAAACTTGAATGCTCTAGAAAGTCTCCAAAAACGATGTCATAGTTCTCTTGGGAGGAAAAAAAAAAAATACTCAGAAGAAGCATGATGATGTCTTTTTTAAATATCAGAAGAGCTCAAAATTAGACATGCTGCAATGGTGAAAGGTGCCCGATGCCAAAGCAGGCCTAACAAGAAGTAACCAAATCCGGAAATATAAAACAAGCTGTTTGGAAATTGAGGCTCAAGATGGGCCAGGCAGGGTTCAAATGGTTACTTCTGGGCACTGGGAAGAGGAGCAGCTATTTCCTTCCTTCCTTCCTTCCTTCCTCCTTTCCTCACTTCCTTCTTCCTTTCCTCCTACCTTCCCTCCCTCCCTTCTGTCCTTCTTTTTTTTTTCTGTTTTCACTTTTCATATACTTTTTGATAATTGCTTAATGTAATTTTTAAAAATTGAAAATGTAGATGACATTGATGGGAATGATGTGTAGGACAATGCCCCACATTATGAGTTGTTGGTGGAGATGGCATCAAAGCCTCTTCCAATCCTGGGATTTTAAAGACCTCCTGACTTTCAACCCTGGCCTTCTCCTCTGTATCTCACTGCCTGTTTAATTGATGGAGACGAGTTAAAAGATGCCCTTGTTCCTATTTGTGCCCTTAACTAAAGCAAGTTGGACTAGAAAAGTGAAAACTGTCCAACTATTCAAAAATGTGATGTCAGCCTCCTCCAACAGAGAGAAAACAGACAGACTATTCAGGTGGAAATGATCAAATATAACCAAAAAAGTCTTTTCGTTGTCAAGTCTTGTGGCTGAAAGTCAAGCTGTGTCTCTGAGATGAAATGGCTTCGAATGGAGTGTACGACATTACCTAACCATTAACCTAACCTCCTAAAATGAAAACCAGGTTCCTCTGATCAAGGGCATTATTCTTTTATTCAGAAAATCACCACGGGAACAATCAGTAGGCAAAATAAAATGCTATCAGAAGTTTAGAACTGTGATTTGAGAGCAATAAAGTCCTGCCAAAGCTGTGCTGATTAGGGAGATAAGACAGAAAAGTCTCCTAAACTAACTTAAATTATGACAGATAAGGTATATCTTGCATCTAGAAGTAATAAATATACCGGTCTGTGGCATTTGAGGATGACAATTGATAATAATTTTGTTTCTCTAATCGTTAAACCTAATTCATGTATGTTCAATTTATTCAAATCCTCTTGGATAAGGAAGATAAGGTTTATAATATACTAGGCTTAATGTGAAATCTGACTTTTGCAGATTGTTTTACAGTATTTTAATATGGGCTTAGGCTTATCCTTCCAACTACTGAGCCTAATTCTAAAAGATGAAAGATGAGGATAAAGGTCAGTATTTCACCATGGAAGACCAGCTGCCAAGAGTCCATGTCATATGAGCTTCCTTTGGAGACCAAAAGAATGGCCTTCAGTCTTGTGGCTAGAATTGACTAGACCTGAAGAGGACATTTTACCCTAACAAATGTCACTAGACATTGACTTGTAAAAACTGAAATGCAAATATGTCTATTCAGTGTTTGTTCAAATAATATTTATTGAGCACCAAACCTATCCCTTATAATGAAGCACAAAAACACTCTCTTACTATGTGGTGTATTTGGCAATCATCTAAGTCTGTCCCCTTAGGAAAAATACATGGGAAGGAAAATTATCAAAATTGCTTGGTGGGCATTAAATTTCTGTGTGAAAAGCAGTTATATGATTTTAATGTTTAAAGAGAAAAGGTTATGATAACCTGCAATTTCTGTTCTTTAAAATAGTGATAGCTTTACTAAGCAAAAAAGCCACTGAGTCCCTTCTATCTTGTTCCATTGCCACCTCCTCTAAGCAATTCCTTGTGTATCTTTCAGTGTAATCATGGTGTGAGTCAAAGAAACGTGAATAACCTCTTCAAGTAGACAATTTAGCCATGGCATCCAGTGATTAGGTTGTTCTGTGAGTTTTTACTGAAATGTTTCAGATAAAAGATGAACAGAAAATTGATGATAGTCTTGAGAAATGCATTTCTCTTCCATTCTGACAGCCCTGTGTGTCTGGGCCCTTGGCTGAGTTTCTGCCTCCAGCATGGAGAATAGAAGCATTTATATAACAATGTGGGCCTTTGAAATGCCTATTCCAGCTGCATTTCAGAGAAAGCTTGCCCCAGCTGTAGAATGAATGCCTCAATCAAGGCTACAGCTGGGGTCCTCTCAGGAGAATGGAGTCTTCCTGGAAAAGGAAGGCCAGAAGGAAGATGCCCCATTGGACCAACAAATACATCTTGCATTTTGTCACAGTTCTGTCAAAATGGCCAAGAATCTACTAAAAGGTACAAAGGACAACAGCTATCAGGGTACAATTCATTTGCCGGTGAATTATAGAGGAAACCTAAGGAAATAACAGAAACACCTACTGGCAATTTGCTTTGAAACAAAGGGGAATTCTGATTTTTCATAGCATTATGCGTTGTTGTACAAAAACCAGGGGGTTCATTCATTTTGATAAAATGGCAAGCTCTTGAATGGGTTTAATCCCACATGGTGGTATATACCTATTTGTGTTTTTGAGATAATAGAAACCAGACTCACCACAGGGCATAACGTAAGAATAAAATTTAGTCATATAGGAAGAAAAAAATTAAGGAAGAAAAGATATTCTAAGATATGGATTCAGAAATATACAAATAATAACTAATATTATTAAAACAAAAGAGTGATAGAACTTAGGTACCTGAAGACTCTTACCCAAAAACCTGAATGTGAATACTAGGTAATAAATAAAAATGAAATTCATTCTCAATTGATATGAGTATTGTGAGTTAATTTCCATTTAGGCATCAATTTCTGAATTGCTATTTTTCTGAGTGTAGGGGCCAAGGCCTTTGGCCCCCTTAAGACATAGTGACATCGAATAAAATCAAATTTGAAGTTAGCATTAAATTTCTACTTGTGTTAGAATTTGTAGCTACTGAAGATTTTTTCCTTTCAAATTTAAAAATATATTCACTTGTATATCTGTATGCAGCCAGTGTTCTTGAAATGTTAAGCTAATTACATTAGTTTTACTGGTGATTTGTGTTTATTGTTCAAGTATCTGAGCCTTTGGATATGCTAGCAGCACTAGAAACAATAAATATAATTTTTTAAAAATGGTATAGCTAAAAAGTCAAAATAGGAGAAAAAAATGAAAAAGTAAAAAATACCAAATGTTGAGAAGTTTTTCAAAAACAGGGACTCATACAATTTTCCTTGGAGTATAAAATGGTACTACAACTTGGAAAACTGGCCACTTCTTATGAAGTTAAACACATTGCTGTGTTATGGCCTAGAATTCCAACTTCCAGAATTGAACACATTTGCCCAACCAACTTATACATGAATGTTCATAGCAGCCTTAGCTCAAACATAAAAATATCCCCTAACTTATCCAATAAGTTAGTGTAAAATAAGTTGTATTTTCATTTAATGGAATACTATTCAGCAATAAACAGAAACACAATATCTGTATAAATCTCAAAAATATCACTTTAAGCAAAAGAAGCCAAACGCAAAAATATACATATGATATAAATCCTTTGTATTTTAACAACAGGAGAAATTAATCTAGGCTCGTTTATGTTCCTAGTAACCAGAAGATTGGATGCCTCTCGGTGGGGGTGGCAGAAGTGGACTGTCTGTTAATTGACAAGAAATGCGTATGAAGGAATTTTCTGGGATGATAGAGATGTTCTCTATCTTTATATCCTAATTTGGAGTTTGATTACATGGTTGTATACATTTGTCAAAGCTTACCTTACTGTATGCTTAAGATCTATACATTCTTACTATTAATACATAAATTATTATTCAATATATTTTTTTTAAAGTATTTAAAAAAAGAAGGAAAGAAACCTTGCCCCGACACAGGTGCATCTCAATCCACTCTCCCCTTCACTTACTGGACCCCAGCGTCTAATCTTTCAGGACTTTTGAACATGCTGTCCTCTCTTTCTGCTGTCCGTATACCGATTCTACGTCGCTGGCTCTTTCTTATCCTTCAAACTGCAGATTAATTTTTACTGCTTCAGAGAGTTTCTCCCCAACCACCCAGACATAAGTAGAATTATAGAATTCTGTATGAATCCCTCAATGCACTTAGGACATTTTGAAATTACACCCACATGGACACAAACACACACATAGTTTATTCAATTTTTAGTTCAATTTTACCATGACCATGTCTATTTTGTGCTCTATCACAGAGTCTCCTGATTCTGCAGTGCTTGTCTAAGCCACAGGCAGAGGAACCATCCTCCAAGATATCTTAAATCCCTGGAAAATGACATTGGGTGTAGACACTCACTAAATTGGGGAATACTGAACGGACCTTTGGGTAACCTGGGTTTTAGGGCTTGTCTCCTCTTACGTTGAGGTGGTTTCAAGAAAAATAAAAATACATATCCACGAAAAGATCTGTGCAGAAATATTTGTATCACCTTCTCCATAACAGCCAAAAACTGAGGGAAAAAAAACCAAAAGGCCATTAACAGGTAAATGAATAAACAAATTGCAGAATATCCCTACAAAGGAAGTAAGTCAAATACAAAAAAAAACATACTGTAAGATATTGTTTATAATCAGTGGTCCCCAACCTTTTGGGCACCAGGGACCGGTTTCATTCAATACAATTTTCCATGGACCTGGGGGTGGGGGAGATGGTTTTGGGATGATTTAAGTGCATTACAATTACTGTGTACCTCATTGCTATTATTATTACATTGCAATATAAAATGAAATAATTATACAACTCACCATAATGCAGAATCTAATGCCCCCCTGAACTGGCAGGAGGCAGAGCTCAGGTGGTGATGTAAGAGATGGGGAGAGGCTGTAAATACAGATGAAGCTTCGCTTGCTTGCTCACCACTCACCTCCTGCTGTGTCGCCTGGTTCCTAACAGGCGATGGACCAGTACCGGTCTGTGGCCCAGATTTCTATGAAACTCCAGAAAAGACCAAAGTAATCTAAAGTGAAAAAACAGATCCATGGTTGCTTGGGTCAGGGGTAGGTAGGATGGTCTGGACAGGGGTACAGGGGAGACTTTTACAGTGATGGAAATATCCTATATCATGATTGTGGTTGTTATAAAGCATATGCATTGGCCAAAACTCATACAATTCTTACAACATTTAAATTGCATACATTTTATTATATGCAAATTATACTTCAATGGAGTTGATTTTTTTTTTTTAAATAAAAGTGTTAGACTTTATGATCTCTAGATAGCTTTCAGTACCATCATTCTGATTCTATTATACAGAGCAATACTGGGTGAGAATAGGGCTTAAAGGGTTTAAAAAATGCTGAATTCATTTTAAGGATAATTATTAGCAATCATGGTGTATTCATTCAATAGTTTTTGAAATGAATGTATTTATTAAAAGCCATAAAATATACCTTCCCAAAGTTCAAACTTCTGTTTAATTTTGGACAGATCAGAAGGAAAGACATGTTTGTGCATCTGTGTTAGCATGTGAGAATTTGTGCGCAAACTGTTCTTGTTTGTTTTGGCAGACCCTGGGAATCTGGGGCATTGATAAGCTCTACAACAGTGGTGAGTTTATGGAAATGTGAATGAATCAGAACCATCTTTTGCAATTTTTCTTAACATTCAAATAGTTTTCCCAATTAGAGAAGAAAAGAGGTTGACAAACTGTATTTGGGTTTCATCAAAGTTGCAGTGTTTGAAGAACAGATCAAGATGTTTAATGAAAATAAGCAACAGCTGGATTTGCCCTTCCTTGCCCCTCCCCCCCAACACACACACATGAAGTTTGCTGGGCGTAGTTCATAAATCCTTACTGCTCACTGACTCTGGGAACAGATGGCTCTTGGAGGCCACATTGATGACCAAGAAATAATCACATTATTATCATGAATCAGAGTGAAAAGCATCTTCCACTCTGTTTAGATGAATGGTGTAGTGGTATTTCTATCCGAGGAGGTGCTAATTAAAATGGAAAGACTTTTTTAAAAAATTGAATCTTGATGAGACTCAGAGCATCACCCAGACTCTAAGATTTGCAGTCCCCCCTCTTGAGATACTTGACTTTAATCTCCAATTTTAAATTCTTAATCTGAAACTAGACATGTTGGCCCCCATCTGTCATCCGACCTTCCAAACATCCATCATCAACTATATCACAGATGCTAGAGGAAAAGTGGGAGAGGAACTAACTCTTATTGAGTGCAATATAATTTATATGCATTATTACATCGTTTTACATAAAGATGGAAATGCTTTGGCAATAGTGTATGTAAGCTTTAAGATAAGTTTCAAACTAATTTAAAACTAGTCCTGAATATTTGTTTTGCTGTAAAAATAACCAAAGCAATCTGGCTTAATAGAATGAAAATGGACTTTGAAATGCAACTGACTTGGGTCCCATTCCTGATTCTGCTGTTGCTAATTGTTTAACCATGGGAAAATCCTGTACCTATCAAGCATTAAGTTTTTCATCTGTATAATGAGGAAAATGATATATTTCTCAGTGTTATAAAAATATAATCAGGCATGTATGCAAATACATAAAAATGAATCTAGCACATAATTGGCATTTGTTAATACTGAGTACCCCTTTGTTTTATGTCAGAGCTTGGTGCTAATCAAATCCACTAGCAAAGTAGCAAGTTACGATAGCCTCATTTGAAATACTGGTTAAGTTGGCTAATTTCAGCAACTTAATAGAGGCTTAAGACAGGGAAAAGAGTATGATTTGAGAAGTTTTATGTGACTAAAGTCTTGGTTTCAAGAAGCATTTTGGTGTGTGATGATGCTAAAAAGATAAATCGAGGTATGTTTTGAAGAGCTGTGCTATGTCACATTCAAATTTGACGTTATGGATAATAAAATCAATGTTTTTTTAAAACGGAAATCCATAAATTATCTGTATTAGAATCATTCCTAATAGAAATACTGAATCAGAACCCCAGGAATTTCCATTCTGAAAAGACAATTCAGCCAATCCTCATAGATTCTAACGTGCAGAACCATAGAATTAGAGAAATTATAAAATCTCAGTTGGTGTAGAAACCAAAGTTAACTCTGCATTATACCAACATTTGAGTCTTTTAGCTCATCCAAAACTTAGAAAATCTCTCTAGTTTGGTGTACGTGGCTGAGTCAGTACCATCTTGCAGAGAAGAGAAACAACATGGAAACCCGGCATTGTTGGCAAACAGGTTCCACATGTCAAGCTAGGTTGCCATGGTCCAAATTTCTTCCCATGGAACTGAAGATGGGTTAGGTTGGACATGGTTCTCCTCTCACGACTGAATCACCTTCCAAAGGCCCCACCTCCTAATACCGTCACAATAGGGGTTAGGATTCCAACATAAGAGGCATAAACATTCTTCAAATTTTAGCTTAAAAATAACTAGATTCCTAAGAAATTGTCCTCTGAAAACTTGCAGAAGTATTGCAGCACTGCCCACGTCCTTATTTCAGGTCTGGTTACTTGTTTGCAACTTCCACTAGGGCACTTGTTCTGCCTATTGTCATCTCCCTGTATCCTCAATGCCTAGGATACTGCCTGGTGCATTGCAGAAACAATGTGGATTTATTGCTGAGATACAGGAAGATAAATAAGTACTCAAAGGAAATATCTTGTTAAATAATTAGGAATTTTAAAATAGACTACAATTAATGCAAAGAGAATATAGTTGTGAGACTTTGAAAGATTCTGTGTCTCTATGTCTAAGAGATGCTACCAGTTTCTCTAATACATGATTTAGCCTTTTTTTGGCATGTGGCATATATTATTAAAATTGAAATTAGTCTCCTATTTACCTTTGCCAGTAGGTATTAGATGAATCATTCATCCACCTGACTATCCATCTACCAAATTTTTATTAACCTCCTGTAAATGTGCCTGACACTGGGATAAGGTTTAGAGCTATAGAGAAAAATGAGATGAAGTTCTAACCCACCTAATGGTCATAGTGTATTAGAATACCTCAGACACTTCCACTGAAATACTATGGTAGAGGTGAATGAAGGAATTCCTCCATGCTTACCTGCTATTAATTTTTTAAAAATTCTTCAATCTTACCTCAAAATTAAATAATTTGATGCCACTCCCTTTGATAAAATATTAATACATGTTTTAGTATAAAGTATTTTTTTTTAGTAAAGTGGGTTAAGGGATGGGGGAGTAAAATATGTTTTTAATTAACTTATCATCAACAAAATGGTGTTTTCAGATACTGAAATACTTTCCCTTATTCTTTCATGTTTTCTGAGGCGACATGACTATGACCACATTTTTTTAAAAAGAGGTTTTTGTACCTCAATCATATCCTCTTAAATCATGATTCTGTGCACTTCTATATGCAGCTGTTTGTTTATCTTAGTTTCTGCTGTAGTCTGGATATTCATCCCCTCCAAAACTCATGCTGGAGTTTAATCCCCAGCGTAGCAGTACTGACAGGTGGGGCCTTTCAGAGGCAGAGCCCTCAGAGTGTATTAGTCCATTCATAGATTACTGTACTTACAGGTTACCATGGGAGCGGGACAAGTGACTTTGTAAGAAAAGGAAGAGAGACCTGAGTACTTAGCATGCTCAGCCCCTCAGCATGAGATATTCTGCACTGCCTCGGAACTCTGTAAGGGAGTCAGTCTCCATCTGCAAGAAGGCTCTCACCAGATGTGCCTTTTGACCTTGGACTTCTCAGCCTCCATACACAGAAATGTAAGAAATAAATTCCTTTTAAAATAAATTACCAAGTTCCAGGTATGCTGTTGTAAGCAACAGAAAGCAGACTAAGACAGTGTACCAAACAGTTATTGTGCCCTGCTCATGAGTAGAGTTCCATTCTTTGGGAAATACTAAGATGAAAGGATCACAGCCCTTGCTTTGAAGGAATTGACAACCCAATGTAGAGAGAAATATAGATACAAGTAAATAAATTGAGCTGATCTGTACTGTTTGATAGATACGTCAAATATGTAAAATAAGAGAACACTAGAACATACGTTCTTATTTTTTTCATGACTTATAAGCTACCACAAATATTTAAAAGCATAATAAAAATAAGAGCAAACATACAAATTAACAAACCAAAACTACTTATAAATTAAAAAAGTTTAAAATTCAAAAATCAATACCTTTTCTAAATATCATTTTCAGTTATTTCCTTTCATCCTTTTCATGTTAACCAGGTTTCATTTACACTTCCCTGCTATTTAAAGTCATTTAAGAAATTAGATGAATAGGACAATTTGTTCCTAACTAGTTTTCAAATGTAGGTGTTTTTAGAAACACAGGTCTTAGAGAGTTTGTCTTTAATCTGCTTCAAGATTATAAGACACCGAAAAACAGAATTTTGATGTCACGGTATGATTTCATGGAGTCAGAACCTGACTGCTTACAATATTCATGATGATTTGCATTGTAATAAAAACATAATCTATAATTCCTCCTTGAAATACATCTTCTCTATTGTATCAGTCAGGTATTTCTGTACAAAAAGCCTACCCAAATCTACTGAAGATTTGGCACACAGCACTGAGCATTTCCTTTCCATGCGTCTTTGAGGTCCACTTGAAATACTCTAGGGACATGGATGCCTTGCTAGTCTTGCTCATGTTTCTGCAGGTCAGTTGGTCTGTATGCACTCTAGAATATAACTAAAGTTTATGTTCTAGTGGGTGGAAAAGAAAAAAATGCACATTAATAACTTACTATTACAAGTTGCAGTTAATCTACATAGGAAAAAGAAGGAACTTAGATGGAGAAGAAACACAATTACTTTGAAAGAGTGCTCATCAAAGGTGATAACTAATCCGAGAAATAGAGGAAGGAAAAAGGTCAGCATTATAGAGTGGAGTGGAAGCAATATTCCGGGCAGAGGGTGCATCAGGGACATTGACCCTGATGTAAGGAAGGGCATGATCTATTTGAGTAACTGCAAGAAGGCAAACATGGCTGGATTGTAACGAGCAAGCATGTGTAGAATACAGAGTGTCTATGTGATATGAGACAACTTTTGAGAGAGAGGGAGAAACCTATGTAAAACTTATTCACTTCTTTCTTTCAGGACTTCTGTTTTATTTTTTCTCTGTATGAATCCACCTTTCTCCTTGCAATCATTACTTAGGCTTATGTTACTACTTCTCTGCTCCCCACCCAAATAGGCTCTTAACCCCAGCCCTGTATTGGCAGTCATTCTTCATGCTAAAGGGAAAGCATGTTGGTTATCTATCGCCATGTAATAAATTATCCCAAAAGGTAATGGCTTGAAACAACAGTATTTTCTCCATTTCTGTAGTTTAGTAATTCTAGTGTGGCATAACTGGGATCACGACTTGGGGATCCTCACAGGTTGCAGTGAAGGTGTTGACTGGGGCCACCGTCATCACAAAGCTTACCTGGGGAGGTACCCACATCCATGATCATTCACATCGTTGTTGTAAGTGCTCGTTTCTTTGTGGGCTGTTAAACTGAGGGTTTTGACTCCTTTCTGGCTTCTGGCTGAACGTTACCTATAGTTCTTTGTTACATGAACTTCTCCAGAGGGCAGCTCACACACCACAGGATGCTTCCTCAGAGCAAGCAAGCTAGAGGCTTCAGCAATACAGGGCGGGTGAGCCAAGGTGGAAGTCACAGGTTTTTATAAACTAATCGTGGAAGTGGTATCTTACCACTTTTGCCATATTCCATTGATTCGAAGAAAGTGGGTTGGTTTTGCCCACGTGCAAAGGGAGGAGATTCTATAGGAACATGAGAATCAGAAGGTGAGGCTACTAGAAAGTCATTTTAGAAGTTGTCTACCACAGAAACTTTCTCAAATACTACCAGTATTAGATGTCATACTTTCTTTTAAAACAATTTAAAACAAGTTAGAGACTTGGAAATTACATAATCCATTAAGAATAAACATGTACCAGAATATTATCTTTGTTGACCACATGTATAGCCTAACAGGCTAAGGGGGAATGTCTTTGTTATTTTGATCTAAGTTTCAAGAGAGTAAGATTATATTAACAAGAATCCACGATATGCGACATGGTAAATTTTTTCTTACAGTACTATATCTCATAGTATCATAACATTGACAAAACTGGACAAGAAAAAGCAAGAGATAACTTAGAAAAATACTCACATTCTATACATGAGAAAAAACACATATATACTCTCAGAGAGAAAGCAAATTCCCCTCTTGTCCAGAATTGTTTAATTTGAGGTAGAACTGAGACTAGAACTCAGGTCTCTTTAAGTTCCGGTGGCTTTCTCTTTTTACGTATTACAATAGTTTGTTGTACTTTTTTTTTTAATTTTCATTTCAGCATATTGTGGGGGTACAAAAGTTTAGGTTACGTATATTGCCCTTGCCACCCCCCCCAAGTCAGAGCTTCAAACGTGTCCATCCCACAGACAGTGCACATTGCACTCATTGTGTATGTATACACTCATCACCTCCCCCACCCACATCTGCCCGACACCCGATCAGTGTCATTCCTAAATGTGCTCTTAGGTGATGATCAGTGAAACCAATCTGATGGTGAGTACATGTGGAAGGCCAAAATGGACACTGGAATCTAAGAGTATTCATTTTTATGGGAGGAGAATGATGAAAAGACAGGCAAATAAGTGACTTAAAATTCTATGAATAAACAGACTATTTTATTTGCTAACGTTGTTATTCTATTTTTGATAGAAATTGCTTCAGTCAGAATACATTTTCATTATTTATTCTAAGAAATGCATTAAAGTAAAATGAAAATTTGTGAACCCTTAAGCAGGAATAATGAACTAATTTGGTCTCTGCATAAGGAACGTGTACACAAATTCTCAAGGTTACTCCCACACAGACTTTGATATTTCATTGCTTAGACCAGAAGATTTCTGCATGAAGACTACTGATAAAACTGTAGCAAACACACGCGCGCGCGCACACACACACACACACACATGAATGCACATATGCATACATGTACACACACTTTCAGGGTAACTAAAATCACAAGTCTAAATTGTGTTGTTCTTAACAGAGATATCATAACCCACATGGATAATTTTCATCGCTTGAAAGTGACGCTTGACAATTCATTCCTCAGATCTTTAAGCAGGTCTTTGTGTAAAGTGAAGACAAGGGAAGGAAAATTATGTGAAAACGGCTAAGGAAAGGGTGCACGTATGACTCTATGTTAGCACATCCATTCCAGTAATCACTTCCGCAAGTGTCTTAACCTGACTTTTGGTGAATGATGGTCAGACATTATTAAACTTTAAAGCAGGTACAGATCTCTTTATCACTTAGCAAGAGATTTGGAGTGACAATTCAATATATAGTGTTATACTTTATTTATAATTCACAAATAGCTTTGAAATTTTGACTTCACCCTCTCTACCAGTTCCTGTCTATTTCCATTATAGCTGATGTCTAAAGAACAAACTTTGTTCATTAAGGTGATATTTTGCTACAACTAGCTTTGATGATGTCACCAGCTTTTCAGATAACTACAATGTGCCTTTTTACTTCCAAAGTTCAAATCAAAGAGATCTGTGCCTCGTTCTTTCATATTAGTGAGACTCGTGTTTCAAAATGTTTGACAAGTTCCTCATTCGTACTTTTTTTTCTTTAGCTTTTTACTAGTTTTTTTTTTTCTTTTTCTCAAACCTCTAAATCTTGAACATTCTAACTCTTGAGCGAATTTCATAACACCACCCTGAGTTTTGGGGAGATGGGGGCAGCAGTTTACCATGATAAAGGTCCTGGCAGGAAACAGAAGGCACACCCAAGAGAAATAATCAGTAGAGTTGAATGAAGGGAGTACATGGAAAGGCATAGACAGAGTTCATGGAAACCAACAAAATGGCGAAGCACATGTGGGCAAGCAATATAAAATGGCTGTTAGCACTTCCAGGCCTGAAGGAGCAAGGGAGGGGATAACGTAATGGATTGAATTACGTCCCCCTAAAAAGACATATTCAATATATAATCCCAGGTACCTTGGAATGTGACCCTATTTGGGAATAGGATCATTGAAAGTGTAGTTAGTTAAGATAAGGTCATATTGGAGTAGATTGGAAGTGCCCATCACCCGAATATTGTTAATAGTACCTGTTAGGTAGGTTTTTACCCCTCTCCTCCTCCCCCTTCCCCTTTCTTGATTTCCAATGACTTTTACTTCTCTCTGTGCCCATCATTTATTACTTCCAACTTATTAGAGGGTACATGTGGTGTTTGTTTTTCCATTCTTGAGATAATTCACTTAGGATAATGGTCTCCAGTTCCATTCAAATTGCTGCAAAAGACAGTAACTCATTTCTTTTTATGGCTAAGTAGTGCTCCATGGTGTATCCATATACCTCATTTTATTAATCCACTCATGAATTGATGGGCACTTAGTTTGATTTCACATCTTTGTGATTGTGAATTTTGCTGCAATAAACATTCGAATACAGGTTACTTTTTGATAAAATGACTTCTTTTCTTTTGGGTAAATACCCAGTAGTGGGATTGCTGGATCAAATGGTAGGTCTATTTTCGTTCTTTGAGAAGTCTCCATACTGTTTTCCATAGAGGTTGTATGAATTTGCAGTCCCTCCAACAGTGTATAAGTAGTATTCCTTTCTCTCTGCATCCATGCCAGCATCTATTGTTTTTTGGCTTTTTAATCATAGCCATTCTGACAAGGGTAAGGTGATATATCATTGTAGCTTTAATTTGCATTTCCCTGATGATGAGTGACGTCGAGCATTTTTTGTGTGTTTATTGACCATTTGTCTGTCTTCTTTTGGGAAGCTTCTGTTCATGTCTTTTGCCCATTTTTTTAATTGGATTGTTTGTTTTTCCTTGCAACCCAGAATCTTCTCATTGGTTCTCTTAGCACACTCAGGTCACCCATCAGCATTTTAGATTTTCTTTGCCCCAACCGGGCCCCAAGCAGCTGTGCACTGGACTTGGTTTCACCAGAATCCTCCTTATTGCTTGTCCAGAAGGAAAACCTGTGTGTTATCTGACTGCTACTTCCCTCTTCTTTGTTACAGTGGGAGAACAGAGGATGACAAAAGCACACTTGGGAAAATTTGTTATAAAATCTAAAATGTGACATGTTACAAAGTTCATGAAGTACTAGTTCCTAGTCTATTAATGCTAAATCTATTCTTAGAATGTTCTACTGTGATACCATTCTCTACTTTAATTTTGAAGTTGATACTTTCCCAACCCATCTCATCAGTTTACTCTTACCCACATGAGAGCCTTAGGGACCCTGCCTTCACATGTGGTCCTTCTGCCCAGACCAAAGAGGAAGATGAAAGTAATCTAGATCACAAATCAAAAATATACACCTTTAAGGGGACAGGAATCCTTCATGGTACATCATAAAAGAGGAAGTCCCTCGATTTTTGATGTACTCATGAAAAGAAAAAATAGTCTTGGTAACTTTAGTGGTAAAGTATTTTTTAAATAAATTTGAGAAATAAAAAAATGAGCAGACTATGATATTTCTACCAATAATAACAATAGTGCACACACACACACAGACATACACACAGAGACACATTTTAACAAAAGACAAGAGCGGGACCAGGGAAATTAAAGATCAACAAGACCTCAATATAACATGAAGACAGAGATGTTTCTTTCTTTTAACCAAATGTGACTGACATCATTCATCAGTTCTGTGGAGAAAATTATAAGTTCATGTCAGAACCACACTCAGTAATATTTGGTAACTACTAGTGCATGATAATGTCCTTGAGGCCTAGAAGAGAGGGAGAGATCTCTTCACAGTTCTCACAGTGACATGTGAATGGAATGCAGCCATTTTTAACTTTTCTTTCATTAGCTCTTATGTCTGGTCTGGATTACTGATCCCACCTCTGTCCCCTCAAAAACTTTTGATTTCAAAGTTCTTGTTACTGGGCAAATCCTAGCAGCTCTTTTCACGATATTGATTTTGAAAGGCTTACTTCTGTCTGAATGCACCTCTGTTACAAAACCACAGAGTAGGCACTCAGATCTGAAAAAGAAATATACAAGAAACTACATGGGAGACAAGAAAAATATGTATTAATGCATTTCTAGCTTTTGCCAATTGCTGTTCCCCTTTCCCTCTAGACTGCAAGAACTAATTTAAGGCCCCTGGGTGGATAATATATTATAAAATAAAGCCAACAGTAAAAAAAAAAAAAAAAAAAAGTTTACAACAGGAATGTAATATAATAAAAATAAAACCAATTACATAACTACAAGAAAGGGTATAAATATGTCAATTTAAACAGTAACCAGTATAAGTAATGCATAGCTTCAATAGCCTAACACAAATAAGACAAAATCGATATTGCTGAAATCAACATATATTATAAAAATAATCAGATTTTATTACTAACCCTAACAACTGCTATATATTTATTTGGAATTTTAGTGCACTGTGTTTAATAAAATATCAGAGATTTCTTGGGTTTTATGAAGCATTCCATCATGTTAACATTGCATCCTTTTCATATAATTTGAAATAATTACCAAATATTTCCAGACTACTTTTATGTGAATAAATCCATCAGCTTTGCTGAAAGCCTGGCCATATCTTCTCCCACATTTGACGCGTTAATGCTCTTATTTAATTTGTTAATTCATTGGAAAGATATCTTAGAACATGAAAGGTGAAATGCAGTTTTTGTTGTCCTTTTGATGACTGTGTTTTAGCCGTCTACTTGAAAAGCATTCCACATGTCCAATTTTTTCTTTTCTTTTGCTACTAATCACACTATAGAGAAGACTCATTCCTGTAGTCATCCGCATTACTTCAATAATCTCATAATTTAATTCCTTGTATTCAGTAACTAGCTACTAAAGTTACAAAAATCCAGGCTGCGTATGATATCCCACCTTTTTCAAACACCATAAAAATATCACTCCCTGGAGAATGGCATCTCATCTGCTTAAAAGACAGTCAAAAATAGAAGTTGATGCAGATTTTTATTGTCACTAAGATTTTTGTAATCACCATCGCAAACCCTCAATTAAGGTCAAGCATTTGTGACAAGATGGTCCAGTGTCGTATTGAATTCCTAAACCTGCCACTTAGTTGCTGTCAAAAACCTCCATTTCATTCATAAAATGCAGAAAATCATTCCTGGTTTTTTTTATTTCGTTTGTTTTTTTTTTTTTGCTGTTGTTGTAAAGGTTAAGGGAGACAGACCAACAAATGTCAGTTTCTATTATTTTTCAATCATTCTTCTCTCCAGGCTTCTACTTACCTAGTTCAGTTTCAGCTTCCTCCTATACTACTTCCTGTCATAATGTTATGTACTATTTAAGACGCAGATCAGGTTCTTCCTACTCAAAGAAGAATTCCCTAATGAAAGCCCTCTACATTCATTATTTGATTTTTTTCCCCCAGCATTTTGTTCATGCTAGTGTTTCTCAAATATGCCTGTGTAACAGAAGCAGTTAAGGGAGAGATTAACTTTTCTCTAACACAAATTTCTGTTGCTTCACTTGTCCTAAAGAGGTATTACATGGGGATTAAAGAAGTATATGTAAACAAAGTATGTATGTTTTCTGTAAGGAGGGGATAAGGGGCTATCTTCTAAGTCTATTCTCAAGGGTGAAAAAGAGAACAAACTTTGTGAGGTGACAGGCTACTGTGGTCTGAATGTTTGTGTCTAAAATATTGTGTGGTAAAATGCACATGTTGAAATCTGAACTTCAGTGTGATGGTATCAGGAAGCAGAGACTTTGAGAGGTGACTATATTCTGAGAATAGAGTCCTCATTAAAGGGATTGTGGCTTTATAAAAATGGCCCCAGAGCTCTTTTGCCCCTTTCACCATGTGAAGACACAACAAGAAGGTGCCATCTATGAGAAAGCAGCCCCTCACCAAACACCAAAGCTTCCAGTGCCCCCAGGCTCCAACACTGAAAAGTAAATGTTGATAAGCCACCTATTTGAAATGTTTTGTTATAGCAGCTCAAACAGACTAAGACAGACTTACAGTAAGAATTCAGCAAACATCAGTTTTCTTTTTTGCCTCTGTACGAACTGCTCAATTTTGCTGTAAACAATTCTCAAAATTGAATATTAATTAAAATTAAATGAAAGTCACTTTAGTTAGCATTGCATTCCTGAGAAGCAAGGAGTCAAAGGCAGGCAGGTAAATCTTCCATGTGGTCAGAGCTAGGCTACCATAAGAAAGAATCAATATTATGCAAGAGAGGAAAGTGAATTTCAAAGTAAAGGTATTGAATACTTGTCAGGGGCTCTCTGTTACTTTGCTGATTTGTAATAAAATATAACACAAATGGAGAATGCCTCCTTGTTTCAGATATTCACTAAAAATTAATTAACTTCTCTGACTGGCTCATAAACAGTGACCCACACATAAGTAATTGATTTAAGAACTTGGAGGAAACAAGGACCATATATATACTGGTGATGCAATTTGTAGGCTAGAACACTTAGATACCAGTTAGTGAACTTACTGTCTAGCATCATGTTCATCTATAAGGACTTTTAAACAAGTCACTTAAAGTTTTGAGCTTATGAGTAAATTACAAGGTTATGAATAGAATTTATGTACATTTTTGCAAATGTTTCAACACTAAAGATATTTTTCCTTTTATTATTTTTATTTGACATATAGTAATTATACATATTTACAGAGTACAGTGTGATATTTTGGTCCATGTATACCATGTGTAATGACCAAATCAGGATAATGAAGCTATCTGGCACTTCAAATATTTATCATTTCTTTATGTTGGGAAGATTCAAAATACTAAAGTTTTCTTTTGTTAAACTATGTTTTATCTTTGTCTAGTAAATGAACTGCATTTTAAATCAATGTCCATTTTTCTACAGTCTTATTTTTCAAAATCATGTACATATATCATTTGGAATATTTAATTATGATAAGATAAATAACCAGGGTTTCCATACTGCATTGATATCATTTCTTCTCCAAAATATGAAAGATGCTATTTTATTTAACCCATGTAACTTTATTGAGCTTCTCCTCCAGGCTTTTAAAAATACTGACAATTTGTCCAGGGAATTGCATTTACTTTATTGGATTTCTATGAAGATTAATGAATAGCAGCAACCTTTATAAACAGTTTCACACAGTCACTGAAAGCAACAGGAATTTTAAATGTGAAGAATTTTGTTACCATCATCATCACCACTGCCACCACCATCCTCCTCCTCTTCCTCATCCTCATTTGTCATTTTCCACGCTAAAGTTGTGTACCATGCACACTTAGACATAGAACAAGTTTCACATAACTACACATGCTGCTTTGTCTCTGCTGAAACCAGATCATCTTTCCTTTTACACTCAGTTTATATTGTACTTTTTAGAGAGTAAGCTGAAGGAGTCACCATCTTTGAATGAGGTTACCTTGATCCTCCTAAATCCTCCTAGAGCAGCGGTCCCCAACCTTTTTGTCACCAGGGACCGGTTTCATGGAAGACAATTTTTCCATGGACCCGGGGCGGGGCTTGGGGAGGGGGAGGATGGTTTCGGGATGATTGTTTACTGTGCAGTCAAACCTCTCTGCTAATGATAATCTGTATTTGCAGCTGCTCCCCAGTGCCAGCGTCACCACCTCGGCTCCACCTAAGATCATCGGGCATCAGATTCTCATAAGGAGCAACAACCTAGATCACTTGCACATGTAGTTTATAGTAGGGTTCGTGCTCCTGTGAGAATCTAATGCCACTGCTGAGCTGACAGGAGGCAGAGCCCAGGGGGTGGGGACTGCAGTCCTAGAGCACTCCAAATTTTTCTTTCTCATACATTTCAATATTTAGTTCACAATATGTGTGTGAGTACTAACTGTCAAGCTTTTGCTTGGCACTGAGACAGCAGGGATACCATTATGATCATGTGTACGCTTTCAAGTGTTCATGATCCAGTATTAATATCACATGCACTTGAGTACTTTGTTGGTCTCCAAATAATCTGTTCTCATGATTAGAATAGGCGTTCAGCTTTGCATTAGAACGTTATTT
The DNA here is from genome assembly GCF_041146395.1 of Eulemur rufifrons. Lineage (NCBI taxonomy): Eukaryota > Metazoa > Chordata > Mammalia > Primates > Lemuridae > Eulemur > Eulemur rufifrons. The sequence goes on along the minus strand of NC_091005.1, from coordinate 7,931,480 downwards.
TTTGTCTCTGTATCTCTCTCTTCCTCCTGCATGTACCACTCAGTAGATGCTCAGAAATACTCATTTATTGACAGAGGCATGGAAGACATGCTACTGTCTTTCCTTTGTGAATACACTTTCTCTTAAAGAAGGAGAATGCAGTTTCTTACACCAAAAGTGTCAGGTTGCTCTTTGCCTCTACCTTATATATGTGTTCTGGAAGTTAATATCCTAGATATCATCCTCCTAGGCTGAATGTTTGTCCTCAACATCTCACTAAAGAGGCTTCACCCATTTGTTTCTATTTCCTGTTTTTGCTATTAAAAGAACAATCTATGGAGTCTGCTTGAAATTTAGCAGGGTTTCCTCGTCCAACTGTTGATTGTGAAATGCAGCTTTTGTCTCCAGACTTGCCTTGTCTGATTTCCTCCTGTGTGTTTTCTTCTTGGTTTTTTAAATTAAAGTGCTTGTCTCTGGAGTTGTGCCTCTTGCCTGAAGCTATCATCCTGTCCAAAGATAACAACATTGTATTTACCATTATAAAAAAAAAGAAGAAAATGACAGAATGTTTGACCTATTAGTAATAGTGTCTCTTCATTATAAAATAATAAGCTCTTTAACAAATAGATTGTGGCAGAGATTTTAGGATTTATAAACCTATTTCCACATCTATGCTCTCAGTTCATTTTGCTGTGTTTTCAAGAATAAAAGGACATTTTAATCAACACAAAGAGATTAACGCTTGGTTAAAATGCACGTTTCATACTGACCTAAAAAGTCTGTGTATGGTTGGATTTTTATATTTTAAGAGAAAGGAGCTAAGAAAAATAAATAAAAAGAAGCAGATTACAAAAATAGATCAGTTTTATTTTTGAACTCTGTTTTGTCAAAGCTCTAATATGTTTAATTAAAGGGCATATTTTATGAACTGTGACAATATATAGGAGCTAATTGTAATTGTAGACTCTCCAGGGGTGGAAAACTAAATGAATACCTATTTATAGAAAAATAAAATTCTACCAATTGCATTTCTTTTTTTTTAATTGGATGCAGAAGTATGCTAAATATATTTAGAAGTATTTTAATTGCAAAAAAATGCCAAAGACATTTTTACATGTAGTCATTTGATATCCACATGCTTCTTTTGTTTAATTTCATATTCTAAATATTTCTGAATGCATAACAAGACACATTGTCAAATGACAGACTTAGAGGATGGAGCTTTAATCTCTATTATACATTAGAATGATGATGTCTAGGAATATATTTTACAATTGAAATAATAGAAGCATAGGGAGATACAACTAACAGAGCTGATTACAAAGAAAGAAAACTCATGGATAACTTGAAGGATATTATTTTGCCCTTCCTGAACCAGAGATATATTTAGAAAAATATATCTTAACTTGTCTCTGAGATAATTCTTGCCTCTGCATTATTTCTCAGGTCTAATCAAGGACAATGTTGTGTGGTTAATTTTAACAATAATTAGTACCGTGGACTGAGGATTAGGACGACTAAACTGGACTCCTTTGAGAGTGAAAAGTTTCAGTATTGATAAGTATCAAATATTATGCAGGGACAAAGACAAAAACCTGAAATATTCCAGGCAAAGGTAAGTGGACACACCAGGCTGTCGTGATAGACAGCAGAAATAAAAGATATTCCAAAATTAGTGAAAATTAACATTATTAGAACTGATCTAGCTTTATGTAAGTGATGCCTCTTTAATGGGTAAAATTTCAGTTATTTGTTCTAACATGGAACACTGGGCAAAAACACCTGGATGGTATTATCATTGGCTAACATTAGGACTTCCAAAACATACAACAAAAGTGACCCTGAATATAAAGGGTGAGCAGTGTATGTGTGTGTGTGTGCGCGCGTGCGCCCTATGACACCTGAGTTGAAAAAGAATGGAACATTATTTCTTCAACCCTCTTTGAATAGTAAATTAATAAATATAGAAACAAATAGACATGTTTTCTATTATCAGCAAAATAGAACCAGACTTACAGACATTAGACTTTCTAAATAGACTAATTGAAACCTGGCAATAGCACAGCCACTGTTACCATCATCTGCAACAATATAGTATCTATTGATGTCACAATTCTATATTTTTATACTGTGCTGATGCTTGTTTTCATATGACACATTAATCAAGACAACTCTGTGCCTCACAGAATCCTTTATTTCGTAAGATAGTCATGTTGAAGGTGGCAAGCAAAAGGAAGCCCTGGGGTATAACTACAGGGGTGGTATCATAAACTTTGGACTTTGAAGGTCGAAAGCAGGTTTTCAGTCCTGACTTTTTCCCCTGTTAGTTGTGTCAACTGGGAAATCTACTTAAACCTACCTGGGATAGAATAGTCTTGTGAAATGAAGATAATGATAATGATCCATCTCACACAACTGTCTCAAGAATAATGAGGTGAAATATGTGGCACAGAGTATTTTGGGCCTGGTGAGTTTCCATACAAGTGAGATAGGAGAATACTATGGCCTGGGCAGTCAATACCTATTCATGGCTTCCCTACTGTAATTCCCCAATTTTATACATACACACATATGCAGGAAAGAAGTACAACATAATATCAGCACTTCAAGAAACCAGTTAGTATGGCAGTGTGGAGTAATATCTTGGATAATGGCTTGGAATCAGCAGCCATGAATTTGAATCTTTGGTAGGTGCCCATATGACGTGTGTATTGATCAACTCTCATCCCAGCCTTTTCAGGCACCCAGAGTCAATACCTGATCAGAATATGCTCAGGGAAGTTCCTACAGCCTTATTTTTAACCTAATTCATAAACACTCTGGGCTCCTTCCACATTAATTTGTGTTTATGCTTTTGCCATTCAGCATCTGTCCTTGGAATGCTATGACTCCATTTCCACAGCATAAACAGTATTGTAATAATATTAGCACATTAGGAGCTGGCAGTCTACATGGAAATAACCAGAATAGAATAATGGTTCTGCAATATGTATATCATGGGTTTTGAATCAATTTTGATATATGTAGATTTCAAGGCAGCATTCCATTACTCTCCATATCTTCAAAAAATAAGAGTCAAGTTGGAGGTGCAAATTGAAAGATCAGATTTGAGTTATGATGGTGGGAAGATGTTTGTTTACTTTTTTACATTCTCAGCCCAGTTTCAGTCAGTTGAGAGTCATTTTTTCTCTCTGTTTTTCTTCCCCTTCCTACAATGACCAATGAAACTGGTGTGTGTCCTACCTTAGGATTTAGGAAGAACTCATTGCCATCTTTGTCTTTTAGATTAAATATAGGTATTTCCTCAGAATATAGAGCTGTTTGTGCACATAGTTAGACACATAGAACTTCTAATATCAGCCAAAGAAATCCTGTATGTGCCAAACCCCTCATCCATGTATTATTTCAGTTTTGAAGTAATTGCCCTGTAGTATAATTTTCGCCTTGTCCTCCTGAAATATTTGGCCATAGGAGTTACACAGACTTAGGTCTGATTTCCAGTTATGCCCCCTTATGCAATAATCATTCCTTAATTGCTTAATATATGCCATTTATTAAGATAGGTGCTTGGTTTATCAGATCCTATATAAGGTATGATTTCTGCCATCAGTAGGGTTAGTGTCTACTGGGTTAAGTGGAGAAATGACCAGACTTCTTACTCTGTTTTATAAATGCTAAGATGAACAGGCATGATGTTATGGAAACACAGAGGTTGGGCATCTAGGTCATAATGAATGGTGATGGTGGGGGTGACTACCTCTAGAGATACTATTTAAATTCCATTTTGGAAGACAAATTAAGAACAAAAACCTGCAAGGAGAGAGGGTGGGAACAGAGATTGGTGCTTCCTACCCAATAACCTTACGCACGTTTAATATCTTTTGTGGGCTTCATTCACTTGGAAAATAGGAAATAGAATATTTAACTCATACTATTTTACTAAGATTTGAATGAAATATAAAGTTCCTGGTTCTGGGGCTGAAATTTAAGAATGAATAAAAAAATGTCAGATGCCCGCCCTTTTTTGCTTTTTGCAACAAACTCTTTGTGCATTATGTCTTACCACTGACCGTTGCTAATCCCTGCTTTTGACTCTTTAATCATATACAAGCATTTTTTTCCCTAGGACAAGAGAGAGCCATTTAATGATAGATTTAAAAAAAAAAAAAAAAACACAACTTTACGTGGGAATTAACTAAAAGTAATGGATGTAAACCAAATGTCTATTACAATTTCATTGCTGAGATTTGGAATTTAATATGCTTAAAAATTCCCAAAGATGTCAAATGCCATTTTCAGAGAAAAATCCATTTTTTACCCCTTTCTACATTTAATGAAAGCTATGGCCTGGTACTTTCCTTAGATTATAATTTAGATGTCAATCTTTACTGCTCTAAAATAGTGGCCCTGGAGTTTTAGCTCTACTTAAGATCCGCTTCCAAATATAATAAAAAATAGCTATGAAATCAGAAACCTCTTAGTAATTCTACTGGCTCACGGCAGGACCACTTGAAAAGTCACTCAATATAGGAAAGAAATAAAATGCACCAGGTTCAGAAGGGAGTGCCAAAAATGAAGTTGAAATGGTTGGAAATATTGTTTTATACCATTTCTTCCTTAACCCTTTTGTGACGTTTTAATGAAAAGTGCACTTGAAGCTCTAAATTATATTACGTAGAACATTGCAACTAACTTTTAGGACATTTCTCTTAAATGTCCTAAAAGTTTCCTATCCATTTATGACTATGATCTAGAACAGAGACCTGCTGTACAAGTGTGGCTAAATAGAAGCTTTTTCTAAATAGTATGACTCATAGTCCTGGAACGTGGCTCTTCCTATCCCCTTTGGGGGGTGATCTAGGCTCACTGCTTTATCATGAAAAATGACAACACGGCACATCCCTCAAGCCAATACTATGTCTTGCACTGTCCTTTCCTTTTCAGAAAGCCATCGCCCTGAGAGAAGGAGGCCACGAGGAAGGGCAAGTGGACACTTACCTAACCCCCCCCTGCGGTTCAGGGCAGACACTAAATAGAAATGAATCAAAGTCTGCCAACCTTTTCTTTCATAATTAGACAGTTTTAACAAAGTTATACAGGAAATGTGAGTTGAGGTCAATATTAAATGCATAATGTGTCTGTCTTAGGATATCCTTTGTAAGAAATTGTAAACCAAAGAATTGGCTGCATTTAACGACAACTATTTTTTCTACATAGTTCTTAATTTGTTCACGAAAAATAATATATTTGTGCACTAAAATAAAATTTTTGTTATTGATTGTGAAAAAAATATCTAAACTTACATCAGGGTTTCTTGCTTTATTGTATTTCACCAGAGCAGAAGAAAGAATATGGATTGAGAATCAGAAAACTGAGTCTAAGCCCCGGCTTTCAGTTGGCTAATTTGGTGGCCTTTAGCAAATCACTAATTTCTCTCAATTTCATTTTTAATATAAATAGAACAGAATGCCTATTTTCCAGGAATTTTGCTTTTATTGGGTGAATAATAAATACTATCAATAAAGGGTTTTTTTTATATTTTAGTCATAATTATGACAATTACTACACTATTCCATAGTAAGTTCATCATCTGAGAACCTAGTGAGACATGATGGTTGGTTGTTTTTCCCTTCACTATTTAACTCCAAATACTATGTACTATATATATCTACCTCTTTGTATTTTCTTGTGATTTTTTTTTTGCTTATCTATTTATTTATTTTGAATTGGTTTTGTTCTGTCTCCTTCTTTATGGCCAGGTTGCCTGATGTCTTATCTTGCTGCTGAACCTAGTGTTTCTGCTTTGGGTAGTCTTTTCCCCTTTTTCCAATGTTCTGCTTATTGACAATTATACTTAGTTTATATAAAGACTGCAATAGAGTTAGTGCCCCGGGCTCTAGTGAGTGCTCAGAGTAGGGACGTCAAATGCCTAGAGGATTTACAGAGAGTGATTTGGTGGAGGCCATATCTAAGCCGATATCTAATGGAAGAGAAAGGATTCCTCAAAATGAGAACAAGGAAAGGCCACTTAGATAGAGGGAGCAACAGAGAAGCACAGTTTTTCCCATGCAATAAGCTGTTTAATGTGTGTGGACAGCACAGTGCAAGAGTCATTGTTGCTGGTGGCCAGAAAGGGAACTGTAACCAAATCCAAGCTTGTACTGCTTTCCCCACATCAGCCAATAAGTCAAGAGACAAGGTGTTGGGGTAAGGAAAGTGACTTTTGTTTAGGAAGTCAGCAAACTGAGAAGGTGGTGGACTCATGTCCTAAAGAACCATCCGTAGGCTTCCTTTTATGCTAAGGGAAGGGCGAAGAAGAAGGGAGTTGCAAGAGATGGCTGGACAACTGTAGACATCTGGGCTTCAGCGAGGGTCTGAGGAAGTTGTGAAACTTCTTCATTCTTGGTCAGTTAATTTTGGATGATGTAGATCAGATCACTATGTTCCTGTAAGTCTTTAACACAGCATTGTTACTTGTGTGCAAGATTATCCTGAGGCTAATCCGTTAGGTAAATCATCTTCAGATAAGTGAAGAGTTCTTCTCCCATGTCAGCCTGCATTGTTGAGTGAGCTCCTGGTGATCTGTCATATAATGACGATTGAGAACATAGACAAGGCTGAAGGGAATGTCTATGCGTGGTGGGGGAAGTGAAAATATAGTCCATGAGGAGTCGACGGATCAGCAATATGGTGAGTGGTGCAAAGAAGGCTCAAAAATACTACATTAATGTAGAAAGAGACATAATCTATCAAGGTTTTGGATAAAAAGGGATGTATTTAGTCCATGAGCTTGAGAACTTCTTGGGCATCGAGTACTTAGCTATTATTTTTCTTTTGGAATAACCTTTCTTTTCCAGAAAGCTTATGAATATTCTTATTTTGCATGTCATCCATATTAGCATCACTGAATGAGGTCACCACAGGTCCCCCTCTTGATGAATTAATATAGGGCTAGAGTCGCTATTAACTGTGGAAGTTTGAATTTTCAGTGTATCTCTCCACTCCTTGATATTTCCCCAAAGGGCCTCATCCATTCAGAGGGAAGGGATAAATTTCATGAATCATCAGCCAAAGGAGGGAAAATATAATCTGAACTAATGGTCCTTGAGCATAGGTTGTTGGTTGTTATTAAAGTAATTATGGAGGGCTATCTTTGCAGACCTATGAGAGCAATCACTTCAAACACTCATGGCAAACACTCATGGCAAATAAAACAAAAATTGGGAAAGCTTGGTGTGATAGAGAAAAGGGTTAAAGTTCAAGTGTTTTTAAGATTTTTAGAACAAGCAAATATAAGATACTGTACTTTTTTTCTCTTACAACATTGATTTTCATGTGATACTTTTCCAACAAAATTATTGTGCATCCTATATTTGTATTGTAGTTTGGTTGGCAACTTGTGATTGACAGTTTTGGCACAGGGTGGGAGATTACATTTTAAACTCTACTAGTGATGAGATATAATGGAGACAGAATCCTGGGATAATGCAGTTTAACTAATGGACTTATCATGTACTGTAGATACACCTTTTAAAGATAGAAAACAAAATCCGTAACTATTAATACCAGTTGGATTGAAGTTACTCCAAGATGGAAATCAAATTTGTGAGCTATCAGTGTTTCAGATTATTATTGAAAGATTTTTAAAAGTTTGTTAAAGATGCAATTTTATGTGCAGTCTGATGAACTATGTGGTGTACTTTCAGATAAAAACATAAAAATAATTGAACACTTAAAATAATATTTACTCTGGAAGTTACTCTTGAAGGATATCCAAAAATCTTCAAGCGTGTATGTAATTCAGGACACAAGGCATGAATATATGACATGTTAAATATTAATAATACTTAAATAAAACAAAGATATCAATTTTTTATTTGATACATTGCAAAATTAAGTGATATATACAGTAGTGTCACACTGCAGGACGTCATCTGAACCCAGAAAAGAAATTCAATATAAATTGCCTCTGAAATGATATATAGATTTAATTATGTGTAGGCTTCAACTAACTACAAACATGTCCTCAGAGGTTTCCAGAGGATTTATTATATTCTTTGTAATTGTCTGCTAATCTAGTAATCTTTCCACTGGATTTTAGCTTCTGGAGGGCAGGGATTACACTATTAGGGTCCCGCATTTATAATCCTGTTCTTGACATACAAAAAGGCCTGAACAGATAGTTGGATAAATGAATGAATAACCGTGTTTCATTCATTTACTTATCAAAACAAGTTACAACAATTACTAATTGCCTTTGTCCAAGACCATGCAAAATGGGACATCAAATAATGACAGAGAGCTGGACAACAGGCTTGCTTGGCAATCCTCTCTCAAAAAGAAGTGACGAGGACATTCCAGGTGAGGATAATAGCATGAGGAAGGCATGGCTCTAAGAAAGATAAGTGTAGATATTGTGGAGTGAAGAAATACTAGATATCACAGTTCTCTTGATTCTTAAATGGTTAAAAATGGAGTGTTCTAGAGTGTCAGTATATCCCAGAATCTTGTACAGATGAAGGAGAATAATAATCTGCTCAGCAGATGTGAACTTATGGGTGATAATAATTCTAACCTGATATTGGGAAAAAAATTTCAAGGTCTTCATTACGGTTCTGACAACCTTTAGATTGGGAAAAGCCAGAGTTGAAGCACACATCATTTCCAGAAAGGCCAGGGCTGCTTCATGTACAGAAAAGAACACTAGATTGAGAGTAAGGAGATCAGATAACTAGACTTGATGGTGCCTTCAGCCAGCTGTCACTCAGTTTCTTTGCATGGAAAAGGGAGGGTGGTAGGCTTCACTCTCCCTTTTAGATGTATCAGAAATTGCCCTTTGATCCCGTGAGCTAAGGTGATTCCTGCCATTGTGGGTAAGGAGGGAAGCGGAAGTCTGTGTGCTGGACTGGTCTGACTACTCTCTGCTGAGGGCACTTCCATGTCATGGAATAGTACATAGCAATTGGCAAATGAAAGTGTGATAAGTTGGTTAATAGCATTGATTTTAGAATAAAAAGAATCTGGGTTTTAGGTTCAAATACTGCATCTACTCTTGGTAGCTGTCAAACCTTCTATAAAATGAATATAGAGAAACTTACCTCTCAGGGCTGTGGGTGTTAAATGGGCTCACAGTGTAACTCCCTAGTCATCTCCTGACCATTTCTAGGATGGAAAAATCTCTAATTTTAATGCTCTTAAAATATAAAAGGAAAATATTACAAAGTATATGGGGTGGGGACAGGAAGAGTCATTTTTATTTTTATTTTATTTTATTTTTTGCCAAAACTAATAACAATAGGGACTTGGAGGATGGAGCTGATTACTTGGACTCCAAGTGTTAGAGTTCCCTCATATGCTCTTGCCTATCCAGGAACCATTATTGTGAACACATAGGGCAGACAAAAGGTGACTTTCTGATGATGCTAAGGAAAAAAAAATCTGAAGCTTGGACATAAATTCTTAAGGTTATCACCGTTCCCTTCCTTGTTATTACTAATAGAGAAGAATGAATTCAACTTTTATGTTCTCTTTCTTCTACTGGTATTTAAAGTTGCTGTGATAACGTCCCCTACTTATTCAGCCCCATCCCATTCTCCATAACACATAACAAAATTCCAACTCTTCCCCATAACTGGAAAGGCTTTGCCTGACGCAGCCCCTCTTCCTCTTTGTCCCACACCACCGTTTCCCCTTTGCTGCCCCACTGAAGCCCCACTGAGCACAGAAGCTGTTCCTCTAACGTGCTAAGCCAGGTCTTTTCTCAGGTCACTCGCAGTTGTGGCTTCCAGCCTGGAAGATCTCTCCCAGACCTCTGCATGAATAGCCTTCCACGCAGCTCAAATGTCACTTCCACCAAGATTCCTTTCCTGCCTTTCTTCTCTGAAGCAGCCCCACATCCTGGACATTTTCTGTGTTTATCACCTGTGCTATTTAGGCATTTTCCGTTTTCTGAAGATCATTTGGTGGATTGATTTGTTTGTTTATTTGTTGACTAGTTTACTTCTTTCCTAGCAAGCTCTCTGAAGACAGCGGAATTGTCTAATTTATCCGCTGCTATATCAGAGGTGGCTTGAACAGTGCACGGCACACAGTACATATTTGATTAATATTTGTTGGATAAATACATAAATGGATGGACATTCCTTTTAGCCCTGGACATTGTTTCAGGGGTGCAGAACCTGTTCCCCTTTAGCTTACCTTTGGACTCACTTCTTGGAGCACTTACACGGAACGGAGGGAATTGGGTATTTTGCTTAAGGTGGTTTGCCACCTGGCTACAAAATGGCATTATCTGTGGAGCTTTTGAAACATAGATACTGACATTTCATCCACCAATTAAATCAGAATCTTTGTGTGTGGGACCTGAATATTGAATAAAATAAACAAACTGAACAAACGCAATGAACTCAATGTTTCTGACATATATTAATTAGATTTGACAAGTACTGCACTAGCTTAGCTTACTCATCTCCGAAAGAGGTGTGAAGTAATCTGCTGTTAAAATTCCATAAAATAATGTTAGAAAATAAAAAGTTTTAACGTTTGCAATTTGTATTTCATAGGAACGCGCAAAGAATAACAGATGTGGTGTTTAACTAAAACGAGAGAGAAAAGTCTGAAATCCAACCTCATTTGAGCCAAATTGTTCGCATCAGATATCCTGTCCTTGATTTTGTGACACCGTTCATTAAACCTTTGGGTCTTTTGCTGCTGGTCGTTGCCCTGTCATCTATATACTGTTTGTTCTGCTTCTAGCTTCTCCGTGGATTGCTAAGGTTTCCTTTACTGAGCGTTGGTGCACCAGTTAGAGTGGAGTATGTGTAGAGTGGATGACGGTGGCATTGTGCTCTGTCATGTTTCAGGCAGTTACACATAGACATGATTTGAATGGCGCTGGTGTGACTTTGCTGAAAGAGCCTAGATGTTTGAAGCAGCTATGACAGAGACCAATGAAACAATACATTGTAATTAAATTTAAGCAATGAACGCAGGTGAGTACCAATTTAGGCAGAGATTGAAAGATATGATTTTATTATCTTAACATCAGGCTCTCCCTCGAAGTTTCCAGTCCCATGAATCCTGCTGTACATGCATCTGTACACATTGCTTCATATTGACTTTTGAAGGTAGAATTAGTTACATTTACATATCAATCAATCCAGATGCAAAGGGGCCACCGTAATTACCTAACATTTGGAATCCAAATTTTACTGATTAGAATTCTGAAATGACAATTTATTAGAAGAGCATAATGATTCCAAATGATTCCCTCAGGAGAATCATCCCATTATTAATTATCAGCTAAAGTTGTTCCCAAGGAGCCCCTCAAAGGAGCTCTTGGAAAGAAAAAAAAAATCAAAAATTGTAGAAAGAGGCAGAGGAAGATATATGATATAATTGTAGTTAATGTACTATGCATCATGACCAAAGAGCACGCTTTATATCTCTCATTAAAAAAGAAAAGAGCTAATTTAATCTTAAATATCTGTGAGGAAAATTATAAAGCAGAAAACTGCAAACAAATATTTCCAGGCATGACATCGTGTCTTTTTTGTGGCATGAACCTGTTTAGAGGATGGCTTTCTCCTGTCCCTGCCATGACTTTTTCCCAGTGGTTCTTCAACCATGCTTCTTAAAATTAGATAAGTGTGATTAATTTGTCTCTACCCTGCTCTGAAAAGGCACACTGCATAGGGGCTTTGATCCGATCACACAGGGAGCTCTCCTTCTGGTCCAGCCGTACTGGGTTGGAATCAGAGCAAAGGCTCATATGATTATGGGTGTCACTGTTAATTGAGCACAAATGTCAGTGTTCATTAGGAACAAAGGAAAATGCGGCATTGCGACCAGGGCTCAACTTTCCCATTAAACTATAGAATATTGAGTGGTAACTCCAATACCAAAATCCCTGTATAACTTCATGGAAAGGAGCATATTGTATTTTCATGTGGTTACATTCTTTCAAAGGCAGGAGTTTAGAAAGAGGGCTGAAAAAATTACCAGAAAACCATCTGGCATTATTAAGTAGCCATTTGAATATAATCAGATTAGGGTTATGCCTTTTGCAGGAAGGACACCTGCAATAAATGCAGCTCAAATCATGGTTAATAATTTGCACATTTTCCTCTCAATAGTGATCATGGTCTGGTGTTCTTGGCATTGGAAACTCTCATGCACTTAAACCTCCCCCATCCCCAATTTACCCCCAGACTTTTTGTGACAGATTTCTAAGCCTGTCTCTTTCAACTGCACCTATCTGTGCACCTAATCTGCAATTTGCGCTCGTTCCTAATGGGATGGTGCAGAGACGAGCTGCTTTGAAGCATTTCGGTGCAAGCCTGTGACTTGGCAAATTTGAAAGAAGTCCTGTTTTTGATGAGAACTCTGAGTGATACAAGCTGCTCAGTATGGGGATGTGCTTGGGCTATCCGGTAAAATCCATCTCCCCAGGAACAACTTCCAGTGGGGATTGCCATGAGTTCTTTGTAAAACGTTTTTATGTCGAACGCTTCAGTTTGGGTTATAAAAATGAAAACAAATATCCAGTTCTGAACTCAGCGTGAAGTCACAGCAATAAAATGAATAGGTTCTGGGTGGGGGGCAGTGGGGGCGGGAATGGGTGACTTAAAGATCCATTGCTCTGGAGGGAAAAAGATGTCAAGAAAAATTTTGTCTGTAAAGGGATATGAAACTAGATAACTTTGAAGATTGTCTTTGAATGTCCAAATACTAAAAGTGAGAAAAGAAAAGATTTCTTGTAACTCAGTCTGAATCATGATTAAAAGTAGGCAACCTTTCTAGAGGGACAAGTTTGGGCTGCCCAAAAGCTTGGGGTGCGGTTTAGCAGAAACTGGGGTGAACCCTGATAAGTCAGCAAAGAGAGTGGGAATTTGTAACTGGGCTGCATTTCTCAGCCTGCAGAAGGGGTTTTAGGAGTGGTTGCCTCCTCAAAAGAGAAGAATTAGACATAGAAAAAAACACAAGTATTCTATAGATTACTAATTTCTGGCTTGTCTGAATTAATTTAAGAGACTGAATATCAAGTGGACTCATTGGAATTAGAAAAGAAAATAGATAAAAAAAAAGGATGGAAGATGAGAGCAGGAGGGAGGGAAGGGGAGGGGAAGAAAGAGGATAGGAAAAGAGAAAAAAACACTCATGTAAAGTAAACACAATTTATGTGTGATCATGGCAGGATTAGAATCTTAATCTCTCTAACTCTAAAACCCATGTTTCTCCCAACACACCGGAAGTTTCCAAACTGTGTTCCAAAGAACCATATGCACGGGAGAATGAACTTCAGCTGTCCTCTGTGTGTGTGATATTCAGGACAAGGTAGGTAGAAGAATTCAAGGGAGGCTGAGAGAGGCTCTTGTTTCACTTATTTGAAGTTCCCAGTTTCTCTGTTATGTAAATTGGGTTCCTATGTAAGATTTCCTATAAAAAGCATTCTGTTGCTAAAAATAGTAAATAACTGTTTGGTTTTGGAAACACTAACAATAAGCTAAATACCCTAAGCCCTTTCTCACTCACCCCTTAATAATTCAAAGTTCAATTTGACTGTATAGACAACTTATAAGTAGACTGCTGAATAGTGTCAAGTTCTCAGCTGAAAAGGTTGTAAAACCCTCTACAATTTCATACTCTCTAGGCTACTTTATGACTTCCCTTAAGGAAAAAGGAAGCTCTCAGCTTTCAAGGGGCTTGTTTAGACTGTGATGATCTAAACAAAGCAAACCTGTTTGAAAAATCAGGCAGTGGCCTTCCTTTATTTCTCCCTGATACCAATTAACCAGCCTAGAAGTAATAGTAAGTTGTTTTGGCAAAGCTTTTGAGAAAAAAACATAAAAACCTATTAGAATTAGGTTAGATATGTCCTTTTAATTTCAATCCCTGTCCACAAGAAATGAGAAACTATTATAAGGATTAATATGTCACTCCTTTGTATTCCCAAGCATAATAATAGTCCTTTCACAATAGCCTTTTTGTGATAACTTTTATATACAAAGTCCTATCCTATGCAACGAGGTAATGATTTTAATCCATACATTGCAAGGTTAGAAAGTTTAAGTAACTTGCCCCAGAAATCAAAAGGCTACTATGAAGCAAATTTGGTATTTGAAATTAAATCTTGCACGTCTGTGGTCATTGGTAAGAATCTCTATACTGTTCATACACTTCCGTTCAGCCCTTTCTCTTCTTTCCCCTGCGTGCTACTGCATTTAGTTCAAGCACTAGGAAAGCCTAGTATATTCATGCATTCGCTTAATTTGCAGCATTAAATGTGAAGAACGTTTGTGTAGATTCATGCAAGTTTTCCTATCTGCTGAAAGCCTCCCTACGTGAATGTTCATGATACCTTTAGCAATCTGAGAGACAAAAAAGCTACAATGAGATATGCTGTATCTGCCCAACTCTGAGCAACCACCTTGCATGCATTTAAGATTCTACATCCTTGTGAAAAGCAAACAAGGAAACAGATAAACAACAATGACAGAACCTCAAGCTGTATTTGTTGTCTCTTCCTCAAATTCTATAACCCACCAAAAGCACTTTAGAAAGACAAGTAAATAGGCCACCACAAAAACGCTATGACAAAGGAGATGGTAAAAATATTTACAAAGCTTTGTTGAAATAGGAGTAACTATGTGAATACCCCAGGAAGAAGTTCTTCAAAGGAGACAACATTTTAATTTTGTCTTAAATTCTAAGGTCTTGAATTCCAAACTAGTAATTTCCAGAAGAGAAAAAAAGGGAGGGGATTTCAGATGGAGGAACAGCATATGAAATACCCCGAGGGTATGCGTTAGCAGAATTTGCTGTGAAACGCATGAGCAGTTCGAGGAGGAAAGCACAGTGTGGCTGAGGATAAGTCAGGGAGGAGATAAAGCTGAAAACATAACTTGGAATCCAATTTAGAAGAGCCTTAAATGCCTGGCTAAGATGTTGTTACTTCATTTCGTAGGAAGTAGACAACCATCCTAGGGTCTCAAGCATGAGCCAGCCATGATTAGATTGATTTGGAAAGATAAATCCGGCTGTGTGTGGAGGATGGACCAGAATAGAAAGAGACAAGAAGGAAGAGAAAAAAATGATCAAGTTTTCCTCTTGAGAGCAGAGTGCCAGATTCACTGGGTGAAATATTGATTTATCTCCTTGAGTTCTATCATGTAGCTCTCAACACTCCTCATGTTAGCTTAAATGTGAGCTCTGCTTTTGAAAATGAAAGGCTTTTAGCTGGCTTATTATGTGGCTTAAAGAAATAAAAGTGAATTTATAAAAATAAACAATCTTCAGAAAATCTTGAAAAATGCAAGCGCTTTGATGAGCCCGGTGGGTAAATTCATAAGCAATGCACAGGAAACTAAAATTGTTAACATCCCTAGGGGAGTTTCACAAGCCGGCTGTTCCACACTTAAAGTTAAGGATTGATCCTCATGGGAACGCTAATATAATTTAGCAGCAAGGAAAAGTTATCTACCCAGTGTGATGGATCAAGTCTTCTACTAAATTAGTGGCCAATGATTAGCAAGCATGTGAAGAACAGACTTCATAATTATGAATTAGAAGATCCACTATAAGAAAGACAACCTTATCTTTAAAAGTAGAGAGAATCTTTAAGGTATTAAAAAAATCCACATACAATGAGAAGGTATGAGCATAGTTTTTTTCCAGACCAGCTAGAAGGTGAATGGGTGATACTTCCCTCCAAGACTGCTTATTTGTCTGATTCTACTGCCTCCTGTGTCTTTAGGCTTTGTGAGTATGGGCCTTACTAGCTTAGCTTTCTTCTTCTTTCTAGCATTTGCATTGTTTTTGCTCTGTTCAGCTGAAGCATGAAGGCCTTTTATTTGCCTCATTAAAATCATTTGAAGGAAATTAAAATAACTTAAAATGCATTTCTCTGACATACTATGAGATGGCTACCAGAGGGCCAGCAAACAGAAGTGGTCCTGCAAAGCTGGGACCACTTTTGTTTTTTTCTCTTTGAAGAAGCTTTTCCATTTATTGGGGAAAGCATCCAGGTCTCTTGCAAAAGCACCACATCACATCACCTTCACCTGGGCCATCCAGAGATTTGATTTCCACAAAAGGAACAAGAGCCCAGAATTGCCCAGCTATATACAGTATGGAAGAAATAACAAATAATTGAGAAATGACCGTCTATGACATCTGAGTTTTTCTAAGCTGAGAAGTTGATGTCAGTAGTGGTGCTAATGTTTTATAGTGCATGTGTTGCTTTTTATAGTGTGTTCACAGCTAGTATCTCTGAGGTAGGTGGGGAAGATATGAATGGACCAGGACATATATGGAAACAATGACTCAGAGTCACTGTTTTGATTTGCCCTTAGTCTCATGGTCAGTGAATGAAAGGCCAGGTCTAGAATCCAGGTTTTGGTGGGTGACTCAAGTCAGAGTTGGTGCCTCCCAAGGCAGGACCATTCTGGCTGTGATAACATGAATGCTCTTCAGTTTCAAAGCTTCCTTCTATATATTATCCTGACCATGTATGCTTCCTCTTTGATGCAACATTATAATTTCTTGAACTTCAATTAATTGGGAGTATCTGTTTTCCCTACTAGGCCAGAAGCTTTACAAGGGCTCAGAGGGGGAATCTTCTTCTATTCTCACGATCTTTTCCCTGTGCACCTACCCAGGGGCTAGCACAATGTCTGCCGTAAGTTAAACATTCATTAAATCATCTTTGAATTTTTTTAGAAAAATGAATACATGAATGTTAGGTTACTAGATTTGAAATGTTAACTGTATTCTGGCTTTACAACTTACCAATTGTGTGACTTTGACTAAGTAAATGATTTTCTCTGAATTTCACTATCCCAGGAATATAACACCCATACTTAGTGTAAAGGACTGTTAGAGAGTAAGAAGGAACAAACCATGTGTAAGAAAAACCCGACAACCTAGTACCTGCCACAGAGTAGTTACTCAGGGTCACAGCCCGGGCTCCCCAGAAGCAGATGTTGGGGCGCAGTGGGGAAAGCGTGGTGTCTCCTAGGGATCATTACATGTGAAAGGAATGGGAAGAAAGCAGGATTGGGCAGTGGGAGAAGTCGCACTGTAACACAGGCCTGGCAAAACCTCAGCCAGCCCAGGGCTGTCCTGCAATAAGCTAAAATGGCTTGGTCTTTATGCCCTGCCACACTCAGGCACCTGACACAGGCGTCTCAGGAAGGGTGTGAGACCAGGGGGTCACCTCCCTGGAGTGGAAGCTGACCCCGATGGAGCTGAGCGTATTCCCAGCCGCTGGGCAGCAAATCCTTCCTTGAGGTTAGGTCTACCCAGAGCACCTCCACATGCACACTCTCACTCTGCACCTTTACTCATGTGATCATCCGCTCGGTCCCTTAGTCACTCCTATGAAAGGACCACATGGGCTTCCACAGACCCTGAATTTTACAAGGGTTCACAATGAGCAATCAGATGTACTGGTATTAAATCTTTCCTGGTCAACAACACCACTGCCCAGGAGACACAGAAGGAAATGATGGATACCAAGAAGAGAGAGTTAAAGTGTTAATTAATCTCAGGCTGGAGACCATACAGTGTAGTGGGAGGTGAATGGGTCCGTTGTTGGGAGCCTGGGATGTCAAATCACTTTACCATTACAGGTGATTATTCACATGTACCAGGCACTTTCTACATATCTGTGTTTCCGAAATTTGAATAATGTGTAAATGAACTTGTATAAAAGAAAGGAAAAAAGACCAGAATCCGTACTGATTTAAATTAATTTTACTATAAGTTAATGCAATAAACATAAAACTAGTGAGAAATTTCCTAGGCTTATATCTAATAACTGTAAAACCACAAATTTATAATTAAATACACAAAAACTACACATTAGTAAAATTCACATAACAAGCACGAGATTTTTCTTGACAAATGATACTGTTTTGATGGAATAAAGTCCCTGCTCGCTATGCGATTGCTATAACACAGGATCCTTTAAAATTGAAATGTCAGTTCCACCACGTACACTGGAAGAAGCAAACCTGTGATAATTTTTCTCTATTTGAATTATTATAAAGCTTTTCTTGCTATAGTGTAGTGTGATGTAATTTGATCTTCATTTGGCATGTGCATATCACTTACGTAGTGTAGAATTGCCCATTTCTTTCTTCGTTAGTGCCTAGCAATTAAAACAGTGCTATTTGTTATTAAAAAGCCATAACACACACACACATATGAGTCCTAAAATCTTACGGAAAATATTTTGTTTATAAACTAGCCATCCAAATTATCCACAATATACAGATATTAATGTTTTCTAAGTTATTTTTTGAGATGAAAAAATAATTTTGAATGATTTTTTCTTGGAATAGTTTCTTTAGATTTTGTGGCACCTATTTTGCTGGTAGAATCCAATATCCATTCTCCCCTTCATCTTTGGTTAAAGAGCCACACTTTTCACCTGGGCACATTGCCACCTGCCTACTGATGAGGGATGTTTCCCAATGCTCCTTGCAGCTGTATGAGGTCACGTGCCCCCAAGAGAGAAATCACGGGAGGTTTTGTTGGGTACATACATCAATACATCGAGGATATTCAAAAAGACGATGATGGGTCCTTCCTTATCTGTTTTTGGCTTTTGCCCTGCTAGCTGGACTGTGGATCTGACGAGTGGAATGCTGAAGGAAGTTATCCTGGATTGTGAGGGAAAGAGGCATACGGGAGAGGTGTCGGAATAGAAAGCTGTGATTTTCATGAACTCCCATGACTATGGAGCTGCCACTCAAGTCTTGGCTTTTGGTTACATGAGAGACAAATATAATTTTATCTCACTATCCAAATGTTTTTCAAGTCTCCATAAGACTCATAGTCCTGGTACAGATACATGTATTGGGGAATATTATGTTCAACTTTCATCACATTATCCATAATATTCCTCAACACATATATTTTTTTTCATTTTATTCACATGGAAGATAGTCTATGCTATAGAGTCAGGATCAAAAGCCAGGTTCTGTCATCTATTAATATTAGCTGTGAGACCGTGAAGAAATTGCTTAATTTCTCTAAGTATCAGTCTCTTGATCTATAAAATGGGGCTAAAAATACCATAGTGATATTGTGAGGATTAAATCATGCACATAAAACGGTCATCTGACCAAGTGGCATAAATGAAGTATATAATGACTTGAAATTGAGAATAATATTGATGATGCTGGTGATGACCTCTGCATAATCAGGGTCAATTACCTCTCATCACACTTTCCATCCATTCCAAAGATGGACAAAATGTATAAGGAACAAGATCGACAATTTTTTCTGAAGATTTCTAAAGAGATGCCCATGAAATTCTATATGTACTTCAAGATTTAGCAGTTTGAGGTTTTAATGAATTTTAATACAAAAATATAATCTTTCCAGTTGTACAAAAGAGGACACAAATTCCTCTTCCTGACTATGATGTTCTCATGTAATTGCTCCCTGAGAGCGTATGTTATGAAGCCATTCGATACATATGTTGCGGATAGCCTCGCATGTCCCTAGCAAGCACACGATCCCCTCTCACTGCACCTGGAGGAATTTAGCATATGGTCATCAACATCTCTGGATTGTCCAGAGTGCAATTCAACAGGAATCTCTGTTAAGTTGCAACTAATTAAACATTATGATGCATGATATTGCATCTAATAGAATAAGGATGTTATTTTATTTTATACATTAGTGTCCATCTCTAATCACCATATGACAATATTCCACCCTGCTCCCCTCCCCCAAGCAAAATCCCTTCATACATAGCAGGTTTGGTAAGCAAGACAAACAGACTTCATCAGACTTCCAATACACATCTGGAAGAGAAAAGACACTGCAAAAATCTATTGAATTTCATCATTTCACAGTTCCAGTAGCAATTGCATATTATAGTGTGCACTCAAAGTGCTCTCCCTTAACAGAGATCAGATGACTCCAGATATTACTTCAAAACATGCATGTGATAAATTATGTCTACAGTTGCAAATGTTTAAAATTGGAGGTGAACAGAACTAACAGTTTCTACATGTCTTAATGTGCCAGGAGCTGTGCTAGATGACTTACAAATAAAATACTGCCCCTTTTTTACTATTTAAAATATTAGTGAGGGAGTTTCTTATTTTGCTAGCTTTGTAAGAATGTTTCTTCAAGGCCCACAGCTAGGAATTCAGCAGGATCTCACAACTAGTACACGATGCAGGCAGAATTCAAATATGTGTTGTTTAAATTCAAAAATTTTATTTCATGAACACCTTACTGTAACACCAACTGAGAGATAACAAGACAGAGTAGGCTGTGATGTTGCATATTTATTACATTGTAATGAGAAAAATTGTCATTAAAGTAGGAGAGAAAAGTAGATGGATCTTGTAAAGGACCAGTCGTATTGCATGTAATAGTTTGTTAAACATTTTCTGAGCTGTTTTCACAGGTGACTCCCAAAACAGTCCCTTAAACAGTGATGTTACTGTCATCCTCCGTTTAGGTAGCAAGAAACTGAGATGACATCCCAGTGGTACCAGCACATCTATTAGCAAATCCATCAACGTTTAAAAAGTTTCAGGACTAAGTATTCACCACGTTAGGAAATTGATCTCATCGGCTCTTGGAGGACAGACCTTTGCCACCTGTTATCTTCTTCTGCTTCTGGCATCACATGAAAAGCGTATGCCCCGTGTAGCCCAGGGTGTCAGGAAGATGAGGCAAAACTGCAGCTAAACTCCAGCTTGGAGGTGAACTCAGCCAAACTTCATCTAGATCAGCTGACTCTCAGTTGACCTGCGGGACCCAACTAGATTGCAGAAAAGTGAATGGGAACCACGGATTATGCCTTAGCTTACTCCTCTAAGTATGTTTTTGGTGGAGGTATATGTGTGTGTAGATTTCCGTCACTAAGCTAGAATTCCCTACCTTCAAAGGAATTGCAGTATTTTGTGGGGAGGGAATACAACACCCAATATTGCCTCTTTCAAGAGGAAATGTCTTTCTGGCAATCGAGATGGAGTTAGCCTTGGAGGACAAATCACATCCTGAAACCAAGGCATTGAGTTGTCAAAAGGAACCTTGAAAAATCTCTCACTGTTCCCTTGACCAAGGGGAAAGCCATAGGCTGTGGAATTCAGGCCACAACAACCCATTTCTTTAAAATAACGTAATCACTTTTGTTATAAAACATATTTAAATCTTGTTGTGAGTCAAGTACAATTAAGAGTTGTTTTATTGTTATATCACCTAATTACCTTCCTCTCTTTTGCTGCTTGTGTCTTTAAAGTACATACTTACACACCGAGACACACACACACACACACACACACAATAATCAATAATTTAAAAAACAATAAGCCTTATCTTTCATAAGTAGTCAAAAAGACTTGATGAAACACAGCAGTATTTTAGAAGTCTCCTGCAAGCTTTTGTTATTGTTAAAAGGCTTCAAGAAAATGGTATTTTTAATTTCTTTTTCTCAGCAAGGGAGTTTGAATGATTCAGATAGTTGTTAAGTGCTGAGTGCCTTTTTTTGGTTTGTGCTGGCAAAGGTTTAGAGACTTTTAAGTCGTTCTTTCTTCCTTTGTTTTGTGGTGATATGCGTGAGGCTTAACAACAGTAATTCAAGTCTTGGATTTAACTACTTCAAGGGATCAGAGTTTGTGTCACAGGTGGAGAAAAGAACACCTAGCATACGTGGGAGCTCTGATCAGAGCTGATGGGTGTCCATCCTTTCAACACCCCCAGCGCAGAGAATAGGATCCTATAAATTCCTTTACATGGGCCAATTGATTGATTGATTGGTTTTATATTTGTTAGCCCATTCTTTTTTAAATATTGCTTATGTATCATTGAAAACTCTTGTAAAAATGCCAAATCAAATTCAACAATTCTAGGGCAGAACCTGAATGTCTGTATTTCTAACTCTCTCTGAGACAATGTCAAGGCTGCCTGTCCAGGGACCACACTCTGACAGTGTGACTGTGGGCCACGCTTGCCACTGAGAATTTCAGAGGAGGGTCACATCTTAGAGTATCTGCCTGCGGTTCCTGTTATTTCATTCAACAAATAAGTATTGAGCTGCTACCATATCACAAAAACAATCCAGCTGCAAAAGTGGAGTAGAAAACAAAAGTTCTTCTCCTCCAAACACTTATATTCTTTGGGGGACCAGGGAGAGAGAAAACTAATGAACAGGTGTGATAGGTAGAACAAGGCGCTCACTCTTGTAATGTCCACATCCTTGTCCCTGGCACATGTGAATATGTTAAATTCGATAGCAAAGGGGAATTAAGGTTCCAGATGAAATTAACTTTGCTAATCAGCTGAGATAGGGAGATACTCTGCCTTATCTGTGTGGGCACAATGGAATCGGATTGTTCGTAAAAATGGGAAGAGATTGGAAGCTTCGGTGATCTATGATCATGCCACTGTGCTCCAGCCCAGGTGACAGAGCAAGACCCCACCTCTTAAATAAAAAGGAGTGGTGGGGGGAGGAGATAGCAATGGCAGGGGAAGAGAGGTGTGATATAAGAAAGTCTCAGCTGGCCATTATTGAGTTTGATGATGAAAGGGAGGCCATGAGCCCATAAACGCAGGCAGTCTTGAGAAGATGAAAAAGGTAAGGGAACAGATTCTCCCGTAAAAACTCCAGGAAAGAATGCAGCTCTGCCGAAACCGGATGTGAGCTCGGTGAGACCCGTGGCAGACTTCGGACCTGCAGAACTGTAAGATAATACATTTGTGATTTTTTTAAGCTGCTAACTTTGTGGTAATTTATTCAAGGAGCCACATAACAAATACCACAAGCACACGACCAATTAAATAATATGTTCTTCAGTGATAAATGTTATAAGGAAAGAAAAAACAGTTAAGCAAAGTAGGGAAGAAGGAAGTTTGGGGGCTGCAGTTTTCCATAGAGCCATCTAGAAAGTCATAATTAATAATATGTACTTGATGACTAATAGAACAAGGGGAAAAAAGCAGTTAAGCAAGGTAAAGGGAAAGAAAGTGAACCTGTAGGCAGTGGGTGCCTATAATATGATGTAGGGTTTGTGGAAAATCATCATTAATAGGATGATGTTGGACAGAGACCTTCAGGATAAGCGAGAGCCTCACAGATATCTGGAAGTGTACTTTCTAGGCAGTAGGAAAATATCAAATGGCAAATTTCAACAATGCTAAAACTGCAATTACCGTTGCACCAACCTAGTATTTAACAATGACTTTTAATTATATATTTTGAGTTTTGTTTCCTTACTTAAAAAGACTTCTGCTTACCTGTTTTTGGTGAATGTTCTTGAGCTGCTTAAGTCAAATAGTCTAATTATATTAAAAGAAATACCTATATTCCAGTTAACCATAATAAACTAATATTATTATGTATTTTCTACAGTGTGCCTTAATAAATCTTATAAAATCTCATTCTGCTCCTTCCTTGGAGAAAGTTGAAATTTTGAGGGAGCTTCTAGACATTAAGATCATGAGCTAAGTTGTGTAATCACAACCAACTTACTTTACACCAATCATCATTAAAATTTATACAATAGGGCACATTGAATTTACCAATATAACATCAATTACCTGTAATGTTGTGTAATGACATGCTTTCTTGAATGAAAGTCAACAGGAGAGGTGTTAAATTCAGCATGTGGGAAAATGCATATAATTTACAGGTCTGATAAGTCCACAATGCTTGGAGAGTAACTTTGTTATACTGTTAATAACTATTGAAATTTCTAATTGAAGAATTTATCTCCTTGCCAAACTATTTCCAATTTTGTTAACATCCATAGCAGTTATTACTCGTGAGGACTTCATCATGTCTGAAAAGGTGGAAATAATTATTAAGAACCTCTGGAACAATTTCTGTTCTATTTCGGAAATCTATTTAATACATTTCTATAAGTGGAATGGCTTTATTAAATTTATAGGACTTGGTTTATTACATTGATGTTTGAACCTTAAAGTTTTGCCTTAAAAAACTGTATAGAATGAAAGAAAGATTGACCAGGAACTTTATTTTTCAACCATGAAGCTTTTGTCTGAAAGTCTTTCTCCTCTAGAAGCTAGGGTAACATTCGAAAGTAGGGTGACAGATCTTGGGGCCTGGCTCAGTGATTTCAAGACCAGCATCTTATTTTGAAAACGGGGGTTCACATGCCTTTATTCTTGATCCTTGAATGTGGCCACATAGATATCTTTGACAGACTACCTTCTCTCTTCTCTACGTTTCTACACGTTCACGTCTTCAGTGACTTTCTTTTTGAGTTAGGAGAATCTTCCCATGTAGCCATCCCGAAGGCCAAGGATGACAATTTATCCTATTTCTGTTTGTCTACTATAATACCAATCATGCATGCAGTTCCTCTTAATTAATATGCTCCCCTTCTTCCTATGGGTTGTTGAAGTCCTCAACTTAACCTCAATTTGCATAGTCACCAGCTTGTGCTCTGTCACTGATCACAGACTTAATTTTTTCCCCATTATATTAACACTCTATACTTCACTTCTCAAATAATCTTCATCCCAAGCTCATCACAATTCCTTTTTTCCCTTGTGCATTTGTGGCTTTTCACTGGTCTTGATGTAGTCTTGTCCTTTGCACCTGAGTTTCTGTCCCTGCTTTGTTTCTCTCTTTCTTGTAGGTGGTTAGGAAGACTCAGCCCCAGTCCTTCCCCCACACCCAGCCCACCATGCAACCCCCATGGGTGGTGTCACAGCTCATTTTGCTTCAGCACCGGATATGGCCCCCAGGGACCATTTGTTGGCAAAAGAAAGTAGAATATTTATTAGTTAAACAAACACCCATACTCCGGTAGCAACAGATTCCCCACTTGTCTTTTATTATACATTTTCAACTCAGCTCTCAAAACCTCATATCTTTGAGTTCAGATAAAGTTTAACTTTCTAAAATCATTGGTTTTCATTTATGTAGTATAGTCATTGATACGATGAATGTGTCAATATGAATGAATGTAACTATGAGGTATTAGTGTGTTCCCCATAGGTTTAGCTTGACACTAAAACTTAGTAATGTCTTGTTTATTATCTCACCTGATTTTGACACACGGCTTATTGTATGTTCAGGACAGTTATGGATGGACAAATTATGGGGGCATATAAAAAATCAATTTATACAAATTGAGTCTATATAGTACAAAACTCTCTTTTTTACTACATGAGTTACTCTGTAATGCATATGCATGTACAAAGACATCTAAAGTTTTTTTTTTTTCCCCAACCTCACTTTTCAAGGCACTCAACCGTTACACTCTGAGACAGCTAAGCTCCTGGCTTCTTGGGTCTATACAGGTATCATATTTGTAACCATTAATATGCAGTCAGGAGATGATTAAATGCAGGCGTGATAAAATATGACACCCCATAATAAATGAGAGTGAAAAAATGAATTTGTAACCATAAATCATGTATTAAAATTTATGTCATCGGCTTACATTGATGAAGACAATGTAGAAATAAGAAAATATGAGATAGAACTATTTTAAAAATTATAATGAAAGACATTTAAATCCTATGATGTTTTTCAACTCTTTATCTTAGGTTGAAAATTTGACTTCTTGCCCCTGAAGGTAGAATGCTTGAACTTTGTGGTTTAGAATAAGACATTGGACAGTTACCAGTTTCATTATAATGCAAATTTTTACCTTTAGCATTTTAAATATGAGTGCTCTTATGCTTTCAAGACAATGAGATACTACCGTCTTTTCAAAAAAAGAAGAAATAAAATATCTATTTTAAAAGACACAAGATTATTAAAGTTTAGTCTTGACATATACTTTACTAAAAAGAATTCATACAAACTATTATATGCCCTTTTGTGTAAAATTTTACAAAATCATAACACTAAGTTTGAAGGAAAAAAAAGAGAGCACAGAACCTCACAAATTCACTGATATGAAATCCTTAATTAGAAAAATTAAATGCAAAGCTAAAAATTTTCTGGAATCCAAGCATAGCCATAAATCTCATTTACAAACTACGACATGCAAGGAAGGCATCATCATAAAATCACGGGTCTTATATTTCAATAAACTCACCATAATTTGAACTTCAGATGGATGCCGTTCTTTCAAAGGTATCCCATTTGGCAAGGTATAAAATTACTCCACTATTGAAACAATTGTGGAGTAAAGTTGAGGTCCTTCCAAGGAACTTTCATAATACATACTGATTTTCTGAAGTCATATTTGTTACCAACTGTTACAAGTTGAAATGTGTCTCCCCAAAAAGATACGCTGAAGTCCTAACTCCCAGTATCTCAGAGTGTGATCTTAATTGAAAAGAAGGTATTTCCTAGAGTAATCAAGTTAAAATGTCACAGGGATTAGTGTCCTTATTAAGGGAAAATTTGAACACAGAGACAGACACGTATACAGGGAAAATGATGTGAAGAGACAGAGAGAAGAGACAGTCATTGACATGCCATGGAGAGAGGTCTGGAACAGATTGTTCCCTTACAGCCCTCTGAAAGAAAGAACCAACCCCATTAACACCTTGGTTTTGAAACTCTGGCCTCCAGAACTGTGAGACAATAGACTTCTATTGTTTAAGCCAGCCAGTATGGGGTACCGTGTTTTGGCAACCCTAGGAAACTAATATACCCACCCTAATGCAGTCATAATAAGCTCTTTTGTCTTTATATTGTTGAAATAGTCATAGACTTAAATGACATTTGTGTTGGTTGTTACTTACTACGTCTAATACACTGTACTAGGAAAACAGTAGATGCTCAACAAATATCTGTTAAACCCAAATGTCAACTAAGTTCCATGCCCTTTGGAAGACAAATAAATACTACTGAATTCACAATGTGAACTCCAATTTATGCTTACAACTATCCAGAGATTTGGAGGTTAGAGTAAAAGGGTATGGAGGGGTCTATTGTAACTTCCCTTTTGTTCCTGAGCTCCTACTTCTACTAAACTAATATATGGCTTCCTTTGTTATCTCCATAGTTAGATCCTGTTTTATTTGGTATTGCCAACAATGTAATTCCTTTCCCTAAAAATGTCCTCATGATATTACTAGATAAGGCAGTCTTAGAGTTTGAAGTAACAGAAGGGTTTTGTTATAGTACTCCCCATCGAGTAAAAAGCCTCCAGTTGAATATTGGATCTCGACTTTTAGTAGACTTTTGTTCATTCTGGCCAAGGAGATTTTCCTGACTTGCTCCTCTGATTTTTTACGAACAGATTTCAGGCCCCATCATCTTGTTTGCCTTCCAGTTTCTCTGTAATCCTGTGGCTTCTCCTTATTTTCTCCCTGGTGCCCTGTTGGTATGGACTAAATTGTGCCTCCCTCCTCCAATTCATATGTCAAAACACTAACCTCCAATGTGGTGATATTGGGAGATGGGTCCCTGGGGAATTAATTAAGTTTAGGTTAGGTTATGAAGGTGAGGCCCTTACTGTGGGATTAGTGCCCGTATGAAAAGAGACGCCAGAGAGTTCTCAAGTTCTGTCTCTCTCCCTCTCCCATGTACACACACTGAGGGAAGTCAGTGGGCACACAGTGAGGTGGTGGCCGTCTACAAGTTGGAGAGTCCTCACCAGAACCCAGCCATGCCGGCACCCTGACTTCACACTATCAGTCTAGGATTGTGAGAAAATAAATTTCCATTATAAGTCAGTCAGTCTATGATATTTTGTTACGGCAGCCAGAATTGATCGAGACAAGATTCCTGGAAATTTAGTGCCCTTTATTCTGTTTTGCTAATAAATTTAACCGTTTACCCATTATTATACCTGCCTGTGCAAATCCAAAAGTTCAGTAAGGAGCTTTACTAAACAATGGTCCCCTGTTTTGGGGGTTATCACTTAGACACATAGAAACAAAAATGACAAAGATATCTAAATTTCTGCATTCATCTTTAATTTTCTGCAGGGAAGATAACCTAGAATAGTATTAAATGTTTTATATATATGTGTGTGTGTGTGTATATACATACACACATATAATGATATATATAAAATAAAATGATACTTTGTATATATATAAATGATATAGATTATGCCACTCTACTTGGAAGTCAGTGGTGACTAGAGTTAATGTGGATTTTAAATAAAAACTTTTTCTTAGCAAAGTCACAGTGTATTACTTGAATGAATTAACAAATAATAATACTAAAAAATGATGAACGCAGACAACTGAATCAGACAGGCCTGAATTCAAATTTTCATCATGATATTTATCACCTGTGTGACTTTTGAAGCAACTTTCATTGACATTTTTCTCCTTTGTAAAATTAAGTTAAAAATGTCTGTTTCAAAGGGTTGCTGGGACTTAAATAAGATATTGCATGTGACATTCTTGTCTGGCCAGTTATTGATGCTCAAAAGCAAACAAAACAAAATGTTTCTTATCTCCCCATGAATAATCTTGTTATTGAAACCACAAGGGAGTGTTTGGTCTCTGTTGCTCGCTGCACAAAGATCCAATTATTGAGACAACACAGATTGCCAAGGGAAAAAGGCATTTTTAATATGAAAGATGTCTCATCGGGAGAATGGGAGAAGCTGCCTCCAATCTGCCTCCCCAGCTAAGGGAGATCACCGGCTTTTTAAGGAGGCACCATGTGCCTTGGGGCAGGTCCAGGGCAATGGTAAGTCTTGGTGGCAGAAGTAGGCTCTGAGCCATTCAGAGTCTCACCTTCTTTGTACTGCAAAAAATCTATCATTCCTGGGAAACAACTCAAAAAGTCAAGTAGTTAGTTAAGGGAGAGGATTATCAAAAAAACTTACAGGAGTCACTGAAACTTGTTCATAAATCCGATTACAGTCTGAGCCTTATCAACCTCCTGCAGATTTACATTTAGTGTTAATGATTTAAAATAGTGCACACATGTGCACACACGCACACACACGTATATTGTTTCCTGTCACTATGTGTATTTTTATGCGATACAAAATACATTAACTTAAGAGAGATGAAACTTTAGAAATGATTCAGAACTATGGGCTCATGCTCCAGACCTGTGTGCGGGTGTGTGTGTGCACACATGCATGGGGAGGTTTGTGAACTTAAAAACAAAAGATTTTAAGGTTTAGGTTTTAAACTGTGTTTACATTTATACTTTCAAAAACATGATGCTAAAGGTGATGTTAGTTGAGCAAAACAATGTTATTTCAGCTACTCAGGAAGCTAGTTGACAATAAGTAGTCCCTTGAGGCAAGATTCTTCCCAGCATTGTTCACTACAATATTTGTTCAAAACTGAGGAGTGATTTGTCAGATCTGTCCCTTCAGGAAGAAAAAAAAAAAAAGTGATATTGATACCATGTGGCTAATGCGGGGGGGGGGGGGGGCGGGGGGGGGAACCTCAAACCAGCAACTGGCAAAAATAATGATGAACATATCACCACTTTCCATTTTATAGCATTTGAAGGTGAACTAATCCCCTGCGCATTCTAGCCGAAATGTAACAGAAAAAAAAAGAGTAGATTTTTTCATAGGAAGAGCTCTGGAGTCTTCGTGAGCATTTCATTTATTATTCTTTCTTCAGCATTTTGAGTTCCCTTAAGTTCAGTCAAACAAGGAACTTTATTAAGCACCCATGCAAAGTTCTGTGGTAGACACCGAAAGAGCTAACAGTATTGTGTGTGTATCTACAATGTACCGTGCCCTTCAGACACTTTGTTGCTGTTATTCCTAGGTTACAGAAGAGGGCGAAAGGTCAGATCCTTTAACTAATTTTCCCATACTAAAACCTCTCATAAGCAATAGAAGTTGGTCTAAACTCTCATCAAATGTGCTGGTCTCTTTCAGGTTGCAAGGACTAGGGAGGGGCCCCTAGGGCTTATTTTAAGGATACAGTAGCCAAAGGAGGAAGCATAGAAAAATGTTTTTCATCAGGATCTGTTAGACAGCATCATTTAAGATGCCACAGCAAGTTCACCTTGCGCACATCACTCAGAGTAGACAGTCTGGACTAAGACCGCCTATGTCCAAAGCTCAGCTCTTCCATTTGTCAATTTGCTAAATTTGAGAAGAATGTTTAACCTGCCTGTATTTCTACCTCCCTGCATGTAAACTTGGAATGATGAGATAATAATGCATGCTCCATAGGGATGTGATAAAGATTCACTCATTTTAATATGTGTTCGTGACAGTGCCTGGTATATTGTAAATATTTCACAACTGTTTCTATTTGTACCAATTATTATTAACTAGTATTATTAACATAGTGTTTTTATTTGAGTCTTCCTTCTCACTACTGTCTCATGGTTTTTGTTTACTTCCTTCACCCTGCATGTCTCTCAGCTTCTGTGGGTAGTCTGCAGTTTCTGTATGACCCATATTCCAGATCCTCAAGAAAAAGGATATGATGAGATTGGTTAACCACCACCCTATGTGGACTGTGTCCTTAAAACAGACCATTTTACTTCCATAAGAATACATTAGATACTCAGGTACCAATCACAGGATCATCAAACAACACAAGACTGTGTTTTTTTTTGTGGTATAAAATATGGCAAAATTTAGGTACATAAAGCCAGCAGAAGATGCTTTGCTTCACAGGTATCTTGATCTTTGATGCTTCTCCCTTGTGTTCTGCCTCTTTCTGCCTTTGCTCTATGGAGTATACTGCAATTAATATTCTCCCCTGATACACATCAGAGAGGATCCAAATAGCTCTGTCATATTTCAAACCCAACATTAAATGGAAAATTAATAATAAGAAGAGAAAAAACATGTTAAACCAAACAGATACTACATCTCCAAAGCAAGTAGTGAGATACATTTTGCAGATTCATGATTGAATTTATCCCATTTGGTATTTTATCTGCAGCAGAGACTATATAGTGATGGTGATTTTACGTATCAGGAACATTGATGCATTCCGTTTGCCTAGAGCAGTGTAGATGATAAAACAAAGATGTGCTTAATTTCTCCTTACAAACGGGAGAAGGCACGTCACAAATTTCCATATGGGCATCAAGGTTGTATAATCTCAATCCAGCCCATAAATTAAATGCAACTCCTAGTCAAGCCTCAGGTGCCTACCTCCTTACAGATGCCGTACCATGCAGTTTTTGTCTCGTGCTCCTTTAATTGCAGCTTCCTGAATCACATTCAAGGTCTCATTGCACATAATTATGCATCTTTCCTACCTACCATTTGTGTCATTTTTCACTCTCTAGCAACTCAGATATTATTTTTTCTCTTTATTTTTTCTCAACTTATACTTAAATGTCCTGACCAATTCCTTATATTGGAAACAAAATGCTTGTGAGTGCTAACATTAAGCAGGGGTAAAACCACATAATTCAATTAGAAGCATTTTTAAAGTAATAGCAAATTTTTCTTAAAGTGACTTAAACAAAAAGTGACTTCTTTTTTTTTTTTATTTATCCAGAAGTCTGATGGTAGATGATTGCTGATAGCGGTTGAGTAGTCTATTGATGTACGGGCTGGCAATTCTGATTCTCTTGGTCTTTCTTCATGTTTGTACTTCATAGTCGTAAGATGACTGTTGTAGTTCATGTTCAAAGCTAAAAACACTGAAGGGATGTAGTGATATCAGCCACATGTTTCCCTGTTTTGGGGAAAAGAAAATGCTTTCCAGAAAACCCAACTGATTTCTGCTTATATCTCATTGATAAGGACTGTGTCCTGTCACTCTCTCTCACCTACAAGGAAAACTGGGAAAGTTAAAATTTCTGCTGGTGCATAGTATGTCATTTTCCTGAACCACACAGGCTTCTGTTTTTAAGAAAGAGGTTAATTGGTTAGTACACAATTGGCAATGTCTGTTATATTATTATGGTGGAATTCTGTATAAGAATAACTCAGATTTTGCAAAAGTCAATTGCATAATAAATAGTCAAATTTGAAATTACAACTGAAAACATGATAGAACTTCAGAGAGGGAGTCCATTTGTGATGCCTACATCATACAATAAAAGCTGTATTTAAAAAGTTAGCCTCGTACAAATCTACACAGGTGATAAAACTGTACAGAAATTACGTATGTGTGTGCCAGTGTTCATCTATTGATAGAAGTTGCCTGGATCAATGTATTCATGAGTGTCCTGAGGCTTTTCTTAGGCTCAGAGAGAAAGGATGTTGTGACTCATTATTTAAGGCAACCATGCATGGAGGGGGTGATGCGAGACAGTTACGTGTACCTCTTAGGTAACTGGAACTCTATTGGCAATGGACTTTAAGCATCCAAGTACCACCATGAAGAATACAATGCATCACAACACAACATTGTACAATATAATTCTACAGTTATTTTTCTCTGGATTGATTGTCCTGATCCGTAAAATACTGGCAATTTTCTCCTAAAAGATTCAAGGAAAACTGCTCTTTTCCTGCTTGTGGAGCTGACAGCAAAGGGCTAGAGAAGCACCTAGCATTAAATAACTTTAGCAGATAAAATGTTCAATGTGAAGCCCTATAAATGATTTGGGAGCCCTGTGGATATGTTGACATTCCAAAGAGAGTAGAAAAAGAAGGAGTTAGTGTAGGAATTTGAGTAATTACAACTCTCAAATATTTTTGCTCAAAATTCTACCTTTAATGCGTGGAAAGATGCGCTAACCAAGTGCTTCTGTCTTTGTTCTGCTGATGTTGCAGCTCCAAAGCCCTCTTCTCTGATGTTGTTTTCACTGGGTCTGTTCAGGGATGTTTGTCGCTGGGTCTGTCAGCATCACTACAAGTGCTTCCTGCTGGGACATCACAGCGTTTTGTAGGGACACTAAAACAGCCACAGAGCCTAGATCTTTTATGCTGGCACTATTGTCCTCAATTTGAAGAAATTAACATATATTTAGTGTCCACGGTATACCAGGCTCTATGCTAAGCTTCTTAAGGCCTCAAGCAGGGATTTGAATCAAGAACTCTGAATCAAAGCGTATAGTTCTATTTGACATGAGATTTTAAAACTACACTGTACACATACACACAAACATACATTGTTTTAACTCTTTATATCCACATCTTATCCCCATTTTAATTTCAAACTTTCTGATGACAACGAACAGTCCTATTCATGTTTTATGTTGCAAAATGCCCAAAAGGATGCTCCATAAATGAACAGTTTCAATAAATGATTCAGTTCTAATGTATTCCAATATGTAATGTAAAAGTTCCACATTCTATTTGGTTACATTAGTATGTTCAGTTTGTAAAAATTCATGGTATGCCCTTATGGGGTGTACACATAAAGTATATTTATTGAACATCAACAAAGCATTTTTAAAGGTATTTACTTGCTAAAGTTATTGGTATATTAACAATAAGGATATAATCTACCATACAAAAAAAGACCAATATCAGGATTATAAACAAACTTCATAACTACAATAACATGTATAGAGAAAATGACATTAACTGTAGAGTTCTGAAAATAGCAGGGTATGAAGCATAACCAAATCTGTACAGTTAGGGAAATTTACATTTTATAAAAACTGTTGGAGTTGTTTTGCCATAAATATCTTCAATAAGATTGATATAAATGTGTCAATTTATCTATTTTCAATTTATATGCCACCTACTGCCTTGGAGAAATTAAGACAGTTTGTAATGTTAACAAAGCATCTCTGAGAATCCTACTTGTACTTAGCTTACACTTTAAATCAGCATATTTCAATTTTTTTTACCATGACCCACAGTAAAAAAACAAACAAACAAATAAAAACAATAAAACATTTACATCTAAATTCAACACACAGGCAACAAAAATGAATGCATTACAAAAGTAATTACTACTATGTGATGTACTTTTTTTTCTCATATCTTCTATTTGTTTCACTTATTTTCTATTTTTCCTTTAATTTTCTTCTTCATTTTATAAGAATGCTGTTACAGATCACAAAATTGATTTGATAGTCCACAGAATCAAGGGTTGACATACATGTTTCTATAGAGACAAGTAGTAAGTATTATAGGCTTTGCATGCCATGGAATAGTGTGTATGTGTGGTGTATGTTTGTGTGTGTGTGTGTGTGTGTGTGTGTGTGTGTATGCAGTTTGTCATAACGGCTCAACTTTGCTGCAGCTATTCAACTCTGTCATTGTAGTCTGGAAGCAGCCATAAATAATATGGGAACAATTGGGCATATCTGTGTTCCAATAAAACTTTATTTACAAAACAGATGGTTGCTCAGATTTGGCCCACATACTGCAGTTTTCTCACTGAGAGATCCTAGCGAATAAGGTCATAAGACCCAGTTGAAAAATAATTCTCTACAATACGTATTCTCAAACATTTTGGCCTCAGGACCTCTTTATATTCTTAAAATTATCGATGCAAAAAATAGACTTTTTAAATGTGGGCTATATTCATCAGTACTTATAACAGAAATTAATGCTGAGAAATTTAAAATGTGTATTTATTAATTCATTTTAAAAATAGTTTAATTGCATGTAATGTCAATCACGTTTATGAAAAATAATTATTTCATAAAACAATTATTGTTGAGAGTGGTATGCTTTTACATTTTAGCAATTCTCTTTTATGTCTGGCTTAACAGAATACAGCTGGATTCTCATTTCTATTTTGCATTTAATTTGGTGAAGCATATTATTTTGGTTAAAGTGTATGAAGAGAATCTAGTCTTATGCTGGTATGCATTGCAAAAGGAAAATGTATTTTAAAAGCCTTATCAGATAATTATGGATATCCTATTTTGATACTATACCAAAATGTGTAAGTGATGGTTTCTTAAATGTTGGTTATAAATTACAAATCTTAAACTATATCAATGAACTTTTCATCCTCTGTTTCATTAAAATCCATTAGTCTATCTTGCATTTTGAATGGATCTTTTACTATTGCATAATTTTATAACATCATGTATTGGTCATTTGGAAAGTATTGATTCATTAGGTTAAACAGATCTTCCAAATGTTGATACATATCATTTGAAAATATTAAAAAAATAGTATTTCTAATATGATCTCTCCAGGTAAGTCTTCAAATATTGGGGAGCTATTGAACTCATTGGAGTAGATACACATTTTCTAAAATCTAATGTTTACTTATTAATAAAAGTTGAATTTTTTCTTTGGTAAAACATGTTGTCATTTATTTACCTTGAAGTAACAAATTATTCTAATCATTTTTGAGAAAATATGTACTATATATCCAAGTCTGGTTAATCATAATTTATTTTGTGTAGTAAAAAATTTAATCTTGCTTAGAATGAGGTCTGACTTATGTCCTCAGCTTCTTGGAGGCGATCTCTAAGTCCTAGAACCTCATGCCTGATAGGAATATGTTTGCTTAACTCAAGGCCTTAGGAGGTGCCAGATAGTAACAATGTGATTTATGGTGAGGTCTTGGGGCCACACCGATAATGTGATTCAGGGGCTCTGGGTCATGCCCTATCAGCTTAACCTTCAGAGAGGTTGGACATTTGAGATTAGCCAAGGGGGCAGCCAGCCAAGTTTTCGTGTTCAGGCTGCAATAAAGACTCCAGGCGCTAAGGCTAGGGTGAGCTTCCCTGGTTAGAAATACCCCAGGCATATGGTCACACATCAATGCCAGAAAAGTAATGCTGTCCTTGGCTCCATGGGGAAAAGACCATAGGAAGCTTTGCGTATGGAATTTTCCTGAACTATGTTCCTCTCTTGGCTGATTTCAACCTGTAATCTTCAGCTTTCCTAAAGTGTAACTGTGACTATAACAGCTTTCAGTGAGTTTCTGGAGTCCTTCTAACAAATCATAACCTAACAGTGGTCTTGGGGAACCCTGAACTTGAAGTCTGTGTTAGAATCTGAGGTTGTCTTGGGGAAACTGTTTTTCCTAACTTCACAATTTATTATTCTTTCAAGTAAGTAACAGTGTTACATGACAGAGGCAGCTGCTTTAGCTCACAGGCAATTGCAGAAGAGTTTTTCCCTGGAGCAATCATCGTACTTTAGGGTACAGCAGAAGTGTTACATACATCACATGATATACTAAAAAAAGACCTATGTCATGTTATTATTAAGTGGCACTAGCTTTTTAAACTATAAATGCATAGCAATGAAGAATACCATTGGTACAGTTTTAGGTAACCACAGTTGTTGGTGCTAAGGCCCCAGCATAGTTTCTATTATTTTTGAACCATCAGGACAAATATCAATACAGGACTCCCCCCCCCCAAAAAAAAAGAGAGAGAGAGAGAGAACAATGTCCTAATTTCATTATGAATATAACCCTGAATTCACAGAACCCCTGCAGTGTTGTCAGGGACTTCCAAACATTTCTTTATGCAGAAGAAAGTTTATGCTGAATACCTACTTGTACCAGCCAGGGGGCTGTATGTCTGTATGTGTCTATCTATCTATCTATGCGTACATAAGTGAAGACATAGGGCTTCAATCAGAAAGCAGTACACTAGATCTTAGAACTCTCCACCTGTTTGCTAAATGATAATTGTTAAGTGAAATGATCAGATTCCTTGCATTTAATCATAATTTTTTTCAGCTCACCTGCTTTTATGCATTCAATCTACCAGACATTATGCTAAGCAATGAGGAAATAGCGCCAAATAAATGAAAAAGGGAATAAGATAATCACAGAAGACCGCTTTCAAGAGGAGGTATTTAAAGGGGTGACGTAAAGGATGAAGAAGACACATGAAGAGTGAAGTGTGTTTGAGTATGAATAAGTGTGTGTAAATATGAGATTATACATGAATTAATGAACATGCAGTATGGTGGGAGGTAAGAGAATATCTTGCAAGCAGAAGTGCCAATTTTGAGACAAGCATGAAAACTCCATGAAATGAAATGGAAGACATTAACATGAAAAATAATAAAAGCCCTAAACCAACAGTGAAGTTCAAAAACATGAAATTAGTCAAAAACTTCCAAATAAACTTGCAATTAAGCTTCTATCTTGTAACTGAATGGAACCCTGGCTATGACGTTGAGAATTCTTGGGATGTGTGTATGGTATGATATATGTAGAATTATTTTTATGAAAATAGTACAGCAATCTTTGGGTTAATATCTACCTCCCCATCCAGCCTCAGAGTTTGCTACGAAGCAGGAGAGAGAAAGGTGGAAGAAATCATTTAGGAACAGTGGCTCGGAACTATATCTATGGATGGCACCAGAGGGCTGGTGTTCTTAATGCACTGCCTGAACTTCTTAGGACCTATGAAAGCCCCACAGTCCTTTAGGACAAATGTATTTGTGAAGGGGTGTTTGTGACAAATTGTCAAGAAAATGTTAAGTGGATCTCTGGTTTCTACGAACTTGTGGTTATCAAAACAGAAGGGGATACAATCATTTGGCCTTGCTATCTAAGGTTCCTTGCTGAATGGATTTTTCTTTTCTTTTTTCCCAATATCGAGTAGCTATTTCCTGTGGGCTCCATTTGTCTTAAGATGCTTTTCTTCACTTCTGGTCCACGGATGGACTGTGTCACCAAACGGCTTCTAGATTAGTGATCTGGAAACACTGCTCCACCCTTGTGGGATATTAATTCTCATTGTGCCCGCTTAGATTACCCTGGGGCCTCCTGTAATCTGTCTGCCAATCTGAGCTTTGTGTATCATGGGTTTGGATTGCTTGAAAAGGACAGCTCCTTCAGCAGGCAGACAATTATGTAATATACTGAAATGGAGCTTTGGGGCAGAGAAATCTCCATAACAGTGCAAGTGATCAGAGAGGGAACAATAAACCGAGCTGTTGAGGCTGGATGGCGTGTTGTATTGGAGCATTTATTCCCTGTCTCCCACCATGCCTGCCCCATTAGCTGTGGCCATGAAAGTATAGGGAGTCCTCAGTAGTTTTATGGTTTTGCATTTATTGATGCTTGTCTTTATGAATTGTACTTTGATTGCTAAAAATGAAAAGAAAAAAAAAAGCATATCCTAAATGTAAACAAGGTTTACAGTGATTGCCTTTGGGTGGTGATAGTATAATGTTTTTATGTTTTAATATTATACGCCTTCTGAAATTTCTAAGATGAAAATCGATTACTCTAACAATCGAGAATAAAATGAATAAAATTAAAAATGAAACTACATATGGTAATTCCAGGCAAACTTCATAAACCTGATTGGTATTTGAGTAAAGTTGTTGTCATGACCTCACTCCCCACTCCTAAAATGAATGTAGCCACAGAGAACACTCATCTGTTTAAGTGGTTTCCAGTCATTAACAGAGGCAGTACCTCAAAGTATTTATTGGAGGGGTTTTGTTAAGTTATATTGTGTCATTGTACATGTCTCTTAGGGAAATGCTTGTTTCAGTAAGTTTAATTTTTTTGAGAGGGGCGACTCATCTTCTCAATGATGTGGAGGCACAGGGCGCGTTGGGATCAGGCTGGACAGGGCTGCCATTGGCCTCCCATGGGCTACGCATTTGTGCATTGTTCATTGTCTTGAATTTCCCGTTGTAGGTGCATCACTTCAATTTACTTACCAACTCTATTTTTTTTTAGAACACTTCTTAATCTCTTTCCACTTTGAATTTATCATTTAAAATGGGAAAAAGTATTTATAACAAATATAGGATAAAATTAACACATGTTGTCATCTATATCTGTACGTGTGTGTACATAAAGTTTTAAAAAGACATATCACTCACCACCAAAAATTATGAATAAGAAATTTACAGAAGAAGACAGATAAAGGTCAAAAAATGAAACGATGTGAACTTCCCTGGTATAGATTTGCACACCACAGTGTCCCTCTCTCTGCTTTGCCCATAAGTTGGGTAGAGCACAGATTTGTTGTAGCAGTTAGATAATTCATTTCTATGATCGCCTTAGAACAATACCTAACATATGAAAGTGGTTTGATAAATGATTTGTGCTTTCCAGAAGCCTTTGAGAAGAGGAGATACATGCTCTAAGTGATATTTAGGGGTCCAGGAATTGAAGTCTGACTCCTGAGAAGAAGAGAATAGATGGTTGGCAAGGGTTGGGGGAAGGGGGAATTTACTCCATTCTGGTGTTCAGGACAAGACCCTTGGGGACAAATCACACTCTGAAACCAAGGCAGAAGTCCAGTTTATCCAATAATTAATCAAAGTATGAGTTCATCTCCTAGCCCTGTGTTAGCAAACACTCGTCTTTCGTTTACCTCCCTTCTCTTCCTTCAACTTCCTCAATCTTCCCTCTCTCTCATTACCATCCACATATTCTGATCATAATTACTATTAATCGGATACCTTGTCTTTGACTTGCACTGCATTAGACATTTCACATATAGCAGACAGTCTTCACAACAATCTCATAAGAAATATAATAATAATATCCTAATTTGGGATTAGATAATGAAATCACAGTCCAGAGTGGTTAATCAATCAGCCTTCTTAAGTTCATCCAGTAAAAAACTTATGAAAGCTATGATCAAAACCTGAATTTTTCTAATACTAAAGCAAATTCACTTACGTTCGAGGGAAAACTGTGGTTCGCCCTAGGAACCCCACATTCCTGTAATGTGGGCCTCATTGCAGAACTCAGAAGTGAGAATGAATTTTTTTTTTTTTTTTTTTAACATTCAGGTCTTATTTCAGGAATGGGTTGAGTCAAAGGCAGTCCCTGGGGCAGGGATACAGAGTGATGTGACCTCTTCTGGGACAGTGGGGATCTCAGCCCTTCACAAACTGCAGACTGTCTCAAATTCTGGGGGAAGGTGGGATTTTATTATGTTCTGTTTCAGGAACTTTCCAAATCTTTGTATCCTTTCTTGGGCATATGTAAACTGATTCTTCAAGTCTGTAAGCGTGCTGGGTAAACACTGACAGAGTAGCAAGCAGAAAGCAAAGAAAAGGAGGAAATGTCAATCCCTTACATATGAAAAATAAATTTTAAAAAATCTTTTAAGACGTTCTAAAATGTTGCCGTATTAGCGGCTCTCAAAACTGTGGAGTAACGTTAACCTATGTGTGCAGAATTTATAGCATATTTCCTATGGTGCCTTCCTGCTGTTCCATGGCAGGCGGAAAAGAAGAGAAAGCATCTCACTCACAAGTTTGCAGTGGGAATTATTTTTAACTTAAAAAAAAGTATGCTATTGATAAAACTCGAAGTTTTCTTTCATTTTTATGCACTCTCCCCACGCACCCTCTGCTCTAGCCACAGACTATTTCTTACTATTTCCCAAACACTCCAGACTCTTTCATATGCCATGGTTTTTGCATATGTTGCTTTTTCTAATGGGGATACCCTTAAAATGAGTTCTGCCGACTCCAAAATTAAGAGGCAGATGAAATGTCACTTCCTCTGTGAGACCTTCCCAAACAGCTTCAGGACACTGGACAGCTCCACTTCCCTTTGCTTCTACCTCTGTTACAGCACATATCTGTTCATCTTTACACCAGATATATTTCAATAACATTGTCCTCATTAGTCTTAGTTCCCTGATCTTAAGGACTGTATCTCCTATATTGTCTAGGTAATTAAATATGCAATGTCTGATTTCGAATTAAAAATTTAGTTTATTATGACTCAAACAAGAAGCAGTACACTTAATCAAAGTATGCATTTAAACTCTCAACACAGTTTGCCATCTTAACAGTAGCTTGTTTATGCCAGCAGCAAAGAAGCCTGGAGAGTGAGTGGTGAGGAAATCGCAAAAAGGCATTTTCCGTGGCTTTTTGAGAATGGAATATATTTCCTCACAAGTTGCCCCAAGCCTGGGAGAAATGATAGTCAGTTGGTGCAAGGTCTGGTGAATACAGTGGATGACAGTGAGTTTCCAAGTCCAGCCTCTGTAGTTTGAGCAGCATTGTTTGTGTGACGTATAATCGAGCGTTGTCTTGAAAGAGGATTGGTCTGTCTCTGTTGACGAATCTCAGTTGCTTAATCATAAGCATCATCGTCATTTTGTCCAGTTGGTTGCAGTAGACATCTGGTGTAATCAATTGACCAGGTTTCATGAAGCTGTAGTGGATAATACCAGTACTGGACCACCAAACACACCCCATTAGATTTTTTTGATGAATATTTGCTTTTGGACTGTGTTTTGGCACTTCATCTTTATCCAGTCATTGTGCTGAATGCTTGTGATTGTCAAAAAGAATCCATTTTTCATCATGCATAACAATACAGTGTAGAAATGGTTTGCCTTTATGTCATGACAGCAAAGAAAGATAAGTTTCAAGACAATTTCTCTTCTCTCATTTAATTCACGCAGTACACATCTATCCTGCTTTTTTAAATGGTCCAATATTGTTGGAATAGTAACTTCAAACCTTGCAGCAAGAGTGAGACCCTGTATCTGCAAAAAAGTAGAAAATTAGCCAGGTGTGGTGGCACATGCCTGTAGTCCCAGCTGCTCAGGAGGCTGAGGTAGGAGAGTTGCTTGAGCCCAGGAGTTTGAGGTTGCAGTGAGCTAGGATGACGCTGCTGTACTCTAGCCAGGGTGACAGAATGAGACCCTGTCTCAAAAAAAAAAAAAAAAAATGAAAATAAAAATAAAAGAAGACTATCACAATTTATGAGGTTTTTTTTTTTTTTTTTTCTCATAGTAAGCTCCTCTATAGAAAGTAGGAGGACTCCAAAGTAATGGCAGGAAAAATAAGTGATTCCAGTATGTTTGTCATCTCAGAAAGAGTGGACCCTTACCGTCCATGAAGTGTAATAATTCTACCCTGACTTCATACTTTATTTTTATTACTCACAGCTGTGAATTCCAACCCTCCTTCTGGTCTTACTACCAATAATAGCCTGGCTAATTCACTTCACTTACGTGACATCTAATACCTTCGTCCATAAAGCAGGAATGATTGTACTTATATCACAGAGGCTTAGTAAGGATTGATGAGGGCTTCATACATGCTGGCAGCTGGATGCATTGTAGCTCAGACCTTTGCTGGCACATTCAACTCTTGGTTTCATCAGTGAGTCTTGGAGTCAGACGTCAGCTGATGAATCCACTGACTAGTATACCTGTGGTAAAGCTGCATTCTCTGCTGCCAATCATGTGGCATGGTGGTACAGTCTAAAGAGCATTGAATTTGAAGTCAAAAGGTATTTGCTCACCTGATGTGAAGTTGTCACCAGACAACATGTGGGAAAGCGTCTTGCACAGAACTTTGTACATATGACCTTTTAGATTCCAGTCCAGTTTTCCCAAAAGGTATATTTATGATATTGGGAAAATAATCTCTTCTTAATGGTCCTATTTTCCCCGCTTGTTTTAAGTGAGAATAACAATATTGAGCTCCCCAAAACACTGTGGTCATTAAATAAGATTATTGTAGTGCTGTTTACTGAATGTTTCCTGTATGTCAGGTGTAGGGTTAAGCACTATGCGTGAACCATCTCATTTAACATTTAAAAAATGTTATGAGGTAGATGCTACTACGTATTTACAAATGTGGAAAATACAGTCAGTGTGATAGCAGTAAAATTTCCAAAGAGACACAGTCTACTTCTATTTAAAGTTCACACTCACAGCTGCTGAGCTGTGATGCTTCCTTTTAAATTTCGTTTATTTAAGAAACATTGACCATGGGCTTATTAAGTGCAGGATATGGAAGCAAACAGGACAAAGTCTCTGCTTTCATGATAGCTGTATTCCAATAAGGAAGGAATAAAAATAACATAGTTTCAGTTAGGGATAATAAATTTGAAAAAGGAAAACAGAGCTCAGAATGATGTGATAACCTATTAAGATAGGAACAGCTGCGGTAGGTATCGTGGTCAGGGGAGGCCTTTCTGAGGAGGTAACATTTATTCTGAGACCTAAATAATGAGAGGCCTCTGTATGTTAAAGGGACTGAATGGCATCTGGGGCATAGCTCAACAAATGCATGCTGAACATAAGCAGAAATCAATTACAAATCAATCAGTTAGGCTGCCAGTTATTCTACCGACCAATAGACTCAACCCTTCCACTAATTGGCTGTAAGAGCTAAGCAGTGACCACTAATCCTTGCTGCACTGGAGAAGTTTAGAAATCACGGAAGACCCCAGGGATACTGATTTTACCGGTCTGGGTGAGACCTGGGCTTCTTGTGATTTAAACACTCCTTGGGTGAGTCTAATAAACAGCCCTGGTTAAGAATTACAAATCTAAAGAAAGGCACTGTACATCTCTTTGAGCCTCATTTTGTTTGTCTTAAAAACGAGGAGAAAAAGATAAACTTTCTGTAGTACAGACCCTAGGGTAGGCCTTCAACCAGCAACATAAGCCTCATTTATTAGAAATTCAGACTTGTGGGCCCTACCCCAGTCCACTGAACTAGAATTTGGATGTTGATGAGATTCCCAGGTTATTTCTAAGCCCATAGAAGTTTGAGACTCCTAGGACTACCTATTGTCATGAATTAATAATAGATAATCAGTGAGAAGAAAAGAATCATAAAAAAAAAAATCATCCTTAAACCAAGGACAAACATGGAATACCTCCTTATTGCCAACAGGGCATTCTCCCATTTCAAAGCCAGAATGGTTTCAGTGAGATAGGCTGAGAATCAAATAAGCCTCTTGTGGTTTTCAGCATTCATTCTACAATGTCTTTGAGAAAAGCTTGCTATAGATTTCTATTTTCTCATGCTTCAAGATATTGCTTTGAACTTTAACCAAAAGTTTTCCAACTTAAAGAATAAATTATGAATAAGGTCATAAATCTCATCAAAATCTAATATTCAGCAAATCTGCCTGGTGTGTATACTATGGTAAAATTGGATTTTACTGTAACTGGAGCCCTATGTATAATATTGCCAGTTAATTATAGAGGCTAGTTTTCCAGCATGTAATGATAGCTTACATGGGCTCCGTCTCTGTGCTACCATCAGAATGTAAGTGCTCTTAAGAGACCAAATTTAATAACTGTTCACCTATTCAGGTTCACAAGACTAAACATTTCCTGAGTAAATAGTAATTTACATCTTTCTGGTACAGACAAAATTAACAGATTAATAAAGTCTTCCCTCTCTCTCTCTCTCTCTCTCTCTCATACACACACGCACACACACACAAGAAATAGTTCTTCCAATATACAGTAAGTTTGTCTCAGTTTTAAAATTCCCTCTTGTTGTGCTTAGCCATTGATTTAAAGGGTTGAAAAAATTGCTGTTATTTGGGGGACCCGGGTGGTCCGTTAGGGTGTTTGTACATGTTTGACTTGCAGATGGTTGCTCAGTCCATATTATTTGATTTGATGATATAATCATAATAATTTTATTGTTTATGTAGGGTACAATCAAAATGAAAAGAACCAGGTTGCAAG
This sequence comes from Eulemur rufifrons, assembly GCF_041146395.1. Lineage (NCBI taxonomy): Eukaryota > Metazoa > Chordata > Mammalia > Primates > Lemuridae > Eulemur > Eulemur rufifrons. The sequence goes on along the minus strand of NC_091005.1, from coordinate 7,887,364 downwards.
CAGTAATTGATTGTGCCTCTTTGTTCTGTTTCTGAAGGGAGCTAAACAGTGCTTTCGTCTTATAAAACAGCACCTGCAGTTTCACAAGCACACAGAAAAAGACACACAAACACACACAACACAACATACACACACACCCTCACACACTCGTTCCTTCCTCAGTAGAAAAGGAGTCACCAAAAGACAGAGTGCTGTATCTGTGTTTTGTTTCCTTCGCCAAATAAGTTTTTAGCTCCTGTTAAATCAATATACTAAAGGATAATTTAATGAAAAGAAGACACAAATTACATTTTCTTGTTTTTCTGAAATGAATTAATTCACAGGGTGCTTTATCTTGTTTAGAAGTTGTCTTACCCCAGGAGATATCACGGAATAATCTTTAATGTAGAAAAATAAACTCGGCACAGTGCAGACATACATTTAAATAGCATTGATAAATCAAATTTAAACATCAATACTTGTTAGCATTCCTTTAAATGTGCTCCCCTTCCAGCTAATGAAAACCAAGGAGAGATTCCAAAAGCCCAGCTGTTATTGATTACCAAGCCTTCTAATTTCCCTCCTGAGATTGCACTTTGGCCAAAACTTTCACATTCATATTTTCCAACTAAAGAAAGTAATAATTATAAATTAATGATACCAATTCTATTGAAATGCAATTATTACAGTCTCACTGAGGGTGGAAAAAAAAAATCTCAGCTTTAGCAAAGTTTCAGTCAACATCTTGATTTCACAAAACCATTTGTATTCATGCTGAAAATGGACTTTGAGCTATTGGAGTTGTGCACCTGGCTTTTCTAGTTACTCTCTAGTTTTACTCACCAGTGGTAGAAATATTAATGAGTTCTTTCTGAAGTCATAACGAGAAAGTAGGCAGTTGCTGCTTTATATAGTAAATAAAGAGGCCAATTTAATAACATGTCCTTAGGCAATTGTACAAAGAAGAGTCAGTAATGTGTGTGTGTGTGAGTGTGTTGTTTAAGATAGGAAGCACCCAGCCTTGATACACAGTCCAAGTCCCAGGGTCAGGTGTTCTGTTAGAATCCCAGCTCTGCACATTCTAACCGTGTCCACTCTGGGCCTCCCTTTTGCAGGAAACAGTATGCAGTTTTCCAGTGTTTCTAGATCTTTCACATGTGCCTTCCAAATGGACATTATGAAAAGTCAAAACTATTATTTTCCAATCCAAATATTCATCTGCTATGCTCTTCAGGTACCATCAAAGTTCTTCAAGCATTTTTCAGTCTACAAAGAAATTCAGCTTTATTTAGCCTCGAATCCAATTTTTAAGGATCCTCTAAAGTTGATATGAATATGTTAATTTAGTTTTATCATCATAACCACATAAGTGCTTATAAATATCTGCAGGATCCACGTGTAAGCATATATATTTTAACATTATCGAAAGCCTTATGAAGTCGTCGAGTTCTTAGAATTGATTATGGTTTTTAAAAAACTCTGAATTATTCACAGAAAAATATACACTACCAATACATCAAAATCTAACGTTCTCCAAACTGTTTATTACGTTATTAGTAACGGTTTATGCATTTAATACTTGACACTAAGTTCATGAAAATGATCCTATATATTATTAAAGTATTATAGATTGCAAATATTTTGATAGCATTTTTAGGAGCATCAAAAATTCTTTACACTCATTTTAAAATAAGTTAGGTTTTTGGATGTGTTCATCGTTCAAAATCTATCTGTTAACGATTCTTCTCATTGAAATAATCAATGTCTTTAAAAATTAAAAGATATTTTAAAAATTATCCCAGAGGACCTCTTTTGCTTTTAAGCAAATCTTATAAAAATTGAGTTAAGAAAATCCAACTCCTATATTCTACTTACACTTTAAAGCATTATGACTTTCACAACATAAGTTTACACTTTAAAATACCACAGCATATCAATTAGCAAACATGCTTATAAAAATGTCCGTTTAAAAGAACATTCTTACAATGCACATAAGCTTGTAAATCCCAAGATGCTGACAACATGATATGCCAGCTGCAGACAGAGAACCTGATGAAAATGCAGTAATTATGAATTTTAATATAATACAAACCATGTCAGCAACATTTTTGAAGAGCAGCTGCCAAGATTTCAATCCAACTGAATGGATAATGTTATTTTTATATTCTGTTCTCTTCTAGCAAATTAGACTTTCCCCCATTTTTCCTTAAGATAAGCTTTCCTTATCAAACAACAACAAAACTTCTAACTGAATGTCATGTAGTGAATTATCACTCTGTTTAAGATGAAAGACTAATTATAGTGATGAAAAATATATAGACCAAAACATTGCTAAAGAGAGAAACTGCAACAAAATATTATTTATTATTTGAAATTTGATATAGTCCATTGCAGGAGCTAAGTAACATTAAAAGAAAATCTGCTTTCTGTTCAAATTCCAATTCCAATACATGGCATGTTGCTTACTAATTCAATTTCTTGTAAACCCAAGTTAAAAATAAATTTGACAGTATATTTTGTGTTGAGTCAGATTTCCCTAGTGGTAAGCCAGTCTCCTGGGAATATCTAAAAATGCAAAATAAATGGACTGTGGCACCGTAAATCTAGCCAAAATGATTTGCCACATCTCTCCGGATATCCAGACATGCTGTGATTCAGAGAGTCCCCAAGCCAATCTGGACTTAAGACATTCATCGGTTCCCCCATCCCATCCCCCACAAGAAGAGGTGACAAGCCCTTCTGGGTGGTAATTATTTATAATGACTAGGTCCACCCTCAGCCTCTACTCTACCTTCCACACTGCTACTGGAATGATCTTCCTAAAACATGGGCAGGTGCAACATACCTGTTTAAAGCTATTCAATAACCTCATAGACTTTGGGATAAAAGTCCCATAGCTCTTCATTGTCTGGCCTCTGCCTACTTCTCATCTCATTTCTTGCTATATTCCCCTGAATTTCCCACAAACTATACTCTTACTATAGGGATCGCTTTTCAATTTCTGAAATTCACTCTTTTCTCCTGTATCTCTATGCACTTACGTAAACCTCTCTGCTAAAAAGTAAAAAAAAAAAACAAAAAAATTAAATTAAAAAAAATTCTTCCTTTATTGGCCTAGGCATCCTCTCTTTACATTCTGTTGCTTCGATTGATGTGCTATATGGGAGTTCTATGGTTAAGAACACAGGCCAGGATTTTAAAATGTCTCTACTGCTTGCCAGCCCTGTAGCCTTGGACAAATTACCTAAACTCTCCAAGCCACAGTTTCCTTATCAGAAAAAAAAAAAAAAGTGAGGTTAAAACTAACTTCCTGCTTGACAGAGTTATTGGGAACAAAGATTGAGATAATTCCTCTAAAGCCACAATGCCAACTGGTACAGTGAGTAATATATAATTGGGGGGTCAGGCTATGGCTATTTTTGACAAAATCTGCAATTTTTATGTGAGAATGACTTTGTACTTTTTTAAAAGTCAGAATGTTTCAAGAGATTACTTTTCCAGAAATTGGCATGAATTGAAAACAGGAAGCATAATTATACGTGGTGGGCACTCAGACATAATCATACACCCACAAACACATGAACAAAAATACAAAACTAGCATGGAGTCCCAGTAATGACTAACATATGATCTGGGAAAACTCAGGCAAGTTATTTTACTTTACAGACTTCAATTTTCTAATCTATAAAGTAATGGTCAATCTAATGATAACTTAGCTCTGTTTTAACTCTGTCATGAGACCAGAAACATGAATTTAATAATATACGTCAATGTAGGTTTTCCAACTACTGATCTGAAAAACTTTAAATTCTTCCCTGTTTAATTTGTGATAATTTGTGAAAGGTAAAATGTATTGATTTTTTTTTTGGTTTTACCATGGGGAAAATCTGATTTAACAAAACATAAGGCTTTTTATCCATACTTATGGAGGCTATTTTTGAGCAGAGCGGCAAAATCTGTTAGAGTTGAATCATGTTGACAACAGCAACATGTTGGGTCTGTAAATGGGCAGTTTCAGGACTCTATGCACTGGTGCATCTCAACAGTTTTCATCCTGGCTATTTTGCCCTTTAGAAGACTGGTTTTCAATGTCATTCAAACCAACTCAAAATAACAGATTGGGTGTTTTGAAGGACATTTATTGTGTCTATAGCACTGAGCAAGAAGGCCAATCACAAAAAGCCTTATATGATGTCCCACTGCTAAGTGCCTTTAAAGAGACTCAGCCTCCTTTCTGTGTCCCCAACATTAAGTCTTAAGAAATCAATCATTCAAAATAAAATTTTAAAATTCAGTAAGAGCTTCTAGTGATAGATGTTTTTCCTGTGGAGTGTACACTTTCTCATTTTACTCATATATCAATCACTAACAATGGACGACTTCAACAGACCTGGCTTTGAGTCGCTTTCAACCTGAGGGGTTGTCTTTATGCCTATTCCAAGTTCAAAGTCAGCCTTCCAATTTTGAAATTAGGTATGCAAAGGTTTTGAATTGAGATTCACTCAATTGACAGAATAAAGAAATACATTGTATTGTATAACCCTCTTTTTGGTAAATGAAGAAATCACACATGTTACCCACAAACAAAACAACATACAAATCCAATTTGCATATAATATTTTAATATAAAGTTTATGTAGTTGGTCCTATAGAAAACATATAGATATTAATGAGGATTGACAGTTTCATATATTCAAATGGGGACTTACAGAAAGTAGAGTTTGCTTTTCTTGAAGATGCCATGAGCTAGATCATGCCTACCTCTTCGTGCCCATCTCTTGCCCTGCCTTGCACTCTGTGCTATTGTCACAGTGAACTTTTAGAGTTCCCTAAAATTGCTATACTTTTAATTCCATGAACCCTTCATACATGTTCCTCCCTCTACTGGGATACATACTCCCAGTCATCTACTAAACATACTCCTACCCAAACTCCAAAACTCAGTTTAGATCTCTTCTTAATTGCTGTAGAGGTCTTCCTCCCGTTGAACTTGAGAATGAGAGTTATACTTTATTCACTTCTATGATTCTAATGCTCAAAATATTGGCTGGGAGAAAATATGCATACAATGATAATTTTTTAATGAACAGATGAATGAATAAATAAATTGCATGGAGTGAAGGGAAGATGACAAGGATATTCAATAAAGGAGGAGAGTGGAAGAAAATGGCATGTGGATGGTCTAATTTCATGTACAGAAATGTGTGGGGACACGATTGAAAGAATTAGTGTGCATGGTTGAAACACAGGGGATGACAAGTTTGCATGGGTCTTGGATATATAATCCACCCAAAGTGCATCCAGGATTAATGTATTAGGTTCCAGACAGTCAAAAGAAATTCTTGAAGACATAAAAGAAATAATAAAAATCATTATTTTTGGAGAATTCATATTTCTCCTTTAATAAAGCTCCTGACCCTACAAAGAAAATCAGACTTGTTTAATAAAATCTGAAATGGGACAATAAGAAAATCATAGGGTTGATATCACATGACACTCACCTCAGTCCTATTGCATATAGATGGTGACTCCTGCTTGGAAGTGGTAATTTACAAAATGTTAACCTTGAGACCAGGGCAAGTAAATGTCATTCGCAGGGCATGGAGGCTGCACTCAGAAACTCTGTCTCATTATGGCAAATAACAGAGCAAAGAAGGAAGCACAGAGACATTTGACTGGTGGAGGTCAAAGTTCACAAGCAAAGTGCCTCCATGTGTTTGTCACTGCACATTTGCATTTTATATACCGTTTTATTTTTCCACTGTGCTTTAATAATCGTTTTAGCTATTTACCTTTACACATGCAAAATTCTCAATTTGCATCTGCAAATATCTACTCCTAGATACATCTACCCACCTGCAGCATAATTAACTAACTGAAATTCTTTGACATTCTAAGATGTAAACAGTTTCCTAGCCCTGATGTTGGTGAGTCTGCAAATATTAAAAGTTAATGCATGATTCTATTTTCTTTAAAATACAGAGTTATCTCTGCTACTTGTATATTGCAGAACAATCTCTGGTTGTACAAATCTGAAAATATTTTTGAAGTACAATGAGTGCTCTAATGTTCAGCCCAGAGCTTCCCTTCATCAACAAAGCAAACATTCTATCAGCTGATGACAGTGCTGCTGACTGAAGGCTTGTAGCCTAGTCTCCTCTGAAGATGACTTCCAGCTGAGGAAAGCCGACTCACCCAAGTTCATGACATCTTCCCAAAGTCATATCTGCCTCCAATGACTGGTAGATGCAGTATATCAAGGGCTTGCTCCCATCATCCCAATTCATGTTAATTCCACAGGGCCACCCCAGCTTCAGAGCTTCCCATGGGATAAGTTGAGGCCTTTTCTAATTTGGCATTGCCACCTAACTTCTCCCCTGCCCAATCATGGCTACTTTACTCCTCACATTTGTGGGAAAATGAGAAAGCACTCCCCAAAATGGCCAGTGTACTAATCTCTGTCTTAAAATCTGTGTCCAGGGCAATTTGACCTTCTACAAGAAATAAGTAGAAATACATTAAGTCAACCTAAGAGGCTTTGGGATTAGAAAAATTCTTTTTTTTTTTTTTTTGATTTTCTTTCTTTTTTCTAATTTTAGCATATTATGGGGGTACAAATGTTTAGGTTATATGTATTGCCTTTTCCCCACCTGAGTAAGAGCTTCAAGTGTGTCCATCCACCAGATGGTGCACACCACACCCATTAGTGAACATACCCATCCCCTCCTCCCACCTCCCACCTGCCCGACACAGGATGAATGTTATTACTATATGTGCACATAAGTGTTGATCAGTTAATACCAATTTGATGGTGAGTACATGTAGTGCTTGTTTTCCCATTCTTGGGATACTTCACTTAGTAGAATGGGTTCCAGCTCTATCCAGGATAATGCAAGAGGTGCTAGATCACCATTATTTTTTGTGGCTGAGTAGACCTCCATGGTATACATATACCACATTTTATTAATCCACTCATGTATTGATGGGCATTTGGGTGGTTTCCACATCTTTGCAATTGTGAATTTTGCTGCTCTAAACATTCTAGGCAGATACCTTTTTATAGAATATCTTTTGTTTCTTTGGGTAGATGCCCAGTAATGAGATTGCTGGATCAAATGGTAGTCCTACTTGTAGCTCTTTGAAGTATCTCTGTATTGCTTTCCATGGAGGTTGTACTAGTTTGCAGTCCTACCAGCAGTGTATGAGTGTTCCTATCTCTCCGCATCCATGCCATTCTCACTGGAGTTAAGTGATATCTCATTCCAGTTTTGTTTTGCATTTTCCTGATGATTAGAGATGTTGAGCACTTTTTCATATGTTTTTTGGCCATTAGTCTATGTTCTTTGGAAAAGTTTCTGTTCATATTCTTTGCCCACTTTTTAATTGGGTTGCTTGAGTTTTTCTTGCTGATTTTCATGAGTTCTGTATAGATTCTAGTTATCAGCCCTGTATTAGATATGCACATGCGAATATTTTCTCCCATTCTGTAGGTTGCCTGTTTGCTCTTGTGATAGTTTACTTGGCTGTGCAGAAGCTTTTTAATTTGCTCAGGTCCCATTTATTTATTTTTGTTTTTGCTGTGATTGCCTTTGGGTCTTCTTCATAAATTCTTTCCCTAGGCCAATGTCTATAAGAGTTTTTCCAACATTTTCTTCTAGAATTCTTACAGTTTCATACATTAGGTTTAAGTCTGTTATCCATCGTGAGTTGATTTTTGTGAGTGGTGAGAGGTGCAGATCCTGTTTCAGTCTTCTACATGTAGCTATCCAATTCTCTCAACACTATTTATTGAATAAAGATTCTTTTCCCCAGTGTACGTTTTTGTCTAATCTTTGTCAAAGATTAGGTGGCTATATGAGGATGGTTTTATATCTGGGTTCTCAGTTCTGTTCCGTTGGTACTATGTCTCTGTTCTTGTGTCAGTACCATGTTGTTTTAGTTACTATGGCCTTGTAGTATAGCTTGAAGTCTAGCAAATTGATGCCTCTCAATTTGTTCTTTTTGTTTAAGATTGCTTTTTCTATACAGGGTCTTTTCTGGTTCCATATGAAGCATAGAATTATTTTTTCTAGATTCTGAATGCTAACTCAATACATTAAAAACCTCACAGCAAGGCTGCCCATGCCCTCACAGAGATAAGGAAAGTATGCTAAGTAGTCATTGTCTTCAGCATTGAAACAAACAAAAACTTCTGAGGGGTGCCTTAGCGTACAGTCATATTGGTAATATCTTTTGTCCCTGATTTTTTGGCATTTATTTTATGAGACACTGAAAAATGTGATAGATTTTCTCATGCCAAATTCTTAAAGGTTGCAGTGTAATCAAAACTCTTAAAACGTACACAACTATCTATAAAGAAAGAAACCATGGTAGACATTTTGACAGATTGGACAACTGTATTATATTTTCTCATATCTGTGTGTCGCTGTGTGTTTTTCAAAGTGTCCCCTTGTGTGATATCTCACTTGATCCACAACTGTGTGATATAAGTACAACTAGTGCCTCTCTCCATTTTACATATGAGCATAAATGTTTAGCAAAGATAAATTATTCCCCCAGGTAACTAGCTGGGGATGAATAAATGCTAAAGTGTGTTGATTCATATGTTTAGTGATATGAGTTGATATATAAATAACTCAGCAGAATTCGAAGGACCATAGTGAGTCTCAAAGGAAGAGCTTTTTGTGCCTACTCTGGTGATCATATTTGCCAACCTTCCCACATCAGTAACAGTCACTTTTGTTTTTCAGGTGGTGCTGTGGTGGCCGAAAACCTAGCGGAAGAGATGGGGCATTTCTAATCTCACAGCCAAAAACTGCAGACTGCAGCACAGTCTGAGATTCCTTTCTTTATAACTACTGGTAAGTTGCTTAAATATTCTAAAGAAGCCCACTCATGTTAAAATGAATTTCCATAAAGAATGAGCATCACCCAAGTCCATTGTTAATGCAGTTTATTCCTCAAAGTTCTTCAAACCTATTTAGTGGACTCTGTGGAGGGAAGGATAAATTATTTCTGGATCATGTCTCTCCGTGGTAAGAATGACCAGAATCTGATATGGGCAAATGTCTCCTCACACATAAGCAGGGAGAAATTTGTTCTTGTTTTTCTAAATTAAGAGAAGTCAGAGTTAGGTTCTACCTACAGAAGTGATCATCAGCACACCTAAGGGTGTGGAATATCACTTTAAATAATGTCAGTTTCTATTGGAGGTGTCAGTATTCATGCATCATGGAAGAGAAAGAAAGAAAGAAAGAGAAGGAAGGGAGGGAGGGAGGAAAAAGAAAGAGAGAGATGGAAAGAAAAAGAAGCTAGTCAAGAGTGACGTAAAGAACTTTATCTTGTGTTATGGTGCTGACTTTCTTAAAGATCAGAAAAGCATCCTACCTCTGTAAAAGCTGCTAACCTACAACTTAACCTTCCCTGTTTAATTCTATGTTACTTCAATCTCTCTCTCTCTGTCTCTCTCTCTTCTCTTGAACATGTATGTGCGTAAAATGCATTTATTTTTGGGTCCCCTCCCATATTTGAACACCTTCAAGGAAAGAAAGGTTTGAACTTCAAAGGATCCAATATTTTTAGACAAAATATCGGCAGTACATCTGGAACCCCATTAGTCTGTTGGTTGCTGCCTTCAAGCTGCCTGTTTTTTTCTAACAATTTCTTTGGATTTGTTTTTTAACTGAGAGCACCCTTATTGCTTATTACTGTTTGGCCCTGTGATTCTGATGCTCAGTCCAACATTGGTCTCCATTTTTCTCTGCATTTTCTTAATTCTGTAGCTGCTTTTCAGGCCTGACCGTCTGTCCCCAAAGCAACTGTTAAGCTCCAGGTGCTACTTAGTAGGAGTACAGGTGACCACAAGAAGTAAAAATAAACAAAAGCAAAATTATTGCTATTGAACAATAAACAAAATGTGAATATGTTTAATTGAAAATTGTAGGAGTTACCTTATTTAAATGAGTTGCCAAAAAAGAGCTAAATTTAAACAAATATTGTGTATAAAAATATTATGCTCAATTAAAATAATCAGGACATTAAGAACTATACATTAATATTCATTTATTTCAGAAACTCTGCTTACATCTTAGGTACATGATCATATTTAATGTTCACAGTTATCTTCTCTTGTGTGGTGATGATCACAATTGTCATTGTAAAGATATTGTAACTTAACTTTAAGGTAAGCAAAATAACCTATCTAGTTTACTAGGTGGCAGAGTGAGGAACACATTGGTGTTTAAAAATTGCTTGGACTTAGCAGGTGCTTGAATACATAAATAAATGAATGCTTGAGTTTGGCTGAAACAAAAGGCTTGGAAAGGCAAGTACTGGCATGTATACCTGAGAAAATCCTGGGGATCTTGAGTGACATGCTAAAAAGTTTGAATGTGTTAAAATTGATAGAGGACATACTTAGAATGCTTTTGCATCGTCAAGTGATATTCTCAATCTTTGTTATGAATAATCAGAGAGCCTTGTGTTTCATGTGCTGAAAAAGACATAGACTTGAGGCCGGGAAGTCAGCCTGAAGGGTTCTGCAAAGATATATACGTAGATAAAGGGTCTGAATTGCAATGGCAACAGTGGAACTAGAAAGAATAGAAGTCATACATGAAATTATGCATAGCACTATTCTTTTCCACAACTGGGAAACTGATTAGACACAGCCATTAAGGGAGATGAAGGAGTTAACAACACGAAAACTGCCTATAGTGTAAGAGGCATTGCAAGATATTCAATTGCTTTAGGGCCATAATGTTAAATATTAATTGTATTTGTTATACTGTAAGGCATTTGCTTATCTGGCAAGAAAATATCCAAATGCCTGGAAACTCTTGTTTTGGCCAAGGCCAAAAATTTTTTCAATATATTATCTTTTGAGGAAAAAAGCCTTTATTTAATAATTATAGTGCTACATAAGCATTCGTTATTTTCACCATGCTATACCACAACCTGTGAATTTCCTGATAGGGTATACTGAATAAATAACTCTTAAATGAATGAATGGGGAAATATCATCAGGTACACAAAATAGCTCTTTGGGATAGGTAGAAACTTGAGTTTCCTTTTGTACGTAAGGCGATAGCCTGAATAACTTGCCTCTTTTTCCCCATTCAGCATGTGACCTACTGAGACTTGAACCCAGGTAGTTTCCTCTGAGGTAAAGGCTCATTTAAGTCTATCATGCATTCGATTTAACATAAAGGATACCTTCAACGACCCATCAGTAAAGATTAACTATACTTATAAAATCCAGTCTGGAAAAAAAAAGGGGGGGGGAAGTAATACTCTGGTGGCTCAATATTGCAAGTATTTGTCTCATGTAGGTGTAAAATATGCTGCTTCATTTTGTGCTATTTTGTCGGGATGAAAACAGTGGGAGACGGGCTCCCCTCCGCTATGACATATCATGGCAGATGTTCACCTGAGTGCTCTCCAGGTGAGAACTTTAACCACCTGCAGCCTGAGTAAGAGGCAGAGCCCCCAGCTGAGAATGACAACTGTTTCGCCAGTCTGAGGGGACTATTAACTACATATCAAATCAGAAGCAGATAAGCAAAACAGAGGCCAATGTCACATACATAACTGCCCAAATCGAAGAATCTTTTTTGGAAAGTAGAATTCCTAGAATTAATAGGCATGACTGTAATCCACAGCTTGTACTCAGATGCTGTGTTAACGACTGTGCTCTTTGAAATTGACATTCTAGCAAAAACAAAAAAAAAAAGAAAGAAAAAGAAAAAACATCTATATTTCTAGAACCATAGAGATATTATAGGAAGGGATTGACATTCAGGGCCTGTAGACCTGGATTTAGAGCTGACTGTGTCTATCATCAACAGCCCTGCGATTTGCTCATATCTCAATATTTCTGAGCCATGACATCCATATCTATAAATTGAAGGGAATAAAACAAGATTATTTCTACTCATTCTATTTCTAAAGTACTTGGATTGTGACTTAAGTATTAAATAATTATTTACTTGCCTTATCAAGGGCTTGTTACTGCATGCTAGAGTGGAGAGGATGCTAGACACAGACAGTGCTAATTCTGTGTGCGGAATTGAAATAAATTAAATGAGCATTGTAACAAGGTTGACTAGGGATTAAAGAGGTGTCACCTCTTTAAATATCCCATTTTATCCCTTTCCCCTGCCCAGCAGACACACACACACACACACACACACACACTCACTCACCACGGCTAGATCAGGTTTAGAAGAGGAAGAAAAGCAACAATACCACTAGAAAGTCATCAGATTGTCTTCATGTGCTGTGGTGTAAACAAGTATTTATTGCACAACCTGGGGAAAGACCAACAGAACCAAGACACCGTAGCTCCCCTCAAGTTGCTTCCAGACCAGAAAGATATAGAAAGATATGAGAAATGCTGACAGAAAAGATAAGGCATGTAGGTTAAAAAATTATTTCATTTCTAGAATCACTTCCATTATATTAAGAATAACGGACGTTCCATTGCCTTTCCAATTATAACTGTCTTTTTGTAGTTAGTTTGCGGATGTGGGGAAACTTCCCCTTCACCCCAGAAGGTTCGCTGAAAGATCAACTCACAATGAAGGCAGATTAATAAGAGAAAGAGATTCATTTGCCGTGTGCACAGGGAGAATAGCAGAGTGATCACCCAATGTCCCAGTGGGGTCCATGCATTTATATACCCTCATTTTAGAGGGGAAGATGAGGAATATAGGTAAATCTGTTTAGGGGCAATAAATGGTTACTAGGGAGGATGAATAGATACTTGGGGGAATGAATGGGTGGGGGGAAACAGATTGACATCTAAATAATTCTCTCTGGAAATTAAATTAACCTGAGAGACAAGTATTATCTTTAAAATGGGTTAGGCCAGGTCTGGTTACATTCTTGATCTTTTTTTTACAATATATTGGGATAACAGGGAAAGGAAATTGTTCTTTTTTGGTGGGTCTGTCTGGTCTTACACAAATAGAGGGAAAGCCCCTTCCAAGGCCTGTTGATCTCTAAGGGCCTTTAATTCAAAATACTCTTTATACCATGGAGTCAAATTTTGGGGTGAAACTGAAACCGACCTTTACACAAATCAATAACAGGGTGCAAGGCGAGAACTATGGTAAAGGCCTAGCTAAAAATAATGATACTAAGTAGTCCCTGTCCTCCTGTTTGCTTCTCTATAATTGCTACTGCGGAGCCACACAGCTGGTGTCTGTAAAGATTCCTAACTTTTTCCGTAGGTAGCATCACCTTTTTGCAACCTAAAGGTGTAGTTTTAAGGTATCTTCCAGGCCCTGCTTTCCAGTGGATTGACTGACCCTCCCAGACCAGCGGCCCATACCAAGAAACCTATTCCACTGGAATTGTGACCCCAGGGACTGAAGCAGCACAAGAAGATGATTCCCATACCCCTTTCATTTTTCCCCAATTAACAAACCTAATTTCCTAATCCCTTGCCTGCCAGACTACCCTTAAAAACTCTTATCTCTCAAATTCTCAGGGAGGCAGATTTGAGAAACTTTCTCCCGCCTCCCCGCTCAGTGCTCTGCAGAATAAAAGTCTTTCTCCGTTGCAGCCCCAACTGTCTCAGCACCTTGGCCCTTCCCTGTGCAGTGGGCAGTACAACCAGGCTGGGCCGCAACAAAATTCCCTGAGCCCCTTCCTTGGTCAGTACTCAATATATGCTAATTGACTTGCCAATCAGTAAATTATGTGCAAGTCTGACTGAGCCAACCTGTAAACCCTATGCTTGCAACCATTAGACCCCTTGTCATAGACCCAGCCAAACCGAGAGTTAGCACGTTACACAGAGCACATCTGTCATTAGTACTTTAAAATTGGTACCAAAATACTTAAACATGAAAACATTCCATTTGATGAAATCTTCGAATACAATACTAGCACTACCTGGACTGTTGTTGCTTTAGAAAATGCTCTGTAATCAAGGCAATTAAGCAGACAACCCAACCGGCATGGCCAAAAACCCTGGAGTGCTTCTCCTATGGAGCTTATAATAAAATCAGAACCACTTAACTAAACTCCAACATGCTTGGACATTTTTAAATAGAGAAAAGTAATTAGGCCAACCTTTCTAGCAGCCTGTTAGATAAAAGACTGGAAAGTATAGACCTTTCTATAATATATCGTCTCTAGTGCGTATCAGTTTTTCTAATTTACCAATCGGTGAATTGTAAAGAAAAAGAAAACATAAAAATTTTAATGAACTCAACAAACACTGGACTTCTGTAATCTTGCTCAGTTGAAGTATACTGGTTAGTATTAAGCTGGGACACTTTCTGAAACATAATCCTTTGAATATGTATGAGTTTTGCACAAGAGGATAAAGGCTTTGTTAGAAACAATATCCCTTGAAAATTTGTCTAATTGTGATTTTAATAAACCAAAAAAGCTTAAGAAATTCATTTACCTCTAATGGTAAGTCTATTGTAAGAAAATAAAATGAGAGTTTGAAAGACTTTACCCAAGGTCACCTGGTTCTAAGTATTGCATAATGAATCCCACAGCTTTAAAGAAAGATGTGATTTCCAGATCACATCTAAGGCTTTGTCTTCTTGGCCCAAAACCATAATAAAGGGAATTTGGAATAAAATATAGAAGATTCAGAGATAAAAGTATAGTCAGACAGAATATTACAGGGCAAACAAATATTCAGACTAATAATTATTCCTCCATTTTTTAAGAAGTGACTATAGGGTCAACAGAAAAGAACACAAACTCTTTAAAATAATTTAAAGAGGTTTATGATGAGCTGAATAGGTGCTACCATGGCCTGGAGAGCCAGTCCCAAGAAGCCTTGGCCAAGCGGTCTCCCAGTGGTTGGGTTACAGTTTGGTTTTATGAATTTCAGGGAGACAGGAATTAGACATAAAGTCATAAATCAATACATGGAAGGCATATATTTGTTTGGCCTGAAAAGGCAGGGCATCTGTACCCAGGAAATTACAGGTTATAGGTGGGTTTAAAGATTATTTGATTTGTAATTGGTTAAAGAAATGAAGCTTTGTCTAAAGGCTTGAAATGTTTTAAGTTAAGATAAGGAAGTCTGTTAATCAGAGACAAGTCACAGGGCATATACTCGGACTCAAGTGATCTGTTAAGTAAATTCATGACCTTCAGGTGTGGTTTAAGCTTTGTCTTGGGTGGCCATAGCCCTGTTAATGAGTTACAAAGAGTATCTTCAAGAAAGGAAGGGGGCATGAGCAGGCATGTCCGACCTCCCTTCTTATGTCCGGCAACTCAGCTTCACGGTATTTCTGGGGTCCCCTAGGCCAAGAAGGGGTCCATTCACTTGGCTGAGAGGAGGAGCTTAAGAGTTTATTTTAGTTCACATAAGCATCATAGCTTTCTTCCCAAGTTCCATTGGACCCTTTTAAAAATATTACTATAAAACAATGATATTCTCACCAATAATAACAGTTCCTGCATTTATTGAGCATTTACTGTGTATCAGTCAATGTGCTTAGGTTCATGATCACATTAAATCTTATCTATGGCAAAATTGAGTAGACATCCAGATTTCATTGGCTTTATAGTTTTGAGAGATTAAATTTCCGAAAGTCTTAGTCCAGTAAATGCTAAAGTCAGCAATTGAAATTAGTTCCGGTCTCCTTCAAATACCATGCTGGTATTCACAATATTGCCCATCACAGCCTTATAATTAAATTATGTTTGGGGTTTCCCTGCCGGAAGGAGTTGATTTGGTATTGATGTCTACCACTGGAGAAAGCTCAACTTGTTTTTCTGACCTAATGAATCAACTCACACATGGAGGAATGAGTGAGATAAAGAACCACCCAACCTGTCTCAAGCCATCTCAAAATCTTCCACTCTGTCTTTGCACCTACTTTGTCAACACTTAGATTTTCTCTAATAGAATGATGTGAAAGATGAGCCTAAAAATGCAACTCTTTCTAGGTGAAATGGGCTCTGATTGAGAATTCAGGTCACCTGCATTCTAATCCCAGCCTAATAATGGTGTGATCTTAAATACATCAGTTTCTTCTCGGGCTTTCAGTGGTGTTCTGGAAAAAGTTCTTAATACTCTTTAGCACTGAATATGTTCCATCTCTTCTCAACTTTGCATTCAGTGATGTCAAATTACCAGCTTAATATCTATCGTGATAGGAGTATTTACACCACAGAAATGCCAAATGATACAAATTAGAGCCCACCCTACTCCCATCAACCAGTTAGTCAATATTGGACAGAACATCTCTGATCGATTTCCTTATTAGGAAAGGAGTATGCACTAAATTAGAGATGGCAATCAATTTTCAACTCAAAAGTAAACTCAGTTTGACTGGTAGTGGTCTACAGGTTTAACGAGAAGGAAATAACTGCAATTAATTTATAAACTCTTCCAAGAGAGGAGATCTGTCTTCCCTACCTCCTAGCACTGAGGTTTGCTTCAGAGTCCTTCATTGGTCTGATAACCCAATATGGTAACCCAGTATTTATCATAAAGCTACTGATAGAGCCAAAGATCTATGACAAAAACCATTTCCTCTATATTGTGCTGCTGCTGCTAAAATAATTGGCATCATTTCCGGCTGATGCCTACCAAAGCTAAGCTTCCTACCCTACTTCTTCGCCAGAGTGAAGAAGCTAATCTGAACTACTGTCCAAACATCTATTTTTATTCTGTGCTCCAACAAATCTGTCAAATGACAAAGATGTCCATTATCCACCCTCCACAGGCAGTACAGTGCTACCCAAACCACAAACCCATTTGTTAAAAAGGAGGGCTTCACCATCAGAGATACCTTGGTTCAGATTCTGACTCTATTCCTTACTATTACTGAGAGCCTGGAAAAGTTAGTTAACATCTATAAACCTGAATTTATTACTCATTGATAGCATGAAAATGATAATATTGACTTTCCATGCATTTGAGGAATATTAAATAAAGCAATTCCTGAAAATACTGAGCAATGTCTGCTACATTATCAATATTTTTTGTAATTATTCTTCTTATTAATTGATTTGTTTGGAAATGTTTCTTTGCCACATTTCATCAAAATTCATATTTTTTCCTTTTTTATTTCAGAATATTACGGGGGTACAGATAGATGTTTAGGTTACATATATTGCCTTTGCCCCGCCCGAGTCAGAGCTACAAGAGTGTCCATCCCACCAACAGTGCACACTGCACCCATTAGATACGAATACACTCATCCCCTCCTTCCCCCTCCCACCCAAAATGTATTGATAGTAAAGGAGAATTTATGAAGGAGAAAATGGCTGAGACAGTTTATAACATATATGTCTAATAGTCAGTGGCAAGGCCTTCCCTGATTTTATTTTCTCCTTTAGTCCCCACTGTTACACCAAACCTTTAGTAAAATTCTGCTACCTGCAATAATTTGTGTTACTGCCACTTTGGAAAGTAAAGGAAGAGGTTTTGGGGTTTTTTTTTTGGAGGGGGAAGAGGCAAAAAGTATATAGCAGACAGTAGAAGTGAGCCAGTAGTGTGGTAATACGAGAAGAAACTCTAAACACTTTTCACGCTGAGAGAGTCCTAGAAATCTTGATTAATAGATAGACTTCCCACAGTAAGTAGCATGGGGTTATGAGCCGTTTTAACTGACTATTAAAGCAAATGAAGATTCGCACAAGCTGAAGTACTGGGGGTGATCCATGCCACAGCCACCGTGGCTACAAAGGCGTCCACCTAAACATAGTCGAATCCTATAGTTACTACAGCTGAGACCCTACTTCACATAAAGGATAAAGCACAGATTCTTTCCAGATCACAGACTTCAATAGTGGGAAGGGGGGGGGGGGGGGGAAGCAACTTGGAGCAATCAAGAATTGATTTCATAATTTTGCCCCGAGTTCACATTATTATTTCTTCATAATGTTTGACCATTTGCTGTTTTTTTTTCTTCCCAGTCCCAGAATGGGGCAACAGTTCTTGAGTATTAATTTTTCTGAGAAATGGCAAAAGGACGAAGTGACCTAGATGACCAGAGTGGGCTGGGCAGGGGGTTGGTTGCTTTTTGATAAGACCAAGATAATTATAGAAGCTTAATGATTTGTTCAGGTTGTAAATGTGGGAGATGCACTTTGCTGACCTTGCTCTTTTATTTTGGATTTGTAAATAATGAATAATTTCTTTTAGGGCATTCAAAGGGTTTAAATGTCACATCCAAGACTCTGACCTTGTCATTTTTAAGTGCCTGGTTAGATAGAATAATCACTGGCAAGACCAATGGGTGCTTTCCCTAAATTAAAAGGTTTTTAGAATATGGTTAAACTTGATAATATTTCCATAATTGTTTTGTGAAAAAATATTTTAAAGAATTATTACTTTAATAAATGTTAAAGATGAAATTAGAATGTGTATTATTATGCAAAATGAACACTATGGTAAACTTTGTCTTATAAATGTCACTTTTAATGGAGTCTTCTGTTAAAAAATGTAGTTTTATGATTACATAAATACTCCAGTTACAAAGGTATTACACTTATCCATATTTGCTTCATGCCATTGGACTAATATATTTCCTTATTTTTAAATTGCTTATTATTTATCCAGTCTATTTATAGAAAGTATTTGAAATGACTCACAACAAAATAAGTAAAACCAGGCCTTTGAAATAACTAAAAGGGCCAAAGGTCTATAGTTGGAGAACTGGGGAACTAGAAGGGAGTGTTTATATATCAGAAACCTTCTCTATAGATGGCTAAGAAATTAGAGCAAAATTCTTGGTAGCCTATGCAAAAAAGAGAGATGTGATAGGTGTTATGTTTTCTTCTTATATCCTAATAATAACAAAAGATGTGATTATCAATACAATTTTGTCATATTCTGGCTCTAGAAGTTTTTATTACACAGATTCTTATTTAAGGAGTATATCAGTTAGTGTTGACATCCCCTAGATCTCATTCGCTAGGCTGTTGACCATACCCCACCTGCTTCCATCTGCTTCTTGATCTGGAGGATTTCCTTTGGCTCATAGGAACCACCTAGCCAAGAGATGCAAGTGGGAGCTTATGCTAACTTCTCTTTGGATGGCTCATGGAAAATGACAGACTGATAGAATATGTAACACCCCAGTCCCCTCCCTCTTAGTGGGTGACTTTGTAGAACAATTCACACTCCAGAGTCCCTCGTGAGACCAAGATGAGACTAACCTTTTGCTGAAGCTACATTTTTACGTATGTTTTTTGCATTGCCCAATCCTATTTCACTTACTCTGTCCACAGGTTTCTCTTGAGAATATGCCTTTAATAAATCATTTGTGCAAGAATTCTCCCAAGACAAGGCAAAATAAATTTTAAAAAGAAAAGTACATCATTTCCAATAAAATACTGTTTGCAAAATTTAGTGAGATCTTTTCTTTCGATAGATGTTTCTGAACTCTTTCCTTAATAAAAACTTTGGAAATAATATTAATTCATGATTTTTATCAGCATGTAACAAAATAACCTTTATCTTGTTTTTAATTCTTCCTTAGCTTTGTTCTACTTTTTTTTTTTCCCATTATGTGGGCCGCAGATGATATTTTCTGACTTTGGACAATGGGAAGATTGTTTTGTATTTGTACAGGAGGAAGAAACAGTCTAAATATAGACATCCAATCAAAGTGAGAAAGAACTAGGGTAAAATAGTCTGATAGAAAATTTGAGGCAGGAAGGGGATTCTGATGAGAAAATGTATGGAGGGAGACCGCTAGACCTGTGTTTAATCTCAGGAATCACCTCCAAGTAGCTCATGATGTTTAGCAAATAAAACAATATCTGTATATCTTATTTTCTTCCTCATAAAATGAAGTGATATTACCTGCCTGCTTGGATTGTAGTGAAGATTATAATATAAGATATTTGGACTCTCTCTTAAACTGAGCATTAAAATGGCTGATTAATAAATACTAGCTTAATCATTTCCTCAAACACCTCCTCTTCAAGAAGACATTTGTGATATTAAAGAATATAGGGGCCATTGTAGAAAGTGTTTTTGAAATCAAAACCTATACATGAAAGGTGTGTCTTTGAGGAAGGGAGGAAAGAGAGTGTGTCTATATGTATGTGTATGTGCGGGCACACCTGATACTGTGAAATATGTGTTTGGTCTTCATTCCTGTTTCCTGGCATATGGGTCCTAAAACCCTTGGAATCTCCAGAATGATGAGTATCTTTTGAATGCTAATGGGATAACGAATGGCTGGGGTTCCTTAGATGGCTTCGTGGTGGGGGCTGGCCACCATCATCACAAAAACCAAGGCAGGATTAGAGGGGCTGGAACCTCCAAGGAGGAGGGGTGAGGCTGTAGATTAAGTAGATCACCAATGGCCAATGATTTAATCAACCATGCCTACATAATGAAATTTCCATAAATCCCAAAAGGACCGAGTTTAGGGAGATTCCAGGTTGGTTAACAAGAACATCCAGGTGCCAAGAGGGTAGCACACTCCAGCTCTTGGGGATGGAAGATCCTGTCTCGGGATTCTACCAGACCTCACCCTGTGTCTTTCTTCATCTAGATATTCATTTATGTCCTTTAGAATATCCTTTGTAATAAATGGATAGACATAAGTGAAATGTTTCCTTGAGTTCTGTGAGCCACTTTAGCAAATTAATTGAACCTGAGAAAGGGGTCGTTGGAACCTCAATTTATAGCCAATTGGTCAGAAGTTCTGGAAGTCTGCACTTGCAGCTGGTGTCTGAAGTGGGGGGCAGTCATGTGGGATTGAGCTCCCAACCTGTAGGATCTGATGTTACCTCCAGGCAGATAGTGTCAGAATTGAATTGGATTAGAGAGGACACCCAGCTGGTGCTTGCTGCAGAATTGATTGCTCGGTGTGTGGGAAAAACGTCCCTACACAGGTGGTCACAGAAGCATTCTTTATTATGAGAGTATAGTAGGAGAAAAACAGGTTGTTGTTTTTTTTTTTTTTCCTACTCAGTGTATGTGTATGAGCAAGAGAGAGAGGGGGAGGAAGAAGGAGAAAGAGGAGAAGGAGGAGAAATTTGGTCTAAAAGGAGTTCTTAATAGCGCTTAATCATATTTACCTAAGAATTCAGATATAATAGCAGCAACTAATCCAATAAGGTAAGTATTATTTGAGGAATAACTAAATGAGGTAATAATATTTGAGAAAGAGGGGAGAAGGTCATGTTGCCTGCCTGTGAAACATAGCACAAGACACACAGAAGTTTAATTTATAGGGGTCCCTAGAATGCATGTTTATGGTTTTAAAAGCTGTTTCCTCAGATAACAATTAAAATAATTCTCTTATGAACTGTTTTTGGTGAGATAGTTGGTAAACTATTTGTTTAGCAAGTAAAACTGCTTCCATCTAGTTCTAAGAGGAAAGATTCTGGAGAAAGGAACCTGAATAATTTGTTATCAATGGGAAAGACAGGGAATGAATAGCATCGAGTTTAAACCACAGCAGTGGCCCAGGCAATAGCTGTGGGTGAAACATACTTCATAGCCTCACCAACGGCTTAGGAATAGTGCCAAGAGAACTATGAATCCAACACTTCCCAAAGTGTGTGTCATGAGATACATTTTTTTAAAGGCCTCCATGATAACATACTAGGAAATATAGCACACTTTATATCTGGATATTCACAATGCATTTTAGCATAATGAAGGCTCTGAAAAAAACCCTGTACTGGCAGGGCACAGTGGCTCACGCCTGTAATCCTTGCACTCTGGGACGCCGAGGCGGGAGGATTGCTCGAGGGGAGTTCGAGACCAGCCTGAGCAAGAGCGAGACCCTGTCTCTACTAAAAAAAATAGAAAGAAATTATATGGACAACTAAAAATATATATAGAAAAATTAGCCAGGCACATGGTGGTACATGCCTGTAGTCCCAGCTACTTGGGAGGCCGAAGCAGGAGGATCGCTTGAGCCCAGGAGTTGGAGGTTGCTGTGAGCTAGGCTGACGCCACAGCACTCTAGCCAGGGCAAAAGAGCGAGATTCTGTCTCAAAAAAAAAAAAAAAAACAAAAACAAAACAACAAAACCCTGTACTAAAGATAAATTGTAACTGGAGGTTTGTTTGTTTGTTTGTTTTTATAATTTGGGGTAAAAATAACATATTACTGTCAGGCTTAAAATGATAGTGATAGCAGATTGCTTCCTCCTTCATTATGTGCCCAGACTTTCTAGAGCCTACAAATTCCCAAAAGGGAGAAGATTTCAGCCTGGCTTGTTTCAGTCTCACTATGGAACATGAGCACTGAAGGGAGCCTTCTCAGAAAGTGGAACTTGAAGGGAAGGAAATGGTAAGTCTCTGGATCCCATATCAGCCATGGCATTTGTTGGAAGTAGGCAGCCTACTCTTATAAAGGCTTGTGGTTTCTTCTACTGAGGTTTACAAACTTGTCAAGTAACTACTGCGGGGGGCCAAGGGAGAAACTTTCCCTTTGCCCTTTGAAGGATCACTGAAAAATCAACTCACAAAAGGCAGATTAACTGGAGACAATGCATAGAAATATATTAGTGTGCACACAGGGAGAATCACAGAGTAATTACCCCATATCCCAATGGGGGACAGATGCTTATATAGCCTACTCCTGAGGGGAAAGTAATGTGGGGAAGGGTGGATGATTTTAGGGGGGAAAGGAGATGATTTATTTTTAGGGGAATTTGATGGGCTTGAAGAACATACAATGGCCTGGGACAAAGTCTGTGAAAAAAGTCTATCAGGTGTGTTGACAGATTTCAGTCTTTTTCCTGCAATATGACTTCACCTAATGAAAACTCAGGGAAGGGACCAGAGGTAATTATTTTCTTCTTTGGGAAACACAGAGGATTGAGAGATGATGGGGAAGTGAGTGAGGGTTGGGGAGGTTGGGAGAAGGACAGAGAGACGTTGCGGCTTCTTCGGCTCAGCATGTCAAAGTGCCATATTTGGGCATATTGGTTTCTTAGCCCCAACACTACTTAGGCTCTTTCAATTCCCTCATCTATTTCTAAAGGTCTGTTTTCTGACCTACCACAATGAGGGCATGTCAGGTCTTATGTCTGTTGTCTTCAAAATTATCATATTAAGGGGATGCTTGTTGAATTGGACCAGTACTGCTGGGTGCTGAAACGCTCACTGTGGGACCAGGGACCTCAGAAAGCCAGGGGCAGTCGAATGTCTCTGTCGGAGCAAGTGAGGCTGCTCAGTCACGTGGCAAGGTTTAGACTCTTGGGTGGAACTTACAGTTTACCAAGAGCTGAAGATCTGCGCACACTGTGGGGGTGATGGCCAACTTCCCCTTTCTGCCTTGCTGAAAGATCAACTCACAATTAAGGCAGATGAATAAGAGGAAGAGGTTTATTTACTGTAGGTACAGGGAGAAACAGAGTGATTACCCTATATCCTAGTGGGGTCCAGGAGTTTTTAGACCCTCTTTTTAGAGGGGAGGGTGACATGAGGAAAATAGGTAATTCTGCTTAGCGGCAATAAATGGTTGCTAGGGAGGATAAGTGGAACTTGGGAGGATGAATGGATGGGGTGGAACAGATTGACTTATCAATTAACCTGAGAGACGGGTATTATTTTTAAAATGATTTGGGCCAGATCTGGTTGCATTCTGATTTCCTTTCCTGAAATATAGTGAGATAACATGGAGGGGAAGGGAAGTCAATTTTTCTTCTAATGGGTCCCTCTGGTTATGCAGATAACGGGAAAGCCCCTTCCAAGGGCCCGTTGATCTTTCAGGGTCTTTAATTCAAAATACACTTTATACCAAGGAGTCGTATTTTGGGGTGAAATCTCATGAGCTCCTTCACAACCAATGAGGTTACTTTTGAATTTCAGGCTAGAGAATGGGAACAGAAGCTGAGTGCTCCTTTGGGGACCATAGTGGAGCCCTTCAGTGGGGACTGAAGGAAGATGTCAAAGTTGCTCCAAAAGGCTCCATGCACAAAGTTCTCTTTGCACCCAGCGCTTTGAGTTCACTTGCCAAGCTATGACGTTGGGTGCCAGCCAGCCCTGTTACCACAACCTCAGTTTTCAGAATCAGGTATTAATATTTCACAGACCCAAAACACCCCTCCCCACCACCACACACACGCATACACACAGTTCTCACTCCCTGATGACCAAGCTCTATGAGATTAGAATCATCCTTTAATTTTGTTGTTTATCATCAAAAAAAAAAAATAAGTTTGGCACCTTAATCTTAGGTAAATGAAGCCAACTGAACTTATGCTTAAATATTTAAGAAAAGCCATTCAACTTTTTACTTGCAAAAGCAGGAAAACAGGAAGTCTATTTCAAGGTTATTTTCTGTCCTTGCCCATCTGTGAAGCCTTGCCAACTCCTCTAGCTAAGAAAGATAAAAAGCAATTCAATCTAACACATTGCTTTTTAGGACCCCCCACATTAGAGTTTAATTATATTTAAACTAGAGTTTTCCAAACTTATTTGGCCCTTTTAATATCACCTCAAACTGGGGTTCTGCAGAGCGTAATCTTTTAAGTGCTTGACTGCAAGATGCATTATTTGGTATTTGCATCTTATAAAACTATGTAAAGTAGAAAAATGAGAGCAGATAACTAAACTTTCCCATGCCTCATTTCCCCCATCTTTTAAATTGAATTAATAGAATCTGTCATATTTCTTTCTGTCTGTGACCTTGGGGAGTTTTAAGTAGAAATGACCTGTAAAAAAAAGTTTTTGTATTTTGTATATTCAGTTACTGTTTCAGATAGGCAAGTTAAGTTTAAAAAAAAAAAAAAGGAAAAGTGTATTACCTTTGTAAAGCTTTTTTTAGCCCTTACCAAATCAAATCCTGAATATAATTGTTCAGACGGCTTTCTATCAGCATGATTTTTAGGGAAACCGAGGCAGAGAGTATTTGCATGCTCAACCCAAACTCATAGTTATTAAAGAATGAATCAATACAAAATTGGATTATCTCCTAAGGCTATTAGTGAATTCCAAGTGTCAGTGTGTTTTGAAGTCTCTCCAAATTGAAAATAAAAACAGATTTGTCAAAGCAATCTTTTAAAAATTTTGTTGCTTAACTACTTTTACCCATCTATTAAGTAGTAGAATTTTGACCATACACACACAAAAAATCCCTTTATCCAAATGCCTACATATAACAATAGCTTGGTGAGCCTGGAATTTTTCAGGTGTATTATATATGCTACACGTCCTAAAGCATTGTTTTTGCGTCAAAGTCCCTAGTATTATTGGGGAAGGGTCTGTATTTTTCTTTCAGTGGGATGATTCATTTTCTAATTGAAAACAAAAATCATATTATTTAATAATCATAAATTTTTCCACTTCATAGGCTGCAGTTTAGTGTAAACATAACCTGTGTATGCACTGGAAAACCAAAAAACAATGTATGATTAGCTTTATTGGGATATTTGGTTTATTGTCATGGTGTAGTACAGAACCCACAATATCTCCAAGATACGCCTAAATTTGTATTTTAACTGCATCTCATCCTAGCTATGTAACATTGATTGTAAATGTTGGCTACTATTTCCAGTTTCTTCATCAATAAAGTGTGGAAAATAATACAACAAAGTTATGTTACATCCAAATGATACGTTGTACGTAATGAAACTAGCACAGAACTCAAAAAGATGTAGGCATTATAGCCTTCATTAGTTCTTGAACCTCATTCAAATAACACTTCTGTTATCCATGAATGAGGAAACATTTCACGAAATTTGGATTTTAAGCTACTCACACACTGTTCATAAAGTTTCTCAAAAGTCTTGATTATTTTGTCCTAAAACTTTGAAATTTTAGGTTCTAATTTTACGGTTAGCATTTATTTTTTTTTGAAATCTGACATGGTATTGATGAGTCTCCTTAATTGAAACAGTTGTTACGATATCAAGATGGCAAAACATTTGCTTTTTTTGCCAGGCTAAAAGATAGAAGAGTATTTTTCAAGTTCATGAGATGAGAAACAATATGAAAAACTGTTTGTTTTTCTCTTCCTCCTTGACTTTAAGGACTATACCATTTAGTTCACAGTAAGTGTCAGCTTCTGTATGTTGGGAATGTTGACAAGAGAGTACCCCCAATTATAAGGGAACTACTTTTTTTTTTGATGCAAAGCTTTAAATGGTGAAACAGACCCTCCAGCAATTTATCTGACTTGATACATTTCCATTCTTTGGAAATGTGTGCTTAAAGTTATGACCCTTTACTTGAAACATCCCGTTTTCTAAGAAATTACTCTCATTTTACCTCAAGAATAAAGACTCAAGCCACACAATTCTATCTTGTTTAATAAAAAGTTCAGCATCTTTCTGAGTTTCTGGAAATTTGTAAGTCAACCTTCCTTAATTCTTTCTCCTTATTGACTTATGCAAACTCTACCCTGAAGCACAACAGTAGCACGTGAGTTGGAGGGAAGCAATGAGTGGTTTGATCTAGGAGGACTATCCAGGTTATAGTGTTGATGTCCCAAATTTTAAGTGTGTATTTTACATTACTGTTAAAATGGTGCAGATTTCCCTCTTTCCATGTCCCTATCTCTGTTCTTGATCAATCTGGGGGGAAACATGGAAGGATCTGAGCAGGGTCAATTTATCTCATTCAGGTGTTTTGCAGCAAAGTGGTTCTGAGACTTCTATTTGGTTCCAAGAAAGACCGTATTTTTGTTAACAAGTAAAAAGTAAACAATAAATTGAGATTCTAGTCAAGAGGTTTGGGCTCAAGTCAGGGCCTGGAGGAAAGAGAGAGAAATAGGATACCAGGATTATATTGAGTAAACCAAGGCAAATAAAACTACAGAGAGAAAGACAAGATGATGTAGGATAGGTAGCAGCTTATTGTACAAACGATCTTTTCAACCAGAGACATTTATCCCGTGATACGGATAAGACACAGTGGATCCAACCTAACCACTGTCCAGTGTTGATCAAGGGTGACTCAAGTTTTGACTGCCTAGAATTTAGGCAGTCTGGCATCTATTCTTATCATTGTTGTGAGTCATTTTTGTACCTGCAATCATTCCAATACATACAATTATTTTAAAGCAGCATTTATGAATAAAGTAATTCTTTCTTTATTTTCATATTAGAGCTTTGCTACTTTATATTTCTATGCTTCTGCAAGTCTGTAGTATTGAGAAAGAATAAAGACTAAGATTCAGATGATTGATTAAACTTTTCTCATCCCAAAAATTTAAAAATAAATTTTTGGGTATTGTTTTTCTTGGCTGTTATCTTTTATATTGAATAGCACAAGTTAATCTATGTATGCAAATGAAGAACACAAATCAGTTATTCTACATGTCTACACAAGATGTAGTAAGTATCTTCGAGATAGCACACAGATCATATATTCTAGTTAGTAACATTTCTGGGACGGTGTACATGACTACCATGTCTTTGAACCTCTTAATTTTAGTCTCCATTCTCTTTTTCCTTGTGATCTAAACTTACGCCCTTATTACCCTCTAGTATTTAAGACACCTAGGTTCATGACTTTTTAGTTTCCCAACGTTGCTAAGCTAAAGCTCCTATTGCCATCCACAATTTCATTCTTCCTACTTACAGCATAGACAGGTAAGGCTGCATATCAGCAGTTTGGCTCTGAAATAAGACTTTTCCATGGTGGTGTAGCATCTGGTGTGACAGGAGAGATCCTTGAACATCTGCGTGCCTTCCAATCATGACTTTCCTATTTATTCCTGAACACCAATTGGATTAAACCTAGCATAAGACTTTTTGTTTGTACTTGCTTTATTTTGAGACTTTTTCAACAGCTTTGAATAGAAGTCTAACTTTGGACTTGCCATTCAAAGTTTCTGGAGTAAGCTCTATGCATCTTCTTTATTCTTTAGGACTTTACAAATCTGCTTAGAGCGTATCCTACACAAACGGGTTTTATTATAAAGGGTCTGAACTTAATAGGTTTAGACAAGACTATGAATATTTGTATACAATTTTCTAAAGGAACAACTTATAAGAAAGAGGTCACATGGTTTGGATGTCATATTAGACCAAACTACTGTTATCAAAAAAAAATTGCCAAGCATAAAAACCGTTTCAGTGGAAATCTACAGTTTTTTAGCTAATGGAATTTTGGTTCCACAAAAGGAATAGAGGGATACTTACTTATCTTTTTTGTGATTTTTTTCATTCATAAAAGAGTATCTTGTGTCCACGGAGTTCTCCAAGGACGCCCTCCAGACATGATTCCAACCTACCAGCCTTCACTCCCAAATAAATACTCTACTATTTAATAAGAGTTGATGATACACTATTTTATAATGAATATAAACACATGTTGCTTAAGCATATCTCCCTAATAAAATGGCAAATGTTTGAGGGCAAAGACCATGGGAGGCACATCTTTCTATGTTTCTACAGCATTATATATAATACATAGCATGCCTTCATCACTTTATTACTAAAATGAATTTAAGGGAAAGCTTACTTTTACTTTAGGTCTCCTAAGTAGCTTTTCAATTGTCACCTAAATTATACTTCCTACTGGAAAACATTACATTTTCTTTTCTTTTTCAGAAAACAATTAGTCATTAAGAATATCAAACCCCCAAGGGCAGGAAAAAATTATTTAAACCTCACCACATGTGGTTTGAAACAGGATTTTCTAACTGGGGAGACTAATCAAGCACACTGAATGTTCTAAATGTATTTTCTATTAAACAGGACTGCTGTAAGGCCAACTGCTTCACACCCGTGTCTTTAGGCTCATTAATTAAGTAGCTGCTGTGCAAAATGCATTCAAAAGAAATAAGTTAACTCAAGATAATCCAAAAATAAATTATTCTTTAGGACTACAGGCTGTCTCCTTATCACGGGTCCACATTGTAAAATGGTAGTAGAACTGTAAAGTTGGTGTTTTCTAAAGTAAAGGGGATAGTTTTGATCGAGAATGTGTGTCATTTAGGATGTTGACTTCATATACAGAGATTTTACCTTCTTGATTGAACTGACTGGTTAATGCAATCCAATTTTCCAAACTGTTTTCTTTAGTTAACTTGATGGTTAATTTATTTAGGGTTTTGGAACCAACCAGGCAATATGAGTTTGAGTGAGTAATTCCAAAGAAAAATACCAATGATGCCTGAGATTGCTTTTATATTTTTCTTCCTCAAGTTTTGGTTGTCAGCTAGTTTTCTATCCTTTTCCATCATAAATCCAGAGTGGGATTTGCTAGACAATGTTCCTTTTCACACAGACGCATCCATATGAAAAAACCAATTCTTGTGTCAAATCTGATCAGAGTAAAACATTCGGCAGTAGTCTTTTCTTTACCGTCTGGAAGATCTGAAAACTAAGGTTATTATGCCCATGTGTCCATTGACAGAACTGACAGACTTCCCTCCAGGAGTCAGTCCTACTGCTTGTGTAACACTGAAGTCATAGTTCTCTTTTTTGTCTCCACCTCCCGTGTTATTATACTTGATCTCAGGGCAATACCTGGGCCTAAACCAAAGTTCTGTTGTCTGAAACTTTGGTAACTGAGATTTTGATATTTCTTATTAGAGTCTTATTCTGGCAAGCATGTGTGTGTGTTTGTATGAGAGAGAGAGAGAGAGAGAGAGAGAAGTTAGGAGATTAGGGACTGAATTTGACTCCCCTGTGTTCAGCCATTCCTGGAATCTTACTGTAAAAGAATCTAAAACCCATATCTTGGAAGTTCTATTGGCTTGTTCAGATGATACTCGTAATAAGGCAGCGTGCTGATGCTATGTCTGGGAACTCAAACAGCTGCCAACATGCATAGCTGCCTTTACTAGGTTACCACCTAGGAGTTTGTATATTGTATATCCACGAGAACAAATGTGTCAGCTAGCCTTGACATCATCATATTTCCTTTCCTTGGATTACAATTTCAAATACTGGGGCCATTTAAAATCTTACTGTTCTAGAGAAAGACAAATAAAGTCACAACAGAACGTAGATATGCAATACCAGATGGGTTGCACTTTCCAGAATGGTGTATTTTTCTCATTCTTTGTCCTTACACTGGCATTTATCTCTCCTAGACACAGAGGTGTGAATCACCATCACCATGTGTTATCTGCCTGGGAAAAGCGTGAGCTGCTTTATACACATTGAGTCATTTGTAAGAGACTGTACAAAGCATTATGCTCATTACGCGAGGTGTTTTTGCATCTCATCTCCTTTATCTGGAAAGGGACATGGCACTTTCATATGCAAGACTTCCCTAATGGTAAAAAATCTTGTTGCCCAGCCTTCGCCATTTATTTTACATGTGTCTAGATCACTCAAGGTCCCCTCTTTAGATTAGGAAATGCTACTTTTAAAGGGTGGGAGTACCAAAGGGAAGACACAAATATAGCCATGCACTGCATAGCCATGACATTTTGTTTAACAACAGACTGCACGTATGAAGGTGGGCCTGTAAGATTACAGTAGAGCTAAAAAATTTCTATCAGCTAGCGATATCGTAGCCCTCATAATGTCATAGTGCAGTGAAATATTCATGCGTCTGTGGTGATGCTGGTATAAAAAACCTGTTATGCCAATGTTGTAAAAGCCTACCACATACAATTAGGTACAGTACATAATAATTGGTAATGATAATAAATGACCGGTTTATGCATTTACTATATTTTTTTTCATTAAGATAATACAAAAATAAATTACTCTTTAGGACTACAGGCTGTCTCCTTATCACAGGTCCACACTGTAAAATGGTAGTAGAACTGTAAAGTTAGTGTTTTGCAAAGTAAAAGGGATAATCGTGACCGAGAATGTGTGTCTTTTATGTATAATACAGTTGTGGTTGTATTAATACTATTTGCATGTCTGTCTTTCTATTGAAGCCTAATCCTGAAGCAGGGACTCCACCTTCTTAACTTCACCTGTCTAGTGTCTGATTCTGTCCCTGGCATGTCATAAGTGCATCATGGCTTATTTGTTGTCTAAACAAACAAAGAATATATGTATGTATGTATGTATGTATCGATGGATTGTTGGATGAATGAATAAATGATGGCTGAGTGGGAGGATGGGTGGGTAGACAGATGGAAGCTTTTCATATATAAAGCAAGTTAATCTTTCTAACAAGAGAGTTGTATAAAATGTAAGATTACCAAATTTGTTCTCAAGAATAAATGAACTTGTGGTATAGTCATAAAATTTCTACATTTGTTAACATGGCAAAAATCATATATTTCAACATTATAAGAAAGAGAAGAAAAAAGACAAAGATAAGAAATATTTTCTCTGTCATTCTGTCATAACAATTCCTTGTAATTAAACTTACTGTGAGACAATTCTATCATCCTAGAAAAGAAAGCTATTGGACACAAATTTTAATTTTAAATTATTTTAAACTCTTATTTTTTCTATAATAGAACTGACAGCATGTCTCCTCACCAAAAGTATTTTTAAAGCAGTATTTTAAAAGCTCGAATAACATATGGCTCTTTTCTTAGAATTAGTAATTAATCCTAAAATGCAATCAATAGCTAAAAACTATGGTAACAATTTCATTTCAAATAATAAAAATACATACTGCAATCGAGGATTTCTTTGATTTTTTTTTTCTCATGCACTTTTTTCTATCTCAAAAAATATAGTTTTAGTGCCTCTTTAGAAAAGAAAAAGTGCTCATGTAGACTCTATAATTTTTAATTAATTTGTTTTGAAAATCTTTTTAAAAAAAATTCTAGCAGTTTGCAATAATTACACAAAGAAAACTGATGCGAAGGTCATTCTCCAACATCTGGAAATGGAAATAGAGATTCCCGTTAATTAAGATAACAGAGATGAAGCGAAAATCTACTTTGTAAGCAGGTATTTGACAGCAGAGTGGGAACAGGGGAGGAGTCAAGTGGAGGAACACAGGGCAGCATGTAAGAACGTGAGATAAAAAAGGAGAAGAGATTGTAAATCTGAATGGCTTAATAAAAAAAGGGAATCTTTAATCACCATGGTGGACAAAGCAGAGGATGCTTTTAAAAAATTCTGTCATCCCAAACGACTCCTTTCTCCAAGAGAGAGGAGCTCCATCTGTAGTGTTGATAATGGTTGTGCAGGAGAATTTGGGTCTGCTGCAGACGGCCAGGCTGGTGTGTTGAGCATCCGTCAACCCTTTCGCAGAAGATTCAAGGTAATAACTCACCAGTCCTTGCTCGGTGTGTGACTTTGTTCAAAGCCTGAGGCAAGCCCAGATTCCCTGGTACCAAGAGAGGTGTTTTGTCACTCCTGGGGTGCACTCTGCCTCCAGCCCAGCAGCTGTTGTTTAGTGATAGATCAGTGAAGCAAAACATTATGCAGCGATGAAAAATAGATCTTGAGCCACCGCTTGCCTTCTTACCTCTTTGTTCTACATCAGCGGCAAACCTCTGGGATTCATTTAGCCGTAATCATTTGTTACTGAGGGGCAACTGCCTTTCAGACAGTGATGATGGAATCACCTTTGAAACAAGTGCAAATGAGAAAAAATCATTTTCTAATATACCCTCTTAGGATTGCTTTTGATATAGCAGTGCTTGCTTAGAGAGGCTGCCCAGAATGTATATTATATTTGTTAATAACAAATGCGGAGTTTTGACGTCCTTTTTTTTTTTTTTTTTTTTTGACGTCTTTTTTTTTTTGGTTTTATTTTATTTTTCCTTTCTCCACAGGGAGTTAATTGGGTTATCTTCTGGAATTTCTGATAAGGTTTATTTCAGGAGATAAGGGGTCTGGAATGAGACACAAATGCTTACCGTTTCAAGGAGTTCTCTGTGTAATGATATCTTAATATACTTTGTTGCATCTTATATTATTTTGTTTTACTTTACTTACTTTTAAGACAAAAAATCCTAGTTAGATGTCATGCACCCTCTCTGAAAATACAAGTGTTTTGACTGCAGTCTTTCGATTCCCTGAGGTAAATTGTTTGCACGTTTAATAGGAATATTTCATCTTTGCTCATGCAATTCCCTCTAAAGTCAATGACTTTGGTACAGTCTTTCAGATCTCAATATAAGTAATTTCCATCTCAGCTTTGGAATGATGATCAATAGTTTGTGATTTCTTCCACATAATTTAATCCATTAAATTTATTGGCAATGCCAATGCCAAACATCAACTCTTTAATGAAAATGAAGATTAATATTTGGCCAAGTAACCTCAAATCAACAAATGTCTGAAGCATTTGTGTTGCCTGCATTGAACATTGATTTCTTTCTCCTGAAAAGTAATCTCTCACAGTGGAGAACACTCGCCTGAATCACATTCCTTTCCACATGAGTAGGAGGAAAATGCTTTGAAACTGGCATCAGGAGGCAGACTCTCGTTGAGTCTCAGCTATGTCTTTTTTTTTAAATTTTTTTATTATGGGGGTATGAATGTTTAGGTTACACATATTGTCTCTGCCCCACCCGAGTCAGAGCTACAAGAGTGTTCATCCCCCCGATGGTGTGCACCGCACTCATTAGGTGTGAATATACTCATTCCCTCCTCCCCCCTCCCATCTGCCCAACACCCAATGAATGTTACTATTAAATGTGCACATAAGTGTTGATCAGTTAATACCAATTTGATGATGAGTACATGTGGTGCTTGTTTTTCCATTCTTGGGATACTTCACTTAGTAGAATGGGCTTCAGCTCTATCCAGGATAATACAAGAGGTGCTAGATCACCATTATTTTTTTGTGGCTGAGTAGAACTCCATGGTATACATATACCACATTTTATTAACAATGTAATGTCATGTCAAATTATACTTTACATAACCCATTTTTCTCCCCAAACATCTCATTGAATTAGAGCAGTCACTAGGACATGAATATCTTTTGGGGAGCCATTTTTCAACCTAGCATTATTATCTTGTTTTTATGTTTTTTTCCTTATTTGTTTTTGTCAACTCTTCACCTTGCCTACTGTCACCATTAACTGTAGAATAAAACTGTCCCTCTGGAAAGACATAATATTCAGCAGGTAAATTGCTAGAGATTTGTAAAGGACATAATGGTAAGAACTGAAAATATTAATAGTTTCCTTATAGACTATAATGGAACACAATTCAAATCTCCTTAGCATCAATTTCCCAGTTTTCTAAGTTTCAAGTTTACTATTTCCTACTTTTAGCTCTCTTAAGTTGTAGGAGAAAAGGCCAAGGGGAAAGTCACTTGTTCAGTTTGAAAACAATGACAACAACCAAACTTATATTTCCTTCTCAAATGTAGAAGATACTACATGTAGTATAACATTCTTAAGACTACACACAAAAATCTATGCTGACTCCATAAGTTTTCAGTAAAATGAGAGCCTGGTAGATAGTAAGCACTTAACAAGCAGATGCTAAAGACTAAAAGTAATGCATTAATGAATGAACTAATGTATAAATTACCAAAGAGAAATATTGCTCCCTATGAAAAGAAGAACATCATCTGCCATTCCTAGGCACATTTGAATACTTAAATAACAAACATTTCCCTAAATCAATAATTCTAGAATATGATTGCAAAATTTTCCCAGTAGACTCATAATTTACTTGCAAAATTTTCAAGATATCTGCCAATAGACTTATGGTTTACTTTTACAAAGTAAATATTTTTGAAGAGAATGTACAAATGCTTTCTAAATAATATTCAGTATTCATTCAACAACATTATAGCCATACTGTGTGTGGGGTGTATAGCATTTCAATAAATCTAATCATACTCACCAAAGTTCTAACATAGTCAATAAGTAACTGTGCATTTTGACATTCACAGATACTAGGAACCAGAAAAAATGAACCCAAATATGACAGAACTAGTCAATCCATGCTCATATAATCATTGTGTGATAGAAATATCCTCCTTGACATAGTGTGTCATGGAGATAGGGCTTTGTGGTAGACTGTAGGGCCTGGTCACTGGGTCCTGTACAGCCACTTATTGGACACATGATCTTGAACCATTGCTTAACCTTTTAATCAATTCACACAGTGACAAAAATCTAAGTTTTACATATCTCAGAGGGTCATTTCTAGGATAAGTGAAGACCTATGCATCACCGTACTTTGAAAAACAAGGTTTGAGTACATCTGTATCCTGGAAATATGGCACAGCACCAGAAAAATTACTAGGTATGCAACATGTGTTAAATGGGAATAGTCTTCAGTAATTATACAAGTATAAGATACGGTTTTCATCCACTCCAAAACAGATTAGAAAAAAACAACAGCAGAAACCACTGATAGGTCCAATGGATTCCCTAGTGTGGAAGTCCAGTTAGTGACAACCAGAGAGCACAACACAAAGCCCGAGTTGTGATGATAAAACAGCAGTGAGGACATGGTGGGGAGAAGATACAAATACTAAATAAAACAAGTCAAGAGCCCATAATATAAATGGCATATGAGAGCAAAGGCCAGAAACGAGATGAAAGCCAGCCGAAACAGAAGCAGGACAACATAATTAAGGATGGACGTTGAAAAGTGGTACAGAATTCAGAGGTAGGTCATGACTAAGGAAGGGCTAATAGGTCTTGTGTGCCTGTAATTCTGTTGGGCTGGACTGAAAAAAAAAAATGGCGTCAACATGGCCGATATTACAACTTAACAACCACCATGAAAATCTGTTCAGCTAGATTGATCTCTGAAAGATTAGACGATTAGGGTTTTGAAGAGAAGTGAAGTATGGTATTCCTTTCAAAGTTCAAGTAGCCGCAGGATAAAGTGCTTGACAAGGCAATATTATAATAGAAAGTAATACTTTTGTTAAGAGAAGTTTCCTTTTCTTTCCTCTCTCTATGCAATCTCCTTTACAAGTTGAAAGAGATAACCCCTTGTAGAGACATTTTGAGTGGCGGGTTTTGTGGTGCTATTGTAGATCTGGGGGGAAAAAAAGCATTACTGCCAATTCAGGTAATATTTGGTTAGCACATAATGGCCATGCAGGTGAGCAAAGAGGGGGAGATCAATAAGATACCCTGTCATTGCAAAAACTAGGATACAGGGTAAATTTATTTTCTTCACCACATGGATTTCAACTTCAATTCTCTGTAGGATGTGTTAAGAAAAAGTCCTGGTGCAATAACTTGCATTGTATGTGTGTTCTGAAGGGGAGAAACTTACAAGAAAATGAACAGTTTCCAAATTTAACAAATGACTGGTTGTGAATGGGCTATATTTCTAAAGATGAAAATGTCAAAAAAAGTTTTAATACTCAATTGCTGAAATAACAGACCATATTTCATAATTTAAAAAAAGTGCTTTATTCCCAGGAAGCATCAAAAACTCATAAAAATACATATCTGAATATGTATTTGTGGGCATATATGCATTTGTGTATATGTGTGTATGGATAAACATTTTATTTAGTTTCCTGTGGTCAGATCACCCCAACTACACTGAAGTTTATTTTGCTCTTATAGATTATTAAGTGAAGGAGAAAAAACATTATTACCATGCCAATTACTATATTGGGAGATGAGGTTTTTTTTTTAATAACTGAAGTTTAGTTTTAACAACTCAAGTTTCATATAAACACTTACATTGAGGTCATTTATATTTTCATTAACTCAAGTTAGTAACACCTGCCTGCATGCTGTCTGGTCCCGTGTCCCTCATAGGAAGGGCTATCTATGTTTGGATTCATGGCCTAAAGTTGGTTAAAATAGGAGAATTTCAATAGCCTAATAATGGTTCTCACCAGTATCACCTGAGAGTTTTGTTAAAAGCCAGATTGTTGTGCACCTTCCCTAGAATTTCTTAGGTAATTCGGTAGATATGAGATGTGACTATAGGGTTTTCACTTCTAACACATCCCCACAAGGTGCTGATCCATTGATATAGCCAGAAGCTTACCATTCCTGAGTAAATAGTTACATTCTAGGAGATGAGTCAAGAGTCTAAAATTAAGATTTGAGATCACTTGCCAAATCTGATGAAAAAAGGAAAAACCTGGACACCAGAGGTGAATCCAAGAGGTCAGAGGTCTGGTAAACCCAAGAGAGCCCAGACGGGGGTGGGGAAATGGAGGGTGGGCAAGGTGGACCAGAGAAGGAAATCTTGGGGGTTTGCATAATTAAAGCTTACTCTTACTTTTAGATGATTAATTAGAAATAACCTACTTTATTCCAAGAATGCATTTAAATTTAACAACCATACGCTATAGCCAGGCAGAAGAAATTAAAATCAACTAAAAAAAAATCAATGATAGAAACAACAGCAGAAGCCTGGAGCAAGTGAATGAACTAGCTCTCATGGATGTTGACCCTATCTGCCTGGGAGGGCCCCCTGGAGATACGGACCCAGCATGGGCAAGCACATTTCTGCTGCTTTGCTATTATCTATCGGTGCACTGAAGACAGATGTGACATCTCCCCTCTGCGGAGGGGGGCAGCTGCTGCAGATTCTGGGAAGTAAGGACTCGTGAGCTTCTCTGCATCGCGGCAGCAGAGGCAAGCCACAGAGCTCACACACAGTGTGTTAGCCTAGCTCGTATAGCTCCCGCAGAAAAGCCATCACAGACTGTTCTGTTCTGTGACAGAAACTATTATCTTTGTGTCTCTTTCTCCGTGCCCATGGCAATGAGAGTTCTCTGGGCCACCTCTCTTAAGTTTCTTGGAGGCACTGAAAAACGAGAGGAAAAAAGCCTGGAGGACTGCTTGCAGAGTAGGTTAAGGAGGATTGCCTTTCAATTTGTTTCCCTGGGTCTGACTTCCAGAATGACTGTCAAAGCTCTCAGTGATCATTGTCGGGAGCTTATTCAGTGTGAGAAGTCACAGGGTTTCCTAAGTGCTGAGGATATTGGTGATCCTACTCAGAAAGATATCAGAGAATGTGGACGGGCAGCAATCTTGAAAGACAAATAACATCCACTGTGCTCAGTTTATGTAAAACATTCCTCAAATGACCTCCAAAGAGTTCACTTTTTCCTTTTCCCCTGCTAAAAATCAGAAACGGAAGAAAGACTTGAAAAGGAATTCCCTATAGCAGTGCAGACAAAAAACCAACATGTACCAAAATCAGCGTTGCATGCATGTGAATACTTAGCCATACAGTTATGCTTGGAAATAGGAACCAGGACAAGAGCCTTTTATACCCACAGGGTATAAAATGGTATATGGTATAGTATGGCCTCCTTTTTGGGGGGCCAGAATATGCCACCGAGGAATACACTCCTTTGACATATTTTGAGTTGGTTGTTCAGAGAAACTGCAGATGGAATTAGCTCTGAAAATTTGTCCCTTTGTAAAGGAAATTGGTATCTATCTACCTTAGCAAACCGCAGATGCAAGCAGAGGTTTTTCTCTGAGGCCCCTTGACCTGCCTAAACATGGATAAAGGTCTGACATTTCCCCAAGACAGAGATGACCACAGCCAGTCACCTTCCTGAGGGCTACTACTTGGGAGACTATCTGCATACCAAGACAGCCTTTGCCTTTCCTTCTCTTATTCTCCCATAACTTGTCACCACCTCCAGAGAAGCTCCAAGCCTCTATTCCTTTCTGTTTGCTATGAACACTTCAGTAATCTGGCCCTTCTTGGAGTCTCATACTTTGTGTATGTCTCCTGTGCCTATGTACTTAATAAATTTTATTTGGTTTTTCTCCCGTTAATCTGTCTACTTGCGGTACATTTCATAAACTTTTTTTTTTTTTTTTTTTTTTTTTTTTTTTGAGACAGAGTCTCACTTTGTTGCCCAGGCTAGAGTGAGTGCCGTGGCGTCAGCCTAGCTCACAGCAACCTCAAACTCCTGAGCTCAAGGGATCCTCCTGTCTCAGCCTCCCGAGTAGTTGGGACTACAGGCATGCACCACCATGCCCGGCTAATTTTTTCGATATATATTTTTAGCTGTCCATATGATTTCTTTCTATTTTTAGTAGAGATGGGGTCTCACTCTTGCTCAGGCTGGTCTCGAACTCCTGAGCTCAAACGATCCGCCCACCTCGGCCTCCCAGAGTGCTAGGATTACAGGCGTGAGCCACCGCGCCCGGCCTCATTTCATAAACTGAAATCATCAAAACTTTATAGAGAAAAGAGGAAATGTAAAACTTCCCTATAGATTCTTGTGACTTTTAGTGTTATGGTCTGATATACCAAACTTCTCTCTGCTCAGGAATGACATTTCCCTCCTTATTGCCAATCTTTCTTCGTATACCAAGTGACATCATCTTTGGGGTAAAAGCACAGGATAGGTAAACATACATGTATGATCTTGGAGTGATGCCCTTTTACAGAAATGGTGATGTACAAAATTTCAGGCCATGAAAGGCTCTCTCTCCTGTGTTCTGTGTCTTTGCTTGGCTTGTGCTGTCTAAATCATGCTCCTTTCTTGAGTCTTCCTGCAGCTGTTTCACATAATAAGTGTGAATATTAGAGTAACTACTGATTTTACTTTAATTTTATCTTGTAAAACTGGAGAATGAAGTCACCAGTCAAGACACACTTTGAAGAATCATTAGTGTTTTTAAAGCACTGTGGTATCTTAGGAAAAAAGGAATTATAACAGGACAGTGAAATGTTTTAAGATGCTTTAAACTGAGAGTCAATTGTTATCTTTCATCTTGAGTTCGCATGATATTTAAAAGGATAATTGTTGAGTACTAAGCTAAAAAATGTCATCGAAAATTATTAACAACACTGAAATCAACTGCAAAAAATTGCATGCAATTTGGTAATAGCTTCAGGATATATATTTAATATACTTCTTCTGAAGTTCTCTTGCCCACCATGGCTACAAATTTAGGGGTTCCAACAACCCACCTTCAGTTTCAATAATTCACTAAAATGACTCACAGAATTCAGGAAAGTACTATACTTAGCAATTATTGTTTTATGGGAAGTCTAAGATCAAGGTGCCAGTAGATCCAGTGTCTGGTGAGGGCCTACTTCCCGGTTTGCAGACAAATCAACTTCTCATTATATCCTCACATGGTGGAAATAGAACTAGCTAGTTCTCCAGCTGCTTTTCATAAGGACACTAATTATATTCATGAGGGTTTCACTCTTACATCCCAAAGGCACCACCTTCAAATACCATCACATTGGAATTAGGATTTCAACATAGGAATTTCAGGGACATATTTGGTCCATTGCTTTCTGCTCCTGGCTGCCTGGAATTCATGTCCTTCTCATATGCAAAACACATTCATTCCATCCCAACAGCTCCACAAGTCTTAATTTATACCACCATCAATTCTAATGACCAAAGTCCAAAATCTCATCTAAATATCTAAATCAGACATGGGTGGGACTCAAGGTACAATTCATCCTGAGGCAAAATTCCACTCCAACTGTAAAACCAAACAACCACGTGCTTGCATATATAATAGTGGGATAGGCACAGGGTAGACAACACCCTTCCAAAAGGGGAAAACAGGGAAGAAAGAAGGGGTGATGGGTGCCAAGCAAGTCCAAAATCTAGCAGAACAAACTTCATGAGACCTTATGGCTTCAGAATAATCCCCTTGAGTTCCATGCTGTGCCCTCCTGGCCTCCTGGGTGGTGCTCCTGTTCACGCTTTCCATACTCATTGGAGCAGTGGCCCCATGCCCATACCTCTGCCAGGCTGTGATCTAGCTCCTGGTGTTCTCCCAGGCAGGAGTTGAGCCCCCAGTGTTTTGGGAAACCCCAACCCCTTGGCTTTGGGAGGAGGTCATCCAACCTACTGAAAGCAAGGTGATTTCATTTCCTTTTGAAACCCAGGAGGCAGCTCTTATAATTCCTGAATTGTATTCAGGGTCATTCTTCTCTTGTCTTAAAGAATAAAACACATTTGCAGTTGAATAGCTCTTTGGTCCCATTCTATAAAATCTAATAGGTCCAACAACCTCAACAGTCTTCCTTCATTCATTCCTATCTATTTCTCTTCAGTTCAAACTATCAGTTTTTCTGATAGAGTAGCAGATAAAGTCCATAGCTCAGCTCCATATGAAACTCTTTATGAAAGAGTTGCCTGGCTGTATCCTTGGTGTTTTTTTCCGAACACATTTTCTCACTTTTTGCAATATGGACAGACTGAGAAATTTCTAAATCTTTAAGTTCTCGTTCCTTTTTGCTTAATAGTTCCATCTTCAAGGAGTTTCTCTCTTACTACATCTTACTATAAGCAGTCAGGAGGAACCAAGCTGCTCCTGAAACACTTTACTTAGAAATCTCTTCAGTTAAATATCCGATTTTATTGCTGGCAAGTTCTACCTTCCACAACACTAGAAGATGAACACAGTTCAGTCAACTTGTCTGCCACACTATAACAAGAATCTTCTTTTCTCCATTGTCCAATAGCATGTTCCTCATTCCTGTCTAAACCTCATCAGAACGGCCTTTTCCATTCATTGTTCTACCAATATTCTGTATGTGATTTTTTATGTGTTCTTTACAAAGACAGAAGCTTTTCTTATAGCTTTCCTCTTTTTTATCTGAGCCCTCATCAGAATTGCCTTTAAAATTCTTTTCATG
Source organism: Eulemur rufifrons (assembly GCF_041146395.1). Taxonomy (NCBI): domain Eukaryota; kingdom Metazoa; phylum Chordata; class Mammalia; order Primates; family Lemuridae; genus Eulemur; species Eulemur rufifrons. The sequence continues at coordinate 7,846,058 of NC_091005.1, read as the reverse complement.
ACAATGTCAGCTTCTATTACCATCTACTTCAAGACTCTTCCAGTTTTTACCTATTACCTAGTCCCAAAGCCACGTCCATATTTTTAGCTTTTTGTTATAGTAGTACCCCACTCCTCGGTACCAATTTCTTAGTCAGTTCAGGCTGCTATAACAAAGTACCATAGACTGAGTGGCTTAAACAATAAAACATCTGTTTATCACAGTTCTAGAGGCTGGAAAGTCCAAGATTAAGGTGCTGGCAGAATTAGTGTCTGGTGAGGGCCCACCTCCTGGTTTGTAGACAGCCAACTTCTTATTCTATTCTCACGTGGCAGAAAAAGAGCTATCTAGCTCTCTGGCCTCTTCTTAAAAAGGGCTCCACCATTATGACCTCATTACATACCAAAGGCTCCATATCTAAATACTGCCACATTGGGATTAGAGTTTAAATTTCAATGTATGAATTTTGGGTGATACTACTGCTATTATATGTCTCTGCCCACAAAAGACAGGTGGCACCCAATGTGCATGGGCTTTTCCTCACACCAACCAATTTCCCAACAGTAGCTGGTGTCCAATAATTCAATTCAATTCTGACAATATCGACCTGGCGTTTGCATCAGAGCTCACAAGTTATGGGCTCAATCCCATAAGACCACACCCATTTCAAGTGCCAGGCAAAAGTCCTGGGCCTCCAGTACTTCTGACCAACCAGCTATCAATTACGGGTTTCCATGACCCCTTCCTCAAGTTCAGTAATTTGCTAGAACTCAAGAACAACACTTTACTTATGGTAACCAGTTTATCCTGAAGAATATTATAAAGGATGTAGAGGAACAGCCAGATGATATAGTACAGAAAGGTCCTGTGCACAGGAGTTTCTGAACCTATGAAGTTAGCATGCATCACCCTCCTGGCTTGTGGGTGCATTCATCAGCCCAGAAACCCTCAGAATCCCTTTATTTGGAGTTTTTATAGAGGCTCCATTTTGCAGGCATGATTTATTAAATCATAGGCCATTGGTTATTAACTCAATCTCCAGGCCCTCTTCCTTCCCCAGAGGTCAAGTGCGGGGTTATAGCTGAAAGTTCCAACCTTCTAATCCCATGGTTGGTTCTTCTGGCAACAAGCCCCCATCCTGAAGCTATCTAGGGGCTACCAAGGGTCATCCCATCAGCATAAGTTCAGATATGGTTGAAAGAGGCTTATGATGAATAACAAGACATTCCTTTCAACTCTATCACTCAGGAAATTCCCAGGGTTTTAGAAATGCCTGTGGCGGGAACCAAGAGCAAAGACCAAATGCTATACGAAAGAATGTTCCTATCATCCATCTCACTCAGGAAATCACAAGAATTTTAGCAGCTCTGTTCCAGTGACTGGGGACAAACACCAAATAAATATTGCTTGTAACTATCACAGGGGGACATGAACATATATTCTGTCCATGCAAGTGACAAGGTCTGGAAGAATCCTGAGTATAGAAACTTCTGTCTCTGTGGATTCAGAGTGTGCTGCTACCCAAGTGCATCAGTATGTTCACCATTTTGGGAAGCTCTGAGTGTCATCCAGAGTTTTTAATCCAGGTTTCTTTACATTGACGTACCTGATGAAATCGTTGGTCGCATGACTAAACTCACTCTCCAGTACCCCTCCCCTCCATAAAGGTTGAGGGCATGGGTGGAGCTGAAAGTCTCAACCCACTAATTGCTTGGTTCTTCTGTCACTCAGTCCTCATCCTGAAGTAAGCTAGAGTCCCTGCCTGGAGTCACCTTATGAAGACAACAAAAACATTCTTATCAGGAAATTCAAAGGGTTTTTAAAACCTGTGCCAGGAACAGGAGACATGGTCCCTACTTTTAAAAATTATTATGCCACAAAGGGTAATAAAATATTGTAGTAAGAATTTTTCTCTTTTTCATTCTGAAAGTCCATTTATTAAAAATCAAGATTGGGGATATCTATTCAAGTTTTTATGATATCAAAAAGGAAACCTTGGATCTATCTATCTATTAATATGTATCTATCTATTCTTTTAGCAAATCACATCTTTCCTTCTTATGAACATATGACCTTAAATGGCCATAACTATAATAAAGGCTCTCCCAGCAGCAGCAAGACATTATTCTATAGATAAGGAGACAAGTTTTAGAAGTGATGACTTTTTTAAACTCTCACAACTGAAGACTATATTGGAATTTAGGTTCTGAAACCACAAAACTTGTGCTCTGTCTGCTAATCACGTGCCTAACACAGCCCAGGATTTATTCATTCAAGGCTACAGTGTCTGGTAAACCAGCTGAAAGAACAAATGTTAACACATATTGGAATGACTTGTCCCATGCTGAGTTGAGTGTGATTTGACCTCAAAAGAAATGCAAAAGATAAAAAATATTAAAAAAAGAAATATGACATCTTCACTTATATTATTTTTTGACAAACAAAAATTAAGTTAAAACACACTTGAAATCATATCTCAAATCACTTGTTTAGTTGTTAAAAATTCTTCATAATCATTACATATTGTTGATGTCTACTATGCTTTCTTATTTAATTGTTTCCACAGTATTAATTGAAGGGAAGCAAAAATTCGCTCAGGAATTCTCCATGTATTTTTGCATAGATACATTATCTGGAGAACATTCTCAATGTAATATATTATTTTCTTGTAATTTAAATGCAGACTTTTAAAATCCATATTGGAGCTCCATTAACCTACCAATTAATACAATAATTAACTCATTACCTTAATGGTACTATAATTATCTGTTAGCTATGATTGTATTATAATTCTTCCAAAGTTAATGCATAATGGTTTTATCTGTGCTCTCCCTATAAGTAATTTTCTTTCTGTGCCCTTTTTCCCCTGTAGGTTATAAGTACAACACGGAGAATCCCAATGACTAATTATTTAATCCCTTCCACACCTAGGATAGTCGGAATCCCAGAGCTAGGGTACCTCTGATAAGAAAATGTAAGAAAATGTTAAAGAAGAATCCTCAAAAGGGTTTTCTATCTAATTATATCACTTTGCTGATCTGGGAGGAAACTCCACACTTTCTCTTGAGATGTCTCAGTTTCCCAGATAATGTTGCCACACAGTTTAATCAGCAACGTCATGAGGAAAATATGATGGGTTAATAGGTTTCTGTCAACTTTCTGGATGCATCTCTCACTTGCTTTTCTGATGTCCTATGCATGCTTGTTTGACTGGTTTAGTAATACAACACTGGTTTTTGGGCAAGAAGGAAAAACAAATGCTAGAGGTTGATTCAGAACATCTTTTTCTTCCTTTTATTTTCAGTTGTCATGTAATGATTGTACATACTTATAAGATATAGAGTGATATTTCGATACAAGCACACAATATGTAATGATTAAATCAGGGTAATTAGCATACTCATCGCCTCAAACATTTGTCATTTCTTTGTGTTGTGAACATTCAAAATCCTTTCTTCTACCTTTTTGGAAATGTACACTAAATTATTATTAACCATATTCATCATATGGTGCTACAGACACAAGAACTCATTGTTTCATTTAGCTGTGACTTTGAATTGTTTTACCAACATCTCCCTGTCCTCCTCTCTCCCTACCCTTCCCAACCTCCAGTAACCGTAATTCTACTCTCTACTTCTATGAGCTCAATTTTTTTTTTAGCTGCCACATATGAGTGAGAACATGAGGTATTTATCTGCCTGTGCCTGTCTTATTTCACTTAATATTAATATAGTGTCCTCCAGGCTCATCCATATTAGAGAGAATGATAGGATTTCATTTTTCATGGCTGAATACACACACACACACACACACACACACACACACACATATATCTCACATTTTCTTTATCTGTTCATCTGTAGATGGACGTTTAGGTTGATTCCATATCTTGGCTATTGTGAATAGAGTGCTTCAGCACATCTTAACATAAATGGAAGCTTCCTATGGGTCTTTGAAGACAAGGCAAAATAGTCAGCAAAGCGTCAACTCTACTATCTCATAAAACACAATAGAGACATTCCCAGCAACTATTTCTCAAGTGAATTTAAACGCTTAGTGTTAAATGATTTATTCTGATGGGTCCTCTGATCTGACAATATCTCTACAATTTAGGTGTGATTATTTATCTCAACATTACAGATGAGGCTTTGAAAGGTGATAAAATTTTCCCAAAATCATAGAGCTAGTTGGTGATAGACATCTGGGCAAGAATCCAGGTTTTTAGGCTTCTGCCTATGCATTGATATTTATGTCCTGTCAAGTTCACAATGAGGAGATTCAGGTCTGCCTAACTTCAAATCCATTTTTAATTTTTTCTCAATAACAACCTTCCTTTTTTGTCTCCTCCAACACACATTCCCATTTGCACACATACACATGCGTACAAACACACATAGCCCACAATACATTACTTAAAAGATCAATAATCACAGAGGAACCATTTTTCCCTGTAGTCAAGAGGGGCACAGTGTCATTAGAAGAATAAATTTATTAGTTGACAGTTGAGTCATAAATACATAGTTGGTCTGAGGGGCATTAGGCCTTCCAGGAATAGCTAAAATAATTCTTTCATTTTATATTTCACATACCTAGAGATAAATTTCTACAATGTTGGGTCCTCAGAAATAAATTTACTGATTCTTTTAGCTTTGCCCTGATTGATGGCTTTGTTATGTTAATAGAAATAAAAAGACATTATCTAATCCAGTTGGCTAAACACCAGTGAGTGTATCACCTTCATATCTGGCCACAGCAGCAGGCTGCATTGTTGAAAACCTAACCTGGAGATGCACCTGAGACTGAGATGACTGTTGGAGGGGCCCGTAGGGACAGTATTTATAGGACAAACCAAGAATGTCTTGATTCGTCTGAGCTCCCTCTACTTCCAGATCTAACTTGATTCCAGATTGTCTTGGTGAGAAGTACTCTATATAAATATGACTACAAAGCCTTTAGCCCATATAGTGTTTCAGATTAGCACTGGTAGATCTCACTTTTATAATAGTTCCATACAAGAGGAAACTCAAATGCAAAACAAAGCAAACAGAAAGCATATGTTTAATCTTTCTGAGCAGCAAAAGCAAATAGTGTCTCTGTTGGACAGACCTAGTGACTTCTTCCAGGGATGAAATGGTGACATTCTTAATAACATCAGTGCCTATGACCCCAGGCATCAGCATGACAACATTGATGGGCACCAGCTGCGATGTTGCCTTCAAATTGCATTGGAGACTCAGCTTCTATGTTCAGTGTTGATAGTGACAAAAAATTTTCATTGCAAGTAATCAGAACACAAATGAGAAACAGCTTGGCCAAAAGGAGCGGTCTGTGTACAGACATAGTGTAGACCTGAGACTCACATTTATGTGTATTTGACTGTAAGACTCATGCCATACTAACTGGGGACTTCAGAAAAGTTACCAAACTACTCTGTCTCTCTGTTTTCTCGGCTCTGCAGTGTTGAATACATACGGCACTAGTGAGGATTATGAAATGCCATCCACTGGGCTGTGTACTTTATATATTAGTCCTCTAAAGATAGTAGCTGTTATTCTTAATATTAGAATACTGTGTCTTAGAGCCTTTGGATAAGTAAAGAAAAGCTAGAATCCCCCACAATGGAGGGAGCCACAGAATATGAATCTGTGAATATAATTGAATTGTCATTATTTACTCCAATTTATATATATTTTGACCCAGTTTTTTTTTTTTAAATATAAATTGGTTTGTTTCTGCTAAAATAGGGATTTATCCATTGGGCTTGTCCTAGATAGCATGTCTTCAATGCCTTTTGTTGCTGCTTAATTAGGTCTGTGTCTTGGTTCCTCTTAGGTGAGTGAATGTTTCTAGTGACTCAAACATGATATCTCAGTGCCAGTTAGAAACCATTATGGTCTAAGAGCAGTTAAGAGTAGGTTTTTTTAATGAAGTGAAACTGATTCTGCTGTTCATTAAGTGCCCAGTGAAATGGCTGTTGGCTAACCTCAAGTTAATGAAGTAGTTTCCACATTATCACCTATGTGCTAATAAAACAGGCATGTCAGGAAAAAACAGAAAGATTGTGAAATACTATAAAACACCACTGATGAGTTAAGTTGAATGGATGTTTTCCTTGAAATCTAGTTTCCCATAAAGCAGGAGGTCATAGTGCTCACGTGAATCAACAGTTTGCAAAGGTAAGTTTGTGAGAGGACCTTGTATTAGAAGTTGCTGTTGAAAGTGTATCTTCTGCAAACCACAGGTTAATAGCACTTTTAGACCATATGTTACAGGGTCATTTGAAAGAAAAAATAAGACATCAAGAAGCAGATAAGTAAACAGAAAAGCAAATTTCTGCAGTTGCCCTTGGACAAAAACAGACCATTGTGCCAACTCTTCCAAAAATGGTTATATGCAGTATTTATCATGACCTCTGAATATGTCAATGAGCTAATAGTGATTTCTTTCAGAAAACACTTCACACTTGCAAAGTCTAAATGATGTGAGAGAAGCAATATAGATATATCATAAAAATCTATCATCCTATCAGTTGAAGTTATATCTTCAGGAGAGAAAAACTACTCAAATGCAACGATTCATCTCTTGACTCTTTTCATATGAAGCAATATGAGATTAAACATAAATGTCTACTTTTGGGGCCTGATTCTGTGTGTGCGTGTGTGTGTGTAAATAGAAGTTGTATAATTTATCAAGTGTTACTTTAAGACCAAAATCAAACATCCTGTCTTCTGTGTAGCCTTTGGCAACCTCTCTCCTAATCAGAGCAGTCAAATACCTTCCCTTGTATGCTGTACCATCCAGATCTGCCTTCTGGAATTTAGAATTTTTTCCCCAGCTTCTAGGAGTGCTAAGTTAAGATGTTTGTCAGCTCTCGGTAGTCATTGGAGGATTGACTTAGTTAAAAAAAAAAAAAAAAAAAAAAAAAATCTTCCCATGCCTCGTTTCAGAGGCAGTCTGAACCAAAAGACTGATCAACATGGGGGTATAAAAACCACCCCCACCCTGAAGGAACATCCCAGCCCCCGACTTCCCTATGGGCTTGTTCTATGTTGAGGATGTATTGCAGCTCAGTAACTTCCATCTGGTCCTGCTTCTGCCCTTTCCCATCCACAGGTGTTAATCCTCCAAATGCTCCTTAGTAAATATCCTGAGTGCTAATCTCCATTTTGTAAGCTGTCTCCAGGGAAACCCAACGTGCAACACCTTCTTTGCACTCTCACAGAATATTACGTGTACTTGTGTGTCTATTACAACAATCGACAGCATTTTTATAATGCTTTATGTTTTCCCATATGTTGGCTTGTTTAATTTTCCTCCAGGCTCTGTGAGGTATGCATTATTCTCCTCATATGCCAAATGACGTTTGCAGGAGTTAAGAGCTTGTACACTGGCAGAATCACAACCTAAAGTAATATGACTCCGTGCATAATAACATCACTCATATCCCACTATAGTTGATCTTATGCATATCCATTTCTCCCCTGAGGAAAAAGACCGCACTTCTCCATTTTTGTATACCTACTGCTGAGTCCAGTGCCTGACCCAGAGAGCAGGTTCCTCTCTTTGTGAGTTTTGAGAACTTAGAAAAGTTATTAATTTTGTTCGATTGAAGATTCTGCCATTAGAAAGAAGGAAATTCAATTTTGGGAAGATTAAATAACCCCCTGAAGTCACACACTTGGTTATTGATAGAGTTGGTGTTTGAACCCAGGTCTATGGACCACAGGGATGGAAGAGAGAGAGAACAGGACAGAAAAAAATACAGAAATGAAAATAAATGAGAGGAGAAACAGTCTATTTACATATAATATATATATGTCTGAAAACATATCAAACCAATTCCTAAATCTTTGTACAAAAGAAAATCTTAGATTTTTAGTTGATCATAAGCTTCATAGAATCATTATCACATCAATTCTTTCTCTCTCTCCACTGAAAACGTCCATCTGTCTGGAGAATATGTGTCTTCCTGGATCTCAAGATACGAGCATTGTGGTCTGTGGTCTCCAGTGATTGACCAAAGACACCAGAATCTAATTTGCAGGAGAGTTCTTACTCCCTTCTTAAGCACACATCGCCATTAAATGCTCATTGTCAAGAATTCTTAACGGGCTTTTAGAGTTTTTCCGCACTGCCTGTGCGGCACTCACAATGTTGGAGATTACAAGTAAAGGCACTTTTATGTCTACAGGGGTAGTTACGGCCAACAGTAGAAATGCACTTTCTGGCATAATTAAGACAATTATCCGTGAGATCAATTCTAGGTAACATAAAGATCATTCCCATTGTCAGTTTTTCTCAGTGAGGCACATGCCTCTATCACCGGACCCTCCACTCTAAGTGGGGATGGGAAACTTAATGAAAAAATTATACATCAAATCTAAATTATTATTTATTGATGCAGTCTTGCCAGAGATGACAAAAGTTGGTCATTCATTAAAGAGGTCAGTTTGTAAACATCGTTAATCTCTGCAGTACTTCTTATCTATATATTCTTATGCTGTATACAGCCTTTAAAGTGTCCCTACCTGCTAAGATAATGATTAAAATAACGACTGACTCTTGAACTATACTTATATTAACTTGAAAGAGGATTTGTTCCAATACTTTTGCCATAAAAATTAAGGAAATGTTCTAACTGCCTTTACCAGATGTTTTCTGTAAACCAAGAATGTCTCCATAATGAGAAATACTACATTTGATATGTGGGTTTCACATTTAAACCCCTAATCACCTCAAGGCATGCTACTTGAGAACATGAACAAATATTGAGGCTTCCATAATGTTCTTTAAAAAACAACAGTGGTCTACAACATCAAGAGAGTTGAACCTATATTATTACATTGAATAGATCATTAGCAAATAAATTCATTGTTGGTCTACTGATGAAAGGCTCACTGAACAAACCAGTGCATGTCTTCAATATCAAGTTTGGTGTACAGTACAGGATTCATAAATTAATTTTCTTATAGCAAGTATTTTTTAAGATTCTTCTACATGACAAAAATTATGCAAAGCCTTAGTAACTCACAAATGGTAAGGCAGAAACCTATTCCCACAGACATTCATTCCCATACTTATATATTAATCCATTTATTTTAAAATAATTTGAGTGACTGCTACTAAATGAGGCAGGCACTGTCTTGGTGAGCAGGACAAAGTATTGGTGGGAATGGAGTTTACATTCTAATAAATGGAGGGGGTGCACAAATAGGCCAAAAATTAATATATTAAGTAAGGATGTCTTTCACATAGTGAGTGACAATATTAATTTTAATAATAAAAAATACAGTCAGCCGACTGTATCCATGCGTTCCACATCCTTAGATTCAACCGACCATGGATCAAAAATATTTTTTTAAAAATGAATGATTGATTGCATCTGTGCTGAACATGTACAGACCTTTTTTTCTTGTCATTATTTTCTAATCAATAAATCATAACAACTATTTACACTGTATTAGGTGTTATAAGTGATCTAGAGATGACTTAAAATATACAGTTGGGTGTGCATAGGTTAGATGCAAATACTACACCATTTTATATAAAGGACTTTGAGCATCCGTGGATTTTGGAATCCTTCGGGGGCGAGGGGGTCTTGGAACCAATCCTCCAGGAATACCAAGGGATGACTATACAATTATAATTAATATTAATTAAATATAAGATAAGAAATATCACATAATGTGACAATTACAATGAATTACTGTTGTAAATGGTATAATGGGGGAAACACAGGAATCTGTTGGAGTATAGACAAGCAATCTAACAGATTGTGACATTTAGCCTGAGCCTGTAAGCGTGACTTTTCTAAAGAAACAAGCACGTTTAAAGCTATGAAGTTCAAAAAATTGGAGTCTTTGTGGAAGTCCAAGTAGCTCAATAAGATCTGTCATTTATCTACTTCTTCATGAAGACTCTTAACCCATTTGCCTTGCTCTCCTATTATGCTTATCTGATAAATATCCCCACCTGCAATAAAACTCATGACTCCACTAAGCCAGTAATCTTTGCTGAAGAAAAGCACAAAGTTGTGATAAATAAGAGACCAAGATATGCAGAAAGAAGCAACATCAATATATCACAGACGGATGGAAGGAGGGAAGGAAAGAGAAAGACAAATGGAGAGAGTATACTTACCTTGTGGCTTTACAAGTCCTCCAAAATGGGTTAAAAAATTAAAGTGAAAAAGACCTGGATCCAAATCCCATCTTTGCCAGTGTTAACCAATCTGAAACTGTCTCCCTTCTATTCTCTGTAAATATGATGATAAGGTAATCATTTCATAGATTTTTGATGAATATTGAATGCATACATATATATATTTATATTTCTACATATAGACATAGCACTAAATATACCACAAATATGAATATTCCATGTTTGGTACTAATGAAATGATGCTTTCTCTTGAAAAGATATTTATCATATTTACTCTAAAGGAGGCTTATATAGCTTCCTACAATATGTCTCACATATTCTTAGTCAATCTTGACCATATAATCCCGTCTACGAAGAAATTTAGGCACAGTAAAATCAATATTTTCAGGCAACTGTGTAGGTCCTCTGAAAGCATCCCTGCATGGTTTAATGAAAAGGAATTTTGTATTCAATCAGTAGTCAACAATTACATGCAATGTTTTTTAAACATATAGTTTGAGTTTGTTAGACAGGCTTTAGTATCTAACAGCATTATTCATCAAAACCTATAACCTGAAAACCTCTATGTGTTTTATTTTTTATATGCTGCAGTTAGAATAATTTATAACTTTCTCCATTTTAAGATTTATTTAAATTAAGATAATAAGGTGATGATCTGTTTATCATATCTTTCTCACTGTGTTAATCCCTAATTATATTCTCAGCAAGTATTACCTCTGACTCCTAAATAACTTGAAGAGAGAATTTCCAAAGGATGATCAATAGTGAATTCAATCAGTTTTTAAGAGATTTATATGAAGACACTATTTACTACTGCTTTCCTTCATTAAGCAGTAATTATTGCTTATGTATTTTTCATGTATGACTGCATTTGCTATGTGAGAAGCAGTTTTATGTCCATAGAAAGTACCTGTTTATTCAGAGATACCTCTGACCCTCTTACTGCTCATTGGGGAGAAGTTCTGGGTGGCTCTTAGTAGCCTCTTTGTAACTTGAAAATGTTAGAATTATTGGAGAAGGATATTTTTGCAACACTAATGTCTATTACAATAGATGCTCAATAATTAAGATCTGGGCTCTGCCCTTGTGGAGCTTTAAGACTATAAGGTGAATGTGGCATAATAAATACATATTTGGTCTCTCCTCCTGGTTCCTGACATAGAGCTCTTACACCCTTTGTAATTTCTTGGGTGATAGGAGAACCTGTTGTTTTATAAAGGTGACGTTTGGGGGGTTTCTGGAGAGCTTCAGGATGGTGCCTGGTTATCAGAAAGACCAAGCCATGGTTAGGTGGGAACTTTCAGCCTCACTCTCCATCGTGTAGGGAGGAGAGACAGGCTGGAAACTGAGTTAATATTCTATCTTGCCTACGTGATGACAATGCCATAAAATCTCTGAACTTTGGGGTTCAGAGAGCTTCCAGGTTGGTGAACACATCCACATGATGGGAGGGTGCACAGCCCAGTTGCATGGGGACAGACGTTCTTGTGCTCAGGACCCTTCTTGACCTCACTCTACTTACCCCTTTTTCTAGATATGTGTCTGTAACCTTTGTAATATCCTTTATAGTAAGGCAGTACATGTCAGTAAATGTTTCCCTGAGATTGGGGAGCCATTATAGGAAATTATGAAACCTGTGGATGAAGTTATAAGAATCTGCAATTTGTAGCCATTTTGTCAAAAGTACAGGTGACAACCTATGACTTGTGATTGGCACCTGAAGTGGGGGGGCAGTCTTGTGAGATTGAGCCCTTAACCTGTAGGGGTTGTGCTAACTCTGTACCTTTAGTGTTAGAATCGAGTTAAATTTTAAGACACCCAGTTGGTGTCCACTGAAAATTGGAGAATTGGTTAGGGTAAGATACTCCTCACGCACCTTTTTGTGTCAGAAGTGAAGTAATGTCAGTAGAATGTGTAGAAAAACAGAGTTGTCATTTCTTTTCCTTTAGTGTGTCAACTACGTAACAATATCACATAAAATGAAAAAATTAATAATAGCGAAATTCAATCAGAACCAAGGTAAATTAACCTAGACAGACGGGGAAAGAGTTGTGAAGTCTTCCTAGAAGAGGTAACACTTGAGTTGAATCTTTAGGAACAGAGGTAGACTATCAAGAGGAAAGGACAAGGACGAGAAAGCATCAGCAGTGTGCCCAGAGTGGCTGAGTAGAATGTGTGAAGCAGGGTTTGGCTGAGACATGCATCTGGCAGGTAGTCAGAATGAGAACATTTGAGTCTTGACTGTATCATTTTAGGAAATGGGGACCAGGCAAGGGTTTGCAGGATTTGATTAGCTTAGTCAGATGTTTGTTTGTGGATTTTCAGACTTGGGAAAAATCGCTGGAGAAAGATGTTGAAGAACATTAGACAGCAACCAGAATTACCTTTCTCTACCTGATGACTGGACTGTGACTACTTAGAGCCTTGTGTTCTTTTCATTCTAAGATGTTCCTACATAAGAGGTTGAATTAGAAAATATCATGTAAAGCCTTCAGTGCTGTCTCATGTGCTTTTAGGACCTAGGGCACAGTAGGTCATGCTTATTTCATCTATATAGTGGCATCACAACTTGAAGTACATCGATGTGCCTTAGGTGGTCGTCTTTCCTAGACTAGCTGAATGAGCGGGATTGAGTGTAGAAGTGACTGAATCTGCCCTTTCATTCTGAATTGAGTTGTCAGATGATTTGACTTTTTCCCCCTTAATTTAACTGGCTTATTTATTTTAATGTTGTGTAGGAAGAGCTTACAAAAGAAAATATTCTAGAACTAGGTCTATACAAAAGTAGCAGAAGTGATTTATTTAGAGAATGCAGCACATTGAAATGAATAATTACTCCTTGGGTTATAAGATCTTTAATTGCCAGCTACATACACATGGATAAGGTAACTTCATCACCCCCTTAATATCTTTCCTGAACCCTCTCAATGAGACCTTTCTTTAAAATATTCTTTATAAATTTCACTCTCCCTGGCCATTCACCTGTAATTTGTTTTTCCTGATTATTCTCCATAGCACTTAAAATCTCTCTCTTTCTCCATCTCTCTTTCTCTTTTATACACATTTGTTTATTGCCTGAATCCCCACTAAAAAATAAGCTTTATAAGATCACAAGTTTTGCTCAATGATCTGACTCCATTGTCTGGAACAATATCTGCCACATAATAGGCTGTCAATACATAATTATTGAATGAATAAATAAATTAGTAAATTACATTTCTTCATGGAAGTTTTATTTATACAGTTTATATGTATCTATTAATTGCCTATACTGGGATAGATATAAAAACATATTAAAATAATAGGTTAAAGAAATAATAAAGTTATTGAACCTACTAAGTTCCAGATACTATGTAAGAGACATTACTCACTGATTTTTCATAACAGCATTATGGGATTTGTACTATTATGAACCCAATTTTTATGAGTATTCTGAGGAAAAGAAAGGTTAAGAAACTCACCTTAATTCATACAGCTGTCATAAGGGGCTGAGGGTTTCAAACCCAGACTCTGATTGGTAATCTTATTCTTTACACTTTTATTAAATGGATTTAGACTCAACAAATTAAATATGGAAGGAATGTACCTCAACATAATAAAAGCCATATATGACAAACCCATTGGTAGCATCATACTTAGTGGTGAAAAGTGGAAAGCCAGTCCTATAAGATAAGGAAGTAGACAGGGATGCCTACTCTTGCAGCTTTCATTTAATATATTATTGCAAGTCTTTGCCAGAGCAATTAGTCAAGAAAAAGAAATAAAAATAAGCATACTTGAAAAGAAGATGTAAAATTGTCTGAGTTTTCAGATAACATGATCTTATATTTAGAAAACCCTAGATTTTACCAAAAACTGTTAGAACCTAATAAACAAATTCAGTAAACTTTCAGGGTACAAAATAAACATACAAAAATCAACAGTGTTTCTGTAAATTAACAATAAATCATTAAAAAAAGAAATCAGGAACATAGTCCCATTTATGATAGCATCAAGAAGTGCATGTAGGAATAATTTTAACCAAGGAGGTGAAATATCTGTATACTAAAAAGTGCAGATTTTGGAATATCACTTCAGATTCTCTTGCATAGATTCCTCTCTCACTGTGCTATCATCTTTTTGTCTATTTCCTGCACAGACACTACTGTGAAGAGTAGGAGGACATTATCAACATTTATCAACTAAGAAAATAATTTATTATGCTGCTCTTTATATTCCAAAAATCTAGAAAATTGATACTAAAGAACCGCCCATCTCTCCTTATGCATCAAAGGACAGTTAATAATGTCAAATCACCAATTACAAGGAAATGCATTTGTGAACCTACACTTAATTGCATTCTTGTAAGTCAGTTGAAATAAATAGAAATAACAAATGGGTTTAGTCTCTACTTTTGCACCAAACAAATCTCATTACTTATAACTACTAAAAGATTAATTATCAACTGAGAGCTACATGAACCATATTTATTTTAGTAATATATCTGTGTTACAGGCTTACTGAAATCTCCTTTGTTCACTAATTTATTTGCATAAACTTCATATTATTGTCTAAGAAAAAAAATACTAACACTCACAAGCATCTGAAAAAAACATGCATAAATGGGACTTTTTTCTTAGTTTCTTCTCTGGAGTTGAGGTGAAGTAAAATTAAAATTTGTTAGGAAAATTAGCAACCAGTACGGTTAGCAATGTCTAATTAGAAATCTAAATGTGATTAATCTGTAAATTGAAAGGCACTGCTTCTCTGAAATTCTTTTTATCAATGGCCATTCATCTTTATCTGAATTTTAGACCATATTATATTTATAATTTAAATATATGTGTTACACATAAACTAAAAAATCTCTTTGTTTTAGGAGGACCAACTTTTGTCTAAGAAATATAACAGTATTTAGTGCTTTTCAAGGATCAGGAATGGCTACTTGCAGCTGTCAATCACTGATGTTTCTATATTAACTATAGCTGCCAGATTTTTTTAAAAAAATTCTTCTGTCAGTTTCACCTTTTGATATATTCATAAGCCACCCTATCCATCTCTGGGATTTACAGTGCAAATTGAATTTCCTTTGTCATCCAGAGCACCATATATGAATGAATTAAGAATTTTATTCAACAGAATATTCCAGGAAATATAGAACTTGGGAGCACAGTCTGACTTGGGACATGGGGCTTTGAAAAGAATATGATGGAAAAAAAAGTTCAACTGTTTCCACCAAGCAGTGGAGTGATCTTTTTTTTTTTCTCCTTCCTTTTCTGAGTATATATCTGTGGCTGGGCAGTTCTATTTGTTGAGTGTTATACTAAAGAGAAAATGCATTTGGTCAAGGTTATGCTATATACATGCATAGGTACCTAGATGACAGAGCTGCTAGTACACACAGCTCACAGGGACACTCTCCTGAGGAGTATATAAGTAAGAGCTAACGCAAACAGACGCTGACTAGTCAAACTTGGGTCTATGTGCATATATGTAGGCTTGACGTTACATTAGTTAAGAGATTTTACATTCTTTATAATTTAATGATTTAAACACGTGAACACACACACACACACACACACACAGTCCCTTAAGAACCAGTGGAAGCAGTGAATGTCACTGTACTGATACTTACAATGTGAGAATTATTCTGTGTCATATTTAAAGTCTCCCATTTACTCTTCACCACACTATTATTTTATTAAGATTACCTAATTAATATACACAGTATTAGAGTTTAACTCCTAGTCACACTTGTTATTTACTGTCACATTTTGAGGCATTTCTTCTGGATAATGTATTTATCTAATTGACCACAGACTATATAATATTTTTTCATACAGTTAAATATAAAATAATATAATGACATATAAGCACACCATTTAAGATGATCAGATCTTAATATCCCACCTAGCTTAGTTTTAAAAATATCTTTTTCAGGAGTCATTTGTAATGACCTT
This sequence comes from Eulemur rufifrons, assembly GCF_041146395.1. NCBI lineage: Eukaryota > Metazoa > Chordata > Mammalia > Primates > Lemuridae > Eulemur > Eulemur rufifrons. The sequence continues at coordinate 7,829,979 of NC_091005.1, read as the reverse complement.
GAAGACTTCTGGACCTTCTGTCAACATTTATTAAACATAAGTTGATGATGAGATCTTGTCACTAGGCTTTTAAGAAAGATGTGTCTACAGTAGTATGAAGGTACATCATTGAAACTCATTTGCTTTAGCAGAATCTTATAGTTACCAAATGCAGAGGGACAGACCATTGTTTTTCAAAGGTTGTATACCCAGGGCAAAGATGGATTTTGTTTATTACTCCAAACACAATTGCCTTAAAAAAATATTACCACTTTTGAAATTTCCACATGCATGTTACCATACACAAGTTTTATGGATCAATTTAAATGCTAAAACCTTCCAAATAAAAGAAAAGGATTTCAAAGATACTTATATATTAATTTAAGATTCTGAGGTCAATCAATAGAAAGTTATTCCAGGCATCATATTTCTTAGGAATGCATTGTTCTGTTTTCTCCCACCATGCATATACCTGCTACCCAAATTTCTTTGTGAAATAATTGGAATAGAATAACTTCGTAGCCCTGTAAATTAATTTAATTGTCATAACGCCTCTAGTTTCTCTGTGAAAGCAAAGGTTTAATTTGCTGTTGCTGTAGCCTAATTTCTGCATGACTTTTTAAGGTACTGATAGCCAATGGAGAAAAAGCAGGCAACATGTTAAAATGTCATCAAAGCAGCATTCTATTTTAAAACAAAGACATATATTCTAATTCCAGTGGCAATGATAAAGCACTCCGGGGCGTGCTTTAATGGGCCATTAGTTTTCTTCTAGGGTGGTTGAAATTCTTTGGCCTATAGCCTTCTGCTCTCCTGAGTCTCTGGGCCTCTATTAGACCCATTAAAACTCCCTGGAATGAGGTTTTTGTCTAATGTGATTATTATAAAAATGTCCAAGTTACACATTTATTCTCCAATTTGCAACGGCACTGGCATTTCACTTGCCTAAATGTTGACATGGGGGTCTTCAGAAAATATAGTGCAGACAATCAATTAGAAAGCAAAAAAGAAATTTTCAGGCCTGTGTCAGTGGAGGCAAGAGAAAAAAAATGAGAAATGTCTGAGTTATCTAAGTAAGAGTAATTTTTACACATACTAAATATATAGTGGTTTGAACAGTTTGGGCAAATTTCCACAAATTGCAAATTTGATAGACTGTTCTCAGCTTAGTGTTTCAAATTATCGTCCACCTTTCTCCTCTATGGTAGACAGAGAGAGACTCGTGTGTGTGTGTGTGTGTGTGTGTGTGTGTGTGTGTGCCTCTTTACTCCTTTAATACAAATACGCAAGTTATTTTATAAAACTAGTAAGAAAATAGAGCCTGTAGTAAAAGAAAACTGGTGCACTTTCAGCATGAAAGACATAAGAAGCCAGAAATAGCATGTTGCTTTTACTGTCTAGCAAATTTTCTTTGAAAAAAGCATCCTTCCCTATTAAACGTGGTTCTGGTAGAAATATCAGTATGTTCTTGTTCCCCCTTTCAATGATACAGTTCAATCCATCATGCTCCATGAGCTAATCAAGTTCATTTATCTACCTGTGTACAATGATCAGTGCTAGGGTGATCCAAAATAGGACAGATATTTTTCTCTGAAATTTGATACCTAGAAATTTGTAGGAAAAAACTGACTCTTCTTTTGAACTACAAGCAGTGAAATTTAGCCTTAGGACTTTCAGAGGCCATCGTTCTTGCCTTTGTTCTATGTGTTGGCTTCATTTGGGACATTGTTGTGTGTTACATTAGCCAGATGGATGGATGGATGGATAGATAGATAGATCAATCTGAAAGAGAGGAGGAGGAGTGGGAGAGGGAGAAGAAAGGAGTAAGGAAGCGAGGGAGGGAAAGAAAGAGCCCGCATAAGTTTATGTAAAACACTGAATTCAGCTACAGTTGAAGGCAGACATGCCTTTGGATGCCTCAGCAACATAAACTGGCAAATTATCTTTTCTGCTTAAGTTGGGCATTTTTACCTTGCTTGAATGGAATAAACATGGGCTATTATATTAGATTCAGGTCCACATCCACACTAAATTTTCCAGTTTTTGGTTCATTATCATGTGACCTTTTATCCTGGTGACTTTTCCATTTTTTTCTTCCCTCATGAGCTATCACACCCAATTAAGGACACATTTTCTTCCTTCCTGACCTTCTTTTTTCCCAGATTCTGATGCTACCCAAACTTGCAACTGCAGCCAATACAGGGGTATCCTTTAATTCTGACACCGTTTACATTATTAACCAGTAATGCCATGCCATTCATTGTAAGAGGAGCTAAAAAGTGAGGCACACACTCTCCAGAGTGACATAGGGGTGAGTGTGTTGACCACCTTGGTGGCGAGAGCTCTGATGAGTTCTCTTCTGGGGTCATTCTCAGAGCTAAGAGGAATTACAGCAAATGGCCACATTAAAACTGTAGCAGGAAAGTAGTCAAGAAAATCCAGGACAACAAAGCAGGTAACTGGGAAGGATTGGAGTAATCCTACACATATCCTGTTCTTGCAATAGTTTGTATTTTCTGATCGAAATAAACAAAGCTACTTTTTTCTTATTTAAAGAAGTTTAAGGGTTTCACCCTTGGTTTTATCAAACTGAGTAACAAGCAGAAATGTCCAGGGAGGCAAAACTGTTCACATCTCAGAGGGAGGATTCTTTCCTTGGTTGCTCCAGTCAGAAGAGTTCTCTTTTCCCATCTGATTTTCCATAGACCTGTCAGTGCCTCATATTTGGTTCTTGCAACTTTTATCAGTGTTGTCTACCCTTCCTCCCTACACTTGCCTCTAATTCACCTGTAACTTCTAAATGGTATTGCCCATGACTAATAATGTCCCCTTCTCCACTATGTCTAACTAGGACCCTTTTACACAGTTATTATTCTATAAATATTTAATGAATGAAGAAATTACTGAATTATTATAAATTACTTTGGCAATTATGGGCAATACTCAAACACCCCAACAAAAGACTCAACTCTTAAGACAAAACTTACAATTGCTGTGGTGGAAAATAGAGCACATGTAAAATCACTGTCCTTGAAAATTGGAAATTCACTAATATAGATGAAAACTTTCTTCAGTGCACTTTAAACTAATTCAATGACTGGCATCCTTGAAAGATTATGTTTCCTGAAAGTATGGACCTTATGAGTCTCTTCCACAACTTTTTGCCAGTTCTTAACAGAGTTCTTGTGATGTATTAAGTGTTTACTGTGTGTTTTTGAATAGATGAATAAGTAAATGAATCTAGTGCATGTTTTATATTAATAAATTTATGCAATAAGTGAGTATTAATAATGTCTTCTAGGACGTTCCCATTCAGAGGAATAGAACCAAATTTGAAACTTAAATTCTCCTGTCTGAGCTTTCAAAAAATTACTTCATTTTACAAAAAATTGGCACAGTTTCTTGGTTTGTTATTTAATAATCTTTGATTACAAGGAAACACACCCAAATAGGTAAGGTTTCTACTGTTTCAAAGTTAGACTTATAAGTCCAGGATATTAAAACATTTTATAAAACTGAGTCAGTTAAAAGTGCTTTTCTTTTTCTCTGAGATTAAACCCTTTCTACTTTTCTACTGTTAAAATGTCCTTTGCTTTAGAAATGATGATGATTGTAGAGAGTGATGGTTTTAGAAAGAAAGTTTTAAGTGCCCTTTAAATATATGTGTGTGTAACCCTCCATTAGCCTTTTAGTTTAATTTCATTTTATTATTTTATTAATCTTCGAAACATCTTCTTAAGTCATTAAGATTCCCCCCCCCGCAACAAATCTATTAGTTATGATTAGCAAGTATTCTAGCAATCATTTTCCTTTTCATAGCATTAATACTGAATGACTTAGCCAATCAAATCCTGGCACATTTTTGAATAGCTCTACTAAACACATTTTCTGGGGAAAATCATTAATCATGATTAAATAACTAAATCTAGAGGCTATTCATTCTCGAACACACTATTCACTCAGAATTATCCATATCAGGAGAACTCAATTGCAAATCAAGGTTCTGACTTTTTTAATCTCATTTTTTGGAGTTTGTATTTGAAACCACTAATCTGTTCTCTTTATTACTGTCATGTTCTTCTATATGGGATATCTCCAGGATCCGCTTGAAACAGTCTCTTTGTAAATAAGTTTCAGATCTTTGTGCTTTGCTTTGCAGCCTCCAATGCATACACATCACACATCAATAGTTTAAATTAGAAAATCAAACCATCTAGATTTTCAAGAATTCTTTCATTTTAATGGCATGTGATAACAAACAGAAATCATTTGGTTTTATCTGTGTAGACCTCTAAATTTTTCTTCCTCATATTTAGTTTTTGCCTAAGATGGTGGTATAATGACAAGCTGCGAAGTTTCTTAAAAGTGCAATTTCCCAAGCCTGACGACCAGATTTTTATTTATTTATTTGTCATTTTAGTGGTGGTATAAAAAAACCACACAGTATGAATTTACCAAAATAACCATTTTGAAGGGAGCAGTTCAATAGTGTTAACTACGTTCACATTATTCTGTAACAGATCTCTAGAACTTTGTCATCTTGCAAAACTTGAAGCTCCCCGTACCCCTTGAAAAACAATTCCCCATTCTTGATTTCAAGATTGTTCTTTTTAAGCACCAGAGGAAGCAAGAAAAGCTTTATCTTTCTCTGCTGCACCACTTTAATAAAAGGATTTGTTCTGTACGATTTGGATTCAGTCAAAAGGCCACACGTAAGGACCTGGAAGGTCACATGCAGCCTTCAGGTTCCCACCGCTGGAAGAAACGCAGCTGGTTGCTGTGTGTTGACTTTGTATCCTGCAACTCTGTTGAGTTCATTTAAGAGTTCTAGCAGGGGTGTGTGTGCATGTGTTTGTGTGTGTGTGTAATCTTTAGCATTTTCTACACATAAGATTATGTCATGTGCAAACACAGATAATTTTTCTTCTTCTTCTTTTCCAATTTAAATGACTTTTATTTCTTTTTCTTGCCTAATTGCTCTGATTGGTACTTGATTACTACGTTGAAGAGAAGAGATGAGAATGAACATCCTTTCCTTGTTCCTGCCCTTAGTGGAAAAAAATTTTAGAGTTTTCAACACATAATAATTGTACATATTTACAGAGTACATAATGACGTTTCAATGTATATAATATAGTAAACAGATCAGAGTAATTAGCATATCCATCATCTCAAACATTTATCATTTCTTTGTGTTGGGAATAATTTCCTCCTTCTAGCTGTTTGAAATTATATAACATATTATTGCTAATTATAGTCATCCTGCAGTGGTATAGAATGCTAGAACTTATTCCTTCTATCTGGCTGTAATTTTGTATCCTTGAACAAATCCCTCTCTATTCCTCTCTTCTCCTTCCCCTTCCAGGTCCCTGGTATCCTCTGTTTTATTTTTACTTCTATGAGATCAACATTTTTCAGCTTCCACATATGAGTGAGAATAGGTAATGTTTAACTTTCTGTTCCTGGCTTATTTCACTTAACATAATCTCTTCCAATTCTATCCGTGTTGCTGCAAATGACAGGATTTCATTCTTTTTTTTATGGCTGAAGAGTGTTCCATTGTGTATAAATACCACATTTTCTTTATCTGTTCATCTGTTGTTGGACATCTAGGTTAATGCCATATCTTGACTATTGTGAATAGTGCTGCAATAAATATGGGAGTGTGGGTGTCTCTCCAACATACTGATTTCATGTCCTTTGGATAAGTGCCCAGTAGTGGGATGGTTGGATCATATGGTAGTCCTATTTGCAGTTTTTTGAAGAACCTCAGTATTGTTCTCCAAAGTGGCTGTACTAGTTTACATTCCCACCAACAATGTGTAATAGTTCCCTTTTCTCTCCATCCTACCACAATTTGTCATTTTGATAATAGCCATCCTAACTGGAGTGAGATAATACCTCATTGTGATTTGGATTTGAACTTCCCTGATAATTGGAGATGTTGAGCATTTTTTAATATATCCGTTGGCTATTTGTATGTCTTCTTTTGAGAAATGTCTGTTCAGATAATTTGCCCATTTTTTTTAAATTGGATTGTTTGGTTTTGGGCTGGTGAGATGATTAAGTTTCTTGTATATTCTGGATATCCTTTATCTCTCTGACACTCTATCAGTTTTCCTACATTGGCCATCAAATTGTTGTAACATAATTTTTATGCTTATTGACAGTTGTTTTAAGGATTAAAAATAGTACAAATTGCCGCAGATTATATATAAATCCCTCACTGTTATGGAAACTTCATCTCAAACTGACAGTTGAAAGAAAGCAATCTTTTACATTAGTCTGCAAAAACTCATCTAAAATGACCTTTCTAAATAATTGAGAACTTTTTGTCCTTGTTGCAACTATCTAAACTGTGCACATCATACTGTAGCCAGATTACATCAAGGGACTCTGAAAAACCTAATTTGTAACTATCCTTGTCATCTTTTCTGTAAGTGGTGGCATTTGTTAGGAGACTCCACTAGAGTCAAAAAAGGTGAGCCAATATTAGGACATGTTCTACCTGTTTTACTTACTCTCAAATTAATCCCATTGATTCAGTAATGTCCAATATGTTATATTTCTAATTATAAATATCAACACATACTGATCAATTTCTTCATTCCCACAAAGATAGAGGGATATTAATCAAAGGCAAATGATTAAAGGTCAGTTTTTTCTTAGTTCTTTCATATTTGAAGATAGTGTGCATGTATAATCCTTTAGTGACTAAAAAGTTTAGTTATAAAGAATGAGTACAATTGCTAGAATACTCTATAAACTGTATTTATCATGCTATCTATGAGAAACCAGGAAATAGCAAAAGAAGTCATTTTTGGTCACCTAAGCTAATTTGAAAACTGTTCCTATGAACTTGGTGGTCATATGCTATTAACTTATTGTGTTAATTGCATTTCTGATGAAAATATAGAAATTAAATAGAATGTAATAAAACTCACCTATAATTATAGTTCCTTGCTTTAATCATAGCTCAAAGAGATTTTCAGTAATTAATAGATATAAATATAGCAGTAGATAATGATATTCTATGACTATGCCACTCCTATAAATGTATAAATTATTAAATGTGTTTTTATAAAATGGAGATCATAATATATTCATAGGTTTATATTATTAAAATTATCTTGTGAAATATACCACATACACAAATATTCAATTTCCAACTACAATGAATTTTAACATTATGCTATGTTCACTGCAGTTCGATTGTTTAAAAAAATACATTATTTGAGATACAATTGAAGCTCCCCTGAATATAAAGCTTCTGATTCTATTACCCTCTACCAAGGTAATCACCAACACGAGTTTAATGTTTATCATTCTCATGCATGTTTTAATATTTAACACACGTTTATATATCTATAAACATAATAGTCTTGTGCTGGAGGATTTAAAAGCTTATATACATTAAATCATAGTTTATTCCACACTCTGCAACTTGCTCCTCATACCCAACATTAGGTTTTGAAATTTGTCTTTTTGATTGATGTATCTCAGTTTGCAGGTTCTCACACATTGGTGGGTATTAAAATCACCTGAGAAACATGGAAGACATACAAAGTCCTATCCTACTGCAATAAGCCTGGCTCTCTGTGCTTTTTATTAGCTCTGTAGCTGATTCTCATGCACACCAAAAGTGTGGAAATAACTATTCTGATTTATGATGTAGGCCATTATATGATATATAATTATGGAAATATACCACAATTTATTCATTTTCCTATTGGTGAATATTTGTTTTTTTTTTTTTCTTTCATAAGCCATATAACATGTGAAATGGGAAGGTATTGCAATATTGGCTTCCAAAGTTGGCGTAAAACCTACACTCCCACTAAGGTTATCAACTAATTTTGATTTGTCTATAACTTACTCCTGTCTAGGTGTTGTAGCTGATCATCCTAAAGGGAGTCGATATCACCCCATATTTACATACTGGAAAACATTAGTGTTTTCATGCTTTTTTAATTTTTTTTTTTTTTTTTTTTTGGCCAATGCAGAAGAGTATATAAGGAATGGTATCAATTTCTGTTTTAATTGGATTTCACTGGTTATAAGTGTGACTGATTACTATTCCATATGTATTAGTCTTTCAGGTTTCCTCCTCTATGAATTATTCTTGCCCATGTTTCTAATAGGATGTTTATTCTTCCCTATAGATTCCTATGAGTTTTTACAGATGTACCTTATTAAATATTTATCAGTTACATGTGTTACAAGTATCTTAACACCAGTCTGTGTACCTTGTTTTTTACCTGTCTATTATTTTGTACAAAATTCATTTTTGACATAAACAAAATTTCCAATCTTTAATGTGTTAATTTTTTTTTTCTGTCTAATCTAAGAGTCTGTTTTGTATACCAGGGTAATGACACTTATTTTTACAGATTTTTTTTTTTTAAGTTTTGGGTTTTACTTTTGACATTTAGATCTTTAGTATACCTAGAATTACATGTAAGGTAAAGAACTAATTTTACTTTTCTTCATATAAATAATAATTTATTCTAATACTACATATTAAATCCATCTTTTAGTCATTGATTTATAGTATTAATCTAGTTTTTATACATCTTTTACTTTAGTTTACGAGTTTTGCATTTAGTTTATATAGTCTATGTTTTGATATCTATTCCCTAACCCCCTCCCCAGCTAATTTCTGTTTGTTATTATAGTTTTAAATTAGGCATAATATCTGGTAGAGTAAGTCATTTCCTATTGTTCTTTCTTAATATTCTCCTTGCTATTTGTGACCCTTTGGTCTTCCCTTTAAATTTCATGATAAACTCATTCAGTTGCCTTAAAAATGTGATTTTGATTGAAATCACATTGAATTTAGAGGGTAATTTAGAAAGAATCGCTATCTTGACAACTGGGTGAATTGAGAATTCACTCTCTATATGGGTTAGGTGGAGACAATGCCTTTCACTCTTCTCTCAAGAGGACTATTCATATTTATGAAACATGTTAAAAATATATTTAAAAAAGACTGGCCCTCTGGTGACACTGTAAGGAGGCAGTGGTTTTCTAGCAGCATTTTATAAAATATTAAGAAAAGAAGCTTAGGGAGGGCAAATAATTAAAGCACTTTCATTGATATCAAAGAGTGTGTTTTCCAACAGATGTGCAAGGAAATGAAACATGTTGCTCTTTCTCCCCCGGAGAATTCGGCTGTTGCCCAGCATGAGCTCCACGTAATTTTATGCATCTGATCTTTGAGTAAAAATAATTAAATAAATAACCACCCAGTACAGGCCTATTTGATAAAAAATCTTTTGTCTTAAAATATAATACTGTCCTGGCGACTTAAAATGAAAAAGAAAGAAAGGAAAAAAAAAAAATACTGCGTTCTCTCCGCTGTCATCTAGAATGGGGTGATGTGTTCAAAATGAGCAGTCCCCCCTCCAATTAGAGAAAGTCTCTGGGAAATTGCGGAGGGACAAGCAAGGAAAACTTGAGGCGAGGGGATTTAGCATGCACATCTGTGGGAAGCTATGTCAACATCTATTTTTTTAAGGCAGGAAAGGATGCTTACTAGAACAGAGCAATTAGTGGCCACTTTTCCAGTTTCCCTGCTGAGAAGGCAGCCTCGTCACCTGCCTTATTACTGCAGAAATACTCAGTCCCGATGGTCAGCACTTGTCTCCTGGGCTGCTTTTGTCTACAAATTGATATGTTGTGCTGCCTTAAATGATCCAGCCCTGAGAATGCCTTGAGTCCTGAACTCCAGCGCTGACTTATCAGCATGGGAAAACACTATGGAAGAATTGCTGCTTGGAGAGGACTGTATCTACATCCTTTTTGAGTGAAGCTGCACGGGCAAGACAAAATTTTGTAAAAAGAGGTGCTATTTGGATGGTGACCTGAAAGTTACCAACCATGCTGTCAGAGAGCCTGTGGGTATGAATTAAAATTACGTTTCTCATTTTGACTGGTTCCAACCTTACCCAGGGAGTTAAATAGAGCCATTCTCTCAAGCATGTTCTGAAAGAGACTGGGGCTCAAATCAGTTGAATGTCTGTCTCTCTCTAAGTAAGTAGCAGCATTGGTAAGAAGAGGTATGCAAAAACAAATAAATTTCCCTGACCTGTAATCTTGTCAGACACGCAGAACCTATTAAACTGGACCCAGCGGGGAATCTTGTCTATTCCATCCCTAGGGAAACTTCTATTCTGCCTGGTCAATTAGTCCCTGATTAAATCAAGCTGCAACCTAGGAAGGGGTTACCCCTGAAATATTTCAGTAAGTGGTAATTCCAAAGACCCTAACAGAACAGTGACATCATTGACAAAAACTGATAAGATATGAAATATTAGAAAAGCCATAATTAATGAGGTTTTGCCTGTGAGACAGGATAGATAAATATCTAAGACTTACAAAGCTTTTAGAGATGTTTTATATTGAAATTACCTATAGACATTAACAACCAAAAACAACAGCCACAAAAACTAGTGGGTGCAAAATTTTCACCTCTGATATCTGAGTTACCTAGGTAATAGGAATTTAACGAATGAATACATAGAAACTGTTTCACAGAACATACCCTTTTCCTATAGATGTGCTTCTGTACCCTCCCTCCTTCTTTTTTCTGTCATAAAGCATATGCTAAGATGGAATTAGTGTTCTGATGCGTAATGCATAATAATTAACATTTTTAAATGGCAAAATTTCCTATCTGGAGGACCTAGGACCAACACTATGATTCCCATAACACTTCAGATATTGATAGATGTCCATAAAACAATCTAACATGGAATAGATGTAATTAAGTTTTAGTGCATGTCTGAGTTCTTGGTGGTCACTGGGTTAAGTGGAAGAAAAAAGAAGGAAGAGAGCAAAAGAGGCAAAAAAAAAAAAAAAAAAAAAGAAAGTTTATCATAAGAGCTACGAACCTAGGAGGAATTAGAAGGAAGCATAGTTTATAAATGTAATGCTTTACTCATCAAAAAGTGCTTCAGGGGGCCAGCCATGATGGTTCATACCTGTAATCCCAGCAGTTTGGAAGGCCCAGTGGAAGGATTACTTGAGGCCAGGAGTTTGATACCAGCCTGGACAACATAATGAGACCCATCTCTATATCTTAAAAAAAAAATATATATATATGTATATATATATACACACACACGCACACATATATATATAAATGCTTCAAAGAATTGTTAACCCCTCACGACAGCAATGTAAAATAGCTCTTAACAAGATAATTTTTGGGCATTGTTTATGTATTATTCATACAAATATTGATATTGAGTAGTGCATGGTGGCTCATACCTGTAATCCTAGCACTTTGGGAAGCCAAGATCAGAGGATCACTTGAGGTCCGAAGTTGGAGACCAGCCTGGGCAATTAGCCGGGTGTGGTGGCATGTGCCTATAGTTCTAGCTACTTAGGCAGGAGGATCACTTGAGCCCCGGAGTTTGAGGTTGCAGTGAGCTATGATGACGCTACTGTACTGGGCAACAGAGTGAGACCCTTTCTCCATAAGAAAGAAAAAGAAAATTAGCCAGGCATGGTAGTGTATGCCTGTAGTCATAAGTACTTGGGAGGCTGAGGTGGGAGGATCACTTGAGCCTCCAGCCTGGGCAACAGAGAGAGACCCTATCTCAAAAAAAAAAAAAATTGATGTTCACAGGAAGAGTAATAGGGCTCTAGCCACATAGTAATAGTACATGGTAATCCCAGAATGAGAAACCAGGACATCTCAATCTTAATCCAAGGATAGTCACATGATGCCTCATAAGACACGTGATATGTGAAGATCAAATTTATGTCGTAATTTCAGTAAACAAACCCAGCAATATTAGCTTATTGGAGGAATTCATTAATAGCACTTCGTCTCTTACAATTGGGATGTATACCCCAAGAAGGGAGGGTGTTTTGTTTGCTTTGCTTAAAATAGGTGATGACTAGCATCTAAAAATCACACGGTAAATATTTCTTGAATGAACAATATTTCTTGAATACACAATTGAATGAGAAATGTTAATGCTTTCTTTTCAGTAGAAATGTTGAAGCACCGAGGAGTGCTTGGCACATAGCATGGCATATCGTTAAGACTTTAGAACGAGGACTAGACAGTTTGATAACCAAATGGTTCTTCTAATTCGCTTTGACCTTGGGTAAATACCACTCACAATTTCTACCATGTTAAATGGGAATGACAACATTGAAATACTGGATCTGATTTCCAAAGTGTTTTCAAGATAAGATGAAATTTTATTTGTAAAATTATTTTTACTATCTTAAAGTCCTTTAACTAAGGCTACAATATTTTATTTGTATAAAGAATTATTGTCATGACATATTTCAGCCTGGAGTGCTGATGCATATGATATTTGCTCTAAACCAAACCTCAACTTTTGTATCATATTGCGGCATCTGTTCTCAAAAGTAGTACAAAATTGAAAAAGTATTCCCAAACAGACCAGACAATGAGTTCTTTAGACTTGTGCCCTGTGTCTCATTCATGCTTATATCCCCAGAACTAGAGATCCTTAGATGATGCTCGCTAAACTGTAAAGATACTGATAGTGAAGGTGACGATGCTTTATCATATATATGCACACACATGCACACAGACAATCTCACTCTTTTAGAAAAGTTACTATTCTACGTTGTCTAAGCTCAACTAATTCAGATTTTATTAATGTGGAAGCATCAAATATTAATATGAGATTTACAGAACAGGGAATGTATTTGGTCTCTAAATTTTAATTACTCATAACCTAAAGCAAAGACAAATCTTTGATAATTTTTGTTTTGTTTTATTTTGTCAAGTTTCCCATATTTCTCGTGGAGCTCAGAACCAGTTGCAAGCACAGGTTATTTTATTTTAAAGCTTTTTTATCTTGCCCTTTAAAAGTAATGTTGCATTTTCCTTTTCTTTGGGAGGAAGATGTACATTTTCAGGATGAGTAAAATGTGTCTGAAGCTTCTCTAATAATATGCTTATGGTTGAGAATAAGCAGGAATGATTAGAGCTTCAAATCAGAAAACTTCAGAGAGCCAGAAGCTATCAAAATGTGAAGCTTTTATGAACAATTTCTCACTCATTTCTGTAGAGCAATCACCACTGATACACTCTCTAGTTTTTTTCCAAAGCGTATATAATTGGGCAAATCATCTAAACCCCCACAAGCAGGCAATTATTCAAGTACATTGATGCAGAATCACTAGGTCCAGTACTTCATTAGAATATGCCATAATCCCTTGTTCTTGTCTTAACCTTCACTGTGAAAAATCTAATTCATCCAAAACTGACACAGTGTCCTGTTGGTTATGCAAGTAGTAGCAATGCAGGAGATGGGAGTTTCAAGCCACTCTTCTATCTCCAGTCCCATGTGTAGGGCTCTTATCCAAATCTTTAAATAGAGCCTATGAATTCTTATAATTATTCAACTAACACATATAAGCTCCCTTTGTGCTCCTTTTTGAAAATGTGCTTATCTTTTTCTCTTACAGAAGAAAGAGACATTGACAGAGAGATTGAATGGCACTGCCAACACCAGAGGAATAGCTGGAAAAGAAAGCGGTAGGGCACTGGGGTACAAGGAAAATGATAAGAAAAGTATAAAGCTGTCGGGGGGGGGGGGGAAGATGTTACCTCCACCTCTCTCCTCCTCTTTGTTCTTGTAGCCTAGCTGTCTTTCTCTTGACCCTGTCTTTGCATTGCATGGGAAGGGTACAACTTGGAATCATCCCCACCTGGGCTCAGATGTCCTATCTGACATTGACTAGAGGTCCCTAGAGTCTGGGACAACTAGAACAATGCCAGGAATGTAGGTGTAGCCATATAGACCATGTCATTTGAGGAAGGATATGCCTCCACTAAAATGCACTGAATATTTTTGAACACCTTCCATTTCTAAGAGGCTAATGATTTGAGAGCCATGATAAGATGTGATGCAAATTTGATTGTGGCATGGGGCCTGGGATAACACACTTCTGGAAAAGCATGTGTCTTTTATCCCGAGTCATGATTTCAGTTTGGTTTTTGCTAAGATGGAAGCCAGTGATACAAAGTCAAATAAAGTTTTATAACATGAATTAAAAAATGCTCCTTTATCCCTTTACTCAGTTCTTATGGGACCTCCGAGGCAAGATTAGAGGACCCTGTGACAAACTGGTCCCTAACTTTCTTAATAATAACAATAAGCATAATGATGTTTATATACTTTAATCAGTGCAGACCATCTAACTTAAGTTAATTGATATATGTTAAGTATTTCATTTAATCCTCACCACACATTTGTGATCTCAGTACTATTTTTATACTCACTTTACAAAAAGAGGGACTGAATCTCATAGACATTGAGTAACTTGACCAAGGAGGGTACACAATTATTAAATGGCTGAGGGAAGAGTCAAACTCAGGTACTCCAAATTTACCTTAATCAGCCTTCAAGCACGGGTACTCTATCAGCTGCTTCTTGTTCTTAGATGGTCAACTCTGATCTTGCCCTTGGTTCTACTGAGAAAACCTGCTGCTGTGAAACAAATCACTGTCTTCCAGAAAGCCGTGAGAGCTCTTGACTTGCTTCTGGCAGATGTAAAAGTTCCACTAGCTGTTTGTAAAACAGTGATTCTCAACCTTAGCTGCAGAGTAAAAGTACCTAGGGATTTTTAATATTGGTTTCTGAGCCCTACCTCCAGGGTTGGTTTAACCTGGGCATCAGAATTTTTTGACGTCTCTTCCAGGGATTCTGTTTGGAAAGTACTGCTCTACAGCTTTCGGCCTCACTCACACTCCTTTCTGAATCGGAAGTCAAGTGGAATCCTGCAGTCCCAGTATGTGGAGGTATGTGATGTTTGAGTAGTATAAAAATTCTGGGTTTGGAAAGGATGAGAAAGCGATGATGATAATGACGATGGAACGTTTACTGAATTTTGCTCAATGTTAGTTATTTACATATATTTGCATATATTATTAATTAAGTTGTATTACCATTTGTATTGATTCAGAATCAAAGACAGAGAGAACTGAAGCTATTTCACCTAAACACAAGCCAGGCGTGTCAGCTATTGTGGGCAACTTCAAACGCCTGGTTTGAATTGCAAGAGGAAGGCCGTGAAGTAGGAAAGGATAGGTAGGTTTGGAGCCTGAGAATGACTGTTGCAGGACTTAGGGACAATGTTATGCAGGGGGTTACTATACTTATAATCTAATGAGTTAGTAGGTGACAGCGAAGGAAAGTAGGAAACGTAAATTTTAGTTCCAATCGACTTTCCTTTGGAGTAATGCCAGTTACAAAAAAGAATGCTCCTCTTGGGTGCTATAAGCCAAATGCATCAGAGCTGGCCAGAGAATTATTCCCAGGAGAAGAGCCAAGATCTCAGCCACTGGACAGAGATCAGAGTGAGGATGGGGGGCTGATGTGGCAGCGTGGGGCAGGTTAGAGGGTCAACTTGGACAAAATAGAGCCTGCAGAAATTGAAGACTAAGGAGCAGAATTTGCTTTAAGAATAAAAGGGTGGCAAGGAGATCAGTGAGCTGTCAAGGAGTGAATAATAAGCTCAGGCATTGTTTATGAACATCCTCTGAGTATCCTCTCTCTGTACTTGGGTTTGCTCCTATATTAAAATCAGGCAAGAACAAAACATGAAGATGAGATGAAAGTAGAAGCTTCGAAATTTAAGGAAATGAAGAAATTTATTCATGAATTCAAGAATATGACAATGATATTTGAGGGAAAACACAAATCTGGAGCCAAGGCTTTGGGCTCTAGAATAATAATAGGAAGTCATTTCCAGAAAATTAACAGTGGAATTCCAGCTACAAGAAAGTGCATTAGTGGAATTCCAGAGATACCTGTTTCATCATAGGGTCCCAAATGATCATCTCTAGGTGGCTTTCTTTAAAAAGGCAAATAATAAAGATAAGAAATCTGAAATATATTAATAATAGTTGTTTTTCCAAAAATATTTATTTTGTAAATCCACATATTGCCCTTTCATGGTAATTTTCATTTGTATTATTTTGTTATAAACTTTCAGAATACTCTGAGGCAGATTGAACAGATACCTATTTCATAGATTTTTAAAAAGCAAGTCAAATAGTAAAGCAAATAGTAAAGTCAAATAGCAAATAGCATTCAATATATGCTAGAGATTGAAATTAGCATTGTTGGCCTTTTTTAAAGAATTGTCTTTGTCAGTGTTTCACCTTCAAGCATTGATTTGACCTACACAATCCTTAGGAACCTGGGTTGGCAATCACAATAGATTAACCCATCGTTAAGTTGGTACTGCTGAGGCTTATTCAAAAGATTTTTCCAAGTCTCTGCATCTTTCTCAGTGTCTAAAATTCTTTTAGTGTGCAGCCTCTCAGGGTCAGAATGTAAGACACGAAGCAACAATTTAAAGGTTGAATTTTGGGGATATATATGAGTTTGTGTGTAATGCTTCCATTTAAGAGTTTTTAAAGCCTCATACTTTTAAGTAAATCTTACAGAAAAAAAATATTAGAGGAAAAAATAAGACAAGGTAACAAACATGATCTGAGCAAAGTGCAAGTAAAATATCAGTCTGGATAGGCTAACCTTGATCCAATCTGTATTACCTCTCTTCTCCCTTCCTGATTTTATTTATGGCATGACCACCTTCTTGGCTTCTACTTACAGTATAAAGCCCTATGTGTTGGCACAGGGACAATTATGCATACACAAATACTATTGGTATAAGTGATTAAGGAGCTGACATTAAGCCTGGTGTGATCAGTTTTAAAGCTTAACTGACCCACTCTCTTTCTTCACTTCCTTCACCAGACTCAGCATAAGAAATAGTCACCACAATCTGAATTAGTTCAGTTCAAATGGGCTTATACTTTTTTTCAGATTTTTCCCGTGGTCTCCATTAAATTCTTGATCTCTGTCATCAAGAAATGGGGCTATAAAACGTCAGTAAAGGTCTCTTTCAGATTTTGTATCATATAACTTTATAAATAGAGAATTGACTACTAAATTTATTTATATGCTAAATAATGGAAATATTGATGCAGAGTTAAGGGATATAAAATGTGCACTCATCGTGTATTTTAGATTCTATGAAAAAAGAGGATTTCATTCTCTTCGAATTCACAAGTTGTGAAAAGATTTAATAAACAAAATAAGACATTTAGTTGAAGTATCTGACCAAAGGACACCTTTAAAAATAAAATGGATGCTACTTCTTACCTGATACGAGGTCATAAAATTTCATAGAATTGTATGTGCTGATAGTGAACTGAAGGAAACAATGACTTAGACCCCTTTTTCTGGGTTTACCAGCTAGGGACATGAGAGGTTTAATAACTTGTCCAAGAAAATGTAGCTAGTAAGTGACACATACATACCTAGACCACATGTCTCCTGATTCATAGTCCCAGGTATGGTCAAACTAGAAAACCATTGTCTGCAGGAAAACAGCATTCCCTTATGAAACACCTTCTTCCATATTCTAGGCCCCATGCTGGAAACTCTCCATGCATTGTATTACCAGATAATTACTATAACCCTAGGAGTCAAGTACTATTAATATCCACACTTTACAGTTAGAATCTAAGCCTCACTGCTCCCTTGTCTACCACTGAGGCGGGGGGTGGGTTAAGTACAGGTCTGCCCCACCTGCAGCTGCCCCCTGCCTGCGCCCATGTGTGTTGTCTGGGGCCTGTGATCCACCCACCCTGCCCATCACTGCCAGTGCATGTACATGCCTTCCAGGGCCCTGAGGAAAGACCCACTCAGCATTCCAATAACTGCAGACATCATCTGGGGACCTGGGGGTTGGCCCAACCTACACACCACTGCTGGTGTCTGCACCCTCCTCCCAGAGACCTTAGGAAGAGAACAACCAGCCTTTGCCACTAGCACTGCTGGCACCCACACATACATGCCACCTGGGAGACTGGGGACTGTCCCAGCACTGCCACCACCACTGGTGCATTGGGGCCTGTGGGTTGGCCAGTTGCTGCTAGTGCCATCACCAATGCCACAAATGGCCCCAGGGGCCTGAGGGCCTACCTGGCACCCAGCTGACTATGGCCAGTGGTGCCACCTGAGCAAGCCACCTGGGGCCCAACTGATACGCTGTTGGTGAGAATGTAAATTAGCACAGGCGTTACGAAAAATAGTGTGGCATTTCCTCGAAAGCTAAAATCAGAACTACCATATAACCCAGCAATGCTACTACTGAATATTTATCCAAAAGAATTGCAATCAGTATATCAATAGGATACCTGAACCCTGGTGTTTACTGCAGCCGTATTCACAAAAGCCAAGATATGGAATCAAACCAAGTGTCCATCAAGGGATAAATGGATAAAGAAAATGAAGCAACATGGATGTAACTCGAGATCATTGTGTTAAGCAAAATAAGCCAGATACAGAAAGACAAATATTGCATGTTCTCACTCATATGTGGAAGCTACAATATTTGCTCTCGTGGAAGTAAAGAGTAGAATGATCAGATCTGGGTAAGTGTGTAGTGTGTGGGGGGAATGAGAAGAAGTTGGTTAATGCATACAGACCTCTGGTTAGATAGAGGGAGTAAGTTTTAGTGTTAAATAGCACAGTACGGTGACTATAGTTAACAACAGTGTATTGTATATTTTAAAATAACTTGAAAAAAAGATATGAAATATTCCCAATACAAAGAAATGATAAATGTTTGTACAATATATTGTTGTTAACTACAGCCTCTGATATTCTCTGAAGAATAGGAAATGAAAAACAGTGCAATTCTCCGAAGATTTCCAATAATATCTAAACAGAATATAATTCAGAAACGTACAAAGAGGCATGTGTAAATACAATTTTACTTTATTTTTTTCTTCTTGACAGATTAATTTTTAAGGTAAACATTAATTTAAATCTATGCAGCTAGAAATTTCCTCAATTCTATCATGAACATACTAGCAAGCTGCTTTGGTTCTTGGAGCCTCAGTTTCCCCATCAGTAAAATAGGCAGTTGGGCTAGGTAAGTAGGTTTCTCACTGTGATGTACAGACATCTGACATTCCTGGAAAGTGCTCGAGAAGCCAATGGAAGGGAAGGGGGGGCTCAATAATTTGGGTTCTTCATTCACCTCTATAGATTTGAACACGCTACTTCCTTTATGTAGTGAAGTTCCATGTAATACATTATTTATAAATTTGCTATTACAAAAACAGTTTGAAAGTCACATGAATAGATGATTATAAGCATAAATTCAGCTTGAGCATATTATATTTTCCAATATATTAAACACACAATAGAAAGAGTTTATTTTCCTTTCCCCAGAGTCTGAATTTATATGGAACAGAAATATAGGCTAGAACTTTAATGTTCTGCTCTGGCAGGCTTTTCTTTGTGACCCAGATATCTTGAGAACTGAAACCTGAAGCATAGGTACTTCTCATGGCATAAGTTAGCCTGGAAGTTGCTTTTCTATTCTTCCTGACACTCACTGTATCTATTCTTCTATGTTTGAGCAGGAAAAAGAGCCAGAATGTTGGCCTGGTGCTGGTGATATCATCCTAAGGAATAGTTGTTATCTTCAGTCTTTTTTGAGCATGACAAAAATATTTATGTACAGGTGCAAACACACACACAGACACACACACACACACACACACATGCATGCTTGTCCAGGTTACTGAAGGTCCTCCATTTGGGTCTTATATGACTTTTCTGTATCATCTTTCAAGCCACACTAAGTATGTTCTGTACCAAGTACTTGTAATCCTTCAAACTAGAGGCACATTTCTGATATAGTTTGGATATTTGTCCCCTCCAAATCTCATGTTGAAATTTTATCCCCAGTATTGGAGGTTGGCCCTCGTGGGGGGTGTTTGAGTTATGGGAAGGATCTCTCATGAATGACTTGATGCCATCTTTGCAGTAATGAGTTAGTGTTTTCCCTATTACTTACTGCAAGATCTGATTGTTAAAAAGAGCCTGACATCTCCTGTCTCTCTCTTGCTCCTTCTCTCGTCATGTGACATGCTTGCTCCCCCTTTTCCATGATTGGAAGCTTCCTGAAGCCCTCACTGGAAGCAGATGTTGCTACATTGCTTCTTGTACAGCTGCAGAATTATGAGCCATATAAACTTCTTTTCCTTATAAATCACCCAGCCTCAAATATTCCTTTATAGTAACACAAAAATGGACTAAAACAGTTTTTTGATTCAGTCCCTGTACTCTTAGGGATACACTATTTTTTATTTCTTTGCAAGAAACTACTTCCTTTGATAGGATGAGACTAGCTTTCATATATATGTTTTAGCACATCCACAGTCTGCCTTGGATTATAGAAATTAGTGGAAAAAAATTCTTTCTAATCAGATTAAATCATGTTTTAACCTGATATTAAACCATGATTCTATCCTTTACTGCCTGTGAACATCTATGCCAGTCACCTAATCTCTCAGAGGTACCGTTTCCTTGTTTGTAAGATGGAAAAAGTACAAATGATTGCATATATCCTCATAGAAATTAAATTAAGTAATATATCTAAAAAACTCTATACAGTGTGTGATGCATAGTGGACCAATAAGATCTTTTAATGTTAGCTATTTTTTTTCAAGAGCAAACAATATCCTAATCATTAAAAAAATGTTTGATAGAAAAAGCAAAATATAGGCACTAAAATATTAAAGATTTTTTTGTTGGTAGGTACTTCATTCATTAAAGTAGAAAAGCAACAGAGGCACACACTATTGGGAAACAATTTTCCATGTGTCTGTTTTGTTTCTCCATATCTTGTGGTATAGTCCTTAAATGCTCTTTTGTTCCAGAGTATCTTTTCAAGGATATTGTATAGCAAACAACCTTAGAAGACACAGATAGTGTCTCCAGAGCAAAGGGCGGGTTTGTTTACTATCCTGTGTAACAGAGGTAATGTCTCCTTCCTGGTCAGTGTTTGGGAAGGCTTCCTTACAACTTATTATACAATAAAAGATTTGCATTTCCTGAGCTTGAGGCTCTTTAGCTAGTATAGAAATCCACTCTATGCATAGCTTAACCTGGGCCCTGCAGTGTTGCCTCCATGGAACTTGTAGGACAAGGAGAACTGGTGCAAAAGTGATTCTCATGCTGATTTCTGTGCCATGAGCAATTAAGTCCTGTATCTCTGTTCTAGAAGTCTCCTGTCTTCTGCCCTCATCCATAAAACTGGGGTAGGCTAAATTGTTAGTTGGTAAGTAAGGTGAAATCTCAGACCCTTTACTGTTTTGGGGATACCCCCATCTGTTTATATTATTAAAAGTGAGTTAGAGAATATAACTTAAATATCCATCAACTGATAAATGGATAAATCAAATGTGGTATATCCCTACAATGGATATTATTCAGCTATAGAAAGCAGTGAAACACTGTTGTATGCTGCAAGATGGGTGAACCTTGAAAACATTCTGCTAAGTGAAAGAAATCAGAAATATATCGTATGATTTCATTTATATGAAATATCCTAAATAAGCAAATCTGTAGAGACTGAAATTGATCAGTGGTTGTCGGAGTATGGAGAGAGAGGGTAATTGAAACTAACTCATACTAGGTACTTGATTTCTTTTGAGAGTGATGGAAATGTTCTGGAATTAGATAGTGGTGATGGTTTTATAACATGGTGTAAGAACCGGTTACCCTCAGTCCCAGGAACAGATAGGCAGAGTCACCAAGGCTGCAACAGACAAAGGAGTTTATTTTCTAGCCTAGGCTAGGGTCCAAGGCTCAGAGCACCAGCGCAGTGGTCTCTCCACGAGCCCGGACCTCGCCCTGGGGTGGAAACAAAGCTTTTATACTTATCGATAGGTTACATGTATTGGGCACACCCCCCCCACCCCCTTTTAGTTCATTTGTTCCCTCAAAAGTGGCCGATAGTTTTGGCTCCTGATTGGCCAGTTTCCAAGCCCGGGCTTTGGCTCCTAATTGGCCAGTTTCCAAGCCAGGGCCCCCAGTTGTTACCAGCGGCATTCCGGGGAGGGGGAGGGCCTGCGTTGGGGAAACCAAAACTTAGGCCTTTCCTAAGAGGTCCAGTCTGTCATGGAGTTACTCCTGTTTTCCTTCCTGCTCTACAATGGTGAATATATAAAGAAGACAGAGAGAGATGGAGAGAGAAAGACTCTTTTGTATTGCCGAAAAAGCATAGATTCATGGCCAGGAAATGTGGGTTTGAAGACCAGCTCTTTTATTTTTTCTTTTACCATTAATGCCAACTACATAACCTCTCTGTGCTTCTGTCTTCATATTCACAAGTGATTAACATAATACCTGCTCACATGTCCATTGTGTAGATGAAATGTACAAATGCCTTTGTGACTGATTCATAGTTAATGTTTGTTAATTGACAACTATAAAGGTGATAATGACAACAATTTATTTATAAAATAAATTAATAAAAAAAGAAAAATAAGAAGAGGAAGCAGCTACATCTCTAAAAATGTGCCACCACATGTTTACAAATGCATACACAGGGTTATGGTGAGTCTACTATGGTTTCGTAGAAATATTTCTCTTACCAACATTTAAATAAATGCATTTAAAAATAGTGTTATTTATGTTTCTCCAAGTAATTGGAAGTATCCTTTCTCATGCACAGTTTCTATTGTAAGAATAATACACTGTCAACAGAATTTACATGCAAATAACTTTTTAGTGTTCTCTAGTGGGGAGATGTCGGATAATTAAATCATACTGAGAATACATTTCTAATACCTTCTCTGGTTCTGGACTATGATCATTTTAAGAAGCGGTATATCATTTTGTCATCAAGGTGGCAATGTCAGAAAGCCTTGTTTTATGAAAGCGATTTTCATTTATGTTTCCCTAAAACAATAAAATTCTTTCCTTGATAAGACTGAGATATGCCAATGGAATCTATTCTGTGAAGGTTAAATATTACCGGATGGAAATGATGACAAATAGGAGAGCAGTTGGGTGTTTGGTGGTGGGGCACTTTAATAACGAGTACCTGAAGACATTAAGATGCTGATACTGCAGCCATTTTCATACTTACTTGCGTTAAGCCAACTTCAGCCGTCTTCACTCTAAATGAAGCACGTTTTTGCATAGCTGTGGAAATCCTAAATGGGCTTTAGCCAATCCATGCTTTTGAAATATTTAAATATTATTTGAGAGTATCCGAAATAGTTATCAGAAATAGTGCTCTGAGAGTCCACTCCTCAGCTCCTAGATAACACTAGAGAAGAGAGCAGGGCAGGGAGACAGCAATGCAGAGATAAGGACCTGCCCTGTCTGGCTGGCAGAGGGTGACACAGAGGGCATCCATGGACTTCAAATGGTGCAGAGGCCAAGGGAGATCAGCATGTGAAAGAGAGGTTGTGGGAAAACAATCAACCTTTTTCAAAGCTAGAGAATATATTTCTATTTCCCTCTGACTATTCTCATTCAAATTGCATTTTTCAAGATGCCCCTTTCTATTCATCTTCTGTCCTTTACCAATGTGCTGTTTTGTCCTCTCGATGCCACCTGCTGTCCTTGTTTTTCAACATATCATTTTTCACCATCCAGTCTCTTCTTTCTTTTCCGCAGTTAACGCCTCAAGCCAATTTCTCAAATTGGATCGAGGGGCCCAGTTTCTGGACATCTCGCTTGGGAGTGTCCAGGCAGGGGCCCAAGCTGGAGGCAGCCAGGAGTGAGGGGGGTGGGCAGAGGCTCTATATCTGCTTAGGCTCAATGCTGCTTGGATGCAGGCAGCCCCAGGGGCTGCAGGAAGGGTCCTTGGAGAGAGTGTCACGGTGCCAGTTATAAACACTGCCTCCGTCCTCGTGTTTCAGTCCTTCATACAATGACTGCAGACCCTGACACAGTTCCAAATACACAGTGTTGAATGAGTGCAACGTCAAAGCAAGAGGCACCTGCTTGGGAAAAGGCACTGTGGCCTTGATGCATGTCTCAACTGTGTGGAAACACTTGTTTTCTTAGATGATGTTCCAAACCCCAGTCCATACTATCTGAGATGTGAGACTATTTTTTTTGAAAAGCCTTACCAAGTATTGTTTACAATGTTACTAGATTTATTTTTATTTTCAATAATTATTTTTTAGATTACAAGTAGAAATGCTTTTGTAATTATGGTACCGTATTAGTTTGCTAGGGCTGCCATAACAAAGTACCCCAGACTGAAGGGTTTAAACAACAGAAATTTCTTTTCTCTAAATAAATTTAGAGGCTAGAAGTATTGGATCAAATGCTGGCAGAGTTAGTTCCTTCTGAGGTCATGGGGGAAGGATTCAACTCAGGCCTCTCTCCTTTGCTGTAATTTTTTTTTTCCCTTGTGTCTTTTCTCCAACCACCCTCTTGTGTCTGTGTCCAAATTTCTTCTTAGGATCTCAGTCATATTGGATTAAGGGCCACCCTAATGTCCTCATTTTAACTCGATTAGTTCTATATAGACCCTATCTCCAAATAAGATCACATTCTGAGGAACTAGGTGTTAGGACTTCAACATATGAATTTTTTAAGTGAGACACAATTCATTCCATAGCAGGTAGCAATATAAAGTTCTTTAAATACGTGTAAACATTATAGTTAAATTATTAAGTAAAGATTAAGCATATATAAAGCAATTTTCTTCTTGTCAGTCACAAAAGCACTAAATAAGGATTAGCTCTTCCTTCTAATATTTCAAAAATTATATCAGGAACATAGCAGATCATAAGTAATGAAAGTTTGGGACATGCTGATCTCATGAAATCTCATGTTTAAAATGAACCCAGTACCTAAAACAGTGTCTGGTACCCAGTAGGCACTCAATAAATACCTGTTGAATAAATAAAGAGATGTTTTGGGGGTGGGGGTGAGAAGAATAGTGAAATTAGGAAAAAAGTGTTCCTGAAAATTCGGATAGAAAAGGTCAACTTCAGTCAAAGTTCTTCAACTCAAGTTGTAGAGGAGAAACATCATGTGCTCATTTGCTGTGAATTCCCTTCCCTAGCAGAGGTGTTAGCAACAAAGATGAGGAAGAAGAAGCAACAGCAGCAGCAGTAGCAGAAGCAGCAGAAAAAGGATGTTTTTCTTGTCCTTGAAAGCTTTCTAAATTCGTGGAGGAGAAATAGGCTCCGATAAAGGTCTACACAGGGCACCTCAGAGGGGACAAGCATGAAGTTCACTCTTTAAAATTAAGATATTTATCCCATTAAAATGTACAACCTCCATCTCCCAGGGACAGAGACATTTTATGTCATTAGTGTCCCTTTTAAACATACGATCAATGATGAGTGACACCAAAGGGCATTTGTTCTCAGGGTCCCAACTTTCCTTTACCTGCCTTGGTGAACTACATCCTTACCCTACATTGTTTCTTGCCCATTTTCCTTATGTATCTAGATTCTTAATGCACGTCTGCCTTTGTATCCCCCTTCTCTAAGTTTGAATCCTATAGAAACATATTTCTTATCGCTCCTGTATAATTAATGCTTAGCTAATATGCTTTCTCATATATATAACACATATGATATTACATACTATATTACATATACATGATTTTGTCATATCAAGTCTGTATGATTCACAGGTAAGCTTAAGTGTATTTCTGAGCTTTATATCAGTATCTATAAATCTATGACAAATTTTTAATCTGTCCATTTACATTTCCAAATAATCTAAATGATCAGCAATACAGTGAAAGAGATATTTAATAGTTTAATAATGCAGTGGGTGAATATATTAATATATAAAGACAATAAAAGCTATGACTCATGGATCTAACTCTATCAGTTGCTTATGTGTAAACAGTAGAATTTAATAGCTAAAGAGACAAGTGAACTAGGTTTCCAGCATAAAATAAAAGTTAAAGGAAACTGTACTGTTACAACAAGAAAAGTGGTGATGCAAAGTAGAGGTACCAGATTTTTAGTGTTTCGTGGCTTACATTACACTGCATCCTGTTAAACTATTCATATTTTTCTGTTATGTTGAACAGGAACTCTCATGTTTTTCCGGTACAATTGTAAATGAGGATCTCTCTTTTGAATAGCATCCACGTAATATATATTAAAGTCATACGGCAATGGCATACTACTCAGTGATGAGTCAGTCAATAAGGAAAGAAGTACTGATGCACACATTAACATTAATGATTTTCAAATGCATTATGCTAAGTGAAAGAAGAGGACGCTAAAGATAATCTTTACTGTATGATTCCATTTATGTGACCTTCTTGTAAGGACAAAACTGTATGGGCAACAGAAATATTTGTGTTTACATGAGCTAGAGATAGAAGGAGGGGTTGATTAAAAAGAGGCATATGAGATTTTTTGAAATGATAATAAAACTAATCTATATTTTGATTGTGGTAGTTTTTGAGCAATGTATGAGTCTGTCAAAACTCATTGAATGTTAAACTAAATAGAGTGAATTTTGCTGTGTGTAATTATACCTCAAATAATCTGACTTAAAACAATTAAAGAGCAAAAACATCTGGCATATTAAGAAAAAAAAAGATTAGCAATCCACATGTCAAAGGACATAAACAGGCATTTCACAAAAGAATAAATTAAAAGAGCAAATGACAGTTATTCGACCTCATTAGTAACTAGATAAACTCAAATATTAAAATGATAGTCTGATTTAGCTTACCATAATATCTGGTTCATGTTCTAGAAAATATATATTTTCATATATTTATAATGAGCATGCAATTTGTTAAAACATTTAAATGGGACAATATGGCAATATGCATCATAATTCTAAATTATGTTTAGACCCAGCAAATCCACTTGGGAAAAAGACTTTAAATGTTCAAAAATGCATTAATAAAGATATTCATTCTAATAGGAAGAATAGAAAACACATTGAAAGCCCAAAGATAGGAAATGGGCAAAATTATTTTAAGACATTTGTAAAGTAGAATAAAGTATGGACAAATTTAAGAGTGTAGATACAAAATTTTTATTGACATGGAAATATGTTTTTCAGGACATATTGGTAAAATTTCAGAGCACAAAATACATAATGATATGATCATTTTTAGGGCATATATTTTAACTGTATGGAAAATCTATCTTTATATAAATATGGATATATAATGATTCATTATTTATACCACCCTCTATATATATCTTCCCAGATACTTCCAAAATACATCCTCCAAAAATGTTCAAATGGCACCTATTATGTTATTTTCTTAATTTGACTTGCAATGTATGTTTGAGTTGTTGGTGGTGATTAGTGGTGATAGTAGTAGTGGTCTTTTTACTAATAGCTATGTTGTAGCACTAATTATTATAGGAGGGAGTGGGGAGAAGAGAGACAAGTCACAAATGCCCTTTTTGAAAACAGAGGGAAGGAGGGAAGGAGCACAGGAAATCATGTGTGACCTGGTAAAAGAATAGCTCATTAGAGTTTCTAGTTCTGTGGTTGAGAAATGACTCAACTAAGTCTTTTTATTTTATTTTTTACATATTGTATGTGTTAAAAAAAAAAAAAAAACTGGGCAAGCACTTGTGCAATTGGAAGTATATGCTTGTGGGATGTGAGATTTCTCAATCCAGTCTTAAATGCATGGCATTGTGCTTCTATGGCAGGGTGAAGATAGCAGTTTGGTTATTATTAAGAAAAAAAAATTCAGTAATACCAAGGGAACTTCTTAAATATCTTGCACATACAAAACCAGCCAATTTTGAGGATAAGTCTTCCTCAAGATCTGTGATAGATTCTACACTTCATTCTACCAAATCAGAATCTACAAATCTGAATATTTTCACAAGCTCCCCAACTTGTTTTTTAAGCAGCAGAATTTTAAAATCACAGAAAGGGTGGAGATACACACAAAATGTGTAATTTAATTATTTTAATACGGAGATTGTGATATGCCAGGGTTTCAGCATGTTTTGAATGGGTGAAGTGTTGTGATAGGGGTATGATCAGAGTGGCCCTGGATTACCTAGGGGAAAAAAAAAATGATGATATGATCCAGGAATCAAAGAAACTAAAGGAACAGTGAGGAGGAAGAAGAAATGATAGCTGGGTTGACACTGGATGGATGAGTAGCAGTTAGTTTCATGGAGAAATGTCAAAGACTTGGGGAGAGATGGAAGAACATTTTAGAGGTAGAGAAAGTAAGATAATTTGTCATGTTGGTAATGAAGAATAGACCAACTGGAACACGGGTGGGAATTGGGGAACCCTGAAAAACGACTCGAGAGAGACAGCGATGAGTCCAAACCTCTTAAGTTTGAGGACTCAACCAAAAATGAATGAAGGAATTGTCTTCACTTACTCAACTCTTAGGTATTACAGTGCTCAGTACTGTTCTAGATCACGGCACAAGGGCAAGATATCACCCCTGTCCTCATGGGAAGGCACTGTTGATAAAGGAAATAAAACAAATAAGATATAGATAATTGCAATGCTGTGCATGAAACAAACAATGCTAGTGATAGAAAATATAAAGCGCTATGCCAGTCCAAGAGTAAACGCCAGCCCAAAAGTCTATGGAGTGACAAGGTTTGATATATTTTAAGTCTTGAATGGAGGACACCAAGCATGGAGCAACTGAGAAAGGGGAGAAGAGGCACGCAATAATGTCCAAGAGATGGGAGGAAATTGTCAATGCAGGTCTTTTTTGTTCTGGGACATATTCTGGCTAAATCTCTTCATGCAACCCATGAAGAATAGAATAGAATAAAAAACAGTTTATTAAATCAGAAAAACGTTTGCCTGAGCTAAAGCACCCTTGAGAAGCATTTGTTCCCTTTCTACATGGTGTCAGGATTGTTGGAGATGATACTCTTGAGAGATGTCAAATCCTAGTCTTCCATATGGGAAAAAGCTCCATAAAAATAAATTGCTGTTTGTTTTAAGAGACCTCATCCCCATTTTTTTCTCCGTATCTCTGAAGGACAGTATGTGACATGTCTTGCAGGGATGGCTGTGGTAAATACACGTTTTTCAGCGAGTGCAAGAGTAAACTAATGCTTCTAGCATCAGCAAGTGTTATTAAGTGCTATTGAGGAGTACTGTTTTGCCTTTTTTTATTATTAACTTCATTCTTACAGAGTCAGATATTACTGACCCTAGACTTGTAATTATTTTTTCCTCTTATCACTTGTACACATTAATATTTTGAGTGGGCTCCTTTCTCTCTGTATTTAACATAGAAAAAGTTCTTAAGGTGAGATCTGTGTAACTCAGATTAATAATGTTCAAAGTAATTGGGGTTTGATGGTTAGATGAGATTTCATTGGGGAAAACATACTAAATCTGGAGAGAAAATGTTTGTTTTGTTTTGTTTTGTTCTCAGTCATAAGCACCTTCTGCAAAGTATAAGTTGAAATTTTTGAGTACTGTCTGTTCATATTTTGAAGAAAAAAGTCTGGGAAAGTCCACACAAAGCATGTAAGGTCAGATAATCCCCAACTAGTTGGGTTATACCCATACTTGGCTACTTAGTTTAAAATGAATAGTCTCTGTCTTTCGAGTCAGCTGTTAGGCACTGAAAAGAGTTTACACTCACAGGGCTGTGTCAGGCACTTTGATTGATACAAGCACTAGTTGGTTTCCGTCCTTTTTGAAGTTGATCTCTTCCTCCCTCCCTTCTTCCCTCCCTCTCTCTCTTCTTCTCTTTCTTTTTTCCTTCCTTTCTTCCTTCCTTCCCTACGTCCCTTTCTTCCTCTCTCTCTTCCTCTCTCCCTCTCTGCCCCTCTCTGAACTAGCACTCTTTCTCTCTCTCCATCTTTCTTTTTTCAAGAGTGAAAGAAGCATGTGGATTTAGTTAGAAGAATAAAAAGACTAAGAATAAATTGGCTATTTCATGTGTCTTCATGGTTTTTATCTCTTTTGTAATACACACATATATACACATATGCACATATGCACACACACAAATGGATATTCCTGGGGGACATCAATGAAATAAGCCAGGCACAGAGAGACAAATACCACATGATCTCACCTTTAGATTCATATGTGAAATCTAAGAGTTGAACTCAGAAACAGAGAATAAAATGAGGGTTACCAGAGATTGGGGTGGGATGGGAAAGGAGGGAATTGGGGGTTGCTGATCCAAGGGTATAAAGTTTCAGACACACAGGAAGAATAAGATTTGAGATCTAGTGCACAGCAAGGTGACTATAGTCAATAATAATGTATTGTGTATTTCAATATAAGAGGAAATTTCAGTGTCTAACCATAAAAAAATGATAGGTAAGTGAGGTGATAGGAAGGTGAATTATATTAATGATTTAATCATTCCACATTGTATACATATATGAAAACATCACATTATATCCCCTAAATATATACAATTATGATTTACCAATTAAAAATAACAATAAAAAAGACCTATGAGTTTTGCAGAAGAAGGATCAGGCAATATAATTTGGAGAACTTCATGATCAGGGAAGGTTTTACTAATTATGTCATTTGAGATGATCTTTTAGTAAAAATAAAGACAGGGCATTCCAGTTAGCAGGCAGCATATGGACACGGTATAGTGGTCAAGTTCACAGGCTTTAGAGTTACAGGCCCCCTAGGAGCTCTAGTTCTGCCACTGTCTTTCAGAATTTATATTATGTGTCTGTGTTTTCTCGTTTGAAAATAAAATAAAGAATTGATACAATACATACTACAGAAGTTATGAGAATTCTGTTACCTGATTAACAATCATTTAACCTGAGCACTCAGCATAAACATCATTTATTCAAACAAATCTCCTTCGACTAAGCAAATCTTGTTTGTGGTGTTCTATTTTGTGTTCTCTATAAACATTACTGCCATGAAATTCTCATGCTGCCAGTTATGCATTTATTGTTTCCTTTCCTGATTAAACAGTGAAGAGCTATCAAGGAAGGTTCATGGCTGTCTTCATAGAGGATATTGAGCCCTAGCATCATACCTTTGTTGTTGACTGGCTAGTTTCAGAGACCATTTGGTAGGCATGCCACATTGTCAGAAGGGAGGGTAACTTCCTTTCAGGCAATGCTGGCCTGAACTCCAGGATAAATCAGTTTGAAATATGAATCTATCTGAATTTTTCAGTGGAACAGCAATAAAACATCATCTTATGGAAATTTCTAACTGACATCAAATGGCTGCAAAAGAAAGTCAAGTCAAGGATTGCACGGGAACTGTGAAAAAAGATCCTCATCTAGCTCCTCAGATAGCCTTTGAGAATTAAAAGTAACAAATCAGTGTGTAACACTATTGGCAGAAAAACTTATATCCCCATAAAGATAAATAAATTGCAAATTACACTGTCTATAAACTGGATTCCATTCTACGAAGAACATGTCTAACACACATCAAACTAGTGAGAAAAAAAAAAGGAGAAGAAGAAATGCAATGTGCACCCTTTTCAGGTGTGCCTTATGATGTATAGCAGGGAGACAGTCATATCTGTCTGCATATATCAGACTGCAGCTTGGTGACATTTTTCTGTGGAAGGCAATTAATTACTACCTCCCTGCAATAAGAAATCAAGGTGCAACTGGCATTTCAAATGTTGTAAGGACTAGAGAGATTGATTTATGATGAGATATTGAAGCAATTAAATATATGCTATGAAGAAAAACTAACATGTGTAACTGTCCAGTATCTGAAGGTTACAAATACTAAGAAATAGGAACTTTTTTTGAGATGATTAAAAGGATGTAAAAAAGAGTAATGGGATAGAATTCAGAGATTGGAGACAGTTTTGCCTGGGAACATATTCCAGCAGCTTTCTTCCTGGATGTATTAGTGTCCCAGGGTTGCTGTACCAAAGTATTATAAAACAAATTGTTTGGCTTAAAACAACAGAAATTTATTGTCTCACAGTTCTGGAGCTTAGAAGTCCAAAATCAAGGTGTCAGCAGGGCCATGCTCTCTCAGGTAAGGCTCTAGGGGACAATCTCTCCCATGCCTTTCTTTTAGCTTCAGGTGTCACCAGCAATTCTTGGCATTCCTTAGCATGCGGCTGCATAACTCCAATCTTTGCTTCTGTTGTCACACGACATTTTCTCTGCATGTGTCTTCACATCACCCTCTTATAAGGACAACACTGGTCATGTGTGTTAAAGGCTTATCTTGCTCCAGTATGACTTTATTTTAACAATTATATCAGTGACAACCTTGTTTCCAAATAAGGTCATATTCTGAAGTACTGGGAGTTAGAGCTTCAACATATTGGGTGGGGACGGGGGAACACGATTCAACCTACAGCATAAATAGTGAAGGGAAGAGGGAGGGAGTTAATATCTACCAAGTCCCTTCTAAGAAGTAGGTTAACCCATTCCATGAAATCCTTACAAAAAATCCTTTGAGAACATACAAATGAGAAAACTACAGCTTGTAGTAACTAAGCCACTTTAAGAAGTGGAAG
This sequence comes from Eulemur rufifrons, assembly GCF_041146395.1. NCBI lineage: Eukaryota > Metazoa > Chordata > Mammalia > Primates > Lemuridae > Eulemur > Eulemur rufifrons. The sequence goes on along the minus strand of NC_091005.1, from coordinate 7,797,729 downwards.
AACTGGAATTCAAACCCTGACTTGACTCTATTCTTGGCACTTTCTCACGCTTTCTCTGGTAGAGTGGTTTTCTTGAATCCCATGGTATACTACATACTTTTCCAATTAGATTTCTTATTTTATTGATACAAGTTAGTAAGAAAATAATTTTTATTTTTATTAGCCATGTATTTTTGTTAGCCAAGATATCTGAGAAATGCTAATGCAGAAACGGGTTTTTTTTTTTTACTGTTTTATTTGAAAATAGATTACAGGTCTTACTGACAAGTTAGGTGGGGCTCATAAAGCCCACAGCATGTGGGTTGTCATCGTAACCACAAGGCCCATGGCCAAGTTAAGAACCATTGTATCCACCTCCATTCTGCTCCCAAATGTGTGAATGTTAAGTCTCTTGCAGGTGTTGTTATCTCAACTGACATTACTTCATCTATTCATTCATAAATTCATTATATACATCTTGAGTTTTATCTAGTACAATTCTAGGCACTGATAGTAAAACAAACAAACAAATTAGAAACTCAGAAAAGGTACCAGTGCTCTGGAATACACATTCTAGTTGAGGACTCAGACAATTAAAAAATAATCAAACAATTAAACATAATGACTGCATGATGCTGTGACACAATGAAGAGTAAATCAAGGTGATGTAATAAGAAGACATACACTGTAAAAAGACTGACTCTAAGGAAGTAACATTTCAACTGACAACAAAATGATGACAAGGAGTCAACCATGAAGGGGAAGTGCTTTTCAGGAAAATAAAAACTGTAAGCAAAAGTTAGGAGCTGTATACGTGCCAAAGAGATGGAAGATGAATCAAAGATGACCCTAGTTACTTAGGTTTTGAGACACATTCTCTTTAAGTTTATGAGCCAAGACTTTTGTAAATTAACATAGACCATGAGGAAAAGAGGGGTAAAAATATCTAAAAGAGTGTTTTTATGATGGCTTTACCAACCAAGGAAAACTGGGACATGTCATGGTAGATGGCAGAGGTCAAATTTTCTACGTTTCTTCTCCCAGATGATAATTACATGTCATAATAAATAGTGTAATGTGGAAATGCCAAGCCAGATGACCTAACAGATATTTTCAATTTCTAATTTCTTTGCTGCAAAATTAAAGTGTTAATCAAACTAAAAGCCTGTTACACTGGTTAAAGGTTGACTCTGCACCAAATGGGCAGAAGTAATAGGGCTGCCTTTCTCTCCTATTCATTAGTGCCTTCCACACATTCTTCAAAAAGGGTCTATGACAATGTCAGCTCAGCCAACCCATTTTCCATTCCCCTTCTCGTGGTGGTGATGGGTTTTCACAGGGACATTGCATTGATATGTAGTATAGTGAGAATCTACATAAAAGGACAGTTGAAGGTAAAAGTTTTTGATCAAAACAAACAACCTTAAACAGAAATAAAATAGCTATCACTTCCCTGGAATCCGAAAATAATGTCTTTCAATGTTTTGAAAAGTATGTTATAAATAGATATGTTTCAGCTTATTATAATATCTAAAATGCATCAGGTGGTTTGTGCCATTCAACAAGTTGGGACTGATGTGTTAAATCAATTGATTTTCTAAGTCCATTGATAAATATGCAATAAGAAAATAGAAAGTTCAATAAAAAGCAAAAAAAATTAATTTATCCATAAAGTTATCACTTCTTAGTTATATATGATTGGAAATTACTAGTAAGGTAAAAAGCTATCTAAATAAGAATGTTCTTTAAAATACTCAACACCATTTACAGAGCACTTTTGCATTATATTCTAGGAAATGTCCCAAGTACTTTATGTAAAGAATCTCATTAAAATCTCATTTTAAAGATGAGAAACTGAGATTCAGAGGTTAATAAATATTAGTAGCATTTCTACTAACAGCAACATGTTTGGTTATTATTTATATATTATTGTTATAGATATTCTATCAATACCTGCCTTATCCCTGTTTACATCTACTCCTCATACCAAGATGTAAACTCAAATTCCCTTCCCTTTGAATATGGACTGGCTTTAATAACTTGCTTGTCCAATGGAATACAGCATACCGGATGCTTTGGGAATTCTGAGTCTAGGTTTTTAAAATACATATAAGTACCTTCTCTCTGGTTCAAAATTGTGATGTTCCCTCCTGGAACCCAGATACCATGCAATGAGAAGTCCAAACCACATAGAAAGGCCAGGCATGTGCACTCTGTTTGACAGCATGGGCTGATCTCTGAGCCGACGGCCACCATAAACTACTCAGCATGCAAGGGAAGACGTCTCTTAAAAGTATAGCTTAGTCAAGCTCTGGTGGTTCCATCCAGAGTTGCCATCCAACGGCCATTGCAAGAGACCCCTAAAAAGCACTCCTGAGTGCAAGGATTCATCAGAACTCTTAGAAATGAAAACAGATTGTCGTATTATGCCAACAAATATATTGTGTTAGGTTGTATATGTATTTGAGATTGTTTAAGTAGTAGATAACAAAAGAATAAATAGACTTTATTTTGGCACAGAGCTAAAATATTCACAAGAATTATATGATTTGACTTTAATAAGAATGCTATGATTAGATATAGCTATCTTCATTATGTAGATGGAAAAAAAAGAGAGTCACAAAAATTAGTGCTTATCTAGAAGTTACATGGATAGTAAGTCTAGGCAATGGTGCTGGCTGCTATAAAATATCTTATAGAGCAGAGATTTTCTCCACTCCCACCTCTAATTGTCACCGATTTGTCTATTCCTAACGTGGAGCACGACTTTTCTCCACTGACAAGGAAACTCTCCAATTCCTCTTCTTTACTGAGTAGTCTGCGCCTAGCTGCTGGTGGGGCTTTATAGTTACTGGAGTGGCACACAGGTAACCATGGAGCCTGCATTGCTGAAAATCTAGTAGCAAGCAGATCTCAATGGGCCAGATAATGAAGTGAGGCTTGTTTTGCTGAAATTAAGACTGTCAGAATAAGATAGAAACAAACAAGTGCAACTACAGACCTACAAATCTTAAGGACTGGCACGTGAGAACATGAAACTGCAAAGTAGTCAGTCACCTGGAGGTACATCCTTGTCAACCTTCTAAAATGAGACTTTTTGTTTTGTCCCAGATGTGATGAGAAGCTGCATTTAAATGTCAGGAAAGATAATACCAGTCTTTCCCAAATTTTTAAGCGAATATCGTGCCCTCCTCCTTTAAGACACCCTCCACTTCAATTTAAATAAACTCATGTGACTCTCCATAAGGTCTTTGCTATCTGCTGCCATGATGTAGCACATGCAGCCTAAATCAAATCCTTATTTGCACAAAGATGATCAGTTTCCTTGGTGCCAGAAGGAAATTCATGTTTCTGAATTTCTTGTAATCTCCCAGGATAAGCTTCGATAAACTTTTACTTCCTACCAGTATAGTTTTTCATCAAGAACTCCTTGTGGCCCTATCAGACTATTCTATAAAACAGAATATCCTATAAGCACATCTTCTACGAAGAGGCTTAGCAAGAATCTCCCCTCAAACTTATTATGCCATTTATGGGGAGGAAAACATATAATGTAACTAACAAACAAAAAGAAAACTGACAAAAGTTAATTTGGTAGAAAACACAAAAAAGAAGAGGCAAATCTCTTTCTTACCTTTGCCTGGGAGAACATATATATCTTTGTATTTCATGCATTAGGTTAGCGGCATAATAGCTTATTGCTTTGTGCACACAGTCATGAATACCAGCGATCAGCTCTCCACAGCCAGCATTAATCCTTCCATCTCTTCTGTATATATTAGGAAAGCCCTACACAGTTCCCCACCCCCCATCTGACCACACACAAATACCCACGGATGTTGCCTGTGAGGTTTTTTAGAAAAGAAAATTATTTGCAGCCAAATTCAGGAATGTATGTCAATTCCCTCTGTGAGAGAGAGTCTGCTTCTGTACAGTTCGTCTCCTCTTGTGCTAAGAGCACAGTAAGAGCAGATTTCCCTTAGGGAACTATAAATTATGCCTATTCATAAGTAAACAAAGAAGGGTACTGGGAAATGGAGAAGTCTCCACAACCCTGAGACTCCTCGTAGTTTCCTTGCAGATAATACACCTAACCTTTTTTATTGTGTTTTGGAATTTCTAATGTAATTGTCTTCAAAATTGAATTCACACATTGTGGATTTTAGGATTCACACTTTCTTGCATAAACTTAGTCCCTGCCATAATGGCCTATGAAGAGTTGCCATCTATTTTTTTTTTCTTATTTTTATTAATGAGTGAAATGTTCACAGCCAGTAATCTCAACTTAGTGCCAGTGCAAATTCTTCAATAATAAAGGTCCTGACAAAAAAAAAAAAAAAAATGTGTGTTATTCTCTACTCTGGTGTTCAGCCCACAGTGACCACTGACAAATACTGATGGCTGAGCACTCAGTGAGTTCACATTGTGATAGGCACTGTTACCTTATGAGACAGGTTGGGGAGACAGAGAGAATGAGTTCATCCTTTCAGGTACAATGTTATATTTGAAATCACTTGCCATGCAAATCTGGGTTTTCGTTTTTCCTAACCTAGGATCCATCTGAAAACAGAGCACTCATCTACACATGGAAAGAAAGAAGGCTTTCTATGGGTGACTGTTGGATGAAAGAATATAGACAAATAGACCCCTGCCAACAATCACCCAATGACTTTGGTATTCAAATATGTTATCATAATGTAAATCAAATGCTGCTTAAACTATGCCTTTGCAATAACATCTCATTGTATCCAAACATTTGCAGAACCTGTCTGATGATGGATCACTGGTTCTCAACAACTCATAATGTTTCAAAATTCCCGAATGTCACAATAGCACAATGGACCCTTTCCAGTATGGCCTTATATGCTACTGAATTGAAGCTCAAAAAAATGTTCTGAGATTTAATGTATATTTTATGCCTTTTTACATTGTTGTTTTGCCAGCAAAATCCTTAAATATACAGAAACTTTTTTTTCAAAATTTGAGAATTAAATGGAGAGGGAAATCATTAGTGTGACTTTATGGCAAAGGTCAAGAACTGAATAAGAGAAGAAAAAAATGAAATATTTAACTGGTTGTGTGAAAAGTCATCAATCTCTCAATATCAAACCAAAATTCAACTAGAAAAGTAATTTGATTGTGATCTTGCATCTGAGATCCCCATTTTTTTCTGCCATGTATGTTTCCAGTATAGTTATCCCTAATCTTAGGACCCTGATTCTCTAAAGTACTCTATAAAAATTTGCATGTCCAAAATGTGCTTCTTCCAGGAAGAGGAACTCATAGTTTTCATCAGATTTTACAAAGATCTCTTTTTCAAAAAAGACTAAGGATCCTGGCAAGAGGCCATATGTCAGGGCTGCTTTTGGTAAGGGCCCTTTAGGGTAGTGAAGTATGTGACCTGTGATGTCAGACTACATGGGTCAATATCCCATTTGTGATATTCATAAAACATGATCTTTAGAAAGCTACTTCATTGTTTCTTTACCTCTCACTCCTTTTCCAAGGTGAGGTCACCAACAGAACCTACCTTTTATTGTTATTTTGAAGAATAAATGTATTAAAGTAGGCAAAGCTTTTCGATCTTTGGCTGGTACATAGTGTCATGTATATGTTAGCTCTCCTTAATAAACATCTCATTTTTATCTAGTTTATCTTTGGGGAACATCAAATATTCTTTTTTATATTATTGACATTCTTTTCTCCTATTTATATGAGATGAGGAAGGTTCAGTTATCACTTTCAAGAATCTGGAGGAAGCTCACATAACTAAAACAACAATGTTAAGAGAATTATTTAGAAGCCTATTTGACAGTTAAAGAAATTAGAAATCTTTCATGGCCTCAGATCTTAGCATATCAAACAAACTGATTCGTATAGCTGTATGGCCTAAAGTAGTAATTCACCTGAATAAATTTCCATTTTCTTATCAAATAAACTCATCATAGTACTCATCGTAGTAACTACACGAAGTCACTGACACTTAGTAGGTTATCAGTAAGTATCGATCAACTCATCAAATAATCATTGAGCTTCTGTTGTGCACCAGACACTGATGGGCGCCATGAATATAACCTTGAACAAGCCCGTCATGGCCACTACACTGAGGGTCTTTTTCTCCTTAATCCCTATCTGTATTAGTTTTCTGTTGCTACTATAACAAATTATTGTAACCCTGCTTGTTTAAGACAATATAAAATCTTAATCTGGTAGGTCTGTCCAACAGAGTCCAACACTGAGTCTCACCGAGCTAAAGTCAAGTTGTTGGCAGGGCTACATCCTTTCTGGAGGCTCCAGGATAGAATCTATTGCCTTGACTTTTTCTGTCTTCTAGAGACCACGACATTTCTTGTCCCCTTTTTGTCCATCTTCAATCTAGTGACTTTGCATCCCTCAGACCATTCTTTGCTCATGTCTCCCTCTGATCATAGGCTTTAAGAGTTCTTGTGATTATGTCTGGCTCACTCAGATAATCCAAGAGTATCTCCCATTTCAAGGTCCACACCTTTTATTTAATCCCATCTTTAATATCTCTTTGGCCGTGTAAGGTAATATAATACATTTCACATGCTTCAGACATTAGGGTATGCACATCTTAGGGAGGGGATGTTATTCTACCTCCCACATACCATTGCTCAAGTTTAAAAATTCCTGTATGTGCATTTTGTTCAGAATTAAGGAGGCCAAGAGTGTACTTCCTGCTTAGTCGCCGATATGTAAAGCACCTTCATTAAGTCTGCTCCGATGCTTTATAGATATGTCAGCTCTGCCAGGGCAAGGTATATTTTCTGTTCCAGTTTCTCTTCAACCCCCACTGTGAAAAAATTATCTCTACTGTTGATGTGTTTAATTACCCACGTCAAAGGGCATTAGGCAATGATACTCTGTAATGCTGGCCGTAAGGAAGGCCATCCTTTATCATTAGCAAACTACTTAGCGGGGGAGCTCACAATGGTACATCTTACCTAGCACATATTAGTAGCCCACTTATCAGTTTTTCTAATGAGATGAATCATGAGGTAGAGATGGGGTTGGGAGGAGGGAGCTGGGTTAATGTTCCAAGGGGACTAATTAGAATCAGGTGAGAGCTGAAGAACGCAACCAAGGTGATTTGAGTCAGAACCCGCATGAAAAGCTCTAATTAACAGGAGTGATGGACTTTGCTTTAAGACCTCTGGAAAAACACTTGATGCTCAATTTAACTTTCTTGACCTGGTGGCCAGATACTGTCAAGTCGCAATGTATTATTTTTTAAGTAAAGGTAGAAAAATGTTCTTTTGGGGGGTGGTGCATTAACCATAAGGCTGTGTGAAAACCAAAGAACCTTTAAAAAGATACATGAAGCATAGATGCGGAAAGTAGAATAGCGGTTGCCACTGGTGGGGGTGAGGGAGATGTTGGTCAAACAGTATAAACTTTCAGTTAGAAGACAAATAAATTCAGGGGATCTAATGTACAGCATGGTGACTATAATTAATAATATCGTATTGTTTACTTGAAATTTGATAACATAGCAGATTGTAAGGATCCTCGCCTCCTCATCTCCCCAAAACATACATATACACACAGAAACTATGGGTGTTGATGGATGTGCTGATTAATTTGACTTTGATAATCAGTAGACAATGTATACATATATAGCAAATCGTCATGTTGTACGCCCTGAACATATGCAATTATTATTTGCCAATTAAGTGTCTTTCTAAAAAAATAGGATCAGAAGGCCTATTTTATAAGGAAAAAAAGATTTGGAGGAACTTTGATATTTATATTTGGTACAATTGTACATAAATGATGAGATGTGTAATTACTAAAGATAATGAAGCCGTAAAAAACATATACTATGTAAAGTGAGAAGTCAAGGACAAGAAGGTAGTTCTACTCAAAGTGTTAATTTCATTGGAACAGACAACACCCAGTGAGGATCACTAACAAGCTGTTAAGGCAGGACTCCAGGAGACAGAGGAGCAGAGGACCTGGCTTATCCATTCTAACATCCGTGTCTCTCAATACACAACCCAATTCAGGAATAATTTAGCCGAGGTGCCATCCTAAAACCACATAAGCTTTAAATTTATCACTTCAGCAAAGTTATTATTCCTTCAGAAAAAAAGGTATACAAGGTATTTTAGCTGCAGGGTGCATAACTAGAGAAAGTGTTTCCTGCAGCGATTTTCTGCCTTTCTACTAAATTAACTGCACAAGAACCGACCATGTTACCGTATGACATTTAGTTTTTCTAATCTGTTTAATGCCATGGTTTGCACATGATGTATTCTGATGCGCTTTTATGTTTCAGATACTAAAAAAGCACATTAGAAGTGCAGTAGGGATTCTTTTACAGACAATATAACTTGTTACAAATCGCATTTTCAGAAAAATTATACTGAAAAAATCCAATCTTATCTTATGATTTTTTCCCTCAAAATTACATTTTACCTCCTGCATGTCTTCTGTCTCTGGCGTCTAAGCATCCTCACTTTGAGATCCTCCTGATTCATTCTCCTTTCCTCTGTGCTCCATAGTAAATGAATTCAAATCTATTTTAAGGTAAAAATCGACAGCACTTGGAGATGCAGTCAGCATTTATGTGATGCTATGACTTTCACCAATGCTGTGGGGGGAACTTTTGAACACATTTTTGACTCGAGTATAGATTTCAACTCTGTAATCTTTTTTTGTTCCTAGCAAAAGTGGACTCTGACTTTTAGCTCTGTGCACTAGGCATATGTTTATAAAATGTCAAATTTGAACCAAAAGAGTTCGTGTTCATTCTTTCATATTTTCAACATGCTTATTTATAAAATTATGATAAAATAAAATTAAACCTCCCCAAGAAGCCATGTCATCTAAGTTGCATGCCCTGATCTTTGTATATGTGTGTCTGTATGTTCTCTGTGTGTACATGGTTTACATTTTACTATATATAAACATAGAAAAATGCAGAGCATTATACTTATTTTTATTCACTGTTTTTGCCCTCTCCAGGAAATCATATCTAGATAAAGGATCTCATATTTTAAGAGAAGCATTTATTTTTTTGATTTTAATAATAGATGTTTCTCTGTAATTCTGAATTTTTAAATTCTGGAATTTAAGTCTGTAAGATTCTCTTGTGGTTTACTTTTCTTTTTTCTTACTTTTTTGTTTTCGCACATTGTTCCTATTCTCTTCTCCTACTTCTAAGAGGTAAGTAATGTTCCTCTATCACTTTCAACAATTTGGAGGATATACAAATAAATAATACAAATTAAAGACGTATAAGTGGCTGTTTGACAGTTTAAAATTCAAGGACAGTAGTACATGATACGAGTTTCTCTGTGTCTTTTTTTTTTTAATAAAAGACTGTACGTCAGTGAAGTGGAAATACTTTGATCAGTTAGAAATCAACATCCTGCTTTCAGCTGGAATGCTATTAGGGTATGATTGAATTAGACCCTCCCCATCTGCAACCTTAGGAAACCATAACACTATATTCACATCTAGGTCTAGAGAGCTCAGAGTCCTGCCAATAGCTTTATAAAACTAGGTGAGTTCATTTTTTAAAATAATGAATTGAATAGATCACTGCAATTGGCCATGCCCAAGAGACTCTTGACTTGAAAGAGCTTATCTGCCACATCAGTTCCGAGGGGGGAACAAAGGATGGTACCCATGGGTGAGCCGGGAGTTCAGTCTCCCTTGAAGATTAACAGAAATCAGGATTAACCTCCAATTTCTGCTGATGTTTTAAAGAGTTTAAATTCATGTGTATGAATTGGAGAGTATTGTGTAGGCGGCAAGTTGCGATGTCATTCCTCACACATCATTAGGGTCATAGCCGACACTCCTGTAACAAAAGACAAGTTAACAAGAGAAAAGCATAACAAAGTTATGTAATCAAAGTCTTATGTGACACAGTCTTCAGAAATAAAGATCCAAAGACGCAGGGAAAACTGTCCATTTTTATGCTTAGGTTTGATGAAAAACACACAGCGGTGTAGAAATGTGATTGTACAAAAGAGTATGATCTAGTGGTAGTAGATTGGGGGTGTGACACTCAGTAAGACCTGTCTGTTCAGATTTTTCTCAGCCTCTTTGTGTAGCATCCATTCCTCCAGAGTATGGGGCAGGACACCTCTGGAATGAGGGTCTTAAAAGGAGAAGGGAGAATGGAGAGAGTGACCTTTTAGGTTTTATGGCTTGTTTGGGGGGAGAGTAGTTCTAGTTTCTATGACCTGTGCTGGGGAAGAGGAATTCAGATTTCTCTGATGCCTTTCCAGGGAGAATATGCCGTGGGAAACAGGAGAATAGGAGCAGGTCAGGGAGACTTTGCTTCTGAGGCTCCTTCTGAGGCCTTTCCAATGCCTTTGGTTCAAAGTACTCGCCACACCAAACGCCATACTTTGGGGTATCATGTTCTAGGCCAAAACAGTATACATTTTTGAAATGTAAACAATAATACACAGATGAAATATAATAGTTATCTGAGATCAATGGAAACTTTAAAAATTTTAAAGCCATATATGACAAACCCACAGCCAACATCATACTGAATCGGAAAAAGTTGAAAGCATTTCAACTAAGAACTAGAGGAAGACAAGGATATACCCACTGTCACCACATGTATTCAAAATCGTGCCGTACGTCCTAGCCAGAGCAATCAGGCAAGAGAAAGAAATAAAGGGTATCCAAATTGGAAAACAGGAGGTCAAACCATTGTTTTTTCTTTATGGTATGATCTTATATCCCAAAGATCTTATATCCAAGAGACCCCTGGAATTGATAAATAAATTCAGAAATGTCTCAGGTTACAAAATCAATGTACACAAATCAGTAGCATTTCTGTACACCAATAACAGTCAAGCTGAGAGTCAAATGGAAGACTCAGTACCATTCACAATAGCCACAAAGAAAATGAAATATCTAGGAATATACTTAACCAAGGAGGTGAAAGATCTCTATAAAGAGAACTACAAAACACTGAGGAAAGAAATCTCAGATGACACAAAGAAATGGAAAAACATAGCATGTTCATGGATTGGTAGACTCAACATTATTAAAATGTCCATACTACCTAAAGTGATTTACAAATTCAATGCAGTCCCCATCAAAATACCAATGTAATAGTTCACAGATCTAGAAAAAAATAATTCTATGCTTTGTTTGGAACCAGAAAATAGCCCAAATAGCCATAACAATCTCAAGCAAAAAGAACAAATCTGGAGGCACCACATTACCAGACTTCATACTATACTACAAGGCTGTAATAATAAAAACATCATGATATTGGCACAAAAATAGAGACATAAACTAAAAAAACAGAAAAGAGAACCCTAATATAAAACCATCTACCTACAGCCAACCTATCTTTGACAAAACAGACTACAGCATACACTGGGAAAAAAAAGCCCTATTCAATAAATGGTGCTGGGAAAATTGGATAGCCACATGCAGAAGAATTAAACAGGATCCATATCTCTCATCACTCACAAAAACTAATTCAAGATGGATAAAAGGCTTAAATGTAAGGCGTGAAACCATAAGAATCCTTGAAGAAAATCTTTGAAAACTCTTCTAGATAGGGGCCTAGGCAAAGAATTTATGAAGAAGACCCCAATAGCAATACAGCAATGACAAACATAAATAAATGGGATTTGGTTAAATTAAAAATCTTCTGCACAGCTAAAGAAGTAATCAACAGAGGATATAGACAACCTACAGTATGGGAGAAAACATTACAAGCTATACATCTGATAAAGCCCTATAATGAGAATCTGCAAAGAACTCAAGCAGATCAGTAAGAAAAAAAATCACACAACCCCATCACAAATTGGGCAAAAAACATGAATAGAAGCTTTTCAAAAGAAGATAGACCAGTGGCCAATAAACATATGAAAAAATGCTTAACATCACTATTCATCAAGTAAATGCAAATTAAAACCACAATGAGATACTACCTTACCCCACTTAGAATGGTTTTTATTTAAAAGTCCAAAAACAGTAGATGCTGGTGTGGGTGCAGAGGGAAAGGAATGCTTATTCACTTTTAGTGGCACTGCAAATTAATACAACCTCTGTGGAAAACAGCATGGAGATTCCTCAAAGAACTAAAAATAGACCTACCATTTGATCCATCAGTCCCACTACTGGGTATTTACCCAAAGAAAAGGAATTCATTTTCTCAAAAAGACACCTGCACTTGAATGTTTATTGCAGCACAGTTCACAATTGCAAAGATGTGAAATCAGCCCAAGTGCCTATCAATTCATGAGTAGATTAACAAAATGTGGCATATGTATGCTATGGAATACTACTAAGCCATGAAGAAAGATGATTTAAGGCCTTTGGAACAATTTGGATGGAACTGGAGACCATTATCCTAAGTGAACTATCTAAAGAATGGAAAAAGAAACACCAAATGTACTCGCTATTATATCGGAACTAAACCATGAGTACACATGTGCACAGAGGGAAGTAAAACTCATTAGGAATCAAAGAGGGTGGAGGGAAGTGGAGGGGTGGGACGAAAACCTTCCTAACAGGTACATTGAATGCTCTCTGGGTGATGGGCACACTTTTAACCTAATTCAGGCATAACAAATTTGATCCATGTAACCAAAAACATTTTTGCTCCCACAATATTTTGAAATAATATTAAAATAGTAATGAAAATAAATAAATAAAAATAAAGACAAAAATGGGATAAGGAATGGACTGATACAAGTTGTTTGGGAGGAATCCCCACTGGTTTATAGAAGTAACGTTGGTTGGTGATTGGCTATACATTGTTGAACTATAGGATACGAGTTATGGTGTCTAGCATATGGCATTGTTAGGCTAATTTTATGGCTGCTTGATGTGAATTGAGGGCCCACATAGCAAGTGGCTTCCAGTGGTGATTATTTAGCTCAAGTGGGGAGTGAGACATGACTGCTGTCACATTTCAATACCTCTCTGGACCTGATAATTTAACAGGGCTCACATTCTTAGTTAAAATGTTTTCCTTTCTCACAGGCCTGTGTGCATTCCGGAGAAGGGAATACATACATACAAAACTCAGCTTCTACAAAGTGAAATTTCCTCTGCTAGATGTTAGAGATGATGTGCATACTTATAACTATCACCATGAAAAGGGTTGTGTAGGTGACAAATTAATTTCAGATGTCATAGTCAACTAGCCAGGTGGCAAGATTGCATCAATTTCACCACCAATGCCTGTCGCCTCATGGTCTAACATTTTCATTAAGGTTAAGGTGCAATAAATAACAGGAATATAATTTTTAATTCAACATCTGCATACAAGTCCAAGGGATGCCAATAACAAAGGTATTGTATTACCTGTACTCATGCTTTAGATGCTAGGCTGATACTAAAGCTTCCAAATAAAAACATTTCCTTCCTCTGTATTGCAAGTAGAAATCTTGCAATGCTAATTTTCTTCATGGCATTTATTTGAATTGCAAGAAAGCATAGCTTGGTGATCAGGTTCTGTGGTTTCCAGGTGTTGGGGTCAAGGAAGGGGGTCCCCTGCTTGGATAAATTATTCCCCCACAGTTAGAAACGTTTTAAAGGAAAATGCCTCATTTGCAACTTGTCATTTGGGGACAAAGCGCTAATTACATGAGAGGTTTCTTTGAAAGAGAATGTCAATGCAGTAGAAAGTTCTTTAGGGGAGGCGTTGAAATTGTTAAGGTAATTGGAAACTATGAGGGATTAAACTTCCTGCTAGCACAAACGTTTTAGCAACCTTCCATGAAGGATTAGGCACAGGTTTTCATAATATGAATTTCAGAGACGAATAGTTGTTTCCTAACAACAACTTAAAGTGCAGTGATTCAGAATAATCAGAATTAGTGAGAAAACAATTTCTTCCTGGGTCAGTATATTTCTCTGACATGAAATAGTTATGTCACTTGAGAAAGCCAAGTTGCTTCCTTATAGCTTTCATGGAGATGATTATACATACCACATGGTAATATTGATCATACATACTTAATAGGATCATTATGAATGTTAAATGAAAGGATAATTCCAAAGCCCCTTTTCTGAGAGGCATTGTGGCATAATCTGTAATTGCACAGGCTCCAGTGGGTTTGAATCTAGTTCGTCCCCAATGATTCATTGTGTGACTTGGGCAAATTTATGGCCATCTACATTGTTTAGTTTTACTTTATGTAAAATGGGTATGATGTAGGCTCTTTTTTCATAAGGATATTATGAAGATAACTCTAAAAGATATCAGTAGTGAAACAGTTCTGTATTAGTATGGATAGGAAAAATAAAACAGGACTCAGTAAGTATCAATAAAGTTTAGCTCATTTTACCATCTCATGCATTGTTTGTTCTCAACACATTTCCATTACCATCTATTTTGCTCACATTTAAAACCTCTAACTCTAAATAAATATTGTGCACTCGGTGTCAGAAATACAGCTTTGCTATTTTACTTGCAGACTTGCCAAAGGCATTTTAATTTATAATTTTAAGTGGTGTATTTGTCACATATTTTCTCATTTAAGGAGAGGTGATTTTTGCCTCTGGCTTCCCAACAGGCATTTTTCTAGCCACTGTGCAGATTTCTTTTGAAATGGCTAGTGTTAAAAACGTGGGTAAGCAGAGAAGACAGCTAGTAGCTTTGTTTTGACAGTGAAGCTTCCTGCCTACCATGGCCATGAAGACAAAAAGCTTGGGAAGTGCACAATTAATTGAATAGAAAGTGATCGTTCATTTGTGTCTGAACAGGATTAACAGAATAAAGAAATAGCATCAAATTTTGTTTATTTTTTTCCTCCAACTAGTACTTTAAAGTACTTGAAGAACAACTGCCTCTTTATATTTCCATTGATCACAGTGACTGACAAATAATTATGAAACTAAAATAAAATTTCAGGATCTTCCAAAATTTTTAGCACCTCTGTTTTTGTCCATATAAACAATCCCCACCTTTCCCCAATCTGGGAATACTGATGACCTTCCTTTGTTGTCCGTGTTTCCCAGACAGCTGCCTTCACACTTTGGGTTGAACAAACTTTTTAAAACTGGATCCTGCGTCTTTTGATTATTTTAGATAGACCTCATAGAGTTTTTTCCTTAGACATATTATTTGATGGGCAGGAAATAAGCAGTGTAGCATATTTCAAAAAATGACTCAGCACACCAGAGATTTGGTAATGCCAAGGTCTGTGTGATGCCAAGACAACCCCATTTTATCATTGCCTTATTCCGACTTTCTGATTGGAATACGCAGTTTAAGGCAATGACCTTTTTAAACATCCCGAATGTGCCACCTTGAGGTACTGTGTCCTCACTGCTCTCAGTTTCCTCTTTTGTAATATGAGGGAAATGGTGGTCCTTACCTCACAGAATTTTGGTGAGGATTGACGTAATGCATGGTGACAGAAATTCCTCTGCCTTCATTAATTGAGGAAACTAAGACATGCTGAGTTCCAAGGTATTACTCAAGGCACACACAAAAAAGGAGCAGCATATTTGAAACTTTAAACCAGAATTGCTGATATCCACCTCTAGTCGTTACCATCTCATTTTTCTGCTCTCCTTCCTAGAGTCACAGGCAAGGTTATATTCTTCAGAAGGAAGGAAGCAAGGAAGAGAGAGGGAAAGGGAAGAGGAAAGGAAATAAAAAATTGCAAATACATTTATGTAACCCTGATAATGTTTGGGCTCCACATCTTTCAGGTTGTTAATAAATTCATATCGAAAGGAATCACTAATGGAACTTCAGTGGTCCTTAAGATGAATCAATATCAATTTGAATTATAGTTGTGAGTTTTTTTTTTTTTTCCTTAAAACCAGGCACCCAAGGGGTCTATGCATATAGCTTTCAGAAAGATCTTTCGGCATCTTCATTAGTCATTGTTTCCATTCTCTGGAATTTTCACACCAACACAGCAGCTGGTGAAAATGGCTCCCACATTTTTCTTTTTTTTTTTTTTTTTTTTGTTGAGACAGAGTCTCACTTTGTTGCCCAGGCTAGAGTGAGTGCCGTGGCGTCAGCTTAGCTCACAGCAACCTCAGACTCCTCGGCTTAAGCGATCCTACTGTCTCAGCCTCCCGAGTAGCTGGGACTACAGGCATGCGCCACCATGCCCGGCTAATTTTTTCTATATAGATTTTTAGTTGTCCATATAATGTCTTTCTATTTTTAGTAGAGACGGGGTCTCGCTCAGGCTGGTCTCGAACTCCTGACCTTGAGCGATCCACCCGTCTCGGCCTCCCAGAGTGCTAGGATTACAGGCGTGAGCCACCGTGCCCGGCCCACATTTTTCATTGACCTATTTTTCTCACTGCTATCATATGCTTCCTGTTCCTCTCCCTTTGTACCTCTGAGAGCCATATCTCAACTAAATGGCAGTCCTCTGTGAATGGGAGAAGTCCACATCATTTGAAATTACCTGGAGGGCATGTACAGAGTCTACTGTGAAGCATACATCTTTTATTGGTTTGTTTTTCTGGCCAGAATGTCATTTTTTCAATGGATGTTCTACTTCACTTTGTTGCTCTTACTTCCAAGAGAAGCAGGGGTAGGGATGCTAACCATGACCATCTTACACATGAAGCCTTTAGGCCAAAGTGTGACGGGGGGTTTGACAATGTCCCCTCCCCTCCCCCACACACTGGAATCCATTTTGCATTAAGCCAAATCGGATTGTTGTCTCTTCCCCTTTGCCCTCCGTGCACATTCGCTTCTGGGCTCTGCTTTTCATTTTCCCTAAACTTACTTGACAGCCCCCGGAAAGCCCCATTTACAGAGACTTTATTAAATCCACAATATAAACTCTTTGAATCCACTGACATGGAACAATGTCTTATATGAGGAAGAGAGAGGAGGACAGAGGAAAGACAAAGAGAAGGAGGAACGAAGGGTTAGAATCTCGGCTTTGAAATGGTAGAACAAGTCAACAGAGTCAATTTTTAAATCTCAGTTCTGCGACTTACTTACTATGTGACCTTGAGTAAGATTGTATGACCGTGGACGTAAGTTTCTGCATCTGTAGAAATTAAAAATCCCAGAATAGGAATGTGCTATCATTTAAACCTCTTACCATAATGGTGGTCGTAGGTTTGGTAATCAATAAATTGTAGCTATTTTTACTATTGCTATTAATAATAAATAAGGGTAAAAATACCTTTTGCAGTGCTTAGAATTCTCTCTATATGCTATGCTTTATCTTTCAGCACAGAAATACTCCTTAGCTCGTGAAAATTTTTTAAAAAAAGAAGAAATAAGACTAAATCATGTAATAAGAGAATCAGGGGAAACATAAGTGCTTGTACACATGCACTTTTAAAATATTCAGTAATTACTCTAGCTTCACTAGGTGCTTCAGTTTTACTTCTGGGAATAAAATGTTGTGCACCTACATCTCTCACTGAATACTTAACATGCACATGGTGCAAATTTCAACCAATGAATATAAAATGAATAAACCGATAATGACTTAATAATGGTTGTGTTATTTTTTATGATTATATTAGTACCACATTAAGTGTCAAAGCACTATAGAAGAGAGTGATGATCATTCTTACCATGTGTCTTTTTAAAATTTCTTACCTGCATTCAGAATTAAAGGGAATGGGCTGGGCGCTGGGGCTCAGGCCTGTAATCCCAGCACTGGGGAGGTGGAGGCGGGAGGATCCCTTGAGGTCAGCAGTTTGAGACCAGCCTGAGCAAGAGCAAGACCCCATCTCTACTAAAAATAGAAAAAATTAGCTGGGCATGGTGGCACATGCCTATAGTCCCAGCTACATGGGAGGCTGAGGCAGGAGGATCGCTTGAACCCAGGAATTTGAGGTTGCTGTGAGCTAGGCTGACACCGAGTCACTCTAGCTGGGGCAACAGAGTGAGACTCTATCTCAAAAAAAAAAAAAAAAAAGGGAATGGGAGAGACTCTTTATATGAGTGTGTGTGAATGTATATACACGTATTCTCTCAATAATATTGGTGTTTAGAGGTGGTGGATAAATTTAAAAAAGAATAGTAAGTCATAGTTCCTGCCTTAAGGAACTCACAATGAAGAAGAGAAAAGAAACATTACACAAATGGCAATTTTTAAGATAATGCGTTTATGAAAACAAATTATGAAGTAGTATAAATAGAGACTAATAAACATTTTTGGACTATCATTTGTGATGGTGATTATAATAATAATGATAATAATGATACATACCATTCATTGACTGGTTACTATGTGCCAGATTCACAGAAGTATTTTGTATCTTTTTATTGAACTATGTTAGATATGGGTAAATGTGTATATACCTTCAGTTTTCAGCTTGAAGTTTTACAAGTTGGACATACCCTTGTAATCAGTATGTAGAACAAGAATCAGATCATTAACTCATCTCATAAGTTTCCCATTCTTGGCTAGTGTGAATGGTGTTACTTTAAATATTTTAGCATATGTCTTCTGGTGAATATATTTTTATATATCTACTTCAATTCATAATGATATTCTCCTATATTTTCCTCTAGAAACTGTACTGTTTTGTCTTTCATATTTAGATATGCAACCCATCAGGCATTGACTTTTGAGTATGGCAAGAGGTAAGGATGTTTTTTTCTTATATGGATACCTAATTGGTTCAACACTATTTATTGAAAATATCAAATAAGCTTTCTTTACAAATTTTAAAACTTTTAAATGAAATGTGCTCTTTTCTATGTCATTTCTCTCCAAATAATGTTTTTGAGATGCATCTGATGTTACATCTATTAGTAGTTTCTTCCTTCCTCCCTCCCTTGCTCTCTCCCTTCCTTCCTTCATCGCCCCCCCCCCCACCACCCAAGAGAACATACTGAATGTTGTTTGTCCATTCAACTTGGATGACATTTGTGTTGTCTAGACTTTTAAGTTGTTGAATATAAAGCTGCTGTTATCAACATGTATAAGGCTTTATGTATGTGTGTGTGTGTGTGTGTGTGTATATATATATATATATGTATTTGAGATAGTCTCGCTGTGTTGCCCCAGCTAGAGTGCAGTGGCATCAGCATAGCCCATTGCAACCTCAAACTCCCGACCTCAAGATGATCCTCCCACCTTGGCCTCCCAGAGTGCCAGGATTACAGGCCTGAGCCACTGAGCCCCAGCCATGTGTGTATGTACATTTTTATTTCTTGTTAGTAACTGTGTTATATTGTGAGTGTATACCTAACATTTTTAAGAAACTGCCAAATAGTTTTCAAATGCTATTGTACCTTTTTATATTTCTACTGGCACTTAAGAGAGCTTTTTCCAAGATTCTTACTAACACTTGGTACCATAAATCCTTTTTATTTTAGCCCTTCTAATAGATGTGTAGGGACGTATCACTGTGTTTTTAATTTGTGTTTTCTTGATGCCTAATGATGTTGAGCATCTTTTTATGTCCTTTCTGGCCATGATTTATCTTTACTTGTGCAGTGTCTATTTAAATCATTTGTCTATTTTGAAAGTTGGGGTTTTTTGGTCTATTCTGGACACAATCCTTTTTCAGAAATATTTTCTAAATATGTTATCTCATTCTAGGGCTTTCTTTTTAATTATTTTAATGGTGTTTTGAGAAAAACAACATTGAAAAATATATTTAAAATGTTTTTCATTTTGATTAATTCTAAATTGCACTCTTCAAAAATGGGTACTGTCTAAAAAAATTACTATCCCATATTCACGAAGATTTTATTTTCTTCTAGAACATTTATAATTTTAACTTTTATATTTGGCCCACAATCCATTTTTAGTTAGTTTTTGTGTATAGTGTGAAGTAAGAATTAGATGAGTATTTTTTTATTATACATGGATATTCAGTTCTTTCACCAGTTTGTTGAATAAACTTTCTTTCTCTAATAAATTATTTGACAACTTTGTTAAAAACCAATTGTACACACAAATACCTTCTCTTAAACAGATCTGTGTGGTTAGCCTTTTGCTATCTTATTTATTGTAGCTTTATACAAGTTAGCAAGTCTTGATTTCAGGGATTGGAATTCCTCCAACTTTATTCTTTCCTTTTTTTTTTTTTTTTTTTTTTTTGTTGAGACAGAGTCTCACTTTGTTGCCCAGGCTAGAGTGAGTGCCGTGGCATCAGCTTAGCTCACAGCAACCTCAGACTCCTCGGCTTAAGCGATCCTACTGCCTCAGCCTCCCGAGTAGCTGGGACTACAGGCATGCGCCACTATGCCCGGCTAATTTTTTCTATATAGATTTTTAGTTGTCCATATAATGTCTTTCTATTTTTAGTAGAGACGGGGTCTCGCTCAGGCTGGTCTCGAACTCCTGACCTTGAGCAATCCACCCGCCTCGGCCTCCCAGAGTGCTAGGATTACAGGCGTGAGCCACCGCGCCCGGCCTATTCTTTCCTTTTTAACTTTCTTTGGTAAGTCTAGATTATTTATATTCCTTTATCAATTTAAAATCTGAGGCCGGGCGCGGTGGCTCACGCCTGTAATCCTAGCACTCTGGGAGGCCGAGGTGGGTGGATCGTTTGAGCTCAGGAGTTCGAGACCAGCCTGAGCAAGAGCGAGACCCCATCTCTACTAAAAAAAAAAAAAATAGAAAGAAATTATATGGACAGCTAAAAATATATATAGAAAAAATTAGCCGGGCATGGTGGCACATGCCTGTAGTCCCAGCTACTCGGGAGACTAAGACAGGAGGATCGCTTGAGCTCAGGAGTTTGAGGTTGCTGTGAGCTAGGCTAACGCCACGGCACTCACTCTAGCTGGGGCAACAGAGTGAGACTCTGTCTCAAAAAAAAAAAAATAAATAAAATAAAATAAAATAAAATCTGATAGTTTATCCAAAATAAAAAGCCTATTAGAATTATGATTAAGATTCTGTTGACTCTATACATCAATTTGAAGAGAATTGATATCTAAACAATATTGACTCTTGTAATCCATTATTCTTACATCTTTTGAAGTAGCTAAATTTACTTAATTCTAGTAGTTGTTTTGTAGAGTCTTTAGGATTTTCTACATAAACAGCCATGTTATCTACAAGTAAAAGTAATTTCCTTTCCAACCTTTGTGTACCTTAATGGAAAGTCTGAGAAGTACAAGAAATTATTGAACAAAAGTTATGAAAGTGGACATCTTTGTCTTGTTTCTTATATTACTGAAAGATATTAACTATTAAAGTACTAACTCTGATGTTATAAGTGACATTTTGTGAACATGACTCTTTAGCCAACAAAATAAGTTTCTTCTATTCCTAGTTTGTTGAAAGTGTTCATCTTCAGTGTGATTTCAATGTTTTGTTTTCAATATTTTAAGTATTGATAGGTATCAAATGCTTTTTCTCTATCTATTGACATGATTTTCTGGTTACTCTTCTGTTTAGATCATGAACTATTTTGATCGATTTTCAAATGTTACACTGAGTTTGCTTTTCTGGGACAAATGCTATTTGATCATGATATTTTATCTTAATATAGTGTTATATTTAGTTGGCTAGCCTTTGCTTAAAGTTTTTGTCCTTATATTTTTGAAACACATTATCTGTAATTTTATAAAAATGTTTTTGTCAAGTGTTGGATATTGGTGTTATGCTATCTTCATAAAAATGAAATTAGAAGTCCCTTCTCTATATGCTGAATGCTTATGTGTAAGATAGGGGTTATGTATTCTTTGAATGTTTGATGAAATTAAACAATTAAAGCATCTGTCTGACATTTTTCTTAGTAACAATTTTTTAATAGCTATTCAATGTATTTAATACACATAGACCTACTCGAATTTTCTGTTTCATCTCTTATCAATTTTGTAAGTTGAATTTTTAAAGAACTTTGTCCCTCCTATCTAAGTTGTCAAATTCAACATAAATTTGTTCAAAATACTGTCTTATTATCATTTTAATCTTTGAGGAAACTGTAGGAATAATTTTAACTTTCTTGATTGAGCTAGGACTATTTTAATTTGGTTGATCTTTTCGAAGTATCAACATATGGTTCAGGAGTCAATGGGAGACTTGGGTAGAGTTTACACACGGTTTACAGTTCACTTGGGCAGGGTTTACATACAGAACCCGGAAGCCTTACCTCTTCATCCCTCTCCTTTATAGGATTCTCTCCTCCATCCTAAAGATAATGCATTTAAACAGTGATTAAGCTGTCCATACTACACTAGGATTGTGGCCCATCCTTAATCCAAACCTACAAAGATACAGTACTCTCCCTGTGTTGGATTCTTCCTTCAAGTTTTTGCTCCACAATCTGCATAACTTTTGTTCACTTTGCAGAGCCTTAAAGTAGTTTATTTGTGTGTGTGTTTGTTTAGAGTTATAGTTGTTATCTGTATAGGTTTTGTTCTTCTGCTAATCATGAGGGAAATACAAATCAAAGTCACAATGCAATATCACCTCAGCTCCGGTAGGTTGGCCAGTATCAAAAGACAAAAGATAACAAGTGCTGACAAAAATGTGGAGAAATAGGAACCCTTATGCACTGCTGGTGGGAATGTAAATTAGTACAGACATGATGGATAACAGTATGGAGATTCTTCAATAAATTTAAAATAGAACTACCATTTAATCCAGTAATTCCACTACTGGCTATATATCCAAAGGAATTGAAATCAATACGCCATATAGACATTTTCAGTCCCATGTTTATTACAGCATAGTCACAATAACCAAGATGTTGAATTAACCCAAGTGTGCATTAATTGATGAATGGATAAAAAAAATGTAGCACATATATACACCATGGAATACTATTTAGTTATTAAAAGGAATGAAATTCTGTCATTTGTGGCAACATGGATGTACCTGAAGGACATTATGTTAGGTGAAATAAGCCAGGCATAGAAAGATAAATATCACGTAATCTCACTCATTTGTGGAATCTAAGAAAGTTGATCACATATCAGTAGAGAGTAGAATGGTGGTTACCAAAGGCTGAGTTAGTCAGAGGGTGAAGAATAGAAGGGGTGATATTGGTAAAAGGATACATAATTAGAGTTAGATTGGAGGAAAAAATTCCAAGAGCTCTATTGTCCAGCAAGGTGACTATAGTTAATGATAATATATTGTAGTCTTGGAAAGTATAAAAGGAGTAGATGCTGTATACTCTTTCCACAAAAATGATAACTATGTTAGGTAATGCATTTGTTAATTAGACTTAATGCTTAAAAAATGTATATGGACTTCAAAACATCATGTTGTGCGTGACAAAAACACACAACGCTTTATGTCAATTTAAAAAAATTCATTCAAAAATTATTTGGCATTTACTTTGCATCATGTACTATCATAATTTCTGGGATTATAAGACAAAGAAAATAGTCACAGTCGTTATCTTTGCAGAGTTTACTGTTTAATTAGTAGGTCAGACTTAAAAAAAATGAGCAAACTATAAAAAATACAAATGGAATTGCAAAATACGTGGCATTCCCTAAAGGATTATACAGAGTGTCCTGAGATTACTTAAAGCTGGGTAATCTGGTTTAGAAGGAGGAGTCATAAAAACTAATTTTGCATCTCTGATATGTTGACTCCACCAAGAAATTCAACGATGGCTTCTTATCCTCTGTGTTTGGCTGCATTTCCTATTTAGGGTAAATATCTGCCAACCTCTATGATAAACGCATGACTGAACTCATACTATTTGCTGATACCAGGAGCATTCAGATTTACAGAATTCTGCTTTCTGCCATCCTCTTCAAGAAGTAATGTTGACAGATGTAGGGCATCCAGGGTCAGGTAGGAGCCTGAGAGACTTAAAAAACTGTATGTGCTAAATGCAAAAAGCAGTTCATCAGAAGGTGGAATAGCAATGATGTGAGCATTTAAAAAAAAAAAAAAGTGGCATGGAAATCACAGAATGTATTGGCATATGTACTTTTTCCTTCCTTCTTTTTTTAACAGGCCATAATATGCCTGTGTATACTTAGAGAACATCTTAGTCGTTGTCATCATCTTTATGATCGTTAATGTCAATCTGTCTGATGGTAACCCCATTTGCTTCTACAACATACAACAAATATTTGGAAGTGTGTGATTGATTGATAACTTTTTATTGTAGAATTCATCTAGATAAATGTTGTCAAAGAGAGTTGGATCTTAAGATTGTTGCTCTGTGGCAGGTGTCTAAGTAGTTCACAAATGCATATATATATATATATACATATATATACATCTGATGAATTAAACCAAGTTTATTTCTATTGTAAATATTCATTATTTTGCCATGGTGGTAGAAACTTAATTTCAGTCTATTTGGGGATTTTTTTTTTTTTTTCTTTTTGGCAGGAATGCTAGATGTCTGAGTTTCAGCTCTGGAGAGCTATGCATAGCTTAGTTTAGGGTTGGGAAGACAGATGGCTCTTATTCTCCAGTTTGTGCATATAGATTCTCATTCAGATATGCCAAAATCTTCCTCACCTTTCAGTTCTGAATGTTTTCTTGCGTGCACGAGTTTCCCACTGGGAGGCACCAGAACACTGTATTGCTTCTGTGGCCTAATGGGACACAGTGTTTCCATCTGGGTACCAATTTACCTAGCCTGGCCAAGCAAGCTTTCCCTTTCTGAAGACTGAATGTCACCTCAACGCTCTATCCTGAAAGCAGGAAAGAGACCTTTTTTGCTTCTCCATGCAGGACTTATTGATGGCTCTGCTCTGATCTTTTTCCCCATACTGCCTTAACAGAAAAAATACTGTTTTACACAATCTGGGAAAGTGGGTAAGGGGAGGTGAGAGGAGACTTACTCGTTATCTGTTTGTCCGTTTATTTTCTTGCAATCATTTTGTTCATAGTTTTCCTGAGAGCTATGGCATTCAAAGTACAAAATCTTGAAATTTATTTAGTTCCTTTTTTTCCCATCTTTCCTACTTTATTCCTCTTTTAAAACTTTTTAAAACAATTTAGACTCTATTTCTGATAAATAAGTAGGGTTAGTAACATATTATACCTCATCTTCAGAGAGAGAGAGAAAGAGGAAGATACAGGTATTCTGTAAGATTTACCACTTTCATATAGCTCATCGGTAGTTATTGTATCTTTTTACTACTTTATTCCCTTTTCATATTTTAACATAGGACAGTAGGGTAAACATGAAGAAGTGTATAAAGGAGGACACAAGGAGAAAAGGAAAATTCTCATATCAGCAGCCAAGAAAACGAATTTAGGTTAATTTTGAATTATAATTGTCTTAATGTATTTGAGAGATGTCTGAATTATATATTGGACCAGGCACAGGGACATTCAGCTATAGTTCTTAAGAGGGTAAATTATAATTATTAGTCTTATCCAATACATTTTAAGTGTGCATTTTGGTTGCAACCATTGGAAGAAAATCATGGAGGTAAACCAGTATGACAACACTAACACGTAGTTGAAACACAATAAATCAAAACATGGAACAGTATGTTACTTGTGTGAACATATGAGATGCAAAATTTCTCGTTTAGTTCATCCGTATTCTGGACAATCCTTGACATTAACTAAGGCGTGTGACCTTGGATAACTAATTTTGTCTCCCTGTTGCTCATATTTTGTTCACACAAAATGATGGCTTGGTAAAATGGTGTTTCATAAAACTGCACCAACTCTACATTTTATGAAAACCTCCAAGGTCCTTACCAATAACTTGCTCAATTTTACAATTTTATGTCATATTGCCATTGATATTTTCTCAATACCACTGTTTGATTTTTAGTTTACAGAAGGGAGAGATACCATCAGGCGAACTTCGTATGTAGCACATTAAAACACAATGTTGTATACAGGAGCACTGAAAGAATATTGTTTGATTCGAATTTTGGACACTGATATTCTTAATTTTGATCTCCAGAACCAATTCCTCCTTTTGTACTTCCAGCACCTAAGAACAGTAAACCAGAGGAAATGCCTGACCTATAGGTATTGGTTACAGGGTGAATAAGAGAAAATGACAGAGAGAGGTCACTGAAATGTTTTCTCCTTTGCTCAAGTCAGACTTCTTTCTGTCACCCCATTCAATTCTTTTATGAACCTCCCCTTCTATTTGTATCCTCTGGTCAGAGTTATTAATGAATGGAATTATTGCAACTCAAAAGGGAAAAAAGCCATACTCCTCTTCCGTTCTTTAATGTACTTCCTTCTTTTCTCATTCATTTGATAAGCAATCATCTTAGGTCTTGAACCCACAGAGCACACTGGCCAATTCTCTTTTCCAGAGTGTAAATGACACTTTCCAGAGTGTATTTGAGCTCTGGCTAATTCTATGATGAGCCTTTCTCTCTCCTCCTCTGCTCCTCTTGCTTCTTACTCTCTTCCATCTAGACCTAAGCATATTATTCTCAATTATTCAGACCGACCAGAGAAAAAGGTTCCAATTAGCCTTTGCTTCTGATCAGTGTTTCTATGTGGCCTTTTTAATCAGGGTCTGAATTGGGATATCAGCCACTTAGACATCTATGAATAAAAAAGACCTTTTATTTTCATTATTTACTTATTTTCTACTCTTGGTTTTTGTACATCTTCCTTTTTATGGGAAAGAGAACTCAAATGCACAATAGATTAAGCTGTTCTAATTCTTGCAATAACATCATGATAATAGAAACGACTCATGAACCATGACATGGTGAAGTATATAAAGTAGTTTATAAAGTCATGCAGATATAGTTTCAGTTCTTTCTTCTGACATTGTGTGTGTGCACATATGCACGAAGACACATATGTTATATTTTTATGACCCACTAAGAGACAATCACTGTTTAGTCATAGGTGGTACAGAGGTGAAGTGAGCTTCAGAAACCTGACTTTATTGAGCTCACATTTTATTGGGAGATAAATATCTATTCGAAAGTTAATTTCTTGGGAATAATAAATTGCATTAAGAAAATAAAGCACTTATTACCTGCATTAATTGAAACAAGTTATTTCACTTCTTTGAGCCTCAATTTCCTCATTTGTTAAAAAAAAATAACAATTGGGAATGGCACTCAGTTACCTTTTTATAAGATAATGTTGGAATAAAATTAGTCCATAAACATAAAAAGTTATTTGATAACTATTAATATAATATGGTGTTCTATTGGTAAAGGAAAAAAATACCTTCTTCTCTCTTTCACTCACATGAACATTGTAAATTGTCCGGGAATGTCAGATTGCTTGTTTTTAACCATCTGTTTCATTTCCCTCAATATGGGCTCCCCTTTGTGTCCTGTTTGAATAGGTAGTTTGCAAAAAAATCCCAACAAATGTTCACACAGATTTTTAATAATTTTAGCAATTCATTTGGAAATCCTTTGTGTTACAAGCCCAGACCTTGGCAAGTCTGGGACAACAGAAATGAAGAGCTGAAAATAGGCACAGAATGGGCATATTGGTTAGAGCGGAACCCCAGACTCAGGCCATTGGACCATGTTTGAACAAGTGAGAGATTCTGGCAGATGCTTACGGACTTTCATATTCAACAGGCTTTGTGCCTTTTGATCAAGTAAGATGTTTGGAAATCTCAAAGTCGATGATACCGTAAGTTGGGCTTGCGTTTCCTAAATGTAAAATCTTCGAAAAGTTCTTGCATATTAGAAATTTGAAATCAACCCAAAACAAATTGCCTCACAAACATGACTATGAAAAATAACTAGTCTTGCTTTTCTAAGAGAAAGCTTGATCTTAAGCATCTAAGTGGGGCTCCCCAAGTTTTCTGATAATAATATCAATGTACACCCCATAGCTGGAAACACCTTTTGAGAAATTTCTTCCTCAGATTATGAGAATCTGTGAAAATGTAAAATCCTGCTGAAGTTGTCTGGTTTTTATTGTTTTCATTAATAATAGCTACAAATATTAAATGCCTGCTGTATATCAGCAATTAAACTTATTGCTATATGCATATAATTGTTGAGCCCCAAGATATATCTTCCAGGCAACTTTTGTAACTTACAAATTAAGAAATATTGAGCTAAAGAAGATATGAATTCATTCTTCTCTCACGAAACTAAAAGCACAGAGGTGCGCTGTCTAAACCTGATGTGGTAGGTCTCTTATCCTTATGCTGAACTGTGGCAGCTGGAGCAGCAATCATCAAATTAATGTTTACGGAATGAAGAAGGAAGGAAAAGGAAGGACAAGAGAGGCCTTCCAATTGAGTTCCCATTTAGAGAGATTTTGTAGAACTTCTACTTTCATGACTTCCTATTACCCCTCATTGGCCATGCCAATGGGCTAGCAAGGCTCAAAATTGATACAGTGTTATCTGGGCACGTTATTATCTATCCATAGAAAAATGAGTGTTTTTTTTTTTTAATATTCAAAGAAGAAACGATATTAGCAGTCTCTGCCATGGCATATTATCCCCATTTCTTCCAAAAAGAAACTGGTGTATCCTGTATTAATTTAATTATATTTCTCACCATAAACATAGCTTATATTTTCATATGGCTTGAAATCTAATGATGCCATTTCTTCATACATTCCCAGAGAACCTAATTTCTCATGCTCCCTGTTGATGGCAGTTATTCCTTAAGATGTCCTCAAATATTCATTCCATTAAGTGTGCACAAATTCCCCATGCTAAATAAGTTAGTCACATCTTCAGTTACTATAAAATCATTTGAAACTATATGCTAGTGCTTAGTCTATGTTTTATAATTACTAGGTAGATAGTTTTTTCTCCTTCATTATAGTGAAGTTCCTTCAAGTCCAAGTCATACCTTATTTATGATTATCATTATTATTATTATATGTCTGCCGGAGCCTAGTACCCTTTCTTGATTATTATTTTTTTTGCTATCAAATACCAAACAAGCTTATAAGCCATATAAACAAGTCTAGTTTGCTAGAAAGTGATGCATGATGCCAAGAACATAAAAGAATAACCCCAGTAAGTCAATCTTCATAATTCTAATTATAAATTATTTTAGTCATTTCCAACAATTGATTTACTTCGAAGGAGTAAATATTTGACTGCAGTCAGTATAATTTCTAGGTAGTAGGCACAAGAGTTATGCCTTACTTATCTTTGTTTCAGAACATTGTGTATTGCACATCTCTTTTATCTAAGAGTTCTGCTAGATTCTAAGATAACAGAGTTTATAATTTCATTTTCCTAGCTTAGCTCTCCAGAGTCAGGCTTGACAGTCTTGATGGCCGGCTTAGTTGCTTTTTTTCCAAAATGATTTTATTGGTCTTGGAGGAAATGGTCCATGATATTTTCCCTAGTAAAAAATGTTTCACATTAGCCACATTTCTTGTTATTTGTTCTTGGTACCAGCAACTACTAGGAGCTGCTGGACACATGTCTTTTTCTTCATTGTGTCGCCTTCATCATCAACACTGGACTTTAAAATCTGGCCCTTAATTTTTCCCCCTCCATGCTTTTAGCAATGCCTAATTCTGACATATTGATCTGACTGATGTCACGTGTACTCTTCTGTCCTTTATATGACCTTAGATTTAAAAACTGATGTAAATCGAGGCATGATTTCAGATAAGGGATAGCCACCCCCTCCAAGGGTAGTACAAAGGAAGAGAAATAGACTATTATGAATGACTTAATTTATACTGTATATATTTATGATTGTATGATGAGAGTTCTTAATATTATTTCCAAAAATTACTTTGCATAAGAATCTATTGATATAAATTTAGGATGCTTTCAAAGAGACTACTCCGAAGATAATGACATATTCTGAAATATTTGTTAAGCATTTCGTTTCATTACCTTGAAATCATTCCCCATAGATACATGGATAGTCACATTTCGGGGGAATTAGCTCTCTCTTTTTTATAGTTGGATTTAGCTATGTGTACAATTCAAAGATATTTATGACACAGTGTCAATAAACAAATAAGTATGGATGCTCATCCCTTGCTAGATACATATGAGAATCAATAAGCATGAAAACAGCATGATTTCTAATAGCATCTTGATAATATGCCCAAGGCACCTTTGCTAAAACTATTACACTTCTTAAAAAAGTTGCTGTGCATACATTATGTTAGTATAGTCAGCAAGACTCCCGTCTCCTTGTAGTATTTAAGCTCTAAAGAGTCCCAGTAGTTAATGTAAACAAGAAAACCCAAGCAAGGGAAACTGCGTGTAATTTTTGATTATAATATGTCCTAGGAGAAGGTATCTACTGAGATCTGTCAAACTAGGATCTATTTACCACCAGTGCTATATGAAACTTTTTGCTTTATCTACAGTTTAGAAACTTGATTCTAAACTTTACCTTCTCTTGAATTATTGGATAACTAATTCTCCTCTGCCAGATGACTCCATTATCTTGCTCAACTACAAAAAAAATTAAATTAAAACATCCCCACAATCTCCCTCTTTAATGTCTTTTCTATTTTCAAACTAAGTCTGTGAGTATGGTTACCTGTTCTTGATTTTTATTTCCTCACTGAAAGGTCGTTTTATCACTAATTAAACAGACTCAGATTGATTTCCTGTTCTACCTGTTATAAAATTTTGGGATTTGCTCCTGTATGGTGGGAAAAAAAAAACAAGCAAACAGTTTTCCCTTACTTGATTCTCAACACAACACAAAACGCTTCTGTAACCAGATGTGTAGACTTTTCCCCTACCAAGCAATTCTCTGACACCAGTTGAGTGTCCTACAATTAAATTCATTTCAGACACTAGCTACCTAGAGATAGCACAAGATCTCAAAGGTTAAGGGCTCAGTTACAAGACTGCCCCCTACTTCAAATGCCAAGTGAAAGTAGTAGGTCCCCAGATTACTCACAGGTTCTGTCCAACTTGGCTATAAACAGAAGGATCATTGCTAGGGTGCCCCCAAACCGAACTCAGAGAAACAGATTACTTACCAGATGTCTGGTTTATTACAAAAGATATAACTCAGGAACAACCAGATGGAAGAGAGGCATAGGTCAAGGTCTAGGGAAGTGGTATGGAGCTTCACGTGCCCTCTCCAGGAGCATAACTCTCCGGGAACCTCCTCATGTTCAGCAACACAGAAGCTCTCCAAAAGCTACTTCTTCAGGTTTTTATGGAGGCGTCATTACAGAGGCATGATTGATTAAGTCATTGCCCATGGTGACCAATTCCACCTCCGGCCCCTCTCCTCTTCCTGGAAGTCCCAGAGCAAGCCCCCATCATGACATATCCAGGAGCTCCCAACCACCAGTCATATCAGCATACAAAAAGACACTTACCACTTCAGAGATTTCAAGGGTTTTAGAAAATGAGGCCAGATATATTTCTTACAATGGTGCAATATGATAGTTCCAGACTCCCGACTGGGAATCTTCCTCATCTATTGTCCTAATTTCTGAAATATTTCTCTTTGCCCCATGGATCCTTAGATTTTTTTTAAACTGTAGACAGATTTAATGATTCTGTATTTACTATGAGATATTTATAGATGCTAAGAGCCATGTTGGACACATGGTCAGATCTCCATTAATATTAGTTTCTATCATTTTGTATATAGGTACATATTAATATGTGTCTCCAGATGTATGTGTATAAATGGATTTGTGTGTTTATGACTAGGAATGAACAAGGGAAAGTTAAATAACAATATGGTTTTAGAGAAAACATGGCTTTGCTTGGATAGCTGTGTATTTAGTTGCATGATTTCATTCTCCTTTTTAATAATTAACCACACTATCTATGAGAGAATGAAGAAAATCTCATTTTTTTAACATTAGCTAACAAATAATACAATGTGATACAAATTAACTGTAATCAGGAAAAAATGGAAGGAATGCTTTGCTTTGGCCATTACTTTCTTGGAGGAAGCTGAAGCAAGTTGTAGGTGGAAGTAGGCTTAGTCACATAGGTCATTGACATGTGTTTCAAAGTTCTTTCAGTATTTCATCAAACTCATTTTTCTTAAGTACTTCCTATTTAAATTTTTAATGAGAAATTTTTTTCTTACCATTTATTCTTATCAAACAATCACCCTATGGTTATTGATTCATATGTGATGTTTGTTTTTGAAGGGGTATTTTAGTTGAGTTTTAATACTAAAAACATACACTAAATGATAATAAAAAAACAAATTCTAATTCCAGTTAGGTCACTAACTGGCCATGTACACCTGGCAATGACTTGTACAGTCAAATTGCATTATATTCTATAGTGAGGCAATGGAGAAGCCTTGAAATATCGGAGTTTTTAAATAATACCTGATGATATTTTGTCACTCTCTTTAAAATCCCATGTTCTTTGCCCGATGTGGGGTGATACATACCTCTGCTACTTGCCTACATCATCCTTATGCCAGAAATGCCCCTTCCCCTTCCTTTTTACTGGTTACTTCCCATATTTTCTTCCAATTTCAGCTCAGATCTTACTTCCTAAGCAGGCTTCTTTGCTCTTGCTGACTTTTTTGACCATGTAAATCTCTTCTAAAGCACATATGCAGTTGATTTTCTATATTTTCTTTGTATATTTTCATCATTTTTTTCTCCAATAGAATATAAGCTACATGAAGTCAGAAACCTTGTCTGTTTTGCTAGCTATTGGATCTCCAGAGTCATATATTTATGTATTTTATATAAATATAAATTTTATATGTTTTTTATATATATATTTATATATAAATTTGAATAGTTGGATGCTTTCATGAATCTTTTAGTTTCAGGTATTCTTAAAGGAAACCAACCTGTTATTTCAATAAACACTTTGTACTGTTATTTTAAAAATGATAAGAAGGAGCAAATATACTTAGGCAGCAGAGACCAATCACTAGAAAAAGCCATCACACAAACGCTGCTGTGGATATGGGTGTGGATGCTGAAAGGGTGACCTAAAAAGCCAGCAAAGATTAAAGACGTAATGACCTAAGAGCAGTATGGAGAGCCAGTCCATAGTGACTCCTGAAAGCCATTTGTTAGATTTTCAGGTATTTTGTGAACCAGTTGCTAAACCAATGGTAGCTTGGACTTGGCCATGTCAGAAGTAGTTACATCACAGACACTGGCCACTGCTTTACAGAGCAAGTTCCCCTCCTTTCTCTCCCCTGAGGACAAGTTGTTTAACATTCACTGGCATAGCACTTCCCATCACACAAAATAGGGAGGAGCCACCTGAGCAAAGACAGGAGAGTCAAGGAATTTGGAGAAATCCAGAAAGACAACTGGGATAAGGAAAAAAAAAAAAAAAGATGTATTATTTTCCAGCAGATACTAACAAACATGGCAGACTGACGTTAATTGCTCACTATTTTGTTTTTATCAAGAGTGATGCATCCTATTTTCCAAGCGAAAGATTCTTAGTAGCCTCTGATGTCATCATTATTGTCATCAGCATCATCATTGCTAATCATCCTAGCAAACTACTATATTTCAGGACAATTGTTACCCTTATTCTAGAGATCATTAATCTGAAACACAGAGAAATGAAATCACTTTGCCAGGGTCAGGAAGCCAGGAGACAGCCCAGCTTGGATTGCACCTAAGAATTCTGCCTCCAAAAACAACCGCAATTATCCCCACCCTCAACTTTGAGGCTTCCCTTCCATAGCCAGTCCGTGTTTCTTTTTCCCTTATATTTGTTATATATTTCTCAAAGAGATTTGACTAGGTTTTCTCCCCGCCAGCCCTTCCATTCCCAAACTCACATTTTACCTTAGGCCATTTGGATTAACCTGGTGCAAAATATGAAGTAAGCTCCTTCTTGATATGAATAACCTACATTGTATCTTCTGGAAATTTTCATATTCATAAAAAATAAAGCAGGAGTACTACTCGGTGTGTATGCCAATAAGGACTATTTAATATCTTAGTTGTCTAAAAACATTTTTCCCCTAGTTGGAAAAATGTTTTTAAAAAAGTATGTCTCAATAAAACCTTTAAGTAAATAAAAGTGAAATAATGATAACATTCATCAAGAAGTAACCCGAAAACAAGTTTTCATCATTTTTCCTGTCACTCCTCATGCCAGAGGTTTCTTAAAATTTGGATTACAATCCTAAGGAAATATGACAGATGTCATCATCACAAATCAAATAAGTGGAAAGATCAATTCATTTACTGCAGAAAATTGTATAAACAAGTAATCTTAATAGCATTTTTCCTTCCAACCACTATCAGCATATCATGAGCTGAAATGAAAATGGATTATAGAATCTCCAAAATTAAAAATGGATCTGTATACATATTTCCCAAGACAGTCTCGTGTCATGGAGTATCTAATCATTCCTCAGCCATCTTTTATTGCTATTGATGCAGAATATTATCTCAAAGCAACTGATCAATATTATCATAATCTCCTAAAATTTTATCTCTGACTATTGGCATTTGAAAACACATCTTTAGTCACCAGGTTTCATGATTGCTTTTTTTTTTCCTTTTCGAGTTTATTCATCTCTTAGATTTATGATGCATTTCAGGAAAATATTCCATAACTATGACAGTTCCTTGAAAACCAATGCCATTTTATGTTAATATACAGAATTGGCAATGAAATTGAAATATCCTAGTGTCTATTTCATGCATCTCCATGTTTACTTGAATTCAGATAATCAATGCCATCAGTAACGTTTGTTTTAATATAATTAAAACATGTGTGCTGGCAAATATATTTACAGTCATGTAATTACTGCCAGTTCCCCACTGTGTGTCTAGAAGTTTTTGATGCAGAGTTTTAAACTGATCCCATTCATCTAATAGATACACATTTATATTGACTATGACAGGGAAAGTATTATTCAAAATCAATTTAGAGATGGACAAAGGATAATTACTGCTATAAATGCAATATTTTATGCAAAGAGAGTAATTGTCCATATCTGTATAATTTCAGAAATACCTTTTCAAAGCCCATGAATTAGAATTTCTTTAATTGCCATCCTCTCTGTTAAATTGCTTTCATTAAAAGTACAGAAATGTAACTCTGATATCCCATATGTTATAGCCACACTTCTGTATATAAATTACAAAGTATGTATATATATATAGAGAGAGAGAGGGGGACAGAAGAAAAATGAGGAGGAGGAGGATGAAAGTTAGTCAAAGTCTTATTTATTATGCCATTAACATGCATATATCACACACCTCTTCTATGTCAGGCACAGTGTTAATCACTTTCCAGGTAGTAGCTCCTTTAATACTTTTCAGAACCTTTGAAGTAGATATTTCTCCAAATTAAGAAATAGAGTTACTTCAGCTTCCCAGAGGTTCAGTTTGTAGATTATCACTCTGAAAATGAAGTTAGGTAAAATACGTTAAGGACCAGTCCTAATTCCTGTAATAAGCTACCAGATGATGCAAATATTAGCCTGCCAGTCTTCCATAGTATGTTCATTCATAAAATGAATTTCTTGAAACTTGTTCTGATGATTAAATAAAATTTCAAATTGTACCTCATATAAAAATTTTTCTGTCTTGTTTGTTTACAAGTGAAGCTAGGTTAACCTGTCACAAAGTATGTTTTGTTCATTGTCATTTTGCATAAATGTATTTGCATCTCTCTATCTTCCTCATCGAAATTCCTTGTAAAACGACAGCTGCACTTTCGTGTTTGCCATGGGTGTGTAGGGGGGAGTGGGGGTGGTAAGATATTCCCTTTAAGCTGAAAACTTCTAGAAAAAAAGATACAAATAATATTATTTATTAGTAACCAGAATCATATTAGCTCAGTTTTGAGAAGTGGCATAACTAGAGAATTTAAAGTTATTTTGGTCCATGGCACATTTCCTAAACCATGTTAAAAAAAAATCTTAGGCCAACTTTGGGTTTATTTCACATGCAATAACTGAAAATAGAAATAAAAACAGTATTGACAACCAGGTGATTCTAATAGTTTATGCTTAATGGGCTGGGGAGTGACTAAAAAGGGAAAAGAAATACTAAAGATGGAAATTGTGTGTGGTACATAAAATACATGTGTATGCACACACTGTATTACACATACACACATACACACACACACTGCATGCCACACAGATAATATATCGTCTTCAGTGACACTTAAAGTTTTATTACTTTTATTATCTTATTATTATTTATTATTACTGATAGCTTCTTTTACTTGCTAAAATTTCAGAAACAGTATATTTATCACGTACTATATTATTTACTTTCCATTTTTCATCATTGACCAGCTTTCACATTTGAGCAAGAAACATTTGGGAACATATCTTAAATTGTCTTTCTGTGACTAATGTTTAAGCTACTTCATTTGTGATTTTTTTCCCCTCGAAATGTTTCTTTATTGCATATTATTTGCTTTCAGTTTGCTCTTGATTATTGTTATTTTAAATGCAGAAGAAGAGATTATTTTAACAAAATGAAATATTGCTTAGTTTGTCTACCTTGAATTATGTAATATTTTAATCACATATTGACATCTTACTAGTAGCAGTCGTGATTTGGATATATTTTATTTTAATTTGTTTTGTTTTAAATTTCCCAACCCACATCATGCATCCCAGTGGTCAGTCTCCCATATCACATCTAGCCAAATCTGTGATAGCAACTGAAAGGATGTTCTTGCTAGCAAAAAAGCAATAAAAAATCAATAACGAAAAAATTATCTAACTCATAGTTTCTTAGTAAAGGCTAAGATTAACCACATCATGCATCCCATTGGTCAGTCACCCATATCACAGCTAGTCAGAGCTTAATCTGTGATAGAAACTGAACCAATAGGCACTTGATTAAATCGGCACTTTCTGCCAATCCCAACCGGTGGCATGCCTAGTCACACAATCACAATGAGACTCTAGGACTAGTAGTTAGATAGGAAAGAGGAGTTGAAAGAGATTTTCTGGTTGTATGATGAGGGGACTTCTGAGATGGCCAACCATGGCACTGCCCTACCGAACAGAATTTGTTCATTACTTATCTGCTGTTAATAGAATTAAAGGCAAACTTTTCTCTTAGTATTTTTCATTTTCTTTGGTGAACTGGAAACTTACGGATAAATCAGGGAAAAGGTAATTGATGCAATCCTATAGTTCAAATGCTTAATAGGATTCAAGATTGTTTAAATTGGTTTTCCTCAAAGTGTAGACCTCAAACAAGCAGCTGAGGTCAACGTTTGGAAACTTGTTGGACATGTACATTTTCAACCCCCACTCCAGACCTAATATATCAAAATATTTGCAGGTAGGGTCTTCGAATCTTTGTTTTAACAAAATCTCCAGGTGAATTTTTTTGTTTAGCTAGTAGCATAAGCCTCAGCTGATGCTGAAAAGTCAGTTTATTAGAAATGCCAATTTCCAGACTTCACCCCAGACAAGACAAATCAGAAACTCTGGGTTGGGACCACTGATCTCCATTTTAACCAGCCCCGCCATTCAGGTAATTCTAATGCATGGTAAAGTTTGAGAACCACTGGTACAGAGGAATAGTTTACCTTCTTTAGAGTATAGCAGATTCACCATAGAAGCTAGTTAAAATTGCAAATAGCTAGGCCCTTTCCAGAGATTCTGAGTTATTACCTTCAAGGGTGTGACTAGGGAATCTGCATTTTTAATTAGTTTTCAGAAGATGCTGATACAGGTTGTCCTTGAACCGCAGTTTAACACTTGCTGATGTATATCTGTAGATCAGACTGAGCATGCATGATCAACCTTAAAGAACAGATTAAACTTTCTCTAGGAGAAAAGAAAAAAGTTTACTTAGGTAGTGTTTATTTTATAACAGTTTTCAGGTGTCTGAATTAGATTAATTATCCCACATTCTTCTCATTTTGCCAAATTCAATCCTTGCAGACACAGAAGAAATAACCCCCTGCTGGTACATTAGTATTCTGGGTGCTGGGAATAATGCTACAGATATAGTTTTTAACCTCATTCATGACACCAGGAATACAATCACAGCATTATGAGTATACCAGTTTCAGTGCCTCCGGGAGAAAATACAATTTCTGCCTCATCAAGTTTTACTGATAAAACACAGATGTAGTTATATTATTCATATGACTTTCTGAATTTGTTTTTTGTCTTTTCCAACTTTTTTTTAACATAATCTTTATGTTCTTATGGGATAAGTAATCATTGGAGATACATTGAAATCAGCAAAGATTGGATTTTTAAAATTTATTTTCAGCATGTGATGGAAAAATAGAAAATAACAACAACCATAAAAAGCACTCTGTAGTTCTCACTGACAGTTCCTTGAAGAAGACTCATTTACCTTTTTTCCACAGTGGTAGAAAGAGCATCAGCCATAGTGTATCATCCCATGTTACTCATGTAGGCAGGGCTTTGAAAATTCAATCCCTGCGAGATGACTTCTATAATAACCTTAACAGCTCTATTCATACCAGCAGAACAGGAGTGTCTGCCAATAATTAAAGAATTCTGAGCCACTAAAAATCAGATAAAAACAATATAGACACAAGTTGATTTTTATGCATGTTGGAGATATGATTTTAATGCAAATATAGTCTTTCTTTTCTTTATTGAGCAATTCCATATCAAAATTGTCCAAGTTTTCTTGAAGAGGGTCTACTTATAAACAAAAATATGAAAGATACATTTAATATGTGCACTGATATATGTCATATGAATTAACTGCATATTCACCAATTATATGATATTTTCAAGTTCATGGGTGCATTTCTATGCATTGGCTTTCAAACTTTGGTCACAGTTATTGAGAAGGAAAACTACACGTCAGAAATGCTAGAGCTGAGGCTTTAATACTGAGTGGTTAGAATGGACTAATTGAGTTATTTGTAACTAGCAACTGACTGGCTGTTTGTGGTGGGCATCTTGATTGTTCATGGCAGCACAATGCTGAAGAATTTCTGTCCATAATGAGTTCATAGTTGAACTTGATTATTCACCTTTAAGATCTTCTTCAACTTTTTTTTTTTTTATTAGATCCAAAGTCAGCAACCTATATAAACCTTGCATACTTATACAATCTTCAGGAGGCCAAATATTTTGACTGCATCTAAATTTAATTTCCGGCCTGGCGCGGTGGCTCACGCCTGTAATCCTAGCACTCTGGGAGGCCGAGGTGGGCGGATCGTTTGAGCTCAGGAGTTCGAGACCAGCCTGAGCAAGAGCGAGACCCCATCTCTACTAAAAATAGAAAGAAATTATATGGACAGCTAAAAAAAAAATATATATAGAAAAAATTAGCCGGGCATGGTGGTGCATGCCTGTAGTCCCAGCTACTCGGGAGGCTGAGACAGGAGGATCGCTTGAGCTCAGGAGTTTGAGGTTGCTGTGAGCTAGGCTGACGCCACGGCACTCACTCTAGCCTGGGCAACAGAGTGAGACTCTGTCTCAAAAAAAAAAAAAAAAAAAAAAAAAAAAAAAATTCAATTTCCAAGGAAATTTTTAAAGTCATAGGCTCTTTGAAACTGGTGGAATCTTTAGAGAAAATCTAATTAATGTCCATCATTTGATATAAACGATCTCTTTACAGATTTCCAGAGAAATCAAGTCATTCACCCAAACATCAGATAATTTTCCAAAGTAGGACAAATCAGGTATATTTATTTCCAGTGCAATGAATTTTTTACTTCACAGAACATTTTTTAAAATAAAACCTTTATGGATACCTTTTCTCAAATGATATTGCCATGAGTCATGAGTAACCATATTTTTCTTGTTCCTAAGTATTTACTAAACTTACTTTGCTATCAATTACCTATACGATTCATCTTTTCAAGGAATTATTGTGAATATCAACTACATTTGGATATTTCAGGAGTCAAGTGTCTATATATGTGAGGCTCTGAGCTTGTATTTTCTAATTTTTATGTATCTACTTCTCTTTGTACCTGCATTATAGTGACCTAATTATTGTATTACCATAAATATTCTGAATACCACCATGCCTTTTTCACTGTTTTTAATATCCAGTTCAGTTCTCCTAATTTGTTCTATGTTGGTCTTTGCATTTTTCTATATGTTATAGAATTTCTGATCCAAAAAATCTTTTTAGACTTGATTGAGATTTGATGGCAGTTGCAATTTTTAGATTACTGGATTTTTACAAGACAGACTCACAAAGAGGGACATGTTCTCTCTGATTATACAGTACAATTTTTCAAATTGTAGTAAATTATGCATAATACAAAATTTACCATTTTACTCATGTTTACATGTACAGTTCCGTGGCATTAAACACATCCACATCCTTGTGCAACCATCACCACCATCCACCACACATTTGTTTAGTTTTTAAAAATATTTTTCTTAGTACTGTTTTATTTTTTTCTACTTAGAGGTCTTGCTTGCTTTTAGGTATAGTCTGAGAGTGATGAACTAGTATTAAACCCCTTACAGAGCAAGAGACACTAAACAGGTATTTATAAACTAGATGTGTCTTTCACTCAGCACCAATTCATACCTACTGAAACATCATTGCTTTTTGTTTCTCTTCTATCTTTCCCCTTTGGGCTTTAATTTATATTAATTCTTGTGATTAGGAGTGGATACATTTGTTTGGGCGTAGAGCAAGGAACGTCATTAGCAATCATCTTTTTTTATACCCTTATTAAAATGTTGTTGGAAAATGATGTGGAAATTAGTGAAGTGGATGATCTATGTTAGACAGCTCAAAGTAACAGTTCCAAACTCAGATTTTACTTTCCTGGGAGCCAGCGATCTTCCTGTAACATTATGCTATCTTCCATCTCCCGAGGACGAAAAATTTATCTAAAGCCATATCTGGCACTTTAAAAGCATTAACGGTTCTAACTCATCATCACCATCATCATCTCATCATCATTGCTACCATTTTGCCTATAAAGAGTCTATTTTAAATGTTTTACTTATGTTGTCTCATGGACTATTTAAACATCTGTGAGGTAGTCATTATGATCCCTATTTTATAGATACGGAAGCAGAGTCAAACGCAGGTAAGAGAAATTAAGAAAACTTAAGAAAATTAATAAAGTCATTCGGCTAGCAAGCAGCTAAGTTGGAATTTGAACTCAAGCAGTAGAGTAATAATAAGTCAAATAAATTCCAATTTTTATGTATAACGTAATATCAAGACTATAAAGCTGCATAAAGAAACTGAGAATAAATAACTTCAAAATATTAATAATTGAATTTGCATTGTGGGGCTATGAGTGTGTATGTTTTACTCATTCCTA
This sequence comes from Eulemur rufifrons, assembly GCF_041146395.1. NCBI lineage: Eukaryota > Metazoa > Chordata > Mammalia > Primates > Lemuridae > Eulemur > Eulemur rufifrons. The sequence continues at coordinate 7,756,797 of NC_091005.1, read as the reverse complement.
GTTTTCTTTATATTGCCAATTGTGTTTAATAAGCTTGTGCTAATTCTATTATAATAAACACATATTTATTTTTAAATGATGCATATGCAAAATGAAAATCTCATCTGCAATACAACCTAGGAAATGGAGTCCTAGTTACGGCCATCCTGCGGCTGTTTACTGTAGAAAACATGTTAATATATAGGCCTGCCACATGCACATTATTGAAGAGAAAGCTGGTTTTCAAGGGGAAAGAAAGAATTTTGTGGCAAGAAGAAAAAAAGGGGAAAAAATGTCATGCTCATTTGAACATTTGTCTTGATCATAAGGGAAAAAGAGGGAAGCAAAGAAACAGGTAATAATGTTTTATAAAATTTAGAATCAAGAACTTCCTCTCTATACCAAATGGTGTCCTTTATCCCCAAATAAATTATAGACCTCGAATACCCCCAGCTAGAAATATCCATGATAATTCAGCACTGAAACTTTCAAAGGAGAACTAAATCGAAAACTTAAATTGAGTAAAATCTGCTAAGGACATCTGGTTCCTAAAAGCCGGAATTTTATAATCAGAATATTCATGGGCAATGTCAGAGTCCAATGCAGGTGCTTCTGCCAAGGAGGATGTCGCTGTGTACAGGAAGTGCACAGAGATCTGCGTGCACACAGACACACTTTTAGACATTTCATTTGCATGACTGCTTTTTTTGTAATTTTTTTTTAGTATTCAGAATTAGAGTCTGCCTTATCAAATTTGAGTCCTTTACTTTTTCTAAGAGTAAACCTCCTGGGGTCAGTTTCCCTTTTTCTTTGCCTATTAAGCTGATTTCATTCATTGGCTATTTACCCGGTAAGTACTTACTGAGAATTTGCTGTGTATGAAGTGGCTAAAAAGAGAAAACAGTTGTGCAGCGTGAAAAGCACTGCACCACACACAAATAATGCAAAGTAATTATTGCTAGGGCAGGGCCCTGAGGAAGAGGAGCACAGGGACTGATAAGAACACAGAGCTGACCACACAACCTGGCCTTTGCGGAGGTCTAGGAATGTTACCCGGGAGGTGACCAGGCAGTTACCTTGAGGAGATGCCACCTGAAGTGAGCTTGTTGGAGGGGTAAAAGTCAGCCAGCTTAAAGGGGGTAGGGGCACACAGGGCAAGGCTTAGCAGAGAGAGGGAGCAACATGTCTATTTTATAAACAACAGAGTTCCAAAGTAGAAGGGACAGGATCCCTGATGTTTGCTAAAGTGTTATTGGAACATGCTATTTTTCATCACGGGGAAAAGAAAGCGTCGGGGCAAGATTTACAATTGGAGCTGTCAGTTTATCAGGCTGGAGCAGGTGTCAGGAGCAGCAAGAAATCAAATCCAGAAGGAATAAAATCAGAAACAGAGAGATGAGTAAAAGTGGAAAGTAGCGGCCGTGGCAAAAGGCCACTTGAGATTGCACAGCAAAACTCCAGCATGAAAATGAAATCCAGACCTTGGGTGAGAGGAAGGGTGGAAAAAACTCAAGAGCAATTAAAGATCTCTGCAGGTTAGGCGCTGCTTCAGTATCGACATAAAAATAGCAATCGACTTCCACAAACACACAACGATCTCTGGTACTGTTAAGTGTAAAATCTACACATCCTAGTAAATAATCTTTAATACAGTAATAACAACCAAGACAAAATATGGTTTATGTAACACATGAGCATGGTTAGGCAAAGCAATCAAAAACTTTTTGGAAGCCTCGTTGGGGAAAATAATCATGGAATTTTGGTCTAAATTGTATTCCATCTAGAGGTAGTTTGAATTTCCATTGTTTGAACTTTCATCAGTCTCTAGTAGAGAAGCTTCTCTCTACTTTTAGCACTCTGTATTTTCTAAAAGACCTTTATGGAAAAAAGAAAATTTATTTCAATATGTTCCTTACCCACCTAACCAGTTAGTGTCATTAAAAATGTTTTTTATTATAAAAGTAACATTTGTCCATTGCAGAAAATAAAAAATGCATATAAAAATTAATAGCAACCATAATCCTATCAACTAACCAATTACAATCACTGTTGACATTATAGAATATGTCCATGTGGTGTTTTTTGTATACAATCAAAATGGCATATACAGTATAATTGAAACTATGTAAAATTTCTATCTTGCTTTTTTTATGTTAACATCTTAGAAAGCTTTTTCCAAGTCACAAAAACAATATTTACAAGTATACATTTAAATGTTTGCATAGTGATTAACTTGTGCTCTCGCCATAAATTACTCAACAATTCTCCAAATGTTATGTATATATTGTAGTGGGAGAAATTGATACAACCAAAATGCATTTACAAAGGAAATTTTCAAATACAAATCTGTGTGTGTGTATGTATCTGTGATATTTTTTCTTAGAATCAATTCTTAGATATGGAATTATTGGGTTAAAATATAAACATTTTAAAGTGGGGGAAAAAAGTCAGAATTTGCCTAAACCACATGACCTACTAGATTTTTATTATTATACAAGTCAGAGAGGTAAAATTTTCTAAAAAAAAACTTTGAAAGATAAAAGGAATGGACTAGATAACCTTAACTAAATTAATTACTTATACTTGGAAGGAGATCTAAGGAATTAATAAGTTCCAAAGTTTTTATCCTAAAATTTTAGAGGAGTCATGAAGAGAAAGGTCGTTTGAAATATCTTGCACATGTTTTCACTTGTATGTTGGGTTATGTTTAAAATTTCTGAATTCTTTACAATGGAAGTAGAATTTAACGGGGTTAACCTTCCAGTGTCCACTAAGTTTAGATCTTGTGAACTTTTGCAGGAATGAATGTCCCTTTCAGTGGCCCAGCCCTTGGATGCAGAGTTTTTACAGGCTTATGTGGAAGGCATACTTTAAAAATTTGTGATTCTGAGACCTCTAGAAGTATCCACATCATTAGTGTTGGGTATTTTAGAGCCGTACACATTGGTCAGTGAATTTATTTTATAAGTGACATGCTTTAACACTTAAGCAAGAAGGTTAAATGGTTAAAGTGTGTTTATAAATTTAATGAATCCGGTATATTGACTTAAAACTTAAAGCTAAAAGAAAGCAGCAATTAAGTGAGATCCAGACACTGTATTTCAGATTTCACATGGTGGTTTGTTTTTATGTAATCCTCACAACACTACTATAGGACTTTTTTCTTACTCATTTATAAATGAATAAACTGAGGTTTAATGTATTATGATTAATAAAAGATTTGTGAATAGGTTGTTTACATTCAGTCAAACTGACATTTGTGGAATAACCACAATGTACCAGGCATTATGTTAAATGCTGTGGCTGAATAATGTGTCTGTACGAGGCACAAAGTCTTGTTCTGGAGCTAGAAATACAAAGACTTATTTTCAAGTGCAGACACAAATGGCTCCACAGGAAGCCAAGAAATGCTTTCTGTGGACTATGATGGAAGATTTAAATCTTTATACATTAGTAGAATTTAGCCAGATGAAACTAACTTGAGTGGAGGAAAGTTTTTGCATATATGAATCATCATAGGACTCAGAGGAAGTTGTTTCTTCCTCTTTTCTTTTTTTTAATTTAAAATATTTAATGGACAAATAAAGATTGTATATATTCAGAGTGTACCAAATGAGGATTTGGTGTACATATACAATGTGTAATAAAGAGTGTATTTAGAACCCAGTCCGCATAGAACATTGTGCTAGATTTTGCACATGCGGTAGTATATTTGTATCTCACTATGTCCCTTGACCGTAGGAAATATTTGCCCCATTTTATAGGTGCAAAAATGATGCCTCAAGGAGGTTCAATAATTTACCCAACTTCACATAGCTCTGCCTTGAATTGAGACTAGATCTGTTGAACTAAGGCCCATGCACTTAACATTACAGGAAGGTCCCTGGATTACATAAAATATATGACAATTGTAGGCCGGGCGCGGTGGCTCATGCCTGTAATCCTAGCACTCTGGGAGGCCGAGGCGGGTTAATCGCTCAAGGTTAGGAGTTCAAGACCAGCCTGAGCAAGAACGAGACCCTGTCTCTACTAAAAATAGAAAGAAATCTGGCCAACTAAAATATATATAGAAAAAATTAGCCGGGCATGGTGGCGCATGCCTGTAGTCCCAGCTACCCGGGAGGCTGAAGCAGTAGGATCGCTTAAGCCCAGGAGTTTGAGGTTGCTGTGAGCTAGAGTGACGCCACGGCACTCACTCTAGCCCAGGCAACAAAGCGAGACTCTGTCTCAAAAAAAAAAAAAAAAAAATATATATATATATATATATATATATGTATATATATATATGACAATTGTATAGTTACTAGAAATACCAGTATGCTGGTTGGAAGTTTGTATGTGTGGCACAAGCTGAAGTCTATTTAGCCTCCGGTTAGCACAGTGACTGACCTATTGCTTATGTCCACCAGATGGTCACTGCAAGAGTGAAACTCAGAAGAGGCTCTGGCAGGAAATATGTGTGGGTAGTGGGGGAGGTTGAGGAATTGGGCATCAGGGCTATGCCAGGGGAAGATTCCTTACAAGTCTGTCACTTCATAAATAGATAGAATGGGGTAGGCGGAAATGCTGATCAGAATCTGTAAGGGACATACCCTTTGCTATCTTCTAATTTTCTTAAACTTTTTTCTTTTTTCAAGATAATAACGTTCCCAGGTTAAAGTACCTTCTCACCTCAGTTAGCTGGGAGCCACTTTTTTCCTTTCTTCTCACATTAAAAATGAACAGGATGCCTGAGTGGATGTCAGGCAACCAGTAAGCACTGGGAGGAAAGATATATGCTAAGGACGTAGAGGGAAATAGAAGGACCATCGCTCATGTTGACATCGTTGAATCACCATCCCTGCTCTAGACTTTGTACTTTAGGATTTATTGTTGCATGCAAAGAATAAATCCTTTACTTGTTTAAGGAATTGCAGTAGGGTTTTGTGTTCTTACTTGCTGCCAAATGGAATCCCAACAGAGGCCGACTCAAATCAGAGAAAGCTGAGAGGTTGTAGTTGGGCAGATGTTCAACTTGTCTACAGAAACCAGAGTCAGTATTGATGGCTAGAGGGGTGAATGGGCTAAATTAGGTATTGAGGAAGTTAGGAATGTGCCTCCAAAGGCTGTTTTCAGTACTGGACTTGGTCAGATAGCGGTATACCATAGCGGAACAGAGGCAAGGAACAGAACCATAATTCAGGGGAACAAATATCAGCTTCGAGCTGAGAAACAGATGAAGAGACAAAACAAAGCTTACGGAGCAGGCCAATAAAATAGGCCAGTAATGAAGCAATGTAGAATACAGGCAGCAGTAATAGCTTCAAAACTCAGGTAGCAGGACTTTCTGGTCCAAGCCTCTGCAGCCACTGAAATGATAAAGACCTTCAGACTTCAAACCCCCCTATGTTTCTCGCTTGAGATTCAAAGTCCTAAAAGACCTCATCCATGTGCCCCCCCACCCTAGATGCACATAAATAGTTTCAGGGACAGCATGATATCTTGCAATTGTTAAGTAGAACATTGAAAATACCTCCCACCAAAATTAGATTCAGTATAGCGGCTCCCCAAAGGGAGACCAGGGTAGTATTAGAAGAAGAAAATTGGATTCTGAAAGGATAAAGAAACAACAAATGTCCACGCAATCCCCTGGTGCTACCTCTGTAGGTTTGACCTCTTAATTGCTGATAAAGCCCTATTGTTTTAGATGAAAAAGTCTGAATTCTTGTCTCAGTTCCTCCGATGATACTGTGAGTGCCGTAGGTCTGATAGAGGGATGAAAAAGAAAGAATTAGTATTCTAGACTTATGGCTGAGGAACTTGGCTCCCAGACTTAAATTCTGTTACAAATAATCCCCATGCATCCATGCATGCTGACAGATACGGCATAACACTTTAATCGCCATTGGCTATGGGCCTAATAAAAGGGGGGTAATAAAATCAAATTCTGCTGGGCTCCATTTTTACAGGCAATATCAAGCCCTGTGAACTTTAATGCCCACTGTCTATTTAGATAGTCATGGCTCAGAGCTGGTATTAAAAGTAGCTAGAAATACTTGTTCTGAAGTGTTGAAATATATTGCAAATTACGCTGGAGTATGGGCTTAGTCCAAACTAATCCTATATTGCACTGACCTTTGCAAAATCAGTTCTGTTTTTCTTGGCAGCTTCATTTCCACCCCTTCTCTTTGTCTTATTCCCCTGAAGTTCCATCTTTATTTTATTTTGGTGTCAAGAATCCGTATGAAGTAGCTGCTAGGTTTTAGGTGAGTTTGTGCGAATGCGTGATAGGTTTTGCTTCTGGGTGACCAAAAGCAAGCCTATTTCTCATTCCATTTCCTTTGCAGCCTCATTTTCATTCCAGCACTCTGTATTCCTCAGACACTACCAAATACTTTTCCTTTGTAAAACAATGAATGTATTATTCTGGGCTGTGCTTTTTCTAGGGCTGAAAAGAGAGTTTGAGGTTTTCTTGTTTCTCGACACATTAAAAGGAAAATACTATGTCCTAGACACCCAAACTTTTGTGTCAAGTAACATAAAAAACAACAGCAAAATTAATCACAGGAGGGGGATAAAAGCTACGTCTGGCATTGTTCACAGGGGCGTTGTTTCCAAATTCTTAAGTGGGAAGATCGGTTTCTGAGTGACATGCTCATGCTAAACAAAGGCATCATCTGAAAGTAGATGGAGAATTGCCAAAGAAAATTGCATTCATTTAAACAGGGAAGTGTTTTTTGACCTTTAGAATTTAGCCAAAAGCTTGAATAACCTCATTTCTGCGTCTTTGTGTGCAGAAAAAGCACTAATCTCAGCTACACTTTAATAAAATTTTATCAAATATTTTGTGTGGAGTGTTACTGAAGCATCACTCAGACTGCAGACACCCAGCTGTGGCCTGTGGCATGGTCAAATACCAATTTGGTTTCAGATTTTTACGTCCAAGTTCAAAAGAGAGTATATTTTACCGGCCACTATAGAATTATATGTTCACTCCGTCTCAAACCAAACGCAATATTAATGGATGATAAAGTACAGCATTTGGCCCAAGTTTCCATTGTTGCTAGCAGGTCTTGCTATAATTTTGACTTCCAAACATGCCATTCCATTTATAGTTGTGGTTCTTAGGCTTTCATGTGGTTAATAATTACCCTAGGAACTTGAAAAATGTATATTCCCAGAGGATATTCCACACCTTCTGAAGCAGAGTATTTTGTGGTAACACCAGGAATCTGTATTTTTTATAGAGCATTCTGAATGATTCTGAAGTAGATTGACCTTGAACTACACTTTAATAAACACTAATTGGAAAACGCTATTATTTCATGGCTTCTAATTGGTATGTATTCCAATGACTTCACAATCTTTACAGGTTTCCAAACTTTAATTCTTTTAATGATCTTTTTAACTGTCCAATTGCTCCATTTCTTCTTAGCCTTATGTTTTATTTTTTTTTTTAACTTTAATCATCAAATACAATGATTTGTCTTGTGTGCTGAGGGCTTTGGTGGAGAAGGGTTCTTTTGTTCGTGGCTGTCACCGTAAATATGGCCTGAAGACTCAGGGGTTAATCCTACTGATTGACATGCTGGGTAGCCAGCTTGCAATCCCGCAGTGCCCTTGCTCCTTTTTTTTAAAATGCAATCTCAGTGTGTCTGGGAATAATTGGTTGTCCTGTCTCATCAGCATCAGTGGAGTAAGGAAGAAGGCAAAGCACCTATGCTGTGAATTTTTTTCTCTCCTTTCTTTGTTCTCCTCTTAACGATGAGAATACAAAGATGTTAGAGGAGAGAGAAATCAGGAGAGATGTTTACAGAATATGACTAGAAAAGAATGTTTTCTTGTAGCCATAGCCATTGTATATGGAGAAATGAAATAGATTTTAATTCAAATCCCAATCTCAGTGGCCTTGAGCAAGTACCTTTATTTCCCTGGAATCAAATGCCGCGATTATTAAAATTGATATGACATATCTATTGAGCAAGGGTTTTAAAGGAAATGAATATATTTTGGAAAACATCCAAGCAAGTTTCTCAATAATAACCATTCACTCTTCCCTTTCTAGCAAAACTGTGTTCACCAGAATGACTTTAAGATATTTTCACATCTACCAATTAACATTGGGAATCACTTTGGTCAACAATTTTTTTCATAAGTGTTAATGATTTTAATTTTGCTAGTTTGATTTTCAAATGGCAACCTAAACTCATGTGTTAAATACTCACAAGCAATATATATAGTTCCAATTATAGGACAAAGGAAGTTTGGTAATTAGACGTCTTCTTTGGGTTTCAACTTAATTAGGTGGGCCCAAAATAGCGTGGAGAAATACTTAGGAGGAACTCCCTTGCTACAACCTGGCTCAGTTTGTCTGCTTCTTTGGCTTGTGTCAATGATTTTAATTAACAGTTCTATATTGAATGATATGCTGGGTATACATAAGATAAATGAGAATTGCTGCCCTTTTCCATTGCACTGGCTCTCACATAAATTCATCTTTGGCCATACACACGCGTTTAGCTAAAGTCAACATTCTAAAGAATAACCTTTAGCCCCTTTCTTTCTGTGCTGTGTTGTCAATTCCTAAGAAATATATAACCCTGATTAAGGGAGAAAGGGCCACTCAATCACAGCCAAGAGTCATAGCTTTGTGAAGCTTCAAATGCTATCTACTTTAGACCCAGGTCAAGTGTCATATCCTTTGGAATGCTTCTTTGATATTCCTTCCTATTCTTTACCCAAGCCAAACCATCAGATAGAATCAATGGCTTCTATTTTTAAGTAGAAATCATCCCAAACATCTGTTAGATCATTTATCATTTTAGTTAGGCAGCAGGTACTATATGAGATGTTCTAGGCCCAAAGGTGATTAAGAAAAGGCCGTGACCTCCATAAGCTCACCAAAGTAGGGGAAATTGATGATTAATTCTATTGCCTGTAATAAAGGTTCAGTGAGAATGAATGAAGAAATAAATGAAGTAACTTGGGGAAAGTTCCAAAATCAAATAATTCCCACTGCATTTCTTAGTAATGGAAAGCTAATGTGTATTTTGTGCTTTCCTAGCTATCAAGCAGAGTACTCAACTCTTTACAAGATATTATCTAACTTAGTCCTTCCAACAACTGTAAAGTGAGAAAAATAATAGTTCATACTTCAAGCTCTGAGAAAACCAAGACTCATAGAGGTAACACAGCTTTTACATTGTCATGCAGAGGGATTTTCCTCATAATGGAGCCTGAGCTCTTAAACAAAACAAGACATGAACTCAAATGCAATGTAACATAAGATGTATTTGGGTTTGTACAATGGCAGTTTTTTTAAAGATACATAAAATGATCATAGAATGTATTAGTTGTAGGTATGGAAATAAGCTATGTCATCCGTTAAGGAGTCTATTTTTTGTAGATTAACCTCACTGTACCCCCTTTTAAAAGAAATAAAATGGAATAGGTCAAATAGGAAGTGTGGTCACTTTTAGAGAAGATATACCTGTTAATGTACATTTTTGCTATCTATTCATTGGTACTATAAAATGGCACATCAACAAATCTACTTTAAAAATAGAAAGAACAGCAACATGGCTACTTGCCATCTCTCTAAAACTAGAAAAATGAGCTGGGCATGGTGGCGCATGCCTGTAGTCCCAGCTACTCAGGAGGCTGAGGCAGGAGGATTGCTTGAGCCAGGAGTTTGAGGTTGCAGTGAGCTATGATGATGCCACTGCACTCTAGCTCTGGCAATAGAGCAAAACGCTGTCTCAAAAAAATAAAGTAAAATAAAATACTTTCAAAAATAAATGAAAAAGAAAGAAGAAAGATAAACCCAAAGGGTTTTTTCTTTGTAGATTGTAACACATTCTACACCTGGAAAAGATGAACAGAAAACTTTGTAATATACACAAGAATTTTTTTAAAGAAGTTATCAAATCATGTATTAATATATTACAAGCCTCTTTAATAACATTTTTCCCTACAGTTTTCTAGAGTTGAACAAATCAACATGCATCCTTTGATGTGCATTCTTCCTTGAAGTGGAAATCATATAAGATCATGAAAGCAATTTATTTTCTGTTCTTAATGAAGTCTTTTTTGCAAATCAACATCATCTTGGTCCAAGCCACTGCATTTTAACAATAGTCAGCATATCAAGGTGCTATTATATTTTGAAATTCCACGTGGTTTGGGGGAAAAAACAGAAAGTTTGGTATTTTGAAGAGTGTGAGAACCAACCATTCTTTTTCTACATAGTAAAGAAAAGAATGAGGAATAGGATTAGGTAAGAAAGTAAGAAAAAAATGGAGAGGGGGGAAAAAATAATAACGTTGGGTTATTTTAAATATGCTCAAAAGCCAAAATTTGGGTTAGGAATTATATGAGTTATCTATTGCTGCATAAGAAATTACCCTAAAACTCAGTAGATTAAAACAACAAATATTTATTTTCTTTTTTAGTTTCCAGAGCTCTGGAATATGGAAGAGATTTTTTCTGGGTGGTTATTGCTCAGGGTCTGTCATGAGATTTTAGTTAAAATACAAGCCAGGGCTATAGCAGTAGCTTGAATTGATGGTCTCCGAATTGTCAATTTATCTGGGTTCAAATAACAGCTTAGTATAGAACTGATTTTGAGTATATCTCATTATACTCAGAAGTAGATGGAAAACAGTTACAGGAGCATAGAATTTTCTATCATTTTGCACAGTCATGCACAGTACCTACCTCCTACGGCAATTGTGCTGGGTGCTGTGGATGGAGTCGTAACTGAGATAACGTGTACTCTTTCGCTTCAACGTTCATCTTACCTGAAATACAAGTGCAAAAAGAGACAGCAGGAAGAATAATTATAAAGAAGGGAAGGACGTCGTGCCATACAAATGAACACAAAAGAGAAGAGTGATGTCAACAAGAGGGTAGACAAGGAGGTCCCAACACTCATCCCCACAAGAATGATTAAACAAGCCCCTGCCAACAAAACACCTCTGGAAGAACTCCAGCGAGCCTCGATGAGGCTGCAGAGATCCAGCGCAGCACAGAGATGGAGGATGGCCACACAGAAACGGGTAGAAAGCATTTGACCTGCATCATCTCAGCCCCAGTATGGCGCAGCTGGATGCCAAGAGGGATCCCCTCAGCTGTGACCTCCCTTGGTGGGGGAGAGGAGAGCAGGAGACCCCAGCAGCCTTCACCACTAAGGACCACTATCTCACACTATATACGATAAAAAATCAACTCAAAATGGAATAAAGATGTAAGTGTAAGACCTGAACATGTGAAACTACTAGAAGAAAACATAGGAGAAAAGCTTCTACACATTTAACTGGGCAATGATTTTTGGATATGACCAAAAATGCAGGCAAAAAAACCCCCCAAACAAAAATAGACTTATGTGACTACATCAAACTAAAAAGCTTCTGCACCTCAAAGAAAAGAATTAACAGCGTGAAAAGGCAACCTAAAGAATAGGAGAAAATGTTTGAAAACCATATATCTGGTAAGGGTTAATATCCAAAATACTTAAGGAACTCATATAATTGACTACCAAGTAATAATAATGTTAAATTACTCAATTAAAAATGAGCAAAGGACCTAAATAAACATTTTCCAAAAGAAGACAAAGAAAATACCACCCAGCCAACAAATATATGAATAAGTGCTCAACTTTAGGAATTATCAGGGAAATGCAAGTCAAAACCACAATTTGATATCTCCTCACACCTGTGAGAATGGCTACTATTAGAAAGACAAAAGATAAAAAATGTTGGTGAGGAGGTAGAGAAAAGAGAACTTTTGGATGCTGTTGCTGGAAATGTCATTTGGTACAGATATTATGGAAAACAGTACAGAGCTTCCTCAAAAAAGTAAAAATACAACTAACTACCTTATGATCCAGCAATAGCACTTCTGTATACAAATCCCCCCAAAATGAAATCAGGGTCCCAAAGATATATCCGCACTGCCATGTTCATTTCAGCATTATTCACAATGGTCAAGATATGAAAACCACTTAATAAAGATTATGCGATATTTATATATGTGAGATATTTTTTATGATATACACATACGTGATATTGTACATATTCAGCCTTGAAAAAGGAAGAAATCTTGCCATTTGCAACAACATGGATGGACCTGGAGGACATTATGTTAAGTAAAATAAGCCCGGCACAGAAAGGCAGATAGTGCATCATCTCACTGATAGTAGAATCTAAAATAGTCAAAATCATAGAAACAAAGATTAAAATGAGAGTTACCAGGGCCTGCGGGAAGGGGAAAATGTGGAGATGTTGGTCAAGGGGTACAAAGTTCCAATTGTGAGTTGTGCAAGATTAATAAATTCTAGAGATTTAATGTGAATATACACTGTGAATGTAGTTAACCATACTGTATTGTATACTTGAAATTTGCTAAGAGGGTAGAGCTTAAGTATTCTCGCCGTAAACAAAAAATAAATAAATAAAAGAAGATGGTAATGACGTGAGGTGATGAATATGCTAATTAGCTTGCTTATGGTGATTATTTCACACTGTATACATATATCAAGTCATCCATCGAGTTATACACCTTAAAAATATACAATTTTGAATTATCAAGTATACTTCAATAAAGCAAGGGGGAAAAGGAACACAAGAGAATCTAACCTAACCTGGAGGCTTTTATAAAAACTTTCCAGAAGAAAAGTTAAAATTGATCATTGCAAGGTAGAAAGGCAACTCAGGAGTTGAAAAAAGTTTAAGGAGTATGGGATAAGAGAAGTCACCGGACTGTCAAAGACACTGAAGGGAAGGGCATTCCAAATCAGAACAGGAGTTTTCAGGTGTGTATGTGCGTGTACAGATGCGTATTCATGTGTGCATGTGTGTGTGTGTGAATTAAAGACTTCTGAATGCAGTCAAACAATCTTTATGAATAGAGAATAAGGAATATATTATAACTATGGAGAGAATGGAATAGAAGATTTTGCTGGAGAGATGGATAGAGGCCAAATCACAAAGGAACAACATTGCCACGAGACAAAATACATCCCTAGAAACATCATAACTTCTTCCAAATATGTAGAAATACATCTTGCAAGTGGCAGTTAATATTCTGTGGCAAGCCAGGAGCCTGAGGATGTGACATGTCGCTACTATGTACCGGGTTTTATCATGGCTAATGGGAAGAAAGAGAATAGGAAGGAAACAGAAAGCCCTGGTTTGCCATCGGCCTCATGGACTGCACCAGAAGCACCAGCATCCACAAGCAAACCCCAGGCAGTGTATAAAATAGACTAAGTCTTCCCTTTAAGTTTTATCCTATATTTCCTGTCTTCCATTTGGTCCTTTTCTGCTCTCAAGGGGACTCATTCCTGAAATTGCAGAAACACAGCAATGTCGATTGGGGACACTTTCTAGAGAAATCAGCTCAATTTATAGACTGACAGTCCTAACAAGTGTCCTTCAGTATGTCTTGTCAGGTAAGAACATTAACCAAGTTAACACTTGCCTCTTGAGTAAACAAGCAAAAAGGAAATCTAAAATGTAATAATATATGTCCCCAATATTATAAATGAAGAAACATGACAACAAAGTTTAAGACTGTCACCCAGGGTCATATAATTGGAAAGTGGTCCCATATTATTCAAATCAAGGTCACTAATATTTTAAAGCCCATGATCTTTGCTACCCTATGCTACCTCTCTCGTGCCAAACAACTTGTTCTGAAAACTAATCAGTGTTGTACTACTCATCCATTCCAATCTTCACAGGATCATATTTCCATTTGTGAAGGACTGAAAATAATATAGGCTTTAAAAGAATGACTATTAACATATTAATATTCAATCCCTCTGGGACATAGTTATTATGCCTTTGTTTTGGGGTTAAACTTGTCAGAACTATGATATGTCTTTCTGGTATTTGTAACTTTGGGTACTTGCCATTTGTAGCTACTCACACTTGCTCCTGGTGCTTGAGGAATGGGTTGAAACCATCAAATCAAATTTTTAGAAGTCTCTCTCAGAAGTGTTATCTCTCAGTATAAATATCATAAAGCCAATATTGTAGTTTAGATTTCTGGGTCCAAGCTTAATTTTGAAAAGCAAAATTAAAGAAAAAATCTCTGAGGTACTATTAGGATAAAGTGGCCCAAGCATTTTGAATGCCTAGAATGAGTTAGGTTCTGCATTCAATAATTTGTGTTATGTTATTATATTTCCTTCATATCCCAGAAAACAGGGCCCTTTTTTTGTCTTTTTAGAAATGTGGAAATTGAGTCATTCATAACAGTGTAGTAGATGATGTGTCCAGAATTCACATCCATGACACGATGACTGCAATTTCCCCAATCCAAAACATCCCCACCATTCATATGAAAATAATACAGGAATAACTAAATTTTCATTTTAATGTCTTAATGTTATCACAGCAATCTTACTAGGTACATAAAATTCACCTCCCAATTTTATAGTTGAGGAAACCTGGAAACAGTTTTGTTAACACCTCTAAAATGCCCATCATCAGAAAATGTTAGCAGAACATAAACCCACTTATTCTTGCCTGCAAAGCCTAAGCTGACAACTTTTTCCTGCTGCTCCAAAATGTGAACTAAGCATCTGATATTTTTTCAAAGTTAAGATACAAATTCACAGCAGCATTATCTTCTTGAGGTCAGAAGCATTTTTTTTTTTACTGGTAATTCAGGTCTAATTTCAGAACTGATTGTTAAGCTACCTATGTTATTCATGGAAGCATGTACTTAGCCAAACCAGTGAGGGATTTAACTTTTTTCCTAGGGGTCAGCTGAGCTTTCCTGCTAATATAGCTCTGCTCAAGTATGTCTTGAACTCTAGTACATGACCTATAATCACTACTCAGGCTCACTTGGCTTTGGCTGACTGCTTGGATAAGAATTTTAGCGAACCCAGTTGTTCTGACTTGCACATACTCTATCTTGAGGCCATATTAAGGCTTCTCCCCTTCTTTTTAGCTGGGGACCAGACAGAAAAGCATAGCAGAGTGGTCAGAGCCCATGCCTGCCAAGGACTGTCCATTTTAGGAAACTATTCTTTCTGGTAAGCCACTGGAGCTTTTCCAAAGATTTAAGGGTTGCCCTTGGATTCTGCTACCTTTGCTAAATATATATTGCCAGACCACCAGAAGGAAGAGGGCAAGTTCAAGCTGAGAATAGTTATGGCTAACTTTCAAGGCCAAATTGAGATTTTTGCTGGGAAGGCTAGAGCCACTCAGCCGTGTTTGATGGAATTGTGTGGTCGATACCATGTGATTGTCAGGCATAACATTTCCGATACAAGGATGGCAACATACTTGTATTTGAATCCTCGTATCTGTGAAAAGTTCTCACCCACAGTAGGTCCTCAGGAAAAGATGACTTTGGTTAATCACACTGCTAGATACTCTAAAGAGCAGGGATCTGGTTATCTTCAAACCTTTGTTATATATACTTTTTGGTTTTTTGAGCAAAGTGAATCTCAACAAATGCTTTGCAACTAGAGTTAAAGGGATGCTTCAAAAACAAGAGTGATCGTAAATGCCCTGTGAGTCCCCCTGGATACTGTGACATTTGGGCTGCATTAGGATTTGACAAATAGAGATAACCACAATGACTCCTTGGTTTTGTGGTCTAGGAAATATTCATCTATGTTATCCAATTTTATGGATATGTGTCATTTGCCCTCATAATCTTTATTGCAGAATGAGGCAGTATGAACTACTCTGATACTCTGTCAAAATTCTAAAATTTAAGGTCATGTTCACAAATGTGTAAATAACATAAACTCACGTTATTTAGCCTTCTCATGTTATAACTTAGTTTAGGACTCACAGCTAACATCCCCTAAGTCTCAGATCCTATCAAGTTCTTTTTTCACCTCCCTATGTATAAAGGACTAGCCTTCCACTAGAGTGTATCTGCCTCCTTGAAACTAGTCTGATACTCCGTTAAAGAGTCATTGAACTGGGTTAGTCCACAAAATAAGCATTATTTTAGGTAAAAATCCATGGTAAAATATGTATGTTACACTATACTCATGACAGGACAGAAGGTCATTTACATGGGTGTCTACTTAATCATCTATGCACTTGGATTGTTTTAAAAGAAAGTATTTTTGATCCACATGATAGTGTGCCCAGACTACGTGATGTGCTGGGCTGCGCGTGTGGTTCAGCAGTAGCCTGCTGCACACAGAGCAGGGTAGGGTAAGTTGCCCCTGGGGCAGACATAGCTCTTTCAGAAATCAGTGCTTGTTGTAAAAATTTCGTTGATTTCAAGAGAAAAAGATGACTTGTTCTTAGTGATACCTCAGTTCAACTTGGGAGAGAAATTTGGAAAAGGAATGATAGAAGAATAAATGGAATTAACAATGCTGAGATTTGTCAAAGGATATAAAATTACAGCTAGATAGGAGGTATAAATTCTAGTGTTCTATAGCACTGTAGGATGACTATAGTTAACAGTAATATATCACACAATTTCAAATAGCTAGAAAAAGAATTTTGAGTGTTCTCACAAGAAATGATAAACGTTTGAGATGATGGATATGCTAATTACCCTGATCACTATGCGTATGTACTGAAACATCACTATATACCCCCTGAATATGTACAATTATTATTTTTCAATTAAAAAATAAAAATAGGCCGGGCGCGGTGGCTCACGCCTGTAAGCCTAGCACTCTGGGAGGCCGAGGCGGGTGGATCGCTCGAGGTCAGGAGTTTGAGACCAGCCTGAGCAAGAGCGAGACCCCGTCTCTACTAAAAATAGAAAGACATTATATGGACAACTAAAAATCTATATAGAAAAAATTAGCCGGGCATAGTGGCCCATGCCTGTAGTCCCAGCTACTCGGGAGGCTGAGGCAGTAGGATCGCTTAAGCCGAGGAGTCTGAGGTTGCTGTGAGCTAAGCTGATGCCACGGCACTCACTCTAGCCTGGGCAACAAAGTGAGACTTTGTCTCAACAACAAAAAAAAATAAATAAAAATAAAAATAAAAAAAGGATGGGATCACAATTTTGCCCTTCAGATTCTCAAGATATTATTTTCGCAAATATTATTGATAGGTGATTTTTTTCACAAGCCTCTCACATATTTACGAATATTTCTCAATATATAAAAAATCAATTAAAGTTGCTCTAGGATGCTTTTTTTATATATTTTAAGGAACTGGTTGTAAATGATAAATTCTGGGTGTAACTGATTACTAAAGTGTGTGTATAGTGTTTTATATTTGTGGTTTATACAATGGTAAATTTATATATTTTCCCATCTTCAAGTAAACCCATTTTTAAAAACTGTATGAGAGTATAATATACTTACAGAAAAATACACATATTATAAGTATATAGCACAATAGATTTCCACTAACTATACACACTCAGGCAATCAGCACTAAGATCGAGAAACAGAACACGACCAGTACCCAGAATCTTCTCCCCATGTGCTTGTTTCCAAGCTCTAAACTCTTCAAAAGACCACCCTAATGTCTTTTGTATTTTATAAAAATAGTCCTACAACATATAATCCTATTTTTAGTATGCAATTGTTTGTGTCTGGCTTAACTAAATATTAGATTTCTGAAATGCATCATATTTCTCAGTGTGGTTGTATATTGTTAGGTTCTCATTGCCATATATTTTGTTATGACATGGATGCAGTCATGAGTCAATTATTTTAAATTCCCGTTGAAAATAAAACATAAGGAAAATTTATTTATTTGTTATTCATTATAACCTATACAGTAGAAGCCAAACTACATTTTTATCTTCATTGTGCTGTTAAGGAGTTAAGATATCTAGATTCTGGATATACGGTTCACTTAGAGCGATGCTCCCTCCTTTGCAGGTAAGCCATCTTCTGCTAAAAGATAGTTTTATGTGTGAATGTTACTTTCCCTACTTACTCTGCAGAATTGTTAGGTAAAGCAAAATTTATTATGGATCATAAAATACTTTTACAATCCAAACATGTTTCTCTTCATTGTCAGATAAGCGAATAGAGTCAAGGGAAATATAAGTTGTTTGTGCAAGGGCGTTGATTCGGTGGATGGCGAAAATAAGGTAAAAATCCAAGTCTCTTTCTTTGTCCCAGGGGCATTCAACCTCACCCATTCTCATGTTTCTCATGGGAGTTGTAGTATATGAGAGATCAGATTCAATGAATTTAAATTACATTCACAGAAGGCGAACACATGTTTCTCTCCTACATCATTCCTGGCATTTCAGCACAGTCCTAGGCATGCCATTGACTAGACTCATGAAACTGAAATCCAGTGATTTGGGGTTAATAGATATGGTAGGCTAAATTATGGCCACCAAAAGATGACTACTGTCAAGGGCCAGAGTCCATGAAGATGTCACGTTACATGGCATGGGGAATTAAGGTTCTAGATGGAAATAAGGTTGATAAGTAGCTGGCCTTGAGAGGGAAGATTATCCTGGATGTTCAAGGAGGCCCAATATAACCACGAAGGCCCTTGCACATAGAAGAGGGCAGCGGTGGAGGAAGTCAGAGTCAGAGAGATATTTGGAGATTTTATGCCACTGGCTTTGAAGACCAGGAAGGTGGAAGAAAAAAAACAAAAGATTTTCCCCTGGGAACTCTAAAAGCAATATATCCCAACTGGCACCTTGATTTTAGTCCAGTGAAACCCATTTTTGATTTCTGATTACTGTAAGTGAAAGGTAATAAGTCTGTGTTGTTTTAAGTCACTAACTTTGTGGTAATTTGTTATAGCAAGAATAGGAAACTAATACAAAAGATGTGGGGTAATTGACTAACAAGAAAACCCTTTTCCCGGATGCAGGAGAAAACGGGAGTGAAGAGGGTGGACAAAAGATAAAATCTTTTCCTTTCTCAGAATCTGATGACTATTTTACCTTCTTCTACCAAGCAAGTAGCAGATGATTCTTCAGAATTTTTTTTGATTTAATTCCTGAATAAGATGGCATTTTTATAAATGAATGCAAATCTACTTCTGTCTCAGCCAGGAAAATGTATGCATTGCTTGAAAGTCAAATGTGGACATGGGCAAAATGAAGGCCCTTGTTTCTTTGTCCTTGCCCCAAATAAGCATTTTTTCTTCCATTTACTAAAGATACAAGATTAAGCCTATGGGTGAAGGGAGAGAGACCTCTTTGACTCTGAGACCGCCAGGTACGTGCTAATGTAGGATTTGCCTTCAAGCCTCTTCTCCAGAATATATCCCAGAGAGTGTGTTAAATATAGTTTCTCTACTTAAGTTTAATTATAACTGTTTTCTCGTGTTCCCATAAGAAACATTTCAGAATGTGAAAATCTGGTACATATGGAAATAGGAAATTCATAGGGGCTTCTGGGTACCTTGTTCACAGTAATATAAGAAGGCTGTTTCATTTTAAATGCCAAAATTGCTCCAACAAATCTGGAGTTTTGTCACTGAGTGAGAAATTAGAGTTAAATACTCAGAGCTGGGAATGACATTGAGACACAGAGAGGGAAGTAACCAAAGAGGAAAGGTGCTCTACTCATTATTCTTGAATTATAATCAACTGAAATGCCATAGGTTTTTAAAACCCAGCTAGCAAAAATAACTTGGAGTTTTGGGACCACTCCTCGCAAGGACTGGCTAAGATTGCAAAGTAGCTTAATACCATTGTCTAATTCCAGCAGCCAAAGAATTGGGTACTTGTGGCAGAGCATGGATGCGAACATCAGGAAGAGAAGCAGGCAAAGGGCAACCAGTGCTCCTACGCACACTGATAGGCATGTTCTCCTTGACTTACCATTAACAGCCTCACACACTACTCCCTTCCTCCTCTATCCACTTTGACCTTTGCAAATGAAGTTCTAAGTAATTATTATACCAAACTCCAGAAAATATCCCAGGAAAGGAAATATTATGGGGAGGGATGTAAAAATATCTTAGAGAAATAATAAATTCCCAGTTTTGAAAACAACATGATGCTCATGTTTTCCTTTTGCCTTCCCTACAAAGGGAAGAACTATCTCTTCAAAATTTTAGGAAAGTTCATCAAGCAAAATTGATAAAATGGTATTTGCTATATATCCGGACTGATGCTCAGTAAATTAATACTTGATCTTTTTACACAGTGCTCTGGCTTAGGATTATTATCCCATTTCCAAATAAAGGTACAGGCTCAGAAGGGCCTACCTACTTGGTCAGTGACTACACTAGTGAAACATAGAGCTTGACAAGGAATCAAAGAATACCAAGTCCCATCAATTCATGAGTGGATTAACAAAATATGGCATATGTATACTATGGAATACTATGCAGCCATGAACAAGGATGAATCAGTGCCTTTTGCAACAATTTGGATGGAACTGGAGGTGATTATCCTAAGTGAAATATCTAAAGAATGAAAAACAAACACCACATGTACTTGCTATTAAATTAAAACTAACTGATGAGCAAATATGTGCACAAAGGGAAGTAAAACTCATTAGAAATCAAGTAGGGCAGATGCAGGAGAAGGGGACGGGTAAAAACCTACTTAACCTGTACAGTGAACACTATCTGGGTGATGGGCACACTTACAATCCCGACTCAAACAGAACAAAGGTAGTCCATGTAACCAAAAACATTTGTGCCACTGTAATATTTTGAAATAAAAAAATAATAACAAAATAATAATATGATCCCACTAATTCAATAGTTTAAACATTGAATTTGCTCAAACTATTGTTGAGCAAATTCCACCATAGTATGGAACAATTTAAGTTTTCTCCAGTTATATATGAGACTATTTAACCAGTTGTGCCTTGTTTTATGGCTTTCTTGTCTAACTAATAAGCATATTTGTCAGCGTGTATAGCAAATCTAAGGCCCTACTGTATTTGCCTGAACAATGAAAGAAAAGAAGGAAGACAAACTTTCTTCTTCCTAGACACAAAATAGAATATAGCATAATTCAGATTCATTGCTGGCATTTACTCTTTTGGTGGCCTTATGCTGTTTGTATACATTATACAGATGTAAAAGTGAAGGTATAGATAAGGTTGAAATGCGATAAAACCATTTTGTCCTTGTGCCAGGCATCCTTGTTGAGCACATTGATTATGGGATTCCTCTAATACTAAATACCATTTATTATAATTATTTAATGTCACTGAGAATGAGGATGGGAAGTCACAGTGCAGTTTTGGATAAAATGAATTGATAAGTTATTCAGTACTTTTGATAATGGTTTCTTGGGTTCTGGAAGACAGTTGTTTTAGCTCTCTAAGGAACCTTCTAAGTGTGGCTGCTAGGACATTTGTGGTGGGTTGCGACTATGTTTTGGAAGAATTTTTGAAAGGTGCAATCACAATATATAAATAATCATTTTTATTTTCTTCAATTACACAGCACTAATGAGCATAGGGAGCTTATTTTACTTCTACTTAGATTATAATATTCAAGTCAGAGTCCTAAGTGAAAATGGGAATAATTCCGGCCATAAGAAATATCCTGTGTCATACAAGAGCCAGATTCATCTAACCTCCTTACCTGTGGCATCAGGCTCTAAGCTTGCGAGTAAGAGGTAATTAATCATGATTCTAAGACTTGACACTAAGGAGTAGACCCTGGAATTCTACTCTGGCCATAGAGGCAGGGCCTCTTTTCTCATAGCACCTAGGAAAAAAAGCAATTGGATGAAGCAGAATATTTTTTAAAAATAAAGAAAGAAAAGAAAAATAAGATTATTCAGCCACATTGTCACATTCCTTCTCAAAAACATATGTTCTGGTTTTGTTTGTTTTTTTTTTTTTTTTTTTTTTTTTGATATACAGTCTTGCTCTGTTGCCTGGGCTAGAGTGCCATTGCATCAGCCTAACTCACAGCAACCTCAATCTCCTGGGCTCAAGCAATCCTCTTGCCTCAGCCTCCCGAGTAGCTGGGACTACAGTGTGCGACACCACACCCAGCTAATTTTTTCTATTTTTAGTTGCCTGGCTAATTTCCTTCTATTTTTAATAGAGATGGGGTCTTACTCTTGCTGAGGCTGGTCTCGAACTCCTGACCTCAAGTTATCCTCCCACCTCGGCCACCCGAGTGCTAGGATTACAGATGTGAGCCACTGCGCCCTGCCCCATGTATTTCTGATATGCTCCATTTCTGAGGGGGCCTATGGCAGTGAGATGAGGATACATGATGGAGTAGAGGAGAGGATTACATCGAGATTTGAGAATCCAGATCCAGATTCTATCAAACTGAGCCACCTCGGGTGGCTGATTTGACCTTTAGAGGTGTCAGTTACAACATTTGGTAAATAGGATCAAGTAAAGTACATCAGGAATAGCAAAAAAGAACAAATATTACATTTTTTTATAAGAATTGATAGAGGCTATTTAGAAAGCCATATTGAGATAGAATTCTAGTCCACACGGAAATCCAGTGGGGAAGACTGCAGGGATCAGTTAGTGATGTCTGTCTTGGGCATGGGTGGAGCAGTGGTACGTCGACTGATAGGTGTTTGCCATCCCAGGGTTTAACTCTCTTTCAAATTTAATATTCTAAATGTCTATGATGTACTGACCTTTACTCTTGAATAAAACAATTTATTTTAGATTTAGGGAGAAAGAAATAGTTTATGAATAAAAGATGTGAGATGGTACTAACACCCACTGTAGGGTCATCTAATCCCCCCCCCACTTTCTTTCTGTGTCCTGACCAAAGTTCACAGAGTGCTTTGACTGCTGTGTGCCCCAGGCAGCTGCAGGTGTGAACCTAAACTGGGGTCTTGAACTTTCCCAGGCACTGATAAAGGTATATAGTTGCCCAAATCACTGAAAGAAACTGGCCCTGTCTCTAAGCCAGATTCCTCGCACCCTTAAAAGAGCTCCATACCCTGCCCTTTTACTGTGGATATACCTAAGGGGAACACCCCTTTCTCTTGCTGTCCATTGCAAGGATGAACTACGGCATCTCTGTAAGTTCCGCTAATATTCTTTGGACAGATCACCCTGGCATCTAATGCTTCTTTCTTTGGAATCCCACCCAGCACTCCTATAAGTAAGTGCCAGATTTGGAGCACTCCCTTGTGGGAACTCCCCTGCCACTGCTTTTGAAGTGACTCCAGCCATGGTTTGATAGGATGAAACACCTACGTATATGAATGAAATTATTAGTGCACGAACAAAGGCCCATTAACATTTTATTTGCTGAAATTAAGTTAGAGATAAAGAAAGAAATAGGAAAGATTGCATGAATGACCTCTGATGGCCAGCTGTTTATATCCTGTAATCTTAATGAAGATTTGAAGATTCTATACTTGACTCTGATTTTACTTTGATAGCTTGTACGGTATCTGCACTATTTAAAATAACCCTTCCGTCTTTTCATTGAGGGTTCTATACTAATTACAATGCAGGTTTTTCATATGCTTAAAAAGCATCAATGGGTGAAAGATCATAAAATATTTATTTAGAAATATAAAAGTATTTAAAACATTAAAATATTGGCTTAAAACATTAACATATATTTATAGAAGCTCTATAGCCAGGATTTTAGCAAAAAAGTTTTCAAAGTTTCATACTGGAAAAAAAAATCCCCAGGCAGTAATTTTATTGTTAGAAGTCACTTAAAATAATATTTGATATTTCACGATCTCTTCATGATCCAATTATGATTTGTAGGCTTTGAACATTTTACAGTGTAAACTCTATCCTCATTAGCAGGCTCTGGTAACTGCTGCAATTCCAAAATATACTTTTCAGTAATTTGGAAAATGTTCTACAGTAACACTCACTAAAAACATTTACAACAAATATTCCTTATTGTGTTATGACAAAGTACCAGCTCATGAAAACAAATTCAAGCAAATGGGGAAGTATTTGAAAATAAATTTATATATTTTAGGAGTGACTTATGGGAATGTGTAGTGAGGTCACTGCAACAAATCATAGAATGTTGGAATCTTTTTTGTCTGATAATTTTCTTTATTTACACTTTCTATGAATGGAGGAAGAAAGAAGGAAAACAACCAAATAACAATTATATCCAACTGTTAATTTAAAAGCTCACTGTGCCATTTAAAAAAATAAAAAAACTCACTATGTTAATTTAAAAACTCACTCTGCCATTGGCATCAAACTAGCTTCAGCAAAGGGGGGAATTCATTGATTACTATAACTGGAATTCCAGCAGAAGTTCTGCTTTCCATCAGATATAGAGGCTCTGGAAATTCTGTCAGAATAGTTTGTGACTGACTTTGATAATGCATCAAAAATTTAAATGGATTGGTGAGTGGACAAAAAGGTGAAATAGGTGTATGTTAAACCAACCAAAGTATGATGTTAGCTTTGGAATCAAGGTGGTGGACAATCTGGTGATCACCGTAAAATAGCTTCATTTGTTTTGTATATATGAATGTTTTTATGATAAAATGTGTGGAAAATGTTTCTGGTTTCTCTCCCTTGGCTCTCCTTAGTGTGTCAAAAGAGTTTATAGTAATATTAGCCTAGATGTTTTCAGGTAATTGTAACAGAAACTGTAAGAATCATTCCTATGAAATTCAAAGGAAAATTTCAGTGAATTTCATTGACTGTCATTGGATCACATGCTCACATCTAAACCAATCATTGTGGTTAGGAGGCTGCAATTCTCTGATTGGCTAGTACTAAGTCATATGTTCCACTTCTGGAGATAGGGTGGATCCCTTTGCAGAACAGGTGGCTGGGGCGTAAGGTTGCATGCAGATCTATCCAAATTGGGGGTTTTGGTAGCTTAAAGTTCATTTCCTGGAAAATCACTCAGATTTGGTGTGTAGGCCATTATACTTATGATACAATCATAAAACATTATAAAAACTGTCCTTTCAACAGGTTATGTAATGTGATGCAAATTAATGTAATTGCAGCATTTTACATGTTATTGGAAGACAGTGGTGCTCCTAGAAAAGCTGCAACAGATGAAATGAAAACAAGAGTATTCCAAGATTTTTGTGTATAAATACTGGCTCTGAAATGGAAAAAAAATACTGAAATACTACATTGTATATGACAACTTAGAAAATCATTTTTAAACATCTTTATCTCTCATCTACTTTACAGTGCACACTTGATTTGCAGTTTTGTTTTAGAGATAAATCATGGCTCCCAAGTATCACTAAGGTGGATAAAAAGAGTAGGTTTTTGGCAAGACCCCTACGTTGAAAATTTATATTGTAAAGTTATAGGGGAATAATTCCTGTGGTACTCGCAAAGGAAATCTCAATCTTTGACGTCAGTTGCCACATCAAATATATTCTAATCTGGATTCCTGAAAGGGAAATGTGGCTGGCTTTGCATTGGAAGATACGAGTTCAAATCCCAGATTAACCTTTGGAAAAACTAAAAGTAATCAACCTGACTTTCACAAAAGATGGACCTCAGACAATTATTAAAGAATTAAGCAAATGTTTGTGTATAGAGGTTATGGAGGAGCCTGGTATGGAACAGATGTGTATTAAATAGAGATGGGTAGATAGACAGGTAAATAGAGGTATATACATTAAAATTTTAAACTTTAACCTATAAAGAATTATCTGGAAACTTGGGCTTTCCAGTCCACAAATTATTTTTACATTCACAATCTCACATGCCTCTGCAAATATTCTGTGAATAAGTCAGGACAAATAATGGTAACTTCATTTTGCAAATGAGGAAACTGAAGCTTTGCTAGTTGAAACATCTTTCTGATGTCTTCTACATGGTACATGGTAAAGCTAGACTCAAACAAAAGTCTTAGTAACTTTGGAAATCAAGAAATGATGAACATAAATTGTAGATATTTTCATTAAGGAAAATCCTCCCAATTTTAAATATATGCATTGTATTTCCTCTGATGCCAAAAGGCAAAAAAAAAAAAAAAAAAAAAAAAAAATTAAGGAGTTCAACAGTACATTGATTGCCTTCCTTTTATATTTAGCCCCTGGACAAAGCAAATACTTTAACCCTATGCCATCAGTAGCCTCAGAAATATAGCATCCATTGATAATAGATTTTTCCAATTTATTATGGTCAATTTATCCCCATGACTGAGGATATTAAATGTGGTATTCATGGATAAAACAAGCCCTCCAGATGACTAGAGTGCGACATGGAAGGAGGAAGAATACACTATTTTAGGCACCCTCTGCTTTGACATAGTGCAGACATCAATATCTGCCTGCTGCCATGCATGGTTTAGCCTCCTCTGAAGCTAAGCACTTATTTTCTTTCTTCATGCTCCGTGTAGCTCTTAGTTCAACTAGATTATTTCCACCCCCTCCACCCCCCCAGCAATAGGCATTGATGAGTTTGGTTACAGATTTTAAACCATGGAAGCATACTTAGAATACTTTCTCAGTAAGACAAGAACGAGAAATATTCATATCAGTTAACAGATTTCTCCAAAGTATGTATGTAATCTGGCTGTGACCTGACTCTTTGTAGTTAGCCTTGGTCATTAGAGTTAGGACACAATCCTCAGGCGAAATTCAGAGAAGCAGCCCAGGCTTTTTGTTCTCCTCAATTTTGCCAGGCTCTATAGCAACAAACCTCCTCAGCTGTTCTGTTTCAAATGAGTTTTAACTAAAGTCCTTTTTCTATATGTAGACAATGGACGAGCAGATGGCACTTTTTCCAGCATATCTTAGCCAAGATTCTACTCTGGAAAAACAAGCAGTTTTTGTCCAACAGCCCTGAAAAAAATTGATACAGTTCATCTCACTTGATTTCATATCAATTATTCTTTTCTGACTTAGAAGATCCTTGCGACCAAAGTTGTTTCTTCATTTCCATTGATGGCGCCCATTGAGTTCCAATGTTATCTCAGTTTCTTTACAATCATTATGTCCAATATGACCACGTATCTGCTAAGTAGACACTCTTATCTAGTTTTTATTTCCTTCTAAAACTCCTTATTTAGCTTTAAAAAGAAAAAGTAAAAAACAAAAACAAAAAACACCTAGTTTCTAATCCACACCTTTAATGATTACGTGAACTCAGACAAATAATCATATTACAGTAATGTGTTGCTTAAGGAGGAGGATATATTCTGAAAAATGCTTCCTTACCCTATTTCATCTTTGTAGGAACACCATAAAGTGTACATACAGAAATCTGGATGGTATGACCTACAAGGATATATGGTATAGCCTATTGCTCCTAGGCTTCAAACCTGTACAGTATATTTCTGTGTTAAAGACTGTAAGCAATTATAACACAATGATAACTATTTGTGTATTGAAACATATCTAAACATAGACATGGTACAGTAAAAATACAGTATAAAAGATAAAAAATGGTATACCTATAGAGCACTTCACATGAATGGAGCTTGCAGGGCTGGAAGTTGCTCACGGGAGCCAGCATGTGAGTGGGGAGTGAAGGTGAAGGCCTAGGAAATCATTGTATACCACTGTAGACTTTATAAACACTGAAAACTCAGGCACCCCTAAATTTATTTCAAAAAGTTTTCTTCAATAATAAATGTAGTTTACGCCAACTTTTTTACTTTATAAACTTTTAAATTTTTTTAACCTTTTGATTCTTGTATCAACACTTAGCTTAAAACACATCCACATTGGATAGCTGTACAAAATTTTTTTTTCATTATATCCTCCTTCTGTGAGCATTTTTCTATTTTTACAATTTAATTTTTTTTTTTTTTTTACTTTTGAAATTTTTTTATTGAAAACTAAGGCACAAGCACACATATTAGCCAACGCTTATACAGGGTCACACCATCAAGATCACTGCCTTCCACCTGCACCGTTTTTTCCACTGGAAAGCCTTCAGGTGCAATAACATGCATGGAGCTGTCATCTCCTATGATGACAATGTTTTCTTCTGCAATACCTCCTGAAGGACCTGCCTGAGTCTGTTTTACAGTTAACTTGTGTGTGTGTGTGTGTGTGTGTGTGTGTGTATGGAGTACACACTAAAATACTGACAAAAAGTATAATATAATAAACGCTAGGCAATAGGAGTTTTTTTTGGCTCCATTGTAATCTTATGGGATCACTGTCCCATGTGAGATCTGTCATTGACAGAAACATGACTGTATTTTAAAATGTTTGAAATGGAGGTGTAAGGCAAGAATTAAGAAAGGCTGTTACATCAAACTAATGCTCCTATTTCCCTTTTTCTATGCAGAGCAGACATTGCTAATCACATACTGCACTCTGTCTTTCTTAGCAGTACTTAAAGGCACACAGCTCTTTAAGCAGTCACTCTTAATTTATGGACCTTGAAACGCTACATAAAATATACATGCATTTCAAGTACTTGGCTGTCTTAAATGTCCCTTCCAGATCTCAGATTCTACGTTTCAGGATATGTCTGACCCATAGATGTTCTACTCATTTAAATATGTTCTTATGCATTCAGCTAATTTTATCAAAGCCAATATGGTAAGTAAAAAGAAAAGCTTTTGTTAACTCATTTATTGAGCTTGCAGGCTTTCATTTTTCTCCTACTATATGATGCACTCATCAATGGCAAGAGATATGTCTAATTCACTTCTAAATTCCATTGTTAGGAACTGGAACACAGTAAATGTTCCATAGATGTTTGCTAGGAATATCAAGCATGTATATATAGGACATAAGAAATGAGTGAATGGTAGAATTCCAAGACCAAACAATCTTCAAACTCTCCCAGATTTTATTCCTCATGGTATCTGCGCAGATTTCATCTTTTCAAGATTTTTAGCATTTACTTGCTATGAAGATTATTTTACTCTATGTAAGATATCTAAAAAGTTATTTTTCTTCAAAGAGTGAAACAGAACATTAACATAGGTTACCCATCAAGGCAACCTAAAGAAGGTTAAAAAATAGTCAAAGGAGTATTTTAAGGTTAAAACCAATGAAGTGAATGGGAAATTATAAAATATGAATGGGGCACACATTTTCTAAAAAGTATAGTGTTGTTATATCGAGGTATCTCAAGCTTGTAACTTAATACCCAATAGTAAATGACAACTGTTTCAAAGAGGCCAAAACATTTAGAAAAGAAAACACATTAAGATGATATTCTTGTCTATCTTTTTTGATTATTTGGTATTTTTTAATCAATTTTTTCCAATAATCCAAAGACCATTAAATACATTCAACAATGTATTGAGGAGGCAGCTTGGTGCAGCAGCTTTGACACTTAAAACAATGTCTTGCCTTGTGAATGATAGTTAGCTTTTTTGACCTGCAAATCTTTCAGTTATAACTTAGGTTAAATAAAAATTTTTATTTAAAACACACAACAATGTTCAAATAATTTGTCTCATCAAGTTACTGGAATACAGTGAAAATCTAACCACATTTTTTTCCCAACCATCTTATCTTTCTTATTCATCATTTTTAGATATTCAAGAAGGTGATGGCATCAAGAAATCGATATCTTGGAAAGTGAATGGAACTTTTTAACATTAGCACCTGATCAGATCAAGAGTTCCAAAGCAGCCTTTCAAGTCTGAGAAAGATAGTTTAGAAAAGTTACGCAAGAATAGAATCCTGCCTTTGCATTTGAGGGAAACAATGTCCCTCATGTAGTTTCTGAGGTAAGGGTAGGAATGATGAGAATGCATCTCAAATTTATGGCTGGTATCATTGGAGAATTGGGTTATAACAGCAGTATCAGCAGCTGCGTTCATTTGGTACCAAATTGCCAAACTCCAGTGGCCTGTGATTAGATTTCCCAGGAACCATTAGGAGTGAGGCTGGTTACTATGTAGGGGTCTAGTGGAAGAAGTTTTGAGTAGGGAATTCTTCAGCACCACACAATTAAATTGGCAAAAAAGGTGTATTCTATTGATTCTTCTGGATTCTAGTTCCAGGAGAATAAAAGTAATACCTAATTAAGTCTTCACAAAACGTTTGCAAGTCATACCAGATACCACCATTTTACAGCAAAAGAAGCTGAATCTCAGGTAATGGCCTTGAAAACACAGGAGGCAGCATGGTGGAATATGAGTCCCATCATTCTTTCCAGTCATTATGTAACCTTGGTTATGTCCATGCCTCTCTCTGGGTTTCATTATTCCCATTTGTAAATAGAAGAAAAATAAAATTCACATCTCTTAAAGTATTCATTCTGATCTATCACTAGATGAAACTATATATAGGAGCAGGACTAGGATCATGTGAAAAGGAAGAAAAGGGAGAAAGAGGAACAAGTGATTCAAAATGAATAGATTTTTCACTCTCTTAAATGATTATAAATGTATCTTCCCTATATATAAAAAATAACAATTTGTAATAACAATTTACCATTAGAATTATGAATACCAAACTCCCATGTCCATTTTCTCTTAAAGTAAATCCACACACAAACTCTGGGGATTTAGTAAAGACCATATAAAACATAAGTTTTCTTTTGCCCCCTGCTGAACACTTGGTTCATTCTTGATCTAGTTCTCAATGGCAGCAAAAGAGACCTGGGATTAGCCATTATCCAGTAAGTAGTACAGCACTCCTCCCTCCAGGGCTTTTGGCAGTGCCACCTGGAAGTACAAATAATCACAAACAACCTGCTCCCTAGAGTAGGAGAACACATCCTTGGTCAATGAGGTGAGAACAGGACAAAGGATGATGATCACAGCATCTAGTCTCTTCCCCAATTTATTCTTCCTCTGTCCTAATGCAAAGCCAGGTTAAGGACATATGACATGGTTTAGACATTAGCTTATAGGTAAAATTATAACATAAGTGCCAATAAGATTTAATGTTTGAATTATGTCTATATCATTAATTAATTAATTAACTCATTCATCCATTCATTTCTTTTTAAATGTATTTACCGTGTACCTTCTTTGGGTCAAGTTTGGTGACAGCCATCAATGACGCATATGTAAAGATGGCTCCTGACCTCGAGGAGCTCATACCATGGAAGGGGATATGAACAAGTAAACATTCATTCCACTGTTTCAACAAATATTTTTTATGTGCCTAATCAATTATAGTCATGTAGGGTACTGGCTACTGAGGATTAGAGGCATAACAGAGCCTCACAGAGCTTAAAGTATGGATTCTTATGTAATAAAAGTATCACAATGTGTTGTATACCAACAGAAGGAGTCTATGATGTTCTTCTATGAGTTTCCTTACCTTGTCAAATTCATTCTTATATCATGGCCTTTGCATTTTCTGTCCCCTCTGTTTGGAACACTATTCCTGAGCTCTTAACACAGCAGGCTCTTTGCTTATATTCAGGTCTCAATGCCAATCTTACCTCCTCAGAGAGGAGTTTCTGGCCACCCACCATAAAGCAAACTTCTGCCTCCTTCCTCAGTTATCCTATATCATTTCTTTGTTTTATTGCTTTTGAAGCACTTGATATAAATACTATCATGCTTATTTATCTGTTTTTCTATTTGTTTACTTATCTATTTGAGAGTAGGGAATTTATCTTATTGACAATGAAGGCACCAATATATGGAACAGTGACTGGCATGTAACGGGTTCCCTTTAAATATCTCTCTTCTTTTTTTTTTTTTTTTGAGACAGAGTCTTACTCTGTTGCCCGGGCTAGAGTGAGTGCTGTGGCGTCAGCCTGGCTCACAGCAACCTCAAACTCCTGGGCTTAAGCGATCCTCCTGCCTCAGCCTTCCGAGTAGCTGGGACTACAGGCATGCACCACCATGCCTGGCTAGTTTTTCTATATATACTTTTAGTTGGCCAGATAATTTCTTTCTGTTTTTAGTAGAGACAGGGTCTTGCTCTTGCTCAGGCTGGTCTCGAACTCCTGACCTTGAGTGATCCACCCGCCTCGGCCTCCCAGAGTGCTAGGATTACAGGCGTGAGCCACTGTGCCTGGCCTTAAATATCTCTTGATTGAATGAAGGGCTGAGTGACTCCATAGTGCCATGAGGACATAGAAAGGAGCACTTTGTCCTAACTCTGAAGGACAGGAAGGCTTTGTGCAAAAGGAAATGGGTGATCTGTGAAAAAGAAGTTACTTTAAACTAGAAACTGTACAAAGGAGAGGTCTCTCCAGGCGGAAGGAGCAGTGTTCAATAGCATAGACTTAGGAGGGAGAGTATGACACCTGCCAGGAATTGCAACCGTGTCAGGCATGCGTGGAGCTGTGCGTTCACGTTTGGAAGTGACAAGGAGGAGGCTGAGGAGGTGACGATGGGAAGACCATGACCACACTGATTTGCTAAGGGACTTGGACTTTATTCTGAAATGAAGAGGGACGACTTTGAGTCATTTTAAACACGATAGCATAAAGTCTTTCATTTCACAACAATTAATTTCACAGTAGGTTGGAAGAGGGTAAATACGGAAGCAGAAAAATTGGTTTGAAGTCTTTTTAAACAGTCCAAGTGGGCAATGCCGAGGAAACGAATTAAAGCTCTGGAATGGTGAACACAAGAATCTACCTTCGAGAGTTATTAAGAATATAGGAATGATGACAAATGGTAACTAATTGGTCATGGAAATGAGAGAGAATACTGATGATTAGAATTCTACCTTGAGTATCTGTGGTCGGTGGGGTATGTGGGATTATTAACCCAGAGTTCATAATAAATGAAGAAAAGTGTGCTACACCTGAGGAAAGGGAATAATTTCATAGGAACTTGTCTTTGCAGTGTGGCCTTAGGACATCAAAAAGAATCTAACTAGCATGCAACTATCAAACCAGGCACTCCAAAGTGTTGGTGCTTGAAACTGAACATATGCACAAATTAGCATATATGTGAAAATTCAATTAACCTATCCAAGAGCAAAATAGATTCTGTAGGTGCTTTAAGTCTCAAACTCTTCTTTAAGTCTGATGGCAGAACATTCATCTTTTCTAAGGATTCTCTAAAGTTAATTAATCACTATTTCTGGAGAGTTATGCTGGGTAGGTCAATTTTTATCTCTGATTCTGAAAGTCAGTAACTAAGCAGAGATTTTATCACCATGTCAATAATGACCATGTGAGAATTGATCGACTGTACACATATAAGTGTAAACTAAAAGGGCAATGGCAACAGGCAAACCTGGGTTTGAATTGTGCTTCTCTGGCTGTCACTAGGTGTGACTGCTTGGGCACATTTCTTAACTTTTCTCAACATATTGTCTTCATCTTAGCATAAGAAGCATAATGAATTTAGAAGGTTGCCATGAGCATCCGTGATAACATATACAGGGCCTGATGCACAGTGAGATAGTCAATAATGGTGCTTTTTTAATGTCAGGATTCTAATGATGTGATTTTGTAGCTAAACCCCAAATTTTCCTTGGAATAATGAATGTCAACTCTTCAGGCTTTTAACAATAGTACAGGACTGCATTTCTACTCCATCCCTGTTCATTGAGAGGGGGGGCCTTTGCTTTTTGCAAAAAGAATGCCAGAACGAAAGGGCTGGAATGAGTTTTATTTTCCTATTTCTGGGCCACACGAATAGTGTAATGTTATCAGCTGAGATAATACCGCCTGTAAACAGCTCTGACTGAATTTGGTTGGCAAAATCGCAGGAAAAGATTGACAGGATCTTAAACAGCAGTAGTCAGGGAGGCCGTGGCTGGAGTATTGACAGCGAGTGATTTCGTGAGTAATGAAGAGGGTTATATGATTAAGTTTCCCGAAGCGTGCAGCGCCTGCCGTGTGCACTTGCTGCTGATCACCACCCTTCTGCGTTGCCGACCAGCCTCGCTGCTTTTCAGGCAGGATCAATAGGATTAGGGGATTTGCGCAGAAAGCTTGCCTGTGGCTTGTTGTTAAGGGTGTAGGGTGCCTTACAGCTCTCCTCTCTGGCATTTTGCACCATCCCGTGTATTAATCGCATAAAAAGCCATCCCTTGGTTCTATTTTATGACTATTTTCCTCCTAATGCTTTTTTTCATTGGAACTTCAGATTTAATTTTTTTTTAAAAATAGAGATTTGTAGAAGTAAACTAATGCTCAAGACAGCACCTAATATGGCCAAGCCTTACACATTCTACAAAGTTTAGCTCATGTCACCTCCGCTAGGGATCCTTCATGAAGTCCCAGGCTTGGTTAGGATGATAACCTGTGTTCCTAACTCTTAGTAGAGTTGCCATTTGGTAAGTTATCTGCTTATATTAAGTTATTAAAGTTGAAATGTCCGATTTCCTTCAGTACTAAGGGTGACAGTTGATACCTCTGACATTTCACTTTGATACTTCTAGTTTTGTTTTTATTATGAAGGTACATCCTCAGTCTTTCCAACACACATTTTGGCTTGTGATTATCTTTCAAATTTTTTCTCAGTTTTTGTGAAACCATGGATATGTCAAAAATTTGTGTTATTTTCAAATAAATATGGGTTCCCTTGTGGAACTAATGCCGCTCAGACAGGTGGAAATATCAGAGAAGTGTTTGGGAAGGATGTGGCTAATGAGCACATAGCATGTCAGTGGTTTCAGAAGTTCCATTCTGGGAATTTTAATCTTGAAAATGGCTCACGTGGGTGACCTGAGACCAAGGTGGATAATGATGAGCTGAAAGCTGCAGTGGAAGCGAATCCATCTCAACCTGTGCGTGAAAGTCTGATGTCACTATTCCAACAGTATCAGACCATTTGAAACAAATTGGCAATGTAAAGAAGCTGGATAGATGGGTTTCACATGAATTAAATGAGCGTCAGAAGAGAAATTATCTTGAAGCATGACTTTCTTTGCCGTCACGGCATAAAGGCGAACCATTTCTACACTGTATTGTTATGTGTGATGGAAATGGATTCTTTTTAACAATACCAAGCATTTGGTACAGTGGTTCAATAAAGATAAAGTACTGAAACACAGCCCAAAACCAAATATTCATCAAAAAATCTAATGGTGTCTGTTTGGTGGACCAGTGCTGGTTATTAGCCACTACAGCTTCATGAAACCTGGTCAGTTGATTACAGTGGATGTCTACTGCAACCAGTTGGAAGAAATGATGAGGTTGCTTGCGATGAAGCAGCCGAAATTGGTTAACAGAGCCAGTCCAATCCTCTTGTAAGATAACACTCAACCACATGTTTCACGAACAACACTGCTCAAATTACAGAAGAAGCTGGACTTGGAAACTTTCTATCATCCACCATATTCACCAGACCTTGCATCAACTGACTATGACTTCTTCCAGGCTTTGGACCACTTCTTGCAAGGAAAAATTTTCAATTCTCAACAAGCTATGGAAAACGTCTTTTGTGATTTCATCGCTACTTGCTCTCCAGGCTTCTTCACTGCTAACATAAACAAGCCGCCATTAAGATGGCAAAATTATGTCGATAGTTTAGGCGCATACTTTGATTAATTGTATTGCTTCTTGTTACATTTTTTATTCAAAATAGGATATTTCATATTTAATGACATACTACTTGTTTTCCACCCTAGATTGTTAGCTTCTTCTGGATAGAAACTATATTAATCTTTGTAAATCCTGTACCTAATTATATATATATATATATATATATATATGCTATATATATAATTAAATATATTGCATAGTATGTGTTCAATGTGTATTTGCTGGTTTTTTTTTTTTTTTTTTTTTTTTTACTTTTGGCCATGTGCTGAGTAATCTAAAAGCAATTATCTTGATTTATTCATTTGAAAAACAGGAATAATCTAAAGTACCAACCCCACGGGGTTGTTGTGAAGATTAAGTAACTTTCAGAGAGGCTTAAGAACATGAGCCAATGACAGAGGTAGTAAGTGGTGAGGCTAGGATTCAAATATGGGACTACCTGATTTCAAAGCCTGTGTAATTAACACTTTCTTCTGCTCTTTCTTCACATAACACATTCCATAAGTCTATAAATTAGATACATTGCATTGACACACGCACACACACACACACATATACGGAGATATATGTATATAGGTTATACATCTGTATATTGGGGGTGTGTGAGTTTATATATCTATATATATAGAGAGAGATATCCTTCTTTTTAAAATATTTAAATAGGTTCATATTGCATTTCTCTGAGACTTAATTTGCCTACCTCCAAATTAGGTAAATGGCCACTGTTTGTCATACTTATGAAGTTAAATGACTTGTCCAGGGTCAAATGAACAAAACCAGACAAGGCAATCAATTCAAGAGGAGGGTAAATTTGAATCACTCCAATCACTCCATCTCACTCCTCCTCCACCTGGGAAAATGCCTTCTTCATATAAACATGACACTATTAGCAGGCAGGGGTGTGTCAAAGCCAAAAATCATGTTTCCCTCTTTACTTGAATATCCCCAGCTGTTAATATTCCTTATGTTTAAGCGTCATAGGCCTGACCTGATTATTTACACAGACAGCATCACCTTCGCAAATCGTCCAAATGCTGCAGCCCAGCTGCCTCCACTTGGTTTGGATGCTTGCCGGGGCTTCCACTGCTTTCCTAAGTGCCCGGCAGGTGATCACAGGTGGAGAAACCCTGAAATTATTTTTTAAGCTCATACACCTGTATTAAGTTATCTTAAAACTTCAATCTCAGAGGGGGAGAAAAATACATTTAAGCATTTATAATCTAGCACACAACTCTTGTTGCACAGACTGATCTATTTCATAGTTTGAATTTCCTACACTTGTTCCAAGTATAAGTTTCTCCCTTGCTTTGATCAATAATTGAGTCAGAATGATTGATTAATTAAAATGGCAAATAATTACTATGGAATATATTAAATAAATTTTGCAAGCAAATCATCTTTATTATAGTATGTACTCCTAAGAAATACATAACTGAGTCTACACCCTAAGACACTATTTTGGCCTAATGAAACAATATCTACTCTGACTCTGAAAATTCCGTAATATCTAAATGAATGTGTAAACAAGTTGCAGTGTTTTTATTTTGCAGTCAAACTATATAGCCCATGTGTAACTTACAGAAATATTTAGAAAACAGTATTTGGGTATTAATTTCTGGAACTTCGAGGCCTTAATATTTGTAAGCATGTAATATTTGTATGTGTGCATGTTTGCATTCTTGTGGAGCTGACAAGTAATGACTAAATAATGCATAATCTATAAATAAGCAGACACAATGTTTCAGATTTCAAAAATAAATAAGAAACAAAGAATGCCAAATTAATATAAACGTGTGATAGTATGGAAAGTATTTCTCCCTGATAATGTGATATTAGAACAGGTTATCTAAGTGAATTGAGGGATGTGGGCCATGGAGCTATTTGGAGAAATATTCCCCATGGTAAACAGTATAAATATGGAGATGGGTGTTTGTGGGGAGAGAGAGAAAGAGGAAAACTGACATTATGTTCTTTAATTTTCTTTGACATTTAAGATAATGGAATTACCATTTACTATGGGGAGAAAATTCTCTTATTCTGTAGAAGTACATATAATTGCCTGCTTGCTTTCTCCCGTCCACTCTTCTCCCTACGACATAGAAACAGAACAATTATTGCTCTGAGCTACTTTAGGGTCAGTAGGTTTACCCTAGTGAGAAGATCCCCACTGGTCCCTGACAGAGCAGAAGGACTGTGGCTAGAACTGATTCTGTGTCTGTTCCTAAAGGAGCCCAGAGAAATAAAACTACTGAATTCTGCCAGAGGTGATGGAGAAAGTCCCTGCAGGAATGAAAACTCACGTTTGAATTTCATCACTTCATCTTGTTCTGCAGAGTTGCATAGAAAGCATGGTGTCTAGCAATTCAATTATTTTTTTTATCAATTCAGTATTTAATCATGATTTGTTTTAAAGGCATACATTTAATTATCAAGTGATGTTAATTTCAAGACTGTTGATCATGTACTGCACTGGGTTAAATAACACTTTCCCCAAAATTCATATCCTTCTCAGAACCTTAGAATGTGACCTCACTTAGAAATAGGGCAGTTGCAGATGTAATTATTTAAGTGAATATGGTGTCACATTGGAGTAGGATGGGCCCATATTCTAGTACAACTGGTGTGCTTATAAGGAAACAAAGAGGCACAGAGACACGGGCACACACGTTGGTGTGGAGGCAGAGGTTAGAGTTACGCATCGGTAAGGCAGGGTATTCTAAGGATTGCCTGAAACCAGAAGCTGGGAGAGAGACATGGAAGGGATCCTCCCCCTGAAACCTCAAGAAGAAATGATACTTCTGACACCTTAATTTTGGACTTCTGCATTCCTGAACTGGGAAAGAATGCATTTCTGTTTTGTTAAGCACCCAATTTTGTGCTATTTTGTTACAGCAGCAGTAGGTAAATAATATATCTACTATGTGACAGGTCTTCAGTGCCTGTTTTCACTTGTAATCTTAGCTCATTTGATCTTTTGCCCCCACCGGATTCAAGAAGCATAAAGTGTTATATACATAGATCATTTATGTAACAAATATCAGACACCTAGTGTGGCCTTGGCACTCAGCTGGGTGTTATTAGGAATAGAGGTGCAAATGAGAGATACGAGGTACTGCCCTTATGCAGATTCATTAAACAGTAACATGTACCCATTCCTGCTACATATTGCAGACTATTTTCAGCCCTAGAATTTAGAAATTCATAAGACAGGAAAGAGATTAGCAAGAATTATTAAAGTCATACTATTGCATCAGAGTTAATATAGAGTATAATTGTTTTCTATGCAAATAAATACATATAATTAAACAGAACAAGCCATAACCAAAGTATAGGCTGTTAATTCATCTCATGTATGTGTGAGTTTTAAAAGAAAAGATAAACATCAGGACTGAGTTGACCTAGATGTACATGGAAAAATGACCTTGGGTCTTTCGTCTCACAGTACAAACTTGGACTCCTTGGAATTTACAAAGTTAAGATAAATGTGGAATCATGCATGTTCATTTTAAAATGTGAAATCATGCATGTCTGGCTTATTGTAAAGCCCCTGATCAGTTGGATGACATCTGTAGGAGGGGACCTGTGAATTGACCTGCAGGCCTGGGGTGTGCATGACTAGAATAATACAAAAGGCAGGGGGGCACTGTGGCTGTGGCTCCTTAGAGTCAAGGCCAACCACGTGCACTTTGACTTTGACTCTAGTCTGCAGCAGTCAGCCAGCCCCTGCGTGGGGAGTAAGAAACCTGCATACGTGGCTATCTGCTGGGCCTGTCAGTGGGATTACCATGCAGCGCTTGTTTTATTTCCTGTTCTATATCATCTTAATATCTAATCTAAAAGACTGTCTAAAATTAGTTATTGCAGAGATGGGTTTCCGTATCTGTTCTCCAGACTCCTAATCAGGTGTGCCTTCCCTTTCTCAACAAACAAAACATGACTGAATACTGAATCAGTAGATGTGCTCCACTAGCTACTCTTACAAAGAACTCTCATTTTCAGTCTCGCTTTTCTCTCCAAGTGTCCTTCCAGCTCTGAATTCCATGGCTCCTCTCTTTCTGACCTCATGATCATTGTAGTTGGGCTTGGCTTGTAGAATGAGCTTTTGGTAAATTGACTACCAAGATTCTTTTAGCTGGAAACTTCATGTGGGGAACAAAAATATTACAACTTCAGATTCCATTTCCTCAAGCTAATATTGCACTAATATTTTTTTAGGTGCATCCTTTTTTCCCCATGAATAGCCCTACCATTTGCTTTAAGGGCTGCCCCTCTGTGACGTACCATCACGTGGTTAGGAAGAGCCTGACTTGAACAGCGCATCTCAGTTGGCAAAGTCCATTCCCTGTTTATAGTGGTGGATTCCACATTGAGCACATGGTCCAATTTGGAACATTAGTACATGAGATAACGTTTGCTGGTGCTTTGGAAATAGACGTTTCTTCTCTCTTCTGGAGATATTGGAAAGAATACTGTTGCTCACTCAGAAACAGGAGTATGAAAACACAAAGTCAGAAATTATGTTGCTATTATTATCCTCATGAAGTCATATTATGGATGAAATAAAAGAAAGTTGCAAAGAAAGAAATCAGGAGACCTCCAATTTGGGTTCAGTTAGGCAAGCCAGGGAATCTCTTTGCTTGTCTGTTTACTTGTTTCATCTAGTTTAAGTTACAAATCTTTTGGTTGCAAATGCTTTAAACTCTGCAGATTTAAGCAAGAAACAAAATTTTTAGTCATACTTTCAAATTCTGACTCTCTAAGATCAGCCAGCTAGGTCTCATGTTCAAGTATCATTATTAAGTAGTTCTTGTGATTTTGTTTGGAAAAAAATCCTGAATAAGTCATGTATGTTCTCAGACTTTTGCCGATGCTCTACAAATCTGTTTGTATTTTTCCTTTCATCGTCGCTACACATATCTTTATACCTTTTGCTTTCTGACATATGTTTTGATCAATATCAATAAGCACATTCTATTGTCCATGTCTCCACATGGCTCCATCCAAAGAATATTTACCTAGATCTTAAGGATTTATTTTATATTTTTAACAGATGAATATGAAGTTAGAATATAATTCATTATTAATACTGAGAAAATATCTGTATGAGAAAGAAGCTCACCTTTTTAATGTGTTTCACAATTTATTTTTAAAAATAAATATGGAGTAAAAATAATATAACATCCATGTACCTATTGACCAGTAATAAATAACATTTTTCTGTATTTTTATTCGATCTTACTGCTTTTCACATCCCAATTCTTGCTTCTAGGTTTTCTTTCCATTTTCCTAAAGTAATTATTTCACCATTTCTTTCATCAATAATATATGAATGTTAAACTTTTCATTTATCGACTAAAAATATTTCATTTTACCCTCACTCCTGCATAATAGTTTACCTGGGTAAAAAAATTCCAGGTGGGTGGTTAGTTTTTCTGTTAACTTTGAAAATGACAGTCTTTTGTATGTTCCCTCATTGAGAAGATAACTTTTATTTCTAATTTCTAACCATTTTTCTTAGGTAACCTTAAAAGCAACAAGAAAGAAAGGACATATATTCTCTGCTACCTTGCAATTTTACTATGATGTGTCTTGTGATTTTTTTTGATTCTGATTGGGATCTCTGGTGTTTCTAAGCCTGGAGATTCATATGTTTGATTAGTACTGGAAAACTATGAGCTATTTTACTTGAAACAATCACGTTTATATCATTTCCTCTATTCACCCACTATGGAATTCCATTTTAGTTGTAATATCCAACCCTTTCGTTCTTTCTTCCATTTCTTTTAATAATAATACCTTTTATCTTTCCTTTATTTCACTGTGCTATATTTTATGTAATTTACTTGAATGTACATCCTATATTATTATTGTTATCTTCAGCTGAGTCTATTCTGTGGCTTATTTTTTGTGCATTTAATCTTTACTGTCAATAAATTATTTGCCTTTTTGTAGAATCATTTTTATAATTTTTATTTAGTTATTTTAAAAGTTAAGTTATGCATACTATTTTATAGTCCTGTGTTGTTAAAGATATTTATATTATGGGATATTCTAGAGATTCTAATCTCCTAATATGTTATGTTCATTTATTCTCATTTATGGCAGACGGTTATCTCATTTGTCTTGCAGTGATAGATTGTGTGCTCAGATACACAGAGCTTTTTCCATGAGAATAACCTAACTTTGTGTATAAGAATGATCTTCAAGTGAGGGTTACATTTGCTTTGTCAGGCATCCTAAAATTATGCACAATCCAAGATTAAGCTGTATGTTAATTCTTAACTTCTGCATCCTGGGTAGTATACATTTGGCCTTTGTGAAGAATGAGCCGCTGTTTCCCAAGTGAGGTGTGTGTGTCTGTGTGCACATGCGCACGCGTATATGTGTTTTCCTAGAGCCCGGGCAGAAACAGACAAGTTGTTTGCCATCTGCCCGTATGTTAGGTGGAATTTTTCCTTTCACTAATTAAAGCAATTGAAATTTCTCAACAGTACGTATAAATATTTAGTTACAATATCTTTTTTTCTTTTTTGGTTTGTTTCAGCATATTACGGGGGTACACATGTTTAAGTTACGTATATTGCCTTTGCCCTACCTGAGTCAGAGCTTCAAGAGTGACCATCCCTCAGACAGTGCCCACCGCACCCACTAGGTGTGAATTTACCCATCCCCAGCCCCTCCTCACCCTTTTCACCTGCCTGACCCCCAGTGAATGTTACTACTACTATATGTTACAATTTCTTTAAACTTTCTGGCTCGAGACATTGTCTTCTTTTTCTTTTCCTCTTCTCTTCTCTTCTCTTCTCTTCTCTTCTCTTCTCTTCTCTTCTCTTCTCTTTTTTCTTCTTTTTTGTTTTTTTCTTGTACTGTGATAGCCCACTCCAAGGGTAGCTGCGATGCTAATTCATGTGGTTAATACTTTCCTTAACTTCCATTTTTACTTCTTATCTCCTAAGGATTTAAACTCAGCTATACGTTCACGTTTTTGACTGTTGCTACATATCATCTACCATATCTAAAGATTTATTTCTGGAGGGATTTAGGTTGACTTGGTCGGCTGTCCTGCCAGATTCCTGTGCCATTCATTTGACATATTATTTTTCATGTAGTCCTTTGACAAGTTATATGAGATGGATAAATTGTCACCATTTGAAGCTTCAGTTTTTTTTTTAATCTGCAAATAAATGTGGTGTCACACTCTAAATTTCACAGTTGCAGATTTGGGATTGGGACTCTAATATACCAGATTTCCGTGTTCAGGCTTTTCCTCATACATCATCCCATTCATCCCACTGGAATGAACCAGAGTCAGAGGCACAGATTATTGGGTTATAAACCTGGCAATCTTTATGGGCCTTTCCAGAATTATATTGTGCAATTGATGACATTGAATACCCAATGAGAAGAAATTATCTGCCCCATGTCCAAAATCTATTAATTTTAGGACACTGAATTGAATAGATTGCTTCTTTATTTCGAGTGCTGCAATTTTCCCCCACCTCATCTTGTTTGCAATTGACAAAGTATGGATGCTATGAAATACAATTTAGACACCAGAGATTTATGCCATCTGCCTTTGCAGTCTCAGAGCTGGATTGAAAGGCATAGTCACAGCCTCCCTAAGTGCGTGTTTCAGCTCTCAGATGTCAACACTTGGAGCTCTCAACAGACAACAAAGGGGAAATTGTAGGCAAGAGATTTCTTTTCTTGGAAGGTACCTATTCTGTGTCATTTGTAAAGGCCTTAAAAATGATATCTATGGGTGTGGTTAGAAATATCAGTAAAAGAGTCTGGCAGTGCAGTAATTGAAAATAATAGTGTATGCACAATACACAACCTCAGAGTGTATGACTCATACTTTTCTGAGAAAAACAAATGTATTTTCACTTCCTTATGGGTGGGACCATTATTCACGGTGGACACAGAGAGTCTTAGTTACAGTTATTGAACAAGAGAGGACAATGTCTGAACTAGAACGCTAAAGATTTGGGAAAACATTTCAGTCAAATAAAATGTTCCTTAAAAATAACACTTATGTTAATAATGATGTTCATAAGAATTCTAGTCATGTTGTTGAGATTTTGCTGGTACAGAAATTAGAAAAATTTCTGCCATCACTTAATCCCTAAAATAATCCAGTCAGGAGTTAGAGTACAGATTGATATCTTCATTTCTCAGATGAAAGAAATGAAGTTCACAGAGGTTAGCATGAGCTTACATAGATTGTGACTGGGTCAGGCTTGGAATTCAGGACTTCCAAATTCCTGGTGCACAAATTGATCCCCAGTTCACAACCACAGATTTCAGTAGGCCCACAGGGATTCTTACTTACATCTCAACAGTCACACACACCCTCTCTCT
Source organism: Eulemur rufifrons (assembly GCF_041146395.1). NCBI lineage: Eukaryota > Metazoa > Chordata > Mammalia > Primates > Lemuridae > Eulemur > Eulemur rufifrons. The sequence goes on along the minus strand of NC_091005.1, from coordinate 7,713,299 downwards.
CTCTCTCCCTCTCTCTCTCTCTCTCACACACACACACACACACACACACACCCCAACCATTCATTCATTCATTCATTATCTTATTCACTCAATAAATGATTGTTGAATGCCTGCTAGTTGTCAGATTGCTAGGTAATTTACATATATTAACTTCTTCAATCCTTCAGCCACTCTGGAAGTTACTGTTAATATTCTTAGGAGAAAATTGAAGTCAGAGGGTCCTAAGTTTGCATCACAGAGGTAGAAACAGGCAGTGAGGATTTAATATCAAGCCATGGAAATGTAAACATTTTGAAATGTACCCCCCTTGTGAGGAAGTTGTGTGGATTAAATGACATAATGCACATTTAAGCTTGTTATCGTCACGTTATGTTCCTAATGTGGCTCCCGAAGCTCACATTCCCACACAGGCCAGGGCATGCTCTTAGTGAGTCCCTGTTTCACCTATTCAGTTATCCACCTTACATAAACACGCCATACTTAAACTGAAACAGATAACTTAAGTTGTGTTTCACTAACAAACTTTTGTTTGAGACCCTTTGGCAAGTTCCAGGTACAGGCAGAATGAGATACAGTGCCTGCCTTCAAGGTGCTTACTGTGTAGTGAAGGTCAAAGAAAGGTACAGTGGTGTCACTAGGACAGAAACACAGCGAGTCGGCAGCTGTGCTTTGCTCCTTCCTGATTGGGTATATCCTCGGCCCCTGTGCCTCAATCTGCTACAGAGGAGACGGCCAATAAATACTTTGTAAATGATTGATGGAAAAACGCATCGGTCTCAGATCAAATTTGGATACATTACATCACGGATATTTGTAGGGTTCTCTTAGCTGATAGATTCGATGATCTTAAGTAAATTATGTTTTATGTTCATTCATAAAAAGAGGTTTTAAAATAGATGGTTTCTAATGTCTTGTACAGTTTTAACTTTTTAATTTCCCTTTCGTCCTATATTTCTGTGCTTCAGCAATATCAGCCTTCTTTCAATTCCTCACGTATGCAAATCTCTATCTCTGTGGTCCCCAGGTGTGGACTGGTACCGATTTGTGGCCTATTAGGAACCGGGGCGCACAGCAGGAGGTGAGCAGCAATGAGTGAGCGACGCTTCATCTGTGTTTACAGCCACTCCCCATCACTCACATCACCACTTAAGTAAGCTCTGCCTCCCGTCAGATCAGCAGCAGCATTAGATTCTCATAGGAGGTGGAACCCTACCGTAAACTGTATACGAGGGATCTAGGTTGTGCTCCTTATGAGAATCTAATGCCTGATGATCTGAGGTGGAGCTGAGACAATGCTGGGGAGCAGCTGCAAATACAGATTATCATTAGGAAAGAGGTTTGACTGCACAATAAATGTAATGTGGTTGAATCATTCCGAAACCTTCCCCGGTCCATGGAAAAATTGTCTTCCATAAACCGGTCCCTGGTTCCAAAAAGGTTGAGGATCAACAGTTCTCTTTCCCTGAATATTCTTCTGCCTTTTAGAACCCGTCTGTATTAGCTTCTTACTGTTGCTGTAGCAAATTATCACAAGTCTTGTGGCTTAAAACAAGAAAAATTTATAATGTTACAGTCATGGGGGTCAGAAGTACCAAACATCGAAGTATTGGCAGGGCCTCATTCCTTCTGGAGCCACCAGAGAAGAATGTTTTCCCTTTGCCTTCCCAGCTTTTGGCAGCTGCCCACATTGCCTGACTCATGGTCCCCTTCCATCTTCAAAGCCAGCAATCATATCATTGTGCTTTCCTCATCACATGGCTTTGTCCGCCTCTGCTTGTGACATCACGTCATCTCTCCCTCTGCTGTCACTGCCAGTGTCTCCTCTGACTTTGATCCTCCTATTCTTCTTGTGAGAACTCTTATAATTACATTGGATAATCTGATGACCTAGGAAAATCACCCCATCCCAAACTCTTTAATCACATTAAAGAGGTCCTTTTTGTCAAGTATCATAACATTTTTACAGGTTCCAAAGTAGTGTGTGACCACATACAGGGGCCGTTATTCAGTGCATCACATCATCTTTTATTACCTCCCTTCTCCATGTTAACTCTTACTCATCTTGCAGATCCCAGCCAAAGTGACACTTCCTAGAGGATGTTTCCCCGACTGCTGGTCTCAAAGAGGTGTCATTGTCATATGTTCTCACAACACAAGCTTTCTCTCGTTTATAGCATTGCTCTTGGTTTTTTATACACTGATTTGTGTGAATATTTGGCCAAGATGTCTTTCTAACACGGGAGGATAAAATTCATAAAGTTAGAGAATGTGTTCACTTTTACTCACTATAAATTCCAAATTCCATGCACAATGCCTAGAACATAATAGGTACTCAATAAATATTCCCTCAGTGAATGAGTCTACCATGAATGCCTATACTCTTATTTTTTTTTTTGGCAGGGAGAGCTTATAATTTTTTAAGAAGGGCCCCGAGACCAGAGGTGAGAGGTCAGGTTTCAATAGCACCAAAGAACTATCCATAAGCCCTTATCAGATTGTATATCAAAAACATATTCTGATCAACACAGTTCATTAAAATATGCAGTTGTTCCCCTTCCCATTTTTACAAAAAAACATATTAACCAAGAACCCATTAAACTGATTATTCTTCCTCTAAAACTTTAACTTGCCCTCCATATAGACATGAATTAAGTGGGTTAAATGAAATAAATACAGCCTCTAGCTATGGCGTACAAGTCTACAACATTAAAAATGCACATTATTCTCTCTTAGCTTTTAAAAAACATGCAGCTGCTTTTTGCTTCTAGTTGTCCTTCTCTTTTTTGCTTGTATGTGATGATGGCTGCAGCAAGTTGGGAAACAGATTCCTGTAAGCATTATGCATTATTTAGCGTGAATTTACATAGTGTTCTGTTTTAAGTGCTTCACAAGTATCCTATAAATACAGGGAATTATTTGTCTGTCTAGGGAGAGAGGAAAAGCAAGTTTGGAAAAGGAATTTGCAGGAAGATTCAAAGCGTCGTCCTGACAATTCTGAATTCTCTTGTCTGTTCATTGATTTGAACTTCTTAAAATGGGTTAAAACTGTGCATCGTAGAGCTGTTTTATAAATGTTCAGTATTCTATATTAATGTAATATTTATATATTGAGATATTGAAGTATCACAAAAATGGAAAAGCAAGCACCACATGTACTCACCATCAGATTGGTATTAATTGATCAACACTTATGTGAACATACAGTATTAACATTCATGGGGTGTCGGGCAGGTGGGAGAGGGGAGGAGGGGATGGGTAAATTCACACCTAATGGGTGCGGTGAGCACTGTCTTGGGGATGGACATGCTTGAAGCTCTGACTCAGGCAGGGCAAAGGCAATATATGTAACCTAAACATTTGTACCCCTGTAATATGCTGAAATTTAAAAAAAATATATATTTCATATATGTTTATAGATGGTCAACTATTCCTTTAAGCTGCATTTTGTAGTTATATTAAATAATATACTACAGTAACCCACATGGAAATTATCTTCTAAAAGTAGCCCACAGAAGGGTGGCAGGAGATAAATGCATTAAAATTTTTTTCATATGGGACAAATGCAGAAAAGCAAAATGATGTTGGATTATAGTGGTCTTTAAATGCCACCAGGAAAGTGACATTTAAAGACTGGCTATTTTATAAAGAAAATAGGCTCATATTAAGGGGTTTCTAGGTAGCGAGTCGCCAAAGAAGAATTGAGCTTTGGAAAGATAATCAGCACTGTCAGTTACTGTCAGTTAGGGGAAGGACTGAATGAAAGCAAGGAGGAAACACCCATTCAGGCGGCCATTGCAAACTTCCAAAGCAGATATAGTGAGACCTTGACTTAATTAGTGGAAACGGGATGGAGAGGAGAAAGCAGTACTGGAGAAATTTTGGGAGAAAAACATTTGATTTTATGCAAAAGAACACTCATCACCACTGTAAGCCAAAGGGAGCAAATTTTAAGAATTTACTAAATTAGAATAAATTATTCTGGGCCGATTGATTCTAAAGATGATGAAGATATATTTGGAAAATCAGTGTATAGTATTAGATCAGGTTTTAAAATGCATATTAATACATATGGAAAGTAAAATATTTCTGGTATTTGGAGATGAAGACAACATCTTGCCACCATTTTCAAGGTACAAAGTGATATATAAAATGACCCTTAATCCCAAACCCTTCTCGTTGTCTTGATGCCCTAAAAAGGGCCACTGTTCTGTCCCTGGCTGAGCATAAAGGCTGATGCCTTCTTTACATAATGGTAGATGGAGTTGTCTTCTCACTGTGTGCCGAGAGAAGATGCTAAGTTCTATGTCTAATTCTTACAGTAAGTATTTTATGAAATGAATATTTTATTCAACTGTGAAGGTCTACGGCTTGGCTCAGACTTTTGTTAAAGAGAACACTTCATGTAAGAGGGAAGCCAGACCCAGAAGTACATGCGCTGACAGTGATGTGTGCTGGAAAGATGGGAATTAAACCCTTCCTTACCTTTGTTTCCATGACATTGTATTTGTAATTTTGAAAGGACCCAACCAGGTTTCTTTCCAGCATTCAACCTGCTCATCCTTTCACTCCTATGCCTCTCAATTTGTCTGCCACAAAGTATGTACCTACTGTTTGTTTAATACATAATTGTTCTCTAATCCATTCAAGGAACAAAGAGAGGAATTAGGTGGCCTTGAATATTAAGTAGGAGTCTCTTGATCACAGAATGCTTAGAAATTAACCAAATAAATGCTGCTAGAAAATATAAATGTCTTTGAAGACGTGGGCCATGACAACCCTCTTGGGTCCTCCTTCTCTGTCTTATACAGTATGTGGTATACACCCATTACCCAAATGATTGCTAGAATGAATCAAACAGACCTGAACTGAATGGAATAGTTGGTAGATTGTAGGAACAATCTGAACTTCTCATAGCAGTCTTGCCGATGAGTACTGCTGGTGTTGCTGGGTGTATAAAATTTAGATAGCTATAAAAATAGTTTAAGAGGCCCTAAAGAGATGTGTGCTTTGGTTTAAAGCCCTCTGGGTTTCTAAGTGAATAGATTTGTTTGGGTAATTGTGAGTGAGGATTTTCTTGTAAACACTAGGGACTGTTCAGTTTAATTGTGTTGCATCTGGTGCTGACTCTGTTTTTTTTTCCAAAATATTTTCCTCGTTTGTATTATGTGCCTTGGATAAGGCCAAAGGATTCATTGAAGCATTTATCTTTTGTTACATAGGCTGTGTTCCTTCTCTAACTTTATTATCTTTCTGTTTTCAATTGCGATGACCTTTACCAGGTTTTGATTACATGCTAGACTTATTTACCTTCATACTGAACTCATGAGGTTAGAATCATTATAATTCTCTTAATACGGAAGTTGAAACTGAGACTCAGAAAGGTTAAGTGACTTGCCCAGGGTCACACAATTAGTAAATGATAAAATCAAGTTGAAAACTCCAAAGGTCATGTTTTTTTTCTATTAAAACAAATTTTCTCAACCTTTATTACCTCTTTACAGCTCTTCATTATATATGTTACATCTACTGACAATGCACTATAATACCGTATTTCTAAATTACTTCATAGATTAAACTAACTTAAAAGTAATTTTTTTTTTTTTTTTTTTGAGACAGAGTCTCGCTTTGTTGCCCAGGCTACAGTGAGTGCCATGGCGTCACCCTAGCTCACAGCAACCTCAAACTCCTGGGCTTAAGCGATCCTGCCGACTCAGCCTCCCGAGTAGCTGGGACTACAGGCATGTGCCACCATGCCCGGCTAATTTTTTCTATATATATTTTAGTTGGCCAGATAATTTCTTTCTATTTTTTTTAGTAGAGACGGGGTCTCGCTCTTGCTCAGGCTGGTCTCGAACTCCTGACCTTGAGCGATCCACCCGCCTCGGCCTCCCAGAGTGCTAGGATTACAGGCGTGAGCCACCGCGCCTGGACCTTAAAAGTAATTTTGAATACTGTGTTACTGCCACAGATGTAAAACTAGTATTATTTTCCAGAAATAGAGATATCATAAACATTAATGCAGTAAAAGAAAACAATGTGATTGCATTATGATGGGATATTGTTGTCTGTGGGAAAGTCCTGAACTTGACACTTGTTATCAAGATACAGGTTTATATAAGATAGTTTAGAAAATGTCAGGAGTGAGAGATGTTGCATAGGTCCATTTTGCACTGCTGTAAAGGAATACCTGAGCCTGGGTAATTTATAAAGATAAGAGATTTTTTTGGCTCATGGTTCTGCAGACTGTACAAGCATGATGCCAACATCTGCTTCTGGTGAGGGCTTCAGGGAGCTTCCAATCAAGGTGGAAGGTGAAGAAGGAGCAGGTGTGTCACACAGCCAGAAAGGGAACAAGAGAGGGAGGAAGAGGTAGGCACCGGGCTCCTTTAAATAACCAGCTCTCTTGTGAACTAACAAAGTAAGAACTCATTCATTATCTCTGGGAAGGCACCAACTCTTCCCCATAATGGATCCACCCCCATGACTAGAACACCACCCATCAGGCCCCACCCCTAACACTGCGGATTGAATTTCAATATGAGATCTGGAGGGGCCAAATATCCAAACCATCTCAGACTTGTTGTTATCATTAACATGATCTCCTAATCAAGAGTAAAACTTAAGTGAAATGACAATAATTCACTATATGGTTTAACATTACTTAATGCTATATCTATGCACCAAAATGGTCTTCAATCTAAATTATAACTTCTTCCACTCACACTTGGGAAAACACAGTATTCAACTTTTCAGGTAAAGTTCATTAGAGGAGCCAACGATTGGCTGGTTCAATCTACACACCTTCGGTTAGGAAAACAATTGCTAATTCTGCCATCTGGATCACTATAGATCAATCTCTCACTCCATGGAAGCATACAAATGTTTTTGTACAACCAGCTAACTTCTGGACCTAGCACCTACTTAAACTAACAACAAATAAAATAGGCAGGGTGGTGTATGAACACTGATAAACACTGATAAAGTTCAACTGATTTATGAAGAAGTTGCAAGTAACATAAACTCTCTTCTACTCATATTTCCGATTTGACAGGTGCAGTGTCTTCCTACGTAAAACCTTCTTTAATCTCTACGATGACTTTGCTTCCCTCGAGTTTTTTAGCAGCCTATATTACAGCCTTCAATTTAACTTGTTAAATTATATGATAAATATGGAAATAGTTTCTTAAATAATGAACTTGAAAATAACAATTTACAGAAAATCTAAAAGCCATTAATTTACTGTGGACATTAAGTTTATACCACTAACTCAGTAAGTCCATGTGCAAAGTTGGTCAGACTCTCCCCTCTCTCCTCTCTCTTTGGACCTCTATCTCTGTCTCTGTCTATCTCTGTTTCTCTCTCTCTGTGTATGTGTGTGTGTGTCTCTGTATCTCTCTCTCTCTCACACACACCACACACACACACAGACACACACACACACACACACACACGATTTGGATGAACTTTTATGCAATCAGTAAGGGTCTCCTTCCCCAACTTGCTAATGCTTGGACTGTTGAAAGTGCTGCTGATTTAAGTTTGCATTGAGCTGCCTTTAATCTCTTAAATGTCCTGTATTACAAAGTTTTCTGGTACCAGTCCATGGCCCAGGCATTGGGGACCACAGCTCTAAGGGACTCTTATCCTGGAGAGAAAATTATCCAACTCTACCAATGTTTAAATCATCAAATTTTGATAGAGTCTTTGGCTTAACCTCTCCAGATGCTTTTTCTATCACCTAAGACAAGTATCTCCTCTTATCCAGTCGGGAAACTTCTCTGAATCGATAATGCACTTTTGCTTAAAATACTTTGTTTGGAAAGAATTCAAATATCAGCTCTTGAACTGTCTTTTTAAGACTCATTCTCTCTCCAATCTCATATAAGCATTATGGTCTGCTTGCTCTGAGTTCTAGTCCCGCAAGCCTTACTACTGTTGTTTTTGTTTTTCATTGCTGCAGAAGTCTTCTATTTCTATGTTATGTATCAACTAGATCTCAGCTCTTACTACATTAGGAAAACAGTCCCTAGTGGCATAGAGTAGGCCAGGTCTCTGTGTTTATGTGTTTTTATACTACCCTACACATTTCATACCTTGGAGACATTGGACCTGCAATCACTTAATTACGTAACATAATTAATGTGTTTCTTTCCTAATAGACTATAAGCCCATAAAAGTAAGATCGATATTTTTTAGATTCTACTGCTATATTTCTCGTGCCAGGCACGGTGTCTGGTGCATAGTAGATTAGATAGATGTTAGAGGAAAATGAATGAACACGTGGATTTACAAATGAATGAATGGATGAACGGATGATTCCTCAGGTATTTACGTTTAGAGAGGAAACAGCATTTTCTAGGTAACAATGGTTTTCATAACTACCATATTGGACATTACATAAAGCACACTTAAAAGTGGTATATTTGGAGACAATTAGGAGAGATACAGGCAGCGATGTTGAAGCTGCATTTTATTTAGTTTTTTTAAAAAAATTATTTATTTCCCTTGCAGGGTAACACCTGTGAACTGTTCAGGCTAATTAGCATCACCTGGTGGTGATTGCTTAAGGAGCGCCTATGAATTAAGCTCTTGATTGGATAACTGTTCAAGATCTCTTTTCAAACATTTTCTTTTTCCTTTGTAAATAATCTACCTTTTTTTTTTTTTTGGCATTCTCTCATTTGTGGAACTTGACAATCTGCTTTATGTTTTACCTTTGCATCAGCACTAAGGACGCTATCAGTCAAAATCATCTGGCAAAGGGCAATGTTGGCCATGGAACAGCAAGAAAGGTTTCAAGGTGAAGGACAGTGATCGCTGGGTTTCCGGGCCCGGATGCCTGTCATTCCCATGCCCTTCACCCTGTGTGCTGCTCCTGCACACCACCCCTCCCCTCACCCATCTGCAGCTTGCTCACCCGCTTATCTCACATACCCATGTGTTTTGGACATGAGGTGAGGAGGTGGAGGAGGGGGAATGGGAATGTAATAGTAGGTTTGGGAGTGCAGGGGAATTGCAAAGCAAGAAAATAGATGAGAGCAGCAGGCGGCAGTGGGTAGGCCTGCTGAGAGCGGAGACAGGCAGCATTTATATCCCAACCTTATGTCTCCCAGGCCAGTTTTGGCTCTGTGTTCTTCCTTACCAGCCTGGTGTGCCTTGACTGGAATGTCCTTGTCACTTGGAATATTCACGTGGGCCTCCAAGACCCAGCTCAAACATCACCTGACACCACCACATGAATCAGTCCTGTTTCTGTGTTCTGCTTTGTTTTCATATCAATTTTAAGGTGTGTTTCTCTTTTATGCCTAGTAGATTGTGAGTGCCTAAGAGGTGAGGATTTGGGTTTATTCACATCCATTTATAGAAAAATGCATGGCTTAGGGGAGATGCTGAGTAAATATCTGTTGAAAGAATGAATGAATGAATGCTGTTCATGTCATTTTTTTTTATAAGGCGATTGCAACAACATACAGCAGTTGAAAGTGCATGGGTTTTAGAGTCAGACGGAGTCCTCATTCTCCCCTTATCACCTCATGTTTTGTGAAACTTCTGTAAATATGTGAGCCTCGGTTTCCTCATCTGTGAAGGAAATCAAATAGGTTTTATATATGGATGTGTGTGTATACACATACACATATACATATATCTGTGTTATATACATAGAGCACTTCACATAGTACATAGGGCCTACAGAGGACTCACCACCTCCTATTTCCGTCCTTTCTCCCACAAGCATATGCATCTGGAATAATGTCTATAGTTGTGTTGATGACTTGGGTGATACACATTACACCTATTGAAAGCTTTTATATATCTTTTTTTTTTTTTCAAATAACATCTGCACTAAATGATTGCAGGACTTGCCACTGGAGGAAAAGCAATCCATGCATATAGCCATCTTACTTGGTAGTCTATTTTGAGGATGTTGATAGTCCCTTCCAAAATCATCTTATGTTTAGAAGGTATCAGAAGTCCCCTGAACTCTTGAATGAGATTTGCATGAGGCTCCTCACTCAGTAGTCAACAGGTTCTGTATTCTTTGCCAAGAGCACCCAAGTTACTTGCACCAGTAAAGAGTCCAACTAACAATCCGCAGCTTCCCCACAGCCACTGAACTTCAGAAATGGAAGTATGGAAACTGACCACAGTGGCAGTGTGAGTGAGAAGCTATATCTATACAGTCTCGGACTTCTGCTTCTACCTTTGGTGCTTGTGATCAAGTAATGCCGATTTCCTGAGCCTTACTTTCCTCATCAGTTAAATTGGGATAATAATAATACCCTTGAGTACTTGAGAAATAAATACTCATGATAGAAGTCACAGATCCTGCCTGGTAGATAGTAGGGGCTCAGTAAATATAAGTCTAAGTCTTCTCTGATCTGACCTCTGACAACACCTGCTCTGAGCCACCATGGTGTTATCATATCTTTCTCTTCCTTCCTGTCTGTTAACCTTTCGAAAATCATTGCTCCATACAAATTTAAATCCTAGATGATTTTTTTTTAAGTATTAGAAAGAAGCGTACACACTTATTAAGGATAAGAAGGGCCTGTGAATGATTATAATTAAGCTACTTATTCATAGATTTCATAAAGAACTCGAAATGAATTTTTTTCTCTGAAGGCCACCAGTTGAGCAACTGAAAAATGCTGATTTTTTTTTCTTCAAAACCACATAAAGACCAAGAGAACAACAACAACAAAAAATACGCGGCAGCACTCTTCAAAGATAGCAAGGATGCTTTTTGTGACACTAAAACAAGTATTATTTGTCAAATATTAGTGGGGAAATTGAATATCTCAGTCCCAAAGGGAAACAGCCCTTCTACCTACTGTGAGGCAGAAAAGAATTGTGATTTACTGATGGTGCCTATTCCAGGCATTCAATTAAGTGTTTTAGGTACATTAACTCATCTCTTTCTTACACAAACGCAGTTAGAGAGGTGGTTATCAACACTAAAGATTACTGGGAAACAGATTCAGATATGTTAAATGTATGCCCAAATACAAAATGATAGAATGTAGCATCAACAAAATTTGAAGCCCCTTTTTATGACTTTACAGCATGCAGCCTAACCAAATACTCAAAAGTTGGGCTCCAATAAAGCTCCTAGTGTGTCCATCTGTATAATATGTGAACAATTTTCAAATGATTCCCTATGTTTCCTTCTCTCTCTCTTGTCTCTTCCACCTGACAAACTCTTTGCCAAATTGAAAGCCCTTTTATATGAAACTTCCCAAATCCAACCTCATCCCAGACAGATTTAACCTATCCTACCTCTCTCTAGGTGGGATTGCTAGGTACAATTCCGATTGTACATTTTACTCTGTTGTAACATTTGTTACCATCTATATGTTAATAATCTATGTATCTATAAATGATGCTCTTAATTCTACTAGATTGTTGGCCCTTTGAGGGTAGATTTTCGGTTGAGCTATTTAAATCTGACATTTTTAGGTCAAAATTATGAAATATCAATAACTTTAATAGTTTATTTTTACTACATCCTACTCATTTTTAAATCTATGGCAGACCCTAAAATAATGCCTAATTAAGAAAAAAAAAAAAAAAACATGTTTAAGGCAGACCAGGAAATCCACCTCACATTTTAAACATTATGCCATTTTAATCTTCACTACAACTACCTGAAGTTTTATTATAAAAATTTTATAGATAATAACCAGGTAGCTCAAAATATTTTAGTAAATATTTTTAAATTGTATTTTTTAGATATTTACTAAGTTAGTGGCTTTTGTCTTACTCCCAAACTTATTCCATTTCTACCGTTGAAGCTCGTTTAGTTACGTCCTCATCGAATGAAACCAAACACTACTGAGATGAAGCAAAAGTGGGAATCATTTTTTGAATTTTAGAACAACACTTTCCCAGTTTTTTCTGAGATCTGAGGCACAAGTATCAGTTCCTATAAAATGTACTTTCCAATACTATGAATATTAGGTGTAAGTCACCAGTGTTTCTTATCCGCTAAGATAGAAAATCTTGTTTTAACATTGTTTATCTTAAGTTTCCTCCTACAAGACTTCGGCTGCCTCTTCGTACGTGCCTTTTTGATCAGATTTGAATCCAAATGGGCCGTGTAATTCTGCTTCTAGTCCCACAGTGACATGTGTGTTTATTATGCGAGCAGTGTGGCCTTTACCCTCCCGTGTCTACTGCAGTGGTCTCAGCGTGTGCCTCAGAGGCTGTTTCAACAGTTGGAGGTTTCTAGTGAGAGAGTTATCTCCATAAAGATATATTCTGCTCTCTCCCCCTGTTGCTTCACCTCACACAAAATACGACCTTCTCAGCGGGTCTTTCTCTTCTTTCATGTCTTTTAAAATATATGTGCTGCATGGAGACAGTTGAGAAAGCAGGAGGGAGGGGGAGACAGAGGGGGAGAGGAAGGGGGAGACAGGGAGGCGGAGGGAGAGAGGGGGAGAGACAGTAACTAACTGTTGAGGATTAGAGAGAAAGAGAGAGGAAGAGATTGACTTTTGAGGATGGGAGGTCTGGAATTGATAAACCATCCGACTGAAGTTGCCTTCCAAAGTCCTCATCCTAAACCAAGTTGAGCATTCCAACGGCAAGATAGTAACCAGCTATGTAAAAATAATATGTGACAAAAGAACTATCCAAGTATATGAATATGAACAATGTGCAGTCTGAACAGTTTCAGCTGTAATTATGCGGGTATACAAATCAGCAAAAGCAGCTGTTTTGGTGACTGCATTTTATTGACTTCAGATTAGCAAAGATTTGAAAAGGTATTCATCGACTGTGACATTGCGCCTGTCTTTTTCATCCCTGAAAGACCGTTCTGTGAGACACGGTTATGATTCAAATGTCATTCACACTGGAGTAGCGGGAACAAAGCAGAATTTCCAATAGAAGAAGATCTAATTAAGAGAATAATATATGCTTATTGTCAGCACCTAATTAGTTTCCCCTGCATTCATGTTTATAAAGGTGGCTCTGTTATAATTATAGTTCAACAAGAAGTAGTTATGTAATATGTCCCATTGTAGAAAGTATAACTAAGATACTTGAAGTTCTCCCTTCTTCCTTTACGCACATCAACACACACCCAATAGAGATATCAAATGGTTACATTTCACTCGTTACTTTTTTCTCCACAGTGTGAGACACATACTAATAAGTTCAGTGGAGAAAAGAAAAGTACTATTACTTTACTATTCAATGAATCTGACTTCTGCAGCATATAAGCCTGTGAATTTGGGAGGTTATTAGAAGTTCACTGTATGTTTTCTTGCGTGTTAAAAATGATGGTTCTCTTTTACACTCTCTCCTGCACACACACTCTCTGCAAAAGGATAGTAGACATAGATGTGGATTGCAAATGTATGTAAAAATACTCAAATTATAATGCTATTCTGTGTTCATAGGGGAGGTAAGCTGGGGTCAAAGACAATCAAATGATTTTCCGTGCATACATCTCAAAAGAAAATTTTGATCTTGCCAAGTCACTACCACTTGTCTTTAAGAAAATTTATTAAGTTCAATCAAGAACACATAAGATCCTCCACATCTGATCCCTGCAAACTCTCAATCTTTCTTTGCCACATTTATTCAATACCCTACTTTAAAACAGTTTAATACAGCTGCAGAAGAAGATCGTGCTAGGTGCTGTTACAAATAAACCCCAACATTTCAGTGGCTTAACAAAATAGAATTTTATTTTTTTATTCGTGAAACTGTAAAAGGAGGACGTTCCTGGTCAGCAGATTATTTATCTCCACATGGTGATTCAGACCCTTGGCTGATCTCAATCTCCAGGCTTTCAGATTTCGCTGCTAACTGAGATATAAACAATGGACAATAAAAACACACTTCTTAAAATGCTGGCCCAGAAGTGACGTACATCACTTAAGCTCACTTTCCGTTGATAAGAACTAAGTGACAGGACATGTGTCTGAGAACTAAAGTTTGTTGCTGGGGAACCTTCTCCCAGTGATAATTCCGGATTATAAAAGAGGAAGCACACATTCTGCCGCAGAATCACCCATCTTTTCCACATCATTCCTGCAGAGCATGCTGCTTCATTGCTCTATGCCATTTCGTTTGGTGAATTCACACTCAACCTTGAAACTACTGTCAGGCATTATCTCTTTACAGTCATCTGTGGTCTTCCAAGACAAGATAAGACATTGCCTCTTCCTTACAGCTACAATATCTATAAATCTTTCTAGTAGAGTAGGTAAAATGTTTGCATGCTACTATTTAATTGTCTGTCTCTTATAGTCATTTCTGGCATCATTGCTACTCTCCTTTTCCACTTTTTCCACGCCCTGAGCTGTTTCATTTACCTCCTTTGCTTCAATTACTATTTATGTTTCGATGACTTCCACATCTATATTTCTGGCATAATGCTTTCCGTAGATCTTTAGGCTCATATAGCAATATCCACTTGGAGATATTTGATACGAGTGTACTATATTGTATGTTCTTGTATTTAAAACCACCACAAAAGTTAGTTGCATAAAGTAACAAGTTTAGTGAACTTACGGTTTTGTGAGTCATGGCTATAAGCAGATTCCAGAAGAGGTATATCATCTGTATTCCAGAGTGAATAGTGTCTTCAACTAGGGTGACTCAAATTCCTGGAGGTGGTTTGTTTTGATTAACTAGGTCCATATATTTGTGCCCTCAGTTCTGGCTGTCAGTTGGATTACTTGGTTCTTGTTTCTACCATTTTTACTGGGTTTGGAATACTTAGTACATGTACAGACACCTGGAATAATTTCTCAATCTCCTCTCTCTCTCTCTCTCTCTCTTCACACAGCATAATAGTCTCAGGATACTTATATTTTCTACTTGGCAGCTGGTATACCCCAGAATGACTTTCCCAATGTCCCAGAATATCATATCTGCCACATTCTATGGGTTGAGTAAGACAGTAAGTCCAGTCCAAATTCAAAAGAAAGGAAATTAGGTTTGTCCTTTCAGTGGGAAGATTAGCAAAGAACTTGAAGCCATCTTTCAACTATACAGATCATCCTCTTGTGATACATTATTTACTCCTAATGAAAAGTGCAATTACCCCCCTCCAAAATTCCACAAATTTCATCCCTCTAGAGCACTGGCAAAAGTTCAGGATCTTTACATGAGATTCATCAAAATGATGTCTCTTGTTCTGAAGATCTTTGAACTAAAGAAGCTTGTTTTATGTCCCATATGTACCCAATACAAAAAAGATGATACAGCAATAATTATTTTCCATGATTCTTTCCTCTGTTCTCTGTGTACTTCATTCTTCCCTGTGAGTCATACTTCTATTCCTACAAGAAATAGCTCCTATTTGTATTTTTTCAGCTTGCTTCCTGCTCTTAGAAAGTTTGGGAGTCCAAAAATCTATTTTTATTGTTTACTGTCTCTGTTCCTTTTAACCCTAAAATGGTAATACTTCCCCTAATATGATTCTCTTAATTCTTGTGGGTTTCCTATGAATATTATTGTGGTTCACACTCTTAGATATTAGCTATACCTACTCATGTCTTTGAGACAGGATATTCTCTATATTCAGCCTATGTAAAGCTAAAATGGAACAATGGCATTGAGATTCTTAGAAACTGTGTTATAATAGAGAAGATCTATCAGTTATTTCCTAAAAATGCTTATTTAGAAGGCTAACTTAGAGTGCTTTTTGTGTAGCTGAAAGTTTTCGGAGTACACTACATTACACATTCCCGAAGTCTTAACAAAGGAGATTACAGCCTACATTGTACATCATTTTTGCACTGAAACCATTTTTTACTTTGTGAATCTTTTGTTGGGTGAGATGGGAGATAAACAGCAATTTTATTTTAGAATCAAGCAAGTTTTGCTTCTTTATGATTCTGCTATATTATCTTCAAGAACTCAGCATTTTCCTCTAGCTCAATTTTCTCTTGCTATATTTTTACATAGTAAGCTTAAAGGATCCTATTACCATTTTCAGTGTTTTACCTAAAAATTTCCTAGCCAGATTCATGAGTCAATTAAATTCCCTTTCTATTTTCCACATTTCCTCATGCATCAGTGTTGCCAAACATTCTGCCTCTGCATAACAATTGTCTCCTTTTCTCTATCTCCATAACATTTCCTTATTGTTCTTCAGTCCCTCCTCAACTGTCTAAAGAAATTTCTGGCTTGCATCCACCATTTCCAAGTCAATGCCACTTGCTTTAAATTTTTGTCATGGTGGCATACCATTTCTAGGTAATACATTTTTTTAGTGGTCAACTATTGCTCTCTTACAAAGTACCCCCAAATTAATGCATAGTGCATCCACATTTTTGTTATGCTCATAAATTTGTTTTGATAAGGAATTTGGGTAGTGCACAGTTATAATGACTTTTTTATGCTTTGCAATTACTTGGCTCCTCATCTGGGGTGGCTCAGTTAGCTGAGGATGGCTGAGACAGCTTGGTAAGAGCCAACCTTACAATGTAAGCTCATCTTTTGGTTGCAGTTGAGAGTCTCTCTAGCTGGATAAGGATTCCCTCTCATCTCATTTTATATACACTCATTTCCCCCCTAGTTAACTGAACTTACTTTCTATAACATTACTTATTTTACTTAGAAACCTGGTGACTTGCCCCTTTATCTTATGAAACTGAAACCTCTATATCACTCTTGTTCTCCATGTACATGCACCACTAATACATTGCCTGTAACATGGCAGGTAGTCACTAAATGTTTAATGAATTTTGAAGCCATCAATTACTTTTTGGTTCCCACTGGCACACGGAGAATGATCTCAGTGACAGTTCATCTCTGTAAGGTAGATGTATATTTGTCCACATCTAAGCATACACAGAATCTATCAAAGATATATTAAGACAGGTTAGCCAGAGAAAAACCCAAGTCATGATTGAGAGTAAGGAGACAAAAGGCTTTAATCAGTAAGACAGCACTCAGAATAGAATTTGAAAGGCCCTTCGAGGCCAGAGGGGACAGAATCATATCAAAAGGTGGAATGAATGTGACATAGCAAACAAATAAACCAAAACAACAATGCTTAGGGAAATAGTTCAGTACTGAGACTGTGGATATATGCCTTGTCCCATCTGGTTGTGTTTGGGGAGAGAAAATTCATAGATATGACAACTTAAATCACTTGGGTTTGAACGAATTTATTAGAACTCTTTAAATTGGTGGTGGGACATGGCTGGAAATGGATAGGAGTTAAGTCTGTAAATCATGTTTTCTGTTTTTTGTGGGGAGGATGGGGGTAGAGAGTTGAAAAGAATTCAAAGAAAGCCATCACTGAGGAAGAATAATGGATAACAGTATTTAAACTCTAAGCCATTGCTATTTATCTAAAGTGACAGAAAGATATTTATGTTTATTGGCCTGGCATGGTGGCTAAGGCCTGTAATCCCAGCACTTTGGGAGGCCAAGGCGGGAGGATCGCTTGAGGCCAAGAGTTCGAGACCAGCCTGGGCAACATAATGAGACCCCGTCTCTACCAAAAAAATTAGAAAAAAAAATATTTATGTTTATTAATTCAGTAATGAATTTGAAGGAAAGGATACTGATAATTATAGACTTGGACATAGTTGGACATTGAGAAAATTTCTTTGTCAACTGAAATAAAAAGTGACCTAAAGCCATACATAGTACAAATAGTCTTTCAGGTTTCGCTTGTGTGTTTTATGATTGGCTACAATAATATATGTTCTAATACATCAAACACCCATAAATCTGAGTCCTTATGTGTGAATGCTTCACTGACTCAACTGTGGTTTTTCTGCTCATTAAAGCCCTGTGTTAAAGATATATTAGCTAGTGCTCAGTCTGTCTACCATAGTGAGATGGGCTCAGTCCTCCAGGCACGGACTAAAGTGCTAAATCCACATATATTATTCCATGAATTATCTCATGCTAATTTCCCACACAGAAAAAGGTATTCTTGTCCTCACAGTTCTAGCTCCATCATTGGGCTGATTGTGGCAAAAGTTAAATAGAATAAAGGACTTCCTAGAAACTGTAGGGTAACAGAAGCTTCCTAAATCAGAACCTCTCCCTATCTTTCCTCCAAAAACCATACCAGTCAACAAGGGGAGCATAAGCTGAGCACTTTGCATACATTATTTTACATAATCTCAATTTAATCATTATGAAAAGCCTGGGGAATTAGTAATTATTATTCCCATTTTACAGAGAAGGAAACTTGAACTTACTTAGAGTGCCTCAGTTATTCAGGTTTACCTAGCTAGTGAATATGAGTGCCAGAATTCTAGCCAAAAGGTCTGATGCCAACAATTTTCTCCATCCCTTCCAACTGCCTTCCTGAATAATACTTCTTCAGTATTTACTTGAGTGTTGAAAGATCGCTGTTCATCGCCAAGGGAAGCAGCTCATTCAAACTTGGTTAGATATTTGTTTCTCTAGAAATATATTAATAATTTGATTTCTTAATAGATAAAGTCCTTTGTGCCTAGTCATCCGTCTTTTGCCCCATCCAGTTTGTTCTAGCTGTCATTTCTGGGAGGCAGACATCAGGAGATGAGCCTTATTTTTTATCTTGGCAGATCTTTGCCTATTGTAGATACTCCTGTGACCTCATGAGACTGTGACCACTGCCCATCACCTGAACAGTAGGTTTTGATATCTTCCACTTCTTTGAGTGTCTTCTTGGATTAAGCCAACATTTCAAAAATCTTCTATTACCATAATAAATTTTGCCATATCAAAATTGTTTCTTAGCAATTTTGGAATTTCTTACATTTCAACTCTAATATCAAGAAAAAATAGAAAACAAGTTTTCAAATTCAATGTCAGGAAGGAATGGGGAAAAGTGGAAGGCAAAATTTTGAGAAATAAAAAATTTAAATGAAGAAATATTCCATGGAACACCTACAACATGGGAAAAATGGTACAGTCAATAGAAATGAGAACAAACTCTGATTTTGAAATCTTTAGGTTGCAGATAAGATAAAATAAGGCTGAAATATTAGATATTAGCCAGTGATAGGAAGGTTTGAACTAAAGCTGAGAAAATCTTGGGGCAAGTAGAACAGGAAGTAGAGGTCAAGCAGGTTTTCTTAGTGCCAGGTACTGGGTTATTGTAAAAAAAAAAAAAAATATATATATATATATATATATATATATATGTTAAAAAGAGAACAAAGTGAGTACAAAAAGGTGAATTTACCTTGATGCTATGAGGAAGATGTTACCACTGTGTAAAAACATTCGTGGTTAATGGTAATGTAATCGTTTTCCCATAGGATATAATAATATATTTTATAGATAGTATTGGGAAGAGAACATTACTTGCAGTTCATGGTTGAAGAAAGCTGTACTACATAATTTAGGGGCACCTGGACACAATTTCTCAAAGCAGCATAACCAGGTGAGACAAAAAGAATATTCTGACTTCCCTAGGGATATATTTTTAGCTATGCCATATGATTCAATGTCTAGCTTCCCAAAAATCCTACCTTTGTTTTGAAAGGAGAATATGATGATGGTCTAAGTAGAGTTTTTCAAGTGCCCATTTCCTGTTCATTGGCTATAGTTGATGTCCCTTATTTATGCCCATTCAGTCAGTAGCCATGCCACTTGTGGGACCTACCCGCCTCCTCCACCCCCCGTCTTGTAGTTTGGTGAATCTAACCCAGCTGTTTCGGTGGGCATATGACCCACACCTTTACAATTGAAGCATTGCATTCACTTTTCCACAATAATTAGTTAAGAAATCACCCGGTCAGGGCCAAAGGTCATCAAAGCCAAGTTTAGGACCCTTTCAAGTTAGGACCACAGAAAAAAATACTGCTTTTCATAGCAAAAGCTGGAAGTATCCAAGGGTGGCTCTCAAGGTAGGGACAGAGGGGCATCACTTGGAGAAATTATTCTTACTCCTGTAGAAATGAAGCCTGCTAAGGAGGGAGGGCAGCAGATGGGAGGGGAAGGGACAGACAGGGAGACAGAAGAAGGTTTTCATAAAATGAATGATCTGTTTACTATCCACATTTCAACTTTCATGGTAGATTTTTAAAGGGAAGAAAATAAATTTGGTTGAGAAGCCTAAACTTATCTCTTCTGACTTTCATAATTAATAAAATGTTAACTAATCTATTTGTTATATCCTCATAAACAAGTCTAATCAGAAAAATTCTCAACGTCAGCTTCACTTGGCCTCTCATGGAAACTGAAATCAGTTGTCCCAATGCAGTAAAAGTTATTTCAAAAAATTTCCTTATTGATTTGGATCATGTTATTTGTCCGTTCATTTTAGAAGACGGAATTGTATGATTTTCCTGCTTTTACATTTTCTTCATTGTTAGTGAGACATTTTCTCTCAATTAATCAAGCTGCAACATTATCAAAATTTTCACAGACAGAATGGGAAATTTCCACACATCTCAATAACTATTTTGGACACTTGGCAGTTAAGCACATTAAGATGCTTATTAGTGGAGAGTTGTGGAATGAGCCTCAATTAGTGAATTAGACTGTATTCATTACACTTCACCAAATGCTCATTAACAGATTGTTTGATATTTTTTCCTGCTCATGCTAAAAAATGGGGGGGTGGGTGGGGGAGGGATTGGGGAGCTAGGCTGGTTTAGCAGCAATATGGAAATGAAGTCACATGATAACCTTTTTGCTTACAGATGCCTGGAGTAAAGATGGCTTGTAGGAAGATGTTTGGAATGAGGTATTAGAAGGATGGGCTAATTCTTCCATGCCTGGGGGGACCATGTGGCATATTTTTTTTTTAAATAAAACTCTTATTATTAAAAAAAAAAGAAAAGAAAAGAAAAGAAAGCAGATCTATACGAAGACAGATTCTTTTCCAGGAAAAACAGAACTCATTTGACAGTTCTCTCTTTGGCTAACAGACACCCTGATTGTCTCGCCAAACCTTTTTATGAGATGCCCAGCAATCTAGGATACTTCAATCCACTCTTCTCTGGCTTTGTCCTTCATTCAAGGACAGAACTTCATCCTGTGCTGAAGGCTCTCTGAGCCTTTCCTACTCACTCCCCATTTTGTCTCACATAGTTTTTTAATGAAATCTTTGCACATTTAATTCTATCTTGGTGTCTGTTTCTTGGAAAACCCAGGCTAGCACAATAAGCAAAGGCGTTTACAACAAAAATGCCTAGAAAGTCTCTGGAATTAAAAGCACACATTATCTCTGAAGATGGGAACGAAAGATGGGCTAAAACAGGATGAATATTTGCCAGTATAATATGGAGCAATTCAATCTCCAGGTCTTTTCTGCAAACTCATACAACCAGGCAGCCATCTCTCCCCAGTCCCAGCAGAAACCTGACGCTTCCCTGGGCACCAAAGCATAGGTGAGGATAGCAGTAATATGATGAGATATTAATTTAATATGTAATATAACATTATACAACATTAAGATTATAGTATTATAACTTTCACTTGAAAGTCTACCTAGTGTTATGTAAGATTCACAACCCCCTTTTCCTACTAGTCTCCTGAATTAATGATTTCTTCTCTGGACAAAATAATTAGTATAGAGAAATAATAGATACTGACAGTTATAATTCCTACTTTTAAAAGGCCAGTTGCACTTTTAAACACTAACATGAGGCCTACTGGCTGTAAGGTCCTGTCTTTGTATTAACTTTCTAATGCCTCCCTTTTAAGAGAACTGAACAGGAATTGTCACTGGACATTTAAAAAAAAAAAAAAAACCCTTTAAAATGAAAGTCGCTAATGTAAATACAACCAATAGGTAAAAGCCTAACTGTACAATATTACAGAGCAGAAAAGAGACTTGCAAAATAAATACAGCAGCTAATGATGTTAACAATGCAAAAGACAGGTTAAAAAAATAGAAGCTGTAATAAATACTGGATTAAGGTGAATGAACCAGGCAATCAGGATGTGTTTGGGACCTCACAGAGGGCAGAATGGTGAAAACTTTTCCCTTCTGAGTTCAGGACTGTGTTTACAAGAAACAGAGGCAGGAGAAGAGAGAACTTTTGAAAGAAGTTGGGCTGCGAAGAGTGTTTGGGAGGTGTCATGAAAGAAAAATATGCTCAGGTGAAATAGTTTTGTTACCTTTTTCCTTTTTTTTACTCCATGTAGAAAATGCTGTGATGTGACAATCATACTCCTTTCAGGCCTGAAGGGCTGGGGGTGCTGCTGGTAGACAGCACTCTGCTGTCAGCCCTTGTCAGAGTTACCTGGGATAAAGAGGATGGACCGGCCCAAGGTCACATGTCCATCCACCATCTGCCCATATTCAATGGCTGGACAACATGTGTGAATAACGGCACAGGCAGCCTCACCCCAGCTCAGAAAAACTCTGAACAGCTATTTGGATTTTAAGGCTGCCTGTTAAAACGGTTGAGGAGAGTCATCCTGCCTGAGGTCATGCCTCTGCCCAGGGCAGCCTGTGCCCAGTGACCAGGAAACACATGTGCATAAAGCCGCCATCAACTCACACCGAGTTTGGGACAATTCAGAGAGACATTCTGCTGTGGACCTCCCTGTCGTGGTGTCTGAGGTCATCCCTGAGATTTCAGCATGGTCACATTTTTCCCTTTGCCTAATTCTGCGTCTCCCCTTCTCTTCCGCAGGTGGCAATCCCAGACCACTCCCTGACACACCTCCTGCGTGCTAACCTTTGCCTCAGTTTCCTTTCCTCGACACCCAACGTGCGACAATGGGACCTTAATGGATTCCACAGGCCAGAATGGAAGATTAGAAACTATGTCAAAGGACATCTAGAATTCAGTCACTGTAAGTATGAACAACCCAAGGTGAATTCAGGATCAACGTCAGGGATGAAGAAGATATCTTGTGCTCAGAGGTTTTAGTTTTTCCTCCTAGAGACACGTAAGAGATCTGAACAGAAGCTTTTCCTTATTTCAGTCCTCACACTGAGAGGTAGAAGAGGAAAAAACCAATGAAGCAGATAAAGGTGAGAACAGTAATTTTGTTCCCATTTTTTATTCCTGTTCTATATATTCTGACAAATTATTTAGTCCTCAAAATATTCCCATAAGGTACATCCCACAACCCGTTGCCTGCTCCACATCTAAGAAGGCAGGAAATGCATCTGTTTTGTTGTTTATCGCGTTGTTAGTAATTATCATCGTCATACCTGACACAAAAAAAGGGAGTCATTGACTAGAAAATGAAAGAATACGTGCAAAAGATTAATACATGCACCACTACCGTCTCAAACATATCGTTTGTGTTTAGATATACACATTTTCTAACACTAACCGTTATGTTCACCTTATCAACCTGGTCTTCCACTTTCTCTTCTTTATGAAGAATACCACCATCCTTCCAGAAGTTACCTGAGCTTATCCCTTTTACTCAAACTTCTTTGATCGCCACTTTTAAGGTGTGAGTAACATATTTTGATTCCACATTGAAATGCTTCAATGGATTTTTCATTGTTTTTAGGAGCATGTCCAGATTCCATATGAAACACTTCTCCATCCACCCTCCCTCCACCCAGGCCCATCTCTGACTACTAATGAGAGATCAGCCAATAATAGCAAACAAAACACACACATATCATCAAAACGCCATACTTGAGACAAAAAAAATACTTTATTTTACAGCAGACGTTTATTAAGTATTTATTAACTGCCAGACACTATGTCAGTATGTTTTGTAGATTTTCTCGTATCATTTTTGCAGTTCTATTATCATCTGTATTTTATAAATAAGGTCAATAAAACTAAAATCATATAAGTAACTTGTCAACTCCAGAGTCTATCCACTATTCATTCTTATCTCCAGAATGGTCCAGTACATATCACCTTGTTTTCCTACCCCCACTCTTTCATCAAAACTCGTCTCAACTGACAATTCTTCTATGAAGCTGGTCTGAAGTCTCCAAGGAGAGCTTCAATCCTCTTTTCCCCATGTTCCATTTATGCCTGTATACATCTATTTAAGTAATTACGTTTCATTGCCTATGTGCTTATCTACCCAGTAAGTAGATCAGCATTATACAAAGTAGGCTTCATAGAGGTGTAGATCCAAGGTATCTTAATAATATAATATAAAGTAAAATAAAATAAAATAAAATGTTTACCTGAATGCCTAATGTGGGATATACTTTCCACAAATTTGCTCACAACCACGAGCATTTAGGGTGTGCACTTCCAATGAACTAATAATGGCCTAGTGGACACTTTTCAAATAGTTTGTTTCTGCATCACTTTACTCAGTATCAGTAATATCAAAGATGTTCTTTTAATCATTCAACATTCAAAAACACTCTGCAATAAAGTTGTGTTGATTGGAATTGATTTTCAGAGATTTGCAATCTTTAAGAATGTCTTGAAGAACTCTCCTATCTTCTTCTTACCATTCCACCTGTGAATAAACTAGATATTTGAGGGGAGCATTTCATTAAGGAAAGTCACATGGGCCTGGAAATTTCGTTTTGAAATAGCACTAATTAAATTGCCTTAATCCTACTGAAGCTTTCAGCTGTGCAGTGCAGCTAGTTCACGTGAAATTTATAAGCCTGCTATTTAAATGCCATGCTTCTTTATTATTATTTATTTATATCTAATTTATTAGCTGGATGCATCTTTTTTGCCTCGGGGTATCAGTATCTTTAAGTTTAATTAAGAAACTCATTCCGAATATTATCACTCTCAACCAAACATAGTAGACAAGAACATAAACGTAGAAAATACACCCATACACAAACACACACACCCTCAAAAGACCGAACCCACTAGCAAGTTAGCAAACTCATAGGAACCAGGAAAGACATAGGACAGGAGCCATCTAATTAGTAGACTAAAACTTTTAAGTTTTTAATTTATTTGAAATTTTAAGTAGAACTGCATAAAGGAATTACTCCACTGTATAATGTGATGTGATGTGTGCATACAGATTCCTCTGCAGGCCATATTGGAATACACACAGCAACAAAAACAAAATTCTCCTATGACACTACCTGAAACTTACTTCCTTATATGGCAGTCAGCTCTGGTATTAAGCCAAATCTTCCTTGTCAAGCACTGGAGAGAGAAAAGTAATAATCCTGAAGTTGAAAAGGACACATTCTTCTTCTTTCACACATGTATGTATGAAACAAAATTAAATTATTAATATTAAGTGATCATTGTCAAGGTCATGGAGAGTGATAAAGACCCATTTCTTAATACATGTCTAATTTGGGGATCCATGGAAAACAATAATAGCAATCACATCATCATCATTATCATCATTGACTCCCTTGATTTATATCACACGTTGGAGTTTAAAAAACTTCAATGGCAGGTTGGATGCTGTGGCTCACACCTGTAATCCTAGCACTCCCGGAGGCCGAGGCAAGAGAATCTCTTGAGCTCAGGAGTTTGAAACCTGCCTGGGCAAGAGTGAGACCCTGTGTCTACTAAAAATAGAAAAATTAGCTGGGCATGGTGGCTTGAGCCTGTAGTCCCAGCTACTCAGGAGGCTGAGTCAAGAGCATCACTTGAGCCCAGGAGTTGGAGGTTGCAGTGAGCTACGATTACACCACTGTACTCTACCAGAGGCCATGGAGTGAGACTCTATCTCAAAAAACAAAATAAAACAAAACTTAAATGCCTATTATTTCACTTGGTAACAGGAAAATTTGTATATTTTTAATGTATTTTAAAATGTGAAATGCAGAAAACTTTGTATATAGTTGGAGTTTATAAGCTACATTTAATACATAGGATAATATTAAGAACGTTTCAATCTTTTTAAAGTCGTCCTTAACTCCTGTTTGCCAAGTTATTATCTGCACTGACAATATGCTAAGTTTTACTCAAATAGCTTTAATAGACAGGATGTGAGATGAGCACAGATCTGATCTTATGGTTGACACAATTTTTTTTAGGACATCATCAATCCATATTTACTTTGTGGAACAGTTTCTATTTTTGGTTTCTTGCCAGACTCTGACCCACTGTGACCCTCCGTGGCTTTCTTTTTCCAGAGAAGTGGAGGTGAGATGGAATGTATGTTGAAACACGTATTTTTTACATTTTATTCATAGTCAATCTCCTCCACTTTTCTTTATATATCAGACATGATAACCACAAAGTGCCAATAGACTTTAAAAAAAGGACATCTGTTTCATGTGTTTTCCATCATGAGGCCATTTGAAGTGTGAGATTGTTTTTCTGAGAGATCAACACTTTAAAATTCTTTCTGATGACAAACTGTGCCTACTTCCAGATCATGTGGCGGTAAAACACTATTACATAGCTCATCACACCCAGGATAAAGTGTCAGCTATGAAACATTATGATTTATGTGTATATTCAACATTTGTTTTTAGAGCCAAACTGACTTCTCTCTTAATTTGCTGCTACTAAAATGATCTCCACTTAATTCTCTGTAATTATCAACCCTTAATTCTGTCTAATAACGTGGTTATGCACAAAGCATTTGCCTCACTTTGTTTTTCTGCAAAAAATCCTCATCAATGCCCTTAATTACCTACTGACATCACTGTGTTGTGGTTGTGGACTTTCACATGTTACTGTGTACAGCATGGCTCATAAAGTCTAATGAGAATAAGTTCATTAAATTAATCCCAATAATTAACAAACTTGCTGCCTGCTTCTCAGATGTCTAATTTGCGACACAAACTTGGCAAATGTTTCCAACAGTGGAAGCAGAATTGAGTCCAAAGCCTTTTTGAGAGAAGTGGAAATTTGCCTTTATTACGATTTCTTCATCAACTATACAATCTATTGATAACATATCTTAAGAATGAGATTTATCAGCAGTCAAAATAAATATTAAATAATATGAAATGTCAACCAAATAAGAGAGTGTTCCTGATGGTGATTTTTCTCCTCATGGAATGTTCTTTAAAAGGAAAGAAGAGAAGCTATTTTGTTTTCATATCCCAGTAATTCCATTTTTATGTGAAAAGACTTAAACTTATCCATTCCCAACTACTACTTACTTCCTAAATCGCTGGTTCAAATATTTTCCTAAAATTCTCCATTTACTCAAGGCATTTGTTGATATGACCAAAGGATATACTAACAGACCTTTAGTAGTACATGCATTCATTATTTGAAGGTCAAATTCACCTAATAAATGACCCTAAAATTATTTGATGTGTTCTGTCCGAACCCCACTCAAACCTAAAGCCCAGGTAAAAGGGTGGAATAAAATTTAACACTTTGCATTCCTGTATCTTGTGCCTTGTTTTAAATCTCTGGGATGTAGAACAGATTCTGGCCCATAGTAGGTGTTCAACTAAATTGACTGCATGAATTAAAAGGTATAACAAATGTAAATCAATAATTTTTTAAAAAAATGAGTTCATTCTAAATACTGTATTCATTTTAATAGACAATGTTTTTCTTTAAATTGTGTATAAACCTTATATGTTTTACCATTTCCTCAGCAATATGTTATCTAAGTATTCTCTAAATTGAAAGTGAAAAACATACAAATCCTCCCTGATTGGCTTCTGCACAAGAGCCCTGCTCTGGCCCACTATTCTTTTGTGTCATAATTATATTTGTGTTTGTTGGCACCTATCTCTGGAGCCTCTTCCTTCCATTTTGTTTTATTGTTGCTGTTTTTCTTTTTCTACTCAGCAAAGCTGTGTAGCAGACTTGCTTACTTCAGAGAATACTTAGTGAAGCTTTGACTCAAGGAGGAACCCTATGATACAAATAAATAAGAATTATCAAATGATAGGGAAAAATAGATTTTTTGATGACAATGTCATATCTATTTTAATCCCCTTGTAAAAATAAAGTTATTGCTTTTGTTTATTTCTGTTTTGAAGTCCAGTTTTGCATGCTTATTATGGGTTTGAAATTTCCCCTAAGGTCTTTATCTGTACGATTGCTGATTGAATTTGTGTAAAAAATTAGTACGGGGTAGTGTTTAAGAATATGGGTTTTCCTGTCAAACAGATCTGAGTTTGATCCTGGCTCGTAGATGAGAGCTGTGTGAGTTGTACTCAACTCTTAACATCTCAGATTTTGTAGCAATAAATTGGAAATACTAAGAGTATTAAAAGCTGAGTCAGTGGCTGTAGAGAGAGAGATGAGGTTAGTAATCAAGGAACAAGACATCTGAAAAGGGAGATGAGAACATAGATTAGAGTGAGAATAAATAAGTAGAAAAGGAGAGATCTGAGCACATTTACCCACACCCCATTAAACCAATCTCCCATTCCTGGGAACAATAGAATGATTTTGCTTCATTAATCTGATGGAGAATATTTATCTTGTCTTTTAAGAGGTATAGATCAGTCTCTACTTGCCCTGAGTGGTTATGTAGAAACATTTTTTTTTCGCCAATAACTGCACAAGCTCCTCCCTGGTGGGCTGTCAGGGCGTCCAGGACCCAGCAGTTTTCAAATACAACAGAGGCTGAGCTGTTGACTTCTAACTGAAGTGCTCCCAATGCTTGCATAGTGATATTGAATTCTGCTTCTATTACCGTGGAGAGATTCAAACTGCATTTTCGATCTCATAAGTTCCAAATGCCAGGAAAAGAGTCCTGAGTACCAAAAAGAACTTAGAATTGGGATAGCAAAGTGGTTTTTTTTTTTTTTTTTAAATAATATTGTATCTAGTGCATTGGTGTGGTGGTACCACCTTATGAATGAAAGAGCCCAAGTTTATAATTTGGCTGGCATTTAAAGTGGAATACCTGGTAACAGAGGATGTCAGATAACCAAGTTCACAGCATCCTGACCATCTAAGTGGGAACCACTTGTATACTTTATGGACACACACGATGAAAAGACTGGTTTTATTTAAACATAGAGTAAGGTTGAAACCTGTGACCTCCCAACCTGGAATTTGCTGTCCTGTTCTTCCTCATTGGTACTTCCAAATCTCCAGTTGCCATGTGTCCCTGCCAGCCTTTTGACAATAGAACATGTTGTGAAATATTTGATATAAAAGGCCTTGTCCTGGTTTTGGCATTTATAGGGCTTGGTGTTGTCACCTAACCAAGGCAATCCAGGCTTTTGGTCTATCCATATGTAATCTTTAGTGCCTGGCAACTGAACAAGGGGAGCAAGTGAGCTATACTAATTTGTGCAGGCCTGGCTTGGGAGCCATCCATAACACTGGTGATTTTACAAGCATGGACATCATGAGGGTTAGTGTCAGCACTGTCTATGATCTTTGCAAGAATGCCTTCTGTGGAATCAAGCTGTAGGATCTGATGACAATATTACCCTAGTATGTCACCCGGAAAAGATTCAGCAGCATCCCAGTTCTCAATGCAGAGGGAAAACTTTATTTCTAGTGACTTTACCTGAACAACAGATAGTTCTTGAGCTTCCAAAGAGATTTTTTTCTGTGTCCAGTTGACTCATCTAGAGGAGAAGCAGCATGATGTTTTTTAGTCTGGTTGTGGATACCACATATTGTCAGACATCCATCTTCTGGACTGGTCTTCCAGGCACTCACATTGGCAGAAACAAATATGAGCTCAGTTTTTGTTTTTTTTTTTTTCCCCATGTTTTGGATGTTGGCATGACCAGAAATTAGATTGATTAGTTAATGTGGCCAGGGTGCAAAGGGACGCTGCTTCTATGCCTGACCTGCTGGAAAAACAGTAAGCCTTAGTAAGAACAAGGCGTAGTTAGAAAGAAGAGTCATAGTGGAAGATTAAAAAGGGAGAATGTGATCGATTTGGGCAGTTTCCAATCAGTTTCCAATGTACAATCCTCAAAGGATGAGGCTTCAAAGAAATGTTTAAAAAGGACCCCTTGTCAGGGGGTTAAAAGAAGTTTTTAGATAAAAAAAAAATGGAGTTTCTTGATCCACGATCTTGGGAAAAAGCTATTTCATGAAGATGTCTGCTTCAGGGGACTGGAAACTGGTCCTGGAAATCCTTACTTTCAGGTCACCTGTAAGGGTGGTCTTCTAATTGTCTCAGTGTAGTATGGTGTGGCCCATGTGAGCCCAGGAGGATTTTTCTTTTATTTTGGTGGTGGTGTGGATAATAGTGCTTCAAAAGGGCCTTCCCAGTGAGATGACAGTGCGTGTCTTCTTCTGAAAACTGATGTGCACATGATCTCTTGGTCACAAAGGATGGCGAGGCTTGTCGGTTGGCGGAGGCCATGCTCCTTTCACCTGCTGATGACATATGCTCCGAGCATGTTCGTTAGCGTCTGTATGTAGCTAGTTATGATATTGAATTGTTCACTTAAATCCCCATAGAGTTCAGCTGGCCCAGGAATAGAGGGTTTAGAGGTGTTAGTAGCCATGGGGTGACTAAAAATTATTTCAAAGGGGGGTTAATCCGTGTCTCTTATTTGGAGTACCCTGGATTTTTATAAGGGCCAAACAAAGGTAATGCTTCTGGCCATTTAAGTCCAGTGTCTTCACGGGCTTTTCCCAGACTCCTTTTTATGTCTATATTTTTACTTTGCCCTGAGGATTGGGGATGACATCGGGTATGAAATTTTAATAAGTACCCAAGAGACTTTGCAAGCGAGTGGTTTATTGCTGCTTTAAAGTGAGTGCCTTGATCTGACTCCATCCATAAAGGGATACCAAAGTGAGGAATAATCTCAGTTACTACTTGCTTTACCACTGCTGTAGCGTCAGCACACCCAGTCGGATGGCATTCAGTCCATCCACTGAACATGCCAACAATAACCAAACAGTGAGACAAGCCTAAAGGTGGAGGTACATCTATTAACATAAAATCAACCTGGCCGCCGCAAAGGGCAGTCTGGGCCTTTGGGAGCTTCCTGATGAGTGTTGGTTTCCTCCAGAAATTTGGTGAGATTTACAAATAGTGCACTGGGAAATAATTTGGTCAGAAATTTTGTAAATCCCAGGGCAGTACCAACTATATAGATATATTTTTTTCTTAATTATCCCCCATTTGCTCATATGTCCCATCTGATGGGAGATAAGTACAAGTCAAAAAGTTAAAAGAAAAGGAACCACAGGGAGTCTGTTTGGCCCAATATATAATCCATCTGATAATTGTTTAGTACCATTTTGTTTCCACTCATCCTTTTCAGATTGGGGCATTAGCCTGATAGCCTGATGGTCAATGATATCAGACAGGGACAAGGACAGGGTAATAAATTGAGTGGGGAAAGGATAGCGAGGGCCATTTTTGGCTGCCCATTTAGCATCCCTGCCTGCCCCATTATCTCCTAGGGATACAGTATCCAGGTCCTTAGTGTGGGCTGGGAAATGAGCAAAAGCAATCTTACAAGGAAGGTGAATAGGTTGTCACAGGGCGGCAATTACAGGCCCATTGGCAAATAGGAGTGTCAGCAGAAGTTAAGAAGCTCTGAGATTTCCAAATTGTGCCAACTGCATGGCAGACCCTAAAGTCATACTTGAAGTCTGGTGTAAATAGTGCCAGCTCTTCCTTTTGCCAGAGTGAAAGCTCTCCTGAGAGCTATGGCAAAATGGACTCCTGAGGCATTCTGGGGTGAGCTTTTGAGTGCCCTAAGACATTGTATGTCCGAAGTAAGTAACAGTTGTCTGTACCCACTGGAGTTTAGACCTAGTGGCTTTATGGCCTTATTCAACTAGAGTTTTTAAAAGAATGAGGGAGTCTAAGAGGGCACCCTGCTTACAGAGCAAAACATTATCAATGTATTGAACAAGTACTGAACGAGTGGATCCTTGGGGAAAGGTTATAGAGGCTAAATCAGCTTTGAGAATTTGAGAGAATATTAAAGAAGACTCACAGTATCTCTGAGGTATTTGGGTCCATGTTAATTTAAATGTTCCCCTCTGAAGGTGAATGTAACGAAATTATGAATTAGGGTGCGACAGAAACAAAAGGGAAGTTGAGCAGAGGTCAACTACCGTAGTATTAAAGTCATGTGAACTAAAAGGCATTTGAGTTAGTTTCTATCTTCTTGATAAAGTATTTGATTTAAGCATTTATCTAATTAATTGGAAGTCTTTCATATATTTTGGTAGTGAAATAACACATACCCATTACATATATAAGCACCTGGACATATAGACATACAGATAGAAAATCTAATAGATCTTATAAAGAATTTTATTTGCTGGCTCTTAAATATTTTTTTTTAATTCAGACTGTCAATCTTTTTATTACCTATTTTTTTTTTTGTTTTAAGCAATTATTGGCTAGGCAACAATTTGCCTTTAGTAAGATTTTGCCATTTCTGTAAGCACTCACAGCTTCCAGGGCCTAATACTTATACATGTATAGGTAGTTGGAGCCAGAAAGTAGAATACTCAGGTGTTCAGAAATTAAGGATCCTATTTTTACCTTGAATCTTGGCTTTGGCTCTCAGATCTCCATGATCAACTTAGGCTATGATTTTTCCTTACCCAAGTGCACAAGAAAAAGGAACAAAGGGATAGAACATATAAATCGCTGTGAATTCCTGAAAGCTGGACTTTGCTCCCCCTGTAGTATTACCATTTACTGTTAGTTTCTGCCTGACCCACGCAGGCATTTGGAGCCTCTAACTGGAACTAAGCTAACTAATTATCAGATCCAATCTGATCCCTGACCTTATTTCGTTTCTGTCATGACTTCTGAACCCAGTTAGCATCAAAAATTTGCTGAAACACACTCTGAGAGCTCAAACACAAAGCTGTGGAGCTTTGGAATCTGAGAGAGAGCTTTCCCACAAGCCCCAGTTGTGGCCAGAGAACAGTGGATACAACAGGTCTGGTGGGTACTTGGATTTTGGTGCTCCTGGGGATCTCTGGGAGCTCTATTTCAGAACCCACTTTTGACAAATTAAATTTAACGGAGTTTAATTGGGCAGTTGAACCTGAACAGGTTCAGAAAGACTCCACAGCTGCAGCATGGTTGAAGATTTGTGGACACAAAAGAGACAGTGATGTCCAGAAAATGGAAGTGAGGTACAGAAACAGCTAGATTGGCTACAGCTCAGCATTTGCCTTACTTAAACACAGTCTCAACAGTTGGCTGCCTTTGATTGACAAAAACTCCATGATCAGCAAAGAGGAAGGAGGAGGGAGGAGTGAGGATGGATGGAGCAGACGGTAGCTGGGACAAACAGTTAACATTTTTGCTTTTGAACTTTGCACAAATGGCAAAAGTTGTACAAACATCAACCGTGAACAGGCTCATTCTTTGCCTGGGAATCAAACCTAGGCTGCTCATATGAAAGCACAGAACTTTAACCATTAGACTACCAGGTAAAATGGCCTCTCACCAGGGGCAATGTTCAAAGGATTTTTATCTTTGTTTTAGATCAGATATTTGTTTTTCCATTTTGTCAAGAGAATTTTTAAAGCTAGCCACAACACTATGTGTCTTTCTTTTAATCCAATTTCTCTATTAATGTAAATACTTATTGTTCAGAATAAGAGATCTCTAAAATTTATTTTTCAAATTAGATGCCTTTTAATTTAAAGGATCCATCTTTTAGCCATTAAAAATCGACTTCTCAATGATATATTTATTCCCCAAATGACTTAATCCAATGCCTCTTCATAGAAAGCCCAGGTGGTCATTTTCCAGGTTTAGAGTAAGTTTTTTTTACCATATAAGCAAGAGGTGTTCCTGGAGAGGGTATAGAGGAGACAGTTCCCATGATTCTCAAAAATTCACTTTCAGAAGTAGACTTAAAATAGGATGGGAGGATGGGAACTTTTAAGGCAAAAGACCCCTACACTTTCACATATTAGGTACAGAGTGTCAACAAAAAAAAAGCCAAACTCTGTAAAATAATTTTAAAGAGATTTATTCTGAGCCCATTTTGAGGATCTGACCCGGAGCCAAGCCCAAGAGGCCTTGAGCAAGTGGACTCCCTGTGGCTGGGTTACAGTTGGGTTTTATACATTTCAGGGAGACAGGGGTTACAGGTAAAGTCATAAATCAATATGTAGGACTCATACATTGGTTTGGCCTGAAAATGTGGGCCATCTCGAAGGGGGGGGAGCTTGCAGTTGATAGGTGGGTTTAGAGATTCTTTGGCTTGTAATTGGTTAAAGACGTGAAGCTTTGTCTAAAGGCTTGGAATGTTTTAACAGAGTTGCTGTTTATCAGAGACAAGCCACCGGGACATAGATTTGTTGTGTAAATTGAGGGCCTACAGGTTTGTCTTGCATACCCTTAGGCTTGTTAATGGGTTACAGAGGATGTCCCCAAGAAGGGAGAGGGGCATGATGAGGCATGTCTGACCTATCTCCTCCTGGCAGGCAATTTAGTTTTAGGATATTCCTTTGGCCACGAGGGAGTCCGTTCATTCAGTCAGCCGGTGGGGGGTGAGCCTTAAAATTTTATTTTAGTTCACAAGACTGAGGAGAAAATTTCCACTCAGTTAGAAGACAAGCTCATGGACATGAAACAGGACGGGAGGGGAACCTCAGACTTTTTCCTCAGGGACCTGCAGCAAAGTTTGTCTTTAACAGACGCTGGTCTGGTCAGACCAGCATCACCAGTGGCCGCAGGGCCTGCTGGAACCGCACATCCGGGTTTCCGGGCCTGTGCTCTACCCTGGGGCAACCCTCTTTGCGACAGGAGGACACAGAAAGACAACGACAAAAGAAAGCAACAACAACAGAAGGCTATTTCTCAGAGGAGGGGAATCGGACAGTATGAATATTCATACCACAAAGTTCCAAAAAATATATCAGAGCTGTTGTTGCTCTCTGGTCCGGCCAGATTCTCCTCACCTGGGCTTTCCAAAGAGCAGAGCCTGCGGGCTGGGCCAGACTGAGGGGGTGAGTGGAAACCTCTCCTTTGCCCCCAAGTGTCACTGAAAGACCAACTCACCATACAATAGGTAAGGTAAGTGACTTAATAAGAGAAAGAGATTAATTTAGCGTGTGCCTTGGGGGCAACATCACAGAATGATTAGCCAGTATCCCTTTGGGGTCCTGAAATTGATATACCCTCATTTTAGAGGGGAGGGGGAGATGAGGAATATAGGTGACTCTGTTTAGGGGCAATAAATGGTTACCAGGGAGAA
The DNA here is from genome assembly GCF_041146395.1 of Eulemur rufifrons. Classification (NCBI taxonomy): domain Eukaryota; kingdom Metazoa; phylum Chordata; class Mammalia; order Primates; family Lemuridae; genus Eulemur; species Eulemur rufifrons. The sequence goes on along the minus strand of NC_091005.1, from coordinate 7,678,405 downwards.
TGAATAGACACTTGGGAGAATGAATGGATGGGGGGGAAACAGATTGACTTGTGAATGATTCTCTTTGCAAATTAAATTCACCTGAGAGACAGGTATTACACTTAAAATGATTTGGGCCAGGTCTGATTGCATTCTTGATCTTCCTTCCAGCTATATAGTGAGATCACAGGGAGGGGAAGGAAAGGCAATTTTTTTTGTTTGTTTTTTTTTTTTACATGGGTCCTTCGGGTTTTGTGCAGATAGAGAGAAATTTCCTTCCAAGGCCTGTTGATCTCTAAGGGCCTTTAATTCAAAATACTCTTTATACCAAGGAGTCATATTTTGGGGTGAAATTTCCTGAGCTCCTTCACATATTAAATGAGACAATGAGAGTATAAGAACTGCCACTTTTTTATGAGCCCAGCTTTGTGAGGATATAAAGGAAGGCATTATGAATTCTTTCTGAGGAGTCCAGAAAGGCAATAGGTAACCACCAAGCTAAGATGACAAGGTAATAAATAGATCTCCAGGTCAATTGAGAGAATGGCCTTCTGGGAAGAAGTAGCATGTGTACAGATGCACAAAACTTAACAAAAAGTACAAACAGATTATTAGCAAGATATTCAGTATCGTTAGAAGCAGCAAGTGTGTCAGCCAGTTCTAAAAAAGATGGGACTCGAAATATAGGGAAAGAGAACCAATTCTTAATGGACTTAGGAATTTGGTTTCATCCTGAAGGAGGAAAAAAGCAAGGATTTTTTTTTAAAAAAGCAAGGATTTTTATGGCATAAAAGTACATTTTAGAAAAAAATATGTCATATTTATATAAAGAAGGATGGATTAAAGGAAGCTTAAATCAAACCATTTATTGGAGGTGGGAGTGGGGGACAGAGAGGTAAAAAAAATTTAAAAGCTTGAAAAGTTTTCACCCAAGATTGTTAACAGAAAAAAGAGAGAGAGAAATTTAAAATAAATATGGGATAAATAAATTTAAAATAAGTGATTGAGTACCCCTATTTTCTTAGTATTCCTGAAGAGTTGGATTTGAACATGACTGTGTTTTTTAATGATAATATCCATTGATATAATTGTCTAATACAAACTGATGTTTCCCCAACATCCCATATTTTTTTTTTTTTAAAAACTATAAACAGACCTTGTTCACAAAGATATTTGAGACTTACCAGGTCTTCGCTTCACAGATGGTCAGTGATACCAGGAATGACCATAGAAAGGAGAAAATATGATGATGTATCTGTATTTTGGCAAAGAAAGACAACATTGATTAAATTCTTGCAGTTGAGCAGAATATTACCAAAGATTCTCTGGCTCATTTGAAGAGACTGGAATTAATTCATAAGCAAGAAGGTAGCTATAGGCTAGATTCCATGGACAAAGGGAGAGACAAAATGCAGATTATGGTTTAAAAAAAATTAACTAGTGAATGAGATGTTAACCTCCAACTGGGGAAGTAATTGTATCATAATGGTGATGGAAAAAACTATCAACCAAAGAAATGGACCTGAACTGAAATGTGTCTAAACGGCAAGTAACTTTGGTAACCTTTTTGGTTTGCATGTGCTTCATTTTGGGCACTGTTTCCCTATGCTCTACACACTCAGCAGAGAGGATAAAAGGGGATTCTGCAAGACGTGGTCTTGTCACCTAATCCAGCTTTATCCACAAACAACTTATTTAGACGTGCTCAAACCAGAATTCCACTGCAGAAAACTTCCTGCTTTCCCTGGTGGTTTCAAACCTAAGTACCTCACTTGGTAGATGCAGTGATCAAAGGAAACACCTTTTAAATACCTTGTATGAAGCCTGGCACATGGCAGGTATTTTCAAAGTCTGATTTCTATTCTATCATCCTGAGCTACTGCAGGATGACTTTTATTAATGAATGTGAGAGTAACAAGAAAGCTTCTGACACTATGATAGTTAAGGAAACTTCTGGGCACTGAAGTTCAGTGACTCCACAGGAATAGTGGTGAGAAATATACAATAGCAGCACTCCACCTCTCAGGTTTTTGCCATGATTAGGGTACAAGAAAAATCTGAGTGTTAGGGGCTTCCTCCAAGACACGCCCGTGAGTACCACTATTGAGGGAAGGTTCTTATGCCTTGAGCTTTAGGATGGTTTGCTGAGATCATAAAGTATATTTTGAGTACAAACGTACTCCAAATACTTTCTCTATACAGGAGGTAGTTAAGTCCTTGTGTCGTCTTGCTCAACTGGATTTGTGTTTCAGGGCTTAAAGTAGAAGAAACTTACAAACAAAACTGGATTTCCTATTTATGATTCTGTTTTGAGAAAATTATGCTGTTGTATCCCATATAAAATAGTAAAGTAAAAGGTAGTTTCTTTACGTGCACTCGTATGTGTGTTTTAAATAGACTTTATTTTTTTAGAGTGGCTTTAGTTTACAGAAAAATGTAGCGCAAAGTACATGGCATTTCCATATACCCCCATGCCTTACCCCAGACTCCCCAAAATCCACATCCACCATACCCGGCTAATTTTTTCTATATGTATATTTTTAGTTGTCCAGATAATTTCTTTCTATTTTTAGTAGAGACGGGGGTCTCCTCTTGCTCAGGCTGGTCTGGAACTCCTGACCTTGAGCGATCCTCGTGCCTCGGCCTCCCAGAGTGCTAGGATTACAGACGTGAGCCACCGCACCCGGCCTCCCTCAATTTCTTCATGCTCTGTTGCTCTGTGTTGTCTCATCTTCACTTGTCTTGACAGGAATTACAGCAATGACAGCTTTAGTATCACATGGTACTTTAAATGGTGCCTGAGTAAAAAAAGGGAAAGCCTCTCCCCGAAGGTACTGAGAAGACTCAAATTGACCTGAATTAAGTCAGATAGCCATGCCTGAAATTAGAGAGAATTGAATGAAGAAAGAATGCTTCCCCACTGAAAAAAAGGCTTGCCATAAACTACTAAAACCAAAATGCATTACTGAGTTACTTTAAATATTTGAGTGCATTATGGCTATGATCATAAATAATCCTATACAGATTTTCAAAAGAAGCTCCCACCTACATATTATTATAACAACATCATCAAGAAAGGAGCACATTCATTATTTCTCAGTGATGCATACAAATGAATACTACTTCCAGAAATTATGATTTCATTATTTTCTCTATTTTCATGATAGGGCTAAATCTAGCCTGAAACATGGCAGTTTCATATGTTCTATTTTGACATGCTAAGTGATAAGATACATCTGCACTTTGTGATAAACATCAGTATACTTATTTCAGTTTTGGATGCTTATTGCTTTTGCCTTGCTTATCTGATTTTAAAAAAATAAACCAGAGAACTTTACTTAGAAACATAGTTTTACTGAATCACCTTCCAAATACAAGTTCTTATTACAAGGAGCAATAGTGAATTATGTGAATGTCAAAGGTGAAGTGATTTTTTTAAAAAATATGTCAGGGGTGGATTGAGTTAATGTAATGCATTGTGTGCGGACTAATGGGCCATTGCTCACCAGGCCAATGGTATCGCCTTGTGAGAATGTCTATTTAAGATGATTAATATGTCAATTTTTATATGGGATGTGTAAAACATTGAGAATCCCTGAGCTTTTTTTTTTTATATAATCCTAATAGGTTAAATGAAAAAAATCTATTTAACTCTTTCATGCACATGTTTAACACAGACACACACACACACAGACACACTAAATAGAAAGAAGAAAATGTAGGAATAAATCTTGTAATACTTTAATAAGTGGATGTTTTAAAATCTATGAAAAATCAAGAGGAAAAAAGGAAACAAATGATATTTCCTGTTCTGAAACATAGGAATAAAGGTGATTAATGGTTATTTATCAAATATCAAACTATCAACACAATTTAGAATAAATAAGTTTATGAATTAACAAACAGACCTGTGGTTTCTCAAAAGTTTGGCCAATGTAGAAGGAGGTAGGTGTAAAAATTAGTTGATACTAATTAAGCATTTGGCAGAGGAGTCAGCATTTACTTGAATTATTTTATGCTTTTAAAGCTTTATTTATAATGCTTTATTCACATATGCATAAAGTCATACATTTGTTTTTATTTACTCACCGATATTTAAGCACCTCCTGTCTGCCAGGCAATGTGCTGATTGTTCAAGATGAACAGAGACAAATGTCTCACCCTCATAAAACTTATTGCAAATTTACCTTTGGAAATTTTAAAGAACACCTTACATTTTATTTTCTAGCAAAAGGATGCAAAGGATTCTGAATGCTCTATCTTTAAAATATTTTATTCATCCTCTATCTGAAACAAGTTGAGCATGGTCTCTCCTAAATAGTCATTAGTAATTACCTGATGGAAATTATAGAGTTTTGATACATTATTCCAGGGAAATATTCAAAAATCTCTCAAAAGCTTCTCATAAAACTTAAATCTCTTGTAAAAGAATAGCTACTGATATTTTTTTTTTTTTTTTTTTTGAGGCAGAGTCTCACTCTGTTGCCCAGGCTAGAGTGCCGTGGCATCAGCCTAGCTCACAGAAACCTCAAACTCCTGGGCTCAAGCAATCTTTCTGCCTCAGCCTCCTGAGTAGCTGGGACTACAGGCACGCGCCACTATTCCCAGCTAATTTTTCTATATATATTTTTAGCTGTCCATATAATTTCTTTCTATTTTTAGTAGAGACGGGGTCTCATTCTTGCTCAGGCTGGTCTCGAACTCCCGAGCTCAAACAATCCACCTGCCTCAGCCTCCCAGTGTTCTAGGATTACAGGCGTGAGCCACCGCGCCCCCATCTGCTGATATTCTTGTACAGCGCCCATTCACTTCCATGTCTGCTATGACCTGAACATCCCAGCCTGTACACAGACATTATTGCAATTGTTTTCTGTTGTTGTAGTAATATGAATGTTTCAGCATATTTCTAAACCTCTTGTGCTTTATTAAATTCCAGGACAGTAAAACAGGTTAATTCTAACTTAATTAGAAGGCCTTTATATATCTTTAAACTATCTATATCACTATGAATATTGATGTACCTATTGTGTTAACTATTGTCTCTCTCTCTCTTTCTCTCTGTCTGTCTCTCTCCTTATGTATGTGTATGTGGAGGAAAGGGAGAGACTTATGTTATCATCAGATACTTTATATGCACCAGTTAATTTTCATCTATGTATAATAAATCCACGATCCCAATAACAACCTCACATTTTCTTTGAGCATTGAAGGTGGTTCAAAATCTCACCTACTTACTTCACAATAGAGTTGTAGAGAAGGGATTAAACTCCACCTCTGACTTGCATGACAACCTGTGACTCTCCTGCTCTACCTACTCTGAGACACGCTGAATAAAGCAATTACATAAAAGATTTACCAGGGGCCCCAGGAACTAGACACCCATGCAGAAAACACTATGTACGGAGCAGAAAGATCTCTGCTTTTGCTAAGCCTCTGTTGGCTGTGACTCTGACATTTTTCTGCTGCGATATGACATAACCATATGATACTATCTCTTCTTCACTGACTTGACTGTTATTTTAACGTTGTGTTGAAGTTTAATATTTATATTGAAAAGCATATTTGTCATACATCTGAAGATAAATGAATCTTCATAAACCTAACACAATTTGTATCCAATATCCAGATCAAGGCACAAAACATTACTAGTCCTCCATAAGACTTTCTTATGCTATCTTCCCTCATTTTTAACCATCCCCAGAGCAGGCATTATCTGACTTCTGACAGCGTAGGTTACTTTTGCCAGCTTTTGTACTTCATGTAATTGAAATCATATCATATCTGGCTTCTTTCACTTAACATTATGTTTCTAAGAATCATCCATATTGATGTATAATTGCACAATATTTATACTTACTGTTGTGTTGTATTCAATTGAATATATATATGTGTGTGTGTGCATATATATATAATACATATATATATATATATATATATATATGTATATAAGTTTATTTATCCAGTCTAGAGTTTATGGGCATTTTGGTAATTTACAACTTTTAGCTATTATAAAGTGTTGTCATGAACATTCTAGCACATATTTTTAAATTAATATGTCTGTACATTTATACTGGGTATATACCAATAAGTGGAATTTCTATGTCAGAATGATCATATGTTAAGTTTTGGTAGATGTTGTAAATGGCTTTCTTTGAAATTGACCTTTGTTGTGTAAAGACTGGACATAATTTCCCCAGCCCTTTCTTTCTGTTTTGAATGTACTGCCTTTCTCTAACAGCCTGCCTCTCAATCTTACACAATTCATTTCCTTCTTTGCCAAGTTCATAGTTCTAGGCCTTCAAAAAGCTTTCCATCTCATTGCATTCCACATTATTGAGTATCTTGATGACATAACTTTGGTTTTATAGATACATAAAGAATTTGCCCTCTCTCCCAATAATGGGTGTGTATGGAAAGCATTATATGCCTGAGCAAGAGGAATGAGACTGGAAAAAGCCTGTATGTTGATTTACACTTGTTTGGTTTTACAATAATATTCATTCACTTCCCAGAATCCCTTGCATCTTTATTCTTGGCTGGTAGGCAGCAACTAAGCCTCAGAGGGAGTAGAGCCTGCTAGGTAAACCACCAAATTGCATGCTGGGTTGTGTCCCCACAGACGAGGAACAAACTCTGTAAATATCAGCTACTTGAGTCTTCCTGCAATTGAATTTGAGGAAAAAAAATGTGCTTGAAAACATGCAGTGAGGGGCAGCTGGTTGGAAGTCACCTTTCATCATGTTCGAGGAAAGGCTCCATCTTGGCAGGCAGGTAAAAGCATGGCAGAGTCAATTTTAAACCAGTAAACTGCAACTAAGGTACAATGTAACTCCCATTCCTTTTAATGTCTGCTGCTCTTCATTCATATCTTAAAAAGTAAAAATAAATACAATTATATAGCAGTAGCAATTATAAATTAAATGTAACTTTACAGTTTGGCTTAAAACTTACCTTATAAAGAGACAGACTGAAATTGTGTATCATATATTTTTAAGGAAGATGGAGATTAGTAAAATCCATTCTGTGCCCTCAGATAATTTATAATCTGTGATAAATCAATGTTTTAATGTCTATGTAACAAGTACTATTCAGATTAAAGCTGAGGCATAAATGAACATTATAAAGTAAAATAGTGTTTCACAAGTGAGACACTCTTACCACATAATTTCTAAAACTCTTTATATGAAAATGCGAAAAATGTTTGTATTTAGTAAGCATTGTCATTTAATTCAAGAGGCAGTATATGTATGCCTTGGGATTATGATGTCAACTATCTTGGCTCTAAATTTAGTTCTGTAGGAGAATAGCCTGTTGGGTGGCAAGAGGGACGACGCCATCTTTAAGTAAAACCACCATGAGAACTGATGTTTGATTCCTGTCTACCGAGGCAGAGGCATTCCCATAGCATAGATAACTCACACAAAGAAACAATGCCTGTAGCACCTGTGGCATAGATAACCCCTGATAAAGATGTTTAACTTAACTCCCTAGTGGTCACGAGTTTCACAAGAAAGTCTGAGACATTACTTGCTTTTACCAAAAAAGCTTATTTTGAAAGAAAAAGAACATTTTCTGTAGAGTGGCTTCGGGGCTCCACCATTTCTCGGCCATCAGAAATATCACTTCTGTTCATAAGTCCCTGTTAAATGTCTCTTTCTGAGAAACTGGATTTATCGGCCTCCTTTGGGGGTAGGTTTACATATACCTGCTCACTGTGGAACAAGTTCCTTTAATTCTTTTACCTCTCTGATCACGGTTTCCTCATCTGTAAACTGGGGGTATAATCATCTGCCTGTAAGGTCACACATGTAAGCAGTTTAACATAGTGCCTGGCACATAATACGACTACTAACAACAATAATGCTAATAGTAACTACCAAAATATGGAGATGTTCAAGTAGGAGACTTTTTTGGAAAGTAGTCCTTGGCACAGAGTATGTGCTATATACGACTGTATTATATGTCTTATATCATTTGTTTGTATGTTTTGTCATTATGATTTCTATTATTATAATTTTTGAAGAACAGCAACTATAGCTGGTTAAGAGGCGATCCTTTTTGGGGACATGGAGATTATCTCCCCTCCACAGGAGTAAGCTGAAGAAATAGTATTCACAGCTTGAAGTTTTATAGCATCCCTTCTTTTAAAACCAGGACTCTGGCAATTATGCCATTGGAATGACTTTGATTGCAGTGATATTCCTGTTTCCACCACTGTAGTTTAGTATACTCAATCAAAGAACTTTGTAGCCACATTATAATAATAGTGCAAAAAATGTTGTTGAACAACTTCTATGAATGGAATATAGTATAAGTCTATACAATGTAAATACTATAACATCAAATATTTCAGTTCATACCAGAAACTTGCAGTGTTTCTCAGATGAGAAGATCGAGAATAGCAGAGATTAAAAACTTGCCAAAACATTTGAGATTAAGCCACATTGTTGCATTTAGAAATAATCTGTCTGCTCAGTATTATTCCATTGGATATGCAAGAGTGAGTTTATTCCCCAGTTGACATTTGGGTTGTTTCCAGTTTGGGCCAATTATGAATAACACTGCTATAAAAATTCAAATTCAAGTTTTTCTATGTATTCATTTTTCTTGAGTATGCATTATAATAAGGGAAAAAGTCAAACTCAAAAGACTACATATGATTTAATTTAAATGACGTCTTGGAAAAGGAAAAGCTAGAGATGGAAAACAGATCAGTGGTTACCAGGATATAGGAGAGTCATTGACTACAAAAGGGCAGCAAAGAGAATATTTTTGGGTGAAGAAATCATTACATGTCTTGATTAGATTGCTGTGGTGGTTAAACCACACTATACGTTTGTCAAAATTCATAAAACTCAACACCAAAATGATTGAATTTTACTGGATGTAAATTTAAAAATCAATGAATAAATAAAAACTTTGCCAAAGGACAAACCACTAGGAGGAAATAGCAGAGCCGGAAGCAAACTCAGGGAGATCTCTCTCCATAGCCCATGTTAATCCCACTGTGAATACGGTCCCTTCGTCAAATATTTATTGAGTTATCAAGAAAACTGTTGGGCATGGTGGCACATACCTGAAAGCCTAGCTACTTGGGAGGCTAATGGAGGATTGCTTGAGCCCAGGAGTTCAAGGCCGTAATGTGCTATCATCACACCTGTGAATAGCCATTGCACTCCAGCCTGAGCGACGTAGCAAGAACACCCCTTAAAAAAGAGAATTCTTACCAAATGAATTATTATCAGAAGTTTCCTCTATTTGTATTATAATGTCCAAAAGAAAATACTTTACCTTATATATCATCAGATAAAACCTATCTTGATAAAAATGCTATATCTCTATTTTCATTGTATAAATCCAATTTAAGGGGCATCTGGAGTGTTACATGTTTTCAACAAGGAATTGAACAAATTAATGCTTTGGATGTGCTAATTTTTTCTTTTAGAATCAGAACTTTTTTAACATTTAAAAATATTAATCAAATCTATTCTAGTATCCCCATCTGTTTCCCAAGTCAGAGTCTCTTTAAGATAGTAATTATAGCTCTAACTCTATAATGCCTTCCTATCCAAGAATACAGGTTGATGTATGTACCATCTCTTCTTCTAGTCAATTAATCAATATGCCTGCACCGGCAGTAATCAGGATGGGGAGTCCTGTTAATACTAAAAAAGCTAATGGTCCTTTTCATCAAGAGCTGGTTAATCAGGAAATTATTTCTCCCTATAATTGATAACTATTATTATAATTCCTTGGAGATTTACTGAAATTAACAGGTTGAATTTCCCCTATTATGTCGAACAGCAATTTAGAAACCTAAATGATAAAATAAAAACATGGAATCAGGATGTAGCAATGTTTTCTATCATAAATTGTTTAGCAAATGAACATGCAGATTATTCCAGGCTCACATTACTTACTTGGATAGTTAAAGCCACTTAAAAATTCAGAACTTACAAATTATCTATAAATACATTAAACTCTCAAAGAACCTGCGATATTAATTGTTGGCTGGGGATTTCATCGGGCAAACAAATTATTCAGACAGAATAATGTGTGTTCTTGTTTGCTGTATTTCCCCAGGAGGTAAAACAATAAATTCCAAACCTTAAAGTCACCAAATTTATTTATCTCCTGGAATAAGAACTTTTTTTTTTTTTCTGTTTCACAGTGAACCCAAATGAACCCTGCAAAAATAAAATGCTTTGAAATTCATTGTTTTAAACAAGAGAAAATTCTTTCCTAACTAAAGTTTGAATATTGTGGTACAAAGATATTGACAGGGTCTTTTTCTGAATGACTTATGTTTGGATGCCAAAATATTTGAGTATGAACATGCTGAAATGAGAAAAAGGAATGTTGCCATCTTTTGAAGATCTGCTGTGGAAAATATCATGAGTTTGTAATCAAGTCATTTATTTATTTCTTCTAAAGATGTTTGTTGAGTACACACTGCTTACAGGAGACATTCAAGAGATGAAATTCACTGTGACTTCAGGGGATAGAAGATGTCAACAGAGACAGAGAACTTAGCAGGTCATCTGTCTCCAAATCTCTGGGGCTCAGATTGTGGATGTCCAAGCCAAAACTAGAACTCATTTTTTTCAGCAATTTTCAGTAATTTTCCCATAGCACTTTGCTGCCACGAGTAGGTCAAATTATTTCATTCCAACAAATGGCAGCTTCCATTTGAGCTTACTGTATTTGCTGATAATTTGTTAAATACTGCAGTTTTGAGTGGTTTTGAATATCCAAGCAAGCATGGCCCGTCTGGACGAGACTACAGAGTCATTGCCAAGAGTAAGAGGTTGAGGATCGGAAAGAAACACAACTTGCAAAGGATATGGAGAAGACCAATGACATGCTGTCTAGCAATTTGGGCAGTGTTGTATTGTGAAAAATGATGAGGCATTTGAATCAGACAGTCCTATATTTAAATCCAAGCTTTGAGACTTTATAGCTGTGTGACTTGGGGCAAGTTACCTACTATACAGTCACCACTCACTGTTCCTTCATCTGTAAAAATGGGATTAATGCAACAATGAGCTAACAGGAGTCGATTTTATACGTTAGCCACGATAATCAGCACCTTATATTTACACATCTGAGATAGATACTATTATTAACCCTCTGTTGTTGTTGTTGTTTTTGAAATTGTGACTTAGTAACAGTCTCAAGATTATGTAGTTGCAAAATATTGGAGATAACTTTGGAGCTTAGGCAATCTGGGACAGCAGCTTCACTGTTAGACTAATATACTATGCAGAGCAGAGGAGATTAAGTGAGATAACAGATGTTACTATCTAGTAACACTCCTGGCATATAGTGGACATCCAATCAAGTGTGTAATATAATTAACAAGGAAGGTGATAATTTGTGAGCACAATGCATAAGAAAGTAAAAAATTGGTTATAGGAAGAATCATTATAGTATAAAATTGATCCTGAATGTTCAGGGATAGCAGAAATCCCTCTTTTCATCTATATTAATGGTTGTCAACAGGGTGCCATTTTGCTCCCCCACCCCCAGAGGACATTGGACAATGTCCAGAGATATTTCTGATTGTCACAAGTAGGGGGATGCTATTAACCTCTAATGTGCAGAGCCCAGGGATATTGCTCATTATCCTACAAAGTGTGAAAATAGCCATCGCCCCTCATGGCGAAACATTGTCTGATCCAAAATATCAGTGGTGTTGCTGTTGAGAAACTCTGACCTATGTCACCTCACAGTTTTAATCCATTATTCTGGGTTAGAAGTAGGCCTTGTTTAAAAAAAAATTTGTCCATTTTTATGTTTATCAGAATTATCTCTAAATTGTATTGACACATAACTCTACCAGGAATTCTCATTTTGAAGAACTGGATTTATCCCAGAAATCTAAATTTTTCAACGACTCTCACCTTCAGGTAATTCTGTATGATAATTATGCATATTTATAGGCACATGTGATGTTTTGATACATGTATACAATATGTAGTGATCGCATCAGGGTATTTAGAATATTCCTCACCTAAAATATTGACTATTTGTTTGTGTTGGGAACATTTCAACTTTTCTCTTTGGCTATTTGAGATATTCAATAAATTATTATTAACTATAGTCACCATCCTGTGCTATTGAACACTAGACTTATTTCTTCTGACTATCTGTTTGTATTCATTAACCAACCTTTCTGCATCCCCCTTCCCCCACAAGCACACCCTTCCCGGCCCCTGATAACTAACATTCTATTCTCTGCCTCCATGAGATCAACATTTTTAGCTCCCACGTATGAATGAGAACATGTGATATTTGTCTTTCTGTGCTTGGCTTCAGGTAATTCTGATCTAGGTGGTCTCATGGATCCTGTTTTGGGTAGAAAACCTCCAGCTGTAACTCTGCTTTATCTGATACTGTGGGCTAGGAAGTTCACAGAGAAGCCAGCTTAATAATAGCTATCACCATAAACACTTAGCATGCTATGTTTTGCGACTCCTCTTGTTCCTCTCAGCCAGCTTCTGTATTAGACTAGCACCCTGTGGTCGAGGAGCAGTGGCATATTATAGGCAAGGAAGTGTGAGATACGGTCTGACAAGGAGGTGCTAATAACTCTACTGAAACGCAGAATTATTCCCTTCTCTCTGTGCCCAATGGGGAGGGAAGGGAGTGGAAACAGGTGTTAAAAGAATTCAGTGTGAAGCCAAAGTCTGTAGGAAAGCCAAGACAATATGTGCTGGGGAAAGAAGGGACAGCAACTGGCACAGTGAAAAAGAATATGGAGTTAGAATTACAGAGAGTTTAAGAGTTTTTAAGTGGCAAGTTGGGGGAAGGATCCCAGCTCTGTGCATATGAGTAACTTTCAACATGTTACTTAAACTCTCAAAGGCAGGAGTCTTCTACTCCAGCTGCAAGTTAGAATCACCTGGGAGCTTTAAAGTAGATACCAATATCTGGGCCCCACCATAGACCCATTAAACCAGTATCTCTGGGAATGGGTGCAGAGTATCAATTTTTTTTAATATGTTCGTGATAATTCTAATATTCTAATGTGCAGCCAGGGTTGAAAACCACTGCTCTCAATATTATTTTTGTTCTTGTGGGAAAATAACAAAACAATTAGACAATACACGTACGTATCTGAGCAAGAGATTTGGGGCTTAGTAAACTGGCCATAGATGTTAGTTGATTATCATTATTGTTCTCGCTACTGCTGCTGCTGTTATTGTCATCCTAGTTCTGTCTCTTGCCTTATGACCTGGAGTACCCTCTTTATGTCTGTTTCCTCATCTGTAAAATGGGAATTGTAAGAGTTATAACCTAAAAATTTCTGTAAAAAGTAATAAGGTGGTATAGTGTATTATGAGGTATTTTTGGCAAACAATTCTTATAGGTATTCGATTTTTTCCCTTAGAAACCTCTGCATTACCTTTCATTAAAAGGGAATGTGAAAGTGTCCCTAATAAAGATTATATTCTAAGGTGCCAACAACCTAATAACATCACATTAAAGCAGTATAAAATATTTCATAAGATAAACTATTATTGCTATTATTGGTATTATTATTATCCATACAAGAAACCGTGTGTGTGTGTGTGTGTTTATCTTAATTTTTCAAACAACCTCATGAGAAATTATGTTTCCATTTCATAGATGAGAATTGCCCACACAGTAAGAGGCAGAAACAGAATGTAAACACAGAAATTTTATGTTGAATCCTTTCCCATGACCAATATCTTGTTATTAAGGAGATTAATGGTCTATAAGATAGAGTTTGGTGGGCAACTAAATGTAGTACCATCCTCCTTAACGTCTTGGTTCGGGGACAGGCAACCTGTATGCTGGGATGGGGTTCTGGGCGTTTGAGGGAAGCATTCAAACGCTTGTGATTGTGGTGCATGTGGCCATCAGAAAACGGCTGGAAACAAGGCACCAAGGTATCCACGAACATAGAGCCTAAAATTGGGAAATAAATCACCTGCAGAAATTTCCAAGGCCAAGTGCAGGTACACTTGGCAATCTTATGTTTCTGACAGAACTGCAGATGCCAAATTTCATTAATGAAATGGAAAAGAAGGGATGCTAGACCGTAACCAGCTTTCTTGTTCTCAAACATGACATCTCTGCTTTGTTTAAACCATATTCACTGGCATGGCCCTTGGCTAATGGATGATATCAGGAACCCCTAATTCAGAGGAATTCAGTGTCCTGCCTCTCAGTGGGCTGGCATCTCGGAAAGGCAGTGTGGCCTTCTTTTCACTATAACATATTATTCTCTGCTCTTTCATTCTTATCTTTGCCCTTAACTTTATTTTAACTTGATTGGGATGGGAGACTGTATCCCTACAGCTCTTTTCAAAAGGGAATGGAAGTCTTGGTGTCAAATATTCACAGTATGGTCACCCAGATCCATAGAGATTAAGAAAATTTGAAAATAGATAGTATACTTCTACGGTGTAATATTTCTGAGGTCTAAAATATTACTATCTGTATATGTAATACCTCTTTCATCAAAAAGTGCTGTGATCCTTGAAATTACTCTGGGAGGAAGGGCAGGATCATAATCCCCATTTTGCAGATAAAGAAAATTGTGGTTCCAAGAAGCCAAGTGACTTGTTAAAGGTTATTGAGCTTAATTAGAGGAGAAAGATACAGTTAAAAACAACAGTGTTTACTTCCTGTCTGGAAGCTTGCTTGTCAGAAGTGATAGAGCAATAGTTTTTAGTCTTATGCCAAATTTTTTGCATGCTAGTCGAATAAAATGTAAAGTATCGTTAACCTGGCTTTTTAAAAAATTTACTATTTGAGAGAAAGACTAGGGAGGTTGCCTAGTTATATGCACATCAATTATTCATCTACTTTTCTTTCAAAATGAAGGATGACACATTAACCAAAATAAATAATAACACAGTACCTAGAAGTGAGAAAGAGATATTAAGCTATGATTCCTGCTGTTCTGAAGTTTTCATGTCTTGGTTCCATGTTTTTTACTTGCCCTTCATTGGTACATAGATGCTTACATTTTAACCTTTCATATTTTGAAAATGTTCGAATGTAACAGCCATTTTCCACTGTCATAAGTGGCCTTTTAAAAACATATATACTAAACCTGATTCTTGGATCTCTAACAGCAGACCCAAGAAACAGATTCGCAAGGATGATAAATGGGCCCATCTGATCAAACCAACACGTTCACAAAATTAAAGTGGGGAGTAGGAAAAATAATGAAGTGAGTGCAGGAAGCAATTATTTCCACTCTCTGAACTTGACAAACACTTTCAAAGGAGTGTTCCATAAATACAAAAAAATCAGACCATCCAGCGTATGGGATAAATATCATATCTTTATTGTGATCATAATAGTTTCAGCCCCAGCATCTCAGGGAGTTCTCGAACTACTTTGGATATGTTACTTCTCTTACCTTTCACAACAAACTTCAGAGGTTATTGGTACAATCCCCATTTTACAGAGGAGATGATATTTATAACTCAGGGTTGTTAATTAATGGTCTGTTTGCATTTTATTCCCAGCTCTTTCATTCTTAATATAAATGGACTTTGATCCTCTAGAGATATCAGCAGCTTACATGCTTCATGTCGTTCATATTTCATGCCTATTTTAGTTTTTAAGCTCGTTCATACATTTTGTTTCTCCTATGCAGCTTTCTGAGGGTATGTATCTGAGGTGTGTATGGGGATCAAACCCTATTTCAAAGATATTTTGAAAGAATAGGAAATATTTGAAGATTAGTCCTTATAGTCTTTCTTGTGTCTGTGTCACCCATAAAATATTCACTGAATGTTCTTCATATACCAGTCTCTGTGCTGAGTCATGGTACAAAGTAACCAGATATAATTTTTAATTTCCCTGGATCTTAAAGTCAGTTACAATTAAAAAACAAAAAATAATAATAATGTTTGATTTCCCTATTGTAACAATCATCTGTTTGTAAAACATGGCAATTCAAAAAAGTCATTTATTTATCTAACCCACAAACTTTTAATGAGCACTTAATAGGTGGAAGTTATGAGGTAGGCCCTTTGATTATAGAGAATATGTTTTCTTCCCTTCTAGCACTCTGGGGAGCTAGAAACATTTTATAGTTTGAGTGTACATGTCTACTGGGGAAAGTATTGAGATATTCATAGCTAAAATATTATATTTTACCATAATCATCTATTTCTTAAAGTATAATGCAGAAATGTGGGCAGAGCATTTCAAACAAATTAAACAGTGAGGAGGGGAAAAGTACAGAAATATTGATGGACACAGAAGGCTTTGGCGGAAAAAATAACTTCTGGGCTGAGTCTTGAAGTTCTAGTGATGTGGTTCTTAAAGTGTGGACCCTAGACCAGCAGTGTGAGTACCGACTGGGAATTTGTTAGAAACGGTAAATTTGGGGCTCCACCCCAGACCTATTGATGCAGAAGACTCTGAGGGTGGAGACCAGCAACTTGCACTTTAATATGTTGTGATGTGACCACTTGACTGGGTAAGGGGTGCCTAGACATTTGACTAAACATTATTTCTGGGTGTCTGTGTGGTTGTTTCCAGATGAGATTAGCATTTGAATCAGTGGACTCAGTCAAGCAGACGGCCCTCCTGATGGGGGTAGGCATCATCCAGTCTGTTTGGGGCCTGAGTAGAACGAAAGTTGAAGGAAGGAGGATTTGCCCCCTTTTTGTGCCCGACTGCTTTTGGCTGGGACATCACTCTTCTCCTGCCCTTGGACTGAGACTTACCCCACTGGCAGCCTGGTTCTCAGGCTTTCACACTCAAACTGAACCACACCGCTGGCTTTCTGGGTTTGCAGCTGACAGACGGCAGAAGGTGGGACTTCTCAGCCTCTGTCACCAGATGAGTCAATTTCTTATAATAAAACTATCACTATATAGACAGATAGACATAGATATAGATACATATGTTTCTCTATTTCCAGTTCTGTTTCTCCAGAGAACCCAGTCTGATACACAAATTCTTCAGGTGATGCTGACACAGGCTAAAATTTGAGAACCAGTGGTATCGTGGACATCCACAAAGCAGAGCTTCAATGGCTACAAACTGTGTCACCCCTCAGATTCCTCATCGATAAAATAATACCGTATGTTTTGGCTATTAGAGTCAAAGCTGATACTGTAAATATAGTTCTTTAGTTCAGACCTTTCTAAATAGTAATTCCATATGTGCTATGTTAATTTATTGGTTTCTATATATCACATTATATATAGCATATATATTATGTTTTATTAAAAAGAGAAACATCTAAGAAAGTGTAAATATAGATGAATGAACATATGAATATATATATACATACGTAGATTGCAAAATAATCTAAATATATATTTCTCCTTTCAAAAAATAAATGCTCATAAGGCTGTACACTTTCCTACTATAAGGATACTGTCAAAAAACCTAGGTATCTATTTTGAAGAAAGAAAGAGAGAAAGAAAGAAAAGCAAATATAGCAAGACATTAACAATTGTTGAATTTAGTCAATGAATGTTTATTTACCATTCTTGCATTACTTCTGTATTTTTGATGGTTTTCATAATAAAATCTTAAATAGGAAAAAGCCTATTAGTTTTCTCTTTGGAAGATATCTCCAGAGTATTTTTGTATGATATAAAAAATTAAATTCACTACCCCATTTTGTACTTTATTTCTCTATCAATATTAGCCCTACAATTTTTTTGGCAGTTTTCAAGCAATGAAATAGCCACACAAGTCAAACATTCCAACTACTTGGGGAATTCAAAGGATACATCATCAACTACTTATGAAGCAGTGATTTCCTAACTTGACTTCAAATTAAATCATCAATATAAAAAGTTACTAATGCCCAAATCCCAGCCAGAAAGATTCTAATGTATTCAGTATGGTGTGAAACCTAGGTATTGCTTTCTTTAACCTTCCTAGGTTATTCCAAAGTACACTCCACGTTGTACGACATTGGTCTAAACACTGAATGCAGTGGCTATTAAAGTATTAAAAAGTGGAATGCCCCAGTGAAACACTAGCTTCTTGAAATTGCTTTCCAAAGTGAGAGTATAGGTGCTTCTTGGAAGTAGGGTGGGTCTGGCCAAGTGGAAAATGAGGAAGGGAGGCCATTCATTCAAGAAATGTTCATTGACTTTAAAACAACGGCCATAACATAACAGTTCATTCTCTTCTGTATAAAACATTGAAACCAAAAATGGTTCTAAAGGGAATTTTTATGTGTTAAGTCTAAGAAGCTTCATCAGGTCCTTGTCTTCCAGTCAAGTTAAATATCTAGAATAAGAAATAAAAACAATTATTATGGTTTAACATAGCATCGATTGATTTTTGGTAAAACTCTGGGTTGCAGAGGTTTTTATGTAATCAACTCTAAACAATTCTAGAGGATCCTGTATTTGAACCTGTATTTGAATGGGAATGAATAGTCCAATTCATCTAGTGAGTAATTTTAACAAACTATACCAACATTTTAATGGATAGTTGTTGAGAGGGAAGGTTCAAGATAGAAATAAACCTTTAGGGGACCAAATGCTGGTTGTTTTCTTTCTGTATTATTTTCTTAAGACGAATGTGTCCTGAGTTCATATTCGTGTCTTTTCTGTATGCCAGGTTCTGTGGAAGCCGCTAAAAATAAGTTCGTATTTATGAATTTGTAAGAGAAATGCTGCACCTTCTTAATTTGGTTTTGTTTTTGAGAAACATTAGAACTGGAGAAAAAGTGTAAAAAGGCAACGCAGAACTTTATTACCTATATTATTGCTCTTAATTATCCATAATAAAATTTGCTGAAGTATATTTGTAGAACTATTTTTACTTCGTTCAGTGTGAACAAGTCTGTAAGTATATACTCTGAAATGTACGCTCCAAACCCTAAATAGTCTCAAGTGCTCCTTATTTAGCTTTTCCATTAATCATATAAATTCATATTTGAAATTATCTGTATGTGGTTTGGAGGAAAGGGAGGGAAGAAGGGAGAGAGGAAAGGAGGAAAGAAAGGTGTGCAAAGAGTAGGCCAAATGTGCAAGCAGTTTAGATGGAGCATGTGGACATTTTGACATGTTCGAAACGTTAGTTATAGCAAAGCATACTATGATGGTTAATTTTGTGTGTCCACTTGACTGGCCCACGGGATGTCCAGACATTTGATTAAACATTATTCTGGGTGCGTCTGGGAGGGTGTTTGGATGAGATTAACATTTGAATCAGCAGACTGGGTAAAGTAGATTGCCTCCCTACTGTGGGTGAGCCCCATCCAAGCAGTTGAAGACCTGTATGGAACGGAGGCTGACCTCCTGTGACGACAGGGGGAATTTCCTCCTGCCTGAATGACTTGAGCTGGGACTTGGTATTTTTTTATTTTTTTATCTTTTTTTTTTTTCGTGCCTTTGGATTGAAACTGCAACATCTACTGTTCCTGGGTCTCAAACCTGCAGGCCTTCAGACTGGAACAGCGTCATCAGCTCTCCTGGCTCTCAGGCCTTTGGACTCAGACTAGAACTGTACCATTAGCGCCTGTGAGACTCCAGTTTGCTGACTGCAGACCTGGGGACTTGTTAGTCTCTGTAATCACGTGAACCAATTCCTTTTGATATATCTACATCTATATCTATATCTATCTATATTATCTGTATCTGTTGTATTGTTTCTGTTTCTCTGGAGAACCCAGCTAACACACATACTTATTTAACTCTACATTAGATATAAAAAGCATCAGCACCAACAATGCAGACCAGTAAAACCAAATGTGTAAACGTCACGATTTTATAACTATTGCTTTACCTTATCTCAAGAGACCAAAGAAAGGATGCAATACATTCAATCTCAACTTCTCCTTTGTTCTCACTCTTTCTCTCTCTCTCTCCCCTTCTTTCTTTAACACACACACACACAAACATTCATACACATACTGAATAATAAAATATTGCCATTTTTTTTCATCTAGTACTTTCGGCTAAATCATTGCCCCTTCTATGCATTTTTTTCAACATAAAAACATTGTTCTTTTAGGGTTTTGATCCAAAATTCTTTAAAGCAAAGATCTAATTTATAACACTGCTTCCTTCTGGTTCAAAAATATTAACAGATGCTTGCTCTAGTTTGTTTTGTGCTGCTGTAGCAGAATACCTGAGCCTAGGGAATTTATAAGGAATAGAGATTTATTTCTTACAGTTTTGGACGCTGTGAAGTCCAAAGTTGAGACACCCACATCAGGTGAGGGCCTCTTTGCTGCATCATCCCATGGTGGAAGGGAGAAGGGCAAGAGAAAGCATGAGGGAGAAAAAGGAAAGGGGGCCAATGCATCCTTTTATCAGGAACCCATCCCAGGATAACTAACCTTGATAATGGCATTAACCCATTGATGAAGGCAGAGCCCCTTAAAGGTCTCATCTCTCAGCACTGCTGCATTGAGGGTAAAATTTCCAGCACAAATTTTGGGGGACACATTCAAGGGCTAGCATTGCTCAGAGTCACACATCTGATATAAAATAATTGTCCATCGTATAATTTGACACTGGTCATACACATACATTAGCTCTCTGACCTTATGGTTTTCTTTTTTCCTATATCTTTATTTCCCCTGAATCTTAAGATTCTGAACAAAATGCAGTTGAAACATTTTAGTATTTATAGTGACTTATTTTGCCAAAATTATTAAGCCTTCATTTAAAATTAATAGAAAGGTACATCTTTGGATAGTTTTACACCAGGCATTCACACATTCTGCTTTCCTATCACAGTCTTAGAAGATCTGATGACACTAGAAATACACAGGCATGTTTAAATAACTTCTTATATCCTGGAAAAAAATGTAAGAAATTTTTGAAAGAACAGAGAAATTAATTCTGAAAGTATGACCTTAGGGATCAATCTTAAGCAATGCTTTCAGCTATTTTGGGAGAGGCATAATTTAGAGAATTAGGAGTAGAGGGGAAAGTAGAGTGTATATAAAAAAGGGGAGAAGATCATAGTTTTAAGAGGCTACAGAAAAATTTCAATCATTTATTCTTTAATTTAGTCAAGGTTATTGAAGACCTCCTTTTGCTAGACATTAAACCACATGGTCTTAAAAAGGTGGTCAAAGCCATGAGCCTGAAATCTGCCATTAGATATGTTCTTTTCATAAATATTTACTGAGCACCTACTATGTTTTAGGCATGAGAAGGTAGAAAATATCAAATGCTCGTATCTTAGAATGTTCACTTCTATGTCTGTCTTGGATCGCCCCCAATTCTAAAAGGGCACAAGCATTTCCAATAGAGCAACAGATAAAATTATGATATTTGACATTTTTCAAACCATTTCAGGGAGGACTGGATTTGTCAAAAAACGATCCCAGGAAAAGTACTGATTAGTTCTGCCCCTAAAAATTTCTAGGTAAGGGATGTCTTGAGTGATTCAATTGTCCCAGGTATAGTTTATTTATTTTCCTTTTTCCACTTTTCTTCCAGTGTCTTGCTGTTCTTGTCTCTGTAAAGCAACCCGCTTTTAATCTTAGCATTCAGAAGGTTAAGAGGAGAAAAGAAATATGAGACTATATCTAGGGTAATTTTGCCTGTTGGAAGAATTTTAACGCCACATGTTCAATCTAGATTCACTGAACAAATATTTAATTATAATAATAGCTAACATTTAATATGTAGCTACTAAGTGTCACACAATTTACATGCTATATTAGCTTTCTATTGCTGTGTAAAATATGACCATAAACTTAGTGGCTTAAAGAACACCCAGATAGCAGTTCACAGTTCTATATAGGTCAGCTAAGCAGACTGGGCTGGGTTCTCTGCTGAGTTCCGACATGGCTGAAATCAAGGTTTTTGCCAGGGTGGGCTCTTACCCAGAGACTGTGGGGGAGGGTCAGCTTCCAAGTTTATTCAGGTTGTTAGCAGAATCCAGTTCTTTCTATGTGTACGTAGTTATGACGTCCCCATTTCCTTACTGGCTTATAGTGGAAGGTGGTTTTCTGCTCCGGGAGGCCTCCAGAATGCCTTCACACAAGACTCCTGCCACCTTCAAAGTCAGCAACAGGGCATCAAGTTCCTCTCATGCTTTAAATCTCTCTGCCTTCTCCTTCTGTGACCATCAGGAGAAAACTCTGCTTTTAAAGAGCTCATGTGAGTTAATCAGACTACCGCCAGCCCCATAATCTTTAAAATAAAATCAACTTAATTACACAAGCAAAATCCCTTTGTCATGTAAAGTAACATAATCACAGGAGTAGTACCTACCAGAGGGCAAAGGCCAGAGAGGCCATATAGATTATTGCCTACTACATGTATTTTAACTGCAATAATTTAAAGTTAGGTGTCACTATTCCCAATTTTCAGAAAGTTTGATGTCCAAGATCACGCAATTACTATGTACCATAGCAATAGTTTGAACTTAGGACTTTCCAACTCTACGTTGCTGTTTTTCTACAATGCCACAATCAAACAAATTTTTGAACACTGATTCTGTGTTACGATCTATCAATGAAAAGATGAATAATGACTTTCCTTGCCCCTCAGGAGCAAAAAATAAAACAAAGCACGCAGCATCCCCCCAAAAAGATTAGCAGTTTCCTTTTTATCCACTCAGTAATTAAATAATTCCTAATATTTACTTTGTACCTTTTTAAGGGCTTTGCATACGTTCATTCGTTTAATCCTCACAATAATCCCCTGAAGTGACTGTGATTATTATCCCCAAGGGTAAACTGCTTGCACCTCGCAAAGTTTAAATTCCATCATAGGCACATGGACTCCAGAATTCATGCTTTTAACCATGATAATAGACTTCCTCAGCATGATCAATATTTAGGTTCTATATTTAAGTGTCACGTCAGAGAATGCAAACAAATGTTCCACACACCGTGTTATATTATGTTTTACAGTGTAAAAATCCACTTTATGTTATGTTTTAAAGTTAAAAGTTCATTATTCTCAATGTTTATTTAGATTTGAGGATATGCTAAAATATCTGCTAGGGAGATAGCTAAAATCTCTTCCTCTTCTCAGGACAAGTATTCCCTGCTTTGGTGCTGTTTCCAACAATTTCTCCACCTGGGAAGAAGGATAAGGGAAGGTGCTCCATTTTAGGGCTGTCCCACCCTTAATCCTATCCTGAGCAACTGCCACACTTGGGGAAGAAGGGAATGCTTTATCAAGCTGGGAATTTCCCAGCACAGGCACGATAGGATTTAGAAAGTGACGTAGAGTAACCTAAGGGTAATTACTATGCCCTTAGCTTGAATCTGCATTGTGGTTCACCACTCCCAGGTGGGCTTTCAGAGAGGGAGCTCTTATAAACAGATGGAATTTTGAGAACACCTGTTCATCATTTGATAACATCCCACACTTCCCAAGAGCCCACCCCCAGACTGGGCTAATAAAAGGAAACAATCTGAGAGGTCAGAGAAAGTGAGTCAGTCTCTCTCCACTCTCAGAGACAGATCCATTTTGTTCTACAGTAAATTGCCACTCATGTGAAAATGCTTCCTGCCTAGGGTTACTCTGTCGTGTTGGCCCTGCTGGTGATTTTTCCAAGATAATAGTCTGAACTTGACACTTTGGTATGTCTGGTCATTCTTCGGCCAAGAGCACAACAAAAACCAAGAGCAGACTGCCACCCTGACGTATCAGGAGCTCTGACAATGCTGGGCTCACATTTTTTGATAGCAGCAAGCCACTGGAGCTGAGTAGTAGTCCCCCAGCTTCCCTTAGATAGAAATCCTCTCTAATTTTCCATAATCCTCACCACCCCCTATTGTCTCCATGTATTAACAAATACAGTTACCAATAAATACCGTAACTAACACTGTGGTATTTTCTTATGGTAGGGAAATAGTTTTTTCTGAACTTATCAAAAATGGAACATTAGAATTTGGACCCACCAAACATGGAGTCCTCCTCCTTTAACTGTGTTAACTGCTTGATGATTGGAAATACTTACATCTGCAACCTTTGTGTCACCTAGACGGCATTCTTTAATTGGCTTGAGAAACTCTGTATTATCGTCAAGTAAAAGAGAATATTGGAATAAGTGCTGAAGTTATAGGATTTGAGTGGGACAAAAGAGATTTTTAAAATCCCGTATCTATCTGTCAGGAGGAGGAAACAGGCATTACAAATGTAATTGTATGTTATGACATCTAATTTTAAACTTAACTTCACATTTAAAATATTAAATTTAAATTGATGGTTACTTACCTCATTTGAGTTTATGATGAGGTTTACCATTTGTCTCTGCAGTGATTCTTTGTGAATTAATCAATTCCCTTACGTATCCCCCTTTATTTCTAACATTTATGTTTGATAATCTTTCCGGAAAGCATTTTGCCCATAACATTTGGGCCACATTCAGGGAAAACAGAACTCGTAACCCAGTGGAAAATCAGTAGGCTTTATGCCTGAAGAGCCCACGCATTTGTGTTAGATAAATGTCTCCCTACCTGGTTTTTGTTCAGCCCATACACCTATATAAAACCTCACAGCAGCCACATCTGTATTCAGCCACAACTCTTTGTGAAAGGGACAGCTTGAGAACCTATTAAAAATACATTGTTACTATGAGTATTTTGTTCCTCTTTGCTATATAATAAGCTGAAAACTACAGTAGGTGAGCATTCTATGGGGAAGACTGCTGTTCCTTTTATTGACTTTATGGCCACACAGACTAATAGAAAAATGCATTTTATATCACACAGGTGAACTCAATCACGCTGCACTCAACAGGATGGAATATTTTCCCTACATTTAAGTTGTAAATGGCAGGTTGGTTTACAATAAATATCTGGGACAATAAAATGTCACTTCTTTATAGAGTTTTATTCTAAAAAATACCTATGCTGTAAATAATATTTTAAATTTCTGACTATGAAGCTAATGCTCATCATAGAAAATTGGAAAGTTTTTAGGAAGTATGTGAGAAAAGTAAATATGCCAACAATTTTACCATCAGAGCTGTCAATATATAGAAAATGTGAATTTCTTTTTTCATATAATCTATGTCTAGGCAAAGATATTTATGCCATTTTTCTATATAATGCACTATTCATAAACATGAGATTTAATGATTTAACCTAAATTATTCAGCAATTCTTCTTTTTGAGGCATTCAAAAATTTTCTCTTTATCTCAACCCATTCTCCTCTCTCTCTTCTTTCTTTTCCTTTCTATTTCCGTCTTTCATTTTATTTCTCTTAGAAAATGTTTACTCTGATTTCCATTCACCCAGGAAACTCTTAGCGTGCTACTCTTTCTTTTTTGAGATGAAATTCTGAATTCAGAGTTATAGTAACACACTGTCATTGTTACTCTTCTTGTTTGTAGCAATAGTGTTAGGTAGATAGTTAGGATCTCGGGCTCTTCTCGGGACAAGGGTTCCCTGTTTAGGTGCTGTTTTGAGCAATTGCTCCACCTGGGAAGAAGGAATAGGGCCAGTACTCCATTTGGTGCACTCCTGCCTCCCCTGTAATCCTATCCTGAGCAACTGCTACACCTGGGGAAAGAGGGACTGTTTTATCAGCTGAGGAATTCTGCAGCCCAGTCCCAAGAGCCCTTCCCCAGACTAGGCTAATAAAAGGAAACAATCTAAGAAGTCAGGAGTTGGTGAGTGGATCAGTGAGTGAGTGAGTTGGTCTGTCTTTCTCCACTCGCAGAGACAGACCAGTTTTATTCTACAATAAAGAGCTGCACTTGTGATACTGCTCTCTGGCCACATCGCCTTGAGCATGCCAGATTTCATTTGGAAGCTAAGCTGGTTTGGACCTGGTTAGTACTTGGATAGGAAACCAAGACAAATAATACAATGAGAAAAATAGCTTTAAACTGAAAATTGTTCTGAATTAGATTTTTATATATGTATTCACATATTTAATACTATTATTTGGGGCTTTAAAATGCATCTAAATATTCATATACATAGAATTTTTACATATTTTAGTCTATATCAAAATACTCTGAAAAATTAATTAGATACTTTTTGCTAGGATGACAATATAATTTATAATCTGACAAATTTTGAAAGCAAAAGGATACACAAGAGTTTTGGGTAGGCAACATAAAAAAAAAGGAAGATAAGCCAGTGAAAGGGGCCATTATTATTAATTTCACCAAGAAAATAGACATAAACCAAAACTATCCCAGGCAAACCAGGAAGAATGAGCTCTTTAACTTTTGCCTAAAATACCATAACATGGTCTTTGCTTTCTGAGGTTTCTATTTTTCAGTATGAGAAAACAAGCAATTGAAAAGCCATAAAAGATCAGTTTGGCCACCCACTTACCCATTCTATTTCAAATAACCCAGCCAGCATTTTGTTTTTCCTGAAAGGGATAATCTGTAAGAAGGGGGTGATTTACGATGATTTTACTTTCAGTACAGCAGCAATTCTCAACTTTATTATTACCTAATATGTCATGATGAGTTAGAGAGGGAAAAGGGGGAGTTACAGATAGTAAACAGTAGATTGTGAATAACCTAAGAATATCTATTATACCATTTACCTCATTTCAAAAATGTATAATGAATGTCCATGGAAGGGGGTCAAACATGGGACATTATATAGCAGATGTGTTGCTAGGGTTGGAGGAGGCAGATACTGTTAAAAAACACTGTCCTAAAACAGATAAAAATCCACATTCGATAGCTTATATCTAAAATCCTTTAAACTCCAGCCCCATTTACATTTCCTAATTTGTTTCTCATTTCTCCAAACCTAATTCTTAAACTCCATTCAAAATTATCTATACCTTTGCCTGCTTCTCTCCTCTTCCCTTTTATTTTTAATTTTCCAAATCCAAGTTTTGGATGAAGATCACCTCATTAGAACTTTATCCAGTTTCCTCAATTTATTTTTTGAGACAGAGTCTCACTCTGTTGCCCAGGCTAGAGTGCCCTGGCGTCAGCCAAACTCACAACAACCTCAAACTCCTGGGCTCAAGCGATCCTCCTGCCCCAGCCTCTCAAGTAGCTGAGACTACAGGCATGTGCCACCATTCCTGGCTAATTTTTCTACATATATTTTTAACTGTCCATATAATTCTTTTTTTTTTTTTTAGTAGAGACAGGGTCTCGCTCTTGCTCAGGCTGGTCTCAAACTCCTGAGCTCAAACGATCCACCCGCCTCGGTCTCCCAGAGTGCTAGGATTACAGGCATGAGCCACCACGCCTGGCCCTCAATTTCTTTTTTACAACATTTATTACCCATCGCCCCCTCCCACCCAGACCTACACACACACACACACACACACACAAAGTCATGTGAGAGACCCGGGATCTATTGTTCAGACTTTGCTGAAATTTCCAAAACAGATAAGTAATGACACACACATGCAATAAAATCCTGCAGAAATAATTACCTTATTGGTGGAAGTTAGGTTATTTACATTTTGTTTCTATCATAAAACATTTTTTTCTCTTTAATTTTTTTTTTTTATTTCAGCATATTACAGGGATACAAATGTTTAGGTTACCTATCTTACCTTTGCCCCACCTGAGTCAGAGCTTCAAGTGTGTCCATCCCCCAGATGGTGTGCACCACACCCATTAGGTGTGAAAATACCCATCCCCTCCTCCTCCCTGCCACCTGCCCAGCACCCGATGAATGTTATTACTACAGGTGTACTTAAGTGTTAATCAGTTAATACCAATCTGATGATGAGTACACGTGGTGCTTGTTTTTCTATTCTCGTGATACTTCGCTTAGTAGAATGGGTTCCAGCTGTATCCAGGATAATACAAGAGGTGCCAGATCACCGTTGTTTTTTGCAGCTGGGTAGAACTCCTCAGTCAGGGGCAAGATGGCGGATGAGAAGAAACGCCAGCCAGAGCGTCTCTGCAAAAAAGACAGATTTTAGAAGAAAGTGAAAAAAAAAAAAAAATAAATGGGCAGACACACATAGATCAGATGAGGGTCAGTAGGAAGGATGCCTGAAACTACAGGAACCTCCACGAGAAGTTTCAGAGGACAACTGGAAGGAAAAAGGCTCCTGAGAGGCTTGAAGACCAGTGACAAGGGTAGGTGAAGCGATTAAATTTCCCCTGTCTTGCGTCTCGGACTGCTGGTGGGTTTCTGAGTGGTTGGAGAGACCTGCTAACACCAAGCCCAGATGCGACTCAAAAGTCATTATTGGTCTTAACAGTTTCATTCTGAATCATTTTTCAGACTGACTTTTTCATCCAGAAGTCACCTAGCCTGTTCTTGGGATCTTGAATTTGATTCGTGCATCAACTAATTGAATTAAATATTTCCAATTATTGGTGGTTTGTTAGTCTTTCTTTTCTGGAAAGTATATATTGATCAGGTTCTCTAAGTCATTGAAGAGCTTATACATTTCTTTGTCTCACTATTAGATTTGAATCAAAATTTGTGAATACAACTTGGGGGTCCATAACTT
This sequence comes from Eulemur rufifrons, assembly GCF_041146395.1. Taxonomy (NCBI): domain Eukaryota; kingdom Metazoa; phylum Chordata; class Mammalia; order Primates; family Lemuridae; genus Eulemur; species Eulemur rufifrons. The sequence goes on along the minus strand of NC_091005.1, from coordinate 7,650,073 downwards.
TTGCATCAGAATAATCAAAAATATTACTATATTATATTCTGGCATCTGGTAGCACAGAAGTCTGAAGCAGGATTTTTTTTTTTTTTTTTTTTGATAACTAGTTTTTTTTTGTTTTTGTTTTTGTTTTTGTTTTTTTTTTTTTTTTTTGAGACAGAGTCTCGCTTTGTTGCCCGGGCTAGAGTGAGTGCCGTGGCATCAGCCTGGCTCACAGCAACCTCAAACTCCTGGGCTTAAGCAATCGTCCTGCCTCAGCTTCCCGAATAACTGGAACTAGAGGCATGCGCGACCATGCCTAGCTAATTTTTTCTGTATATATTTTTAGTTGGCCAGATAATTTCTTTCTAGTTTTACTAGATACAGGGTCTCGCTCTTGCCCAGGCTGGTCTCCAACTCCTGACCTCAAGGGATCCACCCGCCTCGGCCTCCCAGAGTGCTAGGATCACAGGCGTGAGCCACCACGCCCGGCCTCTAGTATTTCTTAAAAGAGTTGTTAGATTACTACTTCTATTTTGAATTTGGAATTTTCATTAAGAGATAGACAACTGATAGTCTTGTAGTAATGTTACCAGATATCCTGTGTGATCTTGCAGTCTATAAAATTAAGCTCTTCTGTAACCAAAGAACAATTATTCTATGTAAATATCAACCAGCCAGTAGCTACCCTTCTAATCGTTCTGTTTTCCCAAATAAGTGAAATAAACTGATGGTTATAATTTTTTTATTACTGATTATTTTCACTCTGAGATACTTCCTTAAACTTGTTTTCCATATTCCTAAATCAATTATGTGCAGAGTTTGTGCTGCCTATACACATTTATAGGTACAGTAAATATAATAATCACTTTCTCAATGCCTTTTTATTTCTCATCTAGTTTTTTTTTTCCATCTCTAAGATCATATCATCCTTTGTTATTTCTCAATTCAATAAAACCATGTTTTCTTTATATTTTATGGAGGAAACAAAACAATGTGGCTGGAATTTGTTTCTATTCCTTGCAGACTTTTTTATGATTATAATCTTTCACTTGAGCTCTGCACTCAGTTTTATGCTAATTTTTCCGTTTCACATGCCATTCTTTTTTCTTAGTGATTTAGAAGGTTATAGAAATGAAAAATAATTTGATTTTTAATCATGTCTTACCCCCTTGTGTCCTATGGGAATATGTTGAAAATATACTTAGTTCTCAGAATGAAGATCTTGTTATTAGTTGAGCAACCCAGCTCTTGTGCATGAAGGAAGATGCCATGGCCCTGGAAAACCCAATGTGATTTAATTGCTTTGTGTTTTTGTTTATTTTTTGTCTGTTATCATCATTAATAGTATTATTACATTGTCTGCAGATGGCTGAACTGAAGCCATAAATAGCTGTCTAGCTTGCCATTAGGGTAAAATTGCAGTCATTGATGTTCCATCAAAGACATATATTTTAATCGTTTCTGTTCCTTGTGTCCCCTTCCCCGCTTTTTGTGAATTCTTTGTCAGGTGTCAGCTACGACTAATGTAGGCAGTCATCTTTCCTAGTATTGGGATACAACCACTTTTTCAGGTTTTTTAAAATAACTTTTGAATTTTAAAAACAGCAATTTTTTTTTCCAAATTATTTCTTTTAAAACCACTGCTATCACAGTCACCGTCTCAGCCTCAATGCCAACCACATCTCTGTGAGAAACCACTTTTTGGATCTCTTTTCACCGATAACCCCATTTTAAGTGGCGGTGTGCCCTAGCATGTTCTGGCTGCATTCCTTAGGCAGCCACTGCTCAGGTGTTTCGCATGCGCCCACTAGCCACCCAGATTACAGAAACCTTTCCATTTACTTTTATCTTGTCCAAGACTTTGCTTTGAAGAGGGTGATTTCTACAGTGGTTTTTACTGAGCTCATTTAATCTGAGTGCAGCTGTTTATGGTTAGATGAATAAACCACATAGATTAGAACTGGTAAACAGAAAAGAGCAAATTAAATTTCCAGTTACTTAGAGATATTTTTTTTGGTTTGTAGTGTGTGTGTGTGTGTGTGTGTGTGTGCTTATATATGTGTATTTGTCAATATTTGTGTTTTCCTTTTGTTAGTTTAAAATTTTTCTCAAGATACTATAATTTTCTGGTAGTATTCTGTGCTGACTGTGATTTCTTTGTTGTTCTGGCTTCCAAGAAACTAAAAGTCAAATCTGCATCTCAGTGCAGTATACTTTGACGTGCATTCTTGAGATAGGATTTCCCTGAGGCTTTCCTTTGCATTCTAATTTTTACATTTCATAAGTACGAATTTTTAATCTACCATATATACTTAACATTGATTGTGTATATTCTTACATATTCTTAAATTACTTATGCAAAAATGGGCCACAATTAAATATTACAAATAATTTGAAGAATATCTTTTATATTAAAAGAACAATGTGACTCTTAAATTCGTATTTTATCCCAAAAGGAAGGCCCTTAAATTATGTCTTCCAATTTTAACATATATAACTGTTAAATCAGAAATCTAAAGCCCAAAGAAGAGAAATACCTTCTCCATGTCTCCTAACTTAGAAACTGAAATGCATTAATCTTCACCACTGATTTATTAGTCATTTTTATACCTGACATTACAGTGACTATAGGAATCAAAACAGCCAAATAAACATGCACTATATATTACTGAAATGTATATGGTAATCAGTAGGAGACTCAACCAAGTCTTATATGTCAATGAATCAGAAAGCTATGCAGGTAAAAATAGTGATACAGATATCTACATCCTTATAATTTAAGTTCAACTGATACTTTGTATCATACTTGGGAGGTATAAAGTAGTACATCAGTGTGACTTCCATTTATGAAAAATTGTATGTGTTTTACCTATGCACACATATATAAATTTTGAGATTTTTGCCATTATCACTGGTTATTTTAGGATAAAACTAAGGAAAAAATAATTATGATCAGATTTCTATAGTATTTTAATTTTTTAACAAGTAATTATTACACCTGTAATGAAATTCCCTTCTAATTACTTGTTAGGAAGAGGAAACTTTTTAAGGCCAAAATATTTAAAAGTCATGTCAAATTTTCTGAAATACTTTTGATCTTTATATGTAGTTATATATAAATAACTTAAATTCGAATCCTGCAGAGGGTTTACAGACATCCTCATCTCATTTGGTGACAGGATGCCATGCTGTACTGATGGTTCTTTTTTATATCGTAAGGTGGCTCTTACTTTGCTACATTTTATTATTTATTGATACGGTTTTGTTTTTTCTAAAACATCCTAGGGATTATGTCTTTTTGTTATCTTTGAATCATAAATGTTTACACATAGTAATATTTCAAATTTTTTTTTTTGCTTTGAATTGATGTGTAACTATTGAATATAGGATGTATATTTTGTATGCTCTGTCAGCCTCTTTCTCAGTTACAGGTTGGTGTTCATAATGAAGCTCATTTTAAAAACAAAAATTGGGTTTTGAATAAAAAAATAATGCATCATGTGAAGGGAGATAATTTACAGGGTAGTGTGTATATTTCCGTACTTCTGTAGTTCTTAAAGACAAAATGGAAGGTGATCCAAGTTATTTTAAGTTTTGTGCCGTAAGCTTTGTATTGGATATACCCTGGAATATTAATAAATGAATCCATAGTACTACTGGCTTTGTATATAGCAAGAGAAACTCACTTTCCCCTAAATTGTGTCATCTTGTACTGTAGCTCCACTGACAATTGAAAATCATGGGAAGTACCAGCTCTGCTTTCTCAGTTAGCATGCATCTTATCCTTAGGTTCAGTTGTCTTGATACGTGAATTGAGATCATCACAATAAAAAATGAAAGGAAAAATTCTCAACTATAATGCTAGAACCAAACCTCTAGTTTATTTCGTCTTGGTCTCCATTTCAGGAGGTTATAAAAATGGAAGTACGAATTGCACTATCTTGATATTCCACAGTGATCTTTTTTGTCATTACATCAGCACTTTTTTTTTTTTGTAATTTCCATTGTTAGGCGTGTTTCCCTCATATTTTATGCCAATTTTTATCTTTTGGATATGGTAGGCTTTATCAGAAAACACTGACAATTACACATCACGTGTCCTGAAAATCAGATGATTTTACTATTTCTTTTTTAAATTGTTATATTTTTATCTATTTTTATACTAAAATATATCAATATACCTTCCACTTTTATAGTTTTACAGATTATGAAACATTTTCTTATATAGCATCAAATTTAATCCTTAGAAACCCTGTAAACTGAATAAATCATACTGTTACTAGAATTAAAGAGGTTTAAGGACTCAGAGCATGACTTGATAAAGGTCATTCAACTTACATGTTGGCGAAACTGGGACTGGAGTCTGTGTTTTTTCACTAATTAATAACCAGTGTTTACCAAACACTTATGCAATATGAAGCCTCTGGCAAGTTCATTTCATTTAGTTCAAAAACTGAAAAGAATTATTAGCATTTCAGTTTTACAGTTGCTGAGGCTCAGGAAGGTTAAGTCCTTTGCTTGTAGGCACAAATATAATAATTGAAGGAGCCCGTGTCCAAACCCAGGAAAACTTCTTTCAAAACCCCTCTCTCCTGCATTTTGTACTAGTCAACAATGACTATTAATTGAAAAATGAATAAATTGTGAAGGGACACCATTGATTATAATGTAAAAGCTAAACCTGTTACATCAAGCATAAATACAGAGAGGTACAAAAATTGTCAATGTTCAGAACGCGAAATTTTAACAAAGGGATAATACCTGTGTAAACATCACTCCAATCAAAAATTAGAACATAATCAGCCTTCATCATGCTTAACACCATTATCTCCCAGTCGTTCCACCTTTTTTTAAAGGTAACTATCTTTCTGATTCTTGATACCATAGTTTATTTTGACTTATTGGTGAACTTGACATGCATAATAGATGTGTACAGTACGTAATCTTTTGGCTTTGGCTTCTCTTCAGTTTTGCATATGAGATTCATTGATACTATTGCAGAGCATAGCAGTTTGTTCATTCTCTTTATTGTGTAGTATTTCAGTATGTGAATATTTCATGGTTGACATAGCTGTTCTGTTGCTGATGGGCATTTTAACAGTTTCCAGTGTGTGGGTATTATGAATGGTGCCGCTATAATTTTTGTACACTAAAGGTATAAATTTTGTAATAACACTTTAATGCACATATATACACATTTCTTTTAGTTACATTTCTCGGAGCAGAACTGGGTCATAGTGGATATGTATGTTCAACCTCAGTAAATATTGTCTACGCGTTTTCTTAAAGTTGTGCTAATTTATATTTCCACTTGTGTGAGAGTTCTGCTTCTGTACATCTTCGTCAACAGTCAGTGTTTTCCAGGTTTTTTTAAAATTTTATCTATTCTTGTTGACATGTAGTGTTGTATCATCAATGTTGACGAGTCCTTTTTCAAATATCTTTTGTTTATTTGGATATTAATTTAGGAAAATTGTCTACTGAAGTCTTTTGCCAAGTTTTTTTTTCATTAATTGCATTGTCTTTTCCATTGAAATGTAGTTCTTTGTTAGGGATATAAATTGTGTTTGTGTGTGTGTGCATGTGTGCTGTCCTACTTTTTGAAGGTTTTTTTACTATCCTAATGGTGTCTTCATAAACTGATACTCAATGTACATGTACAATTTCTCAGTCTTTACATTTTAGTTAGTGCTTTTCATGACTTATTTAAGAAATCTTTTTCTGCCAGGAAGTCATAAACATTCTATTCTATATTTTTTATAAAGTTGTATTGTTTTGTTTTTAGCATATATATCTACAGTCCATTGGAATTGTTTTCTGTTCATGATGTGAGGTAATAATTTAATTTTTTAAATATGAGTATCCAATTGACTAGCACCATTTATTGGAAAGACCATAGTTTCCCCACTGAATGGCAATGGTGTCTATATTGCAGATCTGATGATTACATATTATTGGCTCTCCTTCTGTTACTTTGATCCAATTGTCTGTTCTGTGTTAATGCTACAGTGAATTGGTTACTTCAAATTTACAGTAAGTCTGGATATCTGGTAATGTGAATTCCCTGGCTTTGTTCTTGGAGATTATTTTGGCTATTCTAGGTACTTTTCATGTCCAGATAAATTTTAGAAACAGCTTGTAATTTTACACAGGAATACCTGCTGAGTTTTTAATAGGATTGAATTGAACCCACAGGCCATTTGAATCAATCTCACAATTTTGAGATTTCTAATCCAGGAACATAGTGTATTTCTCCATTGGCAGGATCTTTTAAAGTTTCATTTAGTAATGTTCTGTAGCAGTCTGTGAAAAGGTTTTGCACATTTCAATTATATTTGGTCCTCGATATTTGTGATACTGTTTCAAATGCTAATTTGAACAATTTATTTTGTTTTGTTACTTTTATATAGGAATAAAATTAATTTCTGTATGAAGTTTTCATTAAGTAACTTCTATTACAAATTCTAACAGTTGATATATAGAGTCTTGTGGATTTTCTGTGTACATAATCATGTCTATGTGAATGATAGATTTCTTCTTTTCTAACTCATACCTTTTATTTTTTATTTCTGTTTTATTTATTTGTTTATTCACTCATTCATTTTTGCCTAATTGTACTAGCTAGGACTTTGAGCAAAACAGTGAAAAGAAACAGCAAGCATCCCTGACTAGTAGACAAATTCAGGGCAAGGTGATACTTACATTACTATTTAATATGAAAATTGCTGTTGATTTTTCAAATACCTTGTGTAGATTGATTCTATTTCTAAGTTGTTAAAGTTTCTTTATGTATGAGTGCTTGTTGAATTTATCAAACATTTTTTCTGCATGTATTTCTATAATGTGATTTTTATCTATCTTTTACTGTGAACAATTACATTGCTTGATTTTCAAATATCATACCATCCTTGTATTCCAGCTATGTCCCATAGCTGCTTTACATGTTTCTGGGTCTGTTGTTGTTCTTACAGTTACTGTTGTTGTTTCTCTTTATGAGCTCTATTTGTAGGTGTTCTGGTTTTCTTCTAAGTCACTTACCCTCTCTCCATTTGAGTCCAAAATGCTGTTTAATTATGTGTAGTGGTGGTGATGGTAGTTCTTAATTTCAGTTATTATAGTTTTAGTTCTAGAATTTCAGTTTAAATTTTTGTTTCAAAGATTTCAGTTCTTTGGTAAAATTATCCATCTTATTTTTTTTTATTCTCTTCAGTGTATATTTCTTTTTTTAAGGTTTATGTGACAAATTTGTTAACACATAAGGGTTTATCTTTTTTTGCCCCCCATTATTTTGGCCTTGTTTTACTTTAGCCCCTTAAGTTTTGACCGCATGCCAGGTGTATGTTTAAAATGTTTTAGAGGCTTTGAAGGATGTCTTTCTGCAAGAGGATTCGATTATTCTCTTAGGATCCTTGGGCAAGTAAGGGCAAATCAATACACTCTAATGAGTGACTGAGCTGACTTGTGGTGCAATTTCAGACTGCAAAAGAAAGCATATCCCTCAAGCACTGCTTTGCTCCCCCTCCTAGGGTATTTATCTGGGTTCCTCTCCATTGACAGATCTTAAACTGCAATGATTGTCTTCCCAATACACGGAGAGCACCAAAAGCTCCACTAACATTTCAGCGGCTCTTAGCTTGTTTCTTTTCCCTTTCCCCATTGTACCTAATGAATAGGCAAATGGCTCCAGGTGAAACCTCAGTCAGAGTGAATAACAAAAATGCAAGTGTCACCTCTGTGAGCCTCCCTTCCCTATTATATTTTCACTCTTCAAATCTTAGATATCTCCAATGTCGTCAACAATTTTGTTTTTTAAATCTGGTCTTTGTATTTTTTTTTCTGGTAAAATGTTGATCTGCTATGAGGTGCTCTCACATAGCCAAACAAAAAGAGGTCTATGGTGTAGCTTTGACTGCAAATTTTATGCATTTCTTGCAAAAGGAGACATCTATTGCATACGCAGCAGAGACTGTTGCGCTGCCTGTTTGTATTTGTCATTTTTCATAAAAAAGTAAATTTTATACAAATGGAAGTGTTTTTCTGTGTAAGAGCCTATGATCTGTGATTTTTTTTAAAAGGCCTATGAGGTTCTAAAAAAGGGCTGAACTGGGGACTCTGGAAAGCAACTGCGAACTTGAGTTAAGCTCTAAAGCACTGCCACTCTGTGGTAACTGTGAGACACAGCAGCACCCTCTATGTTTCTGTAGACAAGGATGCCCCCGGCACGTTGCTTCCAAATTCCTTCCCACTGTTAAATTCTGGCAGCTGAAATATCTCTGTTCAGTGTAACTGTCCAGCTACTCCATACTTTGCCCCTTGTACCTTTTATTCTATCCAGTTTTCCAAGTCTAAAGTGTAGCCATGGGGTCCTGCCTCCTGAACTGATGGAAAAGTGCTAAGGTTCTTGAGTCACATGAGCTCATATTCGGGCTCTAGCACTTGTGAGTGCTGTGCCCTTAAGCTCATTATTTACCTTCTCTTTCATCATCTAAAAAAAAAAAAAAAAAAGGGGAACGTTAACAGCCATATTCACTTTGTGAAATTTCATTGAGCTATACACTATGTGTGGGTGATATTCTGACGGAATTAATTTTTAAAAGAAGTTAATAATACATGTATAAATGCATCCTTAAAAGATTGTTCTGAGAATTAAAATGTATAATGTCACCTCCACAGTGAGGCTTGCACTTGACCTTCTTATTCTAAATTCTAAGCTTTCCGCCTCTCCGCGGTCCACATGTATCCTCACATTTCATCATTTTTACTCTGTTCTGAGTGCTATTCTTTTTCTACAACACAGCATCTTCTAAAATGATGTATAATTGACATGTTGTGTATTTTCTCTCCTACCCTGCCTCACAAAGGCAGAAATCTTTCTTCTTTTGGCTCACTGGTTTGCAAAAAGTGCCTAGAACAGTGTCTGGCACATAGTGGTGCTCGAATGTGTTTGTTGAATGCATAAACAGGAAATTAGCATAGTTATTGAAACATAATAATAGCTTGCCTTTGAAGAGTAGCATCATCTTGTTATCATCAGGGCTTCTGCTGGAGGCTTTTTTTCTCAGATCTTAAATGTGGCCTAAGGATGAGAAAGGTGCTAGTGAGTAGGTGGCATAGTCTCAGATACTGCTAGGAAGGGACAGTTAAAACAACTGAATTGTACAGTTTCAAAGGATGATTTCTATGGCATGTAAATTACATCTCAATGAAGCTGTTACTTTAAAAAAAATTAAAGTAGATGATTAGCTCTTCAGAGGGAGAAAAATGTTGAATTCCTGGCTCTGAAACTAACTTACATTTTGATCTTGCATTGGCTGCTTCCCTCTTGTTCTTAGCCTTCCCGTATACAAATTGTGTTGGTTAGCCGAATTCTAAAACCCATTTGAGCTCTGCCTTTTAGAAAATCAGCTTCTGCAGAGATGGAGAGAGAATAAGGTAAATGAGCATTGTGCCATCGTATTACTCTGCAACCTGGAGCAAAGACTCTTTCGAAAGCATTGAGTTTAGAGGCTGAGATTTTTACACATATAAATATACATATAACATGTGAACACATACGAATCCACATGGGCTTGCAAATATCTAATCACCTAATTTTGTTGGACAGGAAACAAGACAATGAATACTGTTCTCTTGATTTCCAGAAGACCTTTTTCCAGCACAAAAAAGTAGATCATGGATCACAAAGGCACTGTGATTCCCCTGTCTGTACCCTAGAGTGTACCTTAGGGGCCATCTGGAATCTCAGCGCTTAACAAAATTAGCTTGGTTTAATTTGAGTGAGTTAGAAAACTCTGTTGTCACAATGAGAGAATGTTCCTGTTACCTAATTAGCGGGGCTTATCCGGAGAGCGGTGACTACTGATGTCCGTTGAACACCCAGACATATGGGCATATGAAGCATAGATCAAACAGGTCTCTTTGTAATTACCTTAATAGTTACTCTGTTTGCTTTCCCTCATTTTCACCTAAGGTCACTGCAAAACACATTCCCTGGATCTTGAATGAGTGTCAGTAATAGACACTGTAAATGGATTTGAGGTATCAAGGCCATCATTTACTGGACACGTTTGCTGTGCAGTGGTTAACCCCTTTTGCCACTTGCCGAAATGCCTTACTGAATGCCTCACCTGAGACACCGCAAGTCGTCTGCTTGATTGCTGTGGCCTTTTCTCTGCCATATGGCTCTGCTACACCCAACTTCCCATGGCAGTATGCTCCTTTGATACACCATCGGTGTAAAACCCTTTGTGAAATAAGAAAATACAGCGTGTATAATTTCCTCATTCAATCAGTAGACAAGGTCACTGTGTAAACGGAATAAAAAGCCCATTCCTACATATTGCGTACTGGTAGGAAAATATGATGCACTGACATTTCAAAAATCATCCAAAAGTCACTTTAGCCATTCTGACTGAAGGAATAAATGGATGAATTTTAAGTTTTATTCTCACAGTGATTAAAGACTCTCTATATCTCATGATCTAACTACATAGTAGTCTTGTGGAGAGAGGCATACATTCTTCATTTATAGACAAAGACATAATTATTTCCTAATCCCAATCCCTACAATACCCATTATATACAGAAAGTAACAAACACAATTACGTACTTGCCTCTTGTTAGATAGTATGCAAATTGATATACGCATTCTCAAAAGCCTAGGTAGGACTTAATACACTCCTTTTTCCCATTTTCAAAGGGAAAACTGCGTCTTAGAGAAGGGAATTGATCTCAAGTCAGACAGACTCACTTCTATCATCATCCTGCAATACAAGATTCAACAATGTGCTCGGCACGCAGTAGAGGTTCATCATTTATTCAGAATGTGGACTTAACGAATAATTGTCTGATGAAGTCTGAGCAAGGGAAATCCTAAAAGCTGAAAAGGAAGACGAGCTTATGATATAGATTTGTAATTAGAAAACAAATCTTCCTGCCCAACAAGAACATGAACAGACTGCCAGGGAACTGAAGGGAAGCATAGAAAACAAGTGTTTCACAGTCCCTTGGGGTTATTGCTGCTCACATGGAGAGGGAGGGAGAGAGAGAAGCTGATTCTTACCTGTGTAATTCAGATCCAAGTTCACTCTCTCCTGAAATATCTAAAAACTGGGGATAGGGAGGAAAGAAGTTCTGATTTTACTTGCACTATAAATACACTTTGAAATCTCCAGAAAATAGGATCCAAAAGGGGATAAAAAAAATTAAACTTGATATTTTCAATCTGAATATTGAAATGTTAAATGCCAAGTCTATATGTATGAGTGTATCTTGATGTGGGGAATCCTCTCTCCCCTCTTCCTTCATCCTGAAGCCCAATTGGGGTCAACAAATATCCTGAAGCTACTTTAACACTGAAGCCTCTTAATTTTGAGCAGCTATAACCAGACCTTATTTTTATGGTTAATTTGGCATTAGCCTCAATTTTATCTTAAATCATGCTGTCTGTATTACTAAAGTCATCTTTTTCATTTGTTGAATGCACGTATTCCAATTATAAGAGGAATTGAGTATAAGAAAATATTTTGGACCACACAATTTGGGTCATGGAGTATCATATTTATGTAGGATAGTATCACTTATTACTCTATTTGAAAAGAGGGAATCTATATTTTTGCAAATGAAGCGGCCTGACTTCATCTATAAGTACTTTTGCCTATTTTTTGAAGATGTGCCTAAGAAGACTCTGATGATAGGAAATGAGATCTGTTGGACATTAAGATGAATTCCGCAGGGCAAATGTGACTGCCTCTTGCAACCAGGGATACCATGTGTGTCCTTCACTAATCTAGAGGTCACTGTTCCCTTTGTAGTCACTAGAGAATTGTATATTACAACAGTTGTACAGCACATGATTGTAAAAGATCTTGAGGAAGAGACTTTGTTCATTTTTTACTAATTTGCATAAAGGACACGTTTTGATTACCAGCAAAGTTATTCTAAGCCACAATTTTCCTCCCATGATGGTACTTCTGGATGATTCTTCTGCAATCCCATATTATTCCTCTTAGCAAATTGATCATACCTTAGTATAATTATTTCCTTAAAGATACATCACTTGGGAGGCTTCTTGAGATCAAAGACTGTTTTCAGATTCATTTCTGAATACCCTGTTCCTACCAGTGATGGACAGTGATAAATGTTGCATGACTACATAAATGGTAGTGAAATAACTCACTTTTAAATTTATTTGAAATAAATAGAAAATCACCTACAATTTGCTTCTGAAAAAGAAATGAATAGCAAGAAAATATAAGTAACAAAGTAAACTTTTATTTGTTAATAACTCATATCTCAGCAAAACTCCTATGTTATAATTCACCAAAAATTATATTTCCCACCAAAATGCTACAAAGTTATTTAACAATGTGATTGTTTGTTATACAAATTTGATAAGGGCCATACACATCATGAGAAGGAAAGATGTTGTTATTATATATATTATAAATTATTTGCATTTATTTGGGGAATATATAAGAAAGGTACAGAAATATATACTGTAAAAGTCACTTATCTACATCTGTCTCTTGACATTCAAAACTTGTTCAACAGAAATGTTTCTGGACTTCTGGTTCCAAAATGGCAGTGTATAAGCAAGCTGGCTTCACTGGGCTGCCCCCAGCCACAGAAATCCAAAAGAAATAAATATACAGGGCTGAGATTATCATCAGCTATATCTCAGAATTCAAATAGGAGGAGGAGACAGTTCACAGAGAAGTGAAAAAATTCTAAGCAGATGGTAAAAATATCAGACTTCCGTATCTGCAATGCCCCTCCCCCAAATCGGCCTAGCACCAAATGCGTGGAAAATTTCCTCTGACTGGTGGTTTCTACACGAGAAAAAATGATACTAAGGTGGACACCCAGCTTCTCCACTGTCTTGGGTTCTCCGGGAGGAGACCTGTCCTTGCTTCTAACCACGGGAAACATCAGGAGGGCCTGAAGGGAGAACTATCCCTGAGGACAGCCAGAGATGAAGTGGGGAGGCAAGAGTACCATCCCCAGCTCTGGGTAGTTGTCGTTTTGTTTTGTTTTGTTTTAATTGGAGGAATATACCATAATTTATTTAACTGGCCAAAATCTTTTTGTATTTGGAAGTTCTTGTTTATTTAAGGAGGCCTTCCTGATCAGACAGTCCCATTTGTGTCATGAATATTCTTGCCACCATTTCAATTATTAGAAATGCCCTCCTGACCAGTGCCTAAATATTTTGATTAGTTAATAATTTTTCTTCAACTTACAGTGCTCTGTGACCCAACTCCTTGCAAGGATAACACCCATCTTTCCCTATTTTTTTCACATCTTTATTGTTTTTCATTATTGGTTTTCCACACTGTGAATGATCTTAGGAGATTTGAGGTGGTGTGGTGGGCACAGCCATCTTCCTTTGTCTTCCCTCTTCCTAACATTCTGGTTCCATTGGCTTCAGCACATCCTTAGAATCAATTACTTTCTCATTTTCTTTCTGTCTTACAGGCTGTCCTCAAAGCCATAGTTGATACAACATCACTTTCTTCCTGATAGGATGGCATTGTTCCACTATATAATTTTAACTCTTTCTAGTATGTTGGTATCAAGGCTGCTGATGAGTACTTACTAAGAATATGATTGATTTCCTATCAATGAACTTTATGTAACTTTTCCTGTGTGAAAACATTAAACTGTATTCAAGTACAAACTATCATTTGAATTTGTAAGGAAACTTGAGTATGATTTGCTAAGTTCAATTGCCTGACAAAATGTTATCATATGAAATTCTTGGACATTTTCCAAGATACTATTTTTAAAAGCTTATTAATCTTTGCTGGATTTAATCTTAGATCATTATTTTTGAGATTTATTGTTTCTATTGCTACATATTTTTCTTCCTTCTCATTTATTTTTGCATGGAACTATTTAAAAAGAAATTACAAGTTGTTGTTTTTTATAATGCAATAAAAATTACACCTTCTATTATTAGAAACATTAACAGAAGCAGGAGGGAAAAGGAGAGGGAGAAAGATGTTATAGAAGAAAAGAGGGTATTCAATTATGAGCAGGATAAAGGGTGTCTAAAAAAGTTTGTAGACGTTTTCATACATGATTATACACTTAAGTCCAATTCATATCCAAAGTCTGTATTCTTTTATCTGAAACTGCATTTCAGAAACATACTGCATGTCGAACAGATACTGTGAACCAAAGAAGATACTAGTTTGCTCTGAAAAAGAAAATAGAGGTCAACTCAAATATTAACTGCTCCTTAGGACACTGAAGTAAATCCGGAATAAAGGAATTTGTTTAAAACCCAACAACTAAATAAATAACTAGCCATAGTACCATTTTGCCATAGATATAGGGTTCATATTGCTTTCTTTTAACAGTATTTGTTTTTAAACTGCATGAGGTATGAATAGACCCAATCTTCAAATCCAAAAGACATTTCTATAAACATTGTTTTAGGTTGATCGTATTTTGTTACCAGCAGGAAAAAAGCTTCCATTTCCATGTGCAACGAAATCATGCCACGAGGGATGACAGAATACAATTAAGGAAGAAGCTGAGATATCTGAACCACCAGATAGCTGGATGGGGATTTACATAATATGTAGGAAGTTTCAGGAACTATACTTAGATGATCTCCCTATTCACAATTCCATGTCCATGTCATCTGGCACTTTCATAAATGCACCATGGCAGAGTATGCAAAAGGGCATTTTGGAGTGAGGAGATGACATCTTTCTGTTGTTAAAACAATCAGCCCTGCTTGCAAATATTCTTCTTGTAGTTAGATTTAACTAGTATGAAACAGCCCAAATTAAGGAGATTGTCTGTGGGTTGCATGAACTTGCTGCCTTCAGCATTTGAAAGCTGTTTTCAACTAAAGTCTGACTACTTAGAATTCAAGCCCTATGCAACTAAGAGACTCCAAAAGAGGTAATGAACCATAAATTATTGCCGTTAGATATTTAATACTCAATCAGTATGTGCTCTCTCAAGCATATCCCACCGGCATTGCATTCATTCTGACAGTGTGGTACTGGTTCAATTACTTTGCTCATTTACAATAAAAGATTAATGAAAAGAGGTATATTTTAGTTCACAGAGATTAATTGCATCCTTGCTTTCCCTACACTAGAAATATTCAACCCATAATCCTGATAGCTTTTGCATCAACAAGTACATGGAAAATTAATAGACTTTCTTCTGCTGGAAATCTCACAGGGTTTTTCAGAGAGAAATATCCAGGGAAAATAAGATTGAAAGTTGGCTTTGGGCTGGAAATGAGTTAATTTACCTGCTTCTTTAAATTTACTCTTATGATATTTTGAATTAGCCATTATAAAGATGTGTGTACTATAAGTTTTTTTTTTTTTTATGCACATTTTCTGTTGAGTATTTGCAAAGAAAATTCCCTTTTGAGATCTAATTCTACCAGATAAACTCAGGTATGTCAATGCTTGGTGGATGTTCCAACATTTGAAGAGATGTCAACTGTTAACATTTCACAGTTTCTTCTTTAGGGAAAATAGATGCCAAGTATACTGGTATGTGTATTTTGAATTTTATTTTATTTTATTTATTTATTTATTTTTTTTTTTAGCATAAGGTTATTTACCTCTGGGAAATCTAGGTTTAAAATTTCAAAGTGCCTCACTGGTAAATAATTCTTGAGTTTCCACAAACTTTGTGAGTATGGTACTATATTTTCCAGTACCTTGAAGATAACAAGCAAACATCTCTGGCTGGTGTATAGCTAGAATAAAAAGGAAATTTAAATGTATTGAGCCTTACATGCTTTATATGAAACTTTTGTTAAAACTTACTTTAAACCATCGTTGCAAAAATTTGGTCAGACAATTGTCTCCATTTCTCAGAGAAGAAACGGACACTCAAAGAAGTGAAGTGGCTTGTCCATGATGTCACTATTAGCAAGTGGCTAAAGCTGGAGTTAAACCATTGCATTTCCATCTCCAAATTGCACTGTAGGCTTACACACTGCATTAAAAATCAGAAAATCTCTGTTGCCAGGAGTAAACTCTTCTCTAAGCCTGATTTTGTTTGTCTATCAAAATGGTGACCATAACATTTACTTGACACAAATGTTTTGAGGATGGAATGAGGCAACCGAGATGAATGGAAATTAGGCAAGCAGAACTGCTTTATGTACAGATGGAAATAAAATATGGGTGAATTGGGGTTTTCACTGTGCAAACCTGAGCCTTCAGTCCTCATGGAATTGGTCCCTTTGGCATTGCCAGATGGACTCTGTCTGAGCAGCTTTCTGAGTTCAAATAGACAGTTTAATGACTCCTTCTTTGCAATACAGTCCATTAAACTGCTCCTCGATCAGAGACATTGAGAAAAATTTCACTGGCAGAAATACCTAGTCTGTGGTTTTCTTCAAGTTGTTTTCCTATTGTTGCAAGAGATACATGTTAACTCCCACATATACTTTAGTGGAAAGAGGAGATAGTCCAGTTTCCCTTCTCTTTCTTTCATGTACTTTTCTTATGCCCTAGCCCCCAATTTCAGTGATGTCAGCCTCCAGGAAACTGTAAAAGGTTTAGTAGACACTCCAATTTTTCACTGGTCTCTAAGGAGGAACCCAGTGGATCAGAGACAGATACACTCTTTCTGAAAATGTATATCCATCATAAAAATCGAAGACAAGGAGGGCTGAATCAACTTAGAACAAAATCCAACCTCTCTGTCATAAAGAACATACTGCCTTTGTAGCACCAACCAACCAATTTTGTGATTAATTTAACTGCATTTATTATATTTGGTGCAGAGATTATATTGTGTCCAAAAGAAGAGAGCTCATCATTGTATTTTGATGAAATAGCATATCTTGCAGCAGTTGTAAGCTGAATTTGTTTTGTCATTATGTAGTGAGCTCATTGGGAAAGATGCATTTGATTTTAAGAAGGCAACCTAGAAACAATGACCAAAGAGCAGGTATATTTTATGTTTGTTTTCATATTTACAAGAGATTTGGATGAGGAAGAACTGGTTGTTTCCCAACGAATTTGCTGCTTGTTTGCTAAATGATGAATGGACTTCTATTCCACAGGTAGCCATCACTACTTAGAATTCTTTATATTTTTGTGGTACCTGTATTAATACAGACCCTGTGTATTATCTTTTAGAACTTTGTATTAACAGCTATTACGTATAAGAACCAATCTGTGTAATCTTG
Organism: Eulemur rufifrons; assembly: GCF_041146395.1. Classification (NCBI taxonomy): domain Eukaryota; kingdom Metazoa; phylum Chordata; class Mammalia; order Primates; family Lemuridae; genus Eulemur; species Eulemur rufifrons. The sequence continues at coordinate 7,632,915 of NC_091005.1, read as the reverse complement.
GGTGAGTCTTTTAACTCTGTTAGGCTTTAACTTCTTCATTTATGAAATAAGGGTATTTGGACTGAGTATGAGCCAACAAACACAATATATCTATTAGGATGTATCCCCAAGGGCCTGGAATTTAGTGTTTCATAAAAGACAGTGTGTGCCTTCAGTAAGTTCAGCATGTAGTGGAAGATCAATGCAAGCAAAGAAGCAAACACAAGAGAGTAATCAGCATCACCCTGGAGAGAGTCGCAAGATCCTAACAAAACAAGATGAACTATGTGACCAACATTAAAAGTGGGGTAGGTGTGAAAAGTCAGGAAATGTGTCACAAATACTAGTTTGTGGGAAGTTGGGAGGAGATAGTGTAGAAAATAAATGAAACAGAAATGACACAAAAAATTGTTCATTAAAAAAATTATTAAAGGGCAACATGATGCTGCTATGGATTGGCATATAGGCAGGAGGATATGCAGGAGAAGTTAAAGAGTCCAGCATGGGCCAAATCTTGTATTGCCTTGCAGGTCTGCTAGGATCCCTGAGCTTTATCTCAAGAGTAATGGGAACCCACTGACACACATTCAGCAACATTAGATAATACCACAATTTAGTCAATACATGTGACTTTGAAGGACTTGTATAATCTCATGTTTATAAACCACTTAATAAAAGTGAAAGACAATGAAACGTAAGAAAAAACTATGTGGAGTACCCTTCAAATTTAGAGACTGTATTATCTAGAGTTCCCCAGAGAAATAGTACTAATAGGATACATAGAACAAGATGTATAGTGAAGAATTGAAGCATGTGATTGTGGAGGCTTAGAAATCCCATGATCTGCCATCCACAAGCTGGAGACCCAGGAAAGCTGATGGTGTCATTTCAGTCCAACTCCAAAGGCCTTAGAACCAGGGGAGCTGATGTTGGAAACCCCATTCCAAGGTCAGGAGAAGATTGATGTCAACTCAGGGATGTAGGCAGTATGCTAAAAAAGGGTGGATTCCTCCTTACTCTGCATTTTGTTCTATTCAGTCCCTCAATGGATTAGATAATGTCGACTCACACTAGGGAGGAAAATCTGCTTTACTGATTCCACTGACTTGAATGTTAATCTCCTCTGGAAATGCTCTTCCAGACACACTCAGAAATAATGTTTCATCTGGACATTCCATGGTGCAGTCAACTTGGCACATAAAATCAAGGGATGTAATTCCAAATGTCTCTAATTTCTCCTTGATGTAAAATGACCATAAACCCTTTGAAAGCTACATTAGATAACCCTGTAACCCAATACAGATGAGGTAAACTTGTAACACTGTCACAAATTCGTTATATTTAATGAAAACATTAAAAGCCATCATCTTTTAAATCCTTGTTATACAAATAACATACAGATACTCTTATTATAATCACAAGACACTAAATTTTTCTTAATGTGAATTAATTAAATTTTGCCAGATCATCTCGTATCTCTACACTCTTGGGGAGAGTGATCCATTTTGCCTTTTGAAGAACGTGAATTGCCTTCTTCCATTCTCAAAAATTGAGTTGTCTTCAGGCTCTGATTGGCCCCATGCCTAGCAGAGAGTTGAAAGGCTTCCTAACCCTGGGAGAAATATCGCAGGTTCTATGTGTCACCTTGGTTCCTTGAATTTGCTGTCCTAATCATTCTCTTGATATTTCAATACATTTGACTCTCCGAAACTATACCATTCTGATACTCAACATGTCTTTCCTTTTAATGCACATCCTTGCCTTAAATCTCTGATCCTCATAGGCATAGTCATGATTTTTATGTACCTAATCTGACACCTAATAGGAAGTGCTAAATACAACCCTACACATTATAGACATGTGCTGTTTTTTTAATTTTTAAGAGGAGAAGTTTAAAATGAATGTTTGCTCTTCAGCCTCAATTCGGGCTACCTGGTATGATTTACACTATTATTTTCAGTTAAAAAGAACACACAATCCCCTCTGCATATTAGAAATCCATTGGGCAAATTAATTTCTAAATGTATACAATTCTTACAGTAAACTGAATGGAGTATCACAGTAAATTGAGCGTTAAATATTAACATCAAGAAACGCCAATTTTGTCAGAGGAAAGTTGTTGGATTATAGAAAAAACTTGAAAGATCAATCCCAATTCTCCTCTTTCTACTGACTCTGTGACCTTGGAAAATTCATGTGATCTTCTAATTTAGGCATCATTAAGTTTATTTTATGGACAAGGAAATGAAGATTTTGAAAAAAGTTTTAAAAAATAGTTGCAATAATATTTACAAAGCACCTAGTACTGTGTACCTGACACACATTAAGGACTTCATTCATCACTTAAGTACTGATAGACATTCTTCCCTCCATAAAAGGAACAAGGATATTCTTACCTGATCATATCCTCAAATTGGAAAGTAAAAAGCAGGTATAAAATTGAGGATTAGAATCAGAGAAATACTATTTTTAAAAAATGTTAATGGTTTTCTGGCTCTAAAAGAAAAGAATAGTTCTTATAACCGTCAATTTGCTAAGCCCTTTTAAATATTCTGAATCTTGCTATAAATGAGTAAAAAAAAAAAAAAAAGGAAAACTCAAAAGTTTGATAACTTGAAAAGATTAATGCTTGTCCACCTCAATGTTGCTCCTGTGACAAGTTCAGATACCCTACTCAGTGCTCATTAAGCTTAGCAGTGACATTTGTCCTCTAATCCTCCTCTGATTGTTCATACGTAATGTAATAGTGAATCCAAGTCTGAGTTACGGTTAATGACAATATTTTAATGTCATCTGGTATTTTAGTATGCTATGGTCTCTAGAAGAAAATGAACCTTCATTATAATATAAATGCCTTTTATATACAGCCTCAACCAGATTCTTGACTACTATTTCAATACATTTATTTCCAGCATAATCAAATTCTGAGAAAATTGGTTGGTACAGTGAACATTGGCTGAGTTATCCATCCTGTTGAATTTTAATTCATTGTCCTAAGGAAACCTGAAATTGGCAACATGACTAGAGTGCAAAGTCAACCACCAAAATGAACACATATAATTTGGAATTATTTCTATCATAATGTCTCCCTACATATGTTGAACAAAGCAGTTACAGAAGGATTTTAATTTTAGAAGCTTAGGAGTGTTAACAGGACTGTTGTGTGCAGTTAGTATAAAGAAAATAAAAATCAAGGTGGTGGAAGTGAAGTGGTAATATTCCTAGGAAGAAAGGTATATAGTAACAAATTGTTCCTAAGACAATGGCAAGAATCATATAGATTAGAAGACACAATGTGATCAACATATTACATAGCATGAAAGTCCCACATTATTGACTTAAACACACGCTGTGTCTAATAAAGAAGAGACATGTCCCTATTTAGTGAATTCTTCTCAACTCTGTAAGCCCCTGGCCTGTTAACAACAAAAGGTCTATCAATTATTTGACATTAAGGAGTTAGGTTAAATGATTCAGTTCAGGACGCTGAGAATCTGAACTTTCTTATTTTCCATGATGGCGAAAGAGGGACAAAAAGGCAAAGCCACCCTGTATATTTCAGGTTTGTGGGGAAAAGGAGAGATAATGAGATGCCATTAGAAGATTGCATCAAATGCCTTTGAAAATGTTTTCTCCTGAGACACAAGAAATAAAAGATTTTAACAGATTTTGTGTTCTCACCATCTTAATGGTTTTATTTAATTTAGAACAATATAGAAATAAAAGAAAATCTTTATAAAGAATTCTGAAACTACTAAAAATTATAAAGAAGAAAAGAGACATCCCCTATTGCCACTATATTGTGCTGCCTCTCTGGCTACTTCTGGGTGGAGACATGAAGAGCATAGATAGACTTTGGAGCCAGGATGACATCTTGGTATTGAAATGTGGCCACTTGCAAATTTATTAACCTTGGGCAACTGTACTTAACTTCTCAGTGTTAGAATTTTCTCACCTGTAAACTGGGGTTAAAAATAGCACCTACCTTTTAGGACTGCTATGAAGGCTAAATAAGTTGATATTTGAAAATGCTTAGGACAGTGCCAAACATATTGCAAGAGCAATGAAAAGGTTTGTAAATACAATAACAAGGGAAACGGATAGTAAATATAGTAGATTATAGTATTGTTTCTAATTAGGCAGTCCTGGTTCCTATAAGATCATATGTCTGCCCTCTAACTGCACTGGGCTTTCAGTTCTCCTTTGGGAGGACAGTCCTGCCCTGCCCATCTAAACTTGCTCTGCCTGATAAAATGTGAGTAGACACCATACACACCGTACTTGAATAGGGCCTTCAAAGCCATTGTGTGTTTATTCCAATTCTTTTGTACTTTTCCCTCTGCCATGATAATGGCATGTATAAAAGAGGGACTGGTCTTGGTCCATGTGGATTTGCAGACAAACAGTGTGAGTATGAAACAAATACTAGTTGTTACAAGCCACAAAAATTTTGAAGGCCTCTATTACTCCAGCAAAGTTGACTAATATAACAACTGAGCAGATAAACAAAAAAAGGAATAAACAAATAAACTGTATTAGAATTTAAGTGATTTTTAAAATAAAGTACCCTTAATTACATATTTAATTTCTCCAATAATCTTAAAATTTGTATATGTATAATTTTACAGCATACTTTTCACTTAGCTTATGAATGCAGTTTCCTCATGTTATCAAATACCCTTTGAAAACCTGAGGACTTAAATTGAAATAGCCACCAGGAGCCTCTAAGTGACAACAATTACAATCAGTTATAGTACTAAAGGTGTTCTCTAATACTGAAACCGTAAAATGCACACATGATGTAGTTAAACAGTCTTGTCATATCTAAATAAAGTAGAACAAGGGATGACAGAAAGGTTGAATTGTCAGTGCACATTTAAGTGTTTGGTGGTTATCCAATAAATTGGAGTATGTATTTTTTGGCAACACCATCCAGAGGATGAATTGCATGCAGCTAGGACTGGTTTACTTCGTACATAGACTAGCCACATACTCATAGTACCAGTGAACATGAGTGTAGAGAAAACTGATTTGATAATTTTAAAAAGTTAATAATTCGTCATAAAATATTCAGAAATGCATTGGCCGTTCTTATTCTTATTTTACCTATGTGAAAGTAAAGCGTATCATTATAATTCAGTGTATCTGTCTCCTAAAAGTCATAACGCTGCCTGTAAGCATGACATTAAGGACACCTACTGCTATTAAACCAATATATTTTGAAGCATGTTCCATGAAATACTTGTTCCACATCATGCTGATAAAAATAACAACAGAACTTAAGAGCTCCCAGAGTCAAAATATTTTCAAAACTCTTGGTAAAGTTCTTTACTCTAGAACATTAAGGACCCTTTGAGAAGTCAGTGTGTTTCATGAATTGATAATAAAAGACATTCTACAAGGAAATTTTTAAAAATGCCCACAGGGTCCCTTTTTGCATGCAACGTTTTATAGCACTGTGATTTTTAGTTAATACAAATAGGACCTTGTCTGTTATCTGTTAAATTTGTCAAATAATCTTTGTCATGATTTCATGTTTGTCAAGCAACCTTTGTAACATTGAATGTCAATTTTCCAATCTGTAAGATGGGGATGATAATAGAACCTGCCCCAAAAAGCAGTTCTGAAGATTAAATGTGACTATTCAAACACAATTCTTAGCATAGAATCTGGCAGATGATAATCCATGTCTTACATGCTTTACATGGACTAACTTATTTAATACTCTGAAGTTCCTTGAACAAGGAAACTGACAAAGGAACCCCATAATTTAACGATTGCCAGATTGCCTGTGTTCATTCCTAAGCTATTCCACTTATTATTTAAATAACACTGGACAAGTTACTTAACCACTCTCTGGCTTCCTTTTCTAATTTATAAAATGTAGATCATAAAAAAATAAAAAAATAAAATGTAGGTCATAACATCTACTTCTGAAATAAAATACTGACAATAAAGAGTTTGGAAGAGTGCCTAGAACAGAGTAAGCATTCAATGAATATTTTAATTACTTCTTTTCTTAAAATTTTTAATGTATAAAAATTACATTAAAACATCAATAAGCAATTATTTCCCCACCACTCAAGATTTTTAATATGTATTGATTCTGGATCAAAAATGTGCCAAGAGAAGATAAGAAATATCAAAATAACTTACAACAAATCTCTAAAACCCTTCACATATTAAAATCGGTAGGACAAAAATATGATTTACAATACATGTTTGCCATTACAGTATAGATAAGAAAATAGTACCCATACTAAATTCAACCTACTTATCAAAATTCTTAGTATAAGAATGAAAATACTCAGATGCTTATAAATAGAAAGGTATTCAAAAGTTTCTTTAGGACAACTTCTTCGGTGTTCGTAAAACTGTATGTGTTACTTATTTATCTATCGTAAAGTATTCTCAGGCTACACATCCAGTTAAATGTGTAAATATATAAATTAGATATTGCTATAGAAAGAAGTTATAGGATACTTTGATATCATGGTACCCAAATGTTTATGGATAACTTTTACTTATTAAATCTTGAAATAACTACCTATTCTATGATATTTCTTTTTATTACCATTATTTATTTTTTAGAGACAGGGTCTCACTTTGTAACCCAGGCTGGAGTGCATAGCTCACTGTAATCTCGAACTCCTGCTATTAACTACTTAACCATGTTAAAAAGAATACATTTCCCAAAATCAGTTATTAAATTCTTCAACAACTGTCTATTTATCACTTTCTGATCACAATAATGACAGAATATACGTACATACATTATAGTATCATATGTGATATAGAGTAGTATCCTGAAAATGGAAAAACATAATTACTTATTGAGTTCGTACTGTATGACAGGCATTGGACATACATTAATTTATTTGATTTTCTGCAACAACCTTAAGAGTCAGCATTATCATCTGCATTGACAAATATATCGAGTCTCCGGCAGGTTAGCTATCTTGACCAAAAATGCATCTAGTAACTGTGGTGCCACACAGGTGTGGACCTGTTGTGTCAGAATACCCGTGGCTTTTCATTACATCTATAAATAAGAGATTTATACACAGTGGCAACTTGAGAGACATGTCTTTTCAAATCATCAAGTTTAGTACATTAGTGTGGAATCATTTTCTAATGGAGAAGAGTGTGAGGTGCCGTGATCAGAAAGTGCACACATCCATTACGGTCTGACTGTCACCTGCTTCTCCTAGTCAAACTGTTTTATTAAAGTAAGTCACAATTCTAAGTATGTCTATTCCCATCATCGAAGGTAGGCAAAGAAATAACAAGTTGTGATGACCCAGGAATAGACCAGAAATAAAAATAAGCTGATAGAAAGATGAGGAACATGTATCTGTTCTTCTGTTTTTAGCAGATTGCTTTGGGCTTTTAAAAATTGTTCCAAGAAATAATTTTCATGAAAAGGCAGGTATTTTTCCCCATGCTGATAATGTATTTATTTATGTGTGTTGTTGTTCACAATACGCTTTCAATAAGAGGAAATATATTCCTAGCTTCTCTTCTAAGATGGGAAGGAAGGAAGGAAGGAACAAAAAAAGGAAGGAAAAGGGGAAGAAAAGATGGGAGAGGAAAGATAGACAATGATAAAGTAATAGAATTATCTGTTAGAAAGACTCTAAAAAGTAATTTAAAACTTTCTAATTTATGGACCCCAGAAGAGAAAATTTTTTTTTCTTTCTTCGACTCTACTTAAAAATTTCCTTAAGTTCCATATAAATTTTTGGTTTACAGAAATTGCAAGTAAATTGCTTATTAAATAATATAATATCAATTAAATTTTCCTTTCAAAGTCAATCTGACTATTTAACCTTGATTGTGTATTGTAAAACACAGCTTGGAAGAATGAAATGAAGATTCAGAGAATTATGGGGGTATTATGGGGGTCCACATATTTTTGGTTACATGGATCATTCTTGTAATGCTTGAGTCATGGTTATAAATGTGTCTGTCACCCAGACAACGCTCATTGTACCGGTTAGGTAGGTTTTTGCCCATCCCCTCCACCCTCCTCTCCCCTGCTTGATTTCCATTAGGATCCCTGAAAGAGTCTGTCATTCCTTTAAGTTCTATTATATACTTCCTAATTTTGTCAAGCTCATAAGTGACTTTTTCATTAATTTTCTGAAATATTTTTTGGATTTGTTTTTGTTGGTTTTCAACTTTCTCTTCAATTCCATTCATCTTATTTGCCATCCTTATTCTGAATTCCCTGTCTGTCATTTTAATAATTTCCCTGTACTTGGAGTTCACTGCTGTAGCTCTATCGTGATCCCTTGGTGGTGTTGATCAGTCTTGATTTTTCGTGTTGCCAGGGTTCTTTTGCTGGTTCCTTCTCATCTGAACCCTCTTTTCTGAGTTCTGGGTTAATAGGTTTGCAGGACTCCTGTTGCTTGCTTGGGAACTCTCCAGATAGTTGTAGAATGTTCAAGTTGGGAGCTGGATGAGGCTCTCTTCACTGACGCTGGTGTTACGGAGATTGCTCTACCCAGGGTCTCCCCACAGAGATAACTGCAGCAGCTGGATAAGGTTGTCATGGGTACCTGGGTTGTGGACATTTCCTCAAAGCAGGTTGCAGTGTGCTAGTGGCTTGAGGCTGGGGGTCCCTGGCAGAGCATTGGACTTTGGAGCAGCTCTTCCAGCCCTGGTTTGGTGGGGGAGGCTCTGAGGTGGGGTCTTGGAGTCCGGAGACTTTGGGATGGTGTCTCAGGCCCGGTGGGAATTTCTGGAGGCACAGAGGTACAGCCGTGGGCTCCAGAGTGAGAGCTCAGAGCTGGGATTGTGAAGGAGCCACAAGCAGAGCCTCTAAGCAAGGCCTCTGAGCCAATTGTGGGGTTGTGCATATGGCAGGCAGATCTGACCTGAAGGGTGGGGTCGGGGCCAAGGAGGCAGGTGGCAATCAGGGCCAGAGGGCAGAGTTGGGGCAAGGAGGTAGTAGGCTGCTCTGCAAGTGCCAGGGTCTGATAATGCCAAGTCAGGTGGGCTGTTGTTGGCTCCTGCAGCCTGCAGAGCTCAGGGCTCTTCACACTCTGCGCAGAGCCTGCCAAAGCGGCCGCCCAAGCCTCTCAGTTTGGAGCCTCCAAGCCAGGACTGGGGTGGAGAACGCTAATACAATAACTATTCTAAAAATAAACAAAACTTGCTCAAGATGCCTCTAGGCTTATTGCTGAAAGTGTTATAAAAGTAAAACCTGTGGTTACTCAAAATATTAAACATCAACATCAGCACAATCTGTATGACTCAATCTTAAAAAGTAAGATCTTAGTTTGCCAGCCCCTGCCAAGAATATCCAGCAGTAAAATTATGAGCACATACCTTTCTGTCCAGTCTCTTCTACTTTGAGCAACATTTTAAATCACTAATTTCTAAGACTTTCCTTCTGAGTACTTTGTTTTTCAACAAACACCCATTGTTTTTCTCCATTGCTAGTGTGGGTTCCAGAATGGATTGTGCATCTGTGACCTGACTTTAGAAATATCTTCTAAGATTAGCCTTAAAAGTAGAGTGTACCCCTTCTGAGTCCAGTGTTTCTTAATTTCTATTTTAAGAAAATGTTTCATTTGCCAAGTCATGAGATACTGCGAAGTCTTTTTTTTTTTTTTTTTTTTTTTTTTTTTTTGAGACAGAGTCTCACTCTGTTGCCCAGGCTAGAGTGAGTGCCGTGGCAGCAGCCTAGCTCACAGCAACCTCAAACTCCTGGGCTCAAGCAATCCTCCTGTCTCAGCCTCCCGAGTAGCTGGGACTACAGGCATGCACCACCATGCCCGGCTAATTTTTTCTATATATATTTTTAGCTGTCCATATAATTTCTTTCTATTTTTAGTAGAGATGGGGTCTCGCTCTTGCTCAGGCTGGTCTCGAACTCCTGAGCTCAAACGATCCGCCCACCTCGGCCTCCCAGAGTGCTAGGATTACAGGCGTGAGCCACCACGCCCGGCCCTGCCAAGTCTTTTGATTCTTTCCCTAACTCTTCATCCCTCTACTGATTTCTCAGACTTCCTTCCATTCTCTTCTTAAAGTACAAAAGCTCTTCATCTGGCATCTCCTTCATATTTTTATATTATCCCATCTTGACCCTATTATAGTTCCTCTAATTTGTAGTTATTTATCTCTGTATCCTGTTTAGTGATATCACCAAAGGTAAATTTAAAAATTTAAAATTTTTGGATAAGAGATGGGTCATACCATTCAAGTAACATAAACATGTTATTCTTATAATTCACAAGTGAAATCAGAATCTCAAAACTGCCCAAATACTTACTGAACATTTATTGAATAACAAATGCAGACCGGCACGTAGCTTAGGTCTGTAATCTTAGCACTCCGGGAGGCTGAGGTTGGGAGGATCACCTGAGCTCAGTAGTTCAAGACCAGCCTGTGCAAGAGTCAGGCCCTGTCTCAACTAAAAGTAGGAAAAAAAAATTTAGCTGGACAACTAAAAATAGTAAAAAATTAGACAGTGTGGTGGTGTGTGCCTATAGTCCCAGCTACTCAGGAGGCTAAGGCCGGAGGATCACCTGAGCCCAGGAGTTTGAGATTGCTGTGAGCTAGGGTGACACCACGCCACTCTAGCCTGGGCAACAGAGTGAGACTGTGTCTCAAAAAACAAAAAAAAAAAAAACGGCATATTTTTTGCCACTACGCCTCTACCCTATATGCAGGTGTCACATATTGTCATCAGATCAATACTCCTTTGTTTTAGCTTCCTCAGTCTGCCATAACGAATTATAACATGTTGGATGGCTGAAAATAACAGAAATGTATTCTGTCATGGCTCTGGAAGCTAGAGTCTGAAATCAAAGTGTCAGCAGGGCACGCTCCCTCTGATGGCTTCAGGCTTTAGCTTCTGGTATTTGCCAACGATTCTTGGTGTTTCCTGGCTTGCAGCTGTATGGCTCCAATCTCCATTGTCGCGTGGCCTTCTTTCTTGTGTTTCATTTAGAGCTTCAATTCTTTGTGTTTTTATAAGGACAGCAGTCACTGGAATTACAGCCCACTGTAATCCAGTGTGACTTCATCTTAATTGCACATGCAAAGATGCTATTTCCAAATAAGGTCACATTCCTAGGCACCAAGGATTGGATTTCAATGTGTCTTTTGGGAGGGGGTACACAGTTCAACCCGCAACATCCCTATGAAAAGCGTCAGAATATTCAACAAACTATTCCTAACAACTTGAAATCAATTAGCAATGGAATGTGAAATAAAATGTATTGGAGAAGACAGTACTGAGAGCTTAAAGCATGTATTTTGGAACAAGACAGCCTTCTCTGGAAGGCTGACTGGACTTAATAGCTAGGTGACTTTGTACAGGTTGCTTAGCCTTTCTGTTTTTCAGGAGTCACATATGCTAAATCAGAATCATAATAGGACCTAGCTCATGGGGTAATAGAAATTAAATGTACCATACCCGGCACAGAAAATGATCAATAAATGCTGGCTATCAAAATTATTTTCTGAAAAGATTTTTGATTATTATTATGAACATTATTTGAGCTGTTACATGTAACTGGAATTGTGCAAAATATCAGATGAAAGAAAACAGCCTTGACTTTACTTCTAAAAACATACTTAGTCCATATTACATGCAAGTTTAAAATGTACAAAAGTGAATTTTAGTAATTTTTCTTATTAAAGTTATAATTGCACCGTAATATCAAGCACAAAAATTTTTGATCAATTTGTTTAGTATAATAACTGTCCCTGTTTCTGTCTCTGTCTCTTCTATCTGCCTTGCTTTCTCTCTCTGCCTCCCCCTCTCAATATATAATTATGTGATTACATTATTTTTATTATATTGAGATCTGTGGTACATATATTACACAGAGCATTTTTCAGGTTTTTACAGTCCTATGGAAATATAATTATTAGGGTTTTTTAATATTCTATATTAAATGCACTTATTAAAACTCATTTAACTGTTAAAATATTTTTAGCACTGTATTCGGTTCCAATTTAATTACTGTGTTAATATTAAAGTATCTGACATCTTAAGAAAAAGAAAACTGGTGTGTTTTTAAAATTAAGTTAAAAATCTGATGTAAAACTGAGTTAAGTACTTAGTGAAAAAGTACTATTTAAATACAGTACAAGTAACCAAAGTAATAGCTAATTCTAGAAGTTTTGCACAGCAGATAAAGATCACATTTCACATATAATAAGCCGTTAGGCTAAAGTTAAACTCTTATAAGAATTTCCTTATATAGATTTTTAAAATTATGAATCCATACATTCTTTTTTTCTACATGGCACTGGCTATGATATATTAAGTAAAAAATAATAATATTTATTTGCTGTTGGATTTAATCAACTCACATTTGTGTTTTCAAATTATTTTACTATGTCTGGGTTTACAGAAGCATAATATTCTTTTGGGTAGCACTAGAATAGGCAAGAGATGAGTAAGGCCTGCAAATTAACTTGTTTTCTCCCAATTTTAAATTACTTAAACTTTTTTTTCAATAATGAAAGGGGAAAGGTGTTCATATTTATTAATTACTAGGTTAAACATGATCACACATACGAGAAATTTACTGCATAGGGGATCCTTCCACCCTTTACTCTCTTGGTTTGGGTAATACTTTCCCCCTGCACCATGAAGTCAGCTTTGAACCTTTAAGGACATCAACATAAGGAAGATATATATTATATTTAAATGCAAGTTATTAATCATGCAGGAGAAAAATCCAAACTGTTCTATAATGACAGACACATGCCATGAGATATATGGCTAACTGGATAGATGGTTCAGCTGCCGATGATGCCACCTGACTTATTAAAATTTTACACTTGTCTCCCCTGCACCAAAAGTCATTGTTCTACATTATTCTTCCTAAAAGAATGTTGTACAAACTCTTGTACTTGTGTATATTTGAATAATTTTTCATATGTCGATTTTCCAAGCATAATGACAATGAATAAGAAGGAAATAACATTAATTTATTGACTCAAACTTCTTTTGAGATAATCTATGATTTAAAGAGTCTAGGATACTTTTTTTCAGGGCTGGAGGTGGGGAGTTATTTTTCCTTAACAGAAGCATAATATTTGAAAGCAGCTAAACAACTTTCTCACTTGTTCCAGGTATTTAAATTTGTGTTACTTATTTTTTTCCATGCATAATGTATATTTATCCACCTCAGGTGAAGACAACATCAGAGGAAGGGAGAAAAACCCACCAAACCAAATTAAATCAGCAGGAATAAGCCAAAATTTCTTTGCAGCCAGCTTGATCGGTGATGTTTTATTCATCAATCACCTGCACTTACATCAGATTGTTTACGCACAGATTTCAAGCATAAGTAGCAAATGCACCACTTCATTTTACTTGTGTAATATCCTAGATTAATGTGGTGCACATTAGTCTGTGAGATTCACCTTAGGTGTTCAGGTGCTGTGTAAAATGACTTCTTATTAGTTGCATTAAACCTTTTCTTCTCCAAATAAAATAAAAAGCATTTTTAGGTGTTTTAAGACATAATGAGGAAGATTATTTAAGTACCTAGGCTATTTTATGCAAGTAAATTAGTTATAACTGAAAGAAGCATTAATGCATTTATGTCAGAGAGCAAATTACTGATGAAAATTATACATTTGTTCAGAGCTTATGTGTTTTACAACCTGAAGTATTAGTCAGTATTTCTCTAATTTTATGTTATGGAAGCAATGGAAATTTACAGGGTAAACTGATAGAAAATATGTGAGAAGCCAACTTTAGAAACGCTGGTTCAGTAAGACCTCCATGAAAAGGGAATATTTAAAAAGAAATCTGCATAGTTACGAGTTAAGATTGCAAAGGTCCCAGGGAAGAGCATTCCACGTAAAGCTACTGTCAAGTGCAAAGTCCCTGAGGCAGGGATGAGCTTGGTATGTTCCTGGAACAGAAAGAATGCCAGAGTGTTTAGCATATTCAGTTCTCCCTGAGTCCAAATCCACGTTCTTTGTAATGCACTAAGCTACTTCAAAAAGAACCTGGAGAAAGTATGGGAGCATTTTGTTTCTTTTCCTGATCACTGTTTTCTTAAGGTCACTGATTTTTTTTTTTTTCCTTTCTGAGACCTTCCCATAGGGCCTCTATTTTCCAATCTAACATACAACCTTGGCAGAGTTGTTGGGATACAATGGTTCTCACCTCAACTCTACGACTGACAAGCTTATGATACTGGATAGCTCACTTAATTCTGCCAATCCTCATTTACTAAACTGAGATGACTTGAAATATTCTTTCTTATTACGAATGATAAATTTCAATGAGAGATAAGTTGTCCTTACAATGAAACTTAACAATAATTATAACCAACACATAATGAAAACATTCTCAGTAAACAAAAGATTCTGCAAAGTCTTCAAATCTTGATTTGTGTTTGCCCTTTTAAAATGTGGAGTGAGTTATGATGGCCACTTACATACTTGAAGCCCTTCAAATTGTCAATTCTGTGCTCTTTTCCAAAGCTCTAGGTCTGCTTTCTCTGAAATGTTTGTTTCTCTCAATTTGTAGCTCTCTGTAGGTTCCTGCACTTAGAGCATAAAATCAAAAATACAACAAAAATTGAATAATCTTACCCCAAATTTATTATAAATAGTAATTTAAAAGACTCATTATCACAGTATGAAATAAAAAAGAAGGATCATAAACAAAGAATGCGAGAAAATGTCGAAACCGTGTGGGTACATATCTATCTAGCTATCTCTACAACATCGGAATGTATGATGTAGTGCTATTCACATGTGAATCAATAAATACATTTCTGCACTGATTTAATAGTGCGTTATTGGAATTAGACTATAGTTATAAATACTAATTAGAATTAAATCATTAGAAATGAAATGTGCCCAGCATCTTCTACCAGGCTGTTGTAAAGGAAGAAGCTCAAATTGGTTAGAATTCATCAATTTTTGTTACATACTTATCAGGGTTTTATAAGACAAAAGTACGGGGGGAAAGTCCCTAGGCTTCAAGAGACTATAAAATCTCACTGAAGTTGGTTTCCTGCAAGTCAAATAAAAGGGGAAAAAAAAGCCCCTTGGTACTCAAGCACTGCTGAGTTGGTCAAATTGAGCCAATTCTAATTTTTCAGGGTTGTTGAACTCACCAGGGAGGACATGAACAGACAGACGAAGTACAGAAGATACTGTATGCACCCGCTCCGGCAGAATCCGAGATATTTCTCAGCCCGCACTTCCAAACCCCAGCAGTTTGGATCCGAGTGTTCTGTAATACATGGTACCTGTGCTGTGTCACTCAGGCAGCCCTGGTTCCTTTACGACATTGCCTGTGACCTCAGCTGTCTTCAGCTCTGAACTGTGGAGTCTGGGACAGAGCAAGGCTGACTTTGAATTGCAGCTTTTCCAAGAAAGATGGGAAGCTTTAGAGTTCAGAAACCTTACGGAAGACTTCAGCGTGTCCCAGAGTTGAAGTAGCCACTCAGGGAAACCAGAGAGATCTGGGAGCAGCAGAGAAAAGACACTGGGAAAAGATAAACATTCAAGGTAAAGTAGGTAGAGTGTTGCTGAGGGAAGCCAAGGTTTCTTAAACTTAACACTGTTAGGATGGATAAGTGTTGTGTGGGGTTATCCTGTGTATTGTAGGATGTTTAGCAGCCTCCCTGGAATATACCTACTAAACACCCATAGCCCTCCTTCCAAGTTTCAAAAATCGAGGATGTCCTCAGAAATTGACAAATGTTCCACAGTGTGGAGTGGGGACAAGGGAGGCAACATCTCCCACGGTTTAGAGCCAGTGATCTAAGCATTCCCACCTCCATGGCTTCAATTAGCTTTGTCCTATATTGCCTTTTGATAATCTTCCATGGATTGAATTTTGTCCCCCCACAATTTATATAATGAAGCTCTAATCTCTAATGTGATAATATTTGGAGAAGGGTCTTTGGGAGATAATCAGGTTTAGGTTAGGTTGTGAAAATAAGGCTCTTTTGATGGGATTAGTGCCCTTATGAGAAGAGACACTAAAAGGTTTTCTGTCTTCCTTTCCCTGTCATGTGACAATGCAGTGAGAAGGAAGCCTACTACAAACCAGAAGAGAGCCCTTCCCATACTCTGACAACAGAAACACCCTGATCAGACTCCCAGCCTCCAAAACAGTAAGAAAATAAGTTTCTATTGTATAACCACAGTTCATGGTATTTTGTTATGGTAACCCAAGACGACTAAGCCATGCTCCCTCTCCCAGAAAGCTTACCCTTGCTCTCTAAATCTAAGATTTAGATTCCCCTCATACTTCTTTAATACCCTATTCTTTGTTCAGTCAATGTAAATGTAGTATACACTTGTTACATACTATATATTGCCCTAGAGATATGATAGCAAATAAAATTGACAAGGTTTCTGTCCTTAGAGAGCTTTCATGTCTGAAGAAGAAACAGACTGTAAAGTATATAACCATAAATAGATGAGATATTTGTGGTGGCTGTGAAGCACATTAAACAGTGATGTGATAGGACTACTACTCGGGAATTAAATAAGCTAACTTGAGTGGTCATGGCAGCCAGCAATTGAGCAGACACATATGGAGTGAAAGGAATGACCTATAACAGCCACTCTGAAGAAGCATCAAAGGTGAGAACCCCAATGTGAGAACAAGCTGGGCTTATTTGAAGAACTGTAGGAAGGCTAGTGCTATGGTTCTATAAGCCTGGGAAAAGGTAGGTATGAGATGAACTGGCATAGGTGGGCATGGGCCAGTTGATACAGAGCCTAGTAAAACCTTGATAAGGAGTTGGATTTTATTTCAGTGTCTGTCATAGAACTTGATACACTATCTCGAATTGTCAAAACTGTTGGTTGCCTTTTGTTATTATCCATATGGCCTTAAGCAATTCCTTCAATGTCTTTTTAAAAAACCCATAAAATGGGTAACAATATATGCCTCAAATAATGTGATGATTCAATGTGATGATGCTAATACGGTCATCTAATATAATTGTAGTCAGAATACGGCTTGCATTTTATCTCTTCATCCTCAAAACAATAGGCTTTGTTCTGACAATGAGAATGGGGAAAAGACATTTGAACTTTCAGCATTGAAGACAAAATAGAAATTTGTTGGTGAAAAATTCATAGTGAAAAGGAAAAGACACTCCAGAAAAGGGAATAACATGGGCAAAGCACAGTTATCACCAATTGTGGAGTGGAGAGTGACTGAATGTCATTAGATGTGACCGGAGTGTAAGGTATAAGGAACAGCAGAAGAAAAACCTGGGGAAGTAGATTCTTATTTAGATTATGTGATTTACTAAAAGTAACATTACTTTTTAGCCTCATTTTCCTCATCTATAAAAAAGAGGCAATGACATCTCTTTCATTGCATTATTGTGAGGGCAACATGAAACAGTACTTTATCACAGAGCCCAATACAAAGCAAGTTTTAAAAAAATTAGGAATATGCCCATTTATTTATTTTTGTTGTTGCTGTGATCACCTTTGGGTTCTTCTTTATAAATTCTTTTCCTAGGCCAATGTCTGTATGAGTCTTTCCCATATTTTCTTCTAGAATTCTAATAGTTTCACGTCTAAGGTTTAAGTCTGTTACCACTGTGATTTGATTTCTGTGAGAGGTGAAAGGTGTGGGTCCTGTTTCAGTCTTCTACATGTGGCTCTCCAGTTTTCTCAGCACCATTTATTGAATAAGGATTCTTTTCCTCAGAGTATGTTTTTGTCTGCTTTGTCAAAGATTAGATGGCTATATGAGGATGGTTTTATATCTGGATTTTCTGTTCTGTTCCACTGGTCTGTGTCCCTGTACTTGTGCAAATGCCATGCAGTGTTAATAACCACAGCCTTGTAGTATAGTTTGAAGTCTGGTAAATTAATACCCCCCATTTTGTTCTTATTGCCTAAAATTGCTTTTGCTAAGTGGGGTCTTCTCTGGTTCCATACAAAGTGTAAACTTATTTTTTCGATACCTGCGAAAAATGATGTTGGTAATTCAGTAGGGATTGCATTGCATCTGTAGATCACTTTGGGTAGTACAGACATTTTAACAATGTTGATGCTTCTGATCCACGAGCATGGTATATGGCCACCTATCTGAAGGAAGTTTATTAGTGCACCAATGCCCCTCTAAGCTCATTTCTAGTGATAAACTATAGGGCTCTGTTCTCAGATCTTTTCCATTTTTGATGAAGGGTTTGAATGAGAACACAGATCAGATATTTTAGATTATCAAGGTTGGAATGGATAGTTAATATACCAAGTGACAAAAATCAGAGATTGATAAGCTGAAGTGATTAAAGTTAACAAAGATAAGTGGATCAGAAAGAAAAAGTATCTATTTGAGATGAACCCATTGTGGGTCAGTAGCCATTCATATGAAATATCAAAGGGCATTTTGGGGGTGAATGCAAGCCCAATATGAGATAAGAATGGAATCCATTTGCTAAAAACATGAATGCAGTGGTATTTTAGTAGCATTCAAGAGGTATGTGTACAATATGAGGAAGTAATTAACTCACTTCAATAAAAGCAAAGAAATGTATCATAGTGACAGAAAAGCATTGGTATTTATAGATCATTTGAATGATTGCATCATTGAAACTAATGACCGAAGTGGTCAGTATATTAACACTGTATATCTGTCTCTAGTGTCCATTTAAAATGGAAGGTGTGAAAGTGTCTCTGAAACATACAAAAAGTAATGCCCTGCAAAGAAATGGAGCCCACAATATTGACCTTCATACTCTTTTGATTCCTATAATTCCACTTGTGTTAAGGAGGCCAGTAGACCAGTTGGCAGATCTTTTCAAGGACGTTGACCCTGAATAGCTTGATTTTGACATACAGCCAATGGAAAGTCAGACTGTAATTCATCCGGGAAGTCTGGTTGAAATGTGCGATGATGGGCATGACATGTACTCAGCAAGAGTGTCACTAACCCATACAAGGGAATTGGAATGCTTACAAAGAGGACACTTCAGAAAGAGGGGGCAGAGAAAAGCACAGCCTTCATTTGAAATACACCCTTAGTGAATTTCAAGAGACTGGAACATGTTTTAAGGAAATCTGGGCTTGCTTTCAAAAACAGGATCCATTTATAGTCTGAGGGGAAAGTCACAGGAGGCTAAGAGAGGCTGCCTAAGATCCACTTTGAATTCCTTGATTTTCCAAATCTGAAGCTCAAAGTCAAATTTAGGCCCTGCCAAGTACTTGAACCATGACGGGAGTTAAAAGGTTTTTAAAAATCCTTGAAAAATTATACGGCTGGTGGTAACTATAGCTTGACAGCTTTAATTTTGCAACATCAATAATGGTGTCTGGATCAGATAGTCCTTGTGCTACTCCTCGTTTTCACTCCATAGTACAAACCCTGCATAAATTCCTTGTTTTGGAAGGTATGACTCATACAGGAATGACTGTAAGGTGTTTTTTGTAATGTGATTTTCTGGAAGCCATGACAATCATGAGTTGCTTTGCATTTTGGAGATGGATTTGACCCTCTGCAGCTGTGAAATTTTGTAAGAGCATATCAAACCCATTTTAAGAACTGGGTACAGAGAATTATACAGGAAGATGGAGAGCACAGATTAAGAACAGGTGCACCATTGGCAGTATCATATTTGGGTTCAAGAGGTAGGTAATAGAGATTGATTCAGTCATTTATACATCATAATGATTTTATCTAGTAGGATTTTTTGTATGTAGACTTCTTAGATCACCCTTGTCTATGGTTTTTCAGTTAATATGACTCTTGCTCACAATTTCAGTAAAACTGCTTTCTACTAAACTGATTTTACCAAATGTTACTTTATCAGTTCTTTCCCACATGTCGATTCTCCAAAAACCCAGACAACTGAAAAAGTCTGGGGAAATTAGTAATGATAAGGACTATAGGATTATATGGATATTGTTACGAAAAATAGATGCACTGAATAAGGAAATAATAGACTGAGAGTGAGTAATCAGCATTTAAAGTCTAAGTGTAAAAGCTGATAGACCTTCATGTTAGTACATAAAGTGACTCATTTTTTCAAGTCTAAGAATATAAAAAGCTGAAGTTCAGGCCCAGAGAGTACTTCAACTCCAGGGGGACGTTGAATTCTTCATTTTAGCCACACCATGTTCTGTCCCTGATTAGGAAAGAGTAACACCAGAGACAGGTGATGGGGATACATTAGTCCATGCATGTAAAAACCTTGAATTCCCAGATCTCCCTAAACTATTTGGGCCCAGAAAAGAGGCCCACCCTTTGGTAAAGAAAAGTACTTCCCCTTTGCTTAAAGATGGTTCAGAATCCTTGCCTTGCAAGAAAGTATGTATGCCCATAAGAATCCTTCCCTACTGCAAATCCCTAATTTGGGGTGTGTGTGTGTGTGTGTGTGTGTGTGTGTGTGTGTATGTATATGTATATGCATGCGCGCGTGTTGTACTAAAATGCCAATGGACATATGTCTAAAACAAAGTGGTGAAAATTAATCCTGCCAATGGATTAACTTTCATGTAGAGTGCCGGTTACATGTTTTTGTGAAAATATAAGTGGCATGAAGTATAGAATATAAATATGAACTAATGGACATTGGCTAATTGCTTGGCTCAATGGTCAGGCACCTGGAAAGAAAACAATTGGAAAATCAGGGATAGGCCAGGTATGGTGGCTCACCTCTGAGGCTGACGTGGGAGGATCACTTGAGGTCAGGAGTTCAAGGCCAGCCTGAGTAACATAGTGGAGATCCTTGCCTCTACAAAAAGAATTAAAAAATTAAAATTAGCTAGGTGTGGTGGTATGCACCTAGAGTCAGGAGGCTGCGCCAGAAGGATCGCTTGAGCCCAGGTGTTGAAAACAGCAGTGAGCTATGATGATGCCACTGCACTTTAGCCTGGGCAACAGAGCAAGACCCTATCTCTAAAAGAGTTAAAATAAGTAAATAAATAAAATGTCAGGGATAAAGAGATCCAAGATACAAACATATGGATAGACTTATGCAACTAAATGTAAATGTGAATCTCTATGCGGCACATGTGTTAAACCCAATAAAACGCGCCCATTTTTTTTGGTAGTGACAGTAAGAACTTCCCCCTTCCCACAAAGACATCTCTATCCTAATCCTTGGAATTCATGGGTATGTCACCTTACATGGGAAGAGGGACTTGTAATATGTGATTCAGTTCAGGATCTTGAGCTGGGGAGATCATCCTGGATTATCTGAGTGGGTCCAGCATAATCACAAGGCTCCTTATAAGTGAAAGAATGAGGTGAGGAGTCATAGTCAGAGGAGATGTGATGAATGATGCAGAAATTAGAATGATGTGACAGCTGGCAGGTGGCCTTAATCAAAGAATACTAGTGTCTTCTAGAATCTAGAAAGGGCAAGGAAACGGATTATCTCCTAAATTTTTCATAAGGAATTCTGTTTATACCTTGGTTTTAACCCCACGATGACCATTTCAAACTTCTGACTTCCAGAATTATGAGATAACACATTTGTTTCTTTGAGAGAGTAAGTTCGTGGTAATTTGTTATAGTAGTAATAGCGAAGTAATACAGCCATGAAAGGAGCATCAAACAACAAAGTAGACAGCACAGTGTGGCCAGTTGACTTCAGCCTGACTCTACCATAGACCACCGCAGTGCTAGAATCATGGTCTTAGGAACTTAGCCATAATGGCAGGGATGGAGGTTACGCATGGGCCTGTGGGCTCCCACTCACTATAACTCAGCTACTTATGCGCACATTAACAAACAAATTTCCGGCTCCTAGGAAGAGAAGAGCATATTAATTATTGGATGGATGTGCTGCTCACTTCTTTACTTAGACCTGGGCTGTGAAACCATCTCTTTATTCCTCTGCCCTTCTCCCTCTGCCTGTCCCACTAGGGAAACTTTGGCCAACATCAAAGTGTAGCCTAACTGTGGAGAGCTGACTTAGCCATAAGGATGTCTCATTCCTCTGAAACGTCTGATCTTTTCCTTTTGCTGTCACTTAATTCTGCTCCCTGGACTTGCCTCTAAGGTTACAAGAGAGAACCAATGCTCTGCACTTCAGGGAGAATGTCTTTTCTTCTCAAATTTTCACTTAACAGACTGGATGATCCCTCTCAGACCTTTGCAAAGACCTTTGCTTCCAAATACAGGAGACACAGGCTATGTGCCCCCAGGTTGCTGGCACCCCTATGCACGAATCACTAGAAGAGAAAGGCAAATGACTATTGCTAATTGAAGACATCGGAGAAATGAATTGAGATAAATTATCATTGACATTAATCTAGGGTCATAAAGATTTTATCTTTAAAGCTACCTTATTGGGTATTGACTAAAATTTACAACTTTGGAGTTGGATAGTGTGGCTTCCGTTTTACCTCCTCCAACCCTTAACTGTGTTACGTTGAGCAGGTTAGTTAAACACACTGAGTCTCCAATACACCAGTTTTGAAAGAGGCTTGATAATAGGTAGTAATGTTATGAGTGCTCTGCCCAATCCCTTCTTCTATGACAGCAAACCTATCACTCTGCTGCAGGTATTGCCTTGTCCTGGCCCACACCTGCGTGGTTCACCCAAGTGTTTACCTTAGCTGATAATGGCCACCCAAAGTGCCTGCAAGGTTGTATACCCTCGATTCAGCCAGCAATTGATTCTGAGATGAGCATATGTCCCAACTCTGACAAAAGAATTATGAAAAGCATTCTACTTGGAAGTGGGAGATTTTTTCTCATTAGGACAAGGCAGCCCTTTCCATACTCTGTATGTGGCTGGGTTTCCATGTACTTCATGAAACAACTAGAGGCATCAACAAATCACACTGATGGTGAAACAACATGAAGTTGTCAGAGCAGACATAAAGCAAAATACAACAAAACTAAGGTTCTTGGTGACACATGTGATTGACTAAATCAAACATTCTGATGTCTTCTCTACCATTAGACTTCTTATTATGTTAGTTAAGACATGTCATCATTATTTAGTGTGTTGATTCAAAGTTTTTGTTGCTTGCAGCTGAGAGAGCAGACTAACAGGTACAAAGGGTGTGTGTGTGTGTGTGTGTGTGTGCAGGGGGGTGGAGAGGAGAGATGGAGGAGGAGGAGGTGGAGGAGGAAAGGGAGGAGGAAGAAGAAGAGTGGGAGGGAAAAGAGGGAAAGGGAGGAAAGAAGAGGGGATAGAGAATATGTGTTGTGGCATCTACCTTGATTTCTTAGTTTTGGTCCCTGTGATAGCCTCATATATTTCCCCAAAACACTGCTCAGCTGCCTCTTCTAGTTGAACTAGATTGAGTTGAGTTTCACTAAAGGGGACCTGAAAGACTAATATTGATTAACTCATCTTTCAAAGTTCTCAAAACAGTTACAGTACAATAAACACTCAATGGCTATAGCTATTTATAGCATTGTTAATTATCAAGGTAATCATTATGTTCTTTTATCTTATCACTCCTTATGCAACTGAAGTAGTGGTTCTTAAAACAAGTTTCACATTCATGTCACCTATAAAGTTTTTAAAAATTAAGGCAGCTCAAATTTTCCACTTCCACTATAATGGGGTATTTGGTTGAGGTCTTTAGTGGAAACAACTAGGAAACCAGACAAAACACCTGAAACAAATTTTGTCAGATCTTGTACAACAAGCAGCATAGGATTATGATATCTGAAAGACTGGAAATACATGAAGTGAACCTGACCATTTCCCCAGCTTTCAGCCTGGAGGAACTTTCTAGACAGGATACAGGGAGGAGGAACCCCAGCATTGCTAGGCAATATGCTTGAGATTAGGCAGCAGATACCAGAGTTAAGGGAGGCTAAGATAGATTCTAGATGCAGAATACCAGAAAGGATAAATCTATGCAAAAAAAAGAACTCCAGATATCTGCAAGCAGTCCCATGACTCTATTATTGAATACAAAGGTGCACATGTGTAGGGATCTTTCTGCAAGCCTAGGCAAAGCAAAACTACCAGAAATCTGAAAAATAAATAGTTCTCAGGGCTCCCATAAGGCAGGTCGTCTTTTTAGTTCTGCCCAATCAGAGTGGCAATTGCCTATTGAACACTCACGGTATCCAGTAGCACTACATGAATCAGACCTTAGTAGCAGGGCAAAACTATCTCTAGAAAAGACTGTACAAAAATACTAACAATGTTTAAAACTAGCAAACCTGGGAAGTCTCAAACTGATAAACAAGTAACTTAAGTGCCAAACAAAACAAAATTCAACATTTTTAAAAAGAAGACAACCAGATGCAGACGCTCATCAATGGGATATTCACAAGGACTACTAAAAAAAAAAAAATACTGGGCAGATAATTCTGGGTAGCTGTTACAACTGTTTATGCTCCTCAAAAATTTATATTTTGAAATCTAATCCCCAGTGATAATAGCATCTGGAGGTGGAGCACTGGGATGTAATTAGGTCATGAAGGTGGCACCATCATGAGTGGGATTAGTGCCCTTCCAAGAGATGCTAGAGAGCAAGCTTGCCCTCTTTCTGCCACGTGGGGATACAAGAAGTCCGCAGTCTAGAAGAGGTTTCAGACCAACGTGCTAACATCCTGATCTCAGATTTCCAGCCTCCAAAACTGTGAGAAATGAATGTTTGTTGCTTAAGCCACCCAGTCTATGGTAATTTGCTATAGCAGCCCAAATTGAATGTGATATTGCCAAGGCAATATCAGGTTTGTAAATTTAATACATCCACCTAGTCCAACAAAATAAACAATAAAGAACAACAAGAATAAATATAACTACAATGATCCAAGCTGCTCACATAATATGAAGATAGTGAAAAACTAAAATCAAATTCCCTGTAGGTAGAAAAATAATACCATATTCCTTCCAGCTCCCTCTGTGCTTCTGGCCACAAAAATTTGAAAATACGAGTACAGTTTGGGGATAAAACTACTGAAGAGAAAAGAGAGGCTTCCTTTGGGTCTTCTCTTTTTCCTAAAGTCACATCAGAAGAGAAAGTCTACCCTTTTTGTGAACATGATGAAAAAGCATATGGGTAGATGAAAGTATTGAGTATAGGGAAAAGGAAAAAAAGTTTTTGTGGTCACAAGTGGGTGAAAAGAAAAGGAGAGGCACCCTTTGAAAAATGCATGGCAAAGAGGGGAAAAAGCAACAAGAGATCATTCAGGATGTTGCAAGATAAAATAGAGTAAAAGATATGAAAGAACACACAATCTCTTCCCCAGACCCTCCCCCCCCCCACACACACACAAAAAAATACTAGAAAGAAACATACTTTGCTTCTCTGACAGTAGAGGGCACTCTTAAACTAGGAATCTTATAAACCATCCCCAAACTGTCAGTCTGACCATAGAAATGCAGAGGGGTGAACAATCCTCATCTATGGGGAGGCAGGAAATGTGTGTGTGTATATACACACGCACATACACACAACAATCTGTAGTACAATATTCAAAGATGAATTAAGTATACTCAAGTGGGATATGAAGAGGCAATTTGAAACAAATTCAAAAAGCTAAAGTGGAAATGGATGAAAAAAGGAAGAAATGAAATATGCATTGACTGATCTCTGAAAAGAACTAGAAGAAAAAGACAATCATATTAGGAATGAAGACTACGTTATGCAGTGTTCAAGGTAAAAAGACATGTGAATGAAAATACTAAAAAAGCACTGAAATAAACAGAGAAACAATGCAACAAAAATGCATCAATAAGTAAAAATGGTGTGAGAAAAAATGCTTGAAATTGAAGACAGTCAAAGAGATAATAACATCTGTATAATTAGAGTCCCTGAAGAAGCTAGGATAATGAACAAAACTTGCATTAAAATGATTATACAAGAACATTTTCCAAAAATGAAAGAAAATTTGTATCAACATATTTAAAGGGCCTACTTGGTACCTACAAAAATTTACTTGCAACGATAAATTCCATGCTATATACTAGTAAAAATCATAATCTGTAAGAATTTTTAAACTATCCTTATGCTGTCCAGCATAAAAGATAAAATATCTCACAAGAGAAAAAGAATTAGATTGGCCAAAACAACATACAAAACAAGACAAAACGAAGAAGGATTTTTAATCAATTCAAGGAAAGAAAATTTGAAACAAAGCTTGCTTTACAGTTTTTTTTCTTCAGTTTATCATTCAAGCTGTCCTTCAATATCAAGGTTATTTAAAAAATAATGTTTAGACACTTAAGCATTCAAAGAATTCTGAAACCATTAACCATCCTTGAGAGATCTATTAGAACATAAACTTTATCCAACCAGATGTTTTCCCTTTTTATTTATTGTCTGCCATCTCTTACGCATAATTATAAATAGGTCTAATTCATCAAGTTAGCATGTGGGTAGCAGAGAGTGTATTGCAAGTTTTCAGGTGATGGTGAGTTCTTGCCACATCCTAGTTAGCATTGAAATTATGATTAATAAAAAAATGCTGCATATTGATTTGTATCTTAAGAGATGCCGTGGGGAAGACAGAGACATAAACTGGAAATAGAATGAAACAGAATATTTATACTTTAGAAGACTAACAATTTCCAGAACAGCAAACACTGCACGCTGTTTTGTGAAATGAAAAATTCTGACATCTTTACCTCTCATCGGTTGGTTAGAAATGACACATGCTGAATGTTAAAATATTTAAACCCAGTATAAATATCCTGTTTCATTCCATTTCCAATTTGCACCAATATCTCTCTCTCTATATCTCTCAAAATGCAAATTCAAGTGTACTAACCCATGGAGAAAATTTTATTAACAGTACTGTTAACGTGAAAGAAAAAAAAAAAAGTAACTATCTGAGTCTGTGTTTGGGGGAGTAAACATGATCTTGCAAGACTTTCCTTTTAATTACTTTTACATCAAAATATTTGTTTTCGAATGGAATTAAAGTTCACAATAAAATCATACATTGCTGTGGTTGCAGAGGCTCTTCATTCATAATAACTTAAAACTTTTATATTTGGAAACCTTAAAATAGGTTTCCAAATGTGTGATATTTGGAAACTGCTAGCACATTTTTTAGTCATCAGATTATATGACTTATAAATGAAGTCTTCGGAACAGTTTAGGAGGGGCAGTTTACTGTAGTAATTAAGAACTAGGCTTCTCATCTTCATCATCATCAAAGCCAACAATAGCGGGTCAACTCTTTCTCAAGCCTTAAATGTCTCTTATTGCCTATTTTGCCTCATCTCTTCTGCTTTTATGGGTTTCTGTGATTACACTGGGCTCACCCAAATTAACCAAAGTAATCTCTCTATTTTAAAGTTAACTGATTAGTAATCTTAATTCCATCTACAATGAGTAATCTTAATTCCACATACAAAGTCCCTTCACGGCTAGTAGCTAGATTAATGTTTAAGAATGTATTTTTTAGCAAGAAGAAAGGGGTATTTTAGATTCTGCCTACCACATTGACTCACAGGTTTCTTTTGGGAATTAAATGAGATAATACAGTCATATGTTGATTAACAATGGGGATGCATTCTGAGAAATGTTGTTAGAGGATTTCATCCCTTGTGCAAGCATCAGCGTGTGTTACACAAACCTAGATAATACAGCCTACTACACACCTAGGCTATACGGTATAGCCTATTGCTCCTAGGCTAGAAATCTGTAAAGCATGTTACTGTACTAAATACTGTAGGCAATTGTAACACATGCTAAGTATTTGTGCATCTACACACAGAAAAGGAACAGTAAAAATGTGATGTTATAATTTTATGGGACCACTGTCTTACATGCAATCCATTGTTGATGGAAGCATCATTATGGGGCACTTGGTTGTACATATAACTTTGTATAGTGGCTGACACATACTAAAATCTCTTTAAATAATAGCTGATGTAATTGCTGATTAATCTACAGAAAATCAGGTGTTTGGGCATATTTGCCTCATCTTACAAAGACTGGAACAATGGAATTCAATTTTTGAGGAAATGTGTGTAGATCAGAATCACTGGGATGATTAGTGGTGTCAATGCATATGAAACACTCAAGTAAAGCTCTTATTTTAGTCATGGAAATTCAGATATGCCATTTTTTAAAAAGTTCTTCAATAAATATGGAAGGCTATAGACTTAATGCTTCACCATTTACTTGCCATGTTACCCTGGGGGATTTACCTAACTCATCTCAGCCCTCAGAGTTCTCAGCTATGAATTGGGCTTAGTAATACCTACTGCCATTTTAACGGACTATAGAAATGATCCCTGAAAGTATAGTCTTCCTGCCACCATTTAAAAAAAAAGTAAATAAAAGGGTAAGGAAAGCATTATGATACCTTCTAAACAATAAGTGCTCAGTAGATGTAAGTTTCTACCTCCTTGTCCTCATTTCAAACACAGGCTTTGGAATCAAGCAAAGGAAGTGTTACTTTTTTCCAGTTCATTATGAGCCTTCATTTTCCTAGTTTGTAAAATGGTAATAATTATTCTTGCCTCATCAGGGTACTAGTAAATTAGATTAGAAAGCCCATGATTTAGTGCTTACTGACTTTCCCCTTCAAAAGCATAACAAATTTTAAAACATTTCAAAATCTTTTGATTGACACATTTCTATCTCTCAGATCACCCATTAAGTAATATTACTGTTCTAATTATTGTGATAAGAATGGTTGTACAATTCTGTTTGGAAAGTGTGCACCTAGCTAAGTGTACAGTCCCTATGTCTGAGTCATTACCACAAGGGATTTACCTCCAGTAGTTTTGTGATATTTCTATCACCCTTGAGCCTTTCTTTTGGTGGTAACATCTGAAAGGCTGTGGTTTGACCCACTATTTATTAATATGACTTATCTATATTTTAAAATGAATGTTCTATATCTGTGTATTCTGTGGTCAGTAACAATGTGGTAGGCAAAGTCATGGAAGATTAGCTGGGATTTAATGTAATTTGATATTTGACAATGATAACAAAATGTGTACTGTATCAGAACTTTCCTTGTTAAAGAGGCATAGTTTTTAATTTGGAAAGATTCATTCAATAAATAATTACAATGGTAAACTCAAAAACTAGCACAATGAAAGAGAAATGAAAACTGGTTACCTGGTTATATCTGTTGAAACATTTTACAACTTTGGAGAAGTTGTGTTTTAATGAACCTCACCACCAGGGAATGTATCTGTGTTTGCAGTTTATATGTGTGTATAATTTTATATATGTGTGTATATATATATATATATATATATATATATATAAAATTCATTGAGGGAAGGGACTCTAGGGAAATTATGTGAGATATAGATATATAGATATAGATTTGATTATTTTATTTCAGAGAGAAAATACTGAACATCTATAAATGGCCAATAAACTGTCCTCAGATAGACAATAAGCTGCCCTTTAGGGAGCAAAGGCAAAAGAAAATATGGAAATACATTGTATATTCCTAACATATACTAAGAAAGTACAACAGGTACTTTCAGATTAATTTACATCTGTCGTCTCACTCAATAATCCTGCCCAAACTATGAGATAATTATCATCCTCATTAATATGATAATACTAATAATTCCTATACTCAACATATGAGGACTATATGAACATTGCTCTGGTTCTTGTGTGCATTGGTTTTATTTTAGTAACTCTCATAAAGACAACACGAAAGAAGTACTTCTCATGGCAATTAGGTTTTCCAGTGTACTTCATTTGAAAGTTTTATTTCCTGTAAAAAGCATGTTGGGTAATATTGATTTATTTCTAGATAGCAAGAGATCTTTTCCAAAGTATTTAATTTAAAAAAAAAAATAGTTGGTTACCAGTCATTCTCCTTTTACTAGGAGATGTTGTCAAGATAATTGGCTTTTATTGTACTTGGAGATCCCTGTGCGTAATGGTTAAGACAGTATACTTTACAGAGAGTAGCAGGCAATAAACTGGCTTCTGTCTGGGCCTTTCAACCAAGAGCATCCCCTGTTTAACCTAACAACCTGCTGTGTAGAAACTATTTCTGGAGGTATTTTCACTTAAATGTGGCATCCAAGAAATGTCTTTTTGAAGTGCAACCCTGTTGTGATTCCCTAAAATACCACTGCCTAAAATTCCTTCTCACAAGGGATGTGAATGTTATCAATCAATGAGAATATCATAAGACAACAAAAAAGTGTTGAAATAGAGAAATTTATTCAGGCATTTGAAAAGCATTATGTCCTAGACTGCTTCTGAGACCAGGGGTACAGAAAGGAAGAAATGAATAAAACATACTTCCTTCCCTCAGGGAACTTGTAGTCTTATAAAAGAAATAGCATATAAACAAGTCATTTTGTAATACACTGCTTAGCAACATGTATCACAGTCATCTGTCCAGTTTGGTAATCCATAAATGATCATATCATCAGCAAAGAGCGATAGTTTGACATTTTCTGCCCCCATTTGGAATCCCTTGATTTCCTTCTCTTGTCTGATTGCTCTGGGTAGGACTTCCAGCACTATGTTGAATAGAAGCAGTGATAGAGGGCCACCTTGTCTGGTTGCAGTTCTAAGTGGGAATGCTTTCAATTTTTCCCTGTTCAGTATGATGTTGGCTGTGTATTTGTCATATGTGGCTTTTGTCATTTGCAGGTAAGTCTCATCTATGCCTATTTTGTTAAGCGTTCTTTTCATAAAAGTGGGCTGAGTTTTGTGGGATGCTTTTTCTGCATCTGCTGAGAGGATCATATGGTCTTTGATTTTACTTCTATTTATGTGGTGAATTACATTTATAGATTTGCATATGTTGAACAATTCCTGCATCTCTGGAATGAAGCTTGCTTGGTCGTGATGGATTATTTTTTGATAAGCACCTGAGTTCTGTTTGCTATGATTTTGAGAATTTTTGTATCTATATTCATAACGGATATTGGTCTGTAGTTTTCTTTTTCTGTTGAGTCCTTTCCTGGTTTTGGTTTCAGGGTGATGTTGCCTTCATGAAACATGGTGAGGAGGATTCCTTCCTTCTCACTGTTGTGGAATAATTTCTGCAGGATTGACACCAGCTCTTCTTTGTAGGTCTGGTAAAATTTGCATGTGAAACCTTAATTCAGTTTTGTAAGGAGACAACATACTGCTGCCTCTAGTTATGTGCCCTCTGGGAAGATGCTTAAAAGTCACTGAAAGTGTCTGGCCTCTGCTTTCAGATACTGCACAACTTCTGAGAGGTATTACATCTCACCAGACAAAAAACAGCCAAGCTGAAACAATCACTTTAGAACAGATTTTTATTGTCCTGAATTGTTTTACTAATATGGTCTAAGGGGATCATTTTAGCCTGTTGTCGAACATACAATGCATGTGTTCACACTGCCCATTTTTATGGCTTCTCAGTGAAAGTTCAAATATTTGTGGAGGATATTTAAACATGACTTATAAATGTTTGCAATATCTCCCTCCCCCACATCTAAGGACGAATGATCCTTCCATGATATATCAACTCCTTTGTCCTCTTTGTACAGAATTCAGATACTTATGTGCCCATGGGGGCTAGAAAGTTGAAATGAACATAACCACTCAAGTAAGCCACATAAAAAAAAAGTGCTGAGTCAGAGAGAGAAGGAAGAGTGTCAAGAATTCTGTGAATTGGATTTAATAATACTTACAGATATTTGGCGTAAGGGAAAAGAAAGGTTTCGGTTCCATATGTGCACATAAGTGTCTACCAGTTAGTTCCAGTTTGGTATTGAGTACATGTGGTGTTTGTTTTTCCATTCTTGTGATACTTCACTTAGAAGAATGGTCTTCAGTTCCATCAATCAATGGCAATCAAGTAGGTGGAGACGGGAGGAGGGGATGAGTAAATTCACACCTAAGGGGTACAATTTACAGTATCTGAGTGAAGGGGCATGCTTATAACTTTGACTCAAACTCTACAAAAACAATTTATTTAACCAAAGCACGTGTAGCTCTGTAATATTCTGAAATAAAAATAAAAAACTAAAAAAACAAAAAGAGAGAGAGAAAGGTTTAACTATTTTTCATGCCAAACTAATATTTCTTTGATTGGTACCTTATGGAAAGGTGTCCACATATTGAGTGGATTGTATTAATTATATTCATATGATAGAATAAAGAGGTGAAAAAAATGTTAGATCTAAAAGCAAAAACTTGAGTTTTAATTTAAATTCTGCCATGATTTCTTTATGTGATGATGGAAAAGATACATTAATCTCAGGGCCTTAATTTTCACATTAAAAAAGAAGAAGAAGAAGAAAAATGTATTCTTTCTATATCACAAAGACTAGCCATGTAAGAAAATGTGTAAAGGAG
The DNA here is from genome assembly GCF_041146395.1 of Eulemur rufifrons. Taxonomy (NCBI): domain Eukaryota; kingdom Metazoa; phylum Chordata; class Mammalia; order Primates; family Lemuridae; genus Eulemur; species Eulemur rufifrons. The sequence continues at coordinate 7,600,761 of NC_091005.1, read as the reverse complement.
GAGCTGTGATGATGACTCTGAATTCAGCAAACTAATGTAAGAAGTTGCCCACTTTGTAAATAACACCTTTCCAAAATGCACCCAAAATTCAAAAATGCAAATTGTAAATATTAGACTTACACATTTTTATGGTAATTCTGTTTCCAGACAGCTAAAACATAATACACTAACACTGATTTTACTTTTTATTTTAAACGCAATCTTCAGCAACATAACATTAACTTTTTACTTTAATTGCCTTAATTTTTTCCCTTTGCTTCACAATCAAACATGTTGATGGCTGACTTAGCTTCAATGAGTGTCCAACTAAGCCTAAACATCTACTGCTTTTATATGCATCTTAATGATTTCTATCATGTTTTTAATTTCATTACACTTTTATAGCTTTCTGTTTATCACTGCTATAGGTGCTTCTCCCTGTTGTCCACTGTTTTTATGAAGAAATGCAGGCAAAATCAATAAAAAATTCAAGCCGTTGCACAAACTGGCATGCTATTGTTAAACGTGGTACCAGCAGGTACAGACACTATGGGAGAAAATGAAATGTCAGTTAATCAGCTCATGAGCAAAAGTGGATATATGTCTTACAAAGGAAAGTTCAGGATGCCAACAGGTAACATACAAAAGACAGACAGATGTTTTGAAACTGAAGTTTATAAAAATTAAAGATTAGGCTATACTTGAGTATGTAGAGAAAAAAAAGAATCAATAGAAGAGACAGGAATTAGTCATGACATGCTTACCTGGAGGAGAAGCAAGTAGGGTCAGGAAAACTTTCTAGAACAAAGAGACTATACAAAAGAATTGCAGAGTTTTAGAAGCATGGAGGAGAAGTAATTTCAGTGCAAGAGAAATTATTAAGTGGGAGATGAAGGGGAAATTTTCATATACATTTCAGGAAGTTTTGATATGCAGCGGGATAAAATTTCATTTGAGAGAAATAAGGATATGTATGGGAATCGTAGAAATTGAGGTGTGGCTTATAGAAGATCAGACAGTACTGGGTTGGGGCCAGACAAGGAGAATATCTATTTCTTAGGGCAGTCTTGCCTCCTTTTTCATTCAATACTTCATAATCCATAAGTTTCTTATAAGTGGAAAGTTTGAATTACTTTTCAATACATGAATATTCTGGTATCTCTGGAATCAAAAAGCAATTTGAATTGCTTCTAAGGTAAAATTAAAAAAAAAATACCCTTTATTCAAGCAGATGTTGGATAGTACTCACATGTAGTTATGTAACACCTGTAGGCTCTGGCCTTCAAGTTTCAAACTCTGTCCCTCCGCACAGCCCAGCCCTGTCAATTCTGCCTACAGTTTTGATGTTTGGCTCAATTTGCACAGGCATCATTTTTGCTCTTTCCCAAAGTAATGATGTGATAGTGGAATTTTAAGTCTCAAGTTGCCTGTAAGAAAAAGAGTGATACAGCCTGTTCCAATCATTTTTTTAAATCATGAAAATATCAGCGTCTTAATGTCAGGCAGGCAGTTTTTTAAAAAGAGGAAGAAAAATAAAGATTCTTATTAATATTTCCGTGTTCAATTTAGAAACAACTCAGTATGGACACAGTGGGAAATGTAATAAAAATTATATAAACTGTTTTGAGCCTTGATAGATTAAATTTTCAATAGACCATCAATTGGACATGTTTAAGTTATTGTTTCCAAAATCCGTGTCATATTTTATCTAAATTGGAAATTTGTTCTTTGAATTTTCTTTTTAATTTTTGGGTGTTATACCTAAAGGAAAAAACATTAGGAAGAAAAATCAATAAAGCTCAGTTATAGTTTTTAACTATCCAGACTAATCTTGAGATTTTAGACAAACTACTCACCTTCTTGAGCATCAGTTTTCTAATCTGTAACAAAAAGAATTGAACAAGATGGTCATTTATAATTTTAGGGTGGGAAGTAAACTTATTTACATTTATTTAGGTAAATATTGAAAGAAAAGCTTCTTTGTATGTTTTGATTTTCTCTGCCCTGAAGAAAAAGAAAAACATTTCTTCCTCAACTACTGTGTTCCCCAACCCCTGGGCTGCAGACTGGTACTGTGGCCCGTTAGGAATTGGGCTACACTGTAGCAGGAGGTGAGTGCAGCCATCCAGGGAAGCTTCATCTGTATTTACAGCTGCTCCCCTGAGCTCCATCTCCCCCCTACCCCCACCCTCGTTCCGTGGAAAAATTGTCTTCCATGAAACCAGTCTCGGGTGCCAAAAAGATGGTGGCCTGCTGCTCTACTAGGTATATCCATATATAGTGAAACGCTCACAGATAGAGCTTTCCAATGTACTGAGGAATCTCAACCTTCTCAAAACAAAATCTGAGGCTATTCTCCACATTATGGAATTTTCCATACCAGCACACTGATTAGATGCAGTAAGTCCAGTGTATCCTCACCTGACTTTGAGGAGCAACCCCCAGCCCTGGCCTTTCTGGTGCACAGTAATGGTGCCCTCTTCTGTTTTCCCTACCTCAACCCTAAAGCTTAGGGCCTCTGTTTAATTATGTTGAGTCAACATTGCTACGTGCATCTGTTAACTGTACTCATTTCCATCTGTAGTATTTCCCCTTGACTCCTCTCGATTCAGGGGCAGCTATGATCCCTCCTTTCAAAATGGGTCTTTAGAGCAAGCCGTCTTGTAGTTTTCAAAAGGTGAATAAATATACAAAACTGAATCAAACTTCAGTTATCATATTAAACATTTGGTGAAGGGAAATAGGTGTTTATTAAAGGTGGCTATTAGTGGGTGAGAAAACTGGAGAGTGGGAGGGATTCTACTATCTCTACAAGTCCAGAGACTTTAGAAGTTATTTTGTCTATTTAATGTCTAAAATACTGTGGCAGCAGCTACATCATCCATTGTTTATGCCTTGCTGTGGAATTGCTTTCACCGATAAGCCGACGAACATTTCATCTGAGTGGCTCAGTCTTTCCCATTTAGAATGGTTATAAAAGGAACTTCTGTAAAATATTTCGAAAGGGAGAGATTGACTCTATGAGCATCAGTTCCAAAAATGACCTATAAAACTTTATGTCTCCCTAAAATATTGCAATAGGTTGTGATCTTCAGAAGTGAAGGCCGAGGTTTCTAAAAACATACAAAGTATCATAAGAAAAAATGATCTCATTTGCTATGCTGAAAATTAATGTATGTCTGAAAGTCTACCTCCTTTTTCACCATAATTTTTTGGAACCCAATAAATGGAGACAGCTTGAAAACAAATTTTTTTTTTTTTTTTTTTTTTGGCAGGAGAATGAGCCACTCAATCTGCTTTGAAATGGTCAGCAATATACAACCATCTACTTAGGAGTGGTCCTAAGATGCCCTAAAAAACACCTGGTCCTCTTTGCACCTCCTCTGTCTCTATTTATCATAGCTGATGGGACCAAGAAGATTAATACATAGTCAAGGCTAAAAAAAATATTTCTCAAGTTTTTTTTTGACAAAGTGAGATTTATTTCAGGATTAGAAAGATGGTCCTTAGGAAACATGTTAATGTATTTCACCATTTTTAAAATAAAAACTACACAATATTGATGAAATCAAAGATGATCTATTAATAAATATGTAAAGAGATATACTGTGTTCATCGATTAGAGGAAACACTACAGTAAAGTCAATTCTCCCCAAATGGAGATACAGATTGAAAAAAAATTCATATCAAAATCCCAGCAGTTTTTTTTTTGAGTATAGATAAGATTATTCTAAAATTTATATGGAAATGCAAATGATCTACAATATATAAAAGCAATCTTGAGAAAGAAGAATACAATGGGAAGAAATTGGTCTACCCAATTTCAAGAATCATTATATACTTATATTAGTCAAGACTGGGGAATTGGTGGAGGGATGGACATGTGGATCGATGGCCCAAAAATACATGCATATACTCTCTTAGTAATTTGAATTAAAAGAAAAATGCTACTGAATCTATCAGATGATGGTGGTCACTTGAGAGAGAAAAGTCAGAATGCAGCAGCCATGCAGGTTTCATTCAGATGAAGCAAGCCAGGATCACTAAAAGCAGAGTTAAGGACAGATCTGAGACTCAGAGACTATGGGAGGTTGGGATAGGAGTAGGAGAGAGAGAGAGAGAAAGAGAGGTTGATTTTTAGTTTCCATAAGTTCCAGCTGGGAGGAAACTCCCCATTCTGTCCAATTAATTCTTTTTATTCTTGAGTTAGTTGGAAAGGGTATTGTTGTTGTCCTCCAGGCTACCAGCAATCACTTACAGTGACAGATATACAACTTAGAAACAGTTTAGCCACCTAAATAGTTCAGGTATAATAATGAGCAGAAGTTTGCTGAGAATTTGATGCTTGCACAGGAAGCCTTCTTGTTTTTGTACGGGGAATGGCAGAACACCAATCTCTCAGGCAAGATCAGGAGGCAAAGTTACGTGACTTTCACATTTAGGATGGAATTTAAAACTCTGAGATGGCATATATGAGGCAATAAAAACCAGTGCTTTATGAACAGGAGCAACGGTGGGAGATGTGTGTGCATAAGAGTCTCACTGATGAGGGCTGTATGCAAGCTCTAAGACTAAATCACCTTGGGCAAGTCACTTAAGCTCTCCAACCTTTCATCAGTTCAATGGAGGTAATAAAACCAGCTACAAGGTAGCTCTAACGGTTAAGGATAGAGCACAGGACTCTAAATGAAACAGCTTTAGTGATATTAACGTTGTTGCCTTTTCAGTTTTCTTATCTCTCATGTTTTAGGGAAGTCTTTAGATGTAGATGTTACAGTACCATTTGTTAAAATTTCACAAATGTATACACAAATGTATGAGATGTTGACTTTCTCCCTTGAGAACTTGAAGTCACCTGAATGTGGGAAGCAAAACTCAAGTTTAGGATTTTACTTATTCACATTTAAATTGCGTAAGTGATCTGTTCAATGCTAGCTTTTCTAGGTTTCAAATTATTAATCTCTAAAAGAAAAGTCATTATGTGCCCTCAGAGATGGGTAATTGGGATGAACAAAAAAATGTGTGTTAATGATTTAAAAAGTGTTAAATATGATGTAAACGTGTATGATGATTATTTGTAATTTTGGACTCCCTATGGTAATGGTGATGAGTTTGAAAGAAGTTCCACCTGACAAACTATAATATCTTTCTTCCACATTCGTTTGCAGATATAAGTTCTCAGCACTTCTTTGGATTTATGACAGATAATTTTCATTAGCAGAAATTAGAACACAAATTAGTTATATTTATTGCATAACTGTTTGCTAACTGGCCTAAGGAAATGTATGGAACTTAAGAGTTGAAGGTAAGCAATCAAAATGGATTGGCTCACGTTAAAGTATAGAATTTTTTTAAGGCTATGATACAATTGGTACATAATCTGTTAAATGTTGTTAGCCAGATAAATGCAGTTGATTGTGAAATAGTTAATTGAATTTAAACACAGCCATTTAACTTGCCTACCATGAGTCCCAAGAATGTGATGTAATTGAAATCAAGGTTTCTATTTGTTACAGTTCACTGCTGGGAGCTCGCTTGCAATCTCTGCCAAACAGAATGAATAGAGGTTACATTTAAGGCCCCTATCTTTTATTCCTTCAAGCTCATCAATATGTATTAATAAAACCCTGGGGTGTTAGCTTTCTCAATTTGTACACCAGGCCTTCACTCATATGAGGATTACAGTTTGGCGAGTTCTGTAAAAGATTTCTGCCATCACTCTCCACTCCCTTTTCCCAAAAAAGAAGATAATCTGCAAAATGCTTAGGATAGAAACTAAAAAAAAAAAAAAAAGCAAGAGTAAAAAGCAGAGAAGAAAGTTCTCTTGATAGATAGGTGTACATAGACAGATAGATATCTCAGGGTGTTAGGATAATGTAACAAGAATAAAATCTTTTATAGGAATATCATTGTGCAGACAAAATTCTATGCCATGGAAAACAAAATATCCTGCACTGAAACCAACTCGAGGACTGAGAACTTGAAAAATATTTTACATAAAATTCTAAATTGTGATAACTTTCTAGTTTCTTCCACTGACTCAAGCCACCTCCTAACCATTTACAATAATTAATCATCCAAGTCCACATGTTAGGTCCTGAGTCATCTCCTCTAGCAACCCCCACCCCATCCTGATGCTCTTCACATCTGACATTGCTCGTCTTGAGCTCCTGCAGTGCTCATAACCTGTAAAAAGAGTGACATCCTGAGATATTAATTTAGTCACATGAAATGGGAATAAGTTTATAGATGCTCAGTGAAATTTGTGGAATAAATGAATGACTGAATATATGAATTAATGGAGGATAGATCATTGGATGGCTGGATAAATGGATGGATGGATAGATGAATATAAGCAGATAGTTGTCTCAATTTTGATCAGACTGAACTATTTTGTTGTCATAAAAATCAAAACACAAAGCATTAAACATAAATACCCAGCACTCCAGTTTTATGAAATGCTTCTTTATTACCTATTCTATTATTCTTCAAATTCAGTGTACCAGGTGGATCTTCTCCTTAAAATGTATCAAAGAAGGAATTTGGGGGAAAACACTTTATTTTTTTAATTTAAGAAATACTGAATAGTATACAAAGGCCCTGCACAAAGAGAGAAGAGATCAATTGATGCTATCATCAGTGCACTTAAACATAGCTTCTAAAAATGAGACACTGATGAAAAGGAGTTTAAAAGCTGTTCCCTTTAGACCATTCTAAAATAGTTGATGTGGTTTCATTTTTTTCCCCCCTCAGAGGCTTTCAAAATACTCATGCTGAGATACTGAGATTGTATTCAGTTTGTGAAATTAGTGACATAAAGCTTCTCTAGCCCACCCCTATTATATAGCACAAAGATGCCAAAGCAGAATTGAAATCCTATTACATATATTGCATTAAATTGGTTCCCAGCAGGGCATCTTAATTAAGATGTGCTTATTACCTGGGTCCAGATTAAGTGGCATGGACTGTATCACAGGCTTTATAATCAGACAGAAAACAGGGTTAGCCTAGGCGCTGATTTGCTAATGAAGTCTAATGGCCCATCGCCTTCATGGTACAATAGTGGTGGGGGACATTTTAATGTCATACCAGACACTGTTTTAATTTAACGCTAAGAATGCACATAACCCTATTGCCCTTTCTTAAGTAAATACTTACAGGTTTTTAAACATTACTCCCCTATAGAGAGATTCGCATCAGGCTTTATGCTATGTGGAAATAATGTTTTTTCTACAGAGCCTAGGAAAATTGAAAAATTTTCCTAGTTACACTATGCTTCTCTCATTCTATCGTGCACCCTCTCAAATACCCATGATATTACACTTCTTTCCAGCCTGCATATATCCTCTTCTGACAAGTCTTCAGCTCCCCTCTCAACCTATCCAGAGCCTACAGAGCAGCAAATCTATGAGCAGCAAAACTATAATGTTATAGCATGAGTCAAGGTTCATTTCCCATGGTCTGAGATGACTAAGAGAATGAGATTCAAAATTCCAAGTGGATTTTAATATGTCCTTTGTCATTTCAGAGGAGAAAAAGTTATTTCCATCTGGGTCATCCATACAACCACCTGGTTTTGCAATGTCTTCTCTTTGATTTCTCCTTTCACTTTGCTAGAAAGTCTTAACTTTCTAATCTGATACGTATCTGGATGCAAGTAGGAGAGGAGTGATCCCTCTTGTTTCGAGAAAATAGGAAAATGACCTGACCAGTGTAGCAGCAGATGGAGGGGAAAATGCAAGTTTCTGCCACACAAAGAGGAACACAATGCTGTGACAGCTTGGAGTGCTGGACAAAATTGTTACCAAATAGTTTGAGCACATGCGGAAAGATAGTTACCAGGCACAAGAGATGCACCTCAGCACTTTCTTGAGGCAGAGGCAACCGGTGTAAACCAGCTCTGACTGCTTTAGAACTGCTTTAACTGACCTATAATACCCTTTAGCCAATTGTAATACTAAAATCTCTGCTGCACTGAGAATTACAATATCATTAACATAACACAGGTTGCATGGCAGCACATGGTGATTGTACTGTGCATGCTTGATTTGTTTCAATGGGAACATGTGATGATACAATGTAAGAGCTCCAGGTTACTCAAGAGGAAGAGATTTAAGGCAACGGCAGGCCTGGGTGGATGCAGATCTTACTATCTGAAGATCTTACTGTCTGCTGCTGCAGCTGCTGCCCAGGAGTGAGTTTCTGGAGAGTTCCTGTGTTAACCAAAATGGGTGCCCACAGAGCTCCTGTGCTAACCAGGAGTGGATGCCCGGAAGGTCCCTGTAATAAACTCATATAACTCTCCAAGCTGGACTTGTCAGAGACAGTCTTTGGTCTCTCGGCTCCCTTTCAGTTTGGGGGAGCAATTTTTCTATACTGTCCCAGGATTTTCTCAAAACAAGATTTTTTAAATCCAGGTAAATACCCTCTGGTTGATCCTCATCAACCTGTGAGGAAAATCTTATCAAGTGCCCTAGTTTTCCTCACTCTTGATGCCTAGGAAACCCACAGCTGAATCAAAAATTCAGCTAGATAGCAAGGATCCTATGAAACGGTCCATCAAACACCTTTATAATCAGCATTGCTGAAAGAACCAGCACAGTTACATAAATATTTGATGAAGGGGACTCAGTTATTGGTGCTGCAATAATTATACAAATTGTAATGGTAATCCTCACTATCAATATTACCTTTAGAGGAAATAGCATTATATACTTTACTCAGAGAGAATAACAACAATATTAACACAGTGTTGACACTTGGCAAGCCAATAGCTCCCAAGCTGGGCTCACTTGGCAATCAAGACAGCAAGGAACCTTAGCAAACACATATTTTTTTGGCTGTCATTCAGTTACTGGAGTGTCAGAGAATATTTGGCATTTAATGCTATGCAAAGTATTGTTCCCGTTTGATTGTTGTATACTATATAAGCCCTGGAGCATGACGAGAAGTAATTTAACAACTGGAATAACAGGCATTTGGGACAAAACTAATTTCATAGGAAGGCTGATCACAGGCACTCAACTTGTTCATAAAAATGTTACCTTGTCATATAATACAAAGTTGAAGATCAAGTAATGGTGGGGAAAGATGGTTGTGGGAAAATTTCATCAATTCTCAAGACTTGGTGTCTGTTTTTCATGATAATGTTATCTTTGCTCTCAATTCCAAGATGTGCCTTGCTGTTTATTTCTGTGTCTTTCCCCAGTTTCCAAGAAGTGGGCAGTTCAGTTAGTGAGTTTGTCCGTGTTTTAATGAGCTCTGTTTTATGCTCCATGTCGTAGGACAGCTCCTCATTTCTGTCTAGTTGCCTATGGAAGGTACTGAAATACTCTCATCAGTGCAGCAGGGATGATACAAAGACAGGAGAACACACAACGAACAAATCAGAGTGCATGAGATACTTCTCATCATGGGAGTTTATTTTCTTTTTCTAGGTAATTTACGAAGATACATTTTCAGAAGTCAGTCTCCCTGTCATCCTACGTTCCCCAAATTATCTCCCTTTAGTTTAGTATCCGTTGAGGAAGAAGAGGGGTTATCTTAGGATCCTCCAGATTCACTTACTTTGCAGTTGCACTTGAGTATCCTGCTTCCTCCTACTAACTGTGCCGCTTGTCACTGTCAGTTAAGTGCTCATCAGCGTTGATGGAACTGAGACAATGATAGACTCCTGCATCCTCTGCCCAGAGTTGAGTAGAGGATTGAGTGTGGGGGGGGGAAAAAAAAAAAACCCATACTTCCTTTTTACTGCCTATCTTTTTTTACTTCAAAGACCTGCCTGGTGTTTTAGAATTCAGTGAATCCTTAGTGGAAGGACCTGCAAGTGCTAACTTCCAGAAAGATTCTCTAGATGCTCGTTGTTCACCACACCTGTTCACAAAAACCAAAAAATTCCTTCACCCGGATCATTGTAACAGCCTTTCTCTTTGTTCTTCCTACTTCTCCTGTTGCACCCCCACTGTCCACCATCCACCCAACAGCCAACATGATCTTTAAAAAAACAAAAAAAAAAACTAAGTAGGTTCCACCTGCCACCAACTATAAAATAGTAAAATAAAATAAATGCACATTTAAAATAAAACAAACTGATGATATATAATGTATAGCTATGGAATGCATTTCTCTCTCCCAGGGCAATGTACACATGAAGAAAGAGACAGGGACCAGTGATTTTGTCTGATTTATTCATTTTTATAATTCCCAGTAGCGAAATCAGTTGGTAAAATGTTGTAGAACTCAATATATTTATTGAGTTAATTAATCATGGGTATTTAACATCCCTCACTTTGTTCTCTGACTTCACAGAAAGTCAAATGGATTATCCTCAGGATTTGGTTTTGTCCTATGTCTTTCTTCCTAATAATGGTTCTCCCCAGTGTGAGATTTAGTTCCAAATCAAAACAAAGCAAAAACAAACTAAAACCACAAGTGGGTCCCTCTGTAGGACGATTCATTATGGGTTTTAGAAACATACACTGCTTAGAACACTGTACAATGGGTGTGAATACTCTAAGTCTCCAACTTTCCAATGAGCAGTTGAATCAAACACAAACACACTCATGCATACACTCACGCTCACATATGCAAACACACACCTGAAAAGGATAAATTTTAAATAACAAGCTAAACCTATAAAAGGGGGAGGGGAGTCCTAACCACCCCCGAATTTGCAAAATCCTCTACAATGTAGTTACTACTTTGTGTTACCCTTCCTATGTTTACCTCGGGTCCTTGGAGAATCAGAAACACATACGAAGCTGAAACATACAACACTCTTTAACTGCTTTTCCCTTAAATATAAAAAGCCTAGATAAATCTCTGAAACTATGGATAGCAAGGGCCCTCTTACATTTTTAACCAAAAGCCATCTTCTTTCTCTAATTCAGTTGGGGAAAGATGTTTCTCTCAATGCCAAATAGAATGTCAATATTCTACTCTCCAACCCTGTCATGTTTTAAGGGAGATTCAGTGATTAAAAGAAAGTGATCTTTAGGGATCTATCTGGATAATCATGACCATTCTGAGGAGCACATTTGAAGGGGTCCTTTGATGAATTGGATTCTATACATACAAGACTTGTCCATGACTTGGCCCTTGAAGAAAACCACTTTTCAAAAGAGGAAATAGAAACATGATATGTATGTGTAGTTCATAACACTGATTTTCAGAAGTCTCTGGTGCATTGAGAACAAACTCCTGAACTTCATTTCCTATATCCGCTTTCTTTTTCTTTTCATGGCACCCTTCTGCGGCCCATTAATTCCACTTTTGACACCTTAAAATAAGATTAAAAAATCAAGAATTTAGTTGCTGTTGCCTAGTCATGGAGTCTTACAGATGATTGATGGAAGGACAGCGCTGTTCATATATGCCTGGCAGAAATCGGGTTTGTGCTCCAAGAATCTGAAGATTGAAAGTCAGGAGGGGCCCTATGATTCATAGCACAGGGTAGCAGGTGCTCGGATGAGCGTAAAACAGTGGGAAAATGTGGAGGTGGGTGGAATGTCTAAAGACTGTAAGAACTTCAAGGACCAACCACCTACATGAATATTAATTATATTTTAAAGTCATTGTGAATCTTACCGAACTTCTGTCAACCAAAATGTTACTCGTCGTTCATTTGTAACTTAGGAAAGAGATACAATTTAATTATGTAGGAGGAGCCATGTCTGATTAGCACTAAGCATTTTCTGATGCTGATTTGCTGATGTTTCGTATTAGCTGTTTTAAAAACTGCATGGCAATCCAGTTTGACAGATGTGCTAACAGAGATGGATGTGACATTACATTGTGGGTTTTGTTGTAGTTGCTGTTTTGGAAGAACATAAATGCAGTTCTGTGTGACTGACATCCTAAACTTATACTATTCAGTGATTTAGTGGGTTTTATGGTAATATAGACCCAAATTTATATAGGACTTTCAGGTGGTTCATCTTATTATTTTCATTGTGAATATACCATGCAGAGATGACAATTGGAACATATTCTTCCTGACAATCCAGCAAGACTAAGTAAATTTAGAACTCAGCCATAAAGGCCTGAAAAGAGGTGGACTCCATGACCCTTGGGCTGGACCACTGAGCAATATAAAATAGGTTTCCCTGGAAAGAGATTCTGTGGTGGGGAGTTTCATGAAGCAGGTTTATTGGGGATGATGGTCTCAGGGATTACACCTGTACGAAGGTGATAGAGGCAGAATTGGGCAGAGAGAGAAGCTGACCTACAATAAAGTTGCTATGGAGGTCTCAGAAAAATCCTACAGAGAGCTCTGAAGATGCTCTGGCCCTTTAGAGTTCTCCAACAGGCGTCTGACACTTAGAATCTCTGCATCAGCCAAGCATCACCTGTGGCTGAGAAAATGCCCAGTGAGGGACAGAGCTATGAGCTATTGGCAGCCGATAGTGCCAGGAGATGGGGAGTGGAGGCCTGTATCCTGAAGAGCGATCTACCATATTTTGCCTGTAACTGGAAAATGAGAGGTAAAGGACTGAATGAAATCAGAATACATGTACAACCATGGGCTTCAAATGTTGGGGATATATACTTCTGAATGAGGGATGACTCCCATAGACAGCTCCAGCAGGGACACTGATGAACCAAAGTTTTAGACTAAGGGAGAAAGTACTGATGAAATCTTTATCAAGGTGATGGGGGTTGATTTACTGAGGGTAGTATATCCTGATTGCAAGACTTTAAAATGTCAAATCCTAAAGTTACCATAGTGAGACAATAGAGGATGCTGGTAGAATGTCACAAAGCTGGGGTAAAAAACAGATATACCATTCTTAAAACAATGAAAACTGATTTCACTTATGAAATCAGTTCATACCAAAAAGGAGCTTTTTTTTCCATCAGAAATAAGTATTCCCATCTTGAAACTGCAAAAACAAATAAAAACACAAACAAACAAACAAAAAGAGTAGATGGAGCTAAAAAGTTAAATCAAGGAAGCACAAATCTTCTAGAGCATCAAAGAAGGATTTTATGGGTTTACACCAAGGTTTCTTAAGAGTGGCACTATTGACATTTTGAATCAGATAGGTCTTTGTCGTGGGGCCTGCCCTGTGCATTGTAGGATATTTGCCAGTATCCCTGGCCTCTACCTTACACATGCCAGTAGCAATAACCTCTTCCTCAAAGTCATGACAACTAAAAATGTTTCTAGATATTGTCAAGTATCCACTGGGGAGAATCACTGCTGTAAATACTCCCATTTTCTTTCTTTTCAGTTTGGGTTACCAACTACTCTGGTTTGCACAGGGCTGAAGTATTTCTCTGGATGTAAGAATTTCAATACTGAAGACAGAAAAGTCCCAGGCAGACAGCTCAAGTTGGTCACACTAATTGGGCTCTGTTGTTTGTTGGACCCGAAGAGAAACACTGTTATACTAACTTAAATAATGTGCAGCAGAATTGCCTAGCAAGAATTTTCTTTTGCAACTAAAGATGATCTATTTTCTTCAGGACAGTAAGCTATGATAAAAAAAAAAAAAAGTAAATTCAACGTAATTTTAGCAATTCTAGTAAAAGGTATTTCACTAAAACCTGACTGTATGTAGAAATGTATTATATTGTTTTCACTTGCAGTGAAACCATGACATTCATTTATGTAATACACTTAAAAGGTCCTAAGAGAGAATGGTTTTCACAAATAAGTTTAACATTCAACATTAAAGTCCAAACACTTAAAGAAAATTAAAAGATCAATGATTTATAATTGAGTTTTCAGCAAAGGTTTCTTAAAAAAAAAAAAACCCACATATTTATCCAGTCCATTCATTTGCTTCAGTAAATTAAGGAGGTTGAAGAGAAAATGATTTACTCAGGGGCACACAGCTAGCATTATGCTCTCAATGTGTAGGCATTCTAAATACAGCAATGCAAACTAATTGAAAATTTACTAGTGAGAGTAAAACGAGGTTAAATATTGTTCGTCTTGCCGAAAATTTGTTGTTTCATCATTAAACAAATACTTACTAAGATCCTACTATTTGCTAGGAACAGTGTTAAGTCTTGGGGGGCAGCAAAGTTCAATGACACTTTGCCTAAAAGACAGTAAAATTGATGGGCACCAGTAAATCCCTGATGGCTATACATTGAGATAGGAGAAAATATTACTGACAATAATAACAATAACTTATTGATCAGGGACTCTGTGCCCAACATTATGTTCAATGCAATTGTACTCTTATTTCTCAACATTCACAACAACCATATGAAATAGGAACGAACAATGTTCAGATTTTCTGTATTAAAATATATCACTCTCTCTATACATAAACTGAGCCTTAGATTTAGTGAGTAACTTGCCCAAGGTCACGTGGTTTGCAAATGATGGGGCCAAGATCCAGACTCTAACTCTGGAAATCATGCTCCTAAGTGCCACTCTGATTTCTGGCAAAATGCTTTATCCTTATTTCTGTTTCTTTGCTAATCACAGTTTTTTCATATTTTTATGGATAACTATGTGATTACTGTGTTCACAAGTATAGCAGTGTGTGGTATGTATGTGCATAATGATCTTTTTGTAGATTTTCTAAATTAGCCCTAATTTCTATAATTTGCATTATTCTCAGACTGTATTTCTTTACTTTATAAGGCAAAAAATACGGGCATTCTAACAAGCAGTTACAACTATTTGCCTACTAATGAAAGAGATCCAGAAATGACTTGCCCAGGATTACAGGCTAGTTAAGTATGAAACACGGGGTTGGAACCCTGACATCTGACTTCAGATGCCACTTACTAAGTACGCTGCTGCCTCACGAGGTCGTGAGGAGTGTGTGTGGTGGTGGAGGTGGGTGGGGGTAACGTAGCCAGAAAAGAATCTTACATCTGCAAGCAATTTTTCTTCTATGGTTTTTTAAAGACCAACATTCTTCTTTATACTATCAGTGGAAATGGTGTTGGGTAGCAAGCAAAGAAAATCTTCCATGAGCACTAACATCCTCTTCCCTCTTGTTCCCTGCTAATCAGGGAAAGACAGGTCCAAAGTCGGCAAGTCTGAATGCTTCTCCATGGAGCTGCCTTTCTTTGTTTCTTTCTTACTCTGACTGTTGACTATCAAGACCCTGTATTTAGCAAACCCATTTGTTGCTTGGATCTTATTTGACACTTGAATACAGACATTCTCTTAAAGAGTGAGCAGGATTCTCGGTGCTTCTCCCAATTTTTCAACCCAGTCTTCATAAGAGCGGGAGGAAAATGAAGCATCTCTTTTGGTTCATGAATTCATGGTTCATGGAGCATGTTTTCAGAATAGATTATCGGATGTGGGGGGGGGAAAGGGACACTGTTTATCTTGTTTGGCCACCTCTGGACCTGCCGCTCGCTATAGTATATAGAACAGACATGCAGTTGTTGAACATTTGCTGGTGTTTTAAAGGTCTGTTTTTGTCATGGTGCACTTTTTAAAGCTAACCATAGGTAACAGCCAAGGTTGTAGACGGCATAATTAAAAAACAAGAGCATGTCTTGTTTAGATAAGAAACTCTCATGAGGGCAGGAGCGTAACTTACTCTCTTCTTTGTCCTGAACGCCAGCAAAGTTACTGGCACATTGTGAGTGCGCAGCAAACATCAGGTGTATTGAATTGAAGCAGATTTCGCATATGGCAACAGAATCAGTTGAATCATATGTATCTTATGTAGTAACTTAAACTACCTCTCTACCTAGTCAGCGGAACTCAGAATCTGATCAAAGGGACTTTGCCATCTGTATTGAAAGGCGTATTCCCTTCAATGCGTAGCAGTGATGTGGAGTAGAACGAACAGGGGCTTGAGTTTCAGTCCAAGTTCTGACATTTACTCAATGAGAGGAGATGGCAACTCCCGTTGCCCTTTTGTGCTCCAGGTTCCTTGCGTGTAGAATTTACTTTCCAGATCTAAGGTTCTAGTAGTGTCTGGTCACAACCTTATTCACACTCATTTGGTTTTGTGTTGAGGAACCAGTTGGAAATTTTTCAACT
The DNA here is from genome assembly GCF_041146395.1 of Eulemur rufifrons. NCBI lineage: Eukaryota > Metazoa > Chordata > Mammalia > Primates > Lemuridae > Eulemur > Eulemur rufifrons. The sequence continues at coordinate 7,584,812 of NC_091005.1, read as the reverse complement.
TCAGAGCTTTCAAGGAAGAAGAAAAAAAAAAAACAAAACACTAAGCTCCTTATTTTGAGCATGTTGTAGATGCAAAGAAAATGCAGTCATCTCCACATTTTCCCCAAATTCTCAGCACTATTCTGCAGACGGCACCATATGTTCTATTTTATAAACTCCATTTTATTTACTTAAGGTGTTTTTGCTTAAATGCAAAGCCCAGAAACTGTTTGAGCTCTTAAAAGATAAATATATAAGCAGGTTTTCCTGTTTTAAAAAAATTAGAAAAAGAAATAGATTGACACCTATATTTAAAAATACAGGAAGTAAAACAACAGAAAGAAAACAATCATGCATTATACGTATCTCACACTAGATTAATTTTTTCCCTTTTTGAGGCATCTCGGTCTCTGTGTCAACCTCCGTTGAAATGTCTGTCCCTGTCAATTGTCTGTCACTGCTTAATGTCATTCTTTAAAAGACCAGCAAACTTTCTGAGTGACATTGTAACTTGAATCAATTTGCATTTCTGCCACAGTAGAAATTATTTTTGAAAACTTCTGCATCCTTCCTAGGCTCTGTGAGGCCTTAATTGCCTAGAATGTCACTTGATCTATAAACTTTCTGCACATGGTTCTATCTGAAAGAAGCCTGAGTGAGCACGAGGAGCATTTCTTTCATAAAATGCTTTTAAACAAGTTCTACAGTCTTGTGTAAGACACATTATTCTGGGATACTGAGATGACCTATTGCCATGGTCTGTCGAATTAATTTTTGATATTTGAGACTCTTGAGAGATACAGTACAGAACCCTAATGGTAGTTACTAGACAGACTTTGAAGCCAAATAGGTTTACAATCATGGATTTCCCTTTTACCATTCCTGTAACCTCAGGTACTTAACGTCAACTCTGGTGACCCTGAGTTCCACTTTGCAACACTGAAGATTGAAAATGCCTCACTCAGAATGCTAGTATGGTGATTCAATTTAACTGTATTTCATGATTTGAACATTGCAGGCACTCAATCAATGTCTGTTTTCCTTCCTTTGATGCCCGTCTCTGGGAAAATTTTAGACAACATCTCCTAGGGAGCCCAAAACACGAAACCTGAGCACAGGTTATAGGTGTGGTGATGAAGAATTCCAGATGTTGCTAACAAGTCCTGATTTAACGTATTGTTTGTTGTCTCTACATAATATGCATCCTTTTCAGATAACTTGTGCCATTCTTCATTCTGTCTGTCTCTTTCGTTAATCCGTCTCTTCCTCTCTTTTTTTTCCTTCCTGCCTGCCTGCCTGCCTGCCTGCCTTCTTCCCTCCCTCCCTTCCTTCCTCTTCAGAAAATAGGTTCAGGGAACTGACCAAAAAAATACATGGACTGGCATTTACACTTTGAAGTTGAAGAAACTGAGATACACAGAGGCTTAGGAATTCGTCCAAGTTCATCCAACTAGAAAATGCCGGAGCTGGTTCTGTCTGGTCTTTCTACTGCACCAGGCTGCTCTATAGCAGCATTTCATGAGCATCCTATTAGTTTCTCTGATCGAATGACACTCACCTTGCACTTCTGTTTCCCTCTTAGGGAAGGGCTGATTCTAAGCCTAATAGCAGCTATTAACATTCTCATACAAGGTTCTTTTAAAATGTAGGAATAGCTTTGAGATTAATTTCTTTTAAAGCAGGCTTGAACTCGCTTTTCTATTGATGCTATGAAGGGGAAAATAGTCTTGCCCAAGGTCGATAAAAAATTGAAAAGTGAGGTTAATAATAAAAGCAGAATTAGAAGCAGTTTCAGTGGTGATGTGTCATGTGCAAGCCTATAAAATAAATAGCAATTATCACATTAGAAAAATGAGTCTCTTAGAATGGGAGCTGTTTCTGACAACTACATCTATGGACCACTTTCCTCTGGCTGCTCACTTTGTGTCTCTTGTTGACTAAACCAATGCACAACACTCCCCACCCCCGTGCTTCAGACGAAAGCTATTTTGTTCCTTGAAAACGCAATAAACAAAGTTAAAACCGTGATATTAAAGAGCATACCCTAAAATACTGGTTTAAGGTATTAGCAAATATTCATTCTTTGTGTATGAAACAAAGATTACTTTCTTGTGTATATGATATCTATAGCTTAATAAATTCTCAATAATGGTATTAGATACTATGTACAATGTACACATTAACTGCTTGTTTTGTATTGTCTCTGAATCTTTACAACAGTTCAATAAGATAGTTATTATTGCCGCTTTATAGATCAGAAATAGGAGTTTGGAGAGGTGTCATGACATTCCCAGTTTCACAGTGCTGTTGAGTGGCAGAGACAAAGTTTAAATTCAATTTTTCAGGAATACCTGGTCTTAATCCTAAGTATTTATCACCTCCCTAACTTTGTCATACAGAATATTCACATAAAAAATAATATGATGGCCAGTACCAGTGGCAGAAAGTCAAAATTCATCTTTCCAAAGCCTGGAGACATGAGTTCTGAATTGTTAGTTAAGTCAGATAAGTACACATTTCAGTATAACTTACCTTCATGTCTAAGTCATTTCAGTCAGGTACAAAAATCCTGACTGCTTCTTGAGTTCTTTATGATGGACTTGTTTATTTGTTCCAGAGATCGCATGCAGCGGTAGCTTCATATCTGTAGCTGAATTATAGTCTTTCAAGTAGGGCAGGAACCATACTGAGGAAAAGTCTCTGCCCAAGCTCTTTCTTCACTGGATGCCTTAGTGACATACGGCCATGACTAGACAAACTGCTGTGGGTGTCGTCCATGACACACATGTAAGCATTGTTACGAATAATGTGACTAACGATATCCCCAAAACAAATGAATGTTATTTCACCAACCAACACAAAGTACTTGACCAGTCCTCAGAGAAAAGTTTGGCCAGAATGTTTATGCTTAACCAAATTGTTGTTGTTGTTGTTGTTGTTGTTTGTTGTTGAGACAGCGTCTCCTTCTGTTGCCTGGGCTAGAGTGCAGTGGCATCATCACAGCTCATAGCAGCCTCAAAATCCTGTGCTCAAGGGATCCTCCTAGAGTAGCTGGGACTATAGCCCGCACCACCACACTAATTTTCTTTTCTTTCCTTTCTGTTTCCTTTTCCTTTTCCTTTTCTTTTCTTTCTTTCTTTCTTTCTTTCTTTTTTTTTTGTAGTGACAGAGGTCTCACTATTGCCCGTGCTAGTCTAGAACTCCTGGCCTCAAGCAATTACGTGCCTCCACCTCCCAAAGTGCTAGGATTAAAGGCATGAGCCGCAGAGCAGTGTCCAGAACTCTTTCTACAAAGCAACTGGTTTGGCAACTGGGTAGATGAAAAACAGTGAAAGGAAAGTCTAGCTACTTCACACTCTAGTTGGTTACAGGTTCATCCTCAGTTATGATTATCACAGGCGTTATGCCTATCTAGCAATAGTGGGAGGCCATCGGAGCAGTAATCCCTGGGACCTAATTATATCCTTGATCATTCCTAGAAGAGCACTCATCTTAGTGAAAGCAGAAGGGTTGAGACCAATGGCTCTCAAAGTGCAGTTGCCAGACTAACAACATCAGCATTACCTGTGTACTTGCTCAAACCAAATGCTCAGACCACATTCAAGACCTCCTGAATCAGAAACCCTGGAAGCTTGGTCTGGGCATCCATGTTTTCAACTGTCCGAGTGTTTCTGATGCACATTAAATTTAAAGAACTAGATTTTGGTGCAAAGCTTCTCAAATAATGTTGCATTTTTTGTTAAATCACTTGAGGAAAGTTGAAAGCAATGCCAATTGGATGCAAATATCTAGAAATAGAGTACAAGCATTTATTTGATTTTTTTTGTTTATTTATTACATGAATTTAAAGAGTAGAGCCAGGACTTAAGGATTAAGGGTCATGGCTCTGGAATTCCACAGACTTACATTCAAATCCAAATTGTGTCTTATTTCTGAGATTTTAACTCTAAACTTCTCCTAGTCACCAACTTCTCTGTTAAAGGGGATTTAAATTCAGTACCTAATTGTTTCAGCCCAGGTTATATATCAGACATGGAATACTTGTTTTACATGCCCATAAACGCCTCATAACGTGGTAGGTATTAACCTTATTTTGCAGATGAGGAAACTGAGGCACGAATTAAGTAACTTCTGAAAGTCACTCAGTGAGTAAATGATGGAACTCAGGTCTGAATGCTGGCTTCTCAACCTGAGAGCCTGCACTCCAGTCCACTATTTTGCAATGGTCTGTACACACAGAAAGTACCTAGTGCATGTTGCTTATTTTCTTCCCTCCTAACACTTCAAGGTACATTTCTCTTCCTACTTTCTTGCACATTCTTTAGCAGAATAACATTGCGCTGTTAGATTTTCTTTGTGACCCTGCTTTGTAGCAGCCAATCATTTTTTTTTTTCCAAAAAGAGAGAGAGAGAGAGAAATTGATTCTTGTAACTTACAAGGGAAAGGAAAAAGAAGGGAGAATTTGGTTTCATAAAACACTTAGGGTTTCTGGATTTCAAATGTAAGGGAAATAAAAACTCTCATAGTAATCTATTCATTATATACTGCCCTATAGTCTTCGCCAGGTTTTTTTTCCCTCCCTTACTAAACTTTTTGTTTTTGTTTTCATTATAGGATGCAATCATCATAATTTACAGCTAGGGAGCAGCTTTAATGTGAACAGCAAAATATGACTCTATTTGAAAATGACATCTCTTTTTGGTAACATTTTTAACTAAGCAATTGGTAGCAGTGACAGCTGCACAGGGAACAGGGTGATATTTCTATCCTTGTCTTGCTGCAAACACATTTTTCCAATAGGCTGTGGATGGCTTTTGGTACTCTGTCACTGAAGGGTTAGGACTGGGCTCAGTAGAGTAAGTCCAAGTCTGATCTGAAAGAGCAGTATAAGAAAGGCGAAGAAAAATACTTTATCCTAGAGAACGATGAAATTTATTGAATGTTTACAATGTGCCGTTCACTCTTCTATGCGCCTGCCACATATCTTCAGATTTGATCCCCTTGAAACTCTATGAGGAATAGCTGTTTTGATTCCTGTTCTACAGTTAAATAATTTCCCCACATCCATTCAGTAAGGGACAGAGGTGTAAGGTAAATTTAGGCACTTTGTCTTCAGAAAATGGTTTCTTATTCTTTCCATTATATAAATGTCTTGAATATTCTTTTCTAGAGAATTCTATATTGCTTCTAATTTTTCCCTTAATTTAATTAACAACAGTTTTGTTTTAATGCCGATCCTGGGTTAGAGACTGCTGAAGATGCTGGAAATATAGGGTCAATTCATATCTTGAAGGAGCTCATAATATTGTATTTAATGTACTGAAATGTGTCTTCCCTACCACACTGCAACTAAACTGTAAGTTATAGTTGGTGCTGAACACACGATTGTTCAATGAATAAATGTATGAATGAACACATGCACTAATAAACAAGCCAACCTGGGAGCAGTAAACGTATAAACATATGCTGCTGACACATACGCCAATAAATGTTTTCGGCACAGATGGCTATTTGTCCCCCAAAATCCATGTTTCTCCTTTTCTTTAGTAAAGGAATCTCTTATGCTTCCATAGGCTAGTGGAAACCAGAAACTCAAATTGTGTCTCCCTTGTTCAAGCCATGGTTGTTTGGGTTTTTCTCTCATAAGCAATTAATCCTAACCTTAACAATTCAGAGTTCATACATAAACACGCATAAGATGTTGTAGGAAGAAGGGTTAGGGAACATCTAACTTAAAAAGATGACTGAGAAGGAGGAAAGATTCCCAAAATGCAGGGGTAGAAAATTGAAGAATGAGTAGTTTTCCAGTTTTGAAGGTGAGGAAATTTGTTCTAGAATCAAATCATTTCTAAGACCCATCGGCTAGATCTCTCTCCAGGCCACTCCTTATTGATGCCTTTTGATGCATGACATCCATTCCAAATCCATTCATTAAATATTTACCGAGCACCCAGTGCAGCAGACACAGATTCTGTGCTCGACGGAAACTTACTGTCCTTCACAAATTGGGACCAGTGTACCTTTCTAGCCTCGGTCCTTCCTACTGAGCCAACTTGCACTTTATAAGTATTTAACGTGTTAGGAGAGTGACATCATGCCCTCTCTGACTTCTGTGCTATAACAGTTATCTGAATTCTCTTTTCCAGTTGTAAAATCTACTGGAACTCTGTGTATCCTCCTCCTCTTGTTCTTACCCTTCTCTTCTCTTTTCCTCTTTGCTAATTCAGGTCAGACTGAGGAAGGTAGGTGTCTGTGCCAGGTCAAAGGTGGCTGTGTGGCAATAGAGCAGAAAGTCAGAGTTCAAGTGGAGGAGAACTTGCAAAACGAGCCTGCCTTATCTTTTTGTGCCAGAAAGTAAAGAAAGGGATGAACAGGTGTTGAAGCCCATTTCAAAAGGACACGGAAGCCTCATTGGAAGGGGCTATCACTGGCCAAATTTGGGAAAACTTGAGAATCAAAGATTTGATAGTAACAGCTTTATTGATTGAAAAAATAAAAGAAACAAACAAATCCATACTCTAATTTGAATGAATAAATAAACTGAAAGTTTTATGAGAACTGGACTATGCGCCCAGTTTCAAAGTAACTCCCCATCACGTACTTACTAATTGTGAAGGGAAAATTAAATACATTTCAATGGATAGGTCTGCTAGCCACCGTCTTTACCAAGTCAACATCAACCAGCAAATGTGACAATTAGAAAGTGAACATCTTGTGACAAGATGGACTGAGAAGAATGCAGCATGATGTATAGCCTGAGTCTGATCATAGGAAATTGTCAAATAAACCCAAACTGAAAGACATTCTCCAAAGTAAATGTCTTGTAATTTTCAAAGGTAGTAAGGCCACGAAATGGCAAGGTAAGAATGAAGAACAGTTTTAGGTTAACGGAGAATAAATAAACATGAGGACTAAACTCTAGACTGATTCCCTTTGCTGTAAAGGGTACTTTTGGATCTATTAGCAGAACTGGAATGAGTCTGACGATTCAATGATACTAATGCACGAGTGTTAGTTTTCTGGCTTAGCTGGCTGTGCTGTGGTTGGGGAGGACAATGTACTCATTATAGGCACCAGTAGTGTTGGAGCTGCACACAAAGTGCTGGAAGATGATAGGACATCTGTTGGCAGCTTACACATATTTTTAGGAAAAATTTAAAAAGCCTCAAAATGTACTTATAACTTTTCTGTAATTTTGATATTGTTTTACGATAAACTAAATAAAAGGGAAAATAAGGTGGTTGCAGGTAATCTTGTTCTTCTATTTGCTTTTTTTTTTCATGCATCCCGGAAGCTGACCCTTCTCCTGCCTCAATTCTGTGGCTTAGAGAATAGCACGTGATCTAAGTTCACACTGATATGGGTTTAAATCTAAGAAGATCCACTGCATAGTTTATTTTCTACATGACTCTTGGCAAATTACTTACCTCCTTGAGTTCAGTAATTTCTTCTGTAAAACAAAAAAAAAATAATAGTGCTCATCTTTGAGGGTCACTGTGAGAATTAAATTAATTCAGAGCCTGCCAAAAGAATCACACGGTATCTTGTCCATAGCAAGCACTGAGTATTTGTTAACTCCTATAAATGACATCTTAAGTCCCCATGTGTAGGTCAGGATCCCCAGCCACCTCACTGTTGTCACGTGACCCATGGCCAGCCAGGGCACCCTCAGACATACATCTCTCAGCCTCCTCTGGCATGACTCCTTTCATAGACCTCAAGCTTTGAAATATCCTGGTAGAAGAAATGGCAGGCCAGCCAGTAATAAGGTGTACCTTTTTCATCTCTTGACTCATGTGATCTTTACAACCTCACTGGGAAGTACCACCATGTCCACTTTACTAGACGAGAAAACAGGTTTTAAGAAGTGAAAAAGACCTTGTCCAATTCCTTCAGCAAACAGATGGCACAGTCATGAGACAACTCTTCTGGCTCACATCATGTATTCTTTCTACCACATTATGCACCCCTGTTTAAGTGTGATTTCTAATCACTGTAAGAATGGCACTGATGCCATTGCATGCATTGAAAAGTGGGAGCTAGTGCCAGGCATGACGGTGCACACCTGTAGCCCCAGCTGCTTGGGAGGCTGAGGCAGGAGGATCGCTTGAGTCCAGGAGTTTAAGGCCCAAGTGCATACAATCATTCCTGTTAATAGCCACTGCACTCCAGCCTGGGCAACATAGCAAGACCCCATCTCCAGAACATAAATAAATAATATTTTTGTAAAGTGAGAGCTATAACAAGAGCATGAGAGAGAGAGAGAGTGTGTGTGTGTAACAGAGAGCAAGAGAGAGAGAGAGAGAGAATTGTGAAAGTTTGCAAGATTGTCTGAGGAATCTGTCTATTCCTGTTTTGACAATGGAGGAGTACAGATTTTGAGCACTGCAGATAATGAGGGGGCCAACTACATCCAAGAACTAAATATGAAACATAAGATTGACACCCCGGATCCCTCTCTCTTAGAAAGCTGTGGGCAAAGGTGAAGACAATGAGTGCTTAGAGTCTGTACGAAAGGAGAGCTCTGGTGAGTCATCGACATGGTACTATGGTAACCCAGAACACTAGTGCCCGAGCAATTACTTTCCCAGAATGATCTAATAAAAGGTATGACTGGCTGAATTCTCTTCATAGATTACATTTTAAGCAAATATCTGGTGTCTGCAAGAGGAATTACTGCCTTGAAGTTATTGTGATCAAACTCACCAGAAAATATTCAAATAGCCTTCTTTATACTATGTAAATTAGACCCATAGTCCTAGGAAGTATGAGGCACCTTTTAAAGATAAACAAATACGTCTTGATCTAAGATAATAATAGAGCACTTTTAACATAGTTTGAAAAGAATCCTAAATTCATACCGTCATTTTGAAAATACACAAGTAAATATGTGTATTCTTCATTGGACTCATCAGAATCGCATCTGTTCCCCTGTGGACACTTTTCAAAATAGTGGGTTTAGAGGAAACTGTCTTATTTATTTTTACTCAGCCAATCTTTCTGTGCATATTTCATATCAAAAGATCTTCTGTCCCCTTTATGAGATCGAAGAAAATAAATATTTTACAAATGCTTACTGTAATTCCCTGACCCTCCTGGGTGTTTGAAATTCACAGATTGCAAAGCCCTGTGACAGAAGAGAGAGGTTTACAAACCTGGACACTGAAAGGCTGTCCGTTCTTCATCATCATGTTCATAGCCAGTGTAACAGGACGCTAACAGGGAGTTGCTTGTTGGCTCAGAATATCAGGTGAAGCCTAAGTCTGAAAGCATTTAATAACAAGTACCCGAATTACGTAAGGCATTACCTCATCCGTGCAGGAACCCATGAGCATGGTGGCTTCTGTGGTCCAAGACCAACACCAAAGTCCAGGTTGTAGGTAAGAAAGGCTTAGGGAACTATCGGCTTGCATCAGAGATATCTTTATAAAGTTTCAGGCCTAAAAGGGTGTTCTGTGTTGCTAGATACGCCCAATCAAGGTAAGCAAAGGCAAGTTTGAAGAGAATAACTTCTGTTGGACAATAGAGTTGCCTGGCAGGAATGGAAACCAGAACCTCACTCATGAAGGGGTGGGAGCTGAGCTTCAGGGACTCCGAGGACTGGTACAGCACAGCTACTGGACCAAAGGGAACCGTTGTACTTCCAGTGATTGATGTGTCAAGAGTGAGGCAAGTGGGCAGCACAGATGGGCGTCTCCTGCCTCCACATGAAGTTTCCTTGAAAATATACAAGTAAAGGGAATTGCAAGACGCCAACAGGAGAGGGCAGCACCTGCCTCAGGTGGTGGTATCGGCCCCCGGGCAAGAGAGGACTAGCTTTTGGGCTTACACAGGGGCATTTATTAACAACTAAGAGAAAGCTGTAAAGAGCACTTCTAGGTGAAATCGTTTTCCTGCCCTTTTCCCTCCCATCCATCTCCTTTGCTCTGGCCCCTGTAGGACCCAGAGCAGTAAATTAAGTAAGAGAGAAGAAACAAAAAAAATAAAAAAATAAGGAAAAGTGAAAGATCCTTTCAAACTCCACCTGTAAAAAGCTGGCTTAAAGATTATGGAGATTAAGCTGGGTTGGAGGAGCAAAAATATTTTCAACTGGTGGAAGAAAGAAGTTTCTATATTCTACTGAATTGGACATTTAAATATGTATGAATGAGACTGATTTTAATAGCAAAAAGTGTCAGGAAAACTAACAGAATCTGCTTGATTCAGTGTCCACAATTGAGGGAGGTAAGAGAACTTGTTGGAAGAACAGTGGTAACAAAGAATAAATGTACCACTTTCTTGTGTCCGCTCCTCTACCATTCATTCTTTTAATTTAGTTACTCTATGTATTAGTTTGTTAGGGCTGTCATACCAAAATACCACAGACGAGGGTGACTTCAATGACAAAAATTCATTTGCTGCTAACAGTCCTGCAGGCTGGTAGTCCGAGATTAAGGTGTCAGCAGTTTGGTTTTTTCTGAGGCCTCTGTCTTTGGCCTGTGGGTGGTCATCTTCTCCCTGTGTCTTCACATGGTCTTCCCTCTGTGCACTCCCATTCCTGGTGCCTCTTGGGTGTCCAAATTTACTCTTTTTATAAGGACACCAGTCATACTGGATTAGGGCCCACCCTACTGGCCTTTCTTTAAATGAATCACTTCTTTAAAGGCTCTGTTACTAAATACATTCACATGCTGAGGTGCAAGGGGTTAGGACTTCACCACAGGAATTTGAGGGAGACATTATTAAATGCTTTTATACCACAGAGCCTACTAAGCGCTTTCCTAATAGCAGCAGGATGCCTGGCACTTACGGCATTGTCAGTAAAACTTAGCTAAGCACTGCATTGTACGCTGTGTTGCTATGGTTTGAATGTGTCCCCTCCAAAATTAATAGTGCAAGATTTTCTCTACATCTCACGAGAGGTTTAAGTAGATACATTACAACCTGTATATAGAGTAGAAAACAGAGACACAGAGTAAATAGGTAAAATTTCCAAGATTTCACAATTAAGAGCAATTCAGCTAAAATTCTAAGACAGGCAGTAAGGTCCAAGCCAGCTCTCCTATATCAGTTATCTCATTTGTCATTCTATAGTCTATCTCTATACTGAGTTTTCACTTATGAGAGATTTCTAACGAATATGATGTGTTTTAACTCCACTCTTCTTGTAGTTTATATAAAGATGTATAAAACTACTTAAAAATAAACTACATATAGTCATATGTACATAAAATTATGAATGTATTTATCTTTAAACATATGGCAATATAATATGCATTTATGTGTATGTTTTTACATAAAAGAGTTGGCTGTTTTGTAAAGTGACTAAATTTTCTTCACAGCATGGAGCTTGTTCTTTTTGGTGCATCTTAGTGTCGCTATTTAATTAAGGAATTAGAAAATAACTGGAGCTATTATAAGAGAAGTCTGTTATTAACGTTTGTTGAGGATTTTCTCTGTGTGCTGAGACCTTTGAAAATTTATTTGGTTCCATCCTCCTGCAAGTCTTAGAGAATGAGTACTTTGTAGATAAGAATACTGAGTCCTGGAAAAGTTGTCACAAGTGTCTGCTTTAGGGAACTTGATTGATATTTGCCAAGTCTCCCTTGTGATCCAAAGTAGGCAGATTAAGAAAGTTGTTCGCTGACATAATGGACAAAAACTTCCAATTCTTATGAAAAACTGTCTTGTGACCTCTCTCACAAAAAGAGCAGAACAGTCAGTCTAGAACTAAAAGGGCTCTCTATAGTAAATAAACAACCCATCAAAGGTGTTCCTACGGTGTGAATCTGTCCCCTCCAAAATCCAGGTGTTTTCAATGTAATCATACTAAGAGATGGGGCCATTAAGAGGTGATGAGGTCAGTAGGGCTCCTTCCCTCTGAGTGGGATTAAGGCCCTTACAAAACAGCCTTCTCGCAGCATTCTGCTAGCTTAGCTCTACCTTCCGTCACGTGCTAACACGGCATTCCTTCCCACGTGAAGACGCAGCAAGAAGGCCCTCACCAGATGCTGGCCCTTTGATCTTGGCTTTCCAGCTTCCACAACTGTGAGGAATAAATATCTGATCTTTATAAATTATCCAGTAAGTGGTATTCTGGTATAGCCACACAAACAGACTAAGACAGATGTTGGTAAGTCAGGTGTCACAACTCTGACAGAGGATGCAATTTCAGAAATTTTGGATTACTAGATTAGATTGATGCAAAACCTCATGATCTATACGTATCAGCAGGGATGCTTAGTAAAAATATTTGTCCCTGAGCGTCTCTCTTAGAAATTCAGATCCCATGAGTTTTGCTCGTGTCCAGGAATTCATATACTTTATGAGTTCCCCCTAGGTAGTTACTTGAATAGTTAGCCCAGGTCATTCTAATTAGTATTGCCAATGTACTACACATTGAGAAACATTTATATTAGTGTTTCTTCACCTTGTCTTCCTATTAGAATCAACTGAGGAGTCATTAAAAAAAAAAAAAATCACTGCTGTAGCCCATACCCAGAGACTCTTAGTTACATGGTTTCAGGTAGGGCAAAGTAATCAGATTATTTTTAGTTTCCCAGATGTTTCTAATGGGTACCCAAGGAGCAAGAGCTGAAAGTGGTCTCTTACATATTAATAGAACATAAGGGAGTCAGGCAGATTTCATCAAAGACCAAAAACTGATTCTCTCAAAGAAGGCATCTCAGTTACAACATTGCTGTTGAAGATTATTTCTTCCAAGTTAAGTGTTGTTTTCTTCACTGATGACATAGCACCTCTAAAATGTAATACCGTTACACTTTGCAATGTCAATTTAAAATTCCTACTAAGCAAAAAGTTACTGAAACATCAACAGTTTTTACTGAATGGGAACTTGGAGAAAAGGAAATTCAAAGAAAGTGAAATTGTCCAGAGAAGATTGGAAAAGAAAAAAAAAAAAAAAGCAGAAAACCAAAAACAAAAAGACAAAGTTGGAAGATACAATAAGTGCTACCATGCTCCTCTCCTCTCCTCTCCTCTCCCCTCCCCTCCCCTCCCCTCTCCTCTCCTCTCCTCTCCTCTCTGCTCTCCTCTCCTCTGCTAAGCCATTAATATGCATTTTCTTATCTAATCTTTGATGTGCACATCATTGGAATTTACAGCTATAAAACCTGGAGCAATTTATAGAAAGCATAAAGTGACCCATTGGACTCAAAGCTCATGATATTATGTCAATGGTCTTCGTATTTTAAGACACTATTATTGCACACTATTTCCAGATAAATGTGTGGGACTTTTCCATGGAAGAAAGAGAGTTGGGCTTTGTGATTCCAGGAATGAGGAGGAAATTTATAGATATCAAAGTGACAGTGAAGAACTGGTTATAGTGATGTAAAGGCCCTGAATGAAGTAAGATGATGGTACCCCAGAAGGGGAAGCCCATATCCCTCCAATCTGCTACCCCCCCACCTTAGGAAAAAGCCACTCCCCTTGCAATTCATATCCCAGGAGGGCATGGAAGATGCATGTGAGTTTCTAGAGTCTTCCTTTATAGAATTTTTGTTCTAGAATTGCTTGGTTAACAGTTGCTTCATTGCAGCTTGACAGTGTGCCAAGCACGGGACTTGCTACTAAGAAAACACATTACGATCTGTACCCAGAGTCACGTACATAATTAAGAGGGACTGACAAATATATTAAAGCAATGGGATTTTTATGGTAAAAGCAATGAGTAAAATCATTTTGTTGGGGGAGAGATGACAAAATAGAGAAAGGAAGGAAGGAAAGAAAGAAAGAAGGAAGGAAGTTGATTTCAGAAACATAAAAGGGGTATGTGGAGGAAAAACCCTGAAAACTGAGAATAGGTTCCTGGTAGATTGTACTCCCAACAGAGAACTCACTTTCCCCAAATTCCTGTTGACTTTTGTCTTGTAAAGATAAAGACCCAATAGCTTGTTAAGCCTTATTGATGACGATTTAGTGAACTTTCACCTCTCCACACATCTATTCAATCTTTCAAAAAATCCTCAGTGGATGAGATGTGCCCTATAAAACATCTATTTTCCTCTGAGTGCTATCATTATGGGCCAATTTATTTGAAGTGTTTCCTCAAAAACACATTACCCACTGACTAATAGGGATCTGCACATCAATAGCAGAAATCCTATGGCAACTATTTAGCAGTGCTACAAATGCACAGTGTGTATGCACTTTTCCCCCCTCTTCTATTCTGAATGTTATTTTCTTGAAAATAACAAAATGTATTTATGTCAATTCTTTTATTTTTTTTTTCCCCAGATAAATTGAGTAGCTCTATTCTTCCATTCCAGGAAAAACTTTTTACCGGTTAATCTTGTTGGGTGGGGTTATTGAAAGAGATAGGAAAAGTAGAAATTCTCACCTCTTTTAATCCATCCCAAGGCTTCTGCTGTGGGTCACAAAGCCCTGAAGTGTTTGCTATTCAGCCGTGCATGGTTCGGGGAATCTACTCAGAAATGATACATCTGTTTATACATCTTCTATTTCACTGTATTTTCATTTTGATTGATTTTTATAGTTCTTTTCTGAACTTTATGACTTGGAGATAAAAGGAGCTTGGCACTGACCACTTGATATTAAAGAATGTACTGAACAGTTGCTCTTAAGAGAAAATTGGATCCGTGATGTGACTATTTTTATTTAATGTCAGATAGTCACACTTGTTAAGACCTGCTTTGCTTAAGTCTCTGCAATTGTGCTTATAATGAAAATCCATTTTCAGTGTTTGGTGTATTCTTATAGCAGGACTTCATCTGTAAATTACCTGTAATTTTCCTTTTATACTAGGCTGATTCCTCATACAACATGGCTTATTTTAAATTATATTAATGTGAGTTAATACAAAGATAACAGTAACTGAATGATGACCATAATTTAGTTAACAGTCTCATATCAATGTCAACTTCCTGTTTTTTTTTTTTTTTTCTTATTTGCAGTCTCACTCTCACCTAGGTTGGAGTGCAGTGACATGATCACAGCTCACTGCAACCTTCAAATTCTGTGCTCAAGGGATCCTCCTGCCTCACCCTCCAGGGTAGCTAGGACTACTGGTGTGCCACCACCAGCAGCTAGTTTTTTTAAATTTTTTGCAGAGATGGGATCTCACTGTATTGCCCAGGCTAGACTCAAACCCCAAGTGATTCTCCCACTTTGGCCTCCCAAAGTACTGCTCTTAGAGGGGTTGAGCCACTATGTCCAGCCAACTTCCTGGTTTTGATATCATATTAAAGTTATATAAGATGTTGCCAGTGAAAGATGGGGCAAAGGTACCTGGAACTCTATGTGCTATTTGTGCAACTTTCAGTAATTCTATAATTAGTTCAAAGTAAAAAATTAAAACAATTAGCTGTTAAAAAAAAAAAAAGTATCACAGTGTAACAAACATAGACTTTAGAACAATGACAATTGGGTTACTGGCTTCACCATGTAAGACTTGTGTGACTTTAGGATAATTATTTGATCTCTCAAACACTCATTTTATTCATCTCTAAAATGGTAGTAATAGAATGAGTTGTAACGTTAAATAAGAAAATGTACCCAGTGAACCTTGCCTGGAAAAGCTGCTTGAAATGTGATGAGCCATTAATGACACAGGATAAAACCAACAACAGCAAAAATCTGTGTTGAATTTCTTACTGTTTTTATCTCTACCACACACACTGGGCCTTAGGGAAAAAGTGTCTTCTAAGATGTGACCTCTAAGTCTTCACAGACCTCTGAATTCCCCATTTGCATCCTTATCCTATCATTTTGAGATGATTGAAGGATAAGTTAGTGATACCAGGAAGAGGGTTTTAATCTTTCTTGGCTCCTTCCTACCCATCACGATACCTCCCTACTGGGATGCTCAGACTCACCGATCATAGGATCAAGACCCAAGGATGTTGGCTAAATAGATTATCAGTCCAAGGCCCTTTGATATTATGAACGGTAATCCTCTGTGTGCCCTTTCACAATTAAAGCAGATAATCCATTCTAATTAAAGTAAACAATCTATTGGATATCATCTTCTGCAATGAAAGCAAGCACTGTAACTTCATAATCCTGGAGAGCAGAGGAGAAACTTTTTCACTGTGATAGTACAACATAGTATAGTAAACTGCCTGTTGGAAATGGATATTGAAGCTTTCCAATTTTTTTTTCATTTGTTTCTTATCTAATATTGAGTATGTGAGTACCTTCCTAATGAGTGCCATCATTATAGACAGATTTCTCTGGAAAGTGCTTATGAAGCTGTGTACTGTATGCTAACAAGGACCACAATAAATAGTCTAACATCTACTCTGTAGGTTACATTTTTAAAAAGCTTGTGTACTAATGCAAACATGTATAATGTGTTTAATTTCCTTTTTTAAAAAGTCATCTCTCTCAGAGGAATGGATCCCTTCTCTTCATAGCCATAATGTAATGTCATCCCTTTGTGTAGAATTTTCCAAGTTATTGTGTTTGTCTTATCAAATCCTCAATGAAGTGTTCACAATAAAGCGTGAACCAGTGGTTGAAAGTTGAAATTGATGTGGTTCCAAGATGCATATGCTCTTGTCAGATATATGGAGATCAATTCTAAATGCGTATTTTTGGCTTTGATTTCCATAAATGTTCTATCTACTTTGACAACCATCTTCCATAGTTTTAACTGCAAGGGATGTTGTTGAATAAAATGATAGCTCCCACATGAACAAAAGAACGCTGATGACATATAATATACAACCTGATGAACATTTGCAATCTTATCAGAGGACTAGTAGAAAAGCTGAGGCTTCCGGAAATAAAAAAGCTCATGCACAAGTGGCGGGTACAAAAATCTTATACAGTAACAAAGGAAAAAAATTCCTTTTCTGATAAGTAATACTTTTGACAATAACAAAATCACATTTTTGAAGTTGTTCATGACTCTGACTTATTTTGAATGAAGCTGATCAACTCAGGAAGATGAAATCTAGGCAGTATCTAATTACACACTTTCCCACTTATTTCCTCAGTGATCTCAAATAAGTCGTTTGGCACCCAATTTCACAATTTCATGTGTAAAATGAGGGAAATTTTTAAAACTTGACAATTATTGTGTTGATAAAATGATGCAATGCATCAAAATAGTTCCCTATCCCTTGTAACACAAGTGACTCTACAACACTTTTTCCCAGAAACTATATTAAAACTGGCTACCTGCCAAATTGATCAGAATACAGTTTCAGTGTCTTGTCTTTACCACCCTCCTCTTTGTCCTTAGAACATAAAGATCACATGAGAGCCCTAAAAGGCATAAAGGATTCAAACATCAGACAGAATCTTATCTAAAGGTACGTGGGTGAAGATAGAAAGGATTCCGGTGCTCTGTCTGCAAGTTTCTACTACTGTCCCCATTCCTCCCTGCCACATGATGTGCTTTTGTATATGGTCTTCCACTAGTCGGCCGCCATGGCTTATCTAGGGTACAGTGAAGTTGCTATAACCCAGACCATGGGAAAATGTCTTGGAACATGTGAGAATTTGTTCTGCAGATAATATCCTTCCATCAGTGCTTATCGACGTAGAATGACCTTCACAATATTCTGTCAGTGCCACACAGTTGTAGCCTCTTTCAAGGCTCCCTGGTCTGGTGCAGTGGCTCACACCTGTAATGCTAGCACTCTGGGAGGCTTAGGCGGGAGGATGGCTTGAGGTCAGGAGTTCGAGACCAGCCTGAGCAAGAGTGAGACCCCCATCTCTACTAAAAGTAGAAAGAAATTAGCTGGACAACTAAAAATATATATAGAAAAAAATTAGCCAGGCATGGTAACACATGCCTATAATCCAAGCTACTTGGGAGGCTGAGGCAGAAGGATTGCTTAAGCCCAGGAATTTGAGGTCTCTGTGAGCTAGGCTGACACCACACCATGGCCCTCTACGCCGGGCAACAGAGCAAGACTCTGTCTCAAAAAAAAAAAAAAAAAAAAAAAAGGCTCCCTACTCCCAGTAAAATGAGTACAATGGGTCTTTTTTTGTTTATTTATTTGCTTTTTTGTATTTATTTCAGAATATTACAGGAATACAAACATTTTGGTTACATAAATTGCTTTGTATGGTTTGAGTCAAAGTTGTAAGTGTGCCCATCACTCAGATAGTGTGCATTGTACCCATTCAGTATGAATTTAATCATCTCCACCCTCCTCCCATCTGCTTGATTTCCAATGAATGTTATTTCCATGTGTGCACATAAGTGTTGATTGATTAGTTTAAATTTAATAGTGAGTGCATGTAGTGTTTGTTTTTCTATTCTTGTGATACTTCATTTAGAAGACTGGTCTCCAGTTCCATCCAGGTTAACACAAGAGGTATTAGGTAACCTTTTTTATTGGCCGAGTAATACTCCATGGTATACATATACCACACTTTATTAATCCACTCATGTATTGATGCACATTTGGGTTGTTTCCACATCTTTGCAATTGTAAATTGTGGTGCTATAAACATTTTGGCGCAGGTGTCTTTTTTATAAAACGTCCTTTTTTTCCTTTAGGTAAATACCCAGTAGCGAGACTGCTGGATCAAATGATAGATTTACTTCTAGTTCTTGGAGGTATTGCCATACTACTTCATATAGACGTTGTACTATTTGCAGTCCCACCAACAGTGTACAAGTGTTCGTATCTATTGGAATATCCATGACAGCATCTGTTGTTAGGGGATTTTTTGATAAAAGTCATTCTCACTAGAGTTAGGTAACATCTCATTGTGGTTTTGATTTGCATTTCCCTAATGATTATGGATGTCGAGCATTTTTTCATATGTTTATTGGCCATTGGTCTATCTTCTTTTGAAAAGTTTCTATTCATGTCTTTTGCCCACTTCTTAATATGGTTGTTTGATGTTGGCTATGCGTTTTTCATACATGGCTTTTATAGTTTTTAGGTATGTTCCATCTGTGTCTGTTTTGTTAAGCATTCTTATCATTAAAGGGTGATGAATTTTTTCAAATTGTTTTTGTGTCTATTGAGAGAATCATATGGTCTTTGTTTTTGCTTCTATTTATGTGGTGGATCACATTTACAGATCTGTGTATGTTGAACCATCCTTGTATTCTCTGAGATGAAGCCCACCTGGTCATGGTAGATTAGTTTTTTTAATGTGAAGCTGAATTTGATTTGCTAGGTTTTTATTGAGAATTTTTATAGCTATATTCATAAGGGATGTTGGTCTGTAGTTTGTTGTTGTTGTTGTTGTGTCCTTTCCAGGCTTTGGTATCAAGGTGATACTGGCTTTGTAGAATGAGTTCAGGAGGATTCCTTCCTTCTCCGTGTTATGAAATAATATCTGCAGTATAGGTACCTGTTCTTATTTGTAGGTCTGGTAAAATTCGGTTGTGAAACCATCTGGTCCCTGCCTCTTTTTTTTGGAAGATATTTTTATTGCTGCTTCAGTTTTGTTACTTCATATTGTTCTGTTTAGGAGTCCTCTTTCTTCCTGATTAAGCCTAGGGAAGTTGTGTTTTTCCAGGAATTTGTCGATTTCTTCCACATTTTCAAGTTCTGTGCATAGAGATTTTATAAAAATGTTATAAATATTCAGAGATGATATTTTGTATTTCAATGACATCAGTTGTAATCTCTCCTTTTTCATATCTGAGTGAGCTTATTAGGTTACTTTCTTTTCTGTCTCTTGTTAATCTAGTGAGAAGTCTTTTGATTTTGTTTATCTTTTCAAAGAAACAACTTTTTGTTTTATTAATCTTCTGTATAAATCTTTTGGAATTGATTTCATTTAGTTCTGCTCTGATGTTGCTTATTGCTTTCCTTCTGCTGGGTTTGGGATCGGTTTGCTCTTTCTTTTCCAGTTCCTTGAGATGATTCACTAGAGTGTTGATTTGTGATCTTTCTGTCTTTCGAACACAAGCATTTAAGGCTGTGAATTTTCCTCTTAGGACTGCTTTTACAGAATCCCACAGATTTTGGTAACTTGTGTCCCCTTTGGCATTTAGATTCAAGAATTTTTTTATTTCCATCTTAATTTCCTACTTGTCCCAGTAATCATTCCACAGTATGTTGTTTGATTTCCATGATTTTGTGTCCAATTGAGTATTTCTGCTGGAATTGATTTCTAATTTTATTCCACTGTGGTCTGAGAAGAAGTATGGTATAATTTCTATTGGTTTTTTTTTTTGTAATTTGTTGAGACATGTTTTGTGGCCTAGGATGTGATCAATCTTAGAGAACGTGCCATGAGCTGATGAGAAGAAGAAAGTATATTCAGTAGTTTTGGGGTAGAATGTTCTGTAAATGTCTGTTAGGCCCATATGTTCTAGAGTTCTGTTTAAGTCCATTGTTTCTTTGTTTATTTTCTGTTTGGAGGATCTGTCCTCTTCTTTCAGAGGAGTGCTGAATTCCCTGGCTATTACAGTGCTACTGTTTATCATTTTGTTTAGATCAAGTGGGATTTGCTTTATGAATCTGGGTGCACCTCTGTTAGATGTATAGACATTTAGGATTAGTATGTCTTTTTGTTGAATTATTCCCTTCACCATTGTATACTGACTGTCTTTGTCTTTCTTTACTTCTGTTGATTTGAAGCCTATGTTATCTGATATGAGAATGGCTGCCTTCTTTCTTCTGGTTTCTATTTGAATGGAATATTGTTTGCCATCTCTTCACCTTGAGTATCAATGAGTCGTTGTGGGTTAGATGCATTTCATGGAGACAACAGATTCTTGGCTTGTATTTTTTTATCCATTCAGCCAGCCTGTGTCTCTTCAGTGGGGAATTCAATCCATTCACATTTATTGAAACAATGGATAAGTGGGTGTATTTCTGTTCATCCTACTGCATAGAACTTTATTGCTTATTTTTTTATTTTTTATTTTTTTTACCTCTTGAGGCATTGTGGTATCTGGGTTCTGAACTTTAGCTTTTGGGTGCTTTTACTCTGGTTGGTGTTTATTGTGCTGATTAGTGTATAATGCAGGTCTGAGTACTGCCTGGATGGCAGGTCTGTTCTTGGCAAAGCATATGCTTGTGTGAGAAAGTCTGTATTTCTTCCTTATATAAGAAAATTAGTTTTGCAGGATACAAAATTCTAGGCTGGCCATTATTCTGTTTAAGAAGACTGAGAATGGGCCCCCAGTCCCTTCTGGCTTGTAAGGTCTCAGTTGAGAAGTCTGCAGTCAGTCTGGCAGAGTTTCCTTTTTATTTTACCTGATGGTTTCACCTTATGGTTCATAGCAGTTCCTCCATCATGTTTACTTTGGGCAGTCTGGATGCTACTGAGAACCTATGCAAATTGAATTGAAGTTCACAAAATAAACCAATCTTCATGACCTTCTTCATTCTTTTACACAGCCAATTTTTTCTTCTCTAATGTCCTAATTTAACCCAATCTTTGGGTCTAAAGTAAAATATTTGTTGAGTAAATGATGTCTTCCTGCCTCTTAGGATTACAGTGAATTTGAATATTCTAATTTTAAAGGTTTTATATTAACAAAAGAGGATTTTTTTTGACTAGATTGACTACAGAGACCTAGCAAAATAGGTTGCATATACAAGAATCAGTGAGTTATAGTTACTGATTGTATTTTATTGTAAATGTCCTTTTTTCATACTTCAACTTCCTCTAGATCTATGGATGCAGATCATAAAACTAGCAAAACTTTCCTTCAGGTAATAATTACACCACATAAGAATTGGATGGATAAAACTAAACTATATATTGCTTAGATATTTCAATATTTTCTTCACTTCTTAAATTATCTGTAACGTGAGCCTATTTAAGTATACTATTTTTAACCATCATTTAGCCACACTACAACATCAAATACTTTATTTTTTCCAAACCTCTCATTCTATTATGAATGTTCATTTCCTCACTCTCTATTTCCACCTATTTGATAGCTTTTGTTAGTGCTAAAGTAGCTGGAACTGTTCATGAAGACAAGGAAAGAAATTTTAGTGTTTCACAAAGCTGTTAAATAGAGATCATCTGCCTGTATATTTTTTTAAAATGATTTCTGTGCATTGTGGAAGTAACTAGATATCAGTGTTCATTTTCATTACATATTTTGTTATTTTTCAAGGCTTGGTCAAAGATTGGAGAAGCTGGTTTCTCAAAGACAAAATGCACAAAGGCTCAGATCATATATTTATGATATTACAAATATGAAAGAATAGTTGTATTTCACAATAAAGAAAATGCCCATGGATTAAAATGCATCTGGTAATATACAATACAAGTTGATAATAAAGTCTTTTCTGGTAAACTGATACTTTACATAATTTTGAGCTGGGCAAAAATGAAGACCCCTGATATTAGAGACTGTGAATAGGTGTTTTATTTTCAGCTTTTTACACTATGTCAAGAAAATCAACATCCAAATTTTGTTGGTTTATTTCCTTGGTAAAAGTGAATAAACAAATGAATAAACATATAGCTTTCTGTGCCATTGGTGCATTAGTACCATTGTCTTCATTCAGTTGAAGAAAAAGTTAAGGAAGCCACATTTCTTGAAACACAAACATAAAGTTGCAATGTTGAATATTAATTGTGTATCTAGTGCCCTGTAGGGTAGTCTCCAGTGATATTTGTTCCCACTCTATCTGCACAATAATGCTGTAAGAGACAATTATTATTGATAGAGACCATTTTTATAGAGGTATCATAATGGACATTCATTGAGGTATTGTAATGGACTTTCATTGAGTAACTGCTCTCTCTGTGGAAATGCTCCATTTGATTTATTAAAAACACTAGCTGGTATATAGTAATATACCATTTTACAAATGAGTAAATCAAGGCTCAGAGAAGTTAAAACAACATTATTTATTTACACTGCCATTTAATAAACATTACTGACAAAATTAATTTAGTCTGGTAGTACAAGACATTGTGTTACAAAAATGAGCAGAAAGACAAGTTTCCAGATTTTGTGACATTTACAGTCAAGTGAGGGAAGCTGGTATTGATCAAGTAACCCCAAAATAAATGAATAATGGAAAGTTGATGTAAGTGCCATGAGGAAAAAGAATGCCATTCTATCAGAGCATATAATAATAAAACTTGATTGAACCTAGTGGGCCATGGGAAAGCTTTCTCCAAGAAAATTATCATTAAGACGAGGTGTAAAAAAATGCAAAGTCTAGGATGAGAGCCAGAAATATTTGGACTGGTTTAAATCATGCCAAAAGTTTGCTATATGTCATTAGAGAATTATTTTATGATTTTTTGAAAACTAAATAAACAGACCAAACCAAGCCAAACATTAGCAGACCTCTAAAATTCACTTCAGTTATAATACAGACCTAAATATTTCTTTTAGAGAGAAACTTAAAACCCTGAAAAATACAAGGACTGATAGAAAGCCATTAGAATTCAGGTTAAAGGCCAAGATTCTTTTCTCTTCATGACATGACAAACAGACAAGGACCATCCCAGCCCCAGTGAAGACCACCAGGCAGAGACAAATCCCATGATTTCACCATCACACATTTTCATTTCTACTCATTTCTATTCTTTCTTTTGGCCACTAAGAATTTATAACCCATTTCATCCTTGATATGTAAATATCCAGCACTTCAGTCTCAAGTGTGGAACAAAGGAGATGCAAGTTGACATCTTGAGGCAGGTCAGTACTTGTACAATACAAGCCAAAGTACCTCCTCAAAGCACCTCATACCCTAAGCATCCCTTAGATGAAAATGCCAACTTAATCGTTCCATTCTTTCTAAGCAAAAGTATTAGAAAGGTGCAGGGCATTGGAATGGACTCCCTGGGACTAGCTGTGAAAAGCCAGCAGAAAATATAAGAGGTCAGAAAGAGTAAAAGTAAGGTATTCACCACTGCTATAGCCATTAACATGTCCCCCTGGGCTAACCTTTCCTGAGGTTCTGACCCTACTCCACCTGGGAAAAGTTCGTGTGCAAAGAAAGATACCTCCGATCCTGGTATAGCAATAGAGATATGTCTCTGGGTAAGATCCAGGAGGTAGTGAAATAAGGAATCATAAATTCTGTGGGTGCTTATGCCTGCTAACGGAGAAAAATACGGGGGCCTGTGAGTGTTGCAACTGTTTCCATCTGTTCTCTTTATGTGTAACTGATGTAAGAAATTAGTGATTGCCAGAAGTCACTTGGTTTGCAATTACAGTGTTTAATGATATTAGTGTAAACTAGGAAAATGAGCTACTCTGTTCTAGAATGGAAAGCACAAATGAAGGTGAAATCAACTTTTGAGATGCTACATCACTTATGACGTCCTTTCTCATTACCTGAAGCAAAGGATTGTGCTCACTTTACTTGCAGAGCAGATGGAAAATCCCTAAGACCTGCTGACACAAGACAAAAGGAACTTTCATAAAAGCTCCTGAATTCTCACAATGGGACATAGGGGTGGCTTTGTTTGTCTCAGATGGTTCAAATAGATAGGTGAAATAGAGATAAAAATTACAAAGCAAGCCCTATTACAAATTAAACTTAGACTCCTAATGCTTGTTCTGTGTCAAAATGAGGTGTCATAACATCCATCCTTGTTTTTAGTCTGAGTGTGGCAGGTCACACAGCCTGCAGTTGTGACTTTCACTAAGCCTCCTAACCAGCAGGAGAACCTTCACTTTCACCAGCTGCCTAAGCCATTTCAGAAAAATGAGAGGCAGAAAAATCATCTGTGGAATGGGCTCATTAATCTCTGCTCTGAATAATGCCTCAAATGATGGTATGATTAAAAGACATAGAGGCTGAGAAGGGTCTTAGTGAATCTAGCATGTATATAAATGGCAAAAAACAGGTTTTTTTTTTTATCCTGAAGCACAAATAAAATATGTAGCTCTCTTTTAGTCAACAATGAAAGAAAAACAAAAATCTACAAGACAAGCAACTGTTTAAATAAATATTTTGTCTGTGGGAGGCAGTAAATTTTAGCAGAAAATGTATGCATTTTGGAGAAAGATGAATATGAGTTTGAATGCCCAATCTGTCACTTATTAGCTGTATGACTTAATTAAACCCCTTAACTTCTCAAAGTCTAAAATTCCTAATTGTAAAATAGAAATAAATTCAATTATCTCAGAATATCACAGTAGAAATTATATGTATTAATGAATGTGAAGACCCTGACATGCAGTAGGTGATTAATATCTCTTTAAACCACTGAAATCTTACACTTTTAGAAGGATTTACTATTTGGAGGGTCACTGTAAATCTAATGAAAACTTTCTTATACAAATCATAGACAAATACAATTTACCACACATTTTTGAAGGTTCACAAATGACTTGAAATCCTTTAATAAACCCATGCCATGTCCATGGATCCTTGGCTTAGACATACACTGAGAAAGTGAAGCGCAGACATTGTGTATAGGATGTTCAGACAAAATGAGCAAAAATGCTCAGAATATCTCTTATTAAAACACGCAAGAAAACAGATTGCTTGGAATCCAGTTGTACAGCAACTAACACTTACTTTCTGAAATGAACTATTGGAATGTAAAATCATAGCAGAAAAACCAGATGTACATATTTACAACAAAACATTTTATTCTACTGCACGTAACATTAATGTTATCAAAGTTACGGACTATTGGCTTACTGTGTCAAATTTGACAACATCCCTGCTTCTGAATGCACAGAGTATATGAAAGTGGTACTTGAGATCCCAAGGGAACTTTGGGACCACAAAATCTGTCGTTTGAGAAGTTACTACTTTTGAACCCATAAACTAATGAATGGAGTTTTGTTGATTTCTTAGGGCATATTCCCCTCTGAAAACTTTAGACATTAAAAATATATTGTATTGCAGATCTTCTTTATGTAGTTAATTTAGTAATGTAAAAAATATCATTAAAAGTAATTGTTTTTAACCAAATTTGCATGAAAAATATGTAAGGATGTCTGCTAGGATTACAAGCGTGAGCCATGACGCCTGACCTTGCATTGATCTTTAAATTAGCCATGAGACCAGTCGGTATGAGGGTGCAAAATTATTTGTAGATAGGAGCTGAATATTCCTTCTGAGGGCATGCATGTGCTTTCTGGCAGGCATGGTCAGCGATTGTCAGGTGTTAAAAGCAGTACAGATATTCAAATGCACCTGTTCCCCCTTTCTCCCTGCAAGGTGTCTGGAAAATATGATGTCTGAGAATATTTCAGATGTGGGATTGGGGGGATGGGAGCTCTAATTACTGTGTCCACCCATTCTTTTTTTTTTTTTTTTTTTTATTTTCTGCACCTTCAACTTTTCTGCAGTCTTTATCCATCCATATTTACTTCTGTAAATGATGTATATATTGAACACCACTTATACATTAGGTCTTTTGCTAAGAACCATGGATTCGGAGATGATTAAGAGGAAATTGCTGCCCACAAGGGATTTACAGACTTGTATTTAGAAGACCTGCAAACAGATTACCAGAGACCAGGATGGTTATTGCTCTGGTAGAAGTGAGAAAATTGCCATGTGAACTCAAGAAGAGAGTTAGATAACTTAGCCAGGGAGGGAATAGGGTTTTGGAAGACTTCTCAGTAGAAGCGAATTGTTAAATGCCAGGTCTTCTCTGGAGATTTCCTTGGAAGAGCTAACAAGCAGCCTCTACTCTGGCGAATTGTATTTTCTCAACTGAGTCTCTCTACCATCATCCTCTACGTAAATATAATAGCAATCGTATAATAAACACAGTAAGTGCCAAGTTGATGGTAGCCTCTCTAATGACCAGAACATAACAAATGATACAGAACTCACCCTTGAGGGGATAGAGAGGGTTAGGGAAAGCATCCTGGAACAGATCACATTTGAGTTAAAATACTGAAGAGCAGGAGTTGCCCAGATAAGAAGAAAGGGAAATTCATTCTAGAAAGACACTTGAGAGCTGGGCATGTTCATATCTTTTTCCCTCCACAAAGTATGTCCAAAGTTCTGTTTCTCTTAGGGAAATGTTAATTCCAATTCATTACGCTTGCCAGAGGTCAAGGAAACGTCTCAAGGAAAATACTTAGCAGTTGGTTTTAAAAAATGAAGAGACATATCAGGAAATATTCAATGGAATGAAAATGATACCTTCCTTTGAGGCAAGGGGAATTAAGACATGTTTCCCACGTCAACCCATCATGACAACATGAGTCTTTTATAACTCACAGGGTTTTCAGAAGGAATGAATGAGGTAAACTTTTTGCCCCCATGCCTAGGAGCTAATTAAAATTTAATAAAAACAGTTCCCTCTCTCCAGCCTTTCTCTCCCAAGAATGCTTTTTCAGTGAATATGGTTTGAAGATCTCATTTATATGTCTGTAAACATCCTGAAAAAAACATACAGTCTTTGTCAGAAGAAAGACATTGAATAGGAAAGAAAAACATTGCCTGGTGTCATGTGTTAGCTTCATTCTACTCAGAGCCCTAAAATCGGACTCATAACAGGTAAGCAAACAAATGGATTTCTTCACTCTTGCCTAACTTTCATGCACATAATGATGTAAAAGAGTGACTTCTGGGCTGGCTTGCTTTTTCGTTCACTCATTTCCCAGCACTTTTCTAGAATTCTAAAAGGACTGTCATTATTTTATGAAAACTAAACCATGTTTGATTGCGTTTTCAAGATTGGTAAAAGCCTCTCTGTTCTAAAAGTGAGACACTACTGGACACTATCTTATGCATTAATTTTATTTCAAGTCTGTGAGTTCAGTTCTGTTATTACCCTCATTTTAAAGAGGAGTCACAACAAATAAGCTACTTAAGATCATGTATCAAGTAAGTCGTATAGCCCAGACTTGAATCCAGGCAGTAATGCTTGACTATCTGCGCTTCTAACCACTCTTGAAAGAAAGAAACACATGGTAGGAGAATCAACAGAGTGAATTTTTTAAATGTCTGTCTGCCTTCCTACAAATTCAGATGATTTGAGGTTAGATTCTAAAAAAAGGATCTGACACTCCATACGCATACCCTCTGGAAAAGAAGGAGAGTGGTATGTGTATGTTTGCGTGTGTGTGTGTGTGTGTGTGTGTGTGTGTGTTGTGTGAAGGTGCTCACCCATGCACTGGAAATGCAGATTCATCTAAAGTACAAACACATGCCTGGCATTACCTCTATTCTCTCATTTGACTGTTACAACATATCTGTGATGTAGATATCATTATTCCCAGTCCACCAGAGAAGAAATTCAACTCAGTGTGGCTAGGTGACTTCTACCAGGTGACAGAATTAATAGGTGGCAAAGCCAGGATTTGCGTGCAGATATGTCTACACAAAAGAAGAGGCAGTACTATGAGAGCATTTAACAGAAAGCAACACATTTGCTGAAAATGGGCTTAGATTCAGGAATGGTTTTCCTGAAGAAAGAGGGCTTGCCACTGAGACCTGTGGGATGAGTGAAATAATTGAGGATGGAAGGATCAGTGCTCCGGGGAGAGAGAGGAATGTGATAAAGAGAGACTGGATTGCAGGAGGAACTGAGAAAAGGCCAGTATTCCTCAACACAGAGAAGGAGTGGGTTAGTGCGGGATGAGAAAAGGTATTCCACATTCAGAGTCTTGTAGGACATGACAAAGGTATCACTCTGCATATTAAGAGGAAAGAACAACCACAGCAGGGTTCTAAAGAGAGTCCTGAGCCGAGAGGGGAAAGCTGAGAGGAACAGCTATGCAGTTACAGGAGATTTGTATTGCTGAAAGCTGACTTTATGGCTGTGTGTAGACCAGTTAGGGAGCTCTGTAATAATGTAGCCAAGAGAAGGTGAACAACTCTAATAGAGCAGTGTCAGTGGTGATGGAAATGGTATATTTGAGAAATATTAAGGTGCTAAAAATCAAGTGAACTTACTGAGAGATGAGATAGGTTGTTAGAGAGAATGAGGGGTTCAGTCTAGAATTCTGGTCTGGAGGGCCTCGGCACCACTCCCTAAGAAGAGAAGCACGGATTACAGTTACCCACATGGCAGGAAATGTGGAATGGAGGATTTTTAAAGGGTTTCAAGCTATATGCATTTTCTCCCATCCGAACGCTTATGACCATACTATTGGAAAATAAGATTTCTTTGTATGTCTAGCCCAGGGAAAATCTGGTTTGTAATGGTATTCTGAATAATACTTGAACTATTTCTCCAAAGAATGCACAATTCCTACTTAGGCAGACAACGTCTTCTGCGTGTCTCTCCCTTTAGTTCTAGCTTACTAGTCAATTGATTTAGCCTCAGAAAACAATATATCATAAAATATACATAACTAATGAATAAGTATATATCATATAGACTCACAAACAGCATATTATATGTATATTTTAACTTTTTTTGCATTAAGATCATGAACATTAGGAGGTGTTCGTTAGCATCAAGACAATTGGCATAAGATGACTAATTTTATATTGGGTGTTGTAATGCTACCATGTGAAAGATTTAGGTAGCAGAATGATTTGGTGGAAATTACGTGGGCTTTTTAGCTAATAGGCCAAGCCAAATTTCAGAATTTATTGTATGTTTCCTTGGGAAAGTTATTAGGTCTCTCTAATCATCTGTTCCTCATCTTAAAACCTGGGGTCATATGATCTATCTTATTTTTGAAGTCAATGGTAAAATAGATAATACATTTTAAGTTCTAGATATCCAGGAGGTGCTGAAAAAGTGTTCATATCCAATTCAAGTAATATACAACATAAGTGATGCGAAACCACTTTTCTTTTCAATGAACTAATCAAAAGGATGATTTTAGGACATACATAAAATGAAAGATCTCTGATCTGGGAGTCAGGAGACCTGGATTTTAACTTTGGCTCTTAGCTGCTATGGTTTGTCCTTGAGAAGAAAGCACGGGGAACAAGAATTTAGTACCAGTGCCAGTTAGAACCAGCATTTCCAAACTCCTTGTGTGATCCTAAGCAAGTTGCTCGAATAACACAGATTTCAAGCTGTACATCTGAAAAATAAAAAAGTGACCTACATTATCTCGAAGTGTCATTCCAGCTATGATGTGGTACGATTACTAACACTTAATGTTTTAAAATATTTAAAAGTGGATGATACCTTATTTTTATCTTGAAAATTGATTTTAAAATTATATATAATGTAGGCAGTTGGGAGGAATTAGGAAGACCACTCCTGTATTTTAAATTGGCACTTAAATCCTAAGTCGGAGGCAGATTTTCCATTAGAAAGAGTTAACTTGGAAGAGTTTCTGGTATGTGTGCATCTTTTAAAAACAGATCTTTTTTGTTCTCAATGAAAAAAAAAAAATGTATGTCCAGTCAATGGCTGTCAGCTACTGTCAGGCAATTTGTTTATGGCTCACTGTCCCTTTTACTTCTGCAGCATCTTGCATTTTAATTAGGAGCGCTTACAAACCTAGTGCCCTCTGTTCCTGCCACATAGAAGCGAATGTTAGCATGCTGCAGAAGAAGGTTGTCCTAGGTGAAAAGAACCAAACATCTCAGAAAAAGGACTGATATTCATGAAATGAGTTGGAAAAAGAAAAAAAAAAAAAACCCCAGGGGATTACAATGAACGATCCAATTTGCATTGATTCAGTATAGATACCCCAATGTCAGTGGCTCAAATTCTGTATGCAATTATCAATGAAAGTGAACATTGTTACCATTTAAGAGTCTTCCTGTGTGCAGGTTATAATGCACACTTGTTATTTCACAGATGTGGCAATTGAGATTTAGAGAGGTAAAAATATCTCACCTAAAAAATTGGGATTAAAACCCAAGTTTCACTGCAACTTTACTTGATGACATTTACTCTTCAATAAATTGTAAGGTGCATGTGCTGTTCTGGTAGCTACGCCAACTACTACAGGAGGAATATCTCTCTAAATACAACGAGAAAAAGAAAGGAATTAAGGGAGAAAGGGGAAATGGAAGAGAGATGTGAAAAAGATACAGAACCCAAAGTAAAAACAGATCTGCCAAAATAGGCGAGAAAAATTAGAGGAGGAAGATAAGAAAGAAAAAAGGGAAGGAAGGGAGGGAGGGCAAATTAGAACAGAAGGCAAAGAAAACGATTTGCAGAGGTGCTGTGAGCCAAAAGGAGAGTATCAGAGATGGGATTTTTGTGTGACAAAGCAGAAGGGGAGAGAAGCAGCAAGGGGATTTGCTTGTATGCATGTTAAAGTCTAACTGTTTCCCTTAAGGAGTGCGTATTAGTGTCTCTTTTGATCAGCAAGTCAATGTTTCAACTGTGTTATCACTGCCTTCCTTGTGGCTTTTAATAATCATTCTTGAAATAGAAGTGTTTTGCAGACATATTGGGAGATGTTCTTCTCACTTGACTGATTATTTAATCCACCCTGCGGCTGTCTGTCTGTCTGCAGGACAAGGTGTTCATGCAGATTGAAAGCCAGAGAAAGCCAAGAATGGGGCTGACATCGTGGAGCAAATTAACTTACACAATGGCCCTGTCAGTCCACCCTCTCTTCATGTTCTGTTTTTCTTGATTTATACTAAACTTGATCAGTCTTACTTTGGGTTTACTTTTGTTCCCACCCATCAGTCACTTACTGCCGTTGCCTCTGCTTCTCTGAAGTCCTGCTAAGTGCTAGGCATGAATCAGATGCATGGGGAATACAAACAGCACTTCCACCCCAGCATAAAGGAGTCAAGTAATGTCAGGCGAGAAGGTAGCTGTGACTCCAACAGCTAGGGAGCCTGGATGGGGAGCAAAGGAGAAGAATCTCCCAGGTGTTGCAGACCTGTGCTACATTAGGTCAGAGGTGGGTAATTGCCCTGGAGGTGAGGAAATCAAGGCAGTTTCATGGAGGATGTGAACTAGCAGGATGTCTAATGATGAGGCTGGTGAAATCAGCCCTTTTGAGCCAAGGGAAACACATAAGCTGACTTGGCAAAGGAACTTAATATAATTGTCCAATTCTGAATGATTTTTAGTGGCTGTCTTAAGTACTGCCCTGAGATAAATCTTAAAAATGTGTCCATGCTCAGTCACGATCAATTAGAAGTGTCTGCCATGGTTACAGCACTGCAGGGGTATCTGTGTTAACTGCCACATTCAAAGAATTCAAAAAAATCGAGAGAGCCAAAGCACCAAGTTTGGAGTGGATGGAGAGAGGGTTTCATGCAGGGGGTATAAGAGATTGGTTAGTAAGGGGAACGTCGGGGCAGATTAAAAAGGCTGTGGATGTCAGGCTGAGGAAATTACACACTATGAGGAAATTATTCACTCGTATTTGCTACTCACTACATTATGTCTGAAAATCTAGTGGGGCCCACTTTGTTTGAGTTAAGCTCACAGGTATTCCTGCCATACAATTTAGATACTGTCAGATACTTATCATTTTCCGCGTGTTAAAAATCCTTCAAGACATTCAATTTGCCCTAATGCATATTGCCTTGTATGCAGTTTGTACTTAGTTAAAATGATGCGTGTTCCCTGCTTTCACAGACCTTTTAGTGGGTGTGACAGGACAGATATCACATATCTAGAATATACCGCAGTGTGCCTTCCGTGAAGTAGTCATGGTGGAGGGATTGTGGAGGACCAGAGATGGCAAAGACTTCTCACAAGAGCTGCCTTGTCAGCTTGCTGGATCTTGAAGGTCAAACAAGTTGTTCGTATGCATAAACTCCAAGGGAAAGGAAACAAGAATCTCTGGCTAAAAAGATGAGCAATTATAATGGAGAAAGGAAAGAGCAATGGGTACCACTGTGTGCCTGCCTAATAATATGTGGTCACGTGATCCAGTGAAATTTGTACACTTGGAATTGCATACAGAATCTACTGATGTCTCTGACTCCAGTCACCATGGTTCATTTGGTAAGCACGTATGAGCTGTTTGCTGAGCACTGAAAAAGGCTCTGTTAAAACACACGAAAGCTAATAATAATTCATAAAATTCAGAGTGCCTGTTCTGGAGCTACTAACAATATAATCGGCAGAGAGGTAGCAAATCCAAAATGTACAGTCAAATAAAAAGCATGTTTTTATAATGCTTTAGCTTGATTTGGGCCCTTCAGTTCTCTTGTCTGGACTATTGCAGTAAAATATAATAGTTAAATTACAGTTACATTGTGGTATAATAGTTAAATCTCTGAAGCCGCCCTACCTGTGTGACCATGGACAAGTAAATTATACTTCTGATCCTTAAAGTTTTAAGGACAGAAAGAATGCCTATATCATCATAAGGTATTCTTAAAATAAGTATGAGGTACCTGTTTATGAGTAGTCAATGAGTTGAACCACTTAGAACAGTGTTGTGTTTGTTGTTTTGTTAGTGTTGCAATTACTTAAATGGTATACTTGCCTTCCATTGCCCCTTATATGATCTATACTTTACCCAACTTCTAGGGCTATGTTTTCTAACTGCTGTCATGGAGGTGATATATACACACCTACTGGATATTTTTTCAACATGAGAGAGGATTGGTAGATTAATGTCCAGGTTTCTCAGCCTGCAAGATTAGGCCCCCATGTTCTGGCCAATTTAATTTTCTTGTATATGATCCACCAGGCTTCTTATACTCTCACATGTATCATATACTCCAGCCACGCCCAACTACTCATGAGAGAAGTTAAGTGACCCCTACGATTAGAAGGTCGCAAGATTATTCTGAGATGTTAAATGACATTTCCAAGGATGTTCTCTGACTCCTGAGCCTTCACCATTTCCATCAATCCGCTGTGCTGCACTTAAGAGCTGTCGCTGTATGAAGATCATGTGTTCACATTGTCTGTGTCTGGCACTTGACTGAGCTTTTGAGGGCATCTTGTCTCAGTCGTCTCTGAATTATCTGCACCTGGTATTAAGTAGGGAGCAACATGAGATTTAATGCATGCTTGATGAAACAGGGTAGTCAGGTAGATGTATTCATACATGTACTTATTTATATATTAATTAGGCACTGACTTCTAGTGGGTTCATCAAACAAACTAAATACTATTTATTACTGCTGAGCACTCACATAATGCCTTTGCTTTTTTTAAAAAAAATGAGAAATGCTCATGGTGAAATTTTCAAAGAGAATGGCAAGGCAGACAAAGATGCTGGCCGATGAAGGAGATTTTGGCCACCACACGTAAAACGTGGTCCCTACACTCTCCATTTGTACTATCATTATGGAAAATGATAGATACAATGTGTCTTGGTCCATTTTGTGTTGCTACAAACAAATACTGGAGGTTGGATAATTTATAAAAAATAAAATAAAAGGCTTACTTGGCTCACAGTTCTGATGGCTAGAAAGTTCAATGTCAGGCATCTGTATCTAGTGAGGGGCTTCAGCGGCCTCCTCTCATGGCAGAAGGTGCAGAGGAGCCCGTGTGGTGTGTGCGGAGACCACACGGTGAGGGAGAAAGCAACCGATAGAGAGTGGGGAGGTGCCAGACTTCAACAACCAGCTCTGGCAGGAACTAATAGAGGGAGGAGAACTGGCTCCTTTAGGGAGGGCGTTAATCTATTTATGAGAGATCTACTCCCATGACCTAAACACCTCCCACTCGGCCCCACCTCCAACATTGGGGATCAAATTTCAACATGAGATTTGATGGGGACAAACATCTAAACCAAAGCACAATGTTAGACTCAAAATTTCAGAAAAAATGGGAAGATCTCTTGACTCTTGGTTCTGGTTTTTGAACTCTCAGGTTAACGTAAATGACACTCTGTCTGTGGGTGTGCGTGTGTGTAGTTAACCCGGTTTTGCCATATATATTTCATATTGCTACATTTTTACTATAACCCAATGGGAGAGGTGAGACGAGGGTTATTTCTTCCAAATTACTGATGAAAAGCCTAAGGTCCAGGAAGGTTAAATGCAGTCTTTTACTAAGGGGTAGTGGGGTTGGTGACTGCAGAAAAAGAGACAGAAAGAGGTTAAAGCTCTGTATAGATATCAAAGTGACATTGACAAAAGACTGCTGTAATAAATTAGCATTCCCATCTTGACTGACTCAATTGGCAGGAACAAATTCACAGGGCAGGTAGAAAAGAGAATGGGAAGGGTCCTGTTACAATTTGTCAAGCGGTGACTACTAGAAACTCACTTTTAAAAGGGAAACAAATCAAAACTACAAAGGAACAATACTATTTTGCTTTTTAAAGGTCCCCCAGTAAGTGACAGAGCCCAGAATATGTCCCAGATTTTATGACTACAAACTCATAAATTACCATAATGTGTTTCAGGATTGTGTACTTCACATGTGACATTGATAAGAGTTGTGAATGGTTTGCAATTGTGAATATCCCCACAGAAGTGCCCAAGGGCCTGGCCACACCACACAAAACCAAGGATCAAAAAGGGACCAGACAGGCCAGGCACAGTGGCTCACACCTGTGATCCTAGCACTCTGGGAGGCCGAGGAGGAAGGAGTTCAAGACCAGCCTGAGCAAGAGCGAGACCCCGTCTCTACTAAAAATAGAAAGAAATTATCTGGACAACTAAAAATATACATAGAAAAAATTAGCCAGGCATGGTGGCACATGCCTCCCAGCTACTTGGGAGGCTGAGGCAGGAGGATCGCTTGAGCCCAGGAGTTTGAGGTTGCTGTGAGCTAGGCTGACACCACACCATGGCACACTAGCCCAGGCAACAGAGTGAGACACTGTCTCCAAAAAAAAAAAAAAAAAGGACCAGACAGTGCTTAGCATTAATTTTCTCTTTCTCTCATCTCTCTCTCTCTCTTTTTTTCCCTCTCCCTTTCCTTCAGTTTTCTTTGCAAAGTGTTTTTGTTTTCCTTACTCAGTAGAGTGTTGGTAATTCAAACAGAAGAAAAACATAAATGATACTTCAGTATTAAGTCCTGGGAGGGTTAAGTGATTTATATTCTCTTTCTTCAGCAATATTTGCTATAAAGCTACTGAAAGTAATATTTAGAGGAAGTGGATATTTTGCCACAAAATCACCTCCTAATCCTCAGAGCATTTTCTTGATACCCATCAGCAGTTCATAAAGACTTTAACACTTTATGAGCAATATGTTGGCTTCTCTTTGCAATGGCAAGGAAAAAAAAATAAAAATAAACTTTCATTGAAGAGGACAACAATGTCTCCCCAAATGAAATTGGGTGATAAACCAAATAAAATAGTCAAAGAAATTGGAAGTAGGTTTTAGTTTGTTTTCACATACTCTGCTCCAAATCTGTACACTGTGAAGATATGTTTGATTTATTTTGTTCAGCCTTCTCTGAAAAAAAAGAAACTAGAGTGGGATTTTCATCACCCTATGTTCAGGATGCTAACTGAAGATGATGATTATTGTTTTGAAATACTAGTAGGGGGAGGCAGGGAGAAATACAATAGGATAATACTGTTTGTACCTGAAGACTAAAAGCATTGCTGCAATGTCTGTTGGAATGGGTTATGCTGTTCCAATTCTTTATAACTCCAGGACCTGACATTTATATTTTAAGAGTTGATTTTATAGGAAATTAAAGTAGAGGTATCTGGAACATGTGATACTGAATAAAAACTTTAAGTTCAGTGATACCACTTTATTTTTTTAACCTGACATTGTGAACATATGCAATACTACTTTAAATGTGTTTACCTCCAAGTTGAAGGGGACAATTTACTTGATAATAGTATTTTGAAAGGTTGTTGATTTAATACGTTTTTTCCTCCCCAAGTTACAGTCATTTATGTAGTTCTGTGCAATTTTTTTATGTCAGTACACTATCTGCATGACATAATATTTTAATCAACTCACTTGTTTAAAAACATAAAATGAAAAAATTATTCTGAAAGAGTACTTTATAACCATATCAAAAAATAAGAAAATTAATTTTACTTGCCATAAATAGAAGGTAAACTTAGAAACGAATTGAATGAATGCAAAACAGTGCTCTTACATTCCAGCAAGGCATGTGGACTCAGCTAAAGGCTCTGAGCCCGAGGCCAGCATTGTGCTCGTTAGAGAAATGGGCACTGGCAGAAAACTGAATTGTTCTCTCCTGATGCAATCAGAGAATCGAAAGAAAATTGGAAAGTGAGTAACTTTCCCACCTATTTATTTTCCACATCTGTGTCCGTCCCATCTGAAATCGCTATGAGGGCTCACTACTTGTAGCATGACAAATGCGTGGGTCTTCTAACAAGTTTGGGCTGGACCCGAACCATGGGTAGAAATCCTACACTTGACACCTATGAGGTGTGGGATATAGAGAAGTCAATATCCCTTTCTGAGTCTTAAATTCCACGTCTGAAAAATGGAGGTAATAAGATCTACATCTCCAAACAACTGTGTAGGTTAAATGGAATAGCATTCTGAAATTCCAACATATAGTAGTTGCTTAATTAATTCCAGTTACCACCAACCCTCAACACATTTTGTCTTTTCTTTCTATCTGTTCTACAAACATGAAGACTCCGTCCATCCCAAGCCCTTGTCCTCACCCTTTGAGTCTCCTTCCTTTACACCAAAATCTTACCTTGTGTAATATAACACTCCACTTTTTTAGAACCTTTTGAGGCTTTTATATATTTCTGAGGAAATCATATCCAATATTCTGGCAGACTCTCCAAGCATATCTGCCTGTTCTATCGAGAACACCACTGGCAAAAGAAAAAAAAATAGATAATAGAGATAGATGGATAGGTAGATAGATGGGTGTAAAGCTAGTAGTAATATACTAAAGTCCAGGTTAACTACCTCTGGGTAGGGATAAGTGGAAAAATTTTGAGAGCAAAAAGTTTCCATTCAGAAATGAGACTTTGGAATCATATCATTTGGGTTGAAAATCACAGGGGAAAAATGAGTTCTTCTTAAGACAAAAACAACTGTAAAGTCCTCTTAGGCTTTTTCAAAAAGTCGTCTTGAACATCCTTTGCAAAACACTTCATTGATTTAAGTGTAAATTAATCAGAAATGCATGGATCCCATTTCCCTTAAAATACACATGGATTTTCACATCCAGATGCAAAATGCCTTTCCTGTTTTCCATCACTTCAAAATTAGAAAGGATGCTTTAGATACTCAAAACTGACTCAGAAGTGCTAAACCTTGCCCTTGATCCTGCAAAGCATGAGAAGTGGTAACTTTGGCATAAGATTTCTTTGGTCCTCCATATGAATATGAAAGGAAAGTGCTTTCTTAGAATTTATAAGAGACAATAAGTAATTAATAAGCAACATGACCTTGGTAATCTTTCTAGGGGCATAGCATGGCACTGCAGAAAAAGCCAATGTGTTCAAAGATCTCAGATGTATTTTTCAGCTTCAACTTGGACTAGATGTTTCTAGTTTCCTCATCTGAAAAATGGGGGGGGGGGGCAGGACAGGACCTATTTATCTTGTCGCTTGCTGTGGGATACATAGAAGATGACAAATCAATGAAAATGCATTGAACATCTCTTCCGTGCCACTGAGGATTCAAAGATAAATGAACAAAGTACTTCTCTCAGATCTTAAAGGAAAATTCCTTGCTTTGGAGGAAGAAAGCACTCTGGGAATCTATTTAGCATCCTGTCTTTGGGATGGGGGTGACATGTGTGATAGTCTGAGGGTGGCAGAGACAGCATACTCTGCCCGAGGGATCACTTACTTCGCGAATGGGAAATTGCTTTGTAAACACTCAGGTACTAAATGATGAGGCACTAGGAAGCAGATGGATTCTCATTAATTCTGGATGTCATTACAATTATTATTGCTACTCATATTACTATTACGCAAATCACCATTTAGGGTCTGAATTGTTTCCCTGTGTTCATTCTTAATTGTATCAGTCTGTTACCTTCACTGTTCTATTTCTGCTGTAGAAGATTGAGTCTCCTGGTTTGGTTTCTTTTTGCTTTGTTTTGCCATCCTCTTTTCTCTCTCTTTCTTTTCCAGTGAAATCTGTTATTCGCATTGAGCTCCCCACACCAATCTGCTGGGCCATCTGATTTTTCTAACTCCAAATCTGGGTCTATTTCTAGCTAACTGCTGACAATAATACCATAGTTTTCCTTGTAGCAGTCATATTCATTTGTTCATCTTAAATAATATAATTGCTGAACATCAACTATGTGTCAGGCTTTGGGATAGATTTGGGATACACAGATACATAGATAATAGAGTTTTTGCTTTCAAGGAGCTCGAAATCAATCTAGTGAAGATGGCAGACAAACAAAATGACAGGACATTGTGTTAGAAATCATGCTACAGATGTATGCAAGAAGTAGCAGGAGTATATAAGTGGGGAAGTGGGCTATAAATGGAGACTTGAGAGTATAAGTCATGGTTATGATCTATCTGGAAAGATAAGATGGCCACTATTCATAGACAGGTAGCCTAACAGAGGAAAAATTAATTTCTCTATGCTCAGGGTCTGTTCAGCAAGCTCATCCCAATTGCATCCCCAGTGCATGGACCCAAGCCTAGTGGCAATTCCAAGGAGAGGAGATGGTTGGGGGAGAGGAGGTGGTTGGAGGGGAGGGTTAAGCTTCTCTTTAATGACCAGCAATATCATAACAATGCATCTCCAAATAGACATGCAACCTATGCAAAAACAGTGTTCTTGCAATATAAATTCAGGCTCCAGGCAAGTCCTCAGATAAGCCTACTTTAACCCCAACCCAGGCATTTCTACCCAAATTTATTCCTCTGAGACCTTCCCATGTATAAGGCTAATCACACCCCAGTATCCAAGGTCCACGGCTTCCAGCTAAGTGGATAAATGAAAAATCCCCAGCAGAGTTCATCAGTGGGGAAATAAGTATGAGGCTGACACACTGTCAGTCCTTTTCCTCATCTGGAAGTGCAACTGGTCTCCTGATTTCAAACTGATACTAGAGCTTGTTTCACAGGAGAAAGAGAAGCACTCTCCTTCCACAAGGATCTTGGCCCTAGCCCTCTCCGTTCTTGCATCGATGCCTCAGAATTCCACTATAGCTCCTTTAGGTCATTAAATACAAAAATATTAATCTACGTTTCTTTACCAGATTATGAGAATGAGGCAGCTCCTCTTCTAACATTAGCTGCCTTTAGTCTCATATTAATGAAGGAGGTAGTGGGTGGAGGGGGGGCAAAATAAGAAAAAGTACAATTCTGATCTCCAAGAAGGAATGTTGTTGTATGTGCAAGGCATAAACTGTTTAGAACATGACAATTTGGAGAAAGATGAAAGGAAGGTTTGCTTGGATTCCGGAATGTGCTGGAGAACAGTGCATGACACCATTTAAAGCACTGGTTGAGATCTGACTGAATGCCCTGTGTAGCCACAAGACCCAATTACACAATGAAGAGGAATAGCCCAGCTATGGGACTCTTGGAAAGATCTGTTCTCTGGCCATCTGCTGCTCTGAGGTCGCTATCAATGGACTCCCTTGAGAGAAAACTAACATGTATATAAAAAACTAGCCATTTTTCTTTCATGGCATCTTTTAATATATGATAACTCTGTGAGTTAAATATCCTTATACACAACGGCAAATGAGACTCAAAGAGGTTATCAAACAGGTTAACCAGCTGGTTCAATTTATAGATCCAGTACCATGTTCAGCCACGACTTGAAACCAGACCTATATGACTGCAAATATCTCACGCTTCCATACAGGATTTACTCACCCACCCTCAAATAAGGGAGTTACCATTTTCAAATGACTGAGAAAAGCTTAGTTTGGCTGGTGCATCCAGGACAAGTAGATGGTGTTAGGAAGTGAAATGGAGACAGATAAGCAGAAGCCTAATTGGGATTTAGAGAAGTACAATACAGTTTCCTTCACAGTTTCTTCATCTGAAAAATTAGAGGGTTATTATAGAGAACAAATGAGATAACATATGTAAACCAGTGCCCAAGGTGCCTGCAAGATACGCACTCAATACTGGGAGTACCAACCATGATTGCTGGTGTCATTTACTATCACTTTCTATTCGAGAAAAGTGATTATATGCCTTCTGTAATTTGGGGGGACAAAACAACCGAGTGAAAAATTAGGTGTTCCCTGCTCAGACACAATGAGATAATTTGGGGGAAGAAAGCCAGAATACCATTATGCAGAACAGAAGAATGAGTAAAAATTCACTAAGCTCCTTAATTTGGGCAAGTGAGATACTTTTGTTTTTCTCTATTTTTGACAAATGCAGGAGTCAGTCTTACATATACTTCGGTTTGAAATGAGTTACTGTTTCTGTTTGGGTTTCTTACCCGAAGAGACCAGAGCAAGTTTCAGGGTACATCAAAACATAGGAAAGCATTTTTTTTTTTTTTTCTTAGACTGTTGTCTTCCTTTGATGCCCTAATAATCTTCACTCTAAAAATCTGCAGCACACAAGATCTGCTTGGAAGGAGCCTTTGGGGCTGCATTAGTAAGCGAGACTCCAGGGTACAGAAATAATTCAACCAAGACAAGACATATTATTAGATTGAACAGAGACTAGGTGAGGGAAGCAAATATCATCTCACCAGAAAATGAAAGTAGATCTTTCTTTAGACAGCATTAATTTGGATCAGAGTACCTGAACTATGCTTTGTTTTGCTCTGTCTCCTAACTTCATGTCTTGAAGAATATTCAGGTTGTTGGTGTAATGATTTTTCTTTGAACCATAGCTTCAGGGGCAAGTGACATCCGTACATCTTGTAAAAGACCAATGGCTTGGCATCTGGTCTTATTTTTTTTTTTTTTCAAGAGCTAGTTCTATAACCTTAGGCTCAGAAGTCAAAAGCTTTACCAGATCCTTTTCCTGTAAAATGAAGAGGTTGAATTACGTGATCTCTAAGGACCCTTTTAGCTCTAAAAGCTTGTAACTCTAT
Organism: Eulemur rufifrons; assembly: GCF_041146395.1. NCBI lineage: Eukaryota > Metazoa > Chordata > Mammalia > Primates > Lemuridae > Eulemur > Eulemur rufifrons. Next base: position 7,543,235 of record NC_091005.1, on the reverse strand, counting down.
AAAGCCGAAGTAATAATACATTTCTTCTCACCTCACAAGATTATTGCAAGGATCACATGAGAGAGCTGATGTGCTTGGGAAATATATTAAGGGCCATACAAATCTAAATAGTAATAGCAGAAGTGTGACTTAATCTTGGACTTCAGTCCTAGGAGTTAAATATGACTTTAGATGCCATTTGGTTTCATTATTCCCAAACGGTCTCCAGAATGGGGCTTGTTATGCTGAACAGGATCACCTTTGTTGCTTTTTTTGGAGAGTTTGATTTAGTTGGTTAGCCATGGAGTCTGGGATCTATATTTACAATACCATGCGCAATTAAGGATACAGGTTCTGTTGGTGAACACAGAGTGTATAGTTTCTCTTTCATTGCAATTTATGAATCACTTCTATAATGAGGTATTGCATTGATTAGAAGTAGATTATCATAGTCATTCATAGTATTTTAATATTGAAAGGTAGCACTACATAATATTTGACACTGAAAGACTTGGGCTTAAATTCCACTCTTTAATGTATTCACTGTGTAACCTTGAACAAATCACTTATCTTCTCTGAGCCCCAGTTTTCTCATACTTTAAAGAACACAAACAATAGCTATCATCCATAGTGCCTTAATAATTGAAGAGATACTGCATGTGAAGACACTGATGGAGTATATTATAACATGTTAGCTTGCCTTCCTCTTTACTTGCCCTTGAAAGTGTTGTGGCTATGAAGATATTGATAAAACACAATGCTGCATAATAATCCTATGATTAGTAAAGCAATCTATCTGCAAGTTGTATAACAGGTGTCTAGATATCCTACCATCTGAACAGATGCCAACGCATAAGTTTGTTTACAGGTATCTCCTCCTCTCTCAGAGACTAAGAGTGTAGTGGGTGGCGTCTGGGTGAGTAAAATTACCTTCTGTTATTGTTAGTTTGTTTTAAAATTTAGGAAGATATGCCCAAATGTATGTCTTGCAGAAATTTTGCCTTACTATTTAGCTGTATTTATTCATACACAGACATGTTTGCATAAACAAGTACATTTTTCTTCTGCAAATATTCTTTCCTGTTTTCTACCATTCCAAGTCTCTTAAGTAAATCCACTATTTACAATAGAGCTGTTTTAATGACATGTTTATGAAAATACAGATTCTAATCACAGTTTCCCTATGGACTACCAAAGAGAATTTGAAACCCTGTTAGTAGTTGCAAGATGAAAGGGGGATTCAACTCTATATCAAATTGTATCTGAGGAACTGAAATTGTTTTATAAACCTCAGTTAGGTCTCAAACCACTCCCCTGAGGAAGAAAAGACGTATTATGTACTTTTATGGAGACACGACTTAAAACCCATGGTGAGGTTAATCACTTTGCATCAAAAGCCTTATAGCTAATCCGTGGTGGAGTTAGGAACAAAACAGAATTTCTTCCTAGGGAGCAACTTACCTTCTTTTATTTGCCTGATGACTAGAGTGTATGAAACTTGTGGAAAATTATGACAAATGTTCACAAGAAACCCCTGAGAAAAGATTAGCGTTTGTTTCCCAGTTTAGTAAATGAGCGATTTGTTTTTCATGGGAATGCAACAGCACCTTTTTTTTTGTTGTTGTTCTGCCAAACACTTAGGTGGAAATGACCCCTTTGAGGAAGGATAAAGAAGAGCAGAGCAGTTCAGGAATTAGGATAGCGATTGGCAGAATATTTCTTTTTCTTTCTTCTCGACTCCTCCTTGTACATAGCAACCTGCGCAGATATTGCACGCTAGAGGGCACTTGAGGTAGAAGAAAAAAAGCCTCGACATCCACTCTAAGGGACCAGTTTCTCAAGCAGCACGAGAAGGCAACCTGAAAGCAGTGCCCCATTTCCACATGGCAGCCTTTTTAATAAAAGAACAAACAAACAAACAAACAAACAAAATCCTTAGCGTTACGCAGCTTGGCTAATAAGAGCAGCCTGTTCACATTCTCAGTAATGTAATTTCCTTTCAATTTCTTGTAGTATTTGTTGACTGCATATATCTGTGGTCTCCCTAATAACCAACTTGATAACAACTAATCAGAACTATGAACTCTATTTTACGCATAATGAAAGAACTGTTTTGCCTTCCCCTCTATACATCCGTATTCTCCTAAACATCTGTAATGATACATTAGTATAAGTGTGCAGATTTCAAATAATGGTCATCTAAACCAGACTTAAAAATCAAGTAAATTTAATTATTATGTTTTAATATTAAATACAATCTGTTATAACAAGTAGTAGTATGAGGAAGGGGTCCCTCCTTTTCATTCTTTTCCTACTTTTTTTCTTTGTTTTTCTTCTTTCTTTCTTCTTTTTTATTTAGAACACAACATGAACTATTTTTAATTTTTCCCTCTTCTTGGCTCCAAAGTTAAATAACAGTGGTCTAGAATCTTAATCTAGTTGTTGTCGTCTTTCAGGAAAAGAAAGAAAAAAAAAGAAAAAAAAAATAAAAACTAAAATGCTAAGTGTGTAGCCCACAAAACCTGGGCTGGCTTATTTGATAGCTTTGTACCAGTCCCCTTAAATCTATCTACCCACCCCCCACGCCCCCAATTTCTGTTTAGAAGCTGAATTGGAGCTTATCTCGTTTCTAGCACCTGGAAAAGATGGGAGATAGTGCGGTTTTGAAAACCTTTTCCAAAATGCTCTCCGCACAGATGTGGTTTTCAGAAAGTGTTTACACCTCTATTTACTGAAAATATAATGGCAAGCTCAAGATTAGTAATTACAGTCAATATTCAGAGATACAGGACTAATTTCAGGGACAGCTAAAACCAGCAGCCAAGAAACACAGAGAATCACAACTCTGAATAGCAAGCTCAGTGATGATTTTATCCCAACAATACACAACCACTTATAAAAAAATCAATTTAGTTTTTCAGATCTCACATTAAACATTGGTGAAATAATCAAATGATAAGTTTAGTGTCCTTACACATTTTTCCTTTTTTATTTTATTTTTAAGATAGTATTTTGTCTTAAAATATCCCAGGACAAAACCAATAAGTATTAATACGCTAGTTTTTCCCTTCTCATCTTTATATACATAATATGAGAATGGAATTGCCAAATACAATGAATCCTCAAACTTTAGCAAGCAACAGAATCCCCTGGGGGCATTTGTTAAAATCCGTATTTCTGAGACATACTCAGATTCAGGGCCCAGCAATTTGCATTTCTAACAAATCCCCAGAGGATGCTGAGGCAGAAGCTGGTCCAGGCATTGCAGGTTGAGAACCACTGGCCTAAATAAATCCCTGTAATTGCTCACATTCATTTAATGTGAGCACCATCACAAATATTCAAGATTTTAGTAAGAGGAAGGTTTAAAACAAACTCATAAACTTAAAAAAAAAAAAAAGCTATCCTAAATTTATTTAAACATTTACAAACTTCTCAAAATTGCTATCCTAATTTTTTTATTCTTATGACTTATGCTTCAATATTAGAATTTAAAATAAAATTTAAGTTTCTGATGCCTAGTGCCATAGTGGTTATATATTACTTACCTTGTCCCCAAAATTTATAATAAAGGACATGATTTCACGTATCTTCATCCCAATGAAATGAGGAAAAAGGACTCTGCATTCCTGGAAAATATTACATATTAATTGGTGTTGCATTTATATTTTAGCCTTCTTCATATTTCAGATTCTTGAGATTTATTTTAAATGATAACCCTGGAAGGCATCACATTGTAAAATTCCTTTACCCATGGGATCCATATGCCTCAACTCCACCTTAAGGAGATATTCCATGAATTCATTAATTCACCTAAGTTTAAAAGCAATCCCATAACCCTGAAAGTTATCAGTCATCATACCATAGTCAATGCATTTTTTGTTTTGTTTTTAGTTTGTTTGTTTTAGTTTTCATTGTGTACTGGAGGATGAAAATCAGAAAAGACTGCATTTTAATGCAGCAAATAATAGATACGTTCCGTTGTGCCATTTCCTGTTTCTACTAGAGAAGTTGAAGTCTTTCTAGCACTCTCTTCCTCTTCCAGGGCTCTGTTTCCTCCAAGCCAGCTGACTCCTCACTCTGCAACTAACTGGCCACTTGGTTTACTGTCTCCTTTTGTCAAAATTAGAACAAAGGTTCTAGCCACAGTAACAAAAGGAATGTGTCTTTTGTTACATGGAGACTCTCTCCATCTCATTCACTCTCAACCGCAGTAGACTCCTCTGCAAAACTGTCTGCCTGTCACCAAGACCCAGGCTGGAGATACTCTGTCTCATTCTACTTTTGGCACCAGTCAGCCAAGGTTATACTGAATGCAAACTTTCCTCCCTTGCCCCAACTCCTTCTCAAATTATACTCCTGCGCTATCAGATAATTCCTCACCCTTCCTCCCCTGCAGTGCTCCACAACACATGCAATTTCAGTTGCCATTCAAAAAAGCCTGTGGAGCATAGTCCTCTTTGTGCTGGAAGGCTGTAACCCTGAAGATGATGTTGAAAATAAAACACTTTCTTGAAGGGGTAGGCTCTCACCACTGTGACATTACACTGCATCTTAAGAGTGGGTGGAATTGTTAAAGAGACAAATAACCTCGTCTTTTGGCATCCCTGATTATCTTAGAAATATCCTTATAGGGCCTTTTAACATCCTGATCCTCTTTTACACTGCTTAATCATCCCAACCTCTCCTAAGAATTAGTCAGGAAATTCCTACTGCAATGCTTTGAGCAGAGATTAACAGGTATACATAAGGTTAAATTCAGTGAAGACAATGTATGGAACTGCTTTGAGAGTAGATATGGATAAAGTGAGTCAAAACAAATTCATCCAAACTCAAGGTATCATTGGATTGTGGTTCTCTTTACTTTTTTTTTTTTTCTTCTTTCTTTCAGAAAATGAGATTTGAGGATGCTGTCTCTCTAATATTCTGGCTTGCTTTTGAGATGAGTTTGTTACTTGTGACAATCCCCAGCTTTCAGTAGCACGTGACCTTTGCTTTAGTGCTCATAGATGTAAGAAAGTACCCCAAGGAAAGGTTCAAACTATCTGTTCAAAGTGAAAATGAATGTCTGAAAATTAAGCAGAACCCAAAATGTGATCTATTTCTTTGTCCACTTGGGACTGTCTGGTCTAGCAGCAGTTATAATTTGATTGAGGCTTGACTGCTGTTCCTTTTTCCAAGACAGAATTAGCCAATCCCAATGCCCTGTAAGCAGACACAGTCTGGGAAGAGAACAAACAGTTACTTCCTGGCTGCCTGGGGGGTGGGGTGGGGTGGGGGGAGACCTCCTGGTTCTCTTCACCTCCCCCTTTCTGAAATAATTCACAAAGTTTCTTGCTCATGACAGCTCTAATGTGGAATAAACAGGTATTAGACCTACAGTCAATATTCCTTTGAACATTTCACAATGGGATGCTAGATGCAGTGCAAAAAAAAATGTCAAATTTACATGAATATTATAAGCATATTGTACCTATTTTCTCATTCTGTTCACTCTGTCTCATTAATTTGAGTCAGACAGTACAATCTCTACAGACCGTGTTCTGGTCCTCTGCACTTTTTTCCCCTTCTGTTCCGGCTGTGTCCCCAGATGGTAAAATCCACTCTAAGGGCTCAGATCTAGTGCACGCAGGGAATGGACTAAATCGGGGTCTCCTCTGGAGGGGAGTTTGAAAAAAATAAAGGTAAGGATTAGTCTGTTTTATATTGCACTCATTTTATTAAAAGGTGATCACAGCAGCTGAATGTTTCCACATGTTAGCCTCGGAGATAAAAATAAAAGAAATCTGGACCTCCTGATTAATGATGCCGCCTTCTTACACTGGCTTTACCCCAGGGTGGCCATTTCTCAAGATCTGCGCAGTCTATCAGAGGACTTGAAGGGGCCATAGACAGGGCATCTCTTGGTGGAGGCAGGAGAACTGCAAGTGTGGTACCTGCCAGGAGATCCGGAGATCAGAGCACATCGAGAAGACCTAAAAATTCTTCCCCTTATTTCCCATGCAAGTTCTGCTTCCACCCCCAAACACCCACTTACTGTGCGCCCCTCCTCGTTGTTCCTCATGCCATCTCCCCAAAGGATCACTAGGACATCAGGAATGTGATCGCTCTATCATGGGACCACGACATGCAGCCTCTAAACCGTAGCGTCTGAGTACTAGGGAAGGGTCTTACAACCACCCTATTCTGTGCGCCAAGAGGCCCTCGGCGTAAAAAGGAGATGAGCTGCACGCGCGCACTCCTTTGCCCTGACGCGTCCTCTTCCGCGAAAAACAGCTGTGGGCCGCTGAGACGCTTTTCAAGATAACGCCAGCACCAGGGCTCAGGTGAGACCTGGAGAGAGAACACTCGCTGGCACCTCCTCCGCAGCCTGCTACATCATCTGCCAGCTCTCTTATCCAGGAGCTTGGCCCTCCGCGAGCTGCGCGCACAGCACGGAAGGGCGCATCTTCACCCCGCGGCTCCGGCGGCGGAGACGCGCGGGGCGTGCTCGGAAGCGAGGAGCAAAAAGTTGTGCGCCCACTTGGTAGGGGGAAAGGGAGCGAACCGGCGAGCGCGCGACAGCGAAGGGGAAAGGCGGGGAGGGGGCGGGGTGGGGGACTGCTTACATGAATTTCCAAGTGGTAGACCTGCCTCTGCGCTCTGCCCAATGAGATCCATCAGGGGAGGCACCCGGCTCACTTTTCCACATCACTTCACAGTTACATTTGGCAGGCAGGCGGGCTCGCACGCCGGAGCGCTCAGCCCAGAATTAGTGGATTTATTTGGAATCTCCCTGCCTCCTCCAAGCTCCTCCACCGCCACCGGTTTGTGCATAGACGGTAGCATCAAGCCAGCAGCTGCACTTCGGGCTGCGGACACCCAGAGCCCAGCGCCCTTGCCCCGCGTCTCCGCACCAGCTCGGAGAGGCATGCACGGAATCCGGAGGCGCCTGCCCAGCGCGCAGGGACTGGTCGGCGCTCGCCGCCCTCAGGAGCCGACCCTGAGCCCTTCCAGCCATTTGTGAACCAGGAAGGAGGCTTGAAATTCGCAGCGAGGAGCCACACAAGAGTAAGTGTCTCCCCCACCCCCTGTTTTCGTTTTTCTGTATGCCTCAGGACCTAGAAGCGACCGTTTATTTTAGAAATTCTCATGCCCCTTCGGACACCTTGCGCGCACCTCCCTCCTGGGTGGTGGATGCGGGTTCCTAGCACAGGCACAGGCTGAGCTGCGTGTTCTTTCGCGGTATCTATGACTGATGCGGACGCCTCGGGGTTTTGCCTGATGGTTCTTGCAAACTGCTCTGAAAACAGATCCTGGGGGAAAGGCAGCTCCAGGCTGCGCCCCTCCAGTCTTCCTACCGGTCTCCCTCCCTGCGGTCGCCTGGTGATTTCGCCTCCTCCCAGCACAGGCGCCGCTGCAGCCAAGCGCTTGCACTGCGGGTTCCGTGAGGTGAATGGGAAACACCTGCCGCCTGTTTTGAGGAGGGTGCGGGCCGGAGAGGAAAGGAGGCGAAGGAGCCAGAGGTGCCCTATCGCTGCTTTCCTGTGCCTCCTCATCTCCAAGGCGAGGGAGGGCGACCCCCGCGGTGGGGGTGCGGGTCACGGCTCAGCTGCGAAAGCCTCAGCGCCAGGCTTTCCCACAAGTGGCTGCTCCAGCCTGGGAGGCGCGGTGCCCGCTGCAAACTTGCGGGGCTCCCCGGCCGCCCCACAGCGCTGCGCTCCGCGAGACGTAGCCCCGCATTTGGGCTGCACCCCAGGCGGTGTCCTCCCCGAGCCCTCGAAACTGCACTCGCAGAAGCCCCCTGAGCTGGGGACTCCTCCGTAGCCCCTATCGTAGGGACTGCAGAGCCCCGCGCTGTGCTTTCAGTCATCTCCCCCTCCTTGTCTTCGAACCCTTGGGGGGCGGGCCGCGCCCCTCGCAGGACCAGAGGAAAAGGAGGCTCTCGCCTGGGTTCTCCCGGTGCGTAACAGGTTCATAAGGAACCTACTCCAGTTCTCCCAGGTTCCAAGCGAGGCTGGGAAACAGTGAAAACCTGCCGCCCCCAACGCTGATGCCAACAGGTATCCGCAATTTCATCCGCTTTTCCCTCCCCAGCACCAAAGCCTTCTCCCACTCAATCTGGCAGAAACCTCAAAGTTTCCTAGTCTTGGACCCTTCCCCGCAGGCACCCAGCCGGCGTTCGCCGAGGACTAGCCGTTTGCCTCGGCGAGCGGAGATGGCAGCTGTTTGCTTGGGTTGCTAAATGTAAGAAATCAAACAACATTAATTGTTTATTGTTGCAAACGCACAACATTAGTCCGTAATGGAAAATCAGGCTGGCAGCTGCTCACTTCAGCTCCAATTAAAGGACAGCGTTTACAACTGAGCCAGCGGGAGGGAGAAAAGGTCCTTTCAACTTTACCACCCTTCCTGAAGATTCCACAAGAGTTTCCTCCTTGGCAGGCACGATCCGACAATCCCTTAGCGCGCTAGAGCTGCTAATCAGATCAGCGGCTTTCCTTCGCTCGGCTTCACGGTATTGGGGGCTGACAGAGCGAGGGGACGCTGGGGAAGGTACGCGAGAGCGGTGCCCTGTCGCACCGGCACCATCGCGAAGCAGGTCGCGGGCACTGGGGTTGATTGGGGCCGTTTGCAAGTGCCTGTCCTCTTTACAACACTCCTGACAGCCAGCTCGATGGTTAAAAACCCTGCCTGGGCTGTCACCTCCGGCTTCGTTATAAGAGCTTTCCAACTAACTCAATGTAGGAAAGAGAGATCTATGTAAGATTGGAGAGTGGGAATTTCCATCCATTCAAGCCTCGCTGCTGTAACTCATTGCATGCAAAGTGAGCCCTGTCGTTCATGCTAAAATACCGCTGCAACTCCTGCCTCGCTATTGCTTTTCATCTGCTGTGTCCGGTTTTGCAGAGATTTCATCTGGAGTGAGTGTGGGGTGTGTGTGTGTGTGTGTGTGTGTGTAGGGGGTCTCTTCTGAGAGGATTGATACCTTTGAAAGATGTTCTCTAAGTGTTACATTTTTTTTTTTTTCTCGAAGGGAGTTCTCCATAATCATCATGTCGAGACATGTTTTTCCACTTCCCTGAGCGCTGTGGCTGAAAGAAATTCTAGAGCTATTCCCCTTATTGAATAATAATTCTGATAGTATTTTGTAATTCTGCTTCAGCAGATTTGAAGCTCTCTGTCATATAGTCATTTCATGCTGGGGTAGTCCCAGTATTTTAAATCACCTTTGAGATTATATATACATATTTCCTGGACTTTGAAAAGGGTGAGGAGTTGAGGAAAATCACTTCTGAAAACAGAGAGAGGAGCCTTCCCAGCAATTCCGGAGATGGTTTCATTCAGGGCTGTTCAGTGGCTGTTCATCTTCCTCGTTCTGATAGCCACACCACCCAAATGAGTGTCAAGGTATCCTCTGACCATCTGAAATAGGCCAAATATTCTAGAGGAACTGGCTAATGGTCTCTGAAATTTGTGCTGTCATACTGTCATTCAAACTTTTTAATCTGTCCCCCCCTGCAAATCAGATCTTATACTTCTAATTATGACTATTAAAAATCAGTGTTTCTGCTTTATAATGTACAGTTTCCTAAAGCCCTCAGAACTCCAGATGGGAAAATCTCTGTAACATTTCTTGGCTGCATTTCTGGGGTCCGGAATGCATTAGTTGAGTTCTTGAAGCAGTATGAATTTTGCTGAAGAACAGACAATTTCATAGCAGCCCTCAGTAGAATAGCGGCTCCATTTGCCTGCTGTACACATATCAACTCTGAAGGGAAGTCTTACCCTGGAAAATAACTTTATTTGGGTATTAAGAATAACTGTGGCCAACCCAGTATTCATTTACAGCACCCCTCAATTAGCACTGAAAACAATTTAAGTAGCCAATGGCAGCAGGATCTATGTAAAACAAAACAAAACAAACAGCCCATAAAGCATGCTCAGCAGGAGGGAATACACCACTTGAGAAGGCATTTGTAAAGACTGTTATATGAAAATACTCATGTTGTAACACTTCCTTGAAACTAGGCACAGATTTAAGGTCCAATAGTCCTAATTAACTGGGAGGATCAGATTGTTGGAGAAAGCAAAGAAACTCCAAAGAATGAGGATATAATGTTTCTATCTAAGAAATTGTACTTCTGGGCTCTGCTTTCCAGGTTCTTTTTATTGTTTATTGGTGGGGAAAAAGAACATGCATGTATTGAAAAGTTAGAATCCACACGTTAACAACTTTTCAGAAAACCTTACCAATATAAGTAAACTAATGCTTAAAAGAAAAAATAATAAACTTTGTTATTTTTCTACTCAAGGTGATACACCTCACAGCTTTTATCAACATTCCAATTTGAGCAGATTTTTCATGCAAAAGCCGAAAGCTTTCAATGCGTAAAGTGACATTCAATTTATATTTGCAACCATACTTTTCTGGTCTATCAGCAAACTTTTGTGTTTGGCAAATCAAGGAACAAGAATAATCAGAGTAGCCTTTGAATTTCAGATGCAATGTGAGGTCTCAAAGAGTTCTTTTTTGAAAATACTGTGCTCAGTGGTACTGCTGATACTGGTTGCAGTCATTTTATATTTGTTAGAAAGTTATTTAGTGCAGCAAGGAAAAATACAATTTTATTTTTGTTCTCAGCACTGTTGGCATTCGCAAATGAAAGGACTAGCATTGCTTTTTAATTTAGGAATAGGCTCCTAACTTTGGTGTATTATACAGCTCTTACAGGGGATAGAAATAAAGCAACGCTAATTCTTGTTGCTGTGTGTTGTGTGTTGCATGCACACACAGACACACAACACACACACAGAACTTACTTCTTGAAAATGTGCCTAGATAACTAGCATTTATTGGTTCAAGTCAGATTTTTATCATGTTCTCTTTGGCATTACATCTGCCTTAGTTTATTTGATTTGCTTTCCTGGTTACTTAGATTTGTGTATCAATCATTCTTTTAGGAAAATGTTATCAGTGGTGCCAGGAATTCCCTCCCCCACCAATTCTACAAGTGTATATTTATGAAATAGAACAATTTTTTGATGGACAAAGGCCATCATCTCATTTAGTAGAGCTTAATTAACCAAAGGGCTATTAGTCCTTTCTCATTTTATTCTCACAGAAAGTTGTGATGCTAATCTTTTTCTGCTGAACTGTTGGTTCCTGTCTCTGGAATCTGCCTCAGATGTAACCATGAGGAGAAAATTAGTTGAACCTGGCAACTTCAAAAGGTCAGAAAAGAAAAAAGTTCAAGGAATGCCATTTAGCTTCTTCTCCCATATGTTGCCGCTAACTAAATCTCCATTACCTCTTCATGGCAAAGCACCAGGGCCAATACTATTTCCCTTTTCTGTCAAGTCCCAAGCTTTTATTTCCTGAGTTTTAAATGTCATGTGGTATTCTCCATCATAAACAGCACCCACCTTCTTGCCTTTAAATGTCTTTTTTTTTTTTTTTTCATCAGTAGGTAGAGATACATAGATGTGATTTGCTGTATCTCTCTGGAAAGTATCATAAATAAATAACATTTATATTTAGAATTTTCAAACATTTTCTTTCCCTATCCTCCCCTGCCCAAGACAGTTGCAGATGCTAGAAGGATGGTTGCCAGGGCTAAGCACTGACTTGGTGCTAAGTAAACATTTATTTAATACATTAACACATTAGCAAAGATTACACCCTACCTCCTTACCAAGCTATTTTCAATAAAGAGAAAGCAGAGATACAGTCATATCCAAAGTCCAATATTACAACTTATCTACCACAATTTTCTCTACAGAAATTTCATAAATCCTCCTAAGTTTATTTTCAGAAACAGCTTTTTTCATTCTTTAAAATCAATTTCATCCATGTTCTACAAAGCATACTTTTTCTCCTTCACAATCACTTTCTAAGTGATATGGGAATATAAAAAAATGACATCATTCAGCTTTGTAAAATGAAAATGACTCTAAGACTAGACTTGCATCAATGAATGCTATTTAACTATATGTGATGCAAAGTTATATTCTAGTCAGTAAAAAATGTACTAATTGTGGAATGGCTGCACGTGCAACTCAGTGTCTGTGCCTTTTCCTTGTTGAGAATGTCGAAAAAAATATTTGAGGATGAACTTTATTTCTTGTATAAAAAATAACCTAGGATGAACTTCCTCTCTCCATACTGGCCTCCCTTATTTCTCTTTAATATATTTTTGAATCACAGCTCTGAATGTCCAGAAGACAATTCCATACTCCTTTATATTGATTTTAATCAGCAAGATACCTGGCTCACACACAGACACACACATGCGCGCACGCACACACAGATATGCCATGACAAGGTGCTTCCATGGATGTTTATTGATATCTTAGGCATGTTGAATATATTGCAAAAGAATATTAAATGGAATCTCCCTAATCTTTTTATGTATATCAAGTAAAAATGATATAGTATATTTAGGTTCTATTAGCAGTTAGAATAATATTTTTCCATGCCTTCTTTCTAGATAGATTAATACATAAAATATGATTATTTGATTTCTGATATGACAAAAAATGATATATAATAAGTAAATGGGGGAGTTTTATAAATATAAGGAAATTATTCCTTTTTTATATGTGCAATCTCATCTCCAAAATTTGGTTTAAAAATTACAAAGGCACATTCCATTCTTTATTAGTCTATTGCTATTTGAGCTTGACAAACAGAATTTTACTTTATGTCCAGCTCTTTCCATCTTCCAAAGGGGGATGCTTAGAAAAATGAAAAAAAATTATTCATCCTATTTTGATTAGAGTAGTAAAACACACTTATCTTTGTCTTGCCTTTGAGTTTTACTAAAATACAATAGCTTAAGATAGCATAGTTATTTTAGAACCTGTGTAATTCTCTTAATTTTCATGAACCATATATTCTGGCTCATAACTCAATATTATTTTTGTCAAATGAATGCTCTGATGGTCTATCCATCCTTCACCTGTGTCCGTAGTTCAGATTAACAGTATCAGCGGGTGGTTTTAAAGCTATCAAGTTTTTGAAACATGAAAGAATGACAGTAAGGTGCACTTGTAAACATATTAGTAGTTAATATACAGTATAATCTAAGTGGCAAAATGCTGACGACTTACACATGGAACTTGGTTGTATTTCAATTTCAGCATAACAGACTCTCTAGGCCTGGTTATGCAATATCAATGGTGGTTAACCATTTCCACATTTCTTAAGTGAGAAGAGAACGCTTCTAATTTCTTACTATCATCAGGAGTGCTAAAGTTCTGTGAAATAAATAGAAAAACTGCGTTGAATATTTTTGGCAGAAGACACTACCTGAACATAATCTTCCCTGAGTTCCTTTCTAAGTAGTGTGTAAGATGGTATCACCTTGGCCTCCTCTTGGAATTTGTAGGGACTCTCCAGTTGCACCATCCTCACAGGAATGAAGGTGATTATGGAATGCAATAAAATTTCTCATACTTTGCCCTCTCAGCAGAAAATAGTGATGGGCAATGCCATGTCTTTTTTTTTTTTATTTTTTTAAATTTTAATTTAAAACCTTTATTATCTCTTTTTTGTTTTATTTTCTCCTGCTACCTTGTCTAAGAGACAATGCCATGCTTCTCTGGAGAGGAGAGACATGGTTGACTCTGCAGAATAAAAATAAAGCCCCTGAGAGTTCTAATAAAACTGTTTGAAATCATTATGTTAGCTGTGGATAGAGAAAGTTATTTATAAAATGCTGTTTTATTTATATTCATCTTGGTTTGTGTCATTGAAAAAAAAAAGAGTTGTAAAAAGTTATTTTACTTAATACCTGTCTACATAGAACATTGGAATTTTCCCCATTGATGTACATGACAAGAAATTGAAATAAAAATATACTTTTTTAAATTAGTCAATATTTTTTTTAGGCACTGGAAACACTCATTAAATGTTAACCATTTTAACTACATTGACAAAGAGTTTAAATAACTTATTTAATTTTTTACTCAATCCTTCAAGGCAGGTGGTATTAAACACAGGATCAGTTTCCTCATCTGCCACCACTGAAATACACTTGCCCAGGTCACTTATTTCATGAATGACAGAGCTGTGATTCAAACTACTGTCTGACTGTAGCATGAATGCTGTAAACATCTATCTCATGGGGCTCCCAACAGTTCAGCTGTTAGTACAAGGTTAATAAAAGTAAGATTGATTCTGATCATTTGCTGTGATTCAAAGGGCCAGCACAAATTGTTTTCACCTACTCTATCTTTGGCTATGAAATTTTGAATATGTAATTTTAGGATAGCTTTTAAATAAAGCAGAAGGGATTTAGCTTAGATTTGAGAGGTGACTTCCTGTCACCACTGTGTCTGTAATGGCAAGGGAGGTGCAGGACTTACTATCATCTTTTTGGGACTATCTCAATACAGTTATGCCTTAAAAAAGCCCAAAAGAATAGCTTCCTCCTTAACATCTTAACTAAACTTCTGATTCAAAGAAAGTTTTATAAGTCTTGGTCTATAATACTACAGAAGGGGTATTATTTTGCCTTTCTCATCTTTGTCACAGTCTCAGTCACCCCATTCTGAAATTTCTATAACAGATAGAAAAGCTTCTATGTGAAGAACAAATTTCTAACTCTATCTTGGAAAAGGAGGGAGGAGAAGGCATTTATTTATTGATTTTTGCCAAGGTAACCAGTGATTATAGAGTTTAAAGAAAACAAAAGCTTCAGGTAGAAAAGAATAGCATGTCAACAACAGCAAAAAGTGCATTCAACAAGTATTGCTCTGGATGGTAAAACAAGCAAACAATATGTTTTTGGACAGATTGACATGTGGATAAGTGTATGGTCTAATGACAAAGACAACGAGAGGGGATGTGGGTGAGGGAGGGATAAACAAATAAACACATTTGTGTGTGTGTACATGTACATAAAATATTTCAGAATCTTTTTCTGCCAGGAGAACTGGTCAGGGAATTCTGAAGGCTCTAGGAAAGATGATCTACTTGTACTATATATCTTGGAATGCATGCACGTATTGTTTTGAAGACTGTCCCTACCTGTTGGGCTCCAGCCACCTAGGGGTTGGGCCACACACTGAGTCACATCCCCTGAAATACCACTTTGAATTCAATATGCATTTAGTTGTTTTGAACCAGGCTGCTAATGGCTCTAAATTCAAGGTCAGAAACACTTGTAATAGAAACTCACTGGTCCTGTGTGTCATTTGTGCTTTCATGAAATATTGTGGCCACTACACCCAGTGGATAATAAAAGCATAATTTCCTGTCAACCGCAATAATCCGCTGGATTGAATCTTAAAGTGTCTCGAAAAGTCTGATTTTATTTTAGACTTCACCTATCAGCCTGTGGCTCATCATTTTGAACTTTAATCCATGTGATTTACAAAATCGATGGTGTAATAAGTTTTTGCATAATGACTTCCATATCTAAGAATTGACTGAGTTCACCTTAAAAAAAAAAAGGGTTGGAATCAGCAGAGTGAGATCCAGGGTGTAATTACAACTATCTCTAAAATGTGAGTATGAATGAAAAGTCAGATTATAAGTGTTTTACCCAGGAAAAGCTGTCTTCTTATGGGGGCATTCTAAAGACTTTCTTAAATGTAAGAATTCCAGAGAGACTGTGAAATCTCTTCATCTCACTATCTGGATGTAAATCAACGCAACAGCATTATAATAAAGTGGATCGCTTGGCCAGACATATATACTGTGGTTGGAAAATGTAAACATAAATTGATTTTTTACCCAAGTTTTACAACCTTGCTCAATTTCTTCTTCCTTGCGTAAAGTTAAGCAGTTTGTGTATGCAGCTATTATTCACAATGTTTTTTAATTCTGATAACACTGCCATAACATTTTGTTGCATACCAAAAATATCTACAAAGCTGTTCTCTGATGTTTTAAGAGGACAACATTAGCTCTGCCTATGGCAGAGGTGTAAGCATGCAAATAGTATAGATCTAAATGTCACATTGGAAGCCCATTTCTCTGTAATTGACAGGCTCACCTTGAAGACCACATCTCAGCACTCAATTAGAGTATGCATGTGCATACGAACACACCAGTTAGCTGGGACATGTTCCCAGTGTCCCACATATAATAAATATGGGGGTGATGAGAGTATTAGGACATGATACAAAATCCTATATAGTCATATGCCGTAGTGCAAGGTTTCCCCAAATCTGGTATATGCGTTCACTCCTGTATGTGCTGTGATGGTAAGGAGTGCATGGCATGACATTAAATGACATTGAAGAAGAGACTCTCCCATCATACCATGGAGTCCTCCAGGTCATCTCAAGGAGGACTGAGTTAGGAACTAGTCTCCTTTTGTACTACTTGCTTCTCAAAGTGTAGTCCTCAAATCAGTAATGTCTGCATTGCAGGAAACGTTACAAGAAATGCATAATCTCAAGTCTCACACTAGATTAAGTGAATCATAATCTGCATTTCAACAGGATTTCCAGGAGATGTGTGTGCATATTGATGTTTGAGCACTCCACTAGGATGTGCTAGAACCGACTCGTGACAGGGCTTTAACAGAGATGACGGTTAAATTTTCAGTAACTTCCAGAACCAGTTAATGACCACATTGGAAGCTTGAAATTGGTCATGGTGGAAGTATTTATAGCATGGAAATCAGAAAACACTAAAAATCTGGATTTTTTTTTTTTTTCCCTTTCGGAGAACCCCTCGTTAAATATTTACCAGCCTGCTCTTACCTGTTTCTGGTCTTTCTTTTTAATGAAGAGATGACCTCAGGCTTTGACAGTATCTAGTTTAGTGAAAATAAATCATTATTTGAAATACTAATACCTTGGTACTTCAGTTTACTTACCTCTACTGTGGACATGATAAAAATAAAGTAATAATACTACTTACAGAGTTATTTTGAAGAGTACATATGAATAGATGTGTGTGTATGTTTGTCGTTATGATGGCAAATAATATTGGCTTTCCACTTTAAAGTAAATATTCCCCAAACTGAGCCAATTTGGCAAAATTTAAGGAGGTAGCATATGAGTGGTTCAGTTGCTAGAAGCTCTGTGCAAAGAGGGGTGGTGGGAATGACTTATATTGATGAAGGGTTTCCATTGAGTCGGACTAATTTCTTCCCAGGGTTTTGCCACTGACCGCAGGGCGTTGGACAAATTACTGCCCACCTCTCTGAAAACTGAGAATTGCATTGGAATAGCCCTCAGTTGTCTCCCACACCTTCTCGATGGGAGGCCAAACCTTTGGAAAAATCAAACATACTCTCCTTTTCACAAAGAACTGGCAGACAAGAGGACGACCTATCTGACGTGTACTCTGGGGGGATCATGGCTCGCGTGAATTTGGTGGTTAGAGAGAAAGATGAAGTGAGCATGGACCGGGTGATCTTGCAAGTACCAATATGAAAACGACTTTAGATGCTGATTTATTCAGAGATCCTGGATTAGTTGGTTTTGTGCCTATCCATTGGTTGACCAAAATGTTCTCTCTCACATACGCCCTCCTTAATTGGCTAATTTCTTGTCAACATTTACATGACACCTCCTCCAGGAAGCCACCTTTTTAGCTTTTAAATTTCACTTTTAGACACGTTATCTTGCTCTGCTGCCAGGCTGGAGTGTAGTGACATGATCACAGCTCACTGCAGCCTTGAACTCCTGGGCTCAAACAATCCTCCCACCTCAGCCTCCCGAATAGCTGGGACTACAGGCACAGACCACCACAACAGGCTAATTTTTTAATTTTTTTGTAGAGATAGAGTCTCACTCTTGCCCAGGCTGGTCTTGAACTCCTAGCCTCAAGCAATCTGCCTGACTTGGCTTTCCAAAGTGCTGGGATTATAGGTGTGAGCCGCCGCCGTGCCCAGCCTATCTAGGAAGCCTTCTTTAATGCTTCCAAGATGAGTGGCATATCCATTCCTCTGTATTCTCCTAGCCTTTCTAAGAGTAAGTTTCACTGAATTAATTATATATTCCTTTCTCTTTGCCAGTTACATTCTTTGCTTTCTGAAGATAGGAGCTCTGTCCGACCTGTTTGCCTTTTTATCCCTGGTGCCTGACACATAGGATGTGCTTATCAAGTATTTCTATAATGACAGGAGAGGTTGTGTTCAGAGAGAGTTTTGGAGTTACTTTACCTAGATTCAAATACTGGTTCTGCTCCTTACTGGAGGTGTTCCTTAGGCAAGTTATTTAATTAGCCTCTGCCTAAGTTTTGAACACAACAAGGCAAGGCATTGTATGCTTTATCTAACTGTAAAATACTGCAGTAAGGGATACTATTTGTGGCTGTACACATACTCGTTTATTTATTAATCTAGTCATTTTGACTAATGAAGCTATGTCATTGTATAACATTGGTTCAGGGTCTGTTACCACATTTTACCTCATTCTATCACATTCCATCTGAGTGCCACTTGGTGTTTTCCATAAAGGAAGTATCTATTATAAATTTAAATTGGGATGAAACTTCCTTATCCCAGAATCATTAAAAACAAAGCAAATGCCAGAGTCTACTTGCAGAGTATTTGGCACAGTTTTAAAGAACAGTACATGTTAGCCTATCCTAACTTCTTTACCGATACTCTCTCCTCGAGTCCTCAAAGTAGACCTGGTAGGTAGGATTTATTACCATTGTTGTTGTTATTAGCAGCTCCCCAGTTAGACAACTGGTAAACGTAAGGGTTCGAGTCTAAACTCCACACATGCTGACGCTAGAGGACACTGTCCCAACCGTCTCACTGTTCTGCCCTTGGAAAACAGCCTACATGGCTTTTGTGCACTCAGACATGACTGATCATGGAGCTGGATACATGCAGAGAGAATAAGTCCCTTTTCCCTGAGAAGTGTTTAGGCCGAGGCTCCATGGCTGGGACGAGTCTCAGCAGGTGTGTAAAACGGTCCAGCCCTTCCGTCACCAGCATCGTCCTCATCCCACATGTGCCACCTTAGGGAAGGCCTTTGAGCTCCTTGTGCCACCCCTGTAGCTTGCTTACTTTTACGGCAGAGGACACACAGCTTCACTCTTTGTTCATCCCTTTGTCTTTTTTACCAAAGCTTCTCAAGGGCAAGGACCATGACGTCATCACCCTTCTTGTGTGACTCACGATAAACCACATGAATTCCAGTTCAGTGATTGCTTCCTGTGACATGTGTCTTGTTTCTGAGCCATACTACTGCCCTGTTAGATAGGAATTATTATTAGTTCCGCTTTGCAAGAGAGAAAACTGAAGCTCATAGAACTTGACTGTCTTGTCCATCGTAACAGAGACAGCAAGTGGGGTGAGCTGGGGTTCAAACCCAGGTTTATCTGCCTCTAGAACAGACCCTCTCCAGCATATCACAGTCCTCTTTTTGCTCCACCTGCCACTGCATGTCTAGGAGAGAACAAGGCACGTAATAGATGTGCTGTAAATATTGTTAAAGTAAATTAGTGGATCGACCATTCAGAAAGACACAAAGACATGCACATTTCTTTACCAGGGCTTTTTGAATTTTGTTTTGTTTCCGTTTTTTTTAATGTATTTTTATGTCAGAATATTGCAGAGGTACAAATGTTTAGGCTACGTATATTGCCTTTGCCCTGTCCGAGTCAGAGCTTCAAGCATTTTCATCCCCCAGATGGTGCACACCACACCCATTAGGTGTGAATATACCCATCCCCTCCTCCCCCCACCTACCTGCCCGACACCCAATGAATGTTACTATTATATGTGCGCTGCGCTTAAGTTTTGCTCAGTTAGTACCATTTTGATGGTGAGTACGTGTGGTGTTTGTTTTACCACTCTTGAGATACTTGACTTAGTAGAATGGGCTCCAGTTCTATCCAGGATAATGTGAAGTCTGCGAAGTTCGGTTTTCACACTGAGATGAGACAAAGTATTAAGGGAAATCTGTTGGGAGGGAAGACTTGATTTCCCTGAATGTGCTGCAGTTCCAGGGAAAGGAGAGGACGTTGCTCTGGATTCGGTTTTCTCTGAGTTGGTTTCCTCCTGAAAGCTGATCTTCTCTTCAGTTTCCAAAGCAATTTTTGCATGCTGTGGCTCCCCTATGTACTCATTCATCAGGCCGGGGTCCTTCTGAGGCACAGAGTCCCCATGATTGAGCTGAGCCCAGGCAAAGAATGAGAAGCAGAGCGATTCCACTGGCCACCTTGTTAGATCAGATGCTGCCTGATCTAACAACTGTTTGCAGCAGAATCCGGGTCTGCCCCTCTCTACTGGCTTCACTAAGGCCACTCACCAGCCCAGCCAATCTTAATGACTTTCTCTATTTCCCATTCCGAGCCAGAATGGAACCAGACACCTAGAGGTGAAAGGTTCCCTACCTTATTATGAATTCCCGGAGCCAAACAGTTCCTGATGGTGTCCTGAGGAATTATTTTCCCGTTTAATCTAATTCAGCGAGGCTTCTCTCTGGGATCTGCAGTGAACATTATTTCCTTAAAAATAATGTTCTTTGAAAGGGAAGAAACACGTTTTGCCACGCTGAAGGTAAGCAAAAAATGTATTTGACACCTCAGGTAATGGGGAAATTTTTTTTTTTTTTTTGCCCATCCCTTTCTGAATCTCTTCAATTGAAAATTGTATTTTTACCATATTTTATTCCCAAAGGAGCTTTTCATAATTTAAATCTCCTGTTCAACTGTACATTTAAAATGGGAACCCTGACACTGTCCTGATTATAGCATACAAGTTGGACATTACAGAATTTCTCTCTGGGAGCAGTCTAATTTTATTCACTCATTATCAGCATCGTGGCAAAGAATTGTATTCTTGACCCTGAACTGGACTCTCTCTACTAGTGGATCCTGGAAACTAAGACTGTAAAAAATTGGGGAAATTCCCCTTCCCACTCTCCATTTGTAATTAAAAAAAATGTTATTCATTAAATTAATTTCTTCACAGCGTTCAGCATAAAATGAACCCAAACCTGTCTTTAAACAGGTTAAAACAGGAGACAAAAAGAAAAAGGCTTGCAATCTATTTTATAAGCGTGCTGCGTTAGTATACACCTCAACTTGTATTACAAACGGAAACGGATGTACCAAAAGAGAAAGGAAGAGATGGAGAGACAGAAGGAAGGAGGCAAGTTAAGAAGAAAGGAAGGAAAGAAGGGTGAGGGGAAGGAAAGAAAGAAGGAGGAAAAAGAGAATTTCTGTTACCCCCAGTAGTTTTTGATAAGTAACAAAGCTAGAGTGAAAACCAATATCTAAATAAAGCTTAAAAATAAAAGGACTTATTAGCCTACTCATTCTAATTCTTGAAACCCACTTTCTTAACTCAAGAGTTTGGGAAGTGCCTATGTTCACTTCGGTGCTTTTAAAAGACAGTGATTTTGTTTTAAAACCTGTTTCCATGCACCTTTATCTTTCTTTCTCCTTGTTTTTGCAGGAAATTTCAATGAAAAGAAACGCCCATGGATTGTAGTCCTAGAAAAGCTGCTTAGATGATGTCTGTTTCCCGTGCTGTAGACACGTGGCAGAGCTGTAAGTAAATGCTCGGCCCTGCTTGATGAATTGGATGGCTGCAGATTGGAGACAACAAAAATAATTGTCTCGTTTTCGTGGTGATTTGCTTAACTGGTGGGACCATGCCAGAACGGCTAGCGGAAATGCTCCTGGATCTCTGGACTCCATTAATAATATTATGGATTACTCTCCCCCCCTGCGTTTTCATGGCTCCGATGAATCATTCTCAAGTTTTAATGAGTGGATCCCCTTTGGAACTAAACAGGCTGGGTGAAGAACAGCGGATTTTGAATCGCTCCAAAAGAGGCTGGGTTTGGAATCAAATGTTTGTCCTGGAAGAGTTTTCTGGACCTGAACCGATTCTTGTTGGCCGGGTAAGCTTCGTTTTTAAGATCCCAATTTCAGGGTCTGTTTATGGTCTTTAGATGTTTAACATCAGACTCCTCACAGCGGTTGCCATATTTAGGCTGTGAATCCCTTAGACCAGATGGTTAGTTAGTTAACCTGTTGGTTCCTTGGGGAATATGAATAATCCCAAGGCAAGAATCTTAAACGGTCTTTTAGGTAAAGCTGTTCCTTCTACCTTTTCTACCCTGCTATAGATAAAATACTGCAACACTTGTGCAATGCATAAACAAATAAGCTTTTCTTTCTCATGCACAGGAGAGCTCTCTATGCCAAAGCTTTTCTCTAGTTTATAGTACTTGGAAGAGGTATGCATTTTTGCTCTGTTTGATTTCCTACCACTTCAATTATGAAGATGTTATCTTGTTTCATTTTATTGTAAGGTCATGTGGAGATCTCCAATTGCAGGTAGATGTTTCTCCCTTTTTGTTTTTCATTGTTTGTTGTTTCAATCATTGACCTAAAAATGGAGAAAGGGAAGTTTTTGGAGTAGATGCTTAGCAGTGCTTTGTACTATAGTTTGATAAACTTTGCAACAGGAAACTAGTTCAACTGTTGTCAGGTGGGTGCAAATGTACAGAATCACAATTTTAGTTTAGGGGAGTCTGTGTGTGTGTGTGTGTGTGTGTGTGTTGAACTAGATTTACATTTGTTTTTTTGTTGTTGGAAGTTCAGAGAAATGTTGTTGTATAGACATGTGCTACCTGCTTTCCAAAATCACACCTTGGGTTTTTGAAAAGGATCCTCTGAACTGTTCATAAGCTTCTTTTAATTATGGTGCACCCCATTATCATAGGTAGAATTCTAATTCTGAGCCTGCCAATGGCAGATTTTCCTAATTGATCAGATTCAGAAGTGAATCCGGTCAATGTTATTCATTTCCCAAATTCAGTGATTTAAAAAAAGAAAAATGGGAGGGGAATTAAATATTGATCTTCAAGACTTGTGTTAACTCTTTATGTTTTGCTAGAAACTTTTGATCACATCTCGGCTTCTATGGTGTTTTCTTGCAAAACAAGTTGAGCCTCCTCAAGGATTGTGCATCTCATTTCACATGGCTCTACTTGGATGAAGAAAGCCTGCATGAAGAGATACCATGAATCATTACACGGATAGTTATTGAGCCTTTCCTGTGTGCCAGACGCTCTATTAGGCACATGGGGGCATATTAATGAAAAAAAACAATAATCCCTGCCTTTAGGCAACTAACATTCTGGCCAATACGGAGTGTTTATTATGTATTGAGCACTATTATAAAAGACGGGGACAAACCTTTTGATTCTACGAATAACAATAGCTATCCCCCTATATATACATGAGTATATATAAGTATATATGTATGTATAGGTTGTGTGTATATATGTACATACATGTATGCACACAAATGTGTATAAAACAGATCTTCTTTCTCTTTGCCATAAGTCCAAAATATAAAAATCTCTGAAAGATTTTTTTATATGCTTGATACAAACTCAGGTAGCAGAACTGACTTGAGGCTATTTATAGTCATAATGCATCCCATTACTGTGACTGTTCATATATTTCACTACAGAAATGCTAATGTGGTTGATTACAGGGTGCTGCCCCAGACCTTGCCGAGGGTGTTACTTCCTATGTAGTTGATGTAGCTTAGTATGTTTCTAAAGTGCGAGGAGTTCTGAATTCTAAAACGTATCTGGCCCTGTGGATTTTGGGTACGGGCTCCTCTACCAGCATTATTATTATTATTTTTTGTAGGTGCAAAAACTGAGGCTTCGGTAAATTAATAAACCAAACCAAGAACACTGACCTAATAAATGATCTGAGTTTGAATCCTATTGGTGATTTCCAAATCCATTATTTCACCCACTATACCCATTACATTAGTAATTAGCTACCTGGAGTTTAAACTATAATTTGCATTTAAGAGTTACTGAGTATAAAATGCAAAGTCTTTAAATTCGTACTTCTGGATATTCAGAACTTCTTTACCCAGCCCTAAGGCAAGTTGTCTTCATACCATATGAAATTCTAGACATTCATGCACATATGCATAATGCATGGATAGTCTCTCTGCTTCTTTTAGTTACCTCTTTATGGAGGTATATGACTCTGATCCTGTCTTGCATAACATGCTATGCCCAGGGGAAAGTTCCGTTTTTATCTGAGTAGAAAAAGTAATTAACACAGGTTGTTTTGGACTCAGAATCTCATAACTAATTTCTCCTACATTCCCTAAATGTGGTAATAGAGAAAGAGGCAAATGGCCAGGTACTTGGCATCCTCTTGTGACGTAGTAGTACTTGAGATGGTCACATTTCTCTGGGGGACTGAAATGTTGCCACTGAACGCTAGGAGTTTGCAACGGCCAAAATCCTTTTGAGTCTTAGTTCTTTTCCCTGCTTCCTACCAGGACCCATTCCCAAACAATTGTTAAATCAGAGTTAAATTTATTTTCTGAAGCACTTTTCTGCAAACATTTTCAATCATATTATTTCCCCTTAAAGAAAATTGCTCCTGAATTATGGCAGCCTAGCCTTTGAGGATCCTGGGTTGCAGTGAAGCCAAAAATACATTTCGGATTATGAGTCAGGCTGAGTGTGGAGATGATCCGTATCGGGGTGCCCACCGGTGCTTTACGATATTTTGTCTGTGCACATTCTTCCACATCTGACTCTTTAAACCACTTCACCTCAGAGCTTCTCCCCAGGAACTGGCTGAGAAGCATTGGTTACCTATGAGCATAGCAGCTCTTTAAAATGCCCTCCTGCGAGTCACCATTGCAGGGGCCTCAGACCTAGCAGGCTGAGTTCAAGCTCAAGGGCAGAGCCAGTTTTTGAGTGATTGGTTCTTCAGAGCTTCACATATAACCATACAGCATCCATCATCTATTTTTACTGTATTGGTAAGCAGCTGGATGCCCGGAAAGAAAACCTAAGAGATGGACTCTCCAGAGGTTTGAATATTGGTTTAGCCACTTTCTCGGTGTTAACCCTGAGAAGGTTACTAAAGCTTTTCAAGGGTTATATAAATAAGATAAGTAACAGTATATGAGATTAAATAAATAGTAGATGCATCGTTCTTGGCACAGAGTAATTGTAGTCATAATTGTATCTTTCACTGTGTATATATGTGTGTGTTTGTTGTTGGAAGGGTGGACAAACTGGCAGCAACCTCATTAGGTGAGCACAAAACTCTTGGGAGCCCAGAGAAGGGCCCCTTCATTGGTTCAGGTTGTTTAGGGTGGAGGTGATGTTCAGTGTGTCCTGAAGGGTCACTGGCACTCAAGTCTGGTGAGTCTTTGGGGTGCGGGGGGCGGGGGGCGGCGAGAAGTGTTTCAGCTGGACAGAAGGGTTTTTGCAAAGTCATGGGATAGAGTAACATGACTAAGGATTCCATTAGTGAGAAGCAACATAAGTCTTTATATTTCTTGTTGAATTAGAATGACATTGAAAGTCATATTTTTAAAGAGGTCTTCCTTATCCATCCAGTCTAAAATATAATCACCTCTCCTCCAATATTTCATGCCCTTTGCCTATGCTTTATTTTTACTTCTTCCTGATGCTCATATCTTACGTATTCTCTACTTTATTGTGTTTATGGTTTGTTTCCTGCTGGAATGCAAGTTCCACAAAGAAAAGGATTTTTGCGGCCTTTGTTCTTTACTCTACATCCCCAGAACCTAGAACACTGTCTGCATATGGGGACCACTCAGTCAGTATTTTGGACGAAAATATGAATGAATAATCCCTTTAAGTAAAGGAGGGATTTATAATGGTCACATAAGCTCTATCAGATTTAACATAAATGGCATTTTTCAATATGAAGGCTTCATGTTCTCTCTTTCCTAATGGCATTTTATAGACCAGCAGGGTAGTTGAAACAGTTGTCCCTGTGTGTTGATTTTAAAAGTCTTTCTTTGAGGCAGTAAGAGTAAAAAAGTTAACTTGTCGAAACAACTCTCTTTCAAGAGGCAGCAGGATCACCTCTATGGAGAAGTCTTCCTCACCAGTGGCACAAAGCAGCACATTCTATTGCAAACCATCTTCAGACTTCTGTTTGCGCTTATTGGCACACTCTTCTTTCCGAATATCCGAAAAACAAATACCAGCCAAACAGATTCCACTCCTGCCTCCAGTTCTCTGTGGAACAAGGCGGTAGAAAGCCTGTTCATAAACACATAAATACTGAACATATCACATCACCAGGTGCCATTTGTTTGGGTACAGAAAAGAGAGAGAGAGAAAACCTGCGGTGGTTTTTGACAAATCTTGCAACTGAGGCAAAAATATTGTCCTTGTGGCAAAAACATACATGGACTCTTTATGATACGTGGCTTGATGTTGTCATGAGAGCCCTGTGTTGTAAGCCGGGATAGTGATTGATAGAGCCATGTCACAAATATTTATTGAGCACCTACTATCTGCAGAGTATCCCATTGCCAGTGGATGTTCAGTTCTGGGCAAACACAGATCCATACCTTCTGTCATGGAACCAATGGGCTGCTAGGGCGAGACAGGCATTAAAACAATCACATGAACAAATGTCACATTACAACTGAGATAAGGACTCTGAAGTGAAGGAATACGGTTCTATTGAAGCATATACAGAGGAAGCTGACCTATTCTGCGGGAGGGTGGACTCTTCCCTAAAGAAATAATCTGTCAGCTGATACCCACGAACTCCCTTAACCCCCGGGTTCAGGGATAAAGAGAGAAAGGGCATTTTCAACAGATAAAATAGCATTTGCGAGGCTATCTATGGAGCTAAGAGAGGGTCAGGGTAACTGGATGTCTTAGTTCTGGCCGTTATAACAAGTTAACCTAGACTGGGCGGCTTATAAACGACAGAAATTTATTTCTCACAGTTCTGGAGGATATAAGTCTTCGAGATTAGGGTGGCAGCAAGGTTGGGTTCAGAGGAGGGCCGTCTTCCAGGTTGTAGACGGCCATCATCTTGTTGTGTATCCTCACATTGCCAGGGAGATGACAAGAAAGGTTTCTGGGGCATTTTTTATAAGGACACTAATCCCATTCATGAGAGATCCAACCTCATGACCCCCGATTACCTCCCAAAGGCCCTCCCTCCTAATACCACCACATTGAGGGTTAGGATTTCAACTTACCAAATTTTGGTGGGGAGACACAAGCATTTAGTCCATTGCACTGGAAGACAAAGAACTAGGATTAAAATATTTTGGGTCAAGTTAGAAAGATAGATAAGGATCTCTCGGAGATCTGGTCTGTTGCTATTTCAGCTCTACTACAAAGTAGCTGGGAAAGAAAGTCACTCAACTTCTGTGACTGCAGTTTCCTCGCTTGTCAGTATATGGTGGATCTCGATATTATATATTTAAGATACAAATTCCCTTGGAACAGGAATACACTCCTCCCCCCCCCCCCACACTCTCTCATTAAATATCCCTGATCCAAATTGCTTGAGACCAGACACGTTTCAGACTTCAGATTTTTTCAGATTTGGGAATATTTATATATGCATAATGAGATATTTTGGGGATAAGATCCAACTCTAAACAGGAACTTTCTTTATGTTTCATATACATAGCTGGAGGTAAACTTTGTACAATATTTTTAACAATCTTGCGTATGACACGAAGTCTTGACTGCATTTGTACTGCGACCTGTCACATGAGGTCAGTTCTGGAATCTTCCACTTATGATGCTCTATCAATGCTCAGAAGGCATTGGAGCATTTTGGATCTCAGATTTTCGGATTAGAGATGCTCAGAGAGAGAGAGAAAGAGAGAGAGAGAGCGTGTGTGTGTGTGTGTAACACCTATTGAATTTTGCCCCATGTTGCATTAGCCCTTGTTCTGTGGTTCCTGTGATCCTAAATTCCTCATATTGCTTTATTTTGGGGGAAAAAAAAACAGTCTGCTCTGCAGGTGGCCAGATCTTTTATCCTAAATCCTCTCTCTTACATAAACTCCTCTGCTCTCTTTCCTCTCTTTTTCCCTCCTACCTGGGCTTCTGAGCTGTTCCTTATTTGGATATAACTCTCTCGCTGGTGATGCCACATCTATTTATAATTCTCTTCCTCCAAGGCACTGACTCATTTTCTCTCTTTAAATTTGACCTTCTAACCTTCCCTCTTCCCTGTAACTTGGAAATCGTTTGGGTGGCGCTTAGTATGAAGGACAGAGGATGCCAAATAATTACACTCTATTGCAGTTTACGGTGTCAGCGACCGGTGAGAAAATTGTACTTGACATGCCATTATTTTTTGCTGGCCGTTTGCATGTTAAGAGCGCTGGGCTTCGCAGCCACAGCCAGACTGTATCTTCGGCCTTGCAAGAACAATTCACTGTCAGTTCTGTGAAGCTTCTGCCTACTCAGACAGAGCCTTGTGCGCCAATAATTTGGCAGGAAAAGAAGTCAGCATTGCGTGTCTCAATCTGGCCAAACAACCAGAGTAGTCTGCCTGTTGCCCAATGTCTGGGCTTAGACATAACAGTATTCTGAAACTGCTAGAAATCTTTTGATGCTCATATAAATAAATGGAATAATATCAGTCTTTTAAATTAGCAGAAACCCTAAACACACACACACACAGGCACACACGCATGCACATGGAGGGTCTGTTAGCTGGGTTTGTGCATGAGTAAAATTCTAAATCATCACCTAATCCTTTCTTTCTGTAGCCCCAGACTCTCACCTTGTTGACCTCATTCCTTACCAAGGGACCAGGTGAGAGACAGTGGATAATCTGTGCTTATCTCTGTAGATGCCCTGAGAAATACATTCAATCAGACTTCTTGCAAGAAGAGTCTTGCATATCTTGTCAGCTCTTTGAGAGGCATCTCATTGAGGCAGATATTTTTCCCACTTGAAGCAAAATGATAGCAGTTACATGTGTATGGGTAAAGTACCCAGATTACATAATTCTATTTTATGAATAAATAGCAACAACACAGTCCATATAAAAAAAAAGCAGAAAATTGATTTCTATCATAAGCATGAAGCCAAGGTTCACAAAGAAGAGTTGGACGAACATAAATGCGGCACAACTGGAAAGTGATTCCTTGCATATTTGCATGATAGAATAGTGCAAAGTCATTAAAAAATTAAAATTTATAACATGAGAATGTGGTTTCAACATAATAAATACTAAAAGCAAGATATAAAACATGTATATAATTATAAAATGCAGGTGTGGTATGGTCAGAGTGCTTGGCACGTATCAAACTCTGTGCAGATGAAAAAATATACATATTTAAACATTATATATTCAAATATTGAATATATATGCATGTATTCAAACTTTTACAAAAATAATGAACTGCTAGGATCATTAACCAGCTCACTCATATTCATCAATTTTCATCACTCTACTGTTATTTTTTTTAATTAATACCCCCAACACACATACATTGCCAGTGTTCTTGATTTAAACAATTCATATCAGGAGAATGCTAATCACATCTATAAACATTATCCACTGTTTTGGATGTGCAGACTTCCCCAGTTGAAAACAGCGTAAGATCATAAACAATCCCAAATGCATCATTATATCTAATGAGTAAATTGGATCCACATAACTGCCTTAAAAACAAAATGACAGTTAATTCCTGACGTCGATTCAGATTAATAACTATACCATAAAGCAATAAAGGAGAACCTATAAGGAAATATACCAATATATACCATCTTTTGTTTCCCAATATATGTCGTTGGATTATCAGTTTTTTAAAAAGTGATTTTCTGCATTTTACTTTCTATGATATACTTTTGTTACAATGTAAAGCATAATAAAATGAGAGAAAATAAATGATAATGTTATATTGCTCAATTTTCCTAAAATCAATACCATCCATTCATAGCCAATTCTTAGGGACCATTACTTAATGTGGAACTCATTTGGTAAATAGAGTTTTATTTTAAAAATGATATCTGTGTTAAACACTTGGAAGGCCAGTTTCATCAATTAATAAATTAAAGCACTAGGCATATTTCGTTGGTTTTATGAAACTACCAAGAGAGAAAGAACAGCCGCAGTCTTGCTGCACTGCTAAAAGCATGGTAAACAATTTCCGTTACCATGGAATAGGCCAAATATTAACCAGATATGAGAGTTTTATATTTGGTTTTGAAATTGAAAACTACCTTATGAATCTCTAAGTATTAAAAATATAGTCAGCCTACATGTTGCTTGAAGTTTTTCAATAAGTAAGAATAACTCAGAAAAGTTATTTATGGAATTACGTTATTTAAGAAAGGTAAAAGTGTTATAGCATCTGCAAGGTTTTATTTGGCCCAGTTATATATGTTTTCTAGACAATAGTATTTTAAAAATATTTCAGTATTTTCCACATGTATATATCATTTCCATTATAATTAACTTAAATTCACCCCCTAAATGTACACCCACACACCTTGGCATAATTTGGTCATGTTATGTTCCTGTCCTTAACTCTTTGGATATTCTGAAATACAGTGAAGACAGCCTTGGCCACAGCCAAGGATCTGAATATTCAGTTAAGATGTGAGTATATTTTCTCATCAGCACTATGTCTCTGACCTCAAATTTGAATACATTTAGAAATCCTCTCAGATATTATATCCTAGAGAAGAAATATCATACTCAACATGAAGTCTGCAGCCCACCAGCAGCAGCAACGCCTGGGAGCTGGGTAGAAATGCAGAATCTTGTACAACACTTGTGCACCCTGACTTACTCAGATTCTGTTTTAACAATATCCCCAGGTAATTCTCATGCACATGAAAGCATTAAAATAAAATATATAGTTTTTAGGACATCGTTCAATCATCAATCAACCTCAGGACGGCTTGAATCATGCTTTGTTGGTAGCTCTGTCCAGCCTGAGTCCCTTTTGAATACCACCCAATTAAAGAAAAGAGTCACAGGAGCTGGTGTTTGAAAAAGCCCTAGGTGAGGTCTGGGGAAGAAGCAGCTGCTTATCTCACTGGAACCCCATGAGGTAGGCGCTGGACACGGTAGGCTGCAGCATCCCTCTGCAGATGGGTCCCCTACCCTGCAGGTGATGGTGGAGGCGGCAGCCTGTGCAGCCACCTGCGCCCCTGCCTCCAGCTCAATTAGTGAGAACTGTCGCCTGCCCAGTCCTATGGACTTCCTCCTTTCCTCTGTATGTGTTTACCACAATGCAACAGATGTGCTCGGAAATCTGCAGAGTATCAAATGTCATCGGGCCTCCATGGGAGACAATTCCAGCATCCAAATGAGGCTGATCAGAGGGGCTGAGAAATATTGGGGAACAGCAGGGAATAAAGCACTACATGCATATTTCTATTTCTCTCCCTAATCCTAAAAAAAAAAAAAAAAACTCTGTTGAACACAATTTTTTTTTCTTTTTTCTTTTTTTTTGCTGTGAATATGTGATGAAGACAAGGTAACTGATGATCTTGTTTAGAGACATTAAAGAAGGGGAGAAAAAGAGGTTTTAAGTAACCTGAATATACTGATAATATCTATTGAGTGTTTATTATGTGGCTGACACTTTATAAAATTTGCCTGTTCAATCTCCCCCTGATAAAGGTACCGTTATTCCCATTACCAGATCAGAAAAGTGTCACTGAAGAGAAGAGTTATTTACATTAGAAAGTATAGATTAGACAAATAGTGATTACTTGATGGAACCAGGATTCATACCTGGCATGGTGATTGCAGAGTTTGTTCCTGTAACCATGGAAACACATTATCACATTTGAACCCCATGTGTGCTAGGCTGCGACCCCAATTTGCAGATGAGAAAAGTGAGATCATGGAAGGAAACAAAGGTGTGGCCTCATAACTAGAATGCAAAAGGTTTAGGAAGATTTGAGCAAACAGAGATGTCGACGTGATTGTAAAGCCACTATACTTACTTATTTTTATTTTATTTTTTATTTTTTTGCATGTACCTCTACCTGCTTTGCTAGTCAGAGACAGGGATGTGCATAAACCCCTTGAGAGAAGAAAAATGTCCTTGAGGCTTATGCATGTGGTGGCTTTGTTTTATTTCCTTTATGGGGAGATGACACTGGCAAAGTCTGGGCCTTTACAGGGCTGGTACCATATACACAGTGATTTGGAGGTTATTCTCAATACAGAGGCTAGCACAGTGTCTTTTTGCTTTCTCATTTAAAAATAGACACTAAAATGATTACGCTGAAGTAAGAGAAAAATAATGGAGAAGGAGGAGTAACAAGAAGAGAAGAATATTTTTATTAAACACTCCAGGTACCTTACTGGGTGCTTTAAATATATTACATACATTGTTATTCCCCATTGGGCAGATTGAGACTTTTGGACTGACGTGAGTTCTCATTGGTTAAGGTGACTAGAGTGAAATGCGTCTGGCTTTGCCTGAGCTGGGCAGAGTTCTTAACTACTCCAGAGATGCAGTATTAGAGAGCTCGCTGGAAACTTTGGCCAAAAGTGGGTAATTTTCTGCGTTCCTCTGAAAGTGGGAATCACCAGAATAGCAGAAAGAACAGTGAGATGAAAAATAAAATCCTGTACACATAGACAGGAACTAAAAGAAGACAAAAACGCTTGTACCCTCCGGTTGCTTGAACTAATTGTGTTAATGCTGAATAATTTAGTAACAATTCCCTGTACTCTTGGAAACTGAGCTGGTGGGCAATATTGCAGAGGCTCCAGAGGTGGGATCTATAATTTACTTAGCCCTGTGCAGTGACTTCCTTGATGTGCTTGAGACTCCAGGAGTCTTTTTCCAAATGGACACATGCTTCTCCGTTTCATCTCTTCTGTCCCAGCTCTCATCATGGTGACTTTCCCCTGGGCCATTCTGGTCATATCCTTTGCTACTGGTGCACCTTGGCCACTGAGAATGATCCTCTTACGCCTTTAGCAAATTCTCTGAGGGAACAGTACTTTGGTGAAAGAGCAAACATGGCTATTAAAAATGACCAAATCCTGTAACTGCTTGAAGCAAGTCAGACTCCCTAGCCACTCCAAGGCTTTATTTAGAATGTGACAGGGTTATTTATAGTGGAGTTTTTCTTTGCTTCTTTTTAATGTGCTTGTAAAAGTATAAATGAATTTCTCATTGCAGTTTGGCTTTTGTCATACTCGTGTGTGTGTTTGTGTGCACGTGTCTCCTATTATTTTTTTCTCTTAGAGCTGCATTGCTTTAGTAAAGCTCATCCTCCTATTACTTCCCTGCCTTTGCAGGAACATTTATAATCAGGCTTTCGAGGAGCTTTCAGAAATCATTAGACATTTGCAATGCCTGGTGCTATTGATCAAGGCCACTGTTTTTCGAGTCCAGTCTTCTATTTTTCCTGTCACTAAACTCATACTGTTAAAGACCTCAGTTTTTTATAGCTGAACCCAAATTCCACATCCCGATTAGACTATCAGAAATGCATTTAAACGTTCCCATCTTCTCTTCCATCCTGCCAGCTGGAGGAAAGACCCAAGCAGAAAAAAGCTAAAAGAATAAACAATAAACAGGACGACTCCCCCCCTCAGGATCTCCCCCCAACCCACATACACACACACACAAAATGAAGTGTTGAGACAGAGTCAAGGAAATGTAAGCCATAGAGCCAAGCAGTAAATTGAACGAGACAGAAATCCTAAAATACAGAAAGAAAGTCACATTGCAAGTGATGTGACGCAAGAAAGGAGCCTAGACACACAAAACATACAGAAAGTGAGAGTTTTTCACAGGAGCACAGCATTCAAGAAACACAAAGGATCAAAAACAATGAGAGGGAAAATGTGATAAAGTAAAGATGAAGACTGAGAGAGGGAGAGGGTGGGATAATGGGGGGAAGAGGGAGAGGGAAGGAGAGAAGGGGAAAGAGAAATATGCAGAGAAAAGCCATATGGAGTGGATTTGAGTCTCGCTGGGTCCAGACTAATTTTTTTTAGCCCCTGGACAGATGGGCTTATGCATACTTTTATGGCATTTCTGATCACACAGGTTTTGCTGTTTTTGAAAAGGAGTGCATTTTGATGCTAACACATGGCATGTGCTGAATAACAGTGGCTGGCAGGACTCGGCATGAAGTCAGAACAATTTGAGTAAACCAACAAACATGATGATCTTCCTTTTTTCCTAGGGTTTCAGAGGCACAATTTTGGCTTTTAACTTTACACGCTTTCCTAGCAGTTAGCACTAGAAATGAAATCATGGCCATTTCACCATAGCACATCGGATATAGAGCATAGTAATTTGATAATGAGTCTTTGAATAAAATTATCACATACTTCCTATCTACAGACCATGACAGACGTTTACAAGAAAGAGGGGAAGGTAGGAAAAGAATATGGGTAAGCCCTTGAATAACTTACAGCTTTCTAAAACTCTCCCAAATTATGAAATGGGCTTTTGAAACATTGGCAAAAAAAAAAAAAAAATATTTAATTAGGATTTATCTTTCTAGTATCTTTGGGTATAGACACGACTTGACTTATGCAATTAATTTTAAGCAATCTGAGTATAGAGAAGGCTAAGGCCAGGTTTCTATTTCTGCTGCTTTACAAATATATTTGAGCAAATGCATTTTTAATGGCCCAATAAAGAACAGGCGAGGTGGAAGTTAAAGGATATGTATAGATAGGACCAAGGGAAATAACGCTTCTTGAGTTATTTAGCCCTCACTTGCCTCCCATGAGATTGGACTGTTAACATCACCCCCTCTCAACAAAGAAACAGGTCCAGAGAAATTGAGTAACTGTCCCAGGGGTGAGGAATTGGGATTTGAATGCAGAACTGGCTTATTGCAAAAATCTATACTTGCTCTGCCTACACTCTGCCGCCCCCTCCCTCACTTTATTTGGTTCTTCCTTATGTTTCCTTGCACAAGGATTTGCTCTTACGGAAATAGGAGCAAAGTTCTCATGGAAAAGTTCTTATTTTTACCCAATGCAATTTGTTCTTCTAAATATTTCTTTAGATCATCCCAATCACCCAGAGGGCCAAGTTGGGTAACTGAGGTAGTATTAGACCCACACTAGAAACCAGGCCTTCTGGTACCTTGTCCAGTGTTTTCCCCAGTGATCATACTACCTGCTCAAAGGCTTTTATGAATCACTCAGCTTTACAGAAGGTGTTACCCCTATGCTAACTCCTCTCTATTCGAAGTGTGTTGAGATGACTACTGCAGTTCCAGGCTGTACTACAGAGCAGGCCTCTAAAGATACCCACTCCTAAATCTTGCAGCATGCCACCGCTGCAAGGTAGGAAAACCCTGGATGAATACCTTTTAAGTGCACCATCCAGTCATATGTTTTATGTGGTCTCTTTTAAATCCCGGGAGTATGCTACTTTCCTAATTACACTGGCAAATGTGGACTGAGAACGTGGATTAATAATAGACATCTTCCCAGGGGATATTATTGAATGAGGTGTTCAAAAGCCTGAATTACCTTGTGACCTCTTAGCTTCCATCATCTAAGATTATGTTCCCTAATATAGCCGAGCACCCCGCATTGTGATTGCTGCATAATGTGGGCCAGGGAGCCATAAATGCAAGAATGTTGGAGAATTCTTTAGCTGATATTTGAGGAAGGCCTTTGCAGTTGGTGGAATATTCACCAGCCTTGGATTTGGGTGGGAAGAGGTAGCACAGTTCCATGTCACTTAGCTTTGCAAGCGCCAGGATACAGTTTTGCACTAGGACTTGGTAGGGAAACATTGTGATGTTCGCAAAGAAAATCAACATGCCTGGTAACTGCCCCTTGAGAAGTGATAGGGAAATGAAAGTCTGTATCTGAAGACTTCCCCCTCTGGAGAGAACTTTTAAGGTAGCTGAAGAAGAAAGGACTCCTACTTTGGAATTAGAGCCTTCGAAGAGTCTTTACAGATAGACAATCATTTCCTGCTACTCTGTAAGCTCCACAAGGTTCTGGCTTTGTCTTTTAAATATTCTAAAAGTGTCAGCACAAGGAAAACTTTTCTAGCCTATCTGGCAAAGGGTTGGGCTAAGTTTTTACTTTCTCTCCCTGAAAACTCTAAGCATTAGGACTGAGCAAACAGCTGAATGCAGATACTCAACTTGAACCTCCTTCCTCTTGAAAGAATTGCCAGACAACAGTGGCTCATGCCTATAATCCTAGCACTTTGGGTGGCCAAGGCGGGAAGATCACTTGAGGCCAGGAGTTGAAGACCAGCTTGAGCAAGAGGAAGACCCCCATAAATTATCCAGGGGTGGTTGTGCAAATCTGTAGTCCCAGCTGCTCAAGTGGCTGA
This sequence comes from Eulemur rufifrons, assembly GCF_041146395.1. NCBI lineage: Eukaryota > Metazoa > Chordata > Mammalia > Primates > Lemuridae > Eulemur > Eulemur rufifrons. The sequence continues at coordinate 7,507,230 of NC_091005.1, read as the reverse complement.
GGCAGGAGGATCCCTTGAGTGCCGGAGTTGGAGGTTGCTGTGAGCTATGATGACACCACAGCAATATCATTCTAGCTAGGGCAACAGAGCAAGACTCTGTCTCCACAAAAAAAAAAAAAAAAAAAAAAAAGGTATATTGTTTCAACCAAGCCATGCTTTTTATGAGCCATAGTCTTGGGTTCGAAGCACCAGGGTGTATAAATACTCAAATGTACCCAGACACACAAACACACAAAAGATTAGGAAATGATATTTAACGTAAATTTCTGAAATCATTAGCAAATTTTCAAGACAACTTCTGTCTTTTTTTGTTGTTATAACCACAGTAGCTAGTGTACTGTTCTCTCATATTTGTCCCCCGAAATGAACAGCTTATACAGAACACGGTACCCTGCAATACCTTCCTTGATCTCTGCTTGTCAAGAGTCCCAGCTGGTGTTTTTTTTCAGAGGGAAATGCAGTAGGCTGGAGGAAGGGGGCTCTGAAGGTAAACAGAGCTCGGCTTCAAATCCTGTTGCAACAGCTTGTGAACTTGCATGCCATTTAATCTTGTTCAGACTCAGTTTCCATTTTAGAAAATCAGCTTGTAAGCTTTGTCCCTCTACGAAGTCTCCCAAGCAATAGATGTGATACCTTAGTTCACTTAGTGGGGATGAAATATAATCATAGTTGTCCCCACTTTGGACTTTTTCATCATTGATTAAAGCTTTTCATAATTGCCATTACCTAGACGTTTGTTAAGTCCTGTCACTCCATGACCATGTGTTACTCATCTGTACAAGGAAATGGGTGACTTCAGTACTCTCAAGTGCCCTTTGAAGTCCAACATTCTGCTTCTCTGTAATCCCGAGTCATACAAATTGATCTAATGCTGAGCCTGAGGAAGGGGTAAATGTCACCGAGTAGGAGCAGAGCTGCTTTAGCAGTGATTTGCTTTCTGAAGCCATAGGTGAAAGTATCTGCTTAATTGTTACTTACTATTCAATACTTGGGGAGAAGTAGAACATTTAGAATGAAATGATGGAGACCCGTGTTCCATAGTGATAGAAGACATTTCTAATACTTCAAAATGTCACAGTGCAAATGAAATAATTATTTTGAAGATCAAGGTTGAGAGGGACATAGAAGTTGCTCTCCAGTTTTGAACCTCCAACACTCAGAAACCCTTCTAATTCAACAGTGATGTGGGACACAGTGGTGTTGATTTCAGTCATGCTGTGGGCCACCCTTAGATGAACACAGGTCAGAAGGAGCATCTTTTTTTTTTTTTTTTTTTTTTAACCACATAAGAGTAAACATGATTCCCTGAAAAAAAAAAAAGACATTACAAAATATTCTTGCATAGAAATATAGAATTGCCACCGTCATGATATTATTATAATGAAATATTAAATCTGTAACACCTTCTGATAGAGGTTGCTAAAAAACACAATAGGATTGGCTCTCCTAGGTCTTTTGTCTTTCCATATAAATTTTAGAATTACTTTATTCATATCTAAAAAATAGTTTGCTGGGATTTTGATAGACATTGTGTTGAATCTATAAAGTTATGAAAAATTGACATCTTAACAATATTGAATTGTTCAATCCATGAACATGAAATATATTTAGTTCTTTTTAAAATTTATTTTTAACAGTGTTTTATAGTTTTCTGCATAGGCATTATACACATTTTGCTAGATTTATACCTGAGTATTTCATTTTTGTGATATTGCAAAATAACCATTTTTATTTTAAATTATAATTCGTTACTTGTGTATAAAATGAAATTGACTTTTGTACATTGAGTTTGCCTCTTATGATCTTGCTGTGATCATTCATTACTTCCAGAAACTTATGTAGAGTCTTTGGGATTTACTTCATAGTTATATAATCAGTGAATAAAGGCAATTTTATTTTTTCCAAAAAAACACATACTTGATAAAATTTATTATGCTGCAATAACTTAGTAGTTAAATTACTATTCTCTTTTGTGCAAAACTTCAAAAAGGCTTGATCTTCAAACTCTTGAACTGGTTAAGGAAATCCTATGATTTGAAGTATCTGGAACTTGTTGAGATAAAAATGGACCATTTTTATAAATACTTTATAAATATTGAAGAGAAGGAATCTTTGATATATAATTATTTAAGCATGTGATATCCCCCATACCCATGCATACCACCAAAACCCCATACCTGCTCAGATAAATATTTATTAACTTTCCCACCAGTGGACAATGAACATTTCTGATAGATTGGTTTTTAGATACAATGATAGTTAAATCCATTACCTAAGATAAGTTGTAAAACTTATAAATTTATCTAAGATTTTTATTGACTTTTTAAAATGAAAATGGATATTTTACAAAAGAAATTCATCTCTAGACTATGGTATATCACAACTTCCATTTTGTAGTCCTCTCCTAAGGAAAATAGGAAAGCTGATTACTATTAATAATGCTAATAGCGAACATTTTGAACATTTTTATGCTTGCACTAGATTGAACACTTATGGTATAAATCATGTAATGCTCACAAAATCCGTAAGAGGTATATGCTTCAATTTTAATTTTTAGACATAAACAGATTTAATGAGGTTGTATAATTTGTCAGTCATCCAGCTGAAAGTTGCTGAATCAGATCTCAAATATAAATATATTTGCCAACAATTTTGCTCCTAAACTTTTCTGATATAGAGTCTCTGATAAAAAAGTTGAAATTTCTTTTGTGAAATAGTCACATATCATTTCATCAAACATATATAAACACACACAGCATTTAGAAATTAATATGGCATTCCACAGATTAATTTATCATTTTTATTCAAAATCAATAGAATTGATTAACTTGTTATTCTGAAGTGCTGACAAATTACTAGGTAAAACTAAACTAATATGTTCATGCAACAGTATTTATTGGGGACATTCTATGCTGGAGTGATGAGGACACACAAAAGGATTTTGGATATCATACACATTCACCGTGAAGAAACTAGGTAGAAATATTCAATATTGGGCTATATTCACTCTTTAAATAACTTTACCTATATTAAAAAACAATATCTATGTGTCTTCGTAGCAAACATAGCATTGCTACCTGTTCACCTATATTATCCAGACCTCACATGACCGCTGGAAAAGAATTAATCAAAACCAGCTTAAAATAGGAAGGATTTCTCTCCCCTCGACTCTTTAACAGAGCACATAGCTTGAAGCCAGTGCAACTTTCTAGGCAGGAAGGGAGAAGATCACTATGTAAATCATTATCACTGACAAGTTAAGCCTCCAGTCAGAAGCAGAATGTATAGCTTGTGTATTTACCTCGGGCTATTTGTCTCCTCGGGGTAGCTTTTTGAAAAGAAATATATATAACAGTTTGATATCTCTCTCTCACACCCCCCCCACACACACACGCACACACAAACATACATACACACATCCCATGTTGCACTGAAGGGCAGGTTTCACGTCACCTTAAATTAGCTGAATTTCAAGGCTTCAGTTATCTTTAGGATTTCTAATATCCATCCTCCATCCTAAGCCAGAAATTCTCAATCAAGGAGATGAAGTGAATATTCCATCTCAAATTAGCTGCTATTTGATTCATTCTAAGTGTACCTGTTGTTTACGGGGTTGAGGGTGGGAAGTTATGAGTCCATCTTCTCCACGTAATGGTCAATTTTGCTGTTCCAGTCCAAGTTTTGCTATTGAAGCAGAATCATTTTTCTGAATTTTAAAACTGGACCTGTCATTCCCCTGCATGTGAAATTTCTGTTTCTTCCTTATCTGTGTGAGTCCAAAATCCTTTTCTAGCCTCAGTAAATAGAGTTACTGTTATATGACCTTGGAAAGTCACTTAACTCTTCGGTATGGTTGAAAACCTTCAATGAGATCACAGAAATAGAGATGGCATTAGAATAGTACACAATAGAACCACATAATTATTAACTATCATAATAGTAAACAGTTATTCACTAATGAATAATTGTTACTGCAGTTATTGCTAGTATTACTATTACTAATAGTGCTACTAAAAACACCACTGAATTTGAGTCTGCAGATACTACATGGGAAAATAATAGGTTAACTTTTCTCAGCAACCATATGATGAAACTGAGCTCAGAGAAGTGACGGAAAAGTTCAATTAAAATTTTCACCGAAGACTTTTATCTTTTCTCTATACCATGATGTCTTCAGCAACTTACTTCTGTTCAGTTTTTTGGCAGATCGTGGGTACACAGTAGATGTTTGTTAGTTGAGATATCTGTGTAACATTTTTGTTAGAACTTATAAAAAGCACCTAACACTAGTAGGTCCTAAACGAATGCATGTTCTCTTTTCTTCTAGCTTTCTCTCACATTTTGAAAACCCTACTACTCAGAAAAGATGTAGCATGAGTAGGCCATGTGTTTTCAAGATAAAAAAAGGGGATTCATTGTGACTTTTTTTTTTCTCTCTCAAGGAACATTTGACTCATGTCCTTAGGTGTCCCAGTGAGCACAATATGAACATCAGAGACACATGAAAAGCTATATGTATGTGTGTGACCTTTCCCAGGGTCCTTTAAAATCATAATCAGTACTTGGCTCTTTACACCCTTTATCTCATTTAAAGCTCATAAGAAACCTAAAAGTTTGGTATTACTATCTTGCCTCAATTGCATGATGAGAAACCGATGCACTCTAAGAGTCTGGGTAAATTTTCCAGCATAGTAAAGACAGATTTCTATCTGCTGATCTCTGACATAAATCTATCTGGCTCCACAGTCTTGTTTCATTTATTATGTTGTCTTTGTAGAAGTGGCCTATAACTTTGAGGATTTTCATGGTCCTTTTACTCTAAGAGTATCTGCTTCCAGATCTCAATCTTTCTTTTTAATAGCTCTGGTCTCCAAAAGTTGTGCTACCCTAGCAAAATTAGCAGTGGAGTTGTGTTTTAGACCCAGATTCATGTGACTGTGAACAAATCAGCTCAAACTCTCTGTGTGCTAAGTTTTTTCATCTGTAAAATATTTGGTCATTTTACATTCTGGATTAAAAAAGAAAGTATGAATATGAGAAGTACCAGCAATGTCTTTCATAGAGTAGGTACTCAGTACATGATAACTACTCTTTTTATCATCCTTACTCTCCTGGTTATTGTTTATAATCAGATAATGTAGATGCAGCACTAATAATTAAAATTTCCATCCTTCTAAAACTATGTATTGATTCTGTTTGCTAATGAGACTCTTGTACTTAACCAAACTTACCTGCTTTGTTATGCCCCAGTATTTTAGTTTCAACTTCCATGTATTATTTTTCCTCCTGATTTCTTAGAACTGAATCTTTGTTCCTCTCCTTAGTGATACTATTAAATACTTTGGCTCAGTGAATCATTAGAGTAAAAAGTGTAGTCTTAGTGAAAATGGTCTTTGGAACCAGCAACTGAGTTTCATTCCTAAGCTCAAGCAAGTGAGAAGGGGAAGCAGAGACTTGATTTTTTGTGGGTGGCAATGTTGCTACCTATCCCAGAGGTCCTCTGATCCATGGGCCAAGGGTGAGTATCTCATCATTCTCAGTAAGGCCACACAGATGGGGGGCATGACTCATTTAATGTGAAAGCGAGAGCTTAGGCACATCTCGGAAGAAGAAGAAAGAAAGGGCTACATTCAAGTTTGTATCAGTTTCCTTTCTGTCTAAAACCAAGGGGTACAGCATGATAGATTGGGAAATCTTAGATGCAAACAGTCCTGGGTTAAAATTCTAATTGTGCAACTAACTAGTGATGTGCTCTTATGCAAACAACCTGATCTCTTTGAGTTCTCAGTTTACTACTCCGTCAAATGAGGAAAATGACACCTGTAGAAATTGATGAACAGCTTTAATTATTATTTGCCATAGAAGGCCACATTTTCTTGGGATATAATTTCAAATTTACAGAAAATTGACATAATAATGTAAGAATCTCCCCATATTCATTGTTTTTAATTTTGCTTCATTTATTTTTTCATTTTCTAATTCTCTTTTTATGCATATTATATTTTTCTTCTGAACCATTTAAAAGCAAGTTGGGGACATTTTGTCCATTACCACAAAATACTTCAATGTGTTTCCTAGGATAATTATCATAATCAAGAAATATAACACGGGCACAGTATTATTATCCATAATCCATATAAAATTTTGTCAGTTGTCTCAAAATTGCTGTTTATAGATAATTGTGTTTCTTCGTACAGTTCAGGACGGCATACTGCATTTAGTTGTCATAATTTTTTAGTTTCCTTTGATTGGAACAATTTCTCATTCTTTTTTGAAATTTATATTTTAGAAGTTTATAGCCAGTTATTTTGTAGAATGTTCTTCGGTTTTTGCATCTGATATTTCCTTGTGAGTACGTACATGTTTTGCATTGTTGGAAGAAAAACCTGTGGAAGTAATGCGGTGTTCTTCTCAGAGCGCTGTACCGCAGGATGCGTGATGTTGGTTTGTCCTGATGCTGATGATGTTAACTTTGCTCACCTGGTTAAGACAGTGTCTGGCAAGTCTTTCCCCTGTAAAGCCACTATGTTACCTTTTGTAATTAAGTCACTTGTGGAGAGATGCTGTGTGACAAGTCAGTTTTTCATCGGACTTTCATCCAGTAGTTTCAGCATCAATTGGTGATTTAAAAAAAAAAATCCCCATTGTTCTTTTCATATTTATCAACTGGCATTCTACTCTATGGAAGTCCATGACCTTTTGACAACTGTTATCTGGAAGGAGAAAAATATAGCAGGATCAAGAGAAAATAATAGGGGTACAGTGGTCAGTGAATAGACTTTAAGTGCCTAGATAAATAACAGACTTACGGAATCACTTTGATGGCATATGCAGTATGATACAGGCAGGGCCCCAAAGAAATACGCATCATGTTCTCTTTCCAATAGGATGTCTTAATTTTACTTCACACAGTATACCATAAGGCAGGTTTGTGGAATAATGTGAGAATTCCTGGTACATTAGCAAAGTAGAACCAGGAGAGTCTAGGTTAGGATAGCTTGGGCTTAACATTAGCATTATGCCATTTGAAGAGAAAATCTGAGAAAAAAAGAGAGGGATTATTCTTAAAACACACAGACACAGACACAGATACACATACACACACACTCCTACCTGTGTGGTCACGAACTGTTTGTTTGAAGAGCATTAACCTCATATATGAAAGAAAGCAAAATGTTAAACCATTACCTGATGTTTCAGGATTGTTAAAATTGTAGACCTTATCAGGGATGTAATAAACTATCTTCATTGCTCTGATATAGTTCAGTTTGCCTTTTGAAAGTTATTTCATCAATTAAATTACTACCAAACCATGGGTTTAGGTAAAAATTTCCCTGTTTCTTGGTGAACATTTTACCTGGGTCCCTGTTGGTGGGAAAATTTCAGAGCTTAGAATGAAAGCTGCTATACCTTCAGGACCCATTATGTGATTTCATATATTCCCAAGTAAAATCTACTGTAGATGATCATTTTTACATGTGCCGTGCTATGTCTCCTAGAAATGTACTAATGCCCTTTTAAGAAGTGAAAATGCCAGAGCATGCCTTTGTTTCACCTGGGTAGAGGTTGGGAACAATCTTTCAGTGCGTTCATTCTCTGGCAAAGGCAGAATTTGCCGCCATATGCAGAGTTTGCCATTCCTTTCAGTGGCGGTGACAGGACTGTGTTGCTCAATTAGAAGGCATGATTCTTCCATGCTGGACTCAACCTCAGCCCTGATGCTGTTATTTTTACCTCTGCTTCTGGGGACAGGGTTGGGTGATCTGTCAGGTCCCTTCTAGCTGAGATATTCGAAGCTAACAAATAAGAAAAAGCACGAGTAAACATTTCCACTGGCCTTGAGTTTTGATGAATTTATCTGCAAGGATGGATTAGGTTTATTTTTCTGTGTCTCGAGGCAAAGGAGACATATGTCTTTAAAGCTGCCTAGCTGGACTGTCTTTTCAGCATGATTTAAAAACACAGGAAGCTTTCATATAGGATTAGGATCAGTATGAACCATCTGAAGATTTCATAAATTCTTGTTGGAGGGAAAGTGGATGAGAAGACCAAGGGTGCACAGATTATATCTACTGAGTTGGGCAGGTGAGATGAAAGAAAGCTTGTGAGATTGAAAGCAATTTTTCCCACATCCTTTAAAAATACATCTAATTTTAATTGAACCACAATAAGAAAACGTATTATCATATATGACTGTAGGCACTTAGTCTGCCTGATAGAATCTGTTCTGTTCTAATTCATCTGAGTAAACGATGAGACACCTAAGGAGTACAAGTAACACCAAACACGCCTGCTCTCCAAACATGCCCTTAGAATCTGAGAATTAGATGATCTTTTGTGGAAAAAGGAATTGCTTTCAATAGCCTCTCAACTATTTGTTTTTCCTTTCTTCTGTAGTATAGATTTGGCTATTTTCAATCCGGGGACATTATCTCATTCATAATCCTCTATCACAAGAAATGCCTTCTATGTCTTAGAGAAGAGAATGTTTTCTTTGTATATACGAGACCTATTCCCTCTTTAATAAAATCTTACCCAGGTGTACCTTAGCCAGGAACAAGAGACCTAGCGTGTTTTCACACAAGTAATCACCTTTTTTGAAACTTGGTTCATTTTTCTTAATCTCCCCAGGTCCTAGTGTTAACCTTCAGACAGATTTGTCTGCTAAATATAAGTTTTGTAGGACAGAATTAGAACGTCAATAAGATTATAGAAGGAAATAGGAAGAGGAATGGTGATATTTTGCTGTTTTCGCAATGGGTGGTTCCAACATGAGGAGTAAAAATGTTTGCAGGGAAGTTGAGAAACAAGAATTGAGAAGCATGTTCCCTTACAGTGATCCTGAAAGTTCAGTGAGTGTCAGAATCACATAGAGGGTTTGCTACAGCACAAACGGTGGCCCCCCAAGTTCAGAGTTTCTGTTTTCATACCTCTGAGCTGGGGCAGGAAATGTTGCTTTTCTGACAAGTGCCCACGTGGTGCTGACGATCCCTGTCTGGGGACCACACTTTTAGTACCAGTGCTCTCATATAGCCCCAAAATAGATTCGTCTCAGTAGCTTTTGTCTGTAGTGCAGAGCGTGTTGGATGGAAGTCATAAAGCTTTTTACATTCAATTAGTCATTCCACAACATCTCCTTGCCCTACAACTGGTAAATTATGTACTATACCCTGTTGATACAGAGATGAATAAGACAGAGGCCTCATGTATTCAAGGAAATTTATAGTCAACTAGAGGAGACAATCAAGGAAATCCACAACCTCAATATAGTACGATAAATAATACAATGGTAGTCCACGCTGGTTGCCGTGCAGACATATGGGAGCAGTGCCTGACTCAGTTTGCACCTGGGACCTGCAGTCAAGACGAGCTTCTTGGGATCAGAAATCTAAAATGAGTTTTGAACCCAGTATAGGATTTATTACATTGGGGGAACCATGTTACAAGCAGGAAGGATAAAGGTTAAAAGGCACAAATGAGTGAAACAAAAATACAACTTAAAAATAGCGCAAATAGTTCAGTAGAGGTAGAACATGTAATACTTTGAAGGCATATGCTTCTTCCCTATTAAACCCTGTCACTTAATCCCTACTTACTAGCCATGAGAAATTCTTCCTGATATTCTTAGGGGTTGCACTTTATATGTGTGTGATGGGGTTGGAGTGTAAGTCACTGAAGATTTTAAATAAAGGAGTAATGAGATTAGATTTCTATTGTGAATGCCTACGTGAATGATGATGCTTTCATTCTTTGGAATACTATGCAACTATGAAAAAGAATGAATTTCTGCTATATATGTTACGAACTGGCCTCTAAAGCAAGATATAAAATAGTATTCATAGAATTTTTTACTTGTATATAAAGAAAAATGAAAGGAATACATGCACTTGAATATACTTGCGTGTGCCTAGAATATTTATTTGGGGGTATATATATATATATGTCCAAACACATGTAAAATATAACTTGGTAATAGTAGTGGCCTCCAGAGAGAAAAACTGGAGGACAGAGATTTGTATTAGGAAGGAGACTTTTTGCTTTGCATGCTTTTTTTTACTATTTGACATTCTTTTGACATGCATATATTTTATTTATCTTATCACATATATTACTACGATTACTACTGCTTTAAACACATCATTTTGAGGAAAAAAAAAAAAAAATTACTGTTGTAAATATTGGAAATGGGTTCCAGGAGGAAAGGCTGAAGGGAGGGAGGGCAGTTGTCTCCGCTTTCAGTTAGCGCCTTGAGGGTGGATACAGTTAGAAATAAGGTGGTGACAGGATAAGGAGGAAATTGATCTGAGAGAGTTATAAAACCCAGATATTTCCTGGAGTCAATCTGTGCAAATAAAAATTTATCTTTGAACCTAATATATGCACATTTTTAAGAAAAATCTGTCTTCAACACCAGAAGGTAAGCTAATTGAAGGCAAGGAATTAATTTTCATGTTCACTGCCGCACCCAGCATTTCCTACATAGGTATTCATTAAACATTGTTAAACAAATGAATCCCAGGGATTTATTTCCTTGCTTTTATTGAATTTTTATTCTCTGAACCACATATTAGAGGTATTTTCTTTCTCACCTTGATGTGGATCGTCAAATGGGTTATATTCTCGTTTTATTTCCTGCAAAGACCATGTACACACACATACACACACATGTGCGCACACAAACACACGTGCACACGGCTTGGCATATATTTTGATAAAATCAGGCAGTTACAGGGATACATTCAATACACTGCCTGGCCAACAAGTGAAAAAGAAAAGCATCAGACACCTCACTGTCTCTTAAGAGCAACTTGTTTCTCCAAAGTAGTGGAGATGGAGTACGTTTTGAGATGGCCATTTAAGCAATCAAATTAGAGGAGCTGCTTCCTCTTCTAATGTTGGATGGGTTGGGAGTGCTGGTATTTTATCTTCCCAATTCCCTTAGAAAAGAGAATTGCTGATTCTTCTGAAGATGTGGAATAGATGTGGAAGAACAGGGGGAGAGTGGTAAAGGGGAAGTTTAGAGAGACAGAGAAAGTGAGATGTTGGATAATTTCCAAGTTTCCTGACTTAACTAAGTGGGTCCCCAAAGGGACAAAACTTTTATTCTCCAAGAAGCTCTATCTTTCTCACCTGTAAAACAGATGATGATGTATCCTTCATCTGCCTCCAAATATTGTTTCAAGTACCATGCAAAATGAAATACGTGCAAGCATTTTGTAAACTTCCTCTTTGCTGTTGAAATTTAAGTCATGTTATTGCTTGCCTAAGTCGAGTCTTTCATGCATTTGCATTAGGGGTTAAGAGCAACTCAAAGGTTATAATCACTTACATTCCTGCTACCTTTGGTTTCTGTGGGGAAATGAGAGCAGAAGTTCACGAAAAGGAAAATCTGTAGTACAGGCAGAGCACACAAAAGTGCCTCACACTCTGTGTGGCAGATGGTAGTACCTTAATAGATGTGAGTTTCCTTTCCTTCCGCCCCCTGCTTACCCAAAATGACTTGGAGATGCTAATTCTGGCAGTTTGGAGAAAATTGGATTCCCAAACTTGCCAAGTTGGTTTAGGGTATGCATATATGATTTATATTTGAGTATTGTTAGTGAAGATATTGAAGTCACAGAGGTAAGAAGTCAAATGCTGCCTGTATTTAAGATTATTCAACTAATGTGCACCCTCACACTTGACTCTGTCAGCTTTTCTTACCCGTAAAATGGGATTGCCTCCTATTTTGTAAGGATGTTAAGAAGATTTAATATGAAAAACTTGTTTAACGACCTAGCTACTAATAGGTAAATCGAGAAACAAAAGTCTTGGTTGTAACTAAGTTTAGTTGGTTTAGTGGTTCTTTTTCTAATCTGTTATAGTCGCTAATGACAACATCCATTCCATGAGAACTTAATGATTACTACCGTACTGTGCTAGACACTGTAATAACCACCAAATCTTTGTTTCTTTACCCATAAAATGAGAAAAATAATAGTGCCTATCAGTTAATCTTCTAATTTAAAAAGATTATATACATTGCTCATAGTCAAAGGATTAGTAAGCGGAGGTACAGTGATCGGATTAATTCTTGTCCATCTTTGGAGACCTACCTAGATCCTAACCAGCATGTGATACTTACTTTTTTAAGGGTATTAAAAGAAGAAGAATGTAGAAGCCTACATTTTGGATTCTCCCAAAGACAAAACTCATTGCTTTGGACAAGTCATATAATATCATAGGATCCTAAGTTTAACACAGACAGCAAGTAAAATTTGTACCCTTGCAACAGTCTCGATGGATTATGGGAAAGACTTAATTAATGTTTATAGAGTGCTTATTTGTTTGAACAGGCACACAAAAGAAAGAATAGTAACAAGCACATGTTTTTCATTCCCAGGGCTCTAATGCAATTCAGTACAGTTAATTTATTTCATCACCTCCCTGATCCATCATAGGAGCTCAGGATGGCGGTCTGAACACATTGCTGATTTGCAGCTGCAGAAACTGGGGCTCTAGCTATACAAGTAAATACCTGGAAAAAAAAGTTTTAGGTGATTTGAGATGGAGCCCTTGGCACTGGTTTTTATCTGTGGATGTGTATATTGCTTTCCCAGGGCATAATCGCTGTGCCTTCTCTAAGGCACCAAGTTGAAGTTACTGTGAATCTCAGTATCTCTCCATATCTTGGGAGTTGACCGTCTTGTGAATGTTGGGTGCCCAAACTAGGACATCAGCACTTTGCCACTAACCTCCATGTGTTGAGAAACTCATTTCAGAGTACAGAGTGCTCACCATTACTCCATGTGAAACCACTAGTGGGACACTCATTCCAATCAATCGTGGTATTGATTAATCTGGAATATTTGAATCACCCCCTTTGTCTAAAAATAACAATGCACAAAGGACATGTAGCCACGCTTGCTATACAGAATACAGATGTTTGAAATTCCAGTTCAGCATCCTTTCTATTTTTCTTCTATCTATTTTATCTTTCTCCATCTGACCTTAGGTGTTAGAACTAATCTCTAAGCCAGTTCACTTCCAAGCGTTAGAGAAGTCTCCAGTTACTTGAAAGTCTTACATAATCAAAGGAACTTTCTGTATGTGAGCCCAAATACAGACCAAAGAAAAATTGCTACAATGTTTTTAGGAGCTCTATTCAAGTCTTATTTCTACCCTGACCTCTTCATTATTTTTCTTGCCAAAAAAGCCAACTCCTCTTGGAATGAAATTATATTGATGCAGTGATCTCATCTGTGAATATTACTGTCCTCAGCAGCTTTCTTTATGTACCTGCTTAGCCTAAGATTGAGATTTCCTGGATAACTTTTCAAAATTGTATAGAAATTTGAGCACAGAGTTAAAAACTGCCAACAAATTGTGGGAGAACAGCATTTGTTACTCATTTGAATTAATAACAAAATATCTGTTTTAAAAACTTTCCATCCAACTGTGTTACAACAAACATAGTAAACTTGTTTTCAGCTGTAATTTGGTTATTTTGGTTTCTATTTGATAGGGGATGCTCTATCTTCTGATCATGCAGGGGTTTTGTTTGTTTGTTTGTTTTTGTGTTGGTATTTGTAGCTCGTGAAAACTAGCCCTGGAAAGTGGCTGGCACAGTGACTAACTGCTGTGTGCTATCACGGTTGGTTTTATACTGTTATTACAAGAATATTTACAATTAAAATGCAGGGCTTAGTTTAAAGAGCACCTGTTTAATCAAGGATAGAAAGTCATATTTTATATATGCCATTAAGTGAATAGCTGACTTGCATATCAATTTTGTTGCTGACTGTGTCTCTGTTCTTGCGGAATTTTTTCTCTTCAGATGATAATTCTTTGTATAACCAATCAGTTAAAATTTCAGGGCAGATCTTTCTGTATGTAGGGCTGCCTGAGTAGTGACTTAGATTTTTCTGTTGTGTTATATCTTTTAATGTAACTTCTTATGTTTAAGTTTCCCTTTGCCTTTAAAAATAATTTCCTGCAGGTAGGAAAGTACAGATCTTACCTAGAGAAACAAGGTACAGGTAACAATAATGTTGTGAATATTTGGAGTGTTCTGATGATGATTTTTTTTTTTTTGATAATTGAACAGTCTTGTTCTCAAAGAATAAATGTAAATTGATCACAGTCTGATTTCTTAATGCTGTGAAATCAGAGAGGCTTGGGCCATTTATTAGCAATGTAAACTCAAGAAATTTACTAAGCTAGACTTACTCTATTTGGAAAGTTATGAAAATGATATTACATACTTCATAGGGTTATTGAGAGAATTAAATGACGCCTCTCATACAAAGTTCCTGAAATGCAGTTAACACTTAGTAAATGCTAGCTATTGGTATTAGTGTTAATGTCCAAACAGAATCTATATAAGGATAAACAATTCTCAGAGACTGAGTATTTTTGCCTATAAAAAACACTATACTGATTATAATTTGAGTAATTGGGAGTTTCATGTTTTTGACATCATACTGTAATGAAAGAAGTATGAGACTATGAAATTAGCCAGATCTATACTTGAATTTCAGCTCTACTCCTTACTAGCTGAGCTTCAGTTTTCTCTCCTACCAAATGAGGGTAAACATGTTTATTTCTAAGGATTATTTTATTTTCTTCAGAGATAGGGTTGGAGTTACAGGTTGCATGCACAGGTTGTAGCACAGTGGCATGATCATAGCTCCCTGCAGCCTCGAATTCCTGGGCTCAAGTGCCCCTCCCATCATAGCCTTCTGAGTAGCTGGGACTACAGGTGCTAACCACTGTGACCTGCTAAGTTTAAAAATTTTTTTTTGTAGAGATAGGGTCTTGCCATGTTGTCTAAGCTGGTTTCAAACTCCCAGCCTCAAGGGATCCTCGTGCCTCGGCCTTCCCAAGTGCTGGATTAGAGGCATGCACTACATGTCTGGCCCTCTAAGGGTTATTTTAAAAAATAGGTGGCATGACGTCTCCAAGTTGTGTGCCCATAGCGAAAATCCTATACATTATTAATTCCTTACGCAGTCTCCTTTAAACTTTTTATTATGAATTAACATCAGAGAGTGGATTAATACATGGAAACACCATCTTCCTCCCATGTGACATATTTGTATTTAACTTCCTGGGAGTTGCAAAAGGGGCAGATCTGTTTGAAGGCCGGATCTTAGGTCATCTTTCTCATTACATTTCCATTATTGCTGTGAATGATAGGCCGGCTGACTTGAGATTCACATCTGAAGAGTCAGTCACGGAAGAGTTAGAAAAACTACATTAAGATGCTTGGACAAATTCCCAGAATTCTGTATCCTGATGCCCCTTCTTGATTCTTTTAAATGCAAATGGCCTTCCCAGGTAAAAGGACTCAAGGTGTGTGCTAGAGAGCTTTGTCATAGTCCTGCCTCCCTTTCCTGAAACCCAGCATCATGCTCAGACCACAGGAAAGATAGGAGAGAGTAATGAAGTGAGGGCAGGGAGAAAGAAGAGCGGGAGGAAGAAGGAAAAAAGAAAGGAATTGTGAAGGAATTTTATGTTCTTGGTAAGGTGATGGGCACCAAAATTCCCTTGATTTGATTAATACAAATTGTATGGCTGTATCAAAACATTGCACATACCCTGTAAATGTATACAAATATATATCTGTAATAATTAAAAATATTTTTTTTAAAAAAAGCTTAATATCACAGACAAGGCCTTTCATCTTCTGGTTCCAAATTACTTTGTAATCTGAGATTCTTAATTTATTATATTACTTCCGACTTCCTGGATGCACAGAAAATGTTCCCATTTCCCTTACATTCTTTATGCTGCCATGTCTGGAATACCTTCCTCATTTTCCTTTCTGCCCCCAACATGCCCTCTCTCTCTCTCTCTCTTTCTCTCTGTCTCATATACGCTTACACTTTTCAAGACTTAGCTGAAAAGGTGTGAATTTTTGAAGACTTTCTTGCCTCCCCCTTAGTCTCTATGTAGAGTGAATAGATTGCTCTGTGATATTACATTTAGATAAACAGGGAGACTACTGACTCTATGTAGTATTCTGGAAGTTCTTTCTCTGTACCACCTAATTGATGGCGAGTATAGAAACCCACATTCAACTTTAGATTCCCACAGACAGACAAAATACAAGTTCATGGGACTAAGAAAGATAAGTCTTATTGAGAAATACAGGTTGAGAAAAGCAAAACTGGATACATTTATTATGGTGATAACAAAATGATTAGACCAGTGTAGTTAATAAATGTGATATTGTCACTCATCATGTTAAAATTGTAACAGTGGACACAGTACTATTGGTTTCCACATTCATTATTAGAAAACTTTCAGAACATCCTTACTTCACTATTAGGTGATTGAAAATCTGATTGGTTGTGTTGCCAAGAGGAATGGAATAGTAATAGCTAATACTTCCTAAATTCTGAGTGCCAGGCACTCTTCTAGATATTTTGGAAATATTATTTCATGTAATCTTTGTCACAGGTAACATCGGTATGTATGGATGAGAAACTGAGCCCCAGAGAGGTCAAGTAATTTGTTCAAGGTCATATAACTAGTAAGTTGCAGAACCTGGTTTCGAATCCAGATCTTCCCAAATCTGGCTTTTTTTTGTTCTTAGACATTTCACAT
This sequence comes from Eulemur rufifrons, assembly GCF_041146395.1. NCBI lineage: Eukaryota > Metazoa > Chordata > Mammalia > Primates > Lemuridae > Eulemur > Eulemur rufifrons. Next base: position 7,490,640 of record NC_091005.1, on the reverse strand, counting down.
GTGCGTGGGGAGTGCATCTGCATTGTATAATAATTTTATGATATTATATTTTGACCAAAAAATACATAATGCTTGGCATACACCAAGATAATATTGTAAACCAGGAGTCCAGAAATTGGTAGACTTTTCTAGAAAGCTTTAGATGGTAAACATCATAGTCTCTGTGAGTCACATAGGCTCTGTTGCAGCTGTTCAACTTGGCTATGATGTAAATGAAGGGATGTAAGTGAACGGGTGTGTCTGTGTTCCAACAAATCTCTACAGTATTTATAAAAACAGGATTGATCTTACTTGGCCCAAGGGTTGCGTAATAGATTGAGGACCCCAGATTTAAGGACTTTATAAATACTCCCATAGTCCTTAAAAAAAAAAAAAAAAAAAAAAAAAAACACAAACAACTAAAGAGAGATATTATAATGATATTATGATGATGGATTCATATATGAAAAACACAAGGTGATTAGAATTAAAGTAATTTGCCCAAAGTTACAGAGTTGGCAAACAATAGAAGGAAGGTATGAAGTCAGTAGGGCTGTGTTCTTCACTATTTACCTAATGCTGCCTGCGTTTTGACACAGAGGTGTTGAATTTTAATTTCAGGTCTCATATTTTGAATCCCTGAATTTGTGAGATCACAGAAGTTACTGAGTGCCTCTGTAGTCCCGGGGGTACTTCCTCCATTCCCTGCATGAAATGCTTATACCAGAGCACATTCTGTGAGCACTTGTAAACATGCGTTTGTATCCCAGCCCCTGCCTTCCTGGTAGAGCCATGTGTGTGTTTTCCCTCCTGCTTCTAGAAGGCTGCAGTGCTACCTTCTTAGGCTTCTCTTTCAACATCTATTTTTTTAGTTTCTATTTTTTGATTGTCTTTGAATAGAGTGGATCAAATTTTCCCATGCTTTGAGTACAATTCTTATAGGGCTTAAAAAGAGAAGAAAACACATTTCTGCCTGTTAGAATTTTGACAAGGTGGACTACAAATGGGATAGATCACTCTGCCATGAGGGTAGAATCAGACAAGCATCATCTCAATTTGGTCGGCAAGTATCACAGTATCTGGCATAACATGGATGCTTAATAAATGTTTAGGGACTACATCAATGGCTGGGTGTCATCTATTATTTGATAGTCTTAATGCGTTTCTGAAGCCACGGAAGTATTCTCTGATTAGAATAGTGGCTGATAGTACAGAAAACCCTGATGGCAAATTAAAAGAAACACAACCAAGAAAACCCCAAATCATAGTCATCTGTATTGCCTGTCTTATAGGTTTCTTTCTCTTGTGCCTGTTGCCATTGGTTGATAGAGGCTGATTGGAAAGTTGTGTTTATAAGGGTGCTGAGGTTAATCCTGGTCCAGTGAGATCAGGAGCCTTGATCAATGAGTGACTTCTGCCCTGTGTGCATGATGGGAGAATTGAGGCACCCATGCAAAGTGTCTGTCGACTTTTATTTAGAATTTATGTTACCCTGTAAGTAAAGGGTTTTATTTTACTAATCAACAAGAGAAGTTTAATTTCATGACAAATTCTACCTGGAACTGGACCCTTCTGGTGTTTCTCAAGTTCACTTTTCTTCACTCTGTTTGTGTCACATTATCCACAATGGATGAGGGGAGCCTTTTACCCCAATGCCAGAAGTCCTGTTTGATGTCTCTTCTTTAATATCTGAAATGTGCATTGTCACTTGCCGAGATTTATTGCAGTACTTACTTTCCAGAAGATACTTTTACTTCCAGCCCATCGTTTCTGGCTCAGGCTTTGGGCTGAGATTCTTTATTTCTCTCTGCTTTTTTTATTTTATTTTTTTCTGTCTAGAAGCAAATTGCTTTTCAAAAGTTTAAAGAGAAACTAGAGCAGCTTTGGATGGGTTAGAAATGGGGAAAAAATGGCTCATTTCATGAATAAATATTTGTCTGCGGTTCTCCGCTTTGCAGACTCAAACGGGGATTAAAAGGTAAAGATTGGCAGGAGGGAGGTGAGGAGGCTTTTAGGCAAAAACAGCATGTGTGTTACAGCTCCATACACAAAGAATGCAATTTCCTCTTTTGCCCAAGTAAAATTGGCTATAAGTAGCCCTTTGTAGGTGTTTCTAAAGAGGGCAAGGGGGACAGTCTAGTGGAAAAAGCACAGGCTTTGAGCCAAAAATATCTGAAATCGGATCACTTACAAGACGTGTGAGCTTGCGCAAGTGGCTTAAGGTCTCAGAATGTTAGCTTCCTCATCTGTAGAACGGGGACCAGAGCATGCAAAGTACCATGTGCAAAACCTGACATGCATTAGACATCAGTAGTACAACTTGGTTCTCTTAAATTTACCATGAAAAAAAAAAAATGGAATTCGATAGGACATGACCTATTACAGGTGAATCAGAACTATTCAATTTCAAAAGACTAGTTTGAATCAAACACCATGCATTTTATTTGGATAATTGTTGTGTCTGCAGTAGAAAAATATACCACCACCACCAGCAATGGCAGAAGCATAAATAGCAAAACCATCAATGAGTAACTTTCTTCAAAATGTACCATCAGGGAAAAGGGACTTAGCCTTTTTAAAAAATGGACCTGGGAAAGAATTATTTGTGCAGAAACATATCCACATCCACACACAAAGACATAAATAGATATATAGAGAGATATATATATATATATATACACACACACTCGCGCGTGCGCACACACATCATGAAAACGTTGTGTTTTAACACGTTGTGTTTCAACACCAACATAGTGGCCGATATGCTCACTAAAGTGCTGGTATAACTTTCGATATTATAAAAAGATTTCAATGGCAGAGCAGAAGAAAATGTTGGAACATGCGAAGAAAATATGGCTTCCTTGACAAAAGAGAAAGATTATAAATCTGTAGATTCTGGACATAAACTGAGCATAGAGAAAGACACAAAAAGGTGTTCCATGTACCAGGCACATTATACATAATTCTGTGCTGTCACAACAATAAAAGCAACAACAAATAGAACAATAATAAAAATAACAAACCATCGCTAAAGCTGATATGTACTGAATGCTTACCAGTGCCAGGTTTGTGATAACCTTTTTAATAAGCCTAAAGAAACCATTTTATTTTGTGTTTGTGAAGAAATAAAAAAGGAACAATTGAGTTAATGAATACACATTGTCCATGGGTGCACAGTTTATATGTGGTGAATCCAGTATTGGAAGCTAGAAGTTCGGATGTGCTGGGGAATGCTACGGGCAGGCATGATCTTAAGGATGATTCTCTACATCTACCCCCCTTGACTTACGTAAGAAGAAACTTATCCTGATTCATTCACTTTACCTCCTAGAATGTCTCATGAGGACTCTGGGAGATTTTTCTCCCAAGCTGTATTACTCAGTTTTAGACTTGGAAAATATTTCATTATAGATATCACCTTTGAACTGATTTCAGTTGCTTTTAATTTGACAGTTTGCCTTTTGCATAGGTGAAAATTTATCACATTGACATTTTAGCCATCATGCTTTTATAACACAAAAGTCTTGGGATGAAGGTGTCTCCCTTGAAAGTTGTTGGGAAGAAGTCTTTGACTTAGGTGGTCTTGCAGAAATGCAGAATAATATCTTCTCATCATGGTACTTTTTCCCCTACAATTTTCAGAATGTTTCCTCCCAGACTTCCTGCCCCCTTTTTCTCATGTTACTTATTCAGATATTTTTGAGCATGCATTTTGCTCCACACACTGCTTGAAGCTGAAGATTCAAAGACAATTAAAGTGTTCTTTCTGCCTTAAGGAGTTGGCATTCCAGCATTTCTCAGAAGGTTAACTTCTTCATGATCGGGGAAAAAAGAGTAGAATCCTAGAAAATAAGTTAAATGACTTGTCTTAACCCCATAGCAGCAAGAGTTTCCTTTTTTTTTGTTTGTTTGTTTTTTTCCAGCAGATGTTACCTAAATTTCATGGCTACATGCTCCTTCTTAAAATTCTGGCTTCCCGTTGACTATATGTGCTGTTAGGTATTCTGGAAACCGATATTTATACTGGATGTCTGTATTCCAGACTGCTTTCTCAAATGATTGGTGTGCATTTTTTAGTTGTATTTGAATTGTTTGCTGAGTGAATCCCCCAATGAAAGTAACAAGTTACCACCAACATGGATAACAAGGGATTATGCTTAAGAACCATTTAGCTGCTCATATTCTTCTAACTTTGGTTTGCAATTAAGGTCTTCACCAATGTGCATTACGCCTTGGTTATACACTGATGTGTTCTTAGTGTAGTTGTCACCAAATTACAAGCTCCCATTCTTCACACTGTTTCTGTCTGGAATTTTTGGTGATAATAAAATAAAATACTTTTAGCTGGCTTAAGTGGAAATGGTGTCTGGATATGAGAAGGTTCACAGAATCAATGAGAAATCTGTTAAAATTAGTGTAGAGAGCACATTTAGATCCCAAAATGGAGACAGCTTGACAACAGCCCTGCCTCTGGCCCCTCCAGCGCCCCTCTTGCTGGAGGTCTGGAATCCCCACTACAACTCACTAGTGGTGGTTTTCCAAGATGTCAGGAGAAGGCTCAGAGACTGAGCAGCTGAAGGAGAGAGGTTGGAAGAGGAGTTGGAAGAGGGGTTGAGGGGGTTGGCAAATGAACCTGGACTATATTTAAAAGGAATCACGTGTTATTGAAATGTAGCTATGAAGCATTGAAGGCCTATTACCTGTATATTATTACAGAAACATTTTCAGAATAGTCCTCATTCCTGCTTTGCAAACTAAGAATCAGAGAGGTTAAGCAGCCTCTCTCCAAGTCTGCACAGCTAATAAAAGCCTGAGCTAGGTTTTGAATGCAGTACATTTCACCATATCATTCTCTCTGAGGAACTTCCAGTCAAGTCTTAAGCATAGGATTAATAGCACAGCCTTCTTCAGGAGAAAGGGGAGTACTTGTGTTCAGGCCCTGGAGTAGAATGACTCTTCTGTCAGTGATGTTTATGTTAGTTCTGATCTGCATTTGTTAAAAAAAAAAAAAAAAAAAAAAACCACAGTTCTTTGAACTCACATTTCAAAGTTTCTTTTGTCTTTGTAACCCAGAAATCTTCTGGATCCCCTTCATTTGACTGTCACATACTCAGTGGAACCGGGTGGGCACGTGGACTTCATGGGAATCAGATGACATTGGCTTAGGTGTTCTTGTTCCACTTACCAGCCCTGTCCTGTGACCTTGAGAAATGAGTCTTCCATGGCCTTATCATTTCTCCCTTATAAACAGAAGTCATACACTTAAAAAAAAAAAAAAAAAAAAAAGCTTCAAGAGTGCAAGACCACATCTATCTCTTCCACTCTTGTTGAACACTCTCTGAATGAATGCATGATTAAATCACTTATTAATTCAGGTATTTATAGTACCATTATCTACTGTTTTAAAAATGTTTTTAAAATTTGCAAGTACCAAATGATAGACATTTTTCCATGCTATTGTATTCATGTTATTTAGTCATTTTTCTTTTTTGAATTTTTCTTATTCTTGTCACCGTTAGTGCTATTTTATAAATCACCTACTACATGGCAGTCCCTATGTTTAGCTTATTGCATACACGAGACCTCCTCAGGGAGATAATCTTTGCCATCTTTTTGGCGGAGAAAGACATGAAGAGCAGAGTTCTAGTTCTAGGTATCAGGTGTTGCTTGAATTTTACCACACCATTCCATGTTTGGCAATGTGCAGTGTCTGCTTTGGCTTTCCAATGTCAAAATGCTGAGGAGCCTTTTTCTTGGCAAGAAAATGTTCAGATTTCTTTCTTTCTTCTCTTTCTCTGTCAATGGCACTTTTTTCCCTAACCTCATAGACCATTACAGAACTTTGATGATCTAAAGGAAGACAAGAGATTTATGACTTCTTGAGACTGTCTCCTGCTTCTCTGAGAATAAAATGAAATTCTTTGTACTACACTTCGATATACTTGACATCTTTTTATTATTTGCAGGTCATACACATCTTTCTTCCTATAGAGAGAGTCATCCTACAAGCATTCATTCATTACTCTTAAGGTCACGTCAAAAAGAATCATAGACTTATTGTCAACACACTCAGTGTAAAAATACAAAACCTCCCTCCCCCACCCAAACCTTCCATATGTTCTTATCAGGAAATCAATGTGCTGATGGGGCACCAAGGACTGGGAGACTTGGAGACATTCAGTGCATTTTGCCATCTGCCCAAGCAGATGGAGTTGGGATTGAGAGCCCTCACTCTGATCTCAGATCTGCTGGGTATTATCATCTTAGATGTCATAGCTCCTAGAATCACTGCCCATGAAAAGGGTACCAGTTAAGATGCTGAAAGAAAATGGGCAGAGAATACTTTTCCATCTTACAGCTTCTGTATTTTCTATATTATCTAATTTATTGTGTGCTTTGGAAGTTTGTAAAAAACTGAGGATATCTACACTTTTCTTTCCTTTTGAGTCTGTTTCCAGGCATCCCAAAGGCTGTGATACCAGCAGTCACAGTGCCAAATAATGTTCCCTAGTGTTTCAAAACTTTGAGAACTGGGAATCATGGATTTCATGGTCCTTATTGCACCCCTGCCTATGTTAGTGCTTCATTTATGTGAGCCAGATGCCCCTGAATTGCCAGGCTTAGCAGAATGAAGCAGATGCTGTTCTATGTCCAGACTCCCTCATCCCTGACACTGGTTGGTACCCACCCCAATTCTCATGGTAAGACCAGCCTAGCTCAGAGAGGGATGCCTGTGTTCACTTAATAAAACATTCTACTATCTAATGGATGGCCGTTGCAAACTCAGCATATGCCCTTATATTTTTCCAAAAGTGTCTTTTAGAGAAAGCTAAATCTATCTATCTATATATATATTTTTTCATTTTATTAATGGAATTCTTCGTATGTTCCTGCTATTCATAGTCTCTTGAATTATTGTAGAGAAGTGTCAGACTCATGACTGGCTGCATTGGTCATGTAATTTATTCTTTCTAACCTCAGATTATTTATTTCATAATGGGACTAATCATGCCTATACCGTAAAACTTTTTTGATGGTTCATACATGCAAATTGTTTGCTATATTCCAGGCATGGGGTTAGAGACTCACTGGACAAGTCTGAGGATATAAACCTAATTGACAGGACTGAGGAAGATATGTGAACTAAGGTCCATTTCAAATATTTGAGAAGGGCACAAAAGGATATATAGGGTTCTTAATGCAACAAGGGCTTGGAAAAGTGTTAAGTCAGTGTAGAATGACTGGATATCAGTTTACACTTTGTAAATCTGAGGCAATATAATTTAAAACTAGAGACTGATCCAGAAGTTGTGGGTCTTTTCTTCAGATCATCCTTCAGGATATGGTGTCTCTGGGTTTATCTATTCTCATGACATCGTTTACAATTTCAGTACTGATTTCTTTGCATCCTGTGGGTGATTCCTTTGTATTACTGTACATGTTAAACTATGAGCTCTGTGTCGTGAACGAGAGTTGGGAAGAACATCAGGGCACTGTAGGTACCTTATTCAGGACTCTAATTATATAGAGTTGACCCTTGAACAACACAGAGGTTAGGCGTGCTGACCCCCCCCCCCCCACCGCAGAGTGGAAAATTTACATATAACATTTAACTTTCCTAAAACTTAACTACTAATATCCTTTCATTGGCCAGAAGCCTTACTGATAACATAAACAGTTAATTAACATATATGTTATATGTTTTATACATCACATAATATATTCTTATAGTAAACTAGATAAAAGAAAATATTACTAAGAAAACCATAAGAAAGAGAAAATATATCAACTATTCATTGAAAAAAAAAGAAATATTTTGAAGATCAGAGACATGATGCGTAAAGTCCTGAGTGGACGGCCTGGTACATAGAAGTGAAGTAAGTTACCATTATTATTGGTACCTCAGACTAAGAGAGTAGATTTCTTACTCTTTCAGCATACACATATCGATGCCAGGCAAGCACCTTAATTGGTAGCTTTGAGTCACACACCTGTCTGTGGGTCTAAGCAATGTCATCTAGAAGATGGGCCCATACCTGATTCGTGTTCTTATATCAGAGTCCAGGGAGCTACATCCATACACTGGAATTATTTTCTTGCCATTGTACTGAAAGAGAATGCAATACCTAGTAATGGGATCCGGGATGAGATTATTATACACTTCTTACCCCACCAGTGGTCCAGTACACAGTCAATCTATTAGATGTTCAGTAGAGTTTTGTTAAATTGATGAATACATTCACAAATAATAGATATAGATATATAAATATCTGTATCTTTCTATAAATTATAGATCAATGATCATGATTGGATCATTGTCTGACACAGAATTAGTCCATAAGAGATGGGAGAGGTATCTGAGGTTACTTAGTACATTCTATAGATAAGCCCATGTAGGGCTATACTCCAGATGTTCTGTCATGGATTTCAAACTAAAACATAGGTACATTAGGTAATATTCAAGGGAACTGCTACATGCCAAGAAAGAAAATGACTGCATTGCCAAAAGGACTATATGGTTGTCATATGTCTCATTTTACCAGTGACTCAGAGGGCTAGGTGACTTGAACAAAAGCACACAGCTAGCAAGTGTCAGATCCAGGATTCAAACCTAGGCCTCTGTGATTTTAATAGGGGAGCACCCTGCGTTATGAAAATCTATTCTCCTGATTCCCAATCTGTGTTTTATCCTGCCGTAATGCACAGATGGAAATCCATTTTAACATTTCAAAGCCTCCAGGGAGGATTCAGTCCACCCAGGAATCCGCTCGATGATGGGTCTGCCATTGGAGTTGGCTTTTTGAAGTGGTTTTCTGTGTTTGTGCCTGGTTATGTTCCAGAAATTCTGAGAATTCTCACCGTCAGATGCCAATCCTCGCTCCATGGCCCTCACTCTGAGAACAGCAAGTTCTATTTATTTCGAGTCTTTTGCATTATTATTATTGCACGTGCAGGGGCAAGGAGATAAGGCTGCTTTTTTAACACAATCACCTTCCCTTCTCTTTCTCCTTAAATATGTAACTCTGCCTGAGAAGGTTTTTTCCTGCTCTTTTTTGTGTAAATCCAAACCCTAGATCAGTGTGTCTCAAGAATCTTGGAACATTCTACTGTGGCCTTTTGCCAGGAACAATAATCCATGTGTGGTAAAGCGATATGGGAAGGTGTCCTCACTCTTTTTGGGAGCCATGGAGAACTTGTTTTAGATAAGCTGCCTGCACTGTGTCAGGCTTCATGGGGCTCTCGCAGGCAGCACTAAAGGGAATGAACTAATGATGGCTGATGTTTGTGACGGGCAAGCTCCCTCCTGCGGCTCCGAATTGGAATGAGAGTGAAAGCTGTGGGGGCCTGGGCCAACCCTGACAGAAACAGGTTTCTAACAGCGTGAATTTATGAATCCAGTCAGTGCAAATGAGAGTTTATTATGCTTGGAGTCTAAAAATGATGCCTCATTTATTAAATTAAGTTGCAGAAAGTCTATTTAGATAATGTTAAATAATAGTTTTTACACTAAAAGCTAGGCTTTTCTTTCATTGATTCTGCTTGTTTGATTGTGTTATTTTATGCTCTAAGTAAAGGAGGAGGAAAGGAAAGGTAAGGATTTATAAATGAAGAGGACTGTGATTGCACCCAGGTGATACTGGGTTTGAGTCATTGTCATGCCCTTTGCCTGATGTAGGTTACACAGCTTTAGGGAGAACCTTTGTCACCTTTAGAATGGGCACAATTACCGAAGCTGTAACATTGTGGTGAACAAGAGTGGGAATGGAGAATATGACTCATTACTCAATAGAGGAGAGTAAATAAAAGGAGGAGGGGAAACCTTCAGAATATAACCTGTGTCATTGTTTTTCTGAGAGTGGGTCCTGTGCAAGAATTTCTATTCATTTGTAATTTTTTTTAAGTTGATCGCAGGAATTTGCATAATACTATCTTTTAAGGAACTGTTATTCTAAAGCACCACTGTTCTTAAAGTCATGATCTCTATTTAAATCCAGCTGTCACACAAGTACAGGTTGAGCATCCCTAATCTGAAAATTGAAAATCCGAAATGCTGCAAAATCTGAAACTTTGCAAGATCCACCTGATGCCACAAGTGGCAACTTTCACACCTTGTTTCAGATGATGAGTTGCAGTCAAAACTTTTTTTCATCACATAAATGATTAAAAGTATTGGATAAAATTATCTTCAGGCTATGTGTATGAGGTATATTGGAAACCAATGGATTTCATGGTTAGACGTGGATTCCATCCCCAGGATATCTCATTATGTATATGCAAATATTCCAAAATCTGAAAAAAAAAATTCCAAACACTTCTGGTCCCAAGCATTTTGCAAAAGGGATACTCAACCTGCAGTATGCACATTTTAACTCCAGCATGAGGTTTCTCCCTTGTTTGCTAATTATCAATATTAAGATGTTGGGAGGAAATGTGGTGATATTGGAAAGAGGAAAAAATAAAACCTACACACTATTTGAAGTCACCCATATGTGGGATATTTTGGCATGTCTACTCTTAACTAACTGTATGACTTTGGCTAGTATTTTATCCCTTCTAAGATTCACATTCCTCTTCTCTGAAGTTAAAATATCCTCACATATTTGCATGATGACTTTGATTAATAAACGAGATAATGCATTCAAAGATTCTAGTACAGAGCTTTGCATGTGATGATTGTTTTAGAATGCTGGTCTTCTCTCTACCTATGCCCTAAAAGTTCATAATTGTTCATTGTTTATTTCTACATTTTGGAATATAATTGATTCGATTGATTTTGTTCATTTGACTGAATGTATTCTTTTTTTTTTTTTTTTTTTTTTTTTTGAGACAGAGTCTCACTCTGTTGCCCAGGCTAGAGTGAGTGCCGTGGCGTCAGCCTAGCTCACAGCAACCTCAAACTCCTGAGCTCAAGCGATCCTCCTGTCTCAGCCTCCCGAGCAGCTGGGACTACAGGCATGCACCACCATGCCCGGCTAATTTTTTTCTATATATTTTTAGCTGTCCATATAATTTCTTTCTATTTTTAGTAGAGATGGGGTCTCGCTCTTGCTCAGGCTGGTCTTGAACTCCTGAGCTCAAACGATCCGCCCACCTCGGCCTCCCAGAGTGCTAGGATTACAGGCGTGAGCCACCGCGCCCGGCCAACTGAATGTATTCTTTAGTGCTCGTATTAGGCTACAGAGTCTCTGATAGTCGACTAATTATATGATTGAATATTTAGGTACCTACATTGTGTGTGTGTACATGTGTGTGCGTGTGCGCACGCATGTTCCTGAATAGCACACTTTTTTATTGACACATTGTATCAATATATAAGTTGGTTTCCTTTAAAATTGCTATTATTTCATGTCTTTATGAAAAAAGTATAAGAAATAAGTTGACCAAGGCACTGTTTGCACCCAGTGTATCTTTTCAAGGCAACATTTTCAATGAAGAGGTGTGGCCTAATAAAGCCTTTTGTGATAAAATCAGTGAATTAATTGATAACTCTTCCTAAATCTTGCAAGCATGTTTTTTTTTTTTTTTTTTCCATCACAGCAAGCCAATTGCGCTAACCTTTTAATAGTGCCACATTTTTGATGAAGGCATAAGGTGTTACCAGAACAATTAACTGTCAGGATTTGGGTGTAAACAGAAGGATAATTCAGAAATATGCATTCTCCATATATGCTATGCTAAAGAGCCACTGCAAATGAAAAGAATTAACATATGTTATGTCCCATTTTCATGAAAGTGCCCGCTTGCAAATGAGTCTACCTAGTTGGAAATGTGCAGTGATAACATTCCCCAAAGTACACTAACACCACCCCTATCCTTGTCAGCATGTTTTACCAGTAAGGCAACCAGGTGTAAGATGATTTCGTGTGTCTGTTTGTTTTAGTTCTTGTGTTTGTTCTTTGCCTTTCCTTTATTTAGAATTAAGTTTGCTTGGTAGCAGGAGAGAGGAGTTACTTTATGAAGCATCCACCTTATGTAAGCTTATTTTAGAATTTTTTGGTTAGGTTTCTAAGAGTCATGGCTTATAGAAAGTTAGGCGCTTAAATACTGGAGTTAGAAGCCTTTGCTGTTACAAGCTTTGGGTTTCATAAAGGGGTTTTTGTTGGAAGCATTTAATAAACATGTGTGAAACAACTACCCTGCAGCCTGGCCTTGTGCTGGACCCTGGGGATTCAATAGTTGGTGTAATCCTAGCCCTAGGGTTTTGGTCCTGCCCCCCCTACAAGAATGTTAGCATCTTGATAAATTAAGACTCAGAATGGGACGTTGGCTGAGAATGAAACAGAGTGCTGATAGAAAATACCAAATAGGCAGGGGAAGTCTACTTTAGATGAAGTGGTTATCAATAGGCTACTTTTAACAGCTAATTAGACCTAGATGATGCCCAGTTGAGGAAATGTTCACATTCTGTTTATGTTTTAAATACTATTGCCCCAACCTTAACCCTAAAGGCCATAGGATGAACAACAAATGTGAGAGGGGGGAAAAAAAAAAAAAAAAAAAAAAAAAAGGCGTCAAGAACAGCATGTAGCACAGACAGGCCTTGTGGTAGATAGAGGTAGGAAGTAACTAGATATATATGAGGAATCCAAAGCCTTCTGTGGGGCTGGGTGCAGTGGCTTATGCCCATAATCATGGCGCTCTGGGAGGCCTAGGAGGGAAGATCCCTTGAGCTCGGGAGTTCAAGACCAGCCTAAAGAAGAGTGAGATCCCATATCTACTAAAAATGGAAAAAATCAGCTGGGCATGGTGGTGCATACCTGAAGTCCCAGCTACTCGGGAGGCTGAGTAAAGAGGATCGATTGCTTGAGCTCAGAAGTTTGAGGTTGCAGTGAGCTATGGTGACACCACTGCACTCTACCCAGGGTAATACTGCACTTTCACTGGATGACAAAATGAGATGCTGTTTGAAAAAAAATAATAAAAAATAAAGCCTTCTGGTAGAGGCCGGATTATGCAGGGCTGAGTATACTGCTGCAAAGGATTTGGACTTTATTTATTTATTTATTTTTTGCATAGAAAAGCAATCAAAATATTTTAAACAAAAAGAGATGTGATATAATTCATATTTAAAAGAAAAAAATCAATCCACTGTTGACAAAGCGGTAGGTAGCAAGGAAGGAAGAAAGGTAGCCAGTGAGCCATCTGGAAGGCCAACACTTAAGCCAGGAGAGAGCACTGATGGTGGTCTATGGAGAAGGAGCGAGGCAGATGATGCTTCCATTGTTTATTTCAGGGCAGACTGAGGCCAGAGAGAGCAATGGTTTACCCCAGCCCACAGACTCAGCCAGGAGTTGAGCTGGGGCCACAGCCAAATGTAGCAGGTCCTCGAATAGCATAGTTTCATTCAAGGTTGTTTCACTGTAAAGTGGATGAGAAGAAAAAAAAAAAATCCCAGCTGACTGTGGGGCCACAGTCTGTGTGGGGTTTGCACGTTTTCCCCGTGTTTGCATGGGTTTCTTCTCACTTCCCAAAGACGTGCATGTTAGGTGAATTGGTATGTCTCCATGGACCCAGCATGAGTGAGTGTGGGGTTGTGTGGGCGTGTGTGGGCATACCCTGCATGGGATGCTGTCCTGGCCCTGGGGGCAGGTTCCTACTTTGTGCCCCGAGCTGCCAGGAGAAGCTTCTGCCACTCAAAACCCCGAGCTGGAATAAGTGGGTAAATCAGTATCTCACTTACTTATATTAGCCTTTCTTAAATGTATATATAGCTCACATTTATTGCAATGTTTAATATAAGTGTTCTGGTCTTTATTTAGGAGTTTGGTGATGTTTTTGTGACCAGAAATAACTACAGGAATTTAACTCTTATTTCTATCAATTGGCCTGTGGTAAAATTGGTTTTGATGTAAGTCGTTTAACTTAAAGTCATAGTTTCCAAGAACCCGTCAAGGACATTAAGTGATAACTTACTGTATTTTTGCCCCCTAAGTCTGTGTCTATTGTGAACAGGTGAGAGTTGAAGGACTTTGTAGAGAGAAATGCCCAAGGGTTTAATTGCGTTGCCATTGGCCACCTCTTGCTTTGTAGCGATAAGCAAGACAGAGAGGCTTTGAGCAAGCTTAAAAGTGGGTTTCTAAGCATTCATTTACATCTGATTTGTTAGAAGATTCTCAAGGAAAGAAAACAACACACAAAAATCAATTAACATGGCTGGTATATTTGGTTCCTCCAATATTCAGAAACTGTGGGAGCTTGAGAAAGACTTTAGATATTGGGTAATGTGTTATTTCCCAAGGCATTCTCTCTTCCTTTCCCTTTCAGTCCTTATCACAATAGAGAACAAAGTCTCAATTTAGTGAGTGTTAAAAAGAGAGATTAACACCTCCCTGGGCTTGAGGCCCCTTCTCTCTCTCTTAGAGCCTTTGGCTGGCAGGAGCATCTAGAAAGAATTTAATAACATTGCTTTGCTCTCATTGAATTTATATTTATGATTACCTTTATTTATGGCATGTGATACGAGTTTTCTGTTAGAGTGGTGATACAACATTTGCTGTTGAAATAAATTTGAGTAAAAATTCAACTTGAAGACAAAAGTGAAAGTGTTGGAGATGGTACGGGTGTGTAACAAACATAACGCAGCCTTGTAAACCCCTCCTGTCCATTACTTCACTGATGGTCACAGTGACACAGCAGGGTGTGGAGAAAGGGTGTGCTAGGGGTCAGCTTCCTGTGTCTGTCCCTCCCTTCCGTCCCTTAGCACTCCCTACTCTGCTTTCCTTTCTGGGGGAAGAGTCAATTTCCCAAAGTAAGGTAGTAAATGCAAGATACCAGACGGTCCTGATCTTCAGAATTTAGCCACATTAGAGGGGTGAGAGTGGGGAGAAGAGAATTGTTGCCGCTCAACTGGGTTGTAATACATGGAGGCAGTCGGGATTGCAATGGAGAAAGGGTTTAATTCCAGAAAGCACTAAGCAGGGAGATGGGAGGAATGCTTCAAATCCACCCCCCCAAGAATTTGGGACACGGGGTTTTTAAAGATAGCTTGGTGGGCAAAAGATCAGGTGATCTTCTTGTGTAGAGTCAATTCCTGGGTTGGGGGTCACAATTCCAGTTGAGTCAGTTTCTTGGTCTGGGTCACCAGTCGGGGTGGGTCAGCCAGTCCACTGGAATGTGGAACCTAGAAGATATTTCAGAAACTACCTTTCAGTTTTGAAAAGGTGAATGTTACCTATGGAGAAAGTTAAGAATGTTTGTGACCACCGCTGTGTGACTCCAGAGTAGCAATAATAGAGAAGCAAACAGGGGACAGTGGCTGATTATTATCATTATTTTTAGTTAGGCCTGTGCTTTTGCAAAGTTGAGGCCTTTACCATAGTTCTTGCCTTGCACCCCTCTATTAATTTGTAAATGACTGTTTCAGTCCCCCCCTGGTCTTTTACCAAACCTCATTCTTTGAGGTGTGGGCAAGTAAGAAGGGAAAAGGCAGACAACCGATCTGGCTGGCAAGGGGCATAGTTGATAGTTGGGGTTGAGCCCAGAGAACAAAACCATTTTGCAGTCATCTGCAAACATTCACGGGTCCTGAATTCCGGACCTAGGGTTTGCATGACAAGAACGTTAGTCCCCTCATTTACAGCCTTAGCACGGTGCTGAAGTGAACAGTGGACTATAAAATAAATAATGAGCCCCAGAATGAGGAGTGAGAGTCCTAACTTCAAGAGTCCCTGCAGAACTGATCTGAAGTTCTGGGGAATCCAAGTGAATATTACCAAAAACCAATCAGGTGTGAGCTCAATGGTAGAGTCCTGTTGTAGCCACACCGCTTGTTGGGAAATTTTTTTCTATTTGGGTTTCAACTTCTCTGGAAGCATTTATTTAGACACAGCAGGTGGTGGTTAATTCTGCACAGACTCCCCCTTGTTTAGCCAACAGGAAACCTAGTGCTGCCCAGTTATCTAAGACTACCTGGGCTAGCAAGGTGAGGGACCTTGGCTGAGCCCTAAGACCTTCTGCAGTTTCTTCTGCGGTCAATCCAGGAGTTGCAGACAGGTTTCTAATCATGTCTCTATTGTCATATACTCCCTAACTAGAGACTAGTGCTCCCAGCAGGTTTTGCTACCAGGTATCCTGGTATCTTCCTGACAACCCTCTCTTAAGAGGTCTCTGGGGAAGGGGGTGCAGGGGCTCAGTCAATCTTTTCTAGCTCAAGTCCATGGAAAGACCTGGCTGTGTCAACGGAGACTCTCTACAGCTGCAAATCTGCCCCCAACGATACATAAAAAAAGACAGCTTTGCAGTGTTATTTCTGTGGCAGCCATCCCAAAATACGTCAAAGAAATATATTTTGGGGTAAAATATTTCTAATTTCTTTCAGCCCCCACTTTGGAATTAAAAGGTTTTACATAGTAAAACCCAAGATGGATATCTCAGGACCAAGAAGGGGGGGAAAATCCACATCGGAGCAAATTTAAATATATGATTCTATATCTTTTTGGTCAATCTCATAGTCCTGTGAACCGATCAGTTTACACAGCTGTGTCTCATTCCATGAGCTGGCATTGTAGACGAGCGTAGAATCTAACAGCAGGTGGACTATAGTTTCTCCAGTATTTCTGAACCATTTTTTTCCTCTCTCCACTTACCCATTTTTATTAGAGATGAATCATAGTGGGATTGATTTCCTTGCAAAAATAAATTTTACTGTCTTTATACTTGGCCTGATTATTTGCATAAATTGCAGTAAGAATAATTATTAGCCACATAAGCTTTTCTTTTTCAAAAAATTGGCTGTACTGGGAATTTTTCACAAGGAATTTCAGTTTAAACTTGAAAGCCTCTTGAGTAAGTCAAAGATTTATCTGTGCCATGAGTTACCTGTGTGAATTGGATAAATTCCTCTTTTCTCGAGTTCCCAAAGTAACTTGGCATTCCTGGACTTGTCAGCAAGTGACATTCTTTACTCACCACAGATCAGGAAATGTTAACAATGACGTACCTGGCCCATTTCTCCAAAGGGTTTTATAGCCTCATAAAGTCAACCTTAATTCCTTAATGCAGTCTGGGCACCTCTGAAAATACACCATTCCAGTCAAAGCCTTGGTAGAATAACTAGTGTCTTTCATTGTGTCCTATTATAGAAGAAAACAGATTCTTATTGGACTTATGCAAAGAACAATATTGCCATAAATTAAGAATATTTACAAATAGTTTCCAAATTCTGGAAAAATCAAGTAGAGAGAAAAATAAATGTTTCAAATTTTGCTTACAAATACATACTTTGTCGTACACTATATATAGCCCAAAAGAAGGAAAAAGGTTTTCTTGACTTCTGGAAAACAAAATACAAAAAGAATCAGCAATGTTTCAAACAAAGAGTCTGTAACAAAATTAGTTCAGTTCCATGTAATTAATTTCTGTTCTGTGTGAGGTTGAGTTAGCAATATTCATGGACACATCAGCTTTTTAATTAAAGTCCTGGAAGTTCGTTATGTTTGATTCCAATGGTATATAATCTTCAAAGTTTTCAGAACCCTGTATTCAAGAGAACTTGTCAGTCTTTTCCATGACTTTCCTTAAAGAAGCAAACTTTGGACTGTAGCCAGCTGAAAACTACTTTTTGAGAAGAATCAAAGTAAAATAATAATTGTCTATGGAGACAAAGGTCTTAGTATAGCCATGGTTAAAGAGACAATTGACAAAGTTGGTTATTTTTGTGGCATATGATTTAACATAATCATAATTATTGAAAACACATACCAAAACTTATCAATATTTTATAATATTGATATATATATTAACATTTATACAAATGTAATTCAAAAAAAGTTAAACTCCATTTCATATTTTATAATGCTTCCTGTACAGTTCTAACATACCAAGCATGCCTAATGTGTCTCTCTTAGACTTTCAGTGGCCCTAATATTTAAAAAAAGCTAGTTTGAGGTCAACAAGACTGGATTTAGAATTTGGATTTTGGAAAATTTGTCAAATATCAAAGGCTTAAAACATTTGTTCAAATAGAATAGCAAGTCACTATAAAATAATGATGCTGGGAAAATTGGATAGCCACATGTAGAAGACTGAAAAAAGATTTGCACTTCTCACCACTCACAAAAATCAACTCATGAGGAAAACAGACTTAAGCCTAAGGCATGAAACTGTAAGAATTCTAGAAGGAAATGTTGGAAAAACTCTTACAGGCTTCGGCCCAGGCAAAGAATTTATGAAGAAGACCCTAAAAGCAATCACAGCAACAACAAAAATCAATAAATGAGACCTGATCAAATTACAAATGATTAGAGTGAATAGACAACGTACAGGATGGGAGAAAACATTTGCATGTTATATATCCGATAAAGGGCTAATAACTGAAATCTCTAAAGAACTCAAGCATATCAGCAAGAAAAAAACAACCCCATTAAAAAGTGGTCAAAAGACATGAACAGAAACTTTTCAAAAGAAGACAGACTAATGGCCAACAAACATATGAAAAAATGTTCAACATCTTTAATCTTCAGGGAAATGCTAATCAAAACCACAATGATATATCACTTAACTCCAGTGAGAATGGCTTTTATCAAAAAGTCACAAAGTAACACGTTTGTGTGAATGTGGAGAGACAGGCACACTCATATGCTCTTGGTGGGACTGAAAACTAGTACAATCTCTATGGAAAGGAGTATGGAGATACCTAAAAGAACTAAAAGTGACCTACCATTTAATCCAGAAATCCCACTACTGAGTATTTACCCAAAGAAGAAAAAACATTCTATAAAAAAGAAAACTGCACTCAAATGTTTATAGCAGTGCAATTCACAATTGCAAAGATGTGATTAGGCTTCCCATCAATAGTAGGCTGTTAGTAGTTAAGTTTTTGGGGAATCAAAAGTTATATGCAATTTTTTTAACTGTGCAGGGGTGGGGTTGTCCATGCCTCTAATCCTTGTGGTGTTCAAAGTCCAACTATATTTGCATTTATCCCACTTTTCACAAATATAACAAATATTTATGGAGTTTATACCATTCACTAGGCACTGTTCTAAGTACAGAGACATAGAGGTGCACAAGCGCACAAGACAGGTCTTACCTACCATTTTTTTTTATGTGAAACATGAACAACTTACATTCTAATGGGAGAGAACTGTACTTGTGAGTGTGCTATCTATAAGCTAGGGTTGAGAGATAAAGAGTAAGAAACATTTAGGGTATTCTTCTGTGAAGAAGTAACATGAGGGCAGAGACCGGAATGAAAGAGCTGTGAAACTTGCCCCACGACTGGGAGGAGGGGAAAGGAAGAGAGCAGGTGAGGCCTGATCATAGTGCGTCACAGAGCGTCACATGCATAGTGCGTCACCTCCTCCTCACAGGAGACAGGGAAGAGAGAGGGCAGGGGAGAAAAGCACCAGGGGTAGAACCTCATGAGCCATCATGGAGAAGGATTTGCTGGGAATGTGTGTGATAGGGATTTGCCACCACTGGAGATTTTTAGTGGGAGAATGGTGTGACCCAATTCATGTTTTTAAAGAGATCGTTCTGTCGTCTTTGAGCAGGATGGAACTTAGACACGAATGGAAACAGGGAGCCTGTTTGGGATGCTACTCTGATTTTCTTAGAACTTTCAGCTTAGAACTTTAAAGAATGCAGATCCTCAGAGAACACAGGGAGGGGAAGGTGGGCAAAGTGAGGGGAGCTATCTTGAAGCTAGCGGGGAGAGGTCTGACAATATTATTTTTTAAAGGATGAAGCATACTGCTCAGCATGTCCACAGAGATCCAAGGCTGAGATTGAAGGTGGAAGATGTAGGAAGGAAGAAAGGGAAGGAAGGAGGGAGGAGAGAGGGAAAGAGTTTAGTAAACTGGATGAAAAAGGGGGAATGGCTCTGAACTGGCAGTAATTCACCCATTCATTAAATTATTTACACTGTAGTTCTTTCAAAATTAGAGTCAGTATTTTTTAAGCACTAAGTTATGGGCTAAATATACCATGATGCATTATTCAGGAAAAAAAATTTAATTAAATTTTATTAAGTGCCTACAATGTGACAGGCTCTACACTGAAGACAGAAAATACAATACATAGGGGATATGGTCATTATACCCTAAGAACTCGGATTCTAGAGAGGCAGGGCTGGCTTCTTGGGCATGTGCCCTGTAGAGTCCCATAGGTCTCCGTTATTCAGAAGGGGGCCCCATACTTGGATGAATGCTTTGCTGTCACTGTCTTGAAATTCTCAATAATTTTTTAAGTGAAGTTCACTGAGACAAAGGAGCATTGATTTAAGCAAAAGGGATATGGAAGAAAGGAAAATGCTTATGTTTTATACCTAAAATGACACTTGTTTCTTGACTTCCCCCCCCCACCATGTTTTTTTGTTTTGTACCAGGCACTCCAAATTATGTATCTGGTTCTGCAGCCAAGCCTGTGGCCATCTGAACCAGTAATTATAGTAGACCCTGGTCTTTCCTATGTGAGAGGTGCCTACAGACAGGCACAGAATGGAAACACGTAGGTCAGACAAAAATGAGAGTTTTTGGGGGAGAGGGTGGGGCTGGGTGTCAAACAAAGCATTCAGGAACAAATGAGAATCGAGTTGATTTTTGAAGGAAAATTAGGAGTTTGGTCAAATGAGAGAGAGAGAGGGTTCACTCCAAGAGAGCATCAGGTATGATGTTGAAAAGTTAGAACAGGATGCCTGTGTGCCCGCAGATTTAAAGTTGTCATTAAGGCTGTTGTCCGGGGAATGGCCTGGGGTTATAGTGACTGGAGATGGAGCTGGAGAGAAATGGTCAGGATCAGCTCATGGAGAATGGTCTTTGTCATACTTCGGAGCAGAGAAACAAATTGTCTCTGAAATACTCCTGTTTGTGGATAATCTCAGATGTGCGATAGTACTGAAGGTTTTCTGAAGAGTGATAATTTTAATTATTGGGTATTTCATGACACTTCTTGTGAAAATAGTTTCATGTGCATTATTTTATTTCATAAAATAGTTTTGAAGACTGTGATTAATCCTTATCACAGTTGAAGAAACTGAAGATTGAGCCTTTTACTCTCCTGCCAGGTGACTTTAGAGAAATTGAATAGAATTGAATAGGAAATAGATTCATACTTAAGCATTTTGACTCCATAGCCTATTCTTATAACATTTTTTTTTTTGCTTCCCTATGGAATCATAGGTAAACAGCAATGGCATGAAAAGGTTTTGACAAATTGACAAGGACTGACCTAAATTATAAGGATGATAGAATTTTATTATGTTGCTGTTATGGATGAATGTGACAGCATAGCTTTCTTACATTGGTATAGCTATGCTTTGTTTAGCTGCTTTCCCACATTGCACCACATTCATATAGACACTTCCAACTTTCACCTAGATCAAAGAGCTCTCATAACTTCAAGGCTGGGTGCATGGATTTCTTTTGGAGAGTACTTCTTCCAAGCAATCTTTCATTTATCTGAATTCCTGAGGGTCGTCTAGGCTATCACCAGCCTCAGGAATTTTCCCTGTCTCTTGCAGACTGTCTTGGCTTCTCAAGCTCTGTGCTTCTCCATCACTAATCATCCTCATGGTTTGGTCAGTTTCTTTATCCTTTCTCACAAGATACAGCTTCTTGAGGACAAAAAAACTGTTTTATTTCTGCATATGATGTTCTGTCTCCAGAATGACCTGTAATGTAGTCAATGCACATTTCTATGGTAGCGTACGTTAGTATCAACTACCCAAGTAGAATTACCTATCCAATAGAGCACCTAATACTAACAGAACATTGTATCCGGTGCCTATTCTAAGGCAAAAGCTGTGCTAGGTTTTTGGAATATAAAGATGAAAAGAAAGATGAGTGGCAGAAGGAAGAGGAAATGACTTTCCATACGGCGGTGGGCAGAGGCAGGGTAACATTCAAGCTATAACCTGAAGGGTGAGAGAAGCCAAGATTCATGTAGAGAGTATCTCATGCATGGAGAATATAGCAAGTCCAGAGGATTTGTGTTGCAGGAAAATTTACCATGTTGAGAACACCTGTGTGTTGCATGTGTGAGTCTATGTGTGTTTGTGTTCATAGACCTATATATAGTTCTTCACATACATTTAAGTTGATTCTTTCATTTCCACCCTCAAATCCTGCCCTTGCCTCTTTTGTACTTGAGCTGAATGGCTACTTAAATAGTTTAGAGTCTCTTGAAGTCACATTAATGGGTGTTCTTTTTCACAGAAACTGTGAATCTGACAGAAAGGGAGGATTTCCAATGTGTTCCTTTTAAACTACACTTAGCTGCTGCTTGTGGCTCTTAAATCGACATTCTTTCTGGCTTCCTTGAAGGGAACAATCAGATAGACTGTAGGTGGTCTTGCTTAGACATTTGAGGCTTTATTCTTAGACAAATACTGCCAGCATATCCTTTGATTCCTGAGAGCCGCTAGAACCTTTCAAGGTGTGTGTGTGTGTGTGTGTGTATGTGTGAGCCTGCCTGTGTATGTCTGTATCTATATGTCTGAGGGGAGGAGGAAGGGCTATTAACTGTGATCTCTTGAGTCTCTGATAGTGTAATTAAGAATCAATTGGCCAAAACATAATTTTGAATATATAACTACTACCGCTAACTTGCTTCTGCTGAAACGACTTGCCAAGCAATATTACATTAACACCTAATCTGCTCTGAAAATCAGTTAGAAATACTGTAGTACCCAGGTACACCTAATGTTCTTAATGGAGCGTCTACATTGTATTAGACACACGCATTGATGACTTCACATTTATTAGCATGAGGACTGGCCCTAGGAACACGGGCTGTTTTGACCACAAGAAGGATGAAAATGGATTGAAGAGAATGCAGGCAATCATGTAATGTCAGCTTTAAGGATCCTACAAACTGGACCTCCTGCCTGAAGTACTTCCAGTCCATCTCTGTGGGTGCAGGGTGGAGAAAATCAATACGAATAAAAACCCTATTGAAATTGGAATAAGTTGCGGAGAATTGAGCATTTTACCTATCTTTTTATTCTTTTTTTTTTCTGTTTTATAATTAAGCAAAATAACTTCTTGCCAAGGAGATCCAAACTTGTTAAGCAGCATCATAAAAATATCGTTCAGGGACTTGGTATTTTTACTGTAAAAATAGATACTGCTTTGTGCTTATGCAAACGAGGCTTAATTTGCCCTCATAAAATAGAATTTGCATTACCTTGGGTGTGCTGTTTGGAAATTAGATAACATTAAAGAATATAATAAAACACAATGTAAATTTACCTCCTTTGCTTCCTTTTTTCCAAGATGAATTTTATTAGATTAAGTGCTTATTTGAATAAAATGCAGACATTTTCTTTAAGTTTAGCTTAAGATTTTGCCATGTGAGTCTTGCACTTCTTCAAAGATTGTGTTGCCCTTCCTTAAAAGAAACAAAACAAATATCACTTCTGTTATGCAATGAACACTTTCAGGAAATGGGATCAAGAGAGATCTATTGTTTTTAACTTCAGTGTGCCGACATTTATAGTTAGAGGGTGTGTGTATGTGAGTGTGTGTATATATATGTGCAACTAATTTACAGGGTTGATACTGTTGGTTTAATTATTAAATTATACACGGAAATTTATATTGGAGAAAGTTAAACACATTTTAATATTTTATTAATTTTTATTTGAACACTAATATAGTTAACTTAAGTGATGGAGTATAATTATTTTTAAGCTTAATGATTTTAATGTAAATAAAGGGATTTGAGGTCTCTTAATAAAGAATTCAATTTTGCCTGTTGGTTTAGTGTGGAATAGCTTTTTTCTTTGTACTAATTTATTCCACCTCACATGACAACTGTGATAACTGTAGGGCATTTACAGGTCAAGAGGTATTTCCAGTATTTAAGCATTTGCCATGGAGAGAGCCCAAGAGCTTTGAATTTCCCAGAAGCTTGATAGGATGCACTTTTACAAGGTGCTAGGCACCAAAATGGAGATGGTTTGATTTCCTACAGAATAGCACAAGCATCCTTCCTCCTAGGATTTCCCTGTTCAAAGTTATCCCCAGTTTTGTGTGAATACTTTTCAACCACATGATGGTAAAATCTTTCTTGTAAACTGTATTTATAGTAAAAAAAAACAAACAAACAAAAAAAAAAGACAATAAAAGAGTAGATGAAGGCTATGTCTATGAGGTACTTGGACATCTGAATGGAAAGCAAGAGTCTATTTGGTTACATGAATACCCATATTCTTCATGGGAGGATAACATGGTCTTTATTAGGTGGAAGTCCATCTCTTATACATTTACTAGGTCTGTGGCCTCGGTTAAGCAATTTCCCCAACTCTTTCTACTTTCTTCATCTGTGAAATGGAGCCAATACCTACTTTAGAAAGTTATTGTTGGAATACAATGAAATAGTGGTAGTTCATTATGTGTTAGCTTTTAATATTATTACTAGCAAGCAGGTTTTATATTTACAAATGTATACATTATTGTTTAGATGTTTCACTTCTCACGTAAAGATTGGGGCTCAGTTTCTAACAATCAAATTATTATGTGAGCTTGGACTGATTTGGGAAAGTATTTTTGTTTGGTAAATTTGTTTTAATTATTTATCATGAGTCAAGTTTAGTCCCAGGTGCTGGGGATACAGAGATGTTTAAAACCCAGTTCTAGTTTTTATAGAGAACACACTTTAAACAATACCATTGGTACTGGGGCTAGAATAATTGTTTTGACATAAAATCCTGGGAAG
Source organism: Eulemur rufifrons (assembly GCF_041146395.1). Taxonomy (NCBI): domain Eukaryota; kingdom Metazoa; phylum Chordata; class Mammalia; order Primates; family Lemuridae; genus Eulemur; species Eulemur rufifrons. The sequence goes on along the minus strand of NC_091005.1, from coordinate 7,466,004 downwards.
AGGAGAGGGTGAGGACAGTGTCACCAAGAGAGACAAATACCATATCTAGATTTTTGCTCCTCCTTTTTCTGTGGATGAAAGCTGGGCAGCCCACTTGGAAATGTGTCTTAGAAAGATACACGGAACCCTGATGTAAAAAGATTTCAGCCTAGAGGAATACTCCACTTCTTGTTCTCTAAATTTGGCAGTTGTACATTCCAAACATGCTGCTTTAATTGAGATGACTTTGTGAAGTTGGTCAGCATCACATTTAACAAAATTGTAATATCTTGGTAGCATTTATTCTATATTTAGTCCTCGATGCTTTGATATTTGAAAGAGCAAGTTTCTCTATATTAATAGTAAATAGCATGTTCTTAACACATGATACCTACCACTATCTATTTTTTAAGTAAGAGAGAATTGGTCTCACACTCAGAGGTTTTGGGAGACAAGAACTAGTATTATACATATTTTTTCCTTTTCACTGTGTTTATTTTTAACGTTCTCTTCATAACGTGACACGAGTTTTCCACTTAACAATATGAGAAGTTATTTTTAAGTATATTTACATGAAGAGCAACAAATAAAATTAATCGGCTTCTGGTAGAGAAAAATGAAGTAGATGGAGGGGAACAGCAGAAGTATGGGCAACACTGCTCTGCTCCTTGGAGATTATACATGCTGAATACGTCCTGTATCCATTCACTATCTCCTGTTTCTCCTCTGCTCTGTGGGTCTGTCTTAGTCTATTCGGGCTGCAATAACAAAATAACATTATCTGGGCAGCATATAAACAAGATAAATTTATTTCTAACAGTTTTGGATACTGGAAAGTCAAAGATCAAGACACCAGCAGATTTAGCGTCTGGTGGGGACTCATTTCCTGGTTCATAGATGACACTTTCTGATGCCCCTTACTGTGTCTTCGCATTGTGGAAGGGTTGAGGTGTCTCTGTTGATCCTCTTTTATAAAGATGCTAATCCCGTGCTACTCTCATGACCTAATCGCCTCCCAAAGGCCCTACCTTCTAACACCCTCAGATTGGGGATTCCAATTTCAACATGTTTTAGGGAGAAACAAACATTTCAGATGATAGCAGGATCCAAATGATCATCTACTTTCATGAATTGTTGGAAAGGTATTCTAAATGATGTCCTTGCATCTGTTGGCTTCTCTTTCCAATCTGTACTCTACGCTTAATCATAGAGGGGCTATGATTTGATTTGCATTCTTAGAAGATCATTCAGAAAACTACCTAAGAGCTATTTTTTATTGCTTATAGGAGATAAAATCCTGAGGATTCCTAAGAGACATTGCACGATTTTGCCCCTGCCTGTCTATTCAACCTTCTGCAGATATTCACCCTCTTCAGTAACATTTGAACTTCCCCAGATCTACCCTCCTTTTGGGGTTTTTTTTTTGACATTTGTGTGGGTTGTTTCTTTGGGAGTTTTTCATGAGCTATTTCCTCTATCTTGAATTTACCTCCTCTTCCATCCCAGCCTGTTAATGCTAGGCCTTTCTGCAGATCTGTTAAATATTTACTTCATTTGAGAAGCCTTCCCTAACACCTCTCCATGAAGCCAAATCTCTTTATTCATTCTCACATAACATCCAATATCTATGTTTTCTAACACTCGGCAACACGTATACCACTAGTAAAACCATAAGTCTGTCTCCCAAATCAAACTGTGCATTATTACTATTTTCTTGGTGTTCATCATTATATCCTCAGCATCTAACACAGTGAGGGAACTCAAAATATATTGATTTTTGAATTAATCGATAAGTGGAATTCCCCTGTGGTATTCTTTAACTGCTGTACTAGTAATTTGTTCTTGTGTTATAAACTCATGGAAGAAATTATGAATTATTTTGTTTAACTCCGGTTAATATGAAAATCATAATTTTCTCAAATATAAAAAGGCATTTTATTTTAATAGACAATTATTAAACATTGGCTCTAAAAAGCTCTGGTTTAGGAGCTACACAGATGAGCAAGAAGACATGGCCACTGTCTTCAAGAGGTCTAATAATATTCAGTAACTGATTCGGGGTTTATTCTATTTCTTACCGCATTACAGTTTCCTACTAGCTTATGCAGTGAATGAATTTCAGCAAAGTTGGCAAATTCCTGTGAAGCAAATCCCATTTTCCCATTGACTTTCATTATTGAATTGGAAATTCATTTCCTCTTGGTGAGGGGGATCTGCAGTATTCTATTGCTTAGTAGAGTGGCTCGTTGGGAAATCATATCCCTTTAAGTGAGTAAGAAGAAAAGGAGGAGACACAGGCATGATAGGAATTGTTAACATCCTATAAAAGTGCTGCAGTTAAGAAAGAATAATGGTAGTTCAGAAGCTCTTGCAGGTTTTTGACTTCAGTACAATAACATGTGAGGCCCAATGAAGAAAGTAAGCAGGATCTTTGATTTGGAATCCCAGTTTTTTCCTGCTAATTGAATGATCTAGGGCAATTTATTTAATTTCTTTGAGTTCCGTATTTCTCACATGTGAAAAGAAAATAATATAAGATCTCTCACAGGTGAACTGAGAGGATTAAATGGAGTATATGTACATTGTTCAGCATAATCTCTGATAAAAAGGAGGTAACCATTCAAATATATCTTGTTCATTATTACTGTTATTATCCAAACCCTAGAATATGGAATGTTAATGGCTTAAAGATATTAAAAAACAAGAGATGAGAGCTGAATTGGTTTTGGGGAGGGAAAATAAGAAATGGAGTAGATATTATATTATTCAATCTTTTTCGAAGGAAAAGCATGTCAAAATTGTCTCACATCTTGAAACTGTTTCTTTATATTGCCATTTTTGTCACAAAGCCATTTGAATCCGAAGCAAAAGGTGGGGTAGACACGCAGTAACATCCTTCATTGTACCCTGCAGTCACATCATTTAATCTCTTTAACATTGATTCACTCAACAAACAAGTATTGAACATCTATGCACATTTGTTAAGTAGAGTAAAATCTGGTATCCACCAGCAATATTTCCCTAAAGGTATCTTTCTTATGAAGAGCTGCATCTCAGCTAAAAATATCCCACTCCCTGTCTTATCTCTGGCACTTTCTCTTAACAGAGAAGTCAGAGAGGAAAAAAAAATCCATTTGAGATCAAAAGGCCGTGCCTTCTGTATTACAACCTGTATCACTTACCAGGGAGTGTATTTCACTCATCCTTTACAGACAGAAAGTGGTTTATCAATAATTTTGCTGTACAACCTCATTTATAGGCCCCTGGCTGTCTTGATTTCAGGATAATTCAGGCTCTACATGCTGCACAAAACCGGGAAGGAGCAAGTACTGGTGTGCTGTTATAGTTCATGGAGATCAAGATGTCTTAACTGTAACATTAACCCAAGCACATCCTGTGAGATATTAATAGATATCTCGGGAAATACAGTTTCCCAATACTGACCACAAAACTCATGAGTTAATTATATTTTAACGTGTTTCTTTATTGCAGGCGTAATCACAACTTTTATCATGCTGCCCTCTATTGTGTATCTCCGACTTAGGGATGTGGGATATGGTCAACATAGTAGATAATGTTTCCAAAATGCGTTCGATCACTTTTGATCTATAAAATTACTTTAAAAAACGTTCACACTCTCTTTTGTTTCCACCTCCGTGGGAGGAGTATAGTTCTTTGCCCCATTCGTATTGGGATTGGTCATGCAATTTGAAAGGAAGAATTTTACAGATCATTCTCTCTTTTTGTCAAAAATATTAAGTGTAAAAACAGGGAAGAAGAGGATTTTTTAAAAATAATACCATCCTGAACAATTAAAATAAACTCTTGTCTGTAGCATATTCTTGGGAGGGATTAAAGGTATGCATTTACTATCTGTTGCTGGGCTGCTGGTTCTTTCAGTTAGCACTGGACAGCTTCCATGCCACGTGGAGCCTTAGCTGTTTTCTGGTTATGTATTGAAAGATATTTAGTGGGTAATGAATAAATAGCATGTTTATTATTGGGGAGGCACTGTGCTAAATGTTAGGTTTTGATCGTGTTCTAAACTCCTTCCAGCTTCATGATTTTTTTTTTTTTTTAAACTTAGAATGATTGGATCAGAACAAGCAGAAAAGAGAGAGACCAGGAATCCCCAGAAGCTAATTCTCATAGGCAGGCTTCAGTTAACTCTTTTATACATGTTATATATATACATATATATATATACACACACATATATATACACACACACAAACACGCATACACACACACATACATACATATATATTATATATATCTTAATATATCCTTCTTCTATTATGCTATTTTTTACAGTATCAGCTTCATCTCAGTTTGTACCTTAATTTGGTGTCATCAGTTTATAATCACCAATCGAGTGATTGATTTTCATGTGGTTTTCTCATTATGATGCCATTATCAGTGTAGAGTTCTTAATGATTTGCTAACCAGGACAGAAGTATGGACGGGGAAGATTTAATAAAGACTGTTAACTGCACATGATCAAGATCCCTGTCCTCTCAACCACATAGATTTTAAATTCCCTCAGATGAATGAAAATATTCTTGCATTATTTTCATTTCCTTGAGGCATCTACTATTTGAGAGCAGAGCCACAACAGCCCTGTAAGTTGACCAATAACAGTTCTGTGTTGAAATCTAAATACATTTTGACACCGTTTAACATTTATTTTAATGATAGGCATAACTTGAAATACTTCAGAGTAATGAGTGAAGCTTTTTAAAGAATGAGTTGAAACAAACATGTCAAATGAGGAAAAAAAATCACATTCATATATTAAGTCTGAACAGGAATGTGTTACTTCCTTTAGAGGAAAAATGTGTTATATTTTCCCTTGGATTTACACTACCTGAAACTTGAATTCTGTTCCATTTTTATTTTCCATTAACTCATATGTTTTAGGAGGAGAGAATTCAACCTAGAGTGAGAACTCCACGTAGGCAGGGCCTTGTATTATTCATCATCCCTGTGTGTAACTTCTCTGGAAAATGGTAGGAACACAATATATGTTTGTTGAATCTGTATGACTAATACGCTGAATCTATCCCTGAATGGTGTAGTGACAAAAATATGTGCTTGAGAATGATTAGAATTTTCCTTAACATATTTAACATAATTTTTATTCAAACTATTTTCATATAAAAATATTTCACTGACTTAAGAGAAAAAATTATTTTTCCTTATTTCTTATAAACTTTGTAATAATAATCGTACTTTATCTTAAGTCAAATATACATCAGTTTAGGAAAAAATGTTTATCCTTCTGTTCATGCATAGGAAATTAATGGGTTGAAGTAGTTTGGGTACTCTTTGTGATACTGTTTTTGAGCAGTCCTGAAATTTATGGCCTTAAATAAATAAAGAATTGTTTCAACTCTCTTAGCAAGATAATATTTAGTAAACTAGTGGAAACAGACTGCTTCAATTGCTGTGAAATCTTCCACCCAGTAAAATAAAATAGTTGAGCACTTACATAGAAAATAGATCACCAGATTTGACCAATCTCAGTTACTATACAGTTGGATTCTTGATTGTACCTGGAAGATCCTCTCCTTTATAAATTCCACACCACTGATAGTTCTTCATCACCCAAGAGAAGAGAAGCATTGCTGTTCAGTTCAACAAATGTTTAATAAGGGCCAAATTGTGGAGATCTGGAATCTACAGAAAGCTCTATAGGCTGTGTCTGCTTGGGCAAGTTACTTTATGGCATTGAACTTCAGAATACCCCTGTTCTACCTAACTTGCATCTGGTCTTTAGGGTCAAGAGGGCTAATATGTGTGACGGGAAAAGGTGTAAGAACACCATTATGTATTGAATACTTACTGTGTACCAAAGACTTTACCTATAGAACTTCAGTTGCCTCATCTGTTAAATAAGTGTGACTATGCCTCCCTATTTCCAAAGAGAAAGTAGAAGCTTGAGCAAGCATCACTGGTTGGAGCTTGGTCTCAAGTCATGACGCACCTGGATCTGAAATTTATCTCTTTTATTTTCCTCTGCATTGCCTCTCCAAGAATAGTTAACCTATATGTATAAAAATGAATGCTTTGTTTCGAATTCTTCTGGGCATCATGAAGGACATACCATATTCAATTGTTATGGTTTCCACAATTGTAGACCATTTTTGCTTAACGGAAATAGAAAAGAATTTCCAATTTTGTTTAAAATTTTTGTGGTGTCCTTTGCTATATAGTTTTCTGAAGGATCTTAGGACAGAAGAAACAAAGATACCACTGGAGATCCCATGATAGTCGTCTCCAAAATGTAGGGTGGGCTTTTGGGTATGAGTATATTTCGCATTTCGTGTGTGTGTGTGTGTGTGTGTGTGTGCACGTGCACACGTGGACACACGTGTCTGTATGTGTTCATGTGTACAAGTGGGACAATGCTAGCAGGCGATAGGTAATAGAAATCTGCTTTGGAAAGGTGTTAGGAGGTGTTGAGGCCAAAAGTAGGAAAGTGGAGTAAAATTTTTTGAGAATCTTTTGACAGGTGGCCATTTTAAAGGTACTGAAACCTATTCTGCCTATTACTTATTAAACTGAAGGAAAATCACAAAGCATCCTTTGATTCAGCCACATTTCTTTTCACATGTTAGAGCCATTCATTCTGTAGCCTTCCAAAGGATTTAGAAGAAACATAGGAGGAAATCATGAAACAAAACAAAACCCCCAAAAAACAAATCACTGTGCCTGGGAAGGCTGTTAGAAGGCCTCATTCTCTGTAAACAGCTTGCCCCACCACCTTTCAGCAACATATTTCTCTTGATTCACACCAGCTGGTCGTTTCTAATTTCTCCTCGGTGTCTTGAAATAGCAATTTTCCTTGAAGCTAATCTCTCAGCTTTTACAGATGACTCCCTGGGTTTGGATTTCCTAAAGAAGGTGTTAGGCCCCCTCAACTGTCTGCTCTTTCCTGTTCTACTCTTCACACCCTTAACTCTTAAGCAAACTTAGACTTCACGGCTAACCTTTGAGCTGCTTGGAGAGATCCACATTGCCTATGAGGTTAGGTAACCTTTGGGGTAAGAATGATGGCATAGTGGGGTGGATAAGCTGGAATCCTTTTCTTTTGTCATGCATCTGGCAGGACTGATTGAGGCTTGAGTACCCTGCCACAGACCATGTGGCTCTCTGAGCAGTGACAACCATTTTTTTTTTCTAATTTCAGGATATTATAGGGGTACAGACATTTTGGTTACATGTAATACAGTTGCCTCGCCCAGGACAGGACTGCAAGCATGTCCTTCCCCCAAACTGCCTCCTTTAGTTGTGAATTTACCCTTCCCATCCCCCACCTGACCGCCACCCAGTGAATATTACTACCATGTGAGCACTTCAGTGTTGAGCAGTTAGTGCCGAGTATATGTGGTGCTTGTTTTTCCATTCTGTTAACAAAGATAGAACATATTTCTCATCTACTATTGCGTTTAATCTTCACAAGGACCCTCTCAGATGCGTCATCTCATGTCTTCTTAAAAACCAGTTTAAAAGAGTCTCAGAAAGTTTAAGAACTTACCAATATTAATACCACAGAGCCCTTAGGAATGAAATTTAAAACTCAGGAATGTCAGATTCCAAAGAGAAATGTTGTCACTGAAGTCTCAATGACAAGGTTCTGTCTATAATGGACGACAGTGCCCGATCTTTCATTGCAGTAAGTCTGATGAAATTCCTTTTTTTTTTTTTAACCTGTTGTTTTAGATTTGGGGCCATATTTTTTTTCATCTTCCCTTTATAATTGGTAGGAATTTAATGATAAATATTCACACACCCGCAAAAGCTTTTTACTTTAGCTTCTGTTTTGCATTATTGACAGGCATCCTTGAACTTGAGATGCTTTGTTCTAAAAATGAGAAAACCAGAACCATGCCTGTCACATTGCTCCTATTTATTGTTCATTTATAGATATCAATGTCTTTTGAAATATAAGTGATTTATGCTGATTTAATTCTCACAATAACGTAGTAAGTTGGCCACCAAGATTATCCCTGTTTTTAAAAGAAGAATTGATGAAAGCTTAAATAATTTGGAAAAGGTGATACAGCTAATAATCAGTAGAGGCAATATTCAAGCCACTTAAACTGTATATCAAATGGGCATTGCCACCTACCACAGCAGTGTTTAGAAAAGGACAACTGAGAATCCTTAGAGGTTTATTTTTCTGTTAAACATATCTTAATTCAAAGCCAGCAAGAATTACAGATTCTCTGGCAATCTACATTCAAATTCTTTAATTTGGCTCCAGTCTATCCCTTTAACTCATTTCCTGTCACTCCATGCTTCTCAACTGAATGTTGCACAATACTCTGGGCACTCATGTGCTAGGAACTATGGTATTATATATTTTACACCTATTATGTCTCATTCCAGCCTCATAGTGCCCGTCTGAGATAATGGGCAATGCTCACCAAGTCTCCATTGTTCTCATCTGTAGAAGGAGATAATAAGTAGTGTGCCCAAACACCCACAACTCAGATGTAGTGAAGCTGGAGCAAACCTAAGCTGATCTTATAGCATCTGCTCTTTCCCATTAAGCTATGATGTTCATGTGCTCTGTCTACTTGAATCTACTTAAGAGTTTTCATCCACAGACTTTAGTAAATGACCTCCCTTCTTTGGTTAATTCTCTTTCTTGGTTTTCACCTAATTCTTCTGTTGTTTTGAGAATCCTACAAAAGAAGCCTTCTGTGATATTCAGTCTCTGGGATCCATAACATCTTCCCATAATATCATTTCATTTTCTGTGTTGTAGTGTAATTTTCTATCTATTGTTCTACAACCGACATTAGATTAGGGGATCTGAGAAAAGGGGCTGGGTCTCCACTATATGTATATTTTTCAAAGTCAGCACAGTTCATGGAAAATGGGATACATATTCGTTCAGAAAATTTCTATTAAATGCCTTTTATGTCTGAATAAGCCCAGTTCTCACACAGACCTAGCAAGGAATTGTCCGGTGTTCATGTGAACAATTAGGTTTTTAACTCAGAGTAGAATGACCACTCTATCAAAAGCCCCATGCCATTTTGACATGAAATCGATCTGCAAACACCTCTCCAGAATCCAAAACTAGTCTAAAGAAGGACAGAATATATCTGCTGAATTTTATCTTTCTCAAATGTCTAAAGTCTAGATGATGAAAATTCATTTTACCATCACCTCGTTTGTTTTTATTCATTTGTTCTCTCATTTAGCAATGTACTATAGAACACCTAGTATTAGTGAGGCACTGTCCTAGGTGCTGAAATACAGACTGAACAAGACAGATAAAGCCTCTACTCCCATGAAGTTCATATTTTAATGTTTGAGGTTGGAGAGTAAGAAAATAAACAAGATGAAGCAGAATGATGTAATATGGAATGACTGCATTATTAGTTTGGGATGTCTGGAAAATCTTTTTGGATTTTTTTAAGATGTGAATGATTAGAAGTAGCCAGCTATAGAAAGATAAGGGAGATTATTGCAAATGCCTTTAACAGGGAACATGGTGAACTTGTTAGAGTAACAGAAAGAATCCAGGTGGCTGGAGAAACATGTGGTAGGAATAGAGTGGTATGAGGTGAAGTTGGAGTGTAAGAAAAAGGGCAGGTAACACAGGTTCTCATGAATTAAGATACGGTATTAATTGATCAACACTTATGTGCACATAGGGTAGTAACATTCATCAGGTGTTGGGCAGGTGAGAGGTGGAGGCGGAGATGGGTATGGTCACACCCAATAGGTGTGGTGAGCACCGTCTGGGGGATGGACATGATTGAAGCTCTGACTCTGGCAGGGCAGAGACAATATATGTAACCTAAACGGTTGTACCCCCATAATATTCTGAAATAAATAACTATATATATATATATGTGTGTGTGTGTGTGTGTGTGTGTGTAAAAAAAGAAACTAGCCTTAAATGTGATGGGTGGGTACTGAAGAGTATTAAATAGGGAGAAAACATGATATTTTTAATATTTAAAAATCACCATTTAGTCTATAATATATAGAATGGATATTAGGGAGATAAAATCAGAGGGAGAACATTAAGGTGACTCTTACGTGGTCCAGGCAAGGGATGCTATTTTGTTGGTCTGAGGATGTGGGTAGTAATAGAGATGAGAGGAGAGTTTAGGGATATTTTTAGAGAATGAGCTAACACTTCTTAACAATTGTTTGGACATAGTATGTGTGAGGAGAAGAGGGGTCAGGAGGACTTATTGAGTAGATGACATTGACATTTACTAAAATGAGCAGCAGGTTATGTGTAAGGGAGAGATCAAAGGATTGAGAGTTCGGCTTAGGCCATGTGAACACTGAGGTTTCTTTGAAATGTTCATGTGGAAATGTCAAGCACAATCTTAGATATATGAATTTGGGGTTCTAAAGGAAGGTCATACATTGTACATACACATTTTTGTATCAGTGACATTGAGATAAGATAGGATAAGATCTCCTAAGGAAAGTGTGTAAATAGATAAGAAGATTGAGGATGCCATTGGAGGGAACTCCAACATTTTCGGTTCTGCAAAAGGAGGGGGCATCAGCAGAGGAAACTAAGATTATGAAAGGGAATGGAATCAGGTGAATGAAATGTTCTGGAAATCAAGAAAAAGAAAATATTTCAAGGAGAATATGACTCCTCAATTTACATGTTGTTTTTCATTATTTTAATTCAAATCATTTTGGGTCAAAGCAAGAGCTATTTGAAGATACTGTTTGAAGAAATCTTAACTTCCAAAAAAGGGATTTAAAAAAAGATATTAGCCATATTTCTAGGTCACCTCTATGGAAATTTCACCATACAACTGAAACTGTCTTTTAAGACTGCACATGAATAAAATGAGAACCAAAGATGAGTGAAATTTGCCTTAACTGTTTATTTTTCTTGTGGGTTATGACAATTATTTGAAAACAGTGTTGCATTGCCATGAAATTACTGTGTATTTTTCTTTGTGTCAAGTTCAACTTGATTGAGTTCTGTGTGCATTTAGAGTGTTACAGGATTAATATGCCCACTTCTGATTCTCGTATCTTCCAACATTATCTTAGTGTTACTGCTATTACTATTTTATGTTCATCATATTGCTTGTGTCTCTCTTGTCTCTAAGATCTAAGACTCCTTAAAACTTGACTCCGCTTACCCTTGAGGAGGACACAATGTCAAAACAAGACAACACAAAAAGAAAACTTGAGTCTGCAGTTCTTGAAAGAAAGACTAAGAGGGCATCTCTTGGGGTGTTCCATATGGCATCTTCTTGCCAAAAAGTTTCAGTTCAGCCAGCCACCCGTGATTACATCAGACCCAGGGAGACTTTAGGGATTCTAGCAGCCTCTGTTCCAGGTCTTTCTCTAAGATAAAATAGCCCATTAGGACAGCTCTCCCTAGCAAAGCTGTAAACTCTGGCCTGGTGAGGAGCACGCATATTTAGAAGCCAGTTCGAGCCAGTAATGAGATCTTCAGCATGCAGATACATATTAGATGGGTCAAGGAGCACAGTAGGATTTGATCCTGTGGTGACTCATATTGATATGCACTGCTTGGCATAAGAAAGATATGAAAGGAGATAAGAGGTAGAAGTTTATTTTTAATATATTCTTTATTTATATAAAAAATCTATGAAATATCCAATAAATATAATGACTAGCTTTTATTTTCTCTTTAATATTTATTGTTTGTGATGTGGTGAAATGGGTGAATTAATAAAGAGATGTGCTAAGAAGAACATGCACCGCTTTTATATGGGTTTGGAAGAGAAGTATTGGGAGGAGGGTGATGTTTTGTGAGCCAGATTGTTTCTATAATAGTATGAATCCTGGCCCTATCACTTAGAGTCTACGTACTTTAGAGCAAGTTTTTAAACTCTTTGTGTCTTATTTTCTTACCTGTACAGTGTGATAAATAATGTTCATGTCCCTGAAAATGGCAGTCAGTGATAGCTATTGACAATATTGTTTCACGTATTTCTACAAATTGCTAAAGATTTAGCCGTTTTTCTGACTTTATGTGTAGCAGGAGAGGCAGATCTATTTGCATAGCCCATCATTTTCAGATTATAGTAGGGCTTGGTATTTAGTTTTTTGGTACTACAGTCAATTACAAATGATTTATTAGCTACTAGGAAGGTGTAGTATAAATAATAAACTTGAAGGTTATAGATAAATTATGTTTTTAATTGAAATGCTAATAAATTATAATGTCATGTTATGAAAGAGGTAGCTGGGTTCTTCAAACATCAGAGTAAAAGTCACCTGATGAAAATTCACCCAATGATGCCATAAATTAAACTTAGCTGTCAGAAGAAAATCTGCAAAGGAGGGAAAATGCTTCCCCATATTCAAACATAATTTATTTGAATTTGGAATTATTTAATATTTATACAGATATAAACCTTGATATGTGTGGAAGATCCAGAAATCATTTTTTTTTTTCTGATTAGGTAACAATAAACTTTTCCACCCCAATTTTTTTTTCTACTTGAGGTGGGGAATCCATGTTTTGTTTGAAAATATTTTATGAATTGAAATGTGTACCTTAATTAGAAACAAGATGAGTTGTTATGATAATTAGAAGCATTTTTTATGCATCTTCATCTTTCTGGATCCGATACCAATGCACAATTCTAAAAAGCGTTCAATATTTGACAAATATCACCTCTAGGAATCAAGAAACTCAGAAGCTGATGAACAGATTAGGCCTTATTCTACGTGAGCCCTTTGTTTATTTCTTTGTCTTACTTTTATTTCTTTTATCTGAGTCACAGAAGAACATGTATATACAGTATAGCTACATGTGACAGTATAATGACTAACATTAATTAAATGCTTATTAAATAGCTGCCATAATATATTACATATATTATCTCCTTCAGTCTTTACAAGCAACCCCATGAGGTCTGAACTAACACCATCCTATTTACAGGTGAACATGTGGAGTGACAGAGAGATTGAGCAAATTGCTTAAGGCCACACAGTATATAGACATCAAAGCCACTGTGTGCTTAAGCTCAATTCAGTACTTCCTCTTTGCCATGAAAACTCCTTGGGGTTGGAAACCCCTTGAACATGTTGATCTTTGGACAAACTTGGTTGATTTTTCTCAGCTCCGATTGATAAAAAGAGATTACCAGGGAGATGCACTTCATGTTTTTATTCCCAGCTTAATTATGTGCTATTACTTTCCATTTTAGTATCACTCCTCATATGTATTATTTACAAACGGTAACATTTAGGAGGTACATTTGCAGTTCTTAGAGATGTGGCCAAGGCACTGGGCCTCCGGTTCTGCACCATGCAGGGGGAAACAGAAAACAGCAGTATATATCCCCTTCAGGCAAAGAGAGATTCCACCAGGAGCAGGGGTGGAAGGGCTCCTCACTAATATCTAACTGCAAGGAGTGAATACTTCCAATTGTATATTATTCTTCCTCCAGAATGAACTACTTCAGTTCTGAATTGACTGGTAAGAACATGGGAATCGTGTATATTGTAAAATGATTGTCATTTGGGATAACTGAGTAATTAATTCATTCCTCGTCAAATTGTCTATAGCCACTGAGGTATCGCATAGATCTGTGCTTCATTAGGAATCAGTGAGATATACACTCAATGAAGTCATTTTATATATGATTTGGGGAATTAGAAAAAACTCTATTAATTTATCTCGATGACTCAACATGAGGTGTTGTAGTTTTCCAGGGCATCCATGAAATACTGAATTGTACCATTTGGCTCCTTTAAAGCAATTTAATTCCATTAAATGTAATAATATTTAGTACTTACAGAGTATCATCTCCTTTCAAATGGAAACATTAACTGCTGTAATTAATCCTCTAAGCGCTTCTCCAGGCTAAAAATATAAACAGAAATAAAGAAAGCAATTAGGCATAGGTGTGCCCTTGATAAAAAAAAAAAAAAAGGCAACACAATTATATGTTTAGTCCCTGACTCAGGACTCCTGGGTTCACTTACTGCTGTACGAGGTTTTTTCTTTACGGAAGTGAGCAGTTCACCTCATAGACATTTAAGTTTATACCTAAGGTTTGATTAGTTGGGAGTATGTATCCAGGTCCCTTTAGAGATATTATGAATAAAGTTCTATCATTAGTGAAGATTTGGAAATCAATGACATGTTAGGCAAATCTTCACACTGAATTACTGTGATTTTTTTATTCTTTGAAAATGTTGACCATCAAGTGTCTGCTGTTCACTACCTCCTTTGGAGGGAAGTGGGGAGGAAGGAGCAGATATTCATAGTAAACAGAAAGATTGTTTTTCGGGTCACTGATGTACTAATTGAAGCCTCCCCACCTCTCAACTGAACTGTGTCTCAAATTGGTTAGTTTGATATTTTTCTAAGACACAAACCTGAGCATTTCCTGGCCACTGTCCTTAAGTAGTTTCCCTCTGTGTGGGGAATAAATCCAAGCTCCTTCCTATGGCACAAAACATACTATAATAACCCACTCTTTCTTGTTTTCATACCCAAGTCTTTGAGAACTATAGATTTAGAATCATGTTTTAAAGTTGCACATTATAAGTACACTAGTTAAAAATTCAGATTTGGGCAACTATTGAACATCCCCAACACAAAGAAATGATAAATGTTTGAGGTGATGGATATGCTAATCACACTGATCTGATCACTATACATTACATGTATCGAAATGTCACTGTGTACTCCAAGAATATGTACAATTATTTGTCAATATAAAAATTCAGAGTTCACAGAGACTATTCACTAAGTACACTTGGAAAAGTGCTGCTCCACAGAAAAGCAGTATAACAGTGGTTTTCAATCCTGAATATACATTAACATCACCTGGAAGGCTTTAAAAAATACCAATTCCTGGGTCCCACTGCAATCTACTAATTCAAGTTATAGGGAAGCAGTGTCCGGCCATTGACAATTTACAAAATTCCCCAGAGGTAAGTAATTTCAATTTGCATCTAAATTTTAGAAATACTTCAACATAATATATTAATAATAATATAATCAAAGGTAATACTTCCTAGAGAATAAATTATGGAATTAGATAATTCTGAAGTTCTTAATGTGTTTCCAAATTATTATTATTGTTATTGTTATTTTTTGAGACAGAGTCTCACTCTGTTGCCTGGGCTGGTGTACTGTGGTGTCAGCCTAGCTCACAGCAACCTCAAATTCCTGGGCTCAAGCAATCCTCCTGCCTCAGCCTCCTGAGTAGCTGGGACTACAGGCATGTGCCACCATGCCCAGCTAATTTTTTCTGTTTTAGTAGAGACAGGGTCTTGCTCTTGCTCGGGGCTCAGGTTGGTCTGGAACTCCTGAGTTCAAGATATCCTCCTGCCTCGGCCTCCCAGAGTGCGAGGATTTACAGGCATGAGCTACTGTGCCAGTCCCCAAATTATTTTTTAATTCTATTCTTATTTAGGGAGAGTAGGATATTGTCAATGATCAGAAAATTAGGACCCCCAGTGGCAGTTCTCAGTTTTGTCTCTTTAGTTCTGACGGATCAAGCTCTGGACTCCCACACTTGCATATCCCATTCAGCCAGACAGAAAGCCTTAGGATTCAGTGGGTCTGTCTTCCTTAAATATCACAGGGTGCTGAGCCATTAATGCTTTGGGAGCCAGGTCGCATTTTACCACTCCAAGTGACTTCTCACGTTATTCTTTCCAGCCGCATACATCCTCTCCCTGATGGAGTCATGATAAATCTTATTTTTTCAGTCTTGTTAGAAAACCAGTGATATTTCAACAATCCTTATCTACTGGCCCTAGTTGTGAGAGGTAAATAAGGCACCAGGACGGGAACAGAGCACAGTTGTTTGGCAGCATTAAATGTTCAATAAATGTTGGCTGTCATTATTTTTATTTGCTTGAATGCCTCATAACTCCATGCTTCTCCTCTCATTATTTCTGAAATCCCATTTTTTTCCCTCTTACCAGGGAGATATACAAAGTAAGAGCTAACGTACCTTGAGTATTTACAATATAACAGGCGCTGTTTTAAGTCCTTTATATTTATTGAACATTTAACTTTTATACTTAAGAGGTAAGTATTACTATTATCCTTATTTTAGAGATAGAGTGAGTTACTAAGAGGTTATGTAACTTTTTGAAGGGTACACAGCTAGTATGTGGTGGGTCTGGGATTTGAACTCAGTAAACCTGATTGCACATCTTCTGCTATAAAACCTTCATACCACCTACTCTGTTACCCTCTGAAAATCGAGCTCTTAAGCATTATAGCTGTGTGAATTCATCGTGGGCACCCACGTCCTCCAAAAAACAATGATTAATTTTCTACACTGACTCCTATAAGGACTAAAAATGTACCTATGATGCCATGTTGCATGCATGGTTTATCTTCTCATTTCTCAGGGAGCACTTAGTCCTGTAGGGGACCACACATGTGTCTTATGTACTTAGGTGTCTTTAATTCATAGCAAAGTGTCAGGCATATGCTAGTTACTCAAAAAATGCTTAGAATAAAACCAATGAGAAAAATGAACAGTGAACTCATAGAAATAGACTTAGAAACAAAATTATATAACTAAGAAATATAAGATTTCTTCTTTCTCCCATCAAATGTATGCAAGTATCAGTTTCTGGTCAGGATGAGGATAGAGATGAGGAAATTCAGATGCATATTTCTGTTCTTAATACTGTATTACTAAAGTCCAGGAACAGCTCTAGATATGTATTTTCAGTTGTATGCTATTACCATTCATCATTTCCAAATTCTTCCACTCAGATTTTGCCTACATATAGCTGTATTTGAGACTAATGGAAATTTAATGAAAATACATTGGTTAATTCATTTCATATAAAATAATATGATGGCTTTATTTTTCTAGTTATGCATCATACATAAGCATCTTAAAGCTTACTGATGCATTTAAAATAGGATAATTATATCCCACTTTTACATTTATCATGCTAGTTTAAAGCATATAGACTGTAACTGCTCTACTTTTGACTCTTCTGAAGTTAACTTGAACAATGTTGAAACATTCTCATCAATAATGCCATCTAATGTCTAACCCATATATAATCATCTACTCCTCTCTAATATAACAGCAGCATTTACTGTGACATTGCAAAATAAGACTGGATGGTTAATATTAGTGTTAAAATTTTCAAAATGTTTCCAGCAGGCAACCCTCTCAACACAGTTTTCTCTCTGGTCTGCTTCCTTTGGACTTGGCATGAGATCTAACTTGGGAGTCATGTCCTGCAGTTGTTATTATTGCACTAGAAGCCGAAGCTCACGTTTTTATCCCTGAAAAGCTTCGAGTGACAATCAGACCTAAATTCTCTGGAGATTTTAGTGCTTCTGGTCATTGGATAATTCTACAAGCGTGTCTTGAATACCAACAATTCAAGCCTGGTGCTCAGTGCTGGGGACACAAAGATGAGTGGGATAAGGTCAGCATTTCAAATCCATTTTGGGCGAGGGAAAGAGTCATGGTACCCATAATGACATAACAACTTCAACTTCCATTGATTAACTGCTACACACCAGACACCTACCTCTTGCAGTTCTTTTATTTGGCTTTATGTTTTCCCATCTAAAACATTGTGATACAGAGAATAAGTAAATCATTTAAGGTTCGATAAATAGTATATGCACTGCCACAGATGATAACACAACCCACTTTCTTAAATGTGTACGATACAATAAAGCATAGTGTCCTTCCTCCATTCTAACATTAAGCTTTTCTTTTATTTATATCCCTCAATTCACACTAGCATAGAGTCACCACTTACTCGGAAGATCTGGGAAGCCCTTTGTAATAAACTGAGCTTATTAGGAGGGAAGGCTTGGAGGGTAGGTGGGAGTTTGTTCAGATTCTCAAATATATTCCATATTTCCCATCTGAACCTTCTGAAACATGTGGCCCTCCACCTCCCCTGGGTAGGTTGTTCTCAGGAGTTTTCAGCAGTCAGGACCTTGGTGTTCTAGAGGTTTACATAGGCTCTCTGACTTTAGTTCAATCTGGGAACCACTCAGTGCTTCTGGAAGGTGTGGGATAAGGCGTTGTCATTCATTCAGGTTATCTTCTTAGTTTGTGCCATATGCCAGCATCATCCAAACATACTCTTGTGATTGATCCAGTCTGAATATAGCAAATGATTTCTGCCGTGACATAAATGATATTATCACTACAATCACAGGTTTAGATATGTTAGTTCCCTTCCCTATTCGGAGACAAATAAATCCATCTATTTTAAAATTGTTCTCTCTGTACCACTTAAAATTAACTCATGTGCTTTTCTTTGGGAAACATGGAGTGAACGTAAAATGTACTAGATCACACGAGATCTTAAAGTAGGAGAAAATTTTCTGAAACTCTGTCTCTTTTGCCACATGTAAAAGTTTCAAAAAATAAGCAAACAAATAAATAAAAACCCACCACCAGCACCAATAACACAACAGGCATGTAGAATGAATTAGTATCCTCATTGATACTGTATCCCAATAAATCATTGTGTCTCTCCATTTGCGCTGCTGCCACCTTAAGCCACGTTTCTGTCCTTGCTTGTCTGGTTTATTTCACTACACATTTTTTTAAATTTAATTTTTATAAATTTCTTTCCTAAGTTCAAGATCACATTTTTTCAATCATTTTTTTACACTGCCGTGTGAATGATGTTTCAAAAACGTATCTGGACATGCAACTCTCCTTCTCTAAATCCTTTATTAGTTCCTCCAAACCCCGCGGGTAAAAGTCTAGTGCTCTTAATATATCTATCAGATGCCCACAGCAGCCCACTGCCTACAAATCGAGCCACTCCTCCTTCACTCTCTTCATCATCCTCTGTTGTCTCACCATATTGGGCTTTTTCTGATTTTTTGAAACTATGCAACTAATATCGATGCCTTTGTTTGGCAGACAATGGAGTTGATGAGAAAGAGAAAGAGCTTTGGAGTGAAACTAGAATCAAATTTGGCTATATAATTCCTGTTAGTCTTACTTTCTGTGTATTTACGATACAGATGAGAAAGTCTCACTCTCAGGATTATTATAAGTAAGGAAGAAGAGACAACAGCCTCCTTAGTAAATATAACTTCCTTCTTATGAGGGCAGTTCCCCTCATTTTCACCTCCTAAAGAATAGATTTCTGTCTTCTACTCAAAGTGTGTCTATGGGCTCCGTGGATCACAATATCACCTGGGAGTTTTTTAGAAATTCAAAATTACAGGTTCTATCCCAGGCCTGCGGAATCAAAATCTACATTTTAGGAAGATTCCCCAGGAGATATGGGTACACGTTACAGTTTACAAGTGCTAGGCTAAAGGTTAGGATCTTCTTTCCCTATAGCTGGTTATATTTATTAACTGTGTTTTCTCCTGTGGAATCCAAATCAAGTTATCAGGACCAATAAAATGTATATCCCCTGAGGGCAGGAAACACCTCTGATATATTCATTCCTCTTTCTCCAGGGTTTAGAACAGTGCACTAAATAACTGTTTTTTAAAATATTCAGTGAGTAGTGGGGCCTGGGAAATAAGTCCTGGCACAATTTTCACCACCCTTAAATTACTATTATATCCATTCCTGAGAGAGCTCTAGGTCATTACATAGGTGTGGAACAATATTCAAGGACACTATCGATATTAAAACTCACATAATTGCAGGTTAATTTTTCCACAGGGCATAAATATGCATATATTTGTGGTAGCAAATATGCACACTCCAAACACATTTTTAGAGCACATAAATGCAAAACCTTTGAATTGCATTTCTGTTTTAATAATGCTTCATTTTGTTTTGTTTTTAGTATTATGTCTAATAGCTCCCAGAGTGCTCTCTTCTAAATTAACACTATGTTAGATCATGGAGATGTTTTTTACTTTTTCACTATGTTTTGTCACATCCCACTTCTGAGCCAGTTGTGGATTAGATATGTGTATGTGTGCATATGTGCATGTGTGTGCCAGCGTTTTCAGCAGGAATCCCAGGACCACACCTTTAAGAAATATAGATTTTAAAATATAGATTTTTTAAAAGTAAATCTTCTAATGGTAGGTAACGTTTTTTGTTTAACATTTTGATTAACATTTAACTTTTAATGTTACATTTATGTAGCATTTAGATTACAGGAGGCAAAATCCCTTACCAGCTTTCTGATGAACCCAAATGACGTTGGTAGCAGAGTTACTGGCATCGGAAAGTGAGTATGTCCAATATCCAGGAAAAGTGTTCTGCAGTATGAAGAGGGGTCAGTACTGTTTACGTGTCACTCAGCCAGCATGCCCTGAAACCAGGTGATTCCTAACGAATGTTTTAAAAAAGTCCTCATTATTTCAACGTTTTCATTTTAAGTGAGATATTATTAAGATATTTTTACATCTCACAATTTCAAATTGGTATAATCAAATACACAGAAAATGCTGCAGGAAGTACTGTCTTTGATTTGACCATCCAGGAATTTGTTTAACTTGATGATGTTCATTTAGCTAGTCAGACCCAATTGTGGAAAGAAGTCAGGTTTTTTTTTGAATGCTTGCATTTTTTGCCTCTTGGACTCCTCAAGCTATGTAATGAAGAACAACATCATGAGGATCACTGAGGGTGACATTTAGGGCTTTTTGTTTTGTTTTGTTGCAGTCAGATATCTAGAGACTACTTTTCTTAACTAGACAAAATTGTAGCTAGAAAATCCTTAACGGTCCAAGGTGAAAGAAATGATACAGTACAAACTCTTACTTTAGTTGTTATTTTAAACTGGATGTTATTTTACCAGTACTGAAAAAGAGTTTATGGTTTATTTTTATGGAATAAAAAGTCCACACAGTTCTTCACACACATTCTAAGCCCAAAGCAAGTGTCTCGTAAGGTTTATGAATGATGAATTCAGAATTCCAAAGGTCAATGCAGGGTTGTAAACTTACAGTCTTTGGCATAAAAGAAATAAGCTAGCTTCAAATACTTTTCAAGGGTGTATTGACAAATAGGCCATCTAGTTGTAGTGTAAGCAAAGGTCAGTGACTTAATGCACTGATTTAAAATCATTCTTATCCTGTTCTCAGAGTGGGGTGTGTCGTAGCAACAGTTGATTAATGTATACCTAAAGATTATATGCACTTGAATATAATAAAATTGTATTTATCATTTAAAAAATGCATGTGTGTGTGCATATACGCAAATGTATGTTTTTTAATTTTAGCTAATTTAAACAAGAAACTCCTGGACTATCACTACATATTAATATGATTTTTACCTTTACTATTTGCAGTTTTTCTTTTACTTTAAACATTTATCTTGCTCTTGGCACTGCATAATACAAATTTAAGTAAGCAGTTGTTTTTAACCAGTTATTTGTAATCACCATTGTGATTACAAACTGATTAACGATCAACCTTCTGTTTAAATGCTGTACCTGGCATATGTTAATATTTGTTATGGAACAGAGTGATAGAAGAAAAAGCTTTGCATATATTAAACTGACCTATGATTATTCTTTATTGGATTTTGGCTTTTGGCTGAGTCATGTAATTGACATAGGTTTTGTATGTATCAATCTCTTGATTAATACATACATCCCCTTCTGTCAAAAAAAAATAAGGAAAAATTAATCCAGTTGTGGATTTATTGGAAATCCCCACTGGTAATTTTTAGTATTAATATAATAGCTGTCTTCCGAAGAATCCAGAATACATATGGATGAACAACCAGGCCCTGATGAGATAGTTGACTGTGAAAACACCTAGCCCAAACTTGTTACAGTCAGAAAATTTTTGTTGTAGTTACATGGTTAAGAGCAAGAATTCTGGATTCATGGGGGCTGGGTGGATATCAAAGCTACTAGATGTATAACCTCAGCCCCTCTGTACACATTAGGAAACCAAGTCTCAAGATGCTTATATGACTTTATACATAGGAAGTATATAACACAGGACCTGACCACAGGTAAAAATCTAAAAAAAAAAAAAAAAAAAAAAAAAAGTGAAAGATTGATACAATTTGAAGAGAAAACAGCTTAAAAAAAAAAAAAAAAAGCCAAAACCCTATAAGCTCTATTAAAGAACTACCTAATGTATATGGTGCAACAAACTCTCTGTATTTTTATAATTTTAAAGAGACAGAGGGTCTTCCTCTGTCACCCAGGCTGAAGTGCAGTGGGATCACTGAACTCAAAATCCTAGGCTCAAGCAGTGCTCCCACTTCAGCCTCCCAGGTAGCTGGGACTACAGGCATAAGCCACTGTGCCTGGCATCTTCTGCTGCTTCATAGATGTCTCTTTTCTAAATCTGCCAGATGCCCCTCCTTAGGTCCAAATATGTAGGCCTCTTAGAACACAGTATGGACAGAGAAAAGATATTTTGACAATAGCACCTATAACTTGAACACCTTCAAAAGAGTCCTCATATCACTCACGTTCATAGCTGTAAAATGTAATTCTGTTTCCATTTGCTTACTTAAAAGGACTCTAAGCCTCTCCTCTCGACTGTTACTAGGTGCATGAGTAGAGTTATCAGTGTTGGAATCAAAAGGTGAGGCCACCCAATAGCTAGGTGTGCAGACTTCATCTTCATTAGAGTTGGAAGAAAGGAAGCAATGGAAGATAGGCGGAGTGCAGGAACACAATAGGTGCAGTGACCTTAGGACAGTTAGGAATCACAGAAGGCACGATGTTTATTATCTCATGCCTTAGAGCTGAGCAGAGTCCTTGACAAAAGAGGTAGAATTACAAGTAGAACATAAGTAACATGGAATTATCATATGCCTATGTTAGAATGAATTTGAGTATCTCAAAGCAAGTATCCCTCATTTGCCTCAGCATATTAAAGCCCTGCATGGATTTTTATGTTTTGTTTTGGTTTTATGTTAAAAATGTGTTTTCTTCTAAAACCAAACCAAAACATAAAAATCCATGCAGGGCTATATAAATTAGCCATAAGTAAGAACAAAGTCATGAAAGTGGAACACAAACATAGGAGCAAAAATGGCGTGGTAAATTTGGCTAATGTACAAAATTATACAATAGAATTCCTGTAACTTTGCTATTGATGGCACCCAAAATTTGACTCTCATCTTGCTCTTATCCATTGTAAAGTGTAAAGACTCATAGTATAAATCACTGTACCCGTAAGATAAAAAGCTAGTTCATCTCAAGAAATTTAGTTACTGTCTTAGTGGTGGGAATACTTATTTTCACCTAAACATTTTCCCTGAGTGCTACCACACCAGGCAGTGTAATGAACAACATCCTCCACTCTAGTCATATGATATCACAGTGAGGTGTTTCATAGCACTTTTAATCTCTAACATTCCTTAATGTAAGTCACAAAAGTGTAACTATCATGTGCAAAGTGCAATTTGATGGAGGTAACTATACTGAAGGGAAGAACTGATTATACAAATGATATTGCAATGGAGTTCTCGTCTATTCCTATGTACCGTAGGGATAGGATTAGAATATTCAGAATAGTGGTTTTCAAATATTTTAAAGTAGCTTGACTCTCTTGTCAAATGATACCTTCAATGAACACATTTAAAGGTGATAAAAGGTGAGGCGTCAGCATCATGCTGCAGGCCACGTCGGTTGGTTGGCCCCTCGTGCTCTGTCTCCTGAGGCATCACAGCAGACCCTGATGCTGGCACGGAGCTGGGCAACACCTGGGTCAGAAGAGATGTTGATCAGGTGCGACAGGATGCCAACATTAGTCATGATTTGGGTAACCCAGAAAGTTTAGCTTTGAGTAGCAGAACTAGTGAATGAAGTGACTTTTTAATAGAATTGTTAACTAGACCTTTTGGCATTTGATTTTCTGGGAGGTATATATTTGGCTAAAAATATAGTTGCAGTTTTAGCATTATTTCAAGTAGAATTTTAGAATGTTTACAAATACATATATTTATAACTATAATGCTCATAATTTAACATTTTTAAAAAATACATAGTGTGTGTGTTTAGTGAAAACATAAGGAAGTAGAAATAAAATAGTATTTTGTGAATCCAGATCTGTATCTACAATACCTCTACCTATACCTTCACCTCATGCATCTACTATTGCCAGTTAACAGACATACTTCTGCTTAACGTAAATCTCATGCTGACTTTATAAGATATTATTTCTGTAGTGATGTAGGACTTGAAGCTAAGATAAGTAAAATGATTTGTCTAAAGTTACATGATGTTAAAATCACAAAGCTGGTGTTGGGGTTGAGGATTGAGTGACTTTAAAACTCGCACTTTTCTTACTGTACAGTGATGTTGAATTACATGACAAGCGAATGAAGGCAAAAAAGGAGAAAAGAAATGAATATGAATGATCTCCAAGGCTAACTGGTGGAGCACTGAGATCACAGGCAACAGCTCAGGCTATGCCTTCTAATGCATCCGTTATTTTTTACTCTTTATCCTTGAAATGTTCATGAAAGGTATTAATGGCAGAGTTCAATGGTGGTAATTAGCCACTTCAAATAAAAAGTGCATAACATCTTAAATGAGACCTTTTGTAGCCATTTCTTCCTCCCAAACGTTGCCATTAGCTCAGCACACCCTAGATGCCAGTCTCCAGTATGTGTCTGCATATAATTGCCACTACCATTAATGAGACTTATGTAGACTCACAAAAGAAATAATGGAACCTATTGAATCAAAATTATGAATCCTTTAATAGTTCTTAGTTGTGAATGAGCACACTGCGTCCTGTCTGTCCCTGTTTCACAGACAACAATTGTCTAAACGCTGGGTCATTTGTGGGCATATGCTCCATCTGTTAGGTGTCACAGAAACCTAAGGACATAAAAAAGTCCTTCTACCACCTAATGGTTTTCATCTGTTTGGTGAATTCAAGAGTTGACCCTTTAGAAGAAACAGCAAACAAGGACACAGATGAGGGTGTTAATTTGGAAGGTGTTACAAAGACAGGAAGCAAAACTGTCTATAAATAAATCAGAAGACTTTGGAAAGAAATGTGAGGTATTGGAGATTAATGGGTTGCTGTCAGGCATACTTAGGTTCAAATATCTGTTTTCCTATTTGTTGTCTTGTGATTTAAATACTTTGCCAAAGGCTCAAACCTCAACAAATGTTCATTCTATTTCCTTCTTTCCATGTTTGGAATATAGATTTTTTTTTCCCCCATTCCTAAGATAAATGTACACACACACACACACACACACACACACACACACCTTCTAAGACCAAAATTCCACAGCTCTGCTTCTTATTTCCTTATGTGATTGTGTGACCTGGAGCAGGTTGCTTAACTACCCTGTATCTCAGATTTCTCATCTGTAAAATGAAAAAAATAAAAACTACTTTATAGTGATAGCGTGAAAATAATGTGTG
Source organism: Eulemur rufifrons (assembly GCF_041146395.1). Taxonomy (NCBI): domain Eukaryota; kingdom Metazoa; phylum Chordata; class Mammalia; order Primates; family Lemuridae; genus Eulemur; species Eulemur rufifrons. Next base: position 7,440,729 of record NC_091005.1, on the reverse strand, counting down.
TAAAGCCATTTGAACAGTACATGACACATGGTAGCTTCTTAATATATGCTTAACAACGTTGTTCTGCCTTCATTTTTTCTTCTTTCTCTTTCAACTTACCTGACCTTCCTTACCTGACTCTTCCACCTTCTTACTCGACTCTGGTAAGAGTCATTTTTGAAATAATAATACTAGAGATTTTGTTTTGCTTTGTTTTTATTTTTATTCCCTGACTAAAAACAGAATACTTTTGAAGTCACATAGTTTACGGGGTAAATGGGTATTTACCATGAGTCTTGATTTTCATAGTATTTCATGACATACGTTTGCTCAAAGGAACAGTATCTTATGCTTTTGCAGAAGAATAACCCTAGTTTAAGCTCCCCTTGAAATTCGTGTTTCATGATGCTTTGAAACAAGTGTGGGGTAATGCCTCTCTAATTATACATGATATGTTAATTACTTCCTAATGAGCTCAAAGGAAGAAAAATAAAAAGAAAAGAATAGTATAATGAGGCACTTTTCAGTTTCTCGAACTAAAGTCATCAAAGTCACATCTCTGACAAGTAAGGATAATTATTCTCCTCCAAAAGGTGACCATGTTGGTGAAAAGTGAACCTTTTGAGCTACTCGGTATTGTCTGTAGTGACATATTATTGTGCTGAGATCAATTCCTAACCGAGGTAAAGAGAAATGATATCCTGATTTCCATTAGCACTGATTTCCATCTCAGTGTTCTATTAAAACAACCACAACATGAACAGCAAAAACGTCCTTGCTCTTTTTGTTGTATTTTGTCTTGTAATTTAATCAGCCTGGCCACGTCTGATAGGCATTTGACAGTGATGCCACCCCATGGTCTCACCTGCCTTAATTGGACAATGGTGGTTTTCAATTAGCGTGAGCACAGCTCCTTGGACGGCCTCTGCAATTTCTCTCGCGCATATATTATAATTATGTGTGCACCTCAATGTGTGAGACTATAAACATATGCTATATATTTGAATAAGAGTGCTGTCAACACTTTATTTTAGAAGTGTATTAATTATGACTGAATAATAATGCGGATGCTAATGTGGAGTAGTATCCTCTGCCTGGTTGATCCTTGCATTACCAACTGCATCTCATTCTCAGAACAATGAATTTTAAAGTGAGGAACAATTAGCGACTCTCTGGGAAATTGCATATTAAGAGTGTCTTACAAATAATCCTGCTCAGGACAACTAATGGCTTTCTTTTTGAATTGTTCTGTGTGTGTGTGTGTGTGTGTGTGTGTGTGTATTTGTGTTTTTTTGCCAAAACAGGAAGAGATACTAAAAATAGAAGAATGAATTTTAGTTAGAGTTGCGGCAAATGAATATGACTACATGCATATATAAGAAGGTTTTTAGTGTGTTTGTCTTTTTTTTTAAAGAAAATAATATTCATTTATCCTGATTATATCATTCTATCAATCACCAAGATCCTGTATATTTATGAGTGCAATTTTTGCATGTGATGCTTTTTAACCTTCACATGAGCACACACTGATAATGTCTAGCAAGCTTATTATTTTCAGCAAGTTTCAGTAGTGAATGTAGAGGTCAGAGGTGGGGAAGGGACCTTGTTATTAAATATTCCCTGTACCTGTGGATCTGGGTGAGCAGGTAAGTTTGGCCTGATACTTAACTCTTGAAAAAGAGTGAATCTTCTGTATTCTCTAAAAAGAGGATGGCATGAAAACCTGCATGCTAGGCACATAGTAGAAATATTAGAAGTAATTATAAATAATTGTTGAATGACTATATTTCTACATAATTAAGTGTTTTAGTATTCAAGACACAGATACTTGAAAGTCCCTAAAAATGTTTGGAACTGAAAATTGATTATTCTCTAGCAGAAACATTTTGAATCATGTATTGAAAGTGGCATTTGCCATCGTCAAATAAAACACTTCCACTTAGAATATCTCAGGATTGACAAAAAAAAAAAAAAAAACAGTTACAGAAAGAAATAACTTTTTGGTCTCTAAATCAGTGGTCCTCAAAGTATGGTGCCTGGATCAACAACATAAGTGTCATCTAGGAACTTAGCAATGCAATTTTTTGCCCCATCTCAAAATTCCTGGAGGGGGCCCAGTAATCAGTGTTTTTACTGGTGATTCTTATGCTCTCTAAAGTTTACACAGTTCTAAGCATATATATACACATCAATATGTGTATGTATGTATGAAAATGTGTGCATACCTCTGGCCATCTAGATTGCCAGGTCTTCATAATTACCTGAGATAATATTCACCTCTGATTTGAGATGAGTGCCCAGCACCTTAGAAAAATTGCTTTCATGTGCAAATTATTGTTAAGTTTGCTTTAAAGAAGAATATTTTGGGCAGGGAACTTCAATATGCTAGCTTTATGTTATGTATTTGACACAGTATTTCATTTGATATTTACGATGGTTCTGAGAGAGGGAAGAGTTTGCAAAACTTGCATCAAATTGAAACAAGGCAAGTTTGCTTTGCTGTGGTCATACACTGAAGCTTTCCAACCCACATTTTGTTATGCCAACCCTGTCATTTTTTTCTCCAAATGTTATTCCACTACTTGTATTGGTAATTACGAGTAAAAATTATCACTGTTGATCCCAAGGACTAAAGATTGGGTGAGGGTATGTATGATCAACTAATTTCAATTTAGATAATATTTTTAATATGACAAACACTTATTGGGAATTTGGTGGTGGGGGAGAATGAAAAGAGTTGAGTTTGAAATGAAAAGACCTTCCAGCCTGAGCAAGAGCGAGACCCCACCTCTACTAAAAATAGAAAGAAATTATATGGACAGCTAAAAATATATATAGAAAAAATTAGCCGGGCATTGGTGGCGCATGCCTGTAGTCCCAGCTACTCGGGAGGCTGAGACAGGAGGATCGCTTGAGCTCAGGAGTTTGAGGTTGCTGTGAGCTAGGCTGACGCCACGGCACTCACTCTAGCCTGGGCAACGGAATGAGACTCTGTCTCAAAAAAAAAAAAAAAAAAAAAAAAAAAAAAAGTATGAAATGAAAAGACCTGAGTTCAAATCTTTGAGATATCTCATTTCTTTCGTTGTCAGCAGAATCCCCTATACTTGTGGGAAAAATCAAATAAAGCAATGTATAAGAAAACATCTATAAAGCTTAATATCTTGTTGGAATGTGATTATTGGTAGAAATGTTACACCATTAATATATTCCATTGCCTGTCAATAAGCTTTAATATTCATTTCACAACTGTTAAAAAGTGGACAAGTATATTTTGCTAAATTGCATATATTTATACATGGTTTATAAATCATAGAGTTTAAAAATGTATTTATGACATTGCCTGGATTTTGGATTTTTCCCTTATGAGTGAATCTACATATCATAGCTTCTGGATTAAAGAAGCTGGCCACAGCATTAGTCATAAGCATGGAAAAATGAAAATTGCCTCAACATAGGACAAGAGTGGGAATGATTCAAGTCCCTCTCATTAATAGATCTCAAAAACTACATTTATAGATTGGGTACAGTGGCTCACGCCTGTAATCCTAGCACTCTGGGAGGCCGAGGAGGGAGGATTGCTGAGGTCAGGAGTTTAAGACCACCCTGAGCAAGAGCAAGACCCTGTCTCTACTAAAAATAGAAAAAAATTAGCCAGGCATGGTGGCACACATCTGTAGTCCCAGCTACTCAGGAAGCTGAGGCAGGAGGATGTCTTGAGCCCAAGAGTTTGAGGTTGCAGGAACCTCTAATGATGCTACTGCACTCCAGGCTGAATACACTGTCTAAAAAAAAAAGTTACATTTATAAATTTTTTAACATGTGCATTATTTATATACAAATTAGACATAAAGTTAATCATGTCATTATTTATCTAAAAACAGTAAACTGGGAAAAGTAGGATGTGAAATTGTATATAAAGTGTCATATCAAGTGTAGCATATATGTCTTTTTTATACAAATAATTAACAGAGGTTGTTGCCTGTGGGTGCGGCATGTTTTATTTTGCCCTAAAAGCTTATTTACTTTGCCAAATTTTATTTTATTTTATTTATTTATTTTTCTTTCTCTCTTTTTTTTTTTTTTTTTTTGAGACAGGATCTTGCTCTGTTGCCCAGGCTGCAGTGCAGTGGCATCATCATATCTCGATGCGGCCTCAAAATCCTGGGCTCAATGATCCTCCTGCCTCAGCCTCCTGAGTAGCTGGAATTATAGGCACGCACCACCATGCCCGGCTAATTTTTGCAGAGATGAGGTGCTGCTCTTGCTCAGGCTAGTCTTGAACTCCTGACTATTAATTCTCCTGCCTCAGCCTCCCAAAGTGCTAGGATTGATTACAGGTGTGAGCCACTGCGCCTGGCTCCTAATTTGCCAAATTTTCTAGAGGAAACATGAATTTCTTGTATAATAATAAAAAACATCATTTCAAGTAATTGTTTTTACTCCATATTTGCATGAAAAATATTTAGGGATGTCTGCTGTTTATTTCCTTAGAATACTCCACAGTATTGGTCTGGTACACGGCTGTATTTGCTATTGAGGGCCTAGAGTCTTTCCGTGATTAGGAAAATCTGTCCTAAATTATTTGGGCTGTGTGTGTTTCCTTTCCCTTCCAATTCTCCAGAACATCAGCCTCCCAACCCCCCACACACATCTCATTGGTGGCCCCATTGTTACATCTTCAAAGTCAGCAAGATTGCATCTCTGATTATTCTTCTGCAGTAATATCTCCCTCTGAACATGGAAAAGCTGCTTTTCTTTTAAGGACCCATGTGATTAGACTGAGCTCGCTTGGATAACCCAGAATAATTTCCACATTTCAGGGTCTTTCACTGAGTTACATCTGCAGTAGTCCCTTCTGACCTGTAAGGTAACGTATTTACAAGTTCTGGGCGTTAGGGCAAAGATATTTTTTGGGGGGAGCTATTCCATCTACCTCACCTAGAGTCATACCTATGAGTAGCATCACTGCAAGCTGTAGCCACCACTGTGCATCCGTATTTATTGATATGGTGAGTAGTTAGCATGCTTTAGAAGGAAGTATTAGTTTGCTAGGGCTGACATCACAAAACACCAAAGAATGAGTGGCTGAAACAACAGACACTCATTTTCTGATCCTTCTGGGGGCTAGAAGCCCAAGATCAAAGTTTCAACAGGTTGGTTTCTTGAGGCCTCTCCCCTTGGTTTGGAGATGGCTGTCTCCTCACATGGCCGTTCCTCTGTTCACTCTCGTCCCTGGTTGTCCCTCTCTGTGCCCACATTTCCTCCTCTTATAAAGGCAGTGGTCACATTGGATTATGGCCCATCCTAACAGCCTCATTTTAATTCGATCACTTTCTTAAAGTCCGTATTCTCAAATAGAGTCTTGCTCTGAGGTACTGGGGGTTAGGGCTTTAACATATGAATTTTTACTGGAAACAACAATTCAACTAGACTTGAAGGGATTATTTTTGGCTTTGATTAGAAATGGAACAAAATACTTTGTTTTCATAAAGAATGAATTTTATTATTAATGTAGGAGCTATACAAATTTCCAACAGATCTATTTATAGTGTGAAGCAATAAGGGCATCTTGATTTTTCAGGTTTCCTTTGAAGTTTTGTTGTTGTTTGGTATTTTTTTTTCACCCAAATGCCAGGTTTTGTTGAAGGCGTGGAAGTGGAGGGGGGAACCTACATACATAGACACACACACACACACACACACACACACTTACAGTGTTGCAGGCTGTGTTATTAGCATCTAATGCTGATAATTTGATGCTGTTCTAGGCTCCATTTCCAAATCTGCATTACAGTTACCTCTCAGTATCCATGGGAGACTCGTTCCATGACACCCCCCAACCTTGGTACCCAAATCTGCAGATGTTCAAGCTCTTTATATAAAATGGTTTAGTATTTGCATATAACCTATGACTGTCCTCTTGTATACATTAAATCATCTCTAGATTATAAGTTGTGCATCCCTAATTGAAAATCTGAAATCCAAAATTCTCTAAAATCCAGAACTTTTTAACCACCGACATGATGTCACCAGTGCAAAATTTCACACCTGATCTCATGTGACAGGTGGACACAAAATTATTAAAAATGTCATATAAAATTACCTTCAGACTATGTATATAAGGTGTATATGGAACATATTTGAATTTTGTGTTTACACGTGACTCCTATCCCCAAGATACCACATTATGTATATGCAAATATTCCAAAATCTGAAAAAATTGGGAATCTGAAACACATCTGGTCCCAAGCATTTAAGATAAGGAATATTCAATTGTACCTTTAACATCTAACCAAAGTGCTATGTAAATAGTTGTTATACTGCATTTAAAAAAATTGTATTATTTTAAATTTTTGTGCTATTTTTTACTTTCGCTAATATTTTCTATGTGAGATTGGTTGAATCCACAGATGTGAAACCCATGGATATGGAGGGCTGATTTTATAAGGATAATAATACTTGAGAGGATAGACGTTAAAAAGGTAAAAAAAGAAAGAAAAAAGCTTTCACATACATGATGTCCTTATAACTATCTGAGAAAGATTTTTGGTGATGGTGCTGATGGCCTTGTTAGTATCATTTTAACAAGAGGAACTTAATGTAGGAAAAATTTAAGTGAATTGTCCAAGATCATATCTGGTAGTTTTAATTCAACCCAGGTCTTTTGATTCTCATTTATTGAAAATGAAGGATGCTTCAGAATCTGTTGAGTTAACCGTCCTCTGATCTACTCTTCCATTTACCCAAGCATTCTTCAATAAAGCCCTTACCTATTCATCCTCTTCATCTTAATTGTATTACCTGTCTACTTACCTATTCATCCATCCATTCATAAAACCATTCATCCACCCATTGAGTGAAACTTGAAAATGTGATTATTTCTGTGAAATAAGAATTTTTGGTCATGGAGCTCTGTCTTCTTACAAGGCATTAAATGGGACTATTTACATTGTTTGACGGATGGGAGTAGGTAACTCAGCTAAGTTATTATCAGGCTTTTTGATCACAAAAAAAACATGATGTGCCACTGTCATACCCTTATTATATGGCCCAAGCTAAACTCTTGTTTTATTTCTTTTTTAGCTTCGATTGCAATGCTCTTCCACGTTCATAACATTTTGACTGACCCACACTCCCTTTACAAATAGAAAGTTTCAGAGTCACTGGATGATTGTTATTTGGTCATCCACTGTGTTCTTTCCCACCATGCTCTTGTCACTTATCTGGCTAACAAGATACATCCTGTTTAGCAAGTAATTGTGATTACCACATCAGAAATCTATCTCGTATTTTCAACTCTTATTAGTATTCTGGTCAATCAAGTACTTTGAAATATAATTAACATTGACACAGCATTCTTTTAGAATTTCTCCCTCTTGGATAATATAACTGAAGGCTCCACTTGCCTTTTGGAAAATTTCTATTATAACTGTTTTAAATATCATTATCTTTATAAAATATGCTTCTTTTGTTTGTCCAGTAATCTTGGCCATCTTTTTTGAATCCTGTTCTTCTTAGTTACATCATGTGTTACTTCACTGGGTGTTTATTTGGCATAAAATTTCCCCTTCCTTACAAAATGGATAGATATCTATATCCATATTCATATCCATCTCTGTCTCTGTCTCTCTATCTAGAGGGAGAGGTGTTTTCAAGGAATTTGTAAAGAGAAATTGTTTTGATGAAAACTGAATATGCACCAAAGGTCTTCATCTAAGTATTTCTTCTAATTTATGCTTGAATTTCCAATGTCTGCGTCTACTTTAATATAAGATGGGGAATAATGCTCTGAGACAAAATTATTTATAATGTTGTCTCGAAATCTTTCTTTTAGTGAGAAACTTCATGGTTCTTCCAGCCTACCCTCCCACCAGTACACCCATCTGTTTGTTCATCCACTAATTCAATACACTTAATGTTCATTGGACCATAAAAGGAATGATGACTGAGAATCTCATTTAGTTACCCACCCTTTATCTACTGTTTCCTTCACTCTTGTATTCTCCAATAAAAATCATTCATCCACCCATATTCTTCCTCTTATTTCTCTTATCCACCAATTTATTCATCCATCCATCCATCCACTCTTTGACCTATTCACCTAAGTATCTTCAGTAATTGTTCCTCTATTACTATTAATTCACACTCTTGCTCGCTCAAATATTTATTTACTGACCCAGTGAACATTGACCACACTTCTCCCACTTCTCGCCTTATAATTACTAAGACACAAAATTCCAAATATATTTACCATCATTACTTATTGAATTGGTGAATAAGTACCAGATATGTAATCATTAAGTAACTTGGTCAACATGAATAAGAGGTTAAAATCAAATGGTGCCCAGATGATTTAACTAAAGAAGTTACATTCTTACTTTTATTGCAAATGATGTTGTATGTTGAATTCTGACCCAGATTATGTTGATAGATGTATATATATTTGGAAAGCAGTTCCTGGTTGGGCAGAACTCATTATTATATCTCCTAAATTTAATCCTCACAAGAATGCACCCTGTATATATTTTTATTTGAGTATCCTAGTTTCTGGAATATATCATGCCCTTAACAGCATTATCTATTGTCACATTTTCATCATTACAAAAACCCTAAAGGGTAGACACTGCTATTTAAAACATTTTACAAATGATGAAGGTGAATCTTGGAGAGGTTAAGTAAATTTCTCAGTATCTTTGTTCCAAACTAGCTTTGTTTCTTCTCAGACTCTCATTATAGATCCCATGATCTGAACTATTACTCTTTGAATTTTTGGTTTCCGTAGAGAAACATATTGACTTCCAAGTCTGTAAGATTTAATATTTTAACCAGAATGTTACCAGGATACATAAGATGTATCCGTTAAAGGGGTGTCTTGTTGTCTTATTTTCCTGTGGATTCTTGGTTAGATATTGGAGTCTCCATCCCAGTATGCCTAGGAAAAGAGAAACTCTAAGGATAAAGAATTTGAGAATCGTCATAGTATTTTTAAAACCATTTTTATAAAATGGGCATATTTAAATGATTTTATTTTCTGGCATCATTACAGAATTAATTCATCTAACTCCGCTTTCTCTGAAACCCGTCAATAAGGATGGTTTGGCTTTGTGTGATGAGAAATTTTGCTCATCATGATAACTTAAGTATTTTAAACTCTGAGAAATGTTATTTATCATTAATACCTTACGTTCTTTTTTTTTTTTTAATGAGACCTGTGAACTTTATTGGAGTCTAGCTAAAGAGTGATGGATTTGCCATAGGGCTGACACATCATGTTTGCAAACTTGGAAAGCTGCGGTCCAGACAGAAGATGGTAGCACATTTGCCAAGGTCATGAATGTCAGTTTGAGAAATCTCTTGGGAAAGAGTCTGCCAGCCTCTTCTTGTCAGTATCCTCCCTTTGCATTCTTATTAGCTGAGTTATTGTGTATACTGCCTTTCTATTTATATGTCTATTCTATTTCAAAATGTACATTTCTGTATGGGTTTACAGAATGTTCCTGTATCATGTGATTTCATTCACATGCTTCTAAATGTATACAATGTATATATTAAATCCCTATTGCTATTTAGGGACAAACTAGAGAGGCTTCTCTCTTCTGTCCACCCCTCATCTAGGGAATCAGTCCGTACACTATCTGCTTGTGCTATCCTGATGGTCTCTATAAAATTATGCTAAAATGTGCATGATCTGAAATTTGACTCAATGGGTTACATCCGGTTCTGTCACCTTAGCCCTTCATCCATGTAAAATCACTGACAAGGTGTAGGGCAGGGGTTCCCAACCTATGGTGAGTTTTATAATTATTTCATTACAATTACAATGTAATAATAGAATTAAAGTGCACAATAAACGTAATGCGCTTGAATCATCCCAAAACCATCCTCCCACTCCCCAGTCCATGGAAAATTATCTTCTATGACAATGGTCCCTGGTGCTAGAAAGGTTGGGGACTGCTGGTGTGGGGCATTAAGATAGATCCTATGTAGACAAAAAAGAGAGAAAAATTAGACTTTAGTGAGCAGTTAGTATGTGCCACGAACCATGCTTGCTGTTGGGTATAGTGGTCAATTATGTGTATAGAAGTCCTGCCCTTGTGGAACTTATCCATTTAAAAGAGGAGCACAAACAATGCATTCCTTTTTTTGACTGTGTTTTCAGATGTCTGCAGCCAAAGACAGCAGTTCATTTGGACTCGCTTCCAATTTTCTATTTCTCTGGGCACTTGTCCTCATGGCCAGGTCACACTGTTCAATACTTACACCAGCAGCTGACACAGAATGCAAGGGACGCTTGTCTGAGTTATCAAATGCTACACATTTGTCTGCCGTACAACATTAGAATTATCAATTAATTAATTATGTAAAGCAGCAGTGATTTTTAGTGAAGGATATTGTGTTCTTTTCATTTAATCAGGGATTGTTTACCCTTCGGCCTTTTTTTTTTTTTTTTGCCTCTTAAGACACATTTAAGGGTGACTTGATTTGGATGAGAATTATTTTGAAAACGATTATTATTTCACTGAACTATTGTTTTCTTAGAATATGTGATCATCAGAGTCATTGCGTATTCCCAACCTGATCTAAGCTAAACTCTTTGGGTATTTTTATGCCTATTCCTTGCTTAAGTTTTGTGATGTAATTTGTTTCTACAGCTTGTTAAGAATGGAGTGTCTGAATGAAAGATAATTATATTTGGATTATTTAGATTTACTGTAGCAGTGCAGCATTTTCGCATGTGAAGGCATTTTACAGATTATGTAGTCCAATATGACCCCCTGACCCCCTTTCACCTCCCACTCCATCTGCAGCCATCACATGATGCTTTATTTAGCTCTAAACTATCAAGAACAAGTTTTTTTTTTTGTTTTTTTTTTAATGCAATAGTGGGACCTCACTCTTTCTTGAGTGAGACATTTCATGTTTGGTCAGCATCCTTTGTGAGATATTCTATAGTCCCCAAGAAGGGTGAACTAGAAGTTAAAATGAGCAGAAATCAAGGCTAACTCCTGCTCCTTGTGAGGTACAGAAGAGAAACATGCAAAGAACACTTCTGCCTCTCTTGATTTTTTTTTTTTTCTTTACCTGCCCTTTCACTCTTCTAGCAGCCTAAACATGTGCCTGCTCTAGACTGAAGTCCTGCATTGTCATCATTTTGGAGACTTAGGCCAAAAAGTAATACTGTGTCCAAGTCTCTGTCCCATCTTTGATACTGGATGGCTGTGATTTAAGGATAGTAATCCATTCACCGGTAGATTGATAGCCCATGGAACCGACAGGCAACAGGCACTATGCTAGACACTGAGAAAATAGTACTAAGGTGTGGTTTGATTCCAGAGTGCTAGGCTTGCTCTCTTCTCCAAGGGTGAGCAGGTTCGTGAAAAATGGGAATCAGCAAGTGAGAGACATTCTTGTTGTAGTGATCCCTGTTAACCCTTTGGGTTCTTCAAGATGCTGATTTTCTCCCCAGGAATACTTCTCAAGGGGAAGAGAGGCAATTGGAGAGATCCTCCCATGATGTTCTTCTGGACAGAGTGGAATTTCAAAATAAATTCTGATGCCAGAACTATCTGATTTTCAGATGAGGAAGCAGTTTCCCCTGTAGTTTACTCAGTCCCAGGTCCCATCTCATTCTAGAGGAAGAAGTAGGCAGAATGACCCACTCTGGTCTTCTGTGGTAACTGAGTCATAATTTGGTATTAAAATTGGTACTCACAAAGAAGAATGTATCGCCATTAAGCTCTCCTCTTCCAGGATTACTTCCGGTCCTGTGGGATACTTGTGAGAGGATGGGAAAACAGTTTGTATTTTTTTCTGACGATCAATATTCACCACCGTGAGAGGGATGTGGGTAATATTGAAGATCAGGATTCTTACTCTGATTCTGAGAGCTGTGATGTCTGAGTATAAGATAATTGGCATCTGTGATCCATCTATTATTCATCGATTACCCATCCATCTATCCATCACCTGCCTGTCTTTTCTTCCATCAGCCTCTCGACTAAGTCTTAGTTCCTATGTTGGATGCTAAATTTGAAAATATACTTAGGGAAACTCAAGGGCTTTGCATTTATTGTAGATAAGATTTTAGGTCCCTGGGCCTAACTTTTCTAAATTCCTTTGCCTCCTTATTTAAATAATTGCTTTGAAAAGAAAATGAAATTTTTTTCCTTTTTTTTTTTTTTTTTACATTCACTTAATTCCACAAATATTTATTGAGCATCCAACAATTTTGCCAGAAACTTTACCAGGCAAAGGAAATACAAAGGCGAGTGAAATGCAAATACCTCTTCCCATGACTTTTATAGTAAAAACTTGTCCTTTAATTGGAAGGTGTTATGCAAATACACAGAAGATGATGAATGTGTAATGATGCTGATACTCACAATGAGGCTTATTTATGGAGCGGTCCTGTTAGGGTTCCTGAAATTGAAGGGTGACTGTGGAAGACTGGGATTATCCACTGGACATCTGACATTCTGTGCTTCTCCAACCCGGCTGCGGTGAGTGGCCAGAGGGGTCCGGGATTCATCTGGTTGCTAATGTGGCAGATCCTGGGTGCTTAGCTGGATTTGAGAATCAGAACCGAGGAAGCTTTGTGAACTGATGTCAGAGTTTTCTTTCTCTCCTCCCCTTCCTCTTTGCTTCCATGATGTTTTCTTTTAAGCACACACCAGTCACTGCAATGTTACTGCAACAAAACTATTAGGGCATCAGGCGCCTTTTTGAAACCCTTCTATGTATTTACAGTCTCTTGGTCTCTTGTCACTTTTATAGTCAAATCCAAACTTTGTATCTTGGTTTCACAGCTCTGCATAATCTGGCCCCTGTCTTGCTTTCTATTCTTATGTGTTGCTACCTCTCTTTTTCTTAACTTCATGTTCCATCCAGATTAAATCATCTTTAGATTCTCTAGCATGCTATGCTTTTTCTTGTTTCTAGATCTTTACTCATATAATTACCTGTGCCTGGCATAGGGTTTCTCCCTCTTTGAGATACGAAGTTTTAATCATCCTTCTTTGGGAAGTCTTTTTCTATCCTTCCACACCTCACTCTCTGTATTAAGTAAAATCATTATATGTCATCACATCTCCCTGTTCGTCTCCTAGCATTGCTCTTAAAACATGCATTTAAATCCAGAAATGGACTTTAAAGCATGTGGTGTTAAGATTATCCCTTACAGGTTGTGCATTCTCTGGAAAAGCTGTGTGAAAATCTCTGAATCTCTATAGATTCGTTGGGAAAATTAGGAAATGGTCTCCAGTTTGTTCTGAGACTAACATTAGTGTTCTACATAAAAAATGTTTTCCAGATGATAAGTAGCCAATAATAATAATAATAGTAGTAATAGTAGTAGATACGCTTCCTCCAAGTTTTCTGTTTATTTGTGTTTATTTCCCACAAAACGATGGCTCTTTGAGAGCAGAGACCAAGGCTGTGTCGTTTATTAATTTATGGCCACACCAAGACAGGGAAGAACATGGGGTTTATTAAGTGAATGGATGAAGTGGCTTTTTTGTTTGTTTTTGTTTTTTTTGTACCACAGCCAGCCCAAGGAGTCCTACTTGCCCAGACCAGTGTGCATATGGTCCTTAATCCAGCTCTGATTAGCAGAAGCAGCCCCTAAAAGAGATGCTGTACAATGTGTGAGCATTCAGTGCCTTTGGGATGTCTTTGGCTCCATAATCTTACAGAGAGGGTCCTTGGATGGGATACATTGACAGGGGAAGTGATGTTGCATTGGACTGAGCAGGGTTGCACACACTGATGTGAAAGACTGACAAAAAAAGCAGCAACTTGGAACCATATACACTGGATACTTCTGAGGGCCAGACCTGGAGTCTTAGATGCCTTTGCTCTCTGCACATTGCTGTTTTTATACACCTACAAACTTTTCTTTGTAAGGTCAAGTTGGTTACCTGAACAAGTCATGTGCAAGAGTGTGTGTGTGTGTGTGTGTGTGTGTGATACCAATAATAGGATGAAATGAGCAAACATAGATAGATACACAGTATTTTATTTTGAGATTATCATTACTCCAGGATCTGGATTTTACTGGGATAAGCTAAAAATGAAATTTCCAGAACAATGAGGAAGAATACAATGTTTACTAAGAGTTTTCTTTACTTTTTTTTTTTTTTCCATTTTTTGCAAAGTGCTATGATGTGTAAATTGATCTTTGAATGAAGTCTTGGGAACTTGCTTTCACTTAAGTTGGTTGCATCTTGGCTTATCACGATGTTTTCAGATAGTTGTATGTGATTGAATATGATATGAAGTAAAAATGGTTTTGGTTATTAAACACTTAATATAGCCACTTCTATGTTTTAATAATTTTCAAATAGATGTATAGTCTCAGATTCTAAAATCAATTCTGAAGGGTAGTTTTATTCCCATATTTTAGGCAAAGTAACTGAAACGCAAATAAATGTGTTAATTTCTCCCATTTATATAGTAAAAGAGCCTTGAATCTTAGCTTTCTTCTCCCTTTGCTAATTTTAAACACAAGGGATCATCCAAACCTAAAATTATAATACAATTTATTAATTAGAGGCTATTAGTAAATGGAAGGAAAATATGACACAAATAAGTTTTAACATAAATAATGATAGCACCAATTTGAATGGTTTATTAATTAGCAAAATGTTATGGAGAAAAGTGATACATACCAATACCTTCTGCTTCTCAAGAACTCCTTGTATGTGAATGGAAACTTCCATGAATGATATATTATTCAAATTTTCTTTTTTAATAAAAATGCTAATGAAAATATTAAAATGCACATAAATTAAAACGATCATAAATTAGGATTAATATCACATTAATGAATTATAATCCCACATTCATTAAGATAAAGTGGCATTTCAATATTTGTTCCTGTTAATAAATTAAATACAATAAATGAAAGGGATACATTTTGAGATTCAATAAATATTGATGTAATCTTATACTTTAACTTTTTAAAATATTCAAAAGTAAAGCAGGAGATCTAGATGCATTTGGATTCTTTGTTGCTATTTTATGTCTTTTTTTATAATCCTTTCTTTTCACTTATTGAAGCACTAAATACAATTTAAATTGGTGAAGAAAGCGATAGAGCCTGTTCTGAATAGAAGAGATCCCAAGAGAACACAATGTCTTTTGAATTTCTAGGAGTTTCTTTCCACAAGATTTTTTTTTAAGGAGCAAATATTTGAAATCTCATGGCGTGATAACTGGAACTGTATTGGCAGTTAAGTAACTGAGTTAAACTGAAAATATGTGCATTTAACCAGTACTTTGCAATCAATTTTTCTTTGAAAAATACATATATATGTACATATTGTTTCATTTTTTTTTTTTAATTTTAGCTTTTTCTAACAGGAGTCAACATACTATAAAGGAGAAGCACTATATTTAAGAATATTCCTGTCTTCCTCTTAAGAACAAACTGTGAGAATTTTAAAACTAGGGATTCTATTCTTCCCAGCACCTACCAGAATGTTTCAGGCAGAGCATTTGCTTGATACATAAATTCAGTTCGTATTTGTTCAATGAATGTTTGTTGCCATGACCTGAGATAGGTTTGGATTTCTGTTGGAAAGTTGTCATTTTCTGAAGGGGTTCATTCCTTTTCTTGAAAATGTGCTCCCATATTCTGGCCTCAGTGTTCTTCTCTATTAAAATGGAAATGATTTTCTTAGACCAGAAAAATAGTAAGAATTAAAGGGGAAAAAAAACGATAAAAATATAATAATATAATTCAGGTTATTAGAATTATTTTTGTTTCTGTAAATATAGCAGACAGATCTGAATTCAACCCTGGGTCTACTATACTTCATTCTACCAAATGCGAACCTTGGAGAGGTTATTATATGCTGTGTTGAACCTCACATTTCTCCTGGTTCATATGAAATATTCTTAACTCATTTATTTTTTTTGTAAAAATTAAGGGAATGATTATTGGAGAAGTGATTTACATACTCCTTGGCACACAGATAATGAAACATAAAAGGTAACTAATGGTAACTTTAAATAAATATATTGATACGTTGGAAAAAATATATACATTTTTATATTTTCTTTTTGACCTTTTTATCATTCTGAAAGCATGGCAGCTTATACTAAACAGCTCAGTGTACTTTTACCAAACTGTTCTAACTTATTTAGATGAATTTCATTATATTTTATATTTGATTGATATCCACACCACTATAATACACCCTTTGTACTACTACTCATAGCAGAAATTGACGATGTGATGTAACAGGAACCAACTTAATAGTCAATCAGGAGATAGTTAAAAAAAAAACCACTTTGCAGATTGCTCCATCACTAACAAATGCTGCTTTTCATTTTAGCTACACACAGACCTGGATCCTGGGAGCAAAAAAATTAAGTATATCTTATCAGGCGATGGAGCTGGGACAATCTTTCAAATAAATGATATAACTGGAGATATCCATGCTATAAAAAGACTTGACCGAGAGGAAAAGGCTGAGTACACCCTAACAGCTCAGGCGGTGGACTGGGAGACAAGCAAACCTCTTGAGCCTCCTTCTGAATTTATCATTAAAGTTCAAGACATCAACGACAATGCACCGGAGTTTCTTAATGGACCCTATCATGCTACCGTGCCGGAAATGTCCATTTTGGGTATGTATGCTTCCATTTTCACAGAACTATTAAGAGTCATCTTTAAAATAGCTCCTGGCATCAAGGATGGTGTGTTGCCGAATGAAAGACGTTTATTACCGTCTTATCTCTAATTTGCATTTCCAAATCCCCCTTTTTGGCCTAAGTTCCGCAGCTCAATAGCTTTAGTCCCTTAGGAATAGGAACTGACAGAGGAGCAATTTTATTAAAATATCTCTCCTTACACGACAATACTTCAATAGGCTGAATTTGTATTCCTCTCATGGACTTGTAGTTTGAGTATTGTTACTGAGGCGGATTTATCAAGATTTGTTCCAACATGCCAAGCTAATCCTATTGATACTTGCTTGATGTTTAATTATTTGTTTGTGTATATTCACATGCAGATGCAGCACATAGAGAAACAGAAAACCGTCTAGGTCTGTAGTGAGCCAGATATTGGATTGAGCTGGTGGGTGGAGGCTGGAGTGGATTAGGCTACCACCGTTACCAAAGAGAGTTCTGTTTTTGTGTCTGTCTTAACTGAACATTTTTTAGGAGCCACTGCTATCACCATTGACCCACTCCCACTTTTTCTGAGTCACTGAAGTATCCATTACATTTTACAGAGCTACATATATATATATATATATATATATATATATATATATATAAAACATGATTTTAATCTTTTTCCCCTTTTTTGAGCTTGCTTATCCATCCCCAAACCCTCAGCTTGATACAGGAAACTTCTGACCCCAGACGTTATATAATAAAAGGAAGGATTTTAGAGTTCTTTTTGTCTGTCAAAAGTAGTAGGCAGCATTCAAAATTCAAAGGATAAGATTACAAAAGTAATTTTCTATATGTGTAATGCATACCCTGATTTGTTTCAAATTGCATTTAAGACAGCCCATAAGACTGCATGCTATGCAGTGACGTCGCGTAAGTTAGGAGTAGGTGAACATGATAGGACACGTAAAAAACACAGGTAGAGATATAAATTTAAGGTCAGAATTAGGTAAATACAGAGATGGACATTTACTATGTCAAGCTCAAAAATATGACCTTGAATTATCTGCCAGAGAAAAACTTGATCAAGAACTTCATTCCCAGGTAACTGCTCAAGAAAATTACAAATACTTAAATATAAACATCAGAAAGAAATATATGGCTGAGTAATGTCCTCAACAATGTCTTCACTGTTGATTCAAATAAAGGCAAGGTATTGATTATGGTTTTCAAGGCTAAATTTCTGACCATTATTAGGAGGTACAGTACAGAATGTCCTTACCTTCCCAGTGTGGTCTTGACATTTTCATTTATTTCGGGAATCCAGTGAGATACGTGTGTGTGTGTGTGTGTGTGTGTGTGTGTGTGTGTCTGTGTGTGTTTATAACATTCCTCATGGAAATTGATTGGGATTTAAATTTCAAATAAAGAAAAATTCTTGGTAGAACAAGTGCCTTAATTTGCAAACTTATTCTCATTGCCATTTCTGAGAAAGGGAATATCTTGGTTCTTCTCCTCCACTTGATCTGCTCCTTTTATGTTTGAATGACTTTCCCTTATTTTATCAGTTACTCTTTAAGATTATTTTGTTCCTCATAGTTCTTTTTCCTTTGTCTCATTGCCTTTTTCTATTGTTCCTCCTTTTTCAGCCTTCTCGTTTTAGTCTTCCTGCTTCTCCTGCTTCTGTTTCTTCTTTTTTCCCCTCCCCATCTCCTTTCCTGTCTCCCTTCCCCAGCTGCTTTTCCTGGTCAGCCGGTGTCTTCAGTCATCTGCTTAACGTGGATGGCCTTAAAATCATATGCCCTGCTTCATCCACTGGTTAAGCTGGTCACCCACGTTCCAGTTGCTTCATGAACACTTTGACCTGGATATCCAACTGGGCTCGAATCCCACATTTAAAATCAACTCATTACTTTTTCTTATGAAATTGATTTTTTCCACTTTCTGACTTCTATGACTTTATTAATGATTCCAAAACACTCTAAAATTCCATGTGCAAAATGTAAGAGATACTGTTGAATCTTTCCTCTCTCATTAAGCCTCAGCAGTATCTTGCCTATTTAATCCCTAATTCTAGTCACGTCTGACTACAATGTGATACTTTTTTTTCCTTTTTTTGAGACAGGAACTTGCTTTGTCCTCCAGGCTAGAGTGCAGTGGAGTTTTCACAGCTCACTGCAAACCTCAAACTCCTGGGCTCCAGCAATCCTCCCACCTGAGCCTCCCAAGTAGCTGGGACTACAGGTGTGAGCCACCACACTCGGTTAATTTTTCTATTTTTTTGCAGATATGGGGGTCTCAGTCTTGCTCAGGCTGGTCTAGAACTCCTAACCCCAAGCAATCTTCCCACCTTGGCCTCCTTAAGTGTTAGGATTACAGACATGTGCCACTGAGCTGACCTGCAATGTAATCTTAATGCATCATTTCATTTCGTTCTTATGACCACCTTCCTAGATCAGATTTTAATGCCTCCACTGGATTATAGATTGTCTCAGTAATGTTTGATTCTGACCATGTTACTTCTTAGCTAATCTGTGTATATATTTATGCTGGGACAGAAATCTCCCTCACATTCCATAAGTGTTCATTTTTCATAGAATAGTTCCCTAGCTCCCTAACCAAGGGAATTTTTATAGCCTGGCTTCATCTAATCTCCTTTCTTATCTGCCTACAACATGTCTTTGGTAGATATACTCTGCAAATCAAAAGTGATTTCAGGTCTTCATATCTTACCCATGTGTTTCTTCTGCCAAGACTCTATTTTATCTAGCTCTTATGTAAGGAATTCTATTTTTGTTTGTTTATTCCTGCTTATCAAAACTGAATTGCTTCTTTATGGCTGGCTGAGATGACACTTTTTCTAGGAAAACTTCTGTGACTTTCTGGCAGGAAGTTACCTCCTTACCATCACCCCCACCACAGAAAAGAAACACAAATAAGCAAAAACACCTCCATCTTTGCACTTCTTTTGGAGTCTGACACACAAACAAGAACTGAGAAACACTATACTTACTTTTCTTATTCTTTGGTCAACTCATTTAGGTCAGAGAACTTGCCTAATTTATCTTTTGATCCAAATTAGAGTAAGGAGGTTTTAAAGAACTTTTGCCGCCTGCGATACATACAGCACACTTTTTCTTAATTGCTAATAAACAGTGAACAAGGAAGATGTTATTTTTGCCTCATTATTATGATCTCTACATCTTCATGCCAAGTCTGTATCTATTAATTGTAAATGTGTCAGAGACTCACATTTCTGTGTATATAAGTCATGTGCCTGATAGATATGTTGAGAAAGAAAACCCCAGAAACTTTTGCAAATGTCAAGGCCATCTTCAACAAAGAAAAGGATTTTAAAAATATAATTAGCTACATAATGAAGTGTCTATGTATGTCTGTAAATATATGAATATGTGTATTTTTTTCTTCATCTGAATTTTTTTTCTTTTTAACGGAGTAGACAAATAATCCACACTAACATATATGCAGATCTCTCTGTCTTTATCTCTATCTATATATATTTAAATCTTTAGCTTGTGACATGTCTTCTAAAAATCACAGGTAATGTGTTAAAATTCAGGTGTGACTTTGAATCCGGATTCTATCCTTTAATATATGGTTTACGTTGAAGTTCAGGGAGGTTAAATGATTGCCTATTTTCTCTAGCTATAATGAAAAGATAATATTTTCCATCTTACTTTCGTTGTGTGAGAGGTGCATAATAAAATACAAGGTGAGGGCATGGCATAAAATAACTAAGTGTTCCATAATTGGTTATTGTGGTTTTTAAAATTATTTTTATTAATCTGTTCCCCACCTTGCCTTCGGACCTTTCCATGTGTGTCGGTTTTACGCGTTGGGTGTCTGGTTTCTGTTTGACTCCAGTCTCTCTGGTTAAAGGAAGCAGAGGCAGCTGCACTATTTTATTGTCAAGTGTGAATTATTCCCGTCATTTCTCATGAAGGTGAATTTCAGGATGAAGGTCGGCTACCATCTCCTTTTTCTCCCTATTGCCACTGTTCTCTCTTAGTCTGTCTCTTCCCTCCCCTCCTTCCTTCTTTCATTTTTCTTCCTCTGTTACTGCAGAAATGCCAGCACGTGCACCTGTGTGCCCCAAGGAATGCCAGCAAAGGCTGGCAGGGGCGGGGGGGGGGGCGGTTCATTGTGCAGAATGTGAAAAATAAAATTCTAATTCAGAAATTTACCAATACTAAATTGAAATGAATGTGATGTTCAAGAACTGTCTGCCAGTTGACAAGCTGTCAAGACAAAACACACATATATATTTGCCCAAATGGCAGCCAAATTATTTTAGAAATATCTTATTTGGGAGCTGAAGACATAGTTCTTTTATATTCTGCAAATTTCATAACTTGATGAGAATTCACTTTCATAGCTATACTGCATAAACAGAGGCATGTGAGCTTGTCTGATTTTAAATGTGGATCTCACACTAGCATTGTTGAAGTTAGTTTTTTAATGGAAATTTGCTACATTTATTAAGTTCCAGATACTTTAAATAGGTATTCTTAATGTTATTGTATACTAGGGTGAGGAGTGTTTTCACCCTGATGGTTCTTCTAAAACTGGATTTGAATAAAATGAAATTTTATTTGACTTTGACTTAGATTTCTAGGTTATTTGGCTCCAAATCTTACTTCTTGTGTAGGTGACCTAACAAGCTTTGCTTTATCTGTGTAGTGTATGTAGCAATCCCTGCCTAAAAGTATGTTTTGAAAAATTCAGTGATTATATTTAAAGTGCTAACTACTTGACCTACTAGACTTAACTTTATACGTCAAAATACACATATTGGAACAAACCGTATTTTATTCAAAAGGGCTTAAAGTGAAGGTGGGAGTAAAAGGATGAGAAAGAGCAGCGTTTAAGGTGGGAGGCATTATTGCATGGTTATGTGCCCAGTTATATAAAACATGACTCTGGGGATTTTCTTAGTTTCCTTTGAGATTTAGGGTTTCTTTAATGATGATCAGTATGTACTCAGGAATTACTGTATGCCAGAAGCTGTGTTAAACATTTCTAGTATGTACAATAATCCTATAACATTAATACCAATATTAGTTTCCTACTCATTATTTTAAATCAGAAAAATGGGAAAAATATTAACAATAGCTAATATAAACCCAGATATTAAGGGGAGGGCCTGAGATTGAAATCCAGACATCTGGCTTTCCCTCCACTGGGCTTACCCAGTATGCTCTACTGATCTTTGATAGTATCTCTAGAGAATTCTGTTTACATGAGCATGATGATTCTGCTACATATTTATAATAGTTCATGTTTTTCCAAGGTGGAAGAGCTCAGGAGGTCAGCATGCTTTGCAAATTAAATTTTAAGAACTGAGAGGGGAGTTGGATAAGAAGTTTGAGAAGAGGTATTGCGCAATTTTCAAGATAGGATTTAAGTACTTTAAAAATGTCACAACAATACATCATATAGAATTTCGAATAATAATAAATAATTAAGAGCCACAGGGTGAATGACTGGGGCTGAATTGCTGCTGAATGTATTAAAGATAAAGAGTAATGAGAGTAATTTATTGATTAATACCAATGTTTCCAGTGCTTTTATTTATTTATTCAATTTCAGAATATTATGGGGGTATAAATGTTTAGGTTACATATATTACCTTTGCCCTGCCCTAGTCATAGCTTCAAGTGTGTCCATCCCCCAGACGGTGCGCACCATACCCGTTAGGTGTGAATATACCCATCCCCTCCTAAATGGACTCTGGGTTTCCTAGTGGTGAATGCATGTTTCACCAGAAAATAAATAAATAAATAAATAATTGAAATTTTAGAAGAAGGTTAAGAAATGGCTTAGTAGATACATAGTTGAAAAAGTCAAATCTCACTACTTTCCAAAGGCTTATCCCTGAAGAGGTTACGGAAGTCAGTATAAAATATGTCAGAACTCTCACTCCCCTTGAACAATGACTAAGCCAAATGAAAAATGTTACAATGATTAGATAATTTCAGTCTTCTTCCTCCTGAAAAATGTGCCTGTGTATTATTCTTGTTCTCCTATATTTTCTTACTACTCATATTATGCCTTTTCTTTGTATATGTGTCCTTTTAGGGTAATCTTTGTCTTCTTTTGGAGGAAGACCCATAGAAATTACATACTATTTCTTTTATGTTTTTCACTTTAATTTAGCATAAATTTTATCTTAAAGTTGCAAAACGCTATCCAAATATATTATTCCTGATCCATTTTGAAAGTGGGTTGTTGATATTTTTCCTCATCCCTCAGTAAGTCCTCCCCCATGGATGTTTTTCTACACCTCCACAAAATAGCTACTAAAGTTAGGAAATTAATATTAGCACACCACTGCTAACAAATGCACAGACCTTGGTCAAATGTCTCCAGTTGTTCCAATAACATTCTTTTATAGTAAAAGTATTATACTCAGGATCACACTTGCAGAGGACTCTTACAATGTGGAAGATATCTTCCGTCTTTTCTTCACTTTCACGACCTTTACACTTGATGATTATGGAGTGATTATTTTTTAGAATTCTTTAGTTAGGATTTTCTGATGTTTTTTGAGATTAGATTCAGAATATGCATTTTTGACAATACTATCCCAGATAATATCTCACTGCTTTGTATAAGGTTGTACAAGATTTTGATTTATTCCATTATTGGTGACAGTAATTTTGAACACCTCATTAAGGAGTTATCTATGTGTCACCATTGTAGAGTTAATCTTTTTTCTTCTTGTGCTTAATACTTTGTGGGAAGATACTTGGAATTTATATAAAGATTGCATTCCACATAAAACTCCTAATCCAATATTTTAACATCCATTGAAGTTTGCCGAATTAATGATTCCTATGAGAGCTGCCAAGTGGTGATTTTCTTAATTCCATCTACATTTATTTGTCAGTGTTCTTCTACCAGGAAAAGCTTTCTCTTCTTCCCACTTACTTGCTTATATATTTAT
The DNA here is from genome assembly GCF_041146395.1 of Eulemur rufifrons. Lineage (NCBI taxonomy): Eukaryota > Metazoa > Chordata > Mammalia > Primates > Lemuridae > Eulemur > Eulemur rufifrons. Next base: position 7,417,160 of record NC_091005.1, on the reverse strand, counting down.
TTACATTAGTTTTGACTACTATATTTCTGTTTTTTCTAGTGAGTTACAACAGGTTATTTTAATTATTTATCTTGATGCTCTGATTACCTCAGTCTCTGCCATGACATGACCTTGGAGCTGACACTGTGTCTTATTGATACGCCTCCATCATTCTTTGGGTAGTTTCTTACCGAACTGTTTTACGCTCATTTTGTACTCGCCCTAGCCAAGCCCTAGAATTAGACACAAAGATTTACACAAGATTTATACAAAGGTGTCTGGTTCCATCTAAATGAGAATTGTATTCATATCCCAAAGTCTGGGCATCAGTAGTGTTAATTACCATTGGGCTGTCACTGTTCCCAAACCTTCTCAATGGACAAGGCTGAGCGAAGAAAGACATGGGAGCATGAACAGGTACACATACACACACACACTTATCTATGTGTACTGGGCTGAATAGTGGTGCCCAAAATTTCATGTCCATTTAGAACCTTAGAGTGTGACCTTACTTGGAAGTAGGGTCTTTGAGATATAATTAGTTACTTGACATTGTTTTTGGCTCCTAAATCCAATGATTGGTGTCATATAAAAAGACTGTGTAAAGACACAGACACACACAGGGAAGGCCATGTGAAGATGAAGGCAGAGATTGGCGTTATATCACCATAGCCAAGAAATGCCAGGAGCCACAATAGCTGGAAAGCGTGTGGAGGAATGAATTCGTGGAACCAACATGGAAGGTGTTGGACCTGCTGACATCTTGATTTGGGACTCCAGACCTGTAGGAGAATCAATTCTTGTTGTTTTAAGCAACTCAATTTGTGACACTTTGTCGCAGCAGCCTGAGGAAATTGATACACGTTCTATCTATCTATTATTTAATAAAAAGCATGAGTTCATCTCTGTAATTCCAATTCTAAAATAGCACCAAGGGGTTCATTTTGATTATTTTTCCCTTTGTCTCACAGTGAGAAACCTGAGTCTCTTTATTCATAATATATTTATTAATTGGATTCACCCTCATCTATGAAGTAACTTATCTCTGTTTGCTCCCTCTCTTCATGCCCTACTTCCTCACACAAATACGTAGCTACCCTCCCACCCTTCCTCCACCTCTTCACCCTCATGGGGAGTCCCATCTTGCCCAACCATACCTGGTGGCATTTGGAGTGAACTGTTCAGGCAGAAGGTAGACAGGAATGGAGACAGGAAACTACACAATACTCTCTACTTTTATTTTTATATATTTCTGGATTGCTGCTTATTATATAATAGGTGTATGGCAACATTTTCTAATCTGTATTCAACATTGGTTTAGTGCAAAAAAAGTCAAATGTATTTAGAAAACAATTAAAGAAGGTAAAATTGCTTTTCCTATTTCGGTCTTTAAAGTATTAACATATCATAATTTGATAAATTCATACTGTCAACTCTTGAGATTTAGCCATACTATATGTTTCTTTTGGAGATTGAAATTCATTTATATCAGCCCAGAAACCATTTTTTAAAGAAGTATCTTGAAGCATTACAGAATTTGACTCTACAAAAGCTCTAGAAACACACATCTAATGAGAATACATTTTTGGTTCTATGCATGGTCACATGTTAATTTAGCATGCAGCTAAATAGTGAAATTTGCAGTTTCTAAAATGTGAATTGTACATTTTGATGACTACAGCTTACATGGATTAGCCTGCTATTCTTATCATTGCCCAGAACATATTTTAGCCCCAAATAAAGAATAGTTCCAAAGTAATAAAGTGATTCATTTCATATTATTTTATTATTAAAGAAATAATTCACATAGGTTTAAAAGATCAAAGGATGTACATACTGACAGACTGTCTTAAACCTAACACACTTCTTTTTTATAATTTAGAGGTTGTGGCTTTCTTTCTCTCTCTAGGCTAGATTTTAAAAGGATTCAGCAGGATTTCTCTATTTTTAAAGGAGAGATGCAAAGTGAGAAAGGGGAAAAATATATCTTGATGGATTTGATTATATTTTTTGTCTTGTTTGATTCAGAATGACGAACAAAATTGAAATTCCTTAGGAAAACATGGGCGGGAAATCATGAGGATTGAAATAAACACTCTCAAAAGAAATCCAGCTGCTATACCTGATATGAATGCCTATAACAGCTGTGCTTCCAAAACTCTACGATGGGCTGAGGATTCTGTAGTTTTTTTCTGCATAAAGAAGCTAAACCTCCATTAGGCATATGTAGGCAGTTGGTATAATAGCTGAATCTTATTTTTTAAAAAATCTTATAGTGAAAGTGAAACAGTGGTTTCCAAAATGTGGACTTTGGTTGTTCCCAAGGGTCTCCCTAAATGGTCTATGTTTTAGAAATTATCAGAGTATCCAAAAGTAAACACTGGTGACAGTTCAGTGTGAGGGGTGTCTAAAAATGCATTAGTCTTCCAAGTGGCATTATGTTTTCTATGTTGTGGCTGAAAACAAGCTTAGGAAACAATGATGGAAATATAAACAAGGTTTTTTTTTGAATAATTTATGTGACGGGGAAGCTCCTCCCATCAAGTTTTGCTTTAACTCTTGCCCTTTTTACTCCATAAATTTTAATATTACATTTTATTAATCAATTGATAACAGATACAATTAATCAATTTTGTTCTTCATAACAGATTATTGTTTTTAGGAGATCAATGCATATTCCTGATCTCTTCAATTATAACATTCTTTGGTTTAAGCCTCAACATTGTATATATTTTATATAAATTATGTATATCATATATATATATATATATATATATATAAAATACAACAGCAATGTAGAATAGTTAGGGAAGTCTATTAAAATTTTATAGAAATGCTGCTTTCAGGCCTGGTGTGGTGGCTCACGCCTGTAATCCTAGCACTCTGGGAGGCTGAGATGGGAGGATTGCTTGAGGTCAGGAGTTCGAGACCAGCCTGAGGAAGAGCAAGACCCTGTCACTATTAAACAAACAAACAAACACACTGCTTTCAGTCATTTTGAAAACTGTTAAAATTCTAGAACTATGCATCATGGGGCTGTCTCAGTAGCCTCAGATCCTCCTAGCTTGGGATCCTATTACCACAGTAAGCTGGGTGTTTTCAGTGGGCTCTTCCTTTGAAATTGACCTATGGACTAGGGAGTTTTAAGGAAGAAACAGAAAATCTTTGAATTATTTCTAGAAGATGAATTTTCAATCATTAGCCTATAAAAGTTCACCGTCATGATATAAATCACAAGAAAATGTGATGAAAAACCTCATTTGAAGCTGGGTGCAGTGGCTTTACCTTTATTCCTAGCACTTTTGGGAGGCTGAGGCGGGAGGATGGCTTGAGCTCAGTCAGGAGTTCGATACTAGCTTGAGCAAGAGCGAGACCCCATCTCTACAAAAAATAGAAAAATTAGCTGGGCGTGGTGGCATGCACCTCTAGTCCCAGCTGCTCTGCAGGGTGAGGTAGATAGATCGCTGGAACCCAGGAGTTTAAGGTTTCAGTGAGCTATGATGGTTCCACTGCACTGTGGCCCAGATGACAGTGCAAGACCCTATCAAAAAAAAGAAGAAAGAGAAAAAGAGGGAGGGAGGGTGAAGGAAGGACGGACGGACGGACAGATGGACCTCATTGATTTTTTAAGTGGTAATACTGGTATCACTTTTGTTCTATAAAATAGAATATGACATAACATATTTCAAAAAAAGAACAAAAAAGTCTGAAATTTGAACCTACTGAAAAGTTTAGCAATCTCTCCCTCTAACCCCACCCCCACAGTTGAACAATGAGCCACTCCATGTGAGATAGGATTTGTTGCCTTGGTTCGATTTAGAAATCTGTATCTTCTATTCATTCACACATGTCTGATCATTTGAATTGGTGTTTCAAAGGAATAAAATTAAAGACTGACTCAGCATTAGGAATATGTACGTGAAGAGGCAACGCTGATGATGTGTCTCAACCTGTGTCCTTAAACCAATTTATCTACATAAGCATTGAACGATAGTTTCTAGGCCTATTCACAGCGGTAGCTGATGTTAAAGTTTTATTTCCCTTTTAATTTTTTTTTTCTGTTGTATACGTGTGCTAGCTAGTTGGAATTATTTTAAACTCAACTTGATTATCCTAGTGTCATCTCTTTAAATTCTTCAGAAATATATTTTCTACTCACAATTTGGCTCTGTTTCTAAGTACATTGATTAACTTCTTTGAAAATTACACCCTACTTCTCTGTTCTCAGAGGAATGTTCTATGGCCAGCACTTCAACCAGGCCCATCCTGAACTTTTCTGAAGAAAATAAGATACCTACTGCTTTCTAATCAAGGAATGTTCTGATACTTAAAATGCTGAAAAGTATTTTCAAATCCCTACATCTTTACTTATCCTACAGAGAATCAAAACACTCAAAGAAAACTCAGTATTATAGATGGAAGGCTGAGAAACTCAGATAGGATTCCACCCAGACAATCCCATGATCCTGTTGTCTTTCTTGCCTCTTCGCTGTCAGATGAGAATTAATATTCTAGGGTTCAACATATTTATTGGTTCCAGAAGACAAAAGAGCAAATCTTTCTTGTTATTCAAGCTGCATGTGCGTGTAGAGCTCTGTAAATTAGAATCAGCACTCACAGTGGTCTAAGTTTTTGTTGTTGTTGTTGTTGTTGTTGTTGTTGTTACATAACTAGACTAGGAAATCATGAATTAAAAAGAGCTGCAGAGTAAAGCTCATAGAATGTAGCCTTTGCCCACATTCGCTGGTCAGAGAAATGAATTAACTACATGTCAGGGCAGCTCTGAAATACATATTTGTGAAATTCTGAAGCCTTGGTTGAAAATGAATGCGGGACACCTTTGTCAATGTATTTTTGGCGTGTGACATGCTTTTCTCAGAACCTTGCCTCTCACAGCCAGTGGGGGTTTCCTCGCGTCTCTGTGTATGCATGTGTTATTATTACTTTAACTGTGATATATGTGTATCATAGGCTATATTGAACTTTCTGGTTTCACTGGACTTTGCAGATTGCCATTTGAAATTTAGACTCAAATGCATTAATTCTTTGGCTGATTAGCAATCATAGTTTTGTGAGTTTTATGGCATTTTTTTTTCTATTCTCCCTACCTGTAATTTCTCACATATATATTTTTGCATATATGCATTTTATATATAATTAGATATTCTAAAAAAAGACAAAAATAGTTACAGTATGAGGCTGTAGGTGGTGGGGGATGTTAACCACATAAAGTTAAATGTTTTTGAAATAAGCGTTGAAATGCCTATACATTATTCCTTCTGAAATCCAAAGCAATGTTATTCGCCTAAGGCTAGCATAATAAATAATTTTACTACTTCCTAGGGATTAATATTTAATAAATGTTTGTGCCAGATGCTATCCTAAGCACCGTACATATACACTCATTTAATCTGCCCACAACCTGATAGAGTGAATTTTTTTATTATTTTACAAATGAGAAAACTGAGGCACAAAACCAGAGTGTAACTCACTCAAGGTCTTACTGCTGGGAAGACTTGGAGCTCCCCAGGAGACAAGCAGAACCGCTAACAGTCTACAGAATAAAGGAGTTATTACAGGGATTCGAATTTATACATTAGAAAGCAGGGAAAGCAGTCTCCACAAAGGTACTGCTTCTGCCTCAGGTCATGGGAGGGAAGGTTGGAAATGAAGTGGGAAAGATGAGGAATATGCTGGAATCCAAGACGGCATACTGGAACCCCTGAAGACAACCTGGAACCAACATCTGGCTCTCACACCTCAACTTGTTATATGCTTTGGGTAATCTACAGGAGAAGCTGGTGCCCTTTGTCATAGACTTTTACACATATCTGGCCCAGGACTTGGAGATTCTAAAGGGGCAAATGCTGTAGGAGCTGAAGAAGCGTAAGCTTGGGTGCTAATTCATGCCAACATGGTGAGCTTGCAGATCTGCTGAACCATGCATGAGCTGCCCCAGTGCCTGAAGCCCTACACGCACTTCGTGTCTGCTGTCTCCTCTTCTGCCTTCAAAATCTCATGCCAAACCTAACCAGGACAATACAAAGAAGGGAGTTCTAGAATAGAATTCCAGTTCAGCTAAATTGATAGAGAACAAAGCCATGATAGATAAATTGTTTATTTAGCTTCTCTTATAAGCTAGACACATGTAAAACATTGTATAGATTTTTTAAGAAGGGAGCAGTATATATGTCAAGCATTATTGTTGTATATAAGGATTACATATCATATTGGTCAAGTATTATTATCACATTTTAATAGTAAAAATGTAAATAAGGTGGGTTTTTGCTGGGGGCTGAATTATGTTCCCTCAAAAGTCGTCTGTTGACACCCTAACCCTTAGGACCTCCCAATGTGATTGTGTTTGGAGATGGGTCTTTAGAGAAGCAATTTAAAGTTAAATGAAGTCATATGGTGGACACTAATCCAGTCTTGAGTGGTGTCCTTACAAGAAGGGGAAATTTGGACACAAAAAGAAGCACCAGGGGCACATATCCATGGAGGGACCACCATGTGAAGGGGCAGCAGGAGGGAGGCCATTTGCAAGCCAGACAGAGAGAGCTTGGGAGGAAGAAAACCCTTTTCTTTCTTTTGCTCTGCTCCCCTCCCCTCCCCTCTTCTTTTCTCTTCTTTCTTCCATTAAGGACTCATAGTTCTTTTTAATACTTTGAGGTATAATTCAATGTAACTTTATTTTCTTGCTTATTCCACCCACCTCCCTAGTTTTGACTATTGGGAACACCTTTAATTGGCTCCTCTGTCCCTTTGGCAGAATCCCATTTTTTTTTTTTTTTAATATTTTTTAGCACTTCGTTACTTTCTTCTACTACAAGATGCTCTGGGCTCATGTTGCATATTTATTACCCTGATTCTAGAATTAGCCATTTCTCCCAGAAGTCCTAGTTCCTTTCATTGGAGAATAGTGTTAGAAACCAAGATCTGGGCGCTAGGTGTACTTTTTGCTACTGGTTTGCCTTTGCTTCTGGGTGCCCCCAGCTTATAAAGCAAGTACAAATATATGTGGATATACTAACGTTTCTGCCATCCAAGTACCTCATTGTTTCATTACAGTATGCATGTAATCCAGGCCCCCCATGGGAACTAACTTTATCAGCTAGAGTACAGTGCAACGTGCAGTTACTTTTGGCTCTAGTCTTACGTACTCCATTCATTTTCAAAATCACTTGGGTTTGCTCCTTTCCCTCTTAACCCCCTTCAGTAAGTTTTTAAAAATGCATTTGTAATATAGTTACATAATTTTGTTATAGTTTGCATTCCATGCTGGGAACCCCCAACCTTTTAAATTAAGTTTTAAAATTTACATATATTAAGGTTTATTCTTTGTGCTATAAAGTTCTATGGATTTTGATAAGTATATAGTGGCACGTACATCACTGTGTCATAGAGAATAGCTTTACTGCTTTAAAAAGTCCTTTGAGTTTTAAAAACTAAACTTCCTCACTTCTGGAGCCCCTGACAGCCACTCATCTGTTTATTGCGTATAGTTTTATGTTTTCTAGAATGTCATATTAATGAAATCATATGGCATGGAGAGCTTTCACTTAGTAATCTAAATTTAAGATTCACCTGTATTTTTGCATTGCTAGATAGTTCATTTCTTCTTACCACTAAGCAGTATTCCATGGTATGAATTACCATAGTTTGTCCACTCACCTATTGAAGGACATTCTTATTGCTACCTGTATTTTTGTGATTATGAATAAATTTGTTGTAAACATTTAGGTATAGATTTTTATGGAGACAAAAGTTTTCTTGCTTAAGATTGCTTTTGCTATACGGGGTCTTCTCTGGTTCCATATGAAATGTAGAATTATTTTTTCTAGATCTGTGAAAAATGATGTTGGCATTTGAACAGGGATTGCATTGAATCTGTAGGTAACTTTGGGTCATTTAACAATGTTCATTCTGTTGACCCAGGAGCATGGTATGTTTTTCCACCTGTTTATTTCCTCTGCTATTTGCTTCCTCAGTGTTTCGTAGTTCTCCCTTTAGAGGTCTTTTTCAATAGTCTATAAGGGTTCCCTTTTCTCTACTTTTTGGCCCACATTTGTTATCATTTGTCTTTTTGGTAATGGACATTCTAAGTGGAGTAGGGTGATACTTCATTGTGGTTTTGATTTGCATTTCCCTAGTTAGTGATGTTGAACATTTAAAGAAATATACCTGTTGGCCATTTGTATGTCTTCTTTGGAAAAATGTCTACTCATATATATTTTTCCCATTATTAAATTAGGAGCTGGGAGAAGATTTTTTTTTTTTATAGATCTTGTTTATCAAGTTGAAGAAGTTCTTCTCTATTCCTAATTTGCTGAGAATTATCAGCTAACACGTGATAAGAAATTTATAATGTAAATTAATCTATGCTTTACAATGTACATGATTACAGTATTACTCAGAGAATTTAACATGTTAAAGAATCTCATTTTAATTACTTTAACCAAAATACTGACTACAGAAGTCCTACGAACAATGTGTAAAACATTGTAAAGATACCCACATTGGTTATCAGGTAGAACAATGGCATAAAACCTTAAAATGGGAAGAATAGAGTCAATTTAGAGGTGAACAGAAGTAGTTGGGTAAGTTCCAGTGATCACATTATATGTGGAAAATATCTTAAAATGCAGTCAGACCTTTGTGCCTTTGGGAAATGCTTCCAAAGAGGAATTAATTTTTTTCTTTCTTCTACTCAAAATGGGTCATACTGCTCCGATTCTTTGAAAATGTGGTCATGGACAGGCTGTTCACCAAATCTTCACTACCAACGTTACCCTGTCTATTCCTCTTCTCTGAAAGTTTTTGTGAGAAAACGAATGAGTGCAGGAATGGGTATCTTATAGGCAACACCACTTATAGAGAACCTACCTGTTTCAAGGCTGCAGTGAACATCCACTGTCTGCCTAACTCATGCTGACTTTACTCTCCAGTAACTATCCATCTCCCTGTTGACAATGTGATATACCAGCATCCAGTTCATATTGGGTTTTTTCCTACTCTGGGACACAGGCAGAGAGTTGACCAAATCTAGTTCAATTAGTCTCAACTGCAGATGTTTTCCAAGAAAAGTGGGAGGATTTTGAAACCACACCTTTCCAAGTAGCTCAATATAAAAATATGTGAACTTGGGAAGCATCAGGTAAACATCATCTTTTCACGCTATATATTAGAGAAAAAGAGTAAAGCTAGTCTTCATGGAAGTGCAGGGGGATGGAATGGGCAACCAAGGCAAGGAAAATGAGACACTGTGAAACTTGCAGGCTTTTTTAATCTCTGGTTCTAGAAACAAACTGAATTTCAGGCAATTCCTATCTCTGGCTTCCATGATACTTCCATCTATATATAGAAGACAACTCAAAAAAGGGAGGGACATCTTATGTGTCTTAAAAACAAAAATCTCCTAAGAAATATACAGTCACCCACTGCTGGATGCTGTGGGTGACAATGATAATGAGTTGTCCAAAGGAATGTTAGTCTATTAGAGAGAGGACATAGAAGCATCTTTCTTCCTGGCTATGTAAACAGTGTATAAAGATAACACATATTTATACTGATATAAATTTTGTGCAGTTTTCTCATTATATGGGCTTTAAGAATAGACTATCACTCTTGTGTCTTCCTTGTGAAAGATCTTGGCTCCTTGACATAAGGCATGGTTGTGAACATTAATACTATGTAGTACATATCTTCAAGCTATAGTAAGAACAAACTAGGAAGTTTTTTCTTCATCTGCCATTGACTGCTGCACAGATAGAAGCAATGAGCTGAAATGCTAAATCCTTGGGAAAGTTAGAGCCAGAGGTGAGGGTGGGATATCCTTTCTACCAGGCTTATAAAAGGATCATTCATCTCCTTGAACTGGGAGAGAGAATGAGAGAAGGAATAGTCTCAGTTCAGTATGAAAAAAGACTCCGAGCTGACTGCAATGTCACTCTTCCATCCATTTATATTCACAGATCCTATTAATGGATGCAAGATAAACTACATCTTCTGGCTTTGTTCTTTTATAAATTACTATTAAAGAAAACTAGATGATCAAGACTGAAAACAAAGGGCAAAATTCATTTCCGAGCATGTCTTTATTGTCCTTTTCTCACCTTGACAGAATAATCTGAATAATGATAATCGCCCCAGGTTTCTTTTTTTTTTCTTTTATTGAATTGCTCTTCCTGTGTAAATTATTAGGGCTGCTGATACCATTAGGTGACAGTGAAATAATATCAAACAATTCCCGCACATTTATGTATATGTAATAAGTTACAATGTCAAAATTAAATGAAAGGAGAAGTGCTAGTATCCATCCTAAGAGCTGCTCTTAAAGTGTCTCACAGCTCCAATAAACACTACGTAAGTGCCCTGTTAGGGCCTTTTTTAGGGAGGCTATTAGTGAAGCAAGTGAGACCATATGACATGAATCTAGCAATGTCTCCGCTCCCTGACTGAGCACTAAGGGCATCAGTAACTTAGATGTCTCATTAGCGTAGATAGCAATCCTTATTCCTCTTTTGGCTTTTCTACATTTTCTCCTTTTCTTGCTCCCCATGCCTATTTTAAAATTCTGTATTGAAGTATAATATCCTTCCAGGAAAATGCATATATCATAACAGCACAAGCTGAAAAAGTTTGTGTAACCAGCACCCAAATAAAAAATCAGAACAGTGCCAGTCCTGCAAATCCATTCCCATGTTCCCTTCCAACTACTGTTCCCACAAGAGTAACCAGTGTCCCCACTTCTAATAGCATAGATAAGTTTTGTCTGCTTTGTACTTTGTATAAATGGACTAAATACAATGTATGCTTTTATGACTGATTTCTTTCTCTCAATACCCCAAAGAGTCTTGTAACGAGGTCTACCAAATTTACAAGACATCTTAATGAATCAGTGAATATATTCATTCTTATAATCACTAATCGTGTTGACCCTCACTACTCCTTTCCTTGTTTTTCTTCTGGCGCTGGAAGGTGACTTTAATAATAGATATGTTATTTTGAGTGAGCTTTCGTTATATACAGTTGACCCATGAACAGTGGTAGGGTTAAGCATGCCAACCTCTTGCTTAGTTGAAAATATAGGTATGATTTTGACTCCCTAAAAACTCAACTACTAAGAGCCTACTGTTGACCAGAAACTTTACTGGTAACGTATAACAGTCAATTACCACATATTTTGTATGCTATATGTATTATGTACTGTATTCTTATAATAAAGTAAGGTTACAAGAAAGAAAATGTTATTAAGAAAATTAGGAAGAGAAATTATGTTTGCCATTCATTAAGTGGAAGTTAGATCATCAAAAAGGTCATCATCCTTGCTGTCTTCATAGCAAGTAAACTGAAGAGAAGGAGGAGTTGTTGTTCTTGCTGACTCAGGGGTAGCAGAGGCAGAAGAAAATCCACATGTGAGTAGCCCTGGGCAGGTGAAACCTGTGTTGTTCTTGGGTCAACTGTGCTTAGCTTAAGGCAGCTAAGGGGGAACTTCCACATTAAGGCTGTGCTTCAAGCGTATCATCAGCATCGTCTGTTAGTTAAGCCAATGGTAAATCCACATCAGTGGGGCATTTTATAGGGCTCTAACCTGCTTCAATCACATCTCACCTTTTTCCTAACAGAAATTCACTGATTAAACTACACTTATTACGAAAAAAACCAAACAAACAAAAAAAAAAACAAATCCTACTCTTTTCCCTCCTGCTTTATAATTTGTTTCTTCAGTCACCATTTCTATATTTTCTGTAATTGTTATCATTAAATACATTTAATAAACAATGCTGAGTACCTTTAATTAGAGACAGTGAAGTCACAAAGATAAATGCTGTATTTGCAGATGGAAAGACTTAGTGGGTAAGAGTTTACTCTCTGAAGTCACCGGGTCTTTTTGCAAATCCATGCTTCTTTTCTCAGACAGAGCACTGAATCCAACTTTAGCCCTTTGAGATCCACCTCTAGGACTTTGTCTAGTACGAAATATGCTCTTAAGCTACATGGGACATATCACATTAAACAAAACTGTTGTGTTTGCCTTTATTCATGTGAATTATGATTTTTAATAGAAACTTTATCTCATTATTAGTATTACTTGCTATAAATAGAAGGCAAATGGCAGATAAACAAAACAGTAGATAAAAAATAAATGTATACATCAGTCTGTGTGTACATTCTAATTATATATATATTCACATGTATAAGTATATGTGTGTGTATATATGTCTGTACCCAACAAAGAGAATGAGGTAAATCATGGTACAATTATGCAATTTAATAGTCTTTGAGCATTAAAATTATAATTGCAGAGATTATGCATGGAATGGGATGTGGACTGACACTAGAAGTTTATATGATGTTCTGAAGTTAACTACTGTATAATAAATGCAATATATAATCTTACATTTCTTCCTACAACATTTAAAATGTGTATACATGGGACAATACTGCAAAGAAATAGGCCAAAATGAAATTAGTTGTGTTTCAGTGGGAGGATTAGTGTTTTTTTTTTTTTTTTTTTTTTTGAATAAAACAGAGATACTTTAAGAAAAATAAAAAAAAATAGATGGAGGCATAATTTACATATCATCAAATTTATTCATTTTAATTACACAATTCAATTATTTTTAGTAAATTTATAGAGCTGTGCAATCATCAACAATTCCACTGATGATGAGAGGAGGAGGGATGGGGGCAGGGAAGTTAACAATTTAAAGTACCTCAGTTTTAGAGCATTGTAATCACTTTTGTTTTTTTTTTCAGTGTTCTTTAATGAAGTTTTATTGGAATTATTTGTTGTTTTTTTTTTAATTTTTTTTATGTAAAAAAATTCAGGAGGTATAAGTGGTTTTTGTTATAGCTAATGAACATGTTTTAACATTAGGTATTTTTACCTTGTGTAGTAATGTTTGGGAAATAATATGGGCAATAATTTGATCATTGGTTCAAAGAGTATGAATATTGTTTTTGCTCTTATATATTTCCATATTACTATCAAAAGGGATTGCACGGATTTATAATGTCAACAAGAGCAAAAATTGAGTCAGTTTACTACAGCATTCACCACATTGGGTGCCATTATATTTTTGGCAGATTTTACTAATGTAGTAAGTGGCTAGACGCTTTAGATACCTGGTATGTATATAGCAAGGGTGCTATTTTGTAACTGGAATACAAGGTTTGACTCTCACTTTTGCCTGACTAGAGAGTGATCACCCCCTTTGGATTAGGATATTATCCACAAAGTTTAGGCCACAGAATATAAAAAAAAATTAAGTTGCCCTTTTGTGAGTGATGATGACAAAATGAAAGCAATTTCAAAGTTAAATTTTCTGCAGTACTTATCTCTTCCCTTCCCTTAGTTTCTTTCATATTAAGGCTAAAAATAATTTCACTTAGAAATTTATGCAAAGGATGTAAAGAAGTTTGATTAAACACTTCAAGTACTGAAGTATCTTTTTAATCTATAACCTCCTTTTAGGTTGTAACCAATAATTAAATTGATATCAGAAAAACAATAAAGATGCTAAACATGACAATTATAATAAAAACCAAAAAACAAAATAGTGGATAAATATAAAATATATGTAAATGCGCAAGTATTATTAACTTTTGTATAGACACTGTTGCCTGCTTAAGCTCTTATCCCCAGGCCAGCTTGTTCCTCGCTATATAAAGGGATATCGGCATGTATCAGAAAGGTGTTAAACACATACAGTACTAGCATAAAGTTGAGATACTGTTTTCAGTGTAATCAGAAAGGTTGAAAGAAGAGTGAAATGGATATGAATACCTCACTACAAATTTAAAGCTAATTAATTTTGATTCCTTGTAAGCCTAGAGGGTCCTGCTGGTATGTTTCTCTTACTTTGTCAGGCTACATGTTACACAAATTGCATGTTCCTGTTTTGGTATAGGCCAAGCAAGAGCATATGGAGTAAATACCCTCTCTTAACTGTACCTGCCTCCAAGGGCCTCATAGTCTGTCTGGCAGGGAGGATAACTTGCAATCTTGAGGCTTGCCAGCGATGGTAAGGACCAGCAGAGGTCATGGTTATCTAGATCACCCAGGATGTCAGGAGATATGACCTGGGACACTTCTTGCTTAAGATTTCCATGGCCGGGTATCAATTAAAATTTCATGTTTCCTCATGACACAGAAAACCTATAGCCATTTCTTAAAATTTTGGAATTGATGAGAAGTAGGCACGTAATGTCTCCTGCTCCAAAGTCAAGCCATGTGAGTAAAGCAGAGACTGTGTAGCATGACCATGTGGGGTCTGCATCATAGCTAAAAGATGAATTCCTGCAAAATGGAAAATATTTCAACACCATCTCTCCATTATGTCTAAGAAATCCAGTACACATAAATAATTAACATCATATTCATATGCACAAGCAGGTGGATGAATGCTAAGGTGTGAGATTGTTTTAAATATTGGATGGGAGCTTTACATTATATTACACGTATGATTAGAAGATATTTCAAGGTATCACGATTAAAGTTAGTTGTTGCTGTGCTATCAGCAAAGGTAAGAAAGGCAGTTTTGAATTTCTTCTACTCCCAGCCTCAGAGACAAGAGCCACACTGGGTTTTTGAAGGGACATTCTGCCATATTAGAAATGGTATTTGCTTTGAATGGAAAAGATATTCCTGATTAATCCTAAGATTTTGCCTAAGTGCTTATATATGTCAATAGTCCTTTAAATTCTACAGAAGTTCTACTAAAGCCAATTTATGGGGGTAATGCTTAGATATGTGTTGTACAAGGTTAGGCTTAGGACAGCTTAAAGAATATAAAACTGTGCTCCCCAGTGTCCAACTGATGCAAGAGTCCAATTTCAAGGTCTCTTGGTTGTTGCCAACACTCAGATCCTTACAGGATGTTGGACTGAGGGTCTCAGTTTCTCAGCTGTGTTGGGTGTCCACCCTCCACTCCTTGCTTCACAGCTTGTCCATCTACCAGCTCAGAACAAGGAAACTTGCTTCTTCATGCCAGCAAGAGGCAGAGTCTCTGGAATGCTCAGACACAAACTCTTGTGACATAATCATGTCCATGCAATTACATAAAACCTGTCATCTTGCTGAATTTTATTGATTTGAAGAATGTCACAGGTCATGTCATTCTTGATCCACTCCCCTCTGGTTCTACCGTAGCAAGAGTGATATTTCCAAAACAGGGTTTTGAGCATGGCGTCCCCTCGAGTACCTTGTCACTGCTCTGAGAAAGAAACATAGGTAGGTTCAAATCACTTTACAACAACTGCAAGCCACCTTCTGCTTTTCAACTGCTATGTCTTTTCTGACTATCCTCATGTAAGAAACTATTTTATTTCACTTTGCCCTCTGCCCAACCTCCATACTGGTATTCCGTATGCAGCCTTGCTAAGTTCCAGTGTGTCCTCTGATCATGGTATGTTCCTGCTTAATGAGCTCCAGTGTTTGGCCATTGCTTTCTGGATATGGTTCACAATTTGTACTGTGGCTTGATGATGCTCTACATGATTTAATCACACCACCCTCCTCCTTTCGTGTAGCTGTACGCTTTGTAGCACGGACTTCCTTTTTGTCTTTGACGTGTGAAGACCTCAGTGCCTCCATATGCACCACTTATTTTACCAGGAAAACTCTAACTCTTCTTCATCCTTCCAGCTTCAGGTTATCATCACTTCCTCCCGGTCTGATAAAGGCTTCATGTTGTTCTGTCTTTTTCTTTCATACAATTAATTGATTAATTAGTCACCTGTATTGTTAACTGTGCTTGACAATAGGCTCCCTGAAGGTGAAGGCTGTGCCTGTATTGTTCCTCCTTGTTTTCCAGGGCCTTTTGCAGGGTCCGACGCATGGTAGGTATCTCAGGAAATACGCACTAGGTGAAAGGAAGATATAACCAAGGTAATGAGCGATAGTCTCTCTGAAGATTTTAATTGCAGTCAGGAGACAGGCAAAAAGGACTTTCTGCATTAAGGTCAGGTGTGTGGCAGAGTTGGTTTCTCATGGTCGGTTGTACTGAGCTGTGTGGTGGAAGAGGCTGGGACAGGTTCAGCAATGACAAGGGCATGGAGTAGTCTGTGAGCACGATGGTGGGGACAGGTACAAATGACAACATCCAAGGAATACAGTGGTGACATCAAGTCCAGTGTCTTACAGAAATATGAGGCATGGTGGTGTTGGAATGTCTTTCAGATCCGTACTGCCTCTCAGTGTGACAGGCAGCTGATGCTGAAATGAGGCAAATAAGGAATTTCTTTTAGATGATACTTTGTCTTCGGTCTCTCTCCATGAATCAAACTGACTTAGAAATGAAGAACGTGCTATCTGTTTATGTGAGAAAATGCTCATGACCCACCTCATTTGTTTCTCTTCTGATGTCCAAGTTTCTCCCTGCTATTTAAGAGAAATCCACCTTAAAACAAGAACATTCTTTCCCTTGATGATTCGATACACATGAAGTTGATTTATTTATTGTTCTATTTTAATTTTTGTCATCAGAGGTGAGAGCATAATGGAAAGCATGGGGATTATAATTCAGCAGTCTCCTTTCAAGGAAACTCATTTGTGTAGGATTTAGGCAATGAAATATGAGATTCACTGTATCGTCTTTTATTTTTCTGTAGCTTTAGAAACTTAGGCAGGACATGGGGGTGAATACATTAATCTTATTCAGATATAAGGGATCAAACCTTCAGGCAGTAATGGAGAATACCCTGTAGTAAAATAGGACGCAATGCACAACATGAGGTGGTAAGTGGGGACCCACGTGGGGTAGCAGAGAACAGGGGGCTCTGGATCGTGGGGGCCACTCATTAAACATGCAAACTTAGATACATAGTTTTCTTTCTCTGCACATCCTATTTATTGTTTTTAAAATGAGTCTATTTTACAATTATTCAGAGAACGAAGGCAGCAGATTATCAAATGATATCTAATAGGCATCTGATAACTGTAAGTTCAGAAATAATAATAATAATAATATATAAAATACCTGGGCTAGTGTCTTGCATATTGTAAGTGCTCAGTAAATCTATACCACCATCATCAACATCATTATCAGTCTCATTGCTACTACTGTGGACCAGCGCTGCCCTGGGCACTTTCACCGGGTTTAGTGTCTACCACAAACCTATCAGGCAGTTCTTTTGTTTTTTACTAAGGAAATGCAATTAAGCAACTGTCTGAGAGTCTCATAGCAAATACACAGTCAAACTGGGCTTTGACTTTTTCCAATATTACCACAAACCTTTTCATAGAACCAAAAAATAATGACATATATCCAGATGGAACACATTATATACTAAATGTATGTATGTGTTTTATCAAAATCATAACTGTTTTTTTAATTAATTTTTTAAAAATTTCAAAATATTAAGGTTATGTTATCAGGTTATTATGTTATAATGGTTTTGTTATAAGGATACCATTTAGAAGGCTTAAGTCAGGGCTTCTATTGTGCCCACCACCAGAATAGTATTCATTTTACCCCATAGGTAAGTTTTTATTCGTCACCCCCTCCCCACCCTCTCCCTTTCTTGTTTTCCCATATCCTTTACAACTCTTTGTTCTTATGTGTGCCCATCATTTAGCTCCCAATTATTAGAGAGTATATGTGGTATTTGTTTTTGCATTCCTGTGTTACTTCACTTAGGATAATGATCTTCAGTTCCATCCAAGTTGCTGCAAAAGACATTTCATTCCTTTTTATAGCTGAGTAGTACTCCATGGTATGCATATATAGATCTTTCTGTCTGTCTGTCTATCTATCTGTATCATATATTCTTTATGCACTCATGAATTGATGGGCACGTAGGTTGACTCCACATCTTTGCAACTGTGAATTGTGCTGCAATAAACACTCAAGTACAGGTGTCTTTTTGATAAAATAACTTCTTTTCCTTTGGAAAGATACCCAGCCATGGGATTGCTGTATCAAACCATAAGTCTACATTTATTTCTTTGAGGAATCTCCATACTGTTTTCCATAGAGGCTACACTAACCTGTAGTCCCACGAACAGTATAAAGTGTTCCTTTCTCTGGGCATCCATGCCAGCATCTGTTGCGTTTTGACTTTTTAATAATGACCATTCTGACAGGTGGTATCAGGTAGTAAGGTAGTATCTCATTGTGCTTTTATTCTCCATTTCCCTGATGATCAGGGATGTTGAGCATTTTTTCATATATTGGTTGGCCATTTATCTATCTTCTACTGAAAAACTTAGGTTCATGTCTTTTGCCCATGTTTTAATGGAATTGTTTGTTTGTTTTGCTGATTTGTTTGAGTTCTTCATAGATTCTGGATATTAGCCCTTTCTCAGATGTATAGTTCATGAATATTTTCTCCCATTCTGTAGGTTGTCTATTAACACTGTCAATTATTTCCTTTGCTGTATAGAAGATTTTTAATTTCATTAAGTCAATTTATTTATTTTTGTTGTTGCTGTATTTGTCTTTCGGATGTTAGTCATAAATTCTTTGCCTAGGCCAATGTCTAGAACACTCTTCCCTCTAGAATTTGTATGATATCATGCCTGCTCTTTAAGTCATTTGGCTATCTTGAATTAATTTTTGTATACGGCAAGAGATAGGGGCCCTGTTTCATTCTTATGCATGCGGCTTTCCAGTTTTCCAAGCACCATTTATTGAATATGACTTTCTTTCCCCAGTGTACGTTTTTGTCTTCTTTGTTGATCAGTTGGTTATAGGTAGATGATTTTGTTTCTGGGTTCTCTATTCTGTTCCATTCGTCTATATCTCTACTTTTATACCAGTATCATGCTGTTTTGTTTACTACAGCCTTGTAGTATGATTTGAAGTCTGGCAATGCGATGCCTTCTGATTTGTTCTTTTTGCTTAAGATTGCTTCTACTATTTGGCTCTTTTTTGGTCCCAAATGAAGTGTACAGTTATTTTTTCTTGATCTGTGAAATATGATGGTTGGTATTTTGTTGAGGATTGCATTGAATCTGTAAATCACTTTGGGCAGTATGGACATTTTAATAATGTTGATTCTACCGATCCATGAGCATGGGATGTTCTTCCATTTGTTTGTTTCGTCTATGATTTCTTTCATCAATGTTTTGTAGCATAACTGCTTTTAAGGTATGTATGACTTCACTCACTTTCAATTCACTCACATCAGACCAAAGCCTGTGAAGGTATGTTGTAATATCTTAAAACCAACAAAGAACTCCAAAGTACTTCTTTTATTTGAGCATAACTTTTTCAGTATGCCTTTCCTAGGGATAGAAAATACAATTTATTACTCAATCTTCCATCCTTCACTAATACCTTATAGTTAGTCACAAAAGAAGTATTTAAAGAGAAGTGCAAACTCCTCTGATATTTGGCTAGATGGCAAGTTCTGTGAAGACAGGATCATTGCTCACATGTGTCTTTGGCATGGTGTTTGCATAAGCAGTTTACACACAGCAAGCATGAATACATGTTTGCACTTGCATATAATTTTTTTCAAATATGGCAAAATAAAATTTATAAGAGCTTCATTCTCATCCCCTTTCTTCTTAGTTTTTAATTTACTGTTCATGAATTGCAGATTACTATAGTTTCCAAAACTATTTCTGTTTAATAATTAAAAGGAGTGAAAGTCTCTAATATTTCTTCCCTCTTGGACACATTCCCTCTCTCTCTGTCTCTCTCTCTCTCTCTCAAACCCATTCTCTCTCTTCATTTTCCCTTATTTCTATATGTTGCAGTGTATGAGTATCTGTGTGTGGATTTGTGTGACATATACTGTATAAGTTGGAAAGAAAATGTTGCTTTCCTTCCAAATCAAAGAGAAAAATATGTAGAGTCTGGAACTACAACAAAAATAGCTGCCTTGACTCACAATCTCTCTACTCTGAAATATAAATTCTATCCTGAAGGGAATTCTCTTTTCTGTCTCAAGCAAGCTTCTCTCCATATATACGCACATAGTGAAATATGTGCAAATTCTAAAGTCTTCATAGAAACATGAGAGATCATTAATCTTGTATTATCTTGGCAAAAATGGGGCTGAGAAATTATTTATATTGTGGGCTCTGATTCAAGGCAATTCAAGTTCCAAAGGGTTGAGTTTCAGCAAATGCCTAAGAAGGCTCTTTTTTTTTTTTTTTTTTTTTTTTTTAAGAATTCTATATTACCTCATTTACTTCCTTATGAATTTGTCAGTTTCAACCATAATATACCGCATTGGATAGTCTTAAGATGATGAAACCATTTCTTTCTGACAGTGCTTAAAGTAACTGTGTTTGATTTCAATGGATTTTATGAATGTAGTGGTCTCTGAAAAGCAATATCATACTGGTGACAGAGATTGAGGTTAAGAGGTAAGGGAACTGACACCTAATGTGTAGGTACATTATCACGATTATCTTTGAGGATTTCTTAATGTTTGCATGAGATTTTTATTTGTTATAAAATAGTGTGGTATATCTTTGTTAACTCATTGGTTCTCCATAATAATGCAGTAAAGTGGGTAAGGCAGATGAGTAAATTAGACTCAGATTTAGTGACTTGCTTTAAGCCTGTGATTTCTACCTCTTATTGGCTATATGACCCACATATGCTGACCCCTATACCAAATATGCTTTCCATTAAATTGAGGATAATGCTTAGATCAGACATAAGGGAGAAGGGAACAGACCCAAGTGGAAAGTTGAGATTAACTTATTCTTGATGGTTGTTCAGTAGATATTAATTTAATGAGGAGAAAGGATAGCATCTTTACTGTAATAACACACATAAAGGAGGATGCTTTTTTGTAGTCATAGTATTTCATAGTGCTTGCTACTGCTTTTGTCACTTGAACAAGAACGCAGAAAGAGATGGACCAAGTCCAAGCAAGCAGAGGCCATTTGCCTGATAATGGATTAAAATATGTTTAGGACCTAGTTTCCAAGGTTATTTGAAAACTGTTATAAAGCAAAGTGTCCAGGGGTCTTAGTATTATTCGTTCCAAATCCTTGCAGTATGGGTGCCTCGTATAATGAATGGGGAGCAGGAAGCTGACATCAAGAACCGGAAGTCTTCGAACCAACTTGGGTGCTGGAGAAACAGCCGTTGTCCACGGTTAAGACAGTTGTGAAATTGTCTGCCTGGAAATTTATGCTTATTTAATTCTTATTCAGACTTTCACAAAGTATGTAATTCTAATGACTATGTTTAGATGTGTTACAATATATTAATTTTGGAGAAAAAAGTATAATTAGCATGAAGACTGCATTGCATTCTATATTTCTTAATTTACCATACTAAAAAAAAAAAAAAAAAACCTAGCTATTGTAGTGCTATATCTCACTATCTGGTGATATGATGCCATATTACTGGAGAGCACTGGGTGAAAGCAGGAGATTTCTGAATTATATCCTTGCTAACAAACCTAAAAATGTCACACATATTAAAAGGTTAAAAAGCATATTTATATATATACCCAACGTTGGAACTTTCTGTACAACCTTGAAACATAAAGAGGTTAGGGGAATTTTTCAGTCTACTTTTCTATAAAATTAGAAACTTCATAATTGTCTTGCCTCACTCAGAAGGTTGTAAAGTTATAAGGAGGAGTGCAAGTATTATATAACACCTTATATTAATGGCTTTTCTTAGGTCATAGATACTTTTGTTGATCTGGTGTAATAGTCCTGTTGCTGCTCACGTAAGACGTTGATTGTCTAATTCCAGTGTACATCGGAATTACCTGGAGGACTGGTTAAAATATAGTTTCTGGATCCCACTCCCAGAGTTTGTGATTCAACAGTTCTGCAGTGGAGCTGAGAATTTACATGTCTGACAAGTTCCCGGGTGATGCTTCGGCTGCTGGTCTAGAGACCACACTTTGAAAACCACTTGCTTATTGGGTGATTATCATGCCATATTTCTCTACTTGGAGTCCACAGTTGTGTGCCAGGAGATTTTGAAAACAATAAGGAATTGTGACACATCTTTCTGAGGTGTTACCAGAACATATGCAAAGCTATTTTATATTAAAAAAAAATTAACGTTGATATATTAGGCAATGAAATCCAGAGGTTGCATGATACATTCCGAGAAAAACACAAGACCTCAGAGTTGTTCGAAATTTATAATTGTTTGCTTCTACCTATGAAATGTGTCACCCAATAGGACCGCCTAACTTGCTAGAGCTTTTGAAACATTTCCACTAAAATTTTCTAAAATTAGAAACTCCAAAATGACAAGGTCCAAGTCTATCTGCCTAATCTTGGATCCCCAGGTTCTAGCACCTTGTCTGGTGAGGACAGAGCCTCAACAATCTGTTTAGTCTTAGGCAAGATTTCTTTTGTTGAACCTCTCTTGCATCTAGTTACCTTCTAAGTAAAACAGGAACAATCATATTAATAGAACCACTTCATTGGGTTGAATGAGATAATATTTTTAAGTTGAGCCCATCATATTGATTCTACTAGTGATAATACGGGAAAATATTTAGCAAACACATATGCTCCAGTGGCGTTATATCTCCATAAACCCAGGGTAAGTTGAAAATATCAGAAATGGAAAATACATTTAATATGCCTAACCTGGCGAACATCATAGCTTAGCCTGGCCTATGTTCAGCGTGCTCAGAATCCCTACGTTGGCCTGCAGTTGGGCAGAGTCATCTGGCAACACAAGTGCACGGCAGAGCATAGATTGTTTGCCCTCCTTCCTGATCCTGTGGCTGGCTGGGAGACCCCAGAAGAGATCCAAGTTCAAAATTCAAAGTATGATTCCTACATAATGCGAGTTACTTTCACACCGTCTTAAAGTCAAAAAAATCGTAAGTTGAACCATCGTATGTCAGGATCCATTTGTATAGTAAATGTATTGAAAGCTTACTTTGTGCCACACAACTATGTAATTACTAATATTAATTTTTCATGAATTAGTGAATAGACAAGTTGATGCACATCAATTGTATGTTAAATTCTTTGGTGGGGAAATCTCGGGATCTTTATGTTGAAAAAGTTTACAATGTACTTCTTCATTAAATAGCCTGTGTGGTTCACAGTTTAGAAGACACACACCACTATGGAAGTTTTTACTGTTTTACAGGGACAAAGGCCAGCCTGGGGGATATGCCAACAAACAAAGATGGGTTGAAAACATTTTAGCCTATTTTAGGCTCGTTTATGTACACTAGGAGTCTACAGGACATGTGTGCTTATTTAAGTAGCTAATCTGTTTCCCATTTATATAACATTAGCAACTGTATTCATTTATTTCTATTAATAAAAACACACATTCACACAAGACACACCCTAATTAGAGAATTAGGAAAGTACCACAGAAATATTACAAAATATAGGTTTCAATAATTACAAAAGTGAGGTTTAAGCTGTTATCTTTCACAATCCCCCAGGGCCTTTCTGGATGTTTTTCATAGTATTTGACCCCCCCCCCCCCCAAATTGTAATTGACTGCTCTTTAGAACACAAGTGCTAATTAACTTCTTAACACTTCTTCGCACAGCCCTAAAAGCCCAGCCTTCTCACTTCCCTGCCTTCTAAGGTGTCTCTTTGAGCTGCCTCCTAAAAGAGTTGTATTTCCCACAGTGAGTCTGTATTACTTTTTTAATTAAAATCTTGAAATAGCATATAACTTTTAAAAGGGTGTGAGCATCCTTTCCTCTTCCAAACTCGTGAATAGCACTTTTTCATGGGACAGAATGTGAAGTGGATTCCCTGCCCCATCCTCTGAGATGCTGAGTTGGTTTTCCAGCTAGTGAGACCCACAGGGATCTGCATTTCAGACACAGCTCCTCAGAGGATTCTAGTCCTGGCCTAGGGAATCATTCACCCAGAGCACAGCTGCATGGATACCCTGCTCCGGTTTTCCGACATACTGTGCTTAGTTGGATGGTTTCAAAATGCATCCAGCAAGTGCCTCCACATTCTGATCCTCAAGTAACTACTGACTTCTGTTCGTTTGTGCCATACAAAAACAAGATAGCATAACAATTAAATATATGCGATTTACCGTTTGTCAGAACCAGCTTCTGATTCCAGATCCCACATTTGTTGGTTACTGGAACCCAGGCTAGGGGCTAAACAGTTTCGTTTTTTTGTTGTTGTTGTTTAACGATTAGTATCTTTTCTCATTTCCCTTTGGTTATTTTCATTTTGTGTATCAACACCTTTTTTTTTTCTTTTTTACTGTTTTATTAACTATTATTATAAACATTACCAATGATATTCTATGCTTCTTAAATATTTGTTTATTCCCTCAGATTCCACTGCAAAAATGTTTGCCCATATTTTGAATTCTCTCTTCATGATAATTTCCAATATATATTTGTGTGTATGTGGGTGTGTGTGAGTGAGACATAGAGAGAGAATGTGTTTTCCTGGCTGGACTATTAGGGAGCTAGCTATTATAATTATGGCACAGATATTCATATAGAAAACACATCTGTAATTGAATAGATACATGAATTAAAAACAAACAGTAAGTATTCACTTAGGTCTTTTTTGGGGGGATATAAAAGTCATTCAAATGTATTTCTAATGTTTACGTAAGTCTAAATAAGATAATTATATTAAGTAAATAAATACTTGGGCTAGAAACATACTAGGTTTTTTATATTTGATGGTAATTGTCAGTATTCTAGTTAAACTAAAGACTAATATTTAAAAGTAAAAAAGGCAATTGATGATGGATTAAAAAAGGAGGTTAAAATTATACAACACACTCTTGAAATTTAGTGGCTATGCCCCCATCTGAAAGAGGGCCATGTATGAAGTTTGTATTTAATGATCATCCTGATTCATAATTATTTTCTTGGGAAATCTGGAAAGCTGCTAAAGGTAGCTTCTCTTCCCGCATGAAATACCGTTTTGAAAATATTTCTCTAGAGAATTCAAACACAAGAAAAGCCCAGATTCCACTGTTTTTAGACATTTCCCCGTGCTCCTCACTTCACACATTTACACTCAAACATGTACAAAATACTTGCTGCCGCATTTTTCTTTCTGCCTGGAGAACAGCTGTAAAGATATTAATTGTGCTTCAGTTATAAATGGATTGCCAAAAGGGACAGAACGGGTTGTGTATCTCATCAGCATGCCCTGTCTGGTATAAATAATGAGACAGGAACTTGGTAAATTGGAAATTTGTGATAAAAACGAGATGTGATATTATGAAGTCCCACCAATTCCTTCTTCTGAATACATCGATTTTTAAGGCACTCTGCAAGACTGCTAAATCAATGATCGTGTGTCACAACATGTTGGCTAAAAAGTGCTATATTACTGGGGTCAACTACAAATTAGCCCAAAGGGTAAACACTAAGGTAGTACAAATGTTAAGGAAAAAAAAAGTCGCAGATATTATAAAATGTAGTTGGAAGGGCACAGCTGTTGGAAAATATATATGGTCTTTTTCTTCTATTCCACCTATTTTTAAACATAGTAACTAGGAAGAATTGAAAAGAGTGGAAATAGAATCGAATCAAGTGGGGTACTTTATTTTATCATTTCAGTTATTTTTAAAACAAAGCTAGGCTTTTCTTTGATGTTTCCTCAAATTCTCTGAGTGTGTCTATCAAATCTGCTAATTTTTGCTTTTAACTTTCATAAGCACCGAGCAAAGTTGCTATTTCCCAGCATGGCATCATGATTAAAATTTAAAGAAATCTGGAAAAAAAAAAAACTGATATTTTCAAATGTGTTGTATAAATAGATCAGTGCACTTTGCATTGCATTTCAAACAAAATCCAATTTTGGAAGAAGTCTTAATTCATTGTGATTTAAATTTGAGGATTTAAAAAAAAAAAAAAAAAAACACCTCACCCACCTACACGCGGACGCATACACTGTTCATTTACTGTAACAAAATCAATATACTGAAATCACAGACTGCCTTTGAATTCAAGCTATTCATCACGTCTCTTTATCAGGAAGACTTCATTTACACACCCCCAGCCTGCTCTCCACCTTTCCCTAGTAGCAGGTTTCAGAGTCAATCTTTCCTGTACACCCAACACTCCTGGAACACACCAAGCTTACAGCCTATGCAGTAATGTTTTCTTCCATGCTTCTCCCCCCAGTAGGCTGTGAGCTAGCTCCCCAGTGGTCAAGAAGGACCCACATTGATCTCTGCTACCTACCCCAGGACCAAGAACAGTTTAATGGAATATTGCAATTAATAAGCATTTATAGAATGAGAAGGGACTAGGGAAGAAGAGTAAAGAGACAGAAGGCAAAAAAACAGAGAAATGAAAGAACAAGATGAATAAATGAAATATTAATTAATAAGTGTTAATAAATGAAGTATTAATTCAGTATTCCTCCAAACGTTTTATTATTAATAGATTCCTTAAGCATATGATCCAGATCAGATTTATCAGTACGTTTTCATGGCTAAAAGCATAATCGACTCATTTCTCTCTCTCCATCTCACCCTCCCTCTCTTCCTCCTCTTTCCTCTTCCACCCCCTTTGTTTAAAAAAACCTCCAGGATGTTGACAGAACCTTAATCATTTTGTAAACGCATTGCCTAGTATATTATTTTCTTTTTGCCAAGATTTTAATTAAGGCATGTAGCGTTTTGAATACATTTTTTTTTTTTTTCCAACTCTCTCTAGGCATGCACATACCAATGTCTCACTACAGGTTAAATTCCCCTAATCCAAAAATCCAAAATCCAAAATGGCTTCAAAATCTGAAACTTTCTGAATGCCAACATGGCACCGCAAGTGGAAAATTTCACACCTGACCTCATGTGATGGGTCACATGTATTATCATGTATAAAATTATCTTTTAGGCTGTGTGTATAATGTGTATATGAAACACAAATGAATTTCCTGTTAAGACTTGGGTCCCATCCTCAAGATATCCTGTTATGTATATGCAAATATTCCAAACTAAAAAAAAAAAAAAAAAAAAAATCTGACATTTGAAATACTTTTGGTCCCAACCATTTTAGAGAAGAAATACTCAACTTGTTTGTTCTTCTAGGATGTTTATTTGTGTGTTATGCTCCTTTTGTTTGATATAATGACATTTAACTTCTTCATATATAACTATACAAGTTCCTCCTTTTCTCTCACACATCTTTTAAGATGAACCAGGGAGAGAAAACGGGATATTTCTTGGCTGTACCTACATCCAGGAATGAGCTGATAACACCAGAGGATGGGGTTAGGAATTGATTTGGGTCAGCTGGATTCCAAACCCAGTGATTCATTTTTTTCGAGGTGAGATCTCTTTGCCAAGGCTAATTTTCTAATAATGGCCTCACCATGTTGGTTATTTGTAAGGATTGCATATGTGTGAAGCTCTTAGTTGTATTATTAGGTCTGAGACCTATGGGTAACCTTGACTATTTATGTTAAGGTAACTACACTTCAGACTTTACCTCCCTGAATTTGAGGAAATAACAAAACTGGGTTAGAGTAGTGTCTATCCATCCACTTACTGGCCATATACCACCATAAATTTGTTTAGTGTCTCTCAGCCTGTTTTCCTATATAAAAATGGAGGCAACAGTATCTGATTAATAGATATGATTGGAGTATAAAAATGACTAAGGGAAGGTAAAGGAATCGGCACAGTTTGTAGCACATAGTTGGAGATGATTAATGATATTACTATCCCAGTCCCTAGATCAGCTCCAAACTGATTAATCTGTTTCCTGGGTGTGTTTCTAGATTTGCAGCCCCGCCTGTGAACTTTTCTTGACTGAAGAAGAAGATTATATTTTTCTTCAATCTGATACCCTTCCCTAACGTTAATGTCAATGTCCCCCTAATAGTAATAACCTTTGCTTTAGCTGTTTATCTGCCCCTACTGTGTTCTTCAGTGTCTCTATCTCACCTACAGCATTTTATCACATCATTTGGTAGCTAATCGTTTAATTTTCTGCCTTCCCACTAGTCTGTCCTTTAAGAAAGCAAGACTCTTCTAGCTGCAGTGTCTTAAGTGCTGAAAAGAAAGCTTGACACATAGCAGGATCTCAATAAAAAGATGCTAAACTAACGAAGGGTCCAAATAGGAGATTAGCCCAATTTACCTTCATCTTAGCTACATGATGGATGCAGGATCGTATAGAATAGTATATTTTGTATGAGTTCGTACTTATTTTTTTTTAATCTCTTTGAAACTATAGTTCTTGTAATGATTGCAAAATTAAACCTGTTTGGTCTAGGATTTTCACTTCCCAGTAGCTCAATGACGAAGGGGCTTCTCACTTTGCCAGATTTGAAATTTGATAAGATTTTGTCTTCCGTATTCAGAAAGGGAGGGCAACCCAAGCCACACTATTATCATTTTTAAAAGTCCCCACTTTTACCACGAGAAGTAAGCTTATTCTAAAAGAATAAACTCTAAACAGTCACTATAGTAGTTACAGTTTTAATCTCATGCATCTTAGCCATAAACTCATTCTTCATCAAACATAAGGTAGCATGCCCTGGAGAGCCCAGTGGTGTGGTTCAACCAATGCCCTATGGAATTTCAGAATCAGAATATGAGAGGGTAGTGGTAGTCCCATCTTTTGGATTAAGAATCTGAGTCTTAATGGTATAAAAAATATTTTCTTGCTGTGTGAGACTGTCCAGTCATGGTTGTAGAATATGGGCTCAGTCTAATAGGATAATGTCAACAGAAACTTCTGACATTATAATTGTAGTATACACGTGTGTGTGTGTGTGTGTGTGTGTGTGTTTTCCACTACATCATACTGCCTTCAAGAAAATAAATTTAGCAGACATTTGCAGTTTCCTACAATAAAGAGAAACCGTGTGAAAACATTGCCAAAATAGAGTTTAAACATTATTAAGACAGAAATTCTAACTCCCCTGCACATTTTTGTACTCTTCATGTCTAACTCGGTACCTGGCACACAATACATGCAATGCAAATAGCCATTGTGTGAATGAATGGATTAGTTCATATAGTAAAATAGAAAGAATGAAGTTTCCCTACTGCAGTCCTCACATATTGTAGAAGGCACCTGAAGTGCCACCGGTAGCATCATTTTGCAGGGTCAGGATGAGTATAGCTTCCAGTCTAAGGTGTGTATGATGCTAGTTTAGTTGTCCATCATTTACAGGATTTTATTCCATAGGTAACAGATTAGCAAAGGCTTGATTGTTGGGAATAGGCAGGCTATGAAAAGAAAATACACTTTTTCTTCTGTTGTGTCAAAAAAGAGCCATCCTATTCTGAAAAGGCTTATGTATGCACATGGAACTATAAAACAGACAGCTTGTTTGTTTTCACAACCAGGCCTCCAATTGTCCTCATTATCTGTTTGCAAAAGCAGTGGGTATGCCACTATGCTCGCGTTGTTTGTGAGGGACGCAGAAGGTATGCTCCCCTGTGCATAGTAAACATGGCCGAGATTTTACAGTTACACAGTTTCGTACAATATTTCCCATTTCTTTCACCCAGTGCACAATACAGATGTTTGCTGGAATGATGCATGGGTGAATAGAAGATATCTGTGTGCTCAAATGCATTTTCTGAAGTGTTTAATTGTTTCAGAAAGTTCCAGGCTCATTTCAAAAACACAATGTTGAGTGTGTGTGGATGTTTCATTAAGTTACAAAACTGTTTGGTTCCCTAAATGCTCCAAAATAAAATATGGAAACTGAATTTTATTTCCCCAGTTTGTGTCCCAAATCATGGAGCCAGAGAAATGACAGGGTACATTTCGGTGCTGTCCATCCGCCTGACTGCAGTTAAGAATCTGTCCCTGTTCCCATAATAAATTCAATTTGGAGCATGTGGAATTTGGCAGCAACATTTTACTACCGACTGAGAGTTGGCACATGAAGAGAACACCCAGTGAGCAACAGTTAGGCCTTTGCAAAAAAAGACAGAAGAGGAACTAATCATTTAGGATTCCATTGTGTGGTATATGTCATGAAAGAGAGGTTTCTGAAGTGAAATGGTAAGCCCAGGCTGCCTCTGCCTCTTACTCTGTTGGCTTTAGCAAATGGCAAGATTGATCACCCACAAAACAGCAGGGTTTGATCTTCTGTTGTTGGCCTGACATCACTCTTCTAGTTAGCCAACAGCAATTTAGAGCAGAAGTTCCTATAAGGAAGTGGAATTGCTATCTTCCTGCTTATAGTTGAACAATCAGATGGTATATTTCACCATTTATTTCCACTAGCGCTTGGTTGGGGAGGAAATCTCCATATCTAGGGTTTTAAATAAAAAGCATTAAATATTACTGATCCACGTTTAATCTTCCTCATCCTATAAAGACCCCCCACCCCTAAGGTGTCCCTTGGAGGTCTGGATATTTGGCATGTGTCTTCTATAATTAAACAGCAAAACTGAAAAATGCTGGTAGAATTTAGGCCATGTTTCCTACTGGGGGAATTTGCGTGAGGCTGTTCAAGAGAAATGAATGTTGAAGACTATGGTATCAGTTCAAGAGATGTGGAGAAAAATGCATGGGGTCCCTGCATGTGTTTCTTAGTTTTTTCCTTAAGCATATCAGGTCTGTCATCAGTTGTAACTGAGGGGGTGAGAGGATGCACACAAATCAACAAACCAACAACCACAAAACCTGTAGGAGTACATACCAGTCAAGTACGGAAATGTCCCAGAACGTTGTGCCATAAAACTAAGAAATAAGATTTAGCAGGATACATTTAAAGCATCCAAGGCCAAAAGCTTCCTCTTCTAGTAAGGGATTATATAAACGTTAACAAGTTATGCAGGTCTTATGAAATTATTGCTCTGCTATTCAACAAAAACCCAAAAAAGGTTGTCATGGCAACCTGTGCCCCAATACCTATTATATTGCATAGGATGGCAGAAGTTGGGTTGTGGGTTTAGTTTTATTAAAATAAATGAAGGCAGTTGCATCATCGCTATGACCTGTTAAGCCTGTGATCTTTCGGATGTGTGAATGGTTAAGTAAGACATTTTCAGATGATAGTGCCAGACACTCTGTTCATGGATTGTATAAACTAGAACTTGGAATAGAGTAGCTAACAGGTCAAATCAAAACTTGAGGATAAGAGAAGTCCAGGAATACACATTTTCCTGAATTTCAGCTACTGCAAAGGTTCTACCTCTTTATTTTCCCACCTGCTATTGAGATGCTGATTCTCTCAAAATGTGTTGGCAAATGACTCCCTGCAAATAGCGTTTGTGTTCTTCTTATCATAAGAGTTTTAGCTTTTTCCAGTGTGCACATTTTTACGCTGCACCAAACCTTTGTTTTTCTTCTGCTGAGGGTGTCAGCACCAGCATTTTTCTTTCTGAATAATGTGCAGAATTGGTGTGCTGACTTGCTCATAAAAAAAAAGGATAGCCTAGCTAACAGAGCTACACTACCCAAACCCCAACATCTTATTTTCCCAAAGGCCTTTCGTCTTAGTTTTTCGGCAAACTGGAACCTCTAACCTAACAGTGTAACATCTTTGATGGTTCATTTTGCTTGTAGTGTTTACTGTCATTATGGAGAAAAATATGTGGGTCTTGCTGTTAACAGGAGGAAACTTTTAGGTGTGGCAAGAGGCGTATGGTACTGTGCGTCTTTTGTTAATTAAAATCCAAACAGCACTTTGGCAGATTTCACTAAACCAGGAAACTAAATGCAAAAAAGAAATTAAAAAAAAAAAAAAAAAAAAAACAGGTTTGTTAAAAGTAAAATTCACCTTGGAATTGACGTGTACATACTTGAGTTGATACTAGCAGGCTGAATGGTGAGAGGGGTCATTTTTGTTGACAACAGCTGGAAATACAACAGCTATATTATTATAATTAGGATCAGTATCAAGTTGGATTATAATAGGGACTTTCTTGGAGAAATGGCACAGTGTCAAATTTATAGTCACTAGCTAAATGAGTCTCTTGTATCCTTGACAAAGGGACAAAAACAGTTCCAAATGAAAACATAAACAGAGAATCCTGGTTGTTATATTTCCTGGGTATTACTCAGGGTTCTATTTATCACACACCAACACTTGCCGCTTTGAAGAAACATTATTCTGCAAGGTTTACACTTTTCAATTTGCCTCTGTGGTCTGCATTCTGCATGCATTTCCATGGAGAAGCCTACATTGCAACTTGACTAGCAATCTTTTCTGTGGCAAGATTAACCTCAAAGCATCCATTTTTCCCCCTATGGGTAATCATTTGACAAATGCATCCACAAAACCTTCACACATATCTATTCCAGGGTACAGGTGCATCAACAGTCTTGAATCACTATTAGGAGAAATATCATCCTTGACAGGAAGTAGTGCTGTCTTTTCATTTTCAAATGTCTAAAGTTGAAGAGGGATGTGGATTTCCAGGAAGCCAGACATCAGGCAGAAATATCCCGGATGAGTATGTGGGTAAAAGCTTGTCCTTAGCCCTGCTTTGATCGCAGCCCAACAGCTCATCTTGGCAATTGTGTGGGATTTGCATAGACTGGGAGATACAGCATTCATTATTCTATCCATTTTGTTAATAATAACATTGAGAAATTTGTACTGATGATGTGCTCGGTGCCTAGCCTCGTGCTTATTACATTAAACACTTTTTATTTTTTATCCCAAAGCAATGTTATTACAAAGAAGAAACTGATGTGAAATAGATTGGATGGAAGAATGTGAAATTGTGAATGTGTGTTTTCTTTTGGGTGATTTTCCTAACAAAATCACTTTTTTACTAAACATATGAACATATTGTTAAATTTGTGATGGTCTTTTTGTGTTTCCCCACAAATTTAATTCATAAAATGTATTACTATCAAAAGCATTATGCAGAGCTGTACATAATTATAAATGAAAACATCCACTATCACTAAAAATTATAAAAGACTTGTTTATTATTCAGTTTCACTTGTATGTGCAAATAATATAACAATAGTGGCAATAAGTTACTATCAGTAACTCTTCTATACTCTTTGCATGAATTAATATAGTGAATTATCTCCACAACTTGTGATGTAACAATAACTATCACCTTCCTTTTTACCGATTATAAAACCAAAGCTTAGAATAGTTTTGTTACTTGGCCAAGGACACATAATTAGTAAGAGTTAGAGATGAAATACCGACCAAATGTTCTGGTTCAAGACAGTTTGACTCAAATTTATTCTCTCAGCTGCTCTTCTGTACTTCATAGTATTACATTTGATCCTCACACACAAGTTTGAGGTTTTCAGGATAAAATTAATTATCTTTGTGTATGAAAACTTGAACCACAGAGCATTTGGATGATAGAAACCCGGCCACTTATTCCTACACCAGTAATGGTAATGTGATAGGCTTTCTCTCAGAATAAGATAAGATCAAGTTACAGTAGTCAACAGAAATAGATATGCTCATCATCAGTCTTGTAAACTCCTGAGAAAATATCTCTATTTTCCATTTAACATCCAATAGTTTCCATGACTCTTTATGCAGTATGAAAAAAATACTTCAAGTTAAATCGGAGTAGGAGTTCTTCAAAGTAATCATAATAAAAATTAATGTCTCTTGGGAAAAAAAGGATGAAGTTAAATTTTAAAAAGTTTTGTGCCCATTACAGACATTTTAAACTAGGCTTTGCATCAGAATTGCCTGAGAGGATTTAAAAAAAAAAATACTCCACCACTATCTCCATCTTATTGTTACATAGATCTGGAAGGGACCTCAGGAATCTATTTTTCCAAGGTTGAATCTAATACACAGGCAGAGTTAGTAGTTAGTGGCTTAGCATGTAGTTATTTTTATGCTAGGTACCTACATGTATTATTTTGTTTAATTCTCACAACAATCCTCATGTATACTGTAGATTTAAATCGAAGACGAAGGATGGGTTAAAGGATTTGCACCAAGAAACAGATAAGTGTTTCAAAAAAGTTAGAACTATTCTACATGCAAAACTATTAACTCCATGCTACTTTGTTCAAACACAACAAACAACCCCACGCATATGTATGATGATACTATCCTTCAGAAAATATTTGGATTTATTAATATTTTTTCTGTATGAAGGTATTCCTTAATTTAATCACCCATTAGAAGGTAATTTTAGTAATGACAGGAATTTTATTTATTTGTTTATTTATTTCAGGACATTATGGGGGTACAAACATTTTGGGTTACATGTTATGACTTTATCACACCCAAACCATGATTTGAGACATGACTTTTCCCCTCTACAATGCTCACCGCATCCATTTGTTGTGAGTTTACCCACCCCCAACCTCCCAATCCCTGAAGAATTTTACTACCCTGTGAGCACCATAGTGTTGATCAGTTAGTGCCAAAAGAAAACATGACGGGAATTTTTGACAATTTGTTTATTTTTCTCTTTCCAGTGCCTAGGCAGTTATTGGAACTCGATGTTCAGACTCATTAACTTAATATCATACTGAGCATTAAACCTTGACTTTACTTTTTTTCTGAGAATGTGTTATCAATAATAGGGGAATGAAATTTTTCCTTAAAAAGTTAAAGTAAATACACTAGACAACAAAACAAAACACTAAAGAATTTTTATATGGTCTTCTGCACGGAAGAGTTCACCCTTTTTCATCAGTGTCCGTTCTTTCAGTTGCTCTAAAAACTTTTTCTTGCTATTCATTCTTTCTCTTTAATATTTTTGAACTAATTTCAGACTTACAGAAATAGTTACTGTATACCCCTATCTCAGTCTATTTTGTGCTGCTTATAACAGAATACATAAAACTGGGCAATTTATAAAGAAAACAAATTTATTTTCTCACAGTTCTAGAGGGAGGGAAGTCCAAGACCAAGGCACTGGTGTCTGGTGAGGACTTTCTTGCTGTGTCATCTGGGAGGGGAGGAACACGGTGCCCTCACATGGTGGAAGGTGGAAGGGCAAGAGAGATGAGCTTCCTCTGTTAAGCCCTTTCATGAGGACATCTAATCCCATTCATGAAAAGGAGTGTTCATAGGCCTTAATCGCATCTTAAAGGATCCGCCTGTTAATACTGTCTCATTGGCAACACCTGAGGTTTGGAGGGGACATAATTATCATCAGTCTAATATAGTAGTACAAGGATCCAAACAAGAAAATTAGCATTGATATCCATTTTTTATTGTCATTACCCAGTGTTAATGTTTCATCCCCTGTTAACTGGACTACAGCTGTAACTTCATAACTAGCTTGGTCTCCTAATCTATATCTCTGCCTCCAGTTAAATCTGGGACCAGTAATGGAGGAGGGAGTAGCCCACAAGATAGGATTGATCTTTAACTGAGATAGCTTCTGTATGTGCTATAGCATAAATCCAACACTCCCTGTCTTGGCATTCAGATGTCCCCTATGTTTTGTTCTGAGTTTGACCCTCTAGCCTTAACGTTAATGATGGACTTCTTTCTGTCATCTTCCGTTCTAAATTTATTTGGCACTTTCATCTCACTATCTTCCTCTTACCTAGAAGGTTTTATCTCCATCTTATGGAATATTTAAATAACTATTAATACAAACATTTGTACTTCCATGTGTTTATTTTCACTAGCTAGCTGAAGAGTTACTTGCAAAAGTAAATATATAAATGTGTATGTATGTGTGTGTGTGTGTGTGTGTGTGTAGTGTATTTATATAGTTCCCAGTGTCTGGTGGAATGTGTTACACAAGAGGAAGCTTTAAGTGCATTTTTTTCTCACTGTAGACTTTGTAGAACCTCTGAGTCATTATTGTGAGCAGCAATTCCAATTTTGTAGGATTGTCAACTGTTCAATAAATATTATTACCTTTTCTTATATGGTGACTGTAATTCAATTTTGATTGGCAAGATCTTGCTAAAGTTCTACACTGTTTCAGCAAACACTGAGGTGTGCTACTCAGATACCCCTTCCTTCCCTTCAGGATGAAAACATTGTTCCCCCAGTGGCTGGGAGCGTTGATTGTTGGCTTAACACCAATGCTCCCAGCTACCATGTTGTGGTTGTCCTCAGCTTTTGGCCAAAGGCCAAGGCTCCATTCTCAGGGGAGTTCTCACATCCCATAACTGTTTAGTGCTAGAATATAGAGGCCTGGTCCCATTTTACTCAATGGCCATCCCAGCTCTGGAGCCCCGATGGAGTCCACTAAGGTCTTTGTTGTGACTGCATCTCAGCCAAAATGCTTCTGTCCAATCTTGTCCATTTTCACTCCCCCATAAATATTGGTCAGTGAACACTAACCAATAAAAATTCTGCAAGAAATCTTGATCAGAGTCTACTTTGCATGGAACTGATCTATGATACCTACTTACCATTTCTTATTAAATTAGCAGATACTTTATTCACTCATCCATTTATTCAGTTAGCAAATATATGTTCAATAACTATTAAGTGTCCAGCACTTACTGGATGAGGAAGACATTGGCCCTGCTTTCACAGGACATGATTCTTGTTACCATACCTGACTTCTCCAATTTCTGTCTATTTTCAGCAGTTCCCATAATTTCCCATGGCCTCTCATATTACTTGGCCTTTACTTAGGCTTGGCCTCTTGCCTGGAATTCCTTCCCTTCCCTTCTCTTGCCTAAACTTCACCTTCCCTTAATAGCTTAACTCAAATGTACCCTACCTTCGAAAATCCTCCCTGCCCACCCAGTCTGCACTGGGATAGGTGAGGGATCCGTTTTTGGTGCTGTTGCATTCACCTGAACCTCTGTGCATATTTGTCTGTTCCCTCCTCTTTCCTCTCACCACCAAATTTTAAACTTCTTGAGTGTAGTGATTTGGTTTATATATATATATATATGTATTCCACATCAACCAAGCTGTATGTGCTGAATTGTTGAATGAAGGAGTGAATAAAAAATAGAAAATTAATCAGAAAAAAAGGTTTTGATTCTATTATCCACAGACCTAATTACCTAGGCATGCTGATTAATTGGTGGTTATGATCTAATTTTATATTCTGAAGAATTAAATAAGATGGGATAAAATATTCTTTTGATATTTCTGTACAGCATTTTTTTTAGCAGCTGGTTTTTCCAGGTAGATTCAGTTGTGCTTTTGCAAGATTTAAATGCTGCATGCTATATTATATTATTAACCTTATGATTCATATTCCTTTGATACAATTCCTTTGCATATTCTCCAAGCCCACATGAATCTAATAGGTATCTTTAAAATGAAAGCTACAAAGGAATCTTAAATAATACAGATACTAAAAGGGCCATCTTTATATAGTACTCTAGCCTAGCAATACTCTTTCCTTTAAAAGACTTGATTGTAGTTGAAGTTATGACAGAGCAGTATATCTCCATATTTTTAAAGAGATTTCATTCCCTCTTTTTCCCCTCCACACACGGATTTCTGTGTGATACACTTGACAAAATTTAGCTTTTTTGAAAGAATAATGCATTAATTATTATCTTTTTTTCTCTTTTTTATTAGGTACATCGGTCACTAATGTAACAGCCACAGATGCTGATGATCCAGTTTATGGAAACAGTGCAAAGTTGGTTTACAGTATCTTGGAAGGACAGCCTTATTTTTCCATCGAGCCTGAAACAGGTTTGTGGCCTACATTTTGAATTCTATTTACCATATTTTTGCTTCAGGGAAACACTTTTCTTGGGATTTAGATTATGAAATGTCAGGGTTAAGTATTTCACTGTCTATATCAATAACATTTGAATGTGCAGTGTGAGTTACATGGTAAGCTCTACGATCATTTTGATACTGATTAAAACAAATTGTACAGCCTTTGTAGAAGATCATCTATTTAACAGATGGCTTAACATCATTTTTCATCCTGGAATAAAGGGAAAAATGTGCTCATATATGACAGTCTTAAAAATCAAATTTAAGCATAAATTCAATTACTTATTGACTATGCGATGCTTAACAAGTGACATTTATATATATTTCTAAGTTTCAATTTGCACGTCTATAAAATGGGTTTGGAACCTGCCTCATAATGTTATGATGAAAATTAGATGAAGAAGTAAATATCAATAAATATCAAACATGCAGTGCATGACACATGATAATCATTCAATGCATGTTAGATATTATTACATTTGCTACCAGATTTCTCATTGTAAAACACAATACTGATATCTACTTATTAAAGCTCTTATGAAGATACTGTTGTGACAAATACCCTGTGATCTACTCATACAGATTTTATTTTATTTTATTTTTTTATTCTGCTTTTTATTTCTTAGGTTTTTTTTTTTTAAATTTTTATTTCAGCTTATTATGGGGGTATAAAAGTTCAGGTTATATGTATTGCCCATGTCCCCCCATCCTCCCGAGTCTGAGCTCCAAGCGTGCCCATTCCCTAGACAGTGCACATCATACAGATTTTATAAACCATGAAATAAATTATCTAGAAAACAAACAAACAAAAACATCTTTTTCTTTTACTTATTTGGACATTAATTTTATAAAAATAAGTTTCTATAAATGAAGATGAATATTTTTAACTTTTTTATTTAAGAATATATTAAGAGAGTAAATCTATTTTGTCAGACTGTGGTAAATCCTACGGAGTTTTGTTGTAACTCATTTAAAAATTAAGAATATTATTAATTTTAAACATTATTATTAAGAACAATTATCACTAAAACCAATTTCTTTTATATGTATTTTTCTTATATATCTGGTAGTTTTGCCTGCAAATTTCCAAAGAGAAAATTTCAATGTACGGGCACATATGCATATATTATTATTTCTTTGATTCATGAGTGTTCAGCATTATTGAAATAAATTTCCATGACTTACCATGAAGTCAATTATTAATTAAATTAAAAATTTAAAGCCTTTCTTTTCTTTAATTCAAAGAGTAAAATCCTCATGCATTTAATAGTGAGAAAAAAATACATTTATATATTAAATAGGTCATGCCTTAAAATTGAATTTAGATTTTTGAAACAGGAAAGAACTCTTGTAAAATGCATTAATTAGAGGTATAGTTACATATCCTTCCTGAGCCAAGAAAGAAGTCTGTCTTAAACCTTATCTCATTTGTGCACCTTGATGACCCTGGGGAAGGGGCAGAGCAGGTGGTCAGCTCTGGGCTTTGAGGGGAAGAAAGTCTGGAGATGTCCTATTCTTTTCCCAAAGACACAGTGACAGAGTTGAGAGCAGAGTTGAGACTCACACCCAGGTCCTTAATTTCAAAGCTGCTCTCAGAATTCTCTGAACTTCCCTTTTCATATGCAATAATTATGGTTCAGGGGATTCTGTAAGATAAAAATGTGTCAGTGGCCCATGTGCAGTTGAGTAGGGTTCTCCTTTGCTTCTTGGCTCTTTGCTCTTTTTCACTTGGGTTTTTTCTTTTGTATTCCCAGTGCACTGTAGGTATTAATCTAGCATATATCCAGTGAACATTCACTATGTCCCAGGCTCTGAATTAACTATAGGGAGAAAAAAAACCACAATGGGTAGTTTTAACTTTCAAGTATCCATTTTGGAAAGCAGATTTTTTTTTTTCAACATAAATAAAGAAAGCATAGTAATGCCATTTAAATAATTTGTATTGTAGGAATAAATTACTATGAGATATATATAATAAAAGCGCCCTTCTAAGTTATAAGATTTGGGCAGCTTTAAGTCTCCTTGATATGTATTGTCATTTGCTCATTAAATATTACCGTCAGTATTTAATATTTATTTTTATACCCAGCATAGTGAATATCTATCTCAACACACATCCATTTTAGTTTTATTATTTCCAAATTGACAGATATAAAATTGTCTGCTCTTATATTTTACAACATTTATTCAGGCACTATTGTGAATAATGTAATGGGGAGAAATGATACTTAAAGAATTCACATAGTAGTTGCTTAATAAATGTGGGGTGACCGAAGTTGAGGTTTTTAACTAAAGCAGGCACAATGCAAATGGAAATGGAAGCTAAATTCAATAATCAATAAAGAGTCAGCCTAAGTTCTTTAGCTGAAACATAAATATGTATGAGTGAAATATAAACATTTTTGTGTATATGCCTGCATAATTATGCTTGAGTGTGTTCAGATGAAAGCAGAAATTGTTCGTTGTTTCCACAGAATTTAAATTTACTCTATCTCTGAGGACTTTTCTCTCTTTTTCAAACAGTTTTTGAGTCTGATATGAGTGTGTATGTGTTTTAGAGGAGAGTATAAGAGCCGTGCAGAAACAGCTTGAGAACATTGTTTAAAATTTTTGTATTAGAAAAATATTAAAAAAATGTATAAAGAACATTGAACATTTGGATTTTTAGTTCTATAAGCATATGGAAACTATTCTGTCTAGTGACCAAAAGATATATATCAGTTGGGACCTTTGGGAGGAGGTAGATGCTGAGGCAGATTTAGGAGGACAGTGACTTACTGGTTTATGAATGTGAAATATAAAAGAGGCAGGAAGTGGGCTTGGACAGGGAAGTCCTTCAGGTAGGTGCAGATCTGATACCCATGCTAGGAAAGAGGAGAGAAAATAGGATAAGGCAATTCAGATCTGACAACATCTTGGCCAAACCCATGGGATCCCCAGAACAAAGACAGGCTTTCATAAACTCACCATGCTCAGTCACTGGCCAGAAAGTCCTGGGAAGAGCAGGATCTGGCTTGAATCCTGAGGCTAAACCTGAAGGTACTTCAGCTGCAGCATCTCAGCTAACTACACTCCTTGTCAGAGAAATCCAAGCAGTGGCTTCTGTTGGCTTCTGTAACATGTATATCAACACAAAAGAGAAAACAAGTTTTTATCCTATCAAATCAGCAAATGTGATGTTCAAAACTATCATATGCAGGATTAGCAAGTGCTCGGTGAATTAACTGATAGTACGAGTTTTCATAGGCATATTGATTTTAAAAATGCATGCTGTGTATCAAAACATGGAGAATGTCAATTAGTTTTGACCCAGGAATTCAAATTCTAGCAAAATAAAGACAATATCAGGGATGAGAATACTTGTTATGTACGGCCAATATGCCTCTGAGAGTGTCTAACAAGGTCGCTCTCTGTGCATGACTTCAGTAACTCAGCATACCTGGGTCAGAAATTGTTGGCTGAATACCAGTGGACGTTACATTTATGAGGACTCATCCTCCAGTTCCTTTTTATACCAGGATTCTGATCATAGCAGCCAGGGTCAGATCTATAGCTAGAATGAGCAAATACTGTAACAACGAACACTCCCTCAACAGGCTACGTAATGTGATCACATTCATGATTTTTATAACAAATATTACCCATTCACCACTGTCAGCCCATCCTTGATGCTAGAATATTTTTAATAAGGAAAAGAATCCAGATCATAAGAGAGAAATCATTTATGTGTTTCTTTTTTCCTCCCAAGAATGCTAAGAATAGAACTCTGGACTTTGGAAGGCGTAAGGCTCTGCTGTCTCCTGCTTGTTACATTCACACTTTATGGAACTATTTTCTGTTGCTATAACATATCGGGGGAAGCTCCTTCTCTTGTTTTGGTTATCAGCTTTAGACCACAGAGAGATATGCTGTTTGTTCTGTTTCTTTTCCCTTTGAGCTTAACAAAATCAGTAATTATCTTGTTTATTGACTTCTTTATATATATTTTTTAAGTCAGTTCCCATACTAGAGCGTGTATGGTCCAGTAAAGAATGGGGCTTGTCTATGTGTTGATTTTGCATCCTTATGCCTAGAAGTGTTTGGCTCCTAGAAGTCTTTCGATAAGTACTTTGAAGGAAGGGGAGGGATGGAGGGTGGGAAGGAAGCAAAGACAGAAAGAAGGAGGAAGGAAGAAAGAATTAATAAAAAGAGAAAAGTTTTCCATAATTAATGCAGAAGATAGGAGAGGAACCAGCTAGCGAATACAGCTTGGTTTCCAATATATACTCCTTCTGTTTTTCTGATGGAAAGACACCATATTAACCTCAGATATGATTTTTTTTGTTTGAAATTCATAACATTCATGCCATTTCCAAATCTCAGACTATGTTTTAAGTGTCTAGGCAACACAATGCTATTCTGGTACTTGCAAAAATGAGCCTTGAGAATATAATAAACTCTTGCTCAGATTTACTTCTAGAAAATCACATAAGGAGATAGAATGGTTCAGGGACTACTACACAAGGAAGGAATGGTTATTAATGTCTTTCCAGGGGTCACTGTAGAGTACTACTACCACTATGAATAAAAGTAACAGTAATAATAAATGGAAAAATTATTGTGTTTGTACAGTCCTCCAGGTTTGACAGAGAGCTGAACCAAACTGTAGAGGGAAGAATTTTTATCTCCATTTTGCAAATGAACAAACTTCATTTCAGAGAGCATAAATGTATTCCCCACCTTTAGATAGATTTCTCTGCCAAATTGTAACAACAGGAAGAATAAAAAGAAGAACACAAACAATGACAACCTCGTTTATTGCACACTTGTTATGTTCTTGGCAATGTGCTGATTGGGTTTACGTGCTTTATCAAATTTAATTTAATTTATGCCACACACTATTTTCAGGTAGATATTAATGTCATTTCAGTTTTGCTGAAGAGAGAACAGAGAGTCTGCTTTGATATGTTTGTTGTATAAGATGTTGGAAGGAAGATTCAGTGAATCTGTCTGATTCCAGACCCCAATTTTAAGAAATTATCTTGTACCTCCACTTGACTTCCAAGCCAGCGTAGTTCATGCCAGGGGATGTCACTGGTTTGGAAAGAAACCTATAGAATTTAGAAGCAGGCTCAGTCCTTCTTTATCCATAGGATAGTAGGCAGTGTGATGTCAGAGAGGATGTGAGGCCACAGTCATTATAAAATGAATTGTCATTATTATAAATAGCTTTCATTGTGGTACTTCAAAAGGCTGAAAATAGCTTATTTGTATTCTAAAAATGCATAGTTTTTGTTTGTTTGTTTGTTTGTTTGTTTTCCTCTCCTTGTCACCCCTAATATATGTTTGCTTATAACATTTTGGGCATAGACAGGGAGAAACGTGGCATTTATTTAAAAGGCACTAATTTTAGGACAGCAGTGAAAAAAAGAACTGCACTCCAACCTAGGTGATTGAAGATGGAAAGTCTAAATAAAATGCAAGGCAAGTGAATAGCAAATGCTTAATTATCTAAAGAAACCAAGGTAAAGTTTCAGGACAGTCTAAACTTTGCTC
Source organism: Eulemur rufifrons (assembly GCF_041146395.1). Lineage (NCBI taxonomy): Eukaryota > Metazoa > Chordata > Mammalia > Primates > Lemuridae > Eulemur > Eulemur rufifrons. The sequence goes on along the minus strand of NC_091005.1, from coordinate 7,374,199 downwards.
TAGGCAAGCAAGAGTATGAAAAATGACCCACTTAAAAATAAACTAAGTTAATTCATTGACCTTTTTTTCCTGAAACTCAGACCATCTTTCTTCATTGGATACAAATAACATTTGTCTCAGTGGAACCTGTAAAAATGAGCTAAGTAAAAAATACTCCTTGGGAAAAAAAAAATCCAGGTAATGAATAGTTCTCTTTTAGAAAAATCAAGATAATACATGGTGTCTTCATGGAATGCCTTCATGAAATTGAGTCATTTTTATGCCTTCTGAGTCAAAGTGATAAATTGCAAACACACACAGGGTCTCTTTTTAATCAGGATTGCATAGATTATCATTTCTACCACCACGGGGACTGGCTAAAGAATTTTTTAGTGCAAACCTTTGAGATGAAGAATTCAGATAAACTCAGGCAGGCCAAAAATGCTGGAATGTGGACAGGTGGGAATGTCTTCATGTTTCACACTATTTGATATTCAGTCGACATCTACATGCTGTCATGTTCTAGGCACGGGGAATGAAATGTTGCATATGATAAATACTATATGATGTAGAGTTCATGATAAAAGGATGGAAGAGAATGAAAACTAAGCAAACTTGAATGGAGATCAAGAAAGTCCTTTTTAGGGTAGTGACACAGAAGATGTTCTGAAAAGTTCATGCCAGGTTAGCAAACGCAGGATGTGGGGTAAAGAGAACTCTAAATAAGGTCTTATAGCAAGAGCAAATCAAAGGGATATATGGTCAGGGCAAAAAATAAATTAGTGATCAGGGTGATATTGAGAAATTAAACAGTTGTCACTTCCGCAATGCTATCAGAAGAATAGTTACTTGAAGATATTTTTCTATATACAGTAAACTAAGGCTAGAATTTAGAAATCCAAACCTTTCTTCTAATTTTTGTGTGACTTAGGATGAGTGCTTTGACCTCTTATGACTAAGTATCCACTTTTCAATAACACTAACAGTAATACTGTTTTAAATCATTCTGGATGTTGAAAAAAAAATATATATATATGCTCCAACTTTTGCTTTTGATCTTCACAAAGTAAGATTTTTTTTTTTTTTTTTTTTTTTTTTTTTTTTTTTGAGACAGGGTCTCACTCTGTCTCCCAGGCTACAGTGTAGTAGCATCATTATAGCTCACTGTAACCTCCAACTCCTGGGCTCAGGTGATCTTCCCACCTCAGCCTCCTATAGGCAGCAACAAACTATGTGCCACTGGCTGGTGTCTTTGCTTGTACTCTTATTTAATCTCTATATGAGGTAAAATAGCTATTTTAAAATATCTTATTAAAAATGAAATTTATGAGGATCCTTAAGATGAAATATATGGCCAACATCAGACAGGTGACAAATGCTTGATACCTATAGCTCACAATAAATATTTGTTGGAGAAATTAATGGATGAATAAATTGATGAGTGAATAATTAGAATATAAAGTAATTTGACCTGTACCTAAATTTACATTTCACTGAGTTGTTTGAAATACCTAAATGATGATGGTAATGATGACAAAATTTAATTTTAAATTTGTAATATTTCTCTGCTCAGTATGTACAGATGTGTCCCCAACAAAGGCCATCCTTCTCCAGTTTAATGATGATTAAGTCCTCATATGCCAATGAATGTGACAGCTGGCCGCTTGCACATATTGACTTAACAATTATTCATTTTCCTGCTTAGTATCTCCAGTGGGAAATGAAGTAGGTTGAGTAAGTGCTGTGGTCATATTAATTGTTTTATGATTATTAAAAATAATCCCCTCGTCCCAAGCACATAGAACTGTTAAATGTTTGGGTAAGCTAGAAGTAGTGTGGCTGTCATGTTACCCATCCTTTTGGACAAACCATTTGGACAAACAGTCCACAGGGAGCTGTCCAGTGCTGACCATAGCTAGAGTCACGGGAATGTATACTGGGAGAAGCCAAGGTCTTTGTATGTGCGTGGTGAACAGAAAGACTATGAACCACACAGACGCCTCAACATGTAACACCTGCTGTCACGCTGGGGGTGCTTTGGGAAGCAAGAGCAAAAACGTATTCCCCAATAACATCCATCCAATGTGACCACACCCAGTTATTCTCCCAGCTTACTATGTTTCGGGTCTCTGCCATATTAAATAGTATTTTCTATTCCTATAGTAATGTTATTTCTCCCCTTCAAAATCTAGTTGTGAATTTCATTTGAACTAGTTCAAAATGAGTTGGTGAAGACAGACAAAAGTTTGTTTTCATTGATAACAAAGGAAAGCATGTTTACCTGAGTATCAAAAATTAACCAATATTCAAGAGATGTAAATTTGCGACAACACCTTGTATACTCAAAAATGTGTGTGTATAGATCGATGAAAGATACAGATTGATAAACAGATGGAAAGATATAGATACAGAGACAGTAATCTTTTGTATTTATCGGCGTAGTTCCCTCCTGTCTATTCCTATGGTCTAAATCTGCATCCTCAGCACTTAAGACTATGTTGAATATATTCCTCAGAAATCCACAGTGCTCAATAATTAAGTGTTGTAGCAAAGGCAACTTTAGATATAGCTTCAAAAAAGAAGGATTATCTAATATTTTTGTTTAACAGAGTTAAATATTATATGCACACGCACAGACATATAGTTATTGAAAGCTTAGAGAAAGGTGTTAATTAACATTGGAGACCACTTTATTTTTTAAGCCAAAGGTGGTCTCTGAGATAGGTTCTGATTCATGAGTAGGAATCTGCTAAAAGGGTAAGGTAGAAGGAGGAGGTAAATACTCTGTTTCCTGGTAAAGTCAAATTCCAGAAACATTTTCTACGAAATAATTTCCTCTGGGCTAAAACATGAGACCATAAATTTGCTTTTTGAGAAAGACTTTTTAAGAACAGGGGTCCTAGCTAGTGCCTACCACTGTGCCTGCCTCATGGTAATTGTTAAAGTAATATGTTATGACTGAACCAAGAAACAGAATGAACCTACTTAGAAAATGGGCTTCTTCAGAAAGAGTTAGATGTAGTTAATTTCAGATCCCTGGAGATTCTAGATTTCAAAAATGAATGCTTCCTAGTAATTGAGAATATATCTCATATCATGTTTGTTATATAATAGCCTCTGATTATTTGGAAACAGTAGCTATGACGTTGTTGATAGGAGACCAGGGACATAAGGATGTGCCCATAGGTTCTACATAAGAATAGACCACAACATCAATGTATCTTCTTTAGATACTTTGTGTCTCTTCTTCCCCCCAGAAGCAATGACTTCTTACTCATGGCAGTATAATATAACTCTGAGCATCCCAGTCTATTACATTTTTGTTCTGAAAATGGAAGTTACCATTTATTTATCACCTACTTTCTGCCATTTTAATACTTTTCTTAGTAATTATGTGGAGTGGATGTTATGATCCTCACTTTGCATATAAGGAAACACAGGCTGTGGGAAAATTAACTTCTGAAAAGTATCCAGGTAGCAAAAGTTAGATCACATCTGTCTGATTTCATACTCTACTGTAGTAGGCTTCTATCTACAAATGGAGAAGATTATAGAAAAAATAACAATGAAAAGTCAATGAATTTAGAAACAGATGGAAGAGAGGCACTCTAAATACCTAGATGCCCTCATTTAGATTAATTTTTATATTCACTTAAGTAAATAGATACTTCCACTTTCAGGAACAAAATGATGGAGGGGGTAGACATAGACCTGACTTCGTGGACCTTAAAGAACTGGAGACATGTCACCATAAATAATTATGAAAAAATTACATCGACTGCATATTTTTTGTTTATTGCCTGAAGTGCCACGAAGGAAACACGTAAGGCAATGAGATAGATGATTTATTATTATATATTATTATTACTATTTTTTGAATGATTAGGTTGGATTTCATGAAAATAAAGTGGAAAAATTAACAAAATGTTCTTGAATATCCAGTATAATTAGTTTAGATGCATCTGGATATGGATGATTCAGAAATACTGGGTGGGGGAGTCCAAAAGGGATGTACATGCAAAGCGGAGTCAGCTCCAAAAGAATCAGTTCTTCATTCTTTGAAAACCTGTGAGATTTTCCACTTACAGCAAAATTTTAATTTGAAAGAAATTTTTAGTATAAACTACTGGTCTGTAGGCTTATTTTTTTTTAAATTAGACAATTAATGTAGTTACCATATGAAAATGAATGTTTATTTCTACCCATACTTTTAAAATGAGTGACTGTTGAATAAGTAAATTTTTCACATTCCTATGTGCCTAGTATTGTATAGAACTAATGAAAAAGACACAATTTTTGACTTCTCAAGGGTGTAAACTAAGGAGCATATTACTATATAAATAAAACAAAGAACGAAGAAAAAAAACCTAAAACAATGATTTAAGAATTATACTAGAGTCATTTTACAATTTGTGATTATGTGCAGTTTGCCATTTAGAATTTTAAGTGTGATAGTTTTATTATGAGCTAGGCAGTTTTATGTGACCACAAGGATCAGAAATTTGGAATTCAGTAAATTAGTGATTATAGTGTTCATAAGGTTAACAGAGTTGAACTGGTTACTGAATGTAAGCACAGCCATAATTAGATAGATTTTTTTAATATCTAGAGAATTTCTTTAAAAGTAGTTTCGATGTGCAGTAAAGTTTTATTGTGTGTGACAGAGCACTATTGGAACTTGCCTTTCCATCCCATTAACTTCAGTATTGTTGCTGTGGTGTCATCTATTTTAGAAGCCACCTTCGCAGCCTGACACCTGCGGATCTCTTAAAGACAGGAATTGAGATTGCCTAATTGTGCTATTTATGAACAAATACATTCATGAGCTATAAATTTAAAAAATGACAATATTTACATAATGAAGCGAACTACAAATTTCATTTTCTTGCTCTCGTTTTCAGCATAGATTAAATTCGCAACCCCAGAGACAAATAGTGATGATAGAAAATACTTATTTTGTGCCAGGCCTCAGACGATACAGCTGGTAAAACGTGTAGTAATTGAGAGAGCTAGGAATGAACCTTGCCGGTTCTTAGTTTCTCCCTCGCAAAATGGGGTCAAGGAAAGAAACAGCCCCACAAAGTTAATTCTTTGCACGCTCTCTCTCTCTCTCTCTCTCTGTGGCTTTAGTTAAGTCATTTCAGTTGAGATCCGATCCAATATCAACGCAGCATTCTTAACAACCAGGTTTTACGAACTTTACAAAGTCGTTTGTTTAAATGCCTTTCCCTTCTGGCATAACTGCGCAAGAGATTGTTAACGATCAGGTATTGAGAAAATAATTATAAATGTCATGCCAGTTGTGTGCTTATTCTCATTCTATGTAACATTTCTTTAGTTTTTCTACAATACTTACAAGGAAATAACCCACCCCCACCCACCATGTTCCATTTGCTATCCACCAGTTACACCAAATTTGCAGTAATCAAATATTGAAATCATCATAATGGAATCTATTCTGAGATGACATCATTTTCTATAACCTTTGAAAATAAACTTGGGGAAGAACACATTTAAAAATGGGATTTGTCTTATTTACGTTTCTCATGAACTCTAAAGTAATATGCCTCCTACACTCTGGAAAATAGTTATTGAAGACTGTCAGCTTGAAGTAACTGAAAAATTTGCTAAAAGGAAGCAAGACAAACAAAAGCCCTGTGTTACATGTAAACATCTATTTTTAACAAAGTGAAGCCTCTGAATGGTCATAATTTCCAGAAGAAAGGGATTCAAGGTGTTGACAATGTGATTTAGAATTTCAGGGGAAATAACACAATGTGTGAAGTCCTGAATGTGAACTCTAGAGTCAGGGTTAGGTTTAACTTCTGTCCCCAACACTTCCTAGTTGCATGACCTCGACTAAGATATTATGTATTCCTGAGATTCTATTTCTTTATATCTTAAGGTCAAATAATCATAGCTACTTTCCAGAGCTCTTCCTGGGTTCAAGTTGAGATACTCAGAGTGTCCAATACCTAGTTTCCACTCAACTACGTGAGTTCCCTTACCTGCCAAAGTTAGAATTTTCACTGAAGGGCATTAGCCCAACTATTACTCTCTCAAATTCTGCTTTTCTCAATTCTGGGTCACACTGGAACTAAAAATTACTGGTAACATAGCTCATTGGCTTGTAAACGAATTTGCGTGGAACATTGAGTCTTGTTCACATTGAATATCCAAAACAAAAAGCTTCCTTATCAGCTTGGTGGAGCAGCCCTGGATTATAGGACCAGAGGGCCAGGCTGTGCATTCAACCCGGAAGCAGCTGACCAGGAAATGGCATTTTAGAGTCACCCGTCGACCCACCCACTCCCAGGTGGTCCATGTTTCTACATGTTGCTGCACCACTTGGAGTTATTACGTTGACAATCGGCCATTTTCCTCTGTGTTGACTACCAACACCTGCCTCTGAGTCAATTTCCCTCATTTTTCCATGCAACTATTTCAATAAATGTCAAGGTGCTGAATTTTCACATGTGCAAATATTTATGTAAGAGTGAGAATAAGCACAACAGTAATTTGATTCTGAGGTATTCAGAATGTTTCAAAGGCATAAATTAATTACACCTTGCAGCTCCCTGTTAAGTAGGGCAGCACTGCTCCCACTCTTGAGTATTCCGTGGTCAGAGATTTTAGGGCAAAGAGGTGGGAAAAGTCAGCTCCAATTCTCTAAGCATCTTCAGAAGAAGTCTGCATATCCTCATTACTTGTATATATTTATTTTTATACAGAATTTCTACCTTAGTCATATGTGTGCCGCTATAACAGAATACCACAGTCTGGGAAATTTATAATAAGCAGAAATTTAGTTTCTCACAGTTCTGGAACCTGGGAAGTCCAAGATCAAGGTGCTGACATCTAGCGATGGCTTTGTTGCTGCATCGTAAGGCATCACGTGTAAAGAGGGCAAAGGAGGGAGGGCGAGAGACGAAAGGGGGGGAAACTAGTCTTTTTATAAGTAACCACTCCTGTGGTAATGGCATTAATCCACTCACTGGGGCAGAGCCCTCGTGGCCTAATCACCTCTTAAAGGTCCTGCCTCTTAATACCATTATAATGGCAATTAAATTTTCACAGGAGTTGAGGAGGGAACAAACATTCAAACCATAACAATTTCTAACAAGCTCATGGAGGAAAATATGCATTGAGTCATTAAAAATATTACACTTCACTGAGAGGCTGTTACGTGTCAGGTATTGGTCTGGGGGCTGGGTAAACATCAAAAACCAAAATAAAATCGATGTGTTTATTGTCTATCTGCTCCCACTAGAATGCATGTGGGCAGAGATTTTGATGGCTGGGTAAGGGAGAGTAGGAGTGCCAGAAGGGAGTGATTATTATCTTGTAAAGGCTGGTCAGGGAAGCCTCACTGATACCTTGACATTTGAGAGAGACATCCCAATGCTGTTTTTGCAAAGGAAGGGAGAATCAAAGAAGTAAAGTGACTTGTTTGAGGCCACACTGACCATGGTGTGCACCTGGGGGATAACAGGTGTAGGGGTGACAAGTTTAGTCCTGTCCATTTATAGCATGGAATGATGGAAATTCTGTTTATGTGGTACTATTATGGTGTTCATCAAAATGCTCAGGGGAATAAACAAGGTATTCATCATTTGGTTTGGAGTGGGAAAGATAGCAGCAAGAATACTTTGATGGAAAAGAGGATGCTTAAAGGCTTAGCAAATTTTGACAGAGAGGGGCAGGCAAGGTAGATACAAATATAACAAAAGCACATATAGAAAACAGTTGTGATATGATACATGTTATGATAGAGTGATGCAAAACATGATAGCAGGGGCCACAATAGGAGGGGATGAGTTCGCATTTTAGTGGTTGTTGCTCACACTTGCCCCGTCTTTTGAATTGTGAACTGTCCCAGGCCAGAGAATGGTGCTTCAATGATCTCTGTATCTCCAACCCTTAGCACAGTGCCTGTCTCATTAGAAGTTCTCTCTCTGTGGTCATTAATTTGAATCCCATTATCCAACTTTATGCCAAGAGAGGGAATTAAAGAGGGTGGAAGATGGTAACGTGGCTTTGCTTCTCTTGCCCTGCTACGGGTTTGCTGAGAAATCAGAGTTAAGTTTGGAGTAATTTTGACAGAGTTAGCACAAGCATGAAAAACCACTAAGGAAGAAAGAAGGGTTGATTTATATATCAGCTTCCTGATTCCCTCACATTGGATTTCTTTGGCTATTATAGTGTCTGCGTACATGGGAAAAAATGGATGTTCCAGAATTTCCTCATCATATTAGATCACTTTCATACATGAAGACTGTGAAGCTTATAACCTTTTATTTGCCTCTAAATATATGAAACAAAAGCAACAGAACTGATTGCACACTTTGGGAACACGCACTGATCAGAAAAGCAGCTACAGGAAGAATGAGTGATAGGTTTAGAAAGAGTCAACAACGCACTCTTATCTTTGGACCCCTTTGGGACCATCACTTGGCAACAATTCCTGGCAATAGAGAAAAAAAAAAAAAAGTTAAGAATTTTGGTAATCATCAGTGCAATCTGCCTCTATCTGTGACAGAATACATTTTGATGTGTTCTTTGGTTGTTAGAAAATATGTGTGTTTTCAGTAAGAATGGGCAAAAAAAAAAAAAAAACACTTGGTTAGGGAGAGAACTGCTGGAATTGGAGTTAGAAAATTCTGGGTTCCAACATCTTTTACTAGCAGTGTGACTTTGAGTAAGTCACTTATGCTGTACTTTGAAGGAGTGGGAAAGTTATATCTTTCAGGCAACTTTACGTGCATTTCCCTGATTTAATCCCTTCATCATTTCAGTGACAAAAGATTAGTGTTCTTCATTTAACACATCAGGGAAATCGTAATGAGAAAGGATTAGTGACTGATTTAAAGTTACCCAAAACATAAAATGTCAGATTTGAAGACACATTTATGCCCTTGTCCTAGCCCTACAATTTTCTCTGGACCACATGACTTTCTTACATGGGTTGCAGTTCTGTTCACATACAAAAGTTACTTCTAAAATGGTATTTTGTTCAGCACTACATGGCATAAAACATCGTGTGCAAATGGTAGCTGCAGTTTTTCAGAAATCAACCAGGGGCTTGCCTTCTTTGCATTATAAGAAGCACAGAGAACCTAAACAGAGAAACTACAGGTTCTGTAATTACTGTGAATGATGAAGTGTTTGAGGGGCCAAGTGTGGTGGCTCATGCCTATAATCCAAGCAACTCAGGAGGCTGAGGCGGAAGAATCACTCATGGCCATGTTTTTGAGACCAGCGTGGACAACATAGCAAGACTTTGTCTCTAAAAAGAATGAGAAAAATTAGCCAGGCTTGGTGGCATGTACCTGTAGCCCCAGCTACTTGGGAGGCGAGACAGGAGGATCATATGAGGCTAGGAGTTTGAGTGAAACATGGTTGCATCACTACGCTCTGACCTGGGCTGCAGAGTGTAGACCTTGTCTCAAGAAAAAAAAAAAAAAAAAGAGTTTGAGGGAACCAGTCTACCATCTACTGTGGGTATCTTTGCTGCTGAGAATCTCATACAGAATGCTACCCCTCCAAAAAAGCCAAATGCTTTAATACTTGCCAAATAGGAGGTAATTAAGTAGGGTCTATTGAACTGAATTAGAGAAAGCAGACAGAGAAGACTAAACTTCAGTATCCATTCATTCATGCATTCCCATATCGAATATGTATTCCCATAATATCTGTCTTTCCTTAAATTTATCGGAACAAAGACATTAAAAGGAAGAGTACATACAGCAGCCAACGGAGAATGAAAAGTGAGAAGAGGCTGATAAGAATTAGAATGTGAACGACAAGGGAAGACAAATGCAGAGAAGGAAAAAAACGATTACGTATTTGTTATAGAGGTTTTAACTTTAACATAAAGAATACAAAGCATAAACCACTTGATGTATTTGAAGAAACAGTGCTCTGACATATTTTGACAAGTGTCAGTAAAGGTACAATAGATCTCTAACAACCTACTCTTACTAACCCTCTGTATAACAACTCTTTATTAACTAGAACATCTATTTCACTTTCCAAAAAGTGAAAGATGTTTTGCCTCCAGCTTGCCTCCTAGGAAGATCAGATTGGCCTCTTGTTTATACAAGTCTAATTATCTCTGTCCTGGAGGGACAGAGGGACCCATTCCCCTTCTGCTTTCCTCTCTATCCTGGGGCGTAATTCTACCTGGAGCGCAACTTCCACAAATGGCTTAGGCTAAGTATAAACTGTGTACGTGAGAACCGCTGGTAATGAATGGCTCCCGCAGATGATGTATATCTGTCTCCTTTTTCTTCTTGCAGATAAGTATTGCTCTTTCTTTTTCAAATGCAAAGGCTGGAGACCAGAAAGGCAGTGAGTTGTAGAGTCTGGTTGCCTCCTTTCGTGTAGCTCTGCGCCTTGTAACACACTCCTACACTTTCACTCTCAGAATGCAAAGACTGTGACGATAGCTTCCTTGCCTGTCTTCTCCACTGTGTCCTTAGTACTTGAAATGCTGTTTCATATGCAGTAGGTGCTCGCTAAACACTTGTGGAGTGACGGACTCACTCCTTGTCCGTTACTTAGCTACACTGCTTTCAAGGGAGCCCATGATTTATTTATTTATTTTTTTTGGTGCCAACTGCTCTCTTAGGTCCACGAATGAGAGATGAGATGCACGGCCTGCATTAGTACAAATACATTTTTTGGAAAACACAAGAAGAAAGAATACAATAACTAAAATCAATGATTATAAGCAGGAGAGAAAAGGAGGCGTGAGCGTTGCGCCTATCGCTGGTGACATGTCTTGCACAGACACTGATCTGATGAGGTGGGGGTCACGCGGCAGCATTGTCTGAGAAGAGGCACGAGGGGAAGAGGAGGAGGAAAGTTCTATTTTGGGAGATAATGTGAAGAAAAAGAGGGAAGTCACTGCACTGGGAAGAAAGAGAGCCTGCACCCCCAGAGAAGAACGCAGGAGGATTTCAAACACAGAACTCGTGGAATGCAACGAAAGGGTCAAGGAGGGTATGGGCTTGAAAGGAACAGGAGGAATGGTGAGGAGGTTATCCAGGGTTAGTGGTGAGATCTGTGTCCTTTGAATTTTGTGAAAGAATCGAGTTGTCAGCATTTTCATAGCATGTAACTCCTCTTACTACTTGAGTGCCTTTCTCTTTTGTATATTTCAATGTGTTAGAAACCCCTTTGGCTGGCAAAGAAAAACTCAGTAGAAGCATGATGGTGGTAGGAAGCCCTAGGGTAAAATACACACACACACACACACACACACACACACACACACACTTGAGGTCAGTTTGGTTCCTGATTCTTACTTTGAGGGGAACTTGGGCAACTCATCAGCATGTTCGAATGTTTGATGTCTATTTGTGGCAGCTGCCACATTTAAAGAAAGACCCTCCCTTCCTGGCCAAGCCCTCTCCTTGGAGTAGCTGTGCTCCTCTGTCCTGTGTTAAGCAGTGGAAACAAATTGTTGCCGTACTTCTCTATAGCCCTGCATGTTACAGAAATAATATAGTCTTAGTGGTTGTAGTTGTGGTAGTAGTTGTCATTGTCATAGAACTGATCAGCTATTTACTTTTTTATTATTGATTAAATATTTTACATGCATTATCCTCTTTAATGATCATCTTTAATAAAAGAAAACTATGGAGTAAGTACTATCATTATGTAGCAGAAGAGAAATCAGAGACTCAGAGACATTAAGGAAATGCCCCCAGTTACTTACAACACCTGGAAGTGAAAAAGCCAGAAATCAAACCCAATGTGCAGTATCAAATCTGGGCTCTTAAAACACAATGTGCTGCTCCTCGTCCATCTTGGCAGGCTGTGATCTACATGGCATGGCATCTCTGATTGATATCTAGGAGAAGAGAGTTCCTTTGAAGCACAAGAAGAGTTAAGAATTAGGACCACTTTAACATTTGGGGATGAAGTCAATTCAATTAAAATTTGTTTTGAGTATCTGTTCTACTCTGTGAATGATGTTAGCTGCTATTTCATATATTCTCGGGGGGGGGGAGCGGTTTCTATGTTCATTTTATAGATGAGGAGATTGAGGTTCTTAGAGTTGAAAATAGTCACTTAAATTTATTTAGACTCAGATGTGAATCTTGGTTTCATTTCTTAGTAGGCAGCTCCAGAGCCCACGCTCCATCCACTCTACAACCTTGCTGTTCTCATCCGCTTCAGTTCTGAATCGCTGGGAAAAAGCATCCAATATTTTAGCGACTTTCACTTTGCTGTTTTAAAACTGCCCGGATTTATTATACATATAATTAGTTATTGGAATCATGGCTTAAGGAAAGAATAGTGCCATCATGTTTTTCACAGAAATAATTCCACTTGATTGAGCCGTCCCTGGAAGTGTTTTCATTTAGGGGAAAAGAAATGTCACCTTAATTCTGAAAAGGAATAATTACAAATATTTCAATATAACTCAAAATTGGCACTTTAGGTAGCATCAGTCATTGGCTGGCCATATGTTGATATCAGAAACAGTGGCCTGTGAAGAATTATTTATCGGGGAATCCAAGAGCTACAGAAGCAGCAGTCCATTCACTAAAGTCACTATGCATGTTGAGTACAAAAAATATAGAGATAGGGTATGATAGTTAATTCCTTGCAAGGATTTCATGTTATTATGATATTCTGTATTCATATGCATACGGATATGGGTATAGATATGGCAGTGATGTACACAGTGGGGTAATTAAGAAGCTATAGTTTTGTTAGCTTAAAGATATACCGAATTGTAAAGCAAGAAATCCACATGTAAGGAGGCAATTTTTACACATTGAGATACTTGAATGATCCTCAGCAATCTGATTTAAAGCTTTTAAGCCTACTGTTCTCTAGCAACAATTTTCAAACACAAATTGGGAAGGGCATGCAGAGGTTCATATATAAAACCTATCCGAAAGAAGCCATGTCTGTCAAACAGACTCATATTAAGATGCTGGAATAGCATAGGAGGAAATTGTTTGACACATCGAGCTATCTTTTTGTGTATTGCATTCCAAATTTTTATATGCACAATATAACAGACTATTTATGACATACATTGTTTTAAAAGAATGTTGTAAAATTGTTTTAAGTCTTTCATGTTGCTATGGAATTTTTATACCATGATTTTAATGCCTGCTTATTATTACATGCCTTTGATCTCTAATTAACCACTAATTTAATATTTCTCTATTATTATTACTTACATTGCCTTCCTTAAAAAATATCATAAAGAAAACTGACCATCTAAACCTAATACTTTGAGTGATCAGGAAAAGGCAAAATTTATGATTTCTTTATAATAAGTTATTTGTTTAAAAAAACACTGTATCAAAGTGTGTAAATAAGCTATTGATTCTTGATTCATGTGACCAATTGTATTTTCACCTAGGTTGTTATATTTTTAAAAGGTGCCAGAAATATATGAGATACAGTTTCTCCAAAGCCAGGACATTGTATCTATATGCATGTGTTCTTGTGTATCTCTCTCTTTACTTCTCAGTCTCAATTATCTCTCACTTATCTATCTAATTCATAAATTATTAGTCACAAAGAAAGGGAAGTGCAGTTTTCTTTGAGCCCTGAAGAGGCTGAAACATATTCTAATGTATTTGTGTAAGCGTTAAACTTTCTCCTTTGTGGTACATGTGTGCAGATTTGGCATTGTGAGGTTATTATTCGGTGTAAGGTGCGCATGTGTTGAAGCATCTCAGGTTATGTATCCTTCATTCTTCATAACTGGTAGCATGTAGTACAAACCACATAGCCAGAAGTAAGTATGGGTGCTGTATATGACCCCTCTCAAAAGAATTTGTCTCTGGTGAATTTGTACCACTTAACCACATAAATGAAAGAGGCTTTTTCACAGATAGTAAGCTGATAATTGTACAATGAATTAGAAAGGGTTTTTGGGGATAACAAAGCTAGTGGTTTCATCAGCAGGATAATGTGTTCAACAAGTCTTATTCAAAAGAGGAGTCTAGCGCAGCATTTTATATAAACTGAAATCTTTGAACAGCACAATCTGGGAGACCCATGAAGAATGAATTACAGTAATCAGCCTTCAAAATGACAAAAGAGTTAATCAGCATCTCCTTGCCTTTCTCATGAAGCTTCTCAATCTGGTGATATCACAGAAATTATAAAAAGAAATCTTCGTGACAGATACAAAATGCTTCTCAAATGATAACGCCAAAGACAATGGAAAGGAAAACACACACACACACACACACACACACACACACAAACAAGTTTTAGATTTTTGAGACTACCGAAACTGGCATCTAATCAGAAGTACTCCCTGGCTGATGAGGCTTGGGAGCAGCTGTTGCGTACCAAGAAGAATGGAGGCCAGTCTAGGATTTAAATTCTTAAACTTTCAAACCAGAGAAATCTGCATTTGATTGAATAAGATGAAGATAAAACCACGTCTTTTAAATACAGGAGAATCAGACATGTCAGACTATTCACAGCGAGGTGAGGAATGTGGGTTTGAGAGCAAGATGATCACCCTTTTCTTCTTAATCTTCCTACCAAGGTTCCCCCCCAATCTACCTCCACTCACTCGTGCTGGGTTCAAATCTCCGTTGAATTAAATTCATGGGGAATATAGTGTTCTTGTTAATTGAATGGTCTGATTAGCTTAGATTTTCAAAATGGAGTTCCAGGGAACCTCTTCTAAAATACAATTGTTTGCATTCCCTGCTCTGAATCTACTGCATGGTTAATGCTAAGGAGAGTCCAGCTCATCCTCCTGAACACAGTTGTGCTTTTCCTATCTCAAAACTACAAAATGATAGAGCCCCTCCTTTTCAAGGAATTTTTCCCCCCAAGGATATTCTGTGGTTTATGCAAGGCTAGATAGTTACAAGAGGATCTAAATCTAAACCCTAGAACGATTACTGAGTTGGAAATGTTCTAACATCAAAGGCAAATGTTGTCATAAAATCATTTTATCCACTTCAAAGTCTTATCCTGGAATTTCCATGGTTTAAAAAAAAATGATCTAAGGTGCTCTTCTTTATTGTTTATTAAATACTCACATCGGAAATTTTGCTAACTGCCTCAAACGACAACAGTTTGTCATACTGCTTGTGCTAAACTTGAAAACCCTCATTTGTTGCCAAGTTGGTGTAATGGAACCTTAAACACGGCAAGCCCCTGAACTTGTTGCTGGGCATTGAGAATGTGTGACCATAAGCATGCAAGGGACAGGAACACTATTGTTGCTTGACCACTGCTGTGAAAAAAGAGGGACACAATTCGTGTCTCAGGCAATAGGAAATTACTAAAATTAGCACCATCGAAAGGTGTTTCCAATTAGTTTATTTTGGCAAAAAGAAGGGATTGGGAATCTCCTATCTTGCCTTTTTAAAACGAAAGTTGAAAATGGGTGAGAAATGCCGTTTAGTAGAGGATTTAAGTTACTTTTTAGTATTCATAGGTCCAAATTTTTGTCTTCTAGAATCTGAGCAGGAAAACAACCTGCCCTAATTACTACATTTTCTGCTCCATACTTTGTGGAATTTAATACCAAACAATGATTTTAAAACTAGGGAAGTTCTCTCTCTTGTCCCTAGAGCTACTAAGCTTGGGAGCCAAAACAAGGGGAAAAAAGTAGAAGGGAATTTTAAGACTATTTTAATTTTCTATTTTAGGAGTTTGTCAATATCTTGAAATATCTGTGGAGGTGAAATGATCCGCCTTTTGAATAGGAATAAAAAAGTTAAGCAACATGTATAGATAAGCCCGGATATAAAGAGAAAAATAGGAGGATCAAGGGCACCTGTGATTTCACCAATCGTGCCTTTATAGCCACAAGGTATCAGAAAGAGAGTTCCAGAAATTCTGCCTTGGATTTTCTAGAGAGTTGCTGCTAGGTGTGGGGTTGAGAATATAAGCAGTGGGCTCCGGCAAAGCAAAAGCTGTTCATTATACAGTTTTAACTGAAACTAATTAAGTGTGCTGCATGCTCTAAAAAAGCCTTGGAGAGACTCCCTGCTTGCCTTAGAAATCAGAAAACCTACTCCCCATGTTGTAGGAGAAAAGAGGAAGTGTGAAGACTCCCAGACGTGCAGCTTCCCAGCTGGGTCATCTTGAACAACTCACTTAACGGAGTAGGTATTATTCCTCATTTTACAGCCAAGGAAACAATCTGCCCTGCTTTCTGAAGCTTCTGTCCTCTGGACCACAATATGTTATTACACTGAAGTAATTTTTGAACTGTAGATGTCTGTTTAAGAATGACATACTGGCAACATATTTGGCACTTGGACAAAGTACCGGTATCGTAACCGTATCTTTTAGTGTCCTAGCAGGAATGGGGTGATTGTGGAGAATTTAATGAAGGGACTATTGGCAAAGGTGTGGCCGGGTTAGGAGAGACCAGCAAGGGTTGACGAAGCAACCTGAGACTAGCAACAGAAGTGCCATTGTCACCCTTAGGCCTGAAGGAGTGAGTGGATGGGGCAGCCGTTGGACACTAGATAGAGTTCTGCTATGACAATATCCCTAAATGATAATCCCAGAGTGACCAAACACAGGATTATTTGTCTAGAACCTTACCCTGCTTCATTCTCACAGTCTCCTAGGGTAATGTTTATTGGTAGAGCATAACAAAAAGCTGGAAAGTGAGGGAGGTCAAAAAAGCAATCCATTAAGGTCACTCTTTCATGCCAAGAATAAGTAGAGAGGGGTGGACCATGGATCTGGAAGGGCAATTGGAGAATACTCTGCACTCCAATCACCATCCAGGTCAGTATGAGATAAAGTCTGGCTGGGGAAGGTGAAGGGGGAAGGGAAATGGCATGACTGAGTAGCTACCGTGTGCCAAGAACTTTACATGAATTATCTAAGATAATCTTCAAATCTCTGCAGTGAGAAGCTGGTTATTATCTTCATTTGACAAGGTGGGTTATGGAGTCCCGATGTGTTTAATGATTTGATAGTAGTCACAAAGCTAGTAAGTTTAAGACTAAGATAAGAAACAAACTTGCTTGGCTTTCATTACGAGGGAGCATTTATTAGGAAAATCAAACTTACGAATATCCAGTGACCATTGAACAACATGCGTTTTAACCTCCATTTATATGAAGGGTTTTTTTCAATAAAGATATTGGAAAAGTTTTTGGAGAGTTGCAACAATCTTGAAAAAAACTTGCAAAAGAACCATATAGCCTAGAATATTGAAAGAATTAAGAAAAAGGAATGTCATGAATGTATTATATATGTGTATAAGTACGAATCTATTTATGTGTTAATTGACTACGTTATCGGTAAGGCTTGTGGTCAACCATAGGCTACTAGTAGTTAAGTTTTGGGGGAGTCAAAAGTTATACATGAATTTTTGGCTGCATGGGAGGTCAGTACCCTTAAGTCCCATGCTATTCGAGGATTAACTCTGTATGCATCTCAGATTGTATGAAGCTGTATACCCAAACCTTGGAGAAATTAAGGAGGGCTGTAATTTGTGGAGACCCATGAAACATTTATTGTCCCATTTGATAGGCATAGCCCTCCACTGTCATACTTCCTTACTTATAAACACTAACCCAGGTGTGCTATTTTTAACTGAGTCAAAAGACTATTTTAATTCCAAGTGTCTGAGAGACATCACAGTTGTGTTTTGTTTTGTTTTAAGCGTCACTCTCACTATATATAAAAAAAAATGATGAGAATAATAACATACTGATTTTCTTTGACTTGGAGGAAGTTTGCAGGAATTCTTCCACTCACGTAAACAGAAAGATCTCATGTATAGACCTCACCCCATCAACTTCCTTGAAAAAGTTGGTGCCTTCCTCGGGGAATTATTCATATATTATTTTTCTCTGATTATGAGATGCTCCCTGTCAAATTCCTAAGTCCAGTGGACGGCTGTAGTTGATGAAGACCTTAGAATGCACGCGTGTAAACATTACGAGAGTAAAACAATTTTCTAATCTTTTCTGCTGAAAATTGGAGCTGTAATGAAAATATTCCAAGTTATGAAAATATATGCATAGCAAAATAGCTATCTTGGCTTCTCAGCATGCTAATATGATGAGGTTTTGTTACGGATCTTTCTGTTTTTTGCTTATTTATTTATTCCCCCCTCAACAATGCCTCACAGTGATCCAAATCTGAAAGGTTGCTATCTGTTTCTGTTTTCTTTCTGTTTTTGTTTTGAACCATACAGGTATGATCTATGAGTTCTATTATGATGTGATCAAATCGTGAAACAAAGCATTGCATTGAAAGATACCATCATATAACCACAAATGTTTCCAAATAAGCAGAGTTATCCAGTTGAGTTCTTCCTGAATGGGAAGCCCTGATATAAAACTGATGTCAGAGTCTAATAAAGTATGTAAGAACTCACAGCTCTTCCCAGAGCCTGCTCACTGCCTGGGTGGATTAGATTTCCCTGGCTACTTTTATGCCTCACTTGCTACTCAGATGATTCAGAGACTTGAACTACTCACAAACTTTTCACAGACAGATGATTTAATTAAAAGATATGAGTCCAACAAAAAAACGGGATTACAACTTCAGAAATGGCCAAGAGAATGGCTCATCTTCAATTTGAATTGAACATTATGGTGCCCCTGGGGTTAGAAGTGAAGGGGGTAAATTATCTTTAATCTGGACAGTTTCCTTTCATCCATTCAATAGGAATCTCTGGGCTAGTCGCAATAATTTTTAGTATGGACATTTAGCAATATGGGGGGCATCTTATGGAATAGAGTTAAATACAAATGCAGGAAATAACACTCATGTGCACATATCGTAGTAACATTCATCAGGTGTGGGGCAGGTGGGAGCGGGGCGCAGGGGATGGGTATATTCACACCTAATGGGTGCGGTGCTCACCATCTGGGGGATGGACATGCTTGAAGCTCTGACTTGGGTGGGGAAAAAGCAATATATGTAACCTAAACATTTATACCCCCCTAATATAATGAATTAAAAAAAAAGAAAATATATTATCTTCATAATAATATATCTGTTAGTTGTTTAAAATGGGAAAGATTGAAATAGCTGCAGTATCCACCGATATGGAAATGCTTAAGCTACATTCATATAATAAAAAATTATGCAGCTATAGCAAGCAATGAGGTGAACCTCTATGTATTGACAAGAAAAGTTCTCGGAAACATCTATTGTGTGTAAAAGAAAGTCTCAATAATACCTATATTACGATCATGCTTATGGTTAAATGTTTAGATGTGTATCTGTATGCATATACCTACAATGGCCTTGGATTTACACACACCAAAATGTCAGCAGTCTTTATCTATAAAAATGTGTGGAAGTAGGGAGAGGGCTAAATAATTTTCAAACTAACTTTAGAAGTATCTAAGCAAACTTTGAATCTTTAACAAGATATTAAGTTCCTAATGAAACAGAGCCAAACGGACACACATTGAAACCCTGAACATATATGAGAAGAAAAAATATCAAGATTTTAGCAGTAATGATTTTATCATATTTCATGTGATTTTCTTTTACCCACTTTTTTCTATATCTTCCTATTCTTCTAAAATACTTGTTAGTTTTACAAAAGAGAAGATGTTACTAAACAATTAAAATGTAAATGTAGTTGAGCAGTACCCTAGGATTTAGATGCTTGACTATGTTAATTCTGATTGGTGTTTTATTCATCTGAGTTGATTCTAATAATGCATTTATTTCTTTCATCTCTCTAATGTATTTGTGAGCTTCAGAATAATTTATCTTTGACCTCAGAGCCTTCAAGCTATTTGTGTGTTTACTCCTCTTGTAGGGGAACTGGGGTGTGTGATAAATTGTAGAATTCTTTCACTTCCAGGGTTTTCCTGGGTAGATGAGGCTGTGTTATGATTTATGCTTTAATTTGGTATGGAAGGATATGGCATTCAGTGTACTTTCTAATGTATATTTTTGCAAGTTCTTTTTTATGCATTATAAAATATATTTTTGCAAGTTATCTGTAAACATTTATGACTAGAGTCTTTCTCAGTGTTGATATCACAGATGTACACCAGTTAAATGTGAAGGAACACAGAAAATTATCTGAGTGGGGACTTGATGTATGCACATGTGTATGTTTGCATACATGTACATATGTGTGTGATTCATACATTCATTGCTGAATGAGCTCTCTGCCTGACAGTCATTCTTCCATTTTCCCTCTTCAGCTATTATAAAAACTGCCCTGCCCAACATGGACAGAGAAGCCAAGGAGGAGTACCTGGTCGTCATCCAAGCCAAAGATATGGGTGGACACTCTGGTGGCCTGTCTGGGACCACGACACTGACAGTGACTCTTACTGATGTTAATGACAATCCTCCAAAATTCGCACAGAGTAAGTGAATTTCCTACACTGAGTTAGAATTTAAATATGATGTTTTCACTTGAATTTATATTATAATTTTCAGTGACATTTTAGAAAACTGATAGCAACTGTTGAGTGCTTCTTACGTGCAAGGTGTGGCAATTCGTGTGTGTGTGTGTGTGTGTGTGTGTAACAAACAACTATGTTGTCATAATCTTGCTACCAAATTTATCCCCACCCTACAGATTTCAAAGTTGAAGAAATTTTGCAATATCAAGCTTATAGTAGCAGACAGTTAGAACCAATGCATCTGACTGCAAGATGTGTGTTCATTTCTCTTTTTCACAGCATCCCTATTAAGGAGACTTGAGAGGATGATAAAAATGCAGCTCAGATATTGCTCTTATTAGTCTCATTTGTTGTGTAAAAGACACAATCTCTCCAGTGTCTGTGGGGAAGGCAGATATGCAGGCCACTGGCTACAGCACATACACTACTCGTTCCTTCACCTGAGGGGACATCGGTAATCATCGACTCTACTCTTCCTGGCTAGGGCCACACTCTGCTTTAGAAACTTTTGGGCTATCAGTGAATCAGGGAGACAATTGTTATTTGCCAACTTTCTTGTACGCTCATAGAACACTTCTTTTCTGAGCATATCTCCAAGCATTTATGACAGAGACAAGATTTGTTAAGTACAGCCTTTCTGACATGGAAACTTCTGCACTGAGACATGAAGGGTGAATAAGATGAGCTGGAACAAGGTGAAACCAAGGGAGGGAAAATGGATAGTGCAGTTAAAAGGATGTTTGAAAGCCCTGTATCTACATGTTCTTTTTTTTTTTTTTTTTTTTTTTTTTGGACTCTACATATAAGTGAGATCAGACAGTATTTTTCTTTCTCAGTCTGGCTTATTTCACTTAACATAATGTCCTCTTTAGCTTCATCCATGTTGTTGCAAATGACAGGATCTCCTTTTTAAAGGCTGAATAATATTCCTGTGTGTGTGTGTGTGTGTGTGTATGCGTGCGTTTGTGTACACACCATGACTTCTATGACCATTCATCTGTCTGTCAGTGGACACAGGTTGTTTTCATTTCTTGGCTAGTGTGAATAATGCTGCAAGGAACATGGGTGCAGACATCTTTCCAAGGTGATTTTATTTATCAAATGCAATTATTTTTTAAAAAGCCCTATGGAAGGATGGTGGATGGCCATGTATGGAAATGGAAAGAATTTCACTGCAGCTGGAGCACAAAGGGCCAGGGGGGAGTGTTACAACGAGAACCTAGAGAGTTAGACTGGCAGGAATTAGCCACATTGGGAATTGTAAGGCATTTTGAGTACCATGATCTTTATCCCAAGATCACTGGGAAGGCATTAAAAGATTGTAAATTGTAGGTTGCATGGTACTAGGGAAATCAGAAAAAAAATAAATAAATCTGGCTTTCTTTCATTATCTTCTCTGCTTTGCAGCCAGTTAATGGAGTATTTGCAGTCATTCATGTAGAAGGTGATGGTGACTTTGGCAAGCCAGGGTGGTTGCACTGGATGTGGAGAAAGGTGTACAGGTGTGATAAATATTTGAATTAATAATGACAAGGGTCTACGGATAGATTGCATTTTCAGATGAGGAAGGTAGGTTATCCTATTCCTGACATGAGAGATTTGATGCATACTGGTGCTGTTTGCTGGGATAAAAAAATACCATAAGAAAACTGGTTTTTTTAGAGATAAAGGAGAGAGGGAATAAGGTGGGGGTGAGATAGAGTGAGAGAGGGAGAGAGATGTGGAGCTTGAAAATGACACATTTGAGGTGCCTTTAAGAATTTATCTGCAGAAATTCCAAGGTAGAAAAACATAGAAGAGATGCATTTTCATTAAAAATTTCAGAATTTTTACCCCTGGCCTTACATCAATCCAACAACAATGCAACCCTTTTAAACAAAATTATTGAAATGGAAAATACCATTTCTCTTATCCTTTCCCCTACTCTTTTATTTCCTTTTCACTTGCCGTTACAGTTAATGCCGTAATGGGCTACGTTTTTCTCACAAAATTATTGTATCAATTCAACAGAGGCCGATGAGTTTCAAAAGCAGTCCCTTTCTTAGAGGTAATAACTATTAGGTATGATCACACTGGTAGAGATGATTAGAAGGGGAATAGAAATGGATAAAAGAATGTTCCATTTGCTTGGTTCCCCAAGGCTCCCGATGAAGGACTGGCAGCAAGGTGAGGCCCCTTGCTGGATTATTTACTTAATAAGCATACCTAAAGGGGTAATCTGAAACTTTACCTGGAATACTAAGTTGGAAGGAAATGGAATCATTACACCAATTATGAGAGAATTGGGAGACTTGTGCTCTATATGATGACTTTCAGTGCCTACTTTATGACAAAAATATCTGGAAAAAGTTTTTGTTCTCTACCTCTATAACTTTATGATTCTAAGAGACATTTTATTCCATTATTAAGTAAAGGGGTGTTAGTGCTAGAAGAAACCTTACTAATCATCTAAACTGATCCTGTTATATTGGATAAAGTGAGGTTTAGTTCATCTGAGGGACTCAGTGATTGAATTCAAACTAGAACTAGGTAATGTTCCCCAGATTTGATTTTTCCTTTTGGATTCATAGTTCTTTGAATGTTTCTTTTTCCCGTGTTATGATTGCAAGGGGACTAAAACTTCCTGGTTGTCTTGAGTTGGAATTTCCCAGAATCAGACAAGACTTTGTGAATAGTTTAACTTAAAGATGGTCTCATAAAACACCAGTGGGGAAATGAGAGAGTTAGAAGGAGAGTCCAAAAATGAGTATTATCAAGCCAGCTACCACTGTAGGTGACTGGAACCTTAAAAAATTAGAGAGAATCTGGACCATTGTAAAAAAAAGAAAAGAAAAGAAATAAGAAAAGTTATCCTACCAGAGAAAGGAGGAGCCTAGGATTTTATGCACTAACTCCTGTGAGTCTTTGAGGGCTGCTTCTGCAGGGACATTCACTCCCTGGTAGCTCTGACCTGACATGCAGTGGGGGCAAAATGGGTTCTGAAGGCCAGAAAAACCCTCAGGCAAATAAATGCAGGAGTTGGCAGTTAGATGTGGGGCAGGTGTGTACCACAGTGGTAAGGGCCAGAGGTCATGGTTAGGGCACCACCTGCTTCCCTGACACCAGTGACAGTGAGTGACCCCACTATGACAACTAAAGGGATTTGAATAAAAATGGGACTAATGCCACTAATTAGTCACATTTTGCTGCCCCTGTAGGAGAATGAATATACACTGTAATTGTATTTTGCCTAGGGAGTTTTAAGGTAAGATTTTGGTCTTCGGAGCCATGAGGACTTTAGTAACAAGGGGAGTGTTTCATGTGTCTGAACAGCTTGCTGCAGGGCACAGCAGAAGGTTAGTAATTGGATTTTATCAAAAATAGTCTGAAAGTCTATAAATACAAAGGTAAGTTCAAAAGTGACTTTCAGTGTGTTGCACATTGCGTCTTTCTGTGCTGAAATTAGCTTAGTGTTTTATGTTGGGCAATAATGAATATCCTCACGGGCAGTCAGTGTGATCGTACAGCAAACTGGGAAGAACTTACGTGTAGGCTCACTAATATCCTGATATAACTGCTCCAAATATATACTTGGTAAACATATGGTCGAGTAAGTTCCATATCTCAGAAGAGTCTTGAAAAGAGATCATTCCTTCTCCTGGGAACTATTTATCTCTGACTCAGCTAAAAGAGTTTACATTGCACAAGGGAAAGGCTATTTCTGCCTCTTCCATCACTGTCTTGGTAACATCTATGGAACACCCAGAACAAAGGAGGTGCCCCATAGAGACTTGCTAAACGAATTAATGAATTGTTGGAACGTGTGCAATGCTCATTGTTTCTCCTCTTTCATAAGGTCTGTATCACTTCTCAGTACCAGAAGATGTGGTTCTTGGCACTGCAATAGGAAGGGTCAAGGCCAACGATCAGGACATTGGTGAAAATGCACAGTCATCCTATGACATCATTGACGGAGATGGGACAGCACTCTTTGAAATCACTTCTGATGCCCAGGCCCAGGATGGCATTATAAGACTAAGGAAGGTAAGCTAAGGAAGATAGCAGTCGTCTTCAAAATACCTTTGTGAAACTTGAATTTTAAAGTTTGAGGGGGTTGGGTGGACTTCCCGACAGAATCTCAGAGCTGGGAGACATTGGGCTTTTGGCGGGAAGACCGGGTGATGAGTAGAATCCCTGTGGCACCTCCTATCTCTTGGGTCCATTTCCCATTTCAGCTAAAGTTCTGGTAAACAGTCACCATGGTGGTGCTAGCCTCCCATCTCACCCAGTATTCCTCTCCCCATCTATGCTTCCAGTGCTTTTCCCTAAGCCACCAGAATTTGCTCAGTCCTTGCATAGGACACACCACTTATGTGGGGAAGTCAGTGCCCTAAAGGGGACCCTCAACAAAGGGGGAGAAAAATTGGTGGCCAATTACTATTGCTGGAAAAGGCATATTGTTTAAGGTTCACAAGAGGATATTCAGTTGCCCACAGAGATGACAAGTTCAATGATTTTTAGTCTTTCCCCATATAACTATCTTCATTTTTTAAGCTCCTGCTTCCTGAACTACCTTTCCCAAATACACTGAAGTTGCCCACGCTGAAGGCTGTGCTTTCAGGGAAACTCAAAGCAGGCAGAACATTTAGATTCAGTTATCCCAGCTAGCTCTGGTGCATGAAGGACAGGGCGGACCCTGACACCATTGGCTACTCCAGACTTTGCGTCAACAGTTCAAACATTATGGAAAATGAAGCTGATCTCTGCCTTGCTTTTGCATCTTCGCAACTAGTCCAATAATGTATGATAATTTGAGGCTGCTTTTGTTAACATCCAGTGTTTTATGGTAGATGTGAAAGATTCTGTACAACATTTTTTATTTGTGTTTCTCATCATGAAATCTACATTCATAAGATGTGTAGGACACAGTTCATTATGTTATGAGCACCAAGCATTTGCAAAGAAAAAAATACTCTTTTATCCTCATCATGATTATTTTGTTCAACATTGTTCTTCATAACTTTGTCATGAACTAGATCAGGCTCATTTTTAAATAGATTTGCTTGTTCTTGGATAAGAAGGTAGACAATGGACCACAAAATTGGGAGCCAATAATTTTTTCCTCTTTCTTGATCAGAATTACATTGAAATGTTTCTAAAGTTACCATCTGATTCTCTGTTATGTTGCCCAGAGACCTATTTTCATTGGTCCTGCTCTTAAAATCCCCCATTGAAGAGATATTAACAGTGGGAACCTGGAGTTTTCTGGATATACCTTTATAAAAAAGCATTAAAAATCAATGTTAATAAAAATACAGCTGCATTTATTTTAACTCTCTGTTCAGGAGCACTGTCTTCCTACCAGAATCCTGGTTTGAGTTTAGAATTAAGAGTTGCAAACTATTTAAAAACTCGTGTTTGAAATAGAGTACAATATAATTATACATGAGTCAATTATTGAATAACCCAGAGCCACATTTTCTCTGGCTAATGGTTCATAATGTCATTTTTATTGTTATTATTAACTCCTATCTTTTGTTGCCATAAGGTGCTTTTATAAACTGAAACAATTAGCCATTTGCTGTATTTTCATTCACTGTTACTCATAAGCTTAGAAGCATATACTATGCACCTTGATGCGAAGAAACACACGTATTTTACTCTAGAGAACAATGTGTAAGGAGTTGTATTCCTACAATTCATGGGCCCTCTTTTTTGTCTGAGAAAATTCAAAGGGCACTAGAATGTGTTTGGATACATTGTCTTTATGTTCAGCTAAGAATTAAACAGAACATAGTCTGTTATGCTTACCGATGTTTGTGACGAATTTTAAATTGCAAAATTGTTACAGCAAAGGTGATCAGTAAATTCTGAATATGCTTATGTTGAATCATCTATTCAGAGATACACGTGTCTAGTAATTTCAGAATAGACAGAGAAGTGAGTGTGTGCCTTGTTTACTAGAAAATACTGCCCCCCAAACCCCACCAAGTCTCATTAGATCTAAATTCAAATATAAAAATTAACACAATATTTTGAAATAAGAACATATATTGAAGCTTGCACAGGAGTTTTACGAGAGTTCATTGATGCCAGCTCATGTTCCAGCTTCTTATAATTGGAAAATATGCATTGCGGACTCAAAGTTCTGTTTCCTATGAGAAATTATAATGCAGAAGTAAACTATCTCCTTGAACTTTGACAGACTTGCATCCTTGAAATCTGAATGATTGTGAGTCGCCAAGAATTGGACCATAAGCGTCCTGATGCAGATAGGCTTCTGGTTTATTTAAGGGTACTATGCCCATGTTACCTAGCTTTATTTACCTCGATCATTGACTAAAGTCTCTCAGACTTAATTTAGGTAATGAAGTATTAATATGTGAGAAATAGTGTCAGCGTGCAATGAGGTAATTTGAAATTGCTTTTAAATGGTTGGTGAGAGCACAGACATACTCAGTTATTTACTTATACTGCTCACACTCTGATTTCTTCTGCATAGAAACACAAGTACATACCTGTGTACCTGCATACACTTTTCTTCATGCACCCACCTGCTTCATCACACAGTACTCATCATAGAGATCTTCTAAGAGTGTCCTAAAAAATAATAAACCTCATTGTAGCCACACGATCAGTAGAGTACCAATGCTTTGGAAGTGAAATAAGAAAACATTCTTTGTTGGGATTAGTACTAAATTATGCTTCATATAATGTCTCCTTGGACTAAACAGTGATTATTTCTAGTTCTTTACATTTCACACTCTGTTGCAGAAATGATAAAATATTCTTTCCAGATAGAGATGGCGTTCGATGCCGTCTTATCTCCTACCCGCAGAGGCCCGATTAACTGGCTGATTAGTATGCAGGTCTTGCCGTCACTAGTAAAATTTTATTATGACTCTGAAGTGAAATTTTGATGGCACAATTCATGACTGTGAATATTTTTGCGAATTCCAAGTGAAATGAGCAAAACAAAACAAAACAATAGAAGATTAGATTCACTGAGCTTGTATAATAAACAGATATCGATAAATGCCTGTAAAATTTACAGGTTGAATCTGGGGGACTGGAGAGTGATCCCATTAAAGGCTCACAAATGGGCTTAAATGCACATAACTTTCATCCATCAGCATTATATTCATTTGTTCTTGCTGCTGTGGTTATTAGTGAAAAACATTCGTCTTTGTCATTTCTTAACAGCCTCTGGACTTTGAGACCAAAAAATCCTATACGCTGAAGGTAGAGGCAGCCAATGTCCATATTGACCCACGTTTCAGCAGCAGGGGGCCTTTTAAAGATACGGCAACAGTCAAAATTGTTGTTGAGGATGCGGACGAGCCTCCTGTCTTCTCCTCACCGACTTACCTCCTTGAAGTTCACGAGAATGCTGCTCTGAACTCTGTGATTGGGCAAGTGACCGCGCGTGACCCTGACATCACTTCCAGTCCTATAAGGTATTTGTCTTTAAAAAGGAATACTGGCTAGTGCAAATGACAAGCAAATCAGTACGAAATGCAGTTAGGTCTATTTCCTGTGTGGCTGCCTTTGGGACTTGGGTGCGCAGGACCAAAGAGTTTTGGTTAACACGTACTCTGTTTTGTGTGTGTGTGCACATGTACAGGTGCGCGTGTGCCTACTAAGTGCAATAGGAAGAGCCCAGACCCAGGAACATCAAGGTAAACAAATCTATTCCAGCTCAAGGAAAACGCAAAGTTGCAAATGTTTTGCAACACTTTTGGGCGGATCCTTTTATTTGTATTTTTTGCTTGTTTGTCCTTTTTATTTTATTATTTTTTACTTTAGGCTTGGAAAAGCATGGCTAGTTTGACTTCAGTCTCTTTTGACAGTTACCGTGAATTATATATTAGAATTTAGAGGCATGAGATGACCATATCAACGCATTAAGAGGCTCCTATTTTATTTCTGTGTTTGGTGTTTGGCTTTGAAATGATCTTTTTATCACTTCGCGGGCATTTCTGATAGGTCAGCATATTTGGTTTGGTGTCCTTTAAACAAAAATCGTTCTGTGCTGTTTCAAAAATACTTTCCCTGCTCAGACTTTTTCTCCAGCATGAGAAATAATCCTTTATTAAAGTTTTTCTGCCTCCTTCAGAAATGAAGCTCAATTCTATTTTTTTTCTGTTGAACTGTACACATCTTTTCTCTTTTGCCCATCACCCAAATGACAGTACACGTTTTCAAGCTAAATCGCTTTCTTCCGAAAGCACAATGAAAATCTATAACTTGTATAGTAGTCTCCAAGGGTGAAGTGTTGGCTAATGATGTGTTTGAGTGTGGATTTCAAATATTGTCTTAGAAATATTTGTTGCACGAGAGAGAGAGAGAGAGAGAGAACACTAGATAGAGAAGTACAATTTTGAAGAATTGTCCAGCTAATCTATGAGTTAGATGTCAACTATTCCAAACCCTTTCCATTTCCAAGCCCCAGATATCTAGGGCAGACAACCTTCCAGTTACTTTATTTAGGGGAAACTTTAGACAAGTGAATTTTCTGCAGGTTTTATTTATTCACTTTTTAAAATGTATTAAATTCCCATTACTCACAAGGGTGCTACAACTATGAGGCTGAGAGTGAAACCCTGAAGAATAATAAATGCCCCAAATAATTTGAGTTTGTACAAAAAAAAAAAAAAAAGATTATTTTCAGATCCAGAAGAACCATTTTTCTTGGACACAAACCATTTCTAAATTCAAGATAATTAACAAAGGTGTAGCCTGTGAGGATACTAAGAAAGCATCCTTCAGAAGAGCCCAACGTCTGAGAAGATAAAACTCCACTGGGGATTTGAGGGATGGTGCGTTGGCCATTCTCAGTACCAAAGGAATGCAAGAAACTGTAGACATACCCAAAGTCCCTTGTTTGGCTAAGAGAATGATATCTATCCAAGAGTCAAGTGCTGAATGCGAGGGTAGGAGGTATACAGAAAAATAAATTTAAGTGGGCATCCATTTCCTGATAATACACTGAAGTTATACAATGGCTTTATGCTGCAATGCTGACATAAATAGGGACAGCAGTATTTGTTGAGTGAATAAATCTGCCCTGTGTTCATGTTACTCAGTTTGCTCTGAAAAGAACTCAAAAAGGAGCCATGGCCACTTTGTTTACATCTCCAAGCTTGAGACAGAATGTGGAGGGAGGAAACAAGATTGGGTCACCGGACAGACCAGTCACGGGGCCAGTTAGCACTTGATTTGGTTGATGAGGTTTCTGCTTTCGTCCACCAGGGGTGCGCAAGGGCTTAAGAGTTTGCCAAGCCAAGGACCCTGGGGGACAATAAGGGTTAAGACATGGGGACAGTCCCACATAAATTCCAAACATGGAGTCTATGGTACCTGTGGGAATGAACTTGCTGGCCAGAAACATGTTCTGAATCATCTAGAGATGAGGTTTGGGGAACATTTTCATACCAGAGTGAAAGTAACCTCAAATAGACAGAGCTGGGTTTAAATCCAGATTCATAGTTCCTCACATTGTTTTTGCACCTTTTTTTTAACCTCTTCGTTTTACTGATGCAGAAATGGAGATTTACTGATACTAATTCCAGTTCCCAGGGAATCGAGTGCTGAATCTCACTGTAATTGATTGTTATTATTAATATTATTGTTATTGCTGTATTTATGATTGCTATTGCTATTTTTATTATTGCCACTGGGAGGAAAGGTATGTGTGGAGGAAGCTTGAGGCTGTTCAGAAAGTAACCGTCCAGCTTATAAACATTTCGTTTTCAGGCAAGCTAAAAAGGGATTTGAGGCTGTGTTTGCAGGAAGAGATGGGCAGATAAAGTACCATTTGATGACACAGACATATCTGTGCTTCTGATGGATGTCAGGCAAGTGCTAGTTCCTTGGCATCTATGGTCCTACCCAGAGAAGGGACGAATGCTGTTTCAAAGCATTTACAGCTGCCTTTGATGTGTCATTCAGAAGGTGGGCCCCACACAGCTCTGACTGGAGGCGGACTGGCTCCGTGGGATGAGAATGTAAGAATCACAAACCGCATTTTTCAGCATCAGTTCAGCATTTCTGCAGTTCCCCACCCCCGCTCCACCCCACTTGGGTCATAGAGAGCAGCTTTCCTCTCTCTCTATGCACAAGTGGTTAATTTGAGTCGGAAATTATATTTCCTGACTAGCCAGAGCAGTACCTAGTTCCTTATGAGTCTGGCAGGCAGATTTAAAGCCATTTAACCTTTTTAAACGGAACTAGAGGACATAGTTATACAGAGAATTGCTAGGTAACAAAAAGCTATGCATTATTTTCTCTTTCGGACTGTTGTATTTTATATGCTGACAAGAATGTACCCATCTTTTAGGATAATGTCTCATTTGCCATCCAGCAAGAAATATAGGCATTTATCATGATATCTGTCACGTTAAAATATGCCTTCACTGGTTGGTTGGTCAACTTCCCGTGAGGCTCAGCATTTTAGAGCACCTTGTCAAGCTAGAAATATAATGTGTTTTAAAATTCTTATACCTGTATTTATATCTGTATCTGTATATGTATCTATATGCCTGTATATTGCCTTCTGGGGGAAAATGAGCAGTGGCATATAGCAAAATCCATAGTCTTACCCCGTAACTTCCAGGAACATTAATTATGTCTTTGCTACTTTCTGCAATACTGTATGTCTTTCAGTAATATAGAATGGACTTGTGCAATTATTTAAGCGATGATATATTTTGAACTTAGGGAGACTAAGGTTCAAATCATATCACTGCTACTTTCTGGTCAGACAGCCAGTCTCTGGAATTCTCTGAGATTCAGTTTTCTTATCCATATGGGATGCTATCTTCCTCACAGGGTTATTGAGATCATTAAGTGAAGTTATCAAATAAAATATGTAGTAGCTAGTAGCATTACCAGTTAATACGAGGTAAGCCAGCATCAATTTCATATCTTAAATGCAAACTAAAAACCAAGTGCTTACTTTAGCAGAGATTTGTCTACTAAAGGTAGCTGACCATGTGCAGAATGATCTGTTTGTTCTTTAAGAGTTATATGCTAGTCTAATTAATCTTATTTAATTAGGGATTGACATATGATCACTTAGTCTAATTTGCCCCAGCTAATGTTATGAATATTGTTAATAGTGAGTACTTAATATGTATTAGTGACTGTGCCGAATATACTCATTTCATTCTCTAGTACCCATAGAAAACAATATATATATATATATATATATATATATAGTCACTATCCCCATTTAACAGAGGAGAAAACTGAGGATTAGAAGATTAACTTGCCTAGTACCACACAAATAGTTAAAAGTGGAACTGGGGTGTGTACCTAGGGTTTCCATGACAATACAATGTCTGTCCTTTACCCCTACGGGACAGTCCCTTCCTTTCCCTATGATCAACTCCAACAGTGTCTATACAATTTAAGATGACTTAATAGGACCGATTTTAATTGAAACAATAAACTGTTGTCTAATTGGCGTCATCAAATCCAGGATTCATACGAGGAAAGAAGGAAAATAAACCAAGTGTGTGGCGTTACCTAGAGTATGGGTGGGGTGTTCCTTGCTCATCAGTCTAGCCACTTTGTATGGGTTTGTTATTATTAGCTATGAATCACTGTGATGTGTGAGGGGAAGGGAGAAGCAATGTTATTTTTATTTGATGAATCAGGCATTGTGCCAAGCTCCTGTTATGTATTATATCACTTAATTTTCATAAAAGACACCAAGAAGCAGTCAGTGTAATTTCAATTTTATGGAGAGGGAAATATAAAAGGGTGAGCTGCCTGTGCTTGGTGAGGTAGCAGATGGATTCAGAGCCAGGGTTGAAACCCAAGTTTCATCTTACCAGTGGCCACTGTGTCTGTGCGTGCTCTACTCAGGTTACAGGATCTTGAATGAGGTGGAGGATGATAGCAGCTGGTATTTATTGAGCTCATACTTTGTGACCAACACGCTAAACTGATGTTATATGCAGCCAATTATTTGTATTTACAGTAAAAATTCCTAGCATGGAGTAGGCATTACAAATGCATCAGTACTTTTATGCAAACCTGCTATGGCCCATTCTTGCCCTCTGTAAATTTATTTTCAAGTGTATATTGGGTGCCACCACGGCTTTGAGATGGTATGTGATTGTTTATAAGGTAGTGGTTTCCTGTTTCTTTCCAAGCATCACTGTACGAGCTGCTTAAATTAACATGGGCTTGATGGCCATTCAGCAGGGCAGATTAGGAAGCTGACATGTGATTGTGGTGGCCACAGTGCTCTGTCGTCTTTTTTTTTTTTTTTTGTTATTGCAGCTTATTATGGGGGTACAAAAGTTCAGGTTATATATATATTGCCCTTGCCCCCCCATCCCCTGAGTCTGAGCTTCAAGCGCATCCATTCCCTAGACAGTGTACATTGCACTCATCATGTAGATATGCACCCATCCCCTCCCCCCACTCCCATCCCCCTCAATCAGAACTTGAAGCGTGTCCATTCCCCAAACAGTGCGTATCTCACTCATCAAGTAGGTATACACCCATCCCCTCCCCCCAGCTCCCACCTCTGTCCGATACCCAATTGGTGTTATTCCCAAATGTGCATTTAGGTGATGATCAGGGAAACCAATTTGCTGGTGAGTACATGTGGTGCTTACTTTTCCATTCTTGGGATACTTCACTTAATAGAATGGGTTCCAACTCTCTCCAGGAGAACCAAAGAGATGCCCCATCACCGTTATTTTTTATAGCTGAGTAATACTCCATGGTATACATATACCACCTTTTACTAATCCATTCATGAATTGATGGGCATTTGGGTTGTTTCCACATCTTTGCGATTGTGAATTGTGCTGCTATAAACATTCGGGCGCAGGTGTCTTTTTTATAGAATGTCTTTTGTTCTTTTGGGTAGATGCCCAATAATGGGATTGCTGGATCGAATGGTAGGTCTACTTGAATCTGTTTAAGATATCTCCACATTGCTTTCCACCGGGGTTGCACTAGTTTACAGTCCCACCAGCAGTGTATGAGTGTTCCTGTCTCTGTGCATCCACGCCAACATGTGTCGTCTTAATTCCTCTCTGGAATATAAGTGCCCACTCAATACAGGAGCATTGCATTTATGCTGATATTATGGAATTTTCTACTATTTTTTCTACTGATACTATGGAATTTTTATAATTCATCTCTTCTTTAAGTTTGACTATTTTAAATATCTCATATAGGTGGAATCATACAGTACGTGTCCTTTTGTGACGGCTTATTTTACTTAGCCTAATGTCCTCAACATTCATTCATGTGGTTGTATATTTCAGGATTTCCTTCTTTTTAAAAGCTGAATAGTATTCCATTGTATCTATATACCACATTTTCTTTATCCCTTCATTAGTCAATGAACATGTAGGTTGTTTCCACATCTTAGCTATTGCAAATACAATGAATGTGAGAATGCTAATGTTTCTTCAAGATCCTCATTTCAATTGTTTTGTGTAAATACTCTGAAGTGGGACTGCTAAATCATATGGTAGTTCTTTTTTAAGATTTTTGAAGAATTTCCATTCTGTTTTCTATAACAGCTGCATCATTTTGCATTCCCACCAACTGGGTACAGTATTTTTAAATAATTAAAACTTGGTTCATTGAATTCCTGCACTCTCATGGCCAAATAAAAGTTTGGTTATCTCTCAATTCAAATGTACCGACTCTTTCAGCACTGTTTCCAAAAACTCACTATACCTGCTCATTCAACTCACAATGATTAATGCATTATATATTCGTATGCCCATATATGCATTCGTTCACATTAATTCATTCATATATATTTTAGCTTATTTAGTTGTGCAAATAATATCAGTTAAACCTATAATTTTTCAGGAAATTTCTGTTAAGACACTGCCTCTGCCTTTGTGAGCCTAGAGTGAGGAGGCTGGCCGAACACCCCTGGAAAACTGAATCCCTTCACAGTTACCTAACTAGTCTTTCATACATGCTATCTGAAAACGATACATAAAATCTTTTTATGGAGCTTTAGGGGCCACATGGAGGAAGCGGCTTCCTAATGAAATTTGAATAAAAGCAACCATAGATATCCAGGGATGCCAATAATTTAAAGTGAAAATATCTCACACTGTAGAGAACCTAGTGGTAATTTTGAGAGTGGATTGTAATTTATTATTTTCTTTCATTTTTTTTTATCTCTCCCCCTCTTTCTTTCTCTCTGACTATAAAGAAATTATTTGGGTAGAAAAAAGGCTCCTTTTTCTCTTTAGAAGAATAATAAATGATATGTGATACAGAGACCTTAGAATTCCGGGACTAGCAGAACTCAGATAATATTATTTATTAAAGCAGTTAGAGCAACCGGTGAAGCAATTAGAGGCGAAAAGCTGAAAACTTGTAGATGGAATTTTTGATACTCGAAGTGCATGTGAGAAAATGTTAAAATGGTTTCTTTAGGCATAACAACAAAAGCTAGAATGAAATTAAGCAGTGAGAAAGAAACAGTTGGAGTTCAGTGGAATAGAATAACTGATTCATAACTAAGGGGTTTATTTCATTATGTGTGGCTCTAAATAGCATCTTCACTTGCAGTTGGCTCAAAATTTTATCTTCCTATAAATTTTCTATATAGAGGCTGCAAACTAATGTTTAACAAAACATTTCTTATAATATCAAAGTGCACTTATGCCTGTTAAATTTGAAAAACAGATACACACTGTCTTTCTCCAAGGATAGCGTCTCCTTAATGGAGCTCTAAGAAACACTGTTGGGGCTAAATTTTTGTGATCAGATCCATTTGAAATCAAATCTCTTTGCGTTTCTTTGCTATAGGCTCTTGCAGGTGAGTTGCTAAGGTGCATTGCACTCTCTGAGAAGGAAAGAATGTAAGTAGCCCATTTGATCTTTGAACCGTGTTTGGCTCTGCAGAGTATCTGGAGCACACAGAGAGCCATGCTAATGTAAGGAAGGGACACTCAGGTTTCTGTGCTGATCTGTGCTTTAAATTCTGATGCATTGAGCCTTGGGTATATCACATGTTCTCAATAGATTGTTGTTTTATGAATTTTACCCATTTTTATTTCCAAAGAGCTTTCTAAACTGAGAAGAACTCATGACGTTAGTGAATACTTTGTTTCCATTACACTAGGCCAGGGGTCGGCCTCTGAGCCAAATCTGGCCTGCCGTTTTGTTTTTTTTTTCTAAATAAAGTTTTATTGGAACAGAGCCACTGTCATTCTTTTATGTCTTACAACTGCAGAGTTGAGTAGTTGTGACAGAGAGAGAGTATACATTGCAAAATCTAAAATATTTGGCTTACAAAAATGTTTGTTAATCCCTCCACTAGACTCAAGCATTGGGTTTCTATCAGTAATTTGAAGGGTCGGCTCTTACATCATGCCAGGATTTTACTCTGTCTCAAAAATTCCCTATAGATAAAATTCTTAAAATAATTTTGTAAAATGTTAGCAGTGAAACAAATTCTTTGTATTAGAATCCACTTACACGTGATGGGAATTGTCATTCCCCATACTTGCCTTAGATCCCCTGGAACCTTAATACCCATGGGTCCATGGCGGCACACCTGTGTTGAGTTTGCCAGAAAAAGCTGGCATCTTTAGTGTAGCTTTTGGGAACATTTCCATAATTGCCATACAGCATAAAAAGGGGCATCCTGACAAATACTGCGTGCGATGCTTACCTGCTTGGAGTGGGGAATTTATTTGTTACCTTCAAGGATTTATTGTAAAACCATGTATTTCTCCTCCAGACCTCAGTGATGGCTATAATAAAGAGATTTGAAATTGAGGCCGGTGACTGTCTTAGCCAAACCCTAGTTTCTGCATTTCAATATCTTGGCAAATTCTCTGACTTTAGCAGCTTTTCTCTATCTAAATGCATGAGGTGGCATGAACCAGAATTTCACTTAGAATAGATTTGCTTGCTGTAGTATGTTCATTAAAGTCTAACATGTATTCTGGAGAGAGATAGTGGGTATTCCGCAAGGACTTCTGAAAATATTTTGTGGATCTTTTACACACACACATTGAGCGTTTTAGTATTGTGTCCTTTGCATATACCTACCTCATTTACACTTTGTCACATTAACTCTGAATTACACAGATTCTTATTCCTATTAAACAAATGTGTTACAGTTGTGCTTTATGGAAGTAGATGAAGTTTGAGGTGCAAGGTGGTTTTTAGAGATCAGCACCTATGAAAACAGAATGGGCAGATGAGAAAATCAAACTGCAACTCAATCCTTGCAAAACCTTGGCCCAACCTAGCGGGACTCTCTGGAATTACTATTGCCCATCAGAGGAGTTCTGCATCACGCCAACATGGTAGGACCTTTATACTTCTGTTTGCTTAATCTCCAGACAGCTCCTGGAGTGAGGACTCCCTGAAATTGAGGTGAACCCCAAGGAGTGGATAGTTGGAGGCTGATTACTGACCACGACCCTCATACCTCTGGTGTCCTTCCTGGAAAGGGAATCTGCACAGCACATTTCAGTGTCTACCGTGGATAAGCTCACTTAATCTCTGTAGTAATGAAGTATTTGATAAAATCTACACTGCTAGCTGTCTAGCTTCCAAATCCACACATTGCCACCATACTTCTAAACCTACGATATCTTCTCTTAGGTAAACATACATTTGTTACACATTCTGAGATGCAGACACTATAGTGGCAAATCAAGTTGCCAGAAATATTGTCGGTGTGGTATGGTAAACCTGGCTATTCATTAATAATAACTATCAAATTGCATGTATTAGTGAAATATTTTAAAACAAGTGATCTAAGGCAGTAAAAATAGCATAAGAATCTCCAGAGAGGAAAACAAAATAAGTGCTGATCAAGGGTTTAAAAATAACTTTATTCACC
Source organism: Eulemur rufifrons (assembly GCF_041146395.1). NCBI lineage: Eukaryota > Metazoa > Chordata > Mammalia > Primates > Lemuridae > Eulemur > Eulemur rufifrons. Next base: position 7,337,017 of record NC_091005.1, on the reverse strand, counting down.
CCCGCCCCCGCCGATTGGCGAAGCTTCTGTCCCCTCTAGGGAACAAAACTTAATAATAATACTTACATTCTGAGAGAAACAAAGATGCTTGTGTAGGCTGAGCCATGATATCTAACATTATTATACTCATAAGGCAAAATAAATCCTCTATTTTGCATCACGACAAAGGGAGATTGACATCCTTATCTGATGTTCAAATATTTATGGGAGTCATTTCAGCTAAGCCTTTATTTTCCTTTCTATTTCCACATTCTGGTTTGACACGATGTATTATACAACCTTGCTTTTGATAAAGGACAATCAGATTTGACTTAATGTTGCAGGCGAAAACATAATATTGCATATTGTAGGAAGACAGCGTGGTAAAAATGGAGAAATTCCACTTTCATCCATCTATCAGAGGTTTATTAGCTCTACCCTGCGTGTATGAAGTCTGCTTGCTGGGGAATGGGATGGGGCTAGCTGAGATGCCTTTGAAATGGGCCTCAGGATACAAATCAAGTCTGGGATGATCTACTAAGATAGGTAGCACCATGGCAAATGAGAATAAGATTTATGAACGTCTTTAGGAAGGGTCGAAGTCATGGAAGATATATTTCATGGAGCAAAGGACATGAAAAGACTGAAATGCCCTTCCAAAGCCAAGGGTCTGAAATTGGCTCTCCCCAGCCATAACAGGTCTGGAAGGGGAGCAAGGCGCACACCAGGGTGAAGGGGGTGATCTGTTCATTGGCAGAAGAAGAAGAATTTCTGGCTAACCTCTTTTGAACATCAAGTACATGATCTTGGGCTTTGCACTTGTTTAAATATACAAGACTAGGTTAGACCACATGATTAGACACTGTGTTTAGGGATATTTTTGGTGTAAAATAATTTTGTCCCCAAGAAAGAATTATATCTGGCAGAACACTGGAATGGTGTGCTTCTACTGTTACTATTGTGGATTAGACAAGCAAAGAGGTTGTTTCAATATAAGTATTTCTCTAGCCTTTGAGCATTAACAGACCATATCTTATATTATATACCAGTTAATTCCCAGTCCTTAGCATTTGCTATAGTTGTGCACTACCCTTTTATTAATCTTTGGATATGCATGCTTTCCGTGGACAATTTTTTTCTGTAGTGTAAATGATTTTAAACAAAATCGAACAAGCTTATGTAATCAAATACCACCATCCTCATAGCTATTCAATGTTTAGTAAGAGTTTATGATGTGCCAGATACTATGGTCAGGATATTACACATATAACCTTACTAACATTATGACTGGGGAAAATGCATATTGTACTCATTTTACAACTTGAGACGTCAAGAGACAGGAAAATTTATATAGGTTACACCACTAGTCTATAAGAAGATTTAAATGAGAAATTAATATATAGTGCTTAGCAGAGAGTCTGGTAATTAGGAAGGATACAATAAATGCATTAAATACATTACTACATATTAATACTGGATATGGTCTTATGGTCCATACTGCTACCTAATAAAGTGCTTGTAAGAGCTCACGCTCTATTCTGTCACCTATTAGCATTTCCCAACCTTGATTCTTCCATGTGGAGAACAGTCATCACTGGCACGATCAACAGCTCTAAAAATATATCTTTTAAGGGAGATGAAAGATGCTCTTCACTCCTAGATTGCCCCTGGCATTTTTTGGGTCAACATGGACCTTTGGACATTGATAGAAAGTGGTCAGGATTCCTGTGTCCTCAGGGTAAGCAGTGAGGATCAAAGTCACCACCAGCCTTCATTGTAAGAAGGGTTATCCTCACAATTCCTAACCTCCTATCTTAGGAAAGCACACACCAGAGATAAATTTCACATAGCCACTGGAAGTTCTAGATTCCATGCTTTTCTAGAAAGATTTAACCATCTTTTGCTAATATTTATGTGCATATTTATGACCCATTTGTTGTATTTAAATAATGACATAGAAATGGCTAAAATGAAGGGAGAGAATATTTTTTTCCAATTTGAAAAGCAATATAGATTACTTAAACATGTTATAAACCTCTATACGTGTTTCATCAAGACTCCTCCATCTTCTTTACTTCCTATATCCAAATAATCATGTCCAGTTTATTTTACTTCCTAATAAATACCACTTAATAAATATTTACTTCCTAATAAATACCTAAATGCCACCATCTCTAAAAACCTCATTTGCTCATCTCCCATCCTTTGATCCCCACGCAACTATCAAGGTGATCTCTAACTTGGTTTAGATCTGCACTGTCCAATATGTTAGCCACTTGCCACCTGTGGCTCTTTGAATTTACAGAAAATTAATTTAAATGAAATAAAGTAAAAAATTTAGTTCCTCAGTGACATTAGTTAGACTGCCACATGTAGCTAGTGGTTACCATATTGGATGGCACAGAGTGTATTTCTACAACCACAGAAAGTCAGCTGTGGTTTAGATCGTATGACTCCTCTACTATATATTTCTTTCAAGGACTCCTTATTTCCTACAGGAAAAAAATTAAATTCCTTAGCATGGTTTCGAAGGTCCTTCATGATCTGCTCCTTGATACCTTCCCCCATTGACTCTTACACTTCAACCACACTGTCCTTGTTAAAGTCTTCAAACACACTGAACATCTTCCTAACTCAGACTTCTCATATTTGCTTTCTTTTTACAGGAGTGTTTTCGTAATGTTTTTTACATCTCAGATTCTTTTTTCTTGCTTTCTTCATGGCTATATTACTGTTAACTGTCAAAAGGCTTATTTACTGTTATTGTCTTTCTCCACATATGGCCTAAGTTACATGAAAGCAAGACAATGTCTGTTTTGGCACCTAACACAATGTCTTGCACATAGGAGGTATTCCTTACAAGTGGGTGAATGAAGGAAGGAAAGCATGCAATGGAAAGGAAGAATGGGAAGAGAAAGGATTAGATGTTTCTCTCTCAGATCTAAGCTCCCATCACACCTAGTCTGGGCATTTAATTCTATAATGTCCTAAACAAACCCAAGCCCTCGGGGTTTTTTTTATATGCATTGCCCTGTGCTGAGGTTGTTCTCCCTACACAGTGTCTCTGGAAAAATCCTCCTCTCTGTTTCTCAAAACAGATACTACCTCCTCCTGGTGCCATCTGACCAAGCCCCTCCCCCAATACACACACACACACACACACACACACACTCATGCACACGTGCATACTTCCAAGGCACATTTAGAAACCCTTTCCCACTGCAATGCAAGCATTACTTCATTAGTGAACTTTCCACTTTTTATTCTAAGCAAAGAGAAAGTCACAAGCTATGTGTCTGAAAGGAGAGGCTTTTTTTTTTTTCAAACATTTAGCATTATACTTGGCAATAAGAGGCAATCACTAAAACTTTGTTGAAATTAAATAAAAATTAAAATGTAATCCCTTTGCAACATGTAAAACTGCATTCCATTTTTATATTTTTGTTACCATATCGTTACATTTAGAATTCTTAGTAATAAATGATTATTTTCTTGACTCAGGGAAAAATATGTTTGAATTTCTCTGAAGGTATTATGTAAACATTGAAGAATTAATCATGAGTCAAACTTTACGTGGGATTTACTCTGGAGCAATTTTCTTTTCTTGTTCCAATGCTACATAAAGTGACATATGAGACTGTGGTTTTGTTGTGTTATTTTCCCAAAGTATTTGTGGAACAAATTGTAAAACAGCACACACTAAATAAGTGGGAGCTCAAATGAACTGACATAGATTTAGAATTTGAGATTTCTAATGTGACCGTAAGTAAAGTAAAAGCTACTTGAGAATGATTGTGTTGAGTGAATCCACTGCAACCTTTGGTTGAAAATACCAAGTAGAAATACCACAAAATGATGGCTTTCTCCATATAAAGCCCAGACACCAGAACCTTTCAGATAAGTCTCTTGTTGTTGTTTAAACATACTTAGATATTTGGCAGAGTGACTTCTACAAATAATGATAAACACTCACTGTAATACCAGTTTTAAAAGCATAATTGAATCTAGAATGCATTATCTCATTTGGGCTACACCTTAACCTTTTAAGGTAGGCAATCTTGTTCGCACTTTTTAAATGACATAATTGAGGTTCAGGTCTATAAATTGGCTTAGCAGAGAAGTTAGGAATAGAAGAGCTATACCCTGGGGGAAAAAAAATCCTGAAATGTTGCACAAATATTGTAGTGGAAAGAATGCAGATCAGAATAACTTCTCTTAACTTGTTATTCACTTATCTGATTATTATGATAATCAGTATGGCTGTCTGTGTACACTCCAGACTTAACCTGCAGTTTTCTTTTGTTGTATTGAGGCATGGGGAGTAAAAACAGGAAACTCCTTGACATTTGGAAACTTGGTTCTGAAAATCCTGAAAATGTTCTTGAAATTGTCACAGAGTGATGTTCTTTATTGCAAACAAGAAAAAGTAATTGAGCAGGAGATGGATCCTGTGTGGGTATGTGGCACTGGGGATGGGTATGTGGCAGAGGAGGTAGAGGTGCCTAAAAATATATATTAGCAACAAAAAATCTAATATAAATCTCACACACACACACACACACACACACACACACAGAGAGAGAGAGAGAGGAGGTGGGATTTTTGTGCAAAAGACTGGTATGAAATGTATGTAGTTGGGCTGTGTTAATTGAGAAAACATATTATTTAGGTAAATGTAGTTATTTAATATCAACAGTAGCAGCAAAGCAGAAGTGTGCTATTTTCCAACATCATAATATTCAGTTGGCCAGTTCAACCTATTCTCAACCGCTGCACCAGTGGTATTTTCTTAAATTTACATCTGATCTCTGCAAGCTACTCTGAACTGAATAAACCAATGACATTAGCTTGTGTCATTGGTCAGAGAGCTGTGTATTAGATTACTATCTTTGAACAAGGTGCTAAGCAACCAGGTAGAAATTTTCTTATGTTTGTATCATTAATTCCACAAAAGTAAAATGATGAATTCCTTAGCATTTACTTCTAAGTTAGAGCAATAGTAATATTAAAGCTAATCAGGATATTTGTTGGGTTAAAAATGAGAACGTTTAAATAGTGCTTCTGCTTCTGTGAATATTGGTTATCAAGGATGATGCAGTTTCTTAAACCTATCTATTGCACTAGAAAGGGGCTGTCTATTTTCAAAACTTCCATCATTAGAATTGACATTAACATGACCCAAAGAGCTCATTTTCTCACAAGCCAGTTCCTGCTGTGTTAATGAGAAGTTTCTTCTTACTGTGGCAGGAAGATGACTCTCCAATGTGCATACTATTCTTCTCAAAACAAGGTCTTTTTTCTAATGCATCTCAAGTAATTCTGCAAAGGAACAGAAAATCCAATACATGCACATTTCTCAAGGTGTTAGAATGGAGACTTCAATACTAAACTTAAAAATGCTCGGCCTTTTAAAATATGTTAGAAGGCATTTCACATTTCAATATGAAAAGTAAGACCCAAATTAATTCTTTTTTTCTTCTTTCTTTGTCTTTTTTCTCCCATCTATTCCTTTCCTCACATTTCTTTAGCACCATGTTTCACACATAATCATAAACCATGCTCAGTAAATGTTTGCACATCCTTCTAATGAGCAGTTATCGAGTAACAGCCATGCAAAATTCCAACGTATGTGATGTTATGTGAATCAAACATTCTCTTTTTGTGCTTAAAGAGCAAAAGTCGGGCAAATGTTTGCAGAATAATAGCAGAGAAAATTCTTATGAAAGGGACAATCAGGAAAGCCTGGGGCCAGGTGTAAAAGGCTCCTGTGGGTGAACTGTGAACCAGAAAGTGCAATATAACTTCTCATCGCTTTAACTGGAGTCAATGCTCTGTGATACCCAGAGTAGCAGATATTTCGGAAGTGGTAAACACTGGTAGAGATAAACACCACAAACAGTCCGCGAATACTTTCTGAGTGTCACTTGGGAAATTATGTCTTTCCCAAAGCTACTAATGGATGTGAATGGCAGTTCTTATTTATAACTCTCTATTTCTGGATTTTCATCTCCATAGTCAATCTGAGCCTGAAGATATCTTTTACAGATTGAAGAATTGGCTCATCATTTTTATTTATTTGTCTTTGGCTCTAATGTGTGTCATTTATCAACTCATTTACTACAAAGCACCACTCTGTGAAGTAGACATTTTCTATTTATAAATGAAAATCGGAGATGAAGAAGCGGTGGTACATAGTTTCAATAAGATTCCCCTAAATCAGACTCCACCGGAGACTCTCTGGCTTCTCAGGTTGGGTTCATTTTGCCTCACCTGCTGCTATTCAGAAGGGCACTAGGAGTCCTAGGAAAACAAAGTGGTGTAAGGGTGTATTGCTGAGATATCTGCTCTAAATCATGACATCCTGAGAATTTACATGGTACAGATATATTGTTATGTGAAAATTTAAGTTACTACTCCAGATTTATTATGTTTAATCAGCTCTTTTTCTCTTTGAAAGTATTTTTCTGTGAATTGGCTTAAGGAAAGAGCTTATATCAGAGTCTTGTAATTACGTATTTCCCTTTATTACTGCTGTTGTAGCTGTTTCACATAATGGAATGAGCAGGAGGAGAGGGAGGAATTAAGATGATGGAGTAGATGGTGGAAGCTTTGAGGACCAGAATAAAACAGGCTGAATCTTTGCAGCTAGAGATGGAGTTGTCATAGCTATCATATGGGTCAGGGTTGTGGTGGGTGGGGCGACATCTTCTGAGCATATTCCAAAAATGGAATGCTTTGGGTTTTTTTTTTTTTTTTTTTGTCTTTTTTTTTTTTTAATGTGCTTAGTTTTATAGCTAAGGTTAAAAAGCTCATAGAATACTTAATTTGAATACAAAAGTCAACCTGTCCAATAAACCTTTGAAATCTGCAATGGTCAGTTCATGGATAGAGACGTTAGTCAGAAAAGTTGGTGGAAAAATAAACACCTAAAGTTGTACTGTAAATACAGGTATCCACCCCACTTGGTCTCCCAGTTTTATCTTTCATTGCTCAAATGGACGTCTGTGAACTTGCTTCCACTGACGTGAAAACACAGATGAACTTATTTAAGGACAAAGATACAAAGGGTGAAAGGAGAGCTGGCTTGGCTCAGAGAAGGGTTCAAGAATCATCAATAGAAACATTAAACAAAAAGTGCTGCTAACATTAAAGATTTTTAAAATGTATATTTATTATTTTTTGGTCTCTTTAATAAGCACTTTGTATATATTACCTCATTTAGGCCTCACAAATCATGTTATCCCTATTTTATAGATTGGGGAAGGGTAATAACATGACTAAATCACATATATGTTGGTGATGAAGCCAAAATGGGAACTCAGGCCATCAGATAGGGAATTCATGTTCTTTACGAGGAAATTAGGATTATGTGAGAAGGCCTATGGCCAAGGACTCTTTGGCAGCCTAAGAAGACATAGCCAGAAACCCAGGTCATGTCCTCAAACACCAGTGCAGAGTTTGTCAGGAAATAAAGGCGAATTAAAAGTTCATCCAGAGGTCTACAAAGAAGATGGGAAATTGAAGCTTGTATTCCCTGGCTTTCAGGAGAAGACTGAATTCATATCAACTTATTTAATAAATAATCTTTTACTTGTCAGACTCTGTTTCTTAGTTTATTTGGGCTACTATATAATACACCATAGACTAAATGGCTTAGAAAGAATGCAAATATACTTCTTGAAGTTCTGAGGGTTGGGAAGTCCAAGATCAACATGCCAGTGTGGTTAGGTTCTGGTAAGGGCCCTCTTCTAGGTAGAAGACTATCACCTTCTAATTGTGTCCTCAGATGGTAGAAGGGGGCTTGCTAGCTCTCTGGGGTCCCTTTTATAAGGGAACTAATCCCATTTATGAGGGAAGCACCCTCATGTCCTAATAAAACTCCCACAGGCCTCCCCCTTCTAATGCTGTCATCTTGGGAGTTGAGATTTCAGCATATGAATTTTAAGGCGGGGGCACACAAATACTCAAAACATAGCACTCTGTCCCAGTTTTGGGTTCAGAAAATTGAATGCATGTGTAAACATTCAAGGATACCACTGCCATACCAATGGTGTGAGAGGCCTTGGCACAGGGTGATACGGAGTGGTCACATACATGTGTTGGTGGAGTGTCCCGCATGTATCATCTCATTGATCCTCAAAACAATCCTGTTGGTCGGATACTATCACTATCCCCATTTTATGCATGAATAAAGTAAGCCTTTTTTGTGCTTGGTTTACGCAGGGACTTCAGGATGAATCATACATTAGTATTCCTAAAATGTCCTAGTCTCTGGGAGTTTTATTTTTCTTTTATTTATTATGTAAGAAACCAAGGGAAGAAGGATGGAAGAAGGAAAAGGCATCTAGCGCTGTGCTTGGTACAAATTTGGTGTTTAACGCATGCTTGTTGACCATAATGTTGAGTCAGAAGTTTTGCGTTGTTTAGCCATTCTTGGGAGCTGTTATCATACAGTCTACTAGGCAAGAAAATGTGTGAAATTTCTACAGAGGCAGCAAGGAGTTTTTCAAAATAGTTGAAGTAGACTTTAAACTGAATTTCAAAGTAAGTTATTTCTTTCCCATCAAGTTCCTTCCATTGTGTAATCTTGTAATATTATGACATTCTTACCTCTGATCTTACTAAAGGGCTGTATTTATAGCCTGCTTTATAAATTCTTATGACTCACCCCATAAAGTCTGTCATGAACTGGAACTTTAAAAAATGAGAAAATTATCCATGCCTTTGTTAGAGTTGTGGAAGTTAAATAACACCCAAATGTTTCGTTTTAGTTTTCTGCCATTTGTAAATTATTTGGGAAGGGGCGTTCTCCACCACCCTCTAAACAGGGGAGTTTATTAAGGATTCATTCAAGGAGAGATGAAAATAATGATGATGATGATGATGATGATGAACCTATAACACCTACTGTGTGTCAGAGGCTGATGATTTATGCTTTATTTTTAATCTTCACAACCATTCCTAGGACATAAATACTTCATATTTCACCAGCAAAGAAATCGAAGCTCAGTGAATTTACTAATTATTCCAGAAACAACAGAATGTAAAATAACAGAGATACAACTTGCTCCAAATTTGACATCTGCATGACGCACATTTGAATAAGGGATTTAACAAACAGCATTTTTTTTTTTAATGCCAACTTTCATATATCCCAGTCATTGTTCTTACTGCTTCATCTGGGTAGAAGTACTAGGCAATTACTGGACAGCAACCAAGCAGCCATGGGGTGTGTTTCTGCTTTGGGATTCATGAGTATAAGTGATTAAACTGATTCTTGTTTACTGTGACCTCTGGGAAATTGGTTGATGCATGCATGTGAGAAGTATCAGCAGTGAGATAATAAAATTACCAGGATCAGATATGCCTACAAAGTTTATTTATGAATATGATGCAGAAAGTGATAATTAATCCTTTAGACATTTCTTAGCTCTTTTAAGAGTCAGAATGTATACAATATCTGGGGCAAAACTCATGTCTGTTCAGTTATTTTACAGTTAAACTTGGAATATCATTGGTCTAATCAACCATCATTGTTCCCCAGGAAAATAGCTTTTGGTCTTTCTGTAATACAACAGATTCAAATACTTTGCAATAAACATTTCCACATGCTCAGGATTTTGTTGAGAGCACTGTTAATCCATATCTGCCTCTGGGTTCTTAAATCTTTTCTGAATTTCGCCAAGCATCCTGGGGAGTGGGGATGGAGGTGGTTTATAAATGACTGGTGCATAGATAGAAATCAGTGTCCTAGCTTTATCTGTAGCTAAGTTGTTACTAAATCAGGCATTATAATCTCATTTTACATGCTTTTTTCAAAGAATTGATCAATAAACCATTGTCAATAAATTAAGTATTTTTAAATATTATTCCAAAATCTTTAATGATGCTTGTGTTTAGTGGGGAGGATTTAACAGAAACGCCTTTTTGCAATGCTCTTTGAATCCAGTAGAAAGGATACACATACCATCTCTAACAAAAAAGAAATAGCTAAAAGGTGGGAGGAATAATCCATATTTATATCTATTTATACTTACCTATCTACCTAGTTAACTAGCAGCTATCTAAATAGCTATCTATCTTGCTGTCTCCACAGGTATAGATAAAATATGGGTAGATGCATATCCATTTATATACATATATAATGTTTGCAATGAAACCTACTAAAATACTGATGATACAAATGTATGGATAGAATATTATAGAGAGCCTATTTTTCTAATTTATTACAGTCTTATTCTTGATTATATAATAAATGTTTATAAAGAACATGTGTAAAAAATATGCTCAGAACCAACTAGCCATGGACCACGTTCCAGATTTGAGGTTAATGAGTATCAGTGATTAGAGAGATTTCATATGCGCTTCCTAGGAGATCACCTCAACCATGAAAGCCTTCATCTGTCCTCCCTCCTGGACTGGGATTGCACACATTTTCTTTGGGCCCTCATTCTATCCTCTTGTAGTACAATTCACTACTTAGTTATGGACCAATCTTTTTAAGTTTGCCTTGTATTCCTTAAGACATAAACTTTATTGGATACAACATTCCATAGCCAGAAAATAAATTTTAGTGTATAAAAAATACACTAATAAATGTCATAATAAAATAATTTCTATATTACCATGATACTTAATGTTCCTGAGAAAAGTAGTTTTCTCAGGACACTAAACAACTTACTTATTGTCTTATCTGAAAGATTTTTCTCAATGGAGGAAATACTAACGTGTTCATTTGAAATTCTTTTTTTTTTGTTTTTACGTAGCATTAATTTATTTGTTTATAATTTATTTATTATTTTTTTATTTATTATTTCAGCTTATTATGAGGGTACAAATGTTTATGTTACATATATTGTCTTTGCCCCGCCCAAGTCAGAGCTTCAAGCATGTCCATTGCCGAATGGTGAGCACCACACCCATTAGGTTTAAATATACCCATCCCCTCCTCTGCCCTCCCACCTGCCCGACACACGATGAATGTTACTACTATATGTGCACATAATTGTTGATTAACTAATACCAATTTAATGGTGAGTGCATGTGGTGCTTGTTTTTCCATTCTTGTGATACTTAGGAGAATGGGCTCCAGCTCTTTCCAGGATAATACAGAGGTGCTAGATCACCATTGTTTTTTTAGTGGCTGAGTAGAACTCCATGGTATACATATACCATATTTTATTATTCATTTATTATCTATTATTTTATTGATGGACACTTGGGTTGTTTCCACATCTTTGCAATTGTGAATTGTGCTGCTATAAACATTCAAGTGCAGATGTCTTTTTTATAGAATGTCTTTTTTTCCTTTGGGTAGATGCTCAGTAATGGGATTGCTGGATCAAAAGGTAGTTCTACCTGTAGCTCTTTGAGATAGCTCCATGTTACTTTCTGTAGAGGTTGTACTAGTTTTCAGTCTCACCAGCTGTGTATGCATATTCCTATCTCTCTGCATCCATGCCAACATTTATTGTTTTGGGACTTTTTGATAAAAGCCATTCTGACTGGAGTTAAGTGTTGTCTCACTGTGGTTTTGATTTGCATTTCCCTGATGATTAGAGATGCTGAGCATTTTTTCATAGGTTTGTTGGCCATTAGTCTGTCTTCTTTTGAAAAGTTTCTGTTCATGTCCTTTGACCACTTTTTAATGGAGTTGTTTGATTTTTTTGTCACCGATTTTCCTGAGTTCTATATAGATTCTGGTTATCAGTCCTTTATCAGATGTGTATCATGCAAATATTTTCTCCCATTCTGTAGGTTGTCTGTTTGTTCTCATGATAGTTTCCTTGGCTGTGCAGAAACTTTTTAATTTGATCAGGTCCCATTTATTTATTTATGTTGTTGCTGTGATTGCCTTTGGGGTCATCTTCATTTAAAATTCTTAATTTAGTAGGATGTGTTGTAAATAAGTTAAAATATCTATTCTAGTTTTTTTTTAAAAAAATTTACTAGACAATATCAACCATCATCTGATGTCTATGGATGAGACTAAGAGAAAACCTGAATACACACTCAAAATGAAAATAAAACAAACTACCACCACCACCACCACCAAAATGAAACTCTGTAAGTGGAGTACAGTCAAATAAAAGTTTAACAAAACATATATTTTTTCTTGAACTGGCCTAAATAACATGTTGCCTAGCACCATCCTCCTTTGGACTTGAGTCTATTGTTTTCTATGATATTTTGTGGTAACTGCTAATTATCATAAGCTGCCCAATAAATCTGATGGATTGTCCAATTAACTCTTCATCAGCATCCACTTTTGAAGATGATACCGATTGAAACGGATGACAGTTTATGACCTACATGTTGCACATGTAGCTAATTGCTCCTTGGACAATAATTATTAGGTTTCTTGTGCCTCGTTCAGTCATTTTGTTTTACAAATTGCTATGCCACTGAGTTTCCCAATTCATTTGACTTCACAGCTATGGCTCTCTCAGGATTATTGAAGACCTGTGGAATGTATGGATCATATCAACAGTGAAGTAGATTACAGATGTATCTGTTTTGTAGGTTTTCCATCGACCGGCACACTGACCTGGAGAGGCAGTTCAACATTAATGCAGATGATGGGAAGATAACACTGGCAACACCACTTGACAGAGAATTAAGCGTGTGGCACAACATAACAATCATTGCTACCGAAATTAGTAAGTGCCTGGGTTTGTTCATTTCTTCCTTGTGTGACTGTATTCAATTAATGTCTGTTGATCACATGATAAGTAGTCCCTGTTTCTGTTAGGTATTTTGGCATTGGAACTTATTTTATCATTACTAAGAAGCTTTTGCATGCATCATCTCAACATGAAATAACTTACACTATGGTAAATTACTGAAAGATTACAAGATATGTGAGAAGAAAATATTCTTATATACTGATATTCTTTTAACTATATCCACTAGTCAGCCATTAAAAACAGTGTTTTGCATTTTAAAATGAGGTGAAAATATTTAGTATAAAAGGGTAGATAAAAACGTAAAAATCCAAGAACTGTACATTATAATTTAAATAAGAAGACACTTATATATATAGCATAGTATAAACAATATGGAAATAATTGCTCACATATTTAAACTATACACATACACATGTAGAAAATGTAGAAGGAAAATTCACATTATCAATATGTGAATTGGGGAGGTGAGATTATAGATAATTTTTTGTTTTGTTTTTTAGAGTTTAATGTATTTTACACGGTAATCATGGACTATTTAAAATTTTATCTTTAACATAAAATCAAAATAACTTTTTTCATAAATTAAAAGTAAAAATTTAAGCTATTTTTTATAGGGAAGGGGGAGTCTGAGGTTGTTAAAATAACATACTCATCTTTCTATTAATTTTTAACGAGCATGGCTTCTCTGCACTTAATGAAACTACTATGGAGTCTCTAAAGAATGTGTCTGGCTATAGATGCTGCTGTATTATCTTTGACAGCTTACACTCTGTCTCACCAGTTTTTACTATATAAAAACAAGGAAAAGGGACATGATGTTCATTTTGTTTCCAAGCAAAATATATTTGGCATATTACCTGAATGTCTTCTTTTTGTAAAGGACCTGATGAGGTCTTCAAAGTTGTACCTAAATTCCAGGGAGAAGATAAATTCTCAGAGAGTTGAAGTAAAGGGAATATGAATAAGAAAATAAAAACCAACGTTCAGAAAGACTCCTGGGCACACATACCCTATACAGCAATATGGATGATAATTATAGGATATGTGCCCTAAAATTCACTCTATTTTCTCTGGCAGCAAATGTAAAAACAGGGGAAACATCTCTGTGAAAAATTACTAATTTGTTTGTATAAAGAAGGGTCATCCAGGCATTCAGGAGGGGCGCAGTTTTTCCTTGTTTTGAGATGCGAGGAGAATGTCCTTTGTGGAGCCTAATAAAAAGAACATTTGTGTGAAAAAGTGAGGATTCAAGACTGAAAAATGTCTGTTTCTCACAGCAACCTTGAGTGCAGCAAAGAACATGCAGTCAAGTTGATGTGTAGTTTCAACGCTACCAAGCTCTTGTTCTGGACAGAGATGGAGCCTTGGAAACTTTGGTGTTTTTCCTGGTTTAAAAGTACTGTTTTCTTCCCAAGTGTGTTACTCTGACAATAATTTCCCTTTGTAACATTAAGAGAAAAAATATCAAAGAAAGCATACCATTTGGTGGTTTTGGTTTATTAGAAGTGTTAACCTCATTTAGAAGGGTATAGACATGAAATTTTTATAATTTACCAGTTTGAAGCCTAATTATCACCTTAAGCCTCTGAGAAAAACTACATCTATTTAGATGGGTTGAAAGCATTATAAAAAGCTCAAAAGAACCACCATTTTAACATATGCAGGCAGCAGTTACTTTTAAAAGAATTTTCTCCTATATCGAATACTACCTATTTAAACTTTTAATCTATTTCACTTTTTTTTTCTATGAGATGGGTGCCTTTGCTTAAATGTTCATCAAGGTTGTCCCAATTAGAAGCAATCATTTACTCAGATTCTAAGGAGCAAAAAGAAATGAATGTGCAGACCACATATGTAAGGAATATTACAGGACAATCCAGAAATAAAAACTTCATTTGCAAAGGAATCCCAGATGACTAAGGAAGACAGATAACAAAAGCAGATACTGTAGGGCAATAAGATTTTAACTCCAGAATGACAAGGCTGCCAAACCCAGCCAGGGAAGACATTCGTTTGCCCGTTCATTCAGTAATTCTATGGTCAGTCTTTACTATTTGCCAAGCACTCATCTAGTTACTGGAGATATAGCAGAGGGGACAATTGGCAAAAATGCTGCTCCCCTTTAGGTTTTCTTTCCAGTGGCATCTGGAAGCACCTGCATATGACAGGAGAAATTGGAATCTGCCAAGATATCCGTAAAGAAAAACTCAAGAGATAAGAAAGAAGATGAGGAGTGTTGGGAATTCAAGCAGTTCCATGGTAGTGGTGTGAAAAAAAATGTTACTATAAAACTCCTCCAATGAGCATATGATTATATTAAAAATTATTTAAAAATAAATATGAACAAAATCAAACCTTTATGTCTATCAGTAAAATAAAGTTATTTTATTATTAATACAATTAACTAAATTACAAAAAACGTAAAAATCCACCAAATAAAGTTTTCTTAATGTTTTCAGAGAAATGACTCAAATATGTCCCAGATTCAGGTTTATAGTTGGCTCCACATAAAGAATGAGTAGAGTACGCTCGTGCCCATATCATGAGTCATAGCTTGTCTGTGAACCTCACAGAGTTTAAAATATATAAACCCCCCAAACTACATTATTCTGTTCAAATCAATGGGCGTTGTCTCACCTTTTGTTTTTGCTTTTATCAGAGACTGAAAACTAAACAAACTACATAGGTGTATTTTGGCCAAGAAATAAGCTTAATTCAGGTTAAACATCTTAAGAAAGGTTTACCTGCAAACTTAGCTACCAATCTGATATTAAAAAAAAAAAAATCGTATATAACTTTCTTAGAACCAATAAGACTAAGAATACAAAAGAGAACTTTATATTTTAGCTGTAAAATAAAAGCTGGGATGGGCATTAATCTGAAAACTTTAAATGCATAATTAAGCCATCTCTGTTCTAAATCATGAAAGAAAGTAGAAATAATGAGATTATAGAGAAATTAAGAAAAATTGGAATTCCTGTGAAAATAGCTTAGATCCTTGTTTTGATTTGGTTTATTTAGCCTATCGTGCAATGTTTATCTTCCAAAGCCACAAACCATGTCTTGGGGAAAAATATTAAAGGAAAATTTATTATCTATATCAAAGATGAATATTTAAAACTACTCAGAATAACAGAACACCATAAGGGGAGGTTCTAATAATAAGAAGGAAATTTTCATTCCAAGGAGAACAATGTAAAATTACTCTCAGAATGCCGTATTGTCGGACGGAAGATTTAAACAAATGAAATTAGGCTAAAAAGTGGATTTTAGGCAAGTCCATCTGTTATCTCTTAATGAGAAGGGAGATGTGCTGAGTGCTTCGCTGTGTTTATTACCCAAGTATTTCAGTGGTGCTAGATCTATCCTGCCATCATCTCTGCTAAGTATTTACCAATATGGTGAAGATTTAAGGTAAATTTAGCTGACCAATTAACATAAACACTGAAAAAGTATTATGTAAGCTCCATATGCCTTTAATTTTCACAACGTTCTTTGAAAGTACATACTATTCTTCTGTGCGTTTCTCAGACAAGGAAAGCTCAGGCACAGGATAAGAGACTTGCCAAGGTTTCACAGAGAGCAAGGGATGTGGGGGGAGGTGCATGATGAGACCCTGGTGTAACTGCAGAAGGTATGTTATTACACGCCTTTCATGGAAGCCTCACTTCGATCTTTTTTTTTTTTTTTTCTCTTCATCCTCCTGCTCAGTTTGAGCTTCTGATATTGCAGCATCATTTCCTCAAGTAAGGGAAGGAAGTCATTTTTCTGTGCAAAGCAGAAGGCTGGGGCAGGGACAAGGGTGTGATAGAGGAAAGAAGAAACATGCATCATTAGATCCTCCTCGTATTCTAACATTTGTTCCCGAGAGTGGGAATATTGCCTAAGGGACAAAGGAGACCTTTGGAACTTTTCAAGCTGTAATCCTATTCCCATTTTACAGGTTGGGAAACTGAGGAACAGAGACTAGGGTTCACAACATAGTACATTTTAGGGGACTGTGTTTTTCAATGAAGACCATTGATCAGAGTCACCTAGATAATTGTTGAAAAGAAACAAATGAACTAAAAATAGTGCTAAGTTTCATCTAAGAAGTACTGAATCAGACTCTTGGGGGAGGGATTCAGGAATCCACCTTTCATGACTTCTCTCTTGTACTTCCTCCACCAAAAAAAAAATTAAAATTGCACATTTAAATGTCCATTAAAATTTGATAGTACTGCAAAGGAAGGCTGAAAAAGGTAAGGTTTTTTTTTTTTTTTTTTTTTGTTGTTGTTGTTGTTGTTTCTTTTTTGTTTTCCTTGTACTGATTATATGAGATTTCACTGGCTGAGATTTGAGCTAAGGCCTGTCAGACGAGAGAAGAGGAGGAATGAGCATAGCCATAGGAAACATAAAGGGTATTGTGAGACAGGGAGAGAATCAATTTGCTTAGATCTAGAGGCATTGAATGCCGATTTCAAAGAGTGTCCTTCACAGAGAACTTGATGGTGTGGAATAGAATAGCAAAAATCTCTGATGCTTTGCACCCAGGAGCAGGCAATTGGCATTTACAGAAAACACCCTACTATTGGTTACCTGAAAGTATTTCAAAGCAGGAAGCATATAATTGCCCATTAAATTAATCGCTTTGTGTTAGTGATAATGCATTGCTCTGGCCCACTAGAGTGGGCCGCACACAATATTGCAAATGAAGCTTTTCGCTAATGATGGTTAAATCTCCCAGGGAAAACGCCAGTTTTATAGCACTTAAGGAATGTTGCTTCCTGGCATGGGGCCCAGTTGCCAGAATAATTGCTTTGTCCAACCCAGGCTACTTAGAAAAAAATATATCTTTATAGGCGGCTCATTGTTGAGAAGAATCTTGGGTTCTGGAGTTGGATGGAGTTGGAGTCTTGGCCCACATCTTGGCCATATACCCTTGGGCACATTACTTCTCCTTTTTTACTCTCAGTTTCTTAATCTGGGAAATGGAAATAGCAATTATTGTTTAAACTCTTGGGTGTAGGGAGAATTGAATGAAAAGTGATAGTACTATGCCTCTTAGAAGAGAATCCATCTACAATCCTTAGAATGCGATGAATACATTGTGTATGCTCTTATTAATTCTACCCTTACCCTGGACTTTGAATAACTACTTAATTTAAAATTATTTACTTAGTTTATATCATCTGTTACCCCTTCCTCTATCCACAACAAAGTTACTGCTAGGTGCAGTCATGTTGCTGCATTGCATAACCAGTATGCTTGTGCTCAGGCCTTCCTCTTGCCCTTGGTTGAGGCATGGTAGGTTGACCAAAGGCTAAGGAATGGCCTTCAGAATGAATCAGGCACCTGCTTGGGCAGCCTTCAGATTTTATACCAAGCTCCTGCTCAAAATGTATCAGTGTCTCTTTATTGCCTATGGCATAATCAGGATTAGAGCCTCATTAAGATGAATGCCATTCTCTCATATAGGGTGGAGTGGAAGTAGGTGGGGAGAAGCTAATGTCTTTTCTGATAACACTCACAGAAGGGAAAAGGTGCTAAGAGCCTAGAGTGGGCAGTAAAATTCAGGTGCAGGACTGGCACAGGGGCTCCCAAACGGCACAGTGTGTAGCAGTGTGACTGATAAGACTGTCTGGGAATATAGTTACATATCAAATTTCCATCAAGATCCCCCACCGAAGATAGGCATGTAGGTACTGCAAAGGATCTATGTTCTCAGCAAAGAGGGATACGATGAAGAGAAGTGAAAAATAAAATATGAGAAAGTAAAGGGAAGCTACAGGTTCCTGGGGAAGAAATCGGCATTCAAAACACAGTTCCCCAAAGGGAAGAATTGGAGTCATTGTCATTCCAAGTCCAAAGAGCTAACTGATGCAGGCCCCTAATGAATATAAATCTATGTGTAGCCCGTATCAGTTTTATTTTAAACCTCATGAATGTCCTGCTACCTTTGCCCTCTTTATATAGAACTGTTCCAATTATTTGCATATTGGGAATTTCTCCTGGATTTTTTCTTTGTTCTGCAACTATTCTACCAATCTCCTCCCACAACCTCTTCATCTTTTCCCCCTCGTTTCTTCTAGTCTACTCAGAGGGCACACGCATACTAAGAATGGAGATACAGATTTTAACCAAACACTCCTTTAGGATGTCAGCATGATTAATAGCCCTTTAGCCCTAACCTAAAAAAGGAGAGTAGGTAAGAGATTTCTAGCCCTATATCTTGCCCTGGTCTTCTTTATAGGCCACATTCTCCAAAGCCTCGATAGTAACTCTTACTGTAGACAACTGTAGACAAAGAATAGAAAGAGGGTAAGCGGCAAACACTAATGTCAGCTTTTTAGGTGCAAGTTGCTGCAAACCGGCCATTTGTAGCAAGTGGTCATCTCCAGCTTTGGAGTATCAGATAAAAGGAGGTAGGGAAGACCCTAGATATTTGAACAGGTTATAAGGATAGGATGATACCGGGTTGATTTACCCTCAGGCTTTGGTTTCTTTGTAGGGATGGAGAGATCATAATGACTGGGGAAGAAAGTACAGATATATCAGTCTGGAAGGCAAAGGGAATAAGGTAGGGGTTAAGAGACCAGGCTTCTAAGTCCATTTGCTAGGATGGAATCATTTCTTTTTCATTTATCCATACTCACTCTGTTGGTAAGCTACTTAACTCCTCTCTGTAGCTTAGGTTCCCCATCTATAGAAATGGGCAATGTATTGGTATAGCTTAGAGGTATGATGAAGAATAAAGTGGTATCAAGTTGGCTAACTTAGAGTAAACTTTTGGTAATAATGTAAATGTTGATACTAATTATTATAATATTAGTTATAATAGAAACTTAATCATAAATTGTATCATTATATAATTAAAGAGGATATGCCAAAAGGCCATTTTTGTCATCAAGCAAAACCACCCTGTTTCTTTCCTACAATCTCCTACATTGTTGAGTTTGCTCGGGACACATCATTTTGAGATTATTATTTGAGGGGTGTAATTTTTCTCAATGATAGGTATCCAGTAGGAGAGTCTTCGTGACTCTGCCAGTCCTAAGTATCCTGGCCAGGTTGGCAACTTTAAAGGGTCCTTTCTCACGCAAAATCAAGTTTATCAGTACTGCTATAACCACATGTTCAGTAAGCAGTAGAGGTGCTTAGTTACGGACATGAATTAGGAAGTCAAATTTCCCCAGCCAAAATTCTGGGTCCAACAATGCTCTGTATGCGACTTGAATAAGTTATATCATCTTTTTTAAGTTTCAGTAGCTATATTTGAAGTTTGTTATGAAAGTTAAATGAGATAGCACAGTACATAAAAGAGAGCCTGGCATACAGTAAGGTCTCAGTAATGTTCTTGTTCTTTTCTCTTCCTCTATATCCTCTTCCAGATGAAACCTGGTACCTGCTACCTCTCATATTCCCGGTCATCTCAGTCCTGTATCTAAATATCCTATTTGTCATTTCCTCTTTTTTTCTCCAACCACTTGGATGTGGGGAGAAAGAGGACCAAAATAGTCATATAGACACTGATACATATTGGTTTACTTTTGCTGTGCATGATTTATTATGGCAAAATTTAGTCGCTTCAAATAATAAACATGTATTTCTCCTAGTTTTGTGGAACAGCTGGGTAGTTATTTTGGTCCAAACTGGTTTTGCTACTGTTTCTGGTCACCTGATGGGTTATCTGGGGCTGAATGGTCTATCTTGGCCTCCTGCATATATATGGCAGGCAGGTTATCCCAGGGTGCCCTCGCTGACACTGTCTCTGCCCCACATTTTCTCTCATCTGCTAGTAGGCGAACTCAGCTTCTCTTGGTGGTCCTCTCAAGGTTACAAGAAGTAGCAAAAAAACAAGGCTCAGTGAGCAAGCTCTTTTCAAGCCTTTATTTGCATCGAGTTTGCTAATATTTCATTGGCTAAAACAAGTCACATTATTAAAAGTAGATTCAGGGGGACAGAGAAATGTCACCTCTTGATGGGAGGAGTTGAAAATAATATGGCCTTTGTAATTTTTTTTTTTTTTTTTAATAATTTACTTCATACTGGGTTGCTGAATCTCAGAATGGGAACCAATGAGGGACACGGATCTAGAGCTTACATGTAGGAATTTCTTTGCTTTCCTTCCAGAATCTTCTTCTAAGGACAGTGCATGCATATTCAAAATTCTTTGCTCCAATGCCTTACTTATTTGGCAGAAAGGATTAAATATAGCATTTCTAATAGCCATCAACTGGTTAAATATGAATTCTTCAGAATCTCAGCTTAAATAGCAATTTGTCATAACTCGTATTAAATCTATTAATGCTTTTATAATTTTCAGAACAACTTCCACCGTATAAGCACTAATGTAAGCATTAGCTATTATTATTATTATTATTTTCTTTTCTTCCTGACTGGATCAGTTTCCTTTGTTAGAAGTTCTCACTTTCCTTTCAAACGTTTGGTCAAGGCTTTTAATAAATAGACACTTATTTGCTTGAAGTTTCAAAAATACATTTCTACGGGAAGAAAGAGTTAAGGTCCCTACTCTCATGAAACATTCTGTTATTATTTTATCCTAGGGGCTTAACACAGTACCTTTGGCTCCCAGTCAGTATTTTCTAAATGGATGAAGGAAGGAAGGAAATAACGAATTAGTACTATGAAGGAGTACCCTGATGAACTCTCACTCCAAATATTAATAGACACTGTTAATTGATTGGTGGAAAGTTTTTTTTTTTTTTTTTTGCTTTAACATATCCCACTCTGGTCTTTGTTAAAAATTTCTGGATTTTTAAAAGTTATATTTTTCTGAGCGAGTGAAGCTGAGACATAAAGGGCAAGAAGACCTGTGCTCTCCTTGTATGAAAATTGTGGAGCATCGACTGTGCTCACAGGGAAGGATTCCCGCAGAATATTAATCAATCTTGGGAGTTAGGGACCATGAGAGAGGTGTTGGCAGAGAGGAGCCTGAGGTCCCCTGTCTCTTTCCCCAAGGAGCCAGGCTTCTGATCTAGGAACCTGGGTTTCTCTTGCTTTCTGAGAACCTTGAGGCAAGCCCTGAATAATGCCAGCCCACACTTCATTACCCAACAAACCGTTTATCATTTAATCTGATCTGTATTGAACAAGTGGAAGCAAGTTACAAAGCAGCAAAGCCGCGAGAATGAAAATGCAGCACGTTTTCTGATTATAGGCATCTCTAATCCAAAGCTTAGAGACTAGGGCTAAAAATAGGCACCAATTCCATCTTTATCCACCCCCACCCACCCGGCATTTCCGTGCTGGGTCAGGTAGCCCTTTAGCTGGATGGTGGACATTTGCACTATGACAGTTTGGCTTCATTTGACATGGGTGGTGGGGAGTCAGTCAGGCTACTCTCTTACTTATGGTGCTGATATTTTCTGGGCTCTGGAGCCTCCATAAGACAAGGACTCATCTCACATGTCACCCAGGGTCAAAGGTTACACTGTTTGTCACAGGATATTTCATGCTTGCTCTTTTCACAGCTGCCAATTCTATCTATCCAGGAATTCAAATCAGCTAAGAAAAAAAGAAATTAATATCCTTTCAGCAGCAACATTGGGCCAGACACTGTGTTGATCTCTTGACAAGCCCTGTTTTGTTTCAGCCACATAGAAATCATCCTTTGTGAACTCACAAGGAAGCATACTCGGAGATGCGGAACCACCTCCCCAAGCCCACAGAGCCAAAATCCATGGAGCAAGTCTCATCAAAACATAATACTTCCATCTTCTCATATATGTCTTATCTCCCTAAAATTTCTTAAACAAACACATACCTAGAGCAGGTAGGATTCAGCTCATTTCAGTGCACGAAATATGTGTTGGGAGTTGATCACTTGGAAAACAAGACATGATCTCTTCCTCTTTAAGCCTTTAGAGTGAAAAAAAAATACAAAGAAGTACAGGCATACATTTGAAAGTCTAGCATATCATTTGCTAAAAATGCACGTAGCGTGGAGCAGAGTGCGATTTCTCCTTTGGACGGGAGAGGTAGTGTCTCTGGGAAGATTCATTGTGGGAGGAATATTTTCATCAGGAGCGTGAAGTACAGTAAGCTTTTTTCAGAGATGCATTTCAAAATTAGGAAATGTCTTGATCAAGAGGAAAAGATCTTGCTTATCTTCTGAAGAGGAGGTAGATCAGGAGCATGAAGTAGTCTTGGTTGGAAAGTTAAGTGAAACCTATGAAGTTAAGTGAAGTTACGGTTGCCTTTGGATGCCAGATCAAGGAAATTGTCTTATTCTCTGTGTCAGTGGGGCCCATCAAATGCATTAAAATAAAAAAAAAATACATAGGGATCAGAATATTCGCATTCAAATTTAGGAGCAGGGTAGGCTATGGATGGAGTAGAGAGACCATGACACAGAGAATGGGAAAGGGAAGAATATGGGTATGATCAGGTGTTTCTTAAACTTTATGGTGCATCAGAATCACCCAGAGGGCTTGTTAGAATAGATTGCTGGGCAATAATTTGTATTTCTAATGTGTTTCAGTGTGAGGATGACACTGCTGAGCCAAGGACCACACCTTGAGCACCATTGCTATAATCTGTGCAATTTTAATCCCGAATAAAACTAAAGCTATGTTAGCGGTGGAGTTTGAATGGATAGAAATTGACATCCGGTTAAAACTAATGAGGAAAGAGAAGAAGCAAATTCTGACGGAAATTATAAGCCTTAGCAACCAGGAAAGAAAAAAATAATGATCATACAATTAAAAATGTTGCTGCTTACTGTGTGCTAGGCAGTATTAGCACCTTCTATGTCCTTTAGCATGTTTAATTCTCTTAATAACTCCATGAGGCAGGACCATCAGTTCTTTGCTCTAATAAAGATACCAAAGTCCCAGCACACCAGATTTAGATGGCTGAGTATAGATTTGATGCCAGGTATGTCCAGCTCTTAAGCCCAATTTCTGAATGTTTAGCATTAGTCCTATTTTAGTGGCAGCCCAGTTGCCATCGAGAACCACCATAAGTCATGTCAACAAGTCATATTACAGAAAAGATGACGCGACAGTTCCAAAGTGTAAGTGTCCACAGCCTTCCTTCACTCAGCTCTTCATTAAAGAGTTTTGAACACAATGGTACATTATTAGTAGGCTTTTATCCCTACTGAGGGAACTAAATGGGGTGATTAGAAAGGGGGTGTCCACATGGAAGTAACAAACAACATTTGCTTCTCTGAACTCTGTTCCAGAGGAATGTGGACTTTTAGGAACTTCTGATTCCTAAATTTTAAAATAAATTAAAGTCCAGATGAGGAGCTTATATTTGAATGTTCTTCTTTTCCTGCGGAGAAAAGCCCGAAATGATGCCGTGGTCTACTCCGTACTCACTTTGCCACAATTTAGCAATGAACGCTTAACATGAGGCTGGAGAAGGGAGACAAGGACTAAAACTGGAGGATAACAGGTGCAGAGGGAAGAAGCTTTGGCATTGCAGTCAAACAAACGTGAATTCCAGTCTAGTTTTCGTCAACAATTGCTGACGTGAACAAAAACAATTTCCTTGACCTATCTCATTTATTTTTTTGTCAGTTAAAAAGAAATAATAATAATAAAAAGCTATAACTCGATTGATAGAGAATAGATGCATGTGTGTTCGTGTACATATATGTGTCACTTGACATATAAAAATGTTTGCAATTCACAGGCATTGTTTTTAACAATGGTAATGAAAAATTCTTATCAGTCTGTTCTTTCAGGTCTATTCTGAGCTTGATGTTTAAGGGACACTGATTTTTAGAACCTTTCTCTCCTGGTTTTATTTTTGCTTAGCAAAACCAATAAACAGCTCTAATGCACTGTAAGGAAAAAAATTGGTTAGGAAAAATTATTCTTTTTTTGTGTGTGTGTGCTGGCTTTTAAATATGGCTTGTCATTAGATAGTATCCAAATCTCTTTGCCGGTTCATATTTGAGTGTCTCTGGATATAAAAATACCCATACTGAGCCAGCATTTGATTTCCTGCTGAACTGTTTTTCACATTTCCAATATAATTATGTAGCAGTTACAAAGAAACAAAGACTGAACTCCACAGAATACCATAGAAACCCACATTTGTTTACTTAAGAAAAGATATAAAAAGCAGCTAAGGCAGAAACTGATGTGTTGGATGACTTCTTAGGGTAACTGATACCTAAAATAAGTCTTAAAATGTCTGGATAACCATTAGAAGTGATTGGTTAGACATGGATTTAAAAAGGCAACTGTATATTCTACAAATGGCCCCTGGCAGATAAATAGAAGACCTGGAAATAAGGAGTGCTAAATTTGATATCATTCTCTGAGCTTTGTTCTCTGAATGGTTGCTTTTGTTCCCAGTAATGTCCATCTTTAAGGTCTAACAAACCAGTCAGTAAGTCCATCAGATCATTGCAGAATGAATACAAAACGTCAGTGAGTCGAACACATTTTTGCCCAGCTATCCTAGGCACTACAAACACAGGTTGTTGAAGACCTAGTTCTCGGCCTGGAGGTGGAGCTTCTGTAGTAGGGAAGACACGTTTGGACCACAGTTACGTTGTCTAATTGAAAGAGACAGAGAGCATCCAAACAACTTATATAAGAAAGAGACATGTACCTTATGATGCAGTGCCCTTTACAGTCAAGCCAGATGCTACTTTTTGACACCTGAAGAAGAAAAGCGAGAACATTAGAGGCAAAGGGAATAGCCGGAAGCCATCCAAGAGGTTTTGGGAATTTTGTGATGAAAAGGCGGGACTTGTTGATCTTGGCGTGTGTCATTCAGCCATCATTAAGGCAGACTGCATCCCATGTGCGTCTTATTTCCACAGGGACCTGTGAGGGTGCTTTAAGAATGAATAGGAGACTGAACAGGGAAGTCTCAGTATAAATGGATCCCAAGGCTTATCTGTGGTTGAAGAAGGGCATGAGAAGCTCCCTGTTCTTTGGACTTTGTAAGAATCATGATTTAGGGAAGCAGCATGAATGCAAAACGAGAGCAGTAAATACTCCAACCTGCTCTCATGATCTCTCTTGGCTGAAGGTCTAGATTTGAAAAATGGAGCAATACCTGGGTGTCGCAGTAGAGGGCAAAAAATAAACTAGCATTTGAGATGCTATTTGAGGCAGAATGCTGGTCATTGTGTATAGATACAATTCGTTTCATCCTCGTAACAATGTTGAGATGGATGGAACCTGAACGCTGTTACAGAAATGTGTGAAGCGAACCTCAGGGAAGTCAGGAGACATGGGAAAGGTCACAGATCTCATAAAGTGAGGTCGAATCCACTTGATTTGGTGTCAAAGCCTGAACTCCTTCTACTCTTTGGTGCTACCACAGGTGATAGATGGGCTACCATCCTTTGAAAATTATTACTCTTTGTCCAAATTTCCAAGTGCACCATTAGTTGCCAGGCACCATGTTAGATACACACATATATATATATATATATATGTGTGTGTGTGAAAAATCCAGGAATTGCATTGCTTCCAGTTTACTTTGGGTGAGAGTCATAGAAAATAAATGACAGTCATGTAAGATGTCATGTTTATTTTACCAGTGTGGTTTTTGTGATGAAGTTCAGCTCTCTATCGCCTTCCCATGAATACGCTGGTCTTTCTTTTTAGGGTACACACCCCATAATTATTTTATCTGCTCTAGGAACATCTAATTTTAAAAGGCAAGGGGGTGGGTATGAGGAATCCATTTAGAAAACGTAGGTTCAATTCCTTGATTTCTTGTAACTCTGGGCATCACAATTCTCTTCACTATGTGGGTGAAATGAAACAGTTACTAGGTTTTCTTGCATCTTTTATTTGATGAATTTTTAGTAGTTGCAGCATCACATGATGGGGAACAGCAGAGATTTAGAGATGGAAAGATAGGGGATTGAAACCTGACTGTAATACCTGTAAGTCATGTGATGTTAGGCAGAATACTCGTCTTTTTTAAGCCTCTGTTGTGTCATATGTTAAGATATAGATAATAATGCATTTCTATATTTTTGTGTGATGCATCTAACAGAGTGACTATTCTTAAAAAACAAATAATAGAGTAGTTGAATCTTTTATTCTTTAAGACAGCAATATTCAAAGAGTGGTCCAGAGAACTTTTGAATCTTTGAGATACTTTTAAGGGTTCTTAAAGGCCAAAATATTTTTATAATTACATAAAACTACTATTTTCCTTTTTCTCTGTCATTCTGTCACAAGTGAAAGTGGAGTTTTTGAGAGGCTACGTGGAGTGTGGTGATATAATTGCTCAATGGCTAATGGAATATGTGCTTGTGTATTCTTGTGTTTTGTGAAAAAAGTTCTTATATGGTAAATACTGAGAGGTATAACCCAGTAACAAAAGCTTTAACGAGTAGAAGTTTTTTGGCTTCTTCAACAATTTTTTTAAATATATAAAGAAGTCCTCCAACCAAATTGTTTGAGAACTGCCTTGGGAAGGCATTTATTTTCTCAACTAGTTTGAGATAGTTTGAGATAGTTTGAGATATAGTAACAATAAATATTTTTTGCTATACCTTGGATATCACATTGATTGAAAAAAAAAAAAAAAAAAAACAATTGCCTGTAAAGTTTAGGCTGAATACTGAAAAAATTAATACATATAATGTCTTTAGTAGAATTCTTGATATAGAGAATGTAGTAAGAATACAATAAATGTTGATCAGTGTTAAGTGCAGGGTGAAAATGAAGGTACTCAAAAGAAAATAGGTTGATATTATAATTTACATTTTTAGGGTCTCACCAAATAAGGTTGCCTTCTCAAGAGACAGAATTATTCCCAGGCCAGATCAAGACTTGCCTACTGCTGAATGCTTTGTATTACTCTTTCAGAACAATTAAGCGTGTCACACAGATGGAGACCTGGGAGACCCAGGCACCGCCAGAGAGATGCTCTCATGTAAACATCAAACCCAAAGTAGTCTTCAGGGACCAGCCCTGCCTCTGGAAACCAGACAGGTTATCAGCATATAAGGCCACCAAGATTTAAATTGCACATATAACCTCCCATTATTTTAGCTCCATGTTTTTCAAGCTACTTTTTGGTGATATTTTCTTCAATTTTAGAAACAGCTGCAATAAAATATGCTGATCCAAACAGCAATAATAATGATGATGACATTAGTTACCATTTCATCATTTCTTGAGCCAACTTTTCCCAGTGCTTTACATAAAGCATTTTGAAGAGAGTTGCCAATGTACTTTACGAACTGCCCTGTGTTGTGGGGAATCATATTATAAACACTGTTCAAAGTAGAAAATTAGGCAGCTATTGTCAATCTCTAAACTCTAAAGACTTTACAACAAATATTTGATGTAGCCAAGCTTTGACACCAGCCCCTCTGCCTTACTAATATGCAACACTGCAAAGCCTTTGGCAGACCTTTTATTTTTCATTGTAAATTAACAATTTAGCTTTATTGTTCAGTGACTATCCTCTGAAAACTTGGCTAATGCATGTCTGTGCTGAAGCAACATTACTTTAGGAATGTGCTGACAGACTAAAGTTTCTATTCCTGCCAAACTGAGGACAAAACCCTAAATCTCAGTGAACCTAGCAAGGTGAATGACACTTTGAAAAATTTAGTAACAAAATTAAGGCCCTTGCCAGATAAAGATAACTTTGTCCTCCAAACTTTCTGTAGTAACAGAAATTCCTTACATTTCAATTATGATACGTTGTAAATTGATTCTTTTTTTTTATTCTTTACTACAGTGAAGCTTCAGAACAGCTATATAGAATGGGCCACTGCTGGTATTATTGTCCTGCATTTTAGGTGATGTAGCCAAAGGTCAGACAGATTAAGTTATTCCCTCAAGAACATTCAGCTAGACAGTGCAAAGTCATTTGTCAACCCTAAGGCTTGTCATGAATTCATAATTAGAACATGCTTTACTAATATTCAATTTGCAAAAACAGATATACATCAGATCAATTCTAGTGATGTAAACTGTGACAATGATAACAATAATAGCAACTGTTGGTCACACTGTAAAACACCATCAGATTCACAGAGTGATTATTTTGCCTAGAAACTGTATGAATGGTGTCACCCACACCAATCATGCAGAAATCATTTTGGTAAACACCTTGGGGAGTGTCATTGTAGCAGAAGTAGAATTTAGATTGTGCGTGTTTCCATGCTCTTCAAGGGAGAAAGATGCCTGATGGCTTGCTCTATACAGAGTGCACATCCTCTCCTCTTGCTGCAGATTTTCTTCTCCAAAGCACATAAATGGATCCCTGGAGGGGAGTATGCTTGTGGCTCAAAGGTTGGTCCTGCATTTAAAGATGCCAGCATCATCTTGGCTTGAAGCTCCACTTCATAAGTAACTTGCATGAGACAAGTGACTGTTAACTTTTTTTTAGCACAATTTCCTTACCTATAATAGTGGGATAAGTAAATATTGAAACAACTTACATTATGCCCCCTATATAATATCGAGATGTACAGAGCTTAAGTGATTTCCTAAAGGTCACTGAGCCTAGCACCTTATAGAATTAAATTGTCCACCAAGTCTGTTTCTCTCAATAGATTTCAGTTCAATACCACATGCATTCCTGGCAGGTATCTAGATATATTCTGTCTTTTTGTTTATAGTCTCTCCTGTCTGGCTAACCTCTTTGTCTCCTACCATGGAATCAGCCTTGCGTTCCTCGAAGAAATGTATCTACTTTAAAAAATTTCTACAGGTCCGTTTTTGTGCTGGGTGGAGGCAGATGAAATTTTCTTTTTCTGTTTAAAATTTTAAAATAATAAAATTACCTCTTATAGTAGTTAAATCCTAGATGAAAAAAAAACCCACTAGAACTCTCCTGTGTTAATCCGAGAGCAGTTTTAGATAGAATTACACATCTATAACTATATGATGCCAAAACATCTGGAAGCCAAAGGGAAAAATTAAGTCCACTGGCATTTTCCCCAGATACAGCCAAGCAACAGATGTGGGGAAAGGCTGAATGAGTATCTCGACTAATTTTGGTGAATTCCAGGAGAACCAAACTCGAATTGTCCATTTATTAAATCTTTGGTATCGTGGATCTAATGACAATAATCTCATTTTGGGTTGAGGTGGCAAGCTGACGTGTCAGCCTACAATAATTGAATATCTTCTCTTTCTTGATTTCTTGATCCTCTGATGTGTTCATTCTTTCTTTCTTTTTTCCAGCATAATTGTTTTGTTTCTCAGATCTATCAGATTTAGACATTTGATTTATGCACTTAATTTAAACAACAAAGACCTCTTTAAAAATTATATTATTACTAAATTCTAGCATCTACCTTATTCACAAAGGTTGGAAGGTTCATAGTCTATTTGAAGAATTCAGTAGACTAATGGTGATGATATCTTACTTTATCCAGTTCACAACTCTTTACACGTATTTCATTAATCCTTGCAGCATCTCTCTGAGGTATGTAAAGGGCAGGGATTATTAGACCCATTTTTCAAGTATAGAAAATAAGATAAAGCGAGATAGAAAATCATTTCCCTAAGACAGCAAAAGAAAGCTTGACCAAACCACTCCATGTTCGAAGTTGCAATGCTGCTTTGAACACTTTGCAGATATTAGCTCATTAATTTCTCAACCATCACATGGCAGTTATTTTTAAACTTTTATCTTGATGGGGTACTTGTATATCTATATATCTATAGATGTATATCCATATTTATATACTAAGGAGAAGGGGAGAAATTGTTTCTGTACATTAAAATGAATTCTTGAGAGCTGCGAACTAATTTAAGTTCACTTCTTTGACTACATTATGCCACACCTCTTATGTACTTAATATGTATCTGAAATGTGTCCCTTCTCTGTCCTTTCCCCCATAATAACTCAGGACACAACAGACTAAGGTGTCAGAGGATGTCTAGTACATTTCAACATTGAGACAAAACAAAATGTACAGTAACATTAATCGGACACATTTGTGGACATGTATATGGTTGCTATGTTGCATCAGTAAATGGATGCGAATGGTTAGCAGTTCATATAAATGGTAGCAATTAGTCTTACTTTTCCAAAGATAAACTGAGAACATTTTGAGCCATCTGAGGGAGAAAGAAAGGAAAAGTGTTGAAGGTAGAAGGACTCCTCGGTTTGAGTATACAATCTATTCCTTTGTCAACTAACTCCTCCTGACCTTGTCCCACCTCTTTTCTATGTCCCCTCTCACTTCTTTCATTCAAAAAACAGGAATAGGGAGATAGGCCTTTGGTGGAGTTCTATTTGTTTCACCTACATGCTGTGCGACTATGGGAAAATTGCTTCCTGTTTCTGACCTTCAGTCTCCTGCTTTGTGAAATGTGAATGATAATATTAATATCATAAAAATATCATGTGGCCTAAAGTAGAGAAGCCATATTTAGCACCTAGTGCTATTCCCAGCACATTGCAATTGTCAATTAATTATAGGAGACATACTCATTAACCTGATTCTTACATTGCTCATCCTAAATTATTCATCTTTGAATATCCAGGGCCTATCAGAAAAACTAGAACATCATAATCAATAATATCAGTTGCTATTAACTATTACTAATGAAGGTCTACCTCGCTCCACTAGCCATTTGTTTTGCTGTTAGAGATAGAACCTTATTTATTTATCAATTCACTTTGAGGATCTATGAACTATATAGAATCCAAATCTATCATCTAACAGCTATGAAGCATTTTCCAATCTTTCCTCCTTAACTTACTCAGCAAAGGAATTAAAAACAACTATTCCTACCCCTGAAATCCCAACGTCAATTTGGCTATTTTCTTGAAGTTAAACCCTAGACATCAAAATGGTAAATGATTGTTTATGCTGTCAGTAGTGCATTCAGGTAACACTTGGTTCTGCCTGCACACTTCTGCAGAGTTGAAGTTTAGAAGATACATATGCAGAAAAATCCAGTCGGGGACAATCAGAGCTATCCCTTTCAACTGTAGCTTCCAACACTATTATTTTACAGCTAATGTGCCCTCTGCACACTTAGAGACTGTGCTCTGTGATTAACTTGGAAAGATCAATGGGGTGCTTCGCAGAGGAGGAAGAGAACATGCACAAACTCCACTATCTTGAAACCAAAGTATCCCGGGTGGTAGATTCGAAGTTTCTGTTACGAGCTTACTGTTCAGATATTAATAGAGTTAGAGCTGTCTACGTGAGTAATAATATCTCTTCTGATCCTGGCATTTGTACTTGCAGTCATGACATCCCCTGTTGGAAATGGTTAAAAACCAGAACTGGCCCCCAATAGTTGACCCAACAAAGGAAGAAATACTGGACAGTTTAGCATAGTGCTTGTCAACATAGACTCTCAGAGGAATCCAGACCAGAAGATCCAGAAGGATCTTTCCAGTTTTTTTTTTTTTTTTTTTTTTTTTTTAAATGTCCCATGCAAACTCAAATCCTAGGTGAGCTACTTATGAGATGTGTGATTGAGGGCAACTTGTTTATCATCACTGCCCTAGCAGGAAGTTGGTGCCCAAACACTGTTACTCTCAACAGAAGCACAGTGGCATTTTGATGGAATACATGTGATAGTTGTTCAGTGAATACTCCAAGGCACTGCTTCTCCACCTTTAATGTGCCTATGCATTACCTGGGGATCTTGTTAAAACACAGATTTGAATTCCCTAAGTCTGGGGTACGCATTCTGCATTCCTAATAGGCTTTCAGGTGATGCTAAAGCTGTTGGGCAGTGGAATAACTTTCAGTAGCAAGGCTATATTCATATTTAATACATATTTAATGTTATTCATACACATTTAATAATTATTACAAAACAAAAGCCTAAGCTAGTGTTTCTCAAAGTTCAGCATGCATCCCACCTTCACCGGGAAGGATTATTAAAGCACAGATTACTTGGCCCCACCTTCAGAGTTCCTGATTCCGTTGGTCTCGGTTGGGGCCCTGACAATTTGCATTTTTAATAAATTTCTAAGTGATGCTCGTACTGCAGCGTGTGGTCCATTAACTAAAAAGCACTGACCTAGGCCAGTTCCTTCCCTATCTGGAAACTTCTGTTAATAGTTTTGAAAACGATATTTGTTTTTTCACTTTTAGGAAGATGATAATCAGTAGGACATTTTATTTTTTAATTAGACTTTCTATTTTAGATACATTTGCACACAGTTGTAATAAATAATAGAAAGATTCTGTGTACCTTTTTTACGGTTTATTCCAGTGGTAACATCTTGCAAAACTGTAGTGTAATATTATAACAATACATTCACATTAATACAATCTACCTAATTTATTCAGTACCCCCAGGATTGTTTGTATTCAGTGTGTGTATGTGTTGATGGTTAGTTCTATCGCATGTATAAGTTCATGTGTAAGTTCACCACCACAGGCAAGACCCAGAGCAGTTCCACCACCACTAGGATCGCTCCACATCAGCCTCCCTCCAAAGCCTCGCTTCCCTTCCCTAATCCCTGGAAACCCCTTATTCTCAATTTACATAATTTTGTCAATTTCAGAATTTCATACAAATGAAATCATACGGTATATTAATATATCCAACAGAAAGATTTTAAAGCTTGCTAGTATCTGGATCTCACTACTGTATTCTTATTTATTATAGTGTATACATTTGTATTTTTGGAATCCTAATATCAGACAGGGTTTATACTCTATGCCTATTCATAAGGGAGGTCCTTAGCTTCATGGATTGTGTACAACTCAGGGGATTTTAAGGATGAATTTCCCTTTCCAGTGGCCAAAGACACACCAATGCCCATGTGCCAGAATTAGATCTTATCATCAGACTTTTAAAATCAGAAAGCTTCTTCAAAATGCATTTTGAATATGCCTCTAAATCTTCAGTTTACCTCTAAATCAAATAGTAGGATTGTTCGTACTGTAAGGATTGGCTCTTTTTTATAAAATAATTTGGAAAAAAAAGTTATTTTAAAATGCCCATGTAACATTAGTGTTTAGAACACTGAAGTTGGCAATTATTTCTGTCTTGGACACTTAAATGTTTTCCTTTCTCTGATCAAATATTATCTAAGCCAGATTAGAAAGATTGGTATTATTCTTTCTTTTAAAAGTATCATAATTAATTTTAAATTTTATGCACATAATAATATATCAGGTAATTTGATAGATGTTTCTTATACTGATTCATGTTATTATGTTTACAGTATCCATGGTTAACATGGCAAATAGTCAGCAGTATCTGCTAAAACTAAGATCAAGACAGATCCTACTTAAATATTTTCGAAAGTATTAAATTCAGAAGAGATACTAGGAACATTCTCTTCCCCATATCTGTTATTGCGTAACAAACTGACCCCAAACTAAGTGGTTTAAAATAGTAGCAACCAATTAATTTACTCAAAAATGTAAAATTTAGACAAGGCAAAACAGGGGCAGCTCATTTCTAATCTACAGAGTGTCAATGGTGGTGGCATCACTCAGGCTGGAAGATCCACGTGGCTCCCACAAAGAGCTGGGAAACTGGTGTTTATTCTGGGCCACCGCCACAAGGGTTTCTCAAGGGGGTGGCTTGGGACCTGTGTCCCATGGAGTCTGCATTCTAAGACCAACCATCCCAAGAATAATAGAGAATGAAACCTACCAGTTATTATGGTCCAAGCAGCTCTGATATCGATACAACTTTTATTACTTCTTTCATCTTCTGTTACTTACTTAAGCAGCAGGAGAGTGCAGATTTAGGGCAAAGGACTAAATGAGAGGAGTATTAAATAATTTTATATCATATTTTAAAACCAATGTAATTCACTTTTGGCCAAAAATTATTTGCATTTGTACTAGCAATTATTTGCATTCTGAGATTTTAAATCTTTTACAACATCAGCCTCAGGCTGACCCAGTAAAAAAAGGTGGGACAGGATGAAGATAATTTCTATAGACACCACTCAAGAAGGACATCACATAGCAGTCACTGGGTGCATTTGGGTGCATGTTGCTGGTTTCTTGATTGTTATCCATTACTGTTCCAGAGAACTGATTCTCCTAGACTTTTGGCTCTACCCTCATGGCTCTTAGCTCTGCTATCTGAATCTTTCTTCTCTTCTTCTTCTTCGTTTTATTTTTTTTTTTAATAAACAAACTGTGTTCGCAGCTGAGGTATCTTCTCAATTTCCATGCTGCCAATAAATGTTTGACAGTCTGGCAGCCTCTTTTCATTGTTTACTCTCTCTTTTAGTCAGAACTAATACATTTCCTTTAAAGATTTTGTACGTTTCTTACAAATCAGTTTACAATTAGGCAAAAATCACACTCACAAATCTCTTAATGCTGAGCTCTTCCTGACTTTGGATGCCCAATGAATCTGCTGTGGTCAATGCTTTTAAGACTCTTAATAGGGAACCTTTGAGACTACTCTGTCCTTTATGATCCTCAGAAAACCTTTCATCTCTTTGAAAGTTCCAACAGGGAACCTCAGATCTTTCCGAGGTATTAACAGCAAAGGATCATATTGTCCCATTCTGTATTTGATTTGTAAACTGAGACTCTTTCTTAATTTAAGAATTGTTTTTCTCTGGAAAACCTGCAAATGAAAAAAGTTTTATTTTCAAACCCAAACAGTTTTGGTTCCAGGAAAAATTCCTCCTTTAACTAATTTCTCTCCATTCACATTTTGTTCAGGCAGTAAGAAGCAGCTTTGTGGCACTTCTAATATTCAGCCTCTGCATTGAGTCTCTTCCATTAAGTCATCAAATTCATTAGGTACATTTCCTTTTCTCCTACATGACCCACGGGTGTCATGGTCAAAATTCCTACTCCTACATAACAAAGGTCTCTTTTCCTCTAACTTCCAATAGTACTTCCATTGTTTTAGTGACTTTAACATATCCCTGAGAGCTTTCTCACAATCATTTTGTCTTTCAGTAACACTGTCCCTGGGACCTTTAGGTTTTCACTAACAGTCCTCTCGATTCTTCTGTCTCCTGCCTGCCGCCTCTTGCCAGAACCAGTGCCACATGTTTTACGTTTTCGCTATAGCAGCGCCTTACTTCCAGGCGTTAAAACCCATGTCGATTATCTACTGTTGCATCACAAACAACCCCAGAAATTAGTGACAGAAAACAACACCACCATTTGTTAATATTTTGCTCACAAATCTGAAATTTGAGCGGGGCTTGTCAGGGTCAGCTTGTCTCTGTAGAATATAGTACAAGCAGGGGCAGCTTGGAAGGGGCTGACTGCCCAGTTCCAAGATGGCTCACTCACCATGCTGGCAAAATCATGCTGGCTTCCAGCTTCCTCACAAAGGGATAGTTTCGACTTCTTTATTGCCTAGTGTTCAGGTTCCAAGAGTAAGTATCCCAAGGAAGCTAGGAAGTGAAAACTGATAGCTTCTTAAAAATTGAGCTCAGAAATTAACACAGTGTCATTTTTGTCATATACTAGTGATGAGTCACAGAGCCTACATTCAAGGGAAGGGAACATTTACCCCCCCTTTCATTGGGAGACATTTCATAGACTTTGGTGTCATGTTTTAAAATTGTGTGACTTTTTTTTTTGGGGTCATACAAAAACATTAAGTTACAAAGGACAGTTGATACTGTCAAAATACTTTAAAAATATTAAATAGTAATATTTAAATATTCAATTTATTAATACACATTAATAGAAAAGGTCTTATAAAATACATCTTAAATATATTTATAGTTGTAAAGTCCTCAAACTTTAGAACATTCTAAAAGCAGAGAGTATTTGTGCATTTTGCCATTCCTTAATAAAACCCTCTGGATGTTTACCTTATGCCTTGTCTATGTGTAAAACCAGTCTTAGTTTTAAGACTTGTCTTTGCAGTCTAATCAGCTTTGTGACCTGGGAATGTTTCCTACATCCACCAAACCTCTTTTCGTTTTCATCTGTAAACTAAGAATAGTAATAGTTTTCCTCCTACTTAGAGGAACTCTGTGATGGTTAATAAAGACAATGTATGGGAAATGAAAAAATGGAATGTAGACCTGAATGCAGGATCCTCATTTCCTTATTGCAAAAGCTTTATAATCAGGAACTCCAGGAGTCTAAAAAGAGAGCCCAAGGGAGTAAACTGCAGGGGTCTACAGGAGCCTAGTTACTGGAAATTTGGTTGGGTGAATATGTGCAGATAGGAAGCTGAGATCCAGAAATGTTGGAAGTCTTGTTTTTATTTCTTTCAGGTAGTATATGTAGTTTCTTCATC
Source organism: Eulemur rufifrons (assembly GCF_041146395.1). NCBI lineage: Eukaryota > Metazoa > Chordata > Mammalia > Primates > Lemuridae > Eulemur > Eulemur rufifrons. The sequence continues at coordinate 7,300,227 of NC_091005.1, read as the reverse complement.
TTGAATATAGTCATATTGATATAATTTTCACTAACTAAATAAATAGAGAGTAAAAGGTAGTGTATAATAACATCTAATGTGATACCTGGTAGAGGAGAAACACATGAAAGCTGCTGTTTTCATTATTATTTCCCATTGTTACATTTTCTACCCCCACTCAAATAAGTATCATGCAAACTCTCTTTCTGACATGGTAGGTGTTTTGGCTCCACTAGCTGGATTTGAACCATAAAGTGTAATACTTATTTCATGATCACAATTTAGAAATCCAAACTATTTTTAATGTATAAAATCTGAACTTGCAATGTCTTAGTTATCATTTTTATAATGTACATGAACAAACAAATCTTGTAAAGGACCATTTATGAATGAAATAATTTAAACAAGTATTATTAATATATCTGTAGAATACTTAACATGGGTTAGAAATATCAAGTATCAATAATATGTATGACTTTGCTTTTAAACTTGAAGAAATTGTTTTAGAATAAAATACTGCAATTTTTTTCCCTATCCAAAATGAATAATGTCTTGTATCTACATTATCTTGTCAAAATAGTGGTGTTCATCACATGTGGCTCAGATGGGGTGTGCATGCCTTACCTCTGGAACTTTGCTCATGGCAATTTTTTTTGTGCCTTGAATATCTTGTCATATCTTTGCACTCCCAAATACTACTACTCCTTCAAGGTTCAGATCAGATGTCTCCTTTTGGATGCTGTATATGTTGCTACAACTCTATGGGAGTTCAGAGAAGGCAGTGTGATCTAATTCATAATTATAGTTATTTGTGTATGTGCCTTTTGTTCCTATTGTAGCCTAATGCCATCAAAGGCAGAAAATACATCTTACACTTTTCTAGAATCCTCATAGCTCCTAGCATGCACAGTATCACATTATAAATGACGGGCAAATATTCACTGAATGAATAAATAATCTTAATGGCCATTTTTGCATATCATTACATGATTTTTAATCACTTGCTTGTAATATGCTTAATATTATTCAGAAAGGGAAATATATATCAGACTGTCAAGATATGGGGAAAAAATAGCACAGAATGCTTGCAAATATTCTGAGGTGGGGATGTATCAAGAGGAATTTCCTAAGGAAATAAACTATCCTACTAGAGCAGTAGTTGGTTGTATCCTTTAAAATTAATAACCCAAGCCTAATTCTTTGTTAAAACCTAGAGTAGTTTTGTCTTACATGATCTCAATTCAGTAATCAAGAAAAGGATGCTGTTTTATCCTCTTTGCATGCTGTCTATACGAGATGTGCAAGTCTATTGCTATGCTTAAGAAAATAATTTTGTTTGTGAATCATCCAAAATCTGTGATTGACTAATTCCAGACATTAGCCAAGCTCTTCTTTGAGGGTCTTTGCAATAACTATTTCCTCTGCCTGGAATATGGGTTGTTTTGCTATAGTCAGGAGTAACTCCTTCATTTTCAAGTCTTTGCTCAAATACCTTAATCTTCACCAGTACCATATCGTCCTTACCCTGCTTTATTTGTTTTAATTAGCACTTAATCTTTTCTAGCATACCATATAATTTACTTACCATCATGTTCATTTTTGACAAACTCTTTCCATAAACTGGTATCTCCCCCATATCAAGAAGATTGTTTGGAAGTAATAAGCCTCAATACGATTTCTTGAATAAAACATCAATATATTGAACGGATGTATGTAGGGAGAAGAGGTAAACCAGGACAAGATTATCAATGTTTATCATTTGGCTTAAAGATCGTTTGGCGATACATAATTACACTGGATAATTAAGTGATAATATAATAACACGCTTAGTTTTCATAGACATCTTCAAATATTTGAAATGGAAAGTTCACCATAACACAATGTAATATTATTACCTTTCAGTTTTCAAAAAGTAGAGTGTAAAGCAGAGGGAGAGGAAATATGTTTCCTGCTACCCACAAATAGTTGAAAAGGATGTTATGAATCTTACGCTGACCCTGCGTTTTAGTGCAGAGTGTTTCCCGCCACACTGTTTCCATGCAGCTACCTATAAACCAACTTTTTTCTCTTCTTTTTCATCATGTTAATACATTCTGGCCATTTGAGTCTTTTAGCGTATCAAGATGGCTCAAAAAATGTAATTGGAGAGTATTTTATCTTTAGATGTGTCTTGTTTCCTTTACCAATTTTTAAAAACCTCTTAAACTGTTTTTTTAATGAAGAAGATGGAAGAGTGTTTGTGCTAAATTATTTTACCCTAGCGTTAATGGTAAAAGTAAATTCTCTCTAGTAGTGTATGACTTTGCGACTCCACGTCTGTAGTGTCTATATCAAGCTAAAATTTAAGACAAATACTATATAACTATAAGAAATTAGATGTGCTTTGGAGTCAGGCATACATGAATTCCAAACACTGTTCTGCATCAGTATTTATGAACTGTTTAACTTCAGTGAAGTGAGATAGTTTCTTTGCCTTTATTTTGCCATATGTACGTTGGGCACGGATGTAGAATAAACAGTAACTGAAAATCTACCATTATTATCTTCTTTCTCTCCTTCCCTTCCTTTGCCTTTATGTTCTATGTTACCCTGTAACTATACTCATTGTTAGTCATATGATGAAATGATTTGTTTAATTGCCTTAATACATTAGGCAATTAATTCTTTTTAGTGTTGAGCAAATTCCAACAATTTCCTGAGAATAAATTATAATGAAGGTTTATGTGAAAGAAATTAAAAGCTATGGAATCTTTTTTATTCTCATATGGTTATGAAAATATCACCTGGATAGGCAACATTTGGAATTATAAAATTCGGAATCGCTCTCAGGTGGTTAATTAGAAATAAATATGGATGTTGGGATGAGAAACCACACAGTGGAACTCATTGATCGCATTTTATTTGAGGGGCTTATTTTTGGTAGAGAATTCTGGGGGCAACATCACCACCAGTCAAAGACTAATAATTTAGTGGTGGAAAATCTTGAAAGGGTGTATAATAAAACAGAGTCAACCTGCTTATAGGAAAAATAGTAATTTGTAGTGTCGTGAATGCATGATCTGTAATTTCAATGTAGGAACCATGAGATGGGAAATTATTATAACGATTCCTAATTTAGTTTGACTGAGTCAACCCTGAGATACAACTTCCCCAATATAAATTTGTTAGTTAAAACATGAGTCAGAATTAAAAGCAAAGTTCCTTTTAATGTAATGGCTAGAGAATATACTTATCCCTACCCCACATCTACCATTCAGTACTCCACTTGCCTCAACCAGGGTGTTGTTACCCTGCAGTTGCGTATTGGCAGGGGTCGGAAACTTACAACATTGGGAGACTGATTAGTTTTCCCTTGAACAGCTCTATTAGAAATCGCTTCCTTAGTGTGAGCCAAAATGTGCCTCAAGTTTTATTTTCTCTCCTTCCGCCCAGTACAATATGAAGTTCCTTAAAAAAATTGTTCACATGATATTGTCTAAGTTTCCTGAAATAGTTGCTTAGAAGAAAATAATGTTTGTAGAATTAGACACTGAGGTGTCAGGATCTCAAAGTTAGTTAAGTCAGGAAAAAGGTAACTTGAAAGTTTAGAGCAAAATCCAACAAGGGACAATAAACAAGATCTAACTCTTTTAACACTCTGCAATTTGCTTGGTGCTTTTATGTATGATTTCCTTCGAGCCTCTCGATAACCCTCAAAATAGGTATTATCTTGACTTTAGGGTATCAGGTACTGTTCTAAATATACCAGTGAACAATATGCTCAATGCAGCCTTGAACAAAAGAGATTCAAAATTCCTCTCAAGCTGGAATTTACATTCTATTAATCATAACTGGGATTTTTCAAACCTAATACCTGCTTACCAGTCCAATAAAAGTCAAATTTGTACTGCTAAGGGGGATGCTAGAATAGATTCTTCCATTCTGGAAGCAAAACTTCACAAAGAATGTATATAGATACAGCAGGCATTTAATGCTGTCTTCCAAACACTCAGAAGATTCATGTTATAGACAGACATAGAGGAAGATTCTTAAATGAAGGGAATTTTACCACTATGGTTCTTATTATTTTGATCCTGATCAACTCTTCGGGGTCCCTATTTTCTTTTTTTCAGATAAAAGTTTCTGCATTCCAAACTAGACCCATTGAGTCAAATTTTACCAATTGTTCTGAAACCCACAAGAACTCAAGAAAAAAATGAAGTGAATTTGCTACTTCATTTTCCCTAAATATAAGCTCTGGCTTGAATGGCCATTATTCAATAAGCTTATTTGTTTCCTCCATAAGAGAGAATTAAAAATAAAATAATGGTTTCCTTTACAAAGAGCCTGTGCCCTTCTCGAAGCATCAGTTAGCATAACTATTTGAGGGCATATGTGACCTTTTGAAGCCATTACTCTGATCACCATTGGTTGCCAACAGTCTTGCTGCTCAGGGTAAATAAATTTTCTCAGCAATCACTAAGAAAAAAGAGTAGATCTTATTTTATTTCCATATTGGGGATGAATGTTCAGGGTCATATTGTCAGAATTAAGTAGAGAAAGTAAAAAATTGATTGTTGGAAGAAAAAAGTAGAGAAAGGAAGTCAGCACAGCTATAACTTGATATTTACAGTATATATTGTTTGTAAGCATGAGACAAAGGAAGTTGGGTGGGGAAATTCCACTTACTTAGAAGGGGTAGCCCCTTCCAACATCCTTCTCTTTTATTTTACCTGGTTTTATTTTTGCTCGTAAGTTTCATTTTTACTTTAGTGTCAACCCCCTCATTTATGTGTGAATGTAATAGAATATGTATTTGGTTTATTTGGTCATTTGTTTTTCAATTTGGTACCTCTATTGCCTTTAAGAGTATCTGGCACCCAGCAGATGTAGTTAATATTTTTGAATGAATAGAGGTTAGAAAAGGTACTTTTAAAATTACAGTTTTATATTAAATGTTTATGAGAGGATAATTATGCCACTTTCTCCATAGGATTGTTAGAGGAGAATAAAAGCATGGTGCCCAAGAGTGTTCAATAAATATCCCATAGTCTTGTATAGTGGTGATGATGATGATCATGACATTCTGATGCGGCAGGCATGGCTTATTAATGGAGCAAGGTTTCAGTTTGCAAATAGGACCTCACTGTTAGTTTGATTGCACTGGGTAAGACTATATAAAGATAGCATAGAACTTGGACCCTGAGCATACCAATTTTTATACTGTTTAGTGCAGCTGAGAAAGAAGTCTACCAAAGGGGTTCATTCTCCACTGATTCGTTCCATTGCCTTGATGGAGAAAATCTACATCAAACTGATTAATGTTCTCACAGAAATGTGCCAGCATACAGAGTTAAATTATTTTTTTTTAACCCAAATAATTTTGTTCAAAGATCTGCCTCAATCATGCCAGGACACGTCAAGAAGACCACCACAAACAACTGGATTATTTGCAGCAGCAAAAAAGCAGATGCCAACAATAACAGAACTTAGCATTTTTACTTGCAGTGCATTTCTCCTGCATCTTTTTTTTTTTTAATTTTTATATTTTTTCTGTGTATTAAGAAAATATTACTTTTCATTTTTAACTTTGATTTTTTTAGAAATTAAGGTATTTCTGATACCATTCAGGGATTTTTCCCATCCTCTGTAATTCCGAGAAAAAATAAACTTGTAGCAGTTTTTCCCTTTTGACATTATTTGGAATTATTTTGTTAATAATATTGAACACTCTAATATTGGCCTAAGTACTCTCATTCTCTCATATTGTTTTGAAATAAGCTTGATGTTTTGTGTTCCTGTCGGCGTCTCTGTTGCTGTACATTGCAAATTTCCACAATAGATTTACTGGATCCAAGATTAGTTTATTAACCTTCCCTTAAAAGTGTGCATCTAGCACATCATTTTTAGGTATGACTTTAAAGAAAAGGCTTACAAACATTCTGAGAAGGGTAATGCCATTATACACAGGCCCTCTGCATTGCCTCTACAAATACATTAAAAAACAAAAAGAATGTATCCTGTTACTTACAGATTTGCATATTTCACCCAATATATCTTTCAAAATCTTATTACAAGAATACATATTATAATATTCTGTCTCTAGTTACCTTTCTAATATACATAGATGAACAGATGATGTTGTGGATACAAATGCAGTTGGAGGAAGTAGTAATGTGTAAATGTAACTATGTGTATCTATTTTTACATTCACATATGTTCAAGCCATTTAATATGAACATCTAGAGGAGTAAATCAATGCCATCTATTTTATTGCCATGTACTTGACACTGAGGTAGTGGACTGTACTGCAATCATTTCAACCAGCTCTGCTAGTCATTTATCTTGAATTATGTCTTTGTTTATTTAACTCAATATGGTGCATATATCTTGGTTCATTGTCACAGTAAATGCAGAATTCACTGTGGCCAAAACATATACCGAGAAAGCAGTCTCAAGAGATTGGTCTGACTTTGCAGTCAGAGCATTAACTAAAGATAACACAATCTTAATTACCATCCCTGAATGCTATTAGGCACTGACCATAGTGTCCCTTCAACTTGCAGAGGATTAGAGTTGTTTTAAAGTAATATTTTGTCCATTGCTTAACAGGTACACAGTGATGTACAGTTTAATTATCTTTGGAAAATAGTGAACATATTATACCATAATGTAGAGGGAAAAAATCAGTTGTTTTCCTTATATCTATGATGGTAGCTTGTATCAGACAAACTCTCCCAGTGAAAACCATAAAGTTAGGAGAGAAAAACACAATTTGAAGGTAGCCAGTACCCAAGGAGCCAAAATACCACAGAGAAAGGAAACCAATTGAAGTGACTCCTAAATCTAGCACTGCTTACTCTTTTCAGAACTTTAACTGATTCAACTCACAGGACATAGAGACCAAAGGGAAATCAGTGACCTGTAGTTTATGAGGATCTCATGGGACCGTGGAGACAAAAGTCTGAGTTCAGGCTTATCAAGGTCTCTAGAAATTGAGAGGCCAGGATCACAGTGAAAAGATAATTGAAGAGAAGAGATCAAGACGTTATGGGTGTTTTTTACACTTGATGCATTTACCAAATTTTAAAATGTGCAGAAGTAAGAGGATTTAAGCCTATCAGAGAGCGTGTGCTAAGAAGGTAAACAAATATTTCAGCAGTTTAACAGAAAGGATGGACCCCAGAAGTAAGGGAAAACCAGAAATTAAATTAACCCTCATAAGTTCTGAAATCCTGCCTTGAAAATATTAAGCAGATCTATCTAAACATTGAAAATCAAATGAAAAGAAACAAGACAATCAAATCTTGTCTAAGGAGAGATAACATCCTTCATGTTCTAATTTGAACATCTAATGTTCAAAATTCAGTAAAATATAATCTGGCATGCCACGAAAGGGAACCAAGCCACCAACAATAGAAAACAGGTAATGTAAAAAATTCAGGTGATTCAGTTATTCAAATTATCAGATTAAGAATAAACATGGTTAATACGTTCAAGAAAATAAATCACAGATGAGATGTATCTGGAACCTACAAAAATAATTTAAAAAGTCTAAAGCTAAAAAAAATTCAATAAGCAAAATTAATAATTCAATTTAAACAGAAGATGACATCCAGCATAATTATGGATTAGCAAACCATATTTAGAATAGAAAAAAAGAAAAAAAGGGAGAAAAAATAAATTCAGGAAGAATCACAGAGAGTAAAAAAATACAAATATGAGCACCTGTCTTAACAGAGCTTATACAGAAAAGGTCTAAAATATTTGTAACTATTGTTCCAGAAAAAGAAGAGCAAAGCCAAGGAAGAAGCAATCAATATTTGAAGAAGTAATGGTCACAAATTGCAAAATCTAACAGAGAATATCAAGATGTGGATTTAAGTAGCTCAGCAAACCCTAAGTACAATAAATAACAGGAAAACCACACCCGGGCACATCATATACTAGTGTTGAAAAATAAAGACAATGAGAATATTAAAATCAGCCATAAAAAAGAAAAATATTAAGTATTCTAAGACTGAAAGCTGATTTTATCATAGAAATTATGAAAGATAGAGCAAGAAAATGGCATTTTTAAAGGACACAAGGAAAATAACTGCCAAACCAGAATGTTACATCAAAAAAGCTTTTACATAAACCTTTAAATAAAGTTAAATTCTTTCAGAAAAAAATGCTTCATAAAATGTATCACCAGAAGTTTTCCATGAAAAATAATTTTAGAAAAATGTTCTTCAGACAAAAAGAAAATTAGCCTATGTAGCAATGTAATGATGTAGAAAAAAAGAAAACCAAAAATATTAATATATGGGAAAATAAAAAAGGATATATACTACTTAATATAATTAGAATGTCTTACATGTATAAATTAGATGTAGAATTAAAATATATACCAACCATAACACAAAAACAGGAAGAGTATATTATAAATTTTCATATACAATTAATGCAGAAACATTCTTGCTTTATATACAAAATATTTGAAAGAATACTTTAAGATATATGCTAGTAAGTGAAGGACACATAAATATAAATATTATTTAGAGGTATCATAAAATAACATGAATTCAAGACTATATAATTAGTTGAATAAAGGGGGAAATGGAATAATTTAAACTAATTAACCAAAAAATTTAGAAAGGAGGGAAAATGAGAAAGAACTGATCATTTTTTTTCAATCCAAAAATAAATTTAAGCCCTGGTATATAAGCAATCATATTAAACATAAATTAACTGCATACTTCATTTAATACACATAAATTGTCAGACTAGACTAAAGAAGCAAAGGGTATTAAAGTCACATTTATTATCACAGATAAAGCTTTAATATAAGCATAAATAAAGACTGAAAGGATTGAAACAAGATCTGCCTGCAAATTTAAACCAAAGAAAATTAGTTCAGGTGTAGACCAAGGTAAAATAAATATTTCCAAAAATAAGGTGAAAACTTTCATAATGATAAATGATTAAATTCGACAAGGAGATATAAAAATTCTACTAAATTCATAGGTACCTAATAATGTATTTTTTAAGTATATAATGTAAAAATTGGCAGAATCAAAGAGAGCAATAGACAAATCAACCATTGTGGATGGAGATTTTAACCCATAACTTTCTAATAGAACTATAGACAAAAAAAAAAAGAAATTGCTGAAGATAGAGAGCATTTGAATATCATGATCAATAAGTTTATCTAATAGAAATATGTAATATACTGTACCAAAAAGTTACAGAAAAATTATTCTTGTCAAACACACTTGAAACATTTACCCAAAATGGCCTAAAACTGGGCCATTAAGCATGCAGGGTATGCCTTCTTACACAGTGGAAGTAAGTTAGAAAATGTAGTAATAAAATAAATATCCTATATTGGACATTAAACCATATACTTCTAAATAACCCATGGAAAACAGAATAAAATTCCAAAAGAAATTAGCACACTTAAAAAGTGAACGATAGCAAAATAATGACATGACAAAACACGTGGGATGCAGCTAACACAATGTCTAGAGGGAAATTGGCCTTAAATGTCTATATAGAAAAAAAGAAGCATTGAAAATCAATTATCTCAGCATCCACTTCAAAGAGCCTGGAAATGAACAGAAAATTAAAATTTAAAAAAGTAACAAATCAAAACCACAATGAGATATCACTTAACTCCAATGAGAATGGCCTTTATCAAAAAAACCCAAAACAACACATGTTGGCGTGGGTGTGGAGAGACAGGAACACTAATACACTGCTGGTGGGACTGAAAACTAGTGCAACCCCTGTGGAAAGCATTATGGAGGTATCTTAAACAGATTCAAGCAGACCTGCCATTTGACCCAGCAATCCCATTACTGGGCATATACCCAAAGGAAAAAAGGTCATTCTTTAACAAAGACACATGTACCCGAATGTTTATAGCAGCACAATTCACAATAGCAAAGATGTGGAAACAACCCAAATGCCCATCAATACATGATTGGATTAGTAAACTGTGGTATATGTATACCATGGAATATTACTCAGCTATAAGGAATGATGAAGATACGACATCTCTATGGTTCTCCTGGAGAGAGTTGGAACCCATTATATTAAGTGAAGTATCCCAAGAATGGAAAAACAAGCATCACATGTACTCACCAGAAAATTGGTTTCCCTGATCATCACCTAAATACAAATCTGGGAACGACACCAATCGGATATCAGACTGAGGTGGGGGGTGGGGGAGGGGATGGGGGTATGCCTACACAATGAGTGCATTGCGCACCGTTTGGGGAATGGTAACACTTGAAGGTGCTGACTCGGGAAGGGGGGGACGGGGAAGGGAGGGATATATACCTACATGATGGGTGCAACGCGCACGACCTGGGGAACAGACACCCCTGGAGCTCTGACTTGGGGGGAAAGGCGGTACAGGAGCAACGTATGTAACCTGCAATTCTGTATCCCCCATAACAAGATGAAATAAAAAAAAACAAAACAGTAACAGAAAGGTTAAAATAAATATATAATAGAAAATAATGACATTAAAAACAAATGTATAATAGTGAAATGCAACAAAGCCAACAATGGGTTATTCACACAGACACATAAATTATTCACAGAGACAAATAAAGTTGATAAAACCATGCAAGAAAAAAATAAAGGTATATATCACCAATATCAGAAATGAAGGATGAGGAATTATTATAATTTCTGTAGATATTAAAAAGATAATTGGAATAATTATTCCAATTTGAGAAGTTATTGGCATAAATATGAACATATTTGATATAAACATAACCAATTGTATTTATGCCAATAATTTTTAAATGTACTATGACATAGACTAATAAGTTTAAAAACACAGGTTTTGCAAATTGGCACAACATAGAAAAGATTAGCATATGTATATCACTTTCTCTATTGAATAAATTGAATCTGTAATTACCAACTTTTAACACAAATCCTCGTGTTCGAATGAACTCAGCAATACAAACGTTAACAAAGAAAAGTAAAAGAGGGAGTATTTTCCATTTCGTATCTTGAGGCCAGTGTAATCTTGATGCTAAATCCTTCATAACATACCAGCAAAATAAAATAACTAACATATAAAAACAATTACATTCAGGGAATGCAGGAACAGATTATAAATGTATTAATTTGAAAATCTATTAATTCAAATTAAAATAGCAAGAGAAGAAAAAAGTGATTCATCTCTATAGATGAAGAGAAAGTTATATATTCATCTTTTCTTCAAGACAAAATTTTCTGTGCACACTAGAACTATAAGGGTACTTAACTGGACAAAAGATAGTTCAAAAAAAAAAAAAAAAACATAGCAAGTATCAGACCTAATGGTAAAATATTGCAGTCTTTCTCCCTGAGATTGGAAATGAGATAAAGTTGTCTACTGTTGCTACTTTTATTCAATTGTGGTAAAGATTTTAGCCAGTACAACAGGTACAAGGAAGAAATAAAGGTATAAAAATTGGAAAGGGAGAAATAAAGTTGTCATTATTCATAGACAACATGATCGAGTTTAAAAAAAATGAAAACAAATCTGTAGTTAAACGATTATAAGTAATAAGTAAAGTTTAGATGCTTGTTAGTTATAAAATTATTATAGTTTTACTTTCTAGCAATTCTCAGAAAATACTAATAAAATTCAAATACATGGTAACAAAATCTAATGCAAACCTCTGAACAAAAAACTATCGGGGAAAGAAATTAAAGAAGATATAAATAAATGAAGTGTTATACAAAATTTATGATCTGAAAGATTCAAGTGTAAAATGTCAATTCTTTTTAAATTTATCTGTAGATTCTAAGCAGTATCAATTAATTCTAACAGCTCTTGCATGTGTATTTCTGTGTGTAATGTGACAAATGATACTAAAATGTTTATGGAAATTTTAAGGGCAAAAAATGATAAATATTTACAATACAAAATTATTGATCTTATAATATCATCATATGAAAGTCTATTATAAAGATAGAGTTTTTAAAACAGGGTTGTAGGACTATAAAGATTGAAAAATAGACGAGTGGAACAGAAAACTTGAGAAATAACCTTGCACAAAAGTGCTCAACTGATTTATGACAAGGTACCATGGAGGAACCTTGCAATAATGTTGATTGTAAAGTTGGATACCCATGAGTAGAAAAAAGTGAACTTTGACTTCTATCTCAGACCATCAATATAAATAATCTTCACATAGATCAAAGATGTAAAGGTGAAAAATAAAATAATAGACTTTCTAAAACTTAACTTGGAATTTTGAAATTCTGGGCTAGGAATATAATTAGTGATGTGCAAAAATCACTAAAATTAATAAGACCACAGACTGATGAACCCAGCTTTATTAAATTAAGAATTTATGCTCATCAAAAGACACTATTAAGAGAGTAAAAAATTAAGTCACAGGGTGAGAGAAGTTTCTTTAGCAGGTCTGGAGATATATATATCTACTGTAAAATACAGTATGTATATCAGTAAAAAAAAAAAGCATAGACAATCTAATTAAAAGTGGCAAAAACTTGAACAAGTATTTCACAAAAGAAGATGCCCCAGTGGACAGTAAGCATAAGAACAGGCCCTCAGCATCAAATCATGAGGACATTGCAAATTAAGGTCTAACTAAAATACAATTCCAACACCCTACAATGGCTAAAATTAAAACTGAATGATAAATTATTTGTTTTATCAAGTGTGGTTGAAGATGGGCAGCACCTTGGCCTTCTAACCATTGCTGGTCAGAGTGTCAGTTGGTACATCCACATTAGAAAAATACTTGGAAAAAACACTAAAGCTGAATAATATGCATAGTCTACAGTCTTTTACTCTATTCCTAGATATGCAATATGCAGAAATTTGTCCATTTGTGCACTAAAAGACATATGCAAAATGTTTGTAATAGCACAGTTCAAAATAGCACAAAATTGAAACAACCCAGATGTCCACCAATAAGAGAATAAATTGTGGTATATTCCTACAACGGAATTATTTTGTAAAAAATGGAAAAGCATAAAGTACTGCTACATGCAACCATATGAATGATTTAAATACATGGAGCTAAAGTAGCCAGATACAAAACTGTATGTGTCATATGAATTCGATTTTTATAAAGTTCAGAAGAAAATTACCGTGGCGTTAAGAAACCAAGTAGAGGTTATCTCAAGGTGTTAAGAAATCAAGTAGAGGTTATCTGGAGGGCGTAATGACTTGGGAGGGGTAAATGAAAATCTTCCACGATGCTGGATATGTCGGATATCATGGTCTAGGTGGTGGTTACATGAGTGTGTTCATTTTGGGAAGGTGCACTGTAATAAATCCTTAAGATTTATATGCTTTTTGTTCTCATGGCTTACTTAAATTACAAATGTTGACTCCACACAAAATATTTAAGAGGGTCACCCAGGAATTAAGAAATATATAACTATTACATCTCCCAATGTGAAGGCACTAATAGAAAATTCCATGAAAATGGAATCACCAGACTTTTCCTTTGATGTTGTTAACCATGGCTATGCATTGGTGGGGAGGGATTGATATTAAAAATATTATGATACTTTAAGATTACGTTTTACAAGTGCCATACTAAAGAGAGCCTGTGAGGAGTAATTAGTTTTGTTTGCTTGTTTACTTGTTGGTCAGACTGCCCCGGTTTCACGTTTCAGCATTACCACCTCCTGGCTTTGGGTAAATGGGGCAAACTGATAAGATCCATACTCTTCTTGGGCCCATTGGATATTCAAGAATTGGTACTTCTTTATTACAAACTATGTTATACAACTCATATAGATTGATTTCAATCCTTACATACCCTGGAATCATGTTCCCATTTGAAAAAAAATAAGTCTTCACAGTAATCCAACAAACCTCCTAGACAGTATATAACAGACCACACAATAGATGCCAGATAGTTTACAGTATTAACTTTCTTCCCTAATAAAGTATGTGTGTTGCTTGTGTGTGCATATACTTATGTATGTATGCATCGGGGGCACAGTTGTTGTAAATTGGTATTAAAGAGCATTTAATCTGGGTGTTAGATATGGTATGTCTACACATTAATCTCTCTGAAACTGGGAGTCTCCTTAAGGTTCTAATATGTAAGGGATTTAAATAGAATCACACTGTAAAGTAACCTAAAGAAATTTAGTTCAAATAATCTTGAATCAATCCTATTTGAAATAATTAGGGGAAAAAAAAAAAAACTCTGAGGATTTAGTAATAGAAGCATAATGCAATTTAGTTGGGAGTGTAGAATTATAGATTTTTGCAAAGAAGACTTAGGTCACTAAAAGGAACACAGGAATAATAAACTCACTATACAATTTTATTTCCTTACCTGTTGTACTGTAGAGAAAAGAGGTATGTGTAAGTAGGGTATAAATATGTATTTAGGGCTGTGAAAGGAAGTAGTCAATATTTTTAAGTCACAAATTCAGCAGAAGCAATACACAATAGAATGGAGAGGCAGACCAAAACAAAATAAAACAAATAAATAAAAGGAATGTATGCGCGCGCGCGCGCGCGCACACACACACACACACACACACACACACATTCACATAACAAAAAAAAAAAAAGATGAAATTCACATGCACGGTATAGATGACAGAGGAAAGCAAATTTGTAAGCATAGTTAAAGAATTAAATGTAGGTAATATTATAAAGCATATATTAAAAGAAAAATGGAAGACATGATGGTTTCATGCTCAGTAGTACTAGTTTTTCATTTATAAACTGTCACTCATGTTACCTTTATTAATAATGTGATTGTTAAAGTTTTACATTTAAGAAGAATAAAGTATCTAAGAGGTTCGTAAAGTCAGCTCTTACTGCAATGGCTCTAAATCTTTTCACCATAGGATCAAAATTTTACAATCCTAAATGTATCTACCTTAGTTTTAAAGATCTCAACTCTTGTGAGCTGGAGAAAGGATCCTGAGGGTTCGTTATAGATATGTAGGAAAAGGTGGAGTGAAGAACTTTCTAGGTGATTATATGAAACTCCACTGTTTCCAGGTTCACTTAAGATGAACATGATAAGAAAGAGCTACATATTTCCTCCCCATTTAGAGAGCATTTGAAAATGGTGGAGCCAGATAACATGCTTTTTAGCAGTCAGGGAAAATAGACAGGGGTCAGTGAGTGCTTGAACCAAAGTTATCATTTAATAGTCATTTTCTCCAGGGAGTGTAAGGCATTTTAAAATATGTTTAAGCCCACAGCTTTCTCAGTGAGAGAAAGCATTTTTTTCCTCCCTTGAGAGACCTACTTCTTGGTTAATAGAAAAGCTATAACTTATAAGCTTTGTTCATTAGATACTAAAGCCCCAATTTGATTAAAGTTCTAATTTAATTCTAAACTACTCTGTAGATATGAATGAGATTTCAAGGAGTGAAACAAAGTGACTCCTCTTCATTCTCTCTGGCTTGCTGGAAGTTTCACAATCCCATAATCAAAATTTATTAAAATTCTGGTGGTCAACTACTTCTATGTACAATAGAGGGCAGAAATTTCTTGATAGATCTTTGAAGGTGTCAAATGACTGTGTCAATGCAATTTCTGTGATAGAGAAAGGGCAATACATAAAAATAGTACAATAAGCAGAAAAACCTGTCCAAATATCCCTGCTGGTGTCCGTTGGTTAGTTACATTCTAACTTGTTCCTGAGCTATCTAATAATCTAATAATCGATGGATTGGTAAGCCACCACTAATGATTTAGAACTTGCCACACAATGTATAGGCAAAAAGTATCTCAAAAAGTTTTATCTTTAGTCACTAGAGAATTTAAATCCATTGCTGAAATTATTTTCCAACATCTTCTTTCAAATTCCCATTAGTTTTATTTCAAACTTCCTAAGTTGTCTTTTTTTTTCTATCATAAAAGCTGTTCACATCTTCTTATTTTATAAATTTCCACTGTTTCTCTCATCCCCTATTCAATTATAAATTCTGTTATTTTGCATTCCCCCATTGGCTGTATTTTACTGCTCATAGCTTTCACCCTTCTCCTCGTAGAAAGCTCAAGAATTATTTATTGAGCCCATCAGTAGATCTAAATTTGTCAAATCATTTTTCTCTCTTACAGTGTGAAAAGGCAAGTCTGTTTATTTCAATCGATGCCTGCAAAAACAGCAGCTCATGGAAACCAGTTAGAAGCAAATTCCCAAGTAACTTAGACTTGGCAGTATTCCATTACCTTTGATTATAAAAGGGCAAAATTAATGGGCAATTCATGAGGCTATGTGACAGAGAGGTGACAGGAAGTCACTACTACTCAAATGGCAGAAGTCAAGAAGCTGTTTATAGTAGGTGCCATTTCAGCCTTTTCCTCCATCATATGTGAAAACAGCCTGACTTTCGTGGCCAATTGAAATGAGCTTTTCCTTCCAGACCACTTTGTCCGCATCTCTGGTGTTTAGAAAATTAATCTTTAATGAATGCTAATCAAGTTTCTAATTATAATATCTTTATATTTAATATTTGTGTATCAGATGAAAGGCAAACATTTTGGGGCCAGTCACAAAGGACATGAATAATTTTCTTAGAAGCTTATCTAATTAATTTTATTGCTCTATAATATCTTCAAAATTTGAACTACTATCATTTCATTAATTTAGATAAAAGTGAATCTTTAGTATTTAAATATGACACTTGTGTTGAAAATTATGATAAGTTGTAATTTCAATCATATTTGTTCATCTAAAACAGATAAACATAACATATTTGTGGGATGTTTTGGGGATATAGGACAGTATTTTTTATTTGCTTTATGTTGTTTTATTGTTTTTCTCCTTGTTTTAGCAGTTTCAAGGAATACTCAAAGTAAAATTTCTGGGGAATTCATATACCAATTGTAAACATTCATTTACATAGAGAAAAACAAAACAAGAGATAACTTCTCTTCCAATCTGCTTTATGCTAATTTGTAAAATCATAAATCTGATGCATAAATATTTCAGTGCCTCTCCAGTGATCACATAATATATCTCATACTCATTAGCATATAAAATAAAACTGTTCCTGATTTGGCCCCAATTTTCTCTCCCGACCTCACCACTGGCCTTATCTCTGCATATCCCTAACATTAGAGCTATTAATTTTTTGTTGATGGCATGTTCTCTGGGCCTCTGTTTTTTTTTTTTTTTAATATGATATTGACTCTATCTGAAAGGACCGTTCACCTTTTCTGTACCTGGAGTACTTTTACTAATTACTTAAGGCAAATTAAAAGATCATCTCCTATTTTAAATCATTCCTATGACTACAGAAAAGTGTTTCTCCTTTCTATATTCTTCCACAACAGTACATTAATAAATAATTTGTAGGATATAAGAAGATACCAACAAAACATTATAATGTACTATCTTCCAAAGTCTTACTAACTGGAAACACACTTGGAAATATTTATTAAATAAGTAAATACAAGAATGATGAAAGAATAAATGAATTAATGACAAAAGAGTTTTATCAAAATTTTCAAGAAAAAGTTATGGTTTACTTAACCTTCTTGAAGTTGCATCTTATGATATTTTGAAGAATGAATTCAAAGACGTATGTAGAACTAAATTAAATTTACATATCTTTGTTTTCTAGGACAAGGGCATGTTTGTGACAGTATTATTCAAGCTGGTTACAAATGTCCTAGCTTTAAGGAAGAGGAAATTGAGTGGATTGAATGATGGCCCCCCCAAAAAAGATATGTCGAGGTCCAAACTCTGTCAATATCACGTTTGGAAAAAGGGTCTTTGTAGATGCAATTAAGTTAAAGATCTTGGGATAAGATCATACTAAATTACCTTTAGGGTGGGCCCTAAATCCAATAACAATTGTTCTTATAAGAAGTAGAAGAGAAGATAAAGCCATGAAGCTTACAGTTATGGTAGCCCTAGAAAACTAATACAAGAAGAAGAAAAAAAAGCTATTTTTTTTCTTGGAACATATTTTAAACATAGTTGAAAGGATGAGAATAAGTCACATTTACTGGATAGATGTAGCATTCCCGATACAACTTAACTTTTTTGATGTTTAATGGAAACACGAGAGAGAGAAAGGGAAGGAGACAATGGTTAGTGCTGATTCTAATTAACAAACACCTTTTAGAAAAGGTGGTCTTTGGAAGAAGTGTGGTCTTCAAGAAGCGGGAATACTTGCTTTTCACAAAGTAGGCATAGCACTGGCATAGGCCAGTCTGGAAAGAACTGCTCAGACAACACACACTCTGGAAGAGAGAAGGGGGGAGCAGGAGGCAAACAAAAGTGAAAAACAAGTCTGTCACTAGAGTTAAAGACCCAGGCTCATTCTAGCATTCTTGCAAGTCCTGAAGATATTCTTGTCCCCCAAACCCCCAGCAAGGTTGATGAGTCAGAGTCATTAAGGTCCCCATATTTTCTATAAAAGGATTATTTTCCAGCTCACCAAACTCAACTCCAACTTCAGCCATTCCAGGTGCACCTTCTTTAAATCTTCCAGCTTCATTTGGCTGTCTCTGTCATGTGCTGCACTAAAACAATATCCCTTTCTTCATGTCTCTCACCTTAATATTACATATAATTCAACCCTATTTAATGATTCTCTGCTACTGTATAAGTTATGAGAGAGCACAGTCCTTATCTCTGTTTGCTTTTCCTTGTATTTACAGCACATGGAAGAGTGTTCATATATCACTGTACATATTAAATAATCAAGATGAGGGCACAGAGTAGATAATAAAGCTAGCAATTTAATCAATTCATCAAAGATAATTAACCATGTTACTCCTATATAGCTCTATAGGTTTTCCCCTTTTTTGTGATATCACTGATACACATATTCCATGTATCAACGTTACAAACCCAAAATTGTATTGTAATGATTATTACTTTACATAATGTGTCTTTTAAAGAATCCAAGATAAAAAAGAAGTATATATTCATAGGTTTTATTATATTAACCTCCTTATTTATCTTTTTGTTCTCTTTATTGCTTCTGCAGATTTGAGTTACACCTGAAGTCATTTCCTTATCCAAATACACTTTTGTACTCCTTTTTGCTGTTATTAGCAAATATATTACATTTTCATATGTCACAAACCCAACAGAATATAGGTAGATGCAAAGATACATAGACAAAGTTTTATACATTTGCTTTTAAAATAGATAAAGGAAGACAGGAAAAGAAATACGTATTTATACAGTCTCTTGTAAATGCATAATTACCTTTACTATTTCACTTTCTTATGTGGATTTGAATTAATGTCTGGGATCCCTTGTTTTTCAACCAAAGAATTTCTTTATTCTTTCCTGTAAAGAGGGGTTCTGCTAGTAACAAATATTCTTACTTTTTATTTATCTGGGAATGATTTATTACACCTTAATTATTGAAAAATAGTTTTGTTGGATGCAAGAATTTTGATTGCCAGTTTTATTCTTTGAACACTTTGAATATTCCTTCTCATTCTCTTCCAGCTTCCATCATTCCTGATAAGAAGTCAGCTGCTAGTCTTACTGAGGTTCCATGGGGATAAGTTTGTTTGTTTGTTTTGCTTTGCTTTAGTTCCCTCTTTTTGCCTTCAAAATGTTCTCCTTGTTTTTGGTTCTCAGCATTTTTAATACGGTGTGTCTGTGGATTTCTTTGTGTTTATCCTACTCAGTTTGTTGGAGGAGTTTTTGGATATACAAGGTAGTGTTTTTCAATAAGTTTAGGAAGTTTTCAGGCATTATTTGTTCAGATATTTTTTCTTCTCTATTCTCTCTCCCCTCTTCTTCTATCATTCCAGTTATGTATATGCCAGTGCCTTTAAAGGTGTTTCATGTTTCTAGGAAGCTCTGATCATTTTTCTCCCATCCTTCCTTTCTTTCTTTATTTCTTCTTTCCTTCCTTCCTTGCTTTCTTGCTTTTCTCTTTCTTTCGTTTTGCCTGTGTTCTTTAATTTGCATAATCTCTATTGATCTATCTTCAAGTTTACTAATTCTTTCTTCTGCCAATTCGAATCTACTCTTGAGCCTCTATAGTGAATTTTTCATTTCAGTTTTAGTACTTTAGAACTGCAGAATTTCCATTTGCTTCTCTTTTTATTTAAATAATTTCTGTCTTTTTAGTGCTGTTCTCTATGTAATGTGATATTGTCATTATACCTTCCTTTACTTCTTTAGTTATGACTTCCTTTATTTCTTTGAACATAAAATGGCTATTTTGAACTCTTTATTCAATCTGACATGCAACACTCTCACATGCAATTTCTTTTGTCTGCTTTTTGTCTTGTCATACTTTCTTGTTTATTTATTTTCATGTCATAACTTTTTCGTTAGAAACTAGGCATTTTAGACAACACAGTGTAGTTATTGGTCCTCCCTTTGGGCTTTGGTGTTACATGCTTATTTGTTTGTGACTTGCTGGGTTATTTTATTAAAATCTATTTCCCCTAGCAGTGTAAAGCTTCTGATCTTTCTCCTCAGGAGGTGCAGTCTTGGGTATTTCCACAAACACCTGACAAAACAGTGTTTTTGGCAGGGAACTCTTTGCCCTGTCCCTGACCACATCCAGCTGGTAAGCTTGACTAATTGCTAGCTGATTGCTCTATTGTATTCAATAATGCCCTAGAGCATAATCTGCACACAGAATAATCCATTCAAATTTTGGTTCCTTTGAAGGGGCAGTTCCCGAGGTAAACATTTGAGATTTGTTATTACCTCTGGAGGGCTCCTTTCAGCTGACTCTTTCCTCAATTTCCTCTGCCAACTAGCCAGCCTATGGTTTAGCCCACATCTCCAATGTGTTTACCAAATCTACCAATCTTCTCCCATTTGCTTTTCATAGCAAACCTTAATGTTTTGAAATTGCTCTTAGGCTTGAACTTCACATTCCTTTGTATTTGAAGTCAGTTCTTTAATTAGAGATTCAGTGCTCTCTGTTTTATGGCCTAATTTTTCTCCCTGATTCCCAGGCAAAGTCTCTGAATCATAGCTTTGGAACTTTTTTCTAAGTGGTACCTCACTTTAGTAGCTAAATGTAAAGAGAGGAGTTAAATTATTTTTAGTTAGGTTTATTAGCCCTGTATGTTTACATGACCACCAAGGGTACAGAAAATCTAGCTATCTGGACATACTCAATTACCTTTCTTTTAATTTTTTTTAGGAACTAGACTTTAAAATACTAAATTAAAAGGAAACATTTAGAAATATATACAATGCAATCAAATGAGAAGATAGTAATTTAGTAAGTTTGGGCAATTGTTAAATGTAAAAAATTATTTGCATCTTGGGTAAACGTAAAATATAAAATGTGTACCATTAGATTCTTTATGCTATGAGAGGTGAATTCCAAATTTCATTCTGAGTTCTCTGCTGAACTAAAAACTAAAAAACAACAACAGCAAAAGAAAAACCACACAAACTAAAGAAAATAAAATCATTTGCAAAGTGTTCATTGACTATTATAGTAAAATGACTAATTTGTATAGATGCTGGGAAAAATGACATAAAATATAATTGGAAGAACATTCTCTGTCATTCATGGTTTTCCAACAGTGTTAAGTAATAGCTCCCTCATCCCACATTATACCTGAAAAAATAGGAATTTTGGCTTTGAACCCCAGGAATAAATACCACCTTTTCTCATACTATGTATGAAAATAGATACATTAATGTTTTAAATTGCCCCCAAGAAGAAGTTCATGGAGCTTTTCCATCTTTTATGCTTGAGTTTTACCACCTCCCTGGTCATCTAGATTTACAAGATAATTGCAATTTATTGCAACTGTGGTGACAAGGAAAGAGAAGACAGGAAAAATAAGAATGTGGACTTTGTCATATGTGTATACATATATATATATATATATATATATATATATAATTTTTTTTTTTACCAAAATAATCAGAAGTAAATCTGTATATATATGTTTGCCTGCAGTGTGTGGGTTGTGTGTGTTGGTGCATGCAACATATGAAAGAGGGAAAACAAAAATGTCATAGTTCGTACGTAGACTTGGGCCAATCAACCGTTGTCAGTGAATCTGAATGAATGAGATTAGCATGTTCTTTACTTCAAAAGGAGCAAAATAGTGTTTAAGGAGTATGATAGTATTTTTTTTTTTGTACTTTTAGCTTTCTAAGACTATGTAACTATTATTCAGTGTTTACTCTGTACATGTAGTTTATGTAAGTCTATGTTGATCCTTGGCTATTTGTTAATTGAATAGCTGGAGAGATTAAAGACAAAAATATCTAATAGAATTTTCCTTTAATTATTTACACACACAGGAATTGTTCTAGGATGTGGAATAGAAAGAATGACTGCTATAGAGATAAATTAATAACCGTCAGTTCTTAGAATTGAAATACAGAGTATTACAAATGAAAGTTAACCAATTGAACAGTCTCTTTTGGGGAGAAAGAGTACCATGGGCAAAGTTTTGGAAGTTAAATTGTACAGTTTGTTAGAGACAGTTGCTGATTATGAGTGGAATTCTGATATGATTAATGCAAATACAGCTCCTTAGATACATCCAGCCTGGTATTTGAGGTTTGCACTCAAACTTCAAATATTGGTCAGCCTTGAGAAATATATTTATGACAAACATATAGAGATTCTTGAGGAGATGGTAGTGACTAATTACATATACACCCCCCACACACAAAAATATGTACTTCTTTTTTACTTTATCACTATTATAATGTGAAAATGGCTCACATTTAGAAGACCAAAACTGCATTTTAAAATTGATGCTTAACTGAGTAATCTCGGTAATGACATACAATTCTTTCAATGTCAGCTTTCACATCTAATATATGGGGATTTCATTACCTACTTCATAGCTTTTTTCTGTGGCTTAAGATAGGATTATGTGAGAAATTTTGGACTATGTATAGTAAACACTCAATATACGTGATACTGATGATGTTGACAATTACAAAACACAAAGGCTAGAATGCCCTTGGATAGATGCCCAATATTATGTGATCACTGCAAATTTTTTCTCATATAGTATTTATAATAATTGTATAATGTGTTAAGTTCTTGAGTTTCAGTTTACTCAGGGATAAAATGAGGCTAAATAACTTGCTCAGGATTGGCTAGGTAGTAGAAGACCAAGCTAGGGCTGCAAAGTTTGTTTAGTGCAAGCACTATATTCCTTTTTACCCTCCAGGAACTGCCATTCAGTTCCTAGTCAGACTAGAAAAGATTTGTAACTCTCTAAGGAGATAATCATACCTTATTTGAAATATAACCATTGTAGAGTTTTGTTGAGTATGTAAAGCATAGAATGTAAGCTCCTTATCTTAGAGTACTGTGTGATACTTTCCTTTACTCTTTCCCTTCCGTCAAAACTAATGAGGTGCATGTTTCCTCTCTGAATAAAGAATAAATCAATTCATTAGTTATAAAATAGTAAAGAAAAAGGAGAATGTCAAGTGAGACATTTGAGGGCATCACCTTGATTTTGGGGAAATGAGGCTATGTTCAATTATGGAGGTGCTAGGAATTCCACATAATAGTATGCAGCCATTTGTAGTTAACCATATTAGAATATTGGAGAGTTGGTGGGGCTCGGTGGCTCACGCCTGTAATCCTAGCACTCTGGGAGGCTGAAGAGGGAGGATCGCTGGAGGCCAGAGTTTGAGACCTGCCTGAGCAAGAGCGAGACCTCATCTCTACTAAAAATAGAAAAAATGAGCAAGGCAACTAAAAATAGAAAAAAAAAAAAAAAACCAGGTGGGTAGTAGTCCCAGCTACTTGGGAGGCTGAGGCAGGAGGATCGCTTGAGCTTAGGAGTTTGAGGTTGCTGTGAGCTAGGCTGATGCCTTGGCATTCTAGCCCAGGCAACTGAGTGAGACTCAATCTCAATAAAATTTAAAAAAATTAAAAAAAAAAAGAGAGAGAATATTGGAGACTATCCTTGATAGTTAACTAAATTCAAATCTTGTAACATAGCCAGCAGGACTAACCAACTGTAAATTTATAGCACATCTATGATTATTTGGTGTGTGCTTTAAGAGTACTTTTATATTAAAAAATAACAGAAAAATAGTATTTGAAGGTTTTAGGGGTCTGAATGTAATCAGTTGTCAAAAACAGGAGTTTGATATATCAAATGCAAGTCTGTTCGTTCATATTCAAAAGCCAAATATTTTTCTCCTCTTGCCTTGCTTATAAATATTCAGTGCCACAGAAACACAAATAAATAATTGGCCATTTCCAATGCATTCTGTATAATTTACAGCAGATCAAAAGATTATTACATGGTACAGTCAAAATCAAACTGTATTGCATTTATTACAAGTGAAAAATCGTAACATGGCCCAAGTCAACAGTGTATTAATGGGCCCAAACTGTGTGTGCGTGTGTATGTGTAATTTTTTATATTTAAAGATTTAAGGATTAAGGATTACATATTGAGTTCTCTGCTATTGGAATTGACCTGGAAAGATTAGAAGATTATTATCTATTTACATTGATGAAAATCTTTATGAAAATGACAATATTAAAATGAGTTGGGATCATCTTATCCAAAAATATCCCAAGGTCAATTTCTAATGAAAAAAATAAAATTTATAAAAAATATGCTTCCTCATCTTTAATTTTATCTCTTTTATCACTGTTAAGGACACCTTCTAACAAGTGATTTGGTTTGGGCCTTTTGCTAGGTGTTTGATGTTTGTTTCTACTATATAACCAAACACGTAATAGCTTAAAATGGGTTGTGTTCTACCCAAGATAAGCAAAGAAATAGATCTTTGTTGCATACATTTTTTTCTTTGAAGTAATGAATTTTGTCAATAAAATAAAGTTTGTTCATCAAGAAAACCTCTTTTAGTTTACTCGGATATGGTCTACCTCCAGAAAATTGTGTTTGGAATAATCATTTATGCTTTTTTTTTTTTTTTTAAAGCAGTCAAGCACTTGCTATTTTCCTTATTGAGTGGTCAGACTCCATAATCACCATGTTGAAAACATCCTAATTAAGGGAAGTGAGAACAGACACACATGCTTCCAAAGAAAGTTGAGTTGCACGTTACAATGAAATACCCTCAATGCTGATGTTATTTTTTCCTTCCCATAGGGAACCACAGTCAGATATCACG
The DNA here is from genome assembly GCF_041146395.1 of Eulemur rufifrons. Lineage (NCBI taxonomy): Eukaryota > Metazoa > Chordata > Mammalia > Primates > Lemuridae > Eulemur > Eulemur rufifrons. The sequence continues at coordinate 7,275,223 of NC_091005.1, read as the reverse complement.
AGTACCTGTTGCTATTAAAGTGCTGGATGTCAATGACAACGCCCCTGAATTCGCATCCGAATATGAGGCATTTTTATGTGAAAATGGAAAACCCGGCCAAGTAAATATCTCCATGTTGTTAATGCTGAATATGTTTGTATACCACTGTCTCCTATTTGATTAACCTGCATTATAGTGTGCATTTGCATCATTTATGACCTGCAAAATCTCAGGCAAGAAACACATCCAAATGGGAACAGAGAGGGAATATTCTTTCTTCCTCATATGTTATTTCTCTTCCTGCTTATGACCAAATTGGCTCCTAAAGAGGAACAGCCTGCTGTGTCATGAACCCAGCGCCAAATTACTGTCTTAAAATATCCCAGGATGTGGATGATAGTAGGGGATGTCTCAGAGTAATGGGGCCTGAATTTTAACCTTTGAATAACAAGAAGCAAGGCAAAAGCTCACACAAAGGTGATGCTTGTTTCGTATCAAACATAATGAATAACAAATAGTAGTAGAATCCGATTAAACCAATGATTTATAGAAAGTTGTAGGAGATGAATATTGAAATCTGTAAAAATGTAGATATATTTAGCTAAACATAAGATGAATGACATGTTTGAGACATATGTATTAGAATTTTTTTATATGCCTCATATAGCATGATAGGGGCAATGAAGACAGACAGAAAAAGAGAAAGAGAGAGAAAGAGAAAGAAGAGTGAGAGAGGAGGAGAGGCAGGGAGGGACGGAAGGTGGGAAAAAAGGAGGAAGAGAGTTAAGTAAGAAGAACAAAAACAAAAATTGCTATACTCTGAATGTCAAAATGGAAATAGCCTATGTAAAGTTCTACAAAAACACAAATGTAATAGATTCATTTTAACAAGGTACCAAAGTACTGTATGTTTAAGAAATTTATCATTTTTTTACTTCCTAATTTATTTCTGGATGGTGACATTTTAATTTAAATAAACAGCAGCTGACAGTATGACACTGGAGTTGTTAATCCAACTATTCTTGTGCCTCATGTGGGTGTTAGGAATTAAACTTACTATTTGCCAAGCAGCTTACCTGACAAGAGTCAGATTTTTTTTTTCCCCTAAAGAAAGGAAGAGCACTGTAGTTCTATGCTTTTATTTATTACAAAAGATCAGTGTGTTACCCTCTCAAAACACAGTGGGCATTTCCCCACAGATGACTTTCACATATCTGAGGATTAACATTGTTTCTGTCTACCAAAATAACACACACACACACTCAAATTCTAATAATAAAACATCTAGACATTGTGTTCCCATCAAAACATTTAGCTATAGCAGTGATACACTTATTTTTATAGTATTCTAACATTAGCTTAAAAGTTTCTTAATTTCATCATGTGGAAATGCCCTCTATCAATCGTATCTTTTGAGCATCTTCATTTGTGATCCCTTGAGAAGGGTGTGTATTGTGTGCAAGTATGTGTGTGTATGTGTATATACACATATATCAGTGAATATCATTTAGGTAAGTTGGTGGATTGGCAGAGAGAGTTTGATCAAAATATGGCAGGTCAGTTTCAAGGATATGATTGTTGTGTGGACCAGATAATTGGTCAGATAGTGTAGCCAATTACAGACTTATAAGCTAGACTTTTTCAATCACACAGAATCTGTAAAATACTTTAGCATTTAAATACAGCTCCATTGCTCATGCAGAACTCATTGCACAAGTTCAGGGAGTCAATGAGATTGATACTTCAAAAACTCAACATTGGCTTCACTTGTGATATTGACAAGTATGCTTCTTGGATCTCTAGGAATCTGTAGGTTTACCCTGTGGATTTTGACCGTTTCCAAGATTTTAATGATTTCTCAGCAGTTCTTATCTTCAGAAAAGTAATGCATTGTTTCCTCACAATTCCTATGAAAAATCAAAATAAAGAAGTTGATTCTTTGTTTTATGACTTTTGCAAATCACAATGTATGACTCATTCTATAAAGAAATGCTTGTATGGGGGGGTATGTGTGTCTCCTGCACCATCTTATTTCCTAATGAATCAGTTTAGGCATATTTGTTAGAATCCGTGAGTTAAGGATCAGATCTTTGACTGTTTAGCAATGTTTTTGGACTTATGGCTGACTCATGCACCTGCAGTTGTCCAAACAATGTTCCTGAATTCTTTGAATCTGCTGGGCTCGTCAGAATTCATGTTTCATTTCTTGCATCACTCCTAGGTCGCTTTTAATGCTCAAGTATCTGATTGTCATATTTAATATTTTCCACTATTTGTATTTGTTTTCCACACCAGCATTCACTTACAGAAGTTCAAAAAAGACACACTTTCAATTATCTCTCCTAATACCACAGAAATGGCTGACTTGCTTTGGAATTAGAATATTCATTACCAGATGATCACATGCTTATAAAAAATAAATGTCAAAAATTGAATTAGCACTAAATTCGTAGTCATCTGAATATTTTTCAACAATTAATGTTGGCTTTACAACAGCTTCAGAGGAAAAAAAAAAACCTGCAGGTGACATTCAAAGGTCTTATTTATCTGGCAGGTATGGATTTAAGGCTAAACTGGAAGGTATGGATCAGCTTCCTGAGAGATGGTGCAGCCGGAGAGAGATTGTTAGTATGATCGAGGGCAAGCCATTAAAAAAATCTAGTCTGTGCAAAACTGTCTGGACTGAGAGGGCCTTTGTACAGAGATTTTTAAAACATCTCACCAAATGAAAACTAATATCAACATGAACATAAGGAATTCTATTGTGCTTTATTCTTTTGCACTGAATTGGACTCACCTAAACACAGTCAGGATTTAAAAAAAAAAAATGAAAAAGAGGGAGGTCACTTTCCTCTCGTCTAGGCATTCATCACAAGTTCATGATAACTCTGTGCTAGAAAAAGGTATAGGTTGACTTTGAAAGTAGAATTGGAAATCATATCTGTTCCTACCAGCTTCTCATGATTCTGAAGTTAAAGGTGACAGTCTCTTGAATTTGTTCCCTCAAAAGTGTAACTACCACCACCACAGGGAATAATAGCTTATCGTCCATAATACAAAATCAATCTGAATCTCTTCTGATTAGAATCCTTTTAAATGATTGTAAATATTACATAATTAAATGTTAATGCGATATTTTCTGATTGCTAGTTACATATATATGTATTAAAATCTGACAGTGATAGGAAATTTGTCTTAAGTCAGAAGATACAGGATGACATACATCTTTAGACTCTAACACAATGATGGCATGATATAGTCATCTACAGCTTAGTTTTTTCTTAGTTTAACAGGATACATAAAAAGGATACTCTCCACTTACTCCTCAATGTGTAGGGCAAAAATGAGAGTGCGTGTTGACTACAAAATTAGAAAGCAAAATATATGTGTGACAGTTCATGTGTCTGATAGGGTGATAGGTTTTTGTCAGTCAGTATATAGTCATTGAGCACCATCTGTGTTCCAGGACTTGGAAAGGCTCTGGAAATTTCTCCTCTCTTAAGGCAGAAGCTGATACAATACCCTAAAAATCAGCCTTTTACCTTCATAGAAGTTTCTCTTTGGGAAAAATTAGAAATGATAGAATTGCAAGAAAATGCTGTCAATCTTTTGGACAGAAAAGATGCTGAAGGGATGGAGGGGAAATGGAGCTATCTCAATGAAAAGACCTCTCAATATAGGACAAATGTCACCAGAGACAGAAAACATCTATCAAGTACTGAAAAGGAGTCAGCTGGAGATAAACCAGGTTCTGTCTGAAGAGATTGGGAATCTGTCTGAACAGTTGGAGGAACAGGTAATAAATGTGGAGAAACCAGCATCATTGTTCAATGTACTTGACAACCCAACACTCAGAACCAAACATGAAAAAATATATATATACAGCTTCAGTGACTAGTGTTGGCCAAAGGTCTTCCATAACTCTGTTCTGTATCTTATCTTCTGAGTAGGACCTTCATAGGATTTTATTCCAGATACTAGCCTCTTGCTGACCATATACAGAATTAGGGTAACTTGACCAGTGCAGGGACTGAACTGAATATTGTTTTCCTGGGTATGAGTCAAGGTCTCTTGTTTAGTCTCAGAGAATATTTCATTGTTTGAAAGTTAGGTGGCAGACAGCTTTATGTCTTTTCTCTTTCAGGAAAGAACTTTTCCTGTTACTGTACATAAATCTAGTGGAGTATCATTTGAGCGTCATGACCAGCTATACAAGTTGAGAGTTGTTTGATGTCTAGTAATTATGTCTGATTAAAAAAAAGAAAACACAAAAAAACTGATTTACCTCCTTTAATCTCATCTTATTTCTGCTCAACACTGTAGCAATATGAAGTTTGTTTATTATGGACATATCACAATTAAGAAAGGAACAGGTAGATCCGAATACTTCTGGATAGTATACAGTTAGCCATTGGTCGGCATAAAATGAATGTTCACAAAATTGAGAATCATGGTTCCAATTCATTTCGTTCAACAATGACAACTACTTCAAAAATTAATTCCTTAGCTATTACCATGGAAACACTTGTTTCACTCACAGACATACAGCATAGATGCTAACCTTTTCAGATGAAAAATTGTTCATTTATTTATTGAACAATATTTTTATGCATCTACAAGATGCTAATCCTTGTAATACAATCTGGGCAAAAATGAGAAAGGGCAAAAAAAGTATTTATTCTTATAGAAATTAATGAGGAAGAAGATTTTATAAAAAAGAGTAGAATGAATAAATAATATAGTTTAAAATTTTGAAAACTGGTTTGAAATAAACATTAAAGCAACCAGACTGAGGAGAACAAAGAAAAACACAAGGATGTACTTTATATAGTGTTGTCAGAGATAGTTACTTTTTAAGTGGGTGTCATTTAAGCTGAAACTGGAAAAATTAGAAGAAAGTAGGCATGAAAGGAACCTTCTAGCCAACAGCGTAAGCATGTACAGAGACCCTGAAGGGAAAATGGCCTTGGTTTGTTTGAAGAATTGAAGATATCTGTAGCTAGCATGTAATAAGCCAAAATAAGAGTGGACACAAAGAGTTTCAAGTTTGAATAAAATACACTCATGCACACACATACGCGCACATGTTTAAGCAGGAAGAGCATTTAGAAGATTGTAACTGCAAAAGAGAGTGGTAGCCTATTCCAAGGTGGTAGCAATGGAGACAGAGAGAAGAATTGAGACAGCTACTTGCTTACATAAGTGAAATAATATATACAGACATCTAACATATAATCAACATCCTGGCTCTGGGAGTTTGGTGTTGGCAACCACAGTTTACAGATATAAAAGGTGAGGCTGAAAAAAAGTACAAGTCTTAACCTGAGACCCTGAAAATTGGCAAAGATGGGTTTCAAAGTTAGCTCTTGGAGGTGTCAAAGTCCCTGTACTTCCTAGGATCTCACAGTATTTCCCAAGAAAGGAGAATTTTGAAATTCCATTGCCTATGTGACACACTTCTTAGAAAAATAGTCATGAGAATAAGAGTCTGATCAAGAGTGAGCATTTTTTCAAAAGAAAAAATCAGCTCCTGTCAGCAATGACATACTTTACTCAAGCATCCTATGAAACCTTTAATGAAAGGAAATAAAGCCTTCTAAAAAAAAAAAGTAAAACTAATTATCCCTTGATAAACATGAGCAATGAGTAGGTTTGTTACTTTATTTATATTTTTTTCTAGTTTCTGTGAGTCGTCTTCTAATAAATGTGAAACAATAAAATGAAATTACAGCATTTTATAACACTCGTGAAACAATAAATATAGGAGATTTAATTTTAACTTTCCTGCCAGCAGGCATCTTTCATGATCTATCTGCATACACAAGAGGGAGACAGGATTGATTTTAAAGCAGATGAAATTGATGGTCTCAACGAAATGCATAAAACATTCTTTTCACTTTATCTTGGGTGGAGTAAGGCGATGGTAAATTAATGGAATGCGTAAAACAACATTTGAAGAAACCATATGTAGCAAAACGCATTTCAAGACTGCCATTAACAGAAGCATGACTTTCAGAGCACAATTTTGACAAAAAAAGAAAGCCTAAGTGACAAAATTTAATTGAAGTGTTGGGGGCTAGAAAAACCTAAATGTGAGTCACACCTTTCCCATTTACTAGTTTTGTGACCTTGAGCCCTAACCTTTGTTATTTTAAACCCCCATATTTTAGGAAAAACTAGATAGATATTGATATACAGAGATAGATATACGAGGGCTATTCAGGAAGTATCCAGCCATGCAATATGTTCTTGCTACAGTAACGATGGCCGGATACTTTCAGACAGCCCTTGTATTTACATGCTCAATAAAGACTTGTAATTATTAGTAGTATATATTTTAACCAACTTCATAGTCTTATAGAGCAAAATAGACTTTATTATTTGGTATACATTTGTTGTGTTTTATCTTTATGAGTTGGTTTGGAGCAATACACTACAAATGATTCCTACATGGACCAGGATAATAAATGGCAATCTCCTGCGCTCTGTGGAAATAACTCTTCCTCTGATAATTTACAAGAGGTTGAGAAAGACTTATAGGTCCTCATGTCAAGGGTGAAGGAAGGTCTCATCCTTCATTCTTCCCCATATGGATTTGTGTATTAATTTCTTTTCAAATTCTTTAGAATCATCCTAAATCTAAATCTAGGCCATCTACGTCTTTTGAGATGTATTGCTTGAAGTCTCTGTATGTATTGGCTGAGGCTTGTGTGTGATTACAAATTCCGTGTTTTATTCTGACCCCTAATTTAATTGTGATTGATGATCCACAGAGAAAATGCTATAAAAGATAGTTGAAAATCCCTGGGCTATTATACTCTGATATATTCTTGATTTTATTTTCAACCTGCAGAATACTGAGCAAGAATTTAGACTACAAGACAGGTATGGGCACATGGGTATGCTTGTTTCCAGTTGTTCATAGAAGCCATGATGATGAGTATATTGTTTAAAGAAAGTCAAATTGGCTCTAGATAGTAAGAGGTTTTAGGCCTAGGCTTTGTGCTTGTGACATAAATGGAATGTACAATCTGGTACCCGAGGAACTGACATATTCTTGAACAGGCAAGAAACTGATGGTAACAGTGCCATCACCATTAAACGATGTAGGCACAACCCCTTCGTGTAGCGGTTGCGAAAAACTTCCAGGCCTTTAAGATTCAGGTGGAGTGTTAGAGGATAACATTTCTCAAAGTGAGTTTCTGGTGTGGTTTCGTGTGGGGGGGTGTGTGTGTGCTTTACCTAATAAGATGGGGAAGCACTGAATTAGACAAAATTAAATAGTATCTGTTTTGTTTTACTATACATTTTGTCTGCATTTATAAACATACATAAATCTCCAAGAGGGTTGTAGGACATTTGGTATTCAAAAGATAAAATCTTCGAAATTTCCCTCAGCGAGAATTATAGAATTAATGGTAAATGAGAACCAGTCAGAAAAATCTTGCTCTGGGAGAATAAACAGGAGGAGACGTTTTCAATTCAGGAGGTGATGTTTGCAATCTTAAGGAGGTATCAGGAGATAATTCCACAAACTAGGGTCCAGCAAAAGATCATAAGAAGTGGAAGACAGTGGAAAATCCAAACTTTGTATAGACTTATTCTTCAGGAACCGTTATTTTGTGTTGTTTTGTTCAATTTAGTGACAATAAAGGTGAAGGGCATGAAAAAACTGACGCTGAAGAGAATATTGAAAGTTCTACGATGGGTTTATGAAGGCACAAGTCCCAAGTGTCCACACAGATGCCTGTGATTATATCTGAATAATATTATACAATTTTGAAATAATTGGATTATTGTGTAGATTTTGATATAACTTTTCAAATACCTATATTTTCTGCTTTCTCTATCATTGTTATAACTTGATTTGTCTTGTGTACATTATTGCTATTTCTAAGGACTCCTCTTTAAGGTGTTGGTTCTCCTCCTACTTTGTTTTGTTTCCTTTAGTTATGAAAACCACTGATAATCTGATAAAAGCTGTGGCCTTTCCCCTCATATGTGCATATATAAGTAATTTCGTATGATTTGACTTTCAAGTTGAAGAATATGAGCCATATGAAGCTCATTCAGGGATCGTATTTTCCTTTCTCGAGTTGAAAACTACTGTTCTAAGAGGTAGACATTAGTATTTCGGGAAAGCCCAAGATAAACTTGCAGTAATAGAAGAATGAAGAGAAAACCCTCAGTATTATGTTGTTCCTTTTGCACTGCCTTTGAATTCCTCTCCTTTTATTTACCTCCTTTCTATCACCTTCCAGTTTGCATCCCTGTAGAGAAGAACTTCAAGAAAAGGGAAATGAAGTTTTATCTGCCAAAATGACAGTGTTTCAATGGTAGATACCATGTTTGCTATCATTACTGAATCTTCCTAGAGGATAGATGTATATTCCAGAGGCCTTGGAAAACATTTCAAAAGTTGCAACAGAATAGGTCTCTTTCACCTTGTTCATACTTAGAAAGAACTGACTTTTAAATGTTTATTTTGTTGTGCGGTCAGAATCAATAGCAGCCCTTTATCATTCTAAAGCAAAGAAAGCAAACTGCAAAGATAGATGAGTCTCCTTACACTCTCTCCAAAATAATGAAGGTCTAAGCCCCAATTTGACTGAAATACATATACAGAAAATATGAATGTCAACAAGAGTTTGAGGCAGCCTGGTATATTCTGGAGAAGGGAATATAGGAAATTTGTAATCAGACATATCTGGGATCAGACATGCACTAGAGTACTGATAAGTCTCTTAATATTTACCTCTCAATGTATTGTAAAGCTTAGTGATGATGCAAAAAAAAAATATACCTGCCATGATTTATTTACTTATCCATCCATTACTTCATTTAGCCAGTACTTACTCAATAGTTACCAAGTGCCAGACATTGTTCTAATAGCAGCGAGGGGGGAACATTCCATATATCATCAGGCCTGGCATCTAAGAACAAATCAATAAATCTTATCTACAGGAACTCGTAAGAAAGGTTCTAATAGATCTCATGATACTGCTATGCTTGTTAACAGATCGGATCGTGAGAAATGTATTTGTTTGCTGAGTGTTGGCCTTTTCAAAAGTTAATAATGGCAGTGATGCCCTACTGCTATCAAATATTTTGAGTGAATGTAAAATGGTCCAAAATAAAGTTTAATAAATTCTGTTAAAAACAATCTGATTTAGATTTAAAATTATTGATAAGCAATGAAAAGTTTTTTTTTTTTTTTTTTAAGAGTCAGAATTATGTTATGGCACACAATTCTCATTTTTTTTTTTTTTCAGTTTCATGCCTTAGAAAGGTTATTTGATTTCAGATCTGTAGTCTCAAGAAATAGAACAGAGTCTGCTTCCATCAAAATCCAGGCATGGCTCTGGAATTCATTTCCTCATCCCAGCGTACTAGATATCCTTTGTTTCTGTGGATAGAGAGAGATATTTTGCTTTCAGCTTCCCTTGAAATTGAATCAATTTTACAATAAATTATCAAACATTAGATTTTTCAGTTGTGTCCTAACTTTATGAGTAGAAAGGAAAATATTTAACCTGAAAGTTAGATGCACACTCTTAAACATTTATGATTACTCCAAATATTTTGTATTATTCCCATTAAATAATTGTCTAATTATTTGAAAAAAATCAACTGAGGTCATGGTAGTTCACGGTGGATGCTGTGTGCACTTTCCATTTGCCATTTACTCTGTGTCTCTGCAGTCTGCTTCTGTGAAGGTTCACTTCCTTGAATAAATCTCTTCTTGTTTTTCTTCTACTGTTTAATGCTAAGTGTATTCAGAAGTTATTACATCAATAAAAATTTCAGCCTTATTAGTATGGGTATTTGAATGCATTTTCATGGCAAAACGTCCTTCAAGTGATCTTCTGGGCATCCATTTTTAGATAAAATACCAGGGCTGTGGATATCTACAATACAATAAAATGAAGTGTCAAACATGGTTTAACCAAAAATCTTAACCACAGCCAGTTTATGGGATAGTTGGAAGATGATGTAATGATTCAGCATTTCAACAACTTTCTCCCCGATATATTGTACACTGGGCTTGATGTGAGCTTGACAATACAATCTCTGATGATGAGGGAGCTCTGAACGCCAGTCTTTTCCCTTGGCTCAAAACAGTGGGTCTCAGACTTGAGTGCACTCCAAAGTCACCCAGAGGGCTGTTTAAAATACAGCCTGCTGGGCCCTGCTCCTAGACCGTTTGGGTCGACAATTCTAGAGTGAGACTCGAGAAACTGCTTGTCTAAAGAGTTCTTGGCTTAAATAAATGGTGGAAAAAAAAGGTATTCATTTCTGATGTGATGTTTAGAGCAAAATTCTGAGAAGTGGTATGGCAGGTAGTTGTACTCCCTTATTACAGGTGAGCTACATGATTGCATCTTTTGTTTCAGTTATGGTGGCTTAGCTAATGGAATAACTCTCACGTAGGTGCACTCGCCAGCATGCATGATCCTTCATGCAGATTATTTAGAAATAGAATGAGTGGTACTAATTATAGGAGCTGTACTCACTAAGTATACTGTAGGAATGCGTTTAATTATGACTGATGTCTGCCACACAATCCCAAGAAAGCCTCTCTTCATTTTCCCTGATTTTTCACATGTACTGGCACAATTCAGGAGTTACGTCTTCAGTGGTTACACCTGGAGATGGAGACAGATTGGGTAAATGGGGGAGCTACATCTGCTCACACCCAACTTTCCCCCCTCTATTCTTTGTAACTGCCTGAAACAAGGCTCTTGTCAAAGACAGTCATTCCTTTGACTTTGTAACATGAAAATCTAGCACAGCTGTTACTAGGTGACGTGTTCAACTCATATTTTTCTTTTAAATATTTGTACATGCAGGCTGTACTAAAGAGTTATCTGTGTTTTACATCTTGCACCCTTGCACTGCAATTCATGTTTATTTTTATGAAACTAGAAACCCAGGGCCAGCCTCTCTCTGCACTAAAATGTCAAGGCAAATATACTATGTGTTTGGAACCAGTAACTGTAATTGCATTCTTCCCTAATCTGATCTCCTGGTTGGGTAACAGTAGAGTTGTCACATTTATCAAAGTGCCATGTCATCAATAAAGAGCAATGACCCTAATAAAACCAATAATGATAATGATGATGATTAACATTTCATTGAACTTTTACTAGAAATCATTGTCAAGAAATTTATATGAAATTAAATCAATAATCAAAACAAATATATGAGAAAAAAAATACCCTTTTCATTTGCATTTTAGGCACACAAGAAAACTGAGTTTCAGAAAGAGTTAAGTAACTCCCTCAATGTCACATAATGAGCAAAGGTTAATACTGGGACTTTTATAGAGGCAACTTAATTCCAGAGTCCTTTCTCTTAATGACTACCTCATAGTCTTAACCATAAGTTATATTTTGTGCTACTTTATGTTATATTGTTACTCAGCTAAGTACAATTATAGTTGGTTATAAGACATTATAACTAGACAACCCAAAAGTTAAACACCTACGAAGTAAGAATATATTTCATTTTTGCCTCAAATAACATTCATGAATTTCCCATCACATAGCATGTGCCTGATACAATGCAAAACCCCATTCCTGCTGAAAATTCAGAAATTGTGGTTCTCACACTTGTTTGAGTGGTAAATTACAAAGTAATGACAACCTTTTCTCAAAATGAAGAGATCCATTTTTTTCTCTTCAATGATTTTGCAAAGTCCAATGGGACATAATTGTTCAAACAGACGTATTTGGCATCACCATTACATTCTCTAAATTTAATAAACCTGAGAGCATTTCACTGTTAACTATTTTTTTATGGCAAATCTATTATCATAACAGAAGTATGAGCTAGATTTTTACTACATTAACTCTTGTCCAGTGTTTCACATTGAAGTAATGATATCACAGAATCATGAATACAGATTATTACGATAATTCCCTGGCATCCCAAGAAACAACTTGCATTAAGTTAATGCTGCTTTGCAAATGAAACAAGCACATTCAACAGACACCGATTCCAAGTATGTGTATCTATCCAAACAGTTCTCTGCACAATGGTAATTCTAATCCCTATAATTTATTCATCTCAGGATACACTCCAAAGTATTGTTTGCATGTGTTATCCACTAGATTTAAAGACAGTATTCATTATTGCGAAGGAACGGATGCAACTTCTCAGGTTGGTTGCAGTGATGTTTGTGCCGAGGAACACTTATTTGGCAAACATTTGTAAACCTGATGAGAAAAATAAGAGAAGAGTTATTAGGATTCAAGATTTAAGTCATTTACCTCCAAGATCCTCCCAAGGGCCACACTGCAATCACTGTAACAATTCCAAATCTCATTCTAGATGCCCGTAAACACTCAAATTGGAAAGAAACCTGTAATTGCCCAGTGGAATTTTCAAATACACTTAACTTTGCTATTTCAAGCCACAGACACCAAGTGGACTAAAAGGTAATCCTCTTAATTTTCATCAACTTACTGAAGCTGAGGTTTTAAAGTGATACATTTTTCTCCTTATTCTTGGCACAAACCATCCATGACAATCTAGAAGCTGAAAAAAGTCTTTGGGCCAAAGTATCAGACCCCAAAAGGGATGTCCGTGAGGTTTCATAGGCAGTAGGAGCTCTCTGATATCATTAGAATTGTTGACATCAAGTTTTATGTTACAGGTCATTCAAACAGTAAGCGCCATGGACAAGGATGATCCCAAAAATGGACATTATTTCTTATACAGTCTTCTTCCAGAAATGGTCAACAATCCGAATTTCACCATCAAGAAAAATGAAGGTAAAAATATTAGCTTTGTGCAATAGGGTAGAATATGAATTGGAAAATAGGATGCAATTTCATAACCTAACTGAAAATATCATTAAAATAATTTTTGTTCACCCATGAGCAGTTGAAATCCAGCTTATCAGCCTAATGGCATGGTAATTACCTCACTCTCCCTTTCTAATATTGAAACAATAGATAAGAAAATTGTTAATGTGAAAATTAATTTTATCCCAGGAAATACCTCAATCACCTTACTTTAAAAAATGAAGAATGAGTTTTAACCCGTGTGAAAGCTTCCAGGAATTTTCAGATGCTGAGATACCTGTTAGAGGAGGAGCTGGCTTGCACTTTGTACTTGTTAAGTTTTAATTGAATGTTTACCAAGTCTTTAGGGAAAACCTATTCTAATTTTGCCTGATTTGTGGGTACACATTGGAGGTATTTGGTTTAAGACTGTACCAACATTAACAATAACAATTAGATCAGAAAATCCTTCTTGAAGGACACTTTTTACCAGTATTAATTTGGAGCTAATATGAACAGATTTATTGTTAAGTCTTTCACTCACAGAGAACATTTAATCTATTTCATTATTTTTTGAGGACCAAGTTTGCATTAGTTTCCTTTAACCATGATGTTTATAACATATAAAGGCCATAGATCATTTTTTAAAGACTGTCTCATGTAAGTTTTTGATTCCTAAGCTGCTATACATTTAACAAGATTTAAAAAAAAATTATATTGGTTCAAAGTTATTTCAGTGTTAGTTTTAGCTGTTTTAGAATGATTAGGAAAATACAGGTAATGGCTCAGACTGTCTTCTGGCTTTACTATAGGCATCTGTTTGATGTCTCAGTGGTCTATGTATATACACTGTATTTAATTGGAAGAGTACTATTTGGTTCATAATATCTGTTTGGATTATTTGCTACATTCAATTTAAAGGAGGTAGTGAATTTTGATAAAACTTCCTTTATGATAAAATAACATTTTATTTAATGGCTTGCATTAAATATATTATGGCCTTGCTTTTTAACATAATGCTACTTAGTTCTTTGGAGATGCTTTGATAAATGTGGATGCATCACAGAAAAGGAAATGAGAAAGATGTTAGATAGATGTTACTCATTTAGCCGACTTCCACTATTATAAACACTAAGGAGACAAAACCCTGTTCTTTCTTCTCAGTAATGGAGTATTCATTTGTTAGTCACCTCTAATTAAGAACTCTAATCCAAGCTCATTGTCTTTGTCTCTCTGTTAGCACTGCCATTTTTTTTTTATGGTAGTCACATGAATATGTGTGACACACAAGCCCTCTCAGAAACCACAAACTAAATGCCCATCAATACATGAGTGGATTAATGAAATGTGGTATATGTATACCATGGAGTTCTCAGCCACAAAAAGCAATGGTGATCTAGCACTTCTTGAATTATTCTGGATAGAGCTGGAGCCCATTCTACTAAGTGAAGTGTCCCAAGAATGGAAAAACAAGCACCACACGTACTCACCATCAAATTGGTATTAACTGACCAACACTTATGTGCACATATAGTAATAACGTTCATCCGGTGTCAGGCAGGTGGGAGGGGAGAGGAGGGGGTGGGTGTATTCTCACCTAATGGGTGCGGTGCACACCATCTGCAGGGAGGACACACTTGAAGCTCTGACTCGGGTGGAGCAAAGGCAATATATGTAACCTAAACATTTGTACCCCTATAATATGCTGACATTAAAAAAAAAAAAAGAAGTAGAAACCACAAACTGAACTGAAAATCTGCACATAAGTGTGGCCATGCTTATTTTAATTGTGAGCTAATTAGTATTAGTCATTATTTTTATTTATAAAATGCCCCACCTTTAAAAATTTTCTGTGAAGAAATGTTTTCCCCTCCCGAATATTCTGAGCCTCCTGCTGTTTCCTGTACTTTCCATAATTTCAAGATATGCCTGTTATAAGTGCCTGGAAGGTATTACATAAGGTGTTGGATAAATGGGAAGGTATTATTGGGTGCTAGGGAAGTGTAATTTTGACCTATATTTATTATGCCCTAACACTTTTGAAGAGGAGATTTAATCCTATGGTGAATGAATTTCATGTGTTTTCTCTAATTTTTGAAATTAGTGGAAAGTAAAACCTCCTTCTGCCTCATCACACATTTCAATAAACTCTGTACTGGGATATTAAATGTCATGTGGATTATCTGTTTTATTTTCAAACTAGAAAATGGAAGTTACAATTTCAACGTATCTTACTGGGTTTTAATTTTTTCCTTGTTTTGTGAAATAAAATTAAAAAAAAAAAAAACCACACACATACAAACAGGTACCAGGTATTGCAAAATAACTTGGAACAGAAAGAGTACTGTATATGTCATGATTCTTTTTTTTAAATTCTGTTCATTTGTTTTGCAGAGAGACCATATCATTTATTATTCCAACTGGGATACTTTTTAAAGTGAAAGGGGTTTTTCATATTTTCTATTTTATATTTATGTCTGAAGAACATCATAAACAAGGACTGTCTTGTGGGAGGTAGGACATATTCACTGTGATTTTGGATTTAGGGTCCAAGTATCCAACATCTCTTTCATAGAATAAATCATGAACACACAAGTCTTTGGAATAGAGACATAAAGTTTATACTCTATTTTCCTTTCCTAGATCAGAAATTCATGAGTTTTGCTCCATAGACCACTACTTCTTTGACATCTGGACAGTTACTGTGAAAATGGAAAAAATAATTTGTCTCTTCTTAACATGCAGAAACAATGAAAGTAGTGAAAAGAGGTTGTCAAATTAAAAATGTTGTAGGTGTATATAAGTAGGTAGATAGAGGATACATAGACGGATATTTTGTGAGTCTGTTGCTAGTTTATTGTTAATGAAGAGAGAACATGAAACTACCAAAAAATCAAAATATGAGACATTATTTACTTTAAAATTATGGTGTATTTTATGTTGGAAACATGGAGATAGAGGATCAAATGGTGTAACCATATTTAAAATTGTTTTTTTCTTCTTAAAATGGACTTCAAAATTGTCAGTAGATGAGGTTTCTCCACTGAGAATATTATCAGTTACAAGCTCCAGCCCACCAGAAAAATGTTAAAATTTTGAGACAGCTAATATATTTACATCCATAATTGATGAATGAATTTCTGTCCTATTTAATTTGGTCTTTAAGGGAGATGGTTCTCAGGGTTTCAGTATTTGGCATTTCCTAAGGAACTTGCAGCCATATCTTTCAATTTGAAATTATTGTGATCTCTCTCCTGTCTGATATAGATTGGTCTAATGCAATTTTCTACCAACTAATTCATAATCAAAGACAAAATGAGATAGAAATTACCTATCTCTTGTCTCCTACACAGTTGAGTGATTTCACAAATAATTCTCCTAATTATATGAGAGTCATATTTCTGCCAGAATAGTAAATCAACCTTTAATATGTATAAAGGTAGAAGTAAAGGTCAAAAATATGATGAATCATTTAATATCACATGCACATATGAAAAAATAATAGCACCTTGAATTTTGTATATGACCAAGATATTGTTTTTTTCATCTTCCATGGAATTTGGGTGAATTTATTAATATAAACAGAAAATTGTGTTGACCACATTTCAGTATTGCCATCCATTCTAACCATGGAAATGGAAAATACCCAACAATTAAATATAACAAGACAGGGAAGATAAATGAGCTTTTTATAGATACTGAAATATCTTGCTTGTAGGAAATTTGAGGTCTACAGAAACCTCTTCTCCAGCCTGCACACTGTAGGTAAAAAAAAAATGTATTGGAATTGCCAGAGCACAATCTGGTAAAATGGAAGTTTTCGTGGTTTATACTAAAATGTTTAAATCATATGAAATGAAAAAAAAAAAAAAAACAACAAAAAACATAAAGCTTTGTTTTCTAAGGAGAACCAGTGGGTAGAAGAGAAATACAGTAAACTTAGACTTAGTTATATCTTGGTTATGTTTACGAAAAGAGAGAAAGGGAACTATAGTAGTACCTGATGATACTGATTATTTTTTTCTTTTTGATTTCTACCCATAGACTGAAATCTTATTGATAAAAAGCTCACTGTAAAGGTATAATTTTGGTAATTAATTTGAATAATGCAGATGCTGACTGGAACTTTGGAATGAGCATGCCTTGGGTTATGTCATTGTCCATAACATAGTTACCTGTACAGCACAGAATTCAAGCTTTGTGTAAGGAATTTCCATCTCAAATGATTGCCCTAATTCAGGTAGTATCTGTTTTAACTAGTTTATCTTCTAGAAGTATCCCTTGTGAGAATACTCTGACTGTAAACAAATTATTTTAAGCTTCAGTTTCCTCATCTGTCATACCAGGATAACATACCTGCCTCATAGGTGTGCTGAGATGGATGTGTGTAACTGAAGACTTAGCTCTTAGCACAATGTGTGGCACATAGAAAAAAAAAATCATCGATAGATGAGACAAGATCCTTTTTATATGAATTCAATAATTCCTAACTTATCATACTATGTTATATCTCCTTTGTCTTATAATTCTCAACCAGATCTCTTTGCAGCTTTAACTCTCCAGATTTGGTTGTTGTTGTTGTTATGTTGTGCAGTAATTTTGAAAGTGGCCTCATAGGCAGTTGGGAAAACAATGACCCTCACTAGAATGCATTGCAAGAAATCTGCTTATGTAGTACTGTAATGTACTGCAACCTACAGGCTATTGTAATAGAAAGACATAATAAAAGGAGGAGAAGGAGGAGAAGGAGGAAGAGGAGGGGGAATGGGGAGACTATGAAAATATTTTCCAGCCACAGAAATAGCTGCAGGATTCCTGGATCTGGTTTTGAATATGAAGGCATTTTTTTTTCCTTTCTATATCACCTTTGCCTAAATGAAATTCAGGTTTTTCCACCTAATGGCTAACCCCACCTCTCAGCTTGT
The DNA here is from genome assembly GCF_041146395.1 of Eulemur rufifrons. NCBI lineage: Eukaryota > Metazoa > Chordata > Mammalia > Primates > Lemuridae > Eulemur > Eulemur rufifrons. The sequence goes on along the minus strand of NC_091005.1, from coordinate 7,257,531 downwards.
TAGGATCACTTTCAATTCTAGCACATCAGGTTGTTTGACTTGTTTCAAATTGCCTCAAACCTTCCCATTTTCCCCGCCAACACACATACTCTCTGGGAACTGTTTTGCATAGGCTGGAAAATTACAGAGAGTCTTCCTTTGCACTCTTGACTACTGTCAGCTTCTCAAAGATGCCTCTTGTCACAAAACCAAATTTGCTGCCTGAAAGCGGAACTGGATTCCCCTGATCCCAAGCCAGCCAGGGCCAACCTTTCCTCCTCTCTCCAGCTGAAATCTCTTTAATGCCTCACGTGTACTCACGATGTAGGTTTCAAGGCAGACGGAGTTCCTCTCTCCACCACCTTAAGCAAGCTATACTTACCCCGACGAACTTTTGAAGACTTCCCACTGATTCACACAGCAAAGAGGGCCACCTTGGTAAGTCATTTGTCCTCTTTCTGGCCACCGTAGGCCTCCTTATGTTCTTCCGTACTTTTAGGCTGCTTTGAAGCTAAGAGTGGGTTTTCTGGGGGGAAAAAAAACACCTCTTTTCTTTAAGTGGCCTTTACAAAAGCGTCCATACCTTAACTAAAGCAGATCCATTATTATTGGATTTCCCAGGCAAGCATAGCTAAGCAACAGACAAAAACTACCGTGCTTTTATGAGCATGATAATGAATATCCATAGATGTATGTTTCCAGTATGGTGATGTTGAGTATCCTGCTCACCGTGGACTTTTGCACAGTGCAATACATAGCACTGAACATTGAGTAGCAGCACTTTCCCTGTAAGTTTTCTGCTCTTATCCATACGAAGTATGTATGGTCTTTTTCCTCAGTGTTGAATCATTACAGGTAATGTTCAATTTGCATGAAACAGGAGGTCCAGTGGATCCAACGTATGTAGAATAGCATTATGCTTACATGATCCAAAAAGGCTTCTACCTCAGTAATTCATAATTTATTGTTTATGCTTCCAGCAATATGCTGTTGATAAAAAGCCATTTATGTTTCATTTTGTTGCCTAAACTGTAATTAAGGATGATGTACAAGCTAAGAAAAATAGAAAACAGATCTGTACTTCCATTTTCTAAGTTGCATACAACTGTGCAGTTAGTTTCAGAAAACAAGATTTGCTTTGCTTAAGTAGTTTTTATAAAACTCTTGTTATTTTGTAGTCTCCATATTTTCTTTTTCTAACTCGTAACACATGGGTACCTTCAGAAGTGAAGACTTCCCTTTCTAAAAGTTGAAAATCCTAAGGTTATTTTTCTGGCCAGACATAGCATTGCCCTTAGCATCTATTCTTCAGTGTATGTTATGGGAGATAAGGTACTTCTGAGATTACTACTAGGATATGATTCAGATACAGAGCATAGATTTATGCATGTGGTTGTAATAATTCTACCCAAAGCTGTGAATTGCATCAGACCTTCCCTGTTAGTTTGCTAGCTGTCGCTTTTGGTCCTTACAGAGAACTCTAATTTTCAAGATTTTTGAAAAGAGAAAAACCAAGCAAATAAATTGGTACATGCTTAATTATCTTAAAGGTACCCTGATTATGTTAAAGATGACTTAGTACATAGAACCTTTCCCTTGAGAACTTCGCTTTGTGAGATTTTTGCCCCAAATACTTATATAGAAAAATAAAGCCATCAGTCGAAATTAGGAGAAATATAAAGAATAAGGTAGAGAAATATTTTTCACTCAGCCAGTGTTGCTTGTGGTACTTTTGGTGTTTGAGCTATGAAAGAATAATGTTATTTACTGATTTATCCTCTATTTACAAGCATAAAAATCAGTCTTGGGATCTTGTGGGTATCAAACAAACACAACTGTCCTTTGGAAAGCACGACCAAATATTAAAATTGGATGTGGAAACAAAATGAACTGTCAGTCTATGCAAATGCTCCTTTTCTAAAAAAGTATTAAATGTAGTTGACAATCATCTCATGTTCTTTCATCACAGAAGTTTGCATTTTGAATTAATTTGAGTATTTTATAGACACAACATTAGGCATACATGACATTCTGTCTGGGGATGTGACCTGAATAACACACCCCAAGTACTTCAGATCCCTCAGATTGTCAAAGTGGATAGAAACGGCGGAGAAATAATTTGGCAACAGTAAAGGGGGCACTCCACACAGATAAGCATTAAAATCGTTGACTTGGGATGAATTAGAATGAAAGATAATATAGAACAGGAATATTTAGGAATATTCAGGTTTGAATTCCAGCTCTTCTGATTATGATCTATGAGAACTTGCAAAATAACTGAATACTATTGAAACTTTATCTGCAAAATGGAAATAATATTCACCCCATGTTGTTTTGAATACTAAAATATTAATTTAGGTAAAAAAAATAAAAATGGTACCGTGCTAAGTTCATTGTCTGGCAAATTAGGTATACTCGATCAATATTAGTTTCCTTCCCCTCTCCTTTGCTTTCTTCTACAATTTTATGAGCCTCCTGAATTTCATTCATTCACCCAATGCAACAAATAAAAATATTTATAAGGCACCTGAAATAGGAATTTGGGAGGTAACTAACAATACACCATGCTGTTGTCCCCTACGTGATGGATGGATGATTAAACCTGTCTGCAAACATTGTCCATGAGCAAAGCAGAGGGAAAGGAGGAATGGGAAAGAAGAGTCTGTGGGTAAATTAAATAGTTCTTTGAATATAAACCTCATTAGAGTAACATAATCAAAGAATAAAAATTAAGAGTCCTTAAAAATTGTAGTTTTTCATAGGGCTAGAAATAGCATACCACTCTTTACATATTGGTGACTGGAATATTTAAGAGTTGATAGAATGACAGAATTTTTGAGCTAGGAGTATCTTAGTAAATAGATAGCACATGAAGATCTTAGATGCTAAGTACAGAACTTCAAATGTGGTTTCTTTAAAAAGTAATAACAATGGGGCAATTCGTGGGAATGTCTACCTCCTCAACTTTATATTCCATCACTTTCTCCCACCTTCAGTACCCCTTGTACAACCTTTGGCTTGAACATGCCAAGCCAGTGATGTTTTTGAAATCTCCTCCCCTTCCCTATTGTCTGGATTCACATCCTCTGTTTCCTCCCTCTTTTATCCATCTAATTTTCAATCATTCATAATAACTCAGGTAGAAGTTTCCCTCATCTGTAAGCAGAGCGAGTGGGAGGTTAACAGTTGCTGTGAAGTTTGTTCTCTTTGCTTTTCCCTGCAGGACAGCATGGTAACTGCTGAGACAGACACATGAATCAAGAAATGTCTCTCTCACTATCCTCTGAGGTTATTAATAATGGATCTTATCTTTATTCCCTCATTCATTCACTCAATACCTATTTATTTAGTGTCTACCATGTGCCGGGCGCTACCCTGGGAGTTGGAAATAAAGCAGTGAATAAAATAGAAACTGTCTTTGCCCTTCTGTAGGGTGTATTTCTCTTCTCCTCAGGACTCAGTCTTATGCCAATTTGGATTCTCAGAGCGAAAACTAAAATTTAACATGAATTTTTGCCACATAGTGAAGAAACTCACAGGCTAGTCTGCACAATACTGTGATTTAGGAGGTGTTGATCATGTATTCTAACTTCTGTACTGTTGTAATCAAAGTTTCCTCTTAGACCTTGCCCAGTTTGTGAACCTGACCCTTCGTGAGAAAGAGTTAGGTTTTCGTGGATTCCATCAGTCCCATGTTTAGGAAGCATTTGGCCGGTCGGAGTGATAATGGGCATCTGTAATTATGGGCAGCTACTTCTCCGAGTTTTACATCGGTATCTTCTTTATGCCTGAGCTCACAGGAGGAATGTTGAATGATACTATGCAGTATGTTTATACTTGAAGGGTCAAAGCATGTCAGTGAGCCCTTTCCAAATGCACAGTGATCCATAGATTTCACTGTAATTTGTGGTACGGTGCTACCAGTGAGCTGGAGCTGATGATTCCACTTTGCAGGCTTATTAGAATCTGTTTTAGCTTGGGTACAAGATTCATTATGTATAGTTCATGTCTTTACAAGCTCCTATAGATGATTGGTTCAGATACTTGTCAGTTAACAGAGGATTTAGCTAACTGTCAGTGTATAATGCCTCCTGGAAACCACCAGCATGGTATTGTGCTGATTTCTGGCCATGACATTGGGTTCATATTCTATCTGTTGCCTATTCTATCTATTCCCTAAGATGCCACCAAAATGAATGTACTGATGCACGGTGTAGAGGAAGATAGTAATTGTTGTCCTTGGACCTCTCTGGGTTATTCATTGCCTTTGCTTTCATATTACTAGATTGCCTACTAGAATTTCCTCCCTCCATTGCTCAAGTATATTATTCCCAGCCTTTTGAAGCTGTTTATCTTAGGGTGATCTGAAAACAAGGTGATACTGTACCTGGTATGCTGAACACAGTCATCCTTCTCTGAATTTCATTCTTTTGCTTGGCTAGACAGTCTCTGCTAGTTCCATCAAGGTCACGCACGCTGTGATTTACTTCTCCTCCCTGGACTTCCGTTTCCTCTTGTACAAAATGAATGGGTTTGTGCCGGGGATCTAAAGGCTCATCTATTCTAACATACTGAGTGTGCAAACATGATTATCAGAAGAAATATCACAAATTTTGAAATCAAACAAGTCCTGGGTCTACCAATTAATGGAGGTGTGACTTTGGATCCGGCTTTTAACTTTCTGTAACAGACTGAACATGTTTGAAAATGTCCAAACAAAATAGCTGTTATGAACAAAAGAAAGAATGTAGGATAAATGCCAAGGGATATACCTGTCATTTATGTGGTGCTTTATGCACTTTGCCTTTCATATCAATCTTTAAAATAATAATGCATATGGAAGTGATCTTTGCACTAGAAATTACTGTACAAAATCTCTTCCATATTAAAATATTGAATGATATTATTAAAGGATACACTTCTACAATATTATAGCTTCTCTTTCTCAGTATGTTTGGGCAGAATTCTGGACATATTAAAGAATTAAATTATTCTCATAAAGTAAGAGAACTCAATAAACATATGACAAATGGTTTCAATAGTTTGGAATTTGGTAGTGTTGTGTATCTTCTAAGGCTGGAGGTAAGGAAATATAAGAATTTTGTGAAGATATTTAATTATTGGACTCAGTTTGGATTTATCAGGAAGATCTCTCAAAAAAGAAGAGCTTCAGTCGTCTTTTGCAGACATAAGGTGGCTATGTTAAGGGATGCACAAGTGCATCGTTTATTTACAGAAGAAATAGGGAATGGCCAAAAATATTTAAAATAGACAAATGCCGTGAAACATCTTATAGAAATCCATAAACTCTATGATCCCAACACTTTGTCTGATACCCAGAAGGAAATTAATGTTGCATTTCTGAGTATTCGAATATATCTCCATCCTCTCTCAATGTTTTTAACAGGATAAGAAATGTGTCCTACACATCTAAGAGTCTTTTACAGACACAAACATACACACAGTTTAATAATGGGACTTATAAGTATATTGATATTAATACATGTTATATAAATCAGTAATATATATGAAAATGATTTGTCAGTGCATAGTTTCAAATCTTAAAAAAAAAAACTCTGGTCGTGTTCTGAAACATACAGTGTGAGTCAACATGACACTTGCCTTTACTATAAATATTGGTAGGCTAAAGTTCTACAAAGAGAGTTTTAGCATGGTTAAGAAACAACTATCCAAAATTCATTATTTTTTTTCCAAAGTAAGAAAACAAATATGTGCAGACAATTATATAAAGTTCAAATTTGATTGGATATAGCAGAAATGAGAAGAAAAACCATCCCCCTATATTTACTCTATTATCACTCTTCTGCCTTTCTGAAATAAGTATGTATTCTAGGATGGATATTTAATTTTGCAAGAACTCTGTGTTCCCAAGGAATAATCTAGCTAATATTGCACACCATAGGTATATAATTGCTTACAAAATAACTTTTATTGAGAAATATATGATTATAAAGGTTAGGAAGTGTGTTTGCATATCTATTTGTGATTTTATTTGGAAATCTTATGGTTACTTTGAAACAAATACATTCTTTATTACTCTGAATAGGTTATATATCAAATTGCAATAAAAAACAATAGCTAAAGTTTATCAAGCACCTATTTATTTCAGACAATTTACATGCATTTATCCATATATCTCTATGTATAAATATTCAGGATGGGTATTACTATTTTACAGATGAGGAAACTGAACCTCAGCTATGACAGATGACTTGCCAGGCATAGAATGTGGCTACCAAACTGCCAGAACTACATTCTCACCAGTAGCCTCCACTGTCTTTTAAAACTTTGCAGTTTATTCCTAGAACATTTAAGTAAAACTGTTCGTATTTTATTGTATCATTTTTTACAAAGTGCTTCTTTTTTGAAAACTATAGTAGATTGGGAACCAAAGCTAAATATTGGAGAGAACTGCCACAGTATTAGTTGGGGGGGGGGGGGACCTGGTAATATCCCAAAAGAAGACAAAACAGTCAAAATGATCTATTGCAGGTATTACAGGCCTAGAAAACAAAACAATGATTATACCTACCATTTAGTCTGCACTTACTACTTAGTGAGCAAATCTGTCAAGCATTATTTCGGACTGTATGTGTCTGACCCTCGCAATGGTTTTTGCAATTCATTACAAGGATATTGAGTCATTGAGAAATAAAGTATTACTTAATTTTAGATACTTAGGAAGACAATGATGACTCATATTGGGCTAATAGGCCTGGTTCAACTTTCCATTCTAAATTTAATGGTGATACAGAAAGATATAAAAAAATATTATATAGAAGATATAAAAAAGAAAATCATAAAAATTAAGCATGACAAATACATTGCCAAAATCTGGAAGGTCTTTAAATTAATAACAACATTAAAATATCTTGATTAAAAAATGCTAGCCACAGCAACAATAACAATGGTAGCAAAAATAACCTGTCACATATGGAGGAAATCTACTTGCCAGAAAGTTGGTTGGAGTCAGAATAGCTGGATGTTTTCAGATGCTCCCAACATAAAGCAATGATGAATGTTTCAGGTGAATCTTGTCCCAGTTACCCTGATTTGATCATTGTATGTTGTGTGCTTGTTTCAAGATGTAACATATACTCCATGAATATGTACAATTATTATGTATCAATAAAAATAAATGAATAAATAAATAGGAGATGGCCTCAAAAAAAAAAAAAAAGTTGGTTGGAACACCAACTTGCTTGGTTGGTAGTAACCCTTTGGTGAAAAACAAACTGTACATCTATCAGAAAAATTGAATATCCAATCCTATATGGGTGTTCTGGTAATTTGAAAGAGAAAACCATCACATAATTTCAACTGTATACATTTTATTTATTCTGCATTATCCTATTTTAATCATCACATATAATCCATCGGATTATACAATACGTAAGGCCAAAGAGAACACAGAAAATTAATTAACCTTATAAAAATGTCTAAAAGGCATCAAATAAAAAGAGCATTTAGAAATAGTTACTATTTTCTGGAAATGGGGGTTTTGTTGCACAGTGATTCCACATAAACAATGTTCATATACTTTTTAGTAATATGATCTGAAATTTAAATGATTTAAAGTTAGGGACACAGAAATAGAAGATCTTTGACCCAGATCAGTATCCTTTGTCTCCTGCCAGGTCTAGGAATATATTATGTTCATGTAGAACCAAGTAAGGACTTATTAGGGGATTGGACCCACAGGTCAAGTGAACCATTTATGAGTGGGACAGGTCATTCATAGTGGCCTGCAACCATATCAGGCCAACATAGATATTATCATTGCCTTTTTCTGATCCAAAGCTCAAACTTTAATCTCACTTTTTATTTTTTTGCTTTTACAATTTTTTGATTGAAACATAATTGCATATATTTATAGAGTACAACGTGATATTTTGATACAGATACACAATGTGTAATGATCAGATCAGGGTAATTAGCATATCCATCACCTCAAACGTTTATTATTTATTTGTGTTGAGAACATTAAAAACTGCTTTTCTAGATAGTTGAAAATATACAATAAGTTGTTGTTAATTTTAATCACCTGGTAGTGCTATACATTTTCACAGTGCTAGAACTTATTCCTCCTATCTATCTCTGCTTTTGTATCTGTTAACCAGCCTTTGGCTACATCCCCTTCCCGGCACCCTATCCCCACCTCTACTGACCACTATTCTACTCTCTCCTTCTCTGAGATCAACTTTTTTTTAGATTCCACATCTGAGTGAGAACTCTCATGCACTCTTGGTGGGAATGTAAATTAGTACAGCGATTATGGAAAACAGTATGGAGGTTTCTCCAAAACCTAAAAATAGAACTACCATATGATCCAGTCATCCCACTACTGGGTGTATATCCCAAGGAAAGAAAAACAGTATGTCTAAGAGATGTCTACCCTCCATGTGTATTGCAGCACTATCCACAGCAGCCAAGATACAGATTTAATCTCATCCTTTAAAACTTTCATTCAATATAAGATATTGTTAATGAGAAGCACCATTAATGTATGTTCAACTGAGAAATAAATAATGTTTCACTAAAAGGTTGACAAATACAATATTTTCTGAACTGTAAGACACATTCTGATTTCGATAATATTAAAAAATTGAAAGGGAAAATATATGTATCTTAGAATCAATGAGATAGAGCATTCCAATTAATAAAGCACATTGACTTATGAAAAGAACTAGAGGAAAAGAACAGGATCCTAAGTACAAGAATAACGCTGGGTGAAAACATTATGCAATGTAGATTGAGCAACACTCCCTTGACGTTAGAATGTCGACAAGCTATAAGAACTAAAAGGAAGCACATTCCAAAGGCAGTCAATGTTTTTTATTATATTATTCACTTGCTTAATTCCTTAATGTAATGCCTTTGAAAATAATTGAAGTGCCATTAACAAGGAATTGCTTGTTCATGTCTCTCCAAAGCACGGTTTCCAATGTTAAAATCAGAAAGTGAGAATTTAGAGTCTAGATCTTATCTGTGTAAGATTCTCCTGGAAATGCCTTATTGGAGTATGTGCTAGGTCTTGTTTTTGAGAAAAGAACACAAAGTTTTAGCATCAGAGAACTCTTACCAGGGTCCTTCCTTCTCAGAAGGCTAATGGGAATGTGCTTTGGTACACAGGCTATATATATGGCTCTTTAGAAGGGAAGAGATGAAAGGAGCAAAATAATATGTCAGGGAAGTCATAAATTCTAGTAGGAGATCCGGTGCAACTCAGGAATCCAAGGCCAACACCGCTCATGGAGATTAAGCAGATAAAGTTCATAATTTACTGTTTAATTCCTGGGTCCCTGCCAGCTTCGCTATTTTAGGCCCATTAGTTGTTGGGCTTACAGAAGCAAGGACATTCACATTGCAGTGGGTCTGAACCTCTTTATATGTGGAACATATTACGTTGTTCTCTTAGAGGGCTGAAAGGGAAAAAAAAAAATTAGAATGCAGAGAAAAATTGGAGGTACTGGAGAAGGCATGGGCTGTCACAGCCATGATTCTATTATCTGTGATCCTACACAATCCTTGTCTTTCTTAGTCTTCTAATATCTAGAAGACTCTCAGAGGCGGCAGTGATGACAGTGAGCAATGCCAGAGAAGATCACACAAGGTGAGGAAGACATTGCCTGCAGATTGGGTCCTGTTTATGGGCTCCATCACTTGCTAGCGGATCTTTGATAGGCCATTGCCTCTCTCAGCCTTCAGCCTCTCCTAAAATGGATACATCCAGGCACATCTTACACCGTTGCAAGGAAAATAGCCCAGATAATTATACATAGGCTCAAAGGGAAGGTCAATAAATGGTGGCTGTGATTAAAGAACGTAAGAGACTGTTAAATGAGTGAATGCATTTGATGTAACTTCACACAGAAGGGCTTTCTCTTACACAGAGAAAACTCAGAGAGAGAGAGAGAGTAAATGCATTTATAAAACTTGCTTGCAAGTGGCAGAAAACCCCAGTAAAACTATCTGCACTATAAAGGGAAATGGATCCAAATAACAAAAGTTCACTGTTTAAATGGCTTGTCTACTGGCCAGATCCAGGTGTCTCAACAATGTTGTGTGACCCTGTCTTTTCCTATTCTTCTCCTTTCTTTGTGCTGGCTTATCTACCCTGCACATTCTCTCTATAGAGAGGGGAAAAAATAAAACCCAAAAACTCTCAGAAGCAGTAGACCTGCCTGGATTTCACAGCTTGGTATTTTTGCATGAGAGTCTCTATCCCAAGTACCATATCAATTCCAAGCAAAAGGTCCACATTTGTCTTAGGCAGTGCATATGTGACCCAACTGAGCCTTTCTCTGTATTTATAGGGGTGAAATGTTCTCAGAGCTGCTTTAGATAGTTGTGCAAATTCTTTCCTATACAAGGTCCCTGGCCCCAGGGTGAGTAGACACTAAAAACCAACCCGCACTCTTCTTGAAAAGATAACGATCCCAATGAAGTCTCCTTTGTCTTATTTCTAGAAAGACATAATTTCATTTCCAAGCCCCTGAGCCCATGATGCTGTAGATTTCCAAAGGTGAATCCATCTTTTAATTCACACAAACACTTCCTTTAGGCAAACAGCAACACTGAGACTGCTGATGAGTCAGTCTGGGTAAGTCCTCATTCTTCCACTGGAGTCACTTGATTGATGATCCTATCGCATTTAGAAAAAAATGGGGAAGGTCAGTTTTAAAAGGATGTCAGGTTGGGAAAATAAAGAGTCAGATAAGAGTCACAGATAGGCCAGTAGCATCAGCACTGTGAATGACCTCAGCAGGGGGATTCCTTCATTTCCCCTGGGAAGCTTCTCAGTAAGGAGTGACTCTCCCGTTCCGAAAGTTATGAATTGCAGTTGTCTATTATGTGACTTACATTGCATTACATTGCAATATGTCATTGTGAGATGTGACATAATATAATGTAAGTGACAGGCAGCTAAAATTTTACAGCAAGAAAACTTTTTTTTATATCCAGGATCTGCTATCAAATTTGATAGCAGCTATCAATCCATTTTTTTTTTTCTACAGATAGATCAAAAATTTGATGTTCATGAAAAGCAGGTCATTTTGAAACATCCACAAACACTTCAGTGCCTGCACAACTCAGTTATCATAAATCAGTTTAAAAAAAAAAACACTCTAAAAGCTGCATCACTCTTTACTCAAATTATGTTTTTGAGTGCTAAGACTTGAGCAATATTGTTTTAGAATGAGAGTTTAGTTTTTGTCTAGATATTGCTAAGAAGTGATGATCAAATAAATTATTCTAGTGCCTAAACCAGCCCAGTGGTTCCCCACTGGAGATGATTTTGTATTCCAGGGGACATTTGGCAATACCTGGAGATGCCACGACTGGGGGAGGGCAGGGGTGTTACTGGCATCTAGTGCATACAGGCCAGGGATGCTGCTAAACATCCCATGATGTGCATGACAGTATCCACAGGGTCATTCTGTCCAATGTCTTCACAAGGCCTCGGATCCCAGAGGTCATTGTTTCAATAAATTGGCCCAAATATGCTTGTGAGCTAGTTCAAAGGTGGCCCAAGTAAAACTTCGATAAGTCTAGAACTAACTTCTTTCATTTACCCAAACCTCAAGATAGGCCATCACAATATATTATCTAAACACGCAGCTAAATCTTTTGGGCTTAAGGGGCACTTAGCAGAATCCCTTTGCACATCAAAATTGATTGGGAACTTTATCTACTAAGAGCCTAACAGTAGAGTCTATAAGGGGAAGAAAGCAGCAAGGCTGGAGTTTAATTCCATCTCTGTCACAGTCTTTTTTTGAGGGTGTTTGGGAAATGGTTTTCCCCTTCAAGCCCCAGTGACCCCATCTACACTATAGGAATTTGCATAAAGAAGAGGAATTTTACCTTTATTAAGAAAAACTTAGAGGTATCCTTTTATTAAGCTACAGTTGTAAATGTTTTCTAATTCTTAGAGGACACATAGACATATTGCTCCTATGATTGAAACAGGATTGGAGACAGGACCAGAGACCCAGTCCACACCCCCACACTCCATCACCCCCAATAGGAGCAAACCCTATGACCTCCCAAAACACAACCAAAGACACAGTTTGAAAACCAATGGTACAAAAGGCCTTTTCCAGATAGAAATCCATTTAATACTATGAGTCGTGCCAAGGAAAGACAATAGAGAGTCAATATTGCTCACAACAGAACTCACTGTGGAGTTTTGACGGCTTCTTCAGCCTTCCATTTTGCTACAGAAAAGCTTCTCAGGACAGAGCAGACACATCTATTGTCAGTGTTCACGGATACCTGCTGAAGAACTCTCAATGTCTAGGATATCCCTTTGCCAAGATGCAAGGTGGCACTGGCAAAAAATAATAAAATGAAACAAACAAAAAATGTTTTAGATTATGATAGATCCAGATAGGAATCCTTGCTCTGCCACTTACCAGATTGGTGTGTTGGAGTCCATTATTCAAAGACTGGGGCCTCTGTTGCTTTCTTTGTGAGGCTGAGTTAATACCATCTACCGTAAACCTGATTTTAAGGATTAAATGTGATAATGATACAAGGCATTACCGTAAAGTCTGATGCATAATAACAGCTATCATTGATTGACCGCTTAGTATTATAACTGTTAGAATTAGAGATAATGTGTGTAAAGTGCCTGACATGTAGAGGGTGCCCCGTACATAGTAGCTATTGTTATTACTTAGCCAGAACTTGTAAGCACAAAAAGTCTTAGAAGCATTTATAAATGGAGGTGGCTTAATTTCACTTGATTGCGCTTCCTTGCCTCATACCTCATTTTCCTCTTTCTCTTCTTTGTGGCTGTCCTTGGGATCTTGGGAGACCACTTTGGCACTTCATAAAGGTTACTTTTTATATAACTCACCTAATAATAGTAACAGCAACAGTGACACCAACATCCTAGCGTCCGGCATTCCTTTATGGGAGCACACTATGAGGTACCATCCTAAATCTTTTAGGTGTCTTAATAAAGGATAGCCACAACTTTAATTTTATCTGTATTCGTTATCCTATGCTAGTGGTTGGCAAATGTTTCTTATACAGGGCCAGAAAAGACTTTGTGGGCCCATATTCTCTCTGTCACATCTACTCAAATCTGCCTTTTTGGTGAGAGAATATCCAATAAACAAAATGTAAACCAGTGGGCATGGCTGGGTTTTAATGCAACATTATTTTCAAAAACATGTGCAGGCTAGATTTGGTGCATAGGTAGTAGTTTGTGGACTTCTGCCTCAGGCCACTTTATACTTAGAGAATCTTTTTTACTGTATTGAAAGACAGGAACTGAAGGACACAATTTTATTTTCTAACCCAGTACGTCCTATATCCTAAATTCTATTAAATTATGCTTATAAAAATAAATATTTTTTGTCACTATTTTGTTTTAGCTCATCTCTCTTTTTCCGTACCTTATTACATGTTATTAAAAGAAGCCAATTAACACTTTTAACATGTTCTGTAGAAAATATCCTTCCAAGGTCTGAACATTTATTAGGTACTTTTTTTTTTAGACTCTTTGATGTAACCATAGGTATTTTACCAGTTGTTTTCTGCTCTATAACTGAGTTGACTGTCTTGCCAGTCTATTATAGCCATTTTGTGACTCCTTTAATAGTTTTTCTAAGACGCTAATACTTTCCTTGCTACTTTTCCAGCACTTGCTAAGAGTGTCCTGACCTCCTTTCTAGTATCTGCACCTACCTGGTCCCAAAGACAATGTTACATGTTTTATAGTAGGTTATGGTTATAACAACCTCTCCTTAAGATACTTGCTTTTCATCAGTTGACTTTCTTCTATGTAACAAACTAATCCAAAACTTAGTGGTTTAAAATGGTAAATGTTTTCAATTTCTCCTGGTTAAGCTCATCTGGGTGATTCTTTCTGTCTGGTCTGACAGCTGAGACGAGATGGTCAAGCATGGTCTCCTAGCATATGTGATGCTAGGCTCACTGTCACCTGGGCAATAGAGATGATATTTTATGTGTGTCTCATCATCTAGAAGGTCGGTCCACGCTTGTTCACATGGCGGTAGTTACAGAATTCTCAGGTACAAGGAAAAAGGGCAAGCATCATATTCCGTGCTGCCTTTTTGGCTGTCCCATGGGCCAAAATAAGACACATGGTTAATTCTAGATTCTGTGTAAGAGGGGACTATCCACGAGAATAGTTAGAGAGAGAAGAATTATTGCAGTAATTTTTTGGGGGAAAAAAAGTCTGTAAGCAAACTACTCATTATTGAGCACTCACTTTTTCCAGATAAAAACATTCTACAAAGAAATAGAGGTTCACTATTTTTTTTCCTTTTTTTTTTTTTTTTTTTTTTTAGAGGCAGGGAGGAGCTTCTAAAGACTTTTATTACTATTTTTTAGTGGGAGATTATGGGCAAATTCTCAGGGAAGGCAGGGCCTATTCTCCTTCAATCAAAAAATAAAAGTGGCTGGACATGGTGGCTCATGTCTGTAATCCTAGCACTCTGGGAGGCCGAAGTGGGAGGATCGCTTGAGGTCAGGAGTTCGAGACCAGCCTGAGCAAGAGCGAGACCCTGTCTCTACTAAAAATAGAAAAAATTAGCTGGGTGTGGTAGTGTGTGCCGGTAGTCCCAACTACTAGAGAGGCTGAGGCAAGGGGATTGTTTGAGCCCATGAGTTTGAGGTTGCTGTGAGCTAGGTTGATGCCATGGCACTCTAGCCAGGGTGACAGAGTGAGACTCTTGTGTCAAAATAAATGAATAAATAGTTAAACAAATCTCTTTTAGCTAGTGTCATCGTGACACAACCCAATACACACGTGTGCCCAGGTACACACACATATACACATGTTTTTGGTATGTATGTGTGTGGGAAAGTTCCAACAGCCTGAACAAAGTATATGCATACTCCTCCTTTCACACTCTCTGAAAGGGGAAATTCAGAAGAGTAGCAATACAGTAAGCATTTATATATATATATATATATATACACACACACACACACATATACATATGGAGAGAGGTATGCAGGAAGGAATCCATCAAACTACAGTAATGATGCATTGCAAGAGTGAGTGACTAAGGGAAATACCTAGTGGTCAGGTTCACAGGTAACCACAGACATTGAGAACTCTTTGATAGGGGAATCTTCATAGGATTGGACATTGAAATTCATGTCAGCAGAAGTACTATCATAAAAACGTTGCAGTTTTCCTCTAGAAAATTTCCCCCTAGATAGGTAAATTTTCATCACAGTTTGGCTGGTTGAGTCCAGGTTTATGCTAATTGTTCTAGGATTATAGTTGGTAACAATGGACCCTTTTATTCTCAAAATATTTGGATGACAAATTACATGGTTACCCAACCCTTAGGCTACATCTGCTTCCCTAGGATAGCGGTTTTCCTATATATTAATAATTTTCAAGTGGATAACAGTGTGGCTCCCATGCATACCACTTTATCAATGTCTAAATAGAAAAAAATTCCAATAGCTATCAATGTCTGGCACATTTATAAAGGTGGCCAAGACATGTTAACGGAATGGTTAAATGCATATAAGTTGTACATTCTTACTGTTCAGTATGTTTTCTGAGTGCTGTCGCCAAGTACTGCAGAAGCTATCTTTTATGATTTTTTTTCCTTTTATTCATACATTTATGTACATTTAACAAAAGTTGACTGTATTCCTGTGGCTTATCAGGAAGGGGAACTTTGATAAATATGAAGGATACAGATTAATGTCATGATCCATATCCTCAACAGTGTTATTGGAGATCTTACTCTACCCTGTAATCAATCACTGACTGGTTTGCTTGTCTAACGTCCGAGGCTTTCCAAGGGCACAGTAAGATCACAGTCAAGTGGGTCTCAATAAGATTGGGGTAACACAGAGAGACAAGGATTTTTAGGAGGAGGAGACATGCG
This sequence comes from Eulemur rufifrons, assembly GCF_041146395.1. Classification (NCBI taxonomy): domain Eukaryota; kingdom Metazoa; phylum Chordata; class Mammalia; order Primates; family Lemuridae; genus Eulemur; species Eulemur rufifrons. The sequence goes on along the minus strand of NC_091005.1, from coordinate 7,241,641 downwards.
AGCTGAGTCAGATAGGGGTTGAGATGAAGGAAGTAACAATTTAGCAGCACTCTAATCCAAGAGGCAAAACCGAGAAAGGAAAGATTATTATGTAGAAATAGAATGCATATGTATGCCGTCCACAGAGCTTGATGATGCAAATAGAGAAGTTCAGTTCAACAATGGCCTGCATATGCCATAAATGAATATAAGGCCCTTTGCCTTAGCAGAGCCCTCGAGAGTAGAAAACTGTTAACTAAGAAAAAAAGAGGGACAATAATGACTTGTGGTAGAGCACAGAGCAGCAGCTCCGATACTCAACTCTGAAAGAAGAAAATCTAGGCTGGTTCTTCAAGGTGAGAGTCCCTAAAAAGGGTGCATAATTTACTCCAGTAAGGGAAAATGGTCCTCATCCAAGACAAAGGGAACAACTTGGCTAGACAGCTAGCTTTTTAAAGGGGAACTTACTGTTACTATTAGACTACAAAGCAAGGGGAAGGCTGGCGTCAATGCCTAAAAATGAGGCTAGAGACAGACCCAAGGAGATTTTGAGTGATTGCATGGCTAAGGCTGAAAAATTAAAAAAAAAAAAAAAAAAAAAAAAAAGGAGATAATCCTTAAAATGATTATGTGTACTACAATCAGCCTCAAAAGAGGAGTCATCCACATATAATAAACTATCTCCATTAGGAAAGAAAATAGTCCAGATATTTCAATTATGAGTTATATAGATATATCCATTTCTGTCTCTGCATTTTCTTATGTTAGACAATGATCTTAGGGTCACCATGTGGTCCAGTTAATGAACATGCTTCTTGATACAGGACCAAAACAAAATAAAAAGGCCAGAAAGCTGGGAGATTTATTTCAAAAGTCTAATCGATAGCATCTATAAAAGTGTCTATGCTTATTGAAGGAGCATCATTATTGCACAATTCTCATTTCTGCAAACACTGACCAAACTCTGAAGGTCTTATGCATATTGATAAAAACGATGCTCATCCAAACCCCATTTTTCTCATGTGAAATAGGAGAGCTTATAAAGATGGGAGAGACCATTATAGGATCATCTGTGTGTGAGAAAACTCATTTAGCAAGAGCGTGTATAACTTGCTACTACTGTGCCAAGTTATTCTGGGGCTTCAAAAGCCAGCAGCGACAGAATTGCAACAGGGATCAATAAAGAACCCATTCAAGCCAAGAGAGAGAGAGGAATTATTAACCTTTAGAATCTATCTTTATACCTTCTTCTCAACAATGTCCCCAAGATTGGAAAGCTACTTCAGAGACCCTTTTGACCGAGGCAACCTCATCATCTTTAAAATATGAATACCTCATTGCCAAAATACCAATATAAATTCTCTGGGACCCACTACTCAAGATATGCCCAGCACACTTTCTTGCTCCTAAACATTGCGAAGTATGTCAACTTTTATGGAATTGTGCTATGAATACAGACAGACAATCCTTGTGTAACTGGTCAACTAACATGAAATTGCAAATAGAAGCCCGTCTAAAACAGTGGCTTTTACAGTATGGTCAGACTGTTGTATCCCAGCTGTAATGTATATTAGTGATGTGACCTCGGGCAAGTTAGTTAAACTCTCTAAAGCTCAGTCTTTATTTGAAAACGAAAGCATATTCATAAAACTGTCCACGTAGTCTTATTGTGATTTATGTTTGGAAAAATCTTCAGAAGCGTTCAATAAATGCTTTCTTGCACCAAATATCCTGGCTATTATCATCATAGAAGAAAAGAAAAAGATTTTGCAATTATAATAAACACTTAGTAAATATTGCATCTTGGCTTACAAAATAACAGTTTCGCTTTCCCTGCCTCTTTTTTTCCCCTGCAAAGATCCATGAGGGGATGTTTTTGTTATCTTCATTTTAGAGCTGTAGAATTTAAGATCCAGGAAGGTTGAGGTTAAGTGATTGCCCTAAAGTCAAGAAGCTAATGAGTGGTACGTAAGTGGCAGAAGTGTGTGCATGAGTTGGGGGTGGGGGAATTTAGGGGAGAGAGTGGGGGTTGGGGTAGAGTTGGAATATCACTAATTGTGTACCTCCTCTGGGCCAGGTAATTTATATATCTTATCTCATTTTAGCCTTATGACAATCCTAAAAAAGAGGTATTATTGCTCCATTTCACATCTGTAGAGACTTGAGTGATGTGAGGGGACTTCTCTAAGATCACAGAATAGCTAAGATTCAAACTGCAGCCACTTTGATTCTAAAACCCTTAGTATTTTTTCATGGAATCTTGTTTTGTGTAAGAGAGAATGCAAGTTTCTTAAAGTGTCAGTTAAAGTAGAGACACATACCCATATATGTTGGAACAAGTTATAAGTCTGTCTTGCAATGAAGCTCTCCCTTTCTGGTCTCCTTTATGTTTCTCACCTCCTGGGTTCTGTACTTTAGGCTGTTACCTACTGCAGATATTAAAAGGGTGGGGCTTGTGGGGGAAAAAAGTGGGCAATTCCTGAAATTGAAAGTAAACACAAGGTCCGAAATGTAATCTCCTGCCTGCAGAAACCCTCCAAACCTACCATACAGTTTTGGTTGATAAATGTTTAGCCATAAAATGGGTTTAGAACTTCTTATACCTTTGAAAACTTCACTTTCAAGATAATAAAGACCATTAGAGTTGATGTTGAGGGTGACCTGCACACTAAAGGTAGAAAGAGGGAAAACATCCTTTACACATGGGTTGACGTTCCTTGTCAGTCAACCTGAGGTCCCTCAGTACAGAGTGTCCCCTAGCTGGGGATAGAGTGGAAGGGAATTCAAGCTGTTCAAATCTTCATGTCCTCACTATCATCTCAGTGGGATAATTCTGCAGAAACTCAAAACTAGGTGAGAAGACTAACACTTAAACTTTCAGACCTCAGGATTGCCGCATTTGGGGTTATCCCAGACAGTAAGTATATTTCATTTCCCCCAGCTACTCCATGGCCCACCAACAACCTGAAAAAGGAAGAACTTTAAAAAGGAGCAAAACTCTTCCTCCTTGAACTCCTTTGAAAACAAATTGCTTTGCAGGCAAGGCTGGGCCCTGCAGGGCTTAGCACACAGAGAGAATTGCCACTGTGCATGTTTTTTGAGTCCTTATATTCATGAGTAAAGAAAGCTGAAGTCTTTCATTAAAGTTTCCAGGGGCCATGCATGCATAGGGTCACATCCTTGGTTTGCAGCAGACTTGAATTAACAAAATATAAATTAGCTGCTTGGCGGAGAGACTGGACTGATAGAGGTAACACTGGCATGTGATGTAATGAAATGCATGAGTAAACACAAATACGTGTGTCCCCCTTGTTTTTGCCTCTACTGGTCCAGCATACTTTGAGATTTCCCTCTGGGGAGAAAGATTTCAAAGTGCTTAGAACATGAATTCTGGGGACAGAGAGACTTAGACTAAGAAATCCTCTATGTCAGTTTATGGGATGAGTTATTTCACTTTTTTCACTCTTAGTATTCTCATTTGCCAAAGGAAGCTGATGATTTTCTTCATCATTGAGAGATGGGAACGGATTGAAGTAATGCATGATAAAAATGAATAGGATAATAGCTAAATGAGATGAAGCTTAGAAAGGACTCACTATGGTTCCTAGCTTATAGATTGCACACATTAGAATTTACTTAGGATGGTACTGTTTGCTCCACTTTATCAATGATAAAACTGAAGCACATAAGGGTTAAACCACTTGTGCATGGCACTTAGTTGACAAATGGAAAGCCATGTTCATACCCAAGCAGTGTGACTCCAGAATGCACTATCAGAAATATTGTGTTAATAGTTGTTTGTTACAATGTAAGAATAGGATAACAACTCCTGGCAGGAAGATTTTTGTGAGGATTAATGGAGCTGTAAGTATGAAATAATCTTGTAGTGTATTTAAATTGCTAGCAAACTCTTCATGACAATCATTAAGACCTTTATAATCTCCTTTAAATTCATGAGACTAGGCTGTGGCATCAGAAACCCCAGATGCCCACTGATACTTCTAAAGAACAGCATGGCTTCTGTAAAATTACTTAGACTATTCGAGCCTGAGGGTCCTGGTTTATGAAATGGGTGATTATTGTGCCTGCATATAGAGCAAAGCTTACTGGATAAAAATCTGTAGATGGGTAGTATATGTGCGCTACGCATTAAGTAAAGAATTGACTTTTATGAACCCCATGAACTTTATGACTCTGAATTTTTTGGCTTAGGAATGGGGTCAGAACTGAGCATTCCCAACTCTATTTTACAATTACATTTTTATTACTTTACTATTATGGTATTAACAGGAAAAGGGAAGAAAAAATAGACTATAATTAATGCATTCTAAACCAGGCATGCTGTTCAATGGTTCATTTAACCCATCACAACCTTTAAGGGAAGGTATCAACATAATTTTTAAGTTTACAGTACTGAAGTAAAGGATATTATGCAATTTGCTTACAGTTGTATGATTAAGAAGTTGGAGAACTTGTTTACAGGACCCTTTATAAAACCCGCAATTGCTACCCTCTTCAAGAATACCTGGTCACTGTTAAGAAACATTTTATTCCCTGTTGTTTCAAAAGCTATTTGGTGAAGCGTAGCATCTGCTTTCAAACCTCAAAAAGACACATACAAGACGCAGAAATGTCCTCCTAATTTCCAAACACACACTGCCTAACCTAAAATGCATTCACTCAAATAAATATAAAGAAACACAAACCCCAGCCCTGTCAAGGTTTCCAGCTGCCAAACTTCCAATTAAAAATCCTTCCTTTTCTTTACCCAAGCAGCATTTCCAGCATAGATAACAATTTTACTGCAACATCTTTAATGCCATTAATGATTTGATCTTTCTGCAGAGAACCTAAAAGCCTTTAGAAGACAGCGGCAGACCTGAGGTAGGTAGGTGGAAGGTTACACAGTAGGAATATCTAGTGATCTGAACATATTAAAGGGAGTGCGCCAGAATTAAAAGAACCAGATGAGGGGCACTTAAAAAGTAACACTTGAACACAAACCAACTGCTGATTTTTAAAATAAGAACTTTGGAATGAGAAAGTAGATTTTTCGATTTCTCTTTGGTTTTATTTTCACAGGCAAAATCAAATGGATAGTTGAGGTAATCGGTACCGGGAAAAGTACCTTGCAGAGAGTAGGTGACTAAGACATTTGAAAAATGATTAATTTGGCCCCCAAAATCCTGCTGTTCTGAAAATAAAGTAAGACGAATATAAGCATCCCTGGATGAGTATTGATCCTTCTATCAAAATTGTTTAAACGTTCAGATTATCTTCACGTGTATACGTGCCTTTACTTTGGTTTTGACACATCAACTTCACTGACACAGACATATTCCGGTATGAACAAGACCTTTTTGCTTCAGTTAGGTATAAATGAAAACTGGCAACTTCACATTTATCTAAATTTCTCACATTAGATAACCTGGATGGACTGAAACATTCATATTTCATTCCATAAACATTAAAGCTTGCAAATAGCCTCAGTGCAAGATTCTTTAGCTATAAAGTCATTTAAGTCAAAGACAGTAGCTCTCAAAGGAATTTACCATCTAACTGCGATGAACATGGTATTAACTAATTAAGTTAGTTTCATTCTCAGGTGAGAGATCAAGTTGTGCTTTGATTGAGAGTCACTGATTATTCCCTAAAAGCCAACAATCATCTTCCAAGGTAATTATGAGTGGAACAAGACAAACTTATTGTCTCCACTGGAAGGGCACCACTGAGAGAAGAGTGAATACAAAAGAAATAATAATAATACTAATGATAATAATAACAATAATATTTCAGATTTAAGCCTGTTATCCATCTTGAATTAATTTTTGAGAGTGATGAGAGAGATGAATCCTGTTTCAGTCTTCTATTATACATATGGCTATCCAATTCTCCCAGCATCATTACTGAATAGGGATTCTTTTCCCCAGTGTACATTGCTGTCTGCTTTGTCAGAGATCAGATGGTGATATGGGGATGGTTTTATATCTGGGTTCTTTTCTGTTTTGTTGGTCGATGTCTTTATTTTTGTGCCAGTACCATGCTGTTTTGGTTACTATAGCCTTGTAGTATAGCTCAAAGTCTGGTAAAGTGATGCCTCCAGATTTGTTCCTTTTGCTTAAAGATGCTTTGGCTCTTCAGACTCTCTTCTGGTTTCAAATGAAGCATGGAATTATTTTTTTTTCTAGATCTGTGAAAAATGACATTGATATGTTGATGGAGATTGCGTTGAATCTGTAAATCACTTTGGGTAGTGTGGCCATTTTAACAATGTTGATTCTGCTGATCCATGAGCATGATATGTTTTTCCATTTGTTTGCACCATCTGCAATTTCCTTCCTTAGCGATTCATAGTTCTGTTTGTAGAGATCATTCACCTCCTTGGTTAAATATATTCCAGCATATAGGTATTTTAGGTATTTTATTTTCAATTCCTGGAGTCTCTTGGCTGAATCTTTGGGATTTTCTAGATATAAGATGACATCATTAGCAAAGAGCAATATTCTCTCTCTCAGCACTTCCTTTCTTTCCATTTCCAGATAGCTGAATGGTTGGCCCACTTATCTGCCTCAAATCTGCTCAAATGTCCCCTCAGAGAAGTCAAGCCTTCTCTGAGCATACTTTTCTGTACCTTTCTTAAATCTCAAACCTGTGTTAATTTTTTCCATTTCAGTTTTTCACCTTCAATGATGCCTCACTGGCCAATCTCGTATACCTTGTCCTTTTGCTATCCAAACTAAAGAAGCTGAAAGTGGTAGCTTATTTTTGTTTTTCAGAGAGAGCCCTTTAAAGCAAACAAAGGCTTTGCTTACAAATTCTGTCTATTCTCAATTCTAAAATTAGTGTATTGACTAGGGACCTATCAAGAACAGAAAGCATGCTGAATATTTAAAACGGGAAATGTAATGCAAAACAATGATTGTGAAGATGATGGAAGATGCTGAATGCCATACAACGGACAGGAAGGCAGCCTTAAGACTGGCAATGATAGGAAGTTACTACCTTCCCTAGGCGGCGGAAGGAAGGAGCAGAATTACTGGGGATCAGGGTTTGGGGTTAGCCAGAAAATTGAATCCACAAGAGGTCAAATTAAAGGGGAGGAGCTGAAGCCATTAAGGAAGTTCAGCTGCAGCCAGAAATGACACCCGAAGTGGAGAAGAAGGAAGAAGAATCTTTTTTTCTTCAGTTCTCTAAGTACTAGCCACTGCTTTCCATTTGTTTAACCCAACCAAACTCCAGAAGACACAGGAACTGTCAGGTCAGCACCTCTTGCTGTGCAGAAGAGAGTACAGGACAGTCAAGAAATGTATCTGAATACAAGTAGTCAAAGAACGGGCACAGTATTAGTGATGTGGTAGACTTCTTGTTAGTTCTAGTGCCCCCTGATATAGACTCACAATGTAGCCTGCACTGGCAACAATTATAATTAATGAAATAGGTGTGTGATTTATGATGTTATTGTTTAACGGTGTCTCCCACTAGATTATAAACTCCATGAAAGCATCTGGACCTCTTTATTGCTATATATATAATGCCTAGTTTGTAGAAAAACTCTCAGAGTTCTTCTCAAGGAATACTGAATGAATGAATGAGAGTGAAGAACCCAGGATTTAGCAACATAGTGATTTACACACATTTTGGTGTTGCACTGCAATAACTATTTTTTTATAGGTTTGGTTCTAGTCTTCTCAGCCCCAGAAAGGCAAGAATATACAATAATTAGTTGCAAAGTTTTGAAAAAGCTATTATTTCTAGTCTTGCTAAACTATTACTTATGCCATATCTACAAAATCCCGTGTATTTATGAGAGAGTAAGGGAAAAAGGCAATTGTAAAGACATAAAACCATAGTGACAGGAACCATCTCTATTGCATAGGAAGGGTGCAATGATGAGCTAATGTTGGAGGGAAGGTATCCTGAAAGATTTCTGTTTTGTGGTCAACTGGCTTTTATAGAATTACCAAGCACAAACCCTGTCCTTCCTCACAGCTGATGAGGGTGATGAATATAGTCTTTTTTTCGTAGAGAAATGACAACTGATCATCAAAAAGCTCAAATGGATTTCAGAATTTTTCCAGCTGTAAGACCCTTAATGGGAGGACAGCCAGAAATTTGTGAACATGAGCCCTACAGAGATATTAGTGAATACAATGCAAGATGAATTGAATAATATCTAGGATCAGCCTCTCTGAAAAAAATACTTAATGGTACTCAAATTTCCTTGAATACTTTTAAGGAATGAATATAGTGTATGTTCTAAGGGACCTAGGACCCTTTTTCAACATGCTTGCCAGACATTCCTTGATTTTGAGTGGTTTGAGCACACCAAATAGAGATAGAAGTTTAAATTTATGCTTCAGTGACTTCTATAAGCATGACACTGTATTAGGAAAGCTACATACCATATGTCATCTGATTCTCACATAAAAGTATAAATGCTCTTTTCAAAGGTTCATTAATTACATCATGGTTACCATTTATGAATAGTAACTTTAGGCTTTATGCTATGCTATGGTGTTTACATAACTCTAATCTTTCTAAAAGTCCTATAGGGGTTATGTTATTATTTCTTTCTTCATTAAGGAGAATAGATATTCAGGAGCTAGAACATCTTGCCAGAGTCTACAAAGCTAATAAAAAACAAAGATGTATGTAGGTTATTTTTAAAAAGTTTTCATTATGGAAAATATCAAGCATATATAAAAGTAGAAAATGCACTTTATTGGACTTCAAATACCCATATCTCAAATATTAGCAATTCTGAACCCATGCCTAAGCTTATTTCATTTATTTCATCACTGATTTCCCCTACTTGTTATTTCTTTAAAGCAATTCCCAGATATTATGTCATTCATTCATTAATATTTTAGCCTACTCTATTTAGGTTCTCTATTAATGGAGCTACTTTTTGTCCATATAGATGGAATAGTTTAATGCAGAACCAGTTATTACTTGAGAATGTTAATATCGACCACTTCCTTTCACTTTTAATTGTCACTGGCAAACCATTCAGCCTGTGTGTGGATGAGCAATCACTATTCTAAAAGTCAAGTAAGATCATTACAAATGCTCCATTGGCTCCTTGGACAGAACAAGCATTTACAATAAAACAAATGTAAGTCAACATAAATATATTTTTCCCTAAATTCCTTTTCCTTTAAAAGGATGGCTTATGGGGGGAAGAGTAACTGAGGGATAGCTCCATGGCTATAGTGAAGGGGATGATTTAATTGGAGACATTGTAAAAGAAAATAATAATTTTAAATTTTGAATACTATTCCATGTAAGAGCATCACCTCCATACTGCTATGTGTGCTTAGGTGTTGCCAAATGGGTGTTTAAAAGTAAGAATTCAGAGTAATTAGCAGAAAGTCCACATATGACATCTCTTGGGAGTCTTTTCAAACCAGTTTCATTTCTCCTTAGATTTTTAATATTTTCCATTTCAAATTAAGAAGGAAAATAAAATTACTATTTTCTCTAATAAATAAACTCCCATTGCTTTTGATCACTAAAAATTAATGATCTGTTAAATGCCCAGAGAAATTGTTTTCAATCTTAAATGACTTCTTATAAAACTAAAATGCTATAACTCTTTTCAGAAGATTGGCTTAGATTTCACTTTTCTCGAGGAAAGAAATAAAAGATTGAATAAGCTCTTTTCTGTTATAGAAGAGCAAGTTAAACAGCAGGATCTACTTACTGAGTTGTGTGAATGTCTTTTTCAAAATGTGGAATATCTTCAGGAGCTTATCCTTTACTTGGAGAGATTATTTTCGCAGAGATTCAATGAAGGTCTCTACAGTTTTTTGCAAAGCATTATGAATACTGGTAGCATCATCCAAATTACCATATGGGACTCTCCTCATATGCCAACTATTGTAAGCATTCAACCCATATACAGTATTGCTCAAAAGTACATTCTGTAGATAAGCCTTAGGATCATGATTTTGGCTTTGCAACCACTCTTCCAATCTTCAAAGGGTTAGAGTATGCAGTGCCCTCGTGTGAATACTAATACAAATGTGGCAATATCCTTTTTATACTTTCAAACATTTAGATAGATTTTTAAGAAATAATTTACATTCTATAAATTCTGCCCATTTTATGGTGCAGTTTAATGATATTTTGTAAATTTACTGATTTGTGCAACCATCAGCACAATCTCATGTTAGAACATTTCCATCACCTCAAAAAAAAAAAAAAAAGACCTTCATGCCCATGTGTAGTCACTTTCTGTTTACACCCCTAGCTGCAGGCCACCACAAACCTACTTTCTGTCTCTATAGGTTTGCCTCTTCTGGACACTTGATATACGTTAAACTACATGATGTATGATTTTGTGTCTGTCTTATTTCCCTTAGCATAGTGATTTTGAGGCTCATTCAAGTTGTGGTTTGGATCAGGACTGCGTTTCTTATTATGGCTAAATCATATTCCATTGTATGGATATGTTACACTTTGTATATCCATGTACCAGCTGATGGCCATTTGAATTGTTCCCACTTTTTGGCTGTTGTGAATATTGTCTCTATGAATATTTGTGTTTCAACACATTTTCAGTTCACTTGGGTAGACATCTAAGAGTGAGATAGCTGCATCATTTGGTAAAGATTTGTTTAATATTTAAAAAAATTGACACTATGTTTTCTAAAGTGTACCATTTTACATTCTGCAAAGTAATGTAAGAGTGTTCCAGTTTCTCCCTATCTCCACCAATTAATTTTATTGTCTGTAAAAAATTACAATCATTCTAGTGGGTGTGAAGTGATATCTCACAGTTTCAATTTGCACTGGTGATATGCATTTCTAATACCCTTTGCCTTGTACTAAATATTATGCCCAGATTGGCACATTAATTTGTTCTTTCAGCCTTAAATATTTGCTGATGTACAACTCTGTCTCAGGTACTGTTTTAGGTGCAGGAGCTACAAAGAATAACAAATAAATGATACTAGACCCATGGGATATATAACCATGGAGTTTATAACCATGTGATTTATAGTGGGAGAAAACAGAAACAAATCAAGTCATAAAATTAATAAATGTAAAAATTATACGTGATAGTTGCCAGTTGTGTGTGTGTGTGTGTGAGAGAGAGAGAGAGAGAAAGAAGGCAAGTGATGTTAAGCAAAAATGCTTGTTCTCATCCCCCTAAATATATGATTGATCTAAGATGTAAAGTATGAGAAGGAATTTATCTAGAGGAGAAAAGTAGGGAAAAATGTATAATGCAGAGATTGTTGCATTTTCGAAGGAAACAGGGAGGACAAGAGAATGGTGTCAGTATCAATATCAGTATTGGTAAGATATTCCAAGTTATCGCAGATGACTCTCCTAAGTTACCAGCTATTGCTGTCAATCACAAGTATGCATAATGTTCCCCAAATCTAGCTTTATTTAAGAGACTCATGATCAGTAGGGTTTGCATGAAGCTAGAGAGGAAAGCATGGTCTGCCAGATAATGGCAAAAATTTGGTTATTATAGCAGTGGGAAATCACTGAAGTGTTTTGAAAATGCACATTTGACCATGTTAAAAACAGTTCTCAGGATGGAGTGAGGAGACCAGACTTCAGTTGGATGACAGTGTACAGGGAGATGGTTAATAGACAATTATTAGAAATAGCACATGCTTAAGATTAAAAAAAAATGTGGAAATATCACCATAACTGTTTTCTTCCATTTGATAGCCTTTATCTTATCTGAAGAGTTATATTCACAAAGCATAGAATTATGAAAAAGAACAGATGATATTTGCAGAGGAATATCAATACAATTCAATGAGGAACTTTCTAATTATTTTTTGATGTTTAGTCATGGCATAGACTGCAATGAAGTTGTGATTCTTTTATCCGTGAATGTATTCAAGCAGACACTGAAGAGTCATTCAGGTGAAATTATAGTACTTCAGAAACGGAAGTAATTAGAGCCATTAGAACTTGGAGATTTATTGTAATCAACAGCACTGCTCAACAAGCATGTCTAGCTCACTTTCTAAGGAAGCAGTAGGACTGTACTCTTAGTCCCTTTTAAGTTAGAATGGTGTGGTTATCTGATTGCTTTAGCCAATGAAATGTGAGTAGAAGTGAAATGTGCCACTTCTGAACTGAAAATATAACAGAAGCTTCAAATGCTCAGTGATAGGCCAGGTGCAGTGGCTCACACCTGTAATCCTAGCACTCTGGGAGGCCAAGGCGGGAGGATCACTCAAGGTCAGGAGTTCAAGACCAGCCTGAGCAAGAGTAAGACCTGTCTCTACTAAAAATAGTAAAACCCAGCCCAGTGTGGTGGTGCACACCTGTAGTCCCAGCTACTCGGGAGGCTGAGGCAAGAGGATGGCCTGAGCCCAGGAGTTTGATGTTGCTGTGAGCTAGGCTGACATCATGGCACTCTAGCCTGTACAACAGAGTGAGACTTTGCCTCAAACAAACAAACAAAGAAAAAACTCCCCCAAAAAACAACACAACAAAAAAACCTCAATGACTTCTGCTTTATTTAAGATGTTGATCCCTGCTTTGGCATGGTTTTAAAAGAATCTGTATGCCAATGACAGATAAACATATTACTGGAAAAGAAAACAATGAATTGCATCTTATCGGAAAAATAAATACTGATTATTTGATATTAAATTTGTGCCTCCCTCTTAGTCATTTTGTGACCTTGAGTAAATAACATAGTCTCTGTCTAACCCTTTATTTTAAGTTCATTATAATGGACATTAAAAATCGCCTTTTGCAGAGCACAGTCGCTGGCACATGGCTGACAGATGTTAATGGCATGGTCTGTTTAGAAATGTTTTCATAAAGCTTGTTCCATTGATACAATGATAACAACTTAATATATGAAAATAATAATTATAGAATTTTAAATGCAGATTTTCTTGATAATGTCTTATCTCAGAGATTTGACAGTGGATACAAAATCTGATTTTGGCTCTGAACTAGTCTAGGTCATATGGATATGGCAAACCAACAAACACATCTTAAGAAAACAGAAGTTGATTCTTGCTCATTGTTTATCTCAAGAGAATTCATCCGGAGCTGGGGTATTGGGACTTGGATGATCCAGGTTTTATCTCAGTGTGTACTTGCGAAAACTCTAGCAAGAAAAATTGGGACATGGAAAATAGCTTCCATTAAATTTTCAGTCTGGAAGTGACACACTTCATTTTTGCTCACATTTTTATTGGCCAAAGAAAATCAGGTAGCCACACCATTCTAACTTAAAAGGGACTTAAGAGTGCAGCCCTTCTATTTGCTTATTAAGTGAGGTAGACATACTTGTAGAGCAGCAGTGTTGATTACAATACATCTCCAAGTTCTAAGGCAAGATGCTAGATTTCCATGTAAGAATTTCAAAAGTTCAGGACCTAAGTCTATTAGTGCCAGTTTATAAGTCATCTCTAGCTTATGAAAAGTGGTTGGAGGTAAAGAAGCCAGTAAAATCCAGTAATAAGGACTGCTGTAGATGTTTTTAAGTTTCCCAGGGGAGAGTATGAAGGTATGATTTTCTACAATTCATCTGAGAGTAGGAGAGTTCAAAGAGTGCTATTAGAAGGTATTAAAATGTGCCTTTGGGCTTCAGGGACAAAGAAACTGATATTTGATGCACAATTGAAAAACTAAAAGCAAGTAGCTAAACGTGTCACTATCTTGTGACAAAGCAAACAGATAATAATGTTGAGAAGAAATTGCAGTTTCATTAGTAGCAGAATATTTTGTATATTAATATTAAATGCCGAGGTAAATTACAGCTGGGACTGGCTGGTATCAGGGCAGTAATAGATAGGTGTGCTGGTATAGAGGCTGAAAGTGCAGCCCAACTGTATCTCTAAAGCCAATCACATTTTTAATTGTCTAGCATTGCGGTTGTTGCAATTCATCTACTCATAGGTTGTATCACTTTCTAATTTATACTAAGGGGCAGTGAACCATAAGCTTATCTTAAAAGAAACCCCAGTCCTAGTAGGGCAGAGGGACCTAAGATGGGAGAAGTCTTAGAGCTGAGTTGGGGACTTTTTAACAAAAGGCATCATTTACATCAAATGAATTAAAGTTGTAGATTGCCAATGGGAAAGTTTTCGAACACATGAAAAATTACAATAAGGAAAAGTACCAATAGTTTATATCTTCCTTTCCTAGGGTATCAGTGACAGGTTATATAACAGTTATATCAACTGTGCAAGATTACGCCTTTTTCCTCAATCTGTGTGTTCCCTGAGACAGATCATGGAGATGTTACAATCAGATACAGCAGATACCTAACTGAAAGGGAAAATAAAGTGGTAGACAGAGAAGACAAACAACTCACTTTTCCAGGCTGTCTTCCAAGCAAAACCACGCTTGGGTAAGGCAGATGTTTTTAATTAAATGAGTTGGAAGATTTTTAAAGAAACCTTTTCTTAAGGTATTATTAACCTACAATAAACACTCTTTTTAACTGCACAGTTCCAAAAGTTTGACAAATGCATACACGATGTCACTATTACCACAATCAAAATGTGGAACAATTCTTATCACCCTACAAAGCTACCTTATTTATCCCTGTTTGCAGTCAGTCCTTTGCATACATTTGGCAGCAGGCAGTGGGGGAACTGTATGGGGTGTTGGAAATGTTCTACATCTTGATAAGCATTTTTTTTTTTTTTTTGAGACAGAGTCTCACTCTGTTGCCCAGGCTAGAGTGAGTGCCGTGGCGTCAGCCTAGCTCACAGCAACCTCAAACTCCTGAGCTCAAGGGATCCTCCTGTCTCAGCCTCCCAAGTAGCTGGGACTACAGGCATGCACCACCATGCCCGGCTAATTTTTTCTATATATATTTTTAGCTGTCCATATAATTTCTTTCTATTTTTAGTAGAGATGGGGTCTCGCTCTTGCTCAGGCTGGTCTCGAACTCCTGAGCTCAAACGATCCACCCACCTCGGCCTCCCAGAGTGCTAGGATTACAGGCGTGAGCCACCGCGCCCGGCCTTGATAAGCATTTTTTATGTTCAGTATTATATTGTCAGTGCATAAAGGCAGTTTATATCTTCCTTTCTAATCTGTATGTCATTCATTTATTTTTTTTTTTTCTTGCCTTGTTGTTCTAACTAGAACATGTAGCAGAATGTTGAAAATAAGAGATGAGAGTGTAGCCTGGCTTGTTGCTGATGTTTGGGAAAAATATTTAGTCTTTCAATATTAAGTATGATTTTAAATAAATGGTTTTTTTTTTGTTTTGTTTTGGTTTTGGAGTTTACATCTTGTTGAGTCTTTTAATTCAGTTATGCCATGTCTGCCTTTTTATTTGAAGATTTAGTGTATTTATTTTTTTTCAGTGTTTATCATTTTTTTATTATTATTTCAGCATATTGTGGGGGTATAAAAGTTTAGGTTACGTATATTCCCCTTGCTCCCCACCCTCCCCCCTGAGTCAGAGCTTCCAACGTGTCCATCCCCTAGACAGTGCGCATGACACTCATCATGTATGTAAACACCCATACCCTCCCGCCCCCCACATCTGCCTGACACCCCATCAATGTTATTCCTGAATGTGCTCTTAGGTGATGATCAGTGAAATCAATTTGATGGTGAGTACATGTGGTGCTTATTTTTCCATTCTTGGGATACTTCACTTAATAGAATGGGTTCCAACTCTATCCAGGAGAACATAAGAGATTCTATATCCCCATTATTTCTTATAGCAGAGTAACAGTATTCCATGGTATACATAGACCACATTTTATTAATCCACTCATGTATTGATGAGCACTTGGGGTGTTTCCACATCTCGGCAATTGTGAATTGTGCTGCTATAAACATTCGGGCACAGGTGTCTTTTTATAGAATGTCTTTTGTTCTTTTGGGTAGATGCCCAATAATGGGACTGCCGGATCAAATGATAGGTCTACTTGTATCTGTTTAAGCAATCTTTACATTGCTTTCCACAGAGGTCGCACTAGTTTGCAGTCCCACCAGCAGTGTATGAGTGTTCTTGTCTCTCTGCATCCATGCAAACATGTATTGTTATGGGATTTTTTATTAAGGCCATTCTCCCTGGAGTTAAGTGATATCTCATTGTGGTTTTGATTTGCATTTCCCTGATGATTAGAGATGCTGAGCATTTTTTCGTATGTTTATTGGCCGTTCTTCTATCTTTTGAAAAATTTCTATTCATGTCCTTTGCCCACTGTTTGATAGGGTTGTTTGATTTTTTCTGGGTGATTTTCCTGAGTTCTAAAGAGAGTCTAGTTATCAGTCCTTTATCGGATGCGTAGCATGCGAAAATTTCTTCCCATTCTATAGGTTGTCTGTTTGCTCTAGTGACAGTGTCTTTGGCTGTGCAGAAGCCTTTTAATTTAATCAGGTCCCATTTATTTATTTTTATTGTTGCTGTGATTGCCTTTGGGGTCTTCCTCATAAATTCTTTGCCTAGACCAATGTCTGTAAGAGTCTTTCCCACATTTTCTTCTAGAATTCTGATAGTTTCACACCTAAGGTTTAAGTCTGTTATCCACCGTGATTTGAAGTATGTGAGAGGTGAAAGGTGTGGGTCCTGTGTCAGTCTTCTACATGTGGCTATCCAGGTTTCCCAGCACCATTTGTTGAATAAGGATTCTTTTCCCTGGAGTATGTTTTTGTCTGCTTTGTCAAAGATTAGATGGCTATATGAGGATGGTTTTATATCTGCATTCTCAGTTCTGTTCCACTTGTCTGTGTCCCTGTTCTTGTGCCAATACCAAGCTGTTGTAATAACCACAGCCTTGTAGTATAGTTTGAAGTCTGGTAAATTAATACCTCCCATTTTGTTCTTATTGCCTAAAATTGCTTTTGCTAAACAGGGTCTTCTCTGGTTCCATACGAATCGTAAAATTATTTTTTCTATATCTGTGAAAAATGATGTTAGTAATTTAATAGGGAATGCATTGAATCTGTAGATCACTTTGGGTAGTATAGACATTTTAACAATGTTGCTTGAGTTGAGAAACTTTAAATTACATTAAATGATACTTTTTAAACATTACAATGTCTCTTATCATTAAAACTCACTGATGAAGTTGAAGAATATTCTCCAAATGTATTTGAAGCACAAGAAAGACCAAATCTTATGTGTTGATATTGACTATCTCTTTTTAAAAAAGAGTAAATTTGCTGTATGCATGAGTTATACTTATTGTATTTATTCAGTAAACTGTTAAGTACAATAAACAAACAATAGCAATGCAAGTTGAGAACCACGTGTTACAGAATATTGTAGAATTTGGGAGGGGAAATGTTGCATATTCATGTTAGAAAAATCTTGATTCACAGTTAAAGAAAGAAGAATTGGTGTATACCAGACTGTTTTAAAGAAAGAAGCTAGTAGTTTATCACTGATGAATGAAAAGCATTCTGAAGTAATATGGATGAAATTTCCCAGAGAACACTCAGATTTTCCCCTTAATAGTTGAAAATTTGTTTTGCCAGTCAGTACAGACAAATGACGTGTGAAAATTCTATGAGGAAGGAAGAGGAAGCCTCTAGACAAAAATGAAGAGATAGAAATATATCAAATGATATCAATGATCTTGAACTAAAAAAGCATAAAAATTAATAGAGGTAATTTAATGCTATTTAACAGCACCTACTATGCACACAAACTAATGAGAAACCCTAGAGCTATTAATGGGTGTAAACATTCACCTCACAGTCTTTTTTCTAGGAATCATCATCTCTAGAGAGTTTCAAAATCTAGTTCAGAACTATAGCATTTTCCTAGTAGTTTTTGGCTTTTTCTTAGGTGATGCAGAAAGATGTGAGATAACATGGGCTGTCTTTGATTGAGATAGTTTTAAATCAAAATCTGGATTACCCAAACCATCAACTGATGAATTTCCATTGTGATAGGTGGAAAATTTGTTTGAAAACCATATTATATTGCATCTGAATATTGTAAGAATCCCATATTCCATTCTGAGAATTCTTCCTCAATGTGAATCTTGAAGAGTCTTACTTTAACATATATATTTTTAGTTCTTTACAATGTACACTATAATCCAACCTTGAGGCTTCCAAATAGAAGTTTATTGTAAAGAATGAAAGTGTGAAATCTAAACATTCTTAAAAGACTGTAGCTGTCAGCAGTATTTTAAATACAAGGTATCTTAAAGAAAGTAATAATAAGTACTATTTATTTTAGGTTTTATTAAATACTTTGGACATGAAAAACCCTGAAAGAACACTTTAGCTGGAATAACACAGTTCCTCCTAAGAGACTTTCTGATCCTCAGTTTCTAGTTTCTTAATTAGTGATTTGGGCACAATAAGATTACCTGCTATGACCTTGCAGAGATTATTTAAAAGTGCAACCACATCAGTAATAAAACTGGAATGCATTCACAAATCCGAATGATTCCAGAGCCAGGGCATTATCTAGTATAATATTCAGAAGGATTCTGAAATATGCATCCTAGAGAAATTGCACCTAAGATAAGCTATTCAGTAGTCAGAATTTTGAAAAGGGAACAAATTCCCTAAACTTTGCTATTTGTTAGGCATACCTCTTATGACCGTACAATGTGAAAAATTTGACAGTAGGTATCTTCGAATCACTGCCCAGTGCCAGGAAGTGGCACACATCCATTGTCAGCTGGGATTGGCAAGCTTGGAAAATCAAATATCATCTAGAGAATATTTTAAAAGACTCATCCAAAAAATTCCCTTTTATTTTAAAAGAAAGTATTAAAATGAAATCATGCATGACTTCAAAATGTATTCAGATTTCTCTACAGTGTCTAACAATAGGGAATTTTATCAGATTACATTTTCAATAAAAAGAGTTTGAATGAGTTTGATGTGATTTCTGTTCCAATCATAAGGGTGACCTACACAGGTATCTTTTTTTTTTTTTCCCAATCATTTATTTCTGCTCTCTCTATCTGTATTTTAACCTGTTAATATGTGGGTGAATTTGAGGAAAAGCAAATCAGTTTGACCTTTAATGTAAAGTCATTTTTGTGTGATCAAAACAGTACTATTTCCAATACTAGAAAGAATGTGGATTTTAAGATTCAAAAGCACGTGTCATTCTCAGCAACCTGGGAGGAATGATAATGTAACCACTGCTTGAATGATAATTTTATCTACATAACTGCCTTCCATCCTCTTGCCTTCACTGTATATTAAGACTTCTGCCCAAAGATACATGTTTAGCCAAGCTGTTTTAATGTAAAATATTAAACTTTAAAATGATTCAAGGACAAACACTGGACTTCAGCTCACTGTAAGATGCCACATTTTTTTGCATCATTTCCTTCTTTTTTTCTTTTTTTAAGCATCTATTTTACCACTAAACCAGGAAAGAAGGAATTATGCAGGAAAATTGCTATCAGCTGCTACCCCTGCTGGATTACACAACCCAGAACATAATAGCTTCCCCAGTGGAGCCTCTGACTGCTTGGGCCAAGCCATCAACCACTGCTAACACCTAAGGGAAGAAATGAAATAGAGTCAAATGGCTCTAAAACATCCCAGAAGACCTTTATGCAAACAATTTATTTGAAATGCAGATGCCCAGGGCCCATCCCCAGAAATTCTTATTTAGTTGATTCAGGGTGAAATACAGCAATGTGTATTTTTCACATGCTCAGATATTTCTATCTGAATTACTGCATGTATTTTTCACTTGGCTTCTGTTTGTGTGAATATATGCTCAGACACAAATGATAATCGAATGGACTTGAAATTTGTAGTGTCAAGGTCAGTCAGATGCAGTAATCCCCACTTATCCATAGTTTCACTTTCTGTGGTTTCAGTTACTCACGGTCAACCACCACCATCTGAAACTATTAAATGGAAAAATATCAGAAATAATTCATATAAGTTTTAAATTGTGCACTGTTCTGCAGTAGCATGATGAAATATGTGGTCCTGCCCTGTCCCACTGAGTACCTGAACTATCTCTTTGTTCAGCATATCCAAATACTGTAGTTATTTGGTAGCTATCTCAGATATCAGATCAAAAAAATCATCATATATAGGGTTTGGTACTATCCAGGTTTCAGGCATCCACTAGGGGTCTTGGAATGAATCTCACTCAGAAAAGGGGATACCACTGTGGGGATCCACTGTATATCAGAGCCTCGTATAAAATAGGTACTTATTTCTTTTAATTTTAAATCAAGAAATAATTGTATATGTTTATGAGATACTCTGTGATGTTTTGAAATGTGTGTATATTTATAGGCACTTAATTTTTTAAATTAAGGTAATAATTAATGCAAGATCAGTGTTGTATGCTTCTCTCGTTGCATGCTATTTGTGTAGGGTTAGGTATGTTTTGGACTTCTCAAGGCACTGCTTGTCATGTTGAGTTTCTTGTTACACATTGACTCACTTAAATTCACTGATGCCTATTACGCATTTATTCAACAAAGCAATCAACACCATTATATTTACTTTCCATTTACTTTGTAATCAAATCTCCATTACATCTCTGGATTAGATACTCCCAATTCCTAAGGCTATTTGCACCTGTTGCCTCTTCTATAAGAGATGGAGTGAATTTTCAGCTAACTACTAAAGAATAATGGGACTTTCATTGATAAGGAAGATGTGACGTTATTGGATGGAAGGGGAGAGATGTGTAAAATCATACAGTTACAACAAATAAGAAATATAAATGAGATTGTTGGAGATGGGAAAGAATAGGCAGTCCTCATTATTAATTTGATGCTTGCAAAATTGCATTTGTGGTAGTGAGCATCCAGGTGGACATTTGCAAGGAGGAATAAGGCTAGAGTTTTAGAAAGACATATAGTCTGGTACTTGAAATCAGATAGTGAATCAGACATTCCAACAGTTTTCAATGAGGTTAGAGAAAAAGGCTGAGGAGAGAATTCTATAGAGCAGAAACATGGGAGGTGCAGGAAGATGAGAGAATTCTATTCTTTGTATTTTATCCTAGTACCAAACCAGCCGTTTCTTGTAAACCCAGACCATATGCCACTTCTCTTTCTCTTTTTCTTCCTTCCTTCCTTCCTTCTTTCATTCCTCCTTTCCTTTCTCCTTTCCTTCTTTCCTCCCTTCCTCCCTTCCTTCTTTTTTTCTTTCTTTCTTCCTTCCTTTTTTTTTTGGACAGAGTGTCGCTTGTTGCCTGGACTAGAGTGCAGTGGTATCATCATAGCTCACTGCAACCTCAAACTCCTGAGCTCAAGTGATCCTCCTGCCTTAGCCTCCCAAGTAGTGGCAACTACAGGCATGCACTACCAGACCCAGCAAACTTTTTTAATTTTTTGTAGGGATGGGGTCTTGCTATGTTGCTCAGGCTGGTCTGGAACCCACTCCTTTCTTAAGGCATTCTTTCATTCAGATCCAATGATAGAGATTTAAATCAAGGTACAAATGGCGTAGTGGACCACAGGGTGTGAGAGCAGAGACAGAAGGGCAGGGATCATAGTTAAAGAATGACCTATCAACTGAATGATATTTTGACTAGTTAGAGCCTATTTTCTCCTTCTGGGTCAGAAGTTCCATGAAATCAGTAATCATATCTTCACTTACCTAGACATCCATTTGTTCATTCAACAAGAGTCCATTAAAATCTTACCATAGAGACTTCTATATAGTGACACACATTAAGACTAGGATGCATGGACTAAAAGGATAGAATCGCTGCATCCAAGGATCTTACAGTCAGTGAGACAGGAAAACAACATACTCCATCCACTGCATGGCACCATGTAGTGTGTTGAGGAATCCTCTCCTCTGCTGGTGATGTCTTGTAGACAGTAGATGCTGAATAACTGAGAGTGGAATTGATTAAATGTGCCAGAGTGGACTGGAAAGAATGAAGATGGAGGTATGGGTGATGGCAAGGAAAATTGGATTTGTACCATATTTGGTGGCTTGCATGATGAAGCAGTGTATCTTAATTTCACGTGTGTAAATGCAAAATCTTAAGGGAGATCATAAGATTTAACAAAGTGATGATTTCCAGAGATATTTGACTTCCTTCAAATTAAAGCAACTTATTTATTTACATGACAAACTACCTTTGCACTATACTTTCTTTCATATCCTCAGCTCTCCATTCACAATATTTAAAGATGTGAATATCTTACACACACTGCGTACTTCAGTTAAACTGCAATTTTAAATCAGTCTTACTCTCTGGCTCAACTACCATTTATATCAAAATATTAATGAACACAAATCTATAAGCTCCAGTGCGAAATAAATTAATCTCCGGCTGCAGTTTCTTAAATATTTAGAGGCATCTATGCAGTCAATAGAGATGTGGCAGAGAACTCACTATCCTGATACTACAAGCTTTCTAATTTCTGGATATTTAGCCACTATTAGGTTGTTTTCTGAAATTTTGACAAGAAATTTCACTCAGGACCTTGCTGTTTCTTGTTTTGTTTTTCCTTAAGTGCTTTAGGTGCTAACAAAAATGCATTTTATCCTTCTGAAGAAATTCAAATAGATAAAATATTCTGTCCAGATCTATTGCTATTTATAAAAGCTTAAAATTTTCATTCAAACAGAATAGAAATTGGTTCTTGGTACAGTTTTCACTTTTGTGGGTTAGTTAATGCAGGCATTCTTCAGATAAAATGAAAGTAATATTCATCTTCACCCCTCATTCCCCAGTGCCTGGAGTGGGATGAATCTGTCTTTCCTCTGAGCATTAAGGGATTTTCAAAAGGTGCATGGAACATTTGGAGTAAGAGCAAGCATGCTAATTAAAAGCAGGGGAAAAATCATTAAACACACAAGACCTTGGGCAGGGTGATCAAATCTAGCATGGGACTTGGATTCTGTGATACCTGCATTCCTCTCTGGCACCAAAATTGATCATTCCTTCGTAATTAATTCATGGTTATGCTTTGCTATGCTATGCTGTGTTATGTTGAATCTCAAGGTATGGGATTTAGAGCTATAGAATGTTGTATTATGTATCTTTTTAGCCCTCTAAAAATACTATACTCTTGTCCACCTTTACCATTTAGTTTTTTCATTGTCTCTGATAAAGGTGTCATGGCATGGAAACACTTCCCTCCATGTAGTTTGTGTTTTTGTTTTTTGTGCTCTCTTATCTCTGAGCTTTCATACAAGCTTCTTAGAGCCCATGTTCTCTGCTTTTTGAGCTAATTTTTGCTAAGGTGACAAAGAGAGATGTAGAAAATATATTAGAGTAGGTTGCAATTTTTAACCTGCTGAGATACCTTGAGCAATTCATATTCTCTTTGAAAAACCTTCTTCCTCATATATAATGTGGAAATAAGAATGCCTTGTGCTGCCTCTGTAAATCATAAATGTATTTAATAAGAGTTGCTAATTGCATTCATATGCTAGGGCTGCCATGAAAAATTTCCAGAAACTTAGAGGCAAAAAGCAAAAGGTACTTATTCTCTCAGAATTCTGTAGGCCAAAAATCCGAAATAAATGTGTGGTCAGGCCCATGTTGCCTTCAGTGATGTTAGAGGAGAATCCATTCTTTGGCTCTTCCAGCTTTTCTTGGCTACAGGCATTCCTTGCCTTGTGGCCACATCATGCCAATCTCTACCTGACTGGTCACACTTCTTCTTCCTCATCTCTGTGTCAATTCTCCCTCTTACGGAACACATGTTATTGGATTTAGGGCCCACCGGGTAATCCCACATAAACTCCTCAACTCAAAATTCTTAATTACCCACAAAGAATCTTCCCCAAGTAAGATAACATTCACAGGTTTGAAGAACTAGGATGTGGGCATATATTTTTGGGGGGTCATTATTCAGACCACTACACTAATATTCTGCCATCTACATGAACATCAAAAAACAAAAGAATGGAGATAGTAAGTTTTGTCTTTCATAGACATAGTTTTACTAAACATCATCCTCATCTGATCTTAAAAAATACTTTTATATTAATAATTTTAAACTAGAGTATCTAGCTTTTTCAAAAACTTTAAAAGTTGCTTATGTTTCATGAGCCCCTTGATGAGCCCTGAGTTTTGCAAAGTGAAAAGCACAGACCACCCTCTGTGCATTTTCACTCCAAACTGACAACCAGGCAGATGTTTCTAGAACTCTAGTATTAGATGGTTATAGTGCAGAGAGAGCCCATGCAGTGGTTTTCTATGTTAAAAAAGTGCTATTTCATTCTGTGTGTAATTGTACATTGCCAACTAAACAGTAAGTTTGGTTTTAGTCTAGGAACTTCGAAAAGAATCCACAATGATGTTTTGTCCTGTTTCTAAAGCCAAAGTGGACCTTGCTCCAATATTTGATGGCTACATATACTGTGCTATTAAATGCTAGCATATTTGGTAATGCGTCCACAGTCAAATATTCAGATTATTCATGTCAGGTGGCATGATGGACAATCTAAAGAGAAAAGAAAAGACAAAACAGTGACAAATAAGTCAATGATCTAATTAGGTGCCTCAGACTGTTCAGTTGTTGTGGCAGATTTAGTATGTTGGTATACTTCCAGTGAATTATGTAGGAACTTATGATACAGAAGGAGACTGGCTTCACAAAGTCTTGGTTTTTATTATTTCATTACAGTGTGTTTCCAACAAGATACAGTATTTAGAGTAAAAAGATATAAATGAAATGTGTACATTATAATAATTGCTTTGTATTCTTAAATATTGGATACTACTTCATGTATGTGCCTCTAATATGCTGAAAGCTCATGGATTTGGTCTCTTTACTGTTTTGCTAGGTTTTTATAAATAAACAACAGACACAACACAATGATAAGAACTTAATTAAATCTCTTCTCCATATCCAGTAAACACAGTGACATTTTTTTCCCTTTGTTTTGACCTTCCCACCATTTTCATTTCATCTGACTTGACCAAGAAAATTTGAATTAAATTTGCAAGTCAAACGTCAGGAGACTTTTCTCAAAAAGGCACAATATCTACTGATATTTTCTTCATCTGTTTATGTTTCATAAATATTTGCCTGGCAAGTGCCTTCATTAACACTGGCTCCTTTTTCTTCTTGTTTGCATCTGAAAGGACAACCAAAAGCCATAGCTCAATGATATTAAATGCATGAAACCTAGACCTAGTAAAATCTCTGTATCAGGGCAACAGAGGAACTACACTGAAACAAACAGAGAATTTGGATTTGCTTTGCCTGCTTTATTTTATCTAAAAAGTAGACAGTTTGGAAGGGAGATGATATATTAAATAATAACAGCAATAATAATCATCTTATTTTATTAACAATACAAAGAATAACACAGTAATCACCTCCTATCCACAAGGAATATGTTCTGAGATCCACAGTGGATGCCTGAAACCAAGTATAGTACTGAACCGTGTATATACAGCACGTACTATGGGTTTTCAATCTGATAACTGAGGTGGCTACTAGACGACTGAAACATAGTGAGTATACACAGCTTGGATACACTGGACAAAGAGATGATTCCCATCCTGAGCGGGACAAAGGGAACACAGTGAGATCTTATCACACTACTCAGAATGGTATGCAATTTAAAATTTATGAATTAGTTATTTCTGCCATTTTCCATGTAACATTTTCAAACCGTGGTTGACTGTGGGTAACAGAAGTCACAGAAAGTGAAACCGTGATAAGGGGAAACTATTATAACTTAGAAGAAAGGAAAGAAGGAAGGAAGGAAGTTACTACCATGGGATAAACTACACCAATACAATTGAAGAGTTATCCAGATAGGCACAGAATTGTTAATTTTCCATGTAGTCTGCAAGGTAGTTTTCCTTCTGAAACTTTTTCTACTGGGTTGTAGGTGGCTGCTGTTTGCCTGGGTGCTCACATGAGATGATCTTTGTGTGCCCAGGGAGAGAAAGAAACAATGTGAGGTCTTTAGTGTCTCTTTTTATAAGGACACTATTCTTCTAGGATCAGGAAGGCACCCTTACAGCCTCATTTAATCTTAATTATTTCCTGGGAGGCCTTATCTCCAAATACAGCCACACTGGGGCTTATAGCTTCAACATTAGAATTTTTTCAACATTCAGTCTGTAACAAATACCACCTTATTTACTAAACAAAAAATTTCTTTTTTTTTATTTCAGCATGTTATGGGGGTATAAAAGTTTAGGTTTTATATGTATATTGCCCATGCCCCCCCCCCGAAGTCAGAGCTTCAAGCGTGTCCATTCCCCAGACAGTGCGCATCAGACTCATCATGTAGGTATACACCCATCACCTCCCCCCACCACATCTGCCCGACACCCAATTAGTGTTATTCCCAAATGTGCACTTAGGTGATGATCAGGGAAACCAATTTGATGGTGAGTATATGTGGTGCTTATTTTTCCATTCTTGGGATACTTCACTTAGTAGAATGGGTTCCAACTCTATCCAGGAGAACATAAGAGATTCTATATCACCGTTATTTCTTAGAGCTGAGTAATACTCCATGGTATACATAGACCACATTTTACTAATCCACTAGTGTATTGATGGGCATTTGGGTTGTTTCCACATCTTGGCAATTGTGAATTGTGCTGCTATAAACATTTGGATGCAGGTGTCTTTTCATATAATGTCTTTTGTTCTTTTGGGTAGATGCCCAATAATGGGATTGCTGGATCAAATGGTAGGTCCACTTGTCTCTGTTTAAGGTATCTCCGTATCACTTTCCACAGAGGTTGCACTAGTTTGCAGTCCCACCAGCAGTGTATGAGTGTTCTCGTCTGTCCGCATCCATGCCAACATGTATTGTTTGGGACTTTTTGATTAAGGCCATTCTCAGTGGAGTTAGGTGATATCTCATTGTGGTTTTGATTTGCATTTCCCTGATGATTAGAGATGCTGAGCATTTTTTCATATGTTTTTTGGCCGTTCTTCTATCTCCTTTTGAAAAAATTATGTTCATGTCCTTTGCCCACTTTTTGATAGGGTTGTTTGATTTTTTCTTGCTGATTTTCCTGAGTTCTAAAGAGATTCTAGTTATCAGTCCTTTATCGGATGTGTAGCATGCGAAAATTTCTTCCCATTCTGTAGGTTGTCTGTTTGCTCTCGTGACAGTGTCATTGGCTGTGCAGAAGCCTTTTAATTTAATCAGGTCCCATTTATTTATTTTTGTTGTTGCTGTGATTGCCTTTGGGGTCTTCCTCATAAATTCTTTGCCTAGGCCAATGTCTATAAGTGTCTTTCCCACATTTTCTTCTAGAATTCTGATAGTTTCACACCTAAGGTTTAAGTCTGTTATCCACTATGATTTGATTTCTGAGAGAGGTGAAAATTGTGGGTGCTGTGTCAGTCTTCTACATGTGGCTATCCAGTTTTCCCAGCACCATTTATTGAATGAGGATTCTTTCCCCCAGAGTATGTTTTTGTCTGCTTTGTCAAAGATTAGATGGCCATATGAGGATGGTTTTACACTTACAAGGGTATTAATGTTACGTGAATGAATATCCTTTGATTTCCAACTCCAAACGATTCAAAAATAAATATCAGTAATCAAGGTGACATTTCTCTTAAATTAACTGTATGAGATACTTATTTAATATGAGTGCCCCTCTCTGAATATAGGACTAATGTGTCCAAATGCAGTAAAAGAGAATTCTGGTGTGCACCTTCTTAACATGAGGTATTTCCAATAGTTTAAAATAAGGTTTTTTTTCTCTCTGAAGAATTTTCTATTTGAACCTAAGCATCCTCAGTTTATTGCTCACATTTATTGAGATGAGGCATGCTCAGAGAAAGGCATGAAAACCATCAATATTTCTCTTTAATTTTTATATACAACCGCAGGATATATATGCTTTCCAATAGCCTGAAACTGAACTCTCCCTCTGCTTTATTTGAACCATATATAACCCCCCTGTAACAGATAACATAAAAGGAAATGAATATGAGCCCTGCAAACTGTAGCTTATGATTAGTCATTTATTTATTTGGTAAATATTTGATGAATACTCATTATGCATCTTAAATTGGTTATTTGTTACTTGGAAGTTTCCTAGTTTATTTCTGTGTCTCCAGAGTTTATCCTGTCTTCATCACTATATCATTTCTTTGTAACAGTGTTTTGATAAAAAACAAAGTGTCTTATAAGATCATATAGCTAATTTATATGCAGAGATTGGGGACAATTTGTGAGTAGATTATCCACAAAGAAGTGGCATTTAGGAACAGATATAAAGAAGCCATAAATATTCACAATTCAAATTAGGGCTAAAGAAGTGTAGACAGATCATCAGGCAGAAGAAAGAGGAGATAGGAAACCCCTCAGGAAGGAAAATGTTTGCTTCAGAAAAGTCCAGGGTGGATGGGACATACGGAGAAAGGAGAATGACAGCCCATGAAGCTGGAGAACTAGACAGGAGAATTAGATCATGCCGGCCTTAGAACCTAAACTTCTAATCTGTAACAGAGGTATAGAAATTCTAAATGTTCTCTATTTCTCTCTCTCTCTGTCAATATATATAAATGCACACACACATAAATAGATATATTGATAGATACTATAGATAGAGATGGATGTCTGCATGTATCAGGAGACTAAATAACATTCCATTTTTATTGATACCATTTTTCTAGAATAATATGCTTACTGGATTTGTTTTTATTCAGTAACAGGAGTTCCTGTAAGATTAGATGGACTGATAGATATAGTTATATAGACAGATACTCATTGCCATTTCATTTTCTAACTATTTTTAATCATTTCTCAGTTCTAATGAATCAGTTAGGTGTTCAGTTCTTTAATACTAAAACTGTCCCCAATAAAAGTGGGTTAAACAGTGGGATCAGTGGTATGAGAATTCCTACTCTGTGCCCGGTCTTGTCCTGGGAGTAGAGCTGTGACTAAGGCAAGTCTACCTATAAGGACTCATATTGCAGTGAAATGATACATAAAAATCTTATTTAACATGATCTATTCTCTTCTGTAATTTCAAGAGACCACTGTATAAACATTCTAAGAGATTAATTTTAAGATGACTGCCTTTGGCGTTGCCTCTGGTAACTTCCAGTAAACGCCTAACAAATTATTTTGAAAAACAAAATTACTTAATCTAAGAAGAAAAGTAAATATTTTTATTCATAATCAATCTGTTTTCAGAATCTGAAAGTTCATACATAATGGCATAACTGTACTATGCTGTGTGAAATTAAGCAAGCCTATGTACTTGAACAGAATTATTCTTCATCGGGTCTCTGCTATTTATTTGTTATATACCTTGCACTTCTCAGCCAAGGAGAAGGGAACTCGACTTTACCACAACTTTAGGAAGATTGTCCTTTGAGGTATGCCTTCTGCTATTAGCCCACCTTAAATCCCCATCAATATCTTTCTTTCAACTGTCGGTCATAAACAGAAACAAATGGGTGTGGAGTATGAAGCAAGGTTCTGAAAACAGAATAATTCCTCTTCCTTGAGGTAATGTTCATAAATAAAGAATTTCAAGAGTATGAGAAAGCAGGAAAATCCCTGATTGGAAGAATTAATGGAGAGTATAAATACAGTTGTTTCTTGATATACGCTGGGGGTTGGTTCCAGAACTCTGCGTATACCAAAATCCAGGGATGCCCAAATCTCTAATATAAAATAGTGTAGTATTCGCACATAACCTATGCACATCCTCCTGCATAGTTAAAATCATCTCTAGTTACTTATATTACTTAATACAATGTAGATGTTATGTAAATAGTCATTATACTGTATTGGGTTTTAATTTGTATTATTTTTATTGTTATATATTTTTTTCCTTCAAATATTTTCCATCTGTGATTGGTTGAATCTGTGGACAGGGAACATGGTGATATGGAGAAAGGCCAACTGTATTTGAATATTTCACCTACTGAGAATATCAGCGAGCCAGATAAGATTAAGATACATTTCTACCTCAATGCAACACAATAGCACTAGATGGAACATTACTCTACCTAGTTGGATATTATTCCATCCTAGAGAATGCCAATTGATAATGGTCCACTCACTTTTTTAAAATAGATTTTGTCAAAATGTTCTACATTTTAGAGAACTCTGTTGTTATATTCTCAACTTCAAGGATTTATGTGTGTGTGTATATATGTATATATTTTTAAATCATGCAGTTTATCTATGGGTTTCACTGATCATTTCCTCTCTTTTCTCATATATTTTCCAGCTCTAAAAATGTTTTTTTTTGTGGGTGTTTCTTCTAAAAAATTGTTATCTGGAAATACTTTTCTGTTTACTGTGATCAAAAACATAAAATGTAATAAATGCAATAAACAGGAGCTAAAATGGTAAGGGGAGGGAACAGGCTAAGATGCAGGGACAAGAAGATGATATAAAATGGAAACATGAAAATATGAAGAACTGAAAAGAAGATTTCTAAATCATGTGATAGTAAATTGAAGCCAAGTTTAAAGGGCATGAACAGCTGAACCACTCTTTCTTACATGACTGCCCTTTCCTTTTGCATTATTGAACAGCAAGTAAGACAAAATATTAAAATAGAAGGCAAATTAAAGCCAATAAACACCATTGATCATCTTACTAAATTGTGAAAGTCAAGAGGATTTTTCTTCTTTAAAAAAATCAGGAACAAGGTAGAAGTGTTTTTTATAACCTCTTGTACTCAATAGTGTATTTTAGGTTCTGGTTAGCATAGTAAGATAAAAAAAAATAAATGAAAATGGTAACACTAGGAAAGGAATAGATAAAATCGTTTATTTGCAGAGAATATATGACCATATGGAAATACTCAAAACATAAGATATATTTTTCTTTTCTCTATTTCATTAATTTGCTCTCTACTGTATAATTTCCATTCTTATGATTGCCTTAGCTTTACTTTGCTCTTCTTTTTCTAATGTCTTATAGTGGAAAACTGTGATCTTTCTGCTTTTCAAAGAAGAAAACTATAAAGTTAAAGCTCTGTACTTACCTCTAAGTACTGCTTTAGTTGTCTCTCATACATTTTGATTTTTTATACCTTTACTTACACTTGTCTAATAATGTTTTTCACATTTCCTTTTTTCCTTATTCTTGGATTCATTGCCTATTGAGAAGTGCATTGTTTAATTTCCATGTATTTGTGAATTTACCAAATTTCTTCTTCTTATTGATGTCTGACTTCATTCCATTGTAGTCAGACAACATGGTTTGTATTATTTCTATCATTTTACAGTTATGGAGATTTGTTTTATTGTCTAGCATATGATCCACACTGCAAAATGTTCCAAATGGAGTTAAGCAGAATATCTATTCTGCTGTTTTTGGGCAGCGTGTTCTATAGATGTCTGTTAGGTATAGTTAGTTTATATTATTGTTCAAGTTGTCTATTTCCTTGTTGATTTCTGCCTAGTGATTTTATCCATTATTGGAAGTGAGATATTATTCAGTTATTAGTTTTGAATTTCTAGTTATATGTTCAATAATACATTATGTGCATGTTATTTTATACAACTGCTTTATAAAAAGCAGAAGACTATGCATTTATACTGTCTTTTAAAATTATATAAGTATCTTTATTTATGTTCATTTTTTAAAAATGTGGAGTTGAATTGCCATCTAGTGTCACTTACTTTCAGACTAAAGAAATCTTCCTTTAGTAGTTAGTCTTAGGCATGTCTGCTAGTGACAAATTCTCTCAGTTTTTTGTTCATCTGAGAATATCTGCCTTTCATATATATTTATTTTGAAAGATAGCCTTGCTGAGTATGATTCTTGGTTGACAATTTTTGTCTTTGAACATTTTGAATATGTTATCCCACATCTTTCTGGCTTTTCATTGCTTCTATGAAAATTCAGCTGTTAGTTTTATTAGTAAGGGTTCCCTTGCAAACAATGAGTCAATTTTATCTTGTTAATGAGATGTTCTCCCTGTCTTTGACTTTCAGTATTTCTGTCTGTTATTGAATCTCTTTGTGTTTACCTTCTTGGAGTTTGTTGAAGTTTCTAGATATATAAACCAAGGGTTTTAAAAAATTTTTTGAAGTTTTCAACCAAATTTTTTCTTTCTCCCTCTCCTCTCCTTCTAGTATACTCATTGCACATCTGTTGGTCTGCTTAACAGTGTCCCCCATTTTTCTGAGACACTGTTTTTAAAAAAAAAATTCTTTTTCTCTGTGTTCTTTAACTTAAATATTCTCTATTATTCTGCCTTCAAGTTCACAAATCCTTTCTTTTGCCAATTCTAGTCTATTATTTAGCTACTTTTGTTTATCTTTCATTGTCCCTCTCATGAGCATTTTCTTTTTGCCAGATTGTCTCACCCCGTGTGTCTTGCTTTCCTGTTTCTTTGCATGTTGCATAATCTTTTGTTGGAAACTTGACATTTTAGAGGACATATTATA
The DNA here is from genome assembly GCF_041146395.1 of Eulemur rufifrons. Classification (NCBI taxonomy): domain Eukaryota; kingdom Metazoa; phylum Chordata; class Mammalia; order Primates; family Lemuridae; genus Eulemur; species Eulemur rufifrons. The sequence goes on along the minus strand of NC_091005.1, from coordinate 7,209,416 downwards.
GCAAAATCAGGTACTACCATCCTCAAGGCTTGTTACTTTCATTTGCTTGTTTAATGACTGACTGGCTGGATTACTTTAATGAAGTCTATTTCCCTCCTGTGTAGTATTAAAGCTCTACTGTTTCACCTCAGGGGATCTCAGCCTTGGCTTTGCCCACAGTCACTCTAGAATAACAGTGGTTTAGGTGAGATTATCTTTGACTGCCTCTTTCTCTTTCCACATCCAGTTGTTAAGCTCCTCTAATTGTCACAGTATTTCTGTATTGTTTTTAACACTGTCCTGTGACCTAATTGCTGAACAGACCAATCCAATCAAATCTGTTCTGCTTTCAAAGAATAGTTCCCTAGGTCAGTGATTCAGATTTGTTCTGACTCAGGGGGGTACTAGAAACTCTCTCTTTCCCAGGTTCTCTGCTCTACCCACCAACCCCTGCCAATCCCTATGCCTCCCCTGATTCCCACCAAAATTTATGAGTTATTGGCTCTGGAGCTAGGGTGGAGATCATGGCATGTTTGTCTAAGTGATGTCTGTACCTTAGGGGACAATAGCCTCAAGTCCTTTTAGCTTGTTTCTCCCAATGTAGAATGGCTGGAGCAAGGGTGACTGAGGACCTACCTTCCTAGTGGAGCAGTGTCCATGCAGAACCTCTATCCCCTGAGTAGGAGCTGTGAGGATGACAAAGAGTCCCTATCTTTTGGCCATACTGACCTGGAACTTAGCTTCAACAAGTCACTATTAGTAGAATGAGAATTTCTGATATCCTACCTCTCCCCAGAAAATAATCCTCCAGCTGCTTGCCTTGGGGAGAGGGAACTCTGTGTTCTTGGCTAAACCTCTTGAGTACAGTTTCCATCTCACTGAGATGGGAGAGGGAAGAGGGAAGAGTGAGAGTGGTCTTTGTTTATACACCACAGACTCTCACCATCCTTCCCAGGCTCTAGTAGATTTTCTAGAATAATTGTTTATTTGCTGCTTGCCTCCATAATAATTTCCAGAGTTTTTCTTTTTTTTATTGTTTTTCCTATTACAATTTTTGCCAGTTTCATGACACAGCACGTCTGTGGAGGTCCTGATGTTATCATGCTGAAAGGGAATTCTCTGATGAGATATGTTTTTATGAGTAAAGTCTTAGAAGATTGCTGAAAATAAAATCAATGTATAAAATAATTAAATCTTATGCATAACAATGAGTTGAAAATATAATTTTAAAAATGTAATTAGTTAATTTATTTCTGCATATTATGGGGGTACAAAAGTTTAATTATGTATATTGCCCTTGTCCCTGGACCCCCCCCCCACCCCGAGTCAGAGCTTCGTGTCCATTCCCCAGACAGTGTGTATTGAACTCATTATGAGTGTATACACCCACCCCTCATCTGCCTGACACCCAATTAGTGTTAAATGTGCACTTAGGTGATGATCAGGGAAACTAATTTCATGGTGAGTACATGTGGTGCTTATTTTTCTATTGTTGGGATACTTTAGTAGAATGGGTTCCAACTCTCTCCAGGAGAACAAAAGAGATTCTACATCACTGTTATTTCCAATAGCTGGATAATACTCCATGGTATACAAATACCACATTTTATTAATGCACTCCTGTATGGATGGGCACTTGGGGTGTTTCCACATCTTGGCGATTGGGAATTCTGCTCCTACAAACATTCGGGTGCAGATGTCTTCGTTATAGAATGTCTTTTGTTCTTTTGGGTAGATGCCCAATAATGGGATTCCAATAATGGGATTGCTGGATTGAATGGTAGGTCTACTGGCATCTGTTTAAAGTATCTCCATATTGTTTCCACAGAGGTTGCACTAGTTTGTGGTCCCACCAGCAGTGTATGAGTGTTCCTGTCTCTCCTCATCCACACCCACATTTATTGTTCTGGCACTTTTTGATAAAGGCCGTTCTCATGGGAGGTAAGTGATATCTCATTGTGGTTTTGATTTGCATTTCCCTGATGATTAGAGATGCTGGGCGTTTCTTTGTATGTATGTTGGCAATTCTTCTATCTCCTTTTGAAAAAATTCTATTCAGGTCCTTTGACCACTTTTTGATAGGGTTGTTTGAGTTTTTCTTGTTGATTTTCCTGAGTTCTACATAGATTCTAGTTATCAGTCCTTTATCAAATGTGTAGCATGCAAATATTTTCTCCCATTCTGTAGGTTGTCTGTTTGTTCTTGTGACAGTGTCATTGGCTGTGCAGAAGCCTTTTAATTTAATCAGGTCCCATTCATTTATTTTTGTTGTTGCTGTGATTGCCTTAGGGGTCGTCTTCATAAATTCTTTGCCTAGGCCAATGTCTGTAAGAGTCTTTCCCACATGTTTTTCTAGAATTATGATAGTTTCACACCTAAGGTTTAATTCTGTAATCCACTGTGATTTGATTTCTGTGAGAGGTGAAAGCTGTGGGTCCTGTGTCAGTCTCCTACATGTGGCTATCCAGTTTTCCCAGCACCATTTGTTGAATAAGGATTCTTTTCCCCAGAGTATGTTTGGTCTGCTTTGTCAAAGATTAGACGGCTATAGGACGATGATTTCATATCTGGAATTTCTGTTCCACTGGTCTCTGTCCCTGTACTTGTGCCAATACCATGCAGTGTTAATAACCACAGCCTTGTGGTATAGTTTGATTAATACCTCCCATTTTGTTCTTGTTGCTTAAAATTGCTTTTGCTAAATGAGGTCTTCTAGAAATGATGTTGGTAATTTAGTAGGGATTGCACTGAATCTGTAGCTCACTTTGGGTAGTACAGAGAGTTTAACAATGTTGATTCTTCTGATCCAAGAGCATGGTACGGTTTTCCATCTGTTTACATGCTCTGTGATTTCCTTCCTCATAGTTCTCCCTGGAGAAGTCTTTTACCTCCTTAGTTAAATGTATTCCTAGGTACTTTACTTTCTTTGTTATTATTGTGAAGGGTATTGAGTCTTTGATGTGGTTCTCAGTTTGTTATTTGCATATATGAATGCCTCTGATTTGTGTGTATTGATTTTGTATTCTAAGACTCAAATGAATTCATTTAACAGGTCCAGGAATCTCTTGGTTGAATCCTTGGGGTTTTCTAGATATAACATCATATCATCAGCAAAGGGTGAGAGTTTGATCTCTTGTGTCCCCATTTGGGCGCCCTTAATTCTGCGCTCTTGCAAGGACTTCCAGCCCTCTGTTGAATACAACTAGAGAAAGTAGACAACCTTGTCTGGTTCCAGTTCGATGGGGGAATGCTTTCAATTTTTTTCCCCATTCACAGAGGGAAAACCATTCCCTGCTCAGGGATCAGCAGAATCAACATTGTTAAAATGTCCATACTACCCAAAGTGATCTACAGATTCAATGCAATTACTATTAAGTTACCAACATCATTTTTTCACAGATACACAAAAAATAATTTTATGGTTTGTATTGAATCAGGGAAGACCCTATTTAGCAAAAGCAATTTTAGGCAATAAGAACAAAATGGGAGGTACTACTTTACCAGACTTCAAACTGTACCACAAGGCTGTGGTTATTAAAACTGCATGGTATTGGCCATCCTCAGATAGCCGTCTAATCCTTGACAAAGCAGACAAAAACATACTCTGAGGAAAAGAATCCTTATTCAATTCATGGTCCTGGGAAAACTGGATAGCCACACGTAGAAGACTGAAACAGGGCCCATACCTTTCACAAAAATCGAATCACTGTGGATAACAGACTTAAACCGTAGGTGTGAAACTATCAGAATTCTAGAAGAAAATGTGGGAAAGACTCTTACAGACATTGGCCTAGGCAAAGAATTTATGAATAAGACTCCCTAAGGCAATCACAGCAACAACAAAAATAAATAAGTGGGACCTGATTAAATTAAAAGGCTTCTGCACAGCCAATGACACTGTCACTAGAGCAAGCAGACAACCTACAGAATGGGAAAAAAATTTTCGTATGCCACACATCCAATAAAGGACTGATAACTAGAATCTATTTAGAACTCAGGAAAATCAGCAAGAAAAACTCAAACAACCCTATCAAAAAGTGGGCAAAGGACATGAATAGAAATTTTTCAAGAGGAGATAGATAGAAGAATGGCCAACATACATATGAAAAAAATGCTCAGCATCTCTAATCATCAGGGAAATGCAAATCAAAACCACAATGAGATATCACTCACCTCCCATGAGAACGGCCTTTATCAAAAAGTGCCAGAACAATAAATGTGGGAGTGGATGCGGAGAGACAGGAACACTCATACACTGCTGATGGGACTGCAAACTAGTGCAACCTCTGTGGAAACAATATGGAGATACTTTAAACAGATGCCAGTAGACCTATCATTCAATCCAGCAATCCCATTATTGGACATCTACCAAAAAGAACAAAAGACACTCTATAACAAAGACATCTGCACCTGAATGATTACAGCAGCACAATTCACAATTGCCAAGATGTGGACACACCCCAAGTGCCCATCAATACATGAGTGGATTAAGAAAATGTGGTATATGTATACCCTGGAGTACTACTTAGCTAGAAGAAATAATATGGATATGGCATCTCATGTTTTCCTGGATAGAGCTGGAACCCATTCTCCTAAGTGAAGTATCCCAAGAATGGAAAAATAAGCACCACATGTACTCACCATCAAATTGGTTTCCCTGATCATCACCTAAGTGCACATTTGGGAATAACACCAATCAATTGACTACATAAAAATTAATTTTTTAAATAGAAATTACATGTTTGTTTTTTATTTATAAAAATTGAGAGCATCCAAGTGTTTTTTTGTATGATACTGAGGTTAGAGCTTTCAGTGTACCTGTCACCAGAATCATGTACATTGTACTCGATAGGTAGATTCAATATTAAAGTTTTAATAAAATGGAAAGACACCATAGATTTTTTAAGTAACTAACCACATAGAAGATATTTTCAACATAACAGATTTTAAAAAATGCCAAAAATATTAATTTGAACTGTTTAAAACTGCGGATATTTTATGGGTTTTTTGATGTGTACAATAATGACCATTTCATTTGACATAATCAAAGAACTCAGATCAATAAGAAACCAATCTAAAAGTAGTTTAAAGAAAAGATGATTAAGCAAAGAGGGAACTGATATTGCCTGGGGCTTGCAGGTAAAATTTAACAGCAATGGCTCATAGACATCCTTTACTCAGTCAATAATTTCCTAAATGTAGAAAGGGGAATACCACATACAAATTCTAGAATTAGTAAAAAAAAAAAAAAAAAAAAAAAAAAAAAAGAGTATGAATTTAGTGGTAGAACCACCAATGCTTTTCTAAGTAATGAAGGATAAAAATATATGCAAATTCTAATATTAGTAATAGAAATATGAGTTTACTGTTAGACCCACCAATGTTCTTCTAAGTATTAAAGGAGATAACGTTCCTTTGCAACAAGCAATATTCTGGCTGCAATTTCTACATTATCATTATAGACTGTTTAAAAGAGAGAATATGCAAAGATAATTTCTCATATAAATAATGTCAACCAAAAAAGACAAAAGCTTCTTTGCAATTTTATTAATTGCATCTTGAAGAACAATTCCCATTTTCTGTTTTGAACTATGGTATATGAAATCATCCACAAATGTTCTTTACACTAATTAACTGTACTAAAACTTGTCACACACTTTCTGGAAATATAACACAACTATATATTCTCAGTTTCGAGATGATGTTCCCCTGTTTTTAGCTTACTTCGAGGTGATGGGAATAAAGATTAATGGATCATTTGGTATATCACTGCTTAACTCCATTAGAAATCTCTTTTGGCTTTTCAAATTACTATATAATGAGGCACAACCAGAAGAAATTTAGAACAAAATTGTTAAGTTAAAGGGGTTTTTCTATTTGACTGCTTACTAGTGAGGCATGATAGGCCAGTTTATATCCTACACAAAGCAAAAATAAATTTAATTATATACCTATCTTGGGGAAGGGCTATCATGTTTTGGAAATCTTAGTATACTACTATGTGGTACAGAAGAGTTAACATTTTTACTTGAAGTCACTTGAATGGAAAGTCTGTCCACCTATTTGAGTATTTTGGAAACCAGTAGAACACTAATGACCAGAAAATGAATACCAATGGGTTGGAATCCCTTGTTCAATATTCAATAATGAGGTAGCTCAGTGTTCTGAGGTTTGTAAATTTGCCAATATTTGAAAAAATTCCAACTGAAATAATCATTTTGCCCAAATAACACTGTGCACAGTAACCAAAATTTTGTTTTTGGCTATAACATCAGTATGAGAAAATTAGTGTTCCCATTGAGTAAATTTATGTCTTTCAGTAATCAAAATGAGAAAATAGATTAATAATTAATATATACAAGGTAACTGTACTTCATGAGATGGGGATGAATGGCAACAAAGATTTCATCTTGGTAGTGACATTTTGAGAATGGTACAGCTAACATGGAACCAATCACTTCTTACTGACCAGTTTTGCTTTGAATTAAGTTTTGCTTAAATGTCCTGAACCATTGGTTTAGGTAGCCAATATGTATCTCCATATAATTAATTGACATATGAAAAAAATGGAGCACTTGCTCTTATGACTTCTAATTTTATTCTTACTGTGTAACCACTCTAGGTCTCCTCTACAAAATTTTATTAATAATTACATGGCATAAATCCTCCAATTGGCAATAAATGGGGTTTTTGCTGTATCTTAGTATGAATGCCCTAGGCCAGGAATGACTCTTTATTAGGTACCTGTGGGAGTCAACAAAGTACACTGTCTTTCTGTCGTATTGTCCTGCAGTCTATCTTATGGAGCTTCTCAAACATGGCTTTCAAATATGGTGACATTCTATCCAGTCAACTTTGCTTAATGCTTTATCAGGCTAAGTGAAAGAAAATTAAGCTTACTTAAGGATTTACGGAGACTTAGGATAATGCATTCCTTCTGGAAGGACACTTGAAGATTTACTTTTATAAAAGGAATATTTTGCATTTATAAGGGCATGGCAAAACTCCATTAGTTCATCATGACACCGCATTCATTCAACCTGTTATGGGGTAGATGTTTTGGTCCATGCCAACTGAAAAAGTGGGAAGAGGAGAGCAGGGAGTCAGCCTGAATGTTCCAGTGGAGATTTATGAACTAGAAAAACAAGTGTTGTTTGGGCAGCCATTTTGAAATGATGCAAATTATTGTTAATTTTCGCTTGTTCCAGATAATTCTCTCAGCATATTGGCAAAGCATAATGGATTCAACCGCCAGAAACAAGAAGTCTATCTTTTACCAATCGTTATCAGTGACAGTGGAAATCCTCCGCTGAGCAGTACCAGCACCCTAACCATTCGTGTCTGTGGCTGCAGCAATGATGGTGTTGTCCAGTCGTGTAATGTTGAAGCTTATGTCCTTCCCATTGGACTCAGTATGGGCGCCTTAATTGCCATATTAGCATGCATCATTTTGCTGCTAGGTACGTATTTCCTTCATTCCCTAATGGTCACCATTTGTTCTGGTTCATAAATGACTATAAATCAGGACAGCGAACTCTTACCTGGCCAGGTATCAGCTTTCTTTTGAGGAAGAGGGACTTCCTTTCCTTCTCCAGGTCTTGAGATCACTAAAAAGAGGTGAAGAGAAAAAAGGGTTGTGACAGTCAGTGTCCAATTGGGGAGGACTTTCTGTGCCTTTTTCTATCCCATCACCAGTGAAAAGATGGACAAAGCATACTGGTGGTAGCAGTTGGGAACGGCCCTTATGCGGTTATCATAGCACCTATCATCTAAGAAGATCCCCAGCTATTCTGAGACACACTAGTTTACTCAACTGGGGCTCTCCTATGCCCACAACAATTTTTTACTTACACGATGTATAGATTGAGTTGTTAAGGTCATCAGATCACACAGTTTGGTGAGATAAAAAGAAAACAAGCAAACAAAAGCTGCGTTTTCTTCAAAATAATATTGTGTTTCTCGGATATTTTTCTTGATACTAATATCCAATTAAAATGAAGATTGCAAATTAAGGGAAGCTTCTATAACTTTTCATTCAAAAATCCTATTATAAAACTGAGATTAGAGAGTGGAAAAATATGAAAAAAATAAGTTATAATTTTTCCTGCCCTTAAGACATCAAAAACCTTCAAGTAAAGATGGTGTCAGTTGCTGTCTTCCCAGTTACATCTGTCTTGCTCACCCAATGCCTTGAATTTAATCATCACTTTGCAGACATACTGTGCTTTATTAGCCCAAGTTTGATTTGGCTGGTCTAGGTAGCTGGGTATGTGTCCCTTTCCCACCCCCCACCTTTAGGCGTCCCTACCCAGATTGAGGTATTTGAGCTTCATCCAAGACATGAAACTTTGGCATCCACTTCCTCTGTGAAAGAACATGATTTGATTGGAGAGTGTCTTGAAGAACTGTTAAAACACAAAATATACCAGATATGACCTAGTTTGCTCCTTTTTCTTTGTATAAGGGAGGATTGGAACCAAAATACATTAAAGGATTGCCCAAGTCACACAGCAAGTTAGTCATACTATCTGTGCTATTTTCTATTTTGTGCCATTCACTCTAGCGATCATCGCAGTGTAAAATAAAATGTAACTGCCACCATGAATAGATGCAATCTGATTCTTTCACCCAGCTCCATCACCATTTAATAAACAGAAGTAATCTGGAATAGTATTTACTCAAAATTCAATGCTCATCTTTCAGAAAGGTGTTTAGCTTAACTCCCTAGTAAATATTATCAAAGCTGTACTCACATACTTTTTTTAAAAAAATGCCCCTCTCTCTTAACATATATGGTGTGTTTCTAGTGACAGGGTACGCTCGTTTGGCTAACTGCTATTTAATATCTTTCCTACAGTCATTGTGGTGCTGTTTGTAACTCTGCGGCGACATAAAAACGAGCCATTAATTATCAAAGATGATGAAGATGTTCGAGAAAACATCATTCGCTACGACGACGAAGGAGGAGGGGAGGAGGACACAGAGGCTTTTGACATTGCAACGTTACAAAACCCAGATGGAATTAATGGATTTTTACCCCGTAAGGATATTAAACCAGATTTGCAGTTTATGCCAAGGCAAGGGCTTGCTCCAGTTCCGAATGGTGTTGATGTCGATGAATTTATAAATGTCAGGCTGCACGAGGCCGATAATGACCCCGCGGCCCCGCCCTATGACTCCATTCAGATATATGGCTATGAAGGTCGAGGGTCTGTGGCTGGCTCCCTCAGCTCCTTGGAGTCCACCACATCAGACTCAGACCAGAATTTTGACTACCTCAGTGACTGGGGTCCCCGTTTTAAGAGACTGGGCGAACTCTACTCTGTTGGTGAAAGTGACAAAGAAACTTGACAGTGGATTATAAATGAATCACTGGAACTGAGCATTCTGTAATATTCTAGGGTCACTCCCCTTAGATACAACCAATGTGGCTATTTGTTTTAGAGGCAAGTTTAGCACCAATCATCTATAAACTCAACCACATTTTAATGTTGAACCAAAAAAAAAATAATAATACAATAAAAAATATATGTTAGGAGGTTATAAATCTTGTGGAGTGTGAATTAAGTATGTGGAGTGTCTAGAAGTCTTTGGATATTTAATATTTACCTGACCACCACAGACAAAGATTTGGGATCCTGGCTAATCCTTAGAGAAATGGTTTTAAAAAAGAGGAAAAAATCAAAATTAAAAGGTGCTTTCTTAGGGAAAAAAAAAAAAAAAAAAGGACCCACAAGGAATCTGCTGCTGATATATGTCTTCTGCAAGGATTTTTATGAATGCATATGGTTTTTTCCCCTTCACCAATAAGGATCCCGCTACAAATGATAAAGCAATACTTGGTCTGCTGTACACTGTAACTTTTTGGAGTTTTGAGAGGCCTCTTAGATCATACGGTACGGTGACCACACATTGTACATAATTGTTGGCCCCACTCACCAGAGACTGAATAGCATCTTCAAATATTGTGTCGAGCCTTAAAATATTCACATGTTCCTAATCCATTCCAGGGTGGGGCTTGCCAACTCAGTGGTGGGAGGAGAGAAATCCCATTCAAACATGCGTGTTTGCTAGAAGCAGGACTCCTCCTTCCCGCCGCTTCATCTTCTTCCACAAGGACACAAAGATAAACTGTATCACACAGTGGACTGCAAAAGAGACAGATGGTTTTATTGCTAGCGCGTGAATTTATTTGTTTAATCCTCAAAATAAATATTTTATTGATGTCCATTAATGCTTTTATTTATTAAGGTTGGTAATCTATAGATTAAGGGACTATATGGGGGAAAAGAACCTAAATTATATCCATTAATAATCCTTTAGATTGTTTTATATAAATATATACAATGAATGTTTAATACATGTACATTTTGATGAGATGAGTATGGCAGGCAATATTATCGAAAGGAGAGCGAATAGCCTCTTTAGAGTAGAAAGTGTTATTGTAACTGGTGATGGCAGGAACAGCATTTTCCCAGAGAAACTTTTGGACTGTTTTCTATTTTGTTCATAATCCTAGTATTCGGTGTTTTTACTACAAGCACAAACATCTGAAAGTATATTGATTCCTGTGAATATTTAAACTTTAGACTTTTAGATACCTACCTAATTCCCTGCCCAATAAACATGCTTCAAGTTTCCCCCACTGTTTTAGAGCAGAAACTGATTTGTACATAATTTCCTTGCTTATGTTTTTAAGTACTTCTCACCCTGATCTTCATGGTAATGCACAGAATGTCTTAGACTCCAAAAAAGAACAGCACTAGAAGATGTGGGCATATTTAATTTGTAATGCAAACCTGCCATTTAGGAGTAGAAAATGTATGATAAAACTCAAGTATTACATGCAGATCATTTTAATTTTCTACTTTGCTTTAATGCAATATTGTTTATTTACTCCATGTATTGTATTCAGAGAAACTCCTGTATTGTTTCCTACTTTGTGAAATATATTTTTATAAATACCTTTGTTGTCATCAATTTTTTTTCAGTCAGAAATTAACAGAATAATCAACTCTAAGTAAAATTCCAAAATGTTCAAGAAAATCACCCCAAGGGTCACTTTGGTTTATAAGAGTCTTGATTCTAAAGAACCAGAGAACAGAAATGACTTGCCAAGTATCCCACACCAGGATACCAGCAGGGATGTAAAAGGAACATGGGGCACCTAAAGGCTAGTCCAGCTGTGTCATTTGGGTCCTTCTGGAAGCAGACACATTGATCAGGGAAAGGCTACAGCCAAGTTTACAGACCCAAAACTTGTAAATATAAAGGGATCAGGAATCAGGACTTGGCAAGACAGTCATAGACTGCAATGCAGACCTGGCAAAATCTTTGCCCACCCAACAGGGGATTCCGGAGTGAAACATTGTCCATTTGAGCATTACGTCATTGGGCAAGCATAGTCAGGCTGTGGTCCTCTGCCATCTCAGTTATCACCTTAGAGCTACTAAAAAAAGAGCATGGTTTTGGCTCAAAGACTGAAGGCACCAACTTGCAGAGGTTACTTCCACTGTGACAGAAACAAAATGTTTGAATATTCTCCTAAGAATTTATAGCTATCGAGTGGCTTAATCAACTTTTTTATTGAGCTTCTGTTGCCTGAGAATAGTTCATCTTTTATGGTTATCACTAGGGCTATTGAACACTTTTTCCTGAGGTCAAAGAGATGGTCCAAAGTGATTTTTAAATATACCAGGACTTGGCACAGTGTCTAAAACAAGTACATGATGCATCTAAATTATTAATAGTTGTAGTTATGATCGATAGTAATATTCTAACTATTGTGCACATTCTAAACCAAGGTGAGATTTTTTTTTTAAACTCATCTCTGGCACAGCAGACTCATCTCCAGTATACTTTGCAATGAAGTGCCCATAGATTACAGGCACCCAAATATGTCTAACAGAAAGATTATACCATTTTTTTCCAGGAATATAAAAATCTATATTCTCCATTATTGGCAGTCAATAAGATAATCTCCATATGGTGATTTTTTGTGGGCAGGAGATAATGTCTGATGTACCAGTTTCCAAAATCTTGCCTCAAAATTCCCTTTACCCAAGGAAGAAAGAACGAAACCATGGATCTCTTGCTAATTTCCTTTGCCACCGTCATGCTAGCCTTTTGTGCTTCAAAGCTCATTTCAGGTTTTCAAATGTGGAATCCAGTGACTAACACCTTGTTTGTTAATGGGGCTGAACTATACTTTTAGAATTTCCTGAATTTCACTAAAAATCTGAGGAACTCACTCATACACACACACATACACGCGCTTTCACAATTTGGCTTAAGCTTATACTTTAGCAACAGACTTGCCAGGATTTCCCTAACCAAAAGAGGTCAATGAGGTTCCCAATCTTTCCTAGGAGTTAATTACCTCCTACTCAACCTGTCAGATAACACTTTATGAAAGTGACTATTTTTATCTCTGTGCATTGTTTTCTGTTCCGTCAATATTGACACAGCAGAGACAAGGGCTCTCTGCCTAACTGAGAACAGTTAAGTTGAATTGAAGTGACAAAATGTTCTCCCCCTGTCTACCTCACAATTCAAGATTCTTATCTGGGGAGCCGATGCCTCCCTGGGTGATTGGACACCACATGGGATCAATTCAGCCCCTACTGTCTATTATTTGATCAACTCATATTACAAAAATGTCTCTTGAACATTCTTATATGCATAATATAGAGTATTAGGAGGGCATTCCTTACAATAATTTTTTACGAGTACATTTATAAGTTTCTAAAAGTTTACAAGAGGATGATTAAAATTTGCCATACATTAAATTTATGTATTCACCTTGCCACACAGAATTACGATTAATAGGATAGAAGCTTTGCTGTGAAAATGTTTTGGAAAAAAATGTGTGGGTAAGCATATGTGTATGTATAAAGGAAAAGAAAACTGAGATTCACTAGCATCACCAGTGAAGCCAGGAAGCTTAGAAAAAGACAAATGTGTCTTTGGGAGAGTTTGCTTAATCAGATGCTTAAAGTAAGACAAGTCTCTGCATGAGACTTAGAAATCTCCTAGGAGCAGCCGGATTCCACACTGAGACTCAGCACAGTTCTGGGCTATGCTGTATTTTGGAGAAGGAAAAGCGAGTGCTGAGAGCTAAGTAGCCAATTATTCTTTATAGCCACATAAAGACTAGAGACAAATAGACTCTTCCAACAAGTTGTATTATGCGATCGCTGGCTTTGCAGGGAATCTCATGAATGTATAACCTTCTGATTGCCTTTTTGATTGAAAGTTCCATCTGAGATCAGGGCAGTGCAACCAGTAATAAGATTTCAAAAAATCCCATCACTGGCACTGTCGGAAAGGCTGAGCATGACTGAAATCCTATCATTGTCAGTCAAAAAGATAAGGTAACAGTGGGCATCACTATAAAAGCTCTATAAATGCACAATTTTATCACGAATATCAACATTGAAAAAAATATATATATTCTTATATATGTATATGCATATACACACATGCATACAATTAAGGTACTGGAGATAATTTATATTTGTAATTTTTCATCTCACAATTTCACATACTACTAAAAAACCTGGAATTGTGGCTCTCTGTTTTCCTGAATCTAATCTTGAGTTTGAAAGAAATTGGATTGAGGTTAAGGGTTTTAAATGCAGGTTTCTATTTGTGAACAGAATGATGGCTCCTAATATCTGGGATTAAAATATGTCCCTTGTGAAGCTGAATTTAGATTTTTGGTATCATTGTATTTTTTTAAATTTTTAATTCTTAGGGGTACATACAGTTGTCTATATTTATAAGGCACATGTGATGTTTTGATATACATATACAATGTGAATTAATCAAATCAGGACAATTAGGGTATCTGTCACCTGAAGCATTTATCATTTCTTTGTGTTAGCAACAGTCCAATAAGGAGAAAATCATTGTGGAATATATTCAATATTTTGTAAGGAATACTTTTCTTCCCATATTTATTTTCCTTCAATTTCAATACTATTTTATTTGCTATACAAAGGTTTTTTTTTTTTTTGCACTGTTACTCATTTAGCCAAACAGTGTTGAATATATTATTTGCTTTCCAAGTTATTGCTTTCTGGGATGATGGTAGAAGACAATATCTTCCGTGTCTATCATTAAACCAGACATTTATTTTTATCATTTTCTTCTTAGTCAACACACATTTATGGATTACATGGGATACTCTTAATATTTAAGATATTCTAGTCCTAGTATTTTGGGCACAGTCCTAGTCTTATAGGGGACATACAATTAAAAAGTGTTCTGACTTGATGGACTGAGGGACAAGAATTTTGTCTATTACATTTGTTGTGCATCTGTCAGAGCAGGACTTAGGCTACATGGTTGGTATGAAAAAATTAAATATGGCGGCATCCCCAAACGTATTTCCTTTACTTGCACAACGGTGCTAATCAATCTCATCTAAATTAATTGTTGAAACATTCTTTGCCTATGGTTAAATAGTATTCAAATCTGAGTTTAAACTTATTGATGTTAAAGCCTCTTAACTTTCAACTAGAGAATTCTCTCTGTGATTATAATACGAGGCTTATAATGATAAGAAATAGAATCTAAGTTACATATAACGCCATGAGGAGGCAGTAACTGACTCCAAGTGGGGAGACTTGAGAAGGCATCAGAGAGTTTTCAAAAAAAATGAGAAACAGAAGAATGGGTACAAAAAAATCACAAATTTTCAAGTATCTAAAAGGGAAAAATGTAAAAAGCGCTACATTTTAGGATGAATGGCATATTTGGAACATTCAGAGACATCCAGAAATCGAATGCTCATGGGGGAACTCTAGGTTTGCCTAAATTATGAAATGTTTTTGGAAGGGAAAAATGAAATTCAGAGACTTCATAAGAAATTTTCAAGATTAAATTACACATATAATAAGTGAGATAAACAGGAATGGAACTCTGGTTTTCCGGGTTATTTTCTGGGTTGCGACACTCTGGTTTTGCATGCTATTCTTCCTCCTCCTCTGTTTATGGAAGTTTCATCTAGGTCTCAAGGTCAGTAGGCATTTGCTGGGAGAAAATGGTGCCTTTGGGTAATTTTCGCCCAACTTGAGTTACCTGACTCCATCTAATTCACACCTTGAATGCAAGTATTGCATTTATCTCTCCTAATTATCTCTACTAATAGATGATAGATATTTCTTGGGGTTCTCTCTACTAATAGATAATACATATCTCTATTATTATTCACAGATTACAGAAGAGGGTTGCTAGGAGGAGTATCACCAGATGCTGTCTGAAGAAAAAGACTGCAGAAAGCAATGGCTTCAATGAACTCAGAGGCCAGGACCACAAAAGCAAATGAGAGGTCACTAAAAGCAAATTTTAATTTATTGAGATTTCCTCTGTACATGAAAAGATCTCCAGGGCCATCCTATGACTCCTCACAATTATGAGCAAGATTTTAACAACTCTGGTCTAAGATTAAACCTGACAATTTAGGAGTCATTGGGATCACTTGCTTTCTCCAATGTATGCTTTACCTTGACTACGACTTTGTCTAATGTTTTCTTTTGTTGTTGTTTGTTTGTTTGTTTTTAGGTTTTCTTTAACTCAACTTCTAAAGGTTCATAGCTATTTCATATTTGTCAAGTCTGATAATTGAGTATGTGAATGGATGCTGTTGGCTCAGTGTTCGAGCTATAAATAACAATACTGCCAATAAACTGAAAAGAAAAGAACTTTCTAACAAAAATTTTTTTCTACGGAATATGTTCTAGATACTATAATAATGACAGAAAAAAGATATGTCCCACACATGTCTCTTGCCTCTCAAAGACATCAAATAAACTATTACATTAGGTAAATCATAGAAGGAAATAAATGATAAAACATTGGATTTGGTTATTCCGTAGAAGACCTAACCAGACAGTGTTTTGAAAGTGCAGAGAAAGAGTGTCTATCTAAGCCTGCCAAGGCATGGTATCTTACTAGAGGCTGTGTTAGAATGAGCCTTGGAGGGACACAATGTGCCAGAAGCATCAGAAGGTAACGTCAGGCTAAGGTTCAGGCATCTGAACAGGAATGATCGTGCTGAGAAGATCTCTCATTGGACTTTACTGCCAGTGTTTCTTACCCTAACAAGTTCTCCACATGACCAAACTTCCAGTACCCTTATCTACTGACCAAATATGTAACAAGTATTTTCCATGAATTTAAGTGTTGGGACTATAACATTGAATAGGGCAGAAGACTTCTATTTCTTCCAAGACATGGTGGTGTAGAAGAAATGTAGATGAGTAGAAATAAGAAAAAAAGTGATATGATAGAACATAAATTGGATGGCAAACTACATGTTTTACTTAGAGTGGACAGGGTGTGCTAAAACACCACGTATAACTAGCCATTTTCTGCCAAGAATCTGAAATGGCTTCCTAATCATTCTTCACTGTTGCTTTGAATTTTTAGTTCAGTTTATACTTGAAGAACTTATTAGGTGCCATGTTTTGAAAGAACATTAACTCCTGCCCAAAAAAAACTTCCAGGCTGCTTTTAAGGTCCATAATGGAGGGGAGTAGCCTTCTTATATTAAACAATCATCTCCATGCCAACAAAATCTACCCCAACTTACTCATCTAACGTCTTCTCCCTTTCCATTGGTCAAGATAGGATTCTCCCTCTTAATGACCTTTGCTAAAAACTGTCAGAAATGCCCTTCTTCCCATTGGTACATAATTATAGACATTATATGTGTTTCTCGGGTTCCAATCAGAGTAGTGGGCCTGTGGGCACAGAGATCAGGTATGAACCACCAAGAGTTAGGCAGCATTCTAGGAAAAAAATGACAGAGTGTGTAGAGTGAGTTATTTTATAAATAAAGGAAGCAGTCCTCTGAGGTTTAAATGTTGGAGATGAAAAAGATTTAACCTAATTCAACATCTATATTGCCTTTAGAGAACAATGACTAGTTTTTTTTTGGGGGGGGTGGGGAACTAACAGAATACTAATCCAATTCAAGGGAAGCATTAATTTGTCATGTTTAGTGTGCATGGGAATGACTGAGTACTTTGAGGAAAACAAAGATTTATATGACACAGGCCTTAGATTGCATGCAATTGTCTCTCTTGATTTCAATGTCATCCTCCTTAAAACTATACGCCACATCACTTGCTTTGAAACTGTACTGCACAGACATTAACAGCAGGTGCTGCTAATGGTCATGAACGAGAAGAAAAATCAGCTACCAGAGTCATAGATCTTCCACGACCCCTACATCACTTGAACTTACCCCTCCCCACCATCTTTGTTTGATAAATTGAGGTATCAAGTAAATCAGAGTAGAAGGAAACTTTGTTTGGCTTAAAAGTCTTTCTGAACAGTTAGCCCAGTAGTTTTCAAAAATCCCTTCCAGATTACGTGTTTCACTCAAAAAGCTGCACATTTTAACATGACCACTTTTTCTGAGACAGAAGAAGAGAGTTGAAATGATTTTGAAGTTTGCTAGATAGGATAAAAAACAGTATCAAAATCACTTTTTCCCCCAGGGAAAAAGAACAAAGAGATTCTGTTCTATAACATGGTGTCTGTCTTATCAGGAACACAGACATTTTGTACTGAGCTGTTATGGCCACTGTGTGACTGACCTGAAAACCTGCAAGAATTATTGATCACTTTTGTCAGTGTTTGCAGTGGGAAGAGGCATTTTCATGTCATTATATTTCTTACCCCTTGGGATGTTCCTGAAAGGCCCATGTTGAATTTATGGGGTACTAGGCTTTTTAGAATCTATCATTCACATAATGTAGGCTCATATTATTTCTACATTTTTGTACATGAAAATATTCTGGCATCGAAGGACATAGAAACTCATTCTTCTAGCTGTATTACAATGTTTTTGTCACCACAGTGATGACATTAACCAAGGATGGTTTGGGAATCATACTGAGACATGATCACCTCTCTTCTCTTTTATCCAATGCTAATATCTCCAAGGATGGTAAACACTCAACACTTAAGTTCCTCAAAGAGGAATTATAAACACTCTCATAAATGTGCTTGTGGGACAAAGATGAAGATGTCTTCAAAGTTATTTCCTAAGATGAGTTAAGTACTCCATAGCTGGATGGAGATGTGTAAATAAGATATTTAAACCAATTCTCCACTCTACACCCTACCGACTCATCACTAAAATCAAACCTTATAAAATCTCCCTGATCAATTAGAGGAGGATGCAGTAAGAAATATAAAGTTCAGAGATTTGGGACTGTTTCTTTGAACCACCCAGCTCCCTTGTAACCACAAATGACCACAGCATGACCATACTCAAAGAGCATGAACCTAATAAAGAGCAATGATAACTTTCTGTGATCCCATTCTGAAATTGTTCCTGGTTCACTTTTTGTGATTATTTCCTTTTTGGCCCAGCTTGTTGGCTGACTCCTTCATGGCTCAACCTTCTCTCATGTCGTGCTTTGACCCATGAATTCTATTCTGCTTCCTACTCCAAAATTGTATGATCCAGTTCTTTGAAAAAAAATATTGGCTTCTTCTTGGGTGACCCATTGGATATGAAAATATGGCCTCTGAGTTATACAGTGTTTGTATCTGTGCAACTGGAATGTTCAGTTTTGAGTTTCTGCAGAATCACTCCTCTATACTGCATTATTAGGTAAGGAGAGTTCAGTCTGCTCCTATTGGGTGTGAAGGGCAGAGACAGGGGCTGTGGGTCAATGTCCCAACAGGAAAGATGTGGAACACTCAAATGAGGCAACTAAGGGTGGCTTAATGCGTACATAATTCCAAGTGTATGGGCATAGTTAAGGACAATCAAGAAAGATATGCAGAATTCCAAAGCTAACAATAGAAAGTAACCCACTAATATTCTTAGGCATGACTGGAAAATGAAATTAATCATTCCTGGAAATTAGAAGGAAAGCTAAAGTTTTATCTCTAGCGTAGGAGAGGAAAGCAATGGTAAAGAAAGATGATTGTTCCCTCTGATTTTTGTGGAATCTCACCAACTATCAGGGGACAGGACAGGGACGAAGGAAGAAGTAATCAGGAGAAAAAGAAGTAAAATATTGTTAAACGGTTAATCAATTAAGCATCACGGGATACTATTTTCATAAGTTTGCATAAATGTCAATAAAGTAAGTGCTATTTTTGTCATCACACTACAGATTAAAAGACTGGGGCTCCAAAATATGAAGTAACTAGACCAAAATCACAGTTTTACCTGATTACAAAGACTGACATTCACAGCCCTTGAGTGGTGAATGGCTATCAGCTGACATTTCTAGGAGGGACCAAAAACATGATCTCACTTCTTTGCATTAACAGGGTTTCCGCAGTATTCTCAAATCATCTTCATTGCGGCAGTGATCTTTGCAAAGTTCTACTTTCAGATAGAATTGAAACATCCCCTGATTTTTATGAAATTCTTAGGCTGCTATTTTCTCTCATCTTTAGAAAAATCAGGCTTTTTTTCTATTACCTGTAAACAATTTCAGAAAAGTTATCACTTTTGCTGGAGCTTTCTTTACATTCACAGGATAACTATGCTTAGAAACAAGATTTCCAATATGACCCAGCCTACCCTTTTTTCCTGAGCACACATTTGGAAGAATTTCTCTTTGTAGCTATAAAATTCCATCCAAAAAATAATTTTGGAATGTTTCAATACCTCTTATACTTATGACATAGATAATAACCAAATGTGACCTCACGCTGGCCAGAGATTGTGAGCCTGTGCTTGTTCTCAACTACTGGGAAGAAATGGTGTTTTCTGAACAAACATAACAAGCAAAAATAGCATGCACCTCAACCAATGATACTAGGAGATAACAAACTATTAAATTCTCATTCATACATGGGAATTTAGCAGATATGTA
Source organism: Eulemur rufifrons (assembly GCF_041146395.1). Classification (NCBI taxonomy): domain Eukaryota; kingdom Metazoa; phylum Chordata; class Mammalia; order Primates; family Lemuridae; genus Eulemur; species Eulemur rufifrons. The sequence continues at coordinate 7,189,581 of NC_091005.1, read as the reverse complement.
TGTGAACTCATCTTCCTCTTACCCACCTGGTGCTGAACACCTTTGTATACTTGTCTCCTGTGCAGTAAATAAATAAATAAGCTTTTCAAAAACACCTATTATAGAGTTATTTACTTAGACAATGTTTATTGGGTGCCCCCTTCTGCTAGAGATTATACTGAGTTCTGGGTACACAATTGCAAATGAAAAAGACATGGTCCCTGCTTTCCTGGATCCATCAGAGTAGGGTGTGAGCAACAGCCTAAACGCACATACCAAAATAAAAAATCTATGTGTTGTGCAATGCGTTATTAGTATAAGCCTTTGCAAGTGTGTCCTGCACAGGGTGCTCAGGCAAGGAGTGGGGGAAGGCACGAACGGAGAAAGAAATCTAATCTGACTACATAGCCAAGCCATGTGTCATGGCATGGGGCTATGGCAGCTTGGAGGAAAAAGTATTATTTGTTCACACAGAGAGGGTGACACTTTGCCATCCATATTCTGGAAGAGAAATATTTCTCTAAATCATAGAGAGATACTAGAAGAAATAGAGAGCTCTGAAGTAGTATGAAGACAGAGTTTTAGGCTCTATAAAAGAAAATAATAAGGAAATTTACCTTCATTGGGTTAGCTAGGAGGTCCTCAAATTAAAAAAAAAAAAAAAAAAGCATTTGCACTATTTATTTATTTAGAGACAGGGTCTCACTCTGTTGTCCAGGGTGGAGTGCAGTGGTGTCATCGTAGCTCACTGCAACCTCAAACTCCTGGGCTCAAGTGATACTTCCTGCCTCAGCTTCCTGAGTAGCGGGGACTATAGTCACGTGCCACCACTCCCGGCTAATAAGCTAACATTTAAAGATCAAGAAAAACCTAAGTATGTCAGGAGAGAAATAAAGAGAAGGCAGGATCACAGGGTAGAAGATCTCCAGGCTGATTATCTTGGGTGGGAAACAGGCAATTGAACATGAAAGGAATGTGGAGAGACAGGTAGTGGAAAAATCCTATAGGATCTTGTAAAAGAAACTTTGATTAATATTTATTTGCACTGTTACTCGATTGGGAAGTCCCATCTTGATGGCGGGATGACTGTAAGTGCTGATATTAAAGAAGTGAGTGGAGAGACAAGACCAGGCAACAAGGAAGTTTTCTCCTGGAGATAAAATTCTAGGTGCCATCAACACATAACGGTTATTTAATGGGTGAATTATTCACATATTGATTAAGGGAAGAAAAGAAGGCCCAATTACTGCCTTGATGAAGAGTTCGAGTAGAGGAGGTGGCAAAAAGACTAGGAATAAGTTCAGAAAAGTAAAAGGAAACTCAAAGGAAGATGCTGAACAAGAGGCCCAGAGAAGAAAGGCTTCAAGAGTGGTCTACTTGGCTAAAAGGACCAAGTGATCTACTGAGGTGTAGACTGAAAATAGCCATTGAATTTGCCCCTGGTGACGCTGGCAAACACACTGTCAGGGCAGTACACTGGATTGGCCTAAGTGAATTAAAGCAAATCAAGTGAAAGAAAGAATGGGAATTTAGGAAATAGAGACAGTAGTTATACACATCTTTTACCTTATATTCTAGGAGGAAACTTTTTTCAGAGAACTGATTATAGGAATATTTTGGATCAAATAATCATATTTAAATTTTTAATATCTTTAAATATTAGAGACCCTGGATTATATCCTATGTTACTAGGGACAAACCAATGCATAAATAGATGTAGATGATCGGGGATTGAGATGGATAACCAGCCATACTATCAAAATCCTTGACAAGGTGGACATGGTGAACAGAGGGTATAATCCAGGGAAGATGTAGAAAAATTGGTCTTTGACTGACATAGCATCATTTTCTCATTTGTAATAAGAGGGAATGACTAAAGGCCTATTCATTCATTCGTTCTCAATGAAAATAAAAGTATTGGTTAACATCTACTATGTTCTAGCCATAGTGCTGCAGGCTGAGCATGCTCACGTGAGCAAGACCAACATGATCAGTGCCCTCATGGGGATTTCATTCAAGTTCAGGTGACAGATAATGAATAACCAAAAAATAAAACAAAGCAAAATAAAATAAAATGACTTCAAATAATCAAAAATTAGTTTGAATGGAGTGAGAGTGATGAGGGAGAAGAGTTTAAATTAAGTAGTCTGGAAGGCAGTGATGTTTGCCCAGACACCTGAGGGTGAATATATGATCTGTGCCAGGTTGGAGAGGGACATGGCCAGAGAAGTAAAAAGGAGAGGGGAGCAGAGAGGTAAGACCACCAGGGCTCTTCCTAAACAGAAGCATTCATGTACCCCAGCAGGAGGCAGATGTTGCAGTTACTTGGGGTTTAAAACCATTTAAAAACAAAAACAGAAACAGACTCTGATGTTACCTTATTTAAGGAAGGATACATTAGAAGCTCACCCTGAAACACTTGGCTTCTTAGATTTTACTTAGATTGCCTCATAATGATTCTTTATTATTTGTGTATATGTGTGTGTGTGTGTGTGTGTGTGTGTAAGCATTTTGAGGTAAATTTCTGCATGGTGTATTCTCTTATCCCCCGTTTCAATACTGTATTTAATCGTTTTAAAAAAATCCCCTGAATTTTGTGCCCAACTGGTTCTCACATATATTACAAGCATTATGCCAGTCTCCAATAACTGGTAAAATGTTGTAACCTGATGTTTCAGCTGTTACCAAGTTGCTTCGGGAATGTTTTACATTTCATTAGTATAATGATAGAGTTTACAGTTATCTACAGTATGTAATTACATCCATTAATAGTAACGCTGCATTTTTAAGTTAATTATAATGAGAATTAATGGGTGGTTATAAGGATTTTCAACTACAAGGAAAATTTTTGGTACCAATTATCCTTATATAGCTACAGATGAATTTATACAGAAGTTTACTTTGGTGATTCTTTAGGAGATTATGAGATTTCAAGGTCCAGTACCCATGAGTTATGAAAATTAGAAAAAAAAATACACGATGAGCAATTAGAATTTGAAACTCTAAATGAAAGAAGTTTATTGTAAGAAGAGGCAACTTGATATGGAGTTAAAAAGGAGACAGATGTGAATTAGAACCTGTATCTGACATTTATGAGCTCTTATTTAAACTCTTCCACCCTTGGTTCCCTTCTCCTCTGTAAGTTAGGGCTAACAATCACTGCTGTCCTGAGCTGTAACAATTTAAAACCATAATTTTGTAAATTTTTAGCATGGTGCCTGACACATTGTAAATACTCTACAAATGGTAGTTGTATAGATGGAGAACAGGGAGCCAAGATTTATGAATAAAGACATAGAATATATTTTTCTTAAACAGCCAAGAGAATGTAGATTCTTGGTTTAAAACTCTTTGATGTCCACAAGAGAATATGGACCGGTAGTGTAGTGAGGCCGAGAGAGGCAGGAGATGGCCGTGGAAACTCTATTTCACGGCCCATAAAATTAGAGAGCCTTTGCAATTTTGAATGGAAGACCAACCACAGTTAAAAAACAAATTCCCTCCTGGTGTGCATATTATCCATAATAAGGCAAAATGAATTTACAAGCAACTCACTGAAACGCAGGGGAGGAAGATACTAAAATTCTTCTAGGTGCCCAGGGCTGGTTAAAGGAAAATTAATGTGTAATAGAAATTATTACTTATTTAGGACTTAAAAAATGCCTTCACTGATTTACATGCAGTCTTGCTCCCTAAATCTCTTCTCTCTCTCTCTCTCTCTCACACACACACACACACACACACACTCCCCCTCATGTTCTTGAAAGTCATCACTTTTGCCTGAAAGATTTGTAGGATATGTTTCTTCATGATGCAAAGAGATGGAAACATTTTATACATTTTGAACTATGTCCTTTGCATCTTCATGACCTCAATTTCATGTATTAAATTATCCAACCCTATGGCAACCATCGTGGTAATCAGGCTAGGGGCTACCATTCCCATTTTTGTGTCTGCCAAATATTTGCCTCGGAACTACCAAACTACATGCTCCTTCTCTCATCCAATTAATCACAAAGTTTTCTCTATTCCTTCAGACCAGGAAAACAGAAGGTGACATACCTGAACAATCAGTGTGGTCAATAACAATCCTCTGTGAATTTGTCTTTCTCTTATCCACTGCCTCAATTAAGAGCACGTCAGCATTATGAAGAAGAGAATATACCGTGACATTTTCCAAGTCTTGAGAAAGCACAGATTCATTCAGTAATGAGATTTCCATTCCCTCCTGTATTTTCTACTGCAAAGTGTGTAAATGTCCCGTACAGATGGCTATCAAGCAAGCCTGGGAACAATAATATCACAAAACTAAAGCTGCCTGATGGAGACAGAAAAGGAACCCCCTGTCCTCTGCCTGAAGATTTCAAATGACCTCTGCTTAAAGCCTTTGCCTTCATTAGCAGAAACTTCTTTGCTTCACGTTTAGAGATGTGGGGCTCAAGGGATGCAGGCTAATGTTCTCTAAATTAAATTTAAGATTGGACCTCCGTCCTAATACCCAGGTACATTTAGAGTCTTAAAGTGCCCTATTTCCTCCAAAGAAAGCCTAATTTAATCTGCCTTCCAGGTGCGCTCTTGGAAATGTGCCATAACATAGACAAGCCCTAGATCTCTTCCTTCACTTTCAATTTTTCACTTAAGAGCATCCAAATCAGCTTTTCCTCTATCATGAATCAGAAAGTAATGATTTGTGAGAAGATTTCATCCGGGCCTCACACGCTACCATGTCTGTTAGATACATGACCCAATAAAAAGTCTTAGCCCATTACGGGGAGAACTATTCTGAATTCATTTGAAAATTCACTGTCTTGCTGAATCTCCTGTCCAACTTCAGAAAAAAAACAAACAAACAAAAAAAAAAAACAAGTTTATATCGATAACAAGAAAATATGACTATCCAGTTCTTTAATGGAAGAGGGACCAATTCAAAGGCCAGAGAGCAATCAAATTAGGATTCACGTGGCATTCCAATCAAACAACCTTAAGGTGTAGTTGGAGACCATTTTCCTTAACCATGCCCCTCTTTCCCTTCTTGTAGTAAATCATAAAATGGAGGCTTTTTAATTATTAAAAGAAAATACTAAACATTGTAATATCATAAATTATCAGTGTCAGTTTAAAGATAGAAGTGGAGCAAAAAGATTATGTAATTTCAATACATGTTTCCTTCATCTGTCCATTTATTCGCCCATTTAACACGTACGTATTGTCAGCTTATTCCACGGGAGGCATTGTTCTACACAGCTGGGTAAGATCACTAAACAAAAGAGCCACAACCTCTGCCGTACAAATAGTATTGTGAAGGATATAGACAATAGACAATCAACAAATAAAAAGATGCTGTTGTGGAAATGTGTATTCACTAAATATTAACCTTATTTTTGTCTTTATGCCAGATTTTCTTCTTTTAACCTCTCTGAATCGATGTTTTACCAACAAATCCTTTCTCATAGGGCTTGGAAAAGTCAAATTGATGTGTGTGTATGTATGTACGTGTGTGGGGGGTGGCTGACAAAACGACAGCAATTTGTCTAAATGCAGATATTAACTAATTTATAAATGAGGAAACTAAGGAATAAGATTCCAACCAGGTAAGTCTGACTCTAAAGTCTCCTACTATATTATGCTACAATACCTCTAAGAAACAATGCAGCAGAAATGAATGAATAAATATGGGAGTGTGGATTTTTTTAAGAACTTGTTTTTTCTTTGTGTGAATTCCCCATATCGTGATAGAATTTAATGACCCACCCTTCCTTCCTTCCCTCCTTCCTTCTTTTTTCTCTTTCCTCTTACCTTTCTCCCTCCCTCTCTCTCTCTTTCTCTCATATTAAAAAAAAAAAAAAGCAGCTTTAAGGCTACTGACTCTGCTTAGGTTAAAAGAAATAGATACAGACTTTTGTTTCTGTTTATTGTTTAAAATTTTTGTTCTTCAAGATCTCCAGCTACTTTCATTTTACAGTAAAAGAAGTTAAAGAATTTCCTTTTGTTTTTCTTATTGATTTTTGCCTTTTCCTATTATTATCCTTGTCTAAAAAAAAAAAAAAAAAAAATCTCAGCTATTCCTTTTAATTCCAGAGCAATGTTCTTAGAATTCTTGGACTTAGAATTCTTGAACAATTGGACTCTAACTTGTACTTATTTGGACATTAAAAAGCTTTCTACATTGCAATGAAAATGATGGTTCCATTGGTCTTAGAGATCTCTTAACATGGTCTGAGAGTTCATATGTCATTGCCCTTTCTCTGTATTTATTTTTTTGGAAATGGCAACCCTTTCTTTTCATCTTATCTGCAGAATTGTAGTGCAATTATCTCTTCCTCTGTGTTGTCAGTGACTTGCTGCCTGCCCTAAGTCTGCAGAGAACTTACACTCTTTGCAGTTTTTTATATACCTGTCCAAGACAACAAAGTCCAGCATGTAAGAGGTGGGGAAAAGGGAAAAATATCTGTAAAAAAGGTAACTATCTCCTGAAATCACACATGCATGTACACACACACACACACACACACACGTGCATTCTTGAGTCCTGAAAGAGTGTCTCTGTGGGATTGCTTCTTCCCTCACCCCATGCACAACTAGGAGTTACAGACAGTTAATGCTCAAAAAACTGTACTTGATTTTCTCATGTTTAACTTTATTACTGAGCCCATTTACTGTAAACCTGTCTTATAATGAATAATTTTGTCAGCACAAAATAAGCCAATTATAAATAAAATGTTTTTCTTATGCAATATAACAGGCCTCAGCAAGTTTTAGGATTTTAGCTGTTTCTGCTCCCTTGATAATTAGGTATCTGTATATAGCTTTAACATGTAATTTAGGGGCCAGGAACTCCCACTCAGATTTCTAAAAATGTCTCTATAATATCATTTCCCTAACATCACTATAACCTGAGACTTGAAGATTCCTATTTCACCTGCCTTTCTTTCTTGTTTATATTTACCAGGTATATTCCCAACTGCCAAGTCACTGTGCCCCTCTTCTTTCATATCATATAAAATAAATGCAAAGAGAAAAGTGAAAATCTGCAGACAGTCAAGTGAGCTGCCGTATTTTCAAATTTATGTAGAAATTTTGTATCAGTGATGTAGAACTGAAGTTTTACACAACGTATATAAAGTCACTGGTCCAATTTACCACTTCATCGTCATCCTTAATAAAACAAGGATCCAAATGAATATCACTTTTACATAAAATTACATCCACTCAATGGTCCAAATTGTCAGTTCTAACTTTTCCTTACTAATTTCCCTCCACATGCCCCTCTGCCCACTTGTACTTCTGTGGTTCTGCATATATCCTTTTCTTCCACCTTGAATACTCTAATTACACCTCATTCCTTGTACATGTGGCAAATCCAATTCTTTCTAAGAGAACAACACTATTACAGAGACTTTAACTCCCAGGACCTATACTTGCGCAGACAGAAGTAGAGATGGCTGCAACTAAAACACCACAGTAGTACATTGCATATCAAGGTCGTAAATACCGCAACAGAATGAGCACAATAAATTGTTTTTAGACCTGACCACTCGTTAGACAGTTAAATCCTGAAGAAATTAGTCATATTTTTTTCCCCAGGACCTAACAGAAAAACTCATAAATGGTGCACATGTACTGAATGTTGGCTCCGTGTTTTGCACAGCTGCCTTAATTCTCTAATCTCACCTCAGATGAGAATTTCACTGACAGGAACAACAGCAAATGCTGGAGAGTGAAGGGAGCAATCTAATTTTCAAATGTACTACACCATATTATGTACAATATCCCATATTTAAAACCAACAAAAAAGAAACATCAATGAAGTGGGATAATATGTTGCATACATAAGAAAAAAAAATTATCCAATATAAACTATCCCTGAGGAAGCAAAAATTGTACTGACTAGACAAAGACTGTAAATACATTATTATAAATAATGTTTTTAAAGTAATGAAGCACACTCTTTAGCATATATAAGAATTTTTAAAAAGTATGAGAACAGTGTTTTGCCAAATAGAGAATATGAATAAAGACAAAATATAAAAAAAAAAAACAAATAGAAATTCCTGATTTGAATAGTACAATGACCACAATGAAAAGTTCACTAGATTGGCTCGGTAGCAATTATGACCCAGCAGACAAAACTAATGGTCAACTTGAAGATAGACTGGCCAAGATTATTTAGTACAAAGAACACAGACAAAAAAGAATGAAAAAAAATGAGCAGAACATCAAAAATTTAGAGCAACTTCAAAGACATCAACATATATCCATTAGAAATACCAGAAAGTAAGAAGAAAGAGAAAGGGGAAGAAAAATATTTGAAGAAACAATGTCTGAAAACTTCAGAAATTTAATGAAAAACCACTAATGTATATATCTAAGAACTCCACACACCTCAAGATAAAAAACACAAAAAGATCCATACGAAGATACACCATAGTCAATCTGTCAAAAGGCAAAAGCAAAGAGAGAATTTTGAGAGCAGGAAGGAAAAACAAAATGACTCCTCACAAATGAGAACCTGGGTAGATTAACAGCTAATTTCTCATCAGAATGCAAGAAGACCAGGACACAGGGGGATGACATATTCAAAAGGCTGAAAGTTCAAAAAGGAAAAAATATATATAAATAAAGAACTCTATATCTGGCAAAGCTGTCCTTCAAAAACAAGAAGGAAATTAAGACATTCTGGTTAAATAAAAAGTGATAAAATCTGTCAATAGCAGACCTACTATACCAGAAATAGAGAAAGGAATCCTTCAGGTTGGAAAAAAAAAAGAACTTTGGGAAGTAAAAAAATCTACAACTGTGAAATAAAGAACATGGGCAAAGGTAACATAAGTAAATATAAGAGACATTAAAGATGTATATGTTTTTGTAAATTCTTTTTAATCTTATGTGATTTAAGAGACAACTGCATAAAGCAATTAAAATGTGTTGATGAGCTTATAATGTATAAAGATTTAATCTGTCTCCTGGTAGTAGCAAAAAATTAAGAGGAAGAAAATGGAGTTAAATTAAAGATATATATATATTGCTCTACTGAAATTAAGTTCAGATTAACACAAACTAGAAAGTTGTAAGGTAAGATACTTATCTTAATTCTCATGGCAACGGCAGAGAAAAATTTTAAAAAGTAAAAAACAAATCAACAAGGGACTCGACATATTATATACAGCATATCTATCAAAAATAAAGGTAGTAATGAAGAAGTAGAAAAGAAAAATATACATGAGACATATAGAAAATAAATAGTAAGATGGTAGACATAAATATTAGTTACCAGAAATTACAGTAACTATAAATAAACTACATACTCCAAAAAAGATGGAGCAACAAAAAAGGTAATCTGTCTATATGTTGTCTATAAGAGACACACTTTACATTCACATATACAAATTGGTTGATAGTAAAAGAATGGAAAATATATAGCATGCAAGCAATAATCCAAAGAGAGATGGTGTGGCTATATTAACATTAGATAAAATAAACTGTAACACCAAATGAATGTTATTAAAGGCAAAGAATGCCATCTTATTTTTAAAACGGTCAATCCATCAAAAAGATTTTATATTTGTAAATGTGTGCCAAAATACATGAAATGAAGCCAGTATAATTAAAGATAAATTTACACAATTGAAAAAATAGCCTTCAGCATCACACTTTCAATAATGTATACCACAACTAGTAAGAAGTCAACAAAGATATAAAGGACTTGAACAATACTGTAAAACAGTAAGGCCTAATAAATATTCATAGAACACCCCACTCAACAACAGCAGAATATACATTTGCCTCAAGTACACAAAGAACATTATTTAAGATAAACCATATGTTAGGCCACAAATAAATAAATTTAAAATGATTGAATTAATATAAACAATGTTTTCTCACTAAAAGGAAATGGTATCGGCAATATGAGAAGAAAATTTGGGAAATTCACAAACATGTAGAAATTAAATACACTTTTAAATAGTCAATGAGTCAAACAAGAAATAAATTAGAAAACATTTTGAAACAAATGAATACAGCACACAACATATCAAAATTTATGGGATGCCACCAAAGCAGTATATAAAGGAAAAATTATAGCCATGTATTTAAATTTGGCTTAGCAATGTTCTTTTAGATATGACACTAAAATACAAACAACCAAAGAAATCATGGATATATTAGATTTCATCAATATGAGAAACTTTTGTGCTCCATAGGACACCTCAAGAAAGTGAGAAGACCGCCTAGAGAATAAGAAAAAAAATATATTTTCAAGTCATATGCATCACAAGAGACTTGTACCAAAAATCATTTAACAAAAACTGCAACTCGATGACAAAAAGATAAATAACTCAATATAAAAATAGGTAAAGGACTTCAACAGAAATTTCTCAAAAAAAAAAAAAAAAAAAAACCAGTAAGCATATGAACGGATGCTCAACATGATTAGTCATCAGAGAAGAAAACAACTCAAAACGACAGTGAGACTCCAACACACAGACTGAGATAACAAGGGTTGGTGAGAACATTGAGAAGTGGAATTCTTATAAATTTCTGGTAGGATTTTAAAATGACACATCCATTTGCCTAAACAAAAAATGTTCAACATAGGATTCATAAGACTCAGTAGTAGAAATAATAGGTATATACTCAAGGTAATTTGAAACATATATCTACATAAAAATTTCTATATGAATGTTTATAGCAGCATTATGTATAATAGCTAAAAGGTAGTAACCACCCAAATAATCATCAACTACTAAATGGATACATACAAAACAGTATATCCATACAAGAGAATATTATTCAGCCATAAAATGGAATGATGTACTGACATATGGTACAACATACATGGACTTTAAAACTGATTTGATCATTGTAAGTTGTGGGCTTGTATCAAGATGTAACATGTGCTCCATGAATATGTACAATTATTATGTATCAATAAAAATATCTAAATAAATATCTTAAAAAAAAAAAGCCTGGACCAATAAACTTCATGCAATTAAAAAAAAAAACAACATTATTTTAATTAAAAGATGCAGGACAAAAATGGCCACATATTGTATAATTTCATTTATTTGAAATTCCCAGAAAATGCAAATCTGTAAGAGGTAGAAAGATTAGTTTTTGCCAGATGTGGGGGAGGAGAGGGAGGGGAGGATAAGTAACGTCTGCTAATGTGTATGGATTTTTAAAATTGGGTCATGAAAATGTTCTAAAATCACACAGTAGTTATATACAACTCTGTGATTTCAGTAAAAATCACTAAATTATATACTTCAAAAGTATGAATTTTATAGCATGTGAATTACATTTCAATAAAGATGTTATTTAAAAAGAGCATAGCTTGGATTTCACACTTATTTACGTAGTTACTTGATTAATCTCTGATTTCTCCATTATATTGACTCTCAAGGGTACGAATTCTTTCTTTTCCCCTTCATCCCACATCAATGTCATTGAATCCATGTTATCTAATGTCCTTCCTGGCACTTGGTAAATAATGAAGAAATATTAAAATAGTGAGATTTTTAAAATGTGTGTTGAATGATGAATATTACATATGGAAACATTAATGCATAAGAAACCAAGTATATCCTGATAAGAGGGATGCCCTTGGCCATCTATGAAGGAAAAATGATAGTGGTTGAATATAATATTTTTATTAAATTCACTCTCATTTTCTGATATCTGAAATGAAAAGAATTCCCTTAATTAACAGTCATGACCCCACATGATATGCATGGTCTATATCATAAGAGCAAAATGATAAAACAGATATCTTTTCTAACTATATCAGTCCTATGTGTGTGCTTATTCCATTTTGCTTGATAAATTGCTCAGCTAAAACTTCCTGCAATTGCTCAGGTGACAAAAATCAGGGCGTAATTACAGTCACTCATAAACTACTCAGCAAGAGACCTTGGCAAAATGAATGCTTCCAGTTTGCTCAGAAAGTTTTACCCTAGAATGGTGGCAATTACCTTTCTTACTATTGTAGTCTATATATTTTTTGAACCAACATTGTAAAACCACTGGTTGGCAAGGACATGGCTTGCTCTCACAACATTCCTGATAATTGATAAATAAAGCTGGCCTGGGAATTGCTCTCCAGTGACAACAGCGATGTCTTACGCTGGCTAGACTTGCAGTTTATTTTGTATTTGCTCTGACTGCAACTTCAGAACCTCTATATCTTAAAATTCTAGATTATTTTCAGAATGGTTTTGATTACTCTTTTTGCCAAGGTAAAAAGTATATATATTTCGAAATATTACCTAGACTCAAAATAGCAACAGAATTTTTCCTTCATGGTTGCAAATTTGAAGCAGAATAATAACTGATATTTTATACTGTCTGTGGCATGTCAGGAACTTTACATACTGGATAAAGCTTATTCTCAAATTGCAGATGAACAAATTAAGACCACAAATTGTTGAGATAATTAATTAGTGCAGGAGGGCGTAATAGCATGATGGAAGGAATTGGACTTAGACACACCTGAGTTTTTTTTTATTTATTTCCATTACACCATTTGTTCTCAACAGGGAGTGATTTTGTGATTTTGCCCCCAGGAGACATTTGACAATGTCTGGAGACATTTTTTGATTAATACCATGGTGGGGGGGGGAGTACCATTGGCATTTAGTAGGGAAGGCTAGGGATGCTGCTAAGCATCATCTAGAACATAGATAGGACAGCCCCCTGCAACAAAGAGCTCTCTGGCCCAAATATCAATAATGCTGAGGTTGAGAAACTGTATTACACCAGTGGTTCCTAATTTTGAATGTACATGAGAATCACCTAGGAGAATTCATAAACACTGATGTCCTTTCTGAATAGATTTTGATTTAACTGCTCTGATATGCAAGCCAGAATATCAGGATTTTTAAAGACTCACACTGAATCCCATGTGAAGCCAAACTGAAATATCGTGACAGTATACATTCACACATTGTTGCCTCTGCACAAATTGAGACTAAGATACTATACATCGATTGGAAAAATTCTATAAGGATTTCCTTGACTTATAGAGTGGAGTAGACACATGGTAAATGACCTTATATTTCAGGACAACTGTTTTGCCAAAAATGAATTCAAAGACTGATATGTTAATCAGGTATCTTTTAGGTGGTGGTGGTCCGCTTGGTCTAGGCTAGAGAACGCAACACTAGGAGCAATGTTCACCAATTGTCTTAAGTCCCTAACAGCAGAATTAGAAAATAACAGGCTCCCAGGAAATCTCTTAGATTTTATATCTACACCACAGTTTTCAAGCGACAATAGTTTTGTGATTTTTTTGTGTGCAAAATCATGGGCACATTCTACCTTAATAATTCTCTGTGGCCTCTCCAAATCTATTCTCTTTCTTCTTCTCTCTGATCTGTGCCCTGGGAGGGTGATCTCTGCAGACCGCACAAACTAGGTCGGTCCCCTTGCCCTCTGTGTCCCTTGCTTCTTAGCTACATTTTATATCATCTTATAAATTGACCCTTTATTAAACTTTTTCTTCGAATACCTCTCGTGAACGTCCTAACTTTTCCTTGCAGAGAAGCTAATCAAAACAAGGTCTCAGAAATAAGGTGCTTGGTATTATCATTATTTTATTCTGGTAGTACTCATATATTTTTAGAATTAAATAAAAAATAAACTCACATTTTATTGTATGTATTTCCAACAACCCCATCAGGAAGGTTAAGGTGTTACCTAAATCCTTGCCACCTAGAAAATATGCAGTGAATATTAACAAAAGTGAGATAATGTACCTTAAGCTTGTCTAAGCTCTAGTTTTCTCAAGTGTCAAACGGTGATTAACGTATCCGTAGTTATACAACTGATAATTCATGATAAAAATATTCAGACAATTGTTTTGACTTCAGGATTTAAATCCTAATTACTATAATGTTCCAATCTAGCCATTGCATTTTTAGTTTATTAGATTTCCTCTATAGGGATTTTCCAGAGAGTTTGTTTGGGAAGACGTAAGTGGGATAAGAGGTTTTGAGAATATGGGTAATTTATTATGGAGAGTTCCAAGGATAAGATAATCTCAAATATGATATTTTCAAAAAAGTTTATTTTCAATGGACTATGCAAAAATAAGTCTTAAAAAGGCACTTTTTGACCTTAACTTCCTACTCCGATCTCTTGCTAAGGGGCTCATGGCCTGTCACAACTAGAGGCACAAAGACAGAAAAAATCATTGGTACACTCACAGATGCTCCTCCTGGCACTAAGATAATGGGAAGAAGGGTAGAAGGCATATTTGGAAGGAAAAGGCAAAGCAATTTGGTACTGTGGTCATTTGCTACTGGCTACTTACTTATGCACATTTCTTAGCTTATAAAATGTTTCACATGAAATATTTCATTAAATCTTTAGATAAAGCATCTTAGATGTAGCACTTGTGGAAGACGCATAAACAAATATTAATAGTTTATGTTTTGGGGGGCAAATCCCATAAAGTTACTGGCCATCTATAATACAATTACTCTATCCCAAATAAAAAAACATTCATATTTTCTTTCTTCCTACCCTCATTTATATATATCCATCATTCATTTATTTCTACATTAATTCCACAAAAATTCACTAACACATTAATTAACTGCTATATGTTAGAACCCAAGGACTCAGTTAAGGCTGACAAGCTCTCTGCTACTTGCAATACAAGGGGGAAAAATTGTGTCTGAACAAATGAAGCATGTCTTATTGGGATATTTTTGAAATATTTTAAATCAATAAGTTGTCTCATCAAACTGTAAGTAAGCATCATTTTATTCAAATTTTTAAATTTGCTTAGTTTATGTATGGTTTATAAAACAGAGTGTAGAACTCAAATTCCCTAACCTCAAGCCCATTGATTTTCCAAACTCAGTTATTGACTCTGAAATTAATTTTGTCATTAAGATTTGAACATCTTTATTCGTAAATGCTGATTGGTTCTTGCTCTATTTCCTCTCTGTTGTAAAATCCTATCTCAGCCTTCACTTTTATCAAACATATAAAATTCATATTTCTCTTAAGATCTGGGATATAATGTGTATGATAAAAATCACAAGTAGAAGAATATCCTTCACATTCTTAATAGAATTAGCCAAACCACAGAATGCAGATAGTTTAATAGGAATTTCTCGGAATTTGAATAATCCTATAAACGAAATTTAAAAATTGTGAGTTCATTGCATTATTCAAGATAATTATTTTACAATTGTCCTAAACTCTATATTTTGTTCTGAACAATTCAATCTAATTTAAATAAATAGGAAGTATCTAGACACTGTGCAGGCAGAGATTTCTTTTTTTAATAACAAAATCATTAAATAAAGCTTCAAGTGTGGAGTGCTCCGTTATGCACTTTCTAAACAGGTAATTTTTCCATTATTGATGCTCCTTCTTTTTAATTAATAATCTAGAGATACAAAGAAGGACTTCAGAGTCTGTGTCTCGATTCTGCATTTAGCAGTTGACCTGGGCATTACTGTTTAGACGGGAAGACTGTTTTCCTATGTAATACGCCAGAATCCTTATTCAGACAATAGGTTAAACCAGCCAAAAGGCAAATAACTGTATGAATAAATACTCCAAAAAGTCTGCAAGTGAAGCTCAGTCACTGGAAAGAACCTACTGGTGCCAAGAGTGAGCATTCAGACAAAAGCTGAGAATAAGTAGGAGTTGCCTATGATGTCTCTTCTACTCTGTTCGTGGAAAACATTATTCAACTCCTTAATGTGACTCACTGGATTATGCATAAATTATTCTCTGAAGAGCTTTTCCACACTAACTCCCGCTGCTCTGCACTTAGGTTCTCCACGCACACAGTCCGTCTCTTTGTTCCCGGGACAGGCAAAGCCTGTTCATGCCTCAAGGCTTTGTACTTCCTGCTTCCTCTGTCTGAAAGGCTTTACCTCACAAGGTTGGCTCCTACTCATCCTTCACATTTCCATTCATACACCGTCTCCTCAAAGCTTTCCTTATCATTTTTCTGTGTTGTTTTTTCCTTTGACTTTGATATTTTATCTGAAACCATTTCATGTATTGGATCACTTAATCTATCCCTCTCTTTGCTACTAGAATTAAGCATCAGGAGAGTTGGATTTATATGTGGTTCATCACTGTTATCCTGGTGCCAAAAATAGAGCCTGGCTTAAGGCACATAATAAACATTTTATGAAACATTATATCATGAAAGGCAGTCTAATAGACTATTCCCCAGATTCAAAATCTCATTCTGCTACTTCCTAACTATGTAGCCTTCGATGTCTCTGTTTCCTCATCTCTAAAACGGTTATAATAGTATATACCTTCGTTGTAGTTTTGAGAATTAAATAGGTTTGTGTTTGTGAAGTGCTTAGGATCATGTCAGACATATGAAGAAAAATACCTAAAACATATAGGCATATCAGACACCATATGCAACATAACATAAAACATCCCAGGCAAGTGTTAGATGTTAAATGCCTGTAGGTAGATGGATGGATGTGTTTTCTGTGTGTGTGTGTGTGTGTGTGTGTGTGTGTGTGTGTGTCTCCCCGTAATTTCTGTGAGTCGTTTTATAATCTTTCTCCAAATAACTATACAGGCGACCACTTAACTTAATGATAGTGCAGTGTCACCACCTAAATTGAAACCTCTTTTCCACTACTGGTCTGAAAATCTATTTGCTTGTGTGTGTGTGTGTATTTTGTTTTTCACCAATTCTAAAAATAGTTTATTTGATTTCATAAGTAGTTATAAATTAAGAAAGCCATGGACGTTTCAGAGAAAATATTAGATTCTGATCTAATGCTACAAGTAAGAAGAACCTTAATACTTTTACAGCTTCAGAGAGGGAAGATTGGCCCCCAAATGCTTTCTCAACACGCCACTCCCATCCTCACTCCCCCTAGCACCCCTAGTAGCAAACGCTGTCTCTCTGGATCCGGTACCCGTGTTCTTGACCTCTCAGGTCTACCACCCTACAGCTGCATGCTTAGCTGCTAAAATTAGCTGGTTTCCTGTAACTCAGTTGCTCAAACTCCCATTCGAGGGGTTTAGATAGAAAATACAAAAGAATAATTTGTAAACACATGTTCTACAGTTCTGAACACAATGTGGTAGAACAAAAGGTAGTCAGAACTCTCCTATCTAATCTTTAGAATTGTAAAGAAGTCATGACTATCTGGACTTATTTATTTTTGTGGGAATGTCATTCCTGCTTAATATGACTGAGGTTTTGTATTCCATGTGTTAATTGTTATAGCGTCTTCCTCATTTCATAACATGCAAAGTAACACAAATAAAATTACTGCATATTTATTTTAGATTTTTTCCTTCAAATGTAAAACATGACACATCGTTTGACTCAGAGGCAGATGCTGAAAAAAAAAATCAGTGAAAATGTATAGTGAAAAAAGCTTTGGGCAAGGAGCTGTGATATATATTCTCCCCCCCCCCCCCCACAAAATGATAGATGTTTTGTGGGGAAAACATAGCAACTCTACTTGCTGTCGAGGAGATAAAAAAAATTAAAAACATAGTGAGATAGGAAGGAAAAGATGATGTAGAAAGAGTTGCTTACAATAGCTTGAGACTGGCACAAACTGGCTTCAAATTTCCACATTACACTAAAATAACATGCTGTGGAATGAAGCTCATCCTTGTTAGTATCTTGTTTCTTGTTTTGATAGCTGGATTTGGAAATTGAGAAAACTAAGTAGAAAGGGACAACTTTGAAATCCTTCCAGTGTCACTTGTCAGAGAGGGACTGAATTTTCTATGTCGGGCTCTGCATTACCATAGGCAATATAATTCTCCTTTTGGGGCCTCAGAAATGTCACTTAAAAAATAATGGGATTAGACAAGAAATATCTAAAATGTCTTCTATATCTAACAATTTATGTCTATTAAAACCTGTCTCCCCATTTTCCCTATTCTTTTTCAGCATACTTTTTTTTTTTCTAATTTGTTAGCTTTCTGCTTAATCTAAGGCATAAAAATACTTTTCTAGGCCTTAATGCTTAGAGACATATGTATGCAAAGGGACAAAGTGCTATTACAAAGAGAAGAAAATAAAATATATTGAGAAAAATAACACAGGAATGCCTAATTCTCAGAGTTTTACATGAGTTGTTTTCTTCTAGGAAAGCATTATAAATCAACTGCATGGTGAGAGTATATAATTTACTTTTCGGAGCTCTTTTGTGAGCGTGGTAAAATAAATTAGCATAGGGTTGTAGAAGAGGAAAGAAAAAAAAAAAAGATAAACAACAGAAGATATAGTGTTGTCTTGAGAACTAATTAAGTTAACTCTGCTACTGAAGGGACCATACAGCTGAGGGCCGTAACAGTAACACTTCTCCCATCAGGGGAACGGTTCTAATACAACACACGCAGCCAGTAATCAAAATCAATTCTAGAAAATCACTCTTTCAGTGTTTGCAGAAACCAAATGGACAAAACGCAATCTCTCAAACTAGAGCCTGTCACCAACTCATACACCAATCATGCATTAAAAAAAAAAAAGAAATTCAATTTAATCTTAAAGTTGTGCTTGTATTCTTTCAAAATCATCAGTAAGGGAACAAACTTTCAGTGATTTTCCATGCTTTGGCAAGTATTTATTTGTTGTTGACTACGGCATGTAACAAAATGGGCACATTGTGGATTTTACAGAACTCATTTTACAATCTAAAGGGGAAGGTATTTCGTAAATAAATTTGGTGGGAAACTACTTGCCCATCATGATAGAGACTGGACTTGGTCAGTGGATTGGTTATTATTCTATCACCCACATCTATTTTCATCCTTTTTTGCCTTGCTGTGCACCCTGGAGGGCTGATATCTGTGGGCCACATTATCCAGGCTCCTTTTGGTACCAGTTGAGTTGGAGCCAATGAGAGGCACCAGCCAGAGCCTGGAAAGTCAGGAGAAAAAGAAGTCTGGATATTTCTTTCTCATCTCTCTTCCTGCACGGCTGTAGTTCTGGCAAGGGCTGCATTCCTTTACCTGGTGCTGCAACTCCCCTTAAGCAATTTCTCTTTCAAGTTTCCAGATCTTGCTGGGTTTCAGTAACTCCATTTTATTTCCTTTACCCTTTGGGTCTAAGGGTGTGAAGAGCATCCTGGTTGCCACCAAAAGTTGGATGCATCTATTGTTGCTTTCCTTAAACTGGTTCATAACCTTTGCAAATGTCTCTTCATTAAATTCTCATTATTATATCATCCCAGCGGTCCATTTTTTTCCTGCAGGAACCCTGACTGATAGGATTAGCAAAATGAAAAACAGGGTTCAGCTGGGGATCAAAATGAGTATTCAAAATTTAAAGAAAATTTTTATTTTAAACATATAAAGGTACATTCCTCGGTCTTTTGATACAAGGTAAATATATTTTCTTGGAATATGTGCCTGTTGATTAGAATGCAAACTTGCCTTTATAATGTGATTCTCACATGGAATACATCACACATAATTCAATTTCTGATTTCAGTTTCATCAAAGTGGGATGAGAACTTTCATTTGTAAAATGAGAATGTCATCCATCTGGAATTTCTCTCACTCTTCTGTATTGCTTCATGCTCACCTAAAGTACCAACATTTTTTTTTGCATTGTTCTTTATAAAATATTCCATTTTGTTTTCATAAATGGGACAACTCTTTCGTTTTGTATTCTAATTAACTACTACATAAACACAATGAAATATAGCAAATAATTGCAATAGAAAGTACAAATGGAATATGTAAGGTTGGAAACAAACACTATTTATTTGAAGAAACAAACAATACAAATGGCACCAGCAAAGTGCCAAGGTTTCACGGAGGAGCCTACTGTCCATGTGTCTACGTCTTTTTCCCCGAAAATGCACAGTGTTGATTACACCAATATTTTCCTAAGTATTACAGAAGACGATTACTGGAGTTTTATTTTTTTTTGGAACATTTATAAATAAAATTACTAAAAATATGAAACTACAAATGTGGATACCTAACAGCTTCAGAGTGGGAAGGCTAGGAAATGTTCCCAAAAGTAGTATAGAAGTCAATATCTAAAGTATAGGTAGGATTTAGCTAGAAGAAAGGGAAGAAGATGATTCCCCTAGGAAGAATAACATATGGAGGATGTTGATTGACAACAGTAAGCACCAAATTTAGAGCAAGAGAGTTAGTTCAAAAGAGGTGTAAAGCAAGGCTTGCTATGTGAAATTGTTTAAAGTGGCTAGGTTTTTACCTGTAAAATTAGATATTAAAACTGCCTCATGGGGAAGAATGAGGGTTGAATGACATTATTTATGTAAGAAGTTCTCATTACTAGTGATTCTACTTAAAATGGTTAATCCATTCTTGCTGATATCAAGAAGAATGGATTTGAAGGAATAATCTAGGAAAGTTCCCTGGTTTTTCTGGAGATTTAGACATCCAGATACAAGAAGGTCAATGAAGTCCTGAAAGATTTATTGCAAACAGAAATTACCATGACGCATAGGCATCTGTCTCGCTAAAGTCAAAGTGGAGGAGAAAATCTTACAAGCTGTGAGACAAAAGCGTCAAGTAACTACAGAGGAAAACCCATCAGACTATAGCAGACTTCTCAGCAGAAACCTTACAGGCTAGACAGGACTGAGTACCTATTTTTAGTATACTTAAACAGAATAATTGTCAGCTAAGAATTTTGTATCCTGCAAAGCTAAGGTTCATTAATGAAGAAAAAATAAAAACTTTCCCACACAAGCAAACTCCAAGGGAATTTGTAAATGTCTGTAAATTATTCTGAAAAAAAAAAAATGGCCATGTAAATGTCTGTGTTTCTTTTCTTTGCAGTATTAGGATGTGAATCAGATTGGATGCTGATTTAAAATTCTTTGAGGTGACACTGAAGCCACAAGTTCTAGGTGTATTGTGCCACTGAATGTCCTGGGTATATGTAACAGAAAGAAGGAATATGTTATATCCCACACTCAACCCTTATCCAAAGAGAAGAACCAAGCTCATCTGTTTAGATAAGAATTGCAAAAGACTAAAATTTCTCTATGGGGGAGAGGCATTTCTTATATATGCTCACTGAAGAGCTCACAGAGACACTGACGTGATGTCCTGGGGGGGCTGGTCCCTGAAACACGAGTGGGTTTATTTTAATAATTGCTGTAGCTAGGTCATAAGTACACTGAGATTCATTATACTATTCTCTCTACTTTTATATAAATTTGCCATTTTTTATATTTTTTTGTTTTTTTCTACTTGTTTTGTCTTGATTTTAAGTTCATCCAGTGTGGCTTTACCTGTGGCTCTCCTCTACCATATATTGTCTCAGATTAGCCACAGCCATAAAATATTTAACTTATTTCTTCCTGTTTTCATCCTCCTGTGCACTGGCTATGCAGTGGTCTCAAGTTCTACCGGGCCTCGCAATAAAGTCTGACTTTAAGTTTAGGAAGATGGTTGCTATGGACTAAATGTTTGTGCTCCCCCAAATTTATATTTTGAAATATAAATAATTATAAATAATTATAATTAAATTATATGATTACAATTTAATTTAGTGACAATTTATGTGAATAGGTATATACTATATACTATTTATCTTAATATAGCCTAGAAACTTGTAGTGTCCTACCGTGTGTTATTAATCTGGATAATGAGTACCATATAGGCACTCCAGCTACAAATTTGAGCTTTATCCTCATATTCTTTCAGTAGCGCCATATCCAATCTCCAAATTTCACCAATTTTTCTTCAACACATGTGAGAAATGCTGTCTCTTCTCCATTCCTGCTCACGCTTCTTTTAATTAAAGCTAATTCTCTCACATATGGACTATTCTGAGGACATAGTTACTAGGCTCTGTGTCTATTACCAGGGCACTCATGCTCCAGATTACTTGCAAGGGATGGTCTTCCTAAAGTGCACACCTGAACACCTATCATTCTTCCATTTAAATATCTGGATATCTCTCCTCTCCCATCTTTGAAAAACATCCTCCCTCAAGAAAATGGTAAAATGGCTTGTGATGATGGGCATTGTCCCATCTACTAGACTAGCTTACCTATCACCACTTTCTGTGCTCCAGCCACAGCCAAAATTTGGCCAGACCCCACCCCCCATCAGTGTGACAACACATGAATAAAGGAAAGCTCTATTAATAAAACAGCTCAGCATGTACTTGCTTTCTCTCACGTGAGAATTGCCAGGACAAGGGAAATTAGTCCCTCATCAAACAACAGAAAGAAATGACCTTGGGAGATAACATTTAAGTGAAGGATTCATCACCTGATGTAAAATTTTCATAGATAAATATGAGGCAGAAACTGGAACAGGCTTGGGACTTGGAAATGAAGGGATGAATGAAAGCTAGTGTTTATTGATCTTCTGCTATAGGCCTGATCTACTGCTTCATTCAAGAGGAATTTCCCAGTGAGCATCTATCTTGTGCTTGGCATGGAGTTAGGGAGTAGGGTTTCAAAAGTCAACAAAATACATCCAGTCAAGATTTTGCCATCACAGTGCTTACTAACCAACAGGAATACAAGTAATTATTCATCAGTGCACCAATGCCTGATGGATGCTTTGAGAGAGGAAATGATTTGGACATGGCATAATCTACAGAAACTAAGATTAGTCCTGCCTTGTTAGATCGAACTCACTGGTCTGGCATCAGAAATAAAAAAAAAAAAAAAAAAATTGCCATAGCAACTGTGAAGTTTTATTTGTGGACACATGTTTTGAACTGAGGTTCATGCTTTCTAACATATGAAAGGAAAGAAGATAAGATTTGAAGACAAAACGATAAATCCAAGACCCTGCTTTGCCACTTCTCCATTTTGTAACCTTCAGTAAACCACATGTGATCTCTCTGAACTTGAGTTTCTTCTAGCTGCCAAATACAACCACTAATACCCAACATGGCAGCTTCTCAGGGCTATGAGAGGCTCAATTAGGATAAGAAAAGGAAAATACTTTCAAAGCCATCAAGAGCTATGTGAATTTTGTTATGAGTATCATTGTTATGTGAAGCAGCCCAGGAAGTCTAAGACTGAACGGATTTGTCTTAGTATAATCTTACATGTCTAGACAGATAGATGGTTTGGGTCTGTAATTTTTCAAAAGCTCTATGTGGTTCCACACCAAAGTTTTCCCTTCTTTTTAAGGTTTGATCTTCTATTCCCTGAGGGATGAGTTTTAAGGGAAAACAAAAACACATTTTGATAGACTTGCCTAGGACTCTCGTCATGAAATTTCCATAGATCATCATGAAACAGATGCTGAAACAAGCTTAGGTATGTTTGGGGGTTAGGAGTGGATACTGTGAAAGCTCTGGAGTATCTTCTTTGGGCCTTCTTTTGGGTACATATTCAGAGTGGAATTGCTGGATCATATGGCAATTCTATTTTTAATTTTCTGAGGAACAGACATACTGTTTTTTATTGTAACTATAACATTTTATATTCTTAAAAAGGAAAGAAATTCTCCCACATGCTACAACATGGATAAATCTTGAGGACATTATGCAAAGTGAAATAAACCAGTCACAAAAGACAAAAACTGTGTAATTCTACTTGCATGAGGTACTTAGAGTAATCAAAAGCACAGAGCTAGAAAGTAGAACGGTGGTTTCTGGGGGCAAAAAGGGGAGTGGATGGGAAGTTATTCTTTAATGGATACAGAGTTTCAGTTTAAAAGATGAAAAAAAGTTCTGGAGATGGATGGTGGTGACGGCTGTGCAATGTCATGAATATATTTAGTACCACTGAACTACACACTTAAGAATGGTTAAGATGATAAATTGCACATTGTATGTATCTTACCGCAATGAGAAAAATTGGGGGGAAAGAACTTCAAACAACAAAACAAAGAAAATTACAGAGTTAGACTGTTTGGGTTACAATCCCAGGTTGACCAAAAAAAGAAATAATAGGAGAAAGAGAGAGAGAGAGAGAGAGAATACGTTTGTCTGCAGGACAATATGTATGCTCAAGTAATGCTCATTATTTCCTTCTCTCACGAATCTCAGAAATGGATATTAAATCATAAAGTCAAAGAAAACATAACCAATGTTTTAGGAGGCAGATAAGGCCATAAGGAAGTTCAAAAGAGGGCAAGGCCACTCCTGCCATAATGGTTACCTCTTCTTAAGGGGAAAATATTTTGTACGATGTGCCTTGAAAGAACATAAAGTCAGCCCCTCTGTGTCTGGTAGTCGTGGGCTTCTTCCAACCCATCAGGCAGTTATCATACAGAAAATATGGAAAACAATCTGCCCGTGTGTTGTTGGGGAGAGTTTGTTCATATTTTAAGCAATTATACTTAGGATCTATACAAATATTCACAAAAACAAAAGTTAGTTTCCTCAGGCATATTTTCAGAGATTTAAATTTTCTGTAGTTGTTTTAGAGAGATGAAGTTTAACACTCTGGGATAAAAAAAAAAAAAAATCTCTGCTTCTTTGATTATCCACTGAACAAAGGCTACATGCAACAAAGAGGCAAAGGACATTCTTTCAGCTCCCTTGAAGTAAAAGCCTTTTGTGTATTTTCTGGATTTATTTGGGGGAAAAAAAAAGAATCAAGACAAGAGATGAGCAGAGCTTGTTTACCCTGATGCCTGTGATGTACCAGGGCCATTTCTTATTTAATAATCCTTATAGAGATACAGTTGCTATTTCTTCTCATCTCCTTCCCACCAAAGAGCTTCAGACTGTGTCCGGAGAAGAAGATGACGAGACTTTGTCTTTGATTCATTTGAAAGGCTGTAATTGGGCAACTTCAAACCCCATTTAAAACCTTTCAGCGGTACTTGAAGGCCCACTTCTGTACAAAGGTACACTTTGGGAGTCTGGAAAAACCCTGCTACAGGAACATATTGCATGTCTCAAACTCACATCCACAGTTTAATTTTATTTGCAAGACGACACTAGGAATAAGTCAGAGCAGACATTTATTGTATCCCTGTGTTCGATACGGTTAGAAAAAGAGAAGGAATAGGCTAGAATTCAGAAAGCCTGTTTGAATGCCGGGTTCCAGCCTTGCCCTTGATTTTGCTTCCATAGAACACCCATTTCCCAAGCAAAATAGTAATAATAATAACCAAAACCTCACTTAACCATGGAATCGGTCAATAATAAATAAGGATGGTTTTTCCTTATAATCCCTTATTTTGTAATCATGAATAACAAAAGGAATGGGGCTGTTGGGCCACCAGGTTCTCTCTGGTCAGATTCACTAGCCATGTGCTGGCCTGTCTACCGTCCTCACATTCCTTTATTGTACATTTTCTTAAGTACTCCCTCCCTCTCTCTTCATTCTAGAAGACAGCAAGGGCTATCAATGACCTAAGGCTGTTACCGTACTTTCCTGGCAGTTAGTAATTACATTTGTTTACATGGGATTCCGTAGAGTCCAATATACATTTTTACAGTTCTTTCAGCAGCATCACTATCCTTTTACTTTTGTTTATTGCTTGCATTTTCCTTTTCCTTCACCATAACAGATGTAGATAAAATTTACATATCATTTTTTAAAATCCCCAGAAGAAAAAAAAAGAGAGATTAATCTCAACAACCAAAGATAATCAGTGCTCTCTTTTAAGATATATAATGTTGTGTGAAGTGTAACACAGCTCAATATTATCAAATATATTATAATGTTTTACTATTAATTTTTCATCTAATATACAAATAATATTTGGAATGGATTTATAGCATTGTAACATAAACAGAATCTGTGTGCTACAATATTTCATAAGCTATAAATTTGCCAAAATTTGTTTAACTGAAACATCTAATAATAGATGGGTGCACCATGGTCTTGGTTATAAATACTATTATCATACATTAAACCTTTCCTGGTGTGTTTGTATTTTTCACATACTATATATGGTGCTTCATGTCTTAAAAATGATTTATTAGGTTAAGACTATGACATTTTTAGGATCCTTGATACATAACTCCGTATTACTATGAAGGGGGTTTTATTAACATCTACCATGTTTCATAGTCAATCTTCCAGCTATTTCTGTATCTGTTCTAATCACTTGAGTTGAAATTTCTATGGGAACCTGCTTGGGATAATCTCATCTGCTCTGCAAATTGCCTTGGAGAATGATTAAATCCCAGCTGAACGAGCCGTGGTAGTGACTTACCAGGCTTATGTATTTTTTTCATCTGTACTCCTACGTCATCTATTTGGTTCACGGAACCCCAACCTGCACGGCTTAAATAATTCTTGTATTTGTACTCTGTCGGAACAACTGTGACACAGTCGTACAAATAGACACAGAATGAATTACGTCTCTGCAACTCCCTGTGCACACGTGCCCCTGCATAGCCTCGATTTTATCAAAAGTCTCCTTAGATTAACATCCTATGGGGAACACATGTCTGCTTTAGTGCTCACCCTTCAGATAACACAGAGGAAGCATCGCTCAGACCTTCAGGTCTTTATAAAACACTCATAACAACAGGGTTCCAGGTGGAAGTCGGCCAGATGCAGCTTTTGTTGGCAAGAGTAACAGCTTCAAAAGTTATTTCTTCTAAGGAGTATGTGAGGGACTTTATTCAGTTCACTTTGGTCCTCACTGCTTATTGGGCCTGGGGCAGCTGGAAAATTAACACCATTTATTTTTTGGAATATCACAATAAACTATATAAGTAGAGTATTATAATGGAACTGTATATATACAGTCATGTGCAGCATAACAGCATTTCAGTCAACGATAGACCGTATATTTGGTGGTAATCCCCTAAGGTTATAATGGAGCTAAAAAATTCCTGTCTTCATGGTCATGGTAAAGTTGTAGAGCAAAGCATTATGCATGTGTTTGTGGTGATACTGGTGGACTAAACCTTGCTGTGCTGCCAGGGGTATGAAAGCATGGTGCATACAATTATGTACAGTACATAATGACTATGTTACTGGTTTATAATTTATTATATCATACTTTATCATTATTTTAAAGTATAATCCTTATATTTATTAAAGAACAAGTTAACTGTAAAAGAGGCTCAGGCAGGGCCTTTAGGAGTTGTTCCAGAAGGCGGCGTTGTTATCATAACAGAGGACAGCTCCATGTACGTTACTGTCACTGAAAGCCTTCCAGTGAAACAAGATGTGGAGAGGAAGACAATAATTTTGATGATCCTGACCCTGTGTAGGCCTAGGCTGACTTGTAGGTTTGTGTCTTCATTTTTAGCAAAAAAGATTAAAAAGTAAAAAAAAAAAAAAAAAAATTAAAAATAGAAAAATGCTTATAGAATAAGCACATGAATAAAAGAAATAATTTTGTATAGCTGCACAATGTGTTTGTATTTTACATGTTATAAAACAGTCCAAAAGCTACAAATTAAAATGCTTACAAAGTAAAAAAGTTGCAGGAAGCTAAAGTTAATTTGTTATTGAAGAAAGAAAGCTATTTTTAAAATAAACTTAGTGTACAGTGTTTATAAAGTCTACAATAGCGTACAGTAATGTCCTAGGCCTTCACTTTCACTCACCACTTACTCACTCACTCACCAAGAGCAGCTTCCATCTTGTAAGTTTCATTCATGCTAAGTGCCCTGTACGAGTGTAGCATTTTTTATCTTTTATACCCTATTTCTATTGTACTTTTTCTATGTTTAGATATATTTAGAAACACAAATACTTAACCACTGTGTTAAAATTGCATACAGTACTCAGCACAGTAACGCACTGTACAGGTTGGTAGCCTAGGAGCCATTGGCTATGCCACATAGCCTAGGTGTGTAGCAGGCTGTTATCATCCAGGTTTGTGTAAATACAGTCTGTAATGTTCATGCAATGGTGGAATTGCCTATGAGGCATTTCCGAGAATCTATCCCTGTCTTTAATTGATGCATGAGAATATGCCTCTATTTCTCTCTCTATACATATATGTGATGTATATTTGTGATATATAAGTTATATTGTATGTGTATAATTTATATAATAAAACATAAATTTCAGTTCTTTTTCTAAAATATACACTGTTAAATACTTAATAAAGAAACAATAGCAAAGTGTCTAGGTGGGGGTATTAACAGAAATTTCTAAGTTAAAGCTTTTGAAATACCATTAAACTAAATCGCTATCTATTTATGGCAGAAAATACACAAACACATACACATGAAGCTATTCACTGATAGTCACTTATGCATAATGCTTTTATAATTACAAAAATATTTAAGGTAGGCATCAAATTAAAGCATTTCATTTTTTTTTTATCTCTTCCTCTAGATTACGAACTCAAAGCTCTTTGAGAATGGGAGAGTGTTCTATTTATTATTATCCCCAGATTTGAGCACAAGTCCAGTCACATAGTAGATACTTAGTAAACAGTTTTTGAAATCAATTATTGAAGCTAGGGACGTATGAGACCTGTAAGAATGAGGGCAATATCACTGTGAACACACTTGGTAAACTACGCTCTGCTGTAAAAATGTAAAGACTTTCAGCATTATTCCTTTATAATGAATGATAATTATGTACCATGCAGTGTATTTAGAGTAGCCATAACCACAATGAGACAGCATTTTCCACTTATTTTACAATGATTAGCATTAGAAACAAAACAAAGTGGCAACCCCAAGTGCTGGCAAAGATGCGGAGTGACTGAAACTCATACACTGTAGGTGGGAATACATACTGGTACAGCAGCCTCATTAGTGAGGGTTCTTCAGAGAAATAGAACAGAATGGAATAGAATAGAATAGAAAGAGAATAGAAATATATACATATATATATATATATATATATGTATATCTCCTCTTTTGTTTTATTCAGGCCTTCAACTGATTGTATAAGGCCCACCCACATTCTGAAGAGCAGTCCACTATAATCAAAGTCCACTGATTTAAATGTTAATTTCATCCAAAACATCCCTCATAGGAACATCCATAAAAATTTTTGACAACATATATGGGCATCATAGCCCAGCCAAGCTGACATAAAATTAATCATCACAGCCAATCCTATACACTTACCATATGACTCAGGCTTCTCATTCTTAGACATTTACCCAAAGCAAAATGAAAGCTAATGTGTATGCAGAAATCTCTATGTAAATTTTACAGTGCTTTTATTGACAATTGTCTCAAACTGGAAACAGAACAAATAGTCTTCAAATGATAGAATGTCCATACAATGGCATTCTACTCAGGAATCAAAGCCAAAAAAAATTACAGGTACAGGCAAGTATGGATTGAATCTTAACTTCATTGTGGTAAGTGAAAAAAAAAAATATAAAAAAACTACCTAGTATAAACTTTATTTGTATGACATTCTGAATAAAAGCAAAATATAAAGACAGAAAACAGAGGTGTGATTAACAGTGGAAGAGGGAAAGTGTTGATCTCAAAGGAAAGCACGAAGAAATTTGGGGGAGAGACTATTTAGACTGTTCTATACCTTAATGTTTCACAATTATATACATTTGTCAAAATTCAGAATACTGAATTTTACTGTATTTAAATTGCACTTTAATAAAAGTTCCCAATGCAAATATGCAAAAATTAGTCATTATATATGTTCCATATAATGATGTGTACGTCATATATTATCTAAACAGGCTCACATATATATATGTGTGTGTGTGTATATATATATATATATATGGGCTGTCCGGAAAGTATCCAACCATGTAATATAAAAAAATGGGGACATTTATGGCTGGATAGTTTCCAGGCAGCCCTCGTATATCTGCAGAACTAGATGAAACCCAGGACCTCAGGATGAAATATGTTAGTCCTCCTGCTTTCAAACTCATTTTACCCAGAAAAAGTGGTTCTACCATATATAAATACTCAACAGATCAGGAGGTAATTTTACATACTTTCATAATTTTTAAATTATTGTTCTTATAGCTTATAGTTTAGACAGATATCCTTTTTATACTTTTTCTCATTAATTTTATCCAAGGAAAATATGAACTACCTTGGCCAGTCTTCCAAGAACTTTTGACTAGAACTTAAGCATCTTTTATATGTAATATATATCGAAGGTCCACTATTTCCTACTATGAGTGCTAGATCATCTGATTAGATATTTACTTCTAGTAACAAACTTTAGGACAGTTAGATTCTTTATTTGGAAAATAGGGATAGTGATGCTTGAAATTATCAATTTTGCTCAAGGTCATTCAGCTGATAATTCAACAATCCAGAATTTTTTACCCAAATTGGTCTGACTACAGATATCAACGTAGTTTACTTTTAAGTTTCCCTAGAACATGTTCTGAGCCATAGATAATTGGATTCTGAAATTCCTCAGTTGGTGACAAAGGTTGATACAATCTCCCAGAAAATTTTCTCAAGACATAAACATTGCATTCAATTTTAAAATGAAGACAGAGGTTGTCAAACACAGGAAGCCATACTCAGCAAGAAATTTCTTCCAAGACCTTATATTAGAATCTTTAAACACCTCCCAGAGAAAAAAGTTAGGGAAAGTGACCAAAAAAAAAAAAAAAAAAAAAAAAATGTTTTGCCAGTCCCGTGTTGTCACTTTTTTTTTGGAGACAGAGTCTCGTTTTGTTGCCCAGGCTAGAGTGAGTGCTGTGTCATCAGCCTAGCTCACAGCAACCTCAAACTCCTGGGCTTAAGCAATCCTACCGCCTCAGCTTCCCGAGTAGCTGGGACTACAGGCATGTGCCACCATGCCCAGCTAATTTTTTCTATATATATTTTAGTTGGCCAGATAATTTCTTTCTATTTTTTTTTTTTTTTTTTTTTTTTTTAGTAGACACAGGGTCTCACTCTTGCTCAGGCTGGTCTCGAACTCCTGACCTTGAGTGATCCACCCTCCTCGGCCTCTCAGAGTGCTAGGATTACAGGCATGAGCCACCGCGCCCGGCCCCATGTTGTCACTTGTGCTACTTCCAAAGCCATTTTTCTATTCTGGAGTCTCATCAATTAAACTCATCAGCCTCCCAAAATGGAGAAGGGGGCAGTTAAATTATTTGTTCACATAATTACACACAAAAGTCCAAAAGAAGTGACAACACTGCCTATGGCTTTGGAAACAGGCAGATGCTGATCATTGTAGCCTTGTTTGGGCACCTCTGTGACATGTCTTTCCACAAGCTATACTAGTACTTTGGAACACGCTTAGACATTCTGTATTCAAAGTTAGTGTAGTACATTATCAACAAAATTGAGTCTCTCAAACAAGAGAGCCCTTGTTTATGACAAATAACTGTAGTCCATCCTCTGGATTAAACATCCAATTCCAGTAATGACACTAGGCCAAAAAACAGAACTCGCCGTGCTTCCACTCACAGCAAAGCAATAAGTACTGCCCTGGGCTTGTTATGTCGCCAGAAGGTTGAGGAGCAAATTGCTAAGAAAGATTGAAAATCACAGTGAATCTACTAGCCTTCTAGTGACGCCAGGTATCTCTGTCAAGATATTCTACAGAATGCCATTAGTGGAACGACAGGCAGACAGAAGTCAACAGCCAGCCAAAAGGGTCATTCATGAAGGAAGGGAAGAGGATGAGTCAAAATTACAGTTCTGACATTGATAATTGGGAATAAATGGAGATGCACTCAGACTGGAATTCGTAAGCAGGGAACAGGTAATTGCACGTAATAAATTTCCTGGATTTGTCATTCTGCTTGAGCCAGTGTGCCCTTTCTGCTTTTCATTTCCCCTTTTGGAGATGTTTGTGTGATTTGTTTTATATCCTCTCTTATCCTTGCACTCTATATTGGTCCTGAAGCCTCATAGTTAATAAAGGAAACTCCTGGAAACTGGAGTCCCTCTTTCCCTGTCAGGAAGAAGAAGAACTCCTTTAGAATGAATATTTCACTTTTTATATCTCTGGAACACAATCCCCCAGGCCATTTATCCAAACACACACTTTTGCGTACTGTTGTCATATCTAGTGATAATATGACCTGCCCTTGAGTAGCCTGGTGTCCAGTGGGGAAAGCAGCGAAGAGAACCAAGACTTACTAAAAGCTTATTATGTGTCAGATACCGTATTAGATGCTTTTCACTGTATTATCTAGTATCTTATCAACCACAACCAATCACAAGTTTCAAATCCGTGAAACATAAAGAAATATCCTCCCTTATTACACAGATGAAGGCTGTGTCGAGAAGTGTATCAGGGACTTGGAGTTAGAATATCAGGCACATCTATATCAAGCATTACTTTTTGGTGTGAGAAAAAAAAAATAATAAATGCAGCAACATAGTGACTCGGGTCCCATTTAAGGGTCTCCTAAAAGCTTCCAAGACAAGAGTTCTCTGGATATCATGTATTTATTAGTTTACTGGCATCTCCAATGATGAACTCCAGAAATGCAACCTCAGTGACTGGGACTCTTTATGATCTCTGGATCAGTAGAGTTTATACAGACAGATTTATGGTGGCCATAAACCTCAAGGATAATTATAAAACAAACACCAAATAGCCTCTTGGGTCTTTTGGAAAGCTCATCTGGACCAGCCTGCACATTCTCTTCCTGCTAGTTTACTAATATTCAAATCAAAATATAACAAGATGGTTCATTGGTGGGCATGAAATAAGAACCAGATGAGTTAATTACAAGATTTTGTTATTCAAAGATAATCAGGACAAAACAGTTTGTATATTCTTGTACATAAGGGTAGTAGCACACCTGACATGAAGATATTTCCAAGCTTTCCATGTAGAAAGGACAAAAAGACCCAAACAGGTGATGTCCACTACTTCGTAAGTGACTATCCCCTATTACACTTTTATATTAACTATAGAATTTGAACAACTTCCCTATTATTGAAATATTTTATATATTCTAATTCATCCACTCATTTTATACTCAAATCTTGCATTCTGTTTCTTTGCATATGTTTGTGCTGATAACTGCAAATAGCTCAATCTATTTCCAACTTCTCATTGGGCATCTTACACATCTGATGGCCGTTCAATGATATTTTATTTTGTTATTCTATTATTATTGCCATCACCTCTTTGTATTATATGTCTCCAAATAAAAGTGCCATAAATCTATTCAAAGAACCAAGGTAGATAGTTGAAATTGCTTGTTCGTAGAGTTTGTAGAGGGATCAACACTCATCAGGCAAGTCCTAATTATCCTTGTCATGGCTTTTTCTCCCTCCTCTGAAGCCTACAGACAATTTCCTGTGGCTGTCACGCTGGCAACACAGGGGCAGTACAATGATTCAGCCATCAGCGTATCTCTCTGTTGTCCTTTTTCTTATCCTAGATAATGAGCCCCCAGCTGTGGAAAAAGCTTAGGTTTGGAAAACAGAATGTCCTAGGTTTTATAGCATAAGAAGTGGGACTTTGAGCAAGTATCTTTGACCCCTAGTTTTCTCATCTATGAAATGGGATGAGAGTTCATAGCTTTTAGTGGATTAAATGGGGATAATTACAAAGCTAACACTGTACAGTGCTTGAGATGTGGCTGATATTCAGTAATCATTAATTTCCTGTCATCCGTAGGTAGAATAATTCAATATCTTTCCAAACTCTTTTCCCTGGAACCAATGAGAAGATAAACATTAAGAAACAGTAACAAAAATAATCCTCAAATAATATAATGGTTTCTTAAACATCACCTATTTTCCATCTTGGCAACTTGTAATCATGTCTCTTATGTTTTAAGGACCTTGATTCCTGTGCAGTTGTTTGGATTCAAACTTGAATTCAACTTGTATCCTCTGAATGGTTTGTTTTCCTTACTGAGGATTTGATAAGAGAGAAAGTGGGCATCCATGTTATCAAGGGAAGAGGTGTGGAGTTTTACAGATAACAGAGACTATGGGAGTTTGAATCTTGCCTTTGCCAATTATTATCTGAGCACCTTGGGGACAGTTATTTTCAATTACTTTGATTGAACAATGAGAAGTAGAGATATTGTGTTTAGCATGTGTCACAATATCTGGTATACTGTATATGCTTAAAAACGCTATTTTCCTTTTTTATTATTTTCATACAAATGTGAAATAGATGAACCATATTTATAATGACCTAAAGGCTTTTACTTTGCCATTATTAAATAAGATGAAAACATTATTTAGTTTGTCCTCTATAATTATTGTGATTAATCTTGTCTACATATTAGCAAGAGACCATAGCTCCCAATGACCCTAACTACAGATGTGTTAAGAAAGGTCTTACCCTCTCTCTTAGCAGGTGTGCATTAGTACGTAATGGGATTATGGTGGGGTTGGTGAACAATATTTCTGGGTGAAACTCTAGGCATTTAGAAAGAAAACTGGCGTTGAGGTTTGGCATATAGGTCACTTTTGAGACCTTGGTGCTCACAGGGAAGGGTCAGAATAATGCAATAAGAAGAAAAAAACGTAAGTAAATATTTCTCTCATTATCACAGAGAAGCAGAATCATGATAATCGTGTATAGATCCATGATGTAGCTGTGTTATCTCTAAAGAGACTACATCACTGATAAAATAAATTAACAAGCAGAAGTACAGAGGTCTCACCAGTCTGCCTAGAGTCTATAATTTTCTAAATGTGCAACCTAGAGATGATATGGTCAATGTCCAGATCTGACAATTTGAACAAATGTTAGACTTTTTGCTACATTACACCTACGTTTCAAGACTATGCACTGCAGTGGTACATGCTGGCTTTCAAGTTATGGAAGAGGAGGAGGAGTCTGGATGCACAGAGTTGAAAACTTCACTTTTGAGATAAAATTCTCCTGTGTTCAATCAAAGAAGTATTTAAAATATTTTGGGGAAGAAGAATTACTGAAATCATTGTTTCCTAAGTTCTTATTTTTCAGAGTTAAAATGAGAAGATATAAGAGAAGGACTAACATGATCATCAAAATTTGGTAGATATCAAATTTTGCTTTTGTTTTTGATTACAAACTAAAAGCCCAGGAACAATGTAAAGAAGTGCAGGCAGAGTAAACATATCACATAGGAAGTATTCTGAGGACTTTGTGTCTTCTGCTTATGAAGTAAAGAACAGGGAAGAGAGTTGCTTCCATTCTAACAAAGAAAAACTGGCTAAAATACAAAATCATAACTTTTCTTGAACTGATTACAGAGCTGAAATCACAATGAAACCAACTAGCCTGAAAACTAACGAAACAGAAGTGCCTCCAAGGAGAGACAGGACATGAGTACTGCCTTACTTGGGGCAGATCAAGGGAGGACAAACTGAAGTCATAAAATTAGGAAATAAAAGAATCATTTAACATATTTAAGAATCTTAAATGCTGAGTATGTTGTAGCCTATGAATATAGAAACTAGGGAGTGACAGACACAGGGAAGTTAACATTCATTCTCTTACTCTTTTCCACAAACCTCAGCAGGTGCCAATGTGAAAAACTGAAGGCAGGGCAGAAGGCTAAAGGAAGTCTCCCTCGTGGTATATGCCTGGAGAAGGGAAGCTGACTCATATCTCCAGTC
This sequence comes from Eulemur rufifrons, assembly GCF_041146395.1. Taxonomy (NCBI): domain Eukaryota; kingdom Metazoa; phylum Chordata; class Mammalia; order Primates; family Lemuridae; genus Eulemur; species Eulemur rufifrons. The sequence continues at coordinate 7,154,261 of NC_091005.1, read as the reverse complement.
TCACCTATATCTGATTTAGATGATATTTAAATAAAACTTTGTACTTGAGACCTTAGAGTTGATGCTGGAAATAGCTGAAACAATATACAATAAATATATTTTGCATGTGGTAAAAATAAATTCAGGGGAATCAGAGAGTGAAATGCTATAGACTGAATGTTTGTGTCCTCCCAACACTCATATGTTGAAACTATAACACCTGATTTGGGCCTTTTGGAAGTAATTAGGTTTACATAAAATTATAAAACGGGGACCTCATGATGGGATGAGTATCCTTATAAGAAGAGAAAGAGACAAAAGCTGTCTCCCTCTCCACTGTGTGAGGATACAGCAAGAAGTAGCCATCTGCAAGTCAGGAAGAGGACCCTCACCAAAACTCAACTACGCTGGCACCCTTGTCTTGGAATTCTTAGCCTACACAACTGTGAAAAATAAATTTATGTTGTTTAAGCCACCCAGTCAATGAGATTTTATTATGGCAACTATATCTGACTACAATAGTGACCTTGAAGATAGATCAATAGAATTGCTCAATGTAATATACAAAGCAAAATGTGTGAAACAACTAATAAAATGGGACAATCAAAGCTGTGGGATAATTTCAGATGAACTACCATATGCATAATTGAAATCCCAAATATTTAAACAAACAGTGACCAATAATTTTTAAAAATAAAGATTCGGGAAGCTCAGAGATCTGTAGGACAGACAAATGCAATATTCTTAGACACATCATATTCAACCTGTTAAAAACCAAATATCAAGAGAAAAATCTTGAGGACAAAGAAAGCAAAAAAAAAAAAAAAAAAAAAAAAAAAAAAAACAGAACAAAAAAAACCCCACAAAATCCCAAAAAACGAACAAAAAAACCCATGTTCTATTTACAGAAAGAGAAGAAAGACAGCAGACTTTGTGTTAGAAAATATGCAAGCCAGAAGACAATGGAGTGATATCTATTTAGTACTCAAAGAGGAAAAAATATCAATCTGGAATTCTATATTGAGCAAAACTGTCTTTCAAAACTGAAAGAGAAATAAAATATTTCTACATATGAGTCAAAATAGAAACTCCATTAATAGAAGACAAAAATTCTTCAAACAGAAGGAATAAATTACTTGACAGAAACTTGGATCTACATAAAGACTTGAAGTGCTCTAGCAGATATTGTTTGCCTACAGTAACTATTCTACCATTATACTGTTCTTTCCTTTTTTTTCTGTTTTGCAATAGGCAACTTGATACACATCTTATGATGTCCTCATCAAAAGCATTATTACCAAACCAAATATTAATCTATATATTCTATTTTCTTCCCAGATGCTAGACTTATTCATCCAAATCTTAAATTATCCCCATTATCATTACCTTCAAAAAATTTATTTTTTTAATATCTTTTAAATAGATTATTTATATGTTTTTCTATATTACTAAGCACACTGGGTAAGTGACAGAGTGACAGTGATGGCCTGAACTAGGAGAGACCATTGCATTATCCATCTCACTGTTCTATATGACCCTGGTTTACAGATGTCAGTGTGATTTTAAGTAGAAAAATAAAAAAAAATCTAGGCCCTTCAATCATGCATAGCTACTTGAATTATATTAACTACTTTTTCACACAAGTAACAAAAGAGATGGAAAGCTCAATAGAGAATAGTAAGGAAGCCCAGAGATTAGCAACAGAGCTGGGTATTCAATAGAAGTAGGTATCCTAGAGCACAGGATGCAGAATCCTCCAAGAGGAGCCACAGCCATGGCAGGGGCTGTTCAGCGTGAAAGGCAACTATGAAGGGAGGGGCTGTCTGGTGGGAGTTAGATCCAAAGAGTGAAGGAGCTTCTGTCAGAGGCAACACACGAAGTCAAACGAAAGGTAAGAAATACATTTCTTTGTCTTATCCAGATTTCAATCAAGATATTTCATTGAATGAGGAAAAGTAGGAATCAGAGGAAAAGCAATTCTGGAAGATACAGTTACCTTGAGTAACAGAACAGAAGAACAGAAGATCAGGCAATAGATTGTTAGAGAACACAGTTAACTGGCCCACTCTCCAATCCATTCTACATAATGTGGCATAATCATTATTTCAAAAATTAAATTTGATACTGACATTATCCTGCCAAAATTTTAGTGGATCCCCATTTTCAATGTCATTAAATATTTTGTGCAGCCTTATTCCCTGCTTATATCCATTTTTGCAAGTTATAGTTCAGCATTAAACATATACTTGCTTTTTAGTATTTTGCAACCTTAACATAGGTTGTTTATAGCCACAGGTAAATTTCTCAAGACAAAAGACTCTAACTTGAAGTCTCATATTCAATACCTCATCCCCTATTTCTACTCTGTAAGTCAAAACAGTCTTCACAGAAAGACATAGGATTACCTGTAAAAACAAGCAAACAAACAAACAAAAACCCCATTCTGTGAGTTATCATACTGTTTGGTCAATTTCTCCTGCAATGAGACCTACTTTTCTGACAGGAGCAGTAATTGTGCCTTTTTCATCTCTATATATCCAGTAACTAATAGTCTATCTGACATATGTTGGCAACTCAGTAAGTTCATGTGAGAATGACTAAATAATAAAATCAAAATGAATAACTTTGAATGTCCTCATAGTACCCTTTTCAAAATATCATACATTTTCTCCTTATTCTACAAATCCACAAATCCATGCTATATGTTCTAATTATATTATCTGGCCACTTGATGATTTCTTTTATTTTTTCAAAAAGAAAAATAAGTAATATAAAAGTATAATATGAGTATTCCGATATGGTATTGAAAGTTTCCCCTACCATGCTAAATTGTCATATATACACCCCCACACTATTGTTTTTTTGGCTATAATAGGCTCCTTGCTAACAACTCAACATGAGTGGCCATAATGGCAATTGTCTTTGCATTGTACTGTCATGAAATCCAATACCACGTGGAAAATTGGGCTGCACTTATTCATGTTCATGTCTCTAACTAGAATTTATGTCAACATAGCATGTTGAATTTCAATTTAGTCAGATATATCTAAAACGTTATATGCTTAAGCAAACATTAGGAAGCAACTGAGATGACCATCACCTCATCAGCAATAAGTTTTTGTAATACTATAAGATTTGTAAGGAAAAGATTTACAAAGTATTAGATTAAACATAAAATTTAATTGTTTGGGGGCCTTTGCCATCTGATAAAATTTTCCCTCAGATTACAAGTCAGTAATTCCACTGGAAAATATCAAAGAAGGTAATACTTATTGCTGGTTGGTGTGTGTGTGTGTGTTTTCTTCTTTCTGATTTTGTAAGGCTAACCATTATAGAAAAAAGAAATACTCTGGTAACAGTCAAAGCCAATTTTTCTGTACAAATGAATAACCCAATATAGACTTGAAAACTTTATAATTAAAATTTACAAGCTTTATTTTAGTGAATGTTTATAGATATTCCACACAGTTTGCTAATTGTTTCTACTTGGTTTTCCAATGTCACTAGAAATGGAAATACAAGTACAGTATGTAGCCAGTCCATTAAACAACATTGTATTTCCTTTACCTGAGTTACTTTAAAAAAAGACATTTTTGGAGGATTCGGAAGATGGCGGAGTGGCGGTGACTGCTCGGATCTGCGCTCCGGGGAGGAACCGTGGATCCGGACCTGCCACAATGCTAGAGGACCGCTCCCACACAGGAACAGCGGTGTGAATCCACGGAGAATCAGCGTGGGACAAACAGAGCAAGTGAGGTCTGAGGTGAACAGAAATTAAGATCGCGGAACTCTGCGGAAGGCGCGGAACAGACAGTAGCCAGCGGAGCGCAGGCGGCTGCGCCCGCCCCCAGGTGGGGCGGGGGCAGTCTTTAAGAAAAGCGGCTTGCGCTCCTCACTGACCTCCACCCCCAATTGCTTGGAGACCCCCTCGCAAGCCAGAGCAGAATCTCCGAGCGAGACGTAGGGCATTGCAGACAGGAGGCTTTTTCGGGAGAATAGCTTGGAACCTGGGAAGTCTCGGCTGAGACAGTCCTTGGCGAGAAGGGACGGACCTGTGCCAAGGGGGAGGGGCACGATCAATCCCCGATCAGCGAATTGCGCTGTACCTCTGCGCTACTTCTGTCGGTGGTTCTTCAGCCGGTGGCCCCCGGCGGCTTTGCCCGCCAAACCCCCCGGCAGCGGCGGTCCCTGGTCTCTGCCTGCCGGGGAGCCGGTCCCCCTCCGACCCCGGAGCGCTGCGGGCGCCATCTTGAAAGCAAAGTCAGAACCGCTCGGGAGCCATAAGGTGCCCAGCGGCTCTCTCTCCCCGGCGCCCCCCGCTGGTCTCTGGGCCCGCGCCATCTCCACCGGCGGCACTCGGCGTGAAGGGGCGGAGCTGCGCTAAGACTTAAAATAAACACTGAGTTGCCGCTCCGGAACCAACGGAGCGGGCGTGAAGGGGCGGGGCTGCGCTAAGACTTAAAATAAACACTGAGTTGCCGCTCCGGAACCTACGGAGCCGGCGTGAAGGGGCGGAGCTGCACTAAGGCGCAAAAACACGATCAATGAGCCGCTGAACTGTATACTTCAGAATTGTGTATCCCTTCGTTTAGCTATGCGCTGTGGTGCTGTGTAGCTCTGTTTTTGTTCTTTTGTGTTTGTGTTTTCGTTGTTTCTGGGTTAGGTCTCTTTGTGCTATTTGTTAGTTTGGTTTTTGTTTTTGTCTTTTTTTTTTTTATTTTTTTTTATTTTTTATTTTTTCTTTTTTTCCTCTTCTCTTCTCCTTTTCTTTTCTCTTTCTTTTTCTTCTCCTTCTGTTCTTTCTTTTCACTTCTTTTTTTTTTTTTTTCTTTTCTTTTTTCTTTTTCCTTATTTCTTCTCTCTTTTTGCCTTCTAACTGGGAACCCACGCTGAGCTTGGGAACGGGCCAGGCCCCTGGCTCTGGTACATACCGGAACCTGAGTAGTCACTCCCAACGCCGGCGATCTGCGGGCGCGCAATAGCCATCGTGGGGCCCACTGCCAAGTCTCTGCGGAGCAATAGGGTGCCAAGAGGCTCCCTGGACAGCCCCCTCCCCTGGTCCACAGACCTTATATAGGGTCCCCACCCACGTCTAAACATTGACTACTTCTCCAGAAGCGAGAGTGTGGAGCCTGGTCCCCGGGGACATTGGGCCAAGGCAGACTTTAGCCTGTGGGAGTTGTGGCAAATGGGGCGCTGAGCGAGCGAGGGCACCATCCACTCCCCACAACTAGTATTTTTCCTGCAGATAGAGACAGAAACCACCCCTATAGAGGAAGAACCAAAGGGAAACAAACAAACAAAGAGAATTTTGGCCCACTACTAGTGTGGACCCTGCCTGCCCTCTGAAAGACTACAACACAGTGTCCTAACTCACCAAAGCAGTCTTGGATCACTCCAATCCTCTAGGATTGGACCCATCAGAAGCAGTCCCCCAACTGAAATAGAAAAATTTCTAAACAATTCACAACAGTCTTCCCCTCTTGCCAAAGGAAGCAATATACCTAGACTACTCCACAGCCTAAGAATAGAGCACAGAGAGTGCTGTTAACCAGACTAAATCTATAAGTAAAGATCCAACGATTAATCTAGATGGGAAGGGCCCAGAGAAAAAACACAGGAAGCACAAAGAATCAAACAGAAAGCTCACCCCCAAAGAGAAATACCGGCTCTCAACCATTTGACACAAACCAGACTCAAAACACCAACATGTCACAGGAAGAATTCCAATTATGGATCATAAACAAGCTAAATAATATACAAGAATCAATGGACAGACAACACAAGGAAAATGCAAAAAAAATTCAGGATTTGGAGGAAAAATTCACTAAAGAAATTGAAATATTGAAGAAAAACCAAACTGAACTCCTAGAAATGAAGAATTCACTCAGAGAGCTACAAAACACTGTGGAAAGTCTCAAAAGCAGGGTAGATCAAACAGAGGAAAGAATTTCAGAAATTGAAGATAACTTCTTTCAACTAAATAAGTCAGTCACAGAGATAGATCAAAAAAGTAAGAGAAATGATCTGAGTCTTCAAGAAATGTGGGATTATGTGAAGAAACCTAACTTGAGAGTTATTGGCATCCCTGAGGGTGAAGACGACAATAAGCAAGGGTTGGACAAGCTATTTGAAGACATAATCGAGGAAAATTTTCCAGGCCTTGCCAATACTCTAGACATACAGATTCAAGAAGCTCAAAGGACCCCTGGGAGATTCATAGCAAATAGGAAAACACCACGCCACGTAGTCATCAGGCTGACCAAAATATCCACTAAAGAGTCCCTTCTCCGAGCTGTAAGGAGAAAGAAACAGGTAACTTACAAAGGAAAACCCATCAGAATTACGCCAGATTTCTCAGCTGAAACCTTACAAGCAAGAAGAGGTTGGGGCCCCATTTTCACGCTTCTGAAACAGAATAATGCCCAGCCTAGAATCTTGTACCCAGCTAAGCTAAGTTTTCTATACGAAGGAGAAATCAAGACATTCTCAGATAAACAAAGGTTGAGGGAATTCACCAAGACAAGACCAGCCCTGCAAGAAGTACTCAAAAGAGAGTTACACACGGACCAGCACAAGAAAGATCCACGAATGTAAAACTACTCAAGAGCTAAAGATCAAATTCCAGATACCACAATGGCTCAGGAGAGAAAACATTGCAATGAAGTTCTACCCAACAAGCTGAACAAAAAACCGTCTCACTTATCAGTTTTCTCAATAAATGTGAATGGCTTGAATTCCCCGCTCAAGAGACATAGACTGTCCCAATGGATAAAAAAGCACAAGCCAAGTATCTGCTGTCTCCAAGAAACCCACCTAACGAGCAAAGATGCATTTAGACTGAAAGTAAAAGGATGGAAATCGGTATTTCAAGCAAACGGTAACGAAAAGAAAGCTGGTGTGGCAATCTTAATTTCCAATAACTTAGCTTTCAAACCAACAAAAATAATAAAAGACAAAAATGGCTACTACATACTGGTCAAGGGCACAATTCAACAAGAAGCCATGACTATACTCAATATATATGCACCCAACCTAGGTGCACCTAGATTCATAAAGCAAACCCTACTAGATCTGAACCAGATGATAGATAATAATACTGTAATAGCTGGAGACTTTAACACCCCACTGACAGTACAGGACAGATCCTCTAAACAGAAAATAAACAAAGACATAATGGACCTCAATAGAATGCTAGAACAAATGGGCATGGCTGACATCTATAGGACATTCTACCCAAAGTCCACAGAATATACATTCTTCTCATCAGCTCACGGGACATTCTCTAAGATTGACCATGTCCTAGGACATAAATCATGTCTTCAAAAATTCAAAAAAATAGAAATTATACCATGCATCTTCTCAGATCACAGCGGAATAAAAGTAACAATGATCACAAACAGAAACCCTCACTCTTACTCAAAGTCATGGAAGCTAAATAACCTTCTCCTGAATAATTATTCTATAAAAGAAGAAATCAAGATGGAAATCAAAAATTTCTTTGAATTAAATGACAATGGAGATACAACTTATCAAAATCTATGGGATGCAGCTAAAGCAGTCCTGAGAGGAAAATTCATATCCATAAATGCCTATATCAAAAAGACAGAAAACATGCAAATAGACAACCTAACGAATAGACTCAAAGAGCTGGAGAAAGAAGAACAGAACGATCCCAAACCCAGCAGAAGGCGAGAAATTACTAAGATCAAATCAGAACTAAATGAAAAGGACAACAAAGAAACTATAAGGGAAATTAATAAAACAAAAAGTTGGTTCTTTGAAAAGATAAACAAAATAGACACACCTCTGGCTAGACTAACCAAGAGCACAAAAGTAAAATCTCTAATAACCTCCATTAGGAACATGAAAGGAGAAATCACAACCGATGCTACAGAGATACAAGATATCATCTATGAATTCTACAAAAATCTTTATGCACACAAACTGGAGAACGTGGAGGAAATGGACAAATTTTTAGAGACACATAGTCTTCCCAGGCTCAACCAGGAAGAAATAGAGTACCTGAACAGACCAATATCAAGAACTGAAATCGAAACAGCAATAAAAAACCTTCCCAAAAAGAAAAGCCCTGGTCCAGATGGGTTCACACCTGAATTTTACCATACATACAAAGAAGAACTGGTGCCCATCCTACATAAACTATTCTCCAATATTGAGAAGGATGGAGTTCTCCCCAACACGTTCTACCAAGCCAATATAACATTAATACCAAAGCCTGGAAAGGACTCAACAAAAATAGAGAACTACAGACCAATTTCCCTCATGAATATAGATGCAAAAATTTTCAATAAAATACTAGCAAATCGAATCCAAGTACTTATCAAAAAAGTAATCCACCACGACCAAGTGGGCTTCATCCCCGAGATGCAGGGGTGGTTCAACATACGTAAATCTATAAATGTAATTCACCACATAAATAGAAGCAAAAACAAAAATCATATGATACTCTCATTAGATGCAGAAAAAGCATTTGACAAAATTCAACACCCTTTTATGATAAAAACGCTTAACAAAATAGGCATTGATGGAACCTACCTAAAAATGATACAAGCCATATATGACAAACCCACAGCCAACATCATACTGAATGGGGAAAAACTGAAAGCACTCCCACTTAGAACTGGAACCAGACAGGGCTGCCCATTGTCTCCATTACTTTTCAACATAGTATTGGAAGTCCTTGCGAGAGCTATCAGGCAAGAGAGCAGAATCAAGGGAGTCCAAATAGGGAAGGAAGAGATCAAACTCTCACTTTTTGCTGATGATATGATGTTATATCTGGAAAACCCCCAGGATTCAACCAAGAGACTCCTGGAATTGATTAACGAATACAGCAAAGTCTCAGGCTACAAAATTAATATACACAAATCAGAGGCATTTATATATGCCAATAACAGTCAATCGGAAAACCAAATTAAAGACTCAATACCCTTCAAAATAGCAACAAAGAAAATAAAATATCTAGGTATATATCTAACTAAAGAGGTAAAGGACCTCTATAAGGAAAACTATGAAACACTGAGAAAAGAAATAGCAGAACTTGCAAATAGATGGAAAAATATACCATGCTCGTGGATCGGAAGAATCAACATTGTTAAAATGTCTATACTACCCAAAGTGATCTACAGATTCAATGCAATCCCTATTAAATTACCAACATCATTCTTTACAGACATAGAGAAAATAATTATACACTTTGTATGGAATCAAAGAAGACCCCGTATAGCAAAAGCAATTTTAAGCAACAAAAACAAAATGGGAGGTATTAATTTGCCAGACCTCAAACTATACTACAAGGCCGTGGTTCTTAAAACAGCCTGGTATTGGCACAAGTGCAGGGACACAGACCAGTGGAACACAACAGAAAATCCAAATATAGAACCATCCTCATATAGTCACCTAATTTTTGACAAAGCGGGAAAGAATATACTCTGGGGACAAGAATCCCTATTCAACAAATGGTGCTGGGAGAATTGGTTAGCCACTTGTAAAAGACTGAAACAGGACCCACAGCTTTCACCTCTCACAAAAATCAAATCACGGTGGATAACAGACTTAAACCTTAGGCGTGATACAATCAGAATTCTAGAAGAAAATGTAGGAAAGACTCTTACAGACATTGGCCTAGGCAAAGAATTTATGAGGAAGACCCCCAAGGCAATCACAGCAGCAACAAAAATAAATGAATGGGACATGATTAAACTAAAAAGCTTCTGCACAGCCAAAGAAACAGTCCAGAGAATAAACAGATCACCTACAGAATGGGAAAAAATTTTTGCATACTACACATCAGATAAAGGACTGATAACAAGAATCTATTTAGAACTCAGGAAAATCAGCAAGAAAAAATCAAGCAACCCTATCAAAAAGTGGGCAAAGGACATGAATAGAAATTTTTCAAAAGAAGATATAAAAATGGCTAACAAACATATGAAAAAGTGTTCAACATCTCTAATCATCAGGGAAATGCAAATCAAAACCACAATGAGATATCACTTAACCCCAGTGAGAATGGCCTTCATCAAAAAAACCCAAAACAACACATGTTGGCGTGGGTGTGGAGAGACAGGAACACTAATACACTGCTGGTGGGACTGCAAACTAGTGCAACCCCTGTGGAAAGCATTATGGAGGTATCTTAAACAGATTCAAGTAGATCTGCCATTTGACCCAGCAATCCCATTACTGGGCATATACCCAAAGGAAAAAAGGTCATTCTGTAACAAAGGCACGTGTACCCAAATGTTTATAGCAGCACAATTCACAATAGCAAAGATGTGGAAACAACCCAAATGCCCATCAATACATGATTGGATTAGTAAACTGTGGTATATGTATACCATGGAATATTACTCAGCTATAAGGAATGATGAAGATACGACATCTCTATGGTTCTCCTGGAGAGAGTTGGAACCCATTATATTAAGTGAAGTATCCCAAGAATGGAAAAACAAGCATCACATGTACTCACCAGAAAATTGGTTTCCCTGATCATCACCTAAACACAAATCTGGGAATGACATCAATTGGACATCAGACTGAGGTGGGGGGTGGGGGAGGGGATGGGGGTATGCCTACACAATGAGTGCATTGCACACCGTTTGGGGAGTGGTAACACTTGAAGGTGCTGACTCGGGAAAGGGGGGGTGGGGAAAAAAATATGAAACTATTGTTTTTAACTTGCACTGTTCACTTAATAATTTATCATGAATATTTCCCATATTATTTCATATCATTGTACAAGAAATAATGTACACATTATGAGGACATACTGTATCTAACAAGATATACTGTTAGACTCTTTGATTCTGTAAAATTAAATTGAAAAAAAAATAAATAAATAAATAAAAAAAAAAAAATAAAGGGAAGAAATGAGAAAAAAAATAAATAAATAAATAAAATAAAAAAAGACATTTACTTCTCTTCCGTACCCGCTTTATGTCAGAGGAGGAAAGCGTTGAATAGAGCTATAGCAATCTCGGGTCCCTTTCTTAAGATTTTCCTTCTCTTATCTCACCCTCTCTATATTGCTTTTAGAATCAACAACACCTTAAAAAATGATACTGGGTATGGGCACCAAGGAATAAAATGACTATAGACTAATAAACATTGAAATTGTATCTAAAAGAAGAATTTGTCTTTTGGATAAAGACGTTGATCTGGGGAGAAAATGACATTTATTGGGGAGATGACATCATTAACTCTTCCTTTCTTTTATTTTCTTTCTTTCTTTCTCCCTTTCTTTCGTTTTTTATCTTTTTTCTTTTTATCTCTTTCTTTTTCTTCCTCCAAGCTGCAGCGTATTTGCTATTCAAAGGTAGGGTCATAGCTTATAGTAACCTCAAATTCCTGGCCTCAAGTGATTCTCCTGCATCAGCCTCCCCAGCAGATGGGACTACAGGCATGTGCCACCAAACCCAGCTTATTATTATGTATTTCTATATCTGTGAAGCATATATTGGCAAGGTCAATGGCAACTTTTCATGGAATTGGAAGGGAAATGCAGGAACTGTAATATAGGTTGTACTTGTATGTGTCTGCGTGTGCTGTCTTGACCCAATTTCGAAGCCTTGGTTAGAGGCTAGCCAGTCAGTTCCCCTTCTAGAGCAGCATATTAAAGCTACACTCTCAACCACTTCCTTTGTTGGGCTCGCACACACAAGCCACGGTACACCTGTCCTAATCTCCCCAGGGCCAAGTACCAGACAGGTAGGGACAATCCTTATTCCCTAGAAATTACTGAAGTCAGGCTGTCCTAAATCTGCTAGTCCTGTCTCACTCTTTTCTTCCTATAGAAACTACAATAAAAGTGTTTGCCCACAGTTCCCTTCCCTCTTTCTGCCTAGAGATAAACTCCGGCACTGTGTTCTCCCCAAAGAACTATGAGCACAACAAACTGTAAAACCCTTCCCAGTGTCTTTCACATCATTTATATATGGTCTCACTTTACCTCACCCAAGGTAATCAATTTAAAACGCGAACCTAGACCTTTTGCTTCTGTGAAAGGTCTTTTTACTGGGGAGATGGACACATCAATTTAGTATAACTAGATGATAATAAGTACTCGAAGCATCTAATTCCTTTTGTTCTAATATCCATGGTCACCCAGCAATCAGCAGTTCATTTTCTTCCTTTCATTCTATCACTTATATAAGTGAGTATTTATTCACTGACTGTCAAATGTCAATCACGCTACCTGGCACATAAATGAGGAAGGCATGAGACCCACTAGAGGGTAGGCTCCCTGAGGACAGAGACTCCATGTAACATGTTGGCTTGTTAATAAAGAAGAGAATACACAATTCATGGGCATGTTGCAAGTTTTCTGGACCATGAAACAGTAATTGTTCTCATTGTAAATCAAGAAACCAAAATTCTGGTATATATATCCTTATCGAAGTGAGAGCCTACTTTGGGGAATGACTCATTTCAATGTGTGGTCATCAAAAATATATTTCCTAAGTGGACATATATTGGTTTAGGAGGAAGGGAGCAAGAGAGAGAGAGTGAGAGAGAAAAAGAGAGACAGACACAGAGAGACAGAGAGATACAGAGAAAATGATCAAATAAGATGAATGAAAAGAAATGAAGCAATTTGTACACTTCTGGAACATGGAGTATGTGCTGTTTCTCATTCTTTTATGATGAGAATAAAAAGTGGGGCAGATGAAAAGGGCTGAAAGGGGTATAAACCAGTCTCTTCCTGGAGCACCAAGGGGACAACATTTACATTTCCAAAAACCACACAGTTAAAATGATCCAAATCAAAATGACAAGGTTATAGTCAATAAATTATCCCAAAGGAAATGTAGTATCTTACATGTCATTTTACCACCTGTGTATCAGATACAAAAAAAAAAAAAAAAAAAAAAGGCTGGGCGCGGTGGCTTACGTCTGTAATCCTAGCACTCTGGGAGGCCGAGGCGGGTGGATCGCTCGAGGTCAGGAGTTCGAGACCAGCCTGAGCAAGAGCGAGACCCCGTGTCTACTAAAAATAGAAAGAAATTATATGGACAACTAAAATATATATATATATATATATATATATACACACAAAAATTAGCCGGGCATAGTAGCGCATGCCTGTAGTCCCAGCTACTCGGGAGGCTGAGGCAGTAGGATCACTTAAGTCCAGGAGTTTGAGGTTGCTGTGAGCTGGGCTGACACCACGGCACTCACTCTAGCCCGGGCAACAGAGTGAGACTCTGTCTCCAAAAAAAAAAAAAACACCCAAAATCTAAATTACTTGTTTGCTCCAAGTTTTTATAGGATGATGAAACATCTCCCTCATGTTTTTGTTGAAGGAATGTTATGTCCCAGTTTCCATCTTTGGATCAATAAAGTCCATCTGGGTCTACAGGCAAAAAATAATGTGATTAAGTCTCTAGTTTCTTCTGAAAGATCCAATTGGAGTAATAATTAAAACCCTATAGCTTTAAACAGGATAACAAGCCTTGAAAAATATAGAGCATTATCTCCTGGGCTAGCAACAAATAATTCACCTAATTTGTTCCCTATTAAGGCTAACAGACTCTATTACTTAACAGCTTGGGGGAAAGGAGGTAGTGGTATGAGTGGGATTAGCAGTATTGTTTTGGATTTTTTTTTCCTTAAACATATTGCCAATTAAGGCAGTATTTCAGGCTATGTAGGGCTATGTGCTTATGACTAGTCCTCTCACTTGGAAAACTAGAAAAGAATAAATTTTTAATAAAATTTGAAATTATTGAAGAAATACCAAGTAAGAAAAGTAAGGAATTAAGGGATCAACTTCCAGTGGGATAGGAAGCCTTGAGAGCTGAGACTGGCATTTTATACTGCATTATCATCATGGAATTTGATTTCTAAATATCATCTGAAAGACAGGTGAGCAGAGCTTTCATCATCCTCATGTGGCTGGGGGAAAGCGGAGTTATGGGACTCCGAAGAGGAAAGACCTGATAATGCCAGCGGGATGTGAATTGGAGCCCCAAAGGGAAAACTCTATCAAAATGTGACACCAGGGAATAAACCAGTCTTGGAAATATGTGAAACCTAGTTTCAAATCACCTAAAATTTTGATTGGATTGAAATAATATGGAATTACTGGACTCCAAGTCCCAGTTTTTCAGCCAGAAACAAATACCATCTAAGAAGAAGGCCTGGCAATTGTCCTTCTGGAAAAACATGTTATCAACCATGGTTGCTGAATTGCTTCTGCAGTATTTTAACATGCAAGACTCAGCATTTAGTTGCATATGGTCAAGCATATGAGAAAAACCAGACCACATGACATAATGAAACAACAATCACCATAACCCAAAACAGCAAAACTCTAACAGAAACAGACACTCAGAAGATAAAAAGGGATGTAACCGAAGATAAGACAGAGCTAAAGAGAGAATCAGTAATTCCAGAAAGAAGTCAGAAAAAGCTGTATAGAATGCAGGATGAAACTTTAGGAAATATGTAATTGTCTTTTAACTACTAAAGCTGAACCTATACATACCTACAGAGCAGGAATTTTACTTTTAGGTACATATACTTACAGAAACATGTGAATGTATACATAAAATTATGTGCAAGGATAATTATATTAGTATTATTGGTAATAGCCAAAAAACTAGACAAAAGTTGGCAGAAGGAGTAGTCAGAGCAAATAAATTTTTATATATGTACACAACAGAAAAACAAACAATAAAAGACATCAGCAAAAAACTAATATGCATGATGTCTCGTACAAACACACTTGCTAACAAATCAGCCAAATACAAAGGATACCATACCATGGGATTCTACTTCTATAAATTCAAAAGCAAGAAAAACTAACCTATAATTTTAGATAATAAGATGGTGATTACTTTTGAAAAGAGTGATAGGAGCAAATTTGGAGTGGCCCAAAGTAGATTACTGAGTGCTAAGTATGAGGGTGTGATCAATTTGTGAAAAAACACTGAGCAAACACTCATGATTTTTGCACTATGCAACATGTATGCTTTGTGTGGATAAAATATTTTATTAAAAAATATAAATGCAAAGTGTCACAAATAGAAAAGACAATCTTGAATAAGAACAGTTATAGGACTCACATTATTGGATAGCAGAACCGTTACAAAGCAAGAACATTAAGACAGAGTTGTGTTGGCCAAGGATAAGATAAAAAGACAAATAGAATACAATAGAAAGAAACCGGAATACCTGGGCACTTTTTCATGACAATGTCGACTTTGCAAAATGGCGAGAAAATGACAATCTTTTTCATGATTGTTGATGTGTTAAATGGTTATTCAAGGTAGAAAAAAAATTTGATTATTCTCTACCTTGTTTACCTTATGCTACACACACACACACACACACACACACACATTCCCAACCTTCCATGCAACTAACTGTGGGTAGATTTTAGATCTAAAACAATAATGTTTCTATTAGATAACAAGGGTAATGATGTCTATGACCTTGAGGTGAGTAAAGTTTGACTCCCAACAAGACCAGAAAAAAGTCTCAACCATAGGGGAAAACATCTATAAACTGGACTACCTTAAATTTAACAATGTCTGTTCATTTAAAGTCTATAAAGGTCCCGAAAAGATTACCCAGAGCGAGAAAAAGGTTTGTGAAAAATGTAATCAAGAAAAGGGTTCCATTTTAGAATAAATAAAGAACTTCTACACAGTAATATAAAAGCAGACAACCTATTTTAAACAACAGGCTAGAGATTTGAATATCTCTTCATTAAAGAGATCTGCAGTAGATACTTGTGATGATGAATTTTATGTTTCAACGTGAAAGGGCTAAAGGAATGCACAGAGAGTTGGTAAAACATTTTTTCTAGATGTGTCTGTGAGAATGTTTCCAGATAGGATTAGCATTTGAATCAGTATATGTGGATAAAGAAAATCACCTTCACTGATGCAGACGGTATCATCCAATCCACTGAAGGCCTGAATAAAATAAAAAGGCAGAGGAAGAATGAATTTATTCCCTGTTTGAGTTGAGACATCCATCTTTCTCCTGTGTTCAGACATCAATTCTCTTGTTTCCTAAGCCTTTGAACTCAGACTGAATCATATCACCAGCTTTCCTGGTTCTCTGGTTTACAGATGGCAGATCTTAGGATTTCCTGGCGTTTGTAGTCATGTGAGTCAATTCCTGTAATAAATCTCTGTATCTCTTTCTCTCTCTCAGTATATGTGTGTGTGTATATATTCATGTGTGTATGTATATATCATGCATATATGTTAATGTATGCATGTGTGTGTATATATATACACACACACACTCCCAACTGATTCTGTTTTTCTGGAGAATCCTAATATAGAACTACATAGATATTTTTGAATTTACATAGAAAAAAATTTAATTAAAAGATAAGTAAATAAAGACAGGAACTTTCAGAAATCTCAACAACCTATGTCTCAAATGGCTATCTCTCCGAGACACATAGAAACTATTCCATAGTATCTAGGAAAGAATTTTGTATGAGAATGCTTTTCTTGCCAATTGCTTCTTCATTATGTGAATTTTACCCTAACAACCCGGTCATGCACCCTCTGTAAGACATACGTACAGGGAGTCTAGTATCAAATTTGAATCTTTATTTTTCTTCTATGATCTACTACCTTAACTGATGCCATTTTTTTCTTTTATTTAAATATACTCTTTCTCTGATGAATAGAACCTTAAATGATTTCTACCTGTAGGATAGAACTCAGTGGCTGCTCCACAGGAAGTAGAGTTAACCTTCATCCAACCCGGGTGAGCCATATGGACCCAAACTTCATTGGCTGCCATCATCTTATTACCCATTCCGTAGCAGATGTGAGGTAGCATATTATTAGGTTGTAGGATGCTGTCTAGAGTCAGGCATATTATTCTGTTTTCTTACTTTCTATCAAGGACTTGAGAAAACTAAAACGCAAAAAAGTTTGCCTCCTTTGAGCATAGGTAGCTTTATACAAGTCAGTAGCTCCTGGAGATACAATTATTATGAATAGTAATTCAAGTACAGAGTAAGAGGTTTGCCAAGTTGATCTCTAGGTTCCCTCCCAATGTTGTGAGTATGTATTCTTATTAAGAATTAAGTCACAAAAAATTCTGATATGTGTCTATGTGGTGTCTTACATATAAGAATGCAGATAAATACATAATAACTCTAGAAATATTTGCAAACAAAAATACCCTTATCCTCTGATATTTGTTCAATGATACAGCCCTGTTATATAGATAATTCAATCATAGGAAATATACAGAACTTTCCATGTGACAGCAGAATATACATTTTTTCTCTAGTGCACACGAAACATTCTCCAATATACACCAAATTTTAGGGCACAAAACAAGTCTTTACAAATTTAAGAAGACAATTATTTCTAATTACAATGATACGAAACTAAAAATCAGTAACTAGAGGAATCTTCGAAAATTCACACATGTGTAAATTAAACAGCAAGCTACTGAACAACCATGAACCAAAGAAGAAATCATAAAAGAAATTTTAAAATGTCTTGAGACAAATGGCAAATAAACACAACACAACAAAACCTATGGGATGCTGTTTTAAGAGAAAAGTTTATAGCAAGAAAGGCCTACATTGAGAAAAAAAAAAGAAAAAAGAAAGAAAGAAAGAAAGAAAAGCCCCAAATAAGTAGCCTAACATTTGCATCAAGGAATTAGAAAAAAAGAGGAACAAATGAAGCCCAAAGTTAGCAGAAGGAAGGAAAAAATAAAAATCAGAACAGAAATAAATCAAATAGAGAATAGAAAACCCATAAAATTCAATAAAACTAAACATTGATTTTTGAAGAAATAAATTTGACAAACTCTTAGCTACACTATGAAAAAAAGAGAGAAGACTTAAATATATAAAATCAAAAATGAAGACATTACAATAAATTCTTTAGAAATAAAGGATCATAAGCAAATATGATGAACAATTACTGTATATGCCCCAAAATGAATAACATAGAAGAAATAGATAAATGCTGAGTAAAATATAATCTACCAGGATTGAATCCAGAAATAGAAAGCATAAACAGACCAATGACATAAAGAGATTGAAGAAATAATCAAAAACTTTCTAATAAAGAAAAACTCAGAATATCAAACATCTTTATGTTAAATTCTACCAAACACTGAAAGAAGAAGTAATACCAATACTCCTTAAACTCCTATGAAAAATAGAGTTTGAGGCCAAATTTTATGAGGTTGACATCACCTTAACACCTAAGCCAGTCAAAGACATTACAAGAAAAGAAAATAACAGGTCACTTTCTCTAACAACACTGATGCAAATATCTGCGATAAAATAACAGCAAACAGAATTCAACAAGAACACTCATTCACTGCTGGTGGGAATATAAAATGATGCAGCCATCTTGGAAAACAATTTGCCTTTTTCTCAAAATGTTAGTATAGAGATAATATAAGATTCAGAAATTCCATGCTTAGGAATGAAATTAAAACATATATACACACAATCTTGTATATAAATATTCATAATGCCATTATTTACAATAGCCAAGAAAGAGAAACAATTCAAGTGTTCATCACTGAATGAATGGGTAACCAAACGTTACATATCCATACAGTAGAATATTATTCAGCCATGAAAAGGAATGAAGAACAGATACATGTTACAACATGAAGATATTATTCTAAGTGAAAAAAAGCCGTGTCAAAAAGTACATATTGTATGATTTCATTTAGATAAAAATGTCCAAAATAGGCAAATTTATAGTGACAGAAAGTAGATTAGAGTTGCCCAGGACTGTGCAGGGGGAAGAAAAAAGGGAGTGACTGCTAATAACTATGGGGTTTCTTTCTGATGAGAATGTTTTAATCTTAGATTGTAGTGGTCATTGCTTAACTCTGCAAATATACTGAACACAATTGAGGTGCATGCTTTAAATGGGTAAACCTTATGATATGCAAATTATTAATACATCTCAATTAAGCTGTTTTTTAAAATAAAAAAATAAAAAGAATATACATCATGACTAAGTGGAATTTCTCTGTAGCATGCAAGGCTGCTTTAACATACACAAATAAATGAACGTGATATATCGCTTTAAGAGAATGAAAAATAAAAACCATATGATCATTTCAATAGATACAGAAAAGCATTTGAAAAAAAAATTCAACATGCTTTCTTGAATAAAACTATCAACCGTTGAGGTAGAGAAGGAAAGTTCCCCAGTGTAACAAAGACCACTAAGGGAAAACCCACAACTATTATAATCAATGGGAAATAACTGAAAATTTTTCCAGTAAGATACTGCACAAAGTAAAGAGGCCCACTCTCACCATTTCCTTTCAGCATAGAACTGGAAGCCCTAGCAAGAGCAATCAGACAAGAAAAATAGCAGACATCAAAGTCTGAAATAAAGAAATAAAACTATATGTATTTGCAGATGATATGATTTTATATTTAGAAAACTCTAAAGATTCCACAAAAAATTGTTAGTCAATAAATCCAATAAAGTTTCAGGATACAAAATAAACATACAAAAATAAGTAGCATTTTTATATATAAATAACAACCTAGTTGAAAATGAAATCAAGAAACAACCCCATTTAGGATAGCATCAAAAATAAAATACGTGGAAATAAATTTAATCAAGGTGGTGAAATATTGTACACTCAGAACTATAAAACATTAATGAAAGAAATGAAAGAAGACACAAATAAATGGAAAACTAATCCAATGCTTATGGATCAAAAGCATAAATATTATTAAAATGTCCATACTACCCAGAGCTATATACAGATTCACTGCAATTCCTGTCAAAATTCCAATGGCATTCCCTACAGAAATAGAAAAATTAATCCTAATATTTGTTTGAAATGTAAAAAAAGCCCTGAATATCAAAAAAAATCCTGAGAAAGAAAAAAGTAGAGGCATCATACTTTCTGATTTAAAATTATATTACATAGCTGTATAATCACAACAGTGTGGGTTTTTATCATGAAGGGGTGCTGGATTTTATTGACTGCTTTTTCTGCCTCTATTGAGATGGTTTTTGGTTTTAATTCTGTTTATGTGGTGAATGTTTATTTATTTATTTTAGAAGCCTCTTCCCAGAAGAAGTGAATCATGTTTATTGATTTGCACGTGTTGAACCAGCCTCACATCCCCGGGATGAAACCCTGTTGATCATGGTGAATTATTTTTTTGATGTGCTATTGTATTCGATTTGCTAGTATTTTGTTGAGAAGTTTTGCATCTATATCCATGAGGGATATTGGTCTGTAGTTTTCTTTTTTGTTGTGTCCTTTCCTGGCTTTGTTATCAGTGTGATACTGGCTTCATATACAGTGTCTTAATTGATACTGGAGACTTAGGAAGAGCGAGGGATGTGGGCATTGAGAGAGGAGAAATTACCTATTGGGTACAATGTACACTATTCAGGTGTTGGGTAAATTAAAAGCCTAAACTTCTCCACTAAGCAATTCATCTATGTAACAATAACCATTTGTATCTTATAAATTCACTTTAATAAAAAAATTAAAAAAAATACCACAATGTAATCTGGCATAAATACAGAGACATAGACCAGTGAGACAGAATGGGGAGTCTGGAAATAAATGCAAATATATATGATAAACTAATTTTTGACAAGGGCAATAAGAGGACATAATGGACACAGAGGACACTAAAAGGGGAGATAAGAAAAGATAATTTTCACATGCAAAAGAATGAAACTGTACCCTTATCTTACACCATACACAAATATCAACTCAAAATGGATAAAGGTCCTAAACATAGAACTTAAAACTATAAAACTTTTACAAGAGGGCAGGAGAAAATCTTCTTGACATTGGCCTCGAAAATGATTTCTTTGATATTCCACCAAAAGCTCAGGCTTCAAAAGCAAAAATAAATAAATGGAACCATATAAAACTGAAAAACTTCTGCACAGCAGAAGAAAAAAAATCAAACGAATAAAGGAGAAATCCAAATTTTGGGAAAAAAATTTGTAAACGATATATATGATATGATAAAGGATTAATACCACAGTTAATAAAGAACACATACAACTCAATAGTAAAAAAAAAATAATAATAAAAAGACACAAAACAAAATAACATTGATAATAGACAAAAGTCCTGAATAGGTATTTCTCCAAAGAAGACAAAAATGACTATCATGTGTATGAAAAGGTGCTTAACATTATTAATGGGAAATGCAAATCAAAATGCAACAAGATAGCACCTTCTACTAGTTACTGGTTAGGATGGCTGTTTCCAAACTGTCATAAGATAACAAATGTTGCAGAGGGTGTGGAGCAAAGTTAACACTTGTACACTATTGGTGGGCATGTAGATCGGTGCGGTCATTATGAAAAACAGTATACAACAGGATAAAGGTTCCTCAGAAGAATTAAAACTTAGAACCACCAAATGATGCAGCAATCCCCTTTCTGGGCATATGCCAAAAGGAAATGAAATCGGTAGCTCATAAAGATATCTGCACCCCCATGTTCATTGCAGCATTATTCATAATAACCCAGATATAAATAGATACAACCTAAGTGTCCATCAATGAATGAATGCATAAAGAAACTGTGAGATACACATACACATACATACATACATACACACACAATGAAATATTATTCAGCCATTAAAAAAAGGATCTTGCTGTATACCACAACCTTAATGAACCTGAAGGACATTATGCTAAATGAAATAAGCAGACACAGAAAGCAAAATTTTGCATGATCTGATTTATATTTGGAATAGAAAAGTAAAAAAGAGTCAAATATACAGTGATAGATAATAAAACAGTGGTTATTAAGGGTAGGGAGTGAGGAGGAATAGAGGAAGTATAAGTTATGGGTTACAATATATTATATAAAATGAACAGTGTAGAGATCTAATGTACAGCATGGGGACTATAGATAATACAAGATTTTAGCTGCTCTTGCCACAAAAACTAAATAAAACAAAAAAAACAGGGAACTATGTGAGATGATGGGTGTATTAATTTGCTTCTCTATAGTAACAATTTTACTATCTGTATGTCTTCCATAATGTCATGTTTCATGTTGTATACCTTAAATGTATACAATAAAATTTATTTGAAAAATTATAGGGAATTATATTTTCTTGAATAGCATGAAGAAATCAATGACCTCATTAAAATCTACCATTTTTTTTTCATTGACAAAGGCAAATGGCTACAACATTCATTGATTAATGGATTGAAAAAATTAGGCTCAGATATTTGGCTAAGACCACAAATATTATGTAGCAGAGACCAGATTCAAAGCCAATCTTTCTGAGTCGCAGGTTATTGCAATTTCTTATTCCACTATGCTGCTTCTTTCCCCCAGAAATTGAGAAGAACAGAAGAAATGCAATGATGATATACTCCACTCATTCCATAACTAATTGCATAACAATTCCCCAATTTTTTAGATATACTAACAAAGATCTAAAGACTAACTTTAGTTTTACTTTTCTAATCTTCATGTTTCTGTTGGCGGGAAAAAAAAAAAAAAACATGAAGAATTCAGATAGAGAATGAAGACTGGAGAAGAATGCACCGGAAAAAAAAAAAAAAAAAAAAAACCCAAAAACAAACCAAAAGAACCACAATAGCCAGATAATCCATAAATTGCAACAATCAATCTTTAATTGAATGCACATGTGTAGACTGAGATGGTTCCCCAATAGTGAGGCAGTAGGCGATGATTAATGACTGGAAGAAATCAAAGAATTCTTCCTGAGCTCTGAATTGTGCTGTGAATATAAAAATCTGCTGGAACAGGTGACACGTTGCCAAGGGTTCCAACAAGTAGACCGAAGAAATTACAGATCTGCCAACAATTTATTTCCAAAGACAGAGAGAAATGGTGATGTAGCAGTGTCACATAATAAGGAAGAAAGCTTTTTTTTTCTCTTTTTTTTTTTTGTATTTTTTCTTGTCTGGAGAGTGGTAATCCAGACTATAGTTTTATTATCTGAGCTACAGGGAAAGACAAAATGCAATGATTAAGAAATTCAATGACTGTCATAAAAGACAATATGAAGCTGAAAGTTGTGCAATTATTTAAAGTACTCAAAAAGCTCAGCTCAGAACTGCATTGTTGTAAGTATTTTAAGAGGAAATGAAGAGTTATCTCAGGAAGAGAAGAATCTTAAATTCTTAGAAAAATCAACATGAAAACAAAAGAATATTTACTCAGTCATCCATTAAATATATACTGCAACACTACAATGCCCCCAGAGGTAAATTCTGACACAGAAGATATATGACCATACTGTTGATGGTTTCATCCCCATCAAATAAATGTGTAAAAAATAACTAACTAAAGAATGAATGGATGAGAGGATGGCACTGCCCTCATGGAGCATACGAAGCAGCAGGACACATATTTGCCATATTTCTGGACTTCTCTTGTGATTTGTGTAATTAGAAAGGAGAAGTTCATGTGCCTGATCACAAGACAACATATAGAACAATTACTCTCACTCCTGTCTTCACACCGGAGTCACTTGAAGAGCTTTGTAATATTATGCAGACCTATCCTTCCACCATATGTGTCTGGTTTAATTTGTCTGGGTTAAGGTTCAGGCATTAGTACTGAGGATTCTAATAATCAGTTAAGGTTGAGAAACAAAAATATATAAAAAAAGAATTGACCTAAAGTAGAAGATCTGAAAGAAGAGGAAGGGTTAACCAGGGCAATTGTGATAGATGGAAGTATAGCATGACAGGCCCAGGAAAGAGCAGGTGCAAATACCTTGTGGCTAGAAGAAACATGGCCCAGTTAACACACTGACAGGGCAAATGTCCAGCACACAGAGGAAAGTGTGGCATGGGATGAAGCTGATGTGGTAGGCAAGGCCAGAATACACAAACCTTTAAGTCTTTGTCTTTAAAACCTTTAGTGGCTTCTTCATGTTCTTAGGATAATGAAGGTTAGGGAGTTGATCAGAGTAATTTTGTCTTTTAGAATCATCACTTTTACAGAAGACTTAAAAAATGAGAGGGAATAATACTTACGGAGAGGACGGTTAGGAAATCATTACAATCTTCTACGTAAGAGCTAATAGTTGCCTGGATTAGGCAGAAGAAGGAAGTGTAAGCAGTACTGCCTGCTGTTAGACCCATCTCTAGTCCAAAGGCTCACAAAGGGGTAATTTTAGTGATTATGGGGTGGATGATGTGATGTAAGGTATTGTGTCCATGTACATGCACTCTAGTCTCTTGGGTGCTGATTAGAGATTGGGGTGGCAAGAGAAGTAGATAGGGCTGGGGGTCCGTGCCAGGCTAGTGGCCAACATGCTCTACATGCAATTTTGTTAGAGACCTTGCATGTATTAGAGATAGATCTGGAGCAAGGAGAGAGAAAAGTAACAGATAAATGCAGGGTACATGATCTTGAAATTAATACCTGGAAAGGACAATAATACAACATCAGTTGCATCTTCTGAAATAATCATATTTTAGAAAAAATTTCAGGATTTGTAATACTCCAAAGCACATTCTTTTTTTTTTTATTCAGCTTATTATGGGGGTACAAAAGTTTAGGTTATGTATGTTTCCCTTGCTCCCCACCTCCCCGAATCAGAGCGTCAAGCGTGTCCATTCCCCAGACGGTGTGCATCGCACTCATTATGTATGTATACACCCATTCCCTCCCCCCCCACATCTGCCTGACACCCAATTGGTGTTGTTCCCAAATGTGCACTTAGGTGATGCTCAGGGAAACCAATTTGCTGGTGAGTACATGTGGTGCTTATTTTTCCATTCTTGGGACACTTCACTTAGAATGGGTTCCAACTCTTTCCAGGAGAACCTAAGAGATTCTGTATCACCGTTATTTCTTATAGCTGAGCAATACGCCATGGTATACAGAGACCACGTTTTACTAATCCACTCGTGTATTGATGGGCAATTGGGTTGTTTCCACATCTTTGCGATTGTCAATCGTGCTGCTATAAACATTCGGATGCAGGTATCTTTTTTATAGAATGTCTTTTGTTCTTTTGGGTAGATGCCCAATAATGGGATTGCTGGATCAAATGGTAGGTCTACTTGTATCTGTTTAAGCTATCTCCATATTCCAAAGCACATTCTTACTTATTTTTTGAATTATTGTCACAACAGTTCATTTAGTTGGTCAAAATGGGTATTATATTCCCCATTTGAAAATGTGGAAATTTACATTTACATAGAACAGAGGTTGGTTATTTTTTTCTGTAAACGGCATGATAGTAAATATGTTTGGTGTTGCAGGCTATATATGTGTTGTCTGTCATCTCTGCAATTGTAGCTACTCATCTCTGACATTGTAGCTCAGAAGTAGCCATAGGCAATATGTAAAACAATGGATGTGGCTGTGTTCCAATAAAACTTTATTTACAAAATGACACAGACAGGCAGATTTGGCTCTCATGTCGTAGTTTGCAGATTCTTGATGGAGATTGTCATAAGCTGACTGCAAGTAAACGGCTTATGTGGTCCCGGAAGTGAAATCTTTTGGTTTCTGGTTCTGTACTGTGTCCTTCAAAATGCTTAAATGATAGACACTGAACACCAGTGTCCAAGTGATCATCTTATCAGAACTCATTCCACAAATGGGAAAACTGAGGACCAAGGGGTTAAGTGAGTTACCCAACGTTGCAGGGCTCTTCAGAGCCAGAGCTATGACAAGAATTTCAAATTCTGCAATCCTGCCTGCATTCTTACTGTCTGTAGATGGCAAAGTCAATCACCTCCATGAAGTAACTTGGCCCAGGTCTGGACTTCCTGTTATGTTTTCTTTCTATGATGTCTCCTTAGAGGAGAATGATCTAGAATCCCCCTCAAATTATAGCAAAATAGCAACAGCTTAGACACAGTTAGGAAGTGCTTTTTTAGTACCCTCCAGGTTCCCAAAGTAAATAATTCTAGTTCTAAAATTTCTAATTATGCTACTCTTAAAAAAAAAAAACAAACTGAATTGCTTAGCAAATTACGTCAGATTTCTGTTTCATTGTATACCTGCAGTTTACACTAACTTATGTTATCCTGATTGTAGTTGTATTTCCTGTTACTATTGTGATGCTGGTGCATGATTTCACTGAATGAGACAGAGACATTTGCATAACTTCTTTGAAGCTGTCAACCACTTGATCCAATCTTAGGGCAGTGTCACATTCCAGAAAACACAATTAAGAAGCACAAAATCCTTTTGAATTGGCTCAAGTGTTCTGCTTACATTTATTGGGCATGACGTAGTGGATCTTCTTACAAAAAAAAAAAATCAGCAGTTTGTTCTTCTCACTTTCCTTCTTCACCATGGCAGCTTGTGTGTCTATGCCAGCTCCCTAACTTTCATACTTCTTTTCTTCTTACATCTTTTCCAGATTCTACATCAAAAATATCAATAGGACACAACAGGCAAAATACTTTGCAGAGAGTAAGGATGAAAATAAATGGCATAAGTTGGTAAAGCCATAATCATTTTTACAGCTGAGACAAGACAAAGGACAGAATTACTCATATCTGAATAATGTTTGGCCAGACACATTCGGAAAAAAAAATCCTCTTATTAGGAATCCATCAAAATTTATAGTTGCATTAGTGAATGTACCAAAGGCCCTTTTTTGGGGACAAAGTGTCTGCTGGCTGAGACAGTATTTGATAATTAAACTTGAACATGTCAGACAAAACTGAAAGCCTTCCTTGACGCTTGGTATAATCAGAAACCAATTCAGAAGACATAATTTATTTAGAATTTAGTAAACCATTCAAAAAAGTTCTGTAGAGAAATCTAATAGAGAAATTAAAAGCATTCTGTCTGATCAAGACAACTAGTGTCTATCTACAAAAAACTACCTGACAGACAATATAAAAGGTAATTTCCAATAGTACAACATCAAACAGGGGATAAATTTAAAGGATTGGGTTAGAAAGCCACCTGGGAAGGCAGAATTTGGAATTTCAAGTGCACTCAGAGCCAGACAAATAACCATTTTACATCACGACTTTGTAGCAAAGCACTTTTATGTACTTCACTTGTATTAGGAAGTGAAATACACTAAAATACCAAGAAGAATTTGTTCAAGGTCAAGGTTTATCATAAGAATAAAAACTTTAAAATGATGCCAAGATAAAAAACTGTATGCAAGTTTTTGTAGTAGCTTTATTCATAATTGACAAAAACTGTTAACAACAAAGATGACCTTCATAGGTACATGAATAAACAAATCGTGGCATACCCATACAATAGAACACTATTACGTGATAAAAGGAATGAACTATTACCAATAATATGGATGAATATTAAATGCATAATATTAACTGAAACACCCAGTTTGAAGCGTACCTATTGTAGGATTTAATTTATATGGCGTTCTGAGAAAGAAAAAACAGTAAAGATGGCCAAGTGATTAGTGGTTGCCAAGGCATTTTTCAGGGTGGTGGAACTATTCTGGATGATTCTGTACATCCACTGTACATCATGTACACTATATTTGTAGAAGTCCATAAAAATTTATGGCAAAAATTACACCGCAATATATGTAAATTAAAACAGAAATTATTTAGAAGTTTGGGAGATCTCAGAACGGAATGCAGAATATGACAAAGGAAACAAACTGTATTACAAATATATGGAACAACCTCATTGAAAGGTAGAGAAAAGGATGCCGGTCCAAGTGACTTTCGAAGGAAGTGGAGTCTGTAAGACTAGAGGAATACAGGTTTGTACATAAGCACTGTACTCTAGTTGATAAAAGAAAATTTTTTTTGTCTCTTCTTATATTGGTATGGGTTCACACTTCTGAAACCACTACACATGTATACTGGAATTAAACTATTAAGTAAGTGAATGGTATATGGTGGGAGCCAGGTTTCCAACTTTTGGAGTGCAAGATTCAAAACAAGTGAGGGAAACAGGCTAGATTGATCCATGCAGTGTAGGTTAGAGTCGGAAACAACTGTAGAAGCTCATGTTCAGCTCACTGTAGATATACAAATATTCATTAATACGTGTACATCTATGGGTTAGTGTATATACATGCATCCCTTTGCTCTGTCAGCTGACAGATCCGCAAAACAGCAACAGCCCCATAACAAAGAGCACATCTATTGCATAGATCTTAGTATCTACTGCCACTTTCCAAAAAGAGGACCCAGAACTCGTTGAAAAAAAAAAAAATGGCTAATTTTAGACCTGGGACAGAAAATATAAAAACTAAGCCTGGAGTATCTTGTAGTACCAGAAAGGAAGGAAGTGCTCAAAACATACACACAAGCACACACATTCACACACACGCACCCACAACGATGGAAGTGTGTTAAAGGGACATAGGCACCAACTAAAAGAGTTTCCAATGGCCAAAGCTAGAATAATTTAAACAACAAAGTAAATAAAGCAGTATTGGATTTTAACCCCAAGTATAAAATAAATATCCACAAGTTCATACTGTAATTAACCAAAGATAGAATAAAAAATAAACGGGGAAGAAAAGTCTCCTATGCGGAAGCATTCTAGATAATGTATACTGATACTTTCCTTAAAGGAAGCAGAGCAGAACACCTACTGTTTTATTGTTGATGGTGCATTGATCCTTCCTTTGGACTTTAGTTGATAATAATGTATCAATATTAGTCAATTGTGACAAATGTACCACAGTGATATAAAATATTAATAGTAAGGGGGACTGGATATGAACAATTCTTTTTATAATCATCACAATTTTTTGTAAGTTTAAAACTATTCTAAAATAAAAAGTTCACTAAAAAACTGTAAAGATTTCAACTAATTAATATTTGTATTTTATCTCTATATACAATGCCAGGCGCTAAAGTAGTAAAGTAATAAATAACCTGTAGACTCTCTTGATAGCACTTGGCAATTTGATTTTATGATTTCTCACATCCTCTCATGCTACACATAAATGATAGTGAAACGTATCTTATTTATTTTTATGTTCTCATAGTATCTATCACATTAGTTTGCAAATATAAGGGCTCAAAGGCTTTTGGTAAAACCAAAGTAACATATATTAATGAAATGGTTAAGTCATAGCCCTCGGTAATGAATGAGTTGGGAATAAAATGAACACGAGCATTTATAATTACAGTGAAATTTCAGATACATCATTCTGGAAGCAATTGTTGAACACACAACATGGACTTAGTGTGCAGGAAGTATAATTGATACTTTTGGCAGAATAAAGAATAAAGATCAAATTTCAATAGGTACTTGAAGTTGGAGTCATAGTATGAGTGGCACTTGCATAGGCTCTCAAGAAGAATCTTGCACTTGCATGAAACACTGGCAAATTCTTGATATTAGAAGTATGTACTATGTGTATCCAGAGTGCCTCAATAAAATGTTTGCTCTAATTAAAATATAGTACACTTTTATTTAACATTCGTACACTTCACAATCACCATTCCTACTTTTGGAAGTGACTGAAAAGATGTATAATACAAAGTCAGTTTCAGTCCAGCTGATGCCTTTGTACATTGACAAATGGTTTTGTGGTTGGTGAACAGAAATTATTTTGCTAATCATGGGGCCTTTCTAAGCACCTAACATCTCCTTATTAAACTAGTTTTCTTTCTGTTTTTAATAGTCACAGTGCAGACTATTCCCTCCACTTATAAATTGTTTTCTAGTTTATTTCTTTAGATTTTAAGAAGTAATGGTTAAAGTAAAATTTGCACAAAATAAACATTAAAAATAGAACATCAAGGTGACTACAGTCAATGATAACATGTTATATATTTCAAAATAACTAAAAGAGTAAATTTCAAATGTCTCATCATAAAAAATAATAGGTAAGGGAGATGATGGCTATGTTAATTTTCTTGATTTAATCGTAAGACATTGTATACGTATGTCAAAACATATTGTATCCTATAAATATGTATAATTGATTTGCCAATTAAAAAAAGAACCAAAGTGTATTCAATGAAAACTAAGACTATTTCCCAAAATAGAACCTAGTATTTCTAGATATTACTGCTATTTTTCATAATCCCATTCCACCCACAAAAATTTGATTTTTTTGTCCCCCTTTGCACATAATAGCTATGCTTTATTTTTTCCATAAATAGAATGTATTCTTTTGAATTCACATGTTCTAATTTATTTAATTATGCTCCCCGTGATGACAATTTAGCTTATTTTCATTCTTTTGCCCTTATCAATAATGTAGTAAAAACTTTACTTACACATATGTACAGAAATATAAAACATTTTTATATCTCTGTAGTATAATCCTTAAAAATGTGTATGTGCAATTTTGCATTTTTATTTTGACTACTTATTCCCAAACTGACCTCAAAAGAGATTGTACAAATATATTTTTCTGTGAAGAGTGTCTATTTTCCTACATCCTTGCCCAGTCAGTCTTGTCTACTCTAACTTAGGTTTAAATGTAGCCTATAAAGATATGCACATGAAACAAGTAATACTTATTTGAAATTACATGATACATGTGTGTACTGGTCCTGGAAGAATCAGAATCATAACCTACAGGAAAAAAAAAATTTAAGAAGGTGTTGAAATAGGCCAAAGAATGTCTGTTGCAATAGACCATGTGGCAGAGAATATGAACCTAAAGAAACCAGCTCAGCCGTAAGAGAGGAGTACACTGCATTAGGCAGAGAGTTACATATGAGAACAACGATGCCAAAGACCATGCCTAAAGTACAGGAAGGGACAGAAAGACTCCTAACCAGCTTTCTGGCTCTGCTTCCCATAAAGCCTGCTGGTACTTCTATTCCTAAGGCTATAAAATATTATGGAAGCTATATACTCACATATATAATTGAGCAACTTCATTGGGTTTCTAGTTTTGCTATTAAAATAGATTTGACTGCTAAAGTTTCCTGTGTCCCTAACTGACATTTCCCCTTATATCCCACATTTTAGCAATAATAAAATTAATACTTCACCTATAAATATGGCTAGGTTTCAGAAAGCTCTACAACATGTTTTTAGAAACCTCAGGAAAATGTATGTCATGCAGAAAGCCCCACACAAAGCAGAAGTGACTTTCAATAATGAAATACTGGATTCAGAAATTGCCTTCTATGAATTTAGGTAGAAACTATTTTCTGAAACCTAAAGACCTGATGTGTTTATTTAATTGTTTCATTGTTGTCTGCAATGTTGCATTATCAAGTCCTAAGAAACATTTTTTTTTCCTGAAGACAGACCCTTTTTAGAAGTGTAATTATAGAATCCAAAGGCCTTAATGTCTT
This sequence comes from Eulemur rufifrons, assembly GCF_041146395.1. NCBI lineage: Eukaryota > Metazoa > Chordata > Mammalia > Primates > Lemuridae > Eulemur > Eulemur rufifrons. The sequence continues at coordinate 7,123,060 of NC_091005.1, read as the reverse complement.
CTAACACCGTGTGGTCATTGTAAACGCTGAAAAGCTTTGATCAATTCTCAAAAGCCAGATTAGAGAGCCATGTTTGCAAGTACTCTAAAATCATTTAAGCACAAGCACTTTTGAATCCAGCCACCGTTCCAAGTAGCTATGATCTAAGAAATATTACATTTTTAGAATATTTTGACCATTCTTCAGCTGGAAAGTAAAGAAAGGCTTCAAATTCTAGGCCCTTTTATTCTTCTCCTGGGTTTATACTAACAAATAATAGGGTGGTTTGGAGAAGTCTGAAAAACTTCTGCCATCTCATTTCAAATACAAAAAAATAAAAAAATTGAGAAATTAAAACAAATGAAAGAAAAGGGAAAAAGAAAAAGAGAGTGAGACTTGGGAAGATCCTAATGACTCTCAAACTACTTTCTAACATCTTCCTTTCCTCTTAAACATTGATTCAAGAATGATCAAACAAAGGTTGAGAGAGTGAAAGAGTATTCTCCCGGGTCACAAAACTAATTCTGATGACTATATAGATCTGAAGTCCAAAGTATCTCGCTTTATGGTATCATTAATTAAGAAACACACTGAGGTCTCAATCATGCCTGGATGTTTTGCACAGTCACCGTTTGAAATAAGTGTATACACCAGTCAGTCAGCAACCCCATCCCTAGAGGAAAGTTTGCTTCAATTAGAAGTCTGTGGCTAAAACTTATCCAACTACCTGTTCTTATCTTTTGCTTGCTTTTGGTCCACACTGTCCTTGAACTATTTTTACTTGATCTTAGATATTAAAAATAAATAGAAAGATCGCTCCTAAAATTCTGGATTTCTGGCATCTCATTAGGATGAATAAACACTGTCAACAGTTGGCCAGTATCGCTGCCTTTAAAAAGGATATCATGATCTCATTCTCCTCATCGCCCAACCTATTTCATTCATTTCTGTTACTTACTCGTGAATTTTTCCATATGACATAAACATGCACATTTCTTTCCATACAGAATTCTTTCATATATAGTGCACTACATTATAATATAGTAGCTAAGAATATGAACTCTGAAGTCATAGCACTTTCATTCAAATTCTGGCATTACCACTTTCTAATTATTTAAACTTGGGCATATTATTTACCAACTCTGTGCCTCAGTTTTCCCACCTACAAAATGGGGCTAATGACACTACTAAGCTATCTGGGTTATTGTGAGCATTAACTGAGTTTAGAAAAAAAGAATACAATTGCCTGAAAATGTTACATATTCTTTTACATGTGTTAGCTATTATTATGTTATCTGTTTAGATTTTAATATTGTTTTATAAAATACAAATGTGATTCATGAAAAACTCAATACCGGACACTCTAGAGTCATGTTGTCTTTGCTTTTAAGAACATGCACTCTTGTATTTCCTTGTAAGTATACATATATCTCATTGTGTTATAGCTAGTTGTGTGTGACTTGATTAAGCTACAAAAACAAATGAATTATGTTTTAGCACGAATTTTTGAGCACTTACTTGTTTTTACCTCCATTCTATGTACCTAATATATGTACTACACACAAATGAAGGCAGGAAAACAGTAGAAGAGATAAAATTTAAACTATAATTTTTGCAACCTTGTGGAAATTCTGAATAAAAATGAGATAGAAGAGAAAATTAAGACTTTGGATTGAAAATAATTTTCTGTATTGTCAGTAATTTTTAAATATTCAGGTTCTGACATTTCTCAGAATAAATATGGAATTAAATATAATCTAATAAATGATAAGGTAATTATCCACATATATTTTTCTTAACTATTTACATTTTTGTTTAATACTCTTAATTAAAAGCTTACCTCAATACAATGTCAATAAGAAGTGCCAATTTGAAAGCATTAGTGGAATCACCATTTGTACATTTGGCTGATGATAGCAAGTGGTCTCTAGTCTTCATTTCAGCATTATGAAGGCAAATACTTGTCATTGTCAATCACTCATTTTGCCTACTGTTCCTTTAGTTTAAAGTAGGGCAACCTATGAAGACAAAGGGAAATATAAATCAATACCTTGCAAACTCTGGTATTGTCTTGCAATGACATTTTCCATTCTTCACATTTAACATGGCACCAAAGTGTGCAAATGAGTGTTTTTTTTTTCCTTCTAGCAATTGAGAAACTCTGTTTTCTCAGTATTTTTTTTTTCTAAACAATTTTGACACACTTTGTAAATAGCATAGAGAGTCCTTAAGGTAACTTCTCAGTATTTGTAAATAAGTAATAAAATTATATTTCTCTAAATCCCAACGTGGTATGATCAAATAGGAAGGTAGTTGGAATTGGTGTTAGAAGACTATGTTCTAGTTCAGATACTTCCTAGCTGTGGGATGCTGCAGAAGGATTGGCGTTCCAGATGGATGCTAAAAGCGGAGACCTCATTACTGGAACTGTTACAGACAGAAAGGGGAGGAAACCTGTTATTCACCCTGTACTACAGGTAGTATGTGAATAGTTTAGTTGTGAGGACAGGAGGGAGGTGGATTGGAGAGCCTTGAATGTCACTTACTATATTGTTGATACACACACATACACACACCCATACATGAAGAGATTTCCATAATACATACCACACGTTGCACAGAGTTAAACCTTCTCCTTTTACAATTAGACCCCTGAACAACAGCATGCATCATAGCTTTTCCACATACTTCCTTTGCTTATATCCTCCTGGACTCTCTTTGCTTTCAAAAATGAATGCAGGAGAACATAAGATAATACTTTCAAGTCCTTAGTTCAATGGATTGATCAGAAATGTATAATGAATTATAATTGTAACAAAATGGACACAGTGATCACACAAATTGTACCAAAATGGCTAGAAGGAAAAAAATCTAGTTTATTATTCACAACGAAAGGTCCAGATACTGTGTATATGCAATGTAACAATAATGAATTGGACTTGTTCTAAATTTGTGTACATTTTTGCAATTGACATTGGATTGCTGGCTATTGTGCTTACCAGGTAGGTAGGTCATGCAACAATATATCAATTGCGTGGTGAACTCAATATAATTTCAGCGGAGTTGGTACTCAAGTCACCAAAAAATCAAGACAGCTTCTTGGCTAGATAAGGTGTTCACCACTTGAGTGAATACTGTCACAATGTAGCGAGCTCAGAAAGGCAATCTCAAATGCTTCTTTCTGGGAGTTACAACCAATACAATATGCAAGAATTGAAAAAAAAAAAACAAAAAAACGGCAACATCAAACTGTTCACTTCAGTGATGTCCTCAGGCTGACAAAATTCCTTAGCTTGCCAACTTTTGTCAGTCTGTTTCCTTCGTATGCTTTATAGTTTTGCCGTTCATCATAAGTTTATGACATTCATTAAGTAGTCTTGCTACAAATCAGAGACTACAGATGATATTTGAACATCCCCACTACCTAGCACTTAAAATGGTAATTCATTCTTTCCCAGGAGCAACTAAACATCTGGTCCCGCTTCCCAGTGAAATCACTGGTGCAGTTCACCTTCTGAATGGGAACGTGATGGGTGAGCTGGAGGGTAAACCAGCGGCACGTGACAGAAAGCAGGCACAACAGAAAAAGGAAGGGAGAAACACGATTCCTGTCAAAATGTCTGGAACATCCACTAGATTCTTATTTAATTCGCAAGTAACTCTCATCCACTGCAAATACCATTTTGAAACTTTGCCCAATAAATATTAAATAAATCAAATTATTCCTTGATTGGTGATGGGGTATCCATCAAAAATATCACAAGGTGGCAATTTGTGTATTTCTCATACCATATGGCTTGTCACCACACTGAAAGTTGGACACTTGAGTTCTAACTCACTAGACAAGCTATAAGTATTAATGATTACAACTCTGGGATTATGCATATTTGTAAACAAAAGAAAATGTTAAGAGACATTAATATAAAATGCATGAGGCATTGTAGGCAATGTTAAAAATAAGAATATGTTTGTTGTTAAAAACTCACAAATGCACTATTTTATTCAAGACAGAGCGCAGTCAAGAAGAAGCATGATTGTTCATGCAACATATATCACAAGTCGTGGGACCGAGCCTATGGAATTTTGTAAAAACCTATTATAAAAACTCATTCTATGGCTCAGAGGGAGAAGACAATCTTTCTGAACTAAGAAGTGAACTTGTCAAAGCCTATGGGGTTAATGTGGCTTTGAGGGAGAGAACGGTCCTCTTTTTGCAGGTTTTTGTCACATTCAGGACTGCAAACTTGAGCTGAGATTCTGAAATCCTTAGAAAATGGGCTCCTGCCAACAACACGGGAATCACAGCTTTAGCAAAGTCATCAGAAGTTCTTAGCATTTTTGCCTTTTCTTTTGCAAATTTATTTTTTCTTAAATGAAGAGGAGGTAAAGTAAGACTATCCCTCTTTTTCTTTTGTGGTTTAGTTTAATATATTAGAGTGTACTTTGTTTATTTTCTACCTATAACACTATAATGTTAAAATCTCTATAAAATCAGATTTTTTGTACCATTGTTATTCACTGCTATGTCACCAGCATCTCAAACACTGCCTGAAACATACTAGATCAATGGGTGACTGAAAATACCATTTACAGAATTGTTATCAGGAGGTTTTTTTTTTGTTTTTTTTTTTTACGTAAGGAAAAATACTCTTGATTTAAAATGTAGAGAACTGGTTTAAATCCAAACTATGCATAAATGGAAACAATATGGTAGTGATTAAGGAAACAGGCTCAGTAAACATCTTGCCTTTAGTACTCATCTAGTCGCCAATGAATTCTATTTCTATCTCATATTTGCTTTAGTTTCCATATCCTTAAAATGTGGATCATTAGAATACCTAACTCATAAGGTAGCTGTGACATTTCAATAACATAATCCACTTTAAGAAAGTACTGGCCATGTAGTAGGTGCTCAGTAAATATCAAATGTTTTTTTTTTTTCTTTTGTCTTGGTTTACTTTTATTTTAAGTGGACATACATCTGCATAATAAATGCTATAAATGTTAATCCAAAGGACTACTAATAATTGGTGAGGCTGACTTCCTCTTTTCTGCTTTTAAGGATTGAAGGTGAAAATCAAATATAATGAGATAATAAAATGGTAGAAATTCATTCACCAACAGTATCACTTAAATTTGGTTATCAGTTTAGCAACATTACTCACTTTTTGTGAGTTGCCAAGGTGAATGGTATCAGATTTCAATAATAAATAATGTCTGATGATAGCCCTCCTGTCCATCATGGCTAAACTGTAGACAAGGGACTCGTAAGGGGATAAATGACAACTCATAGTTGTACATACAAGTGTTCACTGAGTAATACACGGTTCAAAACTGAGATTTTAGAAGGCAGAACATTAAGCAAAGAGTTTTTTAAGGCAGGATGTGTTTGGGTGAGGTCTTAGAGAAAGTTATGATGAGAAAATGCAAGTTGAACATTTAAAATGTATATAAGTATATATAAGTATACCAGTATACAAGGAATGGTATGATTAGTATATTTCTAGCATTCTATTTCCTTCTAACAAACCAGAAAGTACATTTTTTTCTTTTCACCCCAAATGAACATATTTTGTATCCTACTTCCTCAGATCCTAAAATTTTCATGACTAGGTACAGTGGAGCTATAGGGTCTTAACACTTTAGAAGACTGAAGTTGAATCAGACCATGCCTACATTTTGCAAGTTTTATCATGAGTAGGTTGCTCAACTGAAAAACTGATACATTACATCTATCTTATAAGTGCTTTGAACATAATAATTAGATAATGCACCTAAGTTGCTTGGCCTAGTGTCACCTATGCCTGTATGTCATACATAAGCATTGTACTTTCTGTAACTTTGTTAGGTAAATAGAATCATCCCTACTGTGCTCCTAGAGAGATAAAAATTAAAAACTGACACTGTTATCTCATTTTCAGTTATTTGAATTACTGTCTCCTTAAGAGAATGGACGAGCCAGGCCGGCCAGGACTCTGCTGCAAGTAAGAGTCTGCTGCCCCACAGGAACAGGTGATTATAAAATCAAGGAGATGAGAGGAATTGAGTAAAATGGGAAGTGTGCGACCTACAGAAAGCAGCACAATGAAGATGCGGCCATAAAAAGCTTTGGGGCAGATCAAAGGAATGGAAAGATACATAAATGAGAGTAGGAAACAGTGGACAAGGTATTTGGTAAAAGCAGACTTCTAAGAAACAAGCATTGCCTTCATGACTTTTGTGGTACGAATGAACTGACTCTGTTGGAAATGCTAGGGATAAAGAGAATATTTACTAAAAAGAAATGTCATAACAGAAAATAGTGCATAGCGAAATAAAGATATGTAGTACCTAGTTGGAAAATGACAATTCTTCATGGCTGTGAAATGCTACATTGTAGCCACAACTCCCCAAACACGCTTAGGCATGTTCTATGGCTCAATAGTCTCAGCTAAAGCACCTTCTCCAGAATTTCTAGAACCTACTGGTAAATATGTAACCTATGTCACAGCCCTCTACTCATTCCTCAGAGCATTCTGTCAAAGAGAAAAGGGAAGAAGTTGTTCTATTCCCAGGAGGACATTTGGCATTAAATAATTCTCTACCTGTTGCCAACTTTTTTTGCCCTTTTTATTGCCATGAATAGTTCTTTGTAGGCCATATTGTTGTTTCCTTTCCATTTGGGGGACTGCTCTTTTTAGTCAGACTTCTGGTACACCCCTGTCTATAGGATATTCTTATATTATAGGCTTGTTATTTACAATAAATGTTCACAAAATGTTACTTCTTGTTTCCCTTGCCCAATTCTTCCTTTTTATTTTTCTTAGGTATATCTGGAATAGATGGATGAAGAAAATTTCATGGAGTCTGTTAAGAAAAAGGCTTCTCTGTGTACCCAAGAATAATAATCCATATGAAACTTTCCAAACTTTATATGCTTAATACAGTATCTTTTTCACTTCTCATCATGCTTAATATTTAGAAAAACTCTAAAATATTATGAGATTACGTATTTATTGACAGAAATATATGTAACATATTCATAGGTCAGCCAATGAGTTCTTAAGCCACATACCACAAGCTCATTAACATTCAAGAGAAATATTGGATTTTGATATCTATTAATAGAACATTGCATCCAGTATATTCAATTGATCTTATTTTCCAGTACAAGATGGTAGCTAAAAGCGAATATTTAATCATGGGGTTAAAAATACAGATTTTGGAATCACAGTTGGGTCATATTCTAAGATCTGTCACTTACTGATTTGTGACCTTAAATAGATTAATTAACCTCCTTTAAGCCTTAGATTCTTCATCTGTGGATGTCAAGAAAATAGCTTTGAGATATTATATATAGAAAAAAAAAGAAAATATTTGTCATTTCCTCCTTTCCTTTTCCACCATCTAGGCATAAGAATAGTTCTCTATTTATGGCTTGTGGGAGGAATGGAACAAGAAGGAAAGCAGCAAACTCTTGGAGTCAGCTGTTGTTGGTTTTCCAAAGTTCAGCCTATTGGGGATATTATTCCATGTGGCTATGAGACTAGAAAAAGAAGATAGCGAGTGATTTTAATTTGGAAAACAAAATGAATGAGTGAAGCTTAATAGGAATTTGAGGAACTTATCAAATTTATAGATGAAAGGCTTACCTCCTACCCTAATCACCAAGGGTGGGAAATGAGGGTGGGAATGGGTAGCTAAGGAAGGAAAAGAAGATTAGAAAGCAAGAAAAAATTAAAAGTCCTCAGAGAGGTTAAGAGATACGGATTTATCGTGTGTGCAGGGACAACTAGGAAAATCTCAGCAATGTTTGGTCAGGAATTTGGGTTAAATCAAATTCTGTAGATGGTTTAGCCTTTCCCACACAAGCAAGCAAGCTATTCTTTACAATAGCGACCTGTGACTTCAGGAGCCAGCATCTTGCTTGTGATACGTGGCACAGAGACAACAGTCCCAATTTGGGATTTGAGCCTATGGACTCAGTCATCTACAGACCGATTAAGGTACTGGTGCTTAATACATCCCAAAGTATGTCCTTAACTATTGTATACACGGAGAGGAGCAAGGGAAAATTTCATCTGTAAGTGGGTTAGTGCTGTAGGAGTAGAGCTGGTTCAACCTAGTGTGACATCTATACTGAGTTGGGGCAGTGGTTGAATATCCTATCTCCATCCCCATCACCTTCAATAAGCACATGTAAATGAGAATGAGAATACCAGCCTAATTAAGATTACTATCAGGATTACATTATATTAAGAGATAGAAAAAAATAGCTATAGAAATGAGCTAACATTTATATGTCGTGGCTAGGTAAGTGCCTGGCACAGAGAACATGTTCAACATATGGCATTTCTTTTCTTTAATAAATTATCACACTCTTCATCATCATCACCACCACCATCATCATCATCATCACCACTACCACAGATAAGAAGACTAAGGCCCCCAGAGGAGTAAAAATCACCTTTTCAAAGGCACACAAAATATGATAATAAATGACACAAGTGCCAAGTGGTAAGAATAAAGATCCCTGGACCGGGTGTCTGGATACCTAAGTTCTATTCTGCTACAGTTGACTGCTTGAGAAGTTACAAAATCTAGTTTGACATTTGTGCAGCCTCCTATATTGAAAAATAGGACACACCTCTCAAAATACAATCAGTTGTGCTTTATGTTTGTTTTTTTTCCCCTGATTATCAGAATTGATTATATTCAGTTGTCATGCCTGATGAATGCCAACATCTGCTATTATGCATTTAATTTTTCTAAAAGGAAAAGCTCATCTGTGTTCCATGGTGTCAGAAATGAGAGTACGGAATATGTGCCTCTGGAAGAGAAAACCTGACCTTTTTCTCTCTGACTAGGAGAACCTTTTTGATCGTATATTCAGCCCATGATGGGCTGTGGGTCAGCTTGGGGCTCTAGTACAGCAAACCTCTCATGAATTTAATCAACAGGATGGTACCGATTCTCACAAACAAACCGAGATAATAAATACCAAAGTGCTCCTCAGCTAACTCTGAATTATCTATGTGGAGAACTCTACAGCCAGAGTGGGCATTGATTGCTCATGGTCACTCAGAAATTTTTAAAATATATTCTGCTTATTTTGAATGCCCAGGTGTGGCTTCCAGTGAAGAAAAAAAATAGTAATATCGAAATTCCTGGCTTCCCTTGCAGCTAAAATGTAGATGTGTGATTTAGGCTCTGCAGATCAGTTAGGATGGCATGAGCTTTAAATTGAAGTTAATAAATAGGCATAGAAAGGGCTGTGACATAGGTGGCTTAGTTCTGCAGCCTGTGGTATTGGCAGAAGCTTCCAGCAGAGGAAGTTATTAGTGATGACAGAAGCTCCATGAAAGGTTCAATCTGATGTTGTTCCTGTTAACTCAGCTTATAGCAAACGCCTGAAGCCTTCCAAAAGAGTCTGTATGATATTCCAAATTGTATTAAATCTCTTCCTGCTTGCATGCTAGATTCTTCTGTCTACAAACAAGAGTGCTAAAATATGCAATAGAATAGTCTTAGAAAGATCTATCACTTAGAAAATTTGAGTTGAATTCCTTGTATTTGCATGTGGGGGAAGGACTGATGACAGCCTTCTGAAATTATGAAAAAAAAAAGAGAAGAAAAATGAGAGAGAGAGAGAATATAACGTGTCTGTAATAAAAACACTAGGGGTTAAATGACTTTCATTCTTGCAGAATCCAGAAGCTCAAACTAGGTCATGGGAATCAATATCTCTACATATTTCAGCTATTCTTATATTAATACTTTCAACATGGAAGTTATAAGGCCCCCAACTCAACAGAGCCTACCTGTATTTTCACAGCTCACCAATCTCAGTGAAAGAGGACTTAACTTTCCCAGAAGTTCAAATAATGGTGTAAAATTGTGTTCCTTTGGTCTCACCAGTTACACGTGCCCACTTCTGAACCAATTCATTGTAGTCAGTAGAGTGGAAAGATATGATTAGCCAGACGTGAAGCACAGTTTCACACAAACTATTTGGGTTGAGGGTAGAGAAGAATTTGTTCCTCAAGAAAAATCAGAGTTCTAGTTCCAGAGTAAGGGGAACTTGGAGTTGAGCAGTTCTACACTGATTCATTCTAAGTGTGTAAGAGTGCTCTGCTCCCATCTTGAGATAGCCATAATGTCACCAGGAGAGGACCCAATCTTCTTGAGCACATTCTCCAAAAATATGCCTTTTCTACAATTTTTGAAATTTTGTGTTCATCAAATGCTTTTTAATCTGTGACTTTTTTAAAAAAAAGACATTAGAAAAAACATCTTGAAAGCATGACAGTGAGGCACATAGACAATGTGGATGAAGGATGTCATTTTCTATAGCAGCAGTCCCCAACCGTTTTGGCACCAGGGACTGGTTTCATGGAAGACAATTTTTCCACAGACCAGGGTAGGGGGTGGGCGTGGTGGGTGACGGTGAGGGGAGGGGATGGTTTCAGGATGATTTCAGCACATTACATTTATTGTGCAGTCAAACCTCTCTGCTAATGATAATCTGCATTTGTAGCCACTCCCCAGCACTAGCATCACTGCCTCAGCTCTACCTCAGGTCATAAGGAGCGTGCAACCTAGACCTCTCGCATGCACAGTTTATAGTAAGGTTTACGCTCCTATGAGAATCTAATACCGCTACTGATCTGACAGGAGGCGGAGCTCAGACAGTGATACAAGTGATGGGGAGCAGCTGTAAATACAGATGAAGCTCTGCTAGTTCCCCTGCCACTCACATCCTGCTGCCTGGTCTGGTTTCTAACAGGCCACCGGTACCCATCAATGGCCCGGGGGTTGGGGACAGCAGTTCTACAGGATACCTATCCCAACACTCAGCAAGTGTGGCTCCATTCATCCCTCAGCATCACCCCCATGCTTCCCAGATGTTAGAATGAGAACCAAACCACTCCCTTTCTTCACTTCTCTTCGCAAATCACCATAAATCCCTTCCTCTTCACCGTGAAAATATTACCTGTGGAAACAATGCTGATTAGTAGGAACAGATCTATTTAAAAATAATGGTAATTAGCTCTAATTACACTTCCCTTAGGCTCACAAGGTTAGGGATCTTTATTATAATTATTAATTTTTTTAATCACAACCAGAAAAGACAGCTCAAATTTACTCAAGAGGCCTTTGTGTCTAGAATTGGAGCTTGAATTCATTAAACATGCATTTCTATACAAATACACTCACATGTACAGTTGCATACATGGACCTACTATACATGATTGATCATATGTTTCAATCAAATCTCTTAATTATTCAGAAGGAGAGGAGCTGCTCCAGGTAATCCAGCTAACTTATGACACCATAACACTTACTCTAATTTACACTTTACAAACAAGCCTAAATATATCCTCCCCTGAGCTAAAACAGTAATTCAGCTTGTGCTCACTGTGGAATTTAAGGTAACATTTTCTTTCTGAGGTTAGAAATTATGCCTAATATATGCAATGTTTCTCTTTTGTAATGCTAATTAAAACAAAGACTGAAAGAGACAACCAATTCAGGTTACTTATGCTGAACTACTTGCACTGCCCTTCATTTTCATCAAAACAAAATACCAAACTGGCTTTTGTTAGCATAGAGGGCTACATGTTTTTTCTTCCATTTTTATATGTAATATTTTAAAAGAGGAATACTTGAACATGATGTTAATTGAATGTAAATTGGCAGGTTTATTTTCTTGCTATTGAGTTGCTGGAGTTTCTTGTATATTTTGGATAGTAAACCCTTAACAGATGTATGGCTTGCAAATAAATATTTTCTTCCATTTTTTAGACTATCTCTACATTCTGTTGATGGTTTCCTTTCCTGTGCAGAGCTTTTTAGTTTGATGTAACTTCACTATTTTTACTTTTGTTGCCCGAGCTTTTGGGGCCATATTCAAAAAATCATCATTTAGAACAATGTCATGGCACTTTTCCCCTAAGTTTTTTTCTATTAGTATTCTGACTTTAGGTCTTATGCTTAAGACTTTAGTCCATTTGAAGTTGACTTTTGTATGTGGTGTGAGATAAACGTCTAATTTCATCCTTCTGCGTATGGATATCCACTTTCTCAACATCACATATTAAAGAGACTGCCCTTTCTGCATAATCTGTTTGTGGCATCTTTGTAACTGATTTAAAAAAAAAAAATGGGCAAAAGACCTGAATAGACATTTTTTTCAAACAAGACATACAAATGGCCAACAGGTATACAGAACTGCATCATGTTATATCCCAACATTATTGATTACTGGGGAAATGCAAATTAAAATGACAATGAGGTATCACTTCACAACAGTTAGAATAATTGTTCATATCCTATGTTATGCCACAAAATAAGTCTCAGCAAACTCAAAAAAATGAAAATCATATCATGTATCTTCCACAATGGAATAAAAATAGTAAAAAATCCCAAGAGGAACTTTCAAAACTGTGCAAATAGATGGAAATTAAACAAAATTAAACCACCTATTGCTGAATAATACTTGCATCAATGATAAAATTAGGACAGAAATCAAAGACTTTATAAATTCAACGACAAAGATGACACAAGCTTCCAAAATCTCTGGAATACAACAAAAACAATGCTAAGAGGGAAGTTCATAGCCTTAATGACTACATCAAAACACACACACACACACACACACACACACACACCCCAAAACAGAATGATCACAAATTAACAGCCAAATGTTACACCTCAGGGAACTAGAAAATGAACCATAAATCAAACTAAAAGCTAGCAAAAGAAAAGAAATAACAAACGTCAGAGAAGAATGAAATGAAATAGAAAGCAAAAGAGAAAAAATTCAAAGGATCAATAAAACAAGAAGTTGGTTCTTTGAAAAGATAAACAAAATTGATAGACCACTAGCAAGATTAACCAGAAATAGAACAGAAAGGACTCAAATAAGCTCAATCACAAATGAAAAAGGAGACATTATAAATGATGCCACAGAAATACACACACAAACTAAACATCCAGAAGAAATTGATAATTTTTTGGAAAAGCACAACCTCCCAAGCTTGAATCAGGAAGAAATAGAAATATTGAACACACCAATAATAAGTAGCGAGATTCAAACAGTAATAAAAAAAAATCCCCCTCAGAAATAAGCCCCAGACGTGACAAATTCACAGTATAATTCTACCAAACTTAAAAATAAGAACTGGCCCCTATCCTAATGGAATGTTCCATAACATTGAGAAGGAGGGAATCTTCCCTAACTCATTCTGTGAAGCCAGTATCACCCTGATACCAAAGCCAGGAATGGACAAAACATAGAAGACGACAGATCAATATTCCTCATGAACATGGATGCAAAAATCTTTAGTGAAATACAGCAAACTGAATATAACAGCACATCAAAAAGATAATTCACCATGATCAAGAAGGTTTCACCCAGGGATACAAGAATGGTTCAACACATGCAAATCAATAAAATGTGATTCAGCACCTAAAGAAAATTAAAAATAAAAGCCACATGATGACCTTAACAGATGCAGGAAAAACATTTGATAAGATCCACACTCTTCAAGATAAAAACCTCCACAAACTAGGCATAGAAGGAATGTATCTCAAACTAATAAAAGCCATGTATGACAAACCCACAGCCAACATCATACTGAATGGGGGACAAGCTCAAAGCATTTACTCTAAGAAGTAAAACAACACAAGGATGCCCACTGTCACCACTTCTATTGAACATATTATTACTGGAAGTCCTACCCAGCGTAGTCAGACAAGAGAAAGAAATAAAGGGCATCCAAAATGGAAAAGAGGAAGATCAAACTATTCCTGTTTGCAAATGATATGATCTTTTATCTAGGAAAGAGTGAAGATTCCACCAAAAGACTCCTAGAATTCATGAATAAATTCAGTCAAGTCCAAGAATACAAAACTAATGTACACAAATCAGTAGCATTTCTATATATTAACAACAGTCATGCAGAGAATCAAATCAATAACTTATTACCATTTACAATAGCAACAAAGAAAATAAAATACCAAGAAGTATGCTTACCAAGGAGGTGAAGGATCTCCACAATGAGAACAATAAAACACTGATGCAAGAAATCACAGATTACACAAACAAATAGAATACACCCCATGCTCATGGCTTGGAAAAATCAACATCATTAAAATGGCCACACTATCCAAAGAGATTTACAAATTCAAGACAATTCTCATGAAAATACCAATGGCATTCTTCACCTATCCAGAAAAATTAATCCTAACCTTAATATGGAACCAGAAAAAGAGCCTGAATAGCCAAAACAATCTTAATCAAAAAGAACAAACCTGGAGGCAACACATTATTTGACTTCAAATTATACCGTAAGGCTATAGTAACCAAAACAACATGGTACTGGTATAAAGATAGACACATAGATCCAGAAATAAAACTGGATAGGTATGTCCAGCTGATTTTTGACAAAGCAGATAAAAATATATGCTGGGGAAAGGACTCTCTGTTCTATAAATTGTGCTGGGAATACTGAATAGCCACACGCAGAGGAATGGAATTGGAGCTCTAACTCTCAACATATACAAAAATTAACCAAAAATAAATTAAAGACTTATATGTGATACATGAAATTTTAAAAAATCTAGAAGAAAACATAACAAAATCTCTTCTGGACATTAGCATAGGCAAAGAATTTATGAACAAGACCCCAAAAGCAAACAACAACAAAAATGAATGAATGGAACTTAATTCAACTAAAAAGTTTCTGCATAGCTGTGGAAATAATCAACAGAGTAAACAGACATCATACTGAATGGAAGAAAGCATTCACAAACTGTACATCTGACAAAAGGCTAATATCCAGAATCTACGAAGAACTCAAATCAGCAAGAATAAAACAAATAACCCCATCAAAAAGCAGGCAAATGACATGAACGGATTTTTTTTCAAAACAAGATAGATGGGTCAACAAACATTTAACAAAATGCTCAACATCACTAACTATCAAGGAAATGCAAATTAAAAGCACAATGAGATACTACCTTATCGCTACTAGAATGGCCATTGTTAAAAAGTCAAAAAAGGAATAGATGTTGGCACAGATAGAGTGAAAAGAGAATGCTTATATACTGTTGATGGGAATGTAAACTAGTACAACTGTTACAGAAAACAGTATGGAGATTCTGCAAAGAACTAAATCAGACCTATCATTTGATCCACCAATTCCACTAATGGATATCTACCCAAAGGCAGAAAAGTTGTTTTATAAAAAAGACACCCACACCCAAATGTTTATCACAGCACAATTCATAATAGCAAAGATATGGAAAAAGCCTAAGTGCCCATAAACTGAGAAATGGATAAAAAAAACGTGAGACACACACACACACATGCACGCACACACTATGGAGTACTACACAGCCATAAAAAGGAATGGAAAAACAAACACCACATGTTTTCACTTATAAGTGAGAGCTAAATGAGGGCTCTATATGGCCATAAAGTGGTGTAATGGGTATTGAAAACTTAGAAGGAGAGGGAGTGGGAGATGTATGAGAGATAAAAACCTGCCTATCAGGTACTACATCCTCTATTCTAGTGATGGGTACACTGAAAGCCCTGATTTCCAGCATGATGCAATCCATCAATGCAACAAAAAACACTTATAACTTCCTTTTTCTTGGAAATAAAAAAAAAGAATGTAAAATAGGGAACACTGCCAAGTCTTAATATAGGCAGACATCTGGACTAGGTAAATTTTAAATAACCATGAAAGATTACATTTCAGAGCTTAATCAGATAAGTTTTATTCTTTTCAGTATGCTGCTTTACAAAAATTTAGAATGTTCTGTATTTCATATTAGCAAATGCCTTCCATCTCCGCACTTTACTGAGTATGAATACCTTATGAATGTGCAATTTAAAAATTCAACTAAGATGAAGAGCAGTTGACACAATCTATCACCTTACCCAAGTATAAAATTTGCTTTTAATTACACTAATTAGAAAATAGACTCGAAAAACTGTGCATAATTTTTAACAGGCTAGGAAGAGAACTTTTTATGTTTCATAATCCATTACAGAATTGTGAAATTCCCCATTTGTACTATTGTTAATTTATAAACTTATGTTACTCTTTAAAAAACAAAAAGCAAAACAGTAAAAACAAAACACAGAGATACACTCACATGCATGAATGCCTTTCTGCATGTAATACACAGGGATTGAGGAATGACTATTCAATGTGGACTCTGCCATTTGTGTTCACTCTGTAACGTAGTAGAGTCCTGAAAGCAGTTACCCGTTGTTTGAGAATAATGTTATCTATGCTTTCAGCATGCTTTTTTGTTACATTTTATTTTACATATTTATGGGGTACAAGTGAGTGTTACATGCATAGAATGCATAATGATTAAGTCAGTGTATTTGAATATCATTTCTATGTGTTGCTATCATGTCAAATCCTCTCTTTCAGTTACTTTGAAATATACAAATTATTGTGCTAAGTATAGTCATTCTATTCTACTATCAAACACTGGAACTTATTTCTTCTATCTGGCTGTGTGTTTGTACATATTAACCAACTTCTCCTTATCCCTCCCTCCCACTCACCCACTCTTCTCAATCTCTGGTATCTATCATTCTATTCTCTATGTCCATGAGATCAAGTTTTTTTAGCTCCCAGGTAGGAGTGAGAACTTGCAGTGTTTGTCTTTCAGTATGATTATTATTGACTCAAATCCAGTTTTGATTATGCCGCTATATAAGATTTTTATTTCCGTTAGCCATGCTCTTTGTTGAAGCCATCACCATGAATGGACATGTGACCAATAAAATTATGTAAATACTTAAATTAAAACAGTAAAAATTAAACAAATATCTATTTATTTATTATGTCCTAATGAGTGATGATGTCTGTATCTCTATCTATGCAGTATAATTATTTCAGCCAATTTTGATGGGATCTTTGAGACGGGCTGAAAAGTATGTGTAAGATACACACTGGAATTCACTCTAGTGCAGTGGTTCTCACTAGAACCACTAGAGATATACTAGATATACTAGGTATACTAGAGAGTCAATTTTGCCATCTAGAAAACATTTAGCAATTTTTTAGACATTTTCTGTTCCAACTGGAGTGGAGGAATGCAACTGGCATTTAAGGATGCTGCTGAACATTACATAATGCACGGGGATAGTCCCACACAACAAAGAATTATTTTGCTTAAAATGTTAATAGTCCTGAGGTTGCAGAAACACTGTTATGGGAATCCTTTATATATCTTAAATAGGTAATTTCTGTTTTGGCTGAAGACTTAGTGAGATGAAAGACCCATATCTTGTAGTAGCTGACTGAAAACTTATGGACAGGGAACACATGATGGTTCCAGATATGAGCAACTCGGAGACACAGGGCTCTCCAAATTAAATAAATTATTTTGTGATCAAGTGGCTTAAACAATTAACTTCTGTGAACACACTTCCTCATCTTGCATAATTGAAACTTTATACCCATTGATATCCCTGTTTGCTCCTCCCCCAAAGCTGCTGCCAATAATCACCATTCCATTCTTTAAGACTAAGAGTTTGACTATTTTAGATACCTCACATAAGTGAAACCATGCAGTCTTTGTCCTACTGTGACTGCTGTATTTTACTGAGCATAACGTCCTCAAAATTCATCCACATTGTCACAGATGGCAGGATTTTCTTCTTTTTAAAGGCCGAATAATACTCCACTGCATGTATATGTCACATTTTCCTTACCTATTTATCTATCAATGGACATAAAAGCTATAGTCAGTAAAAGAGTATGGTACTTGGATAAAGATTCATCTGGTTTTTTAACTTGCATTGGACTCGTTTCCCTTCTCTTTCCAACCACGTGCTATGTGACAACTGATGATTAGTTACCTTAAGGTATCTTTCTTGTTGGATACTACCTGTCTCCAAACATATATTTTTCCTTCATTTATAGGACTCTCTGAAACTGATATGATGTATTTTTTTTCATAGTTTACATGTGGAATAGATTCTAGGTATTGTGTGTGTGTGTGTATATATATATATATATATATAAACTAAAGAATGAATAAAGTAAAAGACAAAAGGAGATCTGATGTGTCATTGAAGAATGTAATGGAGATATAATTGTTCATTTCTAAAGTGTTTCAAATATAATAAAGAGAAGTTGCCACTTGACAATTTAATGATGCAGAATAGAGTAAGTTTAGAGAATTATCATTTGAAAATGGAAAATTTGGGCTTTATAAAAAATATTGTATGATCCTGATTATTATTCAGTTCTAAGATGAATTCATAAGGTCTTTATTAGCCTGAGAATTTCAGATGCATACAATTTGTTGATCTTCAAAGAAATTCAATATGTACTGATATCTGCCAATACCTGGAACAAGATGTAAACGCTTCTTCAGTATTTGGTTCATGCATTTAGCTGTCAAGTTTCTTTCCTAAATTTTCTCAAGGGAAAAACCAACTATTCTGTATGTTTAAGAATAAACATTTCTCAGAGAGTCTGTAAAAATTCTTTTGAAAATTGGGACAGAAGGGCCATACTCTTTTTTGCAATTTTTAAAAGTGCTGATGATAGCAGAGTAAGTGAATAGCACTGAAATTCCTCCCAAACAAGGACCAGGTAAGAAGGTTTCATGTCAGACTGTGAGGAGGAAATGATCCTGATTGCTCCTTCTAAACACACTCTGATAAGATAAACATAGGGTCGTCAAGGGCCCATAGGAGCTGGATATACCTAGATTAAAAGTTTAACATCACAGGAATTGGAGTAGCTATGTAGCTGTCATGCCGTTAAGATTCAGGTAAGTGACTACTTGCCCCGTTTGCCTGGGCCTTTCTCAGTTTAGCACTGGATGTCCCATGTCCTAAGATTATCCTCAGTTCAAAACAAGACACTTTGTCATGTTATCCCCACACCAAATATAAACTAAAGCATCATGGAGATTTGTAAAAAGAAGTGAACATAAAAATAACCCCTTATAAGTATCCCACTTTACATGTTTAACAGTACTGACTGAGTATGGTGACTCACATCTTGTAATCCAGCACTCGGGAGGCCGAGGCAGGAGGATTGTTTGAGGCCAGGAGTTCAAGACCAGCCTGGGCAGCAAAGTGAGACCCCCTTCTCTATAAACTATTTAAAAAAAATTATCCAGGCATGGTGGCATGGATACAGCTGGCACCTGTAGTCCCAGCTACTTGGGAGACAGAGGTAGGAAGATCATTTGAGCCCAGGAATTCAAGGCTGCAGTGAGCTATGATACTGCCACTGCATTCCAGTATGCAGTGGAGTCCTCCAGTGCAGAGCGAGACCCTGTCTCAAATAGGTAAATAAATAACTTCTGTGAACACGCTTTACAATTTTTATAATATAGTGTCATACAGATTATCATATCTGTTGTATGCATGGGACAGTTTTGATGATTATAACTAAGGTGTCACAGTTTGTAAGGAGAGCCAGCTCTCAAATATAAGTATCTTAGACCCCATGGCAAAGAATATCCATCGTCTTCACCCTGATCAAAGGAAGCAGACTCAGTCAATAGTGTGGGACCTGATTAAATTAAAAGGCTTCTGCACAGCCAAAGACACTGTCATGAGAGCAAACAGACAACCTACAGAATGGGAAGAAATTTTCACATGCTACACATCCGATAAAGGACTGATAACTGAAATCTATTTGGAACTCAGGAAAATCACCAAGAAAAAATCAAACAACCCTATCAAAAAGTGGGCAAAGGACATCAATAGAAAATTTTCAAAAGAAGACAGAAGAATGGCCAACAAACATATGAAAAAATGCTCAACATCTCTAATCATCAGGGAAATGCAAATCAAAACCACAATGAGATATCACTTAACTCCAGTGAGAATGGCCTTTATCAAAAAATCCCAAAACAAAAAGTACATGTTGGTGTGGATGCAGAGAGACAGGAATGCTCATACACTGCTGGTGGGACTGCAAACTAGTGCAACCTCTGTGGAAAACAATATGGAGATACCTTAAACAGATTCAAGTAGACCTACCATTCGATTCAGCAATCCCATTATTGGGCATCTACCCAAAAGAACAAAAGACATTATATGAAAAGACACCTGCATCTGAATGTTTGTAGCAGCACAATTCACAATTGCCTAGATGTGGAAACCACCCAAGTGCCCATCAACACAGGAGGGGATTAATAAAATGTGGTATATGTATACCATAGAGTACTACTCAGCTAGAAGAAATAATGGGGATATAGCATCTCTTATGTTTTCCTAGATAGAATTGGAACCCATTCTACTAAGTGAAGTATCCCAAGAATGGAAAAATAGGCACCACATGTACTCACCATTAAATTGGTATCACTGATCATCACTTAAGGGCACATTTAGGAATAATATTAATCAGGTGTTGAGCAGATGTGTGGGGGGGGCGGGGAGGGAGTGGATGGGTGTATACACACATAATGAGTGCGATGCACACTGTCTGGGGAATGGACTTGCTTGAAGCTCTTACTTGCTGGGCAAGGGCAACATACGTAACCTAAACTTTTGTACTCCCATAATATGCTGAAATTAAAAAAAAAATAGTGTGGACTCTTCTGTGAAACAAAACAAAACTGGTGTTTTAGGTCTGGAACTTGAAGGGAAAATTTCGGGCAGCATGAAGTTTAAGGTTCCATCTCGTGATGTTAGCGATGAGGAAAGGGTGAGAGGTTTTAATCAGTAATACTGTAAGCCCAGATATTCTTACCTTCCAAGCCTCAAAGACTGAAGGAGAACAACGACTCTCTAATGCCATTGCTATCTGCTTGTTCTGGGAGGGGCTATTTTTGGATGCAAATGAGGAATAATGCATTGGGGAGAAGAGAGAGAGAAAAAGAGAGAGAAAGCAGAATGTTTAGAGGGAAAAAAATTATGGCATGGGGGTTAAAAGCACAAAAATAACAAACAAACAGAAATTGGTTCAAGTCCCTGCTGGGTTACTCACTAAGTAAGTGATATTGTGCGTGTTTCTTCAATTATTGACTTTCAGTATTTTTATTCTTTGTAACATTTTCAAATTTGAAATTAAACATAATAACAATACCTGAGATGGTTTCTCTGAGGATTTATTAAAATGATTTAAAAAATATTTAGCAGAGTGCCTGACCTTTGGTAGTACTCAAAAACAATAAGCAGCTGATTTTGTTAAGACAGATGGTAAAGTTTTGCTTAAAATTCAATGTACATAGATATGTGTAAATGTGTGCACACATGTACATGTAACCATTTCAAAGAATATAGAAAATTATAATTATTATCGTTTTTATGGTTGGACTTTGCATTTCTTTCTTTTTTTTTTGGCTGGGGGAGAGGGAGAAGCAAAAAAGCAAATTAATATTTCTTTTGAAAAACAGTATTTTTAAAAAACAATTGAGCCTTCTAAACAATGGCAGATAGGAGACATGTGTTTGTGACAAAGCTTATGTGCTTCAGTGGTATTTTCTTTTGAAGGTAGCATGTAAATATTTAGTGAGAGTTTAATTAATATTTACACATTTATTTTAATTGAGAGATTTATCTATTTATTCAGCTTTAGGCCAAGCCAAGCCAAAAGGTGGTGTGATTTCTGACGGTTATCTGTTCATGCAGTCTAAAGAGGCCTAATTTGCTTGGTCAGCCCTTGGATTTCAACGACCACTGCTTCTACTTCCCATTTGCCCTTGCACGAGCCAATTTCCCCTCGGAATCTCAATTTCCTGTCCTATAAAACGTGAGGATTAGAGTAAATGGGCTTCACAGACTCAGCTATGCCATTTTGTTTTGTTTTTATATTTTCGTGTAGGAACAAATTTCAAATTTACTTATTTATACCATCCAAGAGAAGAGCAGGGAAGTGGCTCTGGGGAGGGATGGAAGCAAAGAGAATAATAAAGGTCCCATAAATCATAGAAAACAGAACACACTGCTAAAAGGCATTGCAATGCTCTGGACCACAGAACTGCCCTTAGTGTGGGCAGGATCTGAACTTCTACGCTTTGCTGAGACATCAACTTCAAATCTCACGTTCATAGGAAAACATAATTCCTCCTGCCTTTTTTTGAACATTCTAAAAATGTGTTAAGCCTCAAGGAAACGGGATTGCCACTGAGGTGCAGAGGTGCCGAGGGCCCAAATGTACAGAGAAATAGAGCTGACTTAGCCAAGGCTGAAGATGGTGATTTGCAAAAAGATTTATTGAAATGTGGGCTAAAGGTCTTTTTACAATGCCATGAAAGTTCAGCCCTTTTTTTTTTTTCCTTTTCAAGTCAATGCATAACAGAGACATAAGATGAGGATGGAGGAAGAAGGAAGGAATAAGAAAATTGCAATTCCAGCATGTGGGAGATCATCACTGACTCTCAGAAGATGGGAATACTCCACAGCTGTGGTTTGCTTCTGCTAAAAGAGTATACTTACACCCACAATTCGCCACCTGTCAGATAAGAGAGAGGGAGATGTCCTGGATGTATGAACAGAAGCTTCTGATCATCACTAGGTAAAAACGGATATAGGACTACACGGTCATTTCTACATAATAAAATAAAAGATAATAAACTAAAAAGAAAGAAGACTGCTGACCCATGTTGTTGGAGAAGTGTAGATCACACATTACAGTGGAGGTTTCCTGCTCGTATATTTCTGAAACTCATTTGTTATTCCAATCATTCGACAAAAACATTGATTATGTTCTAGATATTGTGATAAGCACTAAAGATACAGAAAGACATCAAACATTGATGGGAAAACAGCCAACAACCATTGTTACACTGATACGTTGTGAAAAGCAGGGGACATAAACAACTTGGAATCTGGAAAAGAAAAGGGAGTTGAGTGAATACGAGTTGCTGTCCAAAAGTTGTTGCTTTGCAGTTTTAAGATGGAGAAAAGGTCCATGATATAAGTGGTAGAACCAATCACCAACTCAGGCAATTTGCTCCTGGATTCATTTTCCCCACCATTCTCCTCTGCTGCTCCAGAATCATCAGTATCTGTCATTTTCATGACAGTAATGATAATAAAAGCAAAAACATATTGAGCCCTTATATGCCCACTCACTCCGAATCGTCAAATTCAGTCTTCATTACAATTTCATAATGCAGGAACCATTTTTAATTTTACAAGCAAGAAAAAAAATTCAGGAAGATGAAATAACTTGCCTAAGGGTCATGAAGCTGCAAGTCACAAATCTAGGATCTCAGCCCAGTTCTGATTAACATTAGGAATTATGCTTTTAATCATCTACTTATGTTATACTCCCGGCACGCCACTTACGCTATTCTCCGGGCATAATCTACGCCTCCTTCTTTCATATTGATCATAGGTTTCGTGGATATTTCAAATGAGCCAACATTTTTATAGAAATATAACTTGGCAGTATTTTATCCTACATTTAATCAATTAATTATGCTACTTTTCACAAAAATGGTACATTCTGTTCTGATTTTTCTTTTCAATAAAGCATTCTGTGAATGGGAAATACATAAAATCATTAACATATATACATAATGGCTGTGAATCAGGGCCACCAGAGGGCTGACATAGGCCATCATGAAAGGGCGAGGATTGGTAGGTTTTTATTTTTAATCCATAATTGCAATATATAAATAAGACATCTTCATATGCCCTGCTCCACCTGTCACTGTCCCTGACATGCACCCCAGACCTTCCAAAGAAAACTCTCCTTGCACTCACAGTTCATTATTCAGTTTCTATCTGACTCACATAACTGAAAATGCTCTCAGGGCAAGGGCTATATCTGATTTGTTTGTAGCTGTATTTCCAGCATTTAGCATAGAATATGATCCTTCTCAAAGAGGTTTCACATTTAACCACATCTCACCCCCTTCCCATCACCATCATCTCTCCTCAGATCTTTGTTTCTACCCCGACTTTTCAACAATCTCTATTCCACGGAGTATACAGAGTGAATTTTTAAAAACATAAAGCAGATTGTGCCACCCCCTTAAAAGCCTCTAGTGACTTCTATTTGCACTTGTCATCAATGCAAGCCTCACAACCTGGCTTAGCATAGAAGATCACCACCTGTCCTCTTCAACTTCATATCCTACACTGTTGCCTTGGTTTCACAATACTCCAGCCATGTTGATTCCTCAAACAGATCAAGTCCATCCTCATCTCAGAATATTTGACCCTGTTGTTCATCTTGAAATGGTTTTTTTTGTTTTTTTGTTTTTTTCCCCAGAATAGTCCACTTTATTGGGTGCCTTTTACCCAGAACTTATCTCGCCTCTCCAGAGAATTCTTCACTGACAACATTCATAAAGTCATCACACTCTATGTTTTGCTCATTTGATCTTATTCATATCACACATGTTTCATAAACTAAGGATATAAGGTGATAGTGATATTTCATTTCACTGGAACATACTCTGTGAGAGCAGAAAGTTTGGCTATCTTCTTCTAAGTATTAGGAGTTCAAGGGCTAATAATGACTAGCATACAGTAACTACTTAAATATTAGTGGAATTACTGAAGTATGAATGTACATATATTCTAGAAGGTATGCCTAGATGAAGTGTCATCAGTAAAGAGGACCAGGTGAGTAAGTTGTACTGGACAAAGTGTAGTGTTTGGCTTCATGTGCCTGATATACCTTATTGCATAGATTGGCAGTACCATCTCTTTCCCTAGTCCCTGTGACTATACGTTAACTGTAATAACAATTAATCTATGTACATATTTTTCCTAGGAATATAGATTTGGGTGGAGACACACAGTTACAGAAAGCAGTTAGAAATAATCCTTTGGTGGCACTGAGAAGCAAAGACACTCCTGGACTAAGATGCCTTCAGCTAGCCAGTGCATTCTTTCAGATGCCCTACCTTTCCATTGCATGTCTTCTGCTCGTAGAAGTTGGTCAGAGTTGGTTTCTATGACTAACAACTAATACACTGTTGGGATACGACATCAAGAGCTCAAGGTAAAGAAGAGGCATTGAAGTAACAGGGAAGTTGAGTTGGAGGAGCAGGTGGACCATAGGAATGTAATCAGTGGTGTTCCAGTGACACTAGCAGATATTTAGAGAGTTTGAGTGTGATCTGTGTTTTGGGGGCAAATAAGTTGTATTTAAGAGGCAGTGAAGTGCTAGGCAGTGGGAGGCGTGGCAGTGGCCTCCAATAAGAGAGCTAGATGTACTATCATTTTTTAAAAAAAGCAGTAAGAATAAAATAAGTAAAGAAAGAAGGAAATGTCTTTATCGAGTTTCTTATGACCTCGTATTATTTTGTATCACTCTGACATTTCAAATATTGCTTCTGAGCAAATTTCTCCCAAGGTGTTATATTTATATTTTAAAGAGTCAAAGTATGCAAATATCTCTATTTTGTATCTCTAATGATTTATGTTACACAATAAAATGAGGTTTCTTGGGACCCTTCTTAAACTTCTTCTCTTCTCCCTGATATGTATATGCTTCCCAAAAGTCTTCCTATGATTTGGGTCAATTGATTATTGACAATGAATCTCTCACTTCCTCAGATGGGGATTTGATATAAGCAGAGGTCAGTTAGAACAAAGGCAATTGCATTACACTGGATAATTACACTTTTAGACATAATTGTCCCCATTGGGATCTCATGAAAGCCTAAAGTAACAGAAATATTAAAAGGCAATGGATAGCCCTTTATTGATTTTTCACAAAGAAAAAAAAAATGTCTATCATAAATGAAAATGTTTTCTTTCATTATATGTCTATAAAACAGTGATTTTCTTTTTCCCTTTCTTTTACCCCCTTATATTCTTATTCGGTGTTCAATTACTGCCCAGTGGCCTAAGCCCATTAAACCTATTAATAGTGCTAGGCAATGGTCATTCATTTAACAGACATATACATGTATCTATATACACACACATACACATATACCTCTCTCTGTAACCGTCACATGAAAGATTGGCCTGCAACATCAATAATATTAATAACTAACATTTGTATAGTGCCTTCTGGTTCATAATGTACATTCAATTCTATTTACTCACCTGATTTTCTCCAATAACCTACATTGAGTATCAACATGTTAATTTCACAGATAAGGAAAATGAGGCTCAAGAGTTAAGGGACCTGCACATGGTCATAGGGTCAGCAAAATAAATAAATAAATAAAACAAAACAAAACAAAAAACACATATATTTGAAGCTAAATTTGCAGGATTCTCAAGTCCACATTATTTTCCTAAAAGCATAGGAAAGCTATGGTCATGAGAGGCTAAACACTAGTTGTGGAGGGAGAAAAGCAGTCAATGAGCCAATTCTTCCTCCACTCTAGAAAAAAAAAAAAAATAAATTGCTATTTTGCATTAAAGTATCTCATCCCCTGTTTTTGCAGAACACTGATTCTGATGCCCTCTTCACAAATACTCACCTTCAAATGGACTCAGAGTCTTTAACTTTTATCTCGTCGTGTTATTAACATTATTATCAGTATCAGTGGATACAATATTCAAAGGCAGATGTTTTCTCACAGTAATCAAGCACAATGATGAGTGTGTTACACTTACTTGACTGACAGGCAGATGAAAGCTGGGAAACAAGTTAGCACACTCTACTTAATCATGCTGTTTCAAATCTCCAAGCTGACTTTCAGCACACAGCAGCTTCTAGTGGTTCTCAGGAACAGAACAGTAATCCTGAATGTTATAAATAGGTTGTTTGGGCAAAATATTGACAACCTAATTGAAAAATATATATCCTGCTGTTTCGCTGTTTGCTCGCCAGTGAAATGAGACAGAAACCCTGAGGAATCACAGAAGGCTTCATATGACCTGCCACTTTGACTTATGTAACTGCATTACCCCTGGGAATGAAAGACCTTGTTTATTTTTAGTTTCTTATTTTTCCCCATCAACTTGGTCTATGAGGCAACTGTAAACAACCAATGTGGAGAGGACAAAAAAAGTTGTTAAAACTTTCTGAGCTTAAGTCTTCATCTGGGTTCATTCTTAAAGAGACAGAGAACAGAGAACAGTCGCTCTTTACCCTGCACCAGATCCTCAGGATTGAGCAGTGAACATTTCTATGGGTGGAAATAAAGTATTTCACTTCCTGGTTAATAAAGGTGAGGTTGTTCAAGAGATGGAGTTTTGAGTCTCTGCTATCCTGATTGATTTATGATAAATCATCCATATCCACATGTATTGCAAAAGTGGAATCTGTTGACTTAACTACTTTGTGATCATAAAACATATATTGAGCACTATCTGGAATCAGGTACTTGGGAGGGATTCAAACTTTAAAGAAAATGATAGACATTAATACTCAGTGAGTGCCTGCAAGATCTGGACAAGCAGCATAGACCCATTACTTAATTTCCCTATGCTGTATTTTTTTCTTGTTAACTAAAGATAAACTACATTGACTTTCTAGTCTTGTGATGAGACAAACACAGCACAATATTCCTAGAATGTCACATAGTTCAGCCCTTCTCAATCTTTAACTCACACCTAACTAACCCCAAACCTCACCCTTTTTCACCACACCACTCTACTTCTTAAGTTGATAAAGTACCTTGGGCATGGCTTTCCATTCTCTCCCCAACCTGCTTGCACATATGATCTAATGATAGAGACTACTAAAATATTTATTTTTCTGTTTTGTTAATTCATGATTCCTGAGTTTTTAGAGGAAAGTAATGTGCTTAATTAAAACAAAACAGAATAAAATAAAAAGAAATAAAAAAACACTACATTTTAAGGAGATTTGCTGGGAGTCCCATGTGGCAGCTCCTGCTTACATTATATTGTCCAGAACTTAGTTGCACGCTCCTGCCTAAGTGAACAGGGGAAGGGAGATACCAGGCAGCAGACAGACTATTTGGTGAGTGCCACCATCTTTGTCACATTAACTGAAACACGTGTTTTCAACTTTTACTTCAATAAATAAAAAAGAGTCGTGTATATTTTAACACAATAAAGAGAGACCAAAATTAAAGTAAAAAATGCACAAAGTATTGAAACTTGATACCTACTGAAGAGAAATTGTATCTCCTGTGAGAAATAGATATTTAAAAAAAGAGAAACCTTTCTGAAAAGAACATCATCATTCACCTTTTCCCTCTCATGCTCTATAGAATGTGAATGTGATACTAGAAACACATCATCCTGCCTTTTTACCATGAGCCAACTAGAAAGAGGAAAATTCCAAATATGTTGCAGAGGTGTTGATCCTAACATCATTGGTTGCAGAACCAACAAGAGCAGCTGCTCCTGCATAATGCATGTTGTAAGGGCTATAAACCTCTACTTAAGCTACCAGTTCCATGAGGTTGAAACCATTCCTGATGGATACACTTAATCATTAGGGCTGCATTGCATCCTAAAGCAACTTCCAGTTCCAGAAACAAGTTCCAGTCTCTATGATGCACATGTTACATTGTTTATTTAACCTTCTCTTTTCCTTGAAGCCTTGCAGTGAAGATGCCTACCTCTCTCCCCTGTTGATTATTTCAAAAAGCCCCAAGAGGTAAGAAAACTGGAAACTACTAGACTAGGTGTCTCTCTAACTCTGAGCCTATAGTTCTACCCTTTCTGTTCCAAACCCCATAGTGTGCATTATAGTCATAATAGTAGAGAAAAGATAAAGTTCTGGTTAGTTATATTGTTTTGTTTTATGTTTTTTTTAACTGCTAATATGTATTTCATGTTACTATTACCTGTATAACTCCTGTCTCATCTGGTGTCGTCTGGTCCCTTTCAAATTGATATATGTATCTGCTAAATCTCTTTTTTTAATTCCTATGTGAAGCCAAATCCCTCCAGTAGGTATATTTCAGCAAACAAATGTTGGGGAGACCGTGGGGAAGGGCAGAGAGCTGCTTTCCCTTTGTCACTTTGCTCCTGTACCAGTGTCTGTGTGTGCTGTCTCTGCTCTGGAAAGTATCGCGTGAACCCCTTTTCACAAGTCCCTTAAAATGCCCTTTTTGCAGAAAGCGTTGTGTAGTGTAACAGAATTAATAGAGTATGGAAGAATGGACCTCTGCTGGAATTTTGGGAGTTGGGATACAATAGGAAATTGGTTTACATCATAAAAAAAAAAAACACACACACACACACCCCTACAAAATGCATGGTAAGTATATGGCCTTTAAAACAAAGTTTTTTTTTTTTGTTATTTTCACAACATGAAAAAATTTAAACTCTTTTCCAGTCACAATCACCTACTTTCATAGCCCCTCAAGACATTCACTCTCTGTTTACATTTCTCTTCTTTTCTCACTTCTGTGTGGATTGCCAGGCAGTTACTAGAGTCCTCTTAACAAAGAAGAGTGATTCACTTCTGCACTCTTTGCTATAACTGGCTCTGGGCCCACTTTCATACTTCCAAACCCAGCAGCACAAGGACATTTTTCATGTAACAGAATCCACTTTCCTAGAAATCATACTGGTTGAAAATAATTATGTTGTCTTTATTCTATGAATTTTTTTAATCCTTAAGTTATATGTTCCCGTAATCACATGAATCATATGAGTATTATTTCATATGGGTCATGTTTCCAGCATATAGAAGTTTGTGCTACTTGTCATTGAAGCGTTTTGTTATGAGTAGTTTTTCAAAGGTATTTTGCCCTTCGGTGCCCCAGTGTTTCTTTTAATAACCGTCTTCCCTGGTCCCAAATGATTCAGTATTTTAAGTGGGCATGCAAACACTGTGTCAAATTCATTTGTAAAACCTTTATTAAGTTTAACAGCAAAATCTCATAAGTTTGGCTTGGTTCATCTATCAATTTAAGGCTCATTAAGATAAGGAATGACAAAGCTGGAAATGAATGCCTCTCTTTTCTTTGAAAAAAAAACTTATAAAATCAAGCACTCAGCTGTTTCCTCATTGTGTGCTGCTTTGGAAATGTCAGGCTAGTTTGAACTGTCAAAACCATCAAAAATACTGCTGAAACTGCAAAGGAAACAATGACGATCTAGGGAAAGCACAGTAAACCGTAGGACCCAGGAGGCTGCTTTTCCAGGGGGAAGAGAAATACATTTTGAAAGGCAAAGTTGGAAAACCAAGTTCTTCTAGTGAGGTCTACAGAAGTTGTCTCAGCTGGGGGGCTGTAGGCTGAGGGACAACATGCTGCTAGAATACAACTGTCTCCTAATGACCTCCCATGCCTCTTCCCTGTTTCTTCTCCAGTCTGCCACCCTCTGACAGTTGCTTTGTCCCCCGAAAGACCTCAAAAAGTTTCTCCTTGTCTTTACCCAAAACCTTCAATCGTCTATGGGTGGAGAGTTTCCCTGGTACAGTTCAAAGAAGATGGGCATCTCTGTGAAATAACAGTTACGTTATGACGATTGGACCTGATTTTATGTAAGGAATCTGGGAAAATTATCCAGCTGTTTTGAGTATCTTATAGTCTGCCTGAAAGCAAAGCCTGAGAAAAACACTTAATTCCCACTGTAGACAACAGGGGCCTAATTATGCTGGTGGCTTCCGAAGTACTGTGTAGAATACATCATTTTGAAGGATGTGAGATAGAGGCATTTGTCCATAATTCTCATTCTCCATTGCTATAGGCTGGCCACTAGGCATGTGAATTCTCTGGTACATTTGAACTATGCAAAACATGAGTGAACAAGCTCCTAAGCATTTGGCAAAAAGACCTGAAGTAGAAAACCAGAGTGATCTGGCAGACACTTCAGGTGCAGTACAGTTGTAATGCATGGAAACCGTTCGCCATGACTGCAGCTGAAATCAGAGATTGCCCTGCGAGGATGTGGTATAGAAAGATCATCAAGCGGCTGCTATAGACTACCTTGATATTTATCCAAGGTAATGATAGTGAGAAAATCTATATTTCACTGTAAGAATTAGGGCTTTTTGCCAAATGTTACACACAATAAAAAGTATATGGAGGTTGCTCAGTGAAAACTTGTTAATGTGATAAGTTTGGAATTTTGAGCATGACGTTGAAATTCTTCTGCTAGCTAACATCAATTGCTTTTCCTCCCTTACCTCTTGTTAGTCTCTTTAGTAAGGTCTTCTTTGTTCTGCCAGATTAATCTGTTAAAAGCCCAGTGTCTTTCTCCTGGACAATATTCACAGGTCAAGTTTTATTCTAATCAAAAAGCTCTGGAAATCATGGGATTGATCCATTGGAGGGGAAAGGAGAGAGGACAGTTACAAGTGGCTTTATTATATAAAGTAATGTTCATAATTTCTGTCTATTCTGTGTCCTTATTTTTGTTTCAAACAGTTATAAATCTTTTTTTGTTAACATCAAACTACTGACATAGCACCCACCCAAGTTACGAAAATGGTAATGATTGAGAAATGGAATGTTTGTTTTCTGTCTCTGCCGATGTGAGTAGTTGGCTGAATTTGATGCAGTTGGTTTCACATTTTTCTTCAACTGCTCCAGTCTCACTCCATTTTACATGAGGCTTTTTATTTCTATCTTACCGCTCTCTTTGTTTTCTTTTAGGCCTCTCTCCTTTGTCTGTTCCTTAACACTAATGGTGACTGGGTTTCCATCCTTGGCCCTCCACTTTTCTCTGGAATTCCTTTTCTAGACATGAAGGGGAAGAAAGAGACCATCTCATCGGCAGAATATCTGCAGATTTCACTGTAAAGTGCCACATGCTGACAGCAATGTATCAAGTGCTTAAACTGGTAACCTACAAGCTGAATTCATCAGGAAATATGTTTTATTTTAGCCATGCATATTTCTAAAGACAAGGAAATATATAATATTAAGGAATCCAGATTTTCCGTTTCTCATAAAAAATTAGAAAACCCGGAAAAACCAGTCCACCACCTCTGCATGTAACAATTGGTCACCACCGAGTGACAGCCTTATCGTGAGACCAGTGAGCTCCTGAAATACCTGCACACATTCCCTTTCCTGCACACCTGGGCTTCCCTCCTGTGCTTAACACCCTCTCCAAACTTTAAATGGAATGGCAAAGAGTAGAAAGCAAGACAACCTTCTATCAAATATATCTTCACTCCATTATTCTATCATTTCCTTCACTGTCAAAATCGATATTTGTAATTAGAACTTCTTAAAGTTACTAGTATCCTTAGATTCCTTGACTTGATCTTTTCTTCCTAGGTTTTCACATAGCACTGAAAAGGCTTTTTCTTAATCTTCTTCCCTTGTTTCTTTCCTAATGCTACATCCTTAAATGTTGACATTCTCAAGTTTCTTTTTATAAGAGTCTCTCTCTCTCTCTCTCTCTCTCTCTCTCTCGGCTAAGATTTGGGGAGACAGCGCTTTGAAAATATCTGTGGATTTGGGATAATAAGTTATGTGCCAGTAAATACAACCTTTGGAAATCACTTTAGTCCTCTGGGCCTTTGCAAATGTGGAACCTGAACATTGAACTAGATTGTCGTAAAAGTCAAAATTCACTAAGTAGTACTAATTATTCTGCCTTTCTAACCTAAGGAAGCCAAATTCTGAAAGCATGAAGGTCTCCCAAGCAAATTCTGACCCAATTTATTGTGCTTTTGACAACCTTGTATAACTTTACATTTGAATTACTAATAGCTTCCTTTTAGAGTATATTGACAGTTCATTTATTTTGAAAAATACTTACACTCTAGTAAATATGACTGGCCTGATATGCTTTTTCAAAAACTCCGTTTCCCCCTTGTATGCCTGGGAGAAATTATCTTAGAAGTGAAATAGAGGTCTCCAAGGAATCAGTACTAAATCTTAAATGCCGAAGTGTAGCAAGCATTTTTTAACAGAATAAGCTAACAATTGCCTGTTTCTTCTTGGTTTCCCCAAGGGGTCAATCTCAGTATCTGAGCTCGGATCCAATGGTACTGACCTCTCTGCCTTTCAACTGCCTTTTTGATGCTTGTGGGAAGAAGGCAGTAGAAATGGCTCTCCAGGGGTTAAAATAACACATACAACATACCTGACACAACACTGGGCACAAACTAAAAACCAAGTCCATGCAACTTTGATTGTTTATTCCTCACCACCCTCCATGCTACCCATGAGGTTTATGTCATTAGTCCTATTTTAGCCAATGACTATTGAGGTCTATTGGCAAGTTACGTAGCATATTTTCAGAGTTTAATAATATTCATCCCTAGGTGTTTGTGAAGGTTCAGTCCAAGGATTAGCACAGCTTGAACAATATATATCACCTTTGGAACCTGGGTAGCTTAGCTATGTTATTTGGGGCTTAGTTTCTTCTTGAGGAAAAATCAGACATTTGGAAAAGAAGATTGTTCATTCTACTCTAGTCTTTCTTTAGCATTCTATGATTTTAGCATATTATTTCAGGAGGTTCTCTCCTGCCAGGTAAGGAAGATTCATGCCTCCATTTCCTATTAATCCTGAAGTTCTATGATTTATTCTCTCAAATTTTATGAAGTAATTACTTGCAAGAGCTCTTTCTTGTATGAATTGTAATAAAAATGACTTAAGAAAAACGGTTAGTCCTTGCATAAAATTTAGCAGAAATTAAATTAAAAGGCAGGACATCTGTTCATTTCACATCAAGCCTTTGAGTATGCTCCCAGTGAGCTGCAGAGATTATAATGATAAGAAAATTGGGACGCATTTTGAATTCTATAATCCACCTCTCCTGTCTCCATGGCATGGATCCCTCTATTGCTTATTTTCTGCCTGATGTGGGCCAAAATCTCCAAGTGTGACATAGGAAGTTCCATCAGCTGATGAATCAACTGGCTCAAGAGGCATCTTCCTCCATCCCAACAGAATTATCCAGGAGAATAGAGGGAAATGTGTGTTTACATAATGTAAAGATAACAAAATACAATATTAACTATTATTTACTGAGAACTTCATTTATGTCAGGAACTGTACTTACATTTATAGTCATTATTTTGGTAAATCCTGAAAACAAATCGGAACATAATGCAACAAGGACAGGGGGTTGTTTTGAATGGTGGAGTCATTCCTTTTTTAGAGAAACATACCAAAAGACTGTGTAAGAAATATCAGGTAACAGAATCGAAAGCTTCCTGGGCACCTACTAGACAGACATCAAGTGGTATACCAGATGCCTTGGACCTAAGGGGTCTTTCTAAATCTTAGACAATCCTATATGGAGTGGAGTACTAATCTCTATTTTATCAATTAAAAGGTAATATTCCAAGAAGTTAAATAATTAGGACAAGATATGGAGTTCTAATAGGGTTAAGGGGTGATAATGAATGTTATCTTTTGCTACTTTAAGTTCAGAAATAAGAGAATAAACACAAATATCATAGTGTTTTCCATGGGAGGAGGGTGAATGTTACCTCATGAAGACATAGGGTGAGTTATCTCTAATAAGCTATACACCGAAACACTCGCTCTTAGGATCACATTGTGTAATTTCTAAGACAGACAAACAGATGAACAGGAATCAGAGTATACATTTGAAACTGGTGTAATTTGGAAGGAAGTGAAAACAAATGTGAAATTGCCATTGTCTTTTAAGATAAGTAAATGAGTATCACTTAATTATAAATCAATTTTTCTTCTTCTTTTCTTTTTTTAGAGACAGAGTCTTGTTCTATCACCGAGGCTGGAGTGCAGTGGTGCAATCACAGTTCCCTGCAGCCTCGAACTCCTGGGCTCAAGTGATCCTCCTGCCTCAGCCTCCCAAGTAGCTGGGACTACAGGCATGCACCACCATGCTTGACTTTAGTCTTTTTTTTTTTTTTTCCCCCAATAGGTTTCTTTATTTTGCTCCAGAGTCTGAGGCAAAACTAGGCCTATTTTCCTACAGGTCAGGAAACCAACCACAGAACCACAGATAATGCAGTGTTTTTTAAGAGAATGAGAGAACATCGACCAATTTTACAAATTAACAATGATTTTAGAATTCCATTCCTTTTTACTAATGTACTCTGGAGAAGAAAGATGGGTATACCAAGGGACTAAAATGGCAGAAAGAGAGAGAGAATAAATGACTTCAGGAGAGAAAGAAGATTTCCTCCTAAGAACCCTGAGAATGTAGGTAATAATCTGGTAACGGCCACTGTGGAAGGAGTAATAGAAAAAGCATCTGGTGGGGACAGGTGGCAGCCCAGCAGAAAGGGAAACAAAGACTTTTGGTGTAAGGAAAAAGGAACAGAAGTAAAAACACTCATTATTCCACTCTTCTGTTCTTAAGAAGAATGACTTGGTGCACAGGAATGATGACGTTTTCATTTGCAGTGAGAATTGGGATTGTGCAAGGCTTCAGCCTCCATGTGTTACCCTTGCATAAAATTTTGCTAAAGAAAGTGGTGTAATAAAAAATGTAGATGTATAACATAATATTATACATAGCAGGCATTTCCAGAAGTTTTGGGACAACAAAAATCATATTAAATAGAGAATTTCAGAAGCTGTGACCAGGAAAACCTGAACAAAATGGACTGGAGGAAGTTTCACATCATTAGTAAACTATGAAAGAGAAGGTGTTTTCCTTTAAAGAAACACACTGTCCACTGACACTCCAATGTCAAGTATATTCCTGCCGTCACTAGAATGGAGGGGAGCTCTTTTATTCTCCTCATCATTTCTTAGGCTTCACCACTGCCAAAGGTAAGTGCCCCTTAGTATTTTCCTAGTCCCTTTTCCTGATAATACCCTCCTCAGGTAAATTTTTAATTACAAATTTAGCTCTTCTATCACCTTAATTTTTTTGTTGCATGCAGTGTAAAAGAGAAATAAATGGATAGAGAGACAATGAAATCAACTGAACTATCAAGATGAGGGTTCTCTATGGAGGGACACTAATAGTGTAAATTGTAAATTTTTACATTGGCACCTAGTTTACTATGGCAGTACTGGGATAAAGTGACAGCTACCTTGAGCGAGTGTCTTGGAGCTTTTGTAGATTTTGTGTTGTGAATGCCTGTCCCCACCTTTTAATGCTTGTCCAGTATAAATGTATCCAGCCTCCCAAGCATTCCTGGGAGATCACTGGAGCTCTCTCAAATGTGCTTGCTGTGGATTTTTCACTTTTCTTAACATTTTGCATCATTCTCTTGTATGTGGATAAACAGAAAAAGATTTGAATATATAGAAAGTCACAGAAAAAAAATACAACATTCTGCTTTCTAGAAATAACCAATGCTAATTGTTGATTTATATTATTTGTGCCTGAGCTAATGCTCTTTGTTTTGATTCTATCCCTGGCAAGCTATTTGCTAGTAACTCTTTACCACCTTACTCCACTCCAAACACACATGCACACCAGGTAGAAAGGATTATAATGACCAGGAATATAAAAATTGGCATTTTAATTAAAACTATTAAGTGTCAAAGAGGTTAAAATACATGTTAAGTTTAATATATACTTGGATACACATATACTCATATAGACTATAAAGGAATTTTTTAAAGTATTGTACCCGTTGTATATAGATATATACACCAAGAGAAAGACAGAAACAGAATGAGAGCAAGAGAGAATAAGATAGAAATACAAAGAAATTTGAATATATAGAAAATCACAGAAAAAAAATACAACATTCTGCTCCATAGAAATAACCAGTAATATAAAGAAAGTCACAGAAAAAAAAAAAATACAACATTCTGCTCTCCAGAAATAACCAATGCTAATTTTTGATTTACATTATTTGTGTCTACATTATTTTACGACTTTCCTTTTTTTGTTTTTATTTCCAATTCGTAACATATTGTAAACCTTTCGTGTCATTAAAGATTATTTCAAACATGGACTATTAAGGAACTATTGAAAATATGGCCGTAGCATAAAATATTAAATTCATTTCATATTAATAAACTTTCACTAGAAAATAAATCCATTCATTTTACTTTAATTCTTGTGAATCTTGCTTGTTAGCTATTGAACTATTTCTAGTCCTGCTATGTTGTGGATTAGCTCTTGGATGGTGACCAACATGGCATAGGGGTATACCCCATACAGAAGACCTTATGAGCAGCCAATCCATAGCCCTCTGCATTCCTTCTTTTACACTTGAAATCACTGCATTGGTTAATTGATTTAAAACATAATCTTGTCTGCCAGTCACACGCTAAGTGGTCTTCTAGGTATAGAGGATACAACAATGAAGAACATAGACTATGAAGTCACTACCTCCTTGGAACTTGAACATTGGTGGGAGAATTGGCTTATATAAAAAGCAAGGCAAATTCAAATTAACAGGAGAGAATTCAGGCCTATATAGAGGTTATGCACAGTGATGGATAAACATGATAGTTTGGCCATATAGAAGTCATATTTGTGTTTTCTTTTGTTCACATGACTTTATTCTTCCAATTCTCTTCCTTTGTTTAAGCTCTCTCAAGCCACCCTGAGTGGGATGCACAACAGGCTCTACATATCCTATTCCTGTTGCAGCTTTGGGAAATGCATGTTCTTCACCAGCTTGCAAACCGTGCACAAATTTGCTCAGGAAAAGGTGATGGGCCTTACTGCAGTCAACTACAAAACTTTTAACATGAAGTGTTTTTTTCCTCCAGCCAAAAGTGCCTAACCCTCTTTAAATGTTCTTCACAGAAGCAATCAGATCTAGAATTCATATCTTTAGAAACGCAAGATCCTCTTTCATTCTTTCCTCTTTCTCAAGGCAAGCCAGGCACACAAGAAACGTTCTTGCAATAGCCAACCCGCTAAGCCCTATAAAACTGGAACATTATCACTTGTGTCTTTGTAGGCATTTTAACCTTTAAATGGTGATACTATCATTTTAATTAAAAATGAAGTTTCTTCAGCATTCAGCTTTAAAAAAGACTGTGAGTCCCCATTCTACAATAGAAACTAAATCCTCAGTCCATAAGGAAAAAAAAAAAAAAAAAAAAAACTGTATGTCTGAAGGTAGGCAGAGTTGGAAAGGCTTCAAAATTGGATGATGGGAGATTGCTAAGCTCCCTTTACATAGGCAAAACAAAGAGATGACCTCTAGAACTATGAAAGTTATACTAGTAAAACTCCTTTTATGAAGCAAAAAATACGATCTAGGAAAAGATAAAATTTCAGGTCTGTATGAAGAATCACATAGACCAGGCAGAGAATCATAATCCATCCTTTTTATTTTTTTTTAAATCTGAGTCATATGAATAACTTAATTTATACGACCTTTTTTACATACTGGACATGGAGATATCAAGAACCTCAATCCATACACTCACAAAATACTGGGAAATAATATCATATATGTTATTTAGCATAAATATTATATATGATAGTTTCACCACATCAGTGCTATTAACATTTTGAACTGAATAATTATTTTTTTGTAGAAGAATACCCTGTGCATGAAAGAATGTTTAGGAACATCCTTGGTCTCTACACACTGGATGTCAGCAGCACCCTCTTCCAAATTGTAAGAAACAAAAATGTCATCAGACATTGACAAATGCCCTGGGGGAGTGAGGTGGAACATGAACATTATCCCTGGTTTAGAGCAACTGATATAAAGTACCCCTCATGGTGTCAGCTGCCTATTTCTTGCCCTACACCAAGAATATTTTATAGAAATAATAAAAGCAACACCCTTTCCCTATTTTTCAATACAATGTGTGTGTGATTATACATAAAACCATACTAGCTAAATTCTCCCTTTTTTACCTTCATTTCTTTTACTTACCATGTCGTCTATCTTCTATGGACATATTCATTGAGTTCATTTGACCCTATTGAGGAAGGAACTTACACACCTCAGTCCTCTTACAAAAAGGTTCCTAAGATTTTTAGGATAGAAATGGATCTATCATACATAAAGGTCAGGCCTTGATCATTGACCCTAGTCTCTAAAACTGCACAAAAAAGCTCCCATAGTGTCTGAATGCTATTGAATTTGATTAAGAATAACTTGGGGTTACTCATAGATTGCCTATAGGGGAAGAATGTGTTGGAAGCTCTTCGGAACATCCCAGTGTGCTTGGTAATTCCATGGACATAGAGAAGTTTTAAAATTGGTATTTTATACCATGTATCAATGCTCTAATATATTATTCAGTGTAACTGTCACCCTTAAAGGTTCATCATTCTTGGATACAGTATTGCCTTAGACCAGGGGTGGAGAACCTGTGGCCTTAAGGCCACATGTGACCTTCTAGGTCCTTAAGTGTGGCCTTTTGACTGAATCCAAATTTTACAGAAGAAATCCTTTCATTTTTATTAATACCTTTTGTTCATCTTTTATATTTTTATTTTTAAAATGAATGCATTTAAAATACCAAAGAATAAAGTAAGTTTTAATGAAACAATCACCCCAGATTGACCAGCATATTTAGAACATTAGTAAGCCGTAAAAACTAAACTAATGGCTGCTAAGCTCATGATTCAGTTTTAACTTCTCCACTACCACATGAGGCTGGTTAGTGTACACTGGTTTAACAGACTAGTACATCAGTCAGTCATCAGCTTTTGACAACAGTGCACTGTGTTTCTGTTTGAAATGCAATTTGTGAATAGTTGTACAGCCTGACAATATTTTTAATTGTCTGCTTAGCAGTCATCACGTCAAAGATGACCAAGAGAACACTGAAGAAAGAAAACATATTTTTTAATGAGGATTGGAAATTGCAATATTATTTTGTTTCTGCTAAAGAATCAGCAATGTGAATTAGTGAAAGAAGATTTTTATAGGAATGAAGCATTTCTGTGTGATATCATGTTAAATCAGAACTACTTAAATATTTCTTTGCAAGGTAAAACTAAAATACAAGCATTTTGAGAAAAAGCTATCTCTTTTCAAAACACTTCTTTTTCAAAACGAAATTTCAGATGAACATTTTCCCCAGTTAGCAAAGGTCACCGATGAGCAGGCTTTTATATGCAAATCATTTGAAGAATACACAGCTGTTATAGATCTATTAATTGAAGAATACAATGAATGTTTCACTGACTTTGAGAATCATGACATCACACTCAAACTAGCACTTCAGCCTCACCTAGCTGATATCACCAAGGCACCCAAAAGCTACAGATGGAATTGACTGAGCTCTCAGTAGGTGACATTATAAAGTCATTGTTTGATGCTAAGATCCAATTGAAACATGGAAAAATGCAGAATACCCACACCTTCAGCAACATGCTCAAAAAAATGCTTTCTTGCTTTTCAACCACTTATTGCTGCAAATCTACATTTTCCTACCTAACCCAAATTGAGATGCCCTTAAGGTCACAAAAGACTGATATCCACCCAGAGGATCAACTGAAACCTCAGACCTCCATGCTGCAACCCAATATTCAAATGCTTTCCAACAAAAAGCAGATACAACAAAATCATTAAAAGGTTAACTTTAAAATTAACAAATAGTTTTTTCATTTTTTGAAATTATTAAGTGCATAATAGTAAGATTTTTAGAAAATAATATAGATTTTTAAGTATATCTAATTATAGTTTGTTGAATGCACCCTTATTTGATTACAGCTATTAATAAATTAATGTAACCTTCCAACATGAAAATGTTCCTCACCCCTGCCTTTACACCCAGCCAGCAGGCCCTATATGTGGAGACTTTGTGTCTCTGGGGACTTCATGCTTTAGATTATCTTCTTAAAAAAAATTTTAAACCTCCTTTGTTGCTTGGGAGACTCCATGGTTGTCAGTGAACTATCACATTGATTAATTAATTCAAGCTATAATGTATGGGTTCCCTTAAGCCTGATCTAGAACCCACCTTGAGTGTAGTGCTCAGGGTCTCCTATACTTCAGAGATAGCCCTGTCCGAGTATATGGCATAGGTGAATATAGACTCCTTCAACTAAGTACCTGCCTCCACTTCTCTTAAGAATTTTCTTTGAGGTTTTGGTGGTTACAAATATTGCCTACAGATGCTAGACCAATTACTAACCTAAAAAATTTATTAACAGGTAGAAATAACTGTGAACATCCATTAGCTGATAAATAAACCAGGGGTTCTTTATCTAAAGAACACTATTAGCTTCGAGATGTCTCTGAGGCATCTTTTAATTTCTCCAATACAAGCTTTTGCACATATATGTATATGTGTTATTCTTGGAAAAGTGTCTAGATTTCCTCAGATTCTGCATTAATCACAAACACAATTTCCATATTACTCTTAAAATAGAATGTGGGTTTGGAAAATGTGGGTTCACTCTGAGCATCTATACACTTACATGCTGGCCTTACAAAGGTGTTTACCTTCCAGAAATTTCTGACTTCTAAATTTTTCTGCAAAAGTTTTTTGAGTTTTGTGGATATTTATAAATTACATTAAGACTCTGCATGTTTTAAGGTAAGTCAGATAGCTCAGGGTTGAAAAGATATATATATATATATTTAATCTTGTTTAGGCCAGGAAAAAAAGCATTATTCTAACCACTATTTCAGAAACATTCCTCATTTCCTTGTCCCTTTCTGAAAATATCCCACTTTGCTGTAGTTGGCCTTATAGCATATCTTCTTGTGAGCTTTTGGTGTTTTGTATAGCATATGTGCTATACATGTTAAAGATCTTAACTGGGTCAGACAGTATTTGCTTTTTAAAATTTCAAACGTTAAGACTTTATTAAGAGAGGTTAAAGTTTTTATCCTACACATTTTGTGAAAGTTAGGTATGTGTACTTCTTAATCCATGATATTCTCTTTCAGCATATTTATTTGATGAAAGATATGTCTTTAGTTTTCTAGCCTTTCCATGATACATTTAAAATGTCATTAGTGTTCCATAACTAAATCTACTGAAGTTTTTAACTCATTTTTAATAAAGCATCATTCTGAGTTTAACCCTATGGAATGCCTGTGGTCTTGCATGATTTGCAATGCGCTACAGTGAAGATAGAAATGAGATATCAAAAAATAAAAACTTGGCGTTGGAAGGAAAACTAACATTTAGAAAACATCAACAATGGGCCACACAAAAATGCTGTTCATAGTTTATAGTAATTCTTTGCTATAGGTACCAGCAATCCCATTTTAAAGGTGAAAAAAAAACTAAAGTTCAGAGTAACACTCAAATGAATAGTTCTAAATATAGCAGCAAAATTCCAATCTGTATGTCACCAAAATGCATATTTTTTTCCCTAGGATACTGTGAGATATTTCAGAAGAGAGAGGAAATAATAAAACAGTTTTACTGGCAAAATAAAGGTCAGGAACCACAGGACCATCTGGTTTGGCCTTGCAAACCTACGGAATTTATTAAATAATAACTGACTTCCAATTTATTATTAATCAAAGGCATGTAAAATCCATAAATTGCAACCCTTTTTGTTTATATGAGGAATCCAAAGTTACCAGGCCAATCTCAAACAGGACCACACATATTAACAAAAATAGGAGGAAGCTTTGCGTTGGCCAGGAGTTTATCCCATTACATTTATGGTTCTTAACAGATTTTGTGTATCTATTATTTTAAAAAATAGGCTAAAGGCTCTCATTGTTATCTTTGCAGACTTTTTAAAAACTTGAGAACTTAATTTCCAAACAATGAGTGGCTGACCTTCTATTTATCTGAGTAAATGAGCCTTCTTTTCTTTTTTTTTTTTTTTTTTCCTGAGACAGAGTCCCACTCTGTTGCCAGGGCTAGAGTGAGTGCCGTGGCATCAGCCTAGCTCACAGCAACCTCAAACTCCTGGGCTGAAGTGATCCTCCTGCCTCAGCCTCCTGAGTAGCTGGGACTACAGGCATGTGCCACCATTTTTTCTATATATATTTTTATCTGTCCATATAATTTCTTTCTATTTTTACTAGAGACGGGGTCTCGCTCTTGCTCAGGCTGGTCTCTAACTCCTGAGCTGAAACAATCCACCCTCCTCGGCCTCCCAGAGTGCTAGGATTACCCGGCCCTTATTTTCAATAACTACCACAAGACAGATTAAAGGCAGAGGCAGGATTAAAACCTATGTCTCCTGTCCTTCAGATCAATATTCTCAAGAACACTTGTCCCTTTCCCTCTTCTCTCATAACCGAAGTAT
The DNA here is from genome assembly GCF_041146395.1 of Eulemur rufifrons. Classification (NCBI taxonomy): domain Eukaryota; kingdom Metazoa; phylum Chordata; class Mammalia; order Primates; family Lemuridae; genus Eulemur; species Eulemur rufifrons. The sequence goes on along the minus strand of NC_091005.1, from coordinate 7,080,234 downwards.
TGTCTAACACCGAGTCCATTTTATTCCCTCAACTTCACTTTCAAATATCCCTATTTCCCTCACAGTAGGTTTTAGTGTAAAATCTAAGGGAGTTGGTTAGAGCGGTAAAGCAAAAAACTAACAAAATGACTCCTAGATATTTATTTTTGATTCATTTTGCTTAAGACAGTTTAGGTCAGATGGCCTTCTCTAAGAAATCACAGCATAACGATTACTTTAAGCAAGTTATACAGGAATAAAACAGAAAGGAAGAGAGAGTGACTTACCGATTTCAGCTTCTGTAACTCAGCAGTGAAGAGAGGCTTTACTTCAGAAGTAGCAGGATCCAGGTTCTCGTAAAATGTTCTCAGGGCTCTGCAGTTCCGGGTGCTGCTTTCTTCTGGGCGGACTTCATTCCCCAGCTGGCCTTACTCATGCAATTTGAAAGACGACCGAAAGTAGTACCAGGTGTAAGTGGGTCTTGACAATTGCTATCCAATAGATACCAGATCGAGTACTCTGAAATGGCTTTGATGGGGACTGCTGTAGTCACGTCTACCACGCTTGGATCCACAGCTGTGGACAGAGAAGGTACCGTGTTTAATCAAGCCAAATTACTCATTTATACAAACCAGGTAAACGGACGGTACTGTGATTGGTAGTCTGGAAAAAGCTGTGTGAGAGTTGGGACGAGGCAATTTCTTAAAGTAGGAGAACCTGGGCAAACATCTTTTCATTACAACCTTCCATAGAGAGAGTCACTGAGCTTTTATAAAGGGATATTTATTTGACAAAAATCAGAACCACAATAGTATCTCTCTATAGTAACCCACATTTTCCATAAAATATGAAGGCTATGTATTTTATATCCTCACACAGTTAGAAATTATAATTCATCTCCTTTCTTTTTTTTTGTTTTTTCTTTTTTGAAACACAGTCTCACTCTGTTGCCCGAGCTAGAGTGCCGTGGCATCAGCCCAGCTCACAGCAACCTCAAACTCCTGGGCTCAAGCAATCCTCCTGCCTCATCGTCCTGGGTAGCTGGGACTACAGGTGTGCGCCACCATGCCCGGCTAATTTTTTCTATATATATTTTTAGCTGTCCATATAATTTCTTTCTATTTTTAGTAGAGACGGGGGTCTCGCTCTTGCTCAGGGCTGGTCTCAAACCCCTGAGCTCAAATGATCCGCCCACCTCGGCTTCCTAGAGTGCTAGGATTACAAGCGTGAGCCACCGTGCCCGGCCCATCTCCTTTCTTAATGAAGTAAATTGTTTGGGCCTGTTCCTTCATATAGTAATGATCACGTCAACGATGTACATAATAAATATCATTATCAATGTATCTTGAGCAAGAGCAATATCAGTGAGTCTTGCATCTACTCTCCAGATCTTTTATTTCTTATAATGTGTAGCGTAGAGCATGGAAAGGCCACTTCGCTAGGTCAAAATCACTCTCCACAGATGGTTTCTGCTGCATTTCTTTCAGATTCTCTTGTATTGATAGATAACAAGGAGAATATAACTCCCTGCCCCTAATTCCCTGAAGGAGAAGGAGAAAATAATTTGCATTTTAACAAGTACCCCTTTTTACTAAGCGTCTGGAATGAGAAATAGGGAAACCTAGATGATTAATTACAGATTACCTGTCTTCTTCAACTTTTAGTCTTGTCCTTATGTTCATTCATCTCCATTTATTCATCTCTGTGTCCCTAAGCATCTAGACAGCTTCAGGCATTTATAGCAGTTGGGTAAGATGCAGTCATTTCCCTTAAGGAAAGGGAGATAAACAAGAAAAATCAGTGATTATAAGGCAGAATATTAAGTGCTTTGATGGAAGTAGAACAGAGAAGAAACCACTCAAGCCTCAAAAGAAATCACGCAGTATTTACAGAAGATACTGGGAGGCCGTCTACCACCAATTTCCTAAACTACACGTCCTTCTGAATGTGTTGAAATTGTAAGGCCTTGATCGTTCCTTCACCCAGGCCACTTTTCAGGATTGTTTAATCAATAAAAAATTATGAAAATGATAAAAACACATTGCAGGAATGTGCTATGGAAAACTACACTGGACCTGGTTTTACTCTGTACAAATAACATGCTTGCTTTCATATTCTAAATGAGGGGGAAATTTATCCTAAAAATAACATCCAACAATACAAAACCAAATATGCACAAAGTAATTCACTGCAGCATTATTTATAATTCTTTGCAATATCTTATGTGACCTCACATAAGGAATGGTTGGCAAAAGTGTGGCACATCCACAAAATGAGTGCTATCTATCTGCAAATTAAAAGAATGAGAAATATTCTATGAACAAATATGGCAAGATAATCTAGGACTCAGATACATCATTAAGTGAAAAAGCAATGAATAAAACAGTACCTTTAGAATTCTATCTTCGTATAACAAGAATAAATAGGATAATATACAAGTATCTGATCATTTTTATATAAAAATGAAGGAAAAAAATAGACTAGCAAGACTGTAATTTGCCTGCAAGGGGTGAGTGGGAACAGGTGAAAAAGATGCAAGTGTAAGGAACAGAGTGAATGATACTTCTCAGAATACACCTTTTGGAACCATGTTAATGTTTTGGACACCTAATAATAATATTTTTAAAAATTGATTAGGCTTGATGAAAACTCTAAAACTATATAAAAACAAATGAATCTAATCATATTTCAAATGAATAACATGAACTCACTGAAGGGAGGGAAACAAAGTAATTTTTGAACATAATATTTATAGATTTATAGATACATAAAACACATTGAACTCTACTTCATAGGTTTGCTTTTCATAGTGGTACAGATTACTGCTGTGGTTTGAATGTTGGTGCCCTTGCAAAATTCATGTTGAAACTTAATTCCCAGCGTGGTGATATTAAGAAGCGAGGCTTTGGGGGAATTAGGTCATAAGGACTCCACCCTCACGAGTGCGATCTATGCTCTTATAAAAGAGGCTTCAAAGAGCTGCGGGGCCCTTCCTCTCGCTCCTCCTGACAATGTGACAACACAGTGCTCACCCCTTTTGCCCTCCCACCCTGCTGCCATGTGCAGATGCAGCAAGAGAAACCATCTCTGAATCAGAGACCAAGCTTTCACCAGACACCAAATCTGGTGGCACCTTGACCTGGACTTCCCAACCTCCAGAACTGTGACAAATAACTTCCTATTAGGTATTTTGTTATAGCAGCTGGAAGGGAATAAGTTACCAATTCTGACATCACTTTCTGTAATTCTAGGATGAAACAAATTAGTAAATGTATCATAGATGCCAACAATTTACTCTCAAATGATGCAGAATAAAAACTATAATTGTGTGTGTATGCATGTGTGTATTGCAATGACAAAGACAAATTTAAAACAAAAGACTTAATTTTCCTGACTGAAAATAAGGATACTTCCTTCCCCCCTTTTCTTAGAGCATGGACTTTAGAAAAATGTGTAAGTTCTTTCTCTGACTCTTTGAAATGTGCAGAAATATTTTTAAAAGTTAAACATACCTCTTTCTAGCTTTATGATCCAGAATGTCTTTCTCAAGGATCTGGGAACTATCTCCTTGAAATGTAATCATCAAGAACGATAGTGTCCTTATCGTCTAGGTTTTGAGGTAGGGGATGGAGCCTAACTTTGGTGGTCCCCTCCCTCCAAGTGGTAAAACTATCTCTAATCATAAAGACACGATGAGTTTACTTTTCCTTTAGATAAAGCCAATTTGCTAATACTAATAGTCTCCCCAATTATCGAGCGATTTTAGGATGAACTATATGTTACAAACAGTGCTGTCAAGTTCTCTTATTCGAAGACTAAGGAATGTTTATCTTGAGAACAACTATGTAATGGATTATATCTGCTTGGCTATATACAAGGGTGAGATTTCTTTCCGTCTAGGCAATCTCTTAATAAATTGCCTGTTATGTGCATCATATGCTTGTTTAACACTTATTTAACAATAAAGTTGTTTTCTTTCTTTTCAGAAAAAAAAAAAATACAGATCTATGCTATAGATTCCTCTCTGTGGTACATTCCACTGCCTGGGCAGGCTCCACCTAATTATGTGCTATCATTAATATTATGATAATTGGTTACACAAATATGATTTTAGTGTTGACCCATAGGTCAAATTGAGATATAAAGTTATAATACTTCCTTAGGGAAAATGTCATAACGTATGGATTTATATACAAAAATAACTCTTTCAGAATTAAGACATGTAATTATTTTACTAGAATAAACCACAAGAGTAAGAAAAGTACCGTGAAGCTTTATAGTATAGCAGTTGAAGTAGGGAAGATCAGTATTTGGTATTTCCGCACGCAGATTCTTATAGCTGCTGTGACTTAGTATCTCCTCCTCCCAGATTTCTTGCGTATAAATTGGGAGTAGCAACAGCTGCACCTAAATTTTATTGTTGTAAAGATTAAATTAATTGATTAGCTGACATAATAAGCTAAAATGTATTGAGAAGTTTCCTAGTCATAAGCACTGTGTTATCATTAGTGTTATTGGTATCGGTTGTCAGTTTTAAAAAAAATTTACAGTGTCTAGTGCCCTTCATAAAATTTTTACTTTTGTTGGCATTTTAATCTATAATTCTAATTTATTGCTTTAAATATATGAAACATGTTTGAACTACTTTTGTTTCATGCTGAAAGGGATAGAAATCCCACACATTCAACAAAAAAAAAGGCCAGTGATTCTTAATCTCAAAGGAAAAGACATAGTATGTGCATTGTAGTTAGTATCCTTGGCACCAAACACAGTACTTGGAACATGGAATGCATGTAGTATTTCAAACCTTTAGAAATATGGTCCATATAGTCATCGATTAATTTATCAAACTTCCCTTTGCAGCAATTGATGTTTACTGCATAATGTTCTCATTGTAAATTTTGTTTTGAATATTGTAAACATAATCTCACAATTCAGTAACATTTAATTTTAACATGTTCGTGCTTTTATAGGTAAAAAAGAAAATTCTCCATCTACTCATTCCACTTGCCAGGATTAATTCTTCTAATTTACATAAAACGTACCCAGTATGATTATTATGAGGGTTACATTAACAGAGGAAGAATCTGATGCTCAAACACATTGGATGCCTCATTTGTGATCACATACTTAGTAAATGGAATCAGACATTTAACCCCCAAAATTTAATTCAATGGACTGCTCTCGTAGACATCACCCTATAAGTTTCTCCTCTATGAGCTTTTTATATATATACACACACACCCATATGTATGTATGCAGTCATCTTTGTCAGTGAATATAGATGTACTTCATCTTTATAAGCTATATAGCACACTGTTTAATGTACCACATTTTGTTTAAATGGTATAAAACTTGAAAATAATCTAAATGTTCATTAACAGATCACAATTACAAGCAATGCCACAATAAATATCTTCATACATTAAATATTAGAGATGAACAAATTGCTAACATAAAGGTTGCCTGCACTTAAAGTTTGGCAAATATATCCCAATTGCCCTCTGAAAAGGTTGAGTGAAGATATATTATCAGCAGTGATATATTCGCATTTATATTTCAGCTTATCTACAGCAACACTAGGTATTAAATGACTCTTTTCTAAGTAACACATTAGTTGGTCTTATTTATGTTGATTGATTTCTTTTAAAAATAACATGGAAACACTGATTTAATAATTCAATCAATAAGTAACTCTTCACAACAGAAAAAAAAAAAAGCCTTGCAATTTTTTTTTTTCTATCAGATTTTGAGATTATTTCTTAGTAGGAAAATCTTTGAGATCTTCCACCGACCTGTTCATATATGGTCTGGAATTTTTCTCACTAGTAAAGCAAGAAGCAAGTAAATATCACTTAAACAGCCCTTTTCAAATAAAATAGCATAAAGTGGAAATAAATGAGGTTTCCTTTCAGACAGATGCAAGCTGTCCGCCCAGAATGCGACCTTTTCTCTGAACTTTCTTCCCATGCCATTCCAGAGGGTGATGCATGAAAGAGCAAGGATTCTGCAGGAGAGTGGGGACGATCGGGGATCAGGGGTCGGATTCACATCTAAGCCAGAAAGACACCAGACAGCCTCTTTACAACTGGAAAATATCAGCTTCTGGGCATACATTTAAATTGCAATGATGAAAAAAAAAACAATGCCTGGAAGCCACACTGATATGTAACTGTGTCACAGAGCTCTCTTATGCCTTGTGCCAAAGATGTATCTTATGATGCATGGGGGCGTTTAACAATTGGAGAGACCGGTTACCACAAATTAGTTTTGCTTAGGAGTTGCTTTGATTATATTGATTCCTTGAGTTACTAAGACGACTTGCTGAATTAGATTATTTACATCGTTTTGAAAAAGAGAAAATATACACCATATAAAGTAGACTATTACTATGTGCTACAATTAATGATGTTTCCTTTCTAATTTATTTTAAGCTTCTCTAAATAGGTGAAGAAAAATATAGAAAAATGGGCTCTAGTTTTTTTTTTTGTTTGTTTGTTTTTTGGGGGATTTTCTTGGTAGAAAAATAAACAGTTTCTCATTGAGTGTAATGCTATGGAGCATTCATCAAACCCAGTTACATATAAAAATGAAGGCAGACGTCTGACGTTTGTCCACTGGCTCTGGAGCAGGACATAGAAAAATCAAAACTGAACACCTGTTGTGGGCTAATGCTATAGGAGCAGAAGCCAAAATGCCCTTTTATCTTGGACTGACTTTGACAGGTCTTGAATCTCCCTTTGCCCTTCAGCTCTTTTAGTTGACAGGTCTTGAATCTCCCTTTGCCCTTCAGCTCTTTTAGTATCAGAATGGAACGATTTCAAGAAGTGAAGTGTGGCGAGTAGCTGGGTCAAAGTCAAGCACAAGGGCCAAAATCAAGCACAGAGGGAAAGTCCTACATTTCTCCACTTTCTGAAACCAAACCACCAATGATCATAAGCCAGGTTTAAAGCAACAGAACCGCCTCCCAGATCTGACGTCTAACATGGCTTCTTCAGCTTTAACATCTCTGATCAAACTGAAATTTCAAATGTTGTCAGATCTCAGCCACTTGGTATAAACGCCCTGTCTGCTGTGCCTCTGGCTCCTCTGTGTCCTTCTTTACTGCGCTCGCTGGCTGCCTTCTCACACGGTCTGACACCGCTGTCATAAAGGGCGTGTGTCCAAAGAGGAAAAGAAACATGTTGAAGAAATAAAAATATTGATGCTTTTTTATTTTTGAAGTTGCCGTGAGTTTATTCTGCCAGGCTCTACACTAAGCAGCTAAGACAATATGTCAACTCCCAGATAATGACCCTTTTTTTAAAGTCAGCCCCACAACTTATTAGACTGTGTATCCATGGACCAAGTTTAGCTTTCTATCAAGCGATGGTAAGTCTATCCCGCTGGAAATCATCGTGTGGACTTTAAGAGGTAATAATAGTGATGTAAAGAGTTGGTATTTATCAAGAGCTTCCAGTGTTGCAGGCAATGAGCTGAACTCTAAAAAGGGCTTCATAATTGTAATAATTATGCTGTGAGATACGTGTTATATCATCGCCATTTTTTAAGTGAAGAAATGGAAGCTCAAGGAGTTTCAAGTGACTAAGCCTGAATCACAGTGACAATAAATGATTAAGATGGCACAAAATCCCAGCCCAAATATTAATCTCAAAACTACAACCCTGACCTTGGACTAGATGTTTTATCAGCTCAACTTTCAGGAAATTTCCTTGATTTTTCCAACAATCATTATATGCATCCTTGGGATGACAGTTTCATGCTAATGTCTTTTTATTGTCTCTAGACTGAAAGAGAAGCAAAAACTACCATTCTTGTTCTCAAAGATATACTTTCTAAAATTTTCCTTTTTAAAGTTTAAAAAATATTGAATGTTTTCCATGTTACCAGTAATTGTATTAATAGATATATGGAAAAAGAATATTAATAGATATGTGGAAACAATGTAATGACTTCATGTAGTATTAATGTACTAATGGATGTACCAAGCTATTATTGTCATTCAAATTGATAGAGTATTTTGTCTTTAATGGCTTTGAGTGTTCATCTTCTTGAGATGTTTTAGAATTCATGCTGGTGTTTTAACATAAGCCCTTCCTGTTGACTAGATATTTCACAATTAAACGGAAAATGCTCTGTGACTAATGTGTTTAAAAGGTAGTGATCACTATATCTCATTGAATATAATAAGTTACAAGTTTGGAGCATGTGTGTTTTCTGACTTGCAGTTGTCAAAGTGTAATAGTATTTAATTAGAGAGTGTGTCTTCATCTGTGACATGGACATACCTTAACCATACTAGGGGAATGCAGAAACTACAATAATTGTTGAAATTAATAGTCTAGTTTTACTTTTTATGTGAAACAAATATTGCAGAAGTATTGGAAGATGTAGAAACAGAGACAGGCAAAAACAAAGAAACACAGAGAAAGAGAGAGAGAGAGAAATTGGTTAATAAATTGGTTAATATGGTCTCATTTTCTAGTAGCTATCAGCTAATCCTACAAGTATGAGAATGTTTTCATATTAAAGCTACTCTATCAAAATGTGCCAGTAAATTTTTCTTCTTTTGACCCTATCAGCCATATTGCATATTGATGACATATTGGCTAAATGTAATGTAAATCATCTATAATAATTAGACTAATATATACTCTATCTTTCACCCCACCTCTTTCTTTCTCTGTGTGTCTCTCTTTCTTTTTCTCTCTTTCTCAATTGAACTTTGTCTTTAAGAGAAGAATCATCTCTATTTCAGAAGGTAAAAATTTGCATCTGAGCTTGTTTTATAAAACCAAAATTACTTTTAAAAATCCATTCAAGTGCCAATTATGTTATTATTTTAGAATATTGATATCAAATATTTATACACAGCTTGAAGTAATGTTTGGGTAAACTACATCCAAGTTGGATACATGTATACATATGAACTATATAAAGTTTCCAAAAATGAGAATTGAAACCTATTGGAAATAATTCTCTCTAAATCATCTATAACTTACATGTAAAGGAATTTTCTATTTTACTTGACTTTCAATAATTTTCTCATGAAATTAGCGAGTTTTGAAAATATTGTGGTCTGAATAACAAACACCCATTAGCATTCTCTTTCACATACAACAAGTTTATTTTTTTAGAGCACTGGATACAAAAGCATTTTCCCCAACATGTGGCAAAAGTTGAAATTAATATTATTATAATCAAAGATACTTAAAAACACTCTTCATGCACGTTAGAAGCACCTCCATCTTCTTGCATTGTTAATTCAGGTCTCTCTCCACTGTTGACCATGGTTGTATTCTTCCCAAGAATTTAAGCTTAGTTCAGTTATCAATGTCTGACTGGTGAATGGCACCCTCCCCCTTCTCAAGGTTAGGCACTGGGGACACAGAGCTAAATACCTAAAGCTGTGTTCTTAGAGACCTTAACATTTGTTTGAGGAAACCAACAAGAAAACTAACAATTTGTAAACATTGTGGTCACGAAGCCAACAGTAAATTTACAGCAAACACTCTACAAGTATCCTCTAGAGCAGCAGTCTCCAACCTTTTTGGAACCAGGGACTGTTTTCCTGGAAGACAATTTTTCCATGGACTGGGGGTAGGGGATGGTTCGGGGATGATTCAAACACATTACATTTATTGTGCATTTTATTTCTATTATTATTACGCTGTAATATATAATGGAATAATTATACAACTTGCCATAGGTTGGAGACCCCTGCTAGAATTTAGAAGAAGTAAGTTCTGACTTTTCCACATGCTTACCTGTCTTGACCTTGAGCAATGACCCAGTCAGGAAAGAGAAGTGACGCTAGATCAACAGGGGAAAGTTAATATTCAAGACTGTTTAAAAGGATGTTGGAAAAGATGATAGGACAAAAGAGATCAAGGGGCCGATTAAGAGAATGGTATCAACAGGAATCCACCATCATCCTTAAAGCATGGAGGACAAAAATGACAGGTAGAGTTACCAGGGCTCAGTTGAAGCCATTTGGCATCAGTAGGACAAGGGAGGAAGCAGCTGTTCCATGGGCAGTGGACCCACTGAAGGATTGGAGCCACTCCTGCAGATACTGTACCTAGTGTAGATAAAGAGTGGAGATATGCTGGTTTTTTTTCCCCCATTCCCAACACTCCGAGTCTCCCACTGTGCAGAACTAATTGGAAATCAATTGGCAAAGGCCTACAGAAAACACAGTTTTCAAGGCACCCTTCCCCATCGCCAGGACAAGTAAAGTGCAAGAAAATATCAGAGAGCAAGTAGAGACATGACTATGACTTGTGTGAGTAAATTATTAAGATCTCTGAATTCTGCTAAAAGTCATCCAATGGCTCTCTATGGCATTTTCACTAAAATATGAACCTCTTAACTTGAGAAAAGGTTTTCTATGTATCCAGTGTTGCAAATTTCCACAGCATCTTCTCAGTACTGCCCTCTGCACTTACTGAACTTCAGACTTCATTCTTTCGTCAACTCCTTTTTGCTCAAAGCCCATGTATCTGCTCTTCCCTCCTCCTGGAATGGAATTCTCCCTAATCCTGCTTGGTTGATTCTTTATTGTCGTTAACATCTCTGTTTAAATTGTATTTCCTAATAGAATTCTTTTTGGACCATCTGGTTTAAAGCAGTCAGTCCCCTATCCGCTAAGTCACTCTCAATCACTTCCACGTATTTCAATTTTTGCATAGCTCTTTTGCTATTTGACATCAAACACTGAATTATGAAGCAATATTAAAGCAGGTAAAAACAAGAAAGTCTGTCTATTTCTAATTAAATATAAATATCATGCAAGCAGGGACCTTACTTTTTTTACTCTGTATCAAGAGAATACTTCTTTAATAGTTGCTCCTCAAACTCTATTTTTTTAATAACTAGATGAACCAGTGCTGCTATGAGAAATATCAACTTTGCTTTGCAGATGAAGAAATTGACATTCAGAAAATTTAAATTTAATAAGATATGTGGACTTGTATAGTAGGTGCTTTTTAAATGCAGATACTAAAATAAAGAATTATGTAGTCAGAAGAAATTTTATTCCCTCTTCATGCCAAGGCAAAAAGAGAAAACCAGACGCATATGTATAAATCTGTCTTGCTTTCCAGAGAGAGAGTGGAGAATCACATCTTTAGGAGTCTGAAAAATCCCTCAATAAAAATATATTTTATAATAGTACTTCAGAGGAGGATTCCATTATTTAATATAGGTTTATTAATCATAGAAATTTATTTGATTCATTATATCATTAATATTTACTAGAATCATGTTGATCATTATAATTTATTTATGTAGAGTGTTGATATTGTAAGTGGATGCATGGCACGATGTGTAGATTCTCTTGAATATTTATCAACTGCCATACTGAAAAAGTTCTTCTGGTTCTCCTGACATGAAATCCCATTATTCTTTTACATTCTCCCTTTTTATCTTTGGCTTTCTTTCTAGTCTCCTCAGTTTTTATCCATAGAATGGGTCTATACTGGTTTATTTTTTGGACAAATGTGCCTGTTCTTTACATTTTAAAGTAATAAATTGAACTTCCCTGTTAGAAATGGTAGGTAATATGACAGAACACTGCTGTTAAGAATTCAGGCTCTGGAGTCAGAAGAACTGAGTTAGATTTCCAGCTCTTAACCTTTTTTAGGATTGTAACTTTGAAAACTGTACATCTTCTTAAGATTAATTTTCTCATCTCTACTTTTCTGTTAGTGCTGATATGAGGATTAAGTGAGAAAAAGTCATATTAAACTCTTCAAAGAGAACTTGCCATATGATAATAATATCATGCTTTTTTTTTAAATTGGGGTATAAAACACGTAACATGAGATCTACTCTCTTAACAAAATTTTAAGTGTGCATTACAGTATTGTTAACTATAAAATTATAAAAGCCGTATGTAACAAATCTACAAGCAATATCATACTGAATGGAGAGAAAACATTCCCCCTAACAACTGGAACAAGGTGAGAGTGCCTACTATCACCACAACTTCTAGTCAACATAGTGCTGGAATTCCTATGGAGCAATCAGGTAAGAGAAAAAAATAAAGATATCCATATCAGGAAAGAGAAAGTTAAACTATTGCTTTTTGCTGATGATATGATCTTATATCTAAAAATCCCCATAGACTTCACCAAGAGACTCCTGGAATTGATAAATAAATTCAACAAACTCTTGGGTTACAAAATCAATGTACATAAATGAGTAGCATTCTTATGCACCAATAACAGTCAAGCCAAGAGTGAAATCGAAGACTCGATACCATTCACAATAAGTATAAAAAAATACCTAGGGATATATTTAACCAAGGAGGTGAAAATGTCTACAAAGAGAACTACAAAAGACTGAGGAAAGAAATTCAAATGATACAAACAAATGGAAAAACACATCATGACCATGTATTGGTAGAATCAACATTGTTAAAATGTTCATAGTACCCAAAGTGATTTATAGATTCAATGCAAGCCCTATCAAAATACCAATGTCATATTTCACAGATCTAGAAAAAAATAATTCTACATTTTTTTTTTTTTTTTTTTTTTTTTTTTGTTGTTGTTGAGACAGAGTCTCACTTTGTTGCCCAGGCTAGAGTGAGTGCCGTGGCGTCAGCTTAGCTCACAGCAACCTCAAACTCCTGGGCTCAAGCGATCCTACTGCCTCAGCCTCCCGAGTAGCTGGGACTACAGGCATGCGCCACTATGCCCGGCTAATTTTTTCTATATAGATTTTTAGGTGTCCATATAATGTCTTTCTATTTTTAGTAGAGACGGGGTCTCGCTCAGGCTGGTCTCGAACTCCTGACCTTGAGCAATCCACCCGCCTCGGCCTCCCAGAGTGCTAGGATTACAGGCGTGAGCCACCGCGCCCGGCCTACATTTTGTTTGGAACCAGAAAGTAGTCCAAATAGACAAAGCAATCATAAGCAAAAAGAACAAATCTGGAGGCAGCACATTACTATACTTCAAACTATACTGCAAGGCTATAGTAACCAAAACACCATGGTACTGGCACAAAAATAAAGACACAGACCAAGAGAAAAGAGCAGAGAACCCAGATATAAAACCAGCCCATAGGCCGGGCGCGGTGGCTCACGCCTGTAATCCTAGCACTCTGGGAGGCCAAGGCGGGTGGATCATTCACGGTCAGGAGTTCGAGACCAGCCTGAGCAGGAGCGAGACCCCGTCTCTACTAAAAATAGAAAGAAATTATCTGGCCAACTAAAAATATATATAGAAAAAATTAGCCGGGCATGGTGGCACATGCCTGTAGTCCCAGCTACTCGGGAGGCTGAGGCAGTAGGATTGCTTAAGTCTAGGAGTTTGAGCTTGCTGTGAGCTAGGCAGACACCACGGCACTCACTCTAGCCCGGGCAATAGAGCAAGACTCTGTCTCAAAAAAAAAAAAAAAAAAAAAAACCCAGCCCTATAGAGCCAATTAATCTTTGACAAAGCAGACAACAATATTCACTGGGGAAAAGAAACCCTATTTAATAAATATTGCTGTGAAAATTTGATACCCACATGCAGAAGTAGGAAACAGTATCCAAATCTCTCACCAAACATAAAAAATAATTCAAGATGTATAAACTACTTAAATGTGATGCATGAAACCATAAGAATTCTTGAAGAAAATGTAGGAAAAACTCTTTTAGATATTGGCCTAGGCAAAGAATTTATGACTAAGACCCCAATGGCAATCAAAGCAAAAACAAAAATAAATAAGTAGGGCTTGATTAAATTAAAAGCTTCTGCACAGCTAAGGAAATAATCAACAGGGCAAATAGACAACCTAAATAATGGTAGAAAATATCTGCAAACTATCCACCTAATAAAGGGCTAATATCCATAATCTACAAGAAACTCAAGAAAACATCAAGAAAAAACAAACAACCTCATTAAAAATAGGTAAAAGTCATGAAGAGAAGCTTCTTAAAAGAAGATAGACAATTGGCCAATAAACACATGAAAAAATGCTCTAAAATCACCAATCATTAGGGAAATGAAAATTAAAATAACAATGAGATATCACCTTGCTCCTATTAAAATGGCTTTTATTAAAAAGTCCAAAAACAGTAGAGGCTAGCATGGATGCAGAAAGAAAGGGATGCTTATACACTGGTGATGGGACTGCAAATTAGTACATCATCTATGGAAAATAGTATGGAGATTCCTCAAAGAACTAAAAGTAGACCTTTTAGGTCGGTCCAGCAATCCTACTACTGGGTATCCACCCAAAGGAAAAGAAGTCATTTTATCAAAAAGACATCTGCATGCAAATGTTTGTTGCAGCACAATTCACAATTGCAAAGATGTGGAATCAACCCAATTCATGAGTGGATTAACAAAATGTTATATATTTATATATATATATATATATATGTAAATATACATACATATACACCCATATATATTATACAATTTATATATATATATATATATATATATATGATGGAGTACTGCAGCCATAAAAAGGATGAATTAATGTCTTTTGCATCAATTTGGATGGAACTGGACACCATTATCCTAAGTCAAATATCTAAAGAATGGAAAAACAAACACCACATGCACTCGCTATTAAATTAGAACTGATGAGCACACGTGTTCAAAGAGGGAAGTAATAGTGGAAATCAAGCAAGTAGGAGTGGGGAGCAGGGGATGGGAAAAATCAACGTAATGCGTATAACAAACACTATTTGGACACACTTAGGGATGTTACTAAGCATTACAAAGGTGATCCATATAACCAAAAACATTTGTACCCTGTTAGTATTTTGAAATAAAAAAGAAGCTCAAACAAATCAACAAAAAAGCCCCCAAAACTCATGAAAAGTGGGCAGACGGCTTGAACATTTTTCAAAAGAAAATATGAAAATGACCATCCAACATATGAATAAATGCTCAATGTCACTATTTATCTGGAAGATGCAAATCAAAATCACAATGAGATAACCACGTTACCCCAGTCAGAAAGGGGTTATTAAAAAGTCAAAAAACAGATAAAGAAACTCTTGGGAGGAAAAATGGTGGAGTAAAGTGACCTCCTGGCTCCCTGCTCGCAGAAGTGAAGAACTTGGTCTGCTACGCACCAGTGGATCGCTCCCCTGCAAGAACAGCATTGTGAAACTGCAGAGAAACAGCGAGGGACCCACAGCACAGGAAAAAAAAAAAAAAGTGAATTGGAGATAGGATCAGGAAGTCTGGAGAGTGAGAGATTAGCAATAGAGAATAGAGTGTGGGACGGCTGCGCCTGCCCGGCCAGCAAGTGGGATCTGACTCACAGGAGAACGTCCTGCTTCCTCACTGACCTCCACACCCACGCAGACAGGGACCTGCCTGAAGTCCGCACAAAATCGCAGCAGGAGTCAATGGGCTCTGTGGAGAGGAGATAATAGCAGGAAGCATCTAAAGATTAATTGTTGATTTTTTTTTAAATACAAGTGTCAAAAAAGTGTATAGTGCAATATTATAACCTTTGTGAAAAAAGTTGTATTATAGATCTTATTATCTTGTGCATATATAAAAATAACTCTGATGGAATTTACAAAACACTAGTATTTTGATTATCTCTCAGGAAAAGAGTAGGTATCGGGCAGAGGGGATGTTAGTAAGATGAAACATTTGGCTTCATTAATTTAAAAAATGTAATAAAACATCACTTTAACGTAAACAAATTCACAGATCATCATGAATAAAATACAATTCTCTAGCATCTGTCCAATGATTAAATTTTTTTCACAAAATTTATCGCCAATTACTAGACAGAGAAGAAACAACAAAAAAGTTGTCACCCTTCCCTTAGTATGTGGGCTTCAGGATCTTTGCTTAATTTCTTACCTGCTGTATTCTCATGACCCTAGTAATGACCAGAATACATTAAAAGGTGTATTTAAAAAAAAACTGAATGAACGAATGGAATATACAATGGCTGTTGATATCTACTTCACTGAGTCATTCTGAGTATTAAATAAGCTAACATATATGAAATTGCTTGACAAAAAAATACTTGTTCAATAAATTTTAAAAGTCATTCTTCCCCTTGTAAAGTATAAATACTTGAGCTATATTGTGGTCACAAGCATAGTCATAAGTCCAAATAATGGCAAAAACAGATCAGGTAGAATCTGGTCAATCCATTTTCAAGGTAAAGCACGCCAGAAATTTTCAAATCAAGCCTCATCTTCCAGGTGTGATCTTTGGATATACCTAACAAGTCATCTTACTTTAATCACAAAAAGTTTTAGTCTGGGTTACATGACTTTGTGTTTCTTTGCCAAAAGTATTTCTATTTCTCAGAATGTAAGTTCTAAACTCTACCCTTTGCCTAGAATTGGAATTTAGGCAAGAATACAAATAGAAGATCGTCTCCAAAGAGGATCACCCACAAACCTCCTATCCATACATGGGTATTATGCTTTTCCTCCCTTCAAGGGGTGAGTCTATTGCTGGACCTAGAACTTGTTTGCCCAGTGAAATGGGGCTGCAGTAACATCGTGCCAGTTCTGGGCTCAGCTCGTAAGAATTGGGTAGCTTTTGATTTTGCTTTCTTCGAACTCAGCCACCATGTAAAGAAACACAGGCTCATCTAAGAAATGATGAGAGGCCATGTGGAGAGAGAGGTTACATAGACAGAAAGTCCTGGCTCCCCAGCTGGCTGCAGCAACAGTGCCCCAGACATCTGAGTGACGCCATCTTGAATGTCATAAGCTCTCAGTTGAGCGAAGCCACATGAGTGATCCCAAGCGGAGAATCAGTTAGTGAAGCAGAACTGCCCAGATAAATCCAGACAATCTACAGAATTGTGAGATATAATAAAACATCAATATTTCAGATCACTACATATGGCTTGTTATATAGCAATAGATAACCAAGGCAGTGGGGATGTTCACATTCGCAGGTGCAGCTGGGTCAGATGCAGGGTGGAGGTGAGATTAGGGGTACATATTTCACATATAAAATCAGAAACCCTGAATGCCTATTTTTTTTATTAGAACTGCTTCTCTTTGGGGGTAAAAATCCTGAGACTTTGTATAATGTAGAAAATATTTACCAAAATTTACTGTGGCAGTTCAACTAATATAATTCATGGTATCGTATTTTCTGCTTTCAAAAGACATACTTCATTAAGTAGGCTTTATCTGACATCTGCATTATGAAAATTAAATGATAAAATCTGAATGACCTTTATTATTTTGCATGGAGCTGCTCTCATCAGCTTATCTCAGTTTTTCAAAAGGTCATCAGCAGTTGTACTACGGGTTCAGTTAATAATGTATTAATGTTTGCTTTGTAGGCCAAGGAATTATCCACAAATCAAAACACACAAACATTATGAAAATGAAGTTTACAACTATTTGAAGCAACTCAAGTGGGATGGGTGTGCTATTTTTATACAGGTTTATCGCTTAGGAGTGACTACAGGAGGTTGATGACATGATATAAAATGCTACCTCCTTTACTACACAAGCCATGTTGCATAACGTGGTACGGTGTATGGTGGGAGTGGTGGTTGGACACCGGACTAAAGTTTAGGCAGCCTGGACTTGAGTGCAATTTCTAAACTTAACTGTATGACTGGAAACACTCCTGAGCCTTTGGGAATTTAAGGTCCTTATCTATTATACAAATGAGAATAAAGCTCTTTCTTAGCTTGACAACTGTGTTGCTGTGAAAATCAATTGCAATAATGATCAGAATGTTTGTGGCCTACATAGTTCTTTATTTCAAAACGTTCTCAAATCGAATGAATATTCTTTGTTCAGTTGAGGTTACCACAAGCCCTTTTAATCTTTTTAATAGACACATTGTGTGTGTATGTGTGTGGTGATTAGGCCAGGCAGAGCTGGTATTGAATTTGTCACCACCAATTACTAGCTGTGGAACTCAGGTTGTCCCTCTTTCACTCTGAGTCATGATTTTCTAAACCACAATACAAGATAATCTTATAGGTGTGGTAGCACCTAAATGGGGTAAAGCATCATGCAGGTTCTTCTCCATTTCCCCTAAATACACACAGTCCCATCTCTGTCCTTCCCCTAACTGCTCCATGCCCCCGAAGGCTGACCTCTGCAAACTGCATAGGATGGGCTCCCATGCCCTGTAGCTTCTTGTTAAGTCCAATAATGGGAAGCATCTACAGGAGATGGTAGAGCAGGAGGAAAGAGAGATCAGTTTTTATTCTCTAGCAATGTTTGAGTTCCTCTGAGGCTAAGACTCCTGATGGGCAGCTTCTTTTCATCAACTCCAGCTCTCCCTGGCCGCCAACACCTGCAGCCTTCGTTCTTCAATCTCAGGGGTGCTAAGGGCTTCTCACCACGTCAGTCCCTTAGTGCCGCATCATCCCTTGTTCGTTCCTTCAAACGTTTCAATTCCTTTAACTTTTGTAAACAGTTCATTTATTTTTAGATAAGCCCTATTTGAGTATTCCATCTGTTTCCTTGACAGGACCTTTAAAGCATCCAATCTTAGACTGGTGCCTGTCACATACTAATCTCTAAAAGCTGTTAGCATATATGAGGATAATTATAATAATTTTGATTAAAAAATATATGACACTTATGAACACATGCTTGGATTTCTGTTCCTTCTAACTTTTCTGTTGTTTGTTTTGGGGGGAGCATCAGATATCTGAAATAATTTTAAGAAAGGAAAATACAGGCACAAATTCGTGAAACACAACTGTTTAAGGAAAAAAAAACGGAGGGGGGCATTTGTCTTCAAGGAAAAAGACAAAGATGTTGATCCTATGACATCTCAAGTGATTGATGTGAATGATCTGTAATATGTATGACTGTAATAAAAGTGTACTAAATCGTTTGATCAAAACCCAAGTTTCTGTTTTCTCCATATCAACTTTAGATTGGGGATCATAGCAGAGATGTATGGTAGACCAAATTCTGTCTGCTCATACTCAGATCCAATGTGCAGTGTTTATGAAGATTAACGACCTATGTTGCCCTTTGGTTCTATAGCTATATTAAAATGGCTACATTTCCTTGAACTTTTTGTTCTAAATTCATTATTCCAATGCTTTATTAAAACGAGTAATTCTCTTTCATAATGCCCTGCATTCATCAGGTAGAAATATTAAATTTAGACAATGGTTACATAGATACACAGGAAATACTTAGAATGGTATTTGGCTAGCTAGTTTACTGGATGGATTTACAGATAAATGTATGGATGAATAGACAGATGTAGAAAGACGATAAATAGATATCTAATATATAATTAAGATTCTAGTAAGGTGGTATATCTTCTTTCTGAATATTGAAAAATGTATTTCAATTCAAATGGCTTTGCATCACAACCCTATTAAGAAAGAAAGAAACCTACTATCTCTGTTAATGTTTTTTTTTCCAGGCCACCATACTGCCGTTGCCATGGATTATTCAGTCAATGTTTTCTTTCGAATATATAATTTTCAGCATCTCCACTCCCACACCCCAACCTTCCTCCAAATAAATGCCCATTAAATATCATGCAAAATGCTTTCTTTTGACCCGCCCATATATTGGCTCTTTTCTTTTTGTTTGCATCTGAAATGGAGCAGACATCTTGTTTACTAGAGACTGTTGGAAAGTGAATTCACTTATTGATTGACATTATCAAGCAGGCAGACAGACACTGTATCAGGTAAAATTGCTTTTTTTGTGTTGTTGTCTGCCAAACTTTAGCAGAGAAAGTGATGTGCTTTCACCAGGCAGGGCTACTCCACTATCAGGTAATGGGTCTTAAAAATCCTGCAAACGTTAATGGTGTTAGATCAATAATATTACTAACACAGGTAAAATGCTATTACATATATTATTAAGACATTGCTCAAAATGGAGCAGCTCAAAAGACTTGGAGAATGTATGAGTAATCGCTGTATCATTGGTACAATAAAATGCTAATGGAAGTTTTGTCATACAACATGCTGGGTGTATTTTTTCTGCAATACTTCAGAATAGTTTTGCATTAATGCATGATACAGACCCCCAATTGCTCATCACTGTCTCATTGCCCTCCTAAATATGAGCTACTCAGAAGGCAGAAGATGCTATTATTTCTCTACTCGTGCATTTAATTTTTTCAAAATAGCTTATGAACTGAAACCCAAACAGTATCATGAGCAATCCTTATCATTCTCTATTTTTCTAAATATTTAACATATGAATTAAAAAAATAGTGGTCTGAATACCTTCTTCTGAGATGGATATAATATCAAATGCTAGCTCCCGAGAGCATTGTAGATTACCACAAAAACCCTTTATTTACTAATTGATTCCAAAAATAAGTGAATATGTTCTTTCAAGGAGGCTAGAAAAACATGAGTTAGACGACTTCAGGGTATTAAAAAATGTTACTTAAAGCCCATTGTTTCAATTAACTTAGTCCCTACATGTTTTTTTTGGAGAACATAGATATATTAATAAATATGAAATTAAATAGATGCTTAGAGATAGGAATAGATAGGAGAGAAGGTCATGGATACAAATCATGTAGCTCTCTTTCTGTAATTCTTTTTATATGGCCCTGCTCATTTTCATTACTTTAAATAGTCATCATTTGATTCATTTTTATTTTTGTTAATCGAAACTTTGTCATGTTGAAGAAAAAGGTAAACATGATGAAACAAAAGAAGAAGAAAAGAAAGGAAAGAAAGAATGGAGGGCAAGAGAAAGAAAACAACAGGAAGGACAGAAGGAAGAAAGGAGAAAGAAAGAAGGAAAGAAAGAGAAAAAGAAAAAGAAAAAAAAGAATGCGAAGACAGAAAGTTTAAGTAAGGGGAAAAACTCACTTCCATGAATATAGAAACACAGGCCAGATATGGGTGACACAGTCTTATGGGCATTCAGGAAGAATGTTTTCACCCTAACTTATATTCAATTCTATTTTTAGCTCAAGCAACTTGAGCACAGTATTTCTGGTATCAATTTTAGCTTATGCAAAATACAGCTGTCTAATTGCTAAGAAGGGAAAATATATTTTTTCCTCAAATTTCAGATGATTTCTATTGGTTTCTAATCCTGTCACATCTTTATTTAAAAAGTACATCCCTTTTGTCTTTGCTAATAATTGGATGAATTTGTTATTGGAATAGATTCCTATTATTTGAGTATTCTAAATTACGGAGCTTATAATACAAAAGAATACACTGCTGGTTGGTAGAAATGGAAAATGATTTTTCAACTTTTTGAAGGTCTCATTTCATAAAATATCAATGTAGATATGTGTCTACTCTGTCTAAAAGACAAAAGCATGAAAAGACATATTACTCTGTGCGGTAGGCATAGCCGACTTCTTACCTTGATGAGGGGTCCCTGAGGACTCAACTTCAGAACTGATGGATTGGCCCCATGCACACTCCAATTTCATGTAGGGTAAACCCAAGTTTACTACCAAAATGCCCAACCCAGGAAGTGGAAACACACAGTGTCAGATGCCCACAGATAAGCCAGATCACAAAGTTACCAAATTTGAGAAAGGGACAGTGAGAAAAGATGTATAAACCCAGACAGGAAGCCATGGTCAATCAAACTGTAAGTTAAAGTAGGCTGGGAAGTGAGCTTACCAGCTGGGGTGACAAAGGCTACCAGCAGGTCGGGTATATTCCTACGGTCTTTGTGGCTGCTGGAGGAGACGGATCATCCTTGGAGTCATTTGAAGACACAGATGAGGATCAGGGACTCTATTCTCATGTCTGTTTGCTTTTATATTTCTTCCCATATTTATACACATTAACTTAGCCCATATCAGATTCTTTCTGGAAATAAATACTAGGAAAAAAACCAAAATGAGAATAAAACTACATAACTTAGTCATTAACAAATTTGGGAGGAAGAGGATTCATACAATAAGAAGGAAAATGAACAAAGGTGGTTTGGATTTAGCAGACATTACCTTGAAGGCACTGGCTGGCCACAGGGAAACATGATGGGACACAGAGCTTTTTTCATAAAACAAAGCAAATAAATCAGGTTACTAAGAAATTTTTTTTTATAGTTCGAATTATGTTAAGATATGGATTCAAAGATAAAAAATACCTTAACATGTACCTATATATTATTAACCCTTTTCAAATACTTTTCTTTAGTATTGGGATGTGCTCAGTAACTTAATAATTAATGATCATGACTTTTATGTTGTATGCACTTTGTGCTCAATTTAACTTTTAAATCAAGTCAATGACATAGGTTTGAAGGAATCCCCATTTTTAAAGGTGAAGTAACTCCTTTTACCTAAAGTCACCTTCTGTCTGAATATACAGAGCTGAAATTTAAACCTAAGCTTGGCTAACACCAACGCAGAAGGACTTCATATGTTCAGTAGAAAAAGTATTCATCCTTACTGGTATAGAAGAAGGTGATTTGAAATTATGGGGATTATTTAGCCAGTCCAATGTGTAGATTCAGTTTATGGATCTGTCCAAAGACCAAGAAATTATCTACATTTGTTTTAAAAACACAACAGCGTTTATATGTTTTTAAAAATAACTTTACTTGCACGATTTAGCTTTAATATAGTTAATAAATTATTACACATAGCTTATTTATGGAAAATAATTCAGAATATTATCTGGAAAATGAATGTCCTTTCTTCTCTGTACTCTATATGGGGCCATTTTAGAACCAATAATGCATTTAAGTGTTTGTAATTATTAAGTCTATCCAGGGACAATTGCCATTTCACACAATTGCTCTCTTTATACTATCTTCTAAATGTTGCTTGTCTCATTACTTTAATTATTTTTGTAATTGATTCTTAAATTTTACTATTAGGTAATTTAATTAATGATTCCATTGATAACTTCATGGTTGTTAAAATACTTTTAAAGCAACCTTTCAGTTTTGGTTAATGAACTCTGGATTTGAAATTTTGTTGTTAATAAGTATGAAATTTGTACCCAGAATCCAAGAATGACCCTTGGGGGGTTTCCTGTTATTGTAAAGTAAATAGCATTGAAAGAACTCTGAGCATTGATCAAGTGGAACAGTTCTCCTGTGATTAAAGCATCAATGAAGATAATTCTAAACTCCTCCTCAGATGGGTAAAAAAGGGAACAAAAATAATTAAGTCAAAAGAGTGATCCTAACCATTAATTAGTTCCCACTTGTAAGTAGGTTCATATCGGAGGGAGAAGGCTACCAGCCATTGTTTTCTTGCAAAGCATGAATGTGATCATGTCAATCTCTTGCTTAAAACTTTTGAATGAGTTGCCATTGCACCAAAGATGAAGTTGAAAATGCTTCATTACCTTGTAAGACTCTGTCTACTCTGCCTGCCAACCTACCCTGGTGCTTTCTCTACTTTCTAGTTACAGATTCCTCCAGCCCTTCATTCATAACCATACTTCTTCCTGTCACAGAACATTTGTATTAATATTGCCTCTGTCTGGAAAGCCCTGTCCTCTTCTTCTCACTAAGTCAGTTTATTCATCCTCTTAAAGGAAAATCAAACATGACCACTCATATAATGTCATAATTTCTTACTAGTCCCAGAGCACTATGCATAACTCATTTGTAGCAATTAGAGTTATAACTTATATTTGTGTATGTGACTATATGATTAAAGTATGTCTCCTCCATTAGACTATGAGCTTAAATGGGAACAAAGGCCATTTCTATGTGTATGCACAAATGTATTTTAGCAATTATAATGGAACATGGCACATTGTGACTATTCAACAGATTAATGTGGATCAATGAATAAATGAATGAATGAACAGACAGTGAGCTTTTAGACATTTCAAAAATATAATATAATAAATATAATCTATTTTAACTGAAGGTTAATAAAACGTGTGCTTTAGAGATACACAATAATATTCAAGCTAGGCCTCTTCAACAACACTGAAATAGTTTATATAGTGGGCATAAGAACATATGGGACAATTGTGAAGATTACATGAGTTCATTTTGTTATAGTGCCTCAACCAAATTTAGCTAATTAATGAAGTTTCATGAACCTAGTCATTTACTGATTCCTTAATGCAACAAATATTTATTGAGCACATATTATAGCATAATACATTTTCTACTGTGAATTTTAAAGCTAAACCTTTATGGACTATTCCCCGCCTTTATAAAGCTTTTTTGATGCTATACTAACTATAATATCACCATAGCTACCAACAGACTTAATTAATAAATTAAACCAAAATGAGACACATTGATATTAGAATGCAAAATGGTAGCACTTTAGATCCATAAGCATGAAGGAATATTGCATATTGTGCCTTATTTTCTTATTTTAACTTTTGGTACCCTGGAGTTTCTTAAATTAGTTGAGATCCAAATATTGAATGTGTTACTATGGTCCCACAATTTGATATTTGAATAACTCTTATTAGAAATTTACTTAGCTAGAACAGTATGTTTTATTCAGTTTCTCTTGATTGAGGGGCTATACATCAGTACCACTCACAATAGGGAGTGGAAGATTGATAAGTAATGTAAATTATTTCCAACAACCTAGTGAAAAATGGAATGACCAAGATTTAAAGCACAAGAATGGCAAACTACACACAGACTGGCAACTACTAACCTTAGAATCGAAGGTAGTTGATTTGCTTATAGTAGAAGAAAGTCATTATGGTGAGAAGGTCACAGAATTTGCAGCCGGTTTTACAGACTGAACTTTGTCACTTTAGATAAGGATTTATTATGTGATTAGTTTCTCTTATTTTATTGTTTTGAATATAAAATAATTGTGCCATGAATCCTAACATATACTTATGGGACACTATGGTACATTTATATAAAATCAGGCAGAATGCAAAGTAATATCTGAGACTTTAAACACAACATTTAAAGTGAGATTAAGAAAAGAAAATATTGGCTACTCAATTAATTGTTCCAGACATTTTAAGTGCAGAATCACCAACAACCATTAGACATGCATATTATTTTTCCTCATTTTATAGGTAAGAAAATTAAGACTCAAAGATAAGTAACTTGCATAAACAGTATGGTTAATTAACTGTAAAACTAATTATTTATTTATTATCTGTTTCTCTCGATAAGAATTACACGTCTATGAAGATAGAAATACTGTTGAAATCATCAATAAATTGAGGAGTAACATCAGCAAGATAGTGACAAAGGAAGTCCCAGTCATTCTTTCACAGAAACACTTATTTAACAGTGATGTGCAAATCAAGTACCTTTATGAAACATACATATTCCAGTTAAAAAGTTGTAATACCCCTGGGAGGCCGAGGCGGGTGGATCGGTCAAGGTCAGGAGTTCGAGACCAGCCTGAGCGAGAGCGAGACCCCGTCTCTACTAAAAATAGAATGAAATTATCTGGCCAACTAAAAATATATATAGAAAAAAAAAAATTAGCTGGGCATGGTGGTGCATGCCTGTAGTCCCAGCTACTCAGGAGGCTGAGGCAGTAGGATCGCTTGAGCCCAGGAGTTTGAGGTTGCTGTGAGCTAGGCTGACACCATGGCACTCTAGCCCAGGCAACAGAGCGAGACTCTGTCACAAAAAAAAAAAAAAAAAAAAAAAGTTGTAATACCCTAGATGAGCATAAAACTGAAAAAAGCAGCATTGAGATAGATAAATGACAATTTTACTTGACCTGTAGCATCAGCTTTTCCCCCAGTCTGGCAAAGCTCGGAGCTGAGAGAGATCACCTTGGCCCATGAAGTCTTCCCAGGGGGAATGAGAGGGTGAAGCATGTGTGCAACATCCCTGGCTGGATTCTGTCTTGCCTCTCATGGGACACTGATGGAACTGGCATACTTCACATATCTTGGGGCAGCTAAGGACAAAGGAAAGCGACAGGTGGCTTGCCGAGGCCTGCATAGCTCAGTGAGATTGGGAGAAGGAACAGAACTTAAGGCTTTTCTCCAGGGAGGAAAGGAGAGTAGTAGAACATGCCCCCAATGTCCTCGCCCACAGTACAATAGTCAGATGAACAAGGAGCAAGAGATTATGGACTTCTGGAGAAAAAAAAAGAAATAGTAAATACCTCTAATTAGGAATCTATACTTATCAGTTCAGAAAATACTCATTCATAGAAAAGAGTTGACAGGCTCCTAAAATGTGTAGCCTGACTGATAATAAAAGTCTTTTTTTGATAAAATCAGTTAGTAAGGACTGAGAAAGTTAGCTGTTTCTTCAAATGCACGTATACTAACAAAAAGCTACAATGAACATAAACACCAGGGAAGCATGACTCAAAGGAACAAAATGAATCCCCAATACTTGACCCTAAAGTAATGGAGATCTATAATTTAGCTGGCAAAGAATTCAAAGTAATAGTCTTAAAAAAGTTCAGTGAGTCACAAGAAAACACAGATTGCTGATTAAACTAAATACAAAATGCTATACATAAATAAAACAATAATATCAGCAAAGATAATGAAACTAGCACAAAGGAACCAAACGAATTCTGGAGCTGAAGAATGCAATAACTGAACTGAAAAATTTAGTGGAGGAATTCAAAAGCACACTTGATTAAGCAGAAGAAAAAAATCAGTAAAGTCATTTAAAATTACCCAGTCAGAGGTGCAAAAAAAATGTAAGAAAGAAAGAATGGAAAAAAGCAAAGGAAGCCCAAAGGACTCATGAGAAATCATCAAATGAAACAAGATAGGCATAATGAAAGTACAGAAAAAGACAAAGAAAAGGGAAGAAAGACTTTGAAAAGAAATAATGTCTGAAAACTTCCCAAATCTGGGGAGTGAAATGGAAATTCATATTCATGACTCCCAAAAGACCCCAAATAGAAAGGTGCTAAATAAATCTACTCTGAGAAACATAATCAAATTGTCAGATTCAAAGACAAAGAGCATTTTGAAAGCATTGAGAGAAAAGCAATTTGTCACATACAAGTGAGCATTCATAAAACTATCAGCAGATTTGATAGAAGAAAACTTGCAGGACAGATGAGAGAGAGATGATATATTCAATGCGTTGAAAGAGGGGGGGAAAGTCAACCAAGAATACTATGCCTGACAAAACTATACGTTAAAAATGAAGTAGGCAAACTTTCCCAGATTAAAAAAAAAAAAAAAAAAGCTGAGGAAGTTCATGACTAGTAGTCTTCCCCTTACAAAAAATGCTAAGGAAATATCTTCCAGATAAAATGAAGGGATGCTAAACAGCAACACGAAGTCATATCAAGTATAAAACTCACCGGCAAATGTACATATGTAGACAAATACAGAATACTATAATATTGTAATGGTGGTATATATATCACTTTTATTTATAGTATCAAACTTAAAGAAAAAAGTTTAAACTATAACTATATAAATATGTTAATAGATAAGCAATATAAAAAGATGTAGACTATGACATCAATAACAAAAAGTGTGTTTTCACACTATAGTAACAGTGTAGAGTTTTCACATGCAATTAAAAGTTATATCAGTTTAAAATAGACTGTTATAAGTATAAGGTGTGCCATGTAATTCTCATGGTAATCCCAGTGAAATTAATTATAGAAGATACATATAAGAAAATGAGAAAGGAATCAAAGCACATCACTATTACAAAAATAAGTGAATCGCAAATTAAAAAAAGTAAAGAAGAAATGAGAGACAAAACAATTATAAGACAGATGGAAAACAATTAACATATGGCAATAATAAACCCTTTCCTACAATTAATTAATTAAAATGTGAGTGGATTCAACTCCCCAGGCAAAAGACATAGAGTGACTGAATGCATTAAAAAAGCAACGTTGAATTATATATTGTCTATAGGAAGTCAACTTTAGAATTAAAGATGCATCTTAGGATGGAAGTAAAGGGACATTTTGGGGATGTCCGGAAAGTATTCAGCCATGTAACTATTGTTATATTAACAAAGGCTGGATTCTTTCCAGACACCCCTTGTATATTCCACAGAAATGGTAACCAAAAGAGAGCAGGGGTGGGGGTGTTTACACTTATAATGAACAAAATAGATTTAAGTTTTTAAAGATCATAAGAGACAAAGAAGGCCATTAATTAATGATAAAGGGGTCAACGCATTAGGAAGACATAATAATTATAAATATTGACATCTATGCATCTGACATCAGAGCACCTAATATATAAAGCAAACGTTAACAGAACTGAAGGGAAAAACAGGCAGGAATACTATAATAGATTTCAGTATCTCACTTTCCATAACATAGAGAACAGCTACAGAATAGCATTCTTTTCAAGTACACCTGAAAAATTTTTCTTCTAAAAAATTCTTCAGGAGAGATCACCTGTTAGGTCACAAAATAAGTCTTAACAAATTTAAGAAGGTTGAAATTGTACCAGGTATCTTTCCCAACCATGATAGAATGGAACTGGAAGTAATTAACACAGGGAAAGTTGAAAAACTCACAAACGTGGAAATTCCACAATGCACCACTTTGTACTAAGTTTGTTAAACTGTTTTTTATAGCATTTTTCTTACTAGTTCCTAAGGGTATCACTTGATATTGTTAAGTAAATCAGCCTGTTAAACGTGGAAATAAAAATGATTTGAGAGCTTGATATTATGTTGTGGCTGATGGAGTTTGAGTAATATACTTAGAATAGAGAGCATTCAGTCTCAATAGGGTGGAAGATCTTCTTTGAAATGTCATAGGCATGTATCACTTACCTGTTCATTTCAAGACTGTTTGAATGACTGTATTTATATCCTCCAATGTGTCAGGCACTGTACTAGCCATCGATTGAATCCAAGAGCTCAAAAGAATGGAAGGAATAGATTTGCTTAGTCAGTGGCATTGTTCTCACCCTGCTCCCAGGTCCTCGTGGTTTTAGCTCTCATAGAGGTTAACACTAAGGTCCAGAGGCAGGGCTCCCAATTCAACACTGTTTACATTTCCAGGGCACTTCATTTTTATCTATTTCATACATTGATTGGCATAAAATTGCATTTGAGTTTAAATTACGTGGACACCCGAATGTTAGGAAACTAATACAAGAACCAACAGAATTTAGATGTGAAATGTTAATAAGGTGAAACCTTGGAGGTGAAACTCATAATGTGACAATTTTGATGTGTAAAGCAATGCCCTCAGAGATGTTTATTAAGTTAAATACTTCCAGGTTGTCAGATGAGGGATTGAAGGCTGAGAGGCAGTTAATGACAAGCTGTGTGGCACGGAGAGTCCCAGGCCTCTTCCTACCCGTCAAGGGCATTTGGAAATTACTAAGCAATCTCCCTACTGAGGTCTACAAGAACCCTGAATACCTTTAACAAAGAACACAGGCTGAGCTCAGATCCTGTTGACACAGAGTGATCTGAGAGGGCATTGATGCCAACCTCTCTTTGCAATGAGGGACGCGAAAATTGATATAACAGAACAGCTAGAACGTATGTCTGAGATGGTGCTTAATAGCATGAGCTTCTGAGTCCAAGGCAAAGAGCTTGAATCTTGATTTTACTCTTTACTAGTTTTATGAATCAAGAAAAAATATTTCCCTTCATGAGCTTCAATTTCCTCATCTACAGTGTCTAGATAATAATAACTACTTTATAGGGCTATTGCTAATTTTAAAAGTTAGTATTAGGCTGGGTGCAGTGGCTCACACCTGTAATCCTCTGGAAGGCCGAGGCAGGAGGATCACTCGAGATCAGGAGTTCGAGACCAGCCTGAGCAAGAGCGAGACACCATCTCTACTAAAATAGAAAGAAATTAGCCAGACAACTAAAAAGATATAGAAAAAATTAGCCGGGCATGGTGGCGCATCCCCGCAGTCCCAGCTACTTGGGAGGCTGAGGCACAAGGATCGTTTAAACCCAGGAGTTTGAGGTTGCTGTGAGCTAGGCTGATGCCATGACACTCTAGCCAGGGCAACAGAGTGAGACTCTGTCTCAAAAAAAAAAAAAAGTTAGTATTAGTAATAAAAAGCCTAGTATGGTGACTAGAAAACACATCCCAGTTTGGGGGTATCTACTTCAATTTTTGCTACCAACTGATAAATTGGGAGCAATGATGGTGTCCAACAGTACAGAAACATTTATGTGTGTCATTATTCATTCCCCATATCTTCAAGATATATCACTGCAATAGGTATTTCTATATCAAAAATAATTCAAAACATATAGTTTTATGTTCTTAATATAATATATGGATGGATAAAAATTAACCTTAGACCTATGATCCCTATTAGATTTCATTAATATCAACCTGAGGTGGCTCAGACATTAAAAAAAATGCCCAGGTAATGACACATTGACCAAAGCAAGTGACAGGACCAAGCCCACAATCTGTATGGGAAGACATAATAAAAAACTGTGGCTGTACAGAGGATATGAGAAAATATGTGACCATATTTACCAACAAACTGACACTCAGAAAAGTTCATAATCGTAACATCTACTATATAGATTTTTGACGATTAAGCAAAATAATGCACAAAAATATGCCAAGTACCTGGTACAACTTGGGACTAACATTTATTAAACCCATTTATTTGAGCTAACGTTGATAATGAGACATTAAAAATATTTTAACAGGAAAAGAGAAGACAAGTAGGATAAAATTACCTTTATATGTTTAAATAATCACTCTTAAATGTCACAATCTTCCAACTTTCTAGTTTTGGCATTTGAGAGCATACAAAGTGAAGCAGTAAATTTTAAATCAATATAATAAAATGAAGTCTATAATGATAGCAATATATATGCTTGCATTCACATTTTTTTTTCAGGCACGGGGTATCACTGTGTTACCCAGGCTGGAGTACAGTGGCACGACCATCACAGCTCACTGCAGCCTCAACCTCCTAGGCTCAAATGGTCTTCCTGCCTCAACCTCCCAAACAGCTAGGACTACAAGTGTGCACCATTATGCCCAGCCAATATTTATTTTTTTTTTTTTGGTAGAGATAAGGTCTTGCTATATTGCCCAAGCTGGTCTCAAACTCCTGGCCTCAAACAATCCTCCCACCTTGGCCTCCCAAAGTGCAGGGATTACAGGCACGAGCCACTGCTCCCAGCCAAATTATCTTATTTTTAATATCATAGTCAAGGTCTAGGCTGCAGACAGAGAATGCACTTAAATGACCTTTATTTTTCCTCCGTGATTTTAATACAAATTTGAATGTGACTTTTGGTTTTGAAGAATACAAGAAAACTATATTCATTCAGGAGGATAAGAATGAACAGTTAGGACAAGTTGTACCGGACAAATGTGATTCCTTACCTATTCCATCTTGATCAATCATATTCCTCCTCACCTCAGGAGAAGTTTGGAAGCACAGAAATGGATTGGAAGTAGAATGAGGACTAATTCCTTGGTATTATTATCCAAGTGAGTTAGGAAAACAAGGGAAATATCCTATGGAAGGAGTAGAAAAATAGGATTATTCCATGAAGACCAAGCTGCCATTTATTTTCAAATTTGGAAAAACAGCAGTGGAAAGGAGGCATTTGCTAGGTACTAAATGATTCATGAATAAAGCCAATACCTTTCAATTTTCCCTCCTAGAAACCTGACAGATATGGTCAAAAGCCAATATGCAGTGCTCTTTTCTGAACATGAAGCATCAAATTAAATATAAGCTCCCAGTCTGCAATGATAGGATATTAACATCTGACCGACACCTAAAAAAACTGACCCATTGCCATGACAGACCTCACTGTGTAATGTAGTTCATATATTATGGATGTACAGATTAAGCTCTGAAGTTTTTATTTTGAGAATCTTAAGTGATAAATTCTGGGACCGTCTTTGTCATGTCACCTTGGCAAACTCACCCCTCCTTAAGTTATATTTACTAAAGATACATTGTGAAGTTTTCTTACCTTTTCTAAGGATTTAGATCAATAATCTCTTTCAATGCTAACTGAATGAATTTTCCCTCAACCACAAATTGACTAATCACACAGAACTCACTTGTAATCTCCTAATAATGAATCCTTTTCAGTATTCCCTGAATCTAACAAGTGTTTTCTTTAAGGAAAAAAAAAAAAAGAAAAGAAAAAAAAAAATGAGTACATGTGTTTTGTATTTTGAAAACTCTGTTGAGGTTGAAGTAAAGCCCTTAGTGGTGGTGGTGAGAGGGGTTTGATGTCAGGTACCTAACTAAAATCATAAGGCAGAAATCTTCATTAATTCCTGTATGAGGAATAATATTAGCTGTATTTTTTAGGAATCATAGGCCTTGCTATGCATTATACAATAACTAAAAAATATTTCTCTATGCAAAGTCCCATTAAAATTAATGATGCAAGGAAGCAGCCTCATAAAATTATGCACTCATATTCTCATAAAGAGCAATGGCAATTGTGATCAGGTTTACCAGGCAGTTTCTAGGGTCTAACTTAAGATACTGCATGTGTGGGGAATTTGTTCAGTGGAGGTCTCTGCAGCATACCCACTGCTAAAATTCTTGTTGTGTGTATTAATTTTCCTCTCCATATCAACAAGTACCATCCTTTAAGATGACATACATATGGTCTTATACCAATCTATAAAATCATTAACTAATTTTAAAAATACGTATACCTACATGATGAGTATAATGCGCACTGTCTGGGGAATGGACATGCCTGGAGCTCTGACTTGGGGCGATAGGCGGTACATGGGCAACGTATGTAACCTGAACTTTTGTACCCCCCATAATAAGCTGAAATAAAGAAATAAATAAAATGAAAATAAAAATATGTATCTGTCATACTTCAATCATAAAAAAAATACGTTTCAATCTGTTAATGAACGTTCAACCTTTACTCAAGGAATTAGCACAGCTGCAACTCTTGAGTGGATAACAACAAAAAATAAGGCAGAAAACTCCACCCCGTATGAGATATTTTTCACTCCCTTACATATCAAAAATATGAAATGGAATTTGAATGACTGTTTATGTACCTCAAGAATTCAAGTCCAGATTCTGACCACTCATCAGATTTGTGATCCTGTGGAAGGGGGAGAAAGATTAATTAATTGGTGTTCATACAAATCAATTTGAGTTCCTAACACAGGGCTCAGTGATTTGTAAACTTGTGAGAAAAAAAGTAGTCCTCTAGAAAGATCTTTAACATCCCCCAAGATAAAATGGAAATATGAGGACGAAGGAGGACTAATGAAATCATCTCTTCTGATCATGATATCTTAAAAAAAATTAAGAAAATGATGCAACAGCAAGAAGAGTGCCTTCTCTACAAACACCAATTTAATTTGATTTGAAGTTAAAAATCATTCCTGCTAGGTTCTAATGACTGTTTTGATTAGAATAATTCAAACCAGAAAAGCATAGTTTTATTTATAACCTACTATGTTCCAGTCAATGGGGAAGACAATGATGAAGTATTTCCTGACTTTAAGTACCTCACATTCTCATAGTAAAGCATGCTCAGAGCAGTGTTCCTAAAATCCTGTTCTATTGCTATTCTAAGAAGTGCATGTCTTGTATTTGGTGTCACTTGTAATAACTGTAACTCAAGAGGAATTCCAAATGTAGTCAGCCCTCCATATTCATGGGTTCTACATCCATGGATTCACCTAAACTAAGATCACAATATTAAAAAAAATAATAATAATACAACACTAAAAATAATGCAAATTTAAAAACATTACAGTATAACAACTATTTCCATAGCATTTACATTGTATTAGGTATTATAAGTAATCGAGAGATGATTTCAAGTAAACAGGAGGATGTATGCAAATTATATGCAAATACCACACCATTTTATATAAGGGACTTGAGCATTTGTTATCCACAGTGTAGAGACGGGGTGCTGGAATCAATTCCCATTGGATACCAAGAAATGACAGTATCCTGATTGTTCTTCATGAATTTCAAGTAAGTCTGCATGGTGACTAAGATAGGCACTCAGATAAACAAATTCTAATGAATTTTCTTTTGTTCTACTATCATAAAATGGGGATAATTACTAACTTATAGTGTTATTTATCTGATGAATATTAATATACGAGGCTGTCTGGAAAGTATCCAGCCATTGTTAATATAATGAGAACAGCCACATGGCCGGATACTTTCTGGACAGCCCTGGTACACTATAGGTCTGGCACCATGCTAGTGTCTGGAATGCACTGGTGATAGAAAACTGATTTCATGTCTTACTCTAAAGAATATACATATAGAGTGCCTCTAAATAAGTGGCAAATATTTTAGACTTGAAAAAAAATATATAGACTTTGCTTTCTTTGCTGCTTCTTAAAGAGTGATAGTCTCACTTGAAAAAAAAAATTATGTCTCATTCTCCTGGTAGATAACAATGGAATAACTTATTATGCGTTATATGTGGTAATCATTTTTAAAATACTGCCTTCCTCCCTTGCCCCATATTTCCTTTTGGTTTTTGGAATAAAAATGGATCGCTATCAGGTAGAGCAGGCTTCTATCATGGGTTTGGAATCAGTGAGTAAGTTTGTCATCTACCCTTTCCACGTAGCACAGGTAAGCTTCAAGTATGCTGTCCCTGGCCTTTCTCTAACTACTCATGTAAAAATACAGGAAGAAGAGACAAGGGGGGAGAAAAACCTGATGAATTGGGGTACAGTCAGGTCCAGAGCAAGGGGATGTAATTCTGTTCAACTCTTCTTATCACCTTATGTGGCACTATGGCCATCACCTGCTGTTTTGACCCAGCAACAGTGTGCCGTGGGCCCTGATCACCAACTGCCTACGTCTTTCAAAACCTAGTTCCGACACCTTGCTCCCTAACATAACTATCTAGGAAGAAGAGACTAGCATAAACTATCTTTACAGGAGACTTCAAGCTTCCCGCCTTACCTCAAGCGTCTAGTCTCCTGCTAGCACATGAACATCGTTTAGCCAACAGGGGCTCAAGGTACATTCTTTATCTCCAAAATCTTTGCTGCATGGGCTCCGAAATTTGCAATTTTAAAGTGACTTAAGGGATTGTAATAAACAGGGGAGATTTTTACTATAGTTTTAATTAAAAATGATTTCAAGGGAATTATGCTGAGTGAAAAAAGCCAACCTGAAGAGGTTACACACTGCAGGATTCCACTTATAGAATATTCTTGAAATAATAGAATGATAGAGATGGAGAACAGATTACTGAAGGCCAGAGGTTCTAGATAGAGGGAGGAGTGGGTATGCCTTTAACATTCCTATGTCTCATTTTCTTATAGATACCAAGGGAGTAACTTTACCTGTTAATCATTTTAAACATAATGCCTCCCTCCAAGTTTCTCTTATAATCCATAATTCGTAATATTATAGTATATTTGCCATAATTAATGAATCAACATTAATTATTAAATAACATTATAATTAAATAAAGTGCATACCTTTTAAAGATCTTTAACATTTTTATCCAATATCCTTTTTCTTTTTTAGGATTTCATCCAGAATATAACATCCGATTCAGTCATTAAGCACATGAGTAGCACAAGGCAGGCTGGTGACGATAGAACAGTTGTGTCTTTGGATTGTGATGTTAGTTACATGAATAAACACACGCAATAAAATTATATAGAAATATACACAAACATGCAAGTGGAGATAAAACTGCTGACATATGCATAAACCCCTTGGATTATACTAATATTAATTTCCTGATTTAGATAGTGTACTATAACATAGCAACGTGTTTCCACAGGGTGAAGTGTATTTGAGACCTCTCTGTACATTTTCTTACATCTTTCAATCAATAATAATTTCAAAATAAAAAGTAAAAACAAAATAAAACAGAAATTACTCATTTCAAAGAGTTATAAAATAATAAAAATAAATCACCCCTGTTATTGGTAATTTCTTTGACTAGGCAACCAACTTAAACAATGACTACAATGTCCACACTGGACATAATTTACGTTGTTATATGTGTACCTATTCATGCTATCATTTTGAAATTCCCCGGTGGTGTTGACATCTTGTAAAACTCATTTATTCAGGTCACAGTCTGTTAATAACTATTCAACTCATACTAATGCTACAGAATAAAATTCTATGGAAATAAAAGTATGCAATTTATGACCCAGTCTTAGACAGATGGTCTGAATGTTTATTCCCAAAAGGTTTAGCTTTCTGACAAGATCAATTGCTATAGCGAATATATGTGGTATTTCATATCTAATTCAGCCCGACTGCGCAAAAACGACAATGGAAAAAACATCCAATATTAAATACATCCTATGCTTGCCCCCATTTCAAATGGATCTCAATATTCAGTGATGTGGGTCCCCTCTCTATATTCGGGAGGATAAAGAGAGCTTAATTAATGGCACAAGAGGTGTGAAAATATTGCTGTGTGACGGGAAGCACATGGAGTTTTCAACTGTGCAACCAAAGAATTGGCAGGGTTTTCCCATGTCCATTGCCAGCAGTTCTCTTCCTCTGTTCCTCCAGGCTTTGCCAGCTGGAAAGCACAGGCCTGTGCTGTCTTTCTGCTTTTCCCAAGTGGTGAAACTGGCTCTGCTGTTAGACACCCATACAAATTCACAAAAATGGATTCCACCTGCATTCCAAGAAATCAATAATGCAGTGTGCTGCAAATGGTTAAAAGCAGCATATAGAACCGGAGCAATAGGAACTTGTTATTAATTTATTTAAGCATCTTTCACTTGGTGGTTTGCCCACCAGGGAAACAGAACTACTCAGCAACCCTACAGAAGAGTTTCACGGCAGTAACAGGTTTAGTACTTGGTGTCAACTTTATCAATAATTTCTCCCCTAGCATCGTGATCTTTGTTCAGGATTTGACATAGTTGTTTACCTCTTCTTAAAATGTTTTCTTGTCTGTGCTTAGTGACACAAGACTCCCTAGGAAACTTCTTTTACTTGTATAAACTCTCTTCATGTCTCTGTCTTTTTAAAAATTATTTTACTTTACAATAGTTTTATTTACAGAAAAATTGTGAAGATATTAGAGAGTTCTCATATTCCTGA
This sequence comes from Eulemur rufifrons, assembly GCF_041146395.1. Lineage (NCBI taxonomy): Eukaryota > Metazoa > Chordata > Mammalia > Primates > Lemuridae > Eulemur > Eulemur rufifrons. The sequence goes on along the minus strand of NC_091005.1, from coordinate 7,043,442 downwards.
CGTCGTTTCTCCTATAATTAATATTTTGCATTAATATGGGCTATTTGTCATAATTCATGAATCAACATTGACATATTGTTAGATTAAATAAAGTTCATACTTTTTTCATAGTTTTAAAAGTTTCACCTAATGCCCCTTTTCTCTCCCAGGATCTCATCCAGAATCCAACATTAAATTTAATCATCAAGTCTCCTTAGTTTCCTCTTGGCTGTGACAGTTTCTCAGACATTCCTTGTTTTTGATTATTTTGACAATTTTGAGGAGTACTGGTCGGGCATTTTGTAGAAAGCCCTGAAATTAAAATTTGTCTGATGTTTTTCTGATGATTAGACAGTGGTTATGGGTCTAGGGGAGGAAAATCATAACGGTATTGTGCATTCTTTTCACATCATGTCAACGGTACATTCTATCAACACGACTTATTACTGTTAACATTGACCTTGATCACCTGGTTGAGATACTATTTGTCAGGTTTCTCTCCTATAAAGTTACCCTCCCCGCCCGTCCATACTATATTCTTTGGAAGGAATTCACTATGCACAGCCCAAACTTAAGGAGTGGGGAATTGTACTCCACCTCCTCGTGGAAGGATCATCTACATAAATTGAAATTATTTTTCATGGGATATTTTTCTCTTTTTCCCCATACATTTATTTATTCCATCAGTATGGACTCAGAAATATTTATTTTTAAACATGAATACATTAAGAGAGTCCATGTCTATACATTTATGCTTTCATATTTTATTGTATATATTTAATATTTTAAAATATTTTGTATTTTACTGGGTTATAAACCAATAGTACTTAATTTATTTTGTTGCTTAAATCGTTCCAGCTTTAGACGTTGGGAGCTCTTTTAGTTGGCTCTTGTTTTCCTTTGACAAAATCTCATCATTGCTGGTGTTTCAGGCTTTTTTGTATATTTCCGGCCCCAGACATAGAATCAGTCATTTTTTTCACTGATTTTTTGTTCCTTTATGGAATGATATTAGCAAATAAGATCCATGCTCTAAGTATATTGGGGGGTGGGGTCATTAGTTCCAGCCCCTCTCAGCTGACAAAGCAAGAGAATATATGTATAAATACTAACCCATTTAAATACATATATGCATACATATTTCTGCATGTAACCAAGTGAATTCATAACATAAACGTGAGTTTATTGTGATGTCTCCAACTGCAATTCATAACAAGAGGGATCGTGTTAGCCTCCGTTCCTTGGTTATTTGCAACTTTCCACTTAAACGGTAAGAAACTTGGCTCCCTGCATACCACACTATATCTATTTGCTTAATTGTTCAATTACAGCATATATGTCAATATATATGTGTGTGTATATATACATGTATATATGCATGTATGTGTACATAGTGATTTCAGAATTATTAACCAGTGGATACTCCAGTGGAGACAGCACTATCAACTAGAACACAGCATTTATGCACAGTTCCTCAGTTCCTTTTGGTGTTAGCCTTATAAATTCCATTGACTTAAGAAATTACTTAGGCCAGCACCTTTTCTAACCACTCCCCTTAGTGAGGCTTCTCATAGATATTTAATTCAATTAGATATGTTTGTCACATTCTGCATCTTGCTCTGCATCCTCTGTCCTCTTAAATGATTTTTTAAATTTGTGTACATCAATCATCACTCTTTTTGATGTAAAGTTCTATAGGTTTCAATAAAAGCCTTGTGTCATATTTTATCATTACTGCATCACAGAGAATAGTTTCCTCACATTAACAATCCCCTGTGCTCCACAAATTCAAAACCCTCCCCAAACCTCTGGCAACCAGTGATATGTTTACTGTCTAAAGTGTTGTCTTTTTTTCTTTTTTTGAATGTCATATAAATGGACTCTTACAGTATGTAACCTGTTCAACTGTCTTCTTTCACAATAGCACTATGCAATTAAGATTTATCCTTCTTTGTGCAGCTTGATAGCTTATTCCTTTTTATCAATAAATGGTATCCTATTGTATGGAGGCACCAAAAGTTGTTTATCCATTCAGGTATTGAAAGATATCATTGCTTAAAATTTACGGTGATTAGGGGAATAGGCACTATAAATATTCACGGGAAGGTTTTGTGCAGACATAACTTTTCAAACAAGATGGACAAAGACCTATGAGTGTAGTTGGTGGATTATACAGAAAACCATGCTTAACTTTGCAGGAAACAGTCAAACTATGTCCCAAAATTACTGTGCCATTTGCATTTCTACCATCAATGGGCAAGTGTTCCTACTGTGCATATCTCAATAGAATTGGTACCACTTATTTTAAGAAGCCATTCTAGAAGGTATGTGGTGATATCTCAGTTTTTAAAATTTGCATTTCTCTAATGTGATATGATGCTAAACATCTTTCCATATGCTTATTTGTCACATATATATATATTTTTTGATCAGGTTGAGTCTTCAGATGTTTGTCAATTTTAAGTGGTTTTTTTTTTTAATTGTTGAGTTTTAAAAGTTTGTTGTATTCATTAGGGCCTTTAAAATTTTAAAAACAGGTATTTTAATTTCCTCCTCTGATTAATCCAACAACTTCATCATACCTGAGTATGGTTCTAATAATTGCTTTGTCTCTTCAGACCATGTTTTCTCTTGCTTTTGACATGTCTTTGAACATTTTTGTTGAAAACTGACATATTATATTGAGTAACAGGAACTGAGGCACATAGATCTTTAATTATATTTATGTTCATCTACCTAAGAGTTGGAATGAGCATGACATTTTCTGTAACTATAGGCACTGAAGCCTTCACATTCCTCTAATGATGATTTTTTTGCATCCTCTATTTATTCTGGGCTTTTCTAAGTACTCTTTGGCAAAGAAAGTCTATTTCTTGCAGTTCATTCATGTCCAATCCACTGTTAATATACTATATCTCTGTTGGTATGGTTTTAATATGGTGAAAATGGGGAACATTCTATAATCATCAAATTAAATCTCCATCTTTCAGTGGACCTGTCTTAGAGCCATGATCTTAAAAAGTACCCCAACAATGGGACAGCTTCTTTTCTTCTATTCACTTTCCTGGCTGTAGCATTTCCCATCTGTTTTGTTGATGCCCTTACCTCTGTTGACTGTTTTTTCTTCTTTTCCCTCTTAGGCCACACAGAAAAGTTAGTGGGGGAATGGAGTGGGAAAAATGAATTTCCCCTACCTTGGATAAGGCTGTGGCAAAGGTGCGCCCATCCTCTGGGCAGTGAATCTTTAATGTGAAGAAAGATCTAGTCACATTTCACAATGATTTCTCTTTCTGTACCCACTTTCCATGCCTCCAGCACCTATTGTTGAAGAATCGTGATGGAATATTTCTCAGATCTTCATTGTGACAAACTGGTGGGATTCCTGGAGGTGAAGCTATAAAAGGGTGGAACTTCTTAAGACTGTGAATCCAAGGGGTTCTCATTCTCAAGCTAGTCCACACTCAGCCTGCAACAATTCATCAAAATTACTATTTGATTGTACTTGCCAGTTCATGGCTTCAGTGACTTCTGCCCAAGCTAAGCAGATCTATTATGTCTCTCTGGATCCACCTGCCTCTCCGGATTTAGGGTTAGCAATTTGCTCTGTAACCTCAGATTCTCTGAAAAGTACAATATAAGCTGTTGATTTTTAGTTTGCCCACTTGTTTTTTCTTGCTGTAAGAATAGGAGTGATAAATTTCAAGTTCTTTATATGTTGAAACAGAAACTAGAATCCTATTTTTATTCTGGCTATTTACTTCTGTTTTATACCTGTAGGATTTGATGCACTACACACTTACTCTATAGAGAAGGTTATGATATATTCTATCCTATCCAATAACTTAACCTATCTTGCCTGCCCAAGCAACTCTTGAATCTCTATTTTAATTATTTTTCTGTCATGCACTCCAGTCTCTGATTATCAGTTGCCTGTTAAAAGAATACACATGAATGAAATCCTATAGATAGTTTTAAGTCTAATGTTTAAACCTAGGCTCATCTCTTCCACTTCTTAAAACTGTTCTTATTTCCAACTTCATGATTTATGTTAAACAGTATGCATTTTTTCCTGTGGCCCATGTTCTGATCCTCAGCATCATTGCTGGATATGGGTTACAACAGAAGGAAAGGAGCCAATTTACAATCCAGCCCTGTAAACCCCCGCCATTATCTCTGAAGTAATTCTGCAGGTATTATGGATTCCCCACTTCTATTTCTGACTTCCGGTATCAAGCTCTCATTATCTCTTGTCTTTAACTTTGAATAGCCCCAAATTACCCCTCTGTCACTTTGGGTTCTCTGGCTTTCCCTGTTCCCAGACTACTTGCCTGGAGACCACGGACGAAGTAGAAGAGTGAGACGTCACAACTTTGGAATCAAAATTGGCATTCTGTTGTTCAGAATTTCAGTTATTTCTTTTTTTATTTTTTCATCTCCCTTCCCTTTGCTATCCTTCCAGGATCTCATAACCCTAGGCACTTGATTTAGAACAAACAAATTGTTTGATTTTCCACATTCTCCATCCTCCTTGGCTTTTTTACTTGTCCTTTCCTTTTCCCTTAGATACATCAACTTCGCCCCTCATATGCAGAAATCTTACCCTTCTTTACCACGCAAGTTGTTTGTCCCTATATGAAGACTTTCCTGAGCATCCCGTTGAACAAAACGTTTCTGCAACTCCAGATTTTTATATCTTTTTCTTTGGTTCATGGTTTATCTCTTATTTTTTATTTTTATTTCAGGATGTTATGGGGGTACAAACATTTTGGTTACATGTTATAACTTTGCCTCACCCAAGCCAGAATTAGAGGCGTGTTTTTCCCCCATACAATGCTGACCTCATCCAATTAGTTCTGAGTTTACTCAACACCACCCCCACCTCCCCAAACCCCAATGAATATTATCTCTTAATGCACATGCTATTTTGTAACACATATTAGTTACCTGTCTTCTTCCTTTCACTGATGGAAGCTCTTGATAGTAGGGATTATATGTTTCATAGATCTGTGTGATACATACATCTGTCGCATACATCCAGAGCGTCTTCAGTGCTAACAGTTTTTTGCACTTTGTACACATTCAAAACTATTTAGAGGGATATATAAGTAAGTGAAATTTCACTTTTCACAATTGAAAACTAAATTTGAAATGATAAATAATGGCAAATATTAAATAATGTACTTGAAATAAAAAAGCAACAATGAGAACAAAACAAAATAAAACATAGAAGATTTCCAACTGTGAATTCGTTAGCCAAATTGCCTAAACTCAATTTGTGTTTATAATCAAACTTTCAAAATGTTTAGACTTTTTAAATCCTTTGATACACAAGCAAAATAAGAAGATGTCAACTTTCAGAAGGTGCTAATGATGACAACTTGTCTTCAAACAAAATCAAGTGTTTGAAGGTCTATATAAGAACATTTACATTTATAGCAGGGGTGTTGCAGAAGAGAAAGAATATATATCCATAAACTGCAAAGATGTATTTAAAAATCTTCAAAGAATATCTCTCATTATGAAGAATGCATGTAATTCTAGCGAATTCTTGGAGGATAGCAGCAAGCCTATAAAAATCCTGCCATGACTAAGACAATGGTCTGTGATTTTCTCATTAACTTGTCTCAACAACATTGACTCTAGGAGGAAATGCCAGTGAAGTGAGGAATCTTCCTCACTCAATCTTCAACACAGAAGTGAGAAAAAGCCTTGGCAATATTCTCAAATAACTTTTAAGGAGATGCACAGCTTTTAATTTAGAGCCAGTTTTATATTCTACTTATTTAAGTAGGGTTAATGAAACACAGGGATACCCATGGGTTTATCAAATATGCACTTATAAGTAATGACAACTGATTATTTAACAGTGAACTAATCCACAGCTTTGAGGTTATCACATCTTAAAACTTTTTATCATGCTAAAATAAAATAGAATAATTAAATACATATGGAAAATGGAAATGGTGTCATCTATAGAAATCAAGCCCTCGGCAATGGCTTTCTTCACATATATTTTAGCCCCAAAATTGTACAAAAGGTAATTTACTTGTCTAAGGAATAAATGATTCTTTCTAAAAGAATATATACATATCAAAAAATTCCATGTTTTGAAAATAGTATCTGCAAAATATGGCCTTAATAATTTAAAACTCAGTCAAAATTTCCTAGAACACAGCCTTATACAAATTACATATGAAGCTCTGAAAACATATCAGAAGCATCAGAAGTGGGAAGTTGTGGGTATTATAGTATAAATGGGTGTGAGAATAAACAAAGTTGAATATTCTTGTCCCCATGACTTCGGTATAACAGATGACTTCTAGCTCGATGCAGGGAGTATCAAAGCCTGACAAGGCGAATGCAGATATATGAGGCATTGTGAAATTGCACTCATATATTTTTCCATGCCTGTGATTATTTGCTGATTTACTGTTGTCAAACTCCAGTGCTCATTCATTTAATCACAAGTCCCTTCACAACATAATTTAAGGTGATCACTCATGAGAATCTGGGTTGTGCCAGAAGCCTGAGGAACCAGAGTGAGTTAGTGCTCTTCTGGATTCCTTGAGGAGCAATGAATTTTACTCCTCATATGGGTCCAACATGAAAATGAGGCTGGTAGCCATGTGTGCTTGTAGATTTCCAAACACTGAGATACATTTTGGCAGAATGGGTAGGATTTCTTCTCAGCACGTTTGGGAAACCCAAGACTAGAAAGGTCCCACAGGCTTGTGGCCAGTGTATTGGCAGAGGCTATCTCTTTGCTTATGACAAGTGTCTTCAGACATCAAATTCACCTATACACTATCATGTTTCAAGAATGATTTAAAATAGATTCTCACTACCAAAGATGATCCCTGACTACTTGTGAATTTATGTCGGCAGGATAGTTGTCATCAAAATAGATTATGCAGAGACCAACATTTTAAGACTTCTTAATCTGATATTTATCGTTAAGGAATGATGGTGTTTCTAGAATCTTAGATTGCAGAATATGGTATTTATTTATATTTTTAAGAATCCATGATGCTTACAATACTGTATTCTTGCTGGTTCCAATCATTGTGCTACAAAATCCATCCTCTCAACATTATCAAAGTCTCTTTATGAACCTCAGATCCAATGGTATTTTACCCAACATCTTTGGCACATGCGTTTAGGATTTCTTATAAACTCCCTACTCATCACTTATAAAAGAATGTTACATAGAATTTAAGATACAGGGAATATTTGGGAGATACTGGATTAACAAAGTTAAAGTGTTTCTTGTAAACACCTTAAATAAGTCTTGTAAAAATATTTAATATGGTAATATGTCTTGTATATACCTAAGAGGAAAAGGATGAAGTATGTTTAAGAAACACTGTACCTAATTTGGAACTTTGTAGGAGTAAGTATTCCAGTCTTATACTCTAAGGATATTAAGCTATAATTTTTTCTCTCCAGCTTAATGGACCATTAACTCATTAAATGAGATAAAATATACAAAATTACTAAGTGCTTAATAACGGTTAGTTATTATTATATGGTAAACCTCTGCATTTTTATCTTTCAAAAACATGTTTAATCTTTCTGATTTCATTGTACATAGAATAAAATGTATACTCCTTAATTGCGATTTGGCCTTACCTCCCTCTCCAACTTCTTGCACCTTCCTTCTCTTCTATCTTCTCTCTATTCATACTACATTTCTTTAAATCTCTATACCCACTCTTTCCTGATTTAGGGTTTCACACCTGCTCTGCTTTCAGCCTAGAGCAGCCCATCACCCTAGCTCTCCTCTTCGTCTGGTTAATGTCTATTCATACCTCCAACCTCAACTCATAAGCTACCTTCTCAGGGAAGTCTTCCCTGAACCCTAAAACTTTCCCATATGCATCATGCAATGCTTCATATCATCATATCTGAAACTATAAAATAAATAAATATGATATTTTATGTGCATTTTTTTCTTACCAGCTCTGCAAGGAAAGACAGAATTTTGTTTATCACTACATTTTTAAGGTGAGCGTAATAACTAACATACAGTGGTTGCTTTATAAACGTTTATTAAATTAAAGAAAAGAGGTAGTTTAACTGGTTAACAGCAATGCTCTAAAATAATTCTAAGCCCTAATTGGAGAGAGCTAAACTCATAGACTCTCAAGACTATTTTAGGGCCATAAAGCCAATATTCCAAACAAAATCTACCGATAAAATGAATTTCCATTGTGACAATATTTAAGAGATATTTTTGCACGGCACGTGCCACTCAGAAGCTTTCATTTTTAACTACACTGAAAATTATTTTGGTTCCCCTATAGGTACTTTTTCTAGCACTTTCAATGTTTGGCACCTTAACGGGCATCTGCCTGTATTTTGTCAGTTCGGCTTGTCAGTTTGCAGACCAATTTCTGATATATTCCATATATTTTACTTCCATTAACATTTTTCAAGTGAAATGTCTCCTTATTCGTGATGACTTTGACTTCTCATTTACTCTTTCAATTTTCTTGCATAAAAGCTCAGGGAAATCTATATTTTCTATTTGAAAAGATATATTATCCATTTAGATAAAAATTCCTTTCTATATCTTCCATAGAAAACATGATGTTTCTTTTTATTTTGTCCTTTTCTTTTTTTTTTTCTTTTGCCACCAATCCTTTTGCTAAAAGCCCTACAAAGATTCATTTTCTCTTGTTTAAGGAGTGGCAAAGACATTTTTAACCCTTCTGAGGTCTGCTTTTGCTGAAACTTAACTGGACAACTTTTTGCATCCTAGGTTAGAAGGGCTGTATTTGCCCTTACGTGAGGGAAATATCTTAAAGCAATGTAATCCAATCCATGAAGTTTCAAATTCAGTTTCCCCACTGGAGCTGATAATCAGGGTCTATGTGTGACATTTATATACATGAAAATAGGGAAACCATTTAAATACTGTGTGGACACAGCCTCAGATTCCTAGTCTGCCACTGCTGTACCAACTGGATCATGTATGTAATTACAAAGAAAATTTTAACTGTGTTTCATAGGGAAACATTATTCCCTTGATGATTCTGGGATTTTAGAATGAATTCATGGCAAGTTCACCTGCTGGCTGCTAACTAGTATTAAAAGCTTTGTAGACAATTATTCAAAAAAATACTTTAGGACAAAGTTAATGTATTTTCATTGCAGATGATATGCAAATAAATATACATTTATTTAAAGATAGAAACCGTAAGGGAAAAAAAGAAATCACCTATAATGCCTGAATCTACCCACAATAATTCCATCAAAATAACAATGTTGATGCATCTCTCCTTTTCTCCCTCACAGGCCACACTGTATGTGTGGTTTTATATCTTTTTTTAAAAAGAATTTTATCTTGTGAACCTGTTTTTAGATCAAATATCTCACAAAACTATGAAACAAAAATATATCAATATGTCCCCAAATATCTTAAAGTACAATGTCTCTATCCCTCACCTATCTTTGTCTTGTTTTCTTGTAACCTAAATATTTATGAAATTTAGGAGATTTCCCCCCATTATCTTTATATCCATTAGAATTCTATGAAAAGAAAAAAAGTCTCTTTATTATGATCATTTTCCCCACAACTATTGAAATAAATGGCATACTAAAAATAGTATGCGAGGCCGGGCGCGGTGGCTCACGCCTGTAATCCTAGCACTCTGGGAGGCCGAGGCGGGTGGATTGCTCAAGGTCAGGAGTTCGAGACCAGCCTGAGCGAGTCTCCGTCTCTACTAAAAATAGAAAGACATTATATGGACAACTAAAAATCTATATAGAAAAAATTAGCCGGGCATAGTGGCGCATGCCTGTAGTCCCAGCTACTCGGGAGGCTGAGGCAGTAGGATCGCTTAAGCCGAGGAGTCTGAGGTTGCTGTGAGCTAAGCTGACGCCATGGCACTCACTCTAGCCTGGGCAACATAGTGAGACTCTGTCTCAACAAAAAAAAAAAATAAAAAATAAAAAAATAAAAAAAAAATAAAAATAGTATGCAGACATCTCAGAATAATTTTCTGTAAATGCGAAGTAAAGATTAACATTCAACATTTGTCAAGTGAAGAGGCTTTTTGTATATAATAAATACAAGTTGTTACACTTATATAGTTTTCAAGTGCATTTCTAAATGTTGAAACCAGCACTTTCTATATAAGACATACATAAATGTCTAAATTTCTTAGTACCAGTGTATAAAAAGTAAAAAGTAGCAGGTTCAATTAATTTTAATAATATTTAACCCAATGCACTAAAAATTCTGTCATCTAAGCATGTAATCAATATCAAAAGTTATTCATGAGATATTTTTTGTACTAAGTCTTTGAATACCATTTTTGATTCTACTTTTATAACAAATCTCAGTTTGGACTAGTCAAAATTCAAGAGCTCAATAGCTACATGTGGCTAGTGGCTACCATATTGGGCAGTGCATGTACAAAAATTTTTTCGTTTAGGTGGAAAATCCATTTCAATGGGAAACATCAACCTCTGCTTCAGAAAAAAATTTGTAGTTTGAGAAATGTTTTTTTATGCTTCCATAGTTTTTCTTTTCATAAGGAATAGTCTTTTCTAATATTCAATTTTAATTGCCATGCATACCAAATGATAATGATGCTATAAGCTCAGTTTTGTAATATTTGACAAAAGTAATTTATCTTTAATACATACAAATTTGATGTAGTTTTTCATTGTTTATAATAGTACTCTTTAAATATTTAAAGTATTTTATAATTATTAAAAACATAGATCACTGTCTGATTTAACAAATATTTTATGTTATTAAAATGATACGGCTCTCTGAAATACCAAAATGCTAATACAAAAATAAAATGCCAAAATTTTAAGTTCAAAGACAATCTAGAATCACGATGAAATTAAGGATGATGCGTTTAGATTTTAACAAAAACTAACCTGTCAAAAAAAAAAAGCAACACTAAATATCACCTGTTATCTATGATTATTTTACTAAAATTTGCAAAAGTACAGATTGATAATGAAGGAGGAAGAAAGGTTTTTTTTTTAACTGAAGAGAAGACAGAATTTAATAACAATTATGAAAACAGTAAACTATATGACATGTTGTTTTATGCTTATTAGGTTCAACAATTTGATATACACTGTTATCCAATCCTTAAAATTTCTGATTCCCATTTTTCTCATTTGTATATTATGGTTGCTTCTGCCTAGCTAACAGGATGGTTGAAGAAACAGTGCATACAATAACAGACATTTCATATTTACTTATTGTATTTCTCTGAGCTTCAGTTTCCTTCTCTGTAAGGTGGAATGATCATATTCTTCAATGTATCATATGTTGGTGTATATAATTTGAATCTTTACTAAGTGCCTATTAACATCTTGATTAAACATTAACAACTAAATTCAAAATGTCTTGACTTTTTTTTAACCTAAAATTCATAAGACATTCCCCATTATTCTTGTCTCCACTTGAATTTAACTAAAAAAGAAATAGTGACTCTTTCTCCTCATCCAGTGGGTGCTAGTTGGTATGAGGATTTCATGAGAAGATGCAATAGAAAACGTTTTTAGGCATGCACAATGTTGTGCAAATGTGAGGATTATCTTTGTGAAAAATGTGTTCTGCCATTTGGAGAACGAGAAATAGTATCACCCTTTATCCTTAGTTTGCTTTTCATTGAGCATCCTGAACTAGGAAGCAATGTGTGTGTATTTCACCCAAAGAAAACTGTGAGAAAGTGATTCTATATTCCCTGGATGAGTTTTATACTTTACAGTAGCTGACACTAAACAATTTGGCCGTACGACATCCCTGCTAAAGCTGATCAGTATTAAGGTACAATTTAAAAAAAAAAAAAAAAAAAAAAACTTGCCAAGATGTCATGTCAATTTCTGTTGTTCTGGAAAATAAAAATGTATGCAGGAAATTTTAACATTACCTATTTAAGTAGGTATGAAATTCTTTTTGGAAACAAAGATTGGTCAGTCTCAAGAGAGAATTTTCAGCCTGGGAATGATGGCTCAACTATTTTCTTTATTGACATTATGCCTATTTGTAAAGTTTGTTTTTCACATTTCCTCAGTGTGCAGACTGAACAGGGGGAACCTGAGCACTCATCTGTGTATGTTTACAGTACCCAGTCAATTTGCATTAGTAAAGATTTAAAACTAGCAAATTAATTTGTGAGGTGACTTATTTGAGTAAAAGTCTTTAAACATCCTCCGGAGAGCTATTGTGAAATCGCTAAACACAAGGCACTATATTTAGAATGTGTGTTGTGTCTAACCTCAGCAGCAGCAATCGGTCTATTTCTGACATAAAGACTGACTCCTTGAAGAATTTCACTGGGAAGAGAAGTGAGAAGGTCCCTAAGTGATAACAACATATTTCAATGGTAGATTACAGAGTGGTCCTAACATGGTCTTCATGGCCAACGATCTCTTCATTTATTTTTTTAATAAATATTTAATGTGCATCTCTTATGTGCCTGGTCATCTTCTAGCTTCTGGAAATATAGTAAAATCAAAATATATCATGTCCCTGTCCCCATGGAATTTACATTAGAAGAGATAACCAAATGAATAAAATAATTTTCAAGAGTAGGAATTGTAAAGAAGGAAATAAACAGGTGATGAAATAGAGTAATAAGCGAGACCTTATATTTGTAATTGGGTTGGTCAGTTAAGACTTTACTGAGGAGATTTGAAAGTAGTAAAGAAGCCAGCCAACCACATGGGAAGCCTGGGAATAGTGTTACCATTAGGGCATCCACAAATTAACTGAGGTGAGAAAGTGTTCTGTTCATTTGATGATGAGCTGATAGACAATCATTTCGGTCTTGGGTTGGAGTTTGAACTTTAAATAAAAATCCAATAGAAAGTGATTAAATTATTTGTAATGGAAGATTTATTTTATGAACATCCTTCTATCTACTATGTGTTGTATGGTTTATAGCCAGGCAAGAGTAGGAGAAAGACCAATTAGATGACTATTATAATGCTCCAGATTGGTGGCAGTGGTGGCTTGGACTGGGGTAGTCCCACAATAAAAGTGGAGCAGAGTGGATAATTTCAGTGGCTGGAACAAACATACGCGGAATTGGATGTGGTGAGGTAAAGAAAGAAAGGAATCACTGTAACTCTCAGGTATTTTGACTTCAGCAATTGAGTAAGGGGTGATGGCATCCATTGGGTGAAGACTGAGAGAAGATTATTGGAGAACAGAAATCAAATGCTGGTTCAGACATCGTGATTTTGAGATAACTATTTTATGTTCAACTTCCTACTGGATATCTAAGTTTAGCACTCAGGCTTTCTTGATATTCACCAGAGATAGAGGATTTGGACATGAGTCATGTTCGCTAAAGAAGGATGGGTCTCTTGGCAATCAGTGCCACTTGACTACTGTTAGCTGTGTGGGTAGACTTCAGTATTTGAGCCCTGAGTGCTTGATAAATACTGAACTATTTATGGGCAATAGAAGCTTTTAGTGCAGCATGAATCTGATATTTTCCTGAAGACACTGCTCGGAATGACATGGAATCCCCCATTACAGGCAATGTATTTATACGTGGACAGGGACCACCTGTCTCTCATTTACTGCTGCATGCCAACCTCTGGCTCAGTCCCTGACTTACCACAGTTATTTAGTAGGTATTCACGAAACAAATTATTGTGAAAACAGACCAAGCTCAAACAGTAATGTTTGAACCATCAAGTTTCTTCCTTTTCCTGGAGAAGAATTTAGGCTCAAAAAGGATTGAAACTAACTTATGTATTTGTCAACCTCCTTTTCCTTCAATGTCAAAGATTATTTTAAGTAACATCAAAGAGTCTGTAAAAGAAATCAATAATATGAATACTACTGATTGTCAACTAATATCACCAAAAGGCTCTTCTCCTGAACTGGTGAGTTAGGGGTTTTCCTGAACACTGCTAGACAGTGAATCGCTGAAAGAACTTGGACCTCCTTAGGTCTGTCTCTCTTCAGAACAGCTCTCACACATTGCTGGTTGGAGCCAAGAGTCCCCAGGATGTTTCAATTTTGTCAACATGATTAGTCTTCAGAAAACAAAATTAAAGATTTTTTTTTCCTGCTTTTATAGTGATTCCCTCCAAACAATGTTTACTTAGTACATCAGACGTGCCTAGTCTCAGAGAACAATGGAAAATCTCTTTTCATTCCAGTTTATGAGTTCGTTTTATATGTTTATAGTCACACTGCATTTTTCAGCAAAGAAAAGCATTCCCCAAGATGATCGAAACTCACATTACTCACCCACATGATGCAGCTGAGTGTTTGCTCTTTCCAAAGCTTATGAAGTTAATTACTCATCCTCAGAAAGGGTGGTTTGTAGAATAGGTCACGGGCTCCAAAGGCAGTTGCACAGATTCCTATCACATGCAATTGGTTCACCTATATAGGGGAGAGGTTTGAACCATCTGGATGTTCACTGGTCATTCAGTACCAACGTTCTAAGCTTCCAGAGCCCCTAAGAACCTACCTTGGGTAATCAACTGTGTCTTCCCTTAAATAATCATCTAGAGGAGGATGGAAAATTTCCACAAAAAGTTTCAAACATATTTTGCGAGAAATACTGGAGTAAGTACATACTGACCAATGAGATTATTTGAGGAAAAGAACACAATTTGAATCTATTCGTTCTGGAGTTTTATTTCTTAAAAGTCCTTTATTTTGTTATTCATTTGCAGTTTTTTTTTCACTTAAAATATTTATTGGGCTCTTACTCAATGCAGGCAGTAAGCAAGGAGAATCTCGAAGACCCTGATATTTACTGTACCTTGTTTGCTGTAACTTCTTCATAATTACTCCCCCTTCTTTTAAAGAAAAGACCAAGTTTTGTTTCTATTATTATTATTATTAGCAGTAGATGCTCATATAAAGAGTGCATTAAAAATCACACCCAAATACAGCCACTGACAGTCTGTGACAATCTAATTGCATTTCTGCCATCCCAGAGAAGCTATTTGTCCTCACTTACAATGATTCCATAAATTAACAATCAACTGGAAAGAGACAGTTTTAAATGCAACCTCTTCACAATTTAAAGCCGGTCTTTGGTACTAAACACATTACCAGGACAGCTAAGTGTTCCTAGAAAGCAAATGTATTTCTCCTTCTTACTTTATAACGCATGCTATGATCAAGAGTAGAATTGCAAGGCGACATGGACTGCTCCAAAACACCAACAGTGGGAAAGCGTTGAGTGGCTTTATTTGCACTCCCTTTTTTCCTGATAGTCTCCTCTGTGTCTGAAGTGGAGCAGGAAACCCAGGAAGAGTTATAAAAGGAGTAGCTCAAAAATTATCCTTTTGCATCTTTTAAATCATGCACTACAGGGCTGTGGTTAAGAACATGGACTTGTGAAGGTCTATCAGTTTGACTCCAATCTGTCCCTTTCTAGAGCTGTATGGTTCAATGGGAAAACCAGTAGCTGTGTGTGGTTATTTAAATTTAAATTAATTAAAATCAAATAAAATGTAAAACAGCGAGTTCCACAGGCATGCTGGTTATATTTCAAGTGCTCAGATATAAAACATTTCCATCGTCACAGAAAGTTCTATCAAACTGCTATTCTACAGCAATCATTTTCATTCCCACAGTTGCCATTGTATCTCCTTCATTATACCTTCATTGCCCACTGGTATGAGAACAATCAATCACCTCCCTGCCTCCACCTTTGCCTCCCTTTAATTTCTTCTTTGCTTAGAAGCCATTGCCATCATTTTCAAACTGAAATCAGACCATGATTTCTCTTCCATAATTTCTCTTTATATTAAAGTAAAATCTAAGCTCATTATGATGGCCCCCAAAACTGTACAAAATGTGGATCATATATATCTTTCTGACTTCATATCCTACCAATTCACACCTTACCCTCATACCCTCTTTCCCCTTACTACTCCCAAGCTGCCGTACCTTCCAATCCTGGCGAGTGGATCTCCCCGTCCGTCTCCTTCACTCTGGGTGTCTCCTGTCACTTCTCTGAAGATTCACAATGTTCTCTCCAAGAGGATCCGTCCATAGGTGGACATCCACTTGCAACTTTCAATTCTTTCCTTGAGCGTAGTGTGTGTAGGCTGCTTCTAGTCCAGCACCTTGGCCTAAGTCTCACTTGGATTTTTTATTCTTACATTTATGGTTACTGTGAGCTTTGAAAGTAAGTCAGATTTTAACGTTTAGAGAAGTGTAAAAGAGTGTTGTTTTCTGTCCCACAACATTAAAATTAGTAAACCTTCCTCTAGCTTTCTGTAGTAGTACAACAGCTATTCTGTTGTATTTCATTAACTTATTCAATAGTTATCAACTGCCAATTATATACTAAATTCATATGGTAATACACCTAACAGTACTAGTAAATAACTTATTCTACCCACAGAAGCTTATAAACGTCTTCGAGTCATGAAGCACATCTTATTTTTTTATTGCCCATTCTAGTGTCATTCAATAAACATATAAGGAGCCCAATGTTCATTAAAAAATAAAAAATTAAAAACCTGAGCCATCGGTTTCAAAGTGATTCTTGAACCTGAAGGAACCCAAGGGCACCTCCTGACAAAAAATGAAACAGCTCAAACTTACTACAAACTATGGCCAAAAGACATGTTTCATTTTCAGAAATATTGAATCGGTGTCACACATTTGGAAAAATCTCAGACATCAGGGAAAGTGACTCACTGTATGACATCTCCCCTGGAGGTTTAAGCAAAGGCAAATTAATTTCAGCAGTTGGCCAAATATGGGCACTCCTGCAGGGTAAGAGGAGCTGAGGTCTTTGGGTAGATTTTGATCAGCGTGAAAGTCGCCTCAGGAAGGGAGACAGGGAGGAGATAGTGTTTGAAAAGCAGTTTATGGATGGATGTGCAGCCAAATGGCTTGATAGCATAAAAGGACACAGTTCTTAGGCCACCATCCCTGCAAAATACATTTTCCCATCCATATGACAGGACTGGGCTACTTTCCAGTAGTTTGGTTTACAAGGCTGTATGTCTCTTAATTCATGGAAGAAAAAGATATAAATGCTAAGTCTGGAATTACATCAATATATAGATTAAGTTATAAACATAGATGTATATAGATATAGCTATATTTAGAGATGTATGTATAGATATTATTGATATTGACTAGTTATCTGTAGACAAGTCACCAGTATGCACTGGCGTGTACCAGAATGTTGTGGTTTTCAATATATATATCATACAGATAACTGATATTTAAAATCCATAAAATGACCATTCCAAGGAAATATCTCTTACGATTACCATGCAAATTCTTGGAAACCATTCTAATAGGCATCCATTGAAAGTGATTTTAGTTTTCTTTTCAATTTCTCTCACCAGATGATATATGAAACCAAGTAAATTCTCTAAAAGGAAACAATTTCTTCATATTCAGGTGTTTCAAACTTTTTTAGAGAATATAAATCATACTTTATATTGATGATTACCCTTTATTATAAAAAAATAGTTATCCTGTTAAATATGACTTGGACGTGGCCACCCAACTCCTTCCTGAACATGTCACACACACCCTCTCATACATACATACACGCGCACATATAAATGTATATATACACCTCATAGTTTTAGGTATTTCATTAATTTTCTTTGAGGTCTCTAAATAAAATATATAAAACATATATAAATATATGTAAATAAATACATATGTAATATACATATTAGTCACTATCAATCTTCAGCTTCATATAGAAAAATATACTTTTTATATATACAATTTTTAAAAATATTTTTAAAATACGTATCTTATTTGCCAAACTATATCTCTAGGTAACTTATGCTTATTGACCTTAATAATTCACTTGGTAATTTTATTTAAAATAAGTCAATTTTTTTTCTTCCCCAGGATAACACATAATATGTTATAGATACCTCTCAAGGCTTCCTCAAATTATATATCTTCTCTTTCCTGGATTACACATCTTCAGTATCCTATATGAAAGCAGGGTTCATCAAATACTATGTAGAGCTATATAAAATTGTGAATATTTGCTAATTTTTTATTACTTTCAATAATTTCCCATGGCTCATCCTAACACTTGTACCACAATTAGCCATCTACTATATTCAAATATTCACAACAGGCTAAATACACTATTGACCCCAAGATGTTCATCTTTTGGTATGGAAGATTGGCTTAGAGCTGATTCACCACCATGGCACAGGCTTTGAAGAACAGTAATATAATGTTTACAGGATATATAATTAGCAGTATGCACTCTCTCAGACTTGGAGAGGAAGTTACAGAGTGTTTAACAGAAATATCAAAATGGGGTTTTGAAGCGAGAATACAAGTTTACCAGAGAAAAAAAGAAGGAATGACAGTCTAATCAAAGTAAACAATGAATGCAAACAAGGAATAGGCAGCAAGGTGAATTTAGCAACTAAAAGCAGTTTACTTTTGCTGTAGCATAAAGAGGCAGCAGGGTGTGTGTGTGTATGTGTGTGTTCATTTTAGAACAGTAAAATATGAAGCTGGAGAGACAGTCTAGGACCAGATTTTGTAATGTTTTTCAAGTCATACTAAGGAGCTTGATTTGATGTGGCCCAATTTTTTTTTAACTAAGTTATAGATTTTATCCAACGAGTGTCATAAAATGCTCTAATGGCTGCTCTCTGAGGATGGGTTAAAGATGAAGGAGTTAGAGAAAGAGGAAATCGTTAGAGAATTTCTCATATGGTTCACACCACCGTTATTGCCTCCCTGTTGAAGTAGCATGGGAGGAGGGAAGAGAAACTGATGGGTTTCAGTAATACATGGAAAGTAAAGTCAGCAGAACTTGGTAACCGATTAGATGTCAGGAATGAAAAGGGGAGACTAGTCCTAGGTAGTATGTACTAGTTTGTGTGACTCAGAAAAATGGTGCTGCCACTCCCTGAAACAAAAACCACCATTCATGTGAGGAAGCAGGTGTATTGGTAAGGAGATGCCATGAAGGTCTTCAGCACCAGCATCCAGGGAAGCTTTTATCCACACCCACAGCTCTGCCACAAAGGGAAACACCAGACAGATCCATTCATACAGATTTGTACCTTAAAATTGCAGTTTGAAATAAACGTCATTGTTAGCATGGATGAAAGGAACCTATGTTATAAGGTGAGGATTTATTTGTAGATAAAAACAAGCAGTCAATGTCAAATTATTATTGTTGGGATAATCTTCATTCTTTCCGTTTTTAAATGTGTGTATTAGAATAACACTTACTTTTTCTTACAATCATTTAAGATATAAATGCTGCTTATCTTTGCTTTGGAGGTGGAGAAAAAGTGGGTTCATTAATGTTGTTGGAGGGATTACTGCACATTCCTGAGAATGCATTATATAAATAAAAATATTTCAGGATCGAGGATCGTTGAGATTTAAGAGACAAAAGATGAAGAAAAGTGATATTCATCAGTCACCTGCTTTAGCTTCACATAGAAAACTAACATAAACTCACAAAATGCTAAAAAAAATTATAGCTATTTTATATATTAAAACAAAACTATTGAAAATCATTGTTAAAGTGCTTTTTAGATCTCAACTGGTACTTACTGAACATAGTTCATGCATTATGTGCATCGTGTCATTGTTGGAGTCTCCAAAATAGACTGATAATTTCTATCTCCAGGAAACCCATGCTCTTGTGGATCTCTTCTTCTTAAGCGAGGACTGATCCTAATAACACCTGTCATGAACAGAATATGGCAGAAGTGATTTTTGAGACTGGGTTATAAAAAGACTCTTGCTTCTGTCTAGAGTGGTCTATGCATTCACTTTCTTTCACCTAGATCCTTCTTTCTCTCTTGAATTACTCATTCTGGGAGAATCCGGTTGCCCTGTTGTGAGTAGCTTTATGGAGAAACCAGCATGATGAGAAACTCGGGCCTCCTTCCAACAGTCAGCAAGGAGATAGTCTCTTGCCAAAAGTCACATAACGGAGCTTGGAAGCAGATTCTCTGGCCCGAGGTTCTAGCTTCAGATGACTGCAGCCCTCACGGACAGCTTAACTCTAACTGCATGAAAGATCCTAAGTGAGAACACAGCTAAGCCACTCCTAGACTTTAGACCCTCAAAAATTACGTGAGATAATAAATGTTTGTCATTTTAGGCTGCTGATATTGTCACAATTTTTATGCATTGATAAATCTTTAATACACATCCATTAGCTCATTTTCTTTTATAAATATTTGTTATAGATATTAAGATTCCCATTTTACAGAAGTTACTGAGACTCATAGAGGCAAAACCATTACTGAGATTTGAACTCCGTTCAGCTTGAGTCCTTGCTGATTCTTTCCATCACACCTCTATGCCTTCTGGAAATTTAGGGCTCTCTAATTGCGGTAATTCTCGTATTTATGCAACATTTACTTCTAGGGTTTTATTTCGGACCATTTTCTGATCCCTCCTGCACAGACAATCCAGTTAAGATTGGGGTACAGCTGCTTCAAACAACCTGCTGCTTCCGCTGCAACTGGGAGCAACTAACTTTCCCAGCAAACTCTGATTAGCATTTTAATCTTGACAAGTGCTTTGCTCTCCGAATGCGACTGCAGGAGAGATTGTTGTCACCACCACACCGTAGGCTTCTGCTGCAGACATAGTCTGTGGTTTGCCTCTGGTTACTGAAAGCACAAGCTGTTGCCGACACACTGTACATGTGAGCCATTTCTCCTGCTTGATAGACATGGGTACCCTTTGAGGGGGAAGTAATCTCATGCAAACAGTGCTAGGTAAGGATTTAAAGAGTATCTGCATTTGGAATGAGTGTGTAGGGTTGGAACTGGCCTTTGTGAGTCACTTTTGTGTACTTGTGATACATTGTTTAATATCTGCCTAACAAAGGTTGTGATTGACTGGCGTTGGTGAAGGTTGAGAACATTTAGTGGAAGGGCTATGATGCCAAGGCCGTTTAAAGTGGACTTCTTTTCTGTTGGACTGGTAAATACCCTCTATTTATTGAACACTCACCATGCCCAGAATACTTTTATCTTCAATTCTCACATCAACTCTTCAAGATAACAGGTATAGTTTTTCAGTCTGCAAAATGGGGGTGAAGACTTAGATAAATGTCTCACAGGCATAGATAATCATTAGTAGACTTAGGGTATAAAAACTGTTTGTTTGTTTTCTGAACCCAAACACAGAACCCTGTTCAGTATATGCATCTGGCTATGATGAGGAATATTAATAATAACCAGAAAGGACGAAGTCAGAATAAAGAAAGTAATAAAAAAAAAAAAAGAATGAAACCAGGAGAAATAGATAATAAAGTGAAAGGAAAGAGGGAAGGAGGGGGATGGAAGGGAGAGAGGGAGAGAAAGAATGAAAAAAGACAGACAGACATAAGTAAATAAGTAAAGTGTTCACAGTGAATTTAACAGAGGAGTTTCAGAAAAAGCAGAATCCTTGCTCCATAAAGGCACAGGTAGCAATGATCGTAAGTGTTCACAACGTATCCGATACTTTGCCTTTAGGATTGTTGCAAGGATTTAAGAGATAATCTGTAGTAACTATTGTCTTTATGTCTGTTTTGTATACGAAACATCTAAGGCTTAGAGGAGCTAAATAACTTGCCAAAGGCACACAATGTGAAATCCAGAGGGTGCAGACTTGGCCAGCCAATGCTGTTTTCTGTCTCATGCCCGTGTTTCTCATCAAGGTACATTTTGGTACAGCGGTTTGGATCTTGATATTAAAGCAAATGAAATCAAAAGATATGCTTTTGAATCCTGTGACTCTATTTTTAACTGAGTGTAGGGCTGCCCGCTGAAATATAGGCATCCCAGTTAGATCTGAATTTCAGATAAATATTGGACATTTGTGTTTGTTTTAGTTATAACAATATAACAATATGGTTCAGGGCATGCTTACACAAAATTATTATGTATTGTGTATGTAAAATTCAAATTTTAAATGGGCATCCCCTGTTTTTATTTGCTAAATGTGAGTTTGAGGAAGTTCCTGGACCAAATTCTTTCAACTGAATAATATAGATAAATAATTGTTTCTTGCCTACCTCCCAGACTTTTTGAGAGAATTAAGTAGGAAAATGGATGTAAAGGCCTTATCAACTTCTGCCATTTGTGTCAAGGGCTGTCTCAAAACTTTTTTGAACTTATTTAAATAAATCTAATATCCCATTATGTTAAATAATACATTAAATAACCCTTGCCTTTGACTATGGCATTCTTCGTCCACCTGATGTAATATAACCTTCCACTTAATTTAGAGAAATGTTTCTTCATTGTTCACTTGCATATTATTATTAGATGCATCCAAATGATAAACATTGGATTAGAAAGATACTCACTCTTTATGGATGCTAAATACTGATGCATATAAGGGGTAGTAGTGAGTTTCAAAGTACCTCTATCTCTTAAAAATGTTTTTTGCCCAAAGGAAATGCTTTGTAGGGGTTTGTCTTGTGATAGCAGTATCAGTAGGATAAAAGATATGCATCAATTAAGACATACAGGGAGGAGATATCTGTTCAATGATGCAAATATTAGCAGTTAACCTACTAAATGCAAGTCTGTAGGCAAAGAGAAAAATAGTGGTTCCCAATCCTGATATGCTGAATTCTCCCATTGTTTCTGTGAAAACCTGGGGAAAATTTAAGTTGGGGTGAAGGGGGAGTTAGTCAGTCTGAGACCTTGAGTCATCTACATTTAAAAGAGATACCTTAACCTAGCAAACTGCTTACACATCTAGATGAGAGGGAACAAATAAATTCAACTCAATTTTGTATGATGATCCAGTTGATCCATATTTACATAGCAGAATCAGTGAATGGTGCAGATGTCAGCAGAATATTAAATAGTCTTTGACATGCATTTCTATCTCAGCTTGCATTGGAATCCTGGGTCTTTTTCCAATTTCAATTTCTAACTGTTACAATGAAATCCTGCAAAATTCTATCATTCTGAACTATTTTACATAAAATTTAGATTTAATTTTAAAAATTTTTCATGAAAAAAAATAGTAGTCAACAGAACAGTTTGAATATTGAAAAACAGTAAGAGACAGATCTGAAATAAAACTTTAGGTTAGTTTTCCAGTGGACCTTGCAAAAATTTAAATAATTGCATTTTATCGTTCGTTGGTGAGTGGCTCTAAGTTTCAAACTTGCTTGTCAGCTCAAATTGATTGCCAAGTAGAGCAAAAGACGAAAAAACGTGTTATTCATTGCTGTAACCATTTGAACATTTTTAAAGCGTATTTGTAAAACTACAAAGCTAATTCAATAATTTATTGAAATTATCAAAAGTTCAGCAAATCATGCATCACATTCAGATTCTGATATATGCTAGATTTCCTGTTTTTACAAGTCAGCAGCTTTATGACGATAACCATTTGAATTTCAAATGACAAAATTTATAATATATCTAGCATAGCCCTAGAATGCATAAAAAATAAGAGGGCACCCTTTAGAGAAATTTAAAATGAATTGTGCATTTCATAATTTGATATATGTAACATAATCCATTATACGCCAGGGCTTATATTGTGCCAGCAAACATAAAAAAAGGAATGGAGATTCCTGTCTGTGCCCATCACAAGGCAACACAGCAGAGACATGTTTCCTTGAGTTATGAACCACTGGCTCCCTGGTATACAAAGCGCTCTACCCTCTATAGGAGGGGTGCATACGTAACACACTGAAGGGCTCTGTGGGCTTAATTACTATGTTGGAGTTTGGCAGAATGAGAAAGAAGAGACGCCAAAGTGAGAAAAAGAACTCTGTAACCATCTCCACAGGGCTAGAGAATTCATAGAAATATTTACTCCACCGCCAAGGCATAAGGCTATATTTTCTGTCCTTTGGAATGCCTTCTTTCCATTAGTGTTTTTTTCCCCCAAAAAACCACTATTGCCTACTTATATTTATTTTTCCAAAAGTATTATTTTATCTCAATTATCATTGAATTATTTCCGCCGTGGTCTAATAATAAAAGGCATGTATAAACAGATATTAATAACATGATTCTTTTCAGCTCTGCTAAATATTAAACAGAGACCAATTCTCACTAACATAGTATCTCAAGTACTTTTCCAGTGACTATGACAATGGCAAGGGTTAACAACCACATGATGGCTGTTGTGGGACCGCTAATATGGGCATTTGAATCCCAGTTACCTACAAACTCTATGTGTGATTATTAACCTAAATTCTATAAGTTTCAGTATCCTTGTGTGTAAGAAACATGTTAAAAGTGAGACATTGTGAGAATTAGGGAAAAATATTACGATGCAAGCACATGGCACATTTATCAAACATAAGTGCTCATACAGTTTACTTCCCCTTCTCTATTTCTTGCCTCCGTTTTCTCACTTCCACAAATGCTATAGTTGTGATCATTCTTTTATACTCCAGCTACATCTCACAATAAACAAAAAATTCATGACTTGAGATTCTGGGACTTTTAATTTAAGGCCATTGGTTCAGGAAGGGATCTTGAATTTCATTACATAATTTCTACTTATTTTATCCGTGCTGAACATGCAGCCCAGACGGATGAAGGGATCTGTCTAAGGCTGCACAGTTAGTTAGGGACTAAGTTGACACTAGAACTCTGTTCATAATACACCACATATTTTTTCTCTATAAAAGTAATTGCTTGAAGGAAGATCTCTATATTCCATTTCAACCCTTAAACCAGATGATCATTAAGCCAAATACCTGGCAGATCAAGGGCGAAAAACATGCCCCATATAAATTTGTAAAGTTATATATACTTGGAAAACTGTAAAAATATATACATATATGTTACACATATATATTCTTTGCAAACTCATAATTATTCTATACTGTATTTTATAATTAATGAATCCCATGAAACATTCTACACAACTCATCTGTGTTGCTGTACTGAAGACTGAAGTCAGACAAATTAGATAACATTTACATAATGCTTAACAATTAATAGACGTTCAATAGTTAATTGCCAGATTGAGTGTTTGCTTTTTCTTCCTTCCTTGTTCTAAAGCAGCAAAACAAACTAATCAAAAAAGATACATTCTAAGAAAATACAAACCATCGACAAAAAAATCTTCATAAATGGCTGCTACTGTAAGGAAACGGAATTGGAAAGGAAGGGCAGACCCTGACATTTTGTCTGTGCACGCACCAGTAATTTAGAATCTGTGTGAGGTTCCAGCGCCACACAGTCTGTTTCAGGGTGAAGGCATCCTGTGTGAGGAGGCACACTCCTTTCTACTTCTGTTTTGTCGCAGCGGTGGCTTTACTTTGTCACTTTAGAAAATGCTCACCCCTCCCTAAAATTAAAAAGAAGCCCACCAAGCATAAGCATGAACATGGAAAGGAATATTTTCCTAAAGTCTGGAGTGTCTGAGTGAGGAGAGGGACTCACAGTGTCTATGGATGCCGAAGGGAAGGAAGGAAGCATTTCCACCTCAGTGCAAACAGGAAGTTGATGAAGATAAATCATTGAAAAGTAGCCAAATGTAGACAGGTTGCTGTGATAGCATTCAGTTCGAAGTACTCACCATTTGCTGTCCTCAGAATTTGCCAAAAATTCCATCTCCTCCTCCGCCAACATTTTTTTTTTCTTATAAGCAGTTTAGGTTGTAGAAGATGAGGTGATCAGTATTTGAAACTATCAATAACTTTTAAAAGTGGAAACAAAAGACACTAGGTTTTCCCATGAGAAGTCTTGCTTCACAGTTTGGAAGTGTAAATAGGTCTAGTTAATTCAGAGCACCTGATAGCCCTCCTTCCTTCAAAAAAAAAAAAACAAAAAAACCCTCTGATATAAATGTGTCTATGCCCTCAGGCAAACACACTAAGCACATTTGGGAATCGGCTGCCAGGGCCTCCCCATCTGCTGCGGCAGTCACAGGCGAGGCTGCGGAGCCCACTGTCTTCTGGGCATCTCGTGGGGCTGCCTGCTGGAGACCTTCGCTCTGGAACTGTCAGCTGGTGGGGCACTCCGCGGCCACCTTTGACCTCCATCCCTAATCCCCTCTGACACATTCCGGGCTGTCGCACCAGATCATCCTCTTTGGTTCACTGCACACCGTTGGAGCCAACAATCGGCATGTCCTTTCTCCCATCTGTGTGTTCTAGTTTAGGCTGGGTCAGGAGAGATGTCACTGTTTCTCTTTCTCACTCCTGACAGCTCTCTGATTTTCAGCATTTAACTTTATAAACGCTAACTTGCAAAAATCTGAAGTTAACTGATACACAGGTTGGTAAATTCAGCATTGTGAGAATAATCCGGTTTGTTTTTGGTTTAGAAGGGCACTGGAATGTCCTTTCACATGCAGCCTACCTCAGTTTCAGCTACCCACCTTTTCCGCCTTCCTGAGCATTAGGAATAGTTGTTGTTATTATCATTATCCATTCTTCAAGGCTCATTTCCAATGCCACCTGCTTTGAAAAGCTTTCCCCAATTGCCCCACAGAAAGGGAAGATCCATCACTCTTGTGTCATCTCTAAACATTTTAGCTCTATATATCTCCTTTATGTAATTCTTGCAAATAAATACAATAAGGATTTACTACTCACTGTGTTCTCTGTTTCAGACATCTCATTAGGTACTGGATATATAGTGGTGAAGAAGTAATCTGATAAGACTCTCAGTCTAGTAGGGGAGCCACATGATAATTCATAGCTCAGACCGATGTGCGTAAAGGAAATAAAGCATCTATGAGGATAGAACTATTAATTATTAATTAATTATCCCTGAAGGGATCAAGAAAAGCCACATAAAGAGAAGCCAACAATTACAAGCACAAACAGGCAGGGGTTTGAATTCTTTCAACAGTTACTAGATACTTAATCTTGAGCAAGGTGTTCAGTATATTTGGCTTGACATGTACTCATCAAAATGGTGATAATTATAACTAACCAGGATGCACATTCTCGAGATTAAATGCCATAATTTAATGAGATCATGGATTTCAAGCATTTGTCACCACAACTAAGACTTAAATAGTACAGGATTCATCCATATTGGAGGCAGGGGGCACATCAAAACAAAAGTCAAAATGAGGAACACTGTCAATAATTTTGGTGCAACATACACTCGTTAGTTAAGTCAATGGGATAGGCATTAGCTCATCCAAACTGGATGAAATTAAGTGGCCAGAGCACTTAAAAGAGATGAAAGAACCTTCTCTCATGGACTTCAGTAACTCTACCTTGTATGTCATTACTCTGAGCAAAAAAAATATGCCGCCTCCATTTCACAAGGAATCTGTGTGTTGGGGTTGGGGGTGGGATTGGCACTCCAAAGAGAGTGCTGGAAAGTCCAGGATGCTCTCTTTGGGAATGTGTGTGTGGGGGGTGTGTGGTGGTGGTATTGGGGTAATGGTGGTAGTACTGAAGGGTGGTGGAATGTACACTAGATGACACTATTAAAAATTTAGCATGAGGACGATTTCTCCCTTTTTATTAAAGTTTTTCCCCATGTTTTGGGGAGAATTAACAAATGCTCAATATCCACACATTTTCCTTCTTTAGTACCTTTATTTAGGAAGTCCACCCCTAAACACCTATTTTTTTGGTCATTATGTATTCTGAAAAAGTTATAAGAAAACCTTTACCAGAGAAAAGCTAAAAGAATAGTATAATGAATATCTGTACACCTTTCACTTAGACATGCCAAATAACATTTTGTCATATTATCATTTATCCCTAATACCTCTCTCTACGTGTGTATTTATATTTATACTCATTTTATTTGATAAACTACTTGAGAGTAAATTTCAGGCATTCATCATTTCTCCAGGAGAAATAAATTGTAATTGTAGTCTCATTGAATACCAGGACTCACTAGTACTTTGCAGGGATCGAATCTTGTGTTGGTTCAAATAATCTTCACAGCATCACAAGGAAACACCATCCAACTTTCATCTGAATACCCTCCAGATACGTGAAGTTCACTAAACCTTGCTTCATCTCCCATTTCATCTGCCTGTGGCTTTTCATGTCATAATTTCTTACAAAGAATTTCATGTTTATATTCTGCCTTGCTCACCCATAGTTCACTTTGCAATATGATTATGAATTATTGTTATATTTCCATCCATGTGTTTTTCTACGTCTTCACTAGGTGGTGTACCTGTGGGTGTTTCTTTTGCTTTTGTTATCTCTGTCTAAGTAGTATTAGTCCATTTTTATATTTCAAGTATTATATACAGATGTACATGCTTATGCCAAGCTAGACTCTTAGTATACTATCTGAGTCCTCATTGGTACATGTTCTATCCTTTTGGGATAAAGAGAAAAACAAAAATAAACAAACAAAAACAACCTTCTTAATCAAGGCAGTCTTTCAGATGTTTGGGAACAGCTGTCATTCCCATTTATGTTCTCTTTTCATCTAGTTAGTTCAGAAATTCTTTTTCTAACACTGGTTTAATCTGCTTAACATCTTCAGTACACTCTTTTTAGCCCTCTACAGTACCCTCCTGCTATATACCCTTATTAAAAGATGCTTATCAAAGAGATGAGATACAAAAAAAAACCCAAATTTGCATTTTTATAGACATTGTCATTCTTTTTCCTGGACGATCAATCACATCCATTTTACAGAATAGAAAAACTATTAATAAGATAATGGATTAAAATAAACATGTTAGACAATCCTCTAGAAACACTCATAGAGCTAACACTGGACCTTGGAATTCATCTTAGAGATAACACATTACTACTTCCCATTTTAACCAGAAAGACCCTGTGGTCTATCTTAAAAAGATGATCATGAATTCCCAGAGTTGAAACAGTGGTATATAGAGAAATAATCCCTTGACTCACAGAACTCTTTTTTAAGTAATCTCGTATGATATTTTAATTAATTTGGTTAAATTGGAACTCTCTTAAAGTAGGGAAAGTAAGTAATAAAAATTTCAAAAACCAGTTAGGTGATAGATATATATGTAATAATATTTGGGGAGAATGCGCACTAAACTTGATTGAAGGAAGATACATTTTACCATTAATATGCATGAGGGGCTATGATTCAATAAAAAATCTAAGCAAAGAGCAAGATCCAGTTCTAACCACATATTATGTTACACTGATCAACATGAACTTTGAAAAATGTACAAATTGGGATTACTGTGGCCAATTGGAAACTTCTACTGTGGCATAGATGCTATTATTAACAGAGAGTTCTTTTATTTTCATTGAATATTTAGTGAGTGCCTACCGTGTGCCAGGCATCATTTGTTCATGAGCTGGGGATACAGTAATGAACAAAGTGCATCCCTGCTCTTGCAGACGTTACATTGGAATGGGGGTGGCACATAAGGAACAAAGCAATATGTAAAACGTGTAGTATGTGTTATGATAAGAGAAAAAGAAAGCAAGTTAAGGTTACTGGAATGGTGGGAAAGAGATCCCTCTTTTATAGAGTAGATAAGGAACTCCTCACTGGTAAGTTAACTGAGGGAATGAAAAAAACCAGTACGTACAGATACCCCGATGCTGGAGCTTGCCTAGAATGGTCCAGGAACAGCAAAAACGCCAGCACCAGGAGTAAATCAAAAACAGGGAAGAGTAGTAGGAGTCAAGGTCAGACACGTGATGGATCTGATGTTGAAGGGAAGGTCCATTATGTAGAGCCTTAAAAATTAAAGCACTTACTCTTCATGATATACAAGGTCCTTGAGGAATTTTAAATAGAGGAGTGATGTTTGATTTACATCAACATCATTACGCTGCTTTGCAGGGAAAGAGGCAATTCAGCAATGATGCAATAATAAAGCATGTACCATTTCCTTGCTGTGTGATGTGTGTCAGATTAATATATCTACATTTCTGTGGCCATATCTGTAAAATGGGGATATTAACACTCCAAGATAACCACCAGAGTATTGTGACAATTTGCTTGGGTAATGCATGTGATTTCATAATTCAAACTCTAGCCTAACTCTGGAGGGAGAAGTAAGGGCAAAAGTCTAATTGAGCTAAAAAAGAAAATAGTCATATGGACAAAGCCTACAAACTCCACAGGAAACCTCTGTGTATTTCTAATTCTTGAAATTACTACTATTTGAAAAAAAAAAAAAGAAAAGGATAAACAACTCATGAGTAAATGGATATCTAGTTAAGGCCACATATTCAGCCTGGTCTCAAGTGTTTATACATTTAATATTTATTTAACAAGCAATCTATAGTTAGTTAATTAGATAGCATGCTTAATATCTCATTTTCTTTAGTTGTACGGGTAAATGCTAATTAAATTCCTGAGCATTTCTCACAAGTGTAATGTAATAATAGGAACGTCATCACACACTTATTGGTTCTGCAGATTTGAATTAATTACATTGCAAGTAGATTTATCTTTCATATATTTATACCTCAATAGGTGCTCTTCCCTGACAATCATGGGGGATTTAATTTCCATACCACCACCTTATTAATTCTAAATTAAATATGTTTAGTAGAAGTTTAATACTTGCTGAAGCTCTAGTTAGTGATATTTCTTCCACACATCTGGATTTTGAATTTTAGTGCCTGAAATTCATGTCGCCGTATGCTGCCAAGGAAAGAATAGGAACAATTAATAAGGTAATAAGAAAAGCTACAAAATTTAATTTGGAGACATGCCAAGGTGTCTGCTTCACCAACAGCTTGGGGGACATAGCATGCTGTTTGGTGGACCATTTTCCTTTTTCTCTACCTCTGGGCCTGCGATGAGACTTTTATTAAAATATATACATATATATTTTCATATATTTCACCCTTGCTCTTCCTCTGCATTCATACTGATGCTGCAGCCTTCATTCTGAGCTTCATCATCTCTCACCTGAACCATTTTATAGCCTTCTTTCTGTACCCCACATATCAAGTCTAGCCTTCTTCCATCCATTCTCTACACAGCCACTAGAATGATCTTTCAGGTATTCAAATCATGAGTTCATCACTCCTTCCCTGGAATGTCTTATCTCCAGAGTACGTTTAACATTCTTTACCAATGACGTGTAACATCTTGCTCCCAACTACAATCTCCTTCACTTTTGTTACAGTCACTTCTGAAAATTGACTGTTACATGAAATTGCCCAACTATAATCTCATTCTTCACTTTTGTTCCTGGCACTTCCCAAACTTAACTGTTACATGAAATTGCCAAGGCACCGATTCTTTCGTGTGTCTTCTTGGACCTCCTTTCCCTGCCTGGCTAACTCTAACCCATATATCAAAACTTAGCTTTATCCTGATTGAATGGAGGAAAAGTCATTTCTGTTGACCTTGAATGATCTAATACTGAGTCTATGTTATTTATTTAGATAGTCCCCAAAATAGAGATTGCAAAAAAAAATGGGAAGATTTCCTTCCTGTTCCATAAACAGTTTTTTTTAATTTGTTCCTAGACAATTTTCTTCTATCATAGAAATGATCACACATTTTCCATTTTCTAATTTGTCATACTCCTTGAACCCAGAGACTGCCTTATAAGCATTTAATACATTTATTCAATATCATTTACTGAGTGCCTACTGAATACTAGGAAGTATGTATGCTGTACACTAGAGAAAACATGTATCATGTGACAGATGCAAGCAATGGACAAATTGACATCCAAAAGTCATGACAAGATTAATTCTTTCTCTACAGATTTTGTGGTAGTAGTTAAGACTAAAGGCTCTGGACTCATACAACTGGGTGAGTCATTTAATATCTCTAATTTAAACTCTTCATCAAAAGTGGAAGCAGAGGAATACTTAGGGGAGATGTGAAGAACAAACAAAATAATTCAGGTGAAGCACCTGAATGATCTATCTACCACACATGCTATTTGGAGAATGCCTATTTCAACTATCTGATGAGTTGGGAAAGTAGTCAATTTTAATAAATTTAAATACATGACCACAGTAGGCACTCATAAATATTAGCTTTTATTATGATAAACACTTCGCTTATATTGTACATGAGGAAACAAAAGCTCAGTGTCTTCTTCCAAGGTGAATAGTGGGTAAGAAAGATAACAACGCCTGTCCTTTTATCTACTTATCAATAAATAAGAAATGAATAGGACCTGTAGAGAAGCAAGAAAAAAAATAACTGAGAGCCTGCAATTTCAGCAAGAATTCATACATTTCTTCAAGGTTGACGGAAAATTTATTTTTTTCTATTTGATAATACTGATGATGCTGACAGTCAAAAGATTTTGAAGAAAATGATAGTTAGATACCTCAAAGAGAATAACTGTAAAAGAAATGATAATAATTTCAAAGTGCATATATCTATGTGGCTAAGTTGTGAATTTTTGCAAACTCAGAGAACTAAAGGGCCAGGAGAGAAGAAAAGGGCAAGGTTGGTTTCAGACTAGTTTTCTCAATAATACTGTACTTAGACATTTTCAATCTTAAAATAGCTTTCTCAATGATTATTGTATTTAACACTGAGGCTTTGTAGGAAGGGTACGAACCTGTGCTGCAATGAATAAGGAAACAGAAGCTTAGAGAGAAGGGAAGCAACTCACCAAAAATCACAGACATGGTGGCAGAACTGGGCTACAATTCCATATTTCTGTTATTTAATACTGGATTCTTTTCACTCTAACATTTCCGTACTTTTCCTTCTTTTTCCCTCCCAAGCTCTTTGGAAAGTGTTCATTTTGGCCATCTACTGAGTTTGAGAAACATTTGTTTTCATAAATGTAAAAAAATTAAATATTAAGACTCTTGTGTTAGCACTTATTAAAGAAATTATTCAGAATTCAACAAAAATGACAAAACTCTGTATGTATTTAATAAGAAGGTAACAGGTGCTTTGTTGTCTATTACTGAGGGAGTCTTTGTGTGTTTGATTGACAGAGGCGGTTCTGGCATCGGGGTGTGCAATCACTGTGTCTAAACTATGCCTCCACAACTTGAGGTCCCTCTAATACCAAGTAGAGTCCTTTTCTCTTGGCCCCTCTGTCCCTGTCCATTACTGCAGAGCTTCAGTCTCTCCTCATTCCTTCTCTGATGTCTCATTTAGCTTCCTGGATTTGGGACAGTATTTGTACTCTATCTCTCCAAGGCCCCTTTCTTGGTTCACTCAGCCTCTCCCCACCTCTGAATTATGCCTGAGCGTGATTACTCACAGTATGTCCCCTGAGCCTCTCCTTCCCCACTCTCAGCTTCAGCTTCTGCTCTCTCTAGTAGAAGTTTCCAGGCTCTCACTAGTCATCTTTGTCCTTATTCCTCTATGACAAGGCAACACTGTGTCCACGTGGGATACATTAAGTGCTTTGGGTATTGAGCATGGCAGGAGCAGGGAAATAACAGTGCTTGTCCTGTCAGCCCTATGATTGGAATCAATGGAATGCCTGAGCTATCTATCGCATCCTTGGTGTTATAATCCATTTAGACTTTCTTTTAGTCTTCTTCATATACACTATAAATAATCTGAAATCATTATCTGCTCTTTAAGCTGGTGTTTCTCAAACTTTAACGTGCATGAGTATGACCCAGAAGGTTTGCTAAGACACAGCATACTGAACCCTATCCCTGGATGTTCTCATTCAGTATGTTTAGGTGGGACCGAAGAATTTATATTTCCAACGAGTTTCTGGCTGTTGCTGCTGCTGGTTTAGGGTACGGCGCTTTGAGAATCAGTGTTTTATGCATCCTTTGATCTCGGTCACCTCTGTGACTTATGCTGTCCACCTAAAACACCTTTGAACTCTATCTCCACAATTTCAAACTAACATGTCCACTGTTACTCTAAAACACAACCTTTACTCATGTATCTGTTAACTGAATATTTATTGATTTCTCACTATGTGCCAGACACTGAGTTTTGTCTATGGACCCATGACAATTAGATTACAAAAGCCGTTCTTAATCTCCTCAGCTAGAAAGAACTTACATCTTCCTTATTGCATGATTGCCATCCTCTATTACCTTGCAACTCAAAGGGTTGTCCTAAAAGCAGCCTTACTGTCATCACTTGGAACCTGGTAGAAACACAGAGTCTCTACCACCTACAAATCAAAATCTATATTTTATCAAGATCCCAGTTGATTCATATGCAAATAAGAATTTGAGAAATGTCGTTTTAATATACTATGACCTCCTTCAGGTAAAAACCCAGGTTTTATTCAGCTGTGAATCTCTAAAAATACCTAGCAAAGTATCTGCCCAATGATGGATGTGAAAGGAGAGAAGACGCAGGCAAAGAATCATTGCCATTTTGTCAAGATTTATTAATATTTAGTATACATAAAGCTTTATTTCGCACAGTGCTTGATGTGAGCTCATTTAATCTTTACAACAGAAAATAACTAATGATTGCTTGTTGTGTCGAGTCAAATTGACTTCGCTTGAGTTTGTCCTGGAATAAAAGCAAACTACAAGCATCCCATCAAAATTGTAGAGGAGGCAGAAGATATCTAAAATCCTAATGCAAAACACATGGCTTTCAAAATCATATTTCGCTCTCTTAAGAAGCATAGTTATTATGAGCATTAATAGCCATTATTTTTGAGCTGTGTGTTAAACACAGAGTTAGGTGTTTTATTTGACAGGGTTTTGTTATGAAAGTTCACTGAGAAAATGTTATTTTCCCTATTTAATAATGAAGGTGAAGTGACAGACTCAAGATCTTGCAGCTTTAAGATGCAAATCTAAATAATAAAATAGCTCAAATCTGAATGCAGCAAAGAACTTTCATTACCTTGGCAGATCAATATTGAGTGTTAAGAAACTTCTTGAGGGTGTAGGGCGAAAAGTAGTATCTTTTCTTCAATCATGGTGAGGTCCACAGCTGACACTCCTATAACAGAAGACAGATTAACAAGAGAAAAGCATCACAAATCTATTTAACAAAGTTTTACATGACACAATAGGTTTTAGAAATGAAGACCTGAAGACCCAGGGAAAACTAAGTGTGAATAAAGAAGTGATTAGCTGTGGTGAAACATGATTGGGGAAAAAAAGGATATGATTTAATAGTCAGCTGGGGAGAACCTAGCAAGGCCCATTTGTTCGGATTCTTCTTGGCCTTTCTGCATAGTATTAATGTCCTCCTTTATACGGCAGGACACTTGTCACATGAGGGTCTTCAAGGGAGATGGGAAAAGGTCAGAGTGACAGTTTTAGGTTTAATGGCTTTCTTTGGGAGAGAAATTCTAGTTTTTGTGACTCACCCTGGGGAAGAGAAATTCTGGTTTCTATAACTTACTTAATGGGAAAAAGGGGGAAAAGAGACAAGAGTGTGAGAGAAGTTTCAGGAAACTTTTTGCTTCTGAGGCCCTCCCTTCTCCTTCAGCTCAACATAATCTGGAGTAATATTTTCTTAGTACCAACAAAAGCCATCTAAATTTTTACTATTTTATGAGATACACTTTTATCTATGACTCTGGTTGGAGATCACTTTCCAAAAAACTGCATTAACCTTCTTGATAACAAGCTTCATATAACATATGTAAGTCACAGTTGGTCTTCCGTATCACCTAGCTCAACGGTTTGCAATTCTTAATGAGAACGGGAAGAAGTATTTTCCATCCACAGGGGACATATGACAATGTTTGGAAATAGTTCTAGTTGTCACAACTGAAGGTAAAGTTCCACTGGGATCTAGGCGATAGAAACCAAGGACAGTGCTAAACATCTTATGATACACAGGACAGCCCACTACCCCCAACACACACACAATTATCTGGCCAATAATGTCAACGTCTCTGAGTCTGAGAAATTCTGATCTAACATGAACATTATACAGATACACAGGCAGTATTTATTGAATCAAATAATTTGAGAGCAGAAAAATGGTTCTGAAAAAAATACGACATGCAAAAAAACTAATATTTAGAGAGTTTGAATCACTGAGTTCTAGAGTCATCACTTAAATCCACTTTCTATGGATTCAAGCTTATGATTTATCTATGATGCAGGACACACACACACACACCCACACACTTCTGACTGATTGTGATGTTCTTTTCCCTTATGCTATACCACCTCTCTTAAACCACAAAGCAGGGGCATGCTGGCATCAGATTGCTTGAATTTTAATCTTGACTCCATTACTTACTAGCTTTGTAACTTGGAGCAAGTTATCTGAACTTCTCCTTTTTCTACTCCTCCTCCTTGCCCTTCTTCTCTTTTTTTCTTTTTGTCATGGGGCTATTTTTGATATCTATTAAATGAGAATAATAATATTCAGTCCTCAGAACATCACTAAAACCCATAGCATAGTTTCTGGCACATAAAGATCATAAACACGTACTGAGAGCTTACTTCCTGCCATGGAATGTGGCCAGTGTATAGAGCACTTCTCATTCCTGACTCACGTCCCTTCCGTGAGCCTTTAACTCCAGCCTTGGCTGTGGCCGGCTGCACATGGAAACCTCCAAGTGCAAAGGATTTCGATAACCTTCCGACAACCTTTGAATGATACAGAGTCGCAGCGAGTGGGTAAAACTCTTGAATTCTGTCTCTTGGGAGGACAATTCTGAGGGATATTCTGCTCAGCTTCTCAGAAGTCTCACCTTAAAACTGAGCCCTAGTTGCCCACAGTGTGAACCAAATTAATGAAACTTCTTTGGATTAGATTTCCTCCTTCTTTTGTTATTTCACCCCTTTCCTCCACAGCTGTGCCTTGAGGCCACTTCTCAAATGATAACCTACCAGTACAAAGGCCATTATGGCAGGAAGATTTTGTGGAAAATTTAAAAAGCACGCAAAACAGAAAGCAAACAATCAATAACACAGGCTAAGAAAACAAGGTTCTACGTTTTTTCTTTTCACCATATTACGATTCAGACCTGATGATTTAAGCCCACTGAAGTGTCTTAAACAACCAACGACCAGAAAAATGCTGTGACAGTGTTGATGGCAATGGTAAAATGCCTCATTCTTATAAGATGAAGTCTGTTGTGCTTTCCTAATGTAAGAAAACTTTGAGAAATTCAAGCTTTGGGTATGGGTGAAACACATATGCACACGCACACAACTACTAAGCCAGCGGTAAACAACATATTTCCCATGTTTCATCTATGTCTGTGTGCTTATGTGCGTATTTTCTTTCTTTCGTAGTGTTTGGAGAACATTATTCACCAATATACTGAGAGTTTAGCACTAAAGATACAAGTTTCTTCTTAAGTAGATTGAAATGCAGCATCAAGTCACGCAGAAATCCAGATTTAGTCTATTTTCGTGAACTTTCAGGAATTTCAGACAACATTGGGAACAATCATCTGTTCACATTCGGTCACACTCTCAGAAATAAGCATGGCCAGACCATCTACCCCATGCCTGGCAAGATGGCAGTCATCCAATGTCAAATAATACAGATACATCATGTTTCATGCTTAGGTTATCGGCATGAAAAGAGACAGGAAGGATTGGGTTTGTACCCCATATACAGGATACTGGTGGGAAAATAAAAATACTAAATAACAACAAAATCCATATTTACCTAGAAGCCAATGTTAAGTTTTGAAAATGTACTTTATAATATTTTTGGGAAATGATTTATTATAACACCATGCTTCAGAAATTGTAATAATAATCAAAGAGTTTATCCCGATTTAGAAATGTTTTGAATTATGATCACAAAAGAGACATTAACCAAAAGCAGACCCGCCTGGTTCTTCATTGATCATTAATACATATTTGGAAATTGAACATCAGCTGTGTTCAAGCCTAAACATTTTTGGAAGATATTTGACTTTTGCAAAATTAAAGAAAGAAACTTGTAAGACGAGAGTTAATGAGTGCCTAAATTGGAAGAAACCTTAGAGTTTATCTTCCTCTTTTGTCTCATTTCATTTTACAGGTGAGAATATTGGGTCTAATGAAAAGCAGAGTAACTTTCTTGAGGTCAGTAACAGCTTAATTGGAACTAGAACCCAGGTCTTTAGAGTCCCACTTCAGTGTCCTTTCTGCTACAAATTCAGGTAGATTGGACTAACCCAAGACACTGAGTAGGTTCTCTTCCCTCACCCTCTACTGCTCCATTACTTCCACTCAATTATCACCTCTCCAGCTCCCTGCTAGTCTTTGTTGCCACTCTTGCTTAAAGCCCAAGCACAAGACAGCTTACGGGAAATTTCAGGCCTGAATGTTTCAGATGCCTGGAGGATATATTTGGTTATTGATGCTCTGAGAAACATGAGTGGTATTCTTTTGAAATGGACAGATGATGACAAAAGCTTTTACTGAAGTGGCATTTTCTTCCCTGAGGGCTTAACTGCAGGAGGTATGTGAAATATAAAAGGATTACTTCATTTTGTTTATTTATTTATTTAGTCATTTTACAATCTGTGGTCATCGCCTTCTCTCATCAAAATCTGACCCACAAATTCAATTAGAGAGCTTTCCTGGAAGTTTGCTCTTTCTTGAGGTTCACCTGCAGGGTAAGGAAGAATATATGTTGGCCAGAAATCAAAGACAGTGCAAACATCCTCTGCTCAAATTACTCTGAGTCCATATTTCTATTAAATTTCCAGTAAAGTATGCTCAATAAATCATAGCATTTGAAATTAATTGTTTCAATGAGGCATTTAATTTTGCACAATCCATTGCTCTGGGTGTATATTAGCTAAATATTTATGAGTTGATTATTTCCAAAGCAGTCAGATTTGTTAAGGGTGGAAGATAACTATCTTCCCGTATGATTTGTCCAAATTTTTTTTTTCCTCTAAGTAATTACTAAAATGTCAAAGTTGTAAAGAATGTTTGTACATTTTACAAAAAGTGTGGTGTAATGGGTTAGATTTTCAATTAATGTCCCAGGCTGTTTCATAAAATGTGGCGTGAAGTATGGCAGTTTCAAGTTATCTCGTACATATCTATCTATGCACCGAGTTCCATAGAACTTAAGGACTAAGAGTGCCTCCGGCAAGCAAATTGTTCATTGCAGGGACACAAGTCAACCAACCTAACCCCACTGAAAACTCTGTCAAGCTACCAGGTATTCTTATTATGAAGCATTTAAAAACTAAAAGAAGGAAAGAAAACTATTGTGCCCAGGTGTATCATTTCCCAGTCAATGATTATTAGTGAATATATACTGAAAAACAAGGTCACGGTAGAGAGTTACTGATAAATCTCCTGCTACAAGCTGCTGTTTGCTGCTTCATGAGATTATAGAAACCGTAACTTTTCTTCTCACCCCTTCTCCTTTCTCTAGTTGCAAATTCTTCAAAAGTAATCAGAGTGCGTTCTGTTCAACACTCAAATTTATGTTGAAAAATATTTATTTTGTATCTGAACATGAATACATTTTGGAATCGACAGAAACAGTGTTTTAAAAAGCGTAGGATGGCTAAATCAGGGGGAAAAGGTGATAGCCAGTGGGCTGGAAATTGATGGCCCAATCAACAGAACAATACAGGAAGACAGAAAGCATGTGTCATGTGCGTAATTCAGACTATCAATCCATAAAGGCGAAACATAAAAATTCACTTAGAAAAACAAAATTCAAAGGACTACAGTATTTATGCTTCAGAATAAAAGACTTGACAAGAATTAAAAAGATTTCCCATTTCTCCTCTCTCCTCTGCAGAGTCAGAGATACCTAATCACACTGAAGAAAATGGCTTCAATTATCTTACATGTTTTCAAATAAAAAAATATGAACGTTCACTAAGATATTTTAACTTTTGAACCAT
Source organism: Eulemur rufifrons (assembly GCF_041146395.1). Classification (NCBI taxonomy): domain Eukaryota; kingdom Metazoa; phylum Chordata; class Mammalia; order Primates; family Lemuridae; genus Eulemur; species Eulemur rufifrons. The sequence continues at coordinate 7,003,898 of NC_091005.1, read as the reverse complement.
GCACGTTTTACGAACATACTGACCTGTGCACTGATAATGAGGGTTCCACTACTAGTCATGTGGAAACTCAAGGAACAGTCTAAATTTCTCTTTCCTTTTCCCAACCACACAAAAGAGGTTACTATCTCATATCTAATAGTAAAGCTATTTTCCATTTGTCCTCTCCTCATCCCACAGGCACTTCCCTAGTTCAGATCTTCGTTATTTTCTGCTGTCAGTGTTTTCACCTGGCCTTTCACAATATCCTCCTGACTGAGCCCAGCCCGTCACTGCCTCCTAATTCACTAGCACTCCTCCCTCTAGGCTCCCCAGGCTACCAGAGTAGCCTTTCCAAAATGCCAGTACGATTAGCTCAAAAGCTTTCATTGAGTCCTCTCTGGTAACACAGTGAAATGTGAAACGTTTAACATGGCATAAAAGGCCCCCTGAAACTTGACCTCCAGCCTCCCGCTCTAGCCTCCTCCCACATCCTCTTTATCAGTCCACTCTATGCTCAAGCTAACAGAACTCCAAAAGTTCCGTAGCCCTCCTTTGTCCTCAGGCTTCCACGATATCGCACAGGGTAGTATTTCAGAGAATTCCTTGAATTCTCTCTCCTCCTTATTTCTCTGGTGAATTCCTTCTCATCCTTTAGGATTCATTCCAGGCATAATGTTTGTCTACTGTGAGGTATTTGTGATCTTGAACATACTCATAATTCTCTCATTCTCTGTCTATTTCTCTTTCTCTCTCATTTGCCTCTTTTTGTATCTTTCACCATTGTCCTTATTGTTGTGTCTGCACAGAACTCTTTTTCTAACAACTTGTGTAGCTACAAGCAAGTCACTTAAGTTTGTTACTTTATTTAAGGATCACAGATCACACATTAAAACATCAAGTAAGGCGTCTGTCACATGGAGTGATCATTTATTAGGCAGTGTGAAATTTTGTTGAATGAAAGATTAGTCATTATTATTAAATTCCTCTAGGTCTCCCCTGAAACTAGTTTTACCTCCAAAATGATACAAATGTTTATTTATACCTCCTGAGAGAATTTAAAATTTAGCAAGGTTTTGAGTTTAATATTCTACATGCTAGAAAAGAAACACGGCCATCTCCTTGCTCTACACAGTTAAGCATAAGCACTAGAACTTAATCAGTCTTGATCCTTATATATTTGAATGAAAAAAATTATGTACCTTGTATAAGTCTGATATCTGTAGTGATTAGAACTAAGCTATATATCTCACCCTATATATGAATTTCATTCATACATTCATTTATTCATCCATCCATCCATCCATTCATTCATATATTCATCAAAATGCATTCATGTATTTTTGCAGGGCATTCAGCTTAACTTCCAGACATATTTAAAAAACTTAAACTGTCCATATGCCTTGGCTATAAAATAGGCTAAGTGAGCACATTAATGACGACAACATAACGAAAGGGAAAATGCACCTGAACTTCTTATTGTCTACATCCATTATTTGGAAATTAACATTTTCTCTTTGATTATTGTTGAGTTGTCTTCCTTACCCAGCTAGAGATGTAGAGATACAAATATCAGAGATACAATAAGCACTACAATGTTTTACATTTACTGCGTGCTTGTATATCAATTAAGCAAATGTTAATTTAATGACAACTATAGGCCGGGGACCTCACATGGAACTGAAGATTCAAAGTTGAGTAATACATGGGCATTTCTGTGAAGTATCTCCCAGAAAGCTTGGAGAGAAAAACAGGTTGTCATACAATTAGTGAATTGAATGCAATGTGTGAGGTGTCTGTGTATGACGGGGTGTGGGTAAGATAGCTGTAATCTCTTCCGGTCAGGATCAGGGGAGCCATCCCAAAAGGGAACATGTTTGGTCTAGATCATGAGATCCAAGTCTTAAATGTGTGAGAGTGTTCTAGACATTCAATGTATTCTAAAAAAAAGTGGATTAAACATAAATGGTCATAGAGTTTAGAAATTTTGTGGCACATGTGCGGTACTAGGAAGAAAACATTATTTTTAAAAGTGTTAAAATCCCTTTAAAACACCATTTAAAATCATTTGAAATCATTACACATACTCTAGCTTGGCATAAGAGAGAAAACATAAGCCTGGAGTCAGACATAGCTACCTTTAATGATGACGACATTTATAAAACTTGAGAAATTTTCATGACCTGGGCGAGTCACATTTTCCCTATCTAAGCCTCATTTATAAAAATCTGGCAAAATGCTTCGTAGTGACACAGAACTCTCTTGGATTTCATCAGAATTAAATGAGGCAATGTATGGAAACCATTCATAAAGTACAGTGTCAAATGGACATTAAATGACTGTCATTTCCTTATCTTTATTGCTTATAAGCAATGCCAACTGGAATTTATTGCTATAGACCCATTAAAATGTGTCCCCAGGGGTGTTATTTAAAGACAAGTAATATTATTTGTTACTTTTCTTATTGTTATTTTTCTTATCCGATTGCATTTCATACTTTTTACATCCTAAATTAGACTCACATTCAAGATCTCACATTGTTTGTGGTCTTGGTCATTTCTGGGGAGGAAACAACTAGGTTATCCTAGAGTTCGGTAGACCAGTAAGTCACCAGTGATTTTTAGAGATGAGAGTAGCAGTAAATGAAATTTCAGATGCTAATTTCTTCAGTATTTAACAATATGAACTATGAATTTATAGGCATTAAATAAAGTTAGACTTCTGGACAGAAATTATAGCTTAGATATCCCCAGTGAAATCTTTTGAATCATCAGTCAGAGAAAAATTAGTTTTATTGTCATCATTATATAAAGAGGCAACTTTGGCCTCACACGATCGCAGGGCTCTTAGGAGATGATGACAGTTGTTTATCTCACAAACACAAAGAGCTCACCCTGCCTTTCACCTTTCCACACTTTTTCTGTCAACAGCAGACATCTATTATCTGCAGGAAGAAAGAGATTACCTTAAGCACTGCTTTTACTATGATTAATGTGAGGAATAATCATTGAAGGGTACAGTTTCACAAAGGAAACAAATGTCTGTCTTTGTGGATTATTGAAAATCATAATGTTTCATCTTCTGTAGGAAAATGAAATGATCAAATACCAGTTTGCAGTATTCAAAGGAAATATAGATACCATTTAGATACAGTCAGTGTTCATCCATAAAGCGGGCAGAGCATTATATGGTATTCATGTATGCATTAAGACTATTCAACAAGATGCATTGTGCTGTAGAGGACGGAGTTGGAAGCAGAGTCCAGCAAACCTGCTTACAGCTCTTGATATGGCAGCAGACATGAAATGCCATGACAGTTTTTTTGAAAAGCTTTATATTCATAAAACACTTACAGACTCATTATTTCACGTGCCCTTCTTAAGATCCTTCAAATAAAAATGGAAACTTATCTTTGCTACACATACATTTTTTTTCATCAAGTCCTAGCTGCTGTGTTTATCTCAAAATATATCCTGAGCCTATCCACTCTGTCTATCTCCATTTGTTTACGTACACTCACCTTAGCCCGGCTTTTTCACGTCTGACTTGGACGATTCTCCTAACTGATCTATTTCGGTTTGAATCTCTGAAATCTGTTCTCCACATGAAGACAGAGTAATGTTTCTTCTAGTGCACAAGTGATACCACGTCATTCTATTGTTTAAAATAGAGTGTAACTACATGGTGAACGTAGAATAAAATCTGTTTTCCTAATTAAGACCTATTAATTGTATCTGTTCTAAAGTCAATATGCACAGGCCCTCGCACCTAGTATTCAGTTCTCGATCCAGCGATTGCTCCCTGCCCCATCCTTAGGCCGTTTAGGAGACCTTGAGGTTTCCACAAATAGTCTTTTTTAGGCCTTTTACATTTTCACTGCATCCTTACGGGTTCTCCCAGCTTTTACTTTCTACTCAGTTGCCAAACCACACACTTTAGGTTTTATTACTGCAGCATCTTACCTCCAGGTTTCAATATATCTTCCTATCATCTGATGCGTGTAACAAATAACCACAAGATGTGGTGGCTTAGAACAGCATTTATTTTGTGTAAGAATCTACAATCTGGACAAGAATTGGCAGAGGTAGCTCATCTCTGCTGCATTAGGTACTGTCTGGGACAGCTCAAAGTCTGGGGATAGAATGTGTGTGCTGCTCATGCAGAAAGACTCATATGATTGAAACTGGAGTAGCTGGGACTCCTCGGGCACTTCCCACTATCTCTAAGGAATATCTCCTTATGATCTCTCCAACATTATAGTTCAGTGTTGCTGGACTTCTTGCATAGTGCTTCACTGCTGTGCTGAAGGATTCCGGCCTCAGTCTTTGAGCTGAGACAATTAATGTTATTTTTTGCACCTAAATTTTAGGTAATTTTCTAAGCAGTAATAGATAACTAATATTAATATATGTTGCAATAAAAAGTAGATCATTCCATGTATAAAGTCTTTCCTAAGACAGTAATATAGACTCAAAAACCATTTGGAAATCATTGGAATTGGAACAAGTAGGCAGCTTATTTAGGTGAGTCTTTTACACATATTTCTACCCCAGCCCTCTATCCACAAGCATGCTTTTCGCCGCCCCCCCCTTTTTTTCATTTCTCCAACTTTTAATAAGTATAGCATTTCCCTAAGCTTTTGAAAGGTAGGCATAAGTAGTAACATGTAGCTTTCTACATTCATTTAATTAATATGATGGATAGCCTAACAAAAATAAAATGAAAAATGTCACCAAAAATGATGGATTTGTCCTTAATTCACATAATGATCAAAAGAGATAAAAGTCTTCTGACACTGAAAGGTTAGGGAGAAACAAGTGGCCCTGCTTCATTATAAATTGAATTATAAAGGCCTCAGCAAATATTAGGAATAGTAATCCTCAGGGAAACAAATTATCTTTTGTTTGTGATAATTATGGTACACAAACACACACACACACGCACACACTATAGAGTACTGCTTAGCCATAAAAAGGAATGAAATAATATCTTATGCAGCAATTTGATGGAACTGGAGACCATTATCGTAAGTGAACTATCTCAGGAATGGAAAAAAAAAAAAAAAACACCACATAAACTCTCTAATAATTGGGAGCTAAACAATGGGCACGCATAAGCACGGAGAGATGTAAAGGTCTTTGGAAGCTAAGGAGGGTGAAAAGTAGAAGGGCATGAGGAGTAAGAACTTACTTTTGGTCATTTTTAATATACAGGCTAAAGGAAGTATAACTGATATACCATAAGCTTCACACATTTAAAGTGTACAATGTGATCAGTTTGATATATGAATACATCTGTGAGACCATTCTCATACTTGACAATGAATACATCTGTTATCCCTCCCAATTTGCTCATTCCTCATTGAAATTCCATTTCCCTTCCCTCCTTTTTTTTTTTTTTTTTTTTTTTTTTTTGTTGAGACAGAGTCTCACTTTGTTGCCCAGGCTAGAGTGAGTGCCGTGGCGTCAGCTTAGCTCACAGCAACCTCAGACTCCTCGGCTTAAGCGATCCTACTGCCTCAGCCTCCCGAGTAGCTGGGACTACAGGCATGCGCCACTATGCCCGGCTAATTTTTTTATATATAGATTTTTAGTTGTCCATATAATGTCTTTCCATTTTTAGTAGAGACGGGGTCTCGCTCAGGCTGGTCTCGAACTCCTGACCTTGAGCAATCCACCCGCCTCGGCCTCCCAGAGTGCTAGGATTACAGGCGTGAGCCACCGCGCCCGGCTCCCTTCCCTCCTTATGCTGCCTGGTATACAGCTTGCCATTTATATGCCATCACTTTATATTAGCTTGCATTTTATAGAGTTTTATATAAGTGGATTTATACTGTATGCACTACGTTTTGTCTTCTTTCACTCAGCACATTATGTTTAGATTCATTCATACAGTTGAATGCAAACAGTTCATTTGTTTTTATTGTTAAGTAGTATTCCACTGCAGGGATAGACCAAAATTTGTTTATTCATGCACCTGTTGATGGAAATATATGTTGCTTCAAGTTTTTTTTTTTTTTCTATTACAAATAATCTGCTTTGTACATATGTATACAAAGACTTTACATGGACACATACTTTTATTTCTCTTGGATAAATATCTAGGATTGAAATGTCTGGGTCATATAATAGAAAAATGTTTAACTCTTTGAGAAACTGCCAAAATGTTCTGTAAAGTGTATGCATCATTTTACATTATAACGAGCAATGTATGAATGCTTCAGTTGTTCTACGTTCTCATCAACATTTGGTATGGTTAGTCTTTATTAATTTTAGCCACTTAAGGTAGGACATAGCAAATTTTACTTTGTATTTCTCTACTGACTATTTTTGCACCACTTTATGTATTTAATTTCAACCCATATATTTTCTTTATCAGACGTACTTATCTGTTCAACTGTTTTAGTCATTTTTAATTGGGTTATCTTATTGAGTTTTAACGGTTGTCTATATGTTCCAGATACAAATTCTCTAGGATATATCTTACAAATATCTTTTTTTCTCCAGTCACAAATCAAAACTGGAGAAAAAGCAAGTAAGAAGCACTAGCTAGTATCTACTAAGATCCTGTGTTTAAGCATTACACTTGCTACTTTATATACTTTATCTCAACGATTCTTATCTCTGACAGCAAATTACAACCACTGGGGAAGATGTAAAAAGCACTGATGTTCAGTACCCCTCAGTTCAATTAAGCCAACATTTCTGGAGATGGGGCATAGGCTTAGATTTTTTTAAAAAATTTCCCAAGCACTTTTAATGCACACTGATGGTTGAGAACCCTGCCTTACTTATCAAGGTTGCTGGTAGGATGGATGAGAGAAGTTTTCTTATTTTTTATTTTACAGGTGAGGAAACTAAAATTCGGAGAGGCAATAAAGAAATTGACAGAGGTAACACAGATAATTAGAGCAGAGGCTGGGATTCAAGTCAATGTTTACTTACAAAGTCTTTGCTTTTATTCATTCTCACTGAGCTAAAAGTGGGGTAAAATTCATACCGTGAGATTAGCGAAAGAAAACTTATCCAAGGTCAGCATTAAGAATAGCAGAGGGTATTCAGAAGCAGACAAAGAAGGATATTCATGCTAGGTACACAATAGTCACTCAGTCAGGGTTTGCTGAATACCATGAGAACACCGTATCAGGCAGCCTCATGTACAGCTCATCCCCACACTAATGTCAGCTTTCCTTTGAAGGTTTCCAGCCTGATGCCTTTCTTGAGTTTACCAAGAAAACAGGATTTTCATTGCTGTCTCTTCTAATCTGCCCGTCACTTGCTCAGTCTGTGGAACCCCCCTGACAGCTAGGGAAGTCCCACTTGTAGAACTGGCTATATAATTTGTCTGAGAGAGAATCTCATTGTGCATTAGGACAATTTATCATCTGCTTAAGAAGGTAATTGCAGCACACAGACCCACGTGCCGAGAATGCCCTCTCCTCTCTGTCCATTCAAATCTTGCCTGTATTTTCAGACCCAGCTTCAATTCCATCGCCTTTAAAAAGGCTTCTCTGACCCTTTTTCAAATACTGTTGTAATTATTGTCATTGCCACTCACATGGTAATCTATCAGGAGCTGCCTGATGACATCCAGTCCTATTATTTTCAACAGTTATTTTGTATCCTGCATTATTTTTAATTATCAGAATGTTCATATCTCATTTCTCCACCAATTATTGGAAGGAACTTTCCCTATGTGGTGGCAATGTGTGGGTCTCATATTTGTATGTGGAAAGACTATGCTTGCCAAAGGAGCTCAACATAATATACTATTACATATAGTAGTGGACATTTTCAGGAAAAAAAATATTAATACTATGGAAATGGATGATTTTAAAGATTTTTCAGAAGTTTAGCTGAATTGTCTTGACAAATGCTGATATAGCATAAATTATATCACCATATCCAAGGAAAGAATGGGTCGACAGATGAAGTTCAGAATTCTGGGAGGGGGTAAATTGTAGTTTATCTTGTATATGTGTTTCTAATGTGGAGATTTATTAAGAGCCTGATACAATTAACATCCCTTGCTCTCATACCAAGCACACCAAGTGGGTTTCTAACAAGGACATGATTTCTCTTGTAGTTTGTATGTAGACATGGATTGTTCATTCATGTAAACCATTTTAATGATCATACCACCTTATCACCAATTCCTTCAACATGTCTTCTAAAATCTTTCATTTGTCCCATAATTATTAATGCATTTCTGGCTTTACACCCTCCTCACTTCTACCCTTATTCTATAGCATCAAAAAGTCTCGTGTGGTTGCCGAAAGACGTTCTGCTACTTAGGAATCCAAGCTCTTCTCTCAGCCTGAAACATACCTCTTATGGTTTAACATTAATATCTAAGTGATTAGGTTACACAATATGTCTTACTTAATGTTATCTTGCAAATAGGGCAGTATGTATAATGATTAGTTGAAAAGAGGAGATCTATCATGTGTTAGGATTTATAGGCAGTGTTGTCCTACCAAATAGAGAATGCAGTTCAGGCAGTGACAGGTAAGAATGGAATAAAAGGGAGGGCAAATCCCAGGGGCCACTGTGGACCATACATCAGACTCAGCTTTTATCCCACTAAAAATGGAGAGCTATTAAAAGACTACAGGCAAAGGAAGAATGCATGTTAGAAATACTTTGATTTTAGGTGGAGAATGCTTGGGGTTGGTCAAGACTGATGGAAGGTAAGAAGATTATCTATAACGTTATTGCCACAGTCAGGTGAAAAAGTAACACCAGGCTGAATGAAAACAGTGCCAACAGGGAAGGAAAGGCAGTCTGGATCCAAGATATATTTAGTAAGCAAAACTGGAGGGACTTGGTATTCCAGTACATTCAGAGAAGCTGTGTTGGAGTTGATGCTACACTGGACAAAAACAGACCTAATGTCTGACCCTTGCCTTGAAAAAAAAAAAACAGTACTTTTTGGGTAGTTGTGGGTATTTCCCTGATACAAACTCTAGTAAGTACTTCCTGAATTGGTTTTCTCATACAGTAACGATTTATGACACATCTCTCTTTTTAGAATTGTTAAATGAAAAAGGTTGCCTTACACCATGCATCATATAATCATTCTCATAGAGCCTAATGTTAACATCCTTGAGATTTTCTAAGCATTGGTTAAATACGTTAATGTCAAAAGTAATTGGCTTCAAGAACTTGAACACATCAATATTAATAGAGAAATTAGGCTTTGACGTTCCTTTACAAAAAGAATAATGATAAAAATAAATCCAAGGCGTATGGTATAATGCGTGCTAACGAGAGAGAGAGAGAGAGACAGAGAGAGAGATGGTCTGAACTCAGTTCTCAGTCTCCAGCGATAGCTGATTAATGGATGCATGTGTACTTCCGATTGAAATGCAGATCCAGGCGTGTCCCAGAAAATGAGATCTATGGTGAAGAAAGATGAGGCTCACATGCTTTAACAGCTTTGGTTTTTCTGGATCTACAAAATATTGGAGTCCCTCTCTAGTCCTCAGCAATTAGGGAGATCAGAGCCTATCACTCAAAGACACTACAAATTGCACAAGAGATGATTGTAAGCACGTAGTTAATTACTCTGATATGTGATTATACTAGGTCAACCATTCAGTGGTCGACTACAGGATTTTGAAGGAAAGTTGGCAAAATGGTTAAGGAGAGAACTCCAGAAGTAGGAAAGTTTAGAAAATATTTAGTTAATTTAACTCCTTGTCCAATAAAGAAACTGAGTCTCAAAGAAAATAAGGCGCTTGTACAAGATCAGACAAATAATTAAATTCTTGTGTCTATCCATGGTTCTGACACAAATGCCAAAGTACTTTTCTCTCTGTTATATGTATATTCAATTATCTACTTCTGGAGATTAATAGGGAAGACCTCTTTAAAGTACATATTAAAGGGCTAGAGGCTCAATAAATGATCATTTCTCCTTCAATCAATTTGATGTTGAGGAGGTGCCAAGCTTTTAACACTGCCTGCTTCACGGTGCCTTTCAAAGACTCTAGGTGATTTAAATGGCAGCCCACCTGATATACCCCATTTGCTCTTCTTTTCATTGTTTGACCTGGTATGTATGTCTCCATTCCATACAATTTTCCCCCCATCTATTTTCAATGTCCTTAGACCAGTTTCACTTCTTGCAAGGGTGATGACAATAAGTTCCTAACCAGCCTCTTTGTACCCACTCTGGCTCTATTCCATGACAGTCTCCCAACAATAGCTCCAGAGATTTGCACACAAGGCAAATGTGATCATGATCAAGTTTAAAATTGTTCAATGCTTCGTGGACACACTCTACAAAATCTTTGTTATGTTCCCTGAGACTATTTCCCTACACTTACATTATGTTTCCCTTTGAGATTCATCCACTGTGGTCTTTTTAGTGCTCAGATATTTTGTGCTCCTTGCTGCCACTGAGTTTTTGCACATACCCTCACTCTGCCTGCACTGTACTGCTGCCACCACCCCTCTCCAGCAACCTTCTGATTGAGCATCTTCTCCGATTATTTCGTGTGCCACATTTTCAATGTCCTATAGCTCAGACCAGGTCACTTTATTATATACTCCCTCAGAACCAGTTCCTTTGCTTCTTAGTAATTTTCCCCATTGAAAATTATATGTGATTTATTACTAGTTTCTCAGGGTGGCCCTAAAATCCACAAGCAAGCGTATAGACAGTGCCTTTCACTGGGCTTACCACAATGACCGACACATATGACACACTCAACGTTCACTGATTTAGCATCTGTCTGAATTATACAATCGTTTTTGTACAAGTGTCTTAGTCCATTTGGGCTACTAAAACTGAAAACCATACATGGGGTTGCTTATAAACAACAGAAATTTATTTCTCACAGTTCTAGACACTAAGAAGTCCAAGATCAAGGCTCCAGAAGATTGGGTGTCTGGTGAGGGCTGACTCCCTAACCCTCACATGGCAGAAGGGTCAAGGGAGCTCTCTAGGATCTCTTTTATATGGACACTAACACCATTCATGAGGGCAGAGCCCTGCCAGCCTAATCACCTCCCCAAAGCCCCATCTCCAAATACCATCATATTGGGAATTAGATTTCAACGTAAGAATTTGGGAGTAACACAAACATTCAGTCTATTGCAGCAAGGGACCTAAGTGTCTTTTACTTCACAGCCTCATTATAAGGACAAGAGAGTCAAAGTCCAGAGACAACAGATTTCTCAAATCTGGGGATTACATCTAGTTCTCCACGTCCAGTGATGTTTCCTTAATTCTTTTACTTAGCTCATGTCCTTACACTTCTTGTGTACTTTAGGAGAGTTATTTATCCCTAATGAATTCTTATTACTTTTTGTCTCTTTCTGTGAGCCTTTACCTAAAGATTATAAACATGAGGAATATGGATATCCAGTAGTTTTTTTTTAATATAAAGAGAGGTTCTTATTGATATATACATGGCTCCTAATATAGCTCCCAAAGTGAAAGCCTGCCTGAGCATATCTCAGACTAAATAATATAGAAATGATTTCCATTTTCATTTTTTTTCCGACTCCACACTCATTTTAGACGTTACTATCCCTTACTGATTTCTTTAAGCAGGATTTTAAATGAGAAAACTGGAAATCATAATACTCCAGAGACAGCTGAGTACACTGGAAATCAGTTAGGCTTCTTCTATGTTTCATTTCTTCTTGGCCAGACTCTGACTAATTTCCTTCGCATTTCCATTTATATGTACACCAAGGACTGGAAAGGTTCACATCTTTCCAATCAGAAGTGCTGCATGGATCACTGACTTTGAAAGGGAAGTCAGGTACTCAACCTCTCTTTCTGCTCTGTCAGGGGAGAGAAAACCTTTCAATTCAATCTCCAGTTATCTGGACGCTCTTCTCTGTAGCATGTTAATTGGCTGTTTCAAAGGACACTGGTTTAGAAAAAAATAAGAATAAATGTGATAGCTGCTGACAATCCACACATTATCACCTTACGCTTAACCTAATTAGACTGAGTCACTAGTCAGAAATTTTGACCTTCAGAGACAACATTGTTACTGCCTTCAGTCAACGATATATGTTTTTCACCCAATATTAGATCTAAGAAAGATAAATTGTTCATACAAAGCAAGAGACTCGTGAATACTCTTAACTCAGCCATTCCTATTTGTACAATGAGAGGATGGAAGAAATAATAATAATGTCCATAATAGTGTATTAATATTAACAGGAATTTGTCTGGTTCTCTAAAATTTGCATAGCAATTTCACAAACGTTATGAAGTTAAACTACTCAATTAGTGAGGCCCTGAGCTTCAATTTTCTCATCTTTATGAAGGATAGAGAGAGTTGAGTTATAGAAAAAAAGAAGAAAATATATTGTGTTAAATGCTGCCATGCTACAAAAAGGTGAAGGAAAATCAGAAACATGTATAAGACATGGCTCCAATCAAATAAGGCATGTCGAAGCTCTTTTGTGTCATTCCCAAATAAATGGAGTCTAACTGGCTAAGGGAAAAATGGTACTTTTTTTCTTGGACAATGAGTAAGTACCCAGTGATTGGTACCAGGCGTTGGGAAAGCCCATGGCATGTTCGTGGGGGAAGGGCAACTCAACAGTTCATGTGAACAGGGTAACTTGCAAAGACCAGGCACAGCTTGGGAAGAAAACTCCTAGCGGAAGTCCTTGCCCAGCATAAAAGGTCCATCCCAATGTGAAGTTGGCTTCAGACCAGCCAACTCTCTTTCCTACACCTGAACTACTTCCGTATCTATTCTTTCTCCTAGGGTTCCACCATGTTTATAAAACACTCAGAAACAGAAAAGGTTAGGGAAATGGAACACACTAGAGTCTACTGGGAATGATGTCATGTTTAGTGCCAGCGCAGAGTAGTGTACAGTGCCTTGCACATAGCACACAATGAATGACAATTAGGTTATCATAATTATTATATCCCTCAGTGTTGATGTTTCTTGAAACATGGTCTTGCTTAGCTTACATTAGACTCACATAAAGAACTTGTTAGGAATTCAGATTCCTGGGCTCCAATCCAAACATATTAAATCAGAATCTCACTGAGCAAGGTCTAAGGATCTGTTTTCTTTGTTTCTTTCTTTCTTTCTTTCTTTTTTTTTTTTAACAAATATGATCCTGATTCAAACAAACAACTGGGACACACACTTTATATGCTAGACATTTTCTAATAGTTATTTCATTTTGCCCTTAACAAAAAATCTGTACAAAAGAGAAAACAGGGGCTCAATAATTCTTATAAATACACACGGAGCTGACATTGCAATATAGTACTGCTTGAATTCAAGCCCTCTGCCTTTTCAACTATTTGAAGCAATGAGTTGTGGGAAAAAAAAAACAAACAAAAAAAACCCAAAAACTGTGCTCCTAGGAATTACTGCTCTGGGAGGGTCTTAGGCATTGCTTTAGCTCAGCCACAGGAGAGAAGGAAAGGAATTAGCAACACGGAGACTGCCCACTACATTGGGGCTGAGGAAGACAATAATTTAGTGCTCATCAAGGAAGCAAATAATAGCTGGCACTCTCAATCCCCCACATTTATATGGTAAGCCTTACTTCAAAGTCACCCTGGAAAATTACATGACATTTTTATCACAGTCATTTTCAGACTAGGTCATTATCTTTAACCAAACATTTGTGCCACATTTTGAACAGACACATATTTCAGGCAGGCAGCAGACTGCGCTAGCAAATTCAAGGGGAGACGTTTCCACAGTCTTTTCGGGGTTGTCAATCAGGAGATGATGGTGATAAGAGGATGAGGGAAAGCAATGTCGGAGAAAAAAGTGTAACCAACTGACAAACCCAGTTATCAACCCAAAGGGGACTGAGGTTTTAGCCAAGTAGGCTATTTCTGTTGGCATAGATGGCTAATACTTCAGAGATGATTCTAAAATGCCTACCCTAGGCTGGAACTCCAGGCCTTCCATGTTTTAGTTGTAAGAACTTGGGTAATTCATTCAACCACTTACCATCTCAGTCGCTTAATGGAGACAAGATATAACTTAGCTTATCTCTGTGCTGTGTATAAATTCTTCTCACTTTTTTTTTCAATCTACTAGCCTATGTCAAATGTTTGTCCTGGTCCTTTGGCGTTCCTGAACTGATCTCTACTAGGTGTGGAAACATCTACCAGTTCTTCTTAGGCCAGAATCTATCTTCAAATCCAGTCTGTATTGTCACATTCATCAGAAGAGTTTAAAGCAAAAAGTACTTTATTTAGAGCCAGAAAGTCTAAGTCTAAAACTGGCTTGAATACATTATTCTCTGTGGGATGTTAGGTGAGTTGTATCCCCTCTCAGAATCTTAGTTTCCTCAATGTAAAAGAAATATAAAAATATTTAATTTCCAGGGTTACTATATGATAAATAATGAGATACCATAAAATTGTTTACCATGTATAGTGCCTGAAGTAGAATACACACTCAGAATGTTACCTGAGAATAGATCTGGCAGTCCTACTCTTTCAAAATAACAATTCATAGTGACTCTCTACAAGCAAAAACATTTGAGTTTTATTAAGTCGGGTGAGAACAAACCACCTCTTCTTGCCTGCCTGTTCCCTTCCAGAAGAGATTTGCAGATATACTGGCTTCAGCCACGTGCAACTTTTTTTTTTCCTCCCTAGTGGATATTGCCTTTACCTACTGCAGAGTGTTGACATTGTACAAATGACTCCAAGGTGGTAATTTATGGTGTGCTGGGAACAATTTATTTTTAGATGTCCAATGAAGCAAGGTGTCAACAGTTTATCAATATCAGACAAAAGGATATAGATCAAGATTTTAGGAAATATAGCTGTGTATTCTTAAGGCAGACTCAGGCATGCATGAAGAGTTTCAGGGGTATAGAGGGCCCCCCACCCTTCTTATTGAATGGCAGAAGCCTAAGGGAGCTCTGTGACTACAGACCTGGCTCCAGTATTTCATACAGGACACGTCAGTTCATTCAACAAACATCTGTTGATGTTTACTTGGGCTTTAGCACAAGCCTAGAGTTGGACGCCGGGACTACAGAGGGGAATGTGAGATGACTCCAAACATCAAGCAGCTCATATTTCAGTAAGGCTGATAATGATTTGATCATTGAGTGGAGGAACGTATGTAGAGGAACATAAGCAGATCGTAAGTAGGGGACCACATGAGGTGAAACAGATGAAGAAGAGACACAGATACACCCCAGGCAGTGTTCTTGACTCTAGAAATACAAAGATGGACATTTCAGTTACGCTTGCTGTCATGAAGTTTACCATTGGAGGTGAGCTCTGGTATCAAACACGTAAGCACACAACTAAATGGCACCATTTCAAATTGCTTAAAGTATTTGAAGAAAACACACATGGGTTGGAAGGATAAAATATTTTATATAGGGTAGTCACGGAATGCTTTTTTGAGACGATGAAGATTGTAAGAGGCTAAGGCCATAAGAGGCTTTTATTCAATTGTCATGCAGATTCAGAAGTGACATTGTCTTTATTCACCCCTGCTGGTAAAACAGATGGATATTTTCTTTCCCCAAATAAAAAGCCTGGGATAAGCAATTCTGGGTCAAGGCAGTTAGGTATAAGAGTAAGCAAGCTCAGCTTAATTAAAATGTCTATCTCTACCGAATAGCTTATTTCATTGAGATTTATTCAAACAGATATTTGTTGTTAATCAAAAGCCAATTGATTTCTAAAAAATATTTATTGAGACTTAACTCAGTTATGTGTGTTGTGTGGTTGTTAAGGTCTCAATAAATCTGTTTTTCTAAATCAATGTGAATTTAATTAAAATGCAAAAAAAATCCCTATCTGGTTGGCTTCAAATACTTATTTTATACAATTAATAGGATGCTATTAAGAGACTGATTTAGTGACTGTAGGGCAGGGGGAATTTAATGTCCATAAAAAAAGTAGCCTGTGAGTACCAGAGCAGCAGGAGGGAGAACAGGGAAAGACAGTCAGCAAGATGTCTGCTGAGGGAGCTGCCAGACAGCAGTAGGGGTTAAGCTGAAATATTGCAAGGTTTTGACAGACCTTAAATTCCAATTAGTCAGGACACAGGCATCCTAATACATACAGGTCGAATGAAAGGTAGGTCACACTGACTTCATTCGAATCCTTGCTGTATTACTGTCTTAGTGACCACAGACATTGTGCTGGGTTGAAGAGTCACCCTGCATGGCTTAACATTTCCTGTTCACCTAGAACTTGTGAATATGACCTTACTTGGAAATAGGGTCTTTATAAATAAAATCAAGTTAAGGGGAGGTCGCACTGGATTAGGCTGAGCCTTAATCCAATGACTGGTGTTCTGCTAAGAAGACGGGAAAAGGCCGTGCAAAGTGGAGGCAGAGATTGCAGGGACATGGCTACAATCCAAGGAATGCCAAGGACTTCCGGCAGCCAGTAGAAGCTGGGCAGAGGCAAGGAAGGATTCTCTCTAAAGCCTTGAGAGAGTATGGCCCTACCAGCACTTCAATTTTGGACTTTTAGACACCCGAACTGTGAAGGAATAAACTTCTATTGTTTTAATCTGCCCTGTTTATAGTGCTCTGTTACAGCAGACCTAGGAAACCAATACAGAAATAAGTAGATCTCTTGGAAAGAAGTCAGCCTTTATCACACACATCTGCAACTCCAGTCATACAAGACGTACTCAAGAAATGTGAGCCCATGGCCTCCTCTCTGTCGAAAGCCTAGAAGGCCTTTTCCATCAAGTCTTTTTCTCTACTTATTGCATGTTTACCTTTCAAAGCCAGTTCATTTTCCACCTTCTTATTGAAGGGTTCCCTATAGATTCATGAAGAAGGGACTTCTTCCCATGAATTCCTGTTTCATGCTGATTCCTTTTTTCAAAACACAAATTCTTACTAATGCTGTAATTGAGTCATGCAACCACTGTCTATATGGAAAATACGTACTATGTTTCCTTTGGGGCCTTTGTGAATTCATTCAACAAAATTGAACGAGACGCCCGTTATGTGTCAGGTATGGTGCTAGAAATACAAGACACTGTGATAAATAAAATAGACAATCAAAGGTCTAACGGCTGCATGCGTACAATTCTCAGACTGCCCACAAACCACAATTACATGCACGTAGGAGGTACTGAATAATCATCTTTGCTTTAGCACACAAGGCTTTCCATGTTCTCATGGGCAAGAAGACATAGCACACAGAGCCCAAATACCTAGGTCAATTCTAGGCTCTGCCATATCACATTTTGTGGCAGAGAACATGTCTCTTAACATTTCTGAGTATCATATGCTTGACTTCTAAGCTGGAGATCATAACATGTGTTGTCTGGAGTCCGTGTGAGGACCTATTGAGATAACAACTGTAATGTAATTTAACAAATAGCGGTTGCCCTTCCAGGCTTCTCCAAGCAACCCAGTCTCACCCTCCATCATTCAATGACATTTTCCTGCTTCCACTTGCGCTTTGAGGAGACAGGGAATAAAAAAGGTCCTGGAATACCAACGGTTCCATCTGATCCCATTCTGGCAACAGAACTCTCACTTATATGAGCATCCTAGAAAGCTGATATCAGATATTGACTTAAAAAAATAAGAAGATAAAACAGGTGAAGGGGAAGAATGATCTTTTGAGCAAAGTCAGCTGGAATCATTAGACTGGGTCACAGAAAAGCATTTAACTTCCAGTTGTTCTTAAATGTATTGATTTTCCCTACCTTGGAACACCTATGCCAGGCCCAATGGGCAGCTGACCTCTAGTGCCCTGCTATAGAAGCCTCTTCTGCAGTTTAATAACTGTCAATGTCTTACATTTTGCTCAGAGTATGAGCTTTGGGGATGGAAAATGAACACTGAAAATCTCTCCAAGTTTTCCTGCTTGATAACCTTGTGGTGCCTTTCCAGACTGAGCTCATCTGCACAGGAACTGATGAAAGGAGAGCAAGTGGCCTCGTAAATACTCTGGTGGGTCAAATAAGGGTGGGAATACATGGCATTGTGTCTAATTAAGTTTTACAGTGGAAGGAAACTGCTTCCATTACACCCATGCCCTCTTCTACAAACATACATTCAATTTATGAGTCTCCCCAAAGCCCTGCTTTGTCTCTTTGTAGTTTCTATAGTAGTTTTCTATTTTCTCGTATCCATGTCCCCTGTGGGATCATTTCCCTTCTTCTTGTCTATGCTTTTACCTTCTGTCCATTCTTGGGGCACAATAGGAAGCACAGGCATGTTAAAATTTCCCTGACTGTGGTTGTAAGTATGTTTATGATCACTTAGAAACTCTGGGGACAACTTGTTGAATTATTCATTCTTTTAGTAATTCGATGAGTGCTGACTTGGCACCGACATATTTCAGGCACTGAGCTGTGTGTCAGCAGCAGAAAGACAAGGATCCCTGCTCTCAGGGAGTCACCAATTTGATGGGAAAAATCAAAGAAGTCACTTTCAGAGCATAGCAAAAGAATTCCAAATTCAAATTACAATTACTCAGTTTTTAAACCCTATTTCAGATAGCTTATTTTTTCTCAGCAACCCTCGAAAGCAGGAGGTTATAATTCCATTTTACAGACAAGATGTCCCAGTCTTTAGTATTAAACAACACAGGTAGAGTTCTACAATTAAGAATGTAGACTTTAAGCCATATAACTTTTTTTAACTCATATAACTTTAGGTCAAATTCATCTCTACTTTTTATAAGCAGTATGACATTGACTAATTAAGTCCCATTAATTTTCAGAGAGGAATGAAGTCTATTTCCCTCAGTATAATGACAGGCATATAATTTGAAGTCAATCCCTAATCTCTCAATTTCCCTCTGGACATATTTTCTTTCTCACTTCCATCTTTATCCTCACCCTTCTTGCAGCCATGAGTTTCTCTGTGCATGGTCCACAGGCCAAGACTTGCCCCACGTGCACTGGATGGTTTGCAATGCCCAGGGGGAATCACTGTGCATTGCCTTTCGGGCTCAGCTTCTACTTTCCCCTCTGGAACTAAGACAATGGGTTATCTACAATTTACTAAAAATATGTGTATATGAGCAAAAGGAAGGTTTTTTGTTTGTTTTGGTTTGGGGTTTTTTTTTTTTGACAGAGTCTCGCTCTGTTGCCGAGGCTAGAGTGTCATGGCATCAGTCTAGCTCACAGCAACTTCAAACTCCTGGGCTCAAGTGATCCTCCTTCCTCAGCTTCCCGAGTAGCTGGGACTACAGGCGTGTGCCACCACACTCAGCTAATTTTTTCTGTTTTAGTAGACGTGGAGTCTGGCTTTTGCTCAGGCTGGTCTCGAACTCATGAGCTCAAGTGGTCCTCCTGCCTCAGCCTCCCAGAGTGCTAGGATGACAGGCATGAGACATCAGGCAGTGCCCCAGGGAGGTTTCATGAGTTGAATTGTGTCCCTTAAAATGACAGATTGAAGTCCTAACCCACTGGCACTTGTGAACGTGACATCATTTTGTAAATAAGGTTTTTGGAGATGTAATGCTGTTAAGATGAGGTCATTAGGGTGGACTCTAATCCAATATGACTGGCATTCTTAGCACAAAAAGAAGGCCATGTGAAGACAAAGACGCAGGGAGAACACCATGTCACAGCAGAGGCTGCGGCTGAAGCGATGCAGCTGTAAGCCAAAGAACGCTAAAGATCAACGACCACCACTGGAAGCTGGGAAGAGGCAAGAAATAATTTGACCCAGAGTCTCAGCGGGAACATGACCCTGTTCCCACCTGGATTTTGGACTTGTTGCCTCCAGAACTGTGAGAGAATAAATTGCTCTTGTTATAAACCACCTGGTTTGCGGTACTATTTTACTGCAGGCTGAGGAAATGAATACAGGAGACTTCAAAAATTCCTTCAGAAAATAATCATCTGGAGTGACCAGTTCAGGTGATTGCTGTATTTGCTGTATGTCTCCTTGTGCCTTTTACCGCTGCAGGTAATTTGCTGAGTGGTGCCGTCACCACAGATTCATACACTGGTTGAGCTGGAAGGAGCATGGTGGTCATGGTTATGACTGATTTGTTTTAGCCATGAGGGAATTTTGGCCCCAAGGAGACAAGTGACTGCTCAAGGATGGGGTGGGAAAAAGATTCCAGTTCCTCCTTCTCCCAGGCCTGTGCTCTTTCCTTCATCAGGATTTTTCATTAGCTCTTATGATAGCTCCATTTCTTAAAATAGAAATCGGTGCGCAAAATCCAAACATAGCATTATACTGTCTCATCTTCCAAATTTATAAAATGATTATTGGGTATAATAAATATGATTCCAGGAAGGATAAATTTGGCCCTTTTGCCTTTAAATCAGAACAATTTCATACAGAGGAGGCCTTTCAAATTCTTGAAAGTAGAGAAGCATTGATACAAAAATTAACAACAAAGACCACTAAAGATATTCATAAATTCATAAAGCTATAATTCCAGATATGATTAATATTCTTAATACTTGTAGTAATGATTTATATAAACAATATATTGAAATACTTTTAGATTGGTAATTGACATGTAAAATTTAGACTCTAAGAAATGAGTGATTCACAAATATATGGGGCTGGGCATGGTGGTTTACGCCTGTAATCTTAGCACTCTGGGAGGCTGAGACGGGCAGATCCTTTGAGCTCAGGAGTTCGAGACCAGTCTGAGCAAGAGCGAGACCCCATCTCTACTAAAAAAAAATATAGAAAGGAATTAGCTGGACAACTAAAATATATATAGAAAAAATTAGCCGGGCATGGTGGCATATGTCTGTAGTCCCAGCTACCCGGGAGGCTGAGGCAGTAGGATTGCTTGAGCCCAGGAGTTTGAGGTTGCTGTGAGCTAGGCTGACGCCATGGCACTCTAGCCCGGGCAATACAGTGATACGCTGTCTCAAAAAAAAAAAAAAAAAAAAAAAAAAAAAGGAAAACCATTAAACTTTATAAGATATTAAGTATAAAGGCAAATTAAAATAACATAATCTTCATTATTTGTGCTATCAGATTATTGCTTAAAACAATAATACAAAATTCTAGCAAGTTTATGGCAAAATAATTCTATACACTATGCTCAAGATTGTACAGTAGAAAATAATTTGTCAACATGAATTAAAATACATCTTTTGACCTTGTAATTCTAGATCTAGAAATTTATATTCATAGAGGAAACTTAAATGTTGTAATTTCTTGACCTAAAATTTATATGCAATATTTTATAAATATGATTAAGTATAAATATGATGGGATACTATGTGGCCACCTAAAATATCCACAAAATATTTTTAATAGCATAGAATGCTTAAGTTATGTTAACAAGTAGAAAAAGGCAGGGTAAAAACCAAGGTATAATAGCTAAACAATGCAAATTTAAACTCATTCTAAAAAGATGCAAAAATTAAACTTCCCTGACGACTTCGCTATAAATTTGGTTTCATCTTTCTCTCAGACCAGGCCCCATACATGCTCACAGATACAGATATAAATATTTAGGTATATATTTAAGAATAAAAAAATAAATATTGTAACCCAATTTCTTTTCCTCTCTTCATTCCAAAAATTCATTCTATTCTTAGAAAACAAAAGTTACCAAGCAAGTTACCAAGCAGTGACAAAATAGAGAATTATCAGGGTATAGAAGAGTAGACATCTAAGCTATCCTAAAGTGCTGGGGTATAAGGAAGTCATCTTACTAGGTTTGACACTTAGGGAAGGTCTTGACAAATAAATGAAACTTATCTCTTTGTGGTTTAAACCCTTCTCTCTCTTCCCCACCACTCACCCTCTCTTGTTTTTTGGAAATTGTCCCTCTCTCATTTTAACCAAAAGTGTTCAGCTGGATTGCTCAGATTTTTATAAGACCTTGCTCTTCTCCGCTCTATAGTTAATTATTCCAGCAGTTAAAGGGCACATGATCCAGGTGGGTCCATTTGAGTGCTTTATGTGTGTGCATGTGCGTGTGTGTGTTTTAATGAAACTATAAAAGAGAGTGACTATTTCTAGTGACAGAAGCTAAAGACCGTGAGATTCTGCATGTATTGGCAGCTCTGCTGCTCAGCACACCACATGGGAGAAGTCAGTGTTCAGGGAGGGAATGAGGACGATGCCAACAGACGGTGGGAGGCAGAAACTCATGCCAGGGAGAGACCTGGCAGGATTTTCATCTCTGGACCCAGCGGTACTTCTGCCTTTTGTATGGGTTGGTTATTGAACTTTCACTTCAGTAGGAATTCTAATATCTTTCTCATGAGAACTTCGGTTATCTTAAACTGGCTTGACTTAGGTTTCTTTGCAACGTAATAAAAAAGTAGGTACCATGAAGAAAAATAAAATTTTCAAAAGATAACGTCATGCTCTGAAAAGGGTAAGGATGTACACACTAGCTAGAGAACAGGAAATGATGTTAAGAGGTAAAATTAGAGAGGTGGCCCAGGACCAGATGATAAAGAATTTTGATTGCCAGTCTTAAGAATTTAATATGTATCCTGTAGCCAATGTAGAAATTTGGACAGCATTATATATGTATATATGTAATTTCAGAATATTACAGTGGTACAAATGTTTAGGTTACATATATTGCCTTTGACATGCCCAAGTCAGAGCTACAAGCATGCATGTCAATCCCACAGATGGTGACTACCACACCCATTAGGTGTAAATATACCTATCCCCTCCTCCACCTACCACCTGCCCAACAGCCAATGAATGTTACTATCATATGTTCACATAAATGTTGATCAGTTAGTACCAATTTGACGATGAGTATGTGTGGTGTTTGTTTTTCTTTTGTTATACTTCACTTAGCAGAATGGGCTCCAGCTCCATGTGGGGATAATACAAGAGGTGCTAGATCACCATTGTTTTTTGTGGCTGAGTAGATCTCCATGGTATACATATACTGTGTTTTATTAATCCACTTATATACTGATGGGCACTTGGGTTGTTTCCACATCTTTGCAATTGTGAATTGTGCTGCTATAAATATTCTAGTGCAGTTGTCTTTTTTATAATTTCAGCAGAGAACTAGCATGATCGATATGTGTTTTCAGAACCATCACTCCAGTGGAGATGTGCAGAAATGTTTGGTACATGGCAAAATCAGGAGTCTAGCTATTATAAGAGTGATCGTGAGACAATGAAGACTAGAAGTAGTGAAGTACCACAAGGCACATAAAAGAGGCAACTGAAAAGAATAACTTTGCCAGGCCTTATAGATCTGGCTGTGTGGCTTTTTCTAAGTCTGATCCATATATTCCCAATGTCATATCTTAAAGGAACAATCCAAGGAAAAGCCATGGCTCTTAAGTTGAATTTGTATTGCCTAAGCTTTAAACATTCTTTATTTTTCAGGTCAGTAGGCACAAAATGCAGATTTCTCTCCCCTTGTAGACACACAGTAAGTCTACAAGTCTTCACAAAGTATGCCAGCATTGATATATATGAAATAAATAGTCATTTTTATAGTTGCACTAATAATCAAGGAGGAATGTTTCCTCCTACACAACAGAAATTTATGAAAACTATAAAGAGATCCTAAAGAAGGCTTCAAAGCAAGTTAAAAACTAATGACAAGCAACATCAAATTCCTTCTGTGATCCATCTTCTTCCACCTGCCAATAGCTGTAAATACCATTGCTGAAGGAATCACATTAGTTTCTAATTGAAAGGAATTTCTCCTAGCAAAGTGATCACTAAAAGTTTAATGATACCTGTCTCCAACAACTTCCTAATTTTTCTGAGCTATTAGAAGAGGCAGCATCAGCCAAGGTGCCCTGACTCTTGCCTGGCAATTCAGAAAATTGCACGACCTTTGTTCTTGGAGAGGAAATTGTAGTTTTTAAAAGCCCATCTACGGAAAGATCTTGCCACTCACGGTGCAGTCATACCTGCCAGGTCACTGCTGTCATCTGTCTTCAGTAGCATTGATTTCTCACAAGAAATTACAATAACCAAGCAAATGGTTGAGGACATATTTTGCTGGAACATAATGTGCCGAGCTGCAAACACAACCCCTATTACTTGTTATTAGTAACTTCCTTCCTGTCACTTTCCTTGAGTATATTCAAGATCATAAATGCCTCAGTGTGACAGATATTTATTTGGATTTCATATTGGGTTCGGATATCGTTCAAATAAACAGACAAAAAAGAGTTTGTATCTCAAACATTCATTTAAAAAAAGACTTTTTCTTGCTCCCCAACAGGAATTTCTCTGCACTAAGTACTGATGCATCAAGGAAATCACAACTGGATTTAGGAATACTCCAATGTGCATTCAAGTGGCAATTGTGCCGGATTTCTGAGACACTGATTTGGCATCACTTTTTTGAGTTCATTTCTCTCATCTGTAACCATAGCACAATAATTATACCCAAATCGTAACATTGTTGCGAGCATGCAGTACCAGGTAATAAGTGTAAACTGTAAGTACTTTTCCCCAAGTGAATATGGTTACCTTGTATGTCAGTCATAATCTCTATTATTAACCACAGAACTGACAGAGTGGATTCTCATTACATATTTGATAAAGGACAGAGTAGACAGTTTGAGTTTTATCTAGTTATTAGGGGGGAAAAAGCCATATTATCTCCCAAACATAGATATTTTTGCCAAAATGCACATGGTTAGATCTAACTATAATAGCAAAAATCTGTCCATTGGAGGCATAAAGGCCAAAGTGCCATTGCAGCAATCCAGGTGAATAATGTTAAGGACCTGGTTAAAGGAATACAAATAAATATAAAAGGAGGGATAGATGTACAAGATGATTTGATAGAAAATGGTAGATTACTTCACAGAACTGACAAAACTTGAAACTTAATCTCAGTTTATGATCATGTGATCAGGAACTCTCCTAGTTACCAGGACATGGCACCAAGAACTCAAATGCACATTATATTGTGACATTGCTCCACAGAGACTTGGTAATGTAAGTGTTTCAGCTGGAGAACTTTCTAAGCAATTCCTTTTCAGTATATGTGGATTTCAGCCAGATGACATTTCTACCTGTATTTGCTACACTATTTAGAGAGGAACTTCAGAAAACCAGGAAGAGGAATTGCCATGGAGTACTACTCAGCCATAAAAATGGATGAATTATACCTTTTGCAACAATCTGGATGGAATTGGAGACGATTCTCTTAAGTGAAGTATCTCAAGAATGGAAAAACAAACACCACATGTACTGACTATTAAATTGGAACTAACTGATGAGCATACATGTGCAGAGAAAGAAGTCAAATTCAGTGGAAATCAACTGTGGGGAGGGGAGAGAAAAGGAGGGTCAAAAACCTACCAAATGGGTACAATGAACACTATTTAGGTGTCAGACACACCTACAGCCAGGAGTCAAGCATTACAAAAGCGATCCATGTAACCTAAGACATTTGTCCCCCCTTAATATTTTGAAATAAAAAATAATTATGCAAATAAAGAAGAACTGCCTTCAGCCCAAGCAATCATTCATTATCTAAGTTGTAATCAAATTAGTTTTTTTTTTTAAGACTAGAAATTTGATGTCAATCACAATTGATCTCAGCAAAGGAAAGGAGGGAAAGAAAAGTCATGTAATATGAGAAGCAATTCGGGAAGAATTTCTTGGAGATAAATATTTGTAATGTAATTATAGATCTGTCATCAACACCACTATAATTTACTGTCAGTCACTGTGCTGATGATAGGATCTTATCTTCCAAGGTATAACTCTCTTTCACTGCAATTATCACCAGGATGAATCTTCATGCTCAAATCCCCCAACTTAGAATGATTTTGGAATAAGATTTAGCAATTGACATTTTCGTGCCAATGCCCCATGATGTGGATTGTCTAGAAGTCTCTAAACCTACTCAGTGTGTGGCTGAGGGTTAGTTGCAAGTTGTTAGAAACAGATGTTGGTGTTTCCACCACTTTCTGCCTTTTCCTGACATAAACAATTCACCTGAATGATGAACTTGGGATAGAGGCAGGAATTGCAGTTAAAAGATCCCACATGAGCCAAACTTTTAAAAGTTGATTTAAGTGAATTTTTAATGTAAACATTCTGGGTACAGGATTTAAACCCAAGTCCTTTCAATTTCTCAACCCAATGTCTCTATAAACTATCCCTTCTTTTTCATCCCCATTGCTATCTCCAATAATCTATTACCTGGAATACTTCCTAAATTATTTTTCTGCTCTAGTATTTCCCAGTCTATGCACTTCTTTTGTCTTTTGCCAGAATTCAAAAATTTGTCACGTCACTCATTTGTATAACAATCTCATAAAACACCTTATTGTTCTCATGATCTTCCCTACCCCCACTCTTCCATCTTCTTAATGGGAGTAATTAAATGATTAAGATATAATATCTATCTTCAAATTATTAGCATCTATTGGTGAGACGCTACATGCTGATTTTTTCTGTTTACTTACCTAAGGGTTATTATAGCCACATGTTCATATTTCTTTGAGAATCCTGAGGAGGAAATGCTGGTTTCTATCTCTACTTGTTATGAAATGCACTGATACAGGAAGATGTCTCTTAGCTGGATCTTAAAAAAACAGTTTTTAATTTTGTTAATCAGAGAAACAACAGCATGAGCAAAAGCATACAGACTATGAAAAGAACAGCATGTTTGAGGAAAGTGAATGTTTTAATTAAACCTTGAAGGATGTCCTCCAGAACCTGCCATGGTAGGAGATTAGATAGGAATCACTTAACAGGATCATATGGGGAAAAGGTTCTGCAAGCCAACCTGAAGAGTTTGTTCTCCTATAAGATATAATTCAAAGAGAATGGAAAGAGCTGACAACCTCATACGCATTTTATAAAACTCACTTTGACTACAGCCTGGAGAATTTATTGAGGAGAAAGAGGAAACCAAATGAAAAAATAGTGACATAGTTTTTACTTTTTAAATTGTCCAGTATCCAGTATTTTCCTTCCTATCACAGATAAATTCCATTCTTTGCAAATTGAAAAGATGTTGTACATGTCTTATGATCTGGAATCTGAACAGGAAGAAAAATCTGCCTTCTTTGTGACCCACCACCATCAGAACTCAACCCTTAACTTAAGTTCAGCCATTAGCATGCTCCCCCTGAACTCTGAGTCTGAAAGAAGCGAGGCACATAAAGTCAGGGGGGCCGTTAGGATTCACTCTCACTTAATGCAGAACCATCCAGGCAGTGCTGGTGCCTGCAGCTCTAGCGACAGTGCTCTTGGAGGACTTCTTGCCTCGGAAGGCCATGGTTCTGTCTTAGAACTTTCCCAGTCTAGGCTTTCAGATTCTCATTGTTTAGGAACAACAGACACCATGTGTCTAAGTTTCCTTTTGCTTAATGAAGCTAGTGTTTTTTTCTGTTGCTTACATCCATGGGCCAGGAATGAATGCGAGTCCACTGTAAAGCAGTGGCAATGTACTAATAGAACAAAGGACAGAGTTGAGGCCCAGGTTTGACGCAAAATAGACAAGATGATATTGTAACATCAGTAAATTTTATGCAGAACATGTAATGTTTATGTTCTTCTGCAAACTACATATGGCTTTATTAATCTTTATTAATCTTGTTCTTTCTCATTACTCCACATTTAGCAGGAGTATATGTAAAGAACACCATTGCCTGCAATTATATGTCCCATCTTCACTGTGCTTTGTGTGTATTTCCTCAAAATAAGTTCTACTTCATCTGTTCCCTGGTAGCAAGGGTGGTCCTTGACTCTCCACAAATGCTAAGAACTATGGGAATGCAGCTCAGTATCTTGCTTTTCCCCTACCCTCAAGCACTGAAAACAAATACAGTTAGTTCTTAAAGATTTGAAAAGCAGATTTGCAACAACCTCTTCTACGCTTCAGGCAAGGGTGTTTTGGGTGGAGACAAAGGAAGCTTTTCGAGTCAGAGGTAAGCAATTGTCTTGATTTCCAACGACTTTGCAGAAACCTAGCAAAGATTTGCTTAGACATTTGCAACTTTGCACAAAGAAGACAGACCACTAGTGAGGACTGGACTATCCTGTTCTTGGCCCTAGTAGGTAGTATAGTGGAACAAGCCGAGAACTACAGGGAATACGTTATGAAAGTCTGCTGACCTCCTCACTCATCTTCAACATCATCTCTTTCATTTATTTAACACTAAGTTCCCAGAATTGTGCTAAACCCTTTCTATGATTATTTCACAGATTCCTCAAACTATTCCTAAAACTTGGTAATAACACTGTCTCCATTTTATACATGAGTAAACTGAAGCCAATTTTGACACCATAATCTCATCTTTTCCCCCCTCATATTACATTGTCATCTAATGCAGTGAATTAATCAATTGCTCTGGGAAGCATCAACTCCCCAATTCTGAGAGTACCTATTACACAAAACTAAAAACCAGGTTCTCTTTAACCCACTCAGTCATATAATATACTTGCGGAGAGGTCAGAGAATGGAAACTTTTTGTTGTCTAAAGAAGAATCTTCTCATTAAACTCTATATCCCTTTCTCTAGACAACATTCTCAACTAAAATCACTGGCAAACAACATCTTCAGTAATTTTTGATGCCTTGAACAGAGATCAATATAATGAATAAAATCATTCCTAAAAACAGGAACTTTATAATTTGAAATTTACCTCAAAAGCTGCATCTAGTCTTGCAGACATAGTGAATCTGATTTGACAGATGTTATGATTTTATTTTCAGTAAATATTTCATGTGTTCTACCTGTGAGTACATGAAGATGGAGAAACCAGAAGGGATGGGGCAGAGGCAAAAAGTTGGAGAGAAATACAGACTGGTGTTCAAAATCCTGTTACTCTGATATTATTAAAATCACTATGTATCGCAGAATACATTTATACTGTTAGAGCCTACACGCTCATGAAAACATATAATAAATAGCTGTGGAATGCTTTATAAGGCACGTCTACAAAAGTAATGTACTCTGTAATGATGACAGAGCTCATCGCCATCAATCATGTGGCGTGTTCATGAAGGACAGCCAACTTTTAATTAGCTTATGCTAAACGGCTTTAGTATCAATTTAGGCAAAATGTGACACTCGGTGGAATTGTCTGAATGGCCGCTAGGAATAGTAACTCATGGGCAGAATCACCAAGAGAATACAGTTTCATCAGTGGACATTGGTTCTGATAGGAATCAGGAAACCATCTGGAAATGGGGAAGGGAAAAAAACAAATCCTTAGAAAATACAGAGGTAACCATTTGCTATTCCTTCAATGTGAGCAAATTAAAGGCATTAATCTCCTATTTGAAAGAAAATTATCACTGTAAATAATTGCACACGCACGGAGATTCATCACATTTACAAGAAATGTGATTTTGTATAGATGTACTACACTGAGTACTGTAAGAATAAGAGTTGTGTTATATTCATAGTTCTATTTATCATGATTCTTTGGATAATAATACACTTCCCACTGAGGATATCATATGTGCAAGAAGCCCAGACTTTGCACTTGGAGAGGTTAAAATTCAAATTGTGGTTTTACCACTAGTTACTAAGAGCATGGCCTTGAGCAAGTTATTTCATTTCTCTGGTCTTAATTTGCTAAAGTGGTAGTCGTTGGGAATAACAGCAGAATAAAGTGGCTGGTATAATTCTGCTTCTAAAAGTTCTACAAAAGTTAAAGTAGTGCATGGAAGGTTATGTCATAGGTTAAAAAGTATAAACATTTTAATATGCATAGCACCTGAAATAAGCCTGCCTTGTCTTCATTTTTTTTTTTTTTACTAAGCATTAGTTGTGTGAATAGATTATTTCTCTAAAGCTGGAATTGCCATCTGTAATGTGGGCATACTAATACTATTAATAGCTATCTAATTTTGTAGGTATGTATGGAAATTGATTAATTTATATGCTGTTTTCATATAAACATCTCTATAGGAACTCCGAATTCAAGAAGGATTTTACACTTGCCTGTGGGGTATTTCATGGGTGAATACTCTACATCTTGAATTCAACCGATGCTTAATAAATAGAGATCAGATGCTGGGGGTGGGGGGGGGAAGATCAAAATATTTTGTGGCTACCTTGGAGGACCTCAGAGTTCATTAGAAGATGCAGTATATCACAGTACAACCATTAGAAAGATTATTTATGACCAAAGTGCTGTGGAAGCACATAGCAGAAGCCTTTTTAGGTAGGTGCAACTAAAAATGAGGTATTTTCAACTCATGGAATGGAATTCAGAAGTATCCAAAGGGAGAACAATGTATACAAGGATACAGCATCATGATGCAACCAGTTCGGGAAAGCTTCTGGTATTCTGGTGTGCTTGGAAAGTGGGGTTTGACTAACTGTGTATGGGAATGATATTGAGGCTGAGAATTAGGTTGGAACAGGTTTTAAAGGGCCTTGTTAAAGAGCTTTCTGTGTTCTTATGTTCCCTGTGGCTATCTCTTCATTTGTTGCACAAGAGTAAGAGAAAGAGGAGAGAGAGACACACACAGAGAAAGTCAAAGAGATATAGAGAGATAGAGAAAGAGAATAAATTACTGATACTTAATCCATATCGGCATCCCCACTGTACTAAGCACATCAGGTTTCTGAGTTCAATTTGCCTCTGAACTTATTAGCCATAGGAATATGGACACACGTCTCATATACTGTGTGCCTTATTTTAACCGCCCCTAATACGGGTTTAACAATACGATTTTATTTCTGTATATTCTTTAGATGATCACATGAGATAAACCCAGTATATTACTTGGCAACGCCATTACCTATTTACAAGGTCTTTTTTCATATGCTGGTATTATTCCACACCTGCTTCAATATATTTTGTAATGGCAGAGATCAGTCAAAATACCCATCAGATGTTTCCTTTTGCCTACATGAGGAGTTAAAACATGACCACAGAGAATGCCGGCTGAGACAATCAAAACGAATATTTACTTAGGCTAGTAATGATCAATGTCTTCAGAGTAATATGGAAATTGAGTTCAACACTCAGAATAGAGCCTAGTCTCTGAAACTAAGCAAAAGAGCATTACCTAATGTATTCCCCCACATAATCGTTCGTCTTCCACTGCAATTTTCACAATGCAGGGATCATTCATGTGCACTTACACATTTGACTGTTGACTGCATGACTGTACAAGACATTGGAGAAAAAGGAAGTCACGGTAATGAGGATTCATCAAACATCCACAACTGCTCCTTTTTAAAAAAACCTCCAAGGAAAGCCCTAGCACCGAGGCCATTTATGAGCTGTCAGAAACTGTCCGAGACAAAGCCTGGAAATTGGAATGGGGACTGAGTTCAGCTCTTGCCTCCACTGACAACTGTTCTGGGACCCTAAGCAAGTTATTTCCTAAAATCCCAAAGCGGGAAGAAAAGGAGAAGAGAAGTGCTATCCCCCACCTGTCTCAGAAAGGAGTTCCAGAACTCCTTCTGCAAAAAGGTTGCTGTCTCTCTCATCGTGAAATAGCAAGATTTAGTAGATAGGAGACGGACTTGCTAGACCTGCTTTAAACATCCCTTTGGGGGAACATGATACTCAATGAAGGCCCCAAGCCAGAATCTTGTAAAGATTGTGAAGATGGAATGAAATCATATAGCTCTTAGGCCTGAGGCACAGGTGTTTCCTTTTCTTAAAAAAGCACTTACTTAGATTGGAACTACTTATATGTTGTTGCAAATTACTATAAAAAATCGTTTGGTAAAAATATCAGTGTGTCTCCTGTTCCTGACCTATTAAATTGCATGTTTCTGTAAAGGATGCTTAAAATTCAGTCCTGAGCTGCTTCAGGAAAGAAAGTTTCCAAACACAGGGCAAGGGAGATTTTACTTTTGTTGATTATTTCATATGACAAGCTTCTCTCATAGTTTGGACCCCGCTGCAGGAGTTACTCCTTCTGCCAATATATGTGGTACTTCATAGTCTACTTGAGCTGTGTTCATTCTCCCCTCTCATTTATCTGCAAACCTTTCTTCCCTACGGGACTGCCCGGTAAGCAATGTCTCTAGTCAGGTATCTTGCCTCCCCTCTTTGCCAATATTTATCTAGTTGATGAAATTTTTCTCTATTCCTAGTTTTCCATGAGAGCTTTTAGCAGATTAATCATGATTGTTTTAAATTCTCAGTATGATAATCCCAACATATTTACGGTATCTAAATCTGGTTCTGTTTCTTGCTCTGTCCTCTCAAACTGCCTTTTGCTTTTTAGTTTTCTTTGTATTATTTTTTCCTGATAGCTGTATATGACACACTGAGTAGAAGAAACTGCTGTATATTGGCCTTAAGTAACATGGCGGTTAGGTGTCAGGATGGAAAAGCATCTACCGCTCTATGATAAGGTCTCAGTTTCTTAGGGAGCCTGTGCCCTTGGACTGAATTTCACAAGGGACTGTCACACCTTCTTCTGCTCACTTATGTGGAACAGGATGGCTTGAAGAGGCTGGTGTTGGGTCCCCTTTTCTTCTCCAGGTCAGATAGACTCTGATAAAACCCCAATAGATTAGACTCTGCTTAAATAGTTTCTCCTAAGAGCAGACCTTGTTAAAAATGGAATGCTCTGGCACATTTCAAAATGGATCTTTTTCCCCTCCCTTGCCAGAAACAAAGGGAGGGGTTTTTTTTTTTTTTTTTTTTCTTCACTATCTATCAGTGTGAATCTGGTAAAGCTCCAGGAGATAAACCTCACAAAACACAGTGTGCGGGCTCCTGATGACTGGGCTCCCTGGAGTTTTTCTCTGTCAGACTTGTCCACACTGAGCCTCCAGAATTTCTCAATTATTCAAATTTCCCTATCCCAGCACTTTTTCCTGTGGAAATTGCTCATGGGTTTTATCTTCAGTGACTTGTAAATCTGTCTCTCTCTCTCTCTCTCTCTCTCCCTCCCCTCACCTGAATTTTGGAGGCAGTGACATGCTCTATGACCTCTCTAATATTATGGATCTGAGAATAGTTATTGACTTTTTTAGTATTTTCAGCTTTTTATCTGTCAAGAGGACAGAGTGGAAACTTTCAAACTTCTTACATGCCCGAATGAAAACCAAGTGTTAGTTTTCTTGTTGTTGTTTTGGTTCGTTTCCATTTTTTCCTGTGTTTTCCGAGCTGCAGTGTTTGCAACATAATTTCATAAAGCCCTGATTCTATCCCTGATCATTTTCCTCTATAAAGTGAGCCAGGAAGTCTGTGGCCCTATGGTATGGGATAAAATCTCTTCCCCCTGAGATGTAGTTCTGGCAAAGCCTTTCACCTGCAGAGAAGCCTTTCTTAGGAAGAAGGCTGAGTCTATGTTAGCAAGATTACTCTTCCCATCATGCTTCCAGAGCCACAGATGTATCTATCCTGGTTCTTCACTGTAAGACCTTGGAGTGATGACTGGACATAAAACCCACAGAAGTGTGAGGGTCTTCCTAAAACTCTGACCACTCCCCACCAAGAGGTACTCACTATTTCTCTTGTCCACATTCAGTCTCCAGCCATTTGTCAAAATTATTACTTAAGGATTCCTACCATTTTGTGGCTCCTGTAACTTCTGCTCCACATAAGCAGGTCTCAGCGGCTGAATCTCTCTGATACTCTGAGCGTCCTATTTCACTGTGGCAAGTTGCCCTGTGACTGCAGTTGTTTCATGAGTCCAATAAAAGTCATCAGATTTCACTTTGTTCCCTGTTTGTTATAAGGATGGGAATGAAGACATCCAACTTTTTTATATGTCAGAGATGAGACTAATGTCACACTCTTTCAAAAAGATAATTATTCATGTTATAAAATTCTGCATTGACAGTTTTCTTTCTTTCTCACAGCTTCATAAATACACCATTATAAAAACATTGGCCTAAAATTTTGATTACTTGTTTGTTTCCCAAATCCATAACCACACTATGGAAAAAAAAAAAAAAAAAGACAAGAAGACAAGGAAATGTTTCTTTACCATTTCTGGCTAATGTATACACTTTTGAGTCCTCTATTCCTGCAACCACATAAATAAACATTTAATGAATGGAATGGCTGAAATACCTTTTTTCAGAAAAACAGAAAAGAACATGTGTGCTGCAGCAAAATGTTCAAAAATGTAAGAGACATAGCAAAAAAGAGAGGGACCAAAGGACATTGGTTTCTTGCCAGTTGGCAGGGAGTGGCTTTGAGTGTCTACGAGTTCCCAGATAATTAGTGCAGAATAGTAGACTAATGGTTAATTTACATCCAAGTCCTCTAACCCCAGGGTACCTGATATGGAATTACCTTGGATATCCCTTGGATTTTAGGGCCGTTCTTAAGGCAGTGAAAGTTTTCTTTCACTCCTCTTTTGTTTAGTTTTATTTTTAATAAATCCTATCACCAATCCCTTGCCTTAATAATAAAATGTTACAGGGATTTCTCTCATGGAGGGGATGTACTCTGGACCATAAGGAGAGGGCTTATGGTAAATAGTAGGAAATGTTGTGATTGTGATATTTTGCTTTGTATTAATTTGGAAGCTCATGCTTCCTTTACACTGTGAGTTAGTACAAAATTCATGCCTTATTTCATATTTCAGTAACCATATTTTTGGTCAACGGTGCATCCAATAGGCTTAAACTAAGTATAGTTGCACATTAATACTCCCAATTCCATCTCTAAAAATATGTTCATGCAAGTGTGTACGGAGGTATAGGAGTATGTGTTTTTGATAACACATAGTAAGATGGTACTGAAAGTTTACTGAGCATGTTGCGTAGTTGTGAGGATAGTTATAGCAACATTGAATTTTCTGAAAAGAATACAAAATCAATAAAGTGCATGCCCCTTAAGAAATTATGAGATGATTTAAATCTCTCTCTGTGTCTCTCTCTGATTTCACACATGTTATACTATCGCACTGGCTTTTTAAAGATTTTAAAGCATTGGCTCTGCCTATTCATCTACAGTCACCAATAAGGAAAGGAAAATTACTTGACAAGAATAAGTTCAGGGAACTACAACCTTGATCACGCATACAGTGTTGAAGACTCTCAGTCGATTTTGGCAATTTGGTTTACATGTCTCTTTCTGTCGTGCTGAATTTACATGTGTGCATGTGGGTGTATGTATGTGTGTGTGTCTGTAGATAAGGCAAAATATACTTCCAAAATAATATCAAATGGTCATGTATTAAGTCATTGTAATTTTCTGCAAAGTTCCTCCCCTATTAACAATTTAAAACTGCTGCCAAAAACACAGTAATCATTTTAATTTATTATAACCTCTACTTTTCTAAAATTAAGATGCTTTTTGATTATATGTTATTTCTGTCCTAGATTTAGTGAAGAAATACAAAGAAATATAGTAGATGACAGGGATATTTAAATATTAAATTCTAACACTAATATACTTGCATCATGTAATATTTAGAACATGATGAAATATTATGGCATATTTTCTTTTTATTTAGTAGTGTCTTTTTCATCCTTGTCACTAATTGACTGGATTTGCATGTTTTCTGACAATCCATATAGTATAATAAATTCAATCATGTTTCTTTCTGAATTAAAAAGAAATGAATGTTGAAGTTAAATTGGCTAAGGGAAACATGCATACTCAAATTGAGACATATATTAAAGGGTTATTAAAGCAAAACCAATATTATTTTCCTTCTAAGTTTGAAATGTTAGGGAAATTTAATAAATTTCATCTTGGTGGATTTATTTTTTTTTTGTATTTATTGTTAGTGTAGAGGTTTGGAGTAAAATAGACCTACTTTCACATTAAGCAACACATTTACCATTCTGAGACTCATTTTCCTTACTAGTAAAATTAAGAAAATATTTCTAGCATCATTTTAAGTATAGTACATTGTAAGGTTTAATTTTATAGAGGTCTTAGTAAGTTTGCTAAACCATATTGAGTATTTGAAGTCAAAGTGACAATCTTTCATCTTGAGTCTGAGTGAAACATCGGGTGCTTTTAGTAGGAGAGAGAGATGTTAACTTGCATATCTCAGCAAAAAGCAAAGCAAAACAGAACAATCATCAAGCTTAATCCTAAAGGACTTCAACGGATCCCTTTGCCAGCAATTCAAGAATGCACACAGATTTTAAACCCATGATTTTTTATAAGATCTGACTATGTATAAGGCCGCAAAACAATCTCCACAAATACTAAAAATCTGGTATTATACATCACACTTTCCAACATCTATGCAATACAACTGGAATTTGATACACATATAACAAAATATAACATAAGAGCCACAAGGGATTAGTGTTACAATTACATAAAATAACACACATAAAATGTTCAGTATGGTGGGAATAGTGGTCAACATTATGTAAGTGGGAGTGACACGTGTTGTTTCTGGGTTTTCTGGCATTTAAGAGCTGATCCTATGCCCTACCTTCTGTTCTACCCTTCCTGTCGGTGTTAGTTCCTGACGGTGGCACCTCTTTCGGTATGCGTAAAGACCCAGAATCTGAGTAAAGACTCAGATAACCTACATTGGACACTTAAAAATCCAAGAAAACAAAACAAAAAAAAAACCACAACACACACAAAAAATATTCAGTTAACCTGCTGAAATTTTACAGTAATTATATCACAGAGTACCCTACTACCCCAGAGTATCCTCTGATACAAATTCTCATGGAGTGGGGAGAATTCCAAGAGGGAAGAAAGAAGCAA
The DNA here is from genome assembly GCF_041146395.1 of Eulemur rufifrons. Taxonomy (NCBI): domain Eukaryota; kingdom Metazoa; phylum Chordata; class Mammalia; order Primates; family Lemuridae; genus Eulemur; species Eulemur rufifrons. The sequence continues at coordinate 6,967,435 of NC_091005.1, read as the reverse complement.
TAGACAAAAACTGAAGGTAGGTAGGAAGGGGAGAGGAAGAGAAGAATTGCTTGCCATACCTTTGAAGATAATGCTCTCTAATCAGAGGTAAGACACATTGCCAGAGCTTTGCTCATTCCAGATGAAACATACAATCAAGCCTTGTCGATGTCCACTTGTCTCGTTTCCAGCCTCTAAATTTGCAGATTGAATGAGTGTATGCAAATTATCTGTAACAGCCTTCTTTGTCTCTAATCTTTGGCAGAGCCTTATCTTTGGCTCACATTTTATTCAGCAGAGGTAAATATTTGCTTAACCTCTTGAGTTTCTTGACTTGCACTGGAACACAAAAATTTCACTAATCTGCATGAACCTATACTAGCTTTTAAATTTTAATTTTTTTATTTTTTCATTTTTTTCTATTCCATAACTTAAGAAAAATAATTTAATGGCTAAGGATTCAGTAATATTAAATCTTTTCAAAAACTACTGCAAAGGAACATTACTAAAATTTGATGCCGATTGTTTTAGTGGCAGTTTGATAATATGTACTGCCACTTCAAAATGAAACTAAAATGGCATGTACATTACATTAATTGAATTGCACCTAACCACATTCTGGGCACTTGGATTATAGGGGAAATTCTTTTGAATTGTTATCACATTGCAAGAGGTCCCTCTGAGTCAAACAAGGTAAATTTACTTCTTTATATGTTTATTTTTCCCCAAATGCATATTAGTGACCTATATTTATGCTAATCACTGGATTTAGATAAGATTTTATTTACATTTTATGTAACACTCGTCATCAATGAACAGTCAAAGCTTATATTCTTCACAAATACACTGCTGTAATGTCAAAATGGGATCATTACGTGGAGAAACACAATATATTGCAGAACTTTAAATATGTTTCCTTAAAAGGACTACGGAATAAAAATTTCTCAGATATTTTCAATGACTATTAAATACGTTAAAACATACTTTCAATGAAGAAGCATTAATTTATAAGAGAAATAATATTTATTTTACCTCAGTAATATTGCTAATAATCAAGTAGAGAGTAATTCGGGAGAGAAGAAGCCCCTTAAAAAATACAAGGAATATATGAGGTGTACTCTTTACTCTGCAGTCATATTCCTGGGTACAAAAATATTGTAACTTCCCTAAAAATTTGAAAATGGCATGTTCAAAAAGAGTTAGTGCTGAGGTAAGTACGATATTTCTACATGACCAGGACTTCTAACCTACCTCACAATAGAAGCTGGAAATGGCTTGGCACAAAACAAACTTGTGTTCTCGGGGAGCTTGATATGGAAAATTACGTAGTTGTACGCATTGTTTATAATGCAAATTCCTTTATGTAAGAAACACCCTACATCCTAATTATAAACAGTTCGGTTGGGCTGTCTCCTGCAGCACAGTGGGCAAAAGCTATTCCCTTACCCCTCCCGACCAGAAAACATCTTTTGGCTTTTTTTTTTTTTTTCCAGGCCAATCCCTCTGTTATGAAACTGCAGTGGCCTCATCATAGCTCACAGCAACCTCAAACTCCTAGACTCAGGTGACCCTCCTGCCTCACCCTCCGGAGTAGCTGGGACTACAGGTGCCCACCACCGACATCTGGCTACTTTTTCTATTTTTAGTAGAGACGGGGTCTGGCTCTTGTTCAGGCTGATCTCAAGGGTGGCATGTTTTTATTATATTGCCAAATATGATTTTTATTTTAAATTATATATTCCCTGATCCTTAAACATCTAGTCTTTTGGGTTTCATAAGAAAAAATAAAATTTGTATGCATTTAATAGATTCCATTATTAATGTAATGAATTTCAATTAAACTAAAAAATTCTTAACCATACCTCAGTTGAAAACTTCATATGATATGAAGAAATATATTTACAAGTTATTTTGAATAATTTACTCTTCATTTAAAAAACATTGAATTTTTTAAAAATAATACAGAAGAGAACTTACAATTATTCTTCACAGAAAAGAAACCAAAACACCCTCATTTTCACAAAAATTCAAACCAACCCTGTATTCCAGTGGCAGGCGAAAAAAAAAATAACAATTTTGTGTTACAAGTGTTTTTTCTTCTCCTTGCCTCACTGTGTCAGCATTTGACTTGGGCATTCATGAATCCATCCACACTAATAAGCCTGACATGCTGTGAAAAGCAATTGTTTAAAAGTTACCTTTTGGTTTCACATAAGGGGTGACAGGTGGTTAAAGCAGTACAATGTGGCTTATGTGGTCGGACATGTTAAAAAGTCTGTCATTTATTGTAGTTTTTAAAAAAAATGAATGGAATGTAGAAATTTTAAATCAGCACATTGCAGCTATGCATGTTTATAGAAAAGTAGTGAACACATTGAGCCATAATTATTAGTCATTAGCACTAAATTTCAGAATTTTTGTGGAAGAAAAAAAGAAATTAAAAATGAAGCGAAATATTAACATTTTTGACTAGTCAGAATTAAAACTTAAAATGTGATATTCTTTTCAACTAAATTCATCTGTAGTGAAAATTTTCCTTTTTTCTTCTTAAAAATAGAACATTAATTAACCTTATTACATTACAAGCCAAATAACTAGGACAATAGAACAAACTAGCTAAGTAATCTTAATTATTTACAAATAGTAATCATTCTACTAACCAGTTGACACACTTATGAAGCAAGAATTATAATTAAAACATGACATTAATTAATGTGGGAAAGATTAGAAAAATGAAAGTTTATAAACTAGCTTTGTTAATAAATTGTGTGGTCTTTAGAAAGTTATAATACCTCTCTGTGTTTCAGATTTTTAATCTGTAAAATAAAATGGTTATCCCCATAGTATACACTAAAAAATTCACCAAAAATATGCAGGTGCAGGATGAGAATGAAATAGTTATTAAATTTGAGTTGTATAACATAGTGGAAGACAAAGCTAAAATATATATTGATAGCTACAATCTAGTTTATTATAAAAAGACAATAAAGAGGAGAAGGAAAGAATAGACATATATTACAGACTATCTAATGGGAGTAATCCCAAAACTTTCTAATTTAATTTAGTACTATAAAAACCTACAAATGCGATTGACTTTGTGCTAGATTTTATAACAATGGGAAATCAGTAAGTCATTTTCTCTCAAACAGGTCAGTATCAGTAATGGATATAAGAAATAACCATATTCATTATTGTTTACATTTATGTTTCTTTTTAACTTATATTAAGTGAAATTAAATTCAACCAATAGTACTTATCACTGGAGTTCTCTTGACTTATCCACTCTGTGCTGCTATAACCAAATAGCTGAGACTGAGTAGTTCATAAAGAAGAGAAATTTATTAACTCACGTTTGGAGGCTGGCAAGTCCAAGGTCAAGGCAGCAGCATGGTTTGGCTGTCTGATGAGTGCTGCTTTCTGCTTTGAAGATGGCATCTTGTTTCCACATCTGCTCGGGGCGAAAGGATACTGTGTGGAGTAAGACATAAAGACATTAAGTCAAATTCTGTGAAGCCTCTTTTGTAAATTCTTAATCCTATTTACAATGGAGGAGCCCTCGTGGCCTAATCACCTGGTATAGACACTACCTGTTAATACCATCACATTGCCAACACCCGAATTTTGTAGGGGAGCCACTGAAACCATAGCAGAACTGGAGAATATGGGAAGAAAAAGAGAGAAAAAAGGGATAAGACGTGAGAAAAATCTCTTTTGTGTGCTTACATTTTTGAACTTTATTTCTGTTATTGATACATAATTACATATTTACGGGGTACGTGTGAAATTTTGTTACATGCCTAGACTGTAATGATCAAGTCAGGATACTTGAGGTATCCATCACTTTGAACATTTATCATTGCTATATGTTGAAAACAGTTCAAGTCCTCTCTTCTAGCTATTTTGAAATACACAATCCATTGTTGATAAATATAGTCACTCTGCTCTGCTGTCCGAATTCAGAGCTTATGCCTTTTATCTAATTATATGTCTGTAACAACTAACCTCTATCTTCATGCCCCCTCCCACCCACCTATTCCTTTCTAGTCTCTAGTATCTATCATTCTACTCTCTACCTTTATGAGATCAACTTTTTTAGGTACCACATATGAGTGAGAACATGCCATATTTATCTTGCTGTGCTTGGCTTATTTCATTTAGCATAATGACAACCAATTCCATTCATGTTGCTTTTATCTTGCAAGTAAAATGTTTTATTCTTTTCCATTATTTATTTAAATGACAACCCATTAAAAAACTGAACTGGCACTTTTATATTGTAACCATTTCCTTTTTGTCCATCATGACAATATATTCTTATAAAATATCATTATTTTAATTTCTTGAAGAAATATATCTAGCACAGGGTCAAAACTGCACTTAAGTGGAACCATCAAATGTACAATAGAATGGGATTTAGCAAAACTTCACAACATATATTAGACGCAAAAGAAAAATCATGAAATTCCTAAACATTTCTATATTTTATCTTGTTTAAATTTAATTCTTTTCTTAAAATTATACAACTAACTTTCCTCCCAAGATTTATCCTTTATTGTGATGACACATGAAGTAACACTACTTTTAATCTGGCTTACCTGAAAATTTTGAAACTCATTTTTTCTCTAAAGTAATAAAGCCAGAAAAAATTGAACTCAGTTACAAAGCACCATACTACATAAAGGTTTTCTTGTGTAAATATTTTTGTGTTTATTTTAAGAAAGCAAGAATCAACCAGCAAAATCAATATCAAATGTTTACATAAATATTTTATATGTGACAGGACTCTTTGGATCTTAGATTTAATTTGCTATTTAATTTTATATTTATTTAATATATTATGGCCCATTTGATATGGCATCTTTTATCATTGTAATGGTATGAACTGAGGGGCACATTAATAGCCTTTTTATGCTTATAATTTTTAACTTACATTGATCACTTTCTCATATGACATTAAACAATATATTAAAGAGGCAAAATAGGAGGTTTTTCTATTTTTGCACCAGAGGGTCTTAGTATGAGTGTGTGAGAAAAAAGAGAAGCAGAAGTCATAGAAAGATACACTTGTAGAACAAGATAGTGGCACATTTGTGGGTTTTTCCTTTCTTTCAGAAAGAGAATGAAAGAAAAGCTACTCTCATTTCCTTTCTGTATCTTTTTTGTACTTGAGGGGACTATTCAAAAAAATTATATGACACTTCCATTATACTGAATTTTTCATTAATAAAGAAATCCAAATCCCATATACAGTAGGTTAATACTTTAGATTTTTAAAATGCAATGTTTTTTATGATCCCTGAGTAATCTGGTGTGTGAATGAAGGTTCTTTATAGAAGTATTAATAACAAGCACCCTCATTACTAGGTGTAATACTCAGAATCACACAATGAAGACAAAGAGTAACAGGGAAGTGTGGATGGTAGCTTCATTTATGAGTTAGACTATATCAGAAAATTTGTGAAAGAAAATCATAGTTCTATTAGTATTGCAGACCATTGAGTTGGGGGTATTTGGGGAACATACAAATCTTTCTGGCCACTGGGTATCTTTAACATGCACAAAAGTGAGCATAAATCATTTTTAAGACCTTTTTTTAAAGCATTTTTAGCCTCAAAGTAAAACTGAAAGGGAGGTACAGAGATTTTTGCATACACTGTCTGCCTCCACACATGCATAGACTCCCCCATTAGTAACATTCTCCACTAGAGTGGGGGAATTGTTATACTTTATGAACCATATTGACACATCAGAATCACCCAGTTTCATAGTGTACATTACAGTTCATTGTCAGCACTGAAAATTCTATGAATTTGGACAAATATATATCTATACACAATAACGTGTATTCATCATTACAGTGTCATACAGAGCATTATCAGTTTCCTGAAAATCATCCATGTTCTACCTATTCATTCCTCCCCACGCCAACCCCTGGTAACCACTGATCATTTATTTCACTGTCGTCACAGTTTTGCCTTTACCAAAGTGTCTTATAATTGAAATCATACAGTATGTAGCCTTTTCAGATTGACTGAATTTACTTAGTAATATGCATTTAAGTGTCCTCCATGACTTTTATGGCTTAATAATTCATTTCTTCTTATTGTTGAATAATATTCCATTGTCTGGATTTGCCACCTACTTGAGGATATCTTGGTTATTTATAAGTTTTGGAAACGATGAACAAAGCTGCTATAAATATCCACACAGATTCTTGTTTGGACATAAGTTTTCAACTCCTTTGGATAAAAAAAACAAGAAGAGCGATTGTTTGGATGGTATAGTGAGAATATGTTTACTTTTATAATAAATCATCAAACTGTCTTCTGAAGTGGCTGAACCATTTTGCATTTCCACCCGCACTGAATGAGAGTTCCTGTCACTCCACATCCTCACCAGGATTTTTGGTGTTGTCAGTGTTCTGGGTTTTGGACATTCTAATAGGTTTGTACTAGTATCATTTTTTAGTGCATTTCCCTGATAGCATATGATGTGGCACATCTTTTCATGTGCTTATTTTCTTCTTTTTAGCGTACTGATGTGATGCATGACATTTATTGATTTTCAAATATTGAACCAGCCTACTTAACTGGGATAAATCCCATTTGGTCGTGGTGTTTAATTCTTTTTAAACATTGTTGAAATCAATTTGTTAACATTTTGTTGAAAATTTTTGCATTTATGTTCATGAGATATATTGGTCTTTACTTTTCTTGTAAGGTTTTTGGTTTTGATAATAGGTTAATGCCAGCCTCATAGTAGGACTCAGGAAATATTAACTCTGCTTCTAACCTTTGAGTGAGATTATAAAGAATTGGTATAATTTTTTCCTTAAAAGTTTGCTTGAATTCACCATTGAATCTATCTGAGCCTGGTGATTTCCATTTTACAAGGCTATTAATTATTGATTCAATTTATTTAGCTATCTCAGTATTCAGATGGTCAATTTCCTTTTGTGTGTGTTTTGATAGTTTGTGTCTTTCAAGGAATTGGTCCATTTAACCTAGGTTAGCAAATTGTTGGCATAGAGTTGTTCCTAGTATGCATTTATTATTATTTTAAAATTTACACAATCTGTAGGCATGTCCCTTCTTCTGTTTCCAACGTTACTAATTCGTGTCCTTTCTCTTTTTGTCTTAATTATCTTGACTAGAGGCTTATTGGTTTCATGGATCTTTGGAAAACACCAGCTTTTGTTTTTGATTTTCTCTATTGATTTCCTTTTTTCAATTTCATTGATTTTTGCTCTAATACTTATTATTTCTTTACTTCTATTTACTTTCGGTTTTAATTTACTTTTATTTTTCTAGTTTCCTAAGGCAGAAACTCAGCTGACTATTATAGATCCTTCTTCCTTTCTAATATGTGCATAAAATGCTATGAATTTCCCTCTAAACAGCCACGTTTTAAAATTACCCCACTGTTTTTCCTGTATCCCACATATTTTGATAAGTTTTGTTTTTTCATTCAGTTTATTTTTATTTCTCCTGAGATTTCTTGTTTGACCCATGTGTTATTTAAAAATTTGTATCTTAATCTCTACATATTTTGTGATTTTCCAGCTATCTTTCTGTTATTGATTTCTAGTTTAATTCCACTGTGGTCTGACAGAAGACATTGCATGATTTTTATTATTTTAAATTTCTTAAGTTGTACCTTATGGCCCACAATGTTGTTCACCTTGGTGAATGTTCCATGTGAACTTAAGAAGAATGTGTGTTCTGTTGTTTGATGCTGGCTGAAGCAGTCTATAGATATCAATTACATCCAGTTGACTGATGATATTGGTGAGTTGAAGTATGTCCTTACTGATTTACAATCTGTTGGATCAATCCACTTCTGATTCATCAATTTCTCTTTGTTCTTCTATCAGTTTTTGTCCCAAAGACTTTGACACTCTGTTTTCAGGCACGTACATGTTAAAAGTTGCTATGTCTTCTGAAGAATTTAACCCACTGACATTATGTCATGCCCTTCTTTATTCTGATAACCTTCCTTGCTCTGAAGTCTGTTTTGTCTATATTAATATATAATAACAACTTCTATTTTATGAAATGAGTGTTAGCATGGTATAACTTTCACCATCCATTTACTTTTAATCTGTATGTTTTTATGTTAGGTTAGGTTTTCAGTAGGTTTCTTCTAGACAAGTTAGAGTTGGTTCTCATTTCTTGATGCCCTCTGACAGTCTGTTTTCTTTTAAATGGTTTGAACCATTGACATTCAAAGTGATTACTGATATAGTTCAATTAATATCTACCATATATATTACTCTTTTCTTTTCAGGGCCTTTGCTCTTTGTTCCTATTTTTGTTTTTCACTCTTTTGTTGCCTTTTGTGGGTAAATTGAGCAATTTATATGACTCTACTTTCTTTCCTTTCTTGGTATATCAATTATAGTTTTTTTTCCTTCTTTTTCTAATCCAAGTCCAAATAACACTGTATCCTTTTCATGGTTAGTTTGAGTACCTTATAATAACAAAATAATCCTGATTCTTCCCTCCTGTCCTTTATGTTATTGCTTTTATTCATTATATTTGTATACAAACACACATAAACACACACACAGGGATACATATTTGAATACATTTTTTGCTACTATTATTTTGACCAGTTGTCAATGAGATTAAGAATAAAAAATAATGTTTTAGTTTTACCTTTACTTATATCTTCTCAAGTGTTCTTTATTTAGATTTGAGTTTCTTACCTATACTACTTTCTTTCTCTCTAACGAACTTCTGACATTTCTTACAAAATAGGTGTACTGACAACATATTTTTTGTGGCTAAGTCTATATTTCTGCTTTATTTTGAAAGATAATTTCACAGCGTACAGAATTCTAGGTAGATGATTGTATTATCTTAACACTTTAAAGATTTCACTATATTCTCTTCTTGCTTGTGTGGTTTTCTGAGAAGTTAGATGTCATTATCATCTTCAGTCTCTATAGCTACAGTGTTTTTTCCCCTCTGGCTCCTTTTAGGACTTTTCTTCTCCTTATCTCTGAATTTCTTCAGTTTAAAAATTATAATTTGCCTAAGTGTACATTTGTTGGCATTTATCCTGCTTGAGTTCTCTTAACATCTTGAATCTGTGGTTTGGTGTCTCACATTAATGCAGGAAAATTTCCAGTTACTATTATTTTATGTATTTCTTCTGTTTTTTCCTGCCTTTTCACTCTTCCGGTATTCCCATTATACATGTTAAATGTTTTATAGTTGTCCTACAGACTTGGATATTCTCTTATCTTTTTTCCAATGTTGTTTTCCCTCTTTGCTCTTCAATTTTGTAGGTTTCTATTATGATATCCTCAAACTCGGAAATTCTTTTCTCAGTTGGGTCCAATCTACTAATAAACCCATCAAAAGCATTCTTCATGTCAGTTATAGTTTTTTTGCTCTCCAGTATTGATTTTTGGTCCTTTCCATAGGATTTCCATCTCTCTGCTTATATGGATCATGTTATTGCATGCTGTCTGGTTTATCCATTAGAGCCCTTTCCAGATTAATCATAGTTGCCTTGAATTCCTAATCACAGATGCCCTGACATACCTAATCCTGATGTTTGCTCTGTCTCTGCAAACTGTGGAGGTGTTTGCCTTTAGCATGCTTTTTCTTCATATTCAGAGATGATGCATCCTATGAAAGAAACTGTCATAAATATGCCTTTAGTAATCTGTTGGTAAGGTGTGGGGAAGAGAAAGTGTTCTATAGTTCTATGGTTAGGTGTCAGCCTTGTAGTGAGCCTATGCCTCGGGACTGTGAGCGTCACAAATATTTCTCAGATTTATTTTTCTCCCCTCTTAAGTAAGACGGGATGGCTAGAGTGCGCCGAAATTTGGTATTTCTGTTACCCCATGTGGAAGGCTAAGGCTGACTGGAGTTGGGTGTTTCCCTTTCCCGAGATCAGCTGGGCTCTAATAATATCCCAGCAGGGGAGACTGTGATTAACTAGTTTCTCCTGAGGGCAGACCTTGCTGGGAAGAACAGAGTGTTCTGGCTTAGTTCAAAATGGTTCCTTTTTCTATTACTCTGCAGGGAACATAAGGGGATTTTTCTCCAGTATTTGTTGTGAGAACCTGGTCAAGCTCGTGGAGGTTAAGCTCACAATACTGTGGGGACCCCTATGACTGGATTCCCTGGAGTTTTTAACTCTCACATTTTTCCACAATGAGCCTCCAGCAATTTTCAATTACAGTTCAAGTTTTCCTCTGCCTGGAGTTGTCCTGTAGGGGTTTCTGCTGCCGACTCCCCATATGCACCTACTTCTTTCTCCAGTCTTGGGGGCAGTGGCTTGCCCTGTGTCTTCAGCTATCTCAGGGACCTAAGAAGAGTTGTTACTTTTGCAGTTTGTTTAGCTTCTTATTTGTTAGGATGGAGCAACAACTTCCAGGCTACTTTCATGTGGAACAAGAAAGCTCAAGTTATTTTTAAGGTGCAAGAATAGTTTTTGTCCAATGGTATTATATAAGTCTTAAAACAGCAGAGACTTTTATGCATTTATTTCAGCTTCTCTAAGCTGTAATTAGATTGACATTGATGTAACATGAAACTTGATTGTAGTTACATCCATGTCACACACCTTTAGTCTTTAGGACCATCGAATTCTTTTAGGAAACTAATAGAAGACAGCAGAAGGATTAAGATAGATTGATATGCTGTAGCTGGTGAACAACACGTAAACTTTTGGGAAATATAATAAACACTAAGAACAAGAATCTCAGACCCAAAATTATGCTCAGAAAGCTGCAGTGAAAGAAGTTCTTGATTACTCTAGAAAGATACATTTTATTAATTTTGTTTTCAAGCATTACTGAACAAAGTAAAATCACCTGGGTTGTTTATTTAAAAAAAAGCAGATTCCTGGGATCTATAATCAGAGATTCCGTGTAGCACATTTTCTTTGGAGTCTAAGAATCATTATTTATAATGTGACTTCTCATCCTTAAGTTATTTTGATATAAGTAACCTATTGATTTAATTTTAGGAAACGTTGTTTAATAGACATGGATATCTCTTGGAATGCTTGCAATGGCTTGATTTTCTTTGAAGTGGTCCATAGAGGCAGTGAAGATAAGGGAAAAGTTTTTCTTGACAAATTGCAGATATTAGTGATCTTAAAGAAAGTCTTCCTTCCAGGAGTACAAAAATTATTTTATCATTTTTTTAGATCAATTATGAAATTACCTCCAACAGAAGTTAATAAGAATGATTATTTTCTACATAAACATTTTCTGGCATGCCATTCAGTGATAATTTTTTCAATCATGCTGAGCGATTCCATTCCCTTTACCTTCATAATCTCCAGCAGGCAGTTAAAACCTATAATCACAGCTCCAGCAGTAAAGAATATTCAAATTCATTTCACTCCTTTCCAAATTCTAAATGTGATCTCTTTGGTTTACCATTGTTGCTTAGTTACATTTCCTGTTTGCCCAAATAATTCTGATTAAAGTAACACAATATGAGCATGCTCGGATATTTATAAAGCAAAACCATTGACCACTTATATTCTTGTACTGCACCTTGTTTTTGTTTTCCAAACTGTAAGTTGAAATAAACTTCTATGTTTTTCAGTTTTATCTGATAACAAGGATACAGATTCCTATCCTCGGAGACTAGAGATACAGTTGATAATGGACTTTATCCCATCTCCCTCCCATTCTTTCATCTCTCTCTCCCTCGTCTTTACTTTTCTTTCCCTCTTCTCTCCTTCCTGCCTCTTCTCTTGGCCTCTGTTGTAACTAATAGCAGCAGCAGCAGAAGCTGTAGCTGTGTGAACTTGGACGTGATACTTAACTCATGCATGCACCAATTTTCTCATCTTAAAATGATGATAGTATAAGACCAACATCATAGCATTACTATGACATCTAAATGAGTTAATATACACCCAGTGCCTGGCACTTAGCAAGTCATATAAGTGATGACATTATGACTACCTTCATTATCAAAACATCATCTACGAATCCTATCCCATACTTCATCTGTATACCAAGAACACGCAACGTATGTGCTAGACAATGCAGTAACTGCTTTACACATTATCTTATTTTATCCTCACAAAAATTCTAGGAGGTAGATGTCATTTTTTGTAAGTGGAAAGAAAAGAAACTGAAAGCCAAGAATTTAAGCAATTTTGTGTTCACACATATTGAAACGATTGAACTGAGGCAGCCCATGTGTCTCTCAGGGCCATTGGGCAATAAGGGCACCACTTGAGCAGGTGAAGCTGGATCTGAGGTCAAAGGTCAAATGTGGGTACTCTCTAAGTCAGAGCAAAAGCTCCACGTGGAGTGTGCTTGACCCCATGTTTGCAGGAACTGAGAATTTGCTAAGAAAGAGAAGTAGGAAAAAGGGAATATCAAGGGTGCGTGCCTTCTCAACCCGTAGACTAGTATATTGCTAACAAGAAGAACACACTCACCATCAACAGGCGTGTGATTAATTCTCCAGTTGAAATGTGGGATCTGTGTAAACCCCTGTATAAATTCCCAGGGCTAAGACATTCTCAAGACTTTTGGCCTCAGGGAAACCACCTTCCAATATGTGTCAGACAGGTTCTAAAAGCAAATTACTAAAAAGAACCAGACTAAGAGAAAAGAAAAAAAAAAAATCTGTCTATCTATGTATCTATCTGCCTTCCCTTTTCCCTCCTCCTGCCACAAAGCCAAGATATTAAATATTAATCCTTACTTAACTACAACCAGGTTCTCTGTTCACAGAATAATGAAGGCTGTTTGATGTAAGGGGGATGCACCGAGCATCACAATAAATCTTGCTAGGAAGTCTAGTTTTTAATTATATCTAAATTTTTAAGATTTCATATAGGCCTCCGGAAAGTGATTTTTTTCACTCCACCTGGCATCCTCTGCGGTCACTCAGACCTGGCAGATGGACGGGCAGGAGAGTCCAAGAATGCTTCACTCACGTACCTAGCACGTTGGCAGAGATCACTGGAAACCTTGACTCACCTGGGCTCCTCTCCACCTCATCTCAGGGCCTCTGAACAAAGTCTCTTTAGAATCCAGTCTCTCAGTAATCCAAAAATAATATTTTAAGAGACCTGGGTAGAAGCTTCAGAGTTATGACCTAGCCTAGAAAGTCTCACCGTGTTACTTGTGCCATATTCTAATGGTCACGCAAGTTCCAGGAATAGCTCAGATTCATGGGTAATGGTAGTAGACATCCCTACCAGTAGGAGAAAGAGTAAAAATGCAAAAAAATGCAGCCATCTTTAATCCACAATGTTCTGCTCTCTGGCTACAAATTATTTACATTTCCACCACATGAAACATAAATTCACTCCTTGTGATGCCCTCCAAATTCTCATCCCATAATACTATCAGTTTAGGTACATATATAATGTACAGAAATTAATTACAGTACTAATATAGTATAACAGTAACAACACTAGCAATAACTTTAGTAAAAATAAGCTAACATTTGCTGCGGATTCCACTTGCTCCAGGTACTGTTCTATATTCTTTCTACAAAGAGAGACCGTGTAATTTATTATCCTAACTGGACACTCTTAAAAGTGAAAGGGAATACAATTTATGATGACTCCAGGACTATCCCATGCAAGGTGGGATGTATAATTGCCCAGCTACACACTTGCCCAATAGAATCTTCACATAACCCTGATGTAGGAATTATCCTCAGATCTTTTCTATGGATGCAAAAGCTGAGGTTCAGCAGGGCTTCATAGCTTGCATAAGGTCCCATAGGGTCAGAGGTGCTATAGAAATTGTCCTCAGATCTTTTTTACGGATGCAAAAACTGAGGTTCAGGAGGGCTCGGTAGCTTGCATAAGGTCCTATACGGTCAGAGGTGTTACAAGGCCCATCTGTCTGACCTTGGACTTGTAGCCTTATGATCCTGGTTCCTGACTGCTTCTATCAACAAGCCCTTTGCCCTCTCAGATCCGATAGAAGAAAGCCTTCCTGCCCTTTTCTCTTGTTTTTCTATATTTAACAGATTCTGTCACATCTATGGACACAATGTCCCTCTATTTGTTTTCCAAAGTGAATGAACAGAGCTAAAAAGCACACAGTGACCGTGCCTCACCTCCACTGCTATATTTTCTTAACATCTTGGGCTATAATATTAAACTGCTTTATGCTGCAAATCTAATTAGTTGGATTTTTTTTTTCAGTTTTTTTTTTTTTTGTTTTGCTATGTTTTTGTTTGTTTGGGTTTTAACAAGCAAATAAAGCTGATACTGAACCTTGGTGTTCACTGGGACCAGACATTTAAAGATCATGGCACCATCTATTAATCACCATTGGCTCCCATTAGCCAACTGTACACAGCTTCCCCTCCAGCCATATTAAAATGTGATTTTGCATTTAAATGCCCCTCAGTTAACCTCTTTTAATTGACATAAGCATATAAAACTATGTTCTTGCATTCTCAGGACTTTTAGTTCACAGGCTTTACTTTTCTTCTTTCTTCCTTCTGAAACTTCGGAAAAGTTTACTTTAAAAATTGTATGTTTTATTGTATATTATTATATGTTTTAAAAAATTTATTTTTATTCAGGCAGATTTTCACATATAGAAAATGTATGAGTAAATATCATTTTACAATGCAATGCACTCAATTGTATTTATTTAAATTACTTTTGGAGAGATGTTAAAAATAGCTGTGAAATAGAAGCCGTGAGACATAGAGGTTCTACTCTGTTTTATGAACAGGGTAAAAACATGGGTTCAAATTTCAACTTCGTCACTTCTTAGGTGCGGAAAAGTAATTTATGGACTGCCTTCTGTCATCTGTATAAAGTGGATAGTATTAGAAATCTATTTCACAGGGTTGCTGTAAAAATTAAATGAGTTTTTTTTTTTTTTTTTTTTTTTTAAGGCAGTGTGTGCCCCCTCAGCATGGCACCATGGTGCTCGCTGTGGTGCGTATCTCCTCAGCATTTGCACCCTTGTGCCTGCCAAGGTATCCTCCTGCAATCTGCACCTAACAATGGAAGTGTTTAGAAGTTAACACCCCTGGGATCAGACTGCAGACACCGAAAGAAAAGGATACCTGGGTAAATACCTTGACTTCCTCATTCTTCCTGAAGGGGTATGTCTGAGGAGCATTCCTAAGACCCAGTAGGGGTCAGCAGTGGGAATGAGCCTCAATTGCCTATAAGGGTAATCTGCTCACTAACACTCTCTATGTTACCTTCTTTTCTTTCCTGGGTACTTTTCCTGCTCTCCTACTGGTGTATCCAGGCCTCATTGATAAAATCAGTGGCTTGCGTTCAGTCTGCATCTCAGCACATACTTCTGTGGGAACTCATCCTAAGACAAGGCAATAGGTACTTAACCAAACCATGAGTCACACTTAATAGCTCATAGAGAGTCAGTCAAGGGGTCTTTCAGCAATCTAACATACAACAAGCACCGCAAAACTAATAGAGACCTTTTCGTATATGATCTTGCTTAATTTCCACACCAAAAAAAAAAAAAAATAATAATCCTGTAGGGGGCTGAAATACTATTTACTCTCATTTTTCAAATGAGCAGGCAAAGTAGAAAGAAATGTTAATTAAATTGCCAATATCACACAGCTACTGCATGACAGAGTCAGGATTTAAACTCTGTTTATTCCAAAGTTCATGCTCTTCCACTTATGCTACACTTTCTCCCGTGACAGCTCATATTGATGTTCTATATAATTAGCTCCTGTATAGACTAACCAACCTATCAGTCAGATACCCGATCTCCGCAGGAAACAGATTCAAGGTTATCCTCTCTCGTGCCCCTTTTCTATTGATAATGTTCATCCATTCCATATACAACTCAACATGATGATACCAGGACTTTTAATAGGAACCTCATTTTTATAGGTAAGTTATGATCATGTTTCACAAGCCCTGGACTCCCTTTAAATCTCACAACATAGCTAACTCAGTATCTAGAGAGCTGACATTACATGTAAGAAAATTTAAATTGAATGGCAGGAGAACTCAGGGTGTTCTCTCACTTAGTTAATGTTTTGATACAGGACCCAAATATAACCAGTTGAGAGGCCAAGCTATATTGTTTACTTTCTTCATATTTCACTCTATTATTATAAACAGTTTGAATTAAGAAATGATGAATAACTAGTAAAACTATCATAACAACTAGTAACTATTGTTTTCATTATCTATTAATATCATTGATATTATTGATAATTTCACTGATAATGAAAACAATAGATTGAAAGTATTTTTATTATATTTCATATATTTTTCATTATATCTACATATTCATTCATATTTAAGGCAGTGAAGATCCTAGCATTTGGCATTATCTAAACATCATAGATATTTTGCTATTTTTTTAAAGAAGACATTTTGAACAGACATCACACTGATAAAAACCAGTTTTAACGTACTTATGAAGCTAGGTATTTCAATATATTTCTTAAGATGATATATGGAGCTTATCAGACCTCCCAAGATTTTCTGGAAGAGTTTGCACATCAGAAAGTCAAAGAGATGCAGAAAAGAAATCCTGCTGGGAAGTATGGAAGAATAAGAAAAACTCGTGGTTTCTGGAAAGAGAAAACTGAAGGCACAGAGGAGTTATATGACCTCCTCAAGGTCACAAAGGGAGTCAGTAATGGATCCAGGAACAGTGGCCAAATCTTTTGGATTCATTGTCCAATGCTCAATCCACCATACTTGGCTCTCTCCATTGTGTACAATTTGCTTCTTAGCTCAAGTCACTGAGATGCGCTCTTTGGCAAAGTGGGCTGTTCAAGGAAGCAGGAGACTCCTTTCTTCTCAAAGTCTTCCCTGCATTGGACGCGGCAGGGGTGCTTGCTTCCTTGTCACTCTGCCACAGCCTACCCACAGAGATGCGCCACCCAGCGGGGCTCTGAGTGCTCATGGAGCACGTTAAGCCTTAACTTAGGCAGTTTTTTGGTATGGAACATCTGTGGATTCCAAGAGTGAGCAGATGGCACCGAGCCGTGCCAGACTCAGCACTGCTCTTCTCCAAACTGCATTCCTCCCTTAGTATTCACAAACCATGGCAGGACAGACCCTGTACCTCTGCAAAGCAAGGGGGCAGAGCAGTGGGAAATGTCATCTTTGGAAGGAAAAATTTTTTACCTGGCTCCTCCCAGTCCTGGTATTAACTCACACTAAACTTGTGCCATCTTCACTTCTCTGAACTCTCCTAGCTGTGGGAGCATATGGCCAGTGGAAGAAAGACTCATTTTATTGGAGAAGTCACTTTTCCCCATAGATATTCTTTTAATTATATACTCAATACATGCCTGTTGGAAACATCTAGGTCCGTGTACTAAGAACAATTGCTAGCAGTATAACTTTAAAATGTGTCTGTAATTATTTCACACTTCTTAGTGCATTTGGATGATACAAAATCTCAATCCCATATTTGTTAATGAGGTAGAAGAAGTCTTTGTCTTACTTTAGACAAAATAAAAGACACTGTTTTGCGAATATTATAAGCAATGTCTAATATGTGTTGGGGGAAGGGGTTAAAAAGGGTCGTTTAATTTTCCACTTTAAAAAAGCTGTTATTTCTTTTCTTCTTCAAGTGAAATTAAAATAAAAATTAAATTGATGCAACTCTCACTGTCCTATTGGGCTTTTGAGATTCTATAGGCTGGGATACCGGAGCTATTTAGCTGTGGACACACATTATCTTTCAAGAAAAGAGAATTCAGAAATCATCAAAGCTGCCTCTCTCACCACAGGCCTAGGGGGCAAGGCTGATTTCTCCTTGGTTTCAGAGTAGAGCCATGTCCTTGGGCTCAGATGGCCAGACCACCCTTGCCAGTGTCTCAGGAGTGGGACTGCCACAAGAAGCCATGGAAACAGAGCCCTGCCCGGAGCTCAGGAGGTAGGGGCAATGCATAGGAGCTTGGGGTGATGCTGCCAGCCTAGTGGGACTTAGAAGGAGGAACATGAGGCCAAAGAAGATTATTCTCAAGCCTTGAGATCTAAGGAAATTGCCTTGCTAGGTTTATAAAATGTATCAGATTTGATCATTTTCCTATAATAAATGACCATGAGAATTAAACCACTTAAAATGTGTTTTTCAGAAAATAAATCAGTTGGTCTTTCACATTATGTTTTATAATGACTGAGAAACTAACAACTTTTTGAAAACTGTGCACTTGATAGAGAGCATTTTGGAAATGGGTATTTGAAATATTTCTATTTAATGGGGTTTTGTTACTGAAACTATCCTAAATATGTCACAAAAACTATCTTACCTGTTCCATTCGAAACTCTGGGCACAGAATCTTCTAACCAGCTTACAAATCTTCCAAGGGCTTGTCTGTTTTGAATCTGTGTGTTAAAAACATGAAGATACAACATCTTTTGATTTGCTTGCTAGCATAACTGATTTAGCAAAGAAGGTTTACATTGGTGGCCGTGTTTCAGCAACGTGCTCACAATTGGTGGATAAATTGATAAATACAGTGAACATAATGAGAAACCTTGGATGAAAATGTATTTTCAAAATTTTAATCTTTTTTTAAAAATAATTTTTGGAATTATGGGAGCCACCAAAAATAAAATAAAAATAAACCATGGGACAAAGTCTAGTTCTAATCTGAAAGTACTAAACCAAGATTTTAAAAAATAATGAAGCCCTTTCAGTGAAAGGACTGTAACTAAAATATTAATAAACAGTCCTTTGACTGTCAGTAAGAAAGTTTTCTGTACTATTTTAATAAAATAAAAAAGTTCAAATATTTTAAAATTCTATTCACTTCATTATCAATAAGATAATATATTATTTAAGCATATACAATTTGAAATTAGTAAATATATGTATGGCAGAGTATATGCTGATTTTGTTTGTTTTTACTGAGAGGCATATATGACAGAAATTTTCATAATAGATTGATTGGGTTGGTAAGAGCAGAGGTGATGAGAAATTGTTGCATTCAGCATAACGTTAGTGAATGGTAAGTAGGATATGAAGGAAACATGAAAACATGATCAAGGGTGACTCCCACTGATCAGACTTGACCAAGTTTCATTTATTAAAATTATTAAAATTGGTATAGAAACATGGTTTTCTGGGTGTGCATGTACACACACCTGTGTACACATACTGGGGTGAGGAATATCAATGGTTCTCTTTTAGAAATGATCATCTGTCAATGTTAATGAGACATCCGCATCCAGATGTACAGTAGGCAGCTAAATATACAACTTTGGGGCTGTGTGTGGGGTTCAGGAGTTGATCGGCAAATGTAGGAGTCATCAGTATCTCACTCAGAAGCTATGAAACATGATGAGATATTCTATTCAATGAGCGGTGGCAGAGTGGAGGACAAGATCAAGGACCAGCGCTGTGGAATTCCAATGTCTGGAAGTCTGAGAGAGGTAGGGGAGCCAGCAAAGGAATTAGAAATGGAGAGACCAGTGACATATGAGGAAAACTTGGAGTGTGAAAAAAAATTGCTTTAGAGAAAAATTTGACCGGGCTCAGTGGCTCACACTTGTAAGCCCAACACTCTGGGAAGCTGAGGCAGGAGGATCACTTGAGCTGAGGAGATTGAGACCAGCCTGAGCAAGAACAAGACCTCATCTCTATTAAAAATAGAAAACTTAGCCAGGTGTCATGTAGCGTGCCTGTCGTCCCAGCTACTCGGGAGGCTGAGGCAGGAGGATCGCTTGAGCCCAGGAGTTTGATATTGCTGTGAGCTAGGCTGATGCCACGGCACTCTAGCCTGGTCAACAGAGTGAGTCTCTGTCTAAAAAAAAAAAAGGAAAAATTTGATGAAATGCTGATGGGCTGCTGGAATCATAGAACTGACAACAGGATATATCAACCTAGGGATCACTGGTAATTTTTAAGATACTATTTTTTAATTGACAAATAAAAATTGTCTGTATTTATAATGTACAGCATGATGTTTTGAAATATGTATACAATGTGGAATGGATAAATCAAGCTACTTAACATACACAGTCCCTCACACACTTATTTATTTGTGAGGAGAACACTTAAAATCTATCATCTCAGCAATTTCCAAGTATGTAACACATTGTTATTAACTGTAGTTATCACATCGCACAATAGATCTCTTGAATTTATTCCTCCCCTCTGACTAAAATTTTGTAACCTTTGACTGACATAACCCCAATCTACTCCTCCCACCCCCAGGCACTATAACTATAACTGGTAAACACTGTTTTATTTGTTTGTTTCTATGAGTTCTACTTTTCCAGATCCCACATATAAGTGAGATCATACATTATGTGTCTTAACGTGCTTGGTGTGTTTCATTTAACATAATTTTTTCCAGGCTTGTCCATGTTGTTGAAAATGACAGGGTTTCATTTTTATTAAGGCTGAACAGTATTCCATTGTGTATATACAGCACATTTTCTCTATGATTCACCCACTGATGGACACATAGGTTGATTCCCTATATTGGCTATTGTGAATAACATTGCAATGAACATGGAAGTGCAGATACCTCTGTGACATACTGATTCCATTTCCCTTTGGATATATACCCAAAAGAGACATTGCAGGATCACATGGTAGTTTTATGTTTAATATTTGAGCAGCCTCCATACTGTTTTTCACAGCAGCTGCACCATTTTACATCCCAACTGCTAGCATGCAAGGGTTCCCTTTTTTCCACTTTCCCAGCACTTGGTATCTTTCACATTTTTGATTATCTTGACAAAGATGAAGCCAGTGGAGTGGTTTAAACAAAAGCCCAACTGGCATGGCATGAGTTGAAATGGCTGACAAGGAAGTAGAAGGGTCAGGATAGACAGCTTTTTAAACAAACCTATGCTGTAAAGGGTACACAGAAACGTCTTTCTAACACTCTCCATCCAATGACTGTTGTGAACTTTCCACAGCCCACCAAATACATTGTCACTTGGTTTCTATGGCTTTGCATATGCTTTACATATTCTGTACCAAATGCTATTCCTTTCCCTTTACTCACTATATAGCATTCCCTACGCAAAAGAGATTTTCTAGCAAATCCACATTCATGCTCTCAGATACAGAAGAGATGGGAGGTGTCAGCTTCACTTCCGCTTTATCCCTTAAACATTAGTAACTTTCTTCTTCACATTCCCACGTTTAACATCATGCCGACACTCACCATAGCAAACCCCATTGCATCTTTAAGGTTTAGTATTCCAGCCTCTGGTTTTCACAAATGCATGAACTGTTTCCTTTATCTCTTCTGTGGCTTCTACTGAGTCCTCAATAAGATCATTTATTCACCGATGACATCTTCCTGAAATTCAAACCAATGAGGTCACCTAAAGATAAATAAGTGAATGAAAAATAAATAAATAAATGAAAATATGTGGCCCCATCAGAGCTATAATAGTAAGAGAAAGAAATGTATTATAATTTAACCTTGTAAGAGTCATTAGTATTTCTATCTTTGGAATCTTTCAGAAAAGTGGAGGGAGGGGGGGAAGAGAGATCAAGAGAGAAAAGGGCTTAGAAAAAAAGCAAAGTAAAATGTATTTTATGATTAGGATCACAGTTTTCTGGTGAACCTCAAAGCAATTACAGACTTAAATGAGCTATGTCCTAGTTTTCTTGTTTTGTTAAATCTGTGTTAGATTCTTCCAGCATGTGAGCTGCTCTAAAGAAATTTCTTAGGTGCCTTTGAAACCTGTATTAGTAACACAGTGTAGTTTGTCTCACTTGGACGGTTCTGTTTTAGAGACCCCCAATGGCACACCAGTGGCCAAAGAAGTCAGTGTAACGGCCTGAAACAGCTGATGCATCCTCTGCTGAATGGGGAACAGGGTTGAGAGTTTACATTTTTATTCTGTTCTTATGCCCCATAGATTTAACCTTGTCCTTTGCCCTTTAGCATTTTAATTTCTTTATCTCAGCTTGAATTTAAAACTATTGGTGGTTGGCAAGAATAGAAAAATATTTTTTTTATTTATTTTTATATTTTATTTTATTTATTTTTTTATTTTACCCAAAATATTTTATTTATACAAAAGTTTAGCTAAATATTTTCAAAATGGTCTCTGGTTTAGACAAACATCCCGGATAGGAAGATATAATAGAAAGAAACAAGTCTTAAGTGCTTGCTATATGCTAAGTGATAATTTACATACATTCATCTCATTTAAAAATCACACAGAACATTGAAATGGGTATTGTGATTATTTTTCCAAGTACACCTTGAAGCTTTGATTGAACCACTATGAAACTGTCATAGTGCTAAGGCACAGAAACAATGGTTTCAAATTTAGGTCAACCTGTATTGAAATGCATAGCCTTTCCATTAAACCATATTGTTGCAAAATTTATCACTACTAGTGTAAGCTCTTAAAAAAAAAAATGTTCACTGTTCACTTCCAGGGGTTAGGAGTAGAGAAGGAGGAGAGATCATGTTATTCCTTTAATTTGAGATCTTTCTCAGTAACATAGAAAATCGTCAAAGCAGTGGATTTGAATCTGAATTCTAACTTCTACAGGAAGTTTCACAAATCGTTCATTCCACAGACCTATTCAGAAAACTTACATTAGAGAAGTATTAAATTCAATCACATACTTTAAATCCAAGCATCTTTACAAACTATTGTGTTTATGAGCATAAAGGTATATGTGTGGGTATCTTTATACTTAAACCTGATCACCAGTGAACAAAAAAGTAAGCTAAATTTTCTAACTACAGATTGAGTATCTTTTATATTAAATAATAAACTTAACAAATGCAGTATAGATTATCTCAAATCAAA
The DNA here is from genome assembly GCF_041146395.1 of Eulemur rufifrons. Taxonomy (NCBI): domain Eukaryota; kingdom Metazoa; phylum Chordata; class Mammalia; order Primates; family Lemuridae; genus Eulemur; species Eulemur rufifrons. The sequence continues at coordinate 6,944,734 of NC_091005.1, read as the reverse complement.
CCAAAAACCAGAGTAGAAGCAGTGGCATTACTTCATTTGTAAAATGTAAGACACATATGTATAAAATAGGCTAAACATAAATTTGTAATAGTGACATCTAACAATGCCTGTGGTCTTCCAAAGGAACCATCAATGGAATATGTTGTTGTTGTGAGAGTAACAAGGATACAGTAATTCATCAGTAACATAAATCATATGCAAAGGCAGAGACAACACAGGGAAGAAATTACAATTCGAATGTAATGGAGTCATTACCCTCATATCTAAACACACCTTAAAGAAGTTAGTAGTGTCTGAAATACTTGTAATGGAAAATTCAGATAAGGAGTATCACAAAACAGATTGGACCATAATCACTCTTTTCTGCACCCACATGACATTTGACTCATTCCGTATGTTTTCACAGCTTACTGAGTGATAAAATACAGAATTTTCTGGTATGACTTTGCAGGCTATTGAAAGATATCTTTCTTCTCTTTTCTGTTTTTGTATCTCTAATTTTTAGCATACAGTAGATACTCAATATTTGTTTACTAAATGCATTACAGGACTAGATTTTCACTGAGATAAAAAAAATATTAGTTCTTGCAAGTAGTTTGTGAGAGGAACAGTAAATTATATGCTAATGGGTTTAAAAACTTTCAATATTTCCCTATTGCCTACCGAGTGAAGTCTGTGTGAAAGGATGTCTCATGAATAGAGATGTATTTTAAGGAGAGAATGTTGGTTACAATGCACAATACGGGTGGCAGGGGTGAGAGTCTGAGTTCCAACAGACCACTAAGGAATCTATTAAAATACTTCAGCTGAAATGTCATTACAGATCTGAATTACAGCAGTGATGACATAATAAGAATGTGATATTATTAAGGTATTAATAGAGTAGGTAGGAGTTGGCCACACATTAGGTGTAGTAATGTTGTAGATGGTGACTGTGTTTTTGAACACCAGTGAAACTGAGCTGTGGGGCCTTTAATGAAAAATGGAAGCAGGAGACAGGGAACAATAGTTCTGGAGGGATAAAATTATTTCCATTCTAGACACATATTCTTAATGACTTCTAGGCACTGCATGTGTGCCTTGTTAATGCATGCAGCAGCATCTTCCTTAAATAAAAATGATGTAATTTTGACTCATTTCCTTTTATTTTATGTGCAGTGAAGGCTGAGAATAATTATTCAACTTCCCTCTTATCTTCTCATAAACTGTTTTCAGGTTAGCCCTTAATATTCTCTTCAGGTATTGTGTTCTAAGATTTCAGACCATGGAAGTAGTCACTTAAATCTTACAGAATGTCATTGCCACAGTTAATTTATAAACCTGTGTGCTCTTTAGGACAGACACTCATGCCACTCTTCTTCAAAATCTCCACTTAATTGATCTGGGTTGGGAGGGGGTGGTGCAGCATTCTCTATTGGATCTCTTGGACTCAAACCATCCCTTCCTCAGGGAAGCCATTATTGACTTTCCTAAAGCGACACCACCTATCACATTCCCTTCCTTCACAGCACTCACCACAATTGAGGATTTAATTCCAGGTATATAATCATTCACATAAAGTCTTTCTCCATCAGACTATACCTTCATGAGATTATATCAGTTTTTATTCAAAATTATATTCATAATTCTTAGTGTTAGTACTGGCAAATAAAAAATGCCCAATAAATATGCAATGGATGAGTGAAAGAGGCTGGAAAATTAATCTCACTATGGAAGAGATTTCTGAGTCTAAAGCACTTGATTCCACTGTTCCATTTCACTCTAGGAAACTGATTTGTTTCTCTCAGAAAGTTTTGGGAAATTCAGTTTTCAAAATCAGCTTTATGAATGAGGAAAATATATATTACAGGGACATCATAAATACATATATGTTATTTCAATAATAATATGATCTTAGAGCAAACACAAAACAAAACAAATAAAGTTCTTAAAAATCTTATCTGTGTATTAGATCTGTTGGCAAGCTTCACAGGAATACGGAATAAATTGTTGATCTACTTATATGCATGAGATAGTTTGTTACAAACATTTATTTTTAGAGATTGTTATTTTCTAACTGCACAATAAATTACTGCTATTTGCATAATAGAATTGTTTGCTTCTTTGATTTTCTATCCAGATTGGGAATTATTAATATTTAGTCATACTTCAGATGGATGCTTTGTCACTGAGTATGTTAAGTGTAAAGTATACCTACCCCCATCACACATTTTATTTTTCAACACTCCCAGGCTATAGATAGTACATTGTACTTCTGTCCTTCAGAAAATTCTGAGGCTGGAGCTCTAATGCAAAAGTCGTTGAAGCAATTTTGGAAATCTGGGTTGAAAATACGCATGTGCTCGCTGCAGCTTCAGTATGGTCTTGAGCAATGCCTGACAGAGACAATCAATGTTTAATGGGTGGATGTTGAAGGAGGGACCAAGGAATAAAAGTTACTTTCAATTTCAAGCTTCTTTATAAGATGGGTTGAATAAGTGCCTTACTCAACTTTCCTACTGGTAAATTTACATAAGTATTTTAGGCTTGGGAAAAGGATATTTTCTAATGAAATCATTTAACTGAAGTTAAAAAATTATTAAGTTTTAAATTTTCTAGGCACTGTGTTAAGACAAAAACTTTTTGTAAATTTAGGATCGTAGTTATTTATAGTCTAAAACTTAAGTAGATGCATATTCAAATTTCATACTTTGGGCTCTGTGGCTTTCACATAATTGTTTTCTCTTTCTTTCTACAAATTAAAATAAATGAATAAAAAAAAGTGGGAAAAGACTTTGAACACTTGATACAATGATACACTAAATTTTTTTTTTTTTCAAGAAAACATGTAAACTGGAAGATGGACACTTTCTTGTGTACTCTGGCTTGTTGAAAATGGTGATATGTGGGTATTGGATGCTGAATGGTAGACAGTCTGTAGAACTGCTCAGAAATGTGGAGTGAGGACTCACTTCAAGGCTTCAAGAAGTAAATGATATTAGAAAGGCCCCCTCTGAAGGGTGACGGCACATCCACCAAGAGGGTTCCCCAGATGTTGGACAGAGTCAATACTATTAAGTAGGCCACCCTAAGCCTTAACAGCAAATGGAAGGGACAAACATTAAATCTTCAAGTTTCCTTTCCATTGGAAGTTCCTCCCTTGATTCTAGAAACTTGCTCCAGTTTCACTTTCCAGGGTCCTCCACTATAAGACTTGGCTGTTAAGGTTCTAGGTGTAATTCAAAATAATCACTCTGGCAACTTACATAAATGGCATAAATAGAAGATGCATTCTGTCTTCACTGTACTTTAATTTCCTCCAGGGTCTGTGAATTATTTATATTTATGTCCCTGATACCCAATATGATGTCTAGAACTTTGATGGTACTTAGTAATGACAGTTGAATGACTAAAACTATATTATTTATAGTTTTCTGTGACTGAACATTTAAATATATAAAGTGCTAACATGTTATCTAGGGCAGGGCACCATATTTTTATTTTCTAAACATGATTTAACATGTTATTTTCCTCCTTTCATGTATTTAAAAAGTAATTCTCAGAAAAATGGTATTATTTAACAGGACCTTGGACACAGAAAACAATTGGTGATAGATCTAGACATTGTAGATTTTGGTTCAACAGGATAGCTATATTGACCCTCATTATCATAAAGACATGATTTAGATTTTATGTAGTATTATTTAAATAAGCACTCTGGGGTGAATCGGGGTTAAAAGTTAGCTCTCATTGTTTGAATCAGTTTGTTACTTGGTATTTAGATACTCCAGGGAAAGTCACTTAACTTCTTTATCGGCATTTTTACCTATAAAAATGGAAATAATCTCTTCCTTGCAGACTTGTGTGAAAATTAAGTAAGTTAATGGACAAAAAATGCTCAGCACAATGTTTAACACAAAGAAGACCCATATAAAGGGCATAATGCATATTTATTCCTTCTTCCACTGATATTTTTAAATGTTTTAGGTAATATTAGAAAACAAGTCAAAATCAGAAAAATAACAAATTTTTTCCACCATATTTTAAAATGCATGTAAGAGCGAGCTACCATTGTGTTAAAAAAAAAAAATTCAAAAAGTCAAGTTGGCATTTACTTTGGAGGTTTGAAGCATTGTAAGTAAATTATATCTAATAATTTTAAAGTAGGCAGTTCAGTTTATGCACAGACATAGTCTGACCTTTTTTTTATTTAATTGGATATGTGTATGATATGCCTACCAAGCTTTCTTAACAAAAGGTAGGGAAAGGGCAGTTCACACAGTGCTGGGTATGAAATGATTAAACGAAATTCTTATGAGCTGTCACAGTCCAGTGAGTGAGAAATGTTTCATGATATTACCTTGAAAGTGGTATGGTTATACAGGAAATGCCATAGTGTTACACAGGAAGTGGTACCATTGCCCTTATTTCTGCCCAAATTTTAAGCTTAAAAGTCAATCAAGAAGCTATCGTTAATGCCCAAAAGAGCAGAGTTAAAATGTCTCTTCTATCAGAGCAGAAAAAATAAGGACAAAAACCACTCAGAATACAGTAGGATAAAAAGTGAAGACTGTAAATAGGAACATAAATCTTTCCCTGTAAGATATCATGGCAGGTAGCCATTTTAGAACTACATAATCAAGGAAAGCAAAGCCTCTTCAGGAATAGGATGGTTAAAAGATTAAAGATAACATGAATTTTGAGCAATATTAGTAAGGCTGACCTTTCCTTCTTATAAGTCTTGACAATAATACAGAATCTCAATGTAAATGAGCAAGGGATACCAGCAGTTCAGGACAGCAGAAATAAATGAGTAAAAGCTGGAAGCTGCATGAAGAGAAACAAGGAAAAGCAGTTAATTCATTTAACCAAAATTAGTTGAAGTTTTTCATTGATTTTTTTTTGTTAGTGACAAAAGAATTAGAAAACATTATCAGAATCAACAGGGAATTCTACTTTTATATACAATTATGTGTATGATAGCTAAGGTATAAAACAGAGACCTACATTCATTGTTTTCGTTATTGCTAACAAATTCTTTTAGTATTAATATTCTGAGTTGAAGAACTCTGGGAAGTCACACAGATAAGTAATCTATCAAATAGATTACATCTGAAAAGTTACATAAAATATACCATCATCCACACAGAATAATGCTGCACTAGACTTATTCAACACAATATGCTTATGTCTCAGAAGTTATTTATTGGAAAGAGACATTTTCTTTAGAAATAAAGTTTAAACAAAATTAAAATATCCCTGCAAGGAAAATCTCCCAAACCTTACTTTCAAAATTACTTACCAAAATCCTACATTATTTCCTGTTGAACCAAAGTAAGAAGATCTTATTTTTTATTTTTCCAAATAGAAGGATTCTTTTATATGATCATTTTCTTTTACACTAAATTTAGAAATTAAGCTTCAGCTAAAAAATGCTGCCATAGAGCTTTGGCATTATTAGCTAAATACTCTGAAGTTTTTCTTCAATAGAAAACACTGTGGTGATATACAGAAAGAAACAAACAAAATGATTGAAGAAATAATCCTGATAGTATAACAAGGTGTTAGCTTATTATCGTGGGTTGAAGTTCATTTTCAGCTATTCATTTCTGGTGTATGAAAGCCTGGCTTTCTCCTGAGCTTCTTGGCACAAATCCATAGAGAAAATCAAAATTCAACTGCATACACTGTTAGCTAGAAACTCAAGCCATTTCTTGTTCAACAGGCATCAGAACAGAAATAGTCAATAAAGCCAAATGGCCGGCCAATTCAGTGAACTAACCTAATTTTCATTCCACCCTTAACTATAATTATTATTTCAATAATATTTATTGAGTGACTCATGTGCCAGGACTTGTCCTAGTCTCTGCACATCATAAGGTCCTTGTGAACAGTGAGCTTCCTGTCTAGTGGGAAAGAAAATAAAACCAAAAAAAGGGGGTATAATGAATCATAAAATGCATTATGACAGAGGAAATTGGAAGATGGATGTGAAACTTACTTGTGGGGGACACAGAGAAGATATTCTAGGGAGTCTGAAGGAGGATTAGGATAGTTCAAGGATTATTTAAGAACTTAATTGTGCATATGTTGAGCTCTTCATCTCAAAGAAAAGCCAAGAGGGGGAGAGAACTGACAGAATTAGTGCAAGAAAGTGTGTGTTAAAAGTGATGTGGGCAGAAGTAGAAGTGGGGAAGGGGATTTCCATACCAAAGCCCCTCCACAATGAGATCTCTGCTTTTTATTTCTGTCTAAAGAACGTTTCTGAGGAGCCACTAAGGGATTTTAAGTAATTTAAAATTTTGCAAACACAACACATATCAGTGGCTCTGTTTCATGTCAGTGATTAGAGTGGTTTCAGGTAGGGTCATGGTGGTAAGAATGGAGACGATTCCGATGACTTGAAAGAGGACGCGAAAATGATGGATAAGATTTAGTGATGTTTTTGTGTCTCTGTACACGAGTTGAAGATGATGCTTTAAGTTAAAGACTAGGCAAGAGCATGAGTAGTGATGCCATCCAGTGTTATACTCAATAGAACTAACAGGAAGTACCCATCAATTTCAGTGTGCCCCAAGGTGATACTATTGTTCTGCTGGCTTTGACTATGCCAAGGGACGCCCATGTAGTTTCTTAACTTCTGGTGAATGATTCATTCAGGCATGGAGGATTTTGCAAAAATCCCAGGAGACTCTGTGAGGCCCTACTCAGACTCACCAAAGGTGGTGGCATCAAGGATTATGCTCGGCTCTTGGGACCTAACCCACCATCCCCTACCTTGTTGACCCTGCTGCCCACCAATCTCTCACTCTCCCGTTTTGCTCCAGTCACACTATCTTGCTGTTTCTGGAACAAACCTACATGCTGAGCAATTACCATTCTCTTTTGGTTTCAGTGACCACTTTCTCTCTTTTATCCTGTTTTATTTTTAGTAATAACATTTCTTACCACTTCATATAGTATATGTTTATTTTCTGTCCCTCTCACTATCAGTCCCCTCATCTCAAAGCAATACAAACTGAATGAGACCACAGAATGTGCGTGTGTGTGGTTTTTTTTTCCTTCTGAATCTTTGTAGAATTATGGAAGGAAGAAAGGAATGGGGAAATAAAGAAAAAAAGGAAATAAAACAGAAGAGTGCTTTTCTAGCAAGAGTTTCTTTCTATGTATTTAGTGGAAAGAATAGAAGATAATCTTTTTTTTATCATGCCATTAATAGTTTGTGATATCTCAATGATTTATGCTCATCTCCCATTGTTGATACAGCAAGCTTCTGTTAAGCACAGATAATTTCTTCATTATCTTTGTAATTAATAGAAAATCCAGGTACCAAATATCAATTTTCAATTGAATTAGAGTTGTAATATTTTTTAAAATGCACAAAGTAATTTTTGGTACAAAATGTTGACCTTTGTGTCTGCCATAGTAAATAAGTTGATCACAGTAAAGGTAGAGACAAATAAAACATTTATTGGTTAAATAATACTAATCAGGCAGTATGTTATGCATGCTAATATGTTCCTTTCATTTCTCAAAATGAACCTTTAAATTAGATACTATCTTCATTTAAAAAATTTTAAAAATTTATAAAAAGAAAGCTTGAAGGAAAAATCTAGTTTTGTATGGCTCATTAATTACAAAACTGGAATTTGAATTCAAACCTATTTAACTCCAGGGCCTGTGTTTTTCTCAAAGCAGACATACTTGGTCTTATTGTGGTTTGTCACAGATGTGAGTGAAGCCATTATTTTCTAAATAATCCAGTAAACACTTAGTGCCATTACATATGGTTGCTTGCTTATTTATTATTTGCCATTCTATTTCCTTCTGTTGCCACTCCTTTTAAGCTACCTTGCTTCCTTTTCAGGACGAAGATTTATTTGATATAATAAGATAAAATAAATTTTAAAATAAGTAATAAAAATGAAGTAGAAGGGGATTAAGTATGACTAACATAGACAGAACAGAAGGAGGCTATTATGCTACACAGCACAGAGTCTGATAAACTTACTCAAAGCCAGCCAGAAATTAATCTAACTATTTTCTAACAGTCACACCATAGAGGTAATATGGATCAGCTACATTCACTGTTGTTCCTATGGACAAAATACAAAATAAACAAAACTACACATACAGATGCACATAATTATTCTCAGCAGTGAGAACTGAAAATTCTCTTTCATGAGCAGCATTGTACTTGGCCGTTAATAGCCACCTAATGAATACTCAGAAAATAAAACACTGAAATCTTAAAAATCACTTTTTGATAGGCATGAGGATTTCTTGGAACTCTTTCATATCAAGACCCTCAACATGGTTAATGGCAATCATGCCAAAATTTGATCTACTCAATGCAGTTATATGATGCTTAAAATTAATGCTAACCCTCAATATGATTTTTATTTTTTTTTAATTTGTACAAATTTAGGGGTACGTGTGAAATTTTGTTACATGCATATAATACATAGGGATCAAGTCAAGGTACTTCAATATTATTTTTAATTTGAACGTAAATTTTTGAACAACTTGGAGAACATTCCTATCATGTGTCAGGCAGTGTGCAAAGGACTGGAAAAATAGATCTGGCTGCTGCCTTGTATAGTTCACAATCAAAGGGAAGAAAAAGTCATATAATGGAAAAGTATAAATAGAGTGAGAAGTATAATAATAAGGTATATATTAAACAAGATACAATGGTAACACAGAGAAATAAATAACAAATTAAAATTGCATGTCAGGCATGAATTAAAAGAAATATAGGTATTACATTAATATTACATTCAGATCAGGCTGAAATAGATTCTGGTACATAAATAAATAACACCCACCACTTCAATCTCCAGTTTAATGTAATAAAACCTTGCTTTTCTTCCTGGTTCCATATCTAACAGAGTTTGATGGGAGGGTGTTGCTGCTTCTCTGTGGTGGACGCACTCCAGGCTCTAAATTGACCCTCAAGCTTGGTGGTCCTCTTCCCTTAAGTAGGTGAGACCTGTGATTTTCAACTAACCAACAGAATGTGGCAAAGGGTGAGTATGTCACTCAGGTATTATGCTATATTATATTTAAAAACCCTCCACTTTGCTAACAGACTTGCTTTCTAGAGGCTCTACTTGCTGGCTTGATGAAATAAGTGTTCATGTTGAGAAAGTCCACACAGGAGGGACTTGCTGGCAGCCTCCAGGACCTAGCAATGGCCTCTATCCTACAGCCCTCAAGAAGCTTGGACCTTTAGCTCCACAACTACAAAGAAAATGAATTTTGCCAAAGACCTGAATGAGCTTAGAAATATATTTTTCCTCACTCAAGCCTCCAGATGAGAACACAGCCTGGCTGAAACTTTGAGTGCAGACTACTGAGACCCCAAGGAGCGGACTCAGCTAAACCAAGCTCAGACTCCTGACACCTAGAAACTGGGAAATAATCAATGTGATTTATTTAAAGCCACAGACAAAAGGAAAAGCAAATAGTACTTTATGCTACTGACTCTCGATACATCCGTTCATAAGCAACACCTATTGCTTAGCTCACAGTTTATTGATGAGAGTATGTCACATGGTCATGGTTAATATGAAAAGGATGAGTAAGTACATTTCTACCATATACCTAAAATAGGAAAATAACTAAAATATTTGCAAATACCATCAATGCCAACCACATGCATTATATAGTATGCAGTTTTCTGCTAAGTAAGATGTAAATAAGATGTAACTATGATGGAAATACAATATTTTTAATTCATATAATAGAAGGGAGAACTGCTAGTGTGAAATCAGAGCTCTCTGGAAAGCCACACTTCTTCACTGAATCTGTCATTTAAATTCTCCCCAGGATAAATGAAATCAATAAATATTACTCTACCAGGAAATCATTATCAAAACCAAATATTTGTTAACCACAGTAAACATATTTAAAAATAAGTATCTTAAAAATAAATAGTGGGATTGTACAAATCGTTAGAATTAATTGTTGTATTCTCCCATTATCTCAGCAAACACATCAAACACATTTTTAAAAAGCAGTGGCAAACTTAGATCTTCATTTTTTTTCTTAACCACATATCCCAAGATATCATACAATAAATCCTCTCAGAAAATGAAAGAAAATGCCTCCTTTGTAAAATAAATCAATTTTTGGTTCCTTAGATACCAGCCAATTTGACCTTCTAGTTCAGTACTTTTTTTCCCCTGATTTTCAGAAAATAGTTCCAACCTGACAAGTGCATAGACCTTATGTTTAATCTCTATCCAACTGACCTCATACAGATATTCTGACCTTCAGCGCTTGGTTCTCCATTCTGCCTCAAGAAAGCCAGAATAACATAACATCTAGACTCTCAATGTAGGAGGGCCACCCCTCTCATGCTTACCTAAATTCAAGCATAGATTTGAAATATTCTTAGTCGAGGTTTAGGACATAAAAACAATCTTTTCATTTCCAAGATCAGTATGGTACAATTGGTATACACATGTCCCCCATGAAAGAATTCAACTTTATTTATAGAAAAGGTTAGTAGAAAGAGAATAGCTTGATTCCTTCTTTTACTCTTGCTAGTATAGAATCTGCCGAATTCAAACAGATGAAAATCACCAACTTGTGTAGGTGTAAATAGGCATAAAAAAGAAAAGGAAAAAAACAAAAAGAAAGAAAAGACCTTCAGACTGGAAAGAAAGAAGTAAAACTGCTTCCATTTGCAGATGACATGATCTTATATGTAAAAAATTCTAAGAAATACACACACATACACACATACATAAATTATTAGAACTAATACAAAAATTTATCAAGGTTTCAGGATACAATATCAATATAAAAATTAAATATATTTATATACATCAGCAACAAACCATGTGAAAATTCAGAAAACTATTTCATTTATGAGACTATCAAAAATAATAAGGTAAGATACACAGAATATAAATTTAACAAAATAGGTGCAAGATTTGTGCACTGAAACTATAAAATAGTTTTTGAAAAAAATTAAAGACATAAAGAAATGGAAAAGACATCCAGGTTTATGAATTAGAAGAATTAACATAGTTGGGATGACAATATTACCCAAATTTGTCTGCAGGTCAACATAATACTTATCAAAATTGAGCTTTTTGTATATATTAACAAGCTAATCCTTAATTTCATCTGGAAATGCAAGCTGCTCAAAATGGCCAAACAAAATTCTGAAAAAGAACAAACTTGGAGGACTTACACTATCTGATGTCAAAATTTACTACAAAGCTACAGTAATCAGGATAGTGTATTACAGCTGTAAGGATATAAACACAGACCAACAGAATATAATTGGGAGTCCAGAAATAAACCCACACACCTATAACCAGTTGATTTTAGCTGAGCATACCAAGATTATTATTCAATGGGAAGTGGGATATTCACATGCAAAAGAATGAAATTGTGCCTCTTACTAACACTTTGTATAATAACTGATTCAAATTGAATGACAGACCTAAATACAAAAGCTTTTTAGCTTTTTTAAAGTTTTATATAAAAAATCCTTAGAAGAAAACCTAGAAGCGACTCTTTATGACTTTTGCTTGCAAAGCCTTCTTATATATAACAAAACTGGATTTCAACATAATTAAAACCTTTTGGGCTTCAAAAAACACTATGATCAAAATGAAAGAGCAACTCACAGAATGGGAAAAATGTTTATAAAGAATATTCTGATAAAAGTGTATTATCCAAAATATATAAATATCTATTACAATTCAAGAAAAACTAATTTTAAAATGAGCAAAAGATATGAACAGACATTTTTACAAAGAAAACATAAAATGACTAAAAAGAAGGTGGTGAAGCTCAGCATCATTAGTAATAAGGGAAATGGAAATCAGTATTAAAATGAGCCACTGCTTCACACCAGCTAGTAAGGCTAAATGAAAAGGAGTCACTGAGAATTGTTGAGTAAGATGGGGAGAATATGAAACCCTCATACATTGCTAATGGGAACACAAATTGATGCAGCCACTGGGAAAAGCAGTTTGGTAGTTTCTCAAAATGTTTAAGCAGAGAGTTATCATATGACTTACATATTCCACTCTTAGGTACATATCTAAGAGAACTGAAAATTTATTCATTCTGGGATGATGAAATTGCTCTGGAGTTAGGTAACAGTGATGGTTGCACAACTTTGTGAGTATAAAACAAACATTGAATTGTTACCTCAAAAGTGTGAATTTTATGACATGACTATTATGTCATCATACGTGATTTATATCTAAATTTAAAATAAAAAAAAATCAGCCCCATGGCAGAAAACTATGTACTTAAAGATTGTGGTTGAAGTATCATTTTAATGATAAAAACTGAACAGCAGAATGTCTCAGAGTTAACTAGTTAAACAAATTATAGAGAAACATCATGCAATAATACTTGGTCATTGAAAACTACACTGTAAAGATCATAACAAATGCTTGACACATTTTTAAGTGTGACCTCAAGTAGAAGAGACTAAGTACAAAATTATGTTAACTTTTACTAAAATAATCTACATTAAATATGCATGCAAAAATCTAATGAAAATGTGAGTATTCTTGACTTTTTGCAGGGGAGGTTAAAATCCCAAGTTTAGAGATGAAAGACAAGTTCAATGAAATTAAATTCCTTTTCTGTAGTCTCAAGAGAGAATGGGTAGAGATGACTCTAGAATGTAGATATTTCTATGACTCTGTCTCTGTAAGTACTTTAAATATGTTTATCTGTCCAATATTTCCTCAATTATCTGTGAAAAATAACAAGTTTTTCCTCCTCCATCTTGTCACAGATATGACATGGTTGAAGTGTGTGTAACTAATAATCAGCTTGAGCCACATGTGTTCCCCAAAACCAAACTACTCTATAACCTGCTGAATGCAACACCATTTATCACTTACTTTGACACCACAGCATGTCAGATTGGTATCAAAGACTCTGAACTCTTACTATTATCAATTTTTGCACTTATCCCATTGCATACTGGCAACGAAACATTTATGAAGAAGCAACTGGTCTATGAATCACATACTGAATTGCACTGGTTAAGTTTTTTTTTTAATTTATTTTTATTTATTTCAGCATATTATGGGGTTATAAATATTTAGGTTACATATATTGCTTTTGCCCCACCCAAGTCAGAGCTTCAAGCATGTCCATCCCCAGACGGTGTGCACCCCACCCATTAGGTGTGAATATACCCATCCCCTCCTCCCCACTCCCACCTTCCCGACACCTGATAAATGTTACTACTATATGTGCACTTGAGTGTTGGTCAGTTAAGTAAGTAAATAAGTTATTTAACGGGGAAGGGGGAGAGAGAGAGAGAGGGAGGGAGAGAGAGAGAGAGAGATTGGAAGGAGGGGGAAGGAAGGAAAGAAAGGATGGAAGAAGGGAGGGAGGGAAGAAGAAAACATTAAAAGTGGTCTAGAATATGGTGAGAGTTCAGAAAAAGTACACCTTTAATAGAAACTGAAATAGTCAATTAAAATTATCTACAGTTTAATAAACAACTATCAATTCAGTTGTTTATTAAAGTATAAGATTGCCATTTAAATAGATATATTTTCAGAGCTACTAAGAGAACATTCCGAATAGCCAAAATATACAAATCATAGCAACTGTGCTTTTTAATATCATTTTCTATTGAAAATTAAAGTTCTGTGCCTATAGACTTATATCATGATTCTACCAAAATTTCTATTTTTTTTTTAATTTTTACTTTGCTAGGGCAAACAACTATAAAATATGTTTTAGACAGTAGTCCCCAATGATTATTATTGGCTCAGAAAAGAGAAATAAAAAATTAGATAAATGCCCTAATATCATTCAATGAGATTATTATGGAGACAGATGTTGTGATGCTTTATAGAGGGAAATAAAATGAGTATCCTCAATATGGCATGTGTTTATATATTCTCTTCTCATAAGTCTTTGCTAAGCTTTTAGTAAGTAACCTGTATACTGACAAAGGTTATTTTTCTCCTGTATTGCTGGAAGAGGATGCCCTTATTTGAATGTGAGGTATTTAAGTATAAGGTCAATTATTTGTACTTCCACTTCAATTAAGAGGACATGGCCTCATACTTTAATTTACAACAGTTAAACTCCCTAGAAAATACTTTAGAGTGCCTAAATAGCAATTAGTCATTGAAACAAAAAAAAAAAAAGGCAGCAAAGTTCAAATAACTATCAGACTATCAGGTTAGCAGACACATCACACATATTATTCTATTAACTCATTAGCAAAGTACTTAGGAAAAACAAATGATGGTGTTTTCTAAACTATATAAAGATTCCAGGAAAAAATGTAAGATTTAGAGGTGTTGAGCATTTTTTCATATGTTTCTTGGCCATTACTCTACCTTCTTTTGAAAAGTTTCTGTACATGTCCTTTGCCCACTTTTTGATAGGGTTGTTTGATTTTTTTCTTGTTGACTTTCTTGAGTTCTATATGAATTCTAGTTATCAGCCCTTTATCAGATGTGTAGCATGCAAATATTTTCTGCCATTCTGTAGGTTGTCTGTTTGCTCTCATGATAGTATCCTTGGCTGTGCAGAAGATTTTTAATTTTTTAATTATTTATTTTTGTTGTTGCCGTGATTGCCTTTGGGGGTCCTCTTCAAAAATTCTTTCCCTAGGCCAATGTCTGTAACAGTTTTTCCAAAATTTTCTTCTAGGATTCTTACAGTTTTATTCCTTAGGTTTAAGCCTGTTATCTACTGTGAGTTGATTTTTGTGACAGTTTAGAGGTGCAGATTGTGTTTCAGTCTTCTGCATGTGGCTACCCAATTTTCCCAGAAACACTTATTGAATAAGGATTCTTTTCCCCAGTATATGTTTTTGACTGATTTCTCAAAGATTAGATGGGTATATAAGGATGGTTTTATATCTGAGTTCTCTGTTCTGTTTCTTTGGTCTATGTCTCTGTTCTTGTGCCAGTACCATGCTGTTTTAGTTTACTATAGCCTTGCAGGATAGCTTGAAGTCTGGTAAATTAATGCCTCCCAATTTGTTCTTTTTGATTAAGATGGCTATATTAGGTCTTCTCTGGTTCCATACAAAGCATCTCTAAGCATCAGGGAAATACAAATCAAAACCAAAGTGAGCTATCACTTAACTCTAGCGAGAATGGCCTTTTTCAAAAAGTCCCAAAACAATAAATGTTGGCGTGGTTGCAGAGAGATAGGAACACTCATACACTGATGGTTTGACTTCAAACTAGCACAGCCTCTGTGGAAAGTAATATGACAATACCTCAAAGAGCTACAAGTGGAAGTACCATTTGATCCAGCAATCCCATTACTGGGCATCTACCCAAAGGAAAAAAATAAATTCTATAAAAAGACATCTGCACTAGAATGTTTATTAGCAGCACAATTCTCAGTTGCAAAGATGTGGAAACAACCCACGTGTCCATCAACACAGGAGTGGATTAATACAATGTGGTATATGCATACCATGGAGTTCTACTCAGCCACAGAAAACAACGGTGATCTAGCACCTCTTATATTATCCTGGATACAGCTGGAGCCCATTCTACTGAGTGAAGTATCACAAGAATGGAAAAATAAGAACCACAGGTAATCACCATTAAATTGGTATTAACTGATCAACACTTATGTGCACATATAGTAGTAACAATCATCGGGTGTTGGGTAGGTGAGAGGGAGGAGGAGGGGATGTATATATTCACACGTAATGGGTGTGGTGTGCACCATTCTGAGGGATGGACACGCTTGAAGCTCTGTCTCGGGGGGAAGGGGGGTTCAAGGGCAACATATGTAACCTACACCCCCATAATATGCAGAAATAAAAAAATGGGTTAAATGAATATTATATTATCAAGTAAACTAAAGAGGAAAATGATACTCTGGACAGCTTCATAGAGGATTTCAGGAAAAGGATCCTTTCCTTCTTTGTTCAGATTTGATATTATCTATATGTATATATTTATTTTTCCCATCTCAGTATTTTGATAGTTTAAATGACAAGTGATTTAAAGGAGAAAAGGAAAACTATTACAAATAATAGTAACCACCATTTGATTGGTATCTTTTATGAATTAGACATTGGGCTAAATATTAATACTTTAATCCACCTAAAAAAATAAAAAGCAATTCCTTCAGAATTATATAAAGTATAGTTTATATGATAAAAAATAATACGGAAATCTCAAGAAGATAACAAGTATGGGAAATGCTAGTCTAGATTATGTCCGAGATCCCTTCCGAGTTCAGTTACCATTAGTCTTAAATCCTAAGGCTGCTTTTGGTTTTCAATGTTTGACACTCTCTAAGACCATTTCTTAGTGTAGTTAGATGGGCACTTCTGGAGCACTGGCCACAATATCCATATACCGATCCATGAAAATATCAAAGAAGGGTTGAGTGAGTGAGTGTGACCTCTTTGGCCTCATTTATTGGAAGCTTTTCTTCAGAATTTAAGTAGCAGAGGCATATCTGACCACAGAATTCTCTTCTTTGGAAGTATTCAAGTGCTTTTATGGGGCTTGTACCTCAAAGTGCATAAATCATCAGGCTTCCTTCCCTGGTACTGAAACATTTTATTGATTTAAGGGCTTGCTTTAGGGGGAAATGTCACACTGTCAAGACAATTGTGTGTTTCATGTGAAAAGTGCTTATTTACTTCGCTCCTTGGGAAACAATACCATATTGCTATAACAACTGCCATATGACTATTTCTTTTCACCTCAAAAAATAAATATTAAAATATACACACATATATATGGACGTATACAAGTATATACATGCATACACAGTCTGTTGCATGCATTTTCATATCCATGCAGCCTACTTGAAAAACATTTGTATTCCTAGACACAGATTACTCACAGAAATAACTAGACAACAGGAACAGGGAACAAAATTAAAAAAATTTGTTTGTTCTTCTTAGTAAATACAAATTGAATATGCAAGACCACAATATGGATTTTAGCCATTCAAATATAAAGGTTTGGAAAATAAGTGTTAAAGTAGATAATCAAATAAGCTTAATATTCTTACTGACTATGGAGTCCTACCTGAAAAATGACTAGGGTGTTGAACCCTGCATTTTTAAAAAAGATTAAGTTAAAATCATTGAAGGATTTAAGGTTTTTCAAAAGTCACCTTTTTGTATTTTTCATTTGAATAGTACACATTGTAATACAAAGGTGTACATCTTGTACAAACTTTATATTTTTCTATATCCTCAAACTACTTCTAGTCTTACTATTTCATAATTTATTGACTGTTTTCCCTTTTTAATAAAATAGAATGTATGAACATAAAATTTTATATAAAGAAAACACCTAATATTACTTGTCAAAAAGATAAAGTAATTGCAAAAGGAAATGCATAACTTTCTCCATGTATGTACCTCAGATACCATCTTTTTTGGAACTACTAGTAAATTTTTAACACTTTGGAAAGCACTGCAATCCATTCTATAACATCCTCAACAAATGTTTACTTGATCATTACCTCCACAGACAGGAAACTCATCACTTCCCAAAAATGATTCTTCAAATAAAATATTCTACTCAGGATAAAGTATAGTACACTTTCCTCCTCAAATTAGATGTCATAGCACCTCTCCTCAAAGTTGTCTCCAATATAAACATCTCTTTCGTGATAGTTTTTTTTTTTTTTCTGATTTCTCTATTTGTGTGTATATGTGTGTGTGTGCCATTAAAAAAGTTTCTGCTATGTCCTTGCTAGTTTCTAAAAATAAAAAAAAAAAAGCCAGTAAATATGAAAAAGCAGCCAAAACCCTCAAAGCATTTATGTTCTGGTGGTATAAAGGCAAATCATATTTTCACGAATATAGGTAGAATATTCAGTTTGAGCAGAAGACAGTAATTCTAAAGTTGGCTTGGGATTCTTTTCTTGAATTATAGAGCAGAGACAGTGTTGATATGAGGAATAAAATTTGCCAAGTGAAAAAGTGGTGGGCAACTTTTCCAAGCAGAGAAGCAGCGTGAATAAAGGTGCAGAGGTATGAGAGAGCCTGGTCTCTGCAGAATGGCTGGAGCCCCAGGTGTGAGTCTCAGACAGGATGATGGGGAAACCAGGTAGGGGGTGAAGCTTGTCAGGGAGAGACGAAGAAAGACAGCCAAGCCATTGTTTCTTAGGTGATCCATTCAGATGTTATCTTGTAGACAAGGAGAAGTCACTGGCTGATATAAAGAAAGAGAGGGGCATGATTCAATGCAAGTTTTATGAAGAGAAATGTGACAGAAATATCTGCAATGGAATAGAAAGTTTTACAACTGATGAAAGCAGAATAAAAAATCAGTTCAGGATAAAATTGAATAATCAGTTGAATTGGCATGGTGAAAAGAAGACATTGGGAGACACTAAGAAGAGAGAATTGAGAAGATGTTTTCCCTAATCAGACATATGGTTAAGAGAAGATGAGAATTTAGAAGATGAGAATTTAGATATGAGAATGAGCTGTTGAGAAATCAATTAGGAGATGAAACTTTTAACCTTAATTGGAACGAGCTTTTACCTAAAATTATCTGAGCACGTGGCCCATTTCTCATGACACCCCTGCCAACTAACAGCCTGGGAAACATTCTTTAAAAGGTTTGTCTACATAAACAATGAATGATACCTATGTAAACAGAAATTTGGCATAAAAAGATGACAAAATGCTACTTAAATATTTATCCTCTAACCTCAAGTTTATTTTAATACATTTCAGTTTCAAAGAGGTAAACATTTCCCCTTATAGTAGTACTTCTTGGAGCCTTTTTCACCTGGCTGCATGAGTGAATGTGTCATATATGACCCCCCCATTTGAGATTCACAAACCAATTTGACCACCATATTTTGCTGTTTATTTGCTACCTTATATATGTTGTTACAGCACAGTAACTTGTGACACTAGATTCTGCTGTATACATTTGGGGGTTTATAACGGAATATGGAGAGCCTACTGTATACCATACCGTATGCTAATCACTTTTCACATCACTTTATATTTTTTCTAACAACACTGTGAATTGTGATATTATTATTACAATTTTGTGATTGAAGAACCTGAGTTTTAGAGACATTAACTCATTTGCACAAGGCCCGTCATACAGCCTGGGGCCAGAGAGACCTGACTGAGAAGCATGCATTCTTCAATATGATTTTTTACCACCTCTCATATGTTCATCCTCATAGATGCTGAAAAGTTGTTCAATAAATGCTAATTCCCAGAATAACTAATTTTCTCCATCAGGGTAATTTTTTGTTCATTTTTAGCCTCATAAGAAAACCAATTGGCTTATAATGCTAACTGATAACTTTATCGAGTTCTGAGCATTATTACAAAATCATTTCAAAACTGTAGTTACAAAGAAATCTTTGTTAAATGAGTTTCCCACTTGTCAGAAATGACTTTGGATACAGTACACAGTTTTCATAGTTTTCGTAACTCTTTTGTATTATATAAATTCAATTTCACATTTACAAACTATTCCAGACAGCACCTTCTAAAATGAGTATTACATACATGGGCTCTTTAAAACCACTTGTCCTTCAGTTTCCTACCCCCTCCTAAAGAAAATTATAAACCTGTAGGAATGACTGCCTGTTGAGTTATATGGCTGTGGACTTCCATAGTAACCCTGGTATTCTTACCCCACAAGATATTTCTATGCAGTACAGTGTACCTGTATATTATTCTTACAATGCAAAATCCTATTAAAGTCAATGGCGCATGTATCCATTTCCTTTCAATGTGACTTTGTATAATAAAAATAAAATATAGTGAGGAGAATACATAATAAGGTGCCTGCCAAAACTGTTCAAAGTACAATTAAATAACTGAGGAACTGAGAAATTACCTTAGTACAAAGAATGTATCCACAAATAGATTACTGCTAATTTAGGGTCTGCCCCAAATTATACACAATTGCTGAAGACTTCCGTAGTCCACAAAGCATCAAAATACCCACAGGAATGATTAATAATATTCCTCTTCCTGGAAGAAAATGTCAAAACATACTACTCATTTTTCTTTTAGTTTCTCGACAATTACTGTGCACCCCTACATGACAAGAAGTATGGAATATGTGTCATGAGCTCTATGTAATTTTTTAAAAAATAAAACAGATTCTCCTTTACATTGCAATAAAAATCAGTAATTAGCTGAGTATATTTGTTCTTGGTTTCAGAATATTTCTCCATTATTTCCAACTATGTTTTTCCTATTATCACATAGAATAAAAACTATTTTAATATTAAAGTTTCTGTTTCACTAGATTCCCCATCATTTCCAATGAATTAATTCTATTGAAAAGAGAGATGGTATAGAAGAGCAGGGAACATGATTTAACATGAGAAACAAAACAAATATTACGGACAGTTGATAACGAAGCACTGAAATCTGTTATGTGTTGGATCACATAGTATTAAAATGTAGTTTTATTTCTTCATTTATGGAAAAAAAAAGATCTATCAAGTACCAGTTGTGTTTCCTACCCCACGATGTTCCATTAAGGAAATCTGTTTTCTAGGACAATGTATTTCTAGTCCACACCTCCCACGTTAAATTCTCCTAAAAAAAAAATCTATGGTATTTTGTCATCCATTAATTATGTTCCCAAGCATCATAGCTCATTCAAAGGGACTTGGTATTTGGAGTCAGAGAGACTTGGGCAACAATTCCAGTTCAGCCACTTTCATGCTGCGCGACCTTGTGTAATTTATCATCCCTAAGCCACATCATCCTCATATGTTTAAAAGTTGTTAATGTATATCTTACACGTTATTTCTTAAGTTAAATTTGGCTCATAGTAGAGACTTAGTAAATACCAGCTAACTTTCCTGTCTTCAATTTGCAAGGAGTAATTGGATCTTATGTTATACAGGACTTCCCCAATAAAATAGTAACATGTTGACTTTCAGGTCTATTCATATTCCCTTTATTTCTTATCATCCATCTTGCTAAACACCTTAGCCTCAACTACTTCATCATTTCCGGATATTCTTTGAATGTGTTTTGTTTATTTGTTTGTTAATTCTATATTCCAGCCCCAGCTGTTTCTTCATCCCATCAAAATCTTAGTCCTTTAAAATGCAGGTAACTTGTCACCAATTATATGAAATCTTCAGTAACATCCCACTAGGTTATGATATTTCTTCTTTGGACTCAGAAAAACATGTCAATATAATAAAAAGAAGTAGAATCTGTACTTCTGAAAATATATCAGATCTAGTCATCCTTGTCTTTTTGTAACTTAACAGCCTGGCTGGAACAGTATATGTGTGGGTACTGAGTAAGTTAGATTTGTAAGTACGTGATAGATTATGATGTCTTATGCGTTTATCTCCCACCCATCCATTCACAGAACAGCACATAAGGTAAGTAACGAATAGCTACTAAGACTGGGATATTTTTAAGAATGAAGTCCTCATACCATACACAAAAATTAATTCACAATGGATCACAGGCATAAACATAAAAATAGAACTGTAAAATTATTAGAATACAATGTAGGTGTACATTTTTGTGACCTTGGTTAGGCAAAGCCCTCTTAGATATGACAACAAAATTACAGGGGACAGAAGAAAAAAAACAACAGGTAAATTGAACTTTATCATAATTAAAATCAATTTGTGCTTCAGAAGCCACCATGAAGAAAGTGAAAAAACTTAGACAATGTGAAATAATATTTGCAAATTACATCTCTGGTAAGAGTGTAGTATCTAATTTATGTGCAGACAAATTTCAAACTCAATGGCAAACAGACAAGCAACTCAACTAAAAAATGAACAAAGGATGTGAACAGACGTTTCCCCAAAGAAAATATATTATACAAATGCCTACAAATACACAAAATTTTTCAACGTTATTAGTCATCAAGAAGATACAAATAAAAACTACAAAGATACTACTTCATACTCAATAGGGTGGCTATAACTAAAATGATGAAAATTCACGTGTTGTCAAGGATGTGGAGAAATGGGAACCCTCATACAGGGCTAGTGAGAATGTAGTATGATGTAGTCACTGTGGAAAAGAATGTAACAGTTCCTCAATAAGTTAATTATCGCATCTTCCTATGACCCCACAATTCCACTTTTAGGAATATACCCAAAAGCCTTGAAAATAGGCTGTTTTGTTCAAAGACTTATATACAAAAGTTCAAAGCACCATTATTCACAATAGCCAAAAGGTATAAACAACTCAAATGTCCATAGGCTGATAAATGAATAAACAAAAAGTGATTTATTTATATAGCGAAATATTTTTCAGCCATAGAAAGCAATGAAGCATTTACACAACATGGATGAGCATTGAAAATATTATGCTAATTAAAACGAGCCAATCACAAAAGCCCACCTATCATATGGTTTCATTTATATGAAATGTCAAGAATAGGTAAATTTATAAACACAAGAAGTAGATCAGTGTTTTCCAGGGCTTGGGGAATGAAGAGGACTTGAGGGGATATGGGAAATACATCAAATCACACAAACTTCACAGTCTGAAAGAACAGTCCCTACAAAAGTGTCCTTACTTCAGACACCAATAGCAAATTTTTGTGTTCTCAGGAGCACCCTCGCTTCAGGCTACCGATGTGTAAATTTTGGGGGGGTCCCCACTAAAACCTTCAGGTTCAATACTTTGCTAGAACAACTCACAGAACTCTATAAAATGCCATAATTATGGTTGTAGATTTATTATAATAAATAGATATATATGAATTAGCATCCACCAAAGGAAGAGATACATATGGTGAAGTCTGGGAGGGGTCCAAATGCAAAGCTTTCTGTCATCCTCTGCTGTGGACTTCTGGACAACATTACCTTCTCCTGGCTACACTGTGTGATAATACTCAAAGAGCACTGCCAAGGAGGGAAACTCAACCAAGACTTTGGTGTCCAAAGTTCTTATTTTGGCTTGATCACATACTACCCGCATGGCTGACCTTTAGTCCCTAGACTTTTCCTGGAGGATTGAGCTAAAGCCTTTGCAGTTTGCATTTCCTCTAGAGGTTGAAACTGATAATGGCATGTCCCAAAGCCCTTGTCATATGTCACACTGATAGACTATCCAGTAGCCTGGCCAAAGCCCGTAGGCAAACAAAGACACTCCTATCAGGTAGGGCATTACCACAGGGGCCTAGAGATCACCTCCCAGTAGCTGAAGCAAAGGCTAGACCTCTCTTTGAGTAAAGTTAATTCTTCACTATAGAAAAGGGCTGCTTATAGGTATGGGGATTTCTCCTTGGGAAGAGGAAAATGTTCTAAAGTTGATTTTAGTGATGGTTCCACAACTCTGTGAATAGACTAAAAACTGTGGAGTCCTACACACAATGGGTGAATTGTGGGCTATGTGAATTATCTCTCAGTGAAGCTTTTAAAAGAATGAATAAATTTTGGTTAAAGTGGTCTTAGTTAATTTGCTGAAACTGCTGTATTTTTCTAAGTTTTTATTACCTTATTTTCCATTTTAACTATTTAAGCTTTTATGATCAACAATAATCTGAGACTTTTTCTGCATCTCTCAATCTCAAAATACAGCTCCATTTCTATATGCAGGGGAAAAAAAAGAAAAAGAATTGCCAACATGTTTTCCTAATGTCCTCCTTTATCTAAAATCTGGGAAAGAGTTTCTCATGAGGCCTTATGAAAAAAAAAAAAAACAAAACTATATTTCCTACATTAAGAAACTCATCCAAAAGTGATTTTGAAAGAGTGCACAGTGCAGGTCTTTGAGAGGTGGGAAACTCTGAGTGCTTAGCAAAGAAGTTTGTTGGTAAGTTCCAAATTGAAAATGAGAAGGTGAATTTTAAATTTAGTCATGCAGCAGTGGGTATTGCTGAAAGAATAAAAGCACTTGTTACAAAAAATGAAATGAAAGAAAAAAAAAAAAAAAAAAAAACAACAACAAAAGGGAAAGGGAGCTTCTTGCAGTGTAAAGTAGCCTTAACCAGACAAAGGAAATGTAAAGTTCTAAGGAACTAGAAGTAAATACAACATCTTAGAAATAGAAACAATTCATTTATAGTCTATTATACAAATCTGACAACAAACTGGGAATAAACCATAGATAAAATTGCTCAGGGATGGGAAAGAAGGGACTCGCATTTGAATAGTAACCAGCCTATGCCCTGCACATAGTAGAGTAGAGGCTGGCTTACTGGGGTTTCATTTAGGGGACCCACTTTGGTGCTACGCTGGCTGTGGTTTGAATACTACGTACGTCACTTTCAATGTGACTTAGGGTAATTCATTGGATATTTTTCAAGCCTTAGTTTCAGTATCTGGAAATTGGAAATAACAATAGCACATAACTCAGAAATTCTTTTAGGATAAAATGAAGTAATATATGAAATACATGTGTCACCTTATGAATATAATATATGGACATAATTGATACCCACAGTCACTATTATCAGTAGTAAAACCAGCTCAAGTAATGATCTCATTATGTTAGATCTGTTTCACCAAAGAGTAGTAAGGTGGTAGGCATGGCAACTTGGAAAAAAAAATTATACCACACCATAAAAACAAAGTAATTCAATCTCATTTATAAAACTTTCCAGATTTTAATATTTTTGGCATATCAGTCTTCAAAATCAAACAAAAATTCACACGTTGAGATTGATCATTATTTTTCTTTTTCAAATGACTTTTATAGATTGCTTGCTAACATGAAATATGAAAACAGAAAGAAATATTTTTTTTCACAGTTCTTTGGACTTTTCTGTAAAATTGTTTAGTAATAAATCACAGAATTTGGATTCAACACACATTAGATTAAGTCACTATGGCATTTAATAAATAAAGAAAGCCAATCAGACCAGACATATTTAGAGATGTTTTCGTAAGTTTGACTGTTGGATAATTCATTACAACAAAGACTAGTGAATGAGGTTTTAATTATTTTCAGAAGAAAATTTTAATCAAGATAAAAGCTCCGTAAAGTGTGCTAATTTGACAGCTCATGACATAACCAATTAACTACTCAGAACAACAGCTAGTGTTTTAGGTGAAATAATTTTATCATCAAACAAAAGGTGTTTTTGTAGTCTATTCATTCTAACCACACTGTGTGTTTCAACAGTACATGAGAAAAGAAAACTAAAAATGAGTCAATGTTAGTTTTGATTTCATGGCATTAAATTTTAAAATGCCTTAGAATTGTTAAAAATGGGAAGTTGAAGAGGTTGATAAAGCATTTAAATATTATGAATATATCAATTAAATGTAATAGCTAAAGGAGAAAAATAATTTCACCCTGGTTTATGTAAAAATGCCAGTGATATTGCTACAGAATGATTTTCTAACCAGGGCATCCATGTTAGAGTTCAAGAAATGCTCATTGTAAACTATTTAGATTCATGCTGCTGCTGAATTTCATCGCATATTGCTGATTTATTCCTAAACCAACTTGGACTGACTGCTACACGTAAATCAGAGTTGGTGAAATATTATAGTATAATTTTTTTTTACAAAATTGATACAGTTCCTGTTTAAAATGATTCCTGGATAATTTCCTTTTGAAAAAAGAGGAAGGAAGGAAGGGAGGGAGGAAAGGAGGAAAAGAAGCTAGTTAGTAACCAGCTAATTAGTTAATTTGTTTTTATCAGGATGTTTTAATAGGATTAAATGAAACTGTGTTATTTTGGGCTGAGATGAATGAATGTTTTGGAAGTGTCCCTTACAAAGCCTATGGTTTGTTTTCACACACACACGTACACACTCCTAAGAGACATGTGTTATCGTTAATTTCATTTTTCAGAAGAGAAAATAGAGTTACCTATACAGTTTTATTTCCTTAAGGTTATACATTTGCAAGAGCTAAAGATGGGATTCAAATTCAGATCCCTCCACGGACTCAGCAGTTCGATCTGGCTACTTCCTCTGGCTTTGACAGAAGGCTATGAGTAGCAAAGTAAGGCCAAAGCACCAGATGTGTTTCTTTCACTCCTGGATGCTCAGATCCAGGAGAAACAAAAGAAGTTTGGGGGATGATCACGGTGGTAGAATGGGTGTACCGTACACATGCTCCCAGGTTTACCGACACTTCACTGCTTCAGCCCTAGTCTGTCCGCTCAGGGACAGGAAGAGCGCACCACCCCTGGCTCCTTCCTCTAGTGCTAATACCCAGACACAAGCACGTGGTGACTCTGGGAATTAAAGGCAGACGAATGATGGTTGTTCCCTCCTCCTAACTCTGTAGAGGCCAAACACACTCCGAGCCCCACATCCTCCAGCCTCATTAAACCCACAAACCTAAAATCTCCCTGTCCTTCAAATGCCCCATATGCCAATTCCCCAGCAACTTGTCTTTTTACTTATCCCAATTCACTTTACTGGGCTAGAAGAAAAGTGGCAGCAATGTCACTTGACGAAGCATATCACCAAGAAGCATCTCTTACATTTGGGCCCATTTTTGTTAATACAATTGAAGAGAAATGAGAGGCCAAACACATGTCCTAATTTGTTACTAGAATCCTAGAATCCTAATCTCTCTCTCTCTGGCCCCCCTTTTCATCTCCTTTTCTTTACACACTTACCCAAAAGGTTCATACATAGACTCAACTGCATTACCCATACCCCTCTGCCCACAAAGAAATCCCTGTATACCTCCTTTATCTTGGTAGACCCTTACAGCCAAGTAAATTATGGTGGCATAAATAAAATAATAGAAGTTATGCTTTTGTTTGGTTGGTTTGGTTTGCTTTTTAAAACCCCTCCAAAGCAAACATGGTTAAAAACAAATATAAACTGTTCTTTACCTATTCATTGCATTTTTAGTAGAACAGGGTCAGCACATTTTAACGATTATACGAACAAAAATGTTGGCTGTTAGAGCCGCGGTCAACATTCACATTCAATCCACTCCTTGCTGAACAAAGATTAAGAGAATGGCAGATGGTGGCAAGTTGTGTAAAATATTTTTCCCCACCGACTGCAGTCTCAACCTCTTTCATTTTCTTCCTCTTTGGCAGGCCGCTCCAGCAGCTGTGTTGGCAATGGTGACAGAACCTATCAAATACAGGGAGCTGATGAGCTTTCAAAACTATCCTGTTAGGGTACTTAACATTTGCTTTCTCCTCACTTACCTGTCTCTGAAGTTTATGAATGAACCTCCCTCATCCTCCAATCAAAACCCCTGGGAGAGTGGCAGGTTGGAAGGCGATTTTTGTGTGTGTGTGTGCATGCAAATTTGTTCACAGACCTTGGGGCTGTTTTCTTACTCACTGGGGGTAGAAAATAGGAACTCAGGCAAATGCTTGAGGACGTAAGATAAAATGTCATTCCACATGAGGGTTTTATTTATCAGAAACAAAGAGTCAAATAAAATATTTATGGGATTTGTATTACAAATGGTAAGCATGAATATAGTTCCAGAATAATTTTCCCCTCTTCTGCGCTTTTCTTGTATACCCTGCCTTGTAGCAGAGAGTCTCAGCATTCCCCCAAATCAATTCTTTGGAAGAGATCACTTTTATAATACTGTACACTGTGTGTATGTGTGCATGTGTACACATGCATGTGTGTAATCTTTCCCAAATAGTGAATACACTTTATGAGAAATCTGTTATAAAAATTTCTAACCAAGTATAGATGACTGGCAGCAACGAATATAATATTCCTCAACCCTCTTCTTCTACCCATCCCAGTCCCCCATTCTTCATGGAGGCCTTTGATAAGATAAATAGACTGAGGATTTATTCTCTAAATGTATTGAAGTTATTCCCTGAGAAGTGTCAAGTATTAAGGAGGGCAAGGTCCACTCAGCCTGTGTGTAAGTCCCTCTGAAAAATGCAGAAAAACCTATGCATTTACTTTGGATAAAAGATAAAGACATTTTACTGATCTGCAGGATTGAATCAGGATCAAACTGTAGGGAGATACGATCTATCATGAGAATGGAGGTAGGGGCTGGAGGAAGAGAAAGGAGCATGGCAGAAATGCTTTAGGTGCTGCAGGGAGAAGAGAGTAGGGAGGCCAGTGAATGAAGGCTGAAATTCCAACACCCAGAGAAAGTGGACAGCTTGGAGATGGAGGAGACCCAATATGAAAATTGTGCTCTGGACTTCCTATGTGTTCAAGAGTTTTAATAGAAATTTTTTTTTTCCCTTTTTTCTGAGAATGGATTTTTTTGTGTGTCCCCCATAGGGTAACTACAGAGTCTCTACAGAGTAAAGAAAAAGTAAGTCACCCAGAGTCATGAGATCAGGAGAATGACACACAGACTTTAAGAAATACCTGATTAGTCATTCAAACACAACAAACTCAGTTAACTTCATTATGATTTGCAGGAAAGCAAAATTAACTTAGAATTTCTCCAACCACTGTATCAATGTTATAACTCTGGGAATCTTCCAGTAAGCAAAAGATAATGGATGAAAATTAATTGCACCTTCCTCTGTGTTTTATATTTGAAAGATATCAGAAACAATGAATACACCACTTTGTGCTATTTTATAGAACCTAATAGTCTTTTAATTTAGCAGGGTGGGGAAGAGCTCAATTTATATACAAGAATTTTACTTAAGTCCTCTGAGCCATTATTTTCTGTTCTTGTCATTCTATTTTTTTTTTTTTTAATTTTGTTGTATTTAGTTTCTACAATGCCTAGAGTGAACTAGAACGCTTTTGCTGACGATATTTGGCACTTAACAAAATATCAGTGTCTTTATGTAGCTGAGGTTATACAACTGTCATAATTGGTTAATTTACATTATGAATGTAAGTATTTATGAAATATAGCTATTAATTTTATTTACCTTATTTAGAAAACCAGGAATAGAATTTTCAACATTTCAGAACATTAAGTAAATTCACTAGTAGAGAGTGGAATTGCAGGAAAATCTCACCTTAACACTGGATATTTAATAAATAATTTTAATATTCTCAAAAAAATTTAATAAAACAGGTAGTATATTAAGCGACCCTTTTTATAATAGTCCCTGGAATAGGTAATTGATTTGTCCAAAACTCTGGCTGTCAACAGAGGAAAATTACTATTTAACAAAATTTCTGTTGTAGGATAAATATGGCGTTACATACTTTCATTAAATCTTCAAAACACCCCTATGAGAGAAATGCTTTTGCCTTATTTTACAGCTGAGAACAATGAAGATAAAAATAAGGGAAAGACTCTTCAGAAATTGGACCCTAATCTGACTTCAAAGACCCTGGTGTTTCTTCTCTTCGCTGTAAATTGAAGAGTAGAACACAACACAAGGGATTAGTATCAAACTATCGATCGAGATCAGAGGAGACATTAACTTCATCTCCTAAAGTTTAATAAATAAATAATAATATACCATTCCTCCAGATTAAAATCACAGAGGGGGCATCACAGCAATTCCACTACTGGGTACTTACCCAAAGGAAAAGAAATCATTTTATCAAAAATGCACTTGCACTTGAATGTTTATTGCAGTACAATTCATAGTTGCAAAGATGTGGAATCAACCCAAGTGCCCAGTAATTCATGAGTAGATTAATAAAATGTGGTATATGTACACCATGGAGTACTACTCAGCCATAAAAAAAAGATGAGTTAATACCTTTTGCAACAATCCGGATGGAACTGTAGACTATTCTCCTAACTAAAGTATTTCAAGAATGGGGGAAAAGAAAAACAAACACAAGTACTCACTATTAAACTGGAACTAACCGATGAGCACGTAAGTGTAGAGGGAACTACCTACATCTTGGTGCAAAGCAACCAGGGGGGGTGGGGGAGGAGGGGAGGCGAATAAACCAACCTAATGGGTACTATGAAAAATATCTGGGTGACGGCACACCTCTAGCCAGGACTCAAGCATTACAAAAACGATCCATGTAACCTAAAACATTTGTATCTCTTTAATATTTTGAAAAAAATAAAAATAATAATTTGAAAGTTACCTACAGAGTAGAAATGATGCTATTTCAGGTGCCTAGTAAGTGATAAGTAGTTGTCATATCATTTGGAGACTTATTTTGAAAATGACATTCTGATTCAATGGGAAAAGTGTAAAGCCCAGAAATTTCTGTGAATAGAAATCAATAATCCAGTTTTTCTTTTTTATGTGTTTTTAAAGTCCTCTCCTTCACAGCTTGAATGATTTTAACATCATCCAGATCCAAGAAACACAAATCACACAAACAACACACATCTTACCTCCATATTATTCTTTTTATTTAATTGTTTGAAATTATTTGCACTTATGGTATGAATGAATTCAGGGTCCAAAATTATGTTCTTTTATATGTATTTCTGTCTATACCAACCCCAATAAACAAAAATATTTAAATACATGCTTTGATGCAACTGAATGTAAATGCCATTCTTGTCAAATATATTGTTTGAAAGTAAAGTGGCATTTATATCCAGAAAAGAAAAATGTGGTCCAGTTTGGGAAGAGTTTGATTACAGGCCAAAAGCAGAATGGCAGGTGGGATTCAGCTGCTTGGGCAGTTTTCCAGGGAAGCTTACACCTGGATTACCATATGTTTCCACGTAGCCAGTAAGTTACTGTGCTGAAAACTAAATGCACATGCAAAACCAGAGTTGCGGTCAAAAGCTAGAGTTTACAAGACATGAATACATTGTCATAATAATTGATATATGGCTAATAGGAACAAAGACAACAATTTATAAACAGATTTCAAGTGCTATTATACAATCTACACTGAAATTGTTTTAAAATAGTGTTTGAAAAAGTAGTCTAAAGTGATACATAAGAAGGAAGCATTAAATTAACTTGCTCAAGGGCGGCCATGGGTAATTTAGGAACCACACACAGGCAGCCTGGATTGACATCGACCACTCTAAATTTTTGCAGTGGAAAGCAAATGTGTGTGTGTGTGTGTGTGTGTGTGTGTGTGTGTCTATCATGCCCCTCCTGCCTGCCTCAGAGGATTTGAGTAAGGTGCCCTAGTAACCAAAATAAAAGACAATCTCTCAGCAACCAATCAGAAAATATGCAGGAAAACATGCTTCATCCTAGCACTTTTAAAAAAATCATTACTAAGTAATGGTATTACTCATATGTATTCACCATGCTAAATGATCTTGATTACTGAAGTGCTCATGTTACCATAAAAACATTTTACTCATTAAAAGGGGCTGGGGTGGGGATTGGGGAGGGTAAGGATTATGGGTGATGGTTCTGCATCAGCATCACAGAATTCAGAACACATACTATCCTTGGATGTTTCCCTTGTTTTGGTGCAGCCTTGCTCAAGTTCACTTCTCCATCCACCTGCATTGAGCTACACTTAAACCTGTATATTTCAATCAAGATGAGAGAAGAGAAGATGCCGTGGTGCAGGAATCTGATTCCTGACATTTATCGTGAAGCTAAGGAAGTACGAGCCTCACTTGCTTGGTCCTTTTTCAAACCCCTGAAAGCAGCTTGGGCATCATGTTCACATGACCACACATATTTGTAAATTTTTCTAAAGTAAATTATTTAAACAACATTAGGCAGATGTGAGTTCTCTCTTTAGTTTGACTTTTCTCCTGCAAATGTTCTTAGAGAAGCCATAAATAGGATTTGGAGTGAGAACCCAAACCCTACCGACACCTGTACATCTTACTATCCACATTACCATGTTTTCCATGTGGACTTCTTCAGTCATATGACTTTACTCTTCAGGAACACAACTTTGCCATTCTAAAAATACTTGTCCAGGAAGATAAAATTAGCAAGTAACATTGTTAGCTTTAGAAACATCCTGAAAAAAAAATTTAAATAAACATCAAAATGTCTACTGTTAAATAATCTCATTAGACTGAGATGGCTCCAGCATTTTGAGTTTCTACTTAAGCAAATCGAAACCCAACTCGGGGTAAATGGTCATATCCTAGGAAACAAAACCAACCAAAACCTACTTAACCAATACGAAAATGCCAACTAACCTCTACTGGAGAATTTACCAATCAAAAAACTCTAACTAGGGATTTCCACTTAAACCAAGGAACTTAAATTCAGAGAGAGTGATCTTAAATACTTAAACAGGTTCTCAAGCATGCAGTACTTTGTGATTTGTTATCCTTTTTATCAGTCTTATGAAAGTAAAAGAATGCGGACCATAAGTGAAAGAGTTTCTAAAGGTCTATACTGAGTGATCTGACATGGTGGCATCTGGAAGGCCAGTGAGTGTGGGAACTAATTTATTTGTTACAGGTGAAGAAGTTTGAACTGGATCAGTACTTTACACCTGCTTGATGATCAAAATTACCTGAGGAGCTTTTCAGAAGCGTGAGTTGGAAGAAAAGGAGACAGGATGTAGAGAGAGATTTCTAGTCAGAGAAAATGGTAGGTACAGAAGCCCCGAAGCAGAAAAGGACATGCCTGCTTCCATGCACTTTCTGACTATTGGAACACTTATTGGCGTTCAATTCCTTTCAGTTGTAAGTGTGATCATATTGGTCATCACAACACGATTTGAAGTAAGGCACTTCCAAGATGATTGATTCCATGTTTTATGGAATGTCTATCTTCTGCAACAAAACAACTAATTTACATTTCATTCAGCTGTTACGGGTCTAATTTAGACATAAGTCAAAATAAACACACTTTCCTGAAACTTTCATAAAAACATATGCCTACTTTGATATTTTCATTCCTCTACCGAGTTTTCCAAAATAGTAACATATGGTGGGATTATCACAAAAATCACTGGAACGGAAGATTCTCCTTAAGAGTCTTTCACATGCTCCCTGGTATAACATACAAGGCAGTCCTTGAATGAAGTGTCAAAGGCTTTGATTGCATGGACAAGTGTGTTGGCTAATAGTAATGATTATTACTCTCGCAATGAGTTTTTGAATGCTGATAGGCTTGGCACTATTTAAACCAATTAATTTTAATATTTATGTCATTCAAATACATTTCCCACAGTAGCCTGCTAATAGCTAATTTTAAAAGAAAATTTATATCATTGCCATGTTATTTCCTAGAAGTAAAAAGTAGCTATAAAAATACTTAACTTGGCAAGGAAGATACCATGACCAGGAAGATTGTTTTCCCATTGCACTCCAGGTGTGCTGATCCCTGCGATTTTCCCAAGGGGAAAAAAAAAAAGTAGCTATGAAAATGGATAAGGTGCACGGCACACAAACTCACACTTGACTCTT
The DNA here is from genome assembly GCF_041146395.1 of Eulemur rufifrons. Lineage (NCBI taxonomy): Eukaryota > Metazoa > Chordata > Mammalia > Primates > Lemuridae > Eulemur > Eulemur rufifrons. The sequence continues at coordinate 6,911,667 of NC_091005.1, read as the reverse complement.
TCTCTATTAATGTTTCTAAAACTGGTGTTTACCCTTTATCCTCCCTCTCCTCTTTCCTGCTGTCCTTTCTCCTCTCCCTCCTCCTCTTCTTTCTCTCCTCCCTCTCCTCCTCTTCTTTCTCTCCTCCCTCTCCTCCTCTTTCACTTCTCCTTTTCTTCCTCTTCCTCCTTCCCTTTCTTCTTCTCCTTCATATGAAGAGAGATTCCAAGGTACTAAACATCATATTAGCTTCAAACAGACTTTGTCTTTGACATAATTAGAAATAATGAAAAATAATTAAAAGGAAGTGACTCTCTTGCTGTTTTATCAATATTATTTGATTTCCAGGGTGCATCTTATCAATAACCTCTCACAAACTACCATAGGAAGGGTGCTATCTTCCAGATTTGTAAAACATAGATTTACTCTCTTTTTTGTTATCTGTAGGCTTTAGCGATCTCACGGAGGATGAAAGAGACATACTACCTACGCAGAGAGCAGTAGATTGGGAATCACATTTGGGGCCTATTCACCGGGATTCAATTCTCACTGACAGTTAGAATCATCTTTGGCCTTTGGCACTTTTTTTAAGTTTCCATGTAATTCAGGATCAAGAATCACCGATCTATTTTTAGCTCTGTCTCCAACTCAGAGTTTGTCCCTGAAAAATTTCCTCCTGCTTACTAAGTCCCAGGGGTCCCATTTACAGTTGAAGGACATTTGTGTAAATCATAAACTCTCCGACATGACTGGCTATTAGAACCATTCGGAAAGTATTGAAGTATTTAAAAGTGCCTAATCTCAAGGATTTCAGATCAGAGAATATATATTTAATATTACAATCCCCTCCTAGGTTTACTGTTGTCTAACTTTGAGTTTAACACATAATAATCATGGATTTCTTACCATGAGGGTCTAACCAACTGAGCTAACCTGTGAAGCAAACTATTGAAATCTACGCAACAAATCACGGGGAAAAAGTGTCCCGGGTTGAGTAATGAAATCACTGTGTAATACGGTATACCTGTGGCAGGTAAAAATTATCTCTGCCTGATGTGACAGTCATGCAATCCTAAATCATATTATGAAAGTATCCTATGTTCTAATATGTCACATGTTAAATAATATTCACTGTCAATATTTAAAAACATATTTGGAAATCTGACTCTATGTTGGTAAGCTATATTTTCTTCTTTGATTTCTGACCAAGGGACAGACTATAAGGCTCGGAGACAAACGTTTGGAGTAATAGATATATCTAGGCTGGGACCTATGACATGTATTTAATTAACGTGCATGCTTTCACTGCAGGAGTTTCTTAAATCAGGGGGCATCAAGGCATCACAAGCACAGGATGCTTAGAAAACATGCACTTATTAATCTCAGAATAACTTTATAGGATAGTTAACAATAAACATGCTTTACAGTTTAATTCTCAAGCCAGATAATGACGAGACAGGAATGGATAAGAGGCATAGGACGACATAACTAAACGTGTGCTGTGGACAAGGATAATAAAATGGAAATGAGATGACAACTATGACATGGTGAGGAAAGCACTGGGCTTAAAGAGATGGAAGTTTAGCTCTTATCCTAGAGGTAAATCATTTGATTGATTTATTAGGTGGTTAACCTTATTCAAGATGATGTGCTAGGCACTGAGAGCGATTACACCAAGCAATAAATGCAGACTCTGTGCTCACATTTACAAGCTGGCTGAAGAAACATTACACTCTATTTTATGTGTGAGTGTGTGTGATTGTGTGTGTGCATTTTCTAAATGCTAAAATAGGTAAAAGATATTGTGAGAAAAGACCAAAAACCTGCCAAAGTGATTGACAAAGAATGAATTTAGGAAAGCTTTGGGTTGGATGTTATTTTTCTGCTCCTTCAATGATACGCCTGTGTTTGAATATGCATGTGTGTAAGTAATACTGAGTTACCATGAACAAGCAACTTTCACCCACTTTACCGATCGGGAAATCAAGGAATGCATCACCTTCTTATGGTTCGAGTATTAATTGCTCATTAAGCAAATATTTATTGTCATGAAAAATTCAGCCTACAAAGCTCAGTTTTACCAGTGGAGTCTTAGCCATTGAACGACAGGGACATTTTTTGTAGCATTAATTTAACGAACTATATGTTAAATAGATCGATGTACCAGGTGCCCTACACAGCTCACTGGAAATTCACTGCAGAGTCACAAATATCCACAGTTTCTAGCCTCAGAGAACTTACAGTTTGGTGCCTATTACTACTGGTTGTAGAGTGTTTAGAATGCATGAGTGAGGCACATTGACACTTGAGTTTCAACACCATAAAATTGTGAGAGATGGTCAGTGCTCCATTAATCCAAGTGCTCAGTGTGGCTCTTCCTATGATCTTACATAAGACAAACAGAGGAACACTTGGATGTCAGCCCTGTGCACACAACAAGGTCGGCTCCCAGGAAACAACCAAGGGCTAGTGATAAATGACTGTATCTGGGGCTAAGGAGAGCTGGCTGGGATCTGGGGGTGTGGGAGTGGGAGGCAGGACCAGTGGAGGCCTGTTTGTTTTCTTTTTGCCTTTAATAATGGTCTGATAGATCTGAATAAGCCGTGCAGTAATCAAATTTGCAGATGGTGCCACACAGGGATCAATCTGAAAGTATCTGAACCAATACAACTGCAGAGAAGTTCCCTGGAAATGAGATAATTAGAAAACAATGGCATTAACGACAGACCTGAGAGTGTTAAAATGTGATACCCAATTAACTTGGAGAGAGAAATGCCGAAGGGTAGAAAAATGCCCAGAAGCAACCTGAGTTTAAAGGGAAAGCATTGGACCCTATTATTTGTGTAAGCATGGGGATTCTAAGTTAAATTCTTCTTTAGAGGTGACAGTTTTGTGGCCTATTTATTCATACTGAAAGGTCTGCATTAACCGGTCAAGGAAAGTAGCTTACACTCTTTGGAAGAAAAATAAAAGACAAACACCATGACTAGGTTTAAGGAATTAATAAAAGAGTCCTTGATGGCAAAAAAAAAAGTTGGGGATCACTGGCTTCATCTTTTAAAAGATAAGTGCTCTAAAGTTTTGATTAACAAAAGAAGGGTATGCTTGACAATGAGCTCTGTCTGATTAGTTTAATTTATCTCTGTTGTGCCCAGAGATGATGATATTCTAGCCCAAAGCAAACACATTTAATGTGCTTGTTAATTTGTGTGGCCAAATTAAAGTGAATATTTAATTTCTGATAGAATGGGGAAGTATTTCAATTACCTAAATCTTCTTCTAAGTTGTGCTCCTGCAGAGCAAGTCATATTACTGAAGGTATGAAATGGTGGCTTTTGGCACCGAATCTTCCTGCATAACGGACCCCTTGCTTCTAAAAGCATTCCAGTGTCCAGGTTCCAGTCATGTCCTGGTCTTCCTGGTTCCACAGGGAGGGGAGGAAATGCTGGTTCTAGGTGTTGTTAGAGGTCAAAGTTTTTTTTCCATTGCACAGGCCTAGGCTGCATGACTTAGAGTTGTGTCTCTGTTACACCTACAAGATAATTCGACATTTCTATCATCAACAGAGCAGGAACAGTTTAGGATCATCTACTATTACAGTAGTTGTAGTAATGTGATCTAATGATGAGACTTGTAAAAAGAAACAATTTTCAGGGTAGAGAGAACCAAATAGGCTGTAGAAAGTCGCGCGCGCGCGCGCGCGCGCGTGTGTGTGTGTGTGTGTGTGTGTGTGTGTAATTAAGTTTTGTTTCTTCCTTCCCAATATTTTTCTTTCTTTTCTTTTTTATTTCAGTCTTAATACTATTTTCCTGTGTTTTATTTTAACTCATTGCCTATGACTTTCATTACATTGTTGCATAGAAGCAGTGAAGTGGCATCTTTTATTTGTTACAAATTTCAGAAAATATTTCTTATCATTCAACAAGAATCATTTCTTCCATACATTTGTCAGGTTAAAAATATGCTTTCCTACTCCTAAAATTATAACTGCATGTTGAATTTACCAAATATCCTTTCTAAATCTATCGATTATATTTTCCCATTAATAGGTCAGGATGATTAATCAGACTAGTACATTCTCTGAATTAAATCATCTGGTTTTTTTTTAAAATAAATACTACTCACTCTTAATATATTAGATTTTTAAAATAAATCAGATTTGATTTCATACTTTAAAGGGAATTTTGTGTCTGTATTTCTAAGTGTGGTAACCGTGTAATTTTTCCAGCTCTTACTTTTATTTGGTTTGGCTACTAAGATGATGTTGATTTATATTACCACATCACTAAAAAAAATTATATAGTTTTAACATAAAATTTCTGGTGTTTGGTACATATTAGGCAGTCAATAAATTGTCCTTATGATATTCTTTTATCTAGTTTTTTTTTTTTTTTTTTTTTTTCTTAAACTATGGGGTTAGCAAAACCTACTGCTCAGGGCATTTGCTAGGATTAAAATAAAATACATACATAAAAATGCCTAAGGCAGTGCCTGGCACATTAGAGGACTCATTAAGTGCCAGCTCACTTGCCCTTTCCCCTTGGCTGTGTGTTTTTGAAACAGGGCAGAAAAGCAGGCGCCCTGGAATGCTTTTTTGCAAAGCCAGCTTAAAATAGTCATCCACACTGAAGTCAGTGAATGTGTTTGGTTTCCATTCAAAATGCTGCTTTCAGAAATACACACAGAGTTCATTTGCATAATCACTCTCCAGGCTAGGAACCTATCCCTGAGGGGTTATCATTATTTAAATCTAAGTCAGGTTATTATCGTTCCTCATGCTGAGCTGCTTGGCTTTGCTTCCTTCTCTCTCCCTTGACTGCTGCAGCTGCATCGCTCTCAACAGGAGCTTGACCAGCGGCTCCAGCACAGGGAGATTCAGGGCAAAAGGCGGCGTGTCTGAGTGGAAACAGCCCATGGGCTCGGGAGGAACAGATGTGGTTCAAATCCCAGTTCCACTTCCCAGCGACCTTGATACCTTGGCGAGATGACTCCACCACTTCTCTAAGCCACAGATCCCTGTACTCTGAATGGGAATTAAGTTGTTGAGAAGATTAATTGGTGTTTCACAGATTACATGTACCACTCTAACACAAGATACACCCTTTAATTATATGAGGCCCCTTCCTCGCCTGCCTTTCCCTGTCCATCTGGAGGAGACAACACACCTCAGAAAAGAAACAAAGAGAGATGGGGGGAAAGGGAACTGGCAGCAGGAAGTAATTTTCAGAGAAGTTCACTTAAAATAGAAGAAAATTTTACTTCTTTTTGGGGGGGAAGAGAATAAACATGATAGTTTAAAGTCAAGGGACATGGAGGAGAGCATGAAATTTCTATTAGGTGCTACATCAAAGCAGATAGCAAAAGTGCTCGTGTGTGTGTGTGTGTGTGTGTGTATGTGTGAGAGAGAGAGAGAGAACATGGCCATGGAGAAAATTGGAATCAAGATGCCAATTAGAGAAAAGAATGATAAAACATGAAATATTTTCAGCATCTATCAAGCGAGGGCTATGTGACTGAAACAATGAAACTCAAAGGAAAAAAAAGACATCACCCATGAGATATCTTCTGTGCCGTCTTCGTCAAGCCAGAGTCCTTAGTTGATTTGATGTTAAGACGCCTTGTAGTAGGTAAGGTAATATAAGGTAGGGGAGTCTATGTTATGGAGGAGGAAACTGCGTTTCAGACACATTAAGTAAGCAATTTGCCCAAGATCTCTCAGCTAAAATGCACCAGAGTTGCATCTTAATCCAAGTCCAGCTAAATTGTAAACAGATCACGTGCCTTCCTCTTGGGAAGCTAATAATGTTGTGTCTTCTAAATTATAAGACTGTAATAATGTGCTTATGCAATTTTCTTGTGTGCCAGTGAAGGCTTTCTAAAGAAGGATATTTACAGCACAGAGACAGTCAGGGCAGGTGCAAATGTTGACTGCAGTTTAAACTTACTGAAGATTGATGGTCATGAAGGGGACTTCTTACAAAAAAGATTAACAGCTGGTTTGTTGTGGACAATGACACGTTTTCTTTATGATCCACACATATTGTTTCTTACCATAGTCCATAGAGGATTCTAGAAGATTGGCTCAGTACCAGATACTATGGTGCTGGGCATCAGGAGCAAAATGCAACATATATATACTGGCTATTTTGCTGGACAACACACCTCTAGAGGTAGAGGTGTGTTGTCCAGCAAAATAGCCAGTAGTCATGCGAGCCGTTTAAAGATACATTAATTAAATAACATCAAATACTCACTTCCTTAGTCTCATTAGCCACATTTAGTAGTGTATAATAGCCACAAATGGCTAGTTTTGACTATATTGAAGAGGGGAGATAGAGAAAGTGCCTATCATCATAGACTATTTTATTGGACAGCTTGCACTATAGGTTCCTAGTTCAGACTTGGCTTGGGATTAAGATACTAAGTTCACTCTCACCAGTGCCCCTAACACTTCCAGCTGTCTATCAGCAGATTCTAGATTGTTTAATCCTCCAAATAACCATATGAAGAAAGGATGATGGATAAGAAGACTAAAGCTCAAAGTAGTAAAATAATTTACCCAAGGTCACTGAGCTAGGAAATAATGGAACCTGGATTCAAATGCAAGCATGTCTGACCTCAGAGCCCATGCTCTCAGCTTCAGGGTAATCCTTCTCATGTCTAAAATACAGTGTGGCACGTGGGATAGTTGTGTGTAAGTTACATGAGTAGTACAGAAATCCGGGATTGCTCAGGGAAATCTGCGCCAAAGAAAGGATAACAAGAAAAGGGTGTGAAGTGTAAATGAGAATTGCCTGGGTAGACATGATGAGGAAGAGAAACACAAGCAGAGAGAGGAAAGAATAAGATGTCCTGGATTGCCTTCTCAAGTCTGTCCTACTTTATATATTTTATTGTTGAGACTTTCCAAAATGTATGTAGTGGGCATCTGCCGTGTGCTTGGTGTCATGCGAGATCTTGTGGATATAAACCTAAGCAAGAGGTTGACATGCTATCCAAAAGTTCAGAGTTTGTAGAGAATTCACTTTGGCCAAGGAAACAATTTAGGACAACACTATAATAGGTCCTATTTGATAATAAAATTCATCCCATCAATGCCATAGCCATAGAATTTTATAGAATCTTTTAAGGGAATTTGGCAGGACAACAAATCTTACTTTCTATCCAAAGGAAGAATAGTTTTTTTCTTTGTTCCTGATTGTACATTGCCTTGATTGATCTAGGGAAAGAGTTGAATATGATTGTTGAAAGAGTCTGCATTGGAAAAAGTAAACCTTGCTTTAAATTCCGTCTCCTCCGCTTGCTACAGGTGCAACTTTTGGAAAATGAAAACCTTTCCAAATACTTTCCCTATTTTAGAAATGGGAATATTAATATTTTTATCTAAATTCTATTACGTATATTTCATAAACTTATATATACAATATGCCTCGCACAGAATCTGGCCCACAGTATAAACTGAATAAATGAGAGCTCCGTCACTTTCACAGGAAAGGGACATTTACACATTTCTAATTATTAAAATTTTAAGACAAATAGGCATATTTTGTCTTTACAGGGTATTTCTTTTTCGTCTTTTCTTAGTATATCATATCCAATCCCCAATAAAGAGACCATGCAATATATCTTAATGGTTCCTAAATAAACTTTTGCACATTTCCTCTGTGCCCTCTTGGTTGTAGAGTCAACAAATTATCCATTCACATTTTCTAGCAAAACAGTAAGCGTAGGAAGAATTTTATTTCTCATGCCTTTTGCATTTTGTGTGGAAAAATGCACTTTTACAAAACTATGCTGGCCAAGCCTACTTTATCACAAAAGATCCTATTCCCCAAATCCTCTCAGTTTTGTACCCGTTCTGCATGAGTCCACCTGGAACATCCAAATGAGGTTACACAATAGCATTAGTTAACGCAATTCTCTCAAGAACTTTCCCTTCATCTTTTCTGGTGACCTTAAGCCTGTCCTGATATTTTAATAACCACACTGTTTTTACTATAGTTCTAAGAGCAGAAGAGCTTCATGTTTGCTCAAAGAAAACTGTTCCTCTTTAAAATTAGTGGGTAAAATTAAATGTAATTTCTTTTTTAAGGCTTAATGTGGTTTCTCTCAAAAGCTACACCCTAACTATATATTCCATGCTTTGGTTTCACGGCATTAAATTTTTATGAGCTTAATTTTCATCAGTTTCCTAAATTCAAGGAGCAGTTTCAGTAATAGTACATGTGCTTCATAAACAACAAGCGCATAGGCATAATGTTGTTTAATCAGAAAAGCTAAAAAGTTAAATTGTCTGTGATCTTTTTTTAAAAGAAATTTTTCTTAGGATGGTGCAATTTAAAAATTTTTTCCCTTGTACTTTTCAATGATACTACATTTAGTTTCAAATGGTTGAAAAGAAAACTAATGTAACTAGAATATATATTCCCTAAAATTTGTTAACATTATAATACATTTACAAAATAGCTTATATTAGAAAATAATGCTCAGTTACAGTTGACTTTATGAATTCCTATCAATGAAAACAATCTGCATATGTGCCCTCTATCTTATTCATACAGATTTTATATTTTAATGTTTGCAGTATCTGTATTCAATTATCAATGCTTGGGGGCGCACAAGTTGCACTGCCCCTTTCTGTTGCATCGATTGTTGTCCTAGGAAGTTTCAAATTCTTCTTTACAGCAGATATCCTGAATAGAATTATGAAAGAAGCCATATGGATACTGGCTTCAGTTTTCCACCAGGAAATGTGAGGCTGCATAAGATAGAATTCTTAGGGACTGAGCAGCTAACCTTTCTTTGGTCCCATTCTGTTTTCCATTTGGGCTTCTAAAGCCATTTCCCACGCAGCAGTTACACTTTGCACTAGGGTGAACCACTGTTCACCAATCATTTCTGTGCATAGATAATTTCTATGATAGATTTCTTTGAGGAAACGACACATTTTAAACAAAAGTGGCGGGGGGGGGGGAAAGAGAGAATGCTTATGAGGAATCAAAGGCCACTTTTATAATAATTAAATGCCGCCACTAGGCCCCCTTCCCACCAAGCCCTCACAAAGGAATGGCACTATCATCAGCCCCATTAGCTCAACTGAGCCTATATCTAATTTGAATTAACTGTACTCCATCTCCCCCAAAAAGCAGAAAGTGCAGAGTGATTATGGATTAAATAATAATAAATACTGTCCTCAGATGTCCCCTAATAAATCTGAGGTATTTAATTGATATGAATCCTCATTTAATCCCTCCCCTCTGTATGCAAAATAACTTCATACTATGTCTATGGAAAGAGCTAGTATCTGAAGCCTTTTTAAAAGTAAATAATTCATTCCTATTAAAAAAGACAAAAATAAAGTTTATTAGAGAGAAATGTATGAGACAAAGGAAATCAACCCATGTGTCCCAGCTTATCTAGTTCTCCCTATATATCATGCTCTATCCACACATATTAAACGGCATTCTTAACAGCAACAGACAGAGCTTTTGCACAGCGCCCAAAGCAAAAATTTTTCCAAATTAAAACAATAGATATTATGTAATTTCTCCAGTGTGAAACTCCAATTGGTCACCGACGGTTCTGGAAATATGAATTCTAGTTCCAAATGAAGGAGGGAAGGAAAACAGGAATGAGGAAACTTTGAAGGAAGTAAGGGACTTAATTTGAAGACACTATTTGAGGCTGATAGAAATTAAACAGATAATTAATCCCACAAAGGTAGGATTGTTAGTACATTCTGGCAACAAACTTTTACATTTTAGAACAGTTTAGATTTATAGTGAATTTGCCAAAACAGCGCAAAGAGCTTCACATACCCATAGCCAGTTTCCCCTATAATTAACACCTCACATTCATATGGTACAATTGTTAAAATACACCATTATGAGTTAAAGTTTATACTTAATTTATCTTTCCCTAAATTTTATACAATGTTCTTTTTGTGTTTCAGAATCCCATGCGGGACACCACATTACATTGAGTTGACATATCTTCCTAGGCTTACTTTGTATGCTACTGTTTCCCAGACTTTCCTTGTTTTTGATAACCTTGACAGTTTTGAGGAATACTGTTCAGGTATGTGTAGAATCCTCTTCCACTGGGATTTCCCTGATGCCTTTTTCCTGATTAGACTAGAGTACGGGTTTGGGGGAGAAAGACCCCAGAAGTAAACTTTCATTTTTATAACACCATATCGAACACCATACAATCAACATGACTGATCACTGTTGATTTTGACCTGGATCATCAAACCGAGGTGATGTTTGCCAGATTTCCCCAAAGTAAAGTTACCCCTACGCCCAACCTTTGATAATGTATTCTTTGGAAGGAAGTCACTATGAGCAGCCCACACTGAAAGAGTAGAAAGTTATGTTCCACCTCCTGGGAGAGGAGGAGAACCTGCCTAAGTTATTTGGAATTCTGTAGGGGAGACTGTCTATTTCTTCTTGAGTCAGTTTTGGTAGCTTGTGTCTTTGTGTGGATTCAACAATTTTATGTAAGCTGTCTAATTTAGTAGCATGTAACTGTTCATTGAATTACTTTATAAACCTTTTCATTTTTATAAGAACAGTAGTAACATCTCCCATCTCATTTCTCATTCTAGGAATTTGAGTCTTTTCTCTCTTTCATTTTTTTCCTTCATCAATCCAGCTAAACATTCATCAATATTGTTAATCTTTACAAAGAACAATCTTCTGGTGTCACTGTTTTTTTTCTTTTGTTTTTCTATTCTCTATTTCATTATTTTATTGCCTTCCTTATGCTTAAGGCTTAAGATGCTCTGATTTGTCTAGTTTCTTAAGTGTGAAGTTTAGATAATTGATTTTTGTTCTTTCTCTTTCTTTGCCTGCTAATATATAAGCATTTGTGTTGTAAATTTCCCTCTATACACTTTCACTGCCTCGCACACATTTTTTAAGTTGTATTTCAATTTTCATTGAGCTAAAAATACTTTTAAAGTCACTTGAGACATCTTCTTTTCTCCATGAGTTATGTAGCAATATGATGTTTAATATTCAAATATTTGTAGATTTTCCAGCTATCTTCCTATGATTTTGACTCTGTTTTATTAGGTGTATACACATTTAGGATTATTTTATCCTCTTAGAGAATCAATCCATTTAACATTATGTATATCCCTCTTTATGCCTAATAATCTTTGTTCCAAATCCTGTTTTGTCTGAAATTAATATAGCTACTTGAGCTTTCTTTTGATCCATGATGCTGTGGTATTTTTTTCCTCCATTCTTTTGCTTGTAACCTAAGTCTTTATGTTAAAAGTGGGTTTCTTACAGATAACATACAGTTGGGTCTTATTTATTTATTTTTGTAACCAATCTGACAATCTCTGTCTTTCAAAACATGCATTTAGAATATGCATGTTTAAAGTGATAACTGATGTAGTTTTAACTGTAGGTGCTGGAGGTTTGAGTTTCTTCTAGGGTCTTTGGTTTTGTATCTATTCTTGAATTTTGGCTTCCTAAACTATTCCGCATCAAAGACAGTCTGTTTCTTAAAACTCCTTCAGGTGTAACCCACTGGAACCCTACTGATATGTAGGTAAGGCATTGGGTGGCTGAAACGTTCTATTACATGCAAGTCTATTCATAGGCTTGTATCTGTAGGCCGTGAACCTTGAAAGTATTTTATAACTTCTGCCCTTGGGTTAGACAGGAAGGCTACAGTGAACTAGAGTTGGAGAAATGCTTTTATTCCAGGTGGAATAACAGTCTTGTAAAGTCTTCTCCCTGGAGAGGAGGACTTGGTTATGAATAACACTTTGGCATATTTCATAGATTGCGCTTCCCCATCCTTCAATAGGAGGCTCTACCTCAATTATTCACTGTCAGAATCTGCTGAGGTCCCTGGAAGTAAAACTCACAAATGTGTGGGAACCTTCCTAAAATTGCAGCTCCTAGACGTTTCGCGCTTTTTTGCTAGCCCACACTGAGTCTCCAGCAAGTCTTCAAAATTAACATTTTAGTATTCCTACCAGTTTCAGCTCTAGAATTTTCTGTCCTAGGTAACCAGATTCACTCAATATCTCTGTCTCTCCAGACTTTAGGGTGATCATCTTAGGGTGGTCACTGTTCTTTGACAGGCCCAAGACCAGTAGCTAAAATTCAGGTTAGTCAGTTTTTTTCTTAGTATAATGTTGAGAGTAACAGATTCTATATTTTGTACATACTGGAGCTAAAACTGAGAACTCTCCCATGAGTTGATTTTTTTAGAAGTGGAAAAAAAAAAAAAAAGTCTCACATTGTTTTTGACCTAAAACAAACCCTGAGAAAAGAGATTTATGTTTAAATAGTTTATGGAGAAGTGATTCCAGAAAGTGCTGACATGAAGGCCAAAAATATGAGACAGAGAAAGAAAGAAAATCCAAACCAAGTATGTTAATGAACAGATTTCTATTATCAGCAAGTGGCACTTAACCTGCAGGACCCAGAGAAGACCTGCTGAGACCTTGGGATGTTAGGTAAAACCTAGAAGCAAGAAGCGTGGTGTTATGAACCAACTCCTATTTGTCACTGGTTGAAAATGCTCTCAGGGCATTAAATCCTCAGTACCCCAACACGCACCCAGAGAAATCTCTCAGCAGGTGATCATTGTAAGATCTGGCCAACGAGGTAAGTGGGGTCTTGATGACCTTTGTTACACCAAGTTTCATAGAGATGTATTTCAATGCCTATGTCAGGATAAGCACAAAATTTCAGGATTGTCCATCTCTAACGTTCTCTCTACTCTCTGTACCAAATAATTTTCTTCCCAAGAAAATGTAGTATTTCTGCTCTTCCACAAAATTCCTTTCTCTGGACATATATTCTTTACAGAATTTACCAAGTATTTCCAAAGATATGAGAGTCCTGCTGGTCCTATGGCCTGACCTTGGAACAAGAAGCTAGAGGGCAGCTCCAGGAAATCTACAGCCTGCAGGCCATTGGTCTTGGGCTCATCATTCAGAAAGACGTCCGGTTTTGAGGAGGAAACTCCCAGGGAGAAGGGGCATTCATTTCTGTTGGCTGCCTGGCTCGCTCCCCTGAAATGCCCTCCTACCAAAGGTACAGTTTAGAAATCATTTACATTTCTAAGCTTCACTGCTTTTCTATCTCAAGTTGTAAAAAGAATTCAACTTGTAGTTTTCCCAAGAACATCCATTAAAAAATAATGTCCTATTTAAATTATCAAAAAATATATTCTTTTAAATTTCACACAGTGCTTTACAGGTGCAGGAAATGAGTGGAAAGATTTAATATTCAAGATGTCCAGGAAGTCACTGAGGTCCAGAAATCTATTGTCCTCTCTTTATTTTCATCAATTTTACTCTCTAAAATGTATGCACAATCTTTGTCCATGTCCATTCATTGCTACTTCTTTAATTCCAAAGTATGTCTTTCTTTTCTGATTAAAAAGTTGTAAACTAAAAGATTCTCCTTGATCTGGTTACTATACAGTAAGACATAGCATAGAATACACCTATTTTATACTAAATCTAATGCATGCATAGGCTCAGAATCAGATTCTTTTCTCATATCATGTCTCTTTTCCTACCTATGTGGCTTTGGGCAACTTAATAACCTCTCAGGACATCAGTTTATTTATTTCTAAAATGAGTAAAATAATACAACTTAGGTAGATGGCCATACGAGATGCTCTGTAAAGTTTGCTGTTACTAGAAAGTTTCATAGGCCTAAATATGTTTACCAATTAGCACTTAGTTTCATAATGTTATCCCATCCCAAGCTTTAAAAAATCACCAAGGTTACCAATAGCTGTCTCACAAAACGTACAAAGACAATCTTTTGTTGTTGTTGTTTCAAAAAGTATTTATTTCAATATACACATTTGATTATCAAAGTATATTAAATCTTTGTGTATGATCCCACAATGCCCCTGGACCTTTCAATATGCTTCTAGATTCCCAAATTTAGTTAAATTATGTATCGTTGGAAACATTAGTAATATTTGTGGAAAAGACCTGAAAGTGGTATTTTCCTATCTTTTATCAGTAGCAGCTGAAAGGAGATTTCAATAAAACAAAATAAAATCACATAATGCCCCCAAACAACCCAGAACAAACCAGTCAAGAAATATGTCCATTTGTGCTGACTTGATCAGTTTGACTTCTTGCTGAATCGTTTCCAAGTTGGACTAATTGCTAATTTAGAATTTTGCAGAATGTTCATTACTTTTATAACTGTCTATAATTGTGAGTTTGCTTTGAATAAATTTGGGTGAGAAAAGAAATCTAAGTAATATTTGCCAAATTCATGAAATTTTCATGAAAGTAAATAAAAAAAAAACCTATTTTTGCTTGCTAAGTATTTTACTTCGTAGTCTCATGGTTCCTTGATACGAAAATGACTGGTTCAATCATTACTAGAACTTTCCCTTAGGTTACAACAATTTCTTTGGTGATTTAGATAACCATAAAATTGACATAATCATTTCTCACTGAAATAGGCAATTTTCCTTAAAGAAATGTGTATGTACACTTTAATTTGAGAATCCAAAATCAATCAGTCATTCATAGTTAAATTAATGGCAGAGCAGACCTTGGGAATATTCCCTTTTCCCGTTCAGCATCATTTCCTTATCATCGCAAGTCAGTGGTTTTATACATAAATTATTTATTGAGGACAAGAAATCAGATGAGAGCACTTGCCCACATCTATTTTTTCCTACCTATACCAGCTCCTTACAAGACCCCCACTAGTTTGCGGGTTTATGAAAAAAAAAAAACATAGAATGCAGAAAAACCCTACATAGTCAGCTGTTAGCTCCTTAGTAACAGTCCCTACCAAAAACTCAACCCCAAATCAGGAAGAAAATGAAAAAGGCATGCAGTAACTCAAAGCATGTGTCACAGAGTCTCTGTCATAAAACAGGTGCCTGTAGGCAGGACCTATAAGGCCTGCTATAAGAAGACAAAAGGAGATAACCTTTATCACCTGTCCCTCACTGACTGAGTTAAATGTCCCATGGGCTTTGCTCTCTTAGCATCTTCTGCTGCTGTCCTTTTTAATAGCACTTATTACATCATAAGTAATAAGAAAAAAAAAAAAAAAAGAGAGACAACTTTTTTGTTGTTGTTGTTCCTGAGCTCCTTTGACATGTGACTGGTCTCTCTCTCTGGCTTTAATGTTCTTGGAGGAGATAACCAAATTCCAACCACTTTGGAGTTTAAGACGGTCTTTATCAGTGCATTTCCCTATAGCAACTCTTAGAGTCTATATGGTGGTTTGGAGTCATTTAGACGTAGACAAAATTAATGCTGATTAAATGTGTAAAAGAGCTTGTGTTGCTAATATGGCTTAGTTGTATCTACATTTGAAATTTGAGAGAAAATATCTGCCTTCATGGAATGCTTTATTGTTTTCCTTTTTAAACTATCTTTATCTATCTATTTTGAATAAAAAATAAAAGAAATCACATTTTTTAACAGGTTATTGGAAACTTAAACCAGTAACAACAGCAAGCATAACAGTACCATCTGCATCAATAACCACCACCATGTCTAGACCTTATATTTTCTCCTGTGTGTTCTACTAGTTATAAAACACCTCCATGTCCATATAAACACACTTGATTTTTATAGCACTTTCATGAGGTAGCCATCAATATTTACTTAATATCTAATGCTTAATAAAGAATACGCATTAGAAAGATTAAATAGATTGCCCATGCAACACAGCTGGTAAATAGTACAAGTAAAATTTCTATATTTTAAATAAAACATATGTTGTACTTAATATAGGCTCAGCCTCTGATTCCCTTCTATTTTGTATTAGTGGCAGCTTCCCAATTATTTTTAATGGACAATCAGAAACCCAGGATTTTTCACATGAAATGTATTTTTTTGTTGGTGTATAGACATTAAAAAAAGTATAAACTTTGGATGGTTGATTCATCGTATCATGGTGCTGAGTAAAAACAAAAACAACTTCCTAAATGTTTTCAAAAAATTACAAAGAATTCATGCTTTGACAAACGGTTTGTGTTCCAAATGCCCACTAATAACAATTAAAAATGGAGAAAGAAAAAGACATCTAGTTTATCATGAAAGCAACTTAAAAATCTCTATGGTGCAGAAGCACCCAGAAATGGGAAACAGAAAATAAGGCTAAAGCTCTGGGGCTCTAGGCATTGGGTGCAGAAGAAAGCAGTAGCAGTTAGAAGTTGAGTTTCTTTCTGGAAAAGAGAATTAAAGCTATTTTGTATTAATCGGCATTGAAAAATCAGGCTCACTGATTGAAGAAAAGATGACATAGACAAAGCTACTTTTGACATGCAACTGGGACAGAGATTTCATGAGTCAAAAGGGAAGATCTAAAACCCTGTGACCACCCCTGTCTCAAAGATGCACTGGGGTTGTGTTTATTATCACTGGAAGTCATGAAATGCTGCTATAAAAATATAAGCATTTCTATATCCCATTTATATAACATAACCACCTTAAAAAATGCAAGGGAACAGCAATCCTATTTTCACGGGAGTCCAACTATTAAGTACCTTTGAATAAATTTAATACAAGATATGTAACATAATTATGGAGAATTGCACAGTGCAGAGGAATCAGAATAATCTTTAAGAAGAATTCACCATACCTGATAGCAAGTATCATTAAAAAAGAAATAGAGTTTAGGGACTTTAGTATTTAGAATAGGGTTAGAAAAAGACATCTAGTGGGATGGACTTGACCATTTGAAGGAGACACACACATGTGTAGGAACTTAACATATGGCAAAAGGAAATAAACTGGGATCTCTACTTCATACCACATACAAAAACACTTTCATTGAAATTGAAAGCCTAATGCAAAAGCAAAACTTTACAACTTCCAAAAGAATGTGAAATATTGTCATTAAATTGGAGCAGTCTTGAGAGAAACAATAAGGGAGAAGTTGAAGACATAAATAATATGTATGAATTTATAATTGATAAACATAGAAAATTTTAGGAAACTATAGACTGGGAGGAAAAGATCTACATCATAAAAAGTATATTAATAAGAAAATCTTCATATCTAGAATTTAAAATATTTAAATAGAAACTTTACAAATAATAAAAAGGCAAACCCAATAGGAAAATGGACAAAGATATTGATAGGCAAGTCAAAAAAATAGAAACAGGAGTGGCCAATAAATATATAAAAGACTCCCCTTTGCATTCAAATAAACACAAAGCAGACACATCATTTCACACTCTCATATTGCAAAATTTAAGAATGCAAATAATTCTGTATTTTGGAAACCAAGTGAAGCCAGAAAAGTTCTTATACACTGTTGGTGGGAGTGCAAAATTTTACAACCAATTTTGAGAGCAACTGAACCATATCTTGTGAAGTTGAGGATGTACTTAACAGATATTACCCAGATATTTTACTTCTAAAGACTCTTTCTGAAATGTACCCAAGAGCATATGCACAAAATGTTCACTCCAACTTTGTGAGTAATAAAAAAGAAAAAAATATATATTTATAGAGGCAAACGATAAACACATATATAGGAGTTAAAATGAACAAAAGACACGTGAATTAAAATAGTTAAATCTCAAAGCATAATGTTAGCAGAACTCGAAATTTGTAGTTTATAACAGTTATAAAATTAAAAAAAAAATCAACATTACTTTTTAGAACAGTTCAGGTTCACAGCAAAATTGAGAGAAAGGTATAGAGATTTCCAATATGCCCCTTACCCTGACACATGCACAGCCTTCCCCATTATCAACACCCCCCACCAGAGCGGTACAATTGTTACACTTGATGAACCCACATGGACACCTCATTATCACCCAAAGTCCATGGTTTACTCTTGGTGTTGTACATTCTATGGATTCAGAGAAATTTATAATATATGTATGTATCCACTATTATCATATCACATACAGCAGTTTCACTGCCCTAAATATGAAATTTTATAAAAGGTTTAATATACAATTTTAAACTCTGCAAAACCATGAAATTTGTCTTATTGTGCATAGCTAAGTAGGTCACGTAAGTTTAAATATATGGATTGGTTATGGTGTATTCTGATTCGGTATGGTATACACACCCCCCACACACACATATTCACAAACATGGAAGTCAGAAGGTATTTTTCATCTTTGTATTTTCAGTGACAAGCAGAAGGCCTGGTAAAACTTAGGAACCTCATGATGTATGTTTTAAATTATAACCAACAATAGCCTATTTAATAACAAAAGCAAATATTTCTTCCCTCGCATTCTATTTTGTTGCCATTGTTAATAAATGAGCCCTGTAACTGACAAAATTTAGGAGAATCTCACTGGGGAGAAAGACTGTGCTGAAATTAGGTTTTTAAATAGCACCACGGTTACAAAGGAGACAAACGCGACTGGCCATTTCTGTCCTCATTTGCTGGTACTCTCAGGTCTGAGGGACCTTTCTCAGTTTCTAAGACAAAACAAATCAAACATAATCACACTAGTTTGTCCTTTATGTTTCACTGCCCAAGTATCACACTATTACCCAATGTCCTTTGGGCTAGAGCTAGCAGCTTTTTATCTTGGTATCTAAGACAGTTTGGTGATACACCTGATATTAGAGTCCAAACTAATCACAGTGCTACACAGAGCCAAGGTCATTCTAGCTTTAAATGCTAATTGTTCTGCTAACAGTCTTCATTTAGAACAATTTTTTAAAGGCCATGCTTATGTAGTATTTAGTGCACAAGGCAGATATATATTTGTTAATTGAATACGTCAAATAAGGTATTACTCGAACAATAAAAAATCCTAAAGGAAGTCAAATATAAAAATTGTCTTCTAGGAGGAGGAACAGAGTTTCTTAGATTACAATAGAATACATAAAAGCAAAGTGAAAAGTGCAAATCTAGGTCCTATTTCTGCTTCTTTTTCCCTGCCCTTTCTTTTGAATTAGTAAGACCTTTACTCTCCTGCCACACAGATTTACATACAGGTTAATGTCTTCACGGTCATTTTTTTGCCAGCTGAGAAGCATGCATGCCTTCTATGAACTTCATGAAAAAAAAAAAAAAATGAACTGTTTTTACATTACAATGTTTCCAGTTATCTTTCATGCACAATATTTATGTGTTTTACTTTTTTCTCTTGTTTCTCTTAAGTTGCCTAGTCCCCATATAGGTATCTGTGTGTGTATATACATATGTGTATACACACATTTATGTGTATATGTGTATATCTATTCACATACACACACATACATATGAAAGCCACTCTGTGCTGTCCAGATTTCCTTCGGAAAGCACTTTCCCATGGCAGCAGTTCCGATAGCAGGACCTTGTTACAACATAACCTGATCAAGCTGTTGCAGAGTCAACTTTGGAAATACACTTTCTGGTGTTTTATCCTGCTTATTAGTGGTTCTCCCGGTGTGAGGATAATTCCTCAAGTGTTGAAATTCGTGGAGGGCCTTTGACTTAGCAACGTTGGCAGCAGCCAGAGGGAAGGCACATGGGTGCTTTTGCACTGGGCGCAATGTCGTAGCCCCCTGCCAGGAGAGTGCACTTGCCATTCAGAACACTTCCTAGCTCCTCAGAACCATTTTCCAAACAGTATGTTTGTTTGTAGCATGTATTTAAAAGATACTTGAGGACTCAAATATCACTAAGACTTTAAAACAGAAAATAAAACAAAAATAATACCTTCATGGGTCTTTTTTTTTTTTTGATTGCTCAGATTTCTAAAATGGATAATTCTTATTTTAAGTTTTTGTGAGCTATCAGCAGCAGGCAATCCATCATGACAAACTTGCTGCACTTTGACTTTACGCACAACTGAAGGGCAAACTGCTTGCTTAGTCATTTCTCACCAACAATGTGGAGCAGAAGCCCATAGTTGGCAGATGCCATCATGGTTAAGGAAGCAAACAGATGGTCACTAGCATTTATCCAATGCCTCTGACTTGTTAAGCACTGTACTAACTACATCCCCCATCTAATTATTTCCTCACTTCATTTATGTGTTGTAGGAATCTCATTTTGGAGGTGAGAAAACTGAGCCATATAGAAATTGTCACATGCTCCAGGTTTACACACCTATGTTAATATTGGGGTTAAACATATAAGATACAGCAAAACCTTTGTCCTAGAAGTACTGGTATTGTGTTACAAACTATTGGAATGTAAGAATTTTGAGAGTTTTTTAAATGAGATTACAGAAATAGAGCAGACTTCGAAATTATAAAGTATGACCTGGAATCAATGTTCTCTTTTTCCTATGGAGTGGGTATCCCTGCTATGTGTGAGTTAACACACACACACACACACACACACACACATACATATTACATACACATATACACAAACTATGTACAATTATATATGTGTGAAACGATTAATAAGGCAGGTTATACGAGTGTTGATGAATAGTATTTCAAAACAGCTCAATTGTTTCAAGTCATATGAATAATCTTTCCATTAACATGCTGGCAGCCACCCATTTTGAGTATGGTAATAGACGGAATTGAGAATGTTAAGATACGTTGAAGATGTGCTTGATGAAAATTTAAATATATTCATGTGTTTCAACACATACTAAAATTTATATTGCATTTAATATGAATTAAGTGATATATGCTTATATTCAGATTATATATTTTAATTTGGTTCTTGCAGGTTAAAGAAAGACAAGGCTGTGTTTATTTTCCTTGAACTTCATTACTGAAAGCTAATGATCTTCTATTCTATTTTATTACACCCTGCAGTTTTTTGAGAAACCCATAATTTCTAAGTAGCACCACTAATTAACTAGATGCTGTTGTTTGCATACAAATAATAGTTACTGTAATCTGTTCATCATTATATAAGAAACAGCACATTAGAATGATCAATTCCTTTTCAATTTGATAAACTGCTTTTCTATAACTCCCAGGTGTAACATATTAAATAAGGTATAAAAGAGTTTATTCTAAAACATGTATAAATGAGTACTAGCCAGCAAAAAAGCTTGGAGTAATATAGGGTGTGGAAATTTAATGACATTAAAGCTTGAGCTTTGCTTTTTGGGGGGTGAGAGTGTGTGTGAAGATGAAGGGAAGATATGGGGAAAAGACAGCATTTTAAGGGGTCCTCCTAGACCTCATCAACAGAGTCAGCATTAATTGGCACTACTTTCTGCTTGCATAAATGCTGTGGGTCTTGTGTAAATAAGAAAAAGAGGCTTTTAAAATTCCGATTTCAACTCATGACTTAGAATTTAATGAAACTGCTCAAGTTCAGCACTTTAATCTCACAAATTGGTTTATCACAGCCTAGTGGCCACTTCTTGTTTTATAATAAGCACAACAACAAATATCTATGAACACTTAGAAAATTAAACCAAGGGAAGTATATGCAATTCTGAGCTCATTAGAAGCAATTCATATTTTCATCTGTCTCATTAGAGAGGTTTTTATGAACTGAAAAAATGTACTTTTGTACTTGTGTTTTTTTAATTTTCAGGCCAGCTGGTAGGAGCAAAGTTTTCTCATTATTGCCAAACAATATACATATATGCTTTTAAAGCATCACTTGCGATTGAATGAGCAGAAAAGAAAGGGAATGGAGAAATTCAGAATAGTGAGGGTATGATAAGACAAACTACTGCTGTACAGAAGGCAATTTTCAGTGAATTCTTCTGCTTTATAATTCAGAGCTTTGATTCCACATTTTGAGGATCTTCTATTTGCAAGAACAATTGGCATTCTGTACAAAAATTGTGAAGTCAAAAATTGAAAAAAAAATATATTGACATGATATTTAATGACCATTGCTTCAATCTAATACAATTTTTACTGTATTAAATATAGCATTTGGCCTTTGATAGTGGATATAGGAAACTTTCTTCTGTATTTCTGTCACATAAAATCAAACGTGAGCATTTTTGTGTGTGTGTGTCACACAAGTCTGATGCAAGGCAAAAATTATTAACTTTGGGTCTGACTTTAGTAAACATTTCTAAATGATGCCTGGTTCTTATTCATCTTTAAAATAAACAATATCATATCTATTAGAGGTTATATTTAGATCTTTGATTCTAATAGTAACAAGCAATGTGATTTAAGTCTCAGCACAGCTTAAGGGTGCCCCTTCATATTCTTCATCATGAGCTCCTTTGAGCTAGAATATTATTGGAAAACCTTAGCAACTGATAAAAGAATCGAATGCTTACTGATTTCACACTCTACCTTGTAAATGCTTGAATTATGTATATCAAATCAGACTGACTTTTTACATAAATTACTTCTGGGCTGCAATAGTTCTCTTGAGACATTGCAGTGTTTTTGGAGAGGAATTTTGATTCATGTTGGTGTGACCTTAACAGAAGAGTGAACCAAGTCAAGTTTCCTGACACTAATTACAATTCCCTTCTTCATTATGACCTTAACTTTTCACTTCTAAGGTGGTTGAAGAAGGAGGAAACAAAGGAAGTATTTTCCATTCCTTAGTTCATGCCAATACACCAGACATTAGCTATTTACCTCACTTTACCCATCCCGCTCTACACCAGTCCCAATGCCCTGTATCTTTTCAGGGATCCACTTCACCCCATCTGCTAACACTGTATGCTCTCATCAAATAAGGATTGAGTAGATAGCAGAATCTGAAACATTCAGTTTCTCTCCTCTAGAACTTTGAATCTTGAAAGGACTTAACCTAAGCACAGAAGATTAAAAACATGTTGCTGTATCATCATAATTCTATCAATGGAAATATTGCCATTTACTTTCTACTACCTGGATTCTTGTAATCACCCTGGTTCCCGACCAGGTTTTTTTAAGCTATCTCTTTCATTCTTTCAAATATCCTAAATCTTTGCTACAAATTCAGTTTTAGCCAGACTAAATTCACTTTTAGTCAATTTTTGTTGCTTGTACCCAGAGCACCCTGACTAGCATATGCAAGGCATAACTAAATATAACTACACCAGCTTAGGACTCTTATCAACAAAAGAAGCCCAAGCTGTTATCACCAATCAAATCAAGTTGGCATATGAAGTGAAATGAATTAATCATTCCAGGAAAGTTGATGTCCGATACACTTTAACATTTTAAGATGTTCGCAGTCTTTTGTCTAGACCCCAGACAAACTGCAATTCCTTGTAGGTCATGTCCAGCATGGCTTCTTATCATGATCGACATGTAACCAAATACAATCCATTACTAGAAGATCACAGTTTTTAGCTCCTCGAGGGAGGATTTCCTGACTACCATAGGAGGAACTCAAGGGAAGGAGAATACAGCAAGAAGAAGAAAACTGCCTAGTTGTTTCTAGGCGATTACATAAATTAACTTTTTAAATCATCATATCAATACTATGAGTTGCATATTAATATCTGTATTTTAGAGATGATAAAATTTATGTTCAAGGAACTTAAAAAAATAAATTACCACATTTTCCACCACTAGTTGATATGTGAGGTTTCATTTGAATCGGGTTTTTCTGATTATAAGGCTCATTCCATTTGTATCAAGCTGCACTGTTAGAAATATATATACACATAATACATATACATATGTATATGTATAGTAAATGATTTAAGAATGTAACCTTCATTAGGATCTCAAAGAAGAACTTGTATACATAATTATTGATATGTAAACTTCATTTATCGTCTTCCACTCTAAATCATTGGATCAAGACCCACTTTTCTTGCCCAGATTTAGATAATCTAAAAATGCAGGATGACTATGAATTTTAACAATTATCTATTTATTTGAATAAAATTAAAGTTAGATTACTTGCCTTATTATATATTCATTTATTTTTCTGAAAATATTCCTGAACAACATAAAGAACACAAACCTTTCTATTTCGCCATCATTACTGAGTATCTTCCCCCAATTCATGTCCTCTAGGAACCTCAGAATCTGACAATATTTGAAAGTAATTTCATTGCAAATGTACTTCACTAGCTGAGGCCATACTGGAGTAGGGTGTGTCCTTATTCCATTATGACTGGTGTCCTTATAAGAAGAAGAGAAATGACTCGGAGACACACACACGGGCAAGAATGGTATTTGAAGTTGGAGACAGAAAGTGAAGTTAACTGCAAGCCAAGGAGTGCAAAGGATTGCCAGAAAACACCAGAAATTAAGGGGAAGTTATTGAACACATTCTACCCTAGAGAATTCAGACACAGCATGGCCCTGTTAACACTTAATTTTGGATTTATAGCTTCTAGAACTATGAGACAATATATTTCTGTTTAAGCCAGAAATGTTTTAAGCCACCCAGTTTGTCGGGTTTTTTTTAGAACAACTCTGGGAACAATACAGCCTTAACACATTGCTATGGATTCTTCTTCTATAATCCAGGCACACAACTTTGAGTGTACCAAAATGAACCACACAGGGCTCCTGTCCTCAAGGACCCTTCATTAATGGTCTTTTCCCCCATTGCCAACAGCCAATTAAGATGCTAACTGCTAAGTGTAATATGGAGGAAAGCAGAGGATATTATAAGACCGTACAGGACTTGGCAAATACTCTCTGACCTGGATGCATGACAGTACCTGGCAAATGGATGAACGGACAGATGAATCAATAAACAAGGCAATCAATGATTGAAAGAAAACAAGAAATAAATATCTCACCATCCTCCTCCAAACAGGAAAGAATTTTAGAGCTCATGGCAGAAAGAAGTTATTAAGAAAAAGAATTATTCTGAGTGATCCAGACAAATAATAGGCAGGTGAGGAAGATAAAAAGATATTCCAGGTAAAGTGGCATCTTCAAGGTTAGAGAAGTCTGAAACCACATCATTCTTATGAGAATTATAAATAACACATCATGACTGAAGCACATGATATAATGTGTGTGTGTGTGTGTGTGTGTGTGTGCTGAGGAGTAGGGGGAGTATTTTTAAGAAAAAAGATGAGAAGAAAATGTTGAAGGAATTGATATGTCTTGCCAAAGAGAATATACAGTTTCATCCTGAAGACCACTGGGGTCACTAGAAATGTAAACAGGGGATAGAATTGGCATCTGTTCTCCTGGAATATTATTGAAGTGGGCAAACCCCCATTTCAGCCAGGGCCTCTGCTGTTTGCTACCGGCAGCCTCTTTGTGCTTCTGATAGTTCTATTTTGAAATTTCAGAGCACAGCATCAGCGTCCTTACTAATTTTCCATATAGGTCCCTGGATGTTGTCCATCTTTGCCATTACTCAAATTCCATCACACTTCCGTGGCCCTAGATTCTTGTCCTTTTAGATCAAACTTTCTGCAGCCACATCTACTCTATTACTCCCGAGATGGGTGGAGATAAAAGGGTTGAATGAAAGCCAGGTAATCTGGAGACAGCATATAAATCTGCCCAAGAAATACTGCCTGACATCAAACACGTAATATCCCAGCCCTCAAGTCCCAACATAAGTTAACAACAAATCTTGCATTATGTTTACAAAATACGTTAGTAAACAAGTATGAATTGAGTGCCTACTGTATGCCTACCTCTTGACACTATATACATCGGCAGGGACCTGCAGAATTTGTAGTATGTGAAGATAATTTGGGTGTCAGTTGGATATCTGCCCAGGATTGAAAGCCTGCTATTGCTCTAAAATGTCACCTGGGACCAGGTCATCAATCTACCCACCTTTCCTGAATGGCTTTGATGCCGATCAGTCTGGTTTCCCTGAGTATTAAAGTAATGGGCTCCTGGCTCTATTTCAGCTCTGTCAAAATAGCTGCCGAGCCGTCCTATTGCCTTCCTACAAGGATTTAATCTACTCCCAGCTCCCTGACACATTATAAGGAGGGAATCTGTTTTCTCTGTCACTTTTCCTTTCTCAGCTGGGTCTGCACCGGAACATCTTTGCTTTGGATAAGACAGTGCAGAGTTGCTACGAAAGCCAGTGTTCTCATCCGTGCTATGAGTTGTCTAACTTAATCGTCTTGTTTCCCTGCACCCCCGAGGCTTTCTGAGTGATGCTTTCTCTGTACAGAGGACCTGGAGTACATCCTTGCACAACTTATTTGCACCTCCTCTGTGGAGTGTTTGACCCCTAAAGAGACAATGCTTCTTGTGGACCTGCAAAATTACACTGTGTAATGTCTACAATTCTTGTAATATATTTTATTTGTTACTTCTATTTCTTTTTTCTACCGTGCAATAAACTCTTTGGTGACAGAACTTGCACTTCAGGAGTAATATTAATGACAAAAATATCCATGGAGTGCTTACTCTGGGACAGACAATGGACTAAATATGTTTTGTGTATCATCTTGTATCCTCACAACAAACATGAGGTTGTGTGTATTGGTCTGATTGTTTTGTTTTTAATTCTGTTTTTTTTTTTTTTTTTCCAGATGACACAGTCATTTAGGAATGTGAGCAAGTCTATTTGCTCCCAGTCCAACACGCGCCACAGCCTTCTTTGTCTCTGCCTCTCTTTCACTTTAGCTCCCTGACAACAATGCACATTTGCCAAGCAGCTTTGATGAGCGGAATCAATCCTTACAGAAACCTATTTTATGGATGAAAACACAGAGGCTCACAGATGTTTACGCAGGCAATGGGTTAGCAATGAAAGCAAAGCCCAGCTGGCTCAAAACCTGTGTTCTTGTTCACTCTATGAAAACTGACTTCTCTCCCTGGTTTTCTTTTCTAATACAAGAGTCCAGCCCACAGACCAACAGAAGTAAAACATTGGTAAAATAGTTTAGTTGCTTACTGTTTATTTAAAACCCATTTTAGAATGAAATTAAACCACTCTTCTCAGAAAAGAGGCGCTTTGATATCCTACAATTTTTGTCTGCTTGGTCTGTGTGTGTGGTATGTGTCTGGGCGGGTATGTGTGCACTTTGTAAGTCTTAAGGCCATCAGCAAATTCCATTTTGTTGGATATAGTCATTATGCAGAGACTAACAAGTAAGTGATCAATAAGTCTAAATTTGGTGACTATTCCTTGAAAGACTGAGAGAAGCAGTTTCTCTCCCTTTGCATACTGTCACATCCACATATGAAGCCTTCGACCGCTGTAGTCACACATGCTTTCTGATGAAACATGGCACTGATACCAGAAAGACAGGCACAACGAGAGATGCACAGATAACGCAGTCAGAGCACCTACGTTAAATGAAGAGTGGAAACTCGCCTCCCGCTAGAATTCCAGTGATGCGCACTGACACATTTCCTTGTGGTTTAAGCCCATTGATTCGAGTTTTCTATTATTCGACACAGAAAGCATCCTAATTGACATGTTTACAGAACTGAAATTCATACTCCAGCTCTGGCAGACACTAGTCATGGGATGTGAGTTTAACCTAACTGGGTCTCAACTTCTCATCAAAAAATGGGACTGCATTTCTACCTAAATTTGTCGCTGTGAGAATGAGGTAGGATAACACGCGGTAACAGTCATCAAACAATCTGTGACCATGTAGCCAATTAATTGCTTGATATTAATTCATTTGCTTACCTACTCCTTCTTTTATTTCCTGCCATATGAAAAAATAATGAACCCAACGTCATTAGGGATAGACATCGTCCCCAGCACTGTGCTAAGGGCTTTACATTTATCAATTCGCTTAATCCCAGTTCCAGCCGTAAGAGATGGGCTCTATTCTCCCCTCATTTTTATAGATCAGAAAATCGTGATTCAGAAATGTTATTTCCCAAACTCTTGGGACACTTACTCATTCTTTGTAAACTACAGAATATGAAAATACTATAACAAAAGGGAAATATTTGAAAAAAATATTGCCATAAAAATTGTGTTCCAGGGAATACTAGCCTTTCAAAATATGCAGCCAAAAAGGGTGCACGCTGTAAAACATCTAATAAAAATTATAAAATTAACCAACTAAGTTTCTTATTAAGTAGGAGTTGCTGTAGTGCAATAGAAAAGACATTTGACTCTGGAGGAAGTTCAAGATGTCGCATTTACAAAGTAAGAAAGTCATCTATTCATTCCTTTTTTTTTTTTCCTGAGACAGTCTCACCCTGTTGCCCAGGCTAGAGTGTCATGGCGTCAGCCTAGCTCACAGCAACCTCAAACTCCTGGGCTCAACCTCCCAAGTAGCTGGGACTACAGGTGTGCACCACAATGC
Organism: Eulemur rufifrons; assembly: GCF_041146395.1. Taxonomy (NCBI): domain Eukaryota; kingdom Metazoa; phylum Chordata; class Mammalia; order Primates; family Lemuridae; genus Eulemur; species Eulemur rufifrons. Next base: position 6,883,650 of record NC_091005.1, on the reverse strand, counting down.
CTGGCTATTTTTTTTTCTATTTTTAGTAGAGACAGGGTCTCATTCTTGCTCAGGCTTGTCTTGAACTTCTGAACTCAAACAATCCTCCTGCCTTAGCCTCCCAGAGTGCTAGGATTACAGGCATGAGCCACTGCACCTGGCCCATCTATTCATTCTTATTCTCTATAAAATGGGGACAGTAATTAAATCCCAGTCTAACTCTACAGCCATCTACCAAGGAGACACTGCACATACAACACAGAGCAAACATCCAGGAATATCTACTTGCTCAATAAATGTTATCGTTATAATTATTAATTAGAATATATGCATTCATTCTAAATATTACTGCATTTTCAGTAAAACATATATTTGTGATTACAATGAAAGTAAAACAAATGTGCAGCCATCGACTGAACAATCATTGTTCGTGTAGATGCAAAGGATTATGTAGGATTCTTGAAAACATTTTACCAGGAAATAAAGAAGAAAATAAAATATCATTTTATCTATGAAAGATATGGAAAACTACTTCAGAAAAAAAACAGGTATTAAACTATATTCTCTGAAGAGTACTTTTAAGATGTCAATTGTATTTATTTTTTCAGAAAACATTTTTGTGGCAAAATGCCTTTTGCCTTTCAGTTTCCTCAGTGGTAGTGTTGCTGTCAGAGTGTGTGTTGTTTTATTGAAAGCGTACATTGTACATACCGTTTTCTAAATGAGGGGGCATCAGAGAATAATAGAAACCTCGTAGGTCTTAGAGAGCTGACTAGCACTCAGATACATTCAGACGAATTGTGTAACATTCTTTAAAAAGATAAAATTGTTATGCTTGTTGGAATCATGTGAGGTTCTCTCACTCCTTTAGGATTTTTTGTTGTTTTTCATACTCCTTTAGCTTTTAAAGAATCTTATTAACCTCTGTATTTTCAGAGTCTGGCAGAGTTCTTTTCATATTTCACCTGTTTAATAATTGTCTTCCATTAAATAGAATGAAAGATAAGGATTAAAATATTTTCTTCTACCTCCATGGCATGACTCATGGGGCCAAATAGGCCTAAAGGCCCCCCAAAAGTTCTATACTGAGCCCCAATCTGGTTTTCATTGTCTGCTCTGACTGTCAAACTTGGCATGATCCGTTCTTTCCAATTCTATCATGGTGATAACTAAGAAATTGTAAAATGTAAAGAAGAGTTGTAAAATGTCCAAAGTGAACCCTCAAAAATTAAATTTCTCAGTGCATTTCCAGCATAGCTGATCTGTAGGCACAAATCAAGATGGAGTTTTTTTCTGATGATTTCTTTTACATTGTGGGTGCCCTGCTCACTCCCTATCAATGGTTTGCTTTTGTCTGTTGGTGTGACTGGATGGCCTGATCAGCCTGCATCCCTGTCATCTTGCCTTCCCTGGGTAGTTACAATATTCCGCTTATCAGTGGCTTCTGCTTAGGAAGAGATGGGCAAAAGGCCGCTGATCACCAATGAGGACCTAGGACCTTCAAATACAAAATGACGTGCTTTCAGACACGCTTAGTTCCCTTCAGGGAGCCCCTGTATCAGCCTGCCTCTCACAGCATCTCATCTCTCACTCCAAATGATTTTCAGGACTCACACGGTTTCCATTCACATCTGGAAGCTGATGATTCCCATCTTTTTCTTCTTCTCCCTGATTTGCTTCTACTGAAAAAAATAGACGCGTTTATACATGAAATCCACCTCCAAATTCAGCATTTACTAAACAGGCGTCTTCACCAAAAACAGTCAAAATTGTGAAAAACATTCCTTTCATTTTATGTGAAAAAATTCTTAAGAGCACCAAGAAGTAACCAAACCATGTGTCTTTGAATGATCGTCGATGGCTCTTTGCCATCTGGTGCTCATGCTCTATGGCCCCGATTCCTGTTGGTTCTATGAGTTTTGTTATCCTCTCACACATGCACATCATCATGTCCACTCCCCGCCATCAATCTCTGAAAGATGCGTTTTCATTCCCTTACCAATGAGACAACTGAAGTGGGCCCAAGCTCCTTCTATGAGTTAAGTGGTAAAACCACGATTTGTTTTCAAATCTGGCCAATATGATGGATGATTTAATTCGTTATGCATCAGTGCCACCATTTCTTGATTAGGAAGTTACATTTTAAATATTTTCAGTTCTATGCTTGTGTCATTCTTACCAGTTTCATAGGGAAATGTGGGCTATATCTAACCATTCTTGATGAATGAATGTCTTTAAAGGTGTCCTAAAGAACTGCCTTGAAATTACCCGCTCTCTTACATGCCTAGAGGTGATTACAGTGTTTCTAAAAGAAATTAAAGAGATACATTTCCCCTACTTAAGTGACCCAGGCACCCCTAAGAGGGAAGTTAGTCTGCTTAACATACTTCAGGGGCTGCTGAATTATTTGCACTGCACTACAAGGTCGCTATAATTCCTCACTAGCTATCAATTGTTTGACAACGGGGTGTCATCCATCAGCCTGTAACTTTCATTGCCGAGTGCATTCTATTTTTATATACCCATGAACTCACACATTTAGCAGAGACAGGAAGACGTCTTCCTCTATAGGGTAAGCAATGAATTGTGTATTTCATCTGTAATACGTTATTTTACAACATATTATTCAGAAATATCCTTTGCCACAGACAAAAAAGACTTTGAAAAAATGATAATATATTCCTCCTTAAAAACTACTTTTTTCTATGAAGGTTTTCTATAGAGAGCAGATTGAAAAAAAAATGCCTTCTATTCTGCCATTTTATAAAATATGTCTCAGCAAATAGTCATAAATCTGTCAGATATTGCAACCCAGTTTGGTATTATACACTAGGAAAATGAACTCAATAGCAATATAATCTTACTTTCCAATATAACTGAACTTGGGGAAAATATCTTAAGAAGAATGCAGGCATAGAGAGCAAATAAAATCTAAGTACTGCAGATATAAAAAAGTTTATGATGGCATATACAACTTTGGATATTGGTGTTTTCCTTTTATTAATTCTAATGCAAATCCTCAATCATACCTTTTTTTAATTTGGTTTATGATTTTTTCCCTTTTCTGTGAAAAGAATGAAATTACATTTTATCTTTTATCTATTTTTTTTGCTTGTTTAGGTTCATCCTTTCATTAAATATATTATCAGGGCCCTATGTAGATATTAGCCAATTTACACAAACTTTATTTTCTCAGAGTTTACTTACTGGTTATCCATATCATAGAGATTTATAGATTTTTCTTACTTGCAAATCAGAAAATGTCGTTCCATTTACTAAATTGGAATTTTCACTGAATGGTGAGCAGAGAAGACTCAAACTATTGCTTTACAGTGATTACACGTTTTAGCTCCCTTTGCTTAGTAAGTAAATATAAATATATTTGCTTAATTCAGATAAACTAGTGAAATTTTAGAAGGTCATTCTTAATTGTTTTAGAGAGTTTGTAAACTTTGGGGGGGGGGGGTATATGTGTGTTTTTTTCCCCCTAACCTGAGCCTTTGGAGAATGATCACCAAGTGATTGACTAAAAGGAAGTAAAGTTGGTTGTTTCTCTTTGGAATAACTCTGCCATTCACTTGCACTAAACACTGAGCAAGTATTTATTGAGAAATATGAAAGTCAGAGAGAGCAGAAGATTGGGTGCAAGAGTCCAATCGTCCAATCACAGACAGCCTCCATAAGAAGGACCCTAGCTTTGTTATATGCTGATTAGTGGAAAAATAGCTCCTCGTTAATCTTGAATACAGAGTTCTTAATTTGACTCAGTCTGCCTTTACATGAACCTGCCCATTGGCTTTCCAGGTTCATCACGTGTGACTACTCCACTTGCTCTTCCCCAGACTCTATGCTCCAGTCAGAAAAAAAATCTTTCAATTTTGTGGAAGAAAAGTCAAACTGTCTTTTCACCTACAAGACTTTGCACAGATCATTGTCATTCTTCCGTCTGTCTCTCACTACTTCCTTCTTACTAAGATCAGAGATCAAATATGGTCTCCTGGAAGCCTTGATTAGAAACCCCATTTTGACTCCCAGGAGCTGCACTTCCAGTATCCTGGCCTCTTGACATGATAATGTAATTCCTTATTGAGATATTTGAGTTTCCCAATAATCCCAGGAAGGAAGAGCGGTTGCAATGCTCAGTGCTGAATCCTAAATTTTATGATAAAAATATCACTAAGGGGAAGCATTTCAGGTGAAGGGGAGGACACAATCAAAGGCATGGATTTAGGAGAGTCATAGAATGTGATAAAGGAATGAGAATTCCAGGTACTGTAAAGAAAAAGGCTTTTATTAATTAATTAATTAATTAAATTAATAAATGAGGCTTTACAAGTTACCTTGAGGTTACAGTGTACCTTAAATGCCAGAGTAAATACTTTAAGTTGAATCTGTGGGCAATAGGATGATGTTGGTGACCACCAGACAGAACAATGTATTTGGAAGCTCAGGAACTAAGACCATAGACTTGTTACATGTTAATGTATACATGGGTATAGAATGGAAAAAATAAACTAGACGTGAAGCAAAAATCCACATTATTATTATTAATATTGGGAAGGGAGAAGAAATTAGCACAATGAAGTCCCTACTATGTACAGGTACTTTGTAATGAACCATCACTTTAATGCTCACTGCTCCTTTTGGGGGCAATTCAGCATCTCCTTTTAATATGGGAAAACCGAAGGTTAGGAAAGTTATGCACACTGAACTTCAAAAACTTTAAATACAGGACTCCTTTTTTTCATTACCTTTAGATGCCTATAACATACCCTAGAGCTAGTTACTTAATAATCTCTCAATATTTTTGCAGATTCAGTTTAATAAACATGTGTTTATTTTGTATGATCCCAAAACAACCCTAAGATAAGTAGGATTATTTTCTCATATACAAAATATAGATATGTCTTAATCAACTTGGGTTGTCGTAACAAAATGCCATAGTCTCAGTGGCTTAAACAACAGAAATTCATTTCTCAGAGTTCTGGAGGCTGGAAGTCTGAGATCAGAGTACCAGCATGGTCAGGTTCTCGTGAGGGCTCTCTTTCTGACTTGCAGATGGTTACCTTATTGCTGTATCCATACATGGTTTTCTCCAGTGTATGAGTGTGGAGGCAGGGAGAGGCAGGAAAGAGAGCAAGAGACGGAGAGAGAGCAAGAGGGAAGGAGGCAGGGAGAGGGAAAGAGAGAGATCTCTTCTTCATTTTATAAAGCCTTAATCCCATTGGGTGTTAGGGCTTTAGTATATGAATTTTGGGGGACACTAACATTGAGTAACATAACATTACCTCTGAGCCATCAAAATTTATGTCCTTATGGCATGCAAAATATTCTCATTATATCCCAACAGCTCCAAAATACTTAACTCAGTCTTCCATCAACTTTTAATTCCAAAGTTCACAGTCGAGTCAAAATATCATCTAAATTAGCTATGGGTGGGAATTGAGGTATGAATCATCCTGAGGCAAAATTCTTCTCCAGCTGTGGACTTACGAAACCAGACAAGTTATGTGCTTCCAAAGTGTAATGGTGAGACACGTATAGCATAGACATTCCCACTCCAAAAGGGAGAAATAGGAAAGGACGAAAGGGCAATGAGTGCCATGCAAGTCCAAAACCTAGCAAGGGGGTGAATTATACACATTGTGATGCTGCAGATTAATTTTCTTGGTTGATTTTCTGCCCTCCAGGCTCAGTGGAGCAGCAGCCCTGTGGCTTTAGGCCAGTCCTGTCTTGATGGCTCCGAGCGGCGGTCCCCCACCACGGACCCACGAGGCAGTCCTGTCTCCATCTCCTTTAGTTTAAACTGGCTGTATCCTTGCTCATATAATCCCTTAAGCTTTCTATTGAGTGGTGGTTCAGCCATACCCTGGTTTTGTCTTCTGAACATGCTTTCTCATTTTTTCCAATATAAACAGTCTGAGAAGTTTCCAAATCTTTAAGAAGACCTGGTTCTGTTTTTCTTGACAATTTCTCCTTCAAATCATCTTTCTTTTTTCACATTTTATCACAAGCAGCCGGGAGGCACCGAGCGGCACCTTCAACCCTTTGCTTAGAAATCTTCTCTGCTAAATATCCAATTTCACTGCTGACAAGTTGCACCTCTCTCAAAATGCTAGAAGACAGTTCAACAAAGTTCTTCTCCACTTTATAACAAGACTAGCCTTTTCTCCAGTTTCCAGTAACATGTTCCTCGTTTTCTGTCTGATACCTCACCAGAATGCCCTTTACATCTGTATTTTCAGCATGCCCCATAAAACTCTTCCAGACTCTACTCATTATCTAGTTTTAAAGCTGCATTCACATGTTTAGGTATTTTTTTTATAACAGCACCTCACTGCTCTGAATCAAAACCTGTCTTGGACAGATCAGGCTGTCCTAACAAAACCCCATATATTGGGTCGCTCAGATGATAGAAATTTATTTTCTCAGATTGTTGGAGAATAGAAGTGTGAGATCATGAAGCCAGTAATGTCAGGTTCCACTGAGGGCTCTCATCCTCGTTTGCAGATGGATGCCTTTATCCTGTGTGCCTACATATCCTTTCCGCAGTGTGTGTCAAGAGAGGTCTTTCTCCCTCTTCTTATATGCACACTGATGCCATCATGAGAGCCCCACCCTCATGAATTCATCTAACCCTAATTACCTCCCAAAGGCTCCATCTCCAAATGCACATTGGCAGTTACAGCTTCAACATATAAATTTTGGGGGACATAAACATTAGGTCCATGACAATACATGAAACTGTAAGAGACTTAACTCAAGGACACTGTACTGGGTTTGGACAGTGTCTCTCCAAAATGTATGTTCTCCCTGGAACCTCAGAATATGACCTTGTGCAGAAATGAGTAGTTAAGATGAGGTCACACTGGATGATGGGCCCTTAATCCAACATGACTGGTGTCCTCATTAGAAGAGGGGAAGAGATACAGAGACAGACATACACAGAGCACACCACATGACAATGAAGGCAGAGTTAAAGGGATGCATCTACAAGCCAGGGATTGCCAGTAAACACCAGAACCTACGAGAAAGACATGAACCGATTTTCCCCCAGAGCCTTTAGGGGAGCGTCATCCTGCTACCACCTTTCTGGCCTTCAAAACTGTGAGATAATAAAGTACTGTTGCTTCAAGCCACATAGTTTGTGGTAATTTGTTATAGTAGTCCTAAGAAATGGGTGTAGACACAATTGTAGAAAGCGGGTAGGGATCTTACTTCTGACCTTAAATTCAATACTCTGTCAATATATTGGCATGGCATAAAGTGAAAATATAAGGATCATTTGCCGATAAAATCAACAGAGGTAATTTCAGTCCTTGTTTTTGTTACCTCTGTTCTTCTTGATCTTTACACTGACCACAACGTTCATATTACAATAGCTATCATTTGCACTGTCTTCTTATGATGGTTATTAGAGCTAAAGTGAAATAGATTCTTCTAAAAATTGAGAAGCTGGCTAAATAGTTCAAAATAGAAAATTAAACTATCTTTTTTTCCCCCATGCCAAACTACAGCTATTGGCTATTTTAACATTAAGTGCCTTTCTTTAACAAGTGCCAAGTGCCACAAGTATGTTCAACAGCATAAGGATGTTTAAAATTAGAAACGTAAAGAGCAATGAAATCAGCAACCCGATTTTTCTGTTCTAAATTCTAAGCACTTGTTAGTATCCTGACATATTTTCTTCCTGGTATGCTGTGGAAAGAGGAAATAGAATTCTAGAGACTCATTAACCCTTCCTTTAGCTACCCAAGATGTTTCATATTTAAGGACATAATCATGGTATGGAACAATTGTAATTTTTCTCTACATATTTACATTTCATATAGAAGGAAATTACTGGAATGTTCAGTTTTAAATCAAGAAATTCAAATTTAATCATGACCACTGTCCCCTAAAAATGCAGTAAATCTGGAGGGGAGAGGTGTAGTGGTTGTAAGGGATATGGGAACTCTACTTTCTGCTTAGTTTTTCTGTAAACTAAAAAAATGCTCAAAATGTAAATTTTATTAATTTTTTTAAAAAAGGTAATGAATCTTAGGATATTTAGACAGTAATTTGGGGCAATGAAATTATATCTTTTCAGGGTCGAGTTCAAGAATCAGTAGGTAGTATTTTGGGTCAATCTTCTGTGCAGCTATGTTGAGAAACCCTGTTATAGATCATCCTTCCAGGGCAGTATTCAACAGGTCACATGTGTAAACAACTCGAAGATATATATGTAAGGCATTTTGTTACTGTCTTTGCATGACATATAGCTGCTATTCTGTTTGCACAGCATCTGTCTCATATCTATGTATGTTAAATGAATGGATACATTTGCATGTGTTCTTGATTCAGTAGAGATTTCTTCAGACACTTAACAATTTTCCTTGAAAACTATTTACCCTATGCCTTAGTGGAAGAAGTCTTACATCGGGGTAAAATTTTTTTAGTGGATGATGAGCTTGTAGGTGATATAGCAAAGCCTTATCAATACTCACTTGACTGAAGAGGCTTTGGATAGGAAAAAAAACAGATACCTTCTTTTTCAGGGCTGCAGCTTCAGAATCATTGAAAAATACAACTTTGTTAGAGAAGTAGAGCTTACTCACTGGGTTGCATGAGAGAACAGATGAGAACTAACATAGATATTAGAAGGGTGAACCAATAATTATATGCCTTGCTAATGATATGATCATTTACCAAATAAATACAGCTATTCTACTGGTAAAGCAATTATAACTAATAAGACAGTTTGTTTAAAATATAACCTTAATATTAAAATATATAATTATATAATAATGTGATTTCACTTCAATATATAAATAATAAAAAGCTTAAATGCAAAAGCCTCAATAATAAGGTTAATTAAAATTATCTGGTTCAAACAATATAAACAAGACTCTATAAGTAATATAAAAGGTCAATTTAATAACTGGAGAGACATTGCATGATTCTAAATGTGAAACACTATTAGAACCATGCCAATTCTTCCCAGATTAATCTAAAAAAAATGACACAATTCTTTAAAATAATGACATTGTAAGTTTGTTTCTGAATCTTTTCAAGGTAATTCGACAGTTCATCTAAAAGATAAAATGGACATGATAATCAATTTTTTTAGAAATATAACTACTAAGATATAGTAGTCTTAATAAATACTTTCTTTTCTTTATACACTTGGGTTTAAGGAGCTAGAAACTTTTAAATTAAATTATCATAGAGATATAATATCTGCAGGCCAAATTGCTGATCTTTAAAGTAAAACATCATTCTTTTATTTATTATTATATTTTTATTCTCATTTTTGTATAAATTCCACAAATTTTGTTGATTGGCTTGAAAAACACTTGTATGGAAAAACGAATGAAGAGACTATGATGATCAGGGAGGAATGAACCCGTAAGCTGTGTAAAGCTTACCATGAAAATACAGCCTATGGATATGGGGGTGGTTACCTCCTCTGATGTGTTTCTTTTCTCTGGTTTTTTTCAGCAATTGTGTAAGGAAATTTGAGAAAGTTTGGGGAAGTTTGCTTCCAGGGGTACTGAACTGAAAACCAGTAGTCTTGAATTCTCTCCCAAATACTGCTACTCACTTTGTCTTTCTAGCTTCAATCTTTCTCTCCATAAATGGAATAGTATGAATCAATACATACATCTGTATTTGCAATCCCCTCAAAAACACCATTTGCCTCCTTTAAGTGAGATTTCATTATAAGTCAGAGAAAGTGACAGTAATGTTTAGATTTATTTAATTGCCACATAAATGGCTCCTTTGAAGTATAATTCACAGTTTCTACAAAACCAAAGCATGAAACTTACATAGTGGTTCCCATGTATGTTACATCTTTTTTCCCTTCTAAGAAAATGCCTAAGAACCAGTTAAGTATCGTTGGAAAGACAATAACAGTGTAATACATACTGAAAAAAATATAAATGACCAAAATGTTAATACATTATTGATCTCTCTAGGCGTTTGTACAATTGGCTGTAGAAGGAAAATTGGCATTGACAGCAATAAGATTTTCCCAATATAGACACGTGAATATAGGAACCCAGTGTTCTTCAAGTCAAGAAGAATTCAAATTAATTCAATGCTATTGATTTTTTTTCTAATTTGGGATTTGAGGAGATAAGTCATCTACCCTCAATGCCATGATACAGAGGTAAAGAAAACTGACTTGAAATTTCTAGTCACAGATAATATAAAAAAACAATAACATAAAATGAAAATATTTGCAATATTCCCACTTTTAATTATATGTAGAAAATATTTTCTAAAATATTACTTGCAATAGAAGCATAGTATTTTATCATATGTTTCTCCTATAATGTTTCATATTTCATTTTAATTCTCTAGAACACTTTTAACTTCCTGCTATTCAAAAAAAAAATGTGTTGACTCTTGTAGAGAAACATTTACCCACACTCAGGGTTGTTTTCTTAAAATAAATTCTTAAGTAACAAAATGGATCAAAAATGTTCTGTTCTTTAAGAGCAGAATATCCCCACAGTCTCCATGGAGAGATTTGCTTTTATTTTTAATGAAGCATTTGATAAGCCATCAAAGGTCGAAATCTTTATAGAAATATGCTTTTGTGAGGAGGTTCAAGCTTACACACAGTAAGCCACTGCTACATTGCCATAGCTTAGGGAAAGAAATTATGAGAAAAATGAAGTGAAAGCCTCTATCTAAGATTTTGGAAAACTTTAGGAATGGGAGAAGTGAAGGAAATTATCCAATTGGAGGACTTTTATTAAGATGCTCTTTGTAAAGCCCTCCTTCATTTTTTCCATGAAACGTGCCGTAAATTTGAGATTCCTCATGAATGTTGTACAGTTGGATTTGCTTTTGGTAATTGAAGTTGAAAGTCTTTTTCTAGCTAGGTGCAGATTTGAACTATGGCTCCCAAGAACATCCAACAATGTCCTATTACAACTGTAATTGAAATTAGGTCTCAGATCTGTCTCCTCTGCTTAATTTTATAGTTCATTGTTTTAGTTCAAGCTCTTTTTATTACTTGCCTGGATTACTGCAATCTCTTTCTCGCCCCCCCCAACCCCCCAACACCATTCTCCCAGTTTAGAAGTTAATAAATATTTCTAAATAATTCTTACAGGTAACATCAAATTGCCCTTGGAATAGAAATTTCATTTACACTCCTACCAAAATTTTATACAATTATGTTTCTGCACCTATTTTTACAAGAAAGTATTTTTAAAAAATTTAAGTGGGGAATTTAATAATCCCCACCCTCCCATCCTCAATTCTCTGGATCTACATAATAGAGAAATTCAGTTTGCTTTACAATGTTTAGGAACTGTTTGTGCTTGTTCTTTTGTGAATTATTTGTTTTATGTCTATTTTGCTATTGGGATGTTTATCTTGTTTTCATTGATTTAAAATATTTACATCAATCTTTAAATACACATGAAGTGTATTGCTTTTTTATCTCTTACATACATTTACATACATATATCTATATGAATATTTAAAAAAAACCTTTTCCCATATACTCTCTGATTTTTGGTATCTTGTTCAAAAAGTCCTTTTTGTACAATGATTATATAAAAATTCATTTATTATTTCTAATAATGTTAGGCTCATTTTTGTTTTAAAATATTTAATCTGTATTGACACTTTAGGGTACACTGTGGGAAATAATAATTTATCTTTACACTTCTTTCAAGTAGTAGGCCAATTTCCCAAAGCTATTTATTGAATTGGTCCCTCTACAAAGGTTTAAAATTCTTAAATATATTTATCTGTGTGGCATACTTTATTATCTCTAAGAGTCTGTTTCTCTCTCCCACTGCCAATGTCATGCTAATTTATATGTAATAGCCATATTTTAAGTTTCACATTCCGGATGGCAAGCTCCTATCGGATTTTATATTTTATTGATTGCAATTCTAGCTTGGTTTTAGAATATTACAAATTCCACTTGTGATTTAGAGTATATTATTTTAAGGCTAGATACAGTTCACTTTTTCCCCAAATTATTTTAAATTTTGATATTTCCTATCAAGAAATTAGAGATCTCTGTATTCAATGCTTTTCTGATATCTGATCTGAAAAAAGCCTCTAAACTTTTGTTTAGAGAGTAAAACTATTGTTTCTACTCAACTTCTAGAATGAGCTTTCTACAGCTCAAACCCTACCATGAACTTTGCCATCTTCCAACTCTTCACTGAAGATGGGGTATAATTTGGTCTTCACACAATTACATTCAGGCCTTTTGTTTTTCTCCACCTTGATCACCCAGTAACTAATTTATTAGAACTAAATTCAAACACAAGAGTGCCTTCAGAGCACATGTTCTTAACCACTGAGCAACGTGCCTTTAGAAAATGAGGGACATATGGTCCTCTTATGCTAAACTTACTCTGAGAAGTGGTAGAAGACCATGTTTTGTTTTGTTTTTTTTTTTATTTGATTTGCACATCATTGTAATGCTCTCTCAGTTCATAGTGTGTGTCTGCCAAAGTAGAGATTAAACCAGATACACCTTTGCAGGCTGTTTACAATGATGGCTTATTATTCATGTAGCATTTAAAAGAATATGTCACTGTATCACCTAGAATAAGTTCTTTTTGCTTTTGTTTCTTTCTTTTCTTTTCCTATTTAGGCAAAGCTAAAGCTAGTCTGTCATTGTTTGGGAAAAGAGTGTAGCAAGTATGTTTCGGGGTTTCTTTTATTCCTTGGAAGGAGAAAGTCACTGGAAAGGAAAAGATAAAATAGTAGTTCCTGTCTTGACCCCATGGTTCTTGGAGGTTGCTATCTATATGAAAAAAAAAAAAAAAAGAAAGAAAGAAAGGGAGAGGAGTTGCTAAGAGCTATAACCTTGGCATGCCATGTGCCTTGGGACACATTCGGCCCACCTAGTACTGAAGGCATGCTAGCATCTTCTTCTCTGAAGAATTCATCATGTTCTTCACGGGGATCTGGGCCAGTAAATACACAAGCATCATCTATCAGAGTGTGCAGGACCATCCTTCAATTGTGACCCTGTGTATAGCAAACAATGTTGACAGTAATTAACTGAACAGAGTTGAGTTTTCTCTACAACCTGCTGCTAAAAGAGAATGGATTCCAACTTTGAACAGAACGAGTCTTAGGGGTTTGGGGACCATTTAAAGGAAAAGAGTCTCAAGAGAAAGAAATAGAATTTCCAGCTAATAAGACAGTAAGTTCAAAAATTAGAAAAATGAATTGTGACTTTACCCCATGAAAATATGAAACAGCACATATTATTAGCAAATATTTTATTAATGTGTAATTAAGAATGTTTTATTGGATCCTATTCCATATTTACATCTACCAGCTAGCATGCTTCTACCATCATCTTTGATAGATGAGGAAACGAGAACTCAGAAAAGTCAGTGATTATATGGACAGTGTAAGTAATTAGAGTATGACAACTATTCAGTCACAATAAAGCCAAAGCGTCAGTTTATCTGCAATGTAATTCTCTACTTTAATTATCTTCTTACTTTACTTTAAACTCCTAATTGTCAGTTCCCTAAATTAATATTCATTTGTAATACTCACAACTTGTAGCACACTACCTGGAGCTTAATAAATGGAATTTATTGTTATCATTGAGTGTTTCTTCTGTACTCCTGCCACCTTGCTTTTATTGTATTATTTCATCTTTATAAAATGCTGTTTAATATATTTCTTCTAATATTACAAATCAAGACACCTTGAGTTCAAAATAAAATTTATGTGCCCATGTTTACAGGGCTCGGTATAAATACAAAGTGCATATCATCCTGCAATGCTGTGTTCCTTTACAAATACCAGATCAGTAAACATTTCTTCAGCCTTTTAAGAATGAAGAGATCATGCCAATGGGGAAACTCAAGAAGCAGCATAAGGGAACCTAATCTTTCAAGGAGCATTTTGAAATTTCTGCTGATTTCTCTTTTTATTTTTTTTTTTAACTTTTTGAATCTGTTGTCTCTGTTTTGTTATAATGAAAGTTAAATGCACAAGAAGAGGAACTCACAAATCCATTTGAAATCTAATATGTGCCAATGACTAAAACTTGGAACACCAAGAGTGTGTGTGTGTATGTGAGAGAGAGAGATTATCTCCTATAAATGAAGAACCTCAAACTCAGAGAGGTTAAGTTACTTGGCAATAGTCACACAGCTTTTCAGTGCATATTCCAGTTTTCAAACTCAAAATTTGCTGATATCTATGCCAGCATTCTTTTAGTTTCCCTGTTTGTGCTGTAATAACTACAGGAAAAGTTTATGACTGTTGCAAATATTCTTCCCTTTCCCTCTCCCTTGCAACGTGAAATGGCCCTGGTTTCAAAGTAGTCTAAAGAGAGAAAAGTAAGAATGAATATCAACATCACTGGGTATCTGACTTCCCACTCCAAGGAGGTTTGTTCACAGTGGATGTTTAATACCTGACATTTATCTGCCATAAGGAAGTCCCACATTATTTATAAAGAAATGATGATCTGTTACTTGCCTAGAGGCTTAAGTGGTTAATATAGAAGTCATTATTTTATGGAAAAAGAAATGTTCTGTTCAACCAGTTCATCAAATTTATATATCTAAAGGACACATTGTGTTGGCACCCAAGGGCAAAGTAAAACGATTCTGTAAAAGAGTAAAAATGCCACTGCAATTTTTAAAAGATAAATCAGACAAGTAGTTCTACTACCTATTAAATTTTAGAACTAGTTTTCAAATTGGAGGATAATTCAGAATATCTAAGAGAATATAGCAGACAAGGGAGCATAACCCCTCTGCCCTTCTATTCGATTTATCGGTACCAGAGTCTCCCACAGTCAGAAAGTCACTGGTTCAACAAAGAGTTTGCAAAGAAAGGCCTGTGTACTTCAGCACTGAAAGTCAACACAAAACCTAAAATATTAACTCAGAAGTTGCAATCTATCAGGCCAAGGGTCACCACAGATGTATTTTATTGACCTACTCATCGTTGGCATAGTTAACATTTTTAAAATATATTGTTTAAAAAAAATAAGCAAAAGATCTGAGTAGACATTTCTCAAAAGAAGACAAAGAAATGGCCCACAGGTATATGAAAAAAATGCTCACCACCATTGGTCATCAGAGATTTGCAAACCAAAACTACAAAGAGATATCACACCCCAGTTAAAATGTTTTTCTATCAAAAAGACAGGCAATAACAAATGCTGGCGAGCACGTGGAGAAAAGGAAATGGTGTGGGAAGGTAAATTACATGGTTGGTGGGAAGGTAAATTAGTACAACTACTATGGAGAATAGTATGGAGGTTCCTCAAAAAACCAAAAATATACCACCACATGACCCAGCCTTCCCATTGCTGTGTATATGTCCAAAAGAAAGGGAATTAGTATATCTAAGAGACATCTGCACTGCCATGTTTATTGCAGCACTATTCACAATAGCCAAGATTTAGAATCAACCTACATGTCCACCCATGGATGAATAAAGAAAATGTGGTGCATGTACACAGCAGAATATTATATACTCACACACACAAAAATGAAATTCTGTCATTTGCAACAACATGGATGGAATGGGAGAATATTATATTAAGTGAAATAAGACAAGAACAGAAAGACAATTCTTGCATATCCTCACTTATAGCTGGAAAGTAAATATTAAAACAACTGATCTCATGGAGGCAGAGAGTAGAATGATGGTTGCCAGAGGCTGGGAAGAATAGTGGGGAGGGAGAGATAAAGTGGGAATGGTCAATGGGTGCAAAAATATAGTTAGACAGAATGAACAATATTTGATAGCACAACAAAGTGACTATAGTCAACAAGTTATGATACACTTTAAAATAACTAAAAAAGTGGAAGTGGAATTTTCCTAACACAAAAAAATGACAACAGCTAGAGGTGATGGATACCCCAATTGCCCTGATTTGATTATTATATATTGTTTGTCTCTATCAAAACATCACATGTACCCAGGTACCCATAATAATTAAAAATAAAATTTAAAAAATGAAATAAAGATGGATTTTTTGCTAATAAAAAATCAAAATTTCATTATTTAAATTGGAATTTCCAACTTACTTTTTCTACTTTTCAAATCTAGCCCCAAATCCAGAGTCTGCCACTAGGGAGGAGGCTAATAGCACAATTGATTTTTGCGTTTATTTCCTTTCTTTCTCTCTTTCTTTCAAATTTTATTATTTTACCTTCTTTCTCTCTCATACTCCCTTCTCCCAACCCTACTTTTAGGCAGCTGATTATTTCCAGGCTGTAACTGAAAGATGAGGAAGGGGCCAACACATCCGTACATGAACAGTTATAATTTATACTGAAATCTTCTTAATTTGGCAAATATCCAAGTACTAATGCACTAAGGTGAATTTCTTTTGGGGTTTCTTAGCACTCCCCTATACCATGTGCTGAAACCCAACTACAGTCCCCCAACTGCTTTTTAATCCCACATATAGACTCCCATGCTCAGTCACCTTGGCTATTTATACAGTCTTCTTGGGAGGGATCTACATCAAGGTGAGACAGATCGGGCTCGCGCAAACCCCACCTGCCATGAAGCAAGGTCTGCAGTGGTGCTTATTCTCAATGGACGCCGCCCTTTTTGTTCTATTACTACTTAGTGTACTAAATTCTCACCTTTAGCTAGCATTTTCTGTGTGTGTATGTGTGTTTTTAAAGATGTTAGAGACACCTCCTAAATAGCTTCCTAAAACTTGCCTCCCAAATTCTATTTCTCTGAGTTGTTCCAGAAGACCTTAGCACTCAGCTTGGGGGAGAGGAGAAAATTCTGATAACTTTCTCTAATCAAATATTCTTTCTAATCCCTATCTTTTTTTATTAATATAAATAATAGCAACTAACACTTACTGAGTGATTTTTCTATATTAGCCATCATGTTAATCAAGCACATGGAGTTTCATCCTCACAATCATGTCATGAACAAGATATGGTCATTATGCCCATTCTATAGATGTGAAAACTAAGACTTTCAAAATTTGAAAATTAATGAAGGCTACTGAGTTAGTAAAGTAGCAGAGCATATAATGGAATCTATAAGTACCTAACTTCGAGGGGTTTGGCTCATAATCGCTCTACTGTGCTGTGTCCTAACTCCCAATATGTGCTGGTAATCATCTTGTAATTGCAAATATTTTATGTTTTAATATAACTAATATGTGGTGAGATCCTATCTTTCTGAAGATATTCTGCTGAGAGTATTATAGGTTTTTCTCACTTAATCATCATAAAATGAGATTATCATTGTTATTATTTCTAATTTATAGCTGAAAAACTAAGGCTCAGAGTGGTATAACATTTTACCCAGGTGAACACAGTCCTTAGGTGGTGAATCCAAGGCTCGGAGCCTGGCATTCTGATTACACAGCCAAAGCTTCCCATAAGTGCTCTTGACTGCCTCCTTCTAGAAAGCCGAAAGTTCACTAATTTAGGACAGTGGATACAAGTAGCTCTTCTATCGTACCTAAGAAAATTTAAGAGTCTATTAAGATGTAGTGAATATATCAGTTTTATTTCAAGCTTTAGTTCAATTATATGAGAGCTGGTTATATAAGAAATAGAGATCTTTATTCGACTACTGAGGGCAAGGTGAAAAGTATATATCAGTGTATCATCTCTCTCTATATATGTCTACATGATTAAATGGTTTAATAAGTTTTATAATAATCATTATTGTAACACATGGCATTATCCTATATCATATCATAGAACGTTACGTTGAAATGTTTTATGTTATAGCAGCTAACTCTTCCAGAACAACAGGACACCGTATTAGTGTGCAAATTAGAATCACATTAATTGTTCTGTGAGTGCCTGCATCTTGCACAGTAACTGGTATTAGTTAACTTAGACATATTCACTTGCTGCCATAGTAACCTTGAAAAATACAGGCCAAATAAGGAATCTGCCCTTGTGGCAGTTGCTACCGGCTGCCCACTCAACAGTCATTTTCCTCCTTATTTCTTGCCAATAAAATCGGATATGAACCAGGCACTCATTTGAAAAATGTTCTGAGAAAATATGTATAAACCATGATCAGTATTAGTATAATGAGCAATCTTAATGGTTTTGTTTGTTTGTTTGTTTGTTTTTACTATTCTTTCGTGCAGGTAAGTGTGGCCTAATGACACAGTTTGGGTCAATATGATGAAGATAATATATTTTATGGGGATTTTTTTGGAGAAATTTTTCATCTTGGCAAGAAAAACACATACACAAGAAGAGATCACCTTCAAGGTGTCTTCTCCTTTCTTCCGGTATTGCACACATTAGTTTGGAAAATGGCATTTGTAGGTGATGTGTCATTCTTGGGAATTCTACACAACAAGCTAAGCATGACAATCTCACCTGAGTATGGCATTTTACTACGGTAGAAGGACCCGGGTCTTTGAGAGCCTCATTCCGCTGCTCCATAAAGTTTGAATTCACCTGAATCCTTTTTCTTGGTTTATCTTTATTAAACATATATGAAGGCATGACTAAACTTAATCTTTAAGAATGATTTTGAGTTCAGAAGTATGTAAATCATGGATTGTTATTCTGGCTTTCTAGATAGAGTGGTCTGACCTTCAACAAAACAATCAATCTCTATGCATCGTTTTTTTCACATATGTTGGCAAAGGTTGTAGTAATTGTCACCTAAGATAATGGATATAAAGCAGCTGACAGATAGTAAGTTTTAAAATTGATGACAGGTTTTCCTTCTCTTAAACTGTGGCTCAAGTATTTTTAAAACAACTACCTGAACTCTTTTCCCCAATTAGATCTTACACAGAGGGCCAGCACATAAACAGAACTGTCTTAGTTTACAAAGCGATGGGGACCTTTTTCCCTCCCCACCTAAATGTCCTGGCTGCCTTTGAATTACTTCTGCAAGGCTCTGTACGATGCCTAAAAAACAAACTGCTCTAAGTAACATAAACATTCATTGAACTTTAACATGATTTAGTTTATAAAGCGTATGTTCTGGAAAATATAAAGGTGTCTTACATAGTATAAAGTAACTTATGCTATCTAAAATTTGCTCATTAAAAGAAAGAGAGGGGTCTGGGGACTAGTTTGGGGACTAGCATTTTATTATGACAAACTTTTGATATTTAAGAGAATATACAGTGATATGTTGCACTGCACACACAAAGCACATACAAACTCAAAATCGTTTGCCGTGTTAAACTTTTGAAGACGAAGAAGATAGTGTTTGAAACATTATAGAAAATGTTGCAACTTAATTGAATAGATGAAAATAAATGTAACAATAATTCTGAGTCGTCTTGAAAAGTTAAAACATAGGTGTAGATTATTAGAATAAGCTAGGTGCCAGAAGGGATATGCAAAGCTATCTATTGCCTATTGCCCAAGGAATAGGCTCCTATTCTACTTTAATTTTTCCTTTCTTTTTTTTCAATTTTAGTTTCTATTTTGATTTTTGCATGTTTATTCTTAATTATTTTTGTCTATCCCTCTCACTTTTCCCTGCTGTCAGATTATTTGCTAGTAGTCATTTATCTCGCTCACTAATCTGGTATCACTTTTATGTTCTTACTCAATATAATCACAAGTTTTCATTGTCTATAAAACAAGCATAAATAGGCTCTGAGAGGCTGAAAATGGAATAAAGTGCATTGGCAATTCTGGATCCTCAGAAGCCTATTTTTCTTACTTTCCTGGGCCTTGCAAATGTGTTCAGCCCAAGTTGTCCACGGAGCTCATTCATATTCTTATACCTTTTTATATGAAATACTGAGACAGGTTCTAAGACTGTATCAGCTGCTGTCCTTATCAAATGTTATATCGCAGCCCAACATGTTGAAGAAGCTTGCCTCAAGGTCCACGGCTACCCTACAGGCAGGAGGAAAGTAGAGAGTGCTCCAGCCAGCTGCAAGGGAGCCGTGGATTGGGAAACGGGAGACCTCAGCTCCTCAGTCCTTCCAACCTCTCACTAATTAACCTCTTACTAATTAGAAATGCCACTTTTAATTACCATCATTTCTGTCTTTAAATGTGGTGAAAGCTAACTCTGTAAGGCTCTGGGGTGCCAGTATGTTACAACAGCTGTAAATTACCTAAGTGATTAATATGGCCTCTTCTGCTGCCCCCGGAGGTCCGCTCTCCCTGGAGAACAACCATGTCAAACACAGAGCTCAGCGTCAAGGGATGGAGCACATGTTTTCAAAAGCTAACTTAATAAAATGATCTAAAATGATGAGAGCCTTGCTCCGAATCTGGTGTACCAGATGGTTACCAGCGAAAGGCTGGGTCTCACCTAGCACGGAGGGCGACAAAGCCTTTCCTCAAACACTCTGTCTTGGAAGCAAAATCGCCTTGCAATGAGATACCCATGACCTTTCTCTCCTGCCCTTAAACAGCTCTGTGCTAAGTAAAAACCTGCCTGCCTGGTGCTGAATTTTGTTTTCTAAGGAGGGAACGGCAGTGTACCCTGCATGGCACACCTCATGCCTACCTTTCCCAGCTCATCTTGCATCATGTTTCTCCCCACCACACTTCTTCATGTCCTCCATCCACACTGGTTTCCTATATTGAGAATATCACATTTCTTCACCCACCAGGACTTTTTGCTCTGATCTCTCAATTGAAAAGCTCTACCTTCTCTTCTTAGCTTAATTATCTCCTAGCTACCCTTACGATTTCATGGTGTGGAAGTCTTCTTTTACTCCCCAATGCAACTTGATCAATCTTCAATTTATTGTACTTTCCTATCTACCCTTTTTATAGCACTTACCAGGGTTTTAAGTTAATATCAATTTATTTGGCTATTTGAATAATTTTTATTTTCTTAATTCCATCACAGACTCTACAAAGACAGGGACCAGAAAAGTTTTTCGTTCACTGTTTTGTTCCTATACACTGGTGCTGTGTTTGACACATAGTTAAGCTTGATAAATATTGTTGGCCAGCACAATGGCTCATGCCTGGAATTCCAGCACGCTGAGAGACTATGGGGAGAGGATTGCTTGAAGCCAGGAGTTCGAGACCAGCCTGGGCAATATAGTGAGACTCTGTCTCTACAAAAAATTTTAAAATTAGTCAGGTGTGCTGGCACACACCTATGGTCCCAGCTACCTGAGAGACTGAGGTAGGAGGATCGCTTCAGTCCAGGAGTTTGAAGGTGCACTGAGCTATGGCTGTGTCATTGCACTCCAGTCTGCATGATAGAGCGAGACCCTGAATCTAAAAATAATAATAATTTTGAAAAATAAATATTGTTGAATGAGTTATAAATTAATAATTGCGATACCAATTCAACTGCAGAAATCTTTGGCTGGCAGCAGTTAAGGAGACAAAAGTCATTCACAACCTGGCTGTCCACTAATCAGAGATTGCCTTTTTCATAGTAAATATAAATGTTTTCCAGGGAAATCATTTCTCTGAGACTTCTGAGGATGTCCAGAATTTTCTGCACTGTTTTTCTTATTCTCTTCACATCTCAGAGCTCAAATGATTTGAGAAATCAATTATTATTGTTTCTCTAGGCTGACGGCTGATGGGGGTAGGAAGTAATGATTCCAGTATACGAGATGGTTTTATAGTTAAAGAGATTTAAATAGAAGTCATCATTCTCCCATTGTCAATATTTTAGTCCTCAGGACACCAGTTTCCATATCTGTTAAAAGGGTAAATTATATTTAAAAATTATTTATCTCATGAAAAAAATAGTGTACAAAAGTGACTGTGGGGCTAAATGCCTGACACACACACATTTCCTGGAGAGAAAGAAAGAAAAGTGAGATACAAACTATTAATAATACTCTGTATCTGTCATTGCAGTAGGGAGAATAATGACCCTATGTGTCCCCATGTCTACACCCTAACCTCTAGGACCTAGGAATATGTTATGTCACATGGCAAGGGAGAATTACGTTTGCTAATCAGCTGACCTTAAAATAAAAAGATTATCTTGGATCATCTGAGTTGGACCCAATGTAACCACAATGTTTATTTAAATGTAGATGAGGGAGACAGAATAGTTAGGTGTCAGAGAGATACAATGTGAAAACCTCTGAAAGCCATTGTTGGCTGTGGAGATGGGAGGAGGCCATGAGCCAAAGAATGTGAGCTGCCTTTAGAGACTAGAAAAGGCAAGAAAAAAGATTTTCCCTTAAGCCTCCAGAAGGAACACAGTCATGGTAAAATCAAGGGCTAGCCTTGATTTTAGCCCGAGACTCATTTCATACCTCCACAACTGTAAAATAATAAATTTACATTGTTTTAAAACACTAAATTTGTGGCATGTTTTATATCACTAATAGGAAACTGATATCATCATCATCATTATTAGCAACAGCCTCAGATACAGCCTGTCTCTCTCTCTCCCCCTCCATATAAACATATATATGTGTGTTTTAATATAAATGCATATTTATAATTACAAACACCCAAATGGAAAAACGTACACATCCAAATGAACAAGAAACTTTAAATTGTAAAACAAAATGGAATGTATTTTCTTTGGTATTAGAGACAAGCTTGATTCAGAGTGAACTTACTCTCCCATTCAAACTGAATTTCATCAGTAAGCCAAACCCTACATCACTGTCATTAATCTGTTAACTGTGCCACTAATTTTACGGCGGGATCACTTTTCCATTATCCATCTTACTTCCTCTGCCAGAAGGGGCTTCCTTTTGCAGAAATGCGCCCTTCATAAGGAGAGGTCATAGTCAGCAGCAGAGAGACTCCATTAGCTGGACACATCTGCTTTCCAGGTGTCAGTAAATTCTATACTTGGCTTTAGGTGCAAAGTTATACGTGCCATCAGTGAATAAATAGACCGGAGAGAATTAAATAGAGTTGATACTGGCTGGATGTCAGTCTCATATTAGAAAAGACAAAAAAAAAAAAAAAAAAAAAATAGAGGAGACTTTGCTCCGCCTTATTGAATAATTTCATTCTTTTCTTGGTTACCGGCAGATGGAGAATTTTTGACACAATTCAATGTTTGAAGGGCATACTGGCTGGAATACACCACATGATATTTATGAAATCAATATACTTTGAGTCTTTTATATAATAAAAACTGGGTTAGGAAAAAAGAACACATTAAAAATGATGAGCATATTCCACACTCATTTTGTTCCTATGTTTTCTCATATTTGTGACTTTTTACTTTATTATAAAAATCGATTATATTCAGATGCTGCATCTTGGCTTATAAATGTAACTTGACATTTTTCTATGTAATTAATGTATTAAATTATTAATTACTAAATATCTTTTCTAAAATATATTTTATGTAAAAATGAGTTTTTAACCTAAGTTTTCTTTTTTTATTTCTAGACTTCATTATAATATGACTTCAATGTGGCTGCTTCTTTGCAATATAAAATTGCCTAGCCTGAACCACACAGTAACAATCACTGAACGAAAGAGAAAAACAAGACCTCACAGTCTCATCACCCTGACTGATAAATTGTTTATTTTTCTGCATTTTCTTGGTTTACATTCACATTTTCCCAAAATAGTTAATGCAATGATAACCAATAAACAGTTTAAATTATCTTATTTTCTAAGAATTTATTATGAAATATGTCAACCAATAAAAAGTCGGAAAAGTTTTATAGTGAACAGATTAGAACCCACCACCTGGATTCCATTAATATTTTATTATACTTGTTTTATAATATATCTAGCCATCTATCCACCATAGGTTCCAATCAACATAATTATTTTTTCTTGTTATTTTGTAGTTTTTCCCATGTAGCTGCAATTTCTTCGTAACTATCATTTATAATGTTTGCATGGCAGTGGCTCTTTTTTTGTAAGCAAAGTGACATTTTCTTTTAAAATGTTCTCATAAATGATGTATTGAATTTAGAAATGATTACATTTATGAATACAATTTACTTTCCAATTATAATTAGTAAATACTCATTGACAGCCAATTGTGGGCCATTGTTGGGTGCTGTGGCTATGAGGATGAATAAAACACCTCTCTTTTTCATAGGAGTTCACTAAAGGTAGGGGAGACCCCCCCCATTGAATTTTATTTTGTACAATGCAACAGAATGATTTCAGCAGCAAAGGTATGCACATAGTTCAGATATAGTGCAGAAAAGGAAATCATCAACCTGGTCTGGCCTGACTAGAAAAGACTCATGGAAAATTTAACATCTTCACTTAATTTTGAAGAATGCAGTGGCAAAGAACTTTGGTCTCCTATCCAAATAACTATCTTGAATTCCCATTCAACCCCAACTGAAGAACTCAATTGGTGCAAGTTCTTCAGGAGAGACCATTCCCACTACAACCCCAGCTCCAGCTGGTGAATTAGATTTTGTCTACGCCAATCAGAGTGGTGCCATTTCCTTAATAAATGATAGATTTAGGTCCTGGCATTTAATATGATTCTGAGCAATGAGACATAATTGCAAAGTTGCCAGTCGACTTCTGGGAAAGGTTTCCCTTATGCCTTAAGTGCAACATCTGCAAAGTAATAGCTCCTTCTTTATGGTATATGGCACTTGTTACTAGGACCGCCATCTTGGGACCCTGAAAAAAAAAATTCTATCTTCAATATATTGTCCCTGGGCATAGTGGAAAGGGGCAGGAATCTGAGTCCTTGAGGATAGTCACTGAAAGTATTTTAACCAACTCAGATCATGACTAACTCTAGACTTATTATTAATATATAAATAAAAAGAATTCAATCTTTCTGTTGTTTAATAAATTTAGAGTTAGGCTATCCTTGCATTGCATCTAACCAAAAAAAAAAAAAAATCTACTTAAAACAAACGCATCTGGTTAACAGTAAAGGAAAGGGCAGAAGAGCACCTGAAACAAAGATGCAGAGGCCTGTTTATAGAAATGCTAAGTGGCACCTAAAGCTTCCTTTCTAAAATGAAAAGAGGGGCAGAGTTAAGGCTTTCAAGAGAGAATGGTTGTACTGTGTATAACAGGAAAAAACTTTTCAGCATTTATAGGATCAAAGTACAGTACATGTGGCTTGGGGCTTTTGAAATATCCTGCTATCTTGAAAATGACACAATTATTGCCCTCATGATTTTTCTTTAGCCTAAAAATTCCAGTGTTATTATAGCTCTGGCACCAGATCATAAAATTTTAAATTAGTAACTCAGTAATTTCTTCTTCAAAGGAGAGTACTTTCTTCCCGTATTAGGCTTACAAAATCTGCATAAACTCTACCTATATAATCCATCAGGATGACATGATCACTGAATGCTGTATTTTTTAGAAAAAGACCACAGGATAATTGAGAGCAACGTTCAGGAAAGCAAACATCATTAGAAAGAGGTGGGAGGAGGTCGTGAATCAAGCCCTGGCCTTCTACTTATTTGTATTATTTTAGTCAAATTACTTTGAAAAAATTCTGTATTTTATTTCTTCACCTAAAAAAGTGAGGACTAAAAAACCCTCTTTCAAAAAAGAGAGTTGGGTGGAAAACGGCACATGCTGGTGACATGGTATATAATTGATTTGTGCACATTTCCATTATTTTCCATTTTCTTCTCAATGAAAATTATCAATTGACAGGCTGACAACCAGAGAAAACACATTGCCTTCATTTCAGTAGAAAACAGAAGCCTGTGGACTGACTCTAACAAAGGATGCATCTTGCCTGGCTCAGGTAAACGCAGGTGCCGTCCGATGAGGGTAAATATTTTTATGTGAATTCAGGTCTATTGGTTGTTTTGGAGACTCACTGAGTAGCTCAGTAACCAAGAGTCTGACAAAAAATAATGTATATCTGGTACCAACACAGACAGACCTGATTTGGAATTCAAGATCTAAGTTTCAAAAGCAAAATGACTTAGTTTCCTTAACAGATCTCTGTCTCAGTTGTGACGCATCTATGACGTGACGTAGCTCTACGGATGCTTAAATAGGAATGCACACATACGGCAGGCTCTTCGGCCACGCAGATGTTCAACTAGTGAGTCAGATCAGACTTAATCTCCAAGTCATCAGCCCTGACCCTGGGATTCAATTCTCACCTCACTCCCCACCAAACTCTGCCCAGGACTAAGTGGAGTGAGCAGGGGGAAGACAACCAATGGTACTGAGCATGAGTAGGCACATTTCTTTTTCACACTCCTCTCATGGTATTTTCTTTTTTAAGGAGTATGTTATTTCCAGCCTTCATGTTTCAGATGAGTAAATAAAACACAGAAAGTTCAGGTGACTGGACTATTCTTGGGGTTCAGAAAATGAAACCCCAAAACGAAGGCCTCAGAAGCAGACTCAGAGGAAAAAGTTCCCATCTCTGGGTCCTCATGCTCCTGGAGGCAAGTCATAAAAACCAGAACGCCCTTTCCCCAAAGCCAGTCATAAAACATAAAAATATTACACTTCCACCCACCTTACTGTGTAAAAATTATCTGACCTACCTTGCATGGTGGTCGGTCATAAGACCTTCTCCATTCCAGAAAGACAGATGCCTCATATCCAGAAGGAAGAAAGTCTACACAGACAGGCCAAGAGGAATCTAAACACAGAGAACTTTCTAGGTTTCCCCACTCAGTCTCTTAGCATCAGATCATACCCTTTTTGTCCAATTATATTTCTACATGGCTTTCTATACTTTGTTGAACGTGAGCATAAAAACAGACAGTTTCCCCTGTATTTTGGTATCTTCATTCTGAAGGCTCTCATGCAATGTAAAACTATGATCAAACAAACTGGTATGCCTTTTCTCCTGTTAATCTGCCTTTTGTCAGTTGATTTTCAATGAATCTTCAGAGGGAGGAGGAGAAACTTTCCCTTGGCCCCTACACAGCGGAAATTCAATTAAGCAGTTATTGCAGAAAGAATCATTTTAAGAGGTAGAAATGAAAGAGAGAGAGAATCCAAATAACCTCCTGATGTGGGACAAGTCCCTTTGTGGAGCTGCTATGAAGACCCAGGCAATCTGCATCCAGCACATTCTCAGTGGGCCGGCTAGATTTTCAAAGCACTGCTTATGCAAAGGAGAAACTATGTGAATAACTCAAGGCATCCTGTAAGCCCAGCTGCCGGAGGAAGCTGGGAATGACGGTGTCTTCTCTTACCACGGGATAAAAGCACTGTAACCATGACTAATTACACAAGCACTGGCTTGGATCCGCAGAGCACAGACATGCAGAGTCAACTGGGTGGTTACATTTACAGAGTTACTTAGAACAGGCGACAGTTAGAAACAGTGGGGCATTTTTGTTCCTAAAATGGGAGAAATGTTGCAGCAGTGAGAGACAGCAGGGAGGTCTGGTTTGCTTTTAGTGTCTTTTAATTTGTGGTAATATACAAACCACCCCCCAGGAACTAGGACCTCCTTGGTGTGCTCTCCATGGGCAATAAACTTGAAAGCATTGAACAGGGTAAAATTCTCTCTCTCTCACTCTCTCTCCTGTCTCTTTCCTGTCTCTCTCTCTCACTTTTTTCCCCATCACCTTCATCAATTACCTGTAAAAAGCTCTATTTAAAAGCAAGGAAAGGCAGCTTTTACCTTGCTTTTAAGTAAGCTTTGCTAAATACCTCCTAGGATGAGACTGTCTGATCTGACAGGCAAGTTGCTGTGCTGCTCAATCTTCAGAAAAGTACCCTCTCTTTGCTTGACTTGACATATCAACCTGGCTTCAAGCATTTCAAAACTTCTATGAACATGAAAAGAACGGTGTGTTAGTAGGTGTGCTTGTGTGTGTATGTGTGTGTTTCCATTTCTCACTGCCCACATTGTATTTGCCCAGGCATATCTTGGCATAACGCCCCCCACCCCCGCCCAATAAAGTTTCTATATTCCCTTTTAGATGTAGGTATACATCAGAATAACATCACCGTTTTCATCCGATACTCATGGAAATAATAGCATTGTCCTTAGCAACTGTTCCTATGTTTGCATTCTACCTGCATTCTTCTCTACTATTTCTTAAGCCAATTAAATCACCAGCAATATTGCCTGTAGATACCTGTTTATTGTTATTCATTGTTTTGCCTTTTTCTGCAGAGGATTTGAGGTGGCCTTTGGATTATTTACAAAAGGAAAATAATTCAACTCCAGGTGAATTATTGTCTCTGAAAAATACTGAAGTTAATTATCTAAATTTTTAACAATATTTGTAGCAGAAGAACTCTATTGAGTGCCTATAATGTGCACATTGAAAGAGTAGGTAGTAATGTCTGGTATATATTAAGGTTCTTGGTAACAGTCACCAAGCTAAATACTATTTATCACATTGAATACATATAATAAACATTTGCGCTCAATGCTTTTACTCTACTTTGCAAAGGAAAATAAGCCTCAAAACAGACATTCGATGTAAGCACATAATATCTATTTTGTAAATAGGCAAAGTTACTTGCCCCAGGTCAATTAAATGATAAAACAGAATCTGGACCCAGGCTTTATGAGCCAGAACTTATGCTCTATAACAATATGCTATACTGCCTGATAGGGTGCCCTTGCCAGACATTGTCAAAATAGTTTAAGAAAACATTTTACCTACTCACAATGCTCATGAGGACCTTAAAGTATAGAGAAAGAGTGAATAAGGCAAAGTTCCAACTCTCAAGAGATCCACAGGAAAATGAAACACACATGCTGCTTACCTTTTATTCAAATCAACAAAGGTGTGATTGAAATAGGTAATGTTCGTGGAGGATTGTGTGTCATAGATAAAGAACCTCGATTCTTCTGCTTTAGCTTTTTGAAAAGTGTGCTTTGTGGAACACTAAGTTCAGTAGGAGATTGTCTCAGGCAACTTTCCTAGAAGCACTTCCTGAAATGGGGATTTTCAGGCAAGTGATTTCCTAGAAGAATGACCTCAGGACAGCCCTGAGATCAGTCAAGGGACTGAGGGAAACAGAACAGAGCAGTGAGTAAAGCAAAGAGAAGACAGTGCTTTGGCAGACTTTGAAGCGTAGGCTCAGTCTGATCTCAGAGCTCCGGAGAACGAGGGGCACCGCAACGGGCGCAAACTTGAGGGAGAAAGTTGGACTTTTGTGCCACCCCCTCCCCACCTCCCCTGCAACCCTGGACCATTCAGTCATAGGCTATAGGTGTATCCAGTGATATCCTGGCAAATGTTTAACAACCAGCTCTCAAAATAAAGAGTCCTGATTTGTACAAATTGATGATTTTCATAGTAAAAATAATCCTGTATGACAGATGTCACGTCACCAGTGTTTGGCTTCGCTGGATGCTGAGTTTGGAGGAACACAGTTGGCTCTCCCGTGCTGGTGTGAGCTGAATCCAGCACACCACTGGGTGCAACCTCCTAGTCATTGCTGAGAGAGGAACCTTCTGGAAATGTGAATCTTTGTCGTCAACACTCCCAAAAGCTAGGGGATGGGGGCGTCAGCCCAGGGAGGACATCAGTGTCTACAACAAGCGTTAATAGTTGTTAGTTGCTAAATGGCTTTGCAGACAAATACGTCTGTGGAACATTACATTGAATAACTATAAATTGATTTATTTGGTAAAGGACATCTCAGGCCCTTTAAGATGCTACACTTTGATGTGACATTTCAAGAGAATGACAGGTTTTGTACAGTTTTCAAATGTATCTGATTTTTGGGGGGTGTCCAGATTATCTAATAGATCTAGTGTTTTACATAGAAAACATGCAGACAGACAGACAGACACACAGTTGAAAGAGTGATTGTTCCTTGGCCCACCTGCTTTACAATCAGCTAGGTTCTTATTTAACATGCAAATCTCTAGATTGCATCCCAAAAATACTGAATGAAATCACTGAGGCTTTGGCCTGGGAATCTGTAGGTTTAACAGGCACTACAGGTAACTCTGATACACCCTCAAGTTTGAAAACCTGCATAGTGACTGATCTATTTTTCATCTTATAATAGACAGTGGTTCATCAGAAATTGTACATCTTCTGTTGAATGGCTTTCACTGAATTGAGATTTGGTGTTTTGCAACTCACTTCCATCAATGACATGAATCACCTCTAGAAAATCTTCCTTGATATTTACCAGAGAGTTGTTAAACACATTAACTTCCACCTCACCCTATATGCTCTCTCCAGAAGCATCGCTGGAGGAAAATTATTGAGAGATAAGCGCAACAAAGAATTTTGCTTTAAAGAGGTTTAGTTAGTTTAACAAGATCATGTAAGTACTAAAGGCACAATTTGGGAATTAAACCCAAGGCTTATTTATAGTCCAAAGCCCACGATTTTCAGATCTGACCATATCCCTAAAATATCTTTTTTTTTAATTTTTAAAATAAATGAGGACCCACAATTATTGAAAACCTTCTAATAATCCAGAATCTGAGTTTGGAAAAAATAAAGTAGACAGAGATAATCATAGACTTCAGTGAAGATTTTTAACGAAAATATTTAAGGGAAGCTGTAAGGATCCACAATTATCTAGGGAGTACAATCAACACAGTCCACAAAATAGGACAAGACTTTCCTCTTTTTCCTCATTAGTAGTTTTCATTTATTTGACCCATACCCTTAATTGCAATGAGCTTAGTGCAGATGTAGGATGAAAAGTGGGAAAAATGTTAAGTTTTCTAAATTGTAATCTTTGGGGAAATGACAATTACCACAAATTTCATTTGGTTGTTTGAGATGGGGATTATTATAATTTATGATAAAATATTCAGCAAATCACCTGCTGATTGGGATAGCTGAAGCAAAATAACTGAATTTTTCATAAAACAATTTTTATTCAATCAGAGGAAATATCTGTTTTTTTAAAAAAAGAACAGAATTATTTAAAATGGGATATTTTGAATTAAGGCAGAGATTGCACCAATAATTGTCAGAGAAAGAATATCTATTTGCAGTTGGGGACCTAGCATTAACATTATTCTTTTAGCTCCATCCAAGGTGGAATGAGACTACGCAGCGTTATATATATTCATTTTGGCAAGACTATCTTGGAAGGGAGATGATGGTTTAAGAGAGCATGTTCACAAAAACCTGCCATCCTATTTTTAGAGAAAAAAAAAAATCTTAGTAGGAAATGTCGATGAATGGATTACTACTTAGAAAACATCACTATCACATCGTAGTGGATACAGTAGAATTAAGGTGACTTCAATGAGTCACATACTTGTATGATCTCCTCTTGAGTGTGGCTAGAACGGACTCACTTGTCCGAATATGTAACGGTGAAGGGATTTTGCAAGTGAAACTGAGGTTGCAAATCAGTGGATTTTGAGTTAATCAAAAGGCAGATGATTCTGAGTGGGCCTGATCTAATCAAGTGAAACCCCAAACAAGACTTTTTTTTTTTTTTTTCCATTAGTAAATATGTTGTAAGAGGCATTTCACAAGGCCAGGTGCCAGACAACTATAAGTAGTCTCTAGGAAAGGAGAGTAGTCCCATCTCACAGACAGTAAGAGAATGGGGACCTCAGTTCTACAAGTGCAACGAAAGGAACAGACTGCTGCCAACAACCAAATGAGCTTGAAAGAGGATTTTGAATTTAAAACATGCAGCCTGGTTGGTATCTTGAATTAAAAAAATGCAACCTTGTGGTATCTTATACGGAGGACTTCTCTGAACC
Organism: Eulemur rufifrons; assembly: GCF_041146395.1. Classification (NCBI taxonomy): domain Eukaryota; kingdom Metazoa; phylum Chordata; class Mammalia; order Primates; family Lemuridae; genus Eulemur; species Eulemur rufifrons. The sequence goes on along the minus strand of NC_091005.1, from coordinate 6,852,195 downwards.
TGCTTAGACTCATGAACCAAGAAAACTATAAGATAATAAATGTTTGTTATTTTAAGCCACTGAGTATTTAGTAATTTATTAAGAAGCAATAGGTAAGTAATACACACTTATTGAACCCTTTAATGCAAAATCCTCAAGACAAAAATAAACAAAAGCAGGCCTTCTTATACAACTTTCATAATACTTTTTGGTCATCATTAACCCTCTTTTTTGATGCTCCCAAAAATGTGCTGTTTGCTCTTGCCATACTGAGCTATTTATAGTTTATATTTCCTGGTCTTTTACAACTCAGAATTTGCTCATGTGCCACTCTTTTTCACAAATGCCCTTTGTCATTGTGGTAAACCCTTATCAGCTTTAGTAAAACATCTACTCTTTTGCCCTAAGCAATATTTATTCATTCTAAATTTTTCAATGTACCTCCCTCCCCAATTCAGACTTCTTATGGTTAGCAAAGAGCAAACTCCACTTTGGGTTCAAAGGAAGACAAAGTAACTCAGTTTTCTCCACGCAGATCATCACATCTCCTTGGCCACAGTGATTGGTTCAGGTATGAACATGCAGTTAGATTAGCATCAATATGCCTCAAATCAAGCACTTTTGTACAACTATTAAGAAGAAATAGTACCTGTATTTGCTATCACTGTAGGAAGTCCAGTTAAAAGGACAGAGCTCTTTGGTGTCACCTCTTGGAAGCTGACAAATAAACCAACACAGGAGAAGACAGAAATGAAGGCTGCATAGAGAGGCATACTCCCCCGTAATATCAGATGGGCATCTAGGTAAGCCATGCCTGAATCTGCCCTTGGATGATCACTCATCTTTAATTTTAATTGTATTATGTAAACCTATGTCAGTGATCCCACACCACTGAAGTTCAATTATTTCTTAATTATTTACTTAGCTCATGTTTTTTTAAGCCTGTATAAGAGGCACTGTGAGGGCCATTCAGTTAAATCAGAAGTAGTCACTGCTTTTGAGGGATCACAAACAAAATCATTATAAAGGGAGCATCATTTTGAAAAACTAACAGTGATTAACGCAAAATATCATGAAAGAAAAATAAAGAAGAGCTGAAATCTGACTGGAAATAAAGAACATATTTGATAAGAAAGTAACATTTGATTGGGAATTAAAAAGGTGGGTAAGATTTTAACATAAGAAAATGCATAAAGGAATTGAGATTATTCCTTGGTGATGGAATGTTGTTAAATAAACCATGAAGGCTATAAGAAATTGAGATAATGGCAATTATTCTGATGTTGATGCACACACTATCTATCAGGAAAGTGGTTACAGAATGAAAACAGAAAGGCAGTTTGGAGCTATATAGAGGCTTACTCTCACATACAAGGGATTTAGATGTAATTTAGGAAGTGTGAGCAAACATTTACCGGTATTTGAGGAGGGAAGTTTAGACTTGGATACACTCTAAGGCAATGCTTCTTAAACTTGAATGGACATTGGAACAACAAAATATACCTATGAAAGATGCAAATTTCCAGAATTCCCCTAAATATTCTGATTAATTAGTCTGGGATAGGACCGATAAATATGCATTATGAATACACACTGAAAGAAGAGTGAACACTGGTGGACCATTCATGGCCTAAACCTGAAAAATTTAAAAGGTGAATGAGAGTGCTACTTATAATTAATATGTGACAATAGGCATACAATGGAACTATCTTCAATAAATCAAGACGTGTGGCACCCTGGTTAGAATTCCTCCAAAAGCAGGGGCTGAGACAAGACTTGGGACCAGCTAGTTTGTTGGAAGGAACAGCAGTGACAGAGGACATGGAGACAGGGATAGAGAGAAAGTGTCGAGTTGATTCCTGCTCTGGGCAGATTAATCCCACTGGGAACATGTAAGTTTGCTGCTTTAGGAAAATAAATCTGATGGACACCAGATAGAACTTGTAAGTTCTATCATGTTAGAGAGTGCTAAAAATTGCAATGTTCCTATTGCAATGAGTTAATGATTAATGGGGAAATCATTAAATCATTCATAAGAAAATCATTAGCTCAAAAGAAGAAAGTAGTTGGCCAGGGTGGGATAAATTTCACATTTGAATAGAATTAATTAGAAGTAGCAATGAATGCAAGTCTGAAATCCAGAAGAAAGAATAAGGGTGGAAACATTGGAAGACTTACACGGGCATGGTAGAAGCAGCCCCGGGAACTAATGAAATCACTCAGAAAGAAATAGGCAAAGAATCTGGACAAAGGAAACCATCAATGAAGGAAAAACAGATATGAGGACAAATCTATCGTTCAAACTTATTTGAGGGTAGAGAAGGGATGTGTCTGAAAATACTGTTTGTTTTGTATTTCTGACCTGCCAGAAAGACAGAATTGCCAACTATAATACTATCTAAAAGTACCAAAAGAAGAGGAGGTATCTTGCTTTCTAGATGAGGCAGAAGTCTAACTGTAAACAATATAAAGAAGCAGGCTCGAGACAGGGTTTTCCCATGTTTGTGCTTCTCTTAGTTAATTGTAGTTCTCTGGGAAGCTGTTCCACTAACAGACAGAAATGGTGCCAGTGAAACCCAACTTTCCTATAAGAGGAAATACGGGTCAATCATTGTAGGTTCCCAATCTTGGCTAATGACATCTAGGCCACTTGCTCAAGGAAAGGTGGTAGAGGCTCTGCCTTTAGTGGCAGTATCCACAGAGGCCATCACATTGACAAAGGCCACCACATGAACGCTGCAGCTGGTTGTAGACTTTCAAGTATTGAACTATACAAGGATTTAGCATAACATGGCATTTTCATGGACCAGTGAACCTATTCCTATGGCTAAGAACAGGGGAAAAGAATAACAGTTTATACTACTATTTGGGGATTTTTGTTTTCTGTTTTTTTTTTGTTTTTTTTTTTTAACTCAGGGTTTGATTTGGGACATAGCTATTGCAGATCAAAGAGAATTTGAAGGCATACCCCTGATTGACTCATGTCTTACATAAAATACATAAAATAATAACTAATATACCACAAAGATTTTATAGCCATCATTTTCTGAGTGTCTTGAAAGCAAAAGGGTGACAACCAGAAGAAATATTAACTTCCACTTCTCCCTTTCTAACCGGAACCTGATACTATGTTGGATTTGAGCAGACAGAGAGCAGTTTCTGATCAGAGTGTGGACATTGTTGATGTGAATTTCATGAGCAGAATGTCTTATGGGTTAAGAACCTTTGTCCATAGAGTTTGGGTTCATACATCAGTCTGGCAATTTCCTAGACGTGTGATCTTGAACAAAGTATTTAATGCTATGAGCTTCAGTTTCTCCATTTTTATAATGAATGATAATAATACACCTACATTGTAGAGTTATAAAAAAGGAATTCTCAACATAATTCATGTAAAGCACCTATATTACCTGGGCCATAATTTTTGTCACAAAATATAGGCTTAATAATATAAGATAGTCTTATTATTGGTACCTAGACATCTTTATAACTTAGGTTTGTGGTATAAAACTATTTTCATTAAACACTTCAGACACAAAATTGAAGTTGTCACAGTATGCTCCTGGCTGACCTGTGGGATTCCCTGTGAGATAATTAAAAAAAAAAAAAAAAAAGGAGAAGACGGGAGAAACTATTAAATAGGTTACAAAGGGAAGGAATAAATGATATAGGGATGGGTAAGAATATGCATCTTCATCTGTTTCACTTGCAGAAAATGAACATACGCAGGGCTTGGGCCTGAGACTACTGAGACTATTTTTATGCACCTGCAAGAAACACCATAGTTTCTGGGGCTCACAAAGCTGGAAACTTGATGTCTGGGCCCAAGGACTACAAAAGCCCAGCACATACGTACCTTTCAGGGTTGGACAGCATGGCATTTGTAAAATTACAATTCTATTTGATGAAATAAGTTAAGGATACATTTAGTTTGAAAAAGAGTAGGGAAAAAACTTGTTATTTTCACTTCGAGGAAGAACTTTGTCTTGGAAGTTTGAAAAGGTGGCTATGCTGGGTTGAACAGTGATCCCTCAAAATTCCTGTCCATCTCAAAACCCAGAATGTGACGTTAGGTGGAAATAGTGTCTTTGCGAATGCAACTGGTTAAGAGGAGGTCATACTGGATTAGGGTGGGTCCTGAATCCAATAAAAAGAGGAAGGGACACCTAGAAAGAGGCACACATAGAAGGAAAAAGGCCATGTGACAACAGAAGCAGAAACTGGAGTGATGATGGCTGCAAGCCAAGGAAGACCAAGCATTGCTGGGAGCCACCAGAAGCTAAGAAGAGACAGGAAAGGATTCTTCCCTTGAGCCTTGACGGGGAGCATGACCCTGCCAACACTTTCATTTTGGACTTTTAGACTCCAAAGCTGTGAGAAAAAAAAATTTCTGTTGTTTTAAGCCACAAAATTTGTGGTTCTTTGTCATGGCAGCCATGGTAAAGTAAAATAGAGGCTAAAAGCTTTCTTTTGGGGAGGAATAGGGGCATAAGGGGGAAAGAATATATACATAAAATCTCTATGGCACAATGTTTAGAAACATAAAAGAGAAGATCTATCATAATTTTATCATGTAGAAATAACCATTCATAATATTTTGGTCTATGGCATTCCAAATGTTTTGTATATACTTATGAAGATATATAATGTAAAAGCTGGCCAAGGGCCGGGCATGGTGGTACGTGCCTGTAGTCCCGGATACTCAGGAGGCTGAGGCAGGAGCATCCCTTGAACCCATGAGTTTGAAACTAACCTAGGTAATATAGTAAGACTCCGTCTCAAAAAAAAAAAAAAATCTGATTTTTATGTACACTAAAAATATATATGAGTGCGTTAACAATGGCTTTAGTCTTAATAATTCAAAAGAGGAAACAAACCAAACATGTATCATCATTAGATTTGCAACCTGTCTTCATCCTGTAGGCCTAGGGGTTTTCTCCACTTCTTCCCCAAGTTCTGGTGAATTTAGGGTGGTATTCTTGTTTTTCAATAGTGTCTTGTTATATTTTTGTGGGGCAGGGGATGCCAGGAAATCATCTATTTCATACTTTGGCTGATTTCAGGATCACACACTGCATATTTTTTGTTGTGTCTCTGTTTAGTTTATTTTAACAGAAGAAGAGCCCTGTCTTTTTTCTTAGTAGTTTTCTGATCATAAGATTTATATATTTTTAAGGGCACAAGATAGAGGTCTTATAGAATATCCCACATACCGAATTTGTCAACCTACAACCAATTTTTAAAATTAATAAATGCTAAAAATTTTCATTCCTATTTTATAGACTAAATGATAATTAGATGCCTCGATACATTTTAAATGAAGAGGCAAAGAAATAAGAGGAGGAGCAGAAAAAGAAAAAAAAAGAAGAATGAAACAAGTATACAGCCTAAGCATTAGAAATCAAAAGATTCACTAATCAAGAAATTAATTACGTTAAATATTAATATTTCTAAAACTCAGCCTAATGTTATGATGTCATTAAAATAAACTGAGTAAAATGGGAAACAACACTGACAACAAATCAGTGATCCTAAATATGAAAGAGTGAGCTTGTATAATTTTTCTAGTACGAATGCTGTGACACTTCCTTTTATGATATTAATAAATCAGAGTTCTAGATGTCTGGTGGGGTAACAGGATGAGATGGTCTTTATAGTTAGGTGTCTGGGGTGGTGCTAATAACGTATTTGGGGTTCTTAGCAGTGTTCAATAGAAGTTAACTCTTTTTACTCTTCCTTACCACTCCACCGATTCATTTGTCAGCTTTTTCATAAAAATTGCCTATATTAAAACATTTAATTGTAAAGCAATCTCATAAATTTTATATTATTATTATTTTCATTTTAAGTATAAGGAAAACAAAGCTCAGAAAGACTAAACAGCTGGCTCCAAATCTGCCAGCTAGTTATTGAACAGGCAAGACTAGATTCTAGTTTTTGAGCTATCTGCCCCGTACTCTTATAAATCTTGGGAAGAAATCCTACTGCAACCACACTAATCTAACATGCAGTTTAAAATATAACTCTGGAAGAATTTGGAAAGAAGAATATTCACTCTAATTCTAAGGCCCTTACCAAGCAAATTATGAGCATTTGAAAAATACTTGTTGAATAAATAGATGGTAAAAGCTTTTCTCATTTATTGTCCATATTTTAAGATCCTCCACATAATGCTGTGAATGTTTGTCACATTGTCACATTCACCGAGTGCTAATTACATTAGAAATTTATCTTCTAACTTGGCACAATTTGGTGTTGTTGATCATGTTCTTTTTGTGCTAGCCCCAAGTGTGGCTAGGGAAACAGAATTGCAATGAAGTATGATTTCTCCTTGTTTCCTTTCTATTGTAATTCTTTCTGAACACTTTACATTTGATGACAGAATGGGACTTTTGAAACATGTAATTTCGTGCTACAGAATAACATATGATGATATCTTGCTTCATTCCTTCTCCTGGACTTGAGTGCTTTTGTGTCTATAAAATGTTTGCAATATATTCAAAATCTAGGATCAAATATATATGTTTCTATATTTCAAAAGTTATTTAGATAGTGTACTCTTCTATTTCTTCATCAAATGTATCTGTCAACTATCCATGTAGCCTTCATGTAAAAATAGGTTCTGCATAACATAAAAGGAAATAATTTACGTTGGCTTATTGAAGTAAGAATTTATGTTTTTCTCAGATAATATAAGTTCTGGAGTTAAGCAGTGGTTATTGTAGATTCAGTGGCTCAAGAAAATTAAGACCAGATGCTGAGCCAACTGCATTGTGACCATCTAGAGAACATTGTTATTTTATAGCTGAATGAAAGATAGGTGTGCAAAGCAAAAAGCTTCATGTGAGCTAAGTATACTCCTTTAAAGAGCTTTGCTTGGCCAAGCATTGTGGCTAATGCCTGTAATCCTAGCACTCTGGGAGGCCGAGGGGGGAGGATCATTTGAGCTCAGGAGTTCGAGACCAGCCAGAGCAAGAGTGAGACCCTGTCTCTACTAAAAATAGAAAGAAATTAGCTGGACAACTGAAAATATATAGAAAGAAATTGGCTGGGCATGGTGGAGCATGCCTGTAGTCCTAGCTATGTGGCAGGCAGAGGCAGAAGGATTGCTTGAGCCCAGGAGTTTGAGGTTGCTGTGAGCTAGGCTGATGCCACTGCACTCTAGCCCGGGCAACAGAGTGAGACTCTGTCTCTAAATAAAGAAACAAAGAGCTTTGCTTAACCCCTACCTCATGACTTCCTTGTATGTTCCTCTAATTAGAATTAGACCGTATGATCAAACTTAGCTGCAAGGGAACCTGTAGACTTTTTTAGTAAGGAACTTTGCTCCCCTAAATAAAATATGGGTAAAGTTGATGTAGATGAAAGGAAGACTGGATACTGAGTAGGAAGCTCCCAATTTTTGCCTCACCATTCATTAAGAAAGTATATACTGATCACTGACATTGTGCAAAACCGAAGTAGTAGGAAAGTCTTTCAGGGTAACAAAGCTACCTCCCATTAGGCTCAACAATGCTTTAATACTGGATTTATATCTGAATTCAGAAAGTAAAGCAGGATAATATTATGCTTCCGATTTTTATACTTCCTTGATGTTCTCTCTCTCTCTCTCTCTCTATATATATATATATGAAATGGGAGCTACCCAATTTGAGATAGTTGTTAAGGTTGGGTATTGCTTACTTCATCACATCTCCTGATACTGAAAGAATATTATTAATCATATTATTTTAAAATTGTTGCATCAGCAAAATACCTAATGGGTTATACGGTAGATTCATTAGCAATTTCCACTTATTATTGATTATCCTTCAGAATCCAGCCATGCCAATGCAAGTGACTCCTAGGTAATAAGTGGTTAGGGACAAATGGAAAACAATGCACCCTTGTGCCTATTAAATATAATTACTGACCAATCATAAATCATTGGCATAAAATTTTAGAGATCTATAGCAGTATATTTTAATACTTTCATTTTACATATAAGGAAATTGAGATAGAAGAGAGAAGTGACAGTGTCAAGGTCAAAAATCTAGCCTGCAGCACAGACAGGAATAAAATAAAAATGTTCAGCTTTGTATCGCAAGGGTATTTCCACTATACCACATCTAAAACTTATCTCCAACCCTTTAGCCTTTTTCTATGTTTATTTCTACTAGTGACACCATTATCACATTGCCAGTGTGGGAACTATTAAGACTCCCAAAGAACCTATCTTTTTTTCACACACAGATTACTAAATATTTCTAATATTATTTCAAAGTTAAATATAGATAGAGATATAGATTTAGTGGACAAAGGAGCTTTTGAATTTTTTTTAGTTATGCAATGTCAACATTTTTACCCATGTAGACACCAGTTATATTTACATGTGTGTAGGTGTGTGTGTGTTTGTGTGGCTGTGTATTTTTATGACAAAGAGAAGTTTTCAAGATGGAAAACAAGATTATTGCACTAACTCCACCTCTAACGTCATCTACAGTCCACAATACATTTATTCACACACAGACCCATCCCTAAATATGGAAGTCTCAATAAGAGACTTGTAAGTAAGAGAGTTCTTAAAGGAATGGAAACGTTCTTGTTGGGGGAAATGAGTAAGGTATTTAAATTTCTAATATGATCAGAGAGTATAATATTTAATATAATCATAAGAAAATAAGGACAATATGAACACTAACAAAAAAATTTTTAGGAAAATAAATACTGAAGATTGTGTTAAGCATGTTTAAATATTAATTGAATTATACTATTATAAACAATGTTTCAATCTAATTGATTGGTAGAATGAACTCTAGATTATGCTAGGGAAAATTCATCTATTATTTATTAAACAACAGGCAAGAATTATTATTAGAAGCACCAAACAGGGCACATAAAATGAAAACTTGCTTTTGAGTTTTAAATCTGACTGCAAACTTCCACTAGATAACACAGTATTAGTTATCAGTAGTGAAAAAAGATGTGATGTGTAGTTTATGGCAAGCCCTGGTGAGAGAATCACAACAGAGGACCTAAGGGTTTGGGATTGAAGTGATGCCATCTGAATCTGAGATTTAGACACGTGTTAACAAATAATTCCCAGCATGCTCCTGGGTCCTAGCAGAGATGGAAACTCAACCATGGAATGACTGCGCACTGCTGGGAATGCCATGGCTGATGGCTATAACCCATCAGTCCCCTCAGCGATTACCCCTGCTACTGAGAATTCACAACTCTTTCATAGACGGCCTCCAGCCAGTAACTGTTTGACATGTGATATAAAGACCTGCCCATCTTGGCCCATGTAAGGAGAAATATGAAGAGTCATTCTAACTCCGGAATTCTTGGTGAGGTCTGCCGTGGTTCTGCTTAGTCCTGTATCACACTCCACCCTCTCTCTGTTCCAATCCTATCCTCTTCATCTCCTTTCTCGGACTTTTGATCCTAAAGTTTCCTTAATAGCATCTTGCATGTTAATCTGCATCTCACAGTCTGCTTCTTGAGGAGACCCATCTTTAAAATGACCTCACTGTGTGCTTGCAAGGATTAAATGATAGAATATACGTAAACTATTTAGCATAGTGACACTAGCTAATAGTAATTGCTTAAATGCGCAGTTCAAAAATATCAAATTAAAACATTGTTTTACATTATCTCAATAAATGAAAATTATTTTACCCTATATTCAACATTGTCATCTGGGGAAGCATGTGCATGTGTATGTGTGTGTATGTGGCATTATCGTCCTTCAGGGGCACAAAAGTGCCCAGATTCCCTGCTCTTACCCTGGCCTAGCTGTAGCAGAGGTGGCAGTGGCAGCTCAACCTGCTGTGTGTAGGGCTACCAGATTGGGAGTGGGTTGTGGCTGAAATGCTCCAGTGGAGGAGGTGTGGTTGTGCAAACGACTTGCCTCCAGGGAGAGTAGGCTCCTCACAGAAGCGACATGCAGCTTGCAGCCCAGGCAGAGGTCTGCTGGCACCACCTTTCCTCAGAGGCAGCAGCAGCTTTTGTCCTTGGGGCACATGAAAGCACTAGCTCTCTGCTTCTTTTTGGTTGGAAGGTAGGGGAGTCCGAAGCTCGGTGGAAAGTTAGGTATGACAAGTGCTCTATCAGAGGTAGGGCCACTGCTCCCAAGTGCCCTGGCCTGATAGTCCTTTGTGGAACATTCACCAGTCCCAAGCAAAACAGCCATTCAGCCACAGCTACCAATGTGGCGGCGGGCAGGGTAGGCGAGGAGGAGGAGACAGCCCCAAATAGTGGGGAGTGTTTCTTCTGGGAGGGCCAAAGACAAAATTGGATCGCAAGCAGCCAGCGGCTCTCTAGTGCAGGAGAATGTGTGTTCCACTTTCCTCTGTCCTAAAAATCGTTCATAGCACTCCCTTGTGGCAGCCTACCCTGTGGGTCAGAACTCCAGGAACGCTGCTACTCTCCGGTGCTTCTCTGTTCCTATGTGGTTGTCATAGTTCAAGCGAGTGCTGGGAAATGTTCTTGTGGGATTCAGTGACATGGAGAATGGCGATCTGTGATTTCGCTGGCTCAATAGAGGTACCCAGCATGTGCGCAGGCACTATGGTGCTACTGTCTCAGCTCAGGTTCATGGTCAAGGGGAGCGACCATACAAGGCCCTGCCGCCCAGTGCTCTGTTCCTGGTAAACTCTCAGTTCTCCGATGGCAGCAGTACCTGGAATCATCAGGGCTGAAGGGCTTTCCCACAGATTGGGAGCTGTCAGACCACCACAGGTGTGACAAAAGGAAAAGTAAACACTCCCATCCATCCTTTCCAGCAGACTCTGAATCCCTCGGGGGTTTGTTCTCCCCCAAAATTTTGCTCCTTCTTGCTCTCTCCACTACTTCTTCCCATGGGATCTCTGGTAAGAGTGGGTTCTGGCTCCTTTCCCTCAGTATTATATCTGGGCTATGCTTTCTCACCTGAAACTTCTGCCTCCATTTGGGAGAATCTGGTGACCAATGTCTCTAGCTGGCCATATTTCCCCACTGCCCTCTTGTAGCTTTTGATGCAAGATTTTCATATTAGATTTAAAAAAAAAAATTACATTGTGTCATCCAGGAAAATAACCTTAAGAAACTCAGTTAAAAAATGTAACTATTCAACAAATTTCAAAGCAAACGTTGTGTGAGGTACATATTTTGATTTATATCTTTTTTTGTTTGTTTGTTTCAAAATGCGACAAAGATGGGGGTCTAAATAGGTTTGTGATACTTCATTTTATTCTTTCTAATCCTGCTAGTGTAGTAAATTCACAGGACTAGACACTAGAAACATTATGCAGATTGATGTTTTTGATCTTGCTGTAATTTCAGGATAGCCCTGATGCTTATGTTAGAACTAAAACAACACATTTATTTCACTACACTAAAAATTGAGTAATTGTAACATTTCTTAAAAGTTAAGCTATTTATTCCCTAATATTGTTTTGCCGGCTGGGTAGAAAATTGCTCATATTCTTGTACACAGAGAATGTGCAATAACTTATTTAGTGATGGTCTTGCCGAGTTATCTGCCCTCCTAACACATGATCATTGCCCATCTATTTTTCTTCCTAAGTAATGTCTTCAAGATTCCTGAAAGTCAGAACTCAGCTCATACTTTTCAGTCCCTGTTCTTTTCTTCTATTTGTCCTTGTATCTTCCTTACTTCCTTTATAATTTTCAACTGAACATCTATTATCAGATACTTCTCTCAATTCTGAAGCATAAGAGTTTATGAGTATTTGAGACAAGGGCACTGGATTTTGGGATATGGTGATATTTTTGTTATTTTGGCCAGAAGCGAGTCACATGACAAAGATAGGTACCCTAATCAGCTTAACTCCTGCTCCTTTGAATATCTCAGAAGGACAATGGGATACAGCTAAAAGAGAAGGTAGAGAGGATCTCCTGAAATCTAGCAACTGAATGAATAGTAGTGGGCCACGGGACACAGCACATCAGTTACCACACGGAGGCTTCACAAAAGCCATGAAAGAAAACATCAATTCTAAGGACCTGCTAAGCTCAATGGGAGTAAAGTCCCCTTTCAATGGTACGATGGTTAATTTTTTTTTTTTTTTTTTTTTTGACAGAGTCTCACTATGTTGCCTGGCTAGAGTGCAGTGGCATCATGATAGCACACTGCAACCCCAAACTCCTGGGCTCAAGTGACCCTCCTGACTCAGCCTCCTGAGTAGCTGGGATGACAGGTGCTCACCATGATGCCCAACTCATTTTTCTGTTTTTTCTTTTTTTTTTTTTTTTTCTGTAGAGGTGGGGTCTCACTCTTGCTCAGGCTGGTCTCAAACTCCTGAGCTCAAGTGATCCTCAAGCCTCAGCCTCCCACAGGGCTAGGATTACAGGTGTGAGCTACCACACCAGGACTGATGGTTAATTTATGTGTCAACTTGGAGGGTGTTAATTTTTTGTTATTATTAATCGATCATGTTGGAGGGTGTTTGGGGATGAGATTAGCATTTAAATTAATGAATACTGAATCAGGATGCCCTGCATTTGTGGGCTTTATCTAATCAGTTGAATAACAGAATAGAAGAAAAAGACTGGCCTCCCTGAACAAGAGAACTCTCTGTTGACTGGAATCCTTACTGATAACATAAACAATCAATTCACACATATTTTATATTTCTTATGTATAATACATTGTATTGTTATAATAAAGTAAGCTAGAAAAAAGTTAAGAAAATCATAAAGAAGTCAAAATAGTGCAAAAATTTACTATTCATTAAGTGTAAATGGATCATCATAAACGTCTTCACCCGCTATGTCTTTGTGTTGAGTAGGCTGAGGAGGAAGAGGGAGAGGAGGGCTTGGTTTTGCTTTCCCAAGTGTGGCAAAGCAGAGGAAAATCTGCATATAAGTAGACCAGTGCAGTTCGAACCTGTGTTGTTCAAGGCTCCACTGTGCAGATGTGTGTGTGTGTGTCTGTGTGTGCGCATGTGTACACACACACACTTACATATCTTGTAAGTTCTCTTTCTCTGGAGAACCATGACTAATACAGATAGCATCATATCAGTGGAGATATTTTCTTTCTTATCTTCTTTCCTTCATATATCAGTGAACAGAGAGCTAGTGAGAGAGGAAGTAAATGACAGAGACCTAGTTTGCTATACTCTTTTGTCTAGTGAAAGATGGCAAGCCCAGAGCCAGTCCTAGTTAGAGAGGTGGGGAAAGTTTTAATCTCAATAGAAGATTAAAATGTTAATCAGCATAGGACTGGATGACTTCTGAATCAAGACATTTACAGAAAAAATTATACATGGGACATTTTATTATCTAAAATGAACAGAGAAGTGATGGAGTCTGCAGAAGTTTTCATATGATAACAGGGAAAATGTCCTGTACTGAATACATTGTAGAAGGACAGTAGGATACAAAACCGAAGCCATGTTTTCATCAATTTTCACAAGTTTCCTTCTTTAATACATTCATTGGAGGTATTTGGAAGAGAGAATCAATCTTACATAGGTGACGATGTAGACAGAGTATTACTTATCTAAATATTATATCATTGTTGCTTAATGGATAGAAGCACCATTAATGGAGAAGTTTTCGGAAAAAGGATGAGTTCAAGTTTGTAGATATTGATATTTGAAATACATGAGGGATAGCAAGACAGAGATGACAATTAGCATAAAAGGAACACAAATCTGGTTTTCCCAGCTTATACTTTTTCAAACTGAATTCTAGACACCCATTGTCTTTCATCTTCTTATCATTTATTCAGAAACACTTTTCCTATTATTCTCTTGCCTGCCTCAGGAAACAGCTCTCACTTGTGGATGAACCAGAGCTGAAAGGTCCCAAGGAAACACCCCAGTAAAGGGTTTTTTTGTTGTTATTGTTATCATTGTTTTTTCTTCTGGGTCCAATTTTCTTAAGAAAAGTTTTGGTAATAGAGACAGAAAATAACCTGAAAATGAGTAAATAAAAAGAAAGGATCTATTATAAAATATAAAAATAAATAATGAATCAAGAAAGGAGGACAAATCCATTCTCTCTAGCACCAGGAATGAGATAAGAAAATCAGAAAACAAACCAAAAATAGAAGCTATTTATTTAAATTTCTCTATATGTATCACCATAACTTTCCTTCTGCCCTCAGTTTTCCTTGATCTAGAAAAATAAAAAATAGCAATAAAACAATGTTTGCCTTTTCTATTATAAATCTGTACAAAAGTATATGTGTATGCACATGTGAATAACTGATAATTAAAGTATTTTCACTGTAACTACAATAATTACCTCTTTTCTAGACAATTATTTTAATTTTTGCTTTCTCTCTCTCTCTCTTTCTCTCTCTCTCTCTCTCCTCTCTGATAGTCCTGAAAACGCCGGCTGTCCTGATTACTCTGCATGCTCAGCTTTGTCCCCTCATCTCTAAGGGCCCACCGGGATCTGCAGAGGTTTCCCCCTCTTTGCCACTGCCTGCAAACGCTCTTAAAACAGTAAGTTGGGGAAACCACAGAGCTCGACTTGATTGTTTCTTGTCTCTCAGGGATCACCGTCCTTCATTGCCCGGTATCTAGTTTCTTGAAAAGGTTGTTTCAGATAATTGGACTTTACATTTCTGGTCCAAGAAGGTACTTCAAAGTCACCATTCCATCCTAACAACAAATAAAAGACTGAACCAATGGAAAAAAAAAAAAATAGCAATTCTCCTCAGATCCATCAGGGAAATAAGGTCGCCAGGCAAACCATCGGGCCCAAAATTGGAGAGACAGACAGGCGAATACAGAGAATCACAACTTACTGGAGCAGAAACCCATAAGCAGAAATTCCAGGGGAAACCAGTTCTTGCACAGGAATGTCGAACAGTAATGAGTAAGTTTCTAGAGGCTCAATGTGGGTAAGTCTGAGAGTTAAAAACTACAAGGGATTCTAGTCATACAATGGCCCCCACACTTTCGTAAGTTTTAGCTCTAGGAGCTCTGCTAGGTCCTCACGTTGAATATAAAAGAAAATATCCTCATGCTTTCAGCCAGCGGAGGAAAAAGGTAACCATTTTAAAATATTTCTGAGCATTCTGTTCTTTTTAACAAGCTCTGCCCACAGGAGAAACTATTTTCCAGAGCCTAACCCATCTGAGGAAAGGGAAATAAACACCCAACTCTAGAAGCTCTAGCCTTCCATATGTGGGAAGGATAATACCCAATTCCAGCCCACTCTGGTCATTCTGTCCCACCTCAGGGAAGGTGATAACTAAGAAGCAGTAATAAAGTTCACAACCCAGGGGCATGAGCTCACTAAAATACTGAGACCTAATCCGAGGACTACAGACCACTTTCCCCCTTTCCATGCCTTACACCATATTAGTAAAGGCCTATTTATTATTTCCTTTCACACAGTACATCATGTTTAGATTTAAAAAAAAAAAATACAAGGCATACTAAAAGGCAAAAAACACAGGTAGAAGAAAGTGAATATCATCAAAACCAGAGTCAAACGTGGTAGTGATGTTGAAATTATTACATCAGAAATTTAAAACAACTGTGATTAACATACTAAGTGTTCTAATGGAAGAAGGAGACAACATGCAAGAACAGGCGAACACCGTGAGCAGGGAGATGGAGATTCTAACGAAAAATCAAAAGGGTGTTAGCCATCAAAAACACTGTAACAAAAATGAAGAACGCCTTTGATGGGCTAATTGGTTGACTAGGCATGGCTGATAAAACATTCTCTGCACTTGACAATATGACTGGAAATTTCCAAAATTGAAAGGCAAAGAGAAAAAAAAAAAGACCGAAAAATGCAGAACAGAGTATTTTAGAACTGTGGGCCAAGTACAAAAGGTACAGTTGAGAATACCATAATGCATAATGGGAATACTAGAAGAGGAAGACAGAATAAACAGGAAATATTTGAAGTAAAAATTACTATGAATTTCCTGAAAGTAATGCCAGATACCACAGATTCAGGAATCTCAGAGAATACTAAGCAAGATTAATGCAAAACAAATTCTGTACTTTCTGTTCAATTTTTCCATAAACCTAAAAACCACTCTAACAAAGAAGTTTATTTCTTAAAACATATAAAAATATTATTTTGTATATTTTGTCCGTGTCTTAATTTTTTCAGGCAAGACAATAAATCCAGTCCACTGCATCCTGATTAGAAGTGGAAGTTATTTTAATTACTTTTGAAATTATGTGAAATCTAATCTGGTACCGGCATTAGAAAAATAAGAAACATCTAGACATCTCTAAAACAAAGTGTGGTTACTTCTCTTATAAACAGCAAAGACTGATTAACTGGAGCTAAATTTTCTGTGTGCAAAGCAAAAAAGGGACACATAATAATTATATAAATTTTATTCTCAACTTAAACTTACTAGTCAAATATGACTTGGTATTCTCAAATAATTAAATATCCTCCCTGTTTCCCTATAAATGAAACACTTTTTTTTTTTTTTTACAACTTTTAATGTGTTGTGGTTGAAATAATTCTTAAATCAGAAAATTTATTGACACTGATCAAAGTTTGTCATTATTTACTATTCTTCCTGACCTCAACACATTTCTAAGTATTTATTACATGTGAAATTTTAACGTAAACTCATTTAAATGTATGAATCTGTGCACATGTAGTTATTTATATTCCTATGCAATTTTATTTTCTTTTATATTCTATTTAGACAAATATAGCCAATCCTACCTGTGTGGGGGGAAACAAACACACACACATAATTTGAAATGGGAACTCACCAGAAATTCAGTTTTCTAGTTTATGGAACATTTAAAAGTATTGCTGTTCTGAGAGAAACAATACTTAAAGAGTAACGCTGGATGCATATACAGTTTGGGATACTCAAAAATCTATTACTAGCTAAAACCAGGTCATTTGAGAGTCATGCTCTCATTACAGTATATTCTGATGAACGACTTTTAGTGGATTTGACACTGGGTTGCATCACTGGTTCTTATTGTGAGATGTGATAGATACACTTACACGAAACTCAACATTTCTTATCATAAAGGTGTTATTCAAGATACTGTTCATTAATTGCACATTTTCCTGTTTATGAGAGCTCAGGAAAAATCCTTCCCAGGTCCCAAGGTCCCAGAGAGCTTGCGACTGGTTTGTTTTGTTTTTATGAATAATATTAATCTTTTTATTGATCATCATCACCTTTCTGCACAGGCTGCTAAAAATCTTAGAGGAAAACTTGCAGCCCACCCAAAATAAACAGAGATATTTTATGATATTGGCTTTCAGTTAAAAATTCATTTTAATGAATTTGCCTTATTTTTTGTAGCGGATAAATGAGAGTGTTACCCAGATGTAGTCCCTCAGGGCTAAAATACTCAGTCTTTTCAGATTTTGGAGATTATTAATGATAGAAATATATATATAGTAATTTCCGGGGGACAAACAGAGTCACTCCACTCAACTCCATGCCTCCTTCCTAAAAACAACCCATATTAAATGATTAATCGATATAAGAATGTAAAGGCCCAGAGAGCTTTCTACCATTTTGGATAACTCTGAAGAGTTTTCCCAGCTTCTGAGCATCTTACAGGTTCAGATGAGGCCCTTCTAGCAACTGCAACAAAAATATACCTTTCCTCTATACACAATTTTCTTTTTTTCACTTCACAGATGTTGATGCTAAAGCCACTCACCAATGACATTCCTCCAGACAAATATTCATCTTAGAGCCGCCTGCCTCATAATTGACATTGGCATATGGTTTAGGGAACAGAGTCTAAAATGAACTTGAAAGGTGCCTACCTGGCTGGCTGGCTGGCAATGAGAACCCCAGTCACTGCTGGAAGGTGGAAGGGGCACCGTCGGTCTCTAAGGTGGGAGCAATAAAACTGTGGAAACATTCTCCAGGGTTAAATCGAGATGCGTTGCTCGCAGAAGGGAATACACTGATAGGTGCAATGATTCAGATGTTTTAGAAGGTGAGGGAAAAGAGTAACTATAAGGAGTATGGGTGAAAATTTCTGGGAGTAATTAATGAATTTGAGAAGGGCAATAAGGGGCTGACAAAAATTCAGCAGATAAAAGCAAAGTGTGAAATCCTGAAGACCCTGTTGGTTGTGTACAACTACACTCTTCTTTCCTGTAGCCAGTCTCATAAAAGCTGAGGTGAGTAGAGCTCCAGAGAAGGCGGAATTCTGCATCCCAGCAGGTCTGTTATGCCAAAGTCATAGTCTCGACGGGAAGAATTGAGATCTTGAGATTAAGAAGGGGCTACACAAATCCATGCAATCGATGCACTTGGAGCTCTTAAAATCCCCAGATTTCACAGGACCCTCCTGGGTCTCTAGAGGTCATTTAGCCTTAACTGTTGAAGCTTCTACTCTCCTGCCTTTGCTTGAACATCATGAACATCCTCTGCTTTACAAGATGACATGGACTCCCTTAGGTTTTACTACTACCATCCCTCTTGGCTGCCAGAAAAATAACCAAGCTTCAGTTTCCACATAACAGAGGCAGCAAAATGCATCATTTCTGCTGATACAGAAGCTTCAGGATCACCCAACATGTGTCCCCTGGAGATTGAAAAATAGATATGGGACTAGATCCCATAGTTCTGGTTAAAGGATAATTATCTATGATATATGGGAGAATTCTCCTATGATGCAGGATCTAATACCCTGATAAGGGCAATGAGAGATGGTATTAACATATTCCTGGGATGACTGCTGTTAGCTTGCAGCAAGTGATTGTCCAGAACTTCTGGGACAGACAATAAATGGGGAAAAAGAAAGACTCAGAAAAGTACATATGCTAGAGAGTACCTGCTACATAAGACAAGGAATCAGATTACTAAATTAAGGCCCTAGAAGATACTTTACCAATGTAATTGACAAGCAACAGACTGCTCAGTCAGCATCCTTGGGAAACGCAGAGGTAGGTCCCTCTGTGGCCAAGGATGAGAACAGAAGTCGCTGTTAGAGAACTGTCATGACTTATACGAATAGTATGATAGAATCTGAAAAAGGAAATAGAGGCCAGATATCTTTACTTGACATCTTGTCAGAAGCCAGGTTGCAAAATTATCATAAAGCACAGCAAGGCCCTCGTGGCAGCCAGAAGAACCAGATCCACAAGTGTTATCCATATGTTTATAATAGAGTATAGCATCTCTAGGGGCAAGATTGATGGGCATACACAAAAAGGACTACTTAATCTATACAATCAGAAGAAAACACGTTTGGATGATCAGAAGGCCACAGACTATCACCTCAATGGAAAGTCATGAACGCTGTTCTAATTTTCAGAAAAGAGGAAAAACTTCCAGAAGGAAGCAACATTTCTTTCTCCTCCTCCTTTTCTTCTTCCTCTTCCTCATTCTCTTCCTTCTTCTTTCCCCCTCCCTCTTTTCCTCACCCTCATTATTATTATTCTTGGAACTATGTTTACCTGACTTCTCTGATGTGTGGTAATTATTCTGTTCGTGCTCCTGTATAGCCACTTTTCAGCAACCTCCCCTGGAGTTTTTCTACCTTATCCTCAAACAGTCACAGTGTTTCCCATTCATCAGTCTGCTTTCTCTACCCTCACCAGTTTTCTTACTGTACAACCTACTGATCATACCACCCTTAGCCTGTGTCCGCCTTCCGTCAGGTTTTGTATTCCCAAACCCCACAACCCTTGCAATATGATCAAAGCCCTTTCCATTTTTCCCCAAAACCCTGACCTGGTCTTCTGGATTTTCTCTGCCCCTCAGGTTCCTCCTACCTGTCCCCTATGACCTGACCTCCCCTTTGATCCCAGTGGGTTGTTCTTTACATCTGCCCTTTGCATCCCGGTCATTTAGGCTTTATGTATTCTTACCCCCTTGTCATTACCACACCACTACACCTTTTCCTGAATGCCTTCTTTTCTCTGTTCTATTTCTCTTTCATCAATAAGACTCAGCCTTCAAGGAGAGGACCTGGACAAAGAGTAAAATATTATCACTGTGTTTCAGTGGTGAAATTCCAGGGAGGTAAGGACGAATTTGAAACAGGAAGCAAGGCAAGGCAAGACACAAGCAACATGATGGGATGCATCATCACACCGGCCAGCACCGAGAGCAGGTACCTAGCAGGCATGTTTCCTTAGCACATGGGATGCTTCCTGTAAGAGTTGCACAAAAATATTATTTTAGAGTATTCCATTTTTATGACAGAAAAATACCACTCAATCTGGTGAGCTTCATTTGATCTCTTGTTTCCCATTGTTCAACGTTTTATGCCACAGGATGCTAAAATTTGTATTCCTCTAGGTTATGGCCTCTAATTACTCAGCAACCTCTCAGAGAGCTAAATCCCATGCCCTGATGTTTTTTTCTAGTGAATTTAGGTGCTGTTGGAGTGTAGAGTGCTAAGAGAGAAGAGAGGAAGAGAGGAGAGAGAAAGAGAGGAGGTGGATGAGGAAATCCAAAAAGATGCTGAAAATACATGTCTAATATACCTATCAAAATTCCCCATGCTTCTCTCTATATCTTTCTTTACATCTGAAACATTTGCAACAACAGAAGAAATGCATAATGTGTAAAAATTATGAATAAAACATCCTAGAATTCATTGTATTTTAGAAGCATTATTAAACCTATTTTTATAAATAAACAGAACTGAATTAAAAAAAGTCTGTGATATACTAGCACACACACACTGATACAGCATACATCAACAGAATTAAAAGTACAAAGACAGAGTTAAAAATATATAAAGTGGTTATTTTAACATACACTTGTGTCTATAAACTCTAACAGAAAGTACAGATCTGACTTTTGGAAAAATGTTGTTCACACACGCCTACTATGGTTTGATTATATTGAAAAGATAACCAACTAGTATTAAAATTACCACCAAGAAAATTTTTCTCTGGCACCTAACATCCCAGGGCAGCAAAACACTGTGTATATTATAATGACATAATTTTACAGTGTTATCGACATACAAGCTTAAATTTGGCATGAATGTAGGCAGCACTGTGGGATTGTCCAGAAGGGTACTACAGCCTGCTCCAAAAACTACTAGTTGGAAACCTGGATGGAATAAGAAGAGTGAATAAAAATAAAAATGGTTTGAGGTATAAATGCATATTTAAATCTAAGGATAGGTTCTTGAGACCTGGGAGTCTGCAGAACTGGTTTGTATTCTTTTCTTTTCTCACTGATCAGTCACTGACCTGTGGAAATAAACCAGTGTTAGCACAGTTTGCATTGATTTGGGATGGTAGAAACCACGATCAACGACTACTATAAGAAAATATCTCTTTCTAGTCTTTAAGCCTACAAATAAGGTGAGTCCATCAGTTAAGCAGTTAGAGGAAAATGTTGTCAACACAGAATAAGCATTTTCTCTTCACAGTCATTAAAAAATGGATATAGCATGTCAATACTACCTCTGAATATGTCATAAGTGAATTTGTATTTAGTCAACATTTTTATTTATAGACATGTATTTTTCTATTAAGTAATACAATGTAGAATGCAGGTAAAAAGGCAAGTTATTCATATTTGAAATATAAAAAAAGCTCAAAAATCTGAAACACATGCTCCTCTTTGTGTCTTCCCTGTGTGATATTAACAATGCTGACCTAAATGCAATTTTAAGGTAAGAAGCTTGGTTGTCCATTTCTTGAGAAAAGGGCAGCATCTTCTTTTGCTTATCATATTGTCCCTAAGCCCAACATTGGTAAATAATATGTCTGAATAAATAAATAAAGAGTATCACAGCCGGTGAATAAGTAGCATATTATGTATGGTCCCGATCATATGCCCGTAATAGACACCAGTATTCAAAACCTGAGTTTCATTCAAATAGTGAGAGAAGAAAGCTGGAATTATGTATGTAATTCATGTATGTGAAACTGTGAAAAATATTTGGTGTGGATGAATTAATACAGGTATATATGGGTGGGAGTGATTTGTTATAAATTTCTACTTAAGACCTTGTTGTAACAAATGAAGCTAGCAATCAGATTAGTAACACATTATAAGATATCCGTGCTCACAAAAAATAATAAAACCTCTATCGTATTGATATTGTGCTCTTATACAAGTCAGTTAGAGGAGACTGCTATCATTTTTAATAAAAAATACTAGCATTACTGGTGTGACAAGAGATTTGGTGCTATTTATGACTCCAGATTTAGACATAAGATTATTGCTTACGTTTAGTTTCTATGACTGCTACAAGCATTAAGCTTGATTGAACCTCACATTATTATACTGACAAATGAATCAACAGGCAAAAACATGTTGATGTGAATCAAAATTACTGTATACAAGACAACATTTGCCTCCACATTTAGTCTAACATGCAAAAATAACTCTCACTTTAATTTAGAAATAGTTTGCAGTACCAAAATATGCAAGGTAACCTTGGAAATAATTCTGGAATAGATTCAGTCATACAACAAACATTTATTACTCATCGACTATAATAATATTCTATACATACAATACCTATCTGACAAATATCATAAGCCAGGGTATTTTGGGTATATTGCCACTGAAACAAAGATTTTGAAAACATTTAATAGCTTGTAACAAAGCAAAGTATATTAACATATTTGCATAAAGATTCGGAGTAATGGTGAAAACCCATAATGCTTAACTGAATACTTTTAGAAGTAATAAGAGAGTTCAACTTAAGAGTTGCTAAAAAGTCAATATATAGCATCATTATGTTTCCTATATTCCATAACCACCATAATAGGGAAAATAAAAGTTGCTATTAATAATAGATCTAAAAATAAAATATATCCTGGAATAAATTCAATAAGGAGTGTACAGATTCTTTCTAAAAAAAAGTATGAAGCATTATTAAGGGATATAAAAAAACAAGTAGATGGAGAAATATTCCTAGTTCATGAATAAGAAAATTCCATGTTGTTAAAATGACAATTCTCTGAATTAAATTAAATCATTTTTATTCCTAAAATAATACCTTGAAGTTTTTATTGCTATTGTGTAATATATTTGTGCATATATAAATTTATAAAGATGTGAGAATATAAAAAAATCTAAACAAAAAGAACATGAAGGTTAAATGTTACATTGTCAGATATCAAAATGTATGATAGAGATAAATAAGTACAAACAATACAGTATTGTCTAAAATATAAAAAGATATCAATATATTAATGGAGCAGAATATAAATTCTTTTGAAAACACCCAAATACATAAGTTAATGTATTATAAAGGTGGTACTATACATTAGTGAAGAAAGAATAGGTTATTCTATAAGTTATAAGAGTTTTTGAAACTTTAGAAAAACAAATACCTTGACTATTTTTATGTATTATAATACATTTTGGATGGTTTGAAAAATGTGAATTGAAAAGAAAATAAATTAAATATCCCTCTCATTGTAAACAAATATTTACTTGATATTCAGTTTGGTTATAAACTTCCTGGAAAAATCAAGAAATTATTTTAATATTTTTTGTTTGCATAAATAAACTACGTATACATCTAGAAATAGAATAAAATTCAAGTTAAATGACAAATTAGGAAATTAGTAGTTACATAAATGACATATATGTGAATAATTCTTATAAAAATGAACAAATATGTGTAATTCTGAAATTATGTCTTTGTAGTTAAAAAATAGAGAATTATACATAAAGAAATTAAATAGATGTTTCTGTCTTTCTAACAACATAGCTCTAATTCTCTGCAACCAGAAAATGTTCTCCACTTCTAAGGATTTGTGTGATTAGATTCAATTTTGGATAATTGTATTGGTTTTCTATTCTGCCATAAAAAATGACTAAAAATTTAGTTGCATGAAACAACACAGATTTACCACTTTTCAGTTCTGAGGGTTAGAACTCTGAAATGAGTCTCAGTGGTCTAAATTCAGGAGTCAGCAGGGTCGCCTCCCTGCTGAAGACTCTAGAAAAGAAAGTTTTCTTGCCTATTTCAGCTTCTAAAGGCCATCTGCTTTCCTTGGCCATGGGAACATGGAGAGAATCTTCAAAGCCAGCAGTATATCTATTCAAATCTCTTTGACTTCTCTTTTGCATCTTTTTTCCATGTTAGGTGACCCCTGTTATTCTATTTAGCCCATCCTGATAATTTAGTAAGATCTATCTGTCTCAAGTTCTTTAACCTTAATTGCATCTGTAAAGTCCTTTTAGCCATGTAAGATAATACACGCAAAGGCTCCTAGAGTTAGGGCATGGACATCTTTGGGGGGGAACACTATACTGCCTTCCATGATTTGTTAAATCTGTTAGTGTATTGAAGGGGGATTTTAAATTTCTGTCTGTGTTTTCCTTTCTATTCATTTTATCAAAAGAAAATACAACTTTTTAGTTATACAACCGGTTATATAATATTTAGATATAATATGCATATTTATGTATTATATAACTAAAAAAGAAAAAAAAAAGGAAAGGAAGAAATTCAAGCCAAAAAATGTCTAGATTGGACGTCCAGAGAGTCACAATTTTAATGTTGCCTATTCTGGTAGCCTATTGTATTTCTGTGGAAAAGTCACTTTAAGTCTCTGCCATTTAATTACTTAATGTGAAATTAGAGAATTTAAATTTAAAGACTTATAACTTTCAGCTGAGAACTGAAAACTTGAAATAGGATTCTATGACTTCATGATATTGCTCCAACTGGAATGGCAGTGTAGGCAAAAAAGCAAGCAAATATTCCACAACAAAACACTAAAGGCACTTTTAAAGTTGCTGCTAAGTCTGTTGGGTGTTATTTGGAATGCTTTCCCTGTGTTTTTCATGTTCACTTCTATTGTGGATAATTAAAATCCACACATAATACAAAATTCATTTACTCAGACGACACTTACACAGCGACTACTTTGTGTTAGACATGGAATTAGGGGATTGCTTGTACACCATAAGTAATATGAATACAGCAAACGTACACTGTTGAAAGATAACGCATAAAAATGAAACAGACATATTTCTGTTCCATGAGGAGCTTAAACATCAGTTGGGCAGAGGGAATAACCACCGTCTTGAAGGCAAAGATTTTTTTATTGGGCTGTGTGTGCCTGGTCTCTCCTAGTACACTGCCTTCTTAGACCTCTTTCTGCATGGTTGATGGATAGAAGGAAGTCCTATGCTACTTTTTTGCTTAGCTCTGGTCTTATATGACCAATGTTCAACTTAGCATATCCACTTGGATGTGTAAAAGGGAGCCATAACTCAACATGCCCAAAATGTTTTCATTCAGTCATAATGTTTCTCTTCAACACCAGTCCTTTTCCTGTATTTCTAATTTCAGTGAATTACATCATTATTAATATTCTTATATAGCTAGAATCCTGTGAGTCATTCTTGATATTTAATCTCCCTCACACACTCTATCAGTTAGGGTACTAGCAGGAAACAGATGGCAGACTCATATTTAAAATATTTCTAAAATATATTAATTATAGGAGTGTTCATGAAGGGTGGAAAGGTGTAGGGCTGCCACAAGAAATAGTACAGGCTCTTTACCACAAAAGAGTCTCTTGCAGACCTGTTGCCTTGACAGAAGCAGCAATTTTGGTTGAGAATACAGCATTCCAAGCTACCCTGCAGAGAGGTAGCCAGGGAACTAAATATCCATACCTCACTGTCTTCCATCAGCTACTTCCCTGTTGATACTTTTAGCTAGACCAAATCAGAAGCCAAAGACGAGGGAGTCATTGATGTGATCTGTACAGGTCAGCCTCCAATGGATGAGAGGAGGGTAGGGAAGACAAGAAAGTGAATTCCACAGAGCAAATAGAGTAGATGTAGCGCTGGGTACCATCTTTCTATCACCAAACCTTGTAAATACCTACATGCAAGCTGCCAACCTCTTTCTATCTTCCCTAACACCACCACCACCACCACCACCGCAACCCTGGTACAACTATTATAACAGTTTTTGTTGTTTAGAGTTGTTTCCTAATTAATCTCCTCTTATTATTCTGATCCCTCTAGCTAGCCTTTTCAAAATACATGTAAAACCATGCCCCCTACTCTATTTAAAAAACATCAATATTTTCCTATTAGCATTAGAATAATGATAAGAATCTTTAACATGCCCCTCCCTTGGAACACTCTCTAATTTCCTTGTTATCTACCTAACTCTTCACATCCCTTCAGATGGCTGTTTAATCCTCACTTCCTCTTCCAAGTGGTCTTGCTCTTTGTTTTTACAAATCCCTTTGTTACTCATATCCATAGCATGATCTACTTTTATATATAACATTTGTTATTCTTGTACTGTAACATGTATTTAAAAAATCCTTGGTTTCTCCAACAGATACTAAAAGTATGACTAAGTTTTTTTTGGCTTAATATTATATCCTCCATACCTAGTATAGATCCACAGATATAATAAATTTAGCTTGAATGGATGATTGCAATAACACCGTCATTGTGTTTTTCCCCTGCAATCTGTCATGGATGTAGTTCTCATGTATGAGATGCCAGCATGAATGTTTGTGAGTTTTAGACAAAATTTCCCCAAAATATCTTATCTCTCCTCACCTATCTTTCAAAGGCCTAAAGACAAGGTTGGATGTTTTGCTAACATGAGTGAACAGGGTTGATATAGATTAGACTGGGAAAAATGGTTCATGAGATTAATAAGTAAGAAATGATAGAAAGAGCGAGCCTACTCAGATGAAAAGACGGACTTGTTGTTTCTGGAAAAAATCACCACCAATTTAGTGGCTTAATTCAACACACATGTATTATCTTATGGTTCCAAATTCCAAAATGAGTCTCACAGAGCTATAATCAAGGTGTTGTCTGGGCTGTTCCTTTCTGGAGATTCCAGGGAAGACTCCATTCCATTCCCTTGTCCTTTTTAGCTTCTAGAGACTGATTAAATTTCTTTGCTCATGGCCTCCTTCTATTTTCAAAGCCAGCAATAGCATCATTCTGACCATCTGTGGTACAGCTCCTTTTCTGATTCTGAATCTCCTGCCTCATATTCACTTACAAGGACCTTTGTTTCATAATGCAGGGTAATCTCTTAGTTTTATCTCTTTTGAAAATTCATTTTTGACATGTAAATTAACATATTGACAGGTCCCTAGAATTAGAGTGTGGACATATTTCATGGGCCATTTTCCGTGCCTACCACATGGAAAATCTGAAGTGGTTTGAGAGATAAACTGGACAGCAGCTGCCATGTTTGAGAAATATATAAAGGTCAAGTAGAGTGAAGGCTATGATATGCCACCCAAATCCCCACTCAGGAATGAAGAGTTTATTTTTCCCAGCTGCAGGCAATGCTGCTGCCAGGCAACTCTCAGCTGTAAACCCTCCTTGATAATTACTTTGTCCAATATTCTGTCTTTTTTCCTGAGTGCCTGAATCCAATGACTAGTGGGTGGATGATGGTGATGTGATGGAGAGATTGGAATTACAGATTCCAATAATCTGTTACCAAGCTTTATCTAAGACCATGTGAGAAGCTGATATCACCCTTTTTTTCCCCTTTTTTCTCATCTCTCACTTTTAACTGCTCTAATTAGTTCCTTTGATAAATGCCTTTGTGCTTCTACCTTAGTCTATATATTTATGGATATAATGAATGATTATCCTTTTAATTTTCTACTGAGCTGTAAGTAGATAGCAAGTGGGAAAATGAGAAGCAACTGGCCTAAATATCCAAATATATTAATAGTATGGCCAATTCCTTGTTAATTGAAAATCAGTTATATTTTTTCATCAGTTATATATATCAGTTATATATATATCAGTTATATATATTTTCTTAATCAGTTATTTTTTTTTCTTTTAAAGACTATTTTTTTAGAGCAGTTTTAGGTTTATGGCAAAACTGTACCTCAGTGACAGGTACAGGTGTTTCTCACATACCCTCTGTCTGTGGCTTGTGTTTTTATTCTCTTGACAGTATCTTTCACAGAGCAGAAAATTTTAATTTTTTTTTTTTTTATTTCAGCTTGTTATGGGGGATACAAAAGTTCAGGTTACATACGTTGCCCGTGTACCGCCTGTCTCCCCAAGTCAAAGCTCCAGGGGTGTCCGTTCCCCAGACAGTGCGCATTGCACTCATCATGTAGGTATATACCCATTCCCTCCTCGCATCCCCCCCCCTCCCCGAGTCAGCACCTTCAAGAGTGACCATTCCCCAGACGGTGCGCAATGCACTCATCATGTAGGCATACACCCATCCCCTCCCCCCACCCCCCACCTCAGTCTGATATCCGATTGGTATCATTCCCAGATGTGAATTTAGGTGATGATCAGGGAAACCAATTTTCTGGTTGAGTATATGTGATTCTTGTTTTTTCATTCTTGGGATACTTCACTTAATATAATGGGTTCCAACTCTCTCCAGGACAACCAAAGAGATGTCGTATCACTGTTATTTCTTATAGCTGAGTAATACTCCATGGTATATATATACCATAATTTCCTAATCCAATCCTGTGTTGATGGGCATTTGGGTTGTTTCCACATCTTTGTGATTGTGAATTGTGCTGCTATAAACATTCGGTGTAGTGGTATCATGCAAGATTCCCATTCTATATTTTTCTTACAGTATAGATGTATTTGGAAGTCCAATAAGAATAGCTCAGAGTTCAAGTTCAGCATAAGTATTACAATATCAATAGAGAAAAATAATCTACCCATATGACTTAACCTTGAACTATATCATCAAAAATAAAAGCCTTCATTTCTTTTGCAATAGACTGGCCAAGGAGAAGAGAAAGTTGATTGAGGGGACTAAGAAACTAATTAGGAAGGACACAAAATAATTATTAATGACAACATTTTATATTGTCTCATTAACAACAATAATTAAACAAATACAGGAGAATCACCAATACCGACACAGGTGTAGTGAATCCATTTGATAAAAAAATACAATATTAATGAATAATTCTAGATTTAATTTGTTTCTGCCATTCTTCTTCTGAGAAACAACTTAAATTTATTACAATAACTATAAAACTGTAGAAAATGAATGTGTGAATAAATATGACCATCATGTGCTAGTTATAGTGAAAATGTGAAATAGGCTAAATATTTGAAAATCATTGAATGATTAGCTTAAATATGGCCATGTCATTTTATAGACTGTAAATGACCAACAAAATATTTATAAATAATTTAAATGACATGATGTTTTCTTATAATATTGACAGGAAAAAAATATTTATCCAACAGTAAATTTATCACTGTTTCACATGTCAAGAAGCACAGACACAACATATCAAACAAAAAATATATACCTAGTTATCAAGCTTATGTTTGGGCATGAAGATTATAAAATGATATTTTTTCTTTCTGTTTTACTGCACTTACTTTAGTAATGCCTTTTAAGTATTATATACATATCTATAATCTTTACAAAATTAAATGATATATGATTATAGTCTTATAAGCAACTTAGAATGGAGTATATAAACATAATTAACATGTATGCTAACTTTTGTGTATTTTGTGTGTAATTGGAAAATCACTGGTTTATATGAATATTTAAAAATCACTACATTACAAAAAAATTTAAAAAATGATTGCATTCCATTCATTCACATCCACATGTGACATTAAATATATTTCCATCTTGCCTTTTATAATATTTTTCCATTATTTCATGTGAGCTTCATAGAATCATACTAATTAATTATTTGTGGTTATAAGGTGAAAAAATTATGAAAAATTCTTGGATGGGGTAATTTTAAATAACTAATAAACTTATTTATGTCTTCCTTTTAAGAAAGCATTTAATTATGCAAATAATAGTTTCAAATTATCTTTCAGTGTGTGCATAATACTTTCTTCTTTATCCCTGTTTAGATAAAAGTATTTTTCAGAGTGCAAAAATTTAAAAAATAAGTTGTTGAACTTATATAGAACACTTTTCAATGAATAAGAGTATTTTTATTTCATTTGAGAATTCTTGAAGATAAAAGATACCGTGTTGCCATCAGAACTGTTATTATCTACAAAGACTGTATTGTGGAAATGGATTAAAAAGAATTCTTTGAGATTTCTTTTTTTAATATATACTTAGGAGAAAAAGACGGCATGTATTGGAGATGTCTATTGTAGTTTAAAGGAATACTGACATGCTCTAAAGAAAGGAGAACCAAAAAGATCTGAGTCAGAATATTCAACTTAGTGTTCAAGATTAGAACAGAGGACAAATAGCTGTTTCCACTTCTTAAATGTTTTTAAGATATATCCTTTATTTTAAAAAATGTATCTCTGGCAATGTGCTGTATTTCATGACAGAGGAAAAAAGTAAAGTCCTATAGTCCCCCATTATCTGAAAGGGGTAGGTTCCAAGATCCCTGGTGGATGCCTAAAGCCGGGGATTGTACTGAACCCTATGTATGTTATTTTTCCTATCCATACATATCTATGATAGAGTTTAATTTATAAATTTGGCACAATAAAAGATTAAAAACAATAATAAAATAGAACAATTATAACAATATACTGTAATAAAAGTTGTGTGACTGTGTTCTGTCTCTTTCTGAAAACATCTTACTGTCCTGTACTCATCTTTCTTCTTGGGATCACATGAGATGATGCTACGTTTATGTGATGAGATGAAGCGAGGTGAATAGGGGAGGCGCAGTGATAGAGTGTTAAGCTACTGCTGACCTGATGATGATACCTCAGAGGAGGATCATGTGCTTCTGGTGATCCCAGATCATCTAACCGCAGAGATGTGGATAGCTAGATGTCAGAAGTCGAGGATGTGAATGATTAATGGTTGAGTATGGTCTACAGCATAAATACCCTGGACAAAGGGATGACTCATATCCCAGGCAGAGTGGAGCAGGATGCTGCAAGATTTCATCATGCTACTCAGGATGGTGTGCAATTTAAAACTTATGAATTGTTTATTTTTGCAATTTTCTATTTGGTATTTTAGGACCATGGTTGATTGCAGGGAACTGATATCATAAAAAGTGAAACCTCAAAAAGTGAAACTAAGGATAAAAGGGGACTACTGCATAGATTAAACATACAGATGATATAAGGAAGAAAAAAAAAACAATAAAGAGGTTTAAAGTAGTTTTTTGCTCCCTTTGTGTGCTTTACATGAGCACAAAGGTTCAGTGAAATTCTTACCTCTGTCTTTTCACTCCAGCCATGGAAGGAAGTACTTTCTAATTGAGGGGAATCTTTAATCTCTCACTCTCTCTCTCTTCTCCCGCCCCCCACAATTTGTATGAATCATTTTGTCAAGTGTGTGTGTGTGTGTGTGTGTGTATGCGTGCGCACGCGCACACATCTATAATTGCACTGTATTGACAGAAAGACAAAGGTCTTAAAGAATCGAAGCGATTCTGGAAAATCCCTATAGGGCAACAAAACCAAGATTCGGTTACAGCGTTTTTAACAAAATTTGAAGACTATCCCTGCTTTCTCCTCTCATTTCTCCTCACAAAATGGAGATGGTCCACAACTTGTTGCTTCTATTTGGTAAAACCCAATATCCTGCTCAAAATCTGAGATAATGAAACATGACACATTAGTGTTGACTTCAGGGGTCTGTTTTTCACTTAAGAAATATAATAAAACTGTATTTAACTTTTTAAAACATTTTAAAAGCATATAACACACTAAGGGTACCTGCCTTTAAAAAAGTGAAAGAACTAAGCAACCAATTATGAGAAGTAATAGTTTTAGGGGGTTCCTTATTGCCATTATTTTGGTCCCTTCTTAGAAAAAAACAGAAAGTCAGGGGTTAGAGCATGGGGGACAAGAATATTTGTATATCTAGAACAATTATGTTGAGTCAAAGTGTGAATTCACTGACCTTTTCATCACACTTATAGTTTTGTAAAATCTTATTTTTGGTCATATATATATACACACACACATTTTTTTTTCTGTTCATTAGAGATGCTAAAAAGAAAAACATTTGACAAATGAAATTTAACAGAGTTTAATTAGGCTTAAAAAAAAGATTCATGAACCTAGTAGCACTCAGGGCCAAAAGCAGTTCTGAGAGCTCTATTCCACAAAGTGGGCAGGAAATATGTACAGCCAGAAAACAGAAGTGACAGACAGAAAGAGCCTGATTGGTTACAGTTTGG
This sequence comes from Eulemur rufifrons, assembly GCF_041146395.1. Classification (NCBI taxonomy): domain Eukaryota; kingdom Metazoa; phylum Chordata; class Mammalia; order Primates; family Lemuridae; genus Eulemur; species Eulemur rufifrons. Next base: position 6,820,224 of record NC_091005.1, on the reverse strand, counting down.
AGTCTGCCTATTTGGACATGTTTTGGCAGTTTGCAGCGTATCATTGGCTGACAGCTTGGGTACTATGATTGGCCAATACTCAGATACTTGTTACAATATACTGTCCAATTAGGTTGCAGCTTATTGACATATTAAGTTTGGTTACAGTTCCCTATATATGGAGGCAGCTGTAGGCCAAATTTAATTTAATAGAGGGTAACAAATCCACTGAAGTTGATGTCATGTGGAAAATCCAGCTAAGGGCATATTTCAATCTAAAACTCGATTATCTTGAATCCAACTCCAGTACTGTTTCACTGTTTTTTCAAATTTTACCATTGTCTAGCCCTAAAAGAAATTACTACATAGCCCTGTCACTGAATGGAAGTGTTTTAGACCTCAAATATATGTCTCCTGTCTTCCATTCTAAAGACTCAGTTGTAAAAAATGTCTTAAAAAACACAACAGCAAGTTGTATGTGCAGGTAGACCAAGTCTGAATTCAGGAAGACCAATATGAAACACTCATGCTTATTCGCTTCACATAAGTAACATCTAAAGAGAGGGTAGAAAAAAGCAAGGGAAATTTATGCATTTAAGATCATATCATCTCTATTTCATTTAAAAAATGTAAAACTCCAAAAATCTAGAAAAACAGTATTTTATTTTTCAAAGAACAAAGATTAGGACATACATGCTCAATGGTCAAGAGGGAAGAGGGGCTTTTAGAGACACAGTCTACTCGTTGACCATTAAGTCCCTATTGAGCACAGTTAGCATATATTGAGTGCTTAAAATATGCAAGAGACTAGGCTAAATGTGATATGCATTCCCTTATTTAATGCTCACAATAAACCTACGAGGTAGACTTCTTTATATGAGGGAAATTAGGTTCAGGAACAAACAACTAATGGCAAACATGTAGTATACAGTGAGACCAGGAAATTAGGAAAATTGTCATAAGAAAATGTGTTGACCTCTTTGTTGTTAATCAATTCCAACAAAATGCACAATGATATGTTATTGTAAAGTGTATGAAAAAGTAATTTCATAAACACCTAATGTGAAAGCCACATTTATTTTGCTCAAGGTGTGAAGAGCCAAGTGTTTCTGGTAAGTATGCTGGGTCTTCCCAAAGTCCCCACTAGAACAGGGGCTGCCTGTAAGACCAAAAGAAAAACAAAAATTCTTTTATATGGATCTTGGAGTATGTGATTTCAGGCTGGCTATGGACTGTAAATGTTACATTTTCTCATTTTGGTTTGAATCTCGTAGCCTGACATCTATCTTCCAGCTCACACTAAACTTGCTTTGGTTTAAAGGTTTTTAAGGTTTCACCCCTTACCAAAATGCTTTCAATATCCTGACCTTATTTTCTTCCTGATTTCAGCTTTAACATTCCACTACTGCTTATTCTGCTCTTACTTTATCCTCGGCAACTCCGACTATTTCCACCAACTCCATTATCTTTTGTATGGAGTCAATGTGTCAAAAATGCAAAAAATACAATAACACTGATGAGAAAAAAAATAAAAAAAATGTTTTTTTTGTTTCACTTATTTATTTTTATTGATAGCTCAGCTATCAAGATGTGTTCCTGCTGGGATGACAATTTTCACCCATGTCCAATCATTTTGGAAACCCAACCCTAAGTTTGCACAGAATTCAGGTCATCAAGAAGACCTCCATATCTGATCTGTTCTGCTAGCAATCATACTTCCTGAATCAGCTCTGAATCTGTCATCTTGGCACTGTCTATACGGTTTAGATCTTTGTTACTTTTTTCCTGGATTTTTACCTACTCAAATTTTATTTTTCTAACATGCTAAATTCTTTCTGCTTTGAACCTACATAGATCCTGTTAATGATTTGCATTATCTTATCTGGAGTAGTACAGCTAGCTGTCCTTGGATAGCTCCATCAATAAAAGAAGCCCTATATATTAGGCCCAATACTGCCTCTTTGAAGACTGATTACCAATATCTCACTATCACCTTATCACCAGGTACACACACACCACACATACACACACCCCCAAAACACACAATACAAACACTCACAAATAAAATATCTCTCCCTAAGTCAAGTCTGGTATTGTGCCTCAGACAGACACTGATCAACTTAGTGAATGTGTTGTTAAACAGTAAAAGAGCTATGTATAAAAATTTACAGATATGATTTTAAGATTTTTCCTAGACTTATCATCAACGGTACAAGCAAAAACATGCTAGGTCATCAGGAAAGAAAAACAAACGATCTAAGGTTCACTGCAGGCAGTTCATTGCCTTTAGCAATCCCAAAACTCTCTTATATATGTCTGTGTTCTGAGCAGTATTAATACTTCTACAGAATTCAGTATTAATTTACAATGCATCCCCAAGGAGCATTTAAAAATGTTTACACTTTTAACAAATGCATCAAAAATGTAAATGAATTTGACAAAGGACAGGCGAGACCTCTACAGTGTAAACTAAAAAGCATTATTGAGAGAAGTTAAAGAAATGTAAATAGAGAATTATACCTGTCAATGAATTCAAAGACTCAATATTCCTAACAGATCGATTCTTTTTAAATTGATCTATAGATTCAACAAAAGTCCAAATACTCAACACTTTTTTTTTGTAGAAATTGGCAAGCTTATTCTAAAATATACAGGAAAATGGAGAGGACACAGAGTCACTGTGATGGGCAGACTTATAAGGTGGTCCCCCAAACTTCCACCTCTTGGTGTACAGTACCTACACTTCATGTAATCCCCAGCCCTCCATTATGTGTGGGACTACAACTGTGATAGATTTCATGCCTTGAGTTAGATTCCATTACACGGATTGTGCAGGTGTAATGAAGGTCTTATGTCAGTTGACTATGAGTCAATTGAAAAAAAGATTATCCTGTGTGGGCCTGACCTAGTCAGGATAAGGCCTTCTAAGGAACTACTAGACACTTCCTGAGGGAGATATCTGAAACATGAGAGCCCATGGAAGGGTCTATTTTGAAAGAAACTGACAGGAGCCTCTAAGAGTTGACTAGGCTCTGGCCATACAACCAGCAAGAAAACAGGGATTTTAGCCTTACAGTTACAAAGGATGGAATTCTGCTAACCTGAATGAACTTGGAAGAAAATCCAGATGAGAACACAGACCCAGCAGACCGCTTGATTTCAGCCTTGAGACCTTAAGCAGAGAATCCAGTTGCACACTACTCAGACTTTTGATCTAAGGAAATTGTGAAGTAATAAATGAGTATTTTAAGCCACTAAGGATATGATAATTTGCCTTGCAGTAATAGGAAATAGGTAGAGCCAACACAATTTTAAAAATTACAGGATGCACACTATCCACTTTCAAGATTTACAGAGCCACAATAAAATGGTTTTGTATTGTAGAAAAGCTATGTATAATGATCAGTGAAATATTAATAGAACAGGAAGACCTGAACTAAACCCAGACATAAATTGTAAACTGATTTTGACAAAGATGCCAAGGTAAGTTAATGGGGAATGGTAAACTTTTCAACAAATGGTGCTGAAACAACTGGATATCCCTATGAAAAAAAATAAATATGAACACTGACCATTCATACCATGCTGTAAAATTTCTAGAATGTAACATGGGAGAAAACTTTTAGTGGCATTTGGTTAGGCAAGGTTTTTTTAAATGGAACAAAAACAAAGAAAAAAAGGAAAGATAACAAAATAAACTTCAAACCTGAAAACTTTAGTAATTTGAAAAACATTCTTAAGAACTTGAAATGCAAGCCATAGTATGGGGTAAAATATCTGCAAAATATTTACTCTAGGAAGTACTTTAATCCAGTATATAAAAAGGACTCATACAACTCAATTTTAGACAGACAAAAATCCAATTAAAAAATGGAATAAATACAACCAAGCAATATTTATGGCAAATAAATACATGAGACACTGTTCAATATCATATCCATAATCAATAGGGAAAAATAAATTAAAAGTATAATGAAGTGCCATTTCATACCGAGTAGAATACTAACTTTTAAAAAGCTAATCATACCAAATGCTGGAAAGTATGTGGAACAACTGGAACTCTCATATGCTACTGGTGGCCATGTAACATAATATAACCACCTGAAAAGTAGTTGCACATTTTTAAAAAGTGAACATACACCTACCATATAACCCAGCCATTCCATTTCTAAGTGTTTACTCAAGAGAAACCAAGACATATAGCAATACAAAGATTTTTATATCAATGTAATAGAAATTTTATAACAGCTATAGTCATACACATAAAACTCATTACTATTAATGAACGACTGACAACATACTTTTTATATGTTGTTGTTCCTTTCCCGTGACCCCCAGCAGAAAAAAACATGAAAAATTTTATTATAATAAGGAATGCCTATCAGAAGAGGACAAACCTTTCTCTCCCTAGACACTTTGGCCTGGAAAGATATTTGATTTAGTTAAGCAATTTTGAGGTCTAGGAATTTGAAGTAACACTTGTGAAGGCATAATTGGTAAAACAAAACAAAACACAGGTATGTAGTCATCAAGTTACTTCATCCTCTATGCATAACGGCTGTTTTCCTCATTCTCCCCTTTAAATTAAATCACTTGTTTTTTGCTTACATGGGTTTCCAACGTTTTGGGGGGACTGTCATGTTAACAAATGCTTCTTCATAAAAATATCTAGATTGATGGAATCTCTAATGTATATCTTATTTTGAATGTTTTAGATATTGTATAGATAGCTGCATATTTTAAAATCTAAAAAAGTCAAGCTCATTATCATAAATTTCATTGTGTATATAATGTCATATTTATTGACTTTTCTATCTTTAATTAAATTGTTGTTTTATTATACCTTTTCTTCACCGGGTATACTTAAGCCAACATGCCAATTTCATCCATTTTGTTTATGGTTTTTAAAACTACCACATACATTTTGGTAAGTCAGCTCAATCTTTGTACTTTTCAAATTCAATTAAGTTGAAAGCTTTGTCTTCTTTGATAAGAGACAACTGCTGAAAGCTAATGCCTTACAGAAAAGTGTTACAAGGACAGAATATCATTTAATAGAGAAAGAGGGAAACAATATCTTTATTTGACATACAATCAAGTGAGGTTTTCCAAATGTTCCATCAACTATAGAGAATATATTATTTAAAATCATATGTGGCTTCAAATGCTTCTCTTTAACATAGTGTAAGAGTAACCTTTTATTTTACTTAAAAATTTAAAAAGCACACTTTCTGCAGAAGCATGTTAATGTTCAGTAATTCTAAAGATGGTTTTAACTTTATACTTATATATAATAGATTTAATTTGTGTTCACAGAGATGATAAAGTATAAAGTGTGAATTTTAATGATTTGTATTCAAAATTAAGACGATATTTTTTTGGTGAAAACCCTTCTCAGAATATATATTTTCAAATGTTTTATGTTTCCCCCACCTACACTGGAAGGTCTGCTTAAAGCCTGGTTAGCTAATATTTCAAGACAATAAATATCTATTAAACATAAATGTAGGTCAAACTCTGAAACATACAGCAAATAAGCTTATGACTATGGTCATGATGCCCAAGGAACAAACTCACAGCCTGCCAAGACCAAGAAATTCATGCCTTCAGATAATATTAAAAAACTTACCAAAAAGTGTTATAATATAGTTATAAAAATCAGTGGATCTCTACCCTAGGGAACAACGTATGTGTGTGGAAAAAGTTAAAGTGGAGTTGTTCCTTACGGGTTAAATTGAAAGGTGGTAGGGAGATATTTCAAGTTGGGGGACTGGCATAAACAAAGCATGGATACCGGTCTTATGGAGCTGAGTATACACAGTGGCTGGGATGGAGCAGGGATATGTGAGTGTGAGGGGTGAGCCTGGGAAGGTAGGGTAGGCATTAGTTGGAAAACTCTGTGAAGATCATAGAGTGGCTTTTGTACTCCAAACCGTCTGTCCCAGTGCTGTGTATATTATAGGTCTGAAGTTAATTATTGTTCTAAAACCTTTTTCTAAATCATCCAACACAAATAGAATAAAATAGTGGCAATGTATTTTGGAATTCAATAGAGAGACACTGAGAACTGGTTACTGCGAAGAGACTGGAAACTGATGTACACATAGAAGAAAACAGAGGAATAGTAGAATTAACAGGACCTACAACTCTGACCCCTGTTGCACCACGAACTCTGACCATTCAATTGCAGATTCCAGGAGTGATGATTTTATGATTATTTTTATATTTTTGTTTTTAACTACCAATCATTGAGTCAGTTCAATCTGATGAGTAATTTCAATTGTCTCTTACAACTGTTTACTTTAGTAATAAACTTTCAAATTTTCAGTGTTTTTTTTTTTATTGTTTTGTTGTAATTTATCTTTCAGTGGCTAATGTTTTCCTTTAACACTGCATTCCTTCAATCAGCTTTTCCAAGACAAATTGCTAGTTATCTGGAGAACAATTAGCAACCATCTCCTCACCTGTTGGATGCTTGTACTAACCTCTTATGGGAATGTATCTCCCCTTACAAGAACACACATTTATGTGTGTACATGCACACATTACATTTTCTTTATGAACCTCAAACCCCTGCTGAAATCAGTAATTTCCTATTTAGGTAGGTTACATAATGCTATTTCCCATTGGGAAATTTCAGCTTTGAACAGAAAATCATCTCTATGAATTCAATGATTTCTTTTTTTTTTTGCTAACTGTGCATGATATTTGAAGGGAAGCAAATAAATAACAGGGAATTGTGGTTCATATTAACAAGTGTTAGAAAAAAAGAACCATTTATCTTTTCCATTATAAGTGGATCTTTCATTTATTATTACCTATATGTGACTCAAAGTTACCCAATTCAGGTTAAGTTTTTTTTAAGACACTATTTTTTCACAATAGTGAACATGAACTATTGTTTTTCATTCCCACGCTTTATTTAGGTTTTAAAACTCAGAGAAAATACATAAGTGATCTGAGGTATGACATTTCTCTAGTTTATGCTTCATTTGCCCCATTTATGAAGTAAAGAAAATGGACAACACAATCTCTAAATCCCCTATTATCTCTAAAAAAAAAATCTCTTTTCCCTATAATTACCAGTATGATTTTCTTTTTAAATTTTTGAAAATAGAGGATTTTAAAGAACTGTTTTATAGTGATCCTTTTGGATTTGATCTTTTAATCGGCAGCCATATTTATCCCCTAAATTAGTTCTCAAAGGTTAAAAAGCAATCAATTATCTACTGCTTTCCTGCTTTAATTGGCAGTATATGTTTGAAAATGCTTTCCACATCAATGTTTATATTCTGTATCTAAAATTTGAAGGGTTCCAAGAGGAAAAGGGGAGTATTTTGCAAGGTATAATGGATTGAAGTTCCAATACTAAATACCTATATTTAATTGCCTTAGCATCTCTAGGTTTTTTTCTTTTCTTTTCATAAAGCTCTATATAGTCTGCAGCATCTGCCTTTTTAATGCTGCAGAGGATAACCAGAATATCCGAATACTTTCATAGTTATTTTAAGAGACCTCAAAGGCACTCACTAATATGTTAATTTAAGAATGGTATGTCATCAAAAAATGTAAACTGAGTAATTAAAGAAAAAGGAAAATTGATGAGTTTTTTTTAAAAGTGTAGATATAATGATATACTGATGCTCTTCCTATTTTCTGCCCTAATTATTAAATAAGAGTAAGAACAATTCTATATATTGTTATCCATTTCAAAAATATGATTTAATACTCATTAACAATTTTGCATGATAGAACTATTAGTCCCATTTCATGGATGGAAATCTGAGGCTGAGAAAACTGAAGTTACTTGCTCTAAGCTTCAAAGCTAACGGGTGGTACAGTCAGGGTAGGAATTCAGATGTATTGCTATATCATCATTCATTCACTTATTTTCCAGTGCATGTAACTACAGAGAAAATCAGTGAGGCATGAGAGTAATTAACTCAAGACCATAATCTCACCCCACACTTTTTCCATTATCTGATTATGCTCTGGTCTACAGCACCCACATTTTTGTTTCTGCAGTCCTGTATATCATATTATCTCCGGTGTCCCTCAACTTAGTGTCCTAGGATGATCAATGCAATCCAATTTGTCTGGGACTTTCTTGGCTTTAGTTTTTAAAGTCCTATGTTCTAGGTACTCCTCTGACCTCAGGAAAATCAAGACAGCTTGCCCCAGACTGTCCTGGTTTTAAAATTTAAACTTCTGTGTGGAGGGAACCCTACCAGTCAGAGGCAAACCAAGATGGTCCATCACCTTAAGTGACCCTCAAATTTGGGCATTGTCTTTCTTTTACAAACTTTAGCTTGGCTAATTCCTTTGTCTTAACAATCTCTTATTCACACAGGAAAGTATATGCTGCTATAAATGCTAGTCCATGGAGAGGCCAGTGTCCATCCCAAGAGATGCTGGACATGGTTCTCTCAAAAATCAGAAATAATACCACTTTAACAGGTTTGTGTCTACCATTCATATAATTTGTTTGCTTTTTGTCTTAATTCATAGCAGGCATTTGTTGACTTAGAGAATGCCAGATTTTAAGTGCTTAGTGGAGAAATATGGGGGAAAGTTGTGTCTCTAGAACATCTGGAGAAACAAATATTTCCTCACTGTTTATTTTCAGTCCCTTTTTCAATTCAATAATATTTATTTTCTTACTGTAATAAGATGAGCTGGAGAGTAATGAGAATGCAAGCTGGTTTTACCTTGAGAAATGCTTCAGGGAAAATAATTCTAACACTAAAGTCGAGACTTGTGAAGTTTATTAAATAATTCTGCTCTTGATGAAACCATCAATAGCTGAGTATTTTAAAAACATTGCTAACCATCACTGAACAAGGATAATAAGTCTCACATAACTCAGAGAAACAAACTTTGTTGTAACAAACCTTTTAAATTTCTACTGAGCAAATTATTTGGATTAAATTCTTTAAAAAAACACTCTTCTACATCATTTCATTAAAGTTATATATGGCATTTACATTATATCCAAACCAAGATAAAGAAGGATCTATGAATAAAAATGTCCAATTTTTAGTTTAAGTAATTTCCCCCTGGTAAAATAAGGTATGTTTGCCTAGAAAATCTGACTTTCTTCTAAAATAGAGCAAATTATTGGACAGTTAATATTTTAGTTCAGGGAGGGGCCTTATGTTTAAGAAGATCAGAAAGGATAGTGACTTAGAAAGGTTCAAACATATACTTTGTGAAAGCATTTTCAGAATAGTGTTTAATTGTTGAATAAAGTAGAACCAGTCACTAGAAGGCCTGTGTTCTAAATTTGCATGTAACTCTGACTTTACTGGTGATCCTAGCCAGTTTCATTTATTTCCTTGATTTTTAAAGATGAGGGAACTTAAGTGCCTTTCAACTTCATCATTGGCTAATTATATAATTCTTTTATGGTGGTAAAGGAAGAGACCATATTCAGCAATGGGAAAAGAAACTTGAAATTGTTACACATTTAACTATATTATGTTACCTTGGTAAGCAATTTATACCTGGATAACGGTCATTATTCTTGTCTGCTTTACAGTTCTAACTTGAATTTTTTTAAATTCTGAATTACCTAAAGTAAATATTTGTTAAGGATTCTATGGGGTTTTTAGAATATAGCACATTTATTCTTCCCTTTTTGTAATCTCTTTATCTTTATGTTCTTCATTCAGGCAGAAAATGTTATTTAGCATCTGCTGGGTCCCAGGCATCAGGCTAAGAGTGGGGATTCAGAGAATAGACCACTTAGGAACTCTGATTGAAGCAGGTAAGACAACCAGGATTCCCTGATTCTCACTTTGCTGATACATATTGACACAGGATCTGAAAAAATATAGAAGTAGCAATAAATGGACTCTTTCCTAACAAACCATTGAAGCATTATATTGTCATTGGGAATAAAACAGCAGCTGCTTGATTACAAACAGCACCATTTGGTAGACTTCTATGAACATTAAACAAAGAATAACCCATTTGATTTCTTCATATTTCTAAACACAGTTTGAATTTCTGCCTTAAGCTCTAATTAATGCCACTAAAATAAACTGAGGCTATCCTCTAATAAAAGGTGCACTGAAATTTTATGATATATTAAATACTACTCCTCAGCTTGGGAAAAAATAATGAGTTATCCTAGTAAATTGTGCATTAACATACATTCATTTATTAAAGAAATATTTCTTCACCAATTTTGCATCAAGCACTATAAAGAGAGTAGTAAATGTGACGTGGTCCCTGATCTCAGGAAGATTAAAATCAAATCACGCTAGTTTTAATTGAAGTAAATAAATCTCTACAAGATTAACTGATTTGTCCAAGGACACCCAGCTAACAAGTGATGTGCTATGTGTCTTGAACTATAGTCTCATAACTTCCAAATTAGTGCCCTTTGTAAGGTCCCAAGGGATCTTGTGTAAGAGTCACAAAATCACAACTTAAAAGTCAAAAGACATAAGATAATCTTTCTTTGGAAAACTTGGAAAATGGATAATAATACTTGTGTGTGTGTGTGTGTGTGTGTGTGTGTGTGTTTTAACAAAGAAAAGAGTATTTCTAATTGAAGCTCTAGGAATGCAAAATACCCTTCCAAACTGCACAAGTTCCTTCAACATTATTGGGACTTACTCATGTGCATCGAGCAAAGACCACACTGGAATGGAAGCCAAGTGACAGCTGGTATGCAATTTTTAGAGTCATTGTCAAATCTAAATTCCTCCTAAATAAGAATGTAAAATTAAATTACAATTAGAGCCACATATTCCCTCACAGGAACTCAGACGTATTAACTCCCCAAGGGGGACAGGGGGGTTGGCAGGAGAAGGCATATTCTGTAGACATAACTTAGTTGATCTGATTACACATTTTGGTATAATTTATATTTTCTCATTTGATAGCCATGATCTGGCTTCTTTAGAAGTATTCATTTGTTTACAATCCTTTCACATGATGGTCATTTTATTTCATTTATGGGTCTAAATGAAGATAAAATAACTTGTTCTCATCTAGAATAACTGCTGCTTTCAATCTTCTATATGTGCTGTAGCATAACTATTCAATATTAAGCTTGGCATTTAAAGTATTTAGGATTGACTGAAAGTGTTCAGAAAGGATAAAAGCTTAGTGAACTAATTCAGGAGAAAAATCATATTTATCGGAGCCAATTTCTGTAGCTTGACATTTTATGATTTACTTCTAAGCTGCTAAAATAGCTTAAGAAACCTTTTCCTCCTGGTCTGACTGATTTTTCTTGTATTCTGCCTAATCCTGCCTGAAATTTGTGCAATTAATATCGATGCAGGCATCAAATACACTGACAATGATCACCTAGGAATTATGCCCGATTAAGAAGAGTTTTATACTTAACATGTCTGTTAGCTTCATGATAACTGCACCAGAGAGATTCTGGAAACCAGAGATACTAGTGAATTTCTTGGATGCAATCGAATTTATACAGGAGAAAGTTCTCCCTCCACAGGACACTTTCCAACTCAGATTTTTATTTTAAAAGTTCTTACCTAACTGGCTTTAAAAAGAAAAACTCAGGAAATATTTACTCTTTGGATTAGAGTTAGAAAAAATGGAATTAAGAGCTTTGACTTGAAAATATCTGAGTAACTTACTAAGTCCTTACAGACATATCACATAAAAGAGGCTAAAAAGGGGTTTTCCAAAAGGAAACCTGAACCAGGTGAAGTAATTAAGGTGAAATTCTCCCCAAAATTATTTTATCCTCCAGGAGCAGCACAACAGGTTTTCCCAGACATAACGAATGTCAAATCATCTCATAAATTTTGCAGTTTCTGTTATCCTTTAACTGTACCAAAGACTGTACCAAATTCTTCCTAAATGTTCATTTTGTAGGTTCTATGAAAAATACATTTCAGAAAGTAAATAAAAGAACGGTTTTGACCCTCTCAGAATATTCGTACTTGAATTTGTTTTCTGAATGATGTATATGCGTGGTTCATCTTACATTTGTAGAAGTATAGATATAACATCCTAGATTTTATAACTTTCTATTTATAAATTTTTATGTAAAATTAATTAGGTAATCTAAAGTGGTTTTATTTATTTTTAACATTATGTCTTAACTTAGGATGAAATCAACTGTCATTTATTAAGCCCATATTTTGTGCCAGTCATTTTGAAAAAAAGTATTTGTAAATAATTCATTTAATCTTTGAAAGCTATAGGTAAGCATTTTCTGTTTTGACAGAGGAAAAACTGAGGTTCAGAAGGAATTTGAACAATGTCACAAAACTAGTAAATGGCAGAGGTTTCACTAAGAAGCAAATCCAGTCGATTTCAAATCTAGTCTATTATGTTTTCAGACTTCTTCCTCACTTTAGATCAAATCCCAGTATATCCGAGATAGCAGGTCTGTGTAAGACTATCCTGTGTATATGCTTGGAGTTATACTGTGCAAGGTTTGCAAACTTCATAGTCAGAATAGCTCTGTGTGTAAAATGGGGATAGTCAGTACCCTCTAAGTTGCTATGAGCATTACATGAGGCATGAATATGAATATACTATGCTTAGCACATGCCTGACATGTTGAAAATTCTCCTTACATGTCAGATGATAGTAGTTTTTTAATGGTGGTAAAAATAGCATTTTGATCTTAGGGCCAAAATTGCTCTTAACAATTATTTTCATCTGTTCTTCTTTTTCACTTGTTCTTTGAATTAATGTCATATTGCCAGAAATGTTACAGAAAAAGAATAACATGAAGAACGAAGCCATGTTTTTCACCCGTAATCACTTAGCCTCCACATTCTAACAAGTTTGCTCACTCTTTAGTACACGCTCTCTCTCTCTGATGTCTATACTTCATTACCGGAAAAATATAAATGATTATTACTACTCATACTCTTACCAATAGTACCAATAATAACACCAATATCTAATATTTAATATTTAAGGCACTAAATATCTAATATTTAAGGCACTAAATATCTAATATTTAAGGCACTTTTGCAGGAGCACTCCTAAATGTTTTACATAGATTAATTCATTTTATCTCCACAACAATTTTATACATTAAGCATTGTCATTACCTCATTTTGGCAAACAGGATCTCTGCCCAAAGTCTCACGACCAGGAGGTGGTGGACCCCTGTTTGAACCAGGCCAATCTGACTTGAGAGACCACGTTCCTGTCCACAGTTAGATGGTGGGCAGGGAGGACTTAACCTCCAGGTCTCCGCTGCCACTGAGCGACTAACTGGCAGCTGCCATTACAAAGCAGTGTTGAGTTGTTACTAATTGCCCTTGAAATTGATTTCAACTAATATAACTATAAACTATTCAAGGTTTTATCTCCCCTGAATGCACAGACTTGATGCACTGTGAAGGTTATGGACAGGGGAAAATTGGTATTAATAAAGATATCGAATGCCTTTCAATTTTGTGTGAATCATACCCCAACTTTCCTATACAAAGCACAGAATCTCGAAATCCACTAATCTATTGTTTTTGATCATGAGCAAATCCTCAAAACAAAGATACTTTGAGGAACTTACTTAAAGAAGAGGTATGACTTGTTACAATTTAGACTGTTTTGATTTTTTTTAAAAAAATAACTCTTTACAAAAGGAATTCTGTTGTGTTAGCATAATAGATTCATAGACTACAGGAAAGGATGATCCTTCAAATATCACATCCCTTGTCAAGGACTTATACTGTATCATTCACTCATTCTGGATGTAGCCCTCAAATTATGCTGGCAGCCTCTGGTCACTAGATCAAAGAGAATGTAACTAAGTAAACAAAACAAGACAAAACCAAAAATACCTATTTCCATTCCTCACCTACTCCAAACCTCTGATTTTACCTCTGAGGTCACTGGTCTGAGAGAGAGGATGTGAGACACAGTCAAGTTTTTAATCAGCTAGCTCCTAACTAGTTTCAGACATTTTTTTTTTTTGTTTTTTAAGAAGGCAAGTGTTCTTAAGTAAGGATAGACTGAACATGTTCCTGAAGTGTTGGCTCCTGCCATTACTAATGAAGACAGATGCTATTCCCATGTAGGATGCCTTGGAAACCATCTTTTCCAGGTCTAATTTACAAATGGTCATGTGGTATGGTTTTACAGTGTGCATATAATTCAAGATTATAAACTTCAGAGTCATGTTGGTCGATAAACACTCTCCTTGAGGTCATTTCCTAACTCCAATTGTCATTTTTTACATGGAACCACAGGATGCAAGTTTGACTTAATTTGTTTCCATATTTATGCCATATAGGATGGGGATGGGATTACAATTCATGAATTTATTTTTAAAGGTTGGAAACACTCACTAACTAATCTTAGAAGTTAAATAGTTTCTTCTGAAAGTAAAGTTATGGTCTAAATGCTTTAAACTCTTTGAGGGTCAGAAATGCCATTTCTCCAATTGATCTTGCCCTGAGCTGAGGTTGTTAACTACCCCCAGTACTTAAGATACATTTAATAAATTGAAAATGTACTCTAGTGTTTCCTATGGAATAGTAATTCCTAAATAATTTGAGTACTCAGAATTGACACCTATTTTTTCTTCTGTTCTGACGATAGGATAAAAATAAAAGATTAGCAAAGCAGTTTAATAGCTTATGATGATATTGTATGAAAAAACTTATCAGGATATTTGGCTAAACAAAATATGGGTGCTTGTCGCTAGCACTTATCATCAGGTTATTTTTTTCTCTTTTATGTAACATTACAATTACCTTCAGAATAAAATCCAGAAATGCCTCCATGAATTTGTGAACACTGACCCAATCTTTTCTACATATATTATTTACAAAATGTTCAATGACTCCCTTGGAGTGGCTGCAATCAATTAGATCAATAATATGAATTTTAAGTAATCTCTTAATATGTATTTATATATAAATCACAAGTCACCAAGATACTTTAGTGTCTTTTAGGTCAATAATCTTCCCTCTTGTAAACCTAAGATATTTTAAAGCAATTCGTATATTTAAGCATCTACAGCTATTTTTCTCCAAAATCAATCATAATACCATCACAGATTCTGTTTTCTGTCAACTTTGAGGCACTTTCTATTTTCTCTCTAAAACACTTATTTCTAATATAATTTTCTCAGCATCTATTGATAATGGATGTTTCCTGAGGTTGGCAGAAACCTAACTGTATTCCCATTAGCTTGAGTGGTCAAGGTTTATTCCTGAAAGAAGTCTATTCTATTTGTTACAGTAAGCTAGATGGAAGTGCCAAGAATTTATTCACCAGCCTCTTGATTATAGAGGGCTTTGGTATGCAATGTGGACTGTTAAAACGTTAATGCATTCAATTATACAATCTTTTCAGAAGACTTAAACAGAAACTTTGGAAACATATTCTTTAGTTTTCTGGTCTCCAAATGTCATTGGTTTGCTATTGAAAATTAATTTAAATTGAAAATGAATGAAAGGTAATTCCATAGTGATGCCAAACCCCAAGCCAAGGGATTTGAGTGAATTAAGTTATGACTAACTAAAAAGAGTATCACTGTTTAAACATGAGACATTCCATCTGGACACCAAATTGAATTGGTTGAACATCTATAATGAGAACTGAATACTGCTGGGTACAGCAAGGGTGAATGGGGAAATTACTAAAGTTCATCTTCGCCCACAAGCCAAAATCTTTTGTTATGGTCTTCAAAAGTGGGTGCATGCACTTTAGGGGTTATGTACAACACTCTGTTTGGGTGCAGAAAGATAATAGAACAAGACAAAATAGTGCTGCAGATGCTCCCAGTACATTGCTCATCAAACTGCACCACCCCACCCACCTGCCATAAACAGGTGCAGCATAGTGGACAACTCCCATACACACCACTACCCCTTACCTTAGCTGCTTGCATACCCCTGAGTGTTTTCTCTGACCACAGAGGCGTGTTTCACCTGTAAAGTGAGCCAGCTACAAGTGCTAGTGAGTTAATGCTTCCAAGACAGACCAATGAGGGCTCAGAGCTGGCACATGCATAAGCCAGCTTTCTTGAAACTACTCTGAGGTGCTTTTATACAATCTATCAGACAGTAACCAGCAGGACTAGATCCAGTCATCCATAACATTATCCTACTCATTAATTTAATGTTCTTTTATGGACTTTCCTCTCTTCCCTATTTTCTGACTTCCTCACCACACTTTCTGGGATTACCAAATGAATAAATTGCTTGCATCCAAATCCTTGCACACATGAATGATATTTATGTTCTATGTATGTCTTAATAAACTAATATATACATACACATATAATGCATATAATGGATACAGATAACACAAACAAGTAAATATATGCAAATTGTGCTACATGGTATAAATGTTTAATGAGGATCTGAATCATGATTTTTTCTACTCTACTCTGAAGTCAGGGTCCACTATATATTGAGACACAAAGAAAGCATAAATGATTTACAGTAGGCTACTTCCCTGTAAGCTTGAGCTTTAGGTGGGAGAAATGAACAGAGATATTCTATTCTATTCTATTTCCATTATTCTTCTTTTTGCCCTAGTTTGATATAATGCATCAAGAATGCCTTCTTTAGGAAGTAGATGGGGATTGGTGTAAGTAGTGGTTAAAATCTAAAAGTGATTATCTTGGAGGTAGACTCAGGGCTAAAAGTCTGTGAGTTTCACTGCATGGAACTGAGGAATCGTCTACAAAGAAGCAAACTGGAGATAAAATAATCAAAAGTCAGAAAGACACTCAAAATGAGTTAAGTAGTCAATTTAAAGGAACTAGCAAGAGAGATAAAATCTAGGCATAAAACTAATTGGAAAAACATTTACAGAATTGAGATTAGACCTGGGACATCCAGCGGGGAAGACTTTGGTGAAAAGCTACCTGAAGCGTATTCTTAGAGGATACATGTGGTCGCTATTCTTTCTGGAAAGGGAGGGAGTTGTTAATGCCACACTTTGAGTCTGAGAGGCATCCTGTAATGGGCCAGAAGTGAAGTGCACAGAAAAGTCGTATAGGCCCTAGTGTAGACTTGCATGTAAAAAGGTCTGAAAGGACTTCCCGAGACCTCCTTATGAAAAAGCAAAAACAAAACAAAACAAAAAACCCCACCTCTCTAGGGCTGAAAAACAAGCTGAGTTCCAAGGCTAAAATTACTAGATTACTCTACAGCACATCCTTTTAAGAGCTAAGTGCAAAAGTTGGAAACCAGACAGGTTTGGGTCTGGTTGGGAAAAAAGAACTCTAACATCAGTGGTTTCTGGAAACATGGAAACCTAAAAGCTAAGCAGTAACTAACTTGCAAGTGAGACTAATTTTTTTTTTATTGATCACCATTACGATTTATTATAGTATGACTTTGACCATGCATGTATGTATTTATTTATAAAAATATTGTAAGAATCAAATAAAATAAGGTACATAATATGCCTAGCAACACATGTTAATATTTATTTTCATTGATTTTATCATCAATGTACTTTTACATAACTGATCATGAGTCTATGCAAGAACTTGTTTGACAAAGAATTCCTATCAGAGAATCAGAGAATAAAGTGTTTCATCTTGATTCATACATCATGGGAATATTTCAAACAAAATAAATTACATCTCAAACTATGAGAATGAACCGTGTGTGTGTGTGTGTGTGTGTGTGTTCCTCAGTATGTGTGTGCATGTATTAATATAAAATACATCCATTTCTCCTATAGGGCTTAACTTCAACATGTTAAAAAAAACATTGATGTTTACAACACCTTGAAAGCAAATATTCAGGTAGACATTGTGTTAATAATCAAAAGTCTCTATATGCTTGCTTGACGTAAATATTTTCCAATGTGTTTTCATTCCATTTCCACTTGCCTCTTTCCTAGAGAAAATAAAACAAATTTTCACTCTTACAATATGCTGAAGAAAATAAACAGGTCCCAGGCTGACCTTGTGTTCTTCATTACAAATGTATAAAAGCTATTTTGGCACGTTCACATGCTATGAAAATATATTTCAATGTTTACCAAACTAAGTTTATAGCTTCCAAAGGCTTCTGAAGTCCAAAACATTTTCATAGAATGTAGTAAACTGATAGATTTATTTTTTTCAGTTAAAAGAGAAAAAGTTAGTTCTTGTGTTTGATTTACATTAGAAGTTAGTACCTAATGAAAACAAAATTGTAGGTAAAATAGTTACTGTGGTAATCATACTGTTAGTACAATGAAGAGAACAAAAACTATTTAAAACTATTCAAAAATTTTAAAAACTATTCCAAAAGACAGTTGCACCAAAATGTATGAGTGTTTAAACAAATTATTTTGGAAGATGAAAGTAATATTCAATACTTTTAGCAATTAAAATGTGCTTGACTTAGCCTAGTGAATTATTTAAAATTTGGTAAAAATTCATCTACTTTTGGGGAGTGAGCAAGACTGACCAGAGACACCAGCTGCCAGAGCATCTCAGTAAGAGGAAGAAGTTTTAGATGACAGAGAAAAAATGAACAGAGAGAGAGAGATCAGATGTGGATCTGAGGGAAGGGTGCCGAAACCTTCAGGAGGTTCCATGGGAAGAAGTTACTGAGCAGAACAGGAAGGGGCAAGGTATCAGCGGAGATCAGCTGGAGAGGCCTGGAGGCCAGGGAGAAGGGGAGGCGGAGCAGTTTGTTTCTCCCTCCTTGCATCTCTGACAGTTGATGGGTTCCCGAGCTGCTGGAGAGAATTTCTGCTCACAGGAGCGCAGAGGCTGCTGTCTCTAGTGAGCTGGGAGCCTCCTGTGGACAGGGTTTCAGGCTCCTAGCCCCCCATGGGGCACTTCCTGCCCCCACAGACCCAAGCTGGGACGGCAAGCACCATACTGCTTCTCCATCCACCGTGTGTCTTTGTCCTCCCCAGGGGGTTTCAAATCTTCAGGTTTCATCCTGCTCATTCCCACACAGGCATTTCTCAACTCTGGCCCAGACTACAGGAGCCACAGGGGTCCAGTAGGTTCCGGGTGCTCTGTGTGACTAAAGTGCCTGGACATTCTGGGTGGGTGGCCTCCCAGAGTGAAGGACAGACATGACCAGAGTGTCTCAGCTTTCCTCAGTCCAGACTGTTTGTCTTCCCTTCCCTTCCTCCACCCATGGTTGCTGAGAGAGAAAATTGAGCCATCACACTAAGGCTTCCACAGACAGTGGGGCTCAGACCTTTCCTCTTAGGGTCCTGCAGTGGACTGAGGGGTGCTTGGACTGTGAGCTCCTTGCCTGCCAGCCCTCCCTGGTGCTGCTTGCCCAATTACTCCCTCAGAGTGGGGTACACCCCTAGGTGATGGGACAGAGAACCTGCTTGGGGACCCCATGGGCAACTTGGGACCACTCCACTTCTCCCTGACATGGTCAGGGATTGATCTTTGGGGCCCCAGGAATAGGCCTGCAGGCCAGATCCTATATCCGTAAGTCTTGATCGTGTTGCTCAGAAGCAAGGAGGGGAAATGTGTGAATTAGTCTTGGGCGACAGGGGAGCCCGTGAGGGCAGATCAGGGGGGAGAGTGCAGTGTGAGTCCTAGCTGCAGTGTGTTTGTGGGGGAACCCTTCTCCCCCATAGGAGGGCTGTACTCTCAGCTCAGGGCTGGGATCCTGGGCAGGGAGCCTACCGACCCACATCACAGTCATCAGGGAGGTTAGCTGGATTGAACTCTTGCTTTTTGACAGAGGCTGGTGGTGTGTGGGGTGGGGGGAACCACAGAGCAGGGGAGGGAGGAGAAGAGTGAGCCCTGCTCCAGACTGCTAGCATGTGAATCTCAGTCAGCCCTGCTTCCACAAGCAGACTTAGTGGTTGGGTGAGCCACTTCAGCTCCTCCCTGGCAGCTTTTCCCAGTAGCTGGGAGCAGACCTTTGACACCTGCTGAAACAGATACCTTGCAAGCTTTTATGGATCCTGAAGGCAAGCTCACCCAACCCAGCCCAGCCACACCACCCCACCTGTTTCTGCTGCGGCAGAGAATAATGAGTCACCTGAAGTTCTAGGGCCCCAACCACCACGTGGGGCAGTTGAATGCTTCTCCTGAGGTACCAGAGCTGGTCACAGGATCCAAAAACAACATTGCAGCTTGTTCCTTTCTTCAAGTGCCACCTACTGACAGGGAAGTCAATTAGCATGCCCTTTACAGCATTTTCTGACTCAGTCATACAGGGTGTGGTTGATTCTCACCCACAAGCACCGCCTACTGCTTCAAAGATTAAACTGGGCAGTGTTTAAGAAGACCACAGGGCCGAGAAAAGGAAAAGGATATCAAAGACCTCCATACTCCCTCATCAAAGAGAGAGGCAGGGAATCTACCCACTCACATAGCTCACCACACCTGAAGCCTACAAACAACTAGAAACTGAGAAAACCACCATACCAAGGATATCTATAACCAAGATATCCATCACCATCAAAGCACCCCTAAGCAAAACCAAAGATTCTTACCCAACATATGCTATAAACACATCCGTATGAGTGAGGCACAGGGTAAAAGCCCTATCTAAACAAAAGAAAATTAAAAAATAAGCAACAGCTGCTCCAGATGAGAAGAAATTAGCAAAAGACTTCCAAAAGTATGAACAATCAAAGCAAAAAGTCACCCACAAAAGGGAACACCAGCTCTCTAGCAATTGAAGCCAACCAAAATCAGAATATTGAAACGACAGATAAAGAATTTCAAATATGGATTATAAGAAAGCTCAATGAAATATAACAGAGAATGGAAAACCAACCCAAAGAAGCCACAAAAAATTCATGAAATGAATAAAAAATTCACTGAAGAAATCAAGTTATTAAAAAAATAAAATAGAACTTCCAGAAACGAAAAATTCATACAAAACACAGTGGAATGTCTTAGTAATAGAACAGATCAGGCAGAAGAAAGAATCTCAGAGCTTGAAGACAACACCTACAAAATAAACAAGTCAGTCAAAGATAAAGAACAGAGAATTAAGAGGAATGAACAAAGCCTAAATAAATATGGGATTATGTAAAGAGGCCAAATGTGAGAAATACACGCATCCCTGAGGGTGAACAAGAAAACACACAAGGGTAAGAAAATCTATTTTAGGGAATAACAGAGGGCAACTTCTGTGGTCTTGCAGGAAATATAGATATCCAGGTACAGGGAGTTCAATGAACATCTGGGAGATTCCTCACAAAGAGGCAAGAATCACGACAGATAATCATCAGACTAACGGAAGTAAACATGAAGGAGAAAGTCCTGAGAGCCATAAAGTGAAAATATCAGGTAACTTAAAAGGAAAACTGCAGACTTCTCAACTGAGACTTTACAAGCCAGAAGGTATTGGGGTCCCATCTTCACTCTTCTTAAATAGAATATTGGCCAGGGTAGAATTTGTATCCTGCAAAAGTATGTTTCTTATATGAAGGAGAAATAAAGACTTTTTCAGATTAGCAAACACTGAGGAAATCTGTCAAGACCAGACCTGGCCTGCAGGAAGTACTCAGAGATCTGCATTATATATTGGTCAGCACAATAAACCCACAGTATAAAAAAACACCCAAAAGCTAAAGTTCAGAGTTCATATAAAACAGTGGCTCAAGAAATAGAACAAAGTCATAAAGTTCTACCCAACAGGATGAACAGAAATGCATCCCACTTATCAATTCTTTCAATACACACGAAAGGCTTGGATTCCACACTTACGAGACATACGCTGGCTGAAAGGATAAAAAAATACAAGCCACATATTGGGTAACTCCAGGAAGCACATCTAACCCACTAGGACTCAGTCAGACTAAAGGTAAAGGGATGGAAAAAAAATTCTATGCAAATGGAAAGCAAAAAATGTCGTAGCCATTCTCATATCAAGTAACACAGACTTCAAATCAACAAGAGCTCACTCACAAAAATTAATTCAAGATGAATAAGAGACTTAAATGTAAGGTATGAAACCATAAGAATTCTAGAAGAAATTGTTCAAAAACTCTTCTAGATATCAGCCTAAGAGAAAGAATTTATGACAAAGGCCCAAAGGGCAATCACAGCAACAACAAAAATAAATAAATGGGACTTGATTAAATTTAAAACTTCTGCACAACCAAGGAAATAACAGAGCAAATAGACAACCTACAGAATTAGAGAAACTATTCACATTCTATACATTCGATAAAAAGCTATAGCCAGAATCTACAAAGAACTCAAGCAAATCAGCAAGAAAAAAAATCAAACAACTCCATTAAAAAGTGGGCAAAGCACATGAACAGAAATTTTTCAAAAGAAGACAGATTAATTGCCAAAAAAACAAACAAAAAAATGTTCAACAATCTAATCATCAGGGAAATGCAAACCAAAATCACAATGAGATATCACCTAACCCCAGTAAGAATGGCTTTTACCAAAGTCTCAAAACAGTAGATGCTGATGTGGATTGGAGAGAAAGGAACACTTATACACTGTTGGTGGTACTGCAAACTAGTGCATCCTCTATGGAAAATAACATGGAGATTCCTCAGAGAACTAAAAGTAGACCTACTATTTGGTTCGGCAATCCCACTACTGGGTGGGTATTTACCTAAAGGAAAAAAAGTTATTTTATCAAAAAGTCACTTGCACTAGAAAGTTTATTACGGCAAAATTCACCATTGCTAGGTGTGGAAGCCCCATCAATTCATGAATAGATTAATGTGGTATACATATAACATGTAGTACTACTCAGCCATAAATAAAATGAGTATCTTTTGCAATAATCTGGATGAAACTGGAGACCATTCTCCTCGGCAAAGTATCACAAGAATGGAAAGCAAACACCACATGGTCTCACTATTTAATTGGAATTTACTGATCAGCACTCATGTGCACAAATGGAAGTAAAACTGAACAAAAATCATGCAGGTGGGAGGAGGAAGGAAGAGATGGGTGAAATTATACTTAAGGGGTACAATGAACACTATCTGGGTAATGGGCACATTTATGACTTTGACTCAAGAAGTACAAAATCAATCCTTGTAACCAAAGTATCTGTGCTCCTGTAATATGCTAAAATTTAAAAAAAATAAAAATAAATAAATATTAAGAGAAACATTAAAAAATAAATTTGGTAAATAAGTGAGAAATTCTTTATTATTATTTCATTTCATTTTACTTTAAGGACATATATTCTTCACCTGAAATACTTAAATTTATAGATCACATGATTGTATTAATTTTGATTTGATAATATCACACAAAAGTTAGTCAACAATTTATATCAATGTATTTTCAATAGGGCAACTTAAGGGAAAATACTTGTCAGTCTTTACAGAAAAAACTCATGTGTCATTTAAGTTATTCTTAGATTGTGTTGTTGGTTTTATAAGTCAGCATGTATTTTAATACTTCTCTTAGAAGGTTTTAATATCTTGGGGTTTCCATTTTCCTAAACTGAACTACTTTTGGTTTTAACAACTTCATTAACGTTTAAAAAAAAAAAAAACTCTTCGAATATGAAAATGACATAAAATAGTACAAAATATATGTAGAAAAATAAAAGAGATATACATAAATAAAAAGAAAGAAAAGCAGTAGCCTGTTTTCTTTTTGTATTTTTGAGATATTCTAATTAGTATTGATTAAGAAAGGAAAAATTGGTATGTAGACAAAGGAAAAAGGAACTTTTTTGCTTTTCCATTCTGCATTGAAAATGATAGAGGAAACTGAGGCAAACTCACACCTGGGAATTAGAATTCTGTTCCCTAGGAGGGCCGAGGGAGCCTGAAGAGAGTATTATTGGGGCTATTCTGAGATAAGTAAGTTAAACAGACTCCCCATATCTCTTCTTTTAAGAACTCCAGTGGCTTATGGCAGGGTCCTCTGGAAATAAGACTTAGTGTCCTATGTTCAAATCTTTATATTTCAAACCTGTCACATTTCTTCCAGTAGAGTGATGTGGGCAAAGGATCATATATGTGTACTGGTCAATCATTTTTTTCTATAAAACATTCGGCCATCTACAGATTTCACTTGTTTATCCTGCAACCCATTGAAGTCTTGGCAGACAACATGACGCTGAATTTAAAGTGGTCAAAAAGAAAATAGATAGGGTCCCAGCAGCTGTTAGCAGACCTGCTGGTTCTTCTCAAGCAAATAAGACTCCATTTGAGTAACTTCAAATTGTGCTGATAAAGGTGTGAGAAATGCTATTTGGCATCCAGGATGTTTAAAAAAAAAAAAAAAAAAATCACAGCTTTCCCTCTTTCTCTCTCACTGATTTATTCATATTTCTCCCATGAAAGTATTATTGAATTTATTATTTGGTTCTTCTGAGTCCACAGCTGATCTCTTTTGACCGAGATTGGTTTGAAGAGTAAATTGGACAATAAATAGTAAATATTCTTTGGTTTGGCCAATAATCATATTAGACTCATAGAGACCACCAGAAATGTAGGTGCATTTATTTGATGAGTAAAATGACCTGAATGTGGAAAAGAGAAGAGCTGGCTAATTACTGGAGCTAGTATCAACAGGCTTGCTGTATTTGTCTGCATTTAGGAAGCTTTCCTCCATTTTACTATCCTATATATATAGTTATCGGTTGATCAACTAAAAAACACCAGCTCTAACATCTATGTGAAATATCATTATCTGATGTCTCACTAGCGTTTCAGGTAACTTCTAACTTTGAATTCTACTCCTTACCAACTAAGGGGATTGGAGAAGGGGTCAGAGAAGGGCTTATTACCTCTCTTTACCTTAGTTTCCTGAAATATATAATGACCATGTTGCTATACAGAAAGGGATATTTTAGGCGGCAACAAGAACTCAGTATTAAGATGAAAGCATAGATAACTAGTAGAAAATGGAATACACTGTAGAGAAAAAATTCTGACATGTGGCTACAGTTTTAAATTTAGAAATAAAGAAGCAATCACAAAGTAACATATCAACAAAAAGCTATAAAAATTCTATTTCAAAAAAAGCTGCCAAAAGTATTTCCAGAAAATGTGACAAACTGACAAAGTCTTTATTAATATAGAAAATTTATAGAAATCAATAACAAAATACCAAGAATTCAAGAAGTAAAATGGAAAAAGACCTGAACAAGAAATTTACAAAGAGGAAAACTAAACAATTATCAAGTACATGGAATAAGATTTCTATCTCAATAGTAATCAAATAATGCAAGATATTTTAAGAAAGTTATAATTTATCCCAAAGGCTGGTAAATGTTAAAAATATGTATCTATAATTTTAAGATTTATTACATGTTATATGTAATATTCACCATTTGTATGCAAAGAAAGACATATATGTAACTAATAACTAATACTGGAAAGTCTAAGAGAAAACCAAAATGTATTTCCTGAAGTATTATTGTCAGTGGTGTCACTTCATAAAATTAAACCTAAACACAAAGTTCTAAGCATTAACATACTTTTTGCAGTATTATTAATAATGGTAAAAAAGGAATGGTGAACTATTTGCTCAGCCATAGAAGAATGGTTAAAATAAACTGATCTGTATTATGCTGCTATCAAAATCGTATTATGAATACTACATGGCAAGAAGGAAACTATGAATTAAATGTGAATTAAATGTTATGAAAATGGAGAGTATTATTATTATCAGCACATTTTATCTCTGGTATATTTTAAAGAATCCTCTCTATTTGTGTGCGTAAATGTATGTATTTCAGGCACAAAATCTTGGAAACATCCTTGACTTCTTGCTGTTTTCCACAAATCATGTCCAGTCATAAAGACATCCTTTTCACTCTACCTTCAAACTATATCCAGCATGTGACAACTCATTTCATCTCCACTACTAGCTTCTACTAAGTCATTTCCTCTAACCACTTGTACAGTGCTTCATTTGCGGTGAAGTCTCAGTCCCTTAGGTACAGCCACATGCTACTTCTGCAGCTTTCCTTATTCCTGATCTTCCAATCCTTTACCTTTTAGGCCTCAGACTAACAAGTCATGTTGTTTACCGCCATCCCTGTGTGTATATCTTGACCTTAGGTTACTTCTCTTTCCTCAGAAAATGTATAACCAGGTACACAGTTCAAAATTCTGACATCGAGAGGATTTCATCACACAAGAGTAGTTTGGTGTGCTCTCTAAGTAGATCTATAGCACAAGAACACCAATTTTCATCTTGTACACATCCAAAGAGCCAAATACTTGTCAACCAAACTCGGCCATTGTCCTCCCCATCAGTTGGCCATAAGGTTCCCCACTGTGGTAGAGGTGTAAGTTGAGGGGCAGAGCCTGTGTAGCAGAGGCTGATGATACACGGTTCTAGGCTACTAGCAGCTATCTTTTACCCTCTGGCCCTACTCTAAACATATTGCTTGAATGTACCATTTTCAACTCAGAAAACACCTCCGACTATATAAACTTATAGGAACTGACAGAAACCAGTCAGAATCCACACAATGGTTAGTTGTGGCTGGACGGCCATTTGAAGATCTATTATCATGACCTATTATCACAGACTCTGTACAAGAACCTATCATGTGAGAATCTGGTTTTCACACACTGTAGATTTCTGATACAGATAGCATGGCTTGGCTGCAGAAACCTAGGGTTTCACATGTCAAGTCCCCTTAATGGGCTTGCCAAAAATTCCTCAGAGTATCTTTATCCAGGAGATGCTTCTGTGGGCACAGAAAGTTCTGGGAAATCTGGGGATTCAAGATATTTATGAGAATCAACATGGATGTTCCCAACCCAGATCTCAAAGTCTCAGTTATTCTCAATCATCATTCTGACCTTGGCATAGCAGACTGACGGGGGCTATGAATTCCACATTTTCTGGGAGCTGCTGTCATTAAAACTAAATTTACAATTTGATCCTCAGCTATTTCTGAGCTCAGGCTCTGAGAGACGAATATTTTTTTTTTTTTTTTTTTTTTTTAATGTGCTGCCACAGAAGAATTCTGGCTTTTGAATTTAACTTTTCATTGGTAAATTAGTTTGTAATTTCTCATATACTTTCATTGTCTTTATCTAATATATTTGATGACTCCCAGAAAAAGGAATATGATCCCATAATACTTGTTATCATGAGATTCCTAGAGCCTCTCAAAGGGCTGAGATATTTCACCTGCCTATTTCTGTCCTTCTGTGTCCCATCTCAGTTCACTATCTGGGAAAGTTACCCCTATAGCATGCCAGAGGATGCCAGGATGTCATTAATGATGTGGTTTAGCATGCAATCAATCTAGCTTCAAAATCTCATTATAAATACACAAAGAATTCTTATAATGTAACAACTAAAAGACAACTGAAAATGGGCAAAGGACTACAAATGATGAAAGAGCACATGAAAAAGATGTTAAACATTGTTAGTCTTTAGGGAAAGCAAATCAAAACCACAATAAAATACCATTTCACACCCACCAGAATGGTTGTAATCAAAAAAAATACAAAAAAATAACAAATGTTGGTGAGGCAGTGGAAAAATTGGAACCCTCACACATTGCTGGTGGGAATATGAAATGTTGTAGCCACTATGGAGAACAGTTTGGAAGTTCCTCAACAAGTTAAAGATAAAATTACCACATAATGCAGAAATCTCACCCCTAGCTATATACCCAAAAGAACTGAAAATAGATATTCAAACAAAAACCTGTATATGAATGTTTCTAACAGCACTATTCATAATAGCCAAGAGGTAGAAAAACTCGGATGTCCATCAACGGGTAAATGGACAAACAAAATTGGTATAGCCATACAATGGAATATTATTCAGGCATAAAAAGAAATAAAGTACTGATACACGCTATAAAATATTATGCGAAGCAAAAGAAGACAAACAAAATGTCATTCATTGTATGATTCAATTTATATGAAATATCCAGAACAGGTAAATATCCACAGAGACAGAAAACAGATTAGTGGTTGGTCAAGGCTGGAGGAAGGGGGAAATGGGAAGTTACTCCTTAATAGACACAGGTTTCCATTTAGGATGATGAAAACACTCTGGTAATGGTTGCATAGCATGGCAAAATTACTCAATGCCACTGAATTGTACACTTTAACATGGTTAAAACGGTATGTTTTATGTTAGATGTATTTTTCCACAGTAAAAATTTCATTCTTGATTTTTCTTCCTGGGATCAATGTGTCACCAACATTCTTATACCATACACCTTCAAAAAACATTCTATGAGGCACAGATATACCTTCAGGAAATTTACTGGAAAGAGCTACTGACAACTACAAGGGAATAAGAGAAGCAGGATTGGGCAGAGGGAAAAATTAATCTGTAACACAGTTGCAAAGCCAATTTTACAAATAACTGTGGAGCTGAGACAGCCCTTCTGTATTTCAAAATTAAGGCAAGAGGTCAGATCTTCATACTCAAAGTCTTACCAGATGCAGGCTGTCCCCAAAGAGGCAGCCTAGCCTTGGGTGAAGCTGCACACTATGGCCAAAGGCAATGTTCTGGGGAAAGATGCAGCTGTGAAACATCAGCATTCAAACTTATGTGACTTAGTCCTGAAGAGGAAAGTCTTATTGATGCACTACTGTATCCACTGTAACATATATGGCAAAAATTCTTTAACATCCCTATATCTTAAATCACTGGCATGAAACAAATTTCCAACTAGAATTCCATTCTGACAATTATCTCGATCTTTCAATGAGAGTCCAACATTCCCTATAATCTGTCTGTAATGAAAATAACTTCACCAATCTTTTTTTTTTCTTTGCCATTTCAATGAATCAGATGCTTTGAAAACGTGATGCCTGTATTAGACTTAGATGGTCTGCATGTCATGAAGTTTCAGGACAGCTCTGAATGAAAATCATCTTTCCCAAGGTCTTCATAACTTCTCTTCAAACTGTGTTTATGTACCACTATCCAATCAAATTTCTGACCAAATATACCTAATGTCTCTGCTATAACCAAATTTCCTTGGATCTTCCTATTTACTTATTTATTTACCATTTTTATGCTCTTCCCAGCTTCATGACAGTTTTTTTTTTTTTTTTTTAAACAAAGGTTGGCATTTCTCTTTTTCAGTATAGTACTCTCAGATTACTGGAATCAGCATGGAAAGAGTTCAAAGTGTTTTGGAACATAAGTCCCCTTGGAATTCTGAACCAATGACTGATACGGGTGGGAGTAGGAAAATTTCAACACTCTTGGTCTGAATTAGGACACACTGAGGCATAACTTAGCCTACAGACCCCACTGTGGGGTCAGGCTGAAGCCACCCTCTGTGAGATTGAGAGTAAAATGAAGGAAGCAGGACAGGAAATGAGATAGAACCATTGAAGGGCATGATCTCAGGCAGTTTTCCCTAAGTATTCCCCAGGTGCCTGTGGATTTCATCTCAGATTCTGCACCTGGAAACCTACCCTAAGACATTAAAGGTGAACAATTCTACATCATACCTACAACTAATAATCGTGCCTTAAATGTTGTGAATATTTTCACGTGAGTATGTCCCTGGGCAAGGGAAGTCACACCTAAAGTTATATAGAAAACAATCTTCAATTCAATTGTAAACTCCTAACAATTTGGTTAAAAGCAGTTTAGTTTGCTTAACTACATAACAATAGGTGGTTTTCCTGATTTCCTCACAAACACAGAAAGTATTTGACATGGTTTAGGATTGGCTACACAATAAATAGACTGAAGCAAAGTGTGTGTGTGTGTGTGTGTGTGTGTGTAGGCGGGTTCTTTTTTTCACTCAGATCAATGACTTTCATGGCTCAAAATGCCACTTGGTTTATTTCTTCAAGTGTTCTAGTCAGGACTTTGTCTGTCTCCCATACTGTCCTCAAGAGCACCTTCACTCCAGTGCTCTGAGGCCAAGGTCCCCAGAGACGCCGGCTAGGGGAAAGTCTGCTGAATGTGATGGGTGACTGTCGCGTTCTTCCACTGCCAGAAACCAAGAGTGAAGGTGATTGGGCGGTCAATGTGCAGAGTCAAGCATCGTCAGTTTATTTTGCTGAAGCTCAAACTGTGGAAATTCAACTTCTGGCTGCATAAGGAAAATAAACAGAGACAATGGTATTTTCACTCTCCTAAGCAGTTTATCCAGATCAATATGGGAAAGACTGCAGCTTCACTGTGGCTGATCTGAGCCTTAATTAAGGATTTTGCTCTCTAAGGCTGACATACCAGCCACCTTCATGAGTATTAGAGTATTGAGTTTCTCTTTCAAAAATTTAGAGTTAAGACAGGATCAGCATGGCAAACACAGCTGAGGATAATTTTTTTTTTCAAATTCATAAACTAGTTTAAGTTTTTCTAAAGTAGATTTAAGATCTGAATAATAAGCTCTCCATGGTTTTCTTTTGCCTTATGAATAAAGTCCCAATATTGATAGTAAAGGAAAGAAGGCCCCTTTTAATCTTGCTCTTCCTTTATTAATTTTCTCTTTTGACCACACTGCAAAAATATTAAAATACATATTCTAATATCCAGATATATCAAATAGCTCCTTTTCCACAACTCAGCATGTCTTTCTCACTTTGTCTCTAGACATGCTGGCTCTTCATCCTATGATACATTTCCCTGTTTCTCTAACCCAGCTTTCAAACCAGGCTCAAGTATCACTTCTTCCAGGAAGCCTTCCTTCACTTTGGTCTCTTTTCATACCCACTGTGGTGGCTGTCTAATCTATTCTGTAGAAAACATAAATAATATTATATAAACACTTCATCTCTTAAACTGCGCTAATAATTGGTTGAAAGAAGAAAATTTTTCTTCTTAGGATCCCCAACACTTAGCAAAATCTTTTAAAATGTAGATGTTAAATAAATGTATGTGGAATTATTGAATTACTGAATGCATTCGGTTATTAAAAATACACACTATTTGGAGCTGATACTTTATAATCAAAAGGATCATTCTAAAGACAAATAATATATACATGTTGGTGACTTTTGCAAATACATAATATGAAATATGAGTTTTTTAGTGGGTGTATCAAATTGCCTATTTGAGAAAGGTATTTCTAGAAATATATCCCTTTGAGCTTGTCTTTTGAAAATGAATATATAAAATCACTTCCTTTCCGCAGAGCAGCATGTCCAGGATTAAAGGAATCCAGTATTTCTAGAATCCTCTTGTAGGGTTTTCATAATTATCAGTACTTGAAATTTTGTCTCAGCCTTTAAAAAGATTGCATTAGCATAAAATGTTGTGTTCTTTTGATTTAATATATTCTTTGAACAGGAAAATATTCACCAGAACTAAGAGTTTGGATAGAAAATTATTACCTGCCAGGTGACAAACAGTACTTTTCACTGATGAGAAATATATTTTTTATAAAATGCAAATTACCGAATTTGAGTTGACACTCAACCCTTTCAGAAAAAAACTGCAAAATTCAAATTGAATATCCACTATTAAAGTAATAGAGTTATTTAAATTGTAGCAAATCACAAATTCAAATTTAAAGTGTTCTTTTTATTGAATGTTACCTGCATTATTACATTTTGTCAAATCATGTCTGTACATGATTCAGCACAATTAGGGTTCCTTAAACTAGGAAAAGATGATTGTACTTACTACTTGTGATTCCTTTGCAATACCGCGCTGAGGACCTAGGTGATAAAAATGGTTTTCCTGATTATAGGGAGGCACTTTGTATAGGATAACGCAGCCCATCTTTGTCCTAAAGATCCTTCACCTCTTAGACTCGTAACACTCCCTAGAAACAATTCTGGTCTTTATTGCTATGCCTTCATATCACAGCATTCCAAATGCTAACCAAATACAAAGATGCTTAGTTTTGAAGATATTAAATTCTCTAAAAATAGACAATAACAAATTTCTGTACCAGGAATCCCTCCATAAGTATTTGCACAACTTATTCACCACAAGGTTCTCCACTGAACAAATACATTCAAAGTAAGTAGAAATACTGGTTTTTATCAAGAACCTTCACTAAATCATGGACCCTGACTGATCAACAGAAATACTCAACCCTTTCAGATAACTGTCTTTGTTTTGAAGAAGGCATTCTTTTTTTTCCATCCCATTAATTGCATTTGTTTACAATGTTACTTCCTCAGCTCAAAATCCATTGGTGGATGCTTATGAATGGCCAAACTCTTACTGTGGCCTATAAAATACTCTAAAATCTACCCCCTGCCTCCTGTCCTACCTTCTTTGTGCATAATCTTCATCACTCACTCTGCTCCATTGTTCTTTCCTTCCTGAAGACATGCTAAGCTCTTCCTCAGTGCAGGACCTTTGCACACTCATTCTGGTCTATGTTTCCCTCCACACATGAATGAACTAGCTCCTCCTCAGCTTTCTTACCCCAAGGCAAATGTCATCTCCTCCATGCTGGATGGGCATTTTTTTCCCTAAAACCTCTTCTCCCAACGAAAACCCCTCATTTTCTTAATTTCAGCACCATATCATTCCCTTTATGAGAATGTCTTCCTTTATAATTACTAATCTGTGAACATTTAAATGTTTTTTTAAAATAATTGAAAAAAAGATCCACCCTCATTGGAATGTCAGTTCTCTAAGTCAGAACTGTATCCACGTTTTTTGCATTAAAATCTCAAAATTCCTGGCCCTCAGTACATATTTGATGTTTGAATTAAGGAGTATATTTTGTTCCTAAAACAACCTTTTCTACTCTTTTATTTATCTATAGCTGTGTCACAAGCCACCTCAAACTTGATGGCTTAAAACAATAAGGATTAATTATCTATTATGGTTTCCGTAAGTCAGCGATTTGGGAGCTTAGCTACGTGGTTCCTGCTTGGAAACTCATGAGGTTACAGGCAGACGTTGGCTGAGGCTGCAGTCATCTGAAGGCTTCTCTGGGACTGGAGATTCCACTTTTATGACGGCTCACTCATGGGACCAGCAAGTCTGCACTGGCTCGTGGCCAGAGCTGCAGTTTCTCTGCATATGGAGCTGCTTGAGTGTCCTCATGGCAGGGGGGCTGCATTCTTCCAGAAGGAGTAATATTTAAGAGACCAGGGCAGAAGCTGCAATCCTTTCACGACCTAGCCTTGGAAAGCACACATGGTCATTTCTGCCATGTTATTTGTCACCAAGCCAGCCCTGATTCAGTGCATGAAGACACTACCCAAAGCATGTGTACCGGGAAACAGAAATCATTGGGTAATTTGGGGGGGCTGGTTACCATGGCAGCCTCAATTTATTTCTGCTTATCAAAGCTCTGAATATCCTTTAACTTTTCTTCATCTTTTATCTCAATACCCACTGCTTCCCTTCTCTTCCCCACCCCACCCTTAACATCTGTTCTTTACTCTTCATGATGAACAATCCTGATGCATTTTCATACCTTAACATTCTTGATTTTGTCATGTTATCATTAGACCAAAAGTCCATCAGTGACCCCTAATATCAGGCATTACCAAAGAAGCCCTGTGGTCCTATTCTTCCTTCTTCTTTCTGTGTTTGTGTGTGTGTGTGTGTGTGTGTGTGTGAGTGTGTGTGCGCACGCGCACAAGAGACAAAGAGACACACATACACATACAGCCCTAAATAGTACCTGACTTGTTTTAAGTAAGCAGTTTCAGAGGTAGATTTTAAATGTAACTCTAAGTAAGGGAGAAAAATCGTGGGCCAGGATTATAGAATTTCTCAACAACATAAATGAAATTATTCTGGTTTCCATGGTCTAATTCCTAGCATACAAGGATTTATATTATTTAACAAACTGATTCCTTTTCATATACCTTTCGTTGATCTCTAGCTATTATTAAATACTCCATCATGGGCTTCTTAATGGCAAACTTTCTCATTTTCTTTCAGTTTTCTCAAAGGGTGAGGCAGCTTATTTTAGCCAAGTTTAAAATTCATTTAAGATTCATGTATGCTGAGTTCTAGACAAAACACTAACCTTTTGGTGTTTGGCCTTAACTTTGTCAAACATAACTTCCTGCCTTAAAAAAAAAGTTTTAAATGTTAATTAAAAACACTCAAAGAGTTTTAGTCAAAAAATAGTCCTGAACTTAGACCTGTTCTCGCCTACAACATGATGAGTTACAGTAAGAAGCATATGGATTAAATGTCTCTGCAAACTTAATGTGAATTTAAAAATTACTCAGTATTTGGAAAACATATCTGCATTTTGTTGAATTAACTAGTAAAAACATTTGAGTATAATCTAATATAAATTGAAGTTAGTTTTAATTCCTCAGTTAAAAATGAAAAGTACATGCCCATATTATATTCACAAGTTTCCAGATTTTTCACCAGGAGTTTAAAAGTTTAATGGGAACCAAAGGAAACTTATAGTCAGATGAGACAGTTGGTGTCAGGGACAATGACTTTAATGTCATTTTTAATCTTCACCAGCTGAGTAAGTGAACACTGAATACCAACAGAAGTCCCAGATTAGGTCTTCTACAGGAACATGAATCCAGAAATAATTATTATTTTTATTAATTTATCATTTATACTCTGCCTTCTTCCAAGAAGGGTACTGAGTTGGCTCACAATAAAAGATATATTCAATTGGACTCAATGAAGCCAATACGATTATTGCAGGAATGCCTGTTTTCCTGAGATTTGGACAGGAGTTTTTAAGCATTAAGCACACACCGATTATTACCTTGCTATGTGTACAACAACATGTTATGCACTAGGGATCATGAGGGAGTACATATATAACAATGCTTCTACCTTTTAAAAACATATAATTTATTGGAACAAAAAGACAGTTGATATACAGATTATGTTTGTACTGCATATCACCATGTTATATAATAAGATGTCATAAATTTTACCTAAACAGGGAAGGTAATAGAGTTTTAAATAACAATATTCACCCTGGCTGAGAAAGAAGAGAAAATAAAACAAATACATTGCCTCAGAGCTCAGTATAATTTGACTCTACACTCATTTTTCATCTGAAACAAGTCATTAGAGTTCTGCAGTGATTGGTACCTCTTCTGTGAATAAATATCATTTTTCCAAAGGATGCTCAAGAGAAATTAGAGATCAATATGGATTCATTTTTGTCTTACAATGGGAAATACCGGGCCTATGCAGCTATCACATGGCAAGACAGAATCAAGAGATCACAAACCTTGTCTTTCTACCTATCACCCTTGCTCTTTTATGCCCATGTAAATTTCACGTCTTCCTCATTCTTCTGACAGGTGCACTAAAGGCACGTGAATTATTTACACTGTTCCTAAAGTAAAATGGTATGCATTTAGCAACTGAGCCAAAATCTTTTTGCAAAGAAACCTGGCTTTAAAATACCAGAGCAGTACAGGATTAGTGAATCTCAGCAGAGGTTAAGAATTAATCTCACTCAAGGTGGTATTACTTGCATATGTAGAAGAGGGATAAGAAATGAATTCATGATAGTTAATTCTTCCATGACTATCTTTAATTTCTTCTTTGCATAGCTATATCCCATTCTTACTTTCCTTCTTCTTTCCTTGTAACCTCTAGAATTGTTATTTGTTCTATAATGGCCGTAATTAGTGTTGTACAGAGTAACTCCTATTAGTTATTGGTGTGACTCCACAGCATTCACTAAGAACTATGTTAGTGAGTATCCCACGAGACACTTCACTCATAACCACACTCAAATCTCTGTTCTCAACCCACTCCTTCTCTTAATTCTCATCATCTCCATCTTTATTATTTTTCAATTTTGAGCCTTTTTTTTAAATTGATGGAGAGGTATTCATCATGACTTTAAGAACATAAACTTGACTCCTTTAGAAGACAACAAAATGTCACTTCTCCTACCCATGTGTAACTGTCCTCTTTGATCTAATCTAAAGGTTTTCATATTCTAACAGTAACGCCGTATTACAACAGACAAAATCACAGAATATTGGAGGAAAAAGTCACAGTTCACAGATACCTAAGTGGAGGGAAACCGAGGAAAATAACAGCTTATTTTTAATTTTCTTC
The DNA here is from genome assembly GCF_041146395.1 of Eulemur rufifrons. Classification (NCBI taxonomy): domain Eukaryota; kingdom Metazoa; phylum Chordata; class Mammalia; order Primates; family Lemuridae; genus Eulemur; species Eulemur rufifrons. The sequence goes on along the minus strand of NC_091005.1, from coordinate 6,784,466 downwards.
ACGAAAAAAAACTACTTTAAATGGAAATTTGAGTTGTGAATAAGTATTTTAAAAAGTTTTCCATTATGATGTGAACTATAGTTGTGGTTTTCATAAACTACTCTTTACTGAAAAGTTAGTCTGAGTCCATCAGATATAATGTCAGCAAAAGATAATCTTGAGATTTGCTTATCTCTTGTCTACTATTTTAGGTTTGCTCAAGTCATTTTATATTTCTAAACAAGAAAAACATAATTATTAAGAGAAACTATTATGGATTTTTGTTTGTTAAAAAGGGAACAAAGCCTCACACACAGAAATGGCATAGAATCTGCTCTTCAAAGGACCATGTTTATGGAATACTATAGCTGTTTAGGTAAGCCTTTTGGATTTTGTGTTGTTCTTAGTGTTTTAGATTTATTTATTTTCCTACTTGACCAGACATTTCCATGTTATGACAGGTACTTCAAAACTAAGATTGTCATAGAAAATTGTAACTGGCATTTTTTCAACATGGAAATGTTTTATTTACATTTAAATTCCTAACAAGTCCTCTTGAAACCATTCTAAATATGCAATAATGAACAACTGTTTATTAATGGACACCACTACCAGCAATCCCATATGAGAACAATAATTTTTTAAAGAAGATCTTAGTGTTCCGTATGTAATGCAAGTGTTTTTTTCATAGCTCAGAGAAGTTCTCAAATGATATCCACTTACCCTCATGTACTATGCTACCCTCACATAATGAAAGGAAGTTACCATGGAAGTGTAAGTTCTTGGAAGGCAGGCACCAAATCTTCCTTCCCTTGCCCGAGTGTTCTTAATAGAGGCAAAAACCTATCATTGTCCATCCATGTGCCCTCACTGGAGCAGTCTATAAACCATCAAGTCCAACTATAGGTGACATACTTCATTTGCATATCAATTAAAGTTTGTAGAGACAAAGAAGCTGGCTTGATTTCCCTGTGATCACATTCATTCTAATTTTAAGATGCCAGGGCATATCCTCCCATCTCGTTCTTGCCTAAAAATAAGTTATAGAAAACCACAGAACCAAGAGAATTATTAAAGGCCAATCCTAGGATTTTCCTCACTTGATGGCATGTTCTCATTTTATATTCATTTTCACTGAGCATCCGGTAGCTGCCTGCATAACCTACTCACCATCTTCTACCTTGACTTAATATTTTGGCTTGTGCTTTGCCTTTTGAATTCTAACCCCATCTTTTTTAAGGTCTTTGAAATCTAATTCAATCTATGTTATCCCTGTTCCAGACAAACTTGGTAGAATATTCCATTCTATTTTTTCCCCTTTGGCCCCAGGTGTTGTCTCTAGCTTAGAAATGTATTTTAATCACTGGTGAAGGCAGAGATACCTGTAGGTAATCATTTAGTGTGTACCATATATCCATAAGAGCTCACAGAAAGACCACTGGTAGATCCTTCTTTGTTTTTTAAGTAAAACAATGTATATTTTATCCAGACAAAATTTTGCCCTACTCTATTTATACAATCTGGACTTTCCTAATGATATTGTTGAAGGTGAAGCTGTTAACAAACCTTGCCTTCCTAGTCTTAATGATGAATAGAGTGTTATGAGATTCTCTTAGCCTTCTTCCAAAACCATCACTTCTTTGCTGTAGTGAAAATAATACCATGTGTGCACATATCTATACAACTAGTCCAGGAACAAGTGATTATAATAGTAACTTTTTATGATAAAAATCTGACACATAGAGGAAAATTCCAGTAATGAAAAGCAGCACAGCACTATAAAATCAGGTTAGGTTTTTATTTAAATGGGCCATTTCTATCACTGAGTAACATTAGGGACTTTATCAACTGATTTTCTGAGCCTTGGTTCATCAGCAAACCAAGAAAAATAGTCCCTAGCTTACACGGTTTCTGTGAATAATACCTGACATAATGGTATAAACCACAGAGAAAAGAGTCTGTCACATGATTGGTGCTTGGTGTATGTTAGTTTTTATAACCATAAACCACAGTGATAATAGTAGCTAAAACTCAGAAACCTCTATGGGTCACACACTTTTCTAAGTGTTTTAATCCATACGACAATCCTATAAAGTAAACACTATTATTCTTGCAGGAGAAATTTGGGGCATTGACAGGTAAGGCAATTTGCCCAACCAAGGTAACATTGTAAAAAATCGACAGAGGCAGGATGCAGAGCCAGGCAGTCTGGCTCTAGAGCCCTTTTCTCCTTACAATGACTCAGCGCTGCTCCTCATGTTTGGAAAGCTAGCAAATGTGGGCAAGGGATAAGTCCAAAGAAAAGTGTTTGTAACAGGTTCTGAAACTTGGCAGAGTTACCCAGAAACGCCAAGTCTTGCTGAATTACAATTCTTTTTAACAGTTTTTGCAATTGCAAGCCAGCAGTGATGCTTATCACTAAAGTATTGGCTTTTATGGGGACCATGCACTGTGTCACACTGATTTAAATGAGATAGATTAGCTCCTATCTCAGTCCAATTAAATGCAAGGAGCACCCCCCTACACTGGGTATACAATATTGATTTTAGACTTATAGATTGAATAAACTGAAAGCTGATTGAAATTTATGGAAAAGAATTAGTAATAAAGTGATTTAATTGAAAGTTTATTTAAACTAACTAAAATTAATGGAATCTATTGATAGCTATGAGGATTAATAAAATTAATAAATTACATTTAATCAGAATTTAATTGGACACTACTAAACCTGAACAAAATTCAATGGAAACGGATAGAATGGTGTCTGAATATATACTGGTATTAAAAATATTCATTTAAAAAAATAAACCATTATCCCATAGAGATATTCCCCATGTCTTCCTAGATCCTTTAAAACATGTTTCCTGTAAATTTATGTATAAGAGGAAAATGGTGGCTTAAAACTGATAAAAAAAAAAAAAGTTTAAATCAGATTGAATAGATTCAAAGTATTTTAAGAGTCAAATTTTTAGAGGACTTGGAAAAAAATATTTGGAATGATTCATACTTATGAACATTTCTCCTGAAAATATTCCACCCCCTTATAAGACAAAATTCTAACAGTAGGAAATACTTACAATATTTTCACCTACTTCTTATCTTCTTCCTTATTCCATTTTTTTCCTACGAGAGATAAACTTTAACTTCCAGAATTCTAGAATTTTCCTTATCCCATAAAATCTAAATCTCTCCCTACAGGCTTAATTAAATTAACAGATATTTCATCCAAGCAAGGAAGCATAAGATAATAAGTAAATCTCATAGACTCTGTAGCCTTATGGACTTGAACGAGTATAGTCTAAGATATCAGGCAGATCTTGTTTGGTATCTAGGGTCTGTTACAAATCAGTTGTATGGCATTGGACAGTTCACATTTTCTGTGTCCTTGATTATCATCTGAATTAAAGGTATGCATTTTCTCAGGTCAAAGGTGAGGATTCAGAGAAATATTGTATAAAACCTAACCCAATGCCTTGCTACTACTACTTCTCGAATATTATTTTTCCACTTCCTCTTCTGGAGATTTGAAAAGAACCAAATTTGACTATGCATCCTTTTTCCATAGTGCCACTTATATATCTACTCAAGTAACAAGGGCATTAAGAATGCTTTAGAATTATGTAAGCCCTCCTGAAAATAAGTCAGGGTTTTATTCTGGCTCGTGTTGTGGGCAGGACAGTAAGTCAAACAATGTATAGCACCTCTTGGAAGAAACAACGAATGTAATGGCATGAGTATTGGTAGCAACCTGGTCATATGATGTGAGTTTTTTGGCTTTCAGAATATTTTCTTTTTATAGCTATTGTTTGTCTTACTAGGGATTCCATTGAAAGCAAAGCCTAAGATAGGAATTTGAGTTCAGATAGTTTTTTTTTTTTATTATTATTTTATGTTAGAAATGATTGCTGGAACTCATAGTGAGGGAGCCTACAAGGACAGAGTGAAGGCTAATAGAGTGTACGATGCGAAGCTTGTAGCCACTCTGAGCAACTGGATTCATTCTTTCTGAGTATCCTCTGAAGAACCACAGAGGAGCAATCAGAATGTTCCCTTCAAATTTTCCATCAAAGTCTGGTTGCAACAGAAGCCTGGACTCCACTGCTTGAGGGTTGCCCCTGGGGAATTAAATTCCCTGTACCTGCAGGCTTTGTCTACTCAAGAACAGAACAAGCTCTCATGGCTTCAGAGAAAGATCTAAGGCAGCGAAGATGAGACCTGGCAGGTGCTCAGGTGGTATGCCATCAGTGAGTACACAGGACTGTCTATCGCAGCTGCTGATAACAACAGAGGTTTAGGATTTCTGATATTTAAAATTGAGGTATTTTATCAAGTTAAATATATAGCCTTTCTTGAAAAAGCAAAAGATATGACAACATTATGCTTACATTAATATAATAATATAAATGAGGATGGTGGTAATAATTACAGCCATCTTTCATTATTCACCTACTATAGGCCAGGTACTGTTTTAAGCACCTGACCTGCATTTTCCATCTAATCCTCCCTCATACAAATGAATTTCTTATTTCCCACTCTTGAAATCTGAATATTCCCCCATCTTCTCTATCTCAATGAATAATCTATTCCAATCTGCAGATGTGTTGACTGAAAATCTTGGCTTCACCTTCAACTCTTCCTAAACCCCAAGTGGGTTAAATCCTATTGTCTCTAGACTTCAGTTATATTCTGAGACTTACAACGTCTCATCTCTTTTACCATTACCACCTTGGCTCAAGCAACCATTAACTGCAGCCAGGTCTCTGTGCCTTCTCAGCGGCCCCCTCTCAACCTCATTAAAATTTATTCTCCCCAAAACAGACACAGCCACAGTAACTCATCGAAATCTCAATGAGATTGAGTCTTTTTCAGAGTAAAGGATTTTGATCCTTGCTATCACTTAAAAAACACTGCATGATCTTTTAATTTCACCTACAATTCTATCTTTCTCTCTCTGTTCTGGAGGCTGTGAATTCCATGCTGTTTTCAAACACACTAATTGCAATCCAGTTTCAGAGGCTTAGCTGTGAATGCTGTTACCTAGGATGCTCTTCCAGCCTGAGCTGCTCTCAAACTAGCTTTATTCACTTATCTTTTCAAATGCTTCCTTCACAGAGAGAACAGCCTATATAAAAATGCAAACACTCATCCATTTCTACAATAACCATCTATTAATGTAGTGAATCTCTACACATTTCTTTGTCCTTATAGCCTTTTTAATAACTCATATTAGCACCTGAAAAATTATATATTACATCTTTTTAGTGTATTGATTATTTAACTCTCACTTGAATCTAAGTTGCAGAGAACTGTCCCAGTTCTGCCTCTTTGATCACTGCTGTATCTGCAGACCTTAAAACCAAGTTCTTCACAGAGTAGGCATTTTATACATACATTTTGAATGAATAAATCATAGTCATATGAAGTGGGTACTACTATTCTCACAATTTACAAATGTGGATAATGAGACACAAAACAGATAAATATCTTACTGCTTAACCAAGGCCAAATACCTAGTAAGTGGAGAGATGGGTTGGCACATAACTAGAGGTCAAATTCTTAAATCATATCCTAATTGCTGGCCCCTTCAGATGGAACATGCACTTTCCAATTTGGCATAATCCCAACCTGCACACTGTACTCTTTTATGTTACCTGCTTGACCCTTGCTGCATTTGAGTTTGTAATTCCAAGCTGAAATTCTGGAGAACACAAGGAAACTAAGACCAATGGAATATAAACTAGACTGGGATAGACAGAGGCATGGGTTAGGAGGAGGTCAACCAGATGTTTTAGAGGAAATGTAGCCCAAAGCTATAAAATAATCTCTGTGTGTATGTGTTGATATGATTAATAGTATTCTCAGAGTTTGGCAAAGAATCCATATGCCCACAGACTTTCGAATCCATATGCCCACAGACTTATACATGGAACTATTTCTTTCTCAGAGAAGGGTAATTCATTACAAAAGACATTCACTGGATTCTTACTGGACAGGGAGTTTTGCATTTCTTAACTAGATCATAAATCCTTTGCAAACTGATGTATGACATCCTAAAGACTTCCGAAATTCCTTTAAATTTTATTACTCAGTTGAAACCTTCTTATGAGAATTTTAGCTTCCATTGCCTCCTGGATAAGAGATTACTGTTGTCTGACTTCTGATAGCTCACAAAAGGGTCTGAAACTTTAGTGGGTTTTATAACTGAAATGTCTTACTTGACACTCATTACATTATAAAACTATTTTTAAATATCACCATTAAAACCAAACCCCAAATAGGTCACTTTTTAATCAATATATAGCCTCTAGGAAAAAGTTCTATAATATTTTGTGCTGCTACTATAAAGTTTATATATATAATTTAGTTCTGATTCTAAAAAGTTTAAGTGGTATTGGTTTATTATAAACAAATGCAGAGTAGTTTTTTTTTTATTTCTCCAATCTACCTGAGTATGATAGATTCTATTACAGCCTGTGCTATAATGTGTGGTAACCCAGAGCCTTATATATGCCATCATCACATTTTTTTTCTCTCCCTCTCTCAAGAGTTAAAATAACTTTAGAGTATCTTTGAGGACAAATACTTAAGATAACTTTATTGTTCAAGTGTTCTATGGTCTCTGCTACCTGCTACAAGAGTAGAAGAGAAAACTAATGGATGTATCTGGGTCCGTGCCTTATAATCATATATATTTAAAAATGAAAAATATATCCCTAATTCACCTATGCTGGAATCTATTGTGCAACATACGGTGCCTCGTTTTTTCCTTTATATTTGTCTTTCACACTGTTCAGCATTAGATGTTTACTTTTGAATCATAATTTCAGTTCTGTTTTTATGTTCTCTTTATAAAATGCTTAGGTTGGTGCTGCATAGAAACCATGCATGTGTTTCAAACTTGGGTATCTCCTATAATTTACTGCCATTGGAACCAACTTCATGAATTGATAAATTGAAGTTATATGAAGGGAGAAAATTGTTTGCTTGATTTGCATTTGTCTTGTTCATTAGTGTGCTCCAATGCTCACCATAGTATTTTGAATATAACTGGAGCTCAATAAATTTGTATAAAATAAATTACCCAGTAGAACTGTGAATGTTGCCAGTGAGTAGCTTGGCAGATCCCTGTTCTTCATGGCAGTAGGACCCTACCCAGGGCCATAAGTACTTAAGAAGAACCAGAATTGTAAGACTGGTTGTAGTTAGTACATGGAATAAATTTGGGGGTGAATTCTTAAAGAAACAAGGTCTACTAAGTTTACTATTAATACAAATATAGAATTCTTCACGATATTAAATTAAGTTCAGCTCATAAAATTCTGTTTATATGTTAAAACTGTTGGCATTCTATCCAAATCTTCCATAATATACTTTCAGTACTCCTTTCCCCATAAAATCATTATGAATTCCCTATAATAAATGCTATCACTCTTCTCTACATTTTCACAGCTTGAAGAAACAGTGTAACTCAACTACTAGTCCAGAAGAAGGTCACCAGGATGGTGGATTTTTATTATAATCTGTGCTAGGTACTAAGTGCATTCCCTATGCTACTTTATTAAATTTTAGTTATTAAAAGGAACCAAAAATCTACAATTGTAACATAACTTTTATCATTCAACTAAAAATTTAATGTAACATAGCAAAGCAACAGATACTCTTTGGAGGAAATTCTGATAACATGAAAAAAGACCAATCTCCTAATATGTCAGATATAAACTCATCTCTCTCTCTCTCTCTAACTCTCTCTGTCACCCTCACACACACCATCACCACCACCGCCACTACCACCACTTTGGATAATCATTGTGAACACCAATTTTCCCTCTTCAGTTTTTTATATGTAACTTACTGACAAACTGTGTAACCTTTGTTCTTTCAGCTATAGTAAGTAGTCAGGGCTGTATAAATCAGAGGCTTTTATGAGAATTAAATAAGCTAACCCACATAATATGCTTAGCAGAGGCCCTGACAAATAGTGTTTAAGACATTTTAAATATTATTAACATCATTGTTAATTTTTATATAGACTTTTTAGTACAGAGACTGGATATCTTGTACCTAAAATACACTGCAAATATTTTTCTCTTTAAATGCCTTTCCAAAATATAATTTTAATCATTGCTTAGTATTACATCATATGGGCATATAATTTTAACCAAATCTTTTTTGATGGGTTTGTTACTAAATTTTAGCTGTCATAATTATTGGTGTAATGAATAATCTTACAAATAAATGTTCATGATTTTTTTTGGTTGTCATTGTTTCTTTTAGGACATTTTTTGGTACTGGTATGTAGACCTAGTTATTAAGGAAAATTGTGCTATACATGTCGGGGGCAGGGGGGGAGTCTGCTTGGTGTGTTGCTGGCTCAAGGATGACCAGACACACAAAAATGTCAAGTCCAGACAATTATCCTGACCCTCTGGCTCCTTTCTTGGAAAAAATCACCAGCAGGACCAATGTGATGGAGTAACCTCAGGCATGAAGCAGTTTCACACGAGCAGCTCTTATTGTAGAATAAAATGGGTCTGTCTCCCCGGGTGGAGAGAAACTGACCGAGTCACTCTCTGACCGACCCACTCTCTCTGACATCCCCGATTGTTTCCTTTTATTAGCCCAGTCTGGAGGAGGGCTCTTGGGAGATGTGGGATGTTACCAGGTGATCAACAGGTATCCTCAGGTGTCCTCCCTTACAGATGTAAAGGAGAGCTCCCTCTAAGAAAGCCCACTGGTTGGGGGGAGGAGGGGTGAACCACAATGCAGATTCAAACTAATGGCATAGTGATTACCCTTAGGTTACTCTAGGTCACTTTCTAAATCATAATATGCCTGGACTGGGGAATTTCCTGATTGATGAAACATGCCCTCCTTCCCCAGGTGTAGCAGTTGTTGTCCATAGGATTAACGGTGGGGCAGCACGAAAATGGAGTGCCTGCCATTATCCTTCTTCCCAAGTGGAGCAATTACTCAACACAGCACCAAAACAGGGAACCCTTGTCGCAAAAAGAGCCGGAGATCCCATCTACCTAACATAGCCACCAAAAGCATAGAAGTATACTCCTCCCACCAGGTATTATAACATGCTATTAGTTTGTTTTAAGATTTTTAATTTTTGAGCATTAGTATCTTGTGTACATAATTCATCTTTACGAACTATAATACGTTTTTAAACATATTCTAGGGATATTTGTGCCTGGCTGTGTGTGTGTGTGTGTGTGAGAGAGAGAGAAGAGATAATGAGACAGAGGAACTAAGATAATGAGATTTTATTGAGCATTCCCCCTTTTGTATGATTATGGTCCTTGTAGTAATTATGACAATAATGATGGTGGTAGAGATAGCAGTGATGTCCTGTGCTGAGGGTACAAGTAATAGCAGTAGACAATATGAGGTAACACTAACTCAGAGCTCACCACGTATTAAGATCTTCACATACATGATTGCATTTAATGCCCACACAATCCTGTGTGCTAGGCACTACTTTAATGCCGATTAAAAAAAATACCTAAAATTATTCCAAAAGAAGCTTATTTAAGTCACTTCCTTAAGGTCATATGCCAATTAAGTAATAAAGGCAGGATTCTAACTTAGGTAATTTGCCTAAACTTTTCACTCTAATAAAGGAGTTCAATAGGTTGTAGAGTTACCAATCTTGCCATTTACTTGTAAATCACATTTCCTAATTGTTTTTGAAAATATTTTGGTGATTTCAGTGTACAGAAATATTTTTAATACCAAGTTTCAGTGTCATTTTGCATTAAACAGAATTTCTCCCCTAGATCAATCTTCTCAGGATTTTTTTTGTTCATTTGCTTGCCTTTAGATTTTTTAACACTTCTGATTTTTTTTCAGGGTGGGGCAGAGAGTGGTTATTTTCTGTGGGCAAGAGGAGCCTTTATATTTTTGACTGTATTTCTAGATGGTCTACCTCATTTAATGTTCTCCCCTACAATCCATTCTGGAAACTGTCTTTGTATATCTTTATGAGCTATTACTCAAGAACTTATAATGTTCCCTTTTTACTTCCACTTGATTTGGGGGATTGATCACAATGGAATTTGTATCTTTGGACCTTTGCTTGTATTTTTCCTTGGAGCATATGCTTGTGTTGTGTACCACAATCTCTCAGTGTTCACCGATTCTATATGTGGTCACTCAATGACTGCGTTTTGCAAGTATCAGTGGCTTATTTTAAAGGGACCTCCTGTGACTGTCAATAATTGCTTAGTGCATGTGCTTGGCAGGTGGGAAGTGTAAGTGAGCAACCCTCAACTGATGACAGAGAGGAGTTTCTGCATAAATAACCCAGTTCCCCATCTCCTGGATGAGATAGTTTATCTAGAGAGCTCTGCTTGCCAACATCAACAACCTGTAAATGAATGCACCTTCTATGGATTTTCTCTTCCTGTCTCATTCCTCCTTTCTCCCATAGGTGCTTCTAAAGATACTCTCCTAACAAATTCTGTGCGCTCAACTCCTTGTTTCACAGCCTGCTTCTAGGATAACCTAACCCCAGACAATCCTTCTTCTAGGGTTGAACCAACCAAGAGAAAATGATTCTTGTCACCTATTATATGCCTACCACAATATGAGGCATTGAAAGGATTATAAATGTACCATGAGTAAGGAGTTTAAATATTTATTGTAGTTGGCATTGGCCAAAAAAACACATTACTAAAGTGTATAAGCTCTTCAGGGAGTTCTTATTGTTATTATTTTAAAAGAGATTAAAATTCTTAAAGAAAACTAAGTAAATGAATAAAGAACAATATAAAATACCCAGAGATAAATTCTGCTAATGCTTGTATATGTTATATCCTTCCAGTAATTTTTCACTGTATGTGCATATAATGATGTATTCTCTAATTTCACATCTACTCTTTTCTTCTACATAACATTCTTCCTAAGATCATTAAATAATCTTGAAAACATGCTACTTAATGTGTACATAGCATTCTTTCTATTGAAAATGTATTCATTTGTTAAACTAATCATGTATTGTTGGTCTCTAAGATGTTCTCAATTTTTCATTACTGGAAAATAAAAAAAAAACTGATAAATATCCTTGTAAAATACATAGATTTACACACAGCTGTGATTAGTTTTTCAGAAGAGTTGTTCTTTTCTGTGAAGGTTGACTGTAACAGTAATTTTTAATCTTGAATTATAAAAGCAATATACCACGATAATGATGTTAAGAAAACACCAATCATTACAACAGAGATATTGTTAATTTTGCATATTATCTTCTAGACTTTATAAAGGCTTTTGCACATGGCTATGCCTATAAGGTAAACTATTTCTAACTTTATTTTTTCATTTAATATTTTTTACATCTATTTCTGGTGTTGCTAGAAGTTCTTAATTATCACTATTCTTAATGTATACATTATAGCCAATCAAGTGTGTGGGCCATGACTGACAACCATTCCTCTATTGTAAGATATTTAGATCTCTTCTAACATTTCATTATTGCAAATAACCACAAAATTTATACAAAACTTTCTTGAATGCTTATTTTCCAGTGTTAGTCATTGTTTTTGTTGTGGTTGTTAAAAGATAATGAAACATCCAATTTGTTCAAGGAGTAAAAAAAAAAAAAATAATAGTTTTATAATTTCTCATCCTTTAGCTGTTAGATCCAGTTTTTGTTTGCATCCTACTCAAATGCTTCCTACAGACAGGTCACAGTGGCACCGTATTCCATCAATATGACCTGAGCAAGTTGATTTCACTTTATATTGGATATTGGACTAACATTGTCCAGGAAAATCATTTGTCCTTCTCAGTAGGGAGGGACATAGACTAGTGAGTGCATTTATTTTTTATCCTTTACCATACAATGGTGTATCTTGCTCAGTTGTGGATTCTGAACTATTTGCTGTGTGCACAGGAATAGCCAATAAAACCACCAAAGTCTGCTATCATTTATCTTGATTTAAAAGGGAGATGATATTTCTAGGATAGACTTGAAATGTCACTCTTGCTATATTCTTTGTACCATAAAGTCACACCTTTTCCAAACTGTTTGTTATGTAAAAGGAAAAGTAAGTAAAGGTAATTGATTACTTGAATTCTTTCATATTGTTATGCAATTTATATAAAATAATCATAACACCAACCCCATGAGATATATGTTTTAAATCCCTTTTTCTAGGACAAAAATACTGTCTCTGAGAATTAAACTTCCAGCCACAGAGCCAGTAAGTGCAGAATTAGAATTCAAATCCATTTTCATTCATTCAATAAATATTTAGTTCCAAATGTTCTGGGAAAAATGCTCAGAACACTATAAACTATAAATCTATAATGCTCTGAACATGATAAACATCACTGGGGGAGATACAATAAACAGCTTTTTGTCCTTCTTAATGATTTTGTAAGTATAGGTATCTCTACCTCATTGTTGCTTACTTCAAAAGGCATGATAGAAATGCTTCTGCAAGTTTTGATCCAAATTGAATCCAGTATAATCCCTGGGGGAGAATTGAAACTGCCTGAAATGACAACACGTAGTATTTACTGATTGTGAATATGTAACAGGCACTGTGTATCTGCTGTACAAAGACCGTCACATGATTGATTGATTACTTAATCGACAAAGGCAATTTAGGCCCTTTATGCCTTCATAAATTCAGCCTAAATATATGGGAGTGGATATTCATAGAGAGAAATGCAAATGAAATGTGAGGCTTCTTGGACAAATAGCTTAGGTAAGATCCCATTTTTATTCCATCCTCCTTACAATAGCTGCCACACAGAGTTGTTCTATTCTTTAACCAAAGTCTTCATTCCACTTTAGGATAGGTGTCTTTGCGATTTGAGAATATATCCTTAGACTGAGCTTTTTTTTTTTTTTTTTTTATAACTTCTATTTACTTTGTATTTGTCCTTATTTACTGATGATGGCAGAACAGGTATCTATCTGAGTCCAACTTTTGTGTCTTGATTCAGATTACAGAGAGTTGAGGGATGGTCATCAAATGCAAATTCGATGGCAGAGAAATTACTCCATGATTACAAGATACAAACTTCAAGACAAAAATCTCTTCACAAATGCATGTACATTTGGCTTATTCATTTACGTTAGATCAGAGAGTGAAACCCACTAAACACTGCTTTTGAGTGTGTTTGCTTAAATGAATTTTAAAAAGGAAACAAAAAATACAATGTAAAAAACCTGATTCAAAAATCAGCAAAGAACTTGAATGGACAGTCCCCAAAGAAGAGATACAAGTAGCCAACAAGCATATGAAAAGATGCTCAACATCACTAATCATTAGGAAAATACAAATCAAATCTACAATGAGGTACCACTCAAGAAAGAGGAAATAAGTGTTCGTGAGAATGAAGAAATTGGAACCCTTGTGCATTGCTGGTGGAAATGTAAAATTGCAGAGTCATTGTAGAAAATAGTATGTCAGTTTCTCAAAAAAAAATTAAAAATAGAATTACCATATGATCCAGCAATTCCACTTCTAAGGATATAGCCCAAAGAATTCAAAGCTAGGTCTCAGAGAGATGCAGTTATGCACCATAAGGGACATTTTGGTCAATGATGGACTGCATATATGACTTATAACGTCTATAGTAATGCACAGTAATGTCCTACACTTTCACATTCAATCACCTCTCACTCAGGGACTCACCTAAAGCAATTTCCCATCCATCAATCTCCATTCACAGTACATGCCCTATGTAAGTGTACCATTTTTTATCTTTTAAACTGTATTTTTACCACACCTTTTCTATGTTTATATTAGATACACAAATACTTAACCATTGATTATGATTGCTTACAAGTATTCGGTAACATGTTGTACAGATTTATAGCCTAGGAGCAATAGGCAATACAATATGTAGTAGGCTATACCATGTGGGTTTGTGAAGGCATAATCTATGATATTCACACAACAACAAAATCACCTAATGATGCAGTTCTCAGAATGTATCCCTGTCATTAGTCATGCATAATTATATTTGTACATTCATATTCCTGGCATCATTATTCACTACAGCTAAAATGTGGAAGCACCCCCAGTGTCCGTGGATGATGAATGAATGAATTAAATGTGGCATATTTTGCTACGTACATGGAGTATCATATCATTCAGCCTTAAAAAGAAGGAATTCTAACATATTCTACAACATGGATGAGCCTTGAGGACATTATGCTAAATAATATAAGACATTCACAAAAAGACTATATAATTCCATTTATATGAGGTCATTAGAGTAGCCAAAATCATAAAGAAAGAAAATAAAATGGTGGCTGCCGGGAGCTGGGGGAAAAGCGAATGGGAAGTTATTGTTTAATGAGTTTCAGTTTTACAAGAAGAAAAGACTTGTGCAGACAGATGGTGGTGATGGTTGCCTGACGCTATGAAAGTATTAACATCACTAAAGGTACACTTCAAAATGGGTAAGGAGGTAAATTTTATGTTATGTGTAATTAGCTACAATAAAAAAAATTGCAAAAAAAAATGTAAGAAGTAATCACAGTGTAAGAAGGAGCACAAATCACATTGAAATAAGTGGGGGTGACTTCTTTACAGGGAACATAAAGGCCCTTAAAACTCTAGAAGTATACTTTTTCAGAAGGTAGACCAATTGTTACACTAAGTAAGGGAGTATGATCAGACCTTTTATATTCTGAGTTAATAAAAAAATGATTTGTACAACCAATTGGGAGAGAAAGCGGATCATGGTTCTGGATGGATGCAAAAGATGAAAAGGCTTGAACCAGTCCTAGACCAAACCTCTTAGTGTCACTGGACCCTAGTGAGGAAATTCTGCCTGCTCACTGACATAACTGAAGTCAGGTATTTGTTGAAAGCCAAAAATATGAGATATGAGCTTGAAAATGAGAGTAAGTGATTCCTCTCACAGAAAGCCAGAGCAGATTGGTCAAAGCTGTGGACCAGCAAAGAAATATGACCACAATGAATTGGATTCTTGTCAAATCATAGAGTCCAGGAAAAGAATAAGTACTGAGAAAAGGACAGTCTTCCTGGAATTGATAACACACACCTGAGGTGAAGCACCACGTACTGTGTCAATTATTTTTAAATTAGGCAATTTGAAGAGGGAGAATGTGAGGATAGTTGCTATTATGAGCTTGAGAGGCTACACTTGCTTTCAAATGACTCTGACTTTGTTCCAAGTATTTCTGGAACTTCCCTCTAAGATGATTTTCATTACTCTTTACTTCAAATTTGTAGGACCCAGCTTGATCATTTGTCAGTTCTACAGGCATGGCACCCCATGGCGATTCTTTATTTCCAAAAGTCACGTCTTCCTCAGGGAACCAAAACTATTTCTTCCAAAACACTCAAAATAATATACTGCAGTCTCCGAAGTGAATTGCCCTTCATTTTATTCCTCACACATAAAGCAATAGGTGTTGAAATACAATCTACAGTAGACAAATGTTAACTTTTACTAATTAGAGTAAGTTTTTTAAATCTTTGATTTTTGAAAACAAACCTTTTGAAAATAGGGGGGAATAACACATTTTGATTGCCTATTATGTGTCACTAACTCCACTACAGCATTCACCTAGATCATCTTTTTATTTTTCTAAATTCTCCTATTCCTACTGAGCACGATTGTATGAAATAAGTATTATCTCAGGGTCAAATAATTTAAACAAGATCACACAGGACTGAGGGTAATGCAGGATTAAGTCCTTCTTCTGTTTTACCTTAAATCTCATTTTCTCTTCACCACATTGCATTGTGCTAATGATCATTATCATTTACATCTTGCAGGTATTTTTACTTGTTTCATACATACTTTTTCCTTAGCACAATGCTAATAGTATGGGACAGAGATATGTGTGAAATATCCAGATTTAATCTTAGCTATACTGAGACAGCTTTTTACACTACAGTTGTGTTAAATTTATGTCAAAAACTACCAAAAAAAAAAAAAAAGATTTATAAGTTCTCAAAATGAACAACTTGCTTATTAGGTTCCTATGATATTTAAAAATATGAAAAATCTAGTTTAGAAGATAAATGGCAACCTGAAAAATTTCTTGTAATTCCAAGATAGAGTATTAAAAATGTTTCAATTAGGATTCATCTAGTACAAGCTATTTTGCGTGAATGGCTTCATGGTTTATCAGTAGGCAGGCAAATCATGTGTCAATTTCAGAGTCTGTGAATCCCTTGACGTAGATCACCATGCTTTGTACATGCGTGTGCACACATGCACTCATGCACACAAGCACGCGCACACATGCTCCTAAAATGAAATAAAACAAATGCTAAGGAAAGCTATTTTCCCTCTTCACAAAATTCCCAGGGGATAGAATTTTTAACTTTCTCTCCTTGTTTTCAGATCTTACTTGAGCAGTCTGGGACATAGGGTGAAAAAGAAGATTGGCAGAATTTGGGAACCGAATTTCTCTTCCCGAGTATGAAATAGAAAAAGAATGAAGAGAGCACTAAGAAAATAAATGAAGGGAGGCAAGAAGGGGAGGGATATTAGAACCTGGAGGATTCTGAGAGTCTGTCTGTGTTCAGCACATCCCCATATCCTGTCATTTAAGGGGATTTACCATAAAAATCTACATTGATCTCCAAATGTGGTCAAATTCATATTTCATTTTTTGGTTATCCTGAGCTGCTAGAAGATTTCAGGAAAGGGTAAAAGATGCATTTTAATTCAGGGTACAGGTTACCCCTGGGGAAATTCTCATAAGGGCCTGTGGACCACCTCATCAAATACACAATTAACTTAGCCCATCCTTCATGTTTATCATACAAGGATGCTGAAAGCCAGTGATTTGTCTATGGGCGCTTAACATTTTTATGTTCTGTAACCCAGATCCATGTTTGGCACTAACTCCTGGTTCAATTCCACTAATAACACAGTTTCTTTTTGATGCTCTATTGCAGATAATCAATATTATAGTCTTGATTTGCCAATGGCACAGATTAAATTCAGTAGAGTCACAAAAGAATAACAGAGTGTTTTAGTCAGATTGGTGATAGGGCCTTTTTTTTTTTTTTTTTCCCCTAACTGGAGCTAGTCAATTGTCACTCTTTCACTGATTAAACTAGCCCTTTATTCTAATAGTGTCCTAGATGAAACAAACCAGACTGCCCTCTGTATAACTATATCAATGTTCTGTATTAATGTATCCTTGAGATGTCAAAAAGTAAACAGGTGGATACATAAAAAGAGTACTCAAATCTGAACATCAGATTCATGAATTATAATTCAGTCTCTGTTTCTATGTTTGTTCTTACCCTTGTTCATATTCAGAGAAGGACTTCCAGAGACCAGAAAATTTCAAAGATGTGGAACAATGCTTACAGAGCATTCCATGAAACTCAGCATAACTCTCTGAAGAAAAATCTCCTAGAAAAATAGTTTTCAAAAGTGCATATTAACGAAAGTTCAAATTTATAGGAGTTACTCTCCATTCTTATTGATACTTTTAAGTTTCATTTAAAATATGTTAAATAAATTCTGGAAAATTCAAATTGGGGTAAAAAACACATCTCTCCCATGTATTTTGGAATGGAAAGAGAAATTAGAGCCTGACCTATTATATAAAAAAGTTATATCATCTTAAATGATTGCATTTGTTAACTATGCACTTTGTTTACTATTTGCAAGGTATTGTAAATACAAGGCATTAGCTTTAGTTCTTAAGATCTCAGAAAGGATAAACAAATTAATAAGCATTACAATGAGTTGCAAAAGCTGCAAACTGCATGTATTTGTTACCGTAATGTCAATAAGTGTGGGGCATGCAGAGGAGATTCATTGACTTTGGGTGGTCACTGGTGGCTTCATGAATAGACATGACACTTGAGTTGAGTCTTGAAGTTTTCCTGTTAGATCCTTCAGGAAAGGTCTTTCCGGGAAAAGGGAACAACAGTTGCAAAGAGTATGATATGTTCAGGGTTTTTGTGTTCAGGGAAATATAGTTTAATATTCCTAGAGTAGGACATATGTCTAGGAGAAGGCAGCAGAGATTGAATGTTTAGAAAAGATATGTAGGATGTAGTTGAAAACTTACTGCTATTTTGGGAGATTGGTTTTGGTTATTTTGGTTATTATGTGGTTATCATTCTGCTGAACAGTTTTAAGTAGGGGAGTTCAGACTGAGATTTGTCTTGTATACATTCCTGGGAACTTCCACCATACCCCAGCTACATCTGATCTCTTCATCATAAATAAAAACGTCACTCTATTAACAAATTAGTTGGATACAAATTGTGCTACAAACTATGTAGCATCTTCTCACTGTGCCAACTTCAGGTCATTTGCTGTGGACAGCTCCATTCCTTCAATCTACCCTCCCCCAAGAAGGGGTCTCTGCTTCTACAAGGTGTTTCTCCTTCATTTTCCTTGAAGCCATGGAAGCCTGCTGCTAAAGGTTGTGCTCATCTAACGGAGAGAGGAGTCCAGTGATATGGACTGAATCATCCTATCCTTGGGAAGGACAATTTCAACGTGCATTCTAAACATCTACTTTAGAGAGGCCATGGTGGGATTGATTGGGTTCCAAATTCTACTTCAGTAGCCAGTCAAATAACTCATCCTTTGTTAACTTTTCTTCAGTCCCTGTATCACTATCCCATCTCTCTTACTTGGCATTATAAGATTATTTCTAAATAAGCTGTCTGCATTCCAAGTCTGTGTCTCAGGCTCTGCTATCAGGGAAAGCCAAACTAAAAAATGAAAAAATATACACCAGCCCTTTGAGGACAGGGATCATATTACGCTGCCAAGTATGCTGAGTAATAGCTTTGTAATGTAAAATAGTAGGGATTACATGTATGTTTGCTTATTAAGTAGACACTGATGATAGGCTACAGGGTTAGAATCAGGGATAAGTCATATTTATTTTCAAATCAAAAAGAAAATATTTTTACATCCCAAAAGGAATTTGTGCATATATGTACATAAGGTTGCTATGAGAATACAGTTTGTATTCCTACTCTTAATTTAGCATCCTGGCCAAGAGTAATTATTGGATATCTATGGAATGTTCAAATCCAACTAGTTCTGTGGGTAAAATGTTTTAAAGTGTTCTTTGAAGGTACTAATGATGAGGCTTCTATTATTTATGAAATTGCCCTATTTTAGTTGGCTACATGAGTAGGTACTCCCCACACTTGATTGGTATGATGATTTTTTTCAATAATTTTTAGCATATAATTAAGTGGCCAGGACCATGGTAGCCTGGTAGACATTGTGAATGATGCATTAGAGGAAAAGATATGTTATAATAGTATCAAAATCTAATGTAATGTTTACATAGATTTAAAATTGATTTGAAAAATATGATGGCAGTATTAATATTGGAAATACTGTTTCCCTGACTAGAGATCTTTCAACTCTGTCATCTTTAATTAAAACCAATATAATCATAGCTATAAAGAAGAAAAAATAAATTTTTCTATTTCCGTTTAATGATGCAGTAATATCCATGGGATTTGCATTAACAAATAAAAAGTAAAGCACCATGATTTCCTTCCATCTAATTACAAGAATATAGCATTTTCCTTACTTTATTCTGTCATCTCCAAATGGGTTATTCCCTTTTACCTAATGAGAAAGAAGATGATACTAAGAAAAGAAGGGCTTCTTAAAATCAAAGTATGTATTAGTTGGATATGTGGATAAAGAGAGCTATACAAATATTTCAGCACATGATAGGAATTATTTTCTCAAAGTAAAATGTACAGGTAGAGGATGGCTGAAACCTCTAAGTTCTGAGAAGAAAGGTTTCTAATAGAAAGGCCTATAATTAATCTATGTTGTCATAGCAACCAAGTGGGTAGCTATAGGTAGTGAAAATAAATGTAGCATCTGCATGTGTTCCCAACGGCACGTGATAATTCTAAACATCCATATTCATCTATCTATCTATTTAACTACGTATGTATTTGTATACATCCATACACATGGATTTATTTGAATACTAAATACATCTCTGTGTGTATAATTGTAATGTTTATTTTTTCTGAAACTTTTCATAACCTCAAGGTAGAACTAATCAGGATTGCTTGGGTACTCCCAGTAATCCTTTGTTTTATTTCTTTTTAAATTTAATTAAATTTAATTTTTTTAGCAATTGAACACCATGTATCATGCTGTGTTGAGGTAGGTTGTTTATATATTTATCTTTCATCTCAATATTGTGAGCTCCTTAAGAACAGATACCGTGCCCTCATATTTTGGTGGAGTGGCAACAGACCTCTAGAACTTAATCATCCTGAGTAAGTGAAACTTTATACACATTAAACAGCAACTTTCCATTAAATTCTCATAAGCAAAGTGAGGTGCTCATACTATGAGAAGAACATGGAATTAGATCTGACTGTGGGAACTGTGATTGAAACATCCTGTCTCTTCTTTATTCTAGGGCCCAAGTGATCTGAGAACAAACAATAAGCTATATTACTTTATTACCATTATTTCTTTTGTCTTTATTTTTGGGAGAATTTAATGGCCTTTAAACACATATACTTGATTTATGTTCAGTAACTGTATAAATAGGAAACTATCATATTACTAATAACACAAATAATAAGTGCCATCAATGTAACATGTGAAGCATGGTTACTTACTGATTTTTTTTCTGATGTAGGATACCTGATTTTAAGTTTTATGATAACTGCTCCATCGCTAAAGAGCCAGAATGATGTCAACAGTTTGTGTTCTTAATTCCAAGGAAGGGTTATAGGATTTTATTTCATTCATTCATTTAAATAGTTACTGAGGACCTTCTAAGTCCCAGTCACCATTCTGGGAGCACAGCAATGAATAAGATAGGGCATATTCCCAAATTTTGGAAACCATGATCTGGTGGGAGAGAATGACAATCAAAAACGTATGATTATATACTGAGAAAAATGTTATCAAGCAAAAAGAAACTGTGCTATATTATTTTATTTTTATAAATTTCAGCAGTCACAAACAGATCCCAGTGGGTGGACAGGTAATTTCAAAGAGTAAAAAGAGGCAGAAAGAATGCTCAGAAAGGCAACGGGGAAAGCAGGATGATAAACAGTCATTGAACTATAGCCTCAGCGTCAAGAAAACAATGCTGCGGCTTTGGCAAACGGAACGTGGAAGCTGTTACTCAGCTTCAGTTAATTTTTGCTTTGCCAGAACACCAGCCATGTGCTACTCGATCTCATAGTTTTTCAAAAAGAAATGTGAAACGGTGCGATTTTTTCTGCCCTTTAATGATTAGAAGCCAATCGTTATTTTACATCACAGTATGAGGCAACATTTTGTAACTCTATGAAAACAACTCTTCACGCTATGTCTGGTCCACAGGGCTTTCAGGCTGTGGCCTCAACAATAGATCTGAGGAAAGATTAAAGTGGGGCAGAGAGGAAGGGTGGAGGCTGCATTCTGTAGGCATAGAAGAGACGTGTTCTCTGAGAATGAGGTTTTGCATCTCCACAGTTACGGGACTTTAGGACGGGTGTGGAAGAGCACTGGTGATACGTAAATACCTGCACAAGTTGGACACTGAGCACAATGACTAAACTTTGGAGTGCTGTGGTCCTTCTGGCCAGCCTGGCACAGAGGAAATACAGGCAGCAGAAAGGGTACACATATTGCGGCAGAGTACTTGGGCAAGGGTCAAGAGTAATGACTGACTCAGTTTCCATATACAACATAAGAAAGGTAGAAAAAGCCACAAAGTGAGTGTTATTAAGTTTCTTGCCAATTTTGGCAAATGGACACTTACAATGAAACTTGAATTTATTCAGAGGAATGAGGAGATGTTGTATCAAAGGTCCTGGAAAAATTCCTGCCTGATATTTTAGATCATTGATACTTAGAAGAAGTATGGGTACTGTATGGTCCCAATTTTAAAGACACGAAAAATCAGTTTAGGGGTTTACTACTCAGTGTCACAAGATCAGTTGGACTTGAATTTGACTCCCAGATCTGTTATTAATCAAGATAGCTTTGGTCTGAAATCTATGTGTTAGACTTTATAGATAATGGAACAACATTCACTACTAACAGAAAGTCTTGTGGTAAGACCCAAATCCACTATTTATTAGCTTCTTCATACTTAGTTAATTCAGCTTATAGTCTCTAGATCTAAAATTGGTATAATATCAAAGTTTTTAAAAAGTATTTGAAAACATATTTTAAACTGCAAGCCATAGGGAAATATTAGATATTCTTTATCATTAGTGATACAACAGTTGCCGAATATAAAGGTTTTAAATAAAAACAGTAGATTTATCAGTAGTGAATAAAGGATAAGAAAGCTATTTATATTGCAGATACATTTCAATGGCCCTGGTATGGCTATCCGGGTGCACTCACAACAGTTCAGGAAGCTAACTAACATTGGCATTAACATTGCATGCATGAGGGGAAAAAAAAGCTTCAGATATTTTAGTTTCCTACACTAACTTCATAATGATTTACATCTGGCCAGAGTTTGACTTATAATTTAAATAGGAGTTCAACTCATTCCAAAGCTTACGCTTCCCTCCTAAGCTAAGTTGCCCCTTATCCTTAACTTACGCCATGATGGTCACTCTAAATGCATCTATCCTTAGACCCCTCAGCTCTGATGCAATGTTTTTCTAGCCTGGGGGAAGGCAATAGTACGTTAACTAAATACTGCTAAGTTTCTTTTACACTAACTTCACTCTATACTTCAAGGTGCTAGTTCTACTACTGCATCTGTAACTGTAACATATTAAACCCCATATACATAAAGAACGGCAGTGTAACCTAAACATTAATGAAATTCAATAGCTTGGAAATGGGGACATATCTCCTCTGTTAATTTCCATCCATGTAGTGCAATGTCAGCATGATTTAACAGAACTGTTCTTAGAATCAGCATTTTTATTACAGAGTTAGTATTTGAGACAGTGACATTATGTTATTTCAATATCTTTAAAACTGAGTAATGATTTATCTAATACCTTAGTTTTAAGGTACTATTTAAATTTTTCTATATATTTTGGAAACAACAGGTACTTCGATGAAGAGGAAACAACTTTGATCTGAACCCCAAATGGCATGGGGGCCACATATTAAAAATCTCATAACATTGAATATAAAGGAGATACTAATACATAGAGTTAGTCAGACCTACATGAAAACTGGGGTGTTTTTTTGGTTTGTTTTTGGTTTTGGTAAATTTGTCATCTCACTGCACAGTCTAGGAGTCCATTCCTTGATTTGCATTTATATGATCAAGATTAAATTCAGCAAATGGTTTTGCTAATACTAAAACAAAATATAAAGTCACCTCTTTTCTTTGCTGCTAAGTTCTTTTACACTTGACTGGAATAAAAAAATATGATAGCATTTTACACTGTGGCAAACAGGTTCATCTTGGGGTGTATCTTTGCTGTGACAATTAGTACTGCCTTTCAATTGGATCCCATTCACAACTCTCTTTTAGCTTTTTTTATCTGCTTTACCATGCTGATGTTATTTAGCTATTCACTGTTGCTGAAAACTGCAACGCCTTACCAGGAAATCAAGTCACCTAAGCATCGGTTGATTATGTCAGTATAAGTTGGTAAATTAACTATCTCATCTGCATAATATACATGAAATTGGAAAGAAATATGAAAAGCATAAAGGTCATCTCAAAAGCTACTCCCATATAAATTGTGATGTAATATTTCCTATTAAGGAAACTTCAAAAATACATTTTCCTTATTTATTCATTCATTTGTTCCTTAAACACTGAGTGCTTCCTATTTAATTTTCCTACACGTTGTCAAAAATTATGTGGTCTCAGTTTCTGTAGCTGTACATTAAGAGGAAAGGATTAGAAGGAACCTTGGGACCTCTACACGAGCATGTGCATTGGGGAAGAGAACAGAGAATGTTCACATCCACTCCTGAGTGAAGAAATATGAAAATCACATATTTGATTTCAACCACCCAGTTAAGTGTCCTAAAAATACTTACTATACTTAATTCTAGCAACAAAATGTGAAGTAAAAGACATATTTTATTTATATCATGTGACCTTCTGCAAGTAGCTGTTTCTAAAAATTCACACATTTTCAAGACTTCCTGTTGCAGATAAGTTTTCAAAATAAAACTCTTATTTTTATATCTCATACCTAAAAGTTATAGCACTATAAGTAACTTGGAAGACTTCTGAATATTAAAATTAATAGCATAATAAATGCTAACACAAAATGGTTACAAATCTGAGGGCATAGAAAAGAAAATGTCTTCAAGAATTTTTTTCGACATCTGATAGAGTAGAAAGAGCCCAAAATTTAGGGCCAGAAAGAACCTAAAAGGAATCCTGTCCTTGTCCCTGCTACTTAGGGTTAGTATGGTCATACAAATGCAAATCAAGGAATGTAGGCCTATGTTTCCTTCCTTAAGTAAATGATAATTTACATATAATAAACTGCATCCATTTATAGTACATTCATTTGATGTGATTCAATCGTTCCATATGCCTGTAAGACCACCACTAAAATCAAGATATAGAGCAAGTAACAAAGGTTACTTGTGTCCCCTGGCAATCCATCGTTTCTTTTACCTCTCCCAAAGTAACCATTCATCTATATTTTGCCATGAGAGTTTGCTTAGTATTTCATATAAATGAGGTCTTTCATGCCTGGCTACCTTCACTCAGCATAAAGATGTTAAAACCTATATTGTGTGTGTGCCTATACTTCTTATTTTTTTTCCATTTTATTGTTGAGTAATATTCTACTATATAGATATACTTCATTTTGTTTATCCATTTTCCTGTTGATGGATATGTTTATTCTCCCTACTCATGCCAGCTTCTAGCTATTATGAATGAAGTTGCTATAGAAATTTATGTGCAAGTCTTTGTGTAAATACTTTTTTTCCCTCCACTTTGGTGAATAACTAGGATAGGAGTATTTGATGTTCTATGTTAATATTTTAAAATATCTTTCAGAGTTTTAAGTATTACTAGAACTAATGAATGGAAATAGTCTCATGTGGTGCCTAATATTTTATAGACACTGATCAAGTTAGATGTGGAATTTTATCATGATTGCTTGTAAAAAACGTATGAAATTTTCAGACCAAATGTGGTATCACAGACCAAATCACCGTACTGACTGGTTTACAATGATGAATCAGCTTTCTCCTTATAAAACTTGGTGATTTGGGTGACATAGGCTTCTAAGTTTGCATCTTGGAAGTTCCCTAGATCAATCATGGTTCAAAGCACTTTCTAGCAAATAATCGTGTTCTGCTTCTCCTGCAATATTCTGCCCTTCCCATTAAGAGTTAAAATGACTCTCTGGCTGGGGCAGCTGTGACCAGTGCTGAATTCTGAATTCTCTATGCTGAACTCAAATGAGCTGCTCTTCAAAAGCAAGAATTCAGGCTAGTAAAATATACCGTTATTCACATCTATGTGAAAAGGTATTTTATTAGGTAAAGGTGCTGCTTTTCTACCACAGGCAGTGATATCAACCTCTAATTTTCTGCTGTAAGATGATCAGGATAAAATTCATCAGATGGTTTTGTTCAAGTCAAAAGAGAAAAAAAAAATCACTTACATTTTTCTGTTATCTTAGTTCATTTTATTTGAAGAGAACAAAAATGGTAATCAGGCAGAATTGCCTATCAAGGCAATTGTGACACCTCTCAGATAAATTTTTAGGTTGATGTTTGGTGCCAACTTTTAATTTTTGTGAGGCAAATAAACATATGGAAACTCTTTATTTCAGCCATTCCTGACCATTTTTAATTCCTAATTAGGCATAATATCTCTAATGTGTATTTATCCCTCTGTCAATCCCAGGCTTTAGGAATCTGAGATATGGCAAAATTGGAGACGGGGCACGTGTGGAGGTGAAGATGGAATTATTACTACAGACTACCTGTAAATAAAATTCAGTCTGAACACCTGGCACACAGATACTAGTAGACAAAAACGTCTAGGTTCATACTAGAGACCTTCTCCACCCCACAGTGTTCACATGGCTGAGTGTCTTCTACTTTCTGATGTCTTTTCAAAAGTCACCACCTCCTCACTGATCTCTTCCTTTTCCATTCTAAATTAGTCTTACCACCAGTTTTCTCAAATGACTCAGTTTTATTTTCTTCAGACACTTTATAACCTTCTAACATTATTTGTTCCTTCATTTACTGTCTCTATCTTGTAAGAGAACACAGACCTTATTTAGAGCTGTTGTTTTAAGATGTATCAGAGATTTTGTTTGTTTTTATTTGGATAAGGTAAGACCAACAGGTCAGGTGAGGCCAGCCATTGAAAAGATAGTTTGTTACTCAGAGTTCCTAGGAGGAGGGCACATGCCAAGCTACAGGGGACTACATCAGGAAGGTTTAGGGTTGGGCCAGGAGACAGAAGGAGCAATGGGAAAGTGTGGGGAAAAGCCTTTATTATGGTTTCCTGGAAAGGAATGAGCCACGCAGGGTAAGCAGATTTAGGATTGGATACAGTGAATAATTTAGGCAGTCTTTGGCATGCTCTCTAGCTCTCTAGTATCTGCTACTGGGGTAATTAAGGGCAGAAGGATAGTGCCTCAGACTACAGCAGCCTGATAAAAGGAGGTAGGAGAGAGTAGGGACTCTGGATTGGTTAGTTTGCATATGAAAGCCAAGCTCATAGGCAAGTTGTTTGTTATCTCTAAGAATTAGCTAACCCTGGATGGGCAGTCCATTTCTTGTTTCACAAGCTTCCCATAGGGCAAAGCGTTATAATTTAGAAAATAAAAATCATAGTTAATAGAGCTGTATCCCCACTGTTTAGCATAGCAATTGGAAAATGCCAATAAATATTTGTTGAATGAATTCACAACATTGCCATAATCAATGCATTGAATATAATCATTTATATTATTTTAGCAATTTATTTTAAATTTCACTAAAAAGGCATTATACTTGTCCATTTATGACAGAGTCTTAACAAAGGAAAAATGATGATTAATGCCTTTTATAGCCATTTGAGTCTTGTCCAATACCATTATTTTAAGAAAGAACTCTTTCCATACATTGCTTTAGAATAAAATAAATTTCTGTACATATATGGATTTCTGATCAAGTGGAATAAATTGAAACTATATGTCAATTCCAGATAATTGAAAAAGGAGATTATGTGGGAGATTACTTCCCACTTCCTTAGATCTTTCCCAGTCATCTACAATGTCCTTCCTTGACAGACACATATCGCAATTCCCTTTGGGCAATAGTAGACTACTTTCCCTCAGACCAATCCTTCCACTATAAAGATGCAGACAACATTTTTTAAAAATTAACCTAAAGATATGAGACAGCTACGGAGGCAATGAGAACTTGGAGGACCAAAGCCCAGAAAGAGAGGGGAAGAAAAAAGAAATATAAAACTGATACATATGTGTTTGTATGTGTGTGTGTGTGTGTGTGTGTGTGTGATGTGTGGTGTGTGTGTGTGTGTGTGTGTGTCACTGCTTTTCCTCTCCATTTAATTGCTAAATCCAAATGCGGGAGGTAAGAAGCTCTCAGGTATGCAAAACTTTTTACCAGATGCACAGGACTAGAGAAACCACAGTTGGAGATCAGGCACCAAAAATGAGGAAAGCCCTGTATATAATATTTTTTTGTTACACATGTAAGTTTTACATATGAAGAGTGTGAAATATAGATAAACCAGCTATCATAGAGGCTAAACACCCTGATTCTAATCATTAAAATGATGATTTAATTAATGTTCTAGGATGACTTACGCACTGAAGCCTAGATGCCTGCCAGAAGCCAAAGTAAAAGTGGGAAAAGAAGCTAAAGTAAAATTAAAGATAAATTTTAGGACTAAGCATAGAAGCTACAGGAGATAAAGGATAGAGATAAGGGTGTAGGAAAAAGATGACAATAAGAAAAAAAGAGAGACACCAGGTCCTATTTCTGTGTCTGTATATGTGTATTTAATGGAGAGGATTCTGCATTTAATCTTTGGGTCAAAAAGAGACTTCACTGGGCTCTGAATTCAAAGCTACATGAAGATGCATTTATTTATAGGAGTGTTCTGAAGGTGGCAAGTAAAGTTCTCTCAGCACAATCTCCCAGGGAGCTCATACAAGCTGAACTCAACACAGAAACAAAGGACAGGATTGAAGCTCTGAAAACACTTTTGTTTGAGATACCTTTCAACAACAATCCTTCTGAAATAGTTGACTCATCTCACATATCCATAAGCTAAGTGCTCTGAATAAAGCAAAAAAGGAGTTGTGCTGTTTCTGGCATTGTGCACTGAGTTAATGCCAATGTTGGAATTTGTTTAAAGTTATTAATATATATTTTAAAAATACATATTGAAGAAATAACTAGCACTTGTAGTTTTAAAATATCATGAGCTAAGACATATATAAATGAATTATTCTTAAAATATTAATGGTGTGGGATTTACATACAGGCAGAATTTTTTTTTTTTTTTTTTTAACATCTTTGTTAGTAAATGCTTGATAGCAACCCTTGTGA
The DNA here is from genome assembly GCF_041146395.1 of Eulemur rufifrons. NCBI lineage: Eukaryota > Metazoa > Chordata > Mammalia > Primates > Lemuridae > Eulemur > Eulemur rufifrons. The sequence continues at coordinate 6,756,029 of NC_091005.1, read as the reverse complement.
CTTCATCAGTATTCCTCCTAGCTGCACTCACTTCTCTTTACTGGTTTTGTGATACCTTCTCCTCTACGTTATAGGTATTTTTGCTTCTCATGGTTGGACCCAATGCCTATTCAGAGGGTTGCCCTGGAATAACTAGAACCAATTTGTCCTCCTCATCCACAGAAGTAGAAGTAGCAGTGTGTGGAAATTTACCTATCACATAGATCCCAGTGAGAAGTTGCCCTCAGTCAATGACTGGTGCAGATGTATTGATGTCCAGCTCCCTTTCTTTCTGTTGGGATAACTTTGAGGTGCAATTTACCCTTCATAAATCTCCTGAAGGCTCAGGGTGAGACTGAGACTTTGCCTGAATTGCATCCCTTCTTGGCTTCATTCCCTCTCCTGTTCTGCTTTACCCATTTCCTTACTTGTTTTTCTAGAGAGCATTTTCTTAACGAATCCCTTGTATACTAATTCTTATCTTCTTCTGGGGAACCCTACCTAAGCCCCACCAAAATAATATACAATAAAAAGAGTAACACAATGGCTTCCAAGTAGCAATTTTGGTGTAATAATATATTTTATTCATCTCTTCCCTTTTCCTTCACTATTTCCGTTTTTCAGTATTTGAGTTTGGAATGTTTTTTCCAAATAATTCAGAGAGATGGTAATGCTAATTTATTGGGCTAGATATCATCCCAGAAAAAAAGATGATGAGACTAAACCATAGAAGTCTATGTAATTAAAAACTGAATATAAATATTATATTATGTTATATGAAAAATAATTTTAAATGAAATAAAGGTAGCTATAGATGTACACTGACCTTGACTCTGCAAATAAATAACAGAAGTGTGACTAAATAGAGCACAGGTCTTCTGTATGACTAAAGATAAGTTACATCTTTAAACCTCAGAAACCTATGAGTATGTTTCTCCTTTTTAGCCCTGTATCAACTAAGACTCTCAATTTCAATTGATGAAAACCTAACTCAAACCAGCTCAAACAGAAATGAACTTGATTGATACACATAAACAATTTGTAATATAGTTACATTCAGCATCTTAGCTTCCAAACTTCAGCTTGTCTTTCTATATATTTCCTTTCTGAGTCAGATTCTGACATGAACTTACATTATTTTTACCCGTTCATTACCCCTTTCCTCTTTGTCTGGAAAGGACATCCTTTTGACCTTTAAGAAATTACCATTTCCCTAGTCCTTATTCATGTGGTTTGGGTGAGGTTGGACTCCAACTCCAGAATCAAGAGTGGGCACATAATCTAACTATGGCTGATATATGTGTTATTCCAACCCTATAGCCACAGTGGTAGGTTCTGGAATAAAAATGTTTTCTGAGGCAGGGCTGTGAGATTTCAATTCCAAGTTGAAACTGTTAGGATACATGGTCTTTTGTAGGAATGTTGAGAAAATAGGATAAAAAATGTGCAACTGATGACAGCTATTTTGCCACCAAGGAGGAAGAGAGAGTTGCTGGACAATATAGATCCAACACAAAGAAAAGCAGATATAAGAGAGAGCAGTGCAAAATTGTGTTCCTATATCATGTTGTGATCCACTTGCAAGCATTATCTCTGTATGTTTGAAATAGTACCAGTTTTATCACTTGCAACTGATATAAATTCATTCTGCAGTTATAGTGTTCCACTGGCAGCTTTTGACTTACCTAGTTCTTAGAGCTTGCAATTTGAAATAAAGACCTCTTTTGCAGCATCCCTGTAATAAATGTGATGGAACACTGTGAGTGGTCCAATTAGAATCATGTGCCTATCTCTGACACAAGCATTGTTGTCAGGGTATCAAATATTCTAATTGGTTAATAAGCTAATGACCTCAGTGTGGAGTAAGGTGGGACAGAAATTAAGACAAGATAAGGTAACAAGGACCATTTGGAAGTAGATAATAGATGAAGGAAAAGAGAGCAAAAGAGAATGATGTAGAGGTGATTTCCCAAAGTAAAGCTGAGGATTTTCTAACCAGCCCAAAGAGGCAGGGATGCTTGTTAGAAATAATGATATATATGTTCTATTGTTCTAAAATGCAGGGTTTATCTAAAATATTAATAATAGTGCTTACTCTGCCTATCCCCCGTAACATTTTGGGAGTAAAATGAAAGCAAAACTTAGTCAACAATTGCTGTTGGCAGAAATTTTTGATGGGAATATCAATTGAGAAATTGGTTTCAGGTTAATTTTGTATATTTATTTCAATAGTCATGGCATGTATTTTGTATAAGCCTTTCCCTTTTTCATTAAACAGCTCATCAAGTCATGATAGAAAACATCTCTTCTGGGATATTAGCAAGAAAAAAAAAATACATCCTTTATTTAGATACCCCTGTACAAGTAAATTTGTGTCATTATTTTCTCTAGGAAATAATTGCTTATAAAGTTTTAAGGCTGGTTTTTTTTTATCTGAAACATTACTTTTTTTTTTTTTCTTTTTTTTTGCCTATAGTTGAAGGTTATTCAGTAACATAGACAATTTTGGGGTATTAATTACACAGAGATCCCTTTAAAGCATCAAGCTTTGTTTCCCTGGCTCTTAGCACACTCTAGGCATTCAATACATATTTGTGGGATGTCGAATGAAGTCTAGAATTACTATGACTGTGGCTTTCAGTAAAAGATACGGTCAATTTGCATAGGCCATTTTCTCCAGAAAGTTAGGTGACGATCTCAACTCCACTCGTTATTTCTAAGTGCAAAATATCTCTAAAGGAGATTCAGTACCCATTTAGAAATGCATAACCACCTCCTTTGAACTCTGTCACTTGAAATTGCTTCACTCCTCTCAACACTTACAGTCCTTCTCCAAACTCATTTTAAATTCAGTGGCAGAGAAATAAAATAGGGTTTAACATTCTTGCAGAGCTAAGCTTTTGTGCCCACTGTAAGGCTCAGGTTTCTTTTCTTTCTTTCTTTCTTTCCTATTTTATTTTCGTTTCGTTGATTCGTTGTTTTCGGCAACATCAGGCTTTTATCCGCCGCATGCATGCACAAGCTTTTGCTGCCTTTCAATCAAGCATATAAATTAGCCACGAGCCTTTGGATGAAGATACAAAGAAATAATGGCACTACAGTATAATCTCAGCACAAAAGATGCAGAGGCTGATTGTGCTCTCATGTGTCTAATCCCCATCTTCCCCACAAGTACTTAAGTGGTATTAAGGAAAGAACTGTGACTTCCATTTTCTGGACTCTCAATGTGCCCTATTCATTCCTCTGTCATGGCATTTACTGTGTTTAATATGATTGACATAGTTGCACGTCTGTTTCTCCACTATCCTATGAGGTCCTCCAGAAATCTCAGTCACCCCACTATTCAGCAAACAATAGGTCCTCAATAAATGGTGTCTCAAGGTAAAAGACCACAAGACATTATGAGTAATAAATGTTAGATGAAGCATTTGTATGCAGCACAAAACTGCTGGGGGAAAGGGTTAATTTGTAATGGGCACTGAGACTTGCCTCTGATGAAAAATGGGGCCCATCTATAAGGATCTTCTCCCCCTTCAGAATCTCTGATTTTGAAGGGCCAGTGGAGGAAAAGAATGCAAATCAGTTCTTGGTGTAGGGCAGGCTGATTACTGTATTTATTTTTTGTCAACAGAATGTTTCAATAAGTAAACTACTTTATTAACTTTTTTTCCCAATGTATTGAGAGTGGTAGTAAGAGTGTTAGTTTAGATAATGGCCAAGCTACATAAGCCAACATAAATTCTCTGTCAAAAATAATTCCTTCTCCTCCTCCTTCCTCCCTCCTCCTTCCTCCTCCTCCTTTCTTAATTGACTGTTCTGGTTTTTGGTATTTGGTAAATAAATATTAGCTATTTAGCTTTATGATTGAAAAGGTATACTGATAAAAAAGAGCCTGAACACATTAGCTCATAAGAATTCTTGCAGATTTATCAATGTTTTAAAAGAAGTTAACCAGGATGAGAGAGAGAGAGAAAGTGCTTAAACTTAAATTCTAAAATTCTGAGTCAATAACTGGAAGTAGCTTGGAAAATACCAAGGTGAATTAAGAAGCTCTGTGGAGGAAGGTTTCTTCACGGAGTCGGTTATTTTGAGGTATTTTATCAGGTTATGTGACTCCCCATTTCTCATAGGAATAACTTTTTTTTTCCCTAAACCACCTTTTACATACTTCAATTATAGCACACCTCAACTCTATGCCATGTTTTTGTGACCAAGGGGTCATACACCTAGCTTTAACAACTGTACCTCTACCTCTAAATTGTGGAGTCTTATAATTTAATAAAAATAAAACTTTTACTTGGAGTTTAAAGAGGGCGGTAGGCATTACAAAGAAATGATTGCTATTTATTTAATTAAAAACTGAGGGGTTTTCTTATAATGCATTATACAATTTATACATGTTCATTATATGAAAATCTGGAAAAGAATAAAGAAAAAAGCCATCAACAAGGGAAACACTATGAACATGTTGGTATAAATATTTCCATGTTTTTCTTCGTGTATTAAGACATCAATAGAAAATATTCTTCATTACCCAATGGATGGGGTAAAAATAGAAATTCAAAGGTTAGAATTTTATATTTGGGAGAATGTAGACTAGGAAATGAGAATATGTGAGAGCCAGGTTTGGGAAGTTTAGAAAAAAAAAATTATATGTACACATCTGTGCAACAGCTGGCCTATAGCAGCTATTGAAGACATTTCATCTATAAAAGTGTCTTTTCAAAAGGGAAAAAAATAACATTATAAAGCAAGAGGATTATTGGTAAGGGGCAGGAACTAGTAGGATTGCCATATACAGGTGTGTAGATTATTTATTATCCATTATTTATTATCCAAGTGCCCTGAGCAATGAGACAAAAAGGGGTTAGAGTACGGATAGGTTCACCTGGAGAAAAGGATATCTGTTATCTAATTTGCTCTAGGCTTGGAATTCTTGTGCTGTTTACAAGTGGGGAAAAGAAAGCCAACTTTTGCTAATTCTGGTGATCCAGTAGTGGTTCTGGGCACTGGAAAATGTACATCAGGTGTCAAAATCAAGAGACTAAGTACAGATGAGGGCAAACAAAATGGTGGACATTGACAATGGGAGGGCTAGAAAGCTAAGCAGGTAAACACAGAAAGAGTGGTGGATAGAAGTCAGGATCATTTGCTATCTTCCTCATATTTTCTGAAGTATGCAATAATTTTTTTCAATTGAATTATCCAAATTTTATCTTCCTGCCAGTTTATATTTAATATAATGATCATTTTCTAGAATAACAACAATTTAGGTGACATCACCTAAATATTGCATTTTGTGATTTTTGTGACCATTGAAAAAGATTATACTATTGCCTTTATAAACACCTTTTTTCTACCACAGACTTAATTAATGAAATGCTTGATGTGAATTGGATTTTCAGGGAATGAAAAGCCCAGATGATAAAGTACTTATGATACCATTTCCTACTTGCATTTTGAAAGCTTGTCAAGGTAAAAATGGGTAGCAACACATTACCTTCTTTTTTGTATAGTTACTTTGCTCTTTGGTTTCCCTCTTGAACAGTGTAATAAATCCCAATTTCAAACTTGGATCTTCAAGTGATGAGCTATGAGTAATTAACATTGGTTCCCAAATCAGTTGGTTCCGAAACTAGTTTGTTGACTTTGACCAGTTTAGAAATCATGCACAAGCATTCTTGAAACTAGATCTAAGTTATTTATTTTACCTAGCTTATACTTTTCCTACAATCTCATGACTTCCAGTATTTGTTGAAAGTAACCCATAGAAAATATCATGAAATTCAAATGTAAATGAAACTCTCAGTCCATGTTTGGGCAACGTGACTTCGATCATTCATCATTTATGGGGAGGTGTGAGAGAAATGTGTGCATCGATCATGACATCTTCAAGCTGAACCCCATTTGTTCAGAAGGTATTTAATAGAAGTTTACTACGTTCAAGTAGACATGGTGGACAGAAAGATGAGTATTACACAGGCAGCAACTCAAGAAAAGAGATAATTTGTCTAGAAGAATAAAAATTCAATAAAGTTCAAGGGCCCAACTTCACATTCTGCCTAAAATTATAGTTCAGAATCATAAAAGAAGTAATAATAATGTATTTTTGGAGAAAAATGTCATTGCTTACAACAAAAAAATCTTCAGAGGGCAGCTGGCATTTTACCTGGATCTCAAAATATGTATAGAATTCTGATAAAACAAAACAGGGATGGATATCAGGTGTGATAATAACAGGAACAAAAGCATTAAGATGGAAGTACACAAATGCAGACAAAATTAAATTGGAGAAGAACGTGTAGTTAAGTATTCATCATTTAAAGTCTCTTTTCTAACCTAATCAAGTGTGAGAACAAAAATTAAATTGTTCGTATATAGAATTCTGATCAATTTGTAATTACAGAAGAGATTCACAGACAATTAGTGCTGTCTCTTTCTGGGAGTTGGCTGAAAACAATGCTTATTTTTGTTGTTTTAATAACTTGAGAATGGATGTGCAACTCTCTTTTGGTGGGGGTGGTTGAAGTATTAATAGAAAGTGTAGAAAGTTCAGACTCCCACTACAAACACAGTGGTGTGGTCAACCTGGTTAACTCCTTTAAATTTCTTTTATCACTCTCCTAATTAATAGCAATGAACCAGTTTTAATGACTGACTCAGCCTCAAAAAGGACCTGATCAAACTAAGAGTATAATCTTTCTGCTTGGCAGTGATATGTTCAGGGAGGTGATGTGAACAAATCATTGCAAATGAGATGGGAGATCAGTGTGCTGAAGTATTTTGGAAGAATTCTTGTCCACTGCCAAGACAAAGTCCCAAGAAGCAACCTTCCCTCACCTGTCAGAACTTCACAAGAAATGTTATAGGCTCAGCTGCTACCAACACACCATGCTTTACTCAGGACAGAACCAGCAACACTTAAAACATCATCAATATATAAATATATATATATATATATATATATATATATATATATAAATTTTAGACTTCAATGAAGAGAAAACAAAATATGGCCTTGGACACAAAAGTGAGCTGTTAAATAAACCTACTTAAACTTGCCATACTTTAGGACTTCAAGCCATGTGAGCAACTTCTTTGGGGGAAGGTCCGGTTATTGATAGAGCCAACTACATTTCAGCTTTTTTGTTTCTTGCAGAGGAGTTCATTCTTACTTAGGAGGCACAAGAATAGAAATGCTGATATCACTTAAAATTTAAAACAAGGATACAATAAACCCCGAACATTAATTAAAAAAAAAAAAAAAAAAAAAAAAGGATACACAAATGTCAAGGTACTGACTAACTCCAGGGAGGTTGAGGTAAAAACGCAGTTTCCACTAGAAGCAGGTGGTTGAGGGCTTTATCTGTAATGTGTTAACATCTTGCCCCATCTTTCTTCATATATTTTTCTTTGAAGAATCAAAATATTTAAATCTGGGTGATAGATAGGATAGATAGGAGACTATGAGTTTTTGTTGTTTTTTTTTTGTTTGTTTATTTGTTTGTTTTTATTCTGTGCTACATTGCTATAGTCATGAGCCACATGTGGATATTAAGTACTTTAAATGCGACTAGTCTAAAGTGAGATGAGCTAATATGCACATCAGATTTTAAAGATGTAGCACAAAAAAAAATAAACAAATGTAAAGTATCTGATTAGCTTACATTGGGGACATGTCAAAATAATATTTTAAATATATGAGATTTAATAAAATTTTATTTAAAGTAATTTCACTTGCTTCTTTTAATTATTTGAAATGTGACTATTAGAAAATTTGCAATTACATATGTAAGCTTCTTTAATATTTCTATGGACCCATCACTGTTAGGGATTTCTTTTTTCTATCTGAAATACTTCAGAATTAAAACCCATAAAATAAAATTAAAATTCTGTTTTATACTTAGAATTCTCTTCCATATGAAAAATATTTTATTGTAAATGTTAATGAAGAAAAACCCAAGTAATTTGCGCAAAATTATTGAATTTTACCCATTTTCACTTTCCCAAGGAATGCAGTAGCTATATTCCAGAGATTTGGGGGTGATAAGTAACAAATTTTCTAATTTTTTTTCTTCTGCTTCAAAACGAATGATTTAGAAATAGTGGCTATAAGATATCATCTTTTTTCTATGTTCTTGTAATAGAAAGCTGCTCATTAACTCAGTTTTTAATTACTTTCATTAAAAGATCTCCTTGACTTCCTCTGACCTTCCTGATACTCATTACTAACTGTTTTGAAGCCTGAAGTCTAAGAGCTTTAACTTCGGGGCCAAATCATCCATGAGATAGTTTATAACTCCAGGAAATTACAATGGTTATGATAACATGGGTAAAGATGACTTTCTATGATAATTCTTAAGAAATGGGTTTATATTAATTTTTATGATTATCAGAATCATACAAATAAGTTTTCCTCATTGTGCCCTCAAGCTCAAAAATCCTAATTGAAAATCTTTAATTTAATTGGCATTTAATTAATGAAATATATTTTGTTATTCATAAATGGAATATTTACAAAACAATTCTACTTTGAAGATATAAAGTATAATACAAATTAAAAAATGCCCATAAACCCATCATCCCATGACATAATAATTAATGTTTTATAATATTTTTCAATCTAGATGTATGTAAGTATACATACATCTTTCTTTTTTAAATGAAATATTAAGCTTATAGATTTTAAAAAAACTATTAACAGGAGTATAAAATGTGCTTAATATAACATGTAGGTAGATCATAATTTACTTAAACACTCTTTTATTTAAAGTCTTTCATTTTGAGAGACAGGAAATGAGACAGAAAATTTTAAATGATTTAAACATAGTCACATAAATGCGTGCCGAAAATTAGGGTTTTCTTATTTCAATATAGTCACTTAATAGTGGGGATACTGTTGTGAGAAATGCACTGTTAGGTGATTCATCGTGCAGACGTCATAGAGTGTGTCACACAAACCCAGATGGTATAGCTTACTACACACCTAGGCTATACGGTATAGTCTATTGCGCCTAGGATATAACCTGTACAGCATGTTACTGAATACTGTAGGCAACTATAACACAATGGTAAGTATTTGTGTGTATAAACATATCTAAGCAAATAAAAGAATCAGTAAATTACAGTATAAAAGATAAAAAATGACACTCTTATATAGGGAACTTACCATGAATGGAACTTACAGGACTGAAAATTGCTTTGGATGAGTCAGTAAGTGGTGAGTAAATGTGAAGGCCTAGGACATTTCTGTACACTCTTGTAATTTTATAAACACTGTATACTTAGGCTACACTGAATTTATAAACAAATATTTTTCTTTCTTCAATAATAAATTAACCTTAGCTTAGTGTAACTTTTTACTTTATTAATTCGTTATTTTTTTAACTTTTTGACTTTTTTGTAATGCCATAGCTTAAAACACAAACACATTGGACAACTGTATAAAAATATTTTCTTTCTTTATATCCTTATTCTGCAAGCTTTTACTATTTTCACAATTTTAATTTTTTCTTTTTTACTTTTTATTTATTTATTTATTTTTTGTTAAAAGCTAGGACACGAACACACACATTAGCTTAGGCATACATAGGATCAGGATCATCAATATAACACACACGGAGGTATCATCTCCTATGATGACAATACCTTCTTCTGGAATTGCCTGAAGGACTTGGCTGAGGCTGTTTTATAGCTAACTTTTTTTTTTTTTTTTAGTAAGTAGAAAGAGTACACTCTAAATACATGAACCAGTAACATAGTCATTTATTACCAAGTGTCATGTACTACACATAATTGTATGTGCTATACTTTTATATGACTGGTAGCTCAGTAGGTTTGTTTACACCAGCATCACCCCAAACACGTGAGTAATGCATTGCCATCGCATAGTACGATGGCTACAACTTCACTAAATGATATGGATTTTTCAGCTCCTTTATAATCTTATGGGGCCACCATATATGCAGTCCATCATTGACTAAAATGTCCTTGTGCAGCACGTGACTGTAATTATGAAAGAAGCTCAACGTTCCTTTCTATCTACCATGAGAGACTGTAATTACATTTGACCCTAGTTTTCCCAAGCAAGTAGTAATTTAGGCCAACTTAGTTCAGAAAATACACAAAAATATGGTAAACAACTACATATATCTATATTAATGAACTTATGCAGTAATATCAATGAAATTATCGAGTATCTATCTTCAGACATTAAAAAGCACCCAAGAGCTCATCACAATTTGCCTACAATTTAGTTAATTGAATTGTAGAAGCATAAAATATTAATACAACATATAATGAATGAGTCTAGCTTTTTCAACTGCTCATTGGTTGTTTTGAAGGGAGGTTTATTGTATTGCCTCTGAATATTTTACCACTCAAAGTCTTGTTTACTGTGTGTGTGTGAGTGTGAGAGAGAGAGAGAGAGAGAGAGAGATCGATCTTGTAATGTGGTGAAAGAGAATGCTTTGTGGAACAGTGCGGGAAAAATGTTTCTTAAGTCCGTATCCAGGTTCTACCACATGACTTTCAGACTTAATCAAACTAAGTCTCAGATTCACACTTGGGAAAGGAGATATAATTGCAAATTGCCAAAGGGTTGTGAAAAGTATATAAAAAATATAAGGTGTCTACATAATCTGTTACAGATCATCAGACTAGATTTTTGTTATTGAAGCTCTATTGTTGAACTGTTGGGGGAAACATTCTAAGTGTTTCCACCCCCTCCAATGAGATTGCAATATTACCCTTGTCTCACAGCCCCAAAGATTGAGCAAAATATTTCTTGATGTATTTCTTCATGTTTCATTTCAGTTCATAAACTTTGGAAGGATACCAAATATAGGCTTGATTTTCTTTCTATTCTTCCTCTCCTACTGCCAGTTTCCCTCCCCTTAGGATCCTAAGTACTTTAAAAAGATAAATTTTATTGTTTTAAATCAATTATGAGAAAGAAACATTTGTAGCTTTATCCTAGAGAAATGGAAGATCCTTATTGTCTTCAGAGTCAAGCACTAAAGACTGTTTCTAGGACAATAGACATCCTGTTGCACTATAGTTCTGATAATGTTGTCAAGATAAAAAAAAAATCAAGAAAGTTTTTTCAAAGATTTACTTATGTTTATGAAAATGCACAAATATAATTTATGAAAATATTCAAGAACCAAAAACTGTGAAAAAAATGGTTACCATTTATAATAACCTAATCTGAATTTGGTACAATATTCATTTTATTTAATTTGCTAAATACCATTGTAATGTACAGGCAAGTTACTATTTATCCAAATACATTCTTTTCACAGGCTTGAGAGATACACCTAATATCCTTTTATCTCTAAACTTAATAATTCCCTTTTTATACAACACACATTTAAGGGCCAGTTACATGTTAGCTGCTATGACCTATGTTCTGGACAAATTTGTTTGATGAAGCATTTCCTACCACATGGCATTCATAGTCTTCACAAAGAGAAAGAAAAAAATAGGTAATTACCATGCAGAGAAATAAATGCTATGAATAAGAGCCAATGGAAAGCATGTAGGAACCTACAGAAAAGCATATATAACTAGCCTTAAAAAAAATCAATGAAAATACTCAGGTAAAATCCATTCAAGCCAAAAGGTGAATGAGAGAGCTTAACATACAAGTGAGGGGAGATTAAAAATAAGGCAATCACAGTAAAAGAAATAATAGTGTAAGGGTCTAGAGGAAAGAAAGCATGGTATTTGGGAAAACTAAAAGATGTTTAATAATATGAGATCGTAGAATTCAAGAGAAAAAAATGTTTAAATACAAGGCAGAGAAGAAGAAGAAACATCAAAGAAAGCACTGTAGACGTTGTAAGTCATATTGTGAGACATTTCTCAAGCCAATGCTATGCAATGTCAAAGGTTCAGAAAGGAGTGGTATGAAAAACATCCTCTATACCAAATTTAGCACCCTGAAGATTACATGAAAAGTGCTCTGAAAAGAGGTGATCAGAAACATGATTTAAGAGATTGGCTGCCATTCCAGTGAAATTCCAGAGAAAATGCCAATGAATTAAGCTACCAGCAGAGGGATATCAAGGAAGCGGAGAAATTTAAAAAATAACAAAGGCAATAGAGTCGCTAAGAATTCTTGCCTGATTATATGTTTTCTTATGTCAAATTTGACACTTGAAGTTTTGAGTTAGTTTGGCCAATTAAAACTAGGTGGACAGTGGTGCTACCACTGTAATAGCAGCCAACCTACAGTTGTAGATGGGGATGGAGGTATTCAGTCTAAAAAGCCTGTGTTCACACCTGCTTAGTGGCAGACATAAGACTGTTTTTATCAACTAGTCACTGAAGAGAATGCAGAAGTATATTAGTAAGGCCCTATCCAAGGAAATCTTCTCAGGAATCATTTATAATGTTGCAAAATGTGTGTCACAGCTATAAATGAATGGAGATTGGTAGAAAGTGCATAATGCATTTGAGTTAGGAATAATTTGGCTTTATCACCTCGAATGATCTATTTTTACAACTACCAAAGCATTATATCAGATGCCACAAAAGCACAGTATATAATGATTACATAGAAAATCAGAAACACATACAAACACACAGACACAGACACACACACACACACACACACAAAACAGTGAAATTTGGTTTGATGCCTGCTTTGTACTACTGGATAACAGGTGTTCAATCAAAATTGTTAATGTATTTTCAGTGGGTCTCATATCCTTTAAAAGCAGGTAATTAGAATTATACACAGATACTTTGAAATTATGAATAATTCATTCCCTTCACATCAATAAAATAATTATTGAATATTTTTGTTCTTCACTTTCTATTTCAATAAAATTGCTCATGTTGTGGCATAGTCATAAGACTGAACTCTCTAAATATTTCAAATTAAAATGATCTGTAGGGGATGGAAAAAAGTCCAGTGGACTGAGAAACTTCTAGAAGCTCCATTTGTTTTTCATAAAGGCACTTTATTTGTTTTTATAAAAGCATTTCAGCTAAAATTCAGCATAAATTTCAAATGTTTTAAAAATATCATATGCCAATACATATATCATATGTAATCCATTGTCAATCTTAATCAGATATTTTCAGCCCCAATGGTATTTTCTTATACAAACCATTCTAAAAGACGTATACACATATAAGCATACCTATGTATGCCTCAAGATAGGTACATGAAGTATTTAAAACATAAGAATGTTAAAGAAAACCACTTAGCTATATTTGAGAAAGTTTGAGATTATTGTCATTTTAATAGGTTAAAAGCAATCAATCTAACAAAGATTGCAAAATATAGACTTTAAATGTTACATAAGAATTTTGTTTCATTAGATTGTGAAGATGTTTGGGTGCTATAAAATAAAACATACTATATGGTTACTCTTGGAATTTTAAAAATAAAATGCTTTTTTGTTAAATAATCCGAGAGAGTATACCAACAATGAATCTCAAAACAATTATAGAAAAATGAATCTATAAATTTTCACAATACAACCAAAATTTGTCATTTCTAATATATATATAGTAATGTTATGCCAATATTCTATTTATAAAGAGTATACTATATTTTATTAAAGGTGAATCTTTAGCCACACAAGGGCAATAAAGACCATATATTCCACAAATAAAAATCTTAAATGATTTTTGGCAATAATGATATTTATATTGTGAAAGATTTCTATGAATTAAAAACAATACAAAAGCAAAATTTCAACAGAATTATCTTACTTTTCTACCAGGTGCACTCTCTCTCTCTCTCTCTCTCACATAGACATACAGATACACACACACACACACACAAATAATTGTGTGCACTATATTTCTTTGTATGTATACATGCACACAAAAAGTGTGCATATTAATACACACATAAAAAGTCTCTCACACACATATTTGTGTGTGTGTATATAGGCTATAACAACTTTGGGAAGAATGATTTTCAAATCCTGAAATATATAAATATATAATTTAAAGTTTCGATAAACACTGTGAAAAAATGAGAACACTGTTAGAAAACTGCAGAATAAATATATCTAGTGACAGTCATAGTACAGTGATCCTGAGCAAGGAAGGTAAGTCTAAACTAAGAAAGCTCTTTTCTGTGCAAACAGAGCATCACAGCCCATTTCAGATTCATGTATGTGTCCTAATTCAAGCAGTATGCACATTCAGCATTTAGAAACTCTTGAAAACTCTTAAAAGTAAAATTGACTTTAATAGAAATATTAACAATCTCGAACATCACTGCTGAAGCATATGGGTCCTCATGTGTTTTCAGTTTCAGTAGGAGGCAAGGAAACTGGGATGTGTGAGGCGAAAGCAATATTCATACAGCTAAATATTTTTGGCTTGCAAAGTGTGACATTTCTCCTATGATTTATTATAAGCAGTTTACTATTAATTCTCTAACCATACAAAATAAGTCCTGTTTAGGTTATTTTTGTGAGATATTTGGGGGAAACTAATATTTGCATTCTGACTTCTTACTGGCATTAATTCACTAGCCTGGATTATCTGTCTTCACGGTTTCATTCCAATTTTATTTTACATGGCCATTAATACTACAGAGTCAAGATTTGCTTCTTCTTGCCAATAAGTTAATTTTCTCACAGGAGGATTCTCTGGGTGAAGGTCAGCTAAGTTCCCTTTATCATCCTCCAATACTGCATGCCTCTCATGTCTCTCTGAGCTGTCAGAAACTTTGTTTTACCATTTGCTGGTGGTATCTTTCTGATTAAAAACTATTGAAATAGTATATTCCCTTATTTCATTTTGAGTCTATATTAAAATTATTGGTAATGTCTGTTTTCTTTCGCTTTAATGATGTTTTTTGGTAAGAAACTCTCTGGGGCTTCAATGAAATGGGGCAATAGATGGGAAAAGTGATTGAAGACTTGGAAGAGCCATGATTAGAAAAAAGGGGGAGTGGATTAAACAAAAGGGAACACACCCAGTGACCGGTTGTTTAATGAGAGTTAAGCATTTGGAGACACGTTGGCCAATAGCTACCATAAACTCCTAATTATAGCACTTAGTGAACAACTCGTTCTGGTAAGTGATCTGAGAGGGAGTGGGAGATTTTATTTTCCAAAAATGGCTGCAAAACAATTTTAATCCCACATACTTCTCTAAAACATTTCCATGTCCATTAAGAGGAGAAATCCATGCCTCCCTCTCTAGAACCTGGATATACTTTTGTTACTTCTTCAGCTAATCAGGTAACATAGAAATAAATTATGTGAAAGCTTAGGCTAGGTTAATGAAAAGGAATACCTCTTCCACCATCCCCCCCCCCCCCCCGCCTCTCTCTCTCTCTGAGAAACTCATTTTTGTAATCCCATCACATTACGAAGAATCCCAGGCTACATGGAGAGGCTATATGTAGTTGATCTGAATGACAAGCTCAGCAAAGTTCCCAGCTAACACCCAGTATGAATTGCTAGACATGAAAGTCAGCAAGGTTGCAGGTAATTCCAGCCTGCAGACACGGAGATACCCAACCACGCCTTTGAGTCTTCCAGGTGAGGTTGCAGATGCAGGGGAATAGAAGCACATAATCTCTGCTGTTCTCTACTAGAATTCCAGATCTGCAGAATACGAATGCAGGAATGTGATAAATGGCTAATTCACACCACTAAGTTTTGGTATAATTTGTTGTGTAGAAATGGAAAAATCAGAGCAAAGAGAAAGAGGAGGATGAAAAACTTCTCAGTCTACTATGAAGGGGAAGAATTACAACCATTTTATGAAATCAGGCCAGTATGTCTTGACATGCTTCAATGTGCTATGGAGTGAAGTCATCTTGAGTAGTTTAGGTGCTATGATACTGAGTACCAGCAAAGTATTAGGAATATTAGTCTGGAGTACACAGAAAAATGCCCCAGCTCTTTTGAGCTCTGTGGTTTAGTAAAAATTATCTAGAGTTTTCCACAGAGAAATCAAATAAATATCCATGAGTTCATAGCAGTATAAATAAATGACTGAATAAATAAATATTTGGGGGAGAAGAAACATATCTTCCATGCAGAAGAACTTCAGGTAATTTAGACAGATAATTAGCCCTCAAATAGGTGAAGCTTAATTCCCCACAGCTTGTGTCAGTGGTGCATGGTGACCTTCTTCTCAAAAGAATAGCATGGAAAGGGGGGAAAAGAGTAACTTCATAGTTGAAAAATAGCTAGACGATCAGTGTCGTATCAACAGCACGTGCCCTTGTGTGCCCTTGTTGTAATGCGATGAGAATGCACTTTGCCTCTGTGGTCTTCCTCCCCAAAACCCATAATTTTAGTCTAATTATGACAAAGCCATCAAGTCAGCCGAAATTGGAAGACATTCTGCAAAATACCTAACAAGTACTCCTCACAACTATCAAGGTTATCAAAAACAAAAACTGAGACACTGTCACAGCCTAGTGGAGCCTTAGGAGACGTGAAAACTAAACGTAGTGTGGCATTATGGACAGGGTCCTAGGGGAAAAAAAAAAGGAAATTAGCTAAAATAAAGAAAATTTTAATAAAACAAGTACTCCTCACAACTATCAAGGTTATCAAAAACAAAAACTGAGACACTGTCACAGCCTAGTGGAGCCTTAGGAGACGTGAAAACTAAACGTAGTGTGGCATTATGGACAGGGTCCTAGGGGAAAAAAAAAGGAAATTAGCTAAAATAAAGAAAATTTTAATAAAACATGGACTTTAAAAAATTCCTTATCAATACAGGCTCATTCGCTGTGACAAACATACCATACTAATGTAAGATGTTAACAATATGGGAAACTGGGTGTAGAGTATATGGAATCCTATACTATCTTTGTAACTTTTCTATACATCTAAAATTACTTGAAAATAAAGTTTAGTTTGAAAAATTAACCAAGTATTTTCATAGTGAAAGCATTCAAGCTATTGTTTATCTCTGTGGTCATTCCAAGATCTGGAAGCAGGAATTAACTCTTGGTTCTGTACAACCCACACACCCACAGCGGGAGGACCGGCGAGAACCAGATGGTATTTTACGGTTTCAAGTGACAGTGGACTTTTGAATGAGGGACTAGGTCTAGAGGAGGGTGAGATGCTGGAAGCATGAAATAAACACAGACCTTCCTCTCACAGTTTTACATCATTATTTGCTAGTGACAGACTTTAATAAAATAAGCACTGAAATAAAAGTAGTTTTGTAACATTCTATATGGATACATTGTTCTCAGAATTTGTTATAGAAGAAATTTATGGAGTTTAAAAAGGTGCCCCTGAAAAAGCAAAAGCAAGGAGTATAATCTGAAGGAAGAGTAAGGGTTGCTTGATGAAGTGGGGTAAGGTTTGGGATGGGAGTCATTCCAGGCGGAGGACAGAACTTGTGCAAAGGCACAGTGGCAAGAAGTAGCTTAAAAGGTAATGTAAGTGATAGTGGCAGAAAAACAGAAAACAAAGGTGGGATCTAGATTAGAGGAAAGTGCATCTAAGTGATGGAACAGTCAGACGGGGCAGGACCAGTAAGATTTGAAGAAACTTTAACTTGGGAAGTCAACAATTACCCAAACACCCAGCTGCCAAGTGGCTGATCCAGGATTTAAAGCCATATTTGTTGCCAAAGTCTGAGCTTTTTCTAACATAATGTCTTGTCTTTCTATCAATGTCATCATCTGAATAAGGTTGCCCTTGTTCTATTTATAAACCGTGTGAGGGCATCTAAGTGCCAATATTACACTGAAAAAGAAAAAAAAAAAAAGTTTTAGAGGTAAGAGTAAATAACCAAAATTGTCTTTTACTGAAACATAAAAAATCAGGGCCACTTTTCTCACTAGTTGCCTGTGGCCCATCTGTTAAATGGAAGAAGCCCTCTCTGGGTTGCACAAGCTGAGAAGCCGCATGAATTCAGACTTTTCCAGGCAGAGCCTGACAGATGCAAACTGGCTTTGTGTGACTGTTGGGGAGCTCCGTGAGGAGGGGCACTGATGGCAGTGAGCTGCCCAGAATAATCAGAGCAGAAGGAGGGTTAGCAAAGGGCTGAACAAGCTCGGCAAAGCTCAAGTCATTGCCTCCGAGAGTTGAAATCTCCACAGAAGGGAGTTTCGCATATTGATTTCCTCATTCCTCTGCCTAGTGGCCCGGATCGCTAATTATCGCTTGGTGTCCTAGTCTCAGGCCAGACAGGAGAGGCATATGCTGAATATTCGAGTAGCAAATTTCTCCTTACGCCATTCACCATACACACACACACACACAAGATATTCAGATCTTAAAATATATTTTACTTTTTTTAAACTGAAAATTATTAAGGAGGTATAAGTGTTTTTGTTATGTGAGTGAATTGTATAATGCTGGTTAGGGGCCTTAGTGTGTATGTCAACAGAATAGTGTTCATGGTACCCAATAGGTAAGTTTTTATCCTTCACCTCCCTGCCTCTCCCCTTCTTGGTTTTTAATGTCCTTAACAGCTCTATGTACCTGTGTGTACCCATTATTTAGCTCCCACTTATTAGTGAGAACATGTCGTGTTTCTTTTTCCATTTCTGAGATACCTCACCTAGAATAATGATCTCCAGTTCCATCCAAGTTGCTGCAACTGATATTATTTTATTTCTTTTTATGGCTAAGTAGTACTCTATGGTTGTGGTCTCCAACCCCTGGGGCCATGGACCTGTACTGGTCTGTGGCCTGTTAAGGACCCCCACCTACACCCCTGTCCGTGGAAAAACTGTCTTTCATGAAACTCAGGAAGAGGAGTGGACAGGCGCACACAGCAGGAGGTGAGCGACTGAGAAAGTGAAGCTTTATCTGTATTTACAGCCATTCCCCATCGCTGGCATCACTGACTGAGCTCTGCGCCTCCCTCCCTCCTCCCCGTCCTGGAAAAATTGTCATCCAGGAAACCTGTGCCTGGTGCCAAAAAGGCTGGGGACTGCTGCTGAGTCTTGGACCCCCACAGTATTGTCTCATCAGTTCCACCCATGTGGGCTCCCTCGCCTCCCTAGTCCAGCTCCCAAACCTTCCCTTTGTGTCCCCCAGCAACCCACTCATGTCCTGTGGGTATGGCATCAGGGAGCTGCCAGATTGGGCACCCTGGATCCACTGCGGATCCTCACAGGGAAAAGCATGTGCCCCATGATCTGAGGAAACCTCAGACTGGAGGATGTGCCACCTGGGGAGCAGAGGCCTCTTACCAAATTCTCAGCTCAAACTGCTCTCCCGGTTTCAGTGGGTGGAGGAGGGGCAGGGGACCATAAGAGTCTGAGTGGAAGAAAGCCCATTCTCCAGCTTCTTGGGTCACTCTCCTTGGAGGGGAATCCCACAAGAAATGTTCAAGCTTTGGGATCACAGAAGTTCTCCCCACAGTTCCATGTTTGCCGCAGTGTTTGGGCTTATGGGAGCGGTAAAGCTCCCATGTGACTTGGTAGCCCACTCATCACTGAAGGAGTGTGGGAGGGAGAGAGGGATTCCCCGTACCCCTGCACTGGGCTCCAGGCCTCTCTGGGTTTGATCCTTACTTTACCCTCTCCCTTCTCTGCTTTGCAACTTTCTTCCATGAGGTCTCCAGCAGCCTCTGGCACTTCTCTCTATGACCTACACTAGAGCTGGTCCCCTCTCCCCTCTCCTTTATCTGAAACCTTTCCTTCCTTCCGGTACAGTCTGGCAAGCAATGTCCCCAGTCATCCATGTTGTCCCTCCCTCTGGATCTTTAGTTTTGTTTTTTAATCATAAAAAAATATTAACACATTTAGCACTGCTCAGCTTTTTCCTATTTTCTTTCACTTCCTTCTGGATTTCCCTTTATTCTTACTCAAGTGCATCTTTTGCTATTTCTCTTATTGAGGATTTCCGAATGGATCTCTTTTACTTAACTATGAAAAATGAATTTGACTGCCAAGATGAAAACCAAAATAAACTAATCTGTCTCTTACCTCTCCTCAGCCCTCTCAGAGATATTACTCTATTGTCTTCTGGAATCTACTGTAGTTGATGAGACATCTGCCGTCAGCCTACTTAACTTCACTGTGTAATCTGTCCCTCATTTAGAGCAGAGTTTAAGTTTTCTCTAATTTGTAGTTTCCCTAGGACATGTCTAGGCTAGGACTTCTTTGTATTTATCCTGCATGGGATTCAGAGAAACTCTGTGCTAGAAACCAACATCTTCCCTCAACCGAGGAAACACAAACTTAATTATCTTTTAAATGTTGCTTCTATACACTTCCCTCAATTTTCTCTCTGTGAAATACCTGCTTGATAGATGTGAAATTTCCAATCTGTTCTCCATTGCTCCAAATCTCTCACTTAAAAAAAAAACATATATATATATAATATGTTTTATATATATATATATATATATATATATAGCCTCTTTTGGTTTAGTTCTGGATAAATTTTTCACTACTCTCTCTAAAGTCACTAATTTTCTCATTATGTATTCCATTCAGTTACTCATCATACACACATGCAATTATATGTATAATTATGTATACTATATACAGTACATATGTAATAATTTCTGATCAGTGTCCTCCTTCTGGTTTCATTTCTGCCTCTGATTTTATTTACAACATCTAATTCTTTTCTGGGTAGGGTCTCACCACTCAGCTATTTGAACAAATTTTGTTCATCTTCCTTTTCTAAATCTCTAACAGAGTACTAAGGTTACAAGATTTCAAAAATATTTTCCCTAAATTTTTAATAAATGTCTTTACTCACACTATTTCTAATGGAGGTAGAGGGTCTTCCATTAACAGAATCATTTATTTAATAAAGTATGCTTATTTCCATCTGCTTATATATATATAGACATCAATACCTGTTAGATAGAGGGTCTATCCACAGTTAAGACATAGGTGCTAAGGCTGTATCTTTCATCTACTTATCTTTTCCATTTAAATCCTCTACACTTCATAGCTATTTAACTGTGAGTAATCTATGGAATGTCTCTCAGCCTGAGTTTCCGTATTAATATAATGGATATAGAGGCACCTTTCTTACCGGATTCTTATGAGAACTAAAAATGATTTTTTTAAAAAATGTGCCAAACATAAGGAAAATACACGTAATGTTGGCTCCTTTACTTTCACATTCTTATCATCCTCATTTTACTTAGGAGCTATGCTCAGGACAAGGAGAAAAATAAATAAAAGTCAGATCACTGACCTAAATCATCAACATTTTAACATATTAAACCGAATACTTGAGATTGCTGCCAAAATCTATTATTTTTATGATTCTTAGGTTATCATCCAAGAAGCCTGGAGACAGAAGCTTTGTGTGTAAGCCCCTGTGTAGGTGGGAAGATAAGAAAAGGGGGAAGATGTAGTGAGGCTTTCGATGAAACCATTTCTGAAAGCATCACTTAGTGAATGGAAAGAACTCCAATTTTGTTATACTGTTCAAATACACTGCTGACATTTGCAAACCTGTGACATAAGGCCTGACAGTCATTTAATAATTTATTTAGCAAATATTTCTGGAGCACCTTTTATGTGCCAGGCATTCTTCTAAATGCCGGAAATACAGAAGTAAACAAAACCATTTGTTACCATAAATATAAAAGACACTTCTTCACCTCCTAATTGTCATCAAGTATGCTCCTACAGAAGGAAATCCCCAGGGCTTTTGTTGAAACAAGCAGTACATGCGCAATGTTAAATAGTACTTTGTTCTTGCTAAATCAGATAACACACCATGTTTAGGCAACATCAGTAAGAGCATATGGTCTGTCTAAAGGCAAACTTTAACTCCTTGAAATCTTTCCTGGCCATATCACATGCAAAATAGTATGTTACATTTTTGGCACTATATTTAGTCACATTTTAAAACAAACTAGGGCATTCTTAGGATAGTAAGTGTTCTGATAGCCATGGAATGTAAGAATATTTCCTGGAACAAGCTAAATTTATTCTGGATGAAAGTGGACTTAGCTGTTATATGAAAGCAGTTTTTAAAATCTTCAAAATGTGGTGAAAGAGGGATTAGAAGTAATCTATATGCTTCTGGAGAGCATGATTAAAATTAACATCTGCTAGTACCATTACCTTCAAAATAAAATGCAAAATATTGCCTTAGCGCAGTGGTTCTCAAAGTGTTGTCCCTGGGAAGGAAGCAATAGCATCATTGCGGATATGTTAAACATGTAAATTCTTAATTTACTGAATCTGAATTTCTAGGGGCAGGATCCAGTAATCTATGTTCTAACAACTCCCCTCCCCAGTGGGTCTTATGTGTGTTAACCTATGAGATCCACTGACTTACTGTATAAGGTCTTCTCTACCTCTCCAGGGTGATCTTCTTCTACTTCAGCATGTGTGATTGTGACTTAGCCTCACTGAACTTCTCCACAAATTTTCAAAATCCCAGGCCTTATATGTGCTGTTAACTCTATTTTGAAACTCAATTCTTAATCTTTCCTCCCTGGCAAACTCCTACTCAATCATTAACATTCATCTTCTTTGTTCCTTCAGTACATCCCAGCGAGAGTTAGTTATCCTCTCTGAACTCCCACTATGTTTTTACTTATCAACATTAGATAATTCACCTGTTTAGACAAACACGTAACTGAGAGCAACTGGATTCCTTGTCATTGAACATTCCTGATTCTATGTGCTTTAATTATGCCTCTAGAGACACCCATTAAATTAATGTTTCAATGTGAATGCATGTGGGAAAAGTTCATGCTCACCAAATATGGTAGAAGTTCATGAAGACAGGTAAAGTTCAGTATGGATGGCTAAAGGGCCAGCAATCCTTTTGAAGAGTCTGGAGCCTTCTTTCATGGGCTCTCAATCAAGGGCAAAAGGAAAATTTAAGGAAAAATTCCTTGGGATAATATGGAGCCAGCAGACCTGCCTGATTTGCCCCTGACCCATATCATAAAGTCCAGTAAAGAATGAATAATCCAGAATACTAAGAAAAAGTTGAAAATCCGTAAGATATTCTCTCTCTTTCAGTTCCAAAGGGGGAAGGAAAAATATCAACACTTTCTCTGAGCCATAAATTTCGCCAATGACTTAAACAGAATTCAGCAGGAATCAAATGCAGTCCAATAGGCAAAGATGATAGCTAACATTTATTAATCAGTGTCTTAATTTGAGTACCCTCATAATTGGATCCTGAGACAAGCAGTCAAAATCAAGTGGTTTATTTGAGAAATGATCTCCAGAGATACTAGGGAGGGGGTGTACAAATGAGACGGGGGAAGGCAAAAAGCCAATATAGAGTGTATTCATGGGAAGGTGACTGCTGTCACAACTGGGGTTCAGGCCCATTGGTGACCTCTTGGAGACCTAACAGCAGCTGACTTGAGAGGAAAAATGAAATGGGGTATTTAACCACTAATTCCCATCAAGTCATTAGTTGCGGATTTTTCTTCAGAGCCAGTCATTCTCTGGGGACAGAGAAAGACCTTAGCAAAGAGTCCCGCATATCAGAGTGTTCAGGAACAGCAAGGGCCAAGTGTTTATGAATGAGGCTTAGCATTTGCTATAGACGAACTATCGTAAGCATATGCACATATTTTACCAACATTATCTCCTGTGTCCTTATCAACAGCCCTATGAGTTAAGCACTATTATAATACTATTAGCATTTCTACTTAACAGATGAAGAAATTGAAGCAAAGACAGGTTTAATGATTGCCCAAGGCAACCATGCATAGGAAAGAGAAGAACTGACTTGGTATTCTGAACTCAGAGTTCATGTTTTCAAAAACACACCCAGAAATTGCTATCTGTCTGTAATCTAAGATCAAATAAGTTTCTCAAATCTTGAATCTCCCCATCCCTGCATAAATATAGTTATTTCCAATAACTTGCCATTTTTCTTCCACATTCCATGCTTAATTACAACTGTCAATCTTTCATGCTCACCAAATACTCCCTTGGGAGTTAGTCATAGTGCCTTCAAATATTCAACTTTGTGAATCTTTTTCTATTTCCTAGTATTTTTTTATAATAATTACATTATCTAAATTGGTTTGCATGTATCAAACATTCAATTATTATTGTATACCTCATCTTCTCTTCTCCCAGGCATTACTCATGGTGAACTCATTTTCTCTTATGTGAAACCAACAGTCATTCTCTTTGTGATTTCTTGACTAACTTAGACTTTCAGTGGAAAGCACCAGAGCAGAATACTTAAGACCATGAAGGGAAAATTAAGCATGAAAGACTTGTAAAAGAATTTACTTCTTCCTGAATTTTGCTGTCCTTTAAAGCCAATGATGAATATTTTTCAAAGTGTTTTCTATCCCCATTTTTTTAATCCTCTCCTTGACCATGAAATATTCTAGTAGAGAAGTACATGCTATAAATGGCTCAATAGTTTACTGAACTAACACATCAATATTATCAAACAATGAGGTTGATTTATTTAGTGACCGATCAAATCAACAGACTGGTTAGAGAGGTTTGTAAACACAGTCACAGACGGTGCAGTGATCAATTTCATTCTCCTGAAAGGCTTCACCAATATTCTGAAGATCCAAGCCACAGGGAACCATGGTACTGTTGTGTCCTATACATGACCTTGTTTTTCAATTTCTCTGGTACAGTGTCAGCAGCACTCGTTTCAAATTACCCACTGGGATAATGTCTCACATTTACAATCCAGAGAGAATGATAAATTCTTGAATCTAAAATGGTGTACTTCTCAAAGAAACCTGCTGTCAATACAGTTGCTTCAAATTTTTATTCCAACTCCTCCTTTGTTTTATATCTCATTATGTAAAGAAATCTAAGCTCTGGTTAGCCTGAACTTTTTTAAGAATCCATAGAAAATGTATTGGTCATTCCTTTTTTGCTTTGATCTGTGTTTACTGAAGGTATTTTTACCATGACCTTAAATAATTTCCTGAACAAATACTGTTGTTAAAATTCTCCATTAAAAAAATTAGCACCAATATCAGCAAGAGATGTATCTTTCAAATAGATTCCATTTACATTCTACTTTGTCAAAAGACATGGGTAAGAATATTTATAATACTGAAAATATACTAATAGAAAGTCATAAAATGCCTTCATTACTTAACTCATTTTAAAACTTATTTGTACATTTATTTCAACAGATATTTATTGATTCTCTATAACCTTCCAAATATTTTACTAGCTCCCAGGGTTAATCATGAGCAAAAGGAAACATTGTCCTGACCTCATGGAACTTATAGTCAATGCAGTAATCACAAATTAATTAAGTAATTAGACCAAAAAATGTAAAGTTTCCAAAATTATCAGAATTAAAGATTGAGTTACAGAAAAATCAATTAATGTAATCTATCATGTCAACAGGCCAAATAAGAAAAATTGCATGTTCATATCAACAGATGCAAAAAAGATATTTGATAAAACTCAACACCTGTTTAATATAAAAACTCACTAAACTGCAGATACATAGTTTTTGAACTTGAAAAAAATTATCTACAAAAAACCTATAGCTATGGGAGGCAAGATGGCACATGAGAAACACTTCCGACCAGAGTATCTCTGAAGGAAGTAAAGATTTTAGAAGAAAGTGAAAAAAACAGACAGACAGACAAACATAGATTGGATGAGGGTCAGGAGGAAGAGTGTCTGAAGCTACAGAAGACTCCACGGGAAGAGGCTGTGGAGCAGAACTGGAAGGAGAAAGGCATCAGAAGGGTCTAAACCCTGAGAGGCTTGAAAGAAATAACAATTGAACAAAATAAGTAAAGAGAGATATTCCATATTTTTGAATAGGAAGACTCAATATTGTCAAGATATCAATTCTTTTCAGTATTTATATATACATTCAATGCATTCCAAATCAAAATCCCAGCAAGTTATTTTGTGGATATTGACAAAATGATTCTAGAGCTTATCTGGAGAGGCACAAAAACAAGAATAGCCAACATAATACTGAAGAAGAACAAAGTTATAGGACTAACACTATGTGACTTCAAGTGTTACTATAAAGCCACAATAATCAAGACAGTGTAGCACTAGCAAAAGAATAGAAAAATTCAATAGGAAAGAACAGAGAGCCCAGAAATAGATCCACATACACACAATCAACTAATCTTTAACAAATGAGGCCGGGCGTGGTGGCTCACGCCTGTAATCCTAGCACTCTGGGAGGCCGAGGTGGGCGGATCGTTTGAGCTCAGAAGTTCGAGACCAGCCTGAGCAAGAGCGAGACCCCATCTCTACTAAAAATAGAAAGAAATTATATGGACAGCTAAATATATATAGAAAAAATTAGCCGGGCATAGTGGTGCATGCCTGTAGTCCCAGCTACTTGGGAGGCTGAGACAGGAGGATCGCTTGAGCTCAGGAGTTTGAGGTTGCTGTGAGCTAGGCTGACGCCACGGCACTCACTCTAGCCTGGGCAACAGAGTGAGACTCTGTCTCAAAAAAAAAAAAAAAAAAAAAAAAACACAAACAAACAAATGAGCAAAGGCAATACAATAGAGCAAAGACAATCATTTCTGTCAACAAATGGTGCTGGAATTACTGGTCATCCACATGCATAAAAATGAATTTAGGTACAGACTTCACACCTTTGAGAAAAGTTAACACAAAATAAATCACGGATAAAATACAAAGCACAAAACTGTAAAACTCCCAGAAGATAACATAGGAGGAAATTTAGATGACCATGGGTTTGGTGATAACTTTTTTAGATATAACATCAAGTGCATGATCCATGAAGGAAAGAATTGATAAGCTGGAATTCATTAAAATTAAAAATTTCTGCTCTGCAAAGGTATTATCAAGAGAAAAAAATACGACAGACCTGTTGAAAATATTTCAAAAGGTAAAGGACTGCTATTCAAAATATTCAAAAGAATTCTTAAAACTCAATAGTAAGGAGAAAAACAATTTAAAAAAGGGTCAAAAACCTTAGAAAATACCCCATGAAAGAAGATATACAGATGCAAATAGGTATATGAAAAAATGTTCCACATTATGTATCATCAAGGAAATGCAAATTAAAACAACACTGAGATACCTCTACACACTATTAGAATGGCCAAAATCCAGAATTCTGACAAAAACATATGTTGGTAAGGAGATGGAGCAACAAGGGCTTTCATTCATTTCTCGTAGGAGTGAAAAGTGGCACAGCCACTTTGGAAGATAGCTTGGTGACTTCCTACTAAATTAAACGTCTTCTTACCCTGTGATCCAGTCATTTCAGTCTTTGGTATTTGCCCAAAGAAGTTGAAAAGGGATGTCTGAACAAAAACTTGTACATAGATGTTTATAGCAGCTTTACTCATAATTGCCAAAACTTGAAAGCAATGAATAAACTGCAGCACAACCAGATAATGGAATATTATTTGGCACTATCAAGCCATGAAAAGACACAGAGGAAACGTCAACATTTATTATTAAGTAAAAGAAGCCAGTCTGAAAAGTCTACATACTATATGCTTCCAACCACATGACATTTTGAAAAAGGAAAAACTATAGAGACAGTAAAAAATCGGGGTTTTTCAGCAGACGGAAGGAGTGAATAGGCGGAGCACAGATGTTTAGGGAAGTGAAATTACTTTGTATGATACTATAATGGTAGATACATGGCATGATAAATCTCTTCAAGTCTACAGACTATACAGCACTGAGAGTGAACCCTAATGCAAATCATAGGCTTTGGGTGATAATGACGTATCAATGTAGGTCCATCAATTCTAGCACACGCACCCTCTGGTGGGGGATGTTGGTAATGGCGGAGGCTGTGTATGTGTGTAGGAAGGGGGTATATGGACCATCTCTGTATCTTCCTCTCAATTGTGCTGTGAACCTAAAACTACATAAAATATAAAGTCTATTAAAATTAAAGAAGTGCCATGAGAATATATGTAATAGGAATTTTAGACTGTCAGGAAAATCTATAGTGGTTACTTTGGGCAAGTGATAGTTTACTTGCAATCTGAAGTGTGAGTAGGCATTCATTAGACAGGGCAGAGAAGAAAAATTCCAGGTGGAGGGAAACAGGTGGAAGCATACCCTGGAGCACTAGGATGTCTGGTAAGTCTTAGGAGTGGAAGAAAGCCAGGATGGTTGGAGCACAGAATCCAAGGAGGAGTAAGGCAGAGGAGCTAGGTAGAAGCCAGACCAAACATAACTCTGAATTATACTATTAGGGTTTTGCCTTGCATCTGAGAATAATGAGAAGTTGACTCTAGCATTTTAAGCAAAGATAGGGAATGACACGATTAGAACTTTGGTTTAGAAAAACCATTTAAGTATGAAAATGATTGGAGAAGATCAAGGATGGAGGTAGGTAAACTGGTTAGGAGGTCACTGAAACATTTCACCAAACTGATAGCATTCAGATAACTGTGTGGGACAGGGAAGATTTTAGCAAAGTACCAGGTGCATTGCAAATGATCAATGTTATAGGTTTCTATGGTTACTATTATAATAAAAAATCAATGTATATTTTTTGTGCAAATCCTTTTTAAAATCTAATTTGTATTTTTCTCAACTTGTGAACTAGTAATTTTTTTTTAACTTAAAATACCTACAGGTGGAACATCCCTAATTTGAAAATCCAAAATCCAAAAGGCTCCAAGATACCTTAAAGAGATACAAGTAGACCTACCATTTGATCCAGCAATCCCATTATTGGGCATCTACCCAAAAGAACAAAAGACATTGTATAAAAAAGATATCTGCACTCAAATGTTTGTAGAAGCACAATTCACAATTGCAAAGATGTGGAAACAACCCAAGTGCCCATCAATACATGAGTGGATTAAAATGTGGTGTATGTATACCATGGACTACTACTCAGCTATAAGAAACAATGGTGATCTAGCACCTCTTGTATATTCCTGGATAGAGCTGAAACCCATTCTACTAAGTGAAGTATCCTAAGAATGGAAAAATAAGCACCACATGTACTCACCATCAAATTGGTTTCACTGATCAACACCTAAGAGCACATATAGGAATAACATTAATCGGGTGTTGGGCAGACGGGGTGGGGAGGGGATGGCTGTATGCATACATAATGAGTGCGATGTGCACCATCTGGGGGATGGACATGCTCGAAGCTCTGACTCCGGGGGTGGTGGGCAGAAGGGCGATATACACAACCTAAATTTTTGTACCCCCATAATATGCTAAAATTTTAAAAAAGGCTCAAAAATCCAATGCTCAAGGAAACATGATGCTCAAAGGAAATGCTCATTGGACTATTTTGGGTTCCAGATTTTCTGATTTGGGGTACTCTACCTGTAAGTATAACGCAAATGTTCCAAAATACAAAATAATTCAAAATCTGAAACATTTCAGACAAGGTATATTCAATCTATATTTATGTTTGAAATTTGGAAGTATTAAAAAAGGAACGATATTTTTAAAGAAATTAATTTCTATGTTTGAGATATTATTTTAACATATTATCTCCCTGTCTTTTTGCTGAGCTTTTTCCTTGGGCTTTCTTCAGCATTGGGTTCATAGGGTCACACTGTTCACACAGTGTGGTAAAATTTTTTTTGATTTAAAAAATGTAACAAACATTCATTTCCTACCACATCAAATACTCTTTTATTTTTATTTTCTTATCTTTATCATTGTTATTTTAACTAAAATGTTTGGTGGTTTTTTTGAGTTTTATTCTTGAACTTCTTTTAGTGAAGTGCAAACATGATATAATACCCTAAAGTTCTTTCAAAGGGAGAGCAACTACACCTGGGAGAAAAAAAGGTGAATTAGACACCTGGAGATGTTCCAAATGTGCATTTTCTTAATAATTAGCACATCACACATCTAGTTAGCATCTCATAAATAACCATAGAGTGTGTATTTAATGAATCATTTTGCATTGCACTGTCAGAGGTTAACAGGAAAGCAAAATGGTTTGCTTATTTTAAAATGAGATGCAGTTGTTCTTCTAGCATACTATGACTAAAAAATAATGAAATGCAACAAATAAGCATCCATCATACTAGTTTTAAAAACAGATAGCAATAGATATGTACAAATCTGTATCTGTCACACCTGTCAAAACACCCTGTATTTATAATATATGTGTTAGAAAATAGCTATCTATATACATTTATGTTATGGCAAGTATATGAATATGCATGTTTAGTGTAATTGTACATTTCCTTTTTAATCCAAGCCTTTCTGTCAAAATCTTGTCCCAAGTTATACTTTGATGATGTGCACTCTTTCCTTTTTTCTTGTCTGTAAGAAAAGAGGCTTGTGAAAACAGAAATCATCAGTATTTTTCTCTTCAAAATGTCTTTTTAAATTTCCTATTGAATCCATGTTTTAAAATATTTCTTCTGTTAATGAGGTTAATTTTGAAAATAAATTTCAGTTCTCCATTTCTGGGTTAAATCCATCTCATAATTAAGTGGGTTAAAACAACTATTTATATTTCATCATTCTGGAAGTCAATTGGGCAATACTTTTGCTGGTCTCACCTGGGCTCATTCATGTGTATTCTGCCAGCTGGTGGCTTGGATGTAGGAGGGTGTGAGTTGGCCTCTCTCGTATGTCTGGGATCTCAGCTGGGACAGACAGAATGGCTGGGATTACTGGGTCTCCCTCTCCACAAGGTCTTTCATCTCAGTCTTATTCAGAGTGGGGAGGTCACGGTTTGAAGAGAAGAAAAAGCTACAGCTCCAAGGATCTTAAGGTCTAGCTTTTAAAGTTTAACAGTATCATTTCTACCACATTCTATTGGTGAAAACAAGTCCTAAATTCAGCTCATAATCAAGGCATAAGGTTACAGATTCTACCTCTCCATAGATGAGCTACAAAATATCATGAGTGTGTTATTCTACCTACCATAATATATGGTGGAAGAATAAATCAATCATCAAAGTTATATTTTTGCTAAACGGAGTTTCTAATTTTTAGCCCCTCCCCTCATCCTGGCTCTGAGATCTACAGTCACAGACATGCTTCAATAGATGAAATGAAACAGAATATTCAACTGCAGCAAAGACACAGGAATCTGAAATTCAATGTTATAAAGTTCTAGCTCTCTTTAGAATAACCTCACCCTTGTGCTAAAACAGGAAATCTGGCACTTCTCTATAAAACTCTTTAATCCATACCACAATTCTCTCCTTCCTAAAACATCCTGGAACATAGTCCCAAAGATGAGGACTTTCTTTCCTTAAGTTGGTTTGTTTTGTTCTCACACAAGATAGTACTGCAGTAACATTTCAGGTGTGCCATCTTCCCACTTAACTTTCTGAACAATTTCCAAGGTCAACTTTCCGCTTTTTTTTTTTTTTTTTTTTAAAGCATTGTGTTCCGATGTGCACGTGATAATCAATTTCTTTACTGTCCTGCTATATTCCTCCAACACCCACTTATTTTTTAAAAATATTTTATTAACTGTGATAATTGTGTTTTTTTCAAGGGGGTTTGTGCAATATAGCAAATAGTTTGCTGAGTCCTCAGTTTCATTGCTAATATCCATGGCCTCTCTGATTCCAGAGATTCCAGTTTTGGAGACATTGTCTTCAGTATTTGAACTTCTGGATAAATGGAACAGTCTTCTTTGCAAAACTATGTCATGTGGCTATAAAGAATAAAAGGGAACAGATTCCAGCAAATATTTAAGAAGGAAAATCACCGGGAACATGGAGCTATACAAAGGACAGTACTGAGATATCCAAGGTAGGATTGGCAACAAGTGTCAGGAACTGATCACTCTAAGTGCTGAAGGAAATATTTTGTTCCACATTTTTTAACACTGAGGGAAAGCATTTTCATAGGAGGGCACTTGTAATAATTAATCTGAGAAAAAATATGTTTTTAAACATGCTATTCATGTTAAAATAGTTTCTTTAAGTTATAGGACCTCTCAGAGGCTGAAATAATGCTGAATATGCATTTACAAAAAGGTGAGTTTTCTCTGATGTTTAGTGCCACCCACACAGAACAATGGGCTTTCCTTTGATCCAGCTAGTGCCGTGCAGATGTCATGACCATGACCTGTTCTGGAGGAGAAAGGCTTTTACAAGTACCCTAGGACATGAGCAGGTGCGTATTCACATGGGACATTTGATATATGTGGCTTGTTTCTGATGGCCACAGTAAGTCTTGGAAAACGCATGATATCACTTCTGCTGGTCCATCCATGGAAGATGCACAGGCTACTGATGATGGCGGCTACCCTGAAACTAGTGACCCTCACCCTGAGGGGCATGCTGGCTTTGATACTTACCTTAGAGGGCATGCTTCCTTACTGGAATAGGGATTGAATGCATAGCTTCTGATTCTTTTGAACTCTAAGGAAATTGTGTTCAGCATTTTATATTGCCATCTCCACAGTCTTTTGTCATTTACCTCTCCCTCCCCTTATAGATAATTTCCAGTGCAAACTCAATTTACTCTCATCAAGTCTTTGCTGAGGCTTGACAGAGGGATAGTCTGGTTCTTTGTTGCCCTTTCAAACTCATTTTTTAATGGAATAAATTCTATATCGTAATGACATTTAGGGTTTTCCATTTTGTTTATCAAAAGCTCAATTTGGAAGTCAAGAAATTTTAATATTGTCTGATTTTTTTCTCTTTTATCAGTGCCCCTAACCAGGAAAAAGGGCTGCCCATTATAAAACAGAGAAAATAAAGGGAAATTAATTTATCAAGATATTTTCTTCCTGTGTACTGCTAAGAGTACATTATCATTATGCAAAAAGAACATTTTTTCCCTAAATTGGTAGGACCACCTTGTTTTTTAATTAGTGAATTTCATGTAATAGTATTCCATGAAAGAGATTTGAGAAAATTGCCTGTATCACTGAGTAAAAGACTATAAAATGTTAGATGGGGAGAATCTAAAGATGTCCCGGCCCATTTCCCTGAGCTTTAGGACCCTCATCTGTAATTCGAGGAGTTTGCAGTGTCTTGATGGACAGTAGAACAGCCAATATTTCTATGAATTTGACAATTAACAAAAAAATATTTACATCCACTTTATTATTTGATTCTCAAAGACCAGGGCTTAATTTGTCAATTCTCAAATGTAAGAACTGAGTTTCAGATGCTATGAAATTTTCCCTCAGTTGTGAAATTATTACAAGTCTAAACTGGAACTAGAATTCAAGTTGCTAAGATGCCCCAGCCAAAGTCATTTTCACACTACCTAAATGTTTAAAATGTAGTTACTGTTGATTGATTAATCTTTCTATGGTCTTTATTCCTTATCTTCTTTAACTTCCAAATTATTTCCTTCTTTCCTTTATTCTATAGTTCCATAATTTATTGTGTCATTGATTTACCAACACTCTAATTCAGCAAATATTTAACAGCTACTTGTTATCATATAGAAACTGTGCTAGATACGTGAGACAAAAATCGTGAGCAAAAATAGGTATGATCCCTATCCAGTTGGAACTTGTATTTTAATGGGAGACTAAAATCAAATACTGAATCATACAACTACAACTATGATAGGTTTCTATAAAAGTAAGTACAAGGTGCATTGTACCCCATGGCCTGAGGGAAAATGACGACCATCTTAATAACTGAAATGTAGAGGCAAAATACTTAAAGCATGTGCCAAGTATTCTTCTAATTTTTTTTTAATTTCAAAATATTAAGTGGGTACAAATGTTTTTGTTACATGGCTTGAGTCAGGACTACAAATGTGTCCATCACCTGAATAGTGTTCATTGTACCTGTTAGGTGGATTTTTACCATCCCCTCTCCTCCCTGCTCCCTCTGCTTGATTTCCAATGACTTTTATATCCCTGTGTGAACTTGTGTGCCCAATGGTTAGTTCCAATTTACTAGAGAGTACATGTGGTGTTTGTTTTTCCATTCTTGAGATACTTTTCTTAGGATAATTTTCTTCAGCTCCGTCCAAATTGCTGCAAAAGGCATTAATTCATCCTTTTTTATGGCTGAGTAGTACCCTCTGGGTGTGTGTGTGTGTGTGTGTGTCTGTGTGTGTATACCATATACACACCTCATCTTGCTAATCCACTCATGAATTGATGGGCACTTGGGTTGATTCCAGATCTTTGTGATGATGAATTGTGCTGCAATAAACATTTGAGTGCAGCTGTCTTTCTGATATAATGACTTCTTTTCCTTTGGATAGATACCCAGTAATGGGATTGCTGGATCGAATGGTGGGTCTACTTTTAGTTTTTTGAGAAAACCCCATACTGTCTTCCATAGGGATTGTACTAATTTTCAGTCCCTCCAACAGTGTATAAGTGTTCCTTTCTTTCTACATCTGTGCCAGCATCTACTGTTTTTGCACTTTTTAATAAACGCCATTCTAACAGGGGTAAGGTGATATCTCACCATGGTTTTAATTTGCATTCTCCTGATGATTAGTGATGTTGAGCATTTTTTTGTATGTTTGTTGGCCATTTGTCTATCCTCTTTTGAAAAACTTCTGTTCATGTCTTTTGACCACTTTCTAACGGGCTTGTTTGTTCTTCTCTTACTGATTTCTTTGAGTTCTTTGTAGATTCTGGATATTAGCCATTTATTGGATGCGTAGATTTTGAATATTTTCTCCCATTTTGTAGGTTGTCTATTTGCTCTGTTGATTATTTCTTTAGCTGTGCAAAAGCTTTTTAACTTAATCAAGTCCCATTTATTTATTTTTATTGTTGCTGTAATTGTCACTGGCATCTTAATCATAAATTCTTTGCCTAGACCAATACCTAGAAGAGTTTTTCCTACATTTTCTTCTAGAATTATTATGGGTTCATGCTTTACATTTAAGTCATTTATCCATCTTGAATTAATTTTTGTGAGTGGTGAGAGATAGGGGTCTTCTTTCATTCTTCTGCATGTGGCTCTCCAATTATCCCAGCACCATTTATTGAATAGGGCTTTCCCCCAGTGTATGTTGTTGTCAACTGCTTTGTCAAAGATCCATTGGCTATAGGTCTATGGTGTTATGTCTGGGTTCTCTAGTCCATTCCATTGATCTATGTCTGTTTTTGTACCGATAACATGCTTTTTTGGTTACTATAGCCTTGTAGTATAGTTTGAAGTCTGGTAATGTGATGACTCCACTTTTGTTGTTTTTGCCTGAGATTTCTTTGGCTATTTGGGCTCTTTTCTTATTCCAAATGAAACAGACTTTTTTTTTTTTAAGATCTGTGAAATATGCCACTGGTATTTTGATGGAGGTTGTACTCAATCTATAAATCACTTTGGATAGTATGGACATTTTAACAATGTTGATTCTACCAATCCATAACCATGATATGTTTTTCCAGTTGTTGTGTCATGTGCAATTTATTTCTTCAGAATTTTGTAGTTCTCCTTATAGATCTTTCACCTCCTTAAGTATATTCCTAGGTAATTTATTTTCTTTGTAGCTATTGTGAATGGTATTGAGTTTTTGATTTTGAATATTTTTAGCATTTAAACTTCCCCAAAGCTACTTAGTGCTACAGTATATATTCACACACATGTGTGCATGGACACAACAGCAAGGCAACAGACAATTTAAAAGAAAACTTGTCAAATATCATATAGCTCTTAACTATGCCTTACTTCATATTTTCCATTGACACCACAACACTTTCTTTAGGAGTGGAATGTTGAAGCTGATAGAACCAGATTTCTCAGTCTTGGCTCTATTGACATTTTGAGCTGGATAATAACATGTTATGGAAGGCTGTCCTGTGCAATGTAGGATGTTTAGCAGCATCCTTGGCTTTTACCCAACAGGTGCCAGTAGCACATCCTTCCCCAGTTGTGATGATCAAGATTGTCTCTAAGCATTGTGAAGTGTCTTGTGGGGTTGGGGAGTTAGTGGGTGTAAAATCCTTCCCAGCTGAAGATCACTGATATGGAAAGGCATAAAGTATTTTGCTTTTGTTTTTGTTGTGCTAAAACATGGCTAAATATACAGATGGATTGATAATTATGTCAATGTATGTGCTAGTGCTCCTTATGAAAAGATGTAATACAGCCACTTTCTCTGTCTTTTTTATTTAAATTCTCTTATCCAAAGCCTTATGAGAGTGGAGAATACAAAGAGCATAGATCAGGTTTTATGCTGGGTATTATGTGAACAGCCATGTCACTATTTCCATAATTAATGACTTTCTACCATTTTAGCTCAAACTTAACATCAGAAAGCCAGGCACTTAGGTTCAGTGATCTCTTGTTAGTCCTATTTTTTTTTTTTTTTTGGTCACAAACCAGAATATAATCTGCCATAGCTGTAAAAACTGACAAACAGAGAAAGGAAAAAACATAGAAATCCAACAAGTATGCTGAGACAAAAAAAATAAGATGAATTAAATTAAATTGTCATAATTGTAGAGAGTATGAAAGGCTACTTATATGAATATTTTAAACAAATAATTCTATTTCACCTAATCAATAGCATTGACAAATGAAAAACAACTTATAATTATGCTGCAAGTTTATTGCAAAGGTGTTTATATTTTCATTTTATGTTCTGAGTGTTAGAGAATATGGTATATTGCTCTAAGTCCTATATCCCACTTATCAAAAGATAATCAGAAAGCTAGTAACTAGCAAACATACAAGGTTGTCATCTAGTGGTGGCAAGCAAGCTGAAGGTTTATGATCCTAAAGCAATGCCTACAGTGTCACTTTCTCACTCTCTTCTTTCTCCTCTTCATGAATTTGAAACATCTGTTATATAAAGACTTAATACTTCTTTTGAAGAAAAAAAATGATGTCTTGTTTGTCTCAGTATATTTCCTTCTACAAAATATTGCTGACTTTCATTTTTTAAAAAAAGTAGTTTAAGAATATTAATTTCAAGATCGTGTATATTTAGTGAAAATCTTGAACATTTATCATTCTTATTTAGATAATGGGAAGTAATAACATGCCTTCTTGAAAACAGAGGATTCAACATAATCGCATTACATTAGTGAGAGCTCATAGAAGATAAATCTTAGCATTTGTCAGTGTCGCATACCAACCAGGCATATTTCATTAGATGTTGTCAAAGGCACAGAATACTGCCAATCATATTAACAACTAACTTCTTTTAAAAGGCATTCAACCGAGTTTAATTATGACTAAGTATATTTGAACTGAAGGAACATTAAATACACAAATGCCTCTTGGCAGTCTTTTCAAAAAAGAGTCTGTGGTGAGCAACAGTGCTTGCTCAATAAATAAACTGTTTAATGTATCTCCCCAAAAAGTAAAATAAATCAATATGCAAATATGAATGCATTCAATAAAGAGAATTTTTAATTTTCTTGGCCGAAAAATAACAAAAGGAAATACGCATCTCTTATTGGCTGAGGCAGTAGGTTAATAACACTATGATTCGCCTCAAAACAGAAACCTCAAAGATAGCCTAGATTCTTCTATTTAGGCCTTGTTCACCACTGCAAAAAGTTAAACGAAACTAAAAATCACCAATCCCACACATTGCTGACTTTCTACCTTTGTCTTTCTACCTCTGACACTAGGGGTTTTATGGTTAAAATTATTGATAACTTCCCCCAAGGGGGTTCTCTCATAAAATAACAGGATTTGCATTCCTCCAAGTTCTCTCTTTTCCTTTCTCAATTCATTACCCCAATGTAAAAACTAACTCTGAACATGGTTTTGCTCTGCAGAATGTGTCTGCAACTGTGCCCAGCAGAAACCTGAGATTGGACGAGATGGTTCTGGGATAGGCAGAGGGAGTTTTTGTGTAGTGGTGATGCTGGGGTGGCAAAGAGGTGGTAAGACCTTCAGAGGAGAGCTATTAACTGTCCCCATCCAACATCACAAACACCCCCACTACTTCATTTCTCCATGAAGAATTCCTTTATGCAAACGGTTCTATAGCAAACAATGATAATCATCATCATCATGAATAATCTAAACAACAAAGTCCAAAGTTCATACTGCTCTGATTCCTGATTTCCAACTTCTCTTTTTAGGGGGT
Organism: Eulemur rufifrons; assembly: GCF_041146395.1. NCBI lineage: Eukaryota > Metazoa > Chordata > Mammalia > Primates > Lemuridae > Eulemur > Eulemur rufifrons. Next base: position 6,718,240 of record NC_091005.1, on the reverse strand, counting down.
GTCATGGTTCTTTCTTAAACACACACTGTGCGATGTTCTAGTGGTCCCCAACCTTTTTGGCACCAGGTATAGGTTTCATGGAAGACAGCTTTTCCACGGGGGTGGGGGCACAGGGAAGGCAGATCTCAGGCAGTGATGCTGGGGATGGGAAGGGACTGTAAATACAGATGAAGCTTCAGTCGCTGCCCTCAGCTCTCCTCCTGTTGTGCACCCCGCACTGCTCCTGCCCAAAACCCATTTCTAAGTTTCAGGGAAGACAATTTTCCCGTGCACGGCCCCAAGTGTGGTGAGGAGTGTGGATGGGAGCCGCAGAGGCCTGGTCCCTGGTACCTTTTTTTTTTTTTTTTTTTTTTTTAAATTTCAGAGTATTACGGAGGTGCAAACGCTTTGGTTACATAAATTGCTTCTGAGCCCCCAGAGAAGCATGTCCATGCCCCAAAGACCACGCAGCACATCCATCAGGTATGGATTTACACATCCCCTTCTCCCCCCTCCCACCTGCAAGACACCCAATGAATGTCACTTCTGTATGTGCACATAAGTGTTGATCAATTAGCCAGGTACTTCATTTTTAAACAACTTAGAATTCTTAGAACACAAGTTGCTGTTTCTCACATCTGTCCCTTGGAAACTAGTATTCCTATTACCTACACATAGTAAAGGTCCTCATCTTCTATTGCTATGTATATACTCAGGTGACTTCTATGTAAACTTCGGAACCTAGCTAAGAAGGAATTTGTCACTTTTTTTTCAGGTTGACTTCCCCTCTCCATGTAGACAAGGTGAATCACTCTTTCCTATTTCCTTATTTTAAAAAAGTGTCACTGTGCTTAATACATGGCTTAGCATTGATTTATGTTTTTATCTTTATGACAAGCCTCCTTTAGAAATATTATATTAAGCCTTTACTCAATTCGGTGCTTAGCTAGTTTAGCTCAACTTATCAGTTGAAGTGTAAGTGTTTCTTATATTCTGGAATAATTACTGCTTCAGACCCTCCTTATTAAGCTTCCAAATATTCACCTTCTTTGTACTTGACCACTGGACAACTCTCAAGAGGAAGGAGAAACAACAGTCCAACAGTGGTTCAATCAATGTCCTCCTCCCTGCTCCCAAGTGACGGCATTCCATCGGAGCATTACTTCTATGCCAGCAAGCTTGGGAGATGCCTGTTGGATACCAGCTGCTTAATAACTGGCAGTTTTATCAAAGAGTATATTGCATTTACCTTGATTACCCCTTAACACCACCATATTCTCATGTAGTTGAAATAATACATTGTAATCTAATTGTAAAATATAGATTAAGATATTATAGTTGATGTTAGGGGCAACAATCATTTTCTAGCCCATCAATCATAGTGTATGAGTAGTGCTATAACCAGTGTTATTATTAACCTCATGGTATAGAGGGAAGGGTTTTTTCCACAGTCTTCTGAGGTATTTATCTCCCTCTTCCCTCTCTCTTCACAGTTTCAGGACACACACATATTGGATTATGGAAATGCTTGTACTAGATTTATGCCATGAGATGGGTCATCATTCACAAAAGAAATTTTTTCTTATGAAGAAATAATGTTGGAGGACACTGGAGAGATTAGAGACCCTTTCTTGCTACTTCATCAAAGAGAAAACCAGATGGAATCAACTGACTGAAAGTAAGAATGCATGGATGAGGGTGCAAGGTAAGAAAAACCAGGAGGCGTATGGCAGGGGGAACAGGAGATGACTGGGGAGAACTAAGAGAGGGAGTCCTGGCATAAAGGAGTCCATAATGTACACAGGAGGTGGCGTCTAGATGATTCCATTATGAACCTAGTGAGAAAAGAAAGAACCTACCTACATTACATTTTGAATTGTGCGTCTTTGCATTATTACCCAATAATTACATTTTCCTCCAGGCAACAGGATTTACCTTCTAACTACTACTTAACTACGCAGTTTTAGAGAACACATCATTAGAAAATATTATCATAATAGGCCAAAATTAAACCTATGAATGCTACTTTTCAAAGAACATATTCAGACTTCTTCCTAAGTGTTTATATAATTCAATACACAGTTCAAATCTTCATAAAGATATATCATATGTCTCTATATTATATATGTTTACTTGGAAAAATAATCATACAAATTTTTAGTTAAAAATACAAACTATTTAGAATAACAGGTTGGATAAATCCAATGATTTTACTCAGTAGAGATAGCCAATCTTATTAACTCAGATTTTTTTTTTTAAATTATCTTTCTTTTTAAGAAAAAGAATGTAATTCTCTACTTTCTGTAAAGGGTAGCATCTAGGAGGGTTTATACCTCATCTGTAGTGAATGTAATCTTTTTTCCTTGTCTTTTAAACACAGGAGGGAATTCCAGGAATCACTGGTTCACTGATTAGTACAAGCTAAGGACCTGTATTATATCTTAAATCAGTTCTCTGGGCTTTTATTGGTGGTCATTATTTGAGCACAAATGAATTTCTTAGCTATTTGGTGGTTGTTAGCCACTATAAACTAGAACAGACATGCAGTCATGGATAAATCCACCCCCAGAGTAGAAATAAAAAAAGTTATGTGGTCTGGAGACAATGATTCTAATCCCTCGTTAAGACTATTCATAAACAGAGGAAACCTTCTTACAGGACACATACACAGGCCTCATTCACATACTCTAAGATGCACAACTCAGAGGCGTCATCTTAAGGCTGGCTAGGCAGAATATTTATTTAAATAGAAATGAGATCTTGACAAGAGTTTTCATGACCATTTAGAAACATATTAATACTAAAATTTTAAATGGCATGAACCTAGTCCCTATGAGGAGGAGGCAGCCAGTAGAACATATCCTCACTGTCTTAGAAGGTCCTTTACCATTGCAATGTTCTGGAAATTTTATAGTCTTCCCACTGGTCTTTGGAAGAAAGATTCTATATAGCCAGTAGGTCAACTGATATGAAAAATATCTCATGCCCACAAAAAATCGCAACTTTCCATTTTGCAGCTGATGGAGAGTGCCTTTAAGACACTACTCTTTAAGAATCAATATGTTTGGGGGACAGGTAGGAAGAAGAGATGTTAAAAAGAACTTCAGGAAAGATAAGTTGATTAAATATTGATTAAACAATACTTTAATCAACCACACGCTTTAATCAAACACACAATGGCGTTTGGCATTTTCCTAGGCTAGCTATACCAAATAAGCTTTAAATATAATAACATAAAGTACATACTAAGTATTCCATATATGTTCATCATTTTTTAAAATTGTAGTAGTTTTAGCCTTAACTGGTGGGCCTTATATGATGGATTGATAGTCCTGTTTGAGTGCTAAATTGTGAAGGAACTGTGTGTCCTGACTCAGTAGACATCTCCTGGATAGGTTAGTGATGCCTGTCACAGGAAATTAAAAGAAAATGATGAAACACAGTGTTGGCTGACACTAAACTATGATTTGATGAGTACACAAACAGGCAATTTATTTGTGTGTGATACTTTCTATGGTGGAAACGTGATGGATGTAGACCAAACACAGTCCTATCATACTCAGACACAGTGTAATGCCATCTCTGCTGTATGGGAAGTTAATGTAAGTTGTCTTGGGGGCATGGAATAGAAGTCTGCATATCTGGAGGAGTATAAGAAAGGCTTCACAGCAGAGGGAATTATTCTGGGAGGCGGAGACAGAGTAGGTAGAGGTCATAAATGGAGGCAGAGAGCAGAATATGGAAAATAACATGTATTTGGGAAACTTTATGCAGACCAATTCTGCTGCAGCATACAGTGTAAGGAGGGTTGTGTTAGAATTGTGTCTGAACAGATAGCCAATGGCTGGATCATGAAGTAGACTGTCCATAATGTTGAAGGAGTGTGATTGCATTCTGTTGGTGGTACTCTACCAAATAAACGTGGACTTGAAGGAGCATGATAACATTTGACATTTGCAGAGAATTTTTCAGATAGCCTTGTTCCCTGCCCTCATTGCAGGCTCACATTTTCCACTGGTCTTCAGTTCCTATTTCCCAAGGTCTCTTTCTGATTATGGCTTCTCATGTCTGTAGGGACTTGGTTACTCACACACAACACAGTGTTTAAGATCACACAAATAATCTACTTCTTCCCCTCAGTGCAGTGTTCTGCCACTGAATGCACGTACCCATCCAGTTTTCTTATCAGGCTGGGAATACCATGGTTTGATGCATTCATCCCTCCACAGTTTTCTTCCTCTGGGTTTGATCTTGAGCTGCATTATTATGAATTGAATGGGTCTCTACTAAAAGTACCATCTTTGTCATGGCACATTCTGCAAAGCATTCTATGCAGGGCATACCATGCAAAACAAGAGTAGACAGAGCAATTAACGAAGGGAACCCAAAGTCTGAACTGCACAAATCAATTTTGTGCTTTCATTTCTTTTCCGATGTGTCTTCATTTATATTTCAATACCCTGCCTCAGCTTAATTTTAGAAAATGTATTTTCATGTCAAAATCCTTTGAGATGGGCCTAAATAAAAGTAAATTAAAATGAAGATTGCTGTTGCCATGCAGCTTTACATATAGATTTTAAACTTGATGGGGATTTAAAGGCATTTCTTCCCCATCATTTACAATGGAACCCAGAAGTATCAGCCAGTAAAGATTCAGTTTGTTCTATACTGTGTTTTTTCACTCAGCTCTCTTTCTTCTTGAGCTCAGAGTGACATGAAGACTAGAGACATTGGCTGGGAATACCTTGTTCTATCAACTCTGTGAATTTGGGTCGGTTACCTGACTTCCCTAAGCCTGATTTTCCCTGCTCTGAAACTCTAAAACGTGATTAATCATAGCTACCTTTTGGTTATTGTGTGGTTTCCATAAGAATATATGTAATAAAACTAATACAGTGATAGTTACCATGTGTATATTCAATTGCTACATTTTAGGCATTCTAAGGACAAAATGACAATTCAGTAATTCGAGAATATTTCCAAGATCTAGAAGAAATTGTTAAACTATTATTTGAGACAAGCATAAGGAGAAACTGTAGTGAAAAGGAAACATGTTGTGACATAAACATAGAGGTATATGTGTATGATAAGACTCAGAGAAAAGATCATGACGGATAAATGCAAAAAAGACAATTTTAACTCATTTTTATGGAAATATTTACTTAAATATTCAGGTGCTCAATGAAGGTATTAAAACCTAGATGAACAAAATGAGATAAACAGAAATCCAAAAGCACAGTGAGGCAACTTTGACTGGAATTTAAAATTGGTTTGTTTCAGTTGTTTTCTGTGACTTACTTTAAGAAATGGAATTCAAAGTTCCCTACACGCTGAGCAGTAAGTCTCCATGTGTGTGAATTTGGCCTTATCACAATGTGGTGTATATTCTGAAAGCACCAAAGGACTAGATCCTATTTCTTTCAGTGAGGCATTTTAGAAATGTTTTCTCTGATACCTTCAGGAGGAAATTCACATATTTCATTTTAGCAACATACAGAACCTTTCCAGGTCAGGTGAATCCCCTGGGGAAATGCAGTGGTAATGGAAATGCTCTTGTGCATCTGTCTTTGTAAATATTTGTTTTTGTGGTTTATGATGTGTTTAGTGTTCCCAGGCTATATGAAGTCATATTATAATTTGCAATGTATTTCCACACACAAAAAAATTGTCCCTAAGTTACAACAAATTATCAGAACCTTGCTTATGTGAAAATCCAATTTTCTCTATTTCTACATATCATCAGACATTGATTTATATTTCCCTGTTCAATGAGGATAAAGGAGACAGAGAGAAACATGTACTGTGTGACTACTATGGAATTGATGTTTCACTATATGTTCTTCACACGTTAATTACTTTATTTAATCCTCACAAAGAAGCTTTGAGACAAAGTGTTATCATTATTTTATAAAAAAACAAAGAATGGACAAAGTTAAGTAATGTAAGTTCCTCAATAGCTGTGGTTGACATTCAAAATTAGGCATGATTAAACTGAAGAATTCTTATATAGGTCTTATACTGACTCAACCAACATCAACAAACCCTTGAAAAGCACAGAGGTTTTGGGGGGGTAACACCTCTTGTATTATCCTGCATAGGGCTGGAGCCCATTCTACTAAGTGAAGTATCACAAAAATGGAAAAACAAGCACCACAGGTACTCACTTCAAATTGGTATTAATTGATCAACACTTATATATACACATATAGTAGTAACATTCACTGGGTGTTGGGCAGGTGGGAGTGGGGAGAAGGGAATGGATATATACACACCTAATGGGTGCGGTGAGCACCGTCAGGGGGATGGACATGCTTGTAGCTCTGACTCGGGTGGGGTAAAGGCAATATATGTAACCCAAACATTTGTACCCCTGTAATATTCTGAAATAAAAAAATATGACTTATAAAGAAGATTTTATTTTAAGAGGATTTCAGTCTAATGGAGAAAATAATCCGGGGTCAGGGGCGGGAGGGAGCTCTCTTTCCCCCTGAGTTTTGAGAAATCAAATTGAAACTTGATTTTTAATTCATAAAAATATGTTTTCTTTATAACAATTAGTCAAGTTATTAATGTGAATATGTAATATAAAGTTTCTTTTCAGCATATATTCTAGGTATTGATTTGCATATTTTCATGTTTGACAAAGTATAAAAATAAAATATGTATGTATGTATTCATATACATACACACACATATATATGCATGTGCATGTCCATGATAATATAAAACTTCCAGCTTATAGGAAATCAGCTACTTTAACAAATCTTTCTCCTGTAAGTGTCCTTTTATGCAACTCTACTAGCAGTCAACAAAGATGCCAGGGATGAGAAACAGCATCACATTCCCACTGCAGTTTCAATAGCTACATTCTTTCTGTTTCCCTAAGAGTGGGGTAAGGAACTAGGATCAACAGTGCCTGATCTCCTGTATGAAGCATAGTTCACCAACTCAACCTGTCTGATATCAAGGTCATCATTGTCTTCTCATGGTCAACTCCTTCTCCTGCTTACTTAGCATCATTATTTATGCCTCCATTTTCAAAGTCACTTAGGCTTAGAGAAACATTTTATGCATTACAAAGAACAGAAAAATCCCCATGAAGTAGGCCTTTGTCACACATGTTCTCTGCCTGCCTGTCCACACTTTCACTGCCACAGGTTTTTGCTTTATTCCAGGTGATACGCAATTATTGTAACTCCTGAGTCCTATGGCTAGCAATAGCAAAAAATGGTCTAAAAAAATTGGAAGCAAGGGAAATTAAAAAAAAAGAAACAATGTTAAATGAGCTTATTGAGTGTAAGAGTTATTTGATTAAGAATTCTTTTCTGCAGGCCATTACCCTAAGTGAAGCAACACAGGAACAAAAAACCAAATATCACATGTTGTCACTTAGAAGTGGGAGGTAAGCAATGGGTATGCATAGTCATACGGAGTGACATAATGGACGTTGGAGACTCAGAAGGATGAGGGTTGAGGTGGCTGTAGGATGAAAAATTATCTATTGGGTACAATGTACATTATTCAGTTGACAGGTACACTAAAAGCCTAGACTTCCCTTCTATAGTATTTATCCATGCAACAAAAAAACAATTTGTACTCCCTAAATCTATCAAAATAAAAATGTAAGAAAGAATTAATTTCTAAATAAGAAAAATGTTAATATTAGAATCAAGAAAATACTGTTCACTTCCCAAATGACCTTCTGTGTCTTTTTATCTTGTTTTTATTTTGTTCCTCCTTCAATTGCCTGCTTCCTCAGCTGCATCTGCTTTTCCAGTTCTACCCATCATTGTAGCCAAATGCTCCTTCTTATTAGTATTTTATCTTTAGCCAGAATAAAATGAAATCATATTAATGTAATAGTTATTTGTTATCGACCTGTTATATGTTAGAAACTATGCTAAGTGAAATATATTCTATCTATCTAAACTTAATTTAGATGGCAATTTACTATGAAGTATGTATGATGCTCCACCATGTTATAGATAAGGAAATGGAGGACTAGATGTGATGTTATGCACTGAATTATGTCTGCTCAAAATTCATATATTAAAGTTATAACTCCTATTATAATACATCAGAATGTTACTGTGTTTAGAGATACGGTCTTTAATGGTCTTTAATGAGGTAATTAAGTTAACATGAGGTAACTAAGGTGGGCTATAATCCAATATGATAGTTGTCCTTGTAAGAATAGGAGGTTCAGACACAGAGACACGAATGGAAGGCTCGGGGACAAGGTGGGTATCTATAAGGCCAAAAAGAGAAGAACAACTCTGTTGACACCTTGATCTTGGAATTCCAGCCTCCAAAATGGTGGAAAGAATAAATTTCTATTGCTTAATCCATCCAGTATATGGTATTTTGTTATGGCAGCCCTACAAAATTAATAGAGGTGGCATAAATTCTCCAATATCACATACTGGTACAAGGATAACAGCCTGGATTAGAAACTAATTCATTTCCTGATTCCATTTGCTATACCATTGTAAGGCCCTGACTACAAAATACCTTTGAGATTTACGACCTATTTTTTCTTTACCATTTTATTGGTGGTCATGCACTATAAAATGATATAAAATTATATTTGATAATTATGTTCTTATGGGGAGAAAATGACAAGGATTTTGTACCTCCTCATTTCCTCTAGCCCTGTGCCTCATATGTAGAAGCAGATAAAAGAATGATTGAATAAATAATAAAAGTATACTAATACAGAAAATGAAGTTGGACTTCATGCCTTTTATTACCCTCTTACATTAGATTATACTGAATATGAATATATTTCCTTTCCCCTTCTGGTATTCTGATACTTATATACCAGTAGTTCTTAATCAAAGGCAACTCATGGACATTTCCTGTGTCTGGAGACATGTTTAACTGTCACAATTGGTGCAATGGGTATTATTGGCATCTAGTGGGGACAGACCATGACCATTGCAAACACGCTATAATGCACAGGGCAGCCCTTCACAACAAGTAATTATCCAGTCCCAAACATCAATAGTGCCAAGGGCAAAAAAAAAAAAAAAACTAGTTTGTATGGTATGTGTGTATGATACATACAATTTTTCTATAGAATTCTTCTTGAGAACAAAGTATATTCAGTCACTCTGTACACCACTGCACTCTTACAGGTGCATATCCATGTTGACAGGCTTGGATGAATATATTGGTTCTTTCTTTGAGAGTCCTTTCTGGTGATGGAGTACATTTTCTATATGCATACAAGCATCATGAGAGAGGTGAGGTACAGATTCCAGTGGAAAGGGGCTCAAACATGCTTCTCTGAACAATTAGGCCTACTTCTGTAATTGTGTCCAAATTCTGTGGGAGGTGAAAATTCCCTCTTCTAGGGAAGCCATCTGTTCTCCCCTATGAAATGACTAATGATCTGAAGTTCTTGGATGTTCTGATCATATACTCAGTTCAACTAAGCAATCTGTAAAATTCACATGGGGATTGGCTCAGTAACAGTCTTCATAGCATCATCTATACCGCCAGAAAAAAGGGTCAATGTCATATGCATTTAGGCACCTTGAACACAAATATACCAAGAACAACTTAACCAAGTTTTCATGCTTTTGATTCAGTTTCTTAGACCATTAATTAGCATCAGTAGGGATTGCCGAGATTTCAAAGTCAATATGTAACCTTAAGAAAAATAAATTGATTTGTCTTATACTGACCTATACTGGTAAAAGTATTGTAGAAGTATTAGCTGTGTTTTACTGAATAGGAAACAGAAATTAGAGAGGTTAAGTAATAGATATTAATAATAATGATAAAATCAAGATCTCAATCCCAGTTAGCGATGCCATGCTTTTTAGACAAATAGCAAATTTTGTTCTACAGCTGTATCAGAGATCATTCCTTAGGGAATGTGTTCTTTCCTCCTGAAAGAGACTGGAGGGTGGTTGGGTTGGTGTAACTTATGTGCTTGTATGCTATATATTCATCAGTTAACTTACTCCTCATAGCAATTTTAAGAGATGGACGTTATTATCCTTCTAGAATGAAAAGGCCATAAATGACAGGCTTTTTCCTTGGTCACCACTCTATCTAAAGTGCCTTGCACAGTGATCAGCATACAGTGGATCTTGATTGGGTATCTGCTGAATGAACGAATGAGCTGAGGCACACAGGAGTTAAAGAGATTTATCAAAGGTAAACAGTAAAGGTCTGCAAGGTTTCACACCCATGTTTGTTGAAATCTTAAGCCATGTGCAGGAAAAAAATGTTCAGTGGAAGTACAATACAGTTTGCATCAGTTAACTATGGTTAGTTATCCAGAAATACCAAAGCTTTGTGACTTAAAATAACAATTTATTTAGCTTTCATTTTTGTAAAACGGCAATTTAGACTGTGCTCACTTGTGTTCTTTTCATGTAAAGCTCCTACAGGTGTTTATAGTCAACTATAGATCAAATGGGTAGCTAGCTGATCTTGGGTAACTCATAGGTGTCAGTTTGGGGCAGGAGATAGAGTGGAACTATGCAGGCTTATTAGGCTCAACACTGTGAGGATATATTTAACCCTATAATCTATTGGTCAAAACAAGTCATGAGACCAGAAAAAATTTAAGGAATAAAGAAATACGCTCCATTTCTTAATGAAGGGGAAAAAAAAGTTACATAGAAAAAAGGAGCAAATATAGGGAGAAGGCTCATTGGGTCATTTTTGCAAATAACCTGCCCTAGGAGGAAACAAGAAAACCAATTAATCCATTTTCGCTTTGTGGTTAATGCTTTAGTAAATCAAGCACAGTGTTATCTATTTTATTATTTGAAATAGAGGACTGAACACTCTGAAAGAGTATAAAGACTTCTTATAAAAACTTTCATTCTTGGATTAATTACAGTCAAAATGTTGGTGTAAATAGCCCTTGGTCAAAAGCCAAAAATCATAGTCACAATTGGAAAAGCTGCAAGAAGCAGGTCAGATTTCAGAAGCACTGACTGCAAAAGCTCAATTATTTAAATCAAAAACCCAATGCAGATGATCAAATAAGTAGCTGACAGTATTTGATCTGGAGCACAGAGAACCATCTGCTCTTCTATAAGCTAAAGCTTAGTAATAAATGCAGAGAACCACGTGCAGATCTAAAATTTAAATGCAGATCCCATTATCTGGTCTTAATTCTAATGCAATTCAGAGTCTAAATTTCTATAGAACATTGTGGATTATCTGTAAAGGAACAAAAACCTCATAAAGAGGGTTTTCATTGATATTTTGCCCTCTGAGATCTACGTCTTGCCTTTTGTTTTGAAAAAAACAGGATGCCCAATATCCTGCTGAAAGGGGTAACTGTGAACCTTAGTGCTTTCTTAACTGTTAGCTTTTCTGAAGAGATGAGGAGTATTCCCACTGGCTGCAAGATGAAAAGAAGAAATGTATTTCTCTCTCTCCTTCACGTTTACCTTCTGTGTCTCCTCTTCCCCTAGCATCTTCCCCACACTTCAAATACATTAAGGAAACTATTTTGTTGTTGTATCTACTTCTTTAGAAAGGAACAGTAATTTCCTTGTATTTCCTTATTTCCCTGAAGTATTAAGGAATATACTATTAACATTATTCATTTAGAGAAGAAGAAAGAAACAGAGAATTTGTCCCCTTTGCACCAATCTCCTCAAATATTTAAATATTCTGAATTAGGGTGTATTTCAGTGGATCACTAAGTCTTGAAAAATTAGTTCTTTTAGTTCTAGGCCTTTGAAAGAAAAAAGTACTTACAAATGAATATATATCTAATTTCAAAAACAAAGTTGAGTGAAGTATTTTTGCTTTCTGACAGTTACATTAAAATAGTGTAATTTTAATTTTTGGAAATTTGGGGAGAAAAAAATATTTGAAATCAGAGGAAGTATAGAAGGAAATATACCAAGACAGAATGACTTTAAAATTAAATATAAGAGAATTATATAAATATTTTAAAATAATAAAAAGATCCCTATTTTTTAAACAATCACAATATATATTTTCCATTTTTTATACTCTGAGTTAAATGAGATATAAAATTGTTATAGGAAGATTGTTTCTAAAAATCAAGGTTAGCGTTTTTTTGGACAAAAGAAATGGACTAATCCTCTTTTCCCACATTTTAGTAGGGGGTTAACGGTAAGATCATATAGGAATAAAACATACAGATATTTGGGGTGTTCAAGATTAGAGCAAGTCAGGCTTATATGTTTCATGAATGTAAGATTCTTCTCAAGTTAAGACACAAGTTAAGATCTCCAGGCTAGGCTCTGGGGTTCAACAGTAACATTGATATGTCATTCTAAAACTTCCTGTTTCAGAGTGACTGTGACCTGCAGGGATGATATTAATGTTCATTCACGGTGATCACACTGTTACAGCCCACTGTGACAGAAAAGAGCCAATACACTGAGACAATCAGCGTTGCAGTGGAGAAAAAGTTTTATATCACAGAGCACCAAGGGAGAAGACAGGGTGGGAGGATTTCTCAAATAAGTCTCCCTGAGAATTTGGGAGAAAGGATTTTTAAAGACAGTTTGGTGAGCAAAGGGTTAAGCAATTGGGTCTGCTAATTGGCTGGGCTCAGGGTGAAATCAAAGGGGTATAGAAATCATCTTTCCATGTTGGGGTGCAGGTGTCCCAATACCAGTTTAGTCAGTTCCTTGGTAGGGGCCACTGGTCTGGGTGGGTCAGCCAATCCACTGGGATGCAGGGTCTGGGAGATAACTCAAACTAGCCTTAGATTTCACAAGGATGATGTCATCCATGGAAAAAGTTAAGAATCTTCATGACCATCAGCTATGGGACTCTTGAGTAGCAATTATAGGAAAGCAACCTAGGGGGCAATGGCTGGTTATCATTAGTATTGTTAACTATGCCTGTGCCTTTGCAGAGTTTAGGCCCTTACCACAGTTCTCTCCTTGCACCCCTTTATTAATTTATAAAGGGATAAATTTCAATACTAGTGACATCTGATCATAAAATCTTGTTACAGTCATTGGTTTCATACACACACAAAAAGTTTTATTGGTGCCTTCCATTCATATATTTTTAAACAACATAAAAGTAATCTATGTGTGTAAAAAACCAAATACATAGGAGAGTCAATGTGTATTTTTAAGTAACTTAAGGAAAATTTAGAGCCCAACTTCCTTAAACATTTACTTTAATAACATTCAGCAAAAGAGTAGGGTTTGAGATTATTAGAAACAAATACTTTTAGAAAAAAGACTACATATTTTTCAAATAATGTAGGAAGCTACGCACATGTGAAAAAGGGCCTCTTTGGGTCTCAGTCGTGGTGCGACTCCTCCCTAAGACTCCAGGAGCAACTGCAAATTTTGGTGCCCTTTTTGATTGCTATTCCAGGTAAGAGATTTCCTCTCTATTTCTCTGTATCTTTCCCATCAAATTTTACTATGAAGAAAACACTAGTGACAATGGTGATGATGAGAATCGTTAACATCAATGAACAAGGTCATTCATTCTCCACCTGTCCCAGATTGGTAAAAAGATTTCCTCCTGGGAAATCACACTACACTACTGAAATTCTTACAATGACTGACTTCTTTGGAAGCATTCATTCAAGTAAACATTGTTTTTGGTCTTAGCTTAGATTACATCTCCAACTTTCTGATAGCTTGATGCTGTCAGGACTTTAATTAAATTGTAAATTGAAAATTTCTTGAATCAGGGTTATTCCTGTGACAGTTTTATGTCATAAACTCAGGGCTAACAGAATAAATGCCGGCCTGGGGGTTGTTTCAAAGTTTTGTTTTTAGGGCCACAAGTTATTTCATGACATAGTTACTAATGAAACTTTTTATATTTATCTTCAAAGTATTTAAAAGCATGAATAAATAACAAGATAATAATAAATACAAAGAGATATCATTCACCTTTAGCTAAGAGGAAACAGAAGATGAAAACGAGAATGAGAAAAAATGAGAAGAAGGAAAAGGAGGAGGAAGAGAAAAGAAAAAGGGCAGCGTGTATTTTACATGCCAATTTTCTTTTGGCTTTTTATTTTTCAACTCCAATTTCCTTCCTTCCAATTCCTTAGTTTTTCTTTTCATGCTGTTTTAATTTTGGATCATCCCTAAATTCATATGTCACCTTAAATAGAGACTGCAAATTAAATAAATTGATCACATATTTGGTATATCTCACTTTGGAAATAATATTGTACAATTGCTGAGTGGGATGCATATTCAGTTGTAATATTTACAAACTCAACCATTACATGGTATTAGCACCTATACACGATATTGTGGAATTAATTATCAGTAAGACTGATTTTATATGGAGCAGTACGACAAAGGTGAAGGATGGATATGACAGACCCAAACTTCCATGAACTCAAGTGTGGTTTTAGTGGGGGACATGGCCATGGCATCCTGAACACATAAACTTTGATGTGCAATTGCATGTACATACCTGATCCAGGATTTCTGTTACTGCATTTGCATAAATCTAGTTGGAGCCCACAGTTTGTGGATCTGAACAATAAATGCACGGTAGACAAAGAATCACTATAATGGAACAGTTTCAAAGAAAAATTAGAAATAAAGCCCACATCATACACTTTTCTTCTTATAAGGGGGTTAAAATGCCACAGTTTACTGTGTGTACTTGAATAACCCATTCATTCAATGTCAATCTGTTTCTCGTTCTAGCTACTGCTTTTGAAGCCAGTTCTATGTGGCCTTCAGCTAGATTTATACAAATGCAGTCTGCATACTGGTCCCACGTACCTATCACCACCTGCCCTGAGGTTTCTTTGTGTGTGGAGCACAGGGGAGTCCCATTTTGCTCCCACATATAAGAAACCCAGAAGCAAAGGTGGTAGTTAATGCCTTGTGGTTGCATTACTGACAGATGGCATACGCAGCGGTCCCCAACCTTTTTGGCATCAGGGACCGGTTTCACAGAAGACAATTTTTCCACGGACTGGGTGATGGAGTGGAGGTGCAGCTCAGGTGATGATGCGAGCCATGGGGAGTGGCTATATAGATGAAGCTTCTCTTGCTCACCAGCCACTCACCTCCTGCTGTGCAGTCCCAGTTTCTAAGATTGATGGATGACAGTTTTTCCACGGATGGGGTTAGAGGTGGAGGCGTGGGTGGTAGAGCTCTGGCGCCTGGTCCCTAACTGGCCACTAACTGATATAGGTCTGAGTCAGGGGAAGAATCATTCTTCCTATTCCTCTCCCTGCCCCAGAAAATTAATCCATGAGATCCAGTAATCAGTCGTACTTTGGGGAGATTTATTGGACAAACTCCTGTTGGCTTTTCTTCCTTCTGTTATTAGCCTTGTCCCAGTTTCTTAATATGCAACTGTATTTATTTTAAAAGTATGACTTACAACTTAGCCTTGGTTCTCAAGAAATCAGAATCTGAGGCAGAAATATTTCCCCCTCTAAAGTAGTCATGTCTCTATAATCAAATACTATACATATACATATTTGATCAGATTGTAACTAATATGATGTGCTGGTTCTTTAAGGAGTTTATAACTGAGGTTGCTGAAAAATAAATGGCCCCTTGTTAAATAAAAGTATCAAAGTGTATGTGAAAAACAATGTGTCAGAATTTGAAAGTTGCAGGTCATATGATCTGGTTTAAGATTCTAGTTAATATTTTATGTTTTGTGTTCAGCTTTTTGTGGTCTGCTTATTCTTTGGATATCCAAGAATTGTTTGCAATTAAAAACAAAACACCTACACAATTTAATAAAATACTTGTGAAACAATGGACTTCATGACCAGAGATGACTTTTATCAGGGATAATTGAAGTGATGAAGGTAAAAAAAAAAAAAAAGGAAATAGTAAATCTATATGCTATGAAATTACTCAATGACAGCACCTTATATGCCAAAAATAATCCAGACTAGATATTCTGTTTTAAAGATGAATAATTCTTAACCATTTTCCCCTATTTCCTCCAAAAGCATCATATACATTTAGTTCTGGGGCTGGAACAAAACATTTTATTTCTTATGTCTGGCAATACTATAAATATTCATAACCACACATCTGTCAAAAAAAAAAAAAATACCACAGAAAGTGTTTAAAGCACAAAGGAGGAAAAATTCCTTGAGTGGTCCTTGAAGAAATCACACTATATGCTCCATCCAAGTGTTACAGCACTTAAGCTAAAATTCCTGACCTTCAATAAATAAACAGCTTCTACCTAATGAAGAATATTCAGAAAAGAACAAAAATATTCATTTTTAAAAAAATTGAAATGCTATTTTGCATTCTCTCTTAGGAACTGTTTCTGACTGGAGTCGTTTTGATCTGGCTTCTTTATAATTCAGATTTTCGTTTTGTTTTCAAATCACTTTTAAATGTCAAGTTTTTTGTTGTTGGGTTGCTTTCCTTTCTTTGTTTCCCCTCTTTTTTTTTTTTCTACATTTAGCAAAAATGTTTAGTTGTAAAAGCTTTCTCACGTAGTCAAAGGATCCTGAAAATTTAAAAAGAGTTCTCACAGAATTAATAAGGGTCCTGTTTTTAATCCACCCTCATCACAAAGAAGCATGACCCACATTTTGAAGTTTCGATGCTGTGGGCACATCAGCATGTAGGCAGCAGGCATCTTAAAAGTAAAATGAAAACAGATGGCCCTCCAAAAAAAACTGTAACCTGCACCTTTTTTAAATATATATATATTTTTAAAAATAATACTTCAAGGTCTATCACCTGACCTTATTCTGAGACCTTTTCTTTTATGATTTATTTTTTCTAGATTTATTAACCATGGACAATTTTCATATTGTGTCAAAGCTAATTGATCCCTGGAAATTAACCGATCTAAGTAAAGCATCTGAGGCCTCAAGAGGTAGAGCAAATTGTCCACGAGCACACAGCTAGTTAGACAAGATGGTCTTTTGTGGCTCCATTCTTAAATATAAGAAATGTTTTCCCTGAAACATCTGGAGCTTCCTTTAATGTTATTTAAATTATATGTCTGCAACCAGGAGTCTTGAATCACAATCTTGAAACCAAACATGATTTGTAAAGAGCTCATGATTACAAGATCAAAAAGACTACATTAATATGACATCAGCTCATTAATTTGTACCTTCATTCCTGCCCTCCTGCAATTTAAAAATAGCTTCACTGATTATGGCAAGGTTTTCTTCCTTTTGGGAAAAAAAAAAAAGTAGCATAATTGAATTTTTCAATGTTATCTTTGATGAACATTTAGAAGCTCAAAGCCAAATCTTATCTGGGAAAATTCTAAATTCATCTGTATAAAACTGGAGAAGAACACAGATCTGAGGAGGCATGTGGATTGAATGAGCTGCCGTACATTTCCAAAGTTACTGTCTAGGAGTTATTTCAGGGCAAGCGCGAGCAGACAACTTGACATTTTACTTTTCTTTTCAACCTCTTTGTGCTTCTCTGGTGTTTCTGAGAACTCAGCATTATTCTAAACAAGTAAGTCTAAATATTTAAAATTCTAGATACTTATAAAATGACTCTGTTTTGCAGGTTACGGGGATAGCTCTGCCTCTCCCAGTAATCGGATCAGCCCATTTTACATAGAGAATATTGGAGGAAAATTTCAAACAGTTATACATTAGATGATTTTTCTTTGCTATTGTTTTAAGGTAAGGTGAATTGTTTTCTTTGCATTTAAGGAATATCTCAAGATAACTCTCCTATGTGGGTCAGGGAACTCTGAAGGTTTAATGTTTTTTTTTTTTGTTTTGTTTTGTTTTTTTCCAATAGCTTGTTAATTTATTTGTTTATTTTTTCCAGCAAAACAAATTCTTTCATATCCCAGCACTGTTTTCTCTACCTAGGAAGCCCTTTACCCAGACCGTTCTCATGATAGGCTTTTTCTTGTAAGTCAGGGCCTGGCTCAAATGCTTCTTATTCTCAGAGGCACCCCTGACCTAGTCATTCTCTCAAATGGAAATGTAGTAGATGGACTTAAAACCTTTCTACTGTTTCCTTCTATCTTATGTATTATGATTGTTCTAGGCTCTGTCTGCCTTGCTTACTGGTATATTCCTAGTGCCTAGATCAATTGTCATATACAATTATATGTTGAATAACTGCAAGCATCTACTAGACCAAATGCTGGAGAATGTTCTGCTCTGGAAGGGGGGCAGTGCATGCCATGCTTTCACTTATTAGGGCATGGAAGGAAGTTTAGAAAGTTTTTCTTAGCTCTACTTTCAAGAATAAAAAAAAAAACACTCAATAGAAAATAAAAACAAAAGCAGGTATTTATTGGGCACTTACTATTGGAATATTTTGGATATGTTAACTCAATCTTAAGAAAACACTATGAAATCTGTGATATTGTTAATCCTATATTATAGATGGAATTACTGATATACAGAGTATTCAAGTACCTTGGACTTGCCCTAGTCATAATACTGTTAGGTGACAAAGCTCTGGAACCCATATACTTATCTGATTTATTACTATTTGTATTTTTAATTTTTTTTATTTTAATAGATTCGGGAAGTACAAGTTGAGTTTGGGTGCATGTATATATTGCATAGTGGTGAAGTCTGGGCTTTTAGTGTACCTATCACCCAAACAGTGTGCATTGCACTCAATAGGTAATTCTTCATCAAGACTTTGTAGATAAAAGCCAATGGTTTTAAGTACCAAGACTCTATTATGCTTTATAATTTGTTATGAATTTTCTATTGACACACTGTGGGTTCCATGCAGGGAAATCATGAAGGACAGTACTGCATTCTGAAACTTGTATTAATGGTGTTGTTACTGCCATCAGTTCCCGAGTGATAATCTGGAAAAGTTAATATAACTCTCTAGAAGAAGAGAGTTATACAACTTGGCTACCTAGACTTTAATATACAAATTTTAGTAGGACATAACCGATCCCATAACACGAGTCAAAGTTGGTGTATTAGCCCTACGATAGTCCTCCAAAGAAAGTCCTTGATGCTGGCCCTTAAAAGCAAAAGTACATATAAGCTGGGGATAGATAGACACACAAATGCAGAATAGGCATGTTTGTGTATTTGGGCAGAGATCAACAGTTATGTATCTGTATACTGCAACACAATTCTAACGCTGACTACTCAGACTCAAGGCAGATTCAACAGGTTAAAGTTGTAGTCCCCAGCAAGACTGCCCTCACTTCAGGATCAGCTACAATTTCTGGGCTTCCAGACCACCTGCTTTTTTGACCAAAAGGCTACTAACTCAGAGGTTCCCACTAGATCCTCAGGTTTGATTGTTAACTAGAATAACTCCAGGAACTCCAGAAAGCTCTATACTTACAATTGCAGTGTTATTATAAAATAATGTATACAAATCAGGACCAGCCAAAAGAAGGTAAATACAGTGTGGGGTCTGGAAGGATGCTAAATGTGGAACTTCTGTGTCTTCTCCCCATGGGATAAAGACTCATCACCCTCAGGAACATCAATGTGTCTACCAATGAGAAAGCACACCCAAACTCCAGGTGTCCAGAGATTTTATTGAGGTTTCATTACATAGGTATGACTGATTGAATTACTGGGTATGTGATTGAACTCAGTCTCCATCCCCACTTTCTCTCCCCGGAAGTTGAGAGGTTGGGCTGATATCACTTGGCTCAAAGACCCAGGCCTCTAATTGCATGGTTGGTCTTTCCAGAATGGCTACCCTCATCTATCCAGGGGACCACCCTGAGTCACCTTGTTAGCCTGAACTCAGGTGTGGCCCCAGAAGCTCAGGATGAAGAACAAAGATAATCCTAACACTAGGAAGATTCCAAGGGTTTAGAAGATCCCTCCCAGGAACTTGGAACAAAGATCAGACTATTTTTTTTTTTATGTACAACGGTATTCCAACATCGTCCTTCTGCCTGCTTCTGATCTCTTGCCAAGGCAGCCCAGTGGACCAAAGAAGGAGAAACCAGATGAATATAGTCTCAAGGAAACAAAAAGTGGAAGGGGATAAGTAATGAATTTTTATCTGAAGTAAACTTATTTTTAAAGAAAGAAGCAGTAGCTCAGCACACAAAGCACCTAGAAGGAATAGATAAGAGACTAGAGAGGTGAAGAAAGAGGTGATGCATTCAACATCTCCATGGATCATCCAGTTCTTAGATAGATCATTTAGCTAATCCTTGTCCCCACTTTTCAGATAATGACATTCAGACCCAAAGATCTATACTGCCTTTGACTTAACAAGTTCAGATGGCAATGAAGTCTATGATTTGCATTCTGGCACTATTATTAGTAAGAACCACTTACATATGTAAAACCCCAGGTACTGACATTATTGTGATTACTCAGCTATGCAGCTGGGTCCATGAAGAGCCTAAAGGGAAAATCCAGTGTTTGTTATGGTAGTTGCAATGTAAAGGTATTATATGTGCAACTCTAAGCAGTTCCCAATTCAAATCTCCAAAGTCAAATCGCCTGAGAAAAAATTTCAATGTAATATTCAGCTAATGCCATCAGCTTTTTCCTATAAACCTCAGAAGCATTCACCTGTGTGAAATACCTGTAAAAAAAAAAATGGAAGGCATGTTGTAATTAAGTCTATCTGAAACAATTGTTATGTGTAGTTCTGAAAGACAGATGCATAACTGAGGTAATTATGATTGATATATGGTAATAATTTGAATGATATTTCTATGGCTTTAACAAGACTGTATGTTCTCAGTTGTCAGGGACCTCTTTAAGCATACTAGTGCCTCGTACTTGGTTGGTGCTAAACATGTGCTGAATAAATGAAAGTTCTTTATCAAGATTCTAGACAGTAATATTTAATTCTCTGAGCATAAGGTTTTTTATTAGTAATTTGAGGATCATCATACTTTTTTAGAGTTTTGTTGTGGGAATTAAATCAGGCCACCTATATTAAACGTCTTTCCAAATTGTAAAGGGCTATAGCAAAAGGAAGACTATCAGCCTTCCATTCCAAATAGATTTCTGGGAAATGACAATTGAGAGTTTGAGTACGGTTTTCTGCCCCTTGTCCTCATTACTTCTTCTGGGCTTCTCTTTTGTCATACTATTGTTCTGTTCCTCCATCAAACTACTATCAAAAGGTGGACAAACAAGATGAATAGAAATTTTTCAAAAGAAGACATAAGAATGGCTAACAAACATATGAAAAAATGCTCAACATCCCTAATCATCAGGGAAATGCAAATCAAAACCACAGTGAGATATCACTTGACTCCAGTGAGAATGGCCTTTATCAAAAAGTCCCAAAACAACACATGTTGGCGTGGATGCGGAGAGACAGGAACACTCATACACTGCTGGTGGGACTGAAAACTAGTGCAACCTCTGTGGAAAGCATTATGGAGATACCTTAAACAGGTTCAAATAGACCTACCATTCGATCCAGCAATCCCATTATTGGGCATCTACCCAAAGGAACAAAAGTCATTCTATGACAAAGACACCTGTACCCGAATGTTTATAGCAGCACAATTCACAATTGCAAAGATGTGGAAACAAGCCAAATGCCCATCAATTCATGAATGGATTAATAAATTGTGGTATATGTATACCATGGAGTATTACTCAGCTATAAGAAATAACGGTGATATAGAATCCCTTTTGTTCTCCTGGAGAGAGTTGGAACCCATTCTATCAAGTGAAGTATCCCAAGAATGGAAAAACAAGCACCACATGTACTCACCAGTGAATTGGTTCCTCTGATCATCACCTAAATGCACATTTTGGAATGACATCAATTGGATATCAGACAGAGGTGGGGGATTGGGGGAGGGGATGGGTGTATACCTACATGATAAGTGTGTTGCACACCATCTGGGGAATGGACACACTTGAAGTTCTGACTCGGGGGAATGGATGGTGCATGGGCAATATATATAACCTGAACTTTTGTACCCCCATAATAAGCTGAAATAAAAAAAAAAATAATAATAGTAATAATAAAAAACTACACTCCAGTAAGAACCAGTCACAAGAGCAGCATTCCAGAGTCAACAACTCAGCAGACGTGCTCCCCAACCTATATTCCCTCTACCTCAGTACATTTGCTTATCATTATTCAGGAAAGGTTTCATCTTAAAGGAGAACCTAAGAAACAGCTGATCACCTTTTCTGTAATGATTTTAATTGCCCAATGTATTAGGCATGGTCTTGTGATCATTAAGATTGTGGAATATAATGTCAAGCTCTTCTTCCTCTCAGTAGCTGCATGGTGTTAGGCAAGTTACTTATCATCTCTGACATAGTTCCCTTATTATAAAATGAAAACTATATAAAACTGGTTGAAGATAAAATATTTCAATAGAGCACTTCAACAGAGATAATTGGCATGCAGCACTAAGAATAGTAACAATAGCAGTGTAGACAATTGTGACATTTATATTTGTGTTTTGCCCTTGTTGTACCATAACCTCTTTGAGGAGGGGAATATAGAAGGATGCTATCCGAAGGGGTGGGAGGAGTGTTGTTATAATTATTTTTTGTGTGCTTGTTGGTTTTGTTTTGTTTTGCTGTAACAACATGTATTCTGTTGAATAAAGAAAAAAAATGTGGATTTCAAAGTTATAATACCATGTATTAATATCAATAATATAAAATTACTTAAAAATAAACTATGTATTAAATTATTTAATAATGCATAGTAATGCTAGTAGGAGAAAACATGGGAGACATTTTGCTTTTTCTACACTTCTGCACTTTTCAAAGCCCTAATATGGACTCATATTACTTTCATTATTTAAAAGAGGTTCCCATATCTATTATAAAAATATGATTCTTCAATGGAACGCTCATGGAACATTTTATGATTTTAATTACAAAGACCGCCAATAAGTTGTTTTGAGGCCCAAAGTAACACATATTGGAGAGGGGAAAAGCATTTAATGGAAAAAACTATTCTTGCATGTTTTTCCTCATAAGTTCCTTTCATCCTGACTGTCACCAGAGACTATTAGAACAACAGAAAAAGCAACAATGTAACTTGTGCATAATCAAAAGACCCCATACAGGATGCGAAACTTAGTTTGCTAAGTTCTGGGTATGTGTGGGAGGACTTTGGAGATTGTCTGCAGGTAGCTTATTATAATATGTTGCCATCTATTTAGAAGTCCAAGCTAATGATGCATAGCACTTAAATGAGTAAATGAAAATTTATGTAAAATAAATGGCCCATCAAATTGGAAAAAAAGAAGATACATTAACAGGTATTAATGTATCTTTAGTTTTGGATGAAGCCAGTCCTGTACATATTCTTGCAGTTTCTTGGAAGTTCCCACAGGGAGCCAGCATTCCTCCATCATTCATTTTAACCTCTCTACAGTGATAATCCATCATTATGAAAGCAAGCATTTGAAAAACTGCAATAACCTCTTATGAAGCCTTGCCTACCATCCATTTAAATGATAAAATTTAATATTGCTGATGATTGAATTGAAAAAAATTAAAGGGAAATAAATTTAAATTTGCTAAATGGTAAGTTTAAGAATCTGCTATATATTGACAGTTGAAGCAAACTAAATGAAATAATATATTTTATCATGTGTATATCTAAATTATAAATCTCAAACCAGTTTTGCAAAATCAATATAATTATCCCATTTAAAATTAAAAACATTGAGACTTAAAAGGAATGCCAGGATTGGCCAATGTCATACAGAAATAAATAATCTGGTATTCAAATTTGAATCTGTGTATGGCAGACTCCTAAAATTTATCTATTTCCATTATACAACTATGAATGAGAAAATCATTAATAATTTTTGTTGTAAAAATAACTTGGCTCACTCATGAGCCAAGCTTGATGCTAAGGATTTTACACACATTTTCTGATTATTCATTTTCTCATAGCTACCTTTATAGCAGGGATATGGTATAATATATTCTCAAGTAATATGAGGAAGTTAATGTCTATGATTATTTTAACATCCTTAATTAGCTGAAAAATTGAAAGGATGGATGGATGAATGAATGAATGAATAGATAATATCATTTAAGCCATTAATTTTATCTAACTTAACCATATGTAGACTTCCACATTAATGTAACCATCTAAGTTATTTTATAATGTGTGTAATTATCTTATACTGTTACTAATTAACTAAGTGACTTTCGTAGCCCAGAATTGAGACCTACAAAAAAAGTAGGGGATATTTTAGTGGAACCATTATGTTGCTTAGTAAGATAACTTAGTAAGTGGATATTTTGCAAAATCATGCATCTAAACTTTAACCTAACACTACCTTAACCTTAATCTACTTCTCAACACTTACTGACCACTTCCCTCCATTTGTCATGCAATTTCTACACCAACATTCATCTCCAGTTCAAGAAATATGTCAGACTCTCACCTTCCATGCTTCACAAATATTCTTCTCTCTACCTGGAATATTCTTTCCCTTCCTTTTGCCTAATATTGTTTTCTTTGGAAACACATTCCTGTCTTCATTACACATTACTGACCTGTGTTCCTCTAGCATCTTACTTATCCTAGTATAGTCTTCACCCTATTGCATAATGGACTTCCAGTAATTCTTTATATTTCCATCTACTGTACAAACCAATTGGGGGCAGAGATCATAGCTAGTTCACCATTCTATCTTGAGTCATTTTAAATATTAAGAACTAATTAAATTACATTAAATGTCTTCTTGTCATCTGTACAACAAACAATATAGTGCTAGCTATATTAAAACTCCATACAGAATTTCTGCTCAATATTCCTAGAGTATTTTGTGGGGCAAAAACAAGACATAGCTTCATTATGATATATTATCATATGCTTCCTCTAGAGCCTCCAGAAAGGAATGCAGCCATGTTATCTTGATTTTAACTAGTGAGATCCATGTCAAACTTCTGATATACAGAGCTGTAAAATAATACATTTGTTCTGCTTATGCAGCTATGTATATAGTAATTTGTTATGGTAGCAATAGAAACCTAATGCACTCTAGCAATTTTTATTGTGTATAGTGTTTTTGTTTATCCAAGTATTAGACTGTTAGCTCTGTGAAAGCTAATGTGGGAAACATGCCTTGCTTCTATAGTAACCATCAGTAAGTGTTAATGTCTGACTGTAAAGTAGAACAAAACTTCTATGTTGTCTGATACAATATTAATGTTTATATCTCAGGTGAAACATCCTGCCATTCAATGTTTGACAATATCTCCAATGGTTGGGAATCCATTATCTACTAAATAGCTTCAGTGTTTGGGAATCCACTCTCTATTGAGACATCCCCATTTAGTCTTTAGTAGTTCTAACTTTGCATGTCAGGGAGAAGCCATAGATCAATAGAAGGAGAAATTTCTAATTCCACTCAATACATGTCCTAGTTTTGCTATTTCAGACAAGATGAGTTACTTCTTATTGCTTTCCTCATATGGGAACTGCTAACATCTTCCTCCATGTGTCCTGTCTTCAGTCTCAGCATAACCTGTTGGTCAGTGGCTTTTTCTATGTCACAAATTCAAAACTCTTTCTCATCCTGCTAATGGATCTTTGGGTACTCTCCATTTTGGTACTAACTCTTACAACTCTGACAGTCTTGACATAATCCTTTTGAATAATGTTGAAAAGCTGCTTATGAAAACATATTATTCAAAAACAGAATTTATTTGTTCAAAGGCAGTAACATGGATTTTGGAAAATATAAGAAGAAAATATTTTTTAACAGCATCATTGTGATCTAGTTCAGATGCAACCCATACAGTGTGCTAGAAATAGGGAAACCAATTAGTTGATGGTTGCAGTGAGCCAGATCCTACTTATGGTGCCTTAGACATGGATAATAACAGTGAAGCAAGAGATAAGTGGTAAAATTTTGAATATATTTTATAGTAAAACCAGAAGAAGTTGCTGTTGGATTAGTTTTATTGTATGTAGGGGGGATACAAAGGCATCAAGAACGTTTTTTGGTTCTAAGAGGTCAAATAGGTTTACATTTACACATGTGGAGCAGGATTATGTTTAGATAAAAATATCTGAAAGTGAGTTTTTCTTTTTTAAGACATTTTGTTTGTAACAATTTATTTGCAATCCAAGTGAAAACATGGAGAGCGAATTTGGGTATATAACCCAAAGATGTTTTCAATATGGAGATATAAAATTCTAAGTTGTTGGTGTATAGGACATGTTTTTAAGCCATTAGAATAGGTCTGATAACTTAAAGAGTTTGTATAGATAGAGAGTGGTCCCAATTCCTCAATTATTCACACTATAATGTTTGGAGATTTGGAAGATGAGGAGAAACCAGCAAAGAATACAGAGAAAATGCAGCCTGTCAGAAGGACAGCCAAGACAGTGTTTTGTATTGGATGTCAATTAGGAAGAAAAGTCAAGAAAAAAAGACATGATTGATTGCTGATGATAGATCAAATAAAAATAAATTGATAATTGGATTTGCCATTATGTAGTTTATTGCAAACAGTTTCTCAGTGGAATTATGGAGGTGAATGCTTAATTGAAGTGGGTTTAAGAAATGATTGTAAGGGCAAGAAGAATTGGAGAAAGGGTATGGAGACTACTGTATTAAGTAAAGGAGTTGTCCTTAAGACAATGAGGATGTTGTTCACATTAATAGGGAGGAAAAAACAGGGAATATTGATAAAAATACAGAAATTTAGCAGATGTGGAATTGCCAATTTGTGGAAATTCTCTTCAAAGTGTTTGAATTTTCTCAGTGAAATAAAAGCCCAGGTAATAAATTGAGAGTGAGGATTAAAGGCTGAACAAAATGGAGAAGTTATCTGGGACAGTGAAAGAATGAATTGATTAGGGGAAGAATGGCGGGGCAGCCCACTTCAGTTTGGAATCAAGGATTTACAGAGCAATTAGTCAGCACGGTTGTGTGTATCTTTTGAGTCAACTTCAACTGTGAATTTGCAGCTGTGGAGTGGGTGAAGTTTGGATCTAACCAGTGGTGTAACTATGTCAAGAGGGGGCAATGAAGGGGGCAACAAGGCATTTGATTTAACTGTGTCAAAACTAGCTGCCAGATGCACTACATCAATGTTTGCCACAATCCTATTCTTGTTTCTTCCTCACAATGCTGTCATCATTGTTGACACTTTCTTAGTTGCTTAATTTGTACTGTTTTAGTGACTGGCATTCATAAATGCAATAGGTGAGTCCCAATTCAGACTTGCACATACTGATCCCCCAAACCCAGTTTACTTTCTTCTTTAAATTAATGTATTTTATTTTTAAAATAGATTTTTTTTATGTATGGGATGCAAAATTCAAAATTGTAACAATGAAAGCAACAAGAGAAAACAAAGTTGTCTTCATGTCTGACTGCCTCCCCAACTTAGAAATGTTTAATCATACCATTTAATATATTAATAACTCATTATGATTTGATGGCTGCTTTTTGATTTTATTTCCAAGAAACTTTAAATATATTTATGCATAATCTGATGCTATAAGTGAATGAAAATCATTATTCTTAAATTACTTAATCTTCAGTCCTACCTAGTTGAAGACTACCATTTCTGATAGCAACTGTTTCTTCCTTATTGTCCATGTTTTGCATATATATGTACATACATACACATATATATACAATATATAATATACACAATCAATAAAACTGTATATATATTTTTATGCATTCATTTTTATTCATATTTAATTAAAATGAACAAGATGAGGAGGAAATTTTTTTGTTGTTTTTCTTCATTTGATCCATCTGATTTTAGTCAAAATGTTTCATACCCTATTTTATATTTTGAGGAATACTAGTGTTCTGATATTTACATTGAAATATTCAATATTAGCGTTTGGATTTATTGCCCTAAATTGAGAAACCCTTTCAGGAAGTATTCACATCTCTAGACAGAAAAAATCTTATTCTGAGAAATCATACTGTGAGTCTTAATAACAGCAAATGTTAATCTGGATTTTTATGTCTCTTTTTTAATGTGATGAAGTTTTTATCTAAGCAAATTATTTATAAAATTGCCTGTCATCATTTGATTTTGGTGCTATAGGTAAAGCTTATATGGAAATATCTTTTTTATTCTACAATCATTCATTCTCTCCTTTTTTATTGAGAGGAAATTCACATGATGTAAAATTAATCACTTCAAAAACAATAATTCACTGCAATCACACATTCTGATTTTGCACTTGTTAAGGCTAAGCTGTGTACAGGAAACATAAGAAGGAGTAGAATTGGAATTCAAAACATTAGGTGCATTCACTTATCAAAAACCACTTTATTTGGAAGCATTGTTCCTGTTCACTGTTTCTACTGCCCCTTCACTCCTGACCCACCCTCTTCTATACTCCAAAAGGACTTTGTTCATCTTCTTAAGATGCCATCTTAATAGGAAAGAATGTACTATCAGTTTCCTGTATAGGACAGACTACTATTCATGTTTCTCTTCCTAGATCTGAACAGAATTGATGTTTAATAAACGGTGTTTTGAATTTAAATATTGAACTCCATACAGAGGGACCAGTGAGATTAAAGAGAGAGCACTACAATAAGACTTCAAAGTCTCTGACCTCAAACACCAGTGGGTGCTATTCAGGTGGCGTAGACTGCAGAATACATTACAGCAGTGATAATCAAGTTTGGTGCAGAAATCAGTGTCTGTCCTCTGTTACCAATTCATGACAAGATAAGTATAAAAAATTAGGGTAAGCATCTAGAAACTTTTATAGCTGTCTTCACAGAGTAGTATTGCATAGGTTGAATCTAATAATGAAAAAGACAAAATTTATCTTTGTCTTTTTAATTCATTTTTCTGATCTTCTATTTTATTACTGATCCACAAAAGATTGGATGGCAAAAAAAAAAAAGTACTAGTTTCTCCTTAAATAGGAAGTTTTAGAAGCATAGTCATACAGGGCCTGCTGTAGCTGTACAATAGAAATAATGATTAGAGTGAGGTGGTGGTGGGAGCATGACTATTCATGGCACAGGAAGAACAGAAGGTCCCGCACAGAGCTAGGGTGTGTCCTTAACCATTGAAGGGACTTCAGTGTCAATCAACAGATTTAGGCTCTGCTAAGTGAGAACAATTACAGAAAATGCTTAATTAGAGGTTGCAATGAGGAAACTTGTAATTAAAATGATTCTCCTGTTGATTATGGAGGAAGGGATGACTGGACATAAGATTTTTCTCTTAAATTTTATTGATATATATAAACTGTACCTATTTATGGGGTATATGTGATATTTTGATACATGCATACAATGTGCAATGATCAAATCAGAGTAATTAGGACATTCATCATCTCAAACATTTATCATGTCTTTGTATTGGGAACATTTCAAATCTTTTCTAGAAGATGACATGCAATATTAGTCATTGTCATTCTCCTTGAAGAGATTAATTTTCCAGTATTTGTATACGGATTCAGATTTTCTTTTCAATCCATTTCTGTCCAAATCCTTCCTACTCATTTCTACCCCAGCTCTACTGTCTCTTTCCATGACTCAGTTCCTCAAACTGGACACATGAAAGAACATTCTAAGCCAGGCTCATGAGAATTATTAGGGTCTTTTTGAATGACCACTGAGTCAGATACCTGTGAGATATAATTCCAGCTCTTCCATTCACTGTGTGAACTTGAATACTTCATCTCTCTGAGCTTTTATTTCTTCATTTGCAAATTTTTAAAATGCATTTTCATGGGTTTTGGGGGGAATTTGAAAAAATTTAATGAGGTAATAAAACCAACCACTTTAGGTGATTCTTTCTATTGTTAGTTCTTAATTCCCAGCCTACTTTTTTGGCATTTAAACCTATATTGCTTATCAGTACAGAGTCTAAATGCATCCCCGTTTATTCCTCTTCCAAAATCCTAAAATATTTTGGATAATGTTTACAGTGGCACTGGCACACACACACACACACACACACACACACCCCCAAAGAATGTGATATTTACCCCAAGGCACAATGAAATCCCTACAGGGGGGCCGGGCGCGGTGGCTCACGCCTGTAATCCTAGCACTCTGGGAGGCCGAGGCGGGTGGATCGCTCAAGGTCAAGAGTTCGAGACCAGCCTGAGCAAGAGCGAGACCCCGTCTCTACTAAAAATAGAAAGAAATTATATGGACAACTAAAAATATATATATAGAAAAATTAGCCGGGCATGGTGGCGCATGCCTGTAGTCCCAGCTACTCGGGAGGCTGAGGCAGGAGGATCGCTTGAGCCCAGGAGTTTGAGGTTGCTGTGAGCTAGGCTGATGCCACGGCACTCACTCTAGCCTGGACAACAAAGTGAGACTCTGTCTCAAAAAAAAAAAAAAAAAAAAAAAAAAGAAATCCCTACAGGGGAAGAACTGTCATTAATTTTTGTATCACAAAATCTAGGACACTCACACACACACACACACACACAAATGCACACACTGCAATTAAAATTTGGATTTCAAGAGAGAGGAACGAAAAAAGGAGAAAGGAAGGACACAAAATCTGGAAATTTTAAAATTAGTTATGGAACCTAGGTTCAAATACCTATTTTAAAAACACTTTGGGAAGATAAGTAAATTACCATGTCTTGAGGTACTCATCATTGCAAGCGGAATAATATGATTATATATGTGTGTATATATGTTTGTGTATACGTAATACATATATATCAAATATATATATATATGTGTGTACATATATGTAGTCTGTGTGTGTGTGAAAGAAAGAGAGAGAGAGAATTTTGAAATAAAGTAACATCTCCAGACATTGTAAAATGCCCCTTGGAGAGCCCAATCACCCCCAGTTAAGATCCACTGTTGTAATTCTAGTTGTTCTCCAACTTTGGCTGCATCAAAATCATCTGAAGAGCTTGCTAAAGCACAGGTTTTCAGAACCACCCCTGATTTTCTCATTCAGAAGCTCTGAGGTGGGTTGCAAGAATTTATATTTAGGTCTGAAGTATGTTTCAAGAATTTGTATTTCTAGCAAGTTCCCAGGTGACGCTAAATGCTGCTGTTCTAGGGCCATACTTTGGGAACTCCCCCTGGAGGTAATCACCTCAGAGCCTGTCTCCAGGTTCAGCTGGGAGCATGTGACATACTCGCCTCTCTGTCCTTGTAGGCACACAGCTGAGGCTTTTCTTCCGTGGCTACTGCTTTTAGAGTACTGCAACCTCTCAGAGGTGAAGAAGAGGAGACCTATGCTTCTATATGCACTTTTCTTCCTCCAGGTAAGTTTTTCTTCCCTGTGCTCTCACCTTTGTGCCGGTGACCCTCTGGTACAAGATGCAAACTGTAGTTTCTCTCAACTGACTCCTGAGATAAGTCACCTACTTTTTAGCAGGTGGACTTCTTAGAATGCAAATCTATTATATTACATCCTTGCTTCAAGACCATCATTGGTGGACACCTACTAGACAGAGTCTAACTTTTTCCCTTGATAATTAGTCCTGACTGTCCTTCCCTTAGGCCTCACCACTCTCCGCTGCAACGTTCCTGTATCTGCCTTTGCATTGTTCTTTAACGTGCACCACTGTCTTAGAGCTACAGAGAAATAAAAGACATAAGAGCAGGAGTGAAAATCTAAAAGTCGAATCTGCTGTTGGTAACATATTAGGGATATGACTTTGCATAATCCTTTTGTCCCATTTGACTAAGAAACTGAGTCATCTGGTGGTTAATGACACCGATCTTGTTACATGAAAAAATGCAAATTAGCTTCCACATTCATTATATCATTTGATTCACATAAACTATATAAATAGATAAGGTGATTACCTGTCACATTTCATTTCCCTTTTTAGTTTTCTTCTTTCTATTGCCATAGAGTACATGAGTATTAGGAGAGGCATATTTTTAAAAAAATTGCTAAGGACCAAAATACTGAACCCTTCACTAAACCTTTCATAAAAACCCATTTTTCAGGTTAAATAAAAATGAATTATTCTTCATTTGAATTGATTGAACTTTCTTTTAGGTAGTTTTTATATAGTCCACACATTCTCAGGGACTTTGGGGATAACGATAGGGTAAAAGACTCTTCTCACCTGAGCTCACCAAGAGACTTAAAATCAGCTCTTTATTTCTCTCCTAAAGAAGACACAATAACAAGGAGTTCTACCTGCTTGATACTCATTGCCTGTTTTGTAACATGCCTTTCCATCCTTCAAAGACTCAAGTGCTGAGAGAATGTTGAGAAGCAATAATCTCGAGACTTGGAAAAAAAAAAAAATCACAGAAATTTCATGAATGAAGACATTCCTTCCCCAGTCTATGGGAAAACACAGTGAAAATTAATTCTCATTTGAGACAGCTCAGAAATGGAATAGTTAGAAATCAAGAGAGAGATGAGAGAAACAAATGGATAGGACTTATGTATTTTCAGTATCAAAGTATGATCAAAACCAATAGAACGTTTGGACAGGGAAACAACTGTGTGCACTCCATGGTCTCACTTTTCATTCTTTAGACAGTCTTCAGAAAAGCCAGTAAAATGTGAAGAACAAAAATTCAAGTCGATGAAGGCAACCAGCTCACTATTTTTCCTTAGTGCTATAGTTAAATATAATACCAGGGATGGGGTCTACTCACAGATTCCATTATAGAGTGACTTCATCTACCACACACTCCCTGCCCCAATACACTTAATCACAAAACTCTACCATATTCTGTTTTCTAAATATGATTTATATATTCAAACTTTTAATCTGCTGTGAACTCCAACTAAATTATGCTTGACTCTGCATACTGACCCACAAGCTGTTGAACTTTAAATACTCCCTGACTCTAGACCACCTGGAACCCTGTTCTATTTTATCTGAAAGATCCCAGAATCTCCTGGGCTTTGAATCAGATCCTGGGCTGTTAAGTTTTACTTTTCCCAGCCTCCCACTGACATCTGAGTCCTATAATCTGCCTCATATTCTTTACTTATCACCAGCAGGCTGACTTTGGGGGCTGATTACTTATTCACATTTGATCTTATAAATTGGCTCCAATACCATTCACAGGCATGGATACCTTAGACTTAGTATTCTCATAGCAAGAAATAACTCCATAGATGAAAATGCACACTACACACACCCGCAGGCATACAGACACTACACACACACACACACACACATATATGCACACACATCAAATACTTTTTCCATTTTTGCTTATTATCAGTATACTTTCTCCCCATCCCAATATCAAAATGACTTTGACTTTCAGGTGTGCTCAAATAAAAACTCAGCACTCATCTTGTTGACTTTTGGTGGGAGGTTGTGAGGGGAAAAGTTAAAGTTGTAAAATATGCTATAAGTGAGTGTTTTGAAGTGATATGGACATTAAAAAGTGTTGCCAGATAACTTTATATTAACATAAATGGTGCCTACTCATCTTATCTGATCAGAATTAAACAATTGCACATCAGATTACAGCTAGCTTGATCACTTATACTTACATTGTTTTTCAAGCCTTTCTTTTAAATCTCCTTTATAATTCATTTGTCTATTCACTTGGCTACAAATAATCTCAAGACTGTCTTCAGCTTTTGGCCTCTGATTTTCCAGTATCAGACTATTTACCCTACTCGGACATCCATGCAAAGCTTTAAAGGAAAATGTGACATATCCGTATTTCTCTTTGTTTCCTAGAGTTGTGTTACAGTTTCACACAAAGGGCACTATCTGCAAAGGAACAAGGCCAGTCTGAAGTAAATCGGCTTGTGTTTATGGTTTATAAAGCTTATAATTTTTAAATTAAAAACATTGTGTTTAGCATCATTATAATATATAAAAAGGTTATAGGCTTAAGAATTAGAGCAATGTCCATTTGAAACCCCATTTTTATAAGGAATTCCTTGGCCCAGTGAATAATTAACACAACAGGGACAATTAAGCAAATTAAAGAAAAGCAGATAGAAACCAAAGAGACAGTACTAGGAGGATTTAAATCTTCCAGGTAAAAATGTATCTTTCATCTCATGGTTCTTCTCTAGGTTTCTCTGTGTTTCTCCTTGGGTAGTGGTGTAATTCTCTGGTTTGGCACGAAGTCTCTCCAGATGATGAAGGACAGGACATGAGAGCTGCAATTTAGAAATCTCAGCAATACGGAAAATTGTCTCCTCATATCCATATACTGATGCCAGGAAAGAACACTCATTATTTATGCTTGGATAGATGTGTCCGCCTCTTGAGCAGATCACTGTTGCCAGGAATATGGCATACTACGATTACCCAAGACTCTGTCACATGCCTGAATTTTGCCCAGTGATCAGGGTCTGATACTAAAAAGAGAATATAAAACCTTTCAAGAAAGCCAAACTAGACTGGCTAACACACATCACAACATCCGTTTCTTATCCCTGGGAAAATTACCAAAGCATGGGTGCCTCCGTATTCTTATCAAGGCAATGTTTAAAATATTTTTAAAACTGAGCATCAAAAGTCTATTATATCTAGTGATTTGGGGGTTCATGAAATTCTGAAATATAACATAGTTTTCTTCATGTAATGTGTTTATAATCATAAACAGAAAACACCTAAAGTATATTGCAACATGAAGTCTGGACATTTAGTTAGAATTACTCCTTAACTAAATGTCTCCCTTCTGAATACTTGCATTCCAGTGTATTCCAGTTCATTGTGATTCAAATCCATATGTTAATTAATTTGTTACTACTATATTCCTTAAAATCCATCAAACCAGTAAATGTTAGTTTTACTAACATTTAAACTTTAATAGTTTAATAGACTATTATAGAACATTAATAAGAGATTAAAATTTTCATAAATAAATGAGTTTAAAATAGATCATCTATTCCTTCATGAGAGGAAAAAAATACTATTCTATTAATTACTATTAGTTACTAGGAACTTCTTTATGTTTAGTTACCAGGAATACTTAAGGAATATTCTGAGCTGGAATTTTATTAGTCTTTCTACTTTAAAGGCTTTCCAATTGAGTAAAATGGCCTCAGTTTTTTCATATTCTTTATAAGCCATGAGTACTCTTAATGTGAGAATGTAGATACAAGTTTATTCAATTTAAAATCATCCTATGTTAACTAAGAATGATTTAATTGGTAAAATATTAAAAATGTATTTTAATTGCCTAGTCATACTGAACTTGTATATACCTGGCCTCTCGAAGCATGGGTATTTATGTGCATTTATTAAAGTCATTTAATAAGTAACTCACTTTTATTCAAGTGAGGTATTCAGGCTTAGTATTTTTGGATGAGGAGTAAATAACAAAAAAAATAAAAGTAACATAAGGATGTCAGGTGAGTGACTTGAATGGTCATTTCTACATAACATCAACATCACCAGTCTACTTTTTAGTATTATTAAATTATAATCAAGTATATCAACTACATTACTTATTTTCTTAACCTATGAGTATGAAGAAAACATAAAATCCATAGACAACTATTCAGAAGCACTATTAATATATTCAAAATGCTTCTCTTTCTAACCAAGTTTCCAAAAGAGTGATTTTAGGTTTTTAAAGGCTATCCATATCGTAAACAAAACAAATATGCCATTTATTCCTTTTCCCTCAAATTTGCAATTCATAGAAATATGCTACTTTTGCACAGGTTTGAGTTTCATAAACTGAGAGTACAAGTACATTATCAGAATGATGGACACACTTGTAACTTTGACTCAAGCAGTACAAAAGCAATCCATGTAACTAAAACATTTGTACCCCCATAATATTCTGAAATTAAAAAAAATATCATGTCAAAAAGATACACGCACTCATATGTTTATCACAGCACAAATCACAATCACAAAGATATGGAATGAACCTAAGTACCCATCAACTGATGAATGAATAAAGAAAATGTGGTATATATGCTCCATGGAGTACTACTCAGCCACAAGAAAGAATGAAATATTGTTTTTTGCAGTAACTTCAATGAAACTGGAGGCCATTACCCTAAGTGAAATAACTCAGGAACAGAAAAATAAATGCTACATGATCTTATTTATATGTGGGAGCAAAGCTATGGCTACACCAGGATGCACAGAGTGGTATAATGGACACTAGAGACTTCAAAGGGGGAAGGGGAGGAAGGGGTTAGGGATGAAAAATTACCTATGGGATACAATGGGCACTACTTGGGTGATGGGTACACCAGAAGCCCAGACTTCACCACTATATAATATATACATATAATGGAATTCAACTTATACCCTCCTAAATCTACTGAAATTTAAAAAAAAGTTTTAGCAAAAAAATATATTGTTTTATTTGAAAGAATCACTCTTATAAATAATAGCATTATCGAAGGCAGGAAAGTCAGTTAAACAATATATACTCTTGACAAAGCGGTATTGATATTCCACCAGGATGATTCAAAGATTGGTTCCAAGGCTGCACAAGGCTGTTCCAAGGCTGCACAACTATTAATATCTTGTTTCAAGGATTATGCTTTTTACTATTTAACTGAGAAGTTGTCAGTTGGATCCAATTGAACAAATATCTTTGAGCACCTCTCACATGTCCTGTTGTACACCAGTCCATGTACTATGATGCTCAAGAACTACATGTTGAGTGTAATACACAAACTCCTTGTCTTCCTGCAGCTTTGGGCAAGAGGGAGATTCAGAAGACATATATTAAATTATTAATTACAAATAGGCATTGAAAGAGAAGATACAGGGTGCTATAGAAACATACAGAAAAGGGATTGCGTCTTACCTAGATGTTACAGAATGCCCCTTGAGTGCTTAAACTGTGACGTAAAGATTAATTGTTGCTAGCCAGATGAATAGAGGGGCAAGTATATTCCAGTTAGAAGTAAGTGTACTAGTGGATTTTTAAAAGAAAGCAAGAATATTGTGCTTAATAAACAGAAAGAAGACTTTCCTAGCTTGGTGGGTAGCAGTGGCCTTAGTCTTCTGCCGAGAAGGATGGGGCCAGGTCTGGGAGAGGAATGTGTATCTTGGTAAGGATTTCAACACTTGGCACAAATGAAAGCAACTAAATAGTTGCCAGTAAGGATACTACAAATCAAATTTCACGTTGTCAAAGATCTTTTAAAGCAGGAAGTGTGTCCTCACTTTTCTACTTCCACCCTAAACATAATGTGTGCCATATATCAAGTGTTCAATTAATGAGGTTGTACATATACCGGCTTTAATATAAAGAACTATAAATACTGAAAACATCTCAAATAAAGCCTTGTCAAACCTAGAAAGGTTAATACTTTGAAGATGTCAAATGTTTCAAAGAATACATACATGTGAAATTCTCAAGACAAGTTTATGTAATTAAAGATAATTTAAATTTAGGTCCAAAATTGCTCTTTATCTTCCATTTTATTTTATATCTTGTACTTCCTGATATTCTTTTCAAACTATTATTGCAGACCAAGCATAAGCAAACTACAGACCACTAACCAAATCTGATCTAATTGCTTGTCTTAGCCCATAGGCTAAGAATGGCTTTTACATTTTTAACTATGAAAAGATCAGAGGAAAATTATTTCATGGTATGTTAAAACCATATGAAATTCAAATTTTATCTCTATAAATATAGTTTTACTGGAAGACAGCCATGCCCATTCCTTTGCATGTGATCTATGGCTTCTTTCTTGCTATAAACATCAATGTCAAATAATGGCAACAGAATCTGCTTGGCCCAAAATACTAAAATATTTGTTTTCTGACTCTTCAAAGGAAAAGTTTGCAGACCTTTGTTGTAGGTGGCATTAAAATTAAGTCTTTAAAGGAACACAGTTTGATTCTCTCAGCTATATGTCCCTGAAATCATTTTTAGTTTTATTGTTTAAATTTATATAATCCTCTTTCAATGAAGAGACATCTTATCCAGAATTTTTCCTTTCTTTCAGTGATCTTTCATGCAGATTTTTCACACTTAACAGAAGTACTACATCATTCTAAGGGTCCTATTTTTCTTCAATTTCTTCTTCAGAGGCTCCTTCAGGATCAGGTGGAGAATAAAACTGCCCACCCTGAAGACCACTGGATTGTATAAGTGTTATTACTCTTCATGAAATATCCTGAGTTATCAAAGGATATTTTTGCTCTTCTGGTTCTTATGTCAAGACCTTAAAATCCATAGATCAGATGTTAGTCCAGGAAAGCATGAATGAAATAGACAGCATGGAGCCAAAAGCTCCTTGAGAGAAGAGCTTGGAAAGGATCATCTGTCTAATAAAAGACTCCAGCCACTGTTGTCCCAAATGCAGTGGCCCACCTGCAATGGAGCTGCATCTTGCACATACTACAACTTCAAAATTAAATACTTTTAAAATGTTTTCAATGTGCTCATTCATTCTTCAACTGCATTTTCCCTGGTAAGGTTACATTTAAAAAGTCAAAGGTGATAAACAAACAAAATCCTTGGGCACTGGATAAGCCATTCTTTTCCTTACTAGAAGTCAATCTCAGCTGTGGATTGTGTGCACTGATGGAATAGATTTTAAACATCAGCTCTGAGTCCTACTGAAATTTGCCCAGTGATTTTTGGAATCCTGAAGATCAGTTAAAGGAGACTTTTCCACAACCTTCACTATCCTTACAGAAAATAGACCTTGTCCAGTGGTTCCAGGTACAGCCTCTACAGGGAACTGATCTGTGGTCCTACTGGACGCGGGCCCTTCCAACAGGCTGGGAGCTGCATCAGGACCAGGGACAGGGAAGAATGCACAGTCTGTAGCCCACAATCCAACTACCCAGAACCCCTTATTTCATTTCTCAGCCCCTAGAATCATTTTTAAATAAAAAAGATGTTTCTTTTGTTGATCTCACTGAAATATTGGTTTTTTTTTAATCACACTGTATATGTTAACAATGTTTACACCTCATATGACAGAATACAGATTCTGAATTTTGACAGAGAATAAATAAGGTCAGTGGTTTGTTGATACCTTATGCTAGAGATACCAACACATGCATACAAAGTGTGAGAATATTCAGCACAAAATAATTTGTCTTTTCAATGAGCAGCTGTAGCTATGTAGGCTCAGTGATGCCAAGCCATTTTTTGCCTGATTTTTTTCTTTTTACTGAGAAAGCAAATCACCCTGCTTGTAAGAGGGGAGGAAGAATGTTTGAAATCCACAGAATGCATATTTACTTATGACTTAGTTTATTTCTTTTGCCAAGCAAATTTCCCAAATATAATAGCGATTATAACAACATGCAATATCATCTAAGACAAAGTATCAAAAGGTATCATTATAATATTATTAGTGCTATTAACACTAGGCATTTTTATACTTTGTTTACATTTGCCATATCTTGCTTTAGATAATGTTCTTATGTCACCGTATAGTAGAAACTGAAATCAATTTTCATTTTGTTATTGATACCAGTATCTCCTATTCTTTTATATAAAACCCTGTCTTATTAGTGTAACGTTACTTGCACAATCTTAGGAAGGTTTTTTTTTTTTGATGCCCTATTGTCTGAACCATTATGAGAATTTCAGTATTGATGTTCCAGACCTACCTATGAAATATAACTTCTGAATAAGGTAAATATTACAGAGAGAAAATAGGTTCAGGTATTGCCATACTTTAATAAGGCCTTTCACTATTGGAAACTTCTACCCTCACATCCATAGTAGCCCAAGGCACTGTGGGGAATAAAAAAGGTCACCATACAAATGCTGTCTTAAATTTTAATCAATGCATTTATTCTGGGATATCTCTTATCTTCATTTAAGGAATGCCTTTGTAACATTTATTGTGATCTGTGGACACCAAGTTTATCACTTGCCCCCATGTGACTACCACGTGCAAATCAAATAAATATGATTTTTCATAAACACTACATACTAAAGGAAAGAAGGAAATAGATAAAAAGAGTGCACACTATTGCAAGGATATTCTGTGCAATAAAATTGGGCACACATGATGTTAAAAGGTTAATTGTGGCATTGCTGAATCATGGGCAGTTGTGGGAGAAAGGCTAACTAGATCGGCTTTAATCTTAGGGTCTTATTGCACTAACCTTAAGAAATGTATGATCACCTTGTTGAAATTATATTTTATTTTGTTAAATAAAATGTTATTAAAAGTAAAAAAAATAAATTCATGACAGAATCCCTGTTATTCTACATATTTTTTTCTTTTTTACTCAAGATGCATCATTTTTACCCAAGGACCACTCTTGTCCCCAAAATTAGAGTACTGAAATATAAGATTTGTGGCTTTTGACTATATCCCCTATAAAGTTTAGAAGGGAATATACTGCAAAGGATTTTAAACCCAAATTATACAAACTGCTTGAATCTCCACTGGGAATTGCTACAGAAGTATTCCCTAGGCATTTCTTTAAAATCACTAGTCAGTGAGCATTCAATATTCTCTGTTGCAGGCCCCTGGTTTTCAATGGCTTCAAGGAAAAATGAAAGGCTGTCTTGAGGAGTTATTAATGTGGCTTATTTTGCGTGACTTCAGAAATGGAATGAGGCCCACAAGGTAGATGTTTCAAAGTACATTTGAAATATTCAGGGTTCAAAAAGGAAGAGATTTCTGTTAGGGGAACCCATTTTATTTCATTCTGACTTGCCCGTTAGTCTGTAGTCTGTCTTATACTTTAATCAAAGCTTCTATGAAACATTTGAGTGAAAAATTATCTCTCCTCTTTTATTCCTTCCAACTGAGCTAAAATAGAATGAATAAGTAAACATTGGAATTTCAGTAGTCTTTCCTAAAAATGTATGCAAGCTTTCATGCCTTTCAGTGTGTATGCCCACCAGGCTAAAAAAATTATTTAAGAGTTTTAACAAGAAGTTAAATATATGTAATGAGAGACATTAATAATATTGACAAAAAAGTCTTCTTCTTCACAACCCCATACCATCAGAGAGCTCTTCATCCCAAACCAACTGTCTTGAAATCCATGCTTGTCTCAAATCCATTTTGAAACTAAAGTAAACAAATAACATGCAAACATACCAACTTT
The DNA here is from genome assembly GCF_041146395.1 of Eulemur rufifrons. Taxonomy (NCBI): domain Eukaryota; kingdom Metazoa; phylum Chordata; class Mammalia; order Primates; family Lemuridae; genus Eulemur; species Eulemur rufifrons. The sequence continues at coordinate 6,677,474 of NC_091005.1, read as the reverse complement.
TGAAATTCCCTATTTCCACCTTTTGAAAACAAAATTGAATTATCTTTCTCCATGAATAGACTTACAATGTAATTAAACTAGTTTGCTAATATCCTCTCTATAAAGAGGCACATTAGAAGGAATCATGCATGGGTTTTGGATGTAGATGTGTATTATATCGCAGAGTATGCTTTTTTAATTTGTGGGAAATTTATAGATCCTAGATACGTCTACTTAACCTCTCAGAATCTTGACTTCTTCATCTGTAAAATGAAGCAAATATAATTTAGAAGCTATGATGATTGAAACAATAAATATTAATACCAATTCTTTGGCAATAAATAGGTGTTCACTTTCTGTTCTTCCCCTTGAACACTACATACCACTCACACGCACACACACATGCACACACACACACACATACAGCACACATCAAGCTCCTATGTAGCCATAATGCTTGTTGTAAGATTCAAATTGAAAAACATCGTCAGTGCTGAGAACACTCAATGTAGAATTTAGAATTTGATTTAGAAAATTTACAATTTTGTCCTGTTTTTTAATTTTAATGTGATATAATGTACACAGAATAAAGTGGGCAACTCAAGTGTACATATTGACAGATTTCTACATATGTATATAACCATTTATCCACTAAAAGGTCAAGAGTTTTAAAATGAAATTCCACTATTTCAGGAAGCTCCATTATAATTTCTACTACTAGGTACATTACTCTTCTCGCTTCCACAGATAATATTTTGACTTGAATCATCAATTACTCGTCTGTTCTTAAAAAATCACAAATGGAATCAAAGGATATGTGTCCTTACGTATCTGACTTTTTGCTAAGCATAATGTCCATGAAATCCATTTATATTGTATATATTAATATTCGTTTATTCTTTCATTGATGAGTAATAAAATTACCTTTTTAATTTAAATGCATATTTGAATGTTTAGGGGAATGATTGAAATGTGGATAGGTTTTCTACAGGCTAACTTTCTATGCTTTTTCCTTTTTGATCCTCACTGCTATTTTATCACAGACAGCATAAGGCTTTATTTTCCATTTCTCCTATTACCAGAAAACACCTCTCTCTCTGCATGTTTTACCACCTCAAGCTCCATCAATTTCCAAATGCAAACATATCTTTATTCTCTTCATTATCTATCTCAATTCCTCTCCCACTCTACTCCTTATTATTTATCACAACAACTTTATTACCTGACATCACAGAGCAATTTTCAATTAAGTTTGAAGTACAGACATCACACAAAACAAATCTGCTTTATTATGATCTATCATAAAATCACACTTAAGCCAAGGCTAGGAAGAATATGGTGGTTGATGATGGATAGGAACAAAACCTACAAACTTAACAGGATGATATTAGAGCACAACTCAGCAGTAATAAGCCCTTTCTTAAAATCCATTTCTTCAAATTCAACCTGAGAATCCCAGAAGGGCCTTGCTACTGAGTAATTTTTTTTTTAATGTTTCAGATGAACTCTCTAAACAACTTATTTTAGTTGGAGGACATTACCCTTAGGAACATTTAAACCACATTGAGGAGCTTCAGCTTCAGAAGATGCAATTCACTGAGGAAGTTGCAATTAATTCATCTCCCTCCTAGAGGCACTGCTTCACATGTCAAGGAAAGAAATCTCTTACAACGAGAAAGGGTAAGCCAGAAGACACTGACCATCTGAACTCTCTACTGAACTTTTTTCTTAAATACTTTTTATTTTTCATTCTGGACACATCTCTCAATTTAAAGAGGAATACCAGGTTAACAGATTTTAATAGCTGTCTTGCTCCACCAGTATGTATTAATGAGCAGGAGAAAGACTATGTACAACGAACTAACTGATTGATTTTATGTCACTAGGGAGCTGTACAAACCTAAAGCCATTATTTTCTTCTCTAGTCACTGACATTAACCTACATATAGTATAACAAAGGTAAATTTGTAAAACTTCAAAAATATTTTCACTTAAAATGATTTGTCAGACAGGGAATGATTTTTTTTTTTTTTTTTTTTTACATTTTCCTGAAATATTTGTCTAGCCTATAAACATTTTACCAAATAAGCCTTCCAGGAAAAAAATCAGGGTAGATAATTAAATGATAGCTACTATTTACTGAGCAATTATAATGTTATATGCCTGGGACTATCCTTCACACTCTGTAAATATTATAATATATGCAATTTTCATTATAATCTTAAGGGCTATTAATCCACATTTACCTTAGAAGGAAGGGATTCAAAGCTGAGAAATATTAAGCACAGTATCTGATATTGCAAGTTTATGCATATAGTGCACGTGAGAGATGGCACTCAAACCCTTGTCTTGTTCTATTTTCAAATGTTCTTTCCAGTATCATGTGACTTAACTATTTATCTTCACTGCTTATTTTGGGTAGGTCAGAAAGGGTGAACAGTGTTTTCCAATTTACATATCTATGGGAATAAATTAAGATTCTAGTCAATAAGGCACTGGAAATTAATGGTATTCTTTTATATCACTGATGCACAGAAGTTATAATAGTGTTAACATATCAATGAATTTTTTAAACAGTAATTTGTCCCTGCTTCCTTAGGGCTAAAACCTATTTAGCTCGACTCATGTCTCATGCAAAATTAACCACAAATTATTCAGGTGACAAGATACATTTATACATAAACAAGAAGCAGTTTTTGAGAGATTTATCATAATGGTGTCAGAAACTCTGTGAACCATTAAAATATATGTGATAGAAAAAGAAAACAAATGAATAACAAAGGAAAAGAAAGAGAAGAGAAAGAAAAAGGAAGGAAAAATAAATGAAAGAGGAGGAAACAAAAAAAGAAAAGAGAAGAGATGGAATGAAGCAGCGAGGAGGACAATTTTCCTTTTCTCTGGCTATCAGTTAAGCTTTTCTTTTATTTTTATTTTTTTACCATGTGTCTTTTTGTTGTTGTTTTTTGTTTGGTTGTTGTTGGTCTGTGTTTGAGAACTGGCCACTTTTTCTGTGAGCTTTCACACTTGGTTTGGCCAATTTCCAAAGTCCATTTATTTTTTTCCTTTGAATTCCTGAAGGGGGAAAAATCGAATCCATTCCCACTTAGAACTGGAACCAGATATGGTTGCCCTCTATCACCGCTTCTGTTCAACATAGTGCTGGAAGTTCTAGCCAGAGCAATCAGACAAGAGAAGGAAATCAAGGGCATCCAAATGGGGAGAGAAGAGATCAAACTATCACTCTTTGCTGATGATATGCTCTTATATCTAAAAAACCCCAAAGATTTTTCCATGAGACTACTGGAATTGATAAACAAATTCAGCAAAGTCTCAGGTTACAAAATCAATGTACAGAAATCAGTAGCATTCCTATATGCCAACAATAGTCAAACTGAGAACCAAATCAAAGACTCAATAGCCTTCACAATAGCAACAAAGAAAATAAAATACCTAGGAATATATTTAACTAAGGAGGTAAAAGACCTCTAGAGAGAAAACTATGAAATGGTGAGGAAGGAAATAGAGGAAGTAAACAGGTGGAAAAACATATCACACTCATGGGTCCGCAGAATCAACATTGTTGAATTCCATTTTATACTCAGTGCTTTGCTAGTTCTGTGCTAAATTCCACCATTTCCAGGTAAAGGTATCCCTGAGTCTCATCTCAACCATGACTTCCAATCTTTAATCTACTCTTGCTCCAAGACTCTGCCTTTTTTTCAATCTAGTGGTGTGGAAATTATGATACATTTATTGTTTAACTAGTCTAAATTTGCAGTAGAATGTGTTTTTCCATGTATTTAAGTCCATGGACTGAAACTCTTAATTTTTTAAATGAGAATAGTGAAGTTTTATGAAGGTTAAAACATTTATTCTAGATTGGTCCAACAACAGGTAGCATAGCTACGATTTGAATATAGACCTCACTAGTCCAAAGTGTGAAAAAGAACAGTTCCTCTGGTTCCATCCAGCCTAGATATTCTGTTGCTAGTCTAATCCTCAAAACTAAGTTTTAAAAGGATCAGAAATAAATCATCTGCTTTGGGTTTGGAAGTGTATGATTAGATTCTTTTCACTTATGGAACTGGACCATCCAGTTCCATTGGCATTGTTCAGGAGGAAAATATAATGCATAGTGACATTTTTGAACGTACCTCTACTACATCCCTGACTACACCACATTGTAATATAATATGCATATTTTCAATATTTGAAATACAATGAGATCTTTCAAGGCATGGTCCTTGGTGTCATCTTAATATCCACCATCTTTAGCAACATAAAGTATTCATTATATGTTGGCTCAATGGAACACTAAATAAACAAATGAAGAACTGAAATATTTTTTTTTTCTAAAACTCAGTATGTCATGATGTGGTCATAAAGAATGAGGTCACATTTCACATTTACTGTGATCATCACTCTCACCCTTTAAGAAGCCATGCATATCTTTCTTTCCTCAGGCTTTGATTACAGCTTATTTTACCAGTTTCCAAGACCTTCCAAAGACACTAAAATCTTCCTCCTCCTTTATGTCACTCCAGCCCATTATCTTCCCTGAAATCAGAGTTAATTTTCTGAAGCACATTCAGATTGAGTTACTCACCTGCTTTCAATGCTCATAATGCTCAGGATAAAGTCAAGCTTTTTACCAAGACTTTCAAGATCCTCAACAATTTCTGTTTTGCTTTTCTTACCAGTGTTACTTCTTGCAAGTTTTATTAATTATTTTATTCTACTCTAACACAAACTGCTGACTATTCCTTGAATGATCAGCCATGCTTTTATCCTTTGCACAAGCTGCTCCCTTGGTCTGAAAATGGCCTTCAGGCCCCATCTTTGCCTGAGCTATTGCTATTCTCTGTTTTTAAATTACAATTAAGTTTTCTACTACCTTGAGTGGACTTCTAGGTTCTCTTTGCTGTCCTTCTGTATAAATCGGTGCATAATTACTCTCAGATAATTTATCTTCCACCATATTGTAACTATATTTATTTGTATATCCCTACTCAAGCCCCATGCATACTTTCAGGGAAGAAACAATTTTATATTTTTTATTTAGCTTTGTGATTCCCACTTTGGAACACTGAAACTAAAACATAGTAGATTGTTTTAGTCCATTTGCACTGTTATAAGGAAATGCCATGGACAAAGCAGCTTGTAAATAAAGGAAATTTATTTCTCACAGTTCTGGAAGCCGGGAAGTCCAGTATCAAGGTACCATCAGATGCTGTGTCTGGTGAGGGTCTTTTTCCTGCTTCACAAATGATACCTTCTCACTGCATCCTCTCTCAGAGGTCTCTTTTCTAAGATCAATAATCTAATTCATGAGCATAGGGCTCTCAGGAACTTATCACCTCCCAAAGACTCCACCTTCTAAAACCATCAGCTGGAGATTAGTTTTCAACATATAAGTTTCAGGGGGCAGGCACAATTATTCAGACCATAGAATAAGTATTCAAGACATATTGATGCAATGGCGTAAGAAAAATACAACATGACAAAGCCAAAAGGCCCGACCAGCTCATCACGAGTTCAGTCTCATTCCCTTGTCTCTAACTCTTGACTCCCTCCTGAGAAAGTAACTGAAAGCTCAGTTGGAAATTGGCTGTCTGCTTTGATTCTTGAGTGTCCAGTTCACTGACTGTTTCCACTCCTTCCAGTACCCCTTGCTTGGGCCTTTATAAAAATGCCTGCTGTGCTCTATTCTCTCCTCAGCCAAACGTGGACAGAAATCCTAAGACGGAAGCAATAGATCACCTGCCACATAAATCAGTGCAACACTTGTTTTGTGCTCTCGATTAGACTTGCTTATTTCTCAGGAACTCTGCCCAGCAGGGAATGGCGTTTGTGGACAATGCGTCTGTACACCTGCCTACATGTACACAGGGAAAGTAATAAGAATATCTAACGTCCTAAACAGTCTATAAAGAGCTGTTCAATTAGAACTTTGTTACTTATATTGTTGGCTATGTGAAGGATACACTTGCAATCATTTGTAAGAACAGCTAGCATTTGCTACATACCTATTATGCATCAGTCTTCAAACTAAGAGTTTTCTCCATGGTAACTTATTGTTAGTCCACACCCATGTAGTAAGATGGCATGATGTAAACATTGTGGCTAAAAACAGTATACTTCTGAGAGGTGAAGAAACTTGCCTAATGTCCCATAACTAAGAGGGCCAGAAATGGGGTTTGAATACAGGTTTTCTGATTCCAGAACCTTGCTCTGATAATTATGCAATGCTGTCATGTTGAATAAAGTGCCAAGAGGCTGCCAGATATACCGTTTTTCTGCTTTGACCTGTGCTGTTTTAGACTGACAATCATTTGCTCAAAATCATCCAACTGATAGGAGCAGCTGAGAAAGGATATAAACAGAAACACAGTGCAGGTGAAAGAAAGGCATCGTTCTTATTCTCTAGCACACGATGATGGATTGTTAGAAGAGCGTGACTACATTTAAGTTAGTTAACATCAAATGTTAAGGATAAATAACATTAAATGACTTAATGGTCTTAAAATTGTTCTGCAATTTTACATATATTTCACACGGAAGAAGGAAAATAAATGTCTTGCAGAATAGCAAACAAGATAAACAGTCAAAAGTAATGTCCTCACCACCTGGAAGATATTTCTGCACGTTTCAAATAATGTAAAATGACAAATAAGGCCCACTATTATTTGAAGGTAACATCCAGTAGTTGACATAGCTTCTATTCATCTGATGTACTCAGCCCCTCCATTTCCACAATTAAAGTCTGCTCTTCTCTAAAATATGTTGGTTAAACGTGCCACAGAAATTTCTGCTTACTTTCTTCTAATTTTAGAGGCATCCAATAAACAAACACATTTCTCTTTCAACCACTGCTATGAAAATGATTATTGCTAGAGATAAAAAAATTATAATGTCATTTATGATTTTAATCGAACACACAGAACTAGATAAAATAGGAGGTATTATTATATAAGTCATTTTTCTATCATTTGATAATAGGATTTAATTTACTATTTTCTTTGATTTTTGCCTCAAAAGGAAAATTTAGGGTAAAAGATTATTCTCAATTATCTGTTTGGTTAGGATCCCCATTGTTCAGTGTATTGCTTTACTTCATAAAGACCGATTTAGCCTCCCTACCTACCCACCTACCCTTATCACTATCCTGGGCAGCTGGCTGTTGAAGACACAGACAAAGGGTTGCGTGATGGCCACAGGTCACAATGGGCAGGAGAGGATAATAGGGGCCCACCAGCTGGGTTAGGCACATTGGAGGCTCCAGAGAGAGAGGAGCCCTTGCTTGTGGCATCATGGCAGGAGGTGGTTGCAAACGTGGGTGTTAGACTGGGGATAGACTGCTCCTGGGCACACCCCACATCTGTGTGCCCTGGGTTCAGCCCCAGACCCTAGAATCCCGCTCAGTTGCTCAGGGGCCTCTCCCTGATCTGCCAGTGAAGCAAGGAATGCATAGAGCCCTGTGAGGTGTGGTAAGGAAGGGGTGGCAGAGCCAAGAGAAGCTGTCTTCATAAAAGATAGACCCGAGTGAGTATCAAATCTGTTACCTTATTACACAGCCCAATGCAGCCGTACAGCCGGCATGTCCAATACCTCCATGGGGAAAGTGAAGTGACAATTGTACAAGGGAGAGTATATTAAATGCAAGTGCACACTGATGTTTGAGAATAACTTTAACCAGATCAGCAAAAGAGATGTGGCCCATGTGCACAGCCAAGTCCGCAGGGTGACTGTGAGCACTGTGTCCTATTATGGCCAGCACTAGCCTTGCACTGTCTGATGTCAGGTTGCTGGGTAGATTAGTTGCAAGCTGTGAACAACACATCAGAGGTGGCTGTGACATCCAGACAAGAGGCCACAAGTTTAGTAACACCCTTAGCGCTAAACTAGGTTGGTTCCATTGAAATTAGCAAAGACATTTTCCTGTGATACTGAAAACGAACAGGTCTTCCAGAAATTGGCCACTGGTTGCTCTTTTACTTTTTAGCTGTGTGCAAAAGATCTTTTTGTTTCTTGGAAAAGCCTCATTTACCTCTTGATACAACTAGAGCATTATAGCAGCACCTAAGCTAGGCATCCGAGCTGTAGACACCATGGATATGCCTGTGTTTGAGACAGGGGACAAGAGACCAGCAGTAAGTCCCTGCAGAGACTCTGAAGGATGGGGCCAGGGAGCCTTGGGAGACCAGGCAAAAACTGCTTCTGCAAAGCCTTTTAGGTTATCTTAGGTTCACCTGGAAAGTGCATTGCATGTCAAAGGATTCAGGGCCATAAGAGCCACCATTCGGAGGCCTAGTCATACTGGAGAGGCACTTCCCCAATGTGTTCTCTAAGGCTGAATACCAGAGTTTCCTTTGATGTCACTTCCTCCTCTTACACCCAATGTTGTACTGCGCTAAGTAGCATCCTGATCATCCAATCTAATTTTGAATATTTACTACCCCAACCCAGGCAGTCTGATCTGTGATGGGATATTTTTAACTATTAGAAAGTTCTTCCTTTAAGCCATAATCTGTAAAGCCATGACTGCCATGAATAGATTTTTGCATACAGCAATGGCAGCGCAACATGCTAATGCATATGCACAATTTTTTATTGGCTATCAAAATGTAAATTATGCATTCCCCTTGACCAGCAGCCTCACTCATAGGAATCTATTCTGCAGAAATACTAACAACTGTAGAAAAGAAAGTGTATGTGAATGTTTACTGATGAATAGATTCCTGTTGGTGCCAAATGCTGAAAACATGTAGTTGTCCTCAGAGGGCACTTCCAGCCTGTCCACAGGACTGTCCATGCATGTGGAGATCACAGGAGCACACACAAATGCCAAGTCTGCTGCAGAAACAGCTCAAGGTCCAATAATGGGACCCCTCACCTCAGCCTTGCAGAGTGAAGTTTACATGAAGAACAGGATGGAAGCCAGAGGATGTCCCAGTTTAATGCTGAAGGTCAGAGAAAAAGAAAAGAAAAAGACAGAAATACCAAGAGAAGCCATTGGCATCACCATGAGAATAGGGAAGACAAATCAATCCTAACATCATCCTTCTGTTGGTCCTTAGCTTGCTATGCAGCCACTAGGGATGAAAAAAGGAGAAAACCCAGAGTACCCAGTGAGCTGAAGACACAGATCTCTTCTCACTACAGAAACACCAGCCTCAGTCCTACTGAAGAAGAGTCTAGATCATCTCCAAAGTTTAGGAGGAACTTATCTCCAATTAGTTCAGAGTCTTCAAGAGCCCCAACAGGATTTACTCTTTCATGATGAACTTCAAAGCCCACCCCAGACAGTAGTCCTAAAATGTGCACATAAGAGATCCAGGGAGATTGGCTCTTTCCTGAAGAAGCTGAAAAATCTGCCTACTACATAAACTTAAGTCTCAGGTCCTGAAAATAGAGACTCAGAAGGATTGGGTCTTTATTAAAGTACCTCAGGGCCCATTGTATTGCACGTGGTACAGAGGTGGACACCATGTCTAAGGCTAGGAGAAGAGCAACATGGAGAACATTATGCACCCAGGAGAGTATGGTGAGGGGTGACAGTCACTAGTACCATGATATCTGAGACCACGGAGACAGTAACCTTTGAATCCTACCCAAAAGTGGAGTCACAGTGTAGGGACCAGGGTGTTTCCAGCTTAAATTCCTTTAACTGTAAATAAATATAGACAGACTGAACAATACATTTTCAAGAAAAGACTAATTTGCATCTGCTATATTCTGTCCCCCATCCCTCCAGAAATTACTTTGGCATAGGAATAAAACTGTAAACTCAAACCCATGTTGCTCACTGAGTCTAAGAGAACTATTCAAATTAAGTGTTCATACTTGATAATCTCCCATTCCCCAGTCTCTACCTTAGTTCCTTATCACTCTGCTGCAGTTGTTCAGTGGTGAACATTAGAAGTAACTTTTAGAAAGGTTAAATATCTGAAGGTGTTTCAATGAATCATGAGTATTTTGATTTTTTGATTTCCAGATCGTCCCAAAACTATATTGAATGATTGTAGTCATAAAATAGGATTCCTAATAGGGAATTACAATGAAAATCCTATTTTGGTTGCTAGTGAAATAGGTTTTTGCACTAACTAGACTATTTTACTAAGTGTTAATTGCTATTCTCTGTAGGTATTTCTCTGATGCTGCCTTTTTAAGAGGTGGATGCTTTGGTGATGTAATTTCAAGAACTCCACAAAGCCTTTAATTCCATCAGATTCACAACACATGCAACACTGACAACTCACACACATAATCACACACACAAACTCGCATTCATAGGTACACATGTGTGCGCATACACAGTCCCAGTTTTGCGATGGCTGTAATTCTACCCTGAAGCACGTGCCCTCTCTGTTACTCAATTACAATTATTTTTTCTAACAGGAAAATATATTATTACATGGTGAGTGCAAAAGTGAACAATTGCCAACTTTCACTGGGCATGGACTACAGCATGATATGAAGGGAAAATCAGGGACCCTGGAATCAGAGACCTGGGTTGGAATCCTTACTCCATTCACAGGGGAATCCTTGAGTAGGGAATATACCGTAGGCCTGAGTCCTCAGTTGTCGGGATAATTAAATCAGATAACACAGCTAAAGCACAATAAGTGTACTGAACCACACCAATAAGGGGGACATCAAAAGATTATGTTCCTCCTTTCTATTCAACTGCTTAAATTCATGGGGCTGGTGTGCTAGGCGTAGTGATAGCAAGATCATGAAATATCTGAAACAAAGGGAATAAGTAACCCAAGTAAAGGCTGACAAATCAGTAACAGATTCTTCTGATTACATACATTTTCTACATCTGAATATGACAGGAATTTGAGAGTTAAATTGAGAGTTAACAGACTGCTAAAATGCCTAAACGTAAATTATTTGTTCTTTTTCTGTCTGGGGTGAGCTCAAGAAAACCTGAAAAAAGCTGGAGTAGAATAATGAAAACTCCGTCAGTGGAATCTCAGAACTGTCCCATCTGTCTCCATCACCACTACTCGGATATTGCAATAATACAGACATGAAATTATGCTAATGATCACCTGAACCCTATTTCTCCCACCATCCCCAGCCAAATCATTCTTTACATGACTGCTAAAATGTTATTTCAAAATCACTTACTTTACCATTTCTCTTGTCCACAAAATGCATCCCAACATTTTTCACATCAAAGTATACGTGAAAAATGATATGGGTATGTATGGCAGATGAAATTAAAGGGTGACATTGCCATGGCTGCTGTAAGCTCCTGTGAACAAACTCAAGGGTTGATCTTTTTTTTTTTTTTTTTTTTTTTCCGGTTTGGGCCTAGCCATCTTTTTGAGGGCTATTTTTGAAAGTCACTGTCCCTAACTTCCTTCAGTAATTAATAATTATGAAAAGACAAAATACAGGAGCTAATCTTCACTGAATGCCTCAAATGTGTTAGTTACTATGCTGATTGTATTATATGTACTGCTTTGTTTCATCCAGCAGACACTCTCTGGGGAATCTAACATACTGATTTTGCAGATGAGTAAAATTAAGCTTGTTGGTTATCTGAAGCACCAAGATGGTTACATATTCTGATTTGACACTAAATTGAGATCTCCAAAATATTGATCTTAGAATTCAACTTAGGCAATCTGTCAAGCCCCCTCGTAAAATAATATAAAATTCAAGAAATGTTAGCGTGATTATGGAGTTCCTTCACTAGTCCACGTCCTTCCTTTGCCAATGTTTCACCCTATCAGTTTATTGCTGAAGAATGATTCCCGGAGCTGTTAATAAACACGGGATACAAAATACGTCCCTTCCTAGTTAGAGCCAACTATCTAAGTAATGGAGCCCGAGACACTTTCAATTTCGCTACTGGCCACATCAAATCACTGACATATATCCAACTCTCCTTCTTCAAATGTTCACCTCGGAAACAATATGTCCCCTATCCTCTATATTTGCTTTTGTTTTTCTGGATTTCTTTCTTCTGCTTTAAATAGTGAAAATATAAATAGAATTCATAAGGCCTTGGCACATGATTCCAAATTACAATGAAGTATTTGAATCCTATTTCTACTATGCAGGTTAGTTATTTCTCTCACTTCCTGGTCACTTGAAAATACAATCACCTTACAGTACAGCATTATGCATGTTATCTGCAAATATGCTAAATATGTCAGGACCAATAACACAGCCTGTCAAATCCACTGGACCTCTTTCATTTTGTGTGGAATCTGTGTGTGTGTGTGTGTGTGTGTGTGTGCATGTGTGTATGTTTTGTAAATCCAAACTGCAATTCAGGGCCTTCCCTCCCTGCCCCCCAACCACCTGTGGAACCAGCAATCTTAAATATCATGGAATCCACAAGGAAAAAACAACAGAATTAACCTACTTCTCATGCAATGTGTTAATAGAAAATGAAAACAATTTCAAAACACAACAAAAGAGAAATTGAGAGACAAATCATACAATATTTATCCTACTTATTTCTGACTCTGTTAGCAGAAGGTATAAAAATAATAATTCAGGTCAATCTCCTTAATTATAGATAAATACTACTTTAAGAACAATGACTAAAGAGGCAACATTTGAAAAATGTTGTGCAACAATCTGTTAATTAATAAATATGACAAAAACCTCAACTATAATTTTAATTCTTGATCCTCAGATATGGAATAATTTTTCTTGTGCTATTTAATTTTATTCAGATTGTTCGGTTTAAGACAAGAAATGTTTTAAAATATCTTAGTTTTCAAAAACAATAAGATAAAGAGATAAAAGAACTTTGATAACCAGCCTTGAAAAGACTTAAAGAACATTATAATAAAAAAAGGAGAAGGAATTAAAAATGTGTGTGAATGCAGATTGGGGATTTTTAAAAATCTTCCATGAAAAGAAGGCTCATTTTCTTACCATCGTCTTTTTTCTCCTCTCCAGATCACATGGTTTCAGTTTTCTAAGAAAGAACTGAGTTATTGGTTACAGAGAGAGAAAATCTAGTCCAAAGGAAAAGGGCTTTTAATCGTAGGGACCTTATCATGAATCGTGTTTTAGGCAGTGAGTTGTCACAATAGGCACTACTTTGTTTTTAATTTATTTTTTTTTTATTTCAGAGTATTATGGAGGTACAGAGAGTTTGGCTACATAAATTCCTGTTGCACCGCCGAAGTCAGAGCTACAAGCAAGCCTATCCCCTCAGACAATGCACACTGCATCCCTTAGGTGTTAATTTACTCATTCCCTCCTCCACCCTCCCACCTGCCGGACACCCTGTGAATGTTACTTCGCATATGTGCACATTAGTGTTGATCAACTAGTATCAACTTAATGGTGAATACACGTGGTGTTTGTTTTTCCATTCTTGTGATATTTCACTTAGAAGAATGGGCTCCAGCTCCATTCAGGATAATACAATAGGTAGTTCACCATATTGTTTATGACTGAGGAATACTCCATGGTGTACATATACCATGTTTTATTAATCCACTCAAGTATTGATGGGTTTTTGGGTAGTTTCTACATCTTTACCATTGTGACTTGTGCTGCTTTAAATATTCAAGTGCAGGTGTCTTTTTTATAGAATGTCTTTTTTTTCTTTTGGGTAGATACCCAGTAGTGGGATTGCTGGATCAAATGGTAGTTCTACTTGTAGCTCTTTGAGGTATCTCCATATTACTTTCCATAGAGGTTGTACTAGTTTGAAGTCCCACTAGAACTGTATGAGTGTTCCTATCTCTCCACATTAGCACCAACATTTGTTGTTTCGGGACTTTTTGATAAAAGCCATTCTCACTGCAGTTAAGTGATACCTCATTGCAGTTTTCATTTACATTTCCCTGATGATTAGAGATGTTGAACATTTTTTTCATATGTTTGTTGGCCATTAGTCTATATTCCTTTGAAAAGTTTCTGTTCATGTCCTTTGTCCACTTTTTAATAGAATTGTTTTATTTTTCTTGCTGATTTTCCCGAGTTCTATATAGGTTTTAGTTAATGCTTTATCAGATGTATAGCATGCAAATATTATCTCCCGTTCTGTAGGTTGCCTATTCACTCTAATGACAATTTCCTTGGATGTGCAGAAGCTTTTTAATTTGATCAGGTCCCATTTATTTATTTTTGCTATGACTGCTTTTGGGCTCCTCTTCATAAATTCTTTGCCTAGGCCAATGTCTATAAGAGTTTTTCAACATTTTCTTCTAGAATTCTTATGATTTCATGCCTTAGGTTTAATTGTGCTAGCCATTGTGAGTTTAATTTTGTGAGAGGTGTTTCAGTCAGGCTTCTACATCTGACTATCCAATTTTCCCAGCACCATTTATTGAATAGGGATTCTTTCTCCAGTGTATGTTTTTTTGTTTTTTTTGTTTTTTGAGACAGAGTCTCACTCTGTTGCCCAGGCTAGAGTGAGTGCCGTGGCGTCAGCCTAGCTCACAGCAACCTCAAACTCCTGAGCTCAAGCGATCCTCCTGTCTCAGCCTCCCAAGTAGCTGGGACTACAGGCATGCACCACCATGCCCGGCTAATTTTTTCTATATATATTTTTAGCTGTCCATATAATTTCTTTCTATTTTTTTAGTAGAGATGGGGTCTTGCTCTTGCTCAGGCTGGGCTCGAACTCCTGAGCTCAAACGATCCGCCCACCTCGGCCTCCCAGAGTGCTAGGATTACAGGCGTGAGCCACCGCGCCCGGCCTCCAGTGTATGTTTTTGTCTGCTTCATCAAAAATCAGATGGCTATATGAGGATGATTTTATGTCTGGATTCTCAGTTCTCTTCCTGTGACAGTATCATGCTGTTTTGGTTACTATAGCCTTGTAGTATAGCTTCAAGTCTGGTAAACTGATGCCTCTCAATTTGGTTTTTTTTTTTTTTTTTTTTTTTGCTAAACGTTGCTTTGTCTGTACAGGGTCTTCTCCGGTACCATATGAAACATATAATTATTTTTTCTAGATCTGTGAAAAATAATATGGTATTTTAAATAGGAATTGCACTGAATCTGTAGATCACTTTGGGTAGTACAGACATTTTAACAATGTTGATTCTGCTAATCCATGGTTTTCCATCTGTTTACATCCTCTGTTATTTCCTTCCTCAGTATTTTATAGTTCTCCCTGTAGAGGTCTTTGACCTCCTTAGTTAAATAGATTCCTAGGTATTTTATTTTCTTTGTTGCAATTGTGAAAGATATTGAGTCTATCATTTGGTTCTCATCAGCTTGACTGTTGCTGGCATTTATGAAAGGTACCGATTTGTGTACATTGATTGTGTAACCTGAGGCTTTGCTCAATTTGCTTATCAATTCCCAAAGTCTCATGGCAGAATCTTTGAGGTTTTCTAGATATGAGATCATATCATCAGCAAAAAGTGATAGTTTGATCTCTTCTGCCTCCATTTGGATGCCCTTGATTTCCTTCTCCTGTCTGATTGCTCTGGCTAGGACTTCCAGCACTATGCTGAATACAAATGGTGATAAAGGGCAACCATGTCTGGTCTCCATTCTATAGTGGGAATGCTTTCAATTTTCTTCTCATTCAGTGTGATGTTGGCTGTGGGTTTGCCATATATGGCTTTTATCATGAGTTAAGTCCCATGGATGGCACATCTGAGCTTCACTTTTTGTCATCCATAAAATGGGTATGATAATAGCTGACACACAGGGTTCTTGTGATATTAAAAGTATGTATTTCTCCATATTCAACCCTCTAATGGTTTCACATAATGCAAAAAAAAAAAAACCCATTAAGCATGGCTTCAGAGATACAACATGCCTGGCCCCCAACTTCATCTCTCTTATCATCTTTACACCAACCCTACCATGGTTTTCCCACAGTGTCCTTCATGAGTCTCTCACACACTAAATTTGCTTCTTTCTAGCATCTTTGTTTCCCACTGCTTGGGACCTTCTTTCTGAAAAATGTGTTTGGCTGGCGTCTTTTTATGATTCATATTTCAGATCCCCTCTTGAGATGCAACTTCTGATCTATAGCGTAAGTTAGTGATCTCTGCGCCTCATCATTTTCCTAGTTTATTGTCCTGCTTATTTTTTTTCAAAGTGATTACCAAAATATTTAGATCATAAAGTCTTTGATAGAAGGGACCTTGCCTGTATCTTTCATTGTTTATCCTTAGTTTTGGCAATATAACAGGGGTGTATATTTTGGTCAAATGAGTCAGATAAAAGGCTAGTACATAGATTAGAATACCATGGGCATAGAATAAATACTGGACCTCTCCCTTCCATGTGTTCTTTCTGACTGCACAATAATCACTCTGCAATTATGTAATTGAAATGTAGATGAGCTCTACAATCAGAGGATAAGGAGATAATAAAATTAAAAAAGAAGGTGCACACATACACACACATACACAATTTACAGAGCTGAGAATAGAGACCAGTTCTTCTGAGTACCTTCAGTCCCTATAATGATAACATTAAATGTCTGAGGGCCAAGATACCTCTAATATCTCTATGTAATTTTATGTAGTAAAACCTATTCTACCTTTGCACAAAGAGGAAATTAAGACAGATACTGAAATTTAAGTATGTATCAAGGTCATCAATAGTTCTACCTTGTATTCTGGAGGTTGGTACACTTACAAGAGACAGTGCTTTTTATTTTTATTATTTACTTTTTAAATCTCCTTTGTAGGTTCTTCTTTTTTTCTATTTTTCCATTAAAGTTGGTTAATCTTAGTTTACTTCCTCAGCATGGGACCGAATTTTTTGTTGTTGTTTTATATCTGCCTACCATTTCCTCCTCCTGAGAATTCTTCCTTTTTCAGTCCATGTAAAAGTTTGGGGGCTATCAGAGGTGAGACCCTGCTTCCTTGCCCATGATTTGGCAGCTTAGAGGGCTTCATGGCTCTAGACACAGGGAAAGGTCTGGGACTAGGCACATGACGTAAACCAGAAGAGACTCCTGGAACAAGTTTCAGTCATTAAATAAACCATTACACTTTACATATTTTACTGAAATTTTCTATAAAAAATTATTCTCCATTTTCAGAGGAATCATTGCGTTATCTAAAAGGGTTAGTTCCCAAAAATAGACTGCATTATTATTTCCAAAAACAAGAGATTCATCCTTCTACTCCTACCCTGGCCATATACTCACATCTGGAACAATGATTGAGCAAGAGGGTGTCATGTCTTTTTTTTGATAAAATGAGCTATAAAGGGATGAGCCTGTCTACTACCATATAGAGAGAATGGCCTGAGCATAAAGTCAACCCACAGGAAAGTAGGACTAAGAGATGGAATGAGTTTCCTAGACAAATTATTTGAGCATAGGGATTCATCCAGTTATGAAGACAAAAAAAAAAAAAAAAACTCTATTTTTTAAGTTCCATAATCCAGTAAATTCCCACCCACCCCAATTTCTCTCAACTTAATCTATTTCTCGTTGTGCTTTTCTCACACCCGAAAGAATCTTGACGAACACAACCCTTTGTCCTTTTACTCTACAGAATTACTCTGGCCTTATTCACCACTTAACAAGATGTAATAGTGGCTCTTTAGATATGGGGTAACATCAATAATTTTTATATGGGATGTTTTGGGTACTATTTAGTCTTTTCTTTAACATGGTTTAAATAGTAGAGAACATTTTGTATATTCCCAATCGTGCACCCTGACTTTTTCACCTAAATGTCTTTAAAACCTCAAAATAAAACAAAAATAAAAAAAAAACACAACAACAAAAAATTGACTTTGTTTGAAAGACTTATTAATTTTATCTTTTGTAAATTCTCAGGTTATGTTTTTATTATGAACGGCTCTGATGTAAAACAAGTTACTATTTTTGTATGTACAAATTTCCCTATTTTTCCTATAAAATTTTTATTATTAACCATGAACTATATTTTCTATCTGTTCATTCATTCATTTATTCTTACTACAAGTATTTATTAAATATCCACTATGAGTAAGGCAATATGCTAGATGCCAGGTTGAAAATTTCTAAAACTATGGTAATTGTATATATTAAAAAGGAAACCAAACAGTTGTTCAGGTTACCATAGATGGTCCAGGAATGGAATTTAGCTTCTCCATTTCTCTCAGAATGCTCCTTTTATAATTAAAACATATATCATTTATATAGTGACACTGATTTTTCTTCACTAGGTTACATGGGAAGAACAGTCTGTCTTTTTTGCCTAGGAGTAGCAAAAACTGCTCAAACATCAGCCTACTCTGAGAGAGGGGAGGGGATCCTTTCCAGTGGGTAGATTATCTCGAGAATATACAAAAATATCACTCTCATTTACTAGAACTCAGCCATGGAAGCATGTTTACTTCATCAAAGAAAACATTTAAAAATTAAGCTTCTTTTAAAAATATCCATTTTACTAAGTGAGAAGAGAATTAATTGCCAACAACATTTGACAATAACAACACTGCAGGCTTTAATCAACTTTTAAGGGAAGTGCTAAAATGGCTTACATTTTTTTGGTGATACCCAGATATAAAATTGAAAAAGAAATGGGCCAGATATAAAGAGACCTTGGACCTTGTCTCAGTTCTTCATCTGATGTACTGCGTGACCTGTGGGAAGTCTTCAACCTCTGGGCGTCAGGATTCAGCTAGTCTAAACGTCTCATTGTCATATGTACAAGGGGTGACATTTCACATTTTGTTAAAGTCAGAAGTTTGCTCACTTAGAACCCAGTATCAAATTGTCAAATAGAGGTTTATACAAAGAGCTGTAATCATCATCCCTGTAAGCCTGAGATTCATTCATTCATTCACGCATTCATTTTTGCTCTTTTTATTCAGTCAGTCCATCCATGTATTCCATTCATGCTGGATAAATAAAACAAGCTTTTCCTATAAAGGATCAGATAGTAAATATTTTAGTCTTTGCAGGGTATATGGTCTCTCAAAATGATCTCAATTCTGCCATTGTAACAAGAAATCAACCACAGACAATATATAAATAAAGAGGAGTGGTTGTATTCGAATAACGTTATTTGTAAAAGTAGGCTGAGAGATAGCTATTGACTGCAATGCTGCCCCCTGCTTTAAACAAACAAACAAATACAAGTGCAATAGGTACCACGGTAGTATTTTTACACGATTATTCTGTTTAATACACACACAGAAATCGCATCCATTCCATATACAGAAAGTAGCAGAAAACAAGAAACAAGTTCCACATTCTCACAGATTTTAAATTTTTGGTGTGAGAAGAAATTTGACAAACCATTACAGAACACATGAGTGAAATAAAAATAAAGCCCAGTAAAGTTGTCGAGAGTGACAGGTGCTTTTTTAAATAGGTCAGTCCTGAAGTTCTCTATGATAAGGTGACATCTGAGCAGAGACCTGGAGGGAGTGAGGGCATGCCCCTTACAGAGAGCTGCAGAGGAGCTTTCCAGGAAGAAGAAAGAAAACGCTTAAAAGCTCTGGGATGGAAGTGCGCTTAGCATGTTAACAGAAAGATCAGGAAGGTAACATGACTGAGGCCACGAAGCAAGCATATACCATGATGGAGATGAGGTCACAATGGCAGCCCTGCACCAAAACAGGTGGTGCCCTGTGGGCCAGGGTAAGGAGTCTGGGTTCTAGTCTTAGTGAGCTGGGAAGCCAAAAGAGAGATGAGCAGAGGAATTATATGATCTCATTTATGTACATTAAAAAAAAAAAAAGAAAAGAAAAAAATCACTCTGGCAGCTGTTATGGGTGTCAGGGTGGAGACAGGATGACAACTTAAATGTCAATTGCTTAGTTCAGGTAACAGATTATATAGTAACAGGCACTGGGATGATAGTAGAAAAAAGGATGACAAAAGTTTGGGTAAATTTTCAAGCTAGATATTACTAACAGATACCAAAAATGAATTCAGAGGTGTTAAGAAACTTAGTTAAACGAGCAAGAAAGTATCAGAATCCATAATAGCTTTAGTCCCCAAATTTCATTGATAAGAACGCTTTCAATTAAACCCTTTCTCACTCACTCATGCAATTCAAATGCAGGTAAGTGGTAGGAAAATGCATTGTTTTTAAATCAACCCATCCCCTCAATTTTCTCCCCCTAGCCATGCAACAATTTATCTGTTTTCTGACAGGTTTATTGCCTGATTTTTGCCTATTACTTTTTGGAGCACATGCCATTTGGGAAAATGGGGAGATCTGGTACGGAGAGGGCAGAGTGTAAAGATATTTTAAAAAGGCCTTATAGCTCTTTCCCTCTCTCTCTCACACACACACATTCTCTCTCTCTCTCTCTCTCTCTCTCTCCCCCCACCTATTGCTCCAATACACTCCCCTTGAGGTTACAGCTCAGTTTGAGAACATTCTTTTTGTAGAATACTGCGGATGCTACCACCCTCCCTAATCCAGCCAGTTTACACCTTCCAATTTCACCCAGTGACCCCTGGAATATTGTTCCAGTAAGTATTAGGATGGAATAGAGCCAATAATCACAGCGAGTAGTTGGTGGAGTGAAAATTCAGACTGGAGCAGAGACCAGAGCCCTGAAGCCAGAACAATCTCAGCACCAAGCTCAGTGGAGCAGAGCATCAGCTGACTGACAGGACTCACTGATCTTATTTTATCTTAATTCTGGTTACTTTATTAATTTGGTCAACACTTAGGTATTCAGTGTATGGGAACCCTGTGGGAATCAAAGTTATTTCAGTAGTTTTCAGTACATATTTTTTGGAACAGGTCTTTTCATTTATGTCAATGTGCATGAAGAACTAGTCTTGCATTGAAGCTACAGCAAATTCCCTTCACTCCCTGAGAGGTAGACCTCTGAGGTGTGCTGCAAACTATCATGCAGAGCTCCCCAGCTGGACTGAGCCTGTCGCCCACAATAGTAAGCCACTTGCTAACACACACTCTATTGGCTTTCTTCATTTCCTTTCCTTCACCATTTCCCTACAAATGCTTCCCGGAAACATCCTGTAAATAAATAAATTATTTACATTCTCCTCCTGGTCTTACAATTCGATTCTGGGGGATCCCAATCTAAGACATAACTCTGTTGTATATTTAATATATTTCTAGTGGGGGCCACATCTTTATTCCCTACAGCATGTCTTTAAGCATTCTCACCAACATAGCTGGAAATTTCCTTTACTAATCTAATGGTAAAGAATGTGGATGCTGAAATCATAGAAACTGGAGTTCTAGCCAATGTTCTTTTATGCTTTAGTTGTATGACTTTACCAAAATCAATTAATATGTGCTACATTTCAGTGTCTTCATCTATCTGTATGCTAACAGTAGTCTTCCCACATCAGTAATTCTCATTTTTAATTCAGAAAACAATAGGTAATTTAAATCCTACAGCTTTCCCAGTTATACTTCCATTATCAAAATGTTAAATACATATCAATCTGTCTTGACATGTGTTTACACAGCATATACCTTTTATCTATGTTAAACTTTTCCTATTGTTTGGAGCAGAAAGGGTATTTTAAAAATCAGAATCCAGACATGCAAGTTAATTTAATCACCGTAACTCATAAAAATGATTAACGGGGAAACATGTCTAGGTCTAACTGGGTTAACATGGACTTTTTTTTTTTTTACTTAATCATTGGCTCTTCTTTTGGAATAATACCAATGATGTCCCTTACTAACGTCATATTCATTCATTTGAACATTTATATTAAATTCTATAAAATCGTAACATTCCTACAAGGCATGTATTGCTTCCATTATTAGCTGTGAAAACTGAGGCTTAGTCTAATGATTAAACTTAATTTAGCTTCATAGCTAATAAGTGTTGGAGCCAGGATTTGACATCTTGCTTGTTTTGGTACTAAAGTCATAAAGATAATATTTGAAACAAACATCTGTGCATTCCATCACACATAACATATCATGTTACTAAGCTGGACATTCTTTCCAAATTCAAGCCACCTTTCTCACTTTCTGGTCTTATCTAACACAAAGTGCTGAACCACGAATCAACCAAGAACAAAAGACACATAGTACAAGGTCAGTAAGTAGTAGCTTCGGATACTACTATTATGATACTTGTCATAAGTACACTCATAATACATGATACTTGTCAAATACTATATTTATTTCTATTTCTATTTGAAGATAGACACTAACTCATGAATCCAGTACACAGACACGTGTCCGATATCAAAACATACATGACTTGTATTTGGAATCTGTCTGATCAAACTTTCATTTTACCATAAACTGAGCTCCATCCTTCTGTGATTTACACAGGGCAATCACCCTTAGCAAAAGTATGTGAATTATGCACCCACTTATCTAGGAGTGGTATATAAGCTCAGTTCCACCTCATCATTGAATTCCTTGCCAGAATTCCTTGCTTATGGTGTATTGCTTTTTCTGACTGAAGAGCTTCTAAGCCTGACTTCTGGGATCTTCCAGAATTTCTGCAAGTTGTTTAACATCCTTTAATAATGTATTTTTCCTCCAAATAATTAACTTTTGTTGCTTATAACCAAGAACAAAAACTGTTCAATATCCAAAAATAGTGCTTACTAAATGGAAAAATTTCAACAGATCATTTACTGAATGAAGTACAAGACCTCTGGGTTTCAGAACAGTTGAAGAAACAATGGAAAATTCTGGCCTGCTTATACTTATACTCCAACAAATCAAAACTCTTAAATATCTCTAAACTATCTTTCAGAGTTTTTCAAATTTCTGCTTTCTGCACTCTGGCCTAGAGAAGAAAAAAGTTCTAAAATTGAATGTACTTACCTCAAAAGAATCTTTTAAACCAGTGGTCTCCAACCTTTTTGGCACCAAGGACTGGTTTCATGGAAGGTATTTTTTCCACTGACTGGGTTGCGGGTGGGTGGGGAGGATGGTTTCAGGATGATTCAAATGCATTACATTTATTGTGCACTTTATTTCTATTATTACACTGTAATATATAATGAAGTAATCATACAACTCACCATAACGCAGAATCAGTGAGAGCCGGGAGTTCATTTTCCTTCAACTAATGCCGCCGCTAATCTGACAGGAGGAGCCAAGGTGGTGATGCAAGCAATGGGGAGCAGCTGTAGATACAGATGAAGCTTCTCTTGTTTGCCCTCCACTCACCTCCTGCTGTGTGGTCTGGTTCCTAACAGGCCACGAACTGGTACCGGTCCAAGGTCCAGGGGTTGGGAACTGTAGTGTTAAACCATTAACTTGTGGTTAACATCTAGTCATCAATAAAACAATACGCATTTATGTTTTAACAAGTCTTTGCAGGTCTCCTTCAAAGAATAGCACACATAATCAAATAAGACTTGTTTATTTTTTATGCATTTCCTATGTTTGCCATGAGAAAATTAATATTTTATCCATTTTAATAATCCTGCTGTCTTCAAGTTTGGCTTGTAGATTTTAAAGGAACTTAATCAACTATCTATTTATTGGAATTAGGGTTTAAAAAAAAAACCAAAAATATTTATTTCTTAATTTCTATAAAACCTTCTTTCAAATTCAGAACTAAATAGTAAACTCTCAAGGTGATACTGAAAAATGTTCCCCCAAGGAGTTTAAGTGCCTTGTATTTTCAAATTGGACACACACATGATTTTTTTACTATATATTGAAACATTATTTCTTACATATCACTATGTGATGGATTGTATTGACAAAAATATGCATAATTTAGATGCTATAAAACAAGAAACCCCAAAATTTATCATCTGAATTACAATTTCTCCCGCAACACAACAATTCCTTTTGAATCTAAATGATGAGCAAAATATATTAGACATAATATATTTAAACAAAAATGTATTATTCTCAACCAAGTTTTACCAAAGATACTAATTTAAGGTTCTATAAAGAGGATAAAGTGTTGCAATAGAGATGCATGTTTATCTTATTAAATTACATTTGAAATTTCAGCATTGGGCTTTGGAAGCATTTTGATTTTATCTTTTTACTTTGTTTTGTTCTTTTATGTAGAATATTTCATTTCCAGTGGCAGCTCCAGAATACATTTGAAACTTTTAAGATACAACAAGAAACCCCAAAGAAAAAGGCTTATATACTAATATTGTAAGCATAAATCAACTTTTAAATACATTTTAAAAAGGTTGGAACCATTCAAAAGTTCATTTTTTGTATCTGTTCAACTTTAATCCTCATGAACAATATTTAAAATTATTTGGTTATGAGGTAAACATGTTCCTTAAGCAAAGTAGTCATATAGGGTAAATATGGACAAAGCTTCAAATATTGTAAGAAGGTAGAGGATTCTTATTTTAAAAATATCCCATACAGAGACACACTTGTAGCCCTGGCTTGGGTAAGGCAAATTCATTACATGTAACCAAAATGTCTGAACCCCCATAATATCCTGAATTTAAAAAAAATATGCCATACAGAGAATTATTTTTAAGTGATATTTGATTTTCCATCATAATTAGAATTATTTTACATTTTCTTAATATTCCATTTTAAGAAGCCATTTTGTTGTACATTTTCATTATATTGAATGCTCATATAATTGTCTCTATACTAGATTTGTCAAGAACATAATGGAGATAGTAAGTATTTTCAGCTCTGGAATTGAACAAATTGTTAAGACTTTTCCTTCTTTCTTCCCCTTTCTTCATAAAGAATTTCGTTTTGTTAAAAGATGGGAAGAAAGTGAGAATATTTCACAGCATTGTTATCTTCTAAAACCTTCCTGTTCAGGGATGTACTGCATATTAAAATACACTAAGGACACTTCCCAGGGGAAAGTGACATTTAATCCCCTGCTAGCATTATGAGCAAAGGCTGTCATTGCAGCATTCACAGGAATACGAGTCTATTTCTTCTCAAAAGATTCTCCACTAATACATATGAAGTGCATCTTGACACTCTCTCTTTGAGAAATACTCTTTCACTAAAATACTCAGAAGGTGGCCCAGTGGGTGATCTTTTCTGAGTTGCACTGACTGTTAGGAAAATAATCAGAAAATCACCCCTAGAGTTTCCGCTGCTTGGAAGTCCATTCATGTGGATACATAGGGTCTCAGCTGTGTGTCACGTTATAAGCCCAGTACAAACTTGACAAATAACAGAACATTGTTTTAATGTTTTTTCTGTATATTACTCTTCTAGAAAGTAGTTATGATGCAAATAACTTACACAACAATGTGTTCTTTTTACTGAAAATGGCTGAGAATTGAAACTTACCTGACAATAATTGTATATTTCAACTTAATAATGAATATGCTTGTGTACTATAAATACCGTTAGAAATGTTGTGACCATATTTCACAATCATCAAGTCAATGAAAATCACATTAAACATGCTGTTTCTCTCATTTGTGATTTGACATGTGCATATACACACACACACACCATATATAAACACACAGTAAGTTTTTATAAGAGAACACAAATTGGATTTTATTGCCATATATTTAATAAATGACATTATTATGATAAAAAGTGCAATAACCTGCAATTGAGACTATCCTTGAAAATGCACAGTGCCATGTTGCACATATGTTTTCAAAATCAGAGCAGACCAGACAAATAAGGCACACATCTTGAGATTGTCTATTTGCTCAGACAATGAGATGACAAAGTCAGGAAGAAGAAAAAAAAAAGGGGGAAAGGGAAACAGTGAAAATAACAGCACAGCAGAGAATGGACTCTACTGGAGGAAGAGTAGAAAACAGACTTGGCCATGCAATGTATAGTTGGGTTAAAGGACCTCTCAAAGGCCCGTGTAAGTTTTCTCGAGTATGATTATAGATCAGGGGTGGGGAAACTTTTCAAGTTGGAAGGACGCATTAACTTAGCTATAATTAAATAAGGCTGCATTCAAGAATCTTCAACTAGACATACTTAAAAATGTACATTAATTTATAAAAATCTAACTAGTATGTACTTAATAATTTCAAAAATGTAAACTATTTGTTAATTTTAAAGTTGACTGACCTCTTAACGACTTTGTTGTTTAGAAAGCTTTACTGTTAGCTTTTCGTTAGAAAGCATTTGAATATTTGGTTGCAGCATGGAGGTCCACAGTCTCAGTTGTTCCTCTAGATGGGCATCAGTCATTTGTGACCTTAAGGGTATCTTGATTTGGGTTAGGTAGGAGAATGTAGATTCACAGCAATAAGTGGTTGAAAAGCAACAAACCATTTTTGGGGGCATGTTGCTGAAGCCTTGATTATCGTACTGCATTTTTCCATATTCAAATATATCGTTCGTAGCATCCAACAATGACTTTAAAATGTCCTCTACTGAGAGCTCAATCAATTCCATCTGTAGTTCTCTAGGTGCCTTCGTGCTATCAACGAGTTGAGGCTGAAATGCTAATATGAGTGTGATGTCATGATTCTCAAAGTCAGTGAACCTTTCATTGTATTCTCCAATTAACAGGTCTCTAACATTTTCAAGTGATTCTCATATATAAGGCCGCTCATCAATGACCTTTGCTCACTATGGAAACTGTTCATTCAAAATTTTCTTTCGAAGAAGAGGTGTTTTGAAAAGAGACTTTTTTCAAAATGCTTAGATTTTTTTGCCACACATCATATAAAGACTTAGTTTTACCTTGCAAAGAAATATTCAGGTAATTTTGATTTGACATGATATCACACAGAAATGCTGCATTCTGATAGAAATCTTTCAATAATTTACATTTGCCGATTTTGTTCTTCATAAAATGTAATTAACTGTTCTCACAGAGATAAACGTTTGGCTAACACTTGTCCCTGCAATAGCCAACACACTTTAGAATGGTATAGCAAATCCACATTGAATGTCTCATCTTTCAACTTTAGCATGTTATGAAACTGAGGATGCCATATTGCATTTGCCTGAATATAGTTAATAATACTTATAATTTGTTGAAAAGCGTCAGTTAAATTAGTAGCTATAACACAGAGATTTTGCTGATGCAAGATGCAAGAAAAAGAAATGAGAGTATCTGGATCTGTTAATTTTTTTTTTTATCTGTGCAATAAACCATTCATGTTTTCCTCTCATGGAAGGTGCACCATCTGTGCATACACTCACCAAATTTATCAAATTCAGTCCAACTTCACAACATTCGTCTTGAAAGTTGTTGAAAATATCTATTCCCCATGTTTTGTTAGCCAGAGTGCCCAAAACAAGTAACTCTTTGTAGTGAATAAAATCTTTTGTTATGACCTGAATGAAGTATAAAACCTGCACCAAGTCAGTAGTATAAGTTGATTCATTCAAAGCAATTGAATAACATATATTTTCCTTTTGAAGTGTTGTATGAAGTTGTTCTACTAAGTTGAAGGCTAATTCATGCTGCCAATCAGTTATGGTTCTCCTTGAAAAAGCAGTTGTTTGTACTTCGAAACATTATTGGGGTCTAATAACAAGATAGAGTGAGAAGAAAAATGCTAATGAAAGACAACGAAAAGCAGACTTAAAAGAAAGGTTACAAAAGAGAAAAGAGATGGGAAAATACTGACTACTGGGAATAGGAGGGAGAAAAATATTAGGTCCTTAAATATGAAATGTCCAATTTCGAATCAAAAGTTTAGTTTATAATATTTCAAACAAGAAGTACAATCAAAATATGCACCTAAACTATTGGCACAACTTTTTTATCTTAAAATTAGCTTGTGATGTATATTGGCCTTGCCCCAACCTAAACTTTTGTACCCCTACAATATGCTGAAATAAGAATAAAAAAAAAATGTAGCTTGTTTATGCCAGCAGCAAAGAAGCCTGGAGAACAAGTAACAATGAAATTGCAAAAGGTGTTTTCCACAGCTTGTTGAGAATTGAATATTTTTCCTTGCAAGAAGCTATTTAAATCCAGGACGAAGTGGTAGTCAGTTGGTGCAAGGTCTGGTGAATACGGTGTGAGACAGAGACTTTCCAAATCCAGCTTCCACATATTGAGCAATGTTGTTTGTGCAACATGTGGTCAAACGTTGTCCTAAGAGGATTGGCCTATCTCTATTGACCAATCTTGGCTGCTTAATCACAAGCATCCTCATCATTTTGTCCCACTGGTTGCAGCAGATATCTCCTGTCATCAACTGACCAGGTTTCATGACACTGTAGTGGATAATATCAGCGCTGGACCACCAAATAGACACCATTAGCTTTTTTTTTGATGATATTCGGTTTTGGACTGTGTTTTGGCACTTCATCTTTATCCAACCATTGTGCCAAATGCTTGCAATTGTCAAAAAGAATCCATTTTTCATCACATGTAACAATACTGTGTAGAAATGGCTTGCCTTTATATCGTGACAGCAAAGAAAGGAAAGTTTCAAGACTATTTCTCTTCTGACGCATGTTTAATTCATGTGACACCCATCTCTTCAGCATCTTTACCTTGTTGATTTGTTTCAAATGGTCCAATATTGTTGGAATAGTAACATCAAACCTTGCTGCTAATTCACGCATAGCTTGAGACGGATTTAATTCCACTACAGCTTTCAGCTCATCATTATCCACACATTGGTCCCAGGTCACCCACGTGACTCATTTTCAAGATTAAAATCACCAGAAAGGAACTTTTCAAACTACTGACGTACTGTGCGTTCATTAGCCACATCCTTCCCAAACACTTGGTTGATGTTTCAAGCTATCTGCACTGCACTGGTTCCCGGACAGAACTCATATTCAAAAATAATACCAATTTTTGACTTATAGTTTCACCAAATTTTCTCTAAAAAATTTTTTTAAAGATAATCACAAGCCAAAATGTGCATTTGAAAGACTGAGGTGTACCTTCACAATAAAAATAAAATAAGAAGTGTCAAAGTGACATGTCAGAGACATGAACTGCCAAAGTTAGCACTTAAGGAAATCAGACATTTCACACTTAATAACCTACATGCTCAGAAGTAAACAGAGGCTACAAGTTGAGCAAAGTGAAAAATGAAGCAGCAGCATAGGACAGCTTATTAAATATTGGAAAACTTTTAATACTGATAACATTATTAACACATTCCAAGACTACCCATAACCAGAATGAATAACTCAGTATTCCCATAACACCCACTGTTATAACATTTTCCAGGTACTTTTGTAATATAATTATATGTATTTGTCAAAATAGACTGTAGAATCTTTGAAAGCAGGAACCTTATTTTATATTTCCTCACATTTTTATCACTTAGTAGTTTCTGTAACAGAAATGGAACTCAATAAAAGTTGAAATTAAATGTTGAAGTTTAAAACATTGAGATAAAGATACTACATGACTTGTGAATTTTCCATTAAATAGATATATTCTTCTTTAAAAATAATATATTATCATTATTCCTCAAGTTCATTCCATGAAGATTTAAAAATTGATGGCTACTCCACAAAATAGAATGGCGGAAAATAATCTCCATTTCATAGTACACGACTGAAATTTAATTTTTGTTGTGTCTTTGCCCTAAGTGATGATCTTCCAGAACTGAGGACAGATGGCAAAAATGCCTGCTGTGCTTCTAAGTTAGTGGTTGCCTACAGATCAATTCTACTCAAATCAATTTAAGCCCTTTGGCACCTTTTTACTAAATCTCTCATTATTAAAAATTTAAAATATGTTGAGTCAGCCATAGAGAGTAAAGTATTTCACTGTGAGCAGCACTTAAGGTTTTATTGATGCATAATTAGAACATACGTGATAAGTGGAAAAAATAAATATAATCATTGCATATCATTGTCAGTGGAAAAATGGGATTTATTTTTTAAGTATGGAGTAGACTTTGTAATTATTAATTAGTGAAATATATGCCACAGAGATAGTTTAAATGGAAGGAAATCATTAGTTTCTGCCCCACAAGGCAGTTTGCTCCTGGTCATGGTCCTCCCAGGTTCTGCCTGAAATTTCCATCTGACACAAATGGTAGAGAAACAGGAGAAGAAACCAGGACCAGAATTTGACCTGTAGTCTTTTCCATAAATACTGTTTTATGAATTCTAACCTTACCTTTACAACTGATGTTCTTAATTCAGAACTTATTTTCACTATAACTAAAATTTCAGGGCATAGTTATTAGTAATTTAAGACATATATGACCCTATACTACACATAACAGATGGTGCATTCAGTTATTTATCCATACAACCTCAAAAGAATAGTAAACATATATAATATATGCCTGGAACTATGCTAGGGAGTGGGAGTTTAACAGCAGTAGAACACAGCCTCCTTCCTTTAAAATTTAAGTAAAGCCTCTCATGTATTGATGGGCACTTGGGTTGTTTCCAAATCTTTGCAGTTGTGAACTGTGCTGCTATAAACATTCAAGTGCAGATGTCTTTTTCATAGAATGTCTTTTTTTCCTTTGGGTAGACACCCAGTAGTGGGATTGCTGGATCGAATGGTAATTCTACTTTTAGTTCTTTGAGGCATCTCCATACTACTTTCCATAGAAGTTGTACTAGTTTGCAGTCCCACCAGCACCATATGAGTGTTCCTATCTATCCGCATCCACACCAACATTTGTTGTTTTGGGACTTTTTGATAAAAGCCATTCTCACTGCAGTTGAGTGATAGCTCACTGTGGTTTTCATTTGCATTTCCCTGATGATTAGAGATGTTGAACATTTTTTTCATATGTTTGTTGGCCATTAGTCTATGTTCTTTTGAAGAGTTTCTGTTCACATCCTTTGTCCACTTTTTAACAGGGCTGTTGGATTTTTTTTTTGTGGATTTTCCTGAGTTCTATATAGATTCTAGTTAACCCTTTGTTGGATGTATAACATGCAAATATTTTCTCCCATTCTGTAGGCTGTCTATTCACTCTAGTGATAGTTTCTCTGGCTGTGCAGAAGCTTTTTAATTTGACAATGTATATCATGGAGTACACTCAGCCATAAAAAAAAATGATGAACTACCTAGTGTACTAGGTACTGGATGGAGCTAGAGCCCACTCTTCTTAGTGAAGTATCACAAGAATGGAAAAACAAACACCACATGTACTGACCATTAAATCAGTACTACCTGATCAACACTAATGTGCACACATAGGAGGTAACATTCATAGGGCGTCAGGCAGGTGGGAGTGGTGAAGAAGGAATGGGTAAATCCACAGAAAAATATTTAAAAAATGAAAAATTTAAGTGAACTTATATCCTTCTATCAATAGAAGGCATTGTGATTCAGTGGAAAGGGCATAGCCTACAGAATTAGACCTGTCTTTTACCCCTGGAACCCTTCTACCTACTTCACTTGCAATATAAATCTGTTAAACTTACCAGAAATGTGTCTTCCTCTTTAAAATTGATCCAACACCCAACTCAAAGGATGGCTGTGAGAAACAAATAAATAAGACCCCATTAGAATCTAGCACAGCATTTTATCCAATTACAAACACGTAATTAGTGATTGTATTCCCATCATAAATTCCACAGCATTCATACCAGTGTTATAAATATATTTTGTATCAAGATATAAAAATGCTGTCTTTGACTCCTCATATTAGGCATTATTTAATCTCTTAAAGGCTTTTCTTTTAAATATTAAAGATCATGTTTGCCATCCATCTCTAGCTAAATGTAGGAGTCTTTTTATAATCTTAAAATTTGCGAAAATATGTAAATATATCATTGATATGACATTTCTAAATAGAAAACTTCATTTTAACATAATATTATGACATTTTACATTTATTTAAATGACGAGAAACATAGATTATTAACCCATTTACTAACTATGAATAGATACTATTTGGGGAGAAAGAGGAGCATTAACTGTTGTGGGGGAACAGGTATTTCAGTTTGAAGATGCCATAAATAAACTGAACCAAGTCTATGGACCTGTTCTGACTTATTTCTAGATGACAGAGACTATTGAAGAAATCATCGTGTATGGGTACATTTTATGTGTTAGATACATTGTTAAATCAGGCTAGTAAAGATATAAGGTACATGATGTTTCTCTTATTTGCCATGATGAAGATGAAAATGATGACGAAGAAGATAGGCACTTGAACAGGAAATGATTAATGACATGACATTTGACCCAAACCACATGATGAGTAATTAGTAGAACCACATTTTAAACCCAGGTCTGTGAGTCTAGCATCTTTTCTTGGAGAAGATTGCTGCTCTAGAGCCAGATGCCCAGTTTGGGGTGGGACAAGGCTACAGAAATAAAGTTAGTATTGCTGCATAACTATATATATTTCTCTACTGTCTCAACTATAATCTGAAGTTTTAATAATCATAGACACATCTTTCATTCCAAAGATGGAAGAATGAATTAAATTCTAAAGCTTGTATCTGGAAAGTGTTTTCTTTATTTGGTAGTGTGCTGAATTACTGCCTTTCCCCCACAGTAATAACATTCATGAAGTTTTATTTTTATTTATTTTTAGAAATTAGTTAATAATTACAGATAAATTAATGTCTACTTACCTTCTCAGACTTGCATTTTCCCCTATGGTTGGCA
Source organism: Eulemur rufifrons (assembly GCF_041146395.1). Lineage (NCBI taxonomy): Eukaryota > Metazoa > Chordata > Mammalia > Primates > Lemuridae > Eulemur > Eulemur rufifrons. The sequence goes on along the minus strand of NC_091005.1, from coordinate 6,645,167 downwards.
ACACTTGTATCAGGTTTTATAAGATACAATAACCAATGTAAAATGTATCAGCCCAATTTGGGTCATTTTTTTAAATGAGGTAGACTTAAAAGGGCCAAAACTTTAATTGGAGAGATGGGAAGCTTTGGATACTATGCATGTTATTGTCCAATATTTCTGGAAGACTAAGAAAGTTGTAGAAAAGCTTATCTATTAGCGGTTCTCAGAAAGCTGGTCTCAGACTCAATTCCTCTCCCTCCAATTCTAATTGTTAATTCATGGGTAAATACTAAGCCCCCTCAAAAAGTGGCAATGAATGTTATCCGACATAACGTGCTTGATGTGTGGTGAACTAAAGCTCTGTAATACAGTGGTCCCCAATCTTCCTGGCACCAGGGACCAATTTCGTGGAAGACAATTTTTCCATGGACTGTGGTTGGTGGGGAGGGGATGGTTTCGGGATGATTCAAGTGCATTGCATTTATTGTGCAGTCAAACCTCTCTGCTAAGGATAATCTGTATTTGCAGCCACTCCCCAGAACTAGCATAACCACCTCACCTCCAACTCAGATCATCAGGCATTAGATTCTCATAAGGAGCACAACCTAGATCCCTCGCATGTGCATTTTACAGTAGGGTTCACACTCCGGTGACAATCTAATGCTGCTGCTGCTGCTGATCTGACAGGAGGCAGAGCTTATGCGGTGATGTGAGTGATGGGGAGTGGCTGTAAATACCGATGAAGCTTCACTCGCTCACTTGCCCACCGCTCACCTCCTGCTATGTGGCCCAATTCCTAACACACCATAGACTGGCACCAGTCTGTGGCCTACGGTTTAGGGGCCACAGCTGTGATATGTTCAAAGATCAACTGCAGCTGTATTAGTGCTTTTCTTCCTCTATTAAGAGAAAAGGAAAACAGCTACGGTTGGGTGTATGGTACATTGGCTTCTTATAATTTGTGTTAGTATCTTTCTGTCAGCATTATTTCTTAGGTTTGTCATTTGCAGCAAACAGTTTAGTAAACAACATTAGCTCGAGTCTAGTAGCTACTATCAAATTATCTTTGACCAGAGAAACAGACACACAAGAGATCATTAACTATTACTAATGGGATCTGAGAGTTCTGGTAAAGAGAAAACCTTGGCTATACTTGCCAAGGGAAGATATACCAAGAGTTCCAAAAATTGATTTCCAAGAGTCAACATTATCTGTTCAAAACTATGCAAATTTTCTTCGTAGGAAATCAATTTGATTTTCAGCATTTGAAAAACATCGGAGTCCCAGCCTAATAAAAAAAAAAATTAAAAAAAAAGCGTGGTTTCATGCTTGGTGGTTGGAGAAAGTGGTGGGGATCAGTGTAGTGAGGCTGAGATCATGTGTGAATGTATCTATACTCTGAAATATCATAGTCAGTCAACTCTTTGTAACTGTCTTTCCAAGAGGGAAAATGATCCAAGACTTTCATATTCATGCTCCAAAGTACAATATTCAATTCATCAGATACGTTTAAAAAAAGAAACTTTTTTCCCACTTCAATATGTATTAACAAGAATTCATAATCTCCTAACATTATGCACCTTAAAATGGAATCCCTTGAAAAATCTATTACTCCTTAAGTTTCTAAACAGAAACTAGTCCACAATGAAGACATTTTGATCTATGTTCTAGGAAACAGCATTTTAGTTAAATTGTTGCATGTAAATTTCTTACAGAAGTGGGCTTAAATTAAGAGCAAACAATAAGAAAAAACAGAATTGGGGGTTTTGAGATAAGCAGTAAACCAGTAATAGTTTTAAATCTAATATTTAATTACATGCTTTTAAGACACATGGTATCTTATTGTGTAGTATTTTATTAAGTGCAATCTTTTCAATGTCTGATAATGTTAGTTGTTTATATAGAATGAAGGCCCTTTAGAACTGAGCCCAATTATTTGCCTTTCAAGCTTCAGGGATAAAATTAAAGCTTTTCAACAACTTCACATTTTCCTCAAACTAAAGGCCTGAAAGGTTTTTTTTACATTCAAAATAGAAAACTCACTTTATTCTAATTTGACGGGGACATGTTCATTCTCTCTGCTAACATTATTCCTGAGATGATAACTCAAAAAAATTATACCTCTTACACTGAAAAATATTACTTGGTGAATCAATAGATATGAATTTGAATGAAATTTAGATACAAGAGGCAAGACTGACCTTTGTTAGTCCTTTATGTTAACAATTATTGGCAAGGGGGGCAGTAAAAATGTGTGTTATCTTGATACCATCTCTGTTTGTCATCAGGTTGTCTAGATAATACTCAAAATGACATACTAATTCTGAAAAATCTACTAAATCTGCTTTACCTGAGACCTGGGAAGCCAAAAACTCTGGCATAGCAAACAACAATAAGCAGTTTCTACCTAATATTTATTGAATTTAGTACTGAAGCAAAATGTGTACCTTATTTTGTGATAAGAAAGCCTGCCAATTATTCCAACTTCCATTTTTGTTCTCAGCTCAGAGCAACACAGACACAGTCAGCCAATAGATATACATCGTCATATATTACACATATTGTTTCTTAAAGTTTGTGTCCAAATCATTTCGGTTGCTAGGAGTATCACAGGCCCAAGCTAAATGCACACACTCAGTATTTCAGGAGGATAGAATTAAAAAATCTGCATTTCGTTAAGCCTCCTTAGGTGATTTGTATACTCTAATTATTAGAGTTCCACTGGAATAGACATTTGAAAAAGAAAATTTGGACTTCGCTATAACTAGTTCCTTAGCTCATTGGAGGCCCTTCCCACTTTCTCTGGTCATTATAAAAAAGAGAGTTATACATTATTGATGCTCCAATCAACTGCATGTGGTAGTGGGCATTTGTTTGTTTCTATTCATCCTTGTTTTCCCACAATTGTTTTCACGATATTCGTATGTTTGCAATTACTACTTCACTGCATCACATAAATTTTGAGGTGGAGTGATTTCATTGTTATTAAATGTTAAGTAATGTGCAATGCTTCTGAAGGCTCCTTGATATGTAATACATAACCCAAAAGGCTGTTTCATACAGAAACCATTTTCAAATAGCAGTTAGCAATAACTGAAATAATGCTATTGCCAAAACACCTCAAGTATATTGAAGTTTAAATAAGGTTTTGGCTATTGTCTGCAATCCCAAAGACTAATCCACTCATGATTTTTATGGAACAATGAGCTAAAACTTAAAAAACAAGTATTTGTAAAAATGAAGTCTTAGAATACACAAACATTTTAAAGTTGATGTTTGCCTACATTGGTAATAACTGTCTTTATTGGGAAAAAAACTGTATCATATTGCAGCTCTAAGATGATATAAGATGGTAATTTTAGTCTTTTCTATAAATATTTTCTTTATATAGCTATAGGGAAATATTGTAACAGAAAATGAGTTCAAAAGCCCCCTTTGCCAAGTTCTCCCAAAGAAAAATAACCTGTTTCTCTTTCCATGCTTTTGACTTCCTAAGTCAACATAATAATTCACAAAATAAAAAGGACAATAATTGTCATTCAGTGTATCCCACTTGGTACATTTTTTTTTTCTTTTTTAAGTTTGAGGCAGACTAGTAAATGGTAAGGGAAAATATTTTTAAGCAGACACCCTACTCTCTCAATACTGAAAATATCCTATTGTCACTATGGTTCCTTTAGGGAAGAAAACAGAACTGAACAGAACTAGATGAAGATGTTCCAGAATACTGAGATACTAATAAGATGATAACCGTATTTTAGAGTTCTTCTGGTTACTAAATTTACAATCTGAAAGCCAGTCAACTGGAAACAGTCCCAGTTTATTGAAAATCAGCCATATGGTAATAGTCACAATGTAGTAATCAACTCCACTGTTAAAGATCAATTAATACCTAAACACATATGAAGTCCTCTAATCCCTGCACTCCTGATCCTCTAGTCTTATATGAGAGTATCAGGTTTGATATTTCAAGGAGATTATTCCTTATGAATTCAGTATTCCTTCGCATTGGTGGGGAAAAAAAAGGATTCCATTTTTGGTTTCAAGCACTGAATAGCGGTCTCTTCTTCTTATAGTAGTAAAACTACATTAACTATAGTGTCCCCTATCTTTTAGCACAAATCATTTTTGACTTAACTATTGTGGTATTTTTGTTAAAGCACTCCTTAAGTAGGGAAATAAAAACAGGACTCTCTCTCTTTCTCTCTCACTTTGTTTCTCCCAGATCCTGCATTCTCTTCTCCAATTAAAATCAAATATCAGGCCGGGCGCGGTGGCTCACGCCTGTAATCCTAGCACTCTGGGAGGCCGAGGCGGGTGGATTGCTCAAGGTCAGGAGTTCGAGACCAGCCTGAGCGAGACCCCGTCTCTACTAAAACTAGAAAGACATTATATGGACACCTAAAAATCTATATAGAAAAAATTAGCCGGGCATAGTGGCGCATGCCTGTAGTCCCAGCTACTCGGGAGGCTGAGGCAGTAGGATCGCTTAAGCCCAGGAGTTTGAGGTTGCTGTGAGCTAAGCTGACGCCACGGCACTCACTCTAGCCTGGGCAACAGAGTGAGACTCTGTCTCAACAAAAAAAAAAAAAAAAAATCAAATATCAGAGGCAATTGTTTAAATAATAAATGAGAAAAAGTGAATACCATGTCAGCATGCCCCGGAGTTAAAGCCACTTTAACTGGCCACTAAGTGGATATGTAAATATCCACTTTAAAACATGTTTCTACTCAAGATCACTAGAAAACAAAAAAGAGAAAAAGATCCCAGAGTAATTTTTTCTTGACAATAATTTATTTCTTTTTCAGTGGGGGGTGGGGTGGGAGGGAGAAGCTAAACCATAATTTTCTGCTGGGAATTCTTTTCTTTGGAAGATTTATTTTGTAATAGTAGATCTGAAGTCCAGTATCACCTGTGAAATACATGCTAGATTGAGATACGAGACATAACCAATTCTGTATATAAACCTTAGTCCCTCATACTGAGTATTTGATATTTATCCAGGGACATGGCTACATGATGAGCATGTGTGTGGTTTCTGGGAAAAACAATAATTATCTGTGGGTAGTTGTGTGTAAGAGATTCAAAAGGAAATTTAAAACCTCCATTGGGGGGAGTCTCTGTTTTTCATAAATTATTTATATGCTACTACTGAGATGCTTACATGCATCAGAATCAAGTAGGTTGCGTGATGGCTATTAGCATATGCACATAACATGTATAAACTATAGATGACTGATTGTACAAAAGAAATCTGGGAATAAAAGGTGAGGAACATCCAGAGTCTTATATAAACTTAGAACAATTCTTCCAGAAACATGTATATGAACTTTTAAATCTGATTTTGGAGGAAAATAATAGAACATATTAGCAAGTGTACTTATGGATAAATACTTAGGAATGAGATTGCTGGGTCTTATGTTTAACTTTAAAAAGATACTGCCAAGATTTTGTTCAAAGCAGCTGTATCATTTTGCATCACAACCAGAAATATGTAAACTCACATTTGCTCCATAGTCTCACCAGTCCTTGGTATGATATGTCAGTATTTTTTTTTTTTATTTTGTTTAGTTTTAGCTGTTTAAATTGGTTGGTAATAGTATGCCATTGAGGTTTAAATTTGCATTTCTCTCATGACTAATGATGTTGACCATCGTTGTATGTGTTGTTTGCCATCTGTATACTTCTTTGGTGAAGTATAGGTTCAAATCTTTTGCCCATTTTTCAAATTATGTTTTCATATTGAGTTTTAATACGATCTCCCAATTGCTATGTGGCAATTGGTTTAAAACTAATTACTATGCAACGAAACAAAATTGGGTAACTAAAGAATCAGTGTGCAATGTACGTAAACATGCTTTGGAGGCCAATTAGTCCTGACCCTCCAAACTCTAGTTCCGTATTTGACTAATAGTACTTGTTTAAAAATATCTAATAGAATGAACGGTCTTCAATCAAAGTATGTGTTTATTGCACTCTCCACTGGAACAGAAAATCTGAAGAACTTGTAGCAAGCACGATTCCTTTAGCTATTAGTCAACAACCAACAATAATGTGTACGTACATTGTTATGTAATAAATGTACGTCAGCAAAGAAGTATGACTTATTCACTTTTCCTTCAAAATATGCTATTGCCATTTGGATTCTGCATCTCAGTGGCTCTGTTTCTGATGCGATGTCCCATGGGGATCATTTAAAGCGACAAGCTTGAAAATTATGACTCTCCTTCTGTCTATCCCCACAACAGGCAAAAGTCCCACATCTGTTCCCCAGTTTTGCTTGATTAATAAAGATGTGCAAAATAGGAATTATCTTCTCCTCCTCGATTGGAAGAGAAAAACATGGGTCTTTGAAATACTAAACAAATTACTAATGAAACAGAATGTTCTCCCCCAGTTCGGTGCCAAGAGGGATTAGAGCATTGTTACCACAAGGATAGCCTCTAATTTTGATGGTGCATTCGTTTGCTGCACTTGAAAGGATCCTTTTCTCTTCAGTTTTGGAGTTGAAAATAAACAGTATTTTCTTAAAATCACACTAATATAAATGGATCCTAGACCTGCATTTGCCAGAAATCTGCAATAAAGTGATTATGCCTTCATACCATTTAGCTTTAAATTACAATGATTTGCCACACAAAAATTGCTCATTTTTTTCTTCTATTGTATCTGTCTTAACAATTCTGAGTTTACTTTAATAGTATTGATAATGGTGCCTGTCTTAACAATTCTGAGTTTACTTTAATAGTATTGAGTATGGTGCAAAGAAATAAACAAGGAAAACACAAATAGAAAATATTTTTACTTTGTATTAATTCAAATAGTATTGATTGAATACTTCCTATGTGCCAGTGATTGCATCAATAAACACAGAATTATGTGTAAGAAAAAGCTTTTGGAAGTATTATTTTGACTGGATTATTTTGCATAATATTAGATATTAGGAATATCTCAGAATTTATTTAAATAATGTCATGTATTTACATAGTGGTTAAGTCCATTTTTAATTTTTTTTACTTTTATGAATACATGATTGCTGTGTATATTTATGAAAACATAGTCATTGTGCATGTGGTATTTTGATACAAGTATACAATATGCAATAATCAAATCAAGGTAATTGGGATATCCATTATCTTAAATATTTATCATTTCTTGTGTTAGAAACATTCCAATCCCACTCTTCTAGTTATTTCAATACATTGAACAGATTACTGTTAACTATAGACATTCTGTTGTGCTACCAAATTTTTATTCTTTTATGGTTTTCTGATTTGTTTGCTTTGTGCCTTTGGGATCAAGATGACTTTTTGTTTGTTTGTATTGCTTTCTTAACTTCATTCGATTTAATATGTCAGAATGAGCTGATGTCAAAAGTAAAAATGTGTGTGTGTGAGTGTGCATGTGTGTATGGTTCAGTATTAATAGGGAAAAAAACACGTGGTGCTGTTGCAAACTAAAAGATGCAATTTGAGTTCAGTGGTTAATAATATATTAATATTTAAAACTAACATATCTCTTATCCATCTGCTTGATAGATTTCAAAAATGCATTTATATCTTAATGGAAAAATAAGGCAAATGTGGTAAAATGTTAATAAGAGGGACTTTTGTAAGATTATAGGGTCATCAATCTAAAATGATTTACTGAAGTACTTCGAGTACCACACAATATTCTTAAATTTTCAAAGGAAATAGCAAAACTTGAGTTCTTTTGGATACTGTGTGCACTAGTAATATGAAATTCTTCTCTGCTTCAACATTAAATTAGGTTACATTTCTCTGATGCCATCATGTCTTTAATAACTCAGATTTTCTGTGGTGGCCAAGATTAACACCAATAACAAAATGAAAAGAATAAAAACTTGAGTCTCTGTTTTTAATATAATACCACATCTACTACATCGGTAATAAAACAAGGGTAAATTTTTCTTTAGCAAGGTGCAAATAGGTCAAACAGCAAAGAGCTTCAAAATGTCCTGTGAGTTCTTTTTGAAATGCAAAAATTGTCCTTCTATAAAAATTAAGCTCAGTTGTGACAGAGAGGTAGTTTGCTAAGTGACCCAGAAAAATCCCCCAGGCATGATCTTAAGGCAGAAGAGATCTACCTGGGGCTTGTCTCCTGCCGGTCAACAGGTGCCTTTATTATTAGTTAACGCTCATACTATTCATGTAGGGCACAGAAAAAGGCAAGCTTGATTACCTCTGCTATGTTTGGAGTCTGATTCTAAGTGACCACTTTTCATTGTGAGTTTATGAAATCTTTAAGAGAAGCTGTGAAAGAATGTAATAAATTTGAGAAATAAAACTGTCTCAAGCACCCCATAGATCCCAGTGGATATAACTTCACAGAACTGAGTTACTGCTCAGGACAGCCAAGATATTCTCAATGCTTCTATGTATAGCCCATGATTCTCTGATTTACAGTTCCAGAGGGAATAAAGTCTTCTGCTTAATGCAATGAGGAAGAGAACAAAAGCTACATACAAAATCTGTGATTTAATTAATATAGAATTGTCTGACTTCCTGAATATCTCAGAAATTTATATCACTAGATATGGATCTCTTATTTCAATGATTTGAACAGTACCAATGTCAGCCAAAATCAAATCAAAGAAAAATACCTTAAAAACACTGCAAGGAACAAAAGGAAGTTTTTCTGATTCCCTTAGAGATAGCTGGGAAATCTTAATCCATAAACCTAACTGAAAATTTACATTTTAAGTCAAAGTTTACTTGTAATTATATCAAAAATTGTAACATTTCTACCATGTTGTGGGCTGAATGTAAAAACCATAAGCTATTAGTTCCTGAAAAAAATATATGACACAGTATTTACTTCTGAAGGACTAGTAATTAAATTTTTAAATTAAACCTCCATGTGCATATATTTTCCATTATCTTGTAGGACTCCAATATGCTACTAGTAATTGGTTTTGACTACAAATCCAAAGACATAGTAGTCTTTAGTTTTTGGAACTTAATTGTTACTTCTTTTCACTTCTCTATGTTCATCAGTAACATAGTCAGTATTCAGGGACCAGCACAATCCTTTCTCACTCTGGAGACCTTTTGTCTTTCCTGAACTGCATAGTAGAGATGGTGAACTCTGTACTGCAAAGGTATCAGCTTCTCATAATCTCGTATTATTTACCAATTCTGTTTGGAATCTCTTGCTCCGATGTGTGTGCACTCTGCCACATTATCTATTTATCATTTTATCTTCTGCAGACATCTACACCTATTTCTAGCCATAGCCCCTTCTTTCTTTGTAACCTGTTATCCTGCACTGTTGACTTCTCATGTCCTCTAAGAATTGCATACTCGTTCTAATGGCATAGCCATTAGTTGTTCCCAGGGCATTTCTCACCTACTCTAACTTGGACGTTGGGAAATTAAATTTACTCTCAACTCTGGCAGAGGTCCCTGAGGAGTTTGTCTAAGTCCTAGAATAGAGCCTAAAGGACTATTCTTGATGAATTAAATATTTACTGATCGAATTCATTTCATACTTTCAATTTCTCATTGGAAATGAAAATAGTTTGCCTGCTCTCAACAGCCCAAGGAGTAAAAGACCCCGTTATAATTTTAAATAATCATGACAAGATAACATTTTACCCTATCACACAATTTTATTCTTTTAACAGTACTAAGAAGTGTGTAGTCAACATGTTTATGTCTTTTTATGTACAGATGATAACTGGATTCATTTTGCACTTGTTCGTGGGAATCATATTGGCCAAAATCTCTTAATGTTCTGAGAGAAGTTCTAACTCCGAACTTTTCAGTGAATCCTAGGGACTCCTTGATTAATAACACTGTCTCCTGTAAGTCCCTGCTTCTGCTGAATCCACGGTGTTTACCACACACGTGTTGTCCCATTTCCTATTCTGAATCATGTGTTAACATTTCAACTCACTAATGGGAACAATTAAAAATTAAGTCTTAGCTACTCTGCTTTTAAAAGACCTCAAGTCAAGTCACTGTTGGAATAACCTCACTGGCCATCTTTCTCCATGGGTGAGCTCCAGTCTCACCTCATCATTCTAAAATAATATGAAATACCCACTCTACGCAAGGTGCCATGCTATAGCTTGACATAGTTTGTTGAACAGAATGCATGTTGTCTCTACTCTAATGGAAGTTATACTCTAGTGAAGAAAAATAAAAAAAAAAAAATCGACAATCATACAATATTATTTTAGGTGATAATAAATGCAATGACAAAGATAGTAAAATACAAATTAATGAGAAGTTTTCCTTCTGTAAATTTTAGCACTTTAATTGTATGTTTTTTTCCTAGCTCTCTCACTTTCTGGCTTACAGATTTTTGAGAACATTTTGTAGTAACTATTTGGATGTATTTTAGGATTTGTCTCTACCCAGTCAGTATCTTCAAGAATACAAATCCCCAAAGTAAACAATCAGGGTTTGTTCTTAAACAGATGTAATTGTGTCTCCTAGAAATTCTATCAACAGCCTTCAAATTGTATTTGGTTTCCTTCACACTAGCATTTTTGGAAGAAAACTGAAGATACACACTTTAAGTGAATACTTGTTATTGACCAACAAATAATATTACTAATATTTGACTAAAATTTATTTTCTCACAGTTCTGAATCCTAGAAGTTCAAGGTCAAAATGCCGTAAGGGTTGGTTTTTGGTGAGGCCTTTTTCTTGGCTTTCAGATGGCTGGGCAATATTATTCTAACTCTATAAATTATTGTATTAAATTTATTCATTTAACAAACATTGGTGTGCATTTTCTATTTGCCATGCATTGTGTTAAGTGCTTTTCAAATAATATAACTCATTCAATCTTCCTAAGAATCCTACAAGTTAATAACTTCATATCCACATCTTGTAGATGAGGATTGAAATATAAGGAGATTAAAAACTTCCTCAAAGGCACAGAGTTATATGTGGCAGGGATACATTTCAAATACAAGCAGTCAGTGCTCTTAACCCCTATACTGTGCTTCCTTTCAGAACCTTCTTGGGTTGGTTGACAGGCACAGCAATGAGCAGCTATTTGTTACTGTACCTAATATAGGAATGTTGAAATATGGCCCTCCTCATAACTGCTTCCCCTAAATAAAATCTCAAGAGGGAATGTTATTTATTCCCATTTAAAATTCATAGTAAAATATTTACTTAGAGCTAGTTTGAAACCGTATGTCTGATAACGAGAATTACCCAATCATCACTTCTCCTCTTTTACTCTGGTTCCTAGGAAGCCTAAAGAAAATTTACCAACTATCTGTAATTTACAAATATATGACTTAAAAAACCTGATTGTCTGACTTAAATGATTTTTTAAAATTTCAATTCTATGATGGCATCAACTATAAGATATATAAATTTAATACAATATTTTAAGGAAATAGAATTTACATGTATGTATTTATGGCAAAGTTCATCCATACTTTAGACATTAGAAAAAAGTTGCATCTTAATTCTTAATTTAATATTTTTCACTGATACATTATTTATGTATTTTTGAACTATATAGTATCTTTGACCTGTGAGATGAGAATGACCAAAAGAGAAAGGAAGAAAAATAAAATCAACCAAAATCTCAGAGCGAAAATGCTACATTTTCTTATTCTAAATCTGGCACTCTCAATGAACATTATAGAGAATATTAGAAAATATTTAGTTCATCAAAAGGTAAAGTTGGTTTTTGTTTGCTCTTTAGCTCTTGGAGAAAGGAAAGGGAAGTCTCTTGCTTCTTTAAAAAAAAGAACGGTTGGACAACTTTTAAAATTCATAATGCTAAGAAAACATACAAAGGTAAAGATTACTAATTAGGATTCACACACAACACAAATATGATGATGAGGGTTTAATAGGGCTTATATGATTAAAGATTGTTACATAGTCTTATATTTTTTAAATGAATTGAATTTGAAAAATGGAAGTTCATTATAATAAATTCTGGTAACTCAAGCTCTAAATAAAATGTCACTAGTTTTAACAGAATTTTAATTTGCTTTTCTGACTTCATATTGCCTGACATTGTGGTTCAAACTCATTCCATGAATAGTTGCAATAAAAAGTACTGATCCTTATTTGCAAGTTGGAACAGCTTAAATAGTTTAATGGATTTCAAATACCATTTAAAAAATTAATTAGGAACTGAGAATATTAAACATAATTTAAAATGCTTGACAGGTAATAAGACTATATTTCCATATCATGTTGCAGATAATAAAGTAAAAATATTTCTAAGTTAATACAAATATTTAAACTTTTCTTTATGATTTAATTGCCTGAAGTCACTGGAATGCAGCTCAATTTCACATTAGTACAAAATTATTCCAACTCCCTTTTCAAGGTGTAGACTAAGTACCATATTCTCTCTCGCCTATCACAAATTCAGCAAAATGACATAAGGTACATAAAAGTATACATAAATTCAAATCATTTAAGATAACAAAAAGCGGGAACCTTTGAGGGACTGGAAACCCTAAGGAGTAGATTAGAGACAGAAAAGAGACAGAAGCAGCCACAAAATTATTTCACAGAATAAGGCTATAGACACTGGGAATGCCACCAGAATGATAGTTCACGACTGGATATAACAGATATTTAAACAAACAAACAATCAAAACCAAAAACCAAAACATCACAATGTTTAGATCAGGAGCAATATTTGGAAGTGGCTTCACCAGAGTACGGTGACCCACCTATGGGCCAGGTGTTAGAGGTAGGACTGTTTGTTCTTGGAAATAATGCTGAGCATGAAGCCCAGACTGGTCAAACCGAGAGCTCTCAGAAATACTTAAATTCAGATGATTTGCCTTGCTCTGCACTTACTGAAGACATAGGTAAGACTTGCTCATGTGCCTTGTCCTAAACTTTACCCCAAACAACCTGCACAAGTAGATACAGTAGCGTATCAGAGGAAATACTGACAAATTTTGTTTTATCACAAAAGCAGCAGAAACTGTAAAAGCCAAGAAATTACATACATATATATACACACACACATAATATATATAGAAAAGAGAGACCACAAGAGAGCGTGAGCAAGACTTTAATAAAGATAATAATTAAAGTCTCTGAAGTTCATAATAAAAATCTTGAGTAACTGAAGTGATATATTATACTCCTCGACCAAAAAAAACCCTCAATATAATACTAAGTTTATTCAAATTGATCAATAAACTCACCGAAATCTCAATAAAAATTTTATCAAGATTTCCTTGTGGTTTCATAATTAAAATGAAAATATCAGTTTATGAAAATGTAAAAAAATTACATAAAAAACCTACAAAAAGGTGGACATATCCTACTAGATATTAAAACATTTTATAGCTATAGTAATTATAATACTGTGACATTGTAATAGCAGGTATATCAATACAATATAAAAATATATTAGAACCTAAATTGTGGACTTGAAGCAAAGAATAAATTAATGTGGCATTTCAAATGAGTGGGAGAAAATTGTATAAAAATAAATGGTGTTGAAAAAATTGACTATATATGTATAAAATAATAAAGATAGATTTTTATCACCTATAATTCAAAAACTCTGAAAGTAAGATACAAATGAAATCACGTTAAATAATTTTAAAAAATTAATTGTATTGTATTTTACATATATAGACATGTGCATGCACACATACATAGAAAAAGAGAGAAAGGAAACATGATATAATCTGACTATCACTTTGTAGTAAACAAAGCCTTATTAAACAGGAACTAAAAAATGAACACCAAAAGGAGAAATAATATTAAATTAAAAGACAGATGGGTACAGATACACACGCAGACACATACATTTGCAAACTAGAAGTCAGAAAGGATTGAAATCAAAACTATTAAAACAATCTCCTATAAATTCTTAAGAAACAGATAATCTAACAGAAAAAATGCCAAGGACTTAAACTATCCACATTTGAAACACATATAAAAATGTTTCCATGAAAAATAAGACACTGTTTCTCATTCATTAAACTAGTAGATATTACTGTGCATAATAATATAAAGGGTTGGGAAAAAATGGATAGTTTCATACTCTTAGTAGGAATGCCAGTCTTAGCCAATTTTTTTGAGTATAATTGGGGATTAGTATCAAATGTGTATACCATTTTATTCAGAAATTCTTATAGGTGTATATATTATGGACACATTTGCATTGATATATTAAACATATTTAAGACAGCAAGAAAGCATTGTTTGTAGTAATAAAAAATTAGAAATAGCTTACTTGTCCTTAACTTTAAATTTATTCATATTTATATTACTTGTAAATTGACATTCATATACAGTAGTATAAAACATAAGACTAATATTTGTTGATGTGAAATGGTATCCATTAAAAATATGAAAAGAAAAAGGCAAACTTCAAAACAATATATTCTTTATCCTATCATTTATGGAAAAAGAAATACAACCTATTTCTGAATATATATTTATTTCCTACACCAAATTGATAATTATTAATTAAGTATTAGGAAAAAAGTGATATTGAGGGGTATGGTTAGGAAGGTGAAGAGGAAATTTCACTTTTTTTAAATAAAATACATATTTTGATTAAGTGATATTTTAATAAAATTAAATTAAATAAGGTGAATATTTTATTTTTGAAAATGAATTTCTAAATATCATGCATCTTTTATAAGTCATTTGTAAAAACATAAGTTTATCTCTATAGCTATAATCTTTAGTTATTTCAGTTTTTCCACCTTCCCTATTTACATGTGACTTTTCATCTTACTCCGTAAGTGGAAAGAAAGCACCATTTCTGGTAGGTGGAACTATGTCCCCTGAGAACATTTCACGTCCTAGCATTTTCAATTGTGAATATGGTGAACAGTGGTGAGTATGTTACCTTCCCTAGTAAAGAGACAATGCAGATGTAATTAAGGTTGCTAATCATTGACCTTAAAGAGATAATCCTAAATTATCTTGGTAGGCTAAATATAATCATAGGCATCTTAAAAGCAAAGGCACACGCCAGGGAGATGTGGGAGAAGAGGTAGCCAGAGAGACTGAAGTGTAAGAGGGATGTGGCGTGTCACTCCTCACTTAAAGATGGATGGAGCTATGTGTGAAGGAATGTGTGTGACCTCTAGAAGGAGAGCAGGGACCCTGGTTTGCAGCCTTCAAGAAAACAGGGATATGAAACCTACAACTGTAAGTAACTGGAGTCTGTCTACAGCTTGAATGTGTTTGGAAATAGGTTCTTGTTCTGGGAAACAGGTAAGAGCACAGCCTGGTGGACACTTTGGTTTCTGCCTTGTGAGACCCTGAGTAGAACACTCAGCTTAGCCCCCTGAGACATCTGACCCGTAGAACTGTGAGATAATTGGTGGGTGCTGTTTTAAGCCACCTGTTTGCTATCATTTGTTAAATAATAGAAAACTAACACTCCATCAGAAAGAAAAATTTTCATCTTACCCCAAGTGTTTATATATATATATACATTTCTTTGAAAAACTCTGTTTATGATAGATGTTTCATTACTTTTGCCTAGATCTATGCTTTAAATTTTATCTCCAACTGCTTTCTGAGAAATTCTGATTGGTCTTTTACTTCCAACTGATTACTCACCCTGGCTGTCTAATCTGCATATGAGCTATTAGAGATTTTTCAGTCTTAACTACCCCTGACTCTTGACCTCATACTTCCTCCCACCATTGTCCTCTCTCATCTTTCATTTTTTTTTTTTTTTTGTTGAGACAGAGTCTCACTTTGTTGCCCAGGCTAGAGTGAGTGCCGTGGCGTCAGCTTAGCTCACAGCAACCTCAGACTCCTGGGCTTAAGCGATCCTACTGCCTCAGCCTCCCAAGTAGCTGGGACTACAGGCATGCGCCACTATGCCCGGCTAATTTTTTCTATATAGATTTTTAGTTGTCCATATAATGTCTTTCTATTTTTAGTAGAGACGGGGTCTCACTCAGGCTGGTCTCGAACTCCTGACCTTGAGCAATCCACCCGCCTCGGCCTCCCAGAGTGCTAGGATTACAGGCGTGAGCCACCGCGCCCGGCCTCATCTTTCATTTATAGCTCATTCTTTATTCCAACTCTCTTGCTTGGATTACAGATCTATATATTAAACTCTCTACCGGATACCTCTCTTTAGATGTCCCACAGACAACCCTAACTCAATAGATTCAAAACAGAACTCATCTTTCCCTGCTGTCTTTTAATCCCAGAAAGTGGTGCCAACATCTATTCAATTGATCAAGGAGAAATCAGTATATCATATCATCTCCTATATCTAAGAGTTTATCATCCTTGCTGATTATATACACTGGAAATCTTCTGACTACTTCCATTTCTCTCCACCTCTTCTGCCAATATTCTGATGCACACCATCATCATTTATCACCCAGATAACTAAACTAGTTTCCAAACTCATCTGCCTGCCAAAATATTGTCCTCCTGTAATACTTCCACCATACTGAAACTAAAGTGAACTTCTAGACCCAGTATTTGATCATATTATGTTTGAGCAATTATTTAACACTCAAAAATGTTCTGAGTGCTTGATGGTTTTAAATTTCTTAAATGGTTACAATAGCCTGCTTCATCGATGAGGAAATAGAAACATCAAGAGGTCAACTTGCCCAGATCAAATGCCAGCAAGTGGTGAAGCCAGTTGTTGAACTTCAGTAGTCTGGCTGTAGTTGTTAACTATTAATTATACTGCCTCTCTAGTTGCCTGACATAGTGTCTTATGCTCTACTGCTAATTTCTCAAAATTTTCATTTCACATATTAAAAAAACAAAGGTAATAAAAGTTACCTAACTTCCCCAAACTATTAACAGTTTGTGGATGAGTAGTTATTAGAGGTCAAGTTAGCACTCATTATCTCATTTGGACATCAAAACAAACTTAGTGACTTCTCTGGGAGAAAAAAGTGAGTACCAAAGTGTTTACCTGGCTAGTAAAATATCCCACTACTAGATAACAGCATAGCGGAAGAAGAACCCAGTTTTCCAAACTGTAAGCCATACTTTTTACTTTTAATTATTTCACTATCATGCGCAAAATGTTATGATAAGGCTCTGGAAAAAAGAAAGATGAATTAGACATGTTTCTTCTACTTGTAGTGGGTTTTTTTTTTTTTTTTTTTTTGGTAAGAATAGGGGACTTTGAACAAATAATTAAATGGTTAATGACTTAATTATATTTACTTAAACTCTAGAAAGAAGAATGACTACATGATAAAAGAATAGGGTAACATGAAGTCTTCTGAGAAAGCTTCCTAGAGAAAATGACATTTTAAACAACCTCAAAAAATGGGTGGGATAATTTTGACCATAGCTCTGGAATGATTCATTTCATTTAAATGCTGCCAACGTCTGTACTGGCTGAACATCCAGTGTGACTGCTGATCAGAGTCAGTGTCTACATAATCTCAAGTCAGAGACATGAAATGTCAGTCAATTCAGGGCAATGAGTGCAGCATCTTAATAACTGAATTCTACTGGATTGGTGAAAGAATATTTTTGGAATGTCTGCTCTCAGATCATTACTGTTCAAATAAATCTGGAGCTGCTAAATAATTATTAGGTGTGGATCTTGTCCTCAAGGAACTTTTCCACTATTTGTGGAGATACGATGAACATAAATTAAACAATTTAGGAATACTATCTTATATTGCAAGCACCCAGGATTTAAATAGTATAAAAGTAGACAGCCTTCATTCAAATATACCACATTTCCTTGCCTGAATATTTTCACACACCAACTAGTTGATTTCTCTATTTTATTAACTGCATTTCCTTTTGTCCAGACAGTCATTCTACCTTATTTCACGCTACCAACTCATGGTCTGTACCCCTCTCCTGCTTATTTACTGTCAGTAGCTCCCAGAGACCTAAAGGGAAAATTCAGCCTGAGTGAAGCCTGTCACCTGCAAGATTTCTTGTTTCAGTTGTATGTAATCTCTGAACAACTCAAGCTTCTGTATAACTACTACTAGTAACAGAATTCATTTGCTTACAAGGTTGTGTATTCAATTGCTGGGGAACTCAAATCTAACTTACTTTTTTTTTTTTTACTATCTTACTTCTTTGAGCCTCAGCTACCATGCGATCATACAGTAGATTTCATAAGGTTATTTTCTGTTTATTTTCAATTTAACATCAAACTTTGACAAAAATATATCCTCATTTATATTCTACCCCTCATTTTGTATCGGACAATAGCTCATAAAACATGGGCAATTTATTAACCAAAATATACACTGAATCTTTGTGCCTGGACTATTATTTATCACTTAAAAAATTGCTGCTTCCAGGGTCTAAGAATAGATGCATACAGAAATGAACCAAAAAAAAAAAAAGAAAAGTTTTCAAATAAGCCATCAGTGAAAAGGTGTGCAATCTGCCTATTTTTACAGACCGGAGGATCACCGATGCTTTTTCTTCCCCAGCCATGTATATAAAGTTAACCTATAAAACGAGTACAAACAGAATCTATCAAATCCTTACTTAAATGTCACTTCACTGGTGATGGCTTTTCTGAACCCTGTAGACTTGTTCATGTTCTCCTTAATGTTCCCTCATAGTACTCCAGTATTTCCCATCTCAATCTTCATCATTCATTATTACAACTGCTCATTAAATGTCTATCCTCCATGCCAGAAAAACTCCATACTACAGTTATAATATCTGCCTTTAATTTCTCTGTGGTCAGTCCTATCACAGTCAAGTACACAGTAGAGAATCAATAAACTGTTGATGAATGAATAAAAAAATAAGAATTGGAAGTTATTGTGGTTTACATGGAAGGACCCACTAGGCCTGGAAGTCAGGCCTTCTATTTGAGGAGCAAAAATAAAAAACAAAAGCAAACAGAAAAAAAAATCTTGGTAATATTGTAATATGATTTTCCAATCTGGATTTAAAATTTCATAATTTCATAATTTTTAAAACTAAGGGATTGGAGGGGAGCACAATAACTTTCCAGCTCTTGCAATTATACACATATTTCCTTTATTGTTTTGCATAGGGCTTGTTGGATCTTATCCACAGAGGGCTTGAAAAAATGAAAATAAAATTATTGTTTGTTTCTATTTTCTCTTATTTCCCCCAACTAGAACAAATACCTTCTTATACCCATTAGAAATTTTTCAGAACAATTTGGAGTAACCAAGATTTCCAAAAATTTCCCTGTTGAACTTCATGCTCTTTGTATATTACATAAATATGAACTCTAACAGAAATAGAAAACAAAAAGAGAAAGAAGAGAATAGTACATTTTATATTTTAATGACTGAGTTTAACATGGTTTAAAATTTTAAGTGCAACGGTGCATAATTTTGATTTAAAATAACTTTTTTATGGTTCTCCATATTTCATTCTAAAAATGATTTGATTCCTCTCTGAATTTTAAAAATTACAATTAAAACATTTGATTTAATAATATAGTTCTTGTTAATATAAAAATGTTCCCTTTAGAGTAGTGAATATGCTGTTGTACAATTCTACAGTTGCTATGGGGATCACCAAAATGTCATTTTCTTTTTGTTTATTTTAGTGTCCTGAGTTAACATGCGTATCTCACATATTCACACAGACATACCTTCTAACACGAAAAATGACTAATTCAAATAGGAGGTATAGAAGATAGATACTTTTTATCAGAAAATCAGAAGCAAAGAATGCATTTAGTGATATTAATATCTAATTCAATATAATAACCTTGTAAAAGAAATAGGTCTTGTGTATCTTCTCAAGGGAAAGCTAAATGATTACATTTTCCAGCACAGAACAATAGTATTAAATGATAGACAGATGGGAAAGTCTTGGGCCAGAGGTCATTTATTGTGACCTTTTTCAAGATTGGCTGCAAATCCATCAAACTCTACAGTGGTGGAGCTGCTAACGAGTTCCTAATTAGGAATTAGTCAGCCATATTAATAATATGTAATATGCCCCAAGCCTGTCAACAGGGAGAACAAAAAATTGACTATCCTGATGGTTAGGTTTATTGATGTCTGTCCAAATAGGTGACCTTTGCAATAGCTGATATAGTTTCCCTTTGGAAAGGTAGTTCCACTTCCTAAAATTATAGGGAATGATGATTGTCAACATCCTGAAATAAATGAGTCCTAAAATATATGCAGATATTTCCTGCCAGTAAAATATTTTCTTTCCCAATTTATATTTTTTTAATGAATCAGTTTCCTTATTCCAAATTGTTTCAAAAGATGCTCAATGTCACTGTTCATGCACAAATGTATTTATATGTATGCATATATATATGTGTGTGTATGGATAATTACACATAATTAGAAAAGCGCACAAAAAGTCAGATTATTTTGTTTTTGTGAAACCCATTTCATTAAGTTTCAAATCAGGGTTATTTAAGAGGTAGAAATTTTCCCTTTGGCATTAGTTTAGAATGTATAAATGCCTCAAAAATCAAACAAATGGTAAATAGCAGTGTTAAAACATTAATGCTAAACTCAGTATTCAAGAAAGTTGGAAAAGAGAGAGATGAGTATTTTTCCTTAGGTTAACCACATGAAAGAAGTTGAAAATTGTGATGATATTCACCATTCGCACATTTCCCCAGTGTAATAATTCACACATCTTTTCCAAACAACATTTAATTACTAAAAGTTAGACCGACATATGTATGGCCAAAAACTGTTGGAGACACAAAGTCATAGGAGTGTTCACTCAATGACTAGACTTCATAAAAAGATAAGATACCCAATGAAATAACATCAAAGAAGTTAGGAAGGAAGGAAAGGAAAGGAAGAAAGTCGTTTTCAGATCAGCCAACTAGGACAGATCAAGTGTATATCTCGAGTCTTTTCAGTCACTGGCTCAAAGAATAAATAGACAAATTTAGAGACACAAGTAACAAAAGGGGAATGTGCCTTGGAATGATAAATAATTTTATACTGTTAAAGTGAACAGTATTCAATTAATATCTGCAGTAATTATTGCAATATTTGATCAATCTGACAACCATCATTTTCAAAAGAATTAACTTCTATTAAGTTATTTTTCCCAAAGTCGTTTTAAGTACTCACCCATACTCTGTTTTGAAATATATTTTGTTGAAAAATAAATACTTAAATAACATAACACACATACTCACTAATCCTGAGTGGTGGTGGTTGTTATTTTATTTTCTTTATGACCACCCAGGCTTAATTCCAGGCTTTATAGAGTAAGTTTACAGTCAGAAGCACAATATGAAGAAAAATATCTAACAACAGAATTGTATTCATGCAGTTTTCCCAGCAGCTGGTTTATAGCATGCCTACAACTTAGCAAATATCAGATGCTAAGAGAGTTTCAGACATATTTCTATTAAGTCAAAAAAAAAATCACTTATATTTGCTCAATCAAAATGAACATCTTAGGGAAAAAAATAACAACCCAACAGCCAAGAGTAAATGCTTATGCAAGCAGGAAGAGAATCTGAAGGACTTTTTAGTCTAATCCTAAATTTGATGATTAAATCCTCTCCCTTCAATCTTCACAGGAAAGAGGCTTTAAGGCTATCCATAAAATCCTCTAGGAATTAAAGATTCTCCAACTCCTTCTTATGGAGTTTAGCTCTACTTGGGGCCACCCAGTATAAGTTGCTTGTGTCACGGCCATGGTGGCCATTTTAGCATTTGAATAGAACTCACCATTTTACCATAGGGTCTTGACATCCTGTGAAAAGGAGAGTGACCACATATTTGACTCTTCACACACAGAGGTTATCTCCTCTCTGTACTACTGCATTTTTTTTTTCATCTAGAGACCCTGAATACCATGAATTTGATGTCATGCTTAGGCATGGTATCAGAGAAAACTGGGTTTAAAGTTCTGTGCTTTACTAGAGAATTTGAGAATTTTCTTTATTGCACTTTCCTCAAATGCAAAATGAGAATAAAAACAGTCCTGCTCAACCTGGCTTGCAAACAGTGAGCACTTAATATAGGTATGAAATATAAGATTATTAATATCAGTCCTCTTTCAAGTCTACCTTATCTTTCTCAGTATCCCTTGTCGCAGACTCTTAGTTTCAAGATTCACATTGACCTCTCTTTCTTAACCTATTTATTTTTAGGTCTCCTTAATTCCTGACCCTTTAACTATGTTACAAATCTTTGTTCTCCTTTCGCTTCATGCCCACACAGTCTTTGGAGAAGTCTACCCTGATTCTTCATATCCTTGGGATTAGAAAAGAAAATCATAATGCTATGAGGAAAAGTGATTCCACGTAAGACATTTATTTCTTATATGTACAGACACATGCACACATACACACACATACACAGAGGACTTTATTAAATGTAAATGATGGACATAGCTTGGTTCCCTATGTCATAAATATAAAACTGGGTCAGAGTTTGACTCTTAAGCCAATCTAAAGAAAACTCACAAATTCTAGACATAATGTTGTAATTTAATAGGTAAGTGACTTGGCAACTTTAGTGACTTTTTGAATGTGATAGTAATAAAAATGAGTATTTTTGATTTTCCAAATAAACATCTAATATTAGTATGTCCAGTTTGCAGTTGGAATAAAGAGCTTCTGAGTCTTGATACTTGATCAGTTAGCACAAAGGGAGGAAACAGAAGGCACATGTCAATTCTGCTAAATTGAAAATAATTTAGGGTGTATTGCAAAGCTGTAGGCAGGATGTAGGAGCACCAACGGGATAGTACTAGGGAGCTACAGGGATTAGTAAGGACCGAGACGGTCCATTGCCACTGTCAGGCTTGAAGGGGTAAAGGGCTAAAGGAGGGAGCTATTCCACAACAGAGAATGAGACAGCTGATTTGACAGGACTGTATGACTGCAACCAGAAACTCAGTTTGGGCAAACAGCAGACCCAAGTGGACACCAAAAGGACACAGCTAGAGAAATAAATGCTTAGTCGATCTTTGTCCCATCCCTTTCATCTCCAGGTAGTGTCTAATTTGGCTAAGCCCGACGAGAAGGAAGGTACCAAGAGAGTACATTGTGGAAAGGATGAAGACAGGCTCTGAAGGGACAAATGGAGAATAATGAGCACAATTGTCATTAATTACAGGTTGAAAATATATTTTGCCAGAAATAAACATATTAAATGTGTTACTTTAAAACTTTAAATGAATTTTTAAACCCAATGCCAGCTTAAGGTAATAATAAGAAAAAAATGCTTTTGCTCCTTTCAGTGATGTTACATTTAACTGTAATTAGTAATGGATTCAAATTCAAATATATAACCAGTTCATTGAATGTATTAGGAAGGAACTTTAAAAATGTTAATTGGAATATGTTAAACATTAAATGCAATTATGAAAATGCATCTGTACCTTTTAAAATGTATATTAAGGCATTTAAAATATGAGAACACATTGAGTGGGACACTACCTTGATAACAGCTTTTCAAAATACAGATTTTTAGAGTATGGGCAGTACAGGTTATTTTGTTATCCAGTGAGGCTATCAAATAAATTCTAAAAAGATACTATTCTCTGCCTCTAACAGACAAAATTCTAACAACTCCCATCTTATATATCAGTTATATTTGGCTTCTTCATATTGGGGGAAATGTAGAAAGGGTGGGAATTAAAACCTAAGTGCATTAAACTAGGAAAATATTACTGTATTCTTTAACAAATATAGAACCCAGGTTAATATTACTCTAAGTTAGGCTGGGTGCGGTGGCTCACGCCTGTAATCCTAGCACTCTGGGAGGCCGAGGCGGGTGGATCGCTCGAGGTCAGGAGTTCAAGACCAGCCTGAGCAAGAGTGAGACCCCATCTCTACTAAAAATAGAAAGAAATTATGGACAACTAAAATATATATATACAAAAAAAAATTAGCCGGGCATGGTGGCACATGCCTGTAGTCCCAGCTACTTGGGAGGCTGAGGCAGTAGGATCGCTTAAGCCCGGGAGTTTGAGGTTGCTGTGAGCTAGACTGACGCTACGGCACTCACTCTAGCCCGGGCAACAGAGCAAGACTCTGTCTCAAAAAAAAAAAAAAAAATTACTCTAAGTTCAAATCAGGAAGAGGTTATACCAGATTGCAGCTTCTAGGGGGCTCTAACATAAGCCAAACATTGGATAGGCGATGGTCATACAAAGTGATATAATGGACTTGGGAGACTCAGAGGATGAAGGCTGGAGGAGGGTGAAGGAGCAAAAACTACCTGTTGGGTACAATGTACACTATTCTGGTGACAGGTACACTAAAAGCCCTGACTTCATCGCCACTATACAATTAATCTATGTAACAAAAAAGCCACGTGTGCTCCCTAAATCTATTGAAATGAAAAAAAAATTAAGTGATCGTTATTGTTTCAATTAAGAATATTACCAAATACGAATTTTAATGATATTAATGCCACACTCTTGGATAACTTTAAGCAATATCATAGTATTTGCAGTTGATGTAAATGAATGAGCAGCAGCTTGTCCAAAACCTGTCATATGAATCCCAAACATATGCTCTAGTTAGAGATTCTGAAATCTGAATCGATTTTCCCCCAATTTTATTCTATTTGTTTTTAAACATAGGTCTGAGAAATGAACCCAAATATCTAAGGAAAAATATAGGAACATCTTATTCATATAAAAGAGATAATGTTTATTACAACAAGGAGCATCACTCTTAACAAGAAAAGCATTTATGATGCATTCTATTCCCCTTCCCCAAGAGTGGTTGCCTGGGGCTACCACTCGCCATAATGGAATACGATTATGGAATAACGCGGTGAATGAATCTGGGAAGCTTGCTATTACAGTACTTGGTAATACATGTGTGGATCTTCTTTTCCCCAGTGCTTCTAGACACTATAATTGACAGTCAGGGTAAACATGCTAGTAAAAGCGTAGAGGTTTAGAAGTAGCTTATATAGGTCACTTTTTAAGAGATGAAAGAATGTCAGGGGACTAGGAAAGAGTGGAAAGACAGAAAAAGATGGACAAAAAAAAGCAAACACTGCTGTGATTACTTTTGACAAAACTGTTTATATAAATAATCTTAGAAATATACTGAGGAATACCCCCAAGAGCCATTTTGTTGAGAAGGTATCCTTAAATATACACACAAAATAACAATCAACCATGACTGACACAAATATTTTCCCACTCTATGTGCTCTATACTGTTAAGTCGATAGTGACAGTTTATTGAGCACTTATTCTAGGAAAGGCATTGAATAGATACTATTATTATACTGATTCTACAGTTGAAAGAACTAAAACACAGAGAGATTAAGTGATTCTTGCCCAGGTTATATAGCTGCTATGTGGCAGGGCTGACATGTCAAACAGGAAAATTGTGTTCTTAGCACAACATTATACTGCCTTTACATAGGAGTAAATGGACGAATGGATGAATGAATGAATGAAGACATTAATGATCAAATAAAGAAATAAATGCCTAGGGTCTACATCACTAACAAAGATTTGTTATATAAGGACAACTTAGTATATACATTGATTTCTTTGCTGAGTGATAGGGTTGCTTTTAAGTTGTAAAAGTTGCACAAGAAAGATAATGTGTTCATTTCTGTATAAATTTGGATAGTAACCACGTGCACTAAGCCTTCTGTATACACCATTGCTCTATTTCACCATCCTTTGGTTGCAAGCCATTTTCTGATTTTTCAGGTAAACAAACTGAGGCACAGAGATATAGAGTAACTGGCCTCAGACCACACAGCTTGATGGAAACAGATTTCTAGCCTAGCTTCCATAGATTCCATAGTCTTTGAGCATTCCCTTTTAAGATACATTGGATCCAAAACACTGAGAGTGCGGTACCGGGGCAGAGACAGATGAGGCAAGTGCCATCAATGCATGTATCTCCTTGGAAAATGATCAAAGTACTCAGGGAGGGGGCAGGACTTGAACTTCTAAGGTGACCGCCATGTAATAACTTGGCTGTTCTAGTCTCAGTATTAGCAGAGATAGTGTCAAAAATCAGAATCAAATTCATTTTTAAAGTTACAGAAAGCTCCCCAAGTTCAATGCAAAAGTTCTGTATTTGGCTTCTGGGTCAGCAATTCGGAGCAGGCATGTCTTCACAGCTCCCATTCACAGTTTCTCTGCCTCACTCACTTCTCTCCTTAGACAAAGAAATAAGGTGTTTTGTGGACATCTAAAAATCTTCTTTTTCCATTTGGTATACCAAAATTTCAATAATTCTTACTAGTGTTTAGAAAATTTTAGTCTAAGGATATGGAGTCTGGCAAAATGTATTTTTTCCTTTTGCAGTAAAATAAAAATTAAAAAAGAATGGATATTTGTAACAAGTTGGAGAGAACCATTTAACTTTCTTAACAAAGATTAAAATATTGAATAATGTTTGACAATTTGTCCATATTGTATTTAAGGTCCACAATGCCTTTGTAGAATACTGATTCCCTTCTTCTAGAGGGTGACCTTCAGAGCATTGCAGGGAGTGTTTCCACCAATGGCAAGCTTGATCTGAGAGCATTCCTCTTCCAGTTATGAAGGTCTTGTTTCTTTGTGTCCACTTTCCAACAATACATAAGCAGCCTTTTTGTTTATGTGTTCTGTAACTCTCAAAGTACCAACAGCAAGAAAATAAGAGAAACTTGTGCTAGGTACTCTCAAGAGGGATGAAAAATTAAATCTCACCCTAAAAAAAGTCAATATTCTTTAAGAGAAACAGTGTCAAATTTATATATGACTAACAGATGGGACACATCAGTTACCAGTAAATAGTAATCATAGTGGTA
The DNA here is from genome assembly GCF_041146395.1 of Eulemur rufifrons. Classification (NCBI taxonomy): domain Eukaryota; kingdom Metazoa; phylum Chordata; class Mammalia; order Primates; family Lemuridae; genus Eulemur; species Eulemur rufifrons. The sequence goes on along the minus strand of NC_091005.1, from coordinate 6,618,508 downwards.
ATAATAGTAATAGTTCTAGTGATAGTGAGTATTTGTTAAGTGTTGACACTATTTTACCTGCATTCACTTATTTAATACTTTGCCTATGAGAAGAATAGTTTACTTATGGCCAAGAACATGTGTCTGAAGTGCAGAGAGCTCCAGCTGCTGCACTTTGAAATCCATCGCCACCTTTGTACCAGGGCCACACCCCCTATTAGCTGCTCCCTGTCAATGATCTAGTTTTAGGGACAGGTACAAGTTGGCAGCACTAACCACAGTTAAAGAGGAGGGGGACAAAAATGAGGATGTCAATGAGCATCTAGAACCAAACCAGTAACAACAGTAACTTAAGATTAGGGACTTTTCCCGGCCACAAGCATGCACAGGAACCAGGAGCTCATGTCCAAACATAACCTTTTCCTTATTAACATAGTAAAAATCACACCCACCAGCACCATGACAGTTTACAAATGTCATAGCAATACCCTGGAAGTTACCCTGTAAGAATAAGTTTGGGGAGGGCCCTTAGGTCTAAGAACTCTCCACTCTTTTCCCAGGAAAATAATGACTGTTTTGCCTACCATTTAGCATATCATAAGGTATAGACGTAAAAGTAGAAGTGTGGTAAAACCCCAGCGTCTTCTCCACTTGTGGAGACAGACCCATTCCTCTCAAGAAACATAGATTTGTGTTGTATACTGAAAGCCTGCAATAAGAGCTGCTTGTGTGGAGGTGCTGAGTGTCCATCATCACTCTGTCACACCAGCCTTGCTTGTGATTTTTCCAAGCAAGGATCAAAAGAACCATGGCAACACCCATCAGAAATTAACCCTGATAATAGTACATCAGGAATACTAAGGCAGACCTTTTCCTGGAGACATGAGACTCATCTGATGGCCACCTTCAGCTTGAGGACTCTCTCATGGCTTTGCTGGACTTTCCTAGGACTACACAAAAATGTATAATGCTTCTACCCAATCTTACCATCTTCTTTTTCCATGTTTCCATGACATCTGATGGTCTCTCCATCTTTTATACCTTCTTCTCTATTTTTCCTCAAATATACATTTTCTATAACATAACGATTGCCCATTTAATCCTGTCTTGGTTTATGTTTCTTGGAGTAACACATTATTCTTCTTATTTTATTTGCAAGAGAAAGTGAGTGTGGTTCAATAATGATGCTCGCCCAAGGCCACATATCCATTAAGCTACTGGGATGGTATATACTTAGGTTTCTGATTTCAGAACCCATGTTAGTAACCACTATACAAACTGGAGGTGTTACAGTAGGAAGGAAAACAGACAGAAGAACCATTCAAATCCCACGTCAGCTACTCATTAGCTATGTGAGAACTAGATGGGAACCCTGTGCTTGATAGGAAAAAATAAAGTATCATGTGGCTTTCATCCAACAATGGCTGTTGGCAACACTGGTAGTTACTGGACATCCATGTCTCTGCAGGTAGATTCTTGAATTTTATATTTTCCTATTTTTACTATGAATCCTGCATCTAGTCCTACTCCCACATTTGTATATCCTTTCCTTGGGAATTATACACTAAAAATTCCTGAAACACAGTACATGTTTTATTATAACAATGACAAAAACTTTACTACATACCAAACCACTAAATTAAAGTTTGATCAATCTGGTAAAGTATCTTTGCCTCATGGTACTAAATGATTTCTGTTGCATATGGTGGATCTAGCTGAGAGAGGCTCTGTATGTGGGAATCAGTTAAAAGTAGAATCCTTTGAGTCAGTCACCTGTCATGACCTTTGTAGTGTTTTAAGGAATTCCTCTAAGTTCCAAAGCTTAACCTTATAGTGGAATGAGTCAAATGAGAATGTTCCCACTTTGCTTATTCCTTAATTACTCCAAGATAATTAAATTTTCACCAGTTTTACCAGAAGAGGAACTTCCTTCCTTCCTTCCCACCTTTCTTCCTTCTTTTACCTCTCTCTCCCCTCACCTTTCTTTTTTATACTTTTCTTGATTTTACATATAGGTTCCTTCTCTTTTATTTCTCAGACTCAGAGTCTTCTATATCTTTTAATTCAAGGGTTGATTTCAGTTCTCTCAACACTGAGAGAATGGGTCTTTTCATCCCATTCACTCTCATATGCTCCAAATTTCTCCATAACAGCCATGCATATTACAATTCTGTATGCAGGCATGACAGGTATAGTGACCAAAGTGTCTCAAAAAGACATCATTGACAATTTATCATTTTAACATCCAGTAGGTGTTTGATAGTATTTTTAGTCTAACAAGTTTTTAAGCTTTAAGAAGACCCATTATTTTTTTTCCCTCATAACCCTCAGTTTCTTCCTGACAATAAGGCAAAGAAAAGGGTTTGAATCTGTGACCATGATGCTGAATTTACTGGTTTTAAGCTATCCTTCCACTATTTTATGTCTGTGAAAAACACCAAAGAGCATATAATTCAGCACAATGACAAGACAGCTATGATAAAAACCATTCCTGTGTTGAAAGTTGCCCCAAGTCCTGGCATGTTATTCACTACCCTGTGAGAACTAAAACCTAAAGAGATAAAAAGTGTTTAATTTTCCAAGGTCAAGATACATATAATTTCCAAGTTTGCCCTTTCTTTTCAAAGGTTAAGAGGTGAGGTGATTTGGTCACACTTTATCTCGCTAATTAAGTCCAGGTGCCCTAAACTTCTCCTCATACTACCCATTTTTTACCTTTCTTTGGAGCCGAGTCTGATATTTATCCAGATCTCTTTGTAAAATTCTATCTCACTTGGTTCCATCAAATTATCTTCAAATGACTGTTCATTGCACCCTAAGCATACTGAGGGAATGCCATCCTGGAGCAAGCAAAATCTTTTGATCTATTTGGAGTCATTTGTGCATTTCACCTTTCTAGTGACCCTACCTCACCTACTCTTTTTTTTCCATGGACAAAATCTTTACTATCATTTATTTAGAAAGAATAAATATGTTCGCTGACCTCTTTGAAATGTTAGATATTGCTTCTAACACTTGTAAAAATCTACGTGAGTATATTGATGACAGAAAAAAGATACAGCATGGGGGCTTGCTAGATACTTTCGAAAAAGATTAAAAGATTCACAGAAAAAAAAATAAAACAGCTCCACTCCCCTGCAGTTCCCTTGTTGCATGTTCTATAACTCTTAATGAAAAGAGAGATGCAATATTATTTGCCATTGATGATGTTTCACATGAAGAAATGCCCCAAATCTCAGTATTTGTCATATAGCCATAACTGCTTATTAAACTATTTACCATATAAATGTAGTTTAATACAAGATAGAATCTGCTAGACTCATTCAGGCAGTCACTGTCCAATTGTTAAAGCCTCTTAAAGATAAAAGTCAATGATTATGTTTACTAAATCAGTTTAGAGCTAAACCTACAAGACTACTTTTTTGTCTTGTGTTTTGTTTTAGAACAAATTTTAGTTGTATGGAAATATTCTTTCCTCTGACTTTTGTTGTACAATTTGCATTTTTGAAGTGTTGTACTAAGTAGACGTACTACAAACACATACTATTTGGATTATAAAAGTATTTTAGTCAAAAATGTTTACTGGGATAGCCTGAGTGGTTTCAGCTTTAAGCAGCTGAAGTGATGGAGGTTGTTATTTCTCTCTCTCAGACATGCAAATTCAAGGTGGTTAGAACTCTGGAGACTGAAGGTGAGAACTAATTGCCCTAAAACCAGCCTGATTATCTCATAGGAATCTCCCATGCTCTCACTGATACTCACCCTCTAATTCTTCCTCCTTTTGTTCTTGCTTTCACTTTACTCTCCCAGGCTTCTGCTTTCAGACAGTCCAACATGAAGTCTGGTGCCAAAAAGACATATCAGAGATCCACTGCCTACTCGGAACTGACTCCTGTAATTGGCCAGCCAACTATACAGAGAAGGATGGAAATCATGCGATATGCATATATTAACCCTGATCTGCTTCCGTTAGCATGAGCTAAGATTCAGTAGAATTACCACAAAAGGGAAATAGAGAAGGACCGTTGAGCAAAAATGAATTTCATGAAAGTCATTTCACATGAGAACTTGTGAATCTTAATATCTTCTTTTCTTTGTTGTTTGTTTGCAAGCTATATACATTTGATAAAGAAATGGGACCTGATCAAATTAAAAAGCTTCTGCACGGCCAAAGAAACTATCATTCAAGTGAATAGAAAGCCTACAGAATGGGTGAAAATATTTGCTTTATACCCATCTGATAAAGGGCTGCTAACAAAAATCTATGTAGAACTCAAAAAAAAAAAAAAATCAACAAGAAAAAAATCAAACAATGCCATCAATAAATGGGCAAAGGACATGAACAGAAACTTTTCAAAAGAAGACAGAATAATGGCCAGAAAACATATAAAAAATGTTTAACATCTCTAATCATTAAGGAAATGCAAATAAAAACCACAATGATATATCACCTAGCCCCAGTGAGAATGGCTTTTATCAAAAAGTCCCTAAACAACAAATGCTGGCGAGGATGTGGAGAGATAGGAACACTCTTACACTGCTGGTGGGATTGCAAATTAGTAAAATCTCTGTAGAAAAAAATTTGGAGATATCTCAAAGAACTAAAAATAGAAATACCATTTGACCCAGCAATAGCACTACTAGGCATCAACCAAAGAAACAAAAGACATTCTATAATGAAGACATCTGCACTTGAATGTTTATGGCAGCACAATTCACTACTGCAAGAATATGGAAACAACCCAAGTGACCATCAATCCATGAGTGGATTAATAAAATACGCTATATGTATACAACGGAATACTACTCAATTACAAAACACAATGGTGATCTAGCACCTCTTATGTTATCCTGGATAGAGCTTGAGCCCATCCTCCAAAGTGAGGTATCACAAGAATGGAAGAACAAGCACCACATGTACTCACCATCAAATTGGCACTAACTGATAAACACTAAGGTGCTCACATGGTAGTAATATTCCTTGGGGGTTGGGGGGGTAAACTCACAACTAATGGATATGGTGAGCATTGTGCGGGGGAAGGGCACACCTCTAATCCTGGCTTGGGTGAGGAAAAATCATAATATGTAACCAAAATATTTGTACCCCCATAATATTCTGAAATAAAAAAATAAAATTTAAAAAAGAACTAATAACCAGAATCTACAAAGAACTCAAGCAAATCAGCAAGAAAAAATTAAACAACCTCATTAAAAGGTCGGCAAAAGACACGAACACAAGCTTCTTCTATTTTTATTAAATATTTTATTTAAAATAACATCATGAAATATGCAAAATTTCCTGCATAGTCCTATGCTTTCAGAAATGGAGCACTCACCTTCTTATCTGCTTTTGAATTTTTTGAAATAATCTCCTGATTATTTTCCTTTCCACTTATTCCTCATCCTCAATTAGTTTTCTTTGTATCTATCCATCTTTTCCTTAAATAGAAAAATAACAAGCTATCATATGACTGGTGAGTCTGGTTTTCATAGAAACTCTAGGAAGAACTACTTTTATAGATAATTAGCTATTTCAAACCATGTCCTGGTAGCTTAAAAACATGGAATATGTGAAAAATAAGTATTTTGTGAATTGTGCAATTGTTTTGGCTCAAGCTGAATTTTTAAAAAGATAAAAGCAAAATAATAACAACAACCAGTAATCTACTGGGGGTAGTTTTTTGATAGAATCGCAAAAATTGCAATTTGTGCAATAACTTCTTCCAGGAAGGTCTTATAGAATTTTAGACTCCAGGGGTCAAAATGGGGAACTAAAGAAACATCAACTCCTTGTGTGCCAATGGTCTTCATACCAGAGAGTTTTGAGAGGCCTAAAATTCTCTGTATCATTTTTCCTCAGCAAAATGGACAATTAGAAAATCAGGGGATGAATGAGAGAGCCAGATCCAAGACACTTAAAGCAAGCTACATCTGAATGAGAAGAGAATGAATAAAAACATGAGCCAGGATATCACTTTGCAATTCATATAACTGCTACCTTACATAGTCTTAATCACATTTAATCTTCAAAACTCTGAATAAAGTGTATATGTTTTACAAATGAGGAAACAGGCTGAAATTTAAGTCCACACAGCTAATAATGTAGATAAATTCTGTCTCCTTGAAGTTGGAGAATGAATGTGGTCAGATATTTTTGTTGTTCTTATATACAGCCTGGCACTTAACAGGTACTTAAGAGGTACTTGCTAAGTCATAGGGCTAAAATCTTACTACATGACAAAGTAACTGTAGTGTGAGTTTACAAGCATTGTCTCATGCTACCATCTCCGCTAGTTTTGAATAGTATCCTCTTTTTATACAAGTGGAAGCACAGTTTAGAAAGATTAAATATATTTTCCAGGTGCAAATGGTTACGCAAGTAGCAGAGGTGGAATTTGAATTCAAACAACCTGATGCCAAAACTCATGGTATTAACCATTGTGCTCTATTGTCTCTTGGAAAGCCTTCCATCTTAAAGTCAATGCTTTGGGTTTTTTTTTTTTTTTTTTCCCTGTTACTTTATGTCCAATAAGCTTGCCTGTCCAATACGAATACAATGTGAACCACGTATGCAATTTTAAATTTTCTATAATCCACATTAAAAAGGTAAACAGAGACAGCTAAGATTAACTTTAATATTTTATGTAATTTAATATATCTGAAATAACATTTCTACAGGTAATCAATATAAACATTAAGAAGATATTATATGTTTATCTTTTTTGCACTATATCTTTGAAATTCAGTGTGTATTTTACACTTATGTCCCATCTCAATTTGGACTGGCTACACTTGAAGTAATCAATAGTCACATGTGACTAGTGGCTACAATAATGAACAATAGATTAAAATATTTGTTCTAAGAATAGTGCACATGTATATACACATATATTAATGCATGTGTGTATAACATGATATATACTTATGTATATAATGTATAATATTACATGCATGTATAACATGTTTGTGTGCTTTAGGAGTGAGTCAGTTCTCTCCCCAAAGTATTTACTTTGAAATCTCAGGATTTGGGTCATTGCTTATGTTTTTACAAACATGTAAGACAACCAGAGCCAGTAAGGCTTTTCTCCCCCAGATCATGAGTGGCTTTGTGTGTAAAAAAACCTTGTCACAAAGCCTGGTCTTGATTCCCCTTTTCTGCAGGGCTTTAACAGCACACACCTGAGATACTCTGAGACTGGCTATTGTTGCCTGCTTCACAGGAAGGGCTTTCTCTGTGAACGCCAGTATTGGGTTAAGGCTGTAAGAAGTTTGGGGCTTCATGATACTCTTCCACAGGAATTATTCTCCATCTCAAGCCAACTGTAACTTTTCTGTTTCAAAATGACATTAGTGTTTAAGAAGATGCTTGCTAAAATTTGTGAAATGATACTGGGGACAGCTGGATGAAGGCTCTACAGGAACACCCTGCACTACCTCTGCAAGAAATGGATCTGTCCTTGTCTAAGAGAGAATTTGAGACTACCTCAGAATGATTAAGGCCATTGGCTATATGTTACGGGCCAAAATAGGCTAAGCAGGCAAATAAGTGAAAACCAAGAAAATTTATTTAAATTATAAAATATGATATTCAAAATTTGAATGAAATGATTACCACAAATTCTCTTAAATTACTAAATAATCAGACATATATTTTCATTGCTAGTGTATTTAAATAAGTGACTTTATTATGCACTGCTCACTGAAGTACAGTTCCTCTAACGAGGGATTGCAAGCCTGGGAGAGAGAGGTTTATAAACTAGACAGTCTTCTCAGAAATTTCATGTTTAGCCACTCCAGTAAGTAGCTGGAAGATTCGTTTGTTTCTTTATGTGTTTGTTTTGCTCTCTTTGTTTGATATTTGGTTACTAAGCCAATCTTATCAACCAGTCTAGGCAATGGAGTTACCATGGTTGTGATAGAGACATAGATTTTACTCCCCTGCAATTTAGGATCTAGATAGAAAGGAATATATGTTTCAATTGTTAAACAAATTATGTTATGATTACACAAAGAATTACAAAATCAGAATAGCATTTTGAATGGAAAGTAATGCATTTTAAGAAGAGCTATCAATGAAATCCAACCAAAAATAAAGAACCCTGAAAAATTTCCCCAAAGAACTGACATTTGAACAGACATGATTAATAAATAAGTAGGACTTAATTAAGCAATGGAAGAAAGACAATAGAGAGAGATAAGAGAGAAACAATTCCAAGCAGAAGCAAAAGCCTTGGGTAAGGAGTCCTGAGTTGAAACATTTAAAAATCCATGACAAGAGTAATGTGAGAGAAAAAAGTGAAAAGCAGTCTGATATGAAGACGAGAGAGCAAAGGGAATTTCAGACCACTCATGGAAGGCCTTGACAAACATTAGTATTTTTAACTTTGACGCTAATACCAATGTTAAAGTTTTCTTTTTTTTTTCTTTTATTTAAATCTGAGTGCCTATGAATTTGACTCTGTCCTGAAAGAAAGGGTTAATTAAAAATTAAAATTAATTGCAGTATGTTGAGTAAATGCATATCCTTGGGAAGCTGAGGCAAAGGTTTTTTTCATTCAAAGGTAATTTCATGTAGCAAATACTAGAATTCAAGATACAATTCTGGTAACTGGGAATACAGTCCTGAAGAATATAGTTCTGAGATAGGCTGAATGGGCCTTTAAAAATGTGTCCTTTGCTCCCTTTGAATATTGTGTGATTTGCAGAGTAGGAGCATATTACGTTACCATAATAGAGAAGTCTCAAGAATTATTAATAGGCAGTTAGCTCTATCTTCCCCCACCAACCCCCAAACAAGGAAAAAGCCCCTTTAGGATGCATAGAAGGCAAATTTCCCCCCTTAAAAAATCCTAAAAATTACTACTTTCATGTGCCTTTATTATGTGTCAGGCACTAAGCTACATGCTGTAAGTACACAATTTAATATTAGCCAATCAGGGCATTGGCCATCACATAAAGCAAAGCAGAAATATGTTCTAATGTTTGACCCAATGGTATTTATTGCACCAGTTTCATCCTACAATTCTTTAAAATCTTTTACCAATTTTAAGTCACAGTAATTTTTATATCTAATCTCAAATATTATGAAATCAGTTATGTTGTTTTTGTTACTTTCCTAGATTGAACTACAACTTACAAGTAAAAATGGCAAGCCTAGGGTTGTGAAAGTGATAGCATGTGATGGTTTAAATTCAAAGGTATACCTGTCAGATTTTAATTCAGACCTCCATGGTCATGTATGGAAAATTCCAAGTTTTACTCACCCAAACACATGATTAAGGAACATCCATTTTGTCACAAAACAGGTGCACGTATTCAAAGGCAAATAAGATAGTTTTCTGTGTTCCAGGAAAAGAGTGATAAAGAAGCAAACTTTCATGAGTAAATTAAGAAAAATGTCACAGAAGAGAAACCTTTCAGCAAATTCCTGAAGGATGAATATGCATTTGAAATGAGTTCACGGAATGGGAGTGGTAAAATATAAGAAGGTATTTCAGCCCGGGCAAAAGGCACAAGGAAGCCTGTCCTTTATGCAAAGAAGAAAATTAGGTATTACCCTTCAATGAAATGAAATGTTTAGTTTTGCAGAAATGTATATTTTGTATGGAATGCTTAAGGCTACAGTATGCTTGGTGAAGTTTTAGAGAGCTGTCATCAATGCAAAAGGGTCTAAATGGAGATAGTCCTGTTCAAACCAAGGAAACATTTTCCAGCTTAGCTATCCAGCAAAGAGAAGGCAGCTTCTGGAGATTTCACACACTGAATATATTCAAGAAGGTGGGTCAATCACCTATTAGGGAAAATTTGTATCTAGGAAGAGTTACTAGATAACCTAAGAATCCATCCAATCTGAGAACCTATTGTTTAAAGCAGTTATATTTTTTTTGGCTGGGGGGGGGGAGATAATAGTTTTTTCAAATACTGTGTTGGTTTTAAATATGAATGCATTTTTTCCCATTGCTTACATGTTTTAATAATCTCCACAACCCAAAGTATGTGGGAGGCCAGCTGAAGAAGAGCAGTTCTAGAAATAGACATCTGATGCCGCAACCCACTGTGGAAAAACCTTGAAAATGGTACATTTAGAGCTTTAGAAGCATGCTGCCATATTCCATCATTAAAAGAACAGCACAGACCTGGCAACAGAGAGAGAAATTATTTTCTGGAGGTTAGTAATGCACGACAAATTTGATTTATTTGAGCTCAAATTGCTCAAAAATATAGTGGAAGCAATGGTGAGAGATATTTTTCCATAAGATTTAGTAATTTTATATAGCATAAAATATATGTTGAGATGACATAAACAATTTATTGGTAATTATACACAAATTATTGAAAGATTTTACATTATACAGTTAAAATGTAATTGTTAAAATTAATTTGAAGATGCTAACTCCCAATAGGGAAACAACATTGGTTTAGTTTGGATGTTTGTCCTCCTAAACTTCATGTTAAAAATCTGACCCCAATGTTAGAGGTGGGGGCCTAATGGGAAGTGTTTGGGTCATGGGAGACGATCCTCGTGAACAGAATAACGTCCTCCCTGGGAGTGGGGTGAATGAATTCTCACTGTATTAGTTCCAGCAAGAGCTGGCCTCTGGGAGACTTTATTTCCTTGATTAAGAGGTAATAATTGCACTTGAGTAAGTTAACTGGCTCTATTAAACACAGGCAAAATTACATTTTAAATTCTTTTATGAAATACAGTAAATATCCAGAAAGCTAAATTGTGAGGAGCCTCTGTGTAAGGCTGAAGAATTTGGCCTCACACAATTCCTACATCATGTAATTCTATTGAATGCTCATATTTTATAAGACAAGGTGTTTATTTGTTTCATAGGGGAAAACATGTTCCATATTCAAATATATTTTGAAAATCTTAGGAAAAATAAAGAAACATTGTAGAACAGGTTTCTTTATTTCAAGATATATTGAAGTCATTGGAAATCTAGTATCTATTATGAATCTGCAAAGGAGAGTTAGAAATACCAAACACAGCATTTATCAGACCTGTTTGAGTCCACAACACTTGCTTATATTATTACTTTATAGAGCAGCTACTCATCTCCTTTTTATTAACTGTTATCTTCAGAATATGTGTAAGAAATGCTCAAGAGGTTGATATACTTAAATCACACTGAGCCAATACTGTGTATTGCTGTTTTCAAGTATTTCCTACTCATTGACTTTACCTATACTGTAGTTAGAACCACTATAAATCTAAAATTCTGTGTAGCCCTCAGTTTCATTGTTACTATTACCAAATGCAATCATAAAAAAAGGATATTTAACTAAAATAATTCCATAAACAGTCATTTCTTAAAAGAATGGTTCTGGTAAATCTGTTGGCTAGCCCTCTCTGGGCCAAATCTCTTTGATTTGCTGCAAATCCCAAGTGAGTATCTGTAAATTAAATGGTCTTGAACAAGCCAGGTAGCTGTTTTAACACAATGCAATTCATTTTCATCTCTCAATTTGAGATAGTCAATATAAGGTTTTAAAGTTTGGAAAAAAAAAAAAAAAAAGGCATGAGGTAAGACATAAGAAATGTCTATAGTAGTTCCCAGCACATAGTGGCTATAGTTATAATAATGGAAGCTATAATAATGGCCTATAGAATGTTAAAACAGCTGGTTGAAAAAGCCTTTCCATTTCCTATTTTTAACAGAGCAAATATTAATGCATGATTTGGGGAAGGGATGTGTGTCAAAAATACTTTCAGCCTAAGTTTGGGAAAGTGATAGAAATAGCAATGAACTTATGTATGGCTGATGGATAAAATTAGTTATGTCTGTGTAATTAGGTTGAGAAAGCTGGTATCTATCAAAATATTTCCTCCCATCCCAGCTGAGCATACTGCTACTTTTTTGCAAACATACACAATATATCTGCCATGCTAATTAGCATATTTTCAGTATCTAAAAGAAATAAGGCCAGTTAGAAAGTGAGCAAGTTAATCAGGCATCAGCCTTATAAAACAAACAATTTTCAAAACGCTTGCCCTCTTTGCTTTATTTTTGCTAAGCTTTCATCACAATTTCAATGTGTGACTTAAGTGAACTGATTATAGTCACATGTTTGTGCATGGTAGAAAGAACTTCTATGTGAGGGAAATTAGCAAAGAAGATAAGTAGTTGGAAGAAAGTAAAACTAAGAAATAGATATGGGAAGGGGAGAGAGAGAGAGAATGATCCAGGTTAAAGGCAAAGGTTAAAATGAGTGATGACATGAGGTGAATTTAAGAGATAATTTGAGACATAGGTTCATCTGCTAGATGACAAAACTGACAACCAGAACAAGATGCAACCGATCCAAGTTTGTATGGTAGGTTCCAAGATCAGAGATTTGATGGTGAAAATGCACAGTGTTTGTTCAGTACTCCGGGCAGCAGATACTCTGAGTTTTTTCATTCCCTCACACTTTTTACATCTTTAATTATGTATTTTCTTCTTAATGTGAACACAGTGGTTTCAATTCTCCTTCTTTACTCTAGATTTCTCCGTAACACTTTTAACTAGATGATGTATTATAGTTTGTTTAATTTTAATTGTCTATCTCCCCCATACCACCAGAAGATAAATCCCACCAAAACTGGATTTTTGTCTGTTTTTTCTTTTTCATTGCTGTATTCTCATAGCCCAAAACAATGAATGGCACATCTTAAAAGCCCAATAAATATTTATTGAATGAATAAATGAAGTGCAAAGAAGGAAAATAAACAGGATCTACATGGTATGTCAGTTACTGTATTTTAACAACTCAGTAACATTAGGTGAGTTACCTACTTTCCTGTACCTTGGTTGCCTTTAGTATAAAATAAGACTGATGCCATGTCCCATAAAGGTTGTTATGGAGAAAGGAGTCCAATTTACCTGCTCGATTGATCAAATCAAGTGAAAAAAAATCAAAGGATAACTCTCTGAGAGCACAATTCGAACCAATATTTCTACTGGTGTTTTGAAGATTAAATAATGGTTACACATAGTCTTAACAGAATAGATAACAAATTAATATGAGAGGAGAAAGGGGGCTGACCCTGCTTTTTCTAACCATTTCTTTTGAAGGCAAAATGTTGGATGTGATTATCATACATATTAACGCACATGTGCATTTGTGTCTTTGTGTGAGAGAGGGAGAGAAAGATATACACACACAAAAAATAATGCCAATAGTCTTTTTCTACCTGTTATAAGGATATTTTGCAGAACAAGGTCTACACAATTACACAAAGTAACAGAAGTACACTGTACACTGGGAGAGCACGAAGTAAATGTGAAAATAAAAGAAATGAAGAGTAACAAGGTTCTGATTAGTAAGGAATTTCTTTGGGTCAATCAATTTAGGGAAATATCCTTCATGACATGCCCATGTCAATGACACTGTCCTCTTCCCACACTATTCTCACTTGGGAACAAAGTATGGCTATTTTGTAAACATTTAAAAATGAGTGAAAAATCCTAATTAACTAAGAAAGCAACCCATAATGAGGTCTTTCTGAGTGTGTGTGTGCACGTGTGTGCATGTGCATATGTGAATTGCTATCATTTTTTTAAAATATAAAACAATGTTTCCCTGGTTGGAGATTCCCTTTCTCTGCACATTGTATTTGCTCCTTATATGCTACCTACCTGCACAAACAATTTTAATTACAGAGTTTATAATCTTACCACTAGCAACAGGATATATACTTAATACTGATTGATTGAATGAATAAATGAAATTACAAAGTCTAAGTTCTCAAAAGGAAAACAAAGCTAGAACGTTAACATGCAGAGACAACTTACTGTGACTGAGAATTAAGTTTAGCTGTCAAGGTCTTTGTATACAGGCAAAAAAGAGAACATAATGGATTATATAATTATAATTTTCTAGCAGAAAAGAACATTTGTTCTATATTCTGTTATCTTCTATAACCATGCCTCGCACATTGAACACGCAATAGATATTCCAAGAATTTCATGAGAATGCCATGCATCATTTGTGGATCACCTATGTAGCTCATATAACCTACTAAGTAGTATTCTTTACAGCACTCAGTATGTTACTCAAATAGACAACCAAGCCCTGTGATGGGGATGTAGTTTCATAAAAGCACCGCTGTCATCTTATTTTTCTTTCCATTCTCCCATGCCAATTTCCCACTAAAGTATGACTCTTCGGTTGCATGGTTGCATGTCTGGACTTAACATGAAAGTTAGTTCTGCCGTACTGGGCAAAGTGTTTTCTGATAATTGGTACTAGAGCTGGCATTATAAACAATAATCATTAGCTGTCTGATATTTATGCATGATATTACTACTTTTTGGCGTTCACAGTAAATTCTCCTCTCTCTCCTTCACACACACAATTTTCATTATAAGCAGACAAAAGTCCCTTCCACACTTTTTGCTAAGCCCTTGAAACTTCTCCTTCGTTTGATCTTTATGAAAACAAATAAACAAAAACTAACAAAAAATCCCAAGAGGTATATATTGCCCCATTTGTCAGTTGAAGAAATGGGGAAATGGGAGCAGTCAGGAAAATTAAAACTTGCCCACGCTCAAGCAATCAATAAGGCACAGAGTACAGATTTGACTTCATGTATTCCTGACTCAAAGTCTATGTTTTTAAACGACTCTTTTATATTGGGAACATTTTCTTGTCAAGTAAAATAAAGGGCAAAAGCAAAGACAAAGTGGCGAGACAACCTTGGGTAGGAAATTGTCATCATGGCTCGGATGGGACTGTGCGTGTACTCCAGGACCACGTGTAACAGGATGTGACAGGAGGCACCAGAGCATGCTGATGGCTCTAAACTGCCCTTCTTTCCTAACCTCCAACCTCTCATCTTACCTGGCTTCTGGTCCATTCTTTTCCTAATTACTTCTTACATGCTGTTGTTCCCATCCTTAGTTAACCTTTAGACTTTATTATTACGTTAGAAAAAATTTTAGTACCTGTGCACAATTTAATTCTAACCTCATCAATCCTGCTGAAGTACTGTGTGTGTATTGTGTGTTTAGGGATAGGAATGGGGAAACTGTTTTAACTGTGAATGTGACTATAAACAAAATTCAAGAGATCCAGAGAAATTGAGCTGTGTTTTTGTTTTTAATGTAATGCAAGGTCAAATATCCCTCATACATTGATGTATCTAGGAAAATTTGTAGTAATATGCAACTCTAATGGACAGGATACAAGCTACATTTTTTTTTTTTTTCCAGAATGTATTATTAAAAGAGACTGGCCGGGCGTGGTGGCTCATGCTTGTAATCCTAGCACTCTGGGAGGCCAAGGCGGGAGGATCGTTTGAGCTCTGGAGTTCAAGACCAGGCTGAGCAAGAGCGAGACCCCGTTTCAACTAAAAATAGAAAGAAATTAGCCAGACAACTAAAAATATATAGAAAAAAATTAGCCAGGCATGGTGGCACATGCCTGTAATCCCAGCTACTCGGGAGGCTGAGGCAGGAGGATCGCTTGAGCCCAGGAGTTTGAGGTTGCTGTGAGCTAGGCTGACGCCAGGGCACTCTAGCCTGGGCAACACAGTGAGGCTCTGTCTCAAAAAAAAAAAAAAAAAAAAAGAGACTAACTCTGATCAGTTAATTGCTTGCTAAGTCCTAGACATCGGGTACATAGAGAGTAATAAGATTTTATCTTTTATCTCAAGCCAGGGCCAATAAGTAAAAATTTTTATCATACTTAAAAACAGTATAAGGAAACATAAATTGCTAATGGAACACAACAATATACTTGTGTGCATTTCACCCCACTCCATCCCTGCCTGTGGCTCTCCTGTGTCCAAGTTTGGATACAGCATCAGAATACATCTGATAATCATGGTGTTCAAGGAAAACACAACCAATCAGAATTGCCATAGAATGTGAAATCTACATAGAGTGAGAGCTGAAGGAATGCAATTAAAGAAGACTAATTTAAATGGCTTTAATTGAAATGATATTGTGATTTCTCTTGAATGAAAAAAAAATCAACTCTTCTGTAAAAAAGCAACAGATGTAAGAGCACAAAGGAATAGCTTGCAATGGAAATCTATATTGATGACACTGTTGAACTAGGGGCAAGGTCAAAAAAAAATAAATATTCATTTAAACTGGCAGACACTCACTGTGTGTAACCACCTAGGGTTTGTAGATACTGCTGCTTCCCTATTTATTTGGAACCTCACCACTAAAGTGTCCTCCAGCCTCTTTCCAACTGTCAACACCAGCCTCTCTTTGCTGGAAGACTGTCCAAATCACAGCAGGCCAAACTGCAAATGGGCAGCTTAGTTAGCATTTCTTAGTTGTGAACTATGACAGAAGTGAGTTAGTATATAAATATCTCATGCCCCTTACCTCACAGTTAAGGTAACTCTGACTTGTGTATTTAATACCATTTCCCAGAGTTTCCCTACAGGATTAAGTTCTAGTACCCACAGTGTTGGCTAGCTTGATAGTGAACCCTCTGCTGGTTGCCTTTGCTTCTATTTGTCATTTTCTCTCTCCCTTTTCAGGGTTTCTTCAAATTATCTCCCAAATATATTACTTAACACTTGTGTATTTGTGTCTCAGTTTGCATCTGGGGCACTCCAAACTAAATTTTAAGGCTCACTTTTCATTACTACCTCCCCGACTCACTCTCTCTCTCTCTCTCTCTCTCTCTTTCAAGGCCACAGAATTCTATCTCAGAGTTAACTCTCAAGAGTCTCCCGTGCCCTCCACATCCTCTATCCATGCGTCAGCACAGGCTCTCACAGCTCTCATGGGTTAACTTCCGAAAAACAGATCTTTCAATATCGCTGCTCTGCTTACAATTTATTTTAATTTTTTTGTTGCCTATGAAGCGAATCCTAATTATGGTTTGTGTAAAACATTCATCACTTACAATCTGGCTCTGCATTTGGACTTTCAACTTCACCTTCCATGAATACCTCACCTGTCACATGGACAGATTAACTAAGCTTTGTACCTGCCAGGAGCTTTCAGGATTTATTGCCATCACTTCTCTCCCGAGGAAATTCAGTCCCTTCTCCCTGCCTTTCCCAGAAACAGCAAGGATTCTTTCAAAACTTATCTCCAACTTCTTCACTTTTGTGTAGAGAGGCACTTAGTGTTCTAAACTTCCACAGCATTCTGTTCCTACTTTTATAATTGCATTTTTGCATTGTGAGGCCATTTACAATCTTTTGGACTTAGGTGGTATGCTAGATTGTCATCTCTTGTTAGGCAGTGACCAGTCTCTATTGACTTTGAATTCCCTGCACTAGTACCATCTCATCACTGAGGAAATTACCAAAGAATGTATAATATACAGCAGGAGTTTGGCTTCGCTAACGTTTTTATATCCAGACCTTTCCCAGTAAAGAATCCTTATAAAGCATTATTAAAAAATGTAACAGAACGCATAAAATTCCTCTGACTTGGTGGTCATTTCCCTCATATTTCATCAAGAGAATAAGGAAAGAGCCTTATTTTAGGAAAAAAAAAATCATCCCCAGTTTGAAAAAGCCATCCTCCTACATAGACCCTTAGAGAAAGCTGGATGAAGCTAAAAGCAGCTTAACCTACTTCACAATTTTGCCTCAGGCCAGCCCTGACTAGGAAGTACTACCCAATGGGAAAGAATTTGACTTAAATCAATATGAAATCAGGATATAAATCTGTACTCTCTCTGTTTAACTACATGTTCATTGGTTCACATATTAGCAAACAATTTTAAACCATTAAAAAAAAAGTTCACTGTATGTAACAATTAAGAGCTTTGGTCTAAAGAAAAGAATAAAATCACCAAATGCTGTAACATCACAGAACCTACTGACATCAAAATAATCCACCAGATAAAAGTAGGTTTGTCAGAAAAGGTGATGGTTATCTACTTCCAAACTTGCAAGGCCTATGAAGTGAATTTGTACATGTCAGATTGGTATAAAACACCACTTGAAGTTCAAAAAAATGTAACTTCTTAGTGTTACACATTTTGTAATACTGAGATTTGAAATTATGGAGATTAAAAAGGCCCTTCAGAAAGTTTCAATTTGATTCAAATTAAAACTGGTCAAATCATTGAAAGTTGAAAGCTGAAAGACAAACCTATAGCTAAGTGTTTAATTATTGCCATGGACATCTGTGGATTAGGAATACTCCCACCTAATTAGAATGAGCCTCTATTTATTTATTTACCTATTTTTTCCAGGCAGCTGAGATTTAAATTGTAGAAGCTGATTCTGAAGACTTCTGACCTTTGGGAAAACATTTATTCACTTTTCAACCCTGAACTTCCATATGAGCTAAAATGGTTATGGGACTTTGGGGTCTACAGATCAGGCTAGTTGCTCAGTAGAGTGTGTTTCACACAGCTTCACTTTTCAAAGAATGTCTCTGTAAGTGGCAGTATCACTGCACCCAGGACCTAGAAGTCTGGGATAACTCTACAATCATTACAATCAATGGACTTTTGGAAAATACCACTAAGAACAGAACTAAATGCTCATATTTTTACTCTTCGTTTACAACTTTGTAAATATAAACTTCCCCTAAATGAGCAGTATCATAGTCAAGTAAAGGTAGATATTCTGTCTTATGTGGCTTTCAATTTATCTTTTGTGCAGCAGATATTTAACAGTCGTGTTCTATATTCCAAATGCTGGTGTAGAACCATGAATAATCACACTTCCTGATATCAAGAGGTTTCATTACAGGAGAGGAGATGACATTAAGTGTGCTAAATACTAAGCTAAAGTATATATGAGTTTTGGACAAGATGGTTGACCAGAGACACAAGCTGTCAGAAAGAAGAAAAAGTTTTAGATGAAAAAGAAAAAATCTTCGACTCAAACTGTATAAAACTAATTTATGTAACCAAAATGTGTGACCCCTGTAATATTCTGAAATAAAAAGTATGCAAAAGACAGGAACAGAAGCTTTTCAAAAGACAAACAAAGGGCCAATATGAAAAAATGTATGAAAAATATGTTCAAAGTCACTAATCATCAGGGAAATGCAAATTAAATCGACAGTGAGATATCATCTTACCTCAGTTAGATGGCTTTTATTAAAAAGTCTAACAACTACAGATGCCACCAGGCATGGATGCAGAGAGAAAGGACCGCTTATACCCTGTTGGTGGGACTGCAAATTATTAATAGTACAACCTTTATGGAAAACAGTATGTAGATTCCTCAAGGAACTACTAGTGTACCTACTATTTGATCCAGCAATAACATTACTGTTATGTAACCAAAAGAAAAGAAGTCATTTTGCCAAAAAGACACCTGCTACTCAAATGTTTACTGCAGCACAATTCACAATTGCAAAGATGTGGAATCAACCCAAGTGACTATCAATTCTTTACTGGATTAACAAAATGTGGCATATGTATACTGTGGAATACTTCTCAGTCATTAAGAAAGATGAATTAAGGCTTTTTGCAACAATTTGGATGGAACTGGAGACCCTTTATCCTAAGTGAATTATCTAAAGAATGGAGAAACAAAGATCACATATACTCGCTATTAAATTCAAACTAACTGATGAGCAAATGTGCACAGAGGAAAGGAAAACTCAGCAGAAATCAGACAATGGGGAAGTGGGAGGTGGGGATGGAAGAAAATCTACCTAACAGGTACAATAAACACTATCTAGGTGATGAGCACACTTGTAACCCTGACCCAAGCATAACAAAAGCTGTCCATGTAACTAAAAACATTTGTACCACTGGAATATTTTGAAATAAAACCATAATTCATATTTTATCAAAATTAAAATTTTTACTGATGGAATGGTACCATTTAAAAAGAAATGTAAAGGTAAGTCACAAATTAAGATAAAATATATCTGACAGAGAACTTGAACTTAGGATATATAACGAAGTCTTACAACTCAATAAGAAAAAAATCCAATTTAAGCATGAGAAAAGATAAATAAAATATTTTAAAATGTAGTTCACAACTGAATAAAACATCATCACGTGAAATTATTCACCATTATTGGTCATGAGGAAATGCAAATTAAATTAAAAATATGATATTAATGTAGAAGTGCCAGAATAAATAAAATCTAAAAACTTGACAATACCAAGTCTTGGTGAGGACATAGAACAACTGATGCTATTCTTATAGTGCTTTGGGGCATGTAAAATGGTATAGCCACTTACAAACTCAGTTTGGCACTGAATCTTAAAAAGTCCTACCATGAAAACCAACAATGCCAGGCCTACATAGGCACAGAAAGATAATAAAAACATCATAGTCTTGTATGCAAATGTCTACAGCAACATTATTCATAGTAGTCCAAAAACACATACTAACCAATGCTCATCAACTAGATAATGGATAAATAAATGTGGTATGTCCATAAAATGGAAAACTATCCCATAATAAAAATGTACAAACTCCTAATAAGCACAAAAATGTGGTTAAATATAAAAAATATGTTAAGTGAAAGAAGCCATATGCAAAAGACTGTTTGATTCTATTCATATGAAAATTCTACAAAGACAAAACTAAAGCCCAGAAGACAAATACGGTTGTCTTGAACCAGGGATCTATTGAAAAGTGGCATGTGGAAGTGTTCTAGATCTCGATTTTGTTGGTGGTTGCATGGCTACCCTCGCTAGAAGTGATCAAATGATATACTTATAATGGGTGAATTTTGATATATGTAAAATATATTTTCATAAAACTGTAAAAAATAATTACTGCAGCATGTCTCTAAAATATTTGGCACTAAAATTCTATTCATGACCTTAATCCCGAAACCCTAAGCTTCATCATTTCCCAAGCTCCAGTCTTTTGTGTGACATCCAGAACAGCAGGGAACCTGCAAGCCTTGGGGTCACATGTGGCCTTCTGGATCCCTGAGTGTGGCCCCCTGACAGAATCCAAAATTCACCAAACAAATTCTAGGATTTGTCATGTTAGCTTTGGCATGTTTATATGGCAGTGAAAGGAGTCCAAGACCAACAAGAATGGAAGCTACGTCATCTCCTGAGGCCTGGGCTAAGAATTCTTACATGATCAGTACATTACAAGGCCAGCCCAAAATTAAGGTATGAGAAAAAAGGCTCTATCTCTTGACAGGAAGAGGTAAAATGTTTGTGAGCATTCATTTTGCAATTGTCTATAACCATAAAGTGAAGATTAGCAATATTAATGTGGAATTACTCCCAGATTGGAGGTGAAACCAATATTATTTGCTAACTGTGTCTCAATATTATCAATGAAAGATAATTCAGTTACAATAAAGATCAACTTGATTATAAATGTGATTTAAAAATATGTCTGTGCTTCTAACTTCAGAATATCAGGGATAAATCTATGTCCATTTAAAATAATATTCTGAGAATTAAACACTGTTTCCCTTCTAGAGTTTTTTCACAATAGCCTCTAATATGATACAGCCTCTCTCACATCATTGTGTTTTAAATTATTTACCTTTTATTTTTTATATTATGTATATGAGAAAAAATGGGCAAACTTTTAGTTTGATTCTGAATAATATTAAATACAGTCAAAAGGTTATTTTCCTACCTTTGTATGCTATTTTCATATTGCTATATTGATAGATTTAAGTGTATGTAAAGAAACATTCTGGCTTTTGATATCCTCCAGCACCTGCAAATTTTATGTTGTACATGGCATTCTTGCTTCTCTCTTAGTTTTTTCAATTCACTCCTTAGGTATCTGTCTTAACCAGATTGTACTTCATACATTCCTCCAAAGGTAATACTGTTTATCTGTCTTTCAATCTTGGAACGAACCACATCATTTTTACCAGTTATTAGCTGTTTGAAATTAGACTTAACGTTATAAGCTTTAGCCTATTTAAATATTAAATAGAAATATTATCTCCTTCATATGATTTTTTTGAGAAGATAACTAAGAGAGACTGAAAATTCTCAGTTTACTGTCTCACTCCTTGAGTACATCCTATGTATTGGCTGCGTCCCTCCTTTGCTTTTTTTATTTCTGTATTTCAACTGTTTGGCAGCTCTTCTAACTCAGGTCAGGTATGTTTCATATAGAAGCTTAAAGATTCAGTGGCTGCTCAGGGATAAACCCGTAGCAATGACCCACTCCACATTCACAGCTGAATTGTTGGTATCACATCAAAGGAGTCCCAGTCATGTACTTGTTCTGAGAATCATGCACGGTTCTTTATTCTCAGTAAAAAGCAGAAGAATGTGAGATGGGAATAATAATGCTAATAACAGCAATAATGATAATAATATAACAACAGCTGCCATTTTTAGGTTGGCAACCACCACATCAGGCAAACACTGTTCTTATTCCCATTTTCCAGACTGAACACCGAGCCTCTCAGAGGTTGACTTACCTGGGGATACAAGAGCTGTTGAGGAAAGAAAAACTTCAATCTAGATCTATTGCACTTCGAATTCCTTGCTCTTTATCATTATTCCATATCGTATAAAGACATATAGTTATGAAATTTTCACTGATTCACTGACATGAAATCAGTCACTAATCATATTCATGACTTTTTTTTAAAAAAAAAGCTTTAAATAATTTTCTGGAGTTGAATGATACTCAGACACAATAGAAAACATGAATCTGAAAGTAATGACTGCAGCCATCACTGGATCAGATACATATTAGGCCTAATTACTGGAGTCTAGTAAGATTGGGATGCAAACCTGCAGTGATGAGGATAATGGAATCTGGTGGATGTATGTCCTGGTCTCTGGAGATGGGGTGACAGGTGGCAATTATCATTAGTGACTTTTGAATAAAGATGTTGGAGTCTTCTCAGTCATTAAACCAAATAGTTCAATGGTCATTAGAAGTGGCTCTAAAAAGCACCAAAATACCATCAGAAATGGAGTAATGCTTATTTCTATAGCAACCTATTATTTCCATAATGGTGGTGTGATTAAGCAATCAACATCAGACATTATCTCCCATCAGCTGTGGCTTTTAAAAGCTGGGGGCAGTGGTCACAAATCAAACTTGGAACAGTTTCTATACCTTTAGTAGAACTCACACATGGCAATACCATTTTCTTTTCCAACTCTGACTTTAATTTGAATATTATCAGGGGCAGGTCAAAACAGATCTGCTATAAATCACTCCAAAAGTTTGGTCAGAGTTGGAGGCACACACAGCATTCGCTATGAAAAGGAGACTGCAGTTTTACGGTCACTGTTTGTTACAAATCTCTCAGGAACAAGAACACAGACGCGGTTGTCACTTTTTTTTTTCCCCCTTACGCACTGGTTGTAAATACACAGCGTGGAGCTTTGTTGAAAAGTAATGCATCACATCACAAGGAAAATACCCGATTCAATGCTAGGAGAAGGAACTGTATAGACCACATTGTAAATTAAAAGATGTAAAAACTATACTAGAGGACATTATGCTTAAGGAAACATATTCTCATTATTTTGAATAAGACTTTGAATTCCTAAAGTCTGACCTAAATGACAATTATAATTGGATATTTACAATGAAAAATATGTAGAAAACCTACAAGCAGTAAGTCAGTGATTATGCACTTGCTAAAAACATGTGCTTGGCATTTTTTTAAAATTTCCTAATTAAATCCTAATTAGTATGTGCAGTGGAGTGTTAATTTTTGCTAGCTATACCTCCGGGGCATTTTTTACACCTTCAGGAGCCTAAGCTTATTCAGATATGTAAGAGATAATTATCAATAAAAAGGACTACCACGTTGCTGGCTTGGAGAGTTGCTTATGTGTGGTTTCTTTCTGCCTCTGCCTAAACAGCCCTGGGGGCCTCTGTGTTACTGTGAATTGTAAGGCATTCTTTTCCTGCAATGGTGTTCGCTTCAGCTGCCTTACAGGTAAAGCATGACTTTGTCTGCATCACTCACTCCAGCCAGAGCTTTTCTTCCAAAGAAGAGAGAAGCCTGTGTAGATGCTCAGGGCATATGAAAATAGGGTTGACAGCCTACCCAAAGTATTCAAACTACGGTTCCACACAACTAAGAGTGTGCCAGCATGCCATCATTAACTTCAGTCTCTCAATCCATGAACTCCACTTTACCTTGATGCTATGTGCATTAAAATTAAATGATGGGTTTTGTGATGAGAATTGGGAATTTATCTTTCTTAATTGCTCTCCCAAGGTTTTCTTGGAGAAATGCAAATGTGTTTTATCTGAATTTAAGCTTTCTTTTAAGCTTTCTTTATTCCTCTATTGCTAACATATTTAGACTTTAAAAAAAAAAAAAAAAAACTATGATCCAAGTTGCCCAAAATTTTAGTCACTTTATACATTAAGACGCTAAATTAGGTATTGAGTGAGGACACATGTAAAGAAAACCAAAGCTCCAACATAGAGAAGCTTTCAGTCTAGAAAGGGAAGGAGTCATAGTAACAGAAATGATAATATCATACTAACAGCATCAGCCATAACAGTAATAACCAGCAAACACTGCATACTTGATGTATTCTAGACACTCTATTGTTTCTTCCTACTCAAGCTTTCATATCATATCCTCTAGCAACTTTCAGATCCAAGGTAGGCATTTTCTATAGTTTATTCATGTGCAATTGACGATCAGAAAAGTTAAGGAAACTGTGTCTAGAAGTAGCAGAGTCAGGAAGCCTCATGCCTTGCCTGCACCTGAACAAAAGGCAGGTGGTGGAGGAACAAACTAGGAAACATCCTGAAGCCACCTCGTTTGGTGGTTAAGGAAATTTGAGGGAAGAAGTCTGAGTGACAGAGACCTATGAATATGATGGTAGTGGTGGTGTTGATGGAGAATGCGTATGAAAGAGGGAGAAAGGCAGATTACCAAAACTGATGGGCTCATGTTCCTTGAAGGAGGTTTCTATCTAAGGAAGAATTTATCAGTAAGAATGTTCCATTTACATATATGAATTTTGTTTTTTTAAAATTAAAAAATTCTTCCCCCAAAATGTTGTTTGAAACTGAGCAGTTATTTGGAGAGATTAGAAGACAATTCCTTCTTCCCTCTAGTTTGCTACTCACTTGCACGTCTCATTCATTCATTTTTAACTATTGCCATCCTGCATATAAAAATTTCTAGAAATTAATTTAATTGATTTAATCTCTTATCGCTTGCTGTTGTCTTTGCCTTTGCTCTTGTCTTTGCCCTTGCAAATCAGGTTCTGTCTGTAGTAACAGGTTCACCTCAAAAACTTTCAGGTGGATCTAACATGTCCAACTGCACACCTTGCCCTACTCTAAATCCCAGACCTAGG
The DNA here is from genome assembly GCF_041146395.1 of Eulemur rufifrons. NCBI lineage: Eukaryota > Metazoa > Chordata > Mammalia > Primates > Lemuridae > Eulemur > Eulemur rufifrons. The sequence goes on along the minus strand of NC_091005.1, from coordinate 6,593,350 downwards.
CAATTTCATTCAGTTCACGCTGACTTTTGCTCTGTTAGTGAGAATATATGCCACGTGGAGTGGCATTCAATACAATTCTGGCAGTCAGAGAATGAACAGATAATATTTCCACATAAGCATCATGATCAACGTCCTTTCGGCTACAGATTTCAGGGTCTTTGGTCTAGGTGTGTGCCTAGACCTCTCTGTGTGCATCTGGCCTTGGAAACTTGCAGTAGTGGCCACTGCTGGGTGGGTGCTCGAGGGCTCTCTCTTTGGGTTAGGCAGGTCAACTCTTTGCCCCACCCTCCCAACGATATGGCTCAGGACATAATTTGTGCTGGAGATCTTTGGAAAAAAATCACCTTTGTTGACTTGGCTTAGAGCTAACCTAACTTTTGGGGAATATTTGTGATAATGAATTTTTGGTCAAGTGGCAATTACAAAGTGTATGAAGAGGGGGTAGCAGAGACCAAGGTAAGATGCATTCTGCCATGGGTTTCCCAAACCTTGGAACAAACAAGAAAAGAAACTCACATTCCTATCAAGTTAATGCATTTTTTACAGAAATTCCCATTGATTTCTCAACACCGACTAGTGAGTTAGTTATACATAGCCTAATTTTGTGGATGAGAATGCTTAAGCTCATAAGTTTGAGGGACTTACTCTAGGTCCCATAGCAAGTAAGTGAGGGAACCAGGATTTAAATTTAGTTATGAATCCAATCATGCTTTTGAATATTCTAAATCCCCTTTTACCAAACTTACTTATCCAACATAAAACAGGCAATAGAGTCCTTCCCAGTGACATTTCTGTAGTTTTATGCATTTCACTTCTACTCATCATTTTAATGAATTCTTCAGTACACTCATTTTTAAAAATCACACTGTCCTCTCCTTTTGCTCTCTCTGATAACAGCAGAGAGCAATTGTCAACAGATGTGAAAGTTTACAGATCATTAAATTCTCCTCTACAATGCATCCTCAGAAATGCCCTGGTGTCAAAGGACCTCCTCTTTCCCATCTGAAAGGATTAGTTTTAGAATAGTTTTGTCCCAAACTAGTAACTTAGTCAATTTTCTCCAACGTGCAATTAACCTGAACGATTCAGGAAATAGAGGCCATTGTGAGATCAATTACACCTGGGCTCCTCTTCGCATCTGTATCCTATCTTTCCACCTACTGGGCTATTTGCTTCCCCTTAAAGATCTTCACTGCGTCATCTCAAAGTTCTGCGACAGATGGTTCTTCAACAAACTTTACAAGATAGCAAATATTTGTTTACGACAAACCAACGGGAAAAATTTCTGACAATGCACTTATCTGTCTGTCCCTCATTGTCTGGTTTACACATACAGATACACACATATGCACTCCTTAGAACATGGTATTCTATATATTAAATGTCTTTCACTTCATTGTTTCCAAATCCAGAGATGAAAAATGATGAATCATCCTAAAAATCCTAGCTTAGTTACTATACTCACAAGAAATTGTGTCCTGAACAGCCCAGCAAAATTAAACATGTTCTACTTGAATACCATCTGTATCTTTATGTACTGCACAAGAACTATAGTTCAGCACTTTTATTGTTCATCTTTAATTTTTACATCGCTGTATCACTTGCTTTACTATATTCTTTAGAAAGCAGGGACTGTTCCCTATCAGTCGATTATCCCCAGCAGATAGCACAATGACTGACATACATTTTCTGATCAATACATGCTTGCTTATTCATTCATTCGTACATCTATTCAAAAATACATTCAGCATTTACTATGGGTATGTAATAGGAAAATTCCTAAGATGACTCACGATGGTCCCTGTCTCTTGGTATTTATGTCCTTGCGTTATTCCCTGCACTTGAGAATGGGCTGCATCTAGACATTAACAGATAGAATATGGCAAAAGTGGTGCTATGTCTCTTATTGAGTTATGAAACACTGACTTCCATCTTGTTGGCAGCCTCTCTTTATGTCTGGCTTCTATGAGGCAAACTGCCATGCTGGAGAGACCAATGTGACAAGGAAATGCTAGCCATGTGGACAACAGCCTGCAAGACATAGAATCCTGCCAACAACCAGGTGAGCTAGCTTGGATTTGGATCTTTCCCCACTGGAGCTTTCAGACAAAACCATAACACTCCGTAACACATTGATCACAGGCTTGTGAGACTCTGAGAGGACCCAGGTAAGTTATGCCCAGAATTCTGAAACCGAAACAAATGTGACTTAATACATTTGTGTTGTATTATCCATCAAGTTTGGGTGTAGTTTATTATGCAGTAATACATAACATGGTGCTGACATTGTATCAGGTGCTAGCAGTTCAGTGACAAGAAAGACAAGTAAGATTCCTTTTCTTTTAGTGCTCACATTCTAATCGTCAAATAAAAATTGTTGCATTATCTAATTCTAGAAATAACTCATCGTTCTATTTATGTGAAGATCTTTCCAAATAGGGAGTCAATTAATATATTGGCCTGTGATAAACTACCCTAACTTAGTGTCACAAAACAATGAATTTTTTTTTTTTTTAATGATATTCTCAGTTGGCTCGGTGGCTCCTGATGCTTATTTAGCTGCCATCACATGGACAGAAAGTCCAATATGGCCTTAGTCACATGTCTGACAATTGCTCCTCGCTCTCAGATACAACGCCTTGGTTCTCTTCCATGTAAGTCCCCAGTGGGTTGGACAGGATTTCTTATGGGGTGGCTTCAGGTCAGTGATTGAGGAAGGGAAAACACAAGATACAAGGATATTTCAAACCTCTGCTTATACATGTTTGCTGATGTCCCATTGGCCGAAAGCAATAACATGGCCAAGAGTGAATGTGAGAAGAGAATATACAAGCTTATGGGTACCTGAAGTCATGATGTATTGAGAGCTATTGTTCAAAGAATCAACAACAAATCGTATTGACATTTAGATTAATAGAGGTGGCCATGAAATGCTATAGCTTAAAGGGACCTTAGGGGACATGTAGTTCAATCCTGTCATCCTATTTATGAGGAAACAGACCTAATAGGATCAGACCAAAACAACTACCTAAGTTAAAAAACAAGGTTGACATTAAAAATACAGGTTCTTGTAAATCCAATTCATGTTTTCTTTGTTCTACTGTACAAAGTACTTGATTGTCAACATCAAAGCCATTTAAGGGTGGTAAAATGGAGAAAGTCACACCTTCCCACTCTGGAATGCTGAATGCAACTCCAAAATACCTGATCTCTCTTTGTTTTGGCAGGGGGCTATTTCAGCACAGAGATACATTAACATTCTAGCAATTAGAAACTTCACCTATCTCAAACCATGCGGTAATGTGCCAGTTATTTGAGAGGTCACTGCCATTAAACTACCAAATAATGAGTTATTTCCCACTAACAATTAGAATCTAGTAATCCAAACTATTGTTTTTATAATTGTCCACTTTTAATGTGAACAACAGAACATTAGTGAGCGAATTCTAGTGAACACTTAATTTTTAAACTTCACAGGGATTATTTGTACTGGTTAAAACTATTATTGTTTTATACTTTCTATTCTAAAATAAACCTATCCAGGCTGTGAATACAGACCAGCACAAAGGCTTTCACTATGCAGGTAAATGCTTCTGATTTGTCAAGCTTGGATTACTATAATTTTTATTTTCTGGAGCTTTTGCTCATGATGATTTCTTGGATACAGCTCTTGGAGAATGCAGAAGTGGAATTTTCATGAAAATGCACCTGCCTTGGTAAATTATTCCCATTTTGATATCCATGCATGTGATCCTATCTCATCTGCGATGATCGGATTCATATTTAAGAACTGGAGGGGCAGCAGCTTTCTGCTTTTAGCTAATGCTATGCTTACTATTTTTCTTCTAGTCTGAATCATCACATCCTAGTTGCAAGCTTGCTTTTCAAATTTTATTTTCCTAACTGCAAAAATTACGATCATCCTTGAGGAAATTCACCTGACATCTCTGTTTGAAATTATATTAAAGAAGGTTGCTAATCAACTGCTATTTTTTATTGATAATTTCATTTTTGGACAAGCAATTGCTCTCTGAAGATTGTCCTTTCCTGTTGATTCTATAACACAGTTTTTAAATTGAATTTTTTTCTTTTAAAATGAATATGCTTTTGTAAATCTTCATGGAAGGAGCAAGGGCTCATTTTGGAGGGGCTTAGAAGAATTATTTTTAAGTACCAGTGCTATTACTTATTTGGTGTTTAGTGGTGAGGAAGTATTTAATTCTTTGACCTTATGTTTACTTACTTATATGTAAAATGGGAAATTTCTCCAAAGTAAAACAGTTAAAAAATAGATCACTTGCTCTATAATGAATGGCTTGAAAACTTCTACAAGTGATAATTGCTTAAAATATTTCTTCCTATTAGCATTTATAGTTCTCTTTTAATACTGTTGATAGTCTTCTAAGACTGGCTATGACATGCTCTGACATAGAGACTGTATCTTATTTCACTTTATATCCCTGATAGAAGGCACAATATTGAAAGTTTTCCAAATAATTTCGTGTACATTAAGAAATGTGACACTTAAAGAAAATCCTTATAAGGTAGGCAAGCATTATTATTTTCATTTGTCAAAATTAAGAAACTGAACCTCATAAAAGGTTGTAAATTGAGCAAATCTTAGAAAGAGTTGAAGACATACCCATCCACTCCCAGCCTACTTTCTCCCATAGTGCTTCTCAACATTGATTCCCACCGAAGTACATCTGCCAGAAAGAAGTAAGAGACACGTTGTTCTCAGATGCTCTGGAAGTTATGGAGGGGGAAGCCTGAAATGTCGTGCTCAGGTAGAAAATGGAAGATTCTCCTTTAACTATGTAAAACTTCTGGAACAAACAGCTAATTGAGAGCTCATATTTAATTTAAGTGAAACTCCAATAAAGTAATGAGAAAAATAGTTTTTTTTTTTTTTTTTCAGGCTTAATCTTCTACATGAAAAGACCTAGGTAAGGTGGGCTCCAAAGACATATTGGACCCCTTAACTTAATGAAATAGCTTTCTATTATGCCATGCCCTCACCCATAAACATGGAAAGACCTCCAGGGCCTTGCAGACATTCAAGGGAAGATCAGAAATATGTATTCTGAAAACTCAAGATTCATATAAGCAAATGAATCTCTGTGTCATATCCTCAAAATGCTTTTCTCCCTGTGTTGGTCCCTACAGTGTCTCTGAGAGCCTCTACTATAATGCATGTATAAAACAAGAATAAAATTCTATGAAAAGTAACAAAACAAGGGAATCTTGAATATTATAAGAAATTGCTAAAAGTTAAATAAAACAATTAATTAATTAGAGTTGCAGACAGATAATAAAATTTTCTGACTTCTTCATGAAGATGAAAATTTTTACAACAGAAAACAGAGGAAAAATTCAAGATATAGAATATCTTACTAATAGTCATCCCAAAAAGAGAAAACAAAGAAAAAAAATGGATTTAATAAAAAAGAAGGGATTTTTTTCCCAGAGTCAAAGAACATCAGCCATCAAAATTAAGACAAGCCTAGTAATTAAAATGTTTACTGCTTAGACATTGCTTCATAATTTCAGACTCATAAGCAATGAAGTGACCATTCTAAGTTATTCTGAGGTAGAGGTCAGTGTGGGGTAGAGCACAACCAAGAGAAATGTTAGGAAGGTCCATCTCTTTAACTTACAAAGAGAGACATAAAGACATACTATTTATAGAGGCCAAATTGGGATGCACATTATTAATATTTAAAAGACACATGGCTAAACAACTCAGGAACAAAAATTATAATGAATATTTGGGAAGCAATAAAACAATTGGAGGCTATGGTATGAGTTCAATCCTTACTTTGGGAGCAGAAAAATCAATCAATTATGAAAAATATTGAACATCAAGACATCTACTCGCAGTACATTGTGGCGAACAGTATCAGTACCCTCCCTACATCCCTTTGGACTTTACTGTTTCTCTGTGCTCCTTGTAACTGACAGCTCTATCTTTGGGCTTCAGGACTTTTTTCCAGAAGGCCACTCTTCCCATTGGTGGGGTGGGTTAGAAGTGCAAGGGAATTAACAACCACCAGGAGCCAACCTCAACTTTGGTCTAGTGGAAAAAGATGTACAAATATCACAGCTCTTTCCACCGGAAAGTGGGAAATTTCCGAGATGCCCATTTTACACTTTTCCTACAAGATTAACTTCTACTCACTTATTAAGGTGACTAAGTTAACAACATCCCCTATATTAACTCCCTTTTCCTTCCCGGGATCCCTTCTTTGTGTTCTCTTATCTTTCAAATAAACTACTTGCATTTTCCTTCTTCTTTCATGATTTGCTTCTAGAGGAACCCAAATTAAGACACATTTGTAAATATGAGTTCAATCCAATAGACACTTAAAATGGCTTATCCACTGAGGATGAGAAATAAGGTAAGTAAACTTTGCTTTTTCTTGTAAGCCCTGAAGTACTATTTGACCGTTAGTAAATGCTCTTGTTTTCATAGACAGATGGATATTACAGAGAGATTGATATAGCAATAGATAGGTATATAGATAGCAGTTAGGTGTATTGACACCTAATTCAGTCAATTAGGTGTTGTCAGTCAATTATTGTTAATTCAGTCAATTATTGTTAATTCAGTCAATTTATAAAAGCCACCAAAGGGAATCAAGCCTAAAGTTGACTGATCTAAAACTTTCTCCCAACACCAGTGTCATCTTGGCACAGTGCATAACAACATACAGGAAGGAACAGGAAGAAATGGTGCTTCAGAAATTTCTACAGTCACAACCTAGTTTACCCTGTTACCCCCAAACTCTTTCTCGTTAAACCTTAGATACGTTCTCAGTATCCACTCCTGCTGAAATCTAGCCTAGTTCCTCTATCTTTCACGTGGTACCAAGAAATTCAAAACTGTATCTTCCTCTGTCATGGTTATATTTTCAAATTTCTTGCTGACTGAGATGCTCACAGCTTGCTGACTGAGTCATGTTCACCTAATTCTACTGATTTAGTATATTTCACTTGTACTAATATAACACCAAGCATTTATTTTCAAACACACAGAACTGCATGATTATATATTTTCCTCTGGAAATCCTTTAACCAAATACATTTTATATACTTCTCACTTAACCTAATAAATTTCTGTACTTTGCAACAATACATTTCCCTTCTAATCAATATAAAAATATATTCTTCTCATATAATAGGCTTAAATTGACTCTTCAAGAAGGCAAGCCAATCTTCCAGTGTCCCCTTGTGGCTTTCATACTCCTGCTAGACAACAATATATTTCTACTGGGGTGCTGTAACACAGTTTGAAAATTAGATCACACTGTCCTTGTGCAAATAGAGCCCTTATTCTTTTGAGCAAGGTTTGAGACGTTATCAATTTTTGCTTGGATTTTGGCTTGCTGGCTGTATTTGCCTGGCTGTCACAAATACGTGGAGACTTTCCAGAGACCGATAAAAGCAACTGGGATTTTGATGGCCCTGAATGAATGTTCTGTTACCCATGTCTTGACATTGCATATAGACTGAATTTTTCACTGAGGATTGTCGTCACAGCAAAACATTTCTTTTTTTTGCTCAACTGATGTTTTAGTCACACAGTAATGACACCTGCCCCATTAGTGTCCTAATTTGAAAATGAAAAAATATATTCTTAACTTATTCATGGGCTCAATTGAGGATAAATTCTAGAAAGATGAGTGTTTTCTCCTTAGTGAATAGTTCCTAATGCCAAGCTGCCAAATTTTTATTGAAGTCTCGCTGAGAAGACGACATTAGGGTTGGTGATCAGGACAGACACAGGTTCAGTCTGGGGAAGCTTGTAGAACTAGGCACACAGACTGACAATAACTAATAGCAAGTAAGTATGATCCTATACAGGTAAAATACAGAATATATGGCATTGTAACAATAACTACTCTAGAAAGTCAGAAAAAGCTTCCCTGAAATATGAAGGATGAATAGGAATTCCATATATGAAGAGGAGGATGCTGCTAATAGCAGAAATAATGTATTGTGAGAGAGGAACAGCATGGAAAGTAGTCCTGAGACAGAGACAAGATGCCACTAGAAAAGGGGTAACAGACCACAGCCTGAAGACCACATCCAGCAGACAAACGTATTTTGTTTTTACAACACAGTCTTTTGTTGCTTTTCTTTTTCTTATTAGCTGTTAGCCAATATTTAAATGCTAAAATGCTCTGTGTATCTGCTTCAGTTGGAAAATAAGATGAAGGAGCAATATGGCAGCTACATCTCTGTAGGGCACAGATTAGCTGAATAGCACCAGTCTCCTCCCAGATGAGTTATTCTTTCTCCCTATTGCCATAGTCTGCACACCCCATTGTGCATCATTTTACTCACTTCTGGGAAACTGCATTGGTAATCACTGTCCCCGTATGTAAGTATCATGATTACTCTGGACCTTGAGTAATCATTGCATCACTGTGTCCCTAACAGAGAACCCAAATGATAATACGAGCTCAAATACTCTAGAGAATTAAGTAGAGATGAAGCATTTGAGGGATAAATGTAGGCTACTTTGGCTGGATACAGGAGAGATGGAAACACCACAAGAAAAGACATTGAGAATTAATCTGACAAGAGACCGTATTACAGGATTTTTACTTTATCTTAGGTCAAGAGAAAGCCATCAAAACACGTTAGGCTGGAAAGTGAAGATAAGATTTGCAAAATAAGGATTCCACCCCACGGAGTGGAGGAAGATATTACATATAGAGTACACTTTATAGTTTGTGAAATACTCTATGCATCATTTTTTGTTAGTTTTTAATACAAATTGTGAGGTATAATTCAAGATACCGCGTCAGTCTCCAGATGGAGAAACTGAGATTCTTAGCACAGTGCATTGACCTAAGCCACAGGCATAGTAGATACATCCAGAGTTAAAGAAAAGTTATATACCTTGCCTACTTTAGTATGCCCTCCCCATAATAACGGAAAGTAAGTAGGGAGATAAGCTCTTTCCATGATTGCTGTATTTAAGACAGGACCTAGATTTATGCACCTGCATAAGAGTGACTAAGATGATCTAACAGGATCCCAGTAAATAGTTATTTAGAGTTGAGCAGAAAGATAGTAAGACTTTGATGTCTGCTTCCTTTTATTAAACGTGTGCTGATAATCTTCTTTAAGAAAAACGTGACATTCTCTGCCATTTTCGTCTTAAAATTCTAATTTGAAATTAAACCCAAAACCCTACCCACAGATCCCTGCATTTTCTTATGTCCAACTCCACACACCTTTTTAACAGTCAAATGAGTTTTCTACCATAAAAATGCTGTATTTTAAGGAAAAATGTGGAAAGTCAAACTCAAAAATTAAGAAGTTAACACGAAGCATTTAAATAAACCCTTGTCTATTCTGTAATAACAAAAACTACAACGATTGTATGTATTTTCAAATATTATTTTTAACACATATTAATGTTCTATTTGATCTAGGGATCAAATAGATTCTACTGATCTGTTGAAATCATGGACTTAGGTCACCTCATATTATAACATTTACAAAATATAACCTGATTTCAAAATAAATCATAATAAAAGCTGAATGATGCCCCAATTTATTAACAATGGAGGGAAAAGGAACGTTATGTATATAAAAATTATAAAATACTTCTAATTAAGATAATTATACTTTTAATTCACATTTTAGCTAAGAAAAATACCTACATTATGATATCAATTATATTTTTGAATATGTTAACTTGCTGTGGAATATGTTAATAAATAATAGTAACAGAAAACTGCATTGATCTATCATTATTTCTATTTTGTATGTGTTTAACCATTTTTTTTTCTGTGCAGCTGGAGTGGTATTTTCAAAACAATAATGAGAATCTGTAGTTCCCTGGTCATTTTTTTTCAGTGAACACCTGTTGCTCTTAGAACAAGTCTCAACAACCCACCATGACCATAACAATCTGGTTTCAGCCTATGATTACAGCCTCTTCCTCAACACTGCACCCAATACCCTCTCCTTACAAACTGTGCTCCAGTCACACTGGATGTGTTTCTGTTCCTCAGATGCATTTAGCCTTTTTCTGCCACCAGACATTTGCATTTGCTGTTTTCTCAACCTGAAATGCACTTTGAAAGGCCTTCACAAGTCTGGTTTTTTTGCTATCTTTAATATCTCAGCTCCAATGTCGCTTCTAAGTTTCAGGAATGGAACTCAAACTAAATAAAAACATAAATCCCTGGGTCACTGTGCAAATCCTTGACATGTTTGCTATGAAAAGCATGCCTTGTCTTTTTGTTGCCCTGCCTGTGCCATGGGGAAGTGCAGTTTTGATGGCTGAGTTTTCCCAATTCTCAGGTCAGCTGGCTTTCGGATGGGTTTGGGCAACGGAAAATACTGACAAGAGTGGAAGGGAAAGGAAAGATATGCCACGTGTAGCATTTCTGGGTGGACAGTTAAATCTGCCTGTGGCTCCAGCCTACAGAATTTCAGCTTCCACCCAGGGTATCAAAGCCTCTTTTCTCTGGCCTCCCATAAACAAATTATTAAACTGTTAAAGCTGCCCAATTTTTAATTTGTCATTTGCTTTTAATCCTCCAGCTCTGAAGGTGGTAAGCTCCTGCCCTGAGAATCTTTTTTTCTTATATTTCCAAGTATTGATCACTGCTCTCCTGCCAAGGCAGACAAGTAGATATATTGCTTTTTCCACTGGCAGCTTTTTTAATATATCTCAAGGCCACAACTATGTAACCACAGAGTGTCCCCTTATTCCAGGTGAACAAGCCCATTTCCTAAGAAAATGGTTCTTCGCGGGTTATTCCTAAAATCTCTTTAGGTACTAAGAATCATATGGTTAAAGCATCGTGGATTTTGTTCAACTTTATAAATAAGAAGTAGCAAAACGATGCCTGAATCCTGTGGTTATCCGTAGGAAATAAAAACTTCCTCAGGAGTAAATTGTGCACATGAAAATAGAAATAAATAAAGACGCTTATTCTCCTAATGACCTTTTTGGGATATGTCCAAATCTGGTGCATTGCTCAGCCTTGCTATATAAAGATTTGGATTTCAATGTCAGATCTTTGGTAATTTGTTGTGATTGTTTACTCCATGTTCTGATCCTAATTGTCCACTGAGACATCTATAATGCAATTAAGCCCTTTAGATTAATTTGCAAATGTTTCCTTACCTTCCATATTCTTGGCATCTCTGTGATACTAGACGCTAATATATAGACAGCCACTGTTGGATAAAATACAGGCTTCATTTAGGAATTTAGGAATATTTTATTTGGAACAGTTAATAGAAAGAGTATAATGCATGCTGTAACTCTAATACAGAGATGTCTTAAATATGCAGAATATATAAAGGAAAAAAGTCATTCACTTTTGAAATTAGTTTGGGGAGTGACAATTGGGAGAAACAGTTCAATATTAGGGTAAAGGCCTCCTCCCTTTCCTTTCTTTGCTTCTACCTTTTTCTTACTTAAATCACGTATACTTTGGTTCCACTGGATTCTTTTTTTTGTTTTTTTTGTTGTTTTGTTTTTGTCTTAAAGATCTCTGAGTGTCTTAAAACAGGCCCCATCACTTCTTGAACATGTCCAGCCTAGTCAACTGTTTCAAACACTACCAATATTCTCAGAGATTTTGTATTTTAATATATTGCAAAGCTTTTCTCTTTTAAATTATTTCTCTACATTCCTCTTGTAATTTCAATATCAGAAAATATCATTCCTGACCACCTGCTCCCTCTCCCTCCACCACCCATTCTGCTAAGACTCTCTGTTCCCCTTCCGTATTTTTAGTTGGCATATTTTCATTCTGGCACTTCTTCAATGTGTAGGCTCAAAATTAATGTAATGTAGAAATTCTGTGCTTGCTATCCTAAAAACTGCCTTTGGATACTACCGAGTGTTTTATATTTCTCAGTACAATACCTCTTAAATTCCCTTATTTATTTTCCAGAGATATGGATAAACAATTTAAATTTCACCAGTTAAAAAAGTTAGTTGGGTAAGAGAAATACTGGCCTAGGGATGAAATCATGCAAGAACAACCATTAATTCTGCCTTCTCTTTCTCTCCCACGTCATAAACTCAGTCGCATTTCCTCTCTGTCCTTTCTGCTTGGCTGAATTTATCTAAAGATTTCCAGTCAAACTTTAAGTAAATGGCCTAATGTTTGTTGAGCTTATGTTATGAAGAGTTTAAGTAAGAAACAGTTTATCTTAACTCTGTTTCCTCAACCCATCTATGACATTTTGAATCCATCACCATTTTATTTTCCAAAGAATCTAAAATTTGGGAGGGAGCAAGCACAGCATTTTATATGTGTGTGTAATCATGTGAGTGTATAGAGTCACAGATTATCAATCTGCATTGATATTTTGTCAGAATAGTGGGTAGAATACAAGAAATCACCACCGTGATGCTACTTTTGATTCAAAAGGTCATAATTAACCTTTGTATTTTACCGCAGAAAATAGATTTGTCATAAATCTTCAGGGGACTCTGCAGAAATATTCTGTGGCACTGTAGCTCTCCCGAGATAGTTTTCTGGGATGAAACATATAGAAGTGGCATATCTTAGTCCGTTCAGGCTACTTTAACAAAATACTTTGGACTGGGTTATCTATAAACAATAGAAATTTAGTGCTCACAGTTCTGGAGGTGCGGAAGTCCAAGATCGAGCTGACAACACATCTGGTGCCTCGTTAGGGCCTGTTCCTCATAGATGATGCCTTCTATGCATCCTCAAATGACAGAAGGGTTGAACTAGCTCTCTCAAGCCTCTTTCTAAGAGGGCTCTACCCTCACGATTATTTTTATGATAGCAAGAAATCCTGGAACCCTCTCATTTAATGATATTATATAAAAAGGCCTGTTAGAAATAATAGATTTTGGAGACAATCATGGTTCATCTGTTTCACTTTGCAATTTAGGAAACTGAGGCTAAAATTATAAAACTCTGCTAATAAGCATCACAGAGAGGGCCCAGAACCAAAGATTTCTGATTCTTGGATTGTTTACTTCTATATCATATATCATTCATCGACAAAGGTAGAGTCCATTGAGAAAGAAAATCTGAAGTTGGTTTCACCATCCCATAGACAAAGGCTGGGTATAAAAGTAAGCAAGCATCATTTCTCTGTTTTCAATAAGAACCAGTTTCAAAATGAATCATTTCTATCATTTTTAATAACACAATACGGGAGATTTCTCCCAAATGAGAGCATGATATAATAAAACAGTCTCTTCTTCCACAGCAAAGCACAACAAAGAAGTCAATCTGGAAAAAAAATGTTAACAGCAAACATACCCACTGAAAAAAAATCAACATGCCAACAAGGTAAGGTAATTTGCATGAGTATTTCTTAAAGATTTTCCTCCTGAGATTCATAAATGATTTCTCTCTGGCAAGCCTTGGTATTTTTTTTTAAATTTAAAGGATATTGTACTGATTAGTTGCATTGCCTTTGAGAACTAGATAAATATTTATGAAGAAATAATGTCTATGTGTATCTATGTATCTATAATGCACAGGGAGAGCAATAGATATTCAGAAAAGGAATTTCATTTCTGTGGGGTTCATAAATTGCATCAGGAACCCATTGTAGCTCTTCTATAACGTGGGCACATGAGCTCCATTAACATTTGACTCTGATTTGAAACTTTTGTATTTCAGGAACCTCAGAAAATCCACCTGATTGCTGTCTGCTTTCATGAGCAAGAATATCTGTTATGTCATTTGCTCACAGCATGTAGCTGGGCTACACAGTAAGATGCGGAGTCAGATACCCTGGTGTTGATTCCAAAAAGAATTCTCAACTGTCTTGTAAAGTTACCATGAAGAGGCCTTATCTTACCTTCTCACTGTCTCTGCTTCTTCGCAATGCCAGTCACATTAAGTATCCCATCGGATATTTGTTGTCATTGCCACCTTGTCTCTTGATATTTTGCTTCTACCTCCCACTCCTGGCCTAGAACCTGCCTCATCCACTTAGAGCTAAGAAGATAATTGTATTTTCCAGTTTGACCTACTTCACTTTCAGAAATATTTCAGTAACTGTCCTAGTTATCCTTCTATAATACCTCTAACTGTCTAAAACAACTCCCTGATCTGCTCCAGCACAGCATCCAAGAATAATTACAGCATCCACCTAGACTTTTGGGGCCCTACTAAGACTGTCCACATTCTCTTCCAGGAAGGAGGCATATGGTTTGAACGTACCTAGGTTATGCCATGCTTTTCAGCAAAACCAGGTTGTAGGAGGAAAAGGAAATGTTTAGATACCACTGGAGGAGGCTTAGCACTACTCCCTCAAGTATACCAGAACTTCTCAGAACACACCAAGTTTTCTTGAGCAACTCCTCTATTGAGAAATGGGTACTGTATTTTTCCCTCCTTAAATTTAATAGATGTTTGTCTATACTAGAGTTTTGCAGGGCGAAGGACAAAAGGAACCCAGCAACTTCTTTTCCCGTTTTTCAGGTTATTTTCCTTATTTACTGCTGGATAATAAAATAATAAAAGTGCTCAAAGCACTTTTTAGTTGGTTATGAAGAGAAATCAATACCGCTTTGTGTTTCAAAAAGGAAAGGCATGCAAGGACGCAGAGGTATTAAACACAAGTGGATTGAATAGTTATTTGTGAGGGGCCGCGAACAATTGAATTACTATTTTAATGTCATAACATGGCAGCACTCAAGATTACCTTTCACATCTAATCATACCATTTACATGGAAGTGGGAAAATGCCTCTGAAGTGGCCAAATGCTATTCACTGAATGGATCATGATAACACTAGAAATTGCTCTGGAGGAAAAATAATCAGATTCTCTGCGGGGCTCTGAAGAAAGGTTAATGTCCATTCATTTGAGGAAAAAATAAATAAATAAAATCTACAAAGGACATACTTTATAAAAAGGGCAGCTTGTGCCAAAAATAAATAAATAAATAAATAAAAATCCGTAACTTTAGACATTGGCTCTTGGCTCTAATCTTGACTTTAATACTTGAGAGTTGTGTGTCATTGGTTTTGTCACTGCTAATACTGGAGTTCAAAATCACTGACAGGTAAGAACACGAGGCCCCAGGATTTACATAAATTATTTGGTCATTAATTCTCATGAAACCTCTTACTTTAGGTGCATTATCATCATCCCCATTTTACAGATGAGAGTGTTGAGGCCAACAGAGTATGAAATGTGCCTCTAGCTGGGAGTGGCAGAGCAAGGGTTCAAGAACAAGCTTACCTAACTCTATGGAGGGACAACATGGTACTGCCATTAAGAACGTTTCCTGTGCACCTCAGAGAAACATCACGAGAGATGGTGTACATTTATGGTGAGGCCTAGGTCTCCTCACTAAGGCCCCAGACTACTTCTGTCACCCATATTCACTACACCCAGCTCCACATCCCATTCCTCTAATCATATCAAATGTACATTCACTGAAATTACCAGATTTTTCATGTCTTTTTGCCTTTGATTTTCTTAGATTGCCTTTCTGTTTGTTTCACTTTTCTAGCACACTTAGCTCATCTGGTACAACCTCCAGGAGTGCTTTCCTAATACCCTCAAAGAATTTGCTCTTTCTCCTTCCTCCCCAAGAACATTCTGTTGAATCTCTCAGGGGATGTATGTTGTGATGCAATTATCTATTTATCTGCCTTTCCTGCTCAAATGTAAACCATTGGAAAGCCACCTCTGTTTTTCAACATGCCTGGTGTCTAAATATAAAATATTTGTATAGTTTGTGTATTTTTTAATGTTTCTAAATCAGCAAATACATAAAATTAAAATTTTCAAGAATTGCATGAACTTACTAATTGTAGTGAATGTTTATTGAGTACTTGCTACATGCCAGGTACTCTGGTGTGCACTTTGTGTACATTAACTGATGTGTTGTTTGCGTAGTAGTATGATGTTGGTACCAGTAACTGGCTGATTTTTTAGATGAGGATGTTAAGGCACAGAAAGGTTAAACATCTTGTTCATGTTGACACAGCTCTTAAGTAAGGAATCTGTGATTTAAATCTAAAAATCTGGCTCTAAATCCCACATTATTGACCATTAAGCCTTACTGAATAACCAAGACCCAGATATGATAGAGCAAGGGAGAGCCTCTGGATTCCTGTGTGGCTAACATTTTAGGGACATCAAACAGGATGACACAACACCTGTGAATATAAAAAATTCCTCCTCTTTTCCTTAAAGACTCTTTAGTTGTAGTTGGATCGAGCGATGGCCCTCTAGTGTTGACAGTTACAAAAGCAAGCACCTATCCTTTTACAGCGCCTATTTTCAGATGTTGATACTTGAATCAAGTGTTTAAAAAATACACAGTTCTAATACGCACTCACGGAATGAGTGGCCTGGAGCACCTGCCACGCAAGTGATCCGGGATGCCATGGCGAGCTGTGTTTCTAAGGACAGGAAATCCTGAACTGCTCTTGAAGTGGCCACTACTGGAGAAAGACGCATCTACCCTCTTAGTGAGGTTATCATTCACCTTATGCAGATTATGGGACAAGCAGACCTACACCTAGCGCTAGGCCTGCTGTGAGGTGGCAGCTCCTCAATTTACTGCCTGACCATGTGTCAGTCTGATCCTGTTTCCAGATCGGTAACAAGAGGGGATTAAACCAGCTAACTTCCCCCCAAAGCCCCACCTGCCCTAGCATTTGGAGGCAACCCAAAGTCATTGTTAGAAACACAAGGCTTATTTGGAATAAGGCAGACTTTGGTTTGAAACCTGCTGGTTATTAGTTATGTGTGACTGGGAAACTTGCAAAACCACTCTGAGCCTCAGCTTTCACATCTTTAAAATGGGAATAACAGCAATGACTACATCAGATAGTTGATGATTAAGTGACAAAATGAAAGCAAAGCACTTAACCCAGCTCCAAGCACCAACACTCATTCTCTCTTTTAATTCTCTCTACAAGTCCATAATGGAGTAGGGCTACTCTGATCCTCATTTTATAGATATAGAGAATGACACAAGTAGCACAAGAGGGAGTTTCATTTTAGCAGGCCAGAGAAGTCACTTTACTTAGCTAAATGACACTACCTCTGTTTGTTTTATCCCTGGTGCTTGAAACTTCTAGCACAGGGGTGGGGAACCTTTTCATGTTAGAAAGCCTCATTAATTTAGCTGTAATCAAGTAAGACTGCATTCTGGAAACTTCAGTTATATATACCTAAAAACAAATTTTTTATGAAAATCTAACTGCTATGTACTTAATTTCAAAAAAATGAAAACTATTAAAGTTAACCTTTTAATGACTTTGTTTTTGCTTTTTGTTGGAAAGCATCTGAATATTTGGTTGCAGCATGGGCTCCACAGTTTCAGTTGATCGTCTAGACGGGCATCAGTCATTTGTAACCCTAAAGGCATCTTGTTTTGGGTTAGGTAGGAGAATGTAGATTCACAGCAATAAGTGGTTGAAAAGCAAGAAAGCATTTTTCAGGCATGTTGCCAAAGGCGTGGGTATTCTACTGCATTTTTCCCTATTTCAATTGGATTGTTTTTTTTTTAATTTCACAGTATTATAGGAATACACACATTATAGTTACACAATTTGCTTTTGTACAGTTTGAGGCAAAGTTACAAGTGTTCCCTTCACCCAGATAGTGTACTTTGTACCCGTTAGGTGTGAATTTACCCACCTCCCTTCTCCCCCTCCCACCTACTTGATTTCTGTTGAGTTTTACTTCCATATGTACACAGAAGTGTTGATATACCTCAAAGAACTCAAAGTAGATCTACCATTTAATCCAGACATCCCACTACTAGGTATTTACCCAAAGGAAAAAAAAGATATTCTATAAAAAAGATACTTGCACTCGAATGTTTATAGCAGCACAATTCACAATTGCAAAGATGTGCAAACAACCCAAGGGCCCATCAATACATGAGTGGATCAATTGGATCTTTCTTAGCGTCAAACAATGACTTTAAAATGTCATCTACTGAGAGCTCAATCAATTCCATCTGTACTTCCTTAGGTGCCTTAGTGGTATCAACCAGGTGAGGCTGAAATGCTAATTTGAGTCTGATGTCATGCTTCTCAAAGTCAGTGAACCTCTCATTGTATTCTCTAATTAACAGGTCTATAACAGCTGCATATTCTTCAAATGATTCACTATTTTAAGTGTCACTTAAAATAGTAGCTTTGGCACAGATTTTGCTGATGCAAGATACAATGAAAAGAAATTAGAGTATCTGAATCTCCTAATACTTTTTTTTCTCTGTGCAATAAACCCTTCATATTTTCCTGCCATGAAAGGTGCACCATCTCTACATACACTACATCTACCAGATTTGGTCCAATTTCACAACCTTTATCTTGAAAGTTGTTGAAGGTATCTATTCCCCGTGTTCTGTTAGCAAGACTGCCCAAAGCAAGTAACTCTTCATAGCAAATAAAATCTTGTGGTATCACCAGAATGAAATATAAAACCTGCACCAAGTCAGTAGCATCAGCTGATTCACCCAAACTGATTGAATAATATATATTTTCCCTTTGAAGTGTTGTATGAAGTTGTTCTGTTAAGTTCAAGGCTAATTCATGCTGCCAATCAGCTATGGATCTCCTTGAAAGAGGCAGTTGTTTGTACTTTGAAACAGTATCAGGGTCTAAACATCCTACTATTTCAATAATGTATTCTTTCCTAATTTCTACGTCACTGGATGGCTTCTTTTTCCCCCCAAGTATATAAGCTACTTTATGAGTTGCTTCAGTGGCATTATTTCCAGTTCTATTTGCTGCTTGAAAGAATTGTCTTTGCTTTTGCTTTTATCTTTTAATTTCTGCAATGCAACCTTTCATGCCTCTCCCTCTAATTTAAAATATATGTGGTCTTTACAAGTGTTACAATGATGATCAGCATGGAATTATTTTAATGTTGATACTGCAGTATCACAAAGAAAGCAAATCATTTTACCTTTAGCAGAAATAAGATAATATTTCAGTTCCCAATCCTCATTGAAAAATCTATTTTCTTCCTTTGGCGTTCTCTTGGTTGTCTTTGACATGATGGGCTGTTAAGCAGACAAAATTTAAAAGTATTGCCGAGCTGTGCAACTATTCACAAATTCCACTTCAAACAGAAATACAGTGCACAGTTGTCAAAAGCTGATAATAGACTGGCATACTCAACCCCCATAAACTCTTACCCACCAGCCTCATGCAGTAGTGGCTCCAGACAGGTGGGCAAAGTTAGAACTAAATCATGAACGCAGCAGCTGTCAATTTAGCCCTTAAGGGATACTAACGTTCAATTGTGCCTGTCAATCTTGGAGGATTATTTTGTTGACATTTATTTTATTCCTTGGTATTTTAAATATATTCATTTTAAAAATAAAATAAAAATATAAAACAAACAAAAATGCATTAATAAAATTAAAGAATTTGTTCTGTAAAATTTGGATTCAGTCTATTAGGCACTCACTATGTACACTAAGAACATGCCACGCGTCAATCTAATGGTTTATACAGATTAACTCTGCTAAGTCTCATGAGATAAGCGTCTCTAACACCGTATTTTACAGATACGCATATACATATATAAAAATACAAGCACAGCAAAGATGAACAACTTGCTCAGTAACACAGCTAGCAAGTGCTTGAAGCCTGGGTTCCAACCCAGTCCTTCAGACTTAACCATGGTGCCTAATTCTCCTCACGGCCCACTGTCTACGTCCCTAAATCTGTAGCAGCCAATTATAACCAGATATTTTCCAATGTTGATCACTTTCTAAATTACTTTAAGTTTAAAAATTTAAGAATGAGTATCTTTCATCAACTAGTAATTCTTCCTGATCATGTTTTGTGTGGGAAAAAAAAATGTAAAAAATAGAGCAATGCTGAGATAAACAGATCCCTCCCCCTAAAATATATAGTGCATTTGAAGAAGTCAGTGGGATCCAGAGAGGCTTCTTGCCACCAAATTTACACAAGATTTTTTTAAGCTAAATACTATGCTATGAATTTTCTCCCTTTTTCATCCAATCTCGCCAACTTGGGGGGGGGGGTGGCAGGGAATATTTTAGGTCAAGAAGAAATGTTTGTGCTAGAAAATACGAAACTAAAAAAGGAGCAAAAGGATTTGTAAAAGGTTACAGCACCCAGTGAGGAATGAGAGGAGTGAGGAGAACCACAGAGTAAATTTTGACTTACCTCATCTTCCACCCAGCCTGCTTGCAGACTTCGTCAATACTATTTCAGCTTTTAGTGCAGTTTTTGGCCACCTCTCACCAAATAGAGCTACAGACTCTATCACTCCAGGCTATCAGTTTTATAGCTTTATGGCTGTACTCTACCACATTCCATGGTCCTCTTTGAATACCATCTCAGTCCCTGAACCCCGAAGAAAGACCCTTTCCCACTGCATAAAGCTATCCTATTTTGCCTTCAAGCAAGAGGTGCTTCTTTTCTGCTCCTTTTTGGAGACTATCTCCCCTCCCAAGCATTTGCCCACTGCAAACCTGATACCCTTCTGCCCTTAGCTATCATTTAAACATACTGTTTCTAGTGGCTTTTCCATTCTTCTGATCATAGGTACTAGCTGACAATCTGCAACCTTTGGTCTGGACAAACCAGAAGCAAATCCCAACAATTGCTTTAATGCCCTGTCTCCTTAGCTCCTCCTTCCTCCTCGCCCCTTTTCTCGGGCTTGCATTCAAGCCTCAGCACAGCTGAGCACACTTGACTGATCTATAGCACAGCCAATGGGGGATAGCTTGCCCCTCTTGCAGGCCATGCTGATTAATTCAGGTGTTACCAGCTTAGCCCATTGCCTCAGGTTCTTTTGACGAATCATCAGGCCAGATGTAAAACACAACTTTCCTTTACTAAATATTTACTGATCAATGATGATGTATTAAGCCTTAAGGGCTGTGGAGAAAGCAGAGATGAATAAAGCACACTCTTTGTCCCAAGGAGAGTAAATATACAGTAAAACAACAACAACAAAAACCATAAAAATAAAAATCAGCTTTCTAAACACCCAGGGTAAGTGGTATAGAAATAACCGAAGTTGAAATATTTTGTTATTTTTTTAGCGTGGCTGGTTGGAGGCCAGATGTGGGGGATGGTGCTTTAAAAACTCCTCAAAATAATTTACTAGCTCTTATCCCATGGTGTTTACTACAGACTTTTCCAAAGTTTCATCCCTTGATAAAGTCCTTATGACTTCACGAGCTTGTTATAAATGAGCCATGCACCCCACTCCAGGCACAAATCATCAGAATCTCTGCAAGTAAAGCCAAGAGCTATTTAAGGCTAGTATGTTTTAGGTCTACAGTTTCCCTACCCTACCCTATGTTTTAGTTCTACAGTTTCCTGTCCCCTGTGTCTCTAAGAAGTCACACGAGAGTTAAGCCTCAGCCAAGTTAGGACCCAGTTGAAGAAATACTCAGAGTTAATTTCTAAGGCTCCAGTAATGACTGTTTCTAGCTTTGGTCCAGGATCACACAGGGACAACGGAGCTCTATCATTGGAGTAGTGTTAGCACTATATTCCTTTACCACAGGATTGCCCTACCTCCATCATGTCCTGCTTGGTAAACTCTTAATCGTCCAAAAGTCATCTTAATTGTCATTTTTCCCTGCCTGTAAAGGCTTTCTTGATTTTTTAAGGCCCAACTTGAATGTAGCACTTAAATCCCAAGTGGTACAATTCACATCTTCTCCTCCAGACTATGACCCCTTCAATTTTAGCAACAATGTCTTTTGCATTACTATATTCCTTAAAACTGGTACAGTCTGAAATATAGCAGGCTCTTTAAATGCTGGATAATGCCTAAATTAATGCGTGAAAATTCCTCTGACAATCAACCAAAATCCTGATGTTTATGACCAACAGCATTTCTGAGTGGTCAGTGCGCCCATTATCCTGATTGTTCATAGTTGTGATTATAACCCCTGCTTCTGTCATATAAAACGTATACATTTGTTAATAACTTCTCTACCTTTCTATGACCTAGGTCTGCAGTATTCAAAATTGCTACTAATGTGGTTATGACCATGTTGTTACGCTAGTACCTTGATTTCACTATATAGTGTCAAAATGTCAGACGTACCGCCTTGAATATTTATTTCTCTAACAGTGTCACTAAAAATTTTTGGAACTTTTTATTTCTGTTATCCCCTTGTGTTTAGCATTATATCATATTATTATTATTATTATTATTAATAAGGCAAGCTTTCTCTAAATTCTGCTAAAGTAACAAGGTTGCCAACTCTCTGAACCACTTTTAAAAGCTTATTTATTTTTCTCCATATCTTGTGATTAAAAAGCTAATGTTGAGAGCATTTTTTCAAAGATACAAAAAAAAATTAAAAAAGAGGAAGAAGAAGAAAGAACAGAAGCTATGAAATTATGAATGCAAGTTCCTAACCTGGAGGCGAGCTGAGTCACCGTCATGGATGGATAAGAGGTAATTTCCTCTTATAAAGGTAACTGCTTAGAAATATCAAATGGTTAGTTTTGGTCATCACCTGTGTTTACTTCATGTCTAAATGCTCCTGACCTCTGATGGTACAAAGTGGTAGGGTATCCATCGGGCTTCAGTTTAAGGGCTTTAATAAACTTGATTCAGGCAAAGTGGCAGCGGCCTGGGCTTTCTCTATTAAACAATAACTCACAAGAGACTGCACTGAATAAAAACAGGGGCTGATTTTGCCAAAGGTGATTTTCCTAGAAGGCGGGTTCGTAGGATGACTAACACTATGTAGTAGAAAGAAACGTGAATTTCAGACTCAGACAATTGAATTCAACATCCACCCTCATCATTTACAAGCTGTGTGATCTTTGATGAATTACTTAACCTTGCTGAGTTGAGTTTCAGGATCTTTACTTACAAATAGAGATATTACTTACTTGAAACTTATTTTGAAGATTAGTGCAATAAGAGATATCAAACAGTTGAAACATGATAGATGGTAACTATATATTCATCCTCTTATCTTACTATTTAAGAGGCAGCTATAAAAAGCGATTCATCTTAAGCAAGAGAGTTGATTCAGGCTACTTAGTCTGAGATCAAATGGAGTATTTATCATATCAATATAGGTTAACATCCACTCCAGAGCCATTCACTCCAGAGAGCCATGTAGACACTGAAGAACCATCTACTGCAGGAATACAAGGTCAGCCTAGGGAGGAGTATATGAGAGAAGGTGAAATGTTCTTTAGATATGACTAATATTTTATGGCCTTCATACAGTGAGGTCTTGTCATGTATCAAGTACTTGGATATGCTTTTCACATACAGCATCATTTAAACCTTGCCACAACTCCATAAGGTAGACATTAATATATTCATTTTGGATGCAGGGAAGCTGAAGTTAAGAGAGGTTTATGAATTTGCCTATGGCCAGACAATCACTAAGTGGAAAATCTATTCATTTGATTTTAAAATAGTGTTGCTAAAATTAAGCAATTGAAATAGATGATTCTCTTTGTTAATTTCAAAGTTATTTCTAAATATACACTGTCTATAATTATCAACAGGTAAATGAAATCAATGAAAGATTATAAAAGACATATGAAAGTACATTGTAAGCACCTCATGGCATATCTACATGTGTGTGCATGTGTCTGCATTTGAGAGTCCTGCATGAGACTATGTATGTGTACCATAATATAATTAACATAGTAAGCAACATTTATTAACCACCTAGTGTGTATGAGACATTCCACAAGGAAATGGAAATCAAATGATGAAGACAAAGATAGCTCTGTTCCTACAAAGCAATTGTCACAAGTATCTGAGGTCACACTACATAAGTGGCACAATATCAGGCAGGTATATGTAAGGTAGGCAGAGATAGCTTTAAGAAGGCACGGAATGGGGTTGCGACCTGAAGAACTGGGAACAGCTGGATAGGCAAAGCCCAAGAAAACCAGACAACAGCTTCAGAATCAAGTACATGAGCTCCTTTTAAGCCACCTAGTGCTCTACCACTTCACCCTTCAAAAGATAGGGCCACTGGATTAGATTTAAAACATTCAGCTGTAAAGCGATATTTAAAAAATAGCTTTATGAAGTATAATTAATGCATACTGAACAGCACGTTTAAAGTATAGAATAGGATAAGTTTTGATATACGCAGACTTCCATGAAACCATCACTACAGCGGAGATGAGTATCAGCATCATCCCTCAAAGTGTCCTTTTGCTTCTTTGTACCCCCTTTCTCCCGCCTCTTTCAGCCCCACCACCAGGCACCACTGATCTGTATTCTGTCATTACACATTAGTTTTTGTTTTCCAGAGGTTTCTATAAACAGAGTCATATAGTATGTGCTATATGCTATTTTTAACCCACGTCTTTAATTCAGCACAATTATAGAGAAACACTCATATCATGTGTATCAATAGTTCATTCTTTTTTATTGTTAAGTGGTATTCCATTGTGTAAACATATCACAATGTGTTTATGCATTCCCCTGCTGATAAATATTTTAATGGTTTCCAACTTTTAGCTGTTACAAACAAAGCATCAATGGGGATTCATATGTAAGATTTTGTGTGGACATATGCTTTCTTTTTCTTGGGTAAATAACTAGAAATAAAATAACTTGATAGCTACAGGGTAGGCTTATTTTTAACTTTCTAGGGAGCTTCCAAACTGTTTTCCAAAATGGTTGTGCCATTTTACATTTCTACCAGCAGTATATGAGAGTTCCAGTCCCTCCATATCCCTGCTAACACTTGGCATGGTTTATCCATTTTTTTTTTAATCTCATTTTCTTCTTCTAAAGTCTTCTTTTACTTGTATAAATTTATGGGGTACAAGTGTCATTTTGTTACATGCATAGCTTGTGTAGTAGTAAACTCAGGGTTCTTAGGATATCCATCACCTGAATAACATACATTGTACTCATTAAGTAATTTCTCATCATCCACTCCCCATCCCACTTCTTTACTCTTCCATGTACCCATTGTCTATTATTCCACACTCTACATCCATGTGTACACATTATTTAGCTCCCATTTATAAGTGAGAACATGCAGTATTTGTCTTTCTGTGTCTGAGTTGTTTCACTTAAGATAATGGCTTCTAGTTCCATCCATGTTGCTGCAAAACATACAATTTCATTCTTTTTTATGGCTGAAGAGTATTCCATTGTGTATATATACCACATTTTCTTTACATAATCATTCATTGCTGGACACTTAGGTTGATTCCATATCTTTGCCGTTGTGAATAGTGCTGCAATGAACATAAGAGAGAAGGTTTATTTTTGATACAATGATTTCTTTTCCTTTGGATAGAAAGCCAGTAGCAGGCTTGCTGGACTGCATGGTGGTTCTATTTTTAGTTCTTTGAGAAATCTCCATACTGTTTTCCATAAAGGTTGTACTAATTTACAGTCCCACCAACAGTGTATAAGAGTCCCCTTTTCTTAACATCCTTGACAACATCTGCTATTTTTTCTTTTATATAATAGCCATTCTGACTGCTGTAAGCTGATTTCTCATTGTGGTTTTAATTTACATTTCTCTGATGATTAGTGATGTTGAGCGTTTTTTCATATGCCTGTTGTCCACTTGTATGTCTTGTTTTGAAAAATGTCTTTTCATGTCCTTTGCCCACTTTTTAATGAGATTTTTGCAGGTTTTTTTTGTTGAGTCATTTGAGTTCCTTGTAAATTTGTATATTAGTCAGTCCCCTGTCAGATGCATAGTTTGAAAATATTTTCTCCCATTCTGCAAGTTGTCGGTTCACTCTGTTTATTATTTCTTTTGCTGTACAGAAGCTGTTTAATTTAATTTAATCCCATTTGTCTGTTTTTGTTTTTCTTGCCTGTGCTTTTGAGTTCTTAGACATAAATCCTTTGCCTAGACAAAACACTGATGAAAGAAATTGTAGATGACATAAACAAATGGAAAAACACCCCATACTCATGGATCAGAGAAATTAATGTCATTAAAATGACCATACTGCCCAAAGCAATCTACAGATGCAATGCAATCCTTATCAAAATATCAATGTCATTTTTCACAGAATTAGAAAAAAATCCTAAAATTGATATGGTCTTTTTAACTTCGGTCATACTAATGGATATTTCATTATAATTTTGATTTGCATTTACATAAAGACTTAAAGGTGCTGAGCATTTTCTTATTGTCCGATTAGTTTTCTATATAATCTGTCTGAAGTGTTTGTTCAATTATTTTGTGTACTTTTTTATTGATTTGTTATTTTTTCCATTATTTGAGTTTTCTTTATATATTCCAGATACAATTCTTTTTCAGATGTATATGCATTGTAAATTCTTTCTACCACTCTCTAGCTTATATTTTCATTCTCTAACAGTGTCTTTTGAAAAACAGAAGTTGTAAATTTTGACACAGTATTCCTTTTCTTTTCCCCTTTCCTAATTCAATGTCACAGATCATCTCCTATGTTGTCTTATGGGATTTTTTTTTAATACATGAGAAGATAGACAAATTGATCAATGGAATAAAATCAAGTCCAAATGCAGACCCAACACATATCTGGCCAACTGATTTTGACAAAGGTGCAAAAGAAAATCAGTAGAGAAAGAATAATGTCTCAAAAAAATTGTGCAAAAACAACTGTATATTCATATGTCCAAAATTTGATGCATGTCTAACACAATAGATCAATATATATAAATTAAGTCATGAATCATAGACTTAAAGAATCTTCATTTTTTATCTAGTTCTGACACTAGAAAATTGTGTCACTCTGGCAATATCTGGGCTGATGGTATCTGATACATAGCAGGCACTTGTGTGCGTGTGTGTGTTAGGCAAGTAGAGAAAAATAATCTGAATAAGTACCACTGGGATCTTTAGGGGGAAAAAAATAGTCAGTAGTCATGAATAAGAGGATTACTTCCCCATTATAAGAAGAAATGAATAAGAAAATAGAAGCAGAAACCAGTTTTTAATATGATTGCCTCTTTACAGAGATAATGATTTACTCCCCAAATAGATTCTTCTCTAGTATCCACATTTCAATAAATGGCATAGCAGCTACCTAGTTGTTTAGCAGACAACAACAAAACAAAAAACGAAACCACATAGAATTGGGATTTACTGATGGATTTGAATTAAGAAGTAAGCAAAAGTGAAAAATCTGAGCTTTCAGCTCTACTCTGAAAACACAACTTTACTCAGATTATTATATTGTGTTAGTTTTTAAAAACAAATTATAGAAAGTTAATGCGGTATTAATATTTTTACTTATTTATTTTCATTGTTACAGTGCTTTGATCCGGGGAGAACCCTTCTCTTACAGAACTAAGAGATCAACTTGGAGTGATAAGAAGTGAGTCACCCTGAGATAATGCCATCCAGTTTTTCTAAAAACTAATGATTAAAGAATAAAGGTACTTCAAAAATATCTGAAATAACTCAAACAAGAGATAAGTCATACATTTAATTAGATTCAGTTCAAAAATAGCTGTCTTAAAGCTTGTTTTGGGGGATAAAAGAAGGTAAAAAATCATGGATCTCTTACGTTTTGGATGAGAATTCACTCCGTCTCTCTTTCCCTAGAATTTATGCATGAAGGAACTTCTGAGGCTCAGAAAGAGAAAGATTAAAATCTACAAGGTACATTTCAACACTGAACTTTCATTATTTCATTTGATACTGGGAATGCCTCTCATAGGTCCATCTGTTAGTTTCATGCATATTTTCTCTTTATTGTTAGCAGACATGACTTTTTGTGGTTAAGATAGATATGGAAGTTCATGAACATGAGGACAAGCTGAAAGATTAGACTTGTTTAAGCATCTTAGATGGCAAACTACTTTGCAAATGCAATACCCTAATCAGCTTACTTGTAAGATGGCCAATGAGCTGTTAGAAATGATGAAAAAAACAAAATGAAACAAAATACGTTATTTCTGTGTACTAATTTTCCCTGACCTCTTAAGATAAGTTGTTCATTTTCACTGACAGGCTCTTGTTTGTACCATTTATTTGCCTCAAAATGCCCACCTCACTTTTCTCTGAATGTCTGACTCTAATATTTAAAGCTTGGTCACTACACTTTACAGAAATCTCTTTTGTTATCCAGAACTGAGGATAAGCCAGCTCATCTCAATTGTTATTTCCTTATACTATCTGGTTTAGAAAAGACAAAGATGTTGACTGAAAGACAGCTAACATTTTTTTCAATTGGGCATCTGCTATAACCAAATTTATGCTGCATAATTTACATTTGCATAGTATTCTTACTTATTATCTAACTACACAAGGTAAGCATCATGCCCTCACTTTCTGTCTCCATATGTAAATGTCTTCATTGAGTAGCTGGTCTGTAATACCCTTGAGTTCTAGGAAGACATCTTATCCTTGGAGGCCTTGCACTTACTAGATTCTCAAAAGTTATTTTAATATATTTAAATTATCTTTAATATTGAATTAACGTACTCCTAGAGATATCTTTATCATTTTAAGGATATTCCCAAAGATTCTAATATCATTTGTCATTTGTCCAACTAGAGGGAAATATATATCCATCCTTGGTGATTTGGAAGGTGAGGCAGGCCTTTATCCTCATACCAACCACTGTCTACTACCAAAAAATACAGAATTTTCACGAAGAGTGTAGGAGTAAATGCATCTACATTCAATGAGATAGCCGTTGTTCAAATCTCCAATTCAGATGGCAGATGTATATACATGAAAGGAAATTGAAAATGTTGAGAAAAGTTAACCTATAGAGAAACATTATTACCTTAATGGTATATAAAAAGACGAATACAGAACACAGAATTTACCATTTTCATATCTACAAATAAACTCATAAATATATTAGGATCTAAATATAGGAAATAAAGATGTAAGTTAAAAATATAAAGTATAATATTAAATTAGACATATATATGCACTCATATATATGTTATAGTCTAAATTTAGCAAAACTGAACATATATTCTGTTTAGAGTGTGTGCATGTATGTGTTTGTTAAGCAATGGTCACTTCCATTTGGTGGAATTAAAGGCCACTCATTTGACAATTTACATTTTTCTCAATATTCCATGTTATGTGCAATGGGCTCGTAGCATTAATATTCAGAGAAAATAAACATTATAGGAACTAATAAACACTTTTATTAAAAAATCAATGTTATTTGTGTGTATGTATCTTCTTAATCTATATGAATATATATGTTTATTGGCATAAATAGCAGATTGCATTAGGGAATTTTGCTGTTACCAAAGATGACATAAGAATAGGAAATTGGCCTCTCCTGTGCCTATCTACTAAGATAGGCTCAGTTATCAGAGAAAATGGTAATCCATGTGAACATCTGTTTTGGTACATGTTATTTGGACATATTATGGAATACATGTGATATTTTGTTAAATGCATAGAATGTGTAATGATCAATATTTAGGGTATCCATCACCTTGAGTATGTATCATTTTTATATGTTGGGAATATTTCAAGTCCTTTCTTCTACCTGTTTTGAAATATACAATATATTGTCATTAACTATCGTCATCCTGTCCTGTTATCAAACATTAGAACTTATTTCTTTTATCTTACTATGTGTTTGTACCCATTAACCACCCTCTCTTCATTCCCCCTGCCCCTACTTCATATACCCTTCCCAACGTCTGGAATCTACCATCTGCTTCCTCCTCCATGACATCATCTTTTTTAGCTTCCACTTATGGATGACAACATGTGATATTTGTCTTTCTATGCCTGGCTTATTTCACTTAACATAGTGATTGCCTGTTCCATCCATGTTGCTGAAAATGATATGATTTCATTATTTTTTATGGCAGAATAGTATTCTATTTTGTATATATACTATAATTTCTTTATGCATTTATTCATTGATGGACACTTAGATTGATTCCATGTCTTTGCTATTATGAATTCTTAAACTCTAGAATTTCTGCTTCATTGTTTTTTATTATTTTAATCCCTTTGATAAATTTCTCTGGTAGGCATCTGAAATCCTTCTCTATGTTGTCTTAAAGTTCATTGAGCTTCTTCAAAACAGCTATTTTGAATTCTTTGTCTGAAAGGTCACTTATCTCCGTCACTCCAGGATTGGTCACTGGTACCTCATTTAGTTCATGTCTTCCTGGATATTCTTGATGTTTGTGGATGTTCATCAATGTCTGGGCATTGAAGAGTTAGGTATTTATTTTAGTCTTCACAGTATGGGTTTGTTTGACATCATCCTTCTTAAGAAGGCTTTCTGGATATTTGAATGGAATTTAGTGTTGTAGTCTAAGTCTCTGGTTACTGCAGCTATATCAGCACTGGCAGTGCCCCAAGACCAATAATTCTGTGACTCTTTCAGACTGCTGATGGTACTGCTTTGGTGAGCTTGGGTAAGACACAAGAGAATTCCCTGGATTATCAGGCAAATTCTCTTACTCTCTTCCCTCACTCTCCGTGCTGGGCTGCTGGAGTTTGGGGAGGAGTGACATGGGCACTCCCTCATGGCCACCAGTACCAGGTCTCACCCAAAGCCAGTAGTGACTGTTGCCTACCTAACTGTGATGTCTATTCAAAGCCCAAGAGCTTTTTAGTCAGGAGGTGGTGAATCCTGCCAGGACTGGGTCCTTCCCTTCAAGACAACATGTTTCCTTCTGGCCCAGGGTGGGTCCAGAAATGCCATCTAGGAACTAAGGCCCGGGACTCAGGGGCCTCAGCAATCTACTTGGTATTTTATTTTACTGGGACTTAGCTGGTACCCAAGTTGCAAAACAAAGTTCTCTGAGCTCTTCCCTTTTCTTTCCCCAAGTGTAGGAAGACTCCCTGAGCTGCACGGCCTATAGTTGGGGGTGGGACTGACACAGGCACTGGCTTGGCCACAACTGCTGGTGTCTCATTGGATCATGTGCACCCCAAGTCCACTGGCCCTGAGCCAGCATAGCTGAAGAAATTGCCCAAGGACTGTAATCCTTGTGGCCTGACTGCCTTACAGATTTAGTATAGGCCCCAGGCTGCTTTTTTTCTTCTGGTGGTTGGGCTAGTGGGAACGAGGGCTTTGGGACGGAGGATTTCCCTATGGCAGGGCCAGTCAAAATGCTCCCTCCCTGGGCAATGGCAAAATTCTGCCCTGTGCCGAGTTCCCCTGTGCCAGGGAAGCCCCGAGTTCCAATGCAAAGCCCCACAATCACTTCACTCTCCCTCCCCTGGGCACACAGATCCTCTCTCCACTTGGCGTATTGGCATGGCACTATGAGGGGATGGGTTGAGGGGTGCCATAGGCAATGCAGGACTGTCTTTTCTGCTCTCTTCAGGGCCTTTTTCCTTAATATAATGTTAAAACTAGGTAGCATGATAGCTCACCTGATTTTTGGTTTTCAGAAGATACTTGCTTGCATAGCTAGTTGTTGTATTAGGTGTTCCTGTGGAGGGACTATTGCTGGAGGTTTCTATTCAGCCATCTTTCTCCATCCCCTTCCCCTGCTATTATGAAAAGTATTGCAATAAACATGGGGGTCCAAGTATCCTTTTGATATATTAATTTCTTCTCCTTTGGGTAAATACCTTGTAGTGGGATCGCTGGATCACATGGCCATTTTGTTTTTAGTTTTGTGAGAAATCTCATGTGAGCTTTTAAACTTATGTTCTTTGCTCTTTATGTTTGCAGCATTGGCCTCAACACTAAACAGGCTCCATATGACAGGTGGTTCTGGAAAAGTCGTACATCCTCAGGCCAAAACAACTAAAAAACAACAGAAAACTTGCACCTGTACGATACATACATTTTCGTATTTATCTCTAGTTATTTAAGAATTTTATATTAGCAACTAATCCAGATGCCTTGATCTCAGAGAACTATATTTCCTGCAATATGCCTGTGAGTTTATGCTTCTTAAATGTTGTCACTTGCATAACATATTTATGAAGATTTCAGGGCACAACATATTTAGGTTGAGTAGTCTTGCATAGAACCACTGAATCTTCATCTTTACCAACATGCCAAAAATTCTGAGGGTGATCACCCAGTGAAACTTATAGGTAGTGACTACCTCTCCCTTCTCAATGCTTACCTGAAAATAGAGGCCTGTATGAATTGATAATCAAAGAAAAATATGATTCAAGTTTGTTCTCAAAATAAGATACAATTTATTCATGAAGTTAGTGATGGTAGAAATCTCACTTTTTTTCAGAATTGTCAAGTCTCATATTTATTTTAATAGCCCTATCTTCAAGCTGGAAAAGCACTGTCAGGTTTCTAAAAATGGCTGTGTCATAAAGCAACCTCCAAAGAAATCATCCTCAAAAGGTAAAGAAAATTTTCTGAAACTCAATACTCTTTGCAGAGATTTAAGTTTGCAATGCATAGACCTAGAAAAAGGGGTCAAGTCTCTTCTTCAACCTTTTACCAATTAAGAAATCCAATGTACTCTAAGTAGTCTTTCAATCAACCATTGAATCAGGCACTATTTTTTTTTTTTTTTCATTTTTGAGCATCTATTATGTGCAAATCACTCTGGGAGCTTGAAGGAAGCATTAGACACACCCTTTTATGGTGAGAAAGCAAAACCCTTTGGCTTTGGTAAACTGGGTGTGAAAGTGATGTACCAATTAGCTGTGTGGATGTGAACCATCTCCCATATTTTTTTCTAACATATAAAATGTAAATACCAATTCCTTCTTTAAAAGTTCTTTGATCCACACAACTATGCTTAAGTGATTTTGAGAAATGCACAGAACATTTCAATGGAGGAAGGAGAACTTTTTCAAAAAGTGTTCCCAAAGCAATTGGACATCTATGGGCAAAGGAAATGAACTTCAGCCTAACCTCACACGTTATACACAAATTAACTCAAACTGGATCATAGACTTAAATGCAAAATTGTAAGTGTAAAATTGTAATTCTATTAGAAAACAAAAACCTCAGAGGAAAAAAATGTCAGGATCTAGAGCTAGGCAAAGTTTCTTAAACTTGACACTAACACCATAATCCATAAAAGGAAAAATGACAAACTGGACATCAATCAGTGTTAAAAGGTTGTTTTGCAAAAGACGTTGTTAAGAGGATGAACAGACAAGCTGCAGACTGAGAAAGGATATTTAAAAACCCAATATCCAAGAGAGGATTAGCTCTAGGACATATAAATAACTTTTAAAACCCAGCAATTAAACACACGCAATCCAGTTATGAAAGGGAAAAACATGTAGACAAACATTTCAACAAGGAGGATACGGTTAGCAAATAAATACACAAAAATGATGTCCAACATCATTAGCCACCAGAGAAATGCAGATTAAAACCACAATGAGATACCACTATACACTTATCAGATTAGATAAATAAAAAATAATGACAAAACGAAATGCTCATAAGGATATGGAGAAAATAGAACACTTATGCATTGATGGTAGAAATGTAAAATGCCACAGCTACTCTGGAAAATATTTAGGCAATTTCTTATACAGTTGACCCTTCAACTCACCCCCTCATGCAGTCAAAACTCTGCACATAACTTTTAAATTCCCCAAAACTTAACTACTAATATCCTGCTGTTGACTGAAAGCCCTACTGATATCATAAACAACAAAGAAATAGACTATAATCTACATGTATTTTATGTATTCATCATTTACCTAACTTTTTCTTATTTTTTTGATATATCTAGGTTACATCATTCATCTGCAAATTTTTTCAAATTGTTTCAAATCTCCAAAAAATTTTATATATATTTATTGAGAATATATATAATATATATTTATAATATATATTTATTGAGAAAAGTCCACATATAAATGGGCCCATACAGCTGAAATCTGTGTCGTTCAAGGGTCACTTATATAACTAAACATGCAAATATCATGCAAACCAAAAACTGCACTGCTAGGTATTTATTACAGAGAAATAAAAACTCACATTTACATAAAAACCTGTACACTGATATTCATAGCAGCATTATTTGTAATAACCCAAAACTGTAAAAAACCCAAAGTCCTTACATGGGTGAACGGTTATACAAATTATGGTACTCATATTTCTTACCATGAAATACTCAGAGATTAAAATAAGGAACAAATTTTTGGTAAATCCCAAACCTTGGATAAATCTCAAAGGAATTATGCTGAGAGAAAACAGCAACTCCAAAAGTTTACATATTGTATGATTCCATTTATAAAACATCCTTGAAATGATAAAATTATAGAAAGGACACCAGACGAGTGGTTGCCATGCTTTATCCACAGTGGAGGTGGGAGAGAGGTAAATGTGGCTATAAAGAGGCAAGAGGAGGGATCTTTTCTGTGATGAATGTATCAATGTTGTCTCTGTAGTGTATGTATCAATGTTGATTTCCTGGTTGTGCTACTGTACTACAGTTATGCAAGACGTTATCATTGGGGAAAACTTGGTAAAGGACACATAGGAGCTATCTGAATTATTTCATGCAACTATGCATGTGAATATAAAATTATCCCAAATTTTTCAAAATAAGTTTAATTTTAGAAAAAAAAAGTGATTGGTGAGTACTATAGAGAACAGGAAAGAATGAGATGGTTTTGAAATCAGAATGCTGTACACAGCCAACTATACAATTCCAGGCAGGCATTCTATTCACAATTTTTGAAAGTTTACATCTAGTCATAATTTTTGAAAATATCATTTCAATAAGCACTCCTGAAAAAGAGCATAAATAAATCTTCAAAAGAGTGACTGAACACTGACTACAAGCTAAAGAGACCCTACCCTTAAAACAGCTTTCAAAATAAATCAGGCAATATTTAAATGTATTTATGAAATGGTTATAATAAATAAACTGAATTATAAAGTATATACACATGCATATATATAAGAAACTGAATGATCGTTTTGAAGACAGTGAAAACAACCATGGAAGTAGAAGGGAGACAAGTTTGCAGTGGAAACCATGAAGTGTGCTGGTTGGATCTCCCTTGAAGAAAGAACTTTCCATTCAGAGGCAAAGAGTGCAGTTAGCTGACAGCCTCCAACTGCCTTCAGGATCTACCTCAGTTTTCCTGCCACCATCGTGCTCCTCCAGTGCAGACCTTACCAATGAACCAACAGAAGCAGTAGGACTTGACCATTTCTACCCAACCTGGAGCTCATCTAATGGGCAATCTTTGCTTTGGATCTCCCCCTTCATTACCCAAGAAATTTCCAAATCTGCACTGCAGTCTAAGGGGTGCTCCCCATCCAATCCAGCTTTCACTTCTCTTTCTTTTCACAGGAAAGGGTCTGAATCCCAGGTTGGGATTCTCTGCTCAACCTCACTTCCTTTCTCTTTTATGTTTTGAGAGCATCAAGCCCCAATAAACCTTGTGCATTCCACCCTCCATCTCAGCATCTACTTCCTAGAAGACAGAAATAACATGGTGCCTTCCAACTTTGTTTCTCTGGGGTCAGGTATCCACTCACATACCTGGGGATCCACACATTTTAACTTTCCAATTGTATGTGTGCATGCATGTATGTATTACTTACATACATATGCATGTATGTATTTTGGATGAATACATATGTACATATTTCTTTATATTTCCTTTTTTATTTCATGTATTTATTCCCATTTTTACCTAATCCAAAATCACTCTCCCTCACATAGGCAGTCATTCTGATATATTTAGTACATGTCCTTGTCATGCGCTGTACTTAAGAGAAAGGTAAATGCATTTCAGTAAGACTCTCTCATGAAACATATCTTGAAGAGAAAATGATGCTCTCAGTAACTTAATAAACAACAGCTGCCTCAAACGCAGCTAGGCATACAAAAGCCAGTTTCCAGCTTGTTAAAATTAGTTTGTTTCTAAGCCAGGTTTCTTCTTCCATTGTTCAATGTGTGTGGTTTTACACCTCCATCGTCGGCCTTACCGTCTCATTTTGGAAATCTCCCTAAGAAAATACTGAATTTTGTGCTCTTGTCAGTAGTACATTTAGGACTTTGACTTACTGCAAACTTTCTTTATTTTCTGTTTCATTTCAAGACTTCTATTAATTGAATCAGATCTTGAGTTTCACTTTGAATGAAGAAGACTTTGCTGAGAGTTCTGCATCGTCTTTGATAAGAAGAGAGACTGCTGATTTTCAGCTTTTATTATAACCTATTTTGTTCTGTCAAAATGTCCTTTAATACAGACTGTTTTTAATCTCTTTAAATTAATGAATCTCATTAAATGGCTCTTAAGGAAATCATTTTGATAATGGTTGACAGATTTTTTTTGCCCCAGATGGATAGTTATAATTTCTCTTTTTTAAAAAATAGTGGGGAAAAAGACTTTCCCAAACTGCATTATTTTGTGTCTCCCTGATGAGTACTTCCCAGTGTTAGTTTTCTCGTCTGTGACCAAAGAGTGATTTAGTCACAGAGGAAAAAATGACTTAGATACACATCAAAGAACAAGACCTCAGGGACAGAGAGGTTTAAGAAATTCTGGTATTTTTGGTTTGTAACACCCTTTTGTCAACTTTGTTTCTAGCCTTGTTTCTTTTATTACTGTTTTTTATACAGTGGCCACTTGTTTTTTGTTAAACTACAGTTTAATTCCAAGATGATCCTCAAAATATAGTCACAACGTGACTTTGATTCTGACCCATGATTTCATCTAGTATTGAAGATACTACATTTTCACATCACTTATTTTTTATTTGTGCATTTTAATCCATTTGGAGTAAATTTTGTGAAAAGTCTAAGAATAGGTTATATTATGCCATCATTACTACTCAGAACTGGGGGGGGGGAGGGACAAAAAGATGGACAAGAGATTTGTGTTATTTTAACAATAATAATTTAAACAACAATGGTTCTGAACAGAATGTTCACATTTTTGAATGGCATGTGCTTCAAGTTTCTCTTCCAATTATCTTCGTTCCTCTAAAAATATATGTTTATTTTATACGGGATGGCCAGAACAGATGAAAACACTATGTTTTAAAAAAATCAAATGCCCACACGTATGTGATATGTAGGCACTTGCAGCCCAAATCAGAACAGGAAATATCACAGGGGGAAGAGATGGAGAGAAGTGTCACAAAGGGAGCTGGAGAAATAAAGACACCTAGCAGCCGGAAAAGAGGGAGACAGGAAGAAGATGATCTTTGCATCCCATGTTAGGTTAGGTTCTGCATCTTCCTTTCACTGTGGCTCTTCTTAAGACATAGAAGGCAATGAATAAATCTTAGTTATTTGAACAAAATAAGAGAATCAGAGAATGAGTAAGTACAGGGGTAAATGTTTTAGAGAACAAGACAGGATGATATTCCTACTGGGGTGTGTGAGAGAGAGAGAGAGAGCGCAAAAGAGAGAGGGAGAGAGATTGCTTTGCACTATACCTTGTGCTAAGCAGTGAAACTCATAATATAGTAA
Organism: Eulemur rufifrons; assembly: GCF_041146395.1. Lineage (NCBI taxonomy): Eukaryota > Metazoa > Chordata > Mammalia > Primates > Lemuridae > Eulemur > Eulemur rufifrons. The sequence goes on along the minus strand of NC_091005.1, from coordinate 6,556,056 downwards.
GTATGCAGATATTTGCTATTTTCTGTGTTTTATAAGAGGTTAGCGACATACGTACTCATTACTCCCCATCTCACACCATAGAATGCACAGAGATTCCCTACCTGGTAGGTAATTGTAAGGCCATCACAAAAGGGACAAAAAATTTCATTCCTCATCATCTTAACGACATTGTCCATGCCTAGGATTCTGAGTCTTCTGCTCAACAATTAGTGAAATATGACTTATTGTATGTATATCCTTAGACACAAATAGGAAAACAAACGCTCATTAAAAGTATAAGCAAGATCAGGTTCTGCTTGCTGGCAACTTGACCACTGTCACATCCCTTGCTTAATGGGGAGGATGGGTCAGGTTGGTCCCATCCATATTTCACAGCACAGGATGGAAGACGTGGCTTTGTGGACTGAGTCAGGGAAGGAATCTCAGCAGCTTGCTCGAGGGACAGTTTTAACACAATGTGGAGAGGTCAAGTGGGTTATTGGGTGTAGGAGACTAATGATTATTTTGAAAGTGAAATGTCAGAGTCAAATGAGAACCAGCAAATCTTTGACGATGAGAACAGGTATATATGAATAGAATTAGGGCAAAACATGGGATTTGTATCATTTTCAGACGTAGTCTCCAGAATGTGAGGTTGCATTTTCATGTATTTCAGTTAAGAGAATGTAGGAAAGTCAAATTGAGTTAGCAGAAAGAACTTGCCAGATGACTATTGGATCTGGAGAAACAGAATACATATATATATATATATATATATATATATATTTTCACTATCAGTCCTAATCCATTAATTCTGCATCTCATAGAAAAAAAAAAAACAGAATAATTAACTGAAGCTTCAGGTTTTTTTTTTTTTTTAATTCATAGGACTTTCAAATCACATACATTTTCCCAAAAGATATTCAAAATCAAAATTGCTGTATCTTAAATGCAGCAATTCTATTTGTGGAAAGGGAAAAATAGAAGGCAAATCTTTTATCTGCCCTTGGAGTGTTCACAGCATAAACTCTCATGCATTTTTTTTTTCTTTTTCCCCAGGTGATAGATTATCAGGAGGCTGTTAAAAATCCCAGGACTTTTAAATAATATATTCATGAGACTTCTAAGAAGAAAACTTGAAAGTTAAGGAGGAGACTGCATGTGGAAAAGACATACACAGTGTGGAATGTGGAAAGTGGGCACCTTGCCTTTAAAGTGGTGGGCGCCAACCTTTTTGGTACCAGGGACCAATTTCAAGGAAGACAATCTTTCCACAGACCAGCGAGGTGGGGGGTGGTTTAGGAATGATTCAAGAGCACTACATTTATTGTGCACTTTGTTTCTATTATTATTACATTGTAATATATAATGAAATAATTATACAACTCACCATAGGGTGGGGACCCCTGCTTTTGAGGGAAAGACTAAGCATTCTGGATGTTGAAGGGAGGTGCATGTGCGAGGGTGTCTGTGTGTGTCTTATTGGGGCCAGTTAGGGAAGAAGTAGGCTATATCACTTGCTATTTTTTTCTCCTTATTTTATTCTATCAAATTCTCAACCACTCTTGCAAAATTGATACAAGTGCTTTCATTTGTCAAATGGAGATAATGCTGAGCATCAGAGAGGTTAAATAACCTAGCGAGGTCACCCAGTGTTCAATGGCAGAGTTGTGACTCATAGTCAGATCCGACTATCGCCAGGCCTTATGTTATTTGAGTAATAGCACTTTTTATTTAGAATGTGATACATGCTCCCAGTAGAAAATTTAAGAAATGCAAATAAAAAGTAAAGTCAAAACGATTTTTAATCTACTGCTTCGAGATAGCATTCTGGGTACGTATCTTCCAGGTTATTTTCAGAACACCACCCGCCCTCACTAAACTACTGAGATTCTCCTTTCCCTCATCTGTAACAGAGAAGCAAAACTAATAGCATTTCTTTGGTTTCTCATACCGTTAACATCCTATGGTTTTTATACCTTAAGTGATTTTGCTTTCAAGTTTTAGTTCCCTTAGTGGGGGAAAAAATAGTATCCACATAGAATGGTAGGCAAATTTCCACGAACAGTTCAATGTTTCCTGCATGGGGACTACGTTAAGCCAGGTTAGTGTCTCTATGTAGGTTATGTGACACCCCATCTTATTCTTATTTCTTGGAAGGACTTCACGATACTGCCTGGCAAACATGTGGCTGCATCATCCGCCCCTGGCTACATTTAGAATGATTAGAGCAGAGAGTAAGGGAAAGAAAGCTTATAAAAGTTGTGCAAATTAATGTGAATTTGCTGAATATAAAATTGTTGACCAGCTGAATTTGCTCAATATAAAATTGTTGACCTTGTAGAGTTATTGGTCCGGACGCCAGCAGTGATAAGAATGACACTCGAGCAGAAACAGTGGTTAATCAGTCACCTCCTCTTTAGAAGTTCCATCCTTCTGGTTGGCAGTAATTTTTTTTTCCTCCTGCCTCCTGACTACTGCACTGACAGAAAGATTAGAAAGTTACATAATTGCATTAGGATAACAAGGCAGTTCAGGGAAAGGCTGATACCCTCGCAGTATTTTTAGAATAATTTGGAGGAGCTGCCATTACCATCTTGTTGAGAGCTGTCTTCATTTGTCAGAAGGGACAGAGAGAAGTGACTCTATCGTCTATTTTTCAGATTACTAGGTACCTGAAAGATGAGTAAAAAGCAGCCACATGAAGATCAAGTGGTTTGGAAAATGAGGACATCGCTAGCACCTTTTACAATGACTTACAAGTTTGTTTTTTGCTGTTTTTTTCTTTTTTTAAGTCAAGCAAAGGATTTGCATTATTTCACATTTAGCCTTTACTTTTTATGCTCCAAATTTCCCCTCATTCCTTGCCCTCCTCTTTTTTTCTTTTTTTGCCTCTCCATTCCCCGCTCCCCACACTCAAGCACATAGAAAGGGACACAGTGTAGTCACAGAGAAACAAAGGCGCACAGAGACAAATACACACAGACACATATAAACACACACAGTGATGCAGACACACACACACAGACAAACCCCGACTGTAGGAAGATTTGGTTTTTTTCTTGAATAAACTCTGCACATCTCATATATGTCTACACAATATGCTCAGAACGCATCATTCTAAATGCTTTATAATTTTCCATTTCCCTGAGCCTCCATTTCACCAACTGTAAAATTAGGATAAAAATGCCATCTTGCCAAGATTGTGATACAATTTTGAAATAGTTAAAATCTTTGAATTAAAAGTGGCAGCAATTCATATGGTGCTCTCTTAAGCAAAAATAGGAACTCTTTTGTGGCGAAATGAATGTGGTCCCCAGTATAGATGAACAGGAACAGGTTATGTGTGACTAGGGCTTGGATTCTGTCAGGATTCTCTCTTTCTCTCTCCATATCTCTCTCTCCAAATGTAGTTCACATGTCTGATTATCTGCAGTGACGAAGGCTACTCCCAGAAAATAATATGCAAGTCATGTTATCCAATAAGTGTTCACTGTAGAGTTCAACGGGATATCCATGGAACAAAAAATGAGCACTGACCAACGCTTCGTTCCAGCGCCTGCTCCCATCCCCAAGGTCATCTTCACTAGAAAGCCATTAATGACCTGTCTTCCTTCCCTGACACATTGAAATATCAATATAATAAAAGGTAGAAAGAAATAAGAAAGTGTAGAATTTTATTCATTAGAAATAATATTCAAAGTCTTACAAAAAAAGCAATGAGTGAGAGGATAATGGAGTGTCCTAGGTTATTTCTTCCTTCCATCCAAGTGCACCAGTTTTTTGAGAATGATCAGGGAAATCTTTATACTAATTCTAATAACTTTTGTGGATATTGAGATTGTTTAAAAATCTCAATCTTAAAAATATTTGCACCAACTTGTACTCTGTACTTGTACTTTTTAAATATCAAGATATGTCTCTTTATGTATATAGTCAACAAAGATTGGGCCATGAAGGACCATAACGATATCCAGGCCATACATATGTATATGTCACCTCAGATCATGGCTTTTTTTAGAGCAGAGTCTTTGCTAATCCGATATTGCATATCTATTTCACATGTCTAACACAAGGATGGAAATAATAGTTCTTGGTGCTCATTTTAGGAAATTAAACATGAATGGAAGAGAAAAGATAAGACAAGCATGAATGAGATGAAAAGGTAAAAAGGCATAAGGGGAAGTGAGAAAGAAAATTGGCGCAAAAGTCTGCCTTCTCTTGTTTCTTCCTAGAGCAGAATAAAGGCAGGGTTCATGCTATTGCTGACAGCATGGGTATTTGCCCATGGTATTTATCCATGGTATTTGCAAGGGTATTTGCCCTTGCACTAGGTGTAATATTCATTTTCCAAAAATGACAAGAGAAAATCAAGCCAATTATATGTTTCATTTTCAATTCCTTTTCAACTAGGCACTGTCCCATTAATTCTATTTTCTACTTGAAAGTTTGGCTCCCAAATAACACAGCTGTTTCACACCAACCCGAGTGATTTTACTCATAGATCCTCAGATCCTCAATATCTCTCTTGCTGGGGTCATATTCTCACCAGGAGGCTCTTTTGGCAACTGGGGAGTAGAGCCAGTTTCCAAGTGAAATGTTTTCAGGCCAAATTTTCAGATGAGTACATATAATTCTGGCTAAGTACCATCTTTAAAACTATCTAGATTTTTTTTTTTTTTAACTTGACTTTCAAATCAGAACCCAGGAATGAGACGAGCATTGAAGTTCTGTGGAAGACATGGTTGGATTTGTAGGTTGACTTAAAGCAAGAGAGCAGGTTTAGTACTTGTAGGTTCCAGTCCAGGCTAGTCATTTGATTTCAGCACTTATCACATGGGAACTCACTCACTTGACTTTCTATGACCTTTGTAGTTTCAGTGTCTAACACAGCACCTGGTACATAGCAGGTACTCAATGAGTAATTGCTGAAATAGTAAAAACAGGCATGAATGAAGAATTCTTTCCTAGTAGCTATGTGATAGTAAACATAAAATGTAATTCTGATTACATTTGAAAGCTCAAAAGAATTTTAAAAAGGAAGGAGGGTGCAACTCTAAAACAAAGGCAAGTTGTTTATAACAACATGTATCTCTAAGTTGGAAAGAAGTAATCATGCATATATCATGTAGGCAATTTACCTACCCTGTATCATAGGAAGTTAGAGCTGAAAGGGGATTAGAAGATGTTTATTTCAATCCCTTTCTTTCCCAAATGGGCAAACTGAGATCCAGTAATGTAAAATGGCCTACTTCAAGACATACAATTGGTTAGTAACAGAATTGGTTAGCTTGAGTTAATGAAGGTTTTTTGTAAAACACTGATTTCCTTTTCTTTTCTTTTTCCTTTTTTTTTTTCCCTTTCTGGACCATTCCTTATATGGATAATTTTTCTTTAAACCACAGCATCAAGTTAGAACATCAAGTATATGACTATTCTTGGGATGGGAGGAAACTTTTAGAAGGTTGAACTGACGAAGTCCCTAAGTCCCTCTATGGGTTTACTCAGCCTTGTCCGGGCCTTCCTCCCATAGCACTAGGGCCAGCGACTTTGCCTTGTATGATCTGTGATTAAATTTCACTCTTCCCTGGACGAAGTCCAGAGAGGAAATGTTTGCCAAGGTAGTGAGCAGAAAAGGAGAAATGCTATGCTCCAAATACAGTGTAAGATGCTAGAGAGCAAGCGGAGTTAGGCACATTCAGCTTTCATAAAGAACTCTCTGTCTCACGGGGCAGACAGACAAGTAAACAGCAATGACAACTGCAATACCGTGTGACAAGTGGTTTGGCAAAAGCCCACAAGTGGTGCTTTGGTGGCATAGTAGAAGTGATTCCCCTCTTCATGAAGGTTGAGGTTTGGGTATTAGAAAGAGGCAATTATGAAAAGCCTAATGCAAAAATTTATACCAGGTAAACAAGATGACAGAGTCAAGGCACAGCAAGACCCAGAAGAATAAAAGAACATGCCTATGTCTACATAATTTCTAATCCTCTGCAGCGGCTTCGGGCCTCTAGAAGGTCTTTTCTCCAGACTAAATTTCTTACAAAATTTATGATACCTTTTCATGGTTGAAGGGGCTGTGGGATTCTACAGCTTCTTTAAACTTGGGTATCCAACAGAGGTCAGAGGGAGTAAGACAAATGATAAACAGGAGATTTGTCCCAATACATCTGATGCTTGGGCGAGAATCCTCTGACACCACCCCACTGAAAAAACAAAACAAAACAAATTATTCTCAGTATCCAATCTCATGGGCAATCATAGTCCATGATGTGATTTCAGAGAAATATACAAAAACTTCTTATAAGCCAGTGACATAAAATATAATGGGAAAAGGGCTTTGATGGACAGAAGTAAACGTGTGTGGGTTTTATTTAATTTTTGCAACTTAGTCTGATATGTTTTGATGCCTATGTTTCATTCTAATCCTCTTCATTTATATCTTAATACAAGTTGACTAGTGTGTCTACTATGTTCCAGGACTCTGCCCTAGGTTTGGATTAAGAAAGTTGATAGTCTCTCTTGTTCAGATACTTGAATTAAAGCAAGAAAAAGAAGACGACTTAGCCAAAAATTATTACACAAAAATTTAATAAGACAAGGCAAAATGATTACTAAGAATTATATATGGTGCTAAGCAGGCAAATGAGGACTAGATTACACAAGGGTAATATCACAGGCAAAGATTTGGAATAAGAAAAAAACTTGCATATTTGGGGAACCATGTAGGTGGCATGTAGCAAAAAAAGTTAAGTGGAAAAAGGGGCATTATGCTAGTGAAATAGTTGGAAATATTGCTTTATGTATTGAGAAGAGTTTTGCTTAATTTAATAATCAATGAGAAAAAATAGATGGTATAAATATGCAGAAAATTTTAAGGGTTTACTTTGGTTTTTCCTGAATGATAGGATATATTGTCAAATTTTTCTTCTTTAATCTGCATTTCTAACATTTAATAAATTTTCATAGAAGAATTTGCATTTGATCTATGATATAGAAAATACATAGATCTCATAAATGATGAGTGAAGAGCCAGTGAGGGCTTTGGAAGACCAGGTACGTGAATATTCGAGAAACAGACACCACTAGAAAGGAAGTAGACAGAAATACTATCATGAGTGTAAATAATTAGATTTAAAAAACCTTGAGTTTCTTCAAGTAAACCAATTATTATTGTTACAACATTATGGATCATTTACTGGGAGAAATGCATATATTTGCTTCCTGAGAATACAGGACTCATCAAAACTACACTCAGCTGATACGCCTATTTTTGGTTCCCAATTCGGAAGATGGAAGTCATTCAGCAAATCCACATAGGAGCCTTATCTAAATGACAAACATCTGATTCTAAAGCTTAAGTGCAGTTATTATGCAAAAATGACCTTTATACTTGCAAATATGGTAATTCTATAAAAATGACACTACTATACAGGTTTAGTTATAAGTAAATGTTTTCTAACGTAAACCCAAGACCAAAATCAAACTAAGATTTTCTTTCTATATTAAGTCACTCTATTGTTCTTTTATTAATAAAAAGTAATTCTACATACTTAAAAGAAATTTCTCTTCTTCCTTTAAGTTTGAACAGGAGGAATGCCTTATTTAAAACTGATTCAACTCATCTGACAAAATTCTCAAATCAGTTGCTGTGCTGCCTTCTTGATTTAAGTGTTTCAGAGGAAAAGTCTGAGACTAGCTGTAGTTTTCTTACTTATTTTGCCTACATATGTGTAGAATATTGTCTTTTTCCTTGTAATCAATTTTGAAAAAAAATCTGTGTATGCATTAATTATTTTAAATTAATTGATCAATTTCTTTAAATCTTTATATCTATTTTTTTTTGTACAGCTTTAGAAAGGTACTTTGAATTATTTATACCAGCTTTGTTTTTTTTTTCAATTGTTCAAGGATTTATGTCATCATTAAGGAAGATGTTAAATGCATGTTTTTTTCCTAATGCCCCTTACCAAGCTTTTCAGATTTTCCATTTCTTCTTGTGTTCATTTTGATTTTGTACTTTTTTAAAAAAAATAGGTTAATAATATATATTCTCTATTTTCAAGTACCTTATACTAAACTTGAAAAATATTGAAAAAAAATCTGTATGAAAAATAATTGTCCATGTTAAGAAAAAGTAATATTATTTCCAGAGAATAATTTCCTTTTTAGATGATTCCAAAGTAAAGTGCTATACATTTAGGTCCTACCACTATAAATTCAGTATCCATTACAAAGGCAATAATGGTCTTGCTTTACTGAGACATTATGATATCTCAACTGGAATGCTGTATTTATTAATATTTCTGAGTAGCCTATATTAGACAAACATCTATTAAATTCAGAGCACTCAAATTCAAATCTAGTTATGAAAGCAAGGCAAAAAGTGTTAATCAGTGACATGGCCAGAATTCTAGATGAAATAGAATTGCAGATTGTGTACCTACCCAATCTTAAAGAATAGCCTAGCTAATTTTTGCAAAATTCATCAGGAGAAGCAAGAAATTGAACTGTCATGAAAATGTTGGCATCCAATGTGCATGTGTGGCAAGGGTAAGCTGTAATGTATTAATAGAATCTATCTTTTATTGGCCAATTTAAACAACGTGAACTGTACACAGAAATACGCTTTAAAATAACAAAATAAGGTTTATGTTTCAGAAGGGATGATCTAGAGGGAGGAAAATATCTTGATTCAAATATTTGAATGACCATGATGTAGAAGGACGATGTTTTAGGCATCAGCAGATGAGTAAAATGTTAAGAATAATGACCCTTACGTAACATTATCTTAATAATGTGCTAGATGATTCAGAGCATTTAATTTTCAACATGCAATATAGATGCTTTTATAATGTATTGTGTAATGTTTGAGGAAAATGAAATGAAAAAAAAAATGCTCAAATAAATTACCCCCCAGGTAACATAGTTTCCAGGTAATAGAGTTGAGATTTAACCAGTGCTATGCTGGAGCTGCCTCCCAATGGCTCCTAAGAACTGATTGTATTTCACCTCTTCCCAACTCTGTGTTCAACAGTGTCATGTTGGTAGCCTCAAATTATCCATGGGAGAAGTATTTACACCACAAAAATTGGCAAGTGCTATAAACCAGCCCTTCCCAAGAGTCAGTTGTTAATCATCGACCAGCCCACCATTGATTTAACTGACACATGTTTTAAAGACTATACTGTTAACCGCCATCTTATTTACAGAGATCCAAAGGTAAGAAAGAACTTTTTCCTCAACAGTACATTTATATTATCGAACTAGAATATGTCTTAGCTTCTCCTGACATTGGGGATATTCAACTAGAGAGTAGGTAACTGCTAACTGCAATTTAGGGCTAAAGCAGAGAATGTAAAAACATTAGATACAGTGGTTAAAATTGTTCATTCTAGAACCTTACAGCTTTCTTTCTATATTCTTTACATATTAAGAATCTACACAATGTCTTTGTAGGGGAGGAAAAATACCTTTTCCTCACATAAGGGCCAAGGCCTATAACAAAAGACAAATTAATGAGAGAAAAGCATACAAATTAATTTAATATAATTTTATGTGATATGGGAGATTTTATAAGGAAATGAAGACCCCCAAAATACTGTAAACTCTGTGTATTTTTTATGATAATTTTGATGAAGAAGTGGATAGTTGTGAAGTAGTGTGTTTGGCTAAAAAATTATGATCGAATTGTAATAAAATATGAGGAACTTAGCACGGCCTTTTTGTTCAGGTTCCTCTCCATAACCCTGTGTCTTCAGAGAAAAGGATGTTCTTTTCTTCTGGGCCTAGGGAGGGCACCTCTTGAATGAGGGTCTTATGACCTGTTTCAGGGGACGCTCAGAAAATCTCTCGTAGGGGAGAATAATGAGGAAAAGGTGAGAGTGACCTTCCTGCTTCTGCTGTTTTCTTAAATGCCAAGGTACCATATTTAGGGGTAGTATATCCTAAACCCCATCAGCATAAATGATAACATTAATTCAAATTAGAATGCTGTTAATAAGAAAAAAAAAATTAGTTGTTTAAGCTTGAGCCAGTATTAAGTTTGGCTTAACATACATAGTCATTAAAAATATAGCATTTTTGAGAATTGAGAAAAACAAGTCTAAAAACCTGGAAATTTCAAGTCAGAAGGCTGACTCATAAACCAAATTAAATATTTCCTATAAATGCCATCCAAAGTCTGGAAGGGTCATTTTATTTTGGGGGTACATATTTCAAAACAGCATGACATTTTCTTAAGAGTCTTATTTTATGTTGTAGAATTTTGCACTAAAATGGAAATTAAGGTTAACAGACTGTAAAGCCTATTCTTTTAAGAAGGAATATATGTCAATTTGGGCCCTTTATGCAAAATGAAACCCCTCAGAGTACAGATACAATGTTATTTAATAAAGGTTAACTTAAATTCATCATGTGCTGACTTCCCTCGCAAGAGGGGTCTGGGGTAGAGGGAAATTTAACAAAAAGTTTCTCTAATCAACCTAATGGATAATTATTAGATAATATTCTTTTTGAAAATGAGGAAGCATTAGGGTGAAATATAAAATGTCCTTCGATTACTATTGTTTCATACCAGTAAGACTCTGGTTTTGGACAGTGGGTGTGTGCAGGTCAGCTGCTGAGAACAGTCCCTTTGATGGGTACCACCATGGTGTTAAGTGCACTTCAACTTTGATCTTTCATACTTGAAATCTCTCCAGGTTAGTACTTTGGAAGTTATTTCACTTCTGACCCTGGCCATTATGATCTGCAGGCAAGTGACTGCAGTCATTAGCAGCCTCCTTACAAATCTGCTTCCTCTGTGTTTTCTACGGATAAATGGGTCTCTATTCATTGTGTCATTTGTCATTTATTTTCTTGTACTGAATATATAGTAAGAGATATATCTGAGAGATTTTAAAAGAACTTTACCATTAAAATACAAGCTTTCTATGATCTGTAGATTTTCCAGAAGATCTTTGTTTAGATTTTCTTTTTAAATTATTAAATGTTATAAACAAGTTGATGCTTAAAATTGCAATGTATTGTTTTTCTCTCTCCCCATATGGGTATAAGGAAGAAAAGTACAAGGGGCATATAAAAAAGGGAAGGAAAGAAAGAAGAAAAGAAAAAAGGAAGGGAGGCTACAAAACATAAAAGAGTTCTATTATATATTTGCTAAATACCATGCTAAATGCTTTCATATATGTTTCTCATTCTACCTTGTCAGCACTTACAATATGGCCACTATTGTACACATTTTGGGGTGACTATAGTGAGGCTCAGCAGAGCTAAGAGACTTGCCCACTGTTATACAAATAGTAAACACTGTACAATAGGAAAATAATTAATTGTTTAACAACAAAATATTGCAGGTACAGAAAATAAAAATTCAATTTTTATTTTTAGAAAAGTGTGAACTTTCAGAATTGATTTGTAAAGAAAATTACACCAGAAAGTTAAATTTTAAAGGGTGTTACCAATATTGAAAACACTCTTTCCACCCTTATCTCTCATCAAAACAAATGAAAAAAACTAAATATGTTTTAGAGCAAATGCAAGTGGTGTCATCTTTAAGTTGTGGTCTTAAATATGAGGTGGGCTTCTGTATGTATTTTCTGTATACAAAGTTTGTAAATATACCAGTGTAGCGGTCTACATTATTAATACATAGAACATGAAGAAAAATACAATTAAGTCATAAATATACTAATGACCCGGTAAAACTTTTGGAAAATATTTTTAGGCCTTGTAAGTATAAGAGAAAATGCCTAACTTCATGGCTCAGATTAGGTATTTTGTCCCTTTTTTCCTTGTGTGATGCCTTCTCAAAATTTCTTTTCTATTTTTATACCTGATAGCTTTATCCCAAACTTTCTTTACCCCAAATCTGTGTGGAGTAGGGCAAAATGGCCTTCCCTTCCTGTACACACTCTGCTGTCTTGATGTACCTATGAGTAACCCACCATACTTGTATTGGCCCTGTCTTAGGTTTTAATATAACTCATTACAGAGATACAGACAGAAAGAAACCAAAAAACAAACATAGAAGTGGCAGACTTAACAATGATTCAGGTAGTTTTTGATTATTTTCAGTTTGACTTGTGTTCTATTTATTATACTGACACCCTTAAAATGTCTTTTGTGCGTTGTATTCAATAAAGTACGCTGTTTTGAATGCATTACATTATAACTTTGAAAGAGCAACAAGTGGAAGGATCATTTCAGTTTACCACTTGAGGGTGCTGCCTGCCATCTACCAGTTTAATGTAGCCTACACTATTTCTACCAGCTCACCAGAATTTCATTGTGCAGTTAATGAACAGTTTATTACAGCATAACCTTATTCCTTTATAAAATTGAGTGAGAAATAAGACCAATTATGGAACTAGTCTAAAGAAGTGTTAGTTCTCAGGGACATCAAAGCAGTTGATGTAAAAGAGATAAAAACTTAAAGCATGCCTATGATGGTGAATCATCAGTCCCAATCATATGTTCATTTAAACTAAATACAAACTGAGTGCTGAAATGAAAAGACATAATTAGGATTTTTATAATTGTTTTAGCTCTCTGGGAGGATATAGCATGTTTATTGCCCAACTTTTGCAGTTTTAGTTTTTATGCAAATTTTTAATGACACAATTTTTAAAAATATACTGTCAGTAAAAAAGATATTTAAAAAAACTAATTTCAAATTCTGTTTGTCTCCTTATATGGACATTTGAAACCTCATTTACATATGTAGTCTGTTCCTATTCTCAAGGGTGAAATTCACCTCTTATTACCAAAGCTATCATCTATTTAGACCCCGCCTATTGCTACAGGAATGGTAATACTGACAATCAAAATGGCAAGACACAATGATGATAATTATAGCAATGAATACTAAAGTCAATAAAAGAGAGTTAGATTGGTTATCTAATTTAATCCTCACCCTGATACTGTTAAGTAACATTCATAATGCAATTTTACAAATAAGGAAACAGCTGACATTACATAGTATTTCTAGAACTTCACATCACATAACTGGTAAGTGGTAGAAGTTGTATCTAAATCCACGTCTACCTAAAAGCACAGTTTCAAGCTCTTAACTACCATGTGTAGACTGCTCCCTATAGTCAAGCTAGTCATTATATACAATACATTCCTGTAGAGCAGCGGATTTCCCCTTCATCACTATCACCACCATCATCAATACCACCACCACCATCATTCACATTGTCATTCTTATCTGCTGGCATTCTGGATATTTAATTCCCTTTTGTAAGAAACAGTCAGCTGTATATATCTGTAGATAGACAGATGGATAGATATGTAGATAAATAGATAGATGGACAGATAGATAGAGAAAACATGTACATGCATCCTTGGGGAACTTTTGCACAGTGCTAACATCCAGGTAGTCACCACCCATATCATAAAATAATCTACACCTAGCAGCTTTCATGCCCCTCCCCCATCACTAGTCCCCCTCTTCCTCAAAAGTAATCACTGATCTGACTTCTATCATCACAGATTAATTTTGTCTGTTTTTAAAATTTATTAATATATGACTAGAGCCACACATTATGTAGTCTTCCTTTTTTATTTGAAATCTAGTTAATTTTTCTCAATATTTCATTTGTGACATTTGTAAAAGCTGTGGCATATATCAGTAATTTATTCATTTTCACTGTTGCATACTATTCCATCATACCAATCTAGTTAACAGGTTGTTTTTATTTATCCATGGGATTTGTATCAACATTTGAGTGTTTTGTGTTTGGAGCTCTTAAAATCAATGCTACTGTAAGCATTTTCTGCACATATTTTTGGGGTGCATTGGTATGGTTTTATTGGGTTTATGTCTTAGTAATAGAAAAGGTGGTCATAGTGTAAGCATAAGTGCCACTTCACTAGATATTATCAAACAAATGTTCAATATGGTTATACCAATTTACTCTCCCAGCCCCACTGTATTATAGTTGATCCTCATTCTCTCGAACTCTTGGTATTTTCAGTCATTTTAATTTTAGCATTTCCAGTGGGTGTGTTTTTTTTTCCATTTCTGTTTAATTATCTTTAAATATTTCCTTTGACTTGGTTATATTCATTTCATGGATAGAGAGTGAATGCTTAGAATTGAAAAAGCTAAAGTTAAGTTTTATTAAAAGGATAAGGAAGGTATTCGTAGAAGTTATAGTGGTCAAGTAACCAAAACAAGTAAAAGAAATTGGTATTTGTGGAAATGGGTGTGCATTTTTGAGCACCTTGAATTTGGGAAAGGATGGAGGATGCCTTAAAGATAAAAGGTCCCAGCAAAGTTTTGAAGAATGCGGGGGAAAGAGTGAATGGCTTATATCACCTAAGGCCAGGTATGAACATATCACCAGAATAGAGTTATTTTTTCCTAGAGAATGCCCACATCCCCGAAAGGAGTAACAGAGAATCATTGAATTATGTGGGGAGCTTCTCTCCTAGCTCTTACTCCACATGAAAGAAATGAAAACCCAAGGTCATCTTTGGGTTAGAAATTTAAACTGTAGTCTCCATTTAAAGTTAATCACCTAAAATTTCAACAGATAGTTTTTTTCACTAGTCCGTAGTACTCTTCTTGGTCATAGTAATGTATTCGTATTTTATTTTAAGAACATTGGGGGCTGGGCGCGGTGGCTCACGCCTGTAATCCTAGCTCTCTGGGAGGCCGAGGTGGGCGGATCGTTTGAGCTCAGGAGTTCGAGACCAGCCTGAGCAAGAGCGAGACCCCATCTCTACTAAAAATAGAAAGAAATTATATGGACAGCTAAAAATATATACAGAAAAAATTAGCCGGGCATGGTGGTGCATGCCTGTAGTCCCAGCTACTCGGGAGGCTGAGACAGGAGGATCGCTTGAGCCCAGGAGTTTGAGGTTGCTGTGAGCTAGGCTGACGCCACGGCACTCACTCTAGCCTGGGCAACAGAGTGAGACTCTGTCTCAAAAAAAAAAAAAAAAAAAAAAAAAAAAAAGAACATTGGGGATTTATTACTAATAGACGACTTCGGAAAAGTTATATTTTCCTTCATCGGTTTCATGACAGCTGTTTACCCATTAAATGTTAAATGTTTGACTTGGAAACTGATAGGTAACCAAGACCTGCATGTTCTCTCCCTCCACACTTTGCCCTGTTACGGATTTTACCACTGTTCATTCTTTGTAGCCTCAATTATATTTGATGATTTAGAGTTAGTCTCTTTTACTAACTTCCGTGGTTGTTTTTCATTTTTATTTATCACCACAATGTAAAATTCTACGATTGAATTTCTCTCTATTTTTATCTTGCATCACAGATTTTATGGCTTTTTTTTATGGTGCCCAACTGCTTGGCCTTTAATTTCCTTGCTGGAATTGTGCCATTTTATAGATTTCTACCCCTGGGTGAATCTAGGATTCAAGAAGCCTTTTATCTTTTATTCACATCCCACAGTATTCTCTAACATTTATTCTCAAATTGGTTTTCTGTGTCAGTAAACAAAACATGGAGTTGACAATTTGAGGGACAGTTTAAAAAGACAAGGAACAATCCATTTTTAGTTTCTGGGTATATTTTGTGCTGAAGTCACAGGCTTTCATTATTCAAGATAAATTAAGATTTATGAAATTGCATTCCATCTAAACGTATGGGTATAGTGTTGGCAACTGTGGATTTATGAAATAAAAGATGAAGATACATTTTCCTTTAGCTGTTAGAACGGCTGTTCAAATGGTAATAAGCTGGAATTATCATTTAAAAAGATCTCTTATTTTCCTGTAAAATTACAGCAGCCACTTTTAAAATAAAATTTTCTATCTCTCAGACAAAAAAGATCCATCATAATGGTTACTGAGAATTTTTCTACCTAAACCAATGAAGGTAACCCTTCTTTTATGTTATAAAATAATGGACTCATTTTTAAACATCTATCCACAAGTATTTTTTACATCAACGTATATTACAGGGATTCATAATTTCAAAAATTATAAAGACTATTTCTCTTAAAAACATTAAGCACAGAGAATTTTGCAAGTTTAATTTTGAACGTAGTGGTTGGTTTGAAAATTAAACTTCAACCCTGAGCAACTTTTTGTTTTTAATTAGTTTCTTTTTCAGCTTTTGGACGTATACCACATGATCAAATGGTCTCACTTTATGTAAAAATAAGAAATTATGTTTATGTGTAAAAGGGTAACTGAACTTTGCCCACAGCTTCTTTTTCATGATTTTTCCACCTTTAAGCTAGTATATGAATAAATTCATTCATAACAATTCTGCTGCCCACAGAAAAGTCTCATTCCTTCTCTCTTATTTAGATGCCTGCCTTTTAGGAAAGGTAACATTAGGACAATTTTATAGTGTCTGAAATAGTCAGAAAAATCTGTGTTTCTGAGATTTGAATTAATCATGATTTATGATCTTTCAGTAGCTGTAATCCCTTTGTATTCTTAATGACAGGTGCCGTGAGTCCCTTGATCTTTCCATTGCCTTAGTTTTCTTTGTTCTTCCCAGAATCTAGAACTTGACATTCATTCTTTCCTGGCTAGACCTTAAACTAGATCTTCTTGCATCTGGAATCTTCCTGCCTAGCCCATCCATTGCATTAGCACTTGAGTTTTATTTGCAACATAGTTTTTGAGCAGCGTGGGTTTTGGAACTAGTCAGTCAGTCCTAGGTGTGAGTCCAGCTCTATCTCATACTGGGTGTAAGCCTGAAATAGCCTATATAACCTCTCTGGGCCTCAGTTTCCAATTTTGGGAAATGAGGCTAAAAATGATACATACCTCTTAGGGTTGAAAAGCTTAGCCACAATTAGATGAATTAAACTTTTATAATATAGAGTGCCTGTCAAACAGTATGTGCTCCAAATCAGGAGTAGTTTTATATTTGTCTTTTTGCATAACTGTTCCTGCCAAGAGACCATAGGTTTCCTGAGAACAGTGAGCATATTTC
Source organism: Eulemur rufifrons (assembly GCF_041146395.1). Classification (NCBI taxonomy): domain Eukaryota; kingdom Metazoa; phylum Chordata; class Mammalia; order Primates; family Lemuridae; genus Eulemur; species Eulemur rufifrons. The sequence goes on along the minus strand of NC_091005.1, from coordinate 6,539,150 downwards.
TGCTTGTGTTTTGTTTTTCTTAGCCTTGCTTAACAGGATGGAGCTAATATGGAATGAAATCCCAATAAGCAATTTAATTGTAATTGTATGCAATTAGACTAAATAATAAGGTCCACTGCAGCATTCTGTATTTCTGTCCTAAGGCTACTGACATTCTGCATCTTCATGTCATTTATTACTTCCTCCTTCTTGAAGATCTTTCTATTTGGTGACTTGTGTTTTATTGACACAGTTGTACCTAAGGTCAATCTTAGGGCCTGTATGGGAGAGGCAATGATACCTTTTAGGTCCTTTCTTTATTCTAGCCTGTAATCCCTACATATCAGCCACTTAAGTGGAACAGAACCTGTTGCTGAATTTGACCAACTGTTTGGTTTTTTGTTTGTTTTTAACAACTCATAGTTTATAAGTTTGAGTCCTATATCAACCTTGGAGTTTGCCACTCTACTTCTCTTCTGGGTAATTTATTTTAGCATGCTAATTAAGACCTTGAATTAGAGAGGATTCTTTATCCAATATATGAATCACTGCAAAAAAAATGGTTGCCCTTCTTATAAATTCAAGTGATGTAAAATTCACTGCCTCCCAAGATGTCTTTTTCCTTGTTACTACTTAGAAAGTTTTCCTTTGTTAAGCAGATATTTATGTTGAAGAAGCTTTCTTCCTATAGCTCTAATCCTATCATTTGGGTCCAAAAAAAGATAAGCCTGATTCACTCCTAATAGAAACTTTCAGCTATTTAAAAGTAGCATTTTCTTACTCTCTGAATACTACATCATAGAAAAAAAAATTACTTCTTTCACCTGTGATTTATGAGCCTTATCCTTGGATTCACTAAATGAGAACCTTTGAAAAATTCAGTCTTTCTGTGTCCCTGTTAATGCCCTGTACCTATGCCGGACAGTAGTGTGGGCTGTCCAACATGGAAAAGTTGTGCCAAATATTCTCTGGGTACCAAAGTTCTAGATCAATTTTAGACTTATTCAGTAGTCCATTAGTATTGATTTTTGCTGAAATTGCCATCAACTAGAACCTTAATACTTTTTTATTATTTGCTTCTGATATTCATTCATCCCTCACCCACCTTGAAAATACCAGATTGCTATAACAGACATATGTTTTGTCCTATTTCATTTTATTGCTAATTTCTGACTCACTCTTTTAGCACACTGCCAAAATATTTTTGGATCATGATCTTATAAGTATTTGAAATATAATTATTTTCCTTCTCTGTCTTCCAACCGCTTACCATCTAACTCTGGAATTACTTTTTCCAGCTACCTGGTAGTCCAGCTTATTAACATTTATGGCATTTCTAAAACCACAACACCTCTTTTGAAACATCTATCACTTTCAACCAAAAATGCACTCTGATTTCCAAATCTCCACATATTAAGGTAGGTATCTGATTTTAAAATATGTATGCATATAATCTAAAATTTTTAATGCTTTTTTCTATCATGTTTGCAACATAACTCCCTCTATGTACATCAAAAATACTTATACCAAGTTTGTTTTTTTATTTTTATACATAAATATGTCAGAAGGAAAATATGTATGTTATAGGAACAAATTATTGCTTTTTTGTCCCTAAAATTAAGTTTTAAATAATCAAATATAATATTTGAATAGTTTTAAATCACTGGCATTTTGTATAATTACTATATTCTCCATAGTTTATACAATGTTAAATTTCAATTGGTACAAAATTTCTGAGATAGTGGGTTTTAAAATACGTAGAAACCCAGGGTTTTGTTTTTTTTGTTTTGTTTGCTTATTTGTTTTTGGTAGTGGTGTTGTTTAAATCCAAATGTTAATAGTAGGGGAGAAAAAAGTGTAAGTAGAAATTCTTTATTGGCTTTGCATTTGCATTAGCTTGTTTCCAAATTAATTTATTTTGGATTCTGCCTCTTCCTTCCACTTTCTCTATAATTTGCTGTGTCTCCTTTACCTCCTCAGCATAACTTGAGCCAAAATCCATGTCACAGATCTTGCACACAGAGCCAATGGCCTCCTAAACAGTCTTTTGAGACTCTGCAGCCTCAACATGGGAAATTGAAGAGCATTTTATAAAGTCTTATTTCATGCCTCTGTTCTATTACTGAGAACAACAACAAATATCTAATGATTTAGCTCTAAAGTTAAAGTCTCTGTGATCTTGACACCCCCCATCCCCCAACAAGTCTTTCCCCATGGTGTATCCTAGAACTACTCACAGTTCAAACAACACAGTAGGCTGTTTTATATCCACCAATTCCTTGTTCCTCTCTTGGTGGGAAATGCTATCATTATTCCAATCCATGACCCTTTCTTGTTTTCCTGTTGAGCATACAATAATCATTATTTTAAATTAATGGACTTTACTTTTTAAGAGCATTTTTATATTTAAAGAAAAATTGAACAGAAAGTACAGAGGGTTCCCATACACCCTTCCTAACCCCCCTAAATTTTCTATTATTAATATCTTGCATTAGTATAGTACATTGTTTACAACCAATGAACCAATATAGATACATTATTATTAACTAAAGCCCATAGTATATAAGGTTCACTCTTTGTGTTGGGCAGCTTTGTGGTTTGCATCAATGGATGATGTCATGTGTCCACCATTATAGTATAATACAGAAAATTTTCAGTACCCTAAAAATCCCCCTTTATCCACCTATTCATCAAAAACTCTGGCAACCACTGATTGTTTTATTCATACTATCGCTATATTTTTATCTTTCCCAGAATGTCATGTAGTTGGAATCATAGCACTATGTAGCCTTTCTGATTGGCTTTTTGCTTTTAGCAATAGACATGTAAGTTTCCTTCATGTTTTTTTCATGGTTTTATAGCTCATTTCTCTTTAGTATTAAATAATATTCCATTTTCTGAATATACCACAGTTTATCCATTTACCTACTAAAGGATGTCAAAGTTTTGGCAATTAGGCTACTGCTGTGAGTATCCATGTGTAGGTTTTTGTGGGAACATAAATTACAACTCATTTGGGCAAATATCTAGAAGTGGAATGGCTAGATTGTATGGTAAAATTACGATTAGCTTTGTAAAACACTGCCAAAGTTTCTTTTAAAATGGCTTACTATTTTTTATTCTCGATAATAATGAAAAAGAAAACCTGTTTCTCCATATCCTTACCAGCTTCTGGTATTGTTGATTTTGTAGATTCTCACCATTATTGTAAGTGTGTAGTGGTAGCTTACTGTTGTTCCACTTTGCAATTTCCTAATAACGCACCATATTAAGCATGTTTTCATATGCTTATTTGTCATATGTATAATATATTATCTTTGGTGAGGTATCCATTCTGATAGTTTTAATTTTTAATTTTTAAATTTTTTTCTTATTGTTGAGTTACAAAAATCATTTTTAAGAAAAAAATTAAGGCAAAATCCTTTTAAAGCTCCCCTCACTCTCATCAGTCATAGTGGCCTGTCCCTCCTAGGAATGCTCTTTCATTTCTATACAGAATTCTATAAAAACTCTTGTAATAATTGAATGAAATAATTTGCTTACACATTTGTTTCACTTGTAGATGACTGTAGAGTCTTCCAAAACAGAAGCATATCTCTATCCCCAGCCGTGCGTGTTTCCAGGCACAGAAGCAGCATTCAATAAATGATTTTGAATGGATATCCATACTGAATTCAGCTAACACAGTCTCTATAGCAAGTTGTCTAAGACGTTGTCTCAAACATATGGTAAAATTTCCTGTTTTAAAAACAGAACAATAACAATTGAAGATTTTTCAGAAAAAAGAAAACATTTGAAAGGGTTGATCCAACTATCAAACGTTTTAAAAGACATTTGATTCTTTATTCCTACTTCATCTCCTGGTTTCTCAATAGTTAGACTGCCTGGGAGCTATCTAGCTATATCATTCGCCAAAAAAATCCATTCTCTTTAACCTGGACTCTTTGCCAAGGATCACAATAAAGGAAGGTTTAAGCTCTTATTGATCAGTTCCAGCTAGTCAGTAATCAATTCTACTGGGGAGACAGGAAAACAGTGGTAGAATCATTTTGACTTCTTAAATGGACACAATTCATTGAAAATCTTAAAGAACAAATTACTATCATTAGTTTGATTTATACACACACACACACACACACACACACACATATGTAATTTGGAGGGGATAGAAAGATGGATATGAATTTAGCAATATTTTGTATGCTAAGAATGCATATGCCTTTGTCTGACCCAGAATTCACTTCTAGGTATTCACTCTTTGAAATCTCTCATACACGCCCACAAGCAACCACATATATCATTTTTAATTGCAAAATACAAAATAACCAAAATGACCACCAATATAGTCATGTGGTATAGTGCTATACATCAGACAACATGAATAAATAAATACAGGCTACATTAATCAACATAAATAGATCTCAAAAACAATGTTAGACAAATTGTAGAATGATATAGACAAAAAGGTAGAATTTATATAAATTAAAATTTAATATATTTTGTCTATATATGAAACCACATGTGGTAAAATATATATTAAAAATGGGCTGGTGGTAGAGGGTTCTGGGAAGGTGATGAAGTAGAAAGCCCCAGGAATCTGTCACCCCACCTAGACAACAATTGAACTGGCAGAATCTGTCTAATATAAGTATTTTGAAACTCTGGAGTATATTGAAGGCTGGTAACATTTAGGAGAAGGATTGAATGCTAAACTTCAGTTCATTTTGGTCAACTTCAGCTCAGGTTAATTTCCTTAAAGGAAAAACAGGGTATATTTTGTGGAAAAGTTTGCTGAAAAAGCAATATATATAGCTAATTATAACAGAGAAGCAAGGCTTGGCCCATGTGACATCAGGGCTCATATTCTTTAAAATTAGCCTATGCTACTCCAGGCTCTATTATAGAGGGTAACTGTCATTTCCCTTTTAGCTACCCAAACTACAAGTGGGGATTTTCAGAGCCTATGGCAGTCCAAGTACTGGTTCCAAATTCCTCTAGTCTTCCAAATTCCTGTCCTTTTTCCCTAGGGCATATTGCCCATTCTTTTCAGCCAGGCCATCCTTCAGCCTTCTGGGCCGCATGAGTGCAGCTCAAATGTAATGCCAAACAAATCAACAGAATAGCTGTCAGGCCTTCACCGGAAACAATATTAGCCTTGTCTGTTCATACTGAGAGCAGAATGGAAGTGACACAAATAAAATGTAATGGGATAAAATATATTGCTCAATGTACAGTAACAAGGAACTATTGGTTGACGATTTTTTTTTCTTTCTCCTCACTACATTTCAATACAATTTCTTTATGGTTTCTACACAGTGTTACTTAATTAAGTACCTGTATTAGTGTCAAACATATAATGGGAGCCTAATAAATGCACTTTTAATGAATTAATAAATGAATAGATGCATTAAATCACATTCAATGAATTGGTTATAGAATTTGTACTTAGAAATGCAGAATCTCAAAATTGGAAAAAAAAAAAAAAAAACCTCGGTTTAAAAGCCATGTGATGCACCTATTTTTTCCTGAAAATGAATTTTTTTCTACTAGGTTCCCACGTGTAGTTATTTTGATGCTAATTGAGTAGAAAATTCATTACCACATGAATCACTTAACTCCATTGATATGCAGTGCCAATGTCTGATAGTTTCTTATATTAAAAAATAATAATGGTCCTTGTGGCACCCACCCACTGAATCCAACCAAGTTGTACTATAAGAATTATAGAAATATTAAGAATATTACATAAGCTTATACTATTATTGCCTTTGGATCTACAGCATACCTATATGTCCAGAAGATTAATAACATATGATACAATTTTAAATAACAGAATATGATGCTTTTAAATCTATAATTTCTTTTGCATAATACAGTTCTTTTCTGTCTCAATAAATTACATTTTCATAATTTAAAAAGCAGATGAAAGTAAAGGGAATTGATAAGCATTTTTGGATGTCTAATATGTCCATAGTACTATTTTGCATTTCATGTACAAAATCTCTTTTCATCTTTGCAACAAAGTAGATATTGCTATTAATTCCACTCTCGGAGGAAACAGGTGTAGGAAATTTAAGAAACATGTCCAAGGTCACACAGCAAGTAAGTTGTGGAGCTGGCACTTGAACCTGTGTCTATCTGGCTAAAAGTCCATGTGTGATTCCCACATGCACCACCTTCCAGCTATGTTGATCATTTTTTCCCTTAACTGCTCAGGAAAAGAAAAAAAAAAAAAATCCAGAGATATTCTTGGCAAAGGATTCACTTGATAAAACACGCACGCCATTGGTTCTTCTTTAACATTTAACATTTGCGATACTGTTTGCCGAAAGAAGAGAAATGCTGAGACTCAAGACCAAATGTTTACTGAGCAGATTATTCTTGATAGCCTTCTGCTTAAAAGTTTAAAATTAAAAATAGAACACTGTTCACTATTTGTCCCCTGCCAAACCGTGTGGGAGCAGCAACACAGATTGCAGGGCGAGGCTTCGGAAGCACGGCAATACATCTTCCTTTGCCCCTAGTGTTAATATCCTCTCTCTCTCTCTCAGAACAGAAAATAGTAACTAATAGCTTTAATAGCTGCCACTTCCATCACTTTAACTGTGAATACACTCCGTTTTTCTTTCACCTTTCAGAATCTACAGACCACGGACGGCCACCTACGGCACTAGAGAGTCCTGGAACTGTTGCTTTGAGGGAATTACCACCGCACTTCCCAAAATATGTCTCACCACAAACATGATAAATGGTGGTAAGGAGCAGAGACAGGAGCTTAGGAGACTGTAAATATGTCCCTCAGTTCTCCAAATGTACTTTAGGCTTCTCCCCCTGAGGGAATGTGGTTGCAGTTATTTTATGTGGTAAGAGTAAATGAGAATGTTCTTTTCTCCTCTGACAGAATGTGTAGAGCAAGGGGATTTTGCCTGGGGAGGAGGTGGAATGAAATGAAATATTTCCTTTTCTCTCGATCTATTTAGCTAAGGTGAAATGTGTGTCTTGGCCTCGTTGTTGATTCTCCAGCCAGATGTATGGGTGTGCTAGGAGGGCATATTGCAGTCAACACTGTGATTGTGGGAACACGGGCCTGGGTTGTGATCTAAGACATGTAATATGAATTCTCTGAATCTTAGTTTTCCCAGTTGTAATATCATGTGATATTAGCCTGCCTTGCATAATTACCAAGAGAATAGGGTTGTTAGATTTAGCAAATGAGAATGCAAGGTACTTAGTTAAATTAGAATTTCAGATGAATGACAACAACAAAATATTTTTTAGTATAAGTATGCCCCAATATTGCATGGGAGATACTTATACTTAAAACAAATTATTACTTCTTGTTTATCTGAAGTTCAAATTGAACTTGATGTTTTGTATTTTATCTGGCAACCTTACTAGATAAGTAAAGTCCCTACCAGGACAATGCTTGACACAGATTTTTACTAAAGTGAATTTATTTCTCTCTCCACCTCCTACATTTTACTTTTATGATCCATAAAAGGGACTCATTTTTTAACTGTCAGAATGACTCAAAATTTAATATTGTTTCCCTGAAACCATGTATTAGTAAAATATCAAATGTTCTCTTTGTTGATGACTAGCTAAAGAATTTCTGCTTCCTGCCATCAAAACTTCCAGGAAAGCTCAGGTTATAAAGGTTGAATCTCTTTCAATAACTAATTGACATAGGAAGTAAGTTAGTTTGTCAATTAGAAAATACAAATAAGCATCACTTGAGTTTCTGTGGCACCATTTTCAGTGGAGACACAGACAATTAATTTCATATTTCATTTGACTGTACAAGGAAAAAATAGCAAAGGATAAGGCTTCATTCCATAGTTGGAAAAACTGAGGCACTGATTGATTTAATAAATGATTTACTCACAAAGAGCCAGTCAGGCAATCAGAAGATAGGAAGAAAATAAAACTAAAGGTGGATTCCCTGAATTCTCATCAAATTTTATTTTTCTATTATACTTCATAGGATGAAGAAAGAAGGAAGTAAGACAGAATATTTGGAAGTATTTGGAAACCTTCAGAAAAAAGGTAGAACAACAAAACATAGTTATTTTGTAGAAGCTAAATATATTTGTCACAATTAGGTCTATTTTCTATCATTCCAATATTAAATGAAGAGCAAGTAAGCTATACTTAAACAGCATTTAAATTAGATTAAGGTGCACAAAGGTTGGCAGTATGAAATGCAACTCTAACTTCATTTTACAGTTGGATTAAATCCAGCCTTCTTTCAATGTGTTATTAAATTCAATTAAAAAAACATTCCTTTGCTGCTGTTGCTAAAAATAACGATTTTAAAAGGAAAATTACTAGAAAAGTATACATTTATTTTAATGTTTACCCATTAAATGTAATAAACACTGCAATGTGTGTACATTTGATTTATCTACTACCCATAGGCAGATTAATATTACACTGATTTTTTTTAATGGTCTGATGTTGTAGAAAAGAATATCTAGAATTCTAGTGGCCCTTAGATATCAGGACACCTATGCTTTGTGTATGATATGAAGCTTGATACTTGTCCCAGTTTATATTTCATCTCTTTTCTTTTCATGTTCCAAGTCCAAAATAAAGACCATTTTATTCTTTCAGAACTACATTTGCAATAAATGAATGAATGAATAAATAAACAAAATGTGCAATGTGAAAAATATAACCTCTTAATTGGTTTAGAATTAGTCTCTACTTATGTTCAAGAAAAAGTGACTGTATCTAAACATAAAAATATTTGGAGGAAATTTATTTTAAGTTGAAATTGGCATCATTAACTGAGATATTATAACAAAATATTGGCCGTGCTCTTAGGCCAGATATCTCCAATTATGCTTCCTGGCATTTTTGGAATTCTCTGTCACCCAGATTTTTTTTTTTTAAGAAAATGGAATAGTCAACAGTATTGTATTAATGCCAAATAATTGTGTTCAGATTTACTTTTTTTTCAATCTAGAATATTTCACCTTTTTGTTTTTCTAAAGGCAGCATGAGGTCCACAGGAGGAAGTCTATAGCTTTCATCTTGATTTATAGAGATGATGATAAAAGTTTAGTCTCACAGCTTCTTGCCCACTCCTCTGGTAGAATGCAGCCTACAGCATATGTTCAAAGACAGGTTATCCATAGCTGAATGCAGTTTGATTTTAGTAAACATAGCCTATAGTAGGAACATATTGAAACTAGGTTCAATTGCATAGGAAAGTAAGAATATTCCAATAGGCAACATGATTTCCAATTAATTTATGCATATAATCTTTGTTTTGTTTTCCCCCCTCAAATTTTAGAAAGTTCAATTTACAGTACACATGATCAAGATATACTAAAAACATACTGATGGAATATTTAACCTAAATGTAAACGTTATGCCATTAATTCACTCAGAAAATAATTTTCTTGAATGCTTTACACATGGCAGACACTGCGGTAGGGATGAGGTCTACACTGTCTCAACCCTTATTATCAAGGTTTATACTATTGTGGAAAATAAATATGCAAATTACAAATAATGAAGCATGGTACAGTGGGAAAGTGCAGGACGCTATGAAATAATAGAGTATTAGCAAAGACTTCTCTCAGGAAGGGATATCTAAGCTGAGACACTAAAGAATGAAGAGTCAGCCAAAGAAAAAGAAGGAAGAATACTCCTGTCAGAAGACTCTAAAAATATGAAGGTATTTGGCATAGGGGTGTGGTACTGATAAAAGATGAAGCTGGAGCTTGCTGAACCTTTGGAGAGTTAATAGTGGGCAAACGACAAATTGACTTACATGTTCTCTCTTTCTGCTATGGGTGGAGAATGCACTAAAGTTGGCAAAGAAGGAAGTGAGAACCAATATAGAAGCTCATTGGAACTGCCTGGTGCCACATGGGTAGAGAGAAATGGATTGTTTGGGACTTATATGGGGTCATTATTCTTAAGGGATAAGTGAAAACAAAACAGAACAAAGATTTTAGGCATAAAATTAATTGGAAGACATTGCATATTGGAATATTCTTACTTACAGAAATATCCTCTGAATAACCTCAGAGAAGCCTAAAAGATATACTAACAACCAAAACATTAGAGAACTTCTCTGAAATGAATGATTACAAGACAGAGACAAAATTAATGTTACATCCTCTGTGAAGGCATCATCTCCCACAGGGAGAATGAGCTCTCCTTTCTTCTTAGAAAATAACTTCTGAGGCTCACTCTAACCACAGTGCAGAGAAATGATGTACTTTCTTGTTTTCCCCCCTTGCAAGGGCTCCTTATTCATGCTTGCCCTTCTTCTACCTTGCTACTAAGCTCCCTTATGTAGTATTTTTCACACGGCAGATGTTCAACATGTGTGTGAACAGGTGGAATAAATGAATGACAGCTTCTATGTCAAATAACTAGAATGAATGTGATTTAACATAGTTGTTAACAAACAGTTCCACTAAGTCATATGGAATAAGAATTCACTTATCTCTGTAATCAACTTAAATTAGGATAAATAAATGATATTCCACAAAAGGATCCCAAGCACGGCTACAAAACAGATATGGCTAAGGTGACTACAGGTAACTAAGGTTACCTGAGTGAAGATGACTATGAGATATTGGTAATGCTCAAAATGGAACATCATTGGTAAAGAAAAAAATTCAGCAAAGTTCTTGTTTATAATTTTAAGAATAAAACAAAGAAGATGATGGAAAGTTACACAGTTAAATTTGATATTCTGTGGAAATAAAATATTTTTATTCTTAACAATTTGGTACAATATTTTTTGCCATATGTTTGAAGTGATATGTTTTAAGAGGACTTCCATTTCCAGAGAACTGAAATGTGATTTTAAATTCATTAATTATAGTTCACATCTTAACCATCATTTCTAAAAATGTTATTTGAAGCATGTCATACTTGTTATTTAATTGTGTTCATTTGGCTTTATGGAATAAACACAAAGTCGAGTGATTTATTTAGTACAAAATATTTTCCTGTTATTTTAAAATTTAAACTTTTTCCTTCATATTATAAAGTAAAAAAAAAAGTACCATAGATTCTTAAATAATTTCACAAGCACTTATTTTCAGACAAAAATGGAAACATTGATGAATTTAAGCTGAATCAGCCTACATGCAAATATCCATAGTTCCCTTGGGAATGGTTGTTTAGTGTTGTCAATGGAAAAGAGCAGGTACTTTGAAATGGCAATTTAATTGCAAGTTGAGAATATTTAAATTTTGCAGAGGTTTAGCACAACTGTTGGAACTATCCCTATGTTCTCTGCTTTGGCCACTAAGTGTCATCTCTTTAGAGCACCACTGATTATCTGATTAAACCCTCTGATTGTACAAAAGGCACTGGTGGTTTGATAGCTCTTAGAAATTAGGTGATTTGACTTAGTAACACAGATAAGCTGAAGTTTAAAACACATACACACACACACATATATGTGTGTATACATTTTTCACAGTATATATACATTGGCTCCAAGACAAATTCCCTCTGCAGAACACCATGAAGTATGTATCTCTACTGTTGGAAAGACACAGATACAATGGACAGGAAGGTCAGCTGGAAGTCATATATCAACATTTCTGAAAAATATCAGGTAAACTTTATATTGTACTAAGAACTAATGATCTTCTGGAGGAATACAAGAGTCGTATGGCAATGAGTAGCAATAAAACTTATATCAGCACATCAGTAGGGGATGAGGAAGGAATATGTCAAAACTACAGGCCTATAAGCTATTTATGAATGTGATGCTCACTAAAAAAATGTTTGGGGGATGCACGGGCCATCACAAAAGGGACTTAGACTCAAAGAAGCCAGGTTGTGTTTATTCAATGCTATTCTCAACATCTAACCAACAATCTGCAGAGTGGCTGTCTCACTTTCTCCCAGCCACTAAACCACACCCTAAAATAAAGTCATTGAGTTTTCTCTCACTCCTGATCTCTTAGTTTCCAAGGAAATATGTTTAGATTTTTGTGATAGGAAAGAATTTAATAAATCTTCTTTATCTACTAAAGACAATATAGCTGAAGGGAAACTCTGTCTTTGCCCAAATAAACTCCAAAATCTTCCCTAAAATGGAGTTAGAGACAGTTTTGTGTAATCCCTAATAATTGCATGTGGAAACTCATAAGAACAAGGATAAACATTAAAATCTATTTCTACCATCTCCTTTGCTGAGGTTCTGGCCACCAATAGTAGCTCAGCTCTTAAACAAGTGAGGGTGACAACCTATGACTATACCTCTGTCTGTTCTGGCAGCTGGGGTACAAAGGAAAGTAATTCAAATGTAGCACCTTCTCCCAGGTGGTTATGGCCCTTGTCCTTCAACCATCATTGAAGAAAGGCGGTTCCTTTACATTTATTCCCACCATCTATTTGGTCTTTTTAAAATAATAGCCATTTCCTTATTTTTCCTATTTCTTAACAAAATTATCATTCTTGGAACTCTCCTCTCTGTCTGATTCCATGATCAACATCATTGATATAAATTAGGATCTATTCTCAAAAGAAAATTCAGGTGTTCAACAACCAGAAGCAGTGGAACTTTTCTAGAATCGATGGTATCAGGATACCCACGCAGGTATTGAATAGTGAGCAAGTCTTCAGAGAGGGAATAAAAAAAGAAATAAAAAGTGTGAAGCATCTGTTGAAACACAGTTGTAAGCAACATGCAGTAACTGTGAATGACTGAGAAATCACAGTAGTTAAATAGACCTGCTGGGCACATCTAAGGAAAGGAGCAATCTTTTTTTTTTCCCCTTGAACAAAGTAGTTGCCTATGCCTACAACACCGTGGGTCTAGGAGGTGGAACTGAAAATTCAAACAACCGTGTGAACCCTACTAAGGATGGAAACATAAAGCTATCCTTTATTGTTATTTTCAGCCACAAGTAATCATCACAGGAATAACAACAAGAAAAACAATTGCCATTAGTCACTTTTCTTTATCAAAAACATCTTACTATCCATTGATAAAATGCATTTATCTATGTATTCTTTATATATTAGTATTAGAGAAAGTACTATCTAATTTAAAAGGATGGAATTCATAGCAGCTTAGGCTAAAGGGAGAATGTGTCATCTCATGTAATCAGAAAGTTTCAGGCATGGCTGATTCCAAGCACTTGGCCAATGCCACCAGAACTCAGACTCTCTGCTTCTGCTCTCCTCTCTTCCATGCAGGCTCTGTCTTCAGTCAGACTCTCCCCTTATACCAGCCAAAGCTACAAGAAGTTGTAGATATCAAACCTATCTTCCTTCTGAGCCCCAAAGAGAGTGTCTTTCCTCAACTCTTTTAATCAAAAGTGCAGAAATTGAGTTTCTCAGTAGCTCATATCGTCCTTCCTTAAGTCAGGTGCCTACCTGACACTGAACCAATCAATGCCTCGGTGGCCCTGGCATAGCATCAGCCCTATTTGACTCCTCAGGAATGAAGAGGAAAGGGCTCATTACGGAAACTGGGATGCTGTTTTGAGACTTGTGTGAATGATTCGTGGTAGACGCAGATACCTCCTACCCTTTTTATTGGAAAGAAATAGAAAAAGAGAAATGTGGAAATCAGGATAGAAGGATGCTAAATCCAGACCAGGAGTCAAGTTTTTGCTACATACACCTACATGCAAAAGAAACTTCATAGCACTGCCTTATAAAGTACAGAGCAAAAACGAGAGTGAGTTAAATAAAAATATCTTGCAAGATTCTGTTTGTTTTCATGGTGTTATCAAGGACTGAGCTCTACCTACATATAACTCACTGTATTGGGGAAGGAGGGAATGGTGAGTGGAAAAGAAACAAATGGGTATTGAAACTCTTACTCTTTCAGTTCTCACAACAAACTTTCCAGATGGATCTTTTTATTATCATTTCAGAGATGAGAAATTTGAAGATCAGAAAAGCAATGTGTGGTCCCCCAAGTCAACCAGCTAGTAAATACGGATCTAGAATTTAAACCGAGGTTGGTTGATTCTAAAGTGGTTTTTAAGGGAAAAACCTACTAACATATATGCTCCTGTTAAACTAAGTAAAGAAATAATGTTGAGCTGAGGAGTTTGTATTAATGTAGCTTCATGGTACTTCCAAAACTATAAGAACACTGTCAGGTGGAAGTCACCACTAGTCTCAAATGATTTTGATAAATTCATCCTGCTTGTTAATATATTTATGGCTAAAGCAGAAAAGTTAACAATCTATATTCTAGGGTGAAAAAGATTATTTCTTGGAAGTTAGTGATGTGTTTATGTTTGTGCAAATCCACATATTGGCTTACAGACATAGAAAAAATAAGTATTTGTAACAGATTTTATGTTTAAGAGGAATAGAATCATATTTTGCCTCAAAATGCTGTAAATTGAGTGCCTGGATTTGAATGTTGAAAAGCTAAAATTCCTAGGAAATGTCAGAAATAAAATTATTTAAAATGGGACTGTTGTTGCCTTGTATTGAAAAGTGTTCAATCTCTTCTCCCCTCCCCATCTTCTCAGTGGCTAATATGAGGGTATATTTGACATGTGAAACATAACTCTTTTTTTCCTCTTCCTGATGGTGTTACCATATGGCTTTAGCATTTGGTTCCATCCTTTTCACCCTCCTACTATTTATTTATTTTAATCACTACTTGCGATTAGTATAAAGAAGGGCTCTGAGAGTCTATTTCTGGCTGTATTCTCACTCACAGCTTGGCCCCAGATTACTCAATTTCCCTTAGCTGCAGAGTCTGCCATCTTTAAATGAGCATAATGTTACTCACCAGTTGAATGAAATCCTTAAAAACGATAGTTCGTTATGTTTTAAGAGAGTTTCTATTATCTGTGGATTTTTTTTCTCTCCGAGTTCCAAAACCATCTGTGCCTTCTCATTTATGACCAAGACTTTTTTTTTTGAGTTTCAAATTTGCTTAGAGCTGACAAAACACAACATCTGGATTTCAATTCAAGGAGGAAGGCTCATTTGAAAGCTTTTTAATGCCCCTGGACCACAATGAGATCAAATTGAAGAACATTTTTTTATGAGTTGAGTGCAAATGAATTAGAAACATGCGGATTAAATTTCTCTTAAACCTCAAAGGGAATTTAAATATTAAGGGAAAGTGCTTTGCAAACTGCTTCTTGGCTTCTGCTAAAGTCAGAACACTTGAAAAAAGAGTTGGTGATATCTACTGAATCCAAAATGTACTCAGTATTTTCTTCTCCAGTATATTAAGAACAGTTTGATCTTTGAATAAAAGGGAATGGAAATAAAGATTTGCACATTTCATATCCAATAATACTTAGTCTTCAGTCTCAAATAAGCGTCTGCTTAGATTTCACACAGTCTTTCCTTTTTCTTTCATTGCTGTTCGTTCTATTTTGTTTAAGAATAGCCCAGAATATGAGTGAATGGCATTAATTCTATCAATATGACACAAAATTTTTCAGTCATTCCCATGATTTCTTCCAGAGGTGGGAGAAATTGATTAATAAATATTTATTTAAAATTTGTGACATGTAAATGTGTTTATTTCAAGTCAATTCTATTTTATTGGGTTTTAAAAAGGTTTTCTGATTAATGAAGAATATTAATACCTCCTCTCCCCTATACAAAGTAATGTTTTAATCACTCATTTCATAGCCAATACTGTCAAAATAACCTGTGTGTTTTGGGGTGTGCATGTGTAAAGGTATGAGAAAACAAAGTGTCACTAATGCTTTAGCTCGCTACGTCTGACCCTGAGGCCCTGGTACACACGGATAAAGTAACTCTTCAGTTATTTGCAGGGGAAACTGCCATGACCGTGAGCCTCAGTGCAGTCCCCGCAAACCACAGCCCCGAAGAGGGCAGG
The DNA here is from genome assembly GCF_041146395.1 of Eulemur rufifrons. Classification (NCBI taxonomy): domain Eukaryota; kingdom Metazoa; phylum Chordata; class Mammalia; order Primates; family Lemuridae; genus Eulemur; species Eulemur rufifrons. Next base: position 6,523,351 of record NC_091005.1, on the reverse strand, counting down.
CTGAGAGGAGCAATCATCGATGTAGGAGCTGCAATTTTCCCAATTTCCTGAGTTGGAAGCAGCTTAAAGTGATTCTTTGCTGGTAGCCACAAAATCTGGCAGTGACGATGAGTAATTCTCCCCCTCTGCCCTTCCTCTACCCTTTCCTTCAAAAGCCTTGATCTACTCTTATCCTGAGGGTAACCAATGTCATGACATGTCTGCAGCCTTCCTTATCACCGCTGCTAATAACGGATTCCTGCCTGGAGACAGCAGCAGCAGTACAATTTCAAATAGTCTCTTCTGGCACAAAATGATTTTGTAAGGCAGACTCCGTCGTTGAGGCAAATACCCACAAATGTGCCAGTGATAACTCCAGAAGTCACTTGACAACATTAAGATAAAACCTTATTACTGACAACTCTCTCTCTGTTTTTTTTTTTTCCTCCACTACATCTTACATTTTAATATAAGACTTTCAGACAAATCCTTGTACTACCCCTCTCGCTACCAAGGGATACAGTTGTTAATCCAAGTGAGAAAAGAAGTCTCACAGACACCTGTTCAAGAGCACATTGAGAGCCAGCTATTTAGGGATGGAAAGGGGTGAGCCAAAAGAAACACTTCCATATTAAGAAAAAAGTGAGATAGCCGCAGAAAATAAAGGTTTTTTTTTTTTTTAATAATAAAGGTGAAATTGAATATGCTGCAGTAAAAGACACAAACAGGCTTGCTCATCCCCTGCTGTACCTGAAGGGAATCTTTAAAGAAGATAAAATCTACAGATTCACAGCCTCTTACTTAACTTAGCGAGGGTAGAAATTACTGAGGGAAAAAATGCTGAGGAGAATAGCCCCATCCAAATGATAAGCCTAACAAGGAAAACCTCTCTAGTTCAGTGAGAGATCAGGAATAAGCCGTGGAGCTACAGAGTGGAGAAGTGAAAATGCACCAGTCCCATGGATTTTAGTAAAACTCAACAATCATTATGGCACATTTGTTGCTAGTATATGCTGGGTTATAACAAAAGAACGACTCAAGTATTATGAAATATTCCTGACCAATTACAATGCAGTGATGAATTTAACACTTTCTTAAGACATCTGAAATGATACTTTTTCTTTCTCATGAGATTCAGTGTATTCATTAAAGGAAATGTTAGGTGTCTTTTTATTTACTTTTTATAAAACTTCTCTGAAGTTCAGATCTTCACAATATATGTTTAGTTATACTTAAAAAGAAAAGTGTGTTTTACCCAACCTGGATGCCAGATTCTGGTGGTTTCTGATTCCTAACTCCACGCTGAAAATATATTGTCCCTTGTGATAATAATGTACAGAAGAAAAATTCTATGCCTTTGATGTCAGGAAAACTACAGGGTGGTTCTCAATAAATATTCCTGTGCAAAAGTGATTTTTCAGGATTTACTTGTCATCCACCTTTTAATAATAATCTGTAAATTTTTTCATATATACATTGAAATAGGTAAACATTTGTCTGTAAATGAACACTAACCAATGACAAAATGAATACATAATCAATGGACAAATATCAACAGGAAAACTTAAAAAAAATCTTAAAATTAATCTACATTCCACACTTTGTCCCCAATATGGAGCATTATACATGTTTAATAATATGATTTTTCTATTGAAGGCATCACTTGTTCAAATTATGTAATAAAACATTAATATTACAATGCTGGAATCAGAGAAAAAGTAAATTATTTGATGGATTTCAAAACCTATATATAAAGACAAGGCACTTATTTACTCACCCCTTCACTGAGCAATAATTTATTGAAGGCCAAATGACTTAGAAGGATACAGTGCATGAAGACATAGTCTAAATTGACAGAATAATAGGAGAAGCAATATCTAAATTTATTGGCTACTAATTATGACAGCCACTAGTCAAACACTTTACATGTTGCCTTACTGAATTATGATAATACTATAAAGTAGGTACTAATTATTGCCCTAATTTATAGCTGAGACAGCTGAGGCACACAGAGGTTAAATAGCTTACTGAAGGTCACACCCATAGGAAAAATCAGAGATGGGATTAGAATCAAAACTATCTCCGGAACTCACTCTCTCAATCACCAGGCCTTAGTGCCTTCGTGACAAAGATCTAAAACATGCTGCTCCCTCTTAATAAATTGAGCTAAACCACAGAAAATAGAGATGGCCAAATATCTTCGTGCAGCTGCTTCCACTTTGCAACTAGAGAATCTCTTTCAGGCATCTAATTTAAAATGTGTAATTTCTCGCTCAATGTGTCCTGCTGGTAGCATGGGTTGTGCATAGTTATACGAGGGGTCTTGGCAGGACAAGGCCGTGTGGCTTCTCTGGGACTCACACATATTTCCAGTGATGGAAGCTCAAGCTGCTCTTCAGTCTATCTGGTGTTTTCCTTCTCCAGATATGCTGATAATCAATTTCCCAGCCATGGTGATTATTTAACATACTTTTTTTTTTAATACACAAAAGAATTGTATTTTCCGTGATATTCCTGTCATCTGGATTTGCTAAATAAGGGTCTTTAATATGGCATCTGCTCTAATTTGAGAACCCAAATATAATTATATACTAATTACTGTTTCTAGTTCCCATTTGAACACTTTGAAAAGATTTTTGTGTGGAGGAAGCAAGATCTGGATACAAGATTGACTTTTATAATACATTTCAGATTTTTTTTTTTAACCCAACCTGCACAGGGAAAGAGAAAGAGAGAGAAAGACACATACAGATACAGAGACGGGAACTACTTTTCGCAGTTTTTAAGTTCCTATAGTAAAGACTGAAGGTTCCATTTCACATGCATCCAGTAGATGGGCTCCTTATGGTCAGATATCACCTCTTCCATGAAGACCTCCTTGAAAATTCCAACCCACCCAGCAATGATGATCATTGCCTCATATTTATTTCCTCTTTAATGTTCACACTGCTCTGTAATGTTTGTGAGCTGTCTTTCCTATCAGAATGTGAGATTCTGAGAAGCAGTAGATTTATCTCTACATTATTTGTTACATCTCAAGAGTCTGGCAAATTATTGTCACTCAAAAAATGACTGTTAAAATGAAAGATAGAAATCAACATCCTGTGGACAGTCTTAATAAATGTCTCAAAGTGTTTTCTGTAAAACTCTCTCCTGAAATTTTACTTTTGTGGTGCATTGGAGGTTCAAAGGAAGAGAGAAGTAGGAATAATGAAAGAAAAATGATATAAGTAGCTCATATCTGTTGATGCTGATATACTTGCCAGAGATTCTGCAAAGGGGATCTTTTCAAGGTCTGTCTCCATTTATCTTCCCAACAACCTCATGTGATGAGAACTTTTATTATATATACCTTATAGGCCAGGAAACTGAGATGCATAGTGGTGCAATGACTTGCCTGAGAGAGGCCAGTCAGCTCAGAAGCCTTCAGAATGCATGGGAAACAAAGCTGTCATGTTTGGAAGCCCACATACTTAGCCATCATATATAATACTTCTCTGGGAAATGCTGGCCTTTCTGGTGTCTAAACCAAGCAGAGGAGGTAGAAGCAAAGCCAAGGCAAGTTTCACAATGTAAGAACATAAAAGACAATGAAGATGTGAAAAAGAACAACTGTGAAGGAACAAATAGCAACCAGAATCTAGACCTCCAAATTAAGCGTACAACTCATCACTACATCTCTTCTTCATTGGCTGCTGCAAACATTCACTAACTATGTTCCAAGGTTTGGACTAGCACCTGACACAAAACCAAATGAGACATAGAGCAAGCCCTGCGGGGTCTCACAGTTTAGTAGGTCTTCATTTTAGAGCTTCAGTGCCTGATACAGTAAGTAATTTAAATTATAAGTAAAATTAAAATTAAATAAAATTAAAAATTGAGTTCCTTTATCTCTCTCAGCACATTTCAAATACATAATGACCACATGTAGCTAGTGGTTACCTTATTGGACAGAGCAGATAAAGAACTTTTTTTTTTTTCATACAGAAAGTTCTAGTGGGCAATGCTGCTCTAAAGAACTACATTTAAGTGCAAGGGCCCTTAAATCAAAGAGGCAGCGGTTCAAACTCTGGCCATACCTTTTTGAACTGGCTACTTAACTTCTTAATTCCTGTTTCTAGTCTCTTTATCTGTAAAATGAATGTAATTATAATACTTACCTTCAAGGGTCATTGCAAGTATTATTTTAGCTATTCCACAGTAACATTTAGAGCACTTGTTTAATTCATATGTACTCAACAATTATTGGGTTTTAAAATTATTAAGTGGCACTGATATTACCACTAACAATAAGTTATTTATGCCTTGCAACATACATGATTTGGTTATGATATAAATCCTGAAAGAACAGCATCCCCTTTCTAATTTACACATGAGAACACTTAATTCTCTGAGAAATTACCCACATAAATCAGGTTCACATGATAAAAGCACAAATTCATGCATAATGCGTGTGGTCCTGCCCATGCATGACTACTCTGGACACAGAACTTTTGTCCAAATATTTCTTTGTTATATAGGTAAAGTGAAACATACATAATAAATAGCAATAAGATTAAAAAAGACAACTAGAAACAGATACTGTTAAAGTTATTTACAGAAATGAGATTTCCTTTAAATTGGCTTGGGTGTAATAGTGATCACTGAAAGAGTAAGTATTTTACCACCCTTATCTTATATCTTTCCAAGTGTATTTGCCATTTAATGGGCTAATTTCATCCAGCACATGAACTCGAGGTTACACTTAGATGTCTGGGATAAATATTCCTCAATGGCAGGCTCTAGAAGGAGAGTAAAGTATTACCAGCAGGTCTTTCAGAGAACACTGGCGAAGCAGGCACCTTGGGTGAATGAGCCATCCTCCGTGGATTCAATTTTCATTGATCTTAGAGCAATGCACCTAGTAAGGTATTGAGCACCTTGTACTATCCCACAGATTGAGCAACTAAAATTCACAAATGAATGTATATTTGTTCATTTGTTTGTTTTTTAAAGACACACGGTCTCAGTTATCCCATTGTAACCTACAACTCCTGGGCTTAAGAGATCCTCCTGTCTGTCTCAGCTTCCCGAGTAGCTGGGACTACAGGCATGCACTACCATACCTGGTTAATTTACTTTTCAGTTTCTTTTATAGACACAGGGTTTCCCTATGTTGCTCAGGCTGGTCTCAAATTCCTGGGCTTAAGCAATCCTCCTACCTTGGCCTCCCAAAGCCGTGGGATTGCAAGTACTAGCCACTGCACCTGGCCTGGATGTAAATTTGCAAGTGTTGCTTAACTTATCTAAAATATTGCATTTGAAAGTACTTTATTACCAGAAATGCATATATTATTCATTCCAATGATAATTTTGTTTGATCTTCATAGAAGACTATTTAGATGTTGCTTTAATGCTGTTGTTCAGCCTTCTAACGTGTAATAATGAATATATTGATTAATTATTGTGTGTTATTCTATTTCTGGTACTTTGGAATCACATTTACATGAATATGTCTAGAAACAAAAAAAAAGAAAGAAAAAGCAAAGTAAAACAAAAGCAATAATCACATAAGCATATTATTCATTCCTGCTCAATATTCTTATTGGGATAATTCTACCTACCACTAGAGGATTAAACAAGATGATGGATATGAAGCATTTGGTACACTGCATGTCTCCTGTTACTCAACAATTATAAACTAAAATTATTAATACTAGTATTCTAATATGTGATCCTCACAAAAATCTTCCAAGGTAAGTATTATATCTTATTGTAGACCAGGAACCTGAGGTTGACCAGGGTAAAATAGCACATTGAAAGTGAAGATATCAAAATGATACCTAGTGAAATCAAGCATTTATATCCATATCTTTTAGATGCCTTACACTGCTCTTAAAATAATACTTTGTATTGGTGTGAGGCTGTATTCAAGACATTTTCACATAAGCCTGAAGAAATGACATATAAATTCTACAAATCTACAGAAAAAGAGTGAAAGAAATATGTGGAACAAATTCTATAAGCTGATGACCCTGAATTTCATCTCTAGCCTGGATCTCTACTCTAAATTTGAGACTTGTATCCAAATGTTTTCATGACACCTTGGCTTAGATGTCCAATAATCATCTCCAAATTAATATGCCTAAAACTGAAGTCCTGATCTCACCTTCATCCATCTCCCTCTATGTGCTCTTACACTGTCTTTTTTTTAAATCTCTCTACCTGGAAATTTTAACCTACTGATTTCTCAGGCCAGAACCTTAAAGTCATCTTTGACTTCTCTCATTCTCTTACACTCAATATGCAATGACTTACCAAATTTTGTCAATGCTACCATCAAAACATATCTAGAAGCCAACCACTCCTCCTTTCCTGATTTATCTTCCTACTTCTCTCCTTTTCTTTTAATCTGTAATTGGAATAGAAGCCAGAATGATTTCCCCATCTCTTTGACCGAAGGGAAAAAAAAAAAAAAAAGCCAAAGCTTTTAGAATAATCCACATGGCCCTCTGTTATTTGAGCCCTCTCCTCTCATTAACTCTCTGGCCTCAAATTATAACTCTGACCTCGTGCTCACTCTAACTGCAGTGGTCTGCTCCATCTTCCAGCAACAGTCCAGGCACATGCCTACCTCAGAGCTGACGTTTTGGTTATTTCCTCTGCCTCCAACGCCCTATCTTCAGTTATCCAGTAGGGTCAAAATCACACCTGCTCTAAGTCTTTGTTCACATTTTCTTACTGAGATTTTCTCCTGTGACCTTATTTAAAATTTCAATCCCTTATACCCATGCACACATTTCTTCCTTTTCTCTGTCTCAATTTTCTCCATAGTATATTTACCACCCTTGGAGGTATAGGATAGCATAGAATAAAATAGGACACAACAAGATATGATATTTATTCTGTATCTCCCTTGGTAGAATTGAATCTCTATGCAATTTGTATCAACTGTGTTAACTTCTTTATCTTTAGTACCTAGAATAGTGATTAGAACATTATATGTGTTTAATAAGTATTTGTTGAATGACTGGATGAATGAATATACAAGGGAAAAGGTGCTAAAGTGGTAGAATGATACTTTATTCTTTCTATTTTTTCTACTCTTTTATATGAGCAATAATTCTTTATACTTTAAATGCCATGTTTTCTTACATGATAGATTTTATTCTTGAGTTTTCATCACCATGCCTATAATATTTCATTTCTTTCTATTTCCTTGTTTGAACTTTAGGAGGTCTGCTTTTGGCAAGAATTGGAAATGTCTAAAAATGTCCATTGTTTGAAAACATTCAGTGATAAATGTAATAACAGTTAATGGCTGACTAGTAATGGTGGTAGCAACAGCAGAACAATCATTCATTGTTTATAAGTTAGGGACCATGGTTGATCCTTTCTTTGTGTTGGTTCACTTGACCCTCAGAAAATCTCTATGAAGTATCCATAGGTAACAGAGATAGAAACTGAGGTTCAGAGATATTAAATCATTTTCTCAAGGTCACAGAACTATTAATCAAAAAGTTGAAATGTTAATGCAAGTAAGTTCTTGCCCACACAGTTCACAGTATCTTTGTTTCAAAATATTAAAGTGCAATGTATTAAAAATGACATGATTTGCCCAATATATACTTGTTAATACAATTGACTATCATATGGATGAAACATAATCAGAAGGATTACGTTTTCTTGTGTATTTACTACAGCAAAGTTTTAAAAATAACTCATAGCTTTCAAGCAATATTTCCATCTTTGAGCTAACAATACCTCAAACTTTGTCTGCATGTATTTTTTTTTCCTGCCTTTAAAGGACTTATACGATAAGCAAGTGACTCTTTACACAGTCTGACTTTCTTTTGGAAGAATGATCTTGCTGCCTTGAAAAGGACTCATAATCACTCCATTACCTTCCGTTAGATATGTTTGCCAGACTCCTTGGAGAGGCTTTGAAATCATGACACTTCATGTAAGTGCAGTGTGTTTGCCAAAAAATATTCTTTGTTGGGGAGGCTGAGGACTTTTTTTATTTACTTATAGACACAGCATGGTTTATAGCCTCCCAGAGTGAGGAAGTGAAAAAGGAAAATGGCAAAAACAAAATCAAAAACAGCTAGCTGGTAAAATAACTTACATTTGTAGAAAAGGAAATGGAGAAACTTTGAGAAAGGAAACTGCCTAAAAATTAATCAAAGTGGTCTAAGGAGAAATGATATATATTGAGTGCCTAGTATACACTAAACCTTGTGTAAATTGCTTTTGTCAGTTTTATACCATGTATCTTTATAGTAAATCACTGATGTAGGTGTTATCCCCCTTTTTTTTTTTTTTAGACAGAGTCTCACTCTGTTGCCCGGGCTAGAGTGCTGTGGCATCAGCCTAACTCACAGCAATCTCAAATTCCTGGGCTCAAGCGATCCTCCTGCCTCAACCTCCAGAGTAGCTGGGACTATAGGCATGCACCACCATGCCTGGCTAATTTTTATATATATATTTTTTTATCTGTCCAGATCATTTCTTTCTATGTTTAGTAGAGACGAGGTCTGGCTCTTGCTCAGGCTGGTCTTAAACTCCTGACATTGAGTGATCCTCCTGCCTCAGCCTCCCAGAGTGCTAGGATTACAGGCATGAGCCACCGCACCCAGCCAATCCCCAATTTTTTTGTAAGACAGAGATTGATGTTCAAAGAGGTTAAATAATCTGTTTAAAATCAACTGCCTGAATATCTCTTCATCTGGAAAATTGTGAATGTATAGACCCAAGTACCTGAAAAAAAAAATTCGTGAGAATGCTTAGTTTTTTAACACTCAATAGATTTTTCATTTTCTTTCTACCCTCCTGCCCCATGTCATGCTACTTTTAGGACTCTAAGAAATAGGAAGTTTTTAAAAAGTAATCCTAGTAAAATACTCCTCTCGATGGTCAAATACTCATTATTTGGTTAGTAATGATAAATTTTCCATTAAACCTCAAGTTCTCATGAGTATTCTGCCAAGATTTTCTAAAATGTAAGTTAAGGCTAGGATGGAGTATCAGGTGCCTGATTTATCATTTCACCAGAAATAATAACAAACAGACCAAATCTATGAAAAAAAAACATTTTTCTGATCTTGCACATTTGACAGCACAGGACAGCAATACCTGAGAAAGATGAACTTTTTAATTGCCACCAAGGTATGGCCTGGTGAGGGTTTCCAGACTACAGCACTGGTTTGAATTAACAGCAGAGTAGATGCTACAGAAGAAAAGATTGGCAAACCTGAAGACAAGGCAATAGAATCTGTCCAAAGTGACACCCAGAGAGCAAAATGACTAGAAACAAAATAATGAACAGATCATCAGTAAGCTGTGGACCAGCAGATGTATAATTGGAGTTCCCAGAGGACAAGAACTAGGGGTACAAGATACCAGAAAAATACATTTGAGGAAATAATGGCTGAAATGTTTTCCAGTTTGATGACAATTATTAAACCCTACAGATCCAAGAAACTCACCAAAGCCCAAGCACAGGAAACATGAAGAAAACAATGCCAAAGCACATAATAAATGAAATACTCAAAACCAGTGATAAAGAGAAAGTCTTAAAAGCAGCTGCAGAAAAATGACATGTTTTCAATAAAAGAATAAAGATAAGAATGATAGAATGTCTCATCAGAAACAATGCATGCCAGAAGATAGTGCAGCAATAACTTTACTAAAAGAAAACACCGTCAACCTAGAATTCAATACATAAAATAGCCTTCAAAAATGATGATGAGATAAAGACTTTCTTAGATATATAAAGCTAAAAGAATTCATCACCAGCAGACCTGTACTACAATAAATGTTTTAAAAAGTCCTTCAGGAAGAAAGAAAATTATACCAGATGAAAAGTGTATATCTATACAAAGCCATTAAGGGCATCAGAAGTTATAAATGTGAATAATTATAAAATATTTTTTTATTTCTTTAAAAGTTAATTATGTACAGTAAAAAATAATAAAAATGTATTATGAGGTTTATAATATATTTGTAGGTTAAATGTATAACAATTTATTAATATTAAAAAGGCCAGTAGAGGGGCAATGAAAGTATAGCATAGTAAGGTCTTATGCTACATATAGCATCATACAATATTACTTAAGTTATAAGTTAAATATATACAATAAAAAATGATGGAGATTTTTCAAAAAGACACAAAAGCTAATTGATGGAGCTCCTATTCTGAAACATCTTAAGTACCAAAATAAATAATGATTATGTAATAAATGGACAAAAATAAATAATTAAGGGAGAAAAAAAAGTTCTTCCTCTTTTGTATCCCTAAATTTCATACTATCCTGATGTATAACTTAGCTTTCTTTTATCAGTCATAACTACGGATCAAGTTCTGTAGACCCAGTATCTAAATTCTACCTACTGTTATAAATTTTTCTGATAAAATAAAAGGTTCATTAAACTGTAAAGATAGCATACTTGATTGAAGGCATGAAATAAAATTTGTTATCCGTATTTGAACTTTTTCTACTATTGGTTCTATTGATTTAGAAATATAATTTAATTTTGAATTGCTTATACCTTTCTCATCTAAAAATCTTTATAAAAAGTTATGTTTTCATAATATACCTAATCCAGTTTCAAAATTCAAGAAAAAAAGTCACATGTTTTGGATAGACAGACAACTCTATTGAATCTCTGCACTTTCAAAATAGAGCTATGTGCTCAATGTCAGTACTGAAGTCGATCTATTTTGGTTTTTTGAATCCAGAAATAATTGCTTATGTGTGAAATTATCTGATGTGTTCTATATCTTCTTATAATTGACATAGATTATATTTATTGTTCCTTATCATAAATAAAATCAAATTAACTGCTACTTTCTTATGACTAGCTACAGAAATCAGATAGAAAAGCCTTTTTAGTCTAGCCTTTTCTAAAGGTGATAGTGTTATCTAATATCACATATATTGCAAAAATAGCTATTCCAGTAAAATATAGCAAAAAAATTGGATGCTAGATCCTTATCATACAGAGACATAGACTAAGCTTCAGGTTTACATATTTTGGAAAAAAGTAAAAAGCTAACTCAGGCAGAAATGACAGTAGAAGAACTCTGTACCTACCTCCTTCCTTCTATTCTTTTATTGAGTGTCAAATACTCAATCCCAGTGTCTGTTCTAGGTTCCAAATACAAACTCCATACAATCAAATATCATATGTTAGCCATCATTGTCCCACCTAAAAACAAAAAAGAAAAGAAAAAAATTCTGCTATTTGATCCTCTGAACTAAGTAGGAATTCTTTTTCTTAAAGTAAATCTATAAATATATAATCTAGATATCAAGGCTCACATTGAATAAATAATAGTTTAATAAAAATAATTCAAAATGACTTTTGGTAGAGATTTTAATAAGTACAGATTCTGGAATTTATTTACAGACCACTGTTAGACACACCTTTGAAAATTATGTTCAGGTAATAAGAAAACGAAATGAGATCCTTAGAAAGGATTTGTAGTAATCTTATTCTCACAGGAAAAGAAATTAACTGTTTATTTTTTTTTCAAGATATATTTTAAGGTGGAAATTGCAAAGAATAAAGACATATTCTTATCTGAATCAAGAGGCTAGCCATTTTAAAGAGTTTAAAATTTATTGTAAGTGGCTGCCACAAAAACCCTCTGCAACTATATGATATATAAACGAAAGGAGATTTATATTTTCTTTATTTTGTTTTTGACTATAAATCACTGACCCCTGTAACACATGCACATATCTACACTCTCATTGTTTAAAGTTGATTAAAACAGCAATAAAAACAACAGCAACCAAAAAAAAACCCAGATTGAATGAACATGACAGTTTACTTAGTGATAATAGTCAATATAATTGTGGAATAAAAGCATTGAAGTTTTCCAGATGAAAACCATAATTGACCTTCTGAAAAAAAAAAATCTCATCTTGTTCCTAAAAATACAAGTAAGCCAAAAATTGATTTGATTTATTTGGCTACTATTTAGTAAATATACTAACAAAATTTTAACATTGTAATTAAAACTAACAGCAGCCAAGAAACAACTAATCCAAAAGCCTCAGGTTGGTGCCCATAATGATTTCAAAAAGGATTAAAGTTAAAAACAAGCAGGTAAACAAATAAAAGGAAGACTGTTTAAATATCAAACTCCCTAGAAAATAAATGAAGATATTTTAAAAAGATGATAAATAAAAATGTAAAAAGATTTTCGCCCCTTTATTAATACAGAAAATTAACCAAGTTGTAAATATTGTACTAGCTTCTGGGGCCTGGCAAATCCATATATATACACACACACATATGAATTTCTAAATGATGCCTGATACATTTAGAAACCTATGTCAATAAGAATGCTATTATGATTATGATATACACACACTAACATATCCAGAGAGTGAAGCCCCACCCTAACCTTCCTAACTAGCAAACAACGAAGAGGGAAAGGGAGGAAACAGGTGGGCCCATAACGGCCCAGGCAGATGAAGAGGGAAAAGTACTTCAAACACTGAATTGTATAAAGAATAATATTTGCCTAAGAAACCTTAGACTGTGCTTTGAATATTGAGGATAGAATCATTCATACCCACTATTTATGGATGAGATTATAAAACTAGTGTCACACTGAACATTGCTAGTTTGTAGGGAATAAAAATTGTACTCTAAGTGTGTATGACTGTATGTACATGTGCATATAAGTATTCAGCCTAGGGTGAGCAGTTAGGCAGGACACCTAAATTTGGGTCATTGCCAATTAAAGAAAATAAAACGCTCTTAGAACAGCACGGGAGCTGTTTAATACATCAAAATATTTCTAGAAGATGAGCACATATTTAGCCACTGAATCACTTTTCAAGGTAAATCATTCTGACCTCACTGATGTTAATAACTCATTTCTGCCCAGAGCTATTAATATTATATTTACTCTTCTCACTGAAATAGCCTTTATTTCAGATTTTTGTTAGAGTCATTTGTGCATCATTTTACGTATTTTTCCTCACCACATTGTCTAGGAACCTCAGGATCACTCCATTTCACGCATTCACCAGTATGATGCTGTTTTGTGTAGTTCCTAGTATGTGTCACTACAGAGAAATACCTCCAAAAACACTTCCTTCTATTTTTCTAACTGACCTGCCCTCACCTAGAATGTAACCCTCTTGAGAGCAGAGACTTTCACTGTTACATTGAATAGATGCTCTATTTGGTGATCAATAAATGTGTGTTGAATAATATCACTGAGAACTTAAGATAGCTTTTATTACAAAGTAGCCTATCCCAGATATAACTGAAAACATTCGTTGACATCAAATGTGCCCAAATATGTAATGAGAATCATGAATATTTTACTCCATGTTAAAATAACCGTGAATATAGACAATAGACTGCATGGGGTGTGCAGCACATTCCAAAATGATTGTCTAGTTCTTTCTCAATACCGAAACTGAGAAGAATCATTAGCCAGCATAGTTGGAAAGGAGTGCTCAGATCCTGAATGAATCGATTGTCTCTATTCTGGTCTGGCCTTTTTTTCCCTTCTCTTCAATGTGTCCTGAAGTATCTTGGTTCCCTGTTGTGCCTTACAATGAGTTTCTTTCACGATTCAGAACTCCTTTCTGGCATCGCTTATGCCTAATCTTAAAATTGATTGAAATACTCTGTTAAAGAAAGTAATTATTTAGTGATACTTGTTAAAGCATGGTAAGAAAAACTTTATTCAGAACCATCACAATAGCTATAGGGACCACTGCAATGGGGTCTTACAGTGGGGGAGAGAGATTAGGCTCAACATCCAACACAGCATAGGCAAGTGGGAATTTATAGCCATGGAGCAGGGTGAGGGTCAGTGGGTGGAAAATGACTAAGAGGAAACCTCAGGGGTAAGGGGAATTCTGGCTAAACCATCCTAATAGGATTCTTGCTGAAGACAGGCCAAGGTGATCAGACATCACCTGGGGGATGGTGGAGGATGAGGAACCTGATCAGATATCAGGGATAATCAGATATCGAGGTTAGGAAGTTCTGGCTAAGTTGACTTAGCAGGGTTCTTTTGCTAAAACTGAATTGTACACGGAAGTGCTCATATGGGCCTAGGAGAAGGTTCAGAATCCTAACTGAAGGTTGGCCAAGCAAACACTCTAATTTTCTCATGTTTGAAATGTTTGTCAATTGATTGCTACCCATATTTGCTCTACCAATATACTTTGCCATCCACTGCTACAGACTCTTTCATTCTAATCTAGTGATTTTTTGTAACCCAGCTTGCACATCAGGATCAGCTGGGGAGTTTTTAAAAATAATTTTGCCTGAGTCCCATCTCAGACCATTAAATCAGGATCTACGAGGGTGGGGCTTCACTGTGTCTTTGTAAAAGCTCCCTCGTCAATAATGATATGCAGCCAAGGTTTAGACCTACTGCTTTCACCTGAATGCCACACTCAGCATCTCCTTCTCTCTCTCTGTCATGCTACAGCAACCATAATGTTTATATCCTACTCCTCTGGTGCCAATTGCCATATCCTAGGTAAATCCCCAGCTAATAAAGAGTACTCCACTGTGAAGAAACACAGATACAGTGATACGCTGGTGTATGGATGTATGCATGTATATGTATGTGCACCATTAAATCAAGGTGTTTTACCCTCTAACAACTTACAATAACACATCCATATATCTATACATTCATACATAATACTATATTTAGATAGGAGCTACCTATTGCCTTTCAGGTGAGAGGTGATGTTAAAAAAAAAAAAAAAAAAGCCTCTTCCAAAAATGCTCCCAGGAAACTCTCTGCAGATAAATTGAGGGAGGCTTAAATGGGGATGCTTCATCATAATTGGGGTGAACTCTGCCTAATATACACTTTGATGGGTAGATAATCTTTCATTGCAATCAGAAACCTTTCTATACTCCCTCTCTTTTTCTATTAAAAATAGCTTTGTTTTGGTTTTTTGGAGACAGGGTCTCCGTTGCCCAGGCTAGAATGCAGTGGCTTCATCACAGCTCACTGCAACCTCAAACTCCAGGCCTCAAGTGATCCTTCCGCCTCAGCCTCCCGGAGTGCTAGGATAGGAACACTTCATGTTATAATCTCCTGTTATTATTAGGATATATATATAGGTGAAATATTTCAAAATGTATTAATACAAAATGTATTGCCAATTTAAATAATAAATTGTGCATTAACTGTAAAAATACAGAACTTAAAAGAAATTTTTAAAGACAACACTAACAAAAACATATAATAACCAAAGGTCATTTACCTCCCAATCCTTGTGCCCTTCCCTGGGGGTAGCCTAGAGTAGGTCAGGGTGTGTTCTTTCAAAAATGTTCCTATGCATTTACGAATGCATGCAAATATATAGTTGCTCTGAGTATTTTGAACACAGTTTTTGTTTTTATTTTTGTTTCTTAATTTTCCCGCATTTGTTATGTGAGATTTCTATCACTCTGGTGCTATGATGTTGCGAGGTTCTCTGCCTCTAAAGCCTTACAGAACTCATTGTTGAAGCATAATTTAAAACATGCCAAAAGCCCATAACAGAAATGCAACTTAAGAGAGGTTATAAAAGAGAAAACAGTAAAATTTGTCACCACTTCACTTCTTTCAGTGATGACCGAATGTTTACACTAAAACACAGATTGTTCTGATGCTAGGAGGAGGGTGTCAAATACGAGGAGATGGAAAAATAATTCCACAAAAGTTCTTTGGAACTGAAATTTAAAGCAATGCATTGATAGTCCCATTTTGTTGTTTTCCCAAGATTGCCTGTGCAAGATCACACCTTGCCTTCTCTGTGTTCCTCTAGAAGGAGAAGATAAAGACCAGCGCTATTATTGGGGGACGGAGAGGAGGAAGGAATTATATTCCTCATGGTAGTAACACAAATAAGTGTGTGGTCCATGAGTCACCTACATATAAATGACAGTAGATACTTATTTAAAATGAGTATTTCTGGGCTCTAATCCAGGAGTATTGAATCAGAATATCTGAGGTAAGCGTAGAAATCTTCATTTAAAAAAGTGCCCAAGATGATTTTAAAGCATAGAAAGCTAAAAATAGTTTAAGGTGTGTCTTAGACCCCTTTTGTTTCATCAGTGGCCCCTCACCATCCTGGACTGGTCCACATCGGATTGGTCCTTCAGGAAGGACCGTAATAAAGTGAGACTGAGGCTCTCAAAGAAAATACCAAAAAGCAAAAGAACTGAGATCTCTGTAACCTGCTCATTTTATACTAGCTAGTTAACAACAACCACCCAAATGAGTATCTGTAGTAGTAAGTACACAGTCCAGGAGAAGCAATTCTGGAAACTCAAAGAAGCGTGGAATTTCTGACCTTAAGGGGTTTCTAATCTGATGGGAGACAAAAGCTGTACACAAAAGTTATTTGAGGAAAAATAATTTATCATCACCATTATTTGAGTAACGGTCTTGACTTTTACTTCTTTAGTTATAGAAATGGAAATTCTCAATTGAGTCTTCTAACCTTTATCTAAGGTTTCCAGTAAATACCCTAAGTGCATGATCATAATACATTCTAGATTTTCTAGTCTCTAGTCTAAAAATTCCTACTGATCTACCAAATGTATAAATACACTACATTGTGGATTTTCGATGTACATCCAGTTTTAAATATCCTGTATTATTTTCTTAAACTATTGAAAGATTTCAGAAATTCTATGATTTTGAAACCTTCTACTGTTTTTGTATTCAAAAGTAATACAAACCACATGTTATTTTCTCATTCTAAGTCATAAACCGAGAGTAGTCTATACACTGGGATAATAAAGATGGTTTAAACTTGGTCCCTGTTCTTAAGGACCACAGCCCAAAAGATAAGACAGATATATAAATGAATCATGTGCCCCAATTTTGGGTTTGGAAAATATATATATGATTGGTGTTACAGAATATATTAATATATTGTCCCCTTTGCTTGGCAGATAATGATGATTTCAGAATGCATGAAACAGATGAAATTTCTACACAGCAAGTAGTTATATATAAATTGAGGAACACATATTTAAAACCAGCCCAGATATGGGTAGGCAACAGATAAGGCAAAGGAACCTTATTTTAGCAATAGAGAGGTAAAAGACCTGTAATGATCGGCTCAGCGAAAGGAACGTGCTCCTTAAATAGTCACTCTCTGACATGCTTTTTCCATTTGATAACTAGATTAACTGTGACACAATAGGATTCAGGGCAAGGAAGAGGGAAGGAAGAAGAGCTCTCAACACAGAACGGAAATAGAGCTAGAGTACACGGCTGCCTTGCCCCACCAACCAGATATGTCATTTGTGAAGGAAAGCACCCATCAAAGCATTTTCAGTGTAGAATCCTAGGATGCCTTCATTTGTCACCGGTTCCTTCTCCAAGCTGTGGCAGGAGTCTCAGATGCTAATTGCCACCACAGATTCCTAGATTTACACACTACGTACCATGACACGATCCTGGGTGAAGACAAGGAGATTGGGGAAGACAGAGCTCTTCAGTCCCGCAGTGAGAGAGAGATAAGCAAACCCAAAGCGAACCTGACAACTTTTCCTTTAATTGATTTAAATTAGGAATTCCTCCAACTTCCAAACTGTTTTCTGATTAAGTTCGATATGAATGATGGCCCATATTGTACATAGTCGAAAGGTGAGTTTTCTAAAAAAACAGTGAAGCAGAAATGTGATCCAGTTTTGTGCAGGAGTGATCCATGTTATTCCGATGACATCTTCCGACATTTTTGGAGGTGGTGGTGATTAGTTTATTTTAGGTTTTAAAACAAAGATAAACCCTCCCCAAGAAGCCTTCCAAACACTAAGGCTCATCTTAAAATTAATTTTAATGATATTTATTTTTATCAATTTTAAAAATTAATATGTGCTCATGAGAAAATATTTGGAATACAGAAAATAGAGTGTCTATAATATCAGAGTCACTGATAAAATGAACACTTTGGACTAATTCCTTGATACTTTGTTTTTTAATCTATACAGAATTTTGAGATCAGATTAAAATAGGCAAGTATAGTTAACCCTTGAACAACATGGGTTTGAACTGCTTAGATCCACTTATATGTGGATTTGTTTTCAACAAAAATTACACCAAGTGTGTCCGCCTCTCTTGCCTCCTCTTCTACTTCCTCTGCCTCTTCTGCCTCTGCTACCCCTGAGACAGCAAGACCAAGCTTTCCTCTTCCTCTTCCTCCGAGCCTTCTCAATGTGAAGACCACAGGCAAGGATAAAAACCTTTATGATGATCCACTTCCATTTAATAAATAATAAATGTATTTTCTCTGCCTTATGATTTTCTTAATAAAATTTTCCTTTCTCTGGCTTACTTTATTGTGAGAATACAGTATATAACACTTATACCATGCAAAATATGTGTTCCTCAACAATTTATGTTATTGGTAAGGCTCCTGGTCAATACTAGGCTTAGTTAAGTCTTTGGAAAGTTAAATGTTATATGCAGATTTTTGACTGCATGAGGGTTCCGTGCTCCTAACCCTTGCATTGTTCAAGGGTCAACTGTATATATCTTTTCATGTGATAGAAAACAAGCATATTCCCATGATATTACAATAATATGAAAAGATATATTTAATTCTTGGATAGCATTTCTTTGTATAAATCATGCCATAAGTTATTTGTCCATTTCCCTCCTTTCAATCATAAGTGTTACTTCCAAATGTTCAGTATTTTGAATAAGACTATATAATACATATATTAATGTGGATATTTTAACCTTTTATTGTTTGGAGTTTTTTGTTTGTTTGTTTGTTTTGTTTATTTACCCCTCAGGATATATTTCCAGAAGAATAAAAGTTGAGGGTTAGGCGAATATTTAAGAGTTTGAAATATTCTGTGACATTTTCTGATAAAGCTACCCTAATTTTTGTTTTACCATTGGAGTAAGACTACCATTTTACTGTAAATTTTCTCATATTAACTCTTCTGATTTTACATTTGCTTATTTGACAGATGAACATGTTAACACTGAAGCTGGATGTGTGTTTACTTGATGGCTGAGAGGTTAGAATATTTCCATATGTACTGTTTTCAATCAGAATTTTTCTTTTGTAAATTACCTATTCAGATCTTTTGTTTTGAATACATGAAAACAGTATTGATAATATCTTATTTTTAAAGCATATGATTGATCTCTGGATAGATTTTCCATGAAAATGTACATGCAAACTCACCTTTCTCTAGTTATACCACTCACAAAGGTTCAGTAAAATAATCTCAAATTAAACAATAATGGAAACTATCTCCCTACCTCAAAGTCTCACTTATTCTGTCCTCCCCGCTACACACACACTTCTTTCTCCCTTAAGTAACTGATGCCACATGTGGTGCGGGGAGGGGATGGGTGTATACATACATAATGAGTAAGATGCGCACTAAGGGATGGACACGCTTGAAGCTTTGACTCACGGTGGGGGGGGGCAAGGACAATATACGTAACCTACTTTTGTACCCCTACAATATGCTGAAGTAATAAAAAAAAGAAAAAGAAAGAATAGGAGCAATAGGAATTACCTGCTGTTTTAGCATTTCAGAGGACATGACAAAAACTCAAGAAAGACTGTCCATTTTGAAAGTTTAAAGGAATCAAGTTATTAACTTTCCTCAACAATGTCCCTTTTTTAATAGAGGATCAATACAGTGAGATGCAGAAGAGAATCTCTTTTGACCACGGATGAAGGAAAATGTTAGCTGTGCTTTTTAAGCACAAGTGGCTAGCAGAGAGAATGCGGAATGACATTTTAGGATCTATAGAAAAGGAACAAAATGGAGTGTTTGAGGAAAATGCAGAGGGACCTATTAAGGGTGCCTCACAAATCAAGCCTTTGTTAGGTATCTGTGTGACTGTTAAGCTGTCAGGATTTGTTTAGCCAACGCCTCTAACATGTTAAAATTTTAGCCACGGCTTCTTGTGCTTCTTTTCAAAAGATTCATAATGTTCCTTGTATTATTTGTTTTTTTAATATTTGAAAAGATGATTTCACATGAGTATTTCCTGTCATTTAACAACATTGGGCAGTTATTCAACTCTGTCCCTCTACCCTGCCCTCCAGTTTAGCTAACTATTCTCCTTCTAGCACACAACCTGTCTCTTTTTCTTTTTTTTTTAACTTGACATTCTAGACTTCATCCAGGGTAAGTGTAGCACACAGGTAGTGAAGAAGTGGACTGAAGGTGGAGGGAAGAGATTATCATTTGTCATTTTGGGGAGATATGGTGAAATTGTTGAAGTAGTTGATCATTTACCAAAACACTTTGCTAAGAAATTTAGCTACATTTTCTTACTCGATATTCATTCTCATCCTAGGGGAGAGCAATTATTTTCACATCTATTTTGCTAAACTGAGTCTTACAAGGTTAACTTATTCAACACACACAATTGGTATGTTTCTAATAAACCCTGGCTTCTCTTTAAAAATAAGACAACTTTGTAAAGTTTCATGAAATAATGTGTAAGGTTCTTGTGTTTCCATTCTACAAAGGAGGGCACCAAAACTCAGGAAAGTTAAGTGCTTGCGTAAGTTCATGTAAGTGATATAAATGGATTTGATCACAAAAATTTTATCTAAAATATATTTCATAGTTCTTGACTTTATAACGTATCTCTTTTGGTACTTGTCTGCTCATAGGTACTGCAAGTGATATAAAAATTAATAAAATTTGGTATTTTCCCTTAAAATGCTCAGAGCTTATCAGGAGAGAGAAATTTGATATGATAAAAATGCCTGGGGTATAATGTAGGTAGTAATTGATAATGGTAACCAGATGAGAACAGCAGATTACTATGGAATGGAGTGGGAGGGGAGGGATATGAGAGAATTGGATGAGAAATGGATGGGCCTCCATCCACTCTCCAACGTGGTAGGATTGGGTAAAAAGATCTATATGCCAATCATGAAATCAGTGTCAGACAATTGACTCTACAGCCATTCTAGAAGACCAATGCTCTTAATTCAGCCAACAGTGATGCAATATTTTGATCTCCATCTATTCAGAGAGTTGGATAATGTTGATAGTGATTGTGTAATACCTCAGGCTTAATAAGTAAAAAAACAAACAAACAAACAAAACAACAGTTTGCTAAGAAATTTTGAAATTAAAAACATAAATTGGGAAGGTTCTTCATATACTTGATATTTTTAACTACTTGAAAGAATCTTTAAAATAATTTGCATATTATATTCCTTTCAATATAGAAACTACATTTGAATAAAAATGTTAATGATGTGGTAATTCTAAGAAGGGAACTTTTAATGGTTCTCTAATTATTAATTGGATTTTTTCTTTCTTAATTATACTAACCTGGTATTGATTGTTGAAAAAATAGAATTTGGGGATTTTTTCAGACCCATGTTTAATCCATATTTCTTGTACTTCTTTGCTTTGTCTGTAAACTTCCTGAAACTATTTCTTTTTTTTTTTTTTCTTTTTGGGATTCATTTAAATTGTTAACATTTTGACCCCATTGTTATGCATTATGATAATGCCAAAAGATTTTTCTGCCTTCTCTCCTCAATGTCAGCTGTGAACTATAAGAAACACTAGTTATAGACTAAACAAAATACACATCAGCAGTGACTTGTAAATAATGAAAGTCATCATTGTAATTAAAGACTGTCTCAGCCATGAAGGCACTGGATTTAAGTTTAAAGAGTAAATGAGGAACTCTGCTAATATTTAACTTTAATTTCCTGGCAAGCAGAATATTAAAAGTAGCTTTTAAAACTTTGTTGGAGAAGAGTGAATTTTGACCCTCTTTATCTGAGGGAAAGAGAGACATAACACTTTAGAAAAGAGAAAAAAATACATATGGGAGAAGGACACGGGATGAAAAAGAAGACCCCATATTAAAAATATTTGAAATCTAGAAATTCACTAGTGATGGAAGAGGGAACAGATTGAACAGGCAGAAAATAATTACTTGGTTTTCTTGGGAGAAATAATGTTGTTTGTGTTATTTGATGAACTGCTTTGCAAGAAAATCAAGTAATTCTCAAAATATAAATGTGAGTGTATCTCCCAAGTTTTATTGTAGGTGTTCTAATGGCATGAGAGAAAGAAGAGGAGAATGATGGTGTATATGAAGCACCTACTTAGTTCTAGCACTTTGCATCTGTGATCATTGCACAAGGTAGATACAGGTGAGAGAACTGAGGCTCAGAGATCTTTGACAAATGACTCAAGATCACAGAGCTAACACATGAGGAGTAAGGAAGAGTATCAAGTTAAATCTGAGTCATAAGTCCATTGTTTCCATTAGACTGCTTTGCCTTAAAGAAAAAAAATTTAGTCTGATTTACCATCAGTTTGCCATGTTTCCTACTCTCATTTAAAGACTGAAGTGCTTACATCACAGAGACAAGACATTTACTAAATACCTAAATAGGAAAACACTCTCACTCTTGTCTCCAATGTCCAATCAACAAATGTACCAATCAAACAGGGTTCTTGTGAGCCTTGAAAAAATTAATCAATGCAGAGGAATGGGTGGGGCAGTGTCCATTCAAAAGCTCTCCCTGGGGAGTGAGTAAAGGTTGCCCAGCCTAAGAGCTAAATCTCCATTTTGGAGATAGAAGCGTCACATTAAAGGCCCTGACTCTGTTGCACATTTGGCTCATTTAACAAACTTCTTCAAGCCAAGTTCTGAGAATCTGGTTTTCAACAAACTTGATTATATTGCTTTTGGGGCAAATGTGAAAAGTCACTTCTCTTGATACTTAGAATCATTTGCTTTAGACTTTTCATTTGCATATAGGTTTTTTTGTGTGTTTTTTTGTTTTTTGAGCTCTTGTACTAAAAGCAGTGTTCCTGAGAATGACCCATATTTTCATCACAGACAAAATAAAAATGGAGTTTCTGGGCCTTCAAGGTGGAAAGCCTGGGACATACCTATGGTAAAGGTTACATCCCTCTGCAAAACTCTGTCCTTTACATTTGCACAGGTGAAAAATCTGTCAGATATCTTTCCCATTCAGAAGGATTCAAAAAAGTTCTGACATGGTAAGTCAGTGGCAATATCATCAAAACAATAGTAGAGCTAACAATAATTTATTAGCACATTATTTATTAATAGCAGGTTATTAGCATGTTATTTATTAATAGCAGGTTATGTTTCTAATCTAATGCATTGTGTTTAGTTTAGTTTTGATTCAAATTCTGCTTTTTCACCAAGGTCTAGCTGCACTGTGAAGTCCCCTCAGAAGTGGGAGTGGGGAAGTGGAAGGCAGATAAATGGTTTTTCATGTAGAATCTCATAATTA
This sequence comes from Eulemur rufifrons, assembly GCF_041146395.1. Taxonomy (NCBI): domain Eukaryota; kingdom Metazoa; phylum Chordata; class Mammalia; order Primates; family Lemuridae; genus Eulemur; species Eulemur rufifrons. Next base: position 6,500,105 of record NC_091005.1, on the reverse strand, counting down.
AAGCTGATTTTTCACGTTTATTACATTGGTCCATTTTAGATATCAAAGAAATACAAATATATTTATCATTTTATAGTATATTTTGTCGAAATGATCTTTAGGCATAGAACCACACTCCACTCTCTTTGCTCTTTTCTGATAAGATTTTTCTTATAAAATCTGAGGCCTTATATGTCCACTTTTGAGTTATTTGGTGGGGGGTACTTAATAGAATATCAGAACCTGCCACAGTGTAGTGAAAAACATGTTTTCATAGTTATGTTTTCAGTATAGAACTCTGCTTTGTGCAGTATTGTGACCAATAGTTTGGATTAACCTGTATTACTTTATCTTAAAATTAGTATTTTGCACAAAGTACCCCTCCCCCATGCAGGTATGCAAGAAACGAGTTTAACATAATCCATGAATGATTTCAACAGTTTCAATTAACTCTGTTTTCTGAACAATTGGAAATGGCTGATGTTGTGGTTGCCACTTAGTGCCTGGCTGCTTCAGGAATTTGTTTGAATGTTATTAACTGAGTGACAAACTCCACAGTTATCTATAGTATGTAAATATAAATGTATACCATCAATATCACCACAATGATATTTGGGTTTATTTTTCAAATAATGGAAATATTGTTAGTTTTAGATTAATTTTAATAGGAATTAACGGCTCCTTAAATGAATTATTGGTGACAAGCAACACTTTCTGAATCAAGTATTCTCAGGTCGGTGTTTGTTCCTGGGAGCAATGTCTGTATATATTTATACCAATAGCTCATTAACTGACTCATATTTTATTTAAAGAGTCAGCTTTATGTCAAGTTGAAGAATTTTTTTAAAAATCTATTGAATACTACTATAGGCAAGACACTACACTGGGCACTTGAAACCTTTCCAGTCAAATCCTTGAGTATCACTGCAGAACAGAAGCTATTGTCCTTATTTTGTATAAGAGAAAATGAAGGATAGCATAGCAAAGGCCACAGTATTGCTACAGGACACATGGAGGTGGTGAGCAGTGGAAGGGATATTTCAGAGGTAACTATTATTTATTACTTATCTGTTATATGCCAGGTACTTTATAAAGGGTCTATCATTTAATCTCTCTAATCCTGCATGAAAAGATATTTTAATTAGAATTAAAATTAATTTATTTCCATTATTTTTTATACCTAGAAAATTCATCAGATAATTATCATCATATGCTATGTTGTTGTGTTATGATAATCTAAAAACATGGTAAAGGAGGGAAAGAATGTCATATAGTTTTTACAGAGATATCTTTTGAATTATTAACAATCATGGCTTTTACAGCTGATCACCTCAGCATTGGCAAACTTCTTATGCTTGGAGTAGTACATCATAAACAGACATTTTGGAAGGTCCCTCTAGGCACACAAGAGTGCTTCCAGTGAATCAAATGAAACTATATTTGCATGTATCCTAAATCTCTCTAATTTAAGTGACAGAAAAATTGTCAAGGCAGATGTAAAGTCAACCATGCACTGATTGGTGATGAAGGCCTCTGTCAGAAATATGCTCCTAATTCAGAGACTAAAACCATGGGAATTTTAATGTTTGTTGTTTTTTTTTTTGTTTTTTTTTTTTTTTTACAAAATTTCAGATTTTAGGCCCTCAGCTAACGAAACAAACAATTCTCTGTTTACCTATAGGAAGTCAATTCAGTGTCCTCCACGGATAGCTAGGATATAGTTCCAGTTGTGGCACTCAGGTACCATGTTGAACTTGAATAATACTCCCAATGGTGAAAGGTCAGAGCCTCATCAGTTTATCAGTCCATCTTCTTTCCCATATTTATTCAGTTTTATTAAGTATGGTGAAAGCTTTATATCCCCGTTTATTTGTTTTCTTTCTTTGATATAAACCATACCCCTAACCATACAGACTTGTACAACTATAACCACAGGTCTGCAAATGTACTTCATTTAAACTAAACATTTTTATGCATAAAAGTGTTTTTTTTTTGTTTTTTGGTTAAATCTTTAATGCTGTGACAGCTGGAGAATATTCTTAGTCTCTCTCAGAGAGAAACATGAGCCCACTACTTTGGAAAGAGGGAGAAGTTTGCAGGATGAATGTGTTAAGCCTCAAACTAACATTTTATTAGTATCATGGGGCAGGCACAGTGATATGTTTCTTTTATAAATTCTTACATAACCTTCAAAAATTATTTTTGAGGTTAGTATCAGTCTCCCTTTTTTAAAAAAGGGTACACTTTTTTTTTTTTTTTTGTAGAATCTAAGGAGTTAAATAGTCATTACACCCTGAGTAACAGGGGACCTGGAATTTGAATACATTCTAGGTTGTTCCAGAAATACATCTTTCAAGTTAATATAGTAAACTGAGAAGAAAGATGGTAAACATTTTTAAAAGTAGATAAAAATAAAAAATAATGAAAAGAAAAAGATTGTGCTTTAATTCTCCAAAGCTCAAATGTTCCCATTTAGAGTAGATGACAATGCATCTACTAGGTTCAGACTCCAAAAGGAGAAACTGATAATTATATATAGATGCAAGGCCCCATCACTGTCATCCTTGTAATCAGGTTATGCTTATGCTGTGTGTAATTTGGGATGTATATCGAGATGCTGTCAGCTTCATATGTAGAAATATTGACTTACCAGATAGACAGTAGTTTCAATTGTGTTGGCTATCCATTATTTGTTCCTCAAGATCAGCTCTCTACCCTTTGCCATTCTTCCTGGTACATCACAGGCCTGACCTACAGGGATTGTATTTAAAGATGCCTCTTTATCCACAATAGTCTCATTGGGTCAATCTAGCAGGAGGCACTGCATAGAGATTAGATGGTGGGAGAAGATGGAAATCATGAAACTTATGCTCTTGGTCCCCTCCCTGCTGGATCTAGGTTTGCGAGTGTGTATATGACCTTTTTTCAAAGGCACATCCTTTGTGTGAGGTCTGTCTCGCATAGTACAGGTCTTCCCAAGTTCCAATAACTGCTTACAACTAAGACCTAGGAATCGCAAAACCTTATTATTTCTAAACCCATGGTGATTCTCCCTACTTTGTTCATTTCCTTAACCCTAATGACACTTTCATAACTAATCTCCTTATTGAATTCTTTTTAATTTTCCCTTCTGATTTTCCCTTTATGTTCTGGAACCTCGATTCAATTAATACAGAAAAACTTAAATGCAGTTAAAGAGAAAACTCTAAGACTATGTTATATTCCTAAAAAAGACCTAAAAACAAAAAGATGGATGAAGTGATCAACACTAAGGAAATGTCTCTGGAAAATTATTCTACCTACTGTTTGCCTCTAATCATAAATGCAATTGATGTAAATAGTACTGTTGCTTTCAACTAATAAAATGGATTTTTTTGGAAGCCTAGTTAAACCTATATAGACCTTTCCCTTAGATAAATGTGTGTAACCCTACTAAATTTCAGTTTCACATGTATACTAATCTTGGCACAGCATGGTATTGCATTGAAGAAATAGAATCCAGCAAACGAAAGTAATAAAAGATTCCAAGTACTACTTACATCTCTAAGAAAATATTAAGGGGATCACATTCATATCCTAAAGACACACTTCATTATATATTCTTTTATTTACATTCAAATCAACTCTCAGCCAGCAGTTCCTAAGCCACTCACTGCAATAGTCATTTACCATCAAATGCTTTCTTTGAATTTACACCCTACACCAACCTTATCTTTTTCTACCTCTTTCTATTCCTTCCTGCTTCTCTATTTTTGTTTCTTTCTCTCTTCCTGCCCTTATCAATCTACATTATAAATTCCACACTATGAATATCACTCAAAATCATACTCAAAGGTAGAATTCACTTAAATAGGTAAAGGAAGGAGAAAGATGACTAGAAAATATACTTTTTTCTTTTCCCTTTCTAGTGGAGAGTATGCTGCTGTGTCAGGAGAGGTTATATGTTTAATAAGTCTTTCTATGCAATTTCAATTTCAAGGGGTCTGTAGGACAGTGAAGCTCATTCGTGGATATATTAGACACTCAGAAAGACTTGGGCCTCACTTTTAAAACCAATGGGCAGAGTAAAAAATTCATAACAAAAATAAAAGTAAACAATAGAAAATAAAAATCTATATTCACAAAGCCCATAGGCACTGATAACACTGGTAAGTGTGGACTATAAGCAATAACATATAATAAATGTATCTGCTTATATTTTGTGCATGTGCATATATATATGTAATTTTTGCTTTGGCAAATTTATCATTTCATATGCTCAAAAATGAGATTTTTTAATTTTTTAAAAATATTTCATTAAGGCTTATAAGTTTTTTTTGCCAATTTTCCTTATTTATGTTATTTCAATTTTTACACAGTATTTATGTTATCAAAATCAAATATAATTGTCCATATATATGATCATTTACCTAATAGATTACTAGACAAAAAATGTACTGGGTCAAATATTAGAATATTAGAAATGTCTTCTGATTGACATTGCCAAACAAATTTCTAGAGAAATGCAATCAATTCACACTTCTAGCAGCAAAATGTACATGAGGCTGTTTCTCCATAAAACCCATAGCAATTTATCAAGTGCTAGTTAAATAAGTAAAAAATGGCGTATTATTTTCATGTACACTCAAAAGGAAGCTTATTATGTGTTTCACAAGTTTATTGATCATTTGTATTACTCATTTAGAAACTCTTCCATTAGTATCATTTGCCTGTTTTACTATTGGAAAATTCTTATTGAATTTTCTAATGCTTCAATTTAGGGCATTACTGCTGTGTTATTATTTTTGCATTTTTCCATGTGCGTGATTTCCTACTAATACTATATTTTTTTAAATTTTTATCCCTTTACCCAAATATAATGTTTCTTAAGAACTTTGTCATGACTACTATCAATGACTATCATTGTTCCCAAATGTGTGGCTTCTCTGTATTTTTAAGTTTGCATAAATGCCATCTTTTTCACATATACATTTTTAATCAGGCAAAACATAATTAATGCAAAATTTGAAAGAATAATATAACTTGATCCAATAAGTTTCCTCTAAATTGTAGAACTTTTTAATGTCATTTGTTGGGCCACCTATCAGTATTCCCATTGATTGTGATAGTTCTCTCTGCCCATTTATATGTTCTAAATAAGCTGAACACCTATTTGTTTTGTTCCATTGATTAAGTTTCATGCATTATGTCCATATTATAAAAATAATTTTCACCTTATAGTATGTTGTTACAAGAAAAGAATCTGTATTCTAGAGTTCTCATTTAGAATACCCTCAATATTTTTGTTTAAAACATTCTATTTTTTGTAATGCTTTTGCTAATTTCCAAAGAAACCATTGATATTTTGAAAAGTTTCCATAAATTAATAAATAAATATAAAAATACCATTGATGTTAGATATTCTCCTCCAGAAAGATTCAAATTCTCTCCATTTATACATATACTCTTTTGTATTCCTTGGTTAGGCCTGAGACACTTCACATACATTCTGTTGCTCCGTTTTTGTCAGGATTATTGTTAGATAATTTATATAATTAGGTAATATATATATATATAAAACAATATATAACACCATAGGTGTTAGTTGTATAATAAATTATTGTGAGATGTAGCGATGGCATGGTAACTAGATCATAATAAAGACTATTCGATTTTCTTCAAGGAGGAGGCTAGGAAAAATTTTTATGAGTCTATTGTGAACTTGACTAGTCTGTGTTGTATATTTTGCTCTCTCATTTCTAAGTCACTCTAGTGACTCAAAATAGGGAATGAATGTCTGGAAAAAGAGGTTCAAATAACAACGGCTAGTCTTTTTTATGTTGAAGACTGCTATTCATAACTTAGAAAAGATAATATTTCATTTATTTCACCCATATCATTTATTTGTCATGATTTCCAATCCCATTGTCATTTGGGCCACAATCTTCTGGACTCACTATAATATCTGTCAGTGTTCTGTTCTAAAATTAGCCAAAACTAAAAATGTTTTTCCTCTTTTCTGATACTGTGTTTTGTCACTAGTGTCCCCAAATTCCTGTCTCATGCAATTGAGAAGAACAACTTAATGAATACCTCTCATATACTGGAAACTAAAGTGCCACAGAAACAGTTTTGCATCTATTGTTATAGAGCTTATGTCCTAGTGGGAAAGAATAATAAGCCAATCAAATTTCTTAAACTCCATTTGTTCCTCATCAGGTAATATGACAAACAATTTTCAGAATTGTCCATACTTCTGCTGAGTTTCTGCTTGAAGGTGGAAATGTTATATTTATCTAAATTATTTTGAGTTCCAGAGTTTGCATTGCTGAGGGTAGGTGAGGTTGCTTGTGTAGCCTTTAGATAAGTTCCTGAAATGACTACACAAGAGAAATATTGTTTTTGAGCTCTCTATTAATTTCCCAGTGGGAAAATTGTAGGTCCATACTCTCAGCAATGTCAACTTCATTTTACTTTCTTTGAGATAAAAAGAGACACATACAATCTTGAAAAAGAAAAACAATAATCTTGAAAAGAATACAAACTTGGTGGACTCACACCAAGTTCTAATTTCAAAACATACTACATCAGTAATCAAGAAAATGTGGTACTGGAATGAAGATAAACTTAAGGAAAAATGACATAAAATTAAGCTTCAATAAATTAACATATATATCTTTCAACTGATTTCCAACAAGGGTGCCATGTCAATTCAATGAGGAATGATAATCTTTTCAACAAATGGTGCTGGGAGAACTCAGTAGCAACATGCAATAGAGTAAACTTGGATACCATATCCAAAACTGACCCCAAATGTATCAAGAATCTAAATGTTAGGGCTACAAAACTTTTAGATGAAAAGGCTGGTGTAAATCTTTATAACAACATATTTTGCAATGAACTCTTACATATGATACCAAGAACACAGGCAATAAATAAAAAAAAAAAAAAGACAAATTGGATTCCCTCAAAATCAACAACTTTGATAATCAAAAGACACTATTAGGAACGTGAAAAAACAACCCACAAAAATAGGAGAACATATTTACAAGTCACATATCTGATAAAGGGCTTGTATCCAGCATATATGAAGAACACTTTCAACTGAATAATAAAAAAAGAGAAATAACTCAATTAAAAAGTGTGCTAAGGATCTAAAGACATTTCTCTAAAGAAGATAGACAAATGGCCAGGAATTCTACAGACAGATGCTTAATATCATGGGCTATCAGGAATAAGCAGATCAAAGCCTCTAGAGAAACTATGATGATTAGAATAAAAAAGTCACATAGTAACAAATGTTAGTGAGGATGTGGAGAAACCAGAACCCTTATAAACTCCTATTGCAATTGTAAAATGGTACCACCATTTTGAAAACAGTCTGTCAGTTCCTCAAATAATTAAACAAACAGTTACCATGTAACCTAGTAATTTCACTCCTAAGTATATAACCAAAAGAAATGAAAATATGTCCACGCAAAAATTTGTACATAAGTGTTTAATGCTACATTGTTCATAATATACAAAAGGTAGAAACAACCTAAATGTTTATCAAAAAATGAATGGATAAACAAAACTGATATATCCATACAATGATGCATTGTTTGGCCATAAAAAGGAATAAAGTACTACCATAGTTTGAATATTTCTCTTCTTCAAATCTCATGTTGAAATATAATCCCCAGTGTGGTAGTAGTGAAACATGAGGCCTTGAAGAAGTGATTGGGTGTTGAGGGTGCTTTCTTCACGAATGGATTAATAGGTTATCATGAGAGTGGAAATGATGGCTTTATAAAAAGAGGAAGAAAGACATGAGCTAGCAGGTTAGCACACTCAGCATCTTCACCAAATGATACCCTGTGCAACCTCTGGACTCTGCTTAGAGTCTGCACCAAAAAGAAGGCTCTCACCAGATGCAGCTCCTTGACTTTGGACTTTTCAGTAAGCCACCATAACCATAAGAAATAAATTCCTTTTCTTCATAAATTACCTAGTTTTGGGTATTCTGTTATAAGCAACAGGAAATGAACTAAGACAAGTACTGATATTAATACATGCTATAATGTGGATGAGCCTTGAAAACATTATGCCAAGTGGAAGAAGCCATTCATGAAAGGTAACATATTGTATTATTCCTTTCATATGGAATGTCCAGAATCAGAAAATCTATAAGACAAAAAGTACATTAATAGTTTCTTAGGGCAGGAGTAGAGGGGAATAAGAGGTGATTGCTAAAGGACATGGACTTTCCAAGGTGATATCGGCATGATGGCATGATAGGAGTTACCAGCCTTTATCCTTCTATGAAAATCAACAATTAAACAGCTATGCATGAATGAAAATAGCCCAAGAGGGTTCAAGAGTCCAATTAAGAATGTACAGCAACACAGTAGAGCAAAAAAGGGAAAACAATCACACAGAAAAGACTGTCGAGGAGATCAGCTTAGTGGAGACATCTGGAGATGGCTAGGAAGATAGAAAAAAGGTTGTGGTCATCCGTGTTAACCATATGGTGGATGCCATCATAGTTCGCAGAAACCTGCTCTGTGGTGACCCTGGCAACCTTTGCTGCTGAGGACCTCAACAGCACCATAGCAGCCACAAACTTCCCACAGCTTTCACAGTGGAGGATCCCATAGGTTTGTCAGTTCCAACCCTAGTGGTCTGTTCCACAGAGGACACCAGCTGCTTTCATCAATGATGTAAGGAATAGCAGCTGTGGACCCCTGCAGAGGGAAACACTATAGTACCCCACCTCTGAAAGATTTACAGCTGTGCTTCCCCAGGACCAGCCCTGCCACCCCTATCTGAGAGCCGAGGCTGCTCTGTGTGCACCTCCACTTACACTTCAGCTCTATAGCTGCTCTGTTCAGGCCCATGCTATAGACCAGGCTCCACAACTTCTCTGTATGCACCCTGTCTCAGAACTAGAGCCACCACCACTACAGGCTAACCAGTGCCCGTGGCCTCAAAGCCACTGTCACTCCATGCAAATCTATTTTCAAGTTCTTGGCTCTGTGGGTATTCTATGCACATGATGCTCACTGGTCCCCATAAAAATTCAACTCCTAGGGTCAGGCATGGTGGCTCATGCCTGTAATTTGAACACCCTGGGAGGCCGAGGTGGGTGGATCGTTTGAGCTCCGGAGTTTGAGACCAGCCTGAACAAGGGCAAGACCTGTCTCTACTAAAAAAATAGAAAGAAATTAGATGGACAACTAAAAATATATAGAAAAAATTAGCCGGGCGTGGTGGCGCACGCCTGTAGTCCCAGCCACTCAAGAGGCTGAGGCAGTAGGATCATTTAAGCCCAAGAGTTTGAGGTTGCTGTGAGCTAGGCTGACACCATGGCACTCTAGCCTGGGCAACAGAGTGAGACCCTGTCCCCCCAAAAAAAAAAAAAAAAAGATTCAACTCCAAGAGACCTTAACTTAGACACATTATAATAAAACTATCAAAAATCAAAGAGAATTTTAAAAGCAGCAAGAGAAAAGAAACTCATCTCATACCAAGGAAGCTCCATAGGTTCTCAAAAGATTTTTCAGCAGGATTCTTACAAGCTAGGAGAGAGGAGGATGATATATTCAAAGTGCTAAAAGAAAAAGAAGAAGAAGAAGAAAACTTCCAACCAAGAAAATTTAACCTGAAAAGTTGTCCATTAGAAATGAAGGAGAGAGAAAGATTTTTCCAGACGGACAAAAGCTGAAGGAGTTCATCACCACTAGACCTGCCTGAGTGGAAATGCTAAACCGAGTTCTTCAACTTGAACTGAAAGGATGATAAGAAGTAACATGAAATCATATGAAAATATAAAACTCACTGATAAAGATCTTTTCATGTTTCCTCTCAGCTATCTAACAGAGACATAAAATAATTTCTTCAGCCAGGGGAAAAAATAAAGAAAAAAGGGTTTCCTGTTGCAATGATGAAAATGATCTAAAATTGATTATGGTGATGGTTGCTCATATCTATGAATATGCTAAAAATATTGAATTATGCACTTAAAGTGGGTGAACTTATGGTATGTGAAGTGTATCTCTATAAAGCTATTCTTAAAAAAAGAGATAGACATTTCTTCCTATTGTGCCTTTTGTGATATATATTTCACAGAGCAAGCAGACAGGTTTAAAACAAAAATTACAATTAAATAGAAGCTGTTCAGTTGTTATTAAATTTACCTTAGGGTCCCTGATCTCTTCCAGACAGATATTCTGACCCTTCACTTTATATATATCACTTATTATCCTTATAAGTTTCCATGAGGTGGAATAATTGTTGCACTGTGGTGTCTGTGGTCAATCGCCATTTGGGAACTTCTCTGGAAATACTGATATCAATAGGTCACTATTTCTATAAAATGATAAAAAGAAATAATAAATAGCTTAAATCTATGAAAAAATAATCAATTTTCCATATCTATTATATTGCAGAAGGATATGTGTGCCCAGAAAGGGAACCATGGGAAAAATTATCTTATAAGTTGAGGGTATTTGATTCTCATATTGCTATTGGACTGTCTATCCTGATGGACTGATCTGGGTTCTCTCTATACTGTGAACATTCCCTTGGTCTAAATTTATAACCAGTCTCATTTATGACTGTTTTCTCTTGGACCCCATATTTGTTCTTATTCAGCCTCATAAGCAAAACTAGGTCCCATATGCCACCATTTGCACAGATTCCAAAGAGAGAATAAAAGATCAAAAAGAGGGACAAAAGTAAGAAATAGGAAAGGAATTTTCAGAAGAACAAGCGCTCCATTATGAACAAAGAGCTTTTAAAATCTTTGCTGCTTCTTCCAAAATCTCCAAACCATCCCTTCCTCCCTCCCCTCCAGATACTCTATGCCCCTACTGTCCTTGATATCAGGGAAGGACTCAGTGGATAACACGAGCTCCCCCTGCAGTGTGAATTGTGCATCCACCCTTAAAGAGCACTGTGACCTGGTAATTCTTTTTGTGTGTGTGTGCTAAAATTTTATTTTATTTTGTTTTATTTCAAAATATGAGGGGGGTACAAATGTTCTTATTACATGGATACCTTGCATAATACTTAAGTCGGGGCTTTCAGTGTGCCTGTCACCATAATAGTTTTCATTGTACCTGATGGATTTTACCCCTTACCCCCTCCCACCCCTCCTTCTCAGTTTCCATTGTCATTTACATTTCTTTGTGCCCATGTGTGTCCATCGTTTAGCTCCCAATTATTAGTGACTACATGTGGTGTTTGTTTTTCCATTCCTGAGATACTTCACTTAGGATAATGGTCTCCAGTTCCATCCAAATTGCTGCACAAGACATTATTTCATTGCTTTTTATAACTGAGTAGTAGTCAATAGTATCGGTTTATGAGTGGCTAAAGAAAATGTAATTTAGTAATACTAGCAGAAAAAAATTAAAAATCAGTAATTGCAGATACCTCATACTAACTATTATAATGCACCATGATAGGTTTTTTTTTCTTTTTTTGCAGAAAAATCCTTCCATTTGAATTCTTTCAAATCTTACCTATGAACCCTGAAGCTCATTTTATCAATACAAATAAAAACAAAATGAATGTTTGTATTATGTTGACTATATTCTGAAAAATCATGACTTTTTGCACATTTCCATGGTACTACCTCAGTTCCAAGAAAATATCTGGGTCTATATGTGAAACATATAAAATATTAATTTTTTCCCAATTAATTTTACACAAATACCCTTTAATGGGAGCATTAGGGAATGAGTTGTCTCTCATTTTCACTGCAAAAGTTAAGAGAAAATCTATAATGCAAATATTCTTTCTGAACTGTCAGCTAAATCTAAATGTTTTCTTTGAGGGTGGGACAGAGCAGAAATGCAGACAGAGTGTAAATATCAAGCAGTGAAAAGAATCATTTTTGGCACTTGGTTATAGAAGCTCAAAGGCATGGAGAATAAGAAAGGAGAAGGGATTTAGGAGGGCATTCACAGCAGGTAGATCATTTCTTATGTCTTTCAATTCATTCATGTGTGAAACAATATCATATCATAAAATGAACCATTAGGAAGCCAGGGGATGCAGCACATGGGGAGTAAATTCCTGAACCACATCAAAAACCAAGTGTGTGTGTCTGTGCATCAGTGTACATGCATTCATACAGTGTGTAGAATCTAGAAACCTATCTGTTCTTGGTGCTATATCCAGCAGGCATGTTTAGAACCACAGAAAGTTCTGAGGAAGGTATCCCTGGTGCTTGAAGGATGACATCATTCCAGAGAACTTGTTTTATGATCATAAAGTAAAAACCCATCCCTTAACCCCACATTTAGAAAACATGTCTGAGCAATACAATCTGATGACTATATTAATATTTTGCCTGTCTTTGTTTTTCCAAAACTCTCTGGCATTACAAAGACAGTAAACCGTCAATTCTGGTAAACACAAACAACTTAGTAATTCAGTGTCACAGTGACTAGGCAATACTTCAAGACCCTAACCTTATGCTGACCTAGCCAATTGTTTAAGATGATTATCCCAGATGCTCTAGCTTCACCCATGTCTTGGGAATCTGTCCCTGTATTTCCCCATCTCCAGGGCTATTGCTTGTCTTCTGTCCCTATCACAGCTCACCTCTAACCATTGTTTTTGTTTCTTCAGCTGCAGCACATTGTTTTTTAAATTATTTGAACCACAGCATCATTATTTACTGTATATGTGAACTTATATCTCTTTAGCCTTCTAAAACTCAACTTTTTCCATCAGTAAAATTAGGATTATTGTGCAAATTATCCCCCCGTCCCCAAATCCAATATAAACATTTAGGAAATATTAGATATTAGGTGGTGAACGAATGGTACCTTATGCTTCTTCTCTAAGGGCTTCATGGAGTATTGCAACAATACTACATTCACAAATCTTTATTTTCTCTTATTAATGATCAATACCTACCCTAGATTCTCCCATGTCCCATATAGGGTGAGATGGGGCTGGGGAAAGGAGATCAGCAAAAGCAGACATGTAATATGGACTCAAAATTCTATTATAAAAATAACCACAGAGTGAATCCAGAGAATGTAGAAGGAAAGAAAATTATAAAGGTAAAACCAAATTAGATAGAAAACTAAGAACACAATCAATTAACCCTAAAATTGATTTTTTTTTGTCAAAAGACTATAAAAATAGAAAAGCCTCTGATAAATTTATTTAAGGATAAATGAGAGCAAGAGCAGATTTTAACATTAGAAAGGAAAAGGGGACCTTAAATATATGAAGAGATTTTGTTAAACATAGGGGATTTCTAAATGCAATCTTTTGTCAGTAAGTTTTAAGATGTGTATTTTTTCTACAAAAGTTTTATTCACTTTCTTTCATGAATAATGACTCAAAAATAAAAAGAAAATCTGCATAGATCCATAACTATTAAGAGAAGCTATAGACAGAAATAATTCTCTCTCTCAAAAAAGAAGAAGAGAAATTACTAAGGCTGAATTTTTGATAAGCCAAAAAATATATTAGCAAAATGGCCTAAAATCTTCACTATCTTATTTTGGCCAGATTTCTATTATCAGCTATACCTGAAAACCCAGATATAGAAATGTAGGCATTAGTCATAGTGAATTATTTTAGGAATTGGTTTGCATACACAAAAAAAGTGTTCAGCTTAATTCATTTACATTAACTGGTTGACATTGTCTCTTGTCACGAGAACCAGGCTTACTCATCCTAAACCAACAAAATCACTACTTCTTGTGTTCCCCAAAAAGTTGAGTGAAAAGTCTTATCTCAACTGTCCTGGTATTAAATGTAAATAAATACAATAATTTAAGAGAAGAGAAAAGAAGGGGATATAGAATCTCTAAATGAAGAGATAAGTAGTAGTGTAAACTACATACATACTAAGGTAGGAAAATAGAGGAAAAGTGTGAAAGGCACTAAAAGGAGATGGATTTAAAAGAAAATTCCAGGGAGTTTAGTTTGATTGACTAAAAAGGTAAATAGGAATCAATAAGTCAGGGGAAAAAAAGTAGTTTTTGGGAAAAGTATTTTGCTCAAGAATTGGCACATACTGAAGATAAGAGGCATACAAGAACATGGTTTTTGAGGAATGAGTGAAACATACTTACCTTAAATGTTGTTTCAGATAGCTCCTTAATAATCATAACCATAGCAAAACTGAGTGAAGAGATAAAGGTGAAGAGATATAGGAAAATTAATTCAAACGACCCCTAAGTTCAGGTGGGTAAGAAAGGAAGAGGCCTCAGTCTATTGGAGATGGGAAATGTTCATGGGGTCACACAGAACATTAAATCTGGAACGGTTCTTAGGGATCTCATATCCACTGCTTCATTTTACAGTGAAGAAAACTGAGATCCACCTATGCCCAAGGTTATATCTAAAATTCACGATAAAGCAATGGTAGGAACATTGATTTTCTTTGTAGATGCAGGGACCCGCTCTTCTGGAGAGAAGATGGCAGTGTGATATCATCTTTGCTGAGAATAATTCTAGTTTCCTTTATACTCATGTGAAGTATTGTCCTTATTCCCTCTTCCTGATACAGTCTGACACCTTCACTGAAGCTGTTGATTAATTACCAAGAATCATCAAACTCTGCAGTGACATCCCCTAGGCAAACGCTGTCTTCCTGCCTGAAATGCCAATTTGGGTGAAGGTCTGGGACACTCCATGTTTTCTGACATTCTTGGCTGCATGGCCCTTCTGCCTGGGGCTGCTTCCGTGGGTAGAGGGTTGACTTTAACAAACAAGATGCTGCTTCCCCACCAGCAGGCCTGCTGCTGCTGTTGTTTCCAATATTCCCAAGGCGGGATCTTCCATATGCTCTCCTACCATGGCCCCAGCACAGTATGGAATGAGTGCACAAGTGAATGGGAGGAGTAGGGACTGGTGGAATTTCAAGAGATGGCTGGCATTAAGCCTAGTCAGGCAATAGCAAAAGGCAAATACTGTACTATGAAGGAATGGGAATTCTGGGCCCAAATGCTAAGAACTGAGTTTCTGGTTCTGCTATGCCCCAAGCAATGACAAAAGTAGTCTAAACAACAACAACAACACAGCTTTGCATTCAAATCTGAATATAACTTTATGATTCTCAAACTCATAAAGATTAAAATTAATAATGACATTACCATCCAATGATAAGAAGTATATAATAAGATGCATTTGAGTCTTATATTTATGAAAACATTATGCTTTACCCCTAGTTATCTTGTACATTTGGGAATTATGTATTATGTGCCTTAAAAATATTTACATCCTTTTTATATAGCAATTATAAAATAATATTAGGGACCTGGACACATAAGAAAGAAAGAGAGCAAATAAAGATCTATGTATAATCGAAGTCATGAAAATATGTTCTGCCAATCCCCTGATGCAGATATGAAGACACTAGCTGCTACCCTTCTGTATTCTCCAGTAAGGTTCCACTAAGGCTAAGCTTCATGTGGGCTGCAATGATAGAGCATAGTGGGGTTACTGAGGAGTTATCTGGTGAGGTGAAAAACTCCTATAATAGATGATTTTAGCTTGAGGACTCCCTAGGGACCTGGCTGAAACTTGCTTGGAACTATGGTACAGTCTAAGAGTCTTCCTAACACAATTACCCTTCCTTCTGCCTCTTCTTCAACAGGAGGCAGACCACCATTTCATTCAGAAGACTCTTCCGACCTTTCCTTTGCCCAAGATCTCTTTCTTGAATGTCTAATACTTGTATGTCCTGAATCTCTAATACTCTTTTTGTCTGATTCTGTCATTTACTTTATTTACATAACTGAACTCAGCCACACTCTAAGAAGCACAGATTAACTTTGTCACTTTTACCTAGATCTCTGAAACTTTCACCCATGTAAAACTTTAATATCTAAAAATAAATTTAACAGACTTAATTATTTCAGCAATATGGTATTTATTTGTCCTTAGTAACTGTTAAGAGATAGTAGATATTTCTTTTGTTAATATAGCATGAACATACTGAATGAATGACATTTAGAAAGTAATTAACATCATTTCCATAGTTAATATCTTTTCCCATTATTATTGAGGATCATGCCTCTTGATCTGCCCTCATGACATGAAACATTCTTATTTTATAACAGATGTTTCATTGCTTTACAACTATCTTCTGTTATCTCACTTTTACAGTTCAAATTATGCATATCACAAATGCAGAGGAATGAAACAGAGTCGTAGAAACTGCTATTCATGACAGTCTACATGGAGGGTGCAAGTCAGTGAGTTACAGAAAACATTTTTACTTAAGACCAAGTCATGCTTCTTATGTCCACGAATCAGATTAATTTATCATCATGCTTGATATTTCTTTTAAAACAAATAGTCCCACCATTAAAAAAACTAGTCATTTCCCAATTTCATATGTTGCTGTCTTATTTCTTTTGAATAATTTATAAGATTCTATTATCTTCTAATAACAGAACTTGTAATTTTCCATGTTTGATAAAATCATTTGATATTAACTATTTTTTGTACCAAGGATATTTCAATTGTCTCTTGTCCTATTAATAATTTATATTTTAATTGAATTTTTGGCCATAGCTAAAAGAGAAACTGGACATTGCATTCCTCTACATACTCCTATAATCCATAAACCACTGGGGCAAAGGTCTATTCATAGAAGTTCTATTTTAACTGCTAGATTTGTTCCTGTATTATACATATGCCAGAGTTGCATTTCTTTATTCATTTATTTTATTCATTGAACAACAATTTGTGAGTACTAAAATGAAATTGGTACACTGTGATGAACAAAGCAATTTACCTTCCTGCTTTCATGGGCTTATATTTTGAGGGGGTTGCTTATATTACAACTTGCAATATATTTTCTGAAAAAAAAAATAGAAAAACCAACAGATAACAAGAAGGGTCTGTTTTAAATTAAAGTGGGGACAACCTGCCCAAGAAGATATCATGCCAGAGACAACATGAAAGTACCTGGTGTATGTCCAGGGGGAGAGGTGGGGAGGGGAGGTAATAGTGTTGGTGTCTTCGAGTGTGAAGGAGACAAGTATAGTGAAGGAGCCCAGTGTGTTCTGAGCTCGTAAGTTGAAGAAGATGGACACAGGAAATTAAGTTGAAGAGTGAGCAGGGGTCAGAATAAGAAGGACTTGTTCATGGCCATAGTTTGGTCAGATAAATGCTTGAAGATCTGGCTTTTGTTTTGACCCAGGCTATATGTCAAAACATCGCTATGGCATAAATAGTGCTCTTGACAATTATAAAGCCAAGTGTTTCATAACATTTGCTTTGAAGCAAAGTATTTATTAGTATAATGTTAGCATTTAAGAGTTCTATACTTTGATATCTATATATGCATGTATATATACATGCATAAAGCTATTATGTGGGAAAGAGGCCGTTTATTTCCTCTTCATCCACAAAAGAATGGTTTATATCAAATTACTATGAAGTCTCATGAGTAACACTGTTTTTTAAATAGTAGATTTCTACCACAGCTTTGTAAAACAGCCATCTTTCCCCTTCATACAACCTCTTGACTATCATCTAAAGCAATGGTTCCCAACCTTGGCTGCCAGTGAGAATCACCCAGGGAGCTCCTAAAAACCTATGACCAGGCCTCTTCTGAGATCAATCATATTATAATCTCAGGGGCAGGGACTGTGGCATGTGTATATTTAAAACTCCCCAGGTGGTTTCAATGGGAAGCCAAGGTTGAGAACTACTGTTCTAGGGTAGCATATATAGTGATGCCAGGATTATCTTCAAAAAATACATGCACTCACCTTTTCAAAAAATGTATTTCCCTTTTGAAATCCTACTCTGCTTTCAAGTCTCAAAAGAATTTTCAGTTCTGTTATGAACTCTTTCTGTTTGAAATAGCTTTTGCTCTTTAATATACTTTGTGCATATTTCTATTATAGGACTTACAGAAACAGTGATCTAGAATGGAAGGGAAAATGAAATGTTGAACTCTGCTTTTAGAAGATAAGTTCCTTTAAGGCAGGAATAATTTCTGGAAGCTTTATAGCACTTAGGATAGTGAATTTTTATGCTATATGTTTTGATTAATTTTTATCAAAATTAGAATATAATTATAATTTTAAAATGTATGTCTAATCATATACCTATATATGTATATATCTATGCCTAAGCCTACATCTATTTATGTATCTTTATCTGTGCATCTAGATACATATGGATCTATATCTATATATAGATCCATATAAATATAGATGCAGAGATAAAGATATAAATATAAGTATACATATATAATCAGTGCAAATACATGTACAGTTTGATATTATTTTAGAATTTAAATGTATTTTGATAAAATAAATGTTTTATATAAGTTCAAATTTTCTTAAAATAATAATTATGAAACTTTGTCTCTTAAAAAATATTTGATGATAATTCTTTTCATGACATCAATATATCTTCTAAAATATTTCTTTGAATATTAAATCCTGGAAATTGTAACATGCTCATTGTTCCAGAATAATTATCAGGAAGGAGGAAAAAATAGTGACTTTATCACAGGATGCATTTTCTCTTAAAGGAACTGATGGAAGTAGGAGACATCATTTGAAAAGACAGCGATGTAATTGAATTGGGAAATACAGATTCTAGTTTGAAATCTGACCAGTACTTGCTGGTTGATTTCTCTTTCTGTATCTCAGTTTTCTCCTTTCTATTTATGCTTTCATAAAACATGTACTTGAAGTTAAGTAAGCAACATTCTCCACCATTTGCTTGAATAATAATTAAAAAAAGTCCATGTAACTATAATTGGGTAATGACAGATTCAAGTCAATGACCAAACCTCCCCTCCCCAGAAGTTTTACCATTGATGGTTCAGGAAAAAGGCTGAGAAGCCCTTGTAAGTCAATAATGGCTTTGCCTTGAAAGGTATACCAGGTAGGAAAAGCCCAAAGGTGGTAACTGGGAAGTGCCTGTAAAAACATTCCCATGAGAATTCCAACCACCTAGTCACCAGTGTAAATGCATCTAAACTCTGAAGATTATAGACATTATAAACATCACTAAGATATAAATATTGATAAGATTAAAAAGAAAAGAAATAGGAAGAGAGCATGAAACTATATTTGTGGATCTCACTGATAATTTTTTTAGTAAATATTTGCATGCCTATTGACCACTTGAAATTTGACTAGCACAACTGAGAGACTAAATTTTTAATTTCATGTAATTTTAATTAATTTAAATTTAAATAGTCACATGTAGCTA
Organism: Eulemur rufifrons; assembly: GCF_041146395.1. Classification (NCBI taxonomy): domain Eukaryota; kingdom Metazoa; phylum Chordata; class Mammalia; order Primates; family Lemuridae; genus Eulemur; species Eulemur rufifrons. Next base: position 6,480,944 of record NC_091005.1, on the reverse strand, counting down.
GTGTTGCCACATGGAAGAGGGCAAGTTTAGACTCCAGCCCCAGTTTGAATTCCTTTGAAGACAGAAAGGTCACCAGTTAGGAAAGACCTATGTCACTGTTGGGCACATGTATTGATTGATCTTCCTTGTTCCGAAAACTAAGTTTTAGCTCAATCCTCTGAAACTGCATAAAGTTAAACCCTTCTTTGGCATGATAGCCATCTAAACAAATTTCTCAATCTAGTTTTTTATTCTCCAGTCCAAGGATTCTCCTTTTCACCAAGCATTTCTCTAGTTTTACACTAGGCTCTAATCTAGTAGTATTATGGACTGAATTGTGCCCCCCTCCCCAAAATAAAAATCGTATGTTAAAGCCCTGACTCTCAATGAGGCTGTATTTGGATAGGGGGTCTTTAAAGAGGCAATTAAGGTTAAATGAGTTCTTAAAGGTGGGGCTTCAGTCCTACAGGACTGCTGTCTTTAAAAGAAGAAGAAGAGAAATCAGGGAAAATATTATGTGAGAACACAATAAGAAAGCAGCCAACAGAGAGGCCTTCAAAGAAGCTCAATGTGCCAACACCTTGATCTTGGACTTCCCGCCTCCAGAACTGTGAGAAATAAATTTCTGCTCTCTAAGCCACCCAAGTCTAAGTCTAAGGTCTTTTCTCATGGCAGCTAAGTAAACTACTACAAATAGACTCTAGTTTTTTTGAGTCAGTCAGATATAGAATGAAAACCCAGCTACTCCATTTGCTTATTATATGTTCTTGGAAAATTTAACCCCAGTTATTTCTTCTGTAGAACATGTATAGTAATCATAACTATCTCACATTTTGTTTACAAGGAATAATAAATATCCATAGGAGGTAAATGGTATGTATCCCATAGTGAAAGTTGACTTCTCTCCCACGTATAATTGCTTCTAATTTGGTCTTATTGAACTATATTCCTCTTAAACTTTGATATACAGGAGCAGACTCAGTGTTCCATGTACACTTTTTTATGAATTTGACCATAGGTACAAAGGAGAACTTTGTAAACAGTTGACCTGGTACATTGATATTATTTTAGGAAAAGTATCTAACCATTCTCTTCTTTTAGTAAAAGAGAAAAAGAGAATTGCTTTGGTAACAAGTTTGATGTTCCTAAACTTTCACTGAGAATAGGCATTGCAGGATTTATTGAAGTCATCCTGTCTCCACGTTCCTGAGATACTTGCTGTTCCTGACTGCAATAATTTGTTATCTGCAGGACTCCCACTCTTACTGTGGTGTATAAATGCAGTTTTATATCAATACACCACAGACAGCTTATTCCCTTGCCCCCCAGAAATTGTTCATTACTTTTAAGAGGAAAGAATGGCTGAAAAATGTGTAGGTTTCCACAGATGGTCTTTTTGAAACTACAAATTGCTCCACCTGGACATAAAACTACAACATCAAAAAGAAAACAATAAAATTCTTTTGAAGTGAAGGACAAGCACGTATTTTGAGCCACATTTATGAATGCACTGCTAAGTTTAAACGTGTTAAATAAATAATGCATATACATATATATCTTTAATACAATTTCGGAGAGTTTAGACAAATTGAAAGTTAATGGACATTTTGAAAATAAATTAGTAATAAACAAGAGAAAATTCTGACTTGATCTTCATCATAAGTAATTTATAAGTTATATATTCAATTTATAGGCAGGTATACCATTCTGAAAATTTGTTATCTTTTGAACTTAATTTAGTTTTCATAAAATATAAATGAGGGATGACATCAGTGACCTGCATATATTTTAATATAAAGTACTTCTTTTGCAAAATACTTCCTCTCATAGAGCACATATATAATAAAGCATTGCCTAACAAATAATATTTAAATATGCTAATAATTTATTTTCCATGTTTTCTTTAAAGGCACATGCCAATTTTAGCTTCTACTGATAAGAGAGAAGTAACTACATTTAACTGATACATGTATTTATTTTTCATCTTTTATTTATGCAACCAATACTTATGAGCACAATGGAATGAGGAGACAGCAGTGAAGCAGACATGCATAGAACCCTTCCCCAAGAATTGCAGAATCTACTAAAAAAATAAAGACAGTTAAGAAGTAATTACAAAAACACAAGGGAAGTCTGAGAAACTGGCACAGCCAAGAAGAGCCTAATGGAGGCATGAGGGTTAAACGTAATGTGATTTCCTAAATGCCATCCCAGAACAGAAAAAGGGTAGCAAGTGAAAACTAAGGAAATCTGAATTAAGTATGTGTGTTCATTGTGACAAATGCGACATGTAAGATTTTAATAACAGGGGAAACTGGGTGTGGGGTAACTCTCCGTATTGGGTTGAAAACTTTTCTGAAGATCTAACACTGTTCTAAAAGAAAAAGGTTATTTGTCAAATGTAATTACAAGGCTTAGGGAGGGTGCAAGATGACAGCAATGGCATCGGCTTTAATACCTTCAAATCTTCTAACAATTACACAAAGCATTAGGAGAAGCCCCTCAAAAAGTAAAACAAAATTAAATAAATAAAAGCAAACTTCTTAAGAAAGAGGAAAAAAAAAACCTAGAAGAGAAAGTAGTCTGGTAAAATGCAGATAAGGACAGGTAAGGCCGAAACACCAAGAGTCACAAGAGGTATGTGGGTAAGACCACCATGCAGGAACAAGCTGAGGGATTACAAAGGAAACTTCTGATCATCCTAAAAGCTGTGGAACAGAAAAATGGCTAACAAGCACTCATTATCTAAAGAAGGGCTCCCTACTGAGAGTGGAGGCCACAACTGGGTCTCTGAGTACTGCAGTAAATTTTGAAAGTGGGCTTCAGATGTTCCAGCGCATGGGTAAGTTCAAAGGGCTCCAGGGCTCTCGCTTATATTGTTACATAAGGTGTGAGTATTGTGTGGGAAGGTCTGATTGTCTGGAATAGCTTGGATTCTCAGAGATAAATAAAATAACCAGCAGAAGTCAGAGGCTCATAATGAGAAGAAACTACTGGAAATAGAACAAAGGTATGGAGTTCAGGGGAAAAGGAGAAAGATGGTTCAAATAACAGGGGAGTGAAGACCAGAAGAGGCAGATAAAAAAAAATGTGCTGGAGAGATCTAGATAGATAGGCATTATTTTTAAGTTCTTTTGTGCAGTTATATTATATAAGGGATCCCTATAACCATAAGGCTAATAAACTTATCCTGGCCCATTCTCACCGTGCTAGGCAGGAGCCACCTCCTAAAAGAGGTAAATCTATATGACTTTTAATGGCTTTATTTAACTATAACTGACCTGAAACCAATTGCATATATGTGTATTATAGTTCTATACATATATATATAACACTATCACTATAGACAAGATCATGAATACAACCAATATCACCCAAGCTTCCCCTGACCCTTCCTAAGCCCTCCTTTCCACCCATTCCCCCTTGCGCCCAAGCAATGACTAATCTGCATCTGTCACTATGCTATTTTGTATCTTCTAAAATTATATATGTGAATGAAATTATGCAGAATGCACTTGTTATCTTGCTCTTCCCCCTCAGTCTTATTATACTAAGATTCACCCATGTTGATGCCTCAATAGCTCATTCCTTTCCATTGCTATTAATGCATATTTAGATTTTTTTCCTAGTTTTTGGCTCTTATAAATAAAGCTGCTATGAACATTCACATGCAAATGTCTGTATGGACCCATGCTTTTACATTTCTTAGATAAATAACTTAGGAATGCAAACTGCTCTCCAAAGAGGTGTTTCATTTGATATTTCCACCAGCAGTGCATGAGAGGGTTAATTTTACCAAATCCTCAGCAACTCTTAATATGTTCAAAAATTTTATTTTTAGCCAATGTAGAGGTATGCTGTAGTATCTCTTTGAAATGAAATTTTCATGTTACTAATGATTAATGATGCTGACCTTCTTTCCATGTGCTTATATGCCATCTGTATATCTTCTTCAATAAACGGTATGTTCAAATTTTTGCACATTTTTAATTGGGTTGTCTGTTGAGTTTTTGAATCTTTTATGCATTCTGGATACGATTCCTTTACAGTATTTGCAAATATTTTCTTTTACTTTGTGCCGGATCTGCTAATTTTCGTAATAGGATTTTTCAAAAAGCAGACACTTTGAAGTTCAATTTATGACTTTTTTCCTTTATGAATTGTGCTTTTGTGTCATATTTTTAAATAGCTTTGCCTAACTAGAAGTCACAAAGATTTCTTTTATACTTTCTTCAAAAAATGTTATAGTTTTAGACTTTATATTTAGGTCTATAATTGATTTTGAATTAATTTTTATGTGATCTGAGGTATGAATACAAGTTGTTTTTTTTTTTTTTTTAACGTATATACCTAATACCTGAGTGTTTCAGCACCATTCATTGAAAAGATTCTTTTTTCTCCACTAATTTACCTTTACATCTTTGTTGTAGATGAATCTGCCAAATATGTGTTGTCTGTATCTGGATTCTTGTATGTACCATGATCTCTACATCTTGACATTAATGCTATATTTTCTTAATTACTGTAACTTTGTAACATGTCTTGAATTGAGGGATTGTGAATCCACTATCTGTTGTTCTTATTCAAAGTTGTGTTAGATATTCTTGATTCTTTGCATTTATATGTGGAGTTTAGAATCAGTTTGTCATTTTTTAAAAGACACTCTGAAGATTTTGATTAAGATTGTTTTTTTTTCCTATAATCAATTTAGGGAGAATAGACAAATTATCAATATTGAGTATTCTGATCCAGGGAAATGTTATACATATCTCCATTAATTTACTTGATGTTTTTCATGTTTTCTCTCAGAAATGCTGTGTAGGCTTCACTGTGCTGGAATCCCATATGGTTTGTCAGATTTATTTCTGAATATTTAGTATATTTGATATAAATAGTGCTTTTTCATTTTTAATTTCTGGTATTTTTTAATCAATATATGGAAATACAGTTGATTTTTGTATATTTCTATTACATGCTACAATGTTGCAAAATTTACTTATTAGACCTGAAATGTTTATTCTTTGTAGATTCCTTGGGATTTTTCTTCTTACAATGTAAATTGTGTTGATTACAAATAAAATGTTAATTTTTTTACTTCCGAATATTACAGCTTTTATTTCTTTTTCATACCTATTACATTGACTAGAAGCTGGGTACAATGTTGAATTGAAGTGGTAAAAGTATTCAATCTTGCTTCAGAACAAAACATTCAGTCTTTGTTAAAGTATGATGTTATCTGTAGGTATTTTTCAGGATGTGTTTTATCTGGTTGAAGAGATTCCTTAAAATTTCCAGTTTATTGAGATATTTTGACAGGAATTGATGTTAGATTTTGTCAAATGCTTTTTCTGCATCAGTTGAGAGGATATGAATTCCCATTTTATCTTCTTTGTTGGCTTATTGGCTAAAAATGTACATATAATATATGTGCACACACATACATGTATATATTTAAGTTATCAAAATTTACCTTTTCATAAAATTATACCACTTCATACATAGTATAAAAACATATGGGAGCATATCCAGTCCGCCCCCCCGCCCCATGTTTTGTATTATTGTACATGTTAAGTCATTATATTGTATATTACAAACACCACAATTTATTGTTACTAGTTTTGCTTTGAGTCAATTTTTTTTTTTTTTTTTTTTTGAGACAGAGTCTCACTCTGTTGCCCGGGCTAGAGTGAGTGCCGTGGCATCAGACTAGCTCACAGCAACCTCAAACTCCTGGGCTTAAGCGATCCTACTGCCTCAGCCTCCCGAGTAGCTGGGACTACAGGCATGCGCCACTATGCCCGGCTAATTTTTTGAATATATATATTTTAGTTGTCCATATAATTTTTTTCTATTTTTAGTAGAGACGGGGTCTCACTCTTGCTCGGGCTGGTCTCGAACTCCTGACCTTGAGCGATCCACCCGCCTCGGCCTCCCAAAGTGCTAGGATTACAGGCGTGAGCCACCGCGCCCGGCCGAGTCAATTATTTTTAAAAGATTTAAATAATAAGAAAAAGCTGTAACATTTTCCCATGTAGTTAGCATTTCTAATGCTCTTCATTTATTTGTATATATCCAGATTTCCATCTAACACATCTCTCTGCTTGAATCTTTTCCTGCAGTGCAAGACTGCTGGTGACAATTCTTTTAATTTCTATAGGTCTGAAAGGTCTTATTTTATCTTCCTTTTGAGAAATATCTCTCATAAGAGAATTTTAAGTTGTCACGTGTGTTTGTGTGTGCTTCTTTTCCTCCTTTAGCATTTTAATGTTTTGCTCCTTCCCCCACCCCCGACTTGCATTGGTTTCTGGCAAGAAATATGCTGTTACTTTTATTTTGTTCCTTTATGTGTTTTTATACCATTTTTCCTCTAGTTGCTTTTAAGCTTTTCTCTTTACACCGGTTCTTAAGCAATGTGTTTACAATTCGTATTGGTGTAGCATTCTTCACGTTTCTTGTTTCACTGATCTGTGGTTTTGTAGTTTATATGAAAATTTGAAAACGTTTTTCCACTATTTCTGCAATATATTTATGTTCATTTTCCTTTTCTCGTCTTCAGAGATTCTAATAGCACATGTAGTAAGCCACTTGAGGTTGTTCTATAGCTCCCTGATGCCTTGCTCATACTTCCATTTTTATTTTTGTCTTTTTAAATAATTTCTATTGCTATGTCTTCAATTTCATGAATCTTCTTTTTCTGCTATGGCTAATCTGCTGTCAAACCCACTCACTATATTTTTTATTTAGCTATGTTAGCATTCATCTTTGGAGGTTTTATTTCAGTCATTGTATGTCTTTTGTATCGCCATATACCATTTTAATATTTGTTACCTTTTTAACCAAATGGACAATAGTTAGTTAAGTTAACTTGCTTAACATCTTTGTCTACTAAATCTATAATGTGATACAAGCCAGCAGCACCTTCTCCCCTTTAAGATTTTTTCTGCCTCAGACCTTTACTTCAAGGAGCTTGAACAATTATTTGAGTTGCTTAAAGTTTGGAAATGTCTTGATTGGATGAGAAAAATAAATACAAACTAGGAACTTTGCCCAGAGTCTTCAAATTTATTACCAACACAGATTAAATTCATAAAATGAGTAAATTCTATGTAGCAAAGAAATTTCCATAATCATCATTGCTATGTCTTTGTAAGTGGCATACGAAACATGAAGAATATTAGTACCAATACTATCCCACTATCCTTACCACCAGAACATACTTATTAAAAAGGAGACACAGAATTAAACGAGGCAATCTGTGTAAACTGTCAAGATTATACAGTAATTCTGAAAAGAAGACATGATTATCCCTATTTCACAAATTAAGATACAGACACTTAAATAAATTTACGAAGCAAACTTTAATACAGCTAGGGAATGGTGAATGTCAGGCACTGAGATTTTTACTTTTTTACTTAGGGCTCCCTAATCACATTATGCAAGGGTTTTCTTTTTTTCTTTCTTTCTTTTCTTTTTTTTTTTTTTTCCCAGTAAAGCCTTTGGAACTCTCCTTGTGGGCATACTGGCAAGGACAGAAAAAGCAGACTGTTTTACTTTCCTAGAGCTGCCATACCAAAGGATCACAAACTAGGTAAATTAAAATGACAAGAATATCTTCTCTCATAATTCTGGAGACTAGAAGTCTAAAATCAAGGTGTTAGTAGTGTAGGTTTTTTTCTGAGGACTCTCAAGGAGAATCTGTTCTACGCCTCTTCCCTAACTTCTGGTAATGGCCAGCAATCCTTGGCATTTCTTGGTTCATAAATGCACCATTCTAATCTGTACCTTCATCCTCACATGGTGTTTTCCCTCTGTCTCTCCATCTTCACATAGGCCGAATTCCTATAAGGGCACCAGTCGTACTGGAACAGAGACCCACCCTACTCCAGTAAGACCTCATTGTAACTAATTATGTCTGTACCACTTTATTTACAAATAAGATCATATTCTGAGGTATCAGGATTTAGGACTCCAACGTATCTTTCTTGGGAGACACAATTCACCCCCTAACAGACACATTCCTATCTGAATATAAGAAGTGTTCCCCCAAAGCCTCACAGGGTCAAAGCAGAGGACAACTCCTTAAAAGGTGATTAATCTTTACAAAATGCAGGGTGAAAATAAATAAGTCCTTGGCTTCAAGAAGAAAAGGTTATTTTTGAACAGCAGTTCTTTAATGTGGTGCTTATATTTTATTAATAATTAATAAATGATTAATGCAGATTGCTTGCTTCCAAATAAATTATCAGAATGTGTTATAACAGATGTGAATAAATCATGGGCTCTAGTTCATGAGTTGTCTGCACAAATGTCAAGAGTATAATATATTATATTTAAATATTAGTTATGTGTCTGAAATATGGGTGAAGACTCAAACTGTAATACATTAACCACTATTTCTATCATTTAATTATTGAAATTCAGCATGCTCTGAAATAACTTTCTGTATGTTTTATTGTTTAAAGCATGTATTTATACTGATTTAATTATTCTTTTCCTTTTAGTGATATATGTTAATAATTGGATCAGGAAAAAAGTCATCTATAATAATTATAGTCCAAAACATCAGCAATACAGTAAAAAAAAAAAAAAAAAAAAAAAGTTATGCTATATTTTTTCTTCCTGTTAAGAAATGATACTGTTTATTCAAATGATCTTGAATCATTTTCTTAATAGAAATAATGTTTACATGATGAGAATAAGTTAGCAGAAGTGATCATCATCTAATCATCATTGCCGTCATCATCATCATCATCACTGATACTATTTATTGAGTAGCTGACTTTGTGCCAGGAATTGAGAATAGTGCTCTGAAAAATTTCATTCCAACTTCAAAACAACTTAAAAATTAGCTATTATTGTACTTCCCATTTTACATGTGAGAAAGCCGAGTTTTAACAATGTTAAAAAAAAAAATTCCAGTGTTCAGTTAACAGGTAAGAGTCAGGATTTAAACTCAAAAAGACTAACTCCAGAGATGGTACTATTAATCTTTTATATCCTAAGAGGTTCTGGGCTTCAGGACAATGTAACAGAAAGCTTATGCCATTTGAGCATGGTGATTCATTCAAACTCTTGGGATTTGTTGTCCCTCATCTGTAATTTGGAAGTATTAAGAATGATGACTAATGTGTATAGTACATACAATAATCCAGTTCTTAGTGCCTTACATATACTAACTCATTTAATCCTCAAAATATAATAACAAAATGTGGTAGATTTCATACTACCCTTTTAGAGATGACAAAACTCAGTGATATTAAATAAATTTTCCAGGGTTATACGTTAATAGTTGTACTAAAATTGTGAAAATTGGCCATAAAGCCTCTGCACCTAACAATTAACATTACTATTCTAGGGGTGTTTATGTATGTTTGTTTGCATGTATGTATGTATTTAAATACAAGATTTCCAATGTCCTCCAGCTCTGAGCATCTGTGACTCTCTGTTTTACATTTGTCTCTCTCTTTTTTTTTTAATGTTTGAGTCTTTTCGTCATGTCCCAAGAACATTTTAAGGTGATTTGTACTTCAAAGACTTCTTAATAAAAATAATTTTGTCAGTTGGAGAAAACTAAGCAAGAATTGGAAATTATATTTTTAAAATGTTCCATGTGTATGATGGGGAGCAAAGCAAAGATGCAGAAATATGGGTTGTCCATGGTAATCTCCAACATATTTCTTTATTCTCGTCTCCCACCACACTCTGCCTGACTCCTAGGCCCCGTTTTTGTCCAACTTCTTGAATGCTAAATGCATGTTTCTTGCCTTATGCCTGCACCTTGAATACCTAGACCTAGAAGCACGAAATTGCCAAATTCTACTATCAAAGTGAGTAAACCGGGGACCTGGAAATTCAAGAAGGATGGAATGATCACACAAAGTAGATGCAATTGATTACTTATTTTCTGCTGTGTGTTTTGGTCTGAAAATGATATTTCAATTATATATTTCAAATTGCCTCTCTTAACATTATTTCATCTTAGCTTTAATTAAAATCTGTCATGTGAGCTGTGTACCAAATGTATTTCAGCTTCTCCCTGGACCTACAGCTAACCTACATTCTCCAGCTACTCTGGTCATCATGTGACTAACTCATGTAATATAAGCAGAAATGATGTTCACTGCAACCAGGAATGACTCACAGAATTCTTCATGAATACTGGACCTTCTTTAGTCCTTTCCTGAGTAGCATATAAGATAACACAATGGTTTTGCTGAAAGTGGCAAAGCCACAAGAAAGAAAGGACCCAGGTCCCTCAATTTACAAGTTGGAGCTGAGTCGCCTGCTGAATTTTATTTTAGGTGACTAAAAATAAACTTCTCTCATGTTTTGAACAGGTATATCTTCTTGAGGCATTTGTTACAGTAGTCAGTGTTATCTTAAATAATGCATAAACTAAAATAAATAAGTAAGCAGTCAAAAGTTGCCATTATCAAAAAATGCACTCAGGGGAAGCAGTCATTCTCTCTCCTTCCCGTATCACTAAACTTCTGCCTGTACAGTTTTCTGCCAGCCTCTCCAGATTCCTCTCATTTCAGTCTTTCCTCAGGCTCACTAAACTCCAAGAGAATTCTAAATATATATATCTAATTTTTTCCTTTATATTTTCTGTTTTCTAGGCCCAGAATATTGTTTCCTGGCATCTTTTTATGGCTAGCTCCATTTTTAGTTTTCAGGTGTCATTTATAATGTGGAGATTGCACTACCTGGTACCATAGGACTAGCTACCAAAAGTTGATTATATAATATTGTGGTTACATGCTCTAGCTCTAGAGCTGACCTGTCCAATCTGGAAGCCACTAGCTACATGTGACTATTTTCTCAGTTACAGTAGCCACATTCACATACTTAATAGCTACATGGGTCTTGTGACTACCATATTGAATAGTACAGATTATAAATATTTCCATCATCACAGATAGTTCTTTTAAACAGTGCTTCTCTAAGGACTTGGGACCGTAAACAATTGACTTTCACTCTCACTGCCTCTGTTTCCCACAGTATCTCAGATAGTTTGGGAATTAAAATGAGACATTATATATAAAACACATAAAACATTGCACAATAGACAGTACTCAAACATGTGAGTTATTACTTTTGTCTCTATACACATGTAGGTTTCTGTAAGGTTCTCCTAACAGCCTCAATCTTAAGAGACTTGTACTAGCCCATATTGCCTTATATACCTTGTCCCCTATTCTCCTGATCTCATCTTACCATTTTGTCCTTTTTTTTGGATCTGATATTTTGCCTCATTTTTGGCCACCATCTTTACTTCCACTTGTAAAAATAATCTGAAACCACTCTGGCTAAACTGTCTCAATATTTTAGGTAAATGTCTGCTTTTTTTGTTAAATTTTTAATTCCCAGTTCCAAAGACAAAACTTTTAGCGGATTCTGGTTCTCTAAACAAATTCACTCTTCAACAAAGAAGGAAGTCTCTTAGCAACAAGTAAATGGAAAGCATATTTGATTGTTGCCTCCCACCACCCCTAGAATCCAGTGTGAACTAAACTGTGGAGATTAACGCAGCAGGGTGTAGAGAGGAGAGAGGAAGATGCTGTCCTCACCATTTCAGAATCCCGTGAAGCACAGGGCCTCTTTTTGTCATTATGCACAGATACCCCAACTCCACATAGAATTCCAACAAATATAAGTAAAATGATGTGACCCAGAATTTATTTCTAGTTAGGTTGTGCTAGAGAGAAAATGTGAAGAACCACTATCTTATAGTCTACCTGGATATAGTCATGGTTGTTATAAAACTAGTATGGAGCTGAATGGTCTGCCCCATTCACGGGCAGCCAAGCAATTCCTTAAATCATATCACTAAAAGCCAGATCCTTTCTTATACTTTACATTTCATTTGCATCTAAATTCCATTTATCTCATAGCAGAGTTGTATCTCTTGCTTAGAACTTAAAGTCTACAGGAAGGCCATCTAATGACCGAAGGGAGAGAGTCTTGTTCCCAACATGGATTGTTCTGGGCACCTCTGCAAATATCACATCCTGACTAGTCAGTCCCTTAGACACACCATACAAGGCTATTACTATTACTAATAAACAAAATCTATGATAACCTCTACCATTTATGGAGTGCCCTACATGTTAAGTACATCGTTCAGTACTTAAAAATGACAAAATAAATATCTTTAAGTTGAAAAAAATAAAAGTTAATGCATTTCAAAGGAATGGAAAGAAGGCTAGAAAGGTTAAAAAATTCACAGAAAGGCTGTATCCCTTTTAAGAATTACAACTGATTTTTAGGTCCAACACTATCAACTCCAGGTCTGTACCTTAGAGAAGCAGCAAAGCTTTCCCAATGAATACAAAGGGAAATTTATCCCGTACCTTAGAGCAAATCCCCTGGGATAGGGTGTAGGTTTTCAAACCTAAAGTGCTTAATGATTGCCTGAGTGCTCCTTAATGACTTCTTCATTCTAAATCTTTTGGAGTGGAGTCCTGGAATATACATTTTAACAAGCTAGCTAGGTAATTAGGCTGTCTTTTCTTTGACAGTTATGCCCTGGAGAGAGAACTATAGTTTCCTTCCTTAGAGCCCAATGTGCTCAATGAAAGTCAAATTCCAGGAGGTGAGCTGGCCTACTAAGTGCAGTCAAGGTTAATTTTCTACAAAAAGCTTAAAACAAAGATCTTAAAAGGAAAGAGGGAAACAGAGGTGTTAACTTATTAAACCGAGGGGGAGAGTTTGGCATAGAAAAAGGAAATGTTTATTCTTTTACTCAGCAAGTGCTGATGCTAGCTAGAGACTCTGATAGATTTTTGGATTACCGTAAGAATTTCATGGGAATTACAATCTAAGGGATAATGCAAATGAGTTAATATTTACAAACTGAGAGGAGAACTCTAATGAAGGTTCCAGAAGAGGAAGAGTATTCTGGCATCTGAGGTATGCAGGAAGATGGTAAACAGAATACCAAGACATCATCTCGCCTGTATCTACTATGTAATTCCCCACAAGCTGTGGTATGCCATCTAGTGAAGATAGATCTTCCCTCAACATTTACGGAAGCTCTGGCCTATGGAATAATGATGCTGTTGCCAGCTGTAGGAGAGTCTTTGAGCAGCACAGTGTAAAGCAGGCTTTGAGGACTGCCATTTCTGGTTTTGTATTCCAGCTTCTTCCAATGGTTGTGCCACCTTGTTCAATTTATTTAACTCTCTAAGTCATAATTCTCTTCTTTTCATACCATGAGAAATAGTGAGAAATAGTGTTTATCATCTACAGTTTTGTGATGATTGAATAACTATACATTTGTTATCTCATTTAACCATTACTTCAAAGTATTTAGCACTTTAAAATAAACTAGAAAATAGGGCCAAAAATAAACTCTATTTTATTCTCTATCTATATTACCCTTTTAAATTGCCTCATTTAATCTCATGGTTTTACGTAATATTACTATACTGGAGACTCTTATTTTACAGGCTATTCAAACTCCTATTTGAAATCTCTCACCATGGGTACTCAATAGTTATCTTAAAACTATTAATAATATATGTCTCATTAGTATACTCAAACCTAGACTTTTGAATTCTACCACTTTTCTTATTGCTCATCCTTGAATTATTAGCATCTCAATAAATAGGGCCATAATTAAAAATTTTATTGAGGCCTCCTTTTAATTTTCCACAATATCCAGTCTCTCTGCAAATCCTATTAGTTCTCTCTTTAAAATGTACTCAGATAAGACTCCTTTTCCCTGGCTCTGTGCCTTATTCAAGCCATCAACATCTCCCATTTGCTTCTTTGACACAGCTTCCTCTTAGGTGTTCCTATCTCAGTTCTTGATACCAGACAGCAGTGGCTCTTTCACTCAACAACCAGAGTAGTCACTGTTTCAGTAAATTCAGTCATGCCATCATCCTGCTCCAAATCTTCCAATTCTTTCATATTCCATTTAAAATAAAATTCATTGTATGTATATGGACCTACATTTCTAAAATGATCTGCCCCTGCCCACTTCTCTGACTTTGTCTTTGACCATGGCCCCTTCATTTCCATGGTTCCAGTGTTTCTTGCTATTCTTCCAACAGGCCAAAAGGTTTTCGTTTCCACCAGAGCACCTTCACACATGTTGCTTTCTCTGCTTTGGTCTTTCATATCATTCGTGTCTCTTTTCACCTGCCCCCTTCCTTTCACAGAGAAGCTTTCCACTGACCACCCTTTACAAAACAAAACCCCCTCCACCTGTTATATTTTACTCCTTTACCTACTTATGCTGTTTATTACACTTACCATTGCAATTATCTTGCCATTTTTAAAAAATCATTTTATTTTGTTTTTATTAATATCATTATAAGCTTAAGAATGCAAAAACAATGTCTTCTGTATCTTCAGAATATCTATGGCCTAGCACGTCATGGTAGGCATGTTAAGTAATGTTTAATTTAACACATGAAAATACCAGGTACCTCCTCCTCCTTCTCCTCCTCCTTCTCCTCTTCCCCCACCCCATCTCTCTCTTTTTCTCTCTCTCTCACCAGACGCAGGCTCCCCTTTGCCTTCTGACATGAGTGGAAGCAGCCTGAATCCTTCATCAGAAGCAGATGCTGGCACCATACTTCTTGAACAGCCTGCAGAACTGTGAGCCAAATAAACTTCTTTTCTTTATAAATTACCCAGTCTCAGGTATTCCTTTATAGCAACACAAACTGCCTAAGACATCCTCCTTTAGTAAGATATCCTCCTTTGGATATCTTTAACTGGATTTCTTTTTCCTTCTCTACATTCTAAGTGAAATTCCACTGGGTCTTTATCCAGTATCTCAAACACACGTGTCTCCTTAAAAGCCCTTAAAGTAGCTCAGTTATTGCTATTTTTTTTTCATATATCCCAATAAACTATAAGCCTAGTAAGGGCAGGAGTAATCTCTCATTTGTTGTATTCAAACGAAACTTTTGGCCATGCCACCTCCTCACTGTGTGACTCCAGGCAACTCATTAACTAAAAAAAAAAAAAAAAAAAAAAACCTCTGTGTACCTCAGTTTCCACATTCATAACACAAAGGATGTAGTTGCAAATGCCTTATGGGATTATTCTGAGTATTAACTGAGAAAGCCACAGAAAAGTACTCACTGTGGCATGGCATTCTGTAAATATTATTATTAATGATTAATATTATTTATTCTCAAAGTTACCATGGGGCCCTGTATGCCATAGATGCTCAATAAATGTTTGCTGAGGTCAAAGAAAAATTGCACTGGCAGAGTTACACAGTCAAGAAAGATTTTATTCAATATACCAAAAATTTGTTAGGAGAGTAGATTTTAGGTGTTCTTATCACACAAAAAAAGGAAAAAAAGTAACTCAGGAAGGTGATGGATAGGATAATTTGTTTGATGGTAGTAATTTCACTATGCATATGTATATCAAAACATCATGTTGTACATTTTAAATATGTACAATAATTTTAAATACAAAGGACTATTAGAATAAGGGAGATAGACTGAACTCAATTCCCCTGAAACAAAAATCTGGCACATTTTTAAGCACTGGGGTGATCCAGTGAAATAGCACTGGAGGACTTCACAAAGGGAGGTTGAGGCAGAAGGATCGCTTGAGCCTAGGAGTTTACAGTGAGCTATGATGATGCCACTGCACTCTAGCCTGGGCAACAGAGCAAGACCCTGTCTCCAAAAACAAAACACAAAAAACAAAAAAAAAAGGGAAGGTGAAGCTCCTACCCTCCCACAGAAACTACAAGATAGAGGTACTATCTTATCTTCTTTGATGATCACATTTTAACACATGGCTCCCAGGTTCTTAAGGAAGATACTCCTGAGCTGTAAAACTGGCAAGAAGTTGAAAGAAGATTTAGTCTAAGGAGAATTTTAAGGCCATTTTGAGCACTGAATCAATAAATGTCCTGATCTCATGTCTTAAGTAAAGCAATATAATCATAATACACCTAATCACTGCATTATTATGGTAACGTGGCAAATGCTATTTGTGGTAGTCATTGGCGATGTTACCAAATATGTCTGGCTCTCTGCCTTGGGACACATAGCAGGATGTCACTTCCTGTTCCCCATAGGAGTGGACGGAACTATGTGAATTGTTTTATCCAATACATTGTGGAAAGAAATGACATAAGTCACTGCTGACCTGGAGGTTTTAATTGCTTTTGTGTTAGTCCCCACGAAGGCAACCTGTAATGTTTAAAGGAGGGCTGCTTAGCATGATTTCCAGAGTGGGAAGATATAAAATTGAGTCCAAGCCAGTCCATAGTGGACTACAGAATGAGAAGAAATAATTTTTTGGCTAGAAGAGAATAATATTGTGGCATTATGTGTTGTTTTAGTATGCCCATCTCCTCTATAAGCATCCTAACTGACTTCAATCAGAATAAAAACAAAATGGAAAAATAAAATCCTTCTAAGTTCCAAAATCATCCACCAAAACTAAGTGATAACATAGGAGTAGCACCAAATCATGAACAAAAGTGTGTACTGGAAGGGCATAGTGGGCAGAAGATATGTGCTTAAAACATTGGTCTCTCTTCTCTTATTAAAAGGCATTTATTTTTCCTTGTTCATTTTTGATAGAAATATGAATCATCAATTTTTTTATTTCAAGATGCTATAGATTTTCTACAAATCCATAGCAATGACAACATTTATATTTCATTATGACAAATTCCACAGGGAACTTTTTCTTTCTTTTATACTCCTTCTCAATTTCATTACATAATTAAAATGGCAAAGTTGCCATGGGGAAATACCAAAATATGCTAGAATATATCTGCCTTAGGTAAATATGTAGAAGGTATATTTTTACTGAATGTTTTAGATTACTTTAAGCTTCATTTTAGAAATACACCTAATGACCTGACATAGACAATTACCTATACTTGTGCATTAATACACTTTGAATGGTAATTATATTTTAATTAAAATGTCAAAGTGATTGAAAGGTAAAGAATAAGCTATTTACTGTGTGGAGTCTAAATAATAAAATATATGGGAGAGAGAGCCAAGAACTTAAGTCTTTATAATATTTTTTTTTCCTAGTAATGCTGGAAAAGTGATATTGAGAGCAATTATTATTTTTTTCCAAAATACAGTAATACATAAATAGAACCAAATTAAATCTACCACTCAGCAAATTTCATTTGCCATGGGGAGATTAATATGAAAAGGGCTTCTGAATTTTTATCAGAGCAGAAGACTTAATAGGATATTTCAAAAATTCAGCTCTGGCTGGCTTGAGAATAGATAATGGAATTTTGCAGCTTAAATCTTGAGGTCACTATTTCAAAAATGCCCGAAGTTGGCAGTAACTAAAAGGCATTACTATCAGATGGCACTGCAGTGCCTGTGTGAAATGAATTATTGGTTTCACTCTGATGGTTACCAGATAGGGATCTAATACCATCCAAACAACTGGAGCTAATTGGCCCAATTGTTGGTATTTCAAGAAGTCATCCAACAAATGAAAATTGGAATTACATTCTCTGTACTTGTTAGCTTTCCCATGATGGGCATGACAGGTGTGAAGTTTATCTGGGCCTATCTTGGGCTTTGATATAAATAAATCAAAGATTGGTTCTGGCAGCTCATGCTTTTACCCCACAGGGGCCTGGAGATCTGGTTTATTAAGTCAGGGATAACGTTCCTTGTCCCCTGTTTGCCCGGAAGGAAGCCTGTGCAAATGAAATGGCGATTTTAGAAGGACCTGAGCTCCATGGATAAAGAACTTGCTCTATGCTAGAAGAATTCAGAAAGGTCGACAGGGCTACCTACTCTCCTATTGCTGCATGCACAAAACTGATTCTTAGCATTTAAGATTGGTACAGTGGAAAGAGGAACTGGAGTTAGACAGATGTGTGAATTAGGGGCCAACACCGACCGTTAAACTGTGCTCAAAGTAAGACAGTGGATGTGTAAGAGAACTGGCTCAAATATAGATGGCCTAGGTTCGAATACTGATTCCACCAGGAAATTACTCTATGTTGGGCATGTAGCATATCCTCTCAAACTCTCAATTCCTCAGTCCCCTTATATGACTGTTGTGAGATTAAAAGAGATAATGAGCATATGAAAGAGTCTGGCAGAGAGTAAACATATAAGAAACACTTAATAGTTCCATTATAAAAAAATTAGTAGTAGAGTAACAATAGTTAGTCATAGTTATCAACACCTCTCTTACAAAAACTTCCTTCTAGGCATATATGAGGATCAACAGATCTAAAATGATATGGGACCTAGGAAATACCATGCAGATTCAAGGTGTTAATAATTATAATAATATCCAGTTTATTTTTATTTTTGTGTATTATCATGTGCCATTTCTCAAATATACTTTCTTCCTGAGATTCCAGACAATAGTATCAGGGACTGGTTCATACTCTGAGCATAGAGTAAAACTGAATCAAATAATAAGCGGAATAAAGAGGGGCTTATGGGAAATCTCTGGGAAATATGAACCCTATCACTGCCTGAAGCAGGACTTCCAGGTCACCAAGCATTCTTTGTACATGCTGTTTATTGGAGCCAGTAGGTATTAAATTATTTCATCAAGCAGTCCTGTAACTTTGCAGCTCCCTGGTGAGTCTTCTAATCTCAGATTATGTTCACCCATCGAGCCATGATTGCTGGAAGGGTTATTACTATTTCTCATTATACTATCTCCTGAGCCCTGTTTTATCCCTTTGTTAAAATTGTTCCAGTGAGAATATCTTTTTTAATTCAAACTGAATTTTCTTTCTGACTCCCCACTTTGATGTCATAGGGGTCCAGGTTCCTAAAGATCTCTCAAAAATTCTAAAGGAAAACAAAATATGTGGGTTCAGCAAGATTTATTTCTTTTCTTGAGCTAAAAATTTCATTTTTTTTTCTATCCATTCCATGTGTATTAATCAAAGTCCTGGGTCAGATCCTGCAGATAGGGAGGGTGTGTGTGTGTGTGTGTGTGTGTGTAGTGTGTGGTAGGGAATAAGGATTCAACTCAATGAATTATGTTGACCTAAATTCATAATGTCTTTTGAACAAAATGTCATTAAAATTAAAAGGCTTTTTTTCCTATGTGTTTGAACACCAGCCTCTGTTTCATTGGTCTTTTCCACCTCTGCTCTCAAACCAGGTCCTTCTTCTTTTTTTTTTTTTTCCTTTTCTTTTATTGATTGACCTTCTTAATATATGGCCATTTACTGTGCAGTGTGGAAGTGAATTATACATGAAAGACCAGAGACAATATATCAGTGGTACATTTTGCACTGAGAGACTGATGCGTTGAGCCCTCCCTGGGCACATGTAGGAGTTGAGTTCCCTGCCTGGTGTTTTATGTCTGAAAATGCTCTCCCAGTATCTCTCATCAGACATTATTTTGGCCTCCTGAATATTCCTAACTCTTGCCAACTAGAACCAGAAATTGATCAGAGAACAACACCTGACACCCCATTCACTCCTCTTCCAGACTCATTTATTTTCTAGAACTTGCAACTTACCCTTCCCAACAAAGACAGCATTTTACAAATCCCAGTCCAGGAGACGAACAGAGTCATCTGGTTCCACATGTAAAAAGGATAAAGGACATTGGAATTTCTAGAACATTCTTATGAGAGATATAATCAACGATCAGAGACAGGAAATCAAGGCCTTTCCCAGAAAATTTTGGAGTTATGTTTTCTATAACAAGTCGACCTAGAATGTATAGTTTTTATATCACGCTCTTACTAAGAACAAATAAAAACAAGAGACAGTCCATGAAAGGTTAACAGCATATTGTAATCTTCATGAGGGCTGGACTATTTCTGTTTATCATCACAATATACCTAGGGCCTGGCACAGTTCCTGGCACTGATTATGAACTCAATAAATATTTCCTGAAAAGAAGGGAAGGGAGAGCCCAGAGCCACAGAAACCATCACATTCACTGAAGCCTGTGAAGCAGAGAACAATAGAAGCAAAAGATTTCTGAAAACACAGAAAGCAAAGCTCCAGACTGCTGTTACCTTGCCCCATAATATCTAGAGCACACATCTTCATGTAGAAAACTGCCAGGGAATTTTTGTTTTCATAAACCCCTATATAAATTTGTCTGAACAGAAGATTCCATCAGTTCTCACTACTCCTTCCTGGTAACTATTCTAAGGAGGGGATACCACATTTAAACTTGCTAACTGCCCAAAAATCATCATCTTATCAGAAAGATATCACATACTTCTATGGAAACTTATTTCTAACCCCTTTCATGGAGTAAATATTCATCACACACTTCCTATGTGCCAGGCATGACTCTACAAATCTTCATGTGTGGTAATTTATAGACTCCTCTTCACAAATTGTAATGTACCTATTATTAGCAGTCTCTCACCTGAAAAATGTGAAGGAGTCTCAGAAGAGATTAATTGAACATCTACTATGAGCCAGTCATTATCTTTAGAGGTACCAGAACAAAAATAATGTTATATGGTCTCCTACATCAGGACATCTCCAGTTTATTGGGATAAGCAAATATATATTATTACATAAATATGTAAGATAAAATAAGTGCGTACTTGCATGGTCACGGTGTAATTTACTAACACAGACACTTTGGGTTTCAGGATACTCTGATTCTAAACTTCACTCCATTATTACGTAGCTGTATGATCTTGGGAAAGTATTAAATTGTTCTGTTTCATTTCCTTCATATGGTTAATGAAAGTGATGTTTGTATTTGTCCCCAAGGTTTGTTATGAAGAATAAATAGAAATAATGCGTGAAACTAGCTAGCACATATTAATTTCTTAATAATTAAATGATAATAATTATTTTTACTAATAAGTTTGTTATTATTTTTTCCATGGAAGTATTATAATAAATTATATCTACTGCTGAGTTAGAGCAAATGTCATAAAGAAGATGCATTTGAGATGACTATTTAAGGATCAGTAGGAACTGTCCCAGCATTGTAGCAAAAGATATGTAATCCTGACAGTTGAAACAGCATGTGCAATGATTATCAGAATAAAACTGAATTTTCTATAAAATGTCAACCTCCAAATTATGAGTAGAAAGAAACATGGATGCATCCTCTTCCTGTTGACCACGAGACCCGTATTCCTCAGTAAAAGATGAATTACATAATTTGGATCATTGATCATACAGAGATTCGTTGTCAACTTGACTTTTAAGATTTGCCAGGTATTAGAAGAGCTTATTTATAGAAAGCAGATGGCTTTTTGTCATTTAATTCACTGAAATTTACTTAGCATGAGGAAGGAAGAAATCAAGCTGGCTCCATGATAAAAGCTCTCTAAATACATTAGCTCCTTGAGTGGACTGCAGAGGGACCAATAGAATACTGCCTTTAAAACGAATTAGCCTTCTTTTATGTTTTAGAAGAGATAAGACCAAAGTCCTCAGCAGTGAATGATAACATTAGTAGAAGCAATTTCAGAATTTGCTTTATCAAACGCTGAATCCTCTCTCATCCCATTGACTACGGGGGCCTCTTTCCTTATATGGTGCCTTCATTGCTTTCCTAGACTGTATCAAGTTCAAACAACAGTGCCTTATTTCAAACCCCAGCCCCACTCCATTCCTAGTCTCAGATCTCTGCCTTGTTTATCTACATTTTATTTTTTTGTTTCAATTGAATCCTAATTGACTGCCCTCTGTTTTTCTGGCATTACGAAGCACCTTTTGCTGTTTTTCTCAGTAACACATTCTTTCTGCATCCTTTCAAAAGGCTGCCCCAAATTACTTATCCAACTATTATGTTTTCATCAAAAATTTCATTAGATGAGTGCATTTCCTCTAGTCTGTTGGCCTTGGTCTCTCTTTTCTGCCTTCTCTCCCTTTCTCTTTTCCTTCTAACCACCCATATCAATCAGGCACTATTCAAGAGTGACAGGAAGAACAAACATTGAAGCCCATAGTGCTGTGTTCTGATTGTAGTTTTATTTACAACTTGTAAATCTGGAAGAGGGTATTTTTCTCGGTAATTGTTTAATCTGTAAGTAGTTCTAACTACCTCATGGGATTATTGTGAGGAATAAATAAGATAAAGTGCTGGAAAAGAAAAACAGTGTCTGGAAATACAGACTTACTACTACTATTGTTGTTTTCATTCAACATACAATATTAAAACGTAACTAGTTTCCACCACCGATAGGTATCAGGGACATAAAGAATGAAAAACCCTAGTATCTTCACTGAAGGAGCTCACTACCTAAGTTTGGAAGAGCTAGGATTAAAGCTATGCTTGAGTGGGAAGACAAATACTGAAGAGTTAAATAAAATACTTTAATTTTCTTAAATAATTTTTGAGCACATCTATTTGCAAGGGAAGGCAATTGTGTCTTAATCTGAATGCTCTTGAAATGGCCTAGAGTTACTTATCTAGAAACCTGAACTATATTGTAAGACAGCTCAAAGGATCACTTTAGTAACCTCCAGCAGGACGCAGGATGAAAGAGTAGAATCATTTCCTCATTGGTTTGCCTGTGATTAATACCACACAGAAAGTTAAGATGTCTAGAAAACAGATACCCCCAAAACCTTATAGTACCTCAGAGTAAGAAAAAGAAAGAAATTTCTTATAGGGTAAGACAAGGCTTTATAGAGGGACATCTTAGAAACGCCCATTTTGTCCCTCCCCACCCAAAGAAAAGATTAACTATGATGGTCCATATTCATTACCTGCTTCAGAGCTCTCCAGTAGAGTTGGTCAAGACTTTGCCAAGCCTGAATTACAGTTTGATTTCTCACTTTGTCCAATCCTGCTTCTTTCTACTTCCTTTTCACAGGTTTTGATTCCTGGTGTACATCTTCCACGCAAACCTCCATCTCAGCGTCTGTTTCTAGAGAAATCAATCTGTAACAGTGAAATTTAAATATAGATAGAGACATTTGTTTTAGACAGAATGAACTTTTCCAAGGACATTTCTACATACCTTGCAAAAATATTTCCTATTTATAACATTCTTATAACAATGCTTATGGCAGTCCTCATTCCTAAAAGAATGGCAGAGCAGAATGTGTATTTTAGCTTATTTTGTTCAACCTGGAAGAGGCCAGGAATAGTCCAAAACTAATGTCTCTATAGGTTAATCGTTGTTCTTTGACTGTTGTGGTCTACTATTCCAAAAGCCTGTCTTCTGCAGTCCTGCTTGAAAAGGCCCTTTGACAACGAAGGTGCTGATGGATGCCCAACACTGTGAATGCACTAAATGCAACTTGACTGTACAGTTTAAAAACAGTTAAAGTGGTAAATTTTACATTATGTGTATTTTACCGGAATTTAAAAATATGTTATTAAAAATAGAAGAGCTTAAGCCTTACACTTGCAGAAAACCAGAAATTGATCATTTGGAAGTTGGTTAAAAATAGGAATTTATCGTAGTCTGCTGATTAGGGAAGTCGGGCATGAGAATGGGATGGAATCTATGCTAACAACACACACTTTAGGCTATTACAAAAAGTGTTAACAACAGAGTAGTGGAATACGCCACCCTAGGAATTCTCAAACTTTAGCTGAATATAAGAATCACCGGGGTAAGGTTGCTAAAAAGCCTATTCTCCAGGCTACAACCCCAAAGCAATTCAATCAGAGTCTCACAGGCATCAGGTTTTTTTAGGCCCCCAGGTGATCCCTTGTACAATCAAATTTGAGAAAGTCTGTTCCACTTCCACACCTTTTACTAGCGAATGTAGTCCATCCTTAATGAATTTTGTTATATACAGAAATTCCTAATTGAGAGATGGTGTGAAAATGATATAAAAATCTCTTGTCTCCTAAATTCTGACCTTGTCCTCTAGTTGCCCTAGGCCCTCTCAAGAGGGAGCATGAAAGAAAGATGCGTCCATGCATGAGAATCACCCTGGTAGAGCAGTAAAAATATTATCAATGCTCAGCTTTGCCAACAGCAACCCATGGCTAAAAACCCAGAAATATGCATCTGTTTCCTAACTATAGACCAGGCTCACCTCCTGTTTCACCAGCAATACTGCAGTAGCCCTCAAGCTGATTTTCTTGCTTTTAGTTTCTTTTTCTAGCTGTTTCCACTGCTTTATCTAAACAGCAGTCAGAGTCATCATTCAAAAAAGCAATTCTGGTCATGTCATTCTCCTGCTCAAAACTCTTGAATGGCATTTTTTTTAGCCTTTATAATAAGTGGATGATCTGCACCTGCCTACCTCTACAGATTTATCTTTTCATCTTTAAGACCCTCCTTAGGACTCTTTCTCATCCAGTTGAAAGTACTTCTCATTTTCTCTAACACCTCTATGTCTCTCTCTCTCTCTCTCTCTCTCTGTATCTCTATCTTATACATCTCAAGAATGTGACCCATGCTACTGCCTCTGACTATTAATAGAACACCACTTTTCCCCTAGCCTGGTGATCCCTACTCACCCTTCAGGTCTCAGATTAAATATCCTTCCTCAGGACACTCTTCCTGACATGCTGCATCACCTAGTGGGAAAAATACAAGTTAAAATTTAAAAAATAAGGCAACAGACATTGTTAAGATATAGTAAAGCATACATGTTGGATTTTTTTTCCTTCCCCCCGGCCCTCAAATATAAGAGAGTGTAATAATGTCTCTTTTGTTCACCACTTCATCACTAGGGCTTAATATTATCTCTGGTGCCTTGATAAATGTGTCTTTCCCTTCATGATGAAGTAAACTACTGATCTTACTTCCTGCAGCAGAAAGTCCTAAAGAAATCAAGATTTCATAGTACTCTGAGTTGTTGTGTCTTTCCATTCCAGAGCAATGTCTCTCCGTTCTCAAATTAGATGGAAAATTTCTTGAGAGTCCCTGAAGTCTGGGATTAGTCACAAGAGGATTAGACCTTTAACTAGAATGATGATGGCTTGAAGAGTGGATGATTATAGCCTAGCATGTCACAAGGGGACTCAAGAGAGTGAACAGAGAGTTGGCGTTTGAAGATTTGTTGAAACAAAGTGAATACCCCCCTGTCAATCTTGATAAAGGTCAGATTATAAGAAATAAAAGTAAGTACCATTTAACCCAGTAGGTAGCATATCTATACCTCCATTTTCTCTAAAGCCTGATAATATAAATAGTTGAAAGAGGATTCTGACAAATTAACTGATCCAGAATACAGTAATATATTATTATCTGCTACCAGGATACCATCTTACCATGAGCTTTCCCCCCACCTTTTTTTTTCATTCCTTCAAGTTGAGGAACTGAAGACTCATTTCTCCCAGACTCTTGGATCTGCCTTTTTCTTATTAATACTTCTTTTAATTACTGCCTATAAGGCCAATAGGCTGAAGTATGAAGTAGTGTGAAGTAGTGTGAAGAAACCCACCAATTACTTTAATAAAATGACACAGTCCTCCAAACTTTTTGAAGAAGGAACAATCCTAATGGTAAGAGAGAAAGTGAATGGTATAGTCCCAAGTTCTGCTCCTAAAACATGTCTTGTCTTTATAGATTTTCCATAAACTCACTAACTTCACTAACCTCAAGGCTACGGCATGAGTGCACTTTCAGATACCTCAGATACCTGGCCAAAAATACATCAAAGAGATAGATCCCAAATTCAATTACTTAAATTGTAAGAGAGGGTGAGATACCTCTATGCTTCAGTTGAATTCAGAAGTCAACAAGTCACAGCCCACAGGCCAAATCTGCAGACATCCAGTTTTGTAAATAAAGTTTTATTGTTATATAGCCATGACCAGTTGTTTATGTATTATCCATGACTACTTTTGCCACAACAGCAAAGTTGCATGGTTGAGACAGGTATTGCTAAAACAAACTAGCCCTTTGCAGAAAATGTTTGCTGACGCCTGCAGGTTTACAAGGTTCTGTTACATTTTACCAATTGGCTTTAGCTATGGGGTATTAGGAGAAGGACGTCTACTTTCTGAGGCCAGTATGGTAGAAGCGGTAGTAGATAGTAGCAAACAGGTAAGGAATAGGTAGCAGTAGGTGGTCAGTAAGAGATCCCGAAGTAATATTGGATTGTGAGGTAGAAGACTGGGGATTTGGGGTACCCTTTCCAAAGTTAGTAGTAGACAAACATATTTCACTTTGAGAAGGAGTATTGTATTGATTGGGCATATTTAATCCAGTCAATAGATTACAGACATCAATGGAAGGAGAAGGAGAAGAGGTTTTTAAGAAGGTCATCAAAAGCAGGGATCGCATCTTATGTCTATCAGTTATTCCAGGACTTAAACCAAGCATATTCTCTGACAAAGTCATTTCTTTTTCTTCAAACAGTTATTGAGCACCCAATACTTAAAACACAAATTCCTACTAGATTGCTAAATAGTTCAAAAAGTGAAACAAAACTTTATTTTTAGAAAAACTGTTTATTATTTATTTTTGCTATTAATATCTTTCTGAAAAATTATATACACATCTAAAATGAAAGACACTTAGCATCACTTAATAGCCACTTAACCTTGAACAGATATCTTAACCTCTTAGTGACTCAGTTTCCTTATATGTAAGAACAAGATAAAAATGGTTATTAATTCATAAATTTATATGTAAAAGTCATAAAACATTTTTGAATAAAGGCTTTTTATTCATAAAACATTCAACCTTTGGAGCAAATACATAACCAGAACACAACAATAAATCTGTGGTTGCTCTTATTAAAAGATGCATTCAGACCCATTAAAATATATGTGTTAAACACATTCTCACTAATGGCCACATCCCAGTTTTTCAGATTTGTCTCAACCATGCAATTGTCCACTGCAAAAATGAGCAGGCCATTGGTCTCACTCAGTGGGGCCATGTCATTGTCCGTCATATTCTCTTTGTCTTATGAAAAGAGGGAAGATGGCTTTATCTGGCTTCTGCTTTTTGTGAATTTCTTCCTTGTCGATGGCCTGATCTCTTCTCTGCACTCGGTTTTCTAAAGATGAATTTCTTTTCTTCTTCTTTCCCTACTATTTCTTGTTTTCTACAATACCAAAGTTGAGACTGCATACCTTAAATGTGGGCCTAGATATTGGGATCACACTTCGTAAACTTTAAAGCACTGGCCAGATATTAATTTTTTTATTGCTTTCAATCAATGGGAAAGTCCCTTGCTGTCTTGCCACCTAACACCAATCCCTGAAAGATATTTGTGGTCTTAAAACGTTCAACCTTTCTCAACTTGGTCTGTTATTTTCTGGCTTTATGCCTTATTAATACCTTGTATTATTGGAAATCTAACCTTCCTATACAGGAAGCATTACAGTATCTAAATAACAAAAAAATAGTAATAATAAAATCTTACTTTCCATACTACCTTATAAATGCTAAATCAACTTTCACAGCAATAAAACTAAACTTTAAGCTGGATCAGCAATCATATTTTATGTTATCTTTGCAACCCAAGAACTTGCTTCATATCTGGTAATTATAGGGTGCTTAATAATTTTTAAAATGTAAATGTCATCACAAAAGACCTGTAAGGGGTTCAGGTAGGGAATCATTTCTTGTACATACATGAAAAATAAACTTAGCAAAGTAGTAAAGAACACATATAACTAGAATTCACTTATTCTAATTCACCATTCAGAACTCTTTCTAGTATATTAGTGCTCATAAAAACAAAGGCAAAAGAGGATGGTTTCTTATTGATACCCTCATGGTGTCATTCTCAATGACAAGATGCTAAAATAAATTGATTGTTAATGTAACCTACCCTGACATAATCAGGTACTCCATATTCAATTGAGAAACCTGAGCTGCATTGATTAATATGGTAGTCAGCTGCCATATGTAGTTACATAAATTTAAATTAATTAAAATTAAACAAAATAAAAAATTTAGTACCTCACATTAGCCACATTTCAAGAACTCAATTACCACATGGGGTCAGTGGCTGCCATATTAGACAGGCAATATATACAGCATTTCCATCACTGCAAAAAGTTCTAGAAGCTGATGGGATAACTCCATTCATATATATATTTAATAAATATGATTTATTGGCATGACAGAATGAAATATTCCATCATTGTTTTCTAAAATGTGGTCTATGCACCCCCATAATATTAACATGCATCCACATTTGAGTTTAGGCTTTCTGCAGGAACCACATGCCATTTTTGTTTACCAGTAAAATGAAATGTCTTTGTTTCTTGTTTCACCATGAAGGTATCAGAAAATTTACATAAAAACGAAAAATAAAATTATTTTTAGTTTCAAGTTGTAAAGAAATGACAGATTAATCTAAAACTCTTTTATTCCTTTTCCTTCTTTGAATCTGTAAACAGTTTTTATGAGCAGCATTTACTAAAAACCTGCTATATGCCAAGTATGATATTACATGCTAGGGATTAAAGGAAACCAAAAATATTTCACCTCAAAATATATTTCTCTGACATATTTTGAGATGGCTGTTCAGAGGACCTGCAGACAGGAATAGCTCTCTGCACAGTTGCTTTTGTAGAAAAGATTGGCATCTGTAGAGAAAATCTGCATTTGTGAAATAAACAGCCACATTTTCTCTGTGCCCCTACACTCACCCTTTGACCAGTTCTAGGATGGATTGGCTCCTGTAAGGGAGAAAATGAGACCCCAGAATCTTCAGGGGTCTGATAGAAACTTATTCTTTCTGAGAGCTGCTGCCTGTGAGGTTTCCTCAGCATAATGAGGCCTTTGCTAGCCACACCTTTCCTCCTCTGCCTCTTATAACTGGTCTTGGCATGCTCTAAGCCCCAAACTCTTTCTGAACCTAAGGTTGGTATAAAACTTCAACTATCTGGAACTTTCTTTG
Organism: Eulemur rufifrons; assembly: GCF_041146395.1. Classification (NCBI taxonomy): domain Eukaryota; kingdom Metazoa; phylum Chordata; class Mammalia; order Primates; family Lemuridae; genus Eulemur; species Eulemur rufifrons. The sequence continues at coordinate 6,452,247 of NC_091005.1, read as the reverse complement.
TGTTTTTCATATTTTGCATGATTGCTGTGTACATGTATGCACGTTAATAAATTTTGTATCCCTTTTCTCCTATTAATCTGCCTTTTGTCAGTCGATTTTCAGTGAACCATCAGAGGGCACACGGGAGGATTTCCCTTAACCCCTAGTTTTGGTGGTGTGAGCAGGATAACACATCACTTTGTTTGTTCCAGAGCCAACAGATGGAATCCTGGGCCAACTGAGGAAAAGCTGGCAAAGGAAGGTAAAATTTTTTTTTACCAAGTTAGTTCTCCCAGAGCTCTGCCCATAGAGCCCAGGTCAAATGGTGGTGTTAAGAGCCTTTGTCTTTTTCCCTTTCCAAATTGTATTAACAGGAAAAAAATTGAATTTGAACTAGTTCACTTATGGAATACATAAATTGGCTATATTTAAAGGAAAACTTTTATAGACAGTGCTCATCTGAAATATCTATCTTATTGTACCTATATTTTAAAAAAATAAAACCTCACTTGGCGAGATTAAAATAAAAAGAAGAAGAAGGAAGCAGAAATCAGTTTCAAAGCAAAGTTAAAAATCCTTTGTACACTCAAACTGCCCTATTTGGATCCCTGATAGCAGTGGTCCCCAACCTTTTCGGCACCAGGGACCAGATTCATGGAAGATGATTTTTGGCATTGAACAGAGGTGGGTAAGGGGTGATGGTTTCAGGATGATTCAGGTGCATTACATTTATTGTGCACTTTACTTCTATTATTATTACATTGTAACATATAATGAAATAATTATACAACTCACCATGATGCAGAATCAGTGGGAGCCCTGAGCTTGTTTTCCTGCAACTAGATGGTCCCATCAGGGGGTGATGGGAGACATAAGTGTGTTGCTTATGTCCAACCTACACCGTAATCTCATTTTGGTTGCTGCCACTGCAGAAAACCCTTCACAGAGAAAGGATGCTGGAAATGGAAGCAGGCTCTTCAGTGCTTTTGTGGCAATCTCGAGATATTCCGCCTTGACTTTAATCCAGAACATGTGGAGATTTGACGTTGTCTCACACATACTTTTAAGGCCACCATCATTTATTATTTCAAGCAGTTGATCCTCTTCTAGCATAGACAAAGTCTATTCACCTGATTTATTCACAAAGGGGTCACAGATCCATTCCTTCCCAGATCAGAGCCCTTTTGTAGTTGGGAAGTAGTGTTCAAACTCTTGAAAGCTGAGATAGGTGATCATGCATCAGCAGGGAGAAAGAAGGCCCTAGCTCAGTCTCTTTCAAAACCTCCGCTAATGTTTGAAACATGTCAAAAATGCCAATGTTTACTCGTCGCCCCGCCTAATTCAAGTTTGGCTTTGAATGCAGCCACTTAATCTGCCAACTTGAACACAGTTGTCATTCTCCCCTGAAGTGACAGATTGAGTTCATTGAGCAGGTTGAACATGTCACACAAGTAAGCAAGTTTTGTGACCCATTCTGTGTCACTGAAATGTGCTGCCAGTGGTGGCTGTTTTTCTAAAAGAAATCTCTGGAAGAGCTCTCATAACTCAAAAACTCTGGCCAGTGATCTACCTTTACAAAGCCATCTCACTCCCGTGTATAAGAGAAGACATGTGTGCTGTGTATCCATCTCCTCACAGAGCTGCACGAACAGACGGGAGTTAAGGGTATGTACTGTAATGCGGCTGATAATTTTAATCACATCCTGCAAAATGTTGTTTAGTTCAGGCAACATTTTTCGGCTAGCAAGCATTTCTCTATGGACCAGAGCGATGCACCTTCCTGGATGCCAGGAACCAATCAAGGAGCACAAGGGACAGGCTCCTCCCAGGCAGGGAAGCAGAGAGAAGGGGAAGCAGAGCACCAGGGGTGCTGCTCCCTTGGCCACATCTGTCTTGGCTCCAGCAAAAGTCTGGCTTCTTGTAGGAAAAAAAGTTTGCTATTTGTGTATTTAAGAGAAATTATTTTAAGAAGAGCTCTATGATCAAAAATTAGCTGACAGTCTTAAATTAAAAGCAGACAGTCTTCTGTTCTCATTAGGATCCTATTTCTCCCATAGAGACTTCTCACTAGACTAGACTTTTTTTTTTTTTTCCTTGAACCCTTGCTAACTAGAACTTCAATGGCCTTTGGAAAGCTTAAAATCTCCCCCAATGGACTCCTCTACATTCTTGCCAACACTTATCTTTCACCTTTTTGATGACAGTCATTCTAATAGATATGAGGTGACATCTCAATGTGATTTTAATTTGCACTCCCCTAATTATTAATGATGCTGAGCCTTTTTTTAAATTATTAAATTACATATTAATTGTCTCAAAGGGATAGATTCCACTGAGCATTTTTTTTTTTTATAAATCTATTGGCCATTTGTAAGTCTTCTGTTGAAAAATGTCTATTCAGGTCCTTTGCCCATTTTTAAAATTAGGTTATATGTTTTCATGATTTCTGCAAACCAACGTATCCTTATGCTCAAACACCCACCTCCTTTGCCCTAGTCACATTGAAAAAGGTTTCATCATTATTTGATCACACCGTGCCATTTCCTACCTTATTGTTTTCGAATGTGATCTTCCCTCTGCACAGGGTATTGTTTCCTTTCTTTCACTCTTAGCATATTCCTTGGTCTTCATTCAATACCAAGACAAAGATTCAATGCTTATCGATGTTCTCCAGGAAGCAGCAGCATGTCTCCTGAGTTCCAACCTCAGTTCTTCCTCTTTCTTCACTCATCAATGAGTACAAGCCTCAAGTAATAAGATCAAATAAAATACATGTGTTATTATCACTTGTACACTTGTAATTATTTTATTACATTCACTTATGCATTCTTTGATTTGTTTATTCATAAATATTTATTGAGCACCTTATACATGCTAGACATCATAGAAGACCCTAGTGACATAGCTCTGCATAAATAAATATAGATCATTCTATCCTGGAGCTTAAAGCAGAATTCCCCAACGTAGTAACTCTTGTCTTCCATTTGTACAATCACAATGCTTAAGATATGAAGTACCAATAAATATTTGAAGGAAGAACAGAAGAATGAACCTAGAAAAAGGGAGAAGGAAGGGGAAAGAGAGAGAAAGGACGAAGCAGGAGAAATAGGAAGGAATAAAGTCAGGGAGGGTGGAAGAGACAGAGGAAGAAAAGGGAATGAGTTCCCTGCATCCCAAGTTCTCCCAACCAAAACTGGAGCTAGACCTGGTTCTGAGGAAAGAGGAATAAACAAGTTTCCGTAGCATATGCATAACTGCCATCTTGACAAAAATTCATTTTTATTTAATGTAGAATATCAAAGACCCAGTGAGGCAGCGTTTCACACACTTTCCCACTGAATTATTCCAACAGCAAAGAGGAGGGGATGGGACTCTCCAGAGGCTCTCCACCAACTAGAAGAGTGAAATGTCTTTTAAGTCTCTGGATTTATTTAAAACTTTCATGCGAATTTTGTATTCTACTTATAATATCGCCGTGTTAGTTTAAACATAAAAAAGCATTAGTTTTCTCTCACATTTGTTAGTAAAATTTATGCTCTAGGAAATCACATCTGTAGTTACTGTATGGTTGCTCCTGTCTCCTGGTGCACCATCACCTACTCTGCAGTGATAGACATATGCCAGCTTGCCAGGCAGAGGATGCAGAACAGTGTGGGTACGTACCGTCTCCCAACATGATACCCACGAGGACCGTGACTGGAGACAGTGAATGGGGCTCCTTGCCACTAACCTCATTCTAGAAACAAATGTCCACACTAGGAATCATCTGCTCTTACTTGATATTCCTGAAGTCCTTCAAGCATTTTAATACAGCAATTACTATTTAAGAAGTTCCATTTTAGCTGTTTCTAAATCAGTTAATAATATGTATTTTCCTTTTAATATCCTTCTGAGTAGACTAAAGTGCCTCTCATATAATTTTATTAATCTGCACAACATTTCCTTTTCAAAGATGAGCTTTTTCATCACTTAAAGTACCTTATTTTATGCCAAGTTAAAATCTAATATCAAGCTTTTCTCTAACTTAAGTAATAGCAATGTTTGTAATTAAATGGCAGAGTTTGAGCTTTAAATCTAGATATTCTGCTATTACATTAATGCCATAAACTGATGGGACATGTAAATTTTTATCTCATGGGCATATATATAGTTGCCTCTGTGTATCTGGGGGGGATTGGTTCCAGGATGATCAAGTCTCTGACATAAAAAGGTATAATATTTGCATGTAACCTACATACATCTTTCCTTATATTTTAAATCATCTCTAGATTACTTGTAATACGTAAGGCAATGTAAACCCTATACAAATAGTTGCTATACCATATTGTTTATGGAATAATGACAAGGAAAAAAGTCTGTACATATTCAGTACAGATGTAATTTTTTTCAAATATTTTTGACCCAAGATTAATTGAGTTCACAGATGTAGAAGCCATGGATGCAAAGGGCTGTACTGTATATACATGTGTATGTGTATATCTATGTATGTATGTATATCTATGTATATATGTGTGTTTATATGTAGAAATGTGTGTGTTTATATATATTTATCTTTTAAAAATGTACAGAAATATTTATAATGGAAGAGTTCTCATTTATTAGGAATGACCAGTTCTTAGTGAAATAGTTTATATGGATATTTCTAAGTTTGTAAGCATGGGAGCATGCGTATATATAAATAATGATATTTCAATTGATTGTATTGTGTACAGAGGTAATGTTGATATTTTGCTGAATTAAATTTCTTATATACCTGAGAACCAAATACAAACCCCTCTTTTTTATGTGTTTACCAGAAAACTTCCTGAAATATTAGAGAACAGTTTTCCAAAAGATATCTGGAATCATTATTTCCCATTCTTCAAATAACTCTTAGCCTGGAAGTTGCTTTTATTCAGGGGGAATTGTAAAACTAATACACAGAAAGAAGGTATAGCTAGCATGCGTTTTCCAGCATACGAAGTGAAAGAGAGCATGTCCCTGACAAGACAAAATTGCTAGAACATGTTGAAAATCAAATAAAATACTATATATATTTATAATAATAAAACTATTATTTTTTTACTTAAATAGGTGTAGAGGGTTATCAGCATCTCTGTCTGAATTAATATGATAATTATCAGCTTTCACATTAACATTCAATCTAACATGAATCAGTTCACACAGAAAATATTTATTAAACTCCTATGTTGTTTTAGGGTGTGATATTACAGCAGTGATCAAGATACAAATAAAAACAAAACAAAAACAATGACAAAAATCGACCCTCTCTTATGGAGCTTATAGTCCAGTTAGCAGGATATAATTCAGAAGGCATTAGGTAGTGATAAACGTTTACTGCCAAAGGGCTATGAAGGAAAATGCCTATACATACTCCTACTCCTAAACCTGCTCCTTGAAATACATCTGAGGAATTGTTTCCAATTTTGGGCTATGAGGAATAAGCCTGCTGAGAACATTCATGTTTAGGAAATTGTGTGAACATAAGTGTTGTCAAGTCAGAATGGAGTCCTCAAGACCACACTTCTGTTGATTGAATGACTGTCGAAGGACTCACAGAACTCCATGAAGCTGACCCGGCTGAAGTTCAAAGGGATACTGCATTGCTCAAGGACTCCACCATAGATCACTGGTGTTAGCATAAACTGCCCAAGGCCCCAGCTACAGGAAGACACTCCTATCAGAAACAGGCAGGATATTCCCAGGGCTTAAGGGATTTAATTCCAGAAGCCAACCAAGGTCAGACTTATCAAGACCTGCTGGGTCAAACCTTTATTGCATCACAAGTATTCATTTCTCTGCGATGAATGCCAAGAGGTATTGGAGTTCCTGGATTGTTAGGGTACTTGCATGTGTTTTTTTGTTTGTTTTTTGTTGTTCTAAAAAGGCCACATTCTTTTCAAGTTGACTGTACCATTCTACATGACCTCCACAAATATGGGAGTGACCTGGTTTCTTCACAACCTCACCAGCATTTGATGCGTTCCAATATTTTGTTTAAGGCACTGTGATAGATGTGTCACGATATCTCACTATGATTTTAATTTATATTTCCACAAAACAGCTAATATCTTCTCATGTGCTTATTTAACACCCTGAATCTCTTCTTTGGTGAAATTCCTGTTTCATGTCTTTGGTGTATTTTGTAAGCAATTTTTTTTTTCATTAAGTAATATGATTGTGTTTAGAGGGTTCCTCACACCTTCCTGTCTGGTATGTGATTTCCAAATATTTTCTCCCAGTCTGTATTTTTTTTAAGAGAGAGTCTCACTCTGTTGTCCTGTGGAGTGCCGTGGTGTCAGCCTAGCTCACAGCAATCTCAAATGTCTGGGCTCACATGCTCCTACTGCCTCAGCCTCCCGAGTAGCTGAGACTATAGGCATGTACCACGACACCCAGCTAATTTTTCTATTTTTAGTAGAGACTGGGTCTTGCTCATGCTCAGGCTGGTCTAGAACTTTTGAGCTCAAGCGATCCTCCTGCCTCAGCCTCCCAGGATGCTAGGATTACAGGTGTGCACCACCACGCCCGGCCTCACAGTCTGTATTTTCTTATTTTAATCTCTTAAGAGAGTCTTTCACAGGCCTGAGTTTTTAATTTTGATGACTTCCCAGCCTCCAGAAATGTGAGAATAAATTTCTGTGGTTTGTAAACCAGCGAGTGTATGGTATTTTGTTATAGCAGCCTGAATGGACTAAGACAAGGTATAAACATAGAACTGCTGAATTAAATATGGCAAGTGATTTGCAGCAATTGGCTGCAGCTTGGTATCTCTTAATCTGAATCTGCGTCACATTTAAAATGCACTATGCTACTTTTAACTTATTAGTTGAATAAGTAATCAAATCCAGCCTTTGAATTATACAAAGGAAAAATAAAATTGTCATAGACTTTGAATCTCAGAAACATTTTCTACATTTCCCACAAAAAGCCTCATTTCCCCAAAATTAGTTTGCTGACTCATGCAATGAAATACCTTGATTTGCTTCATATTGGATTTTGTAAATAACATACATGCTTTGCTTTTTAAAGTGACAGCCATGGTGTGAGTGACACTGCCCTACTGGCTCTTTTGGGCCAAGGATAAATAATGGGCCTAGAATGAGTCAATCAGATTTTCTGTGTTTTAAAATTAGAAACCTAAGACAAATGGTATTAAACACACTTCCAACTTCACATGATATTATTTCTTTGTTTCTGATGTCTAGGAACTGAGGCTGGAAGGAAGCTGTGGCATTAGCCTTAGGGCAGTAGAGGTACTAGAGTGTAGTGGCTGGAATCACAGGCTGTGAGTCTGATAGCTTGGGGTTGGATCTCAGCTTTGCTACATCCTAGCTACATGACCTTGAACAATTTGCGTTATTACTCTCTTTCTTACTTTCTCTATTTTGAAAAAGACATCGTAACAATTTCCTCATCACATGGTTGTGTTTGGTTATGGTTTGAATTTTAGTAAAAATAGCTGAGTTATATATTGAAAGAATTCGGCACAGTGTCCAGCACATTATTAATAGCATTACGCACTGCTTATTATTAACATTGGGGAAACTGGACTTCAGAGACAAGAATGAGGGCGACCAGGAGAAGAGGAGAGCTATCTGACATGTCTTGTTCTGTGAAGTCAGCTATATTTGTGGTGTTTGTGTTCTGTGAGAGGTACTCCTCTCCTATTCTTTCCCAAATAACTTGCAATAAATATCCTTTTTCAAAATGATCTCATGTGAGTATATATTCCTTCCAATCAAAATATCTCTAATTAAGTTGGAAAATGACTTGCCTTTGCAATAATGAATGTCAATAGGACTTAGAGGTTTTAGTTGCCATTTGTGTCATGTGACTAAAATATAAGATAAAAGAATATTAGGTAGTATAAAGAGAAGAATAAGGTGACGATCAGAGAATGTTAGCATGTTTTACTTTCCTCTTCTGATTATACTAGACCTGATTGATTACAGTGATTGCATACTTATCCAATATTTTTGACTGGTCTAGTATGTACCAGGTACCCGCAATAGAAAAAAAAAAAAAAAAAAAAAAGCAGTCCCAACTCTGAAGGGGCTCAGAGTTGAATAGCTATAGTAGGCACCAGAAACTGCAACACAATATATTAATAATCTCATTGTGTGATGTATGGTGGACTAAGGACAGAGGGGACAGAGGGCAAATACCAGATTTAATTTTTACCTTTACTTCCACAAATATATAGTATCCCCTGATCAAGATGTTTTTAAAGAACATTCTGAGATGAGGAGGGGGTGCACACTTTCAAAGGTTGTTTGCTTCATCCTGGTTTTTCATAATCAAGAAAATTTATAGAGGCAAACATATTAATTAACATTTTAACAATGAACACATTAAGTACTTATGTGCCACATACATTATTTAATTTTGTAGTATTAACAGCAACTCTGCAAGGGGGGTTCTATACTTAATCTCTCTTTTACAATGAAGCAGTGGGGGTGCACAGAGGTAAGTCATTTTCCCAGGATCACAGAGCCATCATGGCACAGCCAGGACTACAATCCAGTCATTTCAACCTCAGAGCCCACACTTTTAACCGCTGTTCTCTCCTGGCTGCTAACAAGAGGGTAAAGAAGTAGAAACCATGACTCATGAAAGATCAGTAGAATAACTCAAGCCTCCTCATGTCCAGGTTGGACATCCTGAGAGCACCTGTGCCAGTGAGGGTCATGGTTAGAACATTTGAATATTTATAATACAATAGAACAAAAAATATTTCTCCCATACAATGGATATTTATGTGACACTAGATAATATACTTAGGAGTAAAATATCAAAGTTACATGAGGTTGAATTGATTTAATAATAAAAGAAATGCATTTGAATTTAAAAAATAAAAATCTCCTCCATCATTATGTAGTAAGCAACAACTAGATGACCAAAATTGTTCGATTGTGCGCCAACTACCACAATCATATGATTGACCAAAATTAACAGATTTCAGTGTAAAAGTGTTTAAGAAACACAAATGAAATGAAATAACATTATATTTCAACTAAGCTTTAGAAAGCTTCACCAGAATTGAAAACTAACTTAAATATTTATGGTCACACTATGGCCCAGAGCCACTCATAGAGGGGTACATCCATAGAGCAGGGCCTTAAGTGTCTTCCGAGGAAAAAAACAACGTTGGAAATGATATGATATGGATTTTAGTTAATCTAGTTGTTCTGCTGCTTACAAGTTGCATAAAGTCTCTGAATCTCTGTTTCTTTACTAGGAATACAGTATAACAATGACTCTTTCATATAAAAAGCATATAGATTTGAGTTCATTCACACATAGACCTTCCTTAGTATCTGGTACATTACATACTAATTTTTTTCATGTTATATATGTCAATGAACAGCACACAATATACTCACTGATAGTTTTTGATAGTTTTTTAGTTGAACAATGAAAGAAAGGTATACATTGGCACAGAGCTGGCATTAATTTTGTGAGGTTGTTTTTAATAAACCTTGTTATTTTTGTAAATCTGTAATAGAAGATTATAGAACAAACGATTTCAAATATAGAAATATGAAGAAAGGCTGACCACACAAAAGCATCAACTGTTAATATGGCAGTGTATATTTCCTCAAATTCCATAATGCATTGATCTCTTTTTCCCAATGCAAAGAGTTGCACTTATTGCTGGTTTGCTAAGTGCTGTAAGCATGGCCTTGCTTTAATGATTCAGATGTCTTAATCTTTTCAAATTGGAAATGACTGATGTTGGAAATGGCCTACGTTTTTCTGAAATCAAAAGTTATAGGCATGCATTTGATTTAATTTTACAAATACAAGACATCTAGGGAGCATGCATAAATAGCCTACTGCTATGGTATGAATGTTTTCATCCCTTCTAAATTTCAAATTAAAACTTAACCCCCAATACAACAGCACTGGGAGGCACAGACCTTTTAGAGTTGCTTAGGTTATGAGGGCTATGCCCTCATGAATGAATTAATGACACTATGAAAAGGGTTTGCAGGATGAGTTCTCCCTCTTCTTCTCTTCTGGCATGCAAGGACACAGCATTCGCTCTCACCCTTCTGCCAGCACCCTCATCTTGGACTTGTCAGACTCCAAATCTGTGCCAAAATATATTTCTGTTCTTTATAAATTACCCAGTTTCAGATAGTCTCTTAAAGCAATGCAAAATGGATTAAGATATCTGTGAAGAATTTATTGCATGGTATGATCATTTTGTTTTATATACAAGGCTAAGAAACACTGGTGAATTTGGAGGAAAGGAAGGAATTTCTTTGTTAAGCTACCGAGTACAGACTTTGTTTCTGCAACCCTTTGTTTCCAGGTAGGAGATGCCTAGGTAACAATCATTAACTAACTTGAGGATTTTCTCCGCTAAACTTAAACAAATCCTTCTATTTTCTTTCCATCTGGATTCCTATTTCTGAATAGATTCTTCAAAATTAGAACCACATGTGTTAGTTATTTGCATTAACATCGAATAGTTCAAGGGCGAATAGGAGACTCTGTCCATGCTACTTCACATTGCATATTACTGAGGTGCTAATTCCTCCATCATCATAAAAGATCATAATTATCTCTGGATTTCTTCACTGCTGTATGACTCACAGATACATATTCGGACACTGGTGTCATGTATATTTTATTAAAACCTCACCAAGCATCAGCAAAGATAACTATTCATACTTCCAGAATTTTTTATTCATGTTTATCCACAATGGGTGAAAGCAGCATGCAAAATAAATGAAGAATGATACTGCAAATGTCTTCAGAGAGATATTAGAAGAGAATCAGCAGAGAGGGTTATGAAAGTTGTATGAGCCATATATTATCTATGCATATGCTACAATGGTCAGAACATTTAGTATGTCTTGCTCTATACCAGTCCCAAACAATATATTTGGCACATAACAAAGTTCTAGCTTAGGATGGGGCAGTAAACTCTGCCTTTATTGTTATTTTTAAAAACGAGTTTGTCTTTAAACATGCTGTTCCCATGAAAAGTCTCAGCACATTTTCATGATCATTTGAAACCAGCCCTTGGTACGAAAACATCAAACATCTTTGCTCTATTGCTATGCGTAAGCATTAGCATCATTTCTTAGCTTGAGTAGGGCTCAATTTCCTAATGTCATTCATATTCCTTTTTGTCAGTATTACCAATGAATATTGAAGCTGAAGATAGAAAATAAAGTGCCCAAGACAAGGTCAATAGGTTAAAACAGTAGCATATTAAAAAATGCCCATAAAAATGTTTCTTTGAGCCCAGGAGTCATATGGTGAAGTGGAAGATGAAGAGGCTCCCCCTCACTTAGACAGGCATTTTTCTTCTAATTAGCATGTGTCAACCAGGGCTGAGGGGGGAAATGCAGGATGATATTTCAGGAAATGCAATGGAGATGCTATTCAGGGAGTGCAAGGTTAGCAAATCTATAAGGATATTTACACACATTTATTTTATTTTTTTTTTTATGTCTTTGTCCCTTTGTGAATGTAAAGGATATGGTTTTGTAGAAACAGAGGTCAGAGCTAGAAATGAATTAGCCATAATTTAGTCTAGTCTCTTCATTTATAAAGATGAGGACACTGTGGTCCAAAAAGTTCAAGGGAATTGCTTAAGTTCACACAACTAGAAAGAGTAGGATGGAGGAAAGAGAACTCCTGTCACCCAGTGTCAGACCTTCCATTTTGTTCTATGCTGTGACCTAAATGACCCACAAGTCAAGCAAACGTTCAAAGAAAACTTCAAATATGATACCTTGAAATTTTATTGGCCCCATGACTGACAACAAATGGTTTAAATATCCCAACCCTTTTTAGACTGAATTCTATAATAATATTGTTCTACATGGGCCGTGTAGCAAAGTGGCAGCGATATGATGACAGATCTAATGCTTGACCACTGCACTGGAGTTAGAAGCTCCTAATTTCAAATCCAAGGTCAATAACTTCTATTTTTGTGATCTTGGACAAGTTAATTGATTTTTCTCCTTCAGCTGTCTCATTTAGAAAATTTGAATAATAGCAGTTCCAAACCCATATAGTTGTGATGGTTAAGTGAGAATACAGCAAGTGTTTAGCCAAACTGTCTAGTCCAAAGTTAGTTCTCCATGTATGTTAGCAGCTATTATTATTATTTATTATTCTTAATGAAAATGAGAAGACCTTTCATTGCCTTGCATCTGGATGCAGTCAATTAGACTGATGAATTCTTCTACCTTCCACAAGAGTGCAATTTCCATCTTCAGACAATGAAGAGGCATAAGAAGAGATCGGTCAATTGTCGTGTAGTAAATATGAACAGCAACCAAAAGATTCACTGTCTTCTTGGCTTCAAAACACATATGCAGAAGGTCTATTTTGACATATTGGATTCCAAATCCTTCTGCTGTCTTGTGAAGTTCATTCAAATGAAAACTTCATTATAAGTTATGGTTCAGGGAGTCAAGTATTTGGCCACAGTTGAAATGCATATGTTAGTTCAAATTTTAAAAAACCCTGGGAAGACAACCAACCACTGGAGCGAAGGATTTACTTTTACACAAAATTATTAAATAATCTATTCTGGCTAGGGGCCGTGTAGTACAATATGTTGTTAATACTGTTGGCCTCTGGCCTGTAAGAGTATCCCTTTACCCAGCCCAAATAAAGAGTTTAACTCTAGGGGGCGGGCATGCATTTACTTCACAAAAGTTCTGTATGTGCAATCTGCTAAATTGTAATCTGGGAAGAACTTCCCAGAGCCCCCTTGAGCCACTTTCTTAGATATATAGAGGGTAGACAAGTGAACTCCAAATCTAGGAAATCTTGGAAAAATTATCCTTAAGGACAATTAGTGTGAATGCTGCATTGCTAAATGTAAAATCTTTCCATATGTTAGTTTCATGTTTTACTTAAGCATCATATGTAAGTTAGCAAGGTCCTTATCAGGTTCCCATTAAGTAACTCATGACAATAAAGAAATAATGTTTTAATAGGAATGATATATCTAAAGGCACTATAAAAATATCTACTTTATTCCTCTTCCTACTGTTCAAATCTAATGGCAATACACTATTCAGAATAGCCAGGAACCTAATTACCAAATAGAACATTGTAGCTCAAAGCAAATTTTCCATTAAGAAACAAACAACTAATTGATTTACAAATGACTTGAAGTCCAAACCTTAATTTGTAAGTAATTCAAGGACTTAAATACCCCATGAGGACTATTGACTAGTAGAATCATAAAAAAAATCATAACAGTAACAATTCATAATGAAGATAGGACAATAGTAGTTAGATTGGTTTTCTTTCTCAATGCAAGACTGTGCTACAGTAACATTTAATGACATCCTCTTTGATTAATGTTTGCATTACGTACAATTTATTGGTCACTTGCTCAGCAGAATCTTTTCAGGGAAAGATTACACACAATGATGTTTCACGAGTTATATCTCTATAAAACACATCCCGATTACAAATTGGACAATAGAAGACTAATTAACACTGATCAGCAGATGTGTATGCTGAGGTGGTACTCGGAGACAAACAAATTTACGACTCAGTTCCTGGAAAAGAAATTCATTTGTGACTCTTCACAGAATACCTGGACGGGCATTTAAAGTCTATCCCCAAGGCCCTCTTTCCCTATTACAACATCAACACATCAGTCTTCAGAGTTAGATAAAAGCCATCTGATGAGGACCACGTTAACATTTATGTTGAGCTTAAATAAAACATGAAACTAACATCTTGAAAGACTGTGAGTTGAGCAAGGCAGCACTCACACCACACTATTCAAGAATTATTCATGAAGGTTCAGGGCTTCTCAAGATTTTAGTTGCTTATATCTGATTTTTCTTAAAGTTCTTCCTTGTAATTGATTGTTTTCAGATATTTCTTCTACGGAGATAGGAAGTGTGTAATAACAGGAAGAAACTGTTTGAGCACCTAATGATATCTAAATGCTGTAACTGCCTGATCATCTTCCTTCCTGATTGTTAAATATCTCTGTTTGTTGGGCTGGGGAGGGTGTCAGTGGGAGGAAAAAGAAAGGTTTACATTTAGGGAAAGTAGATTAAACAGAAGGATTCTACTTTAAGAAAACTTAAGGCTATTCATTCTTTGGGTTCAAAGTTCAGTAAAGTCTGAGTTACTTTCTAATGATTGTGTCACAACATATCTTGGCCTTATTTTTAAGCAGAAATCCAGAAAATTGATACCATTGACCCAGGTTTATTAGTATTCATTCCTCAAACTTCTAAATCTTTTTGCCTATATTTATAAGAGAAAGTCATCTTTTTCCTTGGGTTTTCTTCCTCTCTACTCAAAACTTGCTAGGTATTCAGGGAGAATATGAGTGTTACAAAGTGACCGACCCTGATACCCTTCGGTCCCTGAAATGGCTCAGTTCCACCTGGTCTCTGAAAATACTTTGTGAAGCAACTCTTTGTCTTCCAATAAACAACATTTCTCTTTCTCTGGAAATTCCTCATGGTCCTAATTTGCTAAGTCAGACCAAGGCCCCTTCAGTGATTATAGAGGGTTGTATCTATTTCTTTAGTGGTTTATAGTTTTCAAAGCACTTCCACATATATTTTCTCACTTGATGATGATAAGCATTTGCCTCCATTGAACGCATATGCTAGACTGAGAAAGGGGCTGTGGCAGATGTGACATTTATGGGATTTCACCCAGGGCAGAAATTAGCATGAAGAAGCCAAGGCTGTTCAAGTGTGTAAGACTCATAGTCCATAATCAGAGACAGGTTGTCATTTGTTTTTACGCACAAGCAGAACTGGGAATGCCAATCACGAAACATTCAGCATTAGTCCTTTCTCTCTTTCTCTCTCTCTTTTTTAATGTTGACATGCATTTTTAACTCTAGTGATATCCAGAATAATGTGTGCAAATTTAAAGGATAGAAACTATTTTGACCCAAACTATCCATTAGTTAATAAAAGAAGAGAGAAAAAAATATAAGCATATAAATGCAAAAATAATTCTTTCAGTTGGAGTGTTCTATTCAGCTTGAAAATGGAAGGACAGTAGACTGAAGTAATTTTTGGGATTCACTGTGTATTATAACATTTATATTTTGCAATGAGATGTAGCTTTTTCCCTATGACACTAAATTATCTCTATCACTTTTTCCTATATAATTTCGATATCATAGCGTCAATGCTTTTTATAAAGAAAATAGCCATTGTGTTTTTTTTCAGAACCATTGAAGCTACACATAAAAAGATCTTATTTTTCAGGAATAAAGTGGCAAATATGTCTCTTTATGTCTTAAATTTATATGCCTTTTACAGTTTTTATATAAAAATATTATTCTGTCAAAAAATAGAATAAAAATAAGGTGCAATAAAAATGTTCAAGGCTTTTTTCTCAGAAAATCTGATTTTCATTATTGTTTAGCTCATTTATTTTTAAATAGACATTTGGGTGAAATAAAACACACATCCAGAAAATGGGAGCAACTAATAAATGGATCAAGTCTTGAAAAGTGAAGGCAGTTATTTATTTAATCACAATGCAGATCAAATTTGAACATTACTAGCACCCAGAAAGCTTCTGGTATGCCCACTAAAACCAATCACACCTATGCCTTGTCTCAACATAGATTAAGTATGTATACATACTTAATTTATACTGGATTATTATGAATAACCTGATGTGAATACATTTTACATATATTTGATTACATTTTGTCAGATATAACCTCAAAGTAGAAATACTTGGCTGAGTGGCATGTATGTGTTGAAATTGAATGTACAGTCATGCACTGCAGAAAAATGTTCAGCTCATACATGACAATGGTTGGACAAGATTATGGTATGGTATTTTTACTCTCTATGTGTAGAAATGTTTAAATACACAAATACTTACCATTGTGTTACAACTGCCTACAGTATTCAGAAAGTAACATGCTGTTCATGTTTGTGGCCTAGGAGCAATAAGCTACATCATATAGCCTAGGTGTGTAGTAAACTATACCATCTAGATTTGCGAAAGTACACTTTATGATGTTCCCACAGTGATGAAATTGCCTAACAACACACATCTCAGAATATATCCCCATCGTTAAGTGACATATGACTGTATTATTACCTTGATATATTCTCCCTCGCAGTACAAGAGCAGTTCCTCCCAATCTTTGACAGCAATTAGCACGTAGGGGTTCTTTTTTTGTTTGGTTTATTTGTCTGTTTCAATTTTGGCCCTCTAGTAGGTATATAATGCACCTCTGTATGGTTTTAGTTTGCCTTTCTCTACCGACTCATGATGTTAGTTATGCTCTTAGGTAAGGTGCCTGATGAACTCTTTTGCCTTTTGTATTGGATTATCTCACTTTTTCCCCTTGAATTAAAGGAGTAGATTGATAGATAGAAAAACATATAGATTAATTGCTAGGTAGGTAGGTAGATAAATAGGTAGACAGTAAAATGGCCCTGTTTATTTGTGGAAATAGTCTTTGCTCTAAAATATATTTTCTCGAGTGGTAATATAACCACTTTAGATTCCTTTTAATAAATGCTAGCATAATTTCTGGTTTTCTATCCCTTTACTTTTAACCTCTTTGTGTCATAATACTTAAAGTGGACTTTTTTGGGGGTGGAAAGGAAAATAGGAACACATAGGTAGGTCTTGCTTTTCTTCTTACCTCAAAATCTGACAATCTCTGTAGACATTTACAATGTCTATAAATTGGGATATTTAAACCACCTACATTCACAATGTAAAATGTAGGAAAAAAACTTCTTTATTGAATTATTTTAGTGGTTGCTGTAAGTTTTACAGTACACATCTTTACTTATGACAGTCTACTTTTAAATGAAGTTGTATCATTTCAGCTACTGTAGAAGCAGCTTACGAGAATGTACTCCTATTCCCTGCTCAAAGGCTTTGTGCTAATGGCTTCATACAGTTTACTTCTGCAAATGTCATAAAATCCTCTATATATTGTTTTTAGTTTTTTTTTTTCCAACAGTCAATTATCTTGAAAGAAATTTAATAAGAAAATAAACTTTAATATTTATTCCCCAAATTATAATTTCTAATGCTTTTTATTCTTTTGTAGTAGATTCAGATTTTCATCTGCTATGATTTTTATTTTGCTAGGACTTCCTTTAATATTTTCTCTAGTGCAGGTCTAATCTGCTGAATATTTACAGCTTTTTTATTTCTGAAAAATTCTTTATTAAGCCTTCATTTTTATAAGATATTACTGCCAAGTAAGTATTCTAGGTTGAAAGACCTACATTTTTTCAGTAATTTAAAAATATTGCTAACCATCTTACAGCCTGATAACCTGCATGAATTTCTAATAAGAAGTCTGCCATCTTTATCTTTATTCCTCTCTATATAATGTGTCTTTTTATCTGGCTGCTTTTCAGATTTTTTCTTTATTACTGGCAGGGCATTTTTTGGTTGTTATTTTTTTCTTTTTCTTTCTTTCCTTTTTTTTTTGTTTTTTGTTTTTTGTTTTTTCAGACTGAGTCTTGCTCTGTCACCCCGGGTAGAGTGCAGTGGCATAATCGTAATCATAGCTCACTACAACCTCAAACTCCTGGGCTCAAGAGATCCTCCTGCCTCAGCCTTACAAGTAGCTGGGACTACAGGTGCACACCACCATGCCTAGCTAATTTTTCTATTTTTAGTAGAGACAGGGTCTCACTCTGGCTTAGTCAGGCTTTTCTCGAACTCCCGAGCTCAAGCAGTCCTCCTACCTTGGCCTCCCAGAGTGCTAGGACTACCGGCATGAGCCACTGTGCCCAGCCTGTTTATCACTGGTTTTAAACAATTTGATTTTGATATGTTTTGACTTTGGAGTACACTGAGTTTTTAGTAATCTGCGAATTTTTAATTTTCATCAAATTGAGAATTTTACTGTTGTATCTTCAAACATTTTTTGTAGCCTTTTCCTCTTTCAGAGACTTAGATTAAAAGTACATTAAACAGCCAGGCATGGTGGCTCATGCCTGTAATCCTAGCACTTTGGGTGGCTGAGGCAAGAGGATCGCTTGACCCCAGGAGTTTGAGGCTGCAGTGAGCTATGATTGTGCCGCTGCACTCCAGCCTGGGGCACAAACCAAGAGCTGTTTCTTCAAAAAAAAAAAAAAATACACTGAACTACATAAACCAACCCACAGCTCATTGATCCTCTATTTTATTTTCATTTTCTTTAAATTTTGAGTAGATTCTTTTGTAATGTTTCAGTTTCATTCATCTTTTCTTTATGTAACATCTAATCTATTAATCCCATTCAGTATATTTTCCATTTCAGAAATTATGGTGTTAATCGCTAAAGTTTGGTTTCAATATATTTTTATGTATTTATTTAACCTATTAAATATTTTTCCTCTAGTTTTGTGAACACATGGAATACAGTTTTAAACAATTATTTTAGTGTAGCAATCAAGCAATTCTATCATCTGTGTCATATGCTGGCCAGTTGCAATTGACTTTATTCCTCATTATGTGTTGTATTTTCTTGCTTCCTCACATATGTGGGTATTTTTTATTGGATTCCAGACATTGTATATTTTATCTTATTTAGTGCTAGATATTTTTGTATTCCTATAAATATTCTTGGATTTAGTTAAATTAGTTAGAAAGAGCTTAATCCTCTGGGTTTTGCTTTAAAGCTTTTTTTTTTTTTTTTTTTTTTTTGTGAGACTATACAGGTTTTATTCTAAAGACAGTTGTCATCCACGACTG
Source organism: Eulemur rufifrons (assembly GCF_041146395.1). Taxonomy (NCBI): domain Eukaryota; kingdom Metazoa; phylum Chordata; class Mammalia; order Primates; family Lemuridae; genus Eulemur; species Eulemur rufifrons. The sequence continues at coordinate 6,433,566 of NC_091005.1, read as the reverse complement.
AGGCAAGACCCTTTGCTGTACTCCACCTAATGTTCTTTTTATTAGGAAGTTTTCCATGGGCTGGTGGTGACAGGCTTCACTCCTGGTTCCATGGGCTCTCTGAGCATTGTTCCTTTCGAATCTTTTGAGTGGTTCTGTCACAGTTGTCCCTAGTTTCCTCACATTGGTCTTGGCACTCAAATGAATAAAAGAGGGACCCCCTGTAGATCTCTGGAGTTCTGTCTCTGTGCAGCTCTCCCCTCTCTGATACTCTGTGCCGCACACTTTTGTCACCTTTGCCTCTCCGGATTCCCAACCCTATTTTCTCAACTCTACGATCCTGGCAGACTCTTCCTGAATTCCTCCTTCCTTCCCTGGGGCCTGTAAACTTTCCACAGGCAGTAGGTTTGTAAGCTTGGACAACTGCACGGATCGCTTTGTTCTTCATATCTTGGGGATCACCAGTCTCCATTGCCTGACCTTGGCTAAAGTTGAAAGTCACTTGTCTTACAGTTTTTGATGAATGCTGGACATTTTGGATGAAAGAACAGTTCAGTTTGTAGAAATAACACTTATATCCAGAAAGGGGAACACTCTTTCTTTCAGGCTGCTCATGTGAGGGCAATCCATAGACCTGTGTTTGTGCTTTCTTTTACACTATTTAGGGATAGTTTACTACATTTTTCAAATGATTTGAGAGTCTTCTTTTCTCAGGGCCTAGATTCTGAGCGTCTGAACCAGCCACTGCTGTCACCTCAGTGTCTGATGATGAAAAAAAATGATAAAACAAGAGAAAGAAATGAAATCCTAGGCCATACACTATCAAGGAGACAGATGGCTCCTGGACAATTAAAGTGTCATAAGAGCTAAAAGGAACACCTGGTGAAAGGGTAGAATTAGGGGGCAGGAAAGTCTTCAAGAAACCCTCTATGCACCCTAGGCCTAGTGTTGAGTAACTTTCTTACTTTTGTTCTTTCAGGAAAGCATTTGGTAAAAAGAGTTGGCAGGTGGGTGCAGATTTTCTTTTCTGTCTGTCTCCTAGGGATTCCAAATTGCTGTGTCAGCTCACCCTTGAACTTTGAAAATTCATTACAATTAAGCTGTTTTCTTATTTTCTTACAACTATAGCAGTTTTCACCATTCCCACTGTTCCACCAGGGGTGACAGCAGCCATAAGTTTGTTCTTTCCTAGAATGGACTCGACCTTCTCTCAATTTTAGTTCATTAGATTTCTTCACATTCTCGGTGCTCTACTGAGATTGATAAACATGATTTTGTAGGTTATCCAGCTATTCTCATCACGAAGGTAGTAGCACATTTTCCTGTGACTTTCTACACCCTAAGAAGAAGCGTAAGTATGCCCGGCAATTTTGGGTTAAATGTTTCAATGTATATAAAAAACCAAGCAGAGAGTACAAGTGATATGTCTTCTTCCAAATATGATTTAAGCTTTTTGTCTGGTGGGCAATTGGAGTATAGCCTGATTACTTTGATTCAATTAGTATTTGAGTTAATTTGAAGCTGAGTTTTAGTCTGCTCTACTTTCTGTTTGCCCTACTCCAAGAGCTGAGTCCTTCTAGGATTTAAACGGGAAGTTTTATATACTGCCTGGTCCCTGGCAGATCCTAGACTTCAAAAGTTTTTCTTCCTCACTATTGTAAGGTCGCCAAAGATATTAGGCTTTTAAAGTTTGAAGCAACAAGTTTTTATACAACTTTAACCACCTATTCCTTGAAGTTTATATGTTGGCATATGACGTATGATCAAACTAAACACCATAACAGGTTGACTTTTCTGCTGTTCTTTTATTTTTCAGGGATCGTTACTCCTCATGGCCTAAAAGCCTTGAACTCCCAAATTGCTAGGTTTTTGGTGTGTTTTCCCAACCTCAGAAGGATACTATACACCCTGAGCCACAACTTTCTATTTCTGTGTCTCACTCGGATAATCAGGAAGTGCCCTGAGAGAGAAAAAGAATATACAAAAGCAGTGGAAAATATTGGGTTTTTCTCAATGTGTTCTCCTTTTTTCCTACCCCGGTTTGCTTTCTGATGACTTCAAACTGTTCAACATTCATTCTGAGCATTCTAAATGAGAGATCTGGTGTGATACTAGATACTCCATTGTAGCCTGAGGTAGAAGTTTTAGTGATAATTCATAAATGGAGTAAATGATTTTGTAGCTGATAATTTAAACTCCCAAAACATTAAAAGTACTATGAGAGCCAAAGTAATCTATGCAAATTTTAGGTGATTTTAAGTAACTTCATAAAAATTACATTACAGTGAAAATTTATAAGTGTTTTATTGGTAAAAGTATACCAGCTGTCCACTTATGTTTGCATGCTTTAAGTCAAAATATTTAAGACAATTCCTGTGACTTACCCAAGTTTAAACCAGCTAGTGGGAACTGCTAACTCAAAACTCTCAATATCTGCCCAATTTAACCTTAAATTTGGACTGGAATTTAATTTGCTTTTCCTGATGTTAATAAATAGAATGTTTAGCCAATAACTAAACCAAACTGTAATTATCTTCAATTCTTCCCTTCCCCTTACCTACCTCATCAATTCAGGTTTTAGGGCAACAGCCAGACTGTGTAGGGATTTTGTTAGTCTCACTTGCCTTTCTTAATGACTAATTCCAAACCCATAATCCTGGGTATTATCTACAGTAAACTGCTCCCAAGTTATTATATGATATTTGCATGCATAATTATATTTTTTCTTAGAAGGCTTTTTAAGTAAAATTCCTTCATTTTAAAATGCTTCAAGACCTCTTCTGAGAAATTGTTCCTTAATAGACTAGCATTATACATTCCACCCTCTGTTCTTCCATGACCCTTTGAACATGGACTTGCCATAGTACTTAAGCATGGTCTGTTCATTGATGTTTATTATTCCCTAAAGATGCCTCCTGATTATTTTCTCTAGTCTCTCTCTCGTTCATTATATCTGTGTCCATGACACTGTCTGCCATGTATACACCAATTAATCTTAATAGTCTCTCCAAATCATCCTTCAAGCTCAGAATTTTATTGCCAATTGCCTTCTTCAATTTCCCTGCTTTATTTACTCCACACAGAATATGGAACCCAATATTTATAACTCCCATGTTATAGTCTCCATATTATATTACCTAATAATATTGCTGGACACTCAGTCTCCTTAGCCAAGAACACACTTCCTCTGATTTCTCAATTCACTTCTTTCTCTGCCTCCTGCATCCATTCAATTATGAAATTTTTGAATCTGCATCAGAATTGTTATTCCATTCTGTCAACTTCATTTCATCTTCACTAGCACTAATCTAGTTTGAATCATTATCTTTTCCAGGGTCATCCATCATTCCAGCAATGTCTCAGATGATATCAATTAAAGATGGAACTAATATGACTTCTTCTGCTTAAAACCTTGAAAATGTGCCTAAGATAAAAATTTAGTTCTCTAATTTGATGTATAAGACATTGTGAAGCAAGTGAACAGCTAAGGAAGTGTAGGATAGGCAGAGAAGCAATCTGGTACAGAGAGCCTAAGTCAAGAGTATGTGTGCCATGTTGAGGAAAAGCAAAGAATCAGATTGGATTGAGCAGAGTGAAAGAATAGGAAACGGGAATCATACACTGATATGAAGAACATTTTTATGTAGGGCCTCGTAGGCTACTATGAACACTGTGGCTTTAACCTTGAGTAAACCTGTGACCTCTTGCAGAGTTTTGAAGAATAACGTGGTATATCCCACATGATAAAAGGATAAGCTTGCTTGCCCCTAAAGAAATTTGTATATATCTTTATTTTAGTATTTACACTTCATTTGGTTATCATGTTGAATCTCACTTATCCCTGTCCCTGTTTTTATATTCTGAAGTTTGCAAGAATTACAACAATGTTTTTGTCTATACACACACACACACACACACACACATATATATATATATATATATATACTCTCTTTGTGTATATAGGTATAAACAAGTACACACCCAGGACAACATTGCTTGTGCCCAATAAATTCAGATGTCTATTTAATAACAAAATATTGTCTGTCCAGGAGATGTCAGGCACAGAGATAGATGCTATTGCATATTAATTCAATTCACAAAGGAAGTCAGATGTAATTTAATGCACACACTGATGAAAACACATATTCAATGTGCATTGTTATTTCATTCACCTTTAGGTGACTTTAAATAATCATTTTCTGATGCAAACTCCTAACTTGGACAAACAATATATCTTTTCATACAGCACCTGAAATCCTCATATTATTTGAATAATATTGAGAATAAAAAGCCAAACAAACAACAAAAACATTTGCAGACCTAGTAAGACCTCTCATTATTGTGAGACTTTATATTTTAATGCTATTATTTTTTTCATGAATCCTAAGGCGTATGTAATACTATTTTCATTTTCATAATAAAAATGATAACATTTCTTAAGAATGAGGATTTGAATCCAAAGCTATCAGTGTCAGAATCAGAATATCAATTTTTTTTGCCTTGTCATTACATTCTCTACATTATAAGAAATGTATGCATCTATATTACAGAGATATGTATCTTGACATATATTCACAGACTTAAGTACACTTATACAGTATTTATATGAAAAAAGTAATTACCACCACATTTAGGAAAACTGCCTTGTATTTAAAAAGAATGCTTTGTGTTAGTGGCAAAGGATGAGATTTTGGCATATCTGAAGAATTGAAGATAGATTTAGTAGCTTATTTTCCTCAATCTACAAATTCTGACTACTTTAGTAAGATCCCATATCAATTTCTCACTTTGGCTTAATGTGCCTCTTGGAATGCTTTGAAAGATACATGGAGTTTTAAATTGCAACCTTGGTTCCTTTTACATTCTCATAGTAGAAATAAACCTTAGCAATTTTTCCTTCTCCCTGTATCTCCCTATTACCTACATCCTTTCCTTGTCCAAGGCCACTCTATTCTCACATGAAAGATAGAGCCTATCACTTTCTCAGAGTTCTCTGGTGAAGGACAATTCTGAAAGATACATGAGAACAATGCCCACCAACTGTATGTGTACAGATGTATTATATAAATACATACATACATACCTACATACATATATGCCTGCATACACAGATATACAGGATAGAATGTTTGTGCGTAGGGGGACAATTCTGTGTGCATTTTCATACAGCTGTTAAAAATCTTAAACTCCAGAATCAGATAAACTGATATTAGAATCTCCACTCTGCAATCATTTTAGCAGCATGACCCTCAGCAAGTGGTAAGCTCCCTGAAACTCAGTCTTCACATCGGTAGAATATGGATAATGTTGCCATCTTTAAGAGTTATTGCAAGGATATAATGACACAATAAAATTAAAGGCAAATGTTGCAAGCTAGTATTATTCATTTAATAACAGTAGTTAATCAGTTAATGACTAACTAGGGCCTATGTATTAATATCTCGTATGTCCATGTGGAGATCGCATTTACTAAGTTTGTATACATAGTAATAGGTCAATATCAAATCAATTTTTCATAATGGAGCATTGTAATACAATCACTTATGCAATCAAGGTGTTAATTTTCTTTGTTTTATAAACTGAAACTTTTACAGTGGCATTTATGGCCATTTTAAAGGAACTCACTTCTCAAACCTTCCTCTTGGCAGTTGACTATTGTTTCAATTTCCTGTGATTTACACATCTGTTCACCATGATGGGAAGCCACGCTGATAGGAAGGCAGAGGTGGGCCATGCATTGATCTCTGTGACATACCATCTTCTTTCACTTAATACAATCTGACGAGTCTTCCCAGTTCAATTTTCCCACTGAAGACACTGCTTTTAATAGAATTAGAACTCCCTCTGCTCCTGCATTTTATGCTTAGACAGATTCAATGTTGTCTCTTCTTAACTCTCTTTACTTTAGGTCATTTTAGCTAATTCTTCATTCATTTTTAGTCCCTGTACTAAGGGAAGAGCAAAACATTTCCACTAGCCTGGGTAGAATTTGTCAGCCATTCTTTTGGAAAGTAGAGTACTAGCTAAACCATTTTGTAGCATTGTTCAAAACCTTAGCACTTTGGAATTTTTGTCTTTGTTGGTTTTGCAACAGGATTATGAATCCATATTTTAAAATATATAATTCTAGTTTTGTCAATGGGAAATAATTTCTCTTTGTTTTGAGACATCTACTTTTTTAAGTCAGAATATAGTTAGGATAAGAAAGTTGTACCAACTCAGGATCAAATCTTTTCAATAGAAAAAACTCTGCAATTCTTTGTTTCCAGTGTTTTGTTTTGTTTGCTTCTTTTTTTCTTATTAAGATGAAGTATCATCAATAAAATTAAACATCTATTTGAAAATAGGCACCATTCCCTAATTAGCAGTTCTATCATTCTTCAGGACTTCAGAGTGGAAAGTTTTTTTGAGAAAGAGGAGAGTAAATTTTATCAAAAATATATTATGTTGATTACTAAACACAGTGAAGGTTAGGGGATTAGTATACATTTAATCAATGTTAGAATTCTATTTCTCTCCCTCTGTTTTTCTTCTTTTCTCCTCTTTTTTTCTAAGTGATATAAGTTTGTTTTTTCTTTTAATGTCTACAACAAACAGCCTAAGGTAGTATTTGTTAGTCTCATTTTACATGTGAGGAAAAGGCAAAAAACAACAAAAACTTAGCAAGGTCATTTAGCTATAAAATATTTTGACTTTTGCCTTTTTCCTTCCCATATGGCCCCAGTATATTGAAAGCAACTGTTAGAATTTGGTTTACCTTTTTCAGACATTTTTCGTTAGTATTGTCTGAAATGCTACATTTGCAAAATAATAATGAGAATTATGATCACTAAAACAACACAAAAGCAAGAACCACTGGTGAAGGACTTGTAATAATAGCAGAAAAGCTCAGTGACCAAACACTCACATATGCTTTATGTAGGTTAGATAACGATTTGCATATGTTTCCTGTGTGTGTGTGTGTGTGTGTGTGTGTGGTGGTACTGGTAGTGGTGGTGGGGAATGGGTTTGCATCCAGTCTTCAATTGGCCTTCCAACTGACTAAATCAAAATTTTAAAAAATTTAAATGAAACAACAGACTTTACTCCACAAATTCCCCTCCATATCTATCATCGTTCACATTATACTGTGTGAGATTTATTCAACACATCCTCATTTGGTAACAGAGTCCATGATTCTTTCCAACCCTCATAACAGGCCTTTCCCTTCATTCTACCTATGGAAAACATATCCCTGAATGCCAGGTTCTCTCTGAAGTTTTTTTGAATGGTGTACTAGTTTCCTATTGCTACGGCAAGGAGCTACCACAGACACTGGCTTAGAACAACACAAATGTATCATCTGAGAGTTTCATAGGTCAGAAGTCTCATTGGGCTAAAATTCAGGTGTTGACAGGGCTACATTTCCTTTGGAAACTCTAAAAGAAAATTCATTCCCTTGACTTTTCCATCTTCCAGAGGCCTCCTGTATCCCTTAGCTTGTGGCCCTTCACTCTCTCATTAAAGGCCACAGTGTAACATCTTTAACTCTGTCTGATTCTGGCCCTCTTAGAAAGGCCTTTGTAATTACATCAGACCTAGTCAAATAATCATGGATAACCTTCCTCATCTTGGAATCCTTAATTTAATCATATCTACAAACTGCAAAGTCTCTTTTGCCATGGAAGGCAATATATTCACCAGTTCTGGGGGAACACTATCCTGCGTATGACAGATGGAAATTAGTCTCTCCCATTATAATTCCATAAGTGTTTAGATGTTTGGGAATATAATAGAGAAGATAATAAAGAGTTTCTTCAAATTCAGAAAAAAAACAGTTATATTTCTCCATTGTTCATGATTGTCATGGTGCCTATAATCTATGAGCATTTCATGGAATTACAGAAATATTTTGAATATGAATGAAAAATCCAGAAATAAAAAATAAAAAGGAGTTGCTATAAAACAAAATATATCCAGTTTTGAGAAACAATATTTTAGGTTCAAATATTTGTATTATTTGTATCAAAGGCTAGCCTCCATGACCTCCCTGAGAGGTATTCATTAATATCATCAATTTTCAGATGAAGAAATTAGGCAAAATATTTTAAATAATATGAAAAATACAAAACATAAATTAATAAGTATTTGTGTCTAGAAACATAACATTAAAACCATTCATAAATTTTTAAGTTAATGGAATGAATTAATCATTAAATTAACCATCACAACATGTCCATCATATTGAAATCATATTGCAGGTTAAGTTTTCTGACTTTGCAATAACTTTCCAGTGGGCACTATGTTTTCTAAGGAAGTATACTCAATTTTAAATTAAATAAAATTACTATGGCTAAATAATAAGAAAAGTATAAAAAGCCTTCTAACTTATTATAAAAACTGGTACTTTAAAGTATTTTACTATATATGATATGATGCAAATTTGAACCTCTGAAAATCAAAGTGCCTGCCTAGTGCTTATAAAGATTAGAAATAAAACCTACTTCGTTCTTATTAAGTGTATTTTATAGTCATTTGTATTTTTAAAAATATAACTGAAAAAATTATTTGATAGACTGCTGTTCACTAGTTAATAAAACCTAGTAAGTTTGGCACTCAGTTATCAAGCAGTAATTTTCTGGACAAAGAACGATGTTTACCATAGAGATATAATGACAGGTTTCTGTAGAAAAGGGTTTGATGTTTCATTTCATGTGTCAACTTGGCTGGGCTGCTGTGTCCACATATGTGGTCAAGAAGTATTATAAACATTTCTGTGAAGGTGTTTTTGCATGATATTAACAGTTAGATGGGTGGACTTTGAATAAAGTTAATTGCTCTACATAATGTGGGTGGGCCTCATTCAATCAGTTGAATGCCTGAATAGAACACAAGCTTAATTTCTCCTGAGCAAAAGGAAATCCTGCCAATAGACGGCCTTTAGACCTGCATTGCAGATTTTGGACTTTCCAGTCTCCATAATCACATGAGCCAATTTCTTAAATCTCTCTCTCTCTCTCTCTCCCCCCCCCCAACCCCCGACTTACTCTCTTTCTCTCCACATTCTATTTGTTCTGCTTCTCTGAAGAACTCTGACTAATACAAAGGGAGAAGGGTGTTATTTATGTTCCAGAAATAAATAAAATAATAACAGATCACAAAGAAGGTATATTATCAAGAGTAGTATCTGTCATGAAGGTGAAAAGTGACCTGCGTGAGTGAGATAAGGAAACTAACATCTCTCAGCTGCCCAGGGGGATGCTACTTGCTTCAAAATTTAATCCTCATAGCCTCCCTAAGGAATATTCATTATCATCTTCAACTTTCAAATATCGACAGTGAGGTCTTAAATGTTAAGTGATACACAATTTCAAGCAACTACAAAATTGTTGGCAAATGTATAAATTAGACTTTATTCAGTTTTTTTCAGTCTACCTAGCATCTCAGGCCTAATTTGATTACCTGACCCCCTCCACGAACACACACAACTCTGCCCAACACCATCACTAGCCAGTTAAGCTGATATTTCAATATCAATCTCATCTATCATGAATAAACTGTTACAATAAACTCAACATGCATTACTAATATGTTTCACAACGGATGGCTCCCAATGGATTTGTGCATCACCACGTTTTCATGCAATATAATTCACAGGAAGTGTCATAAATGTAAGTGGCACATACGACATTCAGGTACAGTTTATATGTAGTTCTAAATCATTCTGTATATAGCTGGGTCAATTACTGGAAATTAACATTCTGGGAGTATTTCATACCTACAGTCGTCATGTGGACTTTCGCAATGGAGAGAGAACCCTTTTCTAATGGCCCCTCTGTGACTGAAGTTTATTACCTCGATGATTTTGTTGCTTGTTGTAACCCAATATGTATGTTAGTATACCTTAAGGAATAAGTTGTCGTCCAATTTATTAGTTGGAGTATCGTACATCTTTCAATGGTAGGGAAAATTTTATATTGACATATCCAGAGTTTTTATTGAAGTTATATTAGTCCTATCTATCAGAGACATGCTAGAAAATCTATAACTTCCACCAAAATGTTGCCCATGTGAGCAATTCACTTTATGAAGTGCAATCTTCTAAGGCTGGCTTAGGGCCTCGTGATTCATTTTTCAACCTATGTGATGTTTAATGATTTTGTCAAAATAAAAACTAATACACAGTTCTATGTCCATCATCAAATTATGCCATTCAATTTATAGCTTAAGCTATGAAAAAAGACACCCAGATATGGAGGTCTGAGGTGTGGGAAATGGCTCCAGTCTATGCAATTCTCTTTCCTCTTTTGACACAGATATTTGTATTGGGTAAGAAGTTATTTGGCTTATTATTACACTGGGAATTTGTTAGAACAGAGTAATGACATTGTTTCATTATGTCAAACATGTAGATATCTGCCTAGGGTATACTGTTGGGCCAAAAAAACGATTATTAGAAAAGTGAAACTATATAAAACAAGAGGGAAAGGGATGAAAGGTCTTTATTATCTTGTTTAAACCAATCTTAAATCCCATTTTCTAAACTACTACACAGTAATTCCCAAACACATTCATTTTTCTTAACTATCATAGTCAGAATATCAGGAAGCATTCTTGCAGGGTATGTGTACTATGTATATGTGCGTGCATGTGCATATGCGTGCATGTGTGTGTTTTTGGTGTGAGTGCATGCACACAGAGATTTGAAAAGGTTTAATACAAGTCATTCTGTTTTCATTGGATTTCGACATATTTTTCTGAGAATTACATATAATTAAATATGGTCAAGAAAAGTAAGAGTTCAGTTATTTAAAAAAAGAAAAATAATATGGCTCTCTTTGGAAGATATGATTTCTGAAAATGAAGTTTACATTGTTTTGTCTAGGTAGCAATATTTATAAAAAACAGCTGTTATGATAAGTAACATTCAGAGTACACAAAAAGCTCCCTAATCTTTTATGTATGGTTAATTTTATAAGTTTCGTTTATTGTCTCTTTCCACAGTATGAAATATCTAATATTTGCCAATAATCTTTCTAAGATTCTTTTACGTTAATCACCTTGAGGCTTGCAGGGATTTAGACCTACTATGTGACCCCTACATGTATTAACCCTGGTTCACTTGAAGAGCACTGGGACGTACGTGAAGATGCCTCATGACCATGAGTGAAGACATTTTGCTTCAATATTTGGAGAAAGCAAAGAAAGCTCTGAAAGGTTCAAAGATCAGCCCAGAACCTCACGATTAATTAGTGGGGAGTTTGGACTCATGCTCAGGCTTGTCAGATTCAAAGGCCTGTGTTCTTTATATAACATCACACAGCCCCCAGGAGTTGCAGACTGCCAATTGCAATGGGGTAAAATCACAGACACACGTCAGATTTAGAATTTATCACCAGAAGATTCAGCACAAAGAATCGATCCCCTTCTGTATGCGAGACCCTACCATTAATCATTTTGCCTTTTTCTCCCATGTAGCACATGACTTGAAAACCAAGGCTCACATGGGACTGAAATTTGCATTTTAAATGATGGCTCTGTTCCTGGATTGTATAGAAAAGATTCACCTCTAATGCCATCCTAACAAAATCCTTTTATTACACACAACTAGTCAGAGTTTATCTAGAGAAAGCAGACAAGTATTAAAAATAGAATCTCAGGATTTTGTCATTGATAGTGTGACGTAAGTGGAATGAAATGTTGGGGGTTCTGGGAGATAAAAGCTGCCACACAAATAAATTAAGGGTCTTGGAACTGAAGAGATGAAGGAGAAAAGAGTCATCAGTTCAAGTCAAATACTATAATAAAGGCCATGGAACAGATAGATGCGTGCCTGAAACAGGCAGAGGACAATACCAGAGGGGTTTGGTGTGAAAGGGGAAGGCTACAGGGTATAAGTCAAAGCAAAATTGTTTTCTGAGCGAGATACCCATCTAAAGATTTCATTACAATGGGTGTCAAAATCATACTGCCCTAAGAGTGTGAGTGATACTCAAAACATTTTTTAGATGGTAGGCAGCTACTAGAAACAAATGCCATCGAATTGCTAAGAAAGATACTTGCTTTTCCATTCTTTCTCATGTATTCTAATTACATTAATAATGAACTATCACTTTTAAATTAACATGTCTTCCACTTTATTAATACTTGTTAATTTCTCCCATGTAGTGATATATGGTTTCTCTTTAAAATACATTTATTTACATTAAAAAAGCCAATTAAAAGGAAAATACAGAGAGATTTACGTAGATCCGGTAAAATCATGATAGGATAATGTAATTATTGAGCTACACATATAGAGACGTGGAAGATGAAACGGTAAAGCATCTGAGCCCATCAGCTAAATTTTAGAACAAGTCTGTCTCTCAAGTTGTCTTTGAGATTTGAGGGAGGAATTGATAGTGAAGAGTGAAACACAAGATCCAGTTGAGGTATGAAATAACAAGCTTGCATTTATATGATTTCTGATCATTTATTGAATAGCACGTCCTGGGCACACAGATGGATAAGACATTTCCTGACCATTCTCCTCCCCAGAATCACCACTATGTTCGTTCCTGTTTCTTTATTTAGTCTCTGATTAGAATTTTCTGTAGTGAGAAACTTCCATGGAAGTTCCTGACAAATTTCTTGCCACCACAGATGGTCTTTCTATGCCATGAGGTCACTTGTAGGATCTCTAGTCCCTCTTCTCACAGTATATGCCAGATACTCATCTCTCCCTGGAATGTCTTTTCTCCATTTGAAATATTCCCATTTCCTTCCATGATTTCTCAATTTTCCCTTCATCATTCTGATTATTAGTGAAATAAATTCCAGTTTTTCCATAATTTTAAGCATTAGAGCCACAACTGAATTCACTCTTTTAAGTCTAGCAATATGACTTTAGAGATCAGAAAACAGATATTTTTTTTTTTTTTTTTTTTTTTTTTTTCAGACAGTGTCTCGCTTTGTTGCCTGGGCTAGAGTGAGTGCCGTGGCGTCAGTCTAGCTCACAGCAACCTCAAACTCCGGGGTTTAAGCGATCCTACCGCCTCAGCCTCCCAAGTAGCTGGGACTACGGAGACATGTGCCACCATGCCCGGCTAATTTTTTTTCTATATATATTTTAGTTGGCCAGATAATTTCTTTCTATTTTTAGTAGAGACAAGGTCTCGCTCTTGCTCAGGCGGGTCTCGAACTCCTGACCTTGAGTGATCCACCTGCCTCGGCCTCCCAGAGTGCTAGGATTACAGACGTGAGCCACCGCGCCCAGGCTCAGAAAACAGATATTATCAACTGATCACTGATACAGAAAAGATACTCTACCTTTCTTTCAATCCAAGATCAGGGTAGTTCTGTGTGTTCTTTTGATAATTCCAAATGAGATTATTGTTACTTTGTTCTTAAAAGTACTGAACACTTCTTAAATAATCATTTATTTTAAGCTTGTAAATTATGTAATTAGCAAACTAACAAAAAGATCACTCCTTCCAACAAACACACATTTTTTACCAATTTTCTCTAAATTGCTGAGGCAGTATAAATAAGGTTACCAAAGAAAGAGGCCATATGCATAGAATATTAGATTTATTGGTCATATGCCTATTTTAATGATAATTTTTAAAATATTTCATTCAGCCTGAGAGATAGATTTTCTAAACTTTTAAAAGTTTCCAGATTATTAAAAAACAACTTGCTAAGTTTCTTTCCACCAATTCCTTTCTTTCCCAATGTCCATAATCACTTAAATGTATATGATGATGCCATTTCGTTACTGGTGGGGCAAAGGAGAAGGAATAAAACTGATACAGAGAAAACATTTGTTGATGGTGCATTTACCCTTTGTCACAATATATTTCTTTAGCACTATTAGTGGCAGAAAACTGCAGGTTAGTTCCTAGGCTAAACAATAAAAAATACAGGACTCTAATTTTCTACCAAAGGCAGCAAGATGACTCTCCATCTTTTCTATCTATTGCTTTCTGCAACTGGGTGCTAGTCCTGGGCAGCAATGCCTTTAACTGAGGGAGGCTGCTGGGTTAGCAGAGAGTGCAGAGAACAAAGGAATTCATTGTGTAGATGACAAGATATTCACAGTCATTCTGCCTCAATGAACTATCTGACCAAGATTAGGCTAATACTTCTGTAACATCATTTGTATACAAATCATCTGGAAAATCTTGTTAAAATGCAGATGTTGATTCTCTGCCTCAGGGTGAGGTCTGAGAGTTTGCATTTCTAACAAGTTTATAGAGGAGCCATGCCACTGGTCCACAAGGCTGAACTTGATTTTAGGGGCCACATATTGCGATAACTTCATATAACTCTGAAATATCTGTCACTTCTTCACATGGTTATTTTGTCTGTATCATTCTACGTTTTCCTTATTAATCAGGGTCTAATCCTTAAAAACCAACCAACAAACAAAAAGACACATGTGTTTGTCTGTCAAGATGACCACGGCAACAGTTAAGACACTGTATTCTCTTCGCTATGATGCCAGGTTTGAAAAGCAGGGAAAGATGATACAGGAGTGAATGACATTAGGGAAAACAAGCAAATAAAAAACTATATCAGGTTAAGCATTCATGGAAAGTAGGTAGAAAACCAGAAGCCACATTAGACTTAAGAAATGTTCTTACCCATAGAGAGCTTTTATTGTTTCGGAATCTTCCACTTTCACAGAGCTGAAAACCTTTACTGATGAGCTTGACAGACTACAGATCAGGCATGAAGGCCAAGTATTACCGGCAGCAGCAGCAATTAGAGATTCACAGGTTATACCAGGACAAACTTGAATTCTTAAGAAGAATGAACTCCTGCTCTTGTAAGTCATTTACCTTTCTGATCTTACTGTGGAGTTCAGCATCAGAAGGAATTTAAGAGACTGTGGCCACATGGTGAAATGTCAGAGCACTTGGCAACTGTCAGCCTACTTGAAGGGTATTTCTCTCCCTGGCTCATTAATTGTACCACAACAATATCTTGTATATCCTGGCATTTTGGAAACTTCCCCATTACTTCTTTCTGAAAATCACCCAAAGTGAATTACTGTTCCCTAGTGTGACTTTACCCTATCTTTTCTTGTAACCAGCCACGAATATACCAATATTAAGTGGGTGGAAAAATGGAAAAGGTGACTTTGCAATTTTTTTTGACTCTTCTGAAAATGTCATGTCCTCGGCTGCAAATATTCAAGGGGCCATTTTGCTTCCCCTCTAATACAATAAACCATGTTCATCTTTCTTTGTATCTGTCTTCTCTTATGGTTTCACTTGGTCTTGGTCCAAATTAAAGTGGAGGGAGAGACACGTATTTCATAGTAACTTGAGGTCCTAGGAAGACTTGTAAATTAAATAAATGAGGTGCAGTGAAGACATGTAAATTGATGAATATATTGCATTTGAGTGCACAATGTAAGAATTGCCTTTCTTTTATTGGTGTTTACAGTCTATATTTTTAAAGCAAAACAAAGATGTCATTGTCATTACAAAAGAGAAGGGATAACTTGGAGAGTATGTC
This sequence comes from Eulemur rufifrons, assembly GCF_041146395.1. Taxonomy (NCBI): domain Eukaryota; kingdom Metazoa; phylum Chordata; class Mammalia; order Primates; family Lemuridae; genus Eulemur; species Eulemur rufifrons. The sequence goes on along the minus strand of NC_091005.1, from coordinate 6,418,104 downwards.
CAAAATGCAGCTACATTAATGGATAAACTACTGTTTTTATTTCTTACTTTAAAAAATTTTATTCTGAATTTTAGGCAGAGTTTATCTTTGTGGAGAAGAAGAAATTAAAGTAAAAGTGACCTAGTAGTTCACCTAGGCTCTACAGTTACCACCTATGGGGACAAAATGTCAAAAGCAAATCCAACTTATGCCGTGAGGAATTTACTTTTTGTTGGTTGGACAAGCTCAAAACTCATTTTCCTATCTCCTCCCCCTACTCAAAGAGGGACACGGGTCCAAGTCTTACCTAATTTTTCAAACACCTTATGCTTATATACTTAATAGCCCCAATGTCCTATTAATTTAAAATGTGGTAATAATAATGGTTCCTATAAAAGATAGTGGAAAATATTATAATATATGTAGTAACATATATATTTCATTATGTTTTAGAAATGATATGTCACTTTTACTGTTGTTTTATGTTTTATTCTCTCTTCAATGGAAATAAATGATGTAACCCCATTGTGCAAGTAAGGGGAATGGGGCTGCCAAAGGACAAACAGCTACTATGTGAAGAAACTAAAGTGCATGAACATAACTTGTCTGATGGGCTCAAAGTTATCTGGTGCATTATCTCAATCATTCTTCAATAAAAGTGTTAGAAAGCAAGTACCTGAGAATAGTTCTTCTACAGATGAGAAGCAAAATTTTAAATAACAATTAAAAAGTAATTGTTTTATTCAATTAATAATATTCAAAGAGAGATTTATATTTAACTTGGTTTCAGTCTAAAGATAAGTATATTCCTTTCCAATGTATCAAAAAGAAACCAAGAAGCAATGGAATGTAGTGGCTAAGAACGCCAACACTGGAATCAGAATTCCATAAGGAAAATGCCAGTTATACCAGCTTGTCCTTGGAGTAGTTTACTTGCTTTTCCTATGTTTCAGCATTTTAGCCTGAACAATGGAACTAAAGATAGATATCTTCACATGGATATTATAAACAGTGGATGAAATACAACATGCAAGTGCTTGATTTAGTGTCTGTTGCATGGTATGTAGTCAGTAGAAGCTTGTGATGAGAGGTATGATAATTATTCTTACTATTTGCCCTTTAGCATAGTCTAGAACCTAGTACTATTTAGGATCTCGGCCAGCATCTTGATTTAAGTCTCTTCCTGTAGAGGGCAACATGCCAACCATATTGTACCTCCAGAGTGTCCCTGGTATATTATTTCACTGACAGAGAGAAGGCTGGCATGACTAAATGGTGTTTGCTGAGAAGACTCTGTGTAGGAAGAAAAGATATGTTTGTCAAAATGGAAATGAAGTTTACCTGCGTGGGCCCAGCACTGTAGTCAAATGGTCATCTTTTTAAAATGTACAAAGTAAGACATTTTAACCTCAGGTGGTCAAGACCATTGCTTCTTTCCTTTCCAAAGCCCCCTATGCTTCACTCTCTGCTTGGGTTAGTTGGAGTTGAGGTGCTTGGTAGACATTTTTGGTATCTGGCTAAAGGAAAACTATGCCAGGAGGATTTAGCAGGATGTATTTATGTGGTTCAGTTGCTGCACGTAAGGTTGTTACTGCTGCCTGTCTCAAGTTAGGCATGACTTCCAAAGATATGCCTATCCACCCCATAGCAACACATAGATACATGGCATTATGATATAAAAAGATCCCATGACTCCCAGCACCAGAATTATGTGATAGAGGAGAAAGATTTGAAATTTAAAACGTGTCTGTGGAATAATTTTCTAACCAATATACATGTAACTTTTTAGTTCTCACTAAGGCCTAATCAAATCATAATTTTTAGCCCATCAAAAATATACTTGGTAATTCCAGAAAAATAAATAAAAACAATCAACCTTGCTACAGGAAAGAATGAAATTACTTTTCTATTCACTCTGTAAGACCTGATAATCCAAAACTGTCATAAGATTAGGCAGCCAAATAAATGAGGGAACATAAAGTATTATGAAAGTGTTTCAAAAAGTAATTAATTAAAAATACACTATTCTTTTGGATTGTGTGGTATTTGTAATCTTCTTTTCAGTTTATAATCTGTTGTGATTTCTTTACTCATTTGAAATAAATGCTTTCTATCATGCAAATTTGCATTCATGATTTTGTATTCCTTACCTTAAAAAAAGGTTTCACTCATATTGTAAAAGATTCAAGACCTACAAAACATGAATACGCCTCTTTCAGGATATCTTCCAATTATACAGAAATTAGTCTCCTTTAAGTTTGTGAAGGGGAATGTTAGCTCAAGCTGCTTAGCATGAACTAGAACTGCAGAGACAGTAAACAGGAGGAGAAAGATGACATCATATCACATGTTCACTTGGCTTGTTATTTTCCTTTCGGGCTTTTTGAGCAATTTTAGTTGAGTCGATATTGCAGTGCTCTGCAAGCCCAGAGGATGAATATCCTCTTTTGACTTGTCCAAAGCTAACAGAAAGGAACTGCATAAAGAATAAAGAAATAAATACACACATAGACCTGAATAGGCATCACAAGAATCCAAAAAAGGGGTTTAAAGAGAAGCAATACAAAGACTATATTTGGGAATAAAGAGATGGGAGATGTTTTTACTGCTTAGAATAATGTTCCTTCCCATTAGTCCTGCACTATGTTTATGTACTGTAAACTCTATTTTTTAACAACTTTAATCACAAATTCATGTAGCAAATGCGCATCATCTCATGGAAACCCTGTGCCAAAATCTGAGATATATGTCGGGATATCCCGGTGAGCCCCTCCACATGCAGAACATATAACTACTACGAGAGTGACCAAAAACAAGCACAGATCACACAGACATAACTCACAATTATGCTATATGCTGCGAAGCAGTGGTATGATGAAAGGACATAAAAGTAAATGTGACCTTGTCAGAGACACCAGACAGGTCTTCTTGAGTGTGTAATATATTAGCTAATTTCTGATGTATGAATATGAACTGACAGAGAGACAGGCATTAGGAATGGATCTATGATGAGAAGAAAGGATGAATAATTTTCTAATCAGAAAAAAAAGTATATGGAGCAAAGGTAAAAAACATAAGACAGAATGAGAGAATAAGCCATGTCCAAAAATATTATTAAATTGCTATTTCAGAAAAATTCATGTTGTAAAAAATATATTGTATCAGGTCAAACGATACAATCATCATCAGTTTCACCACTGTCACTGCTACCATGTCCATGACCACCAATTGTAGCCCTGTGTGCCAAGCACTATGCTAATTTTTTTGTACACATTCTGTCATTTAATCCTTACAACATCCTGCATTCATTTTTTTGGTCTTCCATTCATTCATTTATTCATTCACTCAATACATATTTATTAAATGCCTAATCTATGGCAGACACGCATGTTTATGCAATATTTGGTATTTGACAAAACAGATGTGGACTCTATCCTAATTGAACACTAATCAGTAATTAAATATTGACATGATATATGTTACTTGTTATTTTATATACCACATTTGACTTCATGTTCTGAAATTACACAATTCTTATTTTGTGGCTCCTCCCTGGAGTGTCTCCAACTGACTAGGAAACACAAACACAAATCAGATTCAGGAAGTTTGGAAGAAGGAAGAGAGAATTCCCTTGGCATGGAGCTGGCTGAGAGATATTCCTGGGCACAAGAGAGACTCACGAGTAAGTGCATACCCCGAAAGGGGCCCATGGGCCCTGCCACATGAAATGAATCACAGGTGTGCTTGCTGGAGACTGCTGACTCCCTGGTTCCCCACCCACTAGCTGATGAACTGACATGCTGTCCCCTGACTGGGGATGATGTCTTGGGAAGTAGGGTCAGATGTGTTTCTTTCCTGCAGGCTTGCCCCTGAAACTCAGTCAACGTCTAATTCTCAAAGATCTTTAAACGTCCAATCCAGGACACACTTTGTAGATTGATCAAGGTTAAGCAAAAGTCTTTTCCCTGCTCTTGAGATGCAGCCTCTGGTTAATCATCTGCCAGACATACTACTGTGCCGCCAGCCTGGGATAGGGACAACCAATACTATTCCCCACCCTGAAACGCCATGGGGCAGGTGCATCCAACCATAATTGTCTGCATTCCTGTCCACGCTCTTGCCTGTGCAGGATGTGGCAGCATCATAGGTGGAACAAAGGAGGAGGAGGCTGGATGAGCCCAGGGAAAAAGGGGTATGGGGGCAGGTGACCAAGAACCCATCCCAGAGAGTCAGTGTGTGGTGATACTATGCTCAAGACAAATTTCCAGGGCCGGCGCACATGCTCCATTGTTTCCTTACAATTTAATTACCAAATACAAATTCAAAGATAAAACTATTAAATAGTATTCCAAGGCAGCAAGTGCAGAACATTGAACCCCAAAAACTGGCCCTTTTGAGTGGGAGAGGGGCCTTGTGCAATTGCACTGGTCACATGCCTGTGAAGCCAGTGCTGGGTGAGGGACAGAAAATAATTATGTACAGTGGTCAGGAAGGTTTCTCCAAAAAGGCGAGACATGAGGGAGGTGAAGAGTCTAGAAATGGAGGAGGAAGAGATCATTATCATTATAACCCTCTTCCTTTTAAGATTTACAGATGTTAATTTACCTGTGTGTGATGAAACCCAAATCAGTCTGACTCCAACATCTTTGTTTTTAACCCTTGCTCTATATCTGCTTCTACTTGGAAAGGTTATGTTTTCCTTGCTAAGCATTATATAGAAAGAAGCCAAAGATGGTTTTCTGTAAGAAGCTGTGCATAAAATTAAGAGGGAATTTGTCTAAAGCTGCAATTTTATTCTTAGCTCATGGAAAAAAGACAAAAAACAACAACAACAAAAATCTGAACACCAGTAAAGCTATATGACCCTGTTGTCTTTTTGCTTAAACTTTGTTCTTGACTTCCAATCACCAACATGATAATTATTTATAACACTAGTCATAGCTTAAATGAAAATGCTCCGTGTTTAGGTTTCTGATTCTTATTTTAACCTATGTCTTTCCATTTCTCATCTCATCCTGACAACCTAAGGTTGGACCATCAAGAAAGTTTATAGTTGCCTAAACCCACTATGTCATTTTATGCTTCTACATCTGGTGTGTGATCTTCCTTATCCATATATGATGCAATTTAATTCTTACCTCTAACCTATAAACTTGTTATTCCTATTTGGCAGAGGCTCAAAGAACACAGACACAATGTCCAAGGATTACACTGCTTTTTGGTGAGTGAAGAATTCTAGCCCCAAATATCTATGTTTCAGAATCATTTGTGTGTATTATATTAATAGTGTGTCTATAATATCTATAGTCATATGTATACCCAGGTAAATATCAATTAATGGTTGAACTGAAACATTTTATAGATAATGGGCTAACTAAATTTTATTACCATAACAAAAAGCAGGAGTGGACATCAGTCTGCTAAGTTATTACATCTCTCCAACAATCCTATGGTTGCACCAATGATGTAGCTCTTTGAAAGTAATAGCTGCAGCACATCTATATCAACCATTGGAGACGAGGTTATATGGATCCCCATCTTTTAAAATAATACCTTCTCTCTTGGCATGCTGTCAGTACATATACGAATGAGGTTGAATGGATGTCAGGAGGCAGTAGGAATGTGAATGTTAGAGCTGAATTTATGCTGGATTTACTGTACTAGACGCTTTACATTTATTACGGTCTTATTTCTTGGATACCATATCTGTGAGTTTGGAATTAGTATCCTTATTTTAAAGATGAGAAACCCAATTTGTGGTCAGGTTAATTAACTTCACCAAGATCAGTCAGCTATTGACTGCTAGAGATTTGCTTTTTTAAAATCTCAGAAATATATAGCTCTAATATTTTTCTCTTAACTACTAAGTTAGGTTATTCAGCTTTCTTCCTTTCTTCCTGTGTCTGATGTATGGAGGTCATGTTTATGTGAATGCATATGAACACTATAGGTCTGAAACACAAATAAAAGTTGGGCAGGTGGAAGAGATGGTTTATAATATTCATATCCCTTTTCCTATGATGAATTTTATTTATATCTTAGATAAGACAAAGTCACAAGGACAGTTCCCTGGTGTGGATTTTACCATTAGAATCAAAACTGCACATTTTAGGATTATTAAAAACATTCTATTTTTATCTCTATGCCTATGTTTGTTAAGATGTGACTGTAATTTTGATGCTAGGGTAAATGATATTTCTCTTAAAAAGAAAATAGATCCAACATGGTGATTGGTATACGAAATTGGATATGATCTTTTCACTGAAACTATATTGTCCTCTTTCTAATTATCAACTGTCTCCTGATGTCAGGTCTCTGTGAGGGAAAAAAAAAAGATGATGCTAACAGTAACTGAGGGATGAAATCTACCAGGAATATTATTGAATTAGTTTGAGCACTGTGGCATTCAACAAAAGCTCTCTGTTCAGGGGAGATTTGAGTTTTGTATTCAAAAGGTGACTTTTCACATCACCCTATATAGAATAATCTTACTTTGTCCCATGTTTGAAAGAAACATTAGGTATAGTTATTATGTATTTATTTGTTTTATCTTACCTGCTCAAAAGTGTTTTACAAAAACAATTATTTCTTTCTCTATGTGTATACAGCTAGAGCAATTGTTTTTTTTTTTCCTTCTCCTCCCCTCCTAGAGCAATTGTTAAAATGTAGTTTTTACAAAAACTTCAACTCCACATAGTTTATTTATCTGTCACAAATCCTGATATGCTGAGATGGAGGGAGGAAGGACTGATGAATCATATAATGGGATTTATTCTTTTAAGCAAATGGCTCCGGGCTTAGTATAACGTTCCTATTGATTTTACTTTTGGTTGTTTTGGTGCCCTGATGATAGGTTTTTTTGTTTGTTTGTTTTTATTTTTTCTGGTTTCTTTGTCCTTTTACTTCCCATTAGCCATCTTTCTTCACCATTAAAACTATGACAGCTTTTACTTCTGCATGCTCTAATAAGTTCTCTAGGCTTGTAAATCAGAAAAGCAAACCTATCCTTTTAACTGATTGAAGGGATATTTATTGTATAATTACTATGTGTCAATATTCAGAAGTTATAATGTTGAGCTAAAAATCTACTGAAGTAGTCCCTATTCCTATAGATTAAGTCAAGCCTGGGAGGAAATTATTTAAAAATAGGTACAAAAAGGAATGATAGCTATGATAATCAAAAACGATAATGATGCTATGAATATATTTGGTAGGGGAAATCAACCTAGCTATGCAATTGTGTCTGCAGAAATAGTTATTATTATCATTACTACTATTATTATTAAAGTGAAGACTTATACACTTGCTCATACATAATAATTATAATTTTTAAGGCCTATGTTCTAATAGTTGGTCCAGGAAAGTGAGAAACAAAGAACAGATTACCTCCTTTATGCCATCTTTTCTCTGCCCACCAATCAGCACAAGGACGGCGGCTCTACTTCTTTTCCCTCTTCCATGTTTATTCCCAGACTTTGTACCATTACTTGTTGGCAAGCTCATATTCCACAATTTAAATTTTCTATTTGGCTCGTGAGAACTAGTTTGCTTTTTTGTTGTTCTGTGCATGAGTATTGGCCTTATGTGTAACTGCTAGATAAATGAAAGGAAGACACACTCATGCCCATTTTTCTCCTCTCCACATTCTCTTGCTTACTCAGTGTAAAAGAGTGTCCAGCCAGTAAAAGCGCAGGTTCTAGAGACAGTGTGGTCTAACGGAAGGCTTGGCTACACTACATAGAATTTGTGTTAACTTGGGCACTTAACTTTTCTGTGCATGAGTTTCCCTATCTACAAAGACAGGAAACAACTGTAATCTCCTCATTGAAGGAGTTAAAATTGTTAGGTTAAAATGAAAAGGCTCCTAACACATAGTCACTGTTCTGTACATATCAGCTATCATTATTCATTGGATTTTAGCATGCTAGGTGAATCATGGTAGCTTTTATATTGCAACCTATAGACTTAGCTAGCTTAATTGTTCATTGTATGCTCTTGTTGCTTAGCTTCATGCCTAGATTTAGCACAGGTTTTCAATACTAGATATGTCATCTTATTTACTCTTTGTAATTGACAAGCAATAATTGTACATATTCTTGGTGTACAGTGATGTTTCTGTACATATGGTGATCAGATCAAGGTAATTAGCATATCCATTGTCTCAAACATTTATCATTTCTTTGTGTTGAGAATAGTCAATAACCTCCTTCTGGCTATTTGAAACTATGTTTTAGAACCACACACATCCCCCAGAAACTTAAGTCTTAATGACAGACCCTTTTTTACTTTTGTTAGCATTCCTCAATTTTATAAGTCACCTCATGTGCTCTTGTGGTCAAGGAACTTAGTGCATACATTATAGACTCCTTGAATAGCTTGAACAGTAAATACATGAAGTAGTCTCCAGGGACCAGAAATGAAGCCAATGTAGAGTTGTACTCTTCTTCCATAAATGGCATGCCTTCATACAACAACCACTGGCAAAATTCACTCTTTTGGTACAGAAGGCTGCAAAGGAAAAGATTTTGTTGGGAAGCATATTTACCTGGGAGATTTGAGCACATGATTTTGCTTCAGGTTTTCTCATTTTGCAATCTGCATTGTTTGTGCTGACAATTCCTTGTGAAAGGGGCTATAAGCAACTTCCAGCTGCAAGAGAGGAGAAAACAAACAGCTTGCAAGCAAATAAACAAAAAATCTAGCCTGCACCTAAAGCGACATGTGCATGGTTGTGACTCTTTACGTCTTAATATCTCAATAGGGAAGTCATTCCTGCTGTAAGTTAAAAAAAAAAAAATAGATTTTAAAAAATATTATAAAAATCTAGGCATTTTTTATGGAAACCTATGTTTTCTTTTGTCTATTATAAAACCGCAGGGATGCAGTGGACCTAATAATAGTGTGAAGTCTAAAATCTTTTTAGATACTTGTGACTTTCTATGTACCACATATGACAATGACTTGAGAAAAGCAAGGACCTTGAGAAAATGGACTTTGAGATGGGCTAGACATCCCATCTGAGAAACAAGGACCAAACTAGGAGGCGATAACAGTCTGGGTGGCATCAGATACCTGGTAATATGTGGCTTCAGTCTTAGGAGGATGAGAGGCGATCCAAAGGAGATCAAAACAGTGATCAAGCCTTGCTGAGTGCCAACTATGTGGAAAGCCCTGTGGTAAGTCATATAGTCAGTATGTCCTCTTTAATTTTCATAATGGTCTTGGGAGACAAGTACTGACATCATTATTTCATATGCAGGAACAGTGAAGCACAGAGAAACTAAGTAGCCTGTCCAAGGTCAAACAACCCATACAGAGCTGAAATTAAAAGCCAAGCCATCTATCTCCAGGTCCTTATCCGTAATCACCACACTCTACCTTCTCACATTCACTTGAATTACAGCATTTTGAACATTAGTGTGCATCCAGCACAAAAAGACTCCCAAGAATCCACAGGGATAAAACTTGAGGATAAAATTTACCATATGACACAAATTTCCTAAAGGGGGGATAGAAGCAACAACAATATTCTACTGCTTATATTTTGTCTTAAGTAACTTGGTTGTTGGTATCCCCAGAGAAAAGACTGTGCCTGAAATTGTAACCAGTATACATTTCTATCAAGGTAAAAGATTTATAATCAGAAGTTCCCTAAGCTATACAAAGTGTTGTACTTGAATTAAGGTACAGCTTGTGTATAGAAGCTTCTTCAAATATAAAATTTCGGCTGGGCACGGTGGCTCACGCCTGTAATCCTAGCACTCTGGGAGGCCGAGGCGGGTGGATCACTGGAGGTCAGGAGTTTGAGACCAGCCTGAGCAAAAGCGAGACCTCGTCTCTACTAAAAATAGAAAGAAATTATATGGACAACTAAAAATATATATAGAAAAAATGAGCCGGGCATGGTGGCGCATGCCTGCAGTCCCAGCTACTTGGGAGGCTGAGGCAGTAGGATCGCTTAAGCCCAGGAGTTTGAGGTTGCTGTGAGCTAGGCTGACGCCACGGCACTCACTCTAGCCCAGGCAACAGAGCGAGACTCTGTCTCAAAATAAATAAATAAATAAATAAATAAAAAACAAATATAAAATTTCATATAAAAACATGAGAGACATTTCCAAAAAAATATCAATAGAGAGAATAGACAACTTACAGAATGAGAGAAAATACTAGCATGCTATACATCCAATAAAGGGCTACTAGCTAGAATCTACAAAGAACTCAAGCAAATCAGCAAGAAAAAAAATCAAACAACCTCATTAAAAAGTAGGCAAAAAACATGAGCAGAAGCTTTTCAAAATAAGACAGAATGGCCAATAAACATGAAAAAATGCTCAGAGTCTCTAACCATCGGGGAAATGCAAATCAAAACCACAATGAGATATCACCTACCTCCAGTGAGAATGGTTTTTATCAAAAAGTCCCAAAACAACAGATGCTGGCATGGATGCAGAAAGGAACACTTAAACACTGTTGGTGGGACTGCAAACTAGTACAACCTCTATGGAAAGTAGTATGGAGATACCTCAAAGAAATCAAAGTAGATCTACCATTTGATCCAGCAATCCTATTACTGGGTATTTACCCAAAGGAAAAAAGTCATTTTATAAAAAAGACATTTGCACTTGAATGTTTACTGCAGCCCAATTCACAATCGCAAAGATGTGGAGTTAATCCCAGTGCCCATCAATACATGAGTGGATTAATAAAATGTGGTATATGTATACCATGGAGTACTACTCAGCCATAAAAAATGGTGAAGTAATACCTTTTGTAACAACCTGGATAGAACTGGAAACCATTATTCTAAGTGAAGTATCATAAGAATGGAAAAATACACACTACATGTACTCGCTATTAAATTGGAACTAGTTGATCAACACTTATGTGCACATGTAGAAATAAAACTCAACAGAAGTCAAGCAGGTAGGAGGAAGGAGGAGGAGATGGGTAAAATCACACCTAATGGATACAATGCACAGTATCTGGTGATGGACACGCTTATAACTTTGACTCAAACAGTACAAAAGCAATTCATGTAACCAAAACGTTTGTACCCCCATAATATTCTGAAATAAAAGAAAGAAACAATCTTTTAAAGATTAAAAAATAAATAAAACTATATTATAAATAGTACATGTTGGCTGATTTTCTTGTCTATTCAATATCCAGTGAAGATGCTAAAGACAGCCTTATCTTTGATAAACTTACAGTGTATCAAGGGTAATGGTTGAACAATTAGAAGATGCTTTATAAGACAGTAACAGAATAACAGAGTAATGACTGAAAAAAATATTTTTTACTAATTTTTTAGTATCTATCAGGTACCAATGCACTAACAATTGCTTTACAATTATTACCATATTTAATAGTCTCAGTAATATCATGAAGTCATTTGGTACTCTCGGATGCTCAGGAAGGAAATGCCTTTGTGAAACACTAAGGTGTGGAAGTGTTCACAGAAGGCTTCCAAAGGAGATGTTCCCGGAGCTGAATTGTAAATGGTGAGTAGAATTAAACAGAAAAAAACAAAAATGGCCTTTCAAGGGAAAAAAAACAATAAAAAAAAATTGCAAAGAGATTTGGAGGTTTGGGAGAATATAGAGCAATTTGTGAACAGAAATAGTGGTTGTAGCTTAGAGGTCTTATATGCCATGCTTGGATGTTATACTAAAGGTGACAACGAGGCTGGGATTCTCTAAAACGGACAATGATTTGGTGATGTTTGTATTTTGGAAAGCTCTCCCTGGAAAACAGGATCCATGTACTGCTTAAACAATTGAATATGTAGGAAGCAAAGAATACAACAATGAGGCAGAGAATTATTGTCACATTTCTTTATGGCATGTCTACTTTTCTAGGTTACATTTATTTTGTATATCAAGAAACAGCACAAAATGAGGGCATTAGACTCAGAGGTCCCCAAGGAACAATTTTAAAATACTTTACATGGCTATGTGCCTTCTAAGGAACAGATGCTGGCTTACTTATTTACTTAGTATTTATTTAATTTAATTTAGGTCTACTTTACATATAGTAAAATGTTCACATATAAAGTGTGTAGTTTATTTCTCTATGCATACATTGAAGGTGACACCAGGAAAGTTATGTAATGCTTTGCTCTTGGAAGAAGTGATGAATAGATGAATTAATTAAAATTATATTTAACTGATCTAGTTATCACCTCCCATGTATAAGTTCATGCACTGAGTTCTGTGGAAAATAGCCCAGGAGCTCTGCAGATGGAAATGGTCTAGCATCTCCACTGTGAGTAACCATGTTCCTTTCACTGCACCTGCCCATGACACTTAGCACTTTTCAGGTTCAACTGATTTGATTGAGTTATGTGAGACAGAAAGGTTGTCAATAAGTCATTTGAAGTTGGAAAGTGCTAAGTATCATGAACAGATGCAATGAAAAGTAGATGGTCGTCAAAATCGCTTTTGGAAGCAATGGGTATTTGAATTGCACCTTTAGGAATCAGCTATATTTACATAATTAGAACACAAAGGAAAAACCATGATTCTAGGCACAGAAAACAATGATCTGTTTTAGTTCCCTGTGTCTCAGAGACTCAAGATCTTGATGTGAAAGCAAGATTTTCCTCAAGAATCCTAAATATGAACCTAAGACTCCCTAATGGATAGGATGGTACCTTGTGAGAAGAGGCTCCAAAAAGATTCAGGCAGATACATAAGTGTGTATGTGTGACACACACATACATATATCTCCACAAATCTTTAAAGATACCAGAGATTTCTAAATAATTTAGAACTGAGGTTATTATTAAACAGATGTATCTCGATGAGCATTTACTATTCATGGTGTTTGTTTTGAAAATTCCAACCACAAACATGTTTGCAAGCTAATCTTCTGTCAGTGTCTGACCACATTTTGTCAGCAATAATAATGATGATGATGATGACCCCTAAGTGAAATTGTCATATCCTTTTCATATCCTAGAGCCTTGGAAAGGAAGCCTTAAAAACACTCTTATTTTAGTCTGTAATTATAAATTCTTGGCATTGTTTTGGCTTTTATATGTGGAAGTTTAGAATTCCCACCTCTCTTAATAGTCCACTTTTGTTATTACTACTAGTAAATCTGATATGGAGAACTCTATTGGTGAAAAGAAAGTGTTAATTTGTGAGAAAATACTTATATGTTTAAATTGATAAGTTATTTCTGTTGCTTTCAAAGGAGATAAAAATATCATTGAATATTTTCAGCTTTTACTTTTTTATATAGTGAATGACAATGAAACAAGTTTTAATAAACTCTAGGTTCTAGCAATATTGTAGAAGTTGTTTTATAAACTATTCTAGTGCAAGACTTTCTGGTCAATAACACTGAAATTCAACAAACATATCTTCACTTTCTATCTCAAATATATTTTTCAAATATTTATAGAAATGTTCTATTTATTAGAAAATATTTGCTCCTTTTTTTCCATATCTTCCTTGCTAGAACTTCTGATAATTTCCATTTGCTGATCTAGTATCCTCAGCTCCAAAGCTCAAGCATATTGTATGAGAGGAGATACGCTGCAAGTGTAGTTCAGTCAGGGAATATGATCTTATTTTAGTCTTGCTCCTTCAGATCTGGTACTTGATGGTATCACATCATTTGGACTCAATTTTTGTGACTCGGTTTTTCTTGTGCCTCACATATCTTACCTGGCACTACACTTCCTTGAACTTTGCCCACAGTGTTTATGGTGTTAACCTTGAAATCACAGAGTGACCTTGTGGCGTCCCCTTCCTTGAGGACTGTTTGCTTTTCCAGACTGCCCACATGTGGAAGAATTAGTTACCTAGGTACCCTTCCTGTCACCATTAATCAGTTTCACTTCTTCCTTGTGGCTATTAATTTCTTAGCTCTAGTTATTCTTACTTCCCTGTGCCCCCAATTGACGCTACATGACTTTGCAATCCCTTTCACTAGAGGGTTCAGCCACATATTAATATAATGTTTTGAGTGAACTGAAAATCCCTGAAACTCCTTCCATCAAGAGATGAGGACTAATTCTTTTCCCCAGGAATCTCAGCTGGCCTTAGTGATTAGCTTGGAGCTAATAGAATGCAACATAAGACGTGCTAGATAGCTTCAGTGGCCAGGCCAATAGAAGTCATGCAGCTCCTCTCTAGTTTGCTGAAACACTTGTTTGAAGAGACTTGAGTCACCATGTGAGGAGTTCAACTACCCTGAGACCGGAAAGGCCGTGTTTAGGCACTCTGTTCAGCAGTGCCAGCTGAATATGTCCTATAGTCATCCCAACCCAGACCAGACACAGCAGTAAATAGGTTATTTTGCAAGGGGATCCCCCATTCAACTATTCAAGTTATTTGAATCATCTCAAGTGAGGACCAGACATCACAGAGTAAAGAAGAGATATCCATACTGTGCTCTTTCCAAATGCCTACCCAACAGTATCTGAGAGGGCAATAAAATAGTTGTTTTATACCACTGAATTTTGTTACTTGTTTCACAGCAATAGATAACTAGAAAAACCATATGATTGCTTTGGGTGATAGGATATGGGTGGAAATGATTGTATCCCATGTGTAAGCCTAGATTTCAAGACCTCAAGAGGTTTTATTCGTGTCATCTTTTTTTTTCCCCCTTGTGCTACTGCCTTACTGGCATAAGCTCATGCTCTGGCTAGCCTGATGTTGCATGGAAGACCTGAAACATCCAACCATCAGGCAGTGAGAAGCCAGGCCCAGCTGACTCACAGCTTGCAGCACAGATGCCCAATCAAGCCCAGATTAGATCAGTAAACCACAATCCAACTTACAGACTCAGGAGAGTGAGAATAAATAATTATTGTTCTGAGCTACTCAGTTTGAGGATAGTTGATTACATGGCAAAAATGGACCCAGAAAACTGAAAACTTCTTGATGCCACTGAACACAATTGTTGCATTGTCTCTCATCATATGGTTGTGTTGGCCAGAACAAAGTGAGTTTCCAATGTCCCTTTCCATTTTGTATGTTGAATTTTTGGAGATTTCCATCTCAGGGACCAACTCTTGGGCTATCTGACATGTTGCACGTGCTATTGTCCTGAAAAGCCTTTCCTAGGCTTAAATTGTGAAATAGAACCAAAGTCTATGGAGTATTGATTTGGATCACCAGCATTACTAAAGGAAAGAGTATTCTTTCACATCTTCCACTGTGATACTACTAGTCTCCTTCATACTCTTAACTTTAAGACAGTTTTTTTTCAATGATTTCTCAGAGTCTTCAAGCATACTTTTATATAATGTATCACCATCCTTCCCTCAAAAGGCAAGAGGTATTTTTCTCCCAATGAAATTGTTTTGCATTGTGGTTCTCTCTCTCTTTCCTTTTTTTGTTTTTTCTTTCTCTCTCTCCCTCATGGTAGGGACATTTCAGAATTATTTTCTTTGCCATCTGTTTCTCTGAAAATGATGGAGACTACAAAGTTCAGACTTGTATAGACATGTGGGATGATGGCATCAGTATTTCTTGCTCACATACAGCCCCCCAAAGCTCAAAATCACATTTGCCACTAAATTCCAATTGCAAAAGCCAGATGGAGAACTGAAACGCAATGGAGCAAGATGTTTAATTCCATTTCAAATGTTTAATGACTTGCCATTGGTAGATAAAAGATTAGCAAATTAAGGTAAGGTACAGCAGTCAGGAAATGTGGGAACATCAGGACAGAATCTGCAGAATAAAATTTTATAAATGCCTAGAGTGTCTGAAAGAAATATCATCAACATTATAAAATGGAAGTTCTGGGAAGGATCTTTGAGAATATCTACTGAATTTTATAGGGTAAGGAAACAGATTCAAGGTCAAAATGTTGCATAACCCTATTCAATTCAATTAAGTGGCAGGGCTAGTACTTGATCTGAAGTAGACATCATGTAATATTTTCTAAATCTCATTAACACCCTGTGGAAAGGAAGAGAGAAAGGAGAAGGAACGGTAGTTGCTTGAGAGAAAAGAACAATAAAGAATTAAATAGAAATAGGATGTTGTTAATCAAACGGGAGAAAAAGGGTAAAGGGGACCCCTCTTCCTCCTAGAGAAAGAGGGTGAGAACCTAAGAACTGGACTTTTTGCCTATACACTAGGTATCTCATTTTATTCTCCAAGAATTACCTAAATATTAGGATGATTAATTTAATGCATAATGGGTGGGGGAAGCTAAAAGACATAAATTCTTTTTCCAGAATATTAATTTGAAATTAGACCACTCTAATGCTAGCATTCACGGTATTCTTTCTCCTATGCCACACAGCTCCAGGTAAGAGGAAAATAAAGTGGGGAAAGAAGGTCCTCGCTAAAGAGGCTAGAATAGAATTGTGTTTAAAAGCATAACCTTGCAGGTCAACAAAATAGAATTCAATATACCTTTTATCTGCTGTTTCACCTTGAGCAACTTCTTTTATCATTCTGAGCATCAATTTTCCCATCTTTCAAATGAGGATTATTAGGAGGATTACATGGTATGATTTTGTTAAAGCAGCTGGCATGTTTTAAATACTTTCCTAGATGAATACATATTAGTATTTAGATAGTTTTAAATGTTATACAGGAGTGCTATACAAAGAGAGCAAAGTTTGCTCAAAAACAGACAAAATCAACCAGCCAACCAAACAAAAAACTAACAAAAAAACAATAACAAAAAATGCCCTTAAAAACATTTGCAATATAGTAGAACTGGCATTTCCTAAAATCCTACCTGTGGTGCTGAAGCTGGCAGTTATGGCAGTTATATAAAGCTTTGATTGTTCTATAATTCTATAATTGTTCTATAAATTCCAAAGCTTGTTATGCCACAACTAGGAAACTTTGGGCACAATAGTTAATGGAGGGATTACACTTGCCTGCGTGATGCCAGGCTGCTGCAGTCTGAGAGAATATCATTTGAAAGAAAATGGGCTCCACACAATAGACTTTGTCATGCAGTGAGGTTTTTATTTATGCAAAATGCAACTGTGTTTAAAAAGGTCTCAGTCATTTGAGAGTACGGTCAACTGAGATTCCATTACTTAGAATTTCATTATAATATTTGCATCTGTAGCATAAGGTTTGAAACTTCTTCTTAGTGTCTGGAAAAGAGTCAGACACATAACATGTTGAAAATAAATATTTTTTTAATTGATTCTCCTGATTAATATATCTCTTTATAATTTAGTGCCTTTGCAGGCTAAATAACACAGGATAATGTAGGAAGAGAACAAGAATAGATGTATATATTCTAGTTTAGCCTCTCTTCCTAACCAGTCAGCCACAGAAATCTAAATTTCTATCCCTTCTAAGCCTGATCCCTCATGGGCCTAGGTAGAGGGCCGACATATTCTATTAGCAGTTGGTAAGTGAAGCAATCTAAATATAATAATCTGATTGCTTATTGTTGGAACCAGCCTACTTAGTTTCCAGTATCACTTCTGTCACTTATTGGCTACATGGTCTTCAGAAAGTTATCTCATCTCTTCCTGTCTGGTTCCTCATTTATACCATGTGTCAGGGTGGGAGGAGGAGATACTAGTGGCTACTTCATAGGATTGTTTTGAGGCTTAAAGAAGTGATCTCTGGAACAGCACCAAGCACAAAATAAAATATCCTATACATATTTGCTATTATTAGTCATATTCTGAAAAAAAAATAGGAAGTCTTAAGAGTTTTAGGTTGAAGAGGGGTGAAGAACGTGTGATATGATCTGCAGTTAAAAAACTGCTGCCTGGAGAGAGAGAGGTGTGCTGATTATGCAATGTGTGGATTGCCCAAGAACATGATTATGAAATGGTGCAAGTAAGAGCAGGAACTGACTACTGCTAGATATACCACTCATATCATTGCATGAGAGGGAGACCCAGGATTGGGGTCCCACAGAGTATGAGTGTGGGGGGGGAGGGGAGAAAAAAAACCATCATTTCTAACACTTTCCAAACCCAAAACTACCAGTTGAGGGGGCATTAGTTTGGTCTTGTGTGAATCTGTTTCACATTAAGTGTGAACAGAAACTTCCTGAAGATGGAAAGACACTGTGTAAGAATACAGTAGGTATAGATGGAAGAACTATGTGCATCTGAAGGTAAGAGGGAGATAACAGCACTGATCAGAAACACTTTCTGTGATTATGTACATTTGCTATATCTGTACTCTCCCATAAGGTAGTCACCAGCCACATGTGACTACTGAGCACTTGAAATGTGGCTTGAAAAATGAAATAATATAGCTTTTCCAAACAAGTCTTATAAAAAATATTTAGAAATCCCGATAATGGTGTCATGTAAGAGTCAATTCTCTTCTCCAAGCTTGAGAAGGAGCAAGTTTTTTTCTCTTCCTTTTAAGGTTTCTTTTTCCTGAACCTTTCTGGTCTTCACACATTTAGAGGGAGAAAAAATAAGCCTTCATTTTATTTAAGTCATTATTATTCTTGGCATCAAATCCTTATGTATACAGAATAATAACATGTTCCATTCCCAGCTGATTTGAGTTAAATATCTGTTCCCAGCTACAATATGTAGTGTTGGGATCCAGGTAATTTCTCCTCCTATAATTGATGAAGTTTTCTTTATTTCCACCAGTAATCACAGCTAAATTTTAATGAATACTTACTCTATGTTGTGCACTATTCTAAGCACTTTTCACAAGGAGTTCATGCAATCCTCAAAAGCAATCCTATGGAATAGCTATCATAATTGTTCCCAGTTTACAATGGAAAATTTTAGTCACCGAGAATTAAATAGTTTTCCCAAGGTCAAAGGGCTACTAGATGTTGGGGCTGGTATAGAGCACCTGGATTCATGGGCCAATAGTTTATATTCTTAACCACGAGTGCCAAATGGTTAAGATGTGACTCGTACAGCATTACTTATCAAGGGCAGTAGATCCAGTAAAAATGCAGAGGCATTTAGCCTTGCTGTGTAAAGACAAATTCTGTTGGTTTGGGTGCCTTTCAAACCAAGATTCCAATTCTTACACATGTAAGAATTCATTTTTCATGTATTTCACTCTCAAATTTATCATGTCTGTATATTCATGAACATTTCATTTCTCTTATTTGAAAAATGCTGTTTAAACACCTACGTACTGCCTGCCTGGGTTTTGTTGGCACCATCATTCTCAGCATCATAGCTAACATGTATCTCATTTAATATTGTGACAACCTAAATTGATGGGTATTATTATTATCTTCAGTTTGCAAATGAGGAAACTGAGGCTCAGAGTGGTTATGCACCTTTCTTAAGTTGTCACAGTTAACAAGTAACAGAGCCAAGAACCTCACCTGGGTCTGCCTTATTATACTAATTCTACTGACGAACCACACACTTATAGCCCTGGTTGTAATTTTGCCTGTGGACAAACCTGATCATTCTGTCCAATTGTGGTTGTCAGCCTGCAAATATGCAATTTCCTGTTTAGGTCATAATAAATATGCCAGTTATTAAGAACACATAAGTTTCTTTCCCTGCCTTCAAAATGCATTTACTGCATTTTCCTCCAGGCAGGTAAGAAACACACATTTAAATCTCCCTCAGACACATGATTCATAGAGCAGCACTGATTCCTTGTTTTCCTTGTGCCCCTCACATAAAGTGCTACAGTTGAAGTGGTGAACGAGGAAGGTGGCAACAGAATGTGGACTGGCACCGCATAAAGAGGAAAAATGAGCAAGAGAAATAGTCTTTGCTAGTGATGGAAATTGCAAAGGCTAAATAAGAATTTAAACTCCCTTTTACCTCCCAGTGAACACATGCACAACCTTTAACATTCTTCCTTTACATCTTAAATCTTAGAAGCTTGGTATCATTAAGTGACTCGGTGCAATAGTCCTTCAAGAGAAATTATACCCCATCTAAGAAATAGTGACAAATACCAGATATAGTACTCTCAGTCTAGTTAAACCACTGCCTTGGAAAGCAATAACATTGCCCACTTTGATTCACACTGTGTTTCTCTGCATCACACACTGGTAGACTGTTTATCTTATTCAATGGCAGCTCAATATAAGACCGAGAGCTATAAAGAATTTATTCTATACTCCATCCCCAAATTCTTTTCTGGTCAAAATGTTAGAGCTTTGTTTTATTTAAGTTTGAGACTCTTTTTCTGTCTTATTGCTCATTCCTCTTGTCTGGTGATTTGTTTTATTTTCTCCACACTCTGAGGAAGGGAAGAGTTTCCCATATAGCACCCATTGAGTAGAATGTCTTCTATACTAATTTCCAAGATGGAAATCTCTTTCTACGCATCCTCTAAATTCCTACAAAATTCTAATCCAGCCATAGCAAGTCTATATCCTCTATTGGCAGAAATTGTTTGCCTAACTACAGCCAATTTTTTTTCATCTTCTTTCCATTCTAGCAGAGATTGTTTCCCATCCCAGAGACTGAAACTGTTGGATCCTTACTTTCCAAGCCTTTTTCTGCAGCCAAGAGCCACTGGGCATCAAATTATGGTCACTGAGACATACAAAAAAGTCTGCTTAAGACATGTGTGAAAAATTCCCTCCCTGTTAGAGAGATAGCTCCAAGAAGTATCCCACTTTCTTCCATTCTATCTTTGCAAGTGATGTGTATGAATCTGTGACAACTGTCTTGTCAGCAGGAGTTTACAAGATTTGCAATGGAAAATTAACATGCAGAGCATAACAGAACCAAAAGCAGAAAAACTCAGAACTTTGATGGTATTATTGACCCACTGAATGGATGCTGCAGACTATCTCTTTCTAGATTATTTAATTTATGCATAATCATCTTTATTATTTTTTTATCTAAGATAATTTCTGAAGGTTTTTATTTTTCTTTTTTTTTTTTAGGTTTTCAGGCATTATTTTTTTTTTCCTTTCCAGCCAAAAGCATAGTAACCAATGTACCTGTATATACCAGGTATTGTAATTGTAGCAGGAAAATAACAGAAACAACCTCTATATGCATGAAGCTTCACAAACATAATACTCCTCAGAAAATGGAGTGGTCAATAAGTCTAATTATTACTAATCTTGGATCATGGCCATTTTGCCTTTCATCACCAAAGATTGAACACATGGAGAAAAGAAAACAATAACGATTAGTTCTTTGGCCTCGACTGTTCTGGTTATCAATTTTATCATTGAAAATGAAACTGCAGAACCTCAAAGGTCCCCACAGTTTCAAAAATTCTACCTTCTTCAGAGGGGGCTTCAGACATATTTAAAAATTTGAGAAATGGGCATTATTAAGTAGTCTAGAAATAATGATGCAACCACCAAGATTCTTCATCCTACTTACAGTAAAGTTTTGACTCTCTGAAAGTATAAGGAGGGTTATATATAAAGACTAATGTTGATGAAATTATAAATCAGCACACATTTAAAAGTAACATCAAAAGAAATAAAAGGAGCAGCTCTCCTTTATAAATGTGATTTTATTTCCAGACTATTGGGACAAAGTCACAATAAGATTGGGAGTGGATTGATTTGAAATGTAGGGGGAAACTTCATAAGCAGTAACAGAGAGAATGACAAAAAGAGACCTCTAGGAATTGGCACAAAGACAGATCAAAGGCTGGCTCATGGGTCACCTCCTTCAGTAACCCAAAATGGATTCCTTAAAATACTGAGTCTTATGGGTCTTATGGGTCTAAAATACTCAGTCTTACTGAGTCCCAGGTCTAATGCAAATAAACTTCAGAGGTAAAGCCTGAAAAAATGCATTTTAATGAGAGCTCCCCGGTGAGTCTTCACTAAGCCCATTTAATTTTGAAAACTGCTGCTTAAGACATGCTCTTGTCATACTGTAGTCATGAGCCACGTGTGGCTGTTTAAGTTTAAATGTAAATTAATTTAATAAAAAATTAAAAGTTCAGTTCCTTAGTTGCACTACCCTTTTATCAAGTACTCCATAGTCACATGTGGGTAGCAGCTACCATATTGGATGGCACAGACATAGAACATTTGCATCCTCACAGAAAGTTCTATTAGACACAACAGTATGGGTTGTATATGTGAACTACATTGTCAGTCTATTAGCGCCCCTTCCTTTAGAATCAAATCCCCTTCTCTAAGCTCTCTCCCCTTTTCCTGTAAAATCACACCACCCTATTCTTTGTCTGTACTAGAGCTCTGCCTGTGACTATTTCTTTTATTGGAAAAAAAATATTATCTGTCATAATTGAACACCGACAAGTACTACATTCATCACTTTATATTCAGCACACATTCTAACTTTCACAATTAATTTGTGAAATTCATTTTAGCAGCTCCATTTTACTGATGATTAAAGTATGAGTTGGAGACATTCCTTCATTAATTAATTCTATCAACATATTGATTGTGTACCTACTGTTGGTAGGTACTGTTCTAAAACTGAGTAGGGGGAGGGTGCAGCTTTGTTATAAATGTATACAAAAAACTTGCTGCCATCATATTTTCATTTTTGTGGGGACAGACAGGTAACAAACAAGTAAATAAGTAATCTATCTAAATAATATATGTCAGATGGTGTTATTAAAGCAAAGTACTTCAGCTTGTAATAATAAAAGCAGAAAACAAATACTGAAAGAGTAAAATAAGACCACCCAGCTAGTAACTGATAAAATTAAGATTCATATTCAAGTATACTTGATCCTATGATAGACTACTTTCTTTCCAAACTGGCAACTTTTTGGAGACTTAAAAAATTCCCTACCCCTCAATCACTAACATTCCCTTCTTTTATTTAGATGATTTCAAAAGAAGGGGCAGAGCCATTTCTGTAATAAAGATGGAAGAAGGCATGATTCAGCGAATACTTGGAATCATATGGGAGCATGGTTTTAGGAACCAAGGAGAAGGAAGATAACATAACTTAATTGAGAAGAAAATAATGGTCATAAAAATCTAGGTGAGACATGGGATAAAATGAAATATATATCTGTCTCAATTCTTTTCAACCTACTCTGCCAGAGGAGAATTAAAGTATTATTTTCATCTGAATTTACTTTGTATATTAATACATAGTGCATCCATCTTTGGAATTAATGTGTGCAGCTGTACAACAGCTTTCTTTCTTAACCTTATTCAATTCTAGTGTTTTATTACATAGTATATTTATAAACGCAAAGTCAAGTATGCAAAAGACGTCGCATGTCCTTATTTTATGGAAAGTGGTCTCATTCTAACTCTGAGGTCGCTTCCCTCCAACACACTCTCAACAAATATGTAAAGATACGTTGGTCTTACCCAATGTCCAAGTGTGAGACAACACTTAAGTGCTTCACCTCAAAGTAGTCACCATTGAAATAGTCACTGTTCTAGACTTGAAGTCAAAAGCTGAGAATGATTAAAGGAGACAGTTTAAACACAGGAATCTGCTGAAGTTTGGAGCTTAGGACCTGGCTTCCTTAAGCATCTAAGTCGTCTACGTGAATGTCTTGCTACTCTACTGGGAGCACTTCTATACATTAAGGTGTACTTCTCCACTTCCACCAGCAGCTGCCAGAGAATTGACTATATCTACTCTCTCCTCACTCCATTCTTTCCTGCTTCCTTAAAGGCTTAACTGTTTTTTTCTTTCCCTCACTACTCCCCTCCAAAATCTGTCAAAACCTCTTTAACTACTTTAGATTTCTGGAAAAATGAAAAGAAGTGCTGTCTTTATGGATTTCCGACCTCTCTCTTCCATTTTTAATGACATTTATGATTACATTGGGCCTACCTGGATAATCGAGGTTAATCCCCTTAAGGCCCAGCTAATTAGCAAACTTAATTCCATCTGTAATCTATTTCCCTTTGTCATGTAAGCTAACAGGTTCTGGGGATTAGGGCATCTTTTGGTACCATTTATCTGCCTATCACAATTTTTATGCCAAAATAACAGTGAATAAATAAATTAATTAATTCTAAGTTATCCTGACAGTCTATCTTTCAATTGTTTTATTGAGAACTTCATAACTTTGATTTGCAAGTAGTTGTATTACAACTCAGAAGCAGAGTATGCTGTTCCTTGTTATGCCTTTACTTCTCTATGGAGTAAGATTAGAATTATTCAAAAGTCAATATAAAACAAATATACATGAAAGGAGTCCAAGACAATGGACCCCTCCAGGTAATTATCTGTGGGACCCAGACATGTAGTTATGTTTTAATTCTTTCTTTCCAGTGCATCCCTGTTTCAGCACTTAGCTTGTTCCTATCCTAAGGCTTAGCTCACTATCTCCAATTTCAGCTATCATCACGCTCACACTAGAAAGAACACTGATGAGAACATTGAGAGACTGGAGTTTCAATCCCATCTCTGTCACGGGGCAACTACAATTCCCTGGTCAATTTACTTTCTGTCCCTGAGATTCAGTCTCCCCATATGTGAAGAGCAATGAATTTGACCAGATAATAATACAACCAATTACATATCAAATAAGAACCAGAGTGGCAGATGCTGGGCTTGAAACATGGATACAATAAAATTCAATCTTCATCTCTATTTTAGAGATAAAGAAATTGAAGCTCAGAGAAAGTAAGTAGCATGTCCTAAAGTAACCCAGCTTCTATATCATAACATACCTAACATCATCTCACATAATATAAAATATTCTCATATAATATAGAGTATAAAAATCTCTCATTTAATAATCTTAGTGTCATTCTGTCATTCAAATAGAAGTGTGTTTATAAAACATAAACTTACACACAATATATAATTCATGTATCTGTAATAAATTCATGTAAATCACACAAATTCCAAATGATGTATTCAAAAGTGAGGGTAGCAGAAGGCTCAATTTCCCAAGCTGCTGAGTCTTCGCTGCAGGCAGATTCTAGCTCCGATTAAATTAATGCCTGCCCAAACATAAGAACAGAGCCAACTTGGGAATCAATGTCGGTTCAAGCTTTCCGCTCTTTGGATATACCTCTTGCTTTTCAATATGGAATACAGTTGAATTCTTTTTATCATTGTAGAAATTTAATAGAAGCACTTGGATCCAATACATCTATATTATGAACTAAAGTGTTTAGAAAATGAAACTACAAGGATAAAAAAAATCTGAAGAAAACCATATGTGTACATCTATGTCACAAGTAGTTGGTTAAAATGAAACTACTAGAAGCTCAACCAGATGTTATTTGCTCTTGCAGGATCCCTTTTCATGCAACCTTATTCCACTGTACCCACTAGCAGCGCACCTGTGTTGGAGGGAATTCACCTGTTATATAAATGATAATCAGAGCTAGTAATTACAGGACAGTCTAGGTATCAGACACTATATTAAGTGGGTTTATAAAAGTTACTCATTCTTCTCAGCAATCTTATAAAGTGGTTACTATCATTAACCATAGTTTGCATTTGAAGTGACACAGTCTCAGAGGGGCTAAGTAACTTAACCATGGTTGCACACCTAATAACATGTAGGGTGGCCATGTTCTTTTATTTGAGGGCTCATGCTAGCTGTAGCTTCAGTTTAGTAGAAAAATTTTTTGTCCCTGAATACAAATTTTCTATTTTTTCTCTCTTCTTTCACCATTGTGAGCTCTTTGCAAAAATGACACTGTTTCTTCATCTTTTTCTCCCAATTTTATCTTCTACTGACCAACACAGAATCTTTCCCATAGAAAGTGATCAAGAAGGTATCTTAAAAGTTAATTAAGTATTCTATAAACTGGCCCATTTTACGAACTAAGGATTTGTGACCTCTACCAGTCTGTATTATACACATAAAACCCAGTACATCAAAAAGTGCTTAATTGCCCCCCAAAAAATCATTCGAGATGGAAATGGAAACTCCATCCAGAGATTGATTTCTGTGTTTGTCATCATCATCATCATCAATCATCAGCATTACCCCCACCTGGCAAAATAACAACTGTAGCAGTCCATATAATATTGTTAACATTTATTAGTGAATGATCTAAAATAGTGAGGAGAACAATTACATTTGGATCTCTAGTTATTTTTTCTTAGCTAAATATATCAATTTTTAAAAAATCTGTCAGTTAACATTTATTAAGTATTTAATTCCCTGCGTGTATCTGAAGTGCCTTAGTCATAGGAATGACTTCTCTCTCTCAATCTGCTTTCCATTTATCAGTTTTCTAAAACTCTTGGGTTTCTGAGGAGCTATTGCTTTATTGCCAGACTGGGAGTCTGAGAAGATGGGACCCTAAAATGTAACTTTTACTCTAAGGATATGCTTGGGCAACATTCTTGTAAACAGCTAAAAAGGCTTAGAAGACTATTGAAATACTAATTATCTAAACTGGCTTCTCTCAAATAAAGATGGCATATAAATCAAAATATTCTGAACTCAAATAAAGCAGTTAAATCTTCTCAGGTGGGCCATATTGGCCTGGAGAAATAAATATATATGTATAAGGACTCAGAGATCAGTAGAAAGGTGACCCAAAGAAAGTTCTTGACAGCTATGGTAATAAAGCAGAAAGTCCTCAAACCTCACTGAAAATTGTAATTGGGGTTTTCTGTGAGTTACTTCTCTATTGGCTTTTTCTCCCTCCATAGCTAATAATGTTAATTAGCTACAGCTTTGAATTTTATTCCTTGGTTAGTAAGGTGGCAAAAGAGGACTGTGGTTATGTCAATAAGACATATTAATAGGCTGGGAACAGTGGCTAATACCTGTAATCCTAGCACTCTGGGAGGCCAAGGTGGGAGGATCACTCAAGGTCAGGAGTTCGAGACCAGCTTGAGCAAGAGCGAGACCCCCATCTCTATTACAAATAGAAAAAAAATTAGCTGCACAACTAAAAATATATAGAAAAAATTAGCCAGGCATGGTGGCACACGCCTGTAGTTCCACCTACTTGGGAGGCTGAAGCAGATGGATTGCTTGAACCCAGGAGTTTGAGGTTGCTATGAGCTAGGCTGACACCATGGCACTCTAGCCTTGGCAATAGAGTGAGACACTGTCTCCAAAAAAAAAAAAGACATATTTATATTCACCCCACCTTTTCGGATTGAAAATCCGTAGTAGCAAGAGTAAAAATTATGAATTCCTGAGTCACTATAATACATTGATCTGATTATTCTTTGTGTTATTATTGTGATCCTTATTAGTACCCATTGTGTTAAGAACTTTGCATGTATTCATTTAGTTTCATAACTCATGACAACAAAGAGTTGTCATGACTGTTTGCATTTGATACTTGGGGACACTGAATTTAGAGAAGTAAAATAATGCACCAAGCTCACATGGGTAGTTTATGCTCTTTTCTGTCCACATCCTACATTGTTGTCTCTTTCCCCACTGATTGTATCTGGCATTGATAATCTGGGCTTAGGGGAAAATGGCTGGCTGAGCTTAAATCCTGAATTGGTGGTTTCTGTCCATTTGGTCAAGTAGCCTACCCACTCAGAACCTCCATTTTTTTAATTTTTTTACTTAACATTGGTGATAATGACACTGGACTTAAGATGTTTATATGAATTTAATATTATAATGTATGTAGCAATAACCAGTAATCAAAAAGTCCCAAGCATAGTAAATGCTAAATAAGTAATAGTCTGCTACTATTTTTTTTACTTGCACGTTCAGTAAAAATTTCTTCATTTGCTCATACACTCATCTGCCCAAACATCACATGTATATCGAAAACCTGATCTATGCCAAGCACTGAGTTTTTCGCTGATAACTAAAACAGAAAATGTTACTGCCCTGGAGGAAACTTTGATTCCATTAGTAGATTAACATTACATACAGCAAATTCTAAGAAAATAAACAAGACTCAAAGGCAAGAGTTAAAGAAATTAGCTCTTATATTATAAATAGAAAGAACAACAAGGAAGAATAATAAAACAGAATCTTGGATTGATGGATTTCAGGGCTCCCTGCTCCTCTGTGAGCTTATCCATACAGATTTTGTTTAGATGATATCAAATAATTTTGTTGCATGAGGCAATTTAATTCAAAAGTCTCTCCTATTGTTTATGTAGCATTGCACGACCCAACCTGTTGAAATTTAATCTTTGCATATATCTCTATGACATGCTCCCTGCAAAACAAAATGAAATAAAACAAAAAACAGTTTCTGCCATGGTCAATGTGCCAATGTGCTTTGTGTTTAAAAAAAAAAAATGTCCATTTTTAAATTTCATCCTCCAAATATTGTTTTCCCTGCAGTAAAGTCAATGTCATAGACATTTGTCCTTTCCAAATTAACCGTTAGCCATATCTTTACCGTGATTACCCTCGCTTGGCTTATATTCATTGACATCCAGATTCCACTTGACTGATTATAGATTGTTTGCTCCCTACCTGTTATTTAAAAGCACGTATTTCAATATAGTGAATTTTCTAAGCTACAGTTGATTTCAATCAATTATATTTAGCTCATTTTTAATTCTCTTCATGCCTAGTCTTTTTAAAAAATCCAATACCATGTTTTGTGCTGTGTCATTTGAAAACTTGAAAACTTGAAAACTGATTATCTCTGATCACAGCCATGTGCAACATCTCCACTTTCCTTCAGGTTTAGGATAGCAAGGGGGACAAAATGAGTTGGTAATTCTAATGGGGTAACAACATGCTGTAATAAAAACACAAAAGGACAAGACTCAAAAGATCCTGATGCATCCTAATCATGTCATTTCTCAATTTAAACTATTCAATTGTTCCCTCATGGACCACTGGTTAAAGCCCAACCTCTATAATGTTTATGAGACCATCACAATATGTACCACATCAGGGCATCTTCTCTAGCTTCCAACCTTACCAACCACACTGCTGCCATGCTGCAGATCTTTGTGTTTTGTCACCCTATTCTTTTTTTATACTTGTTGCTATTTATTTCTAGAGCTTTTCACCAGGCTGACTCCTACTCATTCTTCAAGGTTTAGCTCAGACGTAACTTCCCCCTTGGTGGCTTATATTCACCACAGTTTCCCAAATTTGCACAAGGTAAGAAATACCTCAGGAAATGGTTAAACTCATAAATTTCTGTATGTATTGAATGAGTGCTTTAAGGGTATCTAAGATTTGTTTTAATCAGGTATGGTAAGATGTACAGATGTGAGAAGGACTAGAAGTCTTTATACTCAGAGATCCATAGAAACAGGAAATAGGGAACCAGGGTCCTTCAAGAGTCAGAGGAAATGAGAGGAAAACAGGGTCAAGAACATTTATTGGCTGGGAACAGTGGCTCACGCCTGTAATCGTAGCACTCTGGGAGGCCGAGGCTGGAGGATCGGATTGCTTGTGGTCAGGAGTTTGAGACCAGCCTGAGCAGGAGCGAGACCGCATCTCTAGAAAAAATAGAAAAAATTAGCCAGGCAACTAAAAATAGAAACAAACAAACAAAAAAATTAGCCGGGCGTGGTGGTGAGCACCTGTAGTCCCAGCTAATCAGGAGGCTGAAGCAGTAGGATCACTTGAGCCCAGGAGTTTGAGGTTGCTGTGAGCTAGGCTGATGCCAGGGCACTCTAGCCTGGGCAATAAAGCAGGATTTTGGCTTAAAAAAAAAAAAGGAATTTTAAAACAAAGAGCCTTTATTGTGGTTTTCATGGGAAAGAACAAGTGAGGCAGGGTAAACAAATTTGGGATGTGCAGGTTTGAACAATACCTGCAGACTGTGGGGTATAGAAGCTGTCTCTAATAGTCTGGTACCTGTCCTGGGGGTGATGAAGACAGGAGAATAATGGCCCAACAGAATGACAGCTCTATAGCAGAGGTGGGTAGGGTGTGGGTTTTGGATTGTTAGATTTGCATTGCAGAGGTTTGTTCCCAGGATTATTGTTTGCTATCCCTAGGAATTAGCTATCCCAGGAAGCCACAGTTCCTCCAGTGTCAGTCAGCAAGGCTCCAAGTTGTTAAAGCATTAGAAAATATATGAAAGAAAAACATGGTTAATACTATGAGCTTCCTAGGAAAAATCATCAACTCCTAAGGTGGAGTTCCAGTTCCACTGAGACTGGTGGGGTGGCTTACATGAAAATAACTATTAACTTTGCATGCATTAGAGTCAAGAGCAGAGAAAACCTAGAAGGAATGTGACTTTTGATAGAAGGTACATCACTGAAAAGAATCTATGTTTAAAGAGTCTTTCCCCTGATGTTTCTCCTGGTTTGCATTGTGTGGAGTCTCTGTAACTCATGCAGAAATAGCAATAACAATATTCTTGGATTGAGGTGTCAAACAATGGAGTTTAGGATATCAGAGTGTCTGGAAATTGAAGAGATAACCATGGGAGATACAGTGCTGAAGTCTACTTATAAACCTCTCACAAATCTTTGGCATACTCTGAACCATTCATGCGCATGTAGATTCCACGAAGTTCTCAGAAAGCAACAGTTAGAAGACTAAAAATCTGACCAAAGGTCTCAACTGTTGACAATAGCAGGGGAAACACCACTTTGAAGTTTGGATTCTACCTAGTTAAAAGGGTGATAAACACTTGCCTTTGAAGCTCCAGTTCTAAGTCATGCCTTAGAAATAAAGTCTATATCCTTGGACTAAGTAATATGCCTAACGCTAAGGGAAAACTGACACAAACACTCTGTAGTAATAACCAAGCATCCACAAAACATGAAGGCAGTCAACTAGTAATATAAGTTCCTGATTCATCTAATTTGTTGCATACATCAATAATTCATTTAACAGGGAGAATAAGAGAGACAAGTTCATGCCTTATTGTCCAGATTGAACATCACCAATTAATTTTACAAGAACACATGAATAAAATTCAATGGGGAATAAAATATTTTTCCCAACAATTAGTTCAAGAATAACTGGAAAATACATGGAAAATTAACTTTGATAGAAATCTGTTGTTCAAAGAACACAAAAACACTTAAAACTCAACAATAAGAGAATGAACAATCTAATTAAAAATGGAACAAATACCAGAACAGACATCTTACCAAAGAAGATATACAGATAGCAAATAAGCATATGAATATATGCTCAATATCATACACCATGAGGAAACTGCAAATTAAAACAAGATACCACTACACATCTATTAGAAATCCAAAACCCAAAACTCTGACAATACTAAATGTCAGCAAGGATAAGGAGCAACAGGAACTCTCATTTCTAGTAGGAATGCAAATGGTACAGCTACTTTGGAATACAGTTTGACGGTTCTTGCAAAATTAAACATATTCTTACCATATGATCCAGTAATCGTATTCTTTGGTATTTACCCAAAAGAACTGAATACTTATGTCCATGCAAAATCCTATATATGGATAATTGTGAATAGCCTTATTCACAATTACCAAACTTGGAAGCAATAAAGATGACCTTCACTAAGCAAATGGATAAATAAACTCTTATACATTCAGACAATGCAATTTTATCCAGCGCTAAAAAGAAATGCACGATCAAGCCAATAAAAGGCAGGAAAGGAATTTAAATGCATATTACTAAGGAAAAGAAGCCAATTTGAAAAGGCTATATATTGTATGATCCCAACTATACAACATTCCAGAAAACGCAAAACTATGAAGATAGTAAAAGGATCGGTGGTTTACCAGGGTCTAGGGGTAGTGGAGGTGGGGGATGAATCAGTGAAGCAGAGAGAATTTTTAGGGCAGTGAAATGACTCTGTCTGTATGATACTATATTGGTGGCTACATGTCATTATACATTTATCCAAACCAATAGAACGTATAAACCCAAAAGTAAACCCTAATGTAAACTATGGACTTTGGGTATTAATAACGTGCCAGTGTAGGTTCATCAGTTGTAACAAATGCATTACTCTGGTGCAGGATGTTGATGAGGGTGTGAGGCTGTGTGTTTGTGGGGCGGAGACAGGAGACTCATGGAAAATCCCTACCTTTTTTCTGGGAAACTAAAACTTCTAAAAAATAAAGTTGATTAGGAAAATACCTCACAAATTTTATGTAAGAATTATTATAATATCTGATAAGCATCTAAATAAATGTTTGGCACATTTTAAAGTGCCAGATACATGTTTGAAACATGTACACAAAACAACTTTGACCTCTACATCACACTGTACACAAAGATTAAGTCAAAGAGGATCACTGACCTGAGTGCCCCAGTTAAAGCATTAAAGCTTATACAAGAGAGCATAATGGAAAATATTTCATGACCTTGGAGTAGTAAAGATTTTTCAAACCAGGCTAAAAAAGCACTACCATTTTTTAAAAGAGACAGATGAATTTGAATTTAACATACACACATGCATGTGCACACAAACCAATCTTTGCTCACCCCCAAACACTATTAATTAAATAAAAAGGGCAGAGATGGACATAGAATACTGGAGTACATATATCTGATAAAATACTTGTATTTAGAACAAAAGAACTATAACTCAGTAAAAAGTGACTCGATAAGAAGAAATTGGGCAAGACTTGAGCAGACATGTCACAAAAGAAGTTACACAAATAACTAATAAGCACATGATAAGGTGTCTCAAATTACTATTCATATGAAAAATGAATATTAAAATGTCAGTTACACACTGTTTTATATCCACTAGAAGACTCACCAAACCAAAACCAAAAAGATTGATAACACCCAATATTGGCTAGCATGTAACGATGGAACTCTCAACATATTTGATATGAATATAAAATTACACAACTACTTTGGATAACTGAAAATCTCATATGTCTTATGAAATTAAACACACATATACTCTATGACCCCATCATTCCATTCCTAGTTATTTACTGAAGAAAAAGGAAATTGTCTAACTGCAAAAAATGTTTGTAACAGCTTTATTCATAACAGTATTTTATACTGGGAATGAACCAAATGTCCATCAACGGGAAAATGGATTAAGAAAACATAGAATATCCATACAATGTAATAATACTCTGCAGAAAAGAAGAATGAACTATTAATACATACATTGACATGGGTTAATCCCGAAAAACATCATGTTAAATAAAAGAGGCCAGAAACAAAATAGTGCATATATGCATTATAAAAGCAGACAAAACAATTTATCGTGATAAAAATCAGAGCAGTAGTTACCTCATAAAGGTAAACATGCAACTCATGGCCAATATATAATGAGACTGGTAGATCCAGGCATTCTTATTCTATGGTTTCAACCCAACTTTAAGGAACTACATTTTGTCCATTACATGATAATTCTTTGTACCCATTATCTGTGTCATACTGTTAAAGCCTCAACCTGAGAAAGAGATGGAGATGAACTGGAAGGTAACAAGTGGCAACTGGCTGGTGTAATAGAAGTGCTCTAGGACATACTGATGTCATATAATTCCCATGCTATGTAATTATGTTATTATCCCCTTTGAATGAAATGAGTTTTAGATAAGAAAACTTTTAAGATTTATATACATAAACTATTTTACTAGAAAAATAAAACTTGAATTGAGAAAAATAAAATATACTTCACTGATATAATTTAAAATACTATAAAATACAGTTCATAATAATGAAAAGAGGCAAGGCCCGGTGTCATGATGTTGCATTGAAATTGTCAGTTGAGCAATCTGACTCTCATTATTAGATCAGTGCTTCCCCAGCTTGAATTTGACTAATACAGTCTGGAAAGCTTGATTATATGCAGGTTGAGAAACCCAAGCTCCACAGAAATTGATTCAGTAGGGTGGAGCTGGAGCCCAGGAACAGTGGTTTTAACAATCTCTTCATGCCAATCACCAGTCAAATGATCATCTTGAGAAAAGAGGGTTTCTCTGGTTCACTTTTATTCACTCTCATTAAATCTGGAAGGTCATGGATGCTCAATAAATATCTGCAGAATAAATAAATTACTGACTGACTATTCAGCACCATCTTTGCAGCTTTTATTTTTACTTTCCAATGTTACCATGGCCTTAACACTCACTCTCTGACTAAGCTCACTTTAACTGTCTTGGGCAAACATCTAAAACTTCCAGGCTGTCTTTTAGTGAAGACCCTGATGGATTTGCCTGGAGTCAACAACCTTGTCCTAGATGCTAGAGGAAGTAAAGAAGTAAAGCTGTGTGTATCGTGCTGAAAAATGACAGTTCAAATGGTGATACAGATGCATTTCATTCTGCCTACTAGAGTGGCTATGCCTATACTATTGTTGGTAAGAGTGCCCTTAGTTTTGCTTGTCTTTCATGAAACTCTAGCTGGCTACTTTGACTGATTTTCATCTCAGAATTGGTTAACTATTTTGTTATAACATGGACTAATGGACATATATCCTCTAATTTTTCTTCTCACCCTTCATCACATGACCAGATTTTTCCTTCACATTTTTGTCAACATCACATATTCAAAATTTGTATACTGTTAGGAATCAAAAAAAGAACCAGACTCTTAGATGAAAATTAAGAAGAGTTACATCAATTTCTAATAGCAAAAGCAGTATAGGAGTAGCCTCATCAGGATGTTCCTTATTTTACTTACTAAATGGTATGAAGAAGCTTCAAGTGTGTTCAATTCTGTGAGTGTTTCTGAATTTTTAGTTACAGCATAACAATGCATGGTTTGCTCCTCACTTTACCCCATGATATGTAGCCTGTGCTGCTTTTGTAAATTGCCACAGGTTCTCTCAGGAAAAGCAAAGATTCCTGTCTTATTAAGGTTCTTTTGAAATTATCTCATCCTCATTGTAGCAATTGCTACATTCGGATGCCTAGCTGTTGCAGACAGTTTTCTAGCTAAAGCATTTGGGCCAGCAATGATCAGGCAGTTGTATCTGAGTCAGTTATGCGGTTAAATGGATAATGGACTGTCTGGGCTGCCTGGGTCTTTTGAATGTCAATTTCTTCAGACTCAAATTTTCAAGTAATTTATGCATCTTTTGCTGCTATTGATAGTGTTTCTGCTGCAATCCCCTCACGTGACTATCGTCTATTTAATGTGATGGGGGGAAGCTTTCTATTCTGATTTGCTCCAGTAAAAGAGTCTGAATTTAAAAGGTGTTCCTGTGGGCAACTCAGTTTTTAAAATATCAATAAGACACATATTTCTCTGTTTTCATTTTTTCTATCTTTCCTTTTCTGTATCACAAAGGTTTACTGCAATTACAATATTTAACACATATCTTTTTGAACTGGCAAGGACTTTAGCTGTTAGTTAAATTGTTTTAATACGCCGGGAAGTCACACCCTATGTTGGAAGCATTAATGGTATCTTTAATGGAAATCACAACTCAAGCAGTTAATAGCTCACATGCATCCCCCAGTCAGAGGTACATTTTGTTTCAGTGGTGGCCACAAATGTGGACAGAAATCACTCTGATTTATTGTGAATAAGATAGAAATTTCTGATTACTATCCTGTCTCTGCATGAAACCAATCTCCTTAGAAAGACCATTTGAATCTGGGAAATAGAGGGCAAATGTAAATACGAGTGGAGGTTAAAACTGTTGCTTTGAGTATGAAGTAATAAATTATGCAGCCTGAAAATTCATTATGTTGTTTTTGTCACCAATCTCCTGAGCAGTATTACAAAAAAATTAGACAAAATAAAAGAAAATGAGATTTAAAACAGTGAAAATTCCCCTAAAAGAAAATTGGGTTTATTGTAGCATTTTCTAAGGATATTGCCTCATGGTAAAATATACTTCTTGCACAATACCTTTTGGATGCTTCTAGATAAAAAATCATTTTTTTTTGTAGTTTTGTATTTTTTTTTTAGCTTATAACTTGTACTTTCAAAAAACTTTATTCTTTCCTCAATTATAAGACACTATTCTAGTAGTTTAAGGAAAGCAACCTATGTAGAAAGAGCAAAGTGTTATTTTCAAACATACAAACATACAAAGACTTGGATTCTTCCGGATGTGTTTTTAAGTTCTTCAATTAATATGGTTACTTAAGGTGCATTTTAAAATATTCTAGTTTATATGTGAACACATTTTAAGTCAAAAAAATGATGCATTGATTTATTTATTCAACTCTCTAATTTGTAAGGATTCATTTGAATGGCCCTGCAGATAATTTTAGTGGCAGTCACATGACCTTAGTAAGTTACTTTCACTCTCAGATTTTCAGTTTTCTCATCTAAGAACTAGAAATGATGATTCCTGAACTTCAAACTTGTATGGTTTTGTGAGAATCAAATCTGACTATGAGTTTTGACGAGTTTTTTAACTTTGCAGGCACTGTCACAGAAATGATGGTGACAATGAGAAAAGAGAGGAAAAGGATTGAACTGTCAGGCTGATGAATATTTACCAGATCTGATTTGCTTTCTATTTTCTACATATGAATATCATTTTAGACTCTTCATTTTTAGTTAGGACATTAGAAATTTGTTATGCTTATAGAACCCAAGTTATAATCAATGAAAAAGGGTTTTTCAGTAGTGCTATACCCCTACACATGAAAATCCCAACCATGGTTTTGCTAGTAACATTAGGAAGCACAAGAGGTGATTCTAAGTTTCATGCCTTTGTCAAGTAACCATAAAAAAAAAAAGAAAATATATTACTCAACATTTTAAATATTTTCAAAAATTCTGTAGGTTAAAACCAACTCCCCTTCTCCAAGTATGGTGACTCATTTTTAATAATAAATAAAGTCAATTTGAAATGGTCAATAAATAATTTGATAGTTATTCAGAATTTGTGTATCTTATTTATGCAATGGTTTAGTTCTATTTTCATTGTATGGTTGTTTTAATGTTTGAAATACCAAATATTTTAATTTTGTCTTTTTGAACCCCTGAAGAATGTAACATATCAATTTAACATGATACTATTCTAATTTGCATGCTACAAAACAAATAATTTCTAATCTCCTGTGATAGAGATTTTGTTTAATCATCTCCCTTGTTTGAAAAAAAAAAAAATCACTAACTGTGATGTCTAAAGCCCTCCAGAAAATTTTTGCCATGAGAAATTATAATGGAATGAAAGAGTATTAGTGACAAAACTAGCTTCATTTCAATTTATGAGAAATAATAAATCAATCATTAAAATGGAAACTATGCATGAATAAAATCAAGAGACAAAAAACTGTGACAGCATTTTAAGTAAACTTTGTAACAATCCTCAAAAGCCCAATACTTATTGTTTATGCAATTGGTGTTTTCATACAACCTTGTATTGAGCCTCCTTAATTATGCCATAGTTGAATTACAATTAATATGTAAATAGAAACATAAAACCAGGTTTATCCCATGTAGCGATCTGTACCAGCAAGCATGCTTCACAATCCTCTCCTTGGAAAGTCTCCTGGGTGGCTTAGGCATTCTATTTTTCTTTTCCTTTAGCTTTAGCAAGTTGGTTGGCAAAGCTAACTCAGAGCAGGATGTGCTGCTCCTGTAACCTGTTTACAAATATTTAACATCTGGAATAAGGCAGCTTCTCTGTTGGTCTTCCTGTCCCCCCCAACTCAATGACATTAAGTGTATTTATCACCACCTCAGGCAGGAGTGATTTTTACAGCTATTTTTTTTTTATGGTTGTTTGTCTGTTTTTATTTCCAAAACTTACAATGATTAAATTAGTTATTTTTGGCAGGCCATAAAAACATGTTCTGGACTAAAACTCCAAGGCTTTAAATACAGCCTGTGCATCTTATATGAGTCACATGATGAATACTGAATTTGAGGCTATGTTTAAGTATTGTAATTTTCTGTTCCTTGTGATTGTTCTCTTGTTTTAGGATTACTTGACCTACAGTGACCTTTGATTTTACCATCATGTCAGATATTTGGAATCACCTGATAATTTATTTTACTTTATTTTGCGCTCAGTGAAGCAAATGAGCAATATTAGAAATTAATAAGAAAATAATTAGAGTGATTAAATAATGCCACTCGTCATGGGCTGACCAGCTGATCATATCCTTTTTTTTTTTTTTTTTTTTTGAGACAGGGTGTCACTCTGTTGCACAGGATGAAATGCGATGATCCAATCATAGCTCACTTTAAGCTCTAATTCCTGGGCTCAGGTGATCCTCTTGCCTCAGCCTCCCAAATACCTGACACTACAGGCACGCACCACCACATCCTGCTAATTTTTAAAATTTTTTCTAGAGATGTTGTCCGGGCTGGTCTTGAACTCCTGGTCTCAAGTGATCCTCCCATCTAAGCCTTCCAAACTGTTGAGATTACAAATGTGAACCACTATGCCGAGCCTCCATATCCCTTTTGGCAATACATCCTGATCCTCTGACCACTGAATCAATTATAGTACCCTAGGTCCTGATTACAGTACTTGGACCAAGGATGAAAATGTGACTTAAGCCTGGCCAGTTATAGTTATATTCCAGGATTTAGGTAATGGACACTGTGTGCGAGCATCACTTATATTATGGGCCAGAAAGATGAAGTAAGATTCAGGAATACCCTGACTACATTCCAGCATAGTCAGTCAGCAGGAGGAAGTTTATTGCTACAGGAGAGAGCTGGACAGATGCACAAAGAGAGAAACAGAGACAAGATAGGGATACAAAGAACAGCACACTAGTGACAACTGAATGTAATGTTTTACTTCATAAATTTTCCAGAACTATCTTTAATTCTTCCTTCAATTATTCCTGCCAATAGACTCCTGTGTTTAAATTTCTATTATTTGAAGTGGGAAACACAATCTGGCTTAAAAAAAAAAATACACACACAGACATTTCCTTCAGGAATAAAAACTGAAATAAAACTTAAATTTATGTTTTCTATATATTTTTAAAGATGAAATACTGAAGTGAAATACTCATCTTTTCATGGTGAGTAATGACAAAGCAATAAGATAAAGTCAAGAAATACCACAGTATTACATGAATATGTACAGTTCCGTGTTTGCAAGTGTAAGGCAATGTATTTTCTAGAACATAAAAGCACACAATGGTTAACTGATGTGGGATAATAGGGCCTCAGTTATGGTGGCAGAAGTTACTGGTTTCCTAATATTCATTTTCCTTTTGTTTAAAAAAAAAAACTATATTGACGTGATTCTAATAACTGTATTTCCAACCCTCTCTAGCAAATAGGGCTGGCTGATGAGGTTTAAGAAGAAATTAAAGAATAGAAATTATGGGGAGGATCTTTAAAGGAAATTAAATCAGCTAACAGTTATCTTTTTGCTCCTCTTTTTATTTTCCTTCAAGTCCAGAATTAAAGTCTGACAACTGGAGCTCCAGCAATCATTTTCAGACTCTAAGGAAAAGACCAACAGAACCACAAATATCTTTGTCTTAACAAGCTTACGTTACCTAGCAAGTCAGCAACTGCCTACTCCTGATATTGTCTCCACATGTATAAGATATCTGTTTATCCATGTAACTCAACTTAGTTGGCTTTCTGTTTAAAGATAAACACAATTCCAAAGCAATGT
The DNA here is from genome assembly GCF_041146395.1 of Eulemur rufifrons. Taxonomy (NCBI): domain Eukaryota; kingdom Metazoa; phylum Chordata; class Mammalia; order Primates; family Lemuridae; genus Eulemur; species Eulemur rufifrons. The sequence continues at coordinate 6,378,951 of NC_091005.1, read as the reverse complement.
GGGTACAATTCAGGAAAATGATCTTTGGGTCCAAGGATCCTTTCTGGTTCATGAGAGTGCTGTATATGTATACCTGTAGGTAAAAAAACAACAAAATATGATAGATTTCATCAGGAAGAGAACAAATTCCCAAAACATTCTTCTTCCAAATACAATAGTGATTTATCCTACTTGTAAAAGAATTGGAAAAGCTGTTCCCATATCCATTCATAACACCCCATGAATGCTGAGGGAGCTGGAACAACACTGCATGTGGACAACGACAGATGCTCAAGAAAATAGAAATTGCACACTGAGTCATTGGTGACAGAAAGAGACTGGTATTATTTTGATTAATCAATAATCAAAAAGACATAAAGGTTGAGCCTTCAAGTAATGAACCTGAGCTTTAACTTAATCCTGTTTTTTTAGAACTAACTGCTAATTGTGTATACCTTGGTGCGTGTAAATGTAGAAATTAAAAAGTTGGACTCCTGAATATAACAACTGCAAAATAGAAAAGACTTTATTCCAAGACACAGCATGATTGAAAAACTAAAAAAGTTCTAAAAATTATTTGGAGATGAAGGTAGAGATAACTAAAAGGGAGCAAAAAATACACATTTCACTCCTTTTTAAAATATCAACTTGTCCTAAATATGACAAACCTTAAAATATGGCCATGCCTTATGACCTAGTGATTTTAATAAAATAAACGTTATGTGCACACACATATTTATACTTAAGGAGTTTTACAGTATTAACTAAGTGGTAAGAATAGTGGTGATATAATTTTTTTCTTGTTATAAATATTTCCAAAAAAGCTCTAATATTCCTACCATTGCTCCCAGTAAATCCATCACTGGATATCTAAAAATGTGCCATATTTTTCTGTAAAGATTATAGGATTCTTTAAATGACATAGTCCTCAAACTACTGCTTAAATCAAAATTCCAAAGGTTTATATATTTTATTAGTATTCATGGGATAAATGGCATTTACACGTGTGACACAAACATGCAGAATATCTGTCTCTCTCACACACACACACACGCACACACACACAACAGAATTCATAAATTACATTATAATAGGATGACACTGAATCTACCTTTCATATTTAAAGTAAATTCTTTAAAAATTTTCACATGATTATTGCTATAAGTAACAGATTATTTGTATCTCTGGAAGTTGTGAGCTGAGTTATATCAGTATGATAAAACCTTCTGCAAAGGTCTGTAAGGTTTGAGCTAGCAATTTCATGTCTAGAAAGTGGTCTTACATAAATCGAAGACATATGGACATTTTTTAATATTAAATGATATTACTAATGTGAAATAATTATTAAAGCAGGTGGCTCATAGGAAGTGATAAAAACATAATTCTATTATTATTGTTAGTTTTAGCAATAGAAATATAATTCATGAATATCAGAGGTGAAATTAGTCCCTAATAAAAAACAAATCTTATAATTTCCCACAACTTTTCAGGTTTTCCTATCAAAGGCAGACCAAGGATATATTTATGCATGTCTGTAAGTAAGTATCATAAATATGATACCCATTTCACCAAAAATATAAAGACACAAATATTAAGTACTACTAGCTTCTGCATCTTCCTGATGTTGGTGAACTAAGAGAAAAACAGTAATCTATGGACAGTCTAAACAGGGGTAGGTATGACACTGATAGGATAATTTTAAAAAATAATAGCCAACTAACCAAATTAAACATGGTATATGTATAGATTAATTTCTAGGGTATTAATTCAGAAGAATTCATATTGTCTATGATTATATGAAAATACAAGAAATGCTAAATTCCTATTTATTCCATATGGCTTTTGTTTTAGAAATGTACAATATTTTTTTTTTAAATGCTTGGTATAGTAGGAAATTCAGACTCATTTTTTCAAATGCAGTTTGTACAAATCAAATATCTTAGTAAACACCAAACCTGAATGGTTACTCTAGCTTCTAATGGTCTAGAGACAGCAGTATGAGGGCAGAATGAAATCAAGTTATAAATTACAATGTGTTCACCTCTGTGACATCCAAATACTACTGATAGTCAAACAGGCTATTTCTCAAATCAAAATGACTCAAAATACAAAATTCTCAAATATTGAAAGAGGAAACAGATGGCAAATTTCTGATGAATTTCTCATCAGTTGTGGATATAATTGACTGTAAATGACATTCTTCAGTTGAATTTTTCTGCATCTTCAGATAAACACCTCTGAAATTTAGAGTGGCTAGACCTGAATATTTATTCGTAAAATGTTATAAATTAAGCCAACCAAAGAACATTATACAGAAAATCCCAATCTAACACATAGTGACTACTCTAAACTAATATTGTTACGCAGGAGTAATTAACCTCATCCTGATTTCTTCTACATTGTTATGTGACACAACATTCCCAAACCTGGTTTGTCAACTGCTGGTTAGGGCAAGTCAGGGTTAGTTATCCACTGGGTCCTTAGGAAAATACTAGAAGCTCTATTTTGTTTATAATATATCTATTTCATACTTTATAAATTATGTGTTAAATGTTTTGTAATGTATATAACAGTACAGTAGTTCATTCTTTCAATGTATGTACCTAAAACTATGATTTATTATAGTAGAAACTGCTAATTGTCTCCCTAAATTTCAATTCCACACTTTTCTTTGGAATATAATATTAATTCTAATTTAAGTACCCACATGGTCAGTTAAAATACTCCATTTCCCATGATTTTTGTAGTTTTATTTGACCATGTGGCTAAGAGTTGAATAGTGAAGTAATTCTCTGAGTTTTCAAAGAATGTTGCTTGAATGCAGGTTCCTCTATTCTTTACTGCCATTATCTGGAATGAGGGAAATTTAGCAAATATCTTACATCATGAGGTTACCTTCAATAATGATAAAAAAATATATAGAAGAGGTTTCAGCCCCTTGATCATGGAGCCACAATACTAGACCTGTATAGCTTGTTTTCAAAGAGAACAATGTCAACTTCTACATTGCTTAGGCCACCATTATTTTTTTTCTGATAAATTCAAGCATACCTAATAATAAGTGGTGTGAATAAATTGGGGGTCGAGGGTTTATGTCCCAAAACTTTTACTTATAGTTAGGCTGAATAATTACAAAATTTAGGAAACTAATAGTGGAAAGACAGTACTGATAAAGTTAAATTTACTACAAAACCCAAATCTTTATAAGTCAACATTAGTTACAAAGTTTCATAGGATTCTTATTCTTAAATAAGGGGAGTATGTATGTGTTTGTTTGGGATGTATGGGAAAAGTGAATGTATGAATGGCTAAAATGAGTTTCTCACCACAATTAGTAGGTCTGGTCTTTTAATGACAAGGTATCTATTACACAAATCTTTGGATATCAAACACATTGGTATACGAGTTTTCTATCCTCATGATTCTTCTCTTTTTCTAAGAAAGTAAAGAAAGAAAACTTCTGCCAACTGGGCTCTCAGTCTAAATTATAGTTTCATGTAATGGGTTAGCAAGAAAAACTGCAGCATTTGCAAGAGTTGGGAATGGCATTGGGAAATTAAGATTTCATGCATACAGCTCAAAAGCTACTATTTAATGGGAAATTCTCAGTTACTCTACTTAATATTTATGAATAGCTATAAATATTAAAATATATTTGTTTAGTCCCATAGTTTTTGAAAATAGCCATTAATATTTTTTGGATGTTCTTTAAGTACCTTATTCATAGCATAAACTACAAGGGATGCATTAGGTATACCAATCACATAAATCCAATAAAATTCTGCTTTGATTCTTAAGTCTGTATTTATCATTCTGTTTTTGTTGCAATGACTTGTCACTTTCCATCTTTGTGGCAATATACTAGAAAATTGAAGAAAATTAATTATAAAGAGGAAAAATCTCTAATTTTTAGATGTATTCATATAACGAGGGTATATGAGATAAACATGAGACAATTACCCCCATGATTATGAAAAAGAGGCAGTTTTTCTAAATAATTATTCTTTGGAGTCAAAGTTATCTACACGGGTGACCACATTAAGCAGCCTAACCAGATCATTACCAAATATTCATATAGCCTTATGATTTCAGCTCCATATATTAAAAGAAGAAAATTTTAGAAAGCTAAAACTACAGGGAAATGGTTTTTGTCATTTTTTTTCTTGAAAAGCTGTAGTGCAATCAATATGGAAAATGTTATTTTCCTCTTAAGAAATGGAAAGCACATGAAAAATTAAAATTTTTGAAACAGAAAACCATTGAATTTCACATGTTTAATAAAATTCAAAGGAATAGCACTCTAAAGCAATTCAATTTAAATATTTAAAACACAAATAAAACAAAAAGTATTGTTAAACAGTCTAATGCTTTTAGACAATTTCCTACCATATTATTGATGAACATGGCCTTCAGTAAATAGTCTCTCTGTAATTGTTTATTTGTCTGGGCAATAAAAGCTACGTCTCATGCACAGTTGTACTTCAGCTCCCAGGCAATTAATATGTCTCGCTATAGAAATACAATACGCAATACATTATCTTAGGAAAATTCACCCTATAATATGTAACAATTTATACAATGTTAGAAACATAAACACCTCATAGATCTCACTGAATTATTCTTATATTTTTGCTTTAAGGTGCCTTGCATTTTATCTACGAAATCAGCAGACTGTTGCAATGTCTCTGATGAAATATATTCAATAAAGGATGATGTGTCTATAATGCCTCTTATTTGGCCTGCAGAATTAAAGGCGGGAAAAAGACAAATAAAATGGAAAGAGAGAAAAATAAGTTTTAAGAAAATCATTCAGTTTGCTTTCATTTTTGTAAATGTCAAAATTATATGTTGCTTCCATAGCAAGTGAACAAGTTTGGAGACCCTTATGTGTCTACAATGGAGATGCTTTCAGTTCTACACAGTTCTGGTTTGACAATAGATTGGGCCATGTTTATTGAAGCACATGAATCCTAAGTCTCTGACGGCTTTAAAGTTTAAAATGAAATTTGATTGATCTCATTATACTAAGAAGTTTATTGCTGTTTATCTGTATAATGAACATTCCAACATCATTGTAGGACTTCAGCAAAAAAGACAAACCACGGTCTATCTCTCTTGAAACAGGCCCTTCAACTCTTACCCAAGATATAGAGAGACAAGTAGATCAGCTCTATTACTAGCTAAGGCAATACTGAAGGAGCTTAATTTGCATCAAAATGCCTTTCTTGATTTGAAGCAAATTATATATGTTCCCCAGTCTCAAAGAGATTATATAAATCTCAAATTGTATTTCTGGGAATTATAGAATACATGAAATGTGTTCAATTTATATATGTCAAAGACGATATGGTAATACATTCTCAAGTTAAAAAAGGAGACTTAACTATTATTTATTCTGCTTCTTTCTTCATTATGACTTTTACACTATTGATTATTAGCTTAAACATTTGAAGGTTTTAAGTCACCAAGTTGTCATTTTCCATGACAAGCTGCTCCACCTAGCACCTGGCTGTGTCTCCTAGGGAGGGCAAAGTTTCTTCTTTAAAAAGACATTTATATAAATCAAACAGGAACATCAAACCACCTCACTTCTCTTTTATTTAGTATTTAGAGATAAGTGAAATGGGTCTCAAACTCTTTTTCAATGCCTTCATTTTTATACTGCCATCTCTGTGTGATTTAGTTGTATGTCTTTTAGCACAATATTCCAAACACAATATTTTTAAAGTCCAAGTACACTTAAAAGAGAAGTATGCATGAATTCTTAACTTAAAGATGTGTGGCATATTTAATTTATGAAAACATTTTAGGTAAAATTGAAAAGCCCCATGCCCCCAAAGAATCACTATTGTTTCCAACATAGAGTGTTATTTTAATCATAACTAAGTTAATAGTACTCATTATATCATTGAACCATGAAATTATAAATCTCTTTCCTCTCCTAAGCCTCTTTGGCCAGAATGGTTGAATAGCTTGATAGCTTACAAATCTTATCAGCAATATTCAGAATTTATTGCACCTTAATTGAATCAATTCAATAAATAAAATACAATTCTAGTCAATGATATTTTGCATCAGCACCTCAAATTCTTTTAGCATGTATAAACAATTGATTTTTTTGATAGAAAGCAATCTCGTATTGATAGTCTGTATTGGTGCTGGAGATCTGTAGTTCTAAGGGTGCTATTATTTTGCTATTGAAATATTTCAAAACTTCTTTTAATTACTTCAGAACTTGGTGGGGCTCCTGGAGATAAAATCCATGAAAGTTTGGGGAACTCCCTTAGGTTGGCTCCTAGTCCACATTCAGCCTCCAGCAATACATTTAAGCCTTCTTATCAGTTACTAGATGTAGTAAATTCTACTTCAGGCAAGTTGATATGTATTTTCTGTGTTAGCCCGCCTCCCCAGTTTTTGGGTGGTGATTTATCATGTGACCTCAATTCCCTGACATATCTAAGAAAGGTATTGATTTTGAGTTTGTTCATCCTTTTTTATTGTTGTGAGGGTGGGAGTAATGACATCCAAGCTCTTTACATGTCCAAGCAGAAACTATTAAGTCCAGATTACGTATATATCCCCAAGTTCCCCTCATGACTTATTTAGACCACTTAATTCATTCCTTTATTCATTCATTATGCATTGATATATATCCAATCCAGCAAGCAAGCAAACAAACAAAAATTTATGAGTGCTTATCATGGGCCAAAATTTTTGCTGGGCAAAGGCTACAGAAATGAAAGATAAACAATTTAAATACAGTACATTCGACTTCCTAACCTAATAGACTAACTTCTTGGGGGAAGGCACTGTGCTAAATCTATAAGACTGGTATATTTCTAGCACCTTAAAAGCAATTAATATGCAACTTAGTTCCAAGCAATAAGAAACATTTTTTTTTTTTTTTTTTTTTTTGGAATCTGATATGACCTTGCAGATGCATAGAGTTTTTCAAGCCAAAAAGGGACAGAAATGAGTGCTGGGCATGAAGAAGGAAAGGAGATCCAGTGAAAACTGGTAGGAAAGATGTGAAGGATAATGTAGCCTGATCTTTACATCCAATAGTATTCACCAACAATCACTATTTTGTAAGTATGAAACAAACATATTTGCAATACATGTAGAAAGAAAATAAAACCCCTCAGTCATCCATTCAAATGGGAAAGATTTTTCAGTAAAAAATTTCCCTCAAAATAATTAAAAGCATGTATCCTACCACCAATAAATTACCTCAAAATAGGCCTCCAAAAAAGCAATCATGTCCATATTAATTAACAAGAGATTATCAACAATCTGAGAGACTCATGGCTTTCACAACAGCAGCACACAGAATCCTTTTGAAAAAAATAAGTCAGCCAACAAATCAGGGACGTAGTACATCTCAAAACTCAGCATCATGTTTTACATTATAACTTTAAGTTTTCTCTCCAAAGTGTGTATTACCACAATATTGTGGAGTTTTACAATGCAAATCCACAACAACTCTACAAGGTCCTTCTCGTGTAAATGTCTTCAGATGCATAATCAAGCACAGAAAATCAAAAATACACCCGGTTTGTTACACAGAGCAGGGAAGGAGTGTTTGCTTAGATAGATTCTGGGCACCATCTGGGAGACAAGTGCCTGGTTTCACAACAGATTGCATAATTTTCCTGTAGAATCTGGAGAAAAGCCCTAACTGCTTTAATAGAGAGTTGATTTTACATGCCTTTAATCTTCATTTCGGTTTGTCTTAAAGGCAATCCATATGGTTGAATGGCAGAAGTAGTCATTAGCTTAACACAGTGTTCAGGCTTCCATCTTTCTGTAGGAGACATGCAATATTTCACCTTACAGAGAGTTGGTTTTCATTGCACATGGTAATTAATCTTTTTACTAGCGAAGCATCTATTGCATATATATGCCATTTGATTGATTAGATTAGAAATTTAACGTTACAGTTCATACATTAGTAATATTTCAATATAACATGTACCAAGGACTCTACTATCAATAATATGAGTGGATCATGAGTAGCACAAATCAGCACCTGGAGCAAGAAGGATGACCTTGGGAGGAAGGGAATACTTCATCCACAGTGGAGAAATCCTACATCAAAGTTCACCTTATTAGAAGCTCTACATGGAACCCATGGCTGGAGGGTACATGGTTTCCTAACAGGCAACAAAATACACAAAAGCAAATGGCAAGGCACAATTATGAAATGGTAGAGACTACCTTTTTATGTGCCTGTCTCTTCACACCTTTCTCGGCAGATGCCAGAAAGGAAAGTACTTTGACATTATATTGTAAAAGATAAAATTAAAAATCATCAAAACAGATTAGCAGAGTTGGATGTTTAAATGGAAAGAATTGCTCATAATTGTATCCCAGTAATAGTTTCTAAAGTGGAAGAAAAGTAGAACAGCTTTTTTCAATGGGCTAAATTCCTTTTAGGCCTGAGGCTTGTAGACCTGCTAAAAAAGTAACCTATATATTTCTGTCTACACAGAGATGGAGAATTGAAAAAAAAAATGTGTTTACATTTATTTATCCCACATTTACCCAGATGCTGGCATTGGAATCTGAATATGTTATCAAATATGATCTACCAAATAGCACTCCAACCTCAGGTGACATTGGGTCTTATAGTACACTGGAAGAAATTAGGGATTGAGGTATTTAAGAACATTACTAAACCCATAAAATGTTAAGTAGAAGCTACAGGATAAACAAAACAAAAAACACAACCCAGAATTCCACAATCCAGACTTCTTTTCAAAGGGCACAGAATAGTAACAATCAAAAAGAAAGCAGGAAATAAATTGTAACATTGTGATTGAGAAATAAAAACAAGATAGGCTGAGGTCATGATAGGAACAAATATTTTTTGTATTGCAGCCTTTGTAAAAATGAAGTATATTGTCAATTACAATAACAGCTCCAATTCTTCAACATTTCCTGGTTCTGTCTCCTTTGCCATCTACTCTGTAGTGTCCTTCCTCTCTTACTCCGAGTTCAGCCATGTGATTTGCTTTGGTCCAAATGAATCTTAGCAGGCATCACACAAAAGGAGGTTGGGAAGCTTAGAGGGCTGGTTCAATCTTTCTCTCTCTATCATCATGAGAAGGAAAAGTCCAGGCCAAGCTGGTGGCCCCAGGAGAAGGATGAGAGACACACAGATCAAAGCTGAGTTACTCAATCATTCCAATCAAGGCCATCCTAATCAGGTAACAGCTAGCCAATCCCCAGATATCCAAGCAAACCAAGTGAAAAATAGGAAAGCTTCCCATCTGACCATTTCTGATGCCTGAGCAATAAATGCTTATTATGCCACTGAGGTTTTAGGTTATTTATACAACATTGTTGTATCACTAGATATCTGATACGAAGTAAATAATAAATGCCAAGATTTAGTAATAATTGTTAATATGATAGTCTCTCTTGCTTTCTATATTTCTGTTTGTCTCTCCTTGTTTATCTTCAGGAAATTTCTGCTTTGTGAAAGTATGTGCTATGGCATTTGATATTAAGATACCCACAGTCCTTACATCATCATTGTGAATTGTGGCTTTTAAGTACAGCCTGAGCTTATCACTATGGAAAGAGTGATGGTGATTTTGATTATACAGTATTGCTGGGAAGAAAGAAAAGGGGAACAGGTACCAAAGAGATAATTAATAAATACCAACTGGGGAATAGCAGAGTCCAGCGATAATTAAATGAATGAATGAATGAATAAATGAATATTTTAAATCTCAGGTCATATCAGTTTTGTCTTTTAAGCACATTTGAGTATGATTTCATGGATATTAGTAATAATTAAAGGGTAATAGGTTAACTAAGTCTTTACTTTGATGTATTAAATATGTATGATATGCAACAATATGATGTACAATTAACTTAATATTTTATGTAAATTTTATTTTATATTCTTTAAGAGTAGACATTATAGCTTAGAGTCTAGAAAATGGTGTTTCCTCTGCCTGAATGGTGATGTGCATTAATTTGGATATTTAATGTAGAAGTCAGTCTGCTGAGGAAAGCTTTTGCAGTCTATTTAAACTTGTTTTAATTTGAATCCCAAGTCATTCTTTGTGTCTATAATGTGGAACTGCTTAATAATCTGTAGCAATAAAGCAAAGATTTGGGAACAGATTGGTTTCCGAAAACCTCTTGAATGCATACCATAGACTACCCAATGGTTACAAATACAGTTCATATGAGCAAATGAAAGGGAATGATGGATGCAAATCAATTAACATGTATCATTCAAATTATTAGCCTAACAGCAGACAAATCTTCAATAAATGTCAAGCTAAAATAGTAAAATCGAATTGTTACTAGTCAAACCTAATTAATCAGTTCTGTGCCTAAATATTAGATAGTTTGTCAGCACTATTAATAGTCAAACAAAGGAATCTATCAAAACATAATATTAGACTGACATAATTAAATGAATTTCTGCTTAATGATAAATCACTATCTAAGATTAAATGCATAGAATTGAGATTAGCTAAATCTTGAGTTGATTTGAAAGCTGTCTTCAAATTCTGTAATAACTCCATGGGGCGGGGGGCGGGGGCTGGGAGTCGTTGCCCACAGTGTGAGAGGCAAGGAGAGAAAAGAGCATCTTTCACATGTGAAATGCTGTCGTCTTCTTGTCACAGAGAACACCCTGCTCCAAGCTGTTTGGAATGTGGGAGCCAAGAAATCCCTAAAGATTAAATTAAAAACTGACAACATGGCCTGATTACCAAAAGTCTAAAATACATGAAGTTAAACTGATGGAAGCTGTTAGCAAAGCCCAGCCAGGGCCCAAGATTGGGCGTTGGCATCATGGACATGAAAATAAAGCTCATTAAAATGAGGAGGTACTACCATCACACAGGATGGTCAGTGGTTAAAGGAGCAAGAAATCAAGCCCATGCCATCAACTAAATGCAAAAAAAGATTTTCTTACACACCTTTTAGGCAGAAGCCATGTGGAACTTACAATGGCTTGAGGTTCCTACCAGTCTTGAAAGTAATAATAATGAAACGACAATAGTAAGTGGGTTCACTTATGTTTACTGACATTACACACACTATATGCCAGGCTGCCTGGCTTCCCTAATTATTTTTCATGTATTAACTTATTTATTTTTGATGACCAGTTTATGAGTTCAGCAGTATTGCTATCCTATTTTATAGGTAGAAAAATCCTTGACAGAGAGAGTTTAAGTAACATGTCCAAGGTCAATTTACAGCTAGTAAATCAAGCAGCTGGGATTAAATTCCAGGCAATTTAGCATCAGAGTCCACTTTCTTAGAGCAGTTTATCCTTATGCCTCACAATTCAATATTCCAAAGATGTACTTTGAATATTTAAACTCCCTCGTGTCAATCTGGATGCCAAGACTGGCTTACATTTAGAAAGTATTTTACTCTCCACGAAGCATTTACATTTGATTTTTCAACAGCCCAGTGGGAAAGATAAGGACACTAACGATGATATGGCTTAAGTGAATTTTCCAAGGCCGTATAGCTAGTTTAGGTTTTTTTGTTTCTTTGTTGCTGATTTTTGTGATGATTTACTTACTTAAGTCTCACCTTTTTCCAGACATAAAGTTCCTCATACAGCTAGTAAGGGTAAGAGGCAAGACTCTGTCCTGCTGGAGTCCAGAATTGATGTGAAGTGTTCAGCTAAGGTCGAGTTTTATTTTTGCTCAGAAACTGAAAATATCTGTCCTCACTCCACCTCCAAAGTAGTTTATATGACTATAACTAGTCATAAGCTACAAACAAGGAAATTGTTTTCACTTAGTCTCTTTCTGAATTTTAGGTTCCATTGGTGTAAACTGAAAGGGCATAATAAGATGATGTTTAAAAACACTTTAAATTCCAATATTCTAAGTGTTTGTAAATGCATTTCCTAATCTGCAAGTAGAAACTCAGTGATAAATATTCAGCAAGTACTAGAAAAGTAAAGCAAGTAAACATGCTTCTTAAATATGCTGTATTTATATGCTCTTAGTGTTCCAAATAGCTTAACAGAGGAAACTTGGGTTAATATCGCAAAGGAAAAAACCCAACAACATGTCCATTCTGCCTCTGTTGCTTAATGCATGTCAAATCCACCACACCCTTTTGCTTGATCATTCTCCTGAAATATATATTTCTTCAGTCAATCTCTAATATAAACATGAAATTAATCTTTTGCCTAGAATATAAAAACAAATAAATAAAATGCTATGTTTGGGAGACATTAAAAAATATATACTACAGATGAAATCAATAACAAAAAATGCAGATCAATAAAAGTAAAATGGTATGTACATTTAAATTCAATTAGTTGTAAAAGTCAGACTTGTATACATATAGTCTCTCATACATCATATGTGTGTGTTTATGTGTGTTTGTGTGTTTTCTAAAGGTCAAGTAAGAGTGAATTTTGCTGGTGGAGATGGAATTTGGGACTGATTACCCCATGTTTTATCAACATAATGCCAAAAGGAGTGGTTCCAACTGGAAAATAGACAATCTCATGTAAACAAAGTCCACTAAAAATTATAGTTGTTTCCTAATGCAGATCAAGGCACAGATTCAAATTTTAGCAAGCAAAAGCAAAAGGATGCAGGATTAAGTTGCAATTTCATTTTAAAGGTCTGGAAAGAGCACTGTGATCTATTGTGGAAAAGACCACTAATCACTGAGGACCATAATGACTGCTGTTTGATAATTTTAATACGTAAGGGCATCTGATTAAAATTTAAGGGCATCTTGAGTATTTCCAAAGATAAATTAACATTTATTGAGTATTTCTTGGCACCAGACTCTGGACTGATTGCTTTGCACATGATATCCCATTTAATCCTTATGATAACTTTGGGAGCTAGGTTTCATTAGCCTGGAAAAGGTTATGATTTTAGTGAAAAGAAAGTGAAGTTTAGAATCACGTGGCCATGGACTCCAGGTTTCCATTAACATTTTTTTGTTAAGTGACTTTGGCATTATTTTTCTTAATTGGATGGGCCATGTGAATTCGACAGATGCTTTCTAGTTTTAAACTTTGATACAGTATTTTTAGTGTCTTATTCAAAATACATATTCTGCTATTCTGCATATTATAAAGTCTTCACACTTAGCAGGGAGGAAGCTAACATAGTGTTGGAAAAGCTGTAGATGAAATGTTGGGAAAAAAAGAGGAAGGGTGTTTACACATTAATTTTCAATCTGTAAAAGGAGTGTTTTTTGAACTACAATTTAGGGAATTTTAGATCCCTTATCGTCTAAGAGCAAGGAATCATTTTGGGAATGTTCTGCTGTGAAGAATAAGCATCATTCAGGATAGGATAGGTTGTGATAAGATATCAAACCAACCCCAAAGTTTCAAGACATAACACAACAAACCTTTATTTCCTGCTCACAGAGGGTCTGTTGTGGGTTGGAAGGGTCTCCAGAGCAATTGTCCTCTAAGTGGTGGCTTAGCATTACACTTCCAGATCAACTTGCCATGCTTCCATTAACAAATTGGAAACTTGAAACAAGAGAAGTGGGGTATCATGAACCTGCAATTAAATACATCCACCAAGCAGTCACACACATTATTATGTTCACATTTTATTGGTCAAAGAAGTTCAGGTGGCCATGTCTAACTTCAAGGTGGCAGAGAAATATAAGCCTCCTTTCTGAGAGAGGTCTGGGGAGATTAGGAAACCAGACACTGTTGAGCAGTTGTGGGCTAGAAATTTCTATTCTTTCTTAAGCATTTCTAATTTTTCTAAGAAAAAGATAGTCAGAGATATACAAGCCTATAAAAGCTTATATCCTTTCACTGATGTATGGAGCAAATATCTAAAAGAAAACTATCAACTTTCAAAGAAAAATATACTGAAGTTGCTCTCTAACTCATCAAGGAAATAATAATATATATAGTTATTAAATTATGGCTGCCATTGCCTAAATTCTTAAGCCATGAGATTCTTATACCTATGAGACTACATGGGAAGATATAAGGTGAACTCACAGAGAGCTAATACTTGACGGAGAAACCTCACTAAGAATATAACTGCTTGAATGTAGAATTTACTGCATGGGACAAATGTGACATTTAAATTGCATTGCTCTTTCCCCTATGCCTTTCTGTCAGAATATTTTCAGCCAGAAAATGGAATGATTCAAAAAATACTTTAAAATATACAATATTTGGCTATAACATTATAATATGAAAGAAGCTTCAATAAAATATTAGGTGGAACAGGTGGCTTGATCATCATGATGAATGTCAAAAGTATGCAATGTGGTATTTAATACAATTCAGTGAGTGACGAGTTGGTAACATCATTTTCCCTCAGAGAAATGAAATGGGACACCAGGAAATTCACAGAAAGGCTGATCGTTTCTAATAATATCACATTCAAGAATAATATAGAACAATAGATAAGAATCTTTATGCATTTTGCCTATAATGCAAATCTCTCTCAGAAAAGAAATTGAAAATTCAAGAAGATATTAACTGAAAAAAGAACATACCAAATTTGGGAATATAAAATAGAACTTATTATATTTCTAAAAATATGTAAACTTCTGAAATGGTTTACCATGGCTAAAACTATAATTAATAGTCAGCACATACGAATCAATTTAACTTTCTTCATCTTGAAAACAGTCCTGGTAATGCAACCTCACAAAGGTTTCATGAGGGTTAAAAGACAACTAGTTAATGTGTCTAGCACAATCTCTGCGATACAGTGTATGCCAGTATTTACCCTGGGTCTGAATCTTGGACAAGCCTCAAAACACAAATCCTAGAAATTTCAATTTAGAATTTGATTCCGTAAATATGTATTTTAACAGCTTCACAGGTGATTCAATGGACATGCAGGGTTCAAAAGTGGATTAGACACTGCGAATTTTTGAAGACAAGTTACAGTATGATACGTTTCTAGAAACCAGTGTGTTTACATGCATGCACGTGCCGAGTGTGTGTGTTTGTGTGTGCATACATAATCTCGGAGGCTTCACAAAGCTCATCCTGAAACCGCCCTTCGTATTAAGTCAATAACAGGGTGCAGGGCGAGAACTGTGTAAGGGCCTAGCTAAAAATAATAACAATAATTAGTCGCTGTCTCCCTGTTTGCTTCTCTGTAATTGCCACTCTGGAGCCACACAGGGGTGGTCATAAGGATTCTGGTGTCTATAAAGATTCTTAACTTTCTCTTTCTATACTATCATCTTTTTGAAACCTAAAGGTAGTTTTTAAGATATCTTCCAGGCCCCACATTCCAATGGATTGCCTGACCCACCCAGACCAGGGGCCCATACCAAGAAACCTGCTCAACTGGAATTGTGACCCCAGGGACTGAAACAACACAAGGAGATGATTCCTACACCCTTTTAATTTTGTCCCAATCAACAAACCTAATTGGTTACTCCTTTGCCTGCCAAACTATCCTTAAACACCCTGTCTCCCAAATTCTTGGAGAGGCAGATTTGAGAACTTTCTCCCGTCTCCCCACCTAGCACTATGCAGTACAAAGACTCTTTCTTGTAAAACCTGCTGACTCAGCATCTTGGCTGCTTCTTGGACAGCAGGCAAATCAACCTGGTTGGGTGGCAACAATGGATCCCTGGTCTCTAGGTGAAGGACCACTACGTTATTTTGTGAAATAATTTTTCTGGTTTTTCCCTAATATATATTGAAATAAACCATTCAACTGACTTACTTTTTTTCCCCTCCATAATAGTCACACACAAAAAAAATACACAAAGTTGATATAGAGTAAATCATGTTCTATTTAGAAGAGTGAATATGTGAATATTTCAACAAGCAACATTTTTATTCTAGCCCCTCAAAATGCATTAAATATAGTACAGGTACTATCAATTAAAGTGTCTGAAAATTAATTTGAACAAGGAGCAGAATCATTCAACTAATCACAGACAGATCTAAATAAATTAGTTCTTAATCATAGCTTTGAAAGGAGAGAAAAAGAAGGCAATGTCAAGAAAGTTAAATTGTTTTCCCTGGGGTGAAAATAAAATATACAATAAGTCAAGGGTTTAACTTCAATTTGGTTGATAAGATCATCATAGAGTTTTAATAATGATATGATATATAATTTCCCAAAATCTTGGTTTTCAATATAATTGTTCATTGTTAGATAAAAGGACACATTTGCCAGAGACAGTGTGAAAACTGAAGCCAGATGACAGTGGTTGGGAAATAATGAAGAAACACATACTTTCCTGCTTCTCAAACTCATTCTATCCCCAGACTGTGCTGGACTTGGGGAGGAGGGAGCCCCCTTGCCACAGCTTCATATACAGAGGCTCTCCTCCTCTGTATTGCTTCTTACAGAGAGAGATGGGAAAAGGGCATCTCAATATCTTTTCCTATTTAAGAGACCAAAGATTAAAACCTGAGGGCAAAAACCAAGAAACTGAGACTGGCAATCCAGGAGTTTCTTTCCTGTGGTTTCCACAAGTGTAAGCTTATTTTTGCATTTTAAAGGAAAAATAAAACAAATTTGAAGTCATCCACCCTTGTTTTGAATCCTGGCCTTTCCACTCACTAGCTATTCAACTGGTCAAATTACTTAATCTTTTAGAATTTTGAGTAAAATGCTCAATAAGTGATTTAAAAAATAATTGCCTCTCATAGGGTTGAGGAGAGGATTAAATGGGATCATCCTCATAGCATCTCAATAACATTCAGTGTTATATAGTATTAATAGTTTTGTACTTGCTGGCATTTAAAGACTTAATCTCAGAAACATTTATTTGTATGGTTTTAATTATGTTAGGCATTTTTACACTTAAACAATTGCTATTGGATTTGAACAAGGAACATATTCCTTTGGTTTACAATTCTGATACACCACTATTTTTTTCCATCTACTAGGCCTATCCCAGGAATTACCTTAAGAATAGTATAATATAAAGAGTATAAGATTGGAGAATATTTGGACACACTCTTTAAAACCATTACTCTGAGATGTGCTCAGAGCATATCTCTTTATCTGTGCATTTAAGCAACATAGCAAGAGTTTCTATGTCAAGCCACTTTCCATACAGCAGGCAAAGGGATCAATCTCAGTTGAAAACTTGATCATGACTCCCTGGCACAAAACCCTTCAGTATCCCCTTTACCTTTCCAATCAACTCCAAATACCTTAACAAAGCTAACTGAGTTCCTCGTGATCAGGCCCTAGCTTATCCCTATGTCCTCACATTACACTTCTCTCTCTCTGGTACTCTGTGCTATATCGTACTATATGAGATCTCATTCCCTGTATCTTGGTCATTCTTCCCCTTTGGCCCACTCTTTGCCTGCCTGGCTTGAACTTGTTCTTCAACTTAGGTGCCTCTTCTGCTTTTCTGAATTGCATACCCTGTGTGCTGACAGAACATCCTATACATGACCATGCGGAGGTAGTTCTGGATCTTCTATATAGTACTGAAACTATTCATATATTTAATTTTCCACACTTGACTGTAAAAGTAGGAACTTTTTGCTAATCACTGTATCTCCAACATCTAATACAGTGCCTGGCACATAGGAAATATTTTTAAATGTGACATGAATGAACCATATAGCGTTGCAATTTTATGATTATTATCTGTACTTTCTCCATATTTTGAGCCTTTTAAGAATATGAATAGTTTCAATAACTAAATGCAAAAGATTTATACTGAATTTGGAATACTGTGATAATTTCCTTGAAGGCAGGAATCTGTCTTTGTGTTTGCTGTTGTATCATTTAATACCCAACACATAACCAAGCATATAGTAAGCATGAGATTAACATACTTGTATGATGAATAACAAATTAATTAAGATGCCTCTGACACTTAGGATGCAGAGAACCATGAAAATACCAAGTCATCCTATACTAAAATATATTAAGTATTTTATAGACTCTTATTTAGAGCCAGAATGAATTAAGGACTAATGGCAACCTCTTTAATAATTTCACAAGTTCCTCATTTTTGAATTATCTGAATTGCCATTTCATCATTATTTTCAACTCTCAAAGACATAAAAATATTTAGATTCTTCCCTTAATTAATAAGCTTATTTCTGTTTTTCAAAGAAAAAGTAAAACAAGTGGTAACCTCACAAATTATAGGGTAAGAAAGAGGCACATTTTGTGAGATATTATGTGTGTGTGTGTATGTGTGTGCATGTAGTATAGTTCTACTGTGACATCTAAGCTCATTTGAAAATACCACAATGGGTTCGTGGCACTTACTAAGAAATTATACTCAATGTGAATTTTAAAATGATTCATATTTTGTAATCTTAAGAAATAAACAGTAATGATACTCCCCTATATTTGTATAATGCATTAATCTCCATCGTGGCCAGTTAATTGTACACATATTTGGTTCCTGAACAACAAATATTTTAGGAAGATAAATAGCTTCTCCTTCTGGAAATCACTATATGTGGATCTTTTTAAAAAAATGTTGGTAGTTTCCATTGAAAGACTGTCATTATAGAAAATTGTTACTTTAGGATAAAATAGGATCCATGTCTGAGTCAGAGGAAAAAGAGGAAAGGAGGTGAAGGAGAGGATGTCAGGTCCCTTTCAGGAACTCCTGAAGGATAAATAAATAAACAAGCAAACTATTGATTAATAACACACAAGCACTGAAACAATATGGGAATGTGGGATCTTGGCTTGGGCCATATCTAGATCTGGGAGTAAAATCATGCCACTGGGATTCTTGACTGTAGTACTCTCTGTGTGCTGACTTTATTATCAGGAAGTCTCTCCATGTTAATCTATTCTAAACCTAAGAATTTACAACTCCGGATCCCAGTAAAATATGATCATTGCTTCCCTAGCATCTATATAACCAAATCTCAGTGGCAACAGGCTACGTTTTGCTTTTATTCTAACAGACAAGAGACAATGTGATAGGCAAGTGTAGGTTGTCATGGTGATAAGAGGGAAGATGCAACATGAGTGATGACCTCAATGAGGATATAAGAACAGGAGTATGAATAATCCTTAAGAGAAAATATTGGTGATTTTGTAAAAGTAAATTTGTTTTAGACCAATGAAAATAACAGATTATTTAGTCAAGTAAATAGTATATGAGTAGGAAACCAAACTCACCCTACTTCAAACAAAGTAAGTTTGCTTTCATCTGTTTTATGTAGGAGGCATCTGTTTGAGACTTTCATTGGAAAAACTGATTTATTTTTTTAAGAAAAACTTGAAAACTTCTGACATTGATTAGCTTAAGGTTCAAATCTAGTTTGAATATTTCATTTGTTTCTGAGGACAGGGCCAACAATATTCAAGAAAAAAAAAAAAGCCAGTGGAAAAGTTAACAGATATGCTTTCTGAAATGAAATGACACTTTTTGTGGGAGATAATTATTACTAATTAGTAGATAAAAGCGGTATGATAGTTTTAAAAAAGAGGCAAGATTAAATATCTAGTACCAAGACCCACCAAGACCCACCAAGACCCACTAGTCTTTTCAAGTCATGATTATTTGCCCAAGAGCAAAAAGTATCCTTGCAGTTATGATCCTTTGCTTAATGTTGTCTCTGGAGAATCCCAAATCAGGTGGTAAATAGTTTACCCAGAGATGAAAAGTTTAGGTTTTATAAATTCAAGAAACTGCATATGCTTGAGAGGTATTGGTTAATCCTGAGTTTTAATGGATGGCTGCACATTAGAGAATAAGAAGGTCATCAAGAACATGAACATATTTACCTTCCTGTTTTAGAGCATCATTCTTGTACATTTCACCATAAGTGAATGTGCTGCTCGTGCCTAAAAGTAAGCATATCATCTCTATGTGCCATAGATGATGATAGTGATAATAAAGATCCTTTTCAAGCACCTGCTAGATATTACACACTTTATTAAGAATTTATCAGCCAAAATATGCCAAATAGTCATTTCATCCTTTCCAAACTAGAAAGCTTATAAGACATAAGTTAAGCACCTTGATGAGATTGTAAAAATTCATAAAATTCAAATCTCAATTTTTTGATTCCAAAGTTTATTTTTTCCACTTCATTACTCAGGCTTTTCCACTCAATCCTTTGTTTCTTATGTCCGGAATGATTCCCACATATAACGGAAGAATCAACTGATAGTTTCCATTTTTAAGGTTACTCTTCTCCTCCTCATCATCCTTCTCCATTTCTCTTTTTTCTCTTTTCCTTCTTAACTGATTTTTCATTCCATCAAACAGGATTCTTATACACAGGGCTTAAGTAATTTCAGGTATGTTTCTCTAGCTCAACAGATTCATTGCTTACTAAAATTAGTCTAGACAAGTGTTCCTGAGTTCTTTGACCAGGAGCTTACCTCCCCCTTCAGAAGGAGTTATGTAGTGGTCCATATATATGGAGTCAGATAACTTCTTCCTAATTCCTGTATCATGAATGACATGCGAATAACTTTGTTTTTTTTTTTTTGTTTTTTTTTTTTTTTTGAGACTGAGTCTCACTCTGTTGCCCGGGCTAGAGTGAGTGCCGTGGCGTCAGCCTAGCTCACAGCAACCTCAAACTCCTGGACTTAAGCGATCCTACTGCCTCAGCCTCCCGAGTAGCTAGGACTACAGGCATGCGCCACCATGCCTGGCTAATTTTTTGTACATATATATTTTAGTTGTCCATATAATTTCTTTCTATTTTTAGTAGAGACGGGGTCTCGCTCTTGCTCAGGCTGGTCTCGAACTCCTGAGCTCAAACGATCCGCCCACCTCGGCCTCCCAGAGAGCTAGGATTACAGGCGTGAGCCACCGCGCCCGGCCGACATGCAAATAACTTTGTAACAAGAGGCAACAAGGGCAATTATCTTGTTTTGTGGAAAATTTTTTAAAGGTTGGCATTGTGGAGTGGATAAATTAGACAGAAAGTTCTCCCTTCTGATAATGACAACACCATCTAGTCTTATGCTACAAATTTTCCTCAGAAAGGTACTCATTTGACTTTTAAATGTGTACATTGACTCATTTTAAAGGTACTTGAGATTAATACAGATCTGTGGTTTCAAAGAGGTTAATGGAATCAAAATACAAAGCTGTTTCTTGTGCCTTAAATATAAATTTAGAGAAAGTACTTTTCGAAGACAGTTTTTCAGAATTTGAAAAGGCTCTTTCTAAATTTGAGCTGCAGTATGCATCAGGGTTTAAATATCTGAATCTCCTTTGTCTTAAACTAGACTAACTTGACAGTGACATCAGAACAGAAGCACTGTCCATGTTAGGGCTCATGTACAGAGTTTTTGATGACAAGAACATTTGGTATTAAATTCCAAATTGATACCGAGTGACAGAATGGCTCCCATATCTCTGCCACTTGCAGACAACTATCACAAGCTCGATTTGCTTAATAGGAACATGACATGTGCTATCCCACAAAAAGGTAGATGCCTTCAAATGAGCAGTGGCCAATATTGCTTTTGAGAAATAAGAAACCTTGCCTGTGTTCACTGAGCCAATTATTCAGCCAACTATACACTGGGGAAATTAATTCTTGAAGCAAAAGATTTCATTACCTTCATAACTACAAATATTGTTCTTGGATATAAACTGCCTGGCTCACTTGACTCGGTGACCTTTTATTTCGATATATCTAATAGATTTATAACATGTTCCAGGAAGAAGCTTTTCTTTTATTTTTCTTAAATTGCTCTTTCAAGTTCTGGAATATCAGATGAATGTTAAGTCCTTCCAGAGGTATTTAAAACATCAAAGAATTCTACATATTTTGTATGTTCGGTTTCCAACTCGCTTCATACAGAGAGAGCATCATAGAATCCCAGTGTCAGAAGGACTCATAGGAATGATGTAGCCTAACCTGATAAAGTGAATTTTCTCCCCTAGTGGACCAGGAGTGTCACAAGAAAAACGATTATGTCCAATTAACCTATATCTTTCAATGTCTAGTAAAGGGTTTTATACATAATAAGTCAGAATTATATAATGACTAAGAAAAATGACCAGCAATGGTACAAGATTATTTTAGGTGGTATCAAGTAAAATTCTGTAAGATGGCTGGTAAAAGCATTTCAAGCTCACATCACTGACTTAGAAGAACCAAATAGTCTGTAAACAAACACACTTTGAATACATTATCCAAGAGGGAACATGAGAGTTCTACAGACAAGTAAAAGGAATCACCAAAATTTAGGAAGGAGAAAGAAAACAGCTTATGTGTCCAGGATTGGCCAGCAACCAGGAGTGACTTCCCAATATAAGACAGGGTGAATGAGTGTCTTTCTGTGGTTCACTTTTAAACACAGGACGCATACAATCCAGGCCATGGGAGAGCACCTTGACCCTGCCAAGCCCTGTATCTCACTTAGGTAGTGGCCATGAGACTATAAGAAGGAACTCCTGGGAGGGAACACATCCTTGGTCCCACACTCTTCCTAAGACATAAGCAGCTACAGTAAGATGCCAATCTTGATCCTAGCTCTTAATAGACCATGCAGTCCTGCGAACCAGTGTCTCCAGTCCTAGGTGGAAAGAAACTTGGGTTGCTGCTTGCAAAACCAAGGCATGAGTGGTGGGAGGGCTACAGCCACCAGTGAAGTGAAGTGAATTCTATCCTCTGGGACCTAAACAGGACAAGAGTTCCTGTAGAAGCCTTGTTTTTGCACTGGGTGGGGGCTCCTGTGGCCCAGGGTTAAGTTATGGGCTAACCATAAACTGTAGGGTCTTAATTATCAGCAAGGTCAGCTGTGACACCCAGGATGAGAGAGAGAGCCCACCAGGACTGGAGAGTGATGGCTGCAAAGCTGCTGGGATGACCACACTCTTCCTGTGCCAGGACCTCAATGTAGTGTCAGTCATTCCTTACCCAAGCATTTTGTCAGAAGCCTGAGATAGAACCAGAAAGAAAAAGAAAGCATGAACAGACCAATTAAAAGTAGCAAGATTGAATCAGTAATTAAAAAAAAAAAAATCTCTCAACAAAGAAAAGCTCAGGACCAGATGGATTCACAGTCAAATTCTAACAAATGTACAAAGAAGAACTAATAACCATCCTCCTGAAGCTGTTCCAAAAAATTGAGGAGGGAATTCACCCTAAACATCCTATGAGTCAGTCCAACATCATCCAGATACCAAAAACAGACAAGGGCACAACAAAAAAAGAAAACTACAAATCAATATTCCTGATGAATATAGATGAAAAAATCCTCAACAAAATATTAGCAAACTGAATCCAATAGCACATCAAAAAGATAAAGCAAAATGATCATGTGTATTTTACACCAGAGATTCCAGGCAGGTTCAACATATGCAAATCAATAAATGTGATATATCATACAAACAGAAAAAAGGACAAAAATCACATGATCATCCCAATGGATGCAGAAAAATAATTTGCTAAAATTCAGCATCACTCCATGATAAAAACCCTCAACAAACTAGTCACAGAAGGAACATACATCCAAATAATAAAGGCCATATATAACAAACTCATAGCCACCATCATATTGAATGACGAAAAGTTGAAACACTCCTTCTAAAAACTACAATAAGACAAGGATATCCACATTAAACACTTCTTTTCAACACCATACTGGAAGCCTTAGCCAGAACACTCACAGAAGAGAAAGAAATAAAAGGCATCCAAATTTGAAAAGAAGTCAAATCATCACCTGTCTGGTGACGACGTGATCTTATATCTATAAAAACCTAAAGACTCCACCAAAGAACTCTTAGATTTCACAAATGAATTTAGTAAGATTGCAGGATATGCAATCAACATACAAAAATTGACACCAGTAGCAGTCCAGTTAAAAACAGAATCAAGAAGGCAATCCCATTTCCCATAATTATTAAAAAAGCATAAATAAAATACCTAGGAATGTATTTAATGAAAAAGGTGAAAGATTTCTACAAGGAAAACCATGAATACTGATGAAAGAAATTAAAGGTGACACAAACAAATTGAAAAACATCCCGGCCGGGCGCGGTGGCTCACGCCTGTAATCCTAGCACTCTGGGAGGCCGAGGCAGGTGGATCGCTCAAGGTCAGGAGTTCGAGACCAGCCTGAGCGAGACCCTGTCTCTACTAAAAATAGAAAGACATTATATGGACAACTAAAAATCTATATAGAAAAAATTAGCCGGGCATGGTGGCGCATGCCTGTAGTCCCAGCTACTTGGGAGGCTGAGGCAGTAGGATCGCTTAAGCCGAGGAGTCTGAGGTTGCTGTGAGCTAAGCTGACGCCACGGCACTCACTCTAGCCTGGGCAACAAAGAGAGACTCTGTCTCAACAAAAAAAAAAAAAAAAAGAAAAAAAAAAAAGAAAAACATCCCATGGTCATGGATTAGAAGAATTAATATCATTAAAATGACCACAGTGCCCAAAGCAATCCACAGATTCAATGTAATCCCTATCAAAATATCATCATTTTTTGCAAAATTACAAAAAGCAATCCTAAAATTCATACAGAACCAAAAAAGAGACTGAATAGCCAAAGCAATCCTAAGCAAAAAGAATGAAGCTTAAGGTATCATGTTATCTGACTTCAAATTATATTACAAGTTTATAGTAACAAAAACAGCATAAAAATAGACACATAGATCAATGGAAGAGAACAGAGAACCCAGAAATAAAGCCACACATTTACAGCCAACTGATCTTTAACAAAGCCAACAAGAACATGCATACGTGAAAGGACACTTTTTTTTTTTTTTAATAAATGGTGCCAGCAAAATTGGATTGCCATATGGAGAAAATGAAACTGGACTCTCATCACATATATAAAAATCAACTCAAGATGGATTAAAGAATTGAATGTAAGACCAAAACTATAAAAATTCTAGAAGAAAACGTAGGAAAATCTCTCTTGACATTGGTCTAAGAAACAAATTTATGATTAAGACCTCAAAAGTGTGGGCAACAAAAACAAAAATAGACATACGAGACTTAATTAAACTAAAAAGTTTCTTCACAGCAAAAGAAATAATCAACCATGCAAATGGACAACATGCAGAATGGGAGAAAATATTTGGAACCTATTTATCTGATGAGGGACTAATATCAGGATATCCAAGGAACTCAACTCAACAAGAACAATAACAAAATAATTCCATTAAAAGTGTGCAAAGGACATGAATAGACATTTTTCAAAAGAAGATGTACCAATCGCCAAGTATATGCAAAAATGTTCAATATCACTAAGCATCAGAAATTCAAATTAAAACCACAATGAAATATCATCTTTCTGCAGTTGACAATATCAAAAACAAAAACAAAACAAAATACCATATGTTGACAAATATGTGGAGAAAAGAGAACTCTCATACACTGCCAGTGGGAATATAAATTAGTACATCTCAGGAAAGGAGTATGGAGATTTCCCAAAGAATGAAAAACCATTCAATCCGGAAACTGCACTACTGGGTATCTACCCAAAGTAAAATAAATCAATATATCAAGAAGATACCTGCATGCATATGTTTATTACAGCACTATTCACAATAGCAAAGATAGGGACTCAACCTAAGTGTTTATCAACAGATGATTGGATAAAGAAAATGTGGTATATATGCACAATGGTATACTATTAAGCCATATAAAAGAATGAAATTATGTCATTTGCAGCAATATAGGTGGAACTAAAGAACATTATTTTGAGTGAAACAAGCCAGAAACAGAAAGACAAATATTGCACGTTCTCATTCATAAGTTGATGTTATAATTAAAAAAAAAAAAGTGTATGTATAGAAGTAGAGAGTGGAATGATAAACAATGGAGGCTCTGAAGGATGAGGGGCTGGGAGGGGAGCAGATGATGAAAAATGACTGAATGAGTACCATGTATGTAACTCAGATGTCGGATACCCTAAAAGCCCTGACTTGACCATGACACAATCAGTGCACGTAACAAAACTACATTTGTACCCGACAAATTCAGACCCAAAAAAGAATTATTTTGGGAAGTTTCAATTTTCTTGATTAATATTCACATTAGAGCAGGAAACAGATTATTTATTTATTATTTTCTAAGAAGTATTTAAACAGTTCCTCAGATCTTTATCCTTCATTTTATATAAAGGTCCTGCCCATGGTACTTTGAAATAAATAATATAAGGAATTATTAGAAATGCAGTTTTCCTCTCACTGAAATTGGACTTGCAGGCTGTGAAGCCCTCTACCATCATTATTTCTGACATTCATTTTCATTTTCATTTTCATTTTGGGATATTATTAAAATAGTGCTCATCCTACTGTCAGATTTTTTTGGACAGAAAAGTGGTATGAATGCATTAAATTCTTTAACTGAGCAGGAATTGTGCACTTGGCTCCCATCTGAAAGCAGTACCAGGAGAAGAACTTGACATTGTGTTTTCCCAGAACAGATGATTAAATAAAGCACATTTCATTTCTTCTATTATTTTTTAAAATGAATGTGAACAATGCACATACTTGTGGGGTTTTGCAATTTGCCACTGTAAAACAACTAAATATCATCAGTTCTTTGTTCTTTCTACTTTTCTTTGGAGGAAATGCACCGTTTGAAGGGAGGTGGTTATTTTAGGGACATAGTGCTGAGCACCTGTCTCTTACTACATTTAGATATTTGAAAAATTTTCCTAAATTCTCTCCCATATTCTAGCTTCATGATACTTCTTATGCAAAATAATGTTTTAAATGATTTAATGTGCTTCTACAGTACAACAAATAGTTAAACAAAGTGTGAACTCAATGCATATTTCCTTCAGTCTTACCATGATTTAACACTTTCCAATTTTACTTCCATGCATCGCTAACAAATGACCAGAGAAAGATTGCTAAGGGTGATTAAGATTGCAAATGAAAGTGTTTCTAAAGATACGTTTGAAAGACTTTCTTCCCATAAATTATTTGCCTACACTTTTTAACTGTATAGGGACCTTTTTGAGCTACTAATTTAAATATTAATAACTATGTCCAGTCACTTACTTTAGAATGTCTATCTTGGTTTACTCACAAGCTACTCCCTTATACATAAGAAACTGGATTATATAGTGTTCACAAAGTAATTCAATGATTAACAAGGTTAATTTCTGATTGGATTTCTGTCACATAATTTCAGATTATTATGAGAGACTTTACATTAAAGCTAGGGACTTAATAATTTTGGTATTAGATAAACCACCTTGACTAAAAGGAGCATGATAAAATTTAGGGGAATGATAGATGGACCAGTTCTATACCTTGATTGGTATGAGTCACGTGACTGTCTATATTTGTTAATATTTATACAACTGCATACTGAAAAAAGGTGAATATTCCAGTACCTCAATAAAGTATTAAATTGAAAAAAAGATAATATGACCACTTTAGCTTTAAAACATCATCACAGACATATCACGTTACATCTCAACTTTTTCTCTTTCCGTTTTCTCTTTAGCTTATCCATCAAGCTTTACTCCCCATAACTCTATCAAAGACCTCAACAAGACCGCTATTGGTGACCAAGCTTTTGCAAAATCATTGATCATTTATGAGTTCCCATCTTACTTTGCATCTCTCCATCATTTAACCAGTATTGCAAGAAAAAAATAATCAAATTTCTTCACTTTATTTCCAGGATATTGAATTTTTTTTTCCAATCATCCTTCTACCTTACTAACTGCTTCTTTCATGGAACCTTCTTTTATTCCCAGTCTTGTGATTTTAAAAACATAAATATATGCTGATAACTCTCCCCCAACCCCTCCTGTGTGTGTGTTTATGTATGTGTGTTGGAGGGGGGGTGGTATATACCTTTAGCTTTCACTTTTCTCTGAGTTCAAGTACCACAATTCCCAGCTGATGTCTTGAACATATCTTTTTGGTTATAAAATAGATATTCTTATGTAACATATATAAAGTGAACCTTGGCTTTCTCACCAATCTTTTCTGTTTACATATTTCTTGAACATAATAAATAACTCTGTCATTCACTGGCTTCTTCTGTCCAAAATCTAGAAATTAATTACCAATTCTTCTTTTAATTCTTTACATATAACCAATAAGCATGTCCTATCAACATTATTTTCAAAATATTTCTTCACGCTGATAACATTTTTGCATCTTCCAACTACTAACCTCACCTCTCTCACCTGTACTTGCTCAATAGCCCTCTAACTTGTTTCTCTCCTTCCATTCTTCCATACCCTATTTTTAAATTTTATTTTAATTATAAATTGACAAATTATAGTTGTATGTATTTATGGAGTGCAAAGTGAAATGATTTATAAATACTATGAGGAATAATTAAAATCAAGCTAATTGACATGCCCATCACCTCAAGTACTTTTCATTTTGTGGTGATAACATTTGAAATTTACTTTTAGTGATTCTGAAATGTATAAAACATTATAATTTACGATATTCACCACACTGCAAAATATCTCTAAGAAAAAAGAAACGTGTTTCTCCTGTCTATTTGTTCCTAAGCAATATATAATTTTTTTGTTTGCTTGTTTTGTTTGTGTGTTTTAATCCAAACATGACTAGCCCTTAAACGGTGCTTAATTCACTAAATTGCGACTTTTAAATTGATCAGCTTTCAGGGTTCACTAAAACTGTTCTGTCGTGGAACATATGTCAGAGTCCTTTTTTCTCTTCATGGAGACACATTTTATTTTCCTAATTCTGATTGAAATCTCAAGAGAATAGGAAGAAAGTATATACATTTTGATGAAAAGTAAAAGCTGTCATTTTATAAATAATACTCCTGATTTTGAAAGAAAAAAGCTATCTTCCTTTCCCTGCTCTCCTATAAGAATGAATGGATCAATCTGTTTTCTTTGCTTCATCACAAGCAAGTTCTGTGACCACTTTTTTCTCTTTGTTGATTAGTTAGCAGTTTTTTTCCTACAAAAATCATCCATATTCTATAACTTACCTTCCAATTCTATGTAGCTACTTGTCTCTAGAGATTCACTTTTTTTCTCATTTCCAAGTTTAACATCTGTGTAAATACCTGCTTCACTGAAAATCCAACACTGTTATTTTTTTGCTGAGTACATTTATTCCCCCTACCTATGGTACTCCAAAAAGAAATACATTCATGAGTGTAGCTCAAGTGGGAGATTGGAAGCAAGATGTGATATGTCCTCATGTTTAGGAGTCCCTGATTACATTTTGAAAATATCCTTTCCTCCCCTTCACGCAGTTTGCAAGTTTAAACTGTCTCAAAAGATTTCTATTCCATAATAATTCTTCACTAATAAGATGGTAGCATAATGGAAAACTACAGCATGCAGGCTACTTAGAGGAAAATTAGAACAGCAAATGGGATTTCTTACATTCACCATGCAGAATTCAAAGGGAAACACATGGGTTGAAAAATGCTTGCATCAACTTTCCTCCTAAAGAGTACAGAGCTCTTCATTAAGTGCAGGACATTTCCTCCTGTATTTGTTTTATTCTTAATTCATGAATTTCTTGGTATAATAGAAAGTTCACTACCCTAGCAAGCAGGAGACCTTGCATCATCTCCAGGTTCTGCCACATTTATACATCTGGTTGTTGAGAATCAGTTCAAATATTATCTCAATTCTGGCAAATAAATTGACCTTTATGCTCAACTTTTGCTCCCCTTTTCATGATCCAAATTCTTTTTTCATTTTCTGTCATCCTGACTTCTAATTTCTAGCTCAATATTCTATGATTTAATGGATGTCTCGCTACTCTAAGCTAACTCAAACCCTTTATGAGTCAAATATGGAAAATATTAACAAAACAGAAGTGCCTGCTGTCCTTATAATTTGGTTGAGAATCTAGCATGTAGTAGGAACTAAAAATTAACATAAGTGAAAGTATGAAATTTTAATTTTCACCATAACTATTTAGAGAAGACATCTTTTAGCCATTTTACAGACATCAAAACAGACAAAACCAGACTTTCTCAGGTTGACAGCTCTAGTGAGTCATTCTAATCCAGGTCTACCTAATGGCAGAGTCCATGTTCTTCTTGTTTTTGATGAAGCTAACAAATGCCTAATTTTATCATTAATATCCTTAATCTCTCTGATCCACGGTATTCTGGGAGTGGTAGATTATAAAGTTTCTAATTTTGCTCCTCTTTAAGTCTCTAATTATAAAGGCAAGTGTCCTCGGTCTAATGTTATGTTCCACTGATATTAATACATGAAGTTCTGCTGATGCAATATTTGTCATCAATATTGCCAAATATGTATGACTTTTCTTTTTTCTTTTTGCCATGCAATGTGAATGGATGAATTACACCCAGAATGACCAGTAGTAAGTCAATTTCCTTGTGTTTCCTCACACAGTGGCTCAGAATTCTCTTTTCCTATACTGCTTGCTTCCCATTAGTCAAGAATCATGTCTATTTTCCCATCTTTACTCCACTGTTGTTGACTTATCACATGCAAGGCTATTACTGCAGGCTCCTGATGAGTTCCCCTATCTTTAGCTTTTTCTTTCTCCTTTTACCTTCTGGTATGATTCTTTTAACATGCTATGCCTGATTCTTGGTCATTATAATTACTTCTGGACGAAATATTGCAGTGACTCTTTGCTGCCCACAGAGGGAGAAAACAAAACCAATCAACGCATATCCCCTCTGTCATCGGATGTCTGTCTATTCCTGCAGCCTCATCTCCCATGACTTCCCCTACCTAGGTTCATTGCTTTGGCTGTTGTGCTGTATTGTTCACTATGCAACTCAGCGCCTGGAATTCTCTCACCCCTTTTCTTCATCCACTCCTACTCAGTCTTCAGGATGCAAATCAAGCACCAGCTTTCCTTGAAGTCTTCCTTATTTCCCTCACACCTCCCAGCCCCAACTACATTACGTGTTACATCATGTCCCTTCTATGAAGGTTTAATTTTTAATAACATACATTATGAGGTATAGTTATTTAGTGGCCCTTTTTTCTCCTAAAGACTGTGAGCTTCATGAAAGTAAATGTGCCGATTTTATTAACGTTTTTTAAACTGACATAAAACTTATTATGTGCTAGGGAGTGTCTTTAAGCATTTTACAAGTATTAACTTGGTGGCTTCTCATTACAATCTTATGAAGTTGATACTATTATTATCCACATAATACGGAAAAACAAAATCACTCAAAAAGGATTAGGTGGTTTCCCTAAGGTTTCTCAGCTCATCAGTGGCAATCCAGGACAGTCTGACTCCTGACTCTGTTCTTTTAACACAACTCTATGCCGCTTATCTGTATTCTCAGTGCTTAATTTTGCGGTTGGCAAAATCTAGGTGTTCAATAAGTATTTCTTTACTGAATAGACCCTATTTCTATTTAGTCAAAAATGTAACATTAAATACAAAAGTGTACAATCAAAATGTTAACAAAATTCACCTTTTAATTGAGTGTGGCTTTACCTAGAATACACTTCTGGAAAATACCACCATGTCATTCAAAAAGAAAACAAAAAAAAAAGTGCAATATTATCTTTAAACATAATAAAAACTGCTCAACCTTAGAGATACATACAATGAGTGAAACATCGAATGTCACAAAATGCATTTCAAGCTCTTTAGGGTGTTAAGATAGCAGATAGATTTCTCCATTATTTTAGCTTCCTGTTTTGTGAAAATGATTTACTGATACCGGTGGTTGCAACTATATCTCTTTGCTTTTTCTCTGTAGGAACATCACATCTGAGGTAAGGTGGCTCAGGTGGAGAAACACAGCAGATATCACGAATCGAAGTGATCAGCTCAATACTGTTCTTACCTCAAGCAGCATGAGTGTTCAGGGCAAGAAAAACTAACCAGGATGCTTCCAAACACCACATTGATCAAATACACACATATACAGCATTTCTCATGGCCTTCGATAAAAAGGTTTTGAGATTTCACCCTGAAACCTACTATAGAATAACTTGGACAGAACAGAAGCAAAAATGGAATGCAGCCAAATATTTTATTTTTTTTAAAGGTATTATCCTATTGGCATCTAGAAATAAAAAGCTTAATTTAGTGATGAACCATTAGAAATGTTTGTCTTTTTCTTTAGTTTAAAAAAATAACATGTTTAATATTTTCTGGTACCAAGTTGGAAATTTTAACTAGGGTCATTGCAATAGGATTAATAAATTGTGCTAGATTTTATTAATAACAATAGCTATTATTTATCTGGAAGTTACTGTATAGAAATTTAATTATAACCACCACTCTGTATGAAAATCATCATTAATATACACCTATACCATACGTAAGGATGTAGGGGCTACTGGTAGAGTCAGGATATGAATGCAGTTTTGCATGATTACAAAACACATACGAAATGATCACCTTTCTTTCTTTGAGGAGTGTATTTGAGATGTGTGTGTGTGGTTTTCCTGTGTTGGGGAACATGTGTGTATGTATGTGTGTGTATACATATATTTTATATATATATTATATATATTTTATATATTTTTTTATATATATATTATATATATATAAGTCCCACAGTGTTCACTCAAGCAATCACATTCCTAAGGAAGAAATAAGGAAGAAAATCTTCCAGGAGTCTATTTGGAGCCAAGAGAATCTTTGGTTTCTTAGGCAAAGACTTATTTTAGGGTCAGAAAACAGAGGAAAAAATATAATGGATAATATGCCAGCTGTTGCATTCCACACAAGACTTGTGTTTGAGGAATACAGTAGTGGAGGTACTGCTGGTGGTTGTAGTAGTAATAATAACAGGAGTAACCACACTGATATTTCTTAATACCAGTTGTATGCCAGTTAGCAGAGCAAGCACTATACACTGATTATCGCATTTATTCATCACAGCAACCAAAATAACAAAGCTCCATTATCATCCCTGATTTACAGAGGAGGAAACTATGGTTTGAAGTTTTGGCAAATGTGTACTAGGAAGAATTCTAAGATGGCGCCCAAGATTTCTGTCCCTGTCCTCGAGTGTGAGCCTGCCCTCTGAATATGATTGGAAAGTCACTTCAGTGATTAGATTAGATTAGATGGCACAGCTGAATTTACAAAAGGAAGTTTATCTGAGTGGCATGATTTAATGACGTGAACCCTTGAAAAGAACCAGACTTTTCCTGAAGAAAGTATTTAAAGAGTGAGAAGGACTGTATATGAGGGAGACTCTCTGTTAGTGGCTTTGAAGATGGAGAGTGTCACATGGAAAACAATGTGGGCGGTGTCTAGGAGCTCTGAAAAGCCATTGGCTGACAGACAGAAGGGAAACAGAGACTTCAGTACTACAGAAGCAGAGAACGGAATTCTGCCACCATCATGTGACCCTGAAAGCCTCCTTTGACCTCAAGATGAGAGCCTGGCTGAGATCTTGATTTTGACTTTACGAAACGCTGGGCTGAGAGTCCAGTCACACTGTGCCCAGACTTGTGACTGACAGAACTGTGAGCTAATAAATAGGTATCGCTTTAAGCCACTACATTTGTGCTTACTTTTTTAATGCAACATTAAAAACCATACATCAAAAGTCCCAGAGCAATTAAGTTGCAGAGAGAGAGTATAAATCATACTATGACTCTGGAGTCCAACTCTTACCTATCTGGCAACATGTGCCTAAAAAGGAGTTTAAAAGAACTGATTTAGTAATATATCTACAAGACATTTCAAATGTAAAGAGGCATTTCAAATGTAATGAGCTTTGGGCTCATGGTCCCCTGAAAAATTTCAGGTGAAAGTAGACAGTCAGAATGAAAGAGGGGATTCAGGAAAGTAACTGCTCCAGAGATCACTTATTGGTGGATGGGCCTTGCTTGTCACAGCTTTAGCAGACAGCCTGATGCCTTTGGCAAGAATACTGGCCACCACTACAGGGGACAGCTGTAGTGCTCAGGGGCAGAGAATGTCATTAGGTGATGCAGGTGTTTCAGCAGCCTCAAGCCTTGGGTAATAACCACTTTGAAACAGCCAATTGGATTCTCATGGTGGGTGGCAGTTCTATACTGTCCTCCTTTCAGTCTCTGGAATTTGCCAGGTGATTCCATGATGCAAGCCTTGAGATAGGCCTCTCCCCCTCTTGCCAGATATGTTTTGCCACTGGTTTTCTTAGGTCTTTTTCGTTGTTATTTTCCACATCCAAACTTAACTGTCACCCACTCAAGAAGCTTTCTTTGATCACTTTACTGAATCTTGTTTCTTTTCTTTGCCTCAAACATTGTAGCTTTTGCCCTACATGAAACCATCACAGCTTATAATTTTTCACGGTTTTACTTTTTTATGTTGTCTCCCTGATGACTAATATTGCTATTAATAAAAATAATTACTAACATGTTTTGTGAATTTATCAGGTAACAATAAAGATTCCATGTTAAACCTCACAAAGAATCCAGAGAGTTGGGGATCAGGCCATCTGTGTGCTAGAGATGTTGAAAACAGGATGAGTGAGGTTAGAGTCCACCCAGAAGCAAACAATAGCCAGCAGCAATTTATCCAGGATTAAAACCCAGGCAGTCTGAATGACTGTTACTCAGCACTACTGCCTTAAGGCTCAACAGTAAATAGTGTTCAGTGAAGCAGGTAGCACAGTGCCTGATGCACAGAGGACACTCAATAAAGACATGGAGAGTATAAATCAATGAATGACTAGCAACAGAGGCAGAGTTGGGTAACTTTAGTTAGCTTTTCAGACAGCACAGAATGCAATAATTGAATATAATAAGAGGTATCAGAAAGATAAAAAGAGGAAGAGAAGAAAGTGGCGGAGGAGATGATCATGGAGGCCACATAGCAGCTGAGAACAGACCCCAATCTGACTGTAAATTGGAATTACCTAGTGGTGCTTTACTCCAGACCTTCAGAATTAGCATCTTACAGGGTTGGGAGGATCAGGGGGCATAAACGTTGTGTTTTCATAAAGTCACCGGGTGTCTCTGGTGATGTGCCATCTTCAGTCTAGTATGTGAGCATGACTGAGATTATTCTAGCGACTACTCAAAATAGAGCAAAATCCCAGTGCCTTCTTAGTTAGAAACTACACTAAAAGCAAACACACACAAAACACTGTTTCTCACTAAAATTATCATTTTAATTTTTTCCTATCCACGTATCATCAGGCCAAAAAAAATAACAATTTAAAAAGAATTATATTAATTCAGTTTTGATTATTTATTTTGTGGCCATCTTTACACTAACAAACATCCCCAAATGCCTGAAATTATGTGAGGATAACGTATCTTCATATATACAACTATTCTTTCAGATACTGTAGTATTACCATTTCACACATGAAAAAATTGAGGTACAGAGAGAGAGATAATGACATTTTTCCATGGTCAGACAGCTGATCAGTGACAGAGCTAACAGTAAATTTAAGGTGCTTGATGCTTGAGTCAAGCTCTTGCCTACCTAATGGAAACCTACTCATTTTTTTAAAATGATGTGTCACAGTTCTCGAGTGGTGAGAAAAATACGCTAGGCAGATGAAGCACGTGCACACATACACACACAGAGATTAAAGAGACATATTTAGGGAACTGTAAATGGGTACAATATGTTTGGACTGCCTAGTGTGAAGTTGTAAAGGCATGGTGAGAAATGAGAATGGAAAATCAGAAAATAGACACCCTAGGAATTCTAACTTACAGACTATGAAATTTTTCTTTATGATGGAGAGCTAACAAAGTGTCTTTAGCATCCATTTCACTGCCAACATCATAGCATTTATGCTAACTACAGCTTTCCGTGCTCAACTCTCATACTAGCCTAGAATAAGTTACACGGAAATTTAAGACAAGGAAAATATTTTTGAGTTCTCATATAAAATAAAGATTCTATAGTATGTAGTTTAAATATTTGGTCTTTTTATTATTTTTTACTGAATGGATAAAATAGCTACAAGGTTGAACTTTTGACACAGGGAAAAAAAAAAACACATAAATTCAAACAAATGTAATTCCATTAGGAAAGAAAGTATATGAGTACAGAGATCTTTTTTGCTTAAAATTTAACTTGGATTCACCAAAGGTGATTCTTTTCTACTATACTTTAGGTAAAACTATCTCTGTTCCTGCCAGTGCCAAGATAAACACACTGTACTAAGCCTTTTTCAAAGTATACCCTACTTGTATATTCTCCTAATGGCATAATTTTACCAACAGAAGTATTTACTCTATATTTTCCCTGGATGCCTTTCAACTTAAATCTAATTTTCACATAAATATTTTTTAAATATCCCTTCCTGAAACCCATATGTATGATGAAATTATGGAAGCATATGCAAATGTGTGATATATATGGAATTTTAGATGAGCATTTATGCAACTAAATCTGAAATCAAATCTTCCATTAAAATGACCACTGCCATGTAAGCCTTTCTTATTGTTCTTATACCTTATGTTTAACTGAAAGAAAAAAGGAAGGTAAAATATGAATAAATATATTATTGATGTCAAACATGAAATTATGTAGCATTAAACAAAGTAAATTAGGTAGAACAATATTTATACATGGAACATTTTCATATCATATAATAGTATGTGCATATTTTTCTTTTTCAAATGCGAAATCATCCTGAGTATCATTTAATTAAGAGATTACAGGCCAGGCGCTGTGGCTCACCCCTGTATCCCAGTGCTTTGAGAGGCCAAGGTGGGAAGATCACTTGAGGCCAGGAGTTAGAGACCAGCCTGGGAAACATAGCCAGACTCTATCTCCAGAAAAAGAATTTATTTTTAAATTCGCCAGGTGTGATGGTGTATCCCTATAGTCGCAGCAACTCAGGAGGCTGAGCCAGGGAGACTGCTTGAGCCTGGGAGTTAGAAGTTGCAGTCAGCTTTGACGAAATCACTGCACTCCAGTCTGGGTAACAAAGCAAGATCCTGTCTCACATATACAAAAAAAGAGATTATAATACCATACCCAAAAGAAGAAAAGAGAAAGATAAGAGTATTTCTGATGAAACAATTCTACAAAAAGCGAGTACAACTGAGATTGCAAGATGAAAAAGATTGTAATTGATAAAAGTTGTATATGATAAAGTTAAAAAAAAAATTTATCTCTAATGTCAGCTTCATTATTGTGTTGAAGTTTATTTTCTTTGTAATTATTATTTCTGCCAAATTCCAGGAGTGTAATCTGGTGGAGAACCCAAAGAGAGCCCCTTTTCAAGGTTATTGCTTTAAACACTTCTTAAGAACCTAAGGTTTGGCACTGAAGTGCTGAGGCCTAGAATTGGAGGTAAAAAACAAACTTACTCTTATCAGAACATGTAATGTAGCAGAAACTCACATATAAAAAAAATTGAGCTCAAGTTTTGGACATGGAAAGTATGAATAAATATGATGGAAATTTAATCACCAGTCTATTCAAATTTTAGTGAAAAAATTTGAAAGTTTTTACCAAGGAGTCCTCCACACCATGAGAAATATCCAAAGAACATTTCCAAAAGATACTCCATTTCTTTAATAACTTAGTATTTTGTGTTATGGTTAGATTGTGCTATGAATTTATGATATCAAAATAGTCATGTTAAGTGGCTACATTTTCTCTAATATTTAAAGCTATGATAATCTAATGAACAGTTTGATATTTGGGATATCTCATTCACCAAACAAAATATTTTGGAATGTACATCTCCAAAATTTCCTTTGTAAAATAACATAATGGTGAATGATTTATGCATGGTGAAATGTAAATGTAGATAAGCTTTTTTGCTTTTACTATTGTGAATGGTAAGTAAGAAAAAAGGAGCTTATGAATAAACGAATGTAACTGACAATGAACTTAATAAGCTCTCGGATCATATTTTTGATCCATAAATCATGTAGAAAGCTTTGTTTAGGCTTTGGCTAATCAATAAACTATTTTGTAAAACAAGAAACATAGATTTGGGGTCACTAGATTAATTTTTACATTTAACACATCAGGTAAAGAAAAATCTGCAAAGGTTTAGAATTTTTAGTTGAAGCTCTTTAGAAGAATATGTAGTGATTACAAAGGGTACAGGTTTAGCAAACTTCAGCATGTTATGCTTCCATTCCTCCAAATTTAATATTTGACTTCTGTCCCATGGACTTTAAAATTTTCTTCTACTTTTACTTATCAAAAATGGGTTTGGTAAGCCTAAAAGAACCGTAGGTGGCAATAAAAGAGATCAGATCAAGATAGCGTTTGATCACTCTGAGGTTCAGTTCTGTTATAAAATGAGGGTATCCCCTTAGTGTTCTCAAGTGTTCCTGTCAGTCTTAAATTTTTTTTTTAATGTAAACACAAGACTCCAGTAAAAATATAGCAATATATTACATATCATTGTGTCTCTAAAAGCAATTTGATCCCACTCAACTTTTTGCAATTCAGAAGAACCTAAATTCATATAATCTCACCTATGCAACTAATATATCAAACTTTCAAATATAAAGAGGAAATAATTCTTCAGCATATGATGTGGCCCTGATGATGTGTGAGACAAACACTATTTATAGAATCATAAAATTTCAGAGTTGGATGGAAGTTTAGATATTGTCATTGACCAGATGAAGTATTAGACCTCCATCAAGATTGACTTAAGCACTCAATTCTGAAAAGCAATTCTATCTTATTTATTCATGAATTCATTCATGTGTCTGTCCCACTCATCTATAAAGTCACCCACCTACCCATCCAATTAGCCATACCTTAACTGTTATTTTTAGGACATTTTGTAGCATATAAAAACACATAAAGGAATTGGGGGTTTAGCAAGACCTACAACACACTAGAACTCTTACTGTAACTATGTGGATGTGAGAATAAATAATGGTTTGTTAGTAATGAGTTTTATTGTTTACTAGGCCATACACAAGCTTTTGTTTAATTTTTATTATTTTATATCTTATTTTGTAGGACTAAAGAAAAAAAATCATATAAACACACTAGGTCCTGGGACATGAGACATTCAACTATGTTCTTTCCATTTCACCATGATGTTTCACAAAGAGCACTATAAACACCACAGAGCACAGGCACTGACAGACAGACTCTTGCTGCATTCCTAAGGCTTAATGATCTGAAAGTTGAAAGAGATAAATGCATCCTAGGAGAGAAGAGTCCTTATCATCTAAAATGATAGCTCCTACAGAACTGGATAGAAAAAGGAAGGGATTAACTTGATCCAAAAATCCTTTCACCAAGTTATGTTGATGGAAGTTCAACTGGTAGTCCAATCTATCCTCTATCATGGGGATTTAGGGACCTTTCTCTGGATTTGACAAATGGGATTTTAAAAGTAAACTAGTTCTTTGAGATCATGCAATGATATCTCAAGGTTTCTAAGTCACTCCAAGCTCTCCCTGGAAATTGAGTTTCCCCTATGCTTATCTTCAATTCCCTTTTCTAAATTTTGCCAAGTCACAGCACATTTTGTAGAGGAAGGGGGAAAATGAGGGAACATTTTAGAAATCTAAAGTTGGACATTTGCTAACTGTGACATTAAACTTCTGTGGGCCCAGCATTCTTTTGTATAATCTGAAGGTGCCAAATTAAATTGGGAATTTAAAATTTGTGTCCCACTGGTCAAATTCTGCACCTTAATGGGTTTTATTGGTCAGAACTGTGTTTTATTATTATAAAATTTAGCACAAAGTTCTTTAGTTTGGGTGTGCACTCCCTAGTTTAGCACAAGCTTTATTACTATTGATACTTAGTGCCTTACAACCAGTCTGTTTGGTTTATGATATGTCATCTAGCCTCCATCACCTAACCTCATCTCTGACTACTTCCTACCACCCAACCACACAATTCCAGCTCTATTAGGCTCTATTGTTTTGTGACTTCTCCAAACATGCTCTTCCCTTAGAGTTTTTGCAGGGACTGCCAGTTCTGTCTCTAACACTCTTCCTCCATGTACTTGCATGATGAACTATCACACCTCCTTCAGTTCTCTGCTCAAAGTTAATTTTCTCAGAAAGATCATCTAATCATCCTATTTAATATTTACACTCCAAAACCTCCAGACAACCCCCCCCCTTTCCTCTATTTTTATTTATTTGTTTCTTTTTCTTTTTCTATGACTGGCTTTATCAAAACATTCCATTTTTTTTTTGACATGAAATTCTCTCTTGGACTTTTATCTTGTTCTTGCCATGACTTAAATGCCAGTTCTTTTCTTCTTATATGCTAAACTTTGCAGTCAGCTCAGCCTAATAACAGACGTATTGTTTTATAATGGTGTTAAGATCAGGAAGAACTTAATTAAAATTCTAGCTCTACATTTCACAAATTTGATCAAGTCCCAACTCTGAGCCTGAACTTTCTATTTCAGAAAAATAGAAAACAATTATCTAATTATGTCATATGGTATTCTGAGTATCTATCATACTCATACTTAGACATGCTACACTTAAAAATAGTACTAATTATTATTATTAAATATTTTGTTGTTAGCCCCATAAAAAAGTCAAGAGGTGTATATCCATGCTGTCAGAATTCTCAGGAATTTTTATTGAAAGTTTCTGATCTATTCGAAGTTTATCCTACTTAAGATATTCACTGCTCCTCTAAATCTATGAATAGATTACCTCAGAACCTGGTACTCTATTGGATCTCTAGAAATGGAAAGCAAGGACATTAGGAATTTTCTTTCAAGTTTAAATTAGGCATTTGAAACTAGTAGTGTATCAAAGCAATAAAAGAAAAGGAAATAAACCTTTTCTGCCAAAGTGATTTTACTTTAAAATGTTCTGTACTCCCAGGATTGTTTGCCGACAGAGACTGAAAGTCAGGTAGAGGACACAGCTATTGAAGAGACCACCAGGGATGCTTCCAAGTTTGGAAAGTTAATAATCATAAGCTTAAAAATTCATCTGAATGAACCCTCACATTGCCTTCAAAACAGTCGCAGACAACATCAGAATTTCATATTCGAATGAGGAATGGCAAACAGGTTTATTTAAGGCTGGACTATTTATTTTCTTATGGGTATTGCAATTGTCATGTTAGTAGTATTGCTGTTATTGTCCTTATTATTATATTAAAAGTCACTGGCAAAAAAGTCCAGAAAGAAAAAAAAGATGGTGTGTGAGAAATTTACCAGTGAACAATTCTTACAATAGAACACCCACGTTAGAATTGGGAATATCCGGAATGTTTGAAAAAGAAAATCCTTCTTCTTTCCCTAAGGAATTCTAGCTGGAAATATCCATGGAAATATTCTGGAAATTCTCACAAATCAGTGAGTAGCATTATGTTCTTCTTTCACCTTGTTTCAACTCAGAAATCACAGAAACCCTATTAAGAGCAAAATTAGAACTAGTGAACCCATTGAAAAGGAAAGTGACCAAAATTGGTTAGAATGTTTAAAGTTTAGCCTCATGTCCAGAAGTTGACTTAGGGTATAATTAACATTTTTGCCTCATAAACACCCTTACAATAGGATAGAATTTACAAATTTTAAACAAATCTATACTTTCTCCTCCTCTGTGTTCCCCCAACGCCACCTGCCCACTATTAGTTTGCCTTTTAGCTTAGTTACAGAAAAGTTGGTAAAACACAAAATACAAACCCTCAAAAGCTCCTCAAAATGCAATTAAAAAAAACTGTTCCCATATATGGTGTGAGTCACTTTGACTCTCTACCAAAAAAATGGGATGTCTACCAAGAGTCACCCCAAAATAATTAAGATGAATAGAAAGTATATGAAAAATCTACAACCAGAACTTAAAACAAAATATGGATAAAAAGGATGAGACTATACAAACAAGAGTCAAAGAGCACAATATAGAATAAAACCTATCTCACAATTCCTTACAATTGCTTCATGTCATAGATAAACTTAAGTGATGATTAATTTAATAAGAACTTGATTTCCGTGAAATAAGTTTAAAACAGAAGGTGCTATAATAATTAAATAAGACAGGGAAGTTGCACATAGAAGGAAATGCTTTAGGGCCCCAATTTTTTAATTATGCAACTAATAAATTGAAAAATATACAAAAACAAGAATATAAACTGTAAACCTAAATTACCAACACTGGGTAATCATAGTGACTTCATGTGAAAACAAGAAAGTAAAACAATTAGAGGTAAGTTAATAGATTTGGAAGATGTAGTAATTCAGAAAAAGGTAATTGGTGTCCCTGAAGTACGATATCCTATTTACAGAACAGAAAATCTATCTAATCATATTATGCAAGATAATTGCTGAAAAGAAAAATAAATTTAATACATAGATCATAAGAACACAGTGTTTAAAGATACTAAAATCACAGGACCTACATATATCATAGATAAACTGTCAAACTCTGACGTAATAAAAGAATACTTCAAGCATTTAGGCAGACAAAATACAC
This sequence comes from Eulemur rufifrons, assembly GCF_041146395.1. NCBI lineage: Eukaryota > Metazoa > Chordata > Mammalia > Primates > Lemuridae > Eulemur > Eulemur rufifrons. Next base: position 6,336,804 of record NC_091005.1, on the reverse strand, counting down.
AGCCTTCATAGAGGAAAAATGAGGCTAGTCAACCATTTTCACACCTATATTCACTTCTAGAATACAATGAACTGCATATCAACAGAAAATATCTAGAGTTCTGAGGGAAGAACATTTAAGAATATACTTAGCCAAAATGTGATTCAACTTTAAGACAACAGGTAAACATTCTTAATCATCAAAAAATTCAATGAGCACAGAATCCATTAGATTGTCTTTGAAAACTTGCTTAACAATGACCCACCAATTAAAAACAGACAAAACCAACAATCTAAGAATAAACAATCCATGATAAATGGGACAGTGATTAGGTATAAAGATAATATTGAAACAAATAAAAACTATGTAAATTATGTCTATAAAAATATAATAAATATATTATTTGTTCATATTTTCCAGGTTTATACTCACACAGGCACAGGCACACTCACAAATTCAAGAGTAGGTAGATGAGAGACCTCCTGAGGCTTCATCTTTCAAAATAATTATTGTATCAGCTAGAATTAAAATACACCATTAATCTTAGATCTTATAAATAAACTCAGTATATAATTAGAGGATATAAAATCAACATACAAAAATCAGTAACATTTTTATGTACCAAAAATGAACTAGCTCAGAGAGAAATCAAGAAGGCAATTCCATTTACAATACCTACAAAAAAAAATCCCAAATAACTGAGAATTAACATAACAAAGGAGGTGAAATATCTCTACAAGGAGAACTACAAAGCACTGACTGAAAGAAATAGTAGAGGAAACAAACAGATGAAGGACATCTGATGCAGATGGACTGGAAGAATTAATATCATTAAAATGACCATATGCCCAAAGAAATCTACAGATTCAATGCAATTTCTATCAAAATATCAATATCATTTTTTACACAATTAGAAAAAATAATCCTAAAATTCTTACGGAACCAAAAGAGTTCAAATAGGCAAAGCAATTCTGACTTAAAAAAGACAATGTTGAAGGCATCATACTACATGATTTCAAAATTTATTACAAGGCTACAGTAACCAAAACAACTTGGTAGTAGCATAAAAACAGACACATAAACCAATGGAACAGCATAGAGACTCTAGAAAGAAATCCACATATATATGGCCAACTGATTTTCCACAAAGGTGCTGAGATCATACATTGGAGAAAGTAAATCCTCTGCAATAAATGGTGCTAGGAAAAATGGGCATCTGTATGCAGAAGAATGAAACTGGACCCCTATCTTTATGTACAAAAATCAATTCAAAATGAACTAAAGACTTAAATACAAGACTCCAAACCATAAAACTACTAAAAGAAAACATACGGAAAACACTTCAGAATGTGAGACTGGACAAATATTTTATGGCTAACACCTCAAAAGCACAGACAACAAAAACAAGAATAGAAAAATGGGATATTAAACTAAAAAGCTTCTACACAGCAAACACTCAATAGAGTGAGTAGATAACCTGTTGAATGGGAGAAAATATTTGCAAACTATTCATGCAAGAAGAGCCTAATATCCAGAACATATAAAAAACTCAAAATAACTTAACAGTAAAGTAATAAACAATTCCCTTAGAATGTGGCAGAGGACATGAATAGACATTTCTCAGAAGAAGCCATATTAATACAAATGGCCAACAGGTATATGAAAAAATGTTGAACATCACTAAGCATCAGGGAAATGCAAACCAAAACCAAAATGAAATATCATTTTATTCCAGTTGGAATGGTTATTACTACTAAAAAGACAAAAAATAACAGATGCCAGCAAAAATTCAGAGGAAAGGAAACTCTTACACACTCCTGGTGGGAATGTAAATTAGTAGAGCCACTATGGAAAATCAGTATGGAGATTTCGCAAAAAACTAAAAATACAATCTAGCAATCCCACTACTGGGTATTTATCCAAAAGAAAAGACATTAGTTTATCAAAGGGATACCTGCATCCCCATGTTTATTACAGAACTATTCACAATAGCAAAGATATAGAATAAACCTAAGTGTCCATCAGTGGATGAAAGGATTAAAAAAATATGGAGTACATACATGATGAAATACTATTAAGCCATGAAAAATGAAATCAGGTTATTTGCAGCTACATGAATGGATGTGATTATGTTAGGTGAAAAAAGCCAGAAACAGAAAAACAAATATCATGTGTTCTCACCCATATGTGAGAGCTTAAAAGGTTTATCTCATGGAGATAGAGAGTAGAATGATAGATACCAGGGTGGAAGAGGGAGAATGATGAGAAATTGGTTAATGGGTATAAACATACAGGTAGACAGAAGATATAACTTCTAATGTTTGATAGCACAGTAGGGAGACTATGTTAGCAACAATTTATTATGTACTTCAAAGGAGTTAGAAAAGAGGACTTGAAATGTTCCCAAAATATAGAAATGATAAATACTCAAGCATATTGGCACCTCAAATACTCTGATTTGATCATTACACATTCTATACATGTTGCAAATACTCACATGTACCCCACACATATGTAAAACATTATGTAGTGAGTAAAAACATCATTAAAAATAACTATAATGTTTAATGTTTATTCTATAATCTTTTTAATTTTAATTTATACAGGTATATCAGTAAATAATATCATTTCGGTAAAAATAATAGTTTGTTCATCTTTTCAGATTTACCTTAGTTTGTTTTAATTATGTAATAGTCAAGTAATACTCGATTTAATAGTTTTATTAAGTACATCATTTTAATATGACTCTATTTTTGTAAAAGTACAGGAAAACCTCAGAGATACTGGGAGTTCAGTTCCAAACTACTACAATAAAGCAAATATGGAAAAAAAAATCGAGTCATACAAATGTTTTAGTTTCTCAATGCATAAAAATGTTATGTTTATAGGATACTTTATTCTACAAAGTATACAACAGCATTATGTCTTTTGAAAAAAACCCAATGAAATTTAATTTACCTTAATTTAAAAATATTTTATCACTAAAAATTCTAATGATCTTCTGAGCCTTCAGCAAGTCATAGTCTTTATTTCTGATGGAGGGTCTTGCCTCAATGTTGATGGCTGCTGACTGATCAGAGTGGTAGTTGCTGAAGGTTGGAATGGCTGTGACAATTTCTTAAAATAAGGCAACATTAAAGTTTGTCACAGTAGTTGACTCTTCCTCTCGTGAAAGATTTATCTCTAGCATGCAATGCTGTTTAATAGCATTTTACTCAAAGTAGACCTTTTTTCAATATTGGAGTCAATCCTCTGAAACCCTGCTGTTGCTTTATCAACTTATTTTATGTAATATTCTAAATCCATTTTTGTCATTTCAACAATGTTCACAGCATTTTCACCAGCAGTAGATTTCATCTCAAGAAACCACTTTCTTTGCTCACCAGTAAGAAGCAACTTCTCATCCATTCAGGTTTTATCATGAATTTCCAGCAATTCAGTCACATTTTCATGCTCCACTTCTAATTTTAGTTCTCTTACTATTAATATTTCCACCACATCTGCAATTCCTTCCACCACTAAAGTCTTGAAATCCTCAAAGTCATCTATGAGGGTTGGAATCAACTTCTTCCAAACATGTATTAATGATATTTTGACCTCTCTAATGAATCGCAAATGTTCATAATCACATTTAGAATGGTGAATCTTTTCCAGAAGGTTTTCAATGTACTTTACCCAGATTCATCAGAGGAATCACTATCTATGGCAGCTTTAGACTTAAGACATGTATTTCTAAAATAATAAGACTTGAAAGTCTAAATTACTCCTTAATTCATAGGCTGCGGAATGGATGTTGTGTTAGCAGGCATGAATACAACAGACATCTCCTTGGACATCTCCATCAGAGCTCTTGAGTGACTAGGTACACTGTCAAAGAACAGTAATATTTTTAAAGGAATCTATTTTTTTCTGAGCACTAGGTCTCAACAGGGGGCTTAAAATATTTAGTAAACCATGCTGTAAAGAGATGTGCTGTTATCCAGGCTTTGTTGTTCCATTTATGGAGCACAGGTAGAGTAGATTTACCATAATTCTTAATGGCCCTAGGATTTTCAGAATGTCGAATGAGCACTGGCCTCATCTTGAAGTTACAAGTTGCATTTGCTACTAACAAGAGTCAGCCTGTCCTTTGAAGCTTTGAATTCAGTCACTGATTTCTCCTCTTTAATTATGAAAGTCCTAGATGACATCTTCTTCCAATAGAATGCTGTTTCACCTACACTGAAAATCTATATTTTAATGTAGCCAACTTCTTCAATGATCTTAACCAGATAACTTGCTGCAGCTTCTCCATCAGTTCTTGCTGCTTCACCTTGCAATTTTATGTTATGGAGATCACTTCTTTGCTTAAACCTCATGAACCAACCATTGCTAGCTTCATCATTTTCTTCCGCAACTTCCTCACCTCCCTTAACCTTCACAGAATTGAAGAGAGTAATGGCATTCCTCTGGATTAAGTTATGCTTTAAGGGAAGGTTGTGGCTGGTTTGATCTTCTATGGAGACCACTCAAACTTTCTCCATATTTGCAAGGAGGCTGTTTCGTTTTTTTATCAGTTGTGTGTTCACTGGAATAATACTTTTAATCCTTCCACAACTTTTTCTTTGCATTCACACCTTGCCTAACTGTTTGGCCCAAGATGATCAGCTTTCAGCCTATCTTGGTTTTCAGCATGCCTTTTTCACTAAGCTTAGTCATTTCCAGCTTTTAATTTAAAGTGAGAGATATGCAATTCTTCCTTTCACATGAACACTTGGAAGTCATTGTAGGGTTATTAATTAGCATAATTTCAATATTGTTGGGTCTTAGGGAATAAGGTAGCCCAAGGACAGGGAGAGAAACAGGGGGTGGGTCGGTCAGTGGAGCAGTCAGAACACATATAATGAATTAAATCTGTCAATCCATCTTTTGTGGGCATAGTTCATGGTGCCCCCAGACAATTAAAAAAGTAACATCAAAAATCACTGATCACAGGTCACTATAACGATATAATAATAATGAAAAAGTTTGAAATATTGTGAAAATTACCAAACCATGACACAGAGACACAAAGTGGAAAAATGCTGCAGGAACTCTTGGTTTATGCAGGGTTGCCGTAAACCTCCAATTTGTAAATAATACAGCACCCTCAAAGCACAATCAAATGAGGTAGGCCTATATTTATATCTAGCATTATTCTTTCTCTCTTCCCTACTATTTTTCGTCCCTTTTCCTTCCTTCTTTCCTCCTTCCCACCCACTTTTATATATACCAAGAAAGATATTTGGAATTTGGGACACATAATACTTAATGTTAGTGTTTGTTGTGATTAAATTTTCCTTTTCTCTGTTTTCGGCATTGCTTCAATTTTTCTAATAAATATTTTTCATTTTATAGAAATAAGTAGAAATATTTTTTCCTTAAAATATACATTTTAAGAACAAACACACAGAAAGCATATATGCAAATATGTTAACAGTTGCTAATTCTAGGTGATGGAAATATAGCTGCTGATGGCTTTTTTTCTGGAAGATTTTTCCATTTAATTAGAGAAGATTTCACATAAAAAATTATGAGAATTTTAAGTTTATAATGAACTCTTCACCCACATAAATTAATAAATAGTTTTAGAGTCAGGTAAAGGTAGATTTAGATTTAAACTCTACTTTAATGCTTAGTATATGTGTGACCTTGAGCAAATTACTTAAGCTCTCACAAGTTTATTTTCTTAATGTACAACATAGAAGTTATCCAATGACTCTGATGGCTTTAATATGAGGACAAGCAACATATAAAATTACTGTAGTCTCTGGCACATGGTTAGCCCTCATTATGTGATGCTTATCTTCTCTTCTGTTCCATTTTTCTTTTGTAGTAATATTATGGTGCCCAAATTGTATAATTATGAACATGTGAATATTGCACACATAATCACTATAAGCAACTCACAAACACATACATAGTATAGTGAAAATGACTCAGCAAACTTAAGGCCTAGAAAAAAACTGAGTGCATTTTCCCCAAAATCAGTTTGCAGCAGGAAACTAGTTATACAATTTTATTAAACTCTGGATGGAGCATAAAGGTGGATGTTGAACAAGACAAAATCTACGGCATTTTTAGAATTAAGAATCAATATCTCTCTTTCTCACTTTCTGTCTCCCTACAGCCCCACTACAAAGATCATCCATATAATCATAGGTAAAGTTTTAAAGGAGAAATTAAGAAATACTACTGAAAACTAGATATTCAAAGATAAATAACCCATATCCTTTCCCTAGTAACTCGCGGAACACGAGGGAAAGGTTATATAAGTGAGCTAAATAAGAGAATGTCACATGTCCAATTTTTATGTGCTCAGACTATGGGATCACTGAAACATTTCTGGGGGAAAGGACCCTGCATCGGCAGGGTTGCCTGATTTAACAAAAGAAAATACAAGAAGTTCAATAAACATGGGATTTCTGATAAACAACAGATAATTTTTTTAGTATAAATATATCCCAAACATGGTGTTTATTTTATTTGGACACTCTACTCTTAGATGATATGACTAACATAATATTTGAGTAGGTATTCCAAGAATTAACAGGAGGAGATGGCTGCCTGGTGAAGAGAAACAGGAGAGGGTGACCAGACAGAAATGGAAGGAATGAAGCAGAGACATTAGGTGCATCATGTTTCTGGGATCTCTATTAGTTGAGTACTTGAAAAAGCTGTATAGGGAAGGGTGAAAAAAGATGAGCATGAAAAGTATTTAGACCTAGAATTTAAAGTTATTCCAGGGAGTTGGGAATTTCCTTGATAAGAAATGGGAAATTGAGCCAACTTAGGTTTTGAGAAAGCCAAGGATAGAATTAGTGCCACTCTAGAAAATAATGGACTTTTAGCATCTCCTGCAGCTCTGCTAGTGGTGTTTAAAGATTACAAAATATCTGTCAAAGCCAAACTGAACTTGACGTCTTATCATTTGTTCAGCATGTATCATTTATTTCTTTACCTTATTTATTCCAAAATCTTTTGGATCATCTATGATATTATTCTGTCTTTACATCTGGTAGCCCTGGTATAAGATTAAATAAAGTATCTTTTTGTTTTAATTAAAGAAATCGATAGCTTGAGAGAATTGTGAAAGATTTTAATATCTCAAAACTATAAAATTATATATAACTCACTTTTGCAAGATGTATCTTTAATCTATCAGGACAAACAATACAGCGGTTAAGAATGTAAAACTTTCTAACAGACCTGGATTTAAATTCTTACCATTTAATAGTTTGACCCCAATAGATATGCTTAGAAATTTCAAGTTTTGGTTTCCTCATAGGAATAAAACTACACCTCACTCAGGTTTTATTCTGAAGAATTAATGAAATAGACTATATAAAGGTGTTAGCCACATTGGTTGGCACTGGCGAAAAATGCTATTACTTTGGTGCTGTAGAAAGACCTTTGATTTAGAAACCAGATGACTTATAGTCATGTTATAGTCTGCAAGTTGGCTGGTTGTTGCCAATTTATTTAAACTTTCTGAGCTTCTGTTTCTCATTCCTCCAAGGCATTGTTATTTCCAAACAGGACTAGCTTCTTATGAAAATTAAGTTACTGTCTTAATTCTTGTGTATTATGTTAATTTACACAGATAAAATATTTACTATCCTGTTGTACATCTAATAGGTACTTCATTATATAGTTGATTCATGTATTCAACAGATATTTGTTATGTACTATCTATAAGGTAAGGTGAACAAAAGCATAAACACTTTCTGTTTGAGCAGGAGGGATTCAGACTTTCATTAGTGTGATTACTTGATTTATATGATTGATAAACACTGATAATTACTTTGAAGTAGAGAAGCATGACTTAAAATGGGAGGGCAAGGCAAGACTCCCCTGAGGAATGTCTATGCCCCTTCTCTCTTTTCACCAGTTTTCTCATCTAGAAATCAAGTAACTGTAAATGTCACTGGCAGATTTGGGAATAGAACTCAAGTTTCCTGATTCCCAGCCTTTAGCTCTTTCATGATCCCTCTAAGTAATGCTCTGGCTTCTCTTCCTATCTGTAAAATGAGGAAGGTCGGGGGAAGAAGATGATCTCTATAGCAACCTAGAGTCTATGAATCTTTGAACATATCACTGTTACAAAGTGAAGTTTGTAAGGAAATCCCACGAGAGAAATTTACTTATTTTATCCCAAAGCATTTTTGTTCTGAACACACACGCCACCATATGGGATACATTTAGAACATTCATTAGAAGAAGAATAATTAGTCTCCCATCGTACAGGAAAAAGAATAGACCCAGAGGATAAATACTTTAGAAACTGAAATAAAAGACTTTTAAAATAAATCTGCCAAAGACAAATCGAGGAGAAATAAACTGGAGCTCATTTGAAGAAAATCAAATGAAACGAACAATTAATTCACCTGTAAAGCTGCATAGGCACTTGTGTATTGGGGGAAGAGATTGCATTTAATCTCATATGGGTGGGAGGAAAGAATGCAATCATACATATTAACATAAGTACCCAAGGAAGATTTCTTGTTTATTGCAACAAGTAAAAGAACTTCAGATTTAAAAACTTAGACTCCTGAAAACAGTGATTCATTGAAACAGATTCTCAACTTTGATGACTTTAATTGTGTCATTAAGCACCAGATGTACATAAAAAGTTACAGAGGACCTGTATGTTTGGCTAGAGTTCTAGAGGATTACAGAATCATGAGAGAAAAGGGATAATTAATAGAAATGCATAGAAAAAGCAGAGATGTCAAACCTCTAGAGGGTAGATCACTCATTCATTAATTCAGTAAATTCCATTGGTTCTATTTTTTAAATAGATTCAGCCTCTGGACGCTTCCTTTTCTTTTCTTTCTTTTTTCTTTTTAAGAAATAGGGTCTCACTATATTTCCCAGGCTGGTCTCAAACTTCTGGGGTCAAGAGATTCTCCAGTCCCCATACCCCCAGTACACAGGACTATAGTCATGCACCACCTCACCCAGCTTTGAACACATTTCAATAGTTTTACAAAACCTCTAGTAAAAACCACCATTATCTTTTTTCTAGACCACTGTTTATTTGTTTCTACTTTAGTTTGCTTTCACTCCTCCTTTCTACCCAACAGAGTTCATATTCTACACAGATACCTTTTAAAATATAAACAACATCAAGTTCCCTTATTGATAACTCATCATTAGTTTCCAATCACACTTACAAAAGAAAATCCCTAATCCTTTCCATTCTATAAAACTATCTAAGATATGGAGTCCAATCACCTGATTCATCTTCCTCTATTATCTTCACTCTCTGTTTACTCTGGCCCACTTTCCCTTAGTACTTAAATGTTAAATCTGCTTCTACTACAGTAGTTTTTCACTTGCTTTTTCCTTTTCCTGAAATATATCTTCTCTCAATTTCTAGTTAAACACCATCTTTTAAGTCAGTCCTATCAAAATACCTACTTCATCCTTCCTCTCTTTCCCTTCTAGTACTCTGATTTGTTTTTTCTCCATAGCATGTCATCACTACTTGAAATTATTTCTATATTTTTCTTTCTGACCCACTAGAATATGAGCCCCATGAAGACCAGGGCCTGGTTTGCCTGGTTCACAGTAAATACCTAGTACCTAGAGCACTGCATGAGACAGATTAGGAATTAGATAAATATTCTGAAAGATTCCTAAATTATTTCTTTCTGATAAATTATTTCTATTTGACAAACATAGAAAATTTGGCATGTGGCACACACTATAGCAGGTTCTGAGATATACTAATATGATAAAAGAGATTGGCCCTCATGGGGCTTTTAGTCTAGTGTCTGAAACAGACTTTCATTAAATTGTGATCTTAACTAGTAAAGCTATAACTGTGATGAGGGCGGGAAAGAAAAGGGCTTAGAACTAGGCTGGAAGTGTAAGGAATCTTTCTTAAGGAAGTAATGCTTGAGCAGAGACCTAAAGGATAAATAGGCATTGGTTGATAAAGTTAATTAGAAGTGAGACAGAGCACCCTTGGCAGAGAAAACAGTGTGTGAATATAATGGAGAACCAGGAAGCCTTGAGGATTTGGAAGAAGGCTGGTGTGGCTAGAACACAAAGCACAATGGGGAGGGATATGTGTCTGATGAGTGTTCTAGTTAGCTATTTCTGTGTAACAAATCATCATAAAGCTTAGTGACTTGAAAGAACAATAGCACTTATTTTGCTAATGAATCTGTAATTTTGGTCAGGGCTCAGTAGGGACAGTTCACATCTGCTCTGTGTATCTGGAGCCGAGGTGGCTTGGATATGTGACTCCACAGCTGGAGGCTAGAAGCATCACATACATCTCCAGCAGGTATCACTGGCTGTCAACTGAGAGCCAGTTGGGACGGTCAGGTGGAATACATTTAAGTGGCTTCTCCACATAGCTGTTTAGCTTCCTCCCAGAATGATGGCTGGGTTTTGAGGGTCAGTACTCGAGAGAACAAAGTGTAAGTACTCAGCATCTTTACGATCTAGCATTGCTTTGACATTACTGTATTGATCAGGTTGGTCACAAAGGTGGCCCAGTTTTAAGGAAAGGGTGCATACATTGCAGGACTCAATGAGAATGTGAACATCACATTGTAAGAACATCAAGTGGAATAAGGCGTATTGTGGCAGTCATTTTTGGAAAAATGTAATTTGCCATAATGAGGTTGCATACAGGGGTAGAACTGAATCAAAGAGGGTCTGGGAGTCTATTTAAGTTTTCTCTTTATCCAAAAAGCAGTTGGCTGTCAGACATGTGTTTGAAATGACTATTTTGGGTGCTGAGTGGAAATGGAAAAAAGTAGATGGTGTCATGAGATATTTATATGGAAGATAAAATCATCCAGGCTTGGTGACATATTGATTATGAGGATGGATGAGAGAATGGAATGAAAGTAAATTAATTGTCTATCTTCTAGTCACAAAATTTCAGCACAATTAGCCTAAATTATATAGAGCCCTTGGATATTTCAAGTATTTTTGTGTAAAAGGCTGGTCTGTCTCTTCATCCATTCATTTGTACACTCATTTGTTTAATGATTTTATAAGAGTTTCAAGCATGAGAACAGTATGTATCAGGAACTAGGATTAAACTTTCAGGGTAGCTGACAGCAAAGAATTTATATGTAAGTGGCTCGGCATAATCTTCTGTGCTTCTTGGAATATCTAGTGCATACTTCACCAAAGCATCTACATTAACCAAGATTGCCATAGAACAGATACATTTGCTCCAGAGATTGTGCTTAAGGAAAGTATTGCAGATGTGATTACATTGGAGCTAAGTTTTGAAGGATGATAACATGTTAGATGAAGTAGCAGAGACAAGAGACAGGTAGGGATGAGTGTTTAAGCAGAGAGGACAATGCATAAAAATGCACAGAAACATTAACATCATAGTAAGAAATGGTGTTCCAAATTTTTAAAATTGCATACATGCACAGATAAACCTAGAGGTTTTGACATGGTCCCATATTAAGGACCTTATATACTCACTAAAGAGTTCAAAGATTCTGACTCACTCTAGCTTTGACCCTCAGAATTTTTCAAAAAAGGGATGATAACATCAGTTGTATTTTCAAATAACTATCCTGTTCCCCAATTTTCTACAGTGCTGTAATTTTAGAGAAAGGAGAACCATATAGATTATTCGTGAACCAGTTCAGGAATGAAGCAGTTATGATCTGAACCTAGTTTATGCTATTGAGAAGGGGAAGAAATGGGTTAACAGAGAAGGAATTAAAGAGGCTCATCCTACACAGAGCATCCCAAACAACGGTGATCATCAAATTGGTGTGAGGAAATAGTTGGGTCTTATTTTATTTCTTTAAATATTGACTTTTCACCTCACCCTGCAAGATACTGATTCAGTAAATGGATTATTATACATATGAAGGTCTACTTCTACTTTTAAATGTCTTTTAATCAGCAAGTTTTAAAATATCTTAATAATAGTAAATGACTTAATAGCACTTAAAATTAGCTAGATTTATTCTAAAAGTTTTTCATACATTATTTTGTTAAAACCCACAACACCCATTTTGGCTAGGTTGTTATCATCATTCTCAATTAAGCATAAGTGAAAAAAATGATGCTCAGAGAGGTTAAGTAACTTGCTCAAGGAAACTTGGCCAAAAAGAGTTGGCCATGGGATTTAAGCCTGGTTAGACTGGCTTTAGGACTTGGTATCTGTTTGGTCTCACCAGGGAAGGGAACAGCAGTGAGGCACTCGCCCCAAGCACAAAATTTAAAGGGGTACCAAAAAACTCAGTAATCAAGATAAATATTTAAGGCAATATTTTTAAAAATCAAAACTAATGCAAAATACCCATGATGAACAAAATATTCAAATTCTAAGTGAACACAGAATCAGTATGTCATACTGATTTTTCCCTTTTCATCATAGGAAACACTGAGATGATCCAGATGAGGAACACATTTTGGAGCTAAGCTCAAAACATGTCTCATTTGGGGAGGTTGCTTTAGAGGGGCTTTGTTAGGCCATTGGAAACATTCAGCACATCTCGTTGAGTCCTTGGAACTAGATGAAGACAGTGGGGGACAGCTTGTAGGATGAATAATAGAGTTCAGCCCAAAGCCAAGAATAATACTTACGCATTGAGATAGTATCCCAGGTAGAGAGATTCATGATATCAGGAATATTGCCAGAATGTACCAAGATTGGTTTTAAGGAATGGGAGGCCAGGGTATTTAAAGCACATCTACTTTCACAAAATAGATGTTTTCTCCTCTAACATTTTACAACCTACCACACTACAGATAAGCTCAGAAAGAATTAACAAGGATAATAATAGAAGTAACTAATAATTAAAAATAATAATACATATTATTGCATTATATTCAAAGAAAATGGTTGGATTGTTGATTTAAAAATTACTTTGCTAATGAAAAAATATTCTTGAATTATCTTTATGGGTGTTGGAATCAAATACATGTAAGTTATGATTCATAGATTTACAACTTAATAGCTGTGTTAGCTTCAGGGAGTCATTTAATGATTCTTAGACACTGTTTTTGCATCTGTATACTAAGACATCTTGTGATGATTACAGAAGAATGTGTGGGAGGTGACAATCTTAGGGCTCAGCACTCTGAGTACTATATGGCCTTTCTACTTCCCCATGAAAGATAAAGGGAACAAAGGCCAAAAGTAAACCTGCAAGCTTTACTTTTTTCTAGGAAAAAATGCACTTAATTTACCAACCTTCATTCCAGCATCATAGTCTAGGACCTGGGCCATATTCTCATGAATATGTATTTTAAATGGTTCTCCATTTGCTATAGACAAATACTGGTGTTCTGTCACCTGCACCAGCATCTGATGCCATCCAATAGAATGTCCTTAGAGGGAATTTACATTTAAATCTAAATATCCAATTTACATTTTACAAAAAAATAAGTGACTATGGATGATGCATTTATGTGTAAATACAATTAAGTATATTGACTGATCCAATCTTGGGGTCTATTGATTCACTAATGAGAATTACAAAATATTCAGAAGACAGGATGGAAGAGTCCCTCATACCCAAATGAAGGACAGTTAAACATCCCTTAAAATCCAGCTGAGAGCTTCCACATCACAACCTTGTAGAATTGCTCAGAGCATGACCTAAAAAGGATTCCTGGATTTTACAAGGAATATGAAGAGGTAAATGGAATTACCAGAGCTTAGTTCCTGGTGTTTTCATCAATCTTTTCCCCTTAGGTAATTGTAATTTAATTTTTTAAACAATCAGATCCCATGAACAATGGTGATTGCGAATGAAGATTTGAGCTGTGATCACAGCGCAACACATTGGAAAAAACAGCCTCTGGTAACACAAATGAAGGAATGTAGGCAACAGAGCTAAAGAATTAATCTAGTAATTTGAGAAAACATTAGTTATTATAACTAATAACTATAATCTTTATTTGGTGCCTATAATATACAAATGATATATATATCACTATATTATAGTATGATCTCTGAATGTGTGTATAGATCGTGTGTATAGTATACATCTATCCATCTATACACATACCTCTCCCCCATATATATATATAAATCACTCTAGACTGTAGTATGCTTTCTAGAGAGATGAAAAACAATGACAACAGCAGAAAAACAATTTCGGCAAGATAAGAATCATGACCTAGGAGTTTACAGTGTATTTGGAAAAGAAAAAATTGGGAAAGAAAAAAATAAAATAATAATAAATCCAAATTTAGGCTATAATAATTGCTAGCTCTACTTACTATTAATTTCCCTCAGTAAGGAGTGGCAGATTACAGCCTAGGGGCCAAATCTAGCCTACTATTTATTTCCGTATAGCCCATGAGCTAAGAATGATTTAAATTTGTCTTATATAAGTGTCTACATAGTATCTTCAATTATGCCTCTTGGTTCACAAAACCTTAAATATTTACTACACTCCATTTTGCCTCTTGGCCCAAAAGCCCTAAGATAGTTACTACCTGGCTTTTAAAAAAAAGTTTTCTGACCCTTCTACTAGAGGAATATTACTTGTTTGTTTTTATTCAGAAGATTGTATGCATCCATATGGAAATTGAGTTCTTGCTATCTACCAGGCCATATACTAAGCATTATCCATGGAGTATCCCATAAAGTGTCTGTAATAACATTTTATGATAGATAGTTACTCTCCTAACCTCTGTTTTCTGGGAAAATAAATGGGAGCTCAGGATGAAGAGTTTCTTCCCTTGGGCCACAGGGTCCCACAAGGCTGTGAGTAGGATGGAAACCCTGGCCTTATGACTGCCGAGCACTCACTTCCAACCTTCTGACTGAATTAAAAAGTCAGTTCTTGTGCAAAGAAAAAAAAAAGGTGAGACATAAAAACATAGGAGCCTAGACAGGAGAAATTAAATGAACAAAGTCACAAAAGTCGGTAAAACCATAGGTGAGGAAGAATATTGAACATTGACATAAACAAGGCACAGTTCACAAAAAAAAAAAAAAAATGAATGATACAGTTATGAGTTGTATACTGGCTTCAGCAGACAAAGGGTATTAAAGACAAGAAACATCTAATTTTACAAATGAAATAAATAGTACCAACCAAAAACTAACCCAGAGCCCACAAGATAGGAAGTATGACCTCTAAAGGGTTGAGTTGCAAGAGGCTCTATGGAAGCCTTCCCATCATGCACTGCCACTGCCATGATGGATCACACACCACAGCTTCTGAGATTGGGAGTCATGTTGGAAGATGAGTTGGAGGGGGTGGGCAAAGTGGGGTGGCAGGGAGGGGCTCTTAAAGCCTCAAAGAGAATGACCATTCTAAGATCAGACAGTCAATCCAAGAAGTTTCAGTACCAACAAAAATGTTTAAAAGCAGATAAGGGACATGAGGCTCATGCTTGAGAAAGATACAGATTCTCATGTTAGCTCAGACACTTATTGTAGCACAAGTTACGTAACCCTTCTGTTTCCTTATCTGCATTAGGATTGTTGTATCCAATAAGTTGATAAATATAAACAGTGACTGGAAGATGGTAAGTGTAATATAAGTATTTATTATTTCTTATTATTATTAGGTTCATGACAAATGGAACAGAAACATTAAAACTGCACATTTTGAGGAAGGAGGAAGAAGGGCGCGGGCTAGCAGGAGACTACCAAACTAAGGTATAAAAAGATAAAAAAATGGAAAATGCATCAAGAAAGGATATCTTGAATTAAAAAATACACACAAACACACACACACACATCTCAGAGGCAGAATTGATCAGAATTTGTAATCAGTTGAATGTATTGTATAAATGAAGCACTATTCGAAGATGGTTTGTATTAAGATGAAGACATCTACACAGGGTTACTATTATATTTGGGTTCAATTCATGGAATAGATTGCAAAAGCGGAAACTCACAGAGAAAATAGAATTATTAACATTTTTTGTTTTAAAAGTAAAACTGTACAGTTATGTTTTAGGTATCATGGAAGAATTTTAACTAATGGAGAGAAAATTAATTAATTTTTTGGCTCCTGTGACTCAATGTTGATAAAATATATATATGTTGCTTTAACAAAAAACCTTACATCAATATAGTTACTACAGTAATAGTTTAGTTCCAGAGAGTAACTTTTTTCTGTACAGAGCCAGAAAGTAAATTATTTAGGTTGTGGTCTTTATAGTCTCTGTCACAACTACACAGCTCTGCCATTATAATGTGAAAGCAGCCACAGACAATATGTAAACAATGGAGCATGACAGTGTTCCAACAAAATTTTATTTATAAAAACAGGTGGCTAGCTGAATTTGTTCCGTGGGCCAGAGTTTTCCCACTCTTACAGTCAACAACCAAATCTATCTGCACAGTTTTTTTTTCCCCATAGTAATGCCATGATATGTTCCTATTTCTGCATCTAGGAAAAAAATGCCAATCATATTACTGGTAAACAAACATTAGTAATGTAAAGCAACATAGAATAATGCAAGTGGTATTTTGAATTTTATCAAAATTGGTCAGAATTTTGACTACTTTGAATACCGTATATGAGTATTTCTAGGCCTCAAACTACTAACATGTAAAAATGGAGATAAGGATTATGGCTTTTAAAGCTTTTGTAAAGATTAGTACTAATATAAGTAAAAGCGCCATATTACCTTAAGATTTTTTAATTGACAGCTAATATTTTTATTGTTATAACAATATCAGGAAATTCAATTACTTTAAACAGATAAGACCATAAATATGTGCATGTATGTATATATTTTTCCCTCCCCATATAGATACCTATAGATATAAATATATAGAATATAACTCAAGAAATTAGATAAAAAGTGGGGACATGGTATCTTGAAAGGAGACAGCATATCAAAAAAATGTTCAGGCCAGGCACAGTGGCTCACACCTGTAATCCTAGCCAAAGTGGGAGGATTGTTTGAGGTCGAGTTCGAGACCAGCCTGAGCAGGAGTGAGACCCCATCTCTACAAAAAATACAAAAATTAGCTGGTGGTGGTGGCACATGCAAAAAGAAAAAGAAAATGTTCGATGTCTTTTAATGAATCTATGGATTGCATGATATGAGCTCTGATCCATTCACTTTCCTTATAATTCTCTCTAATCACTCTCCTCATCCCACACAAGTCTTTCTTGTGTGGGAAGGAACCAGTTAGAACGGATAAATACTATGCTAGCTGACTAAGTTAGGAAATAGAAATATACAAAAGACAAATTCAAAAATGAAAGGGCTAAATTCTAATTGTACAAGAAATGTTCAAATAGCTTAAATCTCTTGCATCAAGACATACGGGTGTCTTAAAAATAAAAGAAGCTGTTCATCGGCACCATGGTCAAAAAGATAAAGCTTTTATGTCAGATCTTTTTGCTGATACAGACAGGAAAAGGTACTTTATACAGCTGTAGTTAGAACTGCTGAAGAGGTTTATGACTCCCTTAAACATGCAGAAGTTGTTATTCTACAATTGTATTTCTAGGATGATGGCTACTTAAAATGGGGTGACTCACCTTTAGAATATACCAGATAATTACCTGGCTCTCCCTACTATAGCAATGTATTAATTATAGAAGCTAATTAGTGACCTGTTTGAAGAAGATCTGGTCCTATGGGTTTTCATTTATGGGTGCTTGTGTTCTCTATATGAATGATGGAGAAAAACCTTCCGGCAACTGTGATTATTACCATTATATCATTTTTATTGCTTTTTCCATTCAAAGGGAGACTACAGAAAGTCAACAATGTAGTTAATTTGCTTTAGCAAAATGGAAAATGCAAGATAGATAATATCATTTCCTATGACTTAGAAACTGCTAAAGAATATAACTACAGGTTCTAAAAGTTTAGTGTAGCATCTAAATAGCAATTCCTGTTTTGCATATCTCAACTTTTCTATTTCCTGTGAAAGCACATAACATATTAAACTGATAATACAATCAAAAGTTAAGGCAGACAGTGTAAAATTCTCTCAAATCAGATCCTTGTAAATTTTGTATAACATCTCTGCTGCTCAGTTTGGAATTTGAGTTGATGGCCAATACTTTTTTTCCCTGTTTGCCACTGGAGAAAACACTCTAGTTTGAAGAGGAAGATGACATATTCTTTCCCTCACTTCTTTCCACAGAGCCAGAGACCCTTGGTTGGTTCCAATCAGAATTCTCTAGAAGTCTCTTTTTGACATAGTTACTGGTTTTGATATGACTATTAGATGTTATTTCTCCCTGGACTGACTCTATCACTACCTATTTTTCTCTATCAAAATATAAACTACTAATTACCAAAAACAATAGAGCATGATAGAAGAGGAGAAGGATGGTAGCTCATCATATTGGGAATTAGAAAGTCAATAGATAAAACACAGACATGTTTAGGTCTGTTAAGAAATAAGACTGGGGGCTGGGCATGGTGCCTCGCGCCTATAATCCTAGCACTCTGGGAGGCCAAGGCGGGAGGATCCCTTGTACTCACGCATTGCAGACCAGCCTGAGCAAGAGCAAGACGCTGGCTCTACTAAAACAGAAAAATTAGCCAGGCGTGGTAGTGCACACCTGTAGTCCCAGCTACTCAGGAGGCTGAGGCAGGAGAATCACTTGAGCCCAGGAGTTTGAGGTTGCTGTGAGCTAGGCTGATGCCATGGCACTTTACTCAGGGAACCAAAGTGAGACTCTGTCTCAAAAAAAAAAAAAGAAAAGAAAAGAAATAAGACTAGGAATTTTACCTTTTGATATACTCTTGGCTGAACATTTTAGAGAACCAGGAAGTAAGTTGAGGATGATGTTACACTTCAGTGCATAAAACTATCCTGCTTGGTTGCTTAATAAACTAGGAAGAAAATAAAAAGTTATGCTCATAATCCAACAACCCTCATGATAGATCTGAAAAATGAGGGAGGGTCTGGTAATAATCAAGTTGACAAAAATCAGTGTTATAACCTGGTTCACTCCAAAAGCAGAGCTTAAATTTGTTTGGGAAGTAATATCAGGAAACAGGAGTTGTGGAGAGGGAAACAGGAAAGAAAGAAGGCAATACAAATATGTTTTATTAAGTTGGTTGCCTTGCAGGCAACTGGAGACAGATCTCACCTGAGCTTTTGGAAGAGCACAAAGAAGCTCTCCCAGACTTTCAGCTGTTATTTTCTACTTTTTCAAGTAGACATTTGACTTAAGTACCCCATAATATGTATAATTATTATGTGTCAAATTAACAATAAATAATAATAAATTAGCCTTCTAAGCTTTAGAAGAATAATAACATATGATAAAGATTCAGATGACCCTGTCATTCACCAAAAATTGTAACTAAAACTATCAGAAAATGTGGGGAAATGTTTGGCATTTTGCAAAGAATCCAAAATGCCTCAGTCTCTATGAAAGAGTTTAAGAGTTTTATATTCTCTTCAGCATTTTGTTTGTGGGATAACAATGTGCCATTATGAGGAAAAAAGACAGCGGTTTAATAGTGGAAAAAACTGTAAGGGAACTGGAAATACAGCAGCAGAATTTATATATGCAAGCAGACAGGAAAAGGAAAAAGTGACATGGCATCAGATGGGATTAATAGCAGAGAAGACAAATTAAGAAGCTCTCCCAAGAAATAAGCAAAAACGTGAAAGAGATGAAAAAGAAGGAAGATGGGTAGAAGTGCTGCATACAACACACTCCCCACTGCTCCATAGCAACTCAGGAGCCTTGTAGCCCAGCGGTAGCATAACCACAAGATGAAAACAGCCTGGATTTCTGAGTCACCCTTTGAAAGAGAAACACCCAGAAGAACTGCTTGCATCAAAGTGCCACAACAACAACAATAAAAGTCCTTTGTTGTGTTAAGCCACTGAGGTTCCTTCCTTCCTTCCTTCCTTTCTTCCTTCCTTTCTTTTTACTTATTTATTACTGCAAAATAGCCTACCCTTGTCTGATTACTACAGAAATAGAAAACTAATAATGATCTTAAACCAATTCAGAAATACCTTTGTTAGCTCAATTTTTTACTATCTGTGATTATATTTGTTATAGAACACTAAAGATGAAGAAAAATGTAATTATATGTATATATCAGAATTTTTATTTCATTTCTAGAAATCTATATTATGACAATAGATGAAAATGGTTTTTAAGAATCCCAATTGTAGTAAGCATTTTCACATTATATATTCTTTCAATCAAATATGTGTTACTTAAATGAATGTAGTTCCAAAATGTTAAAATGATTGGCAAATAATTCTGAGATATTATTTACTTCAGACTGAATGAAAATCAAAGCTAAACAGCACCAGGATAGGAGGGAAAACATAATTTCATATTGATAAAAGGCACAATTCATAATGGAGTTAAGAGTCATAAATCATTACGTAACAAAATACTGAATCAAAATAAATTATGTAAAAGCTCTTAGATAATGGAATGTTACTTTAGTACAACTTTCTCAGCCCTGCACAGATCAAGTAACTCAAAATGAAGTTGTAGAAGTTTTTGAGTAATTTAATTTAAAGATCTGAAATACATTAATAAAATGCATAAAGAAATAACCAAACATTAATGAACATTAAATTGCATAAGTAATACCAAGAGCTGTTCCCTTAGAAAATAAAATTGTTGTCAGCTGCAGTCTTGGAGGTGTCATCACATATAGTTAAGCAATTTTTAAACATGGGAGTGAACAAAGACAGAGTAAGAAAAACACTTTTGAGGGATTTGAGCTTATTCTTATTTAAGCCTTTTAATAGTTTCCTTCATTAATATGATTCTAAAGTCTTGCAGTTCACTGGGTGTGATAAGTACTTCTTGGAGCACCTGGCCAAGAGGTAAGGAATTCCATCAGCAACAGTGGCTTGTGATAGGCAGAGGTAGAAGGGATCTGGAATATTACGTTTGGCTGCACACCATTCAGAAAGAGTAGAAGAATGCTTCTACTCCAATCTAAAAGCATTCTTCTAGGAGAATCAAAGGTGAACATCAAGGGTAATATATATTCAGTTTTGTGCCTGTGATTACTATTATGCCTTAAGTACACCTATACATTTTACATTATTTTCTCATTGAATATATGCTCTTTTAGAAAGATTGGTCTATCACTATGTACATCTGAGTAGGAAATTAATTTCTGGAAGCATTCTGAAAAATAACAGAACAAAAGTAAAACACAATCTTGCCAACTATTAAGAAATAAAAACAAGTAGCTAATTTGTCTGTGCAGCCAGAATTGTGATCATTTTCAACAAGAGAATCAGAGCTCTGAGATCTCGCCTATCTCGTCTCTGATCTACATTTGATGACATAGGACAAATAGAGGTAATGGGGTGGTGTCAGGGTGCTTGCAGAGAAGTGGGGAATAGTGCACTGTGGAGTTAGGGGGACTGTAGGGTGGGATACATCTCTGAGAAACAGCAGTTATTAATTTTAAACAATGAGAGTAGGGTAAGAGGTAGTTTACATGAGTCCATGGATAAACCAAGATCAGAGATGAACAGGCTGGGTTCAGGGACTAGGAGGCTGGCCTGGAGAATATCATGTGGACAGCATCCTGTTGAAGCGGGAGCTGTTTTCAGGACTGAACACTGCCAACAGGTTCATAAATCTACTATACTTTAAGACAGAAAATTATAAAGCTGGGACCTAAAAAAAAATAAGTTAATTCTTATTTTTCTCAAGTAATTAGCAAATATCACTAATACTGATGAAAGAACCATCATGTAGATAGTTGTATAATAGTTCCTGCAATTGCTGATACCTATATATAGGTTATTGCCCAAATAAATAGGAATATACCTTGTTAGTTTTGTCATTGTATCCATCAGTCTTGTATATTTACACTTAAACATGGAGAAATTCTTTAAGATTCCAGAGTGGATTTGAATGGGACCATAGAGATTACTGAACTTAACCAATAATATATCAACATCCCTCAAAAACATGCATTCAGTACTGTTCATTTTCACCTTTGTCCAAGGCACTTGCGTGTTTCTTCTTCTACCATGAACCACTCTCTACAAAATAACCACAATGATACCTTAAAAATCATGATACTTCTCCTCTTAAAACCTGTAATGGTTTCTGTTGCCATTTGATTGTAATGAAATCCTGCCATAGCCTTCAAAGCCCTGCAAGGTCTGATGTCTTGTGCATTAAGTCTTCAAACTCTCCAATGTCAATCTCCCTTGCTGAGACCATTACAGGCACATTGGCTTTCTTTTGATTTCTTGAACTTCGATCCCACTTGCGATGTCAGGATATTTGTACTTGCTATTACTCTCCTTGGAAAACTCTTCTAGTAGCTGTTGAAATTGCTGGTCCCATCTCACCCTGTTTTGTGTCAGTTTAAATATCACATCCTAAGGGGTCCCCTCCCATTTTGTATGTAGTTTTTAACACATTACTCTGTTTACAGAAAGCAATAAAGGCTTTTATCAATAATAAAAAGCACTTTCCTTCTTTGTGTTTGTTTAAACACCTTCCCTTTGTCAGAATTTATGCCCCACAAGGTAAACAACCATGTCCAGCCTGTTGATCACTGTATGTCAATGCTCATAGTCATGCCTGGTATAAAGTTAACATTCAATATTTATTGAATGAGTGAATGAATGTATAAACGAAATCGATGATTGAATGGTTTGCCTATGGCCATTAAAGCCAACGAATGTCTCTTAGATATCTTTGTACCAGCAATCTTATAATAGCCCTATTGTATTTGAGCACTCAATAAAGTATAGCTCACCTTAGAATTGAGAGGGTTCTTAGAAGGGTTTCTATATTAGTCTGGAGTCTTTTAGTAGCAAGTATCAGAAACCCAGCTCAGGTAGCTCAAGTAAAATGAATTTTGGGACTTATGGAACTTTCAAGTCCAGAAACAGAGATAACTTAAGTACGGCTGGAGCCAGGAGCTCCACCAATTTTATCAAGGGCTCTATATTTCTCTCTGCAACTGTCATCTCCATTTCTCTGTCTCTATTGGTTTCTTTCTGGTGAGGCGGAGGGGAAACATTAAACATTCTCCTGGAAAATACCTGGATAATACCAAGCCAAGTATCTTAGTAACAACTCAGAATATAGTATCTTTTTATCAAATATCAAGTATTCTGTCATTGGTACTTTTGGGTCAGAGGTGTTGACTACACCAATCACTGTGCTGGGTTAGTCTGTTGGACTGTCTAAATAATATCCTATCTCTATGGAAGTAGGGAAGGGTAACGAATTGATAATATGGCCAAGATCACACAGCTGGGGAAAGGCCAGTTCTTCAAAGAAGGCTCACTGCGCAGACTGATCACATAGTCCCATTTCACTCAATCCAAATTAATTCCCAATAAATGAATACCTGGAAATTAATGCCCACATATCGTTTAGAAATATTTGAAGTCAAAGAAGACACTGTATTTAGAAGTTGCCTATTTCATATTTATTTAGTTGGTGGTGTTCCTTGACTAACTCTTCTCCATGAGACATCCTCTAGGAGTATTTTTTAACAGATAATGAAGTTAAGATAGGTTTTGAGACTAGTTCACATTGTCTACTCCAGTTTTAAGACGTAATGGAACTGTCGTCCTTTGTCAACCAGCAATTTTCACACCTTAAGTCCTTAACCCTCCTAGCTGATAATTAATTTCACAGTTACAGCATAGCTATATCAGCTTCCAATGAAAGAATATGGATAAATCTAACAGGAAGTGGGCATGAAGTAAGGCAATAGTAATCATTATTTCACAGGTGATTGTATTTTTCCAATTTTCTTGAGCCTTGTGAATTTATTTACATGACAATTTGAAAATGATGTTTGGGCCATAATGGCTCCTAGACTGCTAAATACAGGAGGTGCCTGGGGACTTGCAGAGCTGGTAATGGGAAACCCGACTGAGCTAACATTTTGACACTGGCTCCTTCTCAGGAGAAGCAAACAGAGAAGCCGAATTGAAGGGAAGCTGTCACTAGGAAACCAGAAAGAAAAAAGAAAAAAGAAATGAACCTGCAGAGTACATAAAAGAGAGACCAAAAAAATAAAGGACCTCATTAACAAAAAGGTAACATCCAAACACTTGCAAACGCAATTGGGAAGAACTATATCAAGGAGTAGGAAAGATTTGATAAACAGGAAAGCTTGGAAATCACTTACCAATATTGCTGAAAATGAGAGAATCTCTTAAGTAGCCATGAGAATCGCCAAGGTAAGAATTGTTAGAAATCACTATACTACAAACCTGTTGTAGCTATAAAATACGTATTGGTTTCTGCAGACATTTTTAACCTAGACTCCCTTTTGGTGAGGCCCAATTCTTTTTCCCCTATCTTGTCCTTGGTTTTAAAATTTCACCTCACACAATGATCTGCCTTAAAGAAATAATAATATTAAAGACTTTGCCCTCCTTTGCCTATTCCTACTTTGCAAAAGTTTCTCATCAGAAAGACATCATTCCTTGGCGCTCTATGGGTGTCCTCCGCATTGAATGGTCACAATGCTCCTGCAAGTTTGACAGGCTTATCTCCCTTCCAGAGAAAGAGGACAATCAGAGGCTCTTAGAGGTTAATTAGCTTGTACTTTACCCTGCAGATTGCAAGTGAAGGGATAGAAACTAAGAAAAGGAAAGTTTCTTTTTATCCAGACAATTAAAAAATGTCCAATAAAGTGACGCCATGCTTTGTGCGGTGGTGAAACTTTCCTCACTGAAGATGTGTTGGAGGACAAAGTCTTGTCAGAGATACTTTTGAGGAAATTTCTGTTTGTCAGGTTGTTGCAACAGCTGATCTCTGAGGCTCTTCCAAAGAGAAGATTTTTTCGTTCCGTAACACCAAGCTCTTAATTATTGCACTTTTAATTTCCATTTCTAAGACTGGTATATATTTAATAAGAGGAAAAAAACAAAACAAAACGCATACTTGTTTCTCCTCTTAACTTACCCTTAAAATCAAGGAGCAGTTCAACCTGACAACTAAAAAACTAATCATGTCTCCCACTCCAGGCAGAAAGCAGAACAAAGCAAAATTACAGAAAATAATAATAATGATAATTATAATAATAATGTAAATATATGAACATATTTCAAGTATGTTGGCATTTTATTCACCTCCTCAATGTTTGGAATGTGTTGTCAGTGCCTTATTTTGGTCTGTGCTATAATTATTAATAACAAACACCCTACTATGTGGCAGGAACTTTTGTGAGTGCATTATCTATATTCATTGTTTATACTTCATAGCCTTATTATGTCATTCCATTTTTATCACTATTTACCTAAAAAACAGAAGCAGAGTTGTTTAATATCTTCCCATAGCCACACAACTAGTTTGTGGGTGGAGGTGAAACTTCCCCTTTTCCCCAAAAGTCTCCTGAAAGATCAATTCACAATTAAGGTAGATTAATAAGAAAAAAAAGGTTCATTTACTGCATACAGGGAGAATCACAGAATGAGTACCCTGTGCCAGTGGGGTACCCAATATGCCAATGGGGTCCAGAAACTTTTAGACTCTCCTTTTAGAGGGGTGGGGAGTTGAGGAATATAGGTAATTCTGTTTAGGGACAAAAAACGGTTGCTAGGGAGGATGAATGGATGGGGAAAACAGATTGACTTATAAATAATTCCCTTTGCAAATTAAATCAACTTTAGAGGCAGGTATTATCTTGAAATGGTTTGGGTCAGTTCTGGTTGCACTCTTGATCATTTTTCCTGCAACATATTGAGATAACAGGGAGGGGAAGGGAAGTCAATAGTTCTTGTGATGGGTCCCATCTGGTTATGCAGATAGAGGGAAAGCCTCTTCCAAGGACCCGTTGATCTCTTTAAGGGCCATTAATTCAAAATACTCTTTATACCAAGGAGTCATATTTTGGGGTGAAATTTCCTGAGCTCCCAGAGTCAGTGTCTTAGTCAGTTCCAGCTGCCATAGCAAAGTGTCACAGACTGGATGGCTTATAAGCAACAGCAATTTATTTCTCACAGTTCTGGAGGCTGGAAGTCTGAGATCAGGGTGCCAGCCTGGTTGAATTTCTGGTGAGGACTTTCTTCCAGGTTGCAGATGGTCACCTTCTTGAATCCTCATATGGCAAAGAACAGAGAACAAGCTCCCTGGAATCTTTTCCTAAGGGTGCTAATTCCATTCATGAAGAGGTCCACCATCATGACCTCATCACCTTCCAAAACTCTTACCTCTAAATATTATCACTTTGGGGATTAGGCTTCAATTTGTGAATTTTAGGGACATACAAACCTTCAGTTCATAGCAGCTGGTTTATGTGAAGAATCTGCACTGTTAACCATGACAGCGAGTGTTGCTAAAACTTCAGCAGGCATCAGAATCCCCAGGAGAGCTTTTTTACAATCTAGAATTCTGGGCCTCAAACCCTGAGTTTCATATTTAGTAGGTTTGAGATGGGAATCAAAATTGCATCTCTAATAAGTTCCCAAGTGGTGTTGCTGCTAATGGTCCAGGGACCACACTTGGAGATCCGCTGCACTACAGAATACTGCCTCTTTTATTTAATTTCTTCCATATTCTCTTGAAAGTTAACAAAGATCCCCTAGTTACAGAAAGGATTAAAACTAGAGATAAAAAGGTCTGTGATAGCAGGAAAGACAGTTAAATACTGAACCAAGCTTACAAGGGAAGTTCTTAAGTTGTTTTTCTTACAAGAGTTGAGAGTGGTCTTTATAAATATAATAGGTTTTCACTTCTGCACTGTTGTCCTGCAGTGTAATACTCAGAGAGATATGACGGATTGACTGAGTGGTCCCTCAGAATCTCCTTGTATTGCATGCAGCTGGAGTAAGACCATAGCCTAAGGCTGGGCAAAACAAATATTTTCTGCAAAGCATTCTGATTGGGAACAAACTGAGTCCATAGAGAGAGAGTTAAGGGTGAAAAGGAGGCAGCCAGGTTCAGCCATTCATTTCAAAGGCAAGAGCCACAGTTTAAAATGTGTGATAAATCTCTATGTTCAGAAACATGTCAATTAAAACTACAACAGAAAGAGTGGAAGCTATATAAGGGTGAGAGGTAAATTCCTATGAAAATGGTAGAAGACGGTGCAATTTATTGATCTTGGCTACCTATACCATGGTATCTGGGTGGGTTCTTGGTTCATACTTCTTGTCATAGTATTTCATAAAGTGTCACAATATGTGAGTCAGCCCACTGGTGGTGTATGTATTGTAGGAGGAAAGACCAGAATAAACCTGTCAGAGAAAAAGTTCCTTCATTTCAATCTAACTGAAAAATAATTTAAAGTAATAAATTTTAAACTTAGCTACTGAAATTTATCACATTTAAGGCACAGCCAAGCTGCTTTAGTCCTTTCCTATGTTTGTACAACTTAGCATATCCATTCCATCACTCCTAGATTATTGTTAGATTGCAAGCTTGTCAAAGCACTGCAATAGTAAAGTGATAGGTGCTTCAGGCTCACATCCAGAGGCAGCTGCGTTAGGAACACCTATCTTTTCCAAGAACCAGGAATTTGACAAAATGTAAACACATCATGACTTCATGAAAAACATTAGAAAGATGTCAATAAAATTAAAGTGAACCAAACCACCCCTCTAATTTCTATGCTATATTTGACAGTTAAGTTGAACAATCTTAAAATATATAATTAATAGACACACACATATGTACCTATATATATTATTAAATGTATACATTAAAGACACCCAAGATTGTCATCTCTAGTGCAATCAATTGAATAATATATTTTGTTGACAGAATAATAGAAAGATCTAAGTAATGTAAAATGAAATTTATTCTAAGAGGAATGACTACATTGGCAAAGAAGGCTTGGGTTTTCTTTTCTAAAGATACTTGAAGAAAAACTACAAATTTTATTTATTGAAATTGCATTTATTAAGCATCTAGTCTATTTCTGACATCGATGCAAGCTGAGAACAAAGACAATTCAAGGACCACATTCTTAAGTGGGAGAGAGAGAAAACACAACTACAAATTATAGTGTGATATGTTTTGTAATAGATATCTTCAGAGAATGTTTAAAACTAGAAAAGGGACACTTAAGTCAGAAAGTGATCAGGAAAGCTTTTTAGACAATGGGACTCTTGATAGGAGATTTTTCAGGGTCAGGGAGAGTTAGCCCAAGAAGAAAAGGAGAGAAAGTCACTTCGGACAGAGAGACCAGATTTAATACATTGAGCACCATGGAGCTTGGCTGATTTTCAGATTGTGCAAGAAGCTATGGACCTTGGGACATTAACTGGTGCTGCATGAACTTAGAATCCCAAAGTCAAGTTAATAAAGACCAAGTTGAGTGTCTTTTCAGTTAACTATGCTTTTAATTTCAATGAATTTACATACCTTTCATATGCAAATGTGGAGCAAATATATTCATGAGGAGGTACAGTGTGCAATGCTTCTGAGACTTATTTGATCATTGCAAAAAGTTTTCTTTTTTCCTTCTTTGTTTTAAGCACCTCTCAGTTCTAGAAGTCACTATAATACAAATGCCACCCTAGGGAGAACCTGCATTAGATAATCCCTTAGAAAAATAGGTTCTCTTCCTAAACTGAGATTTCTGAGATCCTGGAAGGAGTGCTGGGCTGGGGAGGCTAAATGCCAGGATTGTTACCGGCAAATAAACTGCTAATATCAAATGTGAAGCTTTAGACCTCCTTTCTCTGAACTGTGTTTCATCATTAAAAACTAGGCAATTTCTAAAGTCTTTTCTAATGACTGTAGAACTAGAAAAGCCTCTATTTTTGCTGCACAATCATTTCCAGGAGTTTTAACAATCTTCTCTGTCAGAAAGTCCTCCTTACCGAACAGTCGACAAGGTTTATATTAATATCAAATTTGCTATTGAATTTAAGGCATAGTTTTATTGTGGTCTGATTTAAATAGGCCTTTTTGAAAAGTGTCACTCTAATTTATGATTTTTTAAATATATTAATCAATTTTAAATAAAATGCCTAACAAATTTGGTCGATTTCTAGCTTTTGAGCCAAATGATGAAGCCAGGTACAATATTATTATCCGCTATTCTCAAGGACAATTTTAAATGAGATGTCACATTGAAGTAATGTTATGCCTCTGAGAAGAGGAACCTATTTTAATAACGAAATAGAATAAGAAGTCATTCACAGTGAGAAGAATGCAGTCTTATTCTAATATCTTAGACACTTTTTATTTTCAAGGCTTTACTTACAGCACGCACAGGGGAAATAACCTAGCTCCTGCATCCCTTGCACATGTGTCTATAAATCAGCACAATATACCACCAATAGCATACACAGTATCAAGCCAAACTAGAATGCCGATTGAGTGGCCAGTGTACTTTTTCATTTAAAGCAGGGTTTCTCGCCTCAGTATTATTGACATCTAGGGCCAGATAATGCTTTCTGTTTGAATGGGAGGCACCTCTATTGCCTCTATCTGTGAGTAGCACCTACCCAAATGCAAAAAACAAAAATGTCTCCAGACATTGTCCATTGACTCCTAAGGAAGAAAACTGTCCCCATTTGAGAACCACTGATTTAAAGCATATACATTGCATCTCTCTCTCTCTCTGTCTCTCTCTTTGCTCTCTAGCATACATGCTTAGTAAACTTGCATCATGTTTTATTACAGACTCTTATAATGTGTTTTATTATTTAAAATCTTCCATCCAAGGGCACATTTCCACATTACAGTCATAATCTATTGGCATGAAAAAGAAGAAAGATTTTATTGATTATCTCTTTCCACCTGACCACAATGAATGCAGAAGTTAAAATAAAGCTTCCTTCCCCAGCTGTTCTACCAACCTTGGATTGAACTTTCAGTGATGGGGGAGTTGGTACCTGATGAGGTGGTGAGAGCTCTATCTTCTATTGAGCTAAAATGTGTCCACGCATCACTTCAAGTGATGACCTCTGGAGATATGTTGTGACCTGCTGCTACCACTTTTTAAACATGTTCACCTTTGTGTTCTGTTTCTGACTGTGGCCTGTCAGAGTCGTCCAAACCTTTACTAAAAAGCAAACAAACAAAACAAGAACTTGCCTCTTGCTTACTGCAATGTTTTTAAACTAGTTTAATTGACTTAGTTCTTTTCACCTCAAGTTTTCATCTACACACGTGTCTAATTTATCTCTTTCCAAATGATATCATTTTCATTCCTGCTAAAAACCTCCTAACTCCTCAGAGAGAAGCCCAGACTTTAACCAAAGGGTGGTCTGTGACCTGTGACAGGCTTCTGTGAATCCAGTAGGGTCCCAATACATCGTTTTCTAACTCTCTGGCCCATCTCGTAAGTCTAGTGTCCTTTTTTCTCACTTCACTCTTGCCTTAATCTTTGTTCTCCTTCCTTTGTTTTTTAAGCCCTCCATTCTGATGCTTAGTCTATTCTTACAAACTGTGCTAACAAGAAATCTAAACCCAGCTACTTCATAAATATTTGCAGTATTGCATACCATTATATCCACCCTCATTTCTCATTTTTCTCCAGCATCCATTTTAACTTTATGCCTTCGTTTTCCCCTTGTAGGATTCTTGTCCCTAGCAGCCCCCTTCATTGCCCTACACACAGCTGGCACACAATAGTTATAGAATCAACACTGCTTGATTTAAATCACCATACATACAAATGTCTGGACCTGATAGAGTCACAGAGAAGAGCAGCATTTGTTTTCCTCAGAGATCAGAAGTGGAAAATTACAACTTGAAGACAGTTGTTATTTTTAAGGCCCCTTTGAGCAAGTGTTACAATGAATTCTTGCTGTTCATTCATGTGTACAAACTTATATAGCTGTTGCTTTATCAACATAAGCATATGTTGAAACATAGGTTGCATTGTTTATTTATATGCATATTTATTTGTTTTGAGGCTTTTGGAAAAATGACATTATACAGTTAAACCATTAGCTTTCTACATGACCTTGTGCAAATCCTTTAAACTATCAAGAATTTAATTTCTTTATTTGTTTTGGAGAGGGAGTGAAGGTGATTATAAGATTTCTGGAACCAATTTAAACTAAGCAGTTGTACTTGTTATTGTTCAGTAAGCAGCGGCTGCTTTCTATCCCTCCTCTCCCTTCTTCCTGTAAAACAGAATTCCTGGTTTGTTTAAGTACCTACCCCTTACCTTTGAGATTTAGGGGCCGTGGCCCAGCCCCAGGTCAGCAGTTTATACTGACTGCTGTGTGTAGTCATAATGCTCAGATTATCTTTACAGATCTATCCATGGCCATATGAACATGGAAGGAAGCCTGCTAAGGGGCTTCTGCTAAGGTTAAAATCACTCCTGAAATAAAATCCTGCACAAAATAATCTCTTTTGTCCTTTAAGATCCAATATCTAGACCGAGTACTTGGATCACTGGTTTCTATCTAAGGATAGTGAACAGAACTTGCATAAGGAAAAAAAAATCACACATCACTGATGGCAGAACAAAGGAAGGAAGATGACATAAATGAGCTGCTGAATTAACACACCATGAGACCTGCCTGTGGCTGGTGCTACCAATTTCTCCTTCTCCATTAATATGAGCTCTCTCCTCTTCCTTTTAGCAATAAATTTCACTTCAATTTTATTAGGTCAACCATTTTTACAGCTAAGTGTGGCTTTGAGAATGAGAATGTGACTAGAACTGGCATGTTCTTCAAGTTTCATGCTACCTTTTTAGAAGGAAATTGCTTGTTTTGTACTTTTTAATACCCTCTCCTATGGGCTAGAACACATATATTTGGCCAGTGAGCCAGGAATGAACAGAAGAATGAGGATATCATCATAGGATCCTGGAGCAAGGAAACAGAACAAATTTGGGGAGGGAATGACTTCATAAAGCACAGCTGCTTACCTGCCCTGAGCAGTCCATGGAGAAACAGATCTCTTATCTTGTTAAACCACTATATTTTGGGATCTCATTTTTTATAAAAATTTTATCTTTACCCAACTAATATACCATGCTTCAATAGGACTCCTTGATATGTGAGGTAATAGATTTCCTTTTTACTTAAGTCAATTTGAATAGTGAACTTCTGTTATAAGCTGCCAAAATCTTTCTAATTGGCATAGTCAATTTCACATCTGTGGCATGTGTGTGAACAAAACAAACAAACAAAAAAAAATGCTTTTGCAAGACAACTATTGAAAATTAATGTCCAAAGAGCACTTCAACATGGATTTATTCAATACTTAGGAATTGAAAATTTAAAAAAAAATTACTGGGCTCACATTTTGAGATTTTGCAACTGTTTGCATACCTTTATGAATAATGGAAATAGAAATGTCTGTAAATGTAGTAGAAAATCTAGGAAGAAATTATAAAAACTTAAACAACTCTTCAAAGGGGTACATGCTGTGGGAAAGTTATTATGATTCAGAATTGAAGATCTAGGGAGATTACAGGAGTCTTTTGAATCCCTGATGAGACGGCCCAACGAGACACACAAAGTAACTAAACTGAAGTTATCAACAAAAGGGTCAACTGGCATTTCTCAATGATGGAGGAGACTAGCTATGAACAGACACCTGGTGCGATGGGGGAAAAAAATCTCAAAGCTCCTTTTCATCATCTGAAAAATTAGATGGCCTCTAAAATGTTTTCTAACTGTGATCATCTAGGTCTCTATAAATGTGGGAGAGTCTTCCTTTGCCCATCTTGCGCTGTTCCTTAGGCAAACTGAAAAACTTCAAGGTTGACTGTGCCACAGGGCAGATACTTACTGTTTGTGAAAAAAGAGTTTTTAGAACTGATCAATATTTCCACGTGGCATGCAGTGAAGTAGTTACAGATGCACCACATATGGAAAAAAAGAATTCATTTAATTAATAGCATAGATATGAATGTGTGATGATGCAGTTATTAAGTATCACCATAGATCTCATGTACAACATTTAAAAAAAAAGAAATGAATGTTCCTGATTATCAGCTGAACCAATGTTGAGAAACTGTGCAAAACAGATAAAATCAGGTTGTGGTAGGAAATATCCCTCTACTCCCCCAACAAGCAAAATAATTTTGCTCTAAATACCCACAGTCTAACTTCTTAATCTGACGAGTCATAAAATTCTCGAAAGGGAAGAACTTCAACTGATTTTTGCTGTTTGTTTCCTACTCAAACATTTGGGAAATGGTAATGCATATAAACCCCAAATCCAAAAACTGTCTTCATTATCATATCCCACTTATTCAAAATTCTGAATATTAAAAGTGTCAAACATCAAAATGCCAAATATATTCCAGATACATGCCTAAGTGTTTCGCGTGTATTATCTAATACTCTGTTAAATATCCTTATTTAACATATGAAGAAAATGACTTCTAAGCAAATATATATGTTACAAATTATTAATTGTTACCCATTATGAAATACATAAATATGCCCCATCTCATGGCAAAAAAGTAATTTAGTGGAAAAAGATCATTGTTAAACTACAAGAATTAATGTCATTCAACTGTAAAAAGAGGAAAGGAAATAATGACAAAATTAAGATAAAATGAAAAGAAAAAATCGCAGTTATTCAACAGAGCTCACTGTCTTGCTTTTGTTTTTGTAAAAGAAACCTATGAACTTCAAGTAAGAGGAAATATATGAAATTTGATAGCATGCAAAAAATAATTAAAGAAATGATGGTCAGAAAGGGAAGAGCAAGCCATCAATGGAAAATGGAATATAATAAGCAAGGTCATCTCTCTTTCGAAAACAATGTAGGGTTAGAATTTAAAAAATCATCATCGTAAGATGAAATACTGAAGCACGCTGCCACTTTCACTTGGTGGCATTTACTATTCCTAGGCTTTCATGTGCCATCCTTGCAGGGTGAGAATTGCCAAACTCAAAACTAGTGTCACCAAAGTTCTAATCCCTCATATTAATTAGATTTCCAGGAATGGGGAAAACATAAATATGCCTTTTTATCTTGCCTTAAAAAAAAAAATAAAAAAAGCAATGAAATGAATGTTTGGTGTTGACGCAAGAATGAGAAGGGAGCGAAAAGAACAAAATGTTCCTGAGAAGTTTTAGCCACAGTTTGAATTTCTGTTGGTTTATATATAATTTGGGTAGGCCAGGGAAACTCAAGTCATAAACTTGATTTTAGGTAGTTCCCTCAGATATCTAGCAGAATTAAACACTTATCTTTTTGTAAAAAGGCGTGTTTATTCCAGGCCTCAAGAAACTGGCACAGCTTTTCAAGGGCAAAGATATACAAAGAGAACCAGCCACAAGAAGAAATAAGACACTGTGAGTGAGAACTGGCAGGAAAAAAAAAAAAAGAAAAGAAAAAGAAAAAGAAAAACAGAGGGCAGAAAAAAACCATACGTTGAATTTTAAATATTACTTAAATATTGTTAATATTTACCAACATTATAAAACAAAAAAAAAAACTATATTTAAACAAGTAAAGAATAAGTTTGAAAATATGAGCAGGGAAAAGCAAATATGAGGTGACATGACAAATACAAATTCTAGAAATAAAAAAATCAAATTTATTAACTCAGGGAGCATGTTTGATGGTAGAATGGACAAAGCAGAAAAGATAACTAACTAGTGAACTGGAATATACATAAGTCAGAAGTATCTAGAATTCAGCACAGAAAGACAAGACATAATAAAATCAAAGAGAAGTTAAGAGATACAGAAAATAGAGTGAAAAAAGCCAGGTAGTCCTAAAACAAAAAGAGGGGAAAAAATAGGGTCAGGACAAATATTGACAAGATTACAGCTAGCAATTTTTCAGAATGAAAAAAAGCATTAATCTTCAGTTTCAAAAACCTTAACATTTTTCAAAAAGGATAATTCAAAATAAATCCACAATCTGATAAATTATGACAAACCAGAATTAAAAGCAGAAAAAAAGCAAGCTTTAAAGGGAACAAGAGAAAAATGAAATACTACTCTCAAAGAAACAAAAGTTTGACTGACATCTAACCTCCCAATAGGAACAATGTAGGCCTGAGAAAGTGGAATGATATCTTCAATGTGAAAAAATCATGGAAAGCAACACAAGTGCTTACTTAGAATTCAATTATAAGTAAAATTATTCTTCAGGAATAAAGGTGAAATAAAGACATTTCAGACATACACAAATAAAAGAGATCTCTTCATTCTCAGAACTACATGAAAAATGATTCTAAAGGATGTGCTTCAGTCAGAGAGAAAATAATTCCAGACAGTAAAATTTTCAGAATGGAATGAAGATCAGAAAAGTAATGTGTATAACAATAACCACTGAGCATATATAGCAAAAACAATGTTTTATGGAATATAAATTAATTAGAATTAAAACACACAAAATCATTACCATATAACTTATGAGGAGTGTAAATATTTATATTACACAAAGTTTCTGTGTTATTCAGGAGGAATTGATTGACATTAGAATTTCGTAAGTTAAGGATGTGTGTTTCATTTCCAGAGTAGTCACAAAGTTTTGGAATTAGAGAGCATATCTACCACACTAGTAAAGAGTAAAACTGGTTAAGCCATTCTCAACAGTCAAAATCGAATGAGAGAGAGAGAGAGGGCAGGGGGAAAGAAATAGAGAGAGAAACCTAGAATAGACAGGACAGTTAGCACAAAATACTCAAATGGATGAATATTTATATTAGGTATAACTAAAGATATACAACCAACTCTTCTGATTAAGGGTCAATCAAAGAATGATGATAGAGAAAAGACATACCAGATAAAAACAGAATGTTCGTCACCAGCAGAACCTCCTTAAAAGAAACTAAAGCAAGTTCTTCAAGAAGAAAGAAAGAGATTACAGATAAGAGGTCTGAGATACAAGAGGAAAAACGAATATGTTAGCAAATTTAAGCAGACATGAAATATATAAAACAGTAACAACACATTGGAAATTAGTTGACTAAGCAAAGAAACAAAAATAAGAACTTCAGATAATAGACTGCAGAAATGGTGTTAAAGTGTTCCAACCCATGATACAAGGTGAGAGGAGTGGTTCCTACACTTCCCATTTCTTGCATGTTCAGGTCAGGGCTCCTTAACTATCTTGTGCCTTTGTACATGCTATTCCCTCAACCTGGTTATCTTTTCTTCCTTTTTTTTTTTTAATCTTCAAGTCTTAAAATACTAACTCAAAATTTTACTCAGATGATGTATTCTTCTGTGAACTAAAATAAAATCTTAAGGCTCCCCACCACCCACTGACTGAATGGACCCCCTGTTGGCCAAGAGGATACCCCAATAGTGAGGTGCTAGCCATGAGAAGGAGGTCGGACATGTCTCAGCATGCCCCTCTCCCTTCTTGTAGATATCAACTGAAACTCATAAAAAGGCCTAAGGCTATGGAAAACAAACCTATAGGTCCTCAATTTACATAACAAATCAGAGTCTGAGTCTATCTCTGGTGGCTTGTCTCTGACTAACAGACTTCCTTATCTTAACTTAAAACATTCCAAGCCTTTAGACAAAGCTTCATTTCTTTAACCAATTACAAATCAAAGAGTCTGTAAAGCCACCTACAACTTGTAAGCCTCACCCCTTAGAAATGTACCACCTTTTCGGGCCAAACCAAGGTACACCTTCCATATATTGATTTATGACTTTACATATAATTTCTGTCTCCCTGAAATGTGTAAAGCCAAACTGTAACCCAACCACTGCTAGTCCACTCGCTCAAGTCTTCTTGGGTGTGGCTCTGGGCAAAGGTCCTCAAATTTGGCTCAAAATAAACATCTTTAAATTATTTTACATAGTTTGGCTTCTTTTCCATTGACACTTCCAAATTGTCCAAAATGCTTGTCTTCCTCAATACCATAATCCTATGTGTTAAATTCTGTTTTAACACTGAGTGTTACTGTTATTCTGAATTCATATTATCATTCCTCAAAATGCTTAGTGTTTTTAATGAGAAGCAAATATACCCATATACAAATGATTAGATATATTACATATGCACAAATAAATCTTTGCTCCAAATATATTTCAGTAGCATAAACATGTATCACTGATGCCTGCTAGAGGCTTTATTTTTATCTCATCAGGTAAATTCACACACCTAAACTACTTATGCTTAAATACATGTACTCCAATATTTTATTAACTTACTGCTTGCAAAAAATATATCAGGCAACAATACAGTACTGATATTGTTTCTATCCAGGGGTTCTAAGAACAAACAGATTTTATGGCTTCAAAAATGCCAATCAGGAAATCAAGAAAAGATGAAACCTGCCATTCTTTAACTAAGCTCTTTGGAACCCAAAACAATAACTTTTATCTTGGATTTCTTTTCAAATGAGTACTTAAGCTAGCTTTTGTGTAATTCCATGTTGTTGCTTATTTCTAAGGGAAATTTAGAAAACGGACATTTTGTCTGTGTGATGCTTTAGTCTTTTTAACTCCTTAACAGAGGCTAAAGAATAAAAATAACACTAAAATTTCAAAACCACAAACCGAAATTATAACTATAAATCCAGTGTAATTATACAAATGCTAAAACCCAACTGATGAGGTCACATGAGATAATACACCTGATTCCTCCAATCAAATCCTTAAAGAAGTCTTTAATGAGAAACATACAATAAAAATTAGCCAAAGTGAAAGAGTAACAAAAGAATCTTCCTCAGGCTTTGTTCAAGAATGATTTCCTGAAAGACTGTAATCTTTAGAACAGAGAAGTTTGACAAAGGAGAAGGCCTATTAAAGGTAAAAATACTTATGGAAGTAATTGGCAAAAGAGAAAATGAATGATAAACACCAAATCAGTAGAATATATAAAGCAATTGAAGCTTGAGAAGGACAGGTCATGAAAGAATATTTTCTTTTGACTTCCTTTGAAATATTCCCTGCAGGAACCACTCTTTGCTGCAGTCACCAGAACAGAGTTTCCAGGAGTTGCAAATATCAATTGGGTTATTATTTAGCAGGAGAATATATATAACATTGTACACTCAGCACTACAAGATAATGATTCAAGATGATTCTCTTAAGTTTCTTTCAAATTAAACCACCTAATACAGTAAGTATTTCATTTATAAAGTGCTGCTTCTTAGACACGACCTATTAAGATATATCTTGAGCCTCTTCCAAATTACTCAGCCTGTGCTGAGTCATCAGTAAAACCTAACCTGTTGCAACATAGATTTTGAAAAAAATCAATGTTGAAAATTAAGTGTTTATTGTATTCTTAATTTTTTATCCTATTTTCTGCCTGTCATATATGCCTATAGAAAGAATTGCTTGAGCAGCAGGAAAATAACTGCTATCAAAATATCTCCCTGATCGATATTTTCAATTTTTCAAAACAATATGAAGAATAATAAAAATAACAAACATTAATGATAATGGTTATTATTTTTTAATGATTACTATTGTTATGATTATTTTAAAATCAGACCCTTACTTAATAGATTCTAATTATTTATTCAATCATTTTATCGTCTCTCTCCAAATTACTAAAATTTGTCATATATCCTGTTTTATTTACAGTAAATGAAAAATGTATGTCTTGTAAGACTGCTTTTGAAATTCATTCTTTAAACACTCATAGCGACAACGAGGGTATTTGAGTCTATATAGGTGCTCAAAAGCAAAGAAATTTGAAATTTCTCCAGGACAAAAAAGTAAAATAATCTCAGTGATAATTGAATATTAATAGATCTTTTTCTTGACCAAAACACCACAATAATCTCCATATATACTTGTAACATACAAACACATGAAATGCTTAAAGGAAACAAATGCATTCTGAAATGTTCTAAGTTAAATGTTATACCTTGACTTAAGGGTTCAGAAAGCCCAGGTTCCATAAATTAATTTCTTCCACAAATTTCAGGCTATAATCTCCCCCAAGTGCTACTGATGGCATAGCCCATGACATTGCTGATTATTTTATTGGTAACTGGGTAACAGCTAAGCGCTAAATACAACATTACTATTCCTAGCAATTTACTAGAAAAAATAATGCCCAAGCCAAAGCTTAAGGTTTATTTTCCTATCTCCTATGTAATGAACCTACACAATGCTAACACCAAGAGCAAAAACAACCATAATCATTACAACTATCATTTATTAACCATTAACTACATGCCAAATAATGCCATAAACTCTTCACAAAGATTTTCCAATTTAATTTTGTTTTTTTCTTTCCTTTTTTCCTTCTTTTTATCATTTCTAATTTCCTTTTATCCCTCTTTCTCCCTTCATTCTACAACTATCAGTCTAAGACCAGGGATATAGAAGTCAATAAGATTTTCTGCTCTCATGAAACCTACATTCTTTTGTAAAGAGTTGAACATGACAACAAATAATAAGCAATCAATCATTCGAGAAGGTTATTCCAGATAGTGTAAAAGGGCTTTGAAGTTAATACAACTTGGAAATGTGAAATGTAACAGCATGTACCTATTCGGGAAGGCCTGTATAAAGGTGGAGTGGTTTTTTCTATAGGGTTGCCAAGAAGTATCTTTCTGAGAACACAGGATTTGAGGTTCATCATATATCTGGCACAAAGGACCAAGGTATCTGAAGGAAGAAATTTCCAGAACAAAGGAACAGCAAATGAGAATCTTTGAGGTAAGAATGAACCTGACATGTAGGCAAGGCCAATGTGACAAGATCAATGTGTTAGAAGCAACAGTCAGGAATCGCATTATAGAATTTTGAAGACCTTAGGACAACATTCCATTTTACCTCCAAACTGATACATAAGTCAATGATCTTTTAAAGTTACTGTGGTTACCTCTGCATTCATTTTAATATTTAGTTATA
Source organism: Eulemur rufifrons (assembly GCF_041146395.1). Classification (NCBI taxonomy): domain Eukaryota; kingdom Metazoa; phylum Chordata; class Mammalia; order Primates; family Lemuridae; genus Eulemur; species Eulemur rufifrons. The sequence continues at coordinate 6,297,203 of NC_091005.1, read as the reverse complement.
ATATTTCTAATGATACTTTTAAATTTATAAAATGCATTTATAAATGTTCTTTCATTGGTCTGCACATCAGACTGGTGAACAATCTCTAATCTGTATATAGCGAAATTGAAGTTGAAGGACTAGCCTAAGGTTTAGGAACTACTACAGTTTAAACCAAGGACAAGAATCCAGGGTTTTGAACTGCATATGCTCTTTCCACTACACAAAGCTGGTCTTTTCCTTTGAGTTTCAACTCAAAGTAAAAAAGATTTGAAAGCATGTGTTTGGAATTGATCTAAAACCCAGGAGAATAGGATATAGTAGTCTATCAGTTTCACAAATATGAATATGCTTATAACATTGATTCAAAACCAGATGATCAATACCTAGAAAATTCTTATCTCTGCAGACTGCACAACCAATATAAATTAGGCAGAAACTAGCATTAAGATAAAATATTGTAGGAGTCTTTCTTTTGCACATATTGTAATTCAAAAAAGATGCCAGATTGCTTGGAATTTCAAGTATTGATGTTTTAATGAGTAGACTATTTTCTCTAGTGGAGCACATCCAATTAAATTTAGCATTCAGTCATTTGCTAAAGGGACAGTCTGCAGCTTCTAATTGATTCTACTTCTCCTTTGCTTTCCCCTCCATTCCCAGATGCCAGGTTGATGACTTGTTTGTTTTTCTAAGAAGCTCTGAATATCTCACTGGGACACCTATTCATGGAAGAGAAGCCAAGGGTCTACCACATTTAGTATTTCTCCCAATTTTTCTTAGATCTTCTTAGCCCTTCCTTTTTATTTAGTCAGGTGTTAAAAATTTGAATTCCTGTGATTCAGCCTTAATCTTTTCTTGTATTCATTTCTTTGGTCATTGATTCATCACATATTTATTGACTGGCTACCAGGCACTGTGCTTGGAGCTAATGCACACCAGTGACTGAGGCAAAAATCCTGGAACTTTGCAATTTATTGTCAGAACTAGGAATAAAAAGTAAATGAATAAATGTAGAACAAATATACCTATAGATGTAATTACTATGAGGTAAAAAAAAAAAAAGGGAAGAAATGAGATAAAAGGGAAAGGGAACAGTGATTGTTGATGGGGTGGCTATAAAGGCATTTGTGAGCAAGTAAGATTTGCACAGAGCCCTGAATGAAAGGGAAGCAAGACATACAAAAATGTTAAGAAATAATATTCTAAGTGAGATAACAGAAAATAAAACTAAGACATAAATGAGTTGAATATGTTCCAGCAATGACAAGAAGGCCAGTGTATCTGGAAAAGAATAAGCAAAGGGTATAACAGAGGAAATGGCCTGGAAAAAATGGTGAAAATATTTTTGGTCTCTAAAGCCTGCATCCCTGCCTCTGGCCAGTGGTTGGGAAGGGCAGGGTAAGTCTTTTGTTTATTTATGCAAGAGGAGATGGGCCAGCCCAACCTGGTAAAGGGAGACCCTGAGTGGAGGTCACGAGATTGTCTTCAGCGGAGATAGGATGATCAGAATTATCAACTGTAATTGTCTGAAGCTGAGAACCTATCTTTTAAAAGCTCTGTATTTCTGTGAATGTTCAGGAAAATTCAGGATTTTGAGACGAGAAGGTCTGCCATTTTTCCTCCATTGCTGGCAAAGTAAACTCTCTTTCCTTCTTCCTCAACCACTTGTCCTCGTTCTTCTTCTGCCTCGTAGATAAGTGTTGAGTCTTGGTAACAAGGGAGAAGGGTGAAGGTTGTGATCAGGGAGATGGTGGAGATGGCAGGCTCCAGGACAAAGTGTGGGATTTATTCTGACTATGAAGGCACAACACTGGCCATCGGCACATCATGGTGCACAGACGGACTGATGTGTTCTGATTTTCAACTTTAACAGATCACTCTTTCAGGTAAAGAATTTACTGCAGACATAGAAAAGTAGAAGTGGGAATACACACAACAAAGGAAGTTATTTCAATATTCCAGGAAAGGGATCACTGTTGTGTGGACTAGAGTGTTTCTTCTGAAGCTGAGAAACTTGCTCAATTTGAGATTGATTTTTAAATGAGAACCCAGAGGACTTGCCCTTTGATTGGAAGAAATATGTGTGAGAGTGATGAAAGAGAATTTGTTTGTTTTTAGCCTGAGAAATGATGATGTAATTTATTGAAATGAGACAAACTTGAGAAGAAATGGGATCCTGGGGTTGTGGAGGTGTTAGGTAGATAGTTAGGTTCTCCAGCTCTTTTTGACACAAGGGTTCCCTATTTTGGTGCTGTTTTGAGTAGTTGCTCCACCTGGGAAGGAGGATACGGCGGGCACTCCATTTTGGTGCTGACCCAGCCTTAATCCTATTGCCAACAACTGCTACACCTGGGGAAGGAGGGCATGTTTTATCAATCTGGGAATTCCCCAGCCCAGGCATAATAACATTTAGAAAGTGACCTAAAGTAACCTAAGGGTAAAAAATATGCCATTAGCTTGAAACTGCATTGCAGTTCATCCCCCACCCCAGCCCCAGGTGGGCTTTCTTAGAGGGAGCTCCTACACGCAGATGGAGTTTTGAGGATACCTGTTGATCACTTGAACATCCTACACCTCCCAAGAGCCTGCCTAAAGACTGGGCTAATAAAAGGAAACAATCCAAGAAGTCAGAAGAAGTGAGTGGGTCAGTAAGCCAGTGAGTTGGTCTGTCTCTCTCCATTCACAGAGACAGACCTGTTTTATTCTATAATAAAGAGCTGCTCTTGTGAAACTGCTCCCTGCCTGAGGTTACTCTATCATATTGGACTTCCTGGTGATTCTTCCAAGAAAGGAATCAGAGGACGGACATAATAGCCTAGACTTGACGCTTTGGTGTATCTGGTCATTCTTCGGCCAACAGCACACCGAGAACTGAGGGCAGACTCCAACCCTGACATGCAGGAACAAGATTTTGTGTGGAAATCAAGACATTTTTATTCTTTTTGAATTGGTGAAATTCTGGATGCATATTTGATACACGGAGATATGGGATAGGCAATTGGACATACAAATCTGGTGCTTGGAAGAGAGAACTATTCACTTTTCCCTGGTGAATTCTACTCTGCCTCACCTTCCTCAGGCTCAATTCCTTTTGAGTAAAACAATTGCCAGAGGCTTGAGTCTTTATGTTCAGATATTCTTGTGATGAGGCACAGTAATCAGTATAGCTCTGTGAGCCACAGTGAGGCCATCTTGTATGCAGGCTAGTGCAGCCATCTTGTGTACGGACTCACTGTTGTGTAAAGTTAAAAAAATTTATACAGTGATTAATTTGTAAGTGATTGTTTAAAATCATTAGGTGTATAGTTACATTGTACTACACTTGGCAGTTCCTTGGGAACATGTTCCTTAGATGTTCCACAAGGAAATGTTCCCTGATTTGATGGATGCTCTTTGCTTCTGTAAGTCTGCTTGCTTATAAATTATTGTAATCAACATGTTTTTTTAGCCATACGTATATTGTTAGTGTTGTTAATGGTAAAGGTATATAACCCCTGCTCACTTTAAGCTCGGGGCCATTCTCTGTCTCTGGACTTTCCCAGAACAGGGGGTGGTCGCTGGCCAGCTAATAAAGACTCCTAATTTGGCTCAATTCGGTCTTTAGGTGGTCATTTCTCGCATCTTAGGCTACAACAATTCTAAGAGACTGCTTTTAGACTTAAAAATTATATGGCCTGATAAAACATTTATGCCACCCTTCTGAACTGAGGAAGAATAAGAAGGGAACTCTTTCTTAGTTTTGAATCCCCCAAGGTATAATCTGAGAGGCATACATAGATGACCCATAAATAAAGTTCATTCAAATGACTCCTTGAGAGAAGATTTTTTTTTTCAAATTGTCCTTTGTCAGTTCCTTAGAAAATAGACTATTTTAGAAAGAAATCTGAGTCTACTCCAAACCTTTCACACCTCTGTAATCCAAACATTCACAGTAACGCTTCTGCTCTCTAGAAAATTTCTTATTCAAAAATGTCAGAGGTTAGAATAAATAAAATCATACAATAAGACTAAATAAACTTATTATTTATTCCTTTCTGCCTCTTATTCAGTTTTGATTTGTTTTTTACTAGCATGTATAAATTTGGGAGTGGGAAGGTCTTTCAAGTATACTTATCTCAGCCACCTTAATGCTTTTAAGCCTAAAAATGAAGAGAAAAATGATATTAGTTGGAAGGTGTGGGTGAACTAAGTGAGACAGCCTCTCTCAGTAACTCTAGGTGGGACCAAAAGCAAGCAGATTTTGTGGACCATGGCACGTCTGGAGTCTGATATGTTTTGAAAGCTTTTCACAAAGCAGTTTAATACAATCCGTCAGTGGCATAATTACAGCAGAATCTACAGCACAATAAAATAAACCTATAAACCTTAATCCATTTCCATACAAATGTCCTTACTAATGAAATCAGGACTGATGAATAAGGACTGTGTACGACGGCAGGCTCTGCTCAAAAAAGGCTTCAGTTCTACACAAGTTCTCCATAGGTCTTTCAAATATTATGTCATTTATGCAATTACAATCAGCTACTATTCTTAGGGGTTAAAGGCTTCTGCAAAATAAATGGAGATACTGCTTCAGCAAAGATGGCTCAATCAATCTGGAAATGTTTCTGCTTGTTCATGAGGATGATATACTCTAATTTGTATAGCAGACAATGGAGTTTCATTAAAAATCATGATTTCACAACTCTTTATGTGATTGTCACATGAATGCATCCTCCCCTAATCTTGACAGGCTGAGCCTTGTATTTCTCCTGGATAGCAGCCAATATATCCCACTAAAGGGGAAGCAGAACCAGCTTTTCATGGTAGTTCTGAGAAGAGTGATTGGGAATATTGTGAAGAATTCAAATCTTCTGGTCAAAATGGTACTCCCTTAAGGAAAAGACAGCATCTAAAGGCAGGACCAACAGGGGTAGGTGGGTGGATCCACAGAATAAGGAGAAAAACCAATACAAATAATGAGGGCCCAGGTCTTGATTACAACGAATATCATTACAAATACCACTTACATCAGCACAGTCTCCCTTGAACAGGTAAGGATTTCAGTCTCCACCCTCAATCAAGGCAAAATCCCACTTACACTAGCTTGTAAGTATAAATACTTCCCTTGATATGGAAGTCAATGGTCAATAATAAAAAAAGTCGATCTGCCCAGGAATGGAAAAATAAGCACCACATGTACTCACCATCAAATTGGTTTCACCGATTATCACCTCAGAGCACATTTAGGAATAACATTAATTGGGTATCGGGCAGATGTGGGGAGGGGAGGGTATGGGTGTATACATACATAATGAGTGCGATGTGCACCATCTAGGGGATGGACATGCTTGAAGCTCTGACTCTGCTGGGGGGGGGCGGGAAGGGCAATATACGTAACCCAAACTTTTGTACCCCCATAATATACTGAAGTAAAAAAAAAAAAAAAGTTGATCTGTATTCTCTAACATAAAGTGGCTCTACATGGAAAGCGTTTGGGTTCTTGGATAGTTAAATTTTTGGCAGATGCCCAATTCCTGCTTAGTTAAGACTAGATTAGATAGATTGAGGAAACGTGCTCAGTGGACTTGTTATAAGAAAATCCAGACACTTTGGGAAGGCAGCTGATTTTGTCTTTAGCTGGGAAAACAGCATTAAGTAAGTCTAAATCTTGAAGCAAAAGTTAAAAGGGAGAACTAACGATGTTTTGTAAATAACAATGGACAAAGACAGGATGGAGTGTAATACAAAAAAAAAAAAGGATGCAAGCACGACATTCAGACCCAAGGCTGAATTTCCCTCCATATGCTACTTAGACTGAGACAGAGGCAGTTGCTGAAGGTGATTATGTAGAATGTGTCCACAACTGAAACATACTTTAAAGCAAAAGCTACCTCTTTGTAAAGGTAGTTCTCACTGCATTCAACTAGGTGGCCAAAACAGGTCAGGGATTTATTCAGAAAACATAATTTTCTACCCGAATAAAGTCAAGGATACTTTTTACACAGTCTCATGTGTCCCTCTCTTTCTGGTAAGATTTTTGATCTCTGAGATTCTTGACAATGTAGCTTCTTCCTTGAGTTGTGAGGGATCTTGGCAGCAAGGACATCCCCATCCATGGAATATTTGGGGAGTTACAATAAGCCACTCATTTCTCAAGACTATTTACTTCCCCTTTCAGCAAAATTCTCATACCAAACACACAGATAAATAATAAGTACAATGTGAGAGGCATACTCTTAGAGGCGGCAGCCCTGCTGGGCATTTTGGAAGGTCTTATCCTCAAAGTCATGCACTCGCAACCAGCATAGAAAATGTCAACTTGACAAGATGGAAATGATGGTTTAGAACCTGGACATTGAGAATTACAAAGAAACAGAATGGATGACCCAAGCCCAGAAACTAAGGTCACGGACTGGAGGTCTAACTCTGTCACATGTGGATTATTATATTAATTTTGATAACCTCTCTTTATTTTTAATGATTGCTTGGATACCTGAAGGAACATTTTGCTGTGCTACACCCATGATCTCAAAGATATTCTCTCCCATTTGGCTTATCCACCTGGAATTCCACCTCCCCTTTAAAAAATTATTTAAACATTAGCTCCTCCCCACCCCCAATCTTGACTTCCATAGGTGGTGGGAATCATGCTTTTAGCTTGGTTATTTTTTACAATGTATGTATCTCTGATACTTTTATATGTTGGTGACTTCACTATGAGTTTCTTGTGGGCCTGGCTTCTACCTTCCTTATCTTTGTTCAGCAATTAGCATTGTTCCTTAAAGTTCGAGGATTCTCAGGAAATTTGTTAAACGTATTTTGAAGTGCATCATATAATGTACACACTCATCACTTTCTAAATCATATTGCTAATGTTCTCAAGATTGCAAAGACCAAATGGCTTTTTTTGATCAAGGAAGGGCGTTCTGACGTGTTTAGTGAGTTTGTACCCAATAATCCTGACCATGCTGCTACTTGTGATTCTATCTGTTATCTAATTCATGCTCACTGGGTGATTCCCCTGTAAGCCTCACCTTAGTCTTCTCTCTCTTCCCTTTGCCCTGCAAAGGTCTCTGTAAGTAAGAGTGTTAAGAATGTCCTGAAAAATAGAGTATCATACTACATTCTCAAGGAATTTTTACTATGATATAATACAGCTATTCTCTCTCCTTCATGAAAGGTTGTTTTCTTTTAATGGTATTTCAGCTATTAACTCTGGATGTTAAAAATATACCATACTAAGTAAAGCCAATAAAGATGTTACATAAATATGACAACAATAATAATAATAATACTAATATTAGTACACATTTAACCTCACGGAATTATTTGGTTCAAATGTAACACAAAAACAAAAACAGTTACGGGACCAGTTCGTGAGAAACACAGAAGAGTAGGTAAGTCTTCAATTTGTCTGGGGCCAGAGGCTCAAGATTTCCCCTAGGAACAAGTTTTGTTATTGAGTTGCTGTGTCATTTAAATTGAATATCCAGAGAGAAGCTACATGGCTAGATTTCTATACAGAATCCTTCATTCAAATTGTAAAATCATATGTCTCCTGATGTCACTGAAGAATCGTCTATGCTGGAAGAATTCAAGACACTTCCACGCCATCCTTAAAATAAGGAGGCTAGCTAGATATCATCCAGCGTTTTCTAACACTAACACTTTTACAGTTCTAAACTGTAGCACATAATGCAGTTAATTGAGATAGTAAAAAGTGTCATATCATCAGAATCACCAGAAAGTTTTAATTACCATCATATTGCCAACTGGAATACCTCTTATCTGTATTATTAGCGAAAACACATTGGTATGGTTTTTACATCAAGGTTTGCACTCTTTCCTATAAATGCTGTATTTTCCTTTCTGGAAGGATGAATAATATTACAAATAATGACCGATGACCTCAGAAGGCAACCATTAAAGGCACTTACAAAAATTAGCCTGCACTTAGAATTCCCTCACACAAACTGCATGCATGGTTTCTGCACAGCAGGGTAATAATAAGCAACCTAGAGCAATTGGTGTCCTAGCATCTCTGCCAGCATACCCTTGCTGAGGAGCAGAGCCATCAGGAAGTTAGGATGTCTTATTTCTGCATAAGATATTAAATACACTTTCCAGCTCTACTCTCCAAACCCTCCTCTAAGTACAAGGATATCAAAATGAATAACTCACCATTTATTATTGATTGTTTAGATAAAAATGTATTTAAGTATGAGAATTATTTGAGTTGATAAAAAGATAAAGGATTTCCCCAAGACATGCCTAAAGAGCATTTAATGTATTCTCACTATAAATGCCTGACATGATCACATATACAATCACTTACTGTCCCATATAAAAGATATGAATTGTACATTGATTATAAGCCTGACACAGTAATAAGCTTTGCAGATAGAGCAGAAATCATAATGCTATACTTTTAATCACCAAAAATACAAGTGGTAAGGCAAACTTAATTGATATTGTTAATTAAAGATACATTGTGTGGGTGTGTGCAGCCACATGCATGTGTACACGTGTTTCCTAAGAGTGCATTACCGCTGTGTAAGGACACAGAAGGTTTTGCAGTCATATGACCTAAGTTTGATCAATAACGCCACCTTTAGCTAAATGCCCTTTGCTTAAGTAATCAACATTTGGAGCCTAATATTACAAATGGAATATAAAGATGGCTAAATGGGGTGGTTTTATACATAGAAATGTCTTTATATAACACTTGGCACTTCACTGTTTATATTAATACTTATGATGCAAACAAACCATCATTAATATTACCAATATGTCTGCATTTTCTTTTTACCATCTTTTCTCTGTGGAACTTCATCCATAATCTTTAGAAAGCTCACATTTCAGCACTAATGTGTGGTCTATTTACAACTGTGTTTGCTTTGGCAGAAATGACATTCTTGTTATTGATCAGCTAGGGTCACTGGAAACAGTTCCTCATGCCATATCAAAGTATTGTTTATCCATCTAGGAGCTTTGTAACAGTTGCCTAAAAACTGAAAAAAAACATATAAATAATGACAGCTAAAATGCCAGCTGCCCATTTCTCACTACATAATAGGCAAAATGCAGGATATCTAGGAATTTAACTCGGACAACAAAAGGACTAAAACTTGTAGTGTTCAGCAGTTTGCAATCTTTTTAAGGAGACTGCTAATGCCTTTATCCAAGAGCAGACAACTTTTGATGAGGGGAACCTAAGATCTATTTAAAATCTATAATGTCTGTTACTTTACTCTTGAATATGAAGTTTGCAAATATAGAACAATTGCTGAAAGTTATCTCAATTACACATGACTATAGAAAAGATGATGCACTGAATCTATTCCCCTTCATCCCTGAAACAACTCACTTGAGCATGAAAGTCAATTTACATTTTTTTTTCAATCCTAGAAATAGAATTTTCATTTTGTGTCATATTCATAAAAAAACTCATATATAACTCAGCAGGGTACTCACATGTGCTTAGAAACAATATTAGGTATGGGAATTACCTTTTGTACCATAAAGACAAAATTACTCACTGAGAAATAAGATTTTAAAGGATCTTCAGGAAGCAAACGAGAAAAAAAAAAAATACAGAATTTCATCTGAGACTGGAACTGTTGTATTGTTCATCTGCAGGCTCCTCATCCCTCCTGCATCAATTTTACATCTCTACTTAGATTCTCTTCTCTCTGAGGAGCATGAGAAGCTGTTAGATTTTAATGAAGACATGTTGCAAGGGAGCCATGGGGTTACAAATATGAGTTCAAATCCTGCAAAATGTTTCATAGGAACAAAGGCAGGGAAGATTTAGTATAAAGGGATTATAGATGCAGGTGCACTTAAAGCAAAGCAAATTTACTTAATATGGCACCATAAGCATTTTCTGTTATTATAAAATCTTCAAAATTATAATTCTAATGATTGCATAATATTTTATCACGTAGATGCACCATAGCCTACTAAACAAATTCTCAGTTGGAGGCATTCATGTTTCTTTGCTATTGTTCACTGTAGTAAAACATGATACAATAAACTTCTTTGCACTTAAGTGCTTCCACTTTCCCCATACCCTTTCCAAATTCAGAATACTTTTGTTTATATTCACAGAAGTATATTCATTAGGTCAAAATTTGTAAATATTTTAAGCTCTTGCATATGTTGCCAAGTTGCTTACCAAATGAGTTATAAAAATGTAGCTTTGTAAAAGCGTGTTTATTTCACTGTAGTTTTTCAAGCACTGGTTACAATTTTATTTTTAAGAGAATCTCATTTTTTAATTTCAAAAAATTTAGGGGGTACAAGAGTTTTCTGTTATGTGGATAAATTGTATCACACTGAACTCAGGGCTTTCAGTGTACTTGTCACCAGAATAGTGTACATTGTATGCAACAGGTGAATTTTTATCCTTCACTCTCCTTCCACGCTCCCCCTTCTTAGTTTCCACAGCCCATTACTGCTCTTTATGACCATGTATATCTTTCATTTAGCTCCCACTTATAAGTGAGAGCACGTGGTATCTGTTTTTCCATTCCTGAGACACTTCACTTTGGATAATAGTCTCCAGTTGCATTCAAGTTGCTGCAAAAGATATCATTTGATTCCTTTTTATGGCTGAGTAGTACTCCATGGTGTGTGTGTGTGTGTGTGTGTGTGTGTACACAGCACATTTTCTTTATCCACTCATCAAATAATGGGCACTTAGGTTGATTCCATATCTTTGCCTTTGTGAATTCTGCTATGATAAACATTCGGGTTTAAATTGTAAACAACAGGACTGGTATTCACAGGTGGTGATATTGTAGCAAGGGACTTAAAGTTTAGAGTTTTCAGTGGCTCACTCACCTCTACCAAAATGGTAATGCAATGTGGTCAGAGTAGAAAAAATTCTTGCATGAGCTTCAATCAAACTTTTAGAACTTATTTTTTTTTTCCATTATAAATGGAAAGATTTAAGATAGTGGCAGAAAAGGAAGCCAGATGGCTAAAGATCATTTGATTATTTGGACTACCTTTGCCTTTTAAACATGTTTTCTAATCCAAGTAAGCATTAACATAAAGAGTACTAGAAACTGAGTACAGTGCTAGAAGCATCTCTGAGTTTGTCAGGGATGTTTTAAAATAGTACACATAATTCAAAAAGAAACTTGAAAAACAGTTTTACGTAAAATTGTCATATGCTTATGTAGTGTTGCATTTCACATGTTCCCTAAAGGTTTGTCAAATATAGCCATGTTATTAGTAAAAGAATGCATTAATTCATGATAATAAAATACATGATTAAACATCAATATTAAAAATATACACAAAGTCAGTATAATTTGGTAGAATAAACACAGGTTTTGGCATTATACAAATCTGAATACAATATGTGGTTCTGCCACATACTGGCTTTCTAGTTTTGACAAAATCCTTTAAACTTTCTAAACCTATTTGTGAACATGTCTAGAACATGGTAGTTTCATAATAAATGTGACTAGGCAGGAAGAGTGGGCTAGAAAATCCAACTAATATGTCTTAGAGTTATTGAGTGACTACTGCACACCAGATCAAAGAGGAACTCCTCTATTTATGCAGGACAGTAATAGTGATGCGATTTAGATTTAACACAGTCATAATGGCATATCTCTGAGCATAATCGTCACAAATGTAGGCAAACACAAATGATAACAGCCCTGGAATTAATATGTAATTGAAAGCAACTAAAAAAAAAAAAGAATACAATTAGCAACTCTTCCAGAGTTCTATAGCTGCCATGCCACATATAGCTGGGGACGACTTTATCTACTAACAATGAGATCAACGAAACATTCTTTGGAGTAACTGGCAGGCAAGTCTGACACATATAATTACATGGAGAAAGTAAGGTCTCAATTCTCAAGGAAAATAATTCAGAGAGGTGGATGCTAGGAGAAGAGAAACTGATTCAGCTGAAAAATGCAATGGGGAAATGAATTAGTACAGCAAAGATGTCATTCCTTTATGTACCCTGTAATTTCCAAAATCTAGGGGCCAGTTTGGATTTATTGAGCCCAGAAATCCCTTGAGTCATGGTATGTGAGTCTGCCATGTATCTTATACAAACTTCTTCCTTGCTGGAAAAAAAGTAGTAACCATAGTAGCAAGGAATCATTTCTTGTAGGATGGAGAGAAAAAACAGAAAAAAAGTAAAAAGAAGAGGAAGTACTCTTTATCTGCTGGTTTAAAAGCAACTAAGCCTACCTAAATCTGAAAAGTTTAATAAGGAGAAATTGAAAATGAATTATCAAATGTACTCATCTGATGACTGCAGTCAGAGGTTAGAAAGTCTTCATTCAGTCATGCATTTTATCCAGCCTTTTTTGAAGAGTTATGATGTGCCAAGTACTGTAAGATCTTAGCAATTCACAGATGATACAACTATCAAAAAAGAAATTCATGGTCTGGTGGAAAAGACCAACAAGTAAAAAAGAATCTCAAACAACAAAATCCGTGCTATAATGGGTGATTTTACAAAACATCAATATAAGTAGTTTAGTAACTCTCACCGGACTTCCATTTTATGTGAAAATAAGGAACGTTTTAATCAACATTTACTGAGCTCCTATAATATTTAAGGAAGGTAGAATCTTTTTACTAGAGATGGTCCTCACACTCAACAATGCTGTAGACACGAGAAACAGACAAATGTAACATATTAATTATGTAAATTTTTTTTCATATTCTACTGCACGGGAATGTGTAAACCATGTATTCAAAGCACAGGATGCCTTCCAGTTTTCTCTATTAGTCATTGTGTGGAGTCGTGTCACGATTCTCATCCCTCTCTGCTGAGCGTGGCTCCATTTGCCAATAATGTTGTTCAAATGCTGTGTCCAGAACTGAGCATGATATTCTATGGTAGAACTGATTGTCCAACATGCAAAGGAGATGTAGCAGAGGAGGGAGGTAAAGATGGCAGGTTGAAAACAACCCAGCACCAGTCAATCCAAACTCGACCATTGTACTTGTGTTTTTTTTTGTTGTTGTTTATTTGTTTCCTTCTGGATACTACGGCTGTAAGTGAAGAAGAAAGAAGAACTTTCCTCTAAGACTCAAATGGCCTTAGGAAACATTTTTAAAATGCAAGTATTCTAAAGACAAGCGCAAGCATGTCTCTTGCTGTCTTTCTTTCTCTTATAGGAATTAAACACACAATATGAAACTTCACCTGTCTATTTTTTTCCTCTCCTTAAAACCTCATTAAACTACATAGGCTCGGTAGAACATGTCCCATGGGTGCTACCCCACTAACCTCTCCTCACCTGTCTAATACTTTGCCTCTCCCTGCTTTTGCATCACTCAAATGCCATCCTCACTGGCCTCAAATCTCTAGCCTAAAAAGTGCTGCTGATATCCTGAGGCTTTTGCAAGGATTTTTTTCTCACTTTCAATAAAACATTATGATACTGCTGTCCATGGGTACTCATGGGCCCAGGCAGAGGATGCTACTCTGATACTCTATTCAGAAAGAGAAAAAGAATCCTACAGCCTTCTTTGGTGCCTTGGGTGAGGCTTCATTTCACTAGCTGCTCTCTCTGCTTTGACATGGGTGAGCTGACAACCACAGTGTTCATTTCTAAATGGTCCCCTTTGCTTCCTTGTCTTTGCTGTGGTCAGTAGGATTAGACAAATCATTGGTGTTCAAAGCTGGTTAAACAAGAAAAATTCTGTTTTATTGTTTTTTTTCCAGGGATAATATGGAATTTCTTGGCCATAGTAGTGTCATCTGCCTCCATGCAGAGGATTGCAATGGCGGAGGCATATCCATGAACTGGCAACTGAGTGGCTATTTGAACATCAAAGTCAATGGGGTTAGATGAGGATTTGGTAAAATTGTCTCCAGATCAAATAATGGCATAAAAACCTAATATTATCTTTGGCTGAACTTTTAGTTGTGCAATGCACAGAAGAGAGGTGAGAGGCCTACTTTACCCTTAAGCAATCAGTACCTTCCTGGGACTATCTCTCACGTACAGTCTGAGAAGCACAGACCGACACTGGCTCATTGTCATGTTTAGCAGGGAGAGACTAAGATCAAGAAGTGCCTTCACACAATTTTTCATGAGGATAAACTGAAGCAATTGAAAACGTGTAGTCTGGAAAAGTCTGAGAGAAGGTACAATGCTTGTCTTCAAACACTGAAAGGTGTGAGATTGGAAGAGGAATTGAAATCATTTGGTGTCCTTGATGGAAGACTGGAGAACCTTATTCCATCTCCAAACAAAAAAGGTTTTCTAACGAGTAGAAATATATGCCTCAAGAGGCCCTGAGCTCCTAGTTAATGAAGACGTGGAAGTGGGCGTGTTGTAGAATGTCAGATTTCAAGCAGTTGTGGTGGTCAGTAGATGACCCTGACATACTTGGCCCCGGCATTCTATCATCCTATACTTCCAATCAATCTGACAGCATGTTGAGCTACATTCAAATCCCTAAATGAAATATTTCTTCCAAGACCCCTATCTAGCTACCAATGATACTGCTACTAAAACTCTAACTAGAAATCATCTAGACATAGACCTTAAAACTAGAATTTTAGTGCAAGTAGTTTATTTGACAGGTGCAGGGAACACAGACAGGATTTGGAGAAATGAGACAAAGGAACCTAGTAGGCAACGGAAGCTTAATCTCAAAAGGGATGACTGAGAACCTGCAAAACTCAGGCTTAGCATGTCTCATATGAGCAAGAGAACTGGGGTATTTTATGTATACACCAACTGCTGGCAGTCACAGGTTGAGCCTTGCTCTAGAATGGTATTAATTTCCTGGGATTTCTGGCCTGCTGAGTACTGGAAGCAAGAAGGCTTGGGCTCCGATAGGCAGATTCTGGCAAATGGGAGATACACAGAGATCACTGGAACAGTGGAGTTTGAGGGAAATGGGTTGGGTACTGCCAAGTCTTCAATGTCTGCTGTCCCACACCTTCCCTATGAAAGTCTGACTGTAACATCCAGAATGTACCCGTTACTCAAGGAGGAACTAATAATTAATCTATTGCTGACTAGAATCGTGGTTTTTCTGAATGCAGTCATTCTGCACTCTGGGTTTATCAAGCCACACCTAGCATTTTGACAAAACAAGTACCAGGTATTTGTACACTAAGGAATGATGCCAAAAAAAAAAAAAAAAAGAATACAATCATAGCCCCCAGAAAGTATCCTGCCATCAGTACTATAGTTCTTGAATCACTCAATGTTCTTTATTTTTCTTTTAAAATAGTGTGTTAAAATAGAGATAAAAATAAAGATATTTTAAACTTTTGTGATCTGAAAAGTCAAAGAAAGTAATATTTTGGTATATTTATCTCTCTGTGTTTTACACACACACACACACACACACACAGGTGAATTTACCTGTGAAAAAGGTGATTTGAAATGAATTCAATTAAATCAAGTCTAGTTGTACATAAGCAACAAACACATATCTAAGCCCAAGAAAGACATGTAAACTATAAAAAATAAATTTTTTCTATTGAGATCAGAATATTACCATAGAGTTTTATTCAGAATTGTGATACAAAGAAAACAGATGGTTAATTTCCTATTTAAATAAAAATGAGTAGTTCTGAATGCCTGGTACATATGTTAATATATAGCAATTGCCAAGATCACCCCTAGGAGAAAAATTCCAAATGAAGAATAACATGTATATACTCCCATTTGTGTGAGAAAATGTAAAAATGGACTTAGAGATTCACAACTACTTTTATGTGGAGGTGTTATTTCTAGAAAAATACTAGAATTTTTTCTCTTACTTTTTATTTTGAAACTCAGAGAAAAGTTGTGAAACAGTAAAATGAGTTTCTCGTGAATCATTTGAGAGCAAATTTCTCCAACTCTTGAATAATTATTTTCTAACAACAAAGATATTCTCCTCCCTAACCTGATAGAATCATAAAAATCAGCACATTAACGGTGCTATTTGATTATCATTTTATCTTTAGACACTTCAAGTTTCTCTAGTGTCACGTTCAAGTTTTACCAGTTGTCTCAACAAGTACCTTTTATAGCAAAAAAGTTCAATTCAGAGTCTTGCATTGCACATCCCCTCATTAGTCTCCTTTGATCTAGAACAATTTTTCTGGACATCGGTAATCATGATTCTTTTGGAGATTATAGACTAGTGACATTTTAGCCTGTTCCCCAATTTAGGTTTGTCTAACAGTCCCTCCTTATTAGATTGAGGTGATGCACCTTTGGCAACAGTATCATAGTACTAATGCTGTGTTCTCATTATGTCCTCTCAGGTGACACTGCATTTCAATGTATACTAGGACTGGTGATGCTAATTTCAATCAACTGGTTAAGGAGTGTTTCCAGGCATCTCCACTATAAAGTTATTTTCCCATTATAAATAATATGTGCTTTTTGTAGGGAGGTATTTTGAGATTACATAAATATCCCATTCCTCCTTAAATATTCAATTAATTTATTTTTATTTGTCACTATAATTTTAAAAATTATTTTTATTCCATGGTTTTCAATCTATTACTTTCATTCTTTAATGTGATGATGCTGAAATTCATCCAGATTTGGCTGATGGTATCTCCTTTAAGCTGGCATTTGTGTTATCTTTATATGCTGTCACCATTTTTATTTTCTGTTGTGCTTTCTGATAATTTTTTTCCCTGCTTCAGCCCTGGAATCAGCCACTTCTCTGAGGAGCATTGATTCCATTTAGTGGAAATAATATTTAGAAACCATGATCTGGGCACTATTGGGTCTTATAAATTAATAGTTTATAGTCGTTCAGTGGACAGGGCTAGAAATACATGTATTTATACATACAAATCTCCTGTTATAATTACTATATTACTTATTGATCCCTACTCTACATATAACCAGTTTTTCTTCATGTCTCCCCTCACTTATGTGGGTGGTGGATATGATACCCTCCTCATCACATTCTGGCTCCCACTCTCTCTGCACCCGTCCCCCAGGACGTATATACCCTACTACTCTCACTCTGGGAGTCATAAACCCCCATCAAATATCCTCCCTGCCCCTTGCACAGATCCCTTCTTCATTTCATTCTGGATCTGACAAATGCACTGGACCTTTGTAGAACTTCCTAACTCATTAAAATTCCTGTCTGGCTTGGCCCACCTGGTAATTTTAGATACTTATTCAGGAAAGAAGGAGAAGGAAAAAGGAAGGAGAAGAGCAAACGAACTCCTAATCACAGTTGCCTCTGGAGAGGCAAATCGAGTATTCAAACGTGAAAGGGTGGTTTTGTTTTTCAATACATACCCTTTCTTACGATTTGATATGTTGAACATGAATGGTACCTTATATTGTTTCTCCAATTTGAAAGATATATTAAGAATTTGATGGCTGAATAAATGTAGACATTTTAATTGATAAACAGTAATCCTTTCATTCTGAGTACACAGTTATAGATTATGTTCTCACATTCTTATATTCTTACAACCATGAAAGTTTCAGTTCATTCTCAAAAAAAAAGAAACCTGATATGATGCCTCTAAGAACTTACAGTAGTGAAATATCACATCTTACACTTGAGATTGATGCAAAGCCTACTACAAATCTTAAAGAGCTATTCAAAAACAGCATACTATTTTTTTTTCAATAGGGGACACCAAAATCATCTAGCTCACATGATCTTCATAATAATGGTACAAAGTAAGTAGAGTAGATGATTCAATTCAAAGGTTTTTCAAGTCAATTGGGCTTCAAAATCCAAACACAATTTCTTAGCAATGATACCCTGCACAGTTCTTTGGAGGCTAACTGGTCTAACCCTGCAGTGTTTTAAACCTCAGTGGGCTACCCAGACCTTCCTATGCCCTCCTTGTAAAACTTCTTAATAAATATGAAACTGACAACACCAAAAAAATAAAGTGCCTAAGAGATATCTGTCATGGAAGAAGAAATTTATAAATATTCATATTTTATAGAGCAATCAAGATGTTGATGTTAATATTAGAGCAATAACTTTAATTGTATTTCAGCAAACGGATGCCAATTAGGAAACAAATTATCTCATAGAAGCGAGTCTTGCACACAGTTTTGCCCTGAAGGTAAGCCGAGGGCTATGCCAGCTTCCTGAATTTTAATGTACAAGTGAATACCTTCAAAATTATTAAAATGAAAAATAAGCATTTAAAGGGCTTTAAATTACACCAAAAAATAAATGACAGCCGCAAACTTACTGATAAAGGCAGAATATTTTCTCCCCTAGATGGAAAAAGAAAATCACTTGCCATGGCAGGGTTGCTTCTCAGAAAGTAAAGAAGGACCATTTAGGCTGTTCCTTCAGTGATGGATTTGCGATCCCCACACGTTTCTGATAAAGTGCTCAGAATAGTAAATTGCCATGAAAACCTCCTTTGAACTTTCTAAACTCTTTAAAACTCTGCAATCTCAAAAATAACAGGCTCTTTACCTCAGATTTCTAAGAGCCTACCTAGAAAAGTTCCAATATGAAGATCCAACAGGATAAGAGATCAGCATCAAAAGACAACTATTCAAAGAGATCCTGGATAGGCTAGGAAACTGCTGAATTTTTTATAGTCCCCTAACGTATCTATGTTTGGCATAATATCTCCTAGAAGTTACAGCTCATATGCTAGAGCAGGCTTTGTCCTCTGAACTCATGCTGCAGAATTGGCCTATGTCAAGGAGACTTTGAATACCCTAGGAACTAGTCTCAAGTTTGGGCTTTCTTTTCATGGCAAGTTGTGCACATTCCTGACATTGCATGAATTGCATTGTTTTGACCATAACAGTCTTCCTTACTAGGATAGGGCATCTTATGGGAATGCCTTCTTTTCATAAACATTTCTGTATCCTTAGCGGAACCAGAATTAGTCTTCAGCAAAGTGGAACTCAGATGTTAGCTGGGAACTCCACGGCTCCTTGATTTTTATGTAAGGTTATTTGGAACACCCACGTCCATGAATTGGAAATGTGTAAGGCCTCCCATACATTTAAGTAAGTATCCAGGAACTTATTTTTCCATGGACACTTCTGTTTCTGAGTCCTTTCTTCTGAATATTATATGTAGAACCAGACACCCAGCCCAGCTCTTTCTCTAGTTTCAACACACTATTCACTCATATATTTTTCCATGAATAGAGTAGATCTTACTGAGGTAACACTGTGCTTTGCATACCCAAACTAAATTAAAATCTCATTTTAGACATGCCTGTTTTAAAACAACCTTGCTAAAGTCCCTCCAATGCATGGTTAAGCTTACTTAGTCCCCTGGCAACCTCCTCTTTTATTTTTTCTTTCACTTTGTTCCCTATACTGCCAACACCCATACTCTAAAACAACAAATTTATCTTTTTACCTCTTGCATTTTTCATCTTCAAATTTCTCTGTAACTCTAACCTGCCCATCAACCCTGAACACACTTACCAAACTATTTTATTTTACCAAAGTCTTGTTACCCCACAGCTGATAAGAAAATACTCTTTTTACCTCATCTCATGTATAAAGAAGAATTGAGAGAAATATATTAAAAGGCTGGCATATAACAAGGTGGTGGTGAGGGCCTAATGTACTAGAAGAATAAATAGGTGATATATAATAACATATATCAAGTATATGGTTTCTGTAGCTGGATAAATTTTAGGATCTGTTTGTTGGAAACACTAATCTGTATTGGCAATTAGAAGTCATAGACTTGCCCCTAGCCTAGGATCAGTTCACCTCCAAGTTAGGATTTCCCCATCATAGGAGACAGTGAAAGCTACTGCTGAAACAATTAAGTAACGACTATGCTGGAAATAGTGGCTGAGGATGAGGGGTTGCTTAGACTAAAATTATGAGATGAAAACAGGCTGGAAATTTCATCCATATACATCTCTCTTCCTTATTTTTCTCTGGCTAATTTGTTTATTTCTACATACTTGTATGAGAAACTTTTGTTTTGTTGCTAATCTAGAGATAAGAGGCCTCTTCATTTGCTTTCAAAACAACGTTCTAGTGATTGCTGAACAGCCTTGCAAAACTCTGAGTTTTAATTTCTCTCTTAAGGGGTGGATCAACCAGTATTATCTCTGGCACCTCTGTCCAAGACGTGAGCTAATTTGGAAGTCCAAACCCAGGCTGTGACAGGCTTCCATCCCTAATGTATTTCCAACCTGATTTCCAGAGTGGGATGTTTGTTTTTTGTTTGTTTGTTTGTTTGTTTTCAGATCAGTCCAAGTTGATATACAGAGTGGGATTTATGTTGGTTCCAACTCAGTTTTTAAGACAACGGCTTTGTAGGAATGCCTGGATTTCAAATTCATTGTCGCAACTAACTCCTAAAAGAAGCTTTTCATATTGCTGAAGGAGGGCAATCAAACCTACTGTGCTATTAAAATACAGTTCTCCTGTCCCAGTCCACCATGATTGCACACATACCAGTCAGGACAGTAATTCCATGAGCTGCTCAAGCATATTAAAAGGAGAGATCTGATGAGATGTGAGCTCATGCCTCCACTGACATTTTTCTTAAACTGTGGCCTGTCTGCAACTCATCCGGATTTTATATCCTTCAAAGTGTAGCTAAAATTGTCACCAGGTTTATGGATTGTGCCAACAAGAAAATATTTGGAAGCTTTAAAATTAGACCTACAATTCCAAGTCTGAGAAGTTGTTTTCCCGAAGATCGCCAACTGCCAACTACCTTTTCTCACACGGGCTCCCTTTCAGGCATAAAATTGAAAGTACCAAGATGCTTGGTGCTTATATTTAGTTAATTGTGGGTGCAATCAGCCAATTGAGGATACAATTAGACACTGCAATTAGCTGCTGTGGTCCAAATTATTAGAGAGATCCGAAAACAGGAGGCCCAGTCAAAGCCTCTTTAACGATGCAGGTCTGTGGATGAAATTACTGATGAAAGTCATTCAAATGAATATATCCATGAAGACAAAGAGAAATTGACAAAATAGCAAAAGGAAAAAGGTAAAACTTATTTGTAGAACAGGATCGTAACAGTATTAATCCACATACATATATGTGTACATTTTTTATGGTTTATAAATCTGTCAAAGCCATTTCGTCATAGGCTTATTTTATCCAAAAGTTGTCCACTTAAACTACATAATAGAAATTGCAGTGCACAGTTTTGAAGCAAGATAGAAAAAAATCTCTCCCACTAACATATAACATCTAGCAGAGGTCAAATTGTTTCCTTTTCTGCTACAATTCTACAATCTTATAAGGGAAAAAGGGGAAAAAATAGATATGCACTGATCATCTCCCTGTTCCAGGTCTTGCAATGGACAGTTGACAAGTGATATTATAGTTAATTCTCATAACAACTCCATGTAAAAGATGTTTCTCCTTTTACAGATGAAGAAGTTGAACCTCTGTTAACAGTTTGACAAAGTTCAACAGCACTGGTAAAAGGCAAGCTGAAGTCTCTTTGACCTTATAAACTTATGATCTTCCAAATGGCTGGTTTACTTTCAGTAAGATCTGCATAATACCAAATCTAATGCTAGAAAACATAGTTTGAATCTGGGTCTAAACTCCAGGAAAATGTCACTCACCTAATAAATGTTCATCTGAGACATTTACAAAAAGGTTCTTTACTTAGTGGGAGATCACATAGATAATGAATGATGGTTTAGTAGCTGTGATTCTATTACATACATTCTAATAATTTTATATATCTTTTGCTTTGCTAAAAATGTAAAATTATTTGTTTAAAATATTGAAAGGAAGGCTTCTTTGATGATTTGCTAGTGAGCTCTTCTATAGAATTTTAATTTTGAGTTATGTCTTTGTTTCAGCATTTAATTAAATTCTGTTTTAGAAATTCACCAAAATGGTTAAAAGACAGAAAAAGATAAATGGTCATATGGAATTCAATGCTTTTTAATTACAGAAATCCATTCACTTTGTAATATCAGTATAACAATTCCTTAATGAAATTGAATTATTTCTTTTAAAATTGACTTAATTAATGATTCAATTTATATTAGATTGATTTTATAATCCAATTTTCACTATAATAGTAAAGTTTAGGGTTTCTTAAAAAAGAGACTTTTAAGAACTATTAAAATCTGAACTTCTTTGAAATGGAAGTTTATATGGAAGAAAAGATGGCTTTAGTTAAGACACTCAAAATTTTACTACTCTATTTAGTTTAAGGAAAAAAGCAATAATTTTATATTATAATTAATTTTAAGGTTTTTAAAATCCAATTATTTCCTGAATAAGCTATTAAACTTATTTCCTTATGTAAGAGGCAAACTGAACGTCTTAGAGAAGAATGGCTCTGTGATATTTAATGGGTTTTTGGTCTGTGAATCCTCAACATTTGCTACCTGTCATGCTCTTAGACCTTCTCACATTAAACCTGCCTTCTATTCTGTCTAAGGTTAGGCCTGGGCCCAAAGTATGATACTTTGTGTTTAAGAGCTTTTTCACAATAATAGTTCACTAAACTGTTATGTAGAGCTTCAGTCCCCAATCCCCTCTGCTGTGGACCGGTACCAGTTCATGGCCTGTTAGGGACCGGGCTGCAGAGCCACCCCCACCCACGGAAAAACTTTCTTCCATGAAACCAGTCCTTGGTGCCAAAAAGGTCAGGGACCCCTGCCTTATAGAATTCATTTCAGACAACTGACTTTCTTTATGTGAAAGAAGAGGGTGGCAGGACAATTTTCTCAGTCTTTTTCTATTCTGTTTCTTGCTTCCCCTTGTCCTCACTTGCCTGAACCTGCATGTGCTTTTGCTTGTACACATATAATACACACACATACACAAACATGCATACCTACTCACTCACATACATACACACCCACTCACACAAAGTTCTCAGTTCCATCCTGGAAAAGTGACCATTCATTTTAAGGATGAGTTTTCTCCTGATCTATAAGGCAGACAGATATATTTGGGGAAAAAAAGACACAGATAGCTTTTTAATATATTAAAGACCATCCCCTCCTGGACTCCCACCTCCAAATTATAAAAGATCCAGAAAGAAGAGGAAGGAGGAGGAGGAGAAGGGGGAATAGCAGGAGAAGGAGACAATTATAAAAGTAAAATTCTCCCCTTCCATACTTGGTTATCTAAAGCACCCCAGAACAACTTCAATCCTCTATTAGCTTATAGGATTAAAGTTTTGAAGCCTTGATTTAATTTACTTTGCATATTGTCCCCTCCCCTCCTTTCTCCTACTAATCCTACTACATCTCTGGGGAAAAAAAAAGAGCAAGAGTCAACTCGTCAACTTGTTTCTTCTATCTCGTGCCTTACTTACTAGGAAAGTATTGTCTCCAGGGGCAATTTAGTGCAGATGATTGTCTCTGCCTTGAAAATCAGTTACATTCAGTAGTAAAATCAAGCTTCTTCAATCGTTGCTCTCCAGCCCAATTGGTTCAGGACCCCACCCCACCCAATAAAGTGCTCTTTCTCTTCCTCCAAAAGTCTGGAATCAATTGAGAGACTAGTAGTTAGAGAGCTGGAAGTTAAAACCTAAACTCTGCTTCCAAAAAAGCGGATTAGAAAACATAGTTTTTAATCTGTGAGCAAATGGGCATGCTATTTTACTCTTGAACTGAAACTTAAAGCCAGACCACAGCAGTATGATCTGACTGTGTGCCCAGTTTACCCCGAACATGAGCAGAGAAGAGAAGAGGTGAGTTGGACATGTTTGGTTCCCTTTCCCAAAGACACCACTCAGGTGAATTGTTCACTTCCTCAAGGGAATAGTGAGTAGTAAATTGTGGGAAACTGGAATTGCTCTCAGCTTCATGGATAAGTAAATGGAAATAGCCCTTGTTTTGGAACAAAAAAAAATACAGGTTGGAAATTAACTGTTCCAACCTAAAAGGGAAATTTTCTTTCCAAAGGGGATTACATGAAGGCTAAATACTCTGGACCAATCCTATTAGCAAAAATTCTTTCAAAGCCAACTGTAACAAAGCAATTTTAAATTGCTGTATTGCAAAGTAGGAAAAAAATAATGAAAAAAATGCAATGGAAAAATGACAAAGTAGAGTACAGAAATATTTGGAAGATTAATTTATTTGGCAAAGGGATCAGCACAACTTAGGCAATAAAACTAAAGAAAAAATAGATCTTAATGGGCTATACATTTCTTAAAGGAAGATACTAAGGCTAATTCCATATGTATATCTAACTCTTAGCAAGAGCACCTGAGACATAGTAGGTACTTTATACGTGCTAGTTAGTTGACAGTTCTTGGGTATTGCCTTTACCTTCTGAGATCTTAGTTTCTTGTTTTGTGTAGTATCTATGTGTGTGTATGTGCGTGTGTGTGTGTATTTTTTTTTTTCAAAAGCCCTATCATCTCTAAAAAATTATGATTTTAAATGAATCTTCCCTTTTTCCTCCCCAACCAGATCCTGCAACAAATTATTTTGCCTTCTTTCTGGGTAGTTTTCTGACACATTTTTTAATGGCTTTAACCTCGTTAATAAGCTCCCTATGAGCCCTTTAATATGCTACTTTAATGCCCAAATTCCCTGAGAGTTCAAGGAGAGAAAATGCTTCCAAAGGAAACCTCAGGCTGGGATTCAGGTATTCTTAATCCTGTCTACATGAGAAGCAATAGTTAGATAATTTCAAAAGCATACGCCTTTAGGATTCAAGCTGTTAATGTTTGCAAACCAGACAACCACCCTTAATACCACTGCTGGTTTATTGACACAAACTCTTCGCTTCCCACAGCTTGTAATTGAATCCCCCCACTGCTTAATTGGAAAGAGAATGACTCCACAACCAGATTTGAAACATCTTCTGAAGCTGGTAGCAACATCAGCACTCCCTTTTAAAAATAAAAATTATATCATTAACTGTGTTAAGTGAAGACTGGTGTTCTGGTGAATATCAGGAAATGAGAGCACCCCAGGACTGTCTGAACACAGGGCAATTAGGGATGTCTTCTGTTTTACAGTGCACGTACACATGGCCTCCCTTCTGGCAGAAGCATAAAGGCTAAAGCTGGATTAGTTTCTATCTTGCAAAAGTCCTAATGTTTGCACTATTCTGATCCCTTGCAAGACATTTTCTCTGAAACTTGCTAATATCCTTTGACCAGGAATTGCATTCAAATTCTCATTCAACAAATAATTATTGACTTCTTATTACAAGCCAGACACTGATCTAGGCATGGGTAGTAAATAGTGTAGGAGAGAAAAATAAGAAAAAATAAGCGGCTATATTACATATTATTTATATAGTGCATATAAATATCTACCTATATTTCAATTCTATCAAACTAGGGAAAATAAATAAAAGTTTGACTGTATTTCCAATAATTTGTATGGCAATAGCCATATGAATGAATACATTGCAACACTGGTTGTACTAATAACAAATTAAAAATTAAATGATTACAAAAGGGATGGGTAAAAGAAATTATGGTATATAGATGGTAAAATATTAGGCAGACAATAAAATAATATTTCCAAAGCATATTTAATGCCATAGGAGTATGTAAGTAAGTAGAGGAGTATGGTAAACTTAAGTATTTTATATATATATATATATATATATATAAAAAAAATATATCACAGAAAGGTGATGAACCATAATGCATCAAAATGTTCACAAGGTTTATTTGTAAGTATTGGGATTTAATATAAATTTCCCTTTAATAATTTGTTTTAAATGATGATTATTTTATATTTTTAAGGAAATATTTTTATGAGGAAATTAGTTAATACAAATGGTCCTGATTTAACAACAGTTTGACTTACTATTTTTTTTTTTTTTTTTTTTTTTTTGAGACAGAGTCTCACTCTGTTGCCCGGGCTAGAGTGAGTGCCGTGGCGTCAGCCTAGCTCACAGCAACCTCAAACTCCTGGGCTCAAGCGATCCTCCTGTCTCAGCCTCCCGAGTAGCTGGGACTACAGGCATGCGCCACCATGCCCGGCTAATTTTTTCTGTATATATTTTTAGCTGTCCATATAATTTCTTTCTATTTTTAGTAGAGATGGGGTCTCGCTCTTGCTCAGGCTGGTCTCGAACTCCTGAGCTCAAACGATCCGCCCACCTCGGCCTCCCAGAGAGCTAGGATTACAGGCGTGAGCCACCGCGCCCGGCCTGACTTACTATTTTTCAACTCTGATGGTATGAAAGCTGTACACATTCAGTAGAAATCATATTTCAAGTACCCATATGACCATACTGCTTTTCACTTTCAGTATAGTATTCAATAAATTACATGAGCTATTCAACACCTTATTATAGGCTTTGTGTTTTCACAGCTGTAGGTTAATGTAAGTGTTCTGAGCACATTTAAGGTAGGCTAAACTAAGCCATGACGTTTGGCAGGTTAGGAGTCTTCAATGCATTTTCAACTTACAATCTTTTCAACTTACATTGGGTTTATCTGGATAAACCCATCATAAGTTGAGAAGCAGCCACATTATGTTTTAAAATGTGCTTACTCATAAAAGAAGTACTGCAGGTATCCACTAGCCAGTGCCAACATTCCTTCTCACCACCTGCTCCATTTCTCATAAACAGTTGGTTGTATGGTGTAATGAATCATGAGCCTGGAGCCTTCAGACTCCGAACACTTGGTTATCTATTCTGTCTCAGGCACTTACTAATTATATATACCTGGCTATTTAATATGTGTAACCTAACTACTCTAGTAGAGAGAAAGGATTATTATCCTTATACATATGTGAAAAATAGTTTTGGCCCTTATTATTTTAAAAGAGTTTAGCAAGATTGCTTGGCCTTTAATAGTAAGAATGAGCATTTATTGAGCATTTTCTATTTCCTGGTTCCTTCTTCTCATTTTATGGCCATCCTAAGCTCACAGTCCTCTCTCTCACCTGGTGTCCTTACTTGGACATTTGGTTTGGGTGCCCTCTCCCATCCTGTAAACATGTCAATGTCAAGTCCCAGGTGGTCCATAGTAAGACCTCACATACTAAATCTGCAGATGTGGTGGGGGTAGAGGAAGTCACCCACTTACTCACCAACTCCTCACCATGGCACCAGGGAAGTTGTACATTCCAGGCTCCCCATGGCTCTCCATCAACTTCTACCCTTGCTCTTCTCCCTGTGCATGGATTCCAGCTGCAGTGTTCCTTCACCTGCAAAATCATTCCTGCCTCATAGCCTTACTATTGCAGTGTCTTCTGCTTGAGGTACCATTCTCTCTGACACCTGAATAGCTCATTTCTTCTGTCTCTCTGGCTGTCAGATCCAATGTTACCCCCTTGAAGATGCCTTCCTGAACTCACTATCCCAGATGGAGGGCAGGGAAGGTTGCCTCATTCTCTTGTTTTACTCTTATTACAGCTCCACCTGCTAACTTAAATGATAGTATTTATTTGGAGAGTCAGGCGCTGTACAAGATCAATCCATGTTTGTTAATTAATTAATCAATTAATTGGAGTTGACACCACACATGCTTAAGATGGATTTGCCACAAAGTCCAAAAGAGATAATGCATTGTACCCTAGGAATTTGTTCAAACTCTACTTAGTCACACAGTGAAAGGAGAACTTCTCTGAAAGTCTTTTTCTCTATCCATGCATTTAATAAACAATCCAGTCCAAGCCCCCAGAGGAAATTAGTGCCCTTTCCAGTAAAGCCCATTTTACATCCTAAGACTCTGCCCTAAAATAAAGAGAATCTGCTTGCTGATGAGCACTTAAGAATGAGCAACTGTGCCTAACAAAGTAGCATGTGTAGCAAGATGCTTGGGACGTTAAGGACAGACAAATGATTATCTGCTATGGGGAATGCATGTCAATTTGCCACTGTGATGACAGCTTTGGATGCGGTGGCACATACTGCTGAAGGAGAATCAGACTAGATCAAATCACCCTATTAATGAGATCTGACAAGTCTTGCCTGAAGAAGATACAATTGGGCTGAGATCTGAAGAGTGTGAAAGAGTTAACTAGATACATAGAAAGGGTAGAAGGAGGCTCCAGTTTTACAGAAAAAGAACAGCATGTGCATATATCCTAAGGCAGAATGAATGGGGATGCTAAGGTTATCAACAGGGGAAAACAAAACTGTTTTCCTTCTATAACCACACCACTCTCAATACTTCACTTCTGACATCAGATGTATAGGTTTTTACCATATCAAGAAATTCTCGGCCGGGCGCGGTGGCTCACGCCTGTAATCATAGCACTCTGGGAGGCCGAGGCGGGTGGATCGCTCAAGGTCAGGAGTTCGAGACCAGCCTGAGCAAGAGTGAGACCCCATCTCTACTAAAAATAGAAAGAAATTATCTGGCCAACTAAAATATATATAGAAAAAATTAGCTGGGCATGGTGGCACATGCCTGTAGTCCCAGCTACTCGGGAGGCTGAGGCAGTAGGATCGCTTAAGCCCAGGAGTTTGAGGTTGCTGTGAGCTAGGCTGACGCCACGGCACTCACTCTAGCCAGGGCAACAAAGCGACACTCTGTCTCCAAAAAAAAAAGAAATTCTCAAATTCTCTGCAGACACCAACTGTGTGCCCTACCTGGAGACAGTGTCAGATCACACAGGTTAAGGACTCAGTCCCACAAAACTGCACAAACTTCAGATGCTGATTACAAGTCCATTTGTCACCTGTGCTTCCCGCTATAAATTGAAGGTTTCCACCACAAATTCCACTAAGGTTCAATCATTTGCTAGAATGGCTCACAGAACAAAAATAGTTTACTTACTAGATTACAGTTTATTATAAAAAGATACAGTTACAAACAGGAACACCCAGATGCAAGAGATGCATAGGCCAAGGTATGGGGGAAGTGGTGCAGAGCTTCTCTGCCCTTTCCAGGCATGCCACCTTCCCAGCACCTCCATGTGTTCACCACCCTGGCAGCTCTCTGAACCCCATCCTTTTGGATTTTTATGGAGGCTTGATTACACAGGCAGGATTGATTAAATTCATTGAGCATCTGTGATCAACTCACAAATGAGACCCTATACCCTCTCTGGAGGTCGGAGGTGGAGCTGAAGCTCCGACCCTCTAATTACATGGCTGGTTCCCCTGGTAACCAGCCTTCTTCTTGGTACTATCCAGGATCCCCCAGTCAGAAGTTGTCTCCTTAGTATACAAAAAGACACATCACTTCAGAGACTCCAACAGTTTTAAGAGCTATGTGCCAGAAAATGGGGGCACTGACCAAATATATATTAATATTTCTTATCATTTCACAGGGTAGTACTGCCCTTAGACCTGAGCAAGAGGGACCCTGCCTTGGGTTCTGTGAGAGTGACCAACTAGCTGCAGTTTGGCTAGGACTCTCCTGGTTTCAGCACTGAAATTCCCCAATCCAGGGAATCCTTTAGTCCTGAGCTATCCAGGAACTTAGGTCATGCTACCTGAGGTTTAGAGGGCTCCCACTGTGGTCTTCCTCCAGCTGTTCCTCTCCCAACAGAATAAGGGGACAAGCCCAGCTGAAAGTCCCCACTTCTTGGACCTTGCACCAGGTAATTGAACCCGCATAATGCCTTTCCCTAAACGTCCCATGCTTGCTTTGAGATCCCCTGCAAGCCTCTTGCCCAAGTCTGCCTTTCTGAGGATGGACTGCGTCATCAGTCATTGCTTACCTGAGGGACAGCAAAGTGGCAGCTCTCTGTGAGAGTCATGGGCAGTGCTTGGAAATGCAGGCTGGGGTTCTATACACATCCATATGAGCTCCTTGGAGTGTAGGGTGAAGCAGAATTGGGATGGGAAAGGGGGCAGATAATGGCCCAGAGCCTAGGGACTGGCTACTCCCACCCCATCATGTGTCAATACAGATTTCCAAGGTATCTCTAAGTCCTAAATTCCTACCTAGCCTCCCAAGTTATTTATAAAGGTATATCTTCCACAACATATAGCACATATATGTATTTAATTATCTAGTAGCTTGCTTTATACCTTTTATATACTTAGACTTATGGCACATGGCCCTCTATTTGGACTGCTGCTGGGATTCCACAGATGATAGTTTTTTGTGTAAGGAACTAAAAAATGGAAGAAAATAATTCAAGATGAATCACAAAAACAACAACAAAAACACAACCAAAAGAACCACAAAAGCCATACTAATTCACAATAATTATCAGATGCTTTAGTAATACTCTTCTGTGCCTTCCAGATCTGCCTGCATGACTGAAGGACTTCCTATCCTAGGGGAATTGCTTTCTACTCAAGAGAGCTGCCTCACACGAAGGACAGACCTTCACCCTAATTCAGGACAATTCAGAAGGGCCTTTTGAGCTCCAGAGCTCTATGAGGCATAGGCAGAGACCTTGTTGTGACTGCTTCTCAGTCCAGCTTCTCACTCTGCTCAATCGTTTTCTTGCTATTACCTATGGATCCCAAGATTACTTGTCAATGATCTTTCATGTTACTCTCTGTCTCAAAGTCACATAACCAGCCTCAATGCTTACAATTACTTTTGTACTATTAGTTAGGCTCTGCCCAGGCATTATACATAAAATGTCTGAATTCTCACAGCAATCTGATGAAGTAGGTATACTCACGAATACCTTTTTCAGTGATGAAGAAACTGAAAGTTACTCGGATCATATGGCTGAATAACCAAAGATCAAACAGTTAATAGGGAAACAAGAACTTCCAGTTATTAGCTAGGTTTTGGACCTTTCTGTAGCTACAGTAGGCATTCTTTACAATTTGAAATCATATCTTTATCCATTATTCACTTATTTATCTCCCATTTTTTGTATTCCATTTTTGTATTCCAGTTGTGGGGGCTCATTAATCTGGATCCATTCAAGATTGTGGTACGAAAAAGTCGGCAAAGCTATCATTTTCATATTTACAACAGAAAAGAAAGCAGGACAGAATTTTGATGATATCCAGAAAGCAGAAGACATGACGAGGTATAGTCAGAACACTGATAGATTGGGTTAGGTCTTGTACTAAATCCTATAATGCAAGAGGGTCCGTGACACCCAGAAGCTGGCAGTTGGCAGAACGTTGGCCGTAAGCGCACGCTGGTCTGGTAATACAAAGACCTACTGATGCACTCAGGTTGCAGACCCCGTTCGCGTGCTGACATCATTCCTAAAATGAACTGTCTTTTGGATTTTAGGTTCCTAATTATCTGTTTACCTAATTACTGTTACTTCTTTGTTTTCCTTTTGCAGGCGGGAGGAGTGGAGAGAATGTTAAGGTGAGCATTTATGGAGGCTTCCAAGAGGAGGTCGTATTTGAAATGTGTTTCTGTGAATTACGAGAGGTGAGTGAACTTTTTGTAACAGCTCCTGTGCACATCCTGACCTTTTATTCTTGCCTCTGGGCCATAGCTGGAGATATTTCCTCTGTTGGGAAGCATCTTTAATTCCATCCTGATAACTCCAACTCTCCCTAAACAGGAGTGATGTTAAGCTAATTCTTGAAGGTTATCTTTTTTGGCAACTCCCTCCATGGCCACCCTGTCAGAAAATTGTCTTGATTTTGTGTAGCCTGCACTGCTCCTC
Source organism: Eulemur rufifrons (assembly GCF_041146395.1). Lineage (NCBI taxonomy): Eukaryota > Metazoa > Chordata > Mammalia > Primates > Lemuridae > Eulemur > Eulemur rufifrons. Next base: position 6,265,828 of record NC_091005.1, on the reverse strand, counting down.
TTATACAAGTTATTAGAATAAAAGTGCTAAATCCTATATTTTCCTTACTTCACTCTCAAATTGTTGGACTTCTCTGAGCCTCAATTTCCTCATGTATAAAAATGGAAATATACACACTCTTTATCCTAAAGGGTAGCTGTAATTACGTTAATTATTTTCCGTAAATTTCTGGTCATAGTAGATTCTTAGTATATTTGGACTCTTTTCCTTCTGTACATAATTCAAACCCCTTATTAATGGAAATGTATAGGGATGTGCTGGGAAGAAGGATTCATTCTTAACTTAATCTCTTCTCCAGTCTCACCTGGGGAATGGCTAACAACTGACTCAGTTTTGCCAAATGCCTCGATTGCATCCCTGTTTCTCTGCAGACAAAAGAGCAGCCTGAGGGATAACTGTCAACAACACCCTTCGGCTGGGTGGGAGTAAATAAAGGCATAGCCTAGTGTTCTCTCCCTTAGGGAAGTCTGAGTTTTTACTGCCACAAGGACCTGGCAATAAGGAAAAAAATATAAAAAGAAAAAGAGTGATTAAAACATAATCAACAACGTATTATAGATTTCAAAATAACTAAGAGAGAAATTTCAAATGTTTCACCATAAAACAAATGACAGGTAAGTGAAGTGATGGATATGTAAATTCGCTTGATTTAATCATGCCACATTGTACACATATATCAAAACATCATATTGTACCCCATAAATATATACAATTACAATTTGTCAATCAAAAATGGTATTAATAATATATGTTTTTAAATGATGAATAGCATATTCACCAACTAGGTCCTTCTTATCCAGGAAAAAAGCCTGGGCAGTCTGCTCCAACCACCCAGATCCATTCTGGCTTCTGAAAAATCCTCACAGGTTCAAAATGTGCCACTGAGTATTCATTAGGGTCTAACACTTTGTCTTTAATTTAGTGGCCTTGCAGAGAGGACATAGGCTATAGTTCGATGCAGTTGTGAGCACACTGGAAAACAATAGCTTTAGACACCAGGGAAAATGATATTCTATTCAACAAAAGTCCTCTGTCATCTGCTTTGTGATTGGAAATAAGATGGGGAGCAGTTTCCCAAATACTGTATATTACTGAGCAGATGTATAAGAATCAAAGGGAAAATGGTTGCCAGGGAGACAAGACACTCATGCCAACTCTGTCGCAGACTAATCATAAAATGTCTCCAGGGGGCATTGTATAGCCACAAGCACAGACAGGAACAGAGCCAAGCCAGGGATCCAGATGTTGCCCTTGGAACTGTGCGCCCATTTTGGGAGCTGGCATCTGCCTTCTGCCAAACAGAATGTGTGTGGCTGCATCTGCTCACTGCAGAAAGTTAACACACACTAAAAGCAGAGGAAAGGTTGCCATAAACTAATGATTTGGCACCAAGCTTGGTAAAGATGTTAAATATTAGATATCTCTTCTGTTAACCCTGAGTACATTACTGAATTGTTCTTTCCTAACTCACAACTCACCCATATCCTATTTCTCAGCAATTTCCAACCTGTTCACCTGAGAACAATCTTGCTTGCAAATAATACCTGAATTATTTACAAGATACCTAAGTACATTTGACAGTAAAAGAGAAAGAAAGTTGAAATGGACTAGTTTCTCCAATTAATCCAATGTAATACAGCTTTTAGTTTATGTTTCTTAAAAAACAACATGATATACATTTGTATCTGGTACTCTGCTATTAAATAACTATCTCTGATAAGAAGAGTGGGTGCTAACAATACATTTTCAAAGTGTTCATGTTCACTCTCACCTATTCTCATTTGCAATGGTGAGATTTCTGAATAACAGTTATGGTATTAACCTCTCAAGAACTTATTTTATGACCAGAGAAAAGTTCAATGAGGCATGAACGTGCACTGTATCTGATTTTGTAGATATGTCTAGCATTTTACAGTTTACAGGATTTTTTCACTTATTTTTTACATCATTCTTAATGTATTTCTAGCAGTTTGTTAGAAGAGGTGCTATTAATGTTAATCTTTGTTTTTTTTAAGTTGAGGACTCTGAGGCCCCAAGAGGTTTAAAGATTTCTTCAAAGTCAAAGAAGTAATAACAGAAAGACTGAGAGAAAGAGACTACTCTGTGTGTACCGTCCATTGCAAATTCTTTGTTCTTTGCTTTGAAAATGATTCTATCCTTAGCTATTAAGGAACAGTGATCAAAACTTCTTTCCTACTCACACATGAATGGCAAGATTTTAGTTGGTTCTGTTGAATTACAACCTTCCTACTTGTATTAGATTTCTGCTGCTGCATAACAAATTACTACAAATTTAGCAATTTAAAACAATACCAGGAGTCTGGACACAGTGTGGCTGAGCTGTGCTTTTCACTGAGAGTCTGTCAAGGCAGAAATTAAGGTGTCAGCAAGGCCGCATTCTCTTCTGCAGGAATGGACTCCCTTCCAAGTGTTGAGGTTTTTGGCAGCATCGGGTTCCTGGTTCCTCGCAGGTGTCGGTTGGGTTGAAGGATCCCATTTCCTTGTTGGCTGTCAGTGGGGGGCCATCCTCATCTCTGTGAGGCTGACACATTCCTTCTCACTTGCCCCCTCCATGTTCAAAGCAATAACAGTGTGTCAAACCCCTCTTAACATTATGATTTTCTTTGACTCCTCTTCTCCTTCCTATTCTGCTTTTTAAAGGTCTCATGTGATTAGAGCAGGCCCACCTGTATAACCCGCATATCTTAAGGTCAATTGAAACTGACTTGGGACTTTAATTACAACTGCAAACTTCCTTTCCAGCAGTACCTAGATTGATCTTTGATTAAATAATGAGGGTCCAAGACTCTTGGAGGAAGAAGGGCATAGTTAGAATTCTGCCTAACAGGCTACTAAGAACAAAGTGTGATGCTTGGCCTAGCAGCATCAGTATCACCTCAGAGTTTGTTAGAAATGCAGAATTTCAGGCCTCACCCCGTCTACTCCAACAGCAATTTATCAAGCTCACCAGGAGATCTATATGCATATTAATAAGAAGCACTTGCTTAGAATGTAGTTCTCTGTCCCCCTCCTTTTTTTTTTTTTAATTTGCAGCAGACATTGGGTTGGCAGAAACAAGAAGCAAACCATTCAGTTCTTTCATTCCATTTTGTGTTTCTTCTCTCCCTTTCTGACATGGAAAAAGGGGGTCAGATGAGGCCAAAGGCAACTTTTTGGATCATGGCCTGAAAGTGTAAGCAGAGCTGTACCCTGCTGAGCTGTGGAAGGAAAGAGATTTTTCAGAGCATTTGCAATAGAGCTTTTTTGATGGTTTATTACTTCTTAGCCTTTGGCATTCTTAGTGGCACTTCTTTGCTGCTGAGAGTGGACAATCTTGAGAATATTATGAAATCTTTTAGTGTTTGTTTATGGTGCATGGCTGGAAAGTTTGAAACTTTAAATGAAAATAGATCCCTCTGCAGAACGGGGATAATAGAGGACAAAAATCAATTTTGTTTTAGTTGGAGGGAATTATGTACCATCCAATTGTTACAATATGCTGCATTATTTAGAATGTATCTCACAGGGGCCAGCTTTCCATGAGTGCACATTGATTTCATGTCTACTTAGCTATAGACCAAGATGGGACCATAAGGAAATCCAAGTGCTGTTGGTCAAGGGTTTTAAACATATGGTCAGCTGCCCAGGGCTAATCAACCTTACCAGGAGAGTGTTGAAAGGACTGACTGCATCCACTTGTTACCAGCATGCCCGCCATGTGGCAACTCCTCAGTCTTGGGCATGATGGGGGATAATGTAGACTTGAAATAATGAAAGAATAGTGAGATCAAAATTCTAATGGAACTTTGTAGCTAAATGACAAAATGAATAGCTAGCTGCTTAGAACAAAAGGGAGGGGCTAGATGAGGAGGTATTTGAATTTAGGACATGACTGCAAGTATATTGATGGCAGATATGTGGGTGAGGGTGGGAGGAGAGGCATTGAATGCAGGAAGAAGCCTCAGGAACTTTTTCAGTTTAGAAATATCTAGCATCCATTTTGATATGACTCACATAAGTGTAGCTATGAAAGGTTATATAATGCATTATATTAAAACTGCATCTTTTTTGGGTATATAGTAGGTATGCTAGAATTTTTTTTTTCATGTTTTATATGAAGCATAATAGGAATTCCTTCTTTGATTCCTGATAGTCTCCCTAACATTAATGTGTCCAAAACTGAAATAGGAGAGTCCCTCTAATATCAACAATACTAGTATCAATGGGCTAATATTATCATATTTAACAAAAATTATTGAATGTCATCTCTTTGCCAGAAGCCATGTTAGGTGCTATAGACACAAAAATGAATAAGCCTTTGTTTCTAAAAACTTGTACCTGGAGAAACAGATGGGCATGTTGACAATTATAATTTGATATGAGCATGAAGAGGTAGATGAAAATTGCCCTGTGACCACAGAAGAGTGCCTGTCCAAATGTGGAAGACTAGGTGGCAGGATGAGGAAGGCCTCAGAGAGAATATTTTGATGTGTCTTGAAGGATAACAAAAGCTCATCCAACAGAGTAGAAGAAACAACTGTAAGTATCGGTATGGATAGGTTGTAGCAATTTTAAAGATTATTAAGTGGATGGGAATATCTCAAGTTTCATAAGAAGGGAAATTAGGGTAAAAAAACAGAAAAATCTGAGGATAAATTCCTATGTTATAATGCCCAAAAAATTATATTATAAATTCTAATATTATGCAAATGTTCTGTTCATTGTCTCCAAAGCAGTATTATGCACACTTTATAGATGCAAAATGGAGGCACATGGAGGTAAAATAACCTGCTCAGGCTTTTAGATCAGGTAAATGTCAGAAACTCTAAGACTGCTATTTCTAATACCTATATAACCTATGACCTCCTGTAAAACAAAACGCTTTATTCCATCTTTCCTAGCTATTGCTTTCTGGTTAATTCTCAAAGTTTCAAACCTGGACATATGAATTAATAAATGTGCAGCACAGAGCACAGTGCTTGCTCCTAGAAATCAATTAATCAATGTAAGGTCTCTCTTCTTCTTCCCTTTAAGAAGCTATATTGTCACCACTATCATGTAAACTCTCTGCATGTTAAGCTGTAGAGTCATGAACACATCCTCTCTCATCTCTTAGCCCCTTGACCAACTCCCTCCAGCCTAGACCTCTAAATCAATCATCCCTAGAAATGGCATCCCTAGCTCTTTGTTCTAAAATCTATAATGGTTTATTAATAGTAACTAACATTTTTGCGAATATAATGTGTACAACCTCTGGGCTCACTGTTTTGCATATATTATTTTGTTTTATATGCAATACAATCCCTGTGAGGTAGGCACTCTTATCATCCCTCTTTTTAGGTGATAGAATAATAGTCCAAAGAGTGACAAGGTCAAGTTTCTTTACACAATTATAAAGAGGCAGGGTCTCAATTCATAATCAGTCTATTTGCAATACACATGCTCTTAAGCCTTAAGCTTAAGCTGCCTCCTGCAGCAAACTGACAGCCAAAAGAGGTAGAAATAAAAACTATTTATTGAGGACCCAGAGTCAATATGACACAGGTGAAGAACTATAAGCTTTGTCTTTCCTGATTTGGGATCTAAGCCAGGAAGGATAGAAGTACATACACTGAAAATTATTGTTATTATTATCATTTACATTTGGGAAAGCATGAGGGTATTTCCTGAATGAAACAGTTATCTTTTCTTTCATTAGAAAAAAATATTTTTGGAAGTTCAGAATCAATTGCTTTGCTTTCCTTGGCTAGAGTCATTTTAGGCAGCAGGCATCATCATCACCATCAGCAGCAGTGAATATGATCATTAGGCTTTAAATTGCCCTTACATTCTTGGTCGTTTCCTCGTGCAGTAGGATTTAAACTTGGTTATTGCATTACAAAATGGAACGTATTAAGTTTTCTCCAGTTCAGCTCTGGAGTTTACATCGGAGTGCTGTGATTAGACAAGCCGGTATTTGAACTGGAGCTAAAAATCGACATTTTCTTAGAATATATAAAGATTAGATTAAACTACTTCCCAAAGTAAACAAAGACCAAGAAAATCCCAATCAGCTTAAAGGTCTGGAAATAAATCTTTGACGTCTCACACACAAACACCCACACTCAAGGTACTATACATGCAGCAGCTCCAATGCCCAAGTCATAGCCACAGCAAATGCTGCTCGGTGATAAAATTTGGTACCCAATTCGATTGACCTGAAGTTTTTGGAAATGTTCACAGCCAGTGGATACTCAGCAATATGGATTTGAGAGTTTTCTTTAAGCAGATACCATGAGGTCCCTCCTTGCTCTATAGCTATCATCAGGTCCTCTTTTGCCACTTCTTAGCTCTCCCAATATTGATTTTATACGAAAATTTAAAATTTCACCAGGTGCAATTTTTCTTCCATAACAGTACACTCTAGAGTAGTGGTTCTCAAATGCTATTTAATAGCTATTCATATCTTTGTCCCATCCTCAGAGATTCTATAGTTCTAAAGATGGGGCCAGAAAGGGATGCCTCATGAATTATACCTCCCAAGTCCTTCAAATGCACCCCTAGCCAGGAATCTATACCCACAGGTGAGTCTGCTATAGCTGATCCATAGACTTCATTTTGAAAAACATATTCTAAAAAAAAAAAAAAAAAGTACAATGTCTTTGCAATCAGCGTGACTTGGGTTTGAATCCTGGGCTCTGCTAATCAAGAACTTGAGACTTTGAGACAAAGTCTCTTAATCCCTGGTAGCCTCAATTTTCTCATATATAAAAGAGGGATAAGAATATTTAAATGCCAGAGTTATTTTGAGAGTGAAAATTAATGTATGTTCATCAACTTGGGCTGTACTTATATGTTGCAAGTACTCAATAAAATACTGAGTTTATTAAAAATGTTGTTATATCTTTAATGAGGATGAAAATAATGATGGTGACATAAGCAAACAAATACTGCAATGCACAGTCATGTGTGTACTCTCTTAACCAGGACAAAAGGACGCACTTCCTTCATTCATCTCTACTGACTACCCCAACCCATGCCAAACACATACCTGCATACACATAAACACACTTATAAACCATTTTGATTTCTAATGCCCCATGGATTCCTTGCTCTTTTGGAAATAAGATCTTTCTAACAGTCCAAATTCCATGAAAATTCACATAATGTTAGTTAAATTTTAGTACTTAGTGATTCAGAAGTGTTAATATGCTTATGAACTATTGGATTATTTTTATAATTCTATTAATATATCCACCTATACATGATCTACCCCCCACTCTCCCTATCCCTGATAAAGGGTCCATAACCCAGAGGTTGTGCGGCTGTAACCTAAACTATACCTTAAGAAAAACCATTTTAAACACGGTTTAGAAAAAAATAACTTAAAGACTATTTTTTGCTTTATGATTTTAGAGTCATAATCACTGTGACTAATTCAGTTCAATGACTTTAATTTAAAACAACAAATATTAAGAGCTGTTTGTAAGCCCAAATTAATGTTGATGGCCTATGTGTACCAGGCAGAATAAGAAAAACATGGTTCTGATTCTCCTTAAGCAATCAGGCTAGAAGGAAATATTGCATTAAACATATTTTAACATACCTACATAATGAAATATACTCAGAATCATTGTGAAAAATTAGTACAGAATCTCAGGGATCTATAAAATAAGAACACATGTACTTCAGGAACATCAGAAAGCAGAACTCCTTTATAAAGAAGAAGAAGAATTAGGGACCCCCTACTATTACAGTTCTTTTGTTTGGAAAGCAGATTTTTTAGTAAACATTGAAAGTCTCTTCTTTGGTCATAATCAAAGACAAAGAATATGCAATGTAAATATTTCTGGTTTTGTTTTTAATCTCCACTGCACATTTGTAACTATAGCTTTATGAACAAAGTGGAGGAGAGGAGAAAAAGGGTGTTTATTTTTCTTATTTGGACATTGAAGGTCTACATATTCTCTTCCTGTAAAACCAAACATAAATAAAATGCAAATTTTTAAAAAACAATTTCCATACATAATAAGCATATTTTGTCTGGAGTATTATACAAACATATATCTATGGTGTTGATGGCCTAAACACCCATCACCGAGTTCAATTTAACTAGAGTTATCTAATAACACAAATGGCATACTCTAACGGGAGGAAATCAGATAAATCTTGAGTCTAATATTATGCATGCTCTGTTCTTCCAATTTTTAATCTAACTTAAAACCTTTGAATGCTTGATATTGCTGAATATCAATGAAGAATTTCTGACATCTTGAGACTGTAAAGTATAATTTATCCTGTTATCTTTTGCTGGTGGCATTAGATATCTTATTTTTGAGTTCAAGTATACAAAAGCCTTAATTTCAAGTACCTAGAGAGCCCACGTTCCTTATGGAGAAAGACAATCTCTATCACAATGCAACTCACGCCTGAATTGCCTATTCCTTTGTCCTGCATCTTTTTATTTTACCCTACATGCATATGCAAGTATGAACACATGGATACATTGCTACTATACCATCATTTGCAGCTTTGCAAATATGCCACGAGCTTTCACATTTCTGAGGTTTGGACACAGGCTTTTTTGTGCCTGGAATGTCATTCCCCTTCCTTTATCAGCTCAGAGAATTCAGATTTATATCTAACACCTAGTTAGTTCAGCTGGTCATCCTTTTAGTAGCCATCCCTTCACTCTACCAGACTTACAGGGTTAATCACACCTTCCTCTATGTTAACTGTGTACTGAATATAGGTATACCTCAGAAATATTGTAGATTTGGTTCCAGACCACCACAATAAAGCAAACATTACAATAAAGCAAGTCACACAAACACTTTGGTTTCCCAATGCAAGTTAAAATTACATTTACACTATACAATATGTCTGCACTATATGTGTGCAATAACATTAAATCTAAAGAAAATGTATATACACCTTAGTTGAAAATTCTTTATTAGTTAAAAAAAAAAAAGGCTAACAATCATCTGAGTCTTCATCAAGTCATAATCTTTTTGTTGGTGGAGAATCTTGCCTCTATGTTGATGGCTGATGACTGATCAGGGTGGTGGTTACTGAAGTTTGCGGTGGCTGTGGTAATTTCTTACAATAAGACAACAGTGAAGTTTGTCACATTGACTCTTCCTTTCACAAAATATTTGCCTATAGCATGTAATGCTGTTTTACCCATAGTAAAACTTCTTTCAAAATTTGAGTCAGTCCTCTCAAACCCTGAAGCTGTTTTATCAGTTTAGTTTATGCAATATTCTAAATCCGTTGCTGTCATTTCAACAATGTTCACAGCATCTTTACCAGGAGTAGATTTCATCTCAAGAAAACATTTTTTTTGCTCATCCATAAGAAGCAACTCCTCATCATCTGAAGTTGTATTATGTGATTGCAGCAGTTCAGTCACATTTTCACACTAGACTTCTAATTCTCATTCTCTGGCTATTCCCACCACATCTGCAGTTCTTTCCTCCACTAAAGTCTCGAACCCTCAACTTCTTCCAGACTCTTGTTAATGATATTTTAATCTCCTCCCACGAATCATGTATGTTCTCCATGGCATCCAGAATGGTGAGTTCATTCCAGAAGGTTTTCAGTTTACTTTGCCCAGATCTACCAGGAATTACTATCTATGGCAGCTATAGACTTAACAAATATATTTCTTAAATAATAAAACCTTAAAGTCAAAATTACTCTTTAATCCATAGATTGCAGAAAGGGTGCTGTGCCAGCAGGCATGAAAACAGTACTCATCTACTTGGACATCTCCACTAGAGCTCTTGAGTGACCAGGTGCATTGTTAAAGAGCAGTAATATTTTGAAAGGAATCTATATTGCTGAGCAATAGGTCTCAACAGGAGGCTTAAAATATTTAGTAAACTATGCTGTAAACAGATGTGCTGTTACCAAGGCTTTGTTGTTTCATGTATAAAGCACAAGCAGAGTAAACTTAGCATAATACTTAAGGGCCCCAGGTTTTCTACAATGGTAAAAGGACCATCACCCTCAACTGGAAGTCACCAGCTGCATTATTCCCTGAGAAGAGGGCCAGCCTGTTCTTTGAAGCATTGAAGCTAGGCATTGATTTCTCCTCTCTAGCTATGAAAGTTCTAGATGGCACTTTCTTGCAATAGAAGACTACTTTGTTTACATTGACAATCTGTTGTTTAGAGTTGCCACCTTTATCAATGATCTTAACTAGATCTTCTGGATAACATGTTGCATCGTCTACATCAGCACTTGTTGCCTCACCTTGCACTTTTATGTTATGCAACTGACCTCTGCTGGCTTCCAACTTTTCTCCTGCAGCTTCGTCCCCTCTCTCAGCCTTTACAGAATTGCAGAGAGTGAGGACTTTGCTCTGGATTAGGCTTTAGCTTAAGGGAATGTTGTGGCTGCTTTGATCTTCTATCCAGACCACTGAAACTTTCTCCATAACAGCAATAAGGCTGTTTTACTTTCTTACCATTCATGTGTTCACTTTGAATTTTCTTCAAGAACTTTACCTCTGTATTCACAACTTGGCTATTTGGTGCAACAGACGTCGCTTTTGGCTTTTCTGGGCTTTCTATGTGCTTTCCTTACTAAGCTTAATCATTTCTCGCTTTTGATTTAAAATGATAGACATGCAACTCTTGCTTTCAATTGAACACTTATAGGTCATTATAGATTTATTTATTAATTGGCCTATTTTAATAGTGTTGTGTCTCAGGGAATAGAGAGGCCTGAAGAGAGGAAGAGAGATATGGAACAGCTGGTCGGTGAAACAGTTAGAACACACACAATATTTATCAATTAAGTGTGAGGTCTTACATGGGTACAGTTCCTGGTGCCCCAGGAAAATTACAACAGTAACATCAAAGGCTACTGATCACAAATCATCATAACATATATAATCATAATGAAAAAGTCTGAAATATTGCAAGAATCATCAAAATGTGACACACAGATACCAAGTAATAAGCCCATGTTAGAAAAATGGCACCGACAGACTCATTCAGTGCAGGGTTGCACAACCTTCAATTTGTAAGAAACACAATATCTGTGAAGCATAATAAAGAGAAGCTCAACAAAACAAAATATGCCTGTACATATTTCTATTATTTTAATAAACTATGTACCTGTCTCTCCTACTCAGGGCTGGCTTCACGGTGTGTGACCAGTCAGCCTTGCCTCCTCCAGAAGGGTTTTTGCTTGGAAAATAATGCTCTGCAGTTGCCACCTTTAAATATTTAATAATTTTATCTTGGAATTTGTGCTTTGGAAGATGGGTCAATGGAACATGTGCCTGGGGCTTGGAGCCTTGGTTCATGGTTCAACTTTCCGCAGCTTCCAGAGAACAGATTCTCAGCTGTTCATTCTTTCACTCCTGGTACGCCTGCCCAGCCCAGCCTCCCCTTCCCCATCCTCAATCTTCCATCGCTGCTATCTTCCATGCTCTGCATGTCCGGAGGGTTGGGTACACTGCCCCATGGCCTCTTGGGAAAGGGCATGGTGGCAGCCACCCCATGTAGGTCACAGCTCCCCAGAGTATGTGGCAGGTGACTAGCCAGAATGAGGCTGCCTATCAGTGCGAGTGAGCCTCTCTAGCCTCCATCCAGGTACCCAGGACTTCCTGGCAAACAGTTTAAAGACCCTTGTGGGGCTACTAATCTGCCATGGGTTGAAGTGGCAGGCTCATAAGAAAGCGAGATGCCGAGCTCATCTTCCTAGGCCACATGGATGGTTGGGACACTGGATAGGCCTGGGAGATGGCAGGAAGGGCAACTCTGCGGTAACTGTGACAGTCTGCACTTGCCTCATGAGTATCCCGCTACTGAGTATTCCCTCTGCTGACTCCGGTCTAGAGGGAAGATCTCTTTCTCCCTCCAACTTGAGTCCAGCTTGTGCTTGTCTCTTCCGGCCAGCTGAAGGCACCCTCCAAGGATGAGACGTGTGGAGTGCGCAATTTTAGTATGGGCTAAATGCTCTGATGTTTGCACTTAAAACTATCATTGCACAATATAAAGATCAATGGTAAGACGAATGCTAATAATTTAAGATTTTAATTTTTTTTATTTAGAATGGCATTTGCTAACAAATAAATTTTAAAGTGACAAGTAGAGAGGGAGAGGCCATGGGAAAAAAAAGAAAATCTTTGTGTGTACTTTTAACATCACTTTTTTTTTTTTTTTGCTCTTTGTACAAAGGACCCCATGTTTTTTTCATTTTTCACCAGGACCTGCAAATTATATAGTCAGCCCCACTCCTACTTAAAACTGAGTTCCTTAAGGTTGGGGTACATGCTATTCTGTACCTAGTATAATATCTAGCATTTATCAGGTATGCAATAAATAATTTTCAAGGTAATTTACATTAATTTGATTTATGCTATACGTATATAAAATGTGTGTCTGTGTTTGTGTACAATATCTGTATAACAACTGAATACCTACATATTTCTGATATTTATATAGTATAAATTAGTATAATATGTACTGTGAATATATAATGATATATGAAATAGAAAGGTATAAAATATTTAGAAAACTGATTTCCAAACATTTCAGTCCTTCAGTTATTCCGTATTGAGATGATTTCTTCAGTCCCTTCGAATTTAGAAGGTCATTAATCCAAATGCTAGTTTAATTAATACTATGGCAATAGAACTATAAAAAATAAATTAATGTTAGGTAAGCAGATTCACTGCACTATAAGATTTCAGAATATGCCCAGTGCCAGCATATTTCTATGAGAAATAAGTCCTGTTGGCACCAGTTATGAAAATCTTGGACTAACTTTCCCTCATTGTTTATACTTTGATTCATTGTGAAACCTAAGACAAATATGAACACTATTACAATTTTTGGTTTGTCTACTTCCCAAGTGCTTATCATTTTTTTAACACCTGTGGCTAAATGTAGACAAAATAGAATTTGGTATAAGCAGATGTCTTTTAATATGAATTTTTCCAGAACATTAGGTTTTAAGTAGCTTATTTTTTCTGTAAGCAACACTTTCATTTATTTAAAAGGTAGGAAATATGTTTAATGGTGCATGTGTAAAGACACACAAACACATATTCACCTACACACTCACCAACACTTACCTACACACACAGACTGACACACAAATTTATAAATACAGACACAGTCACATAAAAACACATATGAACACAGAAACACACAGATGTCTACACAGGCATATAGACACAGGAATAGAAATACATACAGACAAACAGGCAAGTTTTGGTTCTTTATTGCCCAGTGATATTTCTCCCTATTTTAATTTCTCCCACCACTGAAGCTTTTCTTATGGAAATTGCTTGTAACAATTATTGTCCTCCCCAGGAAAATGTAAGCTTCATGAAGACAAAGACATACCGTGGTCTGTACTTATTATGTGTAATAAATGAACCATTGGGATATTCGAGGCCACATGAGTATAACTCAAGCTTGCATATTCTTACAGTGTGTTTGTTTTTAACCATATCAGGACAGCTCTGACATCACATTCTTACACTGTTTTTTTTTTTTTTTTTCCTTTTCAACTGATGCTTTCTCTTTACTAAAAGGGACCCCTGAAAAGAAAGAAAGAGTCCCTGGTCTCATAATAATTCTCCACATGCTGGAGGAGCTTGTGATGACTTGGATCGCATGTCATGCAGTTGACCTTTAAGGACTCTATTCTGAACATTCACAGGAATTGTCTACAGAATTAAAGCAACTCCAAGTAATCTTCCATTCACTTAGTTCTAACATACACTTTGAGGAGTTAATATTTAATTTGTCATTTTCTTTCTTCCTTTCCTAAATAATGATTTCTTACTCATGTTAGTGCATAAATAAATAAAATTATTTAAAGGTTGAATACATCTCTTTCTGTTACTTGCCCAAGTAAATAATTCATAAATCCTGAATTATGGCTTCACATTTAATCTATTGTGTTGGTATTATTGGGAGATACAAATTGGGCTCATTGATAAGCTCACAATCATTCCTCCTCCAGTGCTGATATCTTGATAAGCACATATTCAGGTAAACCAGGTTACCCCTTACCAGAGTAGACTCATGACCCAAGATGGGCCAGTAAATCTCCCCTACCTACACAGATTGGTTTAAACTACTGGCATCAGATTCTAGCCAAGCCATTCATGCACCATTCTCTTTGGGTAGAAAATTACTACCTGTATAGAGAAAAATGTGTCTCTCTCCACATTTGCTTTGGAGAGAGTTTCACAGTTAAAACTGAGAAAGAGTGAGAGGACAGAGATAAAAGAATGACAAAGTTGTAGTTTTGGTGTGACTCATGTATCATCTCTACCCCTTCCTACATAACGTTAAAAGAAAAAAAAAAAAAACCTCCCCATTTTGGTCACAGTGACAGAAACAACTAAACCCCATCTAGGACTTTGGTACTGAAAGTGTGGTCTGCGGACCAGAAACACTGACACTACTTCAGAGGTGTTTTTAGGAAAAGCATCATCTTGGTCTCTAGTCCAAATCTACTGAACCAGAGCCTGCATTTTAAAGAAAAGTCTGCAGGTATTTCATATACACACGAAAGATGGAGAAGCACTGATACAGCTGCATTCTCTCCCTGCTCTCTGTGTTTAATTTACACTGGTCCTTTTTCAAACTTCCCCAGCCTTTCTTACCAGAGAACCTTGCAAATGCTGTTTTCCCTGCTTCGGAAACTCTTTCTTCCCCCTCTTTACCTAGTTAACTTATCTTTAGATGTTAGATCTCAGTGGAATTCTCAGTCTTTTTCATGAGCATCTTTCTGCATAGGGTAAGGTTATACATGTTTATAATATGTGAACCTTTGGAGTAAATGTCATGCCTATTAAGATTCATAATTGATTTTCTTGTTTCTTACCACTGAATTCCTAGTACCTACATGGCACACACTGTAGTCTCAATGTACACTTACTGAATGAATGAATGCACGAGTGAATGATATAAAATTTTTTTTACAGATAAATGAAATGAAGCCCAGAGAGGTTGAGTGATTATGGTAGATCTGAGGTTATTATCAGTGTCACTGCCCTGATGTCTGAGAATGAGTATATTTGAATCCTCCCCCTTTCCACTACAATTTGTTCATCCAAGCTGGCAAAATTAGAAACAAAACAGATGGCCGAATGGGAAACTTCAATCTTGAAAATCCATGGAAATGAGAGGAACTTTTTCTAAAGCATCTTCTTTTTTGCAATCAGAGAGACCAACAAATATCCTGCTCTGAGTGGGTGGCTTACATGGTCTAAGCAAATTTCTTACCAGGTGATGACACTTTTGTTTGAATACCAAGTTCTTCGGCTATAGAAAAAAATAAAATGTAATGGATGAAAGTGAAACTGCAGCAGCTGATCAGCCTCTTACTAACTGGAGAGTGAGAAGTCCCCAACACGTGGGAACCCAGGTAATCATCTGATATATACTCTATCGAGGGTAGATTTCTCAGAGGTGGAATGAGTTCAATTTATCAAAATAAACTTCACGGCATTTCTGTTTTGGGGTGCAGTGCAGTCCTTATGATTGGAAGGTTTTTGTTGGCAGAGCAATATACGGAAGAGCCCATGGAAATTTAAAGCGACTGTGATTCTGGCATGCCTTAGCATAAAATAAGGTGCCAAAGGATGAAGGTCATGTGGGTATTTTTGCAGATCATCTGAACAACTCCTATGCTGTTAAACTTCCCCACTGGCTCGGCTCTCAAAATTCACCACCCCTTCTGAATTATTCCTCAGCAGTTTTACATTGTTTATAGACAATGTCCCAGACAATTTCTTCCTGCCCAACTTAGACCCCTATTTCCTGAACTGTTTATTATTGTCCTAACCTCTCAATTGCTATTTTGTATCACAGTAGTAGCCCTATGCTTGTGATTCTTTTGAACTTGGATATTACAGCACTAATACTGTTATCACAAACTTGCTTTAGGCATGACTAAATTTCTGTCATTTTTTTGGTTTATTTATTCAAATATTTACTTTGTTCATACAAGACCCTACACATGGTTAAATGCTGGAAGATATAAACACAGTATACTTGTTCATGTGCATGTAATTAAGCTATATTTACTATATATTAGTGTGTAGTAACAATACAGTGAGGTGTTTTTATGGAGACATGGATTGACCCATCCCTGACACAGGAGCCTGCTTCAGCACCAGGCTACATCCTCTGGGTTTGTCTTACCTCTGTTCCCCCAGGCTGTTGCCCTTTAACTTTGGGGCAGCCCATTACATCAATGCTTTGCTTACCTCTACTCTTACATTTACAGAAACAGAAAATTACAATGATCTGCTCTGTTTGTAACTTCCAACAAATATTAAATATCTTGATGAAAATGATTGCTCTTTCTTTGTCTTTATAACCCTAATAATCCAATACTGTGTCTTCTATTCAGAGGTACTCAGTAAATGTTGAACTCATTGGCTCATTTGATAAATGCAAAACAAGCTTAAAGTGTCATTTCCTTCAAATGGAATTCAAAATAGGATTAACTTTGTCATCCCTCAGAAATGAAGCCGTTTCTAATATGCCTTCAGTGAAGGAGAAGAAAAAAAAAAAAACATTTTGCAAATTACAATAACTTGACAGCTGCTTGCTAAACAATACCACATTAATTTTCAACATTCTGCACATGGCTGAGTGGAAGATCCCTTAATCCCAGGTCCCATTTTATTTTTGCCTCATTGTCTCTGTCCCTTCATTGTATCACTTGCAGAAATCACCAGTGACTGTGTACTCTCTTAAACCTTATTATTGCCAGAGAAGTCATAGACTAGGTTAATGCATCTCTGCTTCCCAGAGGTATGTTAAAATGGATTTAAGTTCTTTATTTTGAGTGATTGACTTTGAGAAATCCCCTTCTTTATCAGTTACTACCAGAGAAATAGAACCTTCCAAAAGTAACAGTAAACTAACCACATATTCTTCAGTTCTACAGGCATAATAACTTTTAAAGGGATTGAGATTAACTTGGCCATTTATGAGCAGGCATAATCAGATGACCCTGTGTGCTGAGGCCAATGAGACAGTATGTCAGAGGTTTGAATTATTGGCTCTCATAGAGCTACATGTTGGGAACTTTTCTGAACAAATTCTTTAAGCTTTAGTCATGCTACTGTGATTCTTTTGTTCCTGACTTACTGTTTCTAACAAATGATTACCTTCAAAGGAAAAAGAAGGGAGAGTCCTTCTTGAAGAGGCTCTTTGCTTTTTCAAAAATCCAAACTGTGTTATCTTATTTTTGAAAGCCTAATAACGTGCTTAAGATAAAACCTGCTAAAGATATCTTTCAAACACAGACTATGAGTGGCACAAAATATGGCCTAAGTAGTGAAGAGGAAAGGTAATTGTACTTGAGCCAGCATTTCAGAGAGTAAAGTGCTGTTTGATATGCTACTTCTCATCCAATAAATAAAGGGATTGAGACAATGCATATCTTTTGCTATACAAAGCTATTTTTATGTATTTATTTGTTTAGGCTCTTTCACAAAATGCACATATTCATAGAAATTTGAGAAATAACCCACAGAACACAGCAGGAGTGTTGTTCTGTTCGTAGGATTGATCATGTGGTCTGGGAAATGATGGGCCAACAAGAACATTCACACGAGTACACTCCCCACCAAAGTTAAGTGGGACCTCAGGTCCTTAGGAAGGTCCACTCCAAAGGGCTGATTATGCGTCAGAGCACGACTGACCTCAAGCAGCCTGGCATCATATGGCAGTGAAAATAGCCAAGGCTGAACTGTGCTTCTTATCAGACTGTTCAATGAGGAGTTCTGATTTTCCGAATCCTGTTAGGGTCCTTGTTCATCAGGACTAAAAATAGTAAGGACGGTATAAGCAATATTTGTTGTCATTCGTTCAATTTTTGAGTGCTGTGTAAGGCAGAATAAGAAAGAATATCAGTCAGAAGGAACAAAAATGTGAATATTATTGTGAGAGAAAACAGCAAAAAAATTTAAAAATAAGGAGAAAACAATTTCCAGTGCACTCTCTTTGCTTGCATGTACTAATGGCTAAAATTATAGCTTGTACTTTGTACTTTAAATTTACATTATATTTGATTTCCCTTTTAGAATTTCTTTAACCACTCCTCTATTGTAAGTTCCATTTCTTTGCATTTTAGTTTATCTCATCCTATTCAAAAGCATAAACTTTTGCCAAGAAATTATATGATGTTTTATTGGTAATCTGTAGGAGCCTATGAATTCTTTGCCTACACAATCCCTCCGAGTTATCTTTCAAAGATGTTATATGTATTCTCCACCTTTGAAAATGTTGGATAGAATCCAGAAACAGAATATAAATAAAATTGTGTTTCCTCTAGAGAAGACCATGGGCTTGATCATATTTAGAAATGCTCACCAAATTTTTCCTTCCACATTATCTCTATCTTATATTATACAGATAGAGTCTACTATCTGCAATATCAAAGCAGAAAGACTTGTCTAACCCTTTAGTAAAATTCCAAGAAAGTAAGCAATTCCTTGGAATTTATCAAGGAATGTCATTATAATGGACTCATTGAAAATATTTTTATTTATGTCTTCTGACCACATGGACTAATGTTCTTAGGCCTGTAAATCCATTAGTGAGAGAGAAAATAAAACACTCTCTAGAAGGGCAAAGGCATATTCTTACAGAAGCTAAGCAGGGACCACCCTTTTCACTTGGATGTTTCTGTGTATTGAAAGTAAACAGAGAACAGAACAAATGTATACTTAGAGATTTAGATCTCTCTATATTTAACTTGAGTCTTCCACCCCTAATTTTTATACACAGTAGCATTTGGCATTCTATTGAATTAAAAAAAATAGAATGCCCACCTGGTAAGTCTAAATAGCCCAGTGATGTTCTCTATTAGTGAGTCTTCTGGTATCCCTGATGAATCATCATCTAATACAGTAAAATCATGTCTGGTTGAAGAGAATGTGTTCAACAATGAAGATGTTGAGTTAATTAAATGGATCCTATTCTTGCTAGAAAGATTTCCTCATATTTAGTTGAAATCCTTTATTTTGGCTAAAATCACTTAATATTTCCTCTGTTTCTTAGCTGTTTCTATTCCCAAATTTCCTTTGTTTAATATCAAGTAAATTCTGTGCCTCAGCATATAGTGCCAGCTGGGGTCACTGGGGTTCCCAGGGTTTCATGCTACAATGATTTGCCCCACAAAAGTTCTTAAAAATTAAAAATATTTAAGTTTGTTTGAAAGCCTATTTTTAAAAAATACAATAAATGTGCATATCTACTTGAGAAATGCTTCATCTCTGGCTATTGGGCAAACAGGAAAATCCATCATCTTCACCTCTTTATTCCAGAATACTAAGAGACCAGGCAAAGAATACTCTGGGTACTTTCTAATCTCAATATCCATATCATCACTAACAGGGAGCGGTAGAAAAAAATGAGAACCTTAACTTCAGACTCTGTCTAGACTTGAATTTCAGACCTATTGCATATAGATGGAAGCATGAGCTATGTTTGTAGTTATTTTTGTTTTTACTTTCCTAAGCTTTGTCTTTCTCTTATATAACATAATAACCTGATGACGTATTAATGCCATAGTGCATGTAAAATAGCCAATTAATTGTCTGGAACATAGATGTTCAATATTGAGTCCCTTACCCCTAGCCTTGTTATAATTATTTATTCTTTTGCCTACTTAGCCTTTCATCCATTCATTCTTTCATATCTTTATCCACTCATATAATTATCTCACGATTCCACCATCCTCCATCCTTCAACCCACATATGCATTGAGCACCTTTTATGTTACCAATAACTTGGCTAAGTGCTGAGGATATAGGGATGAGAAATGATTCCTGACCTTAAGAAAATCTCAGCCAAATGGGGATGACCTCTATATGATCACAAATACAAAAAACTTTTGTTATGGGAAAGAAGTTAGCAAGTCCTATTCAATACAAAGAAGAAGAGCTGTCATGTATGGGAAACATGTTTGATAAATTTAAGTCTACATTTTGTAGTCTATGACCTGCACAAAGCACTTTACCTAAGTCATTTCATTTAGCCCTTTTAATGACAATTGCTCTCATAAAATTATACTCATTTTAGAGATAAAGGGGATGAAGCTTAAGCTAATTCACATGGCCAAAGTCAAATCATAAGAAGGAGATCTTGGAGTTGAACCCAAAACTAGTTCTTACCTTCTATGCAGTGTTGCCTTCATGGAGAGGGGCTCTTATGGCAGACATCAAGACCATCATGGTATAAAAGTGAGGGAGAGCAGAATTGCATTCTCCAGTTTTATATTTCTATTGTTTAGAATGGACAAAGAAGTCAGATAAATAATACTTAATGACAGACTCTTCCTATTAGGAAAATACTCAAGTTCCTGAGAGCAGGGATTAAACAACCGAATAGCAGATAAAAAGAGGTAGACTCAGGAAACTTAATACTATAAAAGCCATAATGTATGTGTGCATAGTGTTGGCCCTTTTGCTGACAATGGGTTTGCCTTGACTACGCTTTGAGAATACTTCAGTTGTGTTTTGCTGAAAAAAAAGCAAGTTCAGATGAATGCTTTTTGTTTTGTTGTGTTTTTGTTGCTGTTGTTTTGGGCAAGGGCAGTGATTTCTGTAGGGTTTAATGAGAAAGAACAATATGTTCAACGTTATTTCAGCTAGTATCACTCTGAGCACTTTTCTCAAATGAAAGCAATTGATTTCAGTGTTCTTTCTCTATGTCTTTTATTTTAAATTACAAGTTATCATTTGGCCCCCTCTACTTCCTTTCTCCCTCTATCTCTCCCTTCCTTCTTCCCTTCTTTTCTTTATTTCCTTCCTTTATAATTCTGTCCAACAGCCATTAGGTGGGACTGAGTAAGGGCAGCATGTGCATAGAAGGGTCAGAGCCTGAGCAGGATGCCAGGGGCACCCGTGGGGAGAAGAGTGAGCTACACGCATGTGGGGAAAGGAGATAGAGTGGCAGTGGTGGTCTGGCACAGGGAGTCAAGCTCAAAAAGGTACAGGAGAGTATTTGTGCAGGGATACAGTGGGTAGCAGCAGAAGCCCAGTGCAAGATGTTGGAGCTCAAACACTGTAGTAAAGATGCTTCAAAGACACCACTTTAATCAAGTAATCAAAGTCATTGTATTTACAACTGGGGCAAATAGAAATCAATTGTGTATCTCCTGCTAAGAGGCAATGGCAAGAATACTACAATATGTCTGTCATATTCCTGCCCAAAATAGTGTATAACATGAATCTAATCATGCAGAAATATCAGATAAACCCAAACTGAGGTAGATTCCCTGAAATAACTTACATATAATCTTTAAAAGTGACAAGGTCATGAAATACAAGCAAAGAACAGGGAATTCTCCAACATGAAAGAAACAAAATAGACAGGACAACTAAATTCAATATATGATCCTGAACTGGATTTGTTGACTATAAAGATATTAGTCTTCAGTAAGAAAAAAAGGTATCAATTTTAATTTCCTGATTTTGATGGTTGTTTTATAGTAATATAAGAGAAAGTCTTGGTTGTAGGTATTGAACACTGAAGTTTTCAGGGGTGGTAGTGCATCATATCAACAACTTACTCTCAAACAGTTCAAGAAAAGAAATTGTATTGGTCTTGTAAATTTTTGGTAAGTTTTAAATTGCTTTATAATAAAAAATCTTTCATCTGTCACTTAGCGGAGGATTAACTGCTCAATCTCTAAAGTATCATGTAATCATGGTTTAAATTCAAGTTGGAATTTGAACTTGAACTCAAATTCAATTCCATCCCTTGGAATCTATGTGATACAGACAAGTTATTTAACTTCCATACATTTGTACAATGGGGATAATATTAAGTTTCATGCAAAGATTTAAATACTTCATAGGTTTTATATGAGGATTAAATTCTTTAGTGCATGAAAAGTCATTATAAGAGGGCTTTATACACAGAAGCACTGAATCAGTGGAGCTATTTATGATTACTATTATTTTATCATTATTGTATTGAACAGCTTGATTCAAAGAATTTATAATAAATAAATTGAGATTTGCATTCACAGAAACCTGGGATCAAATTATCATTGTAATTAGCTAGGTGGCCCAGAGAAAGTTCCTTAACTGTGAAATTTCATTGTTTTCCATCAATTTCTATGACCTCACATGACCTATAGCCATCTTTGCTTACTAAGTTTAATCTGTACTGGCTTTTTTTCAGTTCCTCAGAAACATCAAGTTGTTTCCAGATGCAAAGAATCACACCTTCTCTTGTCCCTCTTCCTGAAGCATACTTCTGCTCCTACTGAACTGAATTATTCTACTACTTCACAGCCCTTCTTAAAAGTTAAATTCCCATGGTCTCTGATCACTAAGTTATTCTTGTTAATAGGTCTCTATTTTTTATAGAACTTACTGAAATTTGTATTTTTTTTTATTGTCTGCATCTTACCCAAAAGAAAAACCTTCTTGAACTCACTGTTTGGGTCTGTTGCTTTCTGTTATATTCACCATTGTGTACCTAAGATGTAGCACAAAGTCCAGCATATAGCAGGTTTTCTACAAAAAATTGTAGAATGAGTTAATCCATGAATGACCTAAGCACACAGCATCAGGCACTTGAGATTCACTATATCAACTCTTTAAAGCAACCCTATAACGCTGAGAGCAAAATAGGTACTAATGTCAGTTACCATGAACATAATCTTGCTCCTTACCTGAGGCAAAAATAAAAAGTGTCAGTAGATCTACTTCTCAAAGAAAAAACTAATTATTTTTAGGTATTAAGCATCAAGGCAAGAGAGTAGAGGAGACTCACCCTAATTATGTAAGGAGACAAGGCTGGATGCAAATTTTCCATTCCCACTAAAAAATGAATGATTACTTGGGAAGAAAATAATTGCTTTCGCACTAAATGCAGCTGTTATTTATGTCACATTATTTATAAGACTGATGTGCGTAATATTCCTCCAGTCCTACCATAAATTAAAACAATTCAGAAACATATCATCTACAGGCACTTCCGAGAAAATGTGTTTATAGTTGCTATATTGCTGATTCTAACAAGAATAGGTACTGTTTTAGAGATAAAGACATTTTATGAAGAAAAACTGAAGAAATAATCTCATATTGTCACACTGGAGCGACTGGCAAATCAATGGTCAAGTTACATGACATAAAAATATCCTAAAGATTTTAAATTATTTAACTTTAGTCACACAATTTTCAGTGACAGTAGTGTATAAAGAATTGCAAATGAACACTGCAACCAGAAGGCATGGTTGAAACTCCAGCATCTCGTGTATTTGCTGTAAAATGTGGGCAGATTATTTGCCAAAATAAGCCTCAGCTTCCTCATCTATCAAGTGGGGATAATAATAACATTTCCCTTGTGCTGTAGTCTGAATGTTTGTGCATCCGCCCCAAAATTAATATGCTGAAACTTAATCCTCAATGTAATAGAATAGCATTAGAAGTAATTTGGGAGCTAATTAGGTCATGAAGGCTCTGCTGAACTCACTGTTTGGCCTACCCACATGTATGAAACTTGTACCCTTGAAAAAGATACTCCAGAGAGCTAGCTAGCCCCTTCCACCTTGCGAGGACACAGCTAGAAGGCACAATCTATGAACCAGAGAGCAGATGAGTCGTAACCAGATACAGAATCTTCCAGTACTTAGATCTTGGATTTCCCATCCTTGAAACTGTGAGCAATACATTTCTGTTGTTTATAGGCTGTGCAATATATGATATTTTGCAATGGCATCCCCAAAGGACTAAAACATTTTGTAAAGTTGTTTTATGGATTAAATGAGATAAAGTATGTAACATAGTTAATCATGGCCACATAGAAAACATGTGACAAATAATGATGATGAAGAAGATGTAATTTTGTTTGGGATGAAACCATTTAACCCCTTATTGGTGTGTTTAAAAGTATAGTTGTTAATAATAGCTTAGTAACTGTATTAAAGGTACCAGCCTATTTTTTTGTATTAAGGAGAGAGGAGAGACTATGATGCTACTTGGTGACCATAACACAACACATAGTAAAAATGGAAGCCAGACGAGTAATATGATAACACCAAGGACACCGGATCAATTTCACCTGGTCAAGGATGAGATCTTCCTGGAAAATCTCAGAAGTTTAAACACCTAACCTGCCAAGGCTCAGTGTTAGGCACTTGTGATGAGGATAGAGTTAAATGACATGCAGTATCCCTGTACATCAGATTTCATTACTATTACCAGTTTACTGATAGGGGAACTGATACTTATACCAGTTTCGGAGGTTACCTAAAAACTTAGAGACCATTCAGTGATAAACCTAAGCCAGGGAGATGAGGAAATATTCAATGACTTCCTTCTCTGATAAAGCCAACAGGAAAACTTGATTCCTATTCCTTTTCTGGGAGAAGCCAGCGATGCTGACAGAGAATAACAGCTTTTAAGTGAGTTAAATGACATGCTTGCATGAAACAAAGTGCCTCTCAGTGCAAATATCTTTTCTGGCTGCCCTATAATGCAGATAGCCAAAATAACCCTGAAGAAGAAGTGTCTGTCTGCATGCCTCATCGGTAGCATCTGCCAGACCTCACTTAACCAGCAGAATCCAGACCTAAGTCTATCTGGCATCCCTGCTTCATTGCCACTCTTGCCTCAGGCCCCTTGAAATGTGCACTGACTCTGTTTTACTTCTAAAGGAGCTCATTCTCTTTTTTTATGAGGGAAATTTCTTGGAGTAAGGACTATAATAACAACAGTTACCGTTGCCACTGCTGCAACTGAGTATTGAGTACCTACGTGTCAGGCACTATGCTAGCTGCTTTAGATACATTATCTCTCACCCTTAAAACAACCCTGGAAATGGAAATTATTATTCACATTGCATAGAGGTAAAGTACGTTGCCCAATGTCACAGAGCTATGGGAGTAAAACCAGGGTGTTAACTCAGGTCTATCTGACTCTAAACCTATGCTTAGCTAACTATACCACAATACAGACAGGTTTATAATTATCCTAGTACTTTCTCCGATCACTCTGATTAGGGCAATTAAAAGCTAATAAATACTTTGGTGAGTCAAAGTTAATCATTATTCTGTTAATCTAATGGCACCTTAAATTTATACTGTGTAATATAACTTACATGTGCTTTTTATGTGACTGACTTCATTGGTCCTCACACCAATCTTACATTTTTCATGTGTAGCTTCTCTTGCCCCCCGTATAGGATCATCTAGACTTAATCAGATATTGAAAACTGAACTTGGTGGTATTTATGTTTATTATTTTTCTTATATCAGGACACTGGCTGATAAGAATGATACTGTATTCACCCTAAGACAAAAATAAAAAAGAAATGTTGTACATATTTTGGCTATTAACCCCTCATCAGATGTAAAGCTTGCCAATATTTTCTTCCATTCCATAGGTTGTCTCTTCACCTTGTTAATGATTTCCTTTGCTGTGGAGAAGCTTTTTAGTTTGGTGCCATCCTATTTGTATATTTTTGTTTTTGTTGGCTGTGCTATCAGAATCACATCCAAAAAATCATTGCCCAGACCAATGTAATGAAGTTTTTTGCCATGTTTTCTTTAGAAGTTTTACAGTTTCTAGTCTTCTATTTAAGTCTTTATGCATTTGAGTTGATTTTTGCATATGCTGTGAGACAAGGGTCTAATTTCATTTTCTGCATGTGGATATCCAGTTTTCCCAGTATCGTTTATTGAAGAGACTGTCCTTTTCCCATTGTGTGTTCTTGTCACCTTTGTCAAAAATCAGTTAACTGACAGCTAATGCATAGATTTATTCCTGTTTTTTTAATCCTGTTCCATTTGTTGATATGTCTGTTTTAATGCCAGTATCATCCTGTTTTGATTACAATCGCTTTACAATATGTTTTGAAATCAGAGAATGTGATGCCTATAGCTTTGTTCTTTCTGCTCCAGATTGTTTTCATTATTCAAGGTCTTTTGTAGTTTTATACAAATTTTTTTTTTTTTTTCATTTCTGTGAAAAGTAACATTTGAATTTTGGGAATGATTGCATTGAATCTGTATATAGCTTGGATAGTATGGACTGTTTTCATAAATTTAATTCTTCCAATCCATAAACACAGGATATCTTTCTATTAATATTTATTTGTGCTTTTTTCAGTTTCTTTCATCAGTGTTTTATAGTTTACAGGTCTTTTACCTCGTTGGTTAAATTTACACCACAGTATTTAATTTTTTTGTTGCTATGTAAATGGGATTGTTTTCTTGATTTCCTTTTTTGAATAGTTCATTATTAGTATACACAAATGCTACTAATATTTGTGTGTTGGTTTTGTATCCTGCACCTTTATTGAATTTGTTTTTCAGTTCTAACAGTTTTTTGATGGACTCTTTAAGGTTTTCTATATATAAAATCATGTTGTCAGAGACAATTTCACATCTTCCTTTCCTATCAGGATGCCTATTATTTCTTTCTCTGGCCTAATTGCTCTGGCTAGGACTTATGGTACCAAGTTGAAAAGAAGTAATGAGAGTGGGCATTCTTGTCTTGCCCCTGATCATAAAAGAAAAGCTTTCAACTTTTCACCATTGAGTATAATCTTAACCTCAGGTTTGTCATATATGGCTTTTATTGTGGTCAGGTACACTCCCTATATACTTAATCTGTTGAGAGTTTTATCATGAAAGGCTACTGAATTTTGTCAAATGCTTTTTCTGAATCTATTGAGATGATTTTTACCCTTCACTTTGTTAATGTGGTATATATATAAGCACCTCAAACAACTCAATAGCAAGAGAACAAGTATTCCTAATTAAAAAATGGGCAAAGAACCTGAATAAACATTTCTCAAAATAAGACATACAAATGGCCAAGAGGTACATAAAAAAAATGCTCACTATCACAAATCATTAGGGAAATACAAATTAAAAATGTAATGAGATATCAATTCACACCCATTATAATGCCTTCTATCAAAGAAATGAAAAATAAATGTTGGAGAGGATATGGAGAAAAGGGAACTCTTAATACATTGTTGACTGGAATGTAAATTAGCATAGCCATTATGAAAAATGATATGGATGTTTCTTAAAAAATTAAAAATAGAACTTCCATGTGACCCAGTAATCCCACTTCTGGGTATATATTCAGAGGAACTGAAACAATATGTTGAAGGGATATCTGCACTCCCATGTTCACTGCAGAGTTTTCCATAACAGCCAAGATAAGGAAACACACTAAGTATCCGTCAGCAGATGAATGAATAAAGAAAAGGTGGTACATGTAAACAATGGAATACTATTGAGCTTTAAGAAAGGATGAAATCCTGTCATTAGCTACAACATGGATGAATCTAGAGGACATTATGTTCAGTGCAATAAGCCAGGCACAAAAAGAAAAATGATACATGATCTTACTTATACATGAAATCTAATAAAGTTGAACTCATAAAGTAGAAGGGGCATGTAATTAAAGTAGAAGAGGCAGGGGGACTGGGAAAAGAGAGAACGAGGAGCTATTGATCAAAGAATACAAAGTTTGAGATAGGCAGGAGAAATAGGTTTTGAGATCTATTGCACAGCAAGGTGACTATAGTCAATAATAATATATTACATATTTCAAAATAACTAAGAGAATAAATTTAAAATGTCTCATCATGAAAAACGACAGGTAAGCAAGGTGATGAATATGTTAATTAGCTTGCTATAATCATGCCACATTGTATATATCTATCAAACTTCATGTTGTACCCCATAAATGTGTACAATTATGATTTGTAAATCAAAAAATAACATGAATACTTTTTTGAATACATAAATTTACTCTATCAAAAAAAAGAAAAAGAAAAGCCTATAACATATTATTTCTTTCTTTCATGAAGTCACCCTTTACCATAGCTGAATATTAATTAAGATCCCCTTATACTCTAATTGAAACCTCTGAGCTACCAGGGCAGCTTCCCTCACTCAAGGGGATTATGTGCCAATTTTGGGGAATTGGCTTACCCAGCTTCAACTAACAGATGTTAAGTTAAAGCTTTTTCGTAGCTGATCCAACTTACTTGCTATCTCCCTAAGGCAAACAACAACAACAACAACAACAACAACAAGATGTTACCTTTTCCTCTAAACAGCTAATGGACAAAAATACTTTTACAAGCATTAGATAAAACTTGACCATCAGATTTCACGTACAGTTTCAACACCGAATTCTATCATGAGGGAGACATCAGCTTGCATGGGTTGAGAGCAAAAATAGAATGTGAGGAAGGTGTACAATGGCAACCTAGGGGGTGCGGTGGCTCAGAAAGGGAAAGAAGTGACTCCAGAGGTTCAGTTACATTATTTGGAGACCTTCAAATTAAAAATATATAAGCAATATCTAACATAAAATGTCTATGTTTATATGGTTCAAATGATCTTCCTTTAACTTTTGCCATTCTGAATTTTTGAATGATGGATTAATGAAATGAATGAAAACACTGGAATTGCTTAATAATAAGAATAAAACTGGTACTCATTATCTGGATTTTTCAATGTATCAAGATGCTAATGAGCAGTCAGTGTTCACAAAAGCCTCACCTTAGTATAATGAGAGATTAGTAAACTAGATTGCATTGCCCCTTGAAATCATGCATTTGAATCATCTCTCCCTACAATGCGGCTCTCTCCAAATGACACATTCTATAGCAGGCCAATAACTCATTTCTGCCTCCCTGAAGGTTTCTCTTCCTATCTCTGAACCCAAAATGCATTACTCATAAATATTAACATTTTGTTAGTGCAGGATCTTAGGCCAATTTGAATGGTTGAGATTAGAATGTGATTTGACTTGAAAAGAGTAATGAAGTTATTGTGAGTCCAAGGATAGAAATGAGTTTTGCAGAAGAAAACGTCTGAAACAGTGCATAAAGTAAGTGACAACCTTTGGTTTCTTTAATTACAGTCTGAATAAGGAAAATAACAATGGAGATATTAGGCTCATTTTTACAGGCTTAAAATTGGATACTGACCCTTCAAGCTCATTTTATTTTCTGTCCTCCAAAACCTCAAAATAGGCTTTTAAAATAAAAGAATGTCTAGCACATATTAGCTATTATTATTAACATCTCTATATGCATCATTTTATGAAATCTTCACATAAACCTAGTTGGATAATTATTATCATTATTCACCCCAGACTTATTATCTTGTTATTTAAATTCCCACAAATTGCAGAGGTGACATTTGAACCCAGAGCCGGATCTTAACCACTGGCTGGCTGCATTGCTTGAAGTTAACATGGTATGAGGAGAACAGGGTAGGGCTGAAATTGCTCAGTCCCTTGCTTTGTAAGCTCTTCCTTGCTGTTTAGAAAATCATTTAGAGTTCACATTTCTCCTAGCTTAATGATGGCACACATCATTAGGTTCAAATAGGTAGACTTAAACTATTTTTTACATGCTTTTTTGGCAAAGTAAGATCTTGTATTAGACACCTTCAAGGCGGTATTTGTGAGCAGCGCACATTTGATATCTCTAAGTGTATGTGTATTGATGGGTTCTTTGACTACTTAATGTTTTAAGGTAATTAAACCACAAAAACTCATCGGAATAATGTTTAGGGCTGACTTAAACCCTTAAAAGCCATTAGCTGTTAACTGCCAAGTTGCTCTGAGTCTCGGTCTGCATGAAATTGAATCATATTTGAAAGGCTGTGTAGGCTAGTAGCAAGATTCATAAAACCCTGACAGCTTTACGTCTTTTATCACAAACCAGGAAACGGGAGGGAGGGCAAAGAACTGGATTTAGAAGGAGAAACTGCACTAGATTTTTCATCCAATGTTTCTCTAGAATCTTTAGCTAATTAACCCCATTTTGCCTTCCTATGGTGAAATCATAAATATTCATTTACCATTTGTTTAATTCAATTCAAGCCAAAGAGTATTTTTGCTGTACCTATAAGGATCGGTACATGGGACTGAGGGATGAATAAGGCACCGAACCTGCCATCAAGTAGCTATAGAGTCCAGAGAAACAGTCAGATAAACAACATTAATGGTATGGTGTGGTAATCACACCAATAGAAAAATGTACAAAGCAAAGAGGATTATGAGTGAGGTCAAGAAAGACTTTGTGGAAGAGGTTATGACTGAACTGAGTTTGGGAGGTTAATAATTACTAGGTTGCAGAAGTGGCAAAGTATTTCAGCCTGAAAAAACAATCAAAAACACCCCGGAAAAAGGTAATGGTATTTTTCACTCAAATTAAGATTTCAAAAAGAATCCCTCCTACCCATGTTCACATGCACATGAGTGTTTCTGACTTTTAAACATCTGACAGTCTTCTGATAAATATTATGTGACCACCTACTGATCTTGCTCACAGGTGATTCTACTCAAGGTTGAAAATGCTTTTACTACTGAAGACCATGGCATGTTTGTAACCCTATTCCCCCAGCCCCTACTCATGCCCACCACCAGGACTGCTGATGCAAACCTCTCTACCCTGTCATTCCCCTTCACGTCAGGAGGTGCTCCCCAACCTGGACACTTCTGTAGCCCCTTTCTCTGATCACTGTGCACAAGATGGGAGTCTGAACCTCAGATATGCCAGGAGAGCCTCAGAGTTTTGAGTTACCTATTCAGATAGATATGCTGAAGTCAACTTATATTTAAAAGGGATTCTAGGCTGAGCATGGTGACTCAAGCCTGTAATCCCAGTACTTTGGGAGGCCAAGGCAGGAAGATCACTTAAGGCCAGGAGCCTGGGAAACAGAGTGAGACCCTGTCTCAAAAAAGAAAAGGAGGTTGGGTGGTGGTGTGGAATTCTACACTATTTCAGCTACAAATAAAATAGAGTAATATGTAATATTGGCAAAGAAGATAACCACCATTCATGGTACTGCTTTGATGGAAAACCATATTAATTTCAAGCACTATATGGTAAGAACCTGAAATTCAGGTTCTACTACATTGTTCCCTATTTCTCTCAGCAAGTTAGCTTGTGTTTCTTCATCTGTAAAGTAGAAATATCGATGTTTAATTTCTACAGTTGTTATGTGAATTAATAAGGAAATGTATACAAAGTGCCTATAATATAGGTAATGTTTATAAGAGTGACCCAGCATTTCTCTATTTACGTAATGCTCTGGGTTATTATAAAATGATTCAATGAATTCTCTTTGTCTATAGGGAGAAAAAAAGGAACCAAAATTTATCACATAATTCTTAACTTCTACCTAATATATTCTGACAACCATTTGACTACATACTTTTGTCCCAAATATATATTGTATCTCAGCAAAAGTGGATGAGCCAACCTTTCTTGAACATATGGTTGTACTTTACCTCATCTGTCTCCCAAATTTCTGTTAAGAAATGTTGAAGAAAGCATCAGAGAAGTTGTTTGTACGATTTATGCCATTGCACTTCACCAAAAAGTTAGGTCAGGCTCCTTATGTCGTCGTCGTTTTTTTCTATGACTATTTTTCATCCTTCCACCAACAGTCCATGGTAGAAGACTACCTTGTTTTGGTAAGATCCTCAAGTCCTAAATCCTAAAGGAAATAAGTGAATTATATAAGAATTCAGATGATTTTGTTTTCTGTGTTCAAGGAATATCCCTGCAGCCCTCAAGGTTAAACATGGCCACCTTGGTTGCCCAACTGCAGAGCTACCATTGACATTTTATATTTTATGAAAGTGGTGCCCATATGAAGTATATCTCCATTGGCCCAGCTATCTAAATTTAGTAGTAAACCACCTTTTACCCTGTATGATACCACCTTCTTTATTATCTGCAGTGTCCTCACCAAAATATACGATCATCAGATTTATGCATTCCTTCATTTACCATCTATTTCCCACCCTAGAGTATAAATTTCTTGAAATCTATGTTAATATTGAATTCTTACTATGTTTCAGTCACCATGATTTGGAGAATAGATAAATAAATAGTTGGTGAATGAGTACTAAAAGGAATTACAATTCAAAATAGTTTTTAAACTCCAAAATTCCATAAAATATCAGACCCTTGTTGGTAATACCTCAATGGTACAATGGCTTTTACATATCACATATACCCAGCAGTCCCCAAGCTTTTGGGCACCAGGGATTAGTTTCATGGAATACAATTTTCCATAGGCAGTAGGGAAAGGGTGGGGAGCACAGGCTGTGATGTGCACCCGGTACCTAACAGGCCATGGACTAGTACCAGACTGTGGCCCAGGGGTTGGGGACCACAGACATACAGTACTACTCCTATCATCACTATTCCTCAGTTACCATTTGTTGAACATTTATGTTCTTAATATTTTACAAACATGATCTCATTCATCCTCATAAAATGTCTATGACAACACTGTTATTATTTCCTCTCTCCCTTCCATTTTACAGATAAGAAAACTCAAGAACCTAAATGATTTCAAAGGGAAAGTGGTGGGAAATGGATCTGGAGGTAGGAAATGATCAGACCAAAAAAGGAATTCTATACATTTTCTCTATGTAAGAGTTATGATTCTGTCTTTAGGTAATAGAACAACAGAGAAGGTACCTAGATATTTTCATAGTATCCTCAAACTTATGTGAAAGAAAAAGATCAAAAGAATACACACACCCACATACACATTCAAGTTGTGCTTGTGTATGTGTAGAACACAGTAGAAGGATACACACAAAACTAATACCATTTGACTCTGAGGTAGTAATTGAGGCTCTATGGTGGAAGGAATCTGCTTTTTATTAGATACTTTCTGTTACTCTTCTATTTCTTTTCTCAGAGGCATGCACTACTTTTTAAGATCAATAAAATAAAAGAATATATAAAAGGACATGGAACCAAGAAACTGAACCAGATCAGCAGCAGTGGGATGGAGCAGTGGTGATAGATTCAAGACATCCAGTGGAAAACATGGTTCAAGTAATGCCTTAACATATAAAGAGTTATTACATTTAAAATAAAGATTGAACAGTCCAATATGATTAGAAATAAAATAGGTTAACTAATGTGGAGTCCTCTGAATAGCACAATTTTTTACATAATTGGAATTTCTGATTTATGTATTTTTTATTCTCTAAACACATTGATCAAAGGATTTTTCTTTTCATGGAGCACTTCATGGATATAATGTCCTATACAAAACCCTTTGGCACACGTTCACCTAGAGCAGGATTCAGCAGATTACAGCTTGTGGATCAAATCCTGCTCACTGCCTGATTTGGTCAATAAAGTCTTAGAGAACACAGTTATTTCCAATGGTTCACATATTGTCTATGGCTGTTTTGGGGCTACAACAGCAGAGATAAGAAGTGGCAACAGAGATCTTACCATCTGCAATGCTTAAAATGTTTGTTATCTGGCTCTCTAAAGAAAACGGTTGCTAACTTTTGATTCAGAAGATAAAATTGGTAAAACTTGTTGATCAAGTAGAAGTAGATGGAATTAATATAAAGAGATCGATACAGACTTCAAAAATCAAATGTTTGGTTGGCTAGAGAGGAAATATGAATGAGTGAAGTGGAAGAGATATGAAATAATAAAGAATAGTAGAGATTGCAGCAAAAAAAAGAGAGCGAACTTTTAAGGGGACAGCTATTTGTCAGGTGAAGCCATATAGAAATCTGTGCCCAGTGTTGCCCTATCTACTAATTTTTCCACCAAAAATAATGAAATTTGCTTTATTTTTATCAACTCTTCTGATTATTTACTTTTAAAAAAATTAAGATTAAAGAAAACACAAATGTATACGGAGTATAGCTAATCAATAGCCAATTTGTAATCTCTCATCAAAAGAGAATCCCAGGTAGTTACTGCCTTGTTTAGTAGGTGGTGCTGTTGTTTTCATTAAATGCAATATGTCTACAAACTGTTTAGCAAATTCCAAGAATTTGCTATTTATTCTCCAAATGTGTAAATACTACTACTAATAATTCAAACTATGATTCAAGGGTAGTTTTCTGCTTTCTTGAGGAGTGGGTAGGGCATAGGAATGGATAATTGAATTTAAAATATGATGATAATCTAGAGTAATAAGTGGAATAGAGTTTTTCTAGCATAAAATCATAAAAAATGTTAGCTGAGTGGAAGGGCAGAGAAAAACCAGGTTTTCAACAAAATTAGTTGCTTGCAAAAAGTGTGGGGGGATGGAAGAAAACTGGCCAGAAAAGTTGACAGTAGCAAGAGAAAGTCAGAAGGCAATCAAGCAAAAAAGAAAATGTGATGAGCATAAGATGGAGAACAGAGAAAGGTTTGGAACTGCAGGAGTTTGTGAGGCTCTAAGGTTTGGGAGGACATGATAAATTTAAAACGATCATGATAAGCAAAGCTAAGTGCTCTCAGGGCTATTGCCAGACTTTCTTCAAATAGAAACTGACTTTTTTCAAAGAATAAATGACAACTAAAACCTAAAAATACCCAACTGGAAATGCAAATATATAAGAACATGTGAATCTGTCCTTTCTAATCTATAAATTACTTTATGATAAAATAGTCTGATGTGATCACAGAATTAGAAGGTAACTGGTATCAGGAAGGGAAGACAATTTCCAAGTGAAGAGTCTTGTTTAATAATGGGTTGAAATATGTGAACACAATTCAACCTCTCTGGGTTTTTTGAAGGACACACACGCATATGCAACATAAATATACATATATATATATATATATATATATATTTTTTTTTACAGCAAGAGAGAGAAAGCCAAGAAAAATATTGTTATTGTTGCATGTAGAAGAAATATATAGGCAGAGAAGAACATTCTGATTGAAATGAAAATCTCCATAAATGACATTTAGTGAGTCCAATTCTACCCATGGAGAAGGAGAAGATTTAGTGTACCTTATAAACAGGTTTAAAAATGAAAATGACAGAATCTTGGCCAACCACATTTTGTTTTATCAAATTTTAAAATGTTGGCAGTAATTGCTGAAATCTAAGTGCAACTTGCCAAATGAGACCAAGTTGGTGTAGCAGTCCTAAATATTTCAGCCTTCACTCTGCAGTTGAGGAACAGCGTGAATTTTTTGAAATAATGTTGTTGGCACTGTATTTGTGCAGTCATATTTTGTCTTTCATCTGGAAAGATGGCTAATATTTTTGCAGTTGATTTTTTTCTAACCGAAGTGAGAGCTAATCTGATCACAAATAGAGCCCAGGCAGGTAACACCCACCAGACAGCAGGCATGGTTTTACTCCTGGACCTGATTTCCATGGACGCTAATGATACATCTGTTTTCTCCCTGACTTCATTTGAATAGATCCCAAATGTGTATAAATCTGCAAATGTGAAGAAAATGTTTAAAATGTAAATTACTTTAATAAAATTTGAATTTGCACGTCACAGCTAGGATGGATTTAAATAAACGTGTTATGACAAACTTTTTCGAAGCAAAATTTCATCGTATTTCAATTTGGGACACATCAAAACCTGGAATGACCATCTCTTCAGTTCTTATATATCAAGGTTGGACGTGCTGTGATATCAAGACTATTACCTTGAAAATCGTGTTTCAAAGCCATTTGAAAACAAAGGTCTCAAATATGTATTATAAAATTTTCTCATGTAACAAGTTTTAAAAATTCTTTTCCATTAACGCATTTTTCCCCAGTGTGGCATCTTTCAAGAGAAGAAAATCCTATCATCACCACTAAGTCTTTCTTTAAGTTCTCATTGATCATAGCCTTAGAACAAGATTATCAAAAGTAATCCTACACTGAGATAATGTGCAAGGGATTTTGGAAAATCTCAACACTCCATTTTAGATTAAATCTAGTGGTTTCTCAGGTTCATGTTCCATTTCATTGATAAAGATGGATTATCAGTGTGTGCCACTTAATTAAGGACAAACAATAAGTGTTGCTTCTTATAGTTGTAGCACAAATACCATAACCTTTCTCTGCTGTATTAAAAATCCTATGTTTGATCTATTTGTCATTTAGGTGAATAACACAGCTATTGTGCCTTCAAAGAATCAAGTATTGACTTAGGAAGAAGCAATCTACCTAGAAGCAAGATTGTGTTTTCTATCATGGTTGGATTTAAAACTTTTCTAAGATAGCCACTAGTTCAAAACTAATAGAAAAGAATAGTTGAATTTTAAGTCAGCTTTTGATGGTGGTAATGGATATGTAATTTTGCTTAATTAAAGCACTTTTAATGTGAGAGAAAAAAGTCAATTAGATAGGCATTACAAGCTTTACTCTAAAATGATATGAGTAGCTCTGGAGCAGGAGTGTTAATGATGGTAAATCTTCAAAGATGTGGGTTTTATTGTTGTTATGTTACAAAATGTTGGTATCCATAAGCCTAAAAAAATCAAAGCAATGTTTACTTTTTGATAAAACAATATTTGTTATTAGATCAAAGAAAAATTTACACATGGAATAACCATTTAGCACCACTATGATCTAGCACTGAAATATAAGAAACAATGTGTTAATCCATATTACAGACTGCATTTGATAGCTCTAAAAACACAAAATAAAAGCAATGAAAAGAGTCATCTACTACAACCCTGTCTTTGTGCAGTTTGCTTAAAAAAAAAAAAAAAGAACCAAGAATAAATGAATTTTTCAAAGATAATGTTAACTGGCGATGGAGACCCAGACCTTGGGGAATTTCCAAGTATTACCAGTACCTTTTCCTTTGTCAGAAGCAGATGCCAGGAGAGGGTTAGATATGCAATAGACTAATTAGGAAAACACCCTGTGAGAGAAAAGTGGAGAGGGAAGAATAGCTACAGCATAAGTTCTCAATGCAGGTTTAACTTGTGTGGAATAACAGGAAAAAGCAAGAATGGCTAGGAACATCTTAGGCTGCCTGTTGTTCTAAGATAGTTTTGTCAAATCCAAGGATGAGTCAAGGAGCCATTAGCCAAGCAGGCTTCCTGCAGTTGGAGATCTAAGAGGGACATTTTTATTTCCTAACCTACTTAACAAACAACACTTTTCTCATATATTTAAAGATTGTCCTCTAATATTCTTCACCTGTAGTAACAATGTTTCCCATCCTCTGAAGAGAAGTTTTATTTGGCCCTGGATGATGATGTACTTTTTGGTGAAAAACAGGGGCCACGTTATTAAAAGGCCGTGGTGTGATGCGAGAAAAGAGCAATAGCTTTAGGTGATGGTGATGATGATAATAAATAACAAGACTTGTCATTATTAGTAGGTGCCTTGGCTCACTAGCTACTCTAAAGACATTTCACGAGTTAACTCTAATGCTCACATTAGATAATAACTCTACAAGGTGTTGTTTTTTTCTCCATCTTAAAGAAAAGAATACAAACTCAGGCTTTGTACAAGATCATTCACTCAGGTGGTGTCACATCACTCAACTTCTCTAAACCTCATTTCCTATTCTGCAAAGCAAGATAGTAACAATTGTATTCAAGAAGATGCAATGAGGATTCAATGCTACAATAACTTGAACTAAATGCTTAGAATATCTAGAGCAAGTTTTACATATACCTAACTTCCCATTTTCTATTAGATTACTATTGCATAGTCTGTTTTCTTCACTCAATACTTTCTGAATACCTACCTTGCAGAAGCTCCTGTGAGCATCTCAGCAATATGTGTAATAGTCTATCATTAGTTGTCTTTGACTAGAGAGCACTACAGTAACATAGTATTAAATAGTTAAGAGAATAAATTTTGGAGGCATAGATTCAAAAAACCAACTCAATGCAACCTCTTTTGATCTTAAATTAGCCTGCTCCTAATTGACACAATCTAGCTGTGAGATTTTTCACTTAATTTTTCTAAGCCTCAGTTTCTTTATTTCATATAATGAGGACCAATAATCCTTATCTTGTAAGTCTCTTTAAGAATTAAATGAAGTAAATGTGTGCAAAATATCTGAATAGTAAGAAAATAAGAGCTACGACTATAATTATTATTATTACATAATTTTTAAGGCATTGTACTAAGTAATAATACTCTAGTTCACGATATAAAAATAACCTTGAATTCTAGCCCTTTCCTCATTTTTCTTTCTGGTGATAGTAACAGTGAATATTGGTCAAGAGAGTCGCTAGACAGACAGACACTACTTTTAGGCCAATTCACCAAAACAACCAAAAATTATCATCAAAACTTGTCTTACTCATGACAGGGCTAATGAAATGTTTTCTAATTTTAAAGGATTAGACTCCTAATTTGGAACAATTAGAACATTTCCTGGCAATAAATGTTAATAAAACTTTTTAAGAAATATGTGGAAAAAATTAAAAATAACAAAAGTAAAATCAAAACACCCAAGATTCATACATTGAATGAAAGTATGTTTGAGGGAAACATAGTACAGAGATTTGGAGATTTTTATTTTTTGCTGAAAAATCAAATAACTTTACATTTAAAAGTCTGTTGAGAACCTATTTGTTTTTACATAAAGGCATCAACTTTTGTATAGCTACATAGGAATACAAGAGAACTAAGGACCAAGTAGAAAATGTACAAGCATGAGCTCATTTGCTTTCCTTTCTATACTGAATTTTAACACCACAGAATTAGAATAAATTTTGAAATGATATTTGACATCCCATACCAAATTCCTTCAGCTTTTTGGTGTGTCTTCCATTACTTCAATTACCAAGCCATAGGGTGGAAATAAGTTCTCTAACAAAAATAATTCCCACCCACCCAACCCTCTTACATTCTCTCTTTCTCTCTCTCTCTCTCCCGCCCCCTGAATACCTTATTTTCATTATATCACCAATCATGAACTCTGCTCATTTTATTTTCAATTTAATTTTTTATATGTTCTCCATTAAAGTATAAGCTCCTGGATGTCAAAAGCCATGCATTTCTTTGTTACCCCTATAGGTCTAAATGCCCAGCAGAGTCTCTGACACATAGAAGACAGTCAAACACTCTCTGAGGAGGAAGGGAGGTGGAGAGATAAGGAATACAGGGAAGAAAAAAGAGAAGAAAGGGAAAAAAAGACAAATGAAAAAGAGGGTGAAGCAAAGAGAGAGTAAAGGAAAAGCAAAGAATGGCAGGGGGCAGAAAGAGAAGTAATTCAAGTACTGTCCCATGTAAAGGCAGACTTACTGGTTCCTCGTGAGTCACCATTACCACTGGCTTTATATTTTTTAACAATCCAAACTTTCTTAGTGCTGCCATCCTATCTCAATTGTTTGTCAAGTTACATTGTGAAAAACATTTTTTTTTCTCTATGTGCTATTAGTTCCAAGCTATTGTTGTAGCAGAATTTACTAAAGGTTAGCTGTGGCAGAGGAGAATTCT
The DNA here is from genome assembly GCF_041146395.1 of Eulemur rufifrons. Classification (NCBI taxonomy): domain Eukaryota; kingdom Metazoa; phylum Chordata; class Mammalia; order Primates; family Lemuridae; genus Eulemur; species Eulemur rufifrons. Next base: position 6,226,660 of record NC_091005.1, on the reverse strand, counting down.
TTTTTAGGGTAGAGAACCCTCATAGTGAATGTAACATTTCACTGTTCCTGCAAATTGATGGGTGTTTCCAACTCAGACAATTTATCCATTGTAACTGCAATTTTTTTCTGTCCTTCCCATCCTCTCAATATTTTTCCTCTCCTTGTTCCCAGAAAATGCCACCTGTTCCTCAGCCTAGTTTGTCATGCAGAATAATTTAGACCTTCTCCCTCCTAGTCCTGCTCCTATACTCATTTCTCTTCTTGCTCCAAGTGTACCACTTACTTGCTCATTATTTATTTATACCTTGCCTTAGTCTACAATGGATTGGTTGTATTACAGGATCAACCACAATAAAAGGAAAAGAAAACATAGGTACAGTATGAACACACGATTATGATTAATCCAGTTCTATTCAGCTGAAGTCAAAAATGGGAACAGAGTAACTGACTTAAAATAAGATATCAGAGCCAGAGAAGATATACACAATATTGGAATGTGAACTCTAGACCTGGACTGAGAAATAAATACAACACCAAAAAGCATACTTAGTAAGTCTTTAGACTCTTGATTAACCTGAACATTTGGCTCTGAGCTTCCAGGCAGCCAAAATTAAAAGGGAAACATGGTTGGTTTTATGATTCTTACAATCCACATGCAGTAAACATACCAACCCCTCGAGGAGAAACAAAGCTCTGCCTAGCACTTAACTCTAAAGTAGCATTTCATGGGCACAGATACTGAGAAATGACACACCGAGAGCTTGGAAATCAGTAAGATTCCAGACCTGAACAAATAAACTTGTAAATAAGGGTGACTGGAGAGCTAATGGAAAGTACAAGGCTGCTTGATATCAGGATGGGAGAATAAGCTGAAAAGTGGGAGGCTCCAAGGTACTTGGAGAAGAAGAGATTGAAAGATGAGAAGTCAGTATTTTCTTTCAGTCTCTTTGGGATCCCTCCAAGCCCCGACCTTTCTCATGTTCCAGCTTTCTGGCTAGATTCCCTTGTATTTACACCCTGGAGAGAGGGTGACTGTAGGTTCCTCACTGAGCCACACTCACAAATATTGGAACCAGGGACAGACAGAGCTCTGGGCTAGAACTTTAATATGCCACTCACTGAAATAGCTATTTCCCTTAATGGTCTTTATCCAAAGAATAGCCCAGGGAAGGTGACATTGGCTATTAACCTATTCTGAGTATGGGAGGCCTACACAAATGATGCCTGAATTGTTCCTCAAGAACAATTTGGGTGTGAATAGAAACTGCAAAATAGGCTCTGTCACCCACGAATAAAAAAATCCCCATCGTACATGCAGAAGTTATTCTTCAAGTTTCCCTAGTTAAGAAAGCAAGCTTATAACCATGAGTAGATATATATTAGGATGATTTTTCAAACCAGTAAAACAAAAGTAACAGGCTTTACCACTGATTGTGTTTATTAAATTGCTCAGCATGACATTGTTAATAGTCTCAGAAAAACAATTTGGGTGTGCAAAGTGACCCAGAATAGAACTATTATGATGCCTAAACTATTTTAAATATTCACTGTTTTGTTTTTTTTTTAATGAGTTGTCCTTCAAGGAAGGAGATTTTAAAGGCGTAGGAGGTAGCTTTTCTCCTGCTTCCATTACAAAATCACAGGTTCATCCCTAAGACATGCATAATTTTCCAGAGCATATAGGTCAGGAAGACACATTTCAGTCTTGTCATAGGTCTATATCCCTAAGAAGAAAAATATGTGTGTGTATAATATGCATATAATATATAATTATTAAGTATGGAATGTCCGATTTCCTTAAGTATTAAGTTTCACAGTTGACATCTCTGACATTTCACTTTGACCCTTTTTTATAGTTGTGTGGGTACATGATCATTCTTTCAAATGCACATTTTGGCTTGTGATTATCTTTCATATTTTTCAGAGCAATTTTTGTGAAACAATAGATAAGTCAAAAAATGCATGTTATTTTTGAATATGAGTTCCTTCCTGGAACAAATACAGCACAGACAGCTCTAAATATCAATGCAGTGTTTGAGAAGGATGTGGCTAATGAACACATAGTACATTGATGGTTTGAGAAGTTCCATTCTGGTGATTTTAATCTTGAAAATGAGCCATGTGGACGACCTGAGACCAAGGTGGATAATGATGAGCTGAAAGCTGTAGTGGAAGAAAATCCACCTCAACTTAAGCGTGAATTAGCAGCAAGGTTTGACATTACTATTCTGACAATACTGGATCATTTGAAACAAATCAGCAAGGTAAAGAAGCTGGATAGATGAGTTCTTCATGAATTAAACAAGCATCAGAAGAGAAATTGTCTCAAAGCTTGCCTTTCTTTGCTGTCATAAAGGTGAACCGTTTCTACACTGTATTGTTACGTATGATGAAAAATTACTTCTTTTTGACAGATGCAAGCATTTGGCACAATGGTTAGATAAAGATGAAGTGCCGAAATACAGTCCAAAACTGAATATTCATCAAAAAAAGCTAATCGTGTCTGTTTGGTGGTCCAATGCTGGTATTATTCACTACAGCTTCATGAAACCTGGTCAATCCATTACAGCGGATGTCTACTGCAACCAATTGAACCAAATGATGAGGATGCTTGTGATTAAGCAGCTGAGACTGATCAACAGAGACAGGCCAATGCTCTTGCAAGACAACACTTAACCACACATTGCACAAACAATGCTGCTCAAACTATAGCAGCTGGACTTGTAAACTCTCAGCCATCCACCATATTCACCAGATCTTTCACCAACTGACTACCACTTCTTCCAGGCTTTGGACCACTTCTTCCAAGGAAAAATATTCAATTCTCCACAAGCTGTGGAAAATGCTTTTCACAATTTCATAGTCACTCACTCTCCAGGCTTCTTTGCTATTGGCATAAAAAAGCTACCATTAAAATGGCAAAACCGTGTCAATAGTTTAGGCACATACTTTGATTAATTGTACTGCTTCTTATCTGAGATATAATAAACTGCACTTTTGATTCAAAACCTGACATTTCATATTTAATGACTATATATTTATACATATATACATGTGTGTATTTTTGTGTTTATAATATATGTGTATGTGTATAATGGTATACAAACATACATGGATATATGTACATATTTCTATAGTTACACATTTGTGAGTGTACATTGTTATTTGCACCAAAACCAACTTCACCTGATTCTGTGATCATTATTAACCCAGAAAAGGGCTAAAAATGATGGTGGCATTTGAAAAAACTTTTCATTGAGGAATATTCCCAGTGAATCAAACGCAATACATTCACATAATTGCCATATATAGGAGCTAATATCACCAGTTTTAACAGCAACATGTCAGAAAGTAGGAAGTTCATAGAAAGGGGGTGGTGGGAGATGATGGCAGAAAGATGACAATGTGTAAGAGATGGCAAGAAACTCCCAGAGTAAAAGCTGTTTTGAATTGTAATGCCCTGTGTGAACTCATGCCAAAACACAGCTTTCCTATAGTGAGATGCAGGGACTGAAGCCCCCAGCACTAGGGAAGATAGAAATGGGACAAATTTTAGGGAGAGGAAGAAGCAATGGCCAAGAAGGGATGAACACTTAATATGCACACAAGACATAGCCAGATGTTTGCTAGGCATTTAAAATGGGCTATCTCCTATAACATATATAATAAACTTCCCCTCTGAAACCCCTATTCTCTTCATAATACATTTTCACAACTTGTTAAGGCACAATCTGACCTGACATAAACTCATTTTGTGGCAGAACTGACCTGAAAGGATATAAGTCAATTATAATATTTTTAAAAATTGCCTTAATATTAAAAAATTATTAATATGTCAGTGCTATATAATGTGGAATATATCCTCAATATTATCTCTCTAAAATCTGGAAAAAATTCTGAATTCTGAAACATTGGACCTCAAGGGATTTAGACTAGAAGTTTTGGTCCTGTTTTAGGGATAAGATCTCAATATAGATATTTATTTTTATGTACCTGCCATTTTGCTAACCCTATTTGATTCTTTGTACATTTAGTCCTCATTACACCCCTTTGAAGTAGATATGATGATCCTTGACAATGGATAAAGATACATAAGGCTTATTGAGGATTATTTGCTTGCTCAAGGTTACACAGTTCATAAATATCAAGAATGTCTTTCTGACTTTAAATGCATTCTGTGATTCTTTTCAGAAAAGTTTAGGAGCATAAGTACAGGAGAAAATACCAAAATAAAGTGAAAAGAAGTCTATTTGTATGATATTGATGCTGAAGGATGATGATCCAATCTGCCTTAAATTGATAGTTTTTTTTAAGGGAGGCAGACAAAAATAATTAACAACTTTAGAAAATAAAATACCTTCCAAGAAGATTTGGTTCATATTTACAGTTCCTAAAGCAACTTTGCAAAGACATCTTTTCTGTCTTGTACATTTTTAAAACTTCCTATTTTCCTGATGCCTCAACATCTCCAGTTTGTGAACGACCCCTTCTACCCAGGCAACAAGATGTACCAATGAGATACAGCTAGTCTCTGCCACAAGTTGCCCTTCATGCCTTACCCTGACTGTGACCTAGTGACGTTCAAATGCACCAATAAAATACCCTCACACCTTTTGCTATGTACTCCCCTCACTCCATAAAGGCACTTGCCCATGGGTCCTCACTCTCTCAGCTCCCTACCTGTTTGGCTGAGCCTATTCCCTGGGAGCTCCTCCCATATGGCCTCTTCTGTGGCCACCCACCTCTAGGACCTGTGAGTACAATAAATCCTTTAATTTCAAATGCCTCTCCAAGTGTGATCATTAAAGACCCCCCAAAGGAGACTTACTTCCCCATTTCTAACAAGGCACCTTTCATTGCCCTTTGACCCAGAAGTTTTCAACCCTTAGTTAGCACCAAATAAATGATAAGTGAAGTTCATATATTCTTGTCTTCTCATGAATTTTAACAAATATAAAATTATCAGTACCCTGGCTATAACTCCTCCTTCACACAGAAGGTACTCAATAAATACATATTGAATGTATCACTGTTGTTTAGTTAATGAAAGCTTTGGCTTGCTATATTTCCTTAAAGTGTATCACTAAGCTTCAGAGCTTTATTAGCAATAATAAATTGCAAAACTCCTCCTAAACAAAGTGGTTGAAAAATACCACTGCAGTCTGTTACTTCCAGACATGCTTCTCTCCTAAAACTTAAATCAAGGGCTTGCTTGGATAGCAGTCCCAAAGCAGCATCTCATCAAAAGATTCTTGAGATATGGAGAAACACTCTGAATCTATAAATGAGCTATAATGCACACAGGTAGAAAGAAGTAGAAGCAATCTGTTTCTATTTTTAAATAGAAATAAAATGGGACTGACTTTTTCATGAGTAAATCAAATGCTTAACAATTTAATAACCAGCAGACACAAAGCAATCATCAATTGTGCTAAATACATGGCATTAAGTTAATTGCAAGTTATGTGGCATCTTCATAGGACATATCTTCAAATGGTAGATTTAGGGACTTTCCCTTCTATGTTCTAATGATTTGGTTGGCCATATAATCCAATTAAACACTGAACATTTCTCCCTCTCTGCCTAGAAAAGTACCCACATTCAGCAATTTGAAATCAAATGGTTGTGGTGATCACTCCGCCACATACAGTGAGATGTGACAATTTAGAAAGACAATGGGTATGTTAATCTATTCAATGGAGTTTCAAAGCTAGAAGCATTCAAAAGAATAAATAAAAGCATAAGCTTTACAGCTGTGTAGACAGATGAGCCAACAAGGGAACCAGTACATTCATTCATTCCTTATTATCAGAGAACAATTCCTTTGCCAGCAGATTCAGTCCTCTTTTTTGTCTTGTTTATGTTGACTTGTCTTGTCATTATTTTCTCAGTGTATACTACAGATCATACATTAAGGGACAACTCTAATAAGTTATATACTGTTGGGATCTGTCACTCTGCCAAGGACAATTTGCACAAGACTTAAAAAGTCTACTTAAGGTGACTTTAGTTCCAGAATTTTCTGAGTGGGAGCTTTATCTTTTGCTTGGAAGCATGCCCGTACACTGTTACTGTAAATTTCTTTTGCTTTGATATTAGGAATGTATTTTAAATTGTGAGTTGTAGGTCACTTGCAGTTTTCAGAGGATGGAGGTGCTTAAATGGACACCTTTCAAGAAGAAATCTGCCCTTCAGACCCACTCTGGTAATTTTGTTTCTCCATGTCCACAAATAATGCATTACTAACGTAAAGCCAACACTCATAAAAAGCAATGAAAGAATTAACTATAATCACATTCAGGAATGAAAAAATTTCATTGTTTTTATCATTTTCAATCACAACTCCATCAATGGATCTATTCACTTTCTTATTCCTTAAATTGCTTGTTTATCTTACTTTTTAAAATTTGAAATATCTAGGTACACCCATTTTTTTCAAAGAACCATCTATTAGATATTTTTTTAATCAACACCACTCATGTGTATATTTCAAAGTATTAGCATCTGCTTTTGTATTTGTCATTTTTTAATTTTCTTCCTCATAATCTCTGTTCTTTACCTTTAGTTAAATATTTGATTATTTTATTTAATAATTTCTTTTACCAAAGAAAATAAAATAACTTAAAGCCATGCCTTTTTAAAAAAACATATTTTCTATATAGTATATTACTGAACTTTTGCTTAAAACAACACAAATTTGTCATGTTACAGTTCTGGAGGTCAGAAGTCTAGAATGGGTATCACTAGTATAAAATCAAAGTGTCAGCAAGACTAGGCTCCTTCTAGAGGCTCTAGGGGGGAATCCATTTCTTTGCTTTTTCTAACTTCTAGGAGCTTCCTGTGTTACCAGTTTCAAGGCCTCCCTTCCACCTTTAAAGTCATCGATGTCCAGTCAAATCTTTCTCATATCACATTACTCTGCCACTGACTCCTGCCTCCATCTTCCACTTACAAAGACACTTATGATGATACTGAGCCATCCGGATAGTCCGGATAAACGCCTCATCTCAAAATCAGCTGACTGGCAATCTCAGTTAGATCTATAATTTTAATTCTTCTTTGTCATGTTCAATGGATTGAATGTTTGTGTCCCTCCAAAATACATATGGTGAGATCCTATCCTCTCATATGATGATATTAGGAGGTGGGGCCTTTGGGAGATAATTAGGTCATGAGGTTGAATCCCTCAAGAAAGGGAATGGTGCCTTTAAAAAAGGATCCCAGAGAGCCCTCTCTTTCCAACATGTGAGCATATAATGAGAAGTCAGCAGGCTGCAACCCATCAGGGGGCACTTACCAGAACTTGGCCATGCTGACATGCTGATTTCAATCTTTCAGATTTCAGAAATGTGAGAAATAAATTTTTATTGTTTATAAACCACCCAATCTAGCTGGGTGTGATGGCTCACGTCTGTAATCCTAGCACTCTGAGAGGCCGAGGCGAGAGGATCCTTTGAGCTCAGGAGTTCGAGACCAGCCTGAGCAAGAGTGAGACTCTGTCTCTACTAAAAATATAAAGAAATTAGCTGAACAACTAAAAATATATATATAAAAATAAAAATAGCCGGGCATGGTGGCGCATGCCTCTAGTCCCAGCTACTTGGAAGGCTGAGGTAGGAGGATCACTTAAGCCCAGGAGTTTGAGGTTGCTGTGAGCTGGGGTGATGCCACGGCACTCTAGCTGGGGCAACAGAGCAAGACTCTGTCACCAAAATAAATAAATAAATAAACAAACCACCCAATCTATGGTAATTTGTTACAGCAGCCCAGACTAAAACACCATGCATCTTAATATATTCACAGACACCTGGGATTATTGGGTATCATTATTCTACCACCATACAGGCTTTTGTTCTAAAATGTGGAAGTGAAATATAATTCTTATCATAATCTAAAATCATATTTTAGATAAAACTGCCTACGAAGATAAAAAGTAAGATAAATTTAAAATATAGAAATGTAAATAAGATGGGTGGTGAATTGGCAATGAGAGAGCACACAGTGTGGGCAATTTCAAAGTAGATAGGGAAGTTCTCTTAGAGAAATGAATGACAAGAAGAAGTTAATTAAGTTAATTAAGGGAAAGGGCACTTTAGACAGAAGGATTAAAAGGTACCAAAACTAGAAATAAGATTGAGTTTGGAATATTCTTAAAACAGAAAGAAGGTGATGGAATGATCGTGAGACAAAAAAAGAGAATGATACAAGAGTAATATCCAAACTCCTTGACATGGTTGACACGATTTTGCACAATCTGGTCCCTGCCTATTTCTCCATCTCTTCTTTTGTGTGGTGTAAGCCACTGGACAAGTTTAAGTAGTGTTTTAATAATGGTTTTATATTTTGGAAAGTTCACTTTGCCTGCTTTATGGAGCATGAGCTATAGGGGACCAGAAAGGAATTAGTGAAACCAACGAGGAGGTGATCAAGTGGCTCAGGGGAGAAACGGTGGTGGCAATGGAGATAGGGAGCAGTGGACATATTTCGGATATTATTTGTAGGTAAATTCTGCAGTGGGGGTTCTCATGCTTGGGACTACTGACATTTTGAGGCAGACAGTCTTACTTGTAGGAGACTGTACTGTGCATTCTTGAGAAGCACTCATATACACAATGGGGTGAAGGCTTCAATGAAGAGTGTGAGGGAAGAAGAGGAATCCTGGATGGCTCTCGAGGGTCAAGCCTTCATAAGCAGGATTGTACACTCTCTTTTCTTTTGTTCTCAGTGCACTTAAAGTTGGCTTTTGTATAAATTAGAAGAATGGTGACATTGAAGACTTTAAAAGAATCTACGAAAAGCATTTGTAATGAAAGCTAAAAACACTTTCTAAAAAAGTATTTCCCGTAATAATAAAATGGCACACTTGACTCTCTGGAGGTGAACTTTTATGGGCCTCATTCCTCAGATACCAAATAACCAGTTTGGGTTCTATTATGTCTAAGGTGATTCCATTTCTAACCTCTAATCTCTAGGCTTCAATTCCACTTTTAAAGAACTTACTTTGATTGATTGATAGAAGAGAGGAAAAAAATGTGGGAGGGAAACAGCCTGTGAGATATATAATAAAATTTGCTAAATTTTTTTATGCACAAAACAGGAAAATCAGTGAGTTTGCTCACCTAAAGCATAAGACTCTAATAAACACTTGTTTTTGCATTTAACTTTTATTGCTACTTACTTAAAATTATATGTCTTTTCACTACAACTTGATTGTGAATTTCTCTATGGCACAGACCACATTTTATTCTCTGTACTTCCTGGCACAGAGGCAGTCATAGTGGATATTTATTGATCTTTGTGTGCAGAATAGCTCGTACCCACCCACCCGCCTCCAGCTTCTGTGAAATTCCCTTTCAATTCGTAGGATTCTACAGAAACTTGCCAATCAATCTAAAGCTTTCTAGATCCACAAATGAGACCATTCTAATCTCCTGATTAGCATGAGTGGCCCAACATAGAGCACTGTTTATCCTTGGACCAATCTGCAGTCCTCTCTTAATGTTTCTTCTTATAATTATCATTTTTAATTTGAGCTTTGAATAGTATAAGCAGAAAGGATAAGACACTAAGCTTTAAGCACATGTATGCAGCACTCCTACACTGTGAGAATGCTGGTCTGAAGAAGACCCTGACAATCAGAGAGAGTAGAAAATAAGAGTTAAAGGATTTTTTCTGTAGTCATCACTAAGACTAGCTCCTTTCCAGGTCAAGTAAGTTAACAAATTCCTTACAGTTAAGTTTTCTTGAGTTAGGCTATTGTCTCTAGACAAAAAAAAAAAAAAAAAGAGTTCTGCCTGATACAGTAGGAAGTTAAAAAAAATAGTTATTAATGGCAATGTTGGTATGAGTAAAAGTTTGGGTATGGTTTTCCTCTCTTTCTAAACCTGAGAGAAAAAAATGTAATAAAGTTATGTAAGAGTAATATTTTATAAAACATCTCATTTATAAGAAAAAATAAAGAGGATTATTTAAGGGGATATGAATGGGAAAGTAAAAAATATAGGTGGCTGAGTGAGAGTGGATTGGCTCTCCAGGATTTACTTGAAACCCATTCATTCATCAGAATGTTTCTAAATGGCTCCTTGTGGAGAACAAAGCTGGAGAACAGTTTGAAGAGATCAAAGCTTGGGGAGAACAGTGCCCTAATCATACAGAGCTTAGAGTGTAACTGTTTATGAGTGAATAATTAAACAGTTCACTCATTAGTTCATTCATTTATTTATCCAATTGCACGTTAAGTCCATACAATGTACCAAGAACTCTGACAGATGTTGTGGACAAAATACGTTCCTTTCTTCAAAGAGTCACAGGTCTCAAATAGAAATCCAACAGAGACAAGCAAATAATGCAAACTGAGTTGCCACCCATTACAGGATAATAAGAAATAGTGGCAGATTAGGAAAATTTGTAAGCCCACCTCTTAAAATATTCAAAACACCTAATATAGGTGTTTTGTTTGGGGTTTGGTTTTTGGTTTTCTTGTTTGTTTCACAAAAAGTATGTCTGGGGGCTGGATACAGGCTGCATAACTTCTGGACTCTCTGGTGTCCATCCTTTGGTCTTAATATACACGTAAATAATTTAATATCATGCAAAAGGTTCTCCAGGGGAGGAAGGAGACTGTTGAGTTCTCTGAACGGCATCTTGGAAGAAGTCTTACCTGAATGGTAAGTAATGAGTATACAAAATTACCCAGGTAAATGGAGAAGAGCATCCCAGAATGATGGAACAAGATACACTGAGGCCTGGAAGTTAGGGTTGGTCTTGGAACTCTGGGAATATGCAAAATCTTTCATAAGTCTCAAACACAGTGTCTCAGAAAACAATGAAAAATAAGGCTGCAGTGTTTAGCCTATTAGCAAGGTTATATCCAAGATAATGGGCTCACTGGTAGAACAGAAAAACCTCCAATCTAACATATTTAAAGATAGACTGAAAAAAAAAAAAAAAAAAAACAAAGAAAACCAAAGAACACCTCGTAATGCTGAGTTAAGACTTGCAACACACTGCTGTCTCAGGAGATTTTCTTCTGCTGGCTAAGCCTCTTATGTTTGGCACAAAACAGCATTGTCAAATATAAACTTGATTCCAGCAGGAAAAATTAAAATACTCTAGTCCCAGTTATTTACTACAACTGTGCTGAATTAGATACCTGCTTACCTGACAATAAACACACAGAATGCCCTTAGATTTTTCTAAAAACTCACTATTTGGCCTAAACACATTAGTAAAACTAATAGATATCAAGACAAAAAGGTCTAAAAAAAAAAAGGAAAGAGAAAGAAAAGGGGGATATTTCCTTGATTAGATTCTAGATTTACTCTTTATGTTTGTATAAATCCCAATTTGCACCCAATAGATTAGACGTACTTGGAGGGAGGAAACAATTTCTCATTCTTCTTTCTACCCTCTGTGTATTGAACATTCAGCATATTGAACTCAATACCTATTCTTAAATGTGTTCAAACAATATTTAGTCAACTGAATTGAACATTGTATTAGTTTCTACTGCTACAGTAACAAATTACTCTCCAATATTAATAGCTTAAAACAACAAACATTTACTACTGAACAAAGACCACGGGTTGGAGATCTGAGAGTGACTTGGCTGGTGTGTCTGGGCCAGGCTCTCCCACAAAGCAACGGTTGAAGTGTTGGCTAGGGCTTTGGTCACCTCAAGGCTCAATGTTGGGAGGACTCACATCTAAGCTCACTCATGTGATGTTGGTGGGCAGGCCTGAAAATATCCCTCTCAACCTCACTCCCCTAGTCTTCTCCACAGAGCTGCCTAAAAATCTGGTAAGTGCAATCCAAGAGAGAATGTGAGAGAACACCCACAGTTTTCTAATAGCCTATTCTCTGAAGTGATGGCTCTTCATTTATAAGTGACTCAGTAACTCCAGCCCACAGTCAAGGGCAGGAAATTACCCAAGGGCGTGAATACCAGGAAATGGGACTCATTATGAGCCACCTTTGAAATTGCCTACCACAAACGTTTTAAAGGGAAGCTGGGAAATAGAAAATATTGCTTCTCTGAAGGAAATCAGAATACTTACTGAGGAACTAACCAATAGTGAATATGGGAAACAAAAGTATTGTAAATTGAGCAAGTTTGCATAAGGTCATGCCCTCTGAGATGTGAATTCACCTGGTGACTCCCGAAATCATCAATAAAATCAACCTCAAATGGGTAGGGTGACTTTAATGGAGTTTGGTTAAAATCAAGGAAGCAACTGACTTTTATGCTTAGTTTATATAAATCTATATCTATATATATACAAATGGTATGGAAGCAAGCGAGATAAGAGAACATAGAAGCACAGAAGTAGAGGAAAAAATGAAGTATCATACCTCAGAAACTCACAGAAATTTTGGAAAAATACAGAGAATCATAGAGTTGTGGAATTAGTATTGAGGTCTGTTGTAACCAGACATAAGGAACACAGAAATTTCCAATGACTTTTCAGATGCACGTTTATTTGTGAAATTGTGTTCCAATGTCAATTTCTCCTGGTAGAAAGGAGACTCCACGATGCAATGGTGCTATATTTTCCCAGCCAAGCCAATGGAATTGAAAATCAGATTTTTGGAGAAGAAAAGAAACTGAAATAAGCAAAGAAATTATTGTTTTTTCTAATTCTTAAGACAATGCTTGGTACAGAACCAGATGCTTGTTTTTTTTTTTTTTTTGGTGGACTGAAAGAAGGAACGAAAGAATGTGTTTACACATCTTGTCCCTGCAATGGAGAGATGTATCATTTTATGATTGCCTTTCTTTCTGAACGAAGTAGCTGCAGGCTATTGCATTAGACACCATCACTTATTCTTGCCACAACACACATTGCCTCCTGACAAATTGCACAGAAGCTCATAAGGGGCTTGGCATAAAAGCCTTGCTCAAAAGGATGACTTGCAGCCCAATCATCCTCTCACAATAAGAGTCACACGGCAAAGCAATTAGTTGAAGTCAGCAAAGTACAGAAGGAGAAGAGACAATGACCAAACTGCCTTAATGATGAAACACTAGAGTAAGTACTACTTGGAGATCAGATCACTAAACCCTCAATTTTGTGTAAATCATCATGAGAGAGACTTTAATTTCTGGACACAGATTCCAATTCACAGTGAGAATTGACTGTGACTATCAAGATTCAAGGCTGTTTTCTTCCCTTTTTGCTTTTTTCTTTTTTTAACTGTTTTGAGTCTGTTGGCATTAAATTTCCATTATCTAAGCTAAAAGAGCGTGTCTCTGGCACTTGGTATTTTGTATATAAGTAAATATTATTAAAGTCCTATATTCCTTACGAGCAAAGATCATGTAATATTTCCTTGGGAGAGCTTTCCTTAGCCCTCACTTCTCCCAGTGGGCTGTTCACATGGCAAGTTCTTTGTACCCCATATTAGATGGAAAACTGCACGAGGGAAGGAATTATATTTATCTAATTCACTAATGTATCCTACATAGCAAAGTTCCCGGAGTATTGTAGGTTCTTAATAAATATTCATCAAGTGACTGTTTAATGAATTGGCATCATTTTCGAAGCCTCATTATAAACAGGATATGAATTTTCATTCTCTCTTGCCCTGATTTAATAGGCTCGAATTCCTTTAATAAATGATGCATTGCATAAAAATCCTGTCATTAAAGGCAAAGACACATCATATTCTGTTTGCTATTTCTTTCTTTCTTTCTAGCCATTGATGATTTTGAGTTTCAACAGTTATGACATCCAGAGTGGACCTTTCACTCAAAATTTCAATGAAATTGAGAATCAGATTTTTGGAGAAGAAAAAAAAATGTGAAATAATCAAGGCAATTCTTAGCTTTTCAGTTTTATGTAAGAGCATGAAAGGGCTTTTGTGACTTGCTTGCCCCTTATATATAACTTCTTTTTATAAGTAAATGTGTCAAATGCCTCTTGTGCTCCATCTCACATCCTCTCCACGTACCTTCTGATCCAACTATTGCTGCAGGAGACCAGCTTCCCACAGGTGTAACCTGGTGACACTTTCACCTGAGCTGCATCATTTAATTGTCCATTTCTTCCCTAGATCTTTTCTAAAAAGACATCTACGTGCAATTGCCAAAGACTCAGACAATTTTTAACCTAGAAGAAATGTGACACCCTATATTAGGATTCTCCAGAGAAACAAAACCAATAGGCTCTATCTATCTATGTATCTAATTGATTGATATATTCTAAAAAATGGGTTCATGACATTACAGAGGCTGGCAAGTCCAAAATCTGCAGAGCTGATGTCCCAGTTCCAGGCAAAAGTTGGCAGCCTGATCCCAAACCAGGAAGAGCTGAGGTCCTTAATAGAAGGCCATAAGGCAGGAGAATTCTTTCTCATTCAGGGTAGGGTTAGCCTTTTTTTTTTCTTTTTCTATTCAAGCCTTTGACTGATTGAATAAGGCTCACCCACATTATGGAGGTCAATCTGGTGTACTCATTCTATGCATTTAAATATTAATCTCATCCAAAAACACCCTCATAGAAACATACAGAATAAAGTTTGACCAAATATCTGGGTGCCTGTGGTCCAGTCAAAATGACACATAAAATTAACCATCTCATATCCCATGGGGAAAATCGTGAAAATGGGAAATGAAGGAGTATATAAATGTTCCCCTGTTTCACCCTTCAGGTGATCAATTGTGAGACATATTCTACATGACCCATCAGGAGTTCCCAGCAAGAATAAGCCCTGGTGACCAACTCATGAACTCACCCAGGTGTTGGCTTCCTCCCACTCCAGTGCCTATTTCATTCTTTTCCACATTCCATTCTCCCCCACACGTCATTCATCACTTTCTAAAATAAATTAACTGTATTCATACTTCAGACTCTGCTTTCCTGGGGAAGGAGAGGCTGCTCATACAATAAGATAATCAGAACATTGTTTCATATATGCCCTGTTGACAATGCAAAGTTATCTTTGATACATGATACATTTTGGTCTCCAAAATGCTCACTACTTAAGCAGTATCTTTGGGCCTCATTTTCAAACACCTGCAAAGGAAGATTTACCTATAAAGGTGATTAACTCCCTGAGTTAGTTTCCACAAACAGAACCTTAAGAAATAAATCTAGGCCGGGCGCGGTGGCTCATGCCTGTAATCCTAGCACTCTGGGAGGCTGAGGCGGGAGGATTGTTTGAGCTCAGGAGTTCGAGACCAGCCTGGGCAAGAGCGAGACCCCATCTTTACTAAAAAAATAGAAAGAAATTATATGGACAGCTAAAAATATATATAGAAAAATTAGCCAGGCATGGTGGCACATGCCTGTAGGCCCAGCTACTTGGGAGGCTGAGGCAGGAGGATTGCTTGGGCCCAGGAGTTTGAGGTTGCTATGAGCTAGGCTGACGCCACGGCACTCTAGCCCAGGCAACAGAGTGACACTCTGTCTCAAAAAAAAAAAAAAATAAAAGAAATCTATACTTCTTCACTAGACTATAAGGTTCCTCAAGGCAGAGAATGCATCTGTTTTGGTCAGGGATAATGCCTAAATGTCAGACATGTTGAATGAAAGGCCATAAAGCTAGTAAAGTGGGCAGTCATACTAGAAATTAGAATTTTCTGACCTTAAAGTCCAAGACAACCCCTGACCTTTTGCTTTTGACATGTTCTTCAGGAAAATGTCCTTTAGCTTGTTTTGATTCCCCCATTAGTGCTAGCCCCTTAGATTAGGTCACAAAAGTAAAAGAATTCCACCATAGAATACCATACATCTCTCTTATTTATTAATCAGACACATAAAACTGATGCTCAGCTATAAAATGAAAAACAAAAATAGTACTCCATACTCCAAAAGAGTTGAGAATTCACAATAACATCCTGTATTGGTTGACACTCACACTCATTGTGCTAATAATCAATGATACTAAGTTAGCATCATATAGACTCTTAATTTTATCATGTTAGTTGTACCTCTGGTGGTAGTATCTTGCTCATTTAGTATATAAATTGACCAGGTTCAATTGCCTCCATGAAATTTCGTTGATTTTAACAAGAGCCAATCAGATCCTGTTAGCAGGATGTCACCATACCAAGTTAATGTGAATTTAACTTAAAGAAACTTAAGGATTCAGATAATTGTTAATATGGTTAGATATTTTGAACCTTTTTTTTTTAAAAACAATTAATCCTAATAGTTTTATGAATGCCTGAAGTCTGGGGTGTTATGTTTGGAAAAGCTGACTACAAAGATAGTATTTCATATACTGATATAATAAATATATTCCTTTTGACAGATGGGACATGTTGAAAGAAGAAGATAATTCTGAGTTTATGATTCCATACAAACAATGATCCATTGTATCCAGTTCCCTCTATCTCCCTTACTAAGGCCAATGGTTGTAGAACATAAAAATGGCTATATTATCCATTTATGAATAGTAAGAATTTTAGAGTCTGACTCTGTGGGTTAGAATATTGGTTTACTTTCTTATTAGCTGTGTGATCACAACCAAGATATTGAGCCTGTCTGTACCTATTAGAGGCTGAATGTTTGTTTCCCCCCAAATCATATGGTAAACCCTAACCCCCACAGTGATGATAATTGGAGATGGCCCCTTTGGGAGGTAATTAGGTTTAGATGGGTTTGAATGTGGGGCCCCTGTGATGGGATTAGTGACCTTATCAGAAGACACACCAGAGAGATCATTAGCTCTCTTTTAGTACTCACACAAGGAAGCGGCCATGTGAGCACTCGGCGAGATGGCTGCCCTCTGCAACCCAAGCGCAAAGCCCTCACCAGGACCTGACCATGCTGACACCTTGATTTCAGTCTTCCAGCCTCCAAACCATGAGGAAAATAAATTTCTGTTGTTTAATCCACTCAGTCTACAGTATTTTGTTATAGCCCCTAAGAAGACTAAAACAGTACTTGAGTTTCCTCATTTGTAATATTTTACAGAGCAATAGTATGTTTTTGGTCTATGGTACTATTGCATGAATTAAATAAGATAAATGAGAACAGTACTTAATAAGAAATAGAACTTAAGTTGTTTTTATTTCCTTACTTAGTACTAGGTTTAAATTTAATCTCTGTCTTCGAAATTAATATCAGATTAAAAATTAAGATAGTCTCAGAATTGAGGTATTTCAAAGGCTCTTATTTTCTCTTGAAGAAGAGACGTGATCATTGTCTTCATGTTTTTCAAATTCTAAAGTATTTGAAAATGCTGAGGTCTATAAATAAAATCCCTTGAGTTAAACCTGCATATATGACTTCTAACTGGATTTTCCTATTTACTGTGTTCCAGCAGGTCAAACACGTAATATCAGGAAAAAAAAAATTCCAGTAATGGTGAAGAAATGCAGTTAAACAGAGCAAAATGAAGATGATTTTTCTTGGCAATGTGTAGATTTTCAGATGAGAAATTAGAGATGTACCATGCTTACTCCAACCAGGAAAACACACAGGGAGCTTACATGGAATGAGCCAACTTATTCTGGAATGTCAAATCTGAAACTTCTGAAAAAATGGCATCAGGCATTAAGTTATATTCTAGAGAGAGGATGACACTGAATATACCTTGACAGTCCATCTGGTAAATGTGAATGTCATTTAGCGGTCTCTTTTCCAATGAGTGGCATGCTAACATCTCAATAAAATAAGCATGCAGGCTGGATGTCAATCATCCCATGCCTTCTCAGTTTCCAGGGGACTTGTCTCATCTGTAATAGCATGGAAAAAATTTCCCTCCTTCTTAATACATGGAAATACTAGAGAATCCAGAAACATAACCCAGAATGCCATCAATAAACAAATTCTGCTTGGAAAGTGGATCTTGGAAAATGTTGGCTCACTATTCTCTTAACAAATTAATATAATGATAACCTCTTAATATTTATATGCTTTAGTATATTTGCTGTGGACAGAAAAATAGTCCAATAGCTATCATTGATTTCCTTCTCCCTTGTCAGTCTTTTATAATAGAAGCTGGAAAATGCCATTTACTTATTTGTGTGTTGAGTATTCATAGAAACGTAAGCAGTCTAATGGGGTAAAGGGATAAAAGAAGAGACCCACTTTAGGAAAAGCACTTTTTTTTTTCCCTGTAACTTCTCCAACTCACATGCCTTCCTGCCTTTAAAAGTAGACATGATGCCTAAAATTACATCAACCATCTTGTGACCATAAGGCAGCTGGTCCAGTTCCTACCTGACAATGCTAGAAGCTGGACTTAATCAGTAAAGTTAGGAAGATCAACAGCTCAAATGGAGACTCCCTGTAGTAGGCAGAATTTTGGCACCCATGAACTTCACTCCCTGCCATTACGCCTATGAATATGTTACTTTACATGGCAAAAGGGACGTTGCAGATGGAATTAAGCTATAGACTTTAAAATAGAGAGATTTTCCTGGTGGGCCCAATCTAATCACTTGAGCCTTTGTAAACAGACACATTTCTCTGGTTGGAGTCATTCAGAAAAATTCAGTAGAAGAGGAAGACAAAGGAGAGATATAAGGCGATAGATTTGAAGATGAGAAGATTTGACCTATCATGTTAGCTTTGAGCCAGAGAATACAGGTGGCCTCTAGAAGCTGAGAACAATCCCTAGCCAACAGCAATCAAGTAAACAGGGACTTCCGTCTTACAGTCACATGGAGCTAAATTCTACCAACAGCCTGGATGTGAGTTGAAGCACATTCTTCCTAAGATACTCCCGTGCAGGAAGTAGGCTGGCCAATAGTCTTGTGAGGCTTTGAGCAGAGAAATCAGCCAAATCCACCAGACCTTTGACCTAGACACAGAACTATGAGGTGCTATGTTTCTGAAGCCACTAAGTTTGTGGTGATTTGTTATAGCAGCAATAGAAGAGTAATACACTTCCCCAAAACACGTTTATTCACTAACATGTTATAGAAAATAGGTCATTCTGGGGGTTCAAATAGCTAAATCAATGACAATAAAAACAATGGTAATAATAACTAATAATGACTATTTCTTACTATTATGTGTTAGATTCTGTTCTAGGACAAACAGGAAAGATTAGAGCACTGTTTCCTTGGATTTTTATGTCTTAATAAAAGAAATAGGTAATAAATAAATGCACAAGAAAAAATATTTGTAAGTATTATACAGATCATTAAAAGAGGGTGGTTTAAAAGCAGATTACTTGTCAAATAATTTAGATTGTATGGTCAGGAAAAGCCTCTTTGTGGGGGTAATATCAAAGCAAAATCTGAATGACAAGAACAAACAACCTAATAAAACCTGAGGAGGGACATACAGACAGCTGCAAAGGCCCAATGACAAATAAACTCAGAGTGCTTATTGTCAAGGGGGTACAATCATGGTGGATAGGAGGAGATTGAAGGGAAGAAGGGGGTGAAGTCTGAGACTAGGGTAGGGGAAAGATTAGATAGGGCCTCAGAGGCCATGAACATATAACAGTTCATATTTTATTGTTGGGGTAATGGGAAGTCAATGGAGGGCAATGATCCAAATTATTTTAAAATGATCACTGATGTTGTATAGAACATGCACGATGAAGGCTGATCAGTAACAATGGAAGCAGAGAGTCAGGTTACACAAGGTATTAGGATTTACACCAAGGTGACCACTGGGGTGCTGGAGCTGAGTGGATGTCCTCAGGTCGTTTTGGAGGCAGATTAAATAGGACTTTCAGGAATATCTATTGTGGAAATGGGGGTAAAAGTAGACTCAAGAATAACTTTTAGATTAGATTTTTAGTGTGAGCACCTGCATAGAAGGTAATTCAGGAGATTAAGTAGGGAAAGAACTGAGAAAGCTTAGCCAGTGGGGTGAATAATGTGAGAAACTAATTCTGCTTTGGCTATTTTAATTTTGAGATACCTATTAGCTATTCTAAAGGGTAATTTGAATATCTATTGGGCAATATTCTCCAAACTTAATTTTTACACATTACTCATGGTTTTTTTTGTGTGTGTGATTTCTTTAAACTACTTGTACTGTTCCTTATTTATTTCTTTTTCTCTAAACAAATCAATTTTCACTTATAAAAATGTGTTTTCAAGGGAAATATTAAGGCAAATAGACACTATATTCACTTTATTTTTGCAATAGTGATATAAAAGGAAGGTGATCATAAAAATAAATAACATAAAAAAAATATTACTTTGACTTTTAGTTTCTGTTGCCAGCCTAAGACTCTGAACATGTAATCAGATCACTTGGTTGAGATTACCAAGTATTAATTTGATGTGAAAGTAACAATTGCTACAAAATAAGGCATGTCTTTTCAGTCTCTTTAATTCCTATTGATTATTTCTAGAACATTTTTCCCCTTCTAGGTGATTCAAAGTACATAATGCCATATCTACGTCCCATCTAAATTCTTCTCACTTAGCGCCTAAAATCATTGGTGGTACCTGATCCACACTTTGGGGATACTGCTACATGCCTAGTAGATGTTAAATCAATACATCATGAGAGTGAGGTGTAATTATAACTCACAGTTATAACTCTTATTTTTCTGACTCTCAAACATTTGAAGGACACAGCACATACTTTCTCAATAAATGTTGTTTTTAAACGAGATTAAAATTTTATTATGTGCCAGGCACTGAAATGATACTTGTACGTTGTTGTCATTTTTAAGCCAAGAACAATTTGTTAAGCTAACTGACTACCCTTTTCCATTAACTATGTTGGCCCTGCACCCCTAGTTTATAGTTTATAAATCAGATTTTGTTTTCCCATAATTCTTCAGACTAAGCTAAAAATATTTTCTCTACACAAAGCACTTTCCTAGCACATCAGCGCTTAAATCACAGATATGCTTTGTTCACCATCTCATTCTCCGGTTATATGGCAGCCTTGGGGTAAAATTTGTTTGGTTTGTGAGATATATCAAAATATTCTCCTTTTACCAGTTTGACTCCTGCCATTTCCACTCTCACTGAAACAGCTTTTGACATGAGTTCTTCTCCAGGGATGATTTCATACAAATGTAGAATACTAGGCAATCTTAATTTTGTTTAATATAAAAATGCTAAATAGACTGTGTTTAGAAGAGACAATTAAATTATTTTAAAGCACCTAATTGCACTTTGCTTTCTAGACATAACTGTGGGCTTATATGTATGTGGGGATTGGGATGGGGAGACTGGGTACTGGTGATTTCTGTTACTCAAATATTTCTCTCAAAGCCAATGAGAAACAGTATTGGTCCAATATTTTAGTTCTCTGCATTTTGGTCTCAGTCTGTCATTTAGGCATGAGGAATTGCTAATTAGATTGGCTAATTATAACTGATAGAAACAGCCAGTGAGAAATGTTACTACATTATAAAAAAAAAAGGAGATGACAACATCTTGCTCATTCTTCCTCTTCTTGAACACTTGCACAGCAAAAGCCTTTTAAGCTACTGGCAATGAATTGGTGCACTAACATGGCTGGTCCTGTCTTAACAAGCCCAGCCATCATTCTCAAGTTTCCAGTTCCTGCACAATGATTAGATTAACAAATCAAACAGGGTCTGTGTGGGCATCTGCAAATTGAAGGAATACAGAGTTGGAATTCCTGTTGCCTTTTCAGACCAGAGTCTTGTTCTCTAATTTAGTTTCATCAGAGAAGCTCTCTACCTGAGGAAGAGGACTGTGGAGAATGATGGTGGACTATGTAAGAGGTGTTGGCCCAACCATTAATAAGAAATAACTTAATTACTGTTTGGGATGGGTATTTGGCTTGTGAAACCTACCATTTAATCTCTTCTAGGATTTTCTGCTTAGAAACATTTACACATGAAAACAAAAGCTAAATCCCTAACACTATTTCAGGTTATATTTGAAACATAAGTACATGCCTTGTTTTTTCTTTCACAATTGCACACAGAGTCCACCACTTGCAGTCCATTGTGTATCCAATGGAGGCTATATATTCTCTTTTGACGCTTCCAATTATTTCCATTTTTGACTCAAGTATATTTCTTTTTTCATAGATCTATACTTCTTATTCTTAGTATTTGTACTATTTTTTCTGTTTCTCCGTTCAAAGCCTAATGCAATGAAATATAGGCATGCTTGTACAAATTTTGTTTTATATAAAAAATATACTTCTCTAGCAATTACAATAGGTAACAAAGGTGAAAATTAACTGTGCCTCACACCCCCATCATAAACTAACTCAAAATATTTATTTATCAGCAAACAAATTTGGTGTTCAAAAGGCATTAGCAAAATATCAAAGTATGAAAAATGAACATTTGTCTTGATTTGAAATCAATTGGAAGAAAACCAATGACCTATGGCACAGGAACCCCATTCCTGCCTCTAGAGACCTTAGTATGGTTGCAGTGGATTCCTGAATCATAAATATATAAATATCTTCTCAATCAACAAACCCTAGCATTGGAATGGCTGGTCTTTTAAATGGTTTTGTTTTTAGCATTTGGCTAAAACTGTACACTTTGGATCATCAGCAGCAGTGTCTTGCCACTTCAGATACACTATATCAGAAACTCTGTGGATCAGCCTAGAAATCTGTGTTTTCAAAAGGCCACCAGTTGATTTTGATGCACACTAATTTAGGAACCATGAATTTATAAAGGTGTAAAGGAAGCATTATTTTTGCATCAATGCTTATTACTGTAATTTATTCTAACAACCTAATTGTGGATTACAGAAATGTCTAAAGATTTACCCAATAGGATGTTCATCACAAAATTGTCAAATCATCAATCATAATAAAGCAATGAATGTCCTATATAAAGAATAATGGCATGGGGAATATTAATTATTTGTGATTAATACAAAGAAGTTTTTAAGTATTAAATCTAAGATCATCCTAATTTTCTCAAAAAAAAGCATGCAAATGACTGCATACAAAGGTCAAGGCAGTTCAAGAAAATAATAAAAATATCTAAAAAGTTGACCTACACTTGGGATCAGAAATGCCCATAATCTTTTTGCTTTATGTAAGGGTTTTTGTCAAGAGTTCTATAACTAATATATAGATATATGTGTTTACACATATTAATATGTACATATATGCATATACACATAAGTGTATACATACATAAATATGTTTTGTCATTTGTTTTTAATTGTAAATGTTTCAAAATGCTTTTTTAAATAATTCTCCACAGCTTGACCCATCTGAACATATACCTTATATAGCTTTTCTCTTGGGTCTAAAGTTATGGAAAATATTTACATTTAATATGAACATAAAATCAAAGTTTACTACTCATTCATGTATTACACATGCCACTATTTTAAATTTGATAACACATTTGCTAGATAATAATATTGATATATTTCTGATTACTATACACGTAGAACATAAGAATTTTGTAAGAATTTCTCCTCATGGAAACTAAAATTATGCTTGATAAATAAGATGTGTTCCTGAGAAAGAGGATGCTATACATAATAAATACTTGAGATTGATGATTTATTTTGTCCAGGGAGCCTATATTTTCATAAAATTAATCCTAATTTGAATTAACTAAAATTCCTGAAGTTCTCCCTATATAACTTTCTTTGGTTTTTCTTTTATTTATGCACTCTATGGAAGAAAAAATCTTGGCAGAGTCCAAGATATGGTAATGAGGACTTGAGGTTTTCTCTTTATATTTACTTAAGTAATTTAATCATTATCACGTTTTCAAGTATTTTCAAGTATCAATCTGCCTTTTGTTTAATGCTCTTTTGAATGTCCATTCTATTTCATGGAAACTACAGTTAGGGATTTCCTGTTCTCCTAGTCTTGAATATATCTTAAAACTGGAAAGAGTGACCAGTGGATGCAACTTCAAATGAATGGATGTTTTCAGGTTCTTCACATGTAACAAGTTTTGTTCCTAGGTGCCAGATATACAGCTATATGTTTCTTTTGTAACACATAAAAGTAAGCTATGGCTTCCAAAACATTAAATAAAAATGGTTTCCTAGGAGAAATAAAAGACTGCTTGCAAAACAAAGAACATAGTCAAAATTCAGAGGAATTATTTGAAGTTTTTCATCTACCTGTGACCACCAGACATTCACATTCTCCAGGCTTTTATTTTTCTTTTTATTGGTTCTAGTTATAAGAATGAGTCCAAATGTTCTTCAGGTGACCAAACTACTTCACAAATCTCATACATGATGGTTGGAAAGCCTATTATTTTTTTCTGATATTTTACTTTGATTTGTAAGTGAGACTCATGTTTTCTTGTTTTCCAAATTGAAATGATTGTTAAAATAAATAATTTAAAAACAAGAAAAAATATAATTTATCATAATCATTTCATTCATCACCAACATCATAAGAAGGCTAAAACTATCAATGTGGAATAATTTATAGCAAATTAGTATATGTGCATAAATACTATAATATATAGTATTATTAGTTAATAATAAACTATTTCTTTTCATAATAAATTTTGATTTGGGAGATAATGCTCAGACTGTCCCTCATATCCCTGTAGCCAGTGGATAAGGGATACTAGAAAGTGCTCAGAGTGACCAGCCATTCCAGTTTGCCCAAGTATAAGGGACTTCCCTGGACATGGGACTTTCAGCACTAATATCCAAATAGCCTTAGGAAAACCAGGACTGTTGGTCACCCTACTACAGATGAAATGTGGATTGGGGTTGGGATTAGTTCATGAGTTCCTATCCTCAGGAATATGGCCACTCAGAGCTAAAAAAGAATAAGAAATTATATTTTAGAAATACCAGTCAGAAATACCAAGAAGAATATGTAGAATTAGCAAATCTGATGAGAAAAAGGGCAGGATCTGAGATCCTTCATTAAACACAGTATCCTGAGCCTCCTTTCCTTTATGTTCTTATTGGTGGATAGCAGGTCTTCCCAGAGGGCTGCATGTGACAATGTTTTATTTAATTATAATGTAAAGAAATTGAGTCTTTTTTCCATTTTTAAACTTTGATGTCTTAAGTCTCCCTATACCTGAAACATAATTGTTACCTTCTATAAAAATTCTGTAACAATTCTGTAAGTGGGACTTACTTCAAAGAGAAAAAATATTCCCCCATTCCAATTATTATGATATTTAAGGAAGTATTTTAACCTATTTTCAAAGGTTTATCTATTGCAAATATGAGACTGATTTTAATTCTCCTCTTTATTATAGTCTAGTGTTCATATACTAATCCTTATTATATTGCCATGAAATTACAAAAAGAATATCATAATAATTTTGTGTTTATTCTAAATATGCTAGATAAGCCGTTAGCATTAATGCAGCTAAGGTTTTATTATTTTTCTTCCCAGAAAGAATGAAAATGAGTTTACTTAATATGAGATGATGGTTTCATATAACTGTTAGGATTAGGTAATGTTGAAAATAAGAAATCTTAATAGAAAAACCTGCTAAATTTTTATATGTGGACTTCAGTAGTAAGGACAGAACAGCTGGTCAGATTTACTCATTTGTGACAATTATTTGATAGAATGATACATTCTGTAATCATCCTCTCCAGACCCCACTAGAGTATATAACATGCACAGTCTCTGACTATTCCTTCTGGAATCTCATGCAGAGCCTTTCTGTAATTAAACTTGGTTAACCTTTTCACTGGAGAATCTTAAAGCATATTTTGAGTGATCTGCAAATGTCCTCTTATAAAGCCACTAAAATATACAGACAAGCAGAAACTCAGTACATGCTCACACATCCCAAAAAGTAACACTTGTTTATTCCTTGATAAAATGTAAAAATGATCCCTTGATTTTAAGTGATTCATGGGCTTTGAAATCAGAAGCATGTACATTTGAATCCTGGCTTCTCCTTTTAACTGTGGAACCTTTAATACTTCTGATTATTCATCTGGAAAATAAGAATAGCAATGCCTGTCTTATTGTGTGGCTGGACATTTGGCAAAATCTTTCCAATTCCAAAGGCCAACTTCTTCAAATTAAAATGTGTACAGATGTATAATAGCATTTTCCAAAGTGACAAAAATATCGTCTTGCAATGCTAGCCTCTCCCTCTAGTCTTTCTGAGGTTAGAGACACCTGCAGCTGAGTCTTTGCGAGATGGGTGATGGGAGGCAATGGAGAAGGAGAGGATGAGGTTATTAAACATCTTATTTTTCAATGTTGAAATTGGAGGTGGGCTCTAATATTATAAGTTTTAATGTAAATAAATCCCTTGAGGGAAATACTCAGTAAGACAAATCCCTCTCCTTTTAAAATTAATTCAAAGCCATTGTTTTCCTTCTTCACTGTAGAATTCCCCTAAATTCTCTCAAATATAGGTCTTATTTATATAGGATTATATTCTTTCAATTTTTCTTATTTAAAAAAAAATTACATAGGTCGGGATACTACCTGATTAATCATTACGGTGCTAATGGCAAAGATGAAACAAAAGAAAAACAATGGTCAAAGCTGTTCAGGAGATGAACCCTAACATGAGTTTAAGGAATTGAGGATTGTGTGGCTGCCTTTTAGGTATACAAAGGCTGATGCCACCAGGCTCACTATGGCTGGTGGAATTTTCTAACCTAGGCACAAGGAATATGAACCATGTTAACCCAGTGTAGGAGAATACTCTCAAAATTTCCATAAGACACTTTTGGAGTAGTAGACAAATTTGTGATCAAATAGGCTCTCTCCCCACAAAATATTCTATGTGGTTACACAACTCACAAAAAATACTGCCCAATTTTTAAAATCTCTTCTGCTTTAAATACTATTTTTCTTCCCCTTTCACATGGCTGGTAAGAAGGACTGCAGGGCCTAGGGGATGTCAAAGCCACACAGTGAAAAGCTCCTGGATCTTAGAAACATCATCAAAGAAGAGTATGCTGATTAGGCAGACTCTCATTGTACCTTGACATGACGAATAAACACAATTTATTGTGTCAATTCCCATTATTTTGGTTTGCTTTGACAACAGACTGTTATGACTAACAGATTCTCCCTTATACCTTAGAACTTGGTTAGTCCAAACCATTGGAGGTTCCCTGAAGTCGTATAGGGTCTCATAGCTTTATGCTGTTCATTTTCTGGAATGTCTTTTGTGTTTTGATTAACCTTGGTTTCCTATTCATCCTATGCTTCGTGAACTAGAGGAAGGATTTTTTCCTGTTTAAAGACATTCTTCATCACCATCAAAGCGAACCCCTGACGCTTTAGTTCTCTACCAGAAACTACAGGTGGCTGTTTTCACAATGGTTAAACACTGAGTCTGACAAACATGAGTTAAAATTGTGACTGCCTAACTTCTAGTTGTGTGACCATGGAAAATGTCCTATCCACTATGAAACTGTTTCTTCATCTGTTGAATGGAGTGAAAATAGAACCTACTTACAACAGGGACAAATTCATAGTTACTAAATTGGGTATTTCTGTTACTAACTCAACCACCATCACCCACCACCACCTAATATTGTACAACCTTTTAGTTCCAACATATTATATTGCAACTGTGTGCTCATCTGATTATCACCTGGTCTCTGAGGAATTCACAGTTTGGAAGAACTGGTGTAGAATTGATGCCATGAGCCATGAGATTTGCTAGGTTTGTGCAGTCATGCATTAAATGTGTGATTTTTGAAAGTTACTTGAACTTTCAGAATCTTCATTTGAAGAAACTCAGGCTCAAACTCCTATACTCATAAGGTTTTTCTTTGGGAGGAGATGGACGGGTGCTGTTTCCTATTGCTTCTTTGATAAGTTGACCAATATTTAGTGGCTTAAAACAGTATATACAAATTTATTATTTTATATTTTTGGAAGTCAGAAGAAGTCTTAACTGAGTGCCACTGAGCTTAAATTAAGATATTGGCAGGACTGAGTTCCCTGTGGAAGCTCCAAGAAAGAATCCATTCCTTGCTTTATTCAGGCTGCATGCATTCCTTGGCTGATAACCCCTTTCCATCAGGAAAGTCAACACGCATATCACCTCAACCTCTACTTACTTCTGTTGCCACATCTTCTCTGCATAATCCACCTGCCTTCTTCTTTCACTTACAAGGAGCTTATGATTACACTAGGCTCACCCAGATAATCCAAAATTAATAATATTCCCTTCTAGGATCCTTTGTTTCTTTACATTTGCAAAGTCCCTTTTGCCATATAAGGTAACAAATTCACAGGTTCTGGGTATGAGGATGTAGACATCTTTGGGGGATCGTTATTCTGCCTACCACAGGGGGACAGGAGTGAAATAACAGACATAGTATCCAGCTTGATTAAGATAACCATAGTAATAATAACAAATGTTACTATACGTATATTATTATCATTACTACATAAAGGTAGAGACACACTTCACTCAACTTTGCATCATCACTGCCTGACGTGATCCTGATACCTATTATGCACATCATAAATACTTGCTGTATGAATGGATAAATGCTTGATTTGAAAATACGAGTTTATTTTCTATTCCTTGGATATATTTCTTCTCATCTTAAACTAGGATATTTTGTTAAGGCCCAGCCTAGAACTTAGAGCATAATTCAAAAATAACAAAAGGTTTTCACATGAAGTTGAGTAAGTCATTGATTTGGAAATGTTATCTGAAATCCTGAATTTCTAATTACATAACATTTCTGACAGCACTCCTGGTATGTTCATGAGGCACATTTCTAAATTACAAGTGGTCTATTACTATAATTTTAACATCAGCCAAATTAGAAGTTAACAAATTTAGACTCATTAAATATGTCAGATTTCTGAAGCTTTATCCCTTCAAAACTAAACTATAAATTAGGGTCAATAATAATTCAAAAATTAAGAAGAAAAATTATTTAATATTCACCTGAATACCTTTAAAAACTTTCAACAAATAAATATAAGTTTAAAAAATTCTTCTTTTGCTTAACTTATGTGGCTTAACTGAAATGGAATAGATTTCTGAAGAAATTATAAAGCCACAATGTGGCGTTTTAATGACTTATTGCAGGAAAGCTTTACATTTCTCTTAGTCTGTGATAATATTTTGTGTAATGAAAATAGTGAAAATGTTAACAAATCTGATTGTGGTAATTATTACAAAATGTACATGTATATCAAATCATCATGCTGTACACCTTGAATATATAAATTTTGTCGATTCTCCCTCCATAAAGCTGGGAAAAAAAAGAGAACTCAACCAAAAATAAATCGCTGCTTGTAAAAAAAAAAATAGTAAAAAAGTAAAAAGGCAAAATATTGTTCTAGTAATATTTCTAGTATTACCCACCAAAGGAAGGATTTTACAAATCCTAATTATCATGATCAAAAATGAAAAATAAAATACATATTAATACTCCCAAAGGAGAACAGTGTTTCAAAAGATGACTAAGATAGCCTCTAAACAGATGGTTTCCCACCTTTTTATTTTTTCCTGAGCACTTGACTGAGCATTTACATTAAACTTGATAAAATTATAGATGAGAGAAAAGAAAGAAAGATGAAGGAAAAGAACCAGCCCCATCCTCAGGCTGTTTACAGTAAAACTGAGAAGTTAAAACAGCAGCAAGTGACATGGTCACATGGCCAGAGACCAGCATTGGCATGGTGGGAGCTGGAGGTAATGAGTAGTAGGTAACACAAGTAAAATGGGCATTATGCCATGTAAATATGTCTACAGATGTATAAATAAACATATGCAAAGAGTTAAAGTATGCAAATGCATGTATATATAAAGAACAACATTTAAATCAACAAATATGGACTCATTTACTATTTGCCAGGAATTTTTCTCGTCATGGAAGAAAAACGATAGAAAGATGCAATCCTTGCCCTTAAATTTTAATTTTTAATTATTTCTTAATGAAGTAAAATTTATAAACAGTTACATACAGAATTTATGAGTTTGATTAACAAGTATACACATGCAACGTATATTCTGATTCATTTACAGACCTTTTCCATTACCCCCAAGCATTTCCTTTTGTCCGCTTGCAATTGATCCTCCACCTCCACAGCAATCACTCTTTTCATTTTAATCACCAAAGATTAGCTTTGTCTGTTCTGTCAATGCACAGATAAAAAAATAGTGTAGTATATAATCTTTTGTGTCTGCCTTCTAAAAAATAATGCTCTAAAGTTTAATCCATGTTGTTTCCCCTACTGGTAGTTCATTCTTTTTCTATTCCGAGTAGTATTCCATCCAATAGATGACAGCAGTTTGTTTATCCGTTCACCAATTGATGGATAGCTATGGCTGCCCTCCTCTGTCCAGTTTTTGGCTCTTATGTACTTTCTTACATAAGTATTTTTGTGGACATACATGTTTATATATTTTGGGTAAAAACTTAGTAAAAGTGCTGAGTCATGGGGTAGTTAGATGTTTACATTTATGAGAAACTACCAACCGGCTTGAAGGAGAGAGAGAGAACATTTTCCAAGTACTTACTAAGCGACAGACACTAGGCCATTTGCTATACTTTGATCATCTCACCTATTCTTTTAAGACTGTGAACCGGGTCTCATCTTTTTCACTGATTCGCAGAATTGTAAGTCAAATTTTTGAGAGCTTAGGAAGTATGCCCCAAATCACAGTTTGCAAGTGTTGTGATAGGTATTTGAAACCAGGTCATCTTGTATAGGAGTTAAAGCTTGGACTGGGGAAGGAAAACTGACACAGTTGTTACCTGGGAAGTGTTCATGAATCTCAAAAGTTTTAATTAGGACTAGCTGTTCTTAGTAAAAGAACTTAATGAGTCAGAAGAAAGCTTATTTTTACATCTAGAGAAACGTTTCCATTTCTTCCAAGTCACCCTTGACTAGTGACACGCTAAAGCCAGAGGAAGTGGATGCGGCAGCATCATTCTATTCTGCAGCCAGTAGAGGCAGCTCGCCAGTCTCTCCTCCGCTATTTTGCACAGGCCAGCACGCAATGCCGCTACCCTACAATTAACCTATCTGAATTAGGCTTCCAATTACTATCTAAGGGAGCTGGGGATACCCTTTGGGGTTTCTCCATCAGGGGCTGAGTTAAGCATACATTTACATGTAAATGGCCTCCTTTTCTCCTTCTTCCCAACCTGCTAATGAAATATTCTGTACTGCTTGGCCTGCTGTGTTACATACACATTTAGAATAGGAAAAGGCTGTGATGAAAACTAAAAATTAAAGCAAAATTACACATAAAAAATAGCAATTGGAGATAGCCATTGTTTACCTTTTCTTTCCATTTATTCCATTATTCAACGTGTATTTGTGTGCCTACCAAGCATTGGAAGCTGGGCTAGGCACTGAAGAAATATCACTGATGATCAAGAATAGGAGACCTGCCCTCAGGGAGCTTACCAAGGAGGGGGCCAAGTTCATGTTTACAAACATATTTTTTTTTTAATTTTTTGAATTGTGAATTGTGACGCGTGCAGAGAAGGATAACCAAAGTAGCAGTGAGAGCATTTAAGGGGGAAATCTGACAACATCTGAAGCCAAGAGATTTCTCTGAGGAAGCTGCAAGGCAGGTAACTACTTAAGCTGTCGAAACAATATTACGAATCAATGCTAGTTATCTACTGCTCAGTGCTCACTATGTGCCAGGCACGGGTCTAAACATCTTACATGTGTTATATTCATAGCTCTATGTGACTGGTACTGTTATCATCCCCATTTTACAGATCGGGATGTGGAGCCAGGACTCAAACTCAGGCTGTTGCTGGAGGGTGTACCCTTAGGCACTGAATAACCACATAACTTTGATTGCTGTTCCTTTTGCTTTTCAAAAACTACCTCTTATTGTAAAGTATACTTGTCATTTTTTATAGGTGGCCTAATTAATGCTTTATTAATACACTAAATTTGTTCCTTGATCCAGCCTATGTTAAAATATTTACTATGTATACAAATTGTTGCTTTATTAACAGGCAAAGGCGAGGTTGTTTTGTTTTTTTTTTCTTTCTTTTTTTTTTTTTTTTTTGAGACAGAGTCTCATTCTGGCACCCTGGTAGAGTACAGTAGTGTCTTTGTAGCTCATTACAACCTCAAACTCCTGGGCTCAAGCAATCCTCTTGCCTCAGCCTCCCCAGTAGCTGGTACTACAGGTGTATGCCACCACGCCAAGCTAAATTTTCTATTTTTAGTAGAGATGGGGTCTGGCTCTTGCTCAGGCTGGTCTCGAACTCCTGACCACAAGCAATTCTCCCACCTCGGCCTCCCAGAGTACTGGGATTCCAGGTGTGAGCCACCACACCTGGCCTGTTTTCTTTTTTTATTGATACATAATAGATGTACATATTTGGGGGTACATGTGATAGATAATTTAGTACATTCATATAATTTATAAGAATCAAATAAGTGCCAGGAATTTTATGTGTTCTCCCAGAAATTCTTTGAACATCTTCTAGCATCTTTGTCACATAGGTGAGAAATTTAGGTAAACAGAAGTTTAATGGCTTGCCCACAGTCACACAGGCGGAAAGCCTGCACGAGCCGGGAATGGAAGCCAGAATTGCCTATGTTGCTACAAACACTGGGCTGCCTCTCTGAAATTATTATTAGTCTGGTCTCAAAATAAAGCCACACGTATATTGGAATTCAGTGGCATTTCCACTCCTTGGATATCCGCAACAATGCTTAGCCTGGTCTCATGCTCATTTTTAAAAATAAATAAATTCTAGTTAAATCAATGAAATGATCCCAGAAAATCCTCCCTATTTCATTGCCATGATCATGCGTTCACCAACCAATATTCTGATCAATCATATTTTTTCTGTTATTTTGATACTGGGAATTGTTGTCCTGGGTATCTGAAGGACATATTTAGTTGGCTTGGTTAAATGCTTTGCATTGTTAATTTATATAATTACTTTCTTATTCAGTTTAGTTTCCTGAGAATTTGGAAGGTGTGGGAGTTCCAGACACCAGGTATGAAAGTCACTGTACTCCTTCAACTTTTTTTTTTTCTTGACATATTCCAAAACCTCTCTTCATTTTTTCTCTGTACTGGCATTTCTCTCTCTCCCCACCTTACTCACATTATCCTACTCATTCCTTTCTGAGATTACCTTGGGATCTCTAGAAATTGCAGGTAACACTATTACATGCCGATTCCCTTTTCAAATACTCAGAGCCATTGTTCATACAAGTACCCTCACACCTGCCAAACCACACACATCCTGATGTTGGATGCAGAAAACAGGTCTCTAGCAGCTCACGCTGACTTGTCTCTAGAAGCACTTGGCTTTCACAGCCAGTTTCTAGGGAGGTTTAAAAAAAAAATACAGAAAACGCTGCTGGTGCTTTGGTATTCTGCCTCCAGTTCCTCACACATCCCGCCTCTTCTTCTACAAAGTGTAATTTCAACTCCACAGCCTTCTCTTAAGTGTTCTCTTTTGCTTGGCCTCACATCAGATCACCATCTAATCTAGCCCAGAGATTTTTCATTAGGTTTCATTACAGGACGTTACAGCTTTCGTTGCGTGACTGTGCTCTCCATAGAGGCTTTTCAATGACACTATTTCAAGAAATTAAGTGAATTCCAAGTGCAGCAGTAGCAACGTGCATTACAATGTCAAATATTTAAGCTGCATAAAACGGAAGAAGTCATGTTTGAAGATCTGAGCATGCCGAAAGGTCCAAAGATGCTTTATTAAAATAATAACGATGATAATAATAATAGTGATATTAAATAAGAGAAAAAATTACATGTTTTGAAAAAATCTATTTGTGCATTACTTTCTTCAACAGATATTTTGTTATGGACCTGACATGTGCCAGGCCCTGTGTAAGACATTGATATCAAAAGGAAATAAATTGAATTTTTTTACTTCTTTGAAAATTGGATACACCATGGTGAAGGGATATTTGATGGTATTTGGCTAAATTATATATCAAAAGTTTATATATTCTTCTACATAAAGAAAGGTAAATGTTTATGTCTCTGGAGTGGCACACACATAACTTAAATAGAATTTTAGTAACTTGGCTATCCTCAGCTCTCCACTGTGTCTTCTTTAGGACAAGTCTCAAAATATTTTCTTATCTAAAACCCACAGATCCTATTCCAAAAGTAGTGTTGACTAATGTAAAAATATTTGCAAAGTTTTCCCAAGTAAGTAGAGAAGAGATATTACATATCATACATAAAACAAAGGCACCAAATATTCCATTTCATCATCTGTCTTCTTCCCTTCATTTCCTCTACTTGGCTGCCTGGGCTTTGGACTCTCTGTCACTCATTCTTTCTCTGTCTCTATCTTCCTGTCTCTCTCTTACTTTCTATCCCCACCCCTGACCAACCTCCACTCTCCTTTTTTCCCTGCCTTCTTTCCTTCCACCTTCCCCCTCCTTGCTGGGCTAGGTCAAGGAAATCCCTTTCCTTATGCACAGCAGTGTGGCCCTCATTCTGCTCCCTTATTTAGCATCCATGGTCCCACAGTCTCCCCATTCAGCACAAAAAGCATCTTTTTGTACCCCAACATCCTCAGAAGTGAGAGAAGGGAATATCCTGGTAGTAGATGTTGTTCTTTTCTCTTACTGTTTTTTTTTTTCTTTGTCATAGTTTCTTTTATCACCTCTATTTTTTATTTGTTTGTTTGTTTTGAGATGGAGTCTCACTCTGTCTCACAGGCTAGAGTGCTGCAGCACCAGCCTAGCTCATTGCAACCTCAAACTCCTGGGCTTAAGCTATTTGCTTGCCTCAGTCTTCTGAGCAGCTGGGACTAGGGGTGCACACCACCATGCCCTGCTAATTTTTACTATTTTTAGTAGAGACAGGGTCTCACTCTTGCTCAGGCTGGTCTTAAACTCCTGAGCTCAAGTGATCCTCCCGCCTTGGCCTCCCAGAGTGCTAGGATTACAGGTGTGAGCCACCGGCCTGGCCGTACCACCTCTATTTTTAAACAATGAAATTATATTGATAAATCCACAAAATCTTACAAATAACTATTTTTTAAAGTGACAACATAATTTTTTAAATATAGTAGTAAAATGGAATAGTAAATTGGAAACCTAGGTGTCCCTTTTCACAGGTTTAGCTATTATTTACAAGTAAAACTATCATTTTGGGAAAAAATTTTAAAGTTGGACTTATTTAGTGCTTACAGTCAAGAATGCAAGTGGATTTTTGCTATTATAATAAACTATCAAGTGAGGAAGTGAGCAGTGATTGTAAAAATACATTTTGTGAACTCCAATGTTAGAAAATACCTGTTTACCATTAATTTCACTACAGTACAGATTTTCTGTTTGCTCTAAAGTAATCTTCACAATTTTTAAATAATGCAAAAACTATAGCACATTTTGCTTGCTAAGTTAACGCACCAAATTGAACAATGTAATCTAATACAACACAGATATTTTTATTTCCCTAAAGAGATATGCCTTTCTATTTCCTAAGACATATTTTTTATTTAACAAACTTCTGGTGTGGATAGAAACAAGATGGTTTCATTGTACTGTAAAGTATTAAGAAAACAAAAGCAAAAAATAACCTGTAAATAACTCTAAACCAAGCTGTGTGGTATTTTTTTTTCACAGCTGGAATACTAGTTTTTATTACAGCTCAACTGGCATTGCAAATTAAAATTCATCTGTTTGTTAAACTGCTACTTAAAATGGCTTCCACCAACTGTTACAGTTGAATATTATGTTGTCATTTATGCATTTAGTGGGAATGGTTCAATAGCATGAATATTTAAAAACAAGTACACAGAAAAGTACTTTTCTCCCATTGGTTTTCAATAGATTACTAACTGAATTATGTTTCAAGTTTTTGGTCAAACTTGGTTTAATTTTACTGGTGACAATGCAGCTGTCGATTGAATTAATTAAATGGTCTTTATAGGTACATTATAGCTATAGTTCCTGCTTATAGCCAAACAACTCTGTTATTAATTCTCTGTTACATCACCCTGCAGATTTGCCGCTTACAGAAGCTAAGGGATTTTGCAATGATGATTAAACATCCCCCATGCCGTGACACATTATTAACAACACAGAAAGGTGGTTTCCTTTTTATTTGTGTGTTTCAACATTATTTTTATTGAACACAAAAGTCTGCAAACTATTTTAAATGAATTACATGTTGGCATTTGAATGTTTTTAAAATCATAGTAAAATGGAAACCTAGGCCAAGGTTATGTGTGCCTTATTTTATATATTAATGGAACAAAACAAGGAAAAGCACTCTTAGTGTCATAACATATTGGAATATAAAAGCAGAATATTAGTCCCTCCTTTAATACCAATAATCCTAATTATCTCCTTTGGGAAACCTTTAATGACATTCCAGATAGATTTAATCACATCCTCATCTGAGTTACTCTGTTTCTCCTGAATCATTCTGTTGTAATTCTTACTATAATGGTCTTTTAACGTTTTAAAATTTTTATATGTCTGTCACAGAAAGAAGATAATGAAATGTATCCTATTTTGCATTACACCCAGAATGCCAAGCCCAGTTTTTCTTACTCAATAGGCACCCATAACTATTCAAATATTACAGTAGGATTTTCTTGACTTATCTGAACCATACGAAAAATAGTAAAAATGCAGCTGAACTATTCTAGCTAAAAACTCCCTGTTCTTAATATTGAAGTCATGTTTTAAATTTGTTTATTTTATAACATTTCCCACTTACGTGGCCTCTCTGCTCCTAAGATAATAGAACTTCCTAGAGGATAATGTATTTAAAAGTAAAAGTAATTTCATGTTCATTTTATCCTTGTGATTTTCATGTATTAACTTCAAATTAAAAGAAAACGATATCTTATTATAAGCCCTATATTGAGAAAAAGGACTTAGGTTCAAAGACATAGGGTCACAATTTTGCTTTAGAAAGTAAGAATGTGGTTACAATTAACCATTATTTTTGCAGGGTCATCAAAATTGCAATTCATCTACTATTTTATAGAACAAAGAAATTCAGACTCATTATGTAGATCGTTTCTTAAAGGATCAGATTCTTCATAAGCACTTAACACTGAGAAGGGTACGATACATGCTTAATTTATAACCCATTCATTTTCAAGTGTTTTATCCTACAATCCACCAAAAAAGATGACAAGAAAAGAAGAGAGAGAAATCTTTGTGATAGCTATATAGCCACCAGTAAGAAAAATGTTAACCTTTTCTTCCTTTAATATCCCACTAGAACAACATTTTTACCCAGCATTTATTCCCTTAGCTATGCTAATAATATTGTACATTGTGAATTCCCAGAAAAATATGCATTTGATGTCTTCACTAAAATGTCATCTGTCTGACAGCTTGCTGTTTCCTGACCACTTAGACTTTAATAATTTGATGAATTCTATTTGTAGTACTGTTTAATGTTAGGGAAACTGAGGAACACAGAATGTAGGAGACAGACATTTACAAGAAAGTAGCCAAAATAAAGCGTTTTTGATGACTCTAGAACCATGATATTTGATAGATCCAAGAAGTGAGCTTTACGGTAATTGCTAAAGAACGCCACCATTTATGTTAATGGAACTATTAAGTAGAAAAGGACAATTAGCAGAGATTGTATTTCATTTTTAAGAGATAACATATTTACCTTAAACTTTGGACAAATGAATTTTTTAGCATTAATATTTTTCTGCCAGTAGATAAATACTTTCCCATCCATCATATTTCATAAAAAAAAAAAATAGTGGCAGTATTACCACTTACCAACTGGGAAATAGTGTGTCCAACTTTGATGATTCTTCTCTTTGTCTTCTTTTGAAGTTGAAATAAAGCATTCTGAGGAGTTGGTTGCGAACTTTGTAACTTCATAAAGGCAGAGAATCATGTCATATCTGAAAGTTAAAAATAAAGAACATTTAATAGTTGGGGGAAAAAAGGAAAATTATTGCCTTATTAAGGAATATAATAAGTGTAGTTTGAATCCTAGGTGGAATTTTTATATGATTATCTTTAGAGTATATTAGATGAAAATCTTCAAGCATATCCTTTGAAGTATCTTCTCTAATCTTGGTACAATTTCCTAACCAGATCTTCACATCATTTTTTTTAAAGCTATTGAAGAAAACTGTGTCTACAAAGAGAAAGGAGGTAGTCTCACACACAGACACACACACACACACACACACACACACACAAATCTTTCTTGATAAAATGGCCAAGTACCATGCCAAAATGGCATGATTCTAGAAAGAACATGCCACATTGACTGGGTGTGGGATCAGAGGCAATAAGCATTTGTTTGTTTAGAAGTATAAACGGCTTCAGTAAAAAATAAAATCATGATGTGTCATTCTTGTTTACATTATTCCATCGCCCCCACATCCATTCTGATATTTTGCTTTTTCCAAAGCCATATCATCCACCATCCCATCCATTTGTTCATTCAAACATATTTAATGAACCTGTTTGCTATGATAGTGCTTTCCCTGATGGAGCTTAGGGCAGTGAAAATTTGGTTACTAATAATCAATTCACAGATTGTGATAAGAATATGAAAGAAAGGAAGAAGGCCCATGAAAGTAGAGAACAAAGAGACAGAGATGTGAGCCAGTGTGAATGAGTAAGGCACAGGCCAGAATTATTTTACCTAAATAGTTTACAGTTTCACTAAGGAGGTGCCATGTAGCTGGATCTTGATAAAGGAATGCTATCAATCAATCTATCTATCTACTATCATTTTTTTTTTAATTTGAGAGAGTAAGGAATACCAAAAAAAGCATCACATGCAAAAGCATCTAGTCTTAAAAGAGATTGCCATTTAGGGATGCAATCCTTTTGGAAATAGGGAGCCCAAAGAAATGTTTGTACAGAGAGAACAACATATGTAAATTTGTGTTTTGCAAAGGTAGCTCCTGTGGAAGTATGGGAATTGATAGTAGTAAAGAGAAACTATTGATAAGGAATATATTTTTGACAGTGAAAGTGACGTATAATGAGGGAGTAATCTACAGGTTCTTTAAACTTTGCATTTTTTTCATAAAAATAGCTTGGACTACTATTTAACAACACAGATATATAGACCTCACTCAGAAATTCTATTAGGTTTAATACTACAAAATAATGCTCAATGGATTAAAACAGTGGCAAATTTAATGATGAAAGAGGCCAAATTAGTGACTTTTTAACTTAATTTTTCTTTTTTAGAAACAGGCTCTCACTCTGTGGCCCAGCTTAGAGTGCAGTGATGTGATCATAGGTCACTGAAGCCTTGATTTCCTGAGCTCAAGTAATCCACCTGCCTCAGCCTCCCAAGTAGCTGGGACTACAGGTGCACTCCATCAGGCCTGGCTAATATTTTTTTTTTTTATTTTTGGTAGGGTCACGTTATGTTGTCCAGGCTGGTCTTGAACTCCCAAAGTGCTAAGATTACAGGTGTGAGCCACCACAGTCAGTTGTGACATTTTTAAGTTTGTTGAATGATTTTTTCCAATATCTTAATCTTTACTATGTAGCAAGCATTTTCCTAAAAGCTGGGGATAGAAACTTAATAAATCATGACTTTTTTCCCCAAAAATCCTATGGTTTAAATGCCATTTTTCTCATCATATGGTCCATAGTCAACCTATATCAGAATCACCTGAGGAGCCTGATAAAATTACTCATTCTTCAGCCCCAATCCAGACAAAACAAATCAAAATTTTGGCAGAGGGAGGGAGGACTGGAATCTATAGACACCTCAAATAGGTCTAATGCATGATAAGTTTGAGAACCATTAGCCTACTGTGATGACAGATAGAATTTGGGGGTGAAAATAGGGATGCAGCAAGGTTGTTAGAATTAGTACTTAGAAAAAATAGGTGGATGGTGATTCTATTAACTGAAATTGAGATTATAGGAGGCATCTTCATCATTGGGAGAAGATAAAATATTCTGAAGTATTCTCAAGTAGATGAATCAAGAAGGCTCTTGGAAATAGATATCTGTCACTTAGGAAACTGGAAATAAATATTTGAGAGTCAGCAGCACAGAGGTTATCACTGAAACCATGGAGATTGGTTATATTAGCTACAAAGAATGTTCCTGAGTACAATGAGACTTATTTTAATGAATTTTTAAAAGAAACCAAGAAAAACTCATACTCCAAAGCAAGCAGAAGCCATAAAGTAATCAGAAGAAAGTAAAAGAAGTAAATAAGGCATTTTCAAAATTATATAATTTAACATTTGAGGAGTTGATCTGTCTTCAGCCCTCATCAGATTAAGAGGCTCTGATGTTGGCACCAGGGAGGGATTTTCCACTGCTTATTCTGTCCTCTTTGTTGGTTTCATTACTCACAATGTTCTCTTCTGCAGGTCCCATAAGGCTTCTGCCACTTCCAGATTTCATATTCCTCAGGTCCATAAGCCCTTGCGGAGAGAGGAGCCACTCTCTCCCAGTGATTAAAACAAGTTCTGACCCTATCTCTTACTGGTCAATTGTGTCATAAACCCAAACATTAGCAAATCACTAGGACCAGGGAAGTAAAATATCCTGATTGGCTTAAGTCACTCAGAGCTCATCACAGGAGCAGAGGATAGGGTTAACCCCCACCATAGCCACCAAGATGACTGCCAAATCACACGACCTGAGATTCAGAAAGAGGATAGACTTCAAAGAAAATGTGTAATAGCCTTAGGAATTAGGAATGGAAATTACGCAGCCAAAAATAACAAAAATGTCAACTTCATTGGGTATTAAAGTCATGCACACAGCTCATTATTAGAAGAGTAGAACTTCCTCATCTTTTTGAAAATCAGGATATCACTTTCCTGTCTTCAGTCTCCCTGTTGCCCTCCCACTCCCTATTATTCTTCAAAAGATCAGCAGTTTGGCAATATAATTTCCTACTTACTTCGGTACCCTGGGAAGTCACAAATCCTGACTGGGGTCCTTGAACTCATTTCAGACCTCTATTTTGGTGTCATTATAATGTATACACATCTGACTGTGAGATGCATTAAATATAACTACTCATTTCCATAATCATTCAAAGTTTTGCATTGTGCTAAATAAGACTCAGTGATTTTTTTTCACTTCCCTCTACGCTTTGTCCACAGAAGAATGGTGCTAAAAGGGCAGCCTTAGATAATTCACATAGCTAAAGGTCATGAAGTCAGAAAAGGAAGAATGATAGAACTGCTCATAAAAGTAGGCAAGTGATATTAAGTTGAGGCTATTTGAGTTTAAAGAAATTGAATAATGAATAGGAAGAGAGAGAAAGTTTCATTGAAAAAATGTATATGACTTAAATGTTGGGATATTATAGAGTTATAAAAAAGTAAAAAACATGATAAAAGAAGAAAGTGTACATATTTTAGTAATGGAAAAATATTAGATAGCAATGCACTAAAATTGTAATAAAAATATGCAGTATATTTATTTTATTTTTTATACTTTCCTTTATTTTCCAAACTTTCTATGCTAAGCACATATAACCTCATGATTAGCTCAAAAGAAGATAAATATCTATTTGGTTTTTGCTCTTATCCACCCCTCCCACCAAAAAAATTAAATTTTATTGCTTACCCCCATATTTTTTCCAAATAAAAATGCATAAAAGCTAGAAGCCATATCTCAAGGCTTCATGTAGATAAAATGTACCATAGTCACTTCTTTGTTTTCCAATGAACCAGGAAATTTAGCTATGCAGAAAATATCTGTGACACTCGGGGGAAATTACAACATAAAACATAGTAAAGTATGAGGAACGCTGTTATACATAAGCAGTACAATTCAAAATGTTATTGACTTTGGAAAAAATTATCATATAAATATAATTTGTTATTTTTCCCTGCAATAAAGTTATTAAGAAACTTTATGACTTATTTTCAGTGACCAACTACAACAGAAAGGGAATTGAAAAAAATCACACACAAGCCAATTCTAAACAAAAAGAAGCAGCGTTTTTGTCTAATTACATAATTTGCCTGATCTGAACACCCATCGAGGTAACCTCCTTGTTGAATCCTTGCCTCTTCTTGCCCAGTCCCTCCTTTTATGTAGTTCAACACATTCGTCCTCCTTCTGCTAGAGCAATGTTCCCCCCACTTTTTTTTCATTATCAACCCCCTGAGAATACCTGTTAGACATTTTTTTTCCTAAGTGTATTCCATGAAATTTTCATACTACAGGTATACTATGGATCTGTTTATTTACTGTTTGTATATGTGTGCTTTATACAGAGCAAGAGTAAGATTTTTCCTTTCTCAAGAACCAATTATCACACCCTTGAAGGTGACATCACCCACACTGAGAATGCATGTAAGTAGACTGTTTCTCAAAGGAAAGGCTACTGGTGTTTGGGGACATAAAATTCTTCACGTACAAGACTGACCATAAATTTTAGGCCCCTCAGCTTCCTTGGATCCTGCCAAATAAATATCAGTTGTATCTCTAGTCATTGTGATTTTAAAAAAAGAAATTCTTTATGAGAAAAGAGACAAAGTTTCTTTACAGAAGAATTCCAAATAACACATATAGATATTCTTTATTTAGAAGGAGGAGTTTTACCCCTCCCCTACCAACAGGGGACTGAATTTATGATGGACTTCTCATAAACAGAGAAAGAAGAGGAAAAAATAAATAGTAACTTTACAGCGGAAGGACTTTGCAGTCACTGTGTCATAAAGTTTAGCATCTCCAGTGATGCCATGGAG
Organism: Eulemur rufifrons; assembly: GCF_041146395.1. Classification (NCBI taxonomy): domain Eukaryota; kingdom Metazoa; phylum Chordata; class Mammalia; order Primates; family Lemuridae; genus Eulemur; species Eulemur rufifrons. The sequence goes on along the minus strand of NC_091005.1, from coordinate 6,184,237 downwards.
CCTCTGATAGGATGTGAACAAGAAGGGCACATTAGCCCTATGCTATTCTTTCAAACAGCCATATCCCTGTTCCTAAATCAAGGGGCATTCTACAAAATATCTGATCAGTACTCCCTAAACTATCAAGATCACAAATAATAAAGAAAACCTGAGTAACCTCACAAATCAGAGAACACTAGAGACATGACCATTTAGCGCCACTGATACCTTAATTTGGATCCCGGAATAAGATGACATTAATGGAAAAACTGGTGTCATCCAATTAAAGTCTAAGATTGCGTTAATAGTAAGGGACCAATATTAGTTTTGACATATGTACTATGTACTGTGTAGTATGTACTATGGTACTGTAAGCTGTTAACGATAGGAGAAATTGGGTGAGGGGTATACAGAACTCTCTCTACTCTCTGTGCTAACATTACAATGTTGTTTTGGGGTTTTTTTGTAAATCTGAAATTATTCCAAAATAATTTTGTAAATCTGAAATTATTCCAAAATAAAAAAATTATTTTAAAAAATGCCCTGCAAATACACACACTTCCAAAAAATCCCTCTGAGTGATAGAGCCCCAGGTTGAGAAGACGATTAGACTAATCTTTTTAAAATGCACATCCAGTCATGTCACTGCCCTGCCAAAATTCTTAAATGGCTATCTCCCTAGAACATTTATCATGTAAGACCTTCATTACGTGACTTTTGACGACCTTTTCAAACTCATTTTCCTCCACTGCACCCCAGCTGCCCTTCACTACCCCTGGCTCCCTGCATTTCCCCAAGTGCTGTTGTTTCATGCTTCCATACCTTCACACTACCTAATATCATGATAGCAGGCATCATTTAGAAACAGATTACAATGAAGATTCATCTGAGTTTAAGAAAGATTAAATGGTCCAAGGAGAATGGCTGTTTGTGTTCATTTTAGTTATTCCCTGCTACCTACAATAGTCATACTGCCTGACAGGATCTTTTGATCAAAGATCTAGTCACGTAGATTATTGCTTCCTTGAAAAATGGCCTGTGGTGCCCTAGGAATAAACTAGAAATGAGGCAGTCACAGTACGTGCAGTATCAGACCTCCCGGTTCTATCTCTCAGCTACGTTCATAGGAGAACTTTGACAGATGGCTTTCAGAAGTAATACATTTATTTCAAGCATTTGACTGTGGTGATAATGATAGGATAATTATGACGAACATGGGCTTAATCTCTGGGTAGACTGTTGCTAAAACATAGCTTGAATGAGAAATAATAAAAGGGCTTTGCTTTGTTTGTTTTAAGGACATTATTTAGTAAGATATATAGTTTTATTATCTTTGTATCCTTTCTGATCCATAAAGAATTTACATGTTTACAGACTCAATGAAAGATTTACATTGAAATTGTACGAAAACAGCATTGATTGCCTGGCCATCATTTTTTGAAGGAGAATTTCAATACAGGTCTTGTGGCATTAATAAATAATGCTCTTACGATTCTCACCTCATGATGTCCTCAAAATAATTCCATTTAAATAAATACATAGTTAAATAAAAGTTATTGTTCACAGGTCAGGGGATTGTTTGTTTTTTGCAAACACTATAGTACATTTCTATGAAATATTAAAACTTAATTTTTGAAACACCTCTATACATTTCCTTCTCAAACTGTCAAACATGTAAAATTATTGAGTATTGATGCTTAGCCATGGAGAAGTCCTTTTCCAGGATGCTAACAAAACGGAAAGCAGAGATGGCAATGCCAGATGAATGTGTGGTGACTCTAGGTGAAGAAGCAGCATCAATAAATAATGAATTTGGTTTCAGAGCCATAAGAATCCAATTATTTTAACCAATATGAAGATTGTTTATCACTATTCATCCTGGGCAGTGATTCATGTCATAAGCCTAAAAGAATATCGACAAAGCAAGATTCAGATTTCTAGAGAAGCAGTAAAATTCCTATCTCCCCTATCAGTGGACTCATATCTTTCATTGTAGGTAGGAATCCACTTTGCCCAGCTAGTGTCACCAAAAACTAAGGAGCCCATTAGGGATCAATAAACTAGAAAAGCCATTGTGTAATATACTACAACTGCTATTTCTCTATGTTTCCTCCTAGTATCTGTTAAGATTCTATATTCCTTGCAAAAATAAATGGCATGCATACACTCTGATAGTTGGGAGTTAATCGATGGGCACACACATAGGCACAAAGAGATGTAAAGGTCAAAGGAAATCAAGAAGGGTGGACGGGAGGAGGAGACAGGATAAAAACCTACCTATTGGGTACAACGAACACTATTCAGGTGATGGGCACACTAAAAGCTCCAACTTCACCATTATAAAACGTACTCATGTAACAAAAACATGTGTACTCTCTTAATATTTTGAAATTTTTTAAAAGATGCTATATTCCTGACTTAATTAACCAGGAACTTCTAGTTCTGCCAATCTGTAGCCATACTACCATTGTATCAGAAAAAAATATAAGAGGAGGAAAAAAGGAAAAATTGTGGCAGAAACCCTTCATTAGAAATTGCTTTAATTAGAAAAATGAAAATAAAAATTGTAGTGAAAGGAGTTCCTCTTTTAGTAATGGCAGAGTAGCATGTATTAGACCAATCATCTGATAGATAATATAAAATCTGGAACCCCCCAAAAAAAAACCCCAGCAACTGTATGAACACACTGGAGAAAGAAAAAGTGATCAGAAACTGGAGGAAAGAAGGGACTGAACTCAGTAAATTTTGAGTTTCCAAACCCTGAGTGCACATTCCTGTCTACCCAGGACTGTATAGCTAGAACTCAAGCAGAAATCTACAGTATTTCTGTCTTGAGAAGTGAAAGAATAAAGTTTGAGGCCACCAGAGTGTCTGGACTGTGACAGGGAAACCCTAGAATGGAGGGCATCATAGAATCTTCAACGACTATTTAAAAACTCCACCCAAGTCCCTAGCAAGAAAGATGTCACATTTTCCAATAAAAATAGCACCAAGGAGACAGGGGCAAAAACGGGGGAAGGACCTCAGATATTTCATATGCTGCCCACCTCAGGGGAGATACTACATCCAGCCATGGTATATGACTGGTAGGAAAGAGTCAGCACTGTTCAGGAAAAGAGAACAGAATCTAGAGCATCTCTAGAGTATAGCACCTAAAAAGCCCAGTAAACAATTACAAAAATACAAGACTTGCAAGATAACAGAAAAATGTAACCGATAGTCAAGACAAGAAAATATAGGGAAAAAAACTTACAACTATAAGATCCAGACGTTGATATTTGAGATAAGAACTCTAAAGCAACTATTATCAATACGTGCAATAACTCAAAGGAAAGTTGATCAAAATGAATAGAGAGATGGAGATTAACAGGAGAAAAATAATAGAAATAATTTTCAAAAACACTAAATGCAAATTCTCAAGCTATAAAATACAATATCTGATTTTTAAAAAGCCTTCTGGAGCTTAAGATCAGATTTTAGACAGTAGCAAAAGGGGTCAGGAAACCTTAAGATATATTGTTATGAAAGTAAATTACCCAACCTAAAGAATAGAAAAAAGTAATTTTATAAAAAGGAAGAAATGAACTCATGACTTTAAGAACACATGAAGCTATCTACAAGGCATGTAATTTGAGTCCCACAGGAGACGACAGAAAGAATGAGTTTGGAAAAAAAAAAAAAAACTTGAGGGAATAATAGTTGAAACGTTTCTAAATTTGGTGAAAGACATTAACTTAAAAAAAAACAAGGAAACAAACAACAACAACAAAAAAAAACAACCCAAACTGGGCACCGCAGCATGCACCTATAGTCCCAGCTACTCAGGAGGCTGAGGTAGGAAGATCTTTTGAGCCCAGGACTTCAAGTCCAGCCTGGGCAACATAGCTAGACTCCACCTCTAAAAACAAAATAAAACAAACTCAAACTCAAACAAAACTCATCAAGCACCAAAGATGAATGCAAAGAGGTTCACATTAAATACATGGATACACCAAAGAGTTGAAAATCAAAGATAAAGGGGACATTTGAAAGCCATGAGCAAAGTAAAATCACATTACATATGTGCAAACAAAGACATAAAGTATGACTGACTTCTCATCAGAAAAAATAAAAGCTGTAAGATAATGGAACAACATCTTGACAGTGTTGAAAAGGGGAAATACCTGCTAAGCTAAAATTCTAGATCTTGAAAATACTTTCTTGGAAAATAAGAGAAAATTAAAGGCATTTTACAATAAAAAGATAATTCATCACCAACAGACCTGCCCTATAAGAAACACTAAAGGACAATTTTCTGGCTAAAGGGAAATGATACCACATAGATATATGTATCCAAAGGAAAAAAAATATGAAGAATACCAGAAATGGTAAATATGTATGCAAATGTAAAAGATAATACGTGATTTCTTCTCCTAATTACTATATGAATTATTTGCCTGCTAACTACCATAAGAAATATAAACCCCACAGTATGATGAGGTTTATAAATTGTTAGAATACTGTATATGACAATCACAGCACAAAGAATGAGGGACAAATAGAACTAGACCCTTAAAATGTCTTTTGCATTCTGCATTTCATGTGACATAGCACAATATTAACTCTGAGTGGACTATGATGAATTAAGGATGAATATTTCAAAAAAAATCACTTAAAGGAGTATGTGAAGCTATCTACCTTTGAAGCTATCCAACAGTGACCTCAAATAAAAATAAAATCAAAACTATTAATATAAAAATTCTGATATATAATAAGCAGTAAGTAACTATGCACCAGATACTGTGCTAAGTGGTTAGATATCCTTATTAAAATGAAAAGAATGAAAACCAAATAGTGAAGAAATTGAAGGAAGAATATGACAGAGGAGATGTGGTTGTTCTCTTCCTGAAATTCAGGACATAATGAAAAGTCCACCAACACTTTTTAATCTACAGATTCCTGTAGTGGTTAATAAAACCACCAAAAGAGACCACAATATCATTATTTATGTATTGGAAGGAAATTGATCAGATGAAGAGTAACACATTTTTTTTTTTTTACCAACAATTAGAATTTTTGGGAAAAAAATATAATGGTTGGGGAAGCAAAAGAATAACCAGGCATAGTTAAATCAATGTGATTCAGATTTCTGGATATGGCCTCAGATTCTTGGCAAAACACTTTTTTCAAAGAGTGTATGGTAAATCTCCAGAATGAAAAGCATGTGTTTGAGCCCAGCCTTACTGATTGAAAAGCTACATACCATAGAATAATCAGAATGACCTGGAGGGAGGAGGTGGAGCAAGACTGCTGAGTAGAAGGATCCAGCAATCATCCTCCCACCACAGGAACACCAAATTGAACAACGACCCATTCAAGAAAGCACCTTCATAAGAACCAAAAAATCAGGTGAGCAATCACAGTACCCGGTTTTAACAATGTATCAGAGAAAGGGGCACTGACAAGGGTAGAAATGATAGCCTAGCATTGCCCACACCACCCCTCCGCAATCCTCCAGCAGCACCACGCAGAAACAGAATCTGCGTGCTTGAGGGAAAGGACAGAGAAGTGATTTGGGGACTTTTTATTGAAACTCAGTGCTGCCCTGTCACAATGGAACACAACACAGGGCAGAATTCTGCGGGTGTCCACAGAGGGAGCATTCAGACCAGCCCTGGCCAGAGGAGAATTCTTAGCCCCAGAAAGAGAAACCAGAGTTCTGACTGGCTCTACCACTGACTAATTAAAGTGGGCTGGGGCTGGGAATAAATTTGAGAGTTAGGACACAAGGACAACAGTCCTTGGTTAAGCCCTGGTGCTGCACTGGATTTGGACCAGTGAAACTGGGGCATGAGCAACCCAGTGAGACACGAGCTGCATTACCCCTCCTCCAACTCCAGGCAGTGCAGGAGTTGGAGATACTACTGTCACTGCAGGAGATACTACTTTCACTAGAAGGAAGACTATAGAGGACTTTGTCTTGTAACTTGGGTACCAGCTCAGCCCCAGTAAAATAAAGCACCAGGCAGATTCCTGATGCCCAAGATTCCAGGCCTTAGTTCATGGATGGTGTTTCTAGACCCATCCTGGGCCAGAAGGGAACACACTTCCCTGAAAAGAAAGACCCAGTCCAAGCAGGATTCACCACCTGCTGACTAAAGAGCCCTTGGGCCTTAAATAAACATCAGCTGTAGCCAGGCAGTAGTCACTACAAGCCTTGGGCAAGACCCAGTACTGTACTGGCTTCAGGTGTGACCAGCCAGTATAGTGCCAGCTACGGTGGCCACGCAAGTAATGTGTCACCCATCTCACAACTCCAGACAGCCCAGAGTGGAGAGAGACTCCTACTGTTTGGTAGAAAGAGAGGAAAGAGAGCAAGAGACTTTGCCAAGTAACTCAGGGAATTCTCCCTGATTTTACCCAAGCCCACCAAGGCAACGCCTCTTGGTGCCTGTTAAGTGTTGCAGCATTACCGGGCTTGGGTGCCCCCTAGTGCTGATATAGTTGTAGTGACCATAGGCTTTAGATCACAACATTCACAGGAAAATATGACCTCAACAAACAAACTAAATAAGGGACCAGTGACCAATCTCAAAGTGACAGAGATATGTGACCTTTCAGAAAGAGAAGTTACAGTTATCTGTCTTGAGGAGGTTCAATGAACTTCAAGATAACACAGAGAAGGAATTTTATAAGAGAAACTTAACAAAAAGATTGAAATAATTAAAACAAGAAATTCTGGAGCTGAAAACTTCAGTTGACAAACTGGAAAATGTATCAGAGATTCTCAACAGCAGAAATGGTCAAGCAGAAGAAAGAATTTGTGAGCTTAAAGACAGATATATGAAAATGCACAGAGGAGAAAATGAAAAATAGAATAAAGCATGCCTACAAGACCTCAAAAGGGCAAATAGAAGAGTTGTTGGCCTTAAAGAGGAGGTAAAAAGAGAAACTTGGGGAGAAAGTTTATTCCATGAAATAATAACAGAGAAATTTCCAAATCTAGAGAAGTACTTCAATATCCAGGTACAAGAAGGTCATAGAACACAAAGCAGATTCAACCCAAATAAGACTACCTCAATCCTTTTAATAATAAAACTCTCAAAGGTCAAAGATAAAGAAAGGATACTAAAAGCAGCAAGAAAAAAGAAAAAAATAACATATAAAGGAGGTCTAACACATCTGGCAGCAGACTTCTGAGTGGAAACCTTACAGGCCAGGAGAGAGTGAGATATGATACTCAAAGTGCTGAAGGAGTAAAATTTGCAACTTAGAGTGTTACATCCAGAAAAGTTATCCTTTGAACATGGAGGAAAAATAAAGACTTTCCCAGAAAAACAAAACCAGAATTGTCCCACAAGAGATGCTAATGAGAGTTTTTTAATCTGAAAGAAAAGGATGTTAGTGTACAAAAAGAAATCATCCCAAAGTAAAAAACTCACTGGTAATAGTATAGGGACAAATACAAATACTCTGACACTGTAATTGCATAAACTTAAGAGTAGGAAGACTAAAAGGTAAACCTATTAAAATCATAACTACGAAATAATATGAATAAAAATATATTGCAGAACATAGATGATTATTTACATAATAAACCATTAGGGAAAATATTAGGAAGCCAGGAAAAAACAAATCATAACCCAAGATAGCACTATTTCAATACAGAATATTGAATAAAACAAACCTGCTATTTTAATGTCATTGAACATATTAATAACATCTTTCTACCCACCCATAAAATATGAGCTGTGACTTTAAACAAATGACTTGCCCTGTTTCTCCACAGATAACTTATTGTTTTGAAGTTTTAACAAAGAAATCATGTTAAGCAACTTAGTACAGTGCCGGAACATCATGTTTACTAAATAGAAGGTGGTTGCTGTTGATATTATTTCCCCATCATCATTATCATTAACATCAGCAGCAAAGGATCTGAAAACAAAAAACATATTCAATCAGCCAATTGTAGAAACAATAATGTCTTTGTTCATCAAAAGCATTTATTAGGGTTCTACTATAAATCAGGCCCATCCTCTCTGAAAAATATTGTGGGGTTCAAATATGGTTGGGGCAAAGAAGACAGGCAGTTATACTTCACTAAAGTCAGACAGAAAAGACCCAGATAGAAAGGCTCTCTTAACTAAAGAAGATGAAGTTCTTACCAATTCTTTAAGAAATAACTGTAAACATCATACTATATAGCATATAGGCTTTATTATTTTTATATAATGTGGTCAGACTCAGAGAGAGGAGTTGTCATTCTCAATTTGTCAGCAAACTACCCTTCTCTCTTCAAATTCTGCTGTCAGCCTAAGCTTATTTATCCAACAGGCACATAGTAATTACTCAAAAATGAAATGGGTCTGAGGAGAAATACAGGAGTGATAATTACTGAAATTCTAGTATTTCAGGAACTTATTATAAGGTTGGTGTTAATCATTCTATTTAATCATCACAACACTTGTAGAAATGAGGATCCCTCTTTTATAGTTAATGAAATCAGAAATCAGAAAAGTTCAGAAATTTGCCTAAAGACACACTGTAGTAAAGGAATAGGAGGGGAATCCCAATCTGTTGGACTCCTACTATGATTTCCATTCTAGCACCACTAGCCCCCTAATCCACAAGAGATGCCATGATTTTGATCCATTATGCAGAATTTTTCAGTCATGTAGATGTTAAGTATTTAAATCTTTGTAGCAGGGTTTGTTTGATGCTTCATAATTAGCAACAGAAATCAGATAATCAAAGCACTAATGATAACCTAATTGGTACAATGTTCTATATTGCTTACAAAGCACTTTCTGGTAATTGTATAATTTGATTCTTAAAATGATGATATGTGGCAGGGATTTTCCTTCTTATTTTACAGGTAAAGATATTGAGGCTTAAAGAAATTGATTGACTTGCCCCTAAATTGTTAAACCTCTGAAAAGGAAAAATTGGGAAACAAATGATTTCTAGCTCAGTATCACATGTTCTCCAAATACTATATATGCCACTTTCCAACAGGGCAAGATGATCAACAGCAGAGTTCTAAGAAGTCCTTCCCTGCTTCAGAAATGATGTGTGGTACATTCCTTAGTGGGTAATTACCCTTTAGTCTGCAATCTTAGATCCTAGTTATGATTCTGGTCTCTTCTCCATGGAAAACATTTTTGAAAGGCCATTGCATTGCCCTGAGAATACAGATTTGGGTCTGACTTCTTTCATGCCACATACAACCTAGGAACACTTTTGTGATCTTAAAGAAATCACCGAAAGCATTTTCTGGCATCAACTCCCATTCATAGTTTCTACAGTATGCCACTGGAAAAAAAAAAACTTTTTTATTTTAAATAAAAAGGTTATGCATTTTAGCTTCAAAATTATACTCTATATGGTATTCTACACACTTTATAGTAAGCTTCTTATGCTCATTAATACAATACATATAAACATGCAAAAAACTAAGTGTTCTATCTCCTACTTTAATTTCTAAGACTTGTTTCAAATAATTGATATAATATTAGAGTAATGGTCATGAAATACTAGAAAAGTCTGTGAGAGAATTAATCAAATTACAAAGAAAATTTGTGAAACACAGTTTGTTATCTACTTCCCTGTTTTTTCTATCTATCAAAACAAAATTTCCAATTGATGAATTTGAATTTTAATAGCAGATAATTCCTAGCTAAGCAAAATAATACTTATTAACGTTGTTTCTAAAGCATGCACATACACACACAGGCAAAAGCAAACTATAATTTATATACATAACTTTTACGTTAGTTTTATTTCATTTTATTTAGAAAAGAAATGTTCTATAGCATTTTTGTAATTCAACTACCATTCACAAAAAGATAAGGTCCAGCACTTTGCTCTCTCTCAGAATAGCATATGTCAGAAGAGTAGTTGAAATAAGGCAGTTTCAGATGTGGGTTTTACACTCTACTGGATCAAACAAATGGGGATGGGGGACTTGAACAAAGTCATACAAATGTTCTGAATCATCAGGTGCTTATCTAAAAGTATAGAAAATCTCATTTTCCTTGTACCATTGTCGTGAGGATTGGATGTAATAAATGGTAGATGCTGTTTTATATTTACTCAGTACATTCTCTCAATTATATAAAGCAGTTAAAGTGTAACTACCCTTTTTGCAACATATATATCAACAGATTAGTACTATTAATAGAATATATAAAGAATTCCTAAAGATGTGTAAAAAGACAACTGATTTTTAAAATGTGCAAAGTGTATAAGTAGGAATTTAACAGAAGAGAAAATATACATGTACATATACATCATCATTGGTAATGGAGGAAATGCAAATTAAAATCATGATGAGGGTATTCTGGTCTAGAGTTGGTTGATTCATCACAGCATGAAGTTCTTCTTCCTCAAAGACTGCTACAGTATAAATAGAGACAACACCAAAAAAGGCATATATTCACAAGGATGAAGAGAACAGTTAATGGAGAGAGAGATTAAGGAAAAGATTGCATGTTGACTGTTTAGATTTAAAAACTCTCCCCTGTCTTTCACTAATAACTCTCAGGATAATGACAAAAAGGCTTCATCCACCAAGTTAAAGATTAGAAATATCTTCTCTGAGGAATCTACCCAGCCCACGTGAAAAAAATAAAACTTCTAGCGTCAGAGGCTTCCTAGTGAAATAGACTGGCCAGATCACTCTACTGCATTGCCCACATTAAACAATTCCCTTCTAGAGAGAGCTTCCGTCAGCTTTTTACTGCCCTACTCTTAATATGAAGAAAATGTGAACAATCACCAAAGAATTGGAAAAATTAGCAAGAGCAACATAGGCCAAAATAAGCAAACTAGATTTAAAAATACATAAGATAGAGGACAAAATGACAAAAGCACCTTGGGGGAAACACGTTATGGAAGTGGAAGAAAACCAAAAAATAACTATTATTAACGTCTTCAGGGACAGAGAGAGGGAGACATTCACATCTAGTAACTTGGCAAAAAGTACAGAACAACTGACAACACCAAGTGTAGAGGTTGACAGTTTAGAAAGAAACTCACAATGTTCAGGTTCTGAACCAAAATGAATTGAAGAGTCTCTTTACGACTCCACTACTTGGCCAACAGTATTCTGGCAACATTGGTAGAGACAACAGAAAAATAAAGGGCACTTTCTAAGTTATGATAGAGATAGAAACATACATGTATACACACACACACACACACACTTCTCCAGAGTCTTAAGTGCAGAGAAAATTTAAAAATTTAGGTGAAAGCAAAAGACATTAGTGTGCTATATACATTTTTCTTTACATTATATGGTAAGGGGAGTGAAGGCTTGGAGCTTAGAAAAACTGCATCAGATCTTGGCTCTGCCACTTGAAAGCTGGGTGAAGCTGAACAACCCAACTTCTTCAATTCTTAGTTTCATTAACGAAATGAAATAATAAAATACATTCTATGAGATTATTTAACATAATCCCTATATAAAATTTGTAGCAAGGTCCAAAGTGGAAATTAAATCAATAGCAGTTATTATTATTATTACAGTAAAATATATGCAGTTCTTATTCCACAGTGGTAGTTCAGCCATTCTCATCAAATTTTTTCTAGTTTTTTTATTACTTTGTTAATTAAAAATATAATTGTTTTGTTAATTAAAATTAAACTTTGTTGATGTCCTGTGTTAATTAAATAACCTCTCTAGTTATCTACGTCTATTGATCAGCTGAGACATACATATGTATATCTCATTTATACAATGAGACATATATGTATATACATTTACATATATATATATATATGTATAAATCTCCATCAATAGATATACTGGTCTTCCTGGACCTCATCTTATTGTGGAAATTAAGCTTTTGATTCCCAGAAGGGTAAAGAGGCAAGGAGCTCCCCTTCTAGAGTTCTGGCCCTATAAGTCTTGATTCTAATTCTAAATGTTAATATCTTATAGTCAGTTTAAAGGCTTGTTATTTTTCTCTCTAATATTTGCTAAATGGCCCTCAATTCTGTATGCATATTTTAGGATGTTTAAGACTTTCCATGTATGATGTAAAGACCTAATGATCGATTTTGTGGAAAGAAAGGATATCAAAAAGAAGAGAAAGAGGTACTAAATTATTAAAAAGAGTTCCAAGAGCAAAGATCGGTCTACTGTGCCAGATTGAAATATATCCTGCAAACATTAGCTGCTACTGAAAATTGCCAGGGATAATTTGCCTGCATTTTATATCCTTCAAACTTACATTAATTACATTTTGAGAAATCAGAATGATCTGTGGTTACAGTCATTTGGTTACTGGTAGGCGCTGTGTCTTTTTTCTTCATTCAACAGCCAGATAACCTGCAGCTGGTGGCAAAGTCATAAACCACAAAACTGAATGAAGAGGCATTTAGGCTATAATTCATTCACATTTAGTGGTGCCTGAAGCAATTAGGCCTGGTGACAACCACTTTATCAAACAGTAAAATTTGGATTCATTCTTTCTCATCCCACGAACTCCAGATAAACTTGTATTTGAGCTTGAGCAGAGATCACCAAAGTTTTCCTTTAAGGATTAGATGTTAAGAGGTTATGTGTGTGTGTGTGTGTGTGTGTGTGTGTCTTTATTTTATTTTGTTTGTTTTGTTTTATTAATGGAAGCCTTTTGTGCCACGGAGTTCCTTTGCTGATGAGAACCCTATATTCTTCCAGATAGCATTAACTTCTCTCAGTGAAGATGTTCTGGCTCCTGTTGAAATGATAATATAAATAGGGACAGCAAACATTTATTGAACACTTACGTTATGCAAAGAACAATGTGAAAACCTTACCTTGATTAATACATCTAATGCTCACAACCTCACATAAAAAGTATTAAACTCTTTATTATAAAGATAAGAAAAGTGAGGCCTAGAGAGAAAAAAAATCAATGATTTGCTCAATTCCACAAAGCCAGTGTGACAGAGTGCACTATGAGTTCATCAAAATCCATTTTCTTCTCTACTGCATGCTAAGCTACATTTTCCAACTTTCCCTGCAGTTAGGTGTAGTGACACAATTAACTTCTGGGCAACAGAATGTGAGCAGAAATGATGTGAGTCCTTCCAGATGAGCATGTTTTGGAAGTAGGTACTCTTCCACATAGGCCCTTTCCTGATCAGTGTGGTTAAATAGAGAACACACCAAAGCTACTGGAAAATGATGGAGCCATCAAAGATAAGAGTCTGGGTCTTGGTTTGATTTAAAAAGCACCACCCTGTCCCTGCCACCAGGCACCCATTAGACTATATTTAAATAAGAAATCAATGTTAAAATATTTGCCTGGGAGATACCATGATCACAAAGGTGATTTTCCAGGGTCAGGCTTATCCACTGCACTAAGGAAGCGCTGACCCCTGAAATTTGCCCAAATGTGGGAAACTCGACTGCATAATTTGTGGTAGTGGGAGACTGTGTTTGCACTTTTCCCACAGGAAAAAAAAAAATGTCAGTGGCTTAACACAATAAGATGTATTGATAACTAGCTATAACATTTGTGTAAATGGTAGTTACTCTCAGGGGCTTAATAAAGTATGCAACTCAGATTGAGTGATTCTGAAGACCAAGATACTAACAACCATGCTATTTCTACTTCTAAGCTTAATGAACATGCCTCCCTCACTAGAACCCTGAACACTAGCCTCCATTCCAACTTAACTGGCAACTGTCTTGCTATTATGTTGATTGAGGGACTCAGTTAACAAATTACTCTCTATCTCCAGTAAAAATAAAGATATATATTTGCTATTTGAAAAATCATAAATATAATATTTTCAAGAGAAGAGAATATGAAAGTTATTGTTCAGCAGCCTTTTTTTTGAGCCTTGAGTACTTGAGATGAATCACTCAAGCAATTTGACAAATTTGATAAGGTTTATGTATCCTTCTAGCCCCAGAATGCATACAAACATAATATTTTCATGCATTCCCAGGTCCATAGAAATGGACTTAGGACCCCCGACACATTATATAATTCACACAGAAGGCTGGTCTGGTAGCTGTTTTACCATTAATAAAAATATTAATAATTATAAATTATTAAATTATTTTATAATTATTTAATCACTAAAGTAATAAGTATTTATTTTAATTTTACAAATGAAAAACATATGTCAGACATAGTAATTAACTTACCTAAGCTCAGACATTTGGTAATTGGCAGAATTAGGAATTAAATTCAAGACATTTTACACCACAGTCCATGTAGCCTTCCAACTACTTCATGCTGCCTTAGACCCTGTGGTATACCAAAACATTGCCCAGTTTCTCACAACTAAAAAGTCTCTTTTTCAAATGTAAAATTTTAGTAAATATCCCAGCCTTTCCCATTCAAAATATCTGTTATTTGTGCAATGGTGCAAAGTCATGAGGTGTGTTAAAAAAATGGAAAGGGGGATTAACAGAAATTTTGAGACTGAGAAATTGAGAGAGATGGAGAAAGATACTATTTTCCAAAATTATTATGTAAGGCATTTCATGTGACATTTATTTTTATATCCAAATATCTTCAAAAATTATTATGTAAAGCTTTAAGTGACATTTCTCTTTTATCCAAAAATCTTTCAGAAACCCCTGGTAAAGCTAACATAAAGTAACCTCATATGCTTAGTTCCAAAACTCATCCATTCTCCAGCTATAAAGAGTGATCTGAAATTAGCAAAAGGGGCCCTGCTTTTTTTGGCACCTTGCTGCCTTTACCAAGATGTTTCAATTGCCTGGAATTCTTTTCCCTCTTTGCCTTGCTGTATAGTCCACTCATCTTATTTAACACATTGTCTGGCCAATGACCAACCTCTCCTCTAAAGACAAAACAAAATGAATAAACAAATCAGTAGAACCCACCATGCCCTTATTTATGCAAGAATAATAACAGTTGAGGGGATCAAAGCACAATGGTGATGGATGCACAACCTTAAGAATGTATTTGTTTTAAATACTGAATTGCACACTTTAAAGGGTTAAATTTTATAGCACATGAATTGCATCTCAATAAACGAAAGGTAGAGTACAGGTTCTGTTAGAGTAGGAGACAAGGAGACAGGGCTGAGACTGGATGTAGAGGCTTGAAGATTGGGTGCAGGTATTAAAGTAAACAACTCTCAAGCAGAAGCTAACTAGGGGCGCTGATAACCACAGGCACAAACTGACTTCAACTCGGCTTGTCAGCAGCTATACTAAAAGTTAAAATCTTAATTGACAAAAATATTCTTAATGCTTGTTATATCCTCAATGTTATGTTTCTTTCTTATCAAAGAATACTATGCTTCACATTCCTTTTTAATGTCTATCAAATTTTGCTTTCTAAATGGATATTCTACTTCTGCTCCTTGTTACACCTCTTGTCAAAAGATTGACTTGGATCATCTTTCAAATGGATAGTACAAGTTGTCCATTTGTGAGTACAAGGACTTTCCTCCTCCCTTTTTTTTTTTTTTTTTTTTGAGACAGAGTCTTGCTCTGTTGCCCGGGCTAGAGTGCCGTAGCGTCAAGCTCACAGCAACCTCAAACTCCTGGGCTTAAGCAATCCTTCTGCCTCAGCCTCCCAAGTAGCTGGGACTATAGGCATGCACCACCATGCCCGGCTCATTTTTTTTTTTTTTTTTTTTTGTATATACATTTTTAGTTGTCCAGATCATTTCTTTCTATTTTTAGTAGAGATGAGATCTCACTCTTGCTCAGGCTGATTTTGAACTCCTGACCTTGAGCGATCCTCCCACCTCGGCCTCCTAGAGTACTAGGATTACAGTGTGAGCCACTGCGCTGGCCTCCTCCCTCTTCAATTCCAAAAGAATTCTAAAAATGTGGAGGAGAGGGATTTAGGGTTGTGTTTACATTTAAAAGAGAACTTACAAAACTAATGCGTTAAGAACTGAGATGTGGTGGTCCTGTCCATGGTAAATCACTCTCATTCCTTCTTGTCTGCAGCATTTTTAGTAAATGATACAAGTCACATTAAAAATGTCTTATCTCCACAACAGTGGCCTATAGTAACAGTTCCCACAATTGGCATTCTTCCCATGATCTGCAAATTGGCAAGTCTCTTGTTTGTCAACCTGGTCACAGGCCTCTCTTCCTAACTCATTGAGCATTACACAGAATGGCATTTTTTCAGTTCCTAGAGTAGCTACCCTCTTTTCTACACTGGCACCTTTGCCAATACTTTCTGTTCCTTTCCTAGTTATTAGCATTAATAGAATTTTTTCATCCTTACGATCTCAATTAAAATGCTTATTTCTCAAAATAGCTTTTCTTCTCCACGCTTTCGATAGTACATTCCATACTTTACCATCTTATTTCCATTCACAGTATCCAGGTTGTGAGAAATAATTGCACATCCCTTCAAAATAATTATTTATTTGAGAGTTGTTTGCCTTATTGTCCTCTTCCATCCAATAGACTGTTCTCCAAGAAGGCAGTCACTATCATCGCCCTTACTCCCTATTGCGTTCCTCACACCAGCCCAGCTCTTAACACAGAGTAGATACACACTATTTGTTCAATGACCAGAAAGTTGTGGCTTTTCTCCAATCTAGTGGTTTAGGGAAATCTCTAATGATTATAGACAGAGCAACTTCTCTACTTTCTTCAGGGCTTCAGTGTACCTCACACAGTTGTATTTTTAAAAATTTTACTAATGAATTGAGCCTGGTGGTGCCTCAGCCTGAGAGGAATAGACCACACAGACATTGTAAATTGCTTTTCCTCTCTCCTCAGGAACAGCTGAACTAGGGACTTGCAGAAGGGCAGATGGTGTCACTCTGCCACACTCTATGCTTGTCTTAATTCTGCATCAACAACATCTGCTTCTTTCCATTCTTCACCATAGCAATCCACCCCCCCCCCCCCCAGTCAGGAGATGGGCACAAAGGGCTCTGACCTCCCTGGAGCAGGGAGGCACTTTCTGCTAGTTCAGAGAGATGTCAAGAGATGCTGGCAGACTATCGATTAGTTAGAACCCAGTGGCACACACATCCTGGGGCAAAGTACCAATGGCAAGCTGTTGCTGGAACAGCAATATGCTTTTATTTCCATATCTGAAATTTAAGGAAAAAAATGAGAAAAACAGCCTGGCTCTTTGTCTCCCTGGTTTAATTAAAGTCTACACCAGAGACACCAAAGAGGAAGGGCAAAATCTTTGCGTTGGGAAGACCAGGCTTTGAATCCAGACTTCTCCATTTATGGTTACTATTATCTAAGATTCTCTAGTATCTCATGTCTCAGAGGAATTTTCCTTGCTTGTGAATTGGGAAAAATAAGTAGCATTACTGTAATAATAATGTCTGCTTCATAGACTGATAAGAAGATTCATCTTTCTCTTTTGACTTATCTCATTTTTCCTCCAGAATCATGCTCATTCTTTCCGTATACCACTTATCTCAGTATGTTCTTAGACAACCTGCATCAGAATCACCCATTTCCCAGGTAATTTGAATGCATACTAAATGTTGTTCTAAACTATTTAATAAAAATTCAGATTGTACAGGTATTGCCACAGGCAAAACATATATTTTTCCTAATCTGAGTGTTATGCTCCTTAAAACCTCATGTAGAATAATTTCTGATAAAGGAATTTAATATTTTTTAAAAGTTTGGGAAAATGTAAGTATGCTTTAAGTAGCCCCACACACATATACACATATACAAAAAGACTTTACAGTTGATGTGATTCTTTATATGGAAAATTTCAATCAATTAAAAAAAAACTTTTAGAGCCAATAAACAAATTCAGCAAAGCTGCAGGGTACAAATTCATCATGCATAAACCAGTTATGCTTGTATATTGAAAAGGAAATGAAGGAAACAATTTCATTTAAAATACCATCCAAAAGCATAAAATACCTAGGAAAAATTTTAGCCTAGGAAGTGAGAGACTTGTACACTAAAAATTATAAAACATTGGTAGAAAAAATTAAAGAAGATCAAAATAAATGAAAAGATATCCCATGTGTATGGATTGAAACACTATGGTTAAGATGATAATACTACCCAAAGTAACCAAAAGTTTCAATACATAAACAATACAAAATTACAGCTAGATAGGAGAAATGAGTTCTAGCATTCTCTACCACTGTAGGATGACTATAGTTAACAATAATAAATAGTTTCAGATAGCTAGAAGGAGGATATTGAACATTCCCAACACAAAGAAATGATAAATGTTTGAGATAATGAATATGCTAATTACCCTGATCTGATCACTATACATTGCATGTATGGAAGAATCACTATGTACCCCATGAATGTGTACAATCATTTTTCAAATAAAATAAAATTTAAAAAATGTTTCAATATAATCTCTATCACAATTCTAATGGCTGTTTTTTAGTTGCTTTGTTTTGTTTTGTTTTTGCAAAAATGTAAAAGCCAATCTTCAGATTTATATGGAATTTCATGGAAGTTCTGAATAGCAAAAACAATACTGAAAAAGAAGATCAGAGTAGAGAACTCACATTTCTCATATTTTAAAACTTACATATCACACTTATACTACAAAGCTATAGCAATTAAAGTAGTGTAGTACTGGCATATGTATAGACATAAACCAGTGAAAAAAACTGAGATTCCAGAAACAAACTGATGTATCTATGGCAAATTGATTTTCAACAAGAATGTCAAAACCATTCAATGGGACAAAGAATAATCTGTTCAATAAACCGTGCTGAGATAACTGGATATCCACATGCCAAAAGAATAAATTTGGACTTGTACTTTGTATTCTATTTAAAAATCAATGCAAAATGGATACACAATGTAAATTTAAGAGCTAAAATCATAAAACTCTTAAAAGAACACATAATGGTAAATCTTCATGACCTTTGATTTTGGCAATGGATTCTTAACAATGACACCAAAAACATGAGGAACAAAAGAGAAGATAGATAAATTAGACTTCATTAAATTAAAAATATTTGTGCATCAAAGATCAATATCAGGAAATTGAAAAAGCAACTACGGTACGAGAGAAGATATTTGCAAATCATATTATAAAGAATACTTATACTTGAATAACAAAAAGACAAACAATAGAATTTAACAATGGGAATAAAACTTGAATAGACATTTCTCCGAAGAATATATAAAAATGGCCAAACACAAGAAAAGATACTCAATATTATCAGTCATTTGCAAAATGCAAATCAAAATTACAATGAGATACCACTTCCCACCCACTTGGATGGCTACCATAAAAATAAAAAATAACAAGTGTTAGTAAGGATGTAGAGAAACTTGAAAATTTGTGTTTGCTGGAGAAATCTAAAATGGTACAGCTATTGTTGAAGAAAGTTCCACAGTTCAGTCAAAAATTAAACATAGAACTATCATATAACCCAGCTATTCCGTTCCTAGATATATAGCCAAGAGAATTCAAAATAAGTACTCAGTTTTACACACCTATTTAAACTGCAATATTCATAATAGCCAAAAGGTGAAACCAACCCAAATATCCACTAACTGATGAATAGATAAACAAATTGTGACGTGTACATACAATATTATTCAATCATAAAATGAAATGAAGTACCGATACACACCACAATGTAAATGAACCTTGAAAACATTTGCTAAGTTAAAGAAGCCAGACACAAAAAGTTACATAATGTGTTATCAATTTTATGTGAAATATCTAGAATAGATAAATGGGTAGGGACTGTGTTTGCCAGGGGCTAGGGGGAGTCAGCAATGGGGAAGTGATTGCTTAATGGGTATGAGTTTTCTTTTGGATGATGAAAATGTTTTAAAACTAGGTAAAATTGGTGGTGGGGGCTCCATTGCAAATATACTAAATGCCATAGGTTGTGCACTTTAAAATGTTTAATTTTATGTTATGTAAACTTTAACTCAATTTTTTAAAAAGGAAAATTGGTATTGGAAGCTTGTAAGCAAATCTCAGAGTTACTAGTGAAGCACTGTTTTAGAAAATGCAGTATTTGAACTGAATGAAAGGAGAGAAGGTTAGAAAATGCAACACTATCAGCACTTTTGATAGCACAAAGGATACTGAATGATAATAAATGAGCATCAACAACGCTAAATAAATTTTCAGAGTTTTAAACGGTCTGTCTCTGAATATTTAGATGCTTTATAAATACCTAAATTATAGTGCATTTTATAATAGACAAAGAGAGAGAGGATGAAAATAAAATTTGCATACAAAAGTCTACAAGAGATTTCCAGAATAAGTTATTAAAATTAATCTAAGTGTTAAGAAAGCATGGTGTTAGAGCATAATTGACATTTTTTAACATTGTACATAAAATCATGGTATATTTTATAACTAATAGCATCTTGAGGTTAGTGGAAATTAGTAGATAAAATGGAAATATTACTACACTTTCAGCAGATGTTTTACATTACAATGGTGACCTATTCATTCACTTACTCACCTTCATTAATCAAGGTTTTTGAATGTGCTGTGCTGAATTCAGGATATAAATGATTAAAAATTTCACTATGGAAAATCCGAAGAACATTTGATTTAAAAAAGGATTTAGAGTAAACTTCAAGAAACATTAACCACCTTTGCAAAGTTCATTATTAAGTAGGAGACACAGAAAACTAGGAGCCTTATTACACACTGAGGGATACAGCAGAGGTAGTTAAAAGGTACAGTTTGGTTACAAAGCAGTGACTGTCTTTTCCTAGAGACATATGAGGCTTCGTAGAAACAACAGTGTTTGAATAGCATCTTACAGGATGGATAGGTGTTTTGAGTCTATTTCATCAGAATAAGGCAACAGGCCATTCCAGGCAGAGGGAATTACAAGGAAAAGAGGTATAAAGCAATTTTTGAAAAGAGTGCAAGAGGAAAGGGTTCAGGTAAGAGGCAATGGAACAGGAGACAAGGCCAGATGCCAAATCAAGAATGGGTTAAAACATTGATTTCTGGATACGACATTAATAACATTTTCCTACCTAGCCTTCTTTTTTTTTTTTTTTTTTTTTTTGTTGAGACAGAGTCTCACTTTGTTGCCCAGGCTAGAGTGAGTGCCGTGGCGTCAGCTTAGCTCACAGCAACCTCAAACTCCTGGGCTTAAGCGATCCTACTGCCTCAGCCTCCCGAGTAGCTGGGACTACAGGCATGCGCCACTATGCCCGGCTAATTTTTTCTATATAGATTTTTTAGGTGTCCATATAATGTCTTTCTATTTTTAGTAGAGACGGGGTCTCGCTCAGGCTGGTCTCGAACTCCTGACCTTGAGCAATCCACCCGCCTCGGCCTCCCAGAGTGCTAGGATTACAGGCGTGAGCCACCGCGCCCGGCCCTACCTAGCCTTCTTAACAGAAAGTTAAACGCAGTAGGTCATGCCATTAATCTCTACTGATCTCTTTGATAAACTGAATTTGATATAGTACCAGGACCAAAACAAGGTTGAGACTTTGGTCTGTATTTATGGCACATTGTCTTGCAATCTCTAACTTTTCTATCAAAAAATCAAAATGCTAATTCTATACAATAGCCCCTAATTATAGAGGATAATACACACACACACACACACACACACACACACACACACGGCTCTTTCAGGCACTATGTTTGTAACAGAGGGAAGGGCCTGAAGAAGAAACAAAAAAAAAAAAAAAAGAGAGAGAGGGGTTTTCTGTCCCTTTAAAACTTCCCTCACTCTATTTGAGAATTGCAGCCTGGCCCACATCCCTGAGCCAGGTTAAGTCTCTTGTTAAAAGAAGTAACTTCCAGGTGGGACCAGTCCCCCAGGTTCACAGGCTTTGTCTTTGGCAAAGACGGAACAATTAGAGTAATAACCACAATAGTCTATAACTGAGGGGCCCTCCCTTTAAAAGCTCTGTATTTCTGCCTATGTTCAGGAAATCTGGATTTTGAAATGAAAAGGTCTACCATTTTTCCTCCTTTGCCAACAAAGTAAATTTCTTTCCTCCTCCCCAAAATACTTGTCCTCATTCTTCTGTTTTGGCCTTGTGGACAACTGCCAAGTTTTCAGTAACATGTTCACATGCCCACTTTCAAGATTAAGAAACATGGCCTTATAGAGGTTTGACAAAATTTGCGTCACTACAAAGCAGCAAGGCTACTTTAGTCAACATCTAAGATTTCATCCTTCATTTATTCATTTAAATATGTATGTAGTAAATGCTCTGCACTATCCATTTTGATAAATTATTTATTTGTATCAAGAATAATACAAATGTGTTTTTCTAATTTCTATGGGCCAAGGACTGATTAAAGCAGATGTGCTATGACCCCATGATCTCAACCCTGAATTCCCTTGGTTAATTTTGCACGTTGATGTGTGTGTGTGCTGTGCATAAATGATTAATCTAGAGAAGTGGGGGTTAAAACATCTATTATTTTTGTTATAATCTATCTTTAGTAATGGCATAAAATATATTCCTGGGAATGCTGACTCACATCAGAATTATAAACAGTACCATCTTTGACATAAATGTATGATATTTCTTTTTAAGAGTTCAGAAAACAATAGACAATTACACCTATAACTTCTTTGGAAATAAATTATTGAGCCTTACAAGTATGTCCCTCTACTGGAAAGTAGAGATGCATTGAGAGCTGTGGTTGAATTATAAAATAAAAAGAAATTACCCATGACATATGCATTAATGCTCTTGATATTGATATTGACTTTTGTTCAAACATATTTAATGTATCTTAGAATCAATGTTATTTCTTTTATCATGTGTTCTGCAAATTTGGAATACTGCACATTTCAATTTAATTCTCCACTCACATTCCTTCCCTTTACATCATGAGTTTTTTGAAGGCAAGAACCATTTCTTTTTTTCTTTTTCTTTTTTTTTTTTTGAGACTGGGTCTTGCTGTGTTGCCTAGGCTGGAGTGCAATGGCCTCATCATAGCTCACTGCATCTTCAAACTCCTGGGCTTAAGGGATCTTCCTCCCTCAGCCTCCTAAGTTGCTGAGACTGTAAGTGTATGCTACCATGCCCGTCTAATTTTTTTTTTTTTTTTTTAGAGACAGAGCCTTCCCTCTTGTTCAGGCTGGTCTCAAACTCCTTGCCTCAAGCAATCCTCCTGCCTCAGCCTCCCATATTGCTAGGATTACAGGTGTGAGTCAACAAGGCTGGCTCAAGAACCATTTCTGATTAACCTTTTTACTCCCGGATTCTAACATTCTTCTAAGCATGGGGTAACTTCTTGATAATTGTTTGAATTGGTGAAAAGGGAATGACGGATTGAGTGCTGCAGTGCCTAAACAAGTAAGTCAGTAAATAATTGAGTAGGCAACTGTCCTTGGAGAACTTACCTAACTCTAAAAGGTCAGTAGTATTACTATCCCCATTTTAAAAATGAAGAGTTTGAACATTAGAGAATTTGAATGATAAAATATTACATGTCATTATTATTATCAAGAAATTATTATGGACCAGGCATTCTACTAAATAATTTGTATGTGAGATTTTCAAAGGGTCCTTCCTCAGCACTTTGTCATCTACATAAGATGGCCTTAAATCTGGGTGGTTGTGTACTTTATTTTATAAACTGCAACAAATATGAAAGTGAAAAACATTAAAACAAAAACATCAGACAAATTAAATTGAATAGTTTGAGCAAAGAATGATTCATGAATTGGGCAATACTCAAAAGCAGAGGTAGTTCAGAAAGCTCAGCTCAGCAGTTTGAGCAGTGAGCTTTTATAGGCTGAACATGAAAGCAAAGTAGAGGCCGGGCGCGGTGGCTCACGCCTGTAATCCTAGCTCTCTGGGAGGCCGAGGTGGGCAGATCGTTTGAGCTCAGGAGTTCGAGACCAGCCTGAGCAAGAGCGAGACCCCATCTCTACTAAAAAAATAGAAAGAAATTATATGGACAGCTAAAAATATATATAGAAAAAATTAGCCGGGCATGGTGGTGCATGTCTGTAGTCCCAGCTACTCGGGAGGCTGAGACAGGAGGATCGCTTGAGCCCAGGAGTTTGAGGTTGCTGTGAGCTAGGCTGACGCCACGGCACTCACTCTAGCCTGGGCAACAGAGTGAGACTCTGTCTCAAAAAAAAAAAAAAAAAAAAAAAAAAAAAAAGAAAGCAAAGTAGAGAAATCACCTGATTGGCCACAACTAGGTGTCTGCCTTATTTGGGCATGGTGTGATCAGTTAGGTACCTGTGATTGACAGAAGCTCAGTTATTTGTGATTTGCTGAAACCTGGCTATTTGTTACAAAAAAATATATACTCCTAGTTTGGTTTTAGTTTGTTTACATCCTAAGTTAGGTTGCAGTTTGTTATGTAGAAACTCAAAGTACAGAAATAACCAAGGACAAACAGCTTCCTGCTTATATGTAATTTAACAAAAGGGGCACTCTTGATATTTCTCTAGGACTACAGAAGCAAACTGGAATTGTCTCAGGAAAACTGGGATTTAATTATCACCCTAGCTTAAATCTTTATTTCATGAAGAGAAATTTTAAAACAAACAAAAAAACCTCTTTAGACTATTCATGTTCATGTCTGGATCTGTGTTCTGGATTTCGTCTACGTGAGGAAGAAGCTAACTAATTTGAGGGGAAAGGTAACAAGAAATAACATCTTCATAAAGTATTCATTGGCACAGAAAACTGAGTGATGATTTAGGTTAAAGCTGAAAGAGAAATTTTAGCAAAGCACACAGCCAAGAAGTTTGAGTTTAACATCAAGCATTGAGAACTTAAGTTACTCCACAAGTCAATTTTTACTGTCCACTTTCTAATATAAACCTAGCATCAAACAACCTCTTTCACTCCTCATTCTTCTCACTTCCACCTTCCCCACTTTCAATGTTATAGGAGCAAAAGCACACACGTCTCCTACTGTTTTCTTATACATGAAGTTTTGCCATCCTTTGGTTATCTGTATTTGTGAAAACCCCATCACGATCTCACCTTCAATTCCAAAGGTGATATCAAAGTATTCCTTGTCTCCAAAATTGACAATTCCTCTCTTTTAGAAACAATCCAGAATCAATATACATTATATATTACAGTGTCAGCAGTACTGAAAATATTTGTGATAATAACTTGTAAAATACCTGCCACTTCTAACTTACTACACAGAGGAATTGGGTTACCTGCCTAAGCCCTTTGCCTAAAATCCTAATAAAGTAGCTGGGGGTCCTATTTCCTTCCTGTTCCTCTTTCTTTCCCTGACCTGTACCTTCACTCTACTTTCATAATGCAATTCTGAAACTATGCTTCACCTCATCTCTCAAAACATGCCTGAGATTGCTCTGGGTTTGCCAACTTCTTTTTGGATTTGCACCCTAATCGTTGTTCTCCCTCTGTGAATTATTCATCTGTTGGTTGCAAATGACCAAAAATCAACTAAACTAGACTAATCAAAGAAACAAAATCCAAATAAACAAACATACTGGCCAATGGCCAGCATGCACTGGGGTTAAGAAGTTTAGGGTTAGGGCTGGATTCAGTGCCTTAGATGATGATGGCATTAGGATCTGATCTATATCCATATTTGGTTCACCAACCTCTTTTCCTTGTGGTGACTGCATTCTCAGGCTGTAAATGGTGGCAAGGTTACTACAGAGGCATTATCTTTAAATCCTTCTAGGTAGAAATACCTCTGGGAAAGGAGATCTTCCTTCTATTAGTCCTTCCAAAAGCCATGAGTTTCACTGATTTTATCAGCTTATATTACATGTGTACTGAACGTGGAACCAATTTCTATTGCCAGCAGTATTTGGGTCTCTGATATACCTGGCCTGGCTCATATGCTCCAGGCCTGAAACTTTACCCAACTAGGATGGGATGAACTTAGTAAAATGTGAGTCTCTACCTGAAGAAAGGAAATCCCAGAAGGCACACAGCAAATGTCTTCTACACCCTCATTTTAAGGAGATTATTTTATTCTTCCTCATTTTTTACACATTCCTGCTAATGTCCCTTCCCTGTGGATGACTTTCTTCTCTTCTTTCCTTCCACCAAGCTGTAGAGCCATAGTCCTGGAGTCATTAATACTGATTTCTATGGAAAAGACTGAGGATAGAACACAAATAAAGAAATTTCTCAGTTTAAACTCTTCCCACCATTTCTTTCTAAAACATAAACAAATAATGTAGCAGTGCAGGAAGAATTTTGCAAAATCTTCACAAGGCAGTATGTTACAAAGCAGGCGCTCAATAAATATTCACTGATAGATTTCAAGTCCCACTAAACCACTTTTTCAGAGCCCCTTTGGCCCAATTAATATCTTTGCAAGAAAAGACAAATCCACAGAGCCATGCTGGAAAAAACAGATTGATTTTGTATATAGCTTAGTCTATAATCTTCAAGATATATATTGCTTAGAGAGGTACTCGAGGTGGTTTGTCACTCCCATCTTGTTTCTTTAGCATCAATAAGGATATGATGGTGAAAAGAACAGAATTTCCCACTAACTATTATAGCAACAAACACAAAGATTTACTATCATAACTAAGAATATAAATTTTTCGCTACTTTTTAGACCCTTAGTCAAAGCGAGTTGGCTTTGCAAAGAATGAGGTGTTTTTATCCTGTTTCTTTTTGATGAAGGGAGGCAAGCATAAAACAAAATTTGGCAATCAGAAGTGGGATGCTTCACAATGCAGTTGCATTTTAATTTACATAGAAGTGTGTCTATATTTCAGGTCCACTCCTTACTGACAGTGCAACTTCAAATAATTTATTTTCCCAGTGAACCTCAAATTTCTCATCTGTAAAAGGGGGATACCACCATAGTAATTTTGACATAATTAGCATGAGACTCACATGCAAGATATCACTTCCTTTTGCTTTTATTTATAATAGGTTAATGTGTAGTTTAAAACACAGGCTTAGGTTTTAGTTGTCCCTGGTTGTAGGTCTCAGTTCCCCCTCTATTAGTTGTGTGACTCCTGGAAATCACTTAATAAATGTGAGCAATATGCTTCTATTATGTAAAAATAAATTTACACACATATATACGTTTATGTGCTTAGGACACTTCTGAAAAGATGCACAAGAGCTTGTTAAATGCTGTAGCCTTTAGGAAATGAGACTAAATTTTTAAAAGGCAGGGAGGGGTACGTTAAAAAAAATTAAAGAAAGCAATATTAAACTGTGCATAAAACCAATAACAACAACAAAAAGAAAATAGGTTGGAAACTTGTAATGATTTCTTAGGGGAGTGAAAAGACTATTTGCTTATGTTTTTTGGCTTAAAGAATAGGAGTCAGTCAGAATTGGGGTTAGTTTTTTTCCTCATCATTACTTGCAATATGTGCCTTTTCTGTTTCTCACTTTCTTGCTGTAAAAGAAAAAAATGATATCTACATTCTTATATTATTTTAAGGAGTCAATGAGAAAAATCCTAATAAAATTGTAGTTTAAGGACTAATAAACATTAATATTACTTTACTGCTAACATCTATCATTGTAATCAAGAAGCCATGGTCATAAATCGCTGGTACATCTAGGAACACTAACCACATCTTCTCCCTCGCTGTCCTGAGCTTCCCTGCAATTTACTCAATGAAGTCTAAGTCGAGCTGTTCTTAATGAATATCTGCTGTCAACTTTCTCCACGAAGTCTGAGTGATGTTTTTATCTCAGGATGGGATTTTCTGCCCCATCAGCATTTAGAGCTATCTAGCACTCAACAACTGGTTGGTAGAGAAGTGGTAAAAGAGTTCATTTTGAAGAGCTTTTTAGAAGGGTTCCTGCAGGAAAGCAATTTTTCTTTGGCCACCAATACTATCAAAACCTTCCACAAACTCATGTGGCAGAAACTCTGCAAAGCGCTCATGTCAATTGAGTGGATGTTACTGTGAAACACGGACTTTTTTTTTTTCCCTCCAGGATAGTGTTCTGCTGCCTTTCTGTTCCTTTTTTTTCATTTCCTAGCAAAAAAATAGTGGTAAAATAGTGTCATCTCTAGTCATCTCTTGTTAAACGCTGCTTCCTTTTTTCACATGTCGGAATGACCTAAGGCACAGGTAGCAAATGTGTTTATCAAAATCACAAAGCAAGTGTTCCTGCTTTCAAAACATTGTGACCACAAGAGTAGTTATTATCATCACTCCCCTTGGTGAAAACCTGCCCTGGAAGCAAATAATTTTAAAAAGTCCTGAAGAACAAACATAAACAATACTACTTTGAGTAGGAAAAAAAAAAAATGGCAAAGTGAAAAAAAAAAAAAAACAACATTTCCTGATGACACAAGTTATTGCTCACAGTGAAGTCTACAATATGGAATTTGAATTGGACTTCAAACTCATTTTTGTGACCTTGTTATGATTAATAACCACTGCTTTGTTACATTTAAAATTTGAGTGAGTTTCTTCCCCAGAGAGGGATTTTACTTTCCATAAAAGAGTATCTATTAATCTTTTCAGATTAATACATCCTTGTATGTATTCCATAGCAACTGTTGGTTTGGTGGAAAGTGCTTACAGGCTTGGGAATCAGAAAACTGCTTCAGACTTCATGTTGACCATGAGTTATAGCAATTCAAGTGATCTCCCCGAGTCTTGAAAGGTCTTTATACCCAGATAAACTTTGTACAAACAAATTATTAAATGAAAGGCAGAAGAGGTTGGACAGGGTTTTAAACGATAATTATTCAGATCAGATTCACACTTTTTCTAGTGCCTTCCAGAGAAACCCTTGGAAGGTCTCTGAGGAAAGCAGTCTGAAAAGCAATAATCTCCTTAAATTAAATCCATTCTATAATAGGCTGAAAAATACTACCTCCCCCAAGATATCCACATCCTAAATACTGAAAACCATAAATGTTTTCTTATTTGAAAAAGGAGACTTTACAAGTGTGATTAAGCTAAAGATCTTGAGATGAGAAAATTAACATAGCAAAGTCATTCACAGGTCTTATATAAGACTAGCCTGTCAAAACTGTGCTGTGGTTCTTCCCTGAAAATACTTTCATGTTCTACCTTCACTGAGCATTTGAACAACAACATGAATTATAGTAGTCATATTATTTCCTGTATCAGTCAGAGAACAGTGAACAGAATCTACTCTATAAACTAGAAAATGATTTATCACATTAAAAAAAAAAAAAAAATCCTAGCTTAAGAATTGTTGGAAAGCCTGAAGATGTGCATTCCTAGCTGAGCTTCCAGAAATGGCTCCCAAAGCAACAATGTAGAAGGAGTCTACAAAAGGAACTGCTGTCCCTGAAAAAAAATCAGGAAACTGCAGAATCAGGAAGTTATCTGCTGAACTGCTGACATGGCTACTAGCTCCAGAAACACATGTCTGCTGCACCATAACATGTAACAGAAAGGAATAAATATCTCTTGCCCTGCCTCTTTACCTAACTTGTTCCAAACTCAAATTTAGGCTTACTTGATCGATAGGACCTACACCAACAAAGAGTTGCCTCTGTCTAGGAATCTGGGAAATGTAGTTTTTAACTTTCCCATCACTGCTTGCCTGAAGAGGGACAGAATGTTAATTTAAGCAAATTGATTCTCAGTATCCACCTTACTATCTGAAGGTAAAGATACTAAATTGTGCTTGTATAGCTTCTTCTGTAATCGAATTGGGGAGGGAGCCACAGAAATTTTAAGTGCATTTGGGGAGTTAAAGTCTCATCATAGAAACCTTTTGGCATAAACAGAAAATGGGCTTTAACCAGACTGGCATATAAAATGAAAAAAGAGAGAATAAATGAGTATTGAGTCCCTGTAATGTGCAGTCTTTTGTAGTCTTTACATAAGTCATCTCTTTAATATTTGTAACATCCATATGAGATGAGAATGACTATTCTCATAAGAGCGATGAGAAAACTGAGGCTTGGACAAGTGTCACAACCTTTCAACATTCAAAACACTGCTTAATTTCAAACCTTACTTATTCTAGTTTCCAGCATCTCAGAACTCTTGATACTCTGGGACCTTAGCTCACTTACTTATTTTGGTGAAGTTATGAAAGCCCTGTGTGCAATACCCTGACATTTATTTCACTCTTACTAGACTCAACAGCTCAGTAGCACGTGGTAAAATTGCATGTGGTATGTCATCTGCCCTTTTGAAAAATCACAGAACAAAACAAATGAATATAGAAATGTACATGTATTCCCTAATTCCCAGAAGGGGCTCTTCAGAAAGGTAAATTTTCCATAAAATCATTTTACTTATTCTGAAAATATTAGGAGTTGAAAAGCAAAGCTGAAAATAACAAGAGCTGAAGTGGAGTCACTTGAAAGCTTATGTAAGAAAGGGGATTTGCCCGAGAGACTTGGAAAGTAGAAAGTATATTAAAGGAAAAGATGTGAAAATGTATCAAGAAACATCTATCACCCGAGTAACAATTTTATGCATATATCTGTGTGTCCCTGGATTTATAAGATGTTCTTTAAAAAGGATACCATGGTAAAATTAGTTAAGGAAATGCTACTTAGTCCTTCCTGTTTCTTGAAGCATTACCTTTCACATTCCCCCAGGAATTCTTAGAACCTTTAAAAAGTGGAAATACCCACATATTACATAAAACAAAGTTTTCCTAAAATCTATGGACAAGAGAACCAATTGTGTTTGTGTACATGTGCATGTTGTATGTACATGTATGTGTGTTATATATCTGAATCTATATCTATATTTGCACAATACTTGTTTACATTCCACAAATATTATGAAGGACCTATAATAAAAAATACATGTATCTGACCTGACCCAATTTCCACCCCCATCAATTAGCAGATGAAATTAGATATGGTAGTTGGAAGTGCTTGACAAAGGAAATATTGCAGAAAGCACATGTAGGCAAATATCTCAGTCCCAGCTAAAATCAGATAGAAAGTAATCATATTAATATATATACCTAATTGGAAAATATGATTTTCTGCTACTGAGACAGACACAAAGATTCCTCTACTTGAGACTTAAACTCTCAGTAAAGCACTTACTGAGACTCAGATCTACTGAAATTTCAAAATGTACCATGATAATTAGCAAGTGATAAAATGTATGTTCTACATTCTGAATAAGATTGGCAAGGTAAATTGATGAAAAATTAACATCAAAACCAAAGAATAATGTCCATAGGACTTGGTGAATCCACAATACAGTATTTTTGAACTTATGACACTGACATTTGTATATCTGTTAGATTTCATTTAATTGTGGTAAATTTGTGTATAAATAGTAATTTTATTAGATAAATGCAGCACACAAGTAGAGCCAGATGATATTTTGGTGTCTTAAATACATTTAAAATTCACTCTATTTTACTATTTTAAAGCACTAAACATTTAAGAAACAATTATCAGAGGATGAAATTATATAAAGTTTGTTCTTTCAAAAAGTTAATGTAAGACTTTTTTTTTCTTTCTCATTTTTAACTCCTGGCATATATATATTTTTAATGATTGTTCATACTCCCTTGTACTTACATCTTCTCAGTATTTTCCCCTCACAGTGCACAAAATAGCTCATGCCTATGTCCTCAGTTCATGTCAGTGTTTTGTGAGATAAGATTAGAAGCCTTGATCCCCCTGCTGTTAGAACAAGACCTCAATCTCTCACTGTCTCTATTTAATCAGGTCCCTATTTTAGCTGCCACAAAGCTGTCAACAAAAGAAAATAAGCTATTCCCCATCAAGGGGTTAAATTGGATTTCACAGTGTGCAAAGGCTCTTCTGAGCAAAATTCCACCTGCACCCTCCGTCAGGCAAATTACTTCTGACTTTTAATTTATTTCTCTAGGAAATGGAAAGGTATGGCATAACCAAAGTCAACAGGGAATAAAGTACAAGGTGTAATCAGGTGCTCACCAATTGCAGGCCCCCTTCCCTGTCAGCTTTAATGGGTTCTCAGAACACACAATTTATAAAATGTATGACATGCTGTCTCTGTTCTGAGTTTTATTTTGGACTTGTCTAGTTAATGGCCCCAACAAGTGACAACTGATGTTTCCTTGAAGCAACGGTGCCTGGAAGGTGTGTCCATTGTACATTGAAGTTCAGTCTGTAATTGAACTGGACTCTTGGCTTCCTAATGTGTAATACCTAAACTGGAGAAGAAATCTGATTCAGGTGATAGCAGTATTCATTTTATAGGATCGTGGATGTCAACTATAGGGGTGTAGGTTGAAAACCAAGGAAATACATTTTTTAGATGATGTTTCTGTTTTCTGGCCAAACAAGTTTAGCAGCAAATCATTAACTCAAATAATACAGTTTTATACACTTCCTCTTCTAAAATTTAACTGAATATGGAAGTATTTCTATGATTTAATTTCACAAAATCAATTTTAAGGGATGGAAGAAATGTATATGAATTAATAATTGCTTTGGGGAAAGTGATAAGAATTTTTGTCTAAGAGATTAATAGTCAAAAATTTTTTATAATTTTTTTAAAAAATTGTTTTTACAAAGGTACGAA
This sequence comes from Eulemur rufifrons, assembly GCF_041146395.1. Classification (NCBI taxonomy): domain Eukaryota; kingdom Metazoa; phylum Chordata; class Mammalia; order Primates; family Lemuridae; genus Eulemur; species Eulemur rufifrons. Next base: position 6,151,933 of record NC_091005.1, on the reverse strand, counting down.
TTTCGTAAGTGGGAATGGAATGATTCTTTAATGAAGGAAAAAAATAATAATGGAAAATTTTATTTTCATTATAAGTGATTTGTCAGTTTTATTTTGTTTTGTGATATTATTTTATATTTAATTCAAGCTAACTTTCAAATAAATTTTAAATACCCCCAAGGAGTTCAGCTCTTCTTCCACTGTTAAAGATTGCTGATTAATTTCATATTTCTATCAAGTAAATTTTGAATGGTAAATAGGAAAATATTTATTAGGTGGAAAATTAGTGGAGGGTTATCGGGCAGTACTAATTTTTTACAACTGTATATAAATAAAACACGTTGGAATGACCTATTATAATTGATCTAGAAATATTTTTTGATCCTTATAATGGTTTCATTGGTCCTTTAAATCAACCTTGTCAAACCAGCTTTAAATTACGGATTTCAGGAGAACATGGGTTTAGGATAAGATCCGGCAATATAATTAGAAAAGCAATATTCATTGTTATAAATAGAGACTTGTCCATGGTATTCTAAACCTGGAAATTTACCTCTGGGACTTTCCATGGAAAAGGCTTATTGGCTTGAGTTGTTCATGGAATAAATAAATTGGCTATATTTAAAAGAAAACTTCAGAGCTCTCAAACAGCTATCTTATTGGTACCTATAAAAAGATACAGCAGAAATACAGCCATAAAAACTCCGCTGGCAAGATATTTTTAAAAGCAGAAATTGGATTCAAAACAAAGTTAAAATACTTTGTATGTTCAAACTGTCTTCTCTGGATCCCCAGAAGGATCTGCCCACCCCAAACCTTCCACAAAAAAAAAAAAAAAAAAAACAACCACACTCCGGCCTATGGTCCAGTGGCTAGGATTGTATATTTTCACCACGGAAGCCTGCCTTTGATTCCTGGCCAGGGAAACCATCCCTTGGAGATGTAAATCCTCTAATTCAGGAGAAAAGAAAATGAACATTTATAGGAATTAGTTTGAATGGTTTTAAATTTATATTTGTATGACTATTGACTTTTTGGGGTACCCATTTGTTATTAATTCTTTTCCCTCCCACCGATAGCTATTGTTTTCCTGTTCTTCTGTAAGTCTTTTTTCCCTAGAGGTTTTTGGAAGTGGCTCTACATCTTGTGAGGACTGTTTCTTTTTACCTCTTTGTGACATCTTGCATTCCTGGTTAAGTCTGAAAGACTTGTTGGTTTTGGTTCTGAGTCACTTGATAGATACTTTGGTTTAAAAAACAGTTCAAAATCCAGGAATATTGGCTGTTTGTCCTGGCTGAACAATAATAATAATAACAGATTTGAAAAGTTTTTTTGTTTTTTTTTTTTTAAGAGCTCTATGGTCTCAAGTTAGCTTAATTAAAAGCTGATATTCAGGCTATGAATTTTAAAGGCCTTTTTTCTTTTTCAGATTCTGTTTCTCCTTTGGAAAGTTTTTTCAGTCAATGGAAACCTCTTTTAATTATATGTTCAGCTCCTCTGTTCTCTTCTTTTCTTGGCAAGATTTTTGCTGAAACAAATGTAAATTTTCATTGGTTCTTCTGAGATACTTAAGATCTCCCCAGACTGGTTCCTCTAAAACTTTTTTCCCATCTACTTCTGCTCCTCCTTTTTGTCACCTTTAAGATTTCATTCAGTTCCCTTTCATCATTGATACACTCCCCTGATACGCTCCCCTTCAAGCCAGTACTTTATCGATTTGGGGGTCAGTGGATGAAGACTAACAAGACATCAGAGTTCTGGCTACCACATAAACGGACCTGAGAAAGACTTCTAGTGATGCTGGTACCTTCTGAAGAACACAAAAAAGCCCCACAGATCCCTCTTTATGGTCTTCTGTCTTCCTCATAAAGTCCCAAGAGCTGTGGATGGATTTTTTTCAGGTCTGAAACTCTGCTCTCTTTGAGTTGAGCACCCTGATTGCTTTACCTTCTGGTGGTACCAAGGGTTACTCCATACAGTAGGAGAACACTTGCCCTTGAGATATGTGGTAACTAAGGAGTCAGTGGTAAGAACTGCAGTTTTAAGAGTAACTGACAGTGGTTGCAATGAACCGTTATCACTAAAGGAGATAAACTCTGACTTTCTATCCTGGTTCAGACTGAGTCAAACAGAAACTGACAAGAAAGTGGCAATTTTGTAAAAGAAAACTCATTGGCTAGGTTAGCTGCAGAGAAATCTCAGAGCTGGGGCCAAACTTGAGGATGGGCACAGTTTGGGCGTTTGGAGGCTGTGTAAACACTTGCCACCTGGGAAAGAACTTTTGTGGGGGATGGGCTAATTACAGAGTAGGCTGGTTGGTGTTGGGTCACCCACCAGCCTCAGAGGAATGTCCTTGCAAGAGGTGCACTTTAGAGTGTTGCACAGCCTAGCCCCATGGCATTTCTCTACTGGGCTTTTGCCTTAGCTCTGGGGTAACCAGGATTCAGTGTAGGAACGAGATCCTGGATTTCTGGAGACACAAGTGCTTCATTTTATAGCTGTGTCTGCCTTTTACATGTGTGAGTGTTGGGGAAGCTGCAAATGCTTTGTCAGCCCTGTTTATTGATGAGTTCCTCCCTGACCTCAGTGGTCCCGTTGAAAAACAAAGACTAAATTGGAAGCTACCTATATAACTAAAATTGGTCTCCTTATGAAATGCTGTGGTAAATTCTTAGAATTCTGCATTGCTTTGGCATCCATTTTTGATCTTCCTCTGTGTCTCTTCTAACTGACACACCAAACTCCTTCTTGGAAAAGCTTATATTCTCTCTCTATGCTTTGGGATGTAAAGTTGCTACCATATATTTTTTCTCCAAAAGTTAGTAAGAGCTTCTGCTAAATGGGATAGATTAATTTGCTCAATTTATAAAGATGCAATTTGAATCCAACTATCATTTTAAACTAGTTTGTGCTACCTGGATTATGGCTAAAATTTTAAAATCAAAACTATAAAATCTCTAGTTATGTTTGTCTGTATTTTTATGTATACGTGTACATATGTCTGTTTGTATGTTGTCTGCATGTACCAAATAGACCTATAAATAAATACTCATAAATAAATAAGCCCAAATGCTTTTAAAGTTCATGTGACTTTAGTATCTTTGATAAATAAAGCTAGTTTTAAAATTGCTGGTAAAATAGAAATGTCTTTAGAATTTAATTTAGACATTCTTACCTAAGACTACTGGTCAGACAGCTTTATGTTGTCTCTGTTAGATATTTCAAAATCATGAAACTGCTGCTTCTATGATATTTTAGGTACTCGCTTGATTTGTCTAGAAGCTAAAGGTGTGAGGGCTGGTGGCTGGGCTCCCCTGAAGTCTTGCACACATTTTATCAGGAGCTTATCTTTGGTTTTGAGCCTCCGAATTCTTGGGTCTAGACTGGTGGTCATGGTGAGGCCTGGGACATATGTGTGTCCTCAGTGCCTGGGTCACCAGTAGCAGGGCAGAGCCAAGTCCAATATGGCCTCATATTCCCTGGCATAGATTTGCTTCCTGGCCACATAGGAGTGGGTTGGATCCTTTACACATCTTCTTCACAGCTCTTCCTCATGTCCTGGGCTCTAAACCTGGTGTGTAAATCTGGAACACAGAAAAGCCGTACTCTTCATAGCCACCCTGAGTGCCACAGGGAAACCCAGGACAACTGCGGAAGAAATTAGGAGGGCACCTATGTTCAGTATCTCAAAAGCCTTGGTTAAGATGAGACTGTCTGATGCAGGATTGTCAAAAGTAAAATATAACTTAAATGGCTAGCTTTTTTTTTCCCATTAGAAATTCAAATATAATTGTTAAAAATGAGTAAATTAGATAAATGCAAATAAAATAGAAGTTATAAATAAACTTTTAATAAGAAGTATGTTTTATAATATGTTTAATTAAAAGTTTTGGTAACTATACCCATAGAGTTTTGTTAGACTAAATTAAATCATGGGCATTTATTGACTATCTAGATTATTTCCAAATGCAATATAATGCTGAAACATTAATTACTAAATATAAGTTTAAACTTATATACTTTTGGTTTCTCATTTCAAAGAAATAAAAGATATTTGGGATTATTAGTAAATATGACCTATTCTACATTGAAAAATTATTCTAAAAAGAAGCCAATGTTTCTAGAAATTATAAAATATGTATTAATAAAATGGTTTGGTACATAACAATTAAAATTACTTACTTCCTGAGTTTTTACTAAAAATTGAGGTTACTATAGTTAAAATTATAATTAATATATGTAATTAAAACTACTAAAACTACTAAAATGCTATATGCAAAATATACAAAAAATGTAAGATATGTTTTTGGTGAGAAAGGTTACAAGGAAGGCATAAGGATGTGGTTTTTGTTAAAGAAAAATAAGTTTTGTCCAGTTTAGAGATTATTTAAAGGTTGTTTCAAAATAAAATAATAAAAAGATATAGATAAAACTGAATGGACATAGAAAGTTGGGAAAACAAAAAGAATTTTAAAAATTATAACAAGGTATAAAAGGTTTATGGAAATCGTATCTTGTGTGGTCAAGGTTGAATGAGATTGGATGGATTTGCTTATAAGGTCTTATTAAAATTAACAATATTAATACTATACTGGTACAAATGTTAATTTTGGTTTTCTCTTCTGAACAAAATTTTTGTGTAATATTAATAAGGGATAGTAAAAGATTTTTATTCACCTTTGAGTACATTGCAAAAAAAGAGAGAAGAGAGAAAAAGAAACAACGTTTATATGCCTCATGCTGTCTTTAGTAGGTCTTTTGGTTATTTGTAAAATGGAGTCTCTGTCCAGGAGTAAAGGTTTTTGGTTTTTAAAATTTTTAATTATCATTAAAATTTTTTAATTATCATTTTAGCTAAATTAATAACTATCATTTTACAGTGACCTGTGATTTTATTTTGATCAAGTATCTTAAACTTTTGGAATATTTGACAGCTTTTCAAAAATTAAATTTCAAATTCTAAATTAAGTCTCTTTGGCCTCAGACTAATTTTGGAATCTTACAGAGGGCCCCTGAAAAACATCTGAAAAAAATGTAATAAACCAAATCAGGCTTATTTGATCTGAAAATTATACAGGAGGCATTGTCAAATAAGAAATAATGTTTAACCTTCTTTGAGTTATATTTGTATAAATGTGATATTAATAAATGTTTCAAAATTGTATGACATTCCTAAAAATCTGATATGTTAAACTGTTGTAACAGAAAAAATAAAATTTCCTTGTCAATTACATCTTTAACCATGGCCAGTTTAAGTCTCGTCCATGGTTAATTGATTTATTCTAAAAAGACTCTCACAGGTACTTTGAAATACAAAAATCTGCTGATAACTTCAAGATTATTCAATTGGATTGGTAATCATTTCAAAACTCTAATAAAAAAAAACTGGATTCATAAAACTGCTAACCTAACATCAAGAAGAATAACAATTAATTACATTGGATTGAACCAGTGAAGGATTATGATTTGAAACATTGCTGATTCTTTTTAGGTGTTGTTTTCCAGAATTAAGAAAACTTTTTTTCTCTTTTAAGCTCCTTATAGCGTCGAATAATTGGGTAAAGCATACCTTCTTGAGCAAATTGAAATATCTGCCTTTCTCTCTACTTGATGCCTCCAGAATTTGGAAACTATGTGTGAGTATTCTCATCTTGTGACAAAATTGTTATGTGCATAAGTTCAAGGTTCTGTTTTCTTTTGCAATAGGACACAACTGGAAACAATGATAATTTTACCAAGATTTAGACTGGAACATTATATTTTCAGACAGCTTTAAGGAACTGAATTTGACTTTATGAAGCCAACCCACCTCCTTGGAAAGACTGGAGGATCTGGTACCTAATTTACATGATTACCTTATGGGACTCCTAGCTTTGCAGGAAGTAAATACCATCACTTGCTGACAGTCCCAGGAACCACAGGATATTCTAGAGACCTTGAGAAGAGAGAAATTCACTCAATTTGTACAGATATTACAGATACAGTCTGAGGGTGAGTCAAAACCCTGGATTGGCTTCCTAGCCTCAAGAGGCTTTTAAAAGTCTAATCTGAGATTCCTTATGAAAAGTTTCAGCAAAGCCAATTTAAAAAGAGCTTATGTGATATATCACTATTCTTACTACAATTTATGCAAACAATCAGGCCAAGTTAGTGAAACTAAACTTATTTTAGAAACAAATTAGTCTTTCCATAAATATCTTTGGTAGAAATAATAAACTGGAAGAAGAAAAATTATGTTTTGGAAAAAAAAAACTATAGTGTATCTGCATTAGATTCTATCACTGTCCATTGCTTTTGAGTGTTTTATTATCTGGACTGAATCCTGAATTTTTGGTTTCTTCTGATACCTGGCTGTGACTCTCTAGACTAACATTTCCCATTTTCTTCCACCTTTCTGACTTAGAAGCACCAGAAATTAAAACTGCCTTTTTCCTGAAGCTCTGCAAACGGAAGCTCTACAACTTTACAAAGACCCCACAGAAATCACCACAGTGACTTGGGTATACATAACCTTTATGCCAGGAAAATCTTTCAGATTGCCACTACCTGCCCTGCTGTAACTGAAAATGCTTCCAGAAATCTTTGCAACTGACTGCCCTCCAGATTACAGAAAAACTAGTTTATAGACTACTACAGATATTATACTTTGTTTTTCTTGTTTCCATAATAATGCCTCTTATTAAAGATCTGCTTACCTACATCATATATAGAGGCCTAGCTTTGAGAATCCTTTTCCAACACTGTTTTATAGAATGAGATGCAACTGTTTAACTGGGCTGGACTTTTCCCAGAAACTAGAGACTGGTTTATTTGAGTGTGAAGAAAAGTGCTTAGATTTGTTCTTTTCTACATATGCATTCTCATCCTAATCTACTTTCTTTTCTACCTTTTTAGGTTCCTTGCCACTCAATACTAACCTGATTTCTCTCTCCATAACTCCTAATCGTACTTTAATATATGAAACTTTCTAAAAATAAACTTTCAAATGGGGAACTGGAAGAAACCAGAATATTTCACCCTGAAATATGGCCCAACTAAAGAAACAGTCTCAAAGTCTCTCTAACCTTTCCTCACTCCTGTCTTTCAACTCTTTATCTCTCTCCCAAAGCACAGGATGAACTTCCTTTATCCATCTAAAAACTGGACCCTTAAAGACAAGCACAACCGCCTTTCATATCCTCCCTAAAACCTCATTATCCATTGCAGAAAAGTGGACTGAGCAATGCAAACACACCTGGACAGACTTTATTACATGATAATGCCTTCCTTTTGGGCTCAAATTCCAAATAGAACCATTTACTAGTTAACTTCTGCCTCCCATGTCCATTAATTCTCCCTAATAATCATTTATTGCCACTCAAAAGTATTGTCTACATTCCCCATCTCCCCCATCCCCTAGGTAGAAGGGTATATAAGCTTCTGTATCCCATTAGGTTATTGAGTAATCATGCTCCCGTGATTTACTCATGCTATACATGTAAAAATAGATTTTGTATGCTTTTTCTCCTATTAATCTGGATTTGTCAGATAATTTTCAGTGAAACTTTAGAGAGCAAAGGGCATGTGTACCAAGAGCCCCTGCAATACAAAAGAAAAACAATTTACTTAGGAAGTCTACTAGTGTAGTAGTCATGAAGCTCTAGAAGTACTACCAACCTTTTTCATATCATGCAGCAAAGGAAAAGTGTTATATTTTTCAGGTACACTGTGAGATACAGATGAGGTTTCTCTCAGCCAGAAAAAATGAGTCCTGGGGCCTTGTCATATGTCACTGAAGTCTGAATGAACCAATATTTTATAACGCCTCCAATCTCACTAATGTGCCATGGAGAATGCTTTCACCATGGTTAAAAGTTTAGTTATGGAAGACATACTTGTTGACAAATTTTGCAGGCCTTAACACAAGTAAGCACTAAGTTTTTCTAAGACTGACTCTTATTATGGCCTTTAATGCAAGTCTATGGAGCAACAAAGAGCCATTCAGTAAATGCAATTCTATCGGAGACTAAAAGATTATAGCCCAGGCACCTATTATTGTTTTCTGGCTAGATCCAGAGAGAGAAAATTTACCATATCTAGAGAAATGGATGGATTTCTTATTCTTGAGGCATGTTAAATTCTTTCTAGTTGATAAAGATTGAGTAATCAGGAAGTGAAGGAGACTAATAGATTCACTCTTGATGAAAATTGACACTCACATGCAAGTCTCAGGGAAAGTGAATTTTCCAGACAAAATCTGCTTGGGTAATGTAAATCAGGCCTGAAAGGCACCATTTGAATGTAAACAGACTTAAGTTAAGGACTTAATGAAACTGCTTTCTGTCATCTGGATCACAAACAAGATGAACCTATTTAAAGTGAAAAGCTTAGCTATAAACCTGGTGGAAAATAGAACTAGATCATTGTATAAATAAAGAAGAAACTTAAAGGGGAAAGCGAACACCTACCCAATAGCGCTAAAAGATAAAAGACCTCATTTTCCTAGGAGGCTTGCTCAGATACTTGGTATCCTTTCCATCCTATCATTAAGGTTTAATTCTATTTCTATAAACCACTGATTTTTAAATGTTCATAGTTATTTGATATTTATTTTCATATGTAACTTAGGAGACAAAGGCAGTAGGAAATCTGTAGGCATATGCTTCAATGTTGTTTGGGGCACTGTGGTTTATTTTTTGTGGTTTAGTCATTTGTTAATGTATTATAGGAAATATCTAGTTGTTGGGCTGGTTATAAATTTTATAGCCAAAAATTACTTTCCTACCACATGTTACTCACAAGTCTTCCTAACTTATATTATGCTACCTAGATTTAAAAGACTAGAGATGTGGCATAAGTGGAGATGCTCCACCACTGTCAAATTCAACATTTGCCTCATGATTAAATTCATTCTGTCTAGAGAGGGAAAGTGAAAAGAAACTTACTCATGAGGTGGAGTATCTTGGTGAGAAATCTAAGAATTGGTGGCAATTCCTGTGACCAGGAAATAGGCAAAGAAGAAAAGGATAAGCAATAATGAATATATCTTTATTCTTCATGTGAGAATCATAAATGAAATCATTTGGGTGTTTTTTGTTTGTTTGTAAGTGAGATAAAATCATATCCATAATGGGTAAAACCATATGGAGATTTGATGGCTGTAGTAAATGACAAGACTAGGAATTAGGGGTTTCCAGCATAACTGGATTGGGAGCTCAAATGCTTTCCCTCTTACCTTTGCCTTTTTTGGTCATTTAAATCCAAGCCACCACCTGTGAACAAGATACTCTACTGATAACGCTTCCATGTCTCATGTGTATGCCCTGTGAAACAGAGACAAGCTCAAGCAAAAACCCAAGATTTGCTCTGACTCTGTCCAATGATCTTAGCTTGGATCCCATGCTTATGTCTGAACCAGTCTCTATGGAAAAAGGATTGAATGCACTCAATGGTTGATACCCAAGTTACAGTATTCATGAAGTATGGGTTGATGCATTAGAGGGCTATCAGAATATATGGAATGAGTGTGGTAGAGATGTGAACCAAAGGTTGTCACTAAATATAGTGTAAATGGATTCTGTTAGCCTAGCAAGAGCAACAGCAAGAACACAGAACAAAAAATAACAGCAAGATGAATGGAAATAACAACTAACATTTACTGAAAGCATACTATACATCAGGCCTTGTTATAAGTGTTTCACATGTGTAAACTCATTTAATCTTCACAAAAATAGGACACCCTCACATGGCACAGAGCAGAGAAAGAGGAAGCAAGCTGTCCTATATCTTTTCTCATAAGGGCACTAATACCATCGTGAGGAATCCACCCTTATGACCTAATTACTTCTCAAGGGTCCAACCTCAAAATGCTATTACATTGGGGTTAGGCTTCAATATTAATTTGGGGGGAACAGAAACATTTAGTCCATAGCAATTTGCTTCACCCAAAGTGGATGTAAGGCATTCTTTCAGAATTAGGCTTACTATACTCACTGAGATATGTATGATCCTACATTTGGTCCACTCATCAAGGTTTTTTAACTCAATTTTGGCATTCAATTTGTGGGAGATCCTTGTTGTTTAATTTGGTACAATATATGTTTTAGAATTTTATAATAATAAGTTATTTATTCTTTCCTTTTTACGTCTTACAAACTGCACTAAAGGATATACCTTAAATTTTATCTCTTCAGCAATATCACATTCCAAAGTTGACTTCTCTCTCCTTCTAAAAATATTTTCTTCCTCTTTTGCTTTTTGTGACATTGCATTTTTCTGATTTCTCTTTCTTTTTGCCTATTACTTTTTGTTCCATTTATTAGTTACTCCCTATTTCCAAACTTCTAAATGTTGGCATATTTGAGGTTCAGCTCTTTATCACTTCTTTTTGCTTATTTAATACTGTATTTAAATAATCACATATTATTCCTATAGCTTAAAATCCATGCTACAACTCCCAAATTCTTTCAACCTTACCTTTAATTCCTAGTTCGGACCCAGAAGTCACCTAGCTAAATCTGCAACATTGATCAGAGTCTGGGTCATGGGGAGTTGTCTCAGTCTGATTTGATAACAGAATACCACAGACTGAGGAATTTAAAAGGAACAGAAATTAATTTCGCTTAGTTTTGGAGGCTGGGGCTTTTGTAACAAATCCACTCTCACAATAACTAAGCCAGTTCCATAAGAATGACATTAAAGGTGCTTTTTACATGTGTGCAGAAGATACAGCTCCTATGATTTAAAAAAAAAAAAAAAAAAGTACTGCCAGAAATAGGCTAAGAAAGAAAAAAGTATCTTGTTGCCACAGATAATTAAGGACAGTCTTTGTACATACAGTATCTTTAGTATCCAACAAGTTCTTGGGGGGCTTCTAGTCACAGACCCATTAACCAGGACACTAGGTAGGCCCCTCCTGGGATTGAACTTTCCCAAGACTAACCAGCCAACAGGATTGAGACAATAAATGGCCCTTATATATGGCACTTTTTATTAAGACAAACTATACTGACAGCTTGGCACATTAGGAACAAAGTGTCTGCTGCTTAATCTGGTACATATCTCAGAATTCACAATCTTTTCACACTGGCCACTGGATGTGACCCCAAAATAAACTCCCCCTAAGGTGGTGAAGACCAATGAGAATGTTCCCACTTGGTCACAAAGTCAAGCTCTCAAGGACATGAAACAATATGAAATAGACTCTTTATGACAAATGAAACAGAAAGAGACAAAGGAAAAAATAAAAACTATTTCTGGGAAGAAAAGGATCAGACAATATGAATATCCATACCAAAATACTGCAGTTGCTATACCTAAGACTGGCCATACAAATGTTTTTCTCCCACTAATCTCAAATTTGGAAAGGAAAAAGAGACAGTGGTTTTTACTGTACACTTGACAGGATTCCACAGAGAGAGGCCAGGAGTCTGGTAAGAATTTCTTACCCTTTTGTTGGCCTGTCAAGTTCTAGCTTCCCTTGACTGTGGCTTCCAGAAAAGCAGGATGATTTTGGTCACCCTGCTCACCGCACCAAAACTATAGGAGTCAGGGGAAAACGTCCCCTTTGCCCTCTGAAGTTTCACTAAAACATCAACTGACAAAAGGCAGATTAGTAGGAGAAGAGGTATACAACATTTATTTTAATGTATATAGCATGAGGGAATTGCAGGTTTGAGGTTTAACCTTAAACCTACCTTTGTTTTAAGACTTTATGTTTATTCTACCTTCACTACAAGTTCATGTTTGTGTGTGTGTGTGTGTGTGTGTGTGTGCATGCGCGTAAGATTGTGTGCACGTGTACCTTTGTGAGTATGTGTTCGTGTATTTTCCTTTTCTTTCTTTCTGCTTTATGGTAATTAATTCTGTTAGTCACCATAATCTGTTAGGAATAAGGTAAAACATGTGGGGAATATAATATACAAATAAAATAGGATATGTACATACCCACTAATTAATGCCTTATGAAGCAAAATAGTTGCAATTTCTTCTCTGGTCAATTTAACATACAGTAAAAGTCTAAGTATCATCTTTTCAAATATAGTCTAGTGGAAGGAGTATTTCTAATAATGAAACTGAAGGAATATATGCAAAAAGTAAACTGTGGACTTTTTTTTTAACACAAGGGACACTTCCATTTTTAAATTTAGTTAATCTTTTCAGTTAATCAAACATCACTGCTAAGAAGAGACAGTAAAACAAATAAAATGAAAAAAAATTCTCTTATTGGGCAAGATTTCCCATGTTCCTTTTGGAATAGTTACATGTTTTACAACATGAAAAGGGAAAATGATACATGGGTTGAGGAAAAACAATATATATCAGAAACTGTATTTGCATGCCATTCACTTCATTTCTAACTTCCTTGTGAAGTGTTATTACACACATTTTACAAGTGAAGCTACTGTGGCTCATAGAGTTTCAGTATCTTGTTCAAGCAAACAGCATCTGGGTGGCATAATCAGATCCAAACCAGAGGCAGTACAATTTCCACTATTAGGATTTATTTCTAATAAACCCATAAATAATCTTAAAGCACTTGACAAGTCTTTGTGGATGCCAGTTATGAAAACAACTGTCTGGAGAAGATTGTTCTGCCCATTGTCCTACATGGAGTAGGCCACTGATCACAGAACAGTTGTTGGACTGTCTGAGCCCTGATCCAGGCAGAACAGAGCAGCAGTAGAAATCCAAGGACTATGGGAGAAATGGAAAGTGAGTGTCTGCAAAAGGCTCACACTCTACCTTCCAACCAAGCTTGGACATTATTTATAAAATTGACTAGGCATGCTCTGTATACTTATTGGTCTTTGTACCTGGTGTTCCCCGTTTGGACTGGTTTTACTCCACTCTATTGGCTCACAAAGTATTCTACCTTCTATTTTCATAGACTTATTAATTCAGCCATTGTTAATTAAGAATCTCCTATATGCTAGGTGATCCATCAAGTGTTAAATATTCAGAAATGAGCAGGATGTAGTTTTCACCATTATAGTGCTTATAATTTTGTGGGAGCATACATTTGTTTGGGCTTATTTGCATCCCACCATTGTCTCTTCTACATACTTCTGTCATAGCACTTAACCAATTGCTAATGTTATATTTTTCTTCTTTTGTGTGAAAGTTCCTTACTTGGATAATGCTAATTCCTAGGGATGCAGCAGTGTGTAACATACAAAACTCAGCCCTTGAGATATTCAAAGTGCTAGGTTACTGGGTGCTTATGCAGGTTGATAGTGTGAATGGATAAATGAATAAACATTTAGATTGGCCACCTTGATATTTCTGAAAAGTTAAGAAAAAGGTGAGGTGATTGGGGACCTATTGCAACAATTTTCTGACGAGAATGGAGGAAGGGCTTCAAAATATTCTTATGCACACATCCAAAATCTAATGTTAAATGAACATATAGGTTCTAAAGAAAGCATGGGAAGTTAATTGGAAGCACAAACTCTCGTGTGAATAGGGCACGTTGGTAGTGGCAGTGCAGAAGGATCAAATCTTTTTCAATTTAATGTATGGAATGATTGGGGCTCATTTTAATTTGCTGAGAAACTATGAGACACATAGCTTGATAGCTATTCTGTGTAGATGTAAGAAACCAGCTTTTGAATAAGCTACAGCCTTTTAAAAAGGGGGGCGAAAAAGCAGACCAATGTCTAGGTATGGATTTAAAGTTTGAGAATAACTGCATTTCAGTACATGTGAGATGTGCTGGAATGCAGGTTACCAGTCCTATCTCAGGGATTCTGCTTTAAATGATCTGCTACGTGGACTTAGAATCTGTATACTTTTGACTACTTTACCAGATTCCTGTGCGAGTGCTACACTGCACCCAGGGAAGTATTTCTTTATGCAGGTAGGGCTCCTGAAGTGTGATTAGACTGATGGATGCCCAGGGGACTCTTGAGCCACGCAACTGAAAAAAAAAAAAAAAAAAAGATAGATTTCCAAAGAGTATTTTCCCCCTTCGATCTTGGGAAAGATCTGCCAAGCTTATTCTCTGCATCGCTAATGAGGGTAGTGCTTTATATTAAAAGCTCCCTGCTGTGGAGCTATCAAGTCAGGCCCAGCCTCAGCTTTCAAGTGTTAATGATCATCAGCTCCTCTTTCCCCAGAGGAGTGAGGCAAGCTCTCCTGTCCTCTTCAGAGGCTCTCAGCACCGGGCTCTGGTGCGGGCCTGACTTTCTGGCAACTGTCAGCAGAGGACTTCCTCTAAAAGTCCCCAGCCTTTTCAACACCAGGGACCGTTTTCATGGAAAACTATTTTCCCACGGACCAGGTGGTTTTGAGATGACTCAAGTGCATTACATTTAGTGTGTACTTCATTTCTATTATTATTACATTGTAATATGTAATGAAATAATTATACAACTCACCATAGGGTGGGGAACCCTGCTCTGAGGTGCAGATTTGTTCTTCTCCAAAATCACTCTGTTACCTTGCCTGTTTGCTACAAATAATCCAGAGCTTAGTGATTCAATCTTTCTCCACAGAAATGTCGTTCTGAGAATCTGTGGGTACATCGGAGGTGTGAAAGACTGATGGAAAGGCTTCGGGTCAGTTGGACCTGGGTTCAAAAGAGGTTGGCCAATTATTGGGTGTCATCTGGAATTTGGGAGGAAACAAGCAGTGCAGCTGTAAACATCCAGAAGCCCAATTTCAAACTGTGATAACTTTTGTAAAGTCAGCAAAGAGGGTGCAATGAAAGATTGTAACAAAGGTTGAAGGGGAGGACTGGAATACTAAGAATGACAGACTCTCCCTAGGGAAGTAACTTGGGAGAACACAAACAACCTGCTTAAGCAAACTAAGAGCTGGAGGGAGCATATGCAATAGAGAAAAACATGACTGGCCTCAGCTTCTAGCTGCCCTTCTCCAACTATAAAATTATGAATAATACTCACTTTCATAAGAAAATTAAAATGAAAACACTTTTGAAACACTATAATGGTGTGTATTGCCATATATAATGGATCTAAATCACTTTTTAAAAACGATGCATTTAAGGGGGATATGAAAAGCCAAGTAAAATATAAACGTCAGCAATAAATTTAGGAGATAAAATCATGTATTCTTACTTCAAATAATTATTTTTTTTTAAAAAAATGATTTGCTTATTGGTGTTATTGTTTTGTTTTGTTTTTTTTTCCCTTTTCTTTTTCCTTCCAAATGCCAATATCAGAGATGTGTTTCTTTTTGGAAGCCAGCAGGTGGCTCTCTGGTGCACTGCTGCCAAAACAAACAAACAAAAAAAAAACCCTCATAATCCAGTTAGGAAATTTTTAATAATCCCAAAAAGGAACACCTTGAAAGCTCATATAAAATCATTATTAACACCATATCACTGCCCTCCCTTAGTGCACTAACTTCAACACTGAAAATTAGTAGTTTAAGTTCCGTCCAAAATTACAAATCAACAAGCTAGAATGGATTTCTCACCGTCCTGACAGCTTCACATAGGGAAGTAATTTGTTTTTTCCTTCTCCCCATAGTAAGCAGTATCCATTTGAACAAGTAAATGACAACAAGCAAACTCGACCAAGAAAACAAATGTGAATACCTTTAAAGTGGCCTAAAATGGCAGAGTTTGTGTTTCTGGAGAACCAGCAGTAATACAGTAAATGACATATAACTTTAGCATTGACTTATTTCAACTCATTATTATCCTTATAATGTTCATTTCATAAATCTCAACAAAACTTTGAGCCAGACTCTACTAAAGTCATATTAACATACATTAAGCCAAACTTCTGGTCTGCCATAATGGATTAGTATGTAGTTTCTGATAAATAATCATTATGGTTAGGTTTCATAGGTATGTCATGACACGTTTATTACTCAATTAAATACATTATACTCAGAATCAAGTTTGTGGTTTATGAGATATTAACCTAGGAGAATAGATTATGATATCGTACCATAGATCTGTGAATCTGAAGCACAGACTTTCGATGCGTAAACACTGTTAAGACGACCTTTGTGTATTTAGCCTTTTAAATGTGACTAGATAAAATAGGTTATCTCCAGCCACACATTTGTTTTTGCCAAAGGAACTCTGAGTTTACTGTAAATGTGGTTTATTAGGAATGAAATGTTACAATTTGGAGCGTTACTCAAGGCTGGTAACTTGAATGAATTAATTACTTATCATGGCTTTAAAGTTAATTCTTACTTGAGGCTCTATAATCATACATATTTTAACATCAAAAGCTAGATGGTAAAAATGAAAAATAATTTTATAAAACCCTCACAAGTAATCCAGATTTGAAATGGAGCAGGTTGTTTGTGTATTACTCTGTAAGGGAAGAAAATTAACTGTCCTGGATATTAAGACAGAGTGCCTTGGGAATAAAAGAAAAGAAAAGGGAAATACTCAAACACGTTGGCTTCCCAGTTGCTTGTGGAAGCTGCAGTGTTACAGTCACAATAATCTGGTTTTTCAAGATCTATAACCGCGCTATTGAATCAGGGTGTCGGGTTCCTTTCCCACTTACTGGCTCCTTTGATCAGAATTACTGGACAATCTTTATATGCCAAACTGTTATGCATTATTCTCCTCCCTATCAAGGCAGCTAAGAGTTATATTTATGGAGATGCATGTCTGTAAACTCAGCCTTAATCACAGGCCAAAACCTTATTCCCACTCCTATTGTCCAAGAAAAAAAAAGAAAGAAAGAAAGAAAACAAAAACAGAACAAATTTGAAGGCAAATTAAGTCTCCAGTGCCTCAGTTAAAACAGTAAAGGCTGTTAGGTTGATTCAGGTGAGGTCAGATTGAGGAAGCCTACGTGTGTCAAATTTGTGTGAACTAAGGAACACAAGATTGTCATATATAACCAGATTTCCACCCCCACAAACATACATGCCCTCACACACAAACCTCTCTTCTGAACTTTTAATTTTTCTTCACTTGTCTTGAGGGATTTCTGCTACTCAACTCAATGGTACTTATCATGTGCCAATATCCCCTAAATTTAAAACGCAAATGACATCCAAATTGACTGTGAAAAAGGGAAATGTGACCTGCGTGTGACAGGACACACAAGGCTCCTTGCTCTGTTACACTCTTTCCCATCATGCACCATTCTTCCTATGAAGGCAGAGACTATAAAAGCCAAAGCCACCGTCGGTCTGTCTCCTACCTTCCACTGCTGGTTGTCGATCTCCTGCCTTCCCACTGTGCTAAATCATTCAGTTCCTCTCCAAGCAACACCTCTCATTGATCACCCCAGTGGGGCTGCTTCTGAAAATGTTGATTCAACTCTGTGGGGATCACGGGCCGGTGCAGCCAAGGAGTGAGAAGTGAGGACCAGCAGAGACTCTTACTTTTCTGTTGGCACAAAAAGCATTCACACCCTCTCCACCTCACCAGCCGCCTCCCCCTCCACCTCCTCACCTTTTAAGCATACTTCTGCCAAGCTGGCAGGTGATTGCAACTTGAGTAAAGAAGGGCAAGTAGAAAATCAGTTGAATGGCATGGCATGAAACACCTGTTTATTTCTGCCTTTGCACTATTTGCACACTCCCAAGAGAATCTAAAACCCAGCTGCCTTCAATGTTCTCATGCTTTGCCTGGATTCTAAACGTGGAGAATTGAGATTAATGAAAAGTACTTTTGCCACTAAAAATACCTTTCCCAAAGCAGTCATTTCCTAACCCACAACTGCTTAGAATGGCATCGTTTAACAATGTTTATAAGTCATAAAACATGCATTGGGTTGATGTATGAGTCTGTATCTTTGGAGGAACTAGAATTGCAAACAAACCAAAGAAAATGCAGGGAGAAAGAAAGAAAAACGTTCTAACAGATGTGTTCACTACTAAATAGAACACACAACATGTGCTGCAAAATAAAAGAACCATTTGGCAACATAAAATATCTTGGCATCTGTGTTAGATTTGTAACCACAGTAAAATATTGATATGGATCATAAAATTCAAGTTCTATATTTCTGTGCTTCTGGGTGACTCTGCTTTGAAAGACTTTTTGCACTGTGGAATTGTTCTTGTTCATCAGAGACATTTTATGACAAACTTGCTTTATGATATTGCATGATTAACTCATTTTAAAAAAGCTGATACAAAAAAATGGAAACATCCATTAATCCCAAAGCAAGGCATAAATGTGGCATCTTAAATGAAAAAGGAAGAAACAACACAGCTTGGACCTATTGATAGAAATGAGTACTTAGAAAAATGTGTTCAGATAAAAGGCCGTTGAATTCCAATGCTGAGTTTTAATATTAACCTTATATTTTGGGAATATACTATCGAATTAGATATTTTCAGAAGAAAAACAGTACCTGATAAAAGGTACTGTCTACAAAGGTATATATTATATAATATTTAATATTTAATAAATAAATATTATATCAATGTATAATCACCTAAATAGTACAATATATTTTAATAAAATATTAATTATAATTTATATTCACATTTTTAACAGTTTGTGTAATTGCGATATTGTGATATAATAAGAAATACACATTTGATCTCTGCCCCTGGTTTCTGACACATGATTCCTAAAACCCTTGGTTAGAATCTCTGGAGTGGTGAGTATCTTTTGTGTGCTAATAAGATGACAGGTGGCTGGGAGCCCCTAGATAGCTTCAGGATGGGGGCTGATCTCCAGAAAGACCAAGGCAGGATGAGAGAGAAGGTTGGGACCTTCAGCCCCAGACAGAAGAAAAGGGCTGAAGGTTGAGTTGATCACCAATGGCCAATGATTTAATCATTCATGCCTATGTAGTGAAGACTCCATAAAAATCCAGAACAGAGTTTGGAGAGCTTCTGGATTCCTGAACACATGGAAGTGATGAGAATAGCAGTGGGAAAGGTTGGGGAAGCTCTAAGCCTATTGTCCCATACCTGGCCCTGTGCATCTCTTCCATCTGGCTACATATCTGTGTTCTTTGACGTATCTTTTATATAATAAGTAAGTGTTTCCCTGAGCTCTGTGAGCCATCTCAGCAAATTAACCCAAGAAGGGGTCATGGGAACCCCTGATTTATAGCTGGTCAGTCACTGTCACAACCTGGCGCTTATGACTGGCAATGTGAAGTGGGGGAAAGCCTTTGGGGACTGAGCTCTCAACCTGTGGGATCTGACACCATGTCTAGGTAGACATTGTCAGAACTGAGTTAAATATAGGATACCCAGTTGATGTTCACTGGAGGATTGTTTGGTGTGTGGCAAAAATCCCACACGCATCTGCTGTCAGAAGTGTTGTGTTGAGTGGCATGTGAGAGTGGAGAGTAGAAGAAAAAAAGCATGCATTTCCCTTGTACGGGTGAAGGGATCTGCTAACATAAACTGGCAATAGACAGATTAACAGGAGAACAGACATACAAATTTATTAACATGCATATGTACACATATATGTAAAAGAAAGAAATATAGAAAATATATAGTTCATGAAGACAAAATAGTATATAAATAGTATTTAGACAACACCTCCACTCCATTCATGAATGCAACTACAACTTTAAATTCCTTTCACTTTTTCTTTTGATACCTGTCCCTATATTTTAAAAATGTATTTAGGGTGCTATCTCACATCTTACCAATTTAGACGCTATTAACTTCCTAATATGAAAGATGGACATTTAGTGTTCTTACATGAACTCCACAGTATAATTATATCACAATTATCAGTTCAATAATCAAAAGTTAATGTTACTTTTTACAGAGCAATATTTCTATAGCAGTAGGGAAATAATCATAGTATACTGATTTGCTCACAATGAAGAGATAATTACCTCTTTCTAAAATTTGTGATTTGATTTGTATCTATTAGTAGTTTATCCCCAACTCCAGCAAGTAAATAAATGTACACAGGAAAATTTATCAGGTCATTCATCAAATGTCTACCTCCCCATTCCTATCTGGCCCCCCAGCCCTGACCCAGCCTTCTTAAAGGCTGCTTGCATTGTAAGGCTTCTTTCTCAGCTTCTCTATAACTGTCATCTAGGAACTTGTCCTTCCCACCTCTTGGTGACTTGCTTCACTTTTCTCATGTACTGCGGTCTTTATTCCTGAATTCTTTGCCTTCCAGCTTGTTGAATTACTTCCTCATTTTTTGGAACATATTTTCTAATATCTTCCTGAGAAATAGTGTATGAGTGGCAATTTCATTTTGAGACCCCACACATCTAAAAATGTCTTGATTTCTCCCTTCTACTGGATTAACAGTTTGACTAAGCATTGAAGTCTAGTTTGAAAATCAATATTCCCACTTTCAGCATTTTGAAAACTGCTCAATGACCATCTAGCTTTCTGGTTTTCTCTGAAAAATCCAAAGTCCTTATGAGTCACAGTACTTTCTAAGTTTTTAAAGATTGTCTCTATCTCAGGTGTTTAAAATTTTATGACAGTACATCTGGTTGCAGAACTATTTTATCATTCATTGTGCTGGTCCAACGTGAGTCCTTTTAATATGGAAAAAAAAAAAAAAGTACCCTGTGTTCAGATACATTTTCTGGTATCCAGTTCTTTTACAAGAATTCTAGATAGAAGAAAGAAACAGACTTTGTAATTTTATCTGTTGTATATTAAGCTTCCCACACTAGTTCTAATTTGCCCATTTTTAAAAAATTCTCTCTCTCGTCAACAGAAAAGAAACCAAACTCTGCAAAATAATTTACACAGGTTTACTCTGAGCCAAA
Source organism: Eulemur rufifrons (assembly GCF_041146395.1). Taxonomy (NCBI): domain Eukaryota; kingdom Metazoa; phylum Chordata; class Mammalia; order Primates; family Lemuridae; genus Eulemur; species Eulemur rufifrons. The sequence goes on along the minus strand of NC_091005.1, from coordinate 6,131,306 downwards.
TATGAGGACCATGACCCGGAGCCATGCCCAAGAAACCTGGAACAAGTGGACTCGCTGTGGTTGGGTTACGTACAGTCTGGTTTTATGTATTTCAGGGAGACAGGGATTACAGGTAAAGTCATAAATCAATACATGGAATGCATAAATGGGGTTTGGCCTGAAAAGGTGGGCCATCTCAAAGCTGGGGCTTACAGGTTACAGGTGGGTTTAAAGATTCTTTGACTTGGAACTGGTTAAACACATGAAACTTTGTCTAACACCTTGGAATGTTTTAAGATAAGGAAGTCTGTTAATCAGAGATAAGCTACTGGACATATCCTGTAAAGTGAGGACCTGCAGGTTTGTCTTGCATAGCCTTAGGCCTGTTAATGAGTTATAAAGGTATCTCTAGGAAGGGAGGGGAGCATGATGAGGCATGTCTGACCTCCCTTCTCATGGCAGGCAATTCCGTTTTAGGGTATCCCCTTGGCCAGGATGGGGTCCATTCAATCAGTGGGTGGTGGGGAGCCTTAAGATTTATTTTAATTCACACTCTTATGTTTCACTTCTTGGGATATTACCGCAATTCTCATCTTTCAACACTCTTTTTTTCTTAATATTTCTGCATTTTATTTTTAATTTCCAAGAACTCTTTTTTCAATTGTTTTCTTAGTCTTCCTTTTAGAGAGAATTTTCCTCTTAACTCATGTCTTTAATAACTTCTCTTATCTCTCTGAAGATATTCTTTGCCAGGTTTTTCTTCCATTTCCTTTATTATCCCTTTTTTGTTGTTATTTATTTGGTTTCAATTTTTCATTAGGAGAATTTCTTTATACATGTGGTGGGCAGAGGCTATCTGTTTACATTTAAGACGCAGACTCTAGGGGCTTAGGCAGAGCTTGTACACTGCAGGGCTTAACTACCAGGAAGAAAAGGAATTATTTAGTTCTCCCATGGGGACTTACTTTTGTATGTATTTTTATTAGAAAATCTATACTTAACCAAAATAATATTAGCTTTGTTTTTCTTTTAGCTCTAAGAAAACAAACGTCTGAATTCAAAAGAATATTACATTTAGACATTTTAAAAATCAACAACAGAAAAAAATTGAAAATGTTTTTCCATAGGGAGGATTGGTTGACTCAACACTTACAATTTATCCTTAGATCAATTTATCATACTGAAACCATCCTTACAAATTAATAAAAAGGGGTGCAAGTGAGAATTGTGGTAAGGACCTATCTAAAAATAATAATGATTAGCTGCTGTCCCTCTCTTTACTTCTCTCTAATTGCCACTCTGGAGCCACACAGCTGGTGGTCATAAAGATTCGTAGCTTTCTCCATGGATAATATCACGGTTTTGAAACCTAGGGGTAGTTTCTGAGTTATCTTCCAGGTCCCACATTCCAGTGGAATGGCTGACCCACTCCTACCAGTGGCCCCCTAGGAACTGACTCAGCTGGTCTTGTGACCCCCACCCAAGAACTTGGTTAGCAAAGAAGACAATTTCTACAACCCTATGGTTCTGCATGGAACCCAGCCAATTAGCAAATTCAATTGCCTACGCCAAACTGTCTTTAAAAACCTAGTCTCCCAAATTCTGGGGGAGGTGGATTTGAGAAATTTCTCTGCTCTCTCCACTTAGTGCTATGTGGAAAAACTCTTTCGATGCTGTAAACCCTGCTGTCTCAGTGCAGGCAAATGAATCTTGTTGGGCAGCAACAATATCACCTTTAAAAGGACTTTAAGGGTGAAAAAAAACAAAACTATTTTCTTATGTGAAATATAATTAGAATTGGTGTGAGGTCTCTATAAATATATAAAGGAAAAATAAAAATCTCAGGGTCCTCCCAAATTTATTATGCCAAAACGGAGAACTGACCATGAGAACCCAGTCACACAAGCACTGCCATCCTCTCCCCAGTGAGGTACAGGGGTCCTCTTTTAAGAAACAAAGAGGCTTAGAAAATTACTAAACAGAGGGGTTTTTTTGTTTTGTTTGTTTTTTAGTGGACTGTGCAAGGGAGGAAGAAAGGAAGCCTGGCTGGCAACACGGTCTTGTTATGCAGATAAGCCTCACAATAACAGCCCTCAAGGCAATGTTTTTATTCAGATTTTTAAAGGTCATACTCTCAGCAGACCTGTCCCACATCAAATAGGCAGGGCCTGGCTGCATTTAACACAGATTCTCTACAGATGCAAATTTCTGCCCCAGCCTCTCCACCCAGACAGCCTTACTGCATTATTCCTGATAGCTGGCAACCATCTCAAAATATGACAAAGAAATGTATTTTCTTATTTCCTTCAGCCCTAAAAGAAACCCTTCAAGATCTACAGCCCCAATAAAATGAGTGCATGTCAATTATAACCTTAGGACTGGAGCCTAAACAAACTCTTCAATGTCCATTACAAGTTTATGTCCACAGATGCAAATCAAGGAAAAGATAGGGTCACCCTTCTACCCACCCAGAGAAGATTCATAATATTGACTATTTCCTCTACCCCCCTTTTTTGAGTGTTCATCTTATGTAGATTTACTGAGCACAAAATAGAACTTCACAAGAATATCGTCAATTGCCTCACTGCTCATTTCCTTCACTCCTCCCTTTTTCCTGTAAATGCAAAGTTCTCAAGGTCTTCTACAGAGAGCCCAGTCCACAACAGATACTTTATGGGCTGTGTTTTTCCCAGGCTCATTCTTAAAAATCTTGGCTTAATAAACCTCAATTGAGTGTGACTCTCTTGTTTTCAGTTACTTAAGTTAACAAATATAACAAGTACCTATACACAACACCTAGAAAGACCACATTGCCAAGACAGATCGCTATGTCATTGTCATCAATTGTGTGAAAGAATGGAAAGAATTGTATTTTCAGAATTAAACAAGCAAAATGTACACAAAATGGACGCAATAAGTCATTGGTTGGAGGAATCTACAGTCCACCTATAAAGGTGTGACTAAATAGTTTTAAAATAGCCATAGTTTCACTCACGGTGACCTATGTATAATCTCAGGGATGCAAAACAAAAGTGTAATTGAAACTCAGTAAGGGCATCTCTAAACAAATGCATTAAACACTGTCTAGAGAAGAACAAAAGAGGAAGTTTTCTTTATGAAACACAAATAAAGAAAATCTAAGGAGCAGTGCATTGGCAGGAGTTGTCTGCTGTAGACTAGCAAAACGGTGAATTGATAAGATAGATTTATCGGAGTATGTAAGGAACTTTGCCATCAAACTTTAAGATCATGCCCAGACCTTAAAAATTTTACAGTATTATACAAGAAATTCATTTCTGAAAATTCACCTCCTATTTGGAGATGTCTCTCTAATTATTATGCTTTGACTAGTATGGCCCCCGAGGAGACCGGGCCATGTTTGATCATCTGTCCAGATGTGGCTAGCAGCTGACCTGTTTTCTGTTGCACAGCTGGACCAGGACAGAACATTAAATAAGACCTTTCTAAATATTCTAATAAATGAAAAAAAATATTGCTAATAGAATAAGCAAAAAATATTCAACTGGATTTTTTCTGTTTATCAGGTTCAATAGACTTAGGTTTTGCTTGGTGTATCTTATAGCATCATTTATGCCTCTATCACTACAAAGCAGAAGTCAAGTTTTCAAGGGTCAAGTAAAAAATAGTAAGTTCCTTCATTCATGTCCAGGCTTAGCTAGGAGCTCCTCTCAACTGCCCAAGTTTCTTCTTTGAGACTGAGTACTTGCCTTTCCCTGGGTGACTAGCAGCGGGAATATATACCCTTTTCAGGAGATTAGTTTGATGTTCATTCACAAGGGTTTGCTCTTTTTCTGTGGTCTCAAAAGAGACTTATCAGAAGACCCATAATAAACCAAACCAAAAAAATGAACATACACCATAGCACGGAGCTTTGTTTTTTTTTAGGAAATGAGCAATACAATTTGTATATTTAAAGATATCTGTGCCATCCCTCATGTTCTCACTGCATGATCGTAATAAGTAATCTTGCAATGAGAGGCACATATGTTACATTTCCCCTGCAGAAGACAGTTTGCTTTTCCACATACATTTTACCATGGGGAGGGGCAAAGTTGAAAATCCCATGGAAAGCAGAAAACCAACAAGATATTAATAATTTAATTTTAATTGGATATTTACAAGTTATCTTTATTTTTTCAATTGTGTTGCAATCTTGTATTAAGTTGCTTAAGTTACGGTTAGCCTCCTAAGTCCTATCAATTTGGGGACACTGACAAAATTAGATTCCTCTTTCTGCCAAACTGATGACTAAATCTTGGATCATATGACCGAAATAAGATAATGTTGCCCTAGAAATCTTGAAATACAGTCTGCCTATCTTAGTGATAATAGTAAACAGTTACTTGCATCCATCACACTCTATCAAAAACAGAGATAATATAGAGGAAACCACCATTGGACAATGTGTAAGAAAATATGAATGTCACTTTAGAATAAATGGGGAGCTATGTTAGCTTCAGGCAATTAAAAAACGTACACTAGGGGATTTAAAAGGGAAATTGATGCCAGAAAACTACATTTATTATGGGCATTAAAGAAGGAAAAATGTTCCAGGATGGCTATCTCTGTGTTTGCTATACGACAAGTGTTGGGTCGATGGTCCTAAAGTCCACTTGCTGACAGAACAGAAGCCATGCTGGAAAAAACAATAATGTCTCCAGCCCTCCACAAACCATGGCGAAGCTATTCAGAAGTGACTCAAGGCCTGTGAACACCCAGTGAGGCTGACAAAACCATGTATTTAAATTGTTAAATCAAGATAGTCCCTATAGGGTGTTTTAGCCTCTGAGGCTCATTCTCTCTTAGGGATCCACTAAATTTGACAGCAGGGTGACAATTAACAAAATCTGTGATATGCAGACACCTGTCTGTTAGGAATTGGACTAAAGCCATCCATTCATTTTACCTAGGCTACAGAATGGGAAGTAACTATTACAAAGTAATGGCTTCCAGCCGCTATTGCTCAGGGCCAGTTTTGGATTAGTGGTGAGGAACTAAAAGGGCCTTAACTACTTATACTAATCCCAGCAAAATGTTCTCCTTAGTTAAGTATATAATGACGCATGAGGGCAGAAACAATTTGCCTAAACCAGGCTTTCATCTTAGATGTATATTGTTCTTGTTGATGTCCTTAAAAATTATGGACAATCATCTAAGTAAGATTTGGAGTTTTTTCCTCATGAAGAATGGCCACCTCGTAGTACACATAGTTTCTTCTAGCTTTTTAAAAAAATCATTTGCTCCATATATTTAATTTGGTGCTCTTCCTTGTTATTGCCCCATTTTTTTTTTACGTATAAATTTACACACAGTTCTTTGAGTTTGAACACTTGCTTAGATGAGCATAAGCACCACTACAATCAGGATACAGAACAAGTGCAACATCTAAAGAATTCCATTTTGCTGAACCTTTGCGTTCAAATGCTTTTCTCACCCCAAACTCTGGCAATATTTACTTGCCATTTGCTCCTATAGCTTTGCCTTTTTCTGGAATGTCACATAAATGAATTCATACAGTTTACAAACTTTTAGGTCTGACTTCTTTCACTTAGCATAATGCACTTGGGATCCATTTATGCTGTGCTGTGTATCAATAGTTCATTCCTCTTTTTTGTTGAGTAGTATTCTATTACAGGGAGGAACCATAGTTTGTTAATTCACACATTGAAAGGCATTTTAGTTGGTTCAAGTTTTGGGCTATTACGAACAATGCTGCTATGAACATTTATATATAAACGTGAACTAAAAATAGAATCCTAAGGCCCCACTAACTGAATGGACCCTGTCTTGGCCGAGGGGACCCCAGAAAAATCCTTAAAACTGAGTTCCCAGCCATGATGGGATGGGAGGTGTATAGAACGAGTACACATGCATGTTTTCTCTTCATAAATATTCATAACTCCTCCTATAGCTTGTTAAATATGTATAGTCACCCAGCTCAATATAAAATCCTGTTCCCTTTTGTCTCTCCCTTGAAACACATGTTCCTGGCTTGTGGCTAAAGTAGTGTTTCCCAGCCTGTCAAAATGGCCACTGCACGTTGAGAACTTTTCATGAGAAATAAAGCTTTCCTTTTTTAAAAAATATAAACCTTGTGGGTTTTTTTTTTTAAGTTAACATCTAAGTTCACATTTTTCTTGGATAAAGACCTAGGAGTAAGATTTTTGAGTCATGTAACTTTTTGATGTTAATTTTTTGCTTTTATTTGCAGTTGAGCAGATGGATAGTTTCTGAATGTGTCTATAAATAATCAATACATGAGCATTTTATTATTAAGTACACATTATATTTTAACAGTGTGAGGCACAGAGGACCCAGAGATGAATAATGCATAGCATATTAAAAGAATGCATGAGTCCACTGATATAAGCCATGTATTAGTCTCCTAAGGCTGCCATAACAAAGGACCACAAACTGCGTGGCTTAGAATATAATAGACAGTTAGTTTCTTACAATTCTGGAAGACAGTAATCCAAAATCAAGGTGTCAGCAAAGCCATGTTCCCTCTGAGACTGTGGGCAGAATCCTTGTCTCTTCATAGCTTCTGGGAGTAGCCATCAGTCATTGGTGCTTCTTGGATTTCAGCAGTAGCACTTCATTCTTTGCCTCCATTTTCACATGATATTTTTCTATCAACCTAAAATAATCTAAAGAGTCTGAATCTAGTTTAAAGAGAGTGTATTCAAGTGCAAGGTTGAGGATAGCCTGCCTGGGAAGCACAGATTCCAAAGAATGAAAGTTAGTATTCCGATGTATAGAAGTTTGGGATTGCTTATGGAGACAAAGCTTAGGGAAGTTTAACAAAATTTTATCATCTTTGTATGTAAGGCTTAATGCATAGTTAAAACAACTTAATTATCTCAGGTTTCTTTTTCTTTTAGGAAAAGTACATGTACCATTCCACATGGAATTGTCTTGGGGTCTGGGTGGCATCTGGTTTGAGTCAGGTACAGGACAATAAAGGAGACAGTTAATCTAGAACAAAAGACCAGTGATTGAAAGTGGGGAGGTCTGGTCTCTGGTCTCTTCTAGTCATTTACACAACAGGAAAAATGAGGAAGGTAGCTAAGCTATAATCTAAGAAGAAGAATTGCAAACATGCTACATGACTCAGTCTCCAGGGCTTAACTTCCCCCTTGGCATAATATAATAAATATAGAGGGTTCTGAAATTTTATTTTCTTTTATATTACCCTTGTGGCTTCCATTGTCTTCTTTTAAGGACATCAGTCATATTGGATTAAGGACCCACCCTACTCAAGTATGACCTCATCTTAACTAATAAGATCTGCAATGACATTATTTCCAACTAAGCTCACATTCTGAGGTACTAAAAGCTAGGACCTCAATACATATTTTTGAGGGATACAATTCAACCCATAAAAAATAGGGACAGAAATGTATTATGTGCTGACTATTGGTCAGGTGTTGTGCTAAGTATGGAGGATACAGTGGTCAATAGATTAGGTAAAGTTCTGGGTTTCACAGACTTTAGAGCCTAGTGGGCAAGACAAACTTCGATACAATTATGATAAAGAATTTGTTTATAAAAGTATGGTCCTTCTTAGGAGAAGTACAAGATGCCCTTGGAATGTAAATAAGGGGTTCTAAATCATACCAGGGTTTAGAGAATGCTTTTCTGAAGAAGTAACATTTAAGATGAACCCAGAGAATCAAACAACATTAGACAATAAAGAGTAGTAAAAAGGTATCCTACACAAAGAAAAAAGCATGCAGAAAAGACTGGAAGTTGGAAAGAGTATCACATTCCAGTAATTCAGCATAAAAGTATCACATTCCAGTAATTCAGCATAAAAGTGTGAAGGAAGAGTGTCAGGAGATGTGGACAGAAAAGATGACAGGGGTTTGACTATGCAGAGCTTTGGAGATCAGGCCTGGATTTCAGACCACATCTTAAGAGCAATATGAAGTCATTAAATGGTTTTATTACAAAGTTTGATATGATCATAAATGCATTTACAAAGATCCCCCACTTTGTGGAGAATAAATTAAAAGGAGACAAAATAAATTAGAAGGCAGATAATTAGGATATTTAAATATTTAAAACAAGATATAATAGTCAATTTGATTAGAGTAGTGTTGATGGAAATAAAGAGAGATGAGGCTGAGATTGAGAAATAAGTTGGAGGCTGCCTTAATAAAAATTAGATCCAGTATAAAGGTGAGGAAGAAAGAGATATCAAAGAAAACTTCCACATTTCCAGGGTGAGCCATTAAGTGAGTGAAAGTGCCTTTCACTGACTGAAGAACCACTAATGGACATTCCGTTTGAGGTGCGGGATGCACCAGGAGTTCCATTTGTGACATACTGAGTTTTAAATGTCTGGGAAATATTCAAATGCTCATGTCAAGCCAGTAGTTGGATATAAGACTACACAGCAGGAAGAGATGTCTGGGCTGGACATATAGACTTTTGAGTCATCAGCTTATAGATGGTAATTTACCTTAAAGAATGGATGAAATTATCTAGGCAAGGAGGACAGAATTAAAAGAGCTAAAATGGACCCCTGAGGAATTCCATCATTAAAAGGTCAGGTGAAGAGGAAGTGTTGGGAAAAGAAACCGAGAGTGTTAGGTAGATAGTGAGGGATTCTGGGTCTCCTAGGGACGAAAATGGGTGCCGTTGCCCCCATCCTGGTTCTGCCCCACCCTAATTCTCCATACGTGGGGGAAATCTACCCTACAAATCTACCAATCAGAACTTGGCACACCAGCTGCAAAAGAATGCAGAGGACTCTCTAGCCCATGGGTCAAGCAGCATAGGTACCAGAGAGTCCAGAAATTGACCTAGAACAACTTGCATGTGTAGCTGAGACTCAGGTCATCTGACTCCCAGTTGTCCAATCAAAGTGGTTCCATGGTGACCTCTGAGCCACAAGGGAGGGGTCCCTATCTGAGCACTATAAAACAAGACGCAGACCATAGCCAACCCCTCTTTTTGCACCCTTCCTTTGTCTCTCCCTTTGCTGTGACAATGGGTCCAGTCATCATCTATGGCTTATGTATCATGTTCTATAAACCTGTATCTTCCTCTTGTCCTACAATCCTATCTTCCTCTTCTCAATAAACCTTATTTTGGTGCTTGCCTTACTTTGGTGTGTCTAGTCATTCTTCGGCCGTGAGCGTGCCAAGAACAGACATTTTCAGACTAAAACCTGACAAAGGAAGCTGACATTTTTGCTGATGGATACAACTCCCGCGAAAAGGTTGGAGTAGGGGCTGACGGCAGATGCTGGATGCAGGGGGAACAAGAACAAAAAAGGGCACGGCTGCAAGAAAGTTAAATTCAGAATTCACTGGCGAGTTGTTGTGTTTGGCTAAAAAACAGGATGTAAGAATTGATGTAATGAGAGGGAAGTTAGGTACCTAACTTTAAAGTTAGGTAGGGATCAGATCAAGGAAAGCTTTGGCACAAACATTTGATTTTTTATCTAATCAGTATCATTCAAAGAAAATCACTTTAGAACAGAGTGTTAAATGAACTGCCCTGCAATCAATCCCTGGGGCAGGGGAGTTAATTCAGGCTTTATTTTAATAATGTACCGTATTTCAATAGTGTAAAACTAGGTCCCACTGTAAAGCTTCTTTTTAGGGAGAGATATCCCATGTCTTCTTCTTATACAAAATGGGTGGTTTCTATTTATTCCCAATGATGTAGATTTACACCTGATAGTGTAAATGTGGCTTTCTGTCTCCTAATTATATGAATAGCAACATTTTAATGAAAGGCAGTCTTGGGTAAAAACCCAGTTAAACAATCTTTATAAAAAACAAACGCTGCAATCAACTGGCGGTTTAATTTCTGGCTGTCACACACACTTTCTAATTCCCTAAAGTGTGGTTTGCTTCTTCCATTCAACCAGTGTAGGCCATCGTGGAAATCAGTCAAGAGCTGGAATTGACTTAGTATCCAGCGCAGTGACGAGAGACATTAGCTACAGTGGCAACCTAATTGTAATGTAATTCCAGTAATATGTGCAGTTAGCACTGAGAGCACAATTTAGGGTTCCCTGCCTAGAGTTTCAGGAAAGCCATGCTGTTATTGTAATGAACCCACTGCTTTGCTGCTCCAGTTTTGGTCCTTAGTTTTATTCCTCAGGAAGAGTTTCCTGGTTGTTCCTAAAACTTCTCTAAAAGAAAAGAATGATAACGACTCTGCATACCACTGTCATATTACTTAGGAAGACTTCATAAATGTTAGCTATTACTAGCTGTTTTATACGTCATTAGTATGCTTTTTGCATGGATTATATAATTTAATCTGCTCAAGAATACTTGGGTAGACACTACTGTTAACTTCAAGTTTAGATAATTTAGTCAAAGTCACAACTAGTGAGTGGAGGTGGCAGGGCTCAGACCTCCATCAGGCTGAGTCTGAACTCCACATTATTGCTAATATCCTAGTCTTACATTCACCAGCAGCTGCATGTTAATTTGCCCTCTCAATTATAGAGCATAAGTTTCTTCAAGAGTTTTGCTTTTGTCAGGTACTTTGCAGATTCACCAAATAATAAATGTTTGTATAGAGAAGAAAAAAAATTAAGAAAAGAGAATGAAAAAGGGGGAAAAAGAAAGAAAGAGAGAAAAAGAGAGGAAGAGAGAGAGGGAGAAAGGGAGGGGAACAGGGAGGGAAGGAAGAAAGGAAGAAAGAGAAGGAGGGATGGATGAAGAATGAGGGGGAGGGGAGGGGAGGGAAGAAGGGGCAATTACAACAAAAATGGGAATGGCTGAGCCTATAGTGAGAAATCTCTTTTTTTAGAGATGGGATTTCTCTCTGTCACCCGAGCTGGTTTTGAACTCCTGTCCTCAAGGAATGCTTCTGCCTCAGACTCCTGAGTAGCTGGGACTACCGCAGTAAACCACCATGCCGGCATGGTGCTGGTTTTTAGCAGGTGGCCTCAGTTTCTTCCCACATGGGTCTCTCTACAGGCTGCTTAAGTGTCCTCATGACACCACAACTGTCTCTTCCAGAGCAAACCATTCTAAGAGGGAGAAGAGTAGAAACCACAATAACTATTTTGACCTAGTCTCAGAAATCATACCCCATTACTCCTCTGGGGCCTACACTGGCCAGCCATATTTCAGTGTGGGAGGAGACCATGCAAGGAAACGAGGCTTACTGGTAGGCTTACTGGTACTGGTAGGCTGGCCACAACAGTAAGAGTCTAACCAGGACAAAAGAGGAGGTCAAATACAGGGAATTTGTTCCTTAGATGATGGAAAAGATAAGCCAACTTTGGCAAAGCAGAAAAGCCAGATATCAGCAAGAGCAAGAACCCACTGCCGCCCATCCTAGGCTGTAGAGACAAAGGAAGGAAGAAGTGGTGTTTCCAAAGCCTGAGGCTTGGGTCCACTGATGGTGGCTGGAACACAGCTCAGCCTAGGGGCATATGGAGACACAAAGGAGGTCAGCTGCTGTGGGAGTTGCTGCCAGAGGCAGAAGGGTGGGGAAAGTACCTTACTTCTCCCTTCCTCCAACCCTGCAGTCTCCCTGCCTCTCTGGCTGAAGCAAGCAGTATTTATTTGATGCAGGACCCTTACAGCATTCAAGGGTCAGCTCATCTGCTGCACAGGGGAAAGTTGCAGAACGGAACAGAGGTTAAATAGGTTCAGGACTGATACTGAGTAAGACTAGAGAAAAAAAATATATATATATATGTGTATATATATAGTCTCTTGAAAGGAAAAATAAAAAACAAACTGTTCATAAGCCATTTTGTCTAACAGAGCACTCATTGCAAAGATAATCCTATGAGAGCCCCAACAGTGAGACTATTCGTTCAACAAGATTCTGAGGCTTCAGCCTGGCTTACTGGAAAAGGAGGTATGAATATTTGTCATAAGCCTAGGCAGGAAGGGGAAGAGCTGAGGTATCTAAAATATAATCCTCTCCCTACCACTTGTGCCTTTCTCTCTTCTTACCCTCTTTTAAATTCATAGCACTTACCATTTCCTGAAAACAAATATGTGTCTGTTTATTGGTTGATTGTCTCTGCCACAGGAAGCCTGTCGTTTTCACCACTGTATCTCTAGGACCTAGAAAAGCATCTGCAACATAGACAATGCTCAATAAATAATTTTGTTCACCCATTCAACAAATAGTTGCCATCTCTGAAACAGAAATGTATAGACAGAAGGGGCACCCTTAACTAAACACTGATGGAAATAGAAATATGAAAATCTCAGCTTCCTTACCTCAGGACAACTGTGAAGCTGAATTTATGCTTGAAGGAGGAAGCTATTTTTTTCAGGATTTTGCCTGAAATCATACCCCTACTTAGCTCCCTCCCTTCCCTTTTCTGTTTCTTCTAGTCTCTTACTGATTTCTTCTGGGAACGATTCCTTTAACAAATCATTTGCGAATAACTCCTTGTCTTTGGATTCTGCCATATACTCTGTGGTGACTCACAGACAAGAAAACAAAAACAAGGCCAAGTAAACTGCCTTTACTAATTCTCGTCTCATAGGATGACCAGGTCAATTAAGAGAGATCAAATAAGATAACCCTTGCATAGAAACAAGAGTATTGCAAACTGGTAACTAGTTTTACTAGCAGCTCCTAAGCACTCTACACGTAACATAATGCTTTTATATATGGGCTCTCATTTGACTATCCTAAAACTGCTCTGAAATCGACAAGGCTGTATCTTCATGCCCATTTAGAGATAAGACTAATAAAGTTCAGAGGAAGAAAAGAAATTTATATGCATACCAGTACTGTTAGTGGTTGTGCAAATTCTGACCAAGGTCTTCAATCTCCAAGGTTATGTGTATCCACATTCTAGTAGATTTTTAGCTCTTTTACTCAAAGAGATCATTCTCCATAAAAAAGAAGAAAAGCATGTGTAGGATTACAAACTTAAACCTTGCGAGTTCTCTGGTGCCCAACCTGCATTCACTCAGCTCCTTCTCCAGGATGGACTCCAAAGGGCTCTGTCAAATTCCTAAGGCACTCCTGGACCCATCTTGAAACCACTTCACTTCAGCATGCTCAAGAAACTGCTCTGGCAGGAGACCTGTCATCTCACAGCACACTCTAAATAAAGGAGCTCGGCAGCTCAGCATGAAAAACTCAATCACTCCCATCCATCACTAGTGAAAGGCAGGAAAACAATTGGATGGCTGTCCTGAGCACCTTGGTCTCTGCCAACTCACTATATTAGATGTTATTACTAAAGGATGAAGGAGAGAGTAAATGCCCTACTGTGTATAATATCAACTGCATGAGTCTTGATAGATAAATGTAACTTTTGCGAAGTTTATGGATTAGCCATCAGGGGAAGCCTCCACTGTATTAGCAGACAGGTTTTCAATGCCACCCTGGATAGCTGGGCACCAAGATAAGTAAAGCAAACACCTATGCTCATGGGAAGAGCTACAGTTGATATTTAATGCTCTGGTCAGAGGAGACCTTCAGTTCAAAGGATGAAGAATGAGGTTCTATATCATTTATGGTTTTCCTTTGCCAGGTACTTTCTATCTGTTATTGCAAGCAAGGCCTTCATTGATCTTTTCTCTCAGCTGTTATTTATTCCCTCCTTTTAGCCTCAGCAAAGGAGGAAGATGAAGGGTCCAGGTACTTTGTCATTCTCCAATACTTATGAACAGTGTAGCACTTTCTTAACAAGAAAACCAATAGTTATTTTCTTCAGTGCTGCCTGCTACGTTTCGCTATGTAGTGGGAATGCAAGGCTGCCCCTGGGGGAGAGATATTGGGAAGGGTTGGAATTGGGAATATACCTGAATTGTTTTCTCTTCTTTCACTTCCTATGGGATCTGCATTCTCTAGCACAGTTCCCCAAAATGCAGCATGTTCCTTCACCTCCAAGGCTATTCCCTCACTTTTAGTATTTTATTTATATATATATATATATATATATATATGTATATCTTTCTCCTCTTTCCCTGGTCGATTTCTTCAATCATAGGGAGGGACACCTTTGTATCAGGACAATTAGAGAAGAAGTGCCTTTGGCATTAGAAAGGCCCATGTTCTTATCCCAGCTCTATCACTTTCCAGCTGTGTGACCTGGGAACAGGTTCCTAACTTCCCTGTGCCCCAGTGTCCCCTTTATAAAGTAACAATAGTACTTACTTCCTAAGATGGCTATAAGAGATAAAATAATGCATGTAAAGAACTTAGTTCTTAGTAAGCACTAAGTCAATAAAGAATAATTATTAAATGTTATGTAAATGTAATTAATAGTAGTAACAATAATAACTCAAAGCTTATTTCTTTCCCTCTAAGGTGCCTTCCTTGATCTTGCAATAATCTGATTTAGATGTCTTTCTCTGACCTCACTGGTAGCTTCTATCTACCTATGCTAGAGAATTATAGTCGATTTTTGTATCTCTCTCTACCTCTAGATTTTAAGTATCTAGAGGCAAGACTTATACTAGGTGATTTTGTGTACTCAACACATAACATGGCACCTGCAACAGGATAAAATAAATGATCAGTGTCATTGTTTCCCTTGCTTCCTTCCAAAACATTAATCATTTCAATAAGCATTTAATATCTTGATTATGCTCCAAGTACAGAGGTGTTGGAGATGTAGGTATGGGTTAGACAGAGAAAGAGATTTATAAACCAATAGCTTCAATTAAATGTAGTACATTCTATACTAGAGTGATGCCCAGGGAGCTATAGGAATAGAAAGAGAACGCTAACACACCTGAGAGTGAAGAGGTAGAAAGAAAAGTATCAATCACAAAGGCCACCCAATGGAATCTTGGAAGGTGAGCAATTGTTTAAGCAAGTAGAGAATAGGAAAAGGGCTGATTCTTACAGGGAGAGAAAATGTCTTCTGCAAAGGGAGCAGAAGTACAAAATGGCACAAAGAATGTAGGGCATATCACACAGTTTAATATCCCCCATCGTAAACATCAAGGCTGCGGGAGGAGACAAGCCTTGCAAGGTGGGCAGAGGCCAGATCACAGAGGACCTTGAATGTGATGATGGTAAAATGCCAAAACCCTGGGAAATACGAGATACATTTTTTTAAACAACTCAGCCCACGGTCTTGACCAGCTATTTAATGTAAGAGGATGACCTATATATTAAAATCCTCCTCTTAAGGTGGCATAGATTGTACTCAGCCGGGAGAGCAATTGAAGTGTTGGTATTCAAAGTGCAGTTCCCACCACGAAACACCTTACAGGTCGGAGCCACAAAGCAGAGGAAATAACAAAGTGCATGGATAGCAAATTGCCTCAGTAGACAGAGAAAATGGAGCATGAAGTTAGAATTGTTGCTAACCTGTCACAAAGTACATGATGAGGAAGAAAACTTACCTATGGTGAGGTTACAGGAGAATGTCAGCACACAGTAATGAAAATGAAACTAGCATGATCAAACCTAGTATCCCCTTGAATCCATAATTAAGGCAGTGTGAACTCCACAGTCTCTTTGTTTAATGTGTGGCATTCACTTATAATTAGAGACATGAACTGAATCCTCAGTTCTAATTGTTATGATGAATATACTTACAGTGAGATTTTCTTCCAGATTACCTCTTCTAAAACATCTATTATGAGCCTATTAATGAGGACTAAAATGGACATTTTAAAATGTATTGTTTCTCTGCTTGAAAATTGCATACTTAGTTTTAAAATTCTGTTCTGTAGCATCAGTAAATATTTATTCATCTTCAGAATTTTTCCCAAGCAGTACTCTGATACCAAAAGATGCTTGGAAAGAGTACAGGCAAAATTTGAATCATATAGTATACCTGATTTACCAGCATATTTTTATAATTTTAAAATTGAACCAATATTGGGTAAGTGACTTTGAGATACCAGACATTGTGCTGTATACATTTTTATTTTATCTTGATTTAGGATTCCAGTAAAGTCATGACTTAGAGCTTGGTATCACCAAGAATTCTGAGGTCCAGAGAAGTTAAGTAACTAGCCCATGCCACAAAGCTAGTTAGAGGTGGAGGTGGCATTTGAATTTTGGTCTGTCTGGTTTCAAAAACTATGCTTTCCCAATATATAGCATTTGATGTTACCGTGGAAGATCTAGGAGGCAAAATTAGGACAGCATGAGACTTAGAAGAAAGACGTCCCCTTCCAAGAAGAGCTGCGCCACCAGAGTGACTCTGAGATAATCTTCAGTTACTGTGAATGTCTGAATATAAGGCAGACTCCATGGTTGAGAACCAGTGGTGCACCAAAGTCATAGTTATCTCTCACCTGGACAACTGCAATTGCATATAAACAAGTTCCTGCATTCACTCTTTGCTCTCCTATCTCAATACATTCCCTACAGAAGCCACAGTGAGCCTCTGTAAATATAAAACTAATCATGACAAACATTCCTCATCATATTTTATAGTTTTTTTAATAGACTACTTTTTAGGGCAGTTTTAGGTTTACGGCAAAATTGAGTGTAAGATTCACAGAGTTCCCATATATCCCCCCTCCTCAACACTATACACAGCCTTCCACTATCAACATCCCACACCAGAGTGGTTCATTTGTTACAACGGATTAACCTACATGAACACATCATTATTACCCAAACTCCATAGTTTACGTGAGGGCTCACTCTTAGCGTTATACATGCTGTGGGTCTTGACAAGTGTATAAGGACATGTATCCACCATTATAGTATCATACAGAGTAATTTCCAGGCACTAAAAATCCTTTGTGCTCCTCCTGTTCATCTCTCCTTTTCCTCTAACCCCTGGCAACTACTGATGTGTTACTGTCTTCATAATTTAGTTTTGCCTATTTCAGAATGACCTATTGTTGGAATCATATAGCAAGTAGCCTTCATCTTTGTTTTTAAACAGTCATTGTTTCACAGCCCTCAGTCTAAAGACCAAAATCCTTAATTAGCAGAGCTCCTGAAGCCCTGCTATAACCTGGCAGTCACCTCTCCTTTCCCATTTAAGTGGCAGCCCCAATGGCTTCCTTTCAGTGTCCTTGGATGCACTTTGTTTCCTCCTGCCAGATTGCCCTTGCACATGCTGTTCCCTCTGTCGGGAATATTAAATCTTACTCAGTATTCAGATCTAATTTAACTTGTCTTACTCTCCAGGAATCTTTTCCTCACCTCTCAGTCTAGGTAATTTCCTTTGATATTTGCTTTCATTGACTCTGGCCTCTTTTTCTCACTGTACTCATTTCAGTTTGTACCACTGTCTAAACAACGTATGAGGTGATTGATGTGACTCTCCAATCAGACTAAAAGTCCACAGAGCAGGGACCTCTCTATCTTGTTTAACATTACATCTCAGGCCTAGTAGAGAATCTGGCACATATTTGTGAATAAATGAATGAAGGAATGACTTTAACTAGAAATCTATGCCTAGAAAAGGACTTACAGTAAAAGACCAAGTTCTCTGGAATTAGATCTTGGTTGAATCATCTTTGGCACTAACTAGGTATGTGCCCTTGGATACCAGTATTATGGATTTACTTTATTCTACAATTCTAAAATTCTCTCGTGCATTCTACAGGGATGCACGAGAGAATTTTAACTCAGGTAAAACTTTTCCTAGGTACTGAGTCAAACAAGAAAGATATAAGAATAAGCAAGAACCATGCAGTCCCTGACTCATGGTGTTTAAATAGTGAGGACGGCAGGATTTTGCTTCTTTGTTTTCAATTGAAATTTTTAATGAGAAAACTCTGGATATACATATAGTTGTAAAAAATAATGCAAAGAGATTATGTGTACACTTTTCCCACTTTCCTCCAATAGTAACATTTTGTAAAACTATATTGTAATATCAAAACCAGAACATTGACATTGATATCAAGGTGCAGTTTTTAAATAAATAATTGCAAGTGCAATGAGCATTAAGAAAGGAGAAGTTCAAAAAATTCCAGAACAACAAAAGCAAAGAGACTAAAGTGAAAAGAAACAAATTAATGAGTCTGGAAGCTAGTTCACGAAGGATGTTGTAAGCCGCATGAATGATTTGGGACTATATCCAATATGCAGTGGAGAGCCCTGTGGGTTCTAAACAAAGGAGAAAGATAAGTGCAGAGAGATGAATATGGTAGGCCTTTAAGAGTAACACAGTAGAACTCCCCATTTCTAATTCCATAGGATAAAGATTTTTTTTAAAAATTTCAGGTCTTTATTTTAACTAACTTTTTCTAAAAGTTAACTTTTCTACACAGAAAACCATTGTAGGACTTAATCTTTTGGACATTGGGTTATGTAACTGCAAACTATAAAATATAAACATTTTCAAATTTCTAATTAAAATCACAAAGGGCAACATCGTTTGCCCTTCCACTTTATCTAACACTGGAGAATTTTTCCAGGAAGGAGCATATTATAATACATTGGGACCTGAGGATCAAACCCCTAAGTGTATTAGGATTTTCAAGGATATACTTATGCTTTTAGTAACTTCCCTTATATCAGTCAAAATAGGAATTCAATTGCCTAATGAATAGATAGCCCTTAAAATTTTAAACTTTTTTAGGGACTTTTTGTACACACAAATAGTGATATAATAAAGCTATACACGAGAACTTAAATACTCCAATGTCACATTTTGAGATTTTCTCTCTTAAAAAGAACAAAAATTCTGTTTGTTCCATGACTTTCTTGTTTTACTGACATCTCACAGGCAACTCACATTTTCCCTCAGGAAACTAAAATCTGTACACATTCACACGAGGCAATAAAATTACCCAGTGCTAAGGGAAAGTAGAATTAAGAGTGCCAACATTCCATCAAGGAATCCTAAGGGAAGAAATAAACGTTCTAATCAGTTCAGATAAAATACCTGCTTTCCCACAGCTCAAAAGGAAAACTCACATAGAGAAGGTCAAATATATCCCCAAACTTGAGAGCTGTGAGCCCTACAGGGAATTAGTCCCTGGTGACGAAGGTCAGGGGTGTCTCAGCAGCCACAGGAAAGGCCTGTGGGAGCGCGACGCATCCTCCTCTCCCCTGGCAGCAAAGAAATTCTCCCTCTTCAGGCTTCGGTTCTCACAAGTTAGGAAACTCTCCCTGAATTCACCTTATGGTTCTGACCCAAATGGGTTCTCAAATGCACGAACCCCAATGACCGAGTGGGGACAATCTGCGTAATGTGTGGGTGCAGGCAGGGACAAGAGGCCTGAGGTCCTAGGTACTAGCCCAGCCCCCACTGAGGGGACTGAGGGCCGACCTGGGCCAGTAGGGTGAGCTCTCAGTGGGGTCCGCAGACGCTGGAGCTGACCAAAGGAGACCCGGGACCCGAGGCCACAGCGGGCTCCAACCATTACCTTCTGCTTGGGACACCAGGCACCTCACACTCACCATTTCCCAGCTCTCGGGTGTCTCAGAGTCCTCCGTATGGACATCTCAGTACCAGCAGGTCACAGGGTGACAAAGAATGCACAAAAGCCACCTAAAGGAGGCACCTTAGGAGCTGGTCAGACATAATCGTGCCTGAGGCAAGATGGCGATCAGCACACTGCGCATGCGGCGTGTGGCGCCTCACTCGAAGATCTCTTCGTCTGTGTGAGAGACAGAAGATAGGAAGGACTAATAGTCTGCCTTCAACCTGTACTTCAGCATTTTAGGAACATAGTGAGTAAATTCTCAGTTATTGCCTATCATTCACTAATTCTGGAGCCCAAACCCTGTTCCATGTAAAAGAAATCCCACAGCTGCCCATCTCCCAGGATAAAATACAGGAAAGCCACTTGAGGACTTTCTTTTTTTTTTTTGTGGAGATGGGGTCTCTCTCTGTAGCCCCGCTAGAGTGTGGTGGCTGCAACAGCAAATTCCCGCCAACTCCTGGCTCAAGCGAACCTCCTGCCTCAGCCTCAGGAGTAGCTGCAACCACAGGCGGTGGCGACCGCTCCGGGCTAACTTTTCTATCTTCTGTGGAGGCAAGTCGCGCTCTTACTCAGCTGGTCTCAAATTCCTGACCTCAGGCAATCTTCCTGCCTCGGACATTGTCTTAAATTCATACTTAAAATACTTAAAAATACTTTTAAAAATACTTAAAAAGCGGGTTAAGTAGTGCGAGTCAAACACGTGTCCCTATGCCCCTCCCCCACCTCTGCCTTTGGCGGAAAATTTTGAGGAACAGTAATCTAAAAATCAAACTGTTTGGAAGAGGGAGCTATTCCAGTTACACACTTCCAATATTATAACTTAAAAAAGTCAATTGGGAGTACTCATCAGAATGAAAAAAAATGAAATACTGAAACAAACTGCAACATGGATGAACCTTAAAAACACTGTGGTATGTGAAAAAAGCCAGGCACAAAAGAAAGAACATGTTTTATGTAATTCCATTTATATGAAATGTCCAGAAAAGGCATCTATAAAGGCAGAAAGTAAATTAGTGGTTGTTTAGAGACTGGGGATGGGGAATGAGGACTAACTATAAAACGGCACAAGGAGTATCATTGGGATAATTAAAATCTAAATCTGGATTATGGTGATGGTTGAAAACAATTCGGTAAAAATGCTAAAAATCCTTAAATTAGACATCTAAAATTAGTGAACTTTATGATACATAAACTGTACCTCAATAAATTTGTTAAAAAATTGAAAATTCATCTAATATAAAAAGAATATAGAAAGTCAAGAGGTGCTTTTTTGATGAGCTATAAAGCATCATTTGTTTTCCATTCCTTACATAAAAAAATGGAAAGATTGTTTCTGCTTGTCTTAAGATGTATCCAACTCCGTTTTTCTTCCTCTTATGTGAAATAATGTATTTCCATTATTCTATAGGACATGGCTACCTTCTTTGCACTATTATGCTTTTCCTGGGCAATTTCTGAAACATAGATTTTCTATTGTTTGTCCATTGACTTTTTAATTCCTAAGTTCTTGACAATAGGGACTCGATATGTGCTAAAGGTTTAAAAATACCAGACAAGAGGAACAGAAAATCTTTGCTTGCTGAGTTTGAGTGAAATCAAATAGAGGTGGGTGTGTGGCTAACATTTTTGCCACAAAATAGAACTAAATGATTTCAGACTTGGACTAAGCCAGGCTACTGGCATCCCAGAGTCTCCAGCTTGCAGACGGCCCACTATGGGGCTTCTCAGACTTCTCAGCCTCCATAATCATGTGAGCCAATTCCTCTAATAAATCCTGGGACTATCTCATATGTCTATCTATATCTATATATCTATTCATATATACCTGTATCTATATCTCTGTACATCTATATATCCTGTTTATTCTGTCTCTCTGGGGAACTCTAATACCCACTGTTCACTATCAATGCTTATTTATTTTGCTCACACTGATGTATTTCTAGAATACCGAGATATGTCAAGATAGCAATGTGGGGAACCGATCCTGTGAAATGAAGAAAATGTACTATTAGTTTGCCAGAAATGAAGTGCAAATACTTGATTTATTCTCTGTCCTCTTTTCAGCTTGCATTTAATATCAGAGAAGGGTCCCATCAGAACTTGAGATCCATACTGGTGATTGCAGTTACATTGCGTGCTCTGCTGTTTCTTGATTATAATTGAGTCACTTACACAGATCTGAGTAAAGGCAGGAAATCAACCATTTGTGATGAATAATTCCTGCAAATTGGATGCAAGACTACATTTTATAAATGCAGATTAGGTAATAGTTCAGATTCTCAAGAAGAACCCTACAGGTAGGTATATTATATGATCTCACTCAATAACACATTCATTACACACAGCTAGGGTGACTGCATGTCTCTATTTGTCTGGGACAGTCTAGGTTTACACCTGGTATCCTGATGTTCTATTTAGAATTTTTCCTAGACAAAAGTATCTCAGTTGGGAAGAAAAATCATGTGGTTACCCAGTACAGAATATATATAATATGTGTAGCTCCCAAAAAGCAATCCAGCCTTGTAGAAATTGCATAGGTTTTAAAGTCAGGTACTCTTGAGTTTAAATCTCAGCTCTGCCATTCATTAGTTATATAATCTTGATAAAGTTTCTAATCTCTCTGGGATTCTACTTATTCATAAGAAAAATATAGAAAAGCTAGCTCGGACTTCCACATTAGGACTGTTGTGAAGATTAATTAATTAAATCCTGTAATGCACAATGCCTGAAATATAACCTGGTATGTATGGTTTTCAATAAAAGATGTTTCACACAGACCTACACACACACACACACACACACACACACACATATATATATAACATATGTATATGTATAACAATATCCCCTGTTTTGGGATTTGCCTTTCATAAGAAATTCCATTTACATTTCAAGTAAACCACAAGCTAGCTGCATCCTCCTCCTTGCCCTAGAAATGAAATTTGTAATGTTAGCTAGTTTTATCCGTAGAAAAGGATACATGAATAAAATCAAATAATGGATAATGGTTAGGGCAACTTTGGCCAACCAAAACAAAGGGATTTGTGTCTTTGAAACCTTTTCCTGCCGACTCTATCCCCTCGTAATCCCAACTCTGCTATGCATTTCCTTCTCCCTCTTTCTTTCTCTCCACTTTCTATGATCTTTGAAGGAAGCAAAGCATGACTGCTACTCCACATCCCTATGTTTCAGACATCAGTGGATGCATGAGCTGTCACAATTAAAAATGTTCTCAACTTTCTGTGACAGCTTGTGCCAGCCCCCTAGAGAGTAGGACGTGTATTCTCATGCCTTTGGTTTTCTCCTTCAATGATAAACAAAAACTCAGCTTCATTGAAGGGAGACTTGTAGATTTATTGGGCTTCAGATCCAAAGTCCATTAGCCCTTTGATGTTCCACCCTACTCACCAACTCCCTTCTCCTTTTCTTCTGAGAAGTCAGTAGCTCATTACTGTTTTTCATCTGAATTCAACCTTTCAATTATTGTCTACAATACTAATATTTGTATTCAAGTTTATTTCCAATATGAAGATCCACTGATGTAGATAAATATCACATACCGATGCTTCTTTTTCTTTTAATTTCATCACAGAATGCCAACTTGAAAAATACTTCAGTGATAGCTATTTTATAATCTTTCATAAATACTTTAGATAAAGTGTATATGCTTCTGGAGTATAAACTTATTGTAATTTTTTAGGTACATATTTCAAAGAGTCTTCTAAATAACTCCAGCTACTACTCATACAAAGTGTTACTTTAGATAAATTCATATTAATTACTGCAGTTTCTGGGTTAATGTATTTGGAGTAAAAATATTTAGATAAGATTCTTATATTTTCTTTTAGATAAAATCAGCTATCCTACTAACATTAAGAAAATCCTTTTTGGAACAAAGTGTGACAAAATTATATACAATATGATGTATTCGTGTATGATATATACATGCAGAGAGTATTCACAGAATGAACTATTAACCCTTCCAGCCCACAAATCATTCTGTAATTGTCAATCTAATTTTTCCCTCCTTCTGCATCCTATAGAGGAAAATACCGAGACCCACATAATAAAATTCTGAGAAGGAAATTGAGAGAATGAAGATCAAAGTCTTAAAGCCTGGGGACAAAAGGTCCAGCATGAAATATAAAAAGCTGCAGAATGTTCAAGAGGCAGATGAGGGCAATTTGATCACACAATGGTTCACAGCAAAATAACTGACACTGGCCTCAACCACTCTAGTTTCCCACAACTCCATAGTCAAACCTCTTTTAATGTCGTCAGCTACACTTGTAAAAAGTATGCTAAGACCTTGGTTGAAGTTGTCATCATTCCTTGTTTCCTAATTTGTGTTCCTACTATTCTTAACCCCCTATAGTCTGCCTACAACAGGGCACACAGAGTGATCCTTTTAACACATGATATTCAAAATGCTTTCATAGCTGCCTGTCTCTCTCAGAGTGGAGGTCAAGGCCCTTACTGCTTGGTAGGTTTCCAAGGAGGACTGCCAGATTTAGTAAATAAAAACACAGAATAGATAGTTAAAAATACAGAACACTTGCACTGAACTTTACCAAAACTTTGCTGTTCCCTTACATTTATATTACTCTATGAGTTTCCATTATCTGATATGGAGGAGGCTATTAGGTGAATGGGTTTGGGCTGATGGACATGCTCAAATATTGTCTCATGGGAGGGGCCTTTCCTGGTAAACACTTAGCGTGGCACTTACCACCACCTGACAGATAATTATTTAAAAAATTGGCAGCATGTCTGCCATCATTAAAATGTAGCTCCCACAAAGCAGAGAGCATGATTTCTTACTGCCTTGTCATCAATACCTAGAATGTTACTTGCCACAGAATAGGCGTCCATTAACTCTTTAATAAACAGATGTTTTTCAAGAGACTCAAGTAAAAACAATGGAAGTATTGAAAGTTTCAGTGTACCGTTCAAGACTGTATCACTGGGAAAAGGCAGAACTGTGATCAGAAGCCATTAAATCCAGCCTCTTAACAACTACCTTACCTTTGTTGTTGTATTTTAAGTGGGAAGTAAAAGTTTCTTGCCTCTCTTGTCTAGATTTTGTTCTTTGTCCATTATTCACGATCAAACATTATTTTGGGGGGATAGATCAAAAACTCATGAACTGAATTTTCTATTTTTACCCCCGATGCATGATGCTATTTAATGTATGTCCTCAATTTTCTGATAATTGAAATGGATTAAAAAACAAGGGAAGCAGTAATGATGGATATTGTGTTTGGGATAACACACAATATCTAAAATTCAATTATAATGATTTATACTGTCTAACCTGATAAAAATTGTATTACTCCCCACTCCCCGCCCTCCCCCCACATACACACCTGCCTGATAGAAACTCATTAGAATGGGAATGAGGGGAAAAGGAAGAAAGAATTAGTATAATTCTATAATCATAATTCCAAGAAGTATGCTGTTAAAACAACTTATAAACTACATATTTCAAAATATTCTAATACAAAAGTAAAATAGACACTAAATTTTCCATTTACCAAATGTGGAAATTTAACTCACTTTGATATCTCTGTGCCTTATCTATAAAATAGAACATTATTTATAATCAGTTAACTATTTCTTTATACATTAACCCCATAAAGGAGCTTAACTGATAGTAAGGTAGACTTTCCTACCTGAACATATCCTTGAGAGAGGAGTATTGAGTTCCCCTGGACCATATGAATGTAGTTAACATGTTGTATTCTTTTTTATTAACCATTTTTTAAATAACAGTAATGTAAGGAAAAAAACACATTTTTTATTTTACTGGAAAAGTTACCGAGAAATGGAGGATTTTCATAATCTCTGAAATACCATGCCAGATAAGGATCCTAGTCTTTCTATTCTCTATACATAGCTATATTCTTTGGAGAATGATAATCCAAGCAAGATACTATACAAAGAATGCTCCCACAGAGCTAAAAACAAACATATTAAAAATTCAAACTAATTACATCTTGAAGGAGAAAAATATATTTTTGTTACAAACATCCATAATCATTCATACATGTGTATAAATATATACATACACACACACACATATCTGTCTACATATATATATATATATATATATATACTAATTTATGTGCAAGGAGCTTTGGTGCCTGGGTTAAAAAAGCCTAATGGGAGAAGGAAGTGTATATAGTTGAAGCAAGTGTATATAGCTGTGCAATGATGGTTTCTCATAGATGCTATTGGTACCCCTCTAGGATCACTTTGGGCACATATACCTATCACATAGAATTGTTTTAAGTTCAGTAGTATAAAAGCTAATATACATGAACAATTTTGCAGTTTTTGACATATATCTCACACTCAATAATTAACATAGTAGTTATTTTTTTATGTCCTACCATACATTAAATCTCTGCGATATAAAGTGTTTAGGTACCTTCTCTGATTTTTGTGAAGTTTCAAGGTCTTCTCATATAAGTCCTTACTGGGCTCTAACTCCTAATCCACTGTAGCCTCTGGCCTCAATCACTACAGTTTGCAGAAAAGCCAAGTTTTCTTATATGAGGTAATGTGCATAGGACCCAGGGTTTCTTAGCAGAACCTACACAACTTCTAGTTTACCAGCAGATTGACTGCATAATGTTTCGTCCTTTAAAAACTTCTTATTTAGTAAATTCAGTCTTTGAGAGACTAATTGATTAGAGTCTTAAGCTCAAACAGTGGGAAATGCCACCATAACACCAAATTTTCAATATGGCTTGATAAAACTATGTAGGATTTTAATCTAATCTAGTAAGTCTCAGACCTAGCAAGAGATCTCAGACATGAGAAATGGCATGGTAAGGATGGACTCACTCCCAAAAGGTAAGAGAAAAATTGAAAACCGTGACTCTAAAGGTGAAGTTAAATAAGAGCATATATATATATATATATATATATGAATGAGAATCCCAGCCAGGCCAGCTAGTTCTGACAGACATATTTGTTTTATATATTTTTCTTAAAACCAAAGGGTGTGCTAAGTGCATTCAAGTTGAAAAGGCTGTTAGACATTGTATTGAAATAATATTACCCTTGGTCACAATTCCAGTATTAAGAGTTCTTATAATATTAAAAAAAAATTGTAAAACATCTGTTGAGATATTTGAAGTCAGGGGACACCCCCATGCATCTTTCCATCTTCAATGCCTAGCCTAGTTGTGCTAGATCTCTTCCAGTTGCCACTCCGGGCCCATTTGCCACTTCATCCCCTTGAATTCTGTGTATTGGTCTGGGCAGTGGATTTTCATAAACCATACCAATAGTTCTCCGTGCTGTCTGCTTCCTGTTACATTTGGCTAAGGAGGACATCCTTCAGGGATCCAAGGATGTCATGCAGGACAGTAACATCAGGATATTTATTTCCCAGTTTTTCTCCCTATGATATCACCTTGGGCTGGCTGTGTTCCTTGGCCCAGAGTCACTGGTTTCAAAGGGGTGTTTTGTCCACATGTATTCAAATCACCTTGGAAGTTTGTAAAAATATAGTTCAAATTCTATAGGTCTAGGATTGGGCCTGAGTTTTTTCCTTTCTATTTAGCTTCTAGGGAAAGTCAATATTGTTATTCTGTGGACCACATTTTGACTAGCAAGACTTGATGTGACTGTCTCCTTCAAATTGCTTATTTCCTTTTTTCTCTTATCCCTGTGGCCCAGTTGCAACTAAATTGTGGGTTCTGCACTACCCCTTGTGGTCTCCTATACCACACCTAGGCCTTGCAAATTACTTTCTTTGAAAGGAAACACAACCTTTCTCAACTAGCCGGTTGGTACTTTCAGAAACACCTGTGCTTGTCATGTAGCAACAATTCAATAAATGTTCATAACACCAGTCTTTCCATAATACAAATATATTTGGAGGTGGGGCTTTTTAAAAATATATTCTGTTATATAATGTGTATGTCAAATAATCCATAACATATAATTTGAAGACATGAAAGAATGACTTCATTTTTAATAGTTAAAAGGTCAGTAGAGACTGTAAAACTAGCTTTTCTCATTTTCTGATGATATTCAATATAATGGCAGGGAAAACTGATACCAAAGTAAAGGAGGCAGTCACATAATTGAAACTGCTTAAATTAGTGAGAATTTGACATTTTCTTTGGGCATGTGAACCAAACACTAGCAAGTCACACTAGTTGGCATCAGACCAACAATTTGGGAAAAAATATGACATTCCAGAAAGTAGTCATTATAAAACATTTATAGAATATTCAAAAATAGCTGAACTGTAACATATGCTATCTAAGGAAATTCCTTTTCCTTCAAAGTATGTATTTAATTAACATTAACATTTAAAAAATTTAGAAATGCTGAACTCTTTAAAAAGTGTATTATTTATTAAATAAGCTTAGGTAACCAGATTAGTTTCATCTACTATCAAATGTCCACCAATGACTTGAGTATAAAAAGTCAAAATGGAAAGACAGCTGAGTTTATTCAGCAAATTTGCTAAAATTTTATTACATACCTATTATCTTCCATGCTCTGTAACAGATTCTGTGTTTGATTGAATTTTACATGGTTGCTCATGAGTTTGAGTCCCATCTTTATTGTATAAGGACTAAGTGACACCTCAAAAACCACTATCAATTTGCTGAAAGTAATTTTAAAAAACTAGTATATGTGAAAACATCTTTAAGCATAAAGTGTGAGCTAAAATGAGATTTTTTTATAAGTATGTAATATGCATGAGATATTTTATGAATATGTCAAGGAGGATTATAATTAAAATAAGCAGTATAAAGATTTATTCAAACATATGTATCTTGATTATATATATATCTTGATATTTATCGATTCTTGCTTCCTGCTTTCTTTCACAGAGAAGAGGAAGACAAGAAACAATAGTTAAGGAATGTATACTTTTTGAATGCTACCTTCAGAATCTGTTTCAACCATTTTTAAAAACAGACTTTATTTATTAAGAGCAGTTTTAGGTTCACAGCAAAATTGAGCACAAAGTTCAGAGTTTCCATATATCTCTTTTCTACCATCAATGTGCAACATCAAAGTGGTACATTTTTTACATTTGATGAACCCACATTGACACATCATTATCACTCAAAGTCCATTGTTTGTATTAGGGTTCACTCTTGGTGCTGTACACTATATGAGTTTGGACCAAGGTATAATGACATGTATCTATCATTATAGTGTCATGCAGAATAGTTTCAGCTAAAAATCCTAGGTGTGCTGCCTATTCATCTCTCCCTCTTCTTTAACCTTGGACAACCACTAATATGTTTATTATTTCCATAGTTGTGCCTTTTCCAGAATGTCATATAGTTGGAATCATAGAGTATTTAAGCTTTTTATTACCTTTTTTCACTTAGAGAAACACATTTAAGGTTCATGTCTTCATATAATGTGATGTTCATTTCTTTTTAGCAGTGAGTAATATTTCATTGTCTGGATGTACCACAGTTTATTTATCCATTCACGTACTAAAGGACATCTTGCTAGCTTGTAAGTTTTGGCCATTATAAATAAAGGTGTTATAAACATTTCTGTGCAGGTTTTTGTGTGACACAAGTTTTCAACTCATTTGGGTAAATACCAAGCAGAGTGGCTGCTAGATCATATGTTAAGAGTTTTAGTTTTCTAAGAGTCTTAGTTTTCTAAAACTTTTGGAAGACAAAACTGTCTTTCAAAGTGTCTGTACCATATTGCATTCCCATAAGCAATGAATGCGAGTTCCTATTGATGAACATCCTTACCAGCACTTGGTGTTGTCAAGGTTTTTAAATTTGGCCATTCTAATAGATGTGTATTGGTATCTCATTGCCATTTTATTTGCAATACCCTAATGGCATATGATTTTGAACATCTTTTCATATGTTGATTTGCCATATGTATATCTTCTTTGGTGAAGTGTCTGTTCAGATCTTTTGTCCATTTTTAATTGGCTTGTTTGCTTTCTTATTGCTGAGTTCTTTGGGGGTTTTTTGGATAACATTTCTTTATCAGATATGTGTTTTTCTTTTTTTTATATATTTATTTTTATTTCATCTTATTATGGGGGATACAGAATTTCAGGTTACATATGTGGCCCATGTACCGCCTGTTCCCACGTGTTTTTCAAATACTTTCTTCTAGTCTGTGAGTTATCTTCTCATTCTCTTGAAAGTGTCTTTACAGAGAAGTTTTTAATTTTCATGAATCCCACTTATCAATTATTTCTTCAATACATCATGTCTTTGGTGTTGTATCTAAAATGCTATTGTCATATAACCAAGATAATCTGTATTTCCCTCCCCCATGTTATCTTCTAGGAGTTTTATAGTTCTTAATTTTACATTTAGATCTAAGATCAATTTTGAGTTCATTTTTGGGAAGGATAAAAAGTCTATGTCTAGATGTGCTTGTTTATATGTAGATATCCAGTTGTTTTGGCACCATTTGTTATGTTCACCCAATTTTAGAGTTAGTAGAAGATATTTGGGGAAAAAAAGTAGGCAGCCACTTGGGCTCAAACACATTTTTCTGGTGAAACATGAAAATAACCCACTTCACTTCCAAAGAATATAACATGGTATGTATTTATAAGTATGTAACTGACATGTAATATGAGATTCTTACACTCTGGACAACTTCTTTAGGCCTATTTGTGTGCCTCTTCCCACAACTTCCACTTCCTTATCTCAATCTTCTTCTAATCTCAGTCTACAGTAGCACTTAATAGGTTTGAGACATACAGCAATTAGAGTAGCCTAAACGGAGCGAAGGAGACATACCAGAGATTAGTTGATCCCTCTATTAGAAATAGGAGAGGCAAAGAGGTGGTCAAATCAGCCCATGAAATTCTGGTCACTGGTATTTTACTTTTAGCTATTTATAACAGAAATTTATGTAATGTTTAAACCTTCTGAGGGAATAACATAGAAGTGACTTAGTGAAAGATCATTCTGCAACTGGTATGGGATTAGAAGACAGCGGGGCCAGTTGGCAGGGGGGAGATGGTGGTGATAGATAGCAAACGCTCCAGGTCTGAACATGCAGTGGAAGTTTGTGACAATGAGGAGGTGATGAATTTGTTAGATATTAAGGAGGTTCAACCTAGAATTTGGTGATTGATTGGGAAGTAAAGTTTAGTGGAGACTTATTTTTTAAAAGTTCCAGGAGTTTGGGCATTATCTGGTCTCTCAGGACAATAGGATAGTTTCTTTGTTCAGCATGTGAAGAGCACCTAACAGAAAAATACAGATGGCGCTCACACCTGGCATTTAAAGATCTTTCCTCCTATAATTATCCTGCTATGTATATTCCCTAATAAATATTCTTGATAATGGTACAGTGTTGTTGCATTAGTTTTAGAAATGGGTTTTTTAGCTTCAAATACACTGAACCACAGCCTCAGCTGCTTTAATTTTTTTCTTCTCTTCCAGAAGTTAATAATGCTCCTGAAAAAGCAATTAAACTAAAAAATAAAGCTTCATTTTGAAGAATAAGCAGCTTGCAACCTGGTTTAACGCTGAGATGGCGCTAACAACACAGCACTTATGATCTAAGGGAGAAAATGAAAAGTCTTTATTATTTCCCCAAATGATGGAACAACCAGGGCCTAAAGACACACTATCACCATTTATTGCATTAGATAACATGCATTTTTGTAAACGAAATGCTTGCTTCTGAGCATTATACCCTCCACTTTAGTGATTTGGCTAAATAGTTAATTTGATCTCCAAACATAAAGAGCTCTAATGTCATTTCAAGACTCAGAAGCCAAGTGGAAAGGTGAAAGGAAAACAGATCTAAGCAGAGCCAATGAGGCAGCACCTACTGGGAGGTACATGATGGGGCATGAATACTCATTTGATTTAACCCAGGGAAAATAATCTTTGCATTTTAAGATTCAGCTATTGTAAGAAAACCTTCTTTCTAATCCCAGAACTGCTTACCACAAGGCTGAGAATAAGACAGGCAGGTTATTTCAGTAAAATAAAAGTGAAATTTGGCATTTAACTGGGGGATGTAAGTAATCGTTGCTTCTTCATTAGCCACAAGGAATTGGACCCACTCTTGTAGCTGCCATACTGGGTGGTTGTAGCACAGAGGATAGCCTTTCACAGACAGCCCTTATGTCCCAGAAATGATCACATCTTTGTTCAATTTGACCCTTGACTTGGAAACTGCAATCCTAAAGAGAAAGCTCCATATTTAAAGTAAAGGCCACATTAAACAAATGATTTATAGTTAATAAAATGCCTAACATTTCAAAGCTTTCAACAGCACCACTGATGGTAGCAAGAGATGGTCACTCTGCTCACCTCTTCTGATGGTGGTCAGTAGATGCTAGGGATGAAGATTATGTCCCCTGAAAGAAAGCAGTGTATCATAACTTATCATAGAAACCCTCATACCATGTGGCACTACATTCATTTTTAGCCCAGAGAAAAGTATATAACATTTGTTTTCTTTTAACAAAAAGATTCAAGCTTGATGTTAACAGAAAAGAAGACATCCATGCCTTACTCTGCTGTCACCCCCCCTTTTTCCCCTTGGCTGCTAGGAAGCTCGGCTCTCTTTGTGGCCCTTATCTTATTCCAGGTGCTTACTAAATACCATCTCTTCTCTCCCTAAAGGGGGGTTTTCAGTATATTTTCATCCAAAGAATTTGCTTTTAACTTTTCTTATAGTGAAGGTCTGTTTTCAGCTTTTGTATGTATGAGAAAGTACAGTTGATCCTTGAACAACACATGGGTTAGAGGTGCCAACCCCACCCCTGTGGGAAATCCAAGTATAACTTTGACTCCTCCAAAACTTAATTACTAATAGCCTTCTGTTGACTGGGAGCCTTACCAATAACATTAGTAGTCAATTAACACACACATACACTAGTTTCTACATATATTTTATGCATTTATTACATACCTCTTTTTTCTTTTTTTAATGCTGACTTTTTAAATAGAGGTAAAATATTCATATAAAATTTGCCATCTTTACCGCTTTCAAGCATACATCCTTCTCTCCCTCCTACCCTTCCTGACCTCTGGTAATCACCAATCTACTTTCTATCTTCATTAGATCCACTTCTTTAGCTCTCAGATGTGAGTGAGAACATGGGATATCTGTCTTTCTGTGTTTGGCTTATTTCACTTAACGTAATGGCTTCCAGATCCAACAATGTTGCTGCAAATGACACAGTTTCATTCTTTTTATGGCTGAATAATATTCCCTTTTGTGTACATACCGTATTTTCTTTATCCATTCATCCACTGATGGGCACTTAGGTTGATTTCCTATTTGGGCTATTGCGAATAGTGCTGCAATAAACACGGGAGTACAGATCTCTTTGATATACTGATTTTGGATATGTATCCAGGAGTGGAATTGCTAGATTATATGGCACACTTAACTTTTTATTAATTTTTTGGATACTTTTAGGCTACATAGTCTGCAAGTTTTTTTTCAAATTGTCACAAATCTCCAAAAAATTTTCCAATATGTTTACTGGAAAAAAATCCTTGTTTACTGAAAAAAACCCTTTGATACTGCACAGTTCAAGCCCTTGTTGTTCAAAGGTCAACTGTACTTATTTCACCTACATTTCCGAAAGCAGCAACATCTTACAAAGCTTTTGGAAGACTGAAAGAACAAAAGTGAGAAAGTGAGAATATCTGCAGAGGCAAAAATTGGAGAGGGCTCTATTAATGCAAATATCAAGAAGTTGCTGCTACCCTGGACAGCAGTCTAAAAGTTCTAGCTGTCCTTCCTTGAGTTCTGTTTGTTGCCTTCTGGTTTCTAGTTGACCTGATGTAGTTCGGAGACTTTGAATCCCATCAATACAGAGGAGAACCAACAAAAGAGCAAATGTGAGCCTAGGAGAAAGCACATGATCTGGGATAGGTTGGAACCTTTTGGAGAGCAATATGGGAATAACAATAAAAAATGCATATATTTAGATCCAAAAATTTATATTTCAAATCTAGAAAGTAATACTCCTCTATGTGCTCAGCTTTATGTATATGGATAGGCACAGAAGAATTGTTCTAATATTTTACTATTATTAAATAGGGAAAAAAACACAATTGTCTCACAATGGAGTCATGACTAAATAAATTCTAGTATATATCCATATTATGGAATTTTACACATATTACGTTAGCTATATGAAAACTGAATAAAAAGATCATCAAAATAGATACTGAATGAAAAAATTATAGAGAAAATAGCTATGCTACTCTACAATTACTACAATAAATCTCTCCAAATAATTTTAATTATGCCATGTATATTTATTTCCAAATTGTAGGCAAAAGAAAAAAACCAAACAAATGAGCAAAAGCTTTTTTGAAGAAAGCAGGGTAAATATTTCCTGCTGATAAAATCCCAGATGGTCATGATTTCAAGCATTCCTTATTAGATTAGATTCTAATTCAGACACATAAATGTCCTTCAATTTTCATTAGCTTCATCTACAATGACTCTTGCACTCAGGAAGGATACAGTTATTTTTTCCTTTTTTTTTTTTTTTTTTTGATTTTTTTTCCTTTTCAATCTATGTGTCTGAATATTCAATTTAGATAATGGACTTTATAATTATTGTAGTCATGGTTGTTATTATTATTATGTAGAATTTATTGAACACTTAACTATGTCCTGACAATATGCTACATAGTAAATTACATGGGATTACAATGTGAATTCTCACACTGACCATTTCATGTTAGTAAACTTTATAATGCCCATTATATAAAAGAAAAAAATTGAAGCACAGAGGTGAAGTATCTTACTCTGGAATAAAAACCCAAATCAGGCCGGGCGTGGTGGCTCACGCCTGTAATCCTAGCACTCTGGGAGGCCGAGGCGGGTGGATCGCTGGAGGTCAGGAGTTCGAGATCAGCCTGAGCAAGAGCGAAACCCCGTCTCTACTAAAAATAGAAAGAAATTATATGGACAACTAAAAATATATATAGAAAAAATAAGCCGGGCATGGTGGCACATGCCTGTAGTCCCAGCTACTTGGGAGGCTGAGGCAGAAGGATTGCTTGAGCCCAGGAGTTTGAGGTTGCTGTGAGCTAGGTTGATGCCATGGCACTCACTCTAGCCCGGGCAACAGAGCAAGACTCTGTCTCAAAAAAAAAAAAAAAAAAAAAAAAACCCAAATCACTTGACTCCAGGGCCCAGGTATTAGCTAATATCAAAAAGCTGTATTAGAATCAAAGTTTGTTTAAAGACATGGGGGAGAGTCTGACCATCCTACCTTCCATTATGCCCATGCCTGTTACTGGATGCTACTGCCTGAAATATTAATATTATTCAGAACTATCACCTTATTGACTTCTTTGCTACAAAGACAGTTTCATTGTTTTCTCCTCAGGTGGCCATATTAGGCCATTTTGTCACCAATGAGAACTCAGTGATTATCCTTTTAAAGCAGTATCTTTTACCAGCTATGACCCCAAATGCCCTACTTGAACCTTCCTTAATTAAATGAATGCTACCCTAAGATTTCCAATCAAATTTGAATTAAATGCATGTAAACGACTCTGTGAGCTGGGGGACTGTGTGTGGGTGTCCTCATTTTACACTCTTTGCTCTTTTTGGTAGATAAGCCCAGATAACAACAGACCGTGACTTGGGCTCTTAGTCATTTCTAAATGAATGGTTACTTCATTCATTAAAGTTTCCAAAATAAACCAAAAATGCCAAGTGTCAAGTTGTATGTTTATGAATTTAGGACAAAAGTAGATAGCAAATGAGACATGGAAAATCTAAAACAGGCTGATCTAGAATTGTTAAAGTATGAATATGTGGCTTCTAAAAGGGCCGCCTGCTCCCAATCATAACTATATTTACTAAGATAATTTGCCTGTACGTGGGGGCCCCTAGCGGATATTACTTAAAGTGGAGGAGTAGGTATTTAGACTCAGCCGTTCTCAAAGGAAAGAGGTGGAATAGGGAAGGAAGGTGATTTGTTCGTTGTTAAAAGGAATAGTTTTTTGTTGTTGTTGTTGTTTGGGTTTTGGGGTTTTTTGCATTGATTTTGGGCTGCTTTTCTGATAGAGCAGAACTCTGACCTGTGGCTGGTGTAGGAGTCTGTGAGTGCTGTCATTGCTGTTGCTGTTAAACTGCCCCTGACAGGATTCCCACTTGAAACTCCAAAATAATCTGTTATTGCAAATATATATGTTTAGTGATCCACAAGAAACAGGAGATTGATTGAGGACATTTAAGAGGTGGCAGGTAAGAAAACAATCCACTCATGGCTTACCCTGAAACCCCAATTATATGTAATGTGCCTTAATGAAGAAAGATGGAACAATTGAAAGGAAACTGCAAGAACACTCTTTTACCAAGACTAGTGACCTTTTTAGCAAACTTGAAAATGATAATTCTTATTGTTTTAGCAAATCAAATGGAACACACTCTTTTTTAATTGAGGCCCGTGTTTAATCCCGTCATTTGAGTGATTATTGCCTATTTGAAAATATGTACATGAGCATTACCAAATCACCTTATTTCTTTCTTCGTTTCCTTATTTAGCTTATAAATACAATTGGTTCAACATCTTTAGAAAATAAATATGCCTACAAGAGTTTTAAGCCTGTGGTTTATTAGGATATAACACTTGTGTGTAATAGAGGGCAAATTCATAACACTAAGGTTCTTGTTCAGTGATTTTTCTATTGACAAATAATCAGCTTTTCTGATGAAGTATTTCATGATGCTACTTAAATGTATAATTCTACAGTTCCTAGACACAGAGTAAGATTTATTTATTTATCTTTGAAAAGATTTTTTTTTTTTCCAAAAGCAAGATCAAATAATTGAAGCTCCTAATCTAATGCATGGCATTCAGTGTTAGGTTGATGCCAAAATGAAAAAGACAAAACTTACATTTTCGGGAAGTTTCTATGACCAAACATTTTAAAGGCCACATTAGGCATTTCTTTTTCATATTTGGATAGATAATCTAAGCATAATTTAGGTTTCTGGGTGTATAATGGCATGAGGAGGCATTTGAATAAATGACCTGCCTTCATTGAAAACAGTAGAAAATACCACACAGTAAGGAGATTCTAAAGTAGTTAACATGTGACTATGTCTAGGCAATTTATAACCAGTACAGCAGGGAACAAATTGATATTTTTATTTAACAGATGATATTTCAACCCCTCTAGATGGCATATTATTTTTTAAAGAGAAAAAACAAAAACACTGTAAATTGACTTACATTACAGATTATGGCTGTCTATATTTGCCATCTATACTGCACAATTTAAATCAATATATGTCTTCTTTCATCTGCAAAAGGACTTATTACCTTGTCCTTTCAAGGCTCACTCTTTGAATTTTATTTATGGATAGTGAGGAGCATTTATGGGAGAAGCTTGTAAGTACAAAATGCAATTATTTGCAATTATTTTGAGACCTATATCTCCTACCAAGTGGATGCTGGGGACATAGGATTGATAATGACTCTTTTTTTTTTTTTCCAATGACTTTTTTTTTCTTTCTTTCTTTTCTTTTTTTTTTTTTTTTTTTTGAGACGGAGTCTCACTTTTCATCTGGGCTAGAGTGTGGGGGCACCAGCCTAGCTCACAGCAACCTCAAAGTCCTGAGTTCAAGCGATCCTCCCGCCTTGGCCTCCCAGAGTGTTAGGATTACAAGCGTGAGCCACTGTGCCTGGCCAATGACTTTTAAATAAAAACTGAGATGTGCCTAATTAATTACCACAATGTTATTTATTCTGTCAGTCAATATTTTAAAAGTAGCCATAGGAAGCCTATTATGTGTGCAAAGGATGTGTTAATTTTATTTAAAATGGGGAATGCCTGGTATGGAAAATGTTTTTTATGATCTCACAATGAATCAGCCTGAGCATAACTTAGGAATCACAGGAAGCTAGAATGAAGGAATGGTTTCACTAACTCCAAGTTTCCCCAAGCCTCCACGGAATGGAATTTTTTTAAAAAAGGAAATGCATCTATACAATTCAGAATCTGTTTTTAGTTTGTTTGTTGTTAGCTTCATTAGTAAAGATGTCTGGGAAAGATCTGCATTTGGTAACTATGTATGGAAATCCTTAAATATGGGAGACTTTGCAATGTGTAGTACTTTCTTAATGATTTTTTATTCAGCTTGGAGAAACAGAGAGGAGAAATGAAAAATAATGTCATGTTCCAACAACTCATTTTGGTGTTATGAAACTCCCCAGTAGGCCTAATTTGAAATATGACAGATTTTTTTTCTATCTAGTACAATATTCTAAGAACTTAAGATAGTTATTGGTAACTCAATAATTTTTATTTTGATATATTTAAAAAAATTTATATTCTATAAATTCTCAAAAATCTTGTTTATCTCAATGTTTGCATTTAAAAGAGACATGAAAATATCAGACAAGACGATTTTGGTTTTATGTTGTATAAGATCAATGCAGAAAACAATACTCCCATATTCTACATGTCTCTTTGTCAAGATTTCAGCAATTCATTGGGTAATTCAATTCAGTTTCACAGCAATGCAGGCCATTTTTTCCCATTTGGGTGGTTGACATCTAATATAGATAACTACTTTCTAGCCTGCAAGCATTTGGCAAAACAAAATATGTGCAGGAATCTGATCATAAATTATTATTTTTCTATGAGGAATTCTGAAAAGCAAGTTGATCTTAGAAGTTAATATATTAGTGTCTTCATGCATTGGTGTAAAAACATACCCTAATTTACTTTAGATTATTATTAGAAGGAAAAAAAAAAAAACAAAAAAATATGCCACCATGACATAAATGCAAATATAGTATCAATTAGTTCAGATACAGTACTTGACATTTAAAGATGATTTATCCTAATTCAGCCACATCGTATTTAGTTATCTTTTTTTAAAGTTGGCTCAAATCAGAAAACTAATATGCATTTAGTCATATAGTAAAGAGTCAGGATGAAGTGAAAAAAAGAGGTGAGACCAAAAAAAATTTGATTTAAATTTTATATCCTTCATAATACATTAAATATATACATGTAAACATGTAAACTTTTTAAAAATATGTTTATATTATATAGGGTTATTTGATATATTTGAATTTATAATGCCCTAAATTTTATTACAATATGAAAATATGTCTTTCCTTCAAGACATAAAGATTGAGTAAATTTTAAATGAAATATTTTGTCAATCAAATTTGAAGTTTGAAGAGTGAAAATATTTGGCTACATATCTGTAACTTTATCCACATAATAGTTTTGTCTGCTCACTCTTTTTGTATTCTCTCCAATTTTCAAGCTCCATTTAAATTTCTTTCAGAAAAAAAAATTGATTTCATTATCACTCACCATAGAAATATCTCCCAACTCTAACCTAAGGTCTTCAATTCCACCTGATGACTAAGAACTTTAAAAAAACAGAAAGGTTTCCCATTCTCAAGAGTAATTTGGTGCATATCACCAGTCTTTCATTTTTGTGTGCAAATGTTGTTTCTTCAAAAGTAGAAGCAGTACAGTGTCCTAGCCTCTTTTTCATGTCACACAAAGCTGGGCATATTCTTGATGTTTGTTGAATAAATACATATTTAATAATTGTGGTATTAGGATTTTTTTCACTCAGATGCACCTGTTTTTATAGAGACTATATTTTGAATTGAACAGATTTCTTATTTTAGGGTCCTGCAGAATGGTCTTGTTCTGGCTGCTTTTACATACTTTTAAATAGCCATTAGTTCTTGAAATAGCAAGGAGTTAGTTTTCCCCTCTGAAGACTGAAATTGAAGGAAGCAGGGAAACCAACCAACTTTTCTCGCTATAGTGAGAGGTAAATAGGTGCAGTACAATATGGAGAAATCAAAAATTTTCCCTGACATCTATTAGCCCTCTAACCTGGTACTTATTCTCTTCACTCCTCTGCACTTAGTTTCATCATCTATAAAACAGGAATTTTTTGGCATGTGTTTTTAAAAAATTAACTTAATTTTTAGAACAGCTTTAGATTTGTTTTAAAAAATGCAAGGATAGCACAGAGTTCCAATATACTTTGCACCCAGCTTCCCTATCACTAACATCTTACATTAGTACAGTACATTCGTAACAATAGTAAAATAGTGCAGTCACGTCAGAAAACAGTCAGTTGCTAAAGAGGTTAGACATAGAATTTCCATATGACCCAGCAATTCCACTCCTAGATTGTATATCCCCCCAATATAAAAACATGTGTTCCACAAAAACCTGTACCTGACTATTTATAGCAACGTTATTCATAATAGCCAAAAAGGAGAAATAACCTACATGTCCATCAAATGGTGATGGGTAAATAATTGTGGTATATATATTCAATGGAATATTATTCTGCCATAAAAAGGAAAGAAATGCTGATGTATATTCAGCAACATGGATGGACCTTGAAAATATTACACTAAGTGAAAATAATCCAGTTACAAAAGATCCAATACTGTATGACTACATTTGTATGAAATGTGCAGAATAGGTGAGTCTGCGGAGAAAGAAAATATTCATAGATTAATATTAATATATACCTGGGTTGGTGATGTTGGAGAGAAATGAGAGTGAATTGATAAAGGACACATAAAGATCAAGTAAAATCATAAAACTCTTAGGAGAAAACATAGGAGTAAATTTTTATGACCTTACATTAGCAGTTATTTTTTGGCTATGACATCATCTTAGATATGTCATCTTAGATCTGACAGGTTTCTTTTTGGGGTGATAAAATATTCTATAATTGATTTTGATGATGATTGTACTACTCTGTCAATATACTAAGGAGTGTTGACTTATGTAATTTAAATTAACACATATTATCATATGTGAAATATTCTAATAAAGCTGCTCAAAATGACATATAAAGATTTCTTTTATATTAAATAATCAGACATATAAAATTCTATCCAGTAAATATTTGGATATGGGAGAAATATAGAGAAAATAGAGCAAAAATTCTGAACTAAATGAAAAATGAATGCCTGAGTGTGCTAAGACAGCAATGTAGTTTAGGTAAAAATATCAAATAAAAACAGCTGGATTTTCAATTTGCAACTTTATCCTTCTACTTTTTTTAATCCTGTTTCCATGGCTTGGTAAGATAGATAAAGTTTATTCCCTTTAAACATTGTCATTGTCTTATTGTGAAATATATTGGCCTTTACCTATTTAATGACATAAACACAGAGCTCCAGAAACTTTGCCTAAGTAAATAAATCTGATTTCGTCTTGCCAGTGGTAACAATTCCCTTTGATTTGCAAGTTAATCTGAACCTCTGCTGTAAGAATAACCTCTTGTTATTAGGTGTGCCTACTGGGCCAGTTCTGCTGGCAAACCCTGTCTACCTACAGAAAATGAAGAAGAATGAATAAGTAGGGACAGAAGATTTATCACCCAAGCTACATTGCATGCTTTCAAATCTCTTTTGAAGTTTCAGGGTGTATATTTTCTTTCTTAGATTTAAGAACTCAAAAGAGATTTCAATGAGTATATGATCATAATTTTGTAGCAGAAATACCTGGTACTTTTTACATTTTAATTAAACCCTTTGGAATATATTTTCTGCTTTGGTAATGAGTTCACTTATATTGTTGAAGTTATTCATGCTAATCTCATACTTTTCCATTATTTGATTCTGCTATTTTCCACCCTCTCATGTTATATAGAATATGTTTTTTTTCTAATTTATATAATTTGTCTATAAATGCTAAAATTCCTAATTCATAGTCGGAGAGTTCCTAAAATTATTAATAGCAACACACATTGGTTTGCCATGTGAAAATATTTGGATCTTTAACCTCTCTGTATTATTGTGAAACTGAATTAATTCAAAAGTCAACTAATCAGAGATCTGTAAGAAGCTCTTCGGTATAACAGAATGGGCACAGGTTATGGAATCAGAGAAACTGGTTAAAAAAACACGAGGTTCATTGCTTTATTATCTGGATGACATAAGCAAAGTACTTAAACATCTCAAGTCATACATTAATAATTTTTAAAACATGGGTCCTTATATCTAGTTTGGATGTTTTGTAGGAGATTAAATAACATAATAAATAAGAAATTAGACTATTCCTTAAGTATATTAGACACTCAGAAAATGTTTATTCTCTTCTCCCTTTCTCTTGTAGCTTTTTAATATTGTATTTGTTGTTTGCATACAAAAATCTACCTTCCAGAAGCTGAGGGTTCAATCTGGGAAAGACACAGAAACAAATGCATTTAAATACAAGTAAGCAAACACATCAAATTGTATTACAAGTTTAAGAGTGATTTGGAGATAATGATAAAGGTGAAGTGGTAGTGGTTAGAATTAAATTCTTAAGAATTACTAATGAAGAGTAGGGAAGGTTATATTTTAAGGAGAGGGAATACAGAGGAAATCAAGGGTAAAATGTGCATAGTGAGCTCAAGGAAAACAGTATAGATAGTCCCATTGATTATTCTGGGAGAGAGAAGTGGATGAGAGAGAGGAATTGAATACAGAAATGATTAAGAAGATATGTCAGACAGAAAAGACAATGATCATTTAAAAATTTTAAATCTGAGAAAATGATAAGAAGATTGGAAAAAATATAAAGAAGAAAAAGGGTCTAGTTTTGGGATGCTATCTTTCTCATCTTCATCAGTATCTCATCAAAATGTGTAATGTAAAGTGTGTCAGGTCAGAATCACATAGACCAAATTTTGTATCTAGGTTCTGTCTTACCATTAGCTGTACACAGTTGGGTACATTTTTTAATCTCTCTGCAGTTGTTTGTTTTCATATACAGGGTGGAGATATAACTTGCTATGGTAGTTATTTGTGAGAATCAGAATTAATATGAAGTGTTGATCATAATTTTTGCCCTTATTAATACAGATACTTATTAACAGCAGAAATATCATTCTGAATGATATATAAATGTACCTTATGCACCTGCACGTATGAAAAACAAAGCAATAACTGCTAATGAATTGGATTTATTAGCAGAAGAACTTTACAAAAAGTTAACTGATAGTCTTATATCATCATAAAATGCTTCAGAGAAAATCAGTTTATTCTAGTCATTTCCATCATTTCCATCTTTTCCATCCAATTCATGCATTTAAAAAAAGCTTTCAGA
Organism: Eulemur rufifrons; assembly: GCF_041146395.1. Classification (NCBI taxonomy): domain Eukaryota; kingdom Metazoa; phylum Chordata; class Mammalia; order Primates; family Lemuridae; genus Eulemur; species Eulemur rufifrons. The sequence continues at coordinate 6,088,906 of NC_091005.1, read as the reverse complement.
AGTTGATTCTTTCAAATGTGAAATATCTGTATGTGAATGCTATTGTAAACTCATTTTAAAATTTCCATCATTGAGGGGAAATTAATTGTGGATGCAGTGAAGATATAAATACAAAGACTGGTGGAATATAATATTATAGTAAAACAAAACTTTTATTAAATTAGGAGACTGATGGAGCAGAACTATACTTTTAATTGATATGGTGCATACATAATACATAAATGTACCAAAACAAACTGTGATGAAAATACTAATCTTCTACTAATACAAATAGAAGCTATAAACACCTACTTCTAGCCAAGATGGACTAATGGGAACTGGATTTACTTTTCTTACAATAAAACCAATGATCCCAGCTTTCATTTCAATAAACTAGAAAATGAGGAGCACAATAAAACTAAAGTAGGAAGATGAAAGGAAATAATAAAGATCAGAGATGAAATTAGTGAAACAGAAGAGAGAAAAACAATGGAGAAAATCAATGAAACTAAAAGCTGTTTCTTTGAGATGATCAATAAAATTTGATAAACTTCTAGCTAGACTAATCAGAAAAAGAAGAGACATAAATTACCAATATAGGAATATTAGAAGTGACATCACAACACATTCTACAAGTATTAAAAACATAATAAAGGAATATGAGCAACTTTATACCAATATATGCCCAATATTTGTTAAAGAAATTAAAATTGTAGTTTAAAATCTTCCCACAAAGAAACTCCAGCCATGATGGTTTAACTGGTAAATTCTATCAAATATTTAAGGAATAAATAATACCAATTCTACACAAGCTCCTCCAAAAAAAGTTGGAGAGGAAGGAATCCTTCCCAACTCATTCTATGAGTGCCAACATTACCCTGACACCAAAACCAGACACAGACATCATAAGACAAAAAAAACTACAGACCTATACCCATCATTAACATAAATGTAAAAATTCTAAACAAAAATTTAGCAAAGTGAATCCAGCAATAGATTAAAAGGATAACACATCATTGCTACTTGGTATTTATCCCTGTAATTTAGGGTTGGGTTCACATTAAAAAATCAATGTAACTCACCATACTAGGAAACCAAAAAGGAAAAAACATACGATTATGTGGATACATGCAAAATGCATTTGACAAAATCCAACATCTGTTAGGAATTATGAAGTGTTAGATTTTTATCCTACTTGCCAGTTAACAAGTTGGCTTGCCAGTTTCATAGATGCTAGTAGACAACTTTTGGTTTAGAGGTAAAGGATTTTACTCATGGTGTGGTAGGCAGCAGGAGATCACATTTTCACATTGGTTCCCTTGTCCTCCAAGTCCGTGGAATGGAGGCAGAACCAGGTGGATGCTGCACACACAGTGAGTCTGTATAATAACTGAGAAACTCTGAGCATAGGGAACTCTTAATCTTATAAAAGGACTGCTAGGAAACCTGCTCAACCTTTGCCTTGTTATCTTTATTATCTTGGATGGAAAATAAGTTTTCCCTCTGCCCCAGAGAGTGATGCTATCTCTCTCTTCTAAGTCTGTTTACTACACGAACATTCTTGAAAAGATGGTTCAGAGCAAAGTTGGTAATTTCTCTCAGAAGATGTGTAGACACAGGAGAAACCCATTGAGAATTGTCTCCCAACAATACTCATCCTTCCTTTCCCCACCAAATATGCTATTCCCTCACCCATTCTGACTCATCAGACCTGACTGACAGGGTTGGTTCCAAATCTGTTTAATTTCTCTCTGACAGTGTTTACATTAGAAGGCGGCTTTTTAAAGTTTTTGTATTGACCTTTCCTCTTGGCTCAAGGCATTAATGCAGGTGCAGCAGGATGTATTAGTGATTTTGCAGACTCCACCTTGGCATGCACAGAAGAAGTCTAGAATAATTCCATCATCTAGAACAACTCTGACCCATAAGTTAAGGTAGATTTGAACGACGTTTGGGTCCAAGGTGGTGTTTCTTTAGCATGAAGGTCTATTATGACTGCTCTTAAGGTTCATGGCTCCTTATTTTGAGGAAAGAGGCAAGTTAATGCCTAGCTTTCACACAAGAACTATAGCCTTGGGGGTCCAAGTGGTGCCCATGGAAGCAAGTGTTGCTTACAATTCTTGGAGCCCCTCAAATGAGATCAACTTAGTTTAGAGGTACAAATTAACAATGCCTCTAGTTTAGGGCTCACAAACAAATAAACAAGCAAACAAAAAATAAATATCATTCTGAGCCTTTAAAAAAAAAACCCACATTATTTTCTTCTTTTCAAAAAAGGATTTAAATTGGATTTGAAAGTACTAACAGGTTTTAGTTTGTGTCACATAAGTTCCACTATTTAAATGTCTGTTTACAGTGAAGTAATTTTTCAGTTAAGCTCTTGGCAAAATTTCCTCATAGTTACATGCAAGGAGAGACAACCATCCTCCTGTAAGGCTGCAGGAATCTTTTCACCTTTCTAAAGTGTAAAGTCTGGTTTCAGTTACTCAGAGGATTCTAAAAATGGTTTCATCCAGCCAAATTACCACGCTAAACCAACCCTTCTAGTTTGGTAGTTTCTCATGAGGAAAAAAAAAACCTCCCTCAAACTGTTAAACGAGATAATTAGAACCAGCCAGACTGGGCTGATAATAGGCATGGGAATTTTTCAAGGGCATCGTGTCAAAAACTTTATTTAATAAAGGTTCAAGGTTTGTGAAAAACTGTACAAAGGGAAATGTTGCCACTTTGGATCCCTGAGGAGTTCAGTCCTTTGCCAACATGAATGAACTGCATTGTACACAATCCATTGCTCAATTTCTAAGCAAAACATTGAAGTGGTTAGTGTCAGTCTGTTTCTTCTATCTTCACAGTTAGCAACTTAAAAAAGAAAAAGAAAAAGAAATGAATTCCAAGCCATTTAACGTTATACATTCAGAACTCTAGCATGGGAATTTTCTACCTAAAAAAAAGAAAAATATGATAGTTAAAATATTATGTAAATTAGTACTTCTCAAGGGGAACAAGAAAACATTCTACAATGGGATCATGTTATACCAGAATGATTTTTCTATTTGAAGAAATAGGTTTATTATTAATTGATAATTAACTCTTATTGCTAATTAGAACCTTTCAACATTATTAAATCAATGAAATGAAAAGCTCTTAAGTAACCTGTTGCTTTTACCAAGGGACCCACCGATAATAAAAGAATGACTCTGCCTTCACAAATATCTTGCCAGATACATGTAGTGGTTGGTACATGTAACACCAACAAAATGTCCCCTAGAAACGGGCTGTTGGGCAACAGTCTGGGAAAACTTCAGTAGTTTTTTTCTCTTTATTCTTTGGTGATCAGAGACTTAAATGATGTAACATATTTTTTTAACCACTCTGAGAAAGAAGATACAATGTGTGAAATAAGAAACATTTAAATTAAAATCTCTGAGGACATTGCCATTCTTCAACAACTTTACCCCATGCTATTTCCTATTATTCTTCAGCCCTAAACATAGCCCAGATGATTAAGCCTCTGATAGTGATTTTTGAAACTCTAAGGTTTTTATCTGTCTTCGCCACTAAATGTGTCCTATTGAAAGGTGGCCTTACTAACAACCTAACAGAAGAAAATAAACTGTCGAACAGAAAGTAAGAGAAATAAACTCACAACACATAATTGCTCCTTTAAAGAAAAACTCACAACACAACTATCCCCTTTGTTTTGTTTTAATTAAAACACCTGTGGCCTAACTTGTTATCTCTAAGAATCCCCAGCCTCGAAGGGCCTTAAGCAGACAGTAGCGATGCAAACACTTCAGCTCTTGGCAGCACCAGATCCCAAATACTCAGATAAACTCAGCCTCACAGAGAAAAAAAAAATAAAGAGCACCTGCAACTGCTTCACTGCTGCTTCTGTTATCAGTCTGCTGAAGCAGAGGGAAAAAAGCCATTTTTACCCTTTAAAACTTTGAGCAACTTTCCTCAGCCACCTGGCACCACCTTATATCTTTTCTTCAGTGCTGTGGCCTCTCTCTCTCTTTCTTTCTTTATTTACTTTTCTTGAGAAAGTAAAATAAATTTTCTGTCCTAAAACTATTCTACTCCCGGTGTGAGGATTCTTTCTCCAACCTACCATGAACACCTACTAAGTTTCCACCCTAATACCTATGAATCCTGACAAATCATTTAGCAGTACAGAAGTCTCAGTTTACCAATTCTAAATATCCTTTGTACTTTTAAGATATACATATATTGAAAACTTGCTGTCACTGATATTTATAAGAAAATGGATCCATGTTTGTCAAATAATCTAGTTCTCCTTCTATAAACAAAGGGAGGCTCCCCAAAAGAAGGCTGTTACTTTAGGCATGCTGAATAGGTTCAACAAAACTTAGTGGGAAGTAAATATAATTTAAATGGATTTCCAGTTCTGGTGAAGACACAATTATGGATAGCCTACATACACTCCAACTGTCAAACAACTATACTGATGGATACATTTCATGAAGAAGCTATTTTACAGGCAATGGACAGCAGAAAGAATGGAAATACTGTACATGATATGAGCTCCACATCTACCTTGGGTTCTGTCTGTCTGAAGGCATTCCCCAAACTTTGTCACAGGGGAGTAGTGGTCAAACAGAGAGCAACAGTTTCACTGGCCAGAAAAGAAGAAATCAGAGTTTGAGGTTGTTAAACAGGGAGAAATTTGTGCAGAGAAAGAATCACAGATATATGAGTCTGCAAGGTGATTTCCTTCGGGCTTTGGCTAAATACTAATTCATATATGCAGGATGAGACTCTGTGAGGACTGGCAGAAATGAGCTTTTTTTATGGAGGTCAAAGAGTACTGAGAAGGACTGGAGTTCTAATCATTCGTATAAAGAAATATCACTGAATACCCAGTCATTCCATTAAAACCTCAGAAAAGCCTTTCCTTGTAAATAGATCTGATGTAGCCTTAGAATAAGAAAAACTCTGTGGTTCCTAACAAAACCTAAAACTAGCTTGAGGGTAATTAAGCTGATCAAACAGTAAATTAAATGTTTGACAGAACAAAAGTGAAAGCTCTCGAAAAGGCAATCCAGATTCTCAAGGACACAGCACATGCGTGTGCAGTTTTAAAAATTGTAACATATAACCAGGAGAAAACAGTCAATAGAAACAGTCTGAGTCATGACACTATTATAAGAATTAGCAGAGTAGTGATTTAAAGCAGCTGTATAAATATGTTCAAAGACTGAACAGAAAAGACGGATATAATGTGTGAAAATATATGCATATTTCAAGTCCAAAGTGGAAGTAATTAAAAATTTTGGGAAAAAACATCTCCATATTTGATAGAAATAGTAAGCTACAGATTTAAGAAGCAAAACAAATCACAACCAGTAGAAACTAAAAAAGGACAAACCTAAGCACATTATTGCTTAAATTGCTGAAAAATGGAGAGAAAAATCTTAAAACAAACCAACGAAGGTAGACAAAAACGTACAAAGGAGCATTGATGAGAATGGGTGCTAATGTTTCAGCAGAACAATGCAGCAAGAAAGACAACAAAATTCAAATTGCTAAAAATAAAAATTTACCCCTGAGGTCTTTGTCCAAAGAAAAAAGCATTAACAATGAAGGCAAAATAAAGACATTTTTAATTTGAGAGCTGAGAGAAGTTGACACCAGCAGAATGGAAGTAAAAGAAATGTAAAAGCAAGTTTTTCAGGCTAAAGGAAGGTGTTATCTGATACTATCAGGCCCACATAAAATAACAGCAATGTATTTGGAAATTATAATAAATGTGGTAGAACAGAAAACAACTGCAACAGAAAGGAAGATAGTTGTACATTGAAGTTTACTATTTTAAATGTCTTACATTATATATGAAGTGGTAAATTCACATCACAGTAGACTAGATATTAACACTGAATGTTATAATCCCTAGATGTACAGCTGAAAGTCAAACAAACAGATAAAACTAAAAAAGTGAATGGTGGAGAGTAATAGAATAATAAAAAAAAGTACTTAGCTAATCCGAAAGAAATCCAAAACAGGACAAAATAAGAACAGATGGGACAAAAATAATCTAAAAATTGCATCATAGTAGACATAAGCCAAAGCACATTAGTAATTACATGAAAATTCAATAAAAGTCCTATTAAAAGACAGAGATTCTCAGATTAGATCAAAAAGTGAGACCCAACTACATCCTGTTTTCAAGAGGTCCTTTTTATAAGTAAATAGTTTAAAGGAAAGCAATGAGCAGAAGCAGGTATGCCTATGTGAATATCAAACAAAGTAGACCTCAAGAGGAAAGGTTTATTATTAGAGACAAGCAGGGCATTTCATAAGGACAAAGGGCAATTTGTTAAGAAGACATACACTCTATACGCAGTAATTGATAGAAAAAGTGGACAAAAACTCAGTAAGGATTCAGAGATTTAAAATAAAACTAAGAACCTAGCTGATATTTATAGAATACTATATACCACAAATACTGAATATCCATTTCACAAGAGCACAAAGGGCATTAAAAATGATAGACCATAATATTAGACTCACTGAATTTCAAAGGTTTGACATCATATAGTAAGTATTCTAAGACAGAATTAAATTAGAAATCAAAAGAAAGAAGTATTAAAAAATCTCAAAACAACACATTCATAAATAACTTGTGGTTAAAAAAGAGCTAACAAAATTAGAAAATACTTAGAACTGAATATTAAAACAGCATATCAGAATATGTGGGATACCACTATAGTAGTGTTAAGAGTCAAAATTATAACTTAATTTGCTTATATTAGAAAAGAAGAAAAGCATATAATCAATTCTACAAATGCCTACCATAAAAAGCCAGTAAAAACAACCTAATTAACTCAAATCAAATAAAAAGAAATCAAGATTAGAGAGCAAATAAAAGAAACAGAAATTGATAAACATAAAGAAAAATCAATGAAACTAATTATTATTGGTATGGAAATATTAACCCCTTTCCAAAAAATAAAATAGAATAAAATAAAATAACCTTAATAAACCCATAACTTACACAGACCAAAGGTGAAAACAAGGGAAAAACAGTATCAGAAAAGAAAAAGGTAGCATCAATACAGATACTATAATTATGAACAACTTGAGGCCTATGAATTTGACAACTCATAAAAAGATGTATTCATTGAAAAATACAAATTAACAGATTGATGCAAGAAAAAATAGATAATTAAAATAACTGTCTTTCTAAGTTTATTGAATTTTTATAATTAATCTTCCCAAAACGAAACTTTCAGGTGCAGATGGCTTCCCTGATGAATTCTAGAAAACATTAATGGAATAAATAGTATCAATCTTTAAAAAAATCTTTCAGAAAATAGTGGAGGAGGGAACTCATTTTAATTCATTGTATGAGGTCTGCCTAACCTTGATAAGAAAACCAGGCAAGGATGTAACAAGAAAATATAATTCCAAACCAGTTATCTCAGATGAAAATAACAAATTATTTGCAAGTTGAATCCAGCAATATATAAAAGGGAATGAGTGGATTAATGTGGTACCATGAAATACTTACTCAACCACAAACAACAGTGGTGATCTAGCACCTCTTGTATTATCCTGGATAGAGCTGGAGCCCATTCTACTAAGTGAAATATCACAAGAATGGAAAAACAAGCACCCCATGTACTCACCATCAATTGGTACTAATTGATCAACACTTATGTACACATATGGTAATAACATTCATCAGGTGTCGGGCAGGTGTGGGGGGAGAAGGGGATGGGTATATTCACACCTAATGGGTACGGCGCGCACTGTCTGGGGGATGGACACACTTTTAGCTCTGATTTGGGTGGGGCAAAGGCAATGTATGTAACCTAAACATTTGTACTCCCATAATATTCTGAAATAAAAAAAAAAGGAAAATCTATTATGACCTAGTTGGGTTTATCCCTAAATGAAAGGCTGCTTTAACATTTGAAAATCAAAGTAATCAGTGTAATTCACCACATTGACAGAATAAAGGAGAAAATAATATGATTATGCCAATTAACAAATAAAAAGCATTGACAAAATTTAGCCCACATTCATGATAAAATCTCACAGCAAAGTAGGGGGAAAAAAGGAAAATTCCTCAGCCAGATAAGAGCCCCTATGAAAATCCTAGTACTAACATCATATTTAATATTCAAAGACTAATGATTTCTTTTTAATATCAGGAGTAAGGTAAGATATTTGCTGCCTTGATCAGTGCTATTTAACATTGTGCTTGATGTCTTATCCAGTGCAATAATAGAAGGAAAATAAACAAAGAGCATAAATATTAAAAAAAATTAAAAAGACTTAAAATGTTCTTTTCTGTATATGTAGAAATCCTATAGAAACTCTAAAGTAACTGCTAGAACTAACAAGTGAATTAATGAATACCACAGACTACACTGTCAATATAAAACATCAGTTTCACTTATATAAACTAACAATGAACAACTGACAAACCAAATAAAAAATAAAAAAATACCATTTACAATAGCATCAGAAATCATAAACCATGTAGTATTACTTTTAATAAAAAATATGCAAGAAACTACAAAAGACTGGAGAAATTTTATAAAGATTTAAAATATTGGAGAGATATTTATGTGAATGAATTAGAAGACATAATATTACTAATATGCCAGTGCAGTTCCTAACAAAATCCCAAGAGAAATTTCTGTTGCAGTTAAAAATCATTCCTTCCTTCTTTCCTTCCTTCTCTCCTTCATTCCTTTATTTTTTGATTTTTATTGTATGCTTCCCTCCAATATAAGGATGTTATAGTAAGAAAATTGAATGGCAATAAATACATTTATTTTTTTCAGAGCCAAGTGGTATATTACTTTTTATAGTATTATATAATTAATGAAGCTTACTAAGTGCTAGACACTGTTTTAAGTTCTTCACATGTGTTAACTCAGTTAATTCTCAGGAGAAACTTATGAAGTAAGAACTAGTGTTATCCCTGTTTTATAGATGGGGAAACTGAACTACTGAAAAAAATAACTCACCCAAGATCATGCAGCTAGTAAGTGGCTGATATATTAATAGAATTTGAATATAATAGTCTAGCTTCACAGTCTGGAGCTCTTAACCAATAATGGTATACTACCTCTGATCACTTTTTCTAGCTCATATAGTTGTGGGCTTTTTTGTTTAGCTCATCACAAAATGTAAAATTAATCTCTTTTCCTCAGACAGTATCTTTATTAAATTATCCATATATATATTTTCCTCTCATTGAGCTCTATCATTTCAGGTAGAAACAACCCAAGTGCCCATCAGTACATAAGTAGATTAATAAAATGTGGTCTCTGTACACCATGGAGTACTACTCAGCCATAAAAATACAGTAAACTACCTATTGTATTATCCTCGATGGAGCTGGAGCCCATACTTCTAAGTGAAGTATCACAAGCATGGAAAAACAAACACCCCATGTACTCATCATTAAATTGGTACTAATCAATCAACACTAATGTGCACATATGGGAAGTAACATTCACAAGGTGTCAAGCAAGTGGGAGGGGAGTGGAGGGGATGGGTAAATTCACAACTAAACTACGAGGTGTGTGCTGTCTGGGGAATGGGCACGCTTGTATTATAGCTCTGACTCGGGTGGTGCAAAGGCAATCTATGTAACCAAAATGTTTATACTCCTGTAATACGCCGAAATTAAAAAAAAAAAAGAAATGAAAAGGCAAAAGAGAGTAATAGTACACACATATTTTTGATATATTATTTGTCAGGTACTTTTTAAAGCACTGATGATATATCCATAAATATGGGAAACAAACTGAAAGTGCACATGTATATTCTCACTTCACCCTAACAACAACTATACGAGATAAGAATTACAATTTTTTCCCATGTTGCAGGTAATAAAATTAAGGCTTGGGCAAGCTATGTTACTTGTCGGAAGTCACACAGCATAGAAATAGAGAATTCAGGATTCAAACTCAGTTCTATTCAAAGCCAGAGTGTTGACAGGAGATACTTCCCAACCACTGCTAGCAGGGCAAGTGATCCTTAGGCTTGTCACAAAATCATCCATGGAATTATTATTACTAAGTCAACATTTCTTTTTTCATCAAGTCCACGGAAATTCAGAGGCATTTGCCACAGTTACATTTTCATCATAACTAACACAACCTAATATTCTGTATAAAATTACTACTATGAATTAACTTTATGTCTGCAGGAAATGGGATTGTATGTAATTACTGATTTCCATTCACAATAAAATAAGCAAATTATCTTCCCCAACATAAATGCACCATAAATTGTTTTGAGGCATAATGAAGAAATGAATTTCTAAAAGAAATATGGACCAAATCTGCCAAATTATTGTAAACGATAGCCCCTTTAAAATTAGAGCATGTAATTGCAATTGGAAAACGTTATCCTCTTAATGGTTACATTATTATTTGGGTAGACCAATAATCCTCTTTGCTGATGCTCCATTTCTGGGGTATTGACAGATTTTACACATTTTAATATCAAAATGACATCAAATTTATATATAGAATGATTTAGTGTTTTCAATATCAGATTTGTCATAATGAAGTGTCATCCATGAGTGTAACATAATGACATCTTAATTAAGAGTAGATGCTTTGGCAAATAAAAAAGAAAGCTATTTTTCTTTGGATATTTCTGAGTTTGTTGACAATTTTCAGCTGAGTATACTTTCAATTCAAAAGATTGTTCTAACATATGGCCATATGCATTTAATCTTAATGAGTGAAAATAACCTTTACTACATGACATTTTAAATCAAATAGAATAATCAGCTTAATTTCAGCATAGTATTTTATAACAATTATCTCTTACATTTTGCATAAGAATGAAACATCTGCATCACAAAAATGTCGCACATAATAAAGGTGTGATCATTTTATTGTAGAACTCTCACATTGTCTATTAGTTAGAGAGAAGCTTTTATGTTATAGAGCTAATTCTAGCTAACCAGTAGTGCCCAATTAAAATGTTTTCAAATCAAACTTTCAGTGAACTCAGAGTATCTGATCCGTCAGTGATTTGAGAGATTCAATGAATTAACTCATAAGTGACCTCTTTTCCACATTACAATGCTCATTTAACTATGTCACTTTAATAGCATTTCTCCAGCATTAACTTCTCTGTGACTTCGTTAAAAAAATATATATATGTACACATGTATATATACATATAATAATATGGCAGGCACAGTGTTAAACACTGTGAAACACCCATTTAAGACAATTCCTCTAGGGTTTTTTTCAAAAAAAATTATGCATACAGAATATTTTGAAATGTAATACATATAAATATATAAAATGTGATCATTCTGATTAAAGTAAAACCATTATTCTAAGTGATTGCCCCTAAATTAAACAATGGGAAAAATAGTGCAAAAGCATTCTTTTCACATAGTAAAAATGCAGATCATTGGAA